>NC_133409.1:110225000-120225000 GCF_049350105.2 Macaca mulatta
CCTCTGGTTCTCAGAACTTTGGACTCAATACTGAATTACAACACCTGCTTTCCTGGTCCTACCCCCTCACAGACAGCAGATTGTGGGATGTCTCAGCTTCCATAATTGTGTGAGCCAATTTCTATAATAAATCGTTCTCTCTCTTCCCCTTATCGATTCTGTTTCTCTAGAGATCCTAATCGAGGACATATGTGACTTCCATCAGGGATAGAGGGATGTAGGGAACTGCTCTAAGTGCTTCTAAATGCACAGGCAGTTCCCACAAACATGGCCAGTGTATGATACTCTAATTGCCGTTCTGATGGAGAACAGGTCTTCTCTCCCAGAAGCAATAGCTTGCACATAATACCACCTTGTGACAGCTTGAAATAACTTTTAGTCAAGTGAATTATAAAACTCTGATTTGGTCTCTGTGGTTTAAGGGAATTGATACATGATGTATCAAAGCATGAGATTTTTGGAATTTGAATGTATGAAACTTGAGGATCTTGTAGATGTATTTCAATTACCTACATAATTTCTGTCTCTGTAATCATGAATATTTGAGAATTAGCTAATCTCTTCGTTAGGCATGTGGTGTGCTCTTTGTCTAATATTTATCTATCTGCGTTTCTGATTTACCTAGATCCTTTTGAAAGGGTATTTCTTCCTCACAAATTCCTGCATTAGAGAAGAGTATTTATGACTCTTTTTCCTAATTCTGTTTTATGTTATCTTAATTATAACTGTGTGTATTCTAATTGTTAGAATACACAGATCTATTAGTTATAATTGTGTGTATTTATATCTATTGTATTAACTAGAGGAAATTTGTTGAAGGGATAGACAAACTTATAATTCTTTTTATTCCTAAGAAAAAGCTTAGTTTACTGTTGGTACTCAATGAATGTGTATTGCTAATTATATAATTTATAAGGCAGAATGTCTTCTTCTTTATTTGGTTTCTTAAGCACCTTTTCATTCAGATGAAGTGCCTAGAGGTATTTTGGAGAACTATCCAGATTTCCATACAGTTTCTTTTTGCTAAGTCCCATCTAATTTGGATATGCAATAGGAAACTGCATTTCCTAGAATAGTCAGTTGTACAACACAAACTCCAAAGAAATTGTCAGGAAGTTCAGGGATTTAGGGTTTGGAGGGGGTAGCTTGACTTGATGAATTAATAGAAATTCTTCCAAACTTGTAGACTTCAATGTTCTACTCCTTTCTAAATAATTTATTGGAGGTATAGGATTCCTCCCCTAACCCTTTCAATGAGATACTGCCTTGCATATTTTGCTGCTCTTTGAAGAACAGTTGTTCTCCAATAGTTCATTCTTAACATTTCAAAGAAGCTTCAGATGTTTTCCTTAGGTTTATTAATCATAAAAGCACTGTAAAACTTTTCCAGACAAACTCCATCTGGCTACTTCTTGTTTGGTCCTTCCACGATTCTAATCACTCAACATTTTTGTGTTTCTGTTTGTGTTTGGAAATTGCACCTTAGTAAACAGAACTTTTTTTGGTTAGGATTATTGCAAATCAACTGAAATAACAATATACATTGAAATACCTTTGTTGCCATTAGCTAAATGGGATAAATAGAACAACTAACCCATTATAATGCCCTTGTGAAACATCACAAGCTTTGGGGAACTCTCAATAATCCCTGCTCAATATTGGAAAACCATTTAATGCCACTCTAAAACATTAAGACTTGCAGTTTAGGTTTGAGACACTTGAGTAAGCAAAGCCCTAAGTGGAAACTTGATATGTAATACTTTTTGGCCTTTCAAAGATAAAAATCACAGAACCATAGAATATTTAGAACAAGATCTTAGATCTAAAAACAGCTGACCCTTGACCTCTGAAGATCTAATCATTCTGACAGGATATCTCATAAAGGGCATATGTATAATTGCCTTATCAAGTCTGGGTTAAGAAGTTTAATTTTGAATGACATTAAATACTTTTCTCACTGTAGACAACATCAGTAAGAATGAATAGCCTTCTATATGTTACAGTTACTTTAATTTGCAAGTATTAAACCAATGTATTTTATTTCTACCTTTTCCCTTAAATCAAATCATTTTCCCTTTGTAATATTCTCCTTCTAAAGCTGGGCCTTGAGGGTTGCAGGTTCAGGATAAGAAGATAGGTACTGGGCTTTAACAAGACAGTAGGGTTCAAACAAGGCTAGTGGAATTGAGTGTGTTTCTTTTTTTTTTTTTCCCTTTTCCAGTCTCTTTTAGCTTTGATTTTACCCACCAAAGGGAAAGTCTGGAGAACTTGGGTCACAGAGTTTTCCCATAGTGAAGAGAAGGTATCCCTTCCCCTGTGGCATCTGACTGAGCCATTTCCCTTTCTGGGCATTGGCCTGAAGAGGAGGAGGTGTGTTAAACAGTTGTGTGGGAGGCTATTTCCATTTTGGATCAGAAAGAGATTGATTTTTGGGCTAACCTAGACCAACCTGGGACTTAGCCACAACAAACTGAACTTTGATTATATAATGTGACTAGGTGGAGTCTGCAAAGTTAATTTTCCTGGGCCTCTCCTCCATCCCTTGGAGCAAGAACTCAAGAGTTCTTGAAACTTCTGGAAGGGGAACTTGCAAGGCAGCTAAGTTGAGCGCAAGTGGGCCTGCCCTATGTCCTAATTGGAGATTGTTCTAATTTACCCCTATTGTTTCATTATAATTATAGTAGACCTTTTTATCACTCTCACTTTGAATGACAAGTTATATTTTAGCCTAGCTAGTGGCCCTGATTAGGTGTGGGTCATCCTGAAGCAGAGGCAGGAGGTGCATTGTTGGGGCAGATGGTTGGATGTAGGAAATGTCACAGATGAGGGGAGCTCTACAGCACTACTGAGAACTGAGCTAAGGCTCCATTAACCTGGTAATGCTACCAGGTTTTTAACAAGCTAGGAACCAGATCAAGGACAATTCCAGAACAGGAGTTTTGTTATGAATGCCAGCAGAGCAAGCAGCAACAAAGTGGGCCTGAACATCAAGCTTAGATTGGGGAACTTTAATGGTTCTAAGTTCACACATAAACCATAGCCTTCCCCCATATGCTCAGGTACCATCTTGGAGAGCTGCAATATGTGTGGACCTGCATATGTACTGCACACATAGATGTGGTGAGAGGCTGAGAAATTTCTATTTCTTTCTTAGACATGTCAGAACATGGGCCTGTATTCTTTTTTTTTTTTTTTTTTTTGAGACAGAGTCTCGCTCTGTCGCCCAGGCTGGAGTGCAGTGGCCGGATCTCAGCTCACTGCAAGCTCTGCCTCCCGGGTTCATGCCATTCTCCTGCCTCAGCCTCCCATGTAGCTGGGACTACAGGCACCCGCCACCTCGCCTGGCTAATTTTTTGTATTTTTAGTAGAGACGGGGTTTCACCGTGTTAGCCAGGATGGTCTCGATCTCCTGACCTCGTGATCTGCCTATCTCGGCCTCCCAAAGTGCTAGGATTACAGGCTTGAGCCACCGCGCCCGGCCTAGGCCTGTATTCTTATGTGATAACAATGGATTATTTCAATTATTGAATAGGTCTAAATTTTAAGCAAGATTGAGGAAAGCTAATTCCTCCTCTCTAACCATCTGATGGAGGTTTGTGAAGATCAGAGCAATTTCAGTCAAATAAAGGAGTTCATTTTTCTTTGAATATCTAACTTGCAGGATGCTGGTAAATTTGTGACCTACTACATGTTTATAAAAGCAGTCTAGTGTACTGATTAAGAAAACGTGCCATGGAGTCGGTCTGCTTGGTCCCAAATGCCAGTTCTGCCAGTTACAAGCTATATGATCTGTATTAACCTAACTTTCCTAACCTCTTATTTTTCTATGTGTAAAATGAGAATAACAATGCCTAACTCTATGTATTATAAGAATTAAATGAGATGTATTTACTGGATACCTATATATCCTCAATGAATATTAGCTGTTGCTGTTATTGTTCTCTACAATTACAGTTACATATCTTTTTATTTTTGGCTACTTGTAAGTACATATATTTGCATCAATCTTATATCTACTTGTAGGATTCAAGCTCCTTTAGGGAATCAGAGTTCCTTTATTTTTAACTCACACATGTTAAATTTGCTGGGTACTAATGATTATCAATAAATATCCCTTCAACTGTTGACCACAGAAGGCTCAAGTTGTTAATAATAGAATACAAGTCATTTTTATTCTTTCTCTAACTTTCAATATAAAATCTGTCAGCAAATATTGTATTTTCTGCTTCCAAAATACACTTAGAATCCACTTACTTCTCTTCATTTCCATTGCTACCACTCTATTTTAAGCCATGATCATCTTTCACCTGGATTCCTGCAACACTCTCCTCATTCATATCCTTATTTCCATTCTTGGTCCTCTCCAATGTGTATTTGCACAGTGAATGGTGTAGAGATGAAGCAGATTACATAATTCCCTTGCTTAAAATATGTCAAGGGCTATCCTTTATTTTATAATAAAATTCCACTTTTAAAAAGCCATAACCAATAAGGTCCTAAATTAGGAACTAGAAATTCAAATGCACACAGAGGCCAAATAGGCAAAACGAATGAATGAAAAGACGGTTGATGCAGTGGTGAACATGAGGTCACAGGTCTTGTCTCAAGTGAGTGGATCCAGCTGATTGTTGTCCCATGAGAATTCAGGCCCATTGCTGACAGATATTTTAAATTTTTTCAAAATTCAGATGTATTTATATGATATCTTTTACTTTTCAACTTTTGGCAACTAAATTAAGAAAATGCATACATAGCTTTAACCAAGATCCAGGCCTGAGACCTCTCTTCTGCATGGCAGGGTGCTATGTAGCTTTCCAAACTTCTCTATTCCATACTCTGCCATTGTCTTTACATTTCTTGAAGGTTCTGTGTTCTATTCCACATCAAGGACTTCCGATGTGCTATACTTCTGTCAGGATTACTCTTCCTCTTCCACTCTATAGTTTGCATGGTCTTCTTATCCTGCAGGTCTCAGTTTAGATGGCATCTCTGTAAACAGTCCTTTTCTTCTTATGGGAATCCCTAACTTAGCTCAGGTATCCTGTAATGCAGAAGCTGAAACAAGGATTATGCACTAAGCTTTATTTGGGAGGTGTAATTCCAGGATGGCAAAACTCACAGAAAAGAGAAATGAAGAAGGAGGGAAGGATGGAAATCAATGCAAGATGAAGCATGACAATGCTGCCCACGGCTTCACGAGCCACAAAGAGGCGCAGCTGGTCACCAGGTACTGACTGTATAAATAAACATTTTCTTCTGTTAGGTATTCTGTGAGGACTGCCAATCTAGAGCTTCTTATTTTAACATCTTTGATTGGGGACTCAAAATGATTGTTGTATATTCGCTCATCAGACCCACTGAAACCTGGTTTGTAGTAATGAATTCTCAGCATAGGCTGTTTTTTTCCTCATCCAAAGCCAGGCCAAGATGGATGTTTTCTTATTTTCCTGTGCCTATAATTTGGTGTTTTCATTTTTTGTTTTTATTATAAGCATCCTAACTTTATCCAGGGGTTTTATCTCTATGGGCCTGAGGCTTCATATCCTATCCTATCCCTAGCTGGCTATTAAAATCTATTGGTTTCTGAGACTAATACAGCCCCCATACCTGAGAAACCTCATATTCATGGCTCTGATTTTCAGTTCCCTCTTTGGTTTTGGCCCTTAGGGATTTCCTGTAATGTCTTTCATGTCAGCTAGGTTTCTAAAAGAGTATTTGTATTACTTTAGCTGGAATTTCTAGGTGTTTTTTGGTGAGGAGATTTTCAGGATTATCAGACCATGGTCCAACATTTTCGGAAACAGAAGTCACACATTGAAATCATGCACTTGTTGGTTTGAGTTTTATCTCTCTGCTCCAAGAAACAGTGTGCTCCATAAGAACAGGAACCTTGACGGTTGAAGTCTTATGTCTCACAAAGCGCCTGGCACATAATTGGCACTCATAACACATTGACAGAATGAATCTCAATAATGTCAGTGTGGAATTATAGATGTAACCATTCTGAGTTCCAGAGAGCAGTGACTCTGTTTTACTCAGCTTTGTCTTCTCAGACAGTGTAATACAGTTGCAAGAATAGAGTGGATCTTTCCATAGATATTTGGTGGTTAATTTATTTTTATTTATATTAAAAAGGAATGATAAAAATCACTAGCACCTTTCAATTTAGATTTTTAAGGAATGTTAAGATGGATATTTACAGTGTTATTTTCCTTTCTTCTTCTTCAACTTTTATTTTAAGTTCAGGGGTACATGTGCAGGATGTGCAGGTTTGTTACATAGGTAAACGTGTGCCATGGTGATTTGTTGCATGGATCATTCCATCACCTAGGTATGAAGCCCAGCATCCATTAGCTATTCTTCCTGATACTCATCCTCCCCCAGCAACCCCATCCTTTGACAGGCCCCAGTGTGTGTTGTTCACCCCCGCCATGTGTCCGTGTGTTCCCATCATTTAGCTCCCACTTATAAGTGAGAACATGTGGTGTTTGGTTTCCTGTTCCTGCATTAGTTTAGTGAAGATAATGGCTTCCAACTCCATCCATGTCCCAGCATGGATTTTCATGGCTGCATAGTATTCCATAGTGTATATGTTCTTTATTCAGTCTATCACTGATGGGCAGTTAGGTTGATTCCATGTCTTTGCTATTGTGGATAGAGCTGCAATGAACGTATGGGTATATGTATCTTTATAATAGTATGGTTTATATTCCTTTGGATATATACCCAGTAATGGGATTGCTGGTCAAATGATATTACTGGTTCTGCGTCTTTGAGGAATTGCCGCACTGTTTTCAACAGTGGTTGAACTAATTTACATTCCCACCAACAGTGTAAAAGCATTCCTATTTCTCCACAGCCTCACCAGCAGCTGTTGTTTCTTGACTTTTTAATAATCACCATTCTGACTGGTATAAGATGGTATCAAATTGTGGTTTTGATTTGCATTTCTCTAATGATCAGTAATGTTGAGCTTTTTTTCATATGTTTTTCGGCCACATGTATGTTTTCTTTTGAGAAGTATCTGTTCATGTCTTTTGCCCAGTTTTTAATGGTTTTTTTTTTTTCTTGTAAATTTGTTTAAGTTCCTTGTAGACTCTGGATTTTAGGCCTTTGTCAGATGGATGGATTGCAATAAATTTCTCCCATTTTGTAGGTTGTCTGTTCACTCTGATGATAGCTTATGATAGTTTCTTTTCCTGTGCAAAAGCTCTTCAGTTTAATTAGATTCCATTTGTCTATTATTGCTTTTGCTGCAATTTCTTTTGGAGATTTCATCATAAAATATTTGCCCATGCCTATATCCTGAATGGTATTGCCTAGATTTTCTTCTAAGGTTTCTATAGTTTTGGGTTTTACATTTAAGTCTTAAATCCATCTTGAGTTAATTTTTGTTTGTGGTGTAAGGAAGGGGGTCCAGTTTCAATTTTCTGCATATAGAAAGAATGGTTCTCCCAGCACCATTTATTAAATAGGGAATCCTTTCCCCATTGCTTGTTTTTGTCAGGTTTGTTGAAGATCAGATGGCTGTAGGTGTGCAGTCTTATTTCTGAGTTCTCTATTCTGCTCCATTTGTCTATGTGTCTGTTCTTGTACCAGTACCATGCTGTTTTGGTTACTGTAGTCTTATAGTGTAGTTTGAAGTTGGGTAGCATGATGCCTCCAGCTTTGTTCTTTTTGCTTAGGATTGCCTTGGATATTTGAGCTCTTTTTCGGTTCCTAATACATTTTAAAATAGTTTTTTCTAATTCTGTGAAGAATCTCAATGGTAGTTTAATGAGAATAGCATTGAATCTATAAATTACTTTGGGCAGTATGGCCATTTTCATGATATTGATTCTTCCTATCCATGAGCATGGTGTGCTTTTCCATTTGTTTATGTCTTCTCTGATTTCTTTGAGCAGTGGTTTGTAGTTCTCTTTGAAGAGAGCCTTCACTTCCCTTGTTAGCTGTACTTCTAGGTATTTTATTCTTTTTATAGCAATTGTGAATGGGAGTTCATTCATGATTTGGCTCTCTGCTTGCCTGTTATATAGGAGTGCTAGTAATTTTTGCACATTAACTTTTTAATTAATTTTTAATTTTTATTTTTTTGAGAGAGAGTCTCACTCTTTCGCCTAGGATGGAGTGCAGTGGCATGATCTCAGATCACTGCAACCTCCGCCTCTCAGGTTCAAGCGATTCTCCTGCCTCAGCTCCCCAAATAGCTGGGACTACAGGTGCACACCATCATACCAGCTAATTTTTGTGTGTTTTTTGTAGAGACAGAGTTTTACCATGTTGGCCAGGCTGGTCTGGAACTCCTGACCTCAGGTGATCCACCTGCCTCGGCCTCCCAAAGTGCTGGGATTACAGGCATGAGCCACCATGCCCAGCCAATTTTTGCATATTAATTTTGTATCCTGAGTCATTGCTGAAGTTTTTTGTCATTTTAAGAAGCTTTTGGACTGAGATGATGTGGTTTTCAAGATATAGGATCATGTCATCTGCAAACAGAGATAATTTGACTTCCTCTCCTCCTATTTGAATACCCTGCCATCTTTACTGTTTCGCAGCCTTCACTGGTGATACTGAGACAGAGTAGGGTCTGGAGGTAGGCAACCTAAGGCCAATTCATGCTGACTTCCTAGAAATGAATCAAAAGGAGAACCTTACCTCTCCACCCCAAGTAATAAAAGGATCAGAGGCTATTCCCTTTGCACTGCATTGCAGATGAAAAATGGGAAGTACCTCTGCTAGGTCCCCTCCTGCAACAAATCAGACTGGTCGCGGGCCTAGTCTTCATTCGCATAGGGGTATAACTTTGTAACTTCACTTCAGCCTCTAATCGTTCCCCTCCTGCAACTAATTATGGGTAACTACTTCATTTACACAGGGTGTGACCAAGGAAACAATAGGGAACCTCTAGAGGATATTTAAACCCCAGAAAATTCTGTAACTAGCACCCTTGAACCTCTTACTTGATCCTACTCCCACTCTGTGGAGCGTACTTTCATTTTAATAAATCTGTGCTTTCATTGCTTCTTTCATTGTTTTGTGCATTTTGTCCAATTCTTTGTTCAAAACACCAAGAACCTGGACGACCCTCCACTGGTAACAATACCTCCAGGTACAGTGTTATTTTTCAAAATTTTCACTGATCCCTAAGCTATAAATAATTTTTCCTCTGTATATTTCTTTTTTTTTTTTTTTTTTTTTTTTTTTGAGACGGAGTCTCGCTCTGTCGCCCAGGCTGGAGTGCAGTGGCCGGATCTCAGCTCACTGCAAGCTCCGCCTCCTGGGTTCACGCCATTCTCCTGCCTCAGCCTCCCGAGTAGCTGGGACTACAGGCGCCCGCCACCTCGCCCGGCTAGTTTTTTGTATTTTTTAGTAGAGACGGGGTTTCACCGTGTTAGCCAGGATGGTCTCGATCTCCTGACCTCATGATCCACCCATCTCGGCCTCCCAAAGTGCTGAGATTACAGGCTTGAGCCACCGCGCCCGGCCCTCTGTATATTTCTTATAGCTTTTCTTGCTTTGCCCATTTTGTTATGTATTTGCCTCCTCTTTATTGCCAGACTCTAAGCTCCTGAGGGCCGTTCTTGTCTGATTATTATTACTTTTTTAATCTTCCAATGCAGGGTTTCTTCACCTTGGCACTATTGACATTTTGGGCCGGATAATTCTTTGTTTGGGGCAGCTATCCTGTACATTTTAGGATATTTAGTGGCATCCCTGGCCTCTACCATTGGATGCCAGTCCAACCCTCAGTTATGACAACCAAAGTCATCTCCAGATATTTCCAAATGTCCCTTGGCAGACAAAATGTCTCTCACTTGAAAACCATTGCTTTAGAGGGCCTCGCACAGAGTAAATGCACCACATTCATTTATTATATAAATCCTATAGCAGATTTTGGTTGAATTCCACACAGGTAAATATGGGATTCATATTTTTTCAAGGGAACTGGTTTCATGTTGGACCAACCTTCTTGTTTGCAGATCTGAACTGGCACTGAGATGAGCTATGCTCCTGTCACCACTCATTGTCAACTCCCCTTTCAAAGCCTGTTCTCTCATTCTCATCTACTTATTTATAGTTTGAAAACATCTAGAGTTTATGATCTTGGTGTGTAGCTTAAGTCTATTACTTCCGTAATACATGTATTCATTTTCCGACAAATGGTATTGGTCAATTTACATTCAAATGCACCTTCTTTACAAATGATGGAATTTCCAAGCACACACAGACACAGAAGTTCAGAATACTTACTATTTGTTTACATAAATGTGCAAAATTTGACTTTGGAACTGTAACATTTTTTTCTTTCAGCAAGGTTACAACTAATTAAATCAGCAGCTTTTGAAAAGAAAGATTCCTGCATCCTTACTTTACATATCTGACAATGTTTTCAACAGTTTAGAGTTATGTATAAAAACCTAAGCAATATATTAGGCCAGGCGTGGTGGCTCATGGCTGTAATCCCAGCACTTTGGGAGGCTGAGGTGGGCAGATCACCTGAGGCCAGGAATTCAAGACCAGCCTGGGCAACATGGTGAAACCCCAACTCTACTAAATATATAAATGAGCCATGCGTGGTAGTGCACGCCTGTGGTCCCAGATCACCTGAGGCCAGGAGTTCAAGACCAGCCTGGCCAACATGGTGAAACCCTGACTCTACTAAATATACAAAAATGAGCTGGGCGTGGTGGTGCATGCCTGTGGTCCCAGATCACCTGAGGCCAGGAGTTCAAGACCAGCCTGGCCAACATAGTGAAACCCCATCTCTACTAAAAATACAAAAATGAGCTGGGTGTGATGGTGCGCGCGTGTGGTCCCAGCTACTCAGGAGGCTGTGGCAGGAGAATAGCTTGAACCTGGGAGGCAGAGGTTGCAGTGAGATGAGATCTTGCCACTGCATTCCAGTCTGGATGACAGAGTAGACTCCATCACACTTACAATAAATAAATAAATACAATAAAATATGTTTTGTAAAAAAGGTATTTTATGTTAGAAATGAAGCTTATAACAAGGAACCCTTTTTAGGTAATGAAAATATTTTTAGGCAATGAAAATAATTTTAGATAGTGGAAATTGACTGGGGTGAACCCAACCACACCATTGCCTTTCCTTTCTCTCATGGAACATTCTCGTTCTTAGAGCAGTGGCTCCCAATCATCACAGTGGTGGTGCTGGTGGAGGGTGCAGAGTGGCAGTGGAGTGTGTAGATTAAACACCATTATTCCCACTTGACAGTTTAGGAAATAGGCTCAGAGGGATTAAATCATTTTTAAAAAATTGTCTTGCTAGTTGGGGTCAGAACAAAGTCTCCTTTTTCCCAGACCTCATTCTATCGTAACACATGTTCAGATAGTGATGTCATGTTCTAGCTATTGCTAAGGAAGTGCAAAAAGTGTTTCTCTGTCCTCTATCACTTAAGGTCAACAGCAGCAAAATGACTGAAACTTTCCCTCAGGTAAGCCCTAAAGGAGAAAATATCTCCTCCTTGCATCATGCAGAATTTCCAGGCAGACCCAAACACAATCGATGGCTCAAAGGGAAAATGTCATGGGAGAAAACTACAGAGGCAAATGCAATGATATAGTGTTATGGCAAGTTAAGACATTCTTAAGGATAAAAGAGCAGAAAAACCCATATACAGCATGGAAAGCAAAGCAACCGTAATTCATTTTGAAGAATCACAACATGACCTTTTTTCTTTATTCTGTGAGTGAATATTAAGAGGAATTTAGTTAAGGAAATTGAATGCCAGACCCACACCAGACATAATTCAACTATGTCATTTGCTTAATAATTACATTATCCTGAGGCAGACTCATTGAAATCCCGAGTAGTAACAGGAAAGGCAAGTCATACCAAGCATGAATCTTCAAGCCTCCACCTCAGAAACATGTTGGAAAACTACCCCAATAGCAAATAATTTTAAATTATCTTATTTTCCTATTATAAAAACAAAATGTCAATATGAAAACTTTAGAGAACATACAGAAAGATAACCATTGTAATTATTATGTGCAAATATTTCAGATACACACATATATACACATATATGTATGTGTGTATGTATTTCTATAGAAATGTGGGGGGGGCATTTCTATGTATCTATTTCTATTTTCATATCTGTTTCTATAACTATATTATCTACATAATCTTTAAGTGGGATAATGCAACAATGTATTTAATGCTGTTTTATTACCTGCTGTTTTCATTTTACTTTCAGTGAGTTTTTTTTCCAATTCATTAACTAAATTTAATATTTTCTGCAATATTATTAAATTTTATTAGAGACGGGGTCTTGCTCTGCCACCCAGGCTGGAGTACAGTGGCACAATCATAGCTCACTGCAGCCTCGAACTTCTGGGTTTAAGCCATCCTCCCACTTCAGCTGGGACTACAGGTGTGAGTCACTGCACTGACTGTAAAGCTGTTTTTAAGGGCTAAAGATTCAACAAGGAACTTGTAATTATCTTATAGAGGTCAGTTTTGTTTTTTAAAAAATTACTGCTTTGTAGTTTTCATTGACTTTTTAATTGTCTCACTCTAATGACTCTAATTTCCACATTTATTGTATATTATACTTATTTAACATAAAGCTTCTAAAAGAACGTTCTCCATCATTTCACCATATAGTTGACTTAGCTCATAGTTCTCAAGGTAGGTGACTGAAAGGAAACTGAGGCACAAAGTTTTCAGATATTTTGTCATTTCAAAAACACTTTCTTGTCCCTTCCACCTCTTCCAGGAGGTGATTTATTACTTCATTTTCAGATGAAAAAGTGAAGAACGCAAATATTAAGGATACAAGGGCCCACTCAGCTGTAAGATGGGTACCAAATTCAAGTGTTTCTGAACATTTCTTGCCCCGAATTTTTCATCCTGAATGTTCGAACTTTGTGATGACATTTCCTGTTATTTACTAACTGTTGGCCTACAGCTTTTGCTGTCTGGATGCCTTACTTTCTTGATATTTTTTACCTTTAATTATCAGATAAGGCAAAAAAAAATATGCTGTTAGTTTTGTTAATAAAAACAAGAATGAAGCCTCTTTTCCGGTGGTTTTAAAACTAATTGCTTCAGGTTGGCATTTCTAGTTTCTCTACTTTATTTTTTTCTTAAAATTGTTTTTCTTTTTTTAAAAATAATCACCTTCTTTGAGAATAAACTTTTTTATATTCAATTTTTTAAATCTCGGTTGCTAATAGTGTATATTAATAGTATAAATTCAATTATCTTTTTTTTTTTTTGAGATAGAGTCTTGCTTTGTGGCCCAGACTGGAGTGCAGTGGAGCAATCTCGGCTCACTGCAATCTCTGCCTCTCAGGTTCGAGCAATTCTCTTGCCTCAGCCTCCTGAGTAGCTGGAATTACAGGTGCATGCCACCACGCCCAGCTAATTTTTGTATTTTCAATAGAGACAGGGTTTTGCCATGTTGGCCAGGCTGGTCTCAAACTCCTGACCTCAGGTGATCCTCCCCACTCGGCCTCCCAAAGTACCGGGATTGTAGGCATGAACCACTGCCCCTAGCCCTCAATTATCTTCTTAATTATCTTATGACACCAATGGAATTCCATGTGACTTCTATGTAAAGACTCAGATAGTCATAATATTAATTATATAAATAATAACTATCATTCAGTGAGTGTCTATTTATATGCCAAACAGTAAGCATTAAAGACATTTAATTATGCGGTGGCTCAAGCCTGTAATCCCAGCACTTTGGGAGGCTGAGAAGGGCGGATCACGAGGTCAGGAGATCGAGACCATCCTGGCTGACACGGTGAAACCCCGTCTCTACTAAAAAATACAAAAAACTAGCCGGGCGAGGTGGTGGGCGCCTGTAGTCCCAGCTACTCGGGAGGCTGAGGCAGTAGAATGGCGTGAACCCGGGAGGCGGAGCTTGCAGAGAGCTGAGATCCGGCCACTGCACTCCAGCCTGGGCGACAGAGCGAGACTCCGTCTCAAAAAAAAAAAAAAAAAAAAAAGAAAAGAAAAAAAACAAAGAAAAGTTAAAACCTGTATGAAAATAGAAAGAGTGTGCAGTATAATGATTACCTGTTTCCCAGCTTTAACAGCAGTCATGTGATGGTCAATTCTGTTTCATTATACCCTCACCCAGTTCTCTACCTCTCCCTACGCTGGATTTCTTTTTCTTTTTTCTTTTTTTCTCTCTTTTGTTTTTGTTTTTGTTTTTGTTTTTTGAGACTGAGTCTTCCTCTGTTGCCCAGGTGGGAGTGATCTCGCCTCCCATGGATTCAAGCAATTCTCCCGCCTCAGCCTCCAAGTAGCTGGGACTACAGGCGTGCACCACCACACCCAGCTAATTTTTGTATTTTTAGTTGAGACGGCATTTCACCATGTTGGCCATGTTGGCCAGGCCAAGGCAGGTGATCTGCCCACCTTGGCCTCCCAAAATGCTGGGATTACAGGCACGAGCCACCTGTAATCCCTCCCAGCTAACACTGGATTGTTTTGAAGCAAATTTCAGACATCACATTATCTGTAAATATTTCAGAAGGTAAGGACTTATAGGCATGATATATTTTAAATTACGTTTAATTGAAAAAATTTCACTAAATTATAACATACACAAATCATAAGTATATAGCTTGATTAATTTTCAAAATTGAACACACTGGTGTCACTAGCAAGGAACTAAACATTACCAATGCCATAGACTCTTTGCTCATGTCCACTTCGAGTCATATTCCCATCTCCTAAGGGCAACTACTATCCTGACTTCCAACACCATAGATTAGCTTTGACACTTTTTGAACTTGAAATGTATGGAATCATACAGTGTACTTTTTGAGTCTGGTTTCTTTCACTTAACATTTTGTTTGAGAGATTTATTTACACAGCTGTGTAGTTCTCAATGCTACTGTATGACTATACCACAATTTATCTGTTCAATTGTGGAAAGCATTTAGAGTGTTTCTAGTGTTTGGATATTGTGAATAGTCGTTTTTTCCATTTTAGCAGTTTTAATTGAAAGTTTTATATAAAATTACTTTATTCCTACATCTTCTCTATTGTTTCTTCCTTATATATCCCCCTTTCCCCGCTACTTGAGAAGATTGGCTTTCCCTTCAAGGGTCTTTTTTGTGGTCTTCGTCTAGTGTTAGCCCAGTGACAACCACCTTGCTGGAGTAAATGCCCACATGGACAGTGGTGCTATTAGCCTTTTCCTGCTGCACCTATTCAATGCAGATGACATAGTTTTTCCTGTGAACCTGAACTACTTTGCCAATTTGCTGACCTTTATAGTGTTCTTGCACAATCTGAACTTCATCATCCTTTCACATAGGCATGCATCTAACATTGTACTTCAGATCCAGCTCTTCGAAAAGAGGAGAAGACATAATCTTCCTGCAAATGTGGGAAGGTGCATTGAAATGCTTCTTACAGTTCTGTTTCAGTCAGAAGTCCCAAAGGGACTGGACTTCATTTTGGCTGCTTCTGCTTCAGTGATGGCTGCAAAAGGGAAGAACTGAATAGTCTTAAATTCTTTTATTAATCTTATAGAAGAGGGAAAGGTGGCTTAAGAGAGATTAAGTGATTCGCTAAGCTCACACAGGTAATAAATAAGGGAGTCTGGACTTAAACTAGCTTTACCCTACTCCAGAATCAGATATCTTAATGTCTGTATTTTTAAGAAAGCCCATTTTTCAGTTAACTATATATATGTGTGTGTGTGTGTGTGTGTGTAGTGTGTACATACAAACCTATATACTTTGTGGAGAAAATGCATTATTCTGTGTGGTTCTATGCCCAATCACTGGCTTTCTGATTCTGTATCTGTTTATTAGAGAATAAATGTCCCAATCTCTTATAAGAAATTGTTAAAAGTCATCCTTTACAACTAAGAATTGAGTATTGAGCAAGAGTAGGTCGTGACTCTGGCACAGGAAAGGAAGCAGGAAATAGTCTCAGGAGAAGGTTATCTGACCCTATTGAAAAGTAGGATGCTTGTGATCTGTAAGTGTCTGTAGAATATGGTCCTGAAATAACTTTAAGGATTAGACATGTTCTAGTAGGCTTGTCCTCCAGAGGTTGGCTTATGGGGTGTCAAAAAAACAACAACTTTTAGGATTAAGTTCTAATAACCCACTTTCAAGCACACGTGCAGAGAAGTGGGAATTTTAATGTCTAATACATGCATATAAGTGCTTAATTTATGGCAAAAGCAAAAATATTATCTTATTAGTTTATTTAAAACCTAGTTTTTCTCTTTCCTGAAGCAGTTGGAAAAATAAATAATTTAATATTTTATGAATTTTGTGGGTGTGACAGTACTTATTAATTGTCAGGACAAGTATTTATTTTATTACAAATATATGTATATATTATTATAACAGTGCTAGTGCTGTTTCTTTTAAGGTTTTATAAAATCTAAATAGAAGAATAGCTAGATTAATTGAAAATGCAAGTATCTTCAAATTGTGAAAGCTGATTATATCAAGTGTAATATAATATTATGTTGATGCCAAATAACTTACTAATGTATGATTTCCCCTACATTGTTTTTCATTTTTTCTTGTTGTTGGTTACATCTTTGAGAACACATAGCTCCAAAACATTTTTAAATTGTTTATCAAATCATAGACCAAAAGTATATTTTTAGAATGTAATTTTAGAATTTCATTAAGCATTAAACTCATTCATCATAAAACATCATGCATTGCTTGTTTTAGAAACAATACTGAACAGCTCATATCCTTTGCTTAAAAATAGACTTTTTCTTAAAGCAATTATTTTCTTTTCAGTCCAATTTTTCTTTTCTGGTATTCAACAGGACTTCAGTTCCAATGAATTTTTATTTTACTATGCTAATCATGAAATTATCCCATCTTTTTTTCTATCTCCTCCAAAACTGTTGGATTTTAAATGTATTTGTTGATCAGAAGTATATATATTCAGGGCTAGTGAAGTTCATATGCCTTAACCCTCAGTGATTGATAAGAACCGGCTACTGTGACTACTGTATGTAAGAGGCAGTTAAGTAGTTAAGAACACAAATTTTTGGAACCAGATTTACTAGTTCAAATTCTGGTCCTGCTATTTACCAACTAACATGTGACCTTGGCCAACTTATTAACATCTCTGTGCTTCAATGTTTTTGCTTGTAAAATGTGGGATAATAATAATACCTACCTCATAAAGTTATTGTGAGAATTAATTGGGTTAATATATGTTAAGCCCTTAGAACTCTGTGTCTGGCTAATAGTAAATGTTACATAGATATTTTAATTATTATCCTGAGATCTATTACTTTTCTTTGAAATTTTAACAAATTCACTTTTGGGGACCAAGGAGGGCAGATCACTTGAGGCCAGGAGTTCAAGACCAGCCGGACCAACATGGTTGAAACCCCGCCTCAGTCAAAAATACCAAAAAAAAAAAAAAAAAAAAAATTAGCCGGGCTTGGTGGCGCATGCCTGTGGTCCCAGCTACTCAGGAGGCTGAGGCAAGAGAATTGCTTGAACCTGGGAGGTGAAGGTTTCAGTGAACCGAGATCACACCATTGCACTCCAACCTGGGCGACAGAGTGAGTGAAACTCTGTCTCAAACAACAACAACAATAAAAAATTAACAAATTCAAAATAATTAATTCACAATAAAATAATTTCCTTCTACAAATTTTTTATAGGTATCTAATGATGACCCAACTCTGTCCAGAGAGCCTGGAAGCATTTTCTGTATGCTCTATAGTTTTCTTTATCTTTTCTTTAATCTTTTATATGTTCATTTGCTCATTCAGTCTTTCTTATTTATTGAACACTTACTGTGGTGCTTACGTAGCCAGAAAAAAACAAACTGAAAAATTCTCTGGTACCGGTGAGCTTATCTTCATCATCTCAGAGTCAGGCAATAAATGTTAACAGAGCATGTTTGATTGAAAACTTGTCTCATGCCATCCACCCACTACCCCCAAACATTATTAAAGTAAACGTTGTTTTGAAGCAAATGTCTATTTTTCTCTTCACTGGTATATTAAAGAACTTAATTAACTTATTAAATAACTTAACTTACTTTTGCTTTTAAAAATCACTGTGCTTATTTCAATGAACAAGGCGGGAAAATTTGGTTTTAGAAATGGGTGTAGAGATAATGGGTCAATGCTCTTATTTAATTTATTTGCCTTTCCCTCCCACCCCTGATAGCATTAGTCTATCTTCTTATTAAAAACTTTCATCATGACTCATCCTTGAAGTTGGGATATTCAGCTTTACTTGTAAATGGATCAGAGGTTCTCAGAATGCTCACACTTAGGGCTGTGGGAAAGGATGCAGCTGAACAGTAATATATTAACAATATGTGTTGAAACAGCAGTTCCTTGTTGACTGTATACAAAACACAAATTTCTAATAGTTCTTAGCTGCACCACTTCCTCTGCAGATTATGTCGGAAATGCTTTAGTCTGAATAATCATTGCCGGGGGGAAAAGCCTTCAAAATAAATTTACTTTATCGCCTGTGTGTGTGTGAGTGTGTGTGTTAGAGAGAGAGAGAGAAAGTCTGATTATTGTAGAATACCGAGTCAGTCATGTACATATGCCTAGTATAATTAAAGAACATAATTTGATGATAGCAATTATATGAATATCTAATTATATGAATTATTCTGTATGCTGTGGCTTGTGACCACGTTGTTTAAAAATAAACTAATAGCAACAATAGACAGCTAATCCAAAGGTTAAGGAAAACCATGGTGAGGGAATAGGTATTCATTAGACAAAACAAAACTGAAAACTTTAATTATCTGGATAGTTATGGAAGAAATAAATCTATCACCCTTTTTTGGCCATAAGGGCAAAGGGGGTTTTTCCCCTCAGTTATCTCGACATTTGGCTACCACTCTTCTTTGATTCATTTTGGTCTGAAGATATCTGTAAAGTAAACTCTTAGTAGGGGTCAAATAATATATCCCCAGAGTTATTTTTAGTGGATTTTAACCTGGGGCTGTTGCATTTGGTGTGTGTGAGGGGAAGTGTATATATTTTCAAACAGTAATTTATCCACATCCCACCCTGACCCCCCACTTTTTTTGGAGACAGGGTCATGTTGCCCAGGCTGGAGTGCAGTGGCACAATCATGGCTCACGGCACCCATGACCTCCTGGTCCCAAGCCATCATCTCACTTCAGCTCCCCAAGTAGCTGGGACTACAGGCATGTGCTACCATGGTCGGCTAATTTTTTGTAGAGACAGGGTTTTGCTGTGTTGCCTAGGCTGGCCTTGAACTCCTGTCCTCAAGTGATCCTTCCACTTCAGCCTCCCAAAG
Organism: Macaca mulatta; assembly: GCF_049350105.2. Taxonomy (NCBI): domain Eukaryota; kingdom Metazoa; phylum Chordata; class Mammalia; order Primates; family Cercopithecidae; genus Macaca; species Macaca mulatta. The sequence continues at coordinate 110,244,281 of NC_133409.1, forward strand.
TGCTGGTGTTAGCCACTGTGCCCGGCCCCTTTGTAATTTTTTAAAAGTTCTGATGATTCTGAATTATCTCATACCTCACTTATATACTTTCTACCTCTATTAGAACCCACTTTTGGGGACTGTGAATAGATTAAGTTTCTAAAAGATCCATTAGCTCAAGAAGAGTCAGTCAATTTCACATGAGAGCTCTTTCATCTTAATAGAAGGACTTTTTTTTTTTTTTTTTAAATCAAGGTTGGCTCAGACTCAGAAAGACTGAGTCTGAACAAATGCAATTTTACATGTGTATGGTAGTAAGTACGTTAAGGGGGCAGGTTGCATGCTGTCAGTGTGCTATTTGGAGTGAGAAGAACTGAGATGTTTTCGAATGGCTTGAGCAGGTGAGGGTCATTTCTTTAAAAAGAAGGACACGCACACACTCCTGATTGAAGTGGCAAACTTTCTCAGAGACATAGGGTTACCCAGCACGTAAGCTACTTACTGCAAGTATGCAACTCTTAAAATATTACATCCACACCTTTACATATGTCTTTGGTTCATCTTCAGTTTGCATGTCAAAAAGAGGGTATCTTTAATCTGACAAATTGATCTCAGGAAGAGGGTCAACCTTTATAACGGTATTGGTGAGATTTTTGTCAGGGCCATATTCTAGTTTGTTAATCAATAATGTTTCTCTCTCTCTCTCTCCCTCTGTCTCTGTGTGTGTGTGTGTGTGTGTGTGTGTATGTGTGTGGTGTGTGTGCCTCCCTTCCTATTTTACCTGTGGCCAAAAGGACCTCCCTCAGTTTCCCTTAGTGTTAATTTCACATATGTAATTAGTAAAACAGTCCCCAAAACTAGTTAAACAATTTTTAGAAAGTTTCAGTCTCAGCAGATTCATACCATTTTATTATGTAGGATGAAGCACATAAAGTATCTTGAGACATTCTTCATGTTGTGGAGACTTGAGGGTTAATGATGAGGCAAGCCTATTAACAACCAGAGGTATCTCGTGTCCTGGATTTCCTGGAGTGTTTACCGTGTGTTACTTTGAATGAATGACCTGAGTGAGGATGCTAAGATTTTCCGTCTTAATGTTACTCCTTTCAAAATCATAATGTTATAGACATTCCTTTATGGTAATTTTATTTTAATAACATTCAGGTACATAGCTGGACAAAAGTCTGATATGTCTAGGTAAGTGATCTAGCTATAAATGAAACACACCGGTGTCAAACGCTGTTTGGAAGTGATCTCGTATTCATTTTCACAACCAACAGATGTGATACACTTTTTTGAAACCTCCCTTTATGCAGAAGAAGTGATATACTTTTAAAAAGCACTTTTTATTTCAGAACATTTATCTGAGAGAGCCTAATTGAGAAGAATATTGCATTAGTAAATTGCTCTGCCCAAGACAACAGCTGCCCTGTTTCTCTTCACGTTTTAAAACCTAAGTCCCAAATCTCAGTCTGTAGTTAAGAGCTTCAAACAATAATTACCTCTGTGAAATAAGCAGAAGTCCTTAAAAGGGTCTGTCGGTTTTCCCGCAATCTTTTACAGGGTGAGCAGCGCTATATCCACTGATAACCCAGCTGCTTAGGAACTGAGTAAAGCCGGCTCCAAACTTCTCAGCTGTTGACAGGCTTGACTTGCTGAGAACACCAGTTAAATATAGCACCCGCGAGCTCAGCTCCTCAACATAGTCATTGCTCTGACAGTGTTGTGAAGGGAGCAGAAGAGGAGAAACCTAATCTCAGAACCCAACAACACCTAGCAACAGTTGAAAAAACTTTTAAACAAAAGTCTGGGTGGGAGATATACAACAACTTCCAATTTCTGCTGATCGAGATTTCAGGGAGAAGAAGCTGCTTTCCCCCCTCTCTACTCTGTTTCCTGCATGACTTCAGCTATTGGCTAGTTCTGGGAAAGAAAGTGGGAAAAGCTTTTTCCTCTGTATTCTTTTGAGCTGGATAGTTTTTAAGAACTCGAATCTGTCTTGGGCTGTGAGACAAGCCACTGGGTTCTTCAAAGGATAAACTACCTCCATAGAGGACATACCTTTGGTTAAAGGAGCTGCCGTCAGGTAAGACCAAAATAAATAACTACTTGCTCTCTTAAGAAATATCTGTTTCCACAAGAAGAGAGTTCTCTTCCATTCTGTTTTGTCTGTTTCCTTTGATTCTTCCTGTTCTACGATGTGATAGCACATTTAGAAATTATAACCATTGTGAATTATTTTTAAAAAGTCAGAAACATCATCTTTTCCTCAAAATCATACCGATTCCTTTTTAAACACATAATTTTATCGTATTTTAGTAGACATCAAAATATTTCTGCCAAGTTAATGCTCTTTGGCAGGTAACAGAAATATGACAAAGAACATTTCACATCTCCTTTCACAATTGGGATGGCTAAGCAATGAAAAGGATATCTGCCCTAGAAGTAAAATAACTTTCATTTACTGAAACTAGCAAACCAGCTTGTGTGGTAAATGAGAGGAAAGTCCCGCATGGTGTTTGTATTGCTGTACTTTTTAAACCTGCTGTTGTATGTGTCTCCTTTTGCCTAATTCTCTGATTACACTGGTACACCTTGTGCTGGTTCTGACCTCTTTACACTAGAGTCACCCCGAAGGCTTCTGACTGGGCATAAAATATGCCTGGTATTAAATCACTACTCTTGAAGTTGTTGACTATAACTACTCAAGATAATGATATTTGTGTATTTTTAAAAAATAAATTAATGCTTGTGTTTAGATATAACAGATTCTGTTTTTAAAAACTTAATTAGAAAACATTTTCTCTTAAGTTGCATGTATGTGTGTATGAATGTGTTTACTATAGTGTGAAGGAAATCCTCCTTTCACGTGATGACATCTTGTCTCCCCTTCCATGAGTTGCCATGCAATTTTATCAGAATGCTTAGAGTAACCAATTTCATGTTGAATATGACAACTTATGGCTGTACATTGTTGACATAGTTAGTATTGACATCTGGTGGTTTGTAATTGGGCTAGATTTGCGTAAAAATATTTTTCCTCTAAATGAACATGATGATTTGAATAATTTTTCTAGTCTAAGGATAATATCAAAGAATTTATTGAAGCACATTTTAATTGGAATTTTTAAAGTCTATTCTATCAATGTAAAGAAAGTACCCAAGACCAGTTTTGAACATACTATTTGTTGACAAATAAGAATGTATCAGCCTTTTCAGAAAATGATCCTCTTTTAAGAAAAGCTAATTAAAGCTTATATAGCATATACTCAGGAAAATGAAACAGGGCACCCATTTCAGTATGTATTATGTTTTATAATTCTGATTACTTGTTTATACAGTAAATAAGTGAATCACATATGATACAAATATGTACAAATAATAGTGCAAAAGGCACTCTGGTAAGTTTACTATTAGAGAATGAAACTCCTGGTGCTTTAGTAGAGATGAAATATCTTTGTCTCAAAGGAGTTTGAAAAGTCAGAACTAAATGCTTTACATTGTTCTTGTTTTTATGCTAAGAAGGGTCACGTTGTTGGCTTAAAAATGTATGTGTAAGGCCAAAATCTACCATTGATTCTAGGCATGTAATTTCTTTTGGAGTCAGTGGGACAGTGTGGCGATAACTGAGTGCAGCATTTGGCCCTGTGTGAAAGTCGTGTTTGCTCATGAAGTGAATTTTTCAGTATCACTAATTGTCTTCATTGTCGTACATTTATTCTTGAGAATCAAGAGCAACTCAGCTCAGGCTAAACCACACGGTTTCCTCCACTACATGAACAATCAGGCTCTCCATGACAATGCAGATCTGTTCTCCTATTCACTCAAGTTCATAGTCCTGTGACATTTTGGAACTGTCCCTTTCCCCTTTACCAGGAAAGTTGTTAGATTCCATTGCCATGTCTTCCACCACACTAATGCCTGTTCTCTTCATGCTAGTTTGTGTTGTAACAATGCTGTTCCTTCCTACCCCTTGTTGCCATCCAAATCATCTTGCCCATGACCACGAGATTGGTTTTACTAAAGCATTGCTATGTTTGTCTATCTACTCTTCAGTTATCTTCTGGGCCTTCTAGTAGCTGCCAAACACCTAGGCTGAGTATTTTGAAAACCTTCCATCATCTGGCACCTACTTAACTTTTCCAGTCTCACTACTATGACTCAACAACAAGGTCCCTCTGCTTCAGGTATTTCAGATTATGGGCCATTCTCCAAACACATACTCAGCGAACATTTCAATACCCCAGCTTTGCCCCAGCTTTTATTCTCCCCGCCTGGAAGACATTTACTCTCTGGTCCTGTAGAAACTTTGCCTACTCTTTAAGACCCAGATCAGAGTCTTCCACTTTCACAATGATATTCTGGACCATACATTTTAGAAGTGATTCTTTCTAAGTTTAGACAGCTTGGTGCTCTGTTAGAATTAGGGTACTTTTAAGTAGGGCTTGCCTCTTTATATTCAGAACAATTTTATGACGTCTATTAGGTGCAAGGCAGTATCCTAAGCATCACTTGGCTTTGGAGCTTCTCAGCTGCAGGCATGTTGCGGATGTTCCATTCACATTTGTGGCTCTGATATCTGATGATAAGAGAAAGTATGGATAAGTATAGAATCAAGAAAAGCAACTGTAAGTTAATAACTTTTTACTTCAGAAATTTCTCAAGGAAAGTCTTCATAGTTTTACCATGCACAGAAAAATTACAAACACTTTTAACTACACTCATGTACTTGATTGTGGAAATGATGTTTTATCTCTCAGGAATAAAATAGAAAGGGGAAATATGACAGGACTGTGTATGTATATATGCATGCATGCACACACACACACACACACATATCCTGTGTATCTACCTAGACCTCTAAATACTGTAACTTATATACTTTTGTTATCTTTTGGTGCCAGGTTCTAGTTACAGTTACTTTTGGTACAATTCATTTAAATCATGGCTCCTGTTTGTGGATCGTGAATTAGAATCTGGCTTTGAACAAGAAAACATTTAAATGCGTTATGATCCTTTTTCTGTTCTTTTTCTCTTGATATTTTGAAAAAGAGACGTTTTTCAGTGTTATCTTTAATTTCTCATGAAAACTGTAACCTTATTGGGTGAGATAAAGCAGGAATCATACTTTCGAAACAATTTGTTCTGTATCCACCAAAAGAAAAACATTCTCTTAGTATTTATATTTTAAGATGGGCAAAGTGGTGAAATTTACTCTTTTAAATGGATATTCAGTAAGAAACCCTATGGAATTTTCCAATGAAATTTGTGAAATATTTAATATGTTCATTAAGCACCGGTTTCCTTGTGGTTATAATTTTTATTTATTGTTTAGAAGTGAAACTTTGGGGTTTACACAGTCTAAATAATGCTACCTGTGTTTTCCTTTTTTGGCAGAAGAGCATTTTTTCATAAAACATATTCCTTAAGATATAAGATTTTACACAGTTTGTTTAATCCACATTTTCATTCATTTGTCTAATCTTCCTTCTTTAAACTTGTGGGTTTTAGAAAGGTAGCACTAGGAGAAATGAGGGGGCAAGCTCATGTTGAGATTTATCTCAACAGAAAGGTTTAAGAGAAAAAAGATTAGTTAACAATTTATTAGAAAAATGACATCTAAAAGTTTGCAGTATAAAATTGTTTTTACATTGTTTTTAATACATATAACAATAAATAGAAAAAAAGATAAGCTAATAAAAATACATTTTGTTTCTTTAAATCTGAGTTGAGGATATAACCAGAATATGTTCATGGAAGAGGAGTCAGAAAAGGTTAGTACTTGAGTAAGTCAGTCAGATAGCCTGGATTCAGATTTCAGCTCAAGGTGACCTTAGGCAAATTAATCTCTGTGTCTCAGTTTCTTCATCTGTAAAATGAGGATAATAATGCTATTTCCTTATAAAGTTTTTTTGAACATTAAATGACTTATAAAATCTGTAGTTTATAATTTATTCTTTAATAAATTTAAGCTAGTATGGCTTTATTACACCTTAAATGTAGTTATTTGTTTACTTTAATCTTTGTTGCATACAAAATTCTTGGATGCAGATAGTTTGTGATCTCAACTTCATAGATTATAGGAAAGGTAGGAGAATGTATTATTTAAGTTTGGAATCCTGCTTGGGACATACTTTGCTGCTGGGTACTCTAAGCAGACTCAATTTGAACAGCAGCCAATAATTTAATATGGAATTTATGTTTCAAACTCTCTCTTATCACTCAGCAGTCTGTTGTCTTATAGAACCATTACTAAAAAGGCTAAGAAATCACCCACAGCACAGACTGTTCTATGGTTTCTATATTTGCACTTGGAGATAAAGTGTGTTTATACATAGTGCTTGGGTGTCTGTTTTACAGCCAACTACACTGGGTAATGTACAGCAACGAAGACTTCCTCCTCCATGCAAGAACACATTATTAAATTTATCATTCTTTATTTCTTTCCTTAGATGATTTGTTTTGTTTTACTAACCTAGTAACAGATAAAAATGAAAAGACCAAAAAAGGTCATCTTAAGCTAACTTTAACTTTACTAAATGGAAATGAATTCTTGCTATTCATTGCCCTTAATCCTATTCATTCTTCTTAAATATCAAAAGAAATATACATTCCAAGACAAACAAAAGGTGTTATCTCAGAAGATGGGTGTGTATGTGTATTCTGCTTAATATTCTGTATACTTAAAAATATATAAAGCACCCTTATAAGCAGGAAAGTTTCTTAGCAGCTTTAGTGGCAATAAACCTTATGCAGGACATACATGGTTTAAATCTGTCAATTTTACTTTATTTTTCCCAATTGAAAGGATAAGTCTCTAAAAGATGAGGCAAAACAAATTTTAAAATTGTCATTCTCTAATGAAAACTTTGTGTGGAGAGAAAGAAACAAAGGAAGGTAGGAAGGAAAAGTACAATAAAGAAAGAAAAGAAGGAAATAATTTTTCCTGGCTTTGCAGAATGAATACATCATAGTGGTACCAGGGCAAAAATAGAGGAAACTCAGGAAAGTATATTGGATTATGTTTTTCTTTTTTCTTAAATGGTCAGTCTATGCTTTAGCTAATGAGAGAAGGGAAAAGGCAGCAGACAGAATATAGCTTTCCCTGGTAGAAGCTAAGGCAGTTTAATTTCAAAGACCAGGAAGCCTGTTGTGGAAGAATTTAGAATAAGGAAAATCATACATGAACTGAGCAGCTTTAGCTGGCTGTTAACCAGCTGATTGCAGAAATTGAGAAACTCCCAGCACAGAAGTGAAGTAATACAACGTAAACCAGCATCCCCATGCTGCTGTGTCTCTGAAGGCTTTGTTTAAGCCATAGCAACACTGAGACATCAAAAGAAGGTTTGGGTCTTTTTTCCCATTTTTGGAAATGGTGTCAATGTGCATAATATTGGGTGATTTATGTGTTTCTGAGGTCTGTGAAAGACAAACCAAAAAGAATTTTTAAAGCTAATGCAGAAATTATCTTGAGTGATCTGATTTTAATTGAGCCCTTAAGGTTTAAGGATATTTCTGTTTTTATTTGCTTGCCTAAATGCTGTTGCCTACCTCCTTTACCAAAACATTGAGGAAACGATGATTGTTGCTTCACTGACCAAGGACCCTATAAGTCTGTACTTGAAAATAGTCTTTTTTGATCTTGTAAAAACTCTAATTGCAATCTTCCCAAGTTACTTTCAATAAATGAATTATCTGCTTCTTATCTTTGTAAGGAAAAGATATAAGAAAGGTATGAAATGGACACATCAGAGTTGGCTAAATGCATTCTTTAAAAAATAATTTGCTGAAGATTTCAGGCCAAAAGAAGATTTGACTGAAAGCAATAGACTGCTGGCACCACCAAGACAATGGAGTTACTGCCAACTTGCCCTTGTTTATCTAAAAGATCTATGCAAAAATTAGGTTTTCACACATAAATGCGCGTGCACACACACACACGATGACACAGTAATGGGAATAAATGAACATTCTTTTTCTTTCATATACTTATGTCTTAAGTAACTCCTTTTAGGCCTTGCCTCTTTGACCGTGGTACCAAGCACAACAGGAAAGGAAGAGGTATTGCTGAGTTCATAATGCTATTTCAGTGTGGCAGCCTAAGTGCACATGAGGAAATGATGCCCTGCGCCTGTATTTGGAGCCCTGTAGTTACTGTGACGACAACACACACTAATGGCAAACAAAGAGGGTCTGCTCATCAGGGCAAGCCAGGAAGAGTTTTGCCAGCTCAGATTTTTCCTAATTATTCTATAAGTCTTGAAATGTGACACTGGAGGAATTCAAGGATCTTTGGGTTTCATTAACTGTTTAGTAAGTGACACATGCTTGAAGAGCAGCCTGGTATTTGGATCAGGGAGTGGCCTTACATATAAGCTTAACTTTCATATGCTGTGTTGATAGATATCATCTTCTGGTCACCAAACCAACTGGTTTGGCCATAGCCTGTTTATTTTGGTCTTTGAGGAAGTCAGCTGCATTGGTAGAGTTCACTTCTCAGGGCCCCTCAACTTTTGGTAAGACATCCCCACCTTCTACATTCTGCTCATTGCACAAATAATAATGATAATGGCTACATGTAATATATATTATCTATATAATATACAACATATGCAGTACATTTACTATATAAAATGATATGAATAACTAGCATATACTTGAGAAGATTACTATGTGCCAGGAATTGTGCCAAGCATTTTACATGGATGGTTTTATTTGCTTCTCATAACAATCCTATGAGGTACTATTTTTATCACTATTTTAGAGATCAGGAAAATGAGGTTTATAAATGTTAAATAACTTACCCAGTGGTAGATTTAAAATCCAAATCCAGGCAATTTGACCTTATCTGTTCTATGTTTTCAACCACTTTTTAAAATTCAGGCAGTTGTTTATGGAACACCTCCACCTAGATGACTATGAGATGTTTTAATGACATGTATAGAATGTGACACTGCAGGGTAACAGCTGCCTCTATAGCATGAAAAGATTCACAAAGTGCAAAGAATGAAGAGATTTAGGGTTAGAAAGCCAACAGAGGCTCTTTTCTAGGATCCCAAAGTGGAATCAGAAGCTTCAATGGCCAATAGAGTTGGGCCACCCTCGATAAGCTAGGCCTGGGGCACTGAGAAGCAGAAGCGATTCTTCCAGTTATTGATGGGGCAATGTGGTTCTTGGTTTCTATACTGCTGGGTTGATTCCTAAGAAGAGGATGCCATGGAGCATTTGATTTTGTACCACCTCCTTTGACACTGTTGGGGCTTTGGTCTGCTGTTGCTTCTATTGACAACTCAGAGCCACACCTTCTATTGTAAACTTTGAATGTGCTGCCAGTCTCTGCCTTGGTCATAAACATTTAGTTTGTGAAGTGGGTTCAAGAGGGAATTCTATGAAATACTTATCTCCATTGTTGGTAGCAATACTTCCTCAAGAAACCTTTGGTGGAGTGTGTGTGTGTGTGTGTGTGTGTGTGTGTGTGTGTGTGTGTGTTTTGGTCAGGAGGCAGTGAGGAAGCGGCTAGAAAGTGCTCCACATAAAGGCTTGTTATTGGTTCCAAATGACTTTGTTTTGGTAGTGAGTTGTTATTCTGGCAGCATGATGCTCCTTCAAAAAACAAAACAAAACAAAACCAAAAAAACAAGACAAAACAAAGAGCTTGCTATAGTTTAAGAAAAATTATCTGACACTTTTCAGCCATTGGTTTGCTACTGTAGATCAGTGGCATATTTTATTGGATATTTTATTTAATTCTTTTATCTTTATTTGCCTGCATGATGTCCAAATGTCTGACTATTTGGAAATAATTGAAACTTTTGAGTTTCTATTTGCATTTCTGGCATTTAACTTTCAGATTGTCTGAAGTAAAAGGAGAGCAATTCTAATAAAATTTTGATGGAGCAGATAAGGCTTTGCTTTCTCTTATGCCAGTGGCCATAAAGACTCCACTTTTCCAGAGTATCACATATCCCAGGTAGTGGGATTGAATACCCCAGGAAGGTGAATGTTTTATATGGGATGACATGTAATGGAATAAATCTCTACCTTCTGAGAAATTCTATTCTAATAAATTGAAACAGTAACTTGTCACAACTATACTAGCTCACCCCCTCCCCAAACACACTACATTCATTATTGGTTAATAGCACAGGACTTGTACTGCTACTCACCTGACAGGCTAAACATCTTCCTGAAGCAAATATACTGTTTGCTGTGTGACACAGACCTGTTTAATCCAAGCCAATGAAAAAGAAGTAAAGGCAGAGATGTATTACATTTCACGAAGGCTGTCTGCTTTCTTGACATTACATCTCTTGATTTCTTTGCAGTAAACTCAGTTTTCCTTTTGTCTTCTCCTGTCTTTATATAAAAAGATGTAACAGTGTCAAAGGAGAAAAAGAATTGTAATTTTTTTTTTCACCCACCCAGAAAAAGAGTATTAGTGTTCTATTCTTTGGAGACAAAGAGTTTGACTAGTTGGCCTCTGGAAGTATTTTCTTTCCCTCATTCAGTTATTCTAAATTTCTTTTGGCACACAACAGCAATAATTTCCACATTAGTCTTTAGCTAATTGTTAAGATATTTACAGCTTATCATAGTCATTCAAGAATTATCTAAGACTTCGGTAAGATTTCCTAGTTCTCTTTGCACATCTGCCCCTAGTCTAATTGTGAGCAGGCACAGGGCCTTGAGTACCACAGTGTCAATGATTACATGGCTTTGGTCCTGGGAACAGCTATACCTTATAGGAAACCAAAAGGAATGGAAACCTCTAGCCTCTGACCTCACTTGAAACCATCAGATTATCTAGTACTGTGGTTCTCAATACTCTCCATGCATCAAGGTCACCTGGGGTGCTTTAAAAATGCAGATACCTAGCCTATGTCCCCAGAAGTTCTGATTTAAGTTGGCCTGAGAGGGTGCCCAAGTATTGGTCTATTTTGTAAGCTTTTGTGTGATTTTAATTTGCATCTGATATTGAGAACAAGTTATTGCAATCATTTTAAAGACAGTACTTTAAAAGTACTTTAAAAGATAGTACTTTAAAATGATGAGTGCCACCTCATCATTTTAAAGAAGATAGTACTGGAATGAGAAGTAACTCAGCTCAAGTTATGAAACCCTCTGCAGGTAGAATTGAGTATGGAACTGTGCTTACTCAACCCTTGGTAGTGGGTACTTTCTACACCTTGCAGTGGCTATGTTCCTGTCTTAAGAGAACTGAAACTCAGGATCGTTGCCTGGCTTTACTTTTAAGATCTTGACTTAAGGATTTTTTATTACTTTCTGGGTCCATTTCTATGACTGCACCTCAGTTTTGTACTAGAGTCACATAGGTAGAAAAAGAAGTAAAGCAAGGACCAGAACTTAAATCCCCTGAGCCCCAGTCTATTACTTTTTTCTATCACACAATCATAATAAAGTAGCTAATATTTAATGAATGCTTTCTGTATGTTAGGCACTAACAGTTTCATGAGGCAGATACACATATATTATATATTTTACAGATAAGGAGGCTGAGGGAATTGTTCATCCTCCCCTCAGCCCCCAGCAAGCAGGTGGCAAGTCTGGGATGAGTCCAGGCAATTGGACTCCCCAGCCTGGGCTTGTAAGCTCTTAATCACTTTGCTATTCTGGAGCCCACTCTGAAAATATAAGGTGTTGGATGGCAGCTGCTCCCTCATATCAGCATCAAGGGTCTTGTTGCAGCTGGTTATGGTGCCCTTAGTTCCTGCTAACTGGGCTTTCTGCTTGACTAGAGATTGGGTCCTTGCCTTTCCCTCTATTTTCCCAATGAGTGGCCCAATTGGAGACAACCTATTCTTGTCAAGATTTTGTTATAATGCTCTATTTCCCCTAGTGACTTTGTTTCTTATTTCCTGTCTTTCCTTTCTCTTGGGGACCAATATAATATTTTATGCCTTACTTTTGGGCACATGAACTTTACCCCAGACATTCTGAACACAAATTCTACTGTCTTGTTTGGATCCTTGACTTTTCGCCTAGTCTTGTGAGTTTGGCTGGGTTCCCCATTTATCCTGGGATTCCTCTCTCTGGACCTCCCCCTATCTTCTCTCACAATACCAGCAACAACAGGAAAGGATTAATCACTTTGCTTTCCTATACAGCCGGTACTTTGGAAACAAGTTGATCTGTCCTGTGAAACTGACAGGTCAGTGTGTTAATGTACTCTGAAGAACTTTTAAAATCTACATTTTTAGGTAGCGTGTATGGAATTAATTTTCTGATTGATTCTTTAAGTTTGAAATTCTATAGAACAGGCTCTTTCACACCTAGAGAAAAATTTATGTGTGTTGTCTGGTAAAACGAACCTTACTAAGATGAAAATCACCAATAACAAATACTGTAGCACAGGTTTTTCTAAGCAATAGAAAGCAAACAAAAAATGAAAAGATTCTTATAATTATTATATAACACATATTTACATGTAAATTCAAAAAATTCAATGTGATAAATAAATTCTGTTATGACTTGGCACTGTTTTTAGAATCACCTTGCACCAAACAAGTACTCAATAACTGTTAAATTGAATTCATTAAATATCATGAAATTGATAAAGTAAATATTAATGACCAGTTTCCATTGATTGAAGTGAGCATAATTTTTCCTTGATAAACATGGCAGTAACAATTAGTGACCATTGGTGATTATTTCTCTGCTTCTCAGTTTTCTCTAAACCTTTATGGTCATGTATTGCTTTTCTAACAACATTAATTAAAAATAAACAAATGTTTTAAATGTTCACTAGAGTATCACAGAATAACCAATTCATAACTAAGTGGGAGCTGGACTTAGTAGCTCTAATGAGCATGATGCATACATGTTTCCATTAATAGACTAGAATTCTTACTTTAAAATGCAGTGGCATAGACACATAACTATTGACAAAAGTCTAATTGCAGCTACTAACCCAAAACCACAACCAGGCTGTAGTTCATTAGCTGGAAACACTTCCATCCTTGGAAATCTATTTTGGAGTTAGGATTGCTCCACTCCTCTACAAGTGGTAAAGCAACAGCTGCCTTTTAATTAATGTTTCTGCTGACAGTTCCAGCTGATGAATACCATTGAATTTCCCTATTACCATCAATACTATCTACATTGCTCCAAAAGGATATATTGAGTATAATTGCTTTATTTTTGCCTTATTTCACCTTATTTCTTTCTCACATCACTTCTTCCAAATTCCAGTGATGCCATTATTTACATCACCATTCACATCTTCCAGGGAATAAAGTCCCAGTGGAACACATGTGTTCCTGGTGATGTATTGTGATGGAATCTCACCAAAACGAGCACGTGAAATGCTGAGCTCAGAGAAGAGGACAAGGGGGAAAACCAGATGAAAGTGGCCTGTGGTTTCTCAGAAAGTGAAGAATTTTGTCCTTTTGAGAGAAAGATTAGGGAAAAAACAGAGCTCTTATTTTTCTACATTGTATTAGTGAAAGATTAAAATCATCCCATTTGAACTATATCTGGGTTATATTATTTCAATTTCTCTTTCCAGACACTTTCTCATAGGAGCTGAATTTTAACAGAGCTTTCACTGTTAATTGTGTGAGAATTTAGAAGGATTTGGTCTGTGTGAAAGTACATGATATAGAGTGAGGTCCACTCAGTCTGCTCATCTTAAACAATATGTCCTGGGACTCAATCAGGCAAGGCTCATGTTTTGTAGCTAAAAGAGGGGTTGGATTGATGCTGAACTGAGAGAACATAGGATCTAAATGGCATGCCATCAGATGGTAGAGTGGTTCAAGCTAGCAGCTGGCATCTGAAGGTCTAACATGCGGTTATGGGGTATTCTGGCAGGCGGTTAGAGGATGCCTGCATTCTGACACAGGCAGGGAGTCAGTCCACATTTGGGCAAGCTTGTCAGCAGGAGCAGGAGGGAGAGCAGGGAGGTGGGAATCAGGAACAGGATAGCTGTGGAGGAGGAGCAGTCCTAGAGACTGTGAGTGAGATGCCAACATTGTCATACAATGTCAAAACAACTAAGAGGATGCTAAATCCTAGTGCTGGGCTAGAGTTCTTTGTGTCTCTCCTGCTTCACATTTAGTAAAAATAATGTACTCATTCACCAACTATTTTTTGAAACTCATGTGTTCAGGCACTGAGCTAGGGATTGGGATACAACGGTGAATGTTATATTATCTCTGCTCTCTAACAGGAGTTACAGGCAAAACAGTGGCAATTTCAACACCAAGCGACTAGTGGGTAAATGGTTTAGTGGGACCACAGAAATGGGACCACTCACCTGGTTTGGGATGGTCAGTGATTGGTCCAGAGACAGTATAAAGTGACTCTTGCTGTGGGAAAGGGAACTGTAGAGGCCGAAAACAAGATAGGGCCTGATAAACAAGGTCTAAGGGAATGCATCAGACATGAGTGTTACTGAAAAGCTCAAACATCTGACTTGTTACAACAAGTCTACATAGCTCTACCAATAGTGGGGAATTAGTGAGTTGCTTTCTTTCACTTACATGACAATTTTAATGTTTTAAAAAATAATGTGATGAAGAGGTCTGCTATATACATATATATTCATCATAGTTAAATCTTTAGTGGCCATAATGAGGCAACCAAAGAAGCCTCTTGCGGGCTAGAAAATTCCTGACCCTCAAACCACATTGCTGAGTATTTTTTCTAAACAGTGACTACTTGAGAGTATGTTTAAAAACAGATGATGAATGCTTCCTATAAAAGTATTTGCTTTAGGACTTTTATAAGTTTGTGCACTTTGAAAAAATACTTACATATATTCAACACTCCACTTCAAGTGCCTAACTGCTGCTGAGGCAATAAACCTAGGTCGTAGCCAGAAAATTTTTGAAGCACATGTTGGAGAATTGCCTTACCACATATTAAAATGAATTTTGAACCAGAAGCAGTGGAGGTTGAAGGGGGAGTATCGATTGAGCCCAGGAGTTCAAGTCTAGCTTGGGCAATAGAGTACAGCTGAGTCTCTTTAAAAAAAAAAGAATTTTGAACCCATATTAATTAAAACACTTTGCAGGTGGTATCAGAATCAGTTCACATCAGATGAGGAGATCAAGGGAAAATAGTAGAAGGTTCAGGAAAGTATATACCTATAAAATTGGTGTACATTTTTAATACTATAAAAATGTAGTATTATAACAAAGAGATTTCAAATCTATACTGAAAATATGAATTATTCCATCAACAGGGTTGAAATAACTGGAAAAATATGAAATTAAATTCCTGTTACAACTTAACTAAAATATGCACTAGATGGACCAGAAATTTAAGTCTAAAAAAATGAAGGTGAAATACTAACAAAAAAAACTACAAACATATATAGGTGGGGAAGGCTTTCCTAAGTAAGACAAAAAGTCAGTAAAACATAAGACTAAAACATTTGATTCCATAAAAACTGAATGAAAACTTTTACACTGAAAAAAAAAAACCCCTTATAACCATCATGAGCAAAGTTAAAATTCAAACAACAATTTGTGACCAAAATAATCAGGAACAAATGTCCTTAATATAAGACTTTTGTTTTGTTTTGTTTTTGAGATACAGTTTTACTCTGTGGCCCAGGCTGAAGTGTAGTGGTACGATCTTGGCTCACTGCAACCTCTGCCTCCTGGGTTCAAGCAATTCTCATGCCTCAGCCTCCTGAGTAGCTGGGATTATAGGCGCATGCCACCACGCCAGGCTAATTTTTGTATTATTAGTAGAGATTGGGTTTCACCATGTTGACCTGGCTGGTCTTGAACTCCTGACCCCAGGTGATCCACTGGCCTTGGCCTCCCAAAGTGCTAGGATTACAGGCCTGAGCCACCACTCCAGGCCAAGACTCTTTTAAATGAAAATAGAAAAAGAGACACAATAGAAAAATTGACAAATGACATAAATAATTTGGAATAAATATGTGAAAAACTACTTAATCTTACTTATAATCACTTATAATTAAAAATTAAATTAAAAGAAGATGTATTATTTCAACCAATACATTGACAAAGACAAAAAAATTCAATACCCAGTATGATAAGGGTATGAGGAAATTGACACTATGTTGCTGGTGGGAAAACCAACTGCAAAAGTTTCCAGAAAAGCAACAATATGTGGCAAAAATCCTTATAATCAGAAGAAAAATAAGAATATTTCCATTTTGAGAAATAAAAAAATCTAAACACATGCAGTGCTTTTGAGAGTACATTGTTTGTTCTTCCTCCTATTGTTCTCAAATCTATTGACTTGTAAAAATTTGGCAGACCTAGAGACTGTTACATGAAAAAAACAGCCAATATACTTCTTTCTCAGTTGCTTGATAGGATTTCCTAGGAGGGACCTTGTTAGAATAGGATTGTTAAAACAAGGCTGCATAGTCCTTAAGTGTCAAGTACATCTTGATAGCAACTTGTTTCCTTACTTTTGTATTATTAAAACAAACTGATAGCCAAAATTGACACATTTATGACTAGATCATGAGGGTGAGGGACCAAGGAGCAGGTGGAAGAAATGGCTAATTGCACCAAACAACTCTTTGCCATGGATCATTACCTAGAATAAAATTACTCAGGCTCATTAAACTGTTTTGGGCATGAAATACTCTGAAAAAAAATTGATTTACCATAGTATTTGTAGATACTGGTAGATGCTAAAAGATAATTGACTCTAACCTCTTTTTAGGAAAGATGATGAAGTTGAGACCTAGAAAGTTTAACTTTCTCAAGGTCATACAGCTTATTAATTCAGATGTATGAATTCATAGACAAGTCACAATGCTGTGGCACATATCTTCCTAGAATCCAGAACACCACCTGTCTTACTTTATTTCCCAAGATACCTGTTGTATAAGAGCTGTTATAACTGTTGTATGATTTCTCTGTATCCTCATGCCTCTAGCACCACCAGATGTTGGGCTTTTCGGCAGCTCACTACCCATCAATCCTGCCTGTTACTCCAGGGTGTGGAGAGAGGCTGGTGCTAACCTAAGCTCCAGTTATAGAGTGGTGTCTGGGGTGAATGTGTCCTATGTGGTGTCCATTGAAGGTGGTAAATGATTCTCAGCTGCTTCTCACTGCACTGACAGCAGGGTCATTTTGTGAATGGGTAGGGAGCAGCAATTTGAGTGAAATCTCACTCAAGATCTTGTGTGCTAACATTTTTCTTCTTTCTCCTGGGGAAGCACTTTTTTGGAAGAAGCCACTCCTGAAACATTACCCCGAGTAAAGCTAAGCATGAAGCATTTTAAGCCAAGCTGATCACCTAGATTATCTTTTGCTGTTTGATCCTGCAAAGAATGTGCTGAGATGAGTAGTAGTGCTGTATCACATAAGTTGTCCTTTCGTTTTCATACATTGGGCTCAAGCGAATGAAATCTCTTTACTTCTCTCATACCCACAGGTGAAGAGGAGTGAGTCCAAGCATCATATTTAATTCTGTTAATTACAATGTAAGTGTAAATAATACCAACAACGGCGCTCTAGTTTCAACTTCTGTTTGATGATTGTCAGACCCAGAAATCTAACAAACAGTACATTATTCAACGGATTTTTCACATTGTCCATTTGTAGACCTCTTTTCTTTAAACAGTCTAGCCAATTATATTCTCATATCCTTGTTTCCTGTTATCTTTTGTAGCCTCCTTGACATAATCATACTGTGACTTATGGGAATTGTTTCCCCCTCTTCCCTTTTCCTCTGGGTTCAGGCTTGGATATGTACAAATTTTGTCCCTCTGCATCACACGAGGACCCTTTCCATTAGGCCTTGTATTCAACTTCCTATGCTTTCCTGAGCTTATTCTTTATTATCTCTTATTTACCTTTTATTCAGAATTTTTTTCTTTCTCCTTATTTTTTTAGATATTAAAACATTTTTAAATTATTAATATAATTTTTGGTGGACAAATTATAATTACATACATTTTTGGAGTATAATGTGATGTTTTGATATATGTATACATTGTGGCTTGATTAAATCGGGCTAATTAATATTTATCACCTATCATTTTGTATAGTGAGACATTTGAAATTTACTCTCTTATTTTGAACTATGTAATGCCTTATTATTGATTGTAGTCATTCTGCTGTGACATACATCTCAAAACTTACTCTTCTTGTCTACCTGAACTTTTGTACCCTTTAATCAACAACTCCCCATTCCTTTCCTCTCCCCCACTCCAAGTCTCTGGTAACCATCATTTTACTCTCTATTTCCATGATTTAACTTTATTAGATTCCACATATAAATGAGATCATGCAAGAACCCTTTTTCTGTTATTTCTTCTGCTTCAGCCAGTCTTAGAGCGTCTTTCAACGTTAATATACATGAAAGCTACACAAAATCAAGGCACTTTTATTAATGTTGTAGAAAAAGGTATATTCACAGGGATAATTTTTTAACCAATAATTAACCTTCAAACTCAAGATGTATTATCAATTTCCAATTAAAACTGGTAACTCCAATCATTCTCCAGGAAATATCCACCTTGGAGGAAGGACCCAACATTTCTTCCATATTGTTGTATAACAGAGCAGAGTTCCAAGAACAAATTGATATTCAATGAGGAGATCAAACCAAACACTAGGGAGCAGGAAGATTGTCTGTCATGACTCTTCCTAGGTTTTAACATTTGTTTTTCTATTTTGGAATTTGGTGCTGTAAGGAGGAATAGTGTCTACTATGCTCAGAAACAGGGAGAACATGGTGTGAGTACAAGGGTTGTAAAGGGTGCTCAATATACTAAGAAAAGGCCAGAATCTTCATTATATAAAGTCCTTAGCTAAATTCCAGATATTTTTCATAAGTGCATTGGAGCAATAGCTTAACTTTAAAAGGAGAGTTATAAATAGGTATGTAAAATATGCATGTAGAATAATTGAGCACCATTTTACGAAATATTCCCGAAAAGATTCTGCATAATGTTGATGTTTAATTACTTTCTTTAACTCAACTTAAGTTCTTTATTAATAGTGGTTGACTTATTTGTTCAGTTTTGTTCAGACCAACTGAAGTTTACAACTGATTAAACTGAGGATATAATCTCTTATGTTTTGTGTGATCTGGACCTGACTACAGAAGCAATTTCCCAGGTCACCTAAATCCCAGTTAAACTGAATGACAAATTAAGAATCATGATACCGATAAGACCCAATCTCTAAGCTGTCACCTGAATATGATGATCATCAATGTCACTTTTTTCTTTTTTCTTTTCTTTTCTTTCTCTTTCTTTCTTTCTTTCTTTCTTTCTTTCTTTCTTTCTTTCTTTCTTTCTTTCTTTCTTTCTTTTCTTTCTTTTTTTTTTTTTTTTTTTTTGACGGAGTCTCACTCTATCACCCAGGCTGCAGTGGCGTGATCATGGCTCACTGCAACCTCCACCTCCCAGGTTCAAGTCATTCCCCTGCCTCCACCTCCCAAGTAGCTGGGATTATAGGCATCTGCCACCATACCCGACTAATTTTTGTATTTTTAGTAGAGATGGGATTTTGCCATGTTGGCCACACTGGTCTTGAACTCCTATCCTCAAGTGAACCGCCTGCCTCAGCCTTCCAAAGTGCTGGGATTATAGGTGTGAGCTACAGCGCCTGGCCAATGTTACTTTTAATATAACTATTAAAGCTATTGGCTCTAGAAAGAAAGTAAATGACAGATAATAATAGTTACTTTTATTGAGTGCTTCCTACCATATCAGGAACTGTGCTAAATGCTTTATGTCCATGAGATAACTATTATCATTTTCGTTTTATGGATATAATCATACTGTTTTTTGAATTCTTCTCTAAGACATGATCTAAACTCTTGTCAACTAAAATTTGGGCTTGTCTAAAACCTCAGATATGTAGATTTTTACAGAATGAGGTGAGGCTCATAAAATAATTTTTTTCCTAATAGATTTTCTAATACTTGATAGTTTTGATTTGTATACAAAATTCACTATGAAATTTAAAAATCTACCCACAAAGATATTATCAGAGTAAAAAAATGTGAGCCACATTTAGTCTTTTTAATTTTCTAAACCTCAGAAAGATTTTTTATTGTTTTAATAACAGCATCATCATAATATATTAAGATGCTGTGCTGTCCTTTGTAGGGAATGGTGGAACAAGGGATGATGGTTAGCCATCATAAATTCAACCAGTACTGTGAGCTGATTTCAGGAGAGGAATTGAGCATCCATTATTTCCTGCCAGATTGCTCTCAGGATTATTGGGAAATAAATATTTCCTTGTGGAAGGCTAACTGCTCTTAGAGCAAATCTTCAATCTTCACCTGTGTCTCTGGAACTACTTCACTGACCAGCCCAGACTATGTGTGATTTATAATTCAAATAAACATTGATTTATATTTAAGACATACTTTATTGAAAAGTTTTAATTATACTCACTTTAAGTTAGAGATCAATTAAACCTGTATTAGTCCATTCTTGCATTGCTATAAAGACATATCTACAACTGAGTAATTTAAAAAGAAAAGAGATTTAATTGGCTCATTTTCTGCAGGCTGTGCAAGAAGCATGATGCTGGCATATGCTTGGCTCTTGAGGAGGCCTCAGGAAATTTACAATCATGGCGGAAGGTGAAGTGGAGAGTAGGCATGTCACATGGCCAGAGCAGGAGCAGGAGAGAAGGGGGGCGGGTGCCACACACTTTTAAATGACTAGATCTCATGAGAATTCCATCACTATTGCAAGGACAGTACCAAGGTGATGGTACTAAACCGTGAATGAGAAACCACCCCCATGATCCAATCACCTCCCACCAGGTTCCACCTCCAACACTGGGGATTACAATTTAATACAAGATTCGAGTAGGGACACAGATCCAGACCATATCAAAACTTTTGTCTGATATCTTCTTTAAATACCTAATGAGTATAATTGTCTCATGGAAAAAGGAAGCTCTGGGAAACCTAATGTACAGCTCACTCACTGCTGTCATGTCAATTGCAGACCTCTCAAGCAAGCACTGCTGGAAGAAAGAAGAACTAGCATCTCAGTTCTTTCGGTCCCTCTGTTTGCATACACTGCTTGTTCTTCAAGAGAAGAAGCAAGACCCATTTTTGGGTCTGACATATGGCTACTTACTAGTTACTTCCTCCTTCACTTCCAGTCCTTCAGTAATAGGAGGTGGTAATAAAGAGAGCATGGATGTTTAACTGCATCATGGGTATATGATGGTAGCATTATTGTTGTAGTGAAAAGTTAGAAACAAATACATGTTTAATAATAGGGTGCTATTAACCAAGAAAAGGTGAGATTTGAATAGCTCTTAATACATCCACTTAATGACAGTCTGCAGACATAAAACGTGAGAGTAAATGATATTAATAAAATAATATATTGAGTAAAAATAAATGCATTACAGAAAGTATCTTTAAGATTCTATTGCAAAAACAAGAAGATTATATTTCTAACATTAACAGTAACCATTTCCATTTGGAGATATAAATGTGTGATTTTAAATTTCTACGTTAAGCATGAATTACATTTAATAAGGAAAAGAGTTGAAGCTATTTCAAAATAATTTAATGGATCAGCTCACATGGCCAAATAGATAAGAAATACTCCTTTTAAACTCAAAATTTAATAAGATATTCTGTAGAGGTCATAGTGCCAAAATTGTATGTGTGTATGTTTATACCCTTACCTTCTTCCATAAAAAGTATTAAAACCATGATCAGGAAGGTGGTTTTCCCAGGGCGAGGCTCATACATTGCACACCGGATGTGCTGACCCCTGTGATTTCCCCAAATGTGGGAAACTTAACTGCATAATTTGTGATAGTGGGGGACTGCGTTCATGCTTTCCCCTTAAAAAAAAGTTTTCATGTGGATTTGGTAGAGATTGTTATCCATTGTCCCAAATAAAACTATGTCTTTATGTTTTTAAATAAAACATTTCTTAGTTAGCATATGCATGGACATTTTGCTTTCCCATGAGTGAATTTGTTTCATTTTGTTTTTTAAAGATCGAACAGTCACATATTTACAGAAAAGCTGGAAGCACAGACAAAGACTTTTTTTTTTTCTTGAAACACTGAAAAAAAAAATAAATAAAAAATAAAAAAAATAAAAAATAAAAAATAAAAAAAGAAACACTGGAGAGTAATTTCTGATCTGATGTCTCACATTTCTTTCGTTGGATCACCTACAAACAAGGATATTCATCCGTATAACTACAACACTAGCATCAAGGTTAGGAAATTAACATTGATACATCACTATCATCTAATACTCAGAACCCATTTAAGTTTCTCAGTTGTCCCAGAAATGTCTCATATAGTGAAATAATTTATTTCAGAATCACACATGGCACTCAGTTGTGTCTCCTTAGTTTATTTCACTCTGTAACATTTCCTTAGCCCTTCTTCTCTGGCCCTTTAAAATCCTATAATATTGTATCATAAATAAGCACTTTGAGGAATCAAAGTAAATGATCCTTCCTCAAGATTGTCCATAAAGTTAAAAAGCAACATACGATCTTCTCAACTTTAGTCGGTTTGAAAGTAGTCAGACCTGGTTTCATATCCACACTCTGCAACTGAGAAAGCCTTTGCTCTACCATACCCACAGTCTACCCTCTAGAGTATAGACCTTAATTAGAAAGGTAGAAAAATATTGAAATAGGTGATGAGAAGAGAAAAGTAAAAATATGGCAAAGAGAATTTGAGATTTGGAAATGTGCTGTTTCTTTCAATCTTTATGAGGCTTAAGATGGGTTTTTGGAAGACGTAATATTTAGGACATACTTTATATGATGTCTCTGTGACCAATATATGTGTTGTGAAGATAATTTGATGCTTTTAGTTCTTTAAATATTTCTTCTTAAATAAACCCATTCAGTCCATTAACCATGGTTAATGTTTTCCCACTGGTTTGTACATGTCATAGTTAAAGACCAATGTAGACTAGCAGGGAAGTAGAAAAAGAAAAATTAGTACATTCATGAATTATTCTCTGTTCTACTTTAGACAAGTTAATTTTCCTTAAATTATCAGGTTCCGTCTTAATCATAGGCCATTTGTGGTTATCAAGAAATAAATGTTTGTATGTTTGGCCTTCACAATCTTACATTTCCCACTAAAAGCCAATTCAATTAGTCCTTTAACATCTTGTCACAAAACATTCAATGTGGGAATCAAAATTTTTAAAAAATGGATAATTCTTAGATTTATAAAATTGTTCTCCCAATGAATATTAACTAAGACTTGAGAAAAACTATTCTATTAAATTAACATTCAAATGTTCTAATTATATTAGGAGGGTAACTCTTGTTCCCAGAATAATCATTTTAGAAATTAAAGAGCACTTATATCATAGCACCCTGGGTGGGTAAATGAAACTTCATCCAAAACATGGCCCCCAAAAATAAAGTCCCACCCAAGATTACCTTTCATTTTTTAAGACCAGAGAGTAAAGGATTATACTCCTGTGGTATGACATGCAACATCTTTGGATTTTCCAGTAATATGAATGAAAAGAAGAAATAGCTTAGATTTTATAAAGACTGTTGTTTCACTGATTTCACCAGTTTAAAGCAACTTGCTTGCAGTACTTTACAATTATAATTTGTACATTAAAAAATTTAAATTACCTTAGTAATAGATTCTCCTTATATAAAAAGTTATAACTTTACAGATCAAGTTGACATACCCTTTGATTATTGCCCTCTGTAATGCCCGCATCTTAGTCTCCTCTCTAGAAATATTCACTGTTAACAATATAATGTATATGCTTCCAGAATTCTCCATAGCATTGCTCATAGAAGATATATCTATGTTTGTATTTTAGCATAAATGATATGTACATTAATTCACCTGACAACATGACTTAGACATTTTTTCAGTTCAAATAGGTTCACTTCATTTTAGAAAATTGCAGCGTGTTCTTCCATAGAAAGGATGCACAATTATTTCTTTAGTCATTCTTGATTTTGTGAATATTTAAATTGTTCTGAATTTTTCACTGTTACAAATAATATTATGATGAAGATTCTTGTACTTGCTTCCTCAATACCTACTCCAAAGTTAGTTGACTCTGAGGTAGATACTAACAGTAGAATTTTGAGGTAACAGGATATGTAAAGTGATCCATGAATGCACAATACTTACATTTAAATTCCCTTCAGCAGTGTATAAATATACTTATTGAATTTAAATTTGAATTTCCTCCATCAAAGTGAGGTTGAATGCCAGTTTATATAAATCTTGATTATTTTTATTAGTTCTTCTGTGAGTTACCAGTTTATATTATTGGTCTATTTTTCAAATAGATGATTCTTTTCTTTCTTTAAATGATTTGTTGATTCTAATCCTTTATTATTATTTGGGTTGAAATACCTTCTCCTAGTACTTGTCTTTTCACTTTTATACTGCTGTGGTTGATGTAGTTAAACTCATTATATTTTCTTTTCTTTTTTTTTTTTTTTTTTTGAGACAAGGTCTTGCTCTGTCACCCAGGCTGGAGTGCAGTGGTGTGATCTCCGTTCACTGCAACCTCTGCCTCTCGGGTTCAAGCAATCCTTCCACCTTAGCCTCCCGAGTAGCTGGGACTACAGGCACTTACCACTATGCCCGACTAATTTTTTTATTTTCAGCAGAGATGGGTTTTGCCATGTGGCCTAGGCTGGTTTTGAACTCCTGGGCTCAAGCAATCTGCCTGCCTCTGCCTTCCAAAGTGCTGAGATTACAGACGTGAGCCACCTCGCCTGGACTCATATTTTCTTTTATGGCTTTTGCTTTTTGTGTTTTATTTCAGAAGGTCTTCCTAACTCTAAGGCACCATATATTTGCCTACATTTTCTTCTAATAATTTCTTATCATTAAAAGATTTTAAGTCTTAATTACAATTTTTTGAACAGTGTAAGATGAAATCAAACTTTTACTTTTTATAAAAGGATAGCTAGTAAGTCTCATTGATTTGAAATGGCATACCATTATTTTCCCATTGATTTGAAGTTCCACTTTTTATCATATTTCATAAACATATGTGTTCTATAGATAGATGCATACATATGTACGTACATATTTATCATTTAAATACACATATTGGTTGGTTCTATGATTATTCCTCATTTTACAGACAAGGAAACAGGTACAGAAATATCAAATAACTTGCACAGCAACACATAGTCAAGAAATAGTGGAGCAAAAAATAAAACATATGGATCTAGATTTAGTCTGTGGCCTTAATGACTATACTTTCTATAAATTTTCTGTTTGTTTGTGAGTCTATTTTTTGAACTCTATTCTGTTTCTTCAAACTACTTGTGTATTGTTGCATTAATTCATTAATTTCCTTCCCAATTGCATTTTAAAAACAATCAATGGCAATATATAGAAAAGTCATTGTTTTTTATGTTGTTTTTGTTTCTTGCTATCTTGCTGAACTCTCTTCTTAGCTATAAAAGTTTTTCCTTTGATTATCTTGAAATTTCTATCATTTTCTCTGTAAATAATAACAGTTTACCCCTTATTTTTCAACATTTATACAACTTACTATGGTTTCACTTATTTAATTCCATTGGCTAGGATGTTCAGTCTAATGTTGAACAGTAACAGTAGCAATGGGCATTCTTGTTTTGTTCTTGACCTTACAATATTTCTAATAAATGTCACATTTGCTGTATTTTGGGGTAGATACTCTTTATTAGATTAAGGAAGTTTCTTTTTGTTCTTACTTTTTACGCAAACAGACGCACACACAAGTATATTACATATACACACATAATCACAATTGTCTTTGGGCATCTATTGAAACTGTTTCTCTCCTAAATCATATGATTAAGTTAGCCAATTATATTGGATTATATTGGTTGTTCATTATTAAAAAGCTATATTTTGTATTCCTGGGATAAACCTTACTTGATCATTGTGCATTATTCTTTTAATTGATTGCGGAATTTAAATTTCTAGTATTTTATTAGCAATTTGCATCTATGTGAGATTTGCTATGGTTTTCTTTCCTTATGCAGTCCTGTTCGAAATTTTTAAAAAGCTAATGCATATTCTTAAAAGACTTTTTTTATTTTTTAAAGAGTTGGTCAGAGTTGCCTATGAAATTTTGTGGACCTGATTAAATTAGGGGAGAGGGGAGTATATTTGAATACCATTTCAAGTTTTTTCTGCCTTTGTTGGATTGATTTTATTTTCTTCCACTTTTTTGTGATAGTGTAAAAATTATAAATTGTATTTGTGTTTTTCTACTAAATGCTATTCAGTTAGCACTTGAATGAAATATATTTTCTATTAATATTCAGAATTGGTCTGTGTTTCTCTAAAGTTATTAAACAAAACCAAAATTTTTGTATGCTTTAGTTTTACTTAAGTATTTCTTCCCATTTCAATTCTCTTCCATATTGACCTAATTTGAAAGTTTATTCTACATTGTTACTTTAAAAATTCCTGTCATTGTTGTTTTAAAAAATCAATAGTTATCTAGAATTAATAATATAATTTAATTGATTTTTTTGTTCACCATTATTTTTCAGAGCTTCCTTATTATTATATTCATTTTTACTTTGGTTGGCAAAATTATATCAAGGAATTATTGTGAGTGGTAAAGTTTCTTGTTCCTTCATGTTTCATTTTCATTCTTGAATGATAGTTTGGTTGGATATAAAATTGCAGGTTTAACTTTTTTTCTTGCTCCTTTGATTTTATTCATTCGTTAACAAGAAAATTGTATAGGAGATTTTGTTTTTTCTTTCCCAAAGATTTTAGTATTTGTTTCCTTTATTCTTGGTTTGGGAAATGTTAATATAATATCTAGGTATGGTTTATTATTTAAATTTATCTTACTCAGAACTTGGTTGGACCTTAAATTGCAACTAAACTAATGTATATGTTACCTTCCTTCCATTCCTGCTAATACTACTCCGATTGGGTGGATGATGGAGCATTTGAGTCTATTTTACATAATTCCTAACTTTTATTTTATTCTTTTTATATATTCATCACTTTTTATTGCATTCTGGAAGAAATTTTTGGATTAATATTACAGTTTAGCAATTTGTTCTTTGTGTCCATTCTCTTATTTGACCTACTTGTCGAGTATTCTATTTAAAAGATCAATATTTTAATAGGTGTGCTTTCCAATTGATTATTTTCTGTGGATTTAATATTCTCTCACATATCTCTGTGGATATGACTTGTAAATATTCTGAAGTCCTTTTCTGACATTATTAATTCCGGGCTGTAAATTCTTCATGTTTTAAAAACAAGGAACTCTATTGTATCTCTTTTTAATGGTATTGGCCTTCCTCCAACACTTAGTGACTCCTGCGTGTTCATCTGTTAGCTGAGACTCCTTATTAGGCTCTTTGTTCTATGTGATCCTGCAGGCTGCTTAGAGAGAAGGACCAGATTTGCTGCAGGAACTTGTATTTCAGTCTGTTTTCAAAAGTGTATGGGAGGGGATGAGGATACCGCTGGCAGGGTGCCTCATAGATTAGCTCCTGGTAGGGGAGAGGCTGTCTCATCCCATTGGTAGCTCCAGCTATTCAGGGTGTCCAGGATGCTGCTTTGTTTCTCTGATTCAAGCTTCCATACCTTTGACTCCCAGCTGGAAGCAGTAACTCCTGTTGCTACTCTTTGACTCCAAATGTGGCCTAAGTTGGTAGAGGGAAGGTGCACAGTTCAACCTTGCTCTTCCTACTGCTCTCCTGTAGCAAACACTGTTGTCTTTTGTATCCGTTCCCAACATTTATTGGCAGCACTCTCCTATTCTTGTTTTGAGCTGGTTTTAAATCCTCCTTCTAATAACACCTGCTTTCTGTCTTCCAAATGTCCTCTCAAAGTTTATATGGTCCTCCAAAGCTTGATACTGTTTCCCAGCTATATGCATTAAAAAATCCTTTCTAAAATTTTGAGATTTCCAGTGGGAAAAGGAGACTATAATCTATTTCCATTCTACCACCTTGAAATGGAAACCAGCGTGTAATCTTCAAAACCTTGGGAGGATGTTTTGAAAAAAATGAGTTTAGCAGACCAGTTTGCAGGACTGCCATTTATGGTTGTGTATGCTGCTCACAGTATGAAGGCATCCAGCTGAGGAGGTAGCCAAGAGCTGAGAGCAAGGACATTGTTTCTTCCCATCTGTCTGAAAGCAACTGACAGGCAGGAGGGACCTTTTCTTTCTAATTGACACAAGGATGTCCTGTGGGTCAGCAGTCGCCCTAGTCATTTGAGCTTTAAATTACATTATGTATGATGATGATTCTGCAGGTGTATACGTAGGTCAAAATGCATCAAATTATTCATTTGAAATATGCATAGTTCCTTGTGCATCAATTATACTTCAATAAAGCTGAAAAATAAAGTAAAAAAAGTTAAAGACATTTTATTATGCAAGTAGTAAAGTGTGTAAAATGTTCTGTTGGATTTAGAGGATAAATGTTTAAGATTTCATATTTTACAAATTGGACAAGATATAAAAGCTTTACCTTAGTTGACAAATAACAATAATTCTAAAAGAAGATGCATTCATGAACAGGATAGTTAGAGGAGAAAAGAGAGTTAAAAGGAGACAGTAACTAGCTGTTAATCATCTTTTCTGATAAACAAAGTGGTATAGTTAACACTCTGCCTTGGATATCTTAGGGAAAGCCCTAGGTAGAGAGGCAGAGGGATGAACTAAAGCTGTGCTGTCCAATACAGTAACCACCTGTGGCTATTCAAATTTAAATTAATTAACATAAAACAAAATAGAAAATAGAAATTAGGTTCTTCAATCATATTGCTGTATTTCAAGTGCTCCCTAGTTCCATGTGACTATAGTACTAGACAGCACAGATACAGACTAGTTCCGTCATCACAGAAAACTCTATTGGACAGCACCGACCTAGTTGATCTCTTAATTTAGGTCCTCTACATACCAACAGTTTTACCTCTGTAGATTACTACATTAAATGTAATCCCAGATCTTAATTGCCAGGGGGTCTAACAGAAGATAGAATATGGGTCCATACTGGTTGCAGAATAGGCATTCAGGAATAAATAACGTTGATTGGTGATCAATAACATTGATTGGAATCAATAATGTTGTTGATGAATGGATACATGAATGAAGCTAGCAGTGAATTCCCACTATTTGATAAAATACTGCATTCATTTATCCATTCATTAACTCAAGAAATATTTATCAAATACCTACCACTTGCCAGGTACTGGTTCAGGCACTTGATCAGGAAAGTAAACAGACCAAGATTACTTCCCTTCTGGAGTTTACGTACTGGAGGATGGGGTAAATATTGTAAATAATAGGCATAATAAATAAGTAAATCATATCACAATTTGATTTGCTCCTTGACTTAAGGAGCAAAGGAGCTGTTGCTCCTTGACTTAAGTTTTGAAAGGTGAAGTCTAGCTCCTGTGTTAAGAAGACATTGTAGTAAGCCAAGGACAGAAGCAAGAAGGCTGGCTGGAGGCTGTTGCATTATCTAGGTTGAAAATGATGGTGGTTAGGTCCAGGGTGGTAGCAATAGTAATAGTGAAAAGTGGTCAGATTCTGGATATATTTTCTGGGTTGAACTATAAAATTTCTGACTGGGTTAGATGTGGATGTGAGAGAAAGGGAGAAGTCAGAGTTTCAGCCTAGCAACTAAAAGGATGCAGTCAGCATTAATGGGGATGGGGAAGGCTACAGGAGGAGCAGATAGAGGATAAGACCAGAAGTTGAGTTTTGAGCATGTTAAGTTTGAGATGTTTATTAAACATAGAAGTAGAAGAGTTGAATGAGTTGCTGGATATACAGGTGCAGATTTGGGAGAATAATATGGAGTTGAAATAGGTTACTAACAGGTAAGCAAATATATTCTCTGTTAATGAACCAAAGTCTTTGTATATCAGAAGGTAGAATTGGCTGGCTGTGAGTTTGGGTAAAAATATCATCATTTTGTTCTTAGCATGAGCTGAGAGACCTGTTAACAAATTTTGCTTTGCAAACATTTACAAAATGTTCAGGCATTACACTCAGTTTTAAAAAGGAAGTATTTCCTGCAGACATTGATATTTAGTGTGCAGAGTTTTCCTGTGATTTTCACAGAAAGCACTTGAGCATTTTTGTTAATATCAATGCTATGTTAGGACAAATGCTGGTATTATTTTCTCCCAGGCCCATAATATTTTTAACAGTTAAACCCAAATCACTGTACTTTAAATAGACTTCATTTACCACTGCAGCATAAATAATCTATTTTTAGTCATTGGAAAGAAAATCTTGATGTTAATTTAAAAGAAGGAAATAGTAAAAGGTACGTACTTGAGTATTAGGCCTGAGTCTCATAAAAACAAGTTAATCAAAATTGGGGAGCATTATAATCTTAAAAGAATGACGTCAAGGATCTGATGTCTTGGATTCTTAAGGGCAGACATGGAACAGTCCAACATCTGTGCCAGAATGACCTCTGTGAAGCATAATATTTCCTTTTAAATGTTTAGACATCATGATAGTTTTCCATGGTTTTAATTCATAAAATATGGATTTTTTAAAAGCCACAGAAGCATAGCAATTTTTTTCAGCTGTCCCCTTACCATCTGTACCATGCTTTTAACCCCTATTAACTCCTAATGTGAACAATTCAACTAGAGCCTTCTTTCAGAAATATGACCATCTACAAACATCTCTGGATAAGGAAATAAAATGACAAGGAAAAAGTTCACTGACTCTGAGCTAGGGTCATGAAATCTAAAGGTATTAATAGGAATAAACTAAGATAAGAAACATCAGATAGTTTGTTGTGGTTTAACTTCATTGCTTTCATAATGCGTTTACTATATTTTTCTCTTGTTAAGACTCTGGCTCTTTTCTAGGTCAAACATATTCTAGTGATCCATGCTGTGCAAAGAACCCTTATTTTATGATATCCAGAAAACTGTTTTGGAAGTCTCAGAGGAATCATGTGAGTTAACATAGGAGACTCATTCAGTCTGTTTATTTTCAGCTGATTTGCTTTCTTAATTGAGTAATCCAAAACTGGATATTTATGTAAAAGAAAAGATATTTTGCTATGTTTATACTTGAGCATAATTAGCTAGTTATTTTTCTTTCTCTTTAGTTTTACCGCCACTACACACAAACACAGTAACCAATTAGGTTATAATAGAACAAGATAATTCAATGGCTTGGTTGCTTATTCTGTATATTGAATGCTAAATGGAAAAAAATATTTATGTTGAATATATGAAATTTTTTCTTTCCATGAGATTATAAGTTAGGGAAACGGGGTGTGGGGCATAATAGTGGGCTTTACTTTGTGCCCTGAGAGCAGCAATTCTAAGATTCACACATATGCCAGAACATGGAACTAAATGCAGACTCTTTGGCCCTTTGCTCGCAGATATGTCCTTTCTTGCTCATCTGTTTACTCTCTATCAAGAGCCAAGTGTATCATCTTCGCATTTCTTGCATATATTGTGCTCATTTTCTATTCTGTGGCCACTGTGAAGACTTCAGGTATAGATGAAGTTATGTGACTGAAAAATAAACATCTGAGTAACTACAGTCTTTGATCCCTCTTCCCATTCCCCTACCCCAGACTTTCCCACCTCCACTTAACTCTCTTGGGCCACTGTGATTATGAGAGGGGTAGTGGAGAAGTGGAGATGGTAGAAAAGTGGTTTCTTTGGAATGAGTAAAGGGATGGGGGCAGCTTCTCTGCACCCCCAGAAAGCAATGGGTTACAGGAGAGTAAACACACACTGGGCAGTGGGCTTGGCTTGAGTTTGAGAGAGAATTTTCTAGAGTTTAGAGAGAGGAAGGAAAGAAATTTGTTGAAGCAGCTGCTGTACACAGCTATAGCAATACTTATCAATATGTATAGGTATATGTGTGTGTATATATATGTATGCACACACATATATGAGGTTTAATTTGTAAGATTTAATAAGATTTAACCTTATTTGTAATTATTTTTTATTATCAGCAAGATTTATATTAACGTGGTACACATCAGGATGGGCAAACTAGTTCTTTACAGCTGTTATCCCTCCTGATTGGGTCAGTATCTCTTCTGTCCAGCCAGTGACCCTGCCATTCCAGTTGTGCAGCCTCTCCCCTTGAATTCTCTGGGCCTCCCCATAATCCAGAAGACAAAGGGGTCAAGCTTGGTGCCTCAGAGGGCCTCAAAGTCACTTCAGTACTATAGCTGGCATCCTCAGAAACTCACTTCAGCACTATAGCTGACATCCATTCTGATCGGTTGTTAAATATTTAAAATCCCACCTCTGTGATCTATCTGGAGCTGGGCCCTAAGGAGATGAGATACTTAGAAAGGGCAAGTCCATGTGGGCTTCATAGTTGGTAGGGGGAGAAAGAGAGGTGGTAAGAAGTGTGGAAATAAAAATGGGGCATGAAAAGGAGACTGAAGGGTGTGGGAAGAGAGGTGAAGACACACTGCTGAAGAAGGGCACTGTGAGTCAGCGTGGGCTACATCTGGATGGCCTGGGGTAGCCATGCCTTTGCTTTTCATGCCTCACTTTTCAAGTGAGGACCTATCTTCGCTTGAAAGTTGTGTAGGAACCTTTGAGAAAATACTTCCTATTGTCCCTCTGAGCATGCACACCCCATCCTCTCTTCTGCTAATCTCCTGTGTTGCATGCACATACTTTGCCCTTGTTCAAGCGGTGCTCAGTAAGAATTCTTGAATGTTTGCTTTCTAATGTGTATGTCCAGGCAACTTCATGCAGTGAATCTGGAAATAACCTAATTTATTACCTTGTTTTGCAAATGAGAGAATAAAATGGGTCTAAAGAAATCAAATAATTGCTGTATGTCCTCAAATCCAGGGATGATTCTCCTACTAACACTGTAGGTCTCAAACTGCAGGTTTCCTGAGGGAAATTATGTTACAAATCAGGACAAGCTTCTCAGTTGGTTCTGTGCTTTGAGAACAATGGACTTTGTTTTTTTCTTATGAAAACTTAGAAAAATATTCAAAATATTACATTGACTGAAAAAATCCATATGACCACATTAAAAATATATACGTGAACATAATTTTAGGCAAAGGAAACATTCTATGCACAAGCCAATAAATTATCTTCTATGGTGTCATGAGAGGTAGTTAAAGAATAGACTCTGGATCCCAAATTGCTTAGGCTCAAATTTTAGCAGATATTTAGCAATATTTAAGAAGTTACTTAACTTCTCTCTGCCTTGGATTCCTTATTTGTAAAAAGGAGAATAATGTACATTTTACAGAGTGGGTCAGATGATTATGCAAGATGATTTAGCTTAGAGCAATGCCTAGCACACAGTAGGGCTGCTTGTATTGTTATTATCACAGTTTTTGTGGGCTGAGGTTTTTTTATAGACCAGATTCAGAGAGTAAGAGGAACTTGATTTCCTTCAAATCGATTTGATAAGTACAAAAGTGAAAGGTTAGATAGAGAGGAAGGTCGTGTGGGGTTATTACAGTAAACAGTAAATCCTACTTGAATTATGTACCCAATATGTTAGCTACAGAAAAATTTGAAAGTACTAAACGTTTTGTCACAAATCAGCTTGTTTGGGCCAGTTCTATTTTTATCAGCATGTCTTATCTCTCTTATAAGCAAATCATGTCCAAACAAAGCCAGAGAAAAACAAAGCTAACAAGTATTCTGACTCAACACTTTTTTTGTAACACTCAGAAAGCACAGTCTTTTATAGTCTTTTGGCCATATTGTCTTGGTTATCTTCTGAGGAGATGCACAAAAACCTATAATGAGGACTAGGGCTCACATTAGAATCTCAGAAATAGAGGCTAAATTACCATTTCCAAAAGGGGAGCTTTTCACTTCAGTATTAAATCAAGCCTCAGAAGAAAATGAAAATTATTATTAGTAATTCTGACAGTTATTTCACTCTAAGATGGCTGAAATGCCTAGATTTCTACTTTGTAAAATAATTTATTGATCCCAAATTCTCAACTACAGAAATGATTCAATATCTAATATTACTCCTGTAAAAATTTAGCTTTCTACTTTAGGATGTAATATATTTTTCCCCAAATAATATTTAGATTCTTTAAAAAAATATGTTAATATGCATAAAATGACTGTAAGTCATGAGAAAGATGTATTAAGAGCTGAATACCTTTAGAATGGCAGAAAGGAGTTTCTCTTCAGAGTGCTACTAAATTCTAGGGAGAGTATCTTTATCCCTTTTTAGTCTTCATATATTTGCTGAGACTTAGCAAAAATACTTTGAGGGTTCTAGTTAGCTTGATCATGCCTCACACTTCCTGAAGAAGGTTGCAGTTGTGGAGACCACACTAAATTCCTGAAGGAGTTCCAACTAAAGAATCCTTAGACATGCTCCAACTGACTGGGCTGAGGAGATTTTTTGTTGTCTTTTAGGTGAAGAGCTAATGGCAGAGGGAATTATGGGACCTCCTAGTCATAGGATCACCATTATCTTTATTGGCTCTGTTGGAGTCTAAGTGCTTTCCCAAATAAAATGAAAATTAGAGCAGGAGTCAGTAGTATTTCCTTTCTCAAAATAATGTTTGATTTGAATTACTTATAATTATTTAAGGCCCTCGAAGAGATTAATGTAAATATTTGAGAAATTGGCTCCCAGGAAACAGAGAAATGACTTCAAGATTCTGAAAATTATCTTCTAATTCTCTTGGGAATGCAAAGTGTGTGGGTAACCTAAATATCAAGAGACAGGAAATATATTTGACAATTGGAAAGACTGCTATTGAAGTGCATCCCTGTTAAATCAGTGGATCAAAAAGTAACAGAAAATTATGTGTCTGCATGAAAAAATGCTCATCATCACTGGCCATCAGAGAAATGCAAATCAAAACCACAATGAGATACCATCTCACACCAGTTAGAATGGCGATCATTAAAAAGTCAGGAAACAACAGGTGCTGGAGAGGATGTGGAGAAATAGGAACACTTTTACACTGTTGGTGGGATTGTAAACTAGTTCAACCATTATGGAAAACAGTATGGCGATTCCTCAAGGATCTAGAACTAGATGTACCATATGACCCAGCCATCCCATTACTGGGTATATACCCAAAGGATTATAAATTATGCTGCTATAAAGACACATGCACACGTATGTTTATTGCAGCACTATTCACAATAGCAAAGACTTGGAATCAACCCAAATGTCCATCAGTGACAGATTGGATTAAGAAAATGTGGCACATATACACCATGGAATACTATGCAGCCATCAAAAAGGATGAGTTTGCGTCCTTTGTAGGGACATGGATGCAGCTGGAAACCATCATTCTTAGCAAACTATCACAAGAACAGAAAACCAAACACCGCATGTTCTCATTCATAGGTGGGAACTGAACAATAAGATCACTTGGACTCAGGAAGAGGAACATCACACACAGGGGTCTATCATGGGGAGGGGGGAGGGGGGAGGGATTGCACTGGGAGTTATACCTGATGTAAATGATGAGTTGATGGGTGCAGCACAGCAACATGGCACAAGTATACATATGTAACAAACCTGCACGTTATGCACATGTACCCTACAACTTAAAGTATAATAATAATAAATAAATTTTAAAAAATAAAATAAATAAATAAATAAATAAAAAAGAAAATTATGTGTCTGAAAGGGAATGTAGATGTTAATATAAGTAACAATGACAGTGTGGATGTTTCAAGAGGATTTTAAAAAGCAATAGATTCAGACCTTAGTTGTGCCAGGTCTGGTAAAGGCAATGTAAATGGCAAAGACTTATTTCTTTTGAAAGTTTTGTAATGATCAGATGACAGGGCTGAAGGGACTGAGAAGGAAGGAGGGAACTCTTTTCCAATATCTTCAATAGGATATGCCCTTTTCTAAATTCATTTTTATGTTTCATGTGAAAATTCTTTTAATAGGATGAGTACTCCTTAGATAGTGTGGTTAAAGCAATTACTCCACTTTAGTCCAATCCTGCCAACAATTCATACTAGTAATTAATAACATGCTGAATGAATATTTTTAAAACTGCATTTTAAAAAACTCAAATCATAATTTAAGAAAATATTTCAGTAAGCAGTGGCAGGGAATCATTGCAGACACTCACAGAAAAGAAGCAATAAAAATCGGTCTGTTAAAATAAAACCAAGCAGGATCAGAGACAGTGTATAGTGTCATTAGATTCTTAGGTCATTAGATTATCTTGGCTGGCTCTTTACTTAGATGAGCCATGTTGCTTGCTTTGGGGCCTCCAGGCAAACCGTATGTGGCAAGATTGACGTATGAATACATTTTCAGTACACCACTTCGTGTTATTTCACAGGCCTCTGACATTTGGCTGTCCCCCAAATAATCTCTAGTAGGTTTCATCAATGCCTTCATTTTTCTTTTGTAATACTTAACAACTTCTTTGGGTGGTTTTTTTTCTTTTGGGTAATTTTTATTTAAGCAATTTTTCCATATACAGGAGCAAGGAAACACTTGAATAAGGAGTTAGGCTCTCCTAAAGACTCAAACAATTTATCTTTGTAGCTCCAAGAAAAAGTGGGAGTAGGAGAGAGTAGACATGATCAGAGTTCATTCCAAGCCAGCGTTTTCACTCTTCCCTTGCTTCCTTGCCTATAAATAAAATTTGGGGTGGGGAAAAGATTTGGAAAAATATTTGAGCAAAAACTTTATCCCTATTCCTCCTCTTCCTCCGAGCCGGAGACCACCCAGGGGTTTGACTGATGTTTTCTATTGGAGAAGTCTGAAGGAATCCACTCTTGGGTAGCTTAAGTATATCTGCTTTAGTAGGCAACATTTCTGAGCCACACAGAAATGGAACTAGTTTTCTTGGTTTGCCTCCAAATTGACCAACTTTGAAATTAATTAGCTGTGAGGCTTAGAGCAAACCACTTTAACTCCTCTAGACCTTCTGTTCTTTTCTGATAAAAAGAAGAAGAAAGAATAGATGTTCTCAAAGGTCATTCTAAAGATTTCTCAATTTCAACATTATTGATATTTTGGACTGAATATTCTTTGTTGTGATGTGCTGTTGTAGGCATTGTACAATGTTTAACAGCATTCCTGGCCTCTACCCACCTGATGCAGTAGCGTCCTTCCTAGTTTTGACATCCCCAAATGTCTCTAGCTATTGCCAAATGTCCCCTGGAGAGACACTGAAAGATAAAATACAAGATACCCAGTTAAATTTGTATGTCAGATAAAGAATGAATCATTTTATTATATTTAATTGGACATATTTATACTAAAAACTTACTTGTTTTTTGTCTGAAATTCAGATTTAATTGAGCACTCTGATGATTAATTTGCTAAATCTGGTAACCTTATTGGTGGGGTGGGTGAGGTGGTGGTGCAAAATTGCTCTCTCCTCCACTCCACTGAAAAACCAACGTTCTAGGCAAAAGGTTTTTTAAAAATACGTGGTTTTGTTCTCCTTGGAGTTTTCCATATTAGAATGATTAAAGGGATAGGCCAGACTTCCATTAGATCAGATTTTTGGAAATGTTCCTGATTGATTAATTTTGTATTCATAGATATATCTATTCTAAAAAAGAGTATTTTTTCAACATTGTTAGGATAGGGATGTCAGACAATGACCATTCCTTTTAGCCACTGCTGATTTCTCTCTGAGAAGGCTAAACATGTGCTTAGGGCATTGATAAAACAGAAACTAGAGAAAGAGAGAAAGGGAGACTTTGTTTGAAAGAATTAGATTTTTTGAAAAGCATCAGTGTAGTAGACACTATGGGGGAAGTTCTAACTTTGTGGAACTTATTTTGAATTCCATATGAAAGTGGGGTGAAGGATAATCTTTCCAGTGCCTACGGATTTTGAGTTTCTAACCCTGGCCTGATTTTAGGACATTTTACACCACATCAGTCGTAACAGAAAGAGGGTTTGCCACAGGTAGTTCACTCCTCCTTTCTACCCTAAGCTCTTGAGCAGTTATGTATAAAGGGCAGTTCTATGAAGAAGTGTACATGTAGAGAAGTGGATAATCAAATGAAACAGAGCTTTAGGTACATGTCTTTGTGTTGTGCCAAACTCAACACACTGCATTTTCAATTTGAGCCAGAGTCATCTGACCAATTTAGGATCTGGCATTTTTTAATTTCCACTCTTACTTGTTGTCTTCATGATAGTGTGGGGCTTGAAGACTCAACATAAGGATGAGGGAGTCGTGAGGATGTTGAAACTTGTAAAATATGGCAGTAATAACTGTAAGCCTACAGTGCTCATAGATACTAAAGGATATAAAAAATATTTTATCATTGTTATTGATAAAGGTTTTTTCAGTGCTTTCCATAGGTATGAATTAAATGCTGAAAGAAGGCTGAACAGCATAAAATTTTTCCTGTCTTTTACAAACTTCCATATCATTTAGGAAAATAATACATGTGGATAAGAAAAAGTAACAAAGAGAATACTGGATAAAGAAAGAATACTTTTGGGTTGGGCATGGTGGCTCACACCTGTAATCCCAACACTCTGGGAGGCTGAGGCGGTCAAGAGATTGAGACCATCCTGGCCAACATGGTGAAACCTTGTCTCTACTAAAAATACAAACATTAGCTGGGCATGGTGGCGTAATCCCAGCTACTTGGGATGCTGAGGCAGGAGAATCACTTGAACCCAGGATGGGGAGGTTGCGGTGAGCTGAGGCTGTGCTACTGCACTGCAGCCTAGCGACAGAGCGAGACTCCATCTCAAAAAAAAAAAAAAAAAAAGAATACTTTTTTTGTATAAGTGTATGTGAAATATTAAATGGAACACACTTACACTGAAAACTTATTTGTTCTTTATCTGAGATTCCAATTTAACCGAGTGTCCTTTACATTTATTTGC
The DNA here is from genome assembly GCF_049350105.2 of Macaca mulatta. NCBI lineage: Eukaryota > Metazoa > Chordata > Mammalia > Primates > Cercopithecidae > Macaca > Macaca mulatta. Next base: position 110,283,020 of record NC_133409.1, read on the forward strand.
TAAATGTGACAAATAAATATATGTTACAACATATGCTAGATGCCAAAAGATTGTTTACATATTTGGTGTTCTAGGAGTTGAGAGGAGATACTGCTTCTTTCTCAATATCAGCATTATTGGCATTTTGGGCTGGATAAATCTTTGTTGTTGGGGCTGGGGGCTGTCCTATGCATGGTAAAATGTTTAGCAGAATCTCTGGCTTTTGCTCATACATGCCAGTAGTACCCTCAACCCCTTTGTGACAACCAAAAATGTTTCCAGACATTGTCAAATGATCCCTGGGGAGGAAAATCTCTCTGGTTGAGAACCACTAGCCTCTTAGGGTAGGGGAAGACTTAGGAGAGATATCACTTGAGCAGGGCCTGGAAGGATATGTGTTACTTTGCAAGAAAGAAGTAGTTTTTTTGGAGAGCATTTTAGGTGAGGGAAAAGGCATAAATAAAGATGTCAAGGTATAAAAGTTGAGAGTAAGTCTGGAGTAGAGTAAGCAGATGAGTTTAACTATATAGTTATTGTTCATACGGGAAACAGTGGGATTGTAAAGTACTTTAAGAAATAGATCATATTTTGTGACTCCGCCCATGCCCGTAGCAGCCTAATAGTATCTTGACCTTAGTAGCTGTTCAGTAATTCACTGGTGATTTGATATGAAAGGTAAATGCATCAAGATAAGAAAGCCTTGAATGGAAAGTCTAAGAGGTAAAACTTTTTCTGGTGGGCAATGGAGAGTCCTGGAAGGTTATTTGAGCAAGGGAATGGCATGACCTTGAGGAAGTCAAGCTGTTCTGGGGTTGATTGGGATCAGTTATCTCAATGGTGAGAGAAAGGAGTTGGAATTGAGAATAGTAATAGCAATCACCTTTAAAAAAATTTTCCCCCCACAATTTACAAAGCACTTTGCCTGCATTTTCTAATTTGGTTGTCCCAAAAATCCAGTATCAATTTCATTAAAAATTTTTCTTCTTTAGTTATTTTTCTTCCCAACTAGCAGCGATGTTTGGACATCTCAATAAAAATGAGCTTTGGATACATTTCATGCCGTGAAAAAAATGCTCACAATTTTATTTTATTTTTTTGTCCTTCAAGTTGTGATGTCATCAAAGGGCCTGGGCAACTGATTCACCTTATGGGCAAAGATGGAGTTGAGTGGCACTCTGTCCTTGGCAGGGAGGAGCTTTTAAACCTGGGCTCCTTTCTGTGTCTGGGATCCGGGTTGAAAGCATTTCCTTTTGCTTCTTCAGATGAATAAGTGGCACTGTACAAGCATTAAAAGAGATGTCTGTCATATGAATTTGGCATTGTCCCCCCACCCCCCCAATCTCTTGAAAGTCTGTTTGTGGTGCCACAGGATTAGTCCTTGACCACTCTGTTCTTTCCATCCCCAAAAATGCCAGACAGCTTTCTTTCTAATGCTCCCACCTCCTAGGTACCCTTTCTATTTACTGTAGGATCGGATCTTATCCTGTGGAGAAGTTACATAATTTTGGGTGTTATGAGGTAATGCACGGCTCTTCTTTTTTATCCCCTGCTGCCTCAAAACAAACATTTCTTGTTCCTTGGTTCCTCAATGTCTGACTGATGTTAGGACAAAGATGAGAATAAATTAGTTGATCCAACAAAAATGAAATGAGTAATTAGGAGAAAACTCAACTATGGCTAAAATTGGTTTCTGCTAATTAAAAACATTGACAAGCAAAAGATTGTCAATATGTTCTAGATTTAGTCATCAGGAAATCAGGCCTATTGTAGAAATGTTTCTCATCATAAGAAAAGACATGGGACTTCATGGACTCTAATTAAATTTCTTTAATCCATAATTTTGGTTAGCAGTATTCCATTTAGTTATTCTTTGTTGTTACTGTTTGTAGTTGGCAGAATAGCCCCCCTGAAGATGTCCACACCTTAATCTCTGACTCCTATGAATATTACATGGCAAAAGAGACTTTGCAGATGTGGCTAGGGTTATGGACCTTAAGATGAGGAGATTATTTTGAATCATCCAAGTGGGCCCAATCTAATCCCATGCATCTTTAAAAGCAGAGCATTTCATCCAGCTAGAGGGAAGAGAGATGCTGCAAAAGGGAAAGTCAGAGAGATTCCAAGCATGAGAAGGACTCAATGCACTATTGCTGGTATTGAGATGTAGGGTTCTAATATGAAGTTCAAAGAAAGAATTTTAGGAAGTAAAGGCCTCTCCGCTGATATCCATAAAAAAGCAGAGACCTCAGTCCTACAGCTGTAAGGACCACAATCCTGCTAACAACCTGAGTGATCTTGGAGACAGGTTCTTCGCAGAGCCTCCAGTAAAGAACACATCCCTGAAACACCTTGATTTTATCATTGAGAGACCCTAAGCAAAAGAACCAACTAAGCCACACTGTACCTGGACTTCTGATCTGCAGAAACTGTGAGATAATAAATGGATGTTGTTTTAAGCCTTGAAATTTATGGTAATTTGTCATGGCAGCAATAGAAAACTAATATAGAGTTCTTTGTCATTGTTTCTGTTTTCATTACTGTCACCACCATTGTTATGACTTACTGTATATTTGCATCACATGACATGGCGCCAAGTACCAGGCTTTGCCACTAGATTTTAAGCCTTTAAAGACAGAGATTTTTTTTTTTCTCTCTTTCTCTCTTTCACCCAGGCTGGAGTGCTCTGGCCTGATCATAGTTCACTGTGACCTTGAACCCCTGGACTCAAGTGATCCACGTGCACCAGCCTCCAGATAGCTAGGACTAGAGGCGCATAACACCAAGCTAGGCTAACTTTTTAAATTTTTGGTAGAGATGGGGTCTTGCTATGTTGCCCAGGCTGGTTTCAAACTTCTGGCCTCAAGCAATCCTCCCACCTCAGCCTCCCAAATTGCTGGGATTACAGGTGTGAGCCATTATTCCCAGCCTTTCTCCCTCTCTTATAAAATTTTCACCTATGTAATCTCTAACACTTCAAACAGTTATCTAACACATACTATGTGCACAATAGATATTTATTGAATGACTATATAGGGTTACAAAAGAATTTTCAATATTATCCCTGCCTTAGTGGAGCTTAAAAATCTAGTTGAAGCATCAAAATCTCAATTAACTCCCCAAACAGAACAATATATTTCAGTGCCAACGGAGAGATCTAGACAATACATATTGTAGTTTTCTAGGGGCATAGAAGTTGCAGTGGGTACAGGTGGAAATAAATTTCATGGAGAAAATGGGCCTTCGGGTAAGATGACTAAAGAAGCAAAGCAAAACAAAGGGGGGAAAGACAGGAGAAAAAGACAACAGCTTTACAACTCTGTACGGGGTAATCCAAGATGACCAGTTTAGGGTAATCCAAGATGTACTAATCTTGGCTTGAGCCCGATGGTGAGTCTGCTGTGTCATCTGCAGTCCCTTGCCCTGCTGGAAATTACAGCGAACACTTTATAGTACAAAACACCTATCAATGGGGACTAGGGTTTCAGTTATCAACATTCTTGATCATTCCTTTTATTCTTCCATCTGGCTTTTTCTCTCATCAAAATATGACACCTTCATGTTAAATGGTGTAATATCTTACTTTTTAAAAATAAATTTTAATGCAAAAGGAATACATCTTCACTATAGACTACTTAGGAAAAAATAAGCATAAAGAAAAAAAATCATACAGAATTTCAACACCCAAAATAACTGCTGAGTAGTTTGATGTATTTTTTCATATTTTGTCCTTCTGAATCACTTAAATACTATAGTCACAAGATTAGTATTATGCCTAAGAAATAGTTTTATATCTAATTCTTATTTTCTGTGTAATTTCCTATAATGTGAATAAACTGTAACTTATTTGATAACTCCCTCATTATGGGTCATCTAAGTTGTTTCCAATGTTGTGGAATTTGGAATTCAATAATATTATTAAAACTTTGGTAAAAATCCTTGTCAATAAATTCCTGGTTGCATCTCTGATAATAACTTAAGGATAAAGTCCCAGAAGTTGGAATTATTGGATCCAAACGAATGGCTACTTTTAAACCTCTTTATACAACTTGTCAAATTATTTAACAGGAAGAAAAAATGGAATTTTTTTTACATGCTACCTCACATTAATTGATATTTCTGTTAGTTGTATATGAGAGTGCTTATCTCACCATACATTTACCAGCATTTAGTTTTGTAATTCCTTTTTTTTTTTTTTTTTTTTTGAGACAGAATCTCGCTGTGACACCCAGGCTGGAGTGCAATGGCTCAATCTCGGCTCACTGCAATCTCCGCTTCCTGGGTTCAAGCGATTCTCTTGCCTCACCCTCTTGAGTAGCTGGGACTGCAGGTGCAGGCTACTACATCTGGCTAACTTTTGTATTTTTAGTAGAGACGGGATTTCACCATATTAGCTAGGCTGGTTTCAAACTCCCGACCTCAAGTGATCAGACTGCCTTGACCTCCCAAAGTGCTGGGATAACGGGCTGGAGCCACTGTGCCTGGCTTTTATAACTCTTTTTAAATGATATTTTATTATTATTTTGCCATAAATGTCACTAATTTTTCTAAATGCACTTTGATATATGTATGAGGTTAAATATATTTTCATGTTAGAGTGGAAATTTGTTTATCTTCTTTGGGAATCATGTGTTGTTACCTTTTGCCTATTTTTCTACATATTAGTGTTTTATATTGATTTATGAGTTCTAGTTCTACTATAATTAATTATTGATATTTTGATTATTATATTAATGACAAATATGTATTAATCATTAATACAAATTACATATACATATAATACATATTATATATTTACATATTTATATATAATATTTATAAATAATGTTTCTATTTTGTAGTTTGCCTTTGAATTTTGTTTATACCGTTTATACAGATCAACATATCAAAGCAGTTCCTCAATGTAAACATCATGGCAAGTCAATGGCTTGCTTTTTGAAATTGTTGTGAAACGTGGTTTCCTCTCACTCCCTGACACCCAATCCTTATCCCTGCTGCCCCAACATGAAATGAGAAGTCCACTAGCATTTGAACTTATATTTCCTCCAAAGTATAAATTGATTACATTACTTTTATAAACTAATTTTTTTGAGATGGAGTTTCGCTCTTGTTGCTCAGGCTGGCGTGCACTGGCGCCATCTCGGCTCACTGCAACCTCTGCCTCTCAGGTTCAAGCAATTCTCCTGCCTCAGCTCCCTGAGTAGCTGGGATTACTGGCATGCACCACCATGCCTGGCTAGTTTTGTATTTTTAGTAGAGACATGGTTTCTCCATGTTGGTCAGGCTGGTCTCGAACTCCCAACCTCAGATGATCTGCCCGCCTCAGCCTCCCAAAGTGCTGAGATTACAGGTGTGAACCACCATGTGCCGCCACTCTTTTTTTTTTTCTTTCTTTCTTTCTTTTTTAAGAGAGAAGTTCTTATTACTGTCCCCCAGGCTGGAGTGCAGTGGCATAATTGCACTGCAGCCTGAAACTCCTGGGCTCAAACAATCCTCTCATTTCAGCCTCCTCAGTAGCTGGGACTACAGGCACATACCACCACATCCAGCTAATTTTTTAATTTTTTAAATAGAGATGTGGTCTTGCTTTATTGCCCAGGCTGGTCTCAAACTTCTGGCCTCAAGTGATCCTCTTGTCTTGGCCTCCCAAAATATTGGAATTACAGGTGTGAGGCACTTCACTTGACCTCTGATTATTTTAAAAGAATTCATTGGTATTCTTATTAAACAATTACAGAATATTTATATAACATCTCTTGAAATCAAGAATTAGTTTAGCCTGGGCATGGTGGCTCATGCCTGTAATCCCAACACTTTGACAGGCAATGGTGAGAGGATCACTTCAGGCCAGGAGTTCAAGACCAGCTTGGACAACAGAGCAAGACCCCTCCACCTGCCGGGCCACTTCCTTGGCCCTGCCATCTCTAACAAAAAAAAAAAAGTTTTTAAGTAGTCAGGCACAGTGGTATGCACCTGTAGTTCTACCTACTCAGGAAGCTGAGATGGGAGGATCACTTGAGCCCAGGAGTTTAAAAGCTGCATGGGGGTAAGCCATGATTGCATCACTGCACTCCAGTCTGGGTGACAGAGTGAGATGCTGTCTCTAAAAAAAGAATTTTTTTTAAATAAAATAATCAGATATATCAACATAGTATTCAGAGTTATGTGTATTTTAACCTGAAGTAATAGTTTCTAACTGGTTATCATATTACTCTGAGTGCAATTGCAGATTCCACTGATTATTTTCAATGAGTCATAAACACTCATACTTTAAATACTCAGACTTTAAGATAGTTAAGCTGGGAGTAAATGTCTCAGGATTTTTGCCATAGCAGTCAAATAAATATCATTAGTTTTTAAATGCATTTCCTTCAATGTTCTACTCTTGTTCGGGTTTAATTAATTGTGTGTTTAGACAGGCTACCTAGGCATTAAAAAAAATACAGATGGGGTCTTGCTGTTTCCCAGGCTGGTCTTGAACTCCTGGGCTCAAGGTATCCTCCTGCCTCAACCCCTGAGTAGCTGGGATTACAGGCGCATGCCCAGCGAAGGCATTTATCTTTTTTTTCTTTTTTAAATTCAATAGGTTTTTGGGGAACAGTTGGTATTTGGTTACATGAATAAATTCTTCAGTGGTGATTTCCGAGATTTTGGTTCACCCATCGCCTGAGCAGTGTACACTGTACCCAATATGCAGTCTTTTCTCTCTCATTCCCCTCCCATTCTTTCCCCTAAGTCCCCAAAGTCCATTGTATCATTCTTATGCCTTTGCGTCTTCATAGCTTAACTCTCACTTATGAGAGAACATATGAAGTTTGGTTTTCCATTCCTGAGTTACTTCACTTAAAATAATGGTCTCCAAATCCATCCAGGTTGCTGCAAATGCCATTATTTCATTCCTTTTTATGACTGAGTAGTATTCCATGGTGCATATATACCACAATTTCTTTATCCGCTTGCTGATTGCTGGACATTTGGGCTGGTTCCATATTTTTGCAATTGTGAATTGTGCTGCTATAAACATGCGTATGCAAGTATCTTTTTTGTATAATGCCGTATTTTCCTCTGGGTAGATACCCAGTAGTGGAATTACTGAATCAAATGGTAGTTCTACTTTTAGTTCTTTAAGGAATCTCCACATTGTTTTCCATAATGGTTGTACTAGTTTGCATTCCCACCAATACTGTATCCCACCACATCCACGCCAACATCTATTATTTTTTTTATTATGGCCATTCTTGCTGGAGTAAGGTGGTATCACACTGTGGTTCTGATTTACATTTCCCTGATCATTAGTGATGTTAAGGATTTTTTCATATGTTTGTTGGCCATTTGTGTATCTTCTTTTGAGAATTGTCTTTTCTTAGCCCACTTTTTGATGGGATTGTTTGGTGTTTTGTTTATAATCCTTGTAGATTCTGCACATTAGTTCTTTGTCAGATGCATAGATTGCAAAGATTGTCTTCCAGTCTTTGGGTTGTGTGTTTGCTCTGCTGATTATTTCCGTTGCTGTGCAGAAGCTTTTTAGTTCAATTGAGTCCAATCTGTTTATCTTTTTTTTTGTTGCATTTGCTTTTGGGTTCCTGGAAATGAAGTCTTTGTAAGGCATTTATCTTTAAAGGGATATATTTGCTATCTTATTTATACAGTAATAACACATAATAATTAATCATGTTTCATTTTAAAAGAATTGAGATCAGAAATGCTAAATACATATCCTTGTAAATAGGAACTCTCACCTATTAGTAGAGACTGTTCCAGTGATGTATTGAGAAGGCTTCTGAGAATGAATTCAGGCTCAGCAGTCAAAGGATGCCACAACTAATTAGTGATCTAGGAGGAAGGCATGACAAAATCCACGCTGTGTGTTTACCACCAGATTAAAGTAAATTTAATAAATTTGAATGTTCAAATGTAAACAGAAATTTCAAACTTATTTAGTGTCTGGCGTGCTATCTTTGAAGCAAAATTACAAAGACTTTTTTCCTCATCTATGTGGGAGGTATTATTCTATATGTAGGGAACAGCTCCCTATAAAATAATGTGATATTACAATTATTTTTATTTTTTTCTGTTTGAAAAGTGCCAATGAAGAATCCTGAAGGAATTCTCTTTCTTGTATATTGGTACCTGGTTTGATTTCTTCAAGGGCTCAATATTTAAAGAATGGGAAAAGATGTCTGATTTGTATTTGTGACTACCTCTGGGTGCATTTAGGTTTTTAAATACAGTTTGTTTTTAAGATGAAGATTTAATACATGTAGCCTCACCTGGATATTTAGTTAAGGGCACACTGGAAAGGTCTGGAGCCACAGTTAAAAAAAAAAAAAAAAAAAAAAAAAGATCTTTCCAAAGTATCCTTGATCAAAATCCTGTACACCTGAAATGCAAAAATAACTTCAGTACCTTTGAGTCCTTAACATTAGCTTTCAAAATTCACTATTCTTTATTCCCTAGACAACTAGCCTCCATCTATCTTTCTGTCCTATGAATATTTTAAATAATCTCAGCTTGTTAAGGTAAAGCACAGAACTACAAACCCAGGGATGAAGAGCATTGTTATCCTCTTCTCTTCAAATCGTCTTCAAGTAGAATCCCAGGGCTCCCTGCACATTCTCTTTAGGAGACCTTGACCTCATCCAAAGGTCTTTTGAAATTTGAAAATGCAATTCTTGGCTCAAGCTAATGTGTGGTGAACTAGAGTTTTCATTGAAAATGCTTCCTGCCAATTAAAAACAAACGAAGAAAATAAATGTATATTGCACCTGATTTTCAGGGAATTAAATTCTAAGTTTTATTACCAGTGTTTCTTGCAGGGGAAAAAAGAACTCTTTAAAGAAATCTAAAATTCTACTTTTCTATGTTTATAACCATTTTCTTTCTTTTTTCCCTACTTGCACTCAAACTTTGTTTTAGCTAAAAATATGTAAAGGTTTTTAATATGACAGAAGTTTGTAGAGTTGTTCATACCATACTTATGCCTTAATCTTTTCTTTTTTGGTTTTGACTAAACGACTCCTCTGAATAATATGCTACTTTTTTGGAGGCAAGTTGTCTCCTCCCTAAGGTTCAGTGACTTCATTTGATATGACACCAATGTTAACCAAGGAACTGAACATGGACTATTTAAAAAAACAAAAAGGGAAGGTGTTTTAAATGATTGGCCAGACTCTTGGCATTAGCTTTTTAGAAGCAACTGGCTCAATTAGCCAGCTCAGGAAATGTGCCACATTGTGTGTAAAGAATCCAACCTCCCAAATTATAGAACTATTGGAACGTTGTGCACCCGGTTTACATTTGCTGGAGAACGTCATCCTTGGCTCATATGCAATGAAAGAGTCATCATCTTCCCAGGTGAACTGGGGCAAACCAAGGTTTAGTCTCCTTTCATTGCCAGGGAGAGACTGATGGTTGCGGCTAGAAACTATGCGAAAGTTGGCAGTTCTAGCTTCCTTGAGCTTTCAGATTTGTCCAAGTGAAAGTCAAGGAGTGTGAACCCAGGTAAATGAAATGTTTACCACTAAAGAAGCCACCATGGATTTGAAACCACTGAGGTGCATAGCACTTTCACAGGAAGCATGCCATTCTGCAGAGGCACAATCTTCTCTGTGAATGGCTGTGAAACGTAGGTTAGCTCATTTAAATTTTAGGCTAAACATGCAAGAGGGAGATTTTACTGAGATGGATAGTGGTTACATCCACAGCATTCAGTTACTATAATAAGAAACAGATATGTCACTCTAGAGAATTTGGGCTTTGCCTTGTTTAGTATAGGAGTTTATAATATTTTATAGTGATTGCAGCTGCAAACACTACTCCATAGTAGTTAGCATAGTATCTGCCATTAGCTATGAAGAGAAAGATTTGAACGGTGAATGGAACAACTGGAGGATTTGTTTCTAAGAATAAATGTATTCTAATAAATATAAATTCTTAAGGAGAATCTAACTATAGCAATAGCTTCAGAAAATGAAAAATTTGTGAGTTTTGAAAACTGGGTGATTGTAAATCAAGATCTCTTAAGTTTTCTCTCTGTAAATCTGATTTTATATTTTGAAATTAGTTCTCAAAGTAGTCTATGACATGGTGATGCTTTAAATTTTACAACAAATGTCCTATAAATGCTAAGAAAGTTTCAAATTTGTAAGATTCAGCAAAATAATGATCTTACCATGTTGACGGGATTGGATAGTTTGTTGTTGTTAATAGGTATTAAGCACAAACAGATGGACTGTCCTAAAGGAATAAATGAAGAAGGAAAAATGTGTTCAAAAAAAGAGGTGCAAAAATATATTGTTAATTAATATAGTACTAACAAGCACAGTCTTATGACTTTGCCAAATGGAATCTACAAATATATAGACTACAGAAATTCAGCAGGTTCATTTATTCAATATTTAGCAGATACTGTGTTGGCTATGATGTGCTAGGATGTAGTAGGTGCTGGGAGTAAAAAGAAAAAAAATTAAATGTGGTTCCTGCTTTCAAGAAGCTCACATATAGGCAAATAAACATGGTGGCTGCCATAATTACATGTGAACCAGTGTTCAAAGAGAGTAAGAAAAGAAGCAGCTAAGTTTTCCTAAGGAAGTCAGGGAAGGGAAAGTAATGCTTGCAATGAGATTTGAGGAAGAATAAGATTAGTAGTGTGGGGAGTAGGAGAGAGACAGAGTTCCAGAGACCTTGAGAAAGGGTGGTGTGTTTAGGGAACAGAGATCAGTAGGACATGGTTCGGTATAGGGTACTTTGAGGGGAAGGACGAGAAAAGAGTATAAAGACCTTGAAAAGCTTAGGTCGTGTAAGAGTAAGAAGTTTATTTGGGGGAATAGCTCAAAGAATCTTGGCAAATGACTCAAGAGTCTTGAGCAGAGAATTGACACAAAACTACTTTTGTGTTGAAAATATTTTCCTAAGAGCTTTGAAGTGTATGAGTTGGAGGGGCTGCACTTGGGGAAGAGTGGTTATTGCAGAGATGGTAGGAGAGGGGATGGAGGTAGGAGTGGAAGTCAGAATGCATAGCCTACTACAGCTCTATTTCTATCTTGTCTCAGCCTCGAATTTATGCTGGACTGAAAGTCAGTGGAACACCCTTTATACTGGCCCAATTCTCTTTAATCAGTCACAAGTTGTGAGGTGATATAAGTAACATTTACACAATTACAGGTAAAAATCCCAATAAAACAAACTCCATGGGGATTATAGATTATTTTAATTGTTTGAAATATTTTTACCTGTCCTAAGGTATTGCTGGGATAGAACTTATGAATTTTTTTCTCTACAAATATACATATACACAGGAGCAGTATGTATAAGTTAGTTTAATTTAAAAATGAAGCTTTTAAAATGTGGATAAATCTGTGCCAGTCACACACTGGAACATGTCCATTTAAGCTTCATTATTAATATAACAAACTAACATATAAAGGGTGTGTCTGAGGAAGTGAGCTAGGTGAGTGGCAAGTGATTGGCTGACTGTAAAGCAACTTACGATGGTGGGGGCACCTATGACAAAAACTCCTGTGAGGTCCTTTTATTGATGTTATAAATCAAAGTACTACTTTATTGAATGAGTTATTTTACACAATATGAACATCAATATAATTACAATTGTGAAAAAACATTTATAACAAAGATGGGCTCATTTGTGGCTCTTGTATCAATGAGAAGCCCAGCACAAACTCTCTATTAAATTGGTTATTTGTATTTAATAAGAATAACCAATAGTAGACTATGTACTTAGAAAGCATATCAAGTAGGATCAAAGCTTACAACAAATCAAATATTGACAGCTGGTTCAACCAGAAGTGGAGAATATGAGAACCAGAGACACTCAAAGAATACTTGTTTTAATTGGCTGAATCTCATTGAAGAATCCCAACCTGTTTAGTATTAACTGAGGAAAATGTATCTGATAATTAGAGGCAAATAACTGATTTTTTGGTGGGATCAATGCTGCATTTGAAAGAGAAGAATCAGTAGTATGTTAAATTGGATTGAACATCATAAAATTATATTTGAGTCATTGTGTTTACCATTATTTGCCTTTATTGTTACCTCTTCTATTTATTAAGTACTTTCTACATGTATAGTGCTGTGCTGAGTAGCCACCATTCACGACTTCATTTTGTCTCTACAAAGCTCAAATGGCAGTCAGACATTATTATTATCTCCACATTCAAATTAAGTTGAGGCTTAGAGAGGTTAAATGACCCTTTTGCTATACAGCTGAATCTAATATGAGAATGTTAGAACTGAAAGAAAATTTAGAGGTAATCCATTTTATCAAAAACTTAGATGCCTAAATAGTCAGGCAGATAACATAACACCAGGAGTTCATGCCTTATCCAAGGGGGACAGCTGCTATTCAGTGCATGCCTTTTGTTGCTACATGGGAATGTCGACCCAGTGTTGCCAATCTTATAATTGTTTAACAGAAATGAGGAATCAGAATTTGAATGTGATATTTCCCAATTTTAAAAACATGCTAGGCAAATAGGATATGTCCACAGGCTGGTTATGGCCAATGGGTCACCAGTTTGCAACCTCTGATGAAGTAGAATTCCATTATTTTACAAATAAGACACAGAAAAGTGAAGTGAGCCACCCAGTGACTCACTACAAGTCAGGGATATATCTATGTTTCCCCTTAAGATAATGTGAGATTATGTTACCAAAATATTTACGTTTTTCAGAAAAATGTTTTTAAAAATTGGTAGATTTTTGAAATGCATATTAAAATTGTTTATTTCTTTGATAATCTATTAAAATTAATCCATGCTTGTAATGCTAATGCTTTTGGCATAAACATTTACAGATATATGCTTTTCTTTCTGCTGATTGTTTTGGCTTGATTATGTTAAAAAGAGCTTTAATTAAGTAATATAATTTGGATAATAAAATTTCTAAAAAAAAAAAAAAACTATGGATTGACTTTATTTTTGTTTAATAGATGTTCCAGGAGCAGAATGAATTCTAACTACAAATTTTCTAATACTCTTCATTTTTCATCTGATCTAAAAATTGGACAAATAAGTTAGGGAATCATTTCCCAAAACAATTAAGAAACTTTACACTTTCACTGCAAGATTTTTCATTGTGGACCATAAATATAAAGCTATCTACAGGTTCACTTTGAACAATTTTCTCCCTTCTTTGTTTCCTCTCTGATAGTAAAAAGATTGCCCTTCTGAGAACTCATTGGTCCTTCATCCATTGCAGGGGTGTTAAGGAATCAGGGAGGGCTAACTCCACGAATGACACTGGCTGGGGATCCTGCATGTGTGTAGACATGGATTTATGAAATAGAGTGGGAAAAAAGAGGAAGTGTCACTCTTCTGTCATTCCTTTTTTTTTTGAGATGTTGCTCTTGTTGCCCATGCTGGAGTGCAATGGCACCATCTCGGCTCACTGCAACCTCCGCTTCCGGGGTTCAAGCGATTCTCCTGCCTCAGCCTCCCGAGTAGCTGTTATTACAGGCATGTGCCACCACACCTGGCTAATTTTGTATTTTTAGTAGAGATGGGGTTTCTCCATGTTGGTCGGGCTGGTCTTGAACTCCCGACCTCAGGTGATCACCTGCCTCAGCCTCCCAAACTGCTGCTATCACAGGTGTGAGCCACCGTGCCTGGCCTGTCACACCCATTTCTTAAGAGAAGTCCATGGAGTCAAAGAACAGAGTGGTAAATTGGTGGGGCCATTTCCCAGTGAGCCCTCACCTGTGGTCTCATGGAGTTATGTGATTCTTGATCGCAGGAAGTCAATCTTGCCTGCCATTCCACTTTGTAGATGGGTCTCAGCATTTCCCTCTTACCGGTTGCATGGCTTTTAATACTACAAATGTTGTTTAATGTCTTCAGTAAGCCCTCCATAGTGAAAATTCTCTTCACCTGCAATTTCTCTTTCACTTACTACACAATCACAGGCTTGGCAGTAAACCTAACTGATTTGCCATGAAGGTTGGAGAAGGCAGATGGAATCCAGAATTTCCAGATTCTTAGAATTTTATTGACTTGAGCATTTTAAAAGATCAGCTTGTATCTCAGTGCTTATTTGCTTTTTATTTTCATTTTGCCACAGTGTATTTTTAAAACTTTTTATTCTGAAATAATGTTACATTCCCAAAAAGTTGCCCAAAGAGCCCATGATGGATTTTCAAAATGAAGGTCATAAAAAAATCCATAAGTTATTTTCCTATCTTATTTATGTCATCTGCTCAATGCAATTATTACAGGTTTTTACCAAGTTTAAACCCCTAAAATATTGACTTATACATTAACAAGAAAAGCAAACCATCATAGCAATAATATGTGGTCATGCAAATGCATATTTTTTTTATTGACTGAGGTGAGGTAGGATATCCAGGGTGACTTACCTTTAATAGACGCTCAAGAAATATTTGTTGACTGGTTTATTTAGTATAGTAGGAAAGATTTGCTGATTTATCTTCCCTCTTTAATTGAGAATTACTTCTTAACAATGGCCTAATTTGTACTTCAATGTTAGGAAGAACTTACCAAGCGCTAATTCAAGTGTGTGGTCTTTCTAACCTAGAGTTTATTTTGGATAGCAATCCCCAGTGACCTTTGTCAAATAATATGACGCTTGCTCTCCAGGACATTCTCCTCAAAGGCTGGAGTGGTACTTAAATATTTCTAACTTCTTTTTAGTATCCTATTACAAATTGATCATCTACTTATTTATCTAAATCTTTTCAAACCTGAGCTGCTTGACTCATCTCAAGGAGTGACTATACTCTGTTTTACAGCATTAGGGATAGCTTGGTTTTCGTTGTCCTATGCCTGCCCTCCTTCATATTTTAAGGACTTCCACATATGTTTGCACATTGTAACTTTTATTCTATTCTCGAAGGGACAGAGAGCACACTCCAATCATGACCATATTTTCTTACTATCCATTTAACATTTTTTTTTTGAGACAGAGTCTCGCTCTTGTCGCCCAGGCTAGAGTGCAGTGGCGTGATCTCAGCTCACTGCAACCTCCGCCCTCTGGGGTGAAGTGATTCTCCTGCCTCAGCCTCCTGAGTAGCTGGGACTACAAGCGCGTGCCACCACACGTGACTAATTTTTTGTATTTTTAGTAGAGACGTGGTTTCACCGTGTTAGCCAGGATGGTCTCCTTTTCTCAGAACTTTTAGTAGCTTAGATTTCCTTCTCTCAACAAACTGGGGAGTTGCTATAATGCAGGACCTCTGTGTTAACATGCTGAGGAGTGAATTAAAAGATCTGGAGACATTTCATTAGAGGTTATCTGGGGAGAGTGTAATATTGGCCTATCACATTGGTCAGCAGCCTGTTTGTAACCCCTATCTCTGGCAGAGCTTAGTTTTTCCTATTGGAGTCATTCAAAATCTTTCTAGTTTCTTAACATTTTAGTCACAGTTTGGCTTTTCTGATTTCTCTGTAATTTCTGGGAAATCCTGTCAATTCCTCATCTTAATAAAGAGTCCATGAGTAGAAGCAACATTCTAGTTGCTTCCACTAGTTGCATTCTAGTAGGGCCTTACGATTCTGAGAACTTTTGAGATATCAGTCCACATTTTTTACATTCTTTAATTTATCTGAGCCAGAGTGGAGCTGCCTTTGGAGATTAAGTAGAATGTACTGATATCCATTGCGTTTTCCCATACCCTGCCATTTGTTTTTTTAGCCTAATCCAATTACACCAAGATTTATTGCTTGTGCATCATGTGAAAGCCCTATGCTAATTGCTGCAGGGGTTACAAGAGTGAATTAGACAGTTTTTGCCCTCAAGGAGTTTATGATCTTGTGGGATGAAAGACATGGCAATTATACCAAAGCTATAATATACAGACAAAAATAAGTATAATTTCTGTTTCCATTTTTATATCTTACTTGGGTTAAATTTATCTAAGGCTTTCTAATCAAAGCTCTGTGAAATAAAGGAGGATAAGAAGAGGAAAAGCAAAATCTCCAGGCTGACTATACTCATCAGTCGCTGTGAATAAGCTGGCTCCTAAGTATGAGGTCCAGATGTTGGATTTATATCACAGCTCAGTGAATGACAAAAATCAGAGTACTATGTCTTTTATTGCTTCACTATTTATATATAACCTATGATGAAGCATTAACCTTCTTTGGCTAATATTTCCTGCCCCAAAAGACCACTAGCAGGCACACAACTATGCACAGCTGGAAGAAGCATATCCTGAAATTCATGACAGTAAAACAGGTTGTCTTTCAACTGTCTCTATGCCACATAATGGAATATAACAGAGATGATACAGGAATTGTTACAATGCAGCTTAGTGAAGACAGCCGTGATACACAGGGCCTTGTCTTTAAAATCTTTCTTTTAAAATTATTTATTTTCAATAAATTAATTCATGAAATCTTATAACTTACTCCTATGAAAAATGCAACAGTTAATGATTTCCCAACTTAGATTGGAGAAACTAAGGCACAAAGCAAGCAGCTAATTTCTTTGAAATGCCCAGTTACCAGTTAATTGCTTTGGAATGCCCAGTTAGTCTCTTAGCCAATGTTACTAATGACTAATTCTTGGTTCTTGATGACAGTTCCTCCCCAGCTCAAACATGTTCTCAGCAGATCATGAAGGACTCTGACCAATAAGTACGTCTCTCCTTGTTCCATTAGAGATGCCTTAGAAGTCTTCAAGGTCACAATTTGTTTGTATATATCTTTGACATCATCTTTTTGGACTGTACTTGAGGCAGTTACCTCATAGTGAGCAAGGAGAGATTCTCGACTGTATCAACACATCAGCAACTGTTACCGAAATACCACAGACTCAGGCTCTCCCATGAGGCGTCTCTGGCCAAGAGGATTGCTGAAATGGGGATTGTGAGGAAGATGAGAAAGCCAATGTTCATATGAACTAAGCTTTATTTCTAATAAAAGAAAGAAAAACAAGAACAAAACATTGACTGCAGTTCAAAATCCAGCTTGTTTTCTTTACAGAGGCCATTTGTTTTAAGTTTGTCCATACAAACTCACATATTTTCTCCCTAGCTTATTGTCACATACTTTAAGAAGACAAATTATTTCCTTCTGATTTTTTCCTCCTTTTCCATGCTATTCTGTCTGCTTTGAACTAGCCATAATACTGTGGACTGGGGCATGATATTTATCCTTATCAGGCGCAGCAAATGATGCCAGGTTTATCTGGTATATCTGTTTCTCCAAGTTCTGTCTTCATCATATTTTACTTAGGAATGCAGGGAAGTTTTTCCAATCTGATTCCGTCTGCATGGAAAAGTGAGAGCGGGGAGTTGAGGTCGCAGGAGTTATTTGGCCCTTTCTCAGTGGTGTGCTGGAGCCAGCTGGCACTGGCTTGCAGGAACTGATTGTGCTCATCTCTTCTCAACTCTGCATTCAGTGATGTCATGCTGGTAGCTTGAAATTGACCATGATGGGGGTATTTACACCATGGAAAGTGCAAATGCTACCAATCAAGTCCTTTTTTTTTTTTTAAATTTTTCTGGAGAGCTGGTTTACCAGCACATCATTTCCCTTTGTTTGTCTTTATCTAAACCCAGAGGATTTCTGCCAGTGTCCATTAAAACGTCACCACACTTCTGGCATATTGTCAGCATAAACTGGCAACCCACAATGAGTTAGAAAGAGACAAATTCTCTCCACCTGTCTCATCATCAAAAGATAGCTTTGGGACAGGGCTTTATCTGTCCCATAATCTCCATGAGCAACTCTGTAAAGCTCCATCATATAATTACTGATTTGTGACAAAAGTGTACTTTCTAAGTAAATGCAGCCTCAAGGTAATCTATGATTGCCTTGGACCCACTTCTAACCAGATTACTCCCACTAGATCTCCTGTTCCTAGACGGAACTTAGAAGCCATTCTGCTTCCAACTTTGGTACATACAAAGTTGTTAGCTACAATGGAAGCTTTTTGCAAAACTGTTTTCTTTTTTTTTTCCTCACTCTGTCGCCCAGGCTGGAGTGGCGCGATCTTGGCTCACTGCAACCTCCGCCTCCCAGGCTAAAGCGATCTTCCCACCTCAGCCTCTCAAGTAGCTAGGATTATAGGCACAGACCACTAGCCTGGCTAACTTTTGTATTTTTAGTAGAGACAGGGTTTCACCTTGTTGTCCAGGATGGTCTTGAACTCCTGAGTTCAAGTGATATGCCTGCCTCGGCCTCCCAAAGTACTGGGATTACAGGCCTGAGCCACCTTGCAGCAGTGACTTCTGCTACTCTTACGACTTCTGTGATCCTAAGGGCTTCAAGAGCATCAGGGATTCCAGCCCTGCCATTGATTTTAAGACAAAATTAACAAGAAAATCCCATTATCTCAATTCAGTGTTCCAGTTAATCAAGGTTCTACTGTACTATGCTCCATCACTTTTCTGAGTAATTAAAGCCCTCAAGCAGATTAAATAAGCAGAGATTAGTGTGCCTTTAGTATGTGAGAAGTTTGAGTGGTTTAAACCCTGGAGGCTGCGCACCTTCCTGAGATTTTTTTCCTTGGTGCCTTTGATAACATCTCAGTAGCATCAATGATGAAGGAGAAGTCACTTGGCAGAAATCAAGAGAGCAGGAAATGTAAGAGTGTCTCTTGGTAGCTGTCAGGACAGCATTTAAGAGCAGAGTTATTCATCCCTCCCACCCTTGGGGAATTCTAGAAATAGCTGAATAAGGGTCTTTGAGGAAAGTCTCTTGGTCCCCAGTCATGGGTGGGAGCAGAGTTTGAGAGGCCATAATTGTACTGCCAGGTTACTGTATTCCAGGGAACCTGATTTTAAGTTCTCATTGTGTGAAACAACAGAGGCATAAAAATGTGGAATCTGGACTGAATCAAACATTTTTTAATTGTTAGTTAAGTCCCTAACAATAATTTACCCATTCATTCATATTTCAAAACTTTAAAAAGCAAAGAAATATCCAATGATCTAAAATCCTCTTCTGAAGAAAAGTGAACAAATCTGTAGGGACCTCTGAATTGATATTGTACGTATGATATAATTTTGTCATTTGAAAAAAATCAACAGCCAGAATACAGAGTACTTTTTCAATTTTTTAAAAGTCTACACTAAAAATTCACTGTCCATTTTATGAGGCCAGCATCATCCTGATACCAAAGCCTGGCAGAGACACAACAACAACAAAAAAAACAAAAACAGAATTTTAGACCAATATCCCTGATGAACATCGATGCAAAAATCCTCAATAAAATACTGGCAAACTGAATACAGCAGCACATCAAAAACCTTATCCACCATGATCAAGTGGGCTTCATCTCTGGAATGCAAAGCTGGTTCAACATACACAAATCAGTAAACGTAATCCAGCATATAAATAGAACCAAAGACAAAAACGACATGATTATCTCAATAGATGCAGAAAAGGCCTCTGACAAAATTCAACAGCCCTTCATGCTAAAAACTCTCAATAAACTAAGTATTGATTGGACGTATCTCAAAATAATAAGAGCTATTTATGATGAACCCACAGCCAATATCATACTGCATGGGCAAAAACTGGAAGCATTCCCTTTGAAAACTGGCACAAGACAGGGATGCCCTCTCTCACCACTCCTATTCAACATAGTGTTGGAAGTTCTGGCCAGTGCAATCAGGTAGGACAAAGAAATAAAGGGTATTCAATTAGGAAAAGAGGAAGTCAAATTGTCCCTGTTTGCAGATGACGTGATTGTATATTTAGAAAACCCCATCGTCTCAGCCCTAAATCTCCTTAAGCTGATAAGCAACTTCAGCAAAGTCTCAGGATACAAAATCAATGTGCAAAAATCACAAGCATTCCTGTACACCAATAACAGACAAACAGAGAGCCAAATCATGAGTGAACTCCCATGCACAATTGCTTCAAGGAGAATAAAATACCTAGGAAGCCAACTTACAAGGGATGTGAAGGATCTCTTCAAGGAGAACTACAAACCACTGCTCAATGAAATAAAAGAGGACACAAACAAGTGGAAGAACATTCCATGCTCATGGATAGGAAGAATCAATATTGTGAAAATGGCCATACTGCCCAAGGTAATTTATAGATTCAATGCCATCCCCATCAAGCTACCAATGACTTTCTTCACAGAACTGGAAAAAACTACTTTAAAGTTCATATGGAACCAAAAAATAGTCTCGTTTGCCAAATCAATCCTAAGTCAAAAGAACAAAGCTGGAGGCATCATGCTACCTGACTTCAAACTATACTACAAGGCTACAGTAACCAAAACAGCATGGTACTGGTACCAAAACAGAGATATAGACCAATGGAACAGAATAGAGCCCTCAGAAATAATACCACACATCTACAACCATCTGATCTTTGACAAACCTGACAAAAACAAGAAATGGGGAAAGGATTATCTATTTAATAAATGGTGCTGGGAAAACTGGCGAGCCATAAGTAGAAAGCTGAAATTGGATCCCTTCCTTACACCTTATACAAAAATTAATTTAAGATGGATTAAAGACTTAAATATTAGAGCTAAAACCATACAAACCCTAGAAGAAAACCTAGGCAATACCATTCAGGACATAGGCATAGGCAAGGACTTCATGTCTAAAACACCAAAAGCAATGGTGACAAAAGCCAAAATTGACAAATGGGATCTAATTAAACTAAAGAACTTCTGCACAGCAAAAGAAACTACCATCAGAGTGAACAGGCAACCTACAGAATGGGAGAAAATTTTTGCAATCTATCCATCTGACAAAGGGCTAATATCCAGAATCTACAAAGAACTCAAACAAATTTACAAGAAAAAAACAAACAACCCTATCAAAAAGTGGGTGAAGGATATGAACAGACACTTCTCAAAAGAAGACATTTATGCGGCAAACAGACACATGAAAAAATGCTCACCATCACTGGCCATCAGAGAAATGCAAATCAAAACCACAATGAGATACCATCTCACACCAGTTAGAATGGCGATCATTAAAAAGTCAGGAAACAACAGGTGCTGGAGAGGATGTGGAGAAATAGGAACCCTTTTACACTGTTGGTGGGACTGTAAACTAGTTCAACCATTGTGGAAAACAGTGTGGCGATTCCTCAAGGTTCTACAACTAGAAATACCATTTGACCCAGCCATCCCATTACTGGGTATATACCCAAAGTATTATAAATCATGCTGCTATAAAGACACATGCACACATATGTTTATTGCGGCACTATTCACAACAGCAAAGACCTGGAACCAACCCAGATGTCCATCAGTGATAGAATGGATTAAGGAAATGTGGCACATATACACCATGGAATACTATGCAACCATAAAAAAGGATGAGCTCATGTCCTTTGTAGGGACATGGATGCAGCTGGAAACCATCATTCTGAGCAAACTATCGCAAGGACAGAAAACCAAACACCGCATGTTCTCACTTATACGTGGGAATTGAACAATGAGAACACTTGGACACAGGAAGGGGAACATCACACACTGGGGGCTGCCTTGGGTGGGGGGAGGGTGGAGAGGGGAGGGATAGCATTAGGAGATATACCTAATGTAAATGACGAGTTAACAGGTGCAGCACACCAACACGGCACATGTATACATATGTAACAAATCTGCATGTTGTGCCCACATACCCTAGAACTTAAAGCATTATAAATAAATAAATAAATAAAAATAATAATAAATAAAAATCTAAAAAAAAAATTCACTCTCTTTGAACCACTGTGGATGAAACCTATATGACCTTGCATAGTTACATTTTTGCAGAATTGGCTTTGTGAAAGAAATATCAATTTATTTTTTGAATAAACTAGAATAAACATTGACTTGGAAATAACTCATTCACCCAATCAGCTAGCACAGGCAAAAATCTTCCTAATTTCTCCAGCTCTCTCTGTGATTTATCTTTTCAATGGGAACAATTTTGTTACACTGTGAGGTCCATGCTGACACAAATCATCTACAATTCCTTCCTTTACCAAGGGCCTGGACCTTTGAAATCACTCAGTAACAAGAAAACAATAAAGTAGATCCTGAAAATAATTTGAAAAAAATAAAGTAGATCCTGAAAATAATTTCATAGGTAACATTTACATTAAGCCTGTCTTCAAACTTAGTTTTGAATGTAAATTCTAAAGTGACAAAGAAAGATTTACTCTAAAATTAGCTTTTTAATGATACATTCATATGTAGGGTATGGTATTTATAAATATGCAAGTGACAACTATTTAATAAAAACAGTTGGACTATTTTGGTAAGACTGAAACGGTGTATCAAATACAGGGTATCAATAGTTTGCAATCTAAGTGAAATGTATGGAGAAATAGAAGACCTCTAAGTCTTTAGTCCTGGCTAGGATTTTTGTTCAAGCAGAATCCTGCTATTTATAATCCTTAGAAGAGAAACTTTTTTTTACACAATTCATGTATGTCAATATCTTTTGCATAGGGTACTATAAGAGATTTTTTAAAACACATTCCTCTTATCTTCTGAGGTTTTGATGTTTTCTTTCATATTTCTTCTTATCCTCCCACTAGTCTTTCTGCATATTCCCTTGGAGCAGAAGTGTAGAAAGGACAGAGGGGTGTTTAGGTCTCTTACCTCAGTTGGCCCAGGAGTCCAATACTGCAGCCTCCTTCTCTGCTTAGGACAGCTGGCTGTGCCTGGTGTGGGGGAAGTCCTTTGTTCATTGGCTATGCTACACCCTCACTCTGGTTTGTCAGCTGTCTGGCAAATCTTTGTCCTTGGCCACAAGTGTCATTAGATGACAGCATATGAACGACTCAAGGCAAACACACCAGCACTCCTAGAAAAGCAGTTCTCAATTTGTGTTCTGTGGATGGTGAGTCATGCTAGTATACTAAGAACAGGGGTGAACAGAAAACACGGGGAAGAAGGGTAAAGGACACCCTCCCTGGTTCAAATTTGGAAAATACGAACTCTGGGCATTTTTGTTGGCTTGAATGGCAGCTGATGAAAATAAAGTGTCAACAAAATAAGAAGATAGTATTAAATTACTGGGAAAGTATTTTTTCTCATGCCTACATGAGAAACAGACTTTACTATTTATGTACATCTTAAATTTTAGACATTAAAAATTACAGGAATGTAGCCAAAATTAAAAATAACCTGTGTTTTGTACTTTCTTGATGTGTAACTATAGAACATTTCCTTGACCTTCCTCTGCCCTCATGCTCAGTATTTAGTTACCATGGCTACCGCCAAGGCTCACTTTTTTTTTCTTTTCTGATGTGAATGGATAACAGTGCCATATGAAGGACAAACTGAAGGCTGAACATGCAAACTCAGAGTGTAGTCTTGTTATAACATGCAACTTTCTTGAGTTAATCTGTTGTGTTTTGCAATATACATACTTATTATTTTGCTACACTTGTCCTCCATTTTGAACTTTTCCTCCTAGGTTCACATCAAACCACAAGACAGCAATCTGTTTTTGTGCTTTTCCCTTGGCCCGCAGAGAGCTTACTTCCCTGCTTAAGGACCAACAGGCATACCATCAGCTGGGAAATGCTCAATCCTCAAAACCTGCACCTCTGTCCTAATCCACAGCCATTTGTCTTTGCATGTTTCTAATTTCTTATGATCTTAGCAGTTATTCAGGATTAGGTCTAGTTAATCCTCAGATATGAGACCACTACTAACGCATGTCCCAAACTTTCTTTTATTTTTGAAATTTGTTTAAATGTCTGTTTTGTAGACCAGTTTTCGCAAGAGAATTCATTGGGGTGTGAGCTGTTATTATATATATATTTATGATGTCTATTATACTATATACATATAATATTTGTTATAATTATTTCATTTTGTTATTTTTTTCTATTTTTGGATATGATTTATAATACACCTAAAACATAAGGAGAGTAGCATAACACTTATAATTTATAAATACATATACATGTTTTGGGATAAGTGATTAACTTTTTTATTTATCAACTATCAAACAAATTTGAAAACCACTGTGTTAGTCTTTTCTCACACTGCTATAAAGAAGTACCTGAGACTGGGTAATTTATAAACAAAAGAGGCTTAACTGATTCACAGTTCTGCATGTCTAGGGAGGCCTCAGGAAGCTTACAATCATGGCAGAAGAGGAAGCAGGCATGTTTTACATGGCAGCAGGAGAGAGAAGTGAAGGGGGAAGAGCCCCTTATAAAACCATCAGATCTCGTGAGAACTCACTCATTAACATGAGAACAGCATGGGGGAAAATGCCCACATGATCCAATCACCTCCCACCAGGTCCCTCTCTCAACACTTGGGGATTACAATTTAAGATGAGATTTGGGTGGGGGCACAAAGCCAAACCATATCAACCACTCTCTTAGACTGTGACATTCTTGAGGAAAGCAGCATGCTTTATTTTTGTGTGTGTGTCTTTGCATCCGGCATGGTGCTGGTGTGCTTGTTATGCAGTATCGTGGAATACAAAAACAAGTTTGTGGAATGAAATATAACCCATAGTTTTCATGCTGAGAAAGCCTGGGGGTTAATAGTAAAATATTAGTATCATATTTCCTTGATTTCATTTCTACCTGAACTATTGTAGAACCTTCTCTTCACTTTCTGCCAGGTTAATTTAAGAGGTGGTCCCCAGGGCATGTTCCTTAGGCCTTCCAAACACTGTTATGCTGCCTTTGAAGATTTGTTGATGCCTCTGCTACCTCTGCTGGTTCCAACAGTGACCATTTAGGAGTGCCCCAAATCCACTTCCTGTCTCCTGCATAGCCAGTTCTTACAGAGCCTTTCCTGGTGTGCTTCTGTTTCTATTTACACCTGCTAGGGGCCTCAGCTTTGGCTGCATGCCTGTGGAGGCATCCTGAGGAACACATTCCCTGCTATGCACAACATTCCTTCTCCCCTTGGAAAGTAACATTGACCTTGGATCAAACTTGTAGTTGGAGCACAGCTTCTTCTTGTTGGACAATTCCTCTCCGGGAGGTTTCTTTGACCACCCTACACAAAGAGTTGGCCTCTTGCTTCCACCCATCCGCCTTGCATTTCTGTTTGCCATCCAGGTTTGTCCAGACTGGACCCAAACTCAATTGGTTTTGGAGGATAGGTGGATAATAAACAGTGATGCTGGCAGAGTAGTTGTGTATTAAACCCCTAAGAACTAAAAATTCTCCCTTCCTCTTTTTTTCTAAATTGAAACATGAAACTCTTGGTGTAGCTTTTGTTTTTCCCCTTAGGTACACAGAATAATTTCTCTGCAATAACAAAAAAACATAGTACAAACATAGTCATAAATACATGGCAATTGACTCTTAGTGTCAGCGCTCAAGAGGTAATAGTGAGTAATAAGGATTGTGGTAAACTAGCTAGTAAATGCTCCATGTAAATGGGTAAGCTACTACCCAACTCCAGCTAAATGTAACTATGCAGGACTAAAGGTCAAGTGGTGCCAAATACTCTAACTTTTTCAACAAAATCTAAATAGGTTATTTGTTAAATCTGATACAAAAATGTCTCATTAAACCCACACATACTGAAACCATATCTGCAAAGAAGGTTTGGTCAGTTGGGCATCATTTTGTAATCTACAAGTCTAAACTCTCAAGCAGGGACCCTGCTGGAAAATGAATGATAACGTGACATATAATCCTTTCATGGAAATAATTACAGTTAATATTTTTATCCAACCAAGGCAAATATTTCTAGTTTAACTGTGGGAAGGCAGAGTTGCTGGTTGAAATAGGTAGATATTCAGGGGCTGAGGCTTCTTTGCAATTTTCTGGACCTAACTTAGTCCTACTTTGTCCTAGAGCATTGTTTCTCCATGTGTGGTCCTGGGACTAACAGCATCAGCATCACCTGGAAACTTGTGAGAAATGCAAGTTCTCAGGCCCCACCCCAGTCTCACAAATTCAGAAACTCTGGAGGTGGTGACCAATAATCTGCTAGCAAGCTCTCCAGGGGATTCTGAGATGCACTGAAGCTTGAGCACCACTGCCCTAGGCTTTTAGAGGGAGCTTTTCCACTTGCAATATGCTCCTGGGGCCCTGCAGGCTGGTATAGTCTTGGTACTCCTGCTCCTCCACCCTCAACACCGGGTTTTAGGAGCAATGATATGCCTGATATGTGAACCATGGGTTCAGCTTGGCTTTCCAAGAAAGGAATATTGGACTGAGGAGGCTGGCACTTAGCAAAGAAAGGGGGATTTGGGAATTAAGTATGTTCAAAGGGAAGAGGAGGAAAAAGATATTCTGCCGTATTCTTCTTCTCCTCCCTCTGCCAGGGCTTATTTCACAAAGAAGAATAAGCTATTGATATGATTTAAAGAAAGACCTTCCTCACTCTTCCTTCAACCCACCCTCTTTAAAAATGGCTACTTCTATTTTAATTTCAATCAAAGATCCTCTAGTGTTAACAAACAAAGACACTGAGGAATATACAGTTACAATAGTCATGGTGCTATGTGATTTAAATTTAACCAACTTGATTTCTCAGCACCATTCTGTGATTCTGGAAGAGTGAGAGTTCAAAAGGATATGAGGGGTCATATTTGGGCTTGGGGCACATTTCGAGGAAGTGAGGGGTAGAGAGACCTCTTCAAAAGCAGAATATCATTGGGATTTCATTTTAAAATTTTAGGAAAAGCATAGAAGAGGAGCACAGATGGGAAAATAAGAAATGGGTCTAAAGGAAGGCGGTGGGGAGGGGCAGAGAGAGAGAGGCAATGGATAGCTTTGGGGCAGAGTACTCCTGGACCATTCCCTCTTCCTGAGAGGTCCTCACCAACCTCCTCTGAGAGGAGCTGTAGAGTCATTTCATTGTTGGAAAGACTGAAACTCTGGCCGCCTCCAGGCCCCATATGAGTCTTACTTCTTTCTTTTCTTTTTCAAAGTCAGAGAAAGAAGAATAGTGATGAGACTTAAAGGAAAATTTCTTTGCATGCATAGCCTGAAAGTCCTATACTACTTTATAGTTTATAAAACCGTAACCAGTATCATATTTCAAAGTCAAGATACATGTAAAACTCAGGGGCACAAGTCTAATAATTTATTTTTTATGACTGAATTCAACTTTGCTCTTTATTTACCTGTCCTGTACTCCTTCCTTGCAATCCTTGCCAGAGGTAGAGAACTTAACCTATATATTTTCTGGTAAAATTTTATCTGGTGATTATTTTGTTGTTGTTACATTCAATATGTATAAGTCAATCCTAGACCAAATCAAAATTCCATTACCGTCTTTCCTTTGCCTTCTCCCAAGCTCTCCTCCTCTATATCTTGGGGTATCACACAAACACTGAGCATCAGTGTTAGGGAGTAGGAGGGAAGTTTACTAGCATGGTAGTCTGGTGGAAGTAGTGGGGGAAGCACATTCAGTATCTAGTTTAGACTGCTTTCCCTGCTGCCATCAGGACTGGTTACATAATTTGGGGGGTCCCATGCAAAATAAAAATGTGGGGCTGCTTGTTCAAAAATAAGAATTTCAAGATAGCTACAGCAGAGCATTAAACTGAGTGCAAGGCCCTGTGTAACTGTAATGGGTCAAATGCCTGTGAAACCCATCCTGCCTGTATTATCTGCTGTCATCTCTCAGCTTGGCCTCTGTTGAAGTAGTGCCTATGGTTCTTTCTTGTAAAATGCCCCTATTTCTACTGCTGTCTTGGAATCCCACCATAATTCACATAAAGGCTGCAGAGTCCTTCAAACGTAGCTGTGCCTTCCATTTCAGCCCCAGTTTGGGTGATCTGCTTGAAGCTGTCTGCCTTGGTGGCTCTCCTGTTAGCGTATCAGCTGCCTCTCCAAGCTACCTTCCACCTTTGTTGAGCACATGGCCACTTCTGTATCTCCTCTATATACTTAGTGGGCATTCATCACTATCACCTCCTTTCTACAGTCACATATAGCTAGAACTGTATTTCCTGTCTGCATATCCCATGGCATGGCTAATGTCAGCGGAATCCTACTCTCAAATTTTAGCCATGAAACAGAATGTCAGGTTCTTCCACTTCAGATTCCTCAAACTTTGTGGGAGAACCCTTTTATCTTCATGTCCTCCTTCAGTTTATCTGGAAGAGAAGAAGTGGCACTTTTTTTTTTTAACTAGAGGACAGAATGAGGAGTGGCAGAAACCATTTCTATTTCTCCCAGATTAAATACACTCATCATTTTTGTCACATAGTCTCGATCAGGGTTGGCAAACTAAGAGCTAAGAGTCAACTCCAGCCACACCCATTCATGTATGTATTGTTTGTTTCTGCTTTTGTGCTATAGTGATACAGTTGAGTAGATGCAACAGAGACCATATGGCCTGCAAAGCCTGAAATATTTAATGTTTACCTCTTAAAGAAAACGTTTGCCAACCCCTGTGCTAGATGCTCACAGTTGAAAGTAAAGTAGTTTTGTCCCTGGTGCTACCTATATGAGGATATTGAGAGGCATTTGATGATTCCAGTAGTTAATCTACCATTGGTTAATGCTTCTTGCCTTAATATTTCTATATTTTCACATACATATGGAGAGTAGAACAGGCATTATGATTTCACATACATACACTGTGGGTAGTACATCCAATGCTTTATTGTCGTCATTTTACAAATGAGGACATTGTGGGTTGGAGAGTTAAGTAATTTGTCCAGCATTACAGAATAAGTGTGTGGGGTTAGGGATGATGCAGCTCCTTTGATTCCTTGGGGTTAATGGCAAACATCTCTAGAAGGATTCAGCATGTTAAGGAAACAAATGCTAAGGATGTTGACGTATGAGGTGATGAGACACCTTAAGGTCCAATGTGGAGTTGGGTGTGTGCTGAGGTAGGGTGGCTGGAGGGTAGAGAAGATAGTAGTCTAAGGGCCATATGTATTTGAAAAAATTATTCCAAAAGGCGATGAGTCATTTTCTTATATACTTCCTGCCCACACTGAGTCTGAAACTTCTGCATTGTGGCATGACATTTTAGATAAAATAAATTTCTAGTGTACTTTAATTAGTTCATCACAAAGCTCTTGAAGTTTATGGCTCTTGCCAGCCTTTGCATTCACATAGCAACTAAGTTTATGCTGATTGTTTGACAGTATTCAGAGTCTCTTAACACAGTATCAGAGTGATAAACATCTTTAAACATCAAATAAACATCTTTGACAATCATGTAGTTTCAGTTGCATTCACAGGATGTGTTTTAATAGAAATAATTTTTATATTTCTCCTTTCTTGGTTTATGTAGTAGCTATGCCTGTTTTCAATTTAGGCTCTATATGCTTTGATCTAATCTAAGACAAGGGATCTCAGGGCCAATTAGAAGAGACAGAAGTCAGGAGGACTTCAAAAAAGACACAACTTGACTTCATACATTACAACTGATTTTAAGTTATTCTTTTATGTTTTGAAATGCTCTAGGGATTTGAAAGTAAAGGCATTTAAAGGATACCTGAATACAGTTGAAGTGTGTGCAGGCAATTAGAACACATGAAGTCATCAGCAGCCCACAGATGGGGTGATCTGTGCCGTATCTCATTTTTTTTCT
Organism: Macaca mulatta; assembly: GCF_049350105.2. Classification (NCBI taxonomy): domain Eukaryota; kingdom Metazoa; phylum Chordata; class Mammalia; order Primates; family Cercopithecidae; genus Macaca; species Macaca mulatta. The sequence continues at coordinate 110,312,429 of NC_133409.1, forward strand.
TTGTCAGCATATCATCCAAATCACAGCATGTCTTTCACCCTGTGGAGGTTAACTTGTTTTATGAACATTGACCATCAATTGGGATTTGCCTCACCTTTCTGGAAAATGCAATAAAGTTGAGAATATTTGCTATATAAAGACAAACATTTTTCCATCAGGAAATTTTGTATGGTTGGCTTAATAGAATAATTAATCCACAGACTAGATTTTTTAAAAATTCAGTTACTTTCAAAAAACAGTTCTACTCATCAAGTTGTCATAAAATTGTTCTGTTTCTGTTTCTGGAGTCTTAGTGACTTTTCCAATCCAAGAAGTTAAAAGTCAAGACTGTGAGGGCAAAGTTACCCTTCAGCTCCTTTGAAAACCTCAAGTATTGAGGAGTAGAAAGACAGTGTGAGGAAGAAGTGAGGGAAGAGAATGCAGTCTTAGTAGAAAGAGTTATTGCACAAATAAGAGAAAAATTTTATTGAAATAGTGGGATTCTTTATCATTTATTATTGTTTGAGACTTCTTGGGGGATGCTATGCCCTGTGACTAAACTTATTTCAGCCCATGACAAGGTGGCTATAAATGCATTTGTATTGCAGTATTCTTGATGTGATGGCAAAAGCTTCCATTCAGACTTCTTGCACATGGAGAATCCAAACAGACCTGTGTTCTAGCTCAGGCTTTCCCAGGTGCTGGCCATATTGTTTGGGCAAATGGCTACAACTAGCTAAGCCTTACTTTCCTTATAAGAAGTATGATTATAGTACTTGCTTTACCAGGCTGTTATCAGTGTGTCAGGAAATGTTTGGTGCAAAAGTAATTGTGGTTTCAGACCATGAATTTTAAATCATTAAAACTAAACCAAACACATCTTTATTAATCAAAATAGGAATGATTACAATCAATACATTTTTGCCAATGAGAAATAAGTTTGTTTAATCCTGTAGCATAAACATCCATGCTTCAGGATTCGATGAACTCTTGGAAAGCATTTTCTGGATCCTGCTGGTTGTGGAAGTGTTTTCCCTGCAAAAAGTTGTCAAGATGCTTGAAGGAGTAGTAGTAGGTTGGCAAGAGGTCAGGTGAATATAGCGGATGAGGCAAAACTTCGTAGCCCAATTTGATCAACTTTTGAAGAGTTGGTTGTGCAATGTGTGGTCCGGCATTGTTGTGAATAACTGAGCCCTTTCTCTTGACCAAGACCAGCTGCAGGCATTACAGTTTTCGGTGCATCTCATCGATTTGCTGAGCTTATTTCTCAGATGTAATGGTATCTCCGGGATTCGGAAAGCTGTAGTGGTTCAGACAGGCGGCAGACCACCAACCAAACAGTGACCGTGACCTTTTTTTGGCTCAAGTTTGGCTTTGGCAAGTGCTTTGGAGCTTCTTTTCAGTTCAACCACTGAGCTGGCCGCACTGGTTGTCGTATAAAATCCACTTTTCATTGTGCATCACAATCAGGTCGAGAAATGGTTTATTGTTATTGTGCAGAATAAGAGAAGACAGCACTTCAAAATGACAATTTTTTTTATTTTCCCTCAGCTCCAGAGGCACCCACTTATCAAGCTTTTTCACCTTTCCAATTTGCTTCAAATGCTGAACAAGGTAGAATGGTAGAGGTTGAGTTCTTCAGCAACTTCTCGTGTAGTTGTAAAAGAATCAGCTTTGATAATTGCTCTCAATTGGTCATTGTTAACTGATAGCCAGCCACTGTGCTCCTCTTCTTCAAGGCTCTCATCTGCTTTGAAAACTTATTGAACTACCACTGCATTGTATGTTTGTTAGCAGTTCCTGGAACAAATGTGTTGTTGATGTTGCCAGTTGTCTCTGTTGCTTTACTACCCATTTTGAACTTGAACAAGAAAATCCCTCAAATTTGCTTTTTCTAACGTCATTTCCATAGTCTAAAATAAATAACAAGTAATAATTGATTACCAAAAGAGCAAGAAATATACATTAAAATGATGTATAACATAAACACATTTATTTAAGAATGTATTCCAATATCAAATGGCAAATTTCAACAATGCAAAAACCGCAGTTACTTTTGCACCAATGTCTATCTGGTGGTTAAGCCACAGCTCAGTGCATCATAAGCTCTTCAGTTAATGTCAGCTATTGTTATTGCAAACAAAGGTAATATTTAAGAATAATTCAGCAGATATAGACTGCTGAGATAATATCTAAGGTACTTGTCTTTCTGGCTACCAATAGGCCTGTTTTGTTAGTGGCAGGAAAATGGCTGATTCTTATTCAATTTTGAGCCTGATGAAACACAGGAAGAAATTCTAGTCCTGGCTAACTAGGAATCTGGTAATTTTCCAGACATTTAGAAACTTTAATTAAACTAAATGGTGACATTCCCTTTTCTTCAGAGGCCAGATGGTACTACTAAAATGTCTGAAGAAAATTATAGTAATCAAGTAGAAAAAGTAAAGGTAAAATTTACCAGAAAACAACTTTCATAATCACTTAAATGTGAGGGTCTTACTCTTTTTGTTTAATCAATGATTATATATCACATGCTATGTCTAGTGGTGATGGTGACATCAGAATTATAATAATAAAGGATTATAAATATAAAAATATTTTAACATGTACTTGAGGTTCAAGCATGAATCACTAATGTTGAAAATGCCAGAAAAAATTATGTCACCACCACTGTAAATAACAGTATATTACTAGATAGTTAAATGCTTTTCTCTTTTATGTAATTGAAAGTAGCCTTTTTCCATGGATTGAAGTAAAAAAGAAAAAAGTTTAAAACCCTGTTATAGACGCTGGAAGTGAGTATAAATAAGTGAAATGTAATACCCACTCTGCAAGATCACAGATCCTGAAGTCATGGGATGTGTTTAGGAAATACTCATGAGACGTGAGTCCTGGTTCCAACTATTCCATTGATCAGCTGTGTAGCCTCAATTTCCTCAGTTGTAGGAGTAGAGGGGCTAGCATGCTAGTTATTTTAGGAAGATAAAGTAGAAACACTATTCTTATGCAAAGTTGTTTGCATTCTAGATGAGTCAACAAGACTAATACCAGGAGCCTTTCAAGAACCACACTAGACAGTATTATTAAGCCCTGAATGGGTGGTACAAACTAGATATGCTACGGGAGCTTAGCAGAAGAAGTCAGTACGAGCTGAAGCAGGGAAGAGAGATGTTGTGGAGGGACAGTGAGGAGGAGTAGCAAGGAAGGGTACTGATGTTTCAGGCTCAGTAACAAGGATATAGTACCAGAAGTTCCAGCCTCAAGTTGGAGGGATCTGGTTGAATGTTGCAGTAACCACCCCGGACTCAAATCTCTTGAGTATTTCCTAAATACATACTATGACTTAAGGATCTGGGACCTGTGTCCTGGTTACCCTGTTGCCCTGTGGAGCCGATACATCCCTTGCTTGAGAGTAATTGGGAAAATTCGAACTTTGCATCTCTTTTACTTTCTACTGTGCCAGCATTTAGGTGCCCAAGTACGTACCCACTCATCTATCCACTTTCGATTCTCCAAAATTGTGTTGACATCTCTCATCCTCATCTGCTGTCATTTATACTCCTATTTTCTCTGTCATCTTTTGTTTCTTTGTTTTTATTTTAGTGTGTTTCAGGAGAGAGTGGAAATAAATGCAAGTTTTAATTCACCATGTTTATCCCAAAGTGTGCATGTTACTATCATGAACATTTTATTATTTTAGTGTTAGAAATCTCTCCAAATATTGCTAATTGCTTTTGGCACCTGTTAACAACAAGTGTATCTAAATATTTCTTTCTCTCTAATTATATTTTATCCAGTTATTTTAATTGGAAGCAATGAGTTCTATAAACCTATATTCTAATATGTAAAATGTTATAAATTCAAACCATCAAATGATATCTATCAATTGGTATTTCGATGATTTGAAGAAGTCTTATTAAATATCCTTAAAGAGATTATGTTTGGGGCAATAACATCAATATAAGCAAGTGTGAAAAGCACCAAGTAATATAAAGAACAAGCGAGTGTACAAAATTAACCAGGAAGGAGAAATGGCACATATTGGAATAGTCAGAGGAGGCGTGAAGAGTACAAGGGAAGAATAGGCCATTTTAGGAAAGAAATTCATGAGCGAAGATATAAAAATAAAATATACCAGACATAATTTCTAATCAGTGACTAAACAAACATGATAAATGTATGGGAGACATTGAAAGGTAAGACTGGAAATACAATTTTTTGGGAAGTGGAGGATCTTGAATACTAGATCATGGCTAGTGGAATGGAAAGTAAAGGATAGCAACAGGACACATTATGATAGAAGAGTCCATCAATTTGGGGATTTTAATTAAAATGTTGTTAAGAAAGGTTACCATGTATTACCATTCAAAGTTTAAAACTCAAATTGTACATTCTTTTAGACTCTATGCTAATTTTAAAAGATTTCTTATTTCATGGCAGTTCCCTGATCTATTCTCTTGTTATTTTTTGTCTTTTTTTTTTTTCTGGAAACTTTTCTGGGCCTGCTGGTATTGTTCTTGAAGGATATTAAACAGAACGTCATAAAATATTTCACCATAGTTTTAAGCTGGAGTAGAATAATATTTTTCTATTTGCCACAGTTATAATATTTTCCTTGGCCTTTTGAGGACAACATCACTGCAGTGACTCCAAGAGAATCCCTTTCTCTGAACTCTAACATTTTGTGAAATTACTTACAGGAATTTTCAATTTGTCTGCATAGATCTACCCTAATAGAATAAAAAATACTTTAAGTGAAAACCTTAGTTATCTTTTAGGATTTAATAAATGTAGGTAATGAGAAGTAAAACAAATATATAACATGGCTTGTTGCATAAATAGGATGAAGAGAAGAAAGGAAAATTTAGAGGCAAACTTGGGAACATTTCTGAGCAATATACACTATAGAATATGTGATAACCTCATGAGAAATATTTGAACATTTCATGAGTTGGGATATTTATATGCAGATTTAACCAATAAGATAACGCACACGGGAAGTAATCTGGCATTGATAGGGAATAAACTAGTTGATTTAATTGATCTTTTGCATCTGAAAATTCACTGATGACATAAAACTAGAACAGATGTTTTCTTTTTGAGTTTTGGGTGCTTTGGGTATTGTCGTTTATGTGTAAGAGAAAGAGTCAGGACAGTTCTGTGGTAATGTTCTGGAAGCTCCACTTGCAGCAGGCCTTTTGCCAGGCCACCTTGTAAAATCTCGGCTTTTCTGTAATTATGTACTTTCCTTTTTTACTATGATAATTTTTCCTCATAATTCTATGAAGTAATTTTAAAATAGAAATTAAATATATAAAATTATTATGGCATCTCATTCTATGCACTAGGTAGGTTCTTGAAAATATATTTAGATAAAATACAACCGGGAACAGATAGGGGTTGGATACCTGAGAAGCATAGCAAAGATGCCAAAACCGAATTTATACAGAAAAGAAGTTTTTGTTGGTGGTGGGGTGGGGAGTATTTTGACCAATGTTGAATCATAACAGGAAAATATAAATCTGGAAAGGAGCAAGAGCAAAGGTGAGAGTGCTAGGGAGAAAATTCAAGGTCAGGATTTGTAAGAGCTAAGGAAGTCTGGGAACTAGAATTTCCGTAGACATTTTTTCTTTTCCTTTTTTTTCTTTTCCTGTTCAAATGCTCTAGAAATACTTGGTAGTTCAGCATAAATGACTAAAAAGCTTTACATTTTCTGATTCCTGTGATATTTTTCATCTGACAGTATGCTCTGGCATTGCCCAATTAATGGGAGGCTGCAGGGGGCAGGGAGGCGCAGATGAAAGGGAGAGAGGACTGTGGATAAAAGAGGGAGGTTCAGAATAACATTTGATCTTTCTTTTCTTCGTACTGTAGTTAGCAAATTCCATGTAAATTATTGTTGACTACTATGAAAGGAAAAGTAAGTATATTTTATGAACTATGTTAAGATAATTTGCTTATCAAAGAGAAGCATCTGTGCCCCAGTTGACACTGATTTTTTTTTAAAAGGGTTATAAAACCTGATATGAATCTTCAGTTTATTTATATATTTTTCTTGGGGAGAACTTTTTTTTAAAGGATATACACTGGGATGATTCGAAGGCCTTCTTGGCTTCTTTCAGAAAATGTTATCTACACGTCTTAAACTTGCAGCCATGCAATCAACTATTAAGAAGCCTAAGGAGTTCTGGATGCCTTTTCTGTTACCTGCCTGCTACCCTTGTAAGCACAATAGGCAGGATTTGGCCAACACTGATGATGTGTTTACTGTTGTTCAGCTCCAGGGCTTTTAACACAATAAGTCTGTAATTGTTCCTGTTCAGACTTTACATCCTGTTTTCATAACTGTACCCTTAATAATTGACCAGATTGCTTCTCAGGAAGACTTTTGAATGATTCATCATCTTAGAAGTTCTGCAGAAGGTTAATTATTTCAGAAAACATAGTATTGCTTAGTAACCTAATTTAAATTGCTATGCGAGTGTTGCAAGAGTGTCTTTGGAGGAAGACATATACGTGGATTTCTCAAATTTTGTTATGTGAAGTGAGAAAACTTCTTAGCATTTGTAGCTTTTTCTCTTTTTTTGAGATGGAGTCTTGCTCTGTCACTTAGGCTGGAGTGCAGTGGCGTGATCTCTGCTCACTACAACCTCTGCCTCCCAGGTTCAAGTGATTCTCCTGCCTCAGTCTCCCTAGTAGCTGAGATTACAGGTGCACTCCACCATGCCCAGCTAATTTTTGTATTTTTAGTAGAGATGGGGTTTTGCTATGTTGGCCAGGCTGGTTTCGATCCCCTGACCTCAGGTAATCCACCCGCTTCGGCTTCCCAAAGTTCTGGGATTACACACACGCCACCGCGCCTGGCCTCTAACTTTTTCTTGATCCCCTGATTTATCAGGGTTCGCCCCTCTTCCAATTAGCATATGTTTAAGAACTTAGAGGAAAGCTGCAAGGAAAGCTGTATAGTGGGGTAGTATTTCATGTCCAACCTGAGTTCAAATTCTAGTTTTTCTATCCACTAGGAGTAACTGTGATCCAGGAGAAGATATTTAATTTATTTAAACCTCAGTAGCTTCATCTATAAACCTGAGAGAAATAGCACCTACTTCACAGGGTTGATGTAAATATTAAACATGGTGCTGAATGAAAAATGCTTCCTATACTGTGTAACACTTAAGAAGCAGTAAGTGAGAGCTATTAAAAATATGAAGAATATAAATGTCACTAAATGAGACACATGCAAGTCCATTATTGCTTGGGTGTTTTCTCCCTCCAAAATAGAATAAAGCATTTTTAAAGTGTACATTATTTATAACAGACTTAGTTATTCTACTGAGAAATTATGTGTATCTTCGCATAGATGCTAATTCCTTGCTAAAACATTCTTGATTCATTTGTTATTGCTGAGTACTTTTGTATTCCTGACATAGTACAGGTGCTGATTGCTGACTTTATTGTGAAGATAGATAGAAGACCTCGTTTAACTAACCGAGAAAGGACTAAAAATCTTTATGTTCATGCCAAAGGAAAAGTAATTAATGTGAAATTTCAATATCACAAAAGAAAAATATTTGTTAAGACAAAATTAACATCATGGGTCTACCACATGAGATTTTCCATCAGCCAAAGTGAATTAATGTGGAAGGGAATAGGAAACTTAAGCTTTTTAAATGAATAATGATATAAAATAATTACATAATTCTAAAATGGGTAGATTTTTTTGTGTAAAAGTCGTTAATATAATACTATAATAAACTTTATTTTAAAACATTAATTTCAGACTGAAATTTTTAGAAAGAACTAAATATAAAATTGGTACTAATAGACTATTTTCTGTATGTTTGCAGATATAATTGTGATTGAGTAAATACATGTAACATAATACAATCAGATTTAAATACTGTGTAAGATTAAGCACTTCCTGTGCTTTGGGAACTATTGTCTGGGATTTCTATTAACTCATGATTTAATTTAAATTAAAGTTGTCAAATCAATATTTGATATGCCATCTCAAAGAGCTTTAAGATCTTATAGAGAAAATTATTTCAGGTAAAAGGAATTCACATGTGGTATGAAGTCGTACAGAATCACAATTCAGTTTGGGAAGTCCATGTGTCTTAGTTGTGAGCGATAACAGGTCATGAGTTAAATTTGAAACTCTTTATTCATCACATCTTTTTTTTTTTTGGATTGGGGCTTTAGTCAGCCCATTCTGCCCACAAATAAGCTGTGATAAAATACAGTAGGTTTGTTCCAAAGTGCTCTGGCTTCCATTACAAAGAAACTTCTATTCTTTGTTGACTAGGGAAACCCAAAAGATACTCTAAAATTGGGAACTAATCATTGAGTGAACCAGAAAACAGGGTGCTAGTGTCAAGAAACATTCCTTTGGTTTATATTGTTAAAAGCTGGGGTCCTGTAGAAAGTTCACACATACATAAAGGGGTCCATTTGCTTACAAGTTCAATTTTTTAAAAAAGAGCATTAATGTAGATTTCAAGATTCATTGGAAGAATTGGATATTCACTATCTGAAAGGAAACATCACCCTGTGTTAATTTTTGTGTTACAAACCTAATGTTTTTTAAAAATATTTCCTTAGTTTCTTAAGTATGGTTGGGTCCATAAAGGAAATTTACTTTCAGATAACTAAGTCCTTGTATTTTATCTGGAATGAATGATGAAAATCTTTTTGCTTAGCTATTCATGGTAAGGGCTATTTATACTGTGAGTTTTTAAATAAGCTCATGACATAATCTACTATATTTAAGGGTTTAGGCAAAATTTGAAATACACCCCCCAGGATATTAGAGCTCTCTTCACAGCACTTTGAGACCTAGCCTGTGAGTTCAGTGTGTTTGTTTGTAACATACCTGTTGGTAGAATCTTTTTGCTCAGAGACTGACAGAGAAACTATAAAGTATTCCTCATAGAATGACTTGAATGTGCTTCTCATAGGACAAGTTAATATCTTAGCTGTTGCTTTGTCTTTTTTCCTTATTTTACCTCAAAATATTGTTTTACATTTTGATTTTGAAATTGATTCATTTTCTCCCAATTCTTTGTGCTCTTATTACTGTAAATGACCTTAAAAGACCTGATTTTTAAATAGAGGCTATGGGAAAATAGAATTGCATATCACTGAAAATGACACCACCCTCCTCTTCCCTTTGCTTTTCCCTTATCCTCTGTCCATTTTAAGCCCCTACCCTATGCGGACTTTTTTTTTTCCCCCTGTGACATCCAACTGGTTCCTAACAGGGTTTCAGGTCTGAATTTGCTGATAAATAAATAAACTTTTTATTTTATCTTAGAACTGTTTTTATTTATTTTTATTTTATTTTAGAACAGTTTTTTTATTGATTTTTATTTTATTTTAGAACAGTTTTAGATTCATAACATTATTACAAAGCTAATACGCATATGCCCTACACCCAGTTTCCTCTATAGTTAACATTCTCCATTAGGATAGTATAGTACATTCGTTACAATTAATGAACCAATATTGATATATTATTATGGGGGTTATGTGACAGCAATATGACTTAGCACTATTGATATTGACCTTGATCATTTGGCTTGAGGGGTTTTTCAGGTTAAAATCTCACTTTTATTTTTTCTGAAGACCATCAAAGGGGTTTCCTGGAAATTTTAATGACATATTAATTTGATTTTTCATTGTTGGTGATGTGGTAAAGCTGCTATAAGTCTCTAAGTATTTCGGCAAAAATAATTTTGATGGTGGTAAAGAACATCTTATCTTTTTTTTATGTGTTGTAGGTGGGAATGAGATCTCGAAACCAAGGTGGTGAAAGTTCATCTGATGGGCATGTCTCCTGTCCCAAGCCCTCCATCATCGGCAATGCTGGTGAAAAAAGTCTCTCAGAAGATGCCAAAAAGAAGAAGAAATCAAATAGGAAGGAGGATGATGTCATGGCCTCAGGAACTGTCAAACGACACCTAAAAACATCTGGAGAAAGTGAACGAAAGACTAAGAAATCCCTGGAGTTATCCAAAGAAGACCTCATCCAACTACTCAGTATAATGGAAGGAGAGTTGCAGGTAGAGTCAAACTTTCCCAACTATTGTGTCTTTGGTTTCTAAGCTATAAAACAAGAGAATGTAAATCTGTTCCTCTCTCTGAATAATGAACTTTATGGGGAAAGGAAATATGTTTCCCTTATTTCTAAATCCCTAGTGCCTGGCACAAGTTTGCACTCAATAAATATTTGTTGAATGAATGCTAAATGAAAAAGTGCTGATTCTAACTTCAAACTTCTCTAGAAACAGAAAATTTCTTCAGTATATGATTTTGGTAATGATTTCATAGAGATCCTTTTGGTCAGTAGGTAATCAGTTAGTTGATCTAATTTAGACATTGACTGTGACTGAAAAATGTAGAAATGCAGTGATTATTAAAATGGAGAGTTCAGGTCAATTGTTACTTTTGCTTTTTTCTAGGAGGTAGAGTGAAAGAGAGAAGGAGAGCTAGAGGCAAATAAGGCTTTGTTTAAACCAGCCTTATTGCCCAGTCTTTTCTTTCTTTTTTTTAACTTTCAGTCTCAATATTCTACAACATCATAGGAATTGAGATGCACAGAAATAAGCAGAGCATTGCATTCATTATGAAGAACCTAATAGTTTCCTAAACATTTTCAAATCTACCATCTTATATGATCACGATAAAAATGTGGGTATCATCTGTATTTTATAAGTGAAGAATCAGAGTCCCAGAAGGATTGAAAGTTTGTCTAGATCTTATCTCAAGCTTCCTGATTCTTCGTCCTATGCTCTTTCCTCCGCCCACCCCCACCAATCTTATTTAGTTGCCATGAGCCAGGTCCCTCCTTCCCATTAAGTCTATGTTTCTAGGGACCCAGGAGGCAGGCAGAAAGTCAGAATTCTTCTGAGTTTCTGAGCCCTGAACAATTATATTTCTGGAAGTAAAGGAACAATATTTTTTTTTGGAGAAGATGACTTAAAGAGTGGAGCTACTGTTTTCATTTTTGTTTTTATTAGTTTCTTAGCTTGCATGAGCCTTTGAAGAAATACTATTAGGTTGGTGCAAAAGTAATTACTTTAACAATTGCATGAAATAAAATCCTTGTTGGCTTATGGGTGCTGTTAGCTTTAGAGAGGTAATTGGCAGCCTACTCTAAACTATGGTGGGTCACTCTGTTCCTGTTATCATCTGTGTGTGCATACAGATAAGGAAATCCCTGGGGTAAAGAAAAACAAACAACATACAAAACTTAAGTTTAAACAAACATGATTGTGCTTACCATTTACAGACTGAGAAAAATCACATTGGCATTTCACAGCAAAAGATAAAATTTTCTAGAGCAGCCACTGTTACTAAAAATAGCTTCACCACTCCCAGAAATGTGGTTAATGTTTTTGTCTATTAACATTGGTTGTGTACAGAGGCAGAATTACTTCACTTTTAAGCTACCCCCAGCCAAAAGCTATTGACCTGAGTGAAAGGTATAATTTTTGCCTTAGAAACCTTCACAAAACAACATCATTAGTTCACTTTTCTCCATCCATAAAGGCTTTTGTGAAGCCAGTGGCTCTTGCAGACTCTAATTTCTGCATAATGCTGTTATATCATGGTGAACTCTGGAAAGTATTTAAGATTCATGTGGTTTTTATGTTCATAGTGGTGCTAGATAAGGTTTCGGATCCTAGCTATACAAAATATAAACTCACACCTCTGAAATATTAAAGAAATTAGTGAGACAGCTCCAAAGAAATGCATTTTGCTTTCCATTAATCTTTATAAATACAATATACCTACATTACATTATAGATAAATTCTTGAGCAGCTATCAGTAAGTAAAAAGTGCAAGACATCATTTATGTGGGAAACAGTGAAGAGAAGGATAAATGAAGGACCTGCTATTTTAAGGAATTCCCTGGTGAATTCATTTGCAAAGCAGATAATCTATTCCATATATATATATATGCACACACACATATACAAGTCCATATATATAAACATATGTCCTTGTAAATGCAGATTTAACTATGATAGATTTGTTTAAAATGAGAGTGCTCCTATATTTAGAGCTATAGATATATATTCTTGTAGTAGTAGACACTTGTCTTCTAGTAGCATTGTCATGTGGGGGGTGTTGTAGCTAAGAGTGGGAGGGAGTTAACATTAGCAAATGTGAGTGCACTGGTAAAAATGTAGAACTTATCAGCCATCATACTGAACGGGCAAAAGCTGGAAGCATTCCCTTTGAAAACCGGCACAAGACAAGGATGCCCTCTCTCACCAGTCCTATTCAACATAGTATTAGAAGTTCTGGCCAGGGCAATCAAGCAAGAGAAAGAAATAAAAGTATTCAAATAGGAAGAGAGGAAGTCAAATTATCTCTATGTGGAGATAACAAGATCGTATATTTAGAAAACCCCATCATTTCAGCCCAAAAACTCCTTAAACTGATAAGCAACTTCAGCAAAGTCTCAGGATACAAAATCAATGTGCAAAAATCACAAGCATTTCAATATGCCAATAATAGACAGAGAGTCCAATCATGAGCAAACTCCCATTCACAATTGCTACCAGGAGAATAAAATACCTAGGAATACATCTTACAAGAAATGTGAAGGACCTCTTCAAGGAGAACTACAAACCGCTGCTCAAGGAAATAAGAGAGGACACAAACAAATGGAAAAACATTCCATGCTCATGGATAGGAAGAATCAATATCATGAAAATGGCCATATTGCCCAAGGTAATTTATAGATTCAATGCTGTTCCCATCAAACTACCACTGACTTTCTTCACAGAATTAGAAAAAACTACTTTAAATTCCATATGGAACCAAAAAAGAGCCCGTACAGCCAAGACAATCCTAAGCAAAAAGAACAAAGCTGGAGGCATCACGCTACCTGACTTCAAACTATACTACAAGTCTACAGAAACCAAAACATCATGGTACTGGTACCAAAAAAGATATATAGACAATGGAACAGAACAGATGCCTCAGAAATAGCACCACACATCTACAACTATCTGATCTTTGACAAACCTGACAAAAACAATGGGGAAAGGATTCTCTATTTAATAAATGGTGTTGGGAAAACGGGCTAACCATATGCAGAAAACTGAAACTGGACCCCTTCCTTACACCTTATACAAATATTAACTCAAGATGGATTAAAGATTTAAACATAAGACCTAAAACCATAAAAACCCTAGAAGAAAACCTAGGCAATACCATTCAGGACATAGGCATGGGCAAAGACTTCATGACTAAAACACCAAAAGCAATGGCAACAAAAGCCAAAATTGACAAATGGGATCTAATTAAGCTGAAGAGCTTCTTCACAGCAAAAGAAACTATCATCAGCATGAACAGGCAACCTATAGAATGGGAGAAAATTTTTGCAATCTATCCATCTGACAAAGGGCTATTATCCAGAATCTACAAGGAACAAGTTTACAAGAAAAAAGCCAACAACCCCATCAAAAAGTGGGCAAAAGATATAAACAGACACTTTTCAAAAGAAGACATTTATGTGGCCAACAGACATATGATAAATAGCTCATCATCACTGGTCATTTGACAAATGCAAATCAAAACCACAATGAGATACCATCTCACACCAGTTAGAATGGCGATCATTAAAATGTCAGGAAACAAAAGATGCTGGAGAGGATGTGGAGAAATAGGAACACTCTTACACTGTTGGTGGGAGTGTAAATTAGTTCAACCATTGTGGAAAACAGTATGGTGATTCCTCAAGGATCTAGAGTCAGAAGTACCATTTGACCCAGCAATCCCATTAGTGGGTATATACCCAAATGATTATAAGTCATTCTACTGTAAAGACACATGCACACATATGTTTATTGCAGCACTATTCACAATAGCAAAAAAATAGCAAACTTCGAACCAACCCAAATGCCATCAAAACTAGACTGGATAAAGAAAATGTGGCATATATACACCATGGAATACTAATGCAGCCATAAAAAAGAATGAGTTCACGTCCTTTCCAGGGACATGGATGAAGCTGGAAACCATCATTCTCAGCAAACTAACACAGGAACAGAAAACCAAACACCACATGTTCTCACTCATAAGTGAGAGTTGAACAACGAAAACATATGGGCACAGTGAGGGGAACATCACACACCCGGGCCTGTCAGAGGTTGGGGCGCAAGGGGAGGGATAGCATTAGGAGAAATACCTAACGTAGATGATGGGTTGATGACTGCAGGAAGCCACCATGGCACTTATATACCTATGTAACAAACTTGCATGTTATGCACATATATCCCAGAACTTAAAGTATAATAATAAAAAAAAATCTCAAAAAAAATGTGGAAGGTATGTGCAAGGTTTACCAGACTAGAGATAAGAAAAAAAAAAAAATCTTTCTGAATGGCTGGTGCTGGGAGGAGAAGCAGAACTATGCCTTATGAAATAAGTTACTCTCAGCTTAGACCTATGGGTCATCTGGCTTGATATGTATGAAGCATTTAGTGAGTAGTCTCCCAGCTCTCCAAAGACCACCTATTGCTCTCTCTTTATGGGGTGACTATATATGAGTCAGATGCCCTTACTCTGGAGGTGGTATTCTGAGATTATGATTGCCTGATGGGTACTTCCTTCCTGCTACATATACAAAATCAACTCACTGATACTGTGATATTGCAGTAGAAAATGGTTTAACACAAAGCTGGCCAAGTGGAAGGTCTGGAGTTATTACTCAGTCAGTCTCCCTGAGAACTCAGGGGCTAAGGTCTTATGGATAATTTGGTGGGCAAGGGGATAGGGAATAGGTGCTGCTGATTGGTTGAGGGTGGAATTTTAGGGGTGTGGAAAACAGTTCTTGTGAGCTGAGTCCACTTCTGGGTGGAGGCCACAGGACCGGTTGAGTCAGGAGTCATGGGTCCAAGTGGGGTCAGTCAGTTGCCAGAATGCAAAAATCTGAAAAATATCTCAAAACACCAATCTTAAGTTCTACAATAGTGGTGTTATCTATAGGAGCAATTGGAGAAGTCACAAATCTTGTGATCTCTGGCCACATGACTCCTGAGCAGTAAGGCATTATAGAAACTCTGCCTACATTCTAGCAGAATTCAGGCCCCTTCTATAATCCTAATTTCATGGTTTTTCATTAGTTATAGGTCCCTGAGCAAGGAAGGGGTTAGTTTTTAGGAGGGATTATTATCATCCTTTCTTCCAAGTTAAACTATAAACTAAATTCTTCCCATGGTTAGCTTGGCCTATACCCAGGAATGAGTGAGGTCACCCTGCTTGTGAGGCTAGAAGCAAGATAGAGTCAGCCATGCAAGAGTCCTCTCACTGTCATAATCTTTGCAAAGGAGGTTTGAAGCTTCCATAAAATATTAGAACTCTAAGACGCCTTTAAGGTGTCTTATCTACCTCACCTCCTTTATATTACAAATGTGAAACTCACATGCTAGTTTTGTGACTTGCCCAAGGTCGCACAGCAATGTAGAGTTCTAGATCTAAATTTCCTATCTTTCTATTGAATGTCCTTCCCAATATATCACTTACATTCTATGGAGGTTCAAGGGAAGTTGGGCTCCAGGACCTTCCATTTATTCTTGGCCTCCAGAGTTTCTTTAAAGTAGACTCACATTGTAAACTCAGAGGCTGAAGCTATTTTGTGAAAGGATGAAACTTTTCAGGTAAGAGAAATGTAAGGTATTTTTTTTTACACCAGGGAGACAAAAATGGGATCTGAGCCTCAGAGTTTGGTACAACCTAGATGATGAGTAAAATGGCAGCAGGCAGGGGTGCCACAGGGCTATGTGAGCTGGCCACTGCATAACTCTGGGGGGCTTCATATTCACTACTCTAAGGATGGTGTCTTCTGGAGTTGTGCAACAGTGCAGGCTTTGGGGGATCATATCTCCAGGTAGAAAGAAATAGGGTGACACACAAAGAAAACAGCTCATATTTTGGAGAGATAGGACTAAGATCAAGTCTGCCCATAGGAGGTATACCTTAAAAGTGACTTGGGAAAAGGAGGAGATGGAGGTTCCTTCAGGCTTGTCATGCCAGTTTTCTCCTTTACAGACTGCTTTTTGACCTCTCTCATTCTCTCCAACTCTATATCCAACATTTTGGACACTGTAGACAATTCTGTGTGTTTTCTGGTACACCAGTGCCCTGCCACTTTTAGTACCTGTTAAGTGATCTATAGAAAATTGTTGAGCCAATATTATAAACAGCATGACCTTTATTGTAGGCCTTGGTTCTTTGCAAAATATGCACATTTGCTGTTTTGTTTGCCAATCTAGGTATCCCATGAACTCCTGAAGTGCACCTTTAATGGATATATATTAGAAATGGAGTTGCATCTACTAGAGATTTTGCATTTTAGGGAGTCTTGTCTAGAACCAGTAATGTGACCCTTGTCTTGAAGAGGGACATTTTTCAGACTTTTCAAGCCACACCTCTGCAGATGCAGGCCTGTCATCTCAGCACAATGACTGGCCTGCATTGCCTGCATGAAGTAGCTGGGATGGTTTCCATTATTATACTTCTGTCAGCGACTGCTTCCAATACCAATTACTTTCTAATAAATTGGAACATTCTTATTCTCTGGGTGAAAAACCAGTTACATATTTCCCAGTTTAAACTGAAAGTAATAAAATAGTACTCCTGGCCCGTCATTTGGGCACCATGATTAATTTCCCCTTGTATTAGTCCCAAAATAGCACTTTTTAAAAGTGAGTAAACTTGGCTGTACTAAAAATAACAAAAGTTTGACAGAAATGGTACTCATATAAAAAAGCCATTACATAGAAGATCTGGCAAAAGGATATTCATGTAGAATGATTCAAGAAAAAGGGACAAATTAATTCTTTTTTCTTTATGAAAAAATAGCCATTTTATATAATAAATTCCCTTGATATTTTTACTTGGGTACATTTTAGAGAAAAAGACCTAAATTTGCTTTCATCATTTTTCCTTTTGTTGTTATAGTTAGCTCCCTTCTGCCTGTGTATAAGGAGGCGCAGAGTAAACTAGATTACGCAGCTGGATACTGCACCACCATTCCATTCGGCATTGCTATTTTCCAGGCTAAGTCAGAGACAAAGTCATTGACACATTGAGAAATCTCTCTTCATTCTGAGTGAGTGGCAGAAGAGGTGTTGAATACTTCAAAAATAATTTATAAAGTAGATAATTTGTCTGTGGATTGTTAGAAGCTTCTTCTATTCCATAACTTCTTAACTCATAAACACATTCTTTTGGGGTTCCCAGCCATTTTTAAAAATATTGTTCATTAGTTTCTCTTTTCCTCTTCATCACCTAATATAAGTGAGCCTCCTATCTGTGCTTCTTTCTTACCAAGAGAGTTCATTCATTCTTTGGGCTTTAATTAATAAATAATTAATTCAAAATAGATTGATCTTACAATATTTAAGAAACATTGCTGAGACCAAGTGCGGTGGCTCACGCCTGTAATCCCAACACTTTGGGAGGTTGAGGAGGGTGGATCACGAGGTCAGGAGTTCGAGACCAGCCTGACCAACATGTTGAAACCCTGTCTCTACTAAAAGTACAAAAATTAGCTGGGTGTGGTGGTGTGCGCCCGTAATCCCAGCTACTCAGGAGGCTGAGGCAGGAGAATCGCTTGAACCAGGAGGCGGAGGTTACAGTGAGCCGAGGTTGTACCACTGCACTCCAGCCTATGTGACAGAGCAAGACTCCGTCTCAAAAAAAAAAAAAAAAAACATTGCTATTTGAGAGATTTGAGGAATGAAAAGACAAATAATCATAATACTTGTATTTAATGGGCTCCTACTATGTGCCAAGTATGGTTTTAGTCACTACATATTACAACAATCATGAAGAAAGAGCTCATGACTTGGTAGGATAGATGAATAGATAAGAATATACAGGAATGAGTATTGTATTGAGTAATTGCAATATAAATTACAGGAGTACAAAGGAGGGAAAGATTATGAAAATATAGGAACTTCACTAAAAATTTGGACTTTGAAGAATTTGTGGGTTTTGGACAGACAGAGATGAGCATAGGGGCCAACATGGGCAGAATCAAACAGAGTGAGTGAAAAAGTCTTGGGCCATGTTCATCGGTGAATAGTCTGGCTTTAGTGAAGTAGTAGTATTTTGTGGAGGTAAAACGACACCTCCATTTAGAGACTACAAATAGGAGGTCCTCCTTTCCCACCAAAATAGTCAGAAAGTGTGAGGATTCCAGGGGAGTAGAGCAATGCAGAAGTCGGGGGAGTAGAGATGAAAGAGTATCAAGAAGAAAGGTTCAGTTACTCAAATCAGCAGAAAGGCCCCATCAGACAGGACTGAAGGACATTCTTTGGGTTTGTTAATTTGAAGTTCATTGAGAACATTTGTCAGAGCAGTTTTAGTGAGGTTAAGCCCATTTTCAGTGGGTTGAGAAGTTGTTAGATATGAGTTCTAAATTTCTTTTCAGAGAATCAGTATGTCAGTATGTTCAGTTCTTTGACTTCTACTTTTAAACTTAACTTCCTTGTAAAGCAACCTTTTTCGATTACCTGCTCCACCCTGACTCATTCCAATTACCTACTCCACCCTGACTCATTCCGATTGTCTGCTCTGTCATAACCTCCAAACCACTCACCCCCGTCAGTCTCTTCAAATTAGCCGATCAGAATTAGTTTAGCCTGTGCTGTCTAACCCTAGCCAATAGGGGAACAACACAGCAGCAGGGGCCACGTGTGTCAGGGAGAAGAACCCCTTCCCCTCCCTTGTCCAAGTGTCTGCTCACCATTGCTCCATCTGTAAGGGTGCACCCTTCTATAGAAGTAACTTGCCTTGCTGAGAATTAAAAAGAAAATTTTATATTCAAGTACTATTTCTTTTGCGGCATCAAAACTTTATTTATAACAAGGTGAAGGGAAGTTAAGTAAATAATTTAGAAAAACTTTCTTACATTTTTTTTTTCTTCTTTTTTCTTTTTCTCTTTTGGTAATAGGTTTTCTGGGTTTTTGTTTGTTTGTTTGTTGTTGTTTTACATAGCCAGAGAAGCTTCCCCCTTCTTTAGCTTAGTGTAAATTAATTGTGTGGCACAGAATAGGCCTTTAGGCCTACATTTGTTGGCTTCCTGATTTGAAATTACATGTTGCTTTTCTCTACTTTGAAGCTTTAAGTGAAGCATGGGATTATTAAAAAGAAAAGGCCAAAACAGTGTGACTTGAATGCCAAGTCCTATGGGGAAATATGATGGAATTGAAAAGCTTTGGTAGTTGACTTTATTAGTGTTGACTCTGGCCCTCAGTTTACTCCCCATGTGTTCTAACGGGGATATTTCCTACCTTCTGGGGTTGTTGTCGTTACTAAGCTTAGCCAGTATAGATGTTATTTGGAGAAGTTTGAATGAACAAGGCACAGAAAGAAGACAGTAGCTAGAGGGAAACTCAAGTCAACTGAGGGTTTTTAGTGATGAAAGACACTTTGCTGTGTTTACAGGTTAAGAGATTGCAGGACAAGAAAAAAGCAGAGTCAAGGATGTAGAAAAGAGAAAGAATTTTAGATGACAGCATCTTGGAGGATATAGGAGGAGGTGAATCAAAAGTATGATTTTGGGTTGAACTTGGTTTTGGTCTTGAAAAGGAAGGAGACCCTTCCTCTGTGATGGAAGGAGGAAAGATGAGTGGGGCTAACATTTGCAACTGAGGGGTGGGCAGTTGAGGTAGATCCTCCTAAAGCCTCAGCTTTTTCATCAAAGAACAAAGTTATGGTCTGCTGAAAGTGAGTGGCGGTCCTGAGCATGATTATGTACATGCTGAATCGTTACAGAGGGGAATGCTAAAGAAGGTGATTATGTACAAATACAAGCACTAATGGGTGAAGTTTAGTATTCGGCAGGGAGAGACCATGCATTAACAGTGGCAGCAGTCTGTTTAGAAGCCTGCGTGTAAAGGGGGAGACATATTTTATAGCACTGGATCTAGGGTTGCAGTTGTCCAAGTTGGTGCAGTGAAAGGACAGTGTTATAAGAAAGTAGAATGTGTTGGTGAGATGGTGCCCAGCAGGAAGAGGTCTTGGGAGAAGTGAGCAGGCCAATGGCAGGACAGGCAAGAGAGGGCTGGAAAAACTGGAATTTGGGCTATTTGCATTTAGGGTTTCTGGTATGGCAGTGTTGTTTTGTTTTGTTTTGTTTTTTGGGACAATCTTGCTATGTTGCTCAGGCCATGGGCAGTGGCAGTGGTACAATCAGCTCACTGCAGCCTCCAACTCCTGGGGTCAAGTGACCCCCCACCTCAGCCTCTCAAGTGCCTAGGACTATAGGTGCATGCTTTGTGGCACATTTTTAACTAATGCAGGGTCTTGGGTGTGGTCCCGGGAATGGAAGTGAAAGCAATTGGAATGAATGAGGTCAAGAAATAGTGAAGTTAGGACATTGGCTAAATCTTCCATTAAATATTGAAACCTCCTAGGATTATGGCAGGATTTGGAGTGGAGTGCAAGTCTGTGTCATCTAACAAATATGAGCATTGGGGACCAGAAGGTCAGTAGATAACTGGATAACTGCTGCCAGACTACTTTTTCTGAAGTGTTTCTCTGATCATTTTATTCTGTTGCTTAGGAATTTACAAGAGGTCCCTACACCTTATCAGATAGAAGTCTAAATTGCTTAGACTGGTCTGAAAAATCTCCCTCTTAGCTATGAAACCTCGTCTTTAGAGCTACTTAACATGACCATTCCTATCTAATCAGGCAGTCTCTACATTTTTTCCCCATACTCACACATACAATCTTAAAATACTTGCAAGACATAAATTGAGGCTCTCAAGGAAAATTCAGGATATGTGTTTATTTTTGCCCTATCCCATAGTTTTCTCTTGTACCAGTCAATATTTCTTTTTCTTTTTCTTTCTTTTCTTTTTTTTTTGTATTTTTTTGTTTGTTTGTTTATTTTTGTGTATGTGAGACAGGGTCTTGCTTTGTTGCCCAGGCTGGAGCACAGTGACATGATCACAGCTCACTGCAGCCTCAATCTCCTGGACTCAAGGGATCCTCTTGCCTCTATATAGTTGGGACTGTAGGCATGCGCCACCACACTTGGCTAATTTTTTTTAATTTTTGTAGAGATGGGGTCTCACTATGTTGCCCAGACTGGTCTTGAACTCCTAAGTTCAAATAATCCTCCCATCTCAGCCTCCCAAAGTGCTAGGATTATGGGCATGAACAATTACACTTGGCCCTATTCAGTATTTCTTTAGGGGCCACTGAAGGTTTACCTCCTCAGTGAAGCATTTCCTAATGACTTGTTCCCTGATGCTTATCTTCCTCCTGCCATGAAATCCTACATTGATCCTTCATGAAGTGAACCATAGCACTTCATACCCCCACATTTCCTAAGTATTTTATGAACTTACACCTTGTTGCCCAAAAAAACTTCCTGGGAGAAGCTGTGTCTTCTGCATCTTTCACCTACCTCATTATATCTAGAAAAGGGTTAGGCATATCATTGTTAGTCTATTAGAAACTGGTGATTAATCTTGAAATGTTCTAATATTTATATACCCTATGAGACAGTCATAAGATTAATATTTTTAACATCTACAAAACACTCTGAATTATATAGGAAAAGTATAAGTATCATAATACATAATGTTATTATTGAATTAACAGTAATGGTCATAAATATTTACAATGATATTCCTACTACAATACCATGATTCTATTTTTCTGTCATCTTTAACAAGAGATGTCATAACTCCATTGGGAATGGTGATAATCAATTCAGATGGAATTACTTGTGCAACCAAGAACAATAGGCTTATCCTTCAGGGGTACCATTTATCACTTTTTTCTTTAAAAATGGCTTTTCTTTTACTAAATGAGTTCCATTTGTCACATGGGAAGGCCTCCAGTAGAGTCCCTGTGCTTCTGAAGAATGAGGCTTTTAGTTACTCTCTATGCCTTTTTAAATTGATGACTCACCTGCACTTAATATGCTCCATCTTTAGAATCTCAGGCTGAGGTCACCCTGAGTGAGGCTGCCCAGTGAAACCTCACACCATCAAAATGGTAGGCGTGCTGAGAATGGCATGTCTTTGCTAAGTTTAGGAGGCAACAGAGAGACAGGTTGCTTTCTGATTAAAATCAGGACCAGATCTGATTATTTGTTGAATACGATGCTTCAGAATCTCATGTGTCCAGTAGTATTGTTCGTATTTTGGCAAAGAGCTTTGTTGTCTGAGTTTCATTGTTTCAGGCAGAATACTTTTAGAGCTCCTAATAGAATCAGAAAGTTGGCTTTCCTGCAGTGAGAATAATGTCCTCATTGGTGTTGTAGGGGAGAACTTTAGTTTTATTGAGAAACATAAAAAAAGATATATTAATAAAGAAAATCTCTCATAAATCCTTTTATTATTTTATAGGAATCTGGTCATGGGAAGATACCACATAAGGGTAATATGTGAAAGATGGAGATTTCCCCCTAAATGGCTGCAGCCTGCATTTTCCTCAGTGAAAATGGTCTTTATTTAGTAAACTAAATTATATATAAATATTACAACTTACCTGTACAAGTATTTCCCAATTATTTGGGGATGTTCTCTTTTTACATGGAGCATTTTCAAGTAAAATTAGTTTGTACACATAACTGGTATGAGAAATGTATGTTAAGCAGAGTAGGACTTGGGCATGATGAATTTGTGATTCCAGAAGGACTTCCAGGAGAGATGTCATGTAGAACACTGCCAAATTTGAAGCTCGGGAGGGATAAGGTCTAGAACTGTGCTGTACAATAGAACTTTATTTGAAGAAAGAAATGTTCTATATATGCCTTGTCCTATAGGGTAGCCATTAGCCACATGTGGTTTGCAGACTCTTGAAATGTAGCTAATAAGGCTGAGGAACTAAATTGTAAATTTTATTTAATGTTAATTAAATTTAAGTCACCATATGTGGCTAATGGCTGCTGTATTGATCAGCATGGATATAGAGAAACAAACAAGGTACTAATCTGAAGAGACCATGGTTGAAGCAAAGGGATGAGAGAGTAAAAGGAAAAATTAACACCAAGGAGATTCCCTTAGAAATTATCTATGGTTAAGGGTGGTAAGAGAGAAAAGAACTGGCCAAAGGGGGAAAAAAAAAGACATGGTTAAAGAGAAAGGAAGGCCATCTGAATGAAGATGTGTCATGGATGCAAGAGAGGGAGAGAATTTCAGGAAGACATAGTTCTCAATGCTGCCACAAAGCTGGAGAATGAAAACTGAAAACAGGCTGTTTATTGAGCCAGCAATTAGAAGGTATGTTTTCCAAGGAACAGTGAGGGTTGATGCCAGACTACTGGTGTCCAGAAGTGCTTAGGCAAACTTCACTTTTGACAAGTTTGTGGACAGATGGTAGGGCTATATCTAAGGGAATAGTAGGGATGGGGAAAGGCTTTTTGTTTTGTTCTGATTTTTTTTTTTTTTGAAAGAGGACACTTAAACACTTTATAGATGTTAAATACAAACTTCTTTCATAATTTCCAGTCCTACCCTTGCTCTCTTTGTCTTCCACAGATGCTTTGATGTAGAAGTATTTTACCTATAAGATTAAGATCGTCTCAACTTCCTTCCACAGCAAAAATACTCTGTTCATTGCCTCACCTTTCTTTACTTCCCCCTTCACTAAAAGTAAAGTGTCTCTTTTTGTCAAAGCTACTTCTGCTCACTTGATCCTACTGCCTTCCCATACTAACATATCTCCTACCCTTCCCTCCCCCATCCCTGAATCTCCCATGGCCTTTAGCACTAGACTGTTGGGGTCCTGGAAACTTTGTAAATTAAGGGAGCTAGATTGATCAAAGCTCCTGTGGTTCTTTAGGCATGGAATTATTTTCAGAAAGGTCTCCACCCTCTAGGGAATATGGACATGAAATATTTGGGTCCCCTTTTTCTAACCTTCTCCTGACTATATACATGCTCTTCTTTCCTCCCTCCGTTCTATTTAGATACCTGTAGCCTCACAGAGGTAAATTCATCTCCTCTTTTTCTACATTGACTATTTTTAACAAGACTTGTACTTGTCCATGTTTGTCTTTTAAAGAACTATTTTAAATTAACAACTTCTTGAGGATAGATGGTGTCTATAAAGCACTTTGATAGGTGCTTTTTGAAAATTACTTTGTAGTTGCAATCGGTAAATATAAACTGTGTGTGTGTGTTTTTTTAAATAAAGGGTATATTTCCAGTTCAATTTTTTTCTAAAATATTACATGTTAAATGCAAAGAGTTGGCTTTGGCGGAACCTTCAGCATAGCGACCAAGAGTGAGGCTGTTCCAAGGAAACAGGAAACAGGTCACGATGAATACTCTGGATTTGTTTTCTACCTGTCACAGTGCCTAACACCTGCATCACTTTACCTGTTTTTTCCACAGATGTGTTAGGCCAGTATTAATGGCAGAGATGTTTCTCAGCCAGGAACCAGATGGGTTCCAGCTCTGAGGACACTGTCATCTTAATGTCCCGATCGCTGGGTGATATGATAGTGTGCCTGGAATTGCCTTTAAAAGGCTCCAACTCCTCTGTTTCAAAAAAAACATATGAAGAGATAGATGGTGCATTATACTCTTCAGGTTACTTTGATGTATGTTTAAAACTTTTTCATAATACAAAGAGGAAAACAAATAGCATGAAATTACAAAAGAAAAATAATGTCTATGTTGCCCATGTGACTTTCTTGTACTGCCTAATATATGCTAGGATTTTCATTATTTTATTTAATAATCACAATAACCCTAAAAGTTTAGATGAGGTCCGAACAGAAGCCCAGAGGGTTTAAGTAAACTCCATTAAGAGCACCTCCTTATAAAGTGTACCATGCTCTTCTGACCCCAAACCTAGTGCCCTTTTGTTTCAGCATGAATCTCCAAAATCTGTGGCATCACATTGTTTTCACATTTTGTTTTTAAATAATTCCGCTTTGTGCTAAAGACTGAAAGCTAATGATTTTAAATCACAATAAACCAACAAATGTATATTAATGTCCTATTGTATGGCAGTAAAATAATGTGCTGCTATTGTCTTAGCAGTCCAAGTTGAGGAGCAAACTCACTGGAAAAGAGAATCCTATTTCACAGATAAGAAGAGGAAACACCAATTGTTTGCCAACAGGATTTATTTTTTCCACACAAAACAGCATATTTTAAAATTCACAAAAACTTGGAATATCTTTTTTGGTCTGTAAGTCATAACTTGAATTGATGTTTGGTTTCCCTTCAAAGGTCTGCTTTATCTCCTCAAGTGCATCTTACTCTTTTTCATGCTTCTCAGTAGGAATTTAACAACCTGAACAATAGAAATCAATTGTAATAAACTCAATGGTAACATAGGCCAATGCCATTGTCAAACTGGTGATGGAAAAACATTGAAAAATAAAGTAAAATTCTATGCTTTGAGGAGCCATTTTCATAGTTTGTTACTAGAGAAGTTTCTCTGAGCGTGGAGTGTACCAGAAAGCATGAGGAGGAAGTGCAGTGCTCTTGTCTTAGCTGTGAAATCCGTTGCTTCATTGCAACCGCCGTTTTTCATTGATGGCCCATCTTCTCTTCCTTTGGGAGAGAAAAGAAGGGGAGGATGCAGTCTGAGTGGTTAAAAAAAAAGGTATAAATTTCACTTTAAGATAGTTGCATTTTGCTGGCTTACACTATTCATGTAAAACTTTTTAAAAGATAGTTATTAAATGTTTTTAAGAGTAAAATGTAGACCAGCATGTCTAGACCATAGTGAATTTAAATTTTTATTGACCGAAATTAGTGACATGTCACTGTACCACATCACTTACAACTTTTAGCACCTTGACATTGTTTAAAGTGCCTAGTGCAACCTTTAGCCTCTTTTTTATTCTCTTCTCTCTTCTGAACAGTTTCAGGGACACTCTTGAAAGTCACTGGGCTAATACTTATAGATACAGAACGGCCCCTTCTTAGGTTCTTCCTTCCTCTTGATCTTCCCTCCTTTTGGCCTCACTGATCCTCAGGAGACCTCTCCTAGTGTAGTGGTGATAGAGGGTTTATTCTGAAGCTCATGTGACCTGCAGTATCTTTAGGTTTGCAGGTGAGGTTACAAATGCAGACAAGGTAGTGGAATATGTTTCTTTGCAAAACTCACTGGCCCAACTGGGATTGAAAACGACCTCATAAGTACTACGTCAACCTGTCACAGACCGGCTTCAAAACAATGAAAGGATCAAAGCGACTCATATCACATGGCTGTCAACAGAGAAATATTTTTTCCAAACTCTGTATTTAAGAGAGAAAGCAGGGTATTGACGAAAATTGTTGGAATTCTTTCACTGTGAGAGTGCATAATCAAAAGAGGACATCACTTTGATGAAATAAGAACACTGTAACGTGAATCTTTTCAGTTAACATGTAATCCTATCTGTGGATGTAGTCTTGTGCTTCAACAATGTATATATTTGTATTGGCAGGAAAGGACCTCTATGGACCCTTCCAAACAGCAGCCATTAATCTCTAGAATACTTACTCTGATGTTAAACATTTCCTCATCAACAGCCTGAAAATAAACATGAAACAATGTGCACAAATTTTAGCAGCCTCTGGGCCATCCCTTTGCCCTTCAAAAAATAGAAATATGAAAGTACATTTGCAAGTCCATGGTTCTATGAGGATCAGCTCATTTATGAGGAAAGTCAGCTATAAACCAAGATTTTGCAGGTTCCTCAGCAGATGAAGGAAACCGTCTCACAGACTCAAAACACATATTTGCACCAATGAAAGTGAGTGATCCTTGAAGAGTGGAAGGAAAGGGATCTTAACATTACTGTTTTTGAACTTTAAATGGCTCTGCCCTGAGATGGGATGTTATAATTCCTGCCAACTTGGAATTTTATATATGTATATATGTCTTGTGTGTGTATGTTATGTTAAAAAATCTATATGTGTGTATATATATACACACACACACATATATATTCATTTAGCAAACTTTTTAAACCTGAAAACAATGTGTAAGATGAGTTGTGTTCTGAAGTAATCAAAATATGCATGCCTTTTTTTTCTTTAATGGAATGTAAATTCCTGGCTTTGAGTTTAGAAAGGATAAGCATGTGAGCGCTGATAAGATCAATGTTGCATACAGAGTGTGAGCCCTATTTGTAATCTTTGCAATATGTAACATGACTTATTTATAGATGGTTTGGCATAACGTGTCAGCCTGAAGTGCCCGGTATGCTGACTACAAAATACCTGAGCAAAGACCTTTGAAAAGAATCTTACAAATCCTGACTGGGAGACACTTATAGGGTCACTGAAGAGTTGAGCATGGGAAACTTTGAACACTGCACTTTCTCTCTCCAGAAGTAATTGTTTAAGAGACGTAGGCTTCCCTTTGTAGCCTGTGAGACAGGACACAGGTGGTTGTTAAGATCCCATTCCCTCTTGAGTGTCATTGGCTCATTGCAATTACCTTTACAGATATCATACTGTTGCCTACCTACAGCAGAGAGGAGATCAACAGCCTGGCCACTCTTATTTATTATCTACCACCATGTGATAGTGGATTCAACTAACAAGGGTATAATTGACAGGCAATTATGGAATGCCAGGCAATGGAGAGAATGTAGAAGAGTAAGCCACAGAGTCCCTGACCTCACATAGCTGGAGAGACATGATCTCCACTGCCACTGCTTTACTTCAGGCATCCTCACCACCGCTCACATGGTTTATTGCAACTGACTCTTAACTGGTATGCCCTTCCTGCAGTCTTGTCACCCTTTGGCTAATTCCCCAGATCACAGCAAGAGTTAGCTTTTTAAAATATAAAATTGATCAAGTCTGTCTTCTGCTTGGGCTTTCATGGACTGACCCCTGCTCACCACTGCTCACCACTTCAGCATTTTCTTTCACTACATCTCCTCAATTTATGGTCCTGTCATGCTGACCTGTCTGCAGTCCCCTGAATGTTTCCTGTCTTAAATAATGTTGGGAGCCTCTTCTTATTGGAGAGTATTCTTTTTCATTATGTGTTATGCAAGTGATTTTAAAGAAAAGGCACTAAGACTGTATGTGTTCCAGGTTGGCTGATGTGTATAGTGCATTTATTTTCTTCATTGATTTTTGTCCTACTTTATTTTTTTATGTTGTTTCCACATCCAAGTCAAGGTCATTAGGTGGAGAAAGGAATTCTCCATACAAACACCTACTGTTAAGCTAGTACTTAAAAGCTTATTCCATTATTTGTCGTAAAATAACTTGCTTGCATATTTCATCAAGGACTCGGGAGAGAACTTCCATTCTGTCCAGGTGTTCAGAAACTTTTATTTTTTGATAAAGTG
Organism: Macaca mulatta; assembly: GCF_049350105.2. Classification (NCBI taxonomy): domain Eukaryota; kingdom Metazoa; phylum Chordata; class Mammalia; order Primates; family Cercopithecidae; genus Macaca; species Macaca mulatta. Next base: position 110,340,712 of record NC_133409.1, read on the forward strand.
TCACTACAATGTCTTTTCCAAGGTAGAGTCTTATTGTAATCACATGCTCAGGAATCATGTTGTAATTATAAAACAAGACAAGTGTATGGATGGAACCATGCTCTAATTCAGTAGTAAACTTGTATTCAAAAATTAGGCAAAACATCAAAATAGAATTCTAAGGGAAAAGTTTATATATTTAAACATTTTTGGCTTGGCACAGTGGCTCACACCTGTAATCCCAGCACTTTGGGAGGTCGAGGAGGGTGGATCACTTGAGGTCAGGAGTTTGAGACCAGCCTGGCCACGTGGTGAAACCCTGTCTCTACTAAAAATGCAAAATTAGCCGGGCAATGTGGCAGGTGCCTGTAATCCCAGTTACTCAGGAGGCTGAGGCAGGAGAATGGCTTGCACCCAGGAGGTGGAGGTTGCCGTGAGCCAAGATCATGCCGCTGCACTCCCACCTGGGTGACAGAGCAAGACTCCGTTTCAAAAAAAAGAAAAAAAAGTACGTTAAAACTATTTTAGTTTAAATTTTGACTGGTTAATTCACACATATGGTTTAAAAATTCCAGAAGGGTATAATATATGGAAGTATATATACTATATTTTTGTTTTTTATACAAATGAGAGCATATTTTATATATATATATATAAAAATAAATAGTTCTGAAATCAGCCTTTTTCTCTTATCAAATATGGCTTGCAAATTTTTCCCTATTAGTACACATAGAGATTTTACACTTATTTCAGTGACTTTAGAGTGTATGATATTTGGGTACATAGTGCAGTTTCCCTGTTGCAGGACATTTAAGTTGTACCCAGTTTTTTGCTATCACAATCAAAGCTCCATTAATACATTATGCATATGTATTGCCACACATGTAAGAGTATTTCTCTTCATTAAATTCCCAGAATTGAAATTGCTGAGTCAAATGGTATATACATTTGTGATAGACTTTGCAAAGTTGCTCTTCATAGGCCTGGTTTCTTACATTCCTGTCAACACAGTACATTATCAGCTGTTTTACCAATTTAGTGCTGTAATTCCTTTGCCAATCTGATAGGTGAAATGGGTATTTTCCAGTAGTTCTAATTTACATTTATCTTATGAGTGAGGCTGAACATCTTTTCAAATGTTGTTAGAGATATTTGTATTTCCTTTTCTGTGACTAGTCTGTTCTTATCTTTGCCTGTTTTTCCATTGACTTATTAGTCTTTTATTGATTAATGATCACTTTTTATATAACAAAGAAATTAGTTCTCTTTGATATAAGCTGTCAATCGAATATTTTTTCTATCTCATTATTTTTATTTTTACTTTACTTTTGGCACTTTTTGTTATGCAGAATTTGTTATTACTATTATTACCCAGACATCGATCTTTTGTTTTATGGCTTCTAATGTGGATTAAAATTAGAGAGGCCTTCCCACTCTTAGATTATGCAAAATTTCTTTCAAATTTTCTTCTAGTACTTTTTTCCCCCAAGTTTTCTTATTTAAATATTTAACCCATCTGAAATTCATCTTAAAGTGAGCTACTTTACTTTTTTGTGGGTGGCTGTTAATAGCAGTCAGGGTCTAGTCAGGAAAACAGAAAGTGCACTAGATATTTCAAACAGAAAGGAGTTAAAGGAATTTGGTCACACAGATGTTAGAAGCCTAAGAGAGTAAAAAGAGAATGCTGAAGTAACCAGAGATGGTAACTGCAAGAAGCAGCTATCACCTCTAGGGCTGAGGAAACAAAGAGAAGACATAAGATGACTAGTGCATAGGACTACAGAGGAGGAATCCCTCTGTGGAGGGCTTACTGCCCAGCCTCTGCTAGTACCTCTGAGGGAGCTTGATGAGACTAGTTGTGGGAGGCCTGAAGAACCAAGAGCCGCAGCTAACTGCTACTACTGGAGCAACATTGTCAGAAATAGGATAAAGTAGAAAGGAAATCTTTTTTTTTTTTTTTTTTTTTTTTTTTTGAGACGGAGTCTCGCTCTGCCGCCCAGGCTGGAGTGCAGTGGCCGGATCTCAGCTCACTGCAAGCTCCGCCTCCCAGGTTCACGCCATTCTCCTGCCTCAGCCTCCCAAGTAGCTGGGACTACAGGCGCCCGCCACCTCGCCCGGCTAGTTTTTTGTATTTTTTTAGTAGAGACGGGGTTTCACCGTGTTAGCCAGGATGGTCTCGATCTCCTGACCTCGTGATCCGCCCGTCTCGGCCTCCCAAAGTGCTGGGATTACAGGCTTGAGCCACCGCGCCCGGCCGAAAGGAAATCTTTCTCCCCATCCCACCTTTTAACATTCCTCTACTCACTCCAGTTAGCAGAACCCAACAGAAAGCAGCTAGTACAGGAACCTGGGAAATGTAATTTGCAGAATCTCAGATTTAGTATCACAGAGTAGAATAGATATAAATGGTTTTATAACTGAGAGATAATGAGTAAACAACCATTAATTGAACAAGCTATTTTACCCTATGATTTGAAATGTCACTTTTATCCTATAATATTTAAATCTACTTCTGGGTTTTCTAGTTTGCTCCAAAGATTTATCTACCTATTCCATGCTCTAGTATTCCATGCTCTAGTACCATAGTTTTAATTATTGTTGTAGCATAATATGTTTTTATGTATGGAAAGGCCAGTCCTTTCTCATTATGCTTTTCTGAATTTTCCCAAATATTCTTTTTTACTTTTTAAAAACTTGGCTTTTTACTTAAAAGATCTTTAAAGGAATTTTAAAAGTAAGAGCCAATTTTAGGAAAATTATATTTGTTTTCTTTCGGCTATTGTTTCATTATTTATGGTGACCTGAATCTTCATATATTAGGTACTTAATAAATATATGTGAATAACTTTATTAACATTTAAAAATGTCATTATGTCTTTTTAAAAAATTCCATCTCTATGTACTTAAAAACAGTTTTAGTTTTATTATGTTGACAGTGATTGGGTTAAACAGAGAAAGTGGAGGGATCCTTTCCTTCGTCAGCAGTTCTTTATTTACTTCCCTGTTGCTGAGTCAATGTGAACCTCTAGAAAGAAAGAGGGACCAAACTAGGTAGCTTTGTGTAATACAGACAAGAGATAATGGTGACTTGGATTAGGGCAGTGCATTAGTCTGTTTTCATGCTGCTGATAAAGACATACCTGAGACTGGGCAATTTACAAAAGAAAGAGGTTTAATGGGACTTACAGTTCCACATGGTTGGAGAGGCCTCACGATCATGGCAGAAGGCAAGGAGGAGCAAGTCACATCTTACATGGATGGCAGCAGGCAAAGAGAGAGCTTGTGGAGAGAATCTTGTGTTTTTAAAACCATCAGATCTTGTGAGACCCATTCACTATCCTGAGAACAGCATGGGAAAGATTTGCCCCCATGATTCAACCATCTCTCACTGGGTCCCTCCTACAACACATGGGAATTTTGGGAGCTACAAGATGAGATTTGGGTGGGGACACAGAGCAAAACCATATCAGGCAATAACAGTGCTGGTGGGGCGAAAGTGCTAAGATTTTGTATAAATTGTGTAGGAGAGCTCATTGTATTTGATGGCAAGTTGAATGTGGGATATGTGAGAAAGAGATTTGCTAAGCTTGACTCCAAGTTTGTTTGCCTGAGCAAATGGGAAATGGGTTGTCATTTACTGAGATGGAGAAGACTACAGGTGGAGAGCAGACAAGTGGAAACCAGAAATATAGTTTTGCACAGGAAGTTTCAGATGCTTAGACAAGTGGAAACCAGAAATATAGTTTTGCACAGGAAGTTTCAGATTTGAATCTGAAACTCTGGCATTTGAATATGAATCTAGAGTTCAGGGAAGAGGTCTAGGGTGGAGTGATCAATTTGGAAGTCACATGTATATAGATTCTATTTAAAGCCCTTGAAATCCAGTAAAATCATGAAGAAAGCAAATTTAGATAGAAAAGATAAGAGGTCCAAGGACTAAGCCCTGGGAAATTCCAGCACTGAGAGACTGGGAGGATGAGGAGGACTCAGCAATAAAGAATGAGAATGAGCAGTTTGAGAAGAAAGAGGAAAATCAGCAAGTAGGGTGTCTTGGAGTAAAAGTGGAAAATTTTTCAAGGCAGAGAGAAAGATTCAAAGTGTCAGATGCTGCTGATGTATCAAGAAAAATGAGGAGTGAGAGTTGACCATTGAATTCAGCAATAGACAGATCATGATTTGCCTTCATAAAAGAGTTTCAGTGGAGTACTAGAAGCAGAAGCCTGGTTGGAGTGGGCTCAAAGAAATCCCACTCACTTGGGAGGAGAGAATATTGGAGACAGTATGTATAGGCAATTCTTTCAGTGAGTTTTATTGTATAGGAAAGGAAAGAAATGAAGTGGGATCTCCCGGGGAAGTAGAGTCAAGGGAGGATCTTGTTCTGATGGAAGAAATAACTATTTTCTATGCTAATGAGAATGAGCTAATATGGAAGGAAACATTAACAAAAGGCAAAAGGCTGGAGCAATGTCCTAGCTAGTCAAAAGAGGGTGGGATTTAGTGAATGAAGTAAGAAGTTTGTGTTAATTAGAAGCACTATCAGTTTACCTCTAGTAATAGGGGAGAAGGTCACATATACCAGCAAAGATGCAGTAGGTGTATGAAAGTGATAGGAGATTGTGGAAATTCTTCCCAAATTGTTTCAATTTTCTTGGTGAGTCAGGGAGCAATAGGGTAGATGTGTGATTTGATAAGGCTAGAGAAGTTATGAAATAGTGTATGAGAGTGGACCAAAGGAATATAGTGTGATTTCTTGATAGAATTAACAGCCCAGTTAAAGTTAGTGACCATGAATTTGAAATGAGATCAGTTGGCATGAGTTTTTCTCTGGGGAGAGAGATTTAACCAAGGCTGTAATTTGACCAAGAGAGTACAATCACATGAGAGAATGGGCATGACATTAAGGGTGTATGCAATCGAAATTTAAGCTGAATGAGAAAGAAAATGAGTGCATGGAAGGAGAAGGGTGAAGGCCAATCAGAAGATGACAAAAATCAATGAATTATAATGTGCTGCCATCAAACCACTGTTGGATTTTGAGCTCTAGAGGGAATAAGCTGGAAATACAGAAGATGATGCTGGAGAGTTGAAATTACAGATAGTTGTAATTTTTTATAATAATGGCAAAAACTAGGGTATGACCATACAAGTGAGGGCTGAGGTAGTATGAAGGACAGAATTATGAGAGCAGAGAAGTTCAGGGAACTGGGAAGTCAGAACACCAGAAATATCATCTAAGAGGATATGGAAATCACCAAAAAACTGGGAAAAGTAGTATTAGAATAACAGCAATCCAGAGACAAAAATCTTCAAAGAAGGAAGGAAAATGAATGACCTGGGGGTATTGAATGGCCCATGACTATTGATATAGTTTGGATGTGAGTGCCTGCCCAAATCTTAGGTTGAAATGTAATCCCCAGTGTTGGACATGAGGCCTGGTGAAAGGTGATTGAATAATGGAGATGGATTTCTTATGAATGGTTTAGCACCACTCCCCTTGGTACTGTCCTCATGATAGTGAGTTCTTGTAAGATCTGGTCATTTAAAGTGTGGGGCCAGGCGCGGTGGCTCACGCTTGTAATCCCAGCACTTTGGGAGGCCGAGGCAGGTGGATCACCTGAGGTCGGGAGTTCAAGACCAGCCTGACCAACATGGAGAAACCCTGTCTCTACTAAAAATACAAAATTAGCCAGGGTGGTGGCACATGCCTGTAATCCCAGCTACTCGGGAGGCTGAGGCAGGAGAATCGCTTGAACCCGGGAGGCGGAGGTTGCGGTGAGATGAGATCGCGCCATTGCACTCCAGCCTGGGCAAAAAGAGTGAAACGCTGTCTCAAAAAAAAAAAAAAAAAAAAAAAGGTGTGGGGTACCTTTTGCCTTGCTCTCTTGCTCCTGCTTTTGTCATGTGACATGCCCGCTCCCTCTTTGCCTTCTGCCATGATTGGAAGCCTCCTGAGGCCTCCCCAGAAGCAGATGCCACCATACTTCCTGTACAGCCTATGGAACCATGAGCCAATTAAACCTCTTTTCTTATAAATTACCCAGTCTCAGGTATTTCTTTACATTAATAGAAATGCAAGAATGGACTAGTACAGCTATCAACAGAAAGGATATAATTAATATTATCTGATGACATGAGAATAAAAGCTAGTATATTTTAGGAAGCAGGGAAAGAGAATTATTTGGAAGCAGTGATGATGAGCAAGGAGGAAAATCTACCCCACATCCAGGCCCACTGGTACAAGGAGAGTGGGATAGAAACTATCTGCTTCTAAGTTGTTGGACAAGTGATGTCCTCCGGAGAGAGCCAGTGTTCCTTTAGAGAAGTAGTTCTCAAACTTGACCGCAGGTGCACAGACCATATCCCAGACTAATTAAATAACCACCTCTGGAGGTAGGAGCCATAGACCTATATTTTGTTTGTTTGTTTGTTTTAAGCTTTGGATGATTCTAAAGTGCAGCCAAATTTGAGAATAACTACCTTAGAGCAAGGAGGTGAAGGGAACATTCTCAGAAGAGTTTGTGAACTGAGGAGAGTTTACTTGTGTTGAATATGAGTTTCAGAGAGCACAGTGGAAGAGTCTCAGGAGATGGGGATAGGAGATATAAGATATTAGAAAAAATGATGGCAAAATAGATAGACCGCTAGCCAGACTAATAAAGAAGAAAAGAGAGAGAATCAAGTAGACACAATAAAAAATGATAAAGGCGAGATCACCGCTGATCCCACGGAAATACAAACTACCATCAGAGAATACTATAAAAGCCTCTACAGAAATAAAGTAGAAAATCTAGAAGAAATGGATAAATTCCTGGACACATACACCCTCCTAAGACTAAACCAGGAAGAATTCAAATCCCTGAATAGACCAATAGCAAGTTCTGAAATGTAGGCAGTAATTAATAGCTTACCAACAACAAAAAAAAAGCCCAGGACCAGATGGATTCACAACTGAATTCTACCAGAGGTACAAAGAGGAGCTGGTACCATTCCTTCTGAAACCATTCCAATCAACAGAAAAAGAGGGACTGCTTCCTAACTCATTGTATGAGGCCACCAGCATTCTGATAACAAAACCTGGCAGAGACATAACAGAAAAAGAACATTTCAGGCCAACATCCCTGATGAAGATTGATGCGAAAATTCTCAATAAAATACTGGCAAACCGAATCCAGCAGCACATCAAAAAGCTTATCGACCATGATCAAGTCATCTTCATCCCTGGGATGCAAGGCTGGTTCAACATATGCAAATCAATAAACGTAATCCATCACATAAACAGAACCAATGATGAACCCCACATGATTATCTCAATAGATGCAGAAATGGCCTTCAATAAATTTTCAACAGCACTTTGTGCTAAAACCTCTCAATAAACTAGGTATTGATGGAACATATCTCAAAATAATAAGAGCTGTTTATGACAAACCCACAGCCAATATCATACTGAATGGGCAAAAGCTGGAAGCATTCCCTTTGAAAACCGGCACAAGACAGGGATGCCTTCTCTCACCACTCCTATTCAACATAGTGTTGGAAGTTCTAGCTAGGGCAATCAGGCAAGAGAAAGAAATAAAAGGTATTCACATAGGAAGAGAGGAAGTCAAATTATCTCTGTGCAGATGACATGATTGTATATTTAGAAAACCCCTTCATTTCAGCCCAAAACTCCTTAACCTGATAAGCAGCTTCAGCAAAGTCTTGGGATACAAAATCAATGTGCAAAAATCACAAGCATTCCTATAAACTAACAATACACAGCCAAATCATGAGCAAAATCCCATTCACAATTGTTACAAAGAGAATAAAATACCTAGGAATACATCTTACAAGAAATGTGAAGGACCTCTTCAAGGAGAACTACAAACCGCTGCTCAAGGAAATAAGAGAGGACACATACAAATGGAAAAACATTCCATGCTCATGGATAGGAAGAATCAACATCATGAAAATGGCCATACTGCCCAAAGTAATTTATAGATTCAATGCTATTGCCATCAAACTACCATTGACTTTCTTCACAGAATTAGAAAAAAGTATTTTAAATTCCATGTGGAACCAAAAAAGACCCCGTATAGCCAAGACAATCCTAAGCAAAAAAAAACAAAGCAGGAGGCATCACGCTACCTGACTTCAAACTATACTACAAGCCTACAGGAACCAAAACATCATGGTACTGGTACCAAAAAAGATATATAGACAATGGAACAGAACAGATGCCTCAGGAATAGCACCACACATCTACAACCACCTGATCTTTGACAAACCTGACAAAAACAAGCAACAGAGAAAGGATTCTCTATTTAATAAATGGTGTTGGGAAAACGGGCTAGTCATGTGCAGAAAACTGAAACTGGATCCCTTCCTTACACATTATACAAATATTAACTCAAGATGGATTAAAGATTTAAGTGTAAGACCTAAAACCATAAAAACTCTAGAAGAAAAGCTAGACAATACCATTCAGGACACAGGCATGGGCAAAGAGTTCATGACTAAAACACCAAAAGCAATGGCAACAAAAGCCAAAATTGACAAATGGGATCTAATTAAACTAAAGACCTTCTGCACAGCAAAAGAAACTATCATCAGAATGAACAGGCAACCTACAGAATGGGAGAAAATTTTTGCAATCTATCCATCTGACAAAGGGCTAATATCCAGAATCTACAAAGAACTTAAACAAAGTAGTAAGAAAAAAACAACCCCATCAAAAAGTGGGCAAAGGATATGAACAGATACTTTTCAAAAGAAAACATTTATATGGCAAACAAACATATGAAAAAAAGCTCATCATCACTGGTCATTTGACAAATGCAAATCAAAACCACAATGAGATACCATCTCACACCAGTTAGAATGGCAATCATTAAAAAGTCAGGAAACAAAAGATGCTGGAGAGGATGTGGAGAAATAGGAACGCTCTTACACTATTGGTGGGAGTGTAAATTAGTTCAACCAATGTGGAAGACAGTGTGGTGATTCCTCAAGAATCTAGAACTAGAAATACCATTTGACCCAGCAATCCCATTACTGGGTATATACCCAAATGATTATAAATCATTCTACTATAAAGACACATGCACACATATGTTAGACTGGATAAAGAAAATGTGGCACATATACACCATGGAATACTATGCAGCCATATAAAAGAATGAGTTCATGTCCTTTGCAGGGACATGGATGAAGCTGGAAACCATCATTCTCAGCAAACTAACACAAGGACAGAAAACCAAACAGCACATGTTCTCACTCATAAGTGGGAGTTGAACAATGAGAATATATGGGCACAGGGAGGGGAACATCACACACTGGGGCCTGTTGGTGGGTGGGGGGCTAGGGGAGGGATAGCATTAGGCAAAATACCTAATATAGATGATGGATTGATGGGTGCAGGAAACCACCAAGGCACATCTATACCTAGGTAACAAACCTGCATGTTCTGCACATGTATCCCAGAACTTAAAGTATAACAAAAAAGAAAAGATGATGGTAGAACAAATACAGATTTGAGTTTGGAGGGTGAAAGGGATGAATTTTCTCTTTGTTTTACTGATGGTTCTGAAAGTACTAAGTCCCTCCACTTTAGCAGCTGCAAAATCAGAGTTACATAAATTGTTTTCTTCGTTTGTGGCTTTGGTGAATCCTTAGGAGGCGTGGCTAGGAAAAGCAACGCCAGACACCTCAGGAAGAGATGCTTCAAATGGTTTTGCTGTGATTAAGTCATCTTGAGATGTAAGCCTTGAGAACTCATCCCCCTGAATGTGACACTATCTCCGAAACAGCTAGTAAGACTCAGCTGGAACTGATGTGCTGGTATTGCTGCAGCTCCATGGTGTCTTGCTATAAGCTAGCTCTCGGGATTAAGCATGTGAAGAGTGGCTGTAAGAAAAAGGCTTCAGACTACATGCTTACTGGCCTTGAAGGTCATGAAGAGAGTGAAAGAAGACTCTAGGGATATTCCCATAATATTATTTAACAAGACTGACCACTGTTGAACATGAAATGAGTTCAGCGCTGAGAAATCTGGCGGTGCTGGTTAACTGATCTCATCCACCTGCCTCTTCTATTTAGTCATCTTCACCGTGCTTTCATCTGACCACTTGCTTGGAGATGATGAAGCACGATTATGACAGCTCAGAGAAGGTTCCTGACCACAAAAACTCAGTAGAGGTCAATGCATATCATTGTCTGAAACAATAATTTTTGGCAGCTTGGTAACTACAGATATGCAGTAGGAGTTTGAAACAAGCTAGGGAGAACTTGAACCATTTTATTGATTCTATCGTAATCCAGAAAGTTCTTTCCCTGAAACTTTCCAGCTATTAACATAAATCTTGGCCAGTGGTTCTTGGTCATTTATTTGGAAAAAGTAGATACATTGGAAACATTATACAAGCTAGTAAGGCAAATATTTCCCAACGTCACAATCAATGTTAGGCTGCCAGATAAAGCTCAGGGTTAGCCTATCCTGTAAAAAAAAAAAAAATTCCTAAGGGGCTACAAGTAATGGGACCATGATATGTAACATGCTTAACCAGAATGCTCCCCACTTTGAGTGAAAGTTGGAAGGAAGTAATCACCTTATAACAAAATTAAAGTTTTCCAACATGTTCCCTCAAGGAGATTATCAAACATACCAACCAGTTCGTGGTTAACTTCAGGATCTACATATGGAAAGAAGGCATGATATAAATAATGCTATATATATATGTACTTATCTGAAAATTAAGGTAAAATATTGCATTACATGATAAAGGAGTAAGAGAAAAATACATTGCATCAGCTATTTTAAGTTCAGTAAACACATTCCTGTTGCTAATTGACAAGTGATGTATTTGAATACACAGTCAAATATCAGTGAAACGTCAATTACCATTTTTTAGGGCATTGATTTTACAGTCAAAAGCTGCTATTGATATGTATGCCAGCATTCCTTCAAGTGTGTCCAATAGCATTCAAATGCTTCTTAAAATATTAATTTTGCCAAAAATTGCACATTTCATGTTTTAAAAATTAATTAGCCTATGAATTAATTCCTATGTGAGATTACTGCAATGTATTTACTAGTGATTTAGCATAATGGAGAGATCTCTGGTCTGAGAATCAGGAGACTGGGATTCTAATGTGCAATCAAGAACCAATTAGTTGTATTCCTTAGGCAAATTATTGACTTCTTTGAACCTCTGTCTTTTTAGTTGTAAATTAAGAAATTAGGTTGAGTGTGGTGGCCCACTCTTGTAATCACAGTACTTTGGGAGGCCGAGGTGGGCAGATTGCTTGAGGCCAGGAGTTCCAGACCAACCTGACAATATGGTGAAACCTTGTCTCTCCAAAAAAAAAAAAAAACAGCTGGGCATGGTGGTGCTCACTTGTAGTCCCAGCTACTCAGGAGGCTGAGGTGGGGAGATCAATTGAGCCTTGGAGGTTGAGGCTTCAGTGAGCCGTGATTGTGCCACTGAACTCCAGCCTGGGCAACAGAACAAGACCCTGTCTTAAAAAAAATAAAAAATAAAAAAAAGGAAATTAAATTTTTTTGTTCTAAATTATTCTGGTTCTATAAATCAGATGGTCTGCTAAGGCTTAGAGCCAATTAGAAGGTCAAAAAACGAGAGTTAAGATTAATCATTCCTAAAGACTTCCCAATGCTATTTCATGCTCTAGAACTTTCCTTTCACCCTTCCTTCCAAAAGGTGGCTTGATGAACAACTAGCTGTAGGAGTAGCCTTCCACAATCTTGCTCCTACTAGATTATAAAGTCATACCAACATAGGATTATGTCCTACTCGTATGAGATTCACCACAGCAACTAGCCACATACTTTGCACATAGCTGCTAAAGGAATAAATTAGCAGATGGAATGAAGGATGTAAGAAGAGGGGGAGGGAGAGAGATAGATAACTAACTGTTCCATTTATGATGTGGAGCTGCTAAAGGAAAGAGAAGAAGTAGCTAAGTCTGTCAACTTCCATCTAAAGAGGGGAGCAGGACAAATCAGAGATATCTGGTAAAGGTTTGATTTAATTACTACAGATGTAAATCACAGTGGACAGTGATATTTCAAACAAAGTTAACGAAGTGAAATTCTAGTCCAACACAATTATGTGATCTTTTCCTTGGAATTTTTTTTTGTATTAGAGTTTGATCTAAATTTTAGGTTATAGATTCAGGTTAAAAAAAATTGAGAACACTGAAAAAGACTCAATTGAGAAATGAACATAAAAATAGAAGAGACTCGATTAATTTACTGAAAATGAAATAAGCAAGACATAACAGTTATGGTGAAATGAGTATTAGCTGCAATGAAATTTAATTCTCCTTGACCTTTCCATTCTATTGTTGAATAAAAAAATACATATTTTTAGGTGGTACGTATTTGAGAGGTTCTATATGGGTGTATGTATATGGCGAATTTATAAAGTATCATATTAAGATTGCAGCTCTGAAGTTAGGTTGCCTGATTTCGCATTCTGACACCACTTATTAGTTAATATGACTGAGCAAATTACTGAACTGTTCTGCACTTGCCTCAGAACCCTCATTTACAAAATGGTGATAATAACAGTGTCTGATAAGGTTATGTGAAGTTTAAATGAGATAATGTTTAAAAAGCACTTTGCACATTACTTGTCTAAGTGCTTCATAATGTTGTTGGGTGGGGGAGATAATGCGTGTGCTACTACTACATTTGTATATCTATAGAGAAAACAATTCTGAAAAGATCCACTTCAAATTATTAATAGAATTAGCTTTGGTGAGTGGAATGTGGGAGGATGTAGCATATACGTTTCACTTTTTCTTTAACCACTTCTCTAATGTTGACTTTTTTATAACAAACATTTTTATGTCATAATTTTGTCTTTAAATTTTGATAGATCTAAAGAGAGAACTTACCACTGTAAATTCATTCAGAGAGAGCACAATTCAAACTCATTTATGCAGAATTAAGGTAGTAGAAGATACTACAAATAACAATTCCTTTTTAGGGGGACAATATTTATATGCATATTCAAACCTATGGTCTCAATTAATCCTTTAGGTTAAATAGGATTTTGCTATTTCCACTAGAGTTGAGAAAGTTGAGAGAGTTCCCAGATCTTACCTTATTAGTCACCTAGTGAAGAGCAGGGACAGAAATGACTGAAGTTCCCTGATTCCACAGAGCCCCTCCACTGCCTTATGACATCTACAGTGTCCATCATTCCCCACGGAGCTCCAGTTTTAAAGAGACAAAGAACAGTGCATTTACATAATCTTGAAACCAAGCAGAATGGAGAGTAACAAGTCTTTTGGGGAACTGACTAATTCGTTTTAGATCTATATAAAAACATAGGCGAAGACTCTCAAAATATATGGTCACCATTCTGGTAATTTCTTATCTCCTGTAAGGTTTAAATATATTTGATGTTTTAGGTTTTTGTGGCTGATAAACTGAAGCCTTTCACCTTGTGGCTAATTTAACATGGTTAGCTTTGGTTGAGATCTCATTTTTCTGCCTGCAGATTCACAAGATCCCCCAAAGTCTATTCAGTAATTGTGATGCATTCCTATAGCATTTAAGACTAAGCCCTAAAAGCTTTGCTTTGTATACTTGATCTGTAGCGACCTTTAGAGTTTGCTGCCCATTGAACCGAAGGTCTTCCTTGTGAAATCATAGAATAGTGCCCCAGTTCACTTTCTGTTACTTGATATCACTGAACAAAAATACCATTATCAGTGTCTGAGAAAAAAAGAGATATGGTACCCTGTCTCTTTAACAGTTTAAGAATAGCAAGCACAGTAGAGTTAATTCTTTTGGGGGCTGTGCCTTGAGAATTTTCTGGCCCAGAATCAAACTACAGATAATTAATTATGTCAGTGAAAAGCTCTGATGGCCTGTTCTCTTCAGAAAAAAGTGACATCATCCATAGAATTCTCTGGCAATAAAGCAGAACAAAGCTGTGAGTGCAGGAAATAACAGACAGATGTCCGTGAGTGCATATTTTATCTACTTCAAAGTGCATTGCAAGAAGTCATGCTCTAGGGCTGTCTCCCAGCAGCAGTGGCTTGGCAAGGGGTCTTGGAGAGTCAGAGAAGTTTACAGGATTGGGTTCACTGCCTCACGTGCCCTGGCCTGAAGATTGAAGTGCAGCATCTTTAAGGAAGTTACTAAAAAAAGATGACAATACTCAAAAAATGTTGGCAAGACCATGAGAAGCCAATCAAGTTATGTAGTGTGGGGAAATTGGACCAGATGGCTAAAGACGGCACCACTTGTGGATGATTGTTAGTACAGGAAACATTACCCAGTGAGTTTTGTTCCAGGACTTTCCTTAGCTCTGTGCTTACATCATATTTTTACTGAAAATTGTTATTAACACCTACAGCAACATATAATGGAAAGAACAAATATTTTGGAGTTAGATAACTCTGTTTTTTACTAACGGGATCTTGGTCAAGCTATTTACTTTCTCTGAGCCTTATTTCTTCATCTATAGAATTGGAATTAAGAAGCAGTAAATTAAATAATGCTCCTGAAAGGAATTTTGTCCACACTAGAGTAAAACGTAAGAATCGGTTGTTTTTAAATTGAACTCTGTCCTTTCCTGCAAAATATATTACATATCTAAATCTACATATCCGAAGTCAGACTTATATTAGGTAGAACAAATGTCTACTACACAAGCAATTTTAGGTATAATAGAAAGATCATTGTTTCAAAATTTCAGGTGCCAGAGGACCAGAAATTCCACTGTTGGAAATTTAGTCCTTTGAGCTGAAATACCTAGCACTTTCTTTTAAAGAAATTATAGGCCAGGTACAGTGGCTCACGCCTGTAATCCCAGCACTTTGGGAGGCCAAAGTGAACAGATAACGAGGTCAGGGATTCGAGACCAGCCTGACCAACATGGTGAAACCTCGTCTCTGCTAAAAATACAAAAATTAGCCAGGTGTGGTGGCGCGCGCCTATAAGCTCAGCTACTCAGAAGGCTGAAGCAGGAGAATGGCTTAAACCCGGGAGGTGGAGGTCTTAACCCGAGTGAGCTGGGATCAAGCTACTGCACTCTATCCTGGGCGACAGAGCAAGACTCTGTCTCAAAAAAAAAAAAAAAAACCCACAAAAAAATTTGTATCTAATTATCAAAGTAAAACCAGTCTGATATAGATTATTTAGAACATGCATTCTCAGTGTCATCACTACTGTTCTCAAGAGGGTGAAATTTGGTTCTGAGGGTGGTGGTGAATAAATTTTAGATGTGACAATGGTTTATGGCCCTCAAAAGGATCACAGAACATAAATATATGTACAGGATATATCTATGGTATTAAAGTTTCAAAAGAGGGCAATACAAGTAAAAACACCTAAAAAGTCTCCTTAAGAGGACAAAAACAAGTTTGAAAAACAATGATTTAGGAAAACAAAACTTATGAAAAAAGTTTTTCATAATCATCCATAATTCTACCAACATAAAAGAATAATTGTGGCTATTTTGGTGGGTATTTTTCTTCACATGTATTTTTTCCATAATTGCAAGCACAGTATATATGCAACTTTAAATATTTATAATAAGCATTTCCCACATCATTCAGCCACCCTTGGGATATAATTTTTAATCTTTGTATAACATTTTATTCTATGGGTATAGTACATTTTACTCAAATATTTCCTTATTATTAAATATTTATTTTTCCCTTTTTTTACTATTAAACATAACATCGTATTTGTGCAACAATCTTTGTCCTTCTTTTTAAACTACTCAATTAAAAGGTATAAATGGTTTTGAAGACTTGTGTGTTTCTGTTGCCAAGTTATTTTTAGAGCCATATGTCTTCCCAACAAAATTATGAGAATGCCTATTTATCAAACTCTCACTTGTAATAACTATTATAGTTCTAAAATTTGTCCTGATTTAAGAGGTGAGTAATGGTATCTCATTATTGTTTCAATTTATAATTCTTTAGCTGTTAGTTAAGTTGAACTGTTTCTTAATGAACATTTTATATCTCTTTAGAGAGCTGTCTATTTATACCTTTCAGGCATTTTTCTTTTGAGCTTTAGGGTTCTTCTCACTGATATATGTAAACTCTTTATAATTAAGTATAGTTACCCTATATCTTTCAGAGTTGTTACAAATATTTCCTTTCTTTTTTTTTTGTCTTTTAGTTGGCTATGATTGTTTTTTACAGTTAGAATCTCTCTGTTTTTTCTTTGTTATTTTAGAGAAAGTCTTTCCTGTATTCAGAAGTCAGATAACTACCCATGTATATTCATTCATTCATTCATCCAGCAAATATTTATGAAGTATCTGCTATTTGCCAGATACTATTTTTAGGCATTGGGGATAAAGCATAAACAAAGCTTGTTGAACAGCAACAAAAAATCTCTGTCCTTAAGGAGTTACATTCTACAGGAGGAGACAGACAAGAAACAAAGTCAGTCAGTCAAGCAGATATGTTAAAAGATAATAATCCTATGGAGAAAAAGAAAGACAAGAAAAGCCTTAGGATATTTCAGAGATGAGGATTGTAGTTTTAAATAGGAGATCAGGGAAGATTCCACTAAAAAGCTAACATTTAAATAAAGACCTGAAGAAGATGGGAGAGCACACCACGGGGGAAGAGCATTCTAGGCAAAGGGGCAGAGGCCTGAGCGGAGAGTATGCCTGGAGAGTCTAAGGCACAGCAAGGAGGCCAGTGCAGATAAAACCAAGGGGAGAGGAGGTGGTGGTTACAAGAGGGAGTAGTGAAGTCAACACCAGCCTCTCCAACACTTGGGTCCTGTTGCTGGGTTTGACTTCCCATCCCAGATTTTTCTTCCCTAAGAGTGAGCTTCCTCAGAGTCTCTGTTGTTTCTCCCAATAAGTCGGCCTTGGTTTGACCATTGCAATCTATCTAATACCTTTGAATAAGTCTGAAGTTCAATAATAGACCTCTCTCTCTCTGTCTCTCTTTTTCTGCCTCCATTAGGCATCTTTAGCTTCTGTGTAAAGCAGTAATGCAAACGAAACAGTTGCTTATTTCTACTTGCAAAAGGCATCTGAATATCAGCAACTTCCAGTCAATATTCCTTGTAATATGTATTTCTATATTTTTAAAAACTGAGTAATAAACTACATTTATACCTAGTAATTTAAAAAAAAAAAAAAAAACTTGGGTTCTAGTCATAGCTTGGTTGTGAACCAACTGTATATCCTTGGTAGGCGGTAGGCAATAATAACAACTTACTTTTATGAAATTCATAATATTTAATTCATTTTCAAGGGTAATATTTTAAGTTATTCACCTTACTTCAGCCTAGATTTCTCATTCATAAATGAGAGCATTAAGTTGGATTTTTTTTTCAGGTATTATGCATAGATAAAGAAATAGAATTCAATTCTTGAATCAGGATCTTTGAAATGAGGGTCATACATTTTATTCTACATATTATCAGCTCTATATTTTAGATTTTGGTGGTGGCAAAACCTATGTTGGTGCCCTTAGTTTGGTATCAATTTCAGTATTAATAAGGGTAGACAGGAACATGCTGCAATAATAAATTAATCTACAAATACCAGTGGCCAAATTCTTTCTCATTACTATATTTGTCCAACTTGATTTGATGGGAACAGGGGGTGATTTGTGTTCCAGGTAGTCACTCAGGGACCCAGATGGAGTTTTCACCATCAAGTGAAAATTCCATCAGTTTTCACTTCATGTCCATTAGTTGTTTGGACAGGAAGAGAAAAGTAGAAGAGTTATGCATCAGTTCACTC
Organism: Macaca mulatta; assembly: GCF_049350105.2. Classification (NCBI taxonomy): domain Eukaryota; kingdom Metazoa; phylum Chordata; class Mammalia; order Primates; family Cercopithecidae; genus Macaca; species Macaca mulatta. Next base: position 110,358,426 of record NC_133409.1, read on the forward strand.
ATCATTTCTCATAGCCTATTGACCACAACTAGTCACATAACCCCCTCCAGTCACAAGGAGGCTGGGAGATGGGGGATGCTTTTTATTTGTAATCCCCAAATCAATACTTGCAGTGCTTTCATGGCCATTCCCAGATATGCACAGAGCGGCCAAAAATTTGTGTTGCCTACGTGCATGTTCCCAACAGAGGCCGAACAGGCTTTTCTCTGCCTTCTTGTTTCAGCTCTCATACCGTAGACAAGTATCTTTTTTGCTATCTATTTAGTGCCACTATTTTGCTATCTATTTTTTGTGGCTTTTGTTGGTGATTTTGCTGTTTAAAATGGCCCCAGGCAGAGTGCTGAAGTGCTGTCTAGTGTTCCTAAGTGTAGGACATGCTTTAAGGAGAAAACATGTGTGTTAGGTAAGTTTCCTTCAGACATGAGTCCTTCAGACATAGTGTCATTGATCATGAGTTCAATGTTGATTAAGTAACAGTTTTTATAAAATAAGATGCCTTTAAGCAGAAAAACACACAAAATAAAGTAATGCATTGATTGGTTGATGAAAATACTGTGAAGAAAGACTCACAGGAATCGAACTCTGTTTCCCCGGGGAGCAATGATTCAGTATTCACTAAATTCATGTTTGTGGCAACTTTACAGAACATAACTACTACTGTGAATAATGAGGATCAACTGTTTTTCACTTCTATTTGTTCTTCATGTTCAGTAAGGAATCTGAACCATGGAGACATTTGACAGAAATTTTGTGAACATAAATGAAACTAATACGTCGATATCTTTTGGAATCTAAACTTTCTCTAGTGAAGGGCAAAAAGGTAGCTTTTTAAAAAGCAGTTCTGTCCTCAGAGGAGAAAATGTACATGCTTTGAAAAGAAGAAGCATAATAAATTGTTGATGGATAAGTAGGATACACACATACACACCATTCAACAAATGTTTACTGAGCACCCACTTGTGTCAGTCATTGTGCTAGGAGCTAGGGACACAAAAGAGAACAAGAGGCTCCCGCCTTCAGCGCTCTCAGTCTTGTGGGAAGGGATAAAGGTGCAATTGTAATGACAAAGTGGTGACTATTGTGATTAGGGAAGTATCAGCCATCAGAAATGGCAGTTCCACAAATTTTATGCTCACTCTCAAGTCACAGAGCATCACGTATCTCCTAAACAATAGCACTTAGGTAACAGTACGTATAAGATGTTGTTGTTCAAAACATTTTTGAATGTGTCCCATCTCTGATCCAATATACTGAAAAGGCAAGTTAATTTTACAAGCAAATACAATTGACTATTTGGCATTTTAAACAGGCCTTGTAAGGCCAAATATTGCCCATGAAAAGCAGTTAACAAATCACAAATCTTACATAAGTAGACCTTTTTCTCAAGGGTCTAGTTTCTTTTTTTTTTTTTTTTTTTTTTTTTTTTAAAAAAAGGACATTCCAAGTAGGAACTGAATGGGAATATTGTTAAAGATGCAATTTTTAAAACATTTAACATTTCTATTTTTTGTGCTTATTTTAATTTTCCTTTCCTAAATCAGAGAGCTTGACTTTCGTTGCATCCTTCATATACAGGCAATACTTACCTTCAGCATGAGTACTAGCAAAATGTGCTATGTAGTATTTTTTCTTACTGATACTGGATTTTAAAAAAATACTAAGAAAAGTTTAGAAAAAATTGTAAGATATTTCTGCCGTAATATAATCTTTTGACAGCGGTGATGAGGGAACTGCAGACTGTAAACAGTGTAGTCCAAATTTTTGAATTAGAAAGGGAGCTGCCTCTTTAAATCACATCAACAAATAGTACAAGAGGCCTCCATTTGCACTATTTGCACAAGCTGGCACAAGCTGACATAGGGTTGCTAGTGGTCTGCTAGGTTCATGGCATAGGAATCACAGATGTTCTTATGAATGGTTTGGGTAGTCACCGAATATTGGGAACAACAGGGATGAGAAAAAAAAAATGCCTTAGCCTTTGACTTATTGGTTCAGTTTATGGAAAGGCTTTTGGTTATGTTGCCCAGTGGATCAGGCAAATTGCTCTTACCAGAAAAAAAAAAAAAAAAGGAAGCAATTGCCTTTCATTGGGCCTCACTGTATGTCAGGCACTATATTAGTCACTTCACAAATATTTCATTCTCATGCAGGTTGGGGAGCTGAAATTCAGAGCTAACTGGCCCAAGGTCACATAGCTGTAGTAAACAGAAGAGCTATAATTTGTCTGACTCCCAAGGGGTGCGGGGTAACCAACATTTACCAGGCACTTTGTATACATTAGCTCAGAGAGGCTAACTCACTCATTCAAGGTCACACTAACAGTAGTACCGACGCATATTTCTAACACAAGAGTCCCTATGGCATGCTCTTTCTACCACATTGCATCTCTTGAGTAGGAGTAAAATTAAGCCAAAAACTAGCTCTGAGTCTACATCAGGAACTTGCTTTAAAAGAAAAACAAAAAGCAAGTGGATTCAGTAAGGACACAACAACATTAATCTTCAGTACATCAGAAAATTGATACTTATAAGGACCACCCTGAGTTTTCAAAAAGATATCATGTACCTTATATATTTTTTAAGTGGAGGGGGACTTTATAATACATTTGAGGATGTACCTGTGCCCAAACGCTTAAAATTAAAATCTCTAATATTTGGCATGCTAACTCTGATTTTTTTGTAAAAGTGAATATCCAGTGTGACATTCCTCATAGGTTCAGAACGGCTGAGATTTTCTTGCATTTTTGTTCAAAAAAATCAACAGTAGTTTTGTTACCTTGGTCAAATGTATAAGTGTAGAATTCACTTAGGTCAGAGGCTAAAATGAATAGATCAGAAAACACAGTAAACCCAAAGAAATTCAATGTTATGTGATTCAAATAAACCTCATATAAATTCTGTCTAGACAATGTAGTTTTATTTTGTTTGATCAATATAGTTTCTCTTTTGGAAATGCTTTACCCATATCTCCAGACCTCACCAGTCTGAGGATAAAAATAAGATCAAAGACTTTTATAAAGCTATCTTTTCCCTCTCTTGCCCCTGCACCCTCCTGCTCCGTGAGAATGCCAAGCTCCTTTAGGTTATCTCATAAGCCTTGGAAGACCCCAGAAAATCAGAAAATGACCCACACATGTTCCACACACTTCTCTGGGATAATATTGGCATTTGCCATTTGCCCTTTCTTTCCTTCTCCAGCCAGCTGTGAGTCTGATGACTGCCCCTGTAAGTGCACAGCCAACACAGCTGTGTGTGCCCCAAAGACTCTCTCTTCTGTTTATGTCAGTTGTTGTCTACTTGGAGGCTGCTCAGGCTGATGTCTACACTGAGAGCATGATGTAAGCTATAGACAGGGCTACTCTTCCCCACCTTCCCCCCTAACTGCGGAAGCTGTGGTGCTTTGAATTCTAATTTACCAATTCCTCTAGTTCTTACTTGGGTCTTTCATGGCAATCCCTCACCCCAGGACTCAGGCAAGGGTCGATGGGGGTGGGCTACATGGGAGTCTGAGTGACAGACACTGTGCTGCACTCAGACTCACCCTTCCCCTCTGACCCTGCTCTATTGTCCTTCAACCAAAATGGTGCCCTTCTTCCCTGGGGATGAGTTCTTTCCCAGGAAGAGCCTCATGCAAATAGCTGTGTGACAAGGCCACCCGCCAGTCAGTCTTCTAGATTACACAGAAGGATTTCCTCTTGAGGTGGGAAAATAACTTCTAGAGACAACTGAAAAGGAGGCAATCGCAGAAAATTAAGAAAGGGGTGAAGAAAATTTAACTTAATAAACAGAGTTGTACCAGAGATGCTTGATTTGTCCTGGGTCTCATCTAGCTGGTTTGTGTTGAGGGGATTAAGTTTACTGAGCTGATAAACAACCACTGTGAGAAAATGTTATCTAGTTGTACCTTAGCAATGACTTCTCCCATGTTCTAAAAAATTCAGCTTCTCACTGGCCCAGCACGGTGACTCATGCCTGTAATCCCAGCACTGTGGGAGGCCGAGGCGGGTGGATCACCTGAGGTCAGGAGTTCGAGACCAGCCTGGCCAACAATGGGGAAACCCTGTCGCTACTAAAAATACAAAAATTAGTCTGGTGTGGTGGCACGTGCCTGTAGTCCCAGCTACTCAGGAGGCTGAGGCAGGAGAATTGCTTGAACCCGGGAGGTGGAGGTTGCAGTGAGCTGAGATCGTGCCACTGTACTCCAGCTTAGGTGACAGAGCAAGACTCTGTCTAAAAAAAAAAAAAAAAATCTTCTCACCTGGTTCACAGAAAGCTGGACCCTATCTGCTGATTATGCATACAGGTGGGCAGTTTAAGGGCTCTGCCTAAGGTCTTTGTTAGCACAGAACTGAGAGCTTGCAGTCTTTTGGAATTTAAGAAATTATACACTGTAGGATGATAGCGCTGCATGGGGGAACCTGTGACCTTATCTAATTTTTAATCCAGGACACTGCAGCTGTCACACTATTAATATCCCAATGTGTGTAAAACAGAAAAAAGGAGAAAACCACATAATAAAAATGCATTCAAATCCATGGATGACAGTGACATTTGGATGACTAATTACAGGGAACTATGACTAAACTTTTATAATTTATTACATGGAACTTTAGTTTTTTGTTTTGTTTTGTTTTGTTTTGAGATGGGGTCTCAGTCTGTTTCCCTAGCTGGAGTGCAGTGATGTGATCTACCTCCTGGACTCAAGTGATCCTACCTTCTCAGCCTCCCAGGTAGCTGGGACTACAAGCACAGGCCACCACACCTGGCAAATTTTTGCATTTTTTATAGAGACAGGGTTTTGCCATGTTGCCCAGGCTGGTCTTGAACTCCTGGACTCAAGAAATCCACCAGCCTCAGCTTCCTAAAGTGCTGGGATTATAGGCCTGAGCCACTGCGCTCAGCTTGAAATTTTAGTTTTTTCCAAAAATATAATCTCTAGATAGAAAATTGGGAAAGATTTTAATTTTCTTAGTTGATTTTTTTAGGCAGGTGAACGTATACTTAAATTTTTTAACTTGTTGGCCAGCCGTGGTGGCTCATGTCTGTAACCCTAGCACTTTGGGAGGCTGAGATGGGAAGACTGCATGAGGCCAGGAGCTCAAGACCAGGCTGGACAACATAGCAAGGCTCCATCTCTAATAAATAAATAAATAAATAAATAAATAAATAAATAAATAAATAAATAATTGTGGTAAAATGTATGCAATATAAAATTGACCATTTTAACCATCTTCAAGTGTACAGTTCAGTGGCATTAAGTATATTCACCGTGTTGTGCAATTATCACCACCATCCATCTCCAGAATTATTTTCATCTTCTAAACTAGAAACTACTCATTTAAAAAAATAGCATCCGTTTCCCCCTTGCTCTCTGCCATGGCAACTACCCGCTATTCTACTTTCTTTCTCTATAATTTGGCTACTCTAAGTACCTGTAAGTGGAATCACACAGCATTTGTCCTTTTGTAACTGACTTGTTATACTTAGCATAACATCTTCGAGGTTCACCAATCTTATGGCACATGTCAAAATTTCCTTCCTTCTTAAGGCTGAATGATATTCCATTGTATGTATATACCATATTTAGTTTGTCCATTTATCAGTCAATGGACACTTGGGTTCTTCTTATTTTTGACTATTTTGAATAATATTACTATGAACACGAGTGTTCAAATATTGTTTGAATCCCTGCTTTCAATTCTTTTGGAATCATGTGGTAATCTATTTTTAATTTTTGAGGAACTGACATATTATTTTCCATAGTAGCTGCACCATTTTACTTTTCTACCACTAGTGAGTGCACCAGGGTTTCAATTTTTCTGTACCCTCACCAACTTTCTCCTCTCTTTTCTTTCTTTCTTTCTTTCTTTCTTTCTTTCTTTCTTTCTTTCTTTCTTTCTTTCTTTCTTTCTTTCTTTCTTTCTTTCTTTCTTTCTTTCTTTCTCTCCTTTCTTCCTTCCTTCCTTTCTTTCTTTTTCTTTCTTTCCTTCTCTCTCTCTCTCTCTCTCTCTTTTCTTGATAGCCATCCTATTGGGTGTAAAGTAGTATCTATTGTTAATTTTGATTTGTGTTTGTGATATTGAGTATCTTTTCATGTGCCTTTTGGCCACTTGTATATCTTCTTTGGAGAAATGTCTATTTGAGTCCTTTGCCCATTAAAATTTTTTTGCCATAGGAGTTCTTTAATATTCTAGATATGGATATTAATTCTTTTTTTTTTTTTTTTTTGGAGACAGGGTTTTGCTTTTGTTACCCAGGCTGGAGTGCAATGGCACGATCTCAGCTCATCGCAACCTCCACCTTCCAAGTTCAAGCAATTCTCCTGCTTCAGCCTCCCAAATAGCTGGGATAACAGGCATGCACCATCACGCCCAACTAATTTTGTATTTTTAGTAAAGACGGGGTTGTCTCGAACTCCTGACCTCACTTCAGGTGATCCACCCACCTTGGCCCCCCCAAATGCTGGGATTACAGGCATGAGCCGCCGTGCTCGGTCTCTGGATATTAATTCTTATTGCACATACAATATGCAGATATTTTCTGCCATTTTATGGGTTGCTTTCCATACTGTTGATTGTGTTCTCTGATGCAAGGAAGTTTTTAAATTTAATATAGTCCAATTTATATGTTTTTCTTTTGTTGCCTGTGCTTTGGTATCATGTCCAAGAAATAAGTGCTATATCCAATATCATGGAACTTTTCTCCTGTGCTATTTCTAAGAGTTTTATAGTTTTAGCTCTTACATTTTTAACAATTTTGAGTTACTTTTTGTATATGCTACAAGGAAAGGTTCCAACTTAATTCTTCTGCATGTGGATATCCAGTTTTCCCAATATTTGTTGAAAAGACTCTCCTTTCCCCATTGAATTATCTTGCACTCTTGTAGAAAATCATTTGTCTATATATGCAATAATTTATTTGTGGGCTCTCTATTCCATTCCATTGATCATATGTCTGTCTTTATGACAGTACCACACTGTTTTAATTAGTGTAAATTTGTAGTAAGCTTTGAAATGAGGAAATGTGAGATCCCCAACTTTGTTATTTTTCAAGATTATTTCAGCTATTCATGGTCCCTTGAGATTCCATATTAACTTATGGATTTTTCTATTTCTGCAAAGTCATAATTGGGATTTTGAGGATTTTACATTTAAAAACTCAAGCTATCATGGTGGTGGCAAAGCAAGTTTTAACATAAGAAATTGCATCTGTTTCTGATATTTTAATAACAGATTTCTTTTGGTAGATATTCAGTCTGAAGTGCTACTCTTTTATGAACAAGCTCTATACAGGCTTTTAGGCTACTATTGACTGTATAGTTGTGGAGAATAATTTCTCCAAAGAGAACAAAAGTCACATTTTTAGCCCCAGTGGCCCTTTAACCTAACTATGTCTGAATGTTCTTCTTGTACATAGTTGTATCACGAATCTTGTTAACTTTGATTTCTAAAATTCAGGGAAAAAATGGGTTTAATTTCTATAGTAACAGCTAATAACATTATATATTACATAACTTTTTTTCTTTCAATCTGTTTATAATATTAGAATTTATCTAATTCAGGTAAATAATATAATTCAATTTGTACGAGATTTAATGATAGTCCATTTCCTGTTGCAGCATTCTGGTGGAATGTACTATTTTTCCTTATTCAGTTTACATATTTTCTTTTTGGAATCAACTTAAAAAGAAGAAAGTGGGCTGGGCACAGCGGCTCATGCCTGTAATCCTAGAACTTTAGGGGGCTGAGGTGGGAGGATTGCTTGAGGTCAGGAGTTCGAGACCAGCCTGGCCAACGTGGTGAAACCCTGTCTCTACTAAAAATACGAAAATTAGCCAGGTGTGGTGGCAGGCGCCTGTAATCCCAGCTACTCGGAGGCTGAGGCAGGAGAATCGTTTGAACTCGGGAGGTGGAGGTTGCAGTGAGCTGAGATCATGCCACTGCATTCCAGCCTGGGTAACAAGAGCAAAACTCTGTCTAAAAAAAAAGAAAGAAAGAAAGAAAAAAAGAAGAAGAGAAGACTCCCAAATTACAGACAAATACATCAGTTGAAAGAGTAAAGAGGTTGACAAAATGTAACTATTTAGATCTTTTGAACAAAGCTAAGTAGTTAAGTTGTTCTGAGATTTTCAGTGCCAGTTTATGCCTCTCTGACTTTCACATCACTTAATTTTACTTTATTTATTCAGCAAATATTTACTGAGTGCCTGCCATGCAGCAGGCACTCTTTTAGGCACTGTAGACACAGTCTCCCACAGCAATCACAGTCTTCACAGCAGCTCAAAGCCTCAGAAGGAAATAGACAAGTAAATTAATAAATTACCATATGTAAGTAGATACAGAGTGGTTGAATGGGAAAGCAGAATGGGAAAGCAATCACAGAAAGGGTATGTTACTGATCTTCCAGGACTGTCTTTTCTAGGGCTCCTTGACTCACTGCAACAATGGGGTCATATTTAAGAAGTTAAATAATACCAAGAAGTAATAGTGCTTGGGAACTGTGTCATTCTTCCATAAGCATAGAAATGGATTTGTCCTTTCCTCAAAATGGATCCATCATTATTTAAAGTCAACAGCTTTTGGCAGGAATGCCTTGTTCAAAGTGTGCAGTGTCATTAGGTAAGGGCAGGCTTCTTAAACTTCCCACTGGCTATGCTTCCTCTCAGCCAAGTGAGTGGATCATCATGTTGGGGTGATGGTTACATCGTCTAAGAGTCTGTCCCAAGCTGCCTTGCTGAAGCAAATGCTTTTTTATGTCTTTTGTTTTGTTCTGAACACTCGGGTGAATATTAAAATTGTATGAATATTCTGAGTTTTAAGCTACTTATCACCCACCCCAAGTCTTTCAGTAATCTTAGTGCTAAAAGAGGATGCACCATGTTTATCTCCAAGCTCCAAGGCTCGTGGGCATACCATCCCCATTTTAGAAGTGTGGAAGAAGCTATGTCATAGGAGCATAAGAACTAAGCATTCTTTCCTACTCATTATGTTTTTTTCATTCAAAGATAGAAAAGCCACACAAGTTTAAAATACAGTTAAACTGTCGTCAGACATAATAACTAGTAATAGTGCTGTACGTTTTAAAAAAAGCTAAGTTTTGGAAACATGATCAATGAAATTCAGTTCCTGAGCATAATAAGCCCATTTGTGGCTGCCTTGCTAGACACAGGAATATTATGAAATATCCAGTCTCTTTCTGGCTTGGTGTTTGTCATAGGGTGACCAACTTGTCCCGGCTTGCCTGGGACTGTCCTGGTTTGCAGAAGTCTGACTTCACACGACTCAGCTTCCCTTAGTCTCAGACAACCTGGGACATTTGGTCACCCTCATTTGCCCAGAACTGGCACACACTTCCAGCAGTTTTCAGGGATCCTCCTCATATAGGCTGCTGGCTGGAAATGGCCATGATTCTTTGGTGCAGAAAGGTCAGGGACTAACAACACAGGGAGAACAGCAAGAAACCTCTGAGGCAACCAAATCCCTGGGAATCAGACCACCCTGCCAAGAACCTTGAGCTAACACAGCCAAAGTTTTAAGTATTTTTGATGCTGAATTGGTCATCTGTCCTAGCGCAGTGATTTCCAAGTGCAGCTGTGCTTTAGAATCACCTACAGAGATATTTCAAAACACAATTCCTGGCCTGCACCAACAGACTGGCTGACTTAGAATTTCTGTGCTTTTAACATAGCAGATGAATGATGTTTCCAGCACACAAATCTGACCATCACTGTCCTGCTGCTCAAAAACTCCAAAGCCTCTTGCTCTTCTGTGACAAAATCCAAACTCATTGCATGGCTTACAAAGCTTTTCATGAGTTTATTACTCCAGTCTCATATTGCAAAATCTCATGCATTTAAACCTGTTTGGCCTTTGTATACAGTCTTGCCTGGGCCTAGAGCACTCTCACCTTACCTCTTCTTTCTCTAGCTCAAGTATTCATTATGAGATTTCAGGTCCTTAATCCAGGAAGCCTCTTCTGTTAGCTCAGATTCAAGTTAAGTGTTCTTCTAGATGATGTCCTTAGCCCCAATTATTTCCTCCACCTAAGGCTTACTATGTCATATTGTAAACACCTCTCAATTGTTTGTTTGTGTCTCTCCAGACTTGAATTCCCAAGGATGCAGTTATTTCTCCAATACTGAATACAATGCATTGCACAAAGTAAATGTGTGCAAATATTTATTGAAGGAGTGATTGGATTCAGCCCTCTTTTGAACCTGTGCTACTTGTGTGGGTTCCACCTGTCCTGTGTTTTATTCTATCCTCCAATTTGCTCCTGCTTTTCCAGCAAAGCGCAGACTCACTCCATTGACTTTATACAATGAATTGCACACTCACCTGTGGGCCCTAGGCTTCACAGAGCAGCTCTTTGCTGCCCCCACATGTTTTGAATCAGCTTCTTATCCAGTCAACTGAGAAACCCCTTGTTCCACCTGGTGCAGTTTCAGTTGTGGGGTATTTATGGAACATCCTTGTTCTTGGCCTCCCTACACTTCCACTGGCACAAAGAAGAACTATGTCTGATGGAAGAGAATGGTGTGACAACTGTGTCTGTTTCTCTACTCTAATCTCATATTTGTTCTCTATCATCAGGAGTAAATAAGTTGAACATAGAGTCATCTTCAAAGCATTCTTCTCTGGGTCATTTTACATGTATTTAAATATAGTGGTCTATTTTGCAGCTTCCCCACATCCTAGGATTTTAACAAATTGTTTTGGATAAATTTCTATGTGAAAATATTAATGCTCAAGAACAGAAGCTTTCTTACATTTTGAACTTTATTCTTTTATAGAAAAATTAGCAAGTTTCTCAGAAATGGAGATGTAAAGTTTTCTCCCCAAAATATAGAATCTTTTTTTAACATAAATTGAATCATTTGTTTCAAATAGTAAAATAAATTTGTGATCACACAGTCATCTTCATTAATACATTGATTAAATAGATACCACAATTTTATTGATTTACTATTTTATTATTATCACTATTATTCTTATTACAGGCGTGAGCCACCACACCCAGCCTCTTTCCATGATTATTACTATACAATTAAAGAGGCTTTAGTAAATTTATAGTGAATAGTGTGGTTGTAAATAAATGCATTGTATTATATCACCATAACCTCTTTTTCTTCAGTAATTAGTATCTAGGGTAATTAAACTAAGATGAAATATATAGTATATGTAGCATATCACAATTAATACAGTTCAAGCAAAAGTGTATTTCGGGGAAGGAAAGTAATAGGTGTTTGATATCAGTTGGAACACAAGAAACTGTCTTCTAAGAGAATTAGGAAGTTTGGGGTCAAGATGATCAATACCAATAATATATGGATATTTTTAAACTAAATAACTTAAATGATTAAACTGAAATAGCTACCTGCTTACAGTTTTAAAAGTACTTTATTTGCATTATCTTGTTAGAGCCTAACACAGTCCCTATAATGTATAGGGGTTGTGTCCCCACTTTACAGACAAGGAAACAGTCAGGGAGATTAAATAACTTTTGGAGAGACTGCTCTGATTTTGAAATTCCTTTTTGAAAAAAATATTCCTAAGAGTAGATTGTGAAATATCTAGACAGTTTTAACAATATCAGTTTTACATGTTATATTTGGTTAGGGAAAAATGTATCTTATAAAATTCCTTTTCTACCCATGCAGCAAAAAGTTATTTAATCATGGAGACATAACAGAAACCATAGTATATAATTACTATTGCCTCAGCACCTACTGTATGCCAAGTTTTATATTAGGCATCTTATATATTTACATCTGATTTTAATCTAACAACAAGTATATAAGAAAGTTATTATGATCCAACTTCATAAATGATAAATTAGGTCAAAGTAATGTTAACTGCTTGCACAAATCACACACCTTAGCTGAGATTGGAAACTATTTCTGAGTCTCTTCAAAGCTGGACTCATTCTATCATGATATAAATTTTATTCCTATATTTTAATTAAAGTTCATACTTGCTTGATAGCTTTAAGATTTATTTAATTTTCTTTATGCTCGAGCTATGTAAACTTGGGCAAACCAGCAGTAAGATTGTTGCTCTCAACATTACTTGATAAAGTTTACATTTAAGAGCCACTTTCTGATTACCTTTATCCATAACTAAGGACAAACACTTTTTCAGAATGTCATTTGTGGAAAGACCATATGGAAATAGTTCTGCTGTGATTCCTTCAGCTGTCTAGTTAGAATGTGACTAAATCATAATAAATTTTAGGTGAGAAAACCTATAATCCTTATACTATGCTGTTTTCAGTACACTTACCCAGCTCAGTGGCTGTTTTACCTCTGGCTTTACTGGTGTGTTTGAAATAATTCTGAAAGAAATCAAGACAATGCCAAAAAGAGGGTATAGAATAATCCTTGAGCAATTTTTGTTTTATGTCCTCCTTTGTGTTAAATCCTAGGTACTGTGCATAGGACTGTCTATAGCCAGAATGAAGGTGGCTTTCTCAGCATTGAGTGCATGAAAAAGAACTTTCTATGAAATTATTTGCCTTTGTTTTATTTATGGGGAATAAGGAATGATGAAGTATTTCTTTTTTCTTTATGAAAGCACTACTTTGTTTCTCTTTGTAAAACTAGTTACATATTTACTGTAGAAAATTTAGAAAATACATACCTGTAAAAACAAAAAGAAGAGGTTAAAAATACAAAAATTAGCCGGGTAAGGTGGCATGTTCTGTAGTCCCAGCTACTCGGGAGGCTGAGGCAGGAGAATCACTTGAACCTGGGAGAGAGAGGTTGCAGTGAGCCAAGATCATGGCACTGCACTCCAGTCTGGGTGACAGACTGAGACTCTGTCTCAAAAACAAAAACAAAAGCAAAAAACAGAAAAATAAAATAAACATCAAAAAAACAGCCCTTAATATTACTACCCTGTCTTCTAAGCCCTTTTCTTTTAGTATTTCAGAAATTTTTAATCAGTATCTCAATTTACAGTATAAACAACAGTACATTCTATTTTACTTTTTATATTAAAATTTTTTATTTATTTATTTATTTATTTTTTCAAAGAACAGTACATTCTATGTCTGCTCTATAAGACTTCACATTTCACATGTTAGAAAAATGAACTTTAGAAAATGGCCTTTACTTCATCTGATTTAAAGATGAGAAACAGACAGTAGTTTGTTATCAAGAACTTCCAGCTTGCCAACCTTCTATCATTGCCATTTTTTCACTTTAAATGTGATTCTAAATTTTCCTTTCCTGTCATTACATAAGTCACTAAATTCACAGTATGGTGTTTCTTCTTTAAAGACGAGTTCGTCTCTTTCGGATTTGGTCAAAGCATAAAACTGACCTAGGGTGTGAGGATAATTTAAAGGAGAAAAGTGATGACAGCTTTTTAAGATCGGAAAAAGGAAATGTACTTGCACCAAAGTAAGCAAGTTGACTTTGGATGATGCCAAGGATTTGTATTCAGTTTAGTTGCTATGTCTCGTAATCTATTAGTGTGGCACAGTACTCTCAACCCTGGAATCACCTGGGAGCCTTAAAAAGCGTTGATGTATATAGGTCCTTCCCCAAAAGATTAGAGTGTAATTGGTCTGGAACGGCCTGGGCCTTGGGATTTTTTAGAGTTCCTCAAATGACTTCAGCACAGTCAGCATTGTGAATCATTACTTTAGAACATGCTTTATATATTCACCTATGTCAGATGAACACAGGAGCACTTTCTGCCTGAAGACCAGTAGCAGTCTACATAACTTGAGGCTCCTTCAGTATAGATTGGGAGTTATGCCTTGCACAATGGTGCCTGGCAGAGAGGATGAACAGGGCTAAAAGACAGCCTGCTCTTCACTCACTAGGTGAGCTGCGCTCTGACTCAGGGCTGTGTCTCCTAGATAAAGTGGGCACCTTTTTCTAATGAGCACAGTGTACAGGCTAACTTGACCCTGCATCTGTGCTTATCTTCTTTCAACCTGCATGGAGACACATTGCCTTTCCATTAAACTATTTCCTGACTTCAACATTCATTAACATTCTAAACCACCAGGTTCTTCAAAATTCATATTTTCCATTTTTGTCTTGAAGTAAGCATGTGTATATGTGGCAGAAACATTTCAAATCTGCAAATTCCAGTTCATTGACATCTCAGTAATGAATTATTCTGTAGCCATATGAAATTAGATTAATTGGGAGACTGAAAAGGCAACAAAAGTGAGAAACCTCGAGAAAGACAAACTTTATAACGGTCGTATTGTGAACACTCATAGTTGACTAGTTAGCTCTCTTCTTTAGAATATCATAATAATGAACCAGGTTTATAATTTCAGTCCCACAGTTAGCATCAATATAGGAGAAAACTCTATTCCATTGTCATAGGCTGAAACTTTGTTCCCAACCAGATTTTCCTTTAGTACAAGTTGGAATGAAGTCAGGGCACTTCTTACCCATCACCATTACTGGAAAAACAGCTCCAAGTGTGTCCCTATATGGAAATACATTCAGCAAATGTCAGCTCCATCATAAGTAGAAAGATCATCCCTACTAACCAGTGCAAAACATAAGCAGGTGTATTTGCATTATGTGATGGGAACCACAGACTGTATGATATAAAGCCTATAATCGTGGTTTTCTTGAAAGCTTCAGTAATACGTTGTGCTAAGAAACAAACAAACAAAACTGACCTACCAAGCTGACTCATCTAACTGACAGTCTGGATGTTAAAGGGGTGTAATTTCACCTTTATTGTGAATACATTAGATACATTAGATTTGAAAAGGACAGCCAAGCATCATATGAGTTCTCAACCATGTGTTTCTGTGCAAAATGAATCACCTAATGAGAAACAGGAAATCATCAATAAAGGCTGTTTGTTAATTGACACATGAAGTTATAACTAGAATGGAGGCAGCAGGGTTTTATTTTAAACCAGATTTGAATACTACATTGAGAACATCAACAGAAAACTAGAAGATTTTAGACTGTCATTGACCTCGCGTGCACTGAAACAGGTTAAGTATCCCAGGACCAGCCCTGCTTGCCTCCCTCCACCACCCCATCCCGAATTATTGCTACTTAGATAAAGCAATTTTTATGTAGTTAATATTAGCACAAATCCTTTTTTCTGCTTGCCTGCTTCCTAGCAACCTGAAGCAGAGTATCTGCTTGCCAATCTGCTTTTGGTTAAAAAAAAAACAGAATACCCAATGAATTTGCCAATAGCCCTGACAAAATGGGGATGTATTCAATAAGCTCTCTGTTGATATTTTGAGCCCAGTATGTGATTTACATTGTCAATCGTCTGATCTTGCTGCACTTTCTATTACAGGCCAGAGAAGACGTGATCCATATGCTGAAGACGGAGAAAACCAAACCTGAGGTTCTGGAGGCTCATTACGGGTCTGCGGAGCCAGAGAAAGTGCTGCGGGTCCTGCACCGAGATGCCATTCTTGCCCAGGAGAAATCCATAGGAGAGGATGTCTATGAAAAACCGATTTCAGAGGTAAAAATATGACACCAACAAGTCCCCTGGAAGGGAAGGAACCTCAGGGAGATATCTTCACATTCTTCCATTTACATGCTTTAACATTTTCTTTCAAAGGCAAAATTTTGATGATACACTAATATAAAATTAAAGTGTAATTAAATAAGTCAAGGGTTATAGTGGATAAGCTTCAATGTTAAGAATTGTAGAAGCTTTTCTTTAAACATACCAAAGCCTGAAATATATTTTTCCATGTGGTTCTGATAGTTACATGCACTTGCAGTATATTATTATTTTACTTCTCTAAGAAATGATAGTGTAAAAATTTGAAGTGCTTACCAGTTTTAACATTGAGCTGTCATGATTCTTACAAAATTGGTAACCTAAAATTAAATTGATCTTATCACTGATATGGTTATAAAGACACTTTTTTCGAATTTTATAAACTCTTTCATAATTAAAATGGTCTAATGTGAGTGGCCAAAATATAGTGACTGAGGCAAAATCCTTATGAAATACTTAGGGCAATTCTTTAAGATGAAAGGAATTCTAATAGGGCTATGACTATTATTATCGATTACTCATAATACCACATTTTAAAAATACTCTCACATTGTAGTAGAAGTTCGAGCCAGATTAGGATACAAGTTTTTCACATTGACCCTTCAGACTTTATATTAAAAAATTTACAGTGGCCGGGCGCGGTGGCTCACGCCTGTAATCCCAGCACTTTGGGAGGCCGAGGCGGGCAGATCACGAGGTCAGGAGATCGAGACCATCCTGGCTAACACGGTGAAACCCCGTCTCTACTAAAAATGCAAAAAATTAGCCGGGCGAGGCGGCGGGCGCCTGTAGTCCCAGCTACTCGGGAGGCTGAGGCAGGAGAATAGCGTGAACCCGGGAGGCGGAGCTTGCAGTGAGCCGAGATCGCGCCATTGCACTCCAGCCTGGGCGACTAAGCGAGACTCTGTCTCAAAAAAAAAAAAAAAAAAAAAATTTACAGATGTGAAATTAGTGTCATGAACCAAAAAGAGAACAGAAATTAAAAGTCTGAAACAACTTACTATTTGTTTAACATGTAATTTATGTCAAGCCTTTGGAGCAGCTCAGTTTGATAACTCTCAGAGATAAGATCTGCTTTAGACAGCATTCACAACAGACTGATGGTCCCATAATTTTTAAATTTCTGCAGCAAGAATAAACTGGAGCTCTATTCTCATCTTTTCCTAAAGAGCTAAGAGATGATTATACGATAGGATGCAGTCAACAGGCTGGATCTACTTTCATGTTGAGACCTACCACTGCGAGCTGTGTATGGCTATAGGCAGATTATATAAGCTCTTTAAGCCTCAGTTTCCTCAACTGTGGGGTGTGAGGAACCACAGTGTCTGCCTCACAGAACTGCTGTGAGGATTTAATAAAGCAATGCCTATAAAACTCTTAACATAGTCTCTGGCACATTCTAGGTACTTAACAAGTATTAGTCATTAGTATTTGCTGGGATTCAAGAATAACTGCTCATACCCTTAATTGGTTTGAAACTTGGGAAGATTTGAGGAGTAAAAGACACAGAGGTCAAAAACATGTATTTAATATGATAATAATAATAATAATAACAACTTGGATTAGAGAACTCAGCTTGGATAAATGGTCTCATTTGGGCTTCTGAATTCTTTTCTTCCAAGGCTAGAGCTTGGGATGACATTCCCCACCCTCACCACCAAGGGAGAGGTGGGTCTGCAGAGAATACACACTTACCCAGGATTACTGCCTCCAATCCACTGGGTTCTGTGGGCTGAACACAGAGAGAGGAGTTTCCGACCTACCTTTAGAAAGTAGGCCTGACCTAAATATTCCTAACTCAGGGACAGAGGATCAGAACAGAAAACACTCACCCTGTGACTTGTCCTTCTGGAACTGGCTAAGCTGGGCATATTTCACAGTTCCTTTCTCCTCTTAACAATCTGAAGAGTCGTTTCCCCTTTGGGGAGAAGTGAGTGAGAAGGCAGAGAGAGAGGGCAGAAAATACTTCTCCTAATACTGCCAAAATGAAGTCCATTTTGTGAGAGAAATAAAATGATAGAAGGAGAAAAGATTTCCTTCCACCACTTACAAATTTTGGGTCTGTTAACCCTTTGAAATTAACAGTCAAGTTATTGTTACCTAGGAGCAGAATCCTGCTTCCAAATTCATGAGGCAGGAACTGTGATACATCACTGTTCCATTAGCCTCCTGGGATCATGAGCAGGTAGTCTAGCTCTTATTTCCTAGAAGCCATATTATATCTTAAGCCAAAAATCACTGCTCTTTCTTATTTCCATACCGTGTTAGGCCCAGCAGGGGTATCCAGTAGAACTCACGAGAAGTTAAGCAATGAACCCAATACAGTGGACCTTTTTCCCTTGCCAAATATCTGGGGAAAAATTAAACAGCAAATATTAAATCTCTCTGCCCTTCTTTGTAAATTAAAGTCTGGGATATCAGAGTTCATAATTCTTAAGCAAAATTCCAAAAACATTGAAGGTTTTCATTTCTTTCCTTCCTAATTTTGTATTCTGCTTAGCTTTAGCCAGTGGGATCTCAATTGATTGTCTGGGTAGAGTTTGTTTTTGTTTTCCCCTTTAGTAAAAAAACCTGGACTCACCGGCATTTTCAAAGTTGTATTAAGATATCCTGAAGTCCCTAGAGTCTACTTTTTTCTGAAGAATCTAAAGAATTATTAGGACACATGCAATTATCAGAGTACAACTTCACACTCATAAATTTAAAAAATACAAGAGAGTCTCTAGCACTAAGATACATTTTTCTCAAGCAAAATGATATTCCTTGACCCTAGGACTCAGTATAAAGAAGGTCTATGTTACTCCTACCAGAGACTAAAGCAGAGATTTAGGGCATGTCTGAGGGAAGGAAGGTAGATAGAGAAAATCTTCAGCCATAGCAGGGTTCTGGTAAGCCTGCTCTTACCAGAGCCTGTTGTCATCAGCAGCTTAATAATTATGGGAAGTGGCAAGCTCGAGATTGGGTGGAGCCTCTCTGCAGGTATTGTCTTTGCCTCAGTGAGTGGCATTCAAAACATTCCTGTCTTTTTGTAAAGTCTAGGGATTTGCAGTGGTGACCTCTTCAGTGCCTAGGTCTCATTTTAGGTATTCAATTTTCCCATCTGAGTATTTAAACTTCTTTGGTCTTTTTCTTTTTTCGGGCCCTGTTGCCAGGCCTAGGAAGCCCATTGCTTTAGAGGGTTACCCTTCTGAAGCCTGTGTAATTTGAGGCCCAGAAGGGATCAGACCTTACTCTTCCTCAGAACTTAGCCTCCCCTCATGTTTGAACTTTCAATCTTTGAGTAACTTGTCTGACTCAAGGCAACAAAAATATTTCTTCTGCCACAACTTTTCTGTGTAGGAAGGCTCAGCTGAGTTGTTGCTTCAGCATTTTAGTCATTTTCTTCAAGTGCTCCCAGACATTTGTTTTTCTAATATTGCCTTCCATATTCTACATTATGTGGGCTCCCTCAATGAGAGATGTGAAATCAAAGAATTCTGAGTCTGCCAAGAGTATTCTTTTTTTTTTTTTTTTTTTTTTTTTTTGTGAGACGGAGTCTCGCTCTGTCGCCCAGGCTGGAGTGCAGTGGCGCGATCTCGGCTCACTGCAAGCTCCACCTCCTGGGTTTACGCCATTCTCCTGCCTCAGCCTCCTGAGTAGCTGGGACTACAGGCGCCCGCCACCGCGCCCGGCTAATTTTTTGTATTTTTAGTAGAGATGGGGTTTCACCGTGGTCTCGATCTCCTGACTTTGTGATCCGCCCGCCTCGGCCTCCCAAAGTGCTGGGATTACAGGCGTGAGCCACCGCGCCCGGCCGAGTATTCTTTGTTAAACCTAAATCTTATCTGTTTTCATCTTCTTGAGTCGGATAATCTTCATTAAAGGGCCTTTTTCCATTACACCACACCCACATTTGAACTTATCTAGTATTGTCCTGCCTAAATTCCCTTTTCTTTGTCTCATCTTTCCTTCAAACACCACATCCCAACATTTCTTGAGTACGTTCACTCAGGCCCCAGTAATATTGGCGATTCCAGTGGACGTGGTGTCTCATGCCTGTAATCCCAGCACTTTGGGAGACCGAGGCAGGCAGATCATTTGAGGTCAGGAGTTTGAGACCAGCCTAACCAACACAATGAAACCCCATCTCTACTAAAAATACAAAACTTAGCCGGGCGTGGTGGCAGGTACCTATAATCCCAGGTACTCGGGAGGCTGAGGCACAAGAATCGCTTGAACCTGGGAGGCCTCGGCGGTTGCAGTGAGCCGAGATTGCGCCACTGCACTCCAGCCTGGGCGAGAGAGCGAGACTCTTTCTCAAAAAAAAAAAAAAAAAAGTAAATAAATAATAAATAAATAAACATTGGCAATTCCATCTACAACAGCTGAGACACTGAAACTCACCAAATAATGCTTCAGATATCTTACCCTGATCTTCCCAGTTTTCGATTCTTAAATCTATTCGTATTTTATATAACCACTTTGAATAGATGTTGCAATCTTTAAGGGAAGGGCCCCCACTTGAGCTCACAAAAGACTATCAGTCCATTTACAGTGTTCTCCTCAATCCCTTCCTGGATCCTAATGCTTTCTTTGTGAGGAAAGTCACACTGCCCTGTCCTGTGGGCTCTCCTGTCTCTGTCGTCTCTGGGCACGCGTTCAGATTCAACAATGTCTGAAATAACTTCCATTTTAATATCCCTATTTTTAGAAGTACTTAGATCCATTTCCGCTTTGTGTAAATCTAGTTTGGTCTTTAAGACCTCATATTTGCTTTTAAGTAGATTTCTCTTTTCCTCAATTCCTTAATACTTCTCCAGTTAGCCCTTTGCAGGTAACAGAGCTAAAAATACTTCCTGAATCATGCCTTTTTGTCTAAAACATACTGAAATTTCTCCTCAAGTTATTGAACTTCTCCACTAACTTTATTCATTAGAATAAGACTTCCAGGTACTCTCTTTCCTTAGTAAATTTTTGGCATTTGGTGTTATGATTCTCTCATTCAATTTTCCTTCCACCTCGTCCAAGTAGAATCTACATTTCCAAAGTAATAGGTGCCCATTCTACTTTCACTAGTCATTTAATAAAACCCGTTCCTCTATACTGAGCCACAGCTTGGATCCTGAAACCAAAAGCCATGTACATATAGTATCTATGATTAATGAATCTACAGAATCTTCAGAGTCTCTGGACAAGCCACATAGAGCCAAGAAAATAGACTACCTCTGTTCTCTCTTAGGAGATTGATGTAGTTCCAAACAAAATAACAAGAAACAGCATCTGGTACAGCTGATCTTTTGCTACCTATGTTATTCTTACATCCAAAACTTAAAATTGACACCTAATACCTCACATACTAATGCTTTATAGCAGAAGAATTTATAGCCTCTACATTCTAAAGTCTGGATCTGCAGCTCTGCCTAAAAAACACACTACATACACCAATGCCTCAGTAACTTATGCATTACGAGATGAAAAGACTGCTTTGCTGATAATGTAATTACTGTTGTGGTCAAGCTGTGCTAGTGTTTGGTGAGGTGAACATTACCCACAAAGACTTCAGCCACCTACTCCAGTGGCTTAGTCCAGAACTGTAGCTATCGCAAACAACCAGTCTCAAAAGCCTACAAGGATAGATGTAAAAAGGCTAAGGTCTACCCTCTGCCTAGGGGGCCCCAGAACACTTGATATTTCCATGTGCTGTTTTTTTCTCCAGATGTCCGTGTAATGACTATCTCGTTACATTTCCCAGTCAAACATCCGATTAGTAATGCTCCCACCTTCCTCTCCAGAATTCCTTACATGGATTGAGAGATCCTGCAGAAGAGTTTGACCCTTCAGATCACAGTGTATCATTGTATGACAGGCAGAGTAAAAACTAAGAAACGAAAGGGCTGGGCTGCACATATCCAGTTCCCTATTCCAAATACAACTTTCAAATAAGTCACCCCTCCTTCCTTTGGGAGGAGTTCGGTAGGGCCTGAAGAAAGAGGGAAAATACTGATCTTCAAATACTTTCCAAAGGATGGGGAGTCCTATTTTATGATAAAGCAGCAAGGCTCAAAAAGGGGGGAAAGTTGCTTTTTCTACATTTCTGATGGTGATGATGTTTCAGCAATGCTTGACATGTTCTCTAAAATATGTTGAAAATCACATTTGTAGAAATTTGGAAAGTTCTTGGGGAGAATATTTTGTAATAGGGAATGGAGCTATTCTAATGGGAAAACCTCACGCATAGACTGTCTCTTTAAGACTACAAAAATTGACTGGGTGTGGTGGCTCACACCTGTAATCCCAGTACTTTGGGAGGCAGAGGTGGGTGGATCACCTGAGGTCAGGAGTTCAAGACCAGCCTGGCCAACATGGTAAAACCCTGTCTCTACTAAAAACACAAAAACTAGCTGGGTGTGGTGGTGGGCACCTGTAATTCCAGCTACTCAGGAGGCTGAGGCAGGAGAATTGCTTAAACCCAGGAGGCAGAGGTTGCAGTGAGCCAAGATTGCACCACTGTACTCCAGCCTGTGCAACAAGAGCGAAACTTCATCTCAAAAAAAAAAAAAAAAAAAAAGAAAAGAAAAGAAAAAAAAGACTACCAAAAATTATTGGAAGATATAAAAATACAATTAGCAATTCCTGATGATCTCAGATAATATCAGCCACCCATTAACATGGGCTTCTCCACCAGTCTCTATCTGGGCACTGACTCCTAAACAAGGGAAGTGGAGATCTGGGAAAAAGATAATGCGAGCAGTCTCTCTTTTATTTTGGGCCCCAGAAATGACTCACTCACAATGAACACATCATGCAATTATAGAGAGAACTTAATCCTCCTTATAACTGAAGGGTAAACAGAAAACTAAAGGGGAATAGCTCTAATGCTGAGACCCTGTGGAGTTACCCCATGGGGTTTCCGGAAGTTGGTTGTGAGATTGAGAACTGATTTTAAATATGTCTGTTTCAACTAGAACAATTGGTTCTCAATTGGGGTGGTGGTGGATTTTTCCCTCCAGGGAACATTTGTCAGTGTCAGGATAGTTTAGTCGTCACACAGGAGGTGGTGCTTACTGGCATCTAGTGGACAGAGGCCAGGGATGCTGCTAAACATCCTCCAGCTCACAGCACCCTGAAATAAAGATTTATCTGGCCTCAGCAGTGCCAAAGTTGTGGAACACTGAACTAGAATTCAAAGGGAAGAATAGGATAGTGAGTAGCATAGGGAAATATCAAGATTGTCAGATTTGGTCCAATTTAACAAACACTTACTGAACATCAACTTTGTACCAGGGCCTGTACTCAGCACCAGAGTCTAAAAAGGTGGTCAAGGCATGATCTCTTTAAAATCATATAACCTGGCCAGGCCGGGTGTGGTGGCTCGTGCCTATAATCCCAGCACTTTGGGAGGCCAAGGCAGACAGATCACCTGAGGTCAGGAGTTAGAGACCAGCCTGGCCAACCTGATGAAAACTCATCTCTACTAAAAATACAAAAATTAGCTGGGCATGGTGACGTGCCCTGTAATTCCAGCTACTCAGGAGGCTGAGGCAGGAGAATCGCTTGAACCCAGGAGGTGGAGGTTGCAATGAGCTGAGGTCAAGGTCATGCCACTGCACTCCATCCTGGGCAACAGAGTGAGACTTGTCTCAAATAAATAAATAAATAAATAAACAATAAAAATATCTTATAACCTGACCAGAGAAAGAGGCACAAAGACTTCTTTTTTATTTTGTATTTATTTATTTATTTTTTTGAGACAGAGTCTTGCTCTGTTGCCCCTGCTGGAGTGCAGTGGCACAATCTCCGCTCACTGCAAGCTCCGCCTCCCGGGTTCACGACATTCTCCTGCCTCAGCCTCCCAAGTAGCTGGGACTTCAGGTGCCTGCCACTATGCCCGGCTAATTTTTTGTATTTTTAGTAGAGACGGGGTTTCACCGTGTTAGCTAGGATGGTCTCGCTCTTGATCTCCTGAACTTGTGATCTGCCCACCTCGGCCTCCCAAAGTGCTGGGATTACAGCCTGAGCCGCCGCGCCTGGCCCAAAACCCAGTAATAATATTTATGGGTTGTTGTTGTTGTTGTTGTTGTTGTTTTGCCTTTTTTTGGTTTTGTTTTGTTTTGGTTTTGGTTTTTGAGATGGAGTCTTGCTTTGTTGCCCTGGCTGGAGTGCAGTGGTGTGATCTTGGCTTATTACAACCTCCGCCTCCTGGGTTCAAGTGATTTTTCTGCCTCAGCCTCCCAAGTAGCTGGGATTACAGGCATCTGCCACCACGTCCGGCTAATTTTTGTATTTTTAGTAGAGACAGGGTTTCACCATGTTGGTCAGGCTGGTCTCGAACTCCTAACCTCAAGCAGTCCACCCGCCTCAGCCCCCCAAAGTGCTGGGATTACAGGCATGAGCCACTGTGCCTGGCCCCTGTAATAATATTTGGTAAGAACTCTTTTAGAGATATGTACTGTCTACAAGTTCTGAAATTCTCCCTATATTTAGCATCTCTTGAAAAACAGAGGACTTTGGATCCTACATATACTTTTCCTAGAAATGCAGATAGCTGCAAGCTTTAAAAACAGATTGTGATGAAAATTACTTTCCAGGGGAGAAGCCTGGTGCATGTACATGCTGAGATCTTAATTTTTCTATTAGGAAGGGTGTTATCCTCTTTCTGAGTATAGAGCTTTGTGCTATCTCATAAAACCCTGAAAGAGTTGTTCTCCTGCAAGTTTAGGAACCCAAATGACCAATAAACAAATGAAAAAGTATTTGAACTTTATCAGGTAAGTGAGCATTAAAATCACAATGAGCGAACACCACACACCCATCAAAATGGTTAAAAGGTTTTTGTTGTTGTTATTTTTTGAGATAGAGTCTCCATCTATTGCCCAGGCTGGAGTGCAGTGGTGAGATCTTGGCTCACTGCAACTTCTGCCTCTAGGGATCAAGCGATTCTCTTGCCTCAGCCTCCTGAGTAGCTGGGATTACAGGCATGTGCCACCACATCAAACTAATTTTTGTATTTTTAGTAGAGATGGGGTTTCACCATGTTGGTCAGGCTGGTCTCGAACTCCTGACCTCGTGATCTGCCTGCTTCAGCCTCCCCGAGTGCTGGGATTACAGGCATGAGCCACCACGTCTGGCTAAAAGTTTTAAAAATACTACATGTTGACAAGGATGTAGAACAATCAAAACTCCTAAACATTGGTTGTAGGAGCATAAATGGGTACAGCTTCTTTGGAAAATTGCTTGGCATATCCTATGACCCATATTTGGTCATATCCTATGACCTATATTTCACTCATAGGTATATCTAATAAAGCTACATATACACATATCCTATGACCCATATTTCACTCATGGGTATACACCTGACACATATGCTATATGTTCACTAAAGGACATGAATTAGAGTATTCAGAACAGCATTATTTGTAATAGACCCAAGTTGGAAACTACCCAAATGGTCATCAACAGTAGAATGGATAAAATTGTGGTATATCCCACCGCCCTTAAAAGGGAAAAAAGTTTAGGAACCATATATATGTTTACAAGAAAGCCAGAAAGCCAGAAGTTGCTGCAACATTATTATGGTTGGTTTATACAGCCAACTGGCATAAAGAAACTGATACAACGGGGGAAATAGTAGTGAATACCAGACTCACTGTTCTCGCTTTCAGGTAATAAGTCACTAGACCCATGTCAACAAATTGTTTAGAGTCCTATGCAAATGCAATAAAATATTAAGCTCTTTCCCATGTTTGCTTATTCAGCTGGACAGACTTGAGGAAAAACAGAAAGAAACCTACCGGCGCATGCTAGAGCAGCTGTTGCTGGCCGAAAAGTGTCACAGGCGCACCGTGTACGAGTTAGAGAACGAGAAGCATAAACACACTGACTACATGAACAAGAGCGACGACTTCACCAACCTGCTGGAGCAGGAGCGGGAGAGGTAATGCGTACACACACCACCGGTCACATCTGGATGCCCATAGCCCTTTCATGTCTGCCCCTCCCTTCAGGGATCAGTCTTTCAGCCAGGGGTACTGTGGACAGGTGCCCAGCGTCGAATGCCGATTTCTGAATGGGTGGTAACCATAGAGAATGATACTGAATTTTACCTGAGATTGTTACATGAATGGTTTGGGGGTTGCATATAGGTAGGGCATCACATTCCCACAAGGATGTTAAAAGCCATGAAACCGTAAAGCTGGAAAGAAACTCAAGGACTTTATATTTACACTTGATCAATGAAGCACCTACATTTGAAAAGTCTTTCTACAAATTGCTTTCTATTTGAACTAATCTAGTTTTTCTTTTTGGGGTGGGAATCAGCTTTTCAGGAAGTCAAATTATTAAACTTAACAATTATAAATGAATCCTATTCATTTTTAATACCAGTGTAGAAAATGTTACTATTTGGCTGTGTATAAATCACTTAATGACTAGAACTACCTGCTGAACTTTCTAAGGGCTGCATAACTTTGAAAACTTGGGGTAAAAAAATAAACCAAAGCAACTAAAAACTGACACATTTAGCCTTGATGTTTATTCTTGTAGGTATTTATTTAGTCTTCTAAGACCAAGGATTGCCACAACTGAAGCAGAGACCCCAAATTTTAAAATGTTGTAATTCACTCTTCTATACCATCTGTTTTCTTTTCCCAGTATCTTTTAAATTATTATCTCCCTTCTCTTCCCTAGGCTGAATGCTCGTGTCTGTGAATTCCACAGACTTTGAAACCAATGATATTGAATCCCCATGCTTTGAGTTACCAAGCATGTCTGCTTTTGTGTTTAGAGCTTGCAAATTGAGAACCACTAGGGAACAGCTTTACCTACCCCAAATGTATTATCTATTTAGTTACAAAAAAGAGATCTAGTTTTCCCAGATTAGTGTATATATGAGAAGAAGCGACCACAATTAGACAGTAAATAAAAGCATAAAATAGAACAGGTTTGGGTTAAACATTTTTTTTTAATTATTGGTAATGTTTATTTATTATTGGATTTGGTACATCCCTTGCAGAAGGAGAAATGGAAAAGTGAACAATGGCTAAATTGTTGTGTACTGTATCCCAGACTTATGTTTGTCTTAAGTTCCTGTTAAGCTCAGGTTAACTAGCTTCATGTTTGAACATATAGACTAACTGATTTGACATCTTGGAGTAACCAGTGAAAATAAATCCCACCTCCTCAATGTCTGAGAACTTTCCAACCTCAAGCTATAGATATTGCAAACATGGTTCTAAGGAGAGTATAAATTACATATACAGTCATGTGTTAATGAAGGGGATGCATTCTGAGAAATCCATCATTAGGTGATTTCATCATTGTGTGAACATCATAGAGTACGCTTTCACAAACTTGGATGTATAGCCAACTGCACACCTAGGCTATATGGCACAGCCTGTTACTCTTAGGCTACAAACCTGTACAGCATGTTACTCTACTGCATTCTGCAGGCAACTATAACACAATCGTAAGTATTTGTGTATCTAAACATATCAAAGGTAAGGTAAAAATGTGGT
Organism: Macaca mulatta; assembly: GCF_049350105.2. Classification (NCBI taxonomy): domain Eukaryota; kingdom Metazoa; phylum Chordata; class Mammalia; order Primates; family Cercopithecidae; genus Macaca; species Macaca mulatta. Next base: position 110,385,435 of record NC_133409.1, read on the forward strand.
ATTATAATCTTATGGGATACAAGGGGGGAAATGGCCGTGAATACCAGACTCACTGTTCTCCCTTTAAGGTAGTAAGTCACTAGACCCATGTCAACAAATTATTTAGAGCCCTATGCAATTGAAATAAAATATTAAGTGTATAATTAATATTAATGGTAATGAATATAAAAGTACTCTGTGGTGGCTGCGCGTGGTGGTTTGCACCTGTAATCCCAGCACTTTGGCAGGCCAAGGCAGACAGATCACCTGGGGTCAGGAGTTCGAGACCAGCCTGGCCAACATGGTGAAACCTGTCTCTACTAAAAATACAAAAATTAGCCGGGTGTGGTGGTGCACACCTGTAATCCCAGCTACTCAGCCTGATGCAGAATTGCTTGAACCCGGGAGGCAGAGGTTGCAGTGAGCCGAGATCGTGTCATTGCACTCCAGCCTGGGCAACAAGAGCGAAACTCTGTCCCCCCCCGCCAAAAAAAAAGTGCTCTGTGAACTATCATGCTCTCTTGTGCTGCCTCAGGCACACTACCATCATATATGCAGTCCCTTGTTGACAGAAGTGTTGTTATGTGGCTCAAGTCTCTATCTACAACAGTCATCTGGTTAGGTGTTCTGTGTTGGAATGTGGTCAGATAAAAAAGTAGCAACTTGATATAGACTTTTCAGAATATCGAAAATCAAATAATTCTAAGAGCACCTGTGCAAATTATTTTTCATTACCTCGTAAATTACTTGATTTAGAACCAGATATCTGTCTTTTCTTCAGCTTCCCACCTAAGCTAAATGCCTGAGGTAGTATAAGGTCAGTTACCGAGTCATTGGTTTGATAAAAGTGTGTAGATGGAGTGACCATACTTGTTTTTTGTTTTCCTAATTTTTGTGTTCTGTGAGAGTAATTGAAATAATACATGCCAGAGAGCATGATCATTCACAGAGTAATTTTATATTCAGTATCCACTAAGCCTATGCAGGATGTGTTTATTTAATACCTTCATGTTGGTTAACTCTAGATTAACAATTTTAATCCCCATCCTCTTGTAGAAATTGTTTAATTTTATTAAAACAATTACAGGCCGGGCGCGGTGGCTCAAGCCTGTAATCCCAGCACTTTGGGAGGCCGAGACGGGTGGATCACGAGGTCAGGAGATGGAGACCATCCTGGCTAACACGGTGAAACCCCGTCTCTACTAAAAAATACAAAAAACTAGCCGGGCGATGTGGCGGACGCCTGTAGTCCCAGCTACTCGGGAGGCCGAGGCAGGAGAATGGCGTGAACCCGGGAGGCAGAGCTTGCAGTGAGCTGAGATCCGGCCACTGCACTCCAGCCTGGGCGACAGAGCAAGACTCCGTCTCAAAAAAAAAAAAAAAAAAAAAAAAACCAATTACAATAGCCTCTCCTGAGCAAAGTGCTATGTAGAAAGTTTTAAAAGTTAAAAAAAAAAAAAAAAAAAAACTTAAAAAAAATTACCCTGACATGCTTTTGACACTTTTATCAGCACCACTGGGATATGTCACCAAACTTTCACGTTTTAGATAAGAATTCACTAAGAGACCTTGACTGTCACTTAATTTTCACACCACTTTATGTTTTAAAATACTTTTTCATGGAATCAGTTATACTTGAGTGCTTAAATCTTTTTTTTTTTTTTTCTGTCAACGTTTTATCTTAGCTCAACACTCTGACTGACCACTAGTGCACACGCCGTGGGCACTCTCTGACAGGCACTTTATTCTAAATTAAACATCCCTAGTAGGACCTGATTGATAACTTAAGTTGGCATCTCTGAATTTCTCTGCGTTCTGAGGCGTCCACCGTGACTTGCTTGCCAAGTTCCCGGGGCAGCGAAGTCTGGGATTTTTCAAAGGTCAAGCCTGGGATTCCTGCTACCCTTTGGAAACTGCCCCGCTAAATCTGCTTTGGGTTAAATCCTCTTTTTGAAGTAAGCAGTCATAATTAGATCTACTTATGAGAGCTGGCAGGAGGCTGACCCCGAGACTTTCTTTCCCGCGGGCCAAGTTGCCGGGGAGCCCCTCCCCAGCGCGTACCACGGACCACGGACCTCGCTCGGCCGGGTCGCCGCATCCCTGGGGCTCTGCCAGAGAGCCTCTCCAGGAGGCTCCCGCCGAGGCGCAACGCGCCCACAGCACCTGCAGGGGAAGCTGGACTGCAGCTAATAAGGAAACGGCATTTCTGAGAACAAGTGGGAGTCCTCGTCTCCTGTAGACTGTTCCAAGTCCTTTATTTGCTTTTTGTTTTGCACTCCCTTCCCCTTTTCCCGAAAAGTCCCTGTGAGCAAAAAGCAGAGCCAAGAAATTTGCATCGGAAACACTTCCCTTTGTTTCTACAGTGAACATGAGTAAGGGAAGAAAGTGAAGTTTGAGATAAGCCTGAGTGGTTTTCTCCTAATAATCACTCACTCAGCTTCTCCCGCCGGTGGTGAGACTCTGCAGGCTGCCTCCATCCCAGGCGGCTTATTGATTTGGTGGTGGAGGGGTGAGGTTGGGGGCGGGGCAGAGCAGAGACTCTCCGGGCACCAGAACCTTTTCAGCTCCATTCTCCACATTTGTCCTGCTCTGTAAGGGTTTCTCACCTCTTCCAGAAAAATGGTTAAAGATAACAAAAAGGAACCCAGGCTCACAAGATCAGTAGTAGCTGTTGATAAGCCATCCAGATTCAGATGTTTGATGAAGCCAGGAGTCTGAGGCCCTGAATATTGCAAAAGATTTTGAGATCAGCCCTTTCAAATCCCTCATTGAGGCACTGAGGCCTAGAACAATTATGTAACTAAACCAAGATCACACAGTGCAGGCCACCACTCTAGCACTTGTGGGCAAGTGGATGCTTTGTGCAAAAAGTTTCATTTTTGTGTGTAAGTTCCCCACCCCCACCCTCTTATATCCAAACTGTGACACAAAATTTTAAAAGGCAGAATGACTGTTATCGTGAAGATATAAGCACAGAGATATTAGGACCAGGGTGTCTCTAGAGTCAAGATAGAAGCTTTGGCACAGTGGTCTCTTGGAAGGAGCAGCCTGGGACTTGTTTTGAAGTTGAGTTTGAATAGCACACACAGTGTTTTACTTAGCTTACATTCTATTTGGGGTAGTTATCATGGAAGGTTAATGAGGTTTATGGGGGCGCTTAATAAAGCCCTCCTCCAAATTAACTCCCTTGTTTTGCCACTGACCTAGACCCTATACGTGTGAAAACTATACAAATTATTTTTCACTTTTCAGGAATTGTTTAATTCATCTTATATAAAAATTGCACAAATTAAGTACCTAAAATGGGCAATATATTGTTCTGGGCTTCCTTTATTCTAAGTCAACAAACTGTGATCATAATTTGTTGCCATCATTTACTGCATATTTGTTTTTACAAATTAAAATTAGAGTCCCAAATTAAAAAGAGAAAACACCATTTTAAAATGTTTTGGCTTAATTAGCACTGTTAATAAAGACAAAATATTTTTTATTGTATTAATTCAGGCTGCGTAAAGAAAGCCCCCTTGTCTAAATGCTATATTTGGTTTGGTCCATATTTCAAGTCAACTTGACTTTTAAAGGCATAATTCTGAGCACATGAGATCACCTTCAGAGTCTGTACTTTATTCTCTGCCTGAACTGTAAGACTTGTGATTTTAATCTTAAGCTTCACTAGGGCTGCTCCAAGAATGTCAAAATAGAGAGAACACAGTTACATTAAAAAGTGGTCTGGGACTTAAAGAAATATTTGAGGGAAATATATGTGTGTGTGTGTGTGTGTGTGTATAAATGATATGGAGGAGTGCTGTCTAGATCTATCACTGTAGATACAGATTTTAAAACTTTTGGATTTTATAGGCTCAGCTGGAACTACATAAATAATTACATCATCATATAATATTGCAGCAAGCCTTCCAAGTGTAAGTTAAGTTTTTTAAAGTACAAATCAGCATCTCAAGAGAAATCCCTTAACCTGTGAAGGAGAGTAAGAGCAGGGGCTTGAATGGAAGGGAAGCTTTCAAGCCCCATTTTGGTATTCTTCCTTTAAGTCAATGTGAACAGGGGTTTGGTCATGTATCTGGTGGATGATGGGACAGTCTGCACTCTTATACTTTCCTATGTGGGGGAATGACCAGTCAAAATCAACTGTTTTTGAAAACTTGCTCTAGTGGACTGGGATCTTTGGAAATATTCTTGATCCACTTTATAGAAAAAGATTCATGTCTGGTTCCCTGGAACATTATTCTTAAGTTTCTTAGGTTTAGTGGCCATATCTTAAAAGCATGTTAACAAAATGGACTTTTCTCACTGGTAGCTCAGAGAATCTAAATAAAGCACTCTGTAGAAAAAGGTTGCTTATGCTTTGTAAATGCTCAAGTCTTAACAAGCAGAAAGTAATCCATATGTGTAACATAACAGCAGAAAACAACTGAGCCTTCTTCTTTGTGATTAGCACTCTGCTAGAAGCCATTCAAAAGCAAAGTTAACTTTTATTGACCCCCGGATAAGCTAGACACATGTACCAACTTGTTTAATCCTTACAAAACTATAAGATGTGTAATTATTAGCCCCTTTTAGCAGATGAGGAAGCAGAGAAGTTAAATTCCTTCCCCCAAGGACACTTGCCAATAATTAATTGGCAGAATCAGGGTTTGAATTGAGTTTTTTTCAGTAAGAAAAAAATAACTTTTCCCACTCCTAACTTCTTACCTTCTGATAAAAGTGAAAGCCTTATTTCTTCAATGCACACAGGGAGAAAGGTGACTTGGAAAGTTGACCAGTGACTTGAACTGCATACCTATTCTGTTGCCTGTTTAGGATTCAAATTCACAGACCTTCTCTTGGTCATAAGACATACCGCCTAATATCAGTATCCCACCGATGAAGGAAATTGTTGGGAATAGACAGTTTTCAAGAAAGAAGAGGAATTAGAATTCAGAGGCCCAATGACCCAGCTGGAGTATGTTCTATAGTTTCTGAAATAATGCAGAATCAAACTCCACCTTCCATTTCCTCTTACCCTTAAAATATGCAAATCCCACTTTCTACTGGAAAAATGTAATTAAAGTAAAGGAGGCTGAGGTGACGAGGTGTTACCCCAGGGCATAGCTAGAGTGTCTGTTTTGGGTGATAAGGTGGGTGCGAGGTGGTATAAAGAAAGTGAAGATACATCTTACTTGAAGGGACCGGGAAAGTAACTTAAAAAGGTAGCTTCCCAGGGTTGGAAAGTTTGGGGTTAGAAGAGTCACTTCTTTTAAAAGACCCAGGATAGTAACATACCTACTATCAGTGCTGTGGAACTAGTAGCATGTTGCTGATCTACCAGGCACACCCCTGGATTAAATATGAAGGAGCCCATTAAAAATGCTTTTGAGGTTCATTTCACCAGATTCCACCTATACAAAGATGCTGGGTCTTGGATGGATGTGAGCTTTTTCCCAAGCTTCATAGCACTGTCATTCTCAAAGTTAATGAGCTAACAGCCTCTGATTAAAGACTCTTTAAAGTCTTAGTATTATAATGTTAACAAGGATGCCTACGAAAATGGGTTATCTGACTCACAGAAATTTCTAATTAATCAAGGTTATGTCATGAATTAATTTACTTTTACTGCTATAGAAGATATTTCTCAAATACATTTTACTTTCTTTTAAAAAATTTAAAATATACCACAAAATCCAATTAAGTCATATTTGATGATTCAGGATCTTATAGTGCTACTACCTGGATGACTCTGTACCTTATAAACTCAGAGCCTATTAGATTATATTTAAATCTAAATGTCAGTTCTGATCACGTTTTACTACAGATAAAAATGGTGAGGATTTTTTCTAGATTTTAGGGCTTAACTTGGTTTAACTGAGAATTTTAGTTAATTAGATTCAATATATTTAGGCTTTTATAACCACCACCACCACCACGATCATAGCAATAGAACTTGGACCAGAAAGAACCCTAATGACATTGTGGAGTGACATTGCTGTCTGGTGTAAATATCCAGGGTTCCTCATCTTGCACCAAGTGGTTTAAGGACACGGACACATGTGAGTGGGTTAAGGAGTGGAAAGTTTAATAGGCAGAAGAAAGGAGAGAGGAGAGCAGCTGTCTCTCTCTTGTGAGAGAGAGGTGCCCAAAAAGGAAAAGATGGCTGACCACAGCAGATTTTATAGGCAGGCTTCAGGAGGCAGTGTCTGATTTACATAGGGCTCACAGATTGGTTTGACCAGGTGTGACGTTTACACACCCTAATCTTATTATGCAAATGTTTTTCCACTTGGCCAGCACCAGCTTGTCTGCTCCTTACTGTACATGAGGCTGGCAAAAAGATGACACTGCCATTTTGAACAGGCCTAGTCACAGGTAGTATATTCCTATGGGCACAACTGGGGACATTCACCTGTGCGAGCTTCCAGCTTGCTTGTTTATGTCTGCAGCTCGATTTTATGGGCTGCTCTTGGTTAGAAAAAAAAAAGCTGGGGGCTGTTTTTCATTAAAAAGAAAACCTTACCAAGGACTTCCGTACTCTCACTATCTGCCTAAGTAATTTCTTTGTAACTCCTATGTCAATTGTACAAAAGGATGAGATAATAATCAAAGAAAACTCACTACAAGAAAAAAAGTGTTGAAAGGGAGGGCTTGAGCGAAAATGGGCAAGAAATGTACTTTACTGTAAATGATTTCAACAAGCTATGTAAGAATGCCTTAGTCCTGGTGTTTGATATGCGTTATTTTAGAAAAGTCCTAAGAAAAGCAACAGTGGAGGACAGTATTTGGCATTTAAATATGAGAAATAGTGGGAACCCAGTAAGGGTAGATGTTCGTGTTAGCAGACTTTCTCTAGCTCTGAACCAGTCATTGAGAGAGTTTATCTTTTTAAATACATTTTTAAATTTTTTTATGTTTTAGAGTTGGTGTCTTGCTCTTTTGCTCAGGCTGCATTGCAGTGGTGTGATCAAAGCTCACTGCAACGTCCAGACAGTTGATCTCTTTCAAAAAGTTTTCAGGATATCACCAGATAGTCCCTGAAACTCTTAAGTTCCTGATTTGCTGAAAAGGCCTCTACTGAGAGAAATGGAGGCAGCTCCTTTCACATTGCTGTCATTCTTTTTGTCATGTGGCCCTGTAAATTCTGGTCACAACCAGTTAGAGAAGTTGACAACTGTCCTGGACAAAGGTCACAGAGGTCTCCAATGCAAGTGCCTCCAGAGCCAGCTGACCCAACTCTTCAGCATACATGGCATGAGTGGTTGAAACTGCTAAGAGACCATTCTCTGATTACTAGAGAAAGGTAAAGTTTCGCTCAGACTAATTGACCCCATTTTAGTTTGTAGACCCAGTGTTGTCAATTCTTAAGTTTCAGAAAATGATAGAACTCTAATTTTAGTAAGATATTCCAGTTTTTCAATGTTGACTCAAATTGATAAAATAATGTGTGGTGAACAAAGCCGTCTCCTGGCCACTTTGTCTTTAAAGTGGCTGGTTTACAACCTTTGATGGCCTAGGCATTAGAGAGACTAAGGTGGATGAGGTGGCAGGGCATGTGCTGTCTGATGGTGGTCAGTTAATCCATTGAGACCCTCATGAGGCATACAAAACAGAAAGAAGAAAGGACAACAGTAGCCTAGAAAACCACCAGAAACCAAACAACAAACAAACAGAAAACCATTCCAGAACATAGAAATTCTCAGAGTGAAGAAAGCCACATCATATCTGGGGTTACAATGGATGCCTATTTCTGAAGGGATGACAAGCATTGGGCCATAAGCATTGCTGTTGGGTTATTGGAACTGCAGGTGTATGTTAAACAATGATGAACAATATTACAGTTCTCTTTGGGCCTGTTTGACTGTGGAGACAGTTTTCTGTATTTATTCACTTTTTAGGATGTTCTTTCTAAGAACTCCCATCATCTTAAGTAACCTGGGTGGCTCTGCTCTTACAACCTCAGAGACCAAGGGTTACAATAATGAAATTGTTATAGCTTTCACATTATCATTTGCTTATGCTCAATTATAAAAAATGTACTATAGCATGATAGTAATTGGATGTTTTAACCTAGTATTTTCTATTTCCTTGTGACCTGTGCCCATTTGAGTAGTCACCCAAGAGCAACCACTGCCTCAAGAGAAATTTGTCGCGACTAAAGGGGAGAACAGAAATCAATATCTGGTGTATAGGATCAGAAGCAAGGATCCAGGTATAGCATTAGACAGAATATGTAATCAAGTGGATCCAATTTTTATCACCCCTCTTCTTTCCCATTTAGATAAGATATTCTCTGAGAGGATAGAAACAAGGAAGCAAGAGAAGTTTATGCTGTAGGAAGGGGTAGTCCAAAATAAGAGGCTCTGTTTGGTGCTTTTTTGTGGAGAGTGTGTGGGGGACAAAGATGGACAGTAATATAAAACCCAAAGAGGGTTAGTGTGGAGAATTCTAGACTGAGGGGATTACCAGGTGGAATCCAAGAGAATCTTAGTTTGCTTGGTCTGCCATAACAAAATACTATAGACTGTAGCTTAAGCAATGGAAATGTATTGTCTCACAGTTCTAGAGGCTGAAAGTACGGGATGCCAGAATTGTTGGGTTCTGGTGAGACCTCTTCTGTTGGCTTGTAGATGGCTGCCTTCTCCCTTTGTGCTCACGTGGGCTTTTTCCAGTTCACATGTATGTAGAGAAAGCTCACTCTCTTCCAACTCTTATAAAGCCACCAATCCTATCAGATTAGAACTCCAACCTTATGACCTCATTTGACCTGAATCACCTCCTTAAAGTCCTGTCTCTAAATTAGAGCACATTGGGGATTAGGGGTTCAGCATATGAATTTTGAGAGGCACAAATTAGTCTTTGGTCCCTCCATGAATTCAGGAGAAAAAGAGTAAAAATGGTGTCCAATATGTTTAGTTGGAGAAATCTTGATACAGCCTCAGTTTCCTGCCACTCTAAAAGAATATCTAGATTTTTCCCTATGCCTTTGAAAGGCCATGGAAGTAGCTGAGGCAGGGCTTGTCAAGAGCATGGAACTGCGACTGACTTGGATCAGCAACTTGGACAGATTGGCAACTGAGATCAGAGACCACAGTGTGCATCTCAGAGGATGCCTGTGTGGAAGAATGATGAGCAGATGACCTCTCAGCCACCTTCCTGATGGTTCCAGAAGTTAGTCACACTCCAGAAATGAGGACTTGAAGCCCTAGAATGAACTCAGGAGATCCTGACTTGACTGAAGTCTGAATTTACTAAAGGAAACTAGGCTTGGGTGAGCATACCCAGAATTAACTAAGATGAAGTTTCTGTCACCTGTGGAATGGGACCCCAAATAGAAATTATAAAAGATATAGAAAAATGAAGATCGTTGTATTTCTCGCACACGTGAGTATGAGGCCTGCAATTAGTACCACTTCATGGGTAAAATAATCTGTATGTGTGCTGAGGAGAAATAATGCAGTATTGAGGCATTTCAGATTAGATATGATGTGCTTCTAAATATCTTGTGACCTTCAGAGGATCATCTGAACTAAGTTTTACCTCTTCAACTGCAGTCAATTTCTTCTCTAGGTTACTCTAGCTACACAGTGTGAGACCCTCATGAAATCTGTCACCTAGAGATAGTTATTTTCTTAGTCTCCTGCATTTCATTTAGAGACAGATAACTCTGAATTCAGTTACTAAGTCTATCACTTATGGTCTATGACTTTGGATAGGTTATTTAACCTCTCTGATTTTTGGTTTCCTCTTAAATAGAATGGGGATAACTAAGTACCTATCTCATAGCATTTTATGTTCATGAGATAATGAATATATAGCCCCATTCATAAGGCATAACATGTAATACCTAAAGGGATAATTTCTTTTACTTATCTGTGTATTAAACTCTTGCAGGAAAACAATACAAATTTCACTAACTCATGATTTATAGTTTATCAAACTAAGACATTTTGAGAACAATGCAATACGTAGCAAAAGTAAACTCTTCTATTGTTTGAGGGTAGTTGTTTTTGTATTTAATTACATGTAGACTCAGGAAAACTGAAAACCTACTGCAGTTAGAGACGTCAATAAAGGGAAGTAGCAAAGTATAAAATTACATGGAATCAATAAGCAAAAAATCAATAGTTTTCATATTTCCAAATGACAAAATAATATAAACTATATTACATATAAACTATATTAAATATAAAACATCTAGGCATAAAGCTAAGAATGTGAAAGACCTACATAAAGAAGAATCTTAAATGCTACATAGAGACATGAAAAACACTGAGACCAATGGAAAGGATCATATTCTAGGACTGGAGGACTCAACATCATAAAGATGTCAAAGACCTGGCAGAGTGGCTCACTCCTGTAATTCCAGCACTTTGGGAGTCTGAGGCAGGCAGATCACTTGATCCCAGGAGTTCAAGACCAGCCTGGGCAACATAGTGAAACCTCATCTTAAAAAAAAAAAAAAGTAGCCAGGTGTTATGGCACACACCTGTAGTGCCAGCTGCTTGGGAGGCTGAAATGGGAGGATCACTTGAGCCTGGGAGGCAGAGGTTGCAGTGAACCAAGATTACACCACTGCACTCCAGCTTGGGTGACAGATTGAGACCTTGTCTCAAAAAAACCAAAAAAAAAAAAAAACAAAAACGAAACAAAACCCCTCAAGTCTCCCAATATTAATTCACAAATTTAATGTAATCCTAATATCAAATTTTTAATGTAATTCTAAAAATACCTTTTTTTAAAGTATGGGAACTAAATTAAGGGATTCTAAAGTTCATATGAAAAATACATAAGCGGCTGGGTGGGCATGGTGGCTCATGCCTGTAATCCCAGTACTTTGGGAAGCCGGGGTGGGTGGATCACTTGAAGTCAGGAGTTCGAGATCAGCCTGGCCAACATGGCGAAATGCCATCTCTCAAAAAAAAAAAAAAAAAAAAATTCCTGGGCATTGTGGTGTGTGCCTATAATCCCAGCTACTAGGAAGGCTGAGGTAGGAGAATCATTTGAACCCAGGAGGCAGAGGTTGCAGTGAGCCAAGATCATGCCGCCGCATTCCTGCCTGGGTGACAAAGTGAGACTCCACCTCGAAACAAACAAACAAACAAACAAACAAACAAACAAAAACAAAAACCCATAAGGAAAAATAGTCAAATTTTGAAACCAAAAACAAGTAGAAACAAAAAATTTTCCAGGCCGGGCGCGGTGGCTCAAGCCTGTAATCCCAGCACTTTGGGAGGCCGAGACGGGCGGATCATGAGGTCAGGAGATCGAGACCATCCTGGCTAATACGGTGAAACCCCGTCTCTACTAAAAAATACAAAAAACTAGCCGGGCGAAGTGGCGGGTGCCTGTAGTCCCAGCTACTCGGGAGGCTGAGGCAGGAGAATGGCGTGAACCCGAGAGGAGGAGCTTGCAGTGAGCTGAGATCCGGCCACTGCACTCCAGCCTGGGTGACAGAGCAAGACTCCGTCTCAAAAAAAAAAAAAAAAAAAAAATTTCCAGCAAAAACAAAAACTCATTTTAAAGCTACAGTTCATAAAATAGCATGGTATTGGTACATGGACAGACCATTAGAGCTGATGGAGCTTCTGGAGATAAGATTATATAGATATAAAAATGTAATATATTTTAAAGATGGCATTCCAAATCAGTTGGCACAAGTTGGGTCCCTTAGTAATGACCATTATTATAGTCATCTTTTTGTATGGCTCCTATACTTTATTTGTAAACATGGGGAACAACTCATCGTATTTTAGTGAGAGTATTTTCCCCTGACCTAATCTAATGTCTACCATTTCAGGAGAACCATCCATATAAGAGTTGTGCTTTGTGTCAGAAGAAACTTTAGCATTTACATTTTAAGTTTCCAAAGAACAGATAAATTCTTTGTAATAAAAAATTATATTTGAGGAATAAAATAAAACTATGAAATATATAGCTGGAAAATCATGGCTTACTTTCCATTTTAAAAAGCAATATTATGATTTTTAGCCATATAAAATCTTATGAGAAATAAAATATGTGGTAACTAGAAGCATCCTTTGGAAGAGGAAGTGCTGGAGTTATTTTGCTAAGGTCATAAGTTTATTGCTGTATTTCTATAAATTTGTATATTTAAAAAAAAAGAAGTGACAGGACACACTTTGTGTGTGTGTATATATGTGTGTGTGTATATATATATGTGTGTGTGTATATATATATGTGTGTGTATATATGTGTGTGTGTGTGTGTGTATATATATATATATATATATATTTATTTATTTTTTAAGACAGACTCTTGCTCTGTCACCCAGGCTGGAGTGCAGTGGTGTGATCTCAGCTCACTGCAACCTCTGCCTCCCAAGTTCAAGCGATTATCCTGCCTCAGTCTCCTGAGTAGCTGGAACTACAGGCGCCCACCACTGTGCCTGGCTAAATTTTGTATTTTTAGTAGAAACTGGGTTTCGCCCTGTTGGCCAGGCTGGTCTCGAACTCCTGACCTCAAGTGATCCACCTGCCTTACACCTGCCTTGACCTTCCAAGTGTTGGGATTACAGGTGTGAGCCACTGCGCCTGGCCTCCTCACACTTTATATCTTGAAAGGATTAAACACAGCTTAAACTTACTTATTAGAATAATCTGTAGAATATTATTTTTCTTTTCCCAACAGCTGCATAAAACAAATTGCTTTAAATGAAGAAAAAAAGCGAATATGAAGAGCTGTGCCTAATAGTCTACCAAACTGAAGGATTTAAAAGCATGCATTTTTTTTTTTTACAGAAGTTGTTGTGTGTTATTTAGCATCTACCAAACTGAAGGATTTAAAAGCATGCATTTTTTTAACAGAAGTTGTTGTGTGTTATTTAGCAGAGTCCAGATACAAATTTACTTATTTTGAAAGTCTAGCACAGATTTACCCTATAATTTCTAGATGAAAGTAGATTGTGAGTGATTCAGTTTTTGTATATAGATGAAAATTCATGCCTATTTTTCAGAGAGATAAATAAACATTAATTAATCAGACAGTCCTCAGGAACCAGAGTAGATGAGACATTTTAAGAAACACACAATGAAAATCATCAGGAAATAACAAACAATCCAGTTAGAACGGGACTTTAACAGACAAATTTTCCATCAGTAGTTACAGCCTCAGAGTCTAGCCACGTGACAAACATTTAGACAGTGAACAACTACTGCTTTGTCGTAACAGATTTTAAAAATGCTTTCTGGGCCGGGCGCGGTGGCTCAAGCCTGTAATCCCAGCACTTTGGGAGGCCGAGACGGGCGGATCACAAGGTCAGGAGATCGAGACCATCCTGGCTAACATGGTGAAACCCCGTCTCTACTAAAAAATACAAAAACCTAGCTGGGCGAGGTGGCGGGCGCCTGTAGTCCCAGCTACTCAGGAGGCTGAGGCAGGAGAATGGCGTGAACCCGGGAGGCGGAGCTTGCAGTGAGCTGAGATCCGGCCACTGCACTCCAGGCTGGGCGACAAAGCAAGACTCTGTCTCAACAACAACAACAACAACAAAAAATAAAAAATAAAAATGCTTTCTGACCTATCAATACACTGAAACTATCACTAATCCAGGCAACTGTAATGATTAACTGTAGATCAATTCTAACTTTAACAGACGTTCTTTATGTCAGAAATGCAAAATCGAAGTCTCCTATGGATTTTTTTTCATGAATTGAAGCATCAGTGAGATGCATACATTTCAGAGAAAATAAATTAATCCAGGTTATAGAAGCAACTGTATTAAAAGTGAACACTTCCAACAACTGAGGGGAGTTTTTGTTCCCCGCATTCCAGACTAGTTGGTTTGAGTTTTTTTTTTTTTTTTTGAGACGGAGTCTTGCTCTGTCACCCAGGCTGGAGTGCAGTGGCCGGATCTCAGCTCACTGCAAGCTCCGCCTCCCGGGTTTACGCCATTCTCCTGCCTCAGCCTCCCGAGTAGCTGGGACTACAGGCGCCCGCCACCTCGCCCGGCTATTTTTTTGTATTTTTTTAGTAGAGACGGGGTTTCACCGTGTTAGCCGGGATCGTCTCTCGATCTCCTGACCTCGTGATCCGCCCATCTCGGCCTCCCAAAGTGCTGGGATTACAGGCTTGAGCCACCGCGCCCGGCCGGTTTGAGTTTTTAATTGATCTAATCGCTTATTTCAGCCTCATGGACAAAATCGGGTATGGAAAAGTGATGTGAGATTATTCTTCTATAATAAAAAAACTCTGGGAATTCTGCTCTAAATTGGCAGAGATTTGTCATCACAATAAATAACAAGTAAATATTGTTTTTGCATAAACTTATACATCAAGAAAAAGTTAAGAAAGGAAAGTGCTGGAAAAATGTGTTGTCTTGTATCACTACAGTGAATAACTACATTGTTTTTGTATTTTTACTTCTTTTCTAGAGTGGAAGAAGGTAGTCAGATTAGCATTAGAAATCTGGGACTCCAGAGAGGAGGTTGAAACTTGGGAAGGTGGTGTTTTCAATGTTTGGAGATTGCTCCTCTTCTGGCTCTTTGACTGTGTGTGCACGCTTTTTCCAAGAATGCTTGTGTTTGGAAAGTGCTTCATGGTGGTGAAAAGTTTGAACAAAAAAGATTAATCAAAGTTTGGGTCTTTCATGCTCAGTGCATAACATATTCAGCTCTTGGATGTGAACTCTTAGCCAAGAAACTATTCAAATATTATTCAGGGGCTGAATGTGAGCTTTAACTGAAAAGAAGAGGTCAACTTTACTTAGTCTTAACTCATTCCTCTTAAGTTCAGAAATGCTGTGCCTTAAGGATTTTAAAAAATATTTTCTGCATAGCTCCTAATATCATATAAGAGGTCACTGAGAGTTCCTTTTATTTATTTTATTCTTAAATGCTTAAGGAAGCACATTCATTTGACCTGAAGTATGAAGGAAACAGGAAATGGTAGACTATGACTGCACTACCTCCAGCATGCTCTTAGAGGGGAGGAATGCTCTAGTCTACCTAGTCTTTGTCATTTAGTACATTGTGACTAAATAACACACAACAACTTCTGTAAAAATCCTGTATTCAAATCAGGAAAGTGTTCTTATCTACACTACCATTCCTCCATCCAGTACTTTCTGATTTACTCAGCTTTCCAGTGCTCTCAGATTTTTCTCACTTCTGGAATCTGTAACATACTGTAAGTTTTGGATCACGTTACTCCCAAGGAAGAAGGCGTAATTGTGGGAAGAACTGTTGTCCAGACTTGATACACCATTTCCAAGCTTCCAAGGTGGCATCCTGGAAGAATGCACCTCTGCCCCAACTGAGGAAGGCAAGTGCAGCGCTTCTATATATCCTATGATGTTCTTCTTCCTGCCTGCTCACTCCAGCCCTGCAGTGCCTCCATTTCTTGAAATTCTGGAGCACACCCTGCTCTGCTACAAAAAAAAAAAAAGGTTCGTGAGATGAAAGCATATTGCATTGGCAAGCCCAGTGATTGCCCAAACACGTTGAGAAACTTCCAACTTGCCATATGCTAAACTAGATCTTTTTCATAATTCAGGAATCATGTCCTCTTTACATCTCTTTTCCTTATCAATTTGAAAAAGAAGCAACTGAAAGAAGACTTGTTTTAAAGAGTCACGAGGTCAGGTCATAATGCTTAATGGCAACCAGTTACTTAAAGGATGATAGGAGCCTGGATACTCTATCTCTAGGATCCAGTGCTTTAAAAAGTTGTAATTGTTTTTAGAAGATTCCCACTCATAACTGGACTTAGGACTCGACCTAGGGACCAATAATCACAGTAATACTTTCCACATGCACTATATTACATTGTAGTGTACATTTCAGTTAATAAGGAGTTGAAGAAAGGTTGTATATGATTCATAGAAAAACAATTAGGTACCAGTGTCTAAGACAATGTCTGGTCCTTGGTGGGCAACCAATTAAGTATTTGTTGAATGAGTGAATACAAGATACTTCCTGAAAACAGAAAGACACAGAAAGAACCCTGCCCTTCAGAAGCTAATAGTGGGACGTTTCTTGTTACTGTAACTCTAGGGAGGGTTACAACACCATTTAAACGTCTCTGGGTTCCAAGAGGCTTCTAATAAACAATGTTATTTAGCCAAGGGAGTGTTAATTAATTTATAATAAATATAGCCATTTTGAGTGAATCTTTTAAATTAACTTTGAATATAATCATTTAGTGGTATTAAACAGGGAGGGAAAAAAACCTGTCTGTGATTGACGTTTGTGGTATTTTTTAAAAAGGTTTTTTAAAGGTAATAAAACATTTCCCCTTGCTATTATCATTTGTCTCTAAATATTGATTTAATATGGCTTGAACATGAGCAATGCCTCCCCAGGACTATAATTCAAGTTTGAATCACTAGAAGCAAACTGAGTACAAGATGCCACTTGACTATATAATCAGTCCTGACCCCTTGATTCCCATTTTTTTTTCACATGGGTTTATGTTGCTTGTCAAAATTAGACCAAAAGATTATATTTTCACAAACTGCCTACCATGATCAAAATTAAACTGTGCAGAAACATATTATATATTGTGGGTCCACTACGCATCAGATTCTGTGGCCTTGACTTACATTACTATATTTAATTCTTATAACAACCCTGTAAGTTAAAACCCATATCCCTGTTATACAGCTGAGTTAACTGAAGCCACAGAGTTATAAAATATACCCTTTGGTTATCTTCCAAGTAGTTGCCAAGCCCAGATTAAGTCTATCAATCAATTGCCAAGATGCCTCTTCCCCCAGCACTAGTGCAGCCTTGCCAGGCAGTGGCAGTAGTTTCTTGTTTTCTTCTTCAATGTCAGTTTCCCCACCCATATTAAAAAATAGCTAAAAAACCAAACAATAACTAATTGGTTAGTATCTGTAATTTTACCTTAACAATGAACATTGCTTTATGTAACTTTTACAGAAAGCTACATTATTTGATTATAACTCTGTAATGAAAACACATTTATTTAGTACTACAACCTTTAAACATGCAATAATTATTATATTCAGTTCAGGCTATTAAGAAGTTAGACATATTCTTAAAGAAAAGGGCATGACTGAACATTAGGGATGTAAGAAAGCAATGATCTTGATGTTATTTTTTTCGTATTCTGTCATATGCCATATGCCATAACATAATGGCTTATACTTATGTAGTATAAAAGATATCTGAAGACTTAAAAATGCTCTGCAAACATTTAATTCTATTAACTTAAAGTCAATTTGATTAATTTATCTGGTATTGTGCTTTTATTCTGTAATTGAAGTGAAATTTCATAACATAAATGACATACATTTCTATGCATATGGCTTAGAAAAAATTATACTGGAATTTTTAATTTACCTAATGGCTTTTGGACTAGATTTATCACTCATACACTCTCTCAGGAAGAAGGAAAAAAGGAATGAGGGGAAGGAGGGAGGGAGGAAGGGAGGAAAGAAACAATGGGAAAAAAAGAAAAGAAAAAACAGAGAAGAGGGACAACTGATTTGAAGATGATAGAAGCTTTTGAAAACATTTTATATAAATGATGATACAGATAGTCTTCTAACTTTAGCTGCATGTATTCACCTACTTTTGTTTGTGCGGGTAGCAGTTTTTGCCATTTAAAAACACTTAGGGAAAAAAATTCAAGTAAAAATTCAAGACAAAATGATTTTTAAAATGAAAAGTTTTGGCATTCTGTAGCCCATACTGTAGTGTTTTCATTTAGATACCATGTACATTAACTGGCATTTTAGTTGAAACATGAATTTTCTCCTGTTGGCTGAATCATAGATTAGGCTCTAGTGGGATCCCTATTTAAATTCCAATATGTGCTGAATAGAACTGTATAGAGTTTAGCTAGTTTGAAAAATCGGGAGTGAGGCCCATTTGACATTTTCTGCATATCTTTTCTTTATTTCATTCTTCCTCCCCAGCTGTATCCCTCTCCCAATGCATTTCCCTTAGCGTGGAGTGTAATTCCCGTTCACTTGCTTTGCTTCTTAAGAGCTGCCTTCCCTTCCAGTCTTGGGCAGCTCCACCCCTTCTCACAGACCAAAGTAAATCTGCACAATAATGAGCCATATAAGGGAGGAATGACATCATCAGTTAGTGGTCCCAAGCTGTTTTGCACAACATTCACCTTTCATTGTTCTGATGACAGGGCTGGAATGTGACGGTTAATTCCCTGTGGAGTAGGGGGCTGAGCAAGGCCTGCAGCTGTTGAACAAACTTCAGTACCCCCTTATAAAAAAACAAAAACAAAAACAAAGCTACTATGCTTCCTAGTATTAAGGTAAGGAAGTCAAGATCTGTTTTGATTTAAGCAATGTTAGTTACTCTTGTCCATGCGCATTTCATTTGTTAATAGGCTTACTTGGCAGTAAACTCATTTCTAAGTGTTACTGCAAAGAGCATCTTGGAAGCTGGGTTTGGATATTTGTAGAGCCCTGACTAATCTGACAAGGGCTGTAAGAACTCGACAACCTTTCAGTTTGCAGCTACAGGTTTTACTGAGTGTGGATGGTGACAAGCCTTGAAAATTACCAGCTTTTTGTGACTTTCCTTGATGCCTCAGAATCCTTGATTGGAACTGTCCAAGATGCACCTTGTTATGGTATGAAGAGTGCTCCTGGTTTTCTATGGTGGGGGAAGTAATCTCATCCTACAGAAACCTTGGGGAGTTTGTATCAGAACTGAAAAATCTCTTGTCTTACTACCAGCAGTCCTACTAATGTGTTCTGAAGGCTTTTAACAGGCAGCCTTCCTATATCCTGTAAATGTATCTTCTAATGTATGATTTCTTGATGAGCAAGCAACTAATTTCAAGTAAAATATTCTTCCCAAAGGTTTGTTGTTATTGTTGTTGTTGTCATGTGGATTTTCTACAGCTCTCTCTTTGCATGTGTGGAAAAGGCTTGTAAAAGTTGGCAATGAATTAGAATGCATAGCGATCCAAAGAAAGCCGTGTTTGTTCTGAAACACTCAGTGTGGCAGTGATAACAAGAATAATAAAGTAAATAGGAGGTTTGATTTCAAAGTGGGAATGAGATTAAAGTTTGGATTATGTTGAACAAATGTGTAAAAAGTTGAACTTTAGTAATTTTTCAAAATGCCAAAAAACATCGTCTAAGTTCAGCAGAGTGTATAAAAATAAATAGCTTGATTTAGTGCTCAGTAGGGCTGAAAGATCTGTGAGTCTTTCACAAAAGAACTTCATTTGGCCAAAACCAAATTTTTATAGTGTGATTTTAGATTCACATGACCCGTTTTATAGAAATTTGAAATAGGGGCAGATGGTATGGTTTTCATTTGTGTAGATTTAATTTGTGTAACACTGGTTGTTAATACTGTTTTGTCTCCGTGTTTAAAGTGATGAATATCTTGAGTTCAACTATGATGAAAATCTTGGGTTCACTACATTGATCTTCCTGGATTCTTAATTCCATGTGACTAGATGAACTTCTGTTTACTTGTAAAATTAAGTATCCTTTCCACAACAGAATGATGCTCACATTTGTTTTTTTTCTAGATTAACGATAGTCAAGATCAATACAAAATTGAGTCTGAGGTTTTGGAGTTTTGTTTATTGTTTTGACATTTTATTTTTTGAATTAGTTTTAAAGTTGTTCCAAAACTGGGTGAGATAATTATTAAATAAATGTTAACGTAATACTTCAAAAACTTTAGCAAAATTTTACATAAGCTTATATTTAAAACTTTTTAAAAGACCTTTAAATGTCATGGCAATAAATTCAACTGCCATTTTAGAAAGAGAGAGGTTTACTTTTCTGAGTAAGTAAATGAAAACACACCAATAAGTGATGTATATACTTAAATTAATTTGCTACCTAAGTACGACTATGTTATTTTAAACAATCTTATTTGTGAAAATGGATTTACCTGAGACAGATTAGTAGTATCTTAATTAAAAGTTTTACAATAAAATGTTTTTATGTTGTGAGCTCCCACACTATATAAGCTTAAAACCATGACTTTTGCCCAGCACTGTATAAATGTTTGTGTGGAGTAAAATGAGATGTATGGTAGCTTTATGGATTGTCTCCAACTTGTTTGACTAGTCTCAGAAAACCTCATTCATGCTGCCAGCTCCTCCTGTTATGTTCTGTGTGACCACAAGTGCATCCCATGGGGGAAAGGCTCCTCACACTGTGGGAGGTGTATGTGGGAGGAGACCCTCACACATTGGAGACCTTCATACTGCAAATTCAGGGACTGAAAAACCTACCTGCTTCTAATATCCTCCCTGCCCTCTGGCTTTCCCTAGGGAATCCCTCCATTTAACCTATTTCTGAGGGAGAGAATTTCCTATGGCAATACGCATTTCCTAAATATAGCATCCCATAATTGGGTGTGATGAACCTGGGCAACACATTCCTTAAGAATGGGATATGGAAGGCCTCTTTGAGTTGGGGAGAGAAGGCGAAGGGGCCACCTGGAAGGGAGAGCCCAAGGTCACACATTTAAGTGACAAACTTGTATGGTTCATGGCTTTGCCTGTTCCTAGTGAAAATTATTAGGTAAATTCATTCACCTGGCTGATTCTTTATACACATTATCAAAAATAAAGAATACTACCTGCTTTTTCTTGTTTTGAAAGTATTTCATCTGACCAATCTGAGCGGGTGTTTGAAAAGTACTTTGAACAACATAGAAAATAGGAAAGCACCATAAAAGGCATATTGTTGTCTCTTTG
This sequence comes from Macaca mulatta, assembly GCF_049350105.2. Lineage (NCBI taxonomy): Eukaryota > Metazoa > Chordata > Mammalia > Primates > Cercopithecidae > Macaca > Macaca mulatta. Next base: position 110,406,081 of record NC_133409.1, read on the forward strand.
GGGAAAGGACATAAGGACAGAAATCTGAAGGTTGAGAAAGAAGAGCCCATGAGACTACGGTAAACTGCTGTCTTGGTTCGTTCAGGCTGCTCTAACAAAGTACCATAGACTGGGTGGCTGATAAACAACAAAATTTTTTTTTCTCACAGTTCTGGAGGCTGAAAGTTCGAGATCAGGGTGCCAGCACAGTCACGTTCTGGTGAGGGTCCCCTTCCTGGTTGCGGACTTCTGTCTTTTCCTTATATCCTCATGGGTGAGAGCTCTCTGGGATCCCTTTTCTAAAGGTAGTGATCCCATTCATGAGGGCTCCACCCTTCTGACCTAATCACCTCTCCAAGGCCACACCTCCTAATACCATCACATTGGGGGTTAGGGTTTTAATATACAAATTTTCGAATGTGAGAGGATATAAACCTTTAATTCATTGCAGTCGTACAGGTTATAGCTTACAAGGGCGCCTGACCAGTGAAGGAATAGGAGCTGAAATAGAGTTGCAGCATGGCACTGATTCCACAGAGAGGAAGGAAATCTTTCCAGTTCTGACAAATGTGCCATATGGGTTATACCCCTGAGAGCAGGAGAAGGGTATTGGGAAGGCCAACAACTGCAAAAGCTCTGAACAACTACTTCCTCCATCCATGTTCCCATCCATGGAGTAGCCTATATTTAAAGGAATACTGGCATTTAACATAGCCTTGCAATATATATATATTTATTCCTATCCCCTAATGCACTGACAATGGAGAGGAGACATTCTGCCCATCTTTGTTGAATTATTGAGTTAATTAATGAATCATGGTTATATTCTATATGAGACAAGGAGCTTCATACTAGAGTGTGTGATCAGAGAATTTTCTCTCAGTGATTCCCAAATATGGGCCTCCAGGATGGTCAGAAATTATCAGAAAATACCAGCCATTTCTATGGCTCATAGGAGCAAACAACTAACAATTCCCTAGACTTTAATTTTTATTATGACTAAGTGTTATTTACTAGTTACATATTGAGCAATTTATTTTACAACATATATAGCATTTATAAATTTAAATTACCATGTTACCAGATTTTCTTGAAGACTAAATCAGTATTTTACAATACAGTCTAGCTGCCACCCAGTTTGCAAATACCTACAAGTTTCTGCTTACCTAGTAGTAGGAAATGTAATCATCTCCGAGATGTATAATTTGTTATTAGCCATGAACCTTTCATGGTTTTCAGTTCTCGCCATCTATGCATTTTAAAGGTAAATTACTATGGATTAAACGTCACAGTTTAGTTTGTTGTGGGTTGTTGGGCTAACCCACAGAGAGTCCATAATGCAGATTCTCAGTTTATAATTTTCAACAACTAGTTCCAAGGACCATCATCAATATGCCTATTCTAGAGCAGAATTATACATAATTCCCTCAAAATCTGATGAAAAATAAAACTTTATTTGTGATAATTTGCCTGAGCTTTGTGTGTTTGCTATTTAAATTACTTGAATTATACTAGCAAAGTAAATGTAATTAAATTACTGGATTTTAAAAAAAATTATAGGATATATAATAGTTTTATAGCTTAAAATCGTAAATATAACTACAGGATCTTCTCTTATGAAGCAAAAGCAGTTCACAAAAGCTGCTAGCAACAGGTCTACTGATTTTTTCTCTTCTCTTCCAATTTTTTATCACCAAGTTCTTTTTTAGAGTGGGACTATGTGAAACAGGCCTTCTTGCACTGGGCTAGGTCAAAAATTTGAGATCACATGCTCCAAAATGTTGCTGGTCTTTATAAGACAAGAGGAGAAAACAAGTGTACAAGGGCTTTTGTAAACTCATCTTCACTACTAAGAAATACAAAACAAAAATAAAGCTCAAAAGTTTTTGTCCTGATGGGAAGGATTCACTATTTCTTTATAAAAAATGATTCTCTAGCACTCAGAAATCAAAGCTGGAACCAGGGTGAGGCAAGTGAGGCTCTCGCTTTGGGTGCAAAATTTAAGGTGATGCCAAAAAACTCAGTAATCGAGATATATTATATTTTAATGAATTATTTTAAAAGTATCAAAATTAATGCAAAAAATTTACAATGAAGAAAATATCAAAATTTCAAGTGAAGACAGGCTCTGACTCTGCAGTTGTACAACCCAACCCTCATCCACTTCTCTCTCATCCCAGCCCTGCGTAGTATATGAAGGACACTGATTAATTTTGGATAACTATAATAATAATCACCATATTGAGGAACTGAGGTAATTTATTCAGAAGTAACATTCTATAATTGGATCATTTGTAACACAAAGGATATGCTTGAGGTTTTGGATACCTCATGTACCCTGATGTGATTACTACACATTGTATGACTGTATCAAAATATCCCATATACCCCATAAGTACATATACCTATTATGTACCCACAAAAATTAAAGATTAAAAATTAAAAAAATTAAAAGGTAATGCTCTTTCTGAGTTATTTGGTAAAACCATGCTGTATTATGTTAACAAGGTGCTTAGCTCTGTACTGTACTCTAGCTGGGAAAAAACGCATTGTGACTAAAGACTTCAAACTACATGCAAGCTTGACTCTTTTGAGGTTCATTCATCTTTAATTACTATCATGCCCTTATGAGTTTTAACCTGCCCTCTGTCTTGGAAGACAGAGAAGCATACACAAGGGGAGAGTTGAAGAAAAGCAAAAATAGTGTTCTGAGAAGGAAATTAACATGGTCTGCCTAAGAAACAAGCTTAGGATGACTTTTTGGTGACATTTGTGTTGCAAAACAGAGTCCGATGGATTAAGATGGGGACAAGTGACAAAATCTTAAGGAATCAAAGAGACAATTGATGCTCTGGAGCTAATGCTGATAAACTTGGAAATGTGGTTGAAAAGTGGGAGTGTCAAGAATGTTGGTCAAAAGGAGCCCTGAAATCTTACACCACCTTGTTCCAAGGAAGAGAAGTAAGAATGAATATAGGCAGAATGTCCCCTTAAATATTTAGTAGCACAGATTGACAAGTGTTCCAAGGATGGTGGTTATCACAAGAATGGGTAATCAGGATAAGCTTTAAAAAAATTCTCACTTCCCATTTCCTTCTCCCAAACAGTTTGTCCTTAGACCATAAGAAGAAAGATAAATTAACAAGTATCTGTAGAGTAGGACAGAGTGAGAATACTTTCTCTAGCGTAAGTTTGACTAAGTATCAGAAGGATTTCAATAAGGAAGAAAAGTAAAAGTCTCCAACAAACTAAATTACATAAACATGGAAGGGAATAAGAGAATCACCCACAGTCACAGACAAATGTGAAAGTTCCATGGCACTGTGAGGAAAGTAAAAATACAACCAAAGACCAAAGGAGCTGAGACTGGAGGTGAGAGAGGGGAGCTAAAGATTACAAAAGAGATTTTTTAAAAAATGTTATTAACTGGGCACGGTGGCTCATGCCTGTAATCCCAGTACTTTGGGAGGCTGAGGTGGGCGGCTCACTTGAGGCCAGAAGTTTGAGACCAGCCTGGCAAACATGTGAAACCCCGTCTCTAGTAAAAATACAAAAATTAGCCAGGCATGGTGGCGCGTGCCTGTAATCCCAGCTATTTGGGAGTTGAGGCAGGAGAATTGCTTAAACCCAGGAGGCCGAAGTTGCAGTAAGATCATGTCACTGCACTCAGCCTGGGTGACAGAGTGAGACTCCATCTCAAAAGAAAGAAAGAAACAAACAAACAAAAACATTATTACAGAAAATTTCAAACATTTACAACGTAAAGAGAATAGTATAATGGACACCCATGTACCTATCACTAATCTTTAACAATTAATTAACTATGACCAGTCTGGTTTCATCTATTTTTCACTCCCCTGAATTATTTTGATATAAATTTCAGATATATAATTTCATTCACAAATATTTCAATGTGTACTTCTAAAAAATAAGGACTCCTAAAAATAAAGGACTCTTGCCATAATCCATTATCTAACCTAAAACTTAATAATCATTTCTCAATAATACAATTTTTCCAATTATCTGATTTTAAAAAGTAGTTTGAATAAGAATCCAAAAGGTTACAATTGGTTGATATGTCTTCTAAATTTTTAAAAAATCCATAGGTTTCCCTTTCTGCTCCCATTTTATCTTGCAACTTATTGATTGAAGAAACTAGTTTGTTTATCCTATATAGTTGCCCACATTTTGGATTTTTCTGATTGCATCATCATGAGGTCATGTAGCAGTTTCTTGCTCCTATCTTTCCTTTAAACTAGTAACTAGTGGTTATAGGAGCTTGATTTGATTCAGGTTCAGGGTTTTTTTGTTAAAAGAATCTTTCATGGGTGGAGGTTTGTATACAATGTCTGGCTGTCTCTTTTTGAGAAACACTGATGAGCATTACCTACATCCATTATTTCAAAATGGTGGTATTCCAGAGTTACCTCTTTATTTATGCCAATAGTGGCATATTTTCATTTATTAATTTATAAATAATAAGGAAAAACAAAGAGTTTTAAATTAAGAAGAAACATGTTAATATATCTCTCTTAATGTTTATATAGGAAAAACAAACTAGTATCTTATCTCATATATATATATGAGGGAGGTCTGGAGAGTGTTTTGAAAGGCTCTGTGCATTGACCTTTTTATTTTATATTATTATATAATATATTTTATTATATATTATTATATGTATAATATTTTATATATATACACACATATATGTGTATCTATATCTGTATATATATTCACACACAAAAAACCCTTACTGATCCTGCCCTACCTGTTTCCTGTGTTCACTTTCCTGTTTCTCCTTCCTTTTACAAGCAGAGTGACATGTTCTGATTTACCCTCTTTTAGGATCATTCCAGCTTCTGGGAAGAGAACAGACTGTGGGTGGACAAGAGTGGAAGCTGGGAGTCAGATTAGGTGGCTCTTGCAATAATCCAGATAAGAGATGATGGTGGTTTGCGCCAGGGGGATAGCAATGGAGGAAGTGAGAAGTAATTGGATTCAGGATATATTTTGAAAGTAGAATTGACAAGATTTGCTGAAGAATTGAATGTAGGGATGTGACTCAAGACGGCTCTAAATTTCAGTCCTAAGCATCTGGAAGAAGTGGTTGTAGGTGATTGATTTGAGGAAGATGTGGTTTGAACAGATTCATGGGGAAGATTGGGAGCTCAGAAGAGATAAAGGATGAACAGGTCAGTGGGCCCAGAGCTAATTGAATGACAATGTCCACGCCACTGAATGGATTGATGTCAGCAGGAGGGAGATCTGGAGAGTGCTTTGAAAGGTTCTGTGCATTGACCTGCCTATTTAATTAATAATTGGGGTCATCTCGCCATCGACACAATGCTAGGTATAAGCTGATATTCTGGGTGACAAAATAGAGTCCAAGGGGCATCTTGACAATTCTAAGATAAACTGAATCAAGCAAGATGAAGTTAACCTAAGCAGAGTCTTGCAAACCTGAGCTGTCCAGGCAATATCCATTTGAGCAATAGCATTGTTATTAAAGCACAGTGTTTGTGCAAACAGATCTGATTCAAAATCCCAACTGCCTCTTCTTAGTCATGTTCTCTTGATTAAGTTAAACCATAATTTACTTTATTTAAAAAATGGTACAGTATTGCCTTGCTCAAAGGGAATGAAGATTCAATAATAAAGTTCTCACTCTACCTAAGAGACCTTTCCTTTTATTTCATGTTTTCAAAATTAGGTATTAGCAAATATTGGAGTTGGGATGGGCTTTATTTAAACTTTATTTTATTTCAATAGTTTTTGGGGAACAGATGTTTTCTGGTTCAGAGATAAGTTCTTCAGGGATAGCTCTTTAGTGGTGATTTCTGAGATTTTGGTGCACCGATCACCCAAGCAGTGTACGCTGAACCCAGTGTGTAGTCTTTTATCTTTTACCCTCCTACCCTACTTCCCCGAGTCCCCAAAGTCCATTATATCATTCTTATGCCTTTGTATCCTCATAGCTCAGATTTCACTTGTAAGTGAGAATGTATGATATTTGCTTTTCTATTCCTGAGTTACTTCACTTAGAATAATGGTCTCCAACTCCATCCAGGTTGCTGCGAATGCCATTATTTTGTTCCTTTTTATGACTGAGTAGTATTTCATGGTGTGTGGGTCGGTCTGTCTATCTATCTATCTATCTATCTATCTATCTATCTATCTATCTATCTGTATCTCGACTTTTCTTTATCCAGTCGTTGGTTGATGGGCATTTAGGCTGGTTTCATATTTTTGCAGTTGCGAGTTACACTGCTAAAATATGCATATGCAAGTGTCTTTTTCATATAGTGACTTCTTTTACTCTGGGTAGATACCCAATAGTGGAATTGCTGGATCAAACGGTGGTTCTACTTTTAGTTCTTTAAGGAATCTTCATAATGTTTTCCATAGTGGTTGTAACCAGTTTACATTCCCACCAGCAGTGTAAAAAAGTGTTTACACATGATGTGATCCCTTTTCACCACATCCATGCCAACATCTATTTTTTTTTATTTTTTAATTATGGTTATTCTTGCAGGAGCAAGATGGTATCTCATTGTGGTTTTGATTTTGCATTTTCCTGATAATTATGTTGAGCATTTTTCCCAAATGTTTGGAAATGTTGGCTGTGTATCTTCTTTTGATAATTGTCTATTCATGTCCTTTGCCCATTTTTTGATGGGATTATTTATTTATTTATTTATTTATTTGCTGATTTAAGTTCCTTTTAAATTCTGGATATTAGTCCTTTGTCAGATGCATAGTTTGCAAATATTTTCTCCCACTCTGTGGGCTGTCTGTTTACTCTGCTGTTTGTTTTGTTTTGTTTTGTTTTTTGAGAGTGCAGTGGCGCAATCTCAGCTTACTACAGCCTCCGCCTCCCGGGTTCAAGCAATTCTCCTGTCTCAGCTTCCAAAGTAGCTGGGGCTACAGGTGTGCGCCACCAAACCCAGATAATTTTTATATTTTTAGTAGAGATAGGGCTTTACCATGTTGCCCGGGCTGGTCTCGAACTCCTGACCTCAGATGATCCAACTGCCTTGGCCTCGGCCTCAGCCTCCCAAAGTACTAGGATTACAGGCGTGTGCCACCGTGCCCAGTCTGATTATTTCTTTTGCTGTACAGAAGCTTTTTAGTTTAGTTAGGTTCCATCTATTTATCTTTGTTTTTATTGCATTTGCTGTTGGGTTCTTGATTATAAACTCTTTGCCTAAGCCAATGTCTAGAAGAGTTTTTCCGATGTTTCTTCTAGAGGTTTTATGGTTTCAGGTCTTACATTTAAGTCGTTGATCCATCTTGAGTTGACTTTTGTATAAGGTGCAATGAGGATCCAGTTTCATTCTTCGACATGTGGCTTGCCAGTTATCCTAGCACTGTTTGTTGAATAGGGTATCCTTTCCCCACTTTATGTTTTTGTTCGCCTTGTCGAAGATCAGTTGGCTGTAAGTACTTGGCTTTATTTCCAGGGTCTCTATTCTGTTCCATTGGTCTACGTGCTGATTTTTATACCAGTACCATGCTGTTTTGGTGAATATGGTCTTCTAGCATAGTTTGAAATCAGGTAATTGATGCCTCCAGATTTGTTCTTTTTGCTTAGTCTTGCTTTGGCTATATGGGCTCTTTTTTGGTTCCATATAAATTTTACGATTGTTTTTTCTAGTTCTGTGAAGAATGATGATGGTATTTTGATGGGAATTGCATTGAATCTGTAGGTTGCCTTTGGCAGTATGGTCATTTTCACAATATTGATTCTACCCATCCCTGAGCATGGGGTGTGCTTCCATTTGTTTGTACCATCTGTGATTTCTTTCAGCAGTGTTTTGTAGTTTTCCTTGTAGAGATCTTTTACCTCCTTGGTTAGGTGTATTTCTTTTTGTTGTTGTTGTTAGGTATATTTCTAAGTGCTTTATTATTATTATTATTTTTGCAGTTGTTATAAAAGGGATTGAGTTCTGATTTGATTCTCAGTTTGGTCATTGTTGGTATATAGCAGTGCTACTGATTTGTGTATAGTGATTTTATATCCTGAGACTTTACTGAATTCATTAATCAGATCTAGAAGCTTTTTGGACGAGTCTTTACGATTTTCTAGGTATAGGATCATATCATTGGCAAACATTGACAGTTTGACTTCCTGTATTAGTCCATTTTCACACTGCTACAAAGACACTACCTAAGACTGAGTGATTTATAAATAAAAGAGGTTTAATTTATTCACAGTTCTGCAGGCTTGGGGAAGCCTCCGAAAACTTATAATCATGGTAAAAGGCAAAGGAGAAATTAAGTACCTTCTTCACAAGGCAGCAGGAAAGAGAGTGCAGAGGAAACTGCCACTTTTAAAACCATCAGATCTCATGAAAACTCCCTCACTATTATGAGAACAGCATGGGGGGAACCACCCCTATCCAATCACCTATCAACAGGTCCCTCTCTTGACACATGGGGATTATAATTTGAGATGAGATTTGGGTGAGGACACAGAGCCAAACCATGTCTCTTCTTCTTTACCGGTTTGCATGCCCCTTATTTCTTTTTCTTGACTGATTGCTCTGGCAGGGTGGGCTTTTAAGAGCCTCTTGAAATAATATTAGGACTAGAAATTGTGTGAAGTAATGTCTGAAACATTACTTCCCCAGAAAAAGTTTTCTTGTCAGCCCTTCTAACACCACCTGAAATGTCAGCTCTCTTCTCTTTATCTTCTCCACCTGTGCTTCCACCTCTTTCTGCCTTAAGATTAATAACCAATTTTATGTTTTCTATCATATTTTAAGTCACTTGCTAGTAATATTTGTTTACAATCTTTCTCCCTTTATCTGACGCCTCGGAACCCTTTTAAATTTTTTTTTCTGGTTTTTGAGACATAATTTATATACAATAAAATTCACCAATTTTAATTATACAATTTGATGAATCTTGACAAATGTATGCACCATCAACAATCATAGAACATTTGGGAATATAAAGTTGAGCTATTAAATTCTAAATTCACATTTGAAGCTCATAATGGAACTACTATGCCATTCATTTACCTGGGTTTTTATTCCAATTGCCATTATTTAATTAAATGTAAAAAACAATCACAAATTGGGAGGCCGAGACAGGCAGATCACGAGGTCAGGAGATTGAGACCATCCTGGCTAATATGGTGAAACCCCATCTCTACTAAAAATACAAAAAAATTAGCCGGGTGTAGTGGCGGACGCCTGTAGTGCAGCTACTGGGGAGGCTGAGGCAGGAGAATGGCATGAACCCGGGAGGCGGAGCTTGCAGTGAGCTGAGATCCAGCCACTGCACTCCAGCCTGGGCAACACAGCCAGACTCCGTCTCAAACCCCCCCCCCCACACACACAATCACATTAATAAACACTTTTCTAAATGGCAAAAAAAAAAAAAAAAAAAGAGAGAGAGAGAAAAAACACCTGGGCCCACACTTTTAAAGTCTTCTAGTTGAAAATGATTAAATTTCTGAACATGCTAAGTGACCAATTTGCAAGTTAAAAAGTGTAATTTTGGCTGGCCATGGTGGCTTATGTCTGTAATCCCAGCACTTTGGGAGGCCGAGGTGGGTGGATCATCTGAGGTCAGGAGTTTTAGACCATCCTGGCCGAGATGGTAAAACTCGTCTCTACTGAAAATACAAAAATTAGCCAGGCGTGGTAGCACATGCCTGTAGTCTCAGCTACTCAGGAGGCTGAGGTGGGAGAATCACTTTAACTTGTGAGACTGAGGTTACAGTGAGCCAAGATGGCACCACTGCACTTCAGCCTGAGTGACAGAGTGAGACTGTCTCAAAAAAAAGTTTAATTTTATTCGGTATGAAATAAGAAATTAAGAATATGTTTAAGAATAGTTATTAAGAAAGGCAATAAAAAATTTAAAATCTCTATTAATTCATTTAGCTGTCTTTCTTTGTTCTCTAAAGAGGACTAAATGCTTGCAGAAAATTTAAAATTTGCCAAGAATAGGTTTGATTTTAGGATATTTAGGGCTCTACCTGTGACTGCTGATGGGAATCAGGGTACTAATTTATTATTTTAGTCTTAGTCTTCTGGTTTGTTTCCTTTTCATGCTAATATGTTTAGAATCAAGGCATAGTTGAAGAATGGGAAGGTGAGCAGAGAAGAGAATGGAGAGGAGGTGGTAAGACTAGTTGGCACAAGCAACACTTAAATCTCTTATTCTGCTTCTTAAATAGCATAATTACATGGAAATGGTGCCCAGTAATGTAGAGCAACTTAGTTGTTTGAAGTGCAAAATAAAATTATAACTATTAGGAAATTGTTGGGAAAAAAGAGATGTAATATGCCATAGGCATTATGTTTTGTGAATAGATACATGCTATATTTCTGAATGCTGAATGCTTGTTTAATGTAAAATGAGGATTTCTAAATAGGAGGGAAGAGAAAAAAACATCTGCAAGTAGAATGCTGAATTGACTGGGGAGGTGGATAAAGTGAAACACAAGCCTGTTCCTGCCTTCCCAAAACCCTCTTCCTTGGGTCCTCCTGTGTTGCTCCATGGCTCCCTCTTTCTCTGTATCTCCTTTTCCTCTTCCTTCTCTGCACAGGCCTTCCATAGGTCCTCCTTATTCTTTTTATCTCTCATTTTTGGACATTTCCCAAAGTTTTTTCTCCATCCTGTCCTTTTTCTCTCTTTAGATATGTTCTACTTTGGAGATCACATTCATTTCTATGTCTAAGGAAATATCACCTCCATTATGGAAATAAAAATCTAACAATTACCAAGCTTTTTAGCACTGTGAAAATGTCTATGTAGGGTGGGATGGCTGACAAAATGGCCCCATGTTTCCCTCTGATTTTCTTTCCTCCTAGGAGTTCCCTCACCTTAATTACCACTGTTCTTCCCAATAGACCCAAGGGTGTACTGCTCCAACATTAGATTTTTGATCCAACTGTGTATGAAAATCCCTTTCCTTTAAAAAAAAAAAAAAAAAAAAAAAAAAAAGAACTATAACAGACTGGGCACAATGACTCACATTTGTAATCCCAACACTTTCGGAGGCCAAGATGGGAGGATTGCTTGAGGTCAGGAGTTTGAGACCAGCCTGAACAACATAGTAAGATGCCACCTTGAAGAAGAAGAAGAAGAAGAAGGAGAAGAAGAAGGAGGAAGTAGAAGAGGAAGAGGAGGAGAACGAGGAGGAGGAAAAAGAAGAACTAAGACAAACCAGTGACACAAAAACCTATGAGAGAAAAAAAGCCTTAATTCAGCCTGTTCTAATAGTCCCATAGCTGTTTTATAGGTTAAATAGAGGTTGTTCAGCCTCCAGTGCTACATACAGGTAGACAGATCGTAAGGGATGTCTTGCTCAGTCCATATAGAGAAAGCTCCCTCCCTCATCTGAGGTTTATCAGTTGAGAGACACATTTCTTTTCTAATAGGCTGACAACTAAAATGGACAGATTCTTCAAGGGAGGCCACTGCTCATTAGACAGAGACACTCATCTAATAGCCACTATTAATATAAAATTGCTGGCCTAATAACAACTGTGATATCTGTTTAACAAAAATGTATACTCACTCAGCATTGTAAAGAACTTTTGTTAATGCATTTCTATATAGGTAATTTCCAGATATATATTTCTTTTCTTTATTTTCTTTTTTTTGAGATAGGGTCTTGTTCTTTCACCCCGGATGGAGTGGTGTGACATGATCTCAGCTCACTGCAACCTCTGCCTCCCTGGCTCAAGTGATCCTCCTATCTCAGCCCCCTGAGTAGCTGGAATTACAGGCACACGCCACCCACACCCAGCTAATTTTTTTTTTTTGTAGAGATGAGGTTTTGCCATGTTGCCCAGGCTGGTTTCTTAACTCCTGGACTCAAGCAATCTGCATGTCTCAGCCTCCCAAAGTGCTGGGATTACAGGCTTGAACCACCGCTCCAAGCCTATAGATTTATATTTCTAATTCAAGTTTGTATCTTCATTCTTTCTCTTGTTTATACATTCAGTCAATATTTCTTGAGCACATCCTATGTGTCAGGCGTTACACTAGGGGCCAAACAAGACAAACGTGACAGCTACCCTCATGGAATTTGCATTAACAGAGGTAGGCAGACATTAAAAAAATTGTAAGTTGGGATAGTCATTGCAGTAATTGAGCTCCATAGAGACAGCGCCTGGGCAAGTGAGAGCCAGATGAGCACTGGGCGACTCTGCCTTGCTGAGGAAAAATAACTAAACATGGGGAAAGGAGATCCTAAGAAGCTGAGAGGCAAAATGTCATGATATGCATTTTTTGTGCAAACTTGTCTGGAGGAGCATAAGATGAAACACCCAGATGCTTCAGTCAACTTCTCAATTTTTTTTTTTTTTTTTTTTTTTTTGGAGATGGAGTCTGGCTCTATCGCTCAGGCTGGAGTGCAGTGGTGTGATCTTGATCTTGGCTCACTGCAAGCTCCGCCTCCCGGGTTCACGCCATTCTCCTGCCTCAGCCTCCCGAGTAGCTGGGACTACAGGTGCCTGCCACCACGCCCGGCTAATTTTTGTATTTTTAGTAGAGACGGGTTTTCACCGTGTTAGCCAGGATGGTCTTGATCTCCTGTCCTTGTGATCCGCCCGCCTCGGCCTCCCAAAGTGCTGGGATTACAGGCATGAGCCATCAAGCCGGCCTCAGAGTTTTCTAAGAAGTGTCCAGAGAGGTAGAAGACCATGCCTGCTAAAGATAAAGGAAAATTTGAAGATATGGGGGCAAAGGCGGACAAGGCCCGTTATGAAAGAGAAATGAAAACCTATATCCCTCCTAAAGGGGAGACAAAAAAAGAAGTTCAAGGACTCCAATGCACCCAAGAGCTCTCCTTCGGCCTTTTTCTTGTTCTGCTTTGAGTATCGCCGGAAAATCAAAGGAGAACATCCTGGCCTGCCCATTGGTGATGTTGGAAGAAACTGGGAGAGATGTGGAATATCACTGCTGCAGATGACAAGCAGCCTTATGAAAAGAAGGCTGCGGTTCTGGGGTCGTGGCCTTGCTCCCGCTGTGCGGGAAAAGAATCCAGGCCCTTCCACGCGCGTGTGGGCGCGGGGGCCCCGAAATGCTCCTGGTTCCGCGCTAGGTCTCCGCTGGGGCAGGACCCAGAGCCATGGGTGGGACCACCAGCACCCACTGGGTCACCTTCGAGGGGGACGAGAATGAGAACATCACCGTGGTGAAGGGCATCCGGCTTTCGGAAAATGTGATTGATCGAATGAAGGAATCCTCTCCATCTGGTTCGAAGCCTCAGTGGTATTCTGGTGCTTATGGTGCCTCAGTTTCTGATGAAGAATTGAAAAGAAGAGTAGCTGAGGAGCGGGCATTGGAGCAAGCTGAGAAAGAATCTGAAGATCAGAAACCACTAAAGCAAGCCAAAGAGCTGGACCGAGAGAGGGCTGCTGCCAATGAGCAGTTAACCAGAGCCATCCTTCAGGAGAGGATATCAAACGAGGAGGAAGGCGCTAAGGCAAAGCACCTGGCTAGGCAGCTGGAAGAGAAAGACCGAGTGCTAAAGAAGCAGGATGCATTCTACAAAGAACAGCTGGCTAGACTGGAGGAGAGGAGCTCAGAGTTCTACAAAGTCACCACTGAACAATATCAGAAAGCTGCTGAAGAGGTAGAAGCAAAGTTCAAGCGGTATGAGTCTCATCCAGTCTGTGCTGATCTGCAGGCCAAAATTCTTCAGCGTTACTGTGAGAACATCCACCAGACCCTCAAATGCTCCTCTCTGGCCACCCAGTATATGCAGTGTCAATCATGCCAAACAGAGCATGCTTGAGAAGGGAGGATAAAAACTTTCAGAACGAGCAAAACACCATCAACGTTAATTCCAGAGATGGAACATTTTTTTTTTCCTAGTAAGAAAATAACCCATTTGAAGAGAAGACCACTAATGAGAAGACCACTAAAGAGAGACACCAAGAATGGATTCAGCAGAGTCATTTCACATTTTGAACAGCAGCAATTTGAAGGGCCAAAGCCTTGATCAGGGATCAGTCATTAAAGGACACACTTCAGTATTAGTAAACCCTCTTATGATGATTAAAAGAGAAGGGCAGCCCTCTCCACCGTTTGGTACTTTCTATTCAACTTCCACTGAACATAAAATGTTTTTCTTCAGAGCAAGCCCCATCATTTGGTGAACCTCCACCCTAACAAAGTAGGATGGGGTGGGGGGCTAAATTAATTGGAGTCGGGTGAGGAGAGAGCCAGAAAACAGATCTGGGGCAGCAGTGCTGGGTGGAATTGTCTAGGCTATGGCATGCTGGCTTTCTCTTTCTTTCTTTTCTCCTTTGATTATGTAAGAGCTGTTTCATTTTAACTTATTATGGTGATTACACAGGCAAGAAGACAAAAAGGAGAGAAAATGTACCTCTTCTACTGGAATAATGTTTATGATTACAAGTGAGAGACTGTATTATTATCAATATGAAGGCATAACCTCTATACTGAATACTCACATCTTTGCTTCACTCACTATCAATAATAAATATATTTTCTGACAAAAAAAAAAAGAAAAGAAGGCTGCGAAGCTGAAGGAAAAATACGAAAAGGATATTGCTGCATATCGAGCTAAAGGAAAGCCTGATGCAGCAAAAAAGGAGTTGTCAAGGCTGAAGACAGCAAGAAAAAGAAGGAAGAGAAGGAAGATGAAGAGGATGAAGAGGAGGAAGAAGGTGAAGAAGATGAAGATGAGGAAGAAGAAGATGATGAATAAGTTGGTTCTAGCACGGGTTTTTTTTTCTTATCCATAAAGCATTTAATCCCCTGTACACAACTCACTCCTTTTAAAGAAAAAAAATTGAAATGTAAAGCATGTAAGATTTGTCTTTAAACTGTACAGTGTCTTTTCTTTTTGTATAGTTAACACACTACAGAGTGTGTTTTTAGATAGTCCTGTCCTGGTAGTATTTTCAATGGCCACTAACCTTGCCTGGGACAGTATGGAGGTTGTAAATTGGCATGGATTTAAAGCAGATTCTTGTTGGTGCAGAGCACAAATTAATTATATATGGGGATGGTAGTTTTTTCTTCTTCAGTTGTCTCTGATGCAGCTTATATGAAATAATTGTTCTGTTAACTGAATACCGCTCTGTAATTGCAAAGAAAAAAGTCGCAGGTGTTTTGTTGACATTCTGAATGCTTCTAAGGAAATACAAGAAAAAATATATAAGTTGATTAAGTGTCATAAAAGAAAACTGGGCCAGGCATGATGGCTCCCACCTGTAATTCCAGCATTTTGGGAGACTGAGGCAGGAGGATCACTTGACCCCAGCAGTTCAAGACCAGCCTAGGTGACATAGGGGCAACTCTGTCTCTACAAAAAAATAAAAATTTTAGCCAGGCATGGTGCTATGTGCCTGTAATCCCAGCCACCAGCCATTTGGGAGGCTGAGGTCGAAGGATAGTTCGAGCACAAAAGGTTGAGGCTGCAGTGAACTATAATCCTGCCACAGCACTTCAACTTGGGTGACAGAACAAGACCTTGTCTCTAAGAAAAAAAAAGACTGTAGGATATTGATATTTCAGGAGTCTATAAGAAGTTCTGACTTAATTGGGTTTGAAGAAGTGACACTGAAGTGAAAGTTAGAGGATGAAAAACTAGCCAGGAACATTCAGGTGAGTGTGACAGAATGAAAAAAAGGAGCAGGGAGGAAATACTAAGCAGAGGACACAGCATTTGCAAGGAATGTTAGATAACAGGAGAGACTGACTGGAGATGAACTTATCAAGGAGGTCAGGTATTGAGTCCCATCATTCCCATCCCCAACGTCTTGCCTGTAAGAAGTTTGATTGCAGGTCTATTTGCACAGAAGGCTATTGGCAGGCCTTCCAAAATGAGCTGAGCAACTTTACCTTGATCCTGGATCTGACCCTCAGCTGTACCAACTGGGAAACTGGGTTTTGGGAGCACACAAAATGTAATACCAGAATGAGCCTGGTATTGCTGTTAGAGCCACTTTAACTATAAGATGGGCATGGTTTAAGATGTGGTGAAAGAGAACAGGAGGGAGACTAAGCTAATGGGATTAGAAAAACAGAAATAATCACAGCTAGTAGAACGTGAAAAATGTGGTTTCCTGGAAGCCAAATTCCTGCCGAGATCACAGTCTAGCTCATGGAATTTCCTACTGATCGGAATGCCTTCTGCTTTTCTCTGGCTGAAACATTAGTGCCCCAAGTTTTACTATCAAAGACAGGATAATGACAAAAATATTTATTGATTAAACACAGAAAGCACTGACAGTCTTTCCAGATGAAGCCAATAGCATATACTATAATTCTTATCTTTTTATGCTTTATTACATTCATGTATTGAGTCTATGTATCTGTCACTTTACTTCTACTATTTCAATTAATCTTCAGAACAATTCTATATGGTTGGTATTAGTGTTCCATTATTGGAACGCTAAGCTTGTGGGAGTTTTTATATCCTGCTGCTCAAGGTCATCACCGAGGTCTGATTTTTCACACAAAGAAATTTGCAACCTCCAGCATAAATGGGTTAATATCCCTCCCTCTTTCCTCCATTGGTGAAAAAATTGAGAATCAGAGAGTTTCAGTGATTGGTCAGAGATTACACAGTTAGAAAGTGAGAGTCAGAATTCAGATTTGGTTATGTCTGACTCCAAAACCTATGTTGTAGTCACTCCAACCCACTGCCTCTAACAGTATAGAGGCATAGTATTCCTAAAAATATATTTTTAGAAGTTTTCACATGTTAAGCTTAGAATTGGAAGCAGTGACGTTTTCAATAAATTAATCTCTAACAGTCCAGTTAAGGGCAAGGAATTTAAAAATGGCATTTTATGTTGAAAATATCCTGAAAAGTTTTCCCTAATCTATGGTTCTATGACATTATTTCAGTTGTTTCAATTTTTAGTAAAAGAGAGAACATGGTCAATAAAAATGCTCTTTCCTACATGTAAGGACCACATTTAGTGATGCTGTTACAGTATCACTTGTGCAAATCAGTAGGACTTGAAGATCATATTTTCCTCCTATTTTAGGGATAAAGTCATAATGATTTTTGGAGGCTATGCATTAGTTTAGAGATGCTAAGACACAATCATGCTTTATAAAAGTTAATTCTGTGAAAAAATCTTAATGACATGATCAGAGCCATTTCTGTAATACTTATCTCACACTGTATTTAATTATTCATAGCTTCTGTTGTGCTTTACTAATGTATGTTTAAATATTTCTTATACACTAACTTTCAGTCAGTGACAAGTTAAAAAACCACACAAATATTTCTTGCACAATGCAACGTGAGATTATTAAATTCTATTTACTTTGCTAATAGCTAATCTAGTCATAAGTATGAAATTAATCAGTCAGAATAGTAAAGGAGCAAAATACACTGGAAAAAATAAAATCTATTATACTTAAATAAGTACATGTCATTGGTTGTTTATAACTTACTTCCTTTATAAACCTATTAATTACTAAAATGCATTCTTACAATAACATGTCAAATATGATTATAAATTTAATTGTTTTTATGGGTAAATAAAAAAACTATTATAATTAGTACAAGTTAACTGACCAACCCAAGAATGGTAAATAGTTACTTCAGCATGTTTATATTCCTACTTTTTACAGATACGCATAAACACCATAGAGAAAATGTATTTCACAAATGTGAAACATAATAATTCCTGTGGCTGCCACATTTTCGTATTGATAGTAATACAGATTTCCTTCCTACCTAGTTCTTGAATTTAAAAAAATGTTTAAATAAAAAACTCCTGTGCCAGTTCTGGTGTGAACTAAAAATCAATTTTTGTAAATCAGCTTTTGTATCAGAAAACCAGTCCTACTTTGTCCCTTCCAGGAGACAGTTACATAGTTTATGTCAAGGGTTTAAAATAAGAAAACCCAAAGCTGCTTCTTTTCTGAACCTTTACTATCATTTAAAGTAAATTTATCTCCTGAAATCATATGATGTAGAGATGGAGAGCAAGAATTTTGGAGGCTTCCTGGCCAAGTTTGAAATCCAGGCCTACCACTTACTGACTCTGGGATCTGTGACAGGTTACATAATTCCCCTGTATCTCATGTTTTTTCATGGTGATGATAGTAGCAATACATATCTCATAGAGTTACTCTGAGAATAAAGTAAATACTAACACTAAGGATACAGAAGACATAGTCATTATTATTGCACAACCTAAGTTTTACTTAATGGCCACTATATTAAAGTATAGTACACATGCAGAAAGATACTCAGAAGTGTTCAGCTTACTGAAATTTCATAAGATAAGCTAAACAATCCTGTATAGCAAGCATGCAAATTACAAAAAAGAAACTAGTTACACTCAAAGCCCTCCTCATGCCCCCTTCTAGCCACTACTCCTAAGGGTAACTAATATTTTGACTTCACATTAGTTTCATTAATGGCTATTTTTTAAACCTTGATATTATAACAATTGATAAGGGATTTATTGTAGTAGCATTTTGTTTTTTATTTAATATCAATGCTTAAATCTGTTTGCTGATTACTCTTTTAACATATAGGCATATTTTATTTTCTAGGTTAAAAAAGCTCCTTGAACAAGAAAAGGCTTATCAAGCCCGCAAAGAAAAGGAAAATACTAAACGGCTCAATAAACTAAGAGATGAACTTGTCAAACTCAAGTCCTTTGCACTCATGCTGGTGGATGAAAGACAAATGCACATTGAACAACTTGGCCTGCAAAGCCAGAAAGTACAGGATCTTACTCAGAAGCTGAGGGAAGAAGAAGAAAAGCTCAAAGCCATTACTTCCAAATCCAAAGAAGACAGACAGAAATTGCTCAAGTTAGAAGTAGACTTTGAACACAAGGCTTCAAGGTTTTCTCAAGAGCATGAAGAGATGAATGCTAAACTGGCTAATCAAGAGTCTCACAATAGGCAACTTAGACTCAAACTGGTTGGCTTAACCCAAAGAATCGAGGAGCTAGAAGAGACCAACAAAAATCTGCAGAAGGCAGAGGAAGAACTTCAGGAATTAAGAGACAAAATTGCCAAAGGAGAATGTGGAAATTCTAGCCTCATGGCAGAAGTGGAAAATCTTCGTAAGCGTGTGCTTGAAATGGAAGGTAAAGATGAGGAGATCACTAAAACTGAATCCCAGTGTAGGGAACTGAGGAAGAAGTTGCAAGAGGAAGAACACCATAGTAAGGAGCTCAAACTTGAAGTTGAGAAGCTACAGAAGAGAATGTCTGAACTGGAGAAATTGGAAGAGGCATTCAGCAAGAGTAAATCTGAGTGCACCCAGCTACATTTAAATCTGGAGAAAGAAAAGAACTTAACCAAAGACCTGCTAAATGAATTGGAGGTGGTCAAGAGTCGAGTTAAAGAATTGGAATGTTCTGAAAGTAGATTGGAAAAGGCTGAATTAAGCCTAAAAGATGACCTTACGAAGTTGAAGTCATTTACCGTGATGCTGGTTGATGAAAGGAAAAATATGATGGAAAAAATAAAGCAAGAAGAGAGAAAAGTGGATGGACTCAATAAAAATTTTAAGGTGGAACAAGGAAAAGTTATGGATGTAACTGAAAAACTAATTGAAGAAAGTAAGAAGCTTTTAAAACTAAAATCTGAAATGGAGGAAAAAGTATACAACTTGACAAGAGAAAGAGATGAGTTGATAGGCAAATTGAAAAGTGAAGAAGAAAAATCCTCTGAATTAAGCTGCAGTGTTGACTTACTAAAGAAGAGACTTGATGGTATAGAGGAAGTGGAAAGAGAAATAACAAGAGGAAGGTCACGAAAAGGGTCTGAGCTCACCTGCCCGGATGATAATAAGATTAAGGAACTAACACTTGAAATTGAGAGACTGAAGAAACGTCTCCAACAATTGGAAGTGGTCGAAGGGGATTTGATGAAGACAGAAGATGAGTATGATCAGCTGGAACAGAAATTTAGAACTGAGCAGGATAAGGCGAACTTCCTCTCTCAACAACTAGAGGAGATCAAGCACCAAATTGCCAAGAATAAAGCAATCGAGAAGGGTGAGGTTGTGAGCCAGGAAGCTGAACTGAGACACAGATTTCGGTTGGAAGAAGCTAAAAGTCGAGACTTAAAAGCTGAAGTACAAGCTCTTAAAGAGAAGATTCACGAATTAATGAACAAAGAAGATCAGCTTTCTCAGCTCCAGGTAGATTATTCTGTACTTCAACAAAGATTTATGGAAGAAGAAAATAAGAACAAAAACATGGGGCAGGAGGTCCTCAATCTGACTAAAGAGTTGGAGCTTTCCAAGCGCTACAGCAGAGCTCTTAGGCCCAGTGTGAATGGAAGAAGAATGGTGGATGTTCCTGTGACATCAACTGGAGTCCAGACTGATGCAGTCAGCAGTGAAGCAACAGAGGAAGAAACACCAGCTGTATTCATACGGAAATCCTTCCAGGAAGAAAATCATATTATGAGTAATCTTCGGCAGGTGGGATTGAAGAAACCCATGGAAAGATCCTCTGTTCTAGACAGGTATCCTCCAGCAGCAAATGAGCTCACTATGAGAAAGTCTTGGATTCCATGGATGAGAAAGAGGGAAAATGGTCCCTCAATCACTCAGGAGAAAGGGCCCCGAACAAATTCCAATCCAGGGCACCCAGGAGAGGTAGTCCTTTCACCAAAGCAGGGCCAGCCCCTGCATATTCGAGTGACACCAGACCACGAGAACAGTACTGCGACTTTGGAGATAACAAGCCCAACATCTGAAGAATTTTTTTCTAGTACCACCGTCATTCCTACCTTAGGGAATCAGAAACCAAGAATAACCATTATTCCATCACCAAATGTTATGCCTCAAAAACAAAAAAGTGGAGATACAACTCTTGGCCCAGAACGAGCCATGTCCCCAGTCACAATTACTACATTTTCCAGAGAGAAGACTCCAGAAAGTGGAAGAGGTGCGTTTGCAGACAGGCCCACATCCCCTATTCAGATAATGACGGTGTCTACATCAGCAGCACCAGCTGAGATTGCAGTTTCTCCTGAATCCCAGGAAATGCCCATGGGACGGACAATCCTCAAAGTCACCCCAGAAAAACAGACTGTTCCAACTCCAGTACGGAAATACAACTCCAATGCCAATATCATAACCACAGAGGACAATAAAATTCACATTCACTTAGGGTCTCAGTTTAAACGGTCCCCTGGGACTTCAGGTGAAGGAGTCAGTCCAGTTATTACTGTCCGACCAGTAAACGTGACAGCCGAAAAGGAGGTTTCCACCGGCACTGTCCTTCGCTCTCCCAGGAACCACCTCTCCTCACGGCCTGGTGCGAGCAAGGTGACGAGCACTATCACCATAACACCAGTCACAACGTCATCTGCTCGAGGAACCCAGTCAGTGGTGAGTAGAAGAGGCTCCAAAGGGCAGGCCCGTGGAGGGAGGGAGATGTGAGTAGTGAGACTACCCCAGCACACGCAGTAAAACCCAGCCACATGCTTCTCATGCTGCCTGAATCCAGATGCTTCACAGAGGACTATCCACACAAAACTGAATGTAAAAAGTGACCTAATAGTTTAATAAATTAGGCCAACTTTGAGGGAAAACTTCGCCTATTCATGTAAATTATGGACAGTGCCATAAAACACTTGCAAAGGTAGCCTCTTTGAAATGGTAGCATATAGTAATCAGAAGGTTTAACATTTGATTTTAATGTTTAAGATAGTTTTTAAAACGGAGACGGGGAAAATGGTCTATATGGAAGAAGAATTAAAATTGTTCCTAGGTTATGTTTCTATAAATTAAAGTATTCAATATGTGGTTATATATGGCCACAGGCATATTTTATTCCAAAATAAGATGAGAAGATTTTAATATCAAAAAGTTTTTTAAAAGTAAAAGAGAAGTGCGTTTACATGTATAAAAACTGTATTTTATTTAATCATATCTTGCAGAGAGCAGGTGCTTCATAAATATTTATTTAATAAATAGCTGGGGTTGGGTGCAGTGGCTCATGCCAGTAATCCCAGCACTTTGGGAGGCTGAGGCAGGTGGATTACCTGAGGTTGGAGTTCAAGACCAGCCTGGCCAATATGGTGAAACCCCATCTGTACTAAAAATACAAAAATTAGCCCAGCGTGGTGGCGGATACCTGTAATCCCAGCTACTCGGGAGGCTGAGGCAGGAGAATCGCTTGAGCCTGGGAGGCGGAGGTTGTGGTGAGCCGAGATTGCACCATTGCACTGCAGCCTGGGTGACAGAGCAAGACTCCATCACAAACAAACAAACAAAACTAGCTGGAAGGCTAAATGAATGATTATTGAAAAGCATGTGCAAAGCACAAAAGCCGGAACTTAAAAATAAATTCTACCAGCCTGGCCAACAGGGCAAAACATCTTCTCTACTAAAAATACAAAGGAAAAAATAAAAATAAAAAAGTAGCTGGGCGTGGTGGCACACATCTGTAATCCCAGCTACTCTGGAGGCTGAGGCACAAGAATCACTTGAACCCAGGAGATGGAGGTTGCAGTGAGCCAGGATCATGCCACTGCACTGCAGCCTGGGTGACAGAGTGAGACCCTGTCTCAAAAAAGTAAATAAATAAATAAATTATAAATTATATTTTTCAAAATACTTCCAGTGATTGTCTTCATTTATTGGTGGCAACCTGGCAAATGTAATTATAGAAGAGCTTGTACTGTTTAGATGTTAACTTAAGCTAATAAACTAGAAATCATGATTTCTAGACTCTGAACAAGTTCTACAGCATAAATTGAAATCTCCTAAGAAAGACAGGAAGCTCATAATTTAAACAGAAACTGTGGCTTATTTTCCTTTAATACTTCAATTAAAGTATGATTTACTTTAATTTTCTATGCACAAACATACACTCAAGGCAGGCTCCAAAGTGTGAATTACTAATTGCTTTGCCAGTAAAGCTTTTACTGGTTGGCTCCTCATGAGCCAAATAGGATTCAGAATTATTCACTGTCCTCAGGTGATCCAATACTGCTTTTTAGGTAACGTGGAGCACAGCTTGATTGTGTAGGGTCTTGCTTCTTTCTGCTGCATTTTATAAAAAGATATTTGAGATATAAATCATTGTAACTTAGAGCACATTTTCTGCCATAACATTTTCTTACCATTTTTAAGGGTCAGATCAAGGTAGCCCTACCCTCTGTATCGACATTTTTGATTACTGATTAAACCTCACACATGAGTGGCATTTCAAAGCAACTGTCTAAGATTTCTAAGTTCTCAATGGTCCACCTATTTTAAGTATATCAGATCTCATAAAATCAAGGACAACAAAAGGTTTGGAATACTCCTCTTAGAATTTGAACAGTGAGAGTAGTTCATTTGTACATTTATTTAGTCAACATTTGTTGAGTGTCAACTATACTTTAGGCATGGGCTAGGTGCTGGGATGCCAGGAAGACTGTAGAAGTTCTTGACTTAGTGGAATAGACAGGTTTGGAACCTACTTAGTGGTTCTATGATAGAGATATGTACACAGGAGTCAACGGAGAAGGCTTCACAGAAGTGGAGGTTTCACAGTTAAAGAGGGATTTTCAAGAAGGAAAAGGGAAGGAGTATGTAGACAGAACAGCATGTGCAAAGGCACGACAGTGGGAAGGAGCCTGGCATGCTTGGGGAATTGTGAGCATCCCATTGTGCTGCTACCAGTTGTGCATGGGGCAAAAAATGGAAGGGCAGAAAATAGGGAAGCAAACTGGGGTTGGATATTGAAGGGAGGCATATACATGTCTTATTATGAAATTGATATTAGGGAACCACTGAAAGGGTAATGATCATGAGAAAAACATATTGTTTGTGTTTTAGAAAGATGTGTGTGGAAAACAGTTTAAAGGATAACTTGGAGGGACAGGGATGCTGTTGCAATTCTCTATCTTAATGATGGAGCAGGCTTGAACTAAGATAGTGAAAATGAGGACAGAGATATAGTGAAGATGATCAAAACTATTTCATGACAAATTGAGTAGAGAGTGTGGCTCTTGGGTTTATGATTTGGCTGTCTGGGAGAATAAGATGAGAAACTTTAGGGGGACTAGCTGTTTAGGAGAGAGGATAAGTAATGTTTGGGGCATGTTATATTTGAGATGTCTGGGGAACATCAGAAATGTCCAGTGAGTAGCTGGGAATAAGGATCTGCATTTCTAGAGGGCATCGAAGCCTAGGGGTCCCAGGGTTTGAACACATGAGGTAATAACTAAGGCAATTCTCAGGGTGAATGTTAAACATTAAAAGGAGGCTGAGAATGGAACATGGCGACACATTTAGAAGGCAGGCAAAGTAGAGAACAAGGAGCCAGCAAGAGATTGAAAAGGAGTCATCAGATATGAGAGGTGAATTGATGAGACTGTCCTAAGAAATCACAGCACTTTAAAAAGGAGGATGTGGTCAGCAGCGACAATAACGTGAAGATTTTGAGGTCTTTAGGAGGTGAAAAGAGAGTAGCTTCATCTGAAATGGAAGAAAGGAGGGAGTGTAGAGGTAATTTAGGGAGCAGTAGGAGTAAAGTTGCCTGAGTTTTTGCCTGGTGGTCTATATTTCCTCTGTGAAACTGGAGTTAACGCCATCTTCAGTAAGGGCAGAGGAGGTGAGTTAGTGCTTCAGAAGAGAAGGAAGTTTCAAGCAAAGTTGTTTTAAGAGAAGGGAAGGGGAGATAATCAGAGTGGATTAGATACCAACTCCAAGTTTCTCACAATTATTTTATCTGGGGAAGGGTCATCTGTGGGTGTTCCTGTGTGGCAAGAGTCCCACTAATGTTCAGATTGATGGCATATCCAGAGGAAACTCACCAACATCTCCCTTGTATCTACGTATTTTCTCTCTTACAGTCAGGACAAGACGGGTCATCCCAGCGGCCTACACCCACCCGCATTCCTATGTCAAAAGGTATGAAAGCAGGAAAGCCAGTAGTGGCAGCCCCAGGAGCAGGAAATCTGACCAAATTCGAGCCTCGAGCTGAGACTCAGTCTATGAAAATAGAGCTGAAGAAATCTGCAGCCAGCAGCACCACCTCTCTCGGAGGGGGGAAGGGCTGAGGGCAGTGGCTAAGGGGGTATGTTGTGCAGATGCTACTGCTGCCGTGAAAGTGAACCTTCATCTGTTTGTGCCAGTTCTTTACATGTACTAATTTAAGTTTTAAATATTGTGTTTATAAAATAACCAACTAATAACCATGTGTCTTTCCTATTTTGTGCATTTGCTTTGATGCTGGGGAACAAAATTAGCAAAACTATTGCTTGCTGCCTAGAAGCCAGGGCTAGTTCCTGCGGTTTCTAGTTCCAGTTTTGCTTCTAGCAAGTGGACCCATCAGTAGACCCCTCTGAGCCTGTTTCCTCATCAGTTAGATGTGGGGACTCAGCCACATGCTCTTCAAGGCTGGCTCCCATATTTCCTAATTGCAAGCCAAATTTAATGTACCTTGTCCCACAATAATTTTTTATTAAAAAAATTCTATTATGAAATAAGACATACTTTAACAATTGTCATTTGCCTCTTTCACATCATGAATTTGCTTTATGTGCTGGAAAAAAACATCACATAGCTATCACAGGGCCTGGACCTCTAAAATTTTGCAAAAACAAAAGGTTCTAAGATGATTTCAGGAAATAATATGAATGTGTAATAAAATGGAAATGAAATATGGAATCCTAAGAACAGAGTTTTACTTATTTGTGTGTGTCTGTGTGTACTGTAGAAGTTTTAGCCCCTCCATAAGATTCCCACAATTTCTTAGGCAATAATTTTAAAATCATTAATGTCAGACTCGTGCTCTATTCAAGTGTGCAATTGATTTAAATTGTGGAATAGTTTGAAAAGAGCTGCCAAATGGCCTTTTATAGCTCAAAAGTGATTGTGATGGATAGAAACTAGCAGAAAGTAAATTCTGATACATTAATGCCAAGGGAAAAAATGACATCATACATATCTTAATTGAATTCAAATATTTTTCTCAATTAAGTATAGATTTGCAAGTGTAAAACCAGTTCATGATTTGGGTGTGTATGTGCGTGTGTGTAGTGTGGAGAAGTGGATTATTTCTCTCAGTTTTACTCTTGTTTGAATCAGTTTCTTTCATTTTTAGGCATGTTTTAATAAGCATGGAGTAGAGTGTGAATGCAAAATGCCAGGTGTATTTGTAGATTAACCATGTTAAGGTGGGCTTTGTGCTTCATAGCCACATAACCACAAATGAGTTCAAGGCTAGTAACCCACAGCTTAGCACACAAGATCTCATGTAGGCTGCACCTTTGCTGACAGTTTTGAGCCAACTGAGTGAACTTTACAAAAATACAATAGCAAAATGTCACAGATTTTTAGTTTTCCATTTTTGTATGTTAGTGTTCCAAAATTATATGGATAGCACCTGTTCTTGATATTTGGGAAAAAGCGTAATTCTTTATAAAAAAAAGATGTATGATTAGATTTTTATCTCATGATTCAACATGTGTCATGATAATGAAGCTCTTCTCTGAGTTCCTTTCCACACCAGATTTTCTATCGCTTGCAGAACTTGGGCTTGAATTGTGTATAGTGGTGGTAGATGTAGATGCCTCATAGTATTCACATTCACTTTAATCAGATCGCTGTTGCCTACTGCTCATCAGTTCTCAACATTGTATTACAAAATGTTGAGTAGCCAGGCATGGTGGTTCACACCTGTAATCCCAGCACTTTGGGAGGCTAAGGTGGGTGGATCACTTGAGGCCAGGAGTTCGAGACCAGCCTGGCCAACATGGCAAAACCCCATCTCTACTAAAAATACAAAAATTAGCCAAGTGTGGTCGTGGGCGCCTGTAATCCCAGCTACTCAGGAGGCTGAGGCAGGAGAATTACTTGATCCTGGGAGGCAGAGGTT
This sequence comes from Macaca mulatta, assembly GCF_049350105.2. Classification (NCBI taxonomy): domain Eukaryota; kingdom Metazoa; phylum Chordata; class Mammalia; order Primates; family Cercopithecidae; genus Macaca; species Macaca mulatta. The sequence goes on from NC_133409.1 coordinate 110,432,873, forward strand.
GCAGTGAGCCAAGATGATGCCACTGCACTCCAGCCTGGGCGACAGAGCGAGACTCTGTCTCAAAAAATAAAATAGGAAAAAAAAGAAAATTGAGGAGCCATGTTAAAGACCTGCCATAGTAATGGGATTTCAAGGTCAAAGGAGAGAGAGAGAGAGACTGAGAAAGAACGCTTTATGATTTTGGATAAATTTGAACAAGAGAGATTGCCATTTGGAATACTGACTACATTTTTTTTAAAGATTTTTCCTCTTTCATAAAGTGAACATTCAACCCTTTCAAAAATGAAGACATTCACTGTTTTTACTAATGTGTACCTGACATTTGTGAAGTATTTAGTGTTACTGTACCATAACATATTGTATTTGAGCAAATGAGGGTGTCAGAAGAACAAAACACCACATTCCTTTTGATTCCACCTGCCATTCTTCAGTGACTTTTATCATAATCTTATTGCCACTTGCTGCTGTTTTTGCTTTTACCTTCTCACATCATGCTTATGGTGTTTCTTCCAGGAAGTCCATACCATCTACAGGAGAGTGCTCTGAAGGCTTAACAGTGCGTGTACAGGATGTTTATACATCTAGATATTGGAATAGAGCCACCCACAAAGTACAACTGCTAAAAAAACTTGGCAGAACAACACAGATTTGCTTTTCAGAAATGATAAAGAACAACCACCATGACAGTTTTTCTTTGTAATTTTAGAGCCCACTCTATATTTATTGGATAGCTTTGCTTTAAGCCACACATTAGAAATAAAATCCACTGGGGATAGGAGGTGGAGGACTAAATGTATTACAAATCCAACTTCTCTTTGTGAAGACAGTACTTTTAAGATGCAATTTAATGTGCTTTTGTAGGGGTGAATGGGATTAAAAGTTTGCAATATTTTCTCTGTCCTGAAACGTACCACATAGTAAAGTAAAAGGGGTCTCACTGTGGCTGATGTGTACAGCTGTTGCTCAGGCCCCACCCTGAAATCTTGGGATGGTGGGTGACTTGGGGGTGGGAAGGGTGGGTCATTTCCACAGACTTCAGTGCGTTGGTACCCTCTAGGGATGTGCAGGACACGACCTACACAGCTACAGAGGAGACCCTGGTCTTCACTGCCTGAGAATAATTGTAAGGTGCTGACTATTTCAGCACACTATGGTGGTGTCCACCTTACATGCACGATTCCAGAAATGTTTCGATATGGGACATAGCCCCAAGAGTGTTTATTATTTTTTTTGCATGTGAGCTATATATCTAGGTCATCTGCTTAAGTTATTCAGTTTCTACTGGTGTTTCAATTGTATTTCCAGTGAGGACTGGTTGATGGGCGGCAATCGAGCTCTCTCTAGAGATTTTAGGGTATTCATTAAGGGTGTACCCAGAGCTCTTACTCAAATGTCTTCAAGAAAGAAGTGAAAAATAGCTTTCATGTGTAGTGTGGGAAGAGTATAATTTCGGAGACATGAAAACAAGTTTAAGAATATGAAATGTAAAAATATTTAAATTTCTCATTCCCCAGATTCAGAATACTGGGGAAAGGGTGAGACTTTCCTCGTTGGGAAAAACACAGGGTTATAGATATGAAGAGCACATTTATACTGGAGGCTGGAGGCAGAGAGAGAGAACAAGTAATGAGGAGATGGGCATAGAGAGGATTTCCCAAGAAATAGGAAGATATGATTCCAAAATTTCCCCAACCTAGATAATGTTTCCTTTCTGTCTCCTTTAGGGTGTCATCGTTGGTTATTTCTTTGTTCTCTGGTCTTTCCACTTCTCGTTTTCACTTGCTATCCTCTGACCTCTCTCATTTTAGCAAAATTCCTCCTTCATCTATGCAGTCCTCTATAGCTACTGCCCAGTCTCCTTCCATGCCAAGGTGAGCTATTGAGAGAACACTCAACATTTCCTGCCTCCAGTCTCGCACTTCCCATTTATCATTAATCACTTTTTATTTTTAATAAAAAAATTCATATACATAGTTCAAATATAAGCCAGAGCTAAAAGACAATGAAAACAGATGTTCCTTACCATTTCCCTGAGGCCTCAGTTTTGTCCCCCGGAGAAAATCACTTCCAGTTCTTAGCTGTTTCTTCTGGCATTTATCTCCATATTTCTAACTAAGGTGCTTATACTGTTACTTTTTATTTCTAGATTTTAGATCTCTTTTGTCTTCACATTATTGTTTTGATGGTTGAAGGTTTAACCTTCTCACTTATCCCTTCTCTTTCCTTTTTCTCATTTTCCCAATATGATTACATCCTCAACTTTTTGATAAATCAGCAGCCAACATTTATATATTTATGTGTTTTGCAGTGCAAATTTAAATTTAAATATAGCACGGTAGCTCACGCCTGTAATCCCAGCACTCTGGGAGGCTGAGGCAGCTGAATAACTTGAGCTCAGGAGTTTCGGACCAGCCTGGATGACATGGCAAAACTTAGACTGCAGCCTCAAAAATACAAAAAGTTAGCCAGGCATGTTGGTGTGTCCCTTTAATCTCAGCTACTCGGGAAGCCGAGGTGGGAGGATTGCTTGAGCTTGAGAGGCAGAGGTTGCAGTGAGAGATAGTGCCACTGCACTCCAACTTGGGTGACAAAGTAAGACCCTGTCTCAAAATAAATAAATAAAAATAAATATTACTATCTGCTGAGCCAAGTAGTATACTATGATTTTGCTCTCTTCCTCTTACCACATTTCCCCCTTCAAAAGAATAATTGTTTTAATTTTTCATCTGCTTGGTTTTCCATGTATGTATATATATATGTTTTCAAATGCTCCATTAGACTTGCCAAACACCTATCAGTAATTTTTCCAAACACTTAAACACAGCAGTTTCATATTTTTCCCTGGAAGCCTTCCTATTCAGCCTTCTGCTTCCATATTCAGTCTGGACTGGTTGTTTTCTAGGCCTGCTGCACAGTTGTTGCCCTTTTGCCTATGTTGAGTTATCTGTTTCCCTGATTGCTTATATTCAACTTCTTTTATCTATTGATCTATCGATCTGCCTATCATCTGTCTAATCTATCATCTATCTAATATATCTCTCTATCTATCAGTCATCTATCTATCCTCTCTCTCTCTCACTCTCTCGCTTTCTCTCTCTTCCTCTTTACATCTTCTAATAGTTTTTAAAGGGAAAAGTCCTCCAGTAACCTTTCTGGGGCAGACTATCTGAATTCTGGGAACAGGTTAGGGGAGGTAAGATGAGAATCTCACAGCTCAAGGTATAAACTTTTTACTCCCCTGCAATCAGTCTGCTGCCCATTCTTGTGTCTGGGTCCAGAACTTCTTAGGTCAGTTTTTCCAGAAAACAAAACTCTGGTCTCTAGTAAGGGCAAGGCAGAGTTAGGCTGTGCTCTTTTCCCTCAATGACCAAGATATCTAATTTGCTTTGCTGCTTTTTTCACCTCTTTGCTCTGCTTCAGTTTCCCTTGTTGGCTCCTTATTTTATATATACACAATAAGGATTGATGTTTCCCACATCTCTATCAAAAGCCATGTTCTTGCTCTACAAGCTGGCTCTGGTTATTTCATCTACACCCAGATGCTGATGACTCCCAAACTTCTATCACCAACTGTGTATCCATCTTTATAGTGTGTATTTCCAAATCAGCTTGTCCAAAAACCATTTTCAATACTGCCCCGTCTTCCTCCAAATCTTCTCCTTCTCTTATTATTCTCCATCTCAACAGGGATATCCTGACCCATTCAGTCTCTCAAGCTAGAAACCTGGTAGCCATCTATGCTTCTCCTTCTCCTTCTGCCCTCATTCAGCAAGTCCTGCTTATTCACTAACATCTCTAGCAGCTGATTGCTCCTCTCCATTTCCCCTACCATGGCCTAAATTGAGGGTTTTAACTACTTTTCATCTGGGTTACTCTGATACCCACCTAATTGGTCTTGTAATCTCCAGTCTCAAAACTCTAGGATTCATTTTTCATTCTTGCAGTTTTCCAAAGTGCAAGTTGATCATATCATATCATATCAAATCATATCATATCATAATCATCTCTATTTGAAAACCCCCCAAAAGTTCCTCATTACTCACAGAATACAATGCTATGTACTTGAGGCACTCTGTGACTGGGCTCTACTTCTCCATTCTTCTGAGCACCTTTCCCTTCCCTTGGCAGGACCCCCACACTCCAGGCTTAAATAATTGCTTGACTGTCAGGCCATGCCACCCGTCCTTGACTTGCTCAGTTTGTTCCTTCTCCCTGAATTGCCCTTTCTCCTATTTTTCTTTTGGCAGATGTGTCCTTCTCTGTTCAAAGACTATTTTACGAACATTACCTCTTCTAGGAAGATAAACAATTATTTCAGAATCTATCCTGGGGTTTAAAGGCCTGTCCACTGCTGTAGAAAGCTTGGCACTCACTGTAGATAAACAAAACTAGCAGCTGAAAAATGGCAGAAAGTTGGGCAAGCAAGAGCTATTTCTGATTCCTCTCTTTGCAACACAAACCAGTGAGAATGACATGGAAGCAGCTAACAAGTCCTGTGTGAGAACATGCAGGTAATGAGGTGGCAGAATTACAGGAAGTCCAGGTACTGTCATTTTTGGGTGGTGAAAGTTACTTCTATTTCCCTCCAAAGGCACAACAGCAGGTGATGGATGCAAAACAGCCAGGAGTCCTGGACTGGGGAGTTCTCACCTCAGAAGCCACCATGCCTGCGAAGAAAGGGCCTGAGAGCTTTCTGTGAAGTATAAACACACAGTACATGCATGAGTTACAAATGGCCCTTTCCTCACCCTTTCCAACTCCCCCAGCTGAACACAAAGGCACTTCAAGAACGAGGAGGTTTCAGGGGTTTGTCTCATGCTCTTCAAGTTCATGAAGGACCCTCAAAATAGGATTAGAGGCTCTCATTTTAAAGGACCAAACACCACCAAAAAGCAGGATTTAGATTTAGGATAGATATTAGGGTGAATATCCAGAGAAGAAGGGCTGCTGAAAAATGGACTCGATACCTGAGAGAACTGAAAACCATGGGACTGGAGCCACACTCTTTTCTACCACCAAAAGGTTGTGTAACCTTTGGCATATCACCCTACCTTGGCCTATGATTTAGCATGGAGCTATAATTTTTTATGATTCTGGCATTCTCCCTTAGAGTCGTAATATAATATGCTTCACTATTGTTTAGCAAGCACCTTACAAGATCCTGCTACAATGCTTTTCCTAAGATCTAATGATTAATTACTTATCTGGTAAAAGTACTTTTGGCCTCTCTACTTCTGCTAATGCTACATATATGCAAAATCACAGAACTGGTTAGAACTGAAGTAGACCTTAGAGATCAAGAGGATAATTATCTATTACTAAAGAAGGCAAACAGCAACAAACCCTTTTAAAAAAGCCCTGAGGCATACAGATGTCTAACCATCTTATTAATGATAAGACCAGGACCAAAAAATCAGTTCTTTCAGTTTCTCCTAGTACATTATTCATTATTTCATATGATGAAACTACTTCAAGTGAGTAAAGTGTACATACATATATAGATTGAAACACTCATACTCACTGGGTTAAAATAATACTACTAAATGATTTTTAACTACTAAGATATTTATATAGAAACTATGTGAAAAAGTTCTTATAATGATATTTTGAATATTGTTGTCCTCATTTAAAAAGTGCAGTGACCTCAGTTTTCACACATAATGTTATTTTGCATGCTATTCTGTGACTAGCCATAGACTTAGAATAACCTAGGTATTTACCATCTGTGTTTAAAAGAGTAGAACCCACTTCCGGCGTAGCCACGGCGGCTAACGCTACTACCAACCCATCACAGCTGCTGCCATTAGAGCTTATGGACAAATGTATAGGATCAAGAATTCACATTGTGATGAAGAGTGATAAGGAAATTGTTGGTACTCTTCTAGGATTTGATGACTTTGTCAATATGGTACTGGAAGATGTCACTGAGTTTGAAATCACACCATAAGGAAGAAGGATTACTAAATTAGACCAGATTTTGCTAAATGGAAATAATATAACAATGCTGGTTCCTGGAGGAGAAGGACCTGAAGTGTGAATGAGTTTCCTTGACTTATGCTAGATTCTGTTTTGTCTCTTAATGACAAGAAAATGGAATTTTTCCCCCCACCTTCTAATGTTTAAATCCCATAAAGCTAAGTTTCCCGTTAAAGGGAAGTGCTTTGAAGGTGTGTACCCATTTTTGTAAGTTAATCATGATTATCCTGGAAAAAGAAGAAAAGAGCTTCTTCTTTGAAGACAAGAATAAAGGTGTTTTTGGTATAAAAAAAAAAAAAAAAGTAGAACCTCCGCATGCTTTGCTCAAATACTTTCCTATTTTTCCATTACTTGGTTTTTATTTATAGTTAACGTTACATATGGGAACTAATTCAAATTTGCTTGTATCTGTAAAACAGCAATCTATGCTGGAGATAAGAAATTAGCTTGCCAAAAAAGAATTTATCAGTTATGACTGTGATTATTGGTGACTTCTGCATCCTGGGGAGGTAAGGGGATAATTTGGGCTGATGGTAGAGTGGGAAATCTGCTGGAAGGAAGCAAATAAACTATTAGGTGGTTGAGAACTCCCAAGAGAGTTTGTATCATCTGGTTCAAAAGTTTCCTAGAGCAAATGACAGAACCTATTAGCGGAAGTATTTTTAATTAGCTGATCTGAATCCAAAAGAGGAATACAAGTCCAAGTCAAGAGAGGAAGTTTCTTGAACTTCCTATTTAAAACAGATGTTTTAACAGAACTCTGATTAATTTCTGAATGTGATAATAACAGGATTGAACCCTGAAGCAGTTTATGAAAATGAGAAACTTAAAAGTAAATCATATCTAAGTACTTCTGAACGGTATATAGAATGTAGGGCATTTTTGCACTGGACAAGTTGTTCTGAGGCCAGTAGGTTCAAAGCTGATGTTTGGTAGTTGGTCGGGGGAGGGGAAGAATAGCAAGCCCTAACCTGGTACCTCTAGGCAGAGCCCCTGGTGGGTAGGGGGCCACAGAACATGGGAAGCAGGCTATATATAGGCAAACTGATGCAAAATCCAAGAGGACATGTTTTTGTTCTGTAACTTGGTGTACAGCTTCCTATGGATAAAGCAGTCCTCCTTTGCTGATGTAACATCTTGTTATAAGTTGAATTTCTGGTATGTTTTGTCTTTAGTATGTGAGCTTAGAGGCTAGTTATTAAAGTGATGTGGCCTTATTTGCTAGAGAAGAATGTTTTGTTTGTTTGTTTTTAATTTAGAGCTCAAGTGTTCCTTTGCAGTGTTTGGCAGTGTATAAACATGAATTACTTGGGAGGGAGGTATTGGTTTTTTAGGGAGTACATCTTTCCCACTCTACAGCCAAGGAGACCTCCTGGGAGGAAACAGAATTCTAATTTGTTGTGAGGTTGCCTCACTCTGCACTCAGGAGACATTCTCCCCCAAATGCCTCCCCAAATCCTCTCTCATGCATACAGCTTTGGATCTCAAGTCATATGACTGGCTAGTAGTTTTGGGATACCACCCAAGGAGGATAAATATTTAGTAAGCTCAGAAATCAAGTGTAATTAGGAATTGATAACATGTTGAACTTCCTTTCCAGGAAGTTATCCAATAGCTAGTGTACTAAAAGACTTAATAAAAACTATACCATTTCACAATAATGTCATAATAACAAATAATGTATTTAATGTGTTACCTGAAGTTTTCTTAAAGAAAAAACATCAAGGTAACACTAGAGAGAAACATATAGGGGAAATTGTCTCTAAGTACGCTGTATAAGCCACTAATGTCAAAAATATATAAAAACTCAGTGTCTCATATGTATATGTTCATTGAAATTTAGAGTTTTTTAAACTTTCAATTAGGAAAAAAAGGAAATTATGTTACTAAACATCTTCATATCAGAGGGCCCCAAATTTAAGTGCTTTGTTATTTTGAGTTTGCTGACAGAGGTGGTAAATACCTATGGTCTTTGGTTCCAATCTGCCTATAAAGTGCTCTCCAAATCACTATTGTCAGAAAAGTGGTATCTGTAAGAAGAAAAATTATGATACTTGTGCAAAATTATGATCTGTAAGAAGAAAAGTTATGAAAAATATACCTGATTTTACTGAGGTTATTTTAGAGGCCCCAAATGACCTATATTTGAATCTTGTTCTGGGATGAAATGAAGACAGTAGGAGATGGAATAAAATTTGCTCATTGAATCTGTAACTTCATAAGATTTACAACATTATTTTATTGTACTATATATAAAAAGACAGGAAGAGACTTGGGAAATCAAGTGTCTCTTTTTTTTACATAAAGAATGGCATTAATCCCCAAAGCACTAATTTTTAAAAATGTATTTAATTTTTTTTTTTGCTGGCAACATGGACTGCATGTACCTCAGACAATTTTACTGTATAATGAGTTACTTCAAAATGTAATGGCTGAAAGCAGTATTTTTTTTTGAGACTGAGTCTCGCTCTGTCCCCTAGGCTGGAGTGCAGTGGTGCCATCTCGGCTCACTGCAACTTCTGCCTCCTGGATTCAAGCTGTTCTCCCGCCTCAGCCTCCAGAGTAACTGGGATTACAGGTGCATGCCACCGTGCCCAACTAATTTCTTGTATTTTTAGTAGAGATGGGGTTTCACCATGTTGGCCAGACTGGTCTTGAACTCCTGACCTCAAGTGATCCACCTGCTTCATCATCCCAAAGTGCTGGGATTACAGGCGTGAGCCACCAAGCCCGGCTTTAAAGCAACATTTTAAAAATTTCTCACAATTTTGTGTATTGGCTGGGTGATTCTTATTTGAGTAAGTTCAGTTGAGACTTGGGGAAAACATAGCTAATAAGCAACTATAGATTTAGTAAATCTGTTTAATAAGTTTCAATTAATACAGCCAATATCATATAGATTTTATTTCACTATCTCTAGAAATAAAATGAAGTATATCTCCATATAAACAACATAATTTGGGGCTTAATTGTATTTGTTTAAATAAAGTTTATGTACATAAATATTAAATACCACCTTTTATTAAAGTACAATTTATATAAGATAAACTCTTATTTAGCATTATCAAATATTTCTGAGACATTTGATTTAATAACACAATCTGATTAATAGCATTAGCATACATAGCATGCAAGGATTATGAGTTTGCTAATTTAAATACAGTAATTAAATGTTTTGGTCCACCAAGACATTGTTTCTTCTGTGTACGGACCCTTATTACTATGATGGAGATTTCGAAACGCTAGGATTAAGACAAGGCAACTAGCCGGGCGCGGTGGCTCACGCCTGTAATCCCAGCACTTTGGGAGGCCGAGGCGGGCGGATCACAAGGTCAGGAGATCGAGACCACGGTGAAACCCCGTCTCTACTAAAAATACAAAAAATTAGCCGGGCGCGGTGGCGGGCGCCTGTAGTCCCAGCTACTCAGGAGGCTGAGGCAGGAGAATGGCGTGAACCCGGGAGGCGGAGCTTGCAGTGAGCCGAGATCGCGCCACTGCACTCCAGCCTGGGCGACAGAGGAGACTCCGTCTCAAAAAAAAAAAAAAAAAAAAAAAAAAAAGACAAGGCAACTAAGTTGTGCAAAATGCTAGGATTAAGACAAGACAACTCTAAATTGCCTTAATCCTAGTATTTTGTAAATTTCCACTGCTGCACACTGAAGGAGAAAGAAGGTATTGTAGTAATACAAAATGTTAACCCTTAAAGGGATTTTTGAGATGCTCTCTAATTCCCTTATTTTGTACCGTGGAAGCAAAGGCAAAAGATTTCTTAATTACATCCACAATAAGAACAATTCTGATTTCACTCTTTATCTATGCTTTCTTAAGGGAAGGAAATTGGAGATACTTTAATTTTACCAGGGAGATTTGAGACCTGGGTCTTTTTACTATTTGGAATCTACTACAGAACTTTTTTTTTTTTTTTTAAAGTAGTGAGAATCATCATTTTAATTTTGGATGCTAATTTTTAACTACACGTTATTTAATTAGTATTTAAATTTTTTTGCCTGAAGATTTTGATATGTTTTTAGGCATTTAAAGAGGTTGAAGCTGGAACATTTTTTCAATGAAAAAAATGAGACGGTTTATTAGGGCTTCTGGCATAGTACAATATAGTATATATGTCTTAAGAGCTTCAGAAAACCTTCATAGCTAAATATTCTTAGGTATATAAGACATTCTATATTTCATCTTACTTGGCTTTCTTATCTACCTCAAATTCAAGCCAAAAGGCTGAGGGACAAAATGGAAATAGCTCCACCTATTGGTCATCATGAGGTAAAGTTAACGACACCAAATTAAGAAAACATTTTCTTTTTGGCAGATAATCATGCACTGTGTGTAATTACTATGAACCTGTAAGTCTATGGCATAATATGATTTAGTTAATGCTTACTTATATACTAACTACATAAGTAAAAATAAAACTTAAATACTAGATACTTGAGATTAATGTGAAAATAATAGGTAGAAATTTCTTCATGTTATTGATAAACCCTGACATAAGTTTCTGTACTCACAACATATACCATATGTTGACAAGGAGGTATTAACAGTAAAATTTTCAGGTGAAGAAACTATTTGAGGTTTGAAAATTTTCTTTCCTCTGCTGTGTATAATCTCAGTGATGTTGGGAATCTGTCTCATTTGGTCATACATGTAGTTCCATGCCTACCTAGCACTGTATACAGCCTCAAAAAATGAATGAAGTGAGTCATACTGATACATGTTCATGAAGGCATAAAGGTTACTATAAAAGAAAAACCAGCTGAATATAAATATTAATTATCCATAATGTGCTGGACTATTGTAATTACTATCTCAATCTAGTTTAAATTTATTTTTATAAGAATAAATTTATATTTTAAAATATATAGGGGGGTCGAGGCAGGCAGATCACGAAGTCAGGAGATTAAGACCATCCTGACTAACACGGTGAAACCCCGTCTCTACTCTAATACAAAAAATTAGCTGGGCATGGTAGCGGACACCTGTAGTCCCAGCTACTCGGGAGGCTGAGGCAGGAGAATGGTGTGAACCTGGGAGGCAGAGCTTGCAGCGAACCGAGACTGCGCCACTGCACTCCAGCCTGGGTGACAGAGCAAGACTCAATCTCAAAAATAATAATAATAATAATAAACATATAGTTATGCAAAAAAGAAGCAGTCAGAGACAAAAGTAAGTCACCTATATTTATTGACTTCTTAGAAATAATATCTCCTCATTAAAACTCTAATACACACACACACACACACACACACACAAAGAAATTGAAGGGCTATAAACATTGTTAAGAACAGAAAGTTTGGCTGGAAGATTAGTTACTTCTAGGAAATAGTCTGGTTTCTCATTATGGGGTTTGTATATAGTAATTACTATCTTTGTTTTCAGTTCTTACCTTGATTAAAACTGATCTACTATTGTCAGAACATTAGACGTAGTTTCTAAAGGGCTTTAAGAAATTTCGAGGTAAAGTACATATGCCAATATAAAGACATTGCCCAAGAACAGTAATGCAGGAGCGTCTATTAGCCTCATGTACCAGTTTTTGTTGGTTTTGTTATTTAACATTTATGATCTTTTAGTGAAATGATATAGCTTGATTCTCAGTTTCAGTTTAATTGAAAATGCCATGTCTTTTTTCTCTTTATAGAAAGCATCATCATTCACCAGTTACGAATGAACTCCAGATGAAATGGTAAACCAAGCACATACTGGGTGTGTGTATGACCTCTGAATCCCTATTGAATGGACAGCCCTCATTCATGACTAAGGTCCTCCATGCTACTGATCACTACTGGAAATATTTTACTACTTCCAGTGATTTTTTTTTTTTAAGGATATAATGTGAAAGCTGAAAATGGCCTTGCTGATAGTATGAAAATATGTAGCAAGAAAGCAATTCAATCTATGTGCCAAAAGAAATTTCTTTTTGCAAAGCTTTCAGGTCTATGGGCACATGATGTATAACTTATTTTTTATAATACATTTTGTAATGTAATTTTTTTCCTAAAGTGTTTCCCTTTTTCATAGTCTCTGGCACATATATCTACAGAATACACTGTCAGTTCTTCAAAGTGTTGGTATTGTTGCATTCAAAATAGTAACCTATAATTATTTTCTTTTTATCAATTTGTTAATTCTGAAAAAAAGAAAGTACAACTATATTTCCTGAGGTAAATTCAAGAGGTAAAACTTAGAAGCAGGAGATTCTGGAAGAGGTTTTACTATTGCTTGTACAATGCTATGGTTCTGATCATGGTTCAATACTAACAAATAATGCTCTGACTTAAAAGCTTAATTTTAAATACTAAAAATCAGTTTCTATAGTTGCTCTTTCTGGTGTTCTGGGCCAAAAACCTTGGATGAATTGATTTTTATATAGAACAAATTCATAAAAGGAGATGTACCAGTTTAACCAGTGAGGGTAATAAGAACAGCTTCGACTGACAGTTCAATTACACTTCTGATTGAATTATTTACTTGTATGTATACGACTTATAATAAGGACTGTGAAATAAAGCTAGTTCTCACAATCTAATCCAACCAAAACTTGAATATAAAAACAGACCTAAAATGTCAGTATCTTTTTAAAAAATAAGACTGGGCATGGTGGGTCATGCCTGTAATCCCAGCACTTTGGGAGGCCAAGGCGGGAGAATCACTTAAGCCCAGGAGTTCAGGATCAGCCTGGGCAACACAGTGAGAGTTACTTAAAAAAAAAAAAAAAAAAAAGGTAGCTGGGCCTGGTTGCTCCTGCCTGTAGTCCTAGCTATTTGGGAGGCTGAGGTGGGAGGATCACTTGAGCCCAGGAGATGGAAGCTGCAGTGAGCCATGATTGTGTCACTGCACTCCAGCCTGGGTGGCAGAGTGAGACTCTCAAAACAAAGACAAACCCATACACACACACACACAAAAACCCCAAAATCCAGAAAGAAAAAGTAGTACAAGAAATCTCAGGATCGATAACTTTTTTCCCCTTGATTCTGAAAGACTTTCATAACTACAGGTAGGTTAGAGAATATATTCTTTTTTTTTTTTTTTTTTTTTTTGAGACGGAGTCTCCTCTGTCGCCCAGGCTGGAGTGCAGTGGCCGGATCTCAGCTCACTGCAAGCTCCGCCTCCCGGGTTCCGGCCATTCTCCTGCCTCAGCCTCCCGAGTAGCTGGGACTACAGGCGCCTGCCACCTCGCCCGGCTAGTTTTTTGTATTTTTTAGTAGAGACGGGGTTTCACCGTATTAGCCAGGATGGTCTCGATCTCCTGATCTCGTGATCCGCCCGTCTCGGCCTCCCAAAGTGCTGGGATTACAGGCTTGAGCCACCGCGCCCGGCCAATGAGAATATATTCTTTGAAGATAAAAAGCACAACATGCATTACTGAAATCTCAATGTCAGAGCTACTGTTGAATTTAGGTTTATGTGAAAATGTGCATCTAAAGTCCCAACTTGAAACCCTGGTAATATACTTTTTTTTTTTTAAAAAGACTGTTAATATGGACATGTTTTTATTAAGGTCTTTAAAGATAACTTTAAAGATAAATTAGAGTTGACACATCAGTTTCTGAATGTGGAAACCATTTATCATGTAACTTTACTGAAATTAAAGACAGCATGCTTCCGAGTGTCACAAGGATAACTAAAAGCCACACAAGGAGGACTGCTGGCCCATTTCTCTAGTCCACAGGTTGTGCTCAGCTTCAGAAGCCCACACACGGGCATCCAAACTGAGTCTCTGGAATAGAAAAATTAATGCTGGATTTCCTCCCCTATCTAACCCTGGAAGGTTTTAAGGTACACCTTGGGAAATTGGCAAATCATTTTCAACATGTAAATTATATGACATGTTAAAATTATGTTTAATTTTTAAAAGTAAAAGAAATGTTACAGTAGGCTTGCCCTAGCTTGAATGATTGTGAAAACATCACATAATCTTCCAGAATTTTGGTTACTAAGAAAACTGGAGTGTGTATGTGTGAAGATTTTTAGAATTGTTACTGGGTTTTGTTTTCTGAAAATGTTGACTGTAATGACATTTTCAATTAGAAAAGTGTTTTAGTTAGACTGTTATATTTTTTGACTCACAGTTAAGTATCCTATTTGCCAATGTTTGTACCTCTGATGGCAAAATTATTCTGATATATTAGATTTGTATTTGAAGCAAATAACTTTCTCAACTTGTGGGAATTTTATTATACTAATAGTGAAAATGTTAGAGGATAAGATTTTAAATACTTCTTGATTTAAATTAAAATACTATAAGAAATGTATGTATATTTGGATTTGAAGGGTTTTTTCCTCCCTGGATTTATAATGAACTTGGAACTTACAAGAACAATGAGGATGATGGTGCAATTAGAGTCATTTAGATAGATGCTGAGCTTTTTCTGTCCATGCTATGATTAAGTCCTCTGTTTAAACCCAAAAGCAATCTGGGCGACACACAAATAAAATTAATTAGATTAATTTTGAAATAAGAGAATATGCAAAATTAACAACAACAAAAAAACCCAGAAAACACTGATCATCTCCTTATCTAATGAATAAGAAAATAAGATCATAAATAGTCACATCTCAACATGCATATCCATTTGAAAAAACTGCCCTCACATGCAATCCTGGCACAATCCTAGGCTCATAAAATTTCTCTATCTTTCCTTGTAAATAAGTCTCCAATCATCAATCTAAATGAGAATCATTTTTAATGAAATAATTGTAACTGTTTTCTGAAATATAATCATAATCAGTGTTTCTAGTTCAAGAAGTAATCCGTAATTTTACCCTTTTCTTTCTGATAAGAGAGTGTTTCATGAGGATATCTTTGGTAGAGAGCTTTTCTCAAGTATTTTATAAAATATTCGAGTTTGGTGAAGATAGTAGATAAATACACCAGCTGTCAGATGCCTATGATTTTCACAAAATGTGAAGAATTCATTGTATCTTAGGATGACCATAAAAAAATTTATGGTGTGTAATCTCTAAGCATTAATAGAGACAATAACACTACTTCAGTAATACACAGCTACTAAAAATCAGTGGCAGAGCAAGAAAAAATGGTGTATCAGGCAATGTAAAGTTTTTGCCTTTTCTCCTAATGCTGTGGTTGAGTTTTCCTGGAAATGAATTTAAAAAAAAAAAAAAAAAAAAAAAAGCAAAAGTAGGGTGTGTTCACGAATCTGATAAGCAACAAGTCTAAAAATAGCAAAAGTGCAAAATGGTAGTTAAAAAAACACAACTGGCACCTGAGGCATATTTCCTCTTCTTTATCTCCAGTGCTATGCCTCTGCTAAAAATATGAATCACAAAGCAAAGCAAAAAAAGAAAAAAATTGTTGTAATACAATAAAAATCACTATAATAAAAGTTTATAAAAATTGAGAGTTTTTTGGAATTGACTTTGGCCTAGTGACCATTAGTATTTTTTTCTTAATTTTTCAGCATTTATTCCATAATAATGTGATAACAACTGTGTGTGTTACCTAGGGAAAATGCTGTAGATCCATACATTTGAACAGAAATGTTTAAAGATGCCATAACATGATACATTTATTTTCTGGTGTCCTTTTTTGTTTATATTATTTAGGGAAATTTTACCTTACCATCATAGATTTTGTTATTTTAATAATGAAGAACTATATTTATTTAATCTAGATTTTGTTTTAAAATTATCAACTGTTTGCTTCTACAAATAAGGGGTTTATAATGTGGCCTGATATTCTTAGAATTCTTTTAGGTCTAAGGGTTTTCAAAAGCAAAAGTACACTGAAAACTTTAAGAAATACATTCTATTTTTGCACCATTAAAAATTTTGTTTCCTTTAAGTTTTATCAAGTACATGAGTTTATTTTTCATTGAATCCAAGTGAATTTATGGATATATACTTATCTTTTATATGAATGTAATAGCTTGCTTTCAGTTCCTCACAGGTCATTGAAATTATTTAACCAATGAAAACATTCTCTGTTACTTCCAAAGTCAATTATGTTTATCAAAATCTCACTAGTGTGAGAAAAATAACAAGTGTAATATTAAAGCATTGTGCAATATCTTGAGTTGGAACATAATATTCAGAAAATTAAAATCATTTAAAATGAGTATGCAACCTTCTTTTTATTTAAGATCATTTGCTCTAAAACAGTTTTCATCTCTGTATTTCATATTTTCTTAAAAATATGGTTTCTTTCACTATGGATAAGCAGATGTGGTATAGCAGGGCTGCCAGGATGAGGGATGCTCTTCCTCTGGATTATACCACGGTTTGATTCTTTAGTAAGATGAACACTTCAAGACACCAAGAAATGGAAACTGGTTAAAGGGTTTCCCTCCCTGCTTTATTCCCACAAACTGCATTGTCAATCAACATTCAGATGTTACTCCGCAGCTGCTGCTGTCAATCTAAAGGTAGATCACTCAGTAGAGCAAAGGCTCCTGAGGCTTCGCCTGCAGTCCACAGTCCAGTATCTACAGAGGCAGTTGGGTCATGGTTTTTGCAAAGTGGGATATGGGTGAGAGTGGGGTTGTGTTCTGACCTCCTTTATTTTTATCAGCCTGTGCCAGAAATAGTGATCTATAGCTACATCCAATCCTAACTTATCTTTGCCTTATTTGAAACAAGGGAATGGGTTTCTCTTATTAAATAATAAAAACATTAGTTTATTAATTCCTGCTGGGAAGTAGCCTTTTCCTATCCTTCCTTCAACTGCCCTGTCTCCCTTTCCCTGTTATTCAAGGACCTTTTCCATGACCACAGCCGCATTCTTTTTTGGCCGTTCTGGTTTTCAGTGCACAGTTCTTTTTTCTCCTTGATAGCAAGGCAGGTTTAGTCAAAATAACAGGGTGTTTTGTAGGCACCTAATGACTGACTCCTAACCCCAGAGAATTGCTCCTTTGGGAGCAATACCTCAGTCAGGGTATTCTGTGCCAAATCTGCCTCACCAAATTATTCTGGCTGCTGATGCTTTCCTTGCAGAAATTTCTGTGCCCATGGAAGGTTTCAGAGGCAGATCATCTGGATTACATAAGAAAAGACCTTCAGTAATCACTGATTCTAAGGGAAGGTATGCCTTTGAAAAGACAAGAGTTTTATCAGGCCTCAAGATGGTTTATACTGCTTTATTGAGAGAAATGCGCTCATTTTTGCTTCACAAAGGGGCATGTATTGGTGCCCACGTGGAGCATTGACATAAGCAGGTGGTGGGACACCAAACTGATTATCTCCCAGAAATGGAGGGCACCAGAGATGTCTGTTTGCATGGTCACCATAATCTGCTGAGATCCTGCTTCAGGAAAAGAACATGATCACCTAGAGTACACAGTGTTGCTTAGTATTTATAGTACATGTAATATTAGCATAAGGCTCTCTTTTCTCTATTCTCCTACGTGGAGAACCACAATGTAACTCTGACCTTATTTCCAATTTCCTCACAGTTTTTGACATTGTAAGGGGGACAACATGTGGTACCTCCTCAATGCTCCTATAACCCCTTGAACACACATCTTGTGTGGCACTGACTTCATTATATAATATTTCAGTTGTCAGCAAGTTGTCTCTCCCACTAAAATGTGGGTTCATTCAGAGTAGGTCAGGTCAGTTCAACAAGATTTATCAAGTACCTTTTACGGCCTAGGCACTTTGCCAGGTGTTGGAGATATAGAAATGCATAAAAACAGTCTCTGACCTTGAGGAACTCATTTATATCTAGTAACAAAGACAGATGTAAACAGATATTTTTCAATACTACACAGTAAGTGCAAGGACAGACGTCATATATACATTACCTTGAGCTCTGAAAGCAGCTCTTAACTCCATCAAAGGGGTCAAAGAAGTATTCCTCAAATTGGCTACTGACCTGAATCTTGAAGGATGAGTGGGGATTAGCTAGCAAAGCAGTTTCACTGGAGGTGAGGTATGAAGTCAGGGAGCAGTGGGTTGCTGAGTGACTGGGTTAAGGAAGCAAAGACACCGAGTGCAGATTTCTCCTCCCAGAAGATTCAGTGACAATACAAATGATGTTGTGAAACAGTCTGTTGAACCTATCTTGTGCCTCATGGTGTGCTGGTCAGAGGGAAACCCTTGGTCTTTGCCTTTGTTGTCACAAATATTCAGTGCTATTGACAAAATATCCTGCCTGCCTGCCTGCCTTTGTTGTCATAAATATTTAGTGCTGACAAAATATCCTTTCCCCTTCCTTCCTCCCTCCCTCCTTTTTTTTGAGTGCAGGCTGGAGTGGAGTGGCGCGATCTCGGCTCACTGCAACCTCCGTCTCCTGGGTTCAAGCGATTCTCCTGCCTCAGCTTCCTGAGTAGCTGGGACTACAGGTGCCCGCCACCACACCTGGCTAATTTTTTTGTATTTTTAGTAGAGACGGGGTTTCACCATTTTGGCCAGGATGGTCTCGATCTCCTGACCTCGTGATCTGCCTGCCTCAGCCTCCCAAAATGTTGGGATGGATTACTGGCGTGAGCCACCAGGCCTGGCCCAATGTTTGATTTCTGAGGCTCAACAAAAGCCGACTTTCACATTTAAGTCCATTTTGTGAAGATACTTCATGAATATGTTGGACTTATTTTAATGACTCAAGTGACTCAAGTGTTTAAAAAAAAAAATCATGATGAAATGAAATCCCTCTCACGCTGGCTTTCTAAAACTTGGAAAAATAGAAAAGTATAAATTTAAATCAAGTCTAAAAATGATCCAAACATATAATTATAAAGAATTAACGTTTTTAGGCTGGGTGTGGTGGCTCACGCCTGTAATTCCAGCACTTTGGAAGGCTGAGGTAGGCGGATCACCTGAGGTCAGGGGTTCGAGAGCAGCCTGGACAACATAGAGAAACCCCGTCTCTACTAAAAATACAAAAATTAGCTGGGCATGGTAGTGGGCACCTGTAATCCCAGCTACTCGGGAGGCTGAGGCAGGAGAATTGCTTGAACCCAGGAGGCGGAGGTAGCAATGAGCCGAGATCGTGCCATTGTACTCCAACCTGGGTGACAGAGCAAGACTCTGTCTCAAAAAAAAAAAAAAAAGAATTAACATTTTAAAAATATCTACTTTGCTGTATCTCTTGACGATTCTCTTGGCGTAAACTAAGCCTCTTTCCTCCTCTGTTCCCCTTTTTAAAGAAATTAACTGCTATACATGTAACAGATATCAGTTGGCTGTTAACCTAGAGATGGCAACATCATATTTGAAAAAAAGACCTTATCTATAATTGATGGCACCTAATGAAAAAATAGGTGCCATGGGGATGTAATCAACTGAGAGATTCTATGCAGTGGAAGTCATGAAGTCTGAAGTCTTGTGAGAATTACATTCTTTAATTTAAAGTATGTAATCGGCTGGGCACGCCTGTACTTTGGGAAGCCAAGGCGGGTAGAGCGCCTGAGCTCAGGAGTTCGAGACCAGCTTGGGCAACATGGCAAAACCATGTCTCTACCAAAAATACAAAAAATTAGTTGGCTGTGGTGCCACACACCTGTGGTCCCAGGTACTTGGCGGGCTGAGGTTGGAGAATCGCTTGAGCCTGGGAGGTGGAGGTTGCAGTGAGCCACTGCAGTCCCACCTGGGTGATAGAGTAAGACAGTGCCTCAAGAAAACAAAAAACCAAAATCAAAAAGTATGGAATTATGAGAAATGAAGCCTTATTTCCATCCAAAACAAAGTTATTAGGCTGTCTACTAAAGTATTTTGGTGTAATTGCTCTTTCCTCTAATGACACTCACCGTTAAAATATCTCGTTTGACTGTATTTCTGATTACTGACTGGCTATTCAAGAACTTGCAAAATTTTCTATCACAACACCAATGACCTCAGGCTAATCAGTCAATCTCTCAGTGTGAGAACAAAGGGAGTTTCTTAAATATCTAACTGAAAGTATTCCATAAGTACACTACATAAAAATCAGGAAAAGGTCAATTTTAAAAAGTAATTTTTAAAACCCAGTTTGAATCAATATCTGATGCAATAAATACAGGAAATGAAGTTTATTATACAATTTCTACATTACTCTTTCTCCTAAAAGTCCTCTGAGATAATTAAAAATGAACATTTTGCAGTTCCACGAAGCTGCCATGGTCAACTGAAAAGGAAAAGATATTTTTGTTGTTATTGTTCCTGCAAAAATATGACCCAGCCACTGAAAATAATTCAAACCATTTTCAGTCACTAAGAACTTTCTCTGAAACTCATGATGGTAAAAACTATGACACATTTCTCGGCCCTCTTCAACTTTTTAAAATATCCTTGTTACAGATGTGAATGAAATGGTTGAATATGGTTAGAAGCTAGAGAGCTACAGTAGCACCAAACATAAAAGGAACCCAACAATCATATTTGTGTGGCAAATCTACTTTGGTTAGGCAGTGAAAAGACCAGCTGCAGTTTCCTCTTCCTTGTTCCCAGAGATACCCAATAGTTACTCTTCTGTATTTTTTTCTTAGATGTTTCTGGTTACTGAATTCAGTGGCACAACACAGCAATTGAACTAAAAAATGAAAATTGTATAAAACTTCCCATCCAAAGGCTAAATATATCCACCTTTTCAGATTGTTGGGCTTGCATCTGTTCTATCATTTTGGATTCACTTTTGTATTGGGGCTCGTGCATTGACTGCATACTTAGAATGTTAATCTGATAGCATTAATAAATGTCATTTAGCCATACAAATTCCACTTTTACCAAGAATCAGCACATGAACAATCATTTGAACAATGTAAGTGTAATCTAAATGTATCAACATACATACACACAAACACACACCAGTCGCTCCTAGCAATCAGTTTGAAAATGTGTAAATGGTAAACCATTGTGAGAACTATTCTCTTCTGTTGCCCTAGAAATGCTGAATGATGCTTTTTGAAAATTCCTACTTCAGCAGATTAAATGAAAAACCACCTAGTAAGGACTATCATAAAATAATGTGACCAAGAAAATCACAAAATTGTGAGTCCCCTGAGATAATAATGTAGAGCTGAAAAAAATGTTTCAGCTGGGTAAAGATGCATATTGTGGTGGCAGAATACAGTAGTAGAAAATGAAATGGAGGGATATCAGGACATCTGGAAAAGTAATTTCATCCATCTGGACCTCATCTGAAAATGTTAAGTTTTAGAGAAGAATCTCAGGAGGTTTCAGTTCTATAAATGTTTCAGTCAAAATGGAATTTCTAATAAAAAAAGAGACAAGGGATTAACTCATTTTCCTATGAACAAACAAAAATAAAGAAAAAGGAAGCAGATAAATACATCACAATCACTCAGCTCACTAGAACAAAACCAAAAAATGAAGGTAAAATGACCATTTATACAGAGTGCTGGAATAGCAAAATATTAAAAAATGATCAAATTTAGTGGGCATGATGATATAGGCAGAAATGGGGAGGAAAAACCTGCCTTATATGTACTTTTGCAATATGCCCATATTTTGGCATACATTTTTACTAACAGAACTTAGCAAAATAAAAGGATTCCATGACTTCTCCATTAACTGTGATAGATTGTTTCCTATTTGAGCCTGGGGTTGAAGGTAAACTTAACAGATCAAAACAAAATATAGACCTAAGTATGTCAGCAGTGCTAAGAATTTGAGCATGAATGTCATGTAAGAGCAAACCCAAGCAAGTCGGTTATTAGAGGGCAACAAGTATTGTATCACTCTAAACTCTGCCTAGTAAGTATGTGATTGGCTCACATTTTTTAGACTTGTGGTCATTTTGAAAAAAATTTAACTGTAAATTTTTTTTTTTTTTTTGAGATGGAGTTTCACTCTTGTTGACCAGGCTGGAGTGCAACGGGGGATCTCGGGCTCACTGCAACCTTCGCCTCCCGGGTTCAAGTGATTCTCCTGCCTCAGCCTCCCGAGTAGCTGGGATTACAGGCCCGGCCACCACACTCGGCTAATTTTGTATTTTTAGTAAAGACGGGCTTTCATCATGTTGGCCAGGCTAGTCTCGAACTCCTGACCTCAGGTGATCCACCCGCCTCGGCCTTCCAAAGTGTTGGGATTACAGGCGTGACCCACGGTGCCCGGCCTAACTGTAAATTATGAGGACCAAGCACTCCTTATTTTCTCTTTCCTCAGTTTAACTTATTTAAGGCATTACTGCAGACTAAGCCTAAAAGTAATTTATTTTCAAATGATGCGACTTACTCTCTGGCCTAGACTTCAAAGATGTCAGTATAATGTGGATTGTATATAATTGTTTAAATTTTACAAATAACATACGCCTATTATAGAAATTTTGGAAAATACAGAAAAGTGCAAAGAAACAGGAAAAAAAAATTCCTCCATCCGGTCAACAGAGTTACCATTATTCACTTTTTAGTTCCGCTCTATATTATACTTCTACAGTCGCTACACTACTCTAATATCCTGACTTAGTCACCTTTTACATCACGAGTATTTCCTTGGGTCATTAAATATCTGGCACTTTTAAAGTGTTTACGGGGTATCTTATTTTGTAGTAATGCTATATGTCCTGGTTTTTACAACAGTAAGAGAAAAAGCTACAGCCTATTACAAAACACTTCCTATATCAATGCGCAAAAGAGAAAGGTGGACATAGAAAAGGGGAAAAGTAACGTGAGAATCAGCAATAGAGAAAAAATAAGTGAGAATCGCTTAATTAGAGGCAAGATAATAGGGCTAAGTCACATTATTGATTCTTGACTTTAGGACAAAAGGGGTACATGTTACGCACCTGTGTTCCAAGTTTATAATTGCACCTTGAATAGCGATTTATTTAATTAAACTCGCGGTTTTACAACCTAAGCAAATACTGCTAATTCTCCCCCGACTCAATCCCCCTTGAGGCCGCCTTTTAAATGCTCCGACTCCCTTCAGAGAAACCCTCGAGGTAAAAAGAAAAACCTGTCTGGCAATCCGGACCTGCAGTCGCCACTATAACCAGAGTAGCAGGCAGGTGTGTGCTAACTAAAGCCACGGCCAACAGAGCAAATATACGCCTACAGCGCAGGCTCGGAATCCCCTAGCTCTAGGGCCGCGCATGCGCCAATGTAGCTTCGCGCTCGGGTGGCTGAGTCCGTCACAGGACAGATGATCAGGGTGCGTCCGCCTTTTCCTTCCCCCTTCTATCCTCCTCCCCTTTCCCCTCCCCTTGTCCCTCCTTCTTCTCCCTCCTCCCTCTCTCCCTCCCTCTGGCGTCTCCAGCCGACTTACGCTTCCTGTCCGCGGCCTTTGGCGGAAGAGTGTCCCGCCTCTTCCGCTCCACAGCGGAGGCGGCTGTGGCGGTGGCCCTGGTGGCGGCGGCGGCGGCAGCGGAGCTCGAGCGGTTCCTGTCAGGGTCAGCCGGCGGGCCCCCTGGGTGGTCCACCTGCAAGTGGCGGAGCGGTGCCCCGGGGATCGATGGCGATGAACTATAACGCGAAGGATGAAGTGGACGGTGGGCCCCCTTGTGCTCCGGGGGGCACCGCGAAGACTCGGAGACCGGATAACACGGCCTTCAAACAGCAACGGCTGCCAGCTTGGCAGCCCATCCTTACGGCTGGCACGGTGCTACCTATTTTCTTCATCATCGGCCTCATCTTCATTCCCATTGGCATTGGCATCTTTGTCACCTCCAACAACATCCGCGAGATCGAGGTGAGGGGAGGGAGCTGTGGTGGGAGTTGGCGTTGCTCGGGAGGACGGTCCTACGCGCCCGCCCCACTCCTTTCCCAGCGCCCTAAAGCCAGTTGACAGGCAGACCCCGCGCCGCCCCCCACCCCCTTCCCTCTGTTTTTTCTTTCTCTTTCTGCGGGTTTCCTGAATTTGCAGCTTTGTCCTAGCTTTGTCTTGCGGTTTACGAAAGAGCAAATCGACGGGATGAGCTGAGACGGAATGAATGTTTAATGCAGAAGATGGGTCAGGTGGAGAACGCTTCTTCAGTAGGCGGTTTGTGTGGTTCCATGGGGGATTAGCGGGGGTTGTTCACGGAGGTAAAAAGAGAAGTGGGGGCGGGGGCAATTGTAGCTAGGTAGATGCAACCCTGAGTGAATTGACAGGGTCAAAAGTGTCATTACCTTTGTGGGCGTTATCCGAAGACACAGAGATGAACACCTTGGCCATTGTTGGGAAAAGAACCAGAGTCGTAGAGGTATTGACGATTCTAATATAAAGAAGCTGTCGCATGTTATCAGGTCACGTATGAGGACTTACGACAAATGTGCATAGTACTTTTCATTTTGAGCTAATTCGATATTTTCAGTTGTGGGGCAAGATACACAGGAAAGATAACCTGAAACTTCAATTCTGGTTTTGCTTTTAGGCTACGTTTATTAATGGGCCCTACATTTGCTGGTCTTTTTTTTTTTTTTTTTTTTTTTTTTTTACAAAAAGAGCCAGTGACCACATTCAGGGAGTAAGTTGTCCACTGTCTACCAAACATTTTACTGATACTAACTTTGCTGAATATGTAAGACATGACAGGAAAACTTGGGGAAACATTTCTTTGTCAGAAGCACAGTATCTTTATCTGTAGGGGTGAAGATGGTTGATAGTACACTGTATTAATATATGCTGTATAGGTGTCCAGTATTAAGCATCTCTCATCTTTTCTTGCATATCTGAGAATGTTGTTGTTTTCTAAATCTATTTGAAAGGGCAGGAACTAGTAAGAAGTTCTCTTGATTCCTTCTGTTCTATTTATACACACACACACACATTTTAATAAATATACTTACCTATGTGATTTAATGGGACTTTGAGAGTAATTTTATTTTTAACTACTGAAATAGGGATGGGGTTCCACTTTAATTTGCAGTGTTCTCTCTAAAAGCAAGATTCATGTGTTTTGTAATTCTACAGTGCTTACTTCAGTGTTGACGACAGTAATGAGAATAGTATCTATAGCATAACTAGTTTTAAAATTTTTTACTAAAAATTTATTCTCAATTTAATAACTAAAGAGTTACAGTATTTTTTTCAGCATGTATTTTAGTTTGTTTTATCACCTTAATCTCCCTAATAATCCTGCAAATGTAGTACTTCTTGTTCTAACCATACTAGGATCACACATTATATTAGTATATGGGCAAAGTGGTGTCATGCAAGGAACATGGGCATTGGCTGGGGTCAGGCAGAGCTGGTTTTAAATTCTAGCTCAGCTACTAACCATCTCAGTTTCTTGGAAAATTTCCTTAATCTCTCTGAGCTTCAGTTTCCTGCAAAATAGGTAGAATAATTCATATCTTCTAAGGTGTGAGAATTAGAAGCAATGTAAATAAGATGTCTGGCAGTAGGGATCTGTCTCCTGATCCTTAATCAGGAGATGAGAAAGAGTTTGAGATTTGACAGTAAACTAGTTAAGAGTATTATAAAAAATGAGACAGAAACTCAGGTGTCTTGACTCCCAGCTTTAAGCTTTCACCCTACACTAAGATCCTTACTGCAATGTTAATAAAGTAGAAGAAAATAATTTAACATCTGAAATTTGAATGATTTTATTTAAACTTCTTAAGATAAGAGGAAAATAGCAATAATTTGGAATTGTGTATAAGTTAGTATTTTCAGAGCTCAACTTCCATTAATATTTACCATAGTAGAAAAATAAATGTTTAACTTTTCTTAAAATCTTTGGGTTTTGGAGTAAAATAAGGTTCCTCACACTAAGTAGTAGACAAAATAGAAATTTTTCAAATAGCTCTCATGTGTAATTCTGATTTCAAGTTGCCTGAAGAATCTGCTGCAGCTTAGCCTGGTTAAAAGGGCACTGAAGAGTCAGGGAATTAGGGTTGAAATCCCACCTCTGTCACTCTGTACTTTGTGATCTTAGGTATAATTTTGAGTCCAGTTTCTTTACTTGAAGAACCAAAAGATTCAGATTAAACTGCCTCTAAGAGGCTGTTCAACTCTAAAATTCTATGATATCCAATTCAAATGTGATTTTTAAAAAACTGGATGTGTTTAAATTGTATTGCCTTTGGAGCAAGAGGAAATGAAAACTAAGAATAATTTAGAATTTTTTACTGACAATGAACATACAGTTGTGCAGACAGAATCCACATATGTATTTTTAAAGTTTGGATGCTGGATATATAGAGAAATGCTTCTGAATTGTGTCTGGAGTTATTAGAAAAACCTACGGAGATTCCCCAAACACACATACTTGTTTCCTTCTTGTTCTCTACTCTGTTAGCCACTAGTTGTAATTGGGTAATGAGAAGTTCTTACCAACATTCACTCTCATACTGTAAGTTACTCACACTTTATTTTTTATTTGAGAAAATCTTCATTGCTATATTAGTTCAAATTACTAGGGCAAAGGAGACTTGTCAAATCCAAATGCTTTTGTAATATAGTTTAAAGTGCCAAAATCAAAAATTCAAACTTTTTCAAGTATAAAATCACTGGATTTTTCTCATTCCTGCAGAAATATTGCACTAAAAATTACTACTTTTGAAAAGTGTCTTGGATGCCCCTGGAAAAAGATATTTTCACATTTTAATGCTTACATTTGGTAGCAGATTTCCTCTACTTGTTAGATTTATGTATCTTATTTAGTTGGTTTTTAGATTTTCAATAATCTAAATAAAATGAGGCTAATAGAAAATCATAATTCATCATTCATGAGAAAATATTTTAAATATTTAATATCTTCATTTATTATTAGGAGCAAGGAATGAGGATTTCCTTTAATTTGGCAGTTGTGAGTCAGGCACATCTTTCAAAGGCATTAATTTTCTAGTCTAGGGCCCTTGTTGGTGAGACTGAGATGCAGAGGTTACTTGAAAAATAGTGAGGTTATTCTTAACTTTTGTAAAAGTATTTATCAGTGTGAAGTTACATAGTTTTAAATTTATGGTTAAAGTCAGATTAGGTTGTTATTCAGATTAAATTTAAAAACTAAACATTTACTTCGTGTTGCCAAAAGCATTCAAGGTACATTTTCATGAAACCTTAGTGAATTAACTCCCCATTCCCCACGTTTAATAAACTCAACTTTCTTCTTCACCTTATTATTTTATTTATTGCCCTCGATTATTTAATCCTGATTATTTGCTGTTGTCCTAGTTTCTGATAAAAATTCTTATGTATGTTTTTACTCCTAAATTGAATTATTAGGTTATAAGATTTTTAAGGAGATTAAATTTCTCATCTGTATTTAGTAATGTTTGTTATACTTAGCCTTTAGCTAAGAGTCAGGGAAGAATAAGTTTCTTTGTATAAATGATTGTTAAAGATTAGGCACTTTTATTTTAAAAAGTTTGAAGCTTTAATATTCAAGTTGATTTTAGTTACTTAGAAGCCAACTTTTGGAAATTAAGGTTTGTGGTGTTAGTGTTTTAACTTGTTTCTCAAGTAATGTTAGTAGTAAGAGCAAGGAATGTGAAAGTAAATATGGCCAGCTGGAATATTTTACATGGCCCAGGAGCATTTTACAGATGAACATTTGTAATCGATTTGATGATAGGAGAGCACTAACTTTGAATCTCAATTACGAGAAATGTTTCCTCCAAAATTTCCATTCTTCGCATTAGTATTAGTAGATATATGTTACCAAAAAATTGTACATATTATTGATGCATTTTGAATTTTATCAATAAAAATTGTTGCAAATTTGTTTTCTCTCTTGTTGCATAAGAACCTACATACCTAATATCCTGGTCCATGCTTCTGGGTCCGCAAAGCCTGATGTATTTACTTTCTGGCCTCTTACAGAAAAAAATTGCCTGCCCCTGACTTGGAGTTTTAATAAATCATACCACCAAAGTTAGCATTTGCTACACAAATAGCTGTGTTTAATTTACGTGTTCTAGTCCTCAAAAATTGTTCAAGGTAGGTGTAATGATCCCTGGCAATTGCTTAGGTTCTGTCTTTGTACAGATTTAGTAGATATAAAATTTACCATTAATCTTGGCTTAGGAACATCATTCTTCATTTCTTTGTCACAGATAAAAATCAGGCAGCCTAAAGAAAGTTGCTTTAGAAAGTTTTATTTTAGTTACCTTTTGTGTTCATTAAGGTCTCTCAAAAAGACTTCAGATAAATTTTTTAGTGTGGAATAATCAGTTCAAGGGGGAGTACTTAAAATACGATTTTTAACTTAATTTGACTAATACTTAAAATGATGTACCTTATTACTCAGCATTTTGTTGAATGACCTTTTCAGGTCTTATATTGATTTCTTTTTCGACAAATTTACATTCAAAATGGAAGTTTTCCAGTCCTTTTCCTAGATAGTGTGAAAAATGCACATCCTTCAAATTCTTCCTTTCCCACTGCATTAAATTCTGAGTCTGTTTCTTAGGAATAGGATGTATTTTTAGAATTACCAAGAAGAAATGCCAGTTTGATTTGGGTGAACAATTACAGTGATAGCAAAACAAAGCTGAGAAATGTGATACCTCCTATCCGCTCATCTACATCTGTTCTATTTTGCCTCTGGTTCTTTGTCTTGGATTTTAGCTAATGGGCAAGTCTCCAGATTATCATTGTATTTTGCACTGTGCCTTGTATGCTCTTGACATTAGTAAGCATTAATTTTTCAAAATGAGGGAACTGTAGCTCCTCTTCCACTTGGTAGCCTCTTTTGTTTCTAAAGATAGGAACTATGTGCTTTAGTGTGAACTTTATTTTTTAATAAAGTTGTTACAACTCATGGTAACAACTTTTTTCAAAAAATAAAGGATTGTTAGGCCCAGAAGATTTTGTTAGGGTTTGGACATTATGTCTGGCTACCCTTGAATTTTAGCTGATAAAGGGTGTTGTGGTTTTATTTGATGGTGAAAACTCATAAGCTGAGTGAAATTTACAAAGGATTTTAATCAACACTGGACATTTTCTTCATACATTTTCTTCAAAGTGCATGTCTGGGAATAGTAGGAGATAGGGAGAGTTTGGGAACAGGACTTCCCTCCCCCACTGCCATCTTTTTGGAGGAGAGGGCCTTCTTAAGGAGCTTGGCATCTTTTGGGGAAGACGAGACACAATAACAAGAAAACTACGCGTTGCTAGGTGAATGGCACAGTCAGAATATCCTTTGGTAGTTCAGAGGAGGGTGCAATCACATCTATTTCTAATGACCATGGAGAGCTGTGTGGGAAGTGGGCTTTGAGCTGGTACTTGATAAATACCACTTCTTTAGGTGAGGTTCAGATGCATTCCAAGAAAGGTGATTAATATGAACAATGATCTAGTGGCAGGAAATCAAAAAGTGTATAGATAAAATAGGAGTAAGGGCAAATTAGCTGGTGCTAGATTGTGGATAGTCTTGAGTATTTGATAACGAATATATTAAACTGGGGAAGTGACATGATTGCTACACTATCAGGAGTGGGTTCAGCAATGAGTAATTTACAATTTTCATTCTCATGTAAAATGCCTTAGGAACATAGTATGAGGCAGCCGTGTAGGTTCTGTTTTACTGAGTCTTCGCTTGATGGAATCATTTACTACCCAGCCATTCTTAGGAACTGGCTCTCATGTTCACAGTTTGGCATGGAGGCTAGGGTTCTAATTGCCTTTTCACGGAAGCAGTATGGAAGAAGGGGTGAACAAAGGGATAAAGGCCTTTTAAAGAAGGTTCTTGAAAACTGCCATGTACCACCTCCACTTAGTAATAAGGCCACACAAGCTACAAGGGAGGCTGGAAAATGTTTTCATTCAGATAACAAGGTTCTCAGTAAGTGAGAGTTTTGTAGTGTGGAAGAAGGATAGCATAGAAATTGGGGTGAGGGGTTGCTGTTAGCAGTCTCTGCAACACGGGGTTAGAGGAAGATTTATCTGGTGGTGAAATGGTATGTCATCAGGATGAGAGCTCAAGCTCATATAGATGTGAAAGTAGTTTAGACACTGGAATTAATGTTTGTGTTTTTATATTGATTATAATATTGAATCAAACTTGATTTCATAGTAAAAGGCATTAATGTGTTTTTTTATGTGAAAAGTGAGTTAGGCATGTGGCTTTGCTGATACTTAAAAAAAAGTTACAGGAATATTGAATATCATCTTCTTTTGTTTTCTTCAACCTCTTTTTTCCATCTCTGTTCAGCATACAAATGTGTTTTGGTTTCTCCTTAAAAAACAAAAATATCCTATCTTATTTTTTTAATTTTTTATTTTTATTTTCTTTTTCTTTTTTAGAGACGAGGTCTTACTGTGTTGCCCAGGCTTCATTGCAGTGGTACAGTCATAGCACACTGCAACCTCGAACTGCTAGGCTCAAGCAGCCCTTCCACCTCAGCCTCTTGAGTAACTAGGACTATAGGCTCATGCCACCAGGACTGGCCAATTATTAAACTTTTGGTAGAGATGGGGGTCTCGCTTGGTTGCCCAGGCTGGTCTTGACCTCCTGGCCTCAAGCAGTCCTCTTGCCATGTCCTCCCAGAGTTTTGGGATTACAGGCATTGTTAGCCATTGCACCCGGCTTTCTTTTAAAAAAAATAGGAGATGGGGTCTTGCTTTCGCCCAGGCTGGAGTGCAGTGGCATATTCATAGCTCACTGTAGCCTCAGACTCCTGTACTCAAGTGATCTTCTTGCCTTGGCCTCCTGGGTAGCTGGGATTACAGGCTCAAGCCACTGTTTCTGGCTTATCTTAATTGTATTTCATAATAAACTATTATTAATGACTAACATTTTTTTGAGAGTTGCTAAGAGTTTTTTTTTTTTTTTTGAGACGGAGTCTCACGCTGTTGCCCAGGCTGGAGTGCAGTGGCGCGATCTCGGCTCACTGCAAGCTCCGCCTCCCAGGTTCACGCCATTCTCCTGCCTCAGCCTCCTGAGTAGCTGGGACTACAGGCGCCCGCCACCGCGCCCGGCTAATTTTTTGTATTTTTAGAGACGGGGTTTCACTGTGGTCTCGATCTCCTGACCTTGTGATCCGCCCGCCTCGGCCTCCCAAAGTGCTGGGATTACAGGCTTGAGCCACCGCGCCTGGCAAGAGTTTTTACATACATCATATTGGTTGATATAGTGACACTTAGCAAGGGTAACATTATTCTCTCTGTGTTTTTTTTTTTTTTTTGGATAAGGACATTGAATCTGAGATTAAGTCTTCTGTTTAGTCACACAGGTGGGATTCATACTTTAGCCATCTGACCTCTTGTTAATTTCCTGTATTCTCTTTCCACACAATCTGTTTAAAAAGAAGGGTCTGTGCTTATTGATAATGTCCATTCCCATCTCCCTTCAACTCCTTAATTTGCTGCATTTGAAGTATGTTAAATGGTAAAAAGTCCTATGAAGAAAAATGAAGGAAGGGTTGATGGTTTATAATTTTAAATAGTGAAGCCAGGGGAGGCTTCAGTAAAATGACATTTGAATAAAGAACCAAAAGAGGGAAGAGAGTGAACCATATTGATATGTGAGGGAAGAATGTTCCAAGCAGAAGAAATAGTAAGAGCATAGGTCCTGAGGAATGTGCTTAGTTAGGTGTTTGAGGAACGACAAAGAGGCCAGTATGGCTGAAGTAGAGTGGGGAGAATAGTAGAAGATGAGGGTATTGGGAAGTATTGGGGGGAATGTCACATGAACCACTATAAGAACTTTTTCTTCTCTGCTCAGTTTAGTGGGAAGACATTGAAAAGTTTTGCACAGGTAGGTGATATTATTTCACTTATGGTTAAAAAGAGTCACTCTGGCCTTGATGTGGAGAATACTGCCTGGCGAATAAGAGTAAAGTAGGGTATTTCTGATAGGAAAAAACCAAAGCATATTTCCTAGTCTCACACACCATTCAACACATCTGATACCGTGTGTGTGGAGATTTTTCCCTACACACCATCCAGTTCTGACACCAGATTCTCCACCACATACTGTCATGCGCGTCCATGTGAAGAGACCACCAAACAGGCTTTGTGTGAGCAGTAAAGCTTTTTAATCACCTGGGTGCAGGCGGGCTGAGTCCGAAAGAGTCAGCGAAGGGAGATAAGGGTGGGGCCGTTTTATAGGATTTGGGTAGGTAAAGGAAAATTCCAGTCAAAGGGGTTGTTCTCTGGCAGGCAGGAGTGGGAGTCACAAGGTGCTCAGTGGGGGAGCATTTTGAGCCAGGATGAGCCAGGAAAAGGACTTTCACAAGGTAATGTCATCACTTAAGGCAAGGACTGGCCATTTTCACTTCTTTTGTGGTGGAATGTCATCAGTTAAGGCGGGGCAGGGCATTTTCACTTTTTCGTGATTCTTCAGTTACTTCAGACCATCTGGGCATATACATGCAAGTCACAGGAGATGCGATGGCTTGGCTTGGGCTCAGAGACCTGACACACACCAACTGGGTGTCCTATAATTTCATTAAATTCTGGCACTATCTACTAGGAGATAGTATCAGATCCCACAGGGTAAGGGCTCAGTCCCACAAGACTGCCCTTCACTTCAGATGCCAGTTGCAAGTCCCAGGCTGAAACCTGTACTTCTGGACAAATTGCTATAAACTGGTGTTCCCATGACCCCCTCCTTGAGTTTGCTTTATTTGCTAGAGTGGCTCATAGAACTCAGGTAAACACTTTACTTACGTTTACCCATTTATTATAAAGGATATTACACAAGATACAGAGTAAAAACCAGGTGGAAGAGATGTAAAGGGAGATGTTTGGAGAAGGGGGTCAGAGCTTCCGTGTGCTCACTTGTGTGCCACACTTCAGGCACCTGCATGTGTTCAACTATCTGGAAGCTCTCTGAACCCTGTCTTTTTGAGTTTTCATGAAGGCTTTATTATGTATGCATGATTGATTCAATCATTGACCTTTGGTGATCAACTCAAGTCTTCAGTCACTCTGCCCCCAGGGACTCAACCTTCAGTCCCTTTCTCCTTCCCACAAGTTCTATTCATGCCTTGGTCTTTCTAGTGACCAGCTTCCATCCTGAAGCTGTTTACGGGGCCCCAACCACCAACTGTCTCATTAGCATATGAAAGACACTGTTATCACTCAGAGACTGTAAGAGTTTTTTTTAGGAGCTCTGTACCAGGAAACTGGGAGCAAAGATTAAATATGTATTTCTTACTGTAAATCACAATATCACACAGGAAAACCAGTGAAGAGGCTGTTGGAAGTAATTCAAGCAGGAGATGATGGTGGTCACAGTAGAACGGTTGCAGTGACAAGCAGTTAGATTTAGAATATATTTATAAAAGTAGAGCTAGTAAAATTTTCTTATGCAATTGATATATGGGGTGTAAGAGAAAGTAAAGAATCAAAGATGACCAAGATATTTTGGTTTGTAACTGAAGGGATCGAGTTGTCACTAGACTGCAGGAAAATGAGGTTTTAAGTAAGAGGATGTGGTGGGGGAAGTAGAATAAACAGTTCAATATTTGACTTGTTAGGATGAGATGCCATTAGACATCCAAGTTGGGAATAATGAGTAGGCAAACAAATACATGAATTTAGAGTTCAAGGGGAATGTTGAGACTACAGTTACACATTTTGAGGGCTAATCAGCATAGATGATGTATAAAGGCCTAGTTAGCATAGATGATGTATAAAGGCCTAAGATAGGATGAAATCGTAAGAGTGATTTATAGGTCAAAGAAAAATGAGAAGATCCCTGAGTCACTCCAGTGTTTAGAGGTTGGGGAGATAAGGAGGAACTAGCAAAGGAGACTGAAAAGGAGCAGCCAGTGAGGTAGGACAAAAACATGGACACTGGTATCCTGGAATCAAAGGAAGAGCATGTGAACAACATGCCAAATGTTGTTGCTCATGGTTCACAGAAGAGCAGGACTGAGAACTGACTTTTGATTTAGTGACGTGAAAAGGAGTGGTGAACCTTACAGAGAGTGGCATCACCATCCACAGGGTTTTTCATGCCAGAAACCCTGGAAATCAACCTAAGTGTATTTGCCCTCATCCCATCTCTAGGCACTAAGTTCTGTAGATTCTGCCTTCTCTTTCTTTTGTGAAATCTGTCTTTTCTGTTCCTGCTGCCACTTTATTAGTTTAAGTTCTCAACATTTCTCACCTGGATTATTGCAGTGGCATTCTGTCTGGCGTTCTCTTTAATCTCTCAGCACATTGCTGCCACAGTGATTCTTTTTAAGAGACTAGTCTTAATGTTTCCTTTTTTTTATTTAAAATTTCTCCTATGGCTGTTTCTGTCTAGCATTCAGGATACTGTTCAAACCCCTTTACATAGAGTGTAATTTTCTTCACGATAGACTACTTTCTTTTTTTCTAGTCTCATCTCCTACCACTCCCCTACTTTATGCTCTAGTCATGGCAAACTACTATAGTTTCTGGAATGTGGCATGCTAATAGTTTATCAGAAATGACCTTCCTTTTCTTATTCTATCACATTTTTAAATGTAGTTCCTATTAACATGGAAAGTCTTCCTTGATTCTCCTTTCTCCACCTGGTATATATGCTTCTCTCAGTTTCCAGAAGTACTAGCTTACAGCCTGCCTTAAAATTGTTATCCTGTAATTATTCATAAATGTGACTTTCTGTCCCATTTGTAAATTCTTTTGTAGCATGAACAATGTATTTTTCCATTTTGTGTTCTCATCCTGTAGACAGTGCCTAGCACCTAATAGGGACTCAGCTTTGAATGAGTGATGGAAACTCAGTACCATCAAAACATCTTAACAGTTTGTTGAGAGTTTTTTGGTCATCTGAATGGTATTACGGGTCTGAAGGAGTTCTCGAAATTACCCAAGGAAAATATTATATACTATAAGTCAAACTTCTGTAACTGTGATATCCATCCATATCTAAAAGCAAAACAAATTTGCCTATTGAAGAGTAATCCAGGGAATGCTGAAAATTTAACAAACGGGTTAATTGGCAAATGTTGCAGCAAAGAGAGACAAATATCGAAACTATATCATGTTCCAAGCACCCAGTCAGGGATGTAGTCTTTCTTTGTACCGTCTCCCTGTAGAAAACATCTGCTCAGCAGCTCTCATGGAGAAATTTGCTGACTACTAGACTAGGTTGTATTTCCATACCACCTGTACTTTTTTTTTTTTTTTAAATCAAAATATCTATTCTACTTTAATATTGTTTTCTGTGTTAGATACTGAACTCCAGGAGGTCAGGTGCTAGGCTGAATCATTGCTGGGACCATAGAGGTACTCATAAATGTTAGGTGAATGAATGATTACATCATGATGGGCAGTCAGAAAGAAATTAAGGTTCCACTTCCTATCTGTTTATATGCAAATATTTGATTATGTTATTCTCCTCAAAACTCTTCAGTTCCTTATTTCCTGCTGGACATTTTAACACGCAGGGTTACTTAGCTTTCTGAGGCTTTATTGTCAGCAGCAGTAACCAGCTCTGACTAGCTTAGACAGGAAAACAAGTATTAGAGGAGGATTGGGTAACTCACACACAAAATGCATGGGACATATAGAGAATCAGGTTTGGAGACAAGTGGGAAGTAAGGGAGTTTTGAAAGTATAAGCAGTCTAGGCCGGGCGCGGTGGCTCAAGCCTGTAATCCCAGCACTTTGGGAGGCCGAGACGGGTGGATCACGAGGTCAGGAGATCGAGACCATCCTGGCTAACACGGTGAAACCCCATCTCTACTAAAAAATACAAAAAACTAGCCAGGCGTGGTGGCGGGCGCCTGTAGTCCCAGCTACTTGTGAGGCTGAGGCAGGAGAATGGCGTGAACCCGGGAGGCGGAGCTTGCAGTGAGCTGAGATCCGGCCACTGCACTCCAGCCTGGGCGACACAGCAAGACTCCGTCTCAAAAAAAAAAAAAAAGAAAGAAAGTATAAACAGTCTGATCCAGATGCCACAGCTGCTGTTGAATTTTTCTTGCTAGACTACTGCTGTGACTGCTCATTTAATCACACCCACTCTTTGTTTCCCAGGATTCACTGCTTTATGTGGGAGTATCTGATAGCTGAGTGTAGCTCTTGTACCTTTACCCTGGCTACCATGGGTTTATGGAGAGGAAGAACCCATCTCTGCCTTTGATTTCTGAAGTGGGAGGTGGAACCCTGCATCCTTCCAAAACTCACAGTGGACAATTCCACAAAACTTGGAAACAATTCCAATGATTGCCAGGGTAATTGTATTTTTAAAATGAGGTGATTTGTGTTAGAAATAGATAATCGGTGCCATGAAGAGAAGTCAGCATAGCGACAGAGGACCTCTCAGCAATTCAGTCTTTACTTTCTGCAGAAAGGGTGCTACTGACAGATGGAACAGTGACGAGAGCACACTTGAACAAGGGAAAAGCAACATATTTATCCCTTACGCATTTGGGTTGTCCTCACTGCTGTGTCCTGCATCCATTGACTGGAGCTGGACCTCACAGTCTTAAACTGATACCCGATTTGCTAACAACCTAAAACTTTCCTAAGTAGGTAAGTGCAAGGGAGAACAAAGAAGGAGAGGAAGTTGCTTATGAAAGGTTTAAGGAAGCAATAACAAATCCAAATAAGGAAGGGGCATAAGCTATGAGCTAGGACTTGCCTGGGCCTGTCCAATCATGCCTGAGTAAGCCAAAGCAACTAACTGGGCTAAAGTGTAAGAACTAATAGTTGATAGGAGGCTTTAGAGTAAGAAGCTATTATTTTTAGTGTCTATTATTTTGTTTTTAAACCAAGACAAGCTTTGAAGAGGAACTTTTCTACTTTCTGCATGTGTATTAAGTACTTAAAATGCCTGGCACTTAGTATACATTCAATAAGCAGTAGTCAGTGAAATACAGTATATAGTTTTGGGTCCAGTTTACATTCTTAGCCGCCTCATTTCCTTCCAACATGAAAACGCTATAAATCCAAAATGTGTATGCTATTGTCCTTAAATATACCTTGTGCTTTCCACCTCTGTCTTCTCCATATGCCACCTCTTTCTCTCTTTTCCGTCTTTCTTTTATGGCTCTGTTCAAATCTTTGCTGATTCTCAGTAAGAAAGAAGTACTGGTCCATCTATTTATTATTTCTCTATGCCATCCACTTTGGCACTTAGCATTTTATGATAGTTTTCTTGGTATTTATATGTTATCTTTGATAAAGTAGTCTGCTAGGGGGCAAAGGGGACTGATTATTTCTGGGGGAAAAACAGTTTAGTAGAAGGAACGTGAAGCTTGGAGTCAGAAATCCTTGGTTCCAGCTTAGCAGTAGCTATTACTATGTATGTGACCTTGGACAAGTTTCTGAATGTGTTCTTTTTATATAAAATGGAGATAATGCTATAGGATTTTGGTGAGGGTCAGATGAAATATGTATGAGAAGGAAAAGGCTGTGTAAACTGTACACCGTATGATTGCTTTTGTATGTATCTTGTACCTAATGTCATGCCTTACATATAAGCTTAATATATTAATGATAATGATTTTTTTAAATAGTCGTATCAGATTTTCATGGCATCAAAAGACATGTAATTTTTTTTTTGTGACGAAGTCTTGCTCTATCGCCCAGACTGGAGTGCAGTGGTATGATCTTGGCTCACTGCAAACTCCGCCTCCTGGGTTCACACCATTCTCCTGCCTCAGCCTCCCGAGTAGGTGGGACTGCAGGCACCCGCCACCATGCTCGGCTAATTTTTTTTTTGTATTTTTAGTAAAGACGGTTTTACCATGTTCGCCAGGATGGTCTCAATCTCCTGACCTCATGATCCGCCTGCCTCGGCCTCTCAAAGTGCTGGGATTACAGGCATGAGTCACCGCGCCCGGCAAGACATGTACTTGTAGATACATTTACAAAATTGTAATCAGATTGTGATGAAAATGTTATAGCTATCTTATATTTTGTTCATGTATAATTTAATATTCAGTAATTACTCTTGGTTCCAATAAAATGTTATATTGTTATATTTTATACTGTAGCATAATTTATTAGATTTCAAATTCCATCAGATTATTTTTGTTCAGTTAAATAGAGAATATGATTTCTCTTGCAGATTTTGCCCCTAGAAACTAATTCTAGAGAGAGTGATTTGAGACGGTTCTGTTCAAAAGCATACAATACGGGAATAAGTCCAGCTGGCAACTTTTTTTTTTAATGCTTAGATTAATCTTAAGAGGGAGAAAATGTACAGAGATTTTAAAATATAGTTTGTTTTTCTGAATGGTCTTTTCTTTCCTCTCTCCAACATCATAAAACTTGGTATTTAAATGGAATATTGTGCATGAAAAGGCCCCAGGTGCAAAGTTGTGGCCCAACAGGTCTAGTGAAAGATTACATAGGCTTTGCTTCTCTTTATTTAGGAGACCTGTGTTTTTAGTTTGTTTTAGTTATATGACTAGCTCTTAGAGTTTTCAGTGAAAGAAAATTTTCTCTAAACAATTTCATCAGTAAACAAATAAGCTTTGATGGAAACCGTTTCTATAGGAGGTTATACTGGAATTTGACAAAACCAAGTTTTGTTAAGCAAATGTATGATTTTTTAAATGCAGCTAAATGTTACACCTTACCAAGGAGGACTACAGTGTCTTAATCAGCTGGGTGATACCTTCCAATGGGTGGGTTAAACAACCAACGTTTATATCTCGTAGGTCTGGAGGCTAGGAAGTCCAAGGTCAAGGTACTGGTAGATTCAGCTCCTAGTGAGGTCTCTTTACAGGGTTGTAGATGGCTGCCTTCTTTCTTTGTCCTCAGATAATAGAGATTGAGAGAGCTGTGGACTTTTTTCCCCGTCTTATAAGGACACTAATCCCATCATAGGAGCTCTACCCTCATGACCTCACCTAAATCTGATTACCTCCCAAAGGTCCCTTCTCCAAATACCATCATACTGGGGGTTAGAGCTTCAACATAGGACATTTAGGGGGACACAAACATTAAGTTCATAACATTCAGGTGGCAAGTGAGCATATAAAAATGCTCAACATCATATGTCAATAGGGAATTACAAATTGCAACAACAATGACATATTACCACATACCCAGTAGGATGGTGAAAATCCAAAACCGACACCACCAAATGCTAAGGGAGAATGTGGAGCAACAGGTATTACGACGGAATGCAAAATGGTACAGCTCCTTTGGAAGTCAGTTTGGCAGTTTCTTATAAAAGTAAACATACTTGGCTGGGCGCAGTGGCTCATGCCTGTAATCCCAGCACTTTGGGAGGCCAAGGCAGGCAGATCATGAGGTCAAGAGATAGACACCATCCTAGCCAGCATGGTGAAACCCCGCCTCTATTAAAAAATACAAAAATTAGCTGGGCATGGTGGTGCACTCCTGTAGTTTGGCTACTGGGGAGGCTGAGGCAGGAGAATCGCTTGAACCCAGGAGGCAGAGGTTGCAGTGAGCCGAGATTGCGCCACTGCACTCTGCCTGGCGACAGAGCGAGACTCTGTCTCAAAAAAAAAAAAAAAAAAAAAAAGTAAGCATACTCTTACTGTATGACCCAGCAATTGCATACCTTGTATTTACCCAAGTGGGTTGAAAACTTAGGCCCACACAAAAACTTGCACATGGATGTTTAACAGCTTTATTCGTAATTTCAATAACTTGGAAGCAACCAAGATGTCCTTCAATAGGTGAACAAATCAATAAACTGTGGCACATCCAGACAGTGGATATTATTTATTGCTAAAAATAAATGAACTATGAACCCATGAAAAGACATATAAAATCTTAAATGAGTATAAGTGAAAGAAACCAATCTGAAATGGGTACATAAGGTATGATTTCATATTCTGGAAAATACAAAGCTATGGAAACAGTAAAAAGATGAGTCCTTTCCAGGGGTTAGCAGAGAGAGGGATCAATCAAGTACAGAGGTTTTTTAGGGCAGAGAGACTATTCCATATGATAACATAATGGTGGATACACATTATACGTTTGTCAAAACCCATAGAATATACACCAAGTGTGAACCCT
Source organism: Macaca mulatta (assembly GCF_049350105.2). NCBI lineage: Eukaryota > Metazoa > Chordata > Mammalia > Primates > Cercopithecidae > Macaca > Macaca mulatta. The sequence continues at coordinate 110,472,562 of NC_133409.1, forward strand.
AATGTGAACTGTGGGCTTTGGGTGATGGTAATGTGTCAATGTAGGTTCGTCGATTGTAGCGAATGTACCACTGTGATGTGAGATGTTGATAGTGGGGGAAGTTGTGTGTGTGTCAGAGGCAGAGGGTATATGGGAACTCTGTACTTTGTTCAGTTTTGCTGTGAACCTTAAACTATAAAAAATAGTCTATTTTTATGGCAGGAAAAAAAAAGCTTTCAATTTAGCTATCAGGCCAGATCTTCTGACATCAACCAGTATACTGCAGTTCAATTCTGGAACTAACCACCCTGAATTAGTGTCAGACTCCACAAGTTTCAAGAGCATGGTCCCCAACAAGACTGCCCCCGCTTCAGACACCAGCTGCAAGTCAAGTTCTCCGGCCACTCATACTTGTCAACTGGCTACAAATCCAGGGGGTTCCCAAGACCCTTCTCACTACCTCGCCATAAGATTTCCCTGAATTCAGAAGCCATTTGCAAGTTCAGGGATCTCCAGGTCACCCATATTTCTGACCAACTGCCTATATATTCAGAGGGGATCCTAGAAGACACATATAGCAAGATCTCGACGAGTCCTGAATGCAGAGCTTTTATGCCCTCTCCCTGTATACTTAGAACGTAGTTCCCTCCCAGCACATTAATGGATTCACCAACCAGAAAACTGTTCTTCACTTCAGTGTCTAGAGTTTCTATTGGGACTTCATGATGAAGACTTGATTGATTGAACACTGATTGAACTAAATTTTTAGCTCCACTTTCCTCCTAAGAGGTTGGACTGGGCCAAAGGCCCCTCATCACACAATTAGTCTTTCTGGTGACTAGCTGCTATCCTGAGCCATCTTGTTAACATAAACCCTGGTGTGAATCAAGGGGCTTATGAATAACAAAGATACTTTTATCACCTGGGAAATTCCAAGCATAAAGCTGCTTGCCGGGAACCCAAAACAAAGACAAATTCAGCACCAGGTGTTGAAAAAACAGTAGCTCTTGATAACCTAATTTTTTTCAAAAGTATATCATGGAAAGCTGGACTGAAAAGTATTTAAGATTGTAAAATTTAAGAGGATCTCTGTTAATCTAGTATTTTAATAGTTAGATGTTTTAGCTATGTAAGTCTTTATCATGCAGTTTTGAATTTTGTGTATATGATTTTATGCATAAATATATTTCTTTGATGAAAAGAAGAGAGGACTTTACTTGGAAAGATCAGCCAGTAGAACAACAGAGGACCCTTTCCAGTTTTTACCACTTCACACTGTCAAACAGATGACCTTAAAAACAGTTTTTGTCTGGGCTCTAGTTCATTTCATTGGACTTAATTTTCCTTTTAATAGCAAGTTATTTCAGAGTGTTTTAGGTATCCACTTTCTCTAAGGAAGTGCTTAGTTATATTTTTCTCTTGCAGATTGATTATACCGGAACAGAGCCTTCCAGTCCCTGCAATAAATGTTTATCTCCGGATGTGACACCTTGCATTTGTACCGTTAACTTCACACTAGAAAAGTCGTTTGAGGTCTGTGTTTCCAAGTAATGTGCTAGAAAAGCCATGCTTTAAAAAATACTGATATTGTACTAAATGTCTTTTACTAGGTATTTTCCTTTTATAGAGGAGTCACTTTAATTTACTGGAATTTATAGGCTTTTGAGGAAGATCGTTTTATGTGTTTGGCTGTTGGATTTTGCTGTCTGGTAATTAAATACATTTATTTGAATGGTTTATTTTAGTTCTTTGTAGACAAAATTTAAGACATTGTATTTTATCCTTTCACTAGATAATTTTATGACTGTACAAATCAATTTTTTATAAAGGTATATATACTTGTATTTTTAAAATTATTGCTCAAATTATTTTGCATACTTACAATACTAAAGCAAGCTTTACTTTAGAAAATAATAATTCTCCCATCACTTAATTGAATTATTTTTAAGACATATGAAGCATTGTAAAAAATGCAAACACTTATTAAAACCTTACTGATCATTTATGTTTTTTATAAGTAGTTAGAAATCCATCTGTTTGCATTTACACTGCCATTCTGAGCACATGCTAACGGACATAAAGATTCAGATAGGCATGTAAAGACCACTTTGTATTCTCCTGTGCCTGAAAGTTGAGCTTAAAATAATTATTCTTAAGGGAGCAAAACTGCATTAATACATGCCAACTTTTTAGATTTTCTGCACTTAAGATTTTCTAAAGGTAGTGATGACTTTAATAGTCCCTAATAGTTGGTTGCCATCTAGTGGTTATAGATGCTCTTGCACTGAGATAAAGGACAGGATAGTGCTGTCTTTGAATAAAACATGAAAACAAATTTTGTAGAAGACAAATGTAATTATTTAACTTTGTTTCAGCAGAAACAAAATATACATTTAAAGCATCTTTATAAGTCCATGATTTTTCAATGTGATGGGCAGGCAATAAAGATGCAATAAGTTCTGCTTTTGTCAGAACAGGCACAATTGAAGAAATGAGAGACTACTAGTGATACAGAAGCGCCATTATTTTTCTCTCCCATTCCAAAAATACTTCCGAACTTGTTGTTTGCAAAGGCAGTCAACCTCAGATTCATTCTCTTGTGGATTCTGTGTTTCTTTACAAGCTCAAACTTTGAATTGGAGTAAACTCTTTTCAGGGAACTTCAAGTAGGTTATTTTGTCTCAGTGTTTATTCAAAGAATCTCTCAGTTTGCAAATTGAATTTACTTTACCAAATCTTGAGGTAATACTTCCTTTTAAAAAAGAATATTCATTGTCTCAATTTCTGTGATGCAATTTTGATATTCCCCCTCTTCCACAAGAAAGTTTCCATGTAAACATTTTCTTTATATAGAATGGGAAAATTTGCATGGTTTGACATTCGAAAGTCAAGCATTAAATAATTGATAGTGTATATGAAAATAGCAAATCAAATGATGTATGCTTATAATATTACTGAATTACTTTTAATTAAGGATAAGAATATAGAAAATAGAAGTAGCATCCAGAAATGAGAAAATAGCTTAATGTTTGCTACTTATAAAAATAATCATTTAAATGGCTTCTTAGCATCTTCTAAATAATTGTAATGTTTATAGGTTATCCTTCTTTCCCAGGTTATTTCAAAGTTTGCTCTATTAAATATATTAAAATACTTTTCTTGATTATTATAAAGTGCTTATTATCATAGAGACTCTACTAATTAGTAGTTTATTAACTCATATAGTATCCTCTTGAGGAATTTATTACATCCCAATTGAAGTTCAGAATTCACTTGGACAAGAAAAAAATGAATGTTTCAGCTGGACCTGGTGCTACAAACCTGTAGTGCATACCTCCCAGCATCTAGGGACAGAGGTGGGAGAATAGCTTGGGCCCAGGAATTAAGGGCCAGCCTGGGCAACATAGCAAGTCTGTAGTCTCTGGGATTAAAAAAAAGAAACAAGCTTGACCATTATCCCTGTGAAACGTTGATGCTAACTGGGTGAAGACCAGTTTGAATTAGAGAAAATTTTAAATTGAAAGTAGCTCAGAGTAGGCTAATAGATTCCTTGAAGATTCTTTTTTAATGTAAATAGTACTTCTTTGATGTCTTTAAGGATAGTTTTAAAGTTTACTTGTGGAATTTTGTAACGTACTTTCTTTAACCTTATTTACAGTTGTGCCATTTTAGATTGCTAAGTACTGGTGGAATTTACACCACTACCTATTACAAATTGTAACCTAGTAAAGTCCAAATTATGTAGCTTTTATGTACACATGAAATAAGTTTATACAGAATAGTTTTTGTACGAAAATTTTTCCCTCTCTGTTTCTCTAGGGCAATGTGTTTATGTATTATGGACTGTCTAATTTCTATCAAAACCATCGTCGTTACGTGAAATCTCGAGATGATAGTCAACTAAATGGAGATTCTAGTGCTTTGCTTGTAAGTAAAATGATAAATATGAAAATATGATATCTGTAAAATAAGAATATGTGGTAACTGTTCAGTTAGAATTGTTAGGATGAAATTAAAGTGTTGTCATTTATAGTTTGTATAGTGAGGATTTTTTTTTCCCCCCGAGATGGAGTTTCACTTTGTCGCCCAGGCTGGAGTACAGTGGCACAGTATCGGCTAACTGCAACCTCTACCTCCCAGGTTCAAGCAATTCTGCCTTAGCCTCCCGAGTAGCTGGAATTACAGGCGCATATCACCATGCCCAGCTAATTTTTGTATTTTTAGTAGAGAGAGGGTTTTAACATGTTGGCCAGGCTGGTCTTGAACTCCTGACCTCATGATCCGCCCACCTCAGCCTCCCACAGTGCTGGGATTACAGGCATGAGCCACTGTGCCTGGCCTGTATCATAAAGATTTTTAGTTAAAATATTTTTTCCTGAAATTTGCACAAATGCATTGACGCCCAGACTGGTTTGGAAATCTGTGTGGACTAGGGGATCTTAGTTTGTTTACTGTGGTTCAGTTTTTTAGTTTTCCATAGTAGTGGCTAGTGCCTAAGTATTTTTTCTTTTTTTTTTTTTTGAAACAGAGTCTCACTCTGTCACCCAGACTGGAGTGCAGTGGCCTGACCTCGGCTCACTGCAACCTCCACCTCCTGAGTTCAAGTGATTCTCCTGCCTCAGCCTCCCGAGTATCTGGGATTACAGGTGTGCACCACCAAGCCCGGCTAATTTTTGTATTTTTAGTAGGGACGGGGTTTCACCATGCTGACCAGGCTGGTCTCAAACTCTGGACCTCAGGTGATCCGCCCACCTCGGCCTTCCAAAGTGCTGGGATTACATGGGTGAGCCATCGCCCGGCCCTAAGTATTTTATGTTAGTGTTGCCAATGCAACAAACATTCAGAGGCCCTGAGCAATTTAGGATTTCTTAGAATTGACGAATCTCTTAGAATACAATTTAGGACTATGTTGTGAGCAGCAGGGGCCTCCTAAACATAAACTGTAACTGCTCTAGGTTGCCCTGATTGGTTTTATTGCTGATCATCAGTTCCTGATGTGTGGGATTTTAAGAAATACAAGTCTACTTAAAGATATCTTGGTATACACAGGGTTCTGGTTAGGCCTATGATAGTCTGAATCTATGTGGGGTTTATTCCATAGGATCCAATCTTTAGCACTCAAATCCAGAGAAGATGATGTACTGTGAGATACACCAAGTTTCTAGACCTTTCTGAATGTGTTTTTTTTTTTTTTTTTTTTGAGACGGAGTCTCGCTCTGTCGCCCAGGCTGGAGTGCACTGGCCGGATCTCAGCTCACTGCAAGCTCCGCCTCCCGGGTTTACGCCATTCTCCTGCCTAAGCCTGCCGAGTAGCAGGGACTACAGGCGCCCGCCACCACGCCCGGCTAATTTTTTGTATTTTTTAGTAGAGACGGGGTTTCACCGTGTTAGCCAGGATGGTCTCGATCTCCTGACCTCGTGATCCGCCCGTCTCGGCCTCCCAAAGTGCTGGGATTACAGGCTTGAGCCACCGCGCCCGGCCTTGAATGTGTTTTTTTGGGAATATAGATTGTGTGTGTTCCAAAACCCCAGAAATGGTGGCTGGTTTACAATTATTTAATTTACATATGTGCTCTGTTCACTGAGCGTAAAGAAAACTGAAACTGATTCTTATAAACTGCAAGCAAAGATTTCAGGCCAGACCAGGAATTGATCAATTTTTTCTGTAAAGGGCCAGATATTATGTGTAAGGCCCTTTACAATCTGGCATCAGCCTCATTATCTTATATACTATCTTTAATACATTAAACAAGGCCTGGCTGCCCTGGGCCTTGTTTGCTGCTCCCTAACCATGCATTGTGAAACAAGTCATCTGCTCGTCCTGCCATTTAGCATTTCATTTATTTAGAATGCCATTTTTACTCTTCCCTGGAGGTCTTCTCATCTCAAGGCCTGCTGTTTTTCTAAGTGTCCGTCCATGCAAAAATGTGCTTCTTTACATGTTTTATTTATTTTTTTGTTCCAAGTCACTACCACTTTTTGCTTTGATAAACAAATTGTGTCTCACATCATCCAAGCCTGCTCCTTTCCAGGCCATTTTCATAGCAGCTATAGAGATGTTTTTAAAAAGTATAAATATCACTTCACTACCTAAAATCTTTTAGTGGTCATATTAGCACTTGTAGTAAAATCTCAGGATGATCTGAGCTATGCATAATCCTCTTATCTCATCACATATCATCCTCCCTCTTGGCATGCTCCAGCTACATTCACCATTACCTTCACAGAAATAAGTTCTTTAGTGGCATGTGGTGGTCTCTTCATCCTGGCTCTTATTTCCTATGACAGTTGGTTTGTAAGGGTCTGCTTCCTCTGTTACATTTTGAGTTGCTTAAAAATAGGGATCGTATTCTTTTCATTTTTCTGTTTTTAGCACCTAGTATGGTACATGCTACATATTAGGTACTCATCAAATAGCTTTTTTTTTTTTTTTTTTTTTTTTTGAGATGGAGTCTCACCACTCTGTCACCCGGGCTGGAATGCAGTGGTGTGATCTCAGCTCACTGCAACCCCTGCCTCCTGGGTTCAAGCAATTCTCTGCCTCAGCCTCCTGAGTAGCTGGGATTACATGCGTGCGCCACCACGCCTGGCTAATTTTTGTATTTTTAGTAGAGATGTGGTTTCACCATATTGTCCAGGCTGGTCTTGAACTCCTGACCTCGTGATCCACCAACCTCGGCCTCCCAAAGTGCTGAGATTACAGGCGTGAGCCACTGTGCCCGGCTTGTTTTTGTTTTTTTTTTTGAGACAGGGTTGACTTTGTCACCCAGACTGGAGTGCAGTGGCATGACCTCCACCCACTGCAACCTTTGCTTCCCGGACTCAAGCAAACCACCCACCTCAGCCTCTCAAGTAGTTGGGACTAAAGGCGCACGCTGCCATGCCTGGCTAATTTTTTGCATTTTTGTAGAGATGGGGTTTCCCCATGTTGCCCAGGCTTATCTTGAACACCTGGACTCAAGGGATCCTCCCGCCTTGGCTTCCCAAAGTGCTGAAATTAGAGGCGTGAGCCACCGTGCCCGACCCTCGTCAAATAGCTTTTGTAAGCCAGTTAATGCAAAGTACCTAGCATTGCTTAGTTTAGTACCTGACACATAGGTAGTAAATAATATTTTCCTTTCTTTTAAAACTTCCTTAAGAATTTAGTGGCTAGCAGATATATTTGCCCTAATGTTAATAGCTTTATCAATACAGATGGTGTAGGGACCAAATAGCTGAGAAGTCAAATATTGAAGAGACTTTATGAGATACCTGCCACAGGCTTCCTTAGCCTTCTCTTATCTTTTCCATTCACACAAGTGCTTTTTTCCAGTCTAGACATGGAGAATATAGATACAAGTCAAGGTTAGCTGGTAATGAAATAATCCTAAGAGGTCTAATTAGGGTCTTCTTAATTTCTAATTGAGATTATCTTGGTATGTTTATGTGTTTTGAGACATAGCTTAATGTGGCGGGAGGGTCCCAGCTCAGACATACACCTAACCTCAGACTTGATACAATTTCTAGTTGAATCCCATAACTGCCACACCTCTTTAAGATCCTCAGTAGGGACTAAGTCAAAACCAAATCTGGACCACAGGCAAATGTTCTGCCTTGTCAGCATTTTTGTTTTTCTTGTACCTGGATGCACAGTTTAAAGATTGATATATTCTAGGAATCTGCACTAAACTCCTTCCTTCCTTTCTTAGATATAGGATTTAACCCCAAATCACAAAATTTGAGATTGTATAGTTGGACGTGTTTATTTTGTGAAGCCCAGTTAAATTAAAGGAATTGCCCAAGGAACTAGAACCTCTAGCGTCTTTAGTTCCAGTTTAAGATTTTCTTGTATCACAACTGGATTGGCAATAGATCATTTCTTAATTTTTCTTGGGCAGAAAACCCTTTGCGGTAATGTTTCTGTGATCAGAAAATCAAAAGGATGTTTATTTGATATATGCATATATGACAAAACATATGCAAGTAAAGGTTATGTTACAAAGGTAAGACAGTAATGTTCAGAATACATTTTGAATATTTAAATGTGGTGTTATTTATAGCCTACTTACATTACAGACCTATGTATTACAAGTGAGGAAAATATAGGTGTTGAATTCTTAATCAGTAATTTAGGGATAGCTCATAATTTAGGGATAGCTCATAGTTCTCCCAAAGGCCTGGATAATAATTTCTCTTTTCTTTTCCTTCTAAAAACCAGAACCCCAGTAAGGAATGTGAGCCTTATCGAAGAAATGAAGACAAACCAATTGCTCCTTGTGGAGCTATTGCCAACAGCATGTTTAATGGTATGATATAGATACAAATACAGACATATATAATTAGGACAATTTGCATAATTTCATTACAGATTTGATTAGTAAACATGAATGAAATTGAGAAACTCCAACATTTAAGACTAAATCGAGGCCGGGCGCGGTGGCTCAAGCCTGTAATCCCAGCACTTTGGGAGGCCGAGACGGGCGGATCACAAGGTCAGGAGATCGAGACCATCCTGGCTAACATGGTGAAACCCCGTCTCTACTAAAAATACAAAAAAACTAGCCGGGCGAGGTGGCAGGCGCCTGTAGTCCCAGCTACTCGGGAGGCTGAGGCAGGAGAATGGCATAAACCCGGGAGGCGGAGCTTGCAGTGAGCTGAGATCCGGCCACTGCACTCCAGCCTGGGCGACAGAGCGAGACTCCGTCTCAAAAAAAAAAAAAAAAAAAAAAAAAAAAAAAGACTAAATCGAGTATTGAATGGGGTATTATAATGCTTTGTGATTTTCTTTTGAGCATACATTTTAGAATGGATTTCTGTCTCTGAGAAGAAAGAAGCAGAAACATTCTGCTACGTGGTGGCTCACGCCTGTAATCCCAGCACTTTGGGAGGCCGAGGTGGGCGGATCACAAGGTCAGGAGATCGAGACCATGGTGAAACCCCGTCTCTACTAAAAATAGAAAAAATTAGCCGGGCGCAGGGGCGGGCGCCTGTAGTCCCAGCTACTCGGGAGGCTGAGGCAGGAGAATGGCGTGAACCCGGGAGGCGGAGCTTGCAGTGAGCCGAGATCGCGCCACTGCACTCCAGCCTGGGCGACAGAGCGAGACTCCGTCTCAAAAAAAAAAAATAAATAAAAGTCAGGCTGACCTTCCCACTCACTTTATTTTTGTCGTTGAAAAGGAGCTATAATTGATCATTTAGAGCAGCACTATCTGATAGAAAGATAATGTGAGCTGTAAATACAAGTCTTGTAGGTAATTTTACATTTTCTTTCTTTCTTTTTTTTTTTCTTTTTCTTTTTTTGAGACAGAGTCTCGTTCTGTCGCCCAGGCTAGAGTGCAGTGGCGTGATCTTGCTCACTGCAACCTCTGCTTCCTGGGTTCAAGCATTTCTCTTGCCTCAACCTCCCCAGTAGCTGGGATTACAGGCGCGTGCTACCACATCTGGCTATATTTTTTGTATTTTTAGTAGAGATGGGGTTTCACCATATTGGTCAGACTGGTCTTGTACTCCTGACCTTGTGATCCACCCACCTTGGCCTTCCAATATGCTGGGATTACAGGCGTGATCCACTGCGCCTGGCCTGGTAATTTTAAATTTTCTAATAGTCCTATTTGAAACTGTGAAAAGAAACAAGTGAAATTAATTTTAGTAATACATTTTATGTAACACAATATATCCAAGATACTATTACTTCAGCATGTAATGCTATATAAAAGTTGAGATACTTCATATTCTGATTTTTTATACTAAGTCTTTGATATCTGATGTGTATTGTACACTTACAGAACATACTCATTTGGACCAACCACATTTCAAAAGACTCAGTAGCCCTGTGTGCCTAGTGGCTGTTGTATTAGACAGCGCAGACGGATAAATGGATAAGCAAGAAGCAATTAGGGATGCATTATTGGAAGGAAGGAAGGAAAGGTAGATTTACCTTGCAATTATAGTTGGGTTAATGTTAAAACATTTGATCTTAGTGCATGTCAGCTAGCCTATGGGTAAGTGAATTAGAACTCTGTTAAGGGAAGAGAAGTCCATCTAGCGTTATAAAGTTACCATAGTTAATCCACATAGGAATAAAGAACAAATGTGAATCATATGCCTACTCTGTCACAACCACTTTTGGAAGCAAATATCAGGTCCTTATTTCTCACAGAATTAAGCAGATGCTATGCGTTTTCAAGAGATATTTAGTAATGTCTTCCTTTTCTTGTGTTTAGATACATTAGAATTGTTTCTTATTGGCAATGATTCTTATCCTGTACCTATCGCTTTGAAAAAGAAAGGTATTGCTTGGTGGACAGATAAAAATGTGAAATTCAGAAATCCCCCTGGAGGAGACAACCTGGAAGAACGATTTAAAGGTAAAACATTACTAATATCCCTTAAAAAATTAAACTAGGAGTTTTAATGAAGTATTTAAAATTTTCTGTCTTCAGAATCTTAAGGTTTATGCTTTGAAAAACACAATTTTTCTTTCCTCACCTTCATACCAAGTTAGGTAAATGTTCTAATGTACTAAAATTCTAAAGGAAATGTATACTTTTAATTATGAATTCAGTTTCTGTGGTGTCTTATAAGCATTTCAGCTATAATATTTTAGAATTGCAGCAAAGCTTCTTTTGAATAAACCCCTATTTATTATCCAAATTTATTTGTTTCTCTGCCACTTTAATTTCACAATGTAATATTTTGTCTCCTCATCCCGTCCCCACTCCTTTTAAGGTACAACAAAGCCTGTAAACTGGCTTAAACCAGTTTACATGCTGGATTCTGACCCAGATAATAATGGATTCATAAATGAGGATTTTATTGTTTGGATGCGTACTGCGGCATTACCTACTTTTCGCAAGTTGTATCGTCTTATAGAAAGGAAAAGTGATTTACACCCAACATTACCAGCTGGACGATACTCTTTGAATATCACATACAGTATCCTTTTTTGGCTGGGTATACAGATTCATAGAGCTTGAAAGGAGTCTACTCCAACCTTATATGTGTTATGTGGCATGTTACCTTGGGCTTTAGTTTTGGGATCTGCATTTTTACAAAAGTATGTGTGGTATATGCGAGAATGTATTTTAAAATTTATATCTTCTAGTAATGTTTTCAATTTGCATATACTTGGTACTGGGGTTTGAAGCATATTGTTTGGTAAATTACTTAAAATGTAGGTGATTGATTTATTAACAAGCTAGGTATTTTTAAAAGGGAGATTGTAATTGGGCCTAATGTAAAGGCCAATGAGAATACCTAAAATTGGGAGTTGAGTGGTACTGGGATGTTTTAATATATATATTTTTAGATATTAAAAATCAATGGATGTGTTAATTTGTATCAATGTAATTGTTCATAATTTTGATCTATTGGTAGTATCAAAACTCAAAACATTTTATTATTAGCTATTTTGTTCCACATTAATAAGTTCACATTCAGTGCTGATAAATAACATTTATTCCACTCTATGTGTTAACACTGTGCTGAGTGTTTTCTGCTCATTATTTAATTCAGGCAGCAGCATATCTCCCTATTATAGACCAGAACACAGGAATATCGAGCACTTAAGTAACTTACCTGACTTTACACAGGTAATAACAATGAGTTGGGGTTCATAACCAGGCTGTTGACTCCAAAGGCCATAATTTTACTCTCAGCTACCAACATAGGCTACATCTCCGCTAGTTCACTCAGTTACACCAACCCATATCTGCATAGATGCAGTCTTTATTAGGAGGGAAATAGTAATTTCTTTTATTCTAACCAAAGTCTTTACATCTTTTAATCTGGAGCCTATATTTTACATACACTGTGAGTGAAGAGATCTCCCAATGCTAGAATCTTAAATGTTTGCTGATCTTTGCATTTTTTATTTTCATAATCCAAATGAGTCATAATCCAAGTGGGTTTTGGTTTTAAAATGGGTTAGTAAATGGTTAAATTAATAGACCCAATTTAAAAATATTTTTTTTTGGATTCTAGTCTCTTGCTATTGCACCTGAATACACAAGTAAATATGGCCTGCTATGGCAAGCTAAAAGTGACCAAGTTTTTGAAACTAAATCCACATTGGAGCAGTTTTGGACAGACAGACCCAGTTCAAGTGCTGATTTCTAGAACATTATCCTGAGGAGATAGTCAAACTAGAGAGCAGCTCTGTTAAAATTAGCATCCAGAAAATCTCTAGAGAGTAAGGGCACATTTAGCAACCTGTAGCCTAGGGCACAATGAAGGGAAGTCTGTGAAGCACTGAGGAATTCTTAGTTGATAGATAATTGCCACACAGGAATTCCGCAGCAGGGTCCCAACTTTGAAAGAACTATCTAAAGGAATGCATGATATATGGCAGATTGAGAAGACTTGATAAGACCGGAATTTGGACCTGCAAAACATCAAGGGTTAATTTTCAAAATTGGGCATACGGTGGGAACTGAAGACTTCTAGAATGAAGGCAGAAGCCTGTTTCTTTAGGGTTGGGATGCTAGAGAGAGACTAGCATGGGCAATTTGATACTGTATCCCACAGAATGTTGGGTTAGCTAGAGGTCTCAAAATCATTCCTGCCTTAGTTTAGGGTTGGTTTAAGAAGTTAGCAGAACCGAACCTGCCATTGGGAGTTAGGGACCCATAGGGACCCATCTGTGGGGATGGAGAGTTGAAGAAACTAGAGAAACAGATAGGGCCTAACCCTAGATTCAAAAGATGCTTTTGAAAAAGTTGTAAACTTTTTGCATGGAGACTTGGTTCTGGCTTCTTCGCTACCTTACCTCTTGCAAAATTCTACAACTGGTCCATGTAGATAATTCATCTAGTATACTGGTGCCCTATTTCCTAAATCTCCTTAACAGCCCACCCTTCACTTCCACTGTTAGCTATCAGCTGTGTCACAGAGTGAGTTTTGCCATTGCTCTAAATCAGCAAGTTAAAACTTTGTTATGCTTTTTGACCTTTTGCTCAGAGCCTTTTCATAGTCTCATAACTACACTCTTGCTACATGTTCTTTGAGCTCACAGAGACTTCTAGTCCCTGATTTTTTCCATTTTCTCCTGGTCTGTCAGTCTCCTTGTGTGGACTTCATTGTTCACTTGAACTATTTTTTTCACATTGCATTCCTTTGAGGCCTTTTGCCCCTTCCATGTAATGAGACCAAAAGCACCTGAGAAACTGCGTAACCTTTACATTTTGTTTGTTTTGGTAAAATATTTTGGCTTTTACTACTGACATTTAATTTGCTAAATCAGTCTTTCAAGATAATATTTTGTGTGTGTGTGTGATTTAGAACATGGGAGTAAGGTACCTGTATATCCTAGAATTACACAAATGAATTACCAGCAATTAAATGGCAACTTTTAAAATTATATTTTAAACATCAAGTAACCAGAGATGGAAAAATCTTCCTATACCCTCTTCAGATTACCCTGTACATTATTTTGATGGACGAAAACGGATGATCTTGAGCACTATTTCGTGGATGGGAGGAAAAAATCCATTTTTGGGGATTGCTTACATCGCTGTTGGATCCATCTCCTTCCTTCTGGGAGTTGTACTGCTAGTAATTAATCATAAATATAGAAACAGTAGTAATACAGCTGACATTACCATTTAATTTATATTATGAAAGCAAATCATCTGCATGTGCATCAAGGCCAGTCCTATTCAACCTAGCTTTCGAATGCTGATGTCTGGTTAGTATGTCATTTTGAAGTTGGCACATAACTTTTCTAAAAAAAAAAGCAGTCTTTGTTGTTTGCTTCTTCCCTATGGATGACTTCTGAAAATATATGACGGGTATAAAAAAATTAGCTATATTGATCATATCAACACTGTAATTGCTGAAATGGCATTCTAATGTTTGCTTTTTATTGGGACAGGCCACATGATGCATAGAGCCTCTTTCATGTGACTTGTGTCTACTGCTTAAATCTTTATGCTGTGTTGATGATATTATATTGACATATGATGCTATATATGTGTATGTATTTTGTGGAGAAAGGGATTACAAGATGTATGAGTATAACGACTTGCTAACCTTTCAGGATTCAGAGAAAGATGAAGAAAGACCATATCTAAATAATATACTTCATCGTTTTCATGTGTATAAATGCTTAAAATACCATCTTTGTTGAGGTGGTTCATGTATCCAGTTTATCCAGTACAGTTATTTGTCAAGCTTAGCTTTGATTTCAAAGGACATGCTTACCTTATCTAGCATAAGAATTAATGCTCCTGTCTGCAGTGGTTGGGTAGGTCCTGCTTAGGAGAATTAAAAAATTCCTCTTTCCATTTGGTTAAATGTTGCAGTCAGGAACCCCAACTCACTTGGAATGTTTTTATATGTAATCATTTCCCTTGAAGCTTATGCTTTGTAAGGGAAGAAAGAATTCAGGTGATAATGGGAAAACTGCTTGGCAGAGCTTCATCTTCTGCCTCAACTGTAAACCACATGTAAATGCTTAATGGAGACTGTTTTCATTCTTGTGATATTTAACATTCAGAAAATTACTTCAGCTTTGGAAATACCTCAGGCTGTTTTTATTTTGCAGGTAAGTGTTTTGACTTAAGTACTAATATTCCAGAAATTTTTGAAAGCAGTAACCTTAATTTCCTATGTATTTCATTCCACTTTTGCATATAGGTCAAATGGCAATGTGTATGCACATTCTCTTTAGTTAATGCACCAATTGTTGTGGTTGGTTTTCCTAAGACATACTTTAAAAAGATGTTCTGTAAATTTCCTAATTAAATTATGGGGATTTTGGAGTATGTACATGATAAATTATAATATGTATATGGTTGAAGTTATTTTATTTTTTACTAACTGGAATTATTTTAATATTCCTTATTGAATAAATGCTGTAACTTGTTTGCTATGGAACTTATTCTTAAAGTTCTAGTTAAAAATAATTTTTCCACATGCATGAAAATGTATGTATTAATCAGAGGTGGCTTGATTACATTGAAATTGCTTTATTATTGTTGTTGTTGTTTTTTTTTTACTGAAATAACTCATGTTTGTGTAGAAGAATGCCTGTTTATTCAGAGTTTATATTTTCCTTCAGTTATATTTTAAATCAAAAGGCCTGGGTAATGTATACTTTTGATTAATATATACTTTTTTTAAAAAACAAAAAGCAATGTAATGGTTAATAGTAGAAATGTGCCACACTTTTCAAGTTTTATATAACATATGAAATTCAGTTAAAAGAATGTGTATTTCATAATGACTTTTAACTGGTAAAAATATTACTTGCACGAAGTACTTGATGTATGGTTATCCTGAAATTTTGGAGTATTTGGTGTGTTCTTTGTCTAAAAATAGTCTTTGTTTTGTCAGTCCTTCAGAATGTTATTTATTCTGAAAATTGTCCCTCTTGCACTTGGCAGTTTATTTTCTGGGATACATTGTTGGGGGAGAGGGGTTTCGCCAGTCTTTCCAGATTGAGTCTGTGCTGTTTAAGGAGGACTACCATCCTGCAACTCTTTTTCTAATTGGGGCACAGAGAGGATGTCAGTAAAGAAAAGTTGAAGAGCCCTTTCAGCATTTTCTCATCTGTGGAGAAGATAGAATCTTAAAATACATTTGGAGTTTTATCTGTTTTACAAGTGCATTGATGGCCTAAGTTCCTCCTATTTTCTGCTGTTTGATCTCTAAGGAACTCCTGTTGCTAAATATGAAGAGTATGGAACATTCATATGGTCTCTGTGAAGCATGGGGGGAGGGAATACATTTCTTTTTCTTATAGGCTTTATGCTCAAATGTCATAGTCACCTTTCAAAGAATCATGTTGCATTTTAAATGCAGCCAGCTTAATTGAAGGATGCATTAATTTTCAGGAACCATTTTGAATTATGAAAATATTCCCAGTTGAAGAAATTATTCAATAAGTAAAAGCTAAGAAATGTCATTGAAATCATAAGGCAGTTTAAGCATAAATTGATAAAAATAGCTGTGTACTACTAATTAATAGAAAATCATTCAACCAAGAGAAGAGTCAAATGAATATCATTTGTTTATTGGCTAGTGAGTTTCTTTGTAACCTTGATTTTATTAAGTAATATTCGGTTAGTATGTCCTGTTAATAAAAATGAACAAAATTAATTTTGCTATGTTCAGGTGTCTTGATAAAATAACAACGCCCCAGTGTTGTTGCTTATGTTTAGCACTAAATTTTAACACAGGGTCAGTGAGTCCAGGTTTTAACTTCTTCATGCCTGGATGGGATGAAATGTAATTCATTGTTAAATTAATGCATATTTGTATTTATTAATCACTGTGACAACATTAACCATCTGTTCTTACCAGGAAGTGGTCATATTATCATCTGAGTTACAGTTAGACTGGCTAAGTTTGGTATTAGATCAAGGGGAATGTCCAGTAAACAGAGAGGTAAGGATGATGAAAATAATGAAGTGGGGCACACAGGAAAAACCTGACTGCTGAGGAAGAGCAGCTGAGAGATAGGGTCAGTGAATGTGGTTCAGCCTGCTACCTCTCCTGTCTTCATAGAAGCATTGCCTTAGAATTATTGTATGACACTTTTTTTGTTGGTTAAGCTGTAAAGTTTTGTTCTTTGTGAACATGGGTATTTTGAGGGGAGGGTGGAAGGAGTAAGGAAGTGCTCCTTTTACAAGAATTTCGATGCATGAGTGTCTGTTGTAGGGTTCGGATGATCTAGTAAAGTGTTTTAGAACCCCTTTTTATCCCATGCACCATTTGGTAAACATAAAAGTCACAATTCTGCTAATGTCATTTGGAACTTCAAAATAAATATCTTGTCTAAAAACAAATCAGACAATGGTGGCCTTATTTCCTTTTATATATCTATAAATTGTGTCAAAGTAACATGTGTACACAGTTTTAAAAAATAAAATAGTAAGTTCTAAAGGCTTTATGATAAAAAATAGTAGTACCTGCCTGAACTTTCCTTCCCTCCCAGAGGCAATCACTTTGACTTCAAAAGTTGTTTCTTCTGTTATTTATCTTAGTGTATCTAAATAGTATGGCTATTATGTTGCTTGATGTAACAATTTTAGACATTATTGTCTTCTTAGTAATGTTACATGATGATTTAGCTCTCTAACACACATACTTTGCCTTCTGTTATATAGTTACATCATCATATTTAGTAAACATATTAGCTGTTATTTAATTATGACTGTATAAATATGGTATACTCTAGGGCAAATGTAACATGATTTTCTTTTGCATAATTTTATTTTTCCTGTAATTAATAATTGCCTCATTTTAAACATTTACATAACTTTCTACAAATTTACCTTAAAAATTATCCAACTTCTCTGTCAGGTCTGCCATGTTCCCATCACTAGTTTGAAGGGTTTTTGTACCCAAATATCAGATAATGTCCCTGTTTTTACCAGAGATGCCTCTGCTGCAGTTGTCCTTCTATGCCAGTCTGTATGGTTGCTCTCTTGGCCTACTATACAGTGATGATCCCATGACCTCCCTTTGTCATCCTGTGTTGGACTTCCCATTTCCTAGTTTACTTTGTTTACTAGAGCACTTCCTAAAACACTTACAGCTTCCTAAGAAATAGTATATGAAAGTTAAATTTTTTGAGGTCTTAAATGTCTAAAACACCCTTTTTCCATCCTCACATTTCATTGATAGTTTGACTACACATACAACTTTAAATTAAAAATAAGCTCTCTCAGCATCTTGAAGGCATTGCTCCACTCTTGTCTAGCTTCCATCGTTACTAATGAGAAATCTGAACATATCTTAGTCAGATGTTGGACTTCTCCTAGATTGGTGCTTAATTTTCTTCTCTTTTTCTCCAGTTGTTTCGATGCTATTATCTCTGTTCTTTCTAGGAAAAGTACTTAATTTGATCTTGCAACATTATCTTCCTTGTATTGAATTTGTAGCACATTTCTAAAAATATTTTAATTTCTAGAACTTCTTTCATTTCTGTTGTGTTTCCAAAATATCCTACTTAGTTCATAAATAAAATATCTTATTTTTCTGAGGATATAGATGTATGAATATGTATTACTACTTTTGTTTACTGCTCAATTAACACCAAGGTTTTTTTGTTACTATCTGTAATTTGTAATTTGTTTTTTTTTCTTGTTCATATAGGTGAATTTCCTGTTATTTCTGGCTAGTCTTGGCAATATATGAGGAGACCCAAAACACTATTTGAAAGCTTTGTGTTTGTGGGCAATACTTGAAGGGGTCTAGGGAGGTTCTATTTCTTACTGCTTTTAACTCTGCTTCTTCCTTGTCCTCCATCTCACCTCCTGATTTCCACTTCACACATACTTCCTTGTATCTGTCCCTCTCCATATTTCTTCCACTTAGTTGTCTTCCATTTATTTCTCCAGATAAAAATTCTCTGGTCTTCCACCTGTGAGAGACAGTGGTGGAAGTGAGAGATCATATTTTTATGGCTAAGAGGAGTAGGGCAGAGAACTTTGGGGATCAGGCCATTCTGTTGTATATGCTTTCAACTAGACATTTTCAGGCCTGTCCCTGCCTCCACTCTTTGCTGTAACTTTTACTTCCAAATCTGAGCTGCTCAGGGACTGTGGAATCAGTCAGCATGCTTCTCACTGGTATCCACCTTGTAGTCCCTCTAGATTGCAGCTTTCTCTGTTCAGCTCAGTCATATTCCATCTGCTTTCAGTTTTCCAGAAGTTTGTTGAAATCATTTGTCTGTTGCTGCCTCCTCTCTATTCAAATTTTGGGCTCATGTCTTTTTAAAATTGTTTCCAGATTATCGTATGGTAAATTTTACTTCTGTTCTGGTAGCATAGTTTTTTGAGTTTTAATACCAGAGATAAAGTACCATCACTCCCCAAAAAACTCCTCATACTATTCCTTTGTAATCATTCACCCTTCCCCCCACTCATAACCCCCAGTTTGTTTTCTATCCCCATAGTTTTTTCTTCTAGAAAGTTCTAAATAGGAGCAATGCCATATGTAACCTTTGAAACAGCCTTCTTTTCTTTAGTGTAATGGCCCTGAGATTCATCCAAGATAATGTGTCTTATCAATAATTTTTCTCATATTTTTCAAATTTATTTCATTTTACTATAGTGGGATGGAGGAGAGAGAAACTCGGGGGGCCAATCTATCTTAAATCAGAAACACCTTGAACCAAATACACCCTTCACTTTTTGTTGATTTTATAATGTTTTTAAAAAAAATCTTAAAAGATAAACTTGTTATTTAAGTGGTAGTAATAGGAGCTTGTCTGTGTATCACAAGCTTTTCTATACAGGGTAATGTGGAAAAAGATTGAACTCCCCTTACATCCCTTTCAAGCTTATTATGCCACTTTGTTTCAAGCACAGAATTGCAGACAATAGCTTTACAAATATTTGTCAAATTGCAGTATCAGTGGTGTAAAGTAACCCCAGGGCATGTTGTCATGCCTTTTCACAACAAACTTTGTGAAACAGTATGTCCTTTATATTTTCTTGTCATCTTCAACTTCAATCAGGGTCAGGCTTTCACCTCAAGATTATACTGTTTGTACTCTGTTGAGTGTCACCTGTGTCTGAAAGATTCAGTAGAAAGAGTATGGGTTTCAGAAGTAGGCTGATACGGCTCCTATACTTACAAACTGTACCTTGCAATTGCTTAAATCTTCTAAGCCATTTACCTTTCCTTGTCTGTAAAATAGGGATTTCAATACCCATTTGACAGATTTTGTTTTGAGCAATGAGTGACAGATAAAAAGCATTTAACACAAAGCACAGAAAAATAGATATTCAATGAACAATTCCCATTCTTTTCTGTCAAATCAAGTGAACTCGCCCTTATTTTTTTTTTGCTCCATTATATCTTTTTGCTCCATTTGATAGGCATTTTCCTTTCCTCTCCTTTAGCATGTGGCTTCTGTGAATGACTCTCCTGATTTTTTTCCCCTTGTCTGTTCCTTAGTCTCCTTTGTATATTCCTTAATTATACTAACCATATAAAATGTTGGGAGTTCTTTGAGATTGTGTTCTATGCCTTTAAGTTACACATTCTCCCTGAACAATCTTAAGTACCTTATTATTTCTGTTGTCTTTACACTGACTGACTTCTCTATCTTTTCTTGTGCCTTGACATCTGTCTTGAGCTCTAGATTTTTCATTATTAATCACTGGAGACATGAAGGTTAATAATGAATTAACCTAAGTTAATAAGGCCCAAGCAGCAATCATTCCACACAAGCCTGGGTTTAATAAGGTCAAAACAGGAATAATCTCACACCAGAGATTTACATTCCTCATTATTGTGAATGGTATAGCCAACCACCTTGAGGTAAGCCAGAAACCCTAGCCCTCTTCTCCAGCTGCCCAATCTAATATAAATCACTGTATTGTGTTGAGTTTTGAATGTTCTTCCTTTTAGTTGGGTCTTTCATCCCTCCCCTTATCTACATCTCTCTTGATTATTTAGTTTAGGTTTTCCTTCCTCCTTGGATTACTATGAGAGCTTTCTGACAGACTCTCTGACCCTAATAACTCATGTCCAATCCAGCCTTTCATTACTAGAATGATCTTGAAATAGAGCTCTGATTTTAACAGTTTGCTATTTGAACCTGTAAGTAGCCCTTCAGGATGTTTAATTCATCCCTGAAATCAGCCTTCCACTATTACCTCAATTCTTCATTTGTTCTGCAAACCAAACCATTTGCAATTCCCCAAGACACCTGGCCACCCTGTCTTGGCCTTTGCAAATGTTACAGCTTTTGCCTAGATTTTTCTTCTTACCCAACCTTTCCTCCCATAATAGTTTTTGAGTTATTTTAACAGCCACCCAATGATGATGAATACTATTATCTCCATTTTAAAGATAAGAGAAACTGAGGTATAAATAGATTATGTATCTTGCCTTCAGTCATGTCATTACCACTAAATGGCAGATTCAGGATCTGTCTGACTTTCAAGTTCTTAACAACTATTTTTTTTTCTCTTTTCACTCCATCTAGGCCTCTGTTTTTACAGTTCCTGCAGCGCATCAACGCTTGATTCCAAATTCAGATTGTTAATCATGTTCTTGTCCTAAGTCTGGAATGACTTAATTTCTGCTCCATTTATTCTACCAGACCTTGCCAAAATTGTCTTTTTTTGTTTTTTTGAGACAGAGTCTCACTGTGTCACTAGGCCAGAGTGCAGTGGCGCGATCTCGGCTCACTGCAACCTCCACCTCCCGAGTTCAAGCGATTCTTCTGCTTCAGCCTCCCGAGTATCTGGGACTACAGGCTAATTTTTGTATTTTTAGTAGAGACGGGGTTTCACCATGTTGGCCAGGATGGTCTCGATCTCTTGACTTGTGATCCGCCCGCCTCGGCCTCCCAAAGTGCTGGGATTACGGGGGTGAGGCTGTAATCCGCGCCCGGCCCCAAATTCTGCCTTTTTACAACCTTAGCCCACTACTTTCTTTGAATTTCCCATACAGCTTTTGTTGTACCAGTTACTTGGAGAGTCATTTATGTCTACATCAAATTTACTGTTATGTATGATATTCCTAATTAGATTATATTCTCCAGAAGGTCAGAGACTTTAAAACAATATTCCCTTGAGTGTATTACAAAGCGTTACATTCATAGTAGGTAGCTGGTAGATTATTGTTCAATGGAGAGTGACTCATGTTCTTGTTGATGAAAATAGTCAAACTCTATAAAATATTTTAAGAGATTTATTCTGAGCCAAATATGAGTGATCATGGCCTGTGACACAGCCCTCAGGAGATCCTGGGAACATGTGCCCAGGGTGGTTGGGATACAGCTTGGTTTTATATATTTTTGGGAGGCATGAGACATCAATCAAATACATTTAAGAAATACATTGGTTTGGTTCAGGAAGGCGGGGCAACTCAAAACGGTGGGGAGGGGGAACTTCCAGGCTATAGGTAGATTTAAACATTTTCTGGTTGGCAACTGGTTGAGTTTATCTGGAATCAATAGAAATGTTTAGGTTAAGATAAAGGATTAAGTTTTATTGTGCAGACGAAACTCTCAGCAGACTGCAGAGAGAGCAGGTTATAAAATGTGTCTTACCAGACTTAAAAGAATGCCTGGCTCTTAGTTGATTATCTCCTGGATCTGGAAAGGCAGGAAAGAAAACAAAGGGGAAAGGGGATTCTCTATAGAATGTGGATTTTTTCCACAAGAAACTTTGCAGGGCAATTTCAAGATTTGGCAGAGAAACATGTTTTGGGGTAAAACATTTTGATTTTCTTCCTCGTTATGCCAGTCAGATGGTAAAGTAAGTCATAATACACAGGGTTAAATAAAACCCATCTGATAAGAATTTGTGGTTTGTAGGGTAGGACTCCCCAGACCCCTTAGATAGGAATTTGGGCAAGATAAAAAGAAAATCAGAGTTTAATCCTCATTTATGAAATTGTTTATCATAAGGACTTTAGAGTTAGAGAAAAAGATCATTAGAAGTTAGTCCAACTACTTAAGTTTAATGATGAAAAGACAGGCTTGCAATTAGATGAAGTATTTAATAATAAACTAAATACAGCAACCAAGACAGCAACTGTTTCCTGATTTCCAAAGGTGACTCAGAATGTGATAAAGTATGGAATTATATTGAAATTTATCTTTTACCTAACCAGTAGTTTGTAACATTAAAAGTTCACATGAAACTGTTCTATATTTTTATAAAATTGGAAGTGGATTAAGCATGGTTCTAGAATTAACAGATGTGTGTACGCACACACATCCAAATCACAGAAAACTATTCTGGCTTCCCTCTGTTTTTGTTATTTATAGATTCTATAGGCAGGATCATAGGGTTATCTTGTCTGCTTTTTAAAGGAAAAAAAAATGGGTAACTGTGCTTTGGTAACGGCATCAGTAATTATGAGATATTTTAACTTAGTACTTTTGCATCTGATGTCCATCTTACTGACAAGACTTAAATCATGACCTACCTCAGGTTTCCCACATATTCCCCCTGCCAATTCTGTCATACTGTTACAAAACCCTCTGGAGTAAGTATTTTCCAAAAGAACCATTTTCTAATTTTCTAACATTACAAAAGAGAAAGGATAAAAGAACCCCAAACTGATGTTTTGGAAGCAATCTATTTTGAAAGTAACTTCTGGTTCAGAGGATGAATTTCAAAAAGTGGTAATGTTTCTAGTGTGCCTGGGAAGATCCAGTAAAGTTTGTTAGGTACCCAGGCAAACTTCAGTCATTTGTATGTCAGGATAATCACAACTTACAGAAAAGGAGCAAGGCGATAATGAATGAGGAACCCTGGGACTGAAAACATTTGGAGGGAGTACAAGTACTAAGACATGTTTTGAATTTTTACACTCAATAATCCATTCTTTTGTGCAGGATACAGTTCATTCATTTAACCAATGTATATTGAGCATTTTCTGTGTGCCAATTACTATTCTAGATGCCAGGGATACATGAGTAAACATGAGTAAACACAACCGAGTTTAGAGCAGAGTCATATGATCCCACTTAAGTTCTTAAAAGAATCATTGCTGTGTGGAAGATAGTGGAAGAGTGGAAACAGGGAAACCCGTTAAAAAGGCTTTTGACATAATCTGAACAAGAGATGATGATGGCTTGGCCAGTAGTAGCAGTAGTGTTGGAGATAATGAGAAGTGGTTCAATTCAGATTATATTTTGAAGGTGCAGCCAATGGAAATTTTAAATAAATTGATTTATAGAGTATGACAGAAAACAAAGTTTAAGGCTTGAAGTAAGGAAAATTGCAGAGGACAAAGTTTGGGAATAAGGAGTGGAAAGTAGAATTCAGTTTTGTTTGTAAGTTTGAGATGCACGTTAGCCATCTAGGTGGAGATGTCTTAAGTTAATGGGAGAGGCCAAACAGGAGATAGGTGAGTTGTCAGCACATGAATAGTTTTTCTTTCCTAAAAAAATTCTTTTTCTTCATACAATCTACAGGAAGTGGGAGTAGTAGTTCAATGTTAGATGAAATCACAAAAGGGATGAATGTAGAAAAAAGGTGAGAAACTGAAATTTTAGAGGTTAAGAGGACAAGGATCCAGGAAGAAACTAAAAGGAGTAGCCTCTAAAACAGGAGAACCGCTGAAGGAGTACTATGGAAGCTACTTTACGACCATGCTTCAAACTATCATATTCTTTCTTACATGTATGCTTTACCTCCAAATTAAAAAGTGAAAGTATATGGTGAGGGACGGATTAGCTATGTTAAATGCTGCTAATAGATGGAGAAGGTGAAAATTGAGTCTCACAATGTATTTAGCAACCTGGAAGCTATTGGTGATTCTAAACAAAAGCAGTAAAAGCCTGCCCAAAATGGGACCAAAAAAAGCTTAGGAGGAGGAGGAGAGACAAGTGTAAAGAAGTTTATAGGATGGTAATGGAAATCAAAGGAGTTTTTTTGTTTTTAATTTGGGAACGTGTTAATAGATGGAATGATCCAGTAAAGGGGGAAATTGTACTGAATAACATGAATATATAAGAATCTGTGTCTAGCATCTATTTAATGTGAATTCATGGCTTTTTGGACAGAGTCATAAGCTTCTTAGATCTGTCACCCAATGTAATTAATTCATGTGTTGGTTAGTGAATACTCCCTTTAAGCAGTGCTTGCGGATTGGTAAGAAATCCACATAATCTCTGCGCTTGAGAAATTTACAATCTAGAGTTGGCTAACTGGAGAAAACATAAGAGAGTACATACAACTAACAAATTAAGGTTATGGACAATGTACTTAAACCCCCACGCCCTAGCTATTGGCATGTGGTAATTTTGTCCAGAGTTTTGGTTACATGCATAATCCAGAGGGTTGTAGAAAATCAGGTCCTTTCAGTCGCAATCTAAGAAGACATGAATTGGGGTGTTTATAAGCCTTGGTGAGGAAGAGAATTTTAACTGGGACTGGTAACTTGGTGGGCCCACTGACATACAGTAGATTGTGAAGAAGAAAACCCCAAGGATTACAAGAAATAGTTTTAATATTACTAATTTTTATCATTTGCTGAGCCTATGGGTTTCTTATTTGAAATGGCAATCAAATAATTTGTAAGAGTTTGTAGAAAGGTGGAAAGATTATTGTAATACAGGGCAGATATTTGCGTTTGTACACACTTGAGGGTAAGCACAAGAAATAAACACAATGGGGATTACTTAAGCGAAATGGATGACACCGACAGCCTTTCTGTACAACAAATAATTGCTGTGCTTAACTCCAGTAATGAATGTAGTGCCCTGCTGGATCTGGGACAGCAAGACTTTTGAGTCCAGATGCGCCATCTCATTTCTTGTCCCCCAACGTTTCCTCAGAAGCAAGCGAGCGAGCCGCTTCCACAATATGGGGACACTGTGGAAGAGCTTCTTGCTTAGGGAGTTCTGCAGCAGTCGAAGGTACAAGAAGATAAAAATTGTTACCTTGACATAGCTCTTACAGCATATTCTCAACACAAGGAACAGTAATGTCCCGCAGCAATTCCTTCGGTGGAAAAAACTAATCCCTGTTTTGTATTTTATGAGGCCTCACAGCTGTATTTCGGCCAACCCAGTCTTTGTTCACTTTCTAGCGGCTTAAAGGTTGCCCAGTTTTACGCCTTCTCGCTCAAAACAGACACTAGCTTTCTTTGATAGCCTGGTCCCACACTGACTTCATCTAAGCTTACTACATTCATCTCACAAATCGTTTGTCTTTTCCCCAGCCTTAGCTCCAGCTACCAGCCGAAAACGTCAGGAACGAGCTCACCAGACTGAGACGGCGAGCCAGCTAGAGCGGATAGGGCCGTACTGCCGCTCTAGTTTTTCTTTTGCTCTCTATGATTAGGAGCGCAGGCCTCTCTTCGGCCCCGCAAGGTTTTCGTTCCTGAATGCTTACGCAAGTCTCGGAGGTAGTTCCGGTTCCGGCGTGGCCATTTTCGTTGCTGGTGTTAAGTTGCGGCGGTTGCTGGTCAGTAACAGCCAAGATGCTGCGGAATCTGCTGGTGAGGAGCTTCTCGTCTTGCATTCATGATAGGGGCGAGGGAGTGGAGAGGAGGCTGAGGCACCATGACAGAAAACCCTCACCTGGGAGGGGTGCAGAAGGCGGCTAATGAAGTCACCTTGATTTATGTCCTTTTCCCCTGACCTTACTTTTCCTTCCGTCTATTCCTCTCGCCCCAGGCCGTTGCTGGGTAGATGTAAGGAGTGTAGAGGCTGGGGAAGTGACCAGAGACTTGTGGGTTAGACCCGTCTTGGGTTCTTAGGCACCACCCCTAACCCTGTCGGTCATTGATGAGGTTAGTAGCTCGGATCTGAGTAAAACCAAGGACCAGGTGGGGAATGTCTGACACCCGGAAGCATCAAGCAGAAAGGTGTTCTTCTGGTAATGAAAGGCTTTAAGTTTCAATGGTTTTGAGCTTTGCGAGCTTTCTGAGAAGGCAGTTTAAAAACCAAGCCATTCATTTTGGGTGGAACTTTAGGAATAGTCATGGCTGAAGTGCAGCGTTACTTCCGTCAGGCTATTGTGCATTGTCCTTCACCCCTCCACCGACTTTGAGCATATGAAATATTTCCCCAAATTTTGAAAAAGAAAAGAAAAAAATGCGACAATGATTATTTTATCTTTTAAATTATTTAATGAAGTTTTGCTTCATTAAAATCCTCAATGTAATTTATTTTAAAAAATCGAGAGCACATTTGTTTCATTATTTAATTCAACTGGATATTTAATGCAAGTCTCTTTAAAAGATGTATACGCTATTTAAAATTTTTTAGGAAAAATGTAATGGGAGAAGCATTTTAATTGAGAAGGAATCATGCCAGTCTATTTGCTGTCAAGTAATAGGTTTTTTTTTTGTTTTTTTTTTTTTTGTTTTGTTTTGTTTTTTTTGTTTTTTGAGACATACTCTTATTGCCCAGGCTGGAGTGCGGTGGCACGATCTCGGATCTCCCAGGTTCGAGCGATTCTCCTGCCTCAGCCTCCCAACTAGCTGGGATTACAGGCGCTCGCCACCAAGCCCGACTAATTTTTGTATTATTAATAGAGACGGGGTTTCACCATGTTGGCCAGGCTGGTCTCGAATCCTTGACCTCAAGTGATCCGCTCACCTCAGCCTCCCAAAGCGCTGGGATTACAGGCATGAGCCACCGCGCCCGGCCCTTTTTTTTTTTTTTTTTTTTTTGAGCGGAGTTCGTTCTTGTGGCCCAGGCTGGAGTGCAGTGGCGTAGTTTGGGCTCACTGCAACTTGCGCCTCCCGTGTTCAAGCCATTCTCCTGCCTCAGCCTCCTTAGTAGCTAGAATTACAGACGCACACCACCACGCCCAGCTCATTTTTGTATTTTTAGTAGAGATGAGGTTTCACCATGTTGGCCAGCCGAGTCTCAAACTCCTTACCTCAGGTGATCCACCCACCTCGGACTCCCAAAGTGCTGGGATTACAGGCGTGAGCCACCGCGCCTGGCCAAGTAACAGATTTTTTCTTTTCTTTTCTTTTTTTTTTTAAGATGGAGTTTCACTCCTTTTGCCCAGGCTATAGTGCAATGGGGCGATTTTGGCTCACCGCAACCTCTGCCTCCCGGGTTCAAGCGATTCTCCTGCCTCAGCCTCCCGAGTAGCTGGGATTACAGGCATTTGCCACCGTGCCCGGCTAATTTTGTGTTTTTGGTAGAGACAGGGTTTCTCCATGTTGGTCAGGCTGCTCTTGGACTCTCAGGTGATCCGCCCGCCTAGTAATAGATTTTTTTTTTTGTTTTTTGAAACGGAGTTTCAGTCTTGTTGCCCAAGCTGGAGTGCAATGGCCTGATATCGGCTCACCGCCGCAACCTCTGCCTCCCAGGTTCAAGCGAGTCTCCTGCCTCAGCCTCCCAAGTACCTGGGATTACAGGCATGTGCCACCACGCCCCACTAATTTTGTATTTTTAGTAGAGACAGGGTTTCTAATGTTGAT
Organism: Macaca mulatta; assembly: GCF_049350105.2. Lineage (NCBI taxonomy): Eukaryota > Metazoa > Chordata > Mammalia > Primates > Cercopithecidae > Macaca > Macaca mulatta. Next base: position 110,500,387 of record NC_133409.1, read on the forward strand.
CAGGCTGGTCTTGAACTCCTGATCTCAGGTGATCCGCCCGTCCCGGCCTCCCAAAGTGCTGAGATTACAGGCGTGAGCCACCACGCCCAGCAGATTTTTGATAATATGGTAGTATATTATGAAAATATTTGAGCTTAGTGTATTTTGGTTAAGCACTATTTTTGTAATATGTGTATGTCAATATGTTTGCATCAAGGATTATAAAATGTTACTGGTTCTGTTCAGGTAAAGATCATGATTTTATATTTTGGTTAGAATCTGTATGAATTGCTTCTTGAGTATGTTGTTGGGAGACTGCAGAATGTAATTCGAAGGCCAGAGGATGGATGACAAATTGAAAAGCCTGGATGCTCTTCCATGACTTTGCTACTGACAAATCAGATATGCTTCAAGTCTCAATTTACCTTTTTTATAATATGAAGGACTGAAAATGGTTTTGAAGGTTTCTTTAGGCTCTAAGTCTGTTTAATAATATTTTCATTTTAGGCTCTCCGTCAGATTGGACAGAGAACCATAAGCACTACTTCCCGCAGACATTTACAAAATAAAGTTCCAGAGAAACAAAAACTGTTCCAGGTACTGAAGTATTTTATAGGAGATTGTTACTTGTAATAATTAGATTACCAAAAGGTAGAGTTAGGATAAACAAGTATGTATATAAATTAGATCATATGACAATATAAACATTACAAAATAAGTCAAGAACATGTGTCATACTGCTAATAGTGGTTGTCTCTTGGGGAAAGACCTGGTGGAGCAGAGCAATTTACCTCTATAAGTAGTTTGATTATGAGTGATTTTTGTTTTATTATGGTTTCTAGCTTTTCCCAAATAAAACTTCAAGTGATTAAAAATAGTTGTATCATATATACATACAAATAAATACTTTACTGGACAGATGTACTAAATAGCTACTTTATGCTGGATTAGATGCTAGGGATATAATTTAGGGTTATAAACCAAAATCCCTTCCCCACTTTTTAGGGAAAAAAGGTTCCTATGACTAAATCTAATGTGTGGCAATTATTGATTCTTTTATATTTCAGTTATATTAAAGTTGTTGAGATCAGTGTGTATGTTTTATAGCTTTAATGTTTATGTATTCTTTGGAAAGACCATCATTAATGGATCTTAAATTAACAGTAAAAGAAAAATGCTGACTTTTAGGAGTTCTTATTTTAAAAGTAGTAGGAGTAGCGACAGAATAAAGAAAATTGTAGGTCTTTTAAATTTTAATACTTAAATACTTTAATTATAGGGATTTAAGGAGCTACATCATTTTATATACCTGTTCTTTTGAAACTTAGTTGGAAATGAGTGAGGCATCTATTATTGTCTTTTTTTTTCTTTTTTTAATCTAGGAGGATGATGGAATTCCACTGTATCTAAAGGGTGGGATAGCTGATGTCCTCCTGTATAGAGCCACCATGGTTCTTGGAGTTGGTGGTAAGGCCTTTGGAATGTTTGAAGGTTTATAGAAAAGTAATAGTAATGATAACTGATAACTTTTGCTTTTGCTATGCCAGTATTTTAATGCAGGCAGTCTGTGTCCAGAATTTGATATCTTATTATGTCTCATAATGATTCAAGAGGATGACTGATACATACTGTATAAGAGCATTTTGATGTTTTTTTTTTGAAACGGAGTTTTGCTCTTGTTACCCAGGCTGGATTGCAATGGTGTGATCTCAGCTCACTGTGACCTCTGCTTCCCAGGTTCAAGCGATTCTCCTGCCTCAGCCTCCCGAGTAGCTGGGATTACAGGCATGTGCCACCCCGCCTGGCTAATTTTGTAGTTTTAGTAGAGATGAAGTTTTTCCATGTTGGTCAGGTTGGTCTGGAACTCCCGACCTCAGGTGATCTGCCCGCTATGGCCTCCCAAAGTGCTGGGATTACAGGCATGAGCCACTGTACCTGGCCTTAATAAAAAAATAACACCAATAAGATTTGATGATTATTTTGTGATAGAGTTGGCTTTCTGAGTACCATTGATGGTAGTGAAGGCTATAGTTCAGTCAAAAGCATCCATTATATCCCACCTCTTATAGCAAGGGCTTTAAAACATTTTGACTGTGATGCAAAATAAAAGCGCACTTTACATCTAAACTCTGTACAGACATATTTATGACAAACAAAATTTGTATGGAACAATACTTTTACTGGAAGGTAAAGAGAAGGGAATCTATATTTGAGTGATTATTTTGTGCCCATCATATTCATAGGAATGCCACATACTTGGATTTCTGTAAATCTTGCATGAAGTCTATAATATGTCTTCATTTTAAAGATGAGTAAACTATGTTAATTACCTGTTTGGGAAACTCTGCTCTCACATCACAACAATCAACATGGAAGACCTCTGTTGCCAAATGTGTGGGGGTTTTTCCCTACACACCATGTAATGGACACCAGCTAGGTGTCCTCCAATTCAGTTTCCACACTCTCTACTGGGAGATAGCATCAGATTCCACAGGTTGATGGCAGAAGACTGTCTCCTCCTTCCCATCAGTTACAAGTTTGGGTCTCTGGAACTTCTGACTGACAGGCTTTAAGTTGGGGTTCCCACAATCTCCTCACTAGGGGAACACATTTACCAGTTTATTATAAAAGGTATTATAGGCCGGGTGTAGTGGCTCACGCCTGTAATCCCAGCACTTTGGGAGGCTGAGGCTGGCAGATCACGTGAGGTCAGGAGTTCAAGACTAGCCAGGCCCACATGGTGAAGCCCTGTCTCTACTAAAAACACAAAAATGAGCCGGGTGTGGTGGCACACACTTGTAATTCCAGCTACTCGTGAAGCTGAGGCAGGAAGATTGCTTTAACTGGTAGGCGGAGGTTGCAGTGAGCTGAGATTGTGCCACTGTACTCCAGCCTGGGCAACAGAGGGAGACTCTGTCTCAAAAAAAAAAAAAAAAGTCCTAAATTCCTTTTGGCCAATGTGACCATTTCTTAGACATTCTGGTAAATAGTTTTTAAAATGAAATTCCAGTTATCAGCTATTTTTTACATTACATTTGATTACTTTAAAATTATATCACTCTTCCTTTTTTACATTCACTTTCGGGAAGACTTGCATATTTTGAAGTCATTTTTTTCTTTGGCATTTGAATCATCCTTAATCATCCTTAGCATTTCTCAGGCAATCTTGGGTTAATATGGAAATAACATTTGTATATGTTCTTATTTTTAAAAATTTTTGTATTTTATGTTGACAAATATATTATTGTGCCATACTTTGTTAAAACTACATTAAATATATTTTACATATATTTATTTAAAATTTTGCCAACACCTATCAAAATACTTTTTTGTGTTCTAATTAAGGTAGTCTTAATGCAAACTTACAACTTTTAAACTGGAATATTAAATTTATACACTTAGATCTCAGAATTTCGGGTTAGGTTCTTTTTTTTTTATTTTTAGGAACAGCATATGCCTTGTATCAGCTGGCTGTGGCTGCATTTCCCAAGAAGCAGGAGTGACTTCGATCATCCCAGCAATCACTTGGTTCAGTTTCATTCCGCTCTCTATGGACCAGTAATCTGATAACCGAGCTCTTCTCTGGGGATCAATATTTATTGACTTGTAGTAACTGCCGCCAATAAAGCAGTCTTTACCATGCTTTGTCTGATTTTATCACTTTTATGCCAATAATTTCAACTTTTGGTCAGCCTTGTAAATCTTAGGTAAGGATCAAAGAAATGATTCTTCTGCCACAAAACTTGTATAAAGCAACATTATTGTGATATTATTTTAGTGAAATTTTACTTTTAACAGCTCAAAATTAGAGTCTCAATTTCTGTCTCAACTTGACATTTGAATGCATATTGTTTTTTCCCCCTACCCACTCCAGTATATCTTGGAATATGCTAGAACCTGGGGGTAGTGGAAGCAGGTTATCTTTGGCTCCTGGGGTCTACATTTCTTTCTTTCTTTTTTTTTTTTCTCTCAGCTATGTGAGAGTATGCTTAAATACTGGATATATCCCACAGCTTAGAATTAGGGTTTAGTAGAATGACTTTGTAAAATATTTCAGTATTTGTTTTCTTCTACACTCAGAGTGGGTTCAGGTAGGTTTCTGTCATCAGGAACCAACCAAAGCAGGATAGTTACTGGGCTCCCCAGCTATCATACCATCTAATGGACCCACAACTCTTATTTACCCTAAACAGTAGTTAGGTGCTTAATAAATGGTAGCCATTATTGGCTTCTCATAATAGGAATGGTTCAAAAAGGTCTACTTCGAGAACACAAAATGCAAATAGATACAGAGAGTGTAAGAATCATAAAAAGAATTACAATGCTGCTCTAGGCAGTTTGCTTCAGGGTTTGCAGAACCCTTCCTGCTTTGAGAGAACTATGCATGAAGTTGGAAATTTCATAGACTTCAAGTTTGGGACTCCCCTTTCCTGGATTCTGGTGTGCATCCATGTGGAGAGTTGCATCTTGTGAACCACTTCAGGACTTTCCTTCTATATATATGGAGATTGGTGGCTCACGCCTGTAATCCCAGAACTTTGGGAGGCCGAGGCGGGTGGATCACGAGGTCAGGAGATCGAGACCATCCTGGCTAACACGGTGAAACCCCGTCTCTACTAAAAATTAGCCGGGCGCAGTGGCGGGCACCTGTAGTCCCAGCTACTTAGGAGGCTGAGGCAGGAGAATGGCGTGAACCAGGGAGGCGGAGCTTGCAGTGAGCCAGATTGCGCCCCTGCACTCCAACCTGGGTGATACACCGAGACCGCGTTTCAAAAAAAAAAAGAAAGATACAGAGTGCCTACTGTGTACTACCGTTTACGGTTTTAGGTGCCTAGGAATCATTGGTGAACAAAGGCAGATTCCTCCTCTCATGGAGTCTATGTTGTAGAAAGGGGTGTTAGGAAAGACAGTTTAAAAATAAATTGCACTGTTGGTTAAAAGATAAGTTCTATGGAAAAAGACCAAAGGGGAGAACTGACATGGGTGTGGATGGTTGGTTACAGTATTAAAGTTAGGGTAGTCTTCAACAGGAAGGTCAGATTATTTTGAGACATCCGAAAGTGAACTGGTCAGAAACAGTCATCCCGCTGTGTTAGAAATTGGTTCTGGGACCTCCCACGGATATGAAAATTTGTGAATGCCCAAGCCTTTTATATAAAATGGTGTAGTGTTCGCATATAACCTATGCACATCCTCCCGTATACTTTAAATATCCTAGGTTTGTTATAATACCTGATGCAGGATAAATGCTATGTAAATATACTGTATTGTTTTGGGGATAAGGACCAATAAGAAAGTCTGTATGTGTTCAATACAGATTCAGCCATTTATTTTTTGCCAAATATTTTCAAGCTGTTGGTTGAATCCACAGATGCGGAACCCATGGATATGGTGGGCCAACTGTATATGGGCAAAAGGCACTCTAGGAAAAGGAAACAGCTTAGAGCAAATGTCCTAAGGTGCCTGGCATGTTCAAAGAACAGAAAGGCAAGAGTAGATACCACTCGGTGGGTGAGGGAGAGGAAGTTAGTAGGGTGTAGGCCACATCAAGTAGGGTCTTGTAGGTTATTTTAAGGACTTTGGCTTTTGAGTGACATGGAGAGCCCTCATAGGATTTCTCAATGAAGAGTAGACTTACATGTTTTAAAGGGGACTAGCCTGGTTGTTGTGATAAAATAGACCATAGGGGGCAGTAGTAGAAACAGGCAGATCCTTTAAGATGCTTACTGCAGCAACTTAGATGAGAGGTGATGAAGGCTAAGAGCAGCTGTTAGCCATGAAAATGATGGAAAGTGTTCAAATTATGAGCAGAGGAGGATCTTTATCATCCACTTAAACCTTACCTTTCCTCATCCATCCATCTCACAATTTCTTATTGAGTATGAGAGTCTACTTTGTATAAAGCACTGTTGTAGGCTCAGAGAATACAGTTGTGAAATAGATGAGCAAGCTCCTTCATGGGGCTTACATTCTAGTCGCTGGAGATAGAAAACAAATAATTCATAAGCCTGATACTGTCCTATAGTGGGAACTGCAGATCAACAGAGTAGTCTATTGGGAGGAATAGTGCAGTGGAAGCTAGAAAAGTGCTGAGTAAAGTTACATTTGAACTGAGACCAGAAGAAAAGAAGGAGCCAGCTAACAGTGAGAAGAAAAGCATTCCAAGGAATGGGAAGAGGAAATTGCTTTGCAGGGACGAATTGCAGAAAGAGGACAAGTGTTGTGGAGCATAGGGAGCTGGAGAAAGCAGCAGTTGTTCTCTCTTCCACAGTGACTAACACAACAAATGGTCATGCCACTACGCACAGGGTCTAGATAGATTTGTTTTCTGGTTTCATAATATGCAACACGATCTCATAACCATAATATTGATTTAACAAGAATCCCAAATATAAATTAATGTAGACAATCTATCTCAGGCAGTTATCGTTACTATTATTAGTAAGAACTAGAAGCTGAGAACATACAGAGATCAAATACACAATTACATTTGAACTAGAACTCAAACCTAGATATGTCTTATTCTGAAGTCTGTTGTTTATCTGTTATGTACCATGTTACTTCCTAAATGCAGAAAAAAAGAAAAAAAAATACTTAGGATCATTTTACTTGTTGCTTTCCCCACAAACTTTATTCCTTTTGAATATTGTTGTATTCGTGGTTATGTTTGATGAATTAGCATCATAAGAATTGGCAATTTTTAAATTTTGCTCTTCTCTCAGACTCCTGTGAGTCTGGCTTTGTATCTACTCCAGTTGCCTATTTCTATTGAAATTATAGTTTTACAGCTGCTATTTACTATCTGAAAAAAAACAAAAAACAAACCCCACCAGCTTCTACAAGTCAAGGATATATTGAAAGACTCATCTTATTAATGAGGAAAACCAATAAAAACCCAAGACATTTTCTACATTTTTATCTCAGTATAATATACTGGAGGGAAAAAAGGATTAAATGTTCACAATTACATTGCTTGGAAACTATAAAACTGCCTACTGAAATGGTAATTGTAAGCCAGGCACGGTGGCACGTGCCTGTAATCCCAGCTACTTGGCAGCTGAGAAGGGAGAATGGCTTGAGCCCAATAGTTGGAATCCAGCCTGGGCAACATAATGAGACTCTCTCTCTCAAAAAAAGAAAGAAACGGTAATTTTAAGGCATACCTGAAGTCAGTTAAAGGAAGGGAAATTCATAACATTAGATATTGCAGACTTAGTGCCAGAATATATGCATGTATGTATGTATGTAAATTTGGATTTGAGTGTTGATTTCTAATTATCAATCTTCCATTAGTATAATGTAAGATGGGCTATTTCTTGAATTCTGAAATTATGCCAGATCTTTATTGAGCTCTTGGAGGAGGCCATCATCTTCCCTCTGGGAGCTGCTAAAAATATTCTCTAGCATTATTCTGGTGGCTAAAAGCTGGTATCCTTGTTTGGCCTTGTTTTTTCTCTTTCTAGTCCATTTTACCCCAGTGAATGCACTTAACTAGAACAGCCTATGACCATTAACATTTGGATGCTCTCCCTACAGTGCTTTTTCCTAAACTAGTACCTGCTCTGGGAAATCAGTATGCAGTGAACCATCTTGACTGTTTTGGTCACAAAGACATATCTTTACAATTGATCATTTCCCCATCTTAATTCTATCCTAATGATCATTAAAATGATTTAAAAAGTTTTCTTTCCACTTTAGTTGGACCGTACAACAAAGGAACTGACCAGGAAGTTCCAGTCAAGGATGTGGAGCCTGGAGTCTCTTTTTTGTTCACCTCTGTCCATATTTATCAAAAAAAGTCTGGACGAAAAGCAACAGACAGAATCCCTTTACAGAATTGAAAGACAAAAGCAAACAAAACAAAACAAAAAGATGCATTTCTCAAGAAGTAATTTCAAACATGAGTTTATTTCTCAAGACTTGAAAGAGTCCCTATGTTCATTTTCCAAAGCTGTAGCAGCCTAACTTAAATCATAAAGTTTTGATAATTGGTTTCCAAACCAAGCCTTTTAGTTGGTAGAATTTTTTTTTTAGATGATTATAAAGTAGGATGAGAAAAAGAAGTGGAGTTATATAGAACACTTAATAAAGAACACCATGCATATATTATTATTTAAAAAACTTTCTGCTTATAAAACTCATTCATACATACAGTAGATACAAAAGAAAGAAGAATACTTCTGATAGTGTTCAGCTCTTTGTCCTGTATATAAACAACTGGAGCACAGGAGTGTTTTTAGGACTCTCTCCATCTCTTGTCGTGGCTCATCCTTTGAAATTCCCTTGTTGAGCATGGCAGAAATGTATCCTCTGATGACATGCTTCCCTGCTTAACCACCTATATTAGATGGTTTGGGCTGCTATAACAGTATACCACAGACCAGATGGTGCTAACAGTAGAAATTTAGTTTCTCACAGTTCTAGACCGTTAGGAGTCCCAGATCAAGGTGCCGGCTCATTTGGTTCCTAGTGAGGGTTCTCTTTCTGGCTTGCAGACAGGGCGACCTTCTCACATGGCCTTTCCTTGTGACGTGTGGAGAGTGAACAAGCTGTGGGGTATCTTCCTCTCTTTGTAAGGACACCAATACTATCATGCTTATGACCTCATTTAACATTTATTACCTCCCTATACGTGCTATCTCCAAATATGGTCGCATTGGGAGTTAGGGATTCAACATGTGAATTTTAGTGGGACACACCTGACAGAAAATAAGGGCTGTTTTTTATTCCAAGTTCAAAAATTTCAAGGAAGGGCTCTGACTGTCTGGGATCTACCAAATGAAGGGTAACATTGTTGGTGGTTTGTTTAGGGCTCACTTCTTGCCAATTGGTGGCTTTTATTTAAGGAGCTAATGCTCTGAAGATTTTCTTACAGATTAAACCTCTTTTTATTTTTATTTATTTTTAATTTTCTTGAGACAGAGTCTTGTTCTGTCTCAAGAACAAGAGCCTCCCAAGTAGCTGAGATTACAGGCACATGCCACCACACCTGGCTAATTTTTGTATTTTTAGTAGAGATGGGGGTTTCACCATGTTGGCCAGTCTGGTCTCGAACTCCTGACCTCAGGCAATCCACCCTCCTCGGCCTCCCAAAGTGCTGAAATTATAGGCATGAGCCATCGTGCCCAGCCCATTTCTTGATTTTTTGCTGGGGCACTATTGGGGGTAGGAGAAAATATGATTATAGAAATTCAGAAGATTTAGGCAGTAATATATAAGATGGACCAGAGTGGAGATAAAATGGATAATGAGGAGGCTATTACAATAAACGAAGCAAGATTTCAGACTATTGAGCAAAGTGAGTTGTCAGCTTGGATGAAAGTAAGGGTGGCAGGATGTGCTAGTAAGGATGTTAAAGGTAACCTAATGTCTTATAAGTTATGTTTTGTGTGAGACACAGAATAACTGCCACAAAGAAAGCAAAATGAATAGAAAGTTAATAGGAAAATGGGTTAATTTGTAAAGAGGATAGGCTACATTATTCTTAGATTTCTGCCTTCTATAACCAGAGGAAAACAGGAAAGAAGATAGTGGAGATGATCTAGGGATTGCAGTTATAATTTACAGTTGCAGCATTTTCCTTACAAAGGAACACAACCTCCAAGACACTTGAAGGTAAGAACATGGGAATGGTAGAACTGAAAAGGCACTGTTCAGGAGACATGAGGCAGTTAATTCTGTGTGATGCTGAAGCCACCGGGCTTGGGAGTCAGCCGAGGTTACATCTACACTAGTTCCCAAATAACCATTATTCTGAGCCTCCACCTGTCCATTCAGGAACATTGCTACTCTTTAAAGTTAATTTTTTTTTGAGTCATTGACACATCACATGCCCAGGAACATGATTTTCCATATCCCTGCCCACCTCTTCTTGTCCACTCCAGGAGAAAAAGTCAACCCATCCAGGTGCTCCTCTGCCCAAAGCTCTGTCTTCACATGCTTCCAAAGCTACCCATCCTTGGGTCCTGGGCCAGAGCTGGTTTGTATGGAGAAATGTGTAGTTTTCCTTCATGTATTCAGTCAACAAATATTGAAGAGTCTACTCTGAACCTGGCAAGGTTCTAGGCCCTGGAATACACACCCATGAACTAGACAGAAAATGTCCCTGCTCTTCGGGAGTTACATACTGAGCCATGCTTCCTCAGCGAGGCCCTGAAGCAGCAATTCTGGAGGCCACAGTACAGCCAGTTCTCCCTGTCTGCAGGTTCAGCATCCACGGATTCAAACAATCCCTGTTTTAAAATGCAGTATTTGAGGAATGAAGAACCCGAGGATATGACGCCTGCTTTTCGTAGCCGTGGGTTCCACAGGGCCAACTACAGGACTTGAGCATCTGCAGATTTTGGTGTCCCTGAGGGTCCTGGAACCAGTCCTCTGCAGATACTGAAAGACAGCTGTATTGCAAAGTTTCCGGCAAAGATGACTGTTTCAGCTTTGGGCTTTTATTAGCACCTCTCTAATAAAACTCGCATGTGCCACAGAAAGAAGAAAGCATTTTTAGGCACATAATGCCTCAACACATACTTAGAGAACAATCCACATTTTTCTTTGGTTAGTCGAACAAAAGTATTCAAAGATATGCCTGTCGCATTGACAAACTTTCACGGGATTCTAGAGCCTCAGCTTTTGCCTGGGAACAGGGAAACTGGCTTTTTCATGAAAGTAACGGAAGGTCTATTTTTTCTTTTGATATCTTGTTTTTCAGGGATTACTGCTTTTTTTCCAGTGCATCTTATGATAAAGGCTGGGCCCTGTAACATGATACTTTTATGGTAGGACAATTTTCTGACTGAGGACAAGAGTTCTCTCTAAGAGAAACAAGGGTTCCATTTGAAATGGCTCAACTCAAAACTAATGTTCACAAATCAGTTCAGATTTGATAGTGATTTGTTGATGGAGTCAAATTTCCCGCTCCACTTTCTCTTACCGGCTGAGGAGTTGGGCTGTATTGTAAAGGAGCCATGGCGCCACTAGGGGGAAGTATTGGATAGGGAGGAAAAGAAAACTTAACATTCCTTCTGTTACCGTGGAATTACAGAGTATTTCAGTAAATCTAAATTTAAAATATCAAGATCTTGCCAGTCAGAAGTCATTTGCTTCTCTGAACTCCGATAACACTGCTTACACATACAAGTAATAGTAAGCATGCTTTGCGTTCATTATTTCTCCCATTCAATTTTAAGTTCCTTGAAGTATAAGGGCTGTCTTATAATTCCTTAGTCTGCTACATAATATCTGTTGAAGACATGAATATTTTATGAGAATCCTCTGAATACATACTGAGTTCTTAATGTTTGGAAATACTTTTATAATAATGCAATTTTTGAATATTTTTAAATTGACAAGTAAACACTGCGTCTATTTATGGTGTACAACATGATGTTTTATTATGTAACTCCCACAAGGTGTATATATATAAATAAAAATAAATATAAATAAATATGTCTATTTATATTTATCTATACCTTGTGGTGTATAAATATAAAGAAATATATATTTTATTTATATATAAATAAATATATAAATATATTTATATAGAAATTTAAATTCATATATAATATAAATATTTATATATAAATTTAAATTTAAGTATAATATATAAATATTTATATTATATATAAATATGTATAAACTTATCTATAAATAAAATATATATTTTTATTATAAATATAAAATATAGATATAAAATTTATATATAAATAAAATATATAAATAAAAATACATATTTATATATTTTTATATAAAATAATATATAAATATACATTTATATACCACAAGGTATATATAAATATAAATATATTTATTTATTTGTATTTGTATACCACAAGGTATATATAAATATAAATATATAAATTTATTTATTTATATATATTTATATACCACAAGGTATATATAAATATGTATTATATATCTTTACACACACACACACACACACACACACCCCCCTTGTGGAAGGGCTAAATAAAACTACGTAACATGTGTTGCCTCATATACTTATTTTTCAACTAGTCCTAAGTGAGAACACTTAAAATCTGCTCTCTTAGTAGTTTTCAAGTATACAATATATTATTATTAACTATAGTTACTATGATGTACAATAGATATCTTGAACTTATTGCTGTCTAATTGAAATTTTGTGTCCTTTGACCAACATTGACCTGCTCTCTTAAACCCTAGCTTTTGTTAACCACCATTTTACTCTTTTTCCTATGAGTTTGACTTTTTAACACTCCACATAAAAGTGAGATCAAGTGGTATTTTTCTTTCTGTGCCTGTCTTATTTCACTTAATATAATGTCCTCCAGGTTCACCCATGTTGTCGCAAATGACAGAATTTCCTTCTTTTTCCTTCTTTTCAAAGGCTGATTAGTATTCCATTACATGTACATGCCACATTTTCTTTGTCCATTCATCTGTTGATGGACACTTAGGTTGATTCCATATCTTGGCAATTGTGAATAATGCTACAATGCACATGTAGATATCTCTTTGGCTGATTGACTTTGTTTCCTCTGGATATATACCTAATAGTGGGATTGCTGGATCCTACAGTAGTTCTATTTTTAATTTTTTGAGGAAGCTTCCTGTTGATTTCCATAATGGCTGTACTAATTTATATTCCCATCAATAACATGTGGGGGTTTTCTTTTTCTCCATATTCTCATCTACAGTAGTTATTTTTCATCTTTTTTATAATAGTCTCTCTAGCAGGTATGAGATGATATCTCACTGTGGTCTTAATTTGCATTTCCCTAATGATTAGTGATCTGAACTTTTTGTTTTTGTTTTTGAGACAGGCTCTCACTCTGTTGCCAAGGCTGAAGTGCAGTGGCATGATCTTGGTTCACTGCAACTTCTGCCTCCTGGACTCAAGCCATCCTTCCATCTTGGCCTCCCTAGTAACTGGGAATATAGGCACATGCCACCATGTCTGGCTAATTTTTGTATGTTTTGTAGAGATGGGATTTCACCATGTTGTCCAGGCTGGTCTTGTACTCTTGGGCTCAAGTGATCCATCTGCTTCGGCCTCTCAAAATGCTGGGATTATAGGTGTGAGCCACTGCACCCAGCCAAGTCTTCTTTTGAGAAATGTTTATTCAGGTCCTTTGCCCATTTTATTTTTTGAGTGTTACATAACTATTAGAAAGTTTGACAAGTTAATCAGATAAACAAATTGATAGCATTCATGGCACGTAAACAAAACATACACATTATTTTCAAATACCAGAGAAAAGTATTTAGAAGGACAACTTTTAGGCTGAAAATAGAAATCCAACAGGTCACATTTTAAAAACACTGTGAAATGATCATAGAAATATCAATAAAAGTGAAATCAACAAGTAATATTTTGCCACATATAAATTTTATTTAAGATCAATATAAATATTGGATGAATTAACAAGTTCAAACTAAGAATATTGTACAAAATCAAGGAAGTATTTAAGGAGAATTCTTGTGACTGGAATCAAAGGACTTGAATTCATCTAACTACTTCTACCAATGCTAGTAAGTTTAAGATGTTACAGAAAAACATAAATTATGGCCTTTTCCACTGCTATTCACCAAAGTGGAAGTTAATATTTCAGAGATGTGTTCAAAATGTAAAAATGCTTTCCCTTATTAATAGAATGATTACATTCTGAAAACAATTGTACCATATATTATATTGGAGGAGGTGGTGGTGTCTGAAATTAAGAAAAAATTCTGGGATTTGCTGTTGTAGGATAGAAATTATCTAAGTGAAATATTTCACTAATGTGTCATTGGCCCATTTTAAAATTGTGTTATTTTTCTTTAATTGAGTTGTTTGAATTCCTTATTATATTTTGGATATTAACTTGTCAGATGTATGGCTTGCAAATATATTCTCCCATAACATGGGTTGTCTCTTCACTCTATTGATTGTTTCCCTTTCTGGGCAGATGCTTCTTAGTTTGATGTAATCCCATTTGTCTAGTTTTGTTTTTATTGCCTGTGCTTTTGGGGTCATATTCAAAAAATCTTTACCCAGACCAATTATCATGGGACCCCTTATGCTTTCTTCTAGTAGTTACATAGTTTCAGGTCTTAATGTGTAAGTTTTTGATACATTTTGAGTTGATTTTCATATGTGGTATGAGATGAAGGTTTAATTTTATTCTTGTGCAGATGGATAAACAGTTGTCCTTTCCACAGTATGTGTTTGTGGCATCTTTGTTGAAGATCAACTGATTGTAAATGCATGGATTTATGTCTGGGCTCTCTATTCTGTTCTGTTGATCTATGTGACTGTTTCTATGCTAGCACCATGCTGTTTTGATTACATTAGCTTTGTAGTAGATTTTAAAATCAGGTAGTGTTGATGCCTCCAGCTTGGTTCTTTTTGCTCAAGATTGCTTTGGCTGTTGGCGATCTTTTGTGGTTCTATATGAATTTTAGGATTATTTTTTCTATCTCTGCGGAAAATGTCATTGGAATTCTGATAGGGATTACATTGAATGTATAGATTGCTTTAGTTAGTATAAACATGTTTACAATACTAATTCTTCTAATCCATGAGCATGAGCTGTCTTTCCCATTTCCTTGTGTCTTCTTTAATTTCTTTCATCAATGTTTTATAGTCTTCAGTGTACAGATCTTTCACCTCCTTGGTTTAATTTATTCTGAATTATTTTATTACTATTATTTTTAGCTATTCTAACTGGGTTTGTTTTACTGATTTCTTTTTTGCACAGTTCATTGTGAGTGTACAGAAATGCGATTCATTTTTGTATATTGATTTAGTTGCCTGCAACTTTCCTGAATTAGTTTATTACTTCTAATAGTCTTTTTTCATGAAATCTTTAGGGTTTTCTAAGTATAAGATCATGTATGGCTGGGCATGGTGGCTCACGCCTGTAATCCCAGCACTTTGGGAAGCTGAGGTGGGTGAATTACCTGAGGTCAGGAGTTCCAGACCAGCCTGGCCAACATGGTGAAACCCCTTCTCTACTAAAAATACAAAAGTTAGCCGGGCGTGGTGGCAGGTGCCTATAATCCCAGCTGCTGAGGCATGAGAATCGCTTGAACCCAGGGGGTGCAGGTTGCAGTGAGCCAAGATCGTGCCAATTTAGCCTAGGCGAAAGAGTGAAACTCCATCTCAAAAAAAAGAAAAAAAAGATCATGTAACCAGTACTATGTTGAATAAAAGTGGTGAGAGTTGGTATCCTTGTCTTGTTCCTGATCTTTTAAAAAACGATTTCAACTTTTCACCATTAAGTATGTTAGCTATGCAGTTTCCAAAACAAATATTTGTAACATCAAGATTAAAAATAGAAATCCTAAAGCTAGTAAGACAGACTTACAAAGTTTAGAGGAAAAAATCTAAACTTAGTCGCAGAATTAGACAGAAACTCAATGTTGTGATGACAAAATGCAGAATAAGTATAGATTTTACTTATATTTTGTAGCTAGTAAGTATAACTTCTCAGGTCTATTGTATTGAAACAAGGTAGCTGTAAATTTTATGCTTTGCATTCTCAAAAGTACAACTTCCTGTTTCTCTCAACATTCCTGCTTAAAACAAAACAAACCAAATGAACAAACAAAATAATGTTAACAGAACTTAAGGCTGAATCAAAGATACTCAGGATTTGAATGATTTGTTTACACATAGTGTATTATATGTCTTTGATTAAACTACATTGAAGTCCTTTTCTTTCTTTCTTCTGATATGTGTACAATATGTTTCCTTTTCTTTCTAAATGGTTAAGCCATCCCTACGAATTTTTCTTTAATTTTTCTCTGTGAAATTGTCTTGAGGAATACTCATATCTCCGGGCTCTCAGTCCAATCTTTCATTCAATAAAAAAATCAGTGTGCTTAACTGATACTAAGCAGAGAAATATTCAAGAATAAATGAGATAAGATTGCAGATGCTCACTGTGTTTTGTTTGCTGTTTTTTGTCTTTTGTTTTGTTTTGAGATAGGTTCTCGCTCTGTTACTCACGTTGGAGTGTAGTGGTGCAATCACGGCTCACGGTAGCCCCGACCTCCCAGGCTCAAGCATTCCTCCCACTTCAGCCTCCTAAGTAGCTGGAACTACTGTTTATATTTAATTAGTATTTATATTTAAGTAATTTTTAAATTTATTTTATGTAGAGATGAGGTATTTCTTTTTTTTTCTTCTTCTTTTTTTTTTTTTTTGAGATAGAGTCTCACACTGTCGCCTGCTGCAACCTCTGCCTCCTGGTTCAAGCAATTCTCCTTGCCTCAATCTCCCAAGTAGCTAGGGTTACAGGCACCTGCCACGACGCCCAGCTAATTTTTTTTTTTTTTTTTTTTTTTGTATTTTTAGTAGAGACGGGACTTCACTATGTTGGCCAGGCTGGGCTCAAACTCTTGACCTCGTGATCTGCCTGCCTCGGCCTCCCAAAGTGCTGGGATTATAGGTGTGAGCCACTGTGCCCAGCTGAGATGAGGTCTTTCTATGTTGCCCAAGCTGGTCATTGTTTTTACTAGGTAGACAAAGCAGTATAAAACCAGTCCTTCACCTTCAGAGGGGCAGGAGCATAGGTGGGCTCAGAATGGCCTGCCAAGGAAAAAAATTCCTCCTGCACTGGCCCTCCTGCTTTTTGCTTTTCTTCCCATGTCCTTTCAAGGGATGGACAAACCTATGGCCAGATAGTCTTGGGCCTTATTGGTGTAGGACAACCTTCGACATTGCTATTTGGATATTTTTGTGCTTTACTTCTCCTTTAGAGACCAAAAAGTATGAGAAAATAAGGCCTATAACTTTACTAGTTGGAAACACTGGTTTTGAAAGTCTTTGTCTTAGTAGCATTGATTTTGGCTTTATTGAAATAACTAAGGATGAACTAGACGTTCTGGTCTGTTTTCACAAAGACCATGATCTCTGCCTGCAAAACAGTCCATCGCTGGAGATCTGTGAAGTGAATGTGAAAATAATCCACAGGGAGAATGCTGAGAGATGAGGGACTGGAAGTCCAGGTGGCCATAGAAAGTAGGTTCAGTGGAGTCACAGGTGCATTAAGAGGTGGTTCAGCTAAATAGTTAACAGTGGGGGCAATCTCTAAGGAGTATGTAGTGGTATTAAAATGTCAACTAATTCTTTGAAACTTCTCTTATCAAGAGGTGGAGTTGATGTTCCCTTCTCTTGAACCTGGGTGGTTTTGTAGCTGTCATGATGAATAAATGTAGCAAAAGTGATGCTGTGTGACTTCCACGGCTAGGTTAGAGAAGGGGAGGCAGCTTCTGACAGTTTTTCATGGGACACCTGTTAAGGGAGCTTCAGTCAACATGTGAAAAGTCCACCTGCCCTGAAGTCAGCATGTGGAAAGACCTCCTAGACAGAAAGAGACAAGTTCAAGGAGCCCTAGCTGTTCTAGCCTGCAGCTATTGGGCTCTTTCCAGCCTGGGTGAGGTGCCAGGCATGTGAGTGAAGAAGCCTTCAAGATGATCCCAGCCCCAGCCACTGCCTGACTGCAACTGCGTAGAGACCCCATGTGAGAACTGCCTAGCAGAGTCCATTCAGCCAAGATCAATGAGAGAGAGAAATGATTAACTGCTTTAAGCTATGTTTGGGACTGACTTTTTATGGAGCAACAGATTACTGGAACAAGGCATGAAAACACTGCATAATACACTGGAAGCATGATGCTGATAATCTGAGGTTCTCTCATGAAAGTTCTGGTGAAATGTAAATTGAGTGCATTCCAGCGGAAGTGGATGGTGCCCTTGTGAGGAAATTAGTTAAAAAGCACTTCTCTACAGCATGTGTTGATCTTGTCTATGTGCGTGAAAAGCAACGGAATAAATTTCATTTCTCTTGACCAGAAGTGGCCTAGGAGAGAACCGGGCTATGAAATGTAAGGGGCGGTCTTTGGGAAGTTTTCCTCCTTGATATTAAAAACAAAACAAAACAAAAGATTTGAGAGGATAAAAAAGGCTTCCTTTCCAGTCTCTGGGTGCACTTGTGTGAGAAGGGGACGCCTGACATCCACCTTTTAACCAGAAGGTGACAGAAACCAATGCCTGACATGACAGAGGGGAGAAATGAGAAACCACTGGATCCATCTTCATTGTCCTTCAGAATTAACCAGTTTGGATCTGCTGCCACTGGGCTTGTTGTTATCTAATAAACGTCCTTATTGTTTAAATCCCTGTTAGGAAAATCTCCTATTATTTGTAGTCCAAAATGCAGCGGATACACTCGATATAATGCTGTTTCTACGGAACGAGTGATTTTTAAAATTTAATTTTCTTAATTTTAAATCTGTCAGTGCATTTTCCATGAATTTATCTGGTTCACAAAAAACAGCTTAAGAGAGAAGTAGCCCTTAATTCAAAGCAGGGACTAATTTGCTGGGTTTTTTGTTTGTTTTGGCCTCTCAGGACACTGCCTCTACTTTAGCAAGGAGATGTTAATTAGTAAATGAATTGGCTTTTGTTTCTTCTGTTGTTGCAAATTTTCTTGTGCAGAAAATGATTCAGAGTCCAAAAACGAAGTATGAAACGCCATGGTGGACAGTTATGTTTTGATTAGAAAAGCTATCAGAGGTTGAAACAAGGTCTTCCCTTGTCTAAGTTTAATATTCTGTGGTGGCCAGCCGTTAGGGGCTGAACTGTATCCCTCCAAGATTCATATGTGGAAAATCCTAACTCCCAGTACCTCAGAATGTGACTATTTTGAGATAGGACCTTAAAGAAGTAATTATGTTAAATGTAATCATTAGGTCATTAGGCCCTACTCCAGTATGACTGGTGTTTTATTAACAAGAGGAAATTAGGACACAGAGAGAGACAGCAGACATGCACTTGCAGAGGGATGGCCAGATGAGGGCGAGTGAGAAAGGAGCCATCTGCAAGCCAGGGAGAGAGGCACCAGAAGAAACCAAACCTGCTAACACCTCGCCGTTGGGCTTCGAGTCTCCAGAATTATGAGAAAGTAAATTTCTGTTGTTTCTGGCAGTTTTGTTATGGCAGCCCTTGAAAACTAACACATGAGGTATATGACATTTTAAGCTACATCCCATGAGGGAATGAGAAAACTGTAACTTGAGACATTTCCAGATAAGTTAAAATGCTATGTTATATCCAGTGCCATTTTTTTTTTGAAAGAGTATACCGTTTTAAAACATTTATTCAGCATACAATGCTGGTGGATAATTAATTGCACTCCATCAGCGTTATGTGCTGGATAAATGTTTGAAGATTATAGTGGCATTACATTATTGTGCTTCCAAACTTGCCCACAGTTCTCAATGTAATCTTGGAAAAAATAAGGGTTTTGGAAAAGTGGAGATTGTGGCGAGAGAAGGATTTTTCACGGAAGGAGATCTTCGGGCCCTTCTTGTGTGATAATGGGATCCACATGAAGGAGATAGAATACAATTTGAGAGTCATTGCTTTTTGAATGTTCATAACTGCGAGACAAAGACATTGGAAACACTGTTAACACTTGAACCTTATTAGTGGATAAGGGAACACCTGAAAGATTTTAGTTTTGCCCAGAGTTCCCTAAACAGTAACTAGTTTCCTAAACAGTATTATTCACAATCTGTTGGATCAACTATTTTTAAGGTTGTTTGGAGGCAAATTTGTTCCCTTTGTGTAATAATTCATGACTTGATAAGCCTTTTGGCCTAATTCTAAATTCAGTTCTCAAAACAGTTTGTCCCTAAGTAAACTGCAATGCTGTTTTCTATTTAATTTCCTAAAAAAAGAAAACCCACTGGAAATATCCTTGTTAGTGTTTATTTATTATTACATTTCAGTTAATGGAAATATGTAGTTATTCATCTTTTACTGGGAATCATTTTGATACTACGGAAATTACCCAGAATACTTTCTAATAAAATAAAAAGAATAGATTAACAATCTTATCTAGGTTTTCTCAGGTCTGCCTTACAATATTAGCCATCAGGAAACATCTACCAAAATAGAACACTAGTATCTACAACATGATGGTATTTCTTAAACTGTATTTCACATTAAAAGCTATACAGAAAGCAGATTATTTTTAGTGTGTTCTTGCCCAGTTTTCAGTGACATTCTTGGAAATAAGATTGATTTTATAAAAGAAAGCCAGTTGCCTTTGACGTACTGATGTGTGAATTTGAAATGGCCGCCGTTGAAAACTGGAAAAGGCACGTGTAATTTTGTTTTGTAACCAAGAATGCAGGCAATTTGTTAGAAAACTTGCCTGATTAAAATAAATTGATTAAAGATTAGACAAATAAGCATATAAAATAGAACTTCCTCTTTGGAAAGCTTGGGAACGATCATTTATATGAACACCAATTTTTATCTCTTTTTGGCAAATGAGAAAAAAATGTACATAAAATGTTGCAGTATTTAGAGGCAGAACTAACTAAGCATATTGACAAGCTATTTGCCACAGAAACTTTAAGGCCTAAAAAAATAGAATTTAGTGGAATAAATACTATTTTTAAAAGAAAACACACACCCACAAAAATATTTTCTTATTTTGTAAGCATTTTATTAAATGCTATTTGCTTTCGTATAGAACTGTTCTATAAAATTCACCTTTTTTCCCCACTACGTTACCAGTACTATAAATGATTATCTGTGTGGGGGAGGTGGAGGATGGGGGAGAAGATTAGATTAAATTATATCCTTTGCAGATATAAGATTCTATACGTTCATTACAAACAGATCCTGACATTTACAGCTAATTTTTATCTAACACTTACTCAGTGTCAGGTGCTGTCCTTAGTGCTTTGTAATTTTTGTGGCTCCAGAGTTGTACTGAGTAAAAAATAGTCAGTGGCAGGGGCACATACTTGTAATCCCAGCAATTTGGGAGGCCGAGCTGGGAGGATTGCTTGAGGCCAGAAGTTCAAGACCAGCCTGGGTGACATAGCAAGACCTTGTTTTAAAAAAGTAAACAAAAAAAAAAAAAAATGAACTAGCTATGGTGCTTATGTCTGTAGCCTCAGCTACTCTTCAGGCTGAGGTGGGAAGATCCTTTGAGCTGAAGAGTTTGAGGCTGCAGTGAGCTATGAGCCTGCCACTGCACTCCAGTCTGGGCAACAGAGTGAGATCCTGTCTTTAAATAAACAAAAGTTTATATATATATATATATATATATATATATATATTTATTTATTTATTTTTTTGTTAAAAAGAATCAGCTTCAAATCAGGGAGAAATTTTGACAATTAAATTCTAAGTTCATGTTTTACTAGAAAATGCATTATCTCCATTACCCCAGTATTCTGAGCAATAAGAGACCTCCTGCTTTTGTTGTCTCTTTGGGAATGGACTTTTGTACCAGGAAGTAACATATCCTGCTCAATGATGTCTATATGTGCCAGGATGATACATACAACATGGCAGACAACCAGATTTTTAGGGTTTTGTGTGCTTTTTTTTTTTAAACATGGAAAACAATAGAGAGAAGAAAGTTTGAGTTAAACCATGTAATCAACAAATTGAAGTAAACAGGACATGAAGTAGCAAAGTAGTACATATTAGAAATGGAACAGATCAGTGAAGTCTGCGTTCATCCTTGAGTCATTGAAGAATAGGTCATCATGCTAAAGCAAGAAATGCTTATTCTTAGTATGTAATAGTCCTGTTCATTTATAAACTTGGTTTTCAGGATTCTCAAGCTCATCAGTCACTTCTGTGGAAAGAAGAACTCACATTTTAATACGTCTCACTGCCATAGAATGTAATTTCTGTCATGTTGTATATATTTTCTCATTTAAATTCATTACATTATTCATTTTGGCAATTTTCAAAACTAGAGCTGATCCATGAATTCTATCTTTATCTCTGTTGTAATTTTTACTTCCTTAGCTAAGGATGTCCTTCTCTTATCTGGCTGACTGACTCCTATGGAAGCATGGCTCAGCTGAAGCACCTTCATTTCGGGAGTCTGTCAGTTTCAGAAATCTGACTTAGATATCCCACTGTGTGCCTACAGCCTGCTGGGTATACCTCTACATGCACTTATTACTCAAGATTGTGGCTTTGTTTGTTCCGCTCTCTTCTCCCCTGGATTATAAACTCCTTGAAGTCATGAATTATGTCCCTCATTTTTATATTCCTGGAGTGTCTGTTTTACAGCAAATATGCAATAAATTCCTCTTTTTCTTTTTTAAACATTTTTTCTCAGAACTGAGATTCAAAAAATCTCAAACATTTTTTCCTTAATACACTTTTAAAGTTACATTTTTGAGGGACAATTCATATACAATAAAACTAGCCCTTTTAAATTGTACAACTTAATGACTTGACAAATGTATATAGTCCTGTAACTATGCCACGTTTATCATATGGAACATTTTCATCAGTGCCAACAGTTGCATTTGCTGCTTTGCAGTCAATCTCCTACCCCATCTCCAGTCCCTAAAAATCACTGCTCTGATTTCTTTCTTTATAGTTTTGCCAGTACTATGCTGTCATAAATGAAATCATCTGTAGCATGCATTCCTTTGTGTCTGACTTTTTCACATGGCATAATGTGCTTGAAACCCATCCATGTTGCACATATCAGTAGCTTATTCCTTTTCATATTCCTGTTCATGTCTAGGTAGTACCCAGCGTTTGCATGGTCTCAATGTGTTCACCCATTTGGTGGACATTAGAGTTGTTTTCAGTTTGTGACTGTTATGGATAATGCTGCTATAAACATTCACATACAGATCTTTATTATTTATTTATGTTTTTAGAGACAGGATCTTGTTCTGTCCCCCAGGCTGGAGTGCAGTGGCATGATCATAGCTCACTGCAGCCTCTAACTCCTGGACCCAAGTGATCCTTCCACCTCAGCCTCCTGAAGAGCTTGGATTACAGGCTCATACCACCATGCCCATCTACTCTTTTTTGTTTGTTTGTTTGTTTTTCTTTTTTTAAGACAGGGTTTTGCTACATTGCCCAGGAGTCTCTGACTCCTGGCCTCAAGCGATCTTCATGCCTTGGCCTCCCAAACTTCTGGGATTATAGGTGTGAGCCAACACAACTGACTCCACATATAGGTCTTTATATATGCATACATTTTCATTTATCTTGGGTAAATATATAAGGTTGGAATTTCTGGGTTCAATAGCATGTGTTTAACTTGATAGTAAGATGCTAAACTTTTCCAAAGTGATTGTAATTTACAGATCTGTACACAGTATCTGTAGTTTCCAGTTCATAAGTATTTTTAAAATGAATATAAATATAATCATACTTGATTTTTGGTTTTATATTTGTCAGCTATAATTATTTTTTAAATATGTAAAAATAAATGGATAGATGTGCTAAGGCCTAGCTTTCTCTGGTTGCCAGAGTAGAAAGATGTTGAATAGGATTTATTCTTTTTCAAGCAACTCCTCTGCTTTTTAGTTAGTGATACTTCGAATTCCTTCATTACAGTGTCTTTCTTTTTTCAGGTAACGTTTTCTCAAGATGCTTGTTAGAATTCAAAGTCCCTACCAAGATGCTCTGGTAGGATTACTTCATCAGAGTTTATCAGGATGATTTTTCAATGGCCTTGCTAAGAGTCGTGTGAAAACAGCCATTCAGAGTATGGGGAGTCTGAGTTCAGGGGCAGCAGGCTGGAGGGGTTCCTGGGTGGGAGCCAAAGATGGGAAGAGCAGAGTGACATGGTGAGGGAGGGATACAGCAAATGACGAACAACCAATCTGGGAGGACACCAGAACCAGAAGCCTGCTTTGGTCTTCTGCCAGCTGTGGCAGTAGATTTGGGTTTGAGAGCTAGCTGTGCCACTTTCTAGTTATGTGGCTTTAAGAAAATCATGTAACTTCCACTTGAAACATGAGATTAAAAAAATCTGGAATGCTTAGGAAATAACATTAGTTCCATCTGCATTAAAGGACTATTGTGGGCATTGCCTCGAGAAGTACTCAAGTGCAATATATGTATTTCACGAGTGTCTTCTTTTATTTGGTCAATTAAAAAACTGCTTTCCCTCCCTTTAATTCTCTTCTGTTTAACCCTCTTCTGACTGTTACTCTGTATATAACACATCAATGGCATGCTTCTCTCAGATTCTAATCTCCTTTTCTGCCCCCTTAAACCATCCTACACACTTTGGAGTAGATCATCTGTGGCACCTTCATAAATTCCTTTCTATGGCCATCCGTCTCAGACCCAGAGGACAAAACTGTGAAGCCTGAGATGTGAGTAGGATGTGTCCTTCAGTTTCAGATTCTGGGATATGTCAAAGAATTCTTACAATACATTTCAATGAACTTGAAGTTCTAGAAGGAGGCTTCTTTATTTTTGAGATGATATGGGAGTCCTTCTGTGGTTTATTTGTTGTCTACAAGATAAGCACAAGCATGTTTTCATGAGAGCATTTCAGTCAGTCATTTATAAGACGCCTACATTTTCCTGGAAGCCTATATTCCCTTTCTATTTATTGCTGTATTTGTTTTGCCTTCTTTGCTTTCCAGCATAGTACTTGTTTATAAAAAAGATACCATATAATCCTTTCAACGCCCTGTATGATAGGAAAGAGGAAATGAGGTTTGTTATGAATTTTTTAATGGAGTAAATGATTCGCTAGGGAAAACACACGTCCATGCAGTGATGTCATCAATGATGATTCCATGGCCCCATTGTCCTCTGGGGACCTTCTCTTTTCATAGGCCACCCAGCTCACAGGATGGTTTTTCTTTTAAGTAAAGGCTATCCCCAAATTATGCTAAGCATGAGGACCAGGAGTTAACGAATTTCTGAAGACCATAGTGCAAAGGAGATTGCCTTGTGCTTGGCAGCTTGTTTTTCAGACTAAGTGGAATGAGTCCAAATTCCAATTAAAATCTTGTTAAAACTGATGTCAGAGAGCAGGAGTATTCAACACCTTGAATAGGACATGGCTTAGCTTGCTTTTTAGCTGCCAAGTGCCCAGTACAGCAGTCCACAAAAGGTGACCAATCACTATCTGCTGAAGAAAGGGATCCACGAAAAAAAGTCCCAATCAATCAAACTGGTAGTATAAACATAAAAGATTTACTTTCTTAAAGGAAACATGTTCCTGCGATGTGTTGAATGTTTGTGTCCTTCATCTTCCAAATTCATATGTTGAAATCCTCAATGTGATGGTATTTGGAGATGGGTCTTTAGGAGATAATTAGGTTATGAGGGCAGAGCCCTCATGAATGGGATTAGTGCATTTGAGAGACAAGATGGCTGTTGTGCACTATGATCGTGACTCTGAACAGCCACTGCACTTCAGCCTGGGCAACATAGCAAGATCCTATATCTAAAAAATAAAAAGATGAAAAAATAAAAGTAAAAGATATGGGAGAGCTTGCTTCCTTTCTCTCTCTCTGTCTCTGCCATGTGAGGATATAAGAAGATGGCCATTTGCATCCCCTCACCTGAACCTGCCAGCACCATGATCTTGGATGCCACCAGTCTGTGGTACTTTTGTTATAGGAGCCTGAACTGACTAGACAGTGTCTAAGTGCTTTATAGGGATTTATTGAGGTATCAGCAATGTAAGCTGAGCTTGTATTCTATATACATATCGGGAGCAATTCTTTACATTGGTGCCTCTACTACACAATGTTTGTTAGCATCATTTTGAATTCTGGTATGCATTTAAAATAAATAAAGTGGCATTCCTCTCATTATATTGTATAATTTACATTTAATCTGTCAGAATATCTTTTCGTCGATCACTATGAATTAGTATCATTTTATCTGTCCCCTGCCCCAGCACTTTGAACGTTTCGCTTTGTGTAGGAGAATACAGATGTTTACCATTGGATTTCTATCTATTAGTAGTAGAGTCATTTTTCTTTTCTCCTTATTCCGCAGTAACAGAACCTCAGATTTTTAGATGGACACATGGGTGGCCAGAAATTTCCACACTTCTCCCTAGCAGTTAGATGTGTCCGTGTGACTCAGTTCTGGTCAAAGAGATACAATTGCAATTGTCAAAGAGCAGCTTGTGAGAACCTTCCTCAAAAGACAGCAAAGACCACCATTTGAAACTCTCCCCCTGTCTTTTTTTGTCCTTTGCTTCTTCTGGCTGAAATTCATACATCATCTCTGAAGTGGGTACAGCCATTTTGGACCATGCGGTACCCTGAAATGAGGCTTCATGTGTGGAATAATAGGATAGAAGGAACCTGGGTGTCTGAGGACTTCAGAAAACTGGATCAGCTTTGGACGACCTACCTCTTGATTCTCATGAGAATTTTAGTCCCTGTTATTTCTGTTTTCCATTACTAGTAGAAGAAACCTCTGATGAAGAAGAGTGCCAGTTGTGGACACTCTTAGGAGAGGGGCAATTAAAAATGAGTGAGGGAATGTTCTCTTAGATGCAAAGGTGGGCTTGGGAAGTAAGCAGACGTTGCCTGTCACACGACACAAATCCACTGTACTGGGTCTGCCCTTTCACCTGCACTCACTGTCCTGTGGACACAGGTCTGATGCTCCTAAGTACTAGGCATGGTTGCAACCTTCCCCTCTTCCTCCCTCTGAAGCAGGAACTAATGATGTTGAGGCATCTGGTCTTAGCAGCTCTGTCAGTTGTACTGGGAGTGCTGGGTGGGCCAGGCACATGTAGTGGCATATGTCCTCATGTATTGTGGCAAGTTTTGTTTTGCTTTGACTTTGAAAGACTGCAGATGCAGATATGTTGTGATAGGCGGCAGCCTTCCATGGCTGTATTCTAACCTCAGTCTTGAGACAGGGAGGCAGTGAATTCTAACATGTTTTACAAAATTCATGACATGCCCAGGAATAGGGTGTCTGGAATAGTGGAAGGAAGATGAGCCAGGCAGCTGGCATCTAGATTGTACTCCTGTCACTATTCAGGTTTTGCAAATGTGAAACAAGGGAGTGGGTTGCAGGAAGTCTAAGGTCCTTTTAAGTTCCGTCACTGTGATAATTTCTATAATCATTAGATCAGGTGTATCACAATTTCATTGCTTTCTTTATAAGTATGCAACTAATCTGTTGAGTATAAATACAGTAAGAAAATATTACCTGTATTTCCTGAGAAGAAATAAAGCAAAACATTCTCATATTTGGATATATATTTTAGCATCAATGTTAGTAAGAGCAAGAAATAAATAGCATATTGAGTGTCCTTTGGGAAATGAAACTGTACCATGTTTCTGTCTGATTTAAACTTTAAAGTCAGGTCAGGTGTGGTGCCTCACGCCTGTCATCCCAGCACTTTGGGAGGCTGAGGCGGGAGGATCACTTGAGGTCAGGTGTTCGAGACCAGTCTGGTCAACTTGGTGAAAGCCCATCTCTACTAAAAATACAAAAATTAGCCAGGCATGGTAGTGCACACCTGTAGTCCCAGCTACTTGGGAGGCTGAGGCAGGAGAATCGCTTGAACCCGGGAGGCAGAGGTTGCAGTGAGCCAAGATCGTACTACTGTACTCCAGCTTGGGCGACAGAGCCAGACTCCATCTCAAATAAATAATAAACAAACCTTAAAGTCAATGACAATAATGAACTAGATTCCTCCCAGGTGTAACATGGAAGTGGGGAGGGTGGAGGTTTGGGAAGCAGACAGGCCTGAGTTTCACACTGGCTCTATTACCCGGCCCATCAACTTTTCCTCTCAGTTTGCAAGTTTCCTCAAAATAATTTTCCTAACTACTATTGGCTAGTAGTTAGGCTGAACCAATAAACACCCACTTGAATCACTGATTTGGGGACCTGTGTGTCCTACAGGTGATTGATTAGTCCTTCTTATCTGCCAGTTCTATTAATAGATGACTCCTCTGGCTCTTCTGGGTGACAAGGCTTAGACTAATGTTTGTCAACCCTCACTGAGCATCAGAATTACCCAGCCAGCTTAAAAAATATACAGATGCCCAGGCCCCATCCTGAGAGTTAGATTTAATTGTCTGAGGCTGGCCCTCAGATATTATTAGTTCAGATGTTCTCAGTCTCCCCTAGTGATTTTTGTTTGTGCAGTCTGGCTTGAGACCTGTCAGCACCACCCCAAGCCACATGGTGGCCTCACAGTGGGTGCGGCAGAGGTGGAAGGAGTATTACTGAGGCATCACAAGGCCCACACAACAGCCATATGGGGAAAAATCCATTATTTGTCTGTCAAGACCCTCACTTTAGTTCCAGGGTAAAAATCTGAATGGGTATTCGCCACTGCTAGAAAGTACAAGATGAGTCATTTCAACTTCATTTTCATCAATAGTGATAAAAATCACAAAGGCACAAGACTTCATTTCAAAAAAGTGTTAATTAAAACAAACTCAATCCTCAATACTTGGTTTTCTAACTCTACTTCCCTGATGTGAACATGGCCTTATGTGTTCCTAACATCAGAGATCAGGAACTTGTATTTTGAGGGCAATTAGTGGTTTTGTTTTAAAGCCATTGCTACCAAGAAAGAAACAAAAATACAAGAAAATAAGCTTCAGTAAGTAAAACTACAAACTACCTTTTTTTTTTTTTTTTAAAGTAGACCTTGTGTGAGAGTTTGAAATAATTTTCTCAGTTTAAACAATGAGTGAGGACTTTATGTCCCAGAGTCTTGATGAGTCTAATGCTTGAGCAGCAGATAGACGGAGGTTGGAGAAAATTTTTTAAGCATTTCCTAGCTGCTTTTTGCATCACATGCAGTGTTATGCATTCAGCCACCCAAGAACAAGCTTGCTGGAGAGCCAAGAAATAACAATGCCATTGTTTTCCCTTTGAATAACTCTGCCTGTTGCACAGAGTGCAAATATGTCTTTTTAGTAGTTTTCTGTGGTTTGCAATTTCTGGAAAAAAAGAGTATATCACTCTAAAAAAATCTGTATTTGAACCTGAGACACTATTCATATTGTATTAATATAACAGAGAGTGTCCAATAAACTTTACTAGGAAAAATATCCAAGGATTTTGATCACATATAAGACACGTCTAAAGCCATTTTTCATGTTCCCCTACAACTGACTCACCTGCCTCACTTCTCTAATGTTTTTGGCGCCATCATCATTCTTTCAGTCACCCGGCTTTGCTCCATCATCTTTAGATACTGTCTCGTCTTTACTTCCTAAAGCCAGCCATTTTTCTCTTTGCATGCTGCTGCTGTGAGCATCATACAGAGACTCTTAGTGTCTCTTCCTTGGATTCTGGTACCCCCTGCCCCAGTCTCCTTGCTTGCAGGTTGTTTTCCTAGCAAGTTACCCTGATCCCTGTTGCCAGATTGGACTTGCCTCATGAGATTCTTTACCTATAGTATAGAGATAAAAAATAAATTTCATGGACTGGCATATATACAATGCTTTGTGTAGTATCTGAAATACAGTGGGTGCTCTGTAAATTATAGTTATTTCTATATTCAGAGGAATAAAGTCCAGGCTCTCAGCCACTTTTAAGCCCCATTACTATTCCAGTTTTATTGAAAAACATTCTGCTAAAACCACTGTACTTTATTTATTGCCCAACACATTTCCTGCTTTTTGCTATGTTTTCAAGTTCTCATTTTGAATTTTGTGCTTAGAATGCTCACTCCTAGTCCTTTGAAGTCTTCCTTCCCTAGAAATTCTTCAGGGACCACTTCAACATATAATGCTTTCTCCTGCCCATGAACTTTTAACAATTCTTATTGTTGGGAGATATTTCTCCACAAGTCTCTCATGTTTCTGCATGTCTGTTGGCAGAGGCTCTGACTGCCAGCACTTTAGATGATCTCTTCAAGGGTGTTTGCATACTAACGACTTTGGAAGACAGTGATCATTTCTGTCTCCAGAGCGAAGGGCAAGTTTGTTTACTGTCCAGTGTAACAAAAATAATACGTCTCTCCGGGGCAAAAGCCAGGCAGCCTTTTTGCCCTCGTAAAAGATCTCAAGCTCAGATTCCATTCCTATAATGCAACCCACTGCATTTGCAAGGGTCACCTAGCTCTTCTTGTATCGCCCTGTTGGAACTGGGGCTTGAGAAACTGGTGTGAATTACTGTGAGCCATACAGTCCTTTGTTTTTGATTCCTTGTGTGTTCTGTCAGTACCCATGAAACTACAACAGGTTAACTTGTTAGCTTTCACGTAGGATAAAATCTCAGATCCTTCATATTTATTGATAACTATTATTATTATTTGGTTGTTATAGCTCCTATTTTTTTCAGAGCAATCTATTTTTTTCTCCTTTTTCTTGTCATTGATTTGTGGAGGAACTGGTTCAGGATAAATCTTGTAGATTATCCCTCGGAAGTTTGCACGTCCTGCGTTGAACTGATTGCTTCCTGTGATGTCATTTGTCTTGTTCCTATAACCATCTATTTTTCCCCAAATCATTTTTCACATTGATCTTTCAGCTTTCAATTATCCTCTGTCTCCAAACTTCTCTTGAGTCATATTTGGCTTTCACGTATGTTTATTTCTGGTCTTCATTACTATAAGTTTCTTATGGGCAGGACTTCTTTTGGTTTGCCTTTACAAAAAAAAATCTCCCGCTATTCCTAGTGAATATTATGACTAGAGTTTGCATTTGCAGAATGAGTGTTTAGAATAAAAATGATTCAACCAGTCTGATCAGATAACATCCTTTTGCTCTTCTCCACCAGAGGGCGCAACCACATTAGATTTAGGAGCATTTCAAAATCTGGGTTCTTGTCTGCTTTAAATATATCGATGTCAGTATTGTATACATGTAGCTGAATGAATTAGTAAATATATATAAATGAGTTATCAGGCCGGGTACGGTGGCTCACGCTTTTAATCCCAGCACTTTGGGAGGCCGATGCAGGCGGATCACTGGGGGTCAGGAGTTCCAGACCAAATATGGTGGCAAACATGGTGAAACTCCCTCTCTACTAAAAATACAAAAATTAGCCAGGCATGATGGCACGCACCTGTAATCCCAGATACTCAGGAGGATGAGGCATGAGCATTGCTTGAACCTGGGAGGCAGAGGTTGCAGTGCGCTGAAATCGCGACACTGCATTCCAGTCTGAGCAACAGAGCCAGACTCCGTCTCAGAAAAACAAAACAAAACAAAACAAAACAAAAACGAGTTATCACATGGAGACCTGGTCAGGTTACATGTCACCCTACACAGGGGCTCCTACTGAGAGTAAATAAACATCTTCTGACTATGATTTCATTATTACCGCATTTCAATTGACTAGGTAATTAGTTTAAAAGCCAAGACCAAATCTTGAAAAATGGATTCCTGCGATTCTTCATATTTTCCATCAGTCTGAAAGTGTATTTAAGTATACACATACTGACTGCTGACACACAGAACAGTGGCCTGACTAGAAATTCTCCACCTTATGCTACTTTGATAGTTCCAAAGCAAATAGATTGCAAGATGCCTGTAGTGGTGTGATTTAAACGGTACTGAATTTTACGGAAACAGAGGAAGAAGTGGCAGTGGTTTGTTTTCTTAGCTCTTAAATTAATTAATTTCCTTCTATCTTCTACTTTTTGCTCAAGGAGGTCAGAGCTAACTGGAAAGTCAACTCCCAGTGGCACTTGACTCTTGTTAAATCTAAATGATTTATGCTGAGATGTTATTTTATGTGGATACAGTGTTTTTTGAAATGTCATAGTTTCCTGTGCAATCACAGCTTTATTTTTTGTTTACAATCAGCTTTTTTAGGTTGAAGCAATTATACTTTTTTGAGGTCATATGAGGTTTGAGCTACCACTTTCCATAGTAAGCGAAATATGATGCAGTTTCTGCTTTCTGCTCCAAAGTTGCTCATTCGCTAGTAGGGGAGGTTATTTCAGTACAGGTGAGATGGTCTGGGTGAAGTACTTGCAAAGTCCTTTGTAAAGAAGCAGAACTTGTCAAAGAGGCAAGAATGCAGCACGTCCCCTTCCTTCCTTCCTTTCAGGATGGTTTGGTCTCAGGATTCCTAAGCTTTGCTAGTGCAGAGAGGGTGGTTGTCTATGGCTTCTCATTTTTAATGTTACAACATTCTGAGCCCACGATCTTGGGAGATTTAAATAGGCCACATACATGAAGTTGCTTCAGGTGTCCCAGCTGTTACTTGACAGAGTTTTGATGGCAAGGCCTTGTCTTACTTGTCTTTGTGTCAGCTGCTCTGAGCTTGGCACTGTAAATAGACGGTGCTCATTAAATGTATGTTGATCTGACTTGCACACAGGGATGGAAAGAAGAGGATTCAGACACACAGTTTTCGACTCTTGCTGGTCAGGCTGTCTCTCTGCTTCTGAGAATCAGAGCAGCTGGTGTACTACCTCCTCTCCTCACCCTTTTATTCCAAGGGGCTTGTGAGAGCTTTCTTCACTCAAGACCCTCACAACTCACGCTGGGGCCAGCCTTAAGAGATAGGCAAATAGTTCACGTTCAGACGAGGTTTCCCCTTCCTTCTGCACCAATCAGCCAGAACCTGCAACGGAAGTGTTCTAGAAACTGTCTCACCTGTTGCCAGGAATGCCGGCTAGGTTGACCTCAAACAAATCAGTGAAGAGGCCCCCAATGCCTCTGAAGAAGTTAAGATTACAGAAGTTAAGGGCGCTCTGTAATATTAACTTCTTCCTGAAATCAGTATCTCTTCCCTTGTAAACTCACCCTTTCTTTGAAGAAACTTGAGCAGAGCTTAGAAGCCTTGGGGCAAGAATTTCTGTAGGCAGTTAATTAAACAGCATGAAGAAAGTTGATGCCCCTCTCCCCACTCGTTCTCCCAACCTGCCGCCTCTCAGTTCTGAGAATCAAATACATGAATGAGACTTTTTATAAAAACTCACCCCAAGACTTGTAAGCCTGTCAACAACTTCCCAGCTCCACGCTCTCTGTAACTTTAACCTCCCACGCCAGGGTTAGCGCTGACCACTAGATCGCGCTGTCGGACAAGAAATCTGAGTGTCGGAACCGCCGGGAGCCCAGGACTCAGAGGGTGAAGAGGTGGGAGCTGAACAGAGGAAGCGCGAAGGAGGCAGATCCCGTGATATCGCCAGAGGAATAAAAGCCACAGAGAGCAACCAAACGGAATAAATCCAACCGGCTATTCCCCAGTCAATAAATATCACCAACGGATTCCAAAGGGTATTAGGATCTGGATGCACCATTGAAAAGGGAAGGATGGAAGAGGGTTACCCGTTCTTTACCGTTTATCATACTGGGAGTCTAGCGTAAAGGCCCCAGGGGACCAACACGCCAACGTCACGCGGGGAGGACCCCGGAGTGCCTCTTTGTACATATTTGAATTGCACTCGTGTCCCTGGGGAATGAGTGTATTTGAATTAGTTTCTGGAGGAATCTGTGTGGTCCCCAACCCGGGAGTCCTCTCCTTCCTGTTCCTCTCATCCTACTCTGGAAGTTTTGCGTAAGAATCCTTTTTGTTGAGCTAGAGAGGACGTTTGCAGGTGGTGGTTTGTGTTACCTACACTCCTTTGCAGCAACTATTTTCAGATACGTTAAATCCAAGTATGTGAACAAGAATGCCTCGAGCAAGAGAAGATGCCCACGCGGGTCCCCAGTAAGCTGCTCTTGGCTGGAGAGGGCAATGTGCGCGCCCTCGGGGACAGATGCCTTTTCCACCCAGTCTGCGGCCTCCAGCTGCAGGAAACGGAAGCCCGTGACTGTATTTGGATCCCCGGAGGGTGACTGCGCAACTCCGGGGTTGAGAGATGCATTAGCAGCTCGGAGCCAAATCAACAAAAGTTCCCTTTTAAACAACAAAAAATCAACATTCAGAGTTACATGCTCCTCAGTCAACAACACCGCCATCTCTCTCTCTCTCTCTCTCTCTCTCTCACACACACACACACACACACACACACAGAGAGAGAGAGAGAGAGAGAGAGAGAGAGAGAGAGAGAACAAACATCTGGGCCAAAATGCAAACACCAGCCAGCTTGGGCTGGCGTGCAAAGTAGCAGTTTTCCTTTTTCCTTTCTGGACGGAGTGTCGTTGTCTGGGGGGCTTCCCTGGCGGTTTTAGGCCGCGGAGCAGGCCAAGGGCGCAGTCCTACTGGGTGCCCGCTTGGCGGCCTGAGGGACTTCTCTGCTCCCGGGCTCCGTCTTTGCGGCTGCCACTAGTCCACGCGCGGTCTGTAAGCCTGGTTGGACTGGGCTCCCTGCTCTTTGCGTGTTGGGTGGGGAGGCAAGTGAAGGGCTAGCTTGGGTGCAGACGGCGGCTGTCGACAAATTCGGGGCTCAGTGATACCAGGGCAATGTGGCTGCAAGCCTGACTGGGCGCAGCGTTGAGAAAGTCGGGTGTTCCCTCCCTGGGACGCGCTCACGCAGTAGGGGTTTGTCAGACATCCTGGTTGTGAGGCTTTGAAGGGGGAAAAGCTTGTGCACTGTGTAGGCTCTTTGTGCGAGCTGCCCAGCTGGACTTCGAGTGGGCTGTGTGCTTGGGGAATGTGCAGAGGCGGCGATTCCTATTTGTCTTCATTGTCTCCCTCTGGTCTTCTCTGTTGCTTTCGCCGGCTCCTGCGGAGGGCAGCCTTTGTGTGTGGGGAGATGTGCAGAAAGGGGAGCTCCCTACAAGTTCTTATCATTCGAAAGGCAAGTTTGGAGGCTATTGCACCCAGTGGAGTGGGAAGGCCAAATTTGCAGACGTCAGAGCCAAAAGGGAAGAGAGGTTTACATTGGGGCCATGCCCTTATGGCGGGCGGTCAGTTCCAGAGAAGCAGCTCCGCTGTTCCCTTGCGCCCCACCCCGTTCCTTTGTTGTTCAAAGCTCCCCCAGCCCCCTCTCCCCACCAGCCACGGGAGTAACCCTTGGGCTTCAAGAGGCCAAAACGGTGCAGGGCCTGTACTGAGGTCAGACGTTATAATCGGAATCTCTCCAGTAGCATTTTTCTGATTTCTTGGTGTGAGTGCTTGAAGCTTCCTCCCGTGCGCCTTGTACAAACTGGCAACCCTAGTACCAGACTCCTGCCCAGGAACAAGGGGTAGGATGCCAGGATGGAGGAGGCTGTTAAGAAGAGGCGACGGTGTTGGCAGAATATCAGCCGCCTATTTGGCTTCTCCAGTATTGTGTGTGGAGGGGTGCTTTGGGGTTTCAAACTTACTCCTCTTCGCCCCTTTGACCCCGCGAGGTTTTAAGGGCAGAGCTTTCAGTCCGAAGCCTCCGCTCGGGGCCAGGTTTCGCTCTGGTCCGGGTGAGAAGTTTCTGCAGTGGATGGAACTTGTTACTGAGCGGCTTCCTATTCTGAGGACCCCTGGGTTTCATAGCTTTCCTCTCCCTCTCTTTTGGCTCAACGTAAGCCTCCCAGTTCCGTCCTGAAGCACCAGGCGAGTGAAAGAGGACTGGGAAAGCCATCCCATCACTGAGCCCCGCGCGGGCGGCTGTCCGGGTTTCCAATCGCGCTCGGAGATTGAAAAAGACAGAAGGCGCGCCGCGTGTACAGACAGTTAGTTAATGGAAATCCTGTAAATCGGTTTTAAGTGCACCCAGGACAGAGGGGGAGGAAGGTGGAGGTGGTGATGATGAAGGATGGAGATCGGCAGGAGCGGGGGTGAATGGTTTACGCATCCTTGCATTTCTGAAAATGGGAGTCGCTCCCCTTCCCATTGTTCTTAATTTAGAAAAATTCATTAAAGAAATCGCAGGGATAGGGAAACCCGAGCTTCCCAGTCCGCCCCAAGTGGCAGAGTACGCGGCTTCCCTTGGCAGGGAACCCGGTTGCGGCTGTCCCCCTCTCTGCTCCCTCCCTTCTCCCCGCCCCCCGGCGGGGTACTGCTACTACGGCGATCGCCACCTCACGCCGAAGGAATGCTCAAAGTATGCACACGTTCCCAAAAGTAGACCTCCTTCACCGCCGGAGGAGCATACATCACCCCGTGGCAGCCGTCCACCTTCTCAGGCGTTTCGTAACCGAGTAAACTGAGAGCTGGGAACAGCCCTCTATTAAGTAGCCCGCGGCGCAGAGTCTCTTCCCACTTGGCGAAGGCGAACCGCCCCTGACGCGTCCGCGCGCCGGCAGCTGCAGGCTCAGGCGGTCTCCACTCGTCCTGCAGCGCCCGCCTCTCCTCCTGGGATTCTCCTCCTCCTACTGGACTTCCCCGCGGCTGCCCACGCCTCGGCGGCCGCTAGGTGCTCCTGGAGCGCAGCGCCTATCGCCGGGGCGTGTGGGGGCCACACCGAGCACCAGCTTCTCCGACGCCAGGAAGCCGCCGTCGCCGCCTCTACCTCACCCTGTCGCCGCCGTCTCAGGTCAGCCTGGTTTCTGTCCCCTTTCCCCTACCCCATCATTCCTACAGACAACTCGGAAAACGGCGTCTAGCTTGCACCTTGCCTGGAGCGGTGAAGAATCCTGGGCGAGGACAGTTTGGACTTGTAATAGTGTACACGGGCTTGAGCTTCGCCTTGTATACTGGGATTTTGTGATTTTTGGGGGGTTTTTGAGGGAGAGGGGAATGTTGCTTTTCTTAAGAGCTGGGCACGGTTTTGTGCGCGCAAAGCATCCAGTTCAGTGTTTCCGTTTCTAGAGGAGTTTCATCTGTGGATGCTGTCGATTTCAATGGAGGGCGCGCCGGGTTCTGGGGCGGCAGGGCCCTGGTTATCTCGCGGCTGTGGCTTTGTCGGGGAGGGCAGGCTTGCGGCGGGGGCGCTGGGAAGGTATTTTGATGACGCACGGTGCGAAATTCTTTGGAGGGCCCGCTGAGTGCTCTGCAGCTCGTCGAGGCTGCATGGGTGTGTGTGGCATCTCGAGACAGATTCCAAGTGGAGTGTTCTGGCTCCTTTCCTCCCCTACCTTTCAGCGCATCCGAGATGGAGGGTTAGGCCCGCACTAGGGTACTCATTCTTGGCGGACTTTCCCCAGCTCCAAGAGAAAGCCCCTCTCCGACTCCCTCCCGGTGCATTGGTGGAGGCCCTATTCCGGGTCTGTGAGATCTCTGCTGCGTTTTCCCACTCAAATATTAAACTTGTGGGGATCAGAGAGCGTGGGGCGCCCGACTGGTTCACCGAGCGGAACAGGTACCTCCAAGAGGGCGTCCTCGGGAGCCCTCCAGTGACCAGTTCAGGGTTCCCTGGGATTCTGAGCCAGGGAGACTCTCGACCCGGACTCGGTAGTCTTCTAATGAATGCTGGGGAAGGATGGGACAGGAAAGGAAATAAATGCTAAGCTCCACTTTGGCTAATGCCAAGGTGGTGGTGGGTGGGAGAGGAGGTAGGCGACGCGCAGCGGTGTGTGTGTGTGTGTGAGAGAGATTTTCTTTTTAACTTGACGCGGGAGTTAAGGAATTGGGTTCTTCCAGCGGGGAATTGGGAGGGGACGAGTTGGCAGAAGGGGCGAGTCCACTTAGCCCCAACTCCCACCCCAATGGACTCATTTTTATTCATGACGGTGAAGTGAGGGAATCCTCGCTGCCACGTAGGGGCGGCCGCTTTCAGATATTTATGTCTGAGAATGCTCAATGAATTGTTGCTAAGCATTGAAATGAATGTTTTGGCTAAAAAGGAGAGAAAGCATTTTCTTTTTTAAAACATATGGACGAGATGCTTGGCTGGCTGGCTGAGCTCTAACTGCGTTTCGGTATCCCGGCGCGAGATGATTCATTCTTGCCGCTAAGTCGGGAAACCGACAGGAGGCGATCGAGACCCAGCAAAAGTGTTTCTACTCAGATTTTTGTCGAGTTCAGCTGTTAAAAAAAAAAAAAATCTGCTCACAGCTTTTCGGTGGGTCGATTGTTCGCCTTTAACTTTTCGCAATCACAACTGCCAACTGAGTTGGAAATTATTATACCAAAGTTAAGGCCAGAAGGTTGGAACAATGGCCCAGTCTCACCTCTTGCTTTTCACTGATGTCGAAGAGGGTTAGAAATGTCAAACAGTTGTTAATTAGGAAGAAAGAAATTGCTAGACCCCTTAGATACCTAGGGCAGTGCCAAAATTTTAATCTTGGCTTCATAAAAAGGAGCTCTAGGCAATTTGGCACGCCTGCTCATCAGACATTTAAAATGCAATTTACACACAGGCTGAGGAAAGCTGCCCTCATGCTTTGTGCCAATAATTTGGAAAGTCATCGTTGGAGATTGTCAGTTTCTTTTCTCAAAGAGGCCTCGATCTTTGGCTCATTTTTGTATTCCCACTGCAGGACAGTCTCCTATCCCCCTCCATTTTTCCTGAGGCCTAGGCTGTTGGTTTACAATAATTTATGTACCTCAGCCTCAACTCTTTTTATGTTTTGCCACTGGCAGCTTCCCAGTTCAGTTCCTTGCTAGTAGCTTTTGTCTTTGGGTTGAACCTTAGACTATTTTAGGAGATTCCATTCTGTAGACATGGGTTAAGTACCTACTGTGTCCTGGGAAACCACAAAGATGAATAAGATTCTTTGTCTTTAAGGAACTAATAATGTAATTACAAAATTAGAAAAAATCAGAACAGAACATATTCTCCTCTGGGGCATATATACTTATAATCTTCCAGCTTAAACAAACAGTTAAATACAAAGATTATTATTGATAATTTTTATTTAAAAACACCTTGGAAAAACAGACAAAAGTGTCTTGCTTCTTCCATTTTGCTGCCTTTTTTGTTATTATGTATTTTGGAGTTGTTTTTCCCTCATCTCAGGTAAAGGATTTATCAGATGTGAAAACAACACAGTTAGCAGGAGGGTCAGGTTTCAGCTGGGCCTTACATTTTTCTGTATAATCCATTTCAGATCTTAAAGAGCTTCATATTTGAAAGCAGAACAACATGAAGAAAAAAGAGAATTAAAAAGGTTTATTATACTTTTCCAAATTACCCTGAGACCACTAAAATACAGTTACCTAAAAAGTTCAGCAGCTAGGAAAAAGCAGCCAAATAAAATCCCCAGCTGGAAGAGATATTTAGTTGAGTGAAGGATAAAATGACCTCTGAATTAGCCATTACCCAGGCAGGATGAAATCATGTGGGGGCTGGTAAGGCCTTCACCCGGGATGCTAAGCAGGACCAGTCTCCAGGAGAACAGGACCCTTTTTAAACTTGAACTTCCTCCTAGGGCCATGATTAAACTTCTGTAGACGAACTTGACTTCCACTGCTTCACAATAGGCCCATTATGTGCTGGAGTAGGCCCTGTGGTTATTAAGGCAGATCTGGTCGGGTTCTGGACTAGGTCCAGGCTCCAGTTCTAACCTGGTTCAAGGCCTGCCCAGACCCAGTTCTGATGCGGTTACTGCTTCCTCCCGCAGAGCTCTTCATGCCGCTGTAAGCTCGGAGGCCGAGGATGCGGACCAGGCTTCCCCCAGTGCTTGCCGCCCTGGGCGCGGCCCTGCTCCTGTCTTCCATTGAGGCAGAAGGTAAAAGGCTCCCTTCCCCTTCTCCGAGTGACAATGCAAAATTCGAGAAAGGAAAAAACACATCTTTCTTGCTTTTATTGCTTGCTCTGTTTTCCCTGCGCTTCGTGCTGTCTCCGGTGGTTTCTCTCCTCCAGAGAAACGCCCCTTTCTCCTGAGGTTTGTCCATTTCCCAGCTCTCAGGTCCAGCTCTTTTGCATTCTGCTTAATGCATTCCATACAGTGCTGTGTGGTCTTCTTGAGCTTGTCTCTGCGGTGTGCTGTCCACACTGCCACCTGCATTGCTGCCGGATGAGAGGACCAGCCACCCGAGAGGGGGCGACGGCTCTAATCATCTCAACCAACAGGACACCTCCGGGTGGCACCCAGGAGCCCCGAAGAGCGGGCGCACTCGCTCGCTTGGCTAGTAACGAACCACCTGGCTCGGGGCTGCGACCTCGGTGACAGAACACAATAAAAGACTCCAACAGCGCTGGCTCTGCGCCTCTGTGTGCTTTGTGGGGAGCTCAGTCGGCGGGGCGGATGGTGCGGGCAGATGAGCCAGCAGCCAAGCACCCTAGGGGATGATGGCTGGCAAGCGGAGATCCGGCACCCCGGGTGTTCGCCTGACCTAGGGTCGCGGCTGTCCCTGTTTGGTTCGCAGGGCTCCAAGGCGCGTGGCCTGGACTGGGCCAGCTCAGACAGGTTGAGCCTGGGCCAAGGTTTCCAGCCTGGGAAGCGAGCGCGCACCGGAGTTGCTGGGCACCACCTCCAGTGTCCTGCCCTTGCTCCCTTCTGCCTCCCTCTGGGAGACCCCGGTGCGTCTGACCTCCCCGCGGAGGCGGTGGGGCGCTCTGAGATGGGTTTCCAAAACGGCGCCCTGTGGTTCCTCCTCTAGGAAGTGGAGGGCTTTTGTTAGATGTCCCACCCAATTATGTTGGTTGTATGCGCTTGATGTCTTAATTTCTCAGTGTTCATTAAACAAGCCAGGTCTATATGTCAACCCCATGGCGACTTCTGTGGTCCTTCAGTTGTCATTGGAGACCTGAAAAATTAGTTTTCTTATTCTGCAAGGTAAATGGGGTAATGTCATGAAAGATATCTTTTTTTTTTTTCAACAAAGAAATACCCTTGATGAAGTTAAGGGAGGAAAAAAAAAACACTTCTGCAAGTGACAGCTGTGGAAGTTCTGGGTTGAGTTGTGCTTTTTTAGAGGCTGTGAGAAAGTAAAGTTGTTTGCATGATTATGCCGAGGTTTTCAAGGTTTCTATAGTGTTTGATTTTCTACTTCGAGACTACAGGTTAAAAAAAATAGATTAGGGGAAGCAGAGTATTTCCAAAATGTATGGCATGTTTAGTAAAGTGACAGAAAGGTGCTGACTTTTCTTAGCTGATAACTATTTTATGAATGTAGAGTCTTTTCAGAGTGACCTCTGTGAAGTAATATTAAGATGAGGTTGTTTTTAATGTTCCTTTCTATGTCGTTGTTAGGAAGGAATTTTATTTGAGGAACTTCTGGAGGCCCTACTACAGATATTTTTAGATAATTCACTGAAGTGGCCCATTTATTGCTCATTAAGAAAATAGTTATTTGAAAATCAGAAAGAGTTGAGAATTCTTAGAAAAAGAATTAGGCTGGAAATGATGTAAGTGGAAAAAATTGATTCGGAATTAGATATTGGCTGGTTAGCAAAGTGCAGGTAAAAAGAACAGCTTACTATCTACATTTCTGATTATTCCCATATTATATTTTATCTTTTAAATTTGTATTTATTTCCATATGGTACAGCTCTTTTTTTGCTTTCTTAAATTGTGTCTTTTCTTGTATCCCATCTCCTTAAGTTAGTATTTAATAATTATATTTTAATAGGATTCATTTTTTGACCTTATTCTCTAGTTTGGCATGGTCAAATAGAAATATGGTATGAGCCACAAATATAAGCCACATATGTAACCTACATTTTTTTTTTTCTGGTAGCCACATTCAAAATGGAAAAAGAAACAGGATAAATTAAATTTTATAATGTATTTTATTTAACCTAAATTATTTCATCATGGAGCCCATATGAAAATTATTAGTGAGATATTTGACTTTTTTTGTACTATGTCTTTGACAATTGGGTGTGTATTTTATACTTGCAGTGCAGTTTATTCTTTAAATTATTTTTATTTTTCCTGAAACAGAGTCTCGCTCTGTTGCCCAGGCTGGAGTGTAGTGGCTTGATCTCAGCTCACTGCAGACTTTGCCTCCTGGGTTCAAGTGATTCCCATGCCTTAACCTCCTGAGTAGCTGGTACTACAGGGGTTTGCCACCATGCTTGGCTAATTTTTGTATTTTTAGTAGAGATGGGGTTTCACCATGTTGGCCAGGCTGGTCTTGAACCTCTGGCCTCAATCGATCCACCTGCCTCAGCCTCCCAAAGTCTGGGATTACAGGCAGCACTGTTTATTTTGTACTGGCCACATTTCAAGAGCTTGATAGCCATACATGTCTGGTTGCTCCCGTGTTGGACAGCACAGCTCTAGTGTTGACTCCTAAGTGGTGCTAGGAGCCTTTGAAGGGCTAACAAAATTTGTGGCCAAAGCCTTTCTGGGGACGCTGGGCTGGGACCAGAATTTCTTTGAAATATTTCTGTTGGGGGCATTTCAAAATTTCAACTTGGGACTCTAGACTCTATTTGGTACCATGCCATTTCAATCTGAATCCTAAAGTAGCCACAGTTACGTTTCTTTTCCTTTCATGACTCATACTTGCACTCTTACATTCATACTATTTTATCACCATTTTCTATGACCTTAATGTTTTGTATATTAAAAACCCAATACCTTTTTGAAAACATTAATTAAAATGTTTTGGCATTCACTTTTTGCATTTCTTCCTTTTTATAGTGGTAATATTTTTGTTTTGTTTTTCTTCTGCTTATTTGTATTAGGAGCTATATTTTTCATACTATGTTATCTTGTCCTATAGAAATAAGAGTGGAAATGATTTTTTTCACTTCAGTATTTATAATTTTTAGCCACTGTATAGACTTTATCAACTGTATCACTGCATAGACTTTATCAGCCATATCTGAGTGGCCTAGAATGTATGAATTATTTTTGGTTCATGTATCATACAGTGTGTTAATTATCCTGTAGAAAATTTAACACTTTGCATTTAAAGGTTAATGGCCAGTGTTCCCTGAGAGTTGGACACTTTTCTAATTAATCTAGGATTAGAGATGAACACAGGTTTTGTGAAAAACAGAGTGTTAATTTTGGTTAGTCTGATTTATAGTTTATAATATATAATAAACAATTGAATATTATCAATTCATCTGTGAGTTGTGGCTATAGCTTTGTCTTGTGTCTAGGTTAAGAGACTACTTTGTATATATTTCTATAATCCTATGTCTAATTTGTGTTATAACAGAAATTTCAAACTAGAGGCTAACATAGAGATCATCTATTCTACTCTCATTTTCCAAATGAGAAAATGAGGCCCAGAGAGGCTGAATCACTTGGTCAACTAATGCACCTACTTAGATATGAAAAACAGACAAGACCCCAGTCTTCTAGTCCTAGGTTAGTGCTGGTTTGGTCACACTGTGCTTTCTTTGTGCTTAACAACTGGTTGTTCCAGAAAGTTTGATGAGAGGACACATTTTATAATGTGTATAAAATAATCTGTAGCTTATTCTAAAACATTATCTTTTCAACTGATTATTTATGGTACCTTGAAAACTCAAATGAAATGAATTTCTATATCATGGCAAAGATCATTAAATTTATACTAACTTTGCTTGGCAAACATAAATTAATGCCTATAGAATATGGTTAACTTATCACATATTGCACACTTGTCAGGGTTTCTACTATTAAGGTAGTATCCTTTCCAGTGTTGTTATCACAGATATCAAACTAAAGATCTTACTAGTTCATCAAGATATTTTAGTAGTGTATTATTAGCTTTGATTTATCTATAGCACATTGTATATACTTACCAATACTTATTAGACTCCTCTACTCCCGCTCATCCATTTTCCCACCTGTCTATCCATCCTTCTCTTCATTCATCTCTGCAGTGGCTGGTAATTTCTTGGACATAGCCCCTTTTTGGGTGCCCTATTAAAAATGTTTCAAAAAGTTATATATCAAGATGGACACTTTAGTTTTAAATGCTTGAACAAGTGTATAAAGTTAATATACCAAATTCCATCTATATCTGAATTGGAGATAACTGAATACCACATATTTATGTATATATGTATAATAATACATAATATGTATAATATATACACATAATTATTCATGTATATATATAAATCAGCTCCATATAAATATTGTTTATATTTACAAATATATGTATATATTAAAATATGTATATATTAAACCCATTTATGTCTAGTGTTCCATTATTGGAATGCTAAGCATGTGGGAGTTATTTATATCCTACTGCTCAAGGTCATTGCCAAGGTCTGATTACAAAAATTCAAAAAATTGCAACCTCAGGCATAAATGGTTTAAAAGCAACTACTTATAA
Organism: Macaca mulatta; assembly: GCF_049350105.2. Lineage (NCBI taxonomy): Eukaryota > Metazoa > Chordata > Mammalia > Primates > Cercopithecidae > Macaca > Macaca mulatta. The sequence continues at coordinate 110,544,013 of NC_133409.1, forward strand.
ATATTGTTTTCTAAAGTTAATTTTTGATGGAAATATTTCTTCTACTTTGCATCTAATCTAGTACAGTAGAAAACTGTATGTTTTTGTAGTCAGACCATGGAATCCAAGTGTTGTTGCCTATTGGCTGTGTTATCTCTCTGAATTTCACTGATTTATCTGTAAAGCAGGGATAATAAGGCCCATCACTGGGTTCTTACAAGGAAAAAAGCGGCAACACAGTAACCAGCTCTCTGCCTGTTATAGAGGACAGTCAGTAAGTGTCAGCTATTATTATCATTCCCAAAATGTCCTAAATCCCGTTTATGTAACAGGATTTATGTAGCAAAAGTTTATGTAACAAGAATCTCATCAGAATGAGCCTTTTGTAGCATAGTATTTTGATAACAAAAAACATTATTTTGTAAATATGAAATTAAACTATGAGAATAAAAATACTTAAAATTTTAGTCTCTTCACTATCAGTATTCAGGTTTTATGAATATATGTAAGATTGTTATTTATTTATAATTTTCATTCTGTTTCTCTTGGTTCGGATTCTCATCCTATGCATCTATGGCTCTTTGTAATTATAATCCATATGCAGCTAGTACATAATTGAAAATTTCTGGGCTGGGAATGGTGGCTCATGCCTATAATCCCAGCACTGTGGGAGGCTAAGGCGGGCGGATTACCTGAGGTCGAGACTTCAAGAGCAGCCTGACCAACATGGAGAAACCCCATCTCTAGTAAAAATACAAAATTAGCCAGACGTGGTAGAGCTCGCCTGTAATCCCAGCTACTCAGGAGGCTGAGGCAGGAGAATCGCTTGAACCCGGGAGGCTGAGGGTGTGGTGAGCCAAGGTTGTACCACTGCACTCCTCCAGCCTGGGCAACAAGAGCAAAACCCCGTCTCAAAACAAACAAACAAACAAACAAAAACAAACAAACAAAAAAACCCAGAAAATTTCCAGCATCAGCATTATCAGCATTGTCTTAGGGAACACTTAGACTCTGTGATATGTGATGGTGTTTATGAATTATTTTTATGTAAAATAAAATATTTCAAAATTAATAACGTACATTTTTTAGCATTGATTTATGTTAACATGGGTCATACACTCACATCTGCTTTATTGTTATTTTTTCATGAAACAAAACAAACAAATGTACAAATAGAATGGCAAGCCTGAAAAGCTGTATATGCAATAAAATTGGCCAGAAGAAAAGTGAAGCAGGCTCTCTGTTGTACCCATGCGGGTTGGCCATTCTTTCCTACTTTGATTCCCACATACCGCAGTTTCTATGAACACCTCAAGATCCTCTGAAATGTTAAAGACTTTTCCCCACAGTCAATTTTTCAGTTTATCTGGAATCCTGGTCATTTGGATATCAACAAGGGGGGCCGCTGCTGCCCTTCAGCAGTTTTAACCTAGTGTCCGCTGCTTCAGGTCATTTTCCTTCCAAGGTTGGTGGTACTGTTTTTCCATGTACTGATTTTTTTTAAAAGCATGCTCAGGCCAGTTGTGTCTGCCTTTGCATTAAATTTGTCCTGAGCCATTGCTATTGGAACAATATTTTATAATGATATTCTTAATGCCCGTTGTCCTATTAACATCTGTTGCATGCATGCTATACTAAGTGATAAGTACAGCTAAACCTCAAAATATGATTAAAGACCGAAGAATGTTGAGTAATTAAACTATGCATGTAGATTAATAGTCTAATCTCACTGCCTGTGTATGGATAGTAAGAATATAACATTCATTCCAATACTAGTGTATCCAATAAAAATAAAAAGCCATTTCCTATAGTTGGAGGCAGCAGTCCACTAAAGCAAATGTTTGCTTAATTATTTCCATTAAAACATGTTATTAATATTACATAAATCTTTAACCCCAGTTAAATTCTGTGACTCATGTCTCAAGGCTACTAGTGTATTTTAATTGACCTTTGGAAAAACCTAAAAGGAAATTGTAATCTCTCAAAACAGATGCAAAAATTCTGACTCACAAGGAATACTTTCAGACTAAAACATTTTAAGAAGAGTGTGGCTGAAAGTCATCTTAATTCGTTGACCTGTTTCAAGAGTAATACTTTTTAATTCATCAACCATGCACTGACAGTGAGTCAGTACAATGCTGCATGATGAGGCATGAACATTGTAGAGAGAATATCATTATAAAATATTTAGGAAACGTCTTTGTGTAATGACTACTGTACATGGAGGCTTTTGTTCATTGTGGGAAACTAAAAACAAGTCAACATTTCATTGACACATGCATGATACTGTACAGTTTTGTATGTAAACTATTTCTTTCTGTACTTTTCAGTTATTCCTGTCATTGACTTTTCCAAGTTTTTATGCGCAGTCATGTCTTCAGATCACTGATCCTTCTTCACTGTTTTCTTTAAGTTCTGTAAATAAATGTCCATAAATATACATTGATGTTGTCTTTTCATAATTAACCATTGTTTTGTAAAGGACCATACTGGCATTTTAATCTAAAATGCCCTTTCTAGTATGGAGTATACCTGCTGCAAAGGAAATAATAGTGTTGGTTTACACCCTGGAACATTCAGCAAGCTGGTGTAAACAGGCAGAATATTAGTTTTATAAACTTTTGAATATCACTATTTATATACCTACAAATTATTAACATCACTTATTTTTGAATACTTGCCTATGAATATGAATATACATTTAAATGTATATTTCCTTGTCAGATATAACTGTTTCCCATGATTCCTCATTTTCATTAAAATATATTTTTCATCTCTGCTACATATTGAGATTTATCAAATAACAATGAATAATTTCAAGGCAAATAATGCAGAGAATGAACCAAAATCATCATTGATTCTTGTCCATATTATGGGAAAAAACGTATTATGTCAATGTTTTGAATTAACTTCTCTGGTTGTAAGCAGGTTGTGATTTAGCATGCTTGTTCAAAATGCACTCAGCATGTATCAAAATTCCTTTAATTGTTATGTGAATTGTTTGCATATGTGGTTATTATATGTGATTTCATTGTACTTGTATGTACTTATATCCAAATATGTTTCTATTATGCTTGATTTTGCTGGCCATTCTTGAATGACCTAGCAACTCAAGAATCAAAAGTGTTTTGTGCTGTCTTCTGTAATATGTATACTCTCTGATGTTTTGTCAGCTTTTAGTTTTATTCTTATCCAACAACATATCTTTTATATTTGTTGGAAACAAATTTATGCAAAGACAATTTTAGAAAGCTTTGCTTAACACAATTCTTTGTTAATTAAATTGACCATTTTGTGACATTGAAAACCTTAATAATATAAACTCTCTCTTTTGCAGTTGACCCACCTTCAGACTTGAATTTTAAAATTATAGATGAAAATACTGTTCATATGTCATGGGCAAAACCAGTTGATCCAATTGTGGGTTACAGAATAACGGTGGACCCTACAACAGGTAAGTTTTGAGACTGGAGTTTTAGGACAGAAGCATCAAGATGATATAATTCAATCTCCACCTCTTCTCCCATTTCATCATGAAGAAGCTGAGCTTTAGGAAGCCTGAGGGATTTGATCCATGTCACCAGACATTTGCTGAACTCAGGTTTCAGATTTCCAGCCTAGTATCCACTATTATATTTTAATGTTATTGAGTATAACATGTTTTGCTGTGGTAGGCTGTTCTTATTAAAATTTTACTCTATTTTTACTGATCAAAATATTGTTAGTAATCTTTGATCTTATAAAATCAAATCCTTGTTCCTTGGCATTCTTCTTGAATTACTTAATCTTTTCAGCATTTAAAGTATCAGCTGATGAAGTAAGTTGTTACACCTTACCCAGTGTCCTACACATTTCAGTATCCAGGAAACATCATTCTGTGATAATGGTAAACAACCATGATGACAGATAAGAATTTACTTTGGCTAGGTGGATTCTGTAGACACTAGGCTGAATCCTTGGAAAACAAAACTTGTTTTGCTTGTTCTCAAGCATTGTCTTTAGTGTTAATAATGTTGCCAAAATGTGGAGAACCAAACTCTATTGATTAATTTTTAGTTCTAAAATGGAATGAGAAAATGACCATTTCTACTAACATTGGCTAAATGGTAAGAAGAAGTCTTGACTGGCTGACAGTAGAGATGGAAGATGTCAATACAGATTATTACTAGAACTGTGTTTATTTATCTTTTAGCCTTTAAAAATATTAATGATTTTACATATCGATTTACCAGGAAATATAGCTTTTTTAAAAAAGATGATTTAAAAACTTAAAAAGGAGTCAAAAATTTACTTTTTTCTCTTTGAATCTTTCTCCCCAAATATATTTGCAGTTACCTTATTCATTCCAAAGCAGAAAATCAGTTCTAACAGGGTCCATCCAGTTTCCAGATGTTGGGAATAACTGACACCCAGCAATTCCAAAACTGGCACTGGGACTACCCAACCTGGCAGAGTCTGAGTGTCTTGATGTCCTCTGGGGATCTTGGTTGGTTTTGCATATTCCACCTGCAAACCAAGAGCATTTTTCAGTGGTCTATTGCACCTGTTATCTTTTCTAATTATTTATATTTTGACGAAAACAATATAATTAAAAATATCAGGCACGTCATTCCCAGGAACCACCATGTTTCCTGATTGAATTGAGAATTAACAGAATCTAGAAGGGAGTACATAATTGCCAAAATATAAGTAAACACCTAGTATACTGGACCTTGAAATATTTGATACCTGCTTAAGTCAATGCAGAGGTCAATGTTACCCATTAAGGCATGTGGCCATTTGAGAATGGAATATGCACTGCTTCTACACAGATTTCCTACTAGAGATTGGTCTTAACCTCTGGGGTTTGTTTTCCTTGAGTTTATTTTCATTTCTTATTTCTCTCTCTCTGCTGTCCTCCAATGCATAATTTAAAATTAAATTCTTTTTTTTTGCATTTATAAAACTGTTATCTCCCATTAGTCTCCAAAACCAATGATAGATTTTTAGTTTGAAATTCTGGTATACCTTTAAACTAGAAAAGTCTTGAATTCTCAAACAAGTATTAAATATGATTGTAACAAAAGAAATACAAGTCCATTTATTAAATTTCTAAAATTCAAAATTTTAGTTTTGGAAGGCAGTAAAAAAAATAATGTTTGAGTGTCCTGAAAAAAATGTATATATTGAATTTTTCAGATTTTGAGTACTTCTGGGAATTACAGTATATTGTGTTGTGTTATATGTGAAAAATGTTTTCTTGCATTCATATTTTTCCTTTTTATATTTCCAGATGGGCCTACTAAAGAATTTACCCTTGCAGCTAGTACCACTGAAACTTTATTGTCAGAACTTGTACCTGAAACAGAGTATGTGGTGACAATAACTTCATATGATGAAGTAGAAGAAAGTGTACCAGTTATAGGACAACTAACAAGTAAGCATACATATAAATTAAAATACTTGTGTCCTTTTTATTTTGCAGAAAGGTTTTCCTACTTCAGATTTAATCTCTTGTGATACAGAGTTAATTTATACCAGTACTAACTATTTTTTCTGTTATCCTAGTTATTAGTGGACATGAATAATTCATTCCTGATTTATAACTCTGGTCTCTGGAAACAGCAGGAATGTTATAAATGAAGACCATTAAAAATGTTAAACTTTGCTGGACAACAATGTGAATATCTTTTTGAAATATCTCAAAGATATCACTAAAATAACTTACTTGCAAGGGAATGATTATCTGGCAGTATTCTCTGACCAGCTGGGCAGGGCCATACTTTTAAGAGACAATAGCAAAAACTAACATAATATATTTATTCTATTTTAAAGAGAATGTCTGCTTGGGTTCATTTCCTTTTGTAATAATAAAGTTTTAACTTAGTTCAAACAGGTAGTTCGACAAAGCCAGTGGAGAAAAAACCTGGAAAAACCGAGATACAAAGTGAGTGTTTCTCGTACTATTTTTGCTTAGATTCATGGAAGGAATAAATGTAGGATAGAACAAATGTTCCAGTTATATACATAGATTGATCTTATTCCTATATTAATTTCTATAAGCTTTATCTAGAAGGAGCACAGACAATATAAGAATAATGTATAACTAAGCCATTATAACCTAAGTTCTGACATTCTAGCCAGTTTTTCATTCTATTTACTAGATATTCTTTTCAATGGGAGAGTTTGAAATTGTGTGTGTTCAACCTTTCCTGCAGGATTTTGGCAATAGGTGAAAACAAAGCATATTTCAGGACTCAGCTCGTTTCTCAAAGACAAACTGATAGCAGTAGGTGGCACTTAGGAATATATGAGAAATACAAGGCTGGAACATGAGAGAGATGCCCTCAGCTAGTGTTCAAAGCAATACAATTGTCATGAAAATACTTTTCTAAGTCTATGTGTATGTTATGCTCCTCTCTAGGTTATTTACATGGCCTTAGTTGAAAAAGTTGTAACCTTTTTCAGAGTCTCTATAACACACCTCTTATAAATTGGTGCATTTGTAATCAGATGAAAGCAATTTTATTTAGTCTAGATCTTGCAGTTATTAGCCTCCTTTTGTCTTATATTGCTTTGTCTGACTTATGGGGATAGATCCTTAAGGGGTTTCTTGGACTTCTAATTTTGTCACCTTCTAAAACTTGGATTTATGACCTAGAATGACAATAAAAAGATTATAAACATAAAGGTCTCTTTATCTGGAAATATTCCCTCCAGACCACTGTTTATCATTATTTCAGATGCTAATATTTTTAACAATTAGTACTGATTTTAAATTGAAGTATTATGCCAAGTATTGACTTTTTAATAGGCTTGAACTGACCTATTAAATAGTGTGCAAAACTTATTTAAGAATACAACTTGTATTTGGCTTGCAAAATTTTCCAGCACCCTCTCCTTCTCTTCCTAGCCAAATACTTCTTTTATTACCTACCAACTGACTGCAAGGACAAAGTCATCTTCAGAAAATTCACTTGGTATTGCATTACAAATACAGATTTTCATAAAACCAACTTGACCTCTACCATAGAAAGAAGGAAAGATAACATATTCAGTTATAAAAGCTGATCATTGTATTCTGATAATTTCAGAATACCACATGGATTTTTAACTTTTGAATAAAAATAATTGTTTACCCTCTTTGTTCACTAAAAGTAGGTTTTAATTGTCGAATTTAAATATATTGATAATTAGGACTAGATATTTTGGCTATTTTGCATAATTTTATGCTTGTTTTTACTTCTGTTAGGCTCCCTTAGCCCTCTAGACTAACCCTAATACAAACTTTAGATAATTATATTGAAAAGTGCAATAGAATATTAACAAATTAGGTCTTCAACTCAACTGCACTTCCTTGAATGGTGCAGCAATTATTTTGTATTTATTTGTTGATAAATACCAAGGAATAAAAACCCTTTGCTTGTATTTCTTTTGTGTGACTCCTAAATGTTTTATAAAATTTGGACTTGTAAAGAAGAGTGAGGGTATAGTTTGTAAAAATGGATAGGTTGATAGCACGAATACTTGGACTTTATGCCCCTGGAGAGCAGGTTATAGATCTGTTTGTCTCTTTTTGTATAATGTCTTATATAGCAATTTAAAGACATCTAGTTCCATGAATTCATCTTGATAAAGGCATTGAAAATGCTTCTATGTGTTGTTAGTAAAACTGTATATTCGTTTGTGCATGTGGGTGAAGAACAATCGGTGAATATGTTCTAATGAACAGAATGATTTAAGGAGCTGACATTCTTGCAATGTTAGCATGTATTGATGAGCTGATTTAATAAAGCATCATTTAAAAAGATATCAAATGTATTACAGAATGCTCTGTCAGTGCCTGGACTGATCTGATTTTCCTTGTGGATGGCTCTTGGAGTGTGGGAAGAAATAATTTCAAGTACATTTTAGACTTTATTGCTGCTCTTGTGTCTGCTTTTGATATCGGGGAAGAGAAGACAAGAGTTGGAGTTGTTCAGTACAGCTCTGATACCAGGACTGAATTTAACTTAAATCAGTACTACCAAAGGGATGAGCTTCTTGCTGCAATAAAAAAAATTCCATATAAAGGTGGCAACACAATGACAGGTATGTTCTACAGATTTCTTTAAAGTTAAAAATAAATGAAATATCTGTTTCAGAAAGAAATGACGCATTGCCTATTACATATTAAATATTTTTGACATTATTCGCATAGTTTTTGACTTTGGAAAAATTGTGTAGTACAGAGTAAATGAACATGTTTCTTTTCCCTTTAGGGGATGCCATTGATTATTTAGTTAAAAATACTTTCACGGAATCTGCTGGGGCAAGAGTTGGCTTTCCTAAAGTGGCAATTATTATTACGGATGGAAAATCCCAGGATGAAGTGGAAATTCCAGCAAGAGAGCTTCGTAATGTTGGAGTTGAAGTTTTCTCCTTGGGTAGGTTAAGTTCAGTTAATTATTTCCATTTTACAACTCCTGCAGTATGCTTAATGTTTAGGAAGATGAAATATTGATTCCTTAAGGAAGGATGCTATTAGAAGTGTTTACTGCATTTTTATAGTGTAATATTAAAGACTTAAATTGTCTTTAAGTAAAAATTCTGCTTATCTATTTCCCTTATATAACTCCCTTAGCATATGTATTTAGGAAGGTGGTATTCACATTCTTTGCCAGCTCTCTACTTTTCAAAGAATGCTGGACCAATGATTCTAATAAAGATCCTCCTTGTATTATCATTAAGTGTTTTTTATGTGTTTCCTATATTATGTAATACTTGAAGAATTCAGAGGGCTCCAGCTTATTCAGGACTCTGGAAGAAAAAAGTATTATCTTTACAGATGGCAAAGACATATGATGGTATGGTTGGGATGAAAGCCCACTCTGTTTAACTAACCATTTGTTTTCCTCTTTGGCTGGCCACTCTATGTCAAATTACAAAATGTTTTTGTCATCTGTGCAGTTGCACATTCGTTATGAAGCAAAGCAATCTGGCTTATGACTTAATAATGATTTGAATATGTCTTCAGTTGTGAAAGACAGAGAAAACGAACTCCTCCAAGTCAATTGGCACATTTCCCATTTCAATATGTCCTTATCCTTTTGTTTCAAAGGCATTAAAGCTGCAGATGCAAAAGAACTCAAACAAATTGCCTCCACACCTTCACTGAACCATGTTTTCAATGTGGCCAACTTTGATGCAATCGTGGATATTCAGAATGAGATCATCTCCCAGGTGTGCTCAGGTGTTGATGAACAACTTGGTGAATTGGTTAGTGGAGAAGAAGGTGAGTAGACTGTGTAGTATTCCCCATGTGTTAGTCTTTTCCATTGTTTGAGTATTTATAGTTTTATAGTTATCTTAGAAGTAGACATACTTAAATATTTCTTCCAGTGATTCTCCAATTGTATACTCCATTTGCATTGTTTTTTAGCAACTCAACTTGTTGATACCATTTGCATTGTTTTTCCTTCCAGTGGAACATTCAATAAAATGTATCATTGCAAAGTTCTTAAAATTTTTTTTTGGGAGTGACAAGTTATGATTTACTCTTTTGTTTAAGACTCTTTTGTGTACGTTGAATGTCTGTCTGATTATGCTATTATGGTACTTGCTTTAATTATCTTGCACTCTGATTTAAACGTTGATGGGCTGGAAAGACATTTGCAACTTAAAATAATAAAAATGTTTCTGTTAACTGGCTAAGGACAAGGGTTTTCTATTATTATACTCTGTGTAATGTTTTGAAAACTTTTAAGAATATTTCAAAGGTCAGTCAATGTGATCATTCCATTAGAAAATTCTCTCATTTCTATTAGTTATTACTTCTAAATACATGGGAGAAAGAAGAGACATTTCAAAAGCATCCTTTTGAACATTAAAAATAACAACCTTAAGCCTTTATATTTTTCCATCATTGTTCTCCTCTCAGCCTGAGAATCATTAAGTGATTAAACATACATTCTAAATAGCGACATCTTTAATCATACAAACTCTTTAATCTTCAATCTCAACATTTTGTCAAAATGTTCATTGGTCCTAATTCTGTCTCAGAACCTCTCATTACTTCATGGGCTCTCAATCTGTTCCTTTGTTTTACTGTCTAATGTCCATCCTTTTTGCTTTGTATTATTATAAAATCCATCTCATTCACCTCTACTTTTCTCTGATTATTTCTCTCTACTCAATCTTTTAAACAGTTTAATTCTTCCTGGGGTGCAGTTGCATGTATGCAAGGGTAGGCCAAACTTTTTTGCTGCCACTGTTGGAACTTTCCCTGTGTAGGAGGGGGCTGGGGCTGCATCACAGGTGTTCACATTTCTCTTTAGTGTCTTTTCTCTTCTGCTGGACTAACCTGAGGCTTCTCTTCTACTGGACTAGCCTGTACTGCCTCTGTATCCCTCAGGTTTGGCCAAATTTCCATGTGGCATCTCTGTGGCTTCCCTCCTACTACTTTTTACGGAAACATAATTTTTAAATATATATATATTTTTAAAATTATTTTCATTTTTTAAACTTTTAAGTTCAGGGGTACATGTACAGGTTTGTTACATAGATAAACTTGTTTCAGGGGGGTTTGTTGTACAGATCATTTCGTTACCCAGGTATTAAGCCTAGTACCTATTAGTTATTTTTCCTGATACTTTCCCTCCTTCTACCTTCAACCCTCCAATAGGCCCCAATGTGTGTGTTGTTTCTCTCTATGTATCCATGTGTTCTCATCATTTAGCCCCCAGTTATAAGCAAGAACATGTGGTATTTGGTTTTCTGTTCCTGTGTTAGTTTGCTAAGGATAATGGCCTCTAGTTCTATCCATGTCCCTGCAAAGGACATGGTCTTATTCTTTTTCATGGCTGTATAGTATTCCATGGTATACATGTCCCACATTTTCCTTATCCAGTCTATCATTGATGGGGTTTTTTGTTAATTCCAAGTCTTTGATATTGTGAATAGTGCTGCAGTGGATATACGTGTGCATGTATCTTTATAATAGGATGATTTATATTCCTTGGGTATATACCCAGTAATGGGATTGCTGGGTCAAATGGTGTTTCTGTTCTTAGTTCTTTGAGGAATTGTTGCACTGTCTTCCACAATGGTTGAACTAATTTACACTCCTACCAACAGTATATAGGCATTCCTTTTTCTCCAGTACCTCACCAGCATTTGTTATTTTTTGACTTTTTAATAGTAGCCATTCTGACTGGTGTGAGATGGTGTCTCATTGTGGTTTTGATTTGCGTTTCTCTAATAATCAGGGATGTTGAACTTTTTTTTGTATTATTGTTGACCACATGGATGTCTTCTTTTGAAAAGTGTCTGTTTATGTCCTTTGCCCACTTTTTAATGGGGCTGTGTGTTGTTTTCTTGTAAATTTGTTTATGTTCCTTATAGATGCTGGATATTAGACCTTTGTTGGATGCATAGTTTGCAAAAATTTTCTCCCATTTTGTATGTTGTCTGTTTACTCTGTTGGTAGTTTCTTTTGAGTTTCTTTTGCTGTGTAGAAACTCTTTAGTTTAATTAGATCCCATTTGTCAATTTTTGTTTTCATTGCAATTGCTTTTGGCATCTTTGTCATGAAATCTATGTCCTGAATGGTATTGCCTAGTTGTTTTCCAGGATTTTGACAGTTTTGGGTCTTACATTTAAGTCTTTAGTCCATCTTGAGTTAATTTTTTTAATATGGTGTAAGGAAGGGGTCCAGATTCAATCTTCTGCATATGGCTAGCCAGTTATCTGGGCACAATTTATTGAATAGGGAGTCCTTTCCCCATTGCTTGTTTTTGTCAGGGTTGTTGAAGATCAGATGGTTGTAGGTGTTCAGTCTTACTTCTGGATTCTCTATTCTGTACCATTGGTCTAGATGTCTGTTTTTGTACCAGTACTATGCTGTTTTGGTTACCACAGCCCTGTAATATAGTTTGAAGTCAGATAGTGTGACACCTCCAGCTTTGTTCTTTCTGCTTAGGATTGCCTCAGATATTCGGATTCTTTTTTGTTCCATATGAAATTTAAAATACTTGTTTCTAGTTCTGTGAAGAATCTCAATGGTAGTTTATTAGGAATAGCGGTCAATCTATAGATTGCTTTTGGCAGTATGGCCATTTTAATGATATTGATTCTTTCTATTTATGAGCATGGAATGTTTTCCATTGTCATCTCTGATTTCTTTGAGCAGTGGTTTGTAGTTCCTCTTGTAGAGATCTTTCACCTAACTAGATGGCTGTATTCCTAGGTATTTTATTCTATTATTCACAACTCCCATTGTGAATGGGAGTTCGTTCCTGATTTGGCTCTCAACTTGACTGTTGTTGTGTATAGGAATGCTAGCAATTTTTGCACATTGATTTTATATCCTGAGACTTTGCTAAAGTTGTTTATCAACTTAATAAGCTTTTTGGCTGAGACTATGCAGTTTTCTAGAGGGATTATGTCATCTGCAAACAGGGGTAGTTTGACTTCCTTTCTTTATATTCGGATGCTTTTTATTTCTTTTTCTTGCTTGATTGCTCTGGCCAGAACTTCCAATCCTATGTTGAACAGGAGTGTTGAGAGAGGGCAACCTCATCTTGTGCTAGTTTTCAAGAGAAATACTTCCAGCTTTTGCCTATTCAGTATAAACATCATTTTTGTGTGCTACATCTGATTTTTTTTTTGAGGAGGTGATGTGTAAATTTGGGCCTTTTTACACACACTTTTTGCAGGTTGATTTGTAAACACTTAGAACTATATCTTCTGGGAAGTTGATTCCATTGACAAATCCAGAATTTTGATATCATCTGAAATATCTTAAAATACTTTATATTAACAGTCAAATGCATGACTATGTTCTATGTTGAGTAAGGATCACCATTTTTTAGAGGATTGATATGTGTGTGTCAATATGCATGTTATAAGTCATTGTTTCCCCTCTGTTTGGTGGCACTGTGAACATAGTTGAACTTTTTTTCTTACCCTGAAACTAGTGAAAATAAAATTGTTTAAAATTATAAGAACTTGTCATTTAAGAACTACTAAATGCTTTATCTTTCTTGGCATATTATAAAGTATCTTTTAAAGATTCCACTTTTATGATGTCATTAAGAGAGAAAAATTCCATAAAGAATTGAATGAAGCATTGATTTAACAAATATTTATCAAGTGCCTACTTTGGTACTTGAGAATGAAGACAATGAGTGAATACTAAAACCAGAATGGAAATCTTGGTTTCAGAGAAGAATTAGGCCTGAGGTGTCCCAACATTAATTTCTTCCAAATACTTTCTTATTCCATTAACTTCTCAGCAATTTGACTAAAAGCCAAGTGTCGAGCCACTTTTGGTTTGATAGGGACATGTGAAATTGGAGACTGAGGAGGGTATTGGGCAACTCTTTTCAATGTATTCAGGATTAATTTGAATAAGGAGATTTGAAGGTCCAAACCTAAAGACTAAATTAATAAGGTTACATTTCACTGTTATTAATCACTGTCTGCTTGTAACTTTTTAGTTGTTGAGCCTCCTTCAAATTTGATTGCCGTGGAAGTCTCTTCAAAATACGTTAAGCTAAGTTGGAATCCATCTGCTAGTCCAGTGACTGGCTACAAAGTCATCCTCACACCAATGACAGCAGGAAGCCGACAGCACGCTCTGAGTGTGGGGCCTCAGACAACCACGCTCAGTGTTCGTGACCTCTCAGCAGACACAGAATACCAGATCAGTGTTTCTGCCATGAAGGGAATGACATCCAGTGAACCCATCTCAATAATGGAGAAGACTCAGCCAATGAAAGTACAAGTGGGTGAGTTAATGTGTGCATCATGTGTTTGGAATATGTGGAGGTCTGTTTGACAGAATGCCTTACTTGTTAGGACTTAGTTTTGAATGAAATATTTGCAGTAGTTTTTTTTTTTTTTTTTTTTTTTTTTTTTTTTTTTTAAGAAGCATGCTTACTAAGCAAGCTAGATATGTATATTTTAATTATGAATATGTATTGAAGTTTAATGTACATTTTTTCTCTTTACAGAATGCTCACGTGGTGTGGATATAAAAGCCGATATTGTGTTTTTGGTTGATGGCTCCTATAGCATTGGGATTGCAAACTTTGTTAAAGTTAGAGCCTTTTTGGAAGTTCTTGTAAAAAGTTTTGAAATTTCACCAAATAGGGTCCAGATTAGTCTTGTCCAATACAGCCGGGATCCTCATACTGAGTTCACTTTGAAAAAATTCACCAAAGTGGAAGATATAATTGAAGCAATAAACACCTTCCCTTACAGAGGAGGATCTACAAATACTGGCAAAGCAATGACTTATGTCAGAGAGAAAATATTTGTGCCTAGCAAGGGATCAAGAAGCAATGTGCCAAAGGTCATGATTCTTATCACGGATGGGAAATCGTCAGATGCTTTCAGAGATCCTGCGATAAAACTAAGGAATTCAGATGTTGAAATCTTCGCAGTTGGTGTGAAAGATGCTGTTCGCTCAGAATTAGAAGCTATTGCCTCTCCTCCCGCAGAGACCCATGTGTTCACAGTGGAAGATTTTGATGCTTTTCAGAGGATATCTTTTGAACTCACGCAGTCTATCTGCCTTAGAATTGAGCAAGAATTGGCAGCTATAAAGAAGAAAGGTTAGTAGACTTTGAGAGTAAAAGTTATTTCTTCATGAACAAAGCATTTTGGTTTCTAAAATTGTGGATTATGTGCTTCTTCAATTCTTTTTATAGACAAGAAAAAGTAACTTTTCTACGTTATTGAAAACTATTGAACTTAGTTTACTTAGCTCTGAGATATGACTTTCTCCTGGGTATGGTTCATATTTTGGTTGGTGAAAAAGCTGTTTACTCATAAGAGTCATGAGATGTTTCTGTTCCTAGATCCTCAAACAGGTTTAGGAACAAGTTTTATCATATGTATGTGTCATTTAGAATCCAAGTCCCAAGTATGGGGTGTTCACTATGTGTTGGATACTGAGCTGGGTCCTTCAACTCAAAGGTGATGAGAATATAGTCCTGCACCTTTGGATTCTTTTTATGCATTTCCTGGATCATTTTGGGCATCGTTTGTCACATCTGGAATTTTCTTCATTTGCCTGATCTACTTTTCGATGTTTAATTAAAAGTCCCATCCCTTGAGTTTAATGTCCTTTTCAGGGACGTGGATGAAGCTGGAAACCATCATTCTCAGCAAACTAACACAAGAACAGAAAACCGAACACTGCATGTTCTCACTCATATGTGGGAGTTGAACAATGAGAACACATGGACACGGGGGTGGGGGCATCACACACTGGGACCTGTTGGGAGGGCTGGGGGAGGGATGGCATTAGAAGAAATACCTAATGTAGATGACCAGTTGATGGGTGCAGCAAACCACCATGGCACGTTTATACCTATGTAACAAACCTGCATGTTCTGCACATGTACCCCAGAACTCAAAGTATAATAATAATAAAAAAATCCCATCCTTTTCATGAAGCCTTCCTCAACTGTAACTGTCTTAGCACTATCATGCTATCACTTTCATCAGTTGGCTTTCCTATGTACTGCTTTTTTTTTTTTTTTTTTTTTGAGACAGGGTCTCACTCTGTCATCCAGGCTGGAGTGCAGTGGTGCAACCTATGCTCGTTGCAATATCTGCCTCCCCAGTTCAAGCAATTCTTGCACCTCAGCCTCCCCAGTAGCTGGAACTACAAGAGTATGCCACCATGCCTAGCTAATTTTTCTATTTTTTTTTTTTTTTGGTAAAGATGGGGTTTCATCATGTTGGCCAATCTGGTCTTGAACTCCTGACCTCAGGTGATCCACCCACCTCATTCTCCCAAAGTGCTGAGATTATAGGCATTAGCCCCCACGACCTTCCTGCTTTTTTTTTTTTTTATGGTTGTTAATAATGTTGCATTGTCTCGTTTCTCCATTTTGATTGTGTGCCCCCTAAGGATATACTGTATGTGTTAAATATTGTCTCTTTCTATGATTTGGTTTAATAACTGCTTAATTTAATAAACATTTTGTTGTTGGGAAAAATTCCTTAATTTTTACTTTGAAATATTTGTCTGAAAACCACCAAAGGTTAATATCCAAGTACCAGGGATGAATGGGAAAATGTGGATGGTTCATTTTTGGTCTGCTATGGTTTAAATATTCCAGTTGTGGGCAAGGCCATTCTATTGCTACTGCTTTAAGAATCTCAAAATTCACATTCAAATTTCATCACTCATTTAAATAGCAGAAGTTAGTATTATGGATAGTCAAGGTGAATAATCAAGATCTCTTGTTGGGTTGTAAGTTGGGGGGTGGGCTTTCTCCCAATGGTCAAATGTAGATGAGGTACTCAGTACAGTGGTCTCAATGAGCACCATTCTCCCAAATTAATATAACCCATTTTATAAACATTTAAATATTGGTTACGGTTTTGTTTTATAGATTCAAACATTTTTAACTTTTTTTTTTTTTTTTTTAAATAGCTTACGTCCCTCCAAAGGATCTTAGTTTTTCAGAAGTGACTTCTTATGGTTTCAAAACCAACTGGTCTCCAGCTGGAGAAAATGTTTTTTCATATCGCATCACCTACAAGGAAGCGACTGGGGATGACGAGGTCACTGTGGTGGAGCCAGCATCGAGCACCAGTGTTGTTCTCAGCAACCTGAAGCCAGAGACCCTGTATTTGGTCAATGTGACTGCGGAGTATGAGGATGGCTTCAGCATTCCCTTAGCTGGAGAGGAGACCACCGAAGAAGGTGTGATGGGGGTTTCTGCCACTGTTTTTCAAAAATGAATGATTTATTGCAGTACAAAGTTAATAACCATCTGCTTTATAGTTCAGAATTGCCAGTGCCTTTGTAAGACTTGGCATCTTTTAAAGACAGCTTTTCATAAATCTTTTTAGAAAGAGAAAAATAACTTTTAAGTAAAAAACCTTAGAATTCTTTTGATGAATTTGAAGTTAAGAGACCTAGAGAACTATTGATAATTATGGAATTAACTTTTGAAATACTGCTTATCCATCATTTTTGGTCCCACATTTCAGGAATGTCATGTCTTAAATCTTTCTGAAATTGTTTACTGTACTTACGGAGTTATGGCAAATATATATATACACACACACGTATATATGTTGGTAATAAGTATATTATCAATTAATTATATTCTTTTAAAAAGTTGTACTAAAGTATACATAACATATTTACCATTTTAACCATTTTTTGAGTGCACATTTTAGTGGCATTAAGTACATTCACCTTGTTGTGCTACCATCGCCACCATCCATCTTTAGAACTTGTGAAACTGAAATTCTATACTCATTAAGGAATAACTCCCCATTCCCTCCTTCCCTCTACTCTTGGAAACCACCATTCTATTTTCTGTCTCTAGGAATTAGAGACAGAATTCCTTCTGATTAACTACCTTACTTGAGAGGACTCTTTCAGTACTTGTCTTGTGCCTGGATTATTTCACATCGTAAATGTCCTCAAGGTTGATCCATGTTGTAGCGTGTGTCAGAATGCCCTCTCTACTTATGATTGAATAATATTCCACTGTATGTATGCACCACATATCTTTTAAGATGGGGTTCTTACTATGTTACCCAGGTTGGCCTCATAATCCTAGGCTCAAATGATCCTCTTGCCTCAGCCTCCTGAGTAGCTGGGACTACGGGCATATGCCATGGCGCCCTGCTTCACATTTTGTTTATCTCCCTTCATCAGTGGACATTTGGGCTGCATCTACTTTTTGTGAATATTGCTGCTATGAACATGGTGTGCAAATTTTGCCAAATGTTTTAAGCAGTATTTGTTTACATATGTACTCCTTACTGGATAGAGTTGAATATATTTGGACACACTTTGTTACGTTTGACATTTAAGGGCACCAATTTAAGTTGGTTAGTGGCAGACTAAGGCAAGGCAATTATTCTTTAACATTAGCATAGCAAAGTATCACAATAGATGTCAATTGTTGTTTCCTCTTTTGACTGGGAATAGGAGGTAAAGACCCTGGGAGAATAGTGTGAGGAATTTAAGATAGTTATAAAGAAGTATTTGCTGACAGGGATGGTACATATTGGCATACTATACTGATAAAAGCTAGAGAATCTTTTTTCTCTGAAACATTTTTTCAGATAAGATTGCTATTTTTCTTTTTTTTTTCATGGTTTACGTATATTTCTTCCTGAAGGCCACCACATAAACTAAATGGCCTAAGAAGTCCTTTCATCTTATGACTTTTGTGGTCATATAAGCGAGAAGGCCATACTCAGATATTTCTGACTTTCTGATGCTTTTCCTGTAATGCCCACACTGCTACTCAATGACCCTGACCCTTTCTCTTCAGCATTTTGGGAGGGGAATGGGAAATCTGTCTCAAGAGAGGACTTGTCTCAGGGTTTTTGAGTAGAAGTCACTCCATTCATACACACTCTAGTTTTTGGTCATTGGGCTACTACAATGGAGTTGGGTAATGTCTTTTCAGTTATATTGTCTGTAATGGAATCTGGGATTTAAATTTTTTTTAGTTGATAAGAAAGTTTCCAATGTAATACTTTCATTAAGCTAACAATTATAGAGCTTCTGCTTGTGTCAGATGCTCTGCTAAATGTTTTCCATAGATTATCTCATTTAACCACTTAAATAATCCTATAAATAGTCATGTTTTGCTGCTAGGATAATCTACGGCTCAGAATTACATATCTATTAAGCTTCAGAGCTAGGATTCCAACCCATCAGTCTATCTGCTGATTTGTTCTGACTTGTTTAATCTTTTTCCTTCCAATACAAAATGAATCATGGGTGTAAGTTGGCCAAGTACCATTTCTTTCCTTCCTGGAGAGATATACTTCCTTCCTTTCTCTTCTAGAGAGATATACTTCCTTCCTTTCTTTCTCCCTGGAGTGATCTATTGATGTGTTGAATATTTAAGTAAACTTCTAAATGTCTGTGTGATACATGCCAGGCATGTTGTACAAGGCTTTCACCCCAGTGGACTGAGAAGACAAAGACCTTTAGTTCATCTTTCCTGAATATATTGTCTATAGAGACAGTTGGCCCCACTGAGCAAGAGGGTCATTTAAACATGTTTACTGAACACAAAACCAAATGATGTTCTCATTTGGGCTTAATGAAAAATGCATTTAAAATTATGAGTCTGTGGGTGTTACCCATAGTGCACCTTAGCTTCAAGATGTAGATCTAATGAGCATTCATTAGGTACCAATTCTCTGCGTGTTCCATCCTGCGTATGGTCCAATTATTCTCCAAGTCAAGTGACTATACAGATAAAAAGTTAGTGTGGGACTGACTGGATAAGACAATTTGGTTGGGTGGGTAGACATGGTAGAGCCGGGTGTTAGGTGTTATTTTCCTAGTTTCGTGAGAAAATGTAGTAAGAGTGAAAGTCTTGGCTGCTTATATTCAAAGAAATGAATTGTTTTTATTCTTGAAGTTTATAGCAGTATAAATTTAGCATTTGATAGAATATTTATTATTTTAAAAGTTTACTATTATATACATCTTTATGTAATTAAAAAATTAACAGTACTTAGTTTCTTTCTGGATATTGTAGAATTCATATTTGCTATTTCAGAATTTAGTTAATCTCTGGCTAAATGAATGCAGAAACCGGGATGTTTGCAAATAAATTGCTCATGGATTTCTTTAGAGAAATGGTATAATTTAGTAATAAAAAAGTAATTTTTGTATTTTTCATATAAAGTCAATTTATGTTTTAACATCTGTTTTTCTTTTTTTATTTCAGTAAAAGGAGCACCTCGAAACCTAAAGGTGACAGATGAGACTACAGATAGTTTTAAAATTACTTGGACTCAAGCTCCAGGGAGAGTTTTAAGATATCGAATTATATATAGACCAGTTGCTGGTGGAGAAAGCAGAGAAGTTACCACCCCACCCAATCAGAGGAGGAGAACGCTGGAGAACTTGATTCCAGACACAAAATATGAAGTAACTGTAATTCCTGAATATTTCTCGGGACCTGGTTCTCCATTAACTGGAAACGCAGCCACTGAAGAAGGTAGAGGAAATATGCTTATCATATGGTGACAACCAAACTCTTAGACTAGAGGGGAAAATTGAGACAACTATCCAGATAAAAAACTCATGAGACACTTTGTTTCAATTATTTGAGTATGTTAGACCATAGTCCTTTTAGACTTAAGTTTAATTTTTTTTTTTTTACTTAATCATGACATTATTTACTTGTGTTGATAAATTTAATTAATTAATTTATTAATTTTTTGGAGACAGAGTCTCCCTCTGTCATCCAAGCTGGAGTGCAGTGGCTCGGCTCACTGCAACCTCCGCCTCCCGGGTTCAAGCGATTCTCCTGACTCAGCCTCCCAAGTAGCTGGGATTACAGGCGCGTGCAACTACACGCAGCTAATTTTTATATTTTTAGTAGAAACAGGGTTTCACCATGTTGGCCAGGCTGGTCTGAGACTCCTGACCTCAGGGGATCTGCCTGCCTTGGCCTCCCGGTGTGTTGGGATTACAGGCATGAGCCACCATGCACGTCAATAGAATTTAAATACTAGGATATAGTCTCAATATTCTTTTAAAAATAATATTATTAAATGTTTCAATGTGAATTGAAGGATGGCTAAGAATTAAAAATCAAACTTCTATGCACCATTGAAATAGATTGCATTTTACTTCTTAAGAAAGATTTTTAAACATTAACTTGTTTTTCTTTAGATGGGATGATTAGGATCCCAGGATATATTCTGATGTTTGTTTGTTGAAATTATTAATGTTCAATATGTTATTTCATTGGGGGCAAAATGAGACATTCATAATTTTTTATTTTATTTCCTAGCTCTAATGTTTTTAAAATAGCAATAATAATGCTAAGAACACATTAGCAATAATGAAAAGTTACTGAGTACCTGTCTGGTGTCAGGTTCTGTACAAAGGGCTTTTCATATATTTTGTTTAATCCCTGCATAGTGTTTATGTTATTATTATCATCTCAGCTTTATAAGAGAATTAAGGCTGAGGAAATTAAATAATAAATCAAGACCACACAGCTAATAAATGGTGAATCTGAGTTTATGGATTTTACTGCCCTACTGCAGACATTTACAAGGAGTATCCATATAGCTTGGTCTGCATCACCCTTCTCTGTCTCACTGCCTTCCCTCCCACTGCATCACTCTACCCACTCCTACTGCATTCCTCTCCCTCCTCCCCCACTGCATCACGCTCCCACCGCCCACTGCACTCCCTCCCACTGCATCACTCTCCCTCCTTCCACTGCATCACTCTCCCATCTGCCACTGCTTCACTCTCCCACCTCTCACAGCATCCCTTTCCCTCCTCCCACTGCATCACTCTCCCTCCTCCCACTGCATCACTCTCCCTCCTTCCACTGCATCACTCTCCCTCCTCCCACTGTATCACTCTCCCTCTTCCCCCACCGCATCACGCTCCCACTGCCCACTGCCTTCCCTCCCACTGTATCACTCTCCCTCTTCCCACTGCAATACTCTCCCACCTCCCACTGAATCACTCTCCCTCCTTCCACTGCATTCCTCTTCCTCCTCCCACTGCATTTCTCTCCCCCCACTGCATCACTCCCCCTCCTCCCCTACTGCATCATGCTCCCACCACCCACTGCTGTCCCTCCCCCTGCATCTCTCTACCTACTCCCACAGCATCCCTCTCCCTCCATCCCACTGCATCTCTTTCCCTCCTCCCACTGCATCTCTCTCCCTCCTCCCACTGCATCCCTCTTACTCCCTCTCACTGCATCTCTCTCCCTCCATCCCACTGCATCTCTTCTCCTCCTACTGCATCCCTCTCCCTCCTCCCACTGCATCTCTCCCCCTCCTCCCACTGCATCTCTCTCCCTCCTGGCACTGCATCCCTCTCCCTCCTCCCACTGCATCCCTCTCCCTCCTCCCACTGCATCCCTCTCCCTCCTCCCACTGCATCCCTCTCCCTCCTCCCACTGCATCTCTCCCCCTCCTCCTACTGCATCTCTCTCCCTCCTGGCACTGCATCCCTCTCCCTCCTCCCACTGCATCCCTCTCCCTCCTCCCACTGCATCCCTCTCCCTCCCTCCCACTGCATCCCTCTCCCTCCTCCCACTGCATCCCTCTCCCTCCTCCCACTGCATCCCTCTCCCTCCTCCCACAGCATCCCTCTCCCTCCTCCCTTTGCATCTCTCTCCCTCCGTCCCACTGCATCTCTCTCCCTCCTCCCACTGCATCTCTTTCCCTCCTTTCACTGCTTCACTCTCCTCTCTTCCCCCTGCAACCTAGCTCAATAGTCTGTTCTGCTACAGAGGCTTTCTCTTTTACCTGCTTTCTTCCTCCTGTCTTCCATTGGTGAAGTGTGACTACTTCATTGTTTTTCTCTCTTGCTGAGAGTCTAGGGCTCTTTGTGCTGGGCACCATAATGTGACCCAATACCTCTTCATCTTTCTATTTTCTGGAGTAAAACTGGCTGGCTTTTATATGCTCAGTGGAGAGTGACATAGGACTCGGTTCCTTAGGAACCTTCAAAGAGGACATGACCAATCTACAAGGAAAGTCATGAAATAGCAAACATCACAGCTACAAAAAGATGGGGTGGTCCCTGGGGATTTATACCCAAGGCTGGGTCTCACTGAGCTGTTTTTTTCCTCTTACTTTTTTTCCCTCTAGGGACAGCATTATGTTTATAATTTATCATTTTTATTATATCAGAATTAGTTCCTGGGTGTTACCTTTAGATGTTCATAGCATTACACTGATTAACTGTTTTTACTGAAGATTTCTTAAAGGAATTAAAGTCTGCATTGTAATACTAATCAACATGTATACATTTTATAATGCTTCCTTCCACTTTTAAGGAAATACAGGGAAACTATCTTATAGGAAATATTCTAACATGAAATATTTTACTTGGAAGATTTTAACCTTTGTAAAAACAGAAAAGGGACTGGATATCTTTCCCCTTGTTTCTACTAACATATAGGGTCTGATTTAGCTTTGTTGGCTAGTAAACAGTAAAAATTGTCATAGTCTCACCCAGGGTATAAATTTGTTGTAGTGCACATGCATATGTAAAGTAACGAAATGTTTTTCAAGTCATTTTATTAAATAATGGGTTTTGATGATGTTGTCATTTTTTAATGAAGTTAGAGGGAATCCAAGAGACTTAAGAGTTTCTGACCCTACGACGTCTACTATGAAATTATCTTGGAGTGGGGCACCAGGAAAAGTGAAACAGTATCTCGTCACATATACCCCAGTGGCAGGGGGTGAAACTCAAGAGGTCACTGTGAGGGGAGATACAACCAATACGGTGCTGCGGGGATTGAAGGAAGGGACACAATACGCCTTATCTGTGACAGCCTTGTATGCGTCTGGGGCTGGAGATGCCCTCTTTGGTGAAGGAACAACACTTGAAGGTAATTACCATCATATTTTCTGAAAATCTAGGAACTTGTTTGCGGTGCTGCCTCTAGGAAGCTTAAAATGTTTTCAGAGAATGAATCTAGAAGTGTGCAATCCTTTCTCTTAAAAAGAATATATATTGAAAAATAAATAACCATAAAGCTGTCTGTTATTCAGAGATGTAGAATGTAAGCAGCTGAAAAAATTAAACTTGATTAAGAAGTGCCTTGGGGAGCTGGATGCATAATAAGGCCAAAGAAATGTGTTTATAATTCCATGGGTTGGTTGAAAGGAGAATAGGTGTATGACATTCAGAGGGGGAAGGGACCTTGGGAAACATCTATGTAAAAAGGTTTGGATTGCCCAAGTTTATGCAGCTAGTTCTATCTTTCTGGTCCAGATAGGAACCATTTTCTGACTTCCATTCAAGTGCTCTTTTCATTCACCATGCATAAAAGCTCAAGAAATATAAGAACCCAAGTTTCTATTTGTTTTCTACGTAATTTCTGAAATTCCGTTCTGTATTAAATGTTCAAAGTGATTGTGATAAAGTACTTAGTAAGAAACATCAGCAATACTGGAGCGGTTTCCTTGGCTCTTTAGAGTTAATTGTCAGAGACCTTTACATTTTTTAGGATCTTTTGAGATATAATCACAGCTCAGGTTTAACTTAACACAGCTACTACATGAATACTGTAAGGGAGAGAAAATACACATCTAATTAAACCGCAATGAGAATGGATTGTAATGCTAAAAATCCCATGAGGTTGACTCAGTCCTATAGTTGGGGGCCTACATGGACTATCAGCAATAGCTTTCCTTCTCTTTATCATTATATTTTATATGGCTTATTTTAAATGATTATAGGAAGAAAAGGAATCTGAAGTATCTTCTAATATGAAATCACAGTGACTAAGCAAAATATCCATCAAAGCTGTTGGATCCAGGAGCTTGGAAGGTTGTAGATATTGTAATTAGTGAGACAGGACATACAATAGGCAGTTCTTAGAAACTTCAAGACTTAAGAATGAAAAACAAATAATTTAAAAATACTAATCAAAATAGTAGTGATTGGCCAGGCATGGTGACTCACGCCTGTAATCCCAGGACTTTGGGAGACTGAGGCGGGTGGATCACCTGAGGTCAGGAGTTTGAGACCAGCCTGGCCAACATGGTAAAACCCTGTCTCTACTAAATACAAAAATCAGCTGTGCATGGTGGCGCATGCCTGTAATCCTAGCCACTTGGGAAGCTGAGGCAGGAGAATGTCTTGAACTCGAGAGGAGGAGGTTGCAGTGAGCTGAGATTGTACCATTGCACTCCAGGCTGGGCAACAAGAATGAAACTCCATCTCAAAAAAAAAAAAAAAATAATAATAATGATAGTGATCAAGAGTTAAATTTCCATAGTCCATGAAATCTGTTTCTAGAAAAAGATTTAAATGAAAGATTAGGTACCAGTGTGTAAATTACTTACAACTAGAAGAGACCTGGTTGTACTACTTAGCTGTGTGACCTGGAGTAAACCTTTAACCCCTCTGGGCCTTAGTTTATTCATCTATAAAGAAGGGATGATTATCCTCCCTCTTTCCTCCCAGCGTTATTGCTGAGATCAAACGGGAGAATGTAAGTGAAACTCATTGGAAACTGTGAAATACTATATGTCTACAAAATTCATCAAGAGGACATAGCTTATTAACTTTAGATCTGATATCTAAAAGCCTCTTGGTATACTTAGGGTTGGGGGGGTTGGATTGGTTCCAAGACCCCTGCATATACCAATATCCGCTGCATATACCAAAGTCCTCTCATACTCAAGTCCTGCAGTTGGGCCTAGGGAACCTGTATATATGAAAAGTCGGCCTCTGCATATAGATGGGTTTTGCATCCTGTGAATACTGTATTTTTTGTCTGCATTTGCTTGAAATAAATCTGCATGTAAGTGGACCCTCACAGTGCAAACCCATGTTGTCAACTGTATAGCTTTAGTATTTCAAATATAATCGGTGACACAAAAGTTTTGGAAAAAATAGTAGAAACAGAAATTGCCTTAAATACACAGACATAATCCAAACAACAAAAGCATGTGATCTTTACAATCTGGGGCAACATCCAGAATTTTGGAGAAATTTGTCCTTTTCTTTGGACCTTTTGAAGTTCTGTTTCTCCATATGCTTTCCACGAGCTTTTAGCATAGGTTACTCATAAGATATTTTTGGAGGACAAACTTTCACTCTTTATTTTTTACAGGATAGATATAGATTGTATTTGTGAACATTTCTTCTTTATAAGGAGTATCTTGGAAATAATTTCATAGTTTTTCTTCTGGTTGTGCCTTTTAACCTTCTCGTATTCATTTGTGCTTTCTTGCTTAAAAAAATATGTATATATATTTATGCTCAGTAAAAATTTCCCAATTCTAAAAATTAAGGCATTTTTTGCCAAGAATAATATATTAAAAATTGCATTTAACAAATGTTTTTGTTAAATGTTTTGTTAAATTGCATTTAACAAAATGTACTTTTTAATTTTACAGGAAGCACATTCTACTAGGCTGTAATTTTTGTAAGCCAGATGTATAATTTGTTTATAATATTATATCTCTTCACAAGTGGTATCGAAAATCTATCAACTTGTACGCATGTGCGAGTGTACACACACACGCGTGTCTTTGATCAGAAACAATCTCTAAGGGAAATACATAGATAGTAAAATAAATTTTAAAAGCTATTGTTTTCTATTTCCTGAGAAGAAGGAAAGCTAGATAATTTGTCAGCTTGCTTAAAAAATACAGTTAATTCCTAACTAAATTGTAATAATTTACAACGGACATTTTGTTCATTTATGCTAAAGCGCTTTCCTGCAGTGAAGGATTAACAAAAGGGCCTCCAGCCTGATTTTAACATATTTATCCCATTGCATTATGTGTGGTAAACTTGACAAATATGTGAAAGCATAGTTGTGACTAAATGAAAATAGTAGAAGATTTTTGCCCCTGGTTATTCCATTTCATTTTATTGTATTAACTCAGCCAAATCCACATACCATATACAGGAATAGGATATGATGGTAAATGCAGGGAGTGGAAAGCCCAGAAACAGAGCCAGGCAACTGCTTTTGAGGGCTGCTGTTTTTCTAATCTGTTTTTCTCTTGGGAGAGGAGGTGGTAAGAGCAGAACTTGAAGGAATGTTTCCTTTATCCAGAGGCATGGTTTCAGCCGGCAAGAGCATTCTGTAGGTTGGGCATCTTATAGATTACTTCAAATGCGTTATGACTCTCAATTCAAAAGGAAAGAAAGTTGTTGTTGTTTTGTATTTAAAAAAATATGTAGTGTGGTCTACAACCATCCCTAACTTGAATCTGTTTCCTACTACTTTTTTTGAAACGCAGCCAATGATCAGAAAATTCCCCTGTTGCTGGAAGAGAGATTTATTAGCATTGGCGTTGGGGAAGTTCATGGTTGGCTGTAGTACTGTAGGCAATAGAGTCACAAAGGCAGAGTTTATTACTATTTCAGATCCAAACTTCAGAGGAATGTGAGCACACATCATTAAGTTTGATTTACATTGTTTTTCCCCCCCCGTTGTTGTTGTTGTTAGAGCAGTTAGACAATATAATTACAAAAACACTACTGTATACGTAATCGCACTTCAAGTCTTGAAAGAACCTTTAATTGCCGCTGTTAGTGCTTGGAGGAAAATCTGTTTTTATAAATCTCTCAATAAATAATGCCCATTTTAATTCAGAGATTTACCACAAATGAATGAGAATTTCAGTTTGATAATAATATGTTTTCTTGTAAAAATTTTGAGTGTTTTTTTTTGGCTACGGAAAATATGACTTTTTAGAATTTCCTTTGTTTCAGTTGCTGTAGCAACCTGCCAACGTCCTAGATATGAATGGCTTCCTACAGATCAAACCAAGTGTATTCAGTTGACATTTTGTTACAATGAGGTTTTTAGCACATCTCAGGAATTCTGCATGATGTTGAGTAACATGAGGCCCTTAAAGATGGACTAAACAAGGCCTCTGTGTTTTCACTGATTTACTGCTGTCTCATAATTTGAAAAATCATACATTCTGGGTAAAATAACGCTGACGTTGCCAGGGAACTTTAGCACAGTCACCAAACAGTAATTTCTATTTCCTTTTCCTGTGAATTAATTGCTTGTCAGATAAAAATTGAAATCAATGTGGAGAGGTAATAATTATGGAAGAAACACTTTTTTGCTCAAGCCAACTTTGAAGTTGAATGGTGATTTAATTGCTAAGATATTTTTAAGAACTGTGTATAGCTTAAAGTAGCTGAGTTAACTTATCAATAGTGAACTTTGTCCTTTGGAATGGTGGCTCTGATTCATTGGTTGTAAATCAAATGTATTTCCACATGAACAATATCCAGAAGCAGATCTTCTGTATTGCTGTGGAAAGTTGGATGACTTTTGAGCTGAGCTCTAACGGAAAAGACAAATTGATTTAGAAGAGAGTTTACATTACATTTTCAATTTAACTTCTATTTTTGAAAGTGGTATATGAAACTCAATGAAAGCTGGCTGGAACAATCTATAAGATGAAATACAGTTTTATTTCATGATGATTAATTTTTCATGTATCATTGGCTAATTTGTGTTATAATTATATTTGAATTGGATGATAATTTGCTTTTCAGAAAGAAAATGGAAAAGGGGTAAGGAAACATAGGAAAGTTACTTAAATGAGGCATTATTTCTTTGGCTTGGTATGTGGAAAAAAGCAGTGTAGGAATCAACTCCTTCAGGATGTTCAGATCATAAGAAGTAGACCTGTCTGAATGACTTACCACAGCAGCAGCACAGAGACACATGCAAGCACACACTAGAAAAATGACTTTTGAATAGATGTAACTAAGCTTTATAATAAGGACAGAAATGCTGAGTAGCCAAATTTCAAAACCTGATAGAGTTTTATACCTTTAAACTTATGACATTTATACCTATACTGGTACTATGCTAGGAAGAATAAAGTGTAAGGGAAACTGTCAAGATAGAATCAAAGGAATGGGAATAAAGGAATATCATCATTGTAGATGATGACTTGTTTGAAATGATTGCCAGAATTTCTATTACCAGAGATAAAATTAATAGAGAGAGCACAGACATATATCCAGAACAGAAGAGAGCAAGTAGTATGAGACTAAATAGTATTCAAAAAAACCCTAAACAAATCCCAGCACCATAACACACATATTTGTAAACCCTGGGGCACAGAAGAAAGAGGAGGACCTCAGAAGGGAGGGAGCCTCTGCTAGAGCAAAAGTAGATCTAGGTTCAGGGAAAGGTAGTGACTACATGGCAAAACGTCTACTAGGGTTGCTTTCTGTTCACTGCCACTGTTTCTATGCTTTCTCCTTTTGAGGAGCAGTAACCTCTCCCGGAGATGGCCTACAGACTAGTCTTTTCACATCTTTACTTCTCACTCTCTCTTTCCTATTCCGTCTTAGGTACTCTAAAAAGGGACTCTTGCCTAAACCCAATATAACCAAACTAAACCAAAACAAGTCAGATAATTTCTTCCTGTAGTTACTGATGTCTGGAGCTCCTTAGATTCAGGACAAAAATGACAATGTATTGAACCAAGTAAATGCCTTGCTAGGTAACACTTAGAACTTCATTCATTTGAAAATGTGCTCAGCTCTTCAACAAGAGGCCATTTCCTGTTTCAGAGCCATTTCCTGTGTGTTCAGAGCCATTTCCTTTTGAGACAAGGTGGAGGGGAGAAGAGAGCAGTGAATATCCCACATGTGTCCATGGAGATGTGATAAAAAGCTTAAATCATCTCCTCTGTTCTCTGAGGGTCAGCCTTGAGATTATTTTTCCACCTAAAGCAGTGATTTTCTGTACATGGCAATATAACCACACAAAATACAAACCATCCAGCAGTCCTATAGAGCATCATGTGTGTAATGATTTTTACCAGTTTACTTTCACCATACCTGTCTTTATTTTGAAGGAGCACTGCTTCTATGTGAAAGCAGATTTGAGATTCCTTCCCACACTGACCCAGCATACCTCCCTAATAAATGCTTCTCTAGACCTCAGAGAGGAGAAGTAGAAAGAAGAGCAAAAAGGGGGAAAGAATAAAGAATTGTAGAGGTTTTGGAATCACAGGGCAGATTTAAAAGATGTTTAGAAAGCACCAGTACTTAGGTGCATCCCCAAGTATTCCAATCTAATTGATTTGGGTAGGGTCCAGCCTTTGGTTTTTCAGGCAATTCTGTTTATCGATTCAAGTCCAGTCCAATTATTTTGCTGCTGTGGGCCCCAAGGCCCCAGGAGGTGACATAGGCTGTTGATGACCTGCTCAGATGGTTGCACACCTGGCCCCAAGACAAGTTCGGCCACTTGCCAGTTTCCATCCTGCCAACTGTACCACAGGGCGCAATGCACTTGCTTCATTTTTTGGTAATATAATGTTTGGCCAAACCAAGATCTCATGTTTTAAAAATTCAAGGGCTATACATTTACTTGTCATGAGTACAACTTATTCTCAAAATTCCTGGTTGTAACATAACAGATAGAATAGTCAGCCCTCCTCCCTAAAAAAAATTATCAATGTGTTTGGGGAGCAGTATAGATTTAATATTTAGGAATATTCCTATCAAACTGACTGATTGACATGTAAGAAACCCATATGAAGCAGCTTATCTTCTCAATTGTGGTGTCTGATTGAACTATCTTTCTCCTTTCTTTGGAGTCTATGTTGCTGTGTCATTAACATGGAATGTTGTAGTGACAGTGCCTGCCTTTATATACCATAGAGAGAAACTACAATTTTTAGTGAGTTTTTTCTGAGACTGAGAACTTACTCAGTGTTCACTCAAAATAGTGTTGTCATGCCATTAATTAGAGCTTATAAATATTCTTTAGTTGATTTTTAATTTGCATCTTAAAAATTGCTGTTGTAGATTATTTTTAGAATATTGATAAACCTTGGGAAAGGTCTTCATTGCATTTTACTAATATTTTGTTCTAGTTTTATAGTCTTGAGAGTGTTAAAATAGTTGATTAAAATCCATAGGGAGACAAGTCTTGTGATCTTAGATCCTTTTGTTTTAAGCCCAGAAATATCTTTGTGAATGTATTTTTGCTTCAACCACAATTCTCTTCCTATTATTTTTCTCACAGTGAAATCATTAGCCTGTGTTTATGAGATTGATGTCTGTTGTCATGGAAATAAACAATGTCACAAATTTAGCGCTGTAGAAAGAAAAATAGGTTGAGAAGCAAAACCTTTGGGAAAAATAAAAGTTGAAATTGTTTTAAAACCACCCCAGTGTTAATTGGAAAGATAATTCCCACATTCTAGTTAACCTTATTTGTCTGATACTTTTTTGAAACATCATTAATGCAGCTCATTTAAATGCAAAATTGCTTTCAAACAAGGTCATTTCACAATAGCTGTTCCTGACTACAATTGAGGAAATTTAGAAGAAAAGGCACATATTGAAAATGGTGTATATCAAGCAAACAAAAAACGTGCTGTACATTTAAAACTTACAGACTAGTTGTTGGGATATCGATTATCAAAACAGATAAAAAACAAAACAAAGAAACCCACAACCAAACCAAATAAAACAAACAGTTTAAAATTGTACTTTTATATTCCAAGTAGAGAAAAAATAAAGGTGTATGACCATTTACATAGTAAAGACACCTAAAGAAGACTTTCAAATGGGAATTAGCCTCAAGAGCTGAGGGAAAAAATTCAATGTGCTCTTAAAAATAAGTATTCTTTGTTGCAGTGAAATATGTAACTAATTTCCTTCCAGGGATGAGATGTGCTGTCAGCAGTTAAAGTTATTTTTAATGGAGTTAGAATTTTCCATTTGGGCTTGGGGTCTGGTAGGCTGCCCAGCTTCTGTTTCATTTATTTTTTCCCCTCTAAATCCAAGCATGTATGATATGTTTTTGTCCACCTAGATTTCTTTTTCATTCATTGTTACCTTTACGTTTTGTGTTGAAATTTAATTGTTAAATTATGACTACTTTTAAGATATTCATTTTTACTCCTTGAGTTAAGTAAAATAATAGTTTTTAAAATTCTTTTAAGAGCAATATATATCATTTGCATGAACATACAACAATTACTGGTAAGACGTATGCTGGAAAGCAGAGAGTTTTGTATTTATGTCATACTGTGGCATAAAGCCTAGTAAAGGTAGCCAATATAAAGCGACCTGTATATTTATCTTACATCTAAAATGTGGAGAGTGAGGGTTTTACTGAAAGATATCTGTGCCTCCTATTAAGTTGAGGTTTCCATATTTTTCCATTTGGGTTGTATGTTTTTTGAATGAAAGAACCAAAATTTAGTAGCAGACATTTTTGATCAGTTAGAACAAGTGGTATGTTTTATTTTGGTGACTAATCACTTTTAAGTTTTCCAGAATTGGTTGTTTTAGTTTTGTTAGGGTTAAGCTATATTGAAAGTTTGCACTGCTACTTTTAAACTTCATGAGCAAATACAAGTTTCACCAAGAAACAGTTGTTGGAATTAAGTTTTGTAAGTGATATGAGATTGTTGCAGTTGTTGTAAATCATGCATTGAAAATGAGTTTATTTAAATTAGATCAGAGAGGAAAAGATCATGGTAACAAAATAAAGATCTTTGTGAACAATGGGCCATGCCACAAGGCCAACTAAAATGTGATAAAATTCTGGGACTTAGATACAGTTTTTTTCCCTTGGAATTTTTTTTTTAAAGACAAATACTTCCTCAAATTTGGATGTCAAACTTGTCCTGAAGGATAAGATTATCTAAGTAGGCATATGGGGGCAAGGCTAAGAGGTAGAAATCAAATATAATTCTAAAGTTTTATTGCATCAATCTATTCCACTGACAGAATAGGATGGACAACTCAGAAAGAAGAAATGGGCAATTTTAGACAAACTGAGTTTGAGTCCAGCAAGTCAGAATCTCTACCAGGATCAATGAATATTAATACGTAAATAACTACTAGATATTTTTTAAAAAGATTCCCTTTTAATTTCTGTTCTAGAACGTGGTTCTCCTCGAGATTTAGTTACTAAAGACATCACTGACACATCAATTGGGGCTTATTGGACATCTGCTCCAGGAATGGTTCGCGGTTACAGGGTCTCATGGAAATCACTTTATGATGATGTTGACACTGGAGAGAAAAATCTTCCTGAAGATGCAATCCATACTATGATAGAAAATCTGCAGCCAGAGACCAAATACAGAATTTCAATATTTGCCACTTACAGCAGTGGAGAAGGAGAACCTTTGACTGGAGATGCCACAACTGAATGTAGGTAACATTATGGGTGTGTTTGGGTGTGTGTTGGTGCTACCCAATAGTTATCAGCTCAAGTGACAATGCAGTTTAATCACTTGAATTTTTTTTCTTTACATGATAAATGAAGTCTGAGGAGTTAGGATCTTTAAAGAATTTGGCTTTAATTCTGAGTAGGTATCTAAAAATATATCAAATTTGGAAATATCAAATCTCTTTCCACTACCTATATTTGTCTTTTTTCCTGGTGCAATGATTGACTAAGTAGAATACCCAACTACTAAAAAGACCAGAAGCTATGAAGTGAAGAGAATTCAGCCACATTTGTAAAGCTGCATGATCTTTGTCAAGAGCTTAACCTTCTTTGTGCCTCAGTTTCCTAATCTGTAGAATGCAGATAATAAATCTTGTCTCTTAGAGTTGTGAGGATTATATAAAATAACAGTATACAAAGCAGTCAGCATGGTACCTAGCCACTTAGAGATGATTGATAAATGATGGGTGGCTATTGAAACTATGATTATCATACAACCAAGACTTAACTTAGTTCTCTTTCTTTTCTTTCTTTTCTTTCTTTCTTTCTTTCCTCCCTCCCTCCCTCCCTCCCTCCCTCCCTCCCTCCCTCCCTCCCTTCTTTCTTTCTTTCTTTCTTTCTTTCTTTCTTTCTTTCTTTCTTTCTTTCTTTCTTTCTTTCTTTCTTTCTTTCTTTCTTTCTTTCTCTCTCTCTCTTTCTTCCTTCCTTCCTTCCTTCCTTCCTTCCTTCCTTCCTTCCTTCATTCCCTCCCTCCCTCCCTCCCTCCCTCCTTCCTTTCTTTCTTTCTTTCTTTCTTTCTTTCTTTCTTTCTTTCTTTCTTTCTTTCTTTCTTTCTTCCTATTATATTTGGTAAGGTCAAATCAAAAGTCCATTCAATTTTCTGGTGGCTCAGATTTACCTCAATCTCACTAATTTTTTTTTTTTTTTTTTTGGTAAATAATTATGAATGATCTATCATAATCACCTGGCTGGTGAAGGATGTGTCAGGATATCTTTTTTTTTTTTTTTTTGAGATGGAGTCTGGCTCTGTTGCCCAGGCTGGAGTGCAGTGGCGAGATCTTGGCTGACTGCAAGCTCCGCCTCCTGGGTTCACGCCATTCTCCTGCCTCAGCCTCCAGAGTAGCTGGGATTACAGGCGCCCGCCACCGCGCCCGGCTAATTTTTTGTATTTTTAGTAGAGACGGGGTTTCACCGTGGTCTCCATCTCCTGACCTTGTGATCCACCCGCCTCAGCCTCCCAAAGTGCTGGGATTACAGGCGTGAGCCACCGAGCCCGGCTTGTGTCAGGATATCTTAATTCACTTTCCTGAAAGCTTATTTGTTTGAGTGATAATGATGTGTCAGTGTAGGTTCAACAGTTGTAACAAATGTACCACTTTGGTGAAGGATGTTGATAATGGGGGAGGCTGTGCATGTGTGGAGGTGGGAAAGGGAACATGGGAAATCTCTGTACCTTCTGCTCAATCTCTGTACCAAAACTGCTCTAAAACAATATAAAATCTATTAAAAACAAACAATTGAAACCAAACCAAACCAAACCAAATGTCATTTGTTAAGCATGGGCATTTCTAAGCATTTGTAGGAGAAAACTTTAATCCTTTTGTTTTGGGAAGGTTTTAGGAAAAGGAGAAAGAATGGGCATTCATGCATTTCCTTCTATAAAAAAGAAGTAGAGGAATTTGGTGATTTTTCTGGCAAAGGAAGAGAGAGGGAGAAGTGCCATGAGCAATTTCAGTTAAGTCCTATATCCTGATTTTAAGTTGTCCTTAAACTAAAATCTTTGTGTCTAAGTTCATTTTCTTTTTATCATTTGCAAGCTCAGTTGGATGTTCAAGTTTAAATTTGTATCTTAATTCACCAGATTTTAAAAAATCAACTTCTTTACAGGAAATTTAAATATGTGAGAAGACATAGTTCTCAGATATTCACATGATTGGTAGTAAATTAAATCTTGTGTCTGGAATATATTGGCTGATGTAGTTTAAGAACGCGGTAGAAATTCATTCTCTATTTTTGAGGAAATTCACTTGTAAAGAGAAGCTGTATTGTAAACTTAGGTCACATATGACACATAGAGCTGAATTTATTTGTAGGAGTAAAGATACAGTTCATGTGGCTGAGAAATTATAAAAGTATATGTATTTAGAGGGATTTTTTTTCTCCAAAAATTATCTTCCATTTTGTCTTTTTCCAAAAAGTTGGAGGCTTCAAATAATTGTTTGGAATTTAAAATATCTACAAGAGATGTGTTGTCGCTGAAAGCAAATATGGTGGCAGAAACTAAATAAACCTCTGTATCTCAGAAGATGAGCATCTAAGAAATTTTCAATATTTCTTGGCTAATTGGTTGATTTAAACATTGATGAACAGAAAGGCCTATTTTTTTCCCAAGTTAACTTTTTTTAAATTATACTTTAAGTTCTGGGGTACACGCGCAGATCGTGCAGGTTTGTTACATAGGTATACATGTGCCATGGTGGTTTGTTGCACCCATCAACCCATCACCTACATTAGATATTTCTCCTAATGCTATCCCTCCCCTAACTCCCTACCCTACTACAGGCCCTGGTGTGTAATGTTCCCTTCCCTGTGTCCGTGTGTTCTCATTGTTCAAGTCCCACTTATGAGTGAGAACATACGGTGTTTGGTTTTCTGTTCTTGCGTTAGTTTGCTGAGAATGATGGTTTTCAGCATGATCCGTGTCCTTGCAAAGGACATCCTTTTTTATGGCTATGTAATATTCCATGATGTATATGTGCCACATTTTCTTTATCCAGTCTATCATTGATGGGCATTTGGGTTGGTTCCAAGTCTTTGCTATTGTGAACAGTGCCACAATAAACATACGTGTGCATGTGGATTTATAGTAGAATGATTTATAATCCTTTGGGTATATATCCAGTAATGGAATTGCTGGGTCAAATGGTATTTCTAGTTCTAGATCCTTGAGGAATTACCACACTGTCTTCCACATTGGTAGAACTAATTTACACTCCTACCAACAGTGTAAAAGCATTCCTACTTCTTCACATCCTCTCCAGCATCTGTTGTTTCCTGGCTTTATAATGATTGCCATTCTAACTGGTGTGACCTAGTATCTCATTGTGATTTTGATTTGTATTTCTCTAATGACCAGTGATGAAGAGCTTTTTTTCATATGTTTATCGGCTGCATAAATGTCTTCTTTTAAGAAGTGTCCATTCATATCCTTCGCCAAATTTTTGATGGGGTTGTTGGTTTTTTCTTGTAAATCTGTTTAAGTTCTTTGTAGATTCTGGATATTAGCCCTTTGTCAGATGGATAGATTGCAAAAATTTTTTCCCATTCTGTAGGTTGCCTGTTCACTCTGATGATAGTTTCTTTTGCTGTGCAGAAGCTCTTTAATTAGATCCCATTTGTCAATTTTGGCTTTTGTTGCCATTGCTTTTGGTGTTTTAGTCATGAAGCCTTTGCCCATTCCTATGTCCTAAATGATATTGCATAGGTTTTCTTCTAGGGTTTTTATGGTTTTAGGTCTTACATTTAAGTGTTTAATCTATCTTGAGTTAATTTTTGTATAAGGTGTAAGGAAGGGATCCAGTCTCAGCTTTCTGCATATGGGTAGCCAGTTTTCCCAACACCATTTATTAAATAGGGAATCCTTTCCCCATTTCTTGTTTTTGTCAATTTTGTCAAAGATCAGATGGTTATAGATGTGTGGTGTTATTTCTGAGGCCTCTGTTCTGTTCCATTGGTCTATTTATTATACTTTAAGTTTGTGGTACCAGTACTTTGCTGGTTTTGTTACTGTAGCCTTGTAGTATAGTTTGAATTCAGGTAGTGTGATGCCTCCAGCTTTGTTCTTTGTGAGTAGGATTGTCTTGGCTATACGGGCTCTTTTTTGGTTCCATATGAAATCTAAAGTTTTTTTCTAATTTTGTGAAGAAAGTCAATGATAACTTGATCAGGATAGAATTAAATCTATAAATTACTTTGGGCAGTATGGCCATTTTGACAATATTTATTCTTCCTATCTACAAGCATGGAATGTTTTTCCATTTGTTTGTGTTCTCTCTTATTTCCTTGAGCAGTGGTTTGTAGTTCTCCTTGAAGAGGTCCTTCACATCCCTTGTAAGTTGTATTCCTAGGTATTTTATTCTCTTTGTAGCAATTATGAATGGGAGTTCACTCATGATTTGGCTGTTTGTCTGTTATTGGTATAGAGGAATGCTTGTGATTTTTGCATATTGATTTTGTATCCTGAGACTGCTGAAGTTGCTTATCGGCTTAAGGAGATTTTGGGCTGAGACGATGGGTTTTTCTAAATATATAATCTTGTCATCTGCAAATAGAGACAATTTGACTTCCTCTTTTCCTAATTGAATACCCTTTATTTCTTTCTCTTGCCTTATTACCCTGGCCAAAACTTCCAATACTATGTTGAATAGGAGTGGTGAGAGAGGACATCCTTGCCTTGTGCCGGTTTTCAAAGGGAATGCTTCCAGTTTTTGCCCATTCAGTATGATACTGGCTGTGGGAAGCCTCTTTTGAAGAAGGAGCAGGCTTGGCAGGAATGAAGTGTTCATTTTTAGGTCGCGGTTGCCCTTCCATATTCTCAGGTTCCACATGTGCAAAAGTAACCAACTGCTGATAGACAGTATTTTTTAAAAAGCATTAAGAAATAACAATACAACAATAAATAATAATGCTAATAAATATATAGTATAATCATTATATGACATTTACATTGTATTATAAGTAATCTAGAGATGATTTGAAGTTCAGCAGGGTCTTGAATAATATCATAACATTGATGAGAAAAAAGAATTGATTCCTGGTGTGGGTCACTATCTGTGTGGAGTTTGCACATCTTCTCCATGTTTATGTGGGTTTCCTCCAGGTACTCTAGTTACCTCCCACATCACGTTAGGTGAACTGGCACATCCACATGGTCCCAGTCTGAGTGAGTGTGGGGGTGTGTGTGTGTGGGTGCCTAGGATGGGGTTCTCCCTTTTGCCCTGAGCTACTTGGACAGGCTGTGTCCACTGTGATCCTTAACTGGAATAAATGGGTGAATAATTATGTTACTGGTTTTCATTTGTCTTTCTGAAATGTATATAGAGCTCACACATACGTCAGTGTTTTTTATTGAGAAGTTTGGTGATGTTTTTGTGATCAGAAATATGATGTAGGAACTTAACTCTTGTTTATATCAATTAACCTCTGGAAAATTGGTTTCCTTATGTCAGTTGTACAAAGTTGCAGTTTCCAAGAAATTATTTAACAACATTAGGTGAGGACTTACTGTATTAGGGAGGATGTGCATAGGTTTGTGTGAATACTACACCATTTTACATCAGGAACTTGAGCATGTGAGGATTTTAGTTTCTATGGGAGATCCTGAAACCAATCTCCCATGGATACCAAAGGGCAACTGTATGTGAAAACTGCTGAAATGTCTAAGTAAATAAGAAAGAAGTCATGGATTTTTCTTTGTTCTACCATCATTTTGTTGTTGTTAGAAAGTATTTTCAGAAATCTGAGTGAGATCTGCTGTTTAGGTGGTAGAGGAATCCTAAGGTGTGGATAACTCAGCAGAACTCCTAGCCTACGCTCCTAGAGTTTCGCATATGCTTCCAAGAGGGCATTCTGGGAACGTCTTTAAGATTGCTTTCACCTGAAACTCAGGGACATGGTATGCAGACTGTTGATACAATGAAATGAATACATTGATAAATGAAAATCATGAATTGGGGTTAGAAAGCCAGCAGAAGGGACACTTTCTAGTGCCCTTCTAATTTATGGCAGCTGGCTTAGCAGTGGTACAGTGGGTGTTTGAAAGTTTCTCATGATAGTTACTAACACATGAAAAGAACTTACAATGTGAGAGGGTGTAACAGCATTTAATGGCGTGTGGTATCCAATCAATGATGTAAAAATTCTTACTCTTTGGTTATGGGAAACCAACAAGGGTTTGTTTTTTTTTCTCCCTAAAATCCAGTTTACTATTAAAACTAGGATGAGATATGCTGTACTGTATTTCATGTCCGTTTCTTCATTTTAAAGAGTTAATTAAAAGGCAGGAATGTAAGTGAGGTCATTAAGGCATATCAAGGTATGACATATCACTTTTGGCTGTTATTAATATGTTTAAATTTTGAAACATGTTAAAGCTTGGTATCCCATTTTTTTGAAACTTAAGTTTCTTTTTAAATCAATATTCATAAAATTTAACTTTTTATTTTTCTAAATTCTGAGTTGTGTGAAATTGGTTTAAAAATTTTGTAAGAGAGACAATGTCTTGTTCCACTGAGTAAAAATTTAAGAGATGAAACAAAAGATGAGAAAACGTACTGTAGGGGGGCGGAGCAAGATGGCCGAATAGGAACAGCTCCAGTCTCCAACTCCCAGCGCGAGCGACACAGAGAAAACGTACTGTAGCACAACCACTTCTAGAAAACTGTTAGACACCCATCAACTTATTTGATATTTGTGACAACTGGTAATGATAATAATCCAAATAGATTATTTTTCTATATACTATTCTTTCTTGTACTATTTTCAGACCTCCAGGTAAAGTCTTTAGATTTTTTTGTTTGGAAATACATATATATATGTTTATATCATATATATTTTTATATAATAATATATATTTTATATATATGTAAACTTTTTTCCTTTTAATAGTTCACTTACCTGGAGAATAATAACAGCGAATTGATGATTAATCTAAATAAATTTTAGTATTTCCAGAAAATAATGGACTTTGCTGAGAGTTCTCTTAGTTTCTTTAAATCTAAAAATAAAAATTGCAGCCAATATAATTTTGATTGAAATTATATTTTTTCATCTCTCAGAAGCATAATTCATAAGCATCATAACCATATATTGAATTTACCTACTTTATCATTTTTATATTTGTCCTCTATACATATTATGTGTTTTTAAAAAAATATGGCTTCTTTAAAGATTTTATTTTTATTACTGATTTTAAGCAATTTAATTATGATGTGTCTTGGTATAGTTTCTTTATGTTTCTTGTGTTTGGGGTTCACTAAACTTCTAGAATGTGTGAGTTTATGGTTTTTATAAAATTTGAACAAGTCCATCCCATTAGTTTTTCAAATATTTTATTTATTACACCCCCACTTTATTCAGGAACTCCAATTAACTACACATATATTAGTCTGCTTGAAGTTATCACACAGCTCACTGATGCTCTGTTCGTTAAAAAATTGTTTTTCTTTCCTTGTGTTTCATGTTCTATTATCATGCCATCAAGTTCACTAATCATTTTTTATATTTTCTAATCTGCTGTAAATATTATCTTGTGTGTTTTTCATTTTAGATATTATTTTTATCTCTAGAAATGTTTGAGTCTTTTTTATATGTTCTATATCTCTAGTTAAAATGCTTAATCTTTCTTCTACCATTATTACATATGAAATATAGTTATAATAACTGTTTTAACGTCCTTTTAAATTCTGTAATATATGTCGTTTCTAGTTCTGTTTCTATTGATTGATTTTTCTTCTTATTATGTGTTGTCTTAGTTTGGACTGCAATAACAAAAGGTATTACTATTGACTGAGTGACTTTAACAACAGAAAGTTATTTTCTCACAGTTTTGGAGGCTGGAAAGTTCAAGATTAAGGTCTGGCAGGGTTTGATTTCTGGTGAGGGCTCTCTTCCTGGTGGGTGGTTACCTTTCTTTATGTCCTCATATGGCCTTTTCTCAGGCTGTGAATGTGGAAAGAGAGAGACAGAACTCTGGTGTCTCGTTTTTTTCTTATAAAGTCACCAAGCCGATCAGATTAAGGCCTCACTCTGATGGCCTTATTGAACCCAAATTGCCTCTACAAAGGCCTCATGTTTAAATGTCATCACATTGAAGGTTAAGACTTCAACATGTGAATTTAGTGGTGGGAGACCTTCAATCCATGATACAGGTCATAAGTTTTTCCTTTTTGACGTGCTTTGTAACTTTTATTAGATGTCAGATTTTGTGAATTTTATTTGCTTGGGTGCTAGATGTTTTTATGTTCATATAAATATTCTTAAGTTTTATTCTGGAATACAGTTAAGTTACTTGGAAATAGTTTGATCTGACACTCGCTTTTAAACTGTTTCAGTTTAGGACTAATTTTGCCCCATTATTGAGACAATCACCTACTAAATACCCTACATGATGTCCCTAGAGTTGTGAGGTTTTCTCTTCTGGGTAGGGGGAACATTCTAACCCTGTGTGAGCTCAAGAAATTGTTCCCTGGGCTCCTTTGGGGTGGTTTTTTCCCTAGTTGTGGGTGGTTTTCTCACGCATACGCACTGATTATCCTAGGTTGAAGACTCAAGTATTTTCTCTGTGGCACTCTCTCATTCACAGTACTCTATTCTTCAAGTTCCGGTTGCTTTGGGCTCTCCAGACTTGCAACAACTTCTTGACAATTAAGGGAGGCCACCAGGCTCCATCTGGATTCCCCTTTCTTTTACTGGGGACTGGAAATTCCAGGCAATAGCTGGGCA
Organism: Macaca mulatta; assembly: GCF_049350105.2. NCBI lineage: Eukaryota > Metazoa > Chordata > Mammalia > Primates > Cercopithecidae > Macaca > Macaca mulatta. The sequence goes on from NC_133409.1 coordinate 110,585,160, forward strand.
ATCACAGAACCTATTCCCCTTTGTTCCTTATCTCTCTTAGGGATGAGTGTCCTGTGCCAACTGATATCATGTCTGAAAATTATTGTGTTTTATTTTTCTTAGTTTTTTTTTTTCAGGCTTCTTAGTTGTTTCAAATGGCTCTTGACCACTTGAACATGAAATTTTCTCTTACAATCAGGAAGATTCTTTGCTGATTTTGAATTTTGTTTAGCTTAATCTTTTACTGTAGAACATGTTTATGTTCTTTTGAACATTGATTATTGAACTGAATAAAATGGTCCTGCTTATGAACTCTAATTATGTATAAAAATAGGATGTTGTAGGTTATTTGTGGATGCTGATTACTTATTTCATATAGAGTTATTAATAATTGTGAAATATTAGCAAAAGAGAATTTAATAAATAATTACATATTATTGATTACATATTAAGCAAACACTATTTACAGATAGTGCTTTCTGAAATATTCAGCACATACCAGTTTATCTTTGGAGCCCCTGAGATATTTTGAAGTGTTAGTTTCCTATTCTTTTGTGCTCATAGTCTGAGATGTGCATGGCAATCATAAGAATGGTGTTAACTACAGTCACTCTGGCTAGTCATTTACGGATTGCAACTTTTTCTGAAAAAGTCCAAGTAAAATGTTCAACTCTGAATTCATAATTTTTAGTATTCTCCACAGCATTATTACTGGATAAATTCTTTACAGATGGAAATATAATAAAAATTCTAAAACCTTATCTCCGGAAACGGATGTTTTCTTTACTAAAGTCTCTAGAAGGCAAATAGGAAATCTCTGCAATATGAACTTCCATTTTTTAGTATTAGCTAGATAAAACGAAAACATCTTGCTGAGCTCTCAATGAGATTAGGCTCACACGCCATCATGAATTTATGAGAGGTTACAGTGCTAAGCAATGGAACAGTGTACATATTTAAGAAGCCACAGAGAGTTTCTTTTCACATAAATGAAGAGGTGAACATACATTTTTTTTCAACATGGTATACAGTTGAATCTTCCTTTTATCTCACAGTATCTCAAGATTCCAAAACTCTGAAAGTAGATGAAGAAACAGAAAGCACAATGAGAGTTACGTGGAAACCAGCTCCAGGGAAAGTCGTCAACTACCGTGTTGTCTATCGCCCCCATGGGGGAGGGAGGCAAATGGTTGCTAAGGTGCCCCCCACAGTCACTTCAACAGTGTTAAAGCGACTTCAGCCACAGACCACATATGACATCACAGTTCTTCCGATTTACAAGACAGGAGAAGGAAAGCTTAGGCAAGGATCAGGAACAACAGGTACGAAATAACAGTTACGTTTTGAGGGGGAGAGAAGGTAATGTTTTAAAAGATGACTTTGTGTGTCCACTTCATTTGTAAATGTTTAAAACTGATTCTGTAATAAGTTAAATTATAATGATTAGACAATGTCTAATTAACATGTTATTTTTACCAATCTAGTTCCTGGTTAAATGATTCTACATGTTAATGTTCTCATGCAAATCTAATCTGAATTATGAGAATTATTTACACTTCTACTTAGCTAGCATTCTGTTATCAGGACTTCTATGGAACATGCTCTTTTGTGGTACCAGACTTAAACCCTTTTTATGGATATGCATTTTTGTGGGGCTAATAAAAAAGAAACCCCAAAGCCTAGTCTTATAGATAATATTTTAAAAATATTTTTGTCTTTACAGCTTCTCGATTTAAGTCTCCCAGAAACCTCAAAACATCTGACCCAACCATGTCAAGCTTCCGAGTGACTTGGGAGCCTGCCCCTGGAGAAGTGAAGGGTTATAAAGTCACATTCCACCCTACGGGGGATGACAGAAGACTGGGGGAGTTAGTGGTTGGACCCTATGACAACACGGTTGTTTTGGAGGAACTTAGGTAGGAATTAACTAGGTTTGTCTCAAAGGATGAAATTAATTTGTTTAAAAGGTTGAATAGCTTATGTAAATTAGTAGGCTTTACACAAATATCACTTATATGTCTGTTTGCCAGCAAAGTATTTAAAATCAGCTAAAGCTGTTTTCTTATGCTTGGTGCTGTTGGAGTTGAAGTTAGGATTCAGGGGTCAGCAACAGAATTTAGGCCTGAGCAGGATTTTTTGTAATGTTTAATAATTTTTGTTTGTTATTAAGTGACCAGAATTGGGGTTTTCAATAACACCCTGCTTTTAAAAAATTAACATTCTTATTACACAATGTCACCGAAATTGTAGCCATGTGGAAGTGTGGGGGTTGCTGTACCTTTTGGCAAGGTTTGAGGGACTCATGCTGAAATTTTGAGTGTGAATCCCCCTCCAGTATGCCATACAGGAGAAAGAAGGCAGGACCTCGTGGGTGCCAGCTGGCAGGAGAGGGCAAGGCTGGGCTCGTGAAAGGTCCAGCTCCAGGCTGTGCAGTGAGAAACAAGGAAGTTTCAGTTTGAACAGCACCCTACATTCATTACAGTAAAAAGGATGAACTACTGTGTGTAGTCTTTTGGAAAGTTTGTTTTTCAATCATTCATTCAAGACTATAGAAATCTATATAAAATGCTCGTGATTTACTTTTACCGGAGTAGGGAGGATAAAATTTATTGAGCTTCCTATGTGTCAGGCATTGTGTGAGGCATTGTCTTATGTTACCTTGCAAGGTACAGCACTTCAATTATTTTCTTAAAGCCCATTGCTTAGAAACAGTAAGAATGAAGAGTCTGACCCTTCCCTGACATGCTGAAAGGCAGGGTAGAGACTCTGCATCTGCTAGAAAGGCAAGACAGAAACCAGTGCTGTGAATTCCTAGTGTTCTCTGGAACGCTTGCTGTCTAGTTTCTCTTGACACCTCCCTCACAGGGTAAGCTAAGTGAGAAAGTGGTGGAAATTATTTTTCTTCTTTTATAATGTTGTACCCTATAAACTCTTCATAGTGAAAGCTTAGAAATCAAGATCAATGTCTTTAACAAAGCAAAACAAAAGTGCTACCACTTGAGCCTATGGTTCTCACAGGCTGTATACTTTAACATTTTAGGGCTGGTACCACCTATAAAGTAAATGTTTTTGGAATGTTTGATGGAGGAGAAAGCTCACCACTTGTTGGACAAGAAATGACAACCCTTTCCGACACAACTGTAATGCCAATTTTATCTTCTGGTAAGAAATTGAGTTACATTCCTCCAGGAAAACAACATTAGGAAACTATTTCAAATGTGAACTGTTAGGGTATCATACAATGGAAAACAGTGATACAAATTTTACACTAAAATTTATTTCAATAATTTACATACTTAGTAAAAAAACTTCTTCAAACATCCAGTCAAGCATGCTTTTTGACAGTATTTTTTTATACTTCTTTTATCAGCATTGCATTATTTCATACTTAAATTATTACATAAATCTATTTTTAAAAGAGTACTATGTGTAATTATTAATGTATTATGTGAGTAATGTAATTATTAATGTAGTAATTTAAAATTATGTAATAACGCATAAGTTAAAATTACACATTAAATTTATTAATGCATTTAAATATCAATTTTAAAATTATGCATTATTACATAATTAAGCTCTATTATTTAAAGATGAGTTTTTACTAAATGTAGATATTGTACCTTTTTCTATTTTTAGTGACTAAGATGCAGTTTTCTTTTGTAAAAGTCATTGCAGAAATGATTTATTTGGGCTGGGTAAGCAGTGTTAGGTTACATAAATAGGTGGGCAACTATGACTTGGGAAACAAAATGGTAACATAAGCCCCTTAGATTTTCTGTCCCTGCCGCAATTACAGCCTTTATGAACATAAAGCTAGTTTTTAACATTCTTAGAGAGGGAGGTGGTGGACAGAGTTTACTTCTGATATTTTTCACTATTGCTAAAAAAGAGTAGATCTGGGTAGAGCAGGAGCAGGCTTGTAAGGGCCTATTTCCTTGGGATAGTATTTGGGAATCCTTAATCCTGATACAGTATATAATATGTGAGTGACACATTTGTATTTTATAGTGTGATGAGCATTATTTAATTTTTTTCCAATGATTTCTTTTGTAATATAAAGACCAAATGCTACCCTTGTAATAAATTGGAAAATTTATAGTGGTAATACAAGCTTTTGGAAAGGAGAACAGTAAAAAAATGGATGTGGACAAAATCAAGTGTCAATTCTTGCTGTTTTGCATTAATGTTCTATTGTTTCTCTTATGATGATATTAACTGACTTATATTTTTATTTTGTAGCTTGTACACTGAGGATGTTGGGATTATTTTCTCTTTCCAAAGCTTTTCCTTTGTATCAATGTTTGTGCTTGTCTCTATAGCTCTCAATTTGTATATTTGTTTGCATACTTTTCTAAATTATCTTCCTTCTTCCTTGATTCTTTAAATGTGCAAACTTCACCTTCTATATTTACCTGATTTTTATTCATAGTAGACCATAAACTCAAATGATTAATAGCTAAATAATAATATATCAGGGTTTAAAAAATATATCTTTACTTCAAAAAGGTATAATTTTAAAAGTTATGTGTCTAACCCTTCATATACATGAGGTAGTTACCTAACAGCTTAGCTATTTGAAAAGCTAATTTTTGGCTCACAAAAACCTTTTTTTAGTTTACATGTTTTATCAGTCCATCTCATTCTTGTCCGCTATGACCATTAAATATTGCAGAAGAATGCAACATCTAATGGTTTGACCACATTACCATTTTACTAAAGTTATTAGTACTTCATAGTTAGACAGCTATACATTCCCATTTATTTATTTCAGCCTTTGAGTTTGTGAGCCCATCAAATTTTCAACAATGGCTTAATTCAAGTCTCCAGGTTCTATGAAAGAGGGCAGGAAATCAAGTCAAAGATAAAGGAAAGATTGGCCATTGAAATAATCTTTGGAGGAACTGCTGATTCTTAAGACTGTTAATTGAGGTTAATAAATCAGATGGACGTATTTTCAGAGTCTCGTACTCCACATCACTGAGCTAGACTATAGTACTGAGACAGGCAACACTGAGGATCCAGGGAGTGGCAGAGGTGTGACAAGGAAGTACCCTTGCCAACAATTTGCTTCTTACTGTCTTGTCTCATGATTGCCATGTCAGGGATGGAGTGTCTCACCAGAGCTGAGGCAGACATTGTGTTGCTGGTGGATGGATCATGGAGCATCGGCCGGGCAAATTTTAGAACCGTGAGGAGCTTTATTTCTCGTATTGTGGAAGTCTTTGACATTGGCCCCAAAAGAGTACAAATTGGTAGGTTCTGACAACATTGGAGCCATTTAGACATTTTTATCTTGCTCTTTCGCATGCACTAATGCCAGTGGTGTCATTTTAGCTCTTGCTCAGTATAGTGGGGATCCCAGAACAGAGTGGCAGTTAAATGCTCACAGAGACAAGAAGAGCTTGTTGCAAGCTGTGGCAAACTTACCATACAAAGGAGGCAATACTCTCACAGGTGAGTCTCTTTCAGCTTATGCTTCTGGTCAAGGTTTGTGGCTGAATGGTGATGTGACTGATTCTCTTTTAAAAATCCCACTAGGCATGGCTTTGAATTTCATTCGCCAACAGAGCTTCAGGACCCAAGCTGGCATGAGACCTCGAGCTCGAAAAATTGGTGTGCTCATTACTGATGGAAAATCACAAGATGATGTTGAGGCACCTTCAAAGAAACTCAAGGATGAGGGAGTGGAGCTGTTTGCTATTGGTATGCACTAAAAAGGACAGTGATGCCCCTGGGGTTACAAACGTGCTGAGGGTATTTTTCATAGTTAAAAGTTGTATCTGAAGCATGAAAACATTTTTTTCTATCACATAATTTATCAAAATAATATTCCAGGAAGTTAATTCATTTTTTTTCTCCTTATATTGGGCCAAAACTACATGGTTTCTTAAAAGAAAATTAATAGATCAGGAAGAAAAATGTGCTATTAATAGGATTCAGAAAAACTCCTACTTGGTTTTCCACAGAACCATGTTTATTTTTGATATCCATTATTTTACATTCCAGAAAAGACACTGAAGAGACACTTTTTGGTGGGAAATTGGTGCTACATGCATCTGGAAGAAGCCAATTTAAAAGAGCTTTCAGTTTGTATTATCCTTTGTTTCTGTTTTATTACTGAGAAAAATAATATGTATATTTTAGTTAGCTAATTATTAAACCTTCGTAGTTGACCGAAAGAAGCCATGAATGAAGAAAGCCGTAAATCATTTGCTTTGTTCCATTAATTTTTTTCTGAGAAGTGCTTTTAATTTGTATATATCCGTTTTTGAAGGTATTAAAAATGCTGATGAAGTCGAATTAAAGATGATTGCAACTGATCCTGATGATACCCATGCATACAATGTGGCAGATTTTGAGTCACTCTCCAGGATAGTGGATGATCTCACCATTAATTTGTGTAACAGCGTCAAAGGTCCAGGTAAGTTTAGCCCAGAGTTTCTTGCCCTCAGCACTGCTGATATTTTGGGCCAAATAATTATTCTTTTGGGTGAAGGGGAGGGAACTATTTTGTGCGTTATAAAATGTTTGGCAGTGTGAAGGGCCTCTGCAGGTTGGATGTCAGTAGCATCCCCTAAATTGTGGCAACTATAAAGATCTTCAGTTGTTGCCAAATGTCTGCTGCAGAAAAAAACTGTTCCCAGTTGAGAATCACTGCTTTAGTCCCAGATTTTTTTTCCTGATTTGTTTCTCGTGATGGCACCTCAATGACTTCTAGTTTATTTGAGGATATATTTAGTTTATATCCCGCATACTTGCACCCTCCCCCACACAACATATATATATAAATTGGAAGGGGTAGGAAGACACGGAAAGAGAGATGCTTTCTTTTCTGGGATATACCTGTTGTCTTGTAAAGCATCTTCACTCCATTTAGTTGCTACATTGCTATTAGATGGTTGTTCCCAGACTCTTGGTTTCCTCAGTTTTGGTACCTTTTTTTGATTTCCTAATGTGAGCAGGAATAAAAGAGCAGTCTTTATATCTGATTTGCTTTGCCTCAATTATAGATGATCAGATTTGAAACTTTACACTTATAATCCCTAAATATGAAGAGAAGCTACAATTTTACAGTTTAGACATTTAGAAATTATATAACTTCTTTTTACCAGTGAAGAAACTGAGATCTGGAGAAAAATTACTTAGTCTTGGTCAAATGTTTAAAGACGTTTTTAGGGGTATTTAAAAAAAGTAGATATAGCTAAGGAATTAGGATATTGAGATAAAATTATAGAGCTGGATTTATACTAACAAAGGATGATGCATAATGATTACTCTCTGTGTAAATCATGGGACAAAACATGGTAATCACCAAATTTAAAGGTTTTTTTAAAAAATTACTGATAAAAATTATGGCTCTTATTATGTAAGAAAAATTTTATTTAAGTACATGTAGATTATGGTAAAATTGTCCTTCATTAATTTAATTTGGTTTTGGAAAAGTTGGAAAAAGTTTAAGAAATAAAGTGATAGAAATGGTTCACTTGCTCTGGATGCTAGGGGTATGTTTATTTGAATGTTCCCTCTTGGGTTTCTTTCTCCTAACTTTTGCAGATTTTCTTTTTTGAATTTTGAACAACAGATTGACCTTTTCCCTGGAGAAATAGACCAGCCTGGCAGCCAGAATTTGTAGGCTTCTGGCTCTTGATTAGCTGAGAGAGTTGTAGTTTTATTCCATTGGACAGAACTTTGAGTGGGGATGAAAACATCCTTTATCTGTTTTGCTTTTTTTTTTTTTTTTTTTTAAATGAACTATGTAATAGTTGCATTCATTCTAGTTTTCCAGACAGTAAAATTGCTTGATAATTTTGTAGGTTTGACTCTTACCCAAGTACAATAAAAGTGAAGATACTAAGAATGGAAAGGCTTTCCCCAGTTTTGGCTTGCACAAAAAGTAGAAAGAGTTTATATGAGAATGATTTGCTATGCTTATGGAGTTATTGAATTAATCCTTTTCTCTTTTAATTTTTATTTGGGCTGTTTTCCTGTTAGACATACTGAGCTTAATATTTCTATTTTCATCAGCATTTATTCAAGATACTGTTATGTATTAGTCATTTCACCTATGTCCACCCACAGGGAGTACAATCACAGGCGGTAGGATATTCCCAGATTGAAAAACACGTGTTTGTTTGCATTCTCTCCAGTGATACAGTTGTCAGTTTCCTTTATTATACAACTAGATCCTGTTAGAGAATAGAATGAATGAAAAATCAATTCTGTCCTCACAGAGCATAACCTTTAGTTAAGGAGAGAAGACATGAGTATATAGAAACAAAATGATAATGAGGGTAGGGAAGTTGTGTGGTGCCAATAGTGATAGGGACAATGGAGAAGCTAAATTGTCAGGACCTAAATTCTTATTTACTGATTATATGTACAAGGGTAGAGAGAGGAGGAACTATCAAAAGGTGATTCAGAGATCTCGTATTAGTCTGTTCTCATGCTGCTAATAAAGACGTACCCAAGACTGGGTAATTTATAAAGGAAAGAGGTTTGATTGACTCCTAATTCCATGTGGCCGGGGAGGCCTCACAATCATGGAAGAAGAACATGGGAGGTCTTACATGGTGGCAGGCAAGAGAGAGAATGAGAGCCAAGGGGAAGAGGAAACCCCTTATAAAAGCATTAGATCTCGTGGGACATTCACTACCACTAGAGCAGTATGGGGGAAACCACCCCCATGATCCAATTATCTCCGTCTGGGTCCCTCCCACAGCACTTGGGACTTATGGGAGCTACAATTCAAGATGAGATTCAAGTGGGGACACAGCCAGACCATATCGGGTCTTCAGTCTCAGTGACCTGTAAATTGGTAAAGTTTGTAAGAAACAGGAGGATCAGTTTTAAGGAAAGACAACGAGCTCATGTTTTAATCTTCTAAGGATAAAAAACCTTTTAGTTACCTATGCATAGAGGTCTTACAGGTGATTTATTGTAGCTACTTAGTATGTGAAAAGAAGTATGTGAAAGCTTAGAATATGGAGCGTAATATTGTTTCAATGTAATTTCAAATATTGTCACCTTTCTACAATAATGAGAAAAGTGTATACCCTTTATTTCCATGTGTAGGTGATTTGGAAGCACCTTCTAACTTAGTTATTTCTGAGCGAACCCATCGTTCTTTTAGAGTGAGCTGGACACCACCTTCTGACAGTGTGGATCGATACAAGGTGGAATACTATCCAGTTTCTGGAGGGAAACGTCAAGAAGTGAGTAGGAACACCTACAGCTTCTTCCTTATGTTGAGATTGGGTCCTCCTCATTAGGGCTCTGAGAATAATGTTAGGTGAGGGGCAAGAGGGATGAAGAGGGGCCAGAAATGAGTCAAGAATAGTGCTTTCTATTCTTGACTTTGCTAGACAGGCACTTCCATCTGGCTTTAATTAAAGGGAAAGAGCTTTGCTTAAATTCTTACGGTTTTTAAGAACTGTAGAATATCACTATGTTTTTTTCATTAAAATTTAATTAGAAGATGCTTGATTTATTTATGAATTTGTAGTAGAATCAGAGAGTTGGCAAGGGACATTAAAGATGATCTATTTTTACCCATTAATTTTACAAATAAAGAACAGCTGGGAGAAAAATTATATGAATTGTCCAAGATCTCATTGTAATCTGATAGCTTCCAAATACAAAAGACAATGGCCTAATTAAAACATAGTTTCTAAGCTCACTGAAGTTAACTACTTTGTAAGTATTGTAGGAAAAAGGGAACTGATTATACATACGTTGTTGATCTGTTTAATTTTCCCCCCTAGTTTTATGTGAGTCGAATGGAAACCAGCACAGTGCTGAAAGATCTGAAGCCTGAAACTGAGTATGTTGTCAATGTGTATTCTGTGGTAGAAGATGAATATAGTGAGCCTCTGAAGGGCACAGAAAAAACCTGTAAGTCAGATTAGAAAATTGTTTCTCATTGCTTTCTTTCCCAACATAAAGCATGATGGCCCATTTTTGCCTACCTTCCAAATAATTTCTTTATTCAGCATTCATTCTATAAATATTTACTGAGTGCCATCTTTGTGCAGGTGCCCAGAAAATGCTCAGTGGTTTTCTACTCCTACTGGCTGCTCCTGCCATTGTGGAGCCCCACTCTGGAATAAATATTCTTTCCTTCTTCTTGCTTCTTGGTTGGGCTCTAGGGGGAAGAAGGAAAGCCATTTTTAAGAAGAAGGAGTAAGCATCACTCTCTAGAGCAAGAAATGACTTTATGTACTGCTCAAGTTTTAGATCCTTGTCTCTTCTCTTATATCCCTTTATATTAGACTATAGGAAGTGAGAAATAATGGATTTTATAACTGGCAGGATTAATATAATAATTTCTTAAAACTTTGAACTCAATCTTTGAATAAAAAATAATTGGAAGCAATATGGGTGTTATAGGGAGACTGTAAACTTTTTTCTCTGCTTCATGGGTATATCTTCAAGAAGCCTATAAATCTCTGGTGTTCCAGTTATTAATGTATAATGTTCTTATTTTAAACTTATTTTTTGAAGAAATATAAAAAATAGTGTTGATTACATATATATAAATTTCTGTGATTGAAGAATAGAAATAGTCAACTTAGTGATGTTCCAGAAAAAGAGAGTAATGTATCAGGAAGTTGGTATCTATTGTATAGACTCACTGGAATGTTATTTGAAGCCTGAACTTTAACATTTTTCCTCTATAAAATAGTGGTAACATGTAGTCTTGAATATGAAGTGCAATGAGCAATGCAAGTTGGATTTTTTTGGGGCAATGGGAAGGATTATATTAACTCTTGTTGATTTCTCACAGTAACCCACTGTCTAGTATATACAAATATCAATAATTGAGTAGGAAACAATGGTTAAAAATGAAAGTGGAATGAAAGGAACTAGACTGATGGTCTGCTTTTCTGTTTTGGAAGTGCCAGTGCCTGTAGTCAGCCTGAATATTTATGATGTTGGCCCTACCACCATGCATGTGCAGTGGCAGCCTGTGGGAGGAGCTACTGGCTACATCTTGTCATACAAACCTGTTAAGGACACAGAGCCAACAACACCCAAAGAGGTAAAAGATGTTTGTTTCTTTAACATTGGGTCTTCCCAAGACTTTATAGCTTTATAGTGCCTATTATACTGCAGTTACTTATGAACTCATTTATAACTTTACATACACAATGGAAAAATAGAAAAGTAGGTTTGTGGTCTGCAACACATTTTAGAAAACATTGGCGTGGACTGACCACAGTGACTGATGCCTATAATCTCAGCACTTTGGGAGGCTGAGGTGGGCGGATCACCTGAGGTCAGGAATTCAAGACTAGCCTGACTAATATGGTGAAACACCATCTCTGCTAAAAATACAAAAATTAGTTGGGTGTGGTGGCATGCACTTGTAGTCCCAGCTACTCAGGAGGCTGAGACAGGAGAATTGCTTGAACCTGGGAGGTGGAGGTTGCAGTGAGCTGAGAGTGAGCCATTGCACTCCAGCCTGGGTGACAGAGCGAGACTTTGTCTCAAAAAAAAAAAAAGAAAGAAAAGAAAAAAAAAGAAAAAAAAAAGAAAAAATCATCGTGGAAAAGGAAATGTAATCTTATAAATGAAAAATACAAGCTGTATTATAATCTAGTACAAATAGACTTCAATTGACTATCCCAAAGATAAATGGAAAAGTTTGATTTGAACATCTTATTTCTGCTGTGCATATCCATGTGCAGATGCGTTTGGGGCCAACAGTGAACGACATGCAGCTGACTGACCTTGTTCCCAACACGGAGTATGCAGTCACAGTCCAGGCTGTCCTGCACGACCTCACTAGTGAACCCGTCACTGTTCGGGAAGTCACCTGTAAGCTATTGCTAGTTTTATTTCCCTTCTTATTGCTGTGAACCTAATGTTCATTAGAATTTATTTCATGTGATGCTAACAATAATTTGATACTTTATATATAAAGTTACAGAGTTATTACTTTTGGCAATCAAATTTGAGAATAAATATCTCAATTCTAGATTTATGGAGGCATCTCAAATTGACTCTAGGATGTGTATTTTTTTCACATTTAACATGCCTGAAATTAAGGTGTTTTACAATCAATGGTATCTTACTATTATTGCTCTTGGCTAGGTGCCAGTTAGGATGTACAATGTAAGACAATGGTGTATCTTATGAATGATGTTGTCCTAGATCCATGAAATATGACATATAGCATTGATGAGAATGGGAATGTTGAGTGAGTGTTATTTTGGAGGAAGACATCGGGTTTAATATCAAGGTGCTCCAAGTTCTTGTTGATGTAGAAACTCTATGGCACATATGAATAAGTCTGTTTCCGTTAAGTGAATTAATCTATTTACCCAATGCAAAGACATATTGATCCCCTATTATATGCCAGTCACTGGGCTGGATGTTGGGAATGCCATTATGAAATAATACAATGCAGCATAGACCATATGGACTCCTTCCTGGTTTGCGTTTCTCTTGTGTGTGTTGGTCAGCCTTTTGTGTACTTCTGTCTTGTTTCACTAAGCATTTAGGTGCTTTTTTCTTGAAGAGTGATAATGATTACACTTAGGCTTCTTGCCTTACCCAGCTGGTATTTTGCTTCATGCCTGGGGAGATTGACATGCTGGGATAGATAAGTTGGCTTAAATTTAATGAGTCTTGGCCCACACTTCTGAGAAAATGAAGAGTTTTGAAGGAACTTCAAGGAGGAAAAAGGGACTAAGGAAACAGAGCATGATGGGGCAGAGAAGAGAAAGATCCTCTACAGGATGGGTCATTGTAAATTAATTGACAACAAACAAATACTTATTAATCCTCCTTTATATGTTAGATCCTGTCTGGGGCTGGTGGTTTTGTGAAAATGGGATAGTGGCAGACGGAAGGAATGGGGAGTCAGCCAGGGATAGACGCATGTTCTGAAAGTGCTGAGAGAGGAGACCCAAAGTCACAGTGAGATTAAAAACAAATATGGTCACAAACTTGGGTGTGGTGCTGGATTGGAACAGTAGTGGAAGGGAGGGCAGAGAGAGATGCACAAGACAAAAACGTTGAAGAGATGGAGGCGCAGAAATGTGGAAGTGGAGCTAGAGAGTTAGGAAGACAGACGTAGAGTCAGAGTGAGAGCCAGAAAGAGTCTCTACAAGTTAAACTAGTCAAATGGGCAGCTGGAAAGAGCAAAATACATCTCATATTACCGGAGAAAATCTCCTCATTCCTTATTCTCCTTCCCCCTTTTTTAATGGAAAGTTATGTTAGATTTGGTAAGCATTTATCATTTGGATTTTCTTCTAACAATTTAGGTGTCTGGGTTTTCATATAAGCCTATTGGATGCTTAATGTTGGCTCATCTTCATTCTTCACTCTGTAACTTTTTTTTCTGTCACATTCTTAAGGGTGCATAACTCTATTGATTTAGTTTTCTGTCTTAATTGAGTTAAATATCTGAAAAAGAAACATGAGCTGTATATTTATGATGAATTATGATTTATTATGGGATTGAGCAGCAAGAGATTGTTTAAATAGTGTGGAAGAAGAGTAACATATAATTACTCTTATAATAACCTTGTGATAACAGAAAATTAAATATATTCTATTTTTGGAAAACCTTCTTAAGAAGAATTCAGTCTATCTGATAGAATCATGGTACTTTTATCATCATAGCTATTTGTTTCAGTTATTTTGCCAAACACCTTTAAATTTTCCCAAACAACTTCTTGAAAGCTTATGTGGATGCTTTAGAGCTTTGTGGTTGAGAAGCACATCTGGATTTAATATCTCGTGCCTCTCTAGTGCCTTTACCCAGACCTCAGGATCTGAAACTCAGAGATGTGACTCACAGCACTATGAATGTCTTTTGGGAACCTGTGCCTGGAAAAGTGCGTAAATATATTGTTCGATACAAAACACCGGAAGAGGATGTCAAAGAGGTAGGTTGAAGATGATAGTAGATATGACAATATTTGTTTTCCTAGTAGGTTTTAAAAAAGAGCTTTATCAAGTATGGATGATAGCATGTTTTGAATACTTGTCACTTTGTTAGCACAGTGTTGAAAACTTGTGATATTAATAAAGCAGTTTTTGAAAATCAATAATATATTGGACTGTCTTGTCAAAACAGAAATGTTTTGCTGTGTGATATTAATCTCAAAAACATCATCCCTTGGTAGATACAAAGTTATCAAATCTAAATGGTATTTCCTCCTCATCCAGATTCCTTATATGGCTCCCTATTCTAAGAATTACTAGAAAATGTCACAATGTTTCTAAAAATAAGAGGTAGCAAGAGGATGCAGCGATGAAGAGGAGGAATTTGTCAGATAACAGGAAGATAGGACACTAGAGAAGGGAGGAGTATACACAGAGACACACAGAAAGGAGGAGTATATTGTTAGAGGGGTGTCCTTTTGGGAGTATTCTTTTGGGAGTTCCATGATGACTGGATTCAAAGTTACGCAAATTAGAAGGGCTTCACGAACCAGCAAAACTTGTGTGTGCTTGAGGGAGTGTTAATGTCAGAATCTCAGAGGCATTTTTAGAACATAGGAGTCATTTCTCTAAGCACTCAGTTACTGGTTCTGCTGGTCATATGTGGATTATACAAAAGCTACTTTATACAGGTGCACACATTTATTTCATTCTGCATTTTCATTTAAAAGGGGTACAATGGCAAGTGGATCTCACAAGGTTCTGTACATAGCAAATGAAATAATGCAGTGCATAAGAGACCACTGCTGAAACAAATAATGCAGTGATATAAAGGGAAACAGGTGGAAAAATGGTTAGGTTGTTTGAATACATAGGCAGTCATTATTTTCTAGACAATCATGTGCAGTATGGTCTAGTACATACATTTTTTTTTCCAGTTTGGAAATACTTAAACTGTGTCCAGTTTCTGGATTCTCATGTAAATTGGAAAACACTACTCTTTTCTGATCACAGATTTTATATTCTTAGGCTGACAGGTAAATAAACAACAGAGAGATATCAAAAGTAAACCCTTTGTAAAAGTAGTTCCACTGCTCTGTTACTGTTATAGGTAGAGGTGGACAGATCAGAGACCAGCACTTCCCTCAAAGACCTCTTCTCACAGACCCTGTACACAGTCAGCGTTTCTGCAGTACATGATGAGGGGGAGTCTCCTCCAGTGACTGCTCAAGAAACTACCCGTGAGTTGTGCTCCTGCTCCATTGATAATGGGAAATAACACTTTACATGCATGTGTAACTCAATTTACTGGGTCATTTTGTTTCTTAATGCTACTACCTTTGCTGACATTTAATAATACTTGGATTCATAGATTGTTTTTCACTTATTTTCTTTGGAACAAGGTGTCCCATCTTCTATCTTTGCATCCATTCCTTTTATGATACTTTCCATCAGCCCCTGGCATTAATTTATCTTCGAACTACAACTACTTGATGTGCACCTGTGTATGTGTGTGCATGTATGTGTAGTGGGGTGGGCAAGTTTTCTTGACATATGTTGCACATTTGCTTTGGAAAAGATGCTTTATTTATAAATTTTTTTGGAGTATCTTACTATACGTGAAGTGTTATCAAGGGTAACAAAATATAAGCGTCTTTGCCCTCACTGGTTCATGATTTAGTTGTGGAGATAAGAAAAAAATTAATCGAGAATACATAAGATCATGTAAAGAAGATCAGGTGGCACTGAGATTGTGTGCTGTCAGATTTCAGAGGAAGGGGTGACTGCACTGTGAGTGGAGTGCGGGGGGAGACAGGCAGCCTGCCCAGACCCTGCTTCCTGCAGCTCCTGGAGATGTCCGTTCCTCTCCCTCTTGTGGTGTCTCCATAGTATTTAATGCAATCATTATTGCCTGTTGGTCTTTTGCTATGGATTCTACTTCCCCCTTGCTCTCTCCTAATGAAGGAAGAGACGTTTTGCTCAACTTTGTATCTCCAGTGCCTGGCACATAATAACTTAATCCAGTGCTCAGCCCATTACATAATGCAAATAGCAGTAAAGAAACATTAAGGCCTAGAGCCAGCAGTGTTCCAAACAAAAATAATGGGAGCTGTATATGTAGTTTTAAATTTTCTGGTGTCCACATTAAATAAGGCAAAAATAGATGGATGAAATTAATTTTGATGATGTTTTATTTAACCCAGTAGATCCAAATATATCCATTATGATTTCATTAGCTATAATTATATGGTACAATAATTATTAACGAGGCATTTTACCTTTTTTCTGTAACAGGTCTTCAAAATCCAGTGGGTATTTTACACTTAGAGCACATCTCAATTCAGACTAGCCGCATTTTAAGTGCTCAATAGCCAACTACATGTGGCTAGTGGTTTCCATAGTGGACAGCACAGGTCTAGAGAATTTAAGCAACTTGCCCAGCCACATCCTGTAATCTATTGATGAGACTGATACTATAGTCTGGAACCTTTTCCTCCTTTCCAGAAAATTCCTCACTAAAGGCTCAATAGCATGTTTTTTTGTGCCTAGCTGCCTATACCTAATTAGGGCATCTTGTCAAATGTTATAACCTGCTTTTTTTTTTTTTTTTTTTTTTTTTGAGACAGAGTCTCACTCTGTTGCCCAGGCTGAAGTGCAGTGGCCTGATTTAGGCTCACTGCGAGCTCCACCTCCCAGGTTCACGACATTCTCCTGCCTCAGCCTCCCGAGTAGCTGGGACTACAGGCACCCGCCACCGCACCTGCCCGGCTAATTTTTTGTATTTTTAGTAGAGATGGGGTTTCACCATGTTAGCCAGGATGGTCTCGATCTCCTGACCTTGTGATCTGCCTGCCTCAGCCTCCCAAAGTGCTGGGATTACAGGCTTGAGCCACTGCGCCCGACCATAACCTGCTTCTTAACTTCAGACATATCTACTTCTCCCTTTTTGACTCTGCTATTTTCTTACCATTTTAGATCTCTTAGCAATTTCATTTGTTTTCTTGGCTTAAGTTCTTACCTGGTAAGGGTCATAGCTGGAGCTGAGAATTGATGCATATGCATCAGTAGACTGACAGCTTTGCATAAAAATAACATAACAGGTGTAGTGAACAGAAAAGGAAGTCAGGAAGAAAGGCTAGTGAGACAGGTAATTTAGTATAGTAGATTAATATTTTTAATATATATTTTCAAACCTTAAGATTTCCAAATAATTTTCAGATACGTTTAAAGTACATTCTTAATAGCTGCTTTGTTTTGCAGTTGTGCTGGTGGAAATAGTACCACTCTCTTTATCTCAGTGGGCCTTTTCATTGTAATTATTAAAACAAATTTTTAATGGCTCTGGGTTTTGTGTAATTAGCTTTGATTACCAAATAAAGAGAGAAATAAGTGACAATGAAAGCTCAGGAATGGTGGCAGACATAAAAAATGCTTGTGCTGCAAAACAGCCAGAGGACCTGGTCAATGGAGGGGCTGTGAAAGGGGATTTCAGCAGTCATTTGGGTCTCCAGGTGTTCAGTTGTCTGAACAGGGTCAGCATGTTCTGTTTCATATCATGTTTAAGGTTGGTGATCTATAGGAAGAAGCTACGTGTGTGTGTTACCTGGATCGTAACATGCTCAGAGTTCCTTTCCTGTGACAATACTCCTAGATTGGAATTCACTGTATGTGTAGCAGTATGTATGTATGTTCTAATCAATTGTCAGAGTGCAATACTTTAGTGTTGTTTACAGCTAGACAGACATTCTCATAAACTGCGGTGGTATGTGTGGTTTTTAAAAATAAAAATGAAACTATTTCCTTTGGGTATCAGAACAACAAATTATGAGCAATAAATGAATAACTATTTCCTTGAGAATCATCTTTAATGTATAATATGTTAGCATACCTAGTTTATGACATTCTTAGTTAAGAAGGACTTCTTAACCTGGAGTCTATGTATGTCTCTGGGGTTATTGATAGACTGGAGAAGGTCCATTAACTCTGATATGTAGGCCGAGTTTGTGCTTTGTGTATTGTGTATTGCTGTGTAAAAGAGTCCATGGTGTTGATTTGATTCTTAAAAAGTTGGAGAAAGGTACTAAATGGTATCTTAAAAAAATCATCATTTAAATAGAATATCCTTAATAACGTATTATATCCACAGAATGCTTGCAGTTTTCAGAGCTCTAGGAATTGGTAAAATATTTGGTTCTAAGCAATATATTCAATCAGTTTTCAGATGTCCATTAATATAAAACAAGGAAGTTTTATTATATTAAATTGCATTTGTAGCTCACATTCAAAAACTTAGTCTGCTTGCCTTTTCTCATGATAGGACCCGTGCCAGCCCCAACAAACCTAAGGATTACTGAAGTAACATCAGAGGGTTTCAGAGGGACCTGGGATCATGGAGCTTCAGATGTGTCTCTCTACAGAATAACTTGGGCACCTTTTGGAAGCTCAGATAAGATGGAGGTAGTTAACTCTCTTTATCTTTCTCTTTGTTTTTCATGTCCCATTTAATTTGTAAGGAAGCTTACTTTAAAGAAGTATTACTTTTGTTGTCAATAAGCATTTATTGACATTTGAGCTCATGACATGCATCAGAGCAGGAGGAACATCTGGCTAAATAATGTAAACAAACTGACATTGAGTGTGTATGATGTAAGTGGAGACTTATTTTTGCGTGGATATGTTTTTGTCCTCTTTCTCCAAGACCATCTTAAATGGAGATGAAAATACTTTGATGTTCGAAAACCTGAATCCCAACACCGTCTATGAAGTTTCCATTACTGCCATCTATCCTGATGAGTCAGAAAGTGATGACCTGATTGGCAGCGAGCGCACATGTAGGTGTTTAGCTTTCAAATAGGACATTGATATTTTAAAGTTAATTTTTAAAAAATAGGGCTATAGCTATATTAGTAATGTGTCCCCAAATTCTGTTTTCTTTTAGTGCCTATCTTAACAACACAAGGTAAGAATTTAATTTGCTGAATTGTTTGAATGAACAAATAATGAATGAATGTATGAATGAAAAGTACCATAAAATACATTATAAATAGGTTATCTGCTTTTAAATCCTAAGATGTTCATTGAGAACTCTTTTAAGTAGGCTTTTCTTGAAAAACTTTGCTTTGCTACTACTTGTTTTGGAGTGTATTGATCAGCTTGGGGTGCCATCACAAAAGATTAGACTGGATGGCATAAATAACAGAAATTTATATTCTCACAATTCTGGAGGCTGAGAAGTCCAAGACCAAGGTGCTATTCAATTCGTTTCTGGATGATGGCTTTCCTCCCGGCTTATAGCTAGCCAGCCCTTTCTCAGTCTCTCTCACTTTCTCACTCTCTCACATGGTGGAGAGAGAGAGAATAAGCTCTCTCATGTCTCTTCTTACACAGACTAATCCCATTATGGCAGCCCCACCCTCATGACCTAATCTAACCCTAATTATCACCCAAGGGCCCCATCTTTAAATACCATCATATTGGAAGTTGGAACTTCTACATGTCATGTTTGTGGGGACAGAAACAAAATGAAAGTCCATACTAAGGAGTCATTTAAGAATCAATAACCGTTTTTATTAGGGGGTCAAATTTAATTATAAACCCAGAGGCATAGAATTCTCTGGTTGCCTTGGGAGCTGTATATATTTTAGGGGGAGGCATTGTTCTGTCTGCTTACTTTGTTTTTCAACAACCTTCTTTCAGCTCCCAAAAGTGGCCCACGAAACCTTCAAGTGTACAATGCAACATCTAACAGCTTGACTGTTAAGTGGGATCCTGCTAGTGGTCGTGTGCAGAAATATAGGATCACTTATCAGCCTTCCACAGGGGAAGGCAATGAGCAAACGGTAATTTTTAAATAAAAATTATAACTTGGATAAATTCTACCCATTTCTTTTCAAACTCTTTTTCCCCCTCAGTGTTTAGTTAGTCATACTTACTTTTTAAGGGATATTAAGATTTATTGCATTGGATGGATCATCTGACTCTTTAGCTGGCACTCCACGTGGAGTGCCATCATGGAGACTCAATGGATGTTCTCATGAGAGATGATAGTTGCTCTTCCTCATAGCCCCAAAGCATGAGGCATGTGCCTCAATGCATCCATAGTTCCTTTAAAAACTATTAGTGCTAGATTATCCACGAAGATATCCAGATAGTTTTTGTATCTGTGTCGACCTTCCATTCCTCTCTCTAACTTAATCAAGTGCTGAAAGTTTGCTAAACTTACCTATAATGTTTATTTTCTATTTATCTGATTTTTTCCTTGTTTTTTTTTTTGCATGTCATAGGCTATCTTCTAGATCTGGTGTTTCTAGGTATGGAAGCCTGTTAACCTAATTTACACTGTTTTTCATTTTTCTGTTATCCAAATGGAAGTCCCCAAGAAAGATGATAGGACTGTAAACTCAGTCTTCATCCTCTTTCTCTTCCTAGTCTTTCATTATTTAAGAGAACCTTTTTCCATTTTACCTCCCTTACTTTAGTTCTGTGGTTTGGGGCTTTCTACAACTTTGCCTTTTGTAAACTATATAATTAGAACTGCATGTATTATCCTAGGTCAGGAAGCCCCATGATTTTTACATAGGTATGATTATGTTTTCTGATTTATTTCAAAATAAATCTCCAGTTTTGATGAGGTACAGAGTTTTATTGACTTTTTTGGCTATAATATTTTTATATACAGCCTTAGAGACACATGTGTTATTAACCTTTAATCATCTGACTTGCCAAGCTCAAGCAAATGGGTCATATCTCTTATCAGTTTAGAGGTATTAGCCAAGGTAGAGGTTGGCATTAATCTAAGGTTTGTGGTTAAAGATCTCTGATAGTACCCAGTTAGTAAGCTTAGCCGAATCAGAAACCTTCCCATCTCTACTGTGACTTTGAGTTGGTCTTTTGAGGCTTTTATAGCTCCAGTCTTAGGTAGTATGATGCATTTGGACTGAGTATTTGTTTGTTTTAGGTAAATAGATTATCATTAATAAACTTAATATCAACTGTAATCAATAGACTTTTATATGAAAATAAGATAAGACAAATTAGATGGACTGATATATTAAATTCAGAAACGGAACTTCTTTTTTTTCTATGGCATGCCAGATTTTGGTAAAACTACAAGTCAGGAGAAGTTTGTTCTTAGCATTTCCTATCTTGGGAACATTGATGTTCCAGCTGCTTCTCCTGAGTCTCTTTTACTGTCTTCCAGCTGTTTGTTATTATAAAGAGTCTCATAAACTTATCCTCTGGAAAGTATGAAGCCCTTAAGCTTTGTTAGTCTTTGGGGTACTTGGATTTTAATGCTAGTCCATGAAATCATGACAATGATGAATAACTGATGCTAGAATTATTTTGGGGAGCTGGATGGGAGAGGTAGGTAGATGCCCCTCTGCTTACTCATAAGGGCAGTTCTCCTAAGTAGGCTTTCAGATTTGTTATGCATCAGGTTTTTATCAAAATGGCTTATACTGTTATTGATACTTTTCTCTCATAACCTCAAATATGAAATTTGTTAAAATTAGCCATGGTAGTTCAGTTTGTCCATATTGAGGATGACGACCATGATTCACTGGGTTTTTCTCTGGAATTCAGACTACTTGAGTGGATGGGTGCTAAGTTGGAAACATCTGGTTTCTTCTAGCACATCCAGCCATCTACATGTGCACTCATTTTGGGCAGTGTGCCATTTTCATGCGATTTTAATTAGTATGACATAAACATCTGAATTCCGTAGACTGTTAATAAATTGTACAAATTTTCTTTCAACAAGATAGCTAGATGGCCTTAAGTAACGAATAAAAACTTTAAGCTTCATAATTAGAATAAATTGAAAAGCTTCATACCACTGGGCTGGTATGATGGAGACAACTGGAAACCCCTGATCGAGTGTGGCCTGGCAAAAGTCTGGTCATGTTGTTAACACAACTAAGGCTGTTAGAGTGACAGTGTTCTTGGGGGAAACACCAAGAGCTTTATACTGTATGCTGAATCATTTTAATGTGTTTGTAAAGCAAATAAAAACATCTGTTAAAAAAGTAAGAATAATATTAAGTGGTGTGGAGCCTCTAAAATTATGCAATTCTTTGGTATCTTAAAGTCTCTTTGTAGCTCACTTATGATTAATGCCTTTTTTTTTTTTTTTTTGAAGTTCTGTGAAATGTGTTTTGGATGAAATTTTACAGTGCTGGTGGCTAGCAAGTTGAAATATCTTTTTGGGGTCACCAGTTTAAAGCTTGGAATTCTTTTTATGATTTGAGGTGCATATTTTACATTTAAAATTATACCATAAGATGTATTTTAAACCTTTGCTGTGGTTCGTAATTCTAGAACTGGACAAGGGTCTCAAACAGCTTCCCTGTAGAAAGAGCTTTTTCTAACAGATTAGTGAGATGGAGAGAGCAAGGCTAACACTTACCAAGACCCTTTTTACTCAAGACCACAATAGGAGGACGGCAGAACAGTGTGGTCCTGCAGAAACTGAAGCCAGACACTCCTTACACTATCACCGTATCCTCTTTGTATCCTGATGGTGAAGGAGGTCGGATGACAGGAAGAGGCAAGACCAGTAAGTGAAACCTGAGTTCCTATAGCTTCTTTAATAGCTACTATTAGAATGGAATCATCTCTTTATCTGGAAACACTGGGGTGACACAAAGTTTTACTAGTATTTAAAAATTCATTTACAAAGAATATTAATAGTTTATTTATTTATTTATTTTTTGAGACGGAGTCTTGCTGTGTTGCCCAGGCTGGAGTGCAGTGGCATGATCTTGGCTCACTGCAACCTCCGCCTCCCGGGTTCAAGCGATTCTCCTGTCTCAGGCTCCCGAATAGCTGGGATTACAGGTGCCCACCACCACACCTGGCTAATTTTTTATATTTTTCATAGAGATGGAGTTTCACCATGTCGGTCAAGCTGGTCTCGAACTCCTGACCTCAAGTGATCTGCCTGCCTCGGCCTCCCAAAGTGCTGGGATTACAGGCATGAGCCACTGTGCCTGGCCATATTAATAGTTTTTAACATCCTTGCTTGGAATTATTTGTCTCTATTTGTGGAGAAAGATGTTACTTTCTAGGATAGAAAGATGCTCTAAGACAAAAATGTCATGTGGATAGATGAGACATATGCATCAGACTGACACAGACACAGTATGTGTCATTTATTCACTACTTCAACAAATGTTTGTGCGATACCTGCTATGTTCTAGGGTGCCTGGGAGATATCAGTGAATCTGTGTTTCATGTGTGCTTGATTGTTAGCACTATACTGTGATGGGATTTCTGTGCATTTCAGAACCTCTAAACACTGTAAGGAACCTAAGAGTGTATGACCCTTCTACCAGCACCTTGAATGTCCGCTGGGACCATGCAGAGGGAAATCCTCGTCAGTACAAGCTCTTCTATGCACCAGCAGCAGATGGTCCAGAGGAACTGGTAATTATTTCTTGTAGTAAAAAATGCTAATATGTTTAAATGGTAGCTGAGTGATTTAAAAGTGAAACTGAAGGAGTTAACCAGTTTACTTTAGAGTGAAGAATTTCATATTCATTTAATAAGACTTGATAGAGGGTAAATAGTTGATGCCTCAGAGCCTGGGTAACAGGGATTGGGACCAGGATTCTTCCCCCTGGTCAGGGGAAGAAGTAGCCATTCTGGGAAGTTCTAAATGGGGAGTATTGGGTGGTTGGAGGGGTATAGGGAAATATGTAACCTCTTGTAACAGGTCACGTGGGGGCACATTATTACATCCTAATATTACAGAACCTGCTTCTTGACTTGGTCTTGAGTTGGTATTGTATTATTTGAATTATTATTTCTTTCACAGATTTTTCAAGTCAGTGCTTTATGTTTTATTAAAATATTTAGGTTCCAATCCCCGGGAATACCAATTATGCCATTCTTAGGAATCTCCAGCCAGATACTTCGTACACTGTGACGGTAGTTCCCGTTTATACTGAAGGTGATGGGGGACGCACATCAGATACTGGAAGGACATGTAAGTAATAAGGCCAAAAAATTAATTTTTCATCATAAATGTTGCTTTTCATTATAAAGGCCATAAAGGCCCATTAAAGAGGATTAGGAAAATTTGGTGTGATAGAATTAAAAACATAAAAATTAGCCATAGTTTACCTTCCTAACACCAAATGTTAACATTTTGTGAAATAACAAATCTATAATAGCATCTTCTTTTGAAATGATAATTTTAGGATTTGTAAAAGTGCATATAATCATCAGTATGCTACTTTGCTTAATCTCTCTCATTGACAAAAATTCATTGAGCTTTGCTTTATGCTTTATAAATTGTTGTGAAGGACTGTTTATAATTGGCTTTCATAGTGCAAATTGTTGAAATCTGTTCGGCACATTACTTAATTTCATATGTCTTTAGTTTGTTTGTTGAAGTGCTTTTTTGATCTTAAAATCTGTATGCTTTCATTTAGAAAGCCGTTTATAGTGGTTTTACTGTTTTTTTTTTTTTTTTTTTTTTTTTTTTTTAAGTATTGCTTAAAGGCTTTTGTGCAGATTTAGAAATACTTCTTTGGCTTTAAAAATATACTTGCTGATGGTTAAAAGGAACCAAGCATGGATGTCTTCTTTTGGTAAAAGATTAGTGGTCTAGGAAGGTGATGTTATTGGTTAAATTAGAGTTTGGAATTAGTACATCAATTTAATTGGTAGGTTTTTCTAAGTTCCTATTGGGGCACTTAATTGAGAACTGGGTATATCTTATTTTTCTCTCCTTTTACCTTTTCTGTTAATCACAAAGATATTGAGTAGCAATTGTTAAATGAAGAAGTAATGAATGGTTGTAACTAGCTGACCGAATCAGATGAGCTTAATGGCTGTTGTCAGATTTTACTTAGAAGGCAGACTCTTAAAAAATGTCTCTTCTTCCTCTCTCCATTACCTATATTGGAAAACTGAAACTACTTTTCCTATTTCTTTTCTCTATCCCATGACCCTTTATGGCCAATCCAGTTCCACCACTTTTATTAACTTGTTTTTAATTGAATACAATGTTGCTTCCTTATAGACAAAGGCCATACTTGCTAACTTTAACTAAATTTGGATTTGGAGAGTTTTAATCTGCCTTTGCGTGTAGGTAATTAGAAATATAAAGAAGATAGCATTTTGTCCTGTTACAGAATGTAGGTTCTGGAAAAGTGATACAAAAGCTTGAGATATATAAACAGACTTAAGAAATAGATGTTGGCCTTCATTTCCTCAGTGATGAGAGGACTGGCAAGAAATGTCCAAGTATACAATCCTACACCTAACAGCCTCGATGTTCGCTGGGACCCTGCACCAGGACCTGTGCTGCAGTATCGCGTTGTGTATTCCCCTGTGGATGGCACAAGACCCTCAGAATCTGTAAGTAATTTTGTCATGGAAACTGCATTTCCTGATGAATGTAGTCACATGTTTGTGTCATGTTTGATAACCTGGGAGAACACAAACCACAAACATGCCGGTGTATAATACTTAAATTATTGTTTTTGATGACTTGAGGTAGGTGTATTAATTATAGGATTAGTAAGAATAAAAAGAATTTTGGGAAAATGTGAATTAGTTGGATGGGTTAAAAACCCAGTAATAAATGTAAATAATTGCTAGACCTTGTCAATATGTCTTTGTTATGAAAATATTTTAAAATTTACCTTCACTAGTTCTTACAAATTGCCCAATCTATCTTTAATTCATAACATTATTCAGTTTTGTAAGTAGGCTAACAATTTAGAAATCAGAAATTGCTAATTTCAATTAGCATAGTATCAGAATACCTATGGGAAAGTAAATGTATAAACTAATTTAACTTATAAGTCTTCGCAAAAATAAACAATGTTGATGAAGATAAACAAATTATAAATAATATATGCATTTGATAAGAACATTGATTTTCATGTCCCTGTATGGTAGAACATATTAAGACAACTTTACCTGTATGCATTGCATGGAGTCTCTATTTCAACACAAAATCTCCCCCACCACAAGTAAGAGTCCCCATTCTTGTGTGTATTTAACATGCAGGATGTTTTTTGAGGAAATATCATGAGCCTTGCATGTTATATTTGAGAATCTTTATAATAAATATAAATGGAGATAACTGAAGCTACTAAGGGTCAAGGATGAGGTCACTTTTTTTGGAAAGGGAATTTCTGAGGACAAATTTTGTTTAGTGATATGGTCTGGGTGGATCTCATGGAGAAGCACAGTTGGCTTCTGATGTGGCTGGGCTCAACATTTTATTATAAATACTATTGTGATGACTAACTGAAGACTTGGTAAGCATTTGAGTTGTCAGGCAGAATTTGGCATTTCCTCCCCTGCAGATAGTGGTGCCAGGAAACACACGCATGGTGCATCTGGAGCGGCTGATTCCGGACACACTCTATTCCGTGAACCTTGTGGCTCTATACTCAGATGGAGAGGGAAATCCCAGCCCTGCCCAGGGCCGAACGCGTGAGGCAGAAATCCTTTCTCCATTCCATTCCCTTGTAGCTAGATAGGCAGGGCTTCTCTGATTGAGTGGTGGGTGGGAGCGGGGTGGTGAGAGATAGGTGCTTTCTGCCTGGGATCCCCTACCTTCACATTCCAGGCGAAAACACTGGGTCTGTGACTGTTGTTTGTGTGACGTGAACTTCATCTGTTCGTGTTCTCATTTGGGACATGAGTTAAGGAGGGTTTTTCCCCCTTTTTCTCCTCTTCTACCCTGCATCTTCCTTTTTTCCCTCTTTCTAGTCTGCAGTGAATCTTCTTACCAAATGGGGACTTTGGAAATGTGAGGGTTTAGTCGTTATGTTTTATCGAATAGATATGGTTATAGTGGTTAAAATAATTCTCCTTTTTCCTAGTCTACCTTTTTTTTTTTTTGAGACAGAGCCTGTATCTGTTGCCCAGGCTGGAGTGCAGTGGTGCGATCTCGACTCACTGCAACCTCCGCCTTCCGGGTTCACTCCATTCTCCTGCCAAGTAGCTGGGACTACAGGCGCCTGCCACAACGCCCGGCTGATTTTTTGTGTTTTTGGTAGAGACGGGGTTTCACCGGGTTAGCCAGGTTGGTCTTGATCTCCTGATCTCGTGATCCACCCGCCTCGTCCTCCAAAAGTGCTGGGATTACAGGCGTGAGCCACTGCGCCTGGCCTAGTCTACCTTTCAAAGCTAGCTCTAGGTCACTGAAAGTTCAGCATGTAACCATAGCTCTGAAATACACTGTTTATGATTTCACGTTAAAACCATAAATGTGTATTTTATTATATGGGAGGAAACATCCGAGTGAATGGTGAGTGAAACACATGCAAGAAACCTCCTTAATCTGGCCTAGGTAATGCTCACAGGCAGACAACAAACTCTATTGTATTTTATTTATTTAGTACCACGGAGTGGACCAAGGAACCTGAGAGTGTTTGGTGAAACAACCAATAGCCTTTCGGTAGCCTGGGATCATGCTGACGGGCCAGTTCAGCAGTACAGGATCATCTATTCTCCCACTGTTGGTGATCCAATTGATGAATATGTAAGTCTAATACTCATTTATTGGCACATTTTATCATCTTAGCTGAATGGACGGTGAAGTTAAACTTCTTTAGAGGTATGCTGTGAGTATAGTTGAGTCCTTGATAGTCACACTTTATGATTTTTCTCTGACATGACTTTGGGATCACTCAAGGGTGCTTAGTCTTTCTGGCCTCCCATACCACAGAGAAGCACTGTCTTTGGGTTCATTTTTATTCTAAAGACAGATAGGAAAACTATCTTATCGCATGATTAACTGAACATTTCTAACTACCTAATGACACCACAGGAACCAAGTTTAGTGAAATATGATACCTATCATTCTGGAATGTCTAAGTTAATATTCAAATAGTGTATTTATCCAAATCTTACCCTTTTCTCAAATCTAATTCCTCTACAAGGTCTCCCTTAAATATTCCAGTGTTAATTGATCTCTCTTTTCTTTAAGCTTAACATTTTGTGGTACACATTAGTTTTGTAATATACATACTCTCCTATTAGCTTCAAACTTTTTGAGTGTCATAGTTTGTCTTTCCAGAACCAGATTCAAGTTTCTGACAGCTTCCTCATAGCCCTCACTATGCACATCTATTTGTTATGAGTGGAAAAATGGAAAAACTACTTTATTTGAAATTTAGTGATTAATTGCTGCGATATGCTTGCAGAATATTGCACAAGATGTTGATTGTAAATTAGGTCTGTGGTTTGCCATCTTTTTACCACATAGATTGTCTTAGATAATTTTCCTTCCCTGAGCCCCATGTGATGAAATATTTCATCTACTGGAACTTGATATAGTAACCTTTAATTCAAGTCCCTACTTTTATTAATAAGAAACACATGTAACTACCATTTATAGTTTCTGATCAAAATGTGATAAACAGTACTACTATAGTTAGTTTGCCAAAGCAGAGAAACTCATGGTTAGTGTTTGTGCAACCTTGCCATGGGCAAATAAGTAATTTCCCTTTACTTTCTGAAAACATTAAGAATACAATTTATCATTTGTAGTTATAGGACTCCAGGCCAGGATTCACTGGCATACCTTATCCATGTTGTTTGTAGAAACAAAACATAGGCTTAGAAAGATTGAGATGTCTGGTTCATTTCTTCTTTGAAGAGGTAGTTGAATGTATTCCCATCTTTTTCAGCTAACTAGTATCAGCCAAACTGATATTTTTGAGGCCAGAAACTTCGTCAATTTTTGCTCAGCAGTGGATTCTCAGTAGCTAATACCTGTCCCACTGTGCCTGGCCCGCAGTGGGTACTGGGTACATATTTGTACATGAAAGCAGAACATGTGATGATGAGATCTGAAGGAAACAAACTTATTACTGAGTGCTGGAGTACTCAGTAAGGTGTTCTGAAGTGCTGTACATGGCATTGCTTTTAATACAGTTTTCTTCAGAGATGTTAAGTCACATGGCTGTTAAGTGGCTGATCTGGGGTTTGAACCCAGATCTGTCTGACTCTAAAACCACTCTCCTATGCTGCAGAGAAGAAGTGAAGATAGTTTTTCTTGTCATGAGCATTGTGCAGCAAAAATAAAATGTGAAAAAAACTACTATTACTGTTTATGGGAATACATAAAACAATATTGTCTTTTGATCTGGAAGTCTTCTAGATGGTAGTACATTTATAATTTAACTTCCTTTATAGACCACAGTCCCAGGCAGAAGAAATAATGTAATA
The DNA here is from genome assembly GCF_049350105.2 of Macaca mulatta. Classification (NCBI taxonomy): domain Eukaryota; kingdom Metazoa; phylum Chordata; class Mammalia; order Primates; family Cercopithecidae; genus Macaca; species Macaca mulatta. Next base: position 110,614,236 of record NC_133409.1, read on the forward strand.
CTGCAGCCCCTGCAACCTGACACTCCATATAAAATTACTGTTATTGCTGTTTATGAAGATGGAGATGGTGGCCATCTAACAGGAAATGGAAGAACTGGTAAGTGTTTTGTACTCCCCCTTTTTGTTTCTGCTTTGAAATTGTTAAGATCTTAATGTTGCTTTTTTACCTTTTAAAACCTCAAAATTTTATGTTTACCAGTATATCTCAACTACCACACTAATATGGTATTATTTGTATTAGATATTAAATTTTGTCAAAATGATGACATGTGAAAGGAATTTGTTTTTAACTTTTTAATGGTTCACTAAGTGAAGAAAAAGAAGACCATCTGCATATTTTTATTTGCTTAAGATAGTTCTAGTTCTTCTTTGGAAAACCACTGCATATTCTCTGAATAATGTTTCAATTGGTATGGTGTCAGTTAAGGTTATAATTGTTAAGTCAATATAGTATCAGTAAGAAATATTCCATTGTGATTGAATCTTAAGTCATAAATACAGAAGTGAGATGATCAGCAATCATTTTCTATGTACAAATTTAGCTTTTTCTAAAAAGAAAAATGTATTTTTTATTGTACTAAGCAATTTACATAGAATTATCAACATTCAGACCCATTTTTACACTATACTGGTGGTAATTTCTTAGGGTTTAAAAATTTTCTAAGGTGGTTGCTTGCTACAGTCACCTGAGGAGCTTTAAAAATACTTATGCCTGGGTTCCACTCCCAGAGATACTGATGTAACTGTGTGGAGGTGTGAGCTGGACCTGCTGATGTTCTCATTAATGTGCAGCAATGGCTGAGAGTCACTAGTTAAGCACAAAGGTAGGATGAACTCTAGATCTGAGTTTTGTTACTGGTAGATACTGGCATTGCTCTTTTATACTTCATTCACCAAAAATCTACTTAAGTAACATGACTTCAGGTTTCTTTCTGCAGTCACTTGCCAAAAGTCTTTTGGAGCTTAAATGATCTTGACAATATTACAGAATTTAAAGAGGTGACATTTGAAAGCTCCTAAGGGAAAAGCAGGACTAGAGTTGACTCAGCTCAGTCTCTCAAGGTCAGGAATCTCTATTTATTGATATTGTTGTCTACAGGACTGAGTCAGTGGAGACTCACATGACTCAAGATGATTTTAACAACCTCACTTTTTAAATTTTTTTCAGATTTTAGACTGTATTTTGGGACTTTCCTGGGGAAAATGGCATATTTCAGAATTTCATGCTTATCAAAATGGATTTTTAAAAACTAGATCTTATATTTTCCAGGAAGGGCCAAAGTCATGTTTTGTTTCTCTTATGAAAAAAATGTTTTTCAAGTTAGATTCGTTATTTGCGTAATGCTGTGAATAGTAAACTCAGCAACTACTTAACATGTTACCTGAACAGTATTGATTTTATAAGTTGTGGGCTTGGAGGCAGTATCTCTGGAAGCATTCTAGGTAATGCTGGTGGAGGATAGAGAGGTATAGGGAAAAAGCATTATTAGGTAGCTGTGTGGTTTTGGGCAAATAATATCTTATGTATTTGATGAAGTGGTTGGACTAGATAGTCTCTAAATTGCTTTCTAACAATCTGTAATCTATGACATTCTAAAAATGGTTTGAGATCTCTTTTATTTTCTATAATCCTGAGTCATAGAACGTTTCAGCTCTGGATACTGCTTCCTTCTGAGAAGGCTGTTCTGGAAATCACTAGTTCTTGAGTCTATTTCAGTTGCTGTTTAAATTTGGAAAACTATTCAGCAGTTTTTGAATACTTCAATGCCTTTTATTTGTTTTCCGGATAAAGACATTATGGAATATTATGAAATTGCTCCCACTGGGCTTTCCTACCAATACTTTTAAAGTTCTGTGCTCTCCCTGTGTGCCAATGAAAGGTCAGTAATGTGTGCCAATGTTTGTTTTCAGTGGGACTCCTTCCTCCTCAGAACATACACATCTCTGATGAATGGTATACAAGATTCAGGGTGTCCTGGGACCCTTCACCCTCTCCAGTTCTTGGATATAAAATTGTATATAAGCCAGTGGGTAAGGAAGTGCCTTTGTCATCATAGAAATGCTTTGGAGGGTTATTTGCATATCAGGGTATTTTCTCTTTCATCCCCCACTATTAGGTTCTCCTGAGAGTTCAGGTATCACACCAAGTTTCCTGTCACCAAAGGCAATGTTTTTGGCAATAACATTTTAAGCCAATTATCTTAAATACCATTGTTATTATAGGTATAGATGAGATTCTAATTAAATGTCATGATTAAAATGTTTGACTTGGTTCATAAAGTTGCACAAATCAAAGATGCCTGTCTTCAGACATCCTATATGATCATGAAATAATGAATATTCCATCATTATACCTCTGTATTTTCCCCACTATACCCAGGTATTATTTTATTTTGGACATAGATTCCATGCAGTTTATTCATGACAGTCTTGCTTTCAAATCCCCTCTGAAATTTTGACCTAAATTAATATCACCTTGATTAAACTATTTGTTATTTTTGTTTTAATATTCTGTCTATATGCTTAGCGAAACTGGAAGAAAAATGCTCTTCGTACCAAATTTGTTAGGGCATCTTCTATATATCCAGGAAGAGTATGAACTAGAAAAAACATGAAGGAGAGAAGGCGAGAGAAAGGAAATAAAATTTGAACCTATGTAAGAAATAGAAAAAGAACTTCAAAAAGAAAGTGGGGTTGGTAACTAAGGACTTTAGCAGCCAAAGTATGTGGAATGAGGTCCAAGAAAGAAGTTCTTAGATCGTCTCTACAATAAATGAAAAAGTGTCAATTGAACACCTACTATATGCAAAACACTATGTTGGCAAAATAGGGCTTGAGAAAGAAGCTTGAGAATTCATTCACTAAAGAAACATTGATTATATACCTACTACATTCCAAATGCTGTGCTTTGCTTTGAAAATAGGAGGGTGAAGAAGTCAGTGTCTGCTTATAGTTATATTTGCCATATAATGTAGCTTGTGCTCCAGTGAGTAAGTGCATGAGGACTATGGAATTAATGGTGTTCATGATTCCCTTTGACTGTAGGATCTTTAATTTTATGCAGAATTTCATGCTAGTGATGGCATGTTTCTGTGTATTTTTGTGGTTATTAATAAAGGTTCCAATGAGCCCATGGAAGCCTTTGTTGGAGAGATGACATCATATACCTTACACAATCTCAATCCCAGCACCACCTACGATGTGAATGTTTATGCTCAATATGATTCTGGACTCAGTGTCCCCTTGACAGATCAAGGCACTACATGTGAGTCATGGATATTTTCATGGTTGTAAGAAAAAGTGTAGTAGAAATTACCAGGTCAGCCTATTCTAATTTTACTGTAATTATACATGTATAATGTATTTTTTTTTTTTTTTTTTTTTTTTTTTTTGAGACGGAGTCTCACGCTGTTGCCCAGGCTGGAGTGCAGTGGCGCGATCTCGGCTCACTGCAAGCTCCGCCTCCCGGGTTCCCGCCATTCTCCTGCCTCAGCCTCCTGAGTAGCTGGGACTACAGGCGCCCGCCACCGCGCCCGGCTAATTTTTTGTATTTTTAGTAGAGACGGGGTTTCACTGTGGTCTCGATCTCCTGACCTTGTGATCCGCCTGCCTCGGCCTCCCAAAGTGCTGGGATTACAGGCTTGAGCCACCGCGCCCGGCCCTATAATGTAATTATACATGTTTCCTCAGCATTATGTAGGCAGGCTATTTTGTGTCTGGGTAGACAAAATACCTATCCAAATACATAAATATTATAATTGAGTATATAAAAATGTATACGATGAGAAATTTGTGTATTTCACATAAAATACTATATTTTGAATTTTAAAAGATAAAAATTATAGAAATTATCATTTTATCCATGAATGACCTGTAAAATTAGATCTGTGATGCTACTTAGTTCTTCTTTACATTTGATATTAAGATATATATTACCTAAATCCATTGATTTAATTTGACTTAATTATTGAATCATGATTAGTGATTCAGTCCACAGATATATTTTAATGACAGCATTGCTTTGATAACTATTTAATGACTTAGCAGATAGCCTTTTAGAAGCTGTTTTCATTATTTTCCATGAGAAGTTTTTTAAATTCTTAGTTGTGAGAGGGACTATACGGAATTTCCTTTCCTTGAAAATCAGTGATAGAAAGGGGGGTCTATTTTGGCAGTACCACATTTTGAAATACGATTCATGTGTGTTTCTTCTAAGGAAACATATTATGATTTTGAACTTTATTTCAGCCACAGTGAAAGTTTGAAAATTGCGTTATGATTAAAAGTATATTTTTTTGCTTTAATTTACAAAGTGAATCTCTTTCTTTCTTTCTTTATTTTATAGTATATTTAAATGTAACAGATCTGAAAACTCACCAGATTGGGTGGGATACATTCTGTGTCAAATGGTCAGCTCACCGGGCAGCCACCTCCTACAGGCTGAAACTAAGCCCTGCAGATGGTATGTGTGTAAAAAAGAAAAAAATGATCTGTAGCATGTAGTGGAAACATTTTAAATTTCAGTAAAGAAGATACCATTTTGTTTATAACAATGATATATAAAATTGTCTTGAAATATAATTGATGATGACACTGGCATTTTCCTTTGTTGTCATAATCAGGAACCAGGGGACAAGAAATTACAGTGCGTGGATCAGAAACCAGTCACTGCTTCACTGGCCTTTCACCAGACACTGATTATGGTGTCACTGTTTTTGTGCAGACACCAAATCTCGAGGGACCAGGAGTCTCTGTTAAAGAACATACCAGTAAGTTTTTGAGAAATCTGGAAAGCCTTCATAAGGCTTTAGAATAGAATGCTCTAGGTAAGGAAGACTTAAGTGAATCCTGTGCAGGTACCTCTCCCCAAGGGTAGCAATAATGATAGGATGATGGTGAGTTCCTGAATGTGGAGTCTAAAGCTGGTTCAGGACCTTTTTCTGTAGCAATTGCAAGTTGTCCCTGTTATCGAGTTGGGGCTACTTTGAGGAAGGGCTAAAGGAGGGAGAGATGGCTCTCGCTGACAGTGAGAAGGTGAATTCATATTAGTGACTTTTGCTCATTTGACCCTATCTGAAGGCCTTACATTTTCCCTTTAGATCTTTTTTTTTCTGTAGCTGTAGTGGATGTTGAATGACTACCAGTGACACCAAATTTGGATGGAATAAAATCCCTAGTATGTTAGTACTGATGACGGTGGTGTCTCATTTTGTATGACTTGATTTGGTATACAGGATTTAAATCGCTCTTAAAATTTACTTTCTGGGATATAAAATGTGCACATGGTGTGTTTTTATAATTATTATTTTTAAATTCTAGCTGTGAAACCAACAGAAGCCCCTACAGAGCCACCCACCCCTCCTCCCCCTCCCACCATTCCACCAGCCCGGGATGGTAAGTACAGCTAAATAGGCAATACATTCAGCTGATAGGGAGCTACAGACTTCTTATTTATGCTGCATGTACATCATTTACAATTAATATAGAACATTTCTGATTTATTATTGCTGCTGAAGAGTTTTTAGACTGAAAGAGAAGATTACCAGTAATTTGTTTCTCTCCATCTCTGGGCACATTTTGATGTAAATAAAATCAGTCATAAATTATTCCAGCTCTTCAGTTAGAAGTCTGTTTCCTCAGTTTTACAGATTTAGGTCTTCCATGATCCATGGTTACATGGTGGACATTTCTTTCTGCTAACTGCTGGCATTAGTAAGCACTGTGAACCCTTTTGGCTATATTTACAACCTAAGCCTTGAGGCTGTTGGCTTTAAAATTCCTGGTGTCCAACCTGAGAAGTTCCCTGGATTACACAAAGCTAAAAAATTTTCCATTCACCAAAATGTGAAAGATAATTGTAACTTGCAGTGAACTGGTAAAACGACATACTGATTTATTAAGGTTGGTCTCTCAGCATTTGAGGGCAATTCTTTAGCACTTTATCAAGCTAAATTTTAGTTAAATAACTACTGGATTATTCTTTTCTCATATGCTGTTTGCAGCATTTAATAGAAAATATTTCAGATTTTAAATATATTTTTATTTTATCTTAGAAGGATGTAGAATGTTACAACTTTATTAAACCTATTATATAAGTAAAATTAAAAATTAAAAGTGTAATATTGTAGGGTAAAATAATAATGGGTTCCTTTAAATTAGATATAGAAAGAAATTCAGTAAATAATCTTGGTTTAAAAATAAGTTTTTTCTTTTTAAATAGACTTTGTTTTCTAGAGTAGTTTTAGGTTCACAGCAACATTGCAGGCACGATGCAGAGATTTTTCATCTCCGAGACAGACTGCCCTTCCCCACCACATGCCCAGCCTCCTCGACTATTAACATCCCGTGTCTGAGTGGTACATTTGTTACAACCGATGAACCTACATTGACACATCATCACCACCCAAAGTCCATAGTTTACATTAGGGTTCACTCTCAGTGTTAAACTTCTCTATGTTAAGTTTTTATAAATTAAAATTTTGTTAATTGTTTTTAGATTTTTTTCTTAACCTCCAAGTCTAGATATTCAAATAAAAATCTTCTTTCCTACATATGATTCTAGTGGCTTAATTTAAATTTTACAAAGGACTTGGCCAGGTGCGATGGCTCACTCCTGTAATCCCAGCACTTTGGGAGGCCGAGACAGGTGGATCAAGACCATCCTGGCCAATACGGTGAAACCCCATCTCTACTAAAAATACAAAAATTAGCTGGGTGTGGTGGCACGTGCCTGTTGTCCCAGCAACTCAGGAGGCTCAGGCAGGAGAATCGCTTGAACCTGGTAGGCGGAGGTTACAGTGAGCTGAGACTGCCAATGCACTCCAGCCTGAAGGCAGAGTGAGACCCTGTCTCAAAAAAGAAAAAAAAAAAAAAAAAGGACCTATTTGCATAAAGTCAATCTTTAATAATTATATTCCAAATCTCCAAACTTTTTATTTGATTTCTCCTCTCCTCTCATTTATTGTTCAAAACTACTTGAAGAGTTCCGTGAGGTAAGATTGTATCTTTGCATAATGGATCTAAACAAATGGAGTAATTCCAGAGCAGGTATTGTGGATCTGTTAGTCCAATGCTTCTTAAATTTATTGTGCATATGAGTCATCTTATTACTGCTGGTACTGATTCAGGAAGTCTGGGGTAGGACCCAACATTCTGCATTTCTAACAAGCTCCCAGGCAGTGCTGTTGCTGCAGAACCACACTTTGCGTAGCAAGGTGTTTTACTATATTTTCAATTATGTGATTTCATTTAAATGAAAGAATTTATGAGATTTGGGGCTTCTTATGCTTTCCTTTTTTTGTAGTATGCAAAGGGGCCAAGGCAGATATTGTGTTCTTGACTGATGCCTCTTGGAGCATCGGGGATGATAATTTTAACAAAGTTGTAAAATTCATCTTCAATACTGTGGGAGGCTTTGATGAAATCAGTCCTGCTGGGATTCAGGTGAGTGTCATTCCACCGGTGGCCACTCATTTGTGATGTCTTGCCTTTCCTTTGAACTTCTCTTTTTAAGTAAAAAGTCTTTTCAATACAAACTCAATTTTGACTTTCTCTTATTCACTATTTCCTTTATTCATGTATTTTTGGGAGGGAATTGGGTGTAAATGATAAATAAATAGAAAAATAAATGTTTTTTCTATTAGTTTATTAGTTTTTATCTTTGATTAGATGATATTCCTGTTGGAGAACTTAGGGGATTCTGACTCTTAACTTCCTGCTTCCAACCATGACACATTTCTATAGAAGTTCATCCAAAGTTCTGGATATTAAATTCTTTGTGATTTTCATGCTCTGTGAAGTTAGAAGAATCAGTGATAAACAGTGACTGGAGTGAGTGTGCGGAACTTGCTGCCTCTATCATTACTTTGCAGATAATTACCTTGACCAGAAGAATGTCCGTTGTTGAGCTAAAGCATATTTCATTTGCTTTTTTAAAATGATAACTACCAATTATCTTGCTCTGAAATCACTCCAAATATATTTGTTATACTGAAGTACTTAGAGAAGTTTGTATTTCCAAGAGAGGCCTCAAAGAATAAATCATCATGTAACCCTAACCCAATTAAAAGACCCAATTAAAATTCCACCCCCTCTGGTAAGGCGCCATGATGGCTTTACCCATTCCATGCTTTTGAAGTATTTTGTCTATATTGCTGCATTACAACAAATATCACTTCATATTGTCATTAATTGTGTGCTGTCTTCTGTCTACTCTTCTATCTAAATCATTGACTCCTTAAAGCAAGAGACTATCTTTTTAAAAAACAATTCTCTCCTCCTTTTCTTTCCCATTTCTTTGCTGAATTTTCTTTATTTTGGCAGTTTGATCATCACTGTGGCATCATGAAAATAAGATATTTTGAAATAAACCACAAACAATTTCATCAGCAAAACATGTTGTCTTTTATGGAATAGTAGTATACTAAATTTCAAATCCTCAAGTAATCCTCTGGACCTTAATCCAACCCAAGAAGAGTAAAAATTCACCCTAGTTGTATTCTAAATTTAATGTGGTTATATTCTTAATTTAACCACATTAATTCAACAAGCAAGCTTTTTTTCATCCTTTTAGGAATTTGTATTTCTAACAAAAAATAGCTACCATATTTTATTAACTCCTATGTACCAGTTACTTTGTATACAGGATTATTAGTCTTTAAAACAATCCTAGAAGGTAAGTATAGTTATCCTCATTTTACTGATAAAAAAATCCATTGTCACATAGCTATTAAATGCCAGAGCTAGAATTTGAACCCAGTGAATCCTGAGTACAAAGCCTGTACTTTTTCCACTAAATCCCATTTTCGATGAGTTTGTGATGAGGGATGATTACAATCACACACGTGACATTTTTATATTGCCGTAAAGAACCGATATAGTCAGTGAGAAGCAGCAGTGGGCTGAGTCAACTGTTTAACCAACATTTGGATTCAAGATGGTATGTTCTCATGTCTAATCCTGGGACCTCACCACTCCCCAGCTTTATTCCTCCCTGTCTATGTCCTAGAGAAAGGCACAACATGAATATAGTATATTTTCATTATTAACGTCAGTTATGACAATTTCATTGAAGATTGAAAAATAAAGAATTTAATGAGACAAGTGCAGTAGGTGTTATAATATTAGCTATAAAGAGCTTACAATATTCTATCAGATCTGAGATACTTTTTACAACCCCCCGCCCCCCGCTTTATTCTGCAGCTAGAGAATCATTTGAAGATTGAAATATAAAATGAGATGACTTATGCTTACTGCTAAACCACATTTTCCTTCAGGTTTCATTTGTGCAATACAGCGATGAGGTCAAGTCTGAGTTCAAGCTGAACACATACAATGACAAGGCCCTAGCCCTTGGGGCCCTCCAGAATATTAGGTACAGAGGAGGAAACACAAGAACAGGTACGTGTATATGTAGACCTTTACTCTCCAAGCATTTGTAGTGGCAGAACTGAGTGTATTATCTCACGCTAATGTCTAGATTCTTATCAGTTGGATGTGACTAATGGCATTGGGGTAGTTTTCACTGAGTTGACACTAAAATGTTCCACGCCTCATTCTGTAGGCAAGGCCCTCACATTTATCAAGGAGAAAATCTTGACTTGGGAGAGTGGCATGAGGAAGAATGTCCCTAAGGTGTTGGTTGTGGTCACAGATGGTCGGTCCCAGGATGAGGTCAAGAAGGTGGCTTTGGTCATCCAGCAGTCAGGCAAGCACATACATAAATTTGATTGCACTTGCAATTTTAACATTTTTAAATTTCCACAAATGATTGCAAAAGACTAAATTTGCTGATGTTACTTTATTGTTTCTGTTTCACTCTGCACTGTATACCTTTGTAATGCTGATTTACATTTAATTATGGAATGGTTTGCAACTGCTCAAAATGATATGGTGTATTCTTTGTATAAGATGTGGTTCAGGATCGACAAGGGGCAAACCACATTTTCCCATAGTGGCTGGAAGGCTACAGAAAGCAATGATAATGAGATGATGCTAGAGCAGGCTTCCTGCCATAGCAGAAATGAATCTTGATACTGCTTCCTGTGCAAGGAGAGAAAAAAGGAAGCCTTTAGCTTTAGCATATCTTTGCAGATGTAGACTTAATGATTGCTAAAAGATATGTTGCAAGGAATAGAGGTCTTAGGGAGTCATCTCTGGGATAGATCTTGGCAGTCAAATATACTGAGCGCCTCCTGGTAACACTGTCCTTTGGATTAGTTATTTAAGATCATTAGAGGTGAAAGCAGGTATTTCCAGTACTTGCATTAACAGCCCCCCTACGCACTGCTGTCCCAAGCAAGGTCTGAGGTGGATATATTTTTAGAGAGAATCTTATGCATAATTTGTTGTAGTAAATTATAAAGTATTTAATTACATGGAACTTGTCATCTGTACATGCAAGATTCTTTGGCTAAAATTATGAGTTGTGATTAGTGCTAAGTCATATTGTCTTTTTTTAATAGAGGTTGTTCCTGCTGATCTTTTATAAAATGTATTGCCATTGTGTTATACACTTTACACAGATTTCTGCATGTTTATGACTCCTGGTAGATTTAATTTTGGGCTTATAAATATTTGCTTCTTATGTTACCTTATTTATATCTAAATATATTTCTAATTCCTTATATAGCTTTTTTTCCCCCGATGTCAAATTTAGCTTTCGGAGTGAAAAATGTGCTTATTTGTCACAGCCTAAATTTGCTTATTTGTCATAGCCTGTCTGTTGCCAGTGAGAGTTGTAGATGCCATTTTCAAAATGGCCAAAGTTCTGCCTTTGAGCCTGAGTTTCCTGAGAAAATCAGTTTCAGGAACCCAGATTTTAAAATGAGCCCATTCTTAACTTCTGAGTCACATAAGCTTAAAATATTAATGGCTGCAGAACTCATGTATGTATCAGGACTGTGGATCTGTGGAAGGCAGTGTGCACTACATGAAGTCTTTCTGCTATTAAAATCTTCATATTTAAATTGTTGGGATTTTATCTTAGGAAATCAAATTAAATGAATTATTTAAGCCAGAAAATAGAAAGACCTGGAAAAAGTACGTATTTATTAAAGAGAGTTCATGTCAAATAAAAGGACTTGCGTACAGTAGGAAAATACAGCATCATTTCTGATAAGAATTTTTTTGCATTGTTCTAACAACAAGGACAGAAAAAGAGATATGTGATTCATTCTATAAATTCTACTTTGCAGGGTTCAGTGTCTTTGTAGTTGGTGTGGCTGATGTCGACTACAACGAGCTTGCCAACATTGCCAGCAAACCAAGTGAACGGCACGTGTTCATTGTGGACGACTTTGAATCTTTTGAGAAGATCGAAGACAATCTTATTACATTTGTTTGTGAAACTGCCACTTCAAGTAAGTCACAGTCAACATGGATCTATAACCTCACTTATTCTGAAAAATAATTACTTAGTAGACAATTCTATATCATTTGTAGGATCAAGTCTGTGCATAAATAGATCCTGGGAAATCACTTGAGAACCTGATGAATCACTGTTCCTATTGCGATCATGCTAAATGTGTGCTTGTCAGAAGTTCATTTTTAGCCTTGAATATGTAATTTCCTTGTATGGAATATGTAATTTCCTTGTATGGAAAAGTGTTTTACTATATCCTTTTCCCACCACCCTAATGCCTATGACATTTGGTTAAATTAATCTCAGCCTCAAATTGCATACATAGGGCATTTCTGTGAGATGAAGGTTTTCCCCATTAGTAATCAATTGGTATTTGTTTTGTCAACATCCATGCTTCAAGAGAGCAATGAAAAAAAAATGGTTCCTCAGAAATTTAGTGGATTCCCATTTGTTTGTTTGGGTTTGTATTTTCAAGTTCAGCTTTTGAACTATAGTGAAGAACCAAAGTTTGATTATTTAAGTCAATTTATTATCATCATCCATTAACACCAATTCTTGGTGTATAGGTTATGGAGGCAATTAATCTTTCATAATACCAGGAGGCAATTTATCCTACATAATTGATCAGGGGTCTGTGGCTAGTTCAGACCCCTGATCCTAGACAGGGCTATGCTTTACAAATATAATAATCCTCTCCATTAAACATTCTATTAAAAACAACTGGTTAAACAAACTTTCTTGGTTTACTATGAAAATTTATGCTGAAGTTCGGAGCGCAGCTGCACTGGTGAAAGTGAGTGGGGGGCTTGAGTGGTTTCTCTTCTGTTCCAAGTGGTCCTGGATGCAGCCATCTGGTACCCTCAGCTCTGAGGGGTCCAGAGCAAAAACTACTGCACAATTGTTACTGTTACATGGTGTTTGGTAGCCAGGGTGAGGCTTGGAGACTTGGCAGAGAAGAGGGTTGGGGATGGACAAGCTCCTCCTACCTTTGCAGAAATCTAAAATTCCCTGGGAGGGAAGTTCTTTAAATCTATTGAAAAATGTGAAAAATTCCTCCTTTAATTCTATTTTATTATTTTTAAGAGTACTATAAAATTCCAATTGGATTAGAGAATGTTAGGGAAATATGTGTTACACTGGTTAATAGTATAATTTCTCCTACACATAGGAAGTGTACAAGAAATAATGTATAAAGGATTAAATAGAGAAGTTATTTTAGTAAATGAACAATGTCATTTATTACTTGAAATATGTTCATTGCTACTTTCTGTGCATATATAATTTGTACATCGTGTTGGTGAATCATACTTAAAGAACACTGTACATTGCAGGTTGTCCTCTCATTTATTTGGATGGCTACACCTCACCAGGTAAGCATTTATACTTTTGGGCTAATTAATTTCCAGATTTAAGCAATAAAATAATTAAAATGTACTTCATTTAATATTTTCTTTTTTGATGTAAAGGTTTTAAGATGCTTGAAGCGTACAACCTGACAGAAAAGAATTTTGCTTCTGTACAAGGAGTATCTTTGGAGTCAGGGTCTTTCCCCAGCTACTCAGCTTACAGGATTCAGAAGAATGCATTTGTGAATCAGCCTACAGCGTAAGTGTGACAACAGGAGGTTCTCCTTTTCTTTTCTTTTTTTTTTTTTTTTTTGAGACGGAGTCTTGCTCTGTCACCCAGGCTGGAGTGCAGTGGCCGGATCTCAGCTCACTGCAAGCTCCGCCTCCCGGGTTTACGCCATTCTCCTGCCTCAGCCTCCCGAGTAGCTGGGACTACAGGCGCCCGCCACCTCGCCCGGCTATTTTTTTTTTTGTATTTTTTAGTAGAGACGGGGTTTCACCGTGTTAGCCGGGATCGTCTCTCGATCTCCTGACCTCGTGATCCGCCCGTCTCGGCCTCCCAAAGTGCTGGGATTACAGGCTTGAGCCACTGCGCCCGGCCGAGGTTCTCCTTTTCTTAAGACCTGCAGAAAGTTCTAGGAATATTTGCTGACTTCCCAGAATCCTGGAACTTTAGAATTGTTGGAAGACTGCTTATGGATGACCCTGATTGGTTTTCTTAAATACAGTTGGGTTAATTGTTTCCAGGTTACATAGTTGTTTGCACACAGGAGACTAAGACTCAGGCCTCGTTATTCCCAGATCCAAGAAGCTCATGCTGGTAACACATTACTGACCCTTTTGAATTTAAGGCTAGAAAAGCTGTTAAAACAGGAAGGCAACTTAATATTTTGAACATCTCTCCCTGTGGTGCAGAGGACTGGATGGAATAAGTGCAGAATGAGAGCAAACATTGTTTTTAGTGTTTCAGACCTCTAGAAATGAAAGGTAGTTTTTCTCGTCCATGATCAGACAGTTGGCATTTAGTTTTTATTGGCTGATGCTCTAGCAATCTGTTGTGTAGCTGTAGGTGTTATTTTACTTCATGAATGTTTGCACCTGAGTTTGATAACTGAAATCTGTATTTCTTATTCATTAAAATGAAAACTTTTTATGTTGAAAAATGTGTTTGCCAATTTATGGAGAGAAAAGAACAATGAGAAATAAAGGTATTGTAAGCTCAGGACAGGGTCAGAAATGATGTCTGAAATATGAAATGCTCTGAGAAAGCTGATGGAAAATTCAGACTAAAACCAAAGCTAATTTACTTTAAGAGGCACAGATCGTATTGTTGTAGTTTGACCACATTGTAAGTCTCTAACTCCTTAATGGTTAACCATGTTGGCTCGGAGTTCTAGGTTTTTCAGTGAACCATAATACCCGGTGTTTAACTCTTCCAGTCAGCTCAACATATGAGTTCTACATTTTAACTTATGACAGCCTATTGTTTTCTCAAGCATCAGAACTTTTGACTGAAAGGAAAGAAACATAAATGCAATTACATAATTTTTTCACAAGCACTAATTAACTAAGGAAGGAGAAAAATGGGCTAGGTGAGAGATGAGTTGATGTGGAGAAAATATTATTTGTAACATAGAATATTATAAAGATAGTTCTTGAACATATAAAAGACATCATGTCAGCTTACCCAGAGCATATGTTTTAAAAGCAAGATGGCATTAGTGGTGTGGTATTAGGACATGAAAGCTCTGTGTCCTCTATCAAAATTCATGGAAGAATAGCTTCTTTTCTATGAGTTTATTATCTGGTTCTTTTTCTTACCTTCAGGGAGAAAGTGTTATTAAATGGTCTTAGATAGAAAACCATTAATTCTGCTTCAAAGATTCCCCCAGAACAATGATTGACTAAAGTCTGGAGGGACACATGGGACCAATTTTTTGTTTTTTGTTTTGCCTTACAGCTTAGAGCCAAGAAACATTTCCTTTCAATTAATTCACATCCTTTTATCATCGCTAAATGTTTGCACATGTATATGGCCTTCACATTTAAAATGGATTTTGTTTTTGGGAACATATGAGCTCTGGGGGTGATTTATTTGATTTCAGGGGAGAAATTTGGAAGTGTAAAAACTATTACTGACAGGGAGGGAGAGAGAAATTAAAACCTTAAGCCATTTTTATGATCTCATACAGCTGACATTTGAAATTAAGTATATTTAGGAAGATTCATTCTCTTTAAATGATATCTGTAGTCATAATGTTTATCATTCTAAAATTATCATATAATTTTATAATACTCTGTGTCTCAAAAAATTAGTTATTACTAGTAGGATAAAAGACTATTTTGTAATTTCCGACTTTTGTGACTTTATCAATTTAGAAATAATCGATCACAATTTACATAATGGATCTTTAGTGCTTGTTCTTTTGATGTGCTTCCTAAATTTTTCTCCTTCTAAGGAGAAGTCAGAAGGAGCCAGATTGTTATAAATAGCCTCTAATACTACCCATATGAGATTCTGGTGCAGAGATTTAAAAGAGTATCTGTTCTTGATGTTAAAGCAATCAATCTTTCTTCCTTTCATTTTTTTCTTTCCTCTCCTTTTTCTTTCATTTTATCCAACAGAGACCTACACCCAAATGGACTCCCTCCTTCATACACGATTATATTATTATTCAGACTTCTCCCAGAAACTCCCAGTGACCCTTTTGCAATTTGGCAAATCACAGACAGAGACTACAAACCACAAGTTGGAGTGATTGCAGACCGTAAGAATTTTTATCTTAAGGCGCATGCATACTTAGTTTTGATTATGTTTTTCTTTTCTCTTTTAAAAAACTTTCTGAATTTACATTATATATATATTTATTTGATATATACTTTTATGTTTGAACTTTTCCAAGTATAACACATCAGTAAACATCCTAATTACATTTTATCACAACTGAAATTATTTTATTATTAAAGAAATCTCTCGAAGAATCATTTGCTAATACTTTAAATAAAAAGTATACAATGCATGTGATTTAATAACACTATGTTGATTACAGCTTCTAGCAAGACGTTATCATTCTTTAACAAGGATATAAGAGGCGAGGTACAAACTGTTACATTTGACACAGATGAAGTAAAGACATTATTTTATGGAAGTTTTCATAAGGTAAAAACAGATTATTTGAGTCTTATTTCTAGAAAAAATATAAAACAAATTTATTATTTATTAAAATGTCATGTTAAATTGGTAGAATTATAACTATGTCTTTTAAAAATAAAATCTTAAAAAAACGTATTTTAGAGAATTTGGTTAATTCAAATAATATTTAAAATAAAACAATATACTAATCAAGAGATAACTACTAACATTTTGATATATTTTTAATGCTTATTTCTTTTTAAAATTTGAATCATATAGTATATATAATATTATTCACCTACTTTTCTGGTTACCATTTTGTTATGAATCTTTGTGTCATTTAGTCTGCAAAGCTTAATTTTAGTGGATCTTTTAATTGATAATATTTCTTCTGCTTACTTTTCATTGAAAAGTACAAACATGCCAGTGAAATGCAAAAATTGATAATATATCTTCTGCTTGTATTTTATTGAAAAGTACAAACATGCCAGTGAAATGCATAATAATTATTTTTATCAATCCAAAAGCTATCAGTATCTACCAAAATAATTAAGATAAATGTTTATGATATTAATTTTTATGTGAACACACATTCTTTAAAAACATAATTCTCTAGAAAATCTTATTAAAAGTTCTAAGATGCATTCTAGGGATTGTCTGTTCTTGATTATCTTAATCAATTTTCTGTATGTCAACATCCAGCAGATAGTAGAAACTTTTTTTTCAGGTTTCTGAAGGACAATTCATTGACAAATAAGCACTTCTTAGAAAATACTGAAGTTGGAAGCGTTAGAAATAAAAAGAATGATCTAGGTTAGGAATGGAGGTTAGGAATGGACTTTTTAAAAAAACTTCTGTTTTAAGTTCAGGGATATGTGTGCAAGATGTGCAGGTTTGTTACATGGGTAAACATGAGTCATGGGGGTTTATCATACAGATTATTTTGTACCCAGGTATTAAGCATAGTACCCATTAGTTATTTTTTCTGATCCTCTCCTTCCTTTCACCTGACACCCTCTGATAGGCCACAGTATGTGTTTTTCCCCTTTATGTGTAGGAATTCACTTTTTAATGATATTTTTTCATCCATTGGATTATGTTAGCAGGAATACCAGTTGTTGCACAAATGCTTTAAAATTTCTTCAGTGTGGCGTGTAGAAAGATTAGCCTTTATACATAAAAGACAGATGTTTCCAGTTCAAGCTGATTCTCAAGTGAAAATTGAAGAAATTTCTTCTACTTGAGTAGATTTAGCAGTATTTCTTACTGTTTCTACTCCTGAGGAATCTTGCTTTCTTTCCAGATTGTTGTTCTTATTCATTAATCAGATTTTTGATAAGGATGCTAAAGGACTGTCTTCATCAAGCTCAAGGAAGCTTCAATGTACATATTAGTGATACCAAAAAAAAAAAAAAAAAGGAAAAACAAAAATCTCTGAGTACAATGGTATATCTGCTTAAAGATTTACAGACCTCCATAGTGAAGTGAAGTAAAATAAATGCCTCATCGGAAAAGCGAATTCTAGTTTGGCAAGTGTTACTGGCTTCAACTGATCCTTATCTGATCTTAGATGTTGAATCTGGCAAAGTTCTTATGAACTTTTTTGGCTCAGTGAAACTTATATTTGAGTAACTTGCTAAAAAGGACTATTTTTATTTTTCCTTTCATAACCACTGAAGATATTGAGAATCTGATCATCTGCTAAACCACTGATAACCATTTGGTAACTGTTATTTTAAAATTTCCAACTGTCATGGAATGCTTCATTTTATCTGAATTTTTTAAAAGGCAATATTTTTTAGAGGTCTGTAGTGATAGTCATTAATGATTACAAATCAAGACAATTTTTTTTGACATTCTCTTCTTTATACCATTTGCTTCCCCAAGAAAGATATTTGCATTCTTGGGTTTTATATAATGCCTATTTTTTTATCCTCAAAAGCTCTGCCTTTTCTTTCCAAACTGTCTACCTTCTTCTTTGTTTTTTATTTTAATAATCTCTCTTTTAGTTTCTCCTTTTTTCCCACTGTGCTCTCTTTTGTCCTCCATTCCTTAAACCCATTCTTTCTTTCTTTTTTTTAAATTTATTTATTATTATTATACTTTAAGTTGTAGGGTACATGTGCATAACGTGCAGGTTTGTTACATATGTATACTTGTGCCATGTTGGTGTGCTGCACCCATCAACTTGTCATTTACATCAGGTATAACTCCCAATGCAATCCCTCCCCCCTCCCCCCTCAACATGATAGGCCCCAGTGTGTGATGTTCCCCTTCCTGAGTCCAAGTGATCTCATTGTTCAGTTCCCACCTATGAGTGAGAACATGCGGTGTTTGGTTTTCTGTTCTTGTGATAGTTTGCTAAGAATGATGGTTTCCAGCTGCATCCATGTCCCTACAAAGGACACAAACTCATCCTTTTTGATGGCTGCATAGTATTCCATGGTGTATATGTGCCACATTTTCTTAATCCAATCTGTCACTGATGGACATTTGGGTTGGTTCCAAGTCTTTGCTATTGTGAATAGTGCTGCAATAAACATACGTGTGCATGTGTCTTTATAGCAGCCTAATTTATAATCCTTTGGGTATATCCCCAGTAATGGGATGGCTGGGTCATATGGTACATCTAGTTCTAGATCCTTGAGGAATCGCCATACTGTTTTCCATAATGGTTGAACTAGTTTACAATCCCACCAACAGTGTAAAAGTGTTCCTATTTCTCCACATCCTCTCCAGCACCTGTTGTTTCCTGACTTTCTAATGATCGCCATTCTAACTGGTGTGAGATGGTATCTCATTGTGGTTTTGATTTGCATTTCTCTGATGGCCAGTGATGATGAGCATTTTTTCATGTGTCTGTTGGCTGTATGAATGTCTTCTTTTGAGAAATGTCTGTTCATATCCTTTGCCCACTTTTTGATGGGGTTGTTTGTTTTTTTCTTGTAAATTTGTTTGAGTTCTTTGTAGGTTCTGGATATTAGCCCTTTGTCAGATGAGTAGATTGCAAAAATTTTCTCCCATTCTGTAGGTTGCCTGTTCACTCTGATGGTAGTTTCTTTTGCTGTGCAGAAGCTCTTTAGTTTAATGAGATCCCATTTGTCAATTTTGGCTTTTGCTGCCGTTGCTTTTGGTGTTTTAGACATGAAGTCTTTGCCCATGCCTATGTCCTGAATGGTACTACCTAGGTTTTCCTCTAGGGTTTTTATGGTATTAGGTCTAACATTTAAGTCTCTAATCCATCTTGAATTAATTTTCGTATAAGGAGTAAGGAAAGGATCCAGTTTCAGCTTTCTACTTATGGCTAGCCAATTTTCCCAGCACCATTTATTAAACAGGGAATCCTTTCCCCATTTCTTGTTTCTCTCAGGTTTGTCAAAGATCAGATGGCTGTATATGTGTGGCATTATTTCTGAGGACTCTGTTCTGTTCCATTGGTCTATATCTCTGTTTTGGTACCAGTACCATGCTGTTTTGGTTACTGTAGCCTTGTAGTATAGTTTGAAGTCAGGTAGCGTGATGCCTCCAGCTTTGTTCTTTTCACTTAGGATTGTCTTGGAGATGCGGGCTCTTTTTTGGTTGCATATGAACTTTAAAGCAGTTTTTTCCAATTCTGTGAAGAAACTCATTGGTAGCTTGATGGGGATGGCATTGAATCTATAAATAACCTTGGGCAGTATGGCCATTTTCACGATATTGATTCTTCCTATCCATCAGCATGGTATGTTCTTCCATTTGTTTGTGTCCTCTTTTATTTCACTGAGCAGTGGTTTGTAGTTCTCCTTGAAGAGGTCCTTTACATCCCTTGTAAGTTGGATTCCTAGGTATTTGATTCTCTTTGAAGCAATTGTGAATGGAAGTTCATTCCTGATTTGGCTCTCTGTTTGTCTGTTACTGGTGTATAAGAATGCTTGTGATTTTTGCACATTAATTTTGTATCCTGAGACTTTGCTGAAGTTGCTTATCAGCTTAAGGAGATTTTGGGCTGAGACAATGGGGTTTTCTAAATATACAATCATGTCATCTGCAAACAGGGACAATTTGACTTCTTCTTTTCCTAACTGAATACCCTTGATTTCTTTCTCTTGCCTAATTGCCCTAGCCACAACTTCCAACACTATGTTGAATAGGAGTGGTGAGAGAGGGCATCCCTGTCTTGTGCCAGTTTTCAAAGGGAATGTTTCCAGTTTTTGCCCATTCAGTATGATATTGGCTATGGGTTTGTCATAAATAGCTCTTATTATTTTGAGGTACGTTCCATCGATACCAAATTTATTGAGCGTTTTTAGCATGAAGGGCTGTTGAATTTTGTCAAAAGCCTTTTCTGCATCTATTGAGATAATCATGTGGTTCTTGTCTTTGGTTCTGTTTATATGCTGGATTATGTTTATTGATTTGCGAATGTTGAACCAGCGTTGCATCCCAGGGATGAAGCCCACTTGCTCATAGTGGGTAAGCTTTTTGATGTGTTGCTGAATCCAGTTTGCCAGTATTTTATTGAGGATTTTTGCATCGATGTTCATCAGGGATATTGGTCTAAAATTCTCTTTTTTTGTTGTGTCTCTGCCAGGCTTTGGTATCAGGATGATGTTGGCCTCATAAAATGAGTTAGGGAGGATTCCCTCTTTTTCTATTGATTGGAATAGTTTCAGAAGGAATGGTACCAACTCCTCCTTGTACCTCTGGTAGAATTCAGCTGTGAATCCATCTGGTCCTGGACTTTTTTTGGTTGGTAGGCTATTAATTATTGCCTCAATTTCAGAGCCTGCTATTGGTCTATTCAGGGATTCAACTTCTTCCTGGTTTAGTCTTGGAAGAGTGTAAGTGTCCAGGAAATTATCCATTTCTTCTAGATTTTCCAGTTTATTTGCGTAGAGGTGTTTATAGTATTCTCTGATGGTAGTTTGTATTTCTATGGGGTCGGTGGTGATATCCCCTTTATCATTTTTAATTGCGTCGATTTGATTCCTCTCTCTTTTCTTCTTTATTAGTCTTGCTAGCGGTCTGTCAATTTTGTTGATCTTTTCAAAAAACCAACTCCTGGATTCATTGATTTTTTGGAGAGTTTTTTGTGTCTCTATCTCCTTCAGTTCTGCTCTGATCTTAGTTACTTCTTGCCTTCTGCTAGCTTTCGAATGTGTTTGCTCTTGCTTCTCTAGTTCTTTTAATTGCGATGTTAGAGTGTCAATTTTAGATCTTTCCTGCTTTCTCTTGTGGGCATTTAGTGCTATAAATTTCCCTCTACACACTGCTTTAAATGTGTCCCAGAGATTCTGGTATGTTGTATCTTTGTTCTCATTGGTTTCAAAGAACATCTTTATTTCTGCCTTCATTTCGTTATGTACCCAGTAGTCATTCAGGAGCAGGTTGTTCAGTTTCCATGTAGTTGAGCGGTTTTGCTTGAGTTTCTTAGTCCTGAGTTCTAGTTTGATTGCACTGTGGTCTGAGAGACAGTTTGTTATAATTTCTGTTCTTGTACATTTGCTGAGGAGTGCTTTACTTCCAATTACGTGGTCGATTTTGGAGTAAGTATGATGTGGTGCTGAGAAGAATGTATATTCTGTTGATTTGGGGTGGAGAGTTCTATAGATGTCTATTAGGTCTGCTTGCTGCAGAGATGAGTTCAATTCCTGGATATCCTTGTTAACTTTCTGTCTCGTTGATCTGTCTAATGTTGACAGTGGAGTGTTGAAGTCTCCCATTATTATTGTATGGGAGTCTAAGTCTCTTTGTAAGTCTCTAAGGACTTGCTTTATGAATCTGGGTGCTCCTGTATTGGGTGCATATATATTTAGGATAGTTAGCTCTTCCTGTTGAATTGATCCCTTTACCATTATGTAATGGCCTCCTTTGTCTCTTTTGATCTTTGATGGTTTAAAGTCTGTTTTATCAGAGACTGGTATTGCAACCCCCGCTTTTTTTTGTTCTCCATTTGCTTGGTAAATCTTCCTCCATCCCTTTATTTTGAGCCTATGTATGTCTCTGCGTGTGAGATGGGTCTCCTGAATACAGCAGACTGATGGGTCTTGACTCTTTATCCAGTTTGCCAGTCTGTGTCTTTTAATTGGAGCATTTAGTCCATTTACATTTAAGGTTAAGATTGTTATGTGTGAACTTGATCCTGCCATTATGATATTAACTGGTTATTTTGCTCGTTAGTTGATGCAGTTTCTTCCTAGCCTCGATGGTCTTTACATTTTGGCATGTTTTTGCAATGGCTGGTACCGGTTGTTCCTTTCCATGTTTAGTGCTTCCTTCAGGGTCTCTTGTAAGGCAGGCCTAGTGGTGACAAAATCTCTAAGCATTTTCTTGTCTGTCAAGGATTTTATTTCTCCTTCACTTATGAAACTTAGTTTGGCTGGATATGAAATTCTGGGTTGAAAATTCTTTTCTTTAAGAATGTTGAATATTGGCCCCCACTCTCCTCTGGCTTGGAGAGTTTCTGCCGAGAGATCTGCTGTTAGTCTGATGGGCTTCCCTTTGTGGGTAACCCGACCTTTCTCTATGGCTGCCCTTAAGATTTTTTCCTTCATTTCAACTTTGGTGAATCTGGCAATTATGTGTCTTGGAGTTGCTCTTCTCGAGGAATATCTTTGTGGCGTTCTCTGTATTTCCTGGATTTGAATGTTGGCCTGCCCTACTAGGTTGGGGAAGTTCTCCTGGATGATATCCTGAAGAGTGTTTTCCAACTTCGTTCCATTTTCTCCCTTACTTTCAGGCACCCCAATCAGACGTAGATTTTGTATTTTTACATAATCCCATACTTCTTGCAGGCTTTGTTCATTTCTTTTTCTTCTTTTTTCTTTTGGTTTCTCTTCTCGCTTCATTTCATTCATTTGATCCTCAATCGCAGATACTCTTTCTTCCAGTTGATTGAGTCGGTTACTGAAGCTTGTGCATTTGTCACGTATTTCTCGTGTCATGGTTTTCATCTCTTTCATTTCGTTTATGACCTTCTCTGCATTAATTACTCTAGCCATCAATTCTTCCACTTTTTTTTCAAGATTTTTAGTTTCTTTGCGCTGGGTACGCAATTCCTCCTTTAGCTCTGAGAAATTTGATGGACTGAAGCCTTCTTCTCTCATCTCGTCAAAGTCATTCTCCGTCCAGCTTTGATCCGTTGCTGGCGATGAGCTGCGCTCCTTTGCCGGGGGAAATGCGCTCTTATTTTTTGAATTTCCAGCTTTTCTGCCCTGCTTTTTCCCCATCTTTGTGGTTTTATCTGCCTCTGGTCTTTGATGATGGTGATGTACTGATGGGGTTTTGGTGTAGGTGTCCTTCCTGTTTGATAGTTTTCCTTCTAACATTCAGGACCCTCAGCTGTAGGTCTGTTGGAGATTGCTTGAGGTCCACTCCAGACCCTGTTTGCCTGGGTATCAGCAGCAGAGGCTGCAGAAGATAGAATATTTCTGAACAGCGAGTGTACCTGTCTGATTCTTGCTTTGGAAGCTTCCTCTCAGGGGTGTACTCCACCCTGTGAGGTGTGGGGTGTCAGACTGCCCCTAGTGGGGGATGTCTCCCAGTTAGGCTACTCAGGGGTCAGGGACCCACTTGAGCAGGGAGTCTGTCCCTTCTCAGATCTCAACCTCCGTGTTGGGAGATCCACTGCTCTCTTCAAAGCTGTCAGACAGAGTCGTTTGCATCTGCAGAGGTTTCGGCTGCGTTTGTTATTGCCTTGTCCCCAGAGGTGGAGTCTACAGAGACAGGCAGGTTTCCTTGAGCTGCTGTGAGCTCCACCCAGTTCGAGCTTCCCAGCAGCTTTGTTTACCTACTTAAGCCTCAGCAATGGCGGGCGCCCCTCCCCCAGCCTCGCTGCTGCTTTGCTGGTAGATCACAGACTGCTGTGCTAGCAATGAGGGAGGCTCCGTGGGTGTGGGACCCTCCCGGCCAGGTGTGGGATATGATCTCCTCGTGTGCCTGTTTGCTTAAAGCGCAGTATTGGGGTGGGAGTTACCCGATTTTCCAGGTGTTGTGTGTCTCAGTTCCCCTGGCTAGGAAAAGGGATTCCCTTCCCCCTTGCGCTTCCCAGGTGAGGCAATGCCTCGCCCTGCTTCAGCTCTCGCTGGTCGGGCTGCAGCAGCTGACCAGCACTGATCGTCCGGCACTCCCCAGTGAGATGAACCCAGTACCTCAGTTGAAAATGCAGAAATCACTGGTCTTCTGTGTCGCTGGCGCTGGGAGTTGGAGACTGGAGCTGTTCCTATTCGGCCATCTTGCTCCGCCCCCCCCCCATTCTTTCTTTTTAAACAGCTTTATTGAGATGTCATATATAAAAATTGCATATACTTAAGGTGTACAATGAGGTGTTCTGATATACACACACATTGTGAAATAATCTCCACAATCAAGCTAATTAACATATCTATTACCTCTACAGTTACCATTGTGTGTGTGTGTATGTGCCGAACCAATTTAATCTAAGATCTAGCATCTTGCAAATTGCCAAGTATAAAATACCCCCACCCCATTGGCCCACTCTCATTTATCCCATCAATTCAAGTACCACCTTCAGTCACTCTCAGCTGTTCACATTTTTTTACCGAGCCAAGGATTCAAGCACTCTTCTTTCACTTTCCATCTAATTCCTGAATTGAAGTTTTTCAAACCTGGGATGAGAATGAGCAATATTTCAAGAACAGGAAATCAGTGACAGTGACGGGGAGAGGGACCTTTGAGGAGAGGGATCAACTAAAATAGTTTAATTAAGGAAAGACGGACAGTTATCCCTTCTTGGGGATTCTCTTGAAAAGCTTTTGTTGTGTCTCCCTTCTATGGTTAAAAGATGACATGGATTCATGTGAGACATTTATAATAAGAAAGAAAACTAGAATGGCAGAGTCTGGGAAGGGAGATGAGTGACAAGAGGCTCCCTATTTTTTTCTACTGGTCTGGGATCAACAACACATCATTTAGGAAATAGGTTGGTTACTCTACATACTTGGCACAATGATCTACAGGTAAAGGGCCAAATCTGAAATGCATTTAAACTGCAGTAAAACACACTGAATAAATTATAGCAAAATGTACTTCTAGAATGTGTTTCTCTATGGCTAGCATTCAATGAGTGTTACTGAAATAATTTTGTCATGAATTAAAAATGTTGAAATAATTTTTCTGAATATTGCGGTTTTTCACATGCCTTTTCAATGTTTGCATCTGTGGTTGTTCATATATGAGCCAAAAAGTTTTAGTTCTTATTAGATAAAAAAATATCCTAGTATAGTGTTCTTCTTGAGTTCAGTATTAGTTGATTGTCCTGGGGGCATTTAAACTTTATTTTTAGTAACCTATGTATTACTTTTATATAAAAGCAATATGTAATTTATATTTATCACAGATGCAGTAAACTTATGTTTTGGTGCTGATTCCATGTGGGAAAAATATTTAGTTTAAAAAATACTTTAGAAATTATTCTTATGCTTATCGACTGAGAACATTTAAGGGAATTTCTGTTCCTTTTAATTTGCTGCCAAACTTTTCAAAGTCATCATCAAGGGCTTACTTGAGTATTTGTGCTGTGATAAGTAGAAACTCTGAGCATAACTATACAGACAGGGATTACCCAGGACCATTCTTTACATTGTTGAAATACAAACATTTTGTTAATTATACTAATAGAGTTTTTAACATTCTGTGTGTCTTCAGTAGCAAACGAAAAATAAATCAATATAAACTTCTTTCCTTAAAAGGAAATTGAATCCTTAATTCTCTTGATGTCCAGAGTTGAATCCCTATAGAAGACATGTGCTACTTCTTTACTGTATGAGATATCTGTATGGTATGCAGATTATTTCTGCCTGAGATTGGGGAACAACAAACTGAAAGATGAATTTAGCAAAATTAGTGGAAGACATCTGAAATTTCCTTGTAGTGAATATAATAATATATACATGATTTATTAACCTCTATTTGAATAGCTCTTTATAGCTTAC
Source organism: Macaca mulatta (assembly GCF_049350105.2). Lineage (NCBI taxonomy): Eukaryota > Metazoa > Chordata > Mammalia > Primates > Cercopithecidae > Macaca > Macaca mulatta. The sequence continues at coordinate 110,640,009 of NC_133409.1, forward strand.
AAAGTCATTTCATCTACTACATCCTCTCTGGTCATCTCAGTAAGAGTAGATAATGAGAAAACAAGAAATTATGCATGTATATGTGCATGTAGGAAACTGAGACCAGAGGTTAAGTGGCTTGTCTAGTTTCATATTATCAGTGAATTATTTCATTGACATTGCCAACTGTTCTTGGATTTTTAGAGTAAGACTTTTGAATTAGGATGAAAATAGCTTAAAAAACTTAAAAAAAATCTGATCTGAACTATGCAGAGTCAGCTAATTTTTTAGTGTAGAAATTTTATAATGGAAACAAATTATCTTTTTAGGTTCATATTGTGGTGACCCCAAAAAGTGTTAAGACTTACATTGACTGCTATGAAATTATAGAAAAAGACATCAAGGAAGCTGGAAATATAACAACTGATGGTTATGAAATTCTTGGAAAACTCCTTAAAGGGGAAAGGAAATCAGCCGCAGTGAGTAACACATTTTTACTTTTCTTGGTACCTTGTGTTGAGATTGAAATGGCATTTTCTAAACAACTCCATGAGTTTTATTTTATCCTGTTTTTCTCAGTGAGTTTTAAGTTGTCAAATTTCTTGGTCAGATCAAAACATTGGAAGAAGTACATTGAGAAAATATGTCCACAGAACATAATAATGTGCTTTAACTACTTACTAGAAACAAAATAAGATGTCAAGGCACCAGGAAACACCATGCAGTCATCTCGAAACAGGATCAAATTGGAGAATACCACACAAAGAGTTGCCAGCATACCCAGTGAAATAGAAAATCATTCCTGTTTTGTTCTTCAGCAATAATTGTTAATATAGATTTGTGCAGTCAGGATATTAAGCATTTGGGGACACTAGTTGCAACTTTCACCAGAGCCCGCATTTGCTCACAGAGGAGCCATTCGGCTGTCTGTCTCAAAAGGATCAGTGGAGTAGGGCAGCCAGCTGACCCCATTACTCACAACTTTCACCATCTCAGGTTTGAGGCAGAGCATGACAACCCCATTTACAATGCTATCTAGTAGGGAAAATTTAAAGTTGTCATCATACCAAGCTAATTAAATTCATATTAAATGTCATTCAAAGCCAGGCACCATTGCTCATGCCTATAATCCCAGCATTTTCAGAGGCCAAGGAAGGAGAATCACTTAAGGCCAGGAGTTCAAGATTAGCCTAGGCAACATAGTGAAACCCTGTCTCTATAAAAAGGAAAAAAAAATCAGCTGAATGTGGTGGCATGTGCCTGTATTCCTAGCAACTTGGGAGGCTGAGGTGGGAAGATTGCTAGAGCCCAGGAATTTGCAGCTGCAGAGAACTATGATGGCATCACTACACTCCAGCCTGGGTGACAGACTGAGGCCCTGTCTCAATCAATCAATCAATCAATCAATGTCAGTCAATAGACCTATTGTCCTAAAAGCAAAGCTAACCTGTTTGGCTTCTATAATTATTATTTTTAAAATGGCTTTATTTATTTAATTTAGCTTTCTTTCATGGACAGGATTTTCTTCTAGATTCAAAAGGAAAATTTTTATTCCACAATATAGAAACAATTAGTTCAAATGTAATATAATTTTGATTAAAATCCAAACCTTCTGTTGAATATTGAATCTGACATTTAAGTATAACAATTACATCACGTTTTTAAAAGAATAACATTGTCTAAACAACTTTTTACTTTTTATCAAAAGTAGTTTATTTTTCAACTATAGAAAGATATAAGATATATGCCATCTTGAAATAGTTGAGGATATCAAAAAAGTTATTGGTCAACCCCTTGGTAATAATTTCTAAAAAGAAGAGCATCAATTGTAGAATAAGTGAAGAATTGTTTCTTTAATTTACTTTAATGTTACTTTTCTATAAGGGTGGGCTCTTAAAGCTTGATTTAGGCTGGGCGTGGTGGCTCATGCCTGTAGTCCCAGCACTTTGGGAGGCCGAGGCGGGTGGATCATTTGAGGTCAGGAGTTTGAGACTAGCTTGGCCAACATGGTAAGACCCCATCTCTACTAAATAAACAAAAATTAGCCAGGCGTGGTGGTGGGAGCTATATGTAATGCCAGCTAATTGGGAGGCTGAGGCAGGAGAATCTCTTGAACCCAGGAGGCAGAGGTTGCAGTGAGCCAAGATCACACCACTGTACTCCAACCTGGGCAACAGTGAGACTCCACCTCAAAACAAAACAAAACAAAAAACAAAAAACAAATTTGATTTAAATGTGTGTAGGCTTGAAATTCATTTAATTATAGAAATTAATATTCTCTTAAAAAATAACACAAGACTGGGCACCGTGGCTCACGCCTGTAGTCCTAGCACTTCGGGGGGATCACTTGAGTCTGGCAATTCGAGACAAGCCTGGCCAACATGGTAAAACCCCGCCTCTATTAAAAAATACAAAAAAATTAGCTGGGCATGGTAGTGCACACCTGTAATCCCAGCTACTCAGGAGGCTGAGGTGCGAAAAGCATTTGAGCCTGGGAGGCAGATGTTGCAGTGAGCCAGGATCCCACCACTGTACTCCAGCCTGGGTAATAGAGTGGGACTCTGTCTCAAAAAAAAAAAAAAAAAAAAAAAAAGAAAGCACACAACAAACAAATGACACAAAACTCAAACACTGCATTTCAGCCAAAGAAATGAATCAAGAGTGGGAATCTCACATACACATTTCACTTTTCTATCTCTTTCTCATAGGCATATGTTCAAACATTGCATTTTGGCTAAAGTAGTGAATCAGGAGTGGGAATCTACATACATGTTTCACTTTTCTATCTTTTTCTCATAGGCATATGTTTTTATGTTCTTTCCTCATGATGTAAGGATCACATTGCTCTCAATGGCTCACACCCTTGACAGAGTCTGTGTGAGAAGTTGGCAATGGTTACAATGTGGAAATGCCAATATAAAATGTTTTTCATGCATCTTTAGCTGATGTTGCTGTTGGTTGTTTGCAGTTCCAAATCCAGAGTTTTGACATTGTCTGCAGCCCAGTGTGGACCAGTAGAGACAGATGCTGTGATATTCCCTCTAGGGTAAGTAAAACAGAATTGAATTCTGTCATGGCTTTAACAGTTTCCCAGGAATGAACCCTTGTGCCTGGGAGAGGAAGTAGCACTCCACAGTTGCATCTTCAGGATGGAGCTAAAAGACATGCAACGTGTGGGTGCTCACCAGCTACTACAGAAAAGCCAGTGCCTGTGTGAACCCTCCCTCACAAGCTGGGAATGCACAGACTGTATCTGGAAATTCTCCCTAACAGAAAAGTCCTGCTGAGTTAATGTGTTTGATAAGCCCACTTACTGTAAAGCCCTCTTATTGCTTGTAAATTATCAGCATTTTACAGAACAAGCCAGCACCTTTCTGGATAACTAAGGTTTTTTAGATGGTAGAAATAACCATAGTATTTCTTTTCGAGATGATGGCCTTTCTTTAATAGTATCTATGTAGGTGGTAATGGTTACAATGTTGAATGTTGGTGATGGATTTGAAACTTTTGACCAGCAAAGACCCACATACATCCACAGGAAGGGTGTGCATTGTTTATTCAGCAAATATTGATTGAGCACCTATTATAAGCTGGGCACCAATCTGTGTGCTTGTTTTAAGCCAGTAAAAAGTGAGTATTCCAGTGAAAGGCACTGGAAGAGAACGAATTAACAATGACATATATACTATATTATTGAGTGAAAGTCCTAGGATGCATAACAAATCAGGGCAAAGGGATAGACAGTGATGGTAGCCCTCAGTGATAAGGGGAGATTTAAGCAGAGACCTGAATGAAGTGAGGGACAAAACAATGTGGCTAATGGAGAAAGAGGACAGAATTCTGGATTTTTTTTTTTTTCCAAATGGGAATTGATATTTGAGATACACAACAAGTCTCTAACACCGGATTAGAGGAAATTGGATTAAATTACCAGAGGTCTCAGTGGTCACGTAAACATTTCTTTGTCAGTGAGGTTTCCTAATGTAATGCCTAAAATAAAGACATAAAGGAGCACAGCAAGTTTCAACATAAGACTATTCATAATGATAAGTAAAATTATTTCTTTAAGTTGGGAAACAGACTTCCTTGTGCATGTAAGTGGGGGTGGGGATGGGAAGGCATTTTTTTCCTCTAAATTTAAAGGCAAATATTTTTTTCAAAATTGCAGAGAGATGAGGCAAAATGCCCTGCTTTTCCAAATTCTTGCACATGTACACAGGACAGCGTTGGACCTCCAGGACCTCCAGGCCCTGCAGTAAGGAAATTGAAATAGTTCCTCTGGTTTTTCCTTTGAAATCTTTAGAGTGATTATCTATTTGCTGGTATAGAGTCAATAAAATGCTTCAGTTCATCCAGGTTTTCTAGGATAGAGCAAGCTAAATTGCAGACCATCTTTTTAGTATATTTAGACATCTGAAATGGAGTAAATCAGGAAGAATATTTGATTCTGGCATTTGACATATTTCTTCAGCCATGCAAGAATGATAATATTGGCTAGTCTTCAGGAGCTTTTTTCTTAAAGATGTGAAGCTGGATTTCCATCTGTAATTACATGACTGAAAATTCCTTACGTCTCCTGAAAGCTTCTTAAGTGTTTGGTACAAAGCCATAGTTGAGAGGCTGACTCAAGAACAACTTGTTGAGAACCTAGAACATGTGCACCTTATGTAGCAGATGTATCATGAGAATTACATAGAGAGAGGGTAATTAACACATGTGATATCATAAACTCTGGGTTTGGAATAACTTGAGTGAGAAGACTGTGACCAGATTTATTCGTTGGTTGGGAGGGAAGGCCAAGAAAGTGCAAGGCAAAACATTGAAGACTGCAGTGATAGAGTTCATTGATCAATGTGAAACCCCTTGATTTAGTCAATCCAGTATCTGATCTGGGCCAATTTTGAGGATAGCTCTAATCTCCATTGGCTTCTTTTAAGAAAATATGTAATTAACATAGGAAGAGCTCGGGGATTCACAGAACACCAAAACTTACTATCCCTGGGTCCTAGCAAATAATGTAGACTGATTTTAGGTTAATTACAAAGCAGCTCCTCATATATAGAATCAAAATGTCACTGGAATTACCATTCTTTTTTCTAGTAACAGTGATTTATATTTATAATCATGAAATTATATCCTGGATGTGACTTAGATGTTTTTGAGATGTTGGGATTTTTTCCTCTGTCATTGTGAGGTAACATGCTTGGATGTCACTATGATATTTATTTCCTCTTTGTTCAGTTGTTTCTGAATTCCTGTTAAGTACATGTTCTAATATTCTGAGAGAGTGAAGATATTCTTCTTTTTGCCCATCATTTTCCCTGAGGAATGTAATTCATATAAATCCAAAGCTCATTTTTCTCTTTATTGTATACAAGTAGTATGTTTGCTTTTCCCAGCAAACCTCAGATTTTGAAATGAAAACTTGAAATATGAAATATAATTTAAAAAATAAGATGCTCAGAATGTACAAAGTTTTGAAATTCTCTTGCCTTGCATATTTGTATGACATGAAATATTTGCTTCAATATTTTGAAAGCAACTGTAGAATATTAATTGTCTGGAGATTGCACTTTTTCTTGAAGCACTTTTTATGTATCAACTTCTTCCTGCTTTCCTATGTTCACACTAATATGTGCTCTATGTATTTTAGGGAGGGCCTGGTGCTAAAGGTCCCAGAGGTGAAAGAGGTATCAGTGGGGCAGTTGTAAGTATATTTTAGAGTGCATTTAAATTTTCATCTATATGCTGAAATCTGATTGTTCAAATTTTCACAAAGCGGGGATGTGATCTTGAGCAAGTCAGCTCAGGTTTAGTGTGCCTCAGGTAATGCAATTACCTCTGTCTTATCTCTGGATATCATAATGATGGATTAGACAAGCCAGAGAAAGAAATGCATAGGATGCATGTCATAGGTGTAACAATTACACATGGGGAAGCTGCAGAAGATCTTTAAGGGCTTGGCCGGAACATGGGGAAGCAGATGGGGTAACCACACCCCACAGGGAGCAGAGACCCTCTAGAGAGCTGGAGCCTGCTGGGAGTAGTTCTGCTGCTTCTTTTTTCACCAGTCTCAGAAAAGAAAATGCTGAGTGCTCACAAGGGGTCACCTGCCCCTTCTGCCAGCTCCACACTGGTTTTCTGTAAGACAACTCAAGCTTCTCAGGGGAATATTTTATGAAGACAATATGTAGTTTTTGGTCATAATATAATTAATGATAAAATAACCCCATTAGGAAAGGGCAAGATTAGAATGCTAACCCAGGCCTGACGCCAAGGTTGTGCCTTTTCCACCTAGACAGATCGCAAAAGAGCTCCAGCACAGGGCACCTCATCCATGGGCATCTTTTCTTTCCTTGCTTGATTTATATATCCTTTAGTCCCAGAAATAAGCTGAAGTCTAAGAGAAATGAGGACTAGCTTAAAATAAATCAAATCCAGTGAGACTTGAGCTTTTAATCTCATATAAGTCTATGAAAATTAATATATGAATGTTTTATATGCAATGTGTTTTATTTAAAAAATCTATTTCTAATAGGACTTTTATGGAAAGGAAGTGCTTTTGTGAATTTATTGCACTTTTCAATAGTAAAGGGAAGAAGGAAGTTACATTAATAAATACATTCATAGATGTAGATTTCTGAAATGTTTACAAAGATTATATGATTGATGTCTTAGAGCTATGATGACAAGTGTCTGACTAAATGTCAGCACTGAAAAAGTATTACATTATTTGTGGTTGTCTCTCTCTTGTGTATTTTAGGGGCCCCCTGGTCCTCGTGGAGACATAGGTCCTCCAGGCCCCCAGGGTCCTCCAGGCCCTCAGGGACCCAATGGACTCTCTATTCCGGGAGAGCAAGTAAGCATAAAGCCTTTCTGCATTAAATAAGAATGGTGGATAAACATTTAGTTAAATGAATCTTTTCTACATTTTGCCAAATCAAATGTTTTCTCAGATAGTTCAACAAGGTTAGTCACCAAGATAGTAGTCACTATGATGACTGTTATTTTAGATATGTAAATAGACTATGTAATAATATAAAACTGTGTAGAAAAAATTACTGCTACTTATTTGACTTCATTAAACATTTTCTTATAAGTAATGTAGATATCGCCTATGTTAAACTGTATTCTTTTATGGCAAGTATAATATCCCATAATTATATAAAATTATCCCATAACATTGTAAGTAGAAATTATAACACAGCACTTGTAGTTTAAAAAATGAGCACTAATTCAAAAAAGGTTTATTCATCTCCTTTTAAAAATACCCTTCTGTGCTCATTCTGGATTTATGAAGTGATGAAGATTTTGTAAGTGACTCATGTCTTCCTTTTTAACTTAATCTCTGTGAAATGCCTGAGAACTGTTTTCCCATTGCTCACTCTAGGGTCGCCAAGGGATGAAAGGTGATGCTGGAGAGCCAGGACTTCCAGGCCGAACAGTGAGTTGGTCTCTAAGTTGCCTTTTCTTCCCCCTGTCATGCGTTATTTGAAAATTTCCCTTTGTAGTGCCTCAAAAGGTGAACCCAGGTTAAGTAGCAAAGCGGAAGCCTGGATATGTGTTTCACCTCATTTCCATTTCATATCCTGGTCTTAGCCTTCAAGTTGGTGCTGTTCAATTCAGGTATCTGCTCGTTGACTGAGCATCTCCTGTATGCTTGGCAATGTGCTTGACTCTGTTCTCCAGTTTCTTTTCAGAGTCTCTGGAATTAAAAAAACATTTTGGAAAAGAGCAAGGATTCTCTCCCACACAGGAAGTATATTATAATGTTTCACTTGTTTGTTTCCTTCTGTGCAGGGAACTCCAGGGTTACCTGGCCCACCAGGACCAATGGGACCTCCAGGAGATAGAGTAAGTTTTCTTGGGCAGGCTATAATGATGTTGGAAATGATGTCACATGGTTGCCTATTAATTAAGAACCCTTCAAAATCCAGTTTGCAAGGCTGGTAATGAATCATGTATCTTGTGGAAAGCTGCAAAGCTAATGTCAGTGGACCACCCAACATCAGATCAATCTCAAGGTCTTTGAAATAAAATGGTGGGACTCTAGGGGAGTCTTTGAAATTTTAATTTTCAGAAAATTTCTTACTGTATCATATTCATAAAAAGAAGTCCAGAAAAGGAGTTTTAACTGATTAAAAAGAGATTTAAGAATCTCAGCAAATTGTTTTAAATCTTAAAATTAAAATCTTAGTTATGAGGCAGCTTTTCTGTAACCATGAGGGTAGCCTTGACTCCCGTAGCACTTTCTACAAACTCAAGACATCCTGTCTACACCTTTAGAACTCAGATACCACTTCTAGGCCTTGATGGTGGGGTAGACAGCTGGTATTTAGTAGGAACTTTTCCTATTGGTAGCAGCTTTCAGGTTTGGTTTTGACTTAGCACGAAAGCAGTACAGGAAGCCCAGTCTTCTCTAGGATAAGTTAATGAGAAGCATGGTGAACATGACCTCTATGCTCTATTCATCAATGATGTGAAACATTTGGTTCCACAGGAGACCACAAATGCTTTAATAAAAAGAACCCAGAAATTTTAAGAGTTTCGCAAAACAAAGGAACTAATGACTTTTCAGCATCTTATGGTTCCAAAAATAGTCTGAGAGTAGTTTGTATTTTGATTAATCAATCTAGTTAAAATATATGACTAGCAGCAGGATCTGAGGAAGCCAGTACTGTAACAGCTGTCACTAAACATAGATCTATTAGCCTTAACACCTCCAACACACCGCTGGGCAGAGGCAGGCCATTCAGAGGGAGCAAAGATTTGCCCTAAGATAATACAAAATGGTAGATGATATGCCAGTGAACTTTATTTGTTCCCATGCCTCCTTTTGAGTTTGGGGGAGAGATACGACAGAGGTCAAAGAGAAAACTATTTTCTGGGATATGGGATGTGGAGGTAGTTCTGATATATACATCTTCTGACTCTTTTGAGACTGGCACGTTAGGTTTTTTTTTTTAATTCTTGTTTTACAATAAAGGACAACAGTGACAGTACAAGAGTGACAAGTCAGTCTTCTTTATTAGAAAGTAAACCCCAGAATATTGCGGTTGAGAAGTGGCGATGGGCTGCCTTGCTTGCTGCTGCTATGACTGAAACTTTGTGCCCATCACATCCACCCCAATGTGGGCTTCATGCAGATACACGGCAGGGTCCCTAGCATACTTCCCAGCAGCACTGCCTTTCTGGACTGGCGCTCAGACAGACATCACCATCAGGCAGCGTCACTGCATCCTTGAAAAGTAAGGGACTGGAAGGGACTGTGCTCTTCCGTTCTCAAATTCTAGTCTGTGTCCAGCTTTGTGGTGAGGCCACCCTGGGATGAGGGCAAGAGAACTTTTCAGGATACTGTTCTCCCTTTTCCTTCACAGCCTGTGTACCTCCCTACTGCTTAGTAAACGACCACTAATGCAAAAAGGAGGGTGCATAGCTGGTGGGGCATCAACAATTTTAGAAAGTTAGAGAGATGGGAATCTCAGCTGAAACAAAACAAAACTTGAACTCAGTAGTGGAAGTGAAGAGAAGGAAGCACAAGAGATCAAGGCCAAGAGTTGTGGTGAGGAATGAAGAATTTGTTAGCAGGATCAAGTAGGGAGAAACAAGATACAGAGATCGTCTTCCGCACAGACGATTTTTGAAATGAGGCACAGTATTGGGGGCTATTAGAAAGTAACCAAAGAACCACATATACAGGTATCTGTACATGTGTATCTATGAAAATGGTCATCCGTCTTCTCAGCCACCCTCACATGGGTAGAAGTGGAAATAACTGCTGCGGCTTGCACCAAAATTGAAGAATAAAATGAAATTGTGGTACGAAGTTCTGCAGATGGCATAATGGGTAGCCTTTTTGAGTACTTCACAATAAATCTTCTTCAGTCCAATTTAGGAATATGTTTCCTCTAAAAGGAAATGGTTGATCAGAAAGTTCTTAGACTGACTAAAGGGGGATTAATTATTTAGAAATATGATACCATAAAAAATGAAAAAGAGCATCCTATATAGTTGGAGAAACTTGGGTAGAAGAAATTTTATTCAAATTGTCCAAGTAATATTATAGGGAATTTTTTTCTTAAGTGGCCGTTAGAAGTGATACGGATGTTACATCAGATAGGGTTAGGATCTGTTTTTTGTTAGTCAGGCCTAGATCTTCCAGCAAACAGCTGAAATCTTATCTCTAAAAGTTTCTGAAAAAAGTCTTTTTTTGGGGGGAAAGTGGAATATTTCCAACAAAGTAAAAAGAATAATTTAAACTTCTATTGTAAAGTCAATGCACTAATAAAAAGTGTGGATACTTAATTCGGGAAGAGATCCAAATTGTTGACTTTTGTGAAAATCCAAGAATATGGATGAAACGATTACTTTCACACTCTGCAGAAAATGAGACAAAAATCTCTGACAGAGGAATGCAACATCTCTAAAAAATGACCTGACTCAGAAATCCTCGGCTGGATTTCAGAGATCTGCTGTTGAGAGTGAATGCTAACTGGGTAGCAGGATGACTCATTCCAGGCGAAAGTCATTTGGCACTGTACAGAGAGAGAAAAAAATAACATATAAATGCGGGCGCACGAGCCAGAGATCAAGCCTGTGGGGAGATGTGCTCTATTCCTGCCTAGTGAACTGACGCTGAGGCAGTTCTGGCCTTTGTGTGTGATGAAGAGAGACAGACCACTGCAAAAATTAACTGCTTATTATCAGGATTGAGGATTTCCTCTCTTTTGAGTGGAGGGCAGTTAAGACAGCTTTGCCTCTGTTTTTTTTTTTTTTTTTTTTTTTTGAAACAGGGTCCCACTCTGTCACCCAGGCTGGAGTGCAGTGGTGATCATGGCTCACTGCAGCCCTGACCTCTTGGGCTCAAGTGATCCTTCCACCTCAGCCTCCCAAGTAGCTGGGGCCACAGGTGTGTGCCACCATGCTTGGCTATTTTTTTTTCTTTCACTTTTCTTTTAGTGACAGGGTCTCCTTATGTTGCTCAGGCTGGTCTTCAACTCCTGGGCTTAAGTAATCCTCCTGCCTTGGCCTCCCAGAGTGCTGCGATTGCAGGCATGAGCTATTGCACCCAGTCTAGCTTTGCCTCTTTTGAGAGAGGAAGAAAGAAATTCACCAGGAGTGGAGACATAAGTAGTCCTGCTCTAGCTGTCTGACAATTGCTCAGGGAATGAGGAAGGGAGTTTTCTAATTGGGTGATCAGGATTTTCCATACAGACTTCTCTATGTCTGTATGCATGGCAGGGCATGAAGACTTGAGAGCATATGTTAAAATAATTTTATTATTTATGTTTAATATATATTCTTAGATAAGGGGGAGTTTAAATGTATAGTAAACATTCATGTTAAATATTTACTGCAGAGCTTAATATTTGCATATTTGGTAAAGGAATGTTTTATAAAGTTTGATGATTCCATCTTAAGGAAATTTTAGGCTTTAGAACATGATGTATTGACCAGTATATATTATAAATATTCTATTAAATATATGGCTAAAATATCCGGAAGCTGTGATAAAAGCAATAGGGAGGATTTCTTACTGTTTTGTTGAGGGTAAAGGGTGCTGATATGATGGAAGAGAATGAAGGCGTGGAGAATTCACCAAAGGGAAAAATGAATTTCTAAGTTGAGAGTCCAATTCCCAGCAGACAAAGGAAGACTCTGCCACCATAATATCATCTTTTATGATACCACTTGCTTTTCTCAGCAACTTTCCTTTCCTCTCACCTGTATCATTCCTGGGCCAACCTGTGGACATTGATTTTTCCATAGAATGTATAAATCTTCCTTTAGACTTCTTTATGCTATTACAAAAGAAAAAATATCTTCATGAAGGGAATCTGCCTTCCTGAGAGAAGATTAGTTTGGCTCTTAAAATGGTTTTATTTATAACTCTACAAGTGAATGAGCATAGAAGTTAATTATTCAGTAAAAGGCATAAGTTAAATTGAAAATATTTTTTTTCTTTCTTTTTTTTTTTCTTTTGCTTTTTGCCTTCATATTGAAAGCTCACCTGCCAAACAGCACGTTGGGCTAAATCCTTCTCTTCAGCCTTCAGCTTTAGCAACTTGTTTAGCATCTTTTCTTTTCACTTGCTCATGACCTCCCTAACTGTAATTACTTTCATTTTTACAATAGGGCTTCACTGGAAAAGACGGTGCAATGGGACCCAGGGGCCCACCGGGGCCACCGGTAAGAACTAAATGTGTTTCAGTTTTGTGCCCTTCACCCCGACCCTCTCACTCCATTTTGCTAGAGAAGAGCCAGGTAACCTGCTTTTGAAGCACATTCAATCTGTGCTGTGGAGTATATCATTGAGGGAAATGTGTTTTTATTTACCTACATCAAAATGTGCTAGAGAAAACAGATGTGTTAAAATATGGAATCTTTCTGTTTAATCAAGTTACACTTGAGAAAAAGTAAAAAAAATCCCTAACTAACTAGCTACTAGCTGGTTGGTGCCTCAGTTTCTTCATCCCTACATTGAGTGGTTGGGTTTTATAACCTCAGTGGTTCAGTTATTTCCTGTTACAGAATTTTAAGAATCTGTGGCTATAACATTTAAAATTTAAGAACATTTATTATTGAACAGCCATCAGTTGTTCTGAGGAAGTCAGTTTTATCTACAACTAAAAAGGTCTTCAACTTAAGATATTGGGAAAAATACTTAATGATTTTGAAACTGCCATCTGTATACTTGCATCCAGGTGAGATCCCAGTAAAATTGTTTGAGGTGATGGATAGCCTCCATGTCTGTGTGGCAGGATATGAAGACTAAAGAGCATATGTTAAAATAATTGTATCATTTATGTTTCAAATATAGATCTTTAGGTAATGGGGGATTTAAATGCACAGCAAACTTTCATGTTAAGTGTTTACTGTAGAGATTAACACTTGCGTAATCAATGGAGTAAAGGATTGCTTGACAAAATCTGAACATTCCATGTTAAGAAAATTTTAGGCTTTAGAACATGACATATTGGCCAGTACATATTATAAATATTCTATTAAATATAGGACCAAAATGTCTGGAAGCTGTGGTAAAAGCAACAGGGAGAAAATCTTATGATTTTGGTGGGGTTAAGGGTGCTGACATGATGGAAGGGAATGAAAGTGTGGAGAATGCTCCAAAGGGAAAAATGAATTTCTAAGCTGAGAGTGCAATTCTCAGCAGACAAGGGAAGACTCTACCGCCATGGTGCCCAACTTAGCACAAAACTGGCCACCTTCTTAATTCTTCTCCAGCCCAAATTTTCAACTTCTGTGTTTTGAAGGATTGTCTGGTCTTGTAGTAGGAAACTTTAAAAAAAAGGGAATTGCTTTCTGCAAATCCACTTTGTAACCAATTTACTAGGATCACAGTCTTAAATTGTGAAACTGATTGTATACGTATGCATGTATTTTTCAACTGGTCTCAAAATATATTTTAAAACTATATAATCCATAAGGATTGCACTGTAATTGTCAAGAGTTTTTTATTTCATGTTATCTTAAAATTTGGTTTTATTCTTCCTGAATGTGTAATTATGAGTTGTTTCATTTAAACGCTTTTAAAACAAGCTGTATTCATTTTCTTTAGATGGGATTTTCTCTTTGTCATAACAGTCCCCTTCCCTCTCCATGTGTTGTAGGGAAGCCCAGGCTCCCCGGGAGTCACAGGACCAAGTGGGAAGCCAGGAAAACCTGGAGATCATGGCAGACCAGTAAGTGGACAGCTTGCATGTATACTGACAGTCATTTCACTGTGTAAATAAATAATGAGAACTGCAAGCCTTTGTCATATTTAGGTTATCTCTGCTGTAATGTGTTTGAAGCATTTGTTGAAACCATGCTAAACTCATGGATTTGACTTGGTACCAGTTCTAAATTTTTCTCTCTGGGTTGTTATAATATTCTGGGATGAAAATTGTGGTCACTGGGTTTCTTTAAAAGGAGAATGGGATTATGAGCCAAGACACATATTTCTGCACTGTATAAACACTCAGAGCTGGGTCAGCAAAATGATTCTTTTTACTTAGGAGTGGTATGCTGCTTAAGATGGAAAAATACATGATGATGGTGTACAGCGCCTCCATCCCTAGCTTGCTAATATTAACCCTTTTGTGGCATTATCCAGCTTTCCATTTGTTCTTTTCTATCTAATTGAGGAGGCTAGAACATCAGAACCAGAATTAAAGTTATTTATTAACTTTAATTGATCATTTTACTTTTTAAATACTGTCCTGCCCCAGTTTATACCCCATTTAACTTTCTCTTATGCAGATATTTTGGTTAAAATAGTAGTTGAGATAGTAGTACACATATTTGGTATTTCCAAATTAGTATCTCCAAAACTGAATTTGAAGTGTCTAAAATATCCACGATTATTTGTAATGACTGTTGGGCTGCATATTTTTTATGAACTTTTCCTTTTTTGTGTTTATGAAGTGTGAATTTATTTAAGCATTGTTTTGTCTGAATAGCATCCTGAAATATAAAAATTTATCTTAAAGACAATTAAGTCCAACTATTAGCAGTGACAAAAATTTATCAGGGCTTTTCTCTGGACAGAATTTCTCCTTTTTAAAGTATTGTTCAAATTACACAAACCCAAGTTTAAAAAAAGTAATTTCAGACAGACTTCGGATTGGACATTTATGTGATAGGGCTTGCCTTGTATGGTTCATAAAATTAAGCAAGCAACATAAAGATAGAAGGACTCCTGGTATATTAGTTTTAAAAGAATGACAAAAACCGCAATTACGTTTGCACCAACCTAAATACTTTAAAATCTGTGTGTACTCTAGCATGTGACTTTATTACTCTCTTTTCCTCAATGGATCATGGTAGAAACTTTGCAAGAGCAATTGTAAGTATATGAAACTTTTCTACCCATTCAGCATTTCATTTTGTTTTACTATGACCTCAATAGTGTCTTATATAAGAATATTACTCATATAATTGATGGCTGTAGCTAGACGCCTAAAAGAAATGTCTACAGCTATTACTTGAAATATGATCTCTAAATATTGGAAATAAAGATGATGTCTACAAATCGTGAACAATAGGACAATCTCAGGGTGCCAATAAATTAAAAATCACATCAGAACAACCTCAAAATAGCAGTAAATGTAAAAAATCCTGCACTTGAAAAATGCTCCAAATACAATAATATTAGTGTTTCCACAAAAATCTAATACTTTTGGCAAGGAAATAGACAACTCCAATTTTTCTTATGATAATTATAATTTGGTATACATTTATTTAGATCCCAGCACTTTCCCTTTTCTCCTTCATTTTCCTCATCCTTCAAAAGTAGCAAATTTCCTCTCTTTTTCTTCTCTATTTTATCTTACCTTCCTCTTATTTATGAAACCAAACATAGCAGATAGGTATATATAGGTCTTAGCAGAGAGCTTGGCTTAATCATTGTTAGCTTATGTCATTAGCTATTATAATCAGTTGATATCTTCTTGCTAACTTATAATACTTGATATTCTATAGGAGATGTTTCCATGAGGTGTTCATAGAATACTTCATTAATAAACACGTATTGGTTTAGTGCCTATAATATGCTAGCCAGTGTTCTAGGGTCAGGTGATATAACAGCAAACAAGACAAAGTTCTTGCCTTCATAGACATTCTGAGGGGGGGCGGATATAGACAAAACCATGTAAATATAGGTTCCCATGATAATAAGTATCATGAAGAAGCAAGAAACAGAGTAAAGGGTTAGAGAATGATTGTGCTGGTGAGAAGGCAGCTATTTTGGATACAGTCATCCAGGAACCTCTCTGACGAGGTGACATTGAGATGAAATGAGGGAGAAAGCTATTTGATCTATGGAAAGAGGGTTTCAGCCAGAGGAAACAGCATGAATGAAAGCCCTGGCTGAGGAATGGGTCTGACATATGAAAGGAACATCTAACAGGTCTGGGTACCAAAGTGAAGGGGGTTAAATGGAGAGGGATACAATATCAGGTCAGATAGCTAGGCATAGATGATCATGTGGACCATGTAGCCCATGATAAGGAATTATTATTTTCCTCTAAGTGTGATGGGAATGGGATGGAAGGCTCTTAGAGTCAAAGGAGTGATATGATCTAATTTTTCTTTAAAAAATATCATTCTGGTTTTTGTGTGGAGAATAGACTATAAAGTAGCAAAATGGGGAGCAGGGAGAGCAGTTAGGAGGCTATTGGAGTAGTTTCAGGCAAGAGTCTTGGTTTGGACTGCGGTGGTTTCCATGGAGACGGTGAGAAGTGGTTTGGTATGGGATATAACCTGATTTGTCAATGATTTAGATGTTCCTTCGGTGATATCAGTTGGCAGCCTGGAAATATATTACCGAAAGACAAAAACTTGCTGTATTCTAAGGAAAACTTTTCCAATATCTCTTATGGTGAGAGGCTTATGACAGTGTAGGGCCAAATATTCTATGCTTGTATTTAGATGTAGGATCATTTAGATTGAGTTATTCATTAAGAGAGAAACCCAGTTTCTTTTCTTTTTTATTGTAGAATTTTTTTGTTATTATACTTTAAGTTCTGGGGTACATGTGCAGAATGTGCAGGTTTGTTACATAGGTATACATGTGCCATGGTGGTTTGCTGCAGCCATCAACCCATCACCTACAATAGGTATGTCTCCTAATGTTATCCCTCCCATAACCCCTGATTCCCTGACAGGCCCTGGTGTGTGATGTTCCCCTCCCTGTGTCCATGTGTTCTCATTGTTCAGCTCCCACTTATGAGTGAGAACATGCAGTGTTTGGTTTTCTGTTCTTGTGATAGTTTGCTGAGAATGATGGTTTCCAGCTTCAATCCAGTTTCTTTCATCTCAAATGTACAAAGAATCACTCGATGAAGTTAAGGGATATATATTGAGCTAAGTAGCTCACAAAAGCCTGCTGGTTCTTAGTGAGACTGAATGGAGACTAATCTCATGGACGTTCCACAATAACCAGCTGAGATAACCAACCATGATGATACAAAGCAAAGTATGGCAACACAAGGGCAATCTTCATATGTATTTTAGTTCCATATGTATCGTGAATTGCATTGTAAAAAGTGTGCATGGTCCATAACTTTTACAATTGTGACCACAAAATTCACATCTGTCCACTGTTTTGGAGGTGCTTCAGAGACAGAGAGAGAGAGATTAGATTCCTTTTTATAGAAAAGCAGAATGTGAGTAACATGGATATAAATGTGATGTGTCATTTTGCTAATGCTTTAGAAAACAGAACTTGTTCTCTTTCATCATTATGTGCATTCATGCATCATTTTAGAGTATGTTTGTCAGTTTCTAATGTATGCAATTCATATTTTTCAGGGTCCATCTGGGTTGAAAGGAGAAAAAGGTGATAGGGTATGTATTTTTTTTAAAAATCTTACGTTTGTGTGTTAAACATTGAAGTCTAAAATTATAGAACTAATATGCTAATCATTCTCATTAATTTAACAAGGGAGACATTGCTTCCCAGAACATGATGCGAGCAGTTGCAAGACAAGTCTGTGAACAATTGATAAGTGGTAATGTTTCTTTTCTTTTTACTGTGTGAATTGTTTGAAAATTAATTGCAGAAAATGCAGAGTTTGGGTCATAAAGTTTCTAAAGAGATAGATTTCTCTTTCATTTTGATAAGCTCTTGTTTTTATACATTGTCAGTTTTGCATCTGCTTAAAGGTGATATTTTAAAGATTGTCACTAAGATAAAATAATAACCCAAGGTACAATAATAGCAGCAAACTTAAGTTCTAAGACATTGGATATTTTAAGTTATGACCTTTAAGTCGTTTTATGACCTTAAGGAAGGGGCTCACGAAGATTAATTTGATCAGTGAAAGTTGTTTTTGGTAGGAAACTCTGGCCTCTCTGTTTTTCACAGGCTCTTCTTATTCTATAAGGCCTGTTAAGTAATGAAGCTCAGTACCTGCAGACTGGTGTGGGCCTTAAATCCAGAACTCGCTCTTTGAGAAGGCTTAATCAATGTTTTTCATTGTGTGGTACTGAGGAACACCTGCCTTGGAATCACCTATGTTGCTTGTTAGAAGTGAGAGTTCCTGCACCATGTCCTAAGCTAAGTGAATCATTGTCTTTGGAGATAAGGCCCAGAAATCCAGATTTTTCAAGTTGCCCCACAGGCAATTCCAGTTTGCACTGAAACCTGATTATCATTGCCTTAGATATACAGACCATTGTAGAATTATCTAATTATAAAAAAGGTTTTCTTTTGAGTGATGTCACCTGGCAAACCTCAAGACTTTATTTCAGAGCCATATTAAACTTTAACAACTTTTTATATTTGTAGTAGTGTTTGTGGCTTATAGGTCAGCATTTTGTGGAAACAATAATTTATCAGGGACTATTTTGTCCTGGATGATTAGACTGTCTTAATTTTATTTTTAGGATTCTAATTAGATTGTTTCCTGGAAGGGGTGCAGAATGGAGATGGATTTCACTAGACACTAAAACAGTTTCACTGTCTCATCCCTCCTTTATTGCATTTCTTACTAACAAGCCTTATTTCTGCTTGTAGGTCAGATGAACAGATTCAATCAGATGCTGAATCAGATTCCAAATGATTACCACTCCAGTCGCAACCAGCCAGGCCCGCCGGGTCCACCGGGACCTCCTGGCAGCGCAGGAGCCAGAGGAGAACCTGGACCTGGGGGGCGGCCAGGCTTCCCGGGCACACCAGGGATGCAGGGACCCCCTGGGGAACGAGGTAGGCATTTCTGGCTTCTGTATTGCGATAAAGGAAGGAATTTGCAAACGTAGGAGCTGGGACAGGTTGAGGGTGTCTGGAAGGTGACCTAGGCAAACTACTTTCACTAGTCTTGTTTGGACAGCTTCCGAAGAGCTGTCAGGCAACTCACAGGCCATAGGGATCCATGTCTTAGAAAAATGGCATGTCTTTATCAGATCTCAGTTAATGCTATCAGATCTCAGATAATGCTATTTTCTGACTTTTGTTGTTGTTAAGGGGAAAACCTCTATCTTGGCAAACTAAATCAGCTACCCAAATCTTATTACTCTCTGTGACCATGGCAAGAGTCGAGCAGCAACTGAATGTTCTTAGGCAGCCCTAGAGTTTTAGATCTAACTTATTTTGGTTCCTTTATTCAGGGTCTGGCATTGGTCTTGTATGTTTGTTTGACTCTAATTTCATGGTGTAGATAAGTGCAGATGAAGGAAAAGCAGAAAAATAGGACTATTTGATTCCAGATATTTCAGGACTCTGGGTACCCACTTTTGTCAAAGGAGTACTTAATATTCTAGAGAAAACCTACGTGTTTCTATAATTCTGCTGGTTTGGCTGCTGTGCTAATAGGGCTACTAAAGACAAAATACCTTTAATATGTTTTTCAATGAGATATTATAACTATTTCTTCAGGATGATTGTTCCTAGTTACTATTTAAAAATACATTAGACATGTTTTTTTACTTCAAATAATTTTTCCCCTGCTTTGTAGCCAAATTTTTTCTCAGCCATGAATCTAGAATTACACAAATGTCTAGAAAGAACTTGGCTTAAAGAGTGAACTTCTGTGAAAAATTAGGTTCTGCTTCCACTAAGGAAATGAATTACTTGAATCAAATATTATCAGTTAAGATGAAAATTACATGTTTCCAGATAATTTCTCCCCTGTGCTTTCTCTTTCTCTCCTTCCTTAGGTTTGCCAGGAGAGAAAGGTGAAAGGGGTACTGGATCTCCAGGACCTCGGGGGCTGCCTGGACCCCCAGGTAGGTTTGCTAGTACGTTAAACAGGCAAAGAGTATCAACACTGAGAGGGCACACCGTCCCGAAGAGATTCACAACTTCATCCTGTTATTCTTTTTTTTTTTGAAACGGAGTCTTGCTCTGTTGCCCAGGCTGGAGTGCAGTGACTTGATCTCGGCTTACTGCAAGCTCTGCCTCCTGGGTTCACACTATTCTCCTGCCTCAGCCTCCCGAGTAGCTGATACTAGAGGTGCCCACCACCAAGCCCGCTAAATTTTTTGTATTTTTGGTAGAGTGTTAGCCAGGATGGTCTTGATCTCCCGACCTCGTGATCTGCCCGCCTCAGCCTCCCAAAGTGCTGGGATTACAGGCATGAGCCACCACTCCTGGCCAACTTCATCCTGTTACTAGAGCTTCAAGCATTCTTATTACCATGGCATATGTTTTAGCAAGAAGTTCAACCTCCATAACTTCATTTTCATGTTCCCTTTGTTAAAGAAATGAAAAGGTTATATTAGGCATTAACTATAACATTAATATATGATGAAATGAATTTTAGTGACACAAAGGGTTGCTATTGCCTCTCTCTCCTTCCCTCCCTCCTTCCCTCCTTCCCTTCCTTCCCTCCCTCCCTCCCTCCCTCCCTCCCTCCCTCCCTTCCTTCCTTCCTTCCTTCCTTCCTTCCTTCCTTCCTTCCTTCCTTCCTTCCTTCCTTCCTTCCTTCCTTCCTTTTCTTTTCCTATTTTGTTTGACCTCATAGCCTTTAAAGATGGTTATATTTCCTGTTTTTTCCAGTAGTCTTCAATATGGGGCTATTAGACTGAGAAAACATAGCCTCACTAAAAGGCCTGAGATATTGGTAAATTTCATTCACTGTTCTCCCAAAGCATTTTTATATTTTGGAAAGGAATACTGGTTGTCTGATGCATTTTGTTTACTAGGTTGTAAATGATTTCTTTTTTCATTATAAGGCACATGATACCCTTGCAACCAAGGACAGCCCTGGGGCTAAATCATTCCATTTATGTTAACTGTATTGATCCAGAAACAACATTGCTTCACATAGTCTGGAGGTGTGGAGCAGACACTGCCCTCTTTTGATGGCAGCTCAATGTGGCTGCCTAACAGAGCTGTTTCCTTCAGGTGCTCTTTTCTCTGTGAGGGTGGGAGCAAACTAAAGAACTCACTGATATCTCTGGTTTGGCTGAATTCTTATTAAAACAGATTTTCTGTGATAAAATACTTAAAGTAGTAGATTTTTGGCATTAACTCTGATGAGTCATTGGTAAGAAAGTTCCATCACACCTTGGTTCATATTGGGTATTTCTTAAGGAAACATTTTCTTACCATACAATAGTAAATTGTCTAATCTTGAGGTAGTAGAGGTGCCACTTAAAGTACTGGTTGCTACCTCAGGAGTTGTATTTGACAAGAGGGGAAATACATTTGTTTTAACTCCACACTAGGTCCACAAGGAGAATCCAGAACAGGTCCACCAGGGTCCACAGGTTCAAGAGGTCCCCCTGGCCCCCCTGGCCGTCCTGGAAACTCAGGTATCCGAGGACCCCCGGGTCCTCCTGGATACTGTGATTCGTCTCAGTGCGCCAGCATCCCATACAATGGGCAAGGCTATCCAGGTATGTTGTTGCCATTGTAGGAACTCCAATTCACCTGAAGTAAAGAACTTTATGGAAATGAAGTTCCTTAGGCTTGAAGGAAGGTTGATTTGAAGATGTCTTGAAGATAACAACTCTTTCAGTTCTGACTGTATATAGTAAGAGTGTTCGCTACCATAGCATACAACATTATTTCACTGTTAGGATTGAATTATTTTCTTTTTTTCCCCGTTTCTGCATTTACCAAATCACATCATAAACCTCCCCTTATTTCTCTTGGAACTTCAATTGACTTTTTTTTTTTTCTTTTCCCAAAGATTGGGAACAGGGATTTGTTAAACACAACTGTAAAATGCCAAGAATATGTATTTAAAAATTGTTTTGGAAATCTAATTTATAGGCAAACTATGTGATAATATGGTGTAGACGACTGAACATAGTTAACTGTCCCATACTAGCCATAGAATTAATACTTATAAAATATGGGACTTAATACTTGTTTTAAAAGATTGTTAATGAAATTCTAGTGTTTGACAATTGTAGAGGGCAGAAGTCTCCTATACCTGATTTTGTGGGATGTGAGGACTGGGGAGATACGCCAATCTGGAAATAAGATAGTCATGCTGTGGTCGATGGCTACCATTTCATTAGTGCACCCTCAAGCATCTTGCAAATTTTAAAAATGATACTGCTGTTTGATATGATTTGCTACTTTCAAATAGTGCATGAGTAGTTGAATATCTAAATATCTAAATATCTATATATCTATATATTTAAATGCATAATTACATATGACCAAAAGTAATAACAAATCTTAATGTATATTTCATGCAACCCATTCACAGAATTGCAATTTAATTCTTTATAAAATAAATTTAAATTACCACCTCCTTATGGGATGTGAGAATAACTAAAAATATATGGATATATATATATATACTTTAACCATTACATACGTAGATGGATGTGTATTTATATTTTTTACTTAGTCATTCAACTTTTAAAAACTATCATCTTTGACCTGTTTCAGGTTCCGGCTAACACATTTTCTAAGTCGCCAGTGCTGCTTACAGTTTGAATACATGAAAATCCTGTTTCTGAGATGTTTGCGCACGTGCTTATTAGGAAATGAGTCTGTATGGAAATCTCACCACAGATAATGGTTAACGAACCGGGTCGACATCACAAAGGAGGGTGGAGACTCTTTTTACTAACTTGAATGAGACAAAAGCAGTGGTGTCAGTTTATAAGCCTGATGCATTTCAGTAATAATGTAGAAAAACATTATTTTAAAAAAGTTCCAACACACAGCCATGAGGAGCCTCAGTTGTGAAAGAGGTGCATAATAAAACTACTAACCAGAGGAGACTATGCCATTTTAAGAAAAACAATTAACCTGGTTAAAGAGAAATGTCTTATGTAAATAATAAACTAATTGTGGCTTGTAAATGGTTTGTATGTGATCCTGTCGACTAAAATCACTTAACAATTCTACAATAAGCTTCTGCATCAAAGCCTGCCGCTTGCTCTATGCCGGAATAACACCAAATGGAATCTCCTTATCTCTTGCTTGTTAGCGATGTGTCTGATTCAGGGCATCTGGCTCTGTTACTTTTTTGTCCGTGTCCTCTCATTTGGGTTTTGTAACTGCAGTTTTCAAACCAAAGTTTAAAATCACCTTTTCTTCCTGTTTTGCTGTAGTCACTGGTGTTCCTCACCCACCAGCTGTAACTCAGTTAGTGTGAGGTACAGCCACAGAAGATGTCATGTACTGTATATTACCTGGTGATAGTTGCTTTTCACCCCCCCCCCGAGTTCAGTTTCTAGGAGCCAATAAAACTTTCCCTCACCTCCTCATCTTTCCAAGTTGTTCTTTGAATTGAGGAGTTTGAAGGCATGAACAGTTACTTGGGGATTTGTGAAAATCCTACTTAGGTACTGCGTTTACAGTTTTTTTGGTCCAGTCTCTGACCCTTCCCAGGTATTTGTGCAATGATTGTATTTACTGCTGGATTTTTGAAGGTTGTTTTTTTTTTTTTTTTTTAAGACAGTGCCATTTCATTATTTGATTATCACCAAATTCTCTGGAAGTAATTGGGACATTGTAACTTATTTATAGTTATGAGATTAAGACTGGAGTGCCATCACCGCGGGTGATGATTTAGCTTTTGCTGTGTGTATGTGCCTTCCAAATCATGCCATAACTGTAATGTTGAATCGGACAGAGCCTTATGTGCCCGAGGGCGGGGCCTACCTGCCTGAGCGCGAGCCCTTCATCGTGCCGGTGGAGCCCGAGCGGACGGCGGAATATGAGGACTACGGCGCAGACGAGCCTGCAGAAGAGACTCCTGAGCCCCGCGGGCGCTGGCGGCGCGCCCTGTCCCACGGACCCGGGCAGTGAACCAGAGACCACGCGCCGCGCCGCGAGGCTGGGGGGAGGTGTTGAAATTCTCATTTACAGGTCAGATAGGGCAGTGTACGTCTCTTCTGCGATGTTTCTTCCAGCGTTGCTCATCCTGGAGTACCCTTTCTGATTGTAGAGAACCTGTTTCTGCAGGAAGCCTAGCTCCAAGCACGCAGTCTGTAGACATTTTTGCCTTTGCCCTTGAAATGCTTGCAAAACACTTTGTTCACAAAAGCTGCAAAGACAGAACATGCCGTGTGCCTTTAGTTAGCACAGCGGGCAGCCTCAGTGAAACTCTTAGGTAAAGCAGTAAGTTCTGGAACCCAGAGCTACTGAGTATTTCGAGCGGGCAGTTTATCTTTTGCTATACTTATCTGCAATTCAATTACACCACTATTCAAATAATTCCCCTCCTAAAACCAAAAAGGAGGGAAACGTCAACTCCATTGCAATTATTTATCTTCCTCTTCTATCTCTGTTATACACCGGGGCATAGAATGCTCGTATACATCTCTTTAACAACCACCAACCTTAAGCCATGTAGATGAAGTTAGTGCATCAACGGGATACAGTTCCATATTGCCTTAAACCTCCTTGTTTTAGACACACTAACATTTATGCCCAATTGCAGATTATTCTGCAGAGATGGAATTGCATGTTTGTGTTGTATATTTAGTATGAACTTTTTTCAGAATATAATATTTCTTAGTTATCAAAAGCAGTTGGAAAACGTTTGCAAGACTATGAATATAGAATTGCTGCTTTTATATTTTAACTGCAGATTGTGAATTTCACTGCCTTATATTATTTATTTCTGAAACAAAAGAGGCATTTTTCAATAAAACTACTGAAAATTTGACATGGCATGTTTCTTTCTTTGAAGGGCCTTTTGGACTGCCTCAAGTGGTTGTTACAACAAACAAGTTCATATCCTTGGATACGGTTACAAATCTTGCTAATACTATTAAATTATGCTAAATAACTTTAGATTTTTAATGATACGGTGAAGTCATAGAAAGAGAGTGGTGAGAGCCTTAAAAAGCCCAACAGATTCCAAAGGCTTTATTAGGAATATAGAGGATGTGTGGGTTGGTGGAAAAACAACTACGTATCCAAGGAGACGCCAAACAACCAAATAATCTCTAATAACCCACATGATTTCATATGCATTTAATCACTTTTCTATACCATACTTAACCCAAAAGCGTGTTTAATTGCTAGAAGGAAAATCCCTTAACGGAAAATTTTACATTTAGCGATGCCTTCCTTTTCCGCTTACAAATGCAATAAAACCATTCTAAATATCAAGAAAAACAATGTAAATGTCGGTTTGAAAGAACCAATATCAATTGAAGAGAGAGGAGTAGTGATAGGAAGTTTTCCACAGAGCAAAACATCTGAATTAAATACCTCCTGGAGATGAGGATCAAAACGAACAGATGATACATGAATGCATTACATTTAGGAGGCATCAAGCAGGTTGCTAAACTCAATAGCATTCACTTGTAATTCCCAACACGTGCACTTTTAAAGCTAAAAGGTACTACCAAGACTCTCCTAGTTCAACCCAGTTCTTTTGCTTTGCTGGGAAGAAACAGACTGCTAATTAATATCAGAACAAGATTAAGACTCTGGGCCTTGTGATTCTTAATCTAGTTTATCACTAGATGGCCTCCCCCACTCCCATCTTACTCTCTGAGCAGGAGTTTTCAAACTTCCAAGTTCTATCAATTTATTTTGATTAGTTTCTGATTCACTGGGGATTCTGACGCTCCTTGATGAAGAACATGTGTATCAAGAGCCTGACGATGGGTGGGTCCTCAGCCGCTGACCCCATGGAGTCCCAGGGCCACGTGGATTCAAGGCATAAAGAAATTGTACTTTCTCTCATTGGCTAGATGTGGGTTTGATTCTTCATATTGGCAATGCACTGATTAACCACTTTCTATTCTGTTCTGAGAACTCGGGGCTGAGGCAATCCAAACCAGGGACTAAGCACAAAATTAATAACTAGGTGAGATGCTTGTTGTGATGTTTATTTTCATAGTATATTTACTTCTTAATTGTGTTTGCTGGATTCTGTGTTAAAATTATTTTTATAATCCTTGATTGAGCACATACAGATTAAACAATGGGGAGAAGAGGACAGATAGTCTGTCTTTAAAAACTCACGGAAAAACTACAAGAAATCTAACACATAGGTGCTGGTTTATTTATCCAAACTTTTTTTGAGAAGAATACAGAACAACTTGAAACACTTTTTCTAGCCTTTTCCATTTGGAAGCATTATAAGAAATTCCTTGCGTGTAATGTATATTTGGAACTAGGGCTTTTATTTTTCAGAAATTTATTTCAACCTGAAATAAATGTGAAGTTGTAGCTTCTAATGAAGTCTACAGTGGGAATGATTTCAAAATTTACAAATAGCATTTATATGGATCCTAATTTCTGAGTGTTTTATAGACTATTGTACAATGACTTAGCAAGTGTAACAGAAATTTGCACATATATTTTCTTAAGTACATGAGCACCCATTTTTGAGTCTATACAGAATTTTGCTGCCTGGGCAGTTGCTCAAGCTTACATTTTATTTTTTGTGCAAAAAAGGTCAATATAATTGTCCCTAAATATTTGTTATTCATTATATCTATTGCACTGCATTTGGCACGTACAATTCTTCCTCATTTGGTTTTAATCATCATTTCTCCCTAACAAAAAGGCGTTTGTGATTATACTGTCCTCATGTGGTCTGCCTCATCAACACTAGCTAGTTGTATACAAAATTGCTGTATACAAAAGTGACTTTTATTTTCCAAGGCAATATTTTAAATACAAAGTAATATTGATCCTTAAGTTATCTTACACATGTAGTGAGAAAATGGATTTAGATCTGAATATCTATTTATGTAAACATTTATTAGCTTTTCCGCTGTTAGATCAGGCTGCCGAAGGCTATTGGGAAAAAAAATCATATGGACTAGCTTTTAGAGAATAACCTGTGTTTCCTGTCTCTAACCCTGATCTCTTGCCTAGTTCTATATCAGTATATTCAGCTGTACTGCCTACCCCTCATTGAGTTCCACAGACACCTCAAACTTAACACATCTGGTATTTATTAGGATTAAGTTCAGCTGTGAGTAACAGAAAGCTACAAAATTATAGTGGCTTAAAGAAGTAGAAATGTCTTTATTTCTCATGTTTGTGAAGTCAAGGAACCGGGCTCTTTCTATCTTGCTGCTCTGCTTTCTGTGATTTCCATGGCCAAGTTAGGCTTATGGTCCAAGGTGGTTAATAGAGCTGTAGCTGTTATATCCATATTCCCCGGCAGGAAGGAGAAAGAGGTGAAGAAAATGCTTTATCTTTTAAAGACACCTCCTGGAAGTTGCAAACACAATTTATATTACATACCATTCGCCTTAACTTAATCATTTGGCTACATTTAGCCATAAAGGAAATGGGAAATGTTATCTTTATTCTGGATGGCCATGTGCTCCCTGAAAATCAGCTACTCTGTTGCTATGTAAGAGGGGAAATGACAAGTGGAGGTAAACTCAAGGCTTTAGTCTTTCATGCGATGTCCAGATCTGAACATCTGTCTCCATAAATATAATTTTCCTCCATTGTCCCCACCAACCACCAAGTTACTCAGGCTAGAAATTTGAGAGCCCTTGGAAACTTCCTTCTTTCACTTCTCACATCCAATTAAGTCTAGCTGGTTGAGCTCCTACATATCTTAATCATCTCATTACTACTCAGTTTCAAACCCTTGAGATTTCTTGTCATGACTATAATTCATAGTTTCTTGAATGGTCTCCCTTCCCATAGCCTTGAATCCCCTTAAAAAATGTCTTCTACACAGCTGTCAGGGTGATTTATCTAAAATGCAAGCCTGACTCAACAATGTCTCCTGCTCAACATTCTTCAGGTGGCATACAGATTTCCCTGCAGATCTTGACTCTGCCAATTTCCTATTCCTCCTCTCTCACGAACTTTCCCACTGGACCACCTAGAATTCCTATTCCATTATTATCAAACATCTCCAAATCCTCAGCCTCTACAGTGAACAATCCCAGCACCTCTTGGATTGACTCTGAAAATACTGTAGAGACTTTTTATGCCTCCCAAAGTTGGTAGGTGGGGACATGTCCTCCTCACTTCTCAGTGCTGTTTCCAGACCAATAAGTCTTCCTCCTCCTACAAAAAGCCTTTATCATTGGAGGCTCACCGCTAACTTCACATCATTGTAACCTATTTACTTTGCAAAGTAGTAGCTGATTTTCATGGGGTACATTGCCCTCCAGAGTAAAGCCTCCA
This sequence comes from Macaca mulatta, assembly GCF_049350105.2. Taxonomy (NCBI): domain Eukaryota; kingdom Metazoa; phylum Chordata; class Mammalia; order Primates; family Cercopithecidae; genus Macaca; species Macaca mulatta. The sequence goes on from NC_133409.1 coordinate 110,668,024, forward strand.
GTAGCGGCTTTAGTACGTGGCTCTCAGTGCTTTTCTCCATCCTCATATCTGCCGTCTTCTGGGGACACTTCAGCATCCATATTGGATGACAAATTCAGCGTCCTCAATATTTGACCTTCTTGTTTCAACAACTAATCTTTTTTTTTTTTTTTTTTTTAATAACTCAGCCTCAGCTACTCAGTAACTCTAAGATCTTAACTTGGACTTGAATTCATTACAAACTGGCACAACTTTGAAATCACTAATTTAGACGCTGAGCTCTTCTGGGGCTTCCAGCTCATCTGCTCAAGTACCCCACTGCAGCTGTTCCTCAGCTTCATCATGACACCAATGTAGTGAATCTTCTATGTTCTTCCATCCATCAGTCCCTCCTTGTCTTCACTTCCTTTCTTATCCAGCTTGGAATCATGTCCTCATAAAACACTGTTTATTGAACAGCCTTAATTAACTCTAAGGGGGTACAAAACCAGCTTTGTCTTTAGCCGCTGCCTTCAGTTAGGTTCTATGAATATTATTTTTCTATCTTTTATCATACCTCAGATCCATTTCTTTTGGATGATTTTAAGCATGAGTACTGCAATTCAGTCTAGTCCAACTTAATCCAATTGAAACTTTTAATCTCAAACCTGGCTTAGTATTTATTTTCCTTTCTACCTTAAAGCCAGATCTTAGACTTAGGACTTGGACTGCAGAGTTGGATACGTCAGCTCTTTCACTGCAGCTTCTCCAGGTTTAGGTAGGGTAAGCATATTGAACAAAGAGGAGTTAAGATTTCTTCCACGTAACCTGTGCCACTAGAATCCTCTTTTGGATGTGGCAGGTGCCTAAACACTGCCATTCTCATGGGGTGTCTCAGGGAGCCTGCAGGAGCCCCATCTACTGCCCATTTATTTTCAAAATGACCTCTTCTAATGTACACTCAGCTTTTGTTTCCATGAAACGCCTCACAGCTACTTACTGCTAAGGTCCATTCCCCTTGCCTAAAGTTATTTTAGGAAGTATTCCAGCAGGATGGCTCATGTCTGGCTACCTTCCAAATGTTCATTTGACCACAGCAGACTAAAGCATCCTTGTTAAGCCAAATACAAGGAGCCTTCCACTACAAATGCTGCTTCTCTTTGCTTGCCTTGTGCCATTCATGTTTCTCCCTTCAAGAACATAAGCCTGTAGGCTAGGTAATCAAGTCTACTGTGTAATAGATATCCACTTACAGAATAACATGCCTTTATAGGCACTCCTCAATCTCTATGACTGATTCCCTTAGAACCTCCTTCACACAGTTCACTTGGGTGAGGGTTTGAAGCACTCTTTCTACAATGGAGGGTAAAGGCCACAACTCTGTCATATAACAATGATTACCTGCTTCAGTGGATTCTTCTTGACTCTCAATCTTTTGCAAATATAGACTGCTTGGGTGTGGTGGAGTGAAAGTTTAGATGGAAGAGCCAGTTCTGCTAACTCTTAGAAATCCTGTGGGAATATGCTTTATGGTTTTCTTTAGAATGTGGGTGGAAAATTCTAAAGAATTTTCTTTAGAATAGCTAGAATCTTTATAGCTATTTGGCCAATTCTGAGTCAAAAGGAAAAATACTGTTTAGCATCTTGGTACCCAAATAAGCCAAATTCCCTTACTCTTTTATCCTGTTAAAAGTGTGTATTAAAACCCTAATTCTAGATGATCTCAGCTGGTTGTAATCTCCATGACTATACCCAGATGCTGAGCACAGTTGAGGAAAATCACCTGTTGGGTCGGATTGTTATGTCTATGAAAAAATCCATGATGACCAACCTCAACTTGCCTGCCAACACTGCTTAGTAATTTGACCAGCCTTGTTCTCAACTATTTCCAAAAAATTTTAAACTAGAACTCTGTACCCCATTCTGATCAGGAAAGTTCATGCTACTTCTATAGAAGTGATTATTTCATATAGGAATATGAAGCTAAACTGGAGCATTCCCTTTCTACGGCAGGCTACAAAAACACCGGCATCTGCACATATCCTTTCCTGCTGCTTCATCAAAACAGCATCCCTATTCTTTGAACTCTGGATCCCTTTTTTGTTCTTCCTTCCACAAATACTGAATTAAGCATTTACTAAGTGATAGATATATTTCAAATGGTGCTGGGGTTCTATAGTGAACACAGAAAATCCAAGACAAAGTCTCTTTTCTTATGGGGATCTCATTTTTATAGTCGGAAAAAGACAATACATAAATAGGCAAAGCATATAGTCAGAAGGTAATAAGTGCTATGAAGGAAATTAAAATAGGCGGGAGGATGGAAAATAATGGGTGTACATGGTATGTGTGCTAGTTCAGGTAGACTGATCAGGAAATGCTTCTTTGAGCAGCGACCTGAGGAGTGGCTGAGAGCATGAGACTCAGTTCTGTCTGATTATCGTGTAAACTGGATGCTTTCACAATTATGTAGATAGATTACCAACCATAGCCTTAGAGTGATAGTTCTCAACCTTGCCTCCAGCCAGGACGGGAAACTTTCTACTTCTTTCTGTAGCTTTGGGTATCATCTTTAAGCTGACTACTATATCTTTAGTTCAGTTCTCTCTTCTGAGGCCTGTATACCCAACTGCCTTGGAACATCTCCAGTTGGATGCTTTACAGGTATTTCAAATTTGATCTGAACAAGGAAAAATCCTTCACTCTCCCCACACTAGCCTTTCTGCAAGATTTTTTTTTTTTGTCTTTGTGAGTAGTGTATCTATTCTTTCAATTGTTTAACGCAGAGACCTAAGAATTAATGTGACTTCTCTCTATCCCTCACCTCCCCCATGCTCCAGTCACTAACTCCTTTTAATCCTATCTCCTATCTGGACAGTTTACTTCCCTGTATCCTCCCCGCTGCCATTCTCTCCCTTGGCTCCATTGTCTTGTCTGGATTATGGAGGAGTCTGTATTTGATGTCTTCCATCCACTTTTACCTCCTGCCAATCCATTTTTCTAACAGTAGCAGCCAAAATGATTATTAGGAATGCAGTTCTGGTCATATCATTGCATTCCTTAAACTCTTCTAGTGGTGTCTAGTCCAGAAACTTTTATCAAGACTCAAATACCAGCGGGGATTTGGGCTCTTCCTATTTTTTGACATTATCATACCTCACTTATCTCTTCAGTTGATTTTCTTCAACTATATTGAACTTCCTGCCCAATCCTTCCTTAGTCTTGAGCCTTCACTATTTCTTTTACCTGGAACATTCTCTATCTTCATTTGGTCAAGCCCTACTATTATATTCTTTACATTGCTCCTGTAATACTACTTTCTTTGGGACACCTTTTCTATTGCTTCCAAAGTTCAAGATTCCTACAATGTATATTAATACTATGTACTTTCCCTTTGATACCTTTTATCATACTAGTACTTTATTCAGTGTTTACCTTTCCTGCTGGATGGCAGGTTTTGATGAGGGCAGGCTTTGTGTGTCCAGCAGCCCCCACAATGCTGTTATGTAGGTAGTGCGCAATAAATATTTGTAGAATGATTTCAGGTGAAACAAACTCTTTTCTCCTGCTATACAACGCTCTATTTAAAACTCACCAGAATGCTGTATGCAAGTTGGATAATTCAAGTGTCATCGGACTTTGTGTCTGCTTTGTTGCAGTGCAGAGAAGGATGCCTCTGGGATTGTTTTACCCTGTATGGGAGCCATTAATGATAGAAGCCTTAATTATCGCTTACTTTGGAGCCATTAATGACAGAAGCCTTAATTATCCCTTACTTCGGACTATTATATAATTGGGCTTATTTTGATGATATTGTTCTATATTTGTAACTTCAAGGTAACCTGAGTGGGGGTAATTGGATAGACTATAGGAAAAATTTTACCTTCTGTTCTTTTAGGTGCATAACTGGAAAATAAAGTATAAAGATTGCTCCAAAGCCTCATTGAGCTATTAATAAAAAAAAGCCTCAGGTATTCAGGAAATACCACACAGAAGAATGGATGTTTTATCTTCTTTTATAAAAAAGAGGTTTTTTTTTTTTTTCCCAAGCCACTCCTCAAATAGTCAACACCTGGCAGGATGGTTAGACAATACAATTGTTATAAAATTGGTGTTTTGTTGAGAGAGGTACTGTTGGGAACTGTTGTCACTCATTGAAGCTTTTGATTGTAGTTAAAGTTACTCCAATAGCATAAAACAAGCATGCCAAATGGAAAGTACCTTTAATCAGAACATTTTCTAGGGTTGCCAAATTAAAGCAGATGTGAGATATTTATCAGCTTCAATTTCTGGTGTTTAGATTACTCAAAGCAAATGCCGCTGGGACATGCTGATTAAGGTCAATTTATTAAAGTGGAGCCCAACTAACAAACGTAATTTACACATTTTTTCTTCTACATATACCTTCTAGCTTTAGATTTTTCTAATAAAAGAAAATGTATTTTGTTTATTTTCAACCTTCTTAGTTTCTTGGTTATTGTATTTAGATGTTTTTAGAACAGAATGCAAATTGTAATTGTTGCAAGAACATATAAATATTAAAAGAACTTCTAATGGAGTTATAAAATATTTTCTATTTATATTTTCAAGACAGGAAATAAAATAGACTTCCGAACTATTTTGTGCCTGGCATGGTGCTAAGTGCCTTTAAGATAGCCAGGTGGGAAGGCGTTCTCAGAGAAACTCCAGCGGCCTTTGCACTGGGAGGAGTGTGCACTGGGGTGGAACCACAGAAGTTCGTGCCTTTTGCAGTCGGGAGGATCCTGGCGCTTCCTCTTCCTGGGTGTTACCTGGAATTCAGTCTGCCAAGTGGGAAGCATATATTGCACGACTCTCACGCTTCCTTTGTGGAGAGTCCCTGTTTCCTTTTCTTTTCCCTTTTCGCCCAATAAATTCAATTTTTCTCCCCTCTTAAATTATATGTGAGCCTAATTTTTCGTGATCATGTGACAAGGACTCCGTCTTGAGCTGAGCTGTGGAGAGAGTCCTGCAACACCTTCATGTAGACATTCTTGTAAGTATTATTGTCCTCATTGTACAGATGAGAGAAAAAAACACAAAGAAAATTAAACTGTTACCCAAGGTCATGCAGTTATAAAAGAGAGGTTTCCAATCTGTACTTTCTTACTACACTGCACTGTCCTTACTGTTTATCTGTGGTGATGTAGGCATAATCCTGTTACTAATGCAAATAATAATATAGTTAGGAGTGCAAACTTTGCTCTCACACCTGGATTGGAACGTTGGTGCCGATGCTTTCTAACTGTGATCTGAAGAAGTTTCTTAACATTTCAATTCCCGAGTCCTGAAAACTTGGGCCTCATGCTTCTAGAGTTATGGAGAGATTAATGCCAATATTAGCAATATTTTTTACCATATTAAAAAATTAATTTAGATACAAATCTTGTGAAAAGGCATTAGAGACTCGCCCGTAGTTGTTATTCTAGTTCATAAGGGTTGTTCTAGTTCCACTTGTTGAGAGGAAGTTTGCTTAATTTCTCTCCAGTTTTCATTCCATTATTTTAAATGTTAGCACCTGTTTCTCCTTTAGTAGTAGATTGTAGTCTTTTCACTCTTACCAACAGAGTTAGAGAATATAATATTTGAACATGTCTAGCATACTGGTCACTAAATAAATGCTGTCTTCTCTCCCCACTGTTGCTATCAAATAGTTCCATAAATTGGTTTCAATATAGCAATTGGGTTTCTAAATGCTTCTTGGGGATCATGGTGAAGACCTTTGTATAGGATCTGACACCAGAAGCATCTAATGTTGTTTGTCTTGATTTAGTCAGATGGAAGAATGTGGAGGAGGAAAATGAAGGGATATAGAAACAGGAAAACTCTGGGAATAGTTTTATTTTCATAACCTCTGTCAGAAGTCGTTAATGAGGATAGTTTCACAATTTTTAAATCAATTGAAATTATGTATTTCTTTTTTTTTTTACAGTGCATTGTCATTATTTTTCTTTATTTTTATTATTATACTTTAAGTTCTAGGGTACATGTGCACAACATGCAGGTTTGTTACATATGTATACTTGTGCCATGTTAGTGTGCTGCACCCGTCAACTCGTCAGCACCCATCAACTCCTCATTTACATCGGGTATAACTCCCAATGCAACCCCCCATCCTCCCTCCCCGTGATAGGCCCCGGCGTGTGATGTTCCCCTTCCGGAGTCCAAGTGATCTCATTGTTCAATTCCCACCTATGAGTGAGAACATGTGGTGTTTGGTTTTCTGTTCTTGTGATAGTTTGCTGAGAATGATGGTTTCCAGCTGCATCCATGTCCCTACAAAGGACACAAACTCATCCTTTTTTATGGCTGCATAGTATTCCATGGTGTATATGTGCCACATTCTCTTAATCCAGTCTGTCACTGATGGACATTTGGGTTGATTCCAAGTCTTTGCTATTGTGAATAGTGCTGCAATAAACATACGTGTGCATGTGTCTTTATAGCAGCATGATTTATAATCCTTTGGGTATATACCCAGTAATGGGATGGCTGGGTCAAATGGTATTTCTAGTTCTACATCCTTGAGGAATTGCCATACTGTTTTCCACAATGGTTGAACTAGTTTACAGTCCCACCAACAGTGTAAAAGTGTTCCTATTTCTCCACATCGTCTCCAGCACCTGTTGTTTCCTGACTTTTTAATGATTGCCATTCTAACTGGTGTGAGATGGTATCTCATTGTGGTTTTGATTTGCATTTCTGTGATGGCGAGTGATGATGAGCATTTTTTTATGTGTCTGTTGGCTGCATAAATGTCTTCTTTTGAGAAGTGTCTGTTCATATCCTTTGCCTACTTTTTGATGAGGTTGTTTTTTTTTTTTTTTTTGTAAATTTGTTTGAGTTCTTTGTAGGTTCTGGATATTAGCCCTTTGTCAGATGGGTAGATTGCAAAAATTTTCTCCCATTCTGTAGGTTGCCTGTTCACTCTGATGGTAGTTTCTTTTGCTGTGCAGAAACTCTTTGGTTTAATTATTTTCCATTTATCAATTTTGGCTTTAGTTGCCGTTGCTTTTGGTGTTTTAGACATGAAGTCCTTGCCCATGCCTATGTCCTGAGTGGTATTACCTAGGTTTTCTTCTAGGGTTTTTATGTTATTAGGTCTAACATTTAAGTCTCTAATCCATCTTGAATTAATTTTCACATAAGGAGTAAGGAAAGGATCCAGTTTCAGCTTTCTACTTATGGCTAGCCAATTTTCCTTGCACCATTTATTAAATAGGGAGTCCTTTCCCCACTTCTTGTTTTTCTGAGGTTTGTCAAAGATCAGATGGCTGTAGATGTGTGGTATTATTTCTGAGGGCTCTGTTCTGTTCCATTGGTCTATATCTCTGTTTTGGTACCAGTACCATGCTGTTTTGGTTACTGTAGCCTTGTAGTATAGTTTGAAGTCAGGTAGCGTGATGCCTCCAGCTTTGTTCTTTTGGCATAGGATTGTCTTGGGAATGCGGGCTCTTTTTTGGTTTCATATGAACTTTAAAGCAGTTTTTTCCAATTCTGTGAAGAAAGTCATTGGTAGCTTGATGGGGATGGCATTGAATCTATAAATAACCTTGGGTAGTATGGCCATTTTCACGATATTGATTCTTCCTATCCATGAGCATGGTATGTTCTTCCATTTGTTTGTGTCCTCTTTTATTTCACTGAGCAGTGGTTTGTAGTTCTCCTTGAAGAGGTCCTTTACATCCCTTGTAAGTTGGATTCCTAGATATTTTATTCTCTTTGAAGCAATTGTGAATGGAAGTTCATTCCTGATTTGGCTCTCTGTTTGTCTGTTACTGGTGTATAAGAATGCTTGTGATTTTTGCACATTAATTTTGTATCCTGAGACTTTGCTGAAGTTTCTTATCAGCTTAAGGAGATTTTAGACTGAGACAATGGGGTTTTCTAAATATACAATCATGTCATCTGCGAACAGGGACAACTTGACTTCTTCTTTTCCTAACTGAATACTCTTTCTTTTCTTGCCTGATTGCCCTAGCCAGAACTTCCAACACTATGTTGAATAGGAGTGGTGAGAGAGGGCATCCCTGTCTTATGCCAGTTTTCAAAGGGAATGTTTCCAGTTTTTGCCCATTCAGTATGATATTGGCTGTGGGTTTGTCCTAAATAGCTCATATTATTTTGAGATACGTTCCATCAATACCGAATTTATTGAGAGTTTTTAGCATGAAGGGCTGTTGAATTTTGTCAAAGGGCTTTTCTGCATCTATTGAGATAATCATGTGGTTTTTGTCTTTGGTTCTGTTTATATGCTGGATTACATTTATTGATTTGTGAATGTTGAACCAGCGTTGCATCCCAGGGATGAAGCCCACTTGATCGTGGTGGATAAGCTTTTTGATGTGCTGCTGGATTCGGTTTGCCAGTATTTTACTGAGGATTTTTGCATCAATGTTCATTAGGGATATTGGTCTAAAATTCTCTTTTTTTGTTGTGTCTTTGCCAGGCTTTGGTATCAGGATGATGTTGGCCTCATAAAATGAGTTAGGGAGGATTCCCTCTTTTTCTATTGATTGGAATAGTTTCAGAAGGAATGGTACCAACTCCTCCTTGTACCTCTGGTAGAATTCAGCTGTGAATCCATCTGGACCTGGACTTTTTTTGGTTGGTAGGCTATTAATTATTGCCTCAATTTCAGAGCCTGCTATTGGTCTATTCAGGGATTCAGCTTCTTCCTGGTTTATTCTTGGGAGAGTGTATATGTCCAGGAATTTATCCATTTCTTCTAGATTTTCTAGTTTATTTGCATAGAGGTGTTTATAGTATTCTCTGATGGTAGTTTGTATTTCTGTGGGGTCGGTGGTGATATCCCCTTTATCATTTTTTATTGCATCTATTTGATTCTTCTCTCTTTTCTTCTTTATTAGTCTTGCTAGCGGTCTATCAATTTTGTTGGTCTTTTCAAAAAACCAACTCCTGGATTCATTGATTTTTTGGAGGGTTTTTGTGTCTCTATCTCCTTCAGTTCTGCTCTGATCTTAGTTATTTCTTGCCTTCTGTTAGCTTTTGAATGTGTTTGCTCTTGCTTCTCTAGTTCTTTTAATTGTGATGTTAGAGTGTCAATTTTAGATCTTTCCTGCTTTCTCTTGTGGGGATTTAGTGCTATAAATTTCCCTCTACACACTGCTTTAATTGTATTCCAGAGATTCTGGTATGTTGTGTCTTCGTTCTCATTGGTTTCAAAGAACATCTTTATTTCTGCCTTCATTTCGTTATGTATCTAGTAGTCATTCAGGAGCAGGTTGTTCAGTTTCCATGTAGTTGAGCGGTTTTGATCGAGTTTCTTAGTCCTGAGTTCTAGTTTGATTGCACTGTGGTCTGAGAGACAGTTTGTTACAATTTCTGTTCTTTTAAATTTGCTGAGGAGTGCTTTACTTCCAATTATGTGGTCAATTTTGGAATAAGTGTGATGTGGTGCTGAGAAGAATGTATATTCTATTGCTTTGGGGTGGAGAGTTCTATAGATGTCTATTAAGTCCACTTGGTGCAGAGTTGAGTTCAATTCCTGGATATCCTTGTTAACTTTCTGTCTCGTTGATCTGTCTAATGTTGACAGTGGGGTGTTGAATTCTCCCATTATTATTGTATGGGAGTTTGAATCTCTTTGTAAGTCTCTAAGGACTTGGTTTATGAATCTGGGTGCTCCTGTATTGGGTGCATATATATTTAGGATAGTTAGCTCTTCTTGTTGAATTGATCCCTTTACCATTACACAATGGCCTTCTTTGTCTCTTTTGATCTTTGATGGTTTAAAGTCTGTTTTATCAGAGACTAGGATTGCAACCCCTGCTTTTTTTTGTTCTCCATTTGCGTGGTAGATCTTCCTCCATCCCTTTATTTCGAGCCTATGTATGTCTCTGCATGTGAGATGGGTCTCCTGAATACAGCAAACTGATGGGTCTGGACTCTTTATCCAATTTGCCAGTCTGCATCTTTTAATTGGACCATTTAGTCCATTTACATTTAAGGTTAATATTGTTATGTGTGAACTTGCTCCTGCCATTATGATATTAACTAGTTATTTTGCTCATTAGTTGATGCAGTTTCTTCCTAGCCTCGATGGTCTTTACATTTTGGCATGTTTTTGCAATGGCTGGTACCGGTTGTTCCTTTCCATGTTTAGTCCTTCCTTCAAGATCTCTAGTAGGGCAGGCCTGGTGGTGAGAAAAATCTCTAAGCATTTTCTTGTCTGTCAAGGATTTTATTTCTCCTTCACTTATGAAACTTAGTTTGGCTGGATATGAAATTCTGGGTTGAAAATTCTTTTCTTTAAGAATGTTGAATATTGGCCCCCACTCTCTTCTTGGTTGTAGAGTTTCTGCCGAGAGATCTGCTGTTAGTCTGATATGATTCCCTTTGTGGGTAACCCGACCTTTCTCTCTGGCTGCCCTTAACATTTTTTCCTTCATTTCAACTTTGGTGAATCTGACAATTATGTGTGTTGGAGTTGCTCTTCTCCAGGAGTATCTTTGTGGTGTTCTCTGTATTTCCTGAATTTGAATGTTGGCCTGCCTTACTAGATTGGGGAAGTTCTCCTGGATGATATCCTGAAGAGTGTTTTCTAACTTGGTTCCCTTTTCCCCCTCACTTTCAGGCACCCCAATCAGAAGTAGATATGGTCTTTTCACATAATCCCATACTTCTTGCAGGCTTTGTTCATTTCTTTTTCCTCTTTTATCTTTAGACTTCTCTTCTCGCTTTATTTCATTCATTTGATCCTCAAGTGCTGATACTCTTTCTTCCAGTTGATCGAGTCAGTTACTGAAGCTTGTGCATTTGTCACGTATTTCTTGTGTCTTGGTTTTTATGTCTGTCAGTTCGTTTATGGCCTTCTCTGCATTGATTATTCTAGTTATCCATTCTTCCATTCTTTTTTCAAGTGTTTCAGTTTCTTTGCGCTGGGTACGTAATTCCTCCTTTAGCTCTGAGAAGTTTGATGGACTGAAGCCTTCTTCTCTCAACTCGTCAAAGTCATTCTCCGTCCAACTTTGATCCGTTGCTGACGATGAACTGCGTTCCTTTGGAGGGGGAGATGCGCTCTTATTTTTTGAATTTCCAGCTTTTCTGCCCTGCTTTTTCCCCATCTTTGTCATTTTATCTGCCTCTGGTCTTTGATGATGGTGATGTACTGATGGGGTTTTGGTGTGGGTGTCCTTTCTGGTTGTTAGTTTTCCTTCTAACAGTCAGGACCCTCAGCTGTAGGTCTGTTGGAGATTGCTTGAGGTCTGCTCCAGACCCTATTTGCCTGAGTATCAGCAGCGGAGGCTGCGGAAGATAGAATATTGCTGAACAGCGAGTGTTCCTGTCTGATTCTTGTTCTGGAAGCTTCGTCTCAGGGGTGTACCCCGCCATGTGAGGTGTGGAATGTCGGTCTGCACGTAGTGGGGGATGTCTCGCAGGTAGTCTACTCAGGGATCAGGGACCCACTTGAGCAGGCAATCTGTCTGTTTTCCAAAATTATGTGTTTCTTAAATAACATTGTGTTCTCAGATTGTAAAGCCAAAGGTTATATTTTAAGAATAATATACTAAGAGAGCAGCCCACCTGAGGATTGACAGTGCAATAGCAAGGCTCTGGAGCCAGGAAGACCTGTATATGAGTCTGGACTCTGCTACCTTTAGCTGCTTTGGGAGAGTAACTCAACTCTCTTTACTTTCCTAATCCATAAGATGGGTATAATACCCATTTATTATACCCACAAACACAAAATAAAATTGTGTTGGTGTAAGAAATCACTCCCTTGCAATATTGTATTTGAGATTATACATTTATAAACATGTAAACCTATATAATCATATATAGTAATTGATGTAATTTTTAATTTAATAGAAATTCCTAAATAAGTAGAATTGTTTTTTTTCCTATATTTGGCACAGGGACTATTTCCATGTGGATGTTTTGTTATTGATTACAATGAGTAGTATATCAGCAAACTGTTATGAGAGAGAAAATGTCCCAGAAACAAACATACATCTCAAATGTTTCTGAGAAATATTTCTTTTCTCAGAAACATTCTGTTTACTATGTCTAAATTATGGCTTATTAGAAATTGCTCCTCAGTCCTCAAGTTATTCAGCTATTTAGCAGATTTATCTTTGTCATGACATATTTTGTAGTAGAGATATATCTCAAGTCTAGAGAACTTCTAGTGAAGCTGATCTGTAGAACTCATGTAAGAATTAGGTGCCATCATGTTAGTAAAGGCATATGTTCAATAAATGGTGATTATTGTTACTAGAGGAAATGTCTTATAAGACTATCAGTTGAGATAATGGCACCAAGGTATTAATTATTTACTATCCAAACTGGACGCAATTCAGTTGTTTACTGTGGATTTATCTTGGGTATTTTGAATGCTGTCTCAAATTGGGCTGGCTATTAAGTGGTTATTGACTGTATTATTCCTTATATTTCCATGTGCAAATATTTTGTTCTACAGGTCAATAAAATATATATCTAGGAAGTCACTTCAACACATTTAGAGCTTAATAACCTACTTATAAATAAAGTGAACGCTTCTTGGCTAAGTCTCTAGTCACTGAAAACACTCTCCTTAGCCATCCTGGGACACATGAATTTCAAATGGATCTTGTTTGGGGTTTTAATTCTTGTGGGCAGGCAGCCCACTGAGTACTTTCCATGTGAAATCCAAAGTCTCTTCCTGGAACTTGTGAGTTGGGAGGAACTTCCTTAAAAATCTGGTCCAATTTCTCATTGCATTTTTGGTCACCAGTGCACTGAAAATGATTGGCAATTCATATGCGAATACTGCAGTGAAATCTTATTAAAGAGATGATTAAAATCGAGTGTAACAATATGAAAAGAACCATTATAGATGATATGAGAGTAACTGAACCAAGTTGGCAGGGTGGGTGAAGGACAGTGGGAGATTGGGTGAAGAGAATCTTCTTGGAGAAGATTATATCTGAGCTAAGACAAAAAGAAGAAAAAGATTTTCATTTTATCACTGTTAAAGATGGTACTAATTTTAATCTGTTTTGTAAAATATGATCTCATTATTCTTACAACATACTGAAAACAAATATGTTGAAAGATTATATTCTATAAAGGCCAAGCTAGTCTTGCCTTTGTTGTGATAGAAAGTGATGATATTTATTTCTGATGGTTAATGGGTGGCTTACATTTAATTTGATTAATTAATAATAGCAAACATTTATCAAGTGCTTTATTATGTGCCATTGTGGTACAAAACACATAATGGGCGTTAAATGACTTAATATATGGAAAGCACTTAGATTACTTACTGGCACATAATAAATGCCCAAAAACATTTTAAACAATTATTATAAATCTGTCTTATACAATCATATAATGGATGAAGGGACAGAAGTTTAGAGAGATTTATGTGCTCAAGGTCACAGAGCTAATAAATCACAAATTTGGGATTAAAATTCAAATATCTCTAACTCAGAATCCAAACTTTGAATCATTATGATGCACTCCTCAGTTTATTAAAATTATTCTCAAGAACATGGAAGCTAAATTCAGATTAAGTAATATAAAAAACATGAGCTTAGGCACATTACTTCAAGCTAGGCTATTGTTAGGCAGTTTAAGTTTTGATAACGTGTATGTTGTAAAGAACAAAAATTTATTCATCAGTGAAATTTAAAACGTCAAGATGAAGCAGATGGGCATATACAGAAACTAAAGATGTACCAGGAGCCTGATACTACTTGTTGAAAACAAGTCTTAGCATGATAAATGAAATTGTGTTGGTGTAAGAAGTAACATAGTGGGGAGCAGATAGGCCAACAAAGGAGTCAGTAACAGCAGGGGCAGTCCCCGAGAGAGCCAAGAAGCAAACCTGATGCTCCCTAGATTATATGGGGGATTTATATGGTTTTTGACTCCTACCATAGATCTGCAAAACCTTGAAGCAATTCACTTATCAGCCACATTTATCAAACTCCAGCCAAATAGGTGTCCTGGGTTTTGTTTGCTTATTATTTACTCTCCCTACTTTCTTTCAATTGCTGTTTTCCCCTTCATTTCTTTCCCTTGGATGCATTAATGAAATTTCGGAAGAGCAACTCAATTTGAAAGTAAAAAAAAAATCATAAAATCTTTTCTTGAAAACCATAGCCTTTATTTTCCTGGCAATTGAAGGTGCTCTGAGATGGAACCATGGGCCAGATCTATATTTTGAAAATGTGGAAGATCTCTCTTTAGACATTCTTCTAGGCTGATGTTGGCTTATTTCTGGGGCTCTAAGAAAGTACTTCTGAGATCTATCACCAAATCTGCTCCCATCAGACTGAAATTCCAGCATTAGGTGCTTCTCTCATAGCCTCCATAGCACAGAGGGAGAGGGTCTTCCAGCATAGTTAAAATGAAGCAAAGAAAAAAAAATCCACTTCTTTAGTGGTTATATGAGGAATCCCTTGGATGCTGTCCCCAGTGAAATAATCATAAGTAGTGAAAATTATTTAATTTGTAAGTCTTTGAAAATTGTCCTAAGGGCATACAGCAAATGAAGCAACATTTATTTAGGAGAATTTACTGTGTTATGGTAAGAATAGCAAGAGTCTGTTGTTGAACTAAGAGTTGCTCTCCTTCTTGCTACTTCCTGTCCTCCTTGCTACCTAGATTTAGCTCAGTTTGATGGCATTTCAGATGGGTATGACCAACTGGGTGCTTTCCTACCCCAGCTCCCTGTCAAGGACTAAGGTATTTCCCTAAGAGGATTAGGCAGCCAAAATCTCTCATCTTCTCTAGCCTCATGTTGCAGAGGCTAAATTCTAGACAAATAAAGCTAAGAGGTAAGAGAATCTCCTTCTCTATTAAGGGCCCACTCACCAGATGAGACCATACTCCTGATGCAGCAAGCTATCAAGACCAGGACCCTGAGCTCTCCTGCAAGGTTGAGGTTGCATTCTAGGAGAGGAAAGCTGAGAAGACCAGAGCCTATCACCTCAACCAGGCCCTCAAGCAGAGGTTTTACTCTAAGACAAGTGGCTCTGTCTTTCCCCAGGCCCTGGGAAGTGGGCTCAGAAGTTTTGCCTGGGGTGTAGGTAGTGGGTAGAGATGGTCTACTGGGAGCTAGAGCTCCCAGGTTATCCCTAAAGTAATTGACTTTGTTTAGAACAAAGTGTAGAGATGTTCAAGCCTAAGGATGCTCTTGAAAACAAAGGAAATTTTGGTGGTATGTAATTTATGAGAGACAACTAGCTCTATTAGAGCAACAAGATAAACCCTAGGTCAGATAGATTACCAGAGAGGGCAGCTGAGAAAAGCCTGCCTGGAGTCAGAATAAACCTCAAAGACTGCTCGAAAACTATCTCTGCAATGGGGCCAGAAATGAATTGAATTAGACTGTGGAGCAAATTATGCCCCCAAGACATTGTGGAACACAAAAGAAAAATCAGCTGGCAATTAGTGGAGCTTAATGGCTGGGTATAATACCAACAGAGGCAGACAAGTTAATTGAGACATCAGGGAAAGAAAGTAAAAAAGAGCTCTGTTAAAAAACTGTTATTTTAGAATCACTATGTATACCCTTTGAGGAGAAACATCAGAGGCTTCACCCTGCAAGGGAAATAGATTTCACTAGAATATTCTAGCTAAGTCACTAAACCAATAACAAGAAGTCCTGGGGAGAAGAGGAAATCAGTATTTAGAGTTACCACAATATATTACTTAAAATGTACCGTTTTCAACAAAAAATTATAAGACATGCAAAGAAATAGGAAAGTGTGACCCACATGTAAGAAAAACCAGGCAAGAGAAACTGTGAGACGGCCCAGATACCTATGAGGGTCAGACATAACAAAGATTTCAAAATAGCTATTATCAATATATTAAAAAAACTAAATGGAACCATGAATGAAGAAATAAAGGGAGATGTGATGACAATGACCCTTTAAATGGAGAGTATCAATAAGAAAATAAAAATTATAAGAAAGAATCCTATGGAAATCCTGGAGTTGAAAAGCATAATAGCTGAAGTCAAACATCCACTAGAGGGACTCAACAGTAGATTTGAACTAGGAGAAGAAAGAGTTAATGAATTTGAAAAAAGATTGATAGAGATGATACCTACTACATGCCCATGAATTACATGATTTAAACAAAATAATTTCTACAAGGACACAAACTATCAAAACTGACTCAAGAAGGAGTAGGCAATCTGAATAGACCTATACCAAGTGAAGATATTGAATGAATAATCAGAAACTATCTAAAAAGAAAGTCCCAGGCACAGACGACTTCACTGGTGATGTCTACCAGACATTTAAAGAAGCATAATCATTATTTAGAAATTCTTCAAAAAACAGGAAAGAATATTCTCAGTTTATTCTATGAATCTAGTATTACTCCAATACCAAAACCAGACAACGATATCATAAGAAAAAAAATCAAACAAATAAACTATCTTTGTTCATTTGATCTTCTTTAAGAAAATATCTGCCACTGAGTAACCTATAAACAACAGAAATTTCTCACAATTCTGGAGGTGGGAAGTCCAAGATCAAGGAATTGGCAGAGTTCATGTCTAGTGAGGGCCCTGTTCCCTGCTTCCAAGATGATGCCTTGTTGCTGCACCGTTTATAAGGAACAGAGGCTGTGTCCTCACATGGTGGAAGGTGGAAGTACAAAATGCGCTTAAGTTAGTTCCCTCTAGTCCTTTTATAAGGTACTAATCAATTTATAAGAGTGATGCTCTCATGACTTAATTCCCCAAAGGCCTTGCCTCTTAATACTGCTACAATGGAAATTGGGTTTCAATGTGAGTTTTGGAGGGGATACATGTAAATCATAGCACAAACAAAACCACAGACCAATATCTTTTATGAATGTAGATGCGAACATCCTCACAAAATACTAGCAAACAAAATAAAGTAGCATATAAAAGAATTTATATATTGACCAAGTAAGATTTATCCCAGAAATTCAAGAAAGGTCTAACATTTTAAAACTAATGAAATACACCATATCAATAGAATAAAGGACAAAAAACACACAATCATCTCCAAATACTCAGAAAAAGCATTTAACAAAATGTAGCCTCACTTCAGGATAAAAACACACAACAAACTTTGAGTAGAAAGAAACTTCCTCAACCTTATCAAAGGAATCTATAAACATTTCATAGTTAAAATCAAACTTAATGGTGAAAGAGCAAATGCTTTCTTCATAAGATCAGGTATAAAGATGTTTTCTCCTGCCACTTTTATTTAACATTATACTGGAGGTTCTAGGCGGGGCAATTAAGTAAGAAAAAAATAGAAGACTTCCAGATTGGGAAAAAAGAAATGAAACTATATCTATTTGCAAATGACATAATGTTGTATATAGAAAATCCTAAAGAATCCATTAAAAAGACCATGAGAATAAATGACTTGAACAAAGTTGCAAGATTTGGGGTTAATATACAAAAATCAATTGAGTTTCTTTACACTAGCAATGAGCAAAGTTAAATTGAGAAAGCAATTCCATTTGCAACAGCATCAAAAAGAATAAAACACTTATGAATAAATTTAACAAAAGAAGTAGAAAATTTATATTCCGAAAGTTAAAGAAAAGTTGAGAGAATTTAAAGATGCCCTAATTAAATGGAAAGACATCCCATATTCGTGGATCTGAAGACTTAACATTGTTAAGGTAGCAGTACTCTTCAGACTGATATACAAATTAAACACAAGATTTATTAAAATCCCAGCTGGTTTCTTTACAAATATTGACAAGTTTCTCCTAAAATTTATATGAAAGTTCAAGGAACCTAGAATAGTCAAAACAACCCTGAAAAATAACAAAGCTGAAGGACCCACATGTTCCAATTTCAAAACTTACTATCGAGCTACAGTAATCAAAAAAGTGTGGTGTTGACAAAGGGTAGCCATATAGAACAATGAAATAGAGTTGAGAGTCCACAAGTAAACCTGTACATTGATGTTGAATTAATTTGGAACAAGAGTGCCCAGACAATTCAATGAGGAAAGAAATAGTCTTCAATGAATGGTGCTGAGATTCCTGGACATCTACATGCAAAAGATATTGGATTCCTTCCTTATACTATACACAAGAAGTAACTCAAATTAATCCTATAGCTAAATGTAACAGATAAGTTTATAAACCTCTTAGAAGTAAATATAGGTATGGATCTCTGTGACTTTGCTTTAAGTAAAGTCTTCTTAGATTTGAGCACAAGCAGCAAAATAAAAATTAGACAACTTGAAATTTATCAAAATTAAAAATTTTTGTGCTTCAAAGGAGAAGAGACAACTCACAATATTAGAGAAAATATTTGCAAATCATATATCAAAAAGTCTTATATCTAAAATATGTAAAGATGTACAATTCAATAATAAGATATAACCTATTTAAAATGAACATCGCATCTCAATAAACATTTTTCAAAAAAGATATTAAAATGACCAATAACCACATGTAATGATGCTCATTACCCATCGGGGATATGCAAGTCAAAACCACAATGAAATACCATTTCACACCCAGTAGATGGCTATAATCAAAGAGAATAAGTTGTTGGCAGAGATCTAGAGAAATTAGAACCATCATACAATGATGAGAATGTAAAATGGTGCAATTGCTTTGGAAATATACTGAGTAATTGTATTAGTCTGTTCTCATGCTGAGACTGGGTAATTCATAAAGAGAAGGAAGTTGAATGGACTCAGAGTTCCACATGGCTGGGGAGGTCCCACAATCATGGTGGAAGGTGAAGGAGGAGCAAAGTCACATCTTATATGGTGGCAGGCAAGAGAGCTTGTGCAGCGGAACTCCAATTTATAAAACTGTCAGATCTGGTGAGACTTATTCACTACACGAGAACAGTATGGGGGAACTGCCCCCATGATTCAATTATCTCCATCTGGCCCCACCCTTGACACATGGAACTTACTACAATTCAAGGTGAGATTTGGATTGGGACACAGCCAAGCCATATCACTAATATAACACACAATGCATGAATATAGTAAATATTACCAAATATACTAACTACAGTAGAAACAGGTCCAGAATAGAAAAGCAAAAGTAGAACCAGGGCTGAGCAGAGGCCAGAAGCTCAGGAAATTTGGTGTCAAAGACTTTTGCTTTTGAAGTTCAATCTCAGCCTCTATAGGTACTTATCTTGCTCCTTGCCTATCTGACCTTATTAATGCTTACATTCAAATGCTATTGTAGGCGGGGTGGGCTGGATTACACTTTAAGTTGTTATTACTGATCTATACTCCAGGGCAAATGAATTTTGAAAAACAGTTTGATTAAAAAAATGGGGAAGAATCTGTAAGGCATCAGATATTGTAGAAAGTAGAAGATGAATGAAATTGTAAGGGGCTAAGAAAAGGAGTTAGAGGAAGCAGGAGCCTTCCCAGCTAAGATCATGACTCAGCCTAGCGCTCTCCTTGAGTTGCCACATTTTTGTAGACATGAATTCTATAGATAAAGGTTTCACCATCATATGGGCAGGCTGGCCAAGAAAGTCTTGATTCTTCTTTTAATGGGGACTCTTGGGGCCAATAGCTGTATCAATTGTACATGTGTGACAGGCCCAGTCTAGGTCAAATCGTGAAAGGCCAGGGCAAAGTCCTTTGTCTGGGATGTTGGCAATACTTGCTGGAGAATATGGGGCTCTCAAAATATAGCCTAGGTATTTTCAGTCTGAATGGTTTCCACTTATGTGGTTCAAAGACTCTAGGTGAGTAATTCTCAATTATTGGAGCATTTTTTCCCTGGAAAGGGGTGAAGATCATATTAGAATTTGAGGGATGGCAGTGAGTGGATATTTGACGATGCAAGTTCAATATACTTACTCCATTAGTAACACAAATTACAAACAATAAGTGGTTAGTGGAAATATGCAGGAGATAGAATGAGACAGCACTGTTAGAGTGTTAGAGACGTAGGATAGAAAGTGTTGATAAATAGTGCTGTAGACCAATAGGATATACAAAGAGATCTGGGAACAAAGGATGCTCCTCTTTGGTGAGTCACAAGGGTCCTTTGAGTCTGTGGAGTAGTGGAGCTGAGACACCATAGGACTCAGTGACTGTGAGTGCTGAGGAAAAGTGTGAGTTTGGCAATTGAAATGCCTTGTGTTGATTCCATGTTCAGGCCTCTTTCCAGCTTTTCCCATGGAGCTTCTCAAGAGGACCATTGAAAATTCTCGCTTGGTCTGTAGTCTCTCTGGGAAACTCATACTACATGTCAGAAAGTACATGGCTTAGTAACATGCATTTCCTGATGCTAGATTATTGGTTGGCCAGGTAAAAATGTCATATAGTTTTAGGAATATTGGACGTTATGTGCTTTTTTTTTATTAGTAAGATTATACAAGGCTAGAATTTCAAGTAAAGTATTAAGCTGACTCTTTTAAATTGGAATGATTCAGACCTTTATTGTCATGAAGTATACCTTCAAAAATATAATCATTAATTCACAAATGTGCCGAAACAAAAGCGTGTTGGTTATTCTCTTTTTCCCTACCTTTCAGCCCTACTCCCTTCAAATCTGTTATCCATTCCTGGACTCTGGAAACTGACGTCCTAGGAATAAATCACTTGGGATCTTTCACTGGTTGGCTTTGGGTTGGGTTCAGGCAGTGGGAAGCACCAGCAGGAGATCAGAGGGAGGAGGAGACAGCTATTCTTTGATGTCCCCTCTCTGGCTAGCTGTGTCCTACTGCACTGCACCTCCTGCTGGGCGTCTTCCTCTCCTCAGCTGCAGCTCTCACTGGGCTCCCACAAGGATGTTTTCTCATTGCGTCTCTTCGGCACTGGGGGTGGTAGTGCCTTCCCACTAGCAAGTTCCTGTTTCTAGTTTCTGGATGCTTCACTATTGTTTGATAAGATTTCCTTAACTTGCTCACACTGCTGTAAATCATCTATTAAATTGTTAACATTTACTCTCTCCGGGAGAAATTTCTTCTGGGACTCTGAATAATAATACACAAGGAGCCACATTTTAAGAAAACTACACAGGATTAGACTTAGAAGTGGATTGCCCACAAACTAGTTCAGTGATCTTTGTGAAAATGCTTTGGCTTTTCTGAGGCTTTATTTCACCTCATGTAAAAAGGGCAGGGAATTATCTTCTGATCTGAAATCAAATATGGCATAAATGGCTGAAAGAGAAAGTGGCAGGTGGGACTGGATGACAAGCCTTGCCATTTTTAGATAGTGAAGACAGATACAAGCAGGCCAAATTGGAAACCATCTCAGGTGCTTCAGGGCAATTTTATCTTTGCAAGAGAAGAACCAAGAGACAACTTTCTTTCAAGCCAGATATAACCTAAGACTGGATTTCCTCTTGGTAAGGAAAACTGATGCAATGGCCCAGGGAGGTTGGGGAGAACTGGAATTGTAAGGTGTTTATGTGGGGGAAGGCAGTCTTTTCCTTGATTCTCAAATGCTATAATCAAAGAGAAGTAAGTCACTGACTAGATAGTGGGTTGCCTTCATTGCTAAACTACATGTGCTGAGACTTGTAGCCTTGAAGATCTAGAGTCCTTGTGGAGTCCTTAGAGTTCTAAGTCCACTTCAAGCCCCAGTGTCTTGGTTCATTTAGTCCTGAGGCTCCACTTCAGGCCCTGGTGTCTTGGTTCATTTAGTCCTGAAGCTCTGACAGGTTCCACTCCTAATGAACTTTTAAAAATCTTATGTTTTTGACCTCAGTTTTCAGAAAGCATAAAAATGGATTGTTTAAAAATTACCATTACTTTGTGTTTTATTTTAAAAATCAGATAAATTTTCAATTAAACCAGATTTATTCATTATGGAGGGCTCTAATTTGCTATTAAAAGTTTCTGAAAAGGCTAGCTACTAAAATGTCAAGTGTGGGGATGAATGAGAGAGTGTGGAGGGAAAGTAAGCAGAGAAAACCAAAGCTGAAATTAGTGGAGAGAAGAAAGAGAGATAGAGAGAGACAGAGATTGATTCTGCTCAAGAGTGGGAAAAGGAATGATGGCCACAATATGGTAGTTTGTTGACTAAATCTAGAAGAAAGAAAAACTATCTCAGTGATATTTTGAGAACCTTTCATTGAGTATTTAATTTGGAAGTAAAAGTTCCTGAAGAAATGCTGAAGATGTTGATTCACCAAAATATGATATTTTAATAAATATTGGATGAAACTATGAGAAGATTCAAGGGTAGTTATCTAACACAATTTAATAATTTTTGAAAATATGAACAAATGAATTAATACCCACCATTTGATTTTCTTCATTATTTCTCATTCATCATGAAAAAGAAAAGAAGGTTAACTGAGATCAGCATGGGCATTCTCACTAAACGTGACCACAATCATTTAATTGACATCTGTGCTTGGAATAACTTCTCCAGGTGTAAGAATCCTTCAGCTTCCAAAGCTAAGGAGCTCTCTGTAACACCAGTGATATTCAGATTGCATTTTGAAGCTCTTCCAGGTTTTATCAGTTATGTTTGGTTTCATTCAGGGTATTGTTTTTTTTTCCAACTAGCATCATCTGCACATTAGGGTTCCAAGAGATTCTCATTTCAAGGGCAGCTTGAGTCAATTTAGCTGTGAAAAAATTCAATTCTGATAAGCTTTGGCATATCAGAACAAGACCCAAATGTCTCATCCTATTAGTGTGCTATCTTTTGGTATGCATGCCATTGTTATTCACAGCACTTTGTTCTGTTGTCATATTCATTTTCCTTGTTGCCTTATCCATAGCTCATGTTTTCCCTCAGGAAAACCACCAAGAAATTATCTTAGGAAAATCAATAGAAGGCCTGATTTTTAGTATAGAAGCCAGCAAAACCTGGAGATGTAGGGAAGAAACTATGTCAGAGAAATACAAAAGAGGGATTGGTGGACCAGTTATCTAACTTCTCATGAATATAAGTAAGATATAATTTCCTGATAGTTATCATAGATTATAAGGAACTTCTATTTCTCTAAAACCAGAATAATTAGCTCTCTGAAATTATAGAATATAAATATCACCTGATTATTCTGGTGCTTTAGTTGTCTTTATAGGAGTAATATGTGAGAGATATGAGAGCTGATCTGAAATGAATTTCTTGAGTCCCCAAGTGCCTCAGAAACTTTACTTACAGTTTCTAAAGACCTCTTAAATGATGGGCTTACATTATAATGTTTGAGTGGGTTTTTACTTAAAAAGTGTGATGATACCCATAGGTACCGATAAACCCTTCAATATTTCAACTGTGAGTAAGCAAAGTAAGTTAGCAATAGTGGCTTCAAAATAATATATAATATAATCCAACATATAGTTAAACTGAAAGTCAAAGTGTGCCCATCATATATATGATGTTGGGTATTTCTCTTGATGTTTCATTGGTGTTGTTTCCATTAGGATTCTAAGAATTTATCAGGATCCACCAAAGATAGTGATTTAGGTAGATTACGAAAGATAAAGATTAGGTTTCTCTAAAAAAAGATCAAAAACTTTAGACTGAAACTTAGGCTCATTTTGCAGTTTGCAAAACATACCAATGAAGCAATACATTTGGGATTTTACTATATTCACAGATAAGCACATTGCATCATAACTAGGAGATTTTAGTTTCCTAGAGGAAAGGTATGGCTGGCAGAAGAAACTATTTGTAAAAGTTTTGAAGGAACATAGAGTGGTGGAAGGGGAGACTGGACAGGCATAGGGAGGGTTGGGAGAGGAAAACAGAAACCAGATGGCAGAGAAAGGGTCTCTTGAGTGGAGGTGATGGGGACAAGATGGGAGCTAAATTTGTCCCAAGTGTGATCAGGTCAGATATGTCCATTTATTTAGTTTAGGCTTTCCCCTGGCACACCTGGGTCTCATAGCTGCTCTGGAATTTTCCCCTCCAGCCACTAACTGGGTAACAGAGAAGCAGCAATAATCCAGAGGGGAGAGAATGAGACTGGGGGCACCAGGTTAAAGTGTCTTTCTTACCGGAGGATGATGACTACTTTCCTCAGTTCAAAGGGGAAGCTAAACTTGTGTATAAAATGTCTGTTAGGTGACCTGTGAACATATTTGTTTTTATGGAATCACTAGACCGGAAGAACAGCAGCTCTTTCTCATTATGCGTCTGTTTTTGTGCCCTTGGAAACATTTGAGACACATTTACATTTTCTAACCAACACTGAATAAATGAAAACTCAAACCCCACAAATTTTGATGGAGATGTTATATTATTATTAAGGAACTTTTCTTCACCTGTTTCTCACTTTTATTTTTCATTAGAATTTTGTAGATGGAGACTTTGAAGGGCTCTCTTGAGCATGCAGCTATGCTCACTGTTCAAATGGATAATCATTTTCTAAACCAGACTTACCCTCAAGGAAGAACAACAGAAAAAAGCAGACAGTTCCTGCCCCAGGCATAGAGTGGTCCCATTTAAAACTATATCAAGATTCCAACTGAGACTGTTCCCTGGTGATTAATTTTTTAGATATTACTGAAAAAACTATCAAAAAAGCTTCTCAATCTACACTAAAGGAAACCCACGTTATAGATGGGTTATTGTTAAAACACACAGTAGGCACTCGGATATTTAATGGATAAATGAATGAGCAAATGTCCTCCTGGGAATTGAATGACTTACTCTGTAGACATATGATGTTTCAGTATAGAGACTAAATTGCTTGGACATGTCTCTTTGTGGGATTTTCACTATTTTGGTTAGGTTGTTTTCATTAGCTCGTCTCTGCCTGGTAGCAAAGATTTGAAATCTAAGGATTTTCAAGTGCAATTTGTCAATCTTGAGCCCTCTATTTCAACAGAGCACACCTAATTTTTTTTATTACTAATTAATTTATTTAGAGGTACTAGGTCAGCCTCTTTTGGAAAACTGATGAGTGAGAGACTCCCTCCAAGCTGTCAGTTTACAGTATAGGATAAGCTCTCAGCTTACAGCAGAGGATAATTACTTAGGAAATACAAAAGTAACATCATTTGGAACACAGCTCAAACAGTAGTCTGTTAGCTATCTAACACCTTTATCTGAATAAATTTTCGGAGAATTCTCAAAATGTGGCACAATTTACTAGTTTTTTCCTGTCTGCCTGTAAATCTATCACATTTCCCCTTTTAAAAAATGATGCGTTTTTCACACGTTGTCTCATTCCTTCCCATCACTGCCACACTTTTTGGAAAATGAAAAGTCTTTTCCTGTTGTTTCCATCTCTTCTGTGTCAACTTAAGTCATGAGTCCGTGGATTATGACCTGCATCCCCATGACTCTGCTCTAGTGGCCCTGCAAGGTCACTAGGGATTGCAACATACAAAGGCTTTTCTTTCTGTATATTCTCTTGATGTTTGTTACATAAAACACTTTTAGCCTCCTCCGCTTTCTTGAAACTCTCTTTCCTTATTTCCCATGACATTAGCATGTGACAATTCTGCTACCTGAATGGCTGCTGCTTGTCTCTTCTGATGGAGGTACTCTCCTTTGTATCCTAAATATGTAGATAGCTGCAGGGTTGTCTTGCTTGCTCTGCTTCCATTCTTCTTTCTCCTGGTTCTAACATCTCCGTGGTTTTCTCTGAAGTTCCTTCAGAGAAGCAACTTCCATCTCATCCTCAACCATGTAGTCCTGGAGGTGTTAATGTAGCTGTCTGATTCTGGGGCTCAGCACCTGGCCCTGGCCTGTGCAATCAGCATATTCCATCTGAAATCCCCCTCACTGATTCACTGGGACATTGTTGTGTGACCTGAATTGAGCCAATCAATGTCAGCCCTGGAACATTTGCTAGAACTGTTGGGAAAGAAAGCTTTTTGTTTCTGGCAGTGTTGACTTTTTACAATATAAGTCTAAAGCTGCACAAGACAGTTTTACCTCTGCAGAAGTCAGGTAGGCATCTACCTAGGGGGAAGGAAGGATAAAGGGGGTACAGGGTAAAGAGGGCATCTGTGCAGAGTGACAGGGCCAAAGCAAATGAATATCTGCTCAGGGCTGCGATAGCCTGAAGTAGGGTGTTGGAACCCAAATGATGGGCTTTGATTACCTTTATTTCAAATATAATTTATTTAATTGCACATTCATATAATTTAAATTTTAATAATTTTAACAATTGATTCACAAAATTCCTGAAGATTTAACAGTGGATTCCAGCCCACTCGTGCCTCTAGTATGAATATCTGTTGATGTTTCTTGGCTGAACAAATTATTACTACCATGGCTACTGATATCGTTTGGCTCTGTGTCCTCTCCCAAATCTCATCTCAAATGGTAATCCCCACGTGCTGAGGGAGGGACCTAGTGGGAGGTGATTGGATCATGGGGGTGGTTTCCCTCATGCTGTTCTTGTGATAGCGAGTAAGTTCTCATGAGAACTGATGGTTTTAAAGTATAGTACTTCCTTGCTCTCTGTCTCTCTCTTGCTGCCGTATAAGATGTGCCTTGCTTCCCCTTTGCCTTCTGCCATAATTATAATTTTCTTGAGGCCTCCCCAGCCATGCAGAACTATGAGTCAGGGAAACCCCCTTTTTCTAAAAAAAAAAATAAATTATGCAGTCTCAGATAGTATCTTTATAGCAATGTGATAACAGACTAATACAGAAAATTGGTACTGGCAGAGTGGGATACTGCCATAAAGATAACCTGAAAATGTGAAAGTAACTTTGGAACTGGGTAACAGGCAGAGGTTGGAACAGTTTGGAGGGCTCAGAAGAAGACAGAAAGATATGGGAGAGCATGGAACTTCCTAGAGACTTATTGAATGGTTTTGACCAAAATGTTGATAGTGATATGGACAATGAAGTCCAGGCTGAGGTATCAAATGGAGATGAAGAACTTCTTGGGAACTGGAGCAAAGTTCATTCTTGCTATGCTTTAGCAAAGAGAAGGGTGGCATTTTGCCTCTGCCCTAGAGATCTGTGAAACTTTGAACTTGAGAGAGATGATTTAGGATATCTGGCGGAAGAAATACTAAGTAGCAAAGTGTTCACGATGTGACTTGGCTTTTTCTGAAAGTGTTCACTCATATGTGTTCACAAAGGGATGGTTTGAAATTAGAACTTATGTTTAAAAGGGAAGCAGAACATAAACATTTGGAAATTTTCAAACCATTTTCTGGGGAGAATTTCAAGCTGGCTCCAGAAATTCGCGTATGTAAAGAAGAGTTGAATGTTAATAGCCAAGACAATGGAGAAAATGTCTCCAGGACATGTCAGAAATCTTGGCAGCAGCCCCTCCCATCACAGGCTTGGAGACCTAGGAGGGAAAAATGGTTTTGTGGGGTGGGCTCAGGACCCTGCTGCTCTGTGCAGTCTCAGGACTTGGTGCCCCATGTTCCACCTGCTGCAGCTCTGGCTGCGGCTAAAAGGGACCATGTACAGCTCTGACCATTGCTTCAGAGGGTGCAAGCTTTGAGCCTTGGTGACTTCCACAGGGTGTTGGGCCTGCAGGTGCACAGAAGACAAGAGATGAGGTTTGGAAACCTCAGCCTAGATTTCTGAGGATGTATGGAAATGCCTGGATGTCCAGAGAAGTCTGCTGCTGAGTGGGGGACCCTCATGGAAAACTTCTGCTAGGGGAATGCAGAAGGAAAATGTGGAGTTGGAGCCCCCTCACAGAGTTCCCACTGGGGCACTGCCTAATGGATATGTGAGAAAAGGGTCACTGTCCTCCAGACCCTAGAAAGGTAAATCCATCAACAGCTTGCACTGTACACCTGGAAAAGCCATAGACACTTAATGTCAGCCCATGAAAGCAGTCATGGGGGGGCTGTACCTTGCAGTGCCACAGAGGCAGAGATGGCCAAGGGAGCCCACTTCTTTCATCAGCATGACCTGGATGTGAGACATGGAGTCAAAGGAGATTTTGCAGCTTTAACATTTAATGACTGCCCAGCCAGGTTTTGGACTTGCATGGGGCCTGTGACCCCTTTGTTTTGGTCAATGTCTCCCATTTGGAATGAGAACATTTACCCAATCCCTGTACCCCCATTGTATCTTGGAAGTAACTAACTTGTCTTTGATTTTCCAGGCTCATAGGTGGAAGAGACTTGCCTTGTCTCAGATGAAAGTTTGGACTTGGACTTTTGAGTTAATGATGAAATGAATTAAGACTGGGGGACTGTTGGGAAGGCATGACTGGTTTTGAAATGTGAAAAGGACATGAAATTTGGGAGAGACCAGGTGAAGAATGATATGGTTTGGCTCTGTGTCCCCACCCAAATCTCATCTCAAATTGTAATCCCCACATGTTGAGGGAGGGACCCTGATTGGATCATGGGAGTGGTTTCCCTCATGCTGTTCTTTATGATAGTGAGTTCTCATAAGAGCCGATAGTTTTAAAATGTGGCATTTCCTTGCTCTCTCTCCTGCTGCCATGTAAGATGTGCCCTGCTTCCTCTTTGCCTTCTGCCATAATTGTAAGTTTCTTGAAGCCTCTCTAGCCATATGGAATGGTAAGTCAATGGAACCTCTTTTGTTTATAAATTAGCCAGTCTTAATATATCTTTATAGCAGTGTGAAAATGAATGAATCCAGTTACCAAATGATAATTTTTATAATTCAGCATTGCTTCTCACTCATTAGTGTTCGACTTTAAATACCAGCTTTCTCTTTTTCTTACTTATTTATGTATGTGTTTATTTATATTAGTCTGGACTCATCAAGACTTATTTTTATTTAATAGATTATACTCCATTAATATCATTATTTCTTTTGATGATCAAATTGTCCGCAATTTGGTAAGTGGTAGGCCCTTCAAGCTGGTGCCTGTTATGTTTTCCTAATAATTCTTTTAGGACTTTTTTTTCAGGATTTTAGGATTTTTAAAAATTATTTTTTGTTACTTTCTGGTACAAGAAGATTATTCTCTGTATATTTACCTGTTTTCTTAATCCCCCATGTATGTAACCATTATCTCATTGCTGTTGCCTCCTGGAACATGATCACCCTCATCGTTTTACCTGCAGCCCACTCCAGGCCTCCCTGGAGGCCACTGCAGCCCTAAACAGACATTCAGTTTGTCTCTTTGGGCCCTGAACACTGTGTGGGATTTTGCTGACCTTGTCCCCATGCATAGATGCCCTCCTTGCCTTCCTTCGGCTCTGACACACACCCCTGCCTCACTTCTCCCTGTGTGGACTTGGTCAGGTTGTATTTTATGCTTTCATATATTTTAGACTCAACTTGTTACTATTTTGTTGAGAAATTTTGCACTGATGGTCTGGAGTTGGCAAACTCCTTAAAGGATCATATAGTAAACATTGTGGGCCTTTAGAACACATGTTTTCTATCTCATATGTAACTGCTTGACTCTGTCATAGCAAGCAAAAGGATACGGCTGTGTTCCAGTAAAACTTTATTTATAGGTGGTCAGCCCACAGACTGTAGCTTGCTGACACTTGGTTTCTGTTTAGAAGGTCTGCAGTTTTGGTCTGTAGTTTTATTTTTCTTAAATGCCTTTGTCTATTTCAGTATCAGGGCATTGCTGGCTTGATAAAATGAATTGGGAAGCGTTCCCTCTTCTTTTATTTCCTGGAAGAGATCGTGCAGAATTAGTATTATTTCTTCCCTAAATGTTTATTAGAATTTGCCAGTGAAAAAACCTGGGTCTAATGCTCTCCATTACCTTTGACATCTCTGTCACAAACTGGGTTCTAGAGACCAGGAGCTAATCTCATAGCAATCGAGAGGGGTGCTTGATATGACTGCAATAGTGTAGATTTCTCATTTTCTCTGACCATCTTTTTTTTTTCTTGTAAAATCAAGCAACTGATTCTTGAAAGAAGAGTTTTTTTCTTTTCCTTTTTCTTTTTTTTGGTACAATGTGAACTTTTCTCTGAAATTCCTAGATGAGAATTTAGTTTCTTTATTATAAAAAGGGCTCAAATTTTATTTTTTTAATTTAAAAAATGGTGAGAAAGGAGTTAAGATTATATATACACACATATATTTCTCTCTCTATATAAAATCTCTCATATATATGAGAAAAAATAGTTATATGTAGTATTAATATATATAATACTAATATACCATATAGATAGATATAGATCTATATATCTCTCATATATATGAGAGAAAGAGAGTGAGAGACAGAGGAAGAGGGAGGAAAGAGAGAGAGCGAGATGGGGAGAGAGATAAAGAGATGTTGCAAACCCTAGCAAGCAGATAATATAAAAGATATTCCGACATACCTTTCATTACCATATAAGACACTCCTGGTCTTAGGTTAATATTCTGGACTTGCCATATGTTAAAATCTTACAGTGACATATCATTTCTCAGTCACAAATCCTGGATTTCAGTTGAGATCACTCAAGATATTCTAGTGAGAGGAAAGGAATTCCAGGCCCTTCAAACAAGGCTGATAGTTTATCATCAATGGGATATATACAGAGAAATGCTTCTTCCTGGATGCATAAAATGATTATTGGCCCAAGTAAAGAATATCAAAATACTATCACTTACATGTAACCAGCAACACCGTTGACCTTCTGGAAAGGAGTAATGTTTAAAATATATGCGTGTGACCTGTAATAATCTTAAGGACATTCATCTTCCCTGCTTTCTGTCACTTCCCAGTTAAACTTCTCTTTGTCAGGTGCTGTAATAAAAACAGCTGAGGAAATGGAATTACAAATTTATGCTCACCCTGCAGATGTGTCTGCTTGAAGTTATTTTGTTGCTACAAACAGATTAGGAGAACAAAATCCAAAATTAATGATCTTTTTGTTCTTGGGAATAATACATTCCCTAGCAGTGAATGAATCCCTGTCCTTTGACTTCACTGCCAAGGGTATGTTTGTGCAGCCCAGTTTGTGATCTGAATGATATATTTCTGTCCCAAGGACTATGCCAAAAGATACTGCATACTTTGTTAGTTTTAAGCCATCCTCAGCCCGGCCTGCTCCAGCCATTGCATTGTAACACAAATGCCATACTGGGTTTCTCACCTTTGTTTCTTCAGAGTCACTTTCTCTCACTCTCAACCCTACTCTGTCCCGAGCAGGGTGACCTTTTGGGATTACATCAATAGCCTCCTTTGCTTGGGTTTGGCCAATGGGGAGGCATTAATAGATGATCCAAGTTGGGAAGGATCCCCCAGTCACCTCCTTGTGGGTTCTTAACTGACCGATTATATCCCTCAACTGAGGGTCACAATTCTTATAAGATGGCTTTCTCCACACAGCTCTCTCAGTAACCACTGCCTTCCTTTTCCTCTTCCGGCTTAGAAGTGGTAACTAGAAATACTAGCCTGGAAGCTCTTGTAGTGTCCCTATGCCCTACCTTCACTTCTGTAAAGTAATTTTATTAAACTCTCCTCATATTTTCTTTATTTGACTGTGCCATCTGTTTCCTGCCAGGACCTAGACTGATACAGAAGGATCATTACAACAAATCTCTTTTCAATCTTTTTTCTCTCTCTGATGCCATGCCATAATACTTTTTAGCTTAGCTTCCCTGGATTGAAATCAATTTATCAGAAAATCCCTGAGGGCGACAAAAAGGCTGAAAAGTCAAACTTGTATTTCTATTAGGTACGTAGTTTTGTGTATCTGCAAAGTTAATTGAATATAAGCTAGTTAAAGCATTTCGCCCAAGATTCTGCTCCGTAAGTTTTTGGCATTCACTTTATCTGTGGTTATGTATTAATCTAAAGCACCTTAGTGCCATGTTTGACCCTCACGTTCTTAAATACCTCCCCAAAGAAGAATTAAGAGATGAGGAAGGGTCCAACGGAGTCCTTTGTGTGGGATGATCTGGGTGAGGTCTAGGGAAATGTCAGAAAGGGTGATGCTTATTTTAAAAATTTACATTTAAAAACAGACTCATGTTTATTGCACTATTAATAATAATCAAGATATAGAATTAACCTAAATGTCCCATCATGGATGAATGGATAAAGAAAATGTGGTACATATATATAATGCAATCCTGTTTGGCCATGAAAATGAATGAAATCCTTTCATTTGCAATAACATGGGTGAAACTGGAGGACATTATGTTAAGTGAAATAAGCCAGGCACAGAAAGACAAATACTAGATAATCTCACTCATATGTGGGATGTAAAAGATTGTTCTCATAGAAGTAGAAAGTAGAATAGTGGTTACCAGAAGATAGAGAGGGTAGGAAAGATGGGGGAATGATGAGCGATTGCTCAATGAGTACAAAGCCACAGTTAAATAGGAGGAATAAGTTACGGCACTCTATTGCACATTAAAATGACTAGAAGTAATGATAATGTATATTTCAAAAAAGCTGGAACTTTTTGAATGCTCTCATCACAAAGAAATGACAAATGTTTAAGGTGACAGATATGCTAATTACCCTGTTTGATCAATTTATATCTGTATCATAACATCACATTGTACCCCATAAATATGTACAATTATTATGTGTCAGTCATAAATGGAAAATAAATAATATCTGCCTAATGAAATTGTTGTGATAATGAAGTGAAATATGCATATGAAGCATTTTGCACAGTGTCTGACACAAACCTTCAAAAACTGTTAGTGTTTTTTCCTTTATAATTATGAAGGTGCTTACAATTTTGAAAACTGTGCTCTTATGTTGGAAAGTAAAACTTTATGAATATTTCTTTAAAAAAATACTCATGCCAATGGATGTACTTTCAGAAAATAACTCAGTAAATAACTGTACTCGTCTGAGATACCCTCCACCTTGGCTCTAATTTTTGCAATGAGTAGGAAACAGATCAGATCACAGATTCTTTTTTCAGTTTCTGAGAGCTAAGATATTAGCGATCTGGATTACATTTTCTCCTCCAGTTTGTTAAATACTCACAGGGAAAAATAAGTCAAACTGAAATTGTCACTTTAATAATATAAATCTTTCCATTTTGGGCTATAGGATGTCTTTCTCTCTTAATCATTTGGATATTCCTTTAAAACCTTCAAATAATCCCTATGAAGTTATTGCTGTATATTGTTATGACTTAGAAATATACACAGATTTTTTTTGTTAATTAAAAAATGTCAGAAGGGCTGATACTATTCTTCCAGGATGTTGTGGCTTGTAGATTGTCAGATAATGGTGTACCTGTATTGTCATATATTATCTAAGTTGTGACCCTTTTCAAAATAATAGACCAGAAATGGAATTCATTTTTCTGGAAAAATGCTTGCATCTCTGATTCTTGATGGAATGATAGCTTTGCTGAAGGATGTAGAGTGCTACCTTTTCATGTGCGTTTGTTGGAAGAAGGCTGAATTTATTCCACATTAATTCCCTTTCAATAAGATTTTCTTTCTGTCTAGTTGAAATAATTTTTGGATACATCGATTAAAAAACAGCATATTCCATTTACTACTTAATATTACTTTAGATATAAAAAATTTTCTCTGCAACTATTTATAGTAATTTTTTTGAAGTTTGGATTTAAAAATCAAAAGTGACATAAATTACTTCATGTAACTTTTACACTTATGATTACATTTACTTCTTCATCAGATTCCTAACCGGCAACAGTGGTTGTGATATACAAAGGTGACAGGAGTTCTTATAACCAGGAGAGGAAATTCTCCTGTGAGAGTCATTACTATGCATAGATTAGTTCTTTCTTTTCCTTTCTTTTTTCTTTTCTTTTCAAAAGATATAAGATGGGGAGAGGTTTTTGAGCAATGAGGTTTGTGGAGAGGCATACATGACATTTCCGTTTATCTCAAATTATGAATCTTGAACTGCGCATTTCCCAGCTATTGCAAAAGATTCTGGAGGGAGCCTTCTTTACTATTAGAGACATATGGGCTTACTTTGCCTTTGCAGTCACATTTTTCAGGGTGTGTGTGGAACAAACTGCACGTGTAGAGTTTTATGGATTAATTTAAACATCATGAGGAAAGTGCCCAGGCCTTCCTAGCTATAGAACCTCATTTATTATAATAGCAACAGCAACCATCACTTTCACTGAAAATTCATTTTCTGCTATTCGTGGTCATGAGTTTCTCAGCATCTTTATCAATGCAATTTTAATGCCTTTTTCTTAAAGTTTTGAATAATTGAGGGTTGAAGTTGGTGGAGATTATCTGTATTTAATTAAAATAGTTGTTTTATGAGACTGAGAACTTAAACTTAGGCTGTTGTCTGGAATCCTTAAGGAATTCTTTTTAGATTTGCGCAAGGCAGAAAAACAGCTCAAGGCATTTCTTGGGGAGAGTATTCATTTTGTCTTCTTAAAATTAATAATATTCTTGAACTGATACTCCAAGCCTCTTTTTCATAGAAAAGCTCTTTATGAAAAGTGTTTTTAAAATATGTGTATTATTTATCAAATAATATTTAAGAAAGCATTAGGGTCTGATTATAGCCAGGACATGCAGAGATTTCATAGGCTCGAGTCATCAACAATCTAAACAAGAATGAGATTAAGAAGTGTTAAAAACCACTAAAATAAGTTAAAAACATGGTACCAGTTAGTTCAGGCTTCTGTTGTGACATAAAATTGATGAAATATCAGTGGTCTTGATCCAGCAGATAGAGATGGTGCCGTTAGAAGTTTAAACACTTTTCACCAATGCCTATCCATCTCTGTTAGGAATTTATGTAAGCTTCATGGGACGATTCCAAGCCACTTCATCAAGAGACAAAAGAATTTCTCCTTTTTGAAGTTGTCAGGCATAGTCAGTGGCTACTCTGAAGCCAAATAATATACGACATAAGATTATTTCCCAAGATGATTGGTTTGTTTTATTATCTAAAGTTAAACTCCTCTATATGCCCCCTGAGATACTGACTGGCTCAGAAGCACATGAAATAAATACATACAACAAATCCCTTATTTTGAACATGAGGAGAGAACATACCATTTTTATTAGTAGAAAAACATGATTCTCTTTGACCGAACAAAGGTTCAAAAGAAATTTACTTATTTGTGGCTTGATGGGATACTCAGTGTTTAATCTTCTCTGGGCAGCCTCAGGTCTCTGACTGGCCCTGAGGATCAGACCATCCACTAATTTCCAGTTTCTGACCCAGGCTGGTCTTACAAGGCTGTGGTGAATCAACCCTACCCAGTCTTTTAGCATCCAAGTGCTGGGTTCCATACTCGAGTTCAAGGTCCGCTAGCTTGCTAACAGAGTGGCTTCCTGAGAGAACTTTAAACTTTTGAGTCACAGTTTGTTTATCTGCAAAATGGGATGAGGCTGTGGGAAGAGGATTGATTTGCATTGTCTGGGAATTCCCATGAGTTTTAACCTTCTTGAAATTTAACAATTTTGTTTAATTGTTTATTTTGGTAGGATATAATTATTTGATTTTTGGTTAAACATGAAACTAATCTTTAAAGAAGACTTACTCTTCATATCTAAAGGAAAAAAATGAGTTAAGTAAAAATTATCCCAGGCCTAAAAGTCAATATCCATCATATATCCACATTATATAACATCCATCTTTCCCCCATTACCTCAACCCATCACTCACCAAGCAGGGGAAGATTTTATTCAGATGTGGCCACTGATTGAACCAAAACTGAACATCTGACTCATTTGTGTTCCTAGAGCAAAGAACTGTGCCCACACATAGCTTATTATCTGCTCAGATTTCATTTTGCCAAAATTTATAATAAGAGACACAGACACAGAGAAGCAGATGGTTGGGGTTGAGGAAATCACAATAGAGTGTTGGAGTTGGTGACACTATTGTACTATATACTTGACTAAAGTATGACTAAGTTAAGCAGATATGGGGACACTTTAGAGGGAATCAGAGGTGAAGGACCACTAGCCCTGTGAGGGGCAGGAGGGCTTTCAGGTCTACACTCCCAGTGTCCATGATGTCTGGCAGTGCTTGCTGTTCCTTGGATCTGTGAGACCCCCATATCCTTTCCACTTGACTTTGGGCAATTTCTGTCTCTTGTAGCCAAAAGAACTGTGAATGAGACAAATATAAAGATATTATTATAAAATCCAAATGAATTGGAATGAAGGGTGAATAAAAGCATCATGCTTTCCAAAGAACCCTGGTCCCATCTGGGTTCAAGGTCTGGTACTCTCGCCAACAGAGGGGCTTCCTCAGAGAAATTTAGACTTCTGGGTCACAATTTGTTTATCTGTAAAATGGGATGTGGCTGTGGGAAGAGGTTTGATTTGCATCATCTGTAAATTCCCCTTAATTTTAACATTCTTGAAATTTACCAATTTTGTTAAATTTCAACTGTTCATTTTGGCAGGATTTAATTCTTTGATATTGGGGAGTTTTAGAGAGTAGAAAGAGGAAGGCAAAGAGGAGAGAATGATGGAAACCCAGGAGTAGGACCTTCTGGATTGAAGATCGAAGGGCCTCAGCCAATATTGAATATGGCATCTGAAAGACATGATTCTGTGACAGAGCTTAAGAGTGTCCCTTTCCCCCGACATGTCAAAAGAAAGACAGGTTGAATAGGAAATGAAAGTTCCTATCTGCTTTAATTACCCACAGTGGGAACCTTTTCTCTGGGATTTGAAAATTTCCATTCTGACTTCAATGGCTAATAGACAATAAATTATTTTCCTGCTGGTCAAGAAGTTGGAAGGGAATGTAGACATTCTTTGATCATCTCTGGCTAAATGGACTTATGGAGATAGAGTGGGATGTAAGAATACTTATAGGGAAGCTGGAGGGTTCTCATGTGCTTCTTCCCACCATCCACTCAAACCATCCCCAGGTTTAAAAAAATTCATTAAAAATTGATGAATAAAATTATATATATTTGTGGCAAAAACATGTTTTGAAATATGTACACATTGTAAATAAAGAAAATACGATATATATACACAGGAGAATATGCTATTTAATCTTAAAATAGAAGGAAATGCCAGCTTTTATACCTAAAATTTCATCAGTGATAGTAAACACTGGCCTCTAGATGCTAGAGTCTCAAGATTTCAATTTAAAGTTAAAATTGTTTCCTTTTTGGAGTATTAGCAAGTTTGTTCATCTTCCCCCACTCCCCCTCCCCTCTCCTCCCCTTCCCTTCCTTTCCCGTTTGCTTACCTCTCTCCTCTCCTCTCCTCTTTCCTTTCCTCTCCTTTGCTTTCATCTTTCTTTTGCTTTCCTTTCATTTTTCCTTTCCTTCCAACGAATTTTACCAAAATGATTACCAGGATTCCAGGGATTAGGGGCTAGGGAAACAGGGGATAGAGAAATAGGCAAGGGGATGGGTGAAGGAAAGAAAGTAAGGAAGGCTGAAAAAAAAAATGTTCCTGTCTGCATAATTGTTCCAAGGGCCCGCATGGTAGGCAGAGCAATGATTCCCAAAGATGTTTATGCCCAGTATGTTACCTTACATTGCAAAAAAGATCTTGAAGATGTGATTAAGGGCATGGACCTTAAGATTGAAAAGATTATTTTGAATTATCCACATGGGCTCAATCTAATCACAGGAATCCTTAAAAGCAGAGAACCGTTCTATGCCATAGCCAAAATAAGAGGAGATCTGACTGTGGGCAAAGAATTGTCAGAGAGATGAAACATTGAGAGCATTTAAAATGGAGGAAGGGGACCATCAGCCAAGGAATGCAGGTAGTGTCTAGGAGCTAGAGAAGGCAAGGAAACAAACATCCCCCTACAGCCTCCAGAATATAATGAAACCCTGCAACACCTTGGCTTTTAGTCAATGAGACCCGTGCTGGGCTTCTAACATGCAGAAGTATAAGATAAATTGTGTGTGTGTGTGTGTGTGTGTGTGTGTGTGTGTATGTGTTTAAGCCCCTGAGCTTGTGGTAATGTCTTGCAGCAGCAATAGAAAACTAACATAGCATGCACAATTATGAGTAGTGCTATGTCTACCTTCTCTCTAGAATCACGGTCTTCATTCCTGATGATCAACGCAAGGTTGGCAACCATTCATGATTTGTAGCCTTCCTGGAACTCTTTCCACTGAACAGGAACTCAGAAGGTCATAGTGGAAAGAAGACCAAAAGTCGAGATACATGGGTTTAAGTTTAGGGTCTGGGCTCTGCCACTTGGTAATTGTGTAACATGGCACAAAAACCCTCTGGCTCCAGTTTTTCTCAGTGCAACAATAAGTAGTTTAGATTAAGATAATCTCTAATTCCTTTTAGTGTGGGCCCTTGATGATTTTTCTGAGTGACTGCCTCACTCAGTCACTCAGAGTCAATGTTAATGACAGACTAAACATAGTCGTGCTTATTTGGTGAAGAATGGGTGTTTAAATGTATTTGTCAAAAAGAAATGTGTTATCTTAATTTTTCTTTTTTCTCAACAAGGAATGAGATTTGAGGACTACTTAGGATGTGAGAGGATTTAGATTAAATCTGGTACCAGAAACTTCTAGTTTAATTTTCAGCAGAATACTAATTACGTATTTTACATTATTGGAGGATACAATTTATTGATCCACAATCTTTTTTTCAATATGAAATACAGATTCCTTGATATTATATTTTTTTCTTATTTTTACCTTGATAAGGAGTTTTGCCTTTCTAGTTTGCATAGTATTACGTTGTCTTTTCACTTAGAGTATTCTCTACTATATTTTCAATATGATATTTATTCTGCCTCAATATATTTATTTAAATTTTTTACTCATTTGATTAATTTCAATAACTTTTTTATCCATGGATTTTTAAAAACCTATTAACAAAACCGAAACTTTCCTTAAGTTCTTTTTCGTTATTTTGCCAAAATATTGGCAATATTTTGTTAAATGGTTTATTTGTTATATGTTGGATAGCTTTGGCTACTGAGGTGGAGAAAACATTTGTTTTCGTTTTGCAGTAATTTTGCATGTCAATTATAAAACGTTTACTTTGGAAATTTTTATTCGTCTTTATTGTCAAGGAACTGAACATCAGGAGACCAGACACATTAGAGAAGAACCTCCCTTTTTAATTTTTTCCATCTGAAAATTAGATATTTATATGAAATACACAAAACATATCTTGAAGTAATAGTGTGATTCATGTAAACTGATATGTAATATTTAGGAGCATACAATCATGGAATATCAGAGTTGAAGGGACTAAACTGTTATTATCTTTATTATTACTTTTTCAATATTCTTTTACTGTGGTAAGAATGCTTAACATGAGACCCTCTTGACAAATTTTTAAGTGTAAAATACAGTATTGTTAATTGTAGGGACAATGTGTACAGCAGATCATCAAAACATGTTTATCTTGCATAATTGATACTTTATATTCTTTTATTAGCAACTCCTCATTTCCTCCTCCCTTGAAAACCACCATTTTACCCTCTGATTATGAATGAATATTTTAGATACCTTATATAAGTGAAATCATGCAGTATTTGGCTTTCTGTAATTGGCTTATTTCACTTAGACTTGTAATGTCCTCAAGGCTCATCGATGTTTTCACATGTTGCATGATTTCCTTTTTTTTTTTAAGGCTGAGTAATATTCCATTATTTGTTTATATTACATTTTCTTTCTTCATTCATCTGTTGATGGACATTTAGGTTATTTCCATATCTTGGCAATTATAAATAGTAATGCACATTGCAGTACTAATATATGTATTTGAGATCCTAATTTCAATGTTTTTGATAAATACCCAAAAGTGGGATTGCTGGATCATATGGTAGTTCTATTTTTAATTTTTTGAGAAATATTCATACTTTTTTCATAGTGGCTCTACTATTTTGCACTCTCAGTAATAGGGTATTAGGGTTGCAATTTCTTCACATTCTCACCAGCACTTGTCTTTTGTTTTTTAAATAATAGCCATTCTTACCAGGTGTGAGATGATATCTTATTGTGGTTTTGCTTTGTATTTTTCTGGTCAGTGATGCTGAGCATCTTTCTATACAACTGTTGGCCATTTGTATAGCTTATTTAGAGAAATGTCTATTCAAGACTTTAGCTCATTTTAAAATCAGATTATTCATTTTTTTGGCTATTGAATTCTATATATATTTTAGAAATTAATTCATTTGATATAGGGCTTGCAATTTTTTTTCATTCCTAAGTCTATCTTTTCACTCTGTTGATTGTTCCCTTTGCTGTGCAGAAGCTTTTAGTTTGATGTAGTCTCACTTGTCTATTTTTGCTTTGTTGTCTGTGCTTTCATTGTTACTTTCATAAAGTCATTGCCAAGACTAATATTTGTCCGATATTCATCAGGAATATTGGCCTTTAGTTTTCTTTTCTCATGATATCTTTGTCTGGTATCAGGGTAATGCTGATCTTATAAAATGAATTTGGAAGTGTTTCCTCCTCTTCAATTTTTTTGAAGAATTTGAGGATTGATGTTAATTCTTCCTTAAATGTTTGGTAGAATTTATAAAGCCATCTGGTCCTGGGCTTTTCTTTGTTGGGAGGTTTTTAATTACTGATTCAATCTCCTTACGAATTTTAGATCTATTCAGACTTTCTATTTCTTCATGATTGAATCTTAGTAGGTTGCATATTTCTGTTTTTTTTTTTTGTTTTAAATTTTTTTTTTTTTAAATTTTTTTTTTTTTTTTTTTTTGAGACAGAGTCTCACTCTGTCGCCCAGGCTGGAGTGCAGTGGCCGGATCTCAGCTCACTGCAAGCTCCGCCTCCCGGGTTCACGCCATTCTCCTGCCTCAGCCTCCCGAGTAGCTGGGACTACAGGCGCCCGCCACCTCGCCCGGCTAGTTTTTTTTTTGTATTTTTTAGTAGAGACGGGGTTTCACCGTGTTAGCCAGGATGGTCTCGAGCTCCTGACCTCGTGATCCACCCGTCTCGGCCTCCCAAAGTGCTGGGATTACAGGCTTGAGCCACCGCGCCCGGCCAGTAGGTTGCATATTTCTAAAAACGTATGTATTTCTTCTAGGTTACTCATTTTGTTGGTGTAAAATTATTTATAGTAGTCTCTTAGGATCTTTTTTTTATTTCTGCTGCATCAGTTGTAATATATTTTCTTTAATTGTGATTTTTAAAAATTTGAGTCTTCTCTCTTTTTTTTCCTTAGTCTAACTAAAGGTTTGTTGATTTTTTGGTCTTTTAAAAAAACCCAACCCTCAGTTGTGTTAATTTTTTTGCTATTAGTTTTCTATTTTATCTATTTCTGCTCGAATCTTTAATATGTCCTTACTTCTGGTTACTTTGGACTTAGTTTGTTCTTTTTCTAGTTCCTTAAGGTGTAAAGTTAGGTCGTTTATTTGAGATCTTTCTTTGTTTTTAGTGTAGACGTTTATCACTATACATTTCCCTTTTGGTACTACTTTTGCTGAATTCCATAAATATTGGTATGTTGTGTTTTCATTTTCATTTTCTCAAAATATTTTCTAATTTCTCTTTTGATTTTTTATTTGACCCAATGGTTGTTTAAGAATATATATATATATTTTTTTTTTTTTTTTAACACCTATATACACGCTTTTAATGAGCAATGTATACAATTTATGTAACTATTTTCTTTTTAGCTTATGTTACATTTATTTGAAATGTAATTTTATGTCTGTTGAATTTAACATTAAGAAATCAGGAGTGATATTGCCTACGTCTTTTTATTCAAATTTTCAAGTAATTAATTCTTTTTTTTTTTTTTTTTTCAGATTTTTTTTTTTTTTAATTTATTTATTATTATTATACTTTAAGTTGTAGGGTACATGTGCATAACGTGCAGGTTTGTTACATATGTATACTTGTGCCATGTTGCTGTGCTGCACCCATCAACTCGTCATTTACATCAGGTATAACTCCCAATGCAATCCCTCCCCCCTCCCCCCTCCCCATGATAGGCCCCGGTGTGTGATGTTCCCCTTCCTGAGTCCGAGTGATCTCATTGTTCAGTTCCCACCTATGAGTGAGAACATGCGGTGTTTGGTTTTCTGTTCTTGTGATAGTTTGCTAAGAATGATGGATTCCAGCTGCATCCAAGTCCCTACAAAGGACTCAAACTCATCCTTTTTTATGGCTGCATAGTATTCCATGGTGTATATGTGCCACATTTTCTTAATCCAATCTGTCACTGATGGACATTTGGGTTGATTCCAAGTCTTTGCTATTGTGAATAGTAAGAATATATTGTTTAGAAATTGAGGGGGGGCGGAGCAAGATGGCCGAATAGGAGCAGCTCCAGTCTCCAACTCCCAGCGCGAGCGACACAGAAGACCGGTGATTTCTGCATTTTCAACTGAGGTACTGGGTTCATCTCACTGGGGAGTGCCGGACGATCGGTGCTGGTCAGCTGCTGCAGCCCGACCAGCGAGAGCTGAAGCAGGGCGAGGCATTGCCTCACCTGGGAAGCGCAAGGGGGAAGGGAGTCCCTTTTCCCAGCCAGGGGAACTGAGACACACAACACCTGGAAAATCGGGTAACTCCCACCCCAATACTGCGCTTTAGGAAACAGGCACACCAGGATATCATATCCCACACCTGGCCGGGAGGGTCCCACACCCACGGAGCCTCCCTCATTGCTAGCGCAGCAGTCTGTGATCTACCGGCAAGGCAGCAGCGAGGCTGGGGGAGGGGCGCCCGCCATTGCTGAGGCTTAAGTAGGTAAACAAAGCTGCTGGGAAGCTCGAACTGGGTGGAGCTCACGGCAGCTCAAGGAAACCTGCCTGTCTCTGTAGACTCCACCTCTGGGGACAGGGCACAGTAAACTAAGACACACAGACACCTCTGCACAGACGCAAACGACTCTGTCTGACAGCTTTGAAGAGAGCAGTGGATCTCCCAACACAGAGGTTGAGATCTGAGAAGGGACAGACTCCCTGCTCAAGTGGGTCCCTGACCCCTGAGTAGCCTAACTGGGAGACATCACCCACTAGGGGCAGTCTGACACCCCACACCTCACAGGGAGGAGTACACCCCTGAGAGGAAGCTTCCAAAGCAAGAATCAGACAGGTACACTCGCTGTTCAGAAATATTCTATCTTCTGCAGCCTCTGCTGCTGATACCCAGGCAAACAGGGTCTGGAGTGGACCTCAAGCAATCTCCATCAGACCTACAGCTGAGGGTCCTGACTGTTAGAAGGAAAACTATCAAACAGGAAGGACACCTACACCAAAACCCCATCAGTACATCACCATCATCAAAGACCAGAGGCAGATAAAACCACAAAGATGGGGAAAAAGCAGGGCAGAAAAGCTGGAAATTCAAAAAATAAGAGCGCATCTCCCCCGGCAAAGGAGCGCAGCTCATCGCCAGCAACGGATCAAAGCTGGACGGAGAATGACTTTGACGAGATGAGAGAAGAAGGCTTCAGTCCATCAAATTTCTCAGAGCTAAAGGAGGAATTACGTACCCAGCGCAAAGAAACTAAAAATCTTGAAAAAAAAGTGGAAGAATTGATGGCTAGAGTAATTAATGCAGAGAAGGTCCTAAACGAAATGAAAGAGATGAAAACCATGACACGAGAAATACGTGACAAATGCACAAGCTTCAGTAACTGACTCGATCAACTGGAAGAAAGAGTATCAGCGATTGAGGATCAAATGAATGAAATGAAGCGAGAAGAGAAACAAAAAGAAAAAAGAAGAAAAAGAAATGAACAAAGCCTGCAAGAAGTATGGGATTATGTAAAAAGACCAAATCTACGTCTCATTGGGGTGCCTGAAAGTGAGGGGGAAAATGGAACCAAGTTGGAAAACACTCTTCAGGATATCATCCAGGAGAATTTCCCCAACCTAGTAGGGCAGGCCAACATTCAAATCCAGGAAATACAGAGAACGCCACAAAGATACTCCTCGAGAAGAGCAACTCCAAGACACATAATTGCCAGATTCACCAAAGTTGAAATGAAGGAAAAAATGTTAAGGGCAGCCAGAGAGAAAGGTCGGGTTACCCACAAAGGGAAGCCCATCAGACTAACAGCAGATCTCTCGGCAGAAACTCTCCAAGCCAGTGGAGAGTGGGTGCCAATATTCAAAATTCTTAAAGAAAAGAATTTTAAACCCAGAATTTCATATCCAGCCAAACTAAGTTTCATAAGTGAAGGAGAAATAAAATCCTTTACAGATAAGCAAATGCTTAGAGATTTTGTCACCACTAGGCCTGCCTTACAAGAGACCCTGAAGGAAGCACTAAACATGGAAAGGAACAACCGGTACCAGCCATTGCAAAAACATGCCAAAATGTAAAGACCATTGAGGCTAGGAAGAAACTGCATCAACTAATGAGCAAAATAACCAGTTAATATCATAATGGCAGGATCAAGTTCACACATAACAATATTAACCTTAAATGTAAATGGACTAAATGCTCCAATTAAAAGACACAGACTGGCAAACTGGATAAAGAGCCAAGTATTCAGGAGACCCATCTCACATGCAGAGACATACATAGGCTCAAAATAAAGGGATGGAGGAAGATTTACCAAGCAAATGGAGAACAAAAAAAAGCAGGGGTTGCAATCCTAGTCTCTGATAAAACAGACTTTAAACCATCAAAGATCAAAAGAGACAAAGAAGGCCATTACATAATGGTAAAGGGATCAATTCAACAGGAAGAGCTAACTATCCTAAATATATATGCACCCAATACAGGAGCACCCAGATTCATAAAGCAAGTCCTTAGAGACTTACAAAGAGACTTAGACTCCCATACAATAATAATGGGAGACTTCAACACTCCACTGTCAACATTAGACAGATCAACGAGACAGAAAGTTAACAAGGATATCCAGGTATTGAACTCATCTCTGCAGCAAGCAGACCTAATAGACATCTATAGAACTCTCCACCCCAAATCAACAGAATATACATTCTTCTCAGCACCACATCATACTTACTCCAAAATTGACCACGTAATTGGAAGTAAAGCACTCCTCAGCAAATGTACAAGAACAGAAATTATAACAAACTGTCTCTCAGACCACAGTGCAATCAAACTAGAACTCAGGACTAAGAAACTCACTCAAAACCGCTCAACTACATGGAAACTGAACAACCTGCTCCTGAATGACTACTGGGTACATAACGAAATGAAGGCAGAAATAAAGATGTTCTTTGAAACCAATGAGAACAAAGATACAACATACCAGAATCTCTGGGACACATTTAAAGCAGTGTGTAGAGGGAAATTTATAGCACTAAATGCCCACAAGAGAAAGCAGGAAAGATGCAAAATTGACACTTTAACATCGCAATTAAAAGAACTAGAG
This sequence comes from Macaca mulatta, assembly GCF_049350105.2. Lineage (NCBI taxonomy): Eukaryota > Metazoa > Chordata > Mammalia > Primates > Cercopithecidae > Macaca > Macaca mulatta. The sequence goes on from NC_133409.1 coordinate 110,712,968, forward strand.
AAGCAAGAGCAAACACATTCGAAAGCTAGCAGAAGGCAAGAAATAACTAAGATCAGAGCAGAACTGAAGGAGATAGAGACACAAAAAACCCTCCAAAAAATCAATGAATCCAGGAGTTGGTTTTTTGAAAAGATCAACAAAATTGACAGACCACTAGCCAGACTAATAAAGAAGAAAAGAGAGAAGAATCAAATCGACGCAATTAAAAATGATAAAGGGGATATCACCACCGACCCCACAGAAATACAAACTACCATCAGAGAATACTATAAACACCTCTACGCAAATAAACTGGAAAATCTAGAAGAAATGGATAATTTCCTGGACACTTACAGTCTTCCAAGACTAAACCAGGAAGAAGTTGAATCCCTGAATAGACCAATAGCAGGCTCTGAAATTGAGGCAACAATTAATAGCCTACCAACCAAAAAAAGTCCAGGACCAGATGGATTCACAGCTGAATTCTACCAGAGGTACAAGGAGGAATTGGTACCATTCCTTCTGAAACTATTCCAATCAATAGAAAAAGAGGGAATCCTCCCTAACTCATTTTATGAGGCCAATATCATCCTGATACCAAAGCCTGGCAAGGACACAACAAAAAAAGAGAATTTTAGACCAATATCCCTGATGAACATCGATGCAAAAATCCTCAATAAAATACTGGCAAACCGGATTCAGCAACACATCAAAAAGCTTATCCACCATGATCAAGTGGGCTTCATCCCTGGGATGCAAGGCTGGTTCAACATTCACAAATCAATAAACATAATCCAGCATATAAACAGAACCAAAGACAAGAACCACATGATTATCTCAATAGATGCAGAAAAGGCTTTTGACAAAATTCAACAGCCCTTCATGCTAAAAACGCTCAATAAATTCGGTATTGATGGAACGTACCTCAAAATAATAAGAGCTATTTATGACAAACCCACAGCCAATATCATACTGAATGGGCAAAAACTGGAAAAATTCCCTTTGAAAACTGGCACAAGACAGGGATGCCCTCTCTCACCACTCCTATTCAACATAGTGTTGGAAGTTCTGGCTAGGGCAATCAGGCAAGAGAAAGAAATCAAGGGTATTCAGTTAGGAAAAGAAGAAGTCAAATTGTCCCTGTTTGCAGATGACATGATTGTATATTTAGAAAACCCCATTGTCTCAGCCCAAAATCTCCTTAAGCTGATAAGCAGCTTCAGCAAAGTCTCAGGATACAAAATTAATGTGCAAAAATCACAAGCATTCTTATACACCAGTAACAGACAAACAGAGAGCCAAATCAGGAATGAACTTCCATTCACAATTGCTTCAAAGAGAATAAAATACCTAGGAATCCAACTGACAAGGGATGTAAAGGACCTCTTCAAGGAGAACTACAAACCACTGCTCAGTGAAATCAAAGAGGACACAAACAAATGGAAGAACATACCATGCTCATGGATAGGAAGAATCAATATCGTGAAAATGGCCATACTGACCAAGGTAATTTATAGATTCAATGCCATCCCCATCAAGCTACCAATGAGTTTCTTCACAGAATTGGAAAAAACTGCTTTAAAGTTCATATGGAACCAAAAAAGAGCCCGCGTCTCCAAGACAATCCTAAGTCAAAAGAACAAAGCTGGAGGCATCACGCTACCTGACTTCAAACTATACTACAAGGCTACAGTAAGCAAAACAGCATGGTACTGGTACCAAAACAGAGATATAGACCAATGGAACAGAACAGAGTCCTCAGAAATAATACCACACATCTACAGCCATTTGATCTTTGACAAACCTGAGAGAAACAAGAAATGGGGAAAGGATTCCCTATTTAATAAATGGTGCTGGGAAAATTGGCTAGCCATAAGTAGAAAGCTGAAACTGGATCCTTTCCTTACTCCTTATACGAAAATTAATTCAAGATGGATTACAGACTTAAATGTTAGACCTAATACCATAAAAATCCTAGAGGAAAACCTAGGTAGTACCATTCAGGACATAGGCATGGGCAAAGATTTCATGTCTAAAACACCAAAAGCAATGGCAGCAAAAGCCAAAATTGACAAATGGGATCTCATTAAACTAAAGAGCTTCTGCACAGCAAAAGACACTACCATCAGAGTGAACAGGCAACCTACAGAATGGGAGAAAATTTTTGCAATCTACTCATCTGACAAAGGGCTAATATCCAGAACCTACAAAGAACTCAAACAAATTTACAAGAAAAAAACAAACAACCCCATCAAAAAGTGGGCAAAGGATATGAACAGACATTTCTCAAAAGAAGACATTCATACAGCCAACAGACACATGAAAAAATGCTCATCATCACTGGCCATCAGAGAAATGCAAATCAAAACCACAATGAGATATCATCTCACACCAGTTAGAATGGCAATCATTAAAAAGTCAGGAAACAACAGGTGCTGGAGAGGATGTGGAGAAATAGGAACACTTTTACACTGTTGGTGGGATTGTAAGCTAGTTCAACCATTATGGAAAACAGTATGGCGATTCCTCAAGGATCTAGAACTAGATGTACCATATGACCCAGCCATCCCATTACTGGGTATATACCCAAAGGATTATAAATTATGCTGCTATAAAGACACATGCACACGTATGTTTATTGCAGCACTATTCACAATAGCAAAGACTTGGAATCAACCCAAATGTCCATCAGTGACAGATTGGATTAAGAAAATGTGGCACATATACACCATGGAATACTATGCAGCCATAAAAAAGGATGAGTTTGAGTCCTTTTTAGGGACTTGGATGCAGCTGGAATCCATCATTCTTAGCAAACTATCACAAGAACAGAAAACCAAACACCGCATGTTCTCACTCATAGGTGGGAACTGAACAATGAGATCACTCGGACTCAGGAAGGGGAACATCACACACCGGGGCCTATCATGGGGAGGGGGGAGGGGGGAGGGATTGCATTGGGAGTTATACCTGATGTAAATGACGAGTTGATGGGTGCAGCACAGCAACATGGCACAAGTATACATATGTAACAAACCTGCATGTTATGCACATGTACCCTACAACTTAAAGTATAATAATAATAAATAAATTAAAAAAAAAAAAAAAGAATATATTGTTTAATTTCCACACATTTGTGAATTTTCCAGTTTTCCTTCTGTTATTGGTTTCTAGTTTCATTCCATTGTGGTTGGAAAAGATGCTTGGTATGATTACAATCTTAAATTTTTAAAGACTTGTTTTGGGCCCTAGCGTGTGATCTCTCCTCAAGATTTCTTGTGTGCTTGAGAAGAATCTGTGTTCCGCTCCCATTGGGTGGAATGTTCTGTATGTGTCTGTTACATCAATTAGTCTACGACATTGTTAAGTTTAATATTTCCTTGTTAATTTTCTGCCTGGATGTTCTGTCTTTTATTGAAAGTGAGGGTATTAAAGTCTTCTATTATTATTTTATTCCTGTCTGTTTCTCACTTCAGATCTGTTAATGTTTGCTTTACATATTTAAGTATTCTTGTGTTGGGTGCATATATATTTATAATTGTTAAATCTTCCTGGTGAATTCAACTTTTTATCATTATACAGTGCCTTTTTTTGGTGTCTTGTGACTTTTTTTTTTTTTTTTTTTAACTCAGAGTCTATTTTGCTCAAGTGTAGCCACCTCTGCTCTCTTTCTTGCCATTAGCATGGAATACTTTTTCCATCCTTTTCTTTCAGCCTGTGTTTGCTCTTAAATCTAAAGTGAGTTTCTTGTAGAGGACATATAGTTATAATAGATCTTTTTAAAAAAATCCATTCAGGTGGTTTATGTTTTTTGATTGGGTATTTCAATCTATTTACATTTAAAGTAATTATTGATAGAGAAGTATTTACAGTTGCCATTTTGTTAACTATGTTCTATTTATCTTGTAGTTCTTTGGTCCTTTTTTTTTCCTCTTGCAAGCTTCCTTTGTATCTTGTTTTTTTGTATAGATATGCTTTGATTCCTTTTTCTCTTCAATGTAACTTTTATAGGTATTTTCTTTATGGTACCATGGGACTCACAAGAAATATTTTATAGTTATAATAGTCTACTTTAAGCTGATAATAATTTCAAACACATACAAAAACTCTACACTTTTAATATTCCCCTCCCACTTTATGTTATTGATGTCATAACTTATATCCAGTAATATTATGCATCTGTTAGTACATATTTTTAGTTGTAGTTGCTTTTGATAATTTTAATTGTCATTGCTTTTGACTTTTAAACTGGAATTTAAAGTGATTGTGTCCCCACTACTACAATAATACAGTGTTCTGTATTTGTCTCTGTATTTGCCTTAACCAATGGTTTTTATACTTTTTAAACACGATTGTGTTGCTGTTCAGCATTCTTTCATTTCAACTTGAATAACTTCTTATAGCATTACTTGTAAGGCAGATTTAGTGGTGATGGACTCCCTCAGCTTTTGTGTGAAATAACTTTATCTCTGTTTTGTTTTTGAAGGATAGTTTTGCTGCATATAGTATTCGTGTTTGTTTGTTTGTTGCTTTCAACACTTTCAATATATCATTCCACTCCCTTCTGACCTGGAAGATTTCTTCTGAAAAATCAGCTCATAGTCTTAGGAGGCTCCCTTATATGTGACAGGTGGTTTTCCTCTTGCTGCTTTCAAAATTCTCTCTTTTATTTTTTTTTTGAGATAGAGTCTTGCTCTGTCTCCTAGCCTGTAGTGCAGTGGTGTGATCTCGGCTCACTGCAATCTCCACATCCTGGATTCAAGTGATTCTTCTACCTCAGCCTCCAGAGTAGCTGGGATTAGAGGCACACACCACCATACCTGGCTAATTTTGTATTTTTAGTAGAGACGGGGTCTCACCATGTTGGTCTTGAACTTCTGACCTTAGGTGATCTACCCATGTTGGCCTCCCAAAGTGCTGGGATTACAAGTATGAGCCACCGTGCCTGACCCTCAAAATTCTCTTTGTATTTGACTTTTGACAATTGAACAATAATGTATCTTTTTGTAGATTTTTTTGGGTTTATCTTTTTGGGGCTTTTTAAGCTTACTGGATCTGATGTTCATGTCCTTCCCCAGCTTTGGGAAGTTTTTGACCATTAGTTCTTTGATTATGCTTTCTGGTATTTTTCTTCTCTCATCCTTGAACTCCCCTAATGCATATGTTAGTCTTTTATATGGTGTCCCATACATCCCTTAAGCTTTCTTTATTTTTAATTTTTATTTTTCCTCAGCCTGAATAATTTCCAAGGACCTTTCTTTGAGTTTGGTAATCATTTCTTCTGCTTGTTAGCCTGCTGTTGAATCCCTGTAGCACATTTTTTAATTCAATTATTGTATTCTTCATTTCCTTGATTTGTATTTGGTACTCTAAAATATTTCCAATCTCTTTGTTGAAATTCTCGCTTTGTTCTTCTGATCTCAGTGAACATAGCAAATGATGGCTGTTTTAAATTCTCTTTCAGGCAAATAAAATAACTTTGTTTCATTAAAGTTGGTTTCTGGAGATTTATCTTTTTTTTTTTTGTTGTTGTTGTTGTTGTTTAGAATGTATTTCCCTATTTTTCTTTTTCATTTTCCTTGACTCTCTGCATTGTTGTCTGTGCATTAGGCAAAACAGTCATCTCTTCCAGTCTTCACAGACTGGCCTCATGTACTGGAAGATCAGCCCAGCCAGAGATCCTGGAGAACTCTCCAACCTTTGTGCTGGTTCAACATGCTTTCTTTGTTCTTAGAGACCCCCTAGGCAGTTGTAATACACTGTGTCCTGTCAGTGCTCCAAGACAAACAAGACTGAAACCCATTCCTTAGGAAGCTTCCCCAAAAGTTGGCTCATGGATGCTCTGTCACGCAACCCCTCCCTTCCACAAAGAGAAGCTGAGACCTGGGTTTTCCACCTATTCATACAGTGTGGATCTGGGTGCGGGACGGGGCAGGGGGTGAAGGAAGGTGGTGATTAGTTGTGTGCTAAATGAAACCAATGTCTCTGCTCTTACTGACCTCCAGGTGGCTAGATTATGCTGGGTCTTATGAATGCTCTAAGACTCAGCATAACCTGGGTCATAAACAGAAGCCAGTCCTCTGGATAACACTGAAAAGTTGGGGCATTTGATGCATAATCCACCTTTTTTCTTCTTCTTCCCCAGGGAGAGACTGAGAGATGGGGCTTTTTGTCCATTCCTTCTGTGCTGAGCCAGGCTGAAGGCCTAGCTATGGTGACATATCAGCCTGCACTGCCATCTCTGTTTTCAGTGACTCCAGGTGGCTAGATTTTTCTGGATCTTGTCAGTATTCCAAGACAGGCTAGACAGATAACTGTCCTCTGGGTCATCCCCAGAAAAGTTGGGGCATTGGACATGTAATCTACCTCTTTCCCCTGCAAAGGTGAAGTTGAGAGCTGAGGTTTTTCATCTGCTCATGGTGTTGAACCAGAGGAAAAGGTATGGGTCTGTGGCGATGCCAACCCACATTGTTGTCTTTGTTCTCACTACCTATACAAGGCCCGATTAAGTCAGATCTCACCTCCATGACAGGCTAGACAGAAAACAGTCCTCTGGGTAGTCCCGAGGGAGGAACTGTGATCTGAAGACTTTTTTTTTTTTTTTTTTTGAGACAGAGTCTGGCTCTGCCGCCCAGGCTGGAGTGCAGTGGCCGGATCTCAGCTCACTGCAAGCTCCGCCCCCCGGGTTCACGCCATTCTCCTGCCTCAGCCTCCCGAGTAGTTGGGACTACAGGCGCCCGCCACCGCGCCCGGCTAGTTTTTTGTATTTTTTAGCAGAGACAGGGTTTCACCGTGTTAGCCAGGATGGTCTCGATTTCCTGACCTCGTGATCCGCCCGTCTCGGCCTCCCAAAGTGCTGGGATTACAGGCTTGAGCCACCGCGCCCGGCCGATCTGAAGACTTTTGTTATCTCACCCTGTGCTGATCCAGTGGAGGGGGCTATGGACTATGGCAACTGCCAGCCCAAATCGGTATTTCGGTCTTTCGGTTTTCACTGGGCCTACGTGGCTATAAGAAGACAGGTATTGTCAGCATTCCAAGACATGCTAGACAGAAACTACTCCTTAGGCTAACCTCTAGAAAAGTTGGGGCATTGAACATGTTCACCTCTTTCCCTCCCTGGGAAGAAGCGGGGAGCTGAGTTTTATCTGATCATATGGCACCGTCCTGGAGGTCTCAAATTTTTCTCCCAGCTTTGATGTGAGTAATTTCATGCCCACCTGTGGCACAGGAACCTCTCAACTGGTTTCTAGGTTTTAGAATTTGTCCATCAACTCTTTTTTTTATTTTGAGTTTAGGAGTGGAGGTTTAATAAGCAAAAGAAAGAGAAAGGAGAACAGCTGTCTCTCTTGTGAGAGAGAGGGGTACCCAAATGGGAATTCCCCATCAACCGTTGTCAAATTGGTGTGTTTGTTGGGGGAAAGAAGGGTCCAGGGCTTCCTATTTTGCCCTCTTGCTGGTGTCACTCTATCATTACTATTATGGAAATGTTTACTAAACCTAAAATTATTAAAAAGTTAAATCTCAAGTGTAAAATAAACTTAGAATGGATAATCCAGTGTATATAAGTAATAAAAACAACCATAAGGAAGTTTATATTTATTTTATAGTTCTTTTGGAGCTTAAATTTTGGATTGCTAGTACCTCATGGTGATATCAAGTCTGAAACAAGCCATTGGCTATTTAGGGACTGACATATAGCAATATCAATACTGACATTAGGCTCAAAGGTTGGGATATGTGCCCCAGTGCTGGCTCTTCCTAGCTGTGCAATCTTGGGTCAGTTCTTTTATTTCTCTGATCTTTAGTTTTCTTGTACACCAAATAAGGCTATCGATAAGCAGCTTAATGGCTTGTTAGTAATAAATGATTTAGATAAAAAGTGCCTGGAATATAGCAGGCATTCAATAAATTCTTATGCTTTTGTGTATACACATTATAATCTGTGAGGCTTAACGCTTCATACTGCAAGATGACCTGTAAGTTAGAATATATATTTGAGTAGTGGACTATCTCACCTGCATTGCAAGCAGTATAATAGGGAGATAATCTATATAAAAGTACTACAGATATGAGGCCACTGCATTGTTTACTAGAAATATTAGATCTATATTTGTCGTTCACCGGTACTAAGTGCATTGGAATTTGTGACACCAATTTTTACATTTGCTCCATTTCCATTTTTTTCTTTTTTCTTTCTCACTTATTTTCAATTTATGCTATCTTGCTGTGTTTTACATAACTTTGTGTAATGCCATCACTCTATTCCAGAACAAAGTAGGTTACTAACGTGTATGTACATATGTGAGCATATATGCACACATATTAGATATTTCTAGTTTAAAAAATTATACACCACTCAGGAAGAAGTAGGTAAGCTTTTGAATCCTTTCTTATTTCTACGTGGTGTACCTCATAATGTCCTGAACAGTTGGGTGTAAATTTCAAGATGAAGAAGAATTAAATTTGGGCATCATCATAAAAAATTTCTTCCTTAGAAACATTGCATGCCTAATTTATGAAAGATTGAGCCAGTATTACCAAATTGGTTTATGGCCATTTATGACAAAATGTGTGATACACACTGTTCTACAGATTAAACAAAGTAGCATTTAATTATCTCAATGATGATTCTCAATTTTCTGAATTACAAAATTGGGGAAACTTGCCCCAACAGTCTTACCGGCAATCTTTCTAGCTTTCCCAGGCAAGGCCTACTTCTTGAGTTTGTTACTCATTTGCATCTGGAATACATTGCTACAGGAGAGCATGAGAGTCTTTCTGCGTCCTGGGTTTCTTCAGGGGAACTGTTTTAGGAAATATGATGCTTGGGCAAACAATATATCAGTTTCAGTTTTACATGGACTCATTTATGGATTTAGTCTCAGTGATACTTTTTGTGTGTATTAGACCCAAGGTCTCACTCTGAGTGGCTTTTCTTTTTCTGACCATCTTTCCTGTATGTACTCAGTTTGTGACAGCATGATGCTTGCAGAGATTGTTTATGTAAATCAGAACTGTTGATTAAGAGCTTTAGGACTCGTACTATACTACAATCTTCGTTCTTATAAATGGAAGGATCATTGAATAAACACAGAACAGAGTCCAAGGTGTAAGGACAGTGACAGGTCCTTGCATATCAGATATTGTCAGATGCCAGGTTTGGGGATTCTAGTTTTTTTGAAATTAATCTCATAGTTGTCACTGGTTTGTAAAAAATCAGTTTACTTATTGACTTTCCCATATGTGAAATGCTTTGGGTTTAATCACTGAAGAATATAAACCAAATCAAGCAATATCTGGTAGAGAAAATATCGAAAAAATATTTGCTTAAATATTTGCTTGTTTTTCTAGATATCCCTAACATGCTAAAAAAACTCTATGATCAACAAAATACTAATATTTTGAGAGAGAGAAAAATAAATAGGAGTGAAGTACATGCAGCAAAAATATTTTACATTGGGTATAAAAAGTTAATGTATTATAAGCTGATATTTCATTTCAGTAGGAAATAAGTACTTATCTACTAAATGATGTCATTTCATAATTGGCTAGCCATGTGGAAAACAATTAAATTAAATCCTCATTTTATGGTACACACAAATATAAACTCCAGATAGATTAGCAAGTAAAACATGAAAAGCAGAATAAAAATGTGGAGGAAAATCTGTGAGAGTTTATGTATTATCTAGAGACAGGGGAAACCTTCTCTACCAAAACCAGAACAAAGAAAATACAAAATATAAAGACATGTGACTATATAAAAATTAAGAGCTGTTGTAGAATTATGTGCTGTTCTTAATTTCTACTCTTGAATTTCATCCAAAGTCATTTGATTGGGCTACTTGGAAAACACACCACATTTGAAATTTTTCTCCTAGAAGAGCAAAATTTGTGGCTAAATGTCCAAGAAAAATACTCCAAAATAATGACACTCAGTAAGGGACACACTTTAATCACTTTAAGTAGGTCAAAAGAACAAGTCATTTCTTAATGATGATCGTACTCCAAGATCCTGTCTATGAAAGAAAGTATCAAATGTTCAAGAAGTAACAGAAACGGGAAGTCTGAAGGGCTGCAAATCTCAGAAATTATCCCAAAACAAAGCCAGGTAAAGGATGGAAAGTGAATTTTAATCATTTATAATCAGAAGTGGTATAACTTTTCCAACCAGTTCAGACTTGCCAAATCTTGAGGGAACAGGCAATGAGGACAGAAGCATTGGTGATTTAGTGCTTTTTGCTGATAGAGCTTTACATTAGATTTTCTTGAATTTCTGTAAAGGAGGCCTCAAAAACGAATAATTTATTTTAAGAAGTACTATTTTTAAAATCAGTCCATTTAATTCTACAATATTTTAACACTGTAAAAATTGTATTATATATAAGGTAAGAGTTATCTTTCATTTTCCTGCCCTTCCCAATGGTGAACACTTCTACTGGTTTGCCTTGTGATATCTGTCTTTTGCCTGTACACTTGCATGCATATGAGTGCATGTATTTGTATTTGAAAGTGTATGTACATCATACGCACTTAACATCCAAATGGCAACATGTTAGAATCCATTGTTATGTAACTTGAGTTTTTACTTAGCAATATGTCTTTCGTGGAATGTCTGTTGTGAATACATGTAAACAGATATATCTGATTCCTTTCAATAGCTGTCTAGTATTCCTTGGAATGGGTATCATAGGGAAAAGCAGAATCAGGGCTCAGGGATTCTTGAACAACAACTCTGCCTCCAAAGTCCAATCCATGATACAGATTTGTTTGTAGACTCTCTATTATGTTGCATTGATTTATTTTTTCTTGTTAAAAATTTTGGCAGAGATCATATATTTTAAAACTTATAACTTGATAGTATATTTTTATATATAGTTGTATAATTTGAGAATTGACATTTTATAAAATTAATTCTTTCTATCAAAAAATACTGTCTTTGCATTTACCCATGTATTTTTTAAAGTGACTTTTAGTCAGATTTTATACGTTGTTCCACATATTTCTTGCAATTACTGGCTAAATGCACTTTATTTATTAAATTTTCTAGTAAGTTATTGTCCAAGTTTAAGAAAATGTTGAAGTGCTGTGCTCTGTCTCCAGCTATTATGCTAGACACAAGTTTTCATTTGTTGCATTTTCAAAATAGGCAATGAAATTATTCAAAAATAAGGACATCTTGTCTTTTCCTTTCCAATAGTGTATTTTTATAAGGGCTAGGACCATCTTTACACTCTTGAATAAAAGAGGTGAGAATGAACAGTCTACATTTTCCCAAGCTTTTTGGAATTGCTTTTTATCTTTCATCATAGAGGATAATATTTACTATGAGTTTATTGTAGCTAATTTTTGATGTTAAAGATATTTCTTTTAGTATTGACCTCAGTTTTTTAAAATTGAGAAATCAGAATTGGTTAATATGGCTCATCACTTTATCTATTTTTAACATTTGTTAAAATGATCAGGTATTTAGATATTTTCTCCTTCAGTTCCTTTTATTGGCATACTCTATAAAATTGTATATATACAATTGCTGGATTTAATCTTCAAGTATTCTACATAGTAATTTTTGCAGTATGTTCACAGCAAGCACGGACAATGGTTGTCTTTTGCAGTGGGATAGTTGTCTTCCTCTAATTTTGATGCAATAGTTATGCTACATTGTATAATGATTTGGGCTACTTTACTTTTAATATGATAAGTTGTTTTAAATATATGTCAATAACTGATTTTATAAAGATCTATTAAAAATTTCCTATAAGACGACCTAGGACTATTGTGTTTTTTAAAAAGGACAGATCCTTGACTATTTATTTCTTATATGATAGGTTTTCTACCTACTTGGGCCAACTTTGCTAATTTTTACTTTCTTTCTTTATTTTTTTTTTTTTTAGAGTTCAAAAAGTTGTTAATTTTATTAGAAATTAATGAAAATGGTGAGATTCTTATAATGTCCATTAAGGTTATTTATTTGAAAAATACCCTTCTTTATTATTATTATTATTATTATTATTATACTTTAAGTTCTAGGGTACATGTGCATAACGTGCAGGTTTGTTACATATGTATACTTGTGCCATGTTGGTGTGCTGCACCCATTAACTCGTCAGCACCCATCAACTCGTCATTTACATCAGGTATAACTCCCAATGCAATCCTTCCCCTGTCCCCCCTCCCCATGATAGGCCCCGGTGTGTGATGTTCCCCTTCCCGAATCCAAGTGATCTCATTGTTCAGTTCCCACCTATGAGTGAGAACATGCGGTGTTTGGTTTTCTGTTCTTGCGATAGTTTGCTGAGAATGATGGTTTCCAGCTGCATCCATGTCCCTACAAAGGACACAAACTCATCCTTTTTTATGACTGCATAGTATTCCATGGTGTTAATGTGCCACATTTTCTTAATCCAATCTGTCACTGATGGACATTTGGGTTGATTCCAAGTCTTTGCTATTGTGAATAGTGCCGCAATAAACATACGTGTGCATGTGTCTTTATAGCAGCATGATTTATATATGCCCAGTAATGGGATGGCTGGGTCGTATGGTACTTCTAGCTCTAGATCCTTGAGGAATCGCCATACTGTTTTCCACAATGGTTGAACTAGTTTACAATCCCACCAACAGTGTAAAAGTGTTCGTATTTCTCCACATCCTCTCCAGCACCTGTTGTTTCCTGACTTTTTAATGATTGCCATTCTAACTGGTGTGAGATGGTATCTCATTGTGGTTTTGATTTGCATTTCTCCGATGGCCAGTGATGATGAGCATTTTTTCATGTGTCTGTTGGCTGTATGAATGTCTTCTTTTGAGAAATGTCTGTTCATATCCTTTGCCCACTTTTTGATGGGGTTGTTTGTTTTTTTCTTGTAAATTTGTCTGAGTTCTTTGTAGGTTCTGGATATTAGCCCTTTGTCAGATGAGTAGATTGCAGAAATTTCCTCCCATTCTGTAAGTTGCCTGTTCACTCTGATGGTAGTTTCTTTTTCTGTGCAGAAGCTCTTTAGTTTAATTAGATCCCATTTGTCAATTTTGGCTTTTGTTGCCATTGCTTTTGGTTTTTTAGACATGAAGTCCTTGCCCATGCCTATGTCCTGAATGGTATTACCTAGGTTTTCTTCTAGGGTTTTTATGGTATTAGGTCTAACATTAAAGTCTCTAATCCATCTTGAGTTAATTTTCATATAAGGAGTAAGGAAAGGATCCAGTTTCAGCTTTCTACTTATGGCTAGCCAATTTTCCCAGCACCATTTATTAAATAGGGAATCCTTTCCCCATTTCTTGTTTTTGTCAAGTTTGTCAAAGATCAGATGGCTGTAGATGTGTGGTATTACCTCTGAGGAGTCTGTTCTGTTCCATTGGTCTATATCTCTGTTTTGGTACCAGTACCATGCTGTTTTGGTTACTGTAGCCTTGTAGTATAGTTTGAAGTCAGATAGCGTGATGCCTCCAGCTTTGTTCTTTTTGCTTAGGATTGTTTGGCAATGCGGGCTCTTTTTTGGTTCCATATGAACTTTAAAGCAGTTTTTTCAAATTCTGAGAAGAAACTCATTGGTAGCTTGATGGGGATGGCATTGAATCTATAAATAACCTTGGGCAGTATGGCCATTTTCACGATATTGATTCTTCCTATCCATGAGCATGGTATGTTCTTCCATTTGTTTGTGTCCTCTTTTATTTCACTGAGCAGTGGTTTGTAGTTCTCCTTGAAGAGGTCCTTTACATCCCTTGTAAGTTGGATTCCTAGGTATTTTATTCTCTTTGAAGCAATTGTGAATGGAAGTTCATTCCTGATTTGGCTCTCTGTTTGTCTGTTACTGGTGTATAAGAATGCTTGTGATTTTTGCACATTAATTTTGTATCCTGAGACTTTTCTGAAGTTTCTTATCAGCTTAAGGAGATTTTGGGCTGAGACAATGGGGTTTTCTAAATATACAATCATGTCATCTGCAAACAGGGACAATTTGACTTCTTCTTTTCCTAACTGAATACCCTTGATTTCTTTCTCTTGCCTGATTGCCCTAGCCAGAACTTCCAACACTATGTTGAATAGGAGTGGTGAGAGAGGGCATCTCTGTCTTGTGTCAGTTTTCAAAGGGAATTTTTCCAGTTTTTGCCCATTCAGTATGATATTGGCTGTGGGTTTGTCATAAATAGCTCTTATTATCTTGAGATATGTTCCATCAATACCAAATTTATTGAGTGTTTTTAGCATGAAGGGCTGTTGAATTTTGTCAAAGGCCTTTTCTGCATCAATTGAGATAATCATGTGGTTCTTGTCTTTGGTTCTGTTTATATGCTGGATTACGTTTATTGATTTGCATATGTTGAACCAGCATTGCATCCCAGGGATGAAGCCCACTTGATCATGGTGGATAAGCTTTTTGATGTGCTGCTGGATCTAGTTTGCCAGTATCTTATTGAGGATTTTTGCATCAATGTTCATCAGGGATATTGTTCTAAAATTCTCTTTTTTTGTTGTGTCTCTGCCAGGCTTTGGTATCAGGATGATGTTGGCCTCATAAAATGAGTTAGGGAGGATTCCCTCTTTTTCTAATGATTGGAATAGTTTCAGGAGGAATGGTACCAGCTCCTCCTTGTACCTCTGGTAGAATTCAGCTGTGAATCTGTCTGGTCCTGGCCTTTTTTTGGTTGGTAGGCTATTAATTATTGCCTCAATTTCAGAGCCTGCTATTGGTCTATTCAGGGATTCAGCTTCTTCCTGGTTTAGTCTTGGAAGAGTGTAAGTGTCCAGGAAATTATCCATTTCTTCTAGATTTTCTAGTTTATTTGTGTAGAGGTGTTTATAGTATTCTCTGATGGTAGTTTGTATTTCTGTGGGGTCGGTGGTGATATCCCCTTTATCATTTTTTATTGTATCTATTTGATTCTTCTCTCTTTTCTTCTTTATTAGTCTTGCTAGTGGTCTATCAATTTTGTTGATCTTTTCAAAAAACCAGCTCCTGGATTCATTGATTTTTTGGAGGGTTTTTTGTGTCTCTATCTCCTTCAGTTCTGCTCTGATCCTAGTTATTTCCAGCCTTCTGCTAGCTTTTGAATGTGTTTGCTCTTGCTTCTCTAGTTCTTTTAATTGTGATGTTAGAGTGTCAATTTTAGATCTTTCCTGCTTTCTCTTGTGGGCATTTAGTGCTATAAAAATCCCTCTACACACTGCTTTAAATGTGTCCCAGATATTCTGGTATGTTGTATCTTTGTTCTCATTGGTTTCAAAGAACATCTTTATTTCTGCCCTCATTTCATTATGTACCCAGTGATCATTCAGGAGCAGGTTATTCAGTTTCCATGTATTTGAGCGGTTTTGATTGAGTTTCTTAGTCCTGAGTTCTAGTTTGATTGCACTGTGGTCTGAGAGACAATTTGTTATAATTTCTGTTCTTGTACATTTGCTGAGGAGTGCTTTACTTCCAATTTCGTGGTCAATTTTGGAATAAGTGTATTGTGGTGCTGAGAAGAATGTATATTCTGTTGATTTGGGGTGGAGTTCTGTAGATGTCTATTAGATCTGCTTGCTGCAGAGCTGAGTTCAATTCCTGGATATCCTTGTCAACTTTCTGTCTCGTTGATCTGTCTAATGTTGACAGTGGGGTGTCAAAGTATCCCATTATTATTGTATGGGAGTCTAAGTCTCTTTGTAAGTCTCTAAGGACTTGCTTTATGAATATGGGTGCTCCTGTATTGGGCACATATGTATTTAGGATAGTTAGCTCTTCCTGTTGAATTGATCCCTTTACCATTATGTAGTGGCCTTCTTTGTCTCTTTTGATCTTTGATGGTTTAAAGTCTGTTTTATCAGAGACTAGGATTGCAACCCCTGCTTTTTTTGTTCTCCATTTGCTTGGTAGATCTTCCTCCATCCCTTTATTTTGAGCCTATGTATGTCTCTGCAGGTGAGATGGGTCTCCTGAATACAGCAAACTGATGGGTCTTGACTCTTTATCCAGTTTGCCAGTCTGTGTCTTTTAATTGGATCATTTAGTCCATTTATATTTAAGGTTAATATTGTTATGTGTGAACTTGATCCTGCCATTATGATATTAACTGGTTATTTTGCTCGTTAGTTGATGCAGTTTCTTCCTAGCCTCGATAATCTTTACATTTTGGCATGTTTTTGCAATGGCTGGTACCGGTTGTTCCTTTCCATGTTTAGTGCTTCCTGCATGGTCTCTTGTAAGGCGGGCCTGGTGGTGAAAAAATCTCTAAGCATTTGCTTATCTGTCAAGGATTTTATTTCTCCTTCACTTATGAAACTTAGTTTGGCTGGATATGAAATTCTGGGTTGAAAATTGTTTTCTTTAAGAATGTTGAATATTGGCCCCCACTCTCTTCTAGCTTGTAGAGTTTCTGCCGAGAGATCTGCTGTTAGTCTGATGGGCTTCCCTTTGTGGGTAACCTGACCTTTCTCTCTGGCTGCCCTTAAGATTTTTTCCTTCATTTCAACTTTGGTGAATCTGGCAATTATGTGTCTTGGAGTTGCTCTTCTCGAGGAGTATCTTTGTGGCGTTCTCTGTATTTCCTGGATTTGAATGTTGGCCTGCCCTACTAGGTTGGGGAAGTTCTCTTGGATGATATCCTGCAGAGTGTTTTCCAACTTGGTTCCATTTTCCCCCTCACTTTCAGGCACCCCAATAAGAAGTAGATTTGGTTTTTTATATAATCCCATACTTCTTGCAGGCTTTGTTCATTTCTTTTTCTTCTTTTTTCTTTAGATTTCTCTTCTCGCTTCCTTTCATTCATTTGATCCTCAATCGCTGATACTCTTTCTTCCAGTTGATCGAGTCAGTTACTGAAGCTTGTACATTTGTCATGTATTTCTCGTGTCATGGTTTTCATCTCTGTCAGTTCATTTATGGCCTTCTCTGCATTAATTATTCTAGTTATCAATTCTTGCACTCTTTTTTCAAGATTTTTAGTTTCTTTGTGCTGGGTACGTAATTCCTCCTTTAGCTCTGAGAAGTTTGATGGACTGAAGCCTTCTTCTGTCATCTCATCAAAGTCATTCTACATCCAGCTTTGATCCGTTGCTGGCGATGAGCTGTATTCCTTTGCAGGGGGTGATGCGCTCTTATTTTTTGAATTTCCAGCTTTTCTGCCCTGTTTTTTCCCCATCTTTGTGGTTTTATCTGCCTCCGGTCTTTGATGATGGTGACATACTAATGGGGTTTTGGTGTGGGTGTCCTTCCTGTTTGTTAGTTTTCCTTCTAACATCAGGACCCACAACTGTAGGTCTGTTGGAGATTGTCTGAGGTCTGCTCCAGACCCTGTTTGCCTGGGTATCAGCAGCAGAGGCTACAGAAGATAAAATATTGCTGAACAGCGAGTGTTCCTGTCTGATTCTTGCTCTAGACGCTTCGTCTCAGGGGTATACCCCACCATGTGAGGTGTGAGGTGTTGGTCTGCACCTAGTGAGGGATGTCTCCCAGTTAGGCTACTCAGGGGTCAGGGACCCATTTGAGGTGGCAGTCTGTCCGTTCTCAGATCTCAACCTCCATGCTGGGAGATCCACTGCTCTCTTCAAAGCTGTCAGACAGCTGTGAGACTCCACCCAGAGGTGGAGTCTACAGCAACAGGCAGGCCTCCTTGAGCTGCGGTGGGCTCCACCCATTTTGAGCTTCCCTGCAGCTTTGTTTACTTACTTAAGCCTCAGCAATGGTGGGCACCCCTCGCCCAGTCTCGCTGCTGCCTTGCCGTTAGATTGCAGACTGCTGTGCTAGCAATGAGGGAGGCTCTGGGGGCGTTGGACCCTCCCGGCCAGGTGTAGGATATAATCTCCTGATGTGCCTCTTTGCTAAGACCCTTGGTAAAGCACAGTATTGGGGTGGGAGTTACCCAATTTTCCAGTTGTTGTGTGTCTCAGTTCCCCTGGCTAGGAACAGGGATTCCCTTCCCCCTTGGGCTTCCCAGGTGAGGCGATGCCTCACCCTGCTTCAGCTCTCCCTGGTCGGGCTGCAGCAGCTGACCAGCACCGATTGTCCGGCATTCTCTAGTGAGATGAACCCAGTACCTCAGTTGAAAATGCAGAAATCACCTGTCTTCTGTGTCTCTCGCACTGGGAGCTGGAGACTGGAGCTGTTCCTATTCAGCCATCTTGCTCTGCCCCTGCTAATTTTTACTTTCAAAATGAATCAGTCATTTCATTAACATGTTCAATGCATTGATATAAATAGATTGGTACATTTGCATTTTCTCACAAATTAAAAAATCTGTTTCTGTAACTATATTGAATATACTTTTTTTTCTTTCTCTCTCTCTCTCCCTCTCTCTCCTTTGTCTCATGGCCCGCAGATTTTTGTCTATTCATCTTCTAAAAGCTTTTCATTTTAAGGGCAACGTGTTTTTTCTTTTTCTTTTAATTTCTTAAAATTTTTTTTTTGCCTACTTTTCTTTTTTTCATTT
Source organism: Macaca mulatta (assembly GCF_049350105.2). Lineage (NCBI taxonomy): Eukaryota > Metazoa > Chordata > Mammalia > Primates > Cercopithecidae > Macaca > Macaca mulatta. The sequence continues at coordinate 110,731,358 of NC_133409.1, forward strand.
TTAATCTTTTTTTTTTTATAATAAAGGACACAGGGCTACAAAATTTCTTCTGCCTATTGCTTTAGTCTTGCTTAATAGGTTTTGATAGTAATGTATTTTTTGTGGGTCATCTGTCTTTTTCTCTGGGTAGCTTTCAGTATTTTCTTTTTGTATTTAATGTTCTCTACATTATGTATGAATGTGTATCTTTTTATTCTTGGTTAGCTCCTTCAATCTGAGAAATCATGTCTTTTTTAATGGTGGAAAATTCTCAAACAGCATTCTCCTGCTTTTCCAGTCTAGCTGGCAGAAATTTTCTAGTACTTATTTTGTGGACAGATAAACATTTCCTGCATTCCAAGTTTAATTCCAATTTCTGTGTTGCCCTGTGCCTGTGGTGTCATCACCTCTCTCAGGCTTATATACTTCTGAGACTTCCAGGAGTTTCTATAGATGACTCTAGTTTTGAGTTTTCTTTTCATTTCTAGCATCTGTAGGTTTTCCTTTTTTGCTTTTGAACATTCTTCCCCCCAGTAATTTATCTATGTTTCCAGTGGAGGGATGGACTTTTGGCATCTTCCTACTCTACTAGAGTGGCCAAAAGTTCTTGACTTTATTAGTCCTTGTTTCAAGTCACTTCAATTTTTTCTGAATATAGAGTAAACCAGGTAAATAAAAATAAATCCTTACATATATTCTCAATTAATCTGCCCCTGAAGCAAGCACATCTCTATTTAGAGGTTTCTAAAAGCATTAATCACAATCAGGTATAATGGAAAATACGTGGACTTTGGGCTCAGAAATCCATGAAGTTGCATTATTGTTTTGTTGCTTATTGGCTTTTTATTGGTTTTGTTTCTTTTGAGCACATCTGCTTTATCTTCTAAGAGGAATAAAACTACTTCCCTGCCAAATTGTTGTGAGGATTGATAGTAATACAAATGAAATACAGAGATTAATAGTGTGTACTAAATAACTGATAGCTAATATTTTCCTTTCTGCCAGTGACTATCAGGAAATAGACAAGTATTACAACTTCCTTGTGTTTCCAGATATTGTGTTGATAAAAAGGGGGTATACATAAGGAATTATGGTTTATCTTTGGGCCCAAAAGCATTTAGCAAGATTCCCTTATGCTGTATTTGAAGAAACATCCAGATTCATTGTGTCACACAGAATCCTGGGCAGTTTCCATGAGCCACATTGGCTATCGGGGAATAGCATTTGTGGGAGTAGTATTGTGGGAATTGTAGAAGCTATTGTGGGAATTATAGAAGCATTTGTGGGAATGGTAGAAGAAGAGATTCAAAGAGCAGCTCAGAGAATTTACCATATGCCATCCCTTACTCTTTCATTGTTGTGTGAAGTTCTTCACTTTCCTCAGCCACCCCTTTCACTGCAACAAATCCTGCCCTGAGCTCACCTTCATCTCCATCCAGCAGGGGCATCAATTTCTGGACACACACACACACGCACACACTATTTAAGTAAGGATACATACAGTGTAAGTTATTATTATTTCTTGAGTTAGTTTTTTTAAAAATTATTATTATACTTTAAGTTCTAGGGTACATGTGCACAACGTGCAGGTTTGTTACATATGTATACATGTGCCATGTTGGTGTGCTGCACCCATTAACTCGTCATTTACATTAGGTGTACCTCCTAATGCTATCCCTCCCCTCTCCCCACAATAGGCCCCAGTGTGTGATGTTCCCCTTCCTGTGTCCAAGTGATCTCATTGTTCAATTTCCACCTATGAGTGAGAATATGTGGTGTTTGGTTTTCTGTTCTTGTGATAGTTTGCTGAGAATGATGGTTTCCAGCTGCATCTATGTCCCTACAAAAGACACAAATTCATCCTTTTTTATGACTGCATAGTATTCCATGGTGTATATGTGCCACATTTTCTTATTCCAGTCTGTCACTGATGGACATTTGGGTTGATTCCAAATCTTTGCTATTGTGAATAGTGCCACAATAAACATACGTGTGCATGTGTCTTTATAGCAGCATGATTTATAATCCTTCGGGTATATACCCAGTAGTGGGATGGCTGGGTCAAATGGTATTTCTAGTTCTAGATCCCTGAGGAATCGCCACACTGTTTTCCACAATGGTTAAACTAGTTTACAATCCCACCAACAGTGTAAAAGTGTTCCTGTTTCTCCACATCCGCTCCAGCACCTGTTGTTTCCTGACTTTTTAATGATTGCCATTCTAACTGGTGTGAGATGGTATCTCATTGTGGTTTTGATTTGCATTTCTCTGAAGGGGAGTGATGATGAGAATTTTTTCATGTGTCTGTTGGCTGCATAAATGTCTTCTTTTGAGAACTGTCTGTTCATATCCTTTGCCCACTTTTTGATGGGGTTGTTTGTTTTTTTCTTGTAAATTTGTCTGAGTTCTTTGTAGGTTCTGGATATTAGCCCTTTGTCCGATTAGTAGATTGCAAAAATTTTCTCCCATTCTGTAGGTTGCCTGTTCACTCTGATGGTAGTTTCTTTTGCAGAAGCTCTTTAGTTTAATTAGATCCCATTTGTCAATTTTGAGTTTTGTTGCCATTGTTTTGGTGTTTTAGACATGAAGTCCTTTCCCATGCCTATGTCCTGAATGGTATTGCCTAGGTTTCCTTCTAGGGTTTTTATGGTATTAGGTCTAACATTTAAGTTTTTAAACCATCTTGAATTAATTTTTATATAAGGTGAAAGGAAAGGATCCAGTTTCAGCTTTCTACATATGACTAGCCAGTTTTCCTAGCACCATTTATTAAATAGGGAATCCTTTCCCCATTTCTTGTTTTTGTCAGGTTTGTCAAAGATCAGGTGGTTGTAGATGTGTGGTGTTATTTCTGAAGTCTCTGTTCTGTTCCATTGGTCTATATATCTGTTTCGGTACCAGTACTATGCTGTTTTGGTTACTGTAGCCTTGTAGTAGTTTGAAGTCAGGTAGTGTGATGCCTCCAGCTTTGTTGTTTTGGCTTAGGATTTTCTTGGCAATGCGGACACTTATTTGGTACCATACGAACTTTAAAGTAGATTTTTTCCAATTCTGTGAAGAAATCTTTCCAGTTCAGTGATCGTAGCTTGATGGGGATGGCATTGAATCTATAAATTACTTTGGGCAGTATAGCTATTTTCACGATATTGATTCTTCCTATCCATGTACATGGAATAGTCTTCCATTTGTTTTTGTCCTCTTTTATTTTGTTGAGTGGTTGTTTGTAGTTCTCCTTGACGAGGTCCTCCACATCCCTTGTAAGCTGGATTCCTAGGTATTTTATTCCTTTTGTAGCAATTGAGAATGGGAGTTCACTCATGATTTGGCTCTCTATCTGTTAATGGTATATATGAATGCTTGTGATTTTTGTATGTTGATTTTGTATCCTGAGATTTTGCTGAAGTTGCTTATGAGCTTAAAGTGATTTTGGGCTGAGATGATGGAGTTTTCTAAATACACAATCATGTCATCTGCAAACAGCGACAAATTGATTTCCTCATTTTCTAATTGAATACCCTTTATTTCTTTGTCCTACCTGATTATCCTGGCCAGAACATCCAGCACTGTGTTGAATAGGAATGGTGAGAGAGGGCATCCTTGTCTTGTGCTGGTTTTCAAAGGGAATGCTTCTAGGTTTTTATGTAGCTCTTATTATTTTGAGTCACCTTCCATCAATATCTAGTTTATTGAGAGTTTTTAGCATGAAGGGCTGTTGAATTTTGTCAAAGGCCTTTTCTGCATCGATTGAGATAATCATGTGGTTTTTGTAATTGGTTCTGTTTTTGTGATGCATTACATTTATTGACTTGCATATGTTGAACCAGCCTTGCATCCCAGGGATGAAGCCAACTTGATCATGTGGATAAGCTTTTTGATGTACTGCTGGATTGATTTGCCAGTATTTTATTGAGGATTTTCGTGTTGATGTTCATCAGGGACATTGGTCTAAAATTCCCTTTTCTTCCTGTATCTCTGCCAGGCTTTGGTATCAGGATGATATTGGCCTCATAAAATGAGTTAGGGAGGATTCCCTCTTTTTCTATTGATTGAAATAGTTTCAGAAGGAATGGTACCAGCTTCTCTTTTTATCTCTGGTAGAATTCGGCTGTGAATATGTCTGGTCTTGGACTTTTTTTGGTTGGTAGGCTGTTAATTATTGCCTCAATTTCAGAGGATGTTATTGGTCTATTCAGATATTCAACTTCTTCCTGGTTTAGTCTTGAGAGGGTGTATGTGTCCCGGAATTTATCAATTTCTTCTAGATTTTCTAGTTTATTTATGTAAAGTGTTTGTAGTATTCTCTGATGGTAGTTTGCATTTCTGTAGCATTGGTGGTGATATCCCCTTTATCATTTTTTATTGTGTCCTTTTGATTTTTTTCTCTCTTCTTCTTCATTAGTCTTGCTAGCAGTCTATCAATTTTGTTGATCTTTAAAAAAAAAAACTCCTGGATTCATTGATTTTTTTGAAGAGTTTTTTTGTGTCTCCATCTGTTTCAGTTCTGCTCTGATCTTAGTTATTTCTTGCCTTCTGCTAGCTTTTGAATTTGTTTGCTCTTGCTTCTCTAGTTCTTTTAATTGTGATGTTAGAGTGTCAATTTTTGATCTTTCCTGCTTTCTCTTGTGGGCATTTAATGATATAAATTTCCCTCTACACAGTGCTTTAAATGTGTCCCAGAGGTTCTGGTACATTGTGTCTTTGTTCTCATTTGTTTCAAATTGTTTATTTCTGCCTTCTTTGCATTATTTACCCAGTAGTCATTCAGGAGCAAGTTGTTCAGTTTCCATGTAGTTGTGTGGTTTTGAGTGAGTGTCTTAATCCTGAGTTCTAATTTGATTACTCTGTGGTCTGAGAGACCGTTTGTTGTTATTTTTGTTCTTTTACATTTGCTGAGGAATGCTTTACTTCCAATTATGTGATCAATTTTAGAATAAGTGTGATGTGGTGCTGAAAAGCATATATATTCTATTAATTTGGGATGGAGAGTTCTGTAGATGTCTATTAGGTCTGCTTGTTGCAGAGCTGAGCTCAAGTTCTTGATATCCATGTTAACTTTCTGTCTCATTGATCTGTCTAATATTGACAGTGGGGTGTTAAAGTCTCCCATTATTATTGTGTGGGAGTCTTAAGTCTCTTTGTAGGACCCTAAGGATTTACTTTATGAATCTGTGTGCTCCTGTATTGCATGCATACATATTTAGGACAGTTATCTCTTCTTGTTGAATTGATCCCTTTATCATTTCGTAATGGCCTTTTTGTCTCTTTTGATCTTTGTTGGTTTAAAGTTTGTTTTATCAGAGACTAGGATTGCAACACCTGCTTTTTTTGTTGTTGTTGTTGTTTTCCATTTTCTTGGTAGATCTTCCTCCATCCCTTTATTTTGAGCCTATGTGTGTCTCTGCACGTGAGATTGGTCTCCTGAATACAGCACACTGATGTGTCTTGACTCTTTATCCAATTTGCCAGTCTGTGTCTTTTAATTGGAGCATTTAGCCCATTTACATTTAAGGTTAATATTGTTATGTGTGAACTTGATCCTGTCATTATGATATTAGCTGGTTATTTTGCTCGCTAGTTGATGCAGTTTCTTCCTAGCATCAATGGACTTTACATTTTGGCATGTTTTTGCAATGGCTGGTACCTGTTGTTCCTTTCCATGTTTAGTGCTTCCTTCAGGATCTCTTGTAGGGCAGGCCTGGTGGTGACAAAATCACCAAGCATTTGCTTCTCTGTAAAGGATTTATTTCTCCTTCACTTATGAAACTTAGTTTGGCTGGATATGAAATTCTGGGTTTAAAATTCTTTTCTTTAAGAAAGTTGAATATTGGCCCCCACTCTCTTCTTGCTTGTAGAGTTTCTGCCGAGATATCTGCTGTTAGTCTGATGGGCTTCCCTTTGTGGGTAACCCGACCTTTTTCTCTGGCTGCCCTTAAGATTTTTTTCCTTCATTTCAACTTTGGTGAATCTGGCAATTGTGTCTTGGAGTTGCTCTTCTTGAGGAGTATCTTTGCGGCATTCTCTGTATTTCCTGAATTTGAATGTTGGCCTGCCTTACTAGGTTGGGAAAGTTCTCCTGGATGATATCCTGAAGAGTGTTTTCCAACTTGGTTCCATTTTCCCCGTCACTTTCAGGCACACCAATCACATGTAGATTTGGTCTTTTCACATAATCCTATATTTCTTGGAGTCTTTCTTCATTTCTTTTTACTCTTTTTTCTCTAACCTTGTCTTCTCACTTTATTTCATTAATATGATCTTCAATCACTGATACCCTTTTTTTCTACTTGATCAAATTGGCTGTTGAAGCTTGTGCATGCATCACGAAGTGCTTGTGCTGTGATTTTCAGTTCCCATCACGTCATTTAAGATTTTCTCTACACTCTTTATTCTACTTAGCCATTTGTCTAATTTTTTTTCAAGATTTTTAGCTTCCTTGCAATAGATTCGAACATCCTCTTTTAGCTCGGAGAATTTTGTTATTACCAAGCTTTTGAAGCCTACTTCTGTCAACTCGTCAGTCACTCTCCATCCAGCTTTGTTCCATTGCTGGTGAGGAGCTGTGATCCTTTGTAGGAGGAGAGGAGCTCTGATTTTTAGAATTTTCAGCTTTTCTGCTCTGGTTTCTCCCTATCTTTGTAGTTTTATCTAGCTTTGGTCTTTGATGTTGGTGACCTAGAGATGGGGTTTTGGTGTGGATATCCCTTTTGTTGATGTTGTTGCTATTCCTTTCTGTTTGTTATTTTTCCTTCTAACAGTCAGGTTCCTCAGCTGCAAGTCTGTTGGAATTTGCTGGAGGTCCACTCCAGACCCTGTTTACCTGGGTATCACCAGCAGATGCTGCAGAACAACAAATATTGCAGAACAGCAAATATTGCTGCCTGATTCTTCCTCTGGAAGCTTTGTCCCAGAGGGGCAGCTGCCTATATGTGATGTCTGTTGGCCCCTACTGGGAGGTATCTCCCAGTTAGGCTACACGGAGGTCAGGGACCCACTTGAGAAGGCAATCTGTCTGTTCTCAGAGCTCAAATGCCATGCTGGGAGAACCACTGCTCTTTTCAGAGCTGTCAGACAAGGCCATTTAAGTCTGCAGAAGTTGTCTGCTGTCTTTTGTTCAGCTATGCTCTGCCCACAGAGGTGGAGTCTAGAGGCAGTGGGCCTTGTTGAGCTGTGGTGGGCTCTGCCCAGTTTGAGCTTCCCAGTGGCTTGGTTTACCTACTGAAGCCTCAGCAATGGTGGACGCCCCTCCACTGGCCAGGCTGCCATCTTGCAGTTCGATCTCAGACTGTTGCACTAGCAATGAGCAAGGCCCTGTGGGCGTGGGACCTACTGAGCCAGGCACATGAGAGAATCTCCTTGTCTGCCAGTTGCTAAGACTGTAGGAAGAGCGCAGAATTTGGGCGGGAGTGTCCCGTTTTTCCAGGTACAGTGTGTCACGGCTTCCCTTGGGTAGGAAAGGGAAATCCCCTGACCCCTTATCCTTCCTGGGTGAGGCAACGTCCTACCCTGCTTCATCTCGCCCTCCATGGGCTGCACCCACTGTCCAACCAGTCCCAGTGAGATGAACCAGGTACCTCAGTTGGAAAGGCAGAAATCACCCATCTTCTGCGTTGGTCACACTGGGAGCTATAGAACAGAGCTGTTCCTATTCGGCCATCTTGGAACACCCACCAAAGCATTGTTCTTAAAGACTTTATAGGTCTTCTCTTAATTTCTACAGTGTCTATGGGAGGTGATTAATTTGATTATCTCCGCTTTATTGATTAGAAAACTAAAACAGAGAAACAAAACAACTTACCTAAGGTCATTTAGAAAGGATACAATCAAGATTCAAACATAGGTAATCTTGTTCTAAACTCTATGCTTTTTTACCACTATGCTATGCTAACTCCCACATAATTCAAACTAAACAAGACTTGGGTTCAAATTTTGACTATGTTCTATATTCACTGAGCAACCCTGGAAACTAGGTCTCAGTTTTGTCATCTGTGAAATAGGGACAATAATACCTATTTTACTGGATTGCTGTGAAGATTGAATGAGATAGTTTATATAAAGGGACATATCAAAGTTCTGGTACCAAGTGGATAGTAAACAAATGCCAGAGCCTTCTTCCTCTGTTACATTAGTGTTAAAAAATTTTAATGGAAAAAAATTTATTTTCCTCAAATGTGGCCTTTTTGAAACCTAGTTAAAATATTTGGGAAAGGATATCTTACTCATTTTTTGCATCCTTTAAGATTATTGTAAAGAAAAATGAAATTAGTACCTGTAAGCATAGAAAATTAATCATTCTCTCCTTTCTTTCACTTGTGCTTTGCTTGCCACTGCTTAATGGTGATTTTTTTTTAAATAATAGGATGGTAGAGATGAGAATGAAAGAGATGGATTTGTGGCTCTTTTTGGAATTTTAAGTCCAAGAATGTTCCTTTGATTAAATATTGTTATAAATTTTCTTGAAAAGAACTTTGTTTGCTGAGTTTTGAATGAAGAATTATACAACACAGATCCCATATCTTGTAATAAGCTGAACCCTTGGTGAAAATTACTCTAATAAGAGAACCATATATAAAGAATTTTGTGGTGAAACTGGCATACAATGGAGGGATCCATTTCTTAGACATCAGTCAGATATGCTCCTCCAGCAATAACTGGGTTGTTTATTGAGATGAAGGGTTCAGGCATTTCTGATGTCTAAATCTGAGGGCTGCGAATAGAGAAAAGTACAATTAACTCAGCAAACTTAAACCACATTCCTCCATCTGTTGAGTCCCTCTGTGTCAGGCTGTGAGGAACCGGTGCTGTGGGAATGGGGCAATAACAGATGGCTGAGAAATGTGCCCTTCTCCTTCCACCACTGTCGTTTATAACAGCTTAGCTTGAAAATCTTTAACATATCATACATTTATCTGGTATTAGATACATGGAAAAAAGTCAGCATTGTGCTCTGTGTGTCACAGGCTGTGGGTTTGGCAGGACACGTGGATGGGTTCCCAGGCCATGTAAACCCATGTGAGGAAGGGTAACCAAACCCCTTTTCCATTTCCAACCCATACACATGTCTGCAGAAGAAAAAAGACTAAACAAAATATTCTTTTTAAATTCAAAATCAAAACAAATAGAAGGATGAGTGGGAGGAAGATCTGGTCAAATTTACTTTAAATGCCTCCAGAAAGAGGCCCTTGCACAGTAAGTGAGAAATTCTTTGTTCCAATGTTTAAAGTGTCAGTACACTTTCAGTGAATGTTTAACCCATAAAGTCTTCTTAATACAAATAAAGTTCTTACTTAGTAACTCCTATCTGCCCCTTATTGCAACAGGTGCTGTAGGTCAACTGGGTGTAAAGCCTGTCCTCAAAGAGCTTGCAATTTTCTTTTTTGTTATTTTATATTTGTCTTCTGGATAAACATAGCAGAAGAACCCTGGATAAACACAAGTGTTCGTATCTGCTCTCTTTCAAAAATCTACTAAAATAATGATAAGGGAATAAAACAAGTATAAATTTGAAAGGATAAAGAGACAGAATGAAGAGATAACAGGCAAGAGAGGGCAACAAGTTTTTGGAAGCTAGAAATTAAAGAGAGAAGTAGAAACTGATTTAAAAGAAAGGTACAGCTGAAAGTGTCCCCAGAAGGGATACCCTAGGAAAGCAAGCTGAGTTTTCTCTGCAGAACATAGCAAAGGCTCCAAAGACAGAGGTTCCAAGTGCAACAAAGATCAAGGGGTTAAAAACAAGAGAGGTTAATTGACAATTTACATAGGAAGCAAACTCTCAGGTGCTTATTTTCTCCTGGAACATTGTGAGTACCCCTCTAGGAGTGTAGAAACCTGCACTATTTCTTCAGAGACGCTAAAACCAGATTGGCTCTTCATTTAGGAAGGAAGGAGTGGAGGAGTAAACTGCTTCACTGAAAAAGGGAATCAAGTTGTCTTTATATTCAATGGTGAGCCACACTGCTCCCAACTCACTGCTGCCTACCAGAATGCTGGTTCTCAGGCAAACATTTCTCAGGCAGGAGATTGGAGAGTCCTTCTCTGGAGAAACTGAAAGGATGAAGGTATTCTGATAGAGGAGCCTCAGTAAGAAATCCATCTTGTTATCTATGCATCTGGTGAATCCTATGAATTGACAATTCCCTGTCCCCCTCCACTCCTAAGCTTCCCTTCTCATCACCTCTTCCTGCACGGAGTGTTCCAATTATCCTTTCAAGCCTTATTCTTAAACATGAACTGATATCCAAGGATGACCAAAAAATATTCAGTAAAATCCTCCTTCACTGAATAGAGGCTATAAAAATTAAACAGTAAAAAGGAAATAAATACAATGAAGGGATAGAAGGAAACTTTTTGCAAAACCTTGAGTTAATATCCTCAGAGAAATGAGAAAACACTGCATCCATAGCGTTAGAATAGGATACTATAAAGAATAATATTGAGAAGTAGAAAAGACTCATAGGTATTAAAAATATGATACCCCAAATTAAAATTAAATACAAGTGCTGAATGGTGATATTGAAGAAATTTCTAAGAAAGCAGAATGGTGTATAAAAAGATAAGATAAAAAGAAACAGAAAGTTGAGGCTCAGTCTAGGTTCCAACAGGCTTGTAGAGGCAACATTCACTTAAGAGAAATTATAGAGGACCAAAAAAATTAAAAGAAATTTCAAATAATCCATATAAGGGCATGCATTTCCGTATTAAAGGGCCTGTCAAATGTCCAGAATAAAAAAAGACCCACATCAAGATTTATTAGGAGATAGAAAATCCTGAAAGCATCCAGATTGATAAAATATGTCATATTTTCAATCTAGAGCTAAGAATGGCATAGATCGATCCAAGAAAGTTTGTGAGCTAGAAAACAACAGAGAAGTACTTTCAAAATTAGGATGAAAAATTATTTCCTCACTAAAAATTATAGTTCTTTAAAAATTATCTGTCCTATATTTTTTTCTGAAAGAACCACAGGAGAATGTAAGAAATAGAAATACAGAACCCAGGAAACATAAGAAGTAAAAGGATTTTCAACATATTGACCAAGAAAAGTTTGAGGGTGATAGCTATTTCTGTGAATGATTAATTACATATTCATAATTATGTAATATTAGTTGGTTATTTTAACTAAAAATTTGATATATTAGGAGAATGGGGGAAGTAAAGTCAGGTTACTATTGTTGGCGATATTGGGAATGGTGATTTTGCTATAAAAGAGTAGAATCCTTGTTCTCACTCATAGGTGGGAATTGATCAGTGAGATCACTTGGACATAGGAAGGGGAACATCACACACTGGGGCCTGTTGTGGGGTGTGGGGAATGGGGAGGGATAGCATTAGGAGATATACCTAATGTAAATAACGAGTTAATGGTGCAGCACACCAACATGGCACATGTATACATGTGTAACAAACCTGCATGTTGTGCACATGTACCCTAGAAAATAAAGTATATACATATAAAAAAAGAGTAGAATCCTGATATACAATAATAGGAAGTAGTATTTAAACTGATAAATTAATGAATAACAGTATAAGCACATCATTTGGTGTCATATAGTTGAGTGTCATAAAATTTGCTAAAATCATGAAATTAGTTGCTTCTGGGAAATAGAACTCTTTAGTAACAGTGAGGCAGTATTGATTTTTTATAGCTTTTTAGTGCTATTAAAAATTTTTAATCTTGTGCCTGTATAAAATAAAAAGTGCATATAAAACTATTTTATGCTATTTGTATTGTACCTGTTACAATAGACTGGTTATGCCACAGTAACAAACAACTCCAGACTTTCAGTAGCATAATGCAAGAAAAGTTTATTTCTTGCCCGTGTCTTCAGGTGAGTCAGCAGAGGTCTCTGATTTCTGTCCTTCTGTAGTCTCTCAGGAACTCAGGGATGAAAGCTTTGTGGGCACATCACTTTCACAATCATTGAAGCAGTGGGAAAGAAACTCTGGAAGTTTCTAGTTGGCAATCAAGTGCTCTGGCCACACTTCACTTCTGCTCGCAACTCATTGGTCAGAACTAGTCACAAGGCACCATCCCACCACAAGAATGCCAGAAAAGTTCACAGTTCCATCTGCACAAAAGGTAAGGAGAACCAAATATTAGGAAGCAGAAGGACTATCACATATGTTTTTCCATTTCACTTCGGTCTTTTTCCCCCATCACTCTCCTTTCAATTTTCTACTCCCCAACCCTAGTAATTGGTGTTAATCCAGTGACTGTCTTTCTATTCTTTGTGTTTTTATAAAAATGCAGCCATTGTATACATATGTTGCTCTGCACCTTGCTATCCCTACTTAGCAATATAGTGTGAGTATTCTCTAAGGTCAAAATATTTTGATCTAACTAATTGCTATATAATACGGCACAAATGTGCTGCAATTTATTTAATCAATCTCCTATGGATGGACATTTGGAATATTTCTGGACTTTTGTCACAGCAAATAGAATGACAGTGAACAGTCTTATACTTACATCTTTCCATATTAGAACTTTATTCTGTTATGATGATTCATAGACTTTGGGAATCCGTGTAATCTTTTATGTTCCTTTTGCTAAATTGATGGGTTATCAATTTAATTATGGAAATATGACAAATGTCCTTGAAAAGACTGGTAATTAACAGCATATGTAAACAAGAGAAAAATTAAGTGCTAAGGCAATAAGAGAAATTTTCAAGAGGGAGGCAGCTCTCAAACTATAAGTAAGTCAAAGAACATTCCAGAGGTGGAGACCAGCACAAACAACCACCCAGAGGCAGGGATGCTGCTGCCAAGTTTGTTGAACAGCAAGATATGCTTACTTAAAGTGGAAAACACATGCAGGACCATGGGGAAGAGATAGTTTTGGACTGGTGGGCTGGGAGAGAATTGTACTGAGTATTATGATAGAGGAGAGAAATTTAGACCTAAAATGGGAGGCAATTGTCAGCTGGTATAGATTTCTCCACAGAAAAGAGACTTAATAGGAAGAAGTGCTTAAAAGAAGAGCATTTTGGCAGAAGTTTACAGTAAACTTGAGTGGAGAAGAGCTAAAATGTTGTATTACAATAATACAGGCATGAAGGGGGTTTTACATGTCCAGTCAACATATCCTTGCATTTAACAAATACGATTTTACTAAAAGAAAGGATACAGTAACATAGGGTTAAACTGTATTTTTATTCGTTTTAAAACCCTTGAACACTTATCAGAATAGCAGAAAACAAAAGAACAGATAATTTAGGAAAATAAAAGCTGTAAGTAAAAGTAAAGGAATGAATAACATTTAATTAAAACATTCTGAATTAAGGAGAAAGCCACTTTATACAGCAAAAGGCAACAAATAATTTGGCAAGGCCATTCTCTGTATAAACACAGCTGTCAGCAAATAGGAGAACTCAAAGTAAAGCTACTTCTTAAGATGAGTAATATATTGTACAGCTACTACATGAAGGAAATGTTAATGTAGGTTAAACTTTTGGTATATTTTTGACCCATGAATTCAGTGCTACATAATTTGTTCATAATTTGTTTTTTTTTTCCATTTCAAAAATGTTATATCTTTGAGGCCTTTGTTTTAGACTGTGAGGAAAACAGAAGTGCTAATTTTAGAATGTGGAGTCAAGCAAGAAAAAATAGTACGTGATAATCATATAATGGGAGAATATAGAAAAGCAGATGATACACAGAATTTTTAGAGATGAATATTACATGTGAATAGATACAAACCCTTTCTATGCCAATAAAATAGCCAAGTCACTTACAGGCCAATAAAAATTGAGCAAATTTTAAAACCAAACCAAAAAAAATGTCTTTTTTTTTTTTTTTGATGGACTTTTGCTCTTATTGCCCAGGCTGGAGTGCAGTGGTGCGATCTTGGCTCACCGCAACCTCTGCTTCCTGGGTTCAAGCAATTCTCCTGCCTTAGCTCTTAAGTAGCTGGGATTACAGGCATATGCCACCATGCCCAGCTAATTTTGTATTTTTAGTAGAGATGGGGTTTCTCCATGTTGATCAGGCTGGTCTCGAACTCCCGACCTCAGGTAATCCTAAAGTGCTGGGATTACAGGTGTGAGCCACCGTGCCCAGCTGTCTTATTTTTTTAAAATGTAAAACATTAAATTTCAATTTTATCATTTTCAGGTTTCATTTTTTTGATACTAAAATGTATCTGATGACTTTCTGGAATTTCTTATCAGTTTTTTGCATCTCTTTCTGCAACAGTATAGAAGGAACCATTTTGGCCCTCAATTTTTTCATTCTTACGTGACACTGAATTCTCAATTAAAATTTCTCAGAATGCACAGCAATTTTAATAGGTAATTCCAAAGTGATTTCTTTCAGTATTTTATTGCATTTTTTTCTAGGAAAGGGTAATGTAATATTTGTGATAACTACTTCTGTTTTTCCTTTCTCAAGACTGGTTTTGTCTACCTGCCTTGACTTATGGTTCCTTTTATGCAGGCTATTGGATATTAGCTATGTGTATGTAATGTCATGATTTATCATTTTTTTCCCTCTGACCCCACAACCTTTGAGTCATAGCCTCCCTCAACATGTAGCCTTCACACTCGTGCCCTAGTCCTTCTTTTTGCATGTAAACTATAAAAGACTTAAATGTCATACCGGTGCAGTTCTGTCATCCAATAAACTCGTAAGCCTATTTCTGACAGCAGCATCAAAGGGCATTCTGTGGAAAGTCATGGTTTCCTCATGGTACCAACATCAAAAGATTAGAAATTTAACTTCCAGAGCAATTTTTCCCAAATATCTTAGTTTTAAACATTAGTCCCTATAAATATTCATTGCTTTATATAAATTATATTGGTAAACTACTGGAAATTGCAAAAAGAAAAAAAGCAGGTGAGAGAGGAATTTAATTCCTTTCACATCCCATTTTCTGTTCACCTTTCCAGAGTTAAAGTGCATACGTTTTTTTGTATAGTTATTTTCGGATAGGAAGTTAGGCATTTTAAGAGAGTACTGTGGTGAGATGACTGGGATGGACAAAAATTTCCTTTCTACGGCAACTTCCTACCTCCTAGTTTGGTGCTTCTCTAACTCTTCCCCCTTACATCTGCAGACTGATATCTTCGTAAATATAATGAAAACTAATAACAAAAATGAAAACAAAAACATACAAATTACAGCACCCCCAATTTAATGATTGATTTAATAAACACAAAATTACTTGGTTAAGTTCCTATAAACTTTGGAAATGATCATATCAAGTTCTGTACTTAATCTTAGATAGCAGCAAAGAGTTCGGGAACTAGCACCAGACAGTGGTGGGTCACACTTTGAGGAAGACTGTCATCGACCTTATTGCCAGTCAGTATTTTCAATTTCCCGGGATAGAGATCTTCCAGGTTGTGTAGCAGAACATGATCAAAGAACAAAATTAATGAAAAATAAAGAAATGGTGCCTTAGTCTGTTTTTTTTGTTGTTTATAACAGAATACCTGAACCTGAGTAATTTATAAAGAAAATATTAATTTTTTTATAATTCTGGAGGCTGGGAAATCCAAGGGCATGGCTCAACATCTGGTGAAAACTTCCTGGTGGAAACTCGGCAGGTTGGAAGTGGCACAGAGCATCACCTGGTGAGAGGGCTAAGTGTGCTAACATGTTTGCTCAGATTTTTCTTCCTTTTATAAAAGTCACCAGTTCCACTCCCATGATAACTCATGATAGCCCTCATGGTTCAGTGACCTCTTAACGGCCCCGCCTTTCAATACTGTCACATTGGGGATTAAGTTTCCAGCACGTAAAATTTGGAGCACACATCAAGTCAAAGCAAATGGCATACATTAGGCTCTGAAATGTACACAACTCTCAAAGCACCAAAATTGATTTAGTAACTGAGCCCTGCGATAACATGACTCATGTGGTGTGTGAAGGCTGAACAAAAGCCCCCTGCAAACTCAACAAAACTACAATATATGCTTTGGAATGTGATTTCAAAAGTGCCTATTTCTGTAAGGAGATGAATAAAATTATAGACCCCAAAATACTTTCTGTATTTTTCAGAAGAAAGTTTCTGACAAACCAATTTGAGGTAGAAGGTAAGGTCATAAGACACCAAACAAGGACAGATTGTTCTGTGTAGTATTCACGTAATCATCAGTTAAGTCTGTAAACCTTGAGTATGAATCCAAGCTCTGCCACTTACTAGATCTATGAGCCTTCAAATATAACTTATCTAAGAACTGCTTTTTGTATATAGAAAAAGGGGAGATAATATTGGTGTCTACCTTACAGGGTTGCTGCTAGGAGGACTAAAATACAGTACTCAGTATGTTAGTTATTATTGATAATAATAAATTATTTCATATGTCAACAGTATCTCTACAAACTCTAGGTTGTGGGGCAGATGTACTTTTAAACATACTTGCCTTGTGTTACATATGACAGCATTTCCCAAAATCTTACCCAGAAAACCTACTGTGTTCCAAACAAAAAGGTCAATTAAATTTGGGATACTCGGAATGTTTTGAGATATATTATAAGACACATTATTATATCAAGGTTTCTGGGAAATCGTGTGCAAATAATCCTGTGCGCTTTTACTGAATACATCTATTCATAAAACTATTTGATCACACATTTTTTAAAAAGAAAAACATAGCAGCTAAAAAGAATTAACATATAATACATGCTTATTGTGTGTCAGGTCCTAATAGAATAGTTTGCTTATTTAGTGTTCACTGTGGAATAGGTACCCTTGGTATTCCCATTTTACAAGAGAGATTACGTAACATGTTTCAAGTTCACACAATTCGGAGGCAATTCAGAACCAAACATTTAATCTCTGGTGACCTCATACTTAACCATTTTACTTGATTTTACTTGTGGTTGCAGATCATGCATTTATTCTCTTCCTGGGATCTAGCATTATACAGAAGATACTTTAGGAAATCCTGATTTTGAATAATTTTTTGTTCAGGCTGGTGTACTCAGGTGATTTGTACACAACACATTGTTTGCACACTTATTTTTTTCCCCTTACACTATGCTATTCATTTGTCTCTTTTTTCCCCCTCTCAAAATTCTACACTTTATCGTCGACCCTGGTTAAATCTTTTCCATGTAGTCTTCCTTGTAGTTCTAGCCATGGCGGTCTTACTTTCTCTGAATTCCTAGACGCTTAGCATCTGTTTCACCAAATTCACACGTCATTATTGGACAGATGTTCTATTGAACTCTGGATATGCCATTAATGTGAATCTTGTCTTCTTAACTACCATGTAGATCTTTGAAAATGGGAACCATTTTATGCTGAAAATTCTAAGAATATAATAAATGCATGTTTATTTGAATGTTTTTTGCTTAATATCTGAAGCTGTTTCAAGTTTATTTGGTATGTGTCCCAAGTTGCTAGCAGGAAGGAAAAAACATTTCTATCAGTGGTCCTAACAATGACCATGCAAAACGGAAATAATCACCTTTGTTCTTTCATGTAAATGAATGATTCATAAGTTCAATTAAAAATCACATTATTTTGTAGTTGTAAATGTAGCAAATGACTAAGCCTATGGTCTTGAAATTGACAATAAATATTATTAAATATATTCATAGGGAATAGAACTTACCTGTTAAGGTCTTATTTTATTTACTTCTTAATTTGGTTACTAGAGTGACCTATTTCCCGGGTGGAGTAGGAAAGATCTGGTGGCAAAACTATTTCAAAACTGAATCATTGAAAAATCCTTAAAAAGTCATTTTATTCTGTTCTCCTTCCACTGAGATGTATGCCACTTATAAACTGCAGAGAGATTAGATTTTATGCTTGTGTAGGATTGGACATGACCCAAAGATGTGTAACTTTTTAAAATAGAAAACATTTAAAACATTGAGGAGGAAGAAATTCTTCCAAACTCATTCTATGAGGCCAGTATTACCCTGATACCAAAACCAGACGAAGGCACATCAAAAAAAAGGAAACTATATGTCATTATCTCTGATGAATACTGATGCAAAATTTTCAACAAATATTAGTAAATCAAATTCAACGATACATTGAAAAGATTATTTATCATGACTAAGTAGAGTTTATCCCTGGGATGCAAAGACAGTTTAATATATGCAAATCAATTAATGTGATACATCATATCAACAGAATGAGGGATAAAAACTATATAACCATTTCAATTAATGCTGAAAAAACATTTGATAAAGTTCAATATCCCTACTAAACTCTAAAAAAAGATACAGAAGTAATATACATCAACATAATAAAAGACATATATGACAGACCCACAGCTAGTATCATATTAAATGGGGGGAAACTGAAAACCTTTCCTCTAAGAATTGGAACACAACAAGTATGCCCACTTTCACCACTGTTATTCAACATAGTACTGGAAGTCCTAGCTGGAGCAATCAGACAAGAGAAAGAAATAAAGAGCATCCAAATTGGAAAGGAAGAAGTCAAATTATCCTTGTTTGCAGATTATATGATCTTATGTTTGGATCTTAACATACAAAAATCAGTAACATTTCTATGTGCCAACAGTGACAATCTGAAAAAGAAATAAATTAATCCCATTTACAGTAGCCACAAATAAAATTAAGTACCTAGGAATTAACCAAATAAGTGAAAGATCTCTATAATGAAAACTATAACACATTGATGAAAGAAATTGAAAAGGTTGTCAACAAATGGAAAGATTTTCCAGGTTCCTGGATTGGAAGAATCTGTATTGTTAAAATGTTTATACTACCCAAAACAATCTAAATATTCAATGCAATTCTTGTCAATACTAATGACATTCCTCACAGAAATAGAAAAAAACAATGCTAAAATTTATATGGAACCATGAAAGACCTAGAATAGCCAAAACTATTCTAAGCAAAAAGAACAAAACTAGAGGAATCACGATACCTGGGGTCAAATTATACTACAGAGATATAGTAATCAAAACACCATGGTACTGGCATAAAAACAGACACATAAATCAATGAGACAGAATAGAGAACCTAGAAACAAATTCATACACCTACAGTGAACTCATTTTCGACAAAGGTGCCAAGAACATACACTGGATAAAGACAGTCTATTCAATAAATGGTGCTGGGAAAACTGGATATCTATGTGCAGAAGAATGAAACTGGACCCCTATCTCTCACCATATATAAAAATCAAATCAAAATGGATTAACTTAAATCTAAGTCCTCTCATGATTATTGTAGCACTGTAGTTCACTATAGCCAAGGTTTGAAAGCAACCTAAGTGTCCATCAACAGATGAATGGATAAAGAATGTATGGTACAGACACACAATGGAGTACTATACAGCCATAAAAAAGAATGAGATCCTGTCATTTGCAAAAACATGGATAGAACTGGAGATCATTATGTTTAGTGAAATAAGCCAGGCACAGAAAAAGAAACATCACATATTCTCACCTATTTGTGGGATCTAAAAATTAAAACAATTGAACTCATGGACATAGAATGTAGATAGAGGGTTACCAGAGGCTGCGAAGGGTAGTGTGGGAGTGAGAGTCAGGGAAGCAGGTATGGTTAATGGGTATCAAAAATAATAGAATAAAGAAGACCTAGTATTTGATAGCATAACAGGGTGACTATAGTCAATAATAATTTAATTTTACATTTTAAAGTAACTGAAAAAGTATAATTGAATAGTTTGTAGCACTAGGATAAATGCTTCCCGGGATTGATGCCCCATTCTCCATGATGTGATTATTATGCCGTGTGTGCCTGTATTAAAACACCTCATGTAACCCATGCATATCTACACCTACTATGTACCCATAAAAATTAAAAAGTAAAAAAATTTAAAGAATAAAAAATACTCAAGTCTTTCTGTATGTCTTAATTCAATTTAAAGATAGTGGTTTACTGTTGTTTGGACATTTTCTGGGAAGTGTTAGTATATGGCGGTGGGATTTGTTCAAAACATAATCCAAAACAAGCTATGAAATAAAAATGACTGCAAAATCAAAATTTTAAAGCAATGAAAACGATTCTAAAATACAGAATATAGAAAAGTTTAGTAAAAGTCATTCTACAAATTAGTGGAACTAGGACAAACTGGGAAATCCAACTAGTGAATTGTTCTGGTCTTGAAAATGGGGTTTACCATGTACTATGGAATGAATGTTTGTGTCCCCCAGATTCACACTGAAATTCTAAACCTTGAGGTGATCATATTAGGATATGAGGGCTTGGGAGTGGATAGTTAGATCATGAGGGTGGGGCCTGATGAATGAAATTTGCTCTTATAAGAAGAAACACAACAGCTTGCTCTCTACTCTGTCAGGATACTGCAAGAAGGTGCCAGCTGCAAACCAGGAATGTGCCCTCACCAGACATCAGATTTGCTAGCATCTTGATCTTGGACTTCCCAACCTTCAGAACTATATGAAATAAATGTTTGTTATTTAAGCTATCCAGTTTATGATTATTTGTTATAGCAGCCTGAACTAAGACATCATAAAAATTCACTCATGGAGCCAATTTGCCATGATCTGATGCATATCGAAGCTTCAATATACTTCCAAGGCAAAAACCCCTCATTGGTTTTGAGAAGCGTATGCTTGTGTGTGGAGCAGAAGGCCATGCATATCTCTTGTCTCATACTCCAGCAAAGTGTTCTCTGTACTTCCCAGTTATCATGTTACCTGCTCAGCTTCAACTTCCATTTGGTAGAACTGGCTGCAGTATTTAACTTAGTTGCAGTCCAAACAAACTTTTTCCCGTTGCTCTGAGTTTAACTGTGATGTGTGCAGGGTTTGCTTTATATCCCCAGGACCAGATGCTATAGAGGTCAAGATAGACTGAGATTAGTGCCTAATGAGCCACACAGTTAGTCAGCAGAGAGTTGTAAAATACATAAAGGTGGCAATATGGTGAGTGCTGGGACAGCCCACTCAGGTGCTATAAGAGATGTAGGGGAAAAGTCAGAAAATACTGCAAAAAGAGTTAGCATTTGAGGTGGAGAAGAAGAGGTAGAGATGGGCAGGACATCCTGGGGAGTGGAAAAAGCCCTTGCTAGGGCACCAGAGCATGAAGTGTGAGCTTGAGGAAAGAGCAAGGTAAAAATGAGAGGGCAGATGCCTGGCAGTGTTCATTAGAATATAGAGTTGCAAATGTAGGTCAGGCCCTAATTTGTTTTATCATTTGTCTTCCTTTGTGTTTTCATTAGTATTTGCTCTGTGTCTTCCATCAATTAATGCAGTGCCTAGAAGAGAGAGATAGATTTCTACTTCCTTTATTTTTTCATATCAGTCATCAGACAAATATTTGCCAGATGCTGACTATCTGCACAGAATCATGTTAAACTTGAAATAATTTGATAAGTTCCACACAGTGTGTAAGTAAACCTCTATGCAAGTCTTTGTTCACAATAATAAATTTCAAGATATGAAGATCCCATTACTATTTAATCAATTTATTCTTTTTTAAAAAAATAAGTGTTATTGTGTATGTTTAAGGTATACAACAGGATGTTCTGGGACACAGATAGTAGTAAGACTACTGAAATGAAGCAAATTAACATATCCATGGCCTCACATAGCTTCCCATTTTTTGCGTGTGCTACAAGAGCCACAAGATCTACTGATTTAGTATGAATCCCAAATACAGTAAGATTTTATTATAGTTTTCATGTTGTACCTTGGATCGCTAGACTTCTTCATCCTATGTCATCTACTTTGTATCCTCTGATCTACATCTTCACACTTCTTCCGCCAACCCTGTTTGTTTTGTTCTCTGTATCTGTAAATATTTTTAAATAAAAGTAATTAAAAATATTTTGCTCATAGCATAACAACATGTAAGTATTTATTTTTGTAATTCTAAATTTTGAAGCCTCTTGATTTTTCAGGGCACAGAATATTTATACTTTTAGAATATATTTTGTTACCCAACTCCATCATTACAATACTGTTATAAAATTTATCACAGTATAGACTCAATAAATAAATGCTTTTCTTTGGCAATTTAATTATGATGGCATAAAGAGACATAGCATAATATATGTATTCATATAGAAATATATTTTGCAGGAAAATGTAGTAGGTAAATCACATTTTGATAAATCGCATAATAGGAACAAGATATTTAACAGGTCCCTAGTTTGACTGCTTTTGTAATGGGAGTACTTCTCTTCACTTAGCTTTTTTGGGTAAATTTAGATTTTTTATGTATCGATTACACTTGATGGATGGTGCATATCATCTTTAAAAATAATTCAAAAGATTTCTCCTGACCAAATTTACATTATTATGTAACTTTTAGAAAATAATAAAAGTATTTTTAAACTAAGGCTGTCAATGAAATGTAAATTAATTTCACATTATTTAAATGCGTGTGGTGGAAATTATTGCTCAGGTGCAGTTTTACTGATTTCTTAAAAAAGAATTGCAATTCACAAAAGACCTAAATATGCCAACTCTAATAGAAGGATGTAAGTAAGTGGGTTTATAGAAGAATAGTGAATGGTATTTTAGCTGGAGGATTGGACATATTAAAAATTTCAAGAATTAAAGGACAAGATAATCTGATTTATCCAGATATGAATTCTCAGCATGTCAGAGTTAGTGGTTCTTATTTAATTCAGAATTCCTGTTTTTAATATAAGTGAGGTTTCCAGCAGTTCTAGTGGGGAGTGTGTAATTGCCAATGTAAACCCATGCCCACTGTTCAGCCAGGAGCCAGGCAGGATGAAAGAATTGAGAAAAAGTGTGAACTCCTGCAACTTAGACTAATAGCCAGCTAAATCTGAGGCTTAATTAACCCATATATTTATACTATATTTTCACAAAATGGTAGCTGGAAATCTGAAGGGAAAAATGGAACTACTACTTGCAAATCCATCTGGAGACTGTTAAATATAACTTACTGATTTTTTAACATGAACATTTTATCTTGTTCTGCCTCCTTGGAAATATAAACTTTTATGCATGGTTGCTGGTACTCATTGCCATCAACTTCTGTCCTTCTGCAACTGATGTCCTATTATAGTGTTTTTTAAAAGCTCACAAAAGATAAAAAAAGAAATCAGCTAACACAATATATTTGCTAGCAAAGGAAAAAAGTTATTTATGTGCTAAATGGGAAGTAGAAAATATTTTATGATTATTTAGAGATAGAACCTGCTCTGTCATCCAGACTGAAGTGCAATGACATTATTATAGCTCAGTGCAGCCTTGAGCTCCTGGGCTCAAGTGATCCTCCCATCACAGCCTCCCAAGTAGCTAAGACTACACCTGGCTAATTTTTTTTTTTTTTTGCCAGATCACACACTTTTTGTTAAAATCAACTTTGTATTAATACATTACAAGGCAATTTTGTGGTAATACATTATTTTATTTTATTATACTTTAAATTCTGGGGTACATGTGCAGAATGTGCAGGTTTGTTACACAGGTATACACGTGCCATGGTGGTTTGCTGCATCCATCAACCCATCATCTACATTAGGTATTTCTTCTAGTGCTCTCCCTCCCCTAACCCCCAACCTTCTGACAAGCCCCGGTGTTTGAGGTTCCCCTCCCTGTGTTCACGTGTTCTCATTGTTTAACTCCCACTTATGAATGAGAACATGCGGTGTTTGGTTTTCTGTTCTTGTGTTAGTTTGCTGAGAATGATGGTTTCCAGCTGCTGCCATGTCCCTGCAAAGGACATGAGCTCATCCTTTTTTTTTATGGCTGCATATTAGTTCATGGTGTATATGTTCCACGTTTTCTTAAGCCTGTCTATCACTGATGGGCATTTGAGTTGGTTCCAAGTCTTTGCTATTGTGAACAGTGCCACAATAAACATATGTGTACCTGTGTCTTTATAGTAGAAAGATTTATAATCCTTTGGGTATATACCCAGTAATGGAATTGCTGGGTCAAATAGTATTTCTGATTCTAGATCCTTCAGGAATCGCCACACTGTCTTCCACAATGGTTGAACTAATTTACATTACCACCAACAGTGTAAAAGTGTTCCTATTTCTCCACGTTCTCTAGAGCATCTGTTGTTTCCTGACTTTAATGATCGCCATTCTAACTGGGTTGAGATGGTATTTCATTGTGGTTTTGATTTGTATTTCTCTAGTGACCAGTGATGATGAGCTTTTTTTCATGTTTGTTGGCCGCATAAATGTTTTCTTTCGAGAAGTGCTATGCATGATAATAGCTCTCATCTTGGGACTCTCCTTTGTAGAAGTTCCAGGAATTCTCTTTGCCTTGCTCTTGTGTTAAGTTCTCATTTCCTATTCCATTATTCCATGTCTTTTTCTTTTTTTTTTTTTGTTAGTCTCTTTTGTTTTTCTCTCCCCTCCCCGCCCGCATTGTGGTGAAGAACATTCTCCAATAGATTCCTGAAAAATAGTGCAATAAGTGCACGGGAAATAAATAATTAGAAACCGTGAATGTCTGAAATTGTTTCCATTCTATCCACACACTATATTGATAGCTTGATGAGACATATACTTCTAAGTTGAAAATATTTTTCCTAAGAATTTTGAAGGTGTCACTCTATTATTTTCTAATTAACATTGCTGTTAAGAGCTCCAGTGACAATCTTATTCTCAGTTCCTTGTCTGTGACCTACTTTTGTTTTCTGACAACTTTTAAACTCATCTCTTTTCCCGTAAAAATTTATGGTGAGAGATTTTAGAATGGATATTTAAAAATCTTCGTTGTCCTGAGTATTTGCAGTTGGGAACCTTGTGCTTTATAGTTTTGCAGAATTCTCTTTTATTATTTTTTCCATCAGTTCCGACATCCTAATAGATTCTGACATCCTAGATCCTTCAATGTTATTTCTTCTTTCTCTTTGTCTATCCTTTTGTTTTATTTTTTAAAATATTTTTATCTTTCATTTTATGTTTAAATTTTTATTTTTGCTGTCATATTTGTAATTTCTAAAAGCTCTTTTTACATTTCCTAATCTCCCTTAAAGATAACACATTTTTCTTTATTTCATAAATAGAATATACTTTCTCATCCCTGAGGGTGGATGATACAGTTTTATTTTTTAAATCCATTTTACCATGACATATGTTGGATTTGAATATGATCTTTTCTGGCGGGATATGAAGTCTTTCTGCTCGGAAAGTACTCCAGTCTTTTTAATCTCCCATTGAAGCTATGAACTTTTCAATAGACACTTCATGCATAGTTGGCAGCTCTGATTTTAAAAAGTGGAATGGATAGCAAAAATAGGAATTTGGAGTAACCGAAGTCCTGGGTAATCCTAAAATAATGCACATAGAGAACATATTTAAGACAATGGGTGTAAATCATATTTCTGAGAAGTGGGAAACATGCCTTTCTTTCACAGATCTACTAGTGAATTATCATCTAAGCTATCTTAATATAAACCATAATGATGTAAATCCAAATCTCTACTAAATAAATGAAGTGTTTCTGTGAAGTTAAACCGATTAATACTGCCTGTTTCTAAAGCAACTTCTTATGAGCCTTTCTTTTAAAAGCACTTCCATTGTGACCATGAGGCTTCAAAACCTGCCTTCTTTCTCACCTCTTCTACTTCTGCAACAGTACTTATCCCTATTTTCTCTTTGCAAATCTTACAAGCAGGACTTTGGTTCAACTTTTATTTAATGAATTAACCTCTGAAATAATCTTCACACTGTTAGTCTTCTCCAATACATCTTGAAACACTTTTGCCAAATTTACTAAATTTAGCTTCATCAAGTGTAATTCTGACCATACACTCTTTTGCAAAAAAAAAAAAAGTCCTTTTGTAGGCTACTCATTGTCTCCACAATTAAATGCGAATTCCTAAACTGGGCATTGAAGGATATCTACATATCCTTTCTGTTTGTCCTCTGCTATTTTCCTCATATATTCCATACTCTATTAGATACAATAATAATGCTCTTCTCTTGCAAATTCATATGGCTACAGGACTAGGCAGGGAGGGTTTTTAGTGACGTAGGTCTATACATTTTGTTTAAACAAGTTTATTGAGGTATAATTGACATATAGTAAACTGTGTATATTCAAAGTGTACAATTTGAAAAGCTTTGACATATATGCATATTTGTGAAACCATCACTACAATCAAGATAATGAACGTATCTATCACTCCCAAAAGTTTTCTTGTATGCAGAAAGGAGGGCCTGGGATTGGCCCACAGAAACAGAAGGTACTCGGGGTTTGCATCCCCTCACTGTGTGGCAGGTTTATCAGCCTCTGATTCTGCCTACACAATTTAGGCCATAAGATGGAGCCCTAGCCAGAAAATTTCAAATAGTTGCAGCCAAGTGTTTGGCTCTCTTCTGAAATTGGAAAAAGGATGATTTTTTTTTTCTTTCACTTACTGACTTTCCTGCAAGAGTGTGATCTTGTTTTCTACAGCCAAAACAAACAAGCTTGAAGATGATGATATGTATCATACCCAACCACAAAAGCAAGGGGATTATCTGAGGCATAGCAAATGGCTTTGGCATGTTTCCTGGTTTCTGCCTGTGCAACATACCTGATTAACTACAAAAATAGTCCTATAAGCAATGGAATTCTCTTTCTCCTCCTTTCCTCCCTGCTTTTCTTCCCTTCAGTATGAATTTGGGTGTGGACAAAGTAATTCCAAATGGAAGGTCCAATGATGGGTCTCTATGATGGAAGATTACAGGGGCCTGCAGTTACATGCAAAACCCTGGGGTGTGAGGAACCACCCTGTCTATTGCAGACAAAACACAAATCCTGAAGACAGTGAGCAATAACATATTTTGGCGTGAATATTAGCCACATCCATGTGCAATCAGTGTTAGTCATTCTCGATGACACCCAATTTCCTTCTAAAGACAATACACATAAACATATAACCATATTTCACATTTTTTGTTGTTTTGAGACAGAGTTTCTGCTCTTTTGTTTAAGATGAAGTGCAGTAGTGTGGACATAATTCATTATAGCCTCAAACTCCTGGGCTCAAGCAATCCTCCCATCTCAGCCTCCTGACTAGCTGGGACTACAGGTACACACGATCAGGCCCAGGTAATTTTTTTTTTTTTTTTTTTTGGTAGAGACAGGGTCTTCCTATGTTGTCCAGGCTGGTCTCAAACTCCTGGCCTCAAATAATCTTCCCTCCTTGACCTCCCAGAGTGCTGGAATTATAGGCATGAGCCACTGGGCCTGGCCCCTATTTCACAATTTTAATAAGAAAGATAATTATTTCTTGTCCCTGGCAATACAGTGTAATCAAGATTTTTACATTAAATATTTGAGAAAAATTACCCTTTAGGTATTTCTGAAATGTGAATACCTTGAGCAAGGCCGAATGCTATTCCTGAAGATATTACTCGGCCCTTTACTCTCAAACAGGCATTTGAAGTAGTGGTCAAGATCTAATAGTCTCAGACCATTTAAGGGTCACTTGCAGGAGATCTACCAAGGGGATAACATAAAACCACTACTCAAGGGCTTGCAAGAACCACTGGAAACCTTCTATTTGTAAATTCATGAAGTGAATAATATATCATTGCAAATGACCACCATGCTGGTACTTTGAAAGTAAACTTTCTGTTGATGTATAACAAATAAAGTGCACAGTTTTAAAATGTATGGCTGGATGAGTTTCCACAAAGGGCATATACCTACATAGTCACTCCTTGTATCAAGAAGCTGATCAGTGGAATCCCATCTTGCCCCCTCCTGATAAGGTAACCACTATTCTGGTCTGTAACACCACTGATTAGTTTCACATGTTTTGGAGATGTATACAAATGGAGACATAGTGCATGTACTTTTTTATATTTGAAGGATTTATCCATATTGTTGTGGGTAAGAGTTGCTTATTTTTGTCATTGCTGAACAGTATTCCATTGTATGAATATTTACAATGTATTTATTTGTTCTTCTGTTGATAGACATTTGATTTTTTCAGTATTTGCCTGTTTTTGTTTGTGTTACTCTTTAAATTTTTATATGTGATTTTTGGTGCCTATTAGAATGCATTTTGAGGGTCATTATACTGAAGAATGGAATTACTGGTTCATAGAATTACCTTTTTGGTAAGCACATCTTTACCAAAGGGTAAGAAAAACTTTCCATTGCTTTTCATTCCTTACTACATTTATGTGTTCCATATAATAGAATTTTCCTTTTGCTTGAGAATTTCATTTATTATGATTTTTTTCTTTAGACCTTTCAGTTTTTGTTTGTCTGGAAATATCTTTATTTCACATTCTTTAAAAAAGCTATCTTTGCAGGGTATAGAGTTCTAGACAGTTTTTTTTCTTTTGCATTTTAAGGCTATGATTGAGTTTTATTATGGTTTTCATCCTTTCTGCTCAGAAGTGGAATGTCAGTCTTAATGTTGCTCCTTAAATATAAAGTGTCTTTTTAATATGATTTATTAAATATATTTTTCTGTCTTTGGCTTTTAGCTATTTATACTGAAAAACCATTGCCTAGGTATAGTTTATTTTATATTTATCTTGCTTTGGGTTTCTTGCACTTCTTGAATCTATGACTTATGTCTGTCATTAGCTTTGGAAAATTCTCAATTTTCATCACTTAATGAATTACTTGGGATTTTATTTATATAGCTTTGTTTTCTGTGAATAAAAATAGTTTTATTATATTCCAATTTGGAAATCTGGAAATAAAATCCACCTTTTATTTTTCTATCTTGTCAAATTGTCCTGGTTATAATCTCTACTATAACATTGAATAGGAGTGGTGAGAACAAATATCCCTGTTTTAGTTTTTATTTTAGAGGGAAAGCACTCATTCTTTTACTGTTAAGATTATGTTAGCTGTAGGTTTTTGCAGATGCCCTTTATCAGATTGCAGAAGTTTCTTTCTATTCTTAGTTTGTTGAATTTTTTAAAATAAGAAAACTGTGTTGGATTTTGTTTAATTCCTTTTATGTGCCTGATCACATAGTTTTTGTATCTTATTTTATTAATATGGTGAATTATATTAATTTAATTTTGAATATTAAATCAACTTTGCACTCCTGGAATAAATCTTACTTGATCATGGTGTATAAATCATCTTATAGTTAGCTAGATTCAGTTTGCCAGATTTTTTCCATACATATTCATAAGTGTGAATGGTCTGCAGCTTTTTTTTCCTTGTTATATTTTTGTCTTTTTGGCATCAGGGTGATACACTGGTCTCATACAATGAGTTTGAAATTATTCCTTCCCTTTCTATTTTATGGAAGTGTTTGTGAAAAATTGTTATTAATTCTTTTTAAAATGTTTGATTGAATTTACCAAGGAAGCTATTTAGGGTCTGAGATTTTCTTCCTGAGAAGTTTTAAAATTAATAATTAAATTTCTCTACTTGTTACAGATCTACTCAGATTTTCTACTTCTTCCGTTAGTTTTGGAAATTTATGTCTTTCTAGGAATTCATCCATTTCATCTATCTAATTTGTCAGCATACAGTTCTTTGTAACATTCCCATATAATCCTTTTTTTTTCCCCGAAGGTCTATAGTAATATCGTCTTTCATTCCTGATTTTTGTAATTTGAATCTTCTCTCTCTTTATCTTCGTTAATCTAGATAAAAATAATTACTCTTTACTTGATTTTAGCCAAAAGGTCAAGAAGTATTGATAGATAATTACTCTTTAAATATTATTTATGCTCAATTTTATCTCTTGTTTCCCTCAAGGACTAAATGACACATACATAGACATATTCACTATAACCTATATTTTTCACATTCTATTATGCATGTTCTACATATGCTATATGTTTTAGTTTAGAATTTTTTTACTGATCTGTCTTCTAGTTCTCTAATTCTTGCACCAGTGACAGCCATTCTGTAAATTAAACTCATTTACTATATTACTAATCTAGTTATTTTTATGTTTGATAATTTCTATTTTATTTTTTTTCTTATAGTGCAGTTTTCTGATTAAAGTTTCAATTTGTCATCCATTTTCTTAAAGGTATTAATCACACTTATTTTAAAGTCCACCTATGAGAACTCTAAAATCTGGATCACCTCTCAGTCTGTTTTTAGTCTGTTTATTTCTGGATTTTATTTCTTGGGAGGCTTGGCGTATTATTCCATTCTCGCACTGCTATAAAGGAATACTGGAGACTGGGAAATTTATAAAGAAAAGAGGTTTAGGCTCACAATTCTGCAGATACTCGCATCTGCTTGGCTTCTGGGGAGACCTCAGGAACCTTACAAACATGGCAAAAGGCAAAGGGGGAGTGAGCACTTCACATGGCTGGAGCAGGAAAAAGAGACAGAGAGGAAAGGTTCTACACACTCTTAAACAACCAGTTCATGAGAACTCACTCACTGTTGTGACACAGTAGCAAGTGGGAAAATCTGCCCCCATGTTCCAGTCACCTTCCACCAGGCCCCATCTCCAACACACATTCAGCGCCAGCCCACGAAAGCAGCCATTGGGGGCTGTACCCTGCAAACCCTCAGAGGTGGAGCTGCCCAAGGCCTTGGGAGCCCACCACCTGCACCAGTGTGCCCTGGATGTGAGACATGATGTCAAAGGAGATGATTTTGGAGCTTTAAGATTTAATGACTGCCCTGCTGAGTGTCAGACCTGAATGGGGCCTGTAGCCCCTTTCTCTTGGCCTATTTCTATTTTTTGGAATGGCAGTATATACCCAATGTCTATATCCTCATTGTGTCTTGGAAGTAACTAACTTGTTTTTATTTTACAGGCTCGTAGGCAGAGTCTCATAGCTCCACCAGGCAGTGTCCCAGTGGGGACTCTGTGTGGGGTCTTCAACCTCCCATTTCCCCCCTGCACTGCCCTAGTAGAGGTTGTCCATGAAGGCTCTGCCCCTGCAGCAGACTTCTCCCTGTCATCCAGGCTTTTCTATACAACCTCTGAAATTTAGGCAGAGGCTCCCAATTCTCAGCTCTTACACTCTTTACATCCACTGGCTTAATATTATGTAGAAACTGCCAAGACTCATGGCTTCCACTCTCTGATGTGGTGGCCTGAGCTGTATCTGGGGCCCATTTAGCAACTGCAGGAGCTGGAGCAGTTGAGATGCAGAGAGTAGTGTCCCAAGCCTGCACAGGGCAACAGGGCCCTGGACCTACCCCACAAAACCATTCTTCTCTCCTAGGCCTCTGGGCCTGTAATGAGAGACCTACTGTGAATGTCTCTGAAATGCTTTTGAGGTCCCTTCCCTATTGCCTTTGCTATTAGCATTTGCCTTCCTTTTAGTTGTTCAAATTTCTGCAACCTGCTTGAATTGTTTCCCTGCAAATTCTGCAAATGGGCTTTTCTTTTTTACCATATGGACAGGCTGCAAAATTTTTAAACTTTTATACTTTGCTTCCTCTTTAAACAGAAGTTCCAGTTTTAAGTCATTTCTTTGCTCACACATATGAGCATAGGATATTAGAAGCAGCCAGGCTATATCTTGAATGCTTTGCTGCTTAGAAATTTCTTTTTCCAGATACCCTAAATCATCACTCTCAAGTTCAAAGTTCCACAGATTCCTAGAGCAGGGGCACAATGCAGTCAACCTCTTTGCTAGGGTGTAACAGAAATGACCTTTGCTCTAGTTCCCAATGAGTTTCTCATTTCCATCTGAGGCTTCCTCAGCCTGGACTTTATTGTCCATATTACTATTAGCAGTTCAGGCACAACCATTTGACCAACATTGAGGGAGTCCCAAATTTTTCCTTGCCTTCCTGTCTTCTTCCAGGCCCTTCAAACTCTTCCAACCTCTGCTTGTTACCCTGTTCCAAAGCCACTTCAACAGTTTCAGATATCTTTATTTCAATACCCTACTCCTGGTACCAGTTTTATATTAGTGTTCTCTTTCTTTGTAGCACTGCTACAAAGAAAGACCTGAGACTGGGTAATTCATTAAGAAAAGAGGTTTAATTGGCTCATGGTCTCACAGGCTATACAGGAAGCATGATGCTGGCATCTGCTTTGCTTCTGGGGAGGCCTCAAGAAACTTACAAACATAACAGAAGGCAAAGGGGGAGTGAGCACTTCACATGGCCAGAGCATGATGAAGAGAGAGGTGAGAGTAAGTGCCACACACTTTTAAACAACCAGATCTTATGAAAACTCATTCACTGTTGTAACACAGTACCAAGAGGAAAGTCTGCCCTCATGATTCAATTATCTTCCACCAGGCCCCACCTCCAACACTGGAGATTACAATTTGACAAGAGTTTTGGACAGGGACAAAAGTCCGAACCACATCATTTGGAAATTTCTGACTGCATACCAGCCACTGTAAATATCATAGAAGTTTTGGGTGATATTGCCTTACAACTCATGAGAAGACTTATTCTATCCTCTGACAGGAAGTCAGAGTAAGGACAGACCACCTCAATCCACGAGTGTTCTCTCTTGATATTGGGTCATTAAGTATAATATAACACATTTAGGAAACAGAACAACTTTATTTTAAAGACAGTAGGTTTTTTTTTTTTTAAATTTTAAGATAAAATCCAGGATATTAATCTTTGAAGGTTTTACTTCAATATTGGTGGCTCCACAAAAGTCAACATAATGTTTGATTAGAAATCATTGATGGAAAAGGTTACTGTGCTCATTTTAAGCCATGGGGTGCTTAATACTGGAATACTGCGGAGTGTTTTGCTCACTGTCTCTCAGAGAGGTGGTAACTGGCAGGAACTTAGACCCTATTCCCATAGGTGATGAATAATACTTAGTCATTAAATTGAACAGCAGAGCTGATTATTTTGAGGACAGTAGTGTCTAAATTCTAGGATTGTTTTAAGGACTAATTGTGGAGCCAAACAAGCACTGAATATACT
Organism: Macaca mulatta; assembly: GCF_049350105.2. Lineage (NCBI taxonomy): Eukaryota > Metazoa > Chordata > Mammalia > Primates > Cercopithecidae > Macaca > Macaca mulatta. Next base: position 110,764,045 of record NC_133409.1, read on the forward strand.
ATAAAATTTACATTTAATATGTATTTATGTATATCTGTCAATCACTTATAAAAATGATTTTTTAACATACTCTTCCCTCCTTGCTCTCCTCTCCCCATCACTATACACATCTGTTGTTGCCTGTTTGCATGTTACCCTGGGCATCAGATCTCCCTTTAGCTAGTGTCTCTATACTACTCATTCTAATAACTGATTGTTCAACATTTAGCTGGCCTATCTTCTGTAATGCTTATATTTTTTAGGTTACCATACCCTATAAGTGCTTATGTAAACCTCTTGCCTCAATGTTACTTGAGAAGAAACTATAGTAAAGTTTATTATCAAGTAAAGTCAAAATCAATTCAAACAAATTCCAAATCACTGTTGACTTCCCAGAAGATTTGGATAGGTGACATGAGCCTTAAAATTGTGAACTGATTAACCTGAGGCATTAAACATGGAGACAAAGAAATGTCGAATATGGCTTCAAGGTCTCTCATGTTATAAATGTAAAAATTGAAAATTTGAAGACAGAGGGAACTTTATTTTCCATAGCTTATTATTTTAGAATAAAGTAAACCAATTTCCCTCCAATTCTTTTGCAAATAAAATAAAGAGAACCTCATTCAGTTCAATTAAGTACTATCATGTTTTTATTTTTTTAATTTATAGGATTAAGATTGTTTATTGGAGCAACTTCAAACAGAAAGGCTCCAAACCTCTCAAATAAGCCAAAATTGTGGCATTCCCCTATCCAATAGAGTTATTTTCAGAGTAAAGTGGTATTAATGTTTTTAGATGGAAACAACCTCAATGGAATATGGAATCCCAAGTTTTCCTTATAAGAAAGCACTTTTTACTGAGCTGTTGAGAATGCTGACATTTGAAATGCACAGGCATGGTTAGTTGGTGGTATGTTTAGACTGGATTGACTTAGCGGGAGAGAAATTTTAAAGGTCGTGCATGAGCCAATGAAGTTGAGGAAGTGACTTGGCAAGGTTTAAGCATGCAGCTTTCTGATATCCAGAAAAGCATTTGTTAGTGCTAAGTCCTAATGAAAGGAATCTTTAACAAACTGGCTACAAATGTAGTTGTTTTCCTCCCTTTAAGAAGCTGATGAGGCCTGTCCTTTGGATCATCACAAAACTGAGAGATCTATGCATTTTTAGTAAATAGCCATTGTGTTCCTACTTCTTTCCAGGAAGAAACAGCTTCTCAACTACAATTTCTCCTGCCAAAGAAAGATTTTATTTGTGAGAATCAATTTGAAAATTGAGTAGGAATTGGTATTTTGTACTCGTTAAGAGACTTAATAAGTTAAAAAATAATAGTGTAGTGTGATGCCTCCAGCTTTGTTCTTTTTGCTTAGGATTGTTTTGGCTATTTTTGGCTCTTGTTTAGTTCCTTATCAATTTTAGAACAGTTTCTTCTAGTTCTGTGAAAGATGCCATTGGTAATTTCATAGGAATAGCATAGAATCTGCAAATTGCTTTGGACAGTATGGCCATTTTAACAATACTGATTCTTTCTCTCCATGAGCATGGAATATTTTTCCATTTGTTTGTGTCATCTCTGATTTCTTTCAACAGTTTTATGGTTTTAATTGTAGAGATCTTTCACCTCACTTGTTAGCTTTATTCCTAGGTATTTTATTCTTTTTGTGGCCGTTGTAAATTAGATTGTGTTCTTGCTTTGGCTCTCAGTTTGGTAACAGTTGGTGTATAGAAATACCATTAATTTTTGTACATTGATTTTGTATCCTGAAACTTTGCTGAAGTTGTTTACCAGATCTAGGAGTCTCTCTGGACAGAGACTATGGGGTTTTCTAGATATATAATTATATCATCTGTGAAGGGAGATAGTTTGTCTTCTTCTCTTCTCATTTGGATGACTTCTATTTCTTCCTCTTGCCTGATTGCTCTGGCTAGGACTTTCGGTATAGGGCAATAAACAGACATTTCTCAGAAGAAGACATACAATACACATGACCAACAAACACGAAAAAAGGCATAAAATCACTAATAATTAGAGAAATGTGAACCAAAACCACAATGAGATACCATCTCACACCAATCAGAATGGCTATTAATAAAAAAGTCAAAAAATAACAGATGCTGGCAATGTTGTGGAGAAAAGGGAATGCTTACACACTGCTGGTGGGATTGTGAACTAGTTCAGCCCCTGTGGAAAGCAGTTTGGAGATTTCTCAAATAACTTAAAACTGGACTACTATTTGACCCAGCAATTCCATTACTGTATATATACCCAAAGGAATTTAAATCATCCTATGAAAATGACAAACACACACACTTGTTGATTGCAGCACTATTCACAGTAGCAGAGACATGGAATTACCCCAGGTGCCTATCAGTGGTGGATTGGATAAGGAAAATTCGGTGCGTATACATCATGGAATACTAAGCAGTCATAAAGAAGAATGAAATCATGTCCTTTTGCAGCAATGTGGATGCAGCTGGAGGCCATTATCCTAAGCAAGTTAACACAGGAACAGAAAACCAAATACCATGTGTTCTCACTTGTAAGTGGGTGCTAAACATTGAGTACATTTGGTGATTACTTGAATGATGAAATAATATATATACCAAACCTCCATGATACACAATTGACCCATGTAACAAACCTGCACATATGCCACCTGATCCTAAAATAAAATTTGGAAAGAAAAAGTAATAATAGTGCAAACAGCTAACTTATTTTATAGGACCTATTAGCAAACTGAATATGTTTTGTTAGACACTTTGATGAAGAAAAATGGTCTTCTTATTCAATTAAGGTTTATAACTGAAGGGCTGAAAACTTAAGAAGAAACTCCTTTGGTTTATTTTATTGAAAACTCGGAGACCTTGCTTTTGAAAATTAGTCATTCTCATCTTTCCAATGCATAGGTTGGGAATCAGTGTGCTCAACAGGATATGTGCCTACTTCAGGGAGATCTGTTCTTCTGTTGCCTCTACAAGGAAGATACTTGGGCCCATCACCCCTTCATCACCAGAGAAAGATTGTTTTCCAGGAGTCAAGGGGTAACTTGGAAAAGTTGGATGGGACCATTTGAGATTTTAAAATAATGGTATTTCCTACATATGTCTTGGGAATTCAGTGTGGACACAAATTATTTCTCTGGGGAAGTAAAAGCACAGGAAGCCAGATATAAAATAACAAAATGCTATTAGTATCCTACCAGGTGCCAAAGCATACTCTAAAGTTGGTTATCAAAATGTTACATTATTAGTATTCAAATCAATGGAACAGAACAGAAAATACAGAAGTACACCTTAGTAGTTAGAAGAATTAGTGTATTATCCATAAAGGTGGTCCTACAAATTAGTAGTAGAGAGGATTATTGGGTCATAATTTAACAAAATTGTCCTGTGATGATTGACTGATATTTGGAACATATAAAGTTAAAACATCACCTTATTTTATATGCCAAAGTAAACTACAGATGGGTTAAAGAGTTACATATAAAACCATGTTTTGAAAGAAAAATATGAATAAAATTCATCTAATTTAGACTAAAAATCCTTCTAAGAATAAAAGCCATGAGGAAGTGCCAAATATTTAAACTACATTAACATGCTGGCATACAAAGTTTAACAGTATCACATTTTAGCTATGTAAGAAAGCAAAAAAGCATCAAAATGAAAAGATAAATGTGGTAGAGGGTTAATATTTTTCTCACAAAGAGAGCTGTAAAAATCATTAAGCAAAACAAGGCTCCAATAAAGTAATGCTCAAACAACATAAAAAGAAGAAATATAAATGGACTATAATGGATACTAAAAAATTAAAATTCATCAGTAAGTGAAAATGCAAATAAAAATGGGATAATATTTCACAGATCATATGGAAAATGATACTAGGATTGCTGGCAAGGATGAGTGTAGGGAGCTTAGTCCCATCCCACATTGATGGTAGGATTATCAATTGTTATTAATGTCTGGAAAATAATACAGCAATGTGTGCTGTCTAATGAGGAGTACTTTATTATTGTAATTATTATAGAAATCAATTATTTTACTAAAAAATTATTTTTATTTTTGATTCAGGGGTACATATGCAGGTTTGTTAAAAGGATATATTGTGTGATACTGGGGTTTGGGCTTCTAATGATCCTGTCACCCAAGAAACAAGCATAATACCTGATAGGTAGTTTTTCAGCCCTTCCCCTTCTACCTGTCTCCCCTTCTTGGAATCCCCAATGTCTACTGTTCCCATCTTCATGTCCATGTGTACCCATGTTTAGCTCTCACTTATAAGTGAGAACACACGGTATTTGGTTTTCTGTTCCTGTGTTAATGTGCTTAGGATAATGGCCTCCAGCTGCATCCATGTTGCTGCAAAGCACATGATTTCATTCTTTTTTTATAGCTTCGTTGTATTCCATAATGTATATGTACCACATTTTCTTTATCCAATCCACCATTGATGGATCCTGGGTTGATTCCATGTCTCTGCTATTGTGAAGAGTGCTGCAATCAACAAATACATGTGTGTGTCTTTTTAGTAGAATGATTGATTTAAATTCCTTTGGATATATACCCAGTAATGAGATTGTTGGGTCAAATAGTAATCCAGTTTTAAGTTATTTGAGAAATCTCCAAACTGCTTTCCACGGGGGTTGAACTAATTTGCATTTCCACCAACAGTGTGTAAGTGTTCCCTTTTCTCCACAACCTCACCAACGTCTGTCATTTTTTGACTTTTTATTGATAGTCATTCTGATTGGTGTAAGATGGTATCTGATTGTGGGTTTTGACTTGCATCTCTCTGACAATTTGTTATGTTGAGGATTTTTTCATAATGTTTATTGGACACCTCTATATCTCTTTTGAGAAGTGTCTGCTCATGTTCTTTGGCCACTTTTTAATATGGTTATTTGTTTTTTTCTTGTTTATTTGTTTACTTTTCTTATAGATTTTGGGGCATCACTGTGTTTCCCAAGCTGGAGTGCAGTGGCTATTTACAGGTGCAATTATAGTATACTGCAGCCTCAAACTCCTGGCCTTAGCAATTCTCCTGCCTCAGCCTCCTGAGTAGCTGGGACTAAAGGCATGTACCGCCATGCCTGGCTAGGAATGATTCTTAAGAAATTATCACATTTAGAGTTAAATGCTACTGGACAAAGTTTTTTTTTTTTGGCCACATTATTTATAGTGAAAAATAAGATGAAAATGAAAACAAAGCTTGCTATGCATTCAACAAAAATAAAATTATCCAATAAAATAAAGAAAATATTATATAATTATCGTAAGTTATGTTTTCAATAAATGCTTAAGAACATGGAAAAACACCTATGGTTTGATATCAAGTGATACAAGGCAGGGTAGAAAGTTTATAATAAATACTCTATTAATTTTGGAAAATTTTAGGCATATATGTACATATGTAAATATATAGGAAAAAACTGGTTGAAAATATATTAAACTGTTAACACTTTCTTGTGGGTGGTAGGATTACATGTTTTAATTTTTGCTTTTTATACGTTATTATTTTTACTATTTGTACATGAAATTTGAGTTGATTTTAATGAGAAAAAATAGTACATTTTAAATTTAACATTCAGTACTTAGTAAAGAAATCAATATACTTGACATTTTTTAACTTACAATGTATAACGATGAGCTATGTAAAAGTGACTAATGTCTTGATGGATATCTGTGACTCAAACATTTAACACATTCCTTACATGTTTTAGCAAGGGAGGGGCATCCTTGTTCTTCTCCCTCCAGGTCTGTCTCTTCACCATAAGATGTGGCAAGAAGAGTGAAGCAATGAACTTCTTCAGGTAAATGGTGCAATGGGAAAAAAAAGAAATTCAGACATTTCCCCATAGAATGTTGTCATCCATTTTACTCTTGGCAAGACACTGATGGTTAGCAAATAGAGAAGTTGTCCCTAAGGTGACAGGCATTTATTTCCTCTGGTATAGGCAACTTTTATCCGCTCATATGGAAAAACTGGCAAAGCAGTGTGATTAGGAAATTGAACCCATAAGCGTTCTATTGCTCCCCTTCACCTCTGCTGTACTTTAACCGTCCCCTTTGCTGTCAAGTCTCTTGAAGAGCTGGTCTGCATCCATATCCTGGTTTCCTCAGCACTTCCTCCACCTTTCCGCCCCCAGCAGTGTAACTCCTGTCCTTTCCATTTCTCTAGAAGTGTACTCTTCTTTGAGAGACTGCCCAGTACCCAGATCCAAATGACCTTGCCTCAATTTTCTATCTTCTTGACCTCTCTAAAACATATAAAGCTAATCACCAGTCCCTTTTATTTTGAAATAGTCTTTTTCCTTGCCCCTGGACACTGTATCATCCGTGCTAAGGGAGGGTACTCTTCAAAATTTCATTGGCTCTATGTATTTCTGTCTTCCTAGTCTTGGGGAAGGGGAAGAATAAAATTACATTCTCTTATTTTAATTATTACTGCCTTGAGATTGCTATTAATAGTTTATTCATTTCTTCCATTATGATGATGATGATGATAATGATGAAGAAGAATATCAACCTTCAAAGTGCCTTAGATGAATTAACTAATTTCAATTTCCCAATAATGCAATGAGGTAGATACTACTATTTTCCATATTTTTCTAATGAGGAAATTGACACACAGAGTTTAAAAAACTTGCCCAGATCCACGCCTGTAATCCCAGCACTTTGGGAGGCCGAGAAGGGCGGATCACGAGGTCAGGAGACAGAGACCCTCCTGGCTAACGCGGTGAAGCCCCGTCTCTATAAAAAATACAAAAAAATTAGCCGGGTGCGGTGGCGGGCGCCTGTAGTCCCAGGTACCGGGGAGGCTGAGGCAGGAGAATGGCGTGAGCCCGGGAGGCGGAGCTTACAGTGAGCCGAGATCGCGCCACTGCACTCCAGCCTGGGCGACAGAGTGAGACTCTGTCTCAAAAAAAAAAAAAAAAAAAAAAAAAAAAAAGACAGAAATCATGTTTAAAATGCTGACTGTTTTTCTGAACGTGATTGGGTGCCCCGATGGATTCTAAACTGGGTAGAGACATAACGAGACTTTCATTCTACGAAAATGACCCTGGAGCCTATACCGAGGATGGAGAAAACAAGTTGCAGGCAGGGTAAATGGGTGATCCAGGGAAGAGATGAGAGGGCAACAACTGAGACATGCGCATTTGCAAGGGAGATGAGGGCCAGACACAACCTTAGAGGGTGGAATTCACAGAAGTAGTATTTGATTACATGTGGGGAAAGATTAAAAGGAGGAGTAGAAGCTAAGTATGACTTTTATGCTGCAGACTGGGGTGGAAAATGATCTCAATTCCTAAAATGAGGAATCAAGTAGGGGAAGCAGGTCTGTGGATGAAGATGAGGAATTCAGTTCTTGAAATGCTGAGTTACAGTAGGTGACAGAGTAGCAGATTAAAAAGGAAGCTGCAAATGTAAGTCTTGGAGTAGGATGAGTGGATTTGGGGGTCCTGGATATGTGAAAGAATGGTAAGTAAGACCATTTGGCGGGAATAACAAGAGGAGTCAGGCAATAGATTCCCCAGAAAATATGGATATTTAAGGGACAAAAGTAAGCAGAGAAAGCAGCAAGGGAGTCAGAGAGAACTGCCAGGGAAGTTTTTGTACAGTTTTGTTAAATCTTTCCAAATTCATAAAGGGCTGACCAGTGTCCTGCTTACTTAAAATATAAGTCTAAATTCCAGGAAGCCCTGGTGAGAAAGCAGGTCAGGAAAAGAAGAGGCATTGGTGAGGAGTTTGGCCTTCTTGCTTTCTTTTGTTCTCTAAGTGGCAAAGAGTAAGCTGTTCTCAAAGGATAAACAGAAGGATCTACAATGAGGTGTGCAATCATTCTGCTGGGCTGACCATCTGTGCGAGAAGAACCAAAAACATAAAAATAAATAATGGTCTCTCCTGAAATGATATGACAGCTTAGGACAGGAATTTGGCTACTTTTTATTTTTTGATTTAATATTTCCAAAATAGCTTTTCTTTGATCACTTTTCAATTTAGATTTTGCTTTTAGAATCATAGAATCATATGACACAGAAATTCCACCCAATTCTACCCAAGAGAAATGAAAATAAATATACGTCTATACAAAAGCTCAGAAAATGAATGTTCACAGCAATGTTATTCCCAATAGCCAAAACTGGAAACAATCTAGCTGTCTATCAACTAGTGAATAGATAAACAAAATGTGATATAGCCATACAATGGAACACTTCTCAGCAATAAATAAGAACAAACTGTTCGATATATGCTGTACATGACTGACTCTTAAAAAGTTATGTTAAAAGAAAGACTGAAATGAAAGCAATAGTTGCTTGGAATTAGGGGTGGTAGCAGGAATTTACTGCATATGGGCTGAGGGAAGTTTTTGAGATGATGAAAATGCTCTAAAACCATAAATTTACTAAAAAATAATGTATACAGTTACAATGGGCACACTTTATGATACGTAAATTATACCACAATAAAGCTTTATGTACCATAAAAATCATAGATTCATATCTTATGGCTGAAAGAGATCATCTATCTAACTCTTTGTCTCAGGTTCTTCCAGTTTTTTCCCACCTATTTCAAATTATTCCTCTTACTCATTGACAAGCTTCTACACATGATGACCTTTATTTAACCTGGCTAGGAGACAGAGTGGATCATAGACCCTTATAGACATGTTGAAACTCTGTAGTTACCTTCCCAAATGACTAAACCTGTATACTTTAGTAACTGAAACTTTTGTAGTTATTTTTCCAAATGACTAAATGGATTTGGCTGAATTCATATCCAATACTAACTATAAGATATTTAAAAATTATCAAAATCAGTTGTTGAAGGTTGGGACAAAACTTGTCAGTTGTGATAAAGTTTATGTTGCCTGTTGATTTTCTGAATTCCTTCCCTTGTGTAAATTACAATATTGTTGGCTGATTGGGAAATTTTAAGAATTCTTGAAGTTTGGATATGTTTCTCTCTGATTTTTCCTTCTAGAAGACTAATTCTCTCTCATTTTTGACATGTAAACTATTTCTGGTGAATCTTACAAATTGTCAGAAGGAAGATCCTTGAAAATCATATGTATTGTTCATTATTCTCATGTATCTATGAGTGTCACAGCTTATTAATGATAAAAACAGGATCAGAGGCTAGTGTAGGTTTAAAATTCCTAAGTGGTTTTTATGATATTGTTCAAAGATTTTATTCTAGTTACCTGTTACCTCTCTTGAACTCTTCTCTCACAGTCAGACTTGTTTATCTGATTCCAAGTACAAATATACATTTGGATGATTTACAGACACCTCTCCCTCAAAGAGTGAAAAATTGAAGTCATTATGTTCTCCCTAAAATTGTGTTCTGTTGAATTTCAAGTCATAGCTACACTATGTGTTAGTTTTATGATGTTGTACAGTAATTTAGCCTCTTTAAGCCTTAGTTTAATTTTCTATAAAATAAGGATCATAATAGTATCCATTTCATTGGTTTGTGGTAAATATTGAGATAATTTTAAAAGTATCATAGACTTGATAGTTTATAAATAGCTGAAATTTATTTCCAATAGTTTTGTAGGCAAGAAGTCCAAGATTAGGGTACCATCATGGTCAGGTTCTGGTAAGGACCCTCTTCTGAGTTGCAGACTATTATCTTCTCATTGTCTTCTTACATGGTACCAAGAGAATAAGAGAGCTTGGGGTCTCTTTTATAAGGGTGCTAATTTCATTCATCAGAACCCCACCCACCTAATTACTTCTCTAAGGCCCCATTTTCTAATACCGTTACATTAGGGGTTAGGATCGCAACATAAATTTGGGGAGACACAAAAATATTCATTCCATTGCAGGTATCTTCATCAGAGTATCTCTGAACTGTGATATTAGCGGTTGCTCCTGGCTGTGCACCTTTCATTTCTGATTTTCCTACAAGGTTCTATGAACCAGATTCTTTTAATAAATTCCTTAAAAGTTTTTTTAGTAGGTTTCTTCTATGGTCTGAATGTGTCCCCTCTGAAACTGATGTTGAAATTTGATTTCCAATATGGCCAAATTTGATTTCCAATGTTGGGAGGTGGGGCCTAGTGGGAGGTGTTTGAATCAAAGGAGATTTTCTTTCTTGGGAGACTTCATGCCATTCTTGTAATAGTGAGTTCTCACTCTTGAGCATCTGGGTTAGTTCTCACAGGAATGAATTAGTTCCCATGAGAGTGGGTTGTTATAAAGTGAGGATGCCCCTGAGTTTTGCCCCCTTGCATGTAGTTTTTTCCCCTTTGACCTTCCACCATGTGATGACATAGAACACAAGCCCTCACTAGAAGCCAGTGCTATGCCCTTGAACTCTCCAGCCTACAGAATTGTGAGCTAAATAAACCACTTTTCTTGGTACATTATCCAGTCTCAAGTATTCTGTTTAGCAACACAAAATGGATGACAGTTTGTATTGTTTGCAATTAATAGCCCTGACTGATAAAGCTGTAGAAAACTTTCGTCAAATGAAAGCTTACCTAGAATATGGAATGTGTAAAACAAATAAGCATTTTTAAAAATGAGGAAATCCAAGAACAGGCAAGCTGATCAACTTACTTATGGAATTGCAACCAGTAGGAGTGACTTTTATGGTGATTTGGGGGGAAGAAGATTTGATGGTCTGGAGTAACGGAAGCTGTTCAGGTTCATTGGGCCATATCACTTTGGCCATGAGTGACTGAGGCAGCTGTTTTCTCATGGAAGTTGAAGAAAGAATAAACTTCTTTCTTATTACTTCTTGAGTTTTCCTAGCGAAGGCCTGGTAGTCTGCTATGTGGACTTTTCACTAGGGTATTCTGTAGGCTTCCCATATGGGACCACCCCTTTGTGAAAAGCACAGGGGGTGGAAGTGGTGAGGTGTGGTTGGGAGCTGATGCTGCAGTTTGTTTTAGTCAGCCTTCCCAACTAGGTCATACAAATAGAAAACATGCTCTCATGCTCTTAAAGATAGAGAATGGCTTCAGGCTGCAGAATTTAATGAGACAATTTAGGTGCCAGGCCAGTCACAGCTTTTGGAAGGAGAGTATACATGGACTAGGTCTTCTACACTACAGATTGCTTGATAATTACAATGTGTAACTGGTTGCATTCTATACCACAGAGCAAGAAGATCTCTTTTTGCCAAATGTCCAGAAGGGTTCACCCAAAGTCATGACAGGTGTTTTTATTTCACTTGCAGACTTCTTTGAAAAGCTCTTGGCATGAATAAGTATTTGGCATGGAAGTTTAACCTGAAGGGAGTTCCAAGTTGCAGAAAGCCTTTCCTTTGGCTAATAAAATTCCTCTACCTCTTTCATTACCAATATCTTCCCTCTGCTTCCAGGAATATTTTATTGTGAGAGGTCTCAAACTGGATCACACCAACATCTGCATACTGAAAGCTTGATTCTATACTTTTGAAGATTTTAGAGGTAGATAACATATATCCTCTTTTGCTACTTCCATATTAAATCTGTGCCTTATCTCAGATTCTGGGGCCTCACTGTCCTTGGTGGGTCCACAGACACATTTCTGTAGAATAGAAACACTGATAAAATTTGCTTATCATATGATCTTTTGTGGGTTAGTTTTTGTGTTTCATATAAATCTCTTCCTTATCTGTTTGGTCACTGTTCCTTTCCTGACCATTTATTTCCTTTGTTTCCAGCTTTTTTTCCCATTTTGTTTTGCCATCTGCATCATTGCCGTTCTTCAGGGTAGTGGGAAGGAAATGTATTCATGTTGTCCTCTTTTTTGATTATGATTTTCACAGTTCTACTAAATACAAGCACAAATACAAGATAAGATCCTTCATAGAAGTGTTCAATGCCATGGGCAGCACAATTCTGTCATGTCTACTTGCATCTGATGGGAGTTCACTGCTTGGTCATGATGTTTCTCAGGGTAGAGGGGACTTTTTGAGGGGCATCCCCTGTCTCAAGAAAGACTTTAACCTACTTCATTCCACATAGATTCTTTGCCAATGGGAATTTTATAACCTCTTCTAGTGTCTAATGATGTCTCATGAATTTCTGCCTTCTGTTCAGACATGTATATAGATGGTATAAACTGAAAAGGTGTCAGCTCCTGTTGTCTCTTCATTTCAAAGGATAGTTTGATGCTGAGATAGACTGGGAATTTCAGATTAAGCTCCAGGTCAGATTGCAGAGGTTGGGTTGTTAAGAAATCCTCAGGCTTTCTTTGAGCAAATTGTTCTGAACTTTAATATTGTCAGGATGGCCTTAGAACTTGCCAGCTTACAGAGGCTTTTTATGCTGGGTGTGCAAAGACCGGAATTTTCCTCGTGGAACTTGGCCTCAGTGAATATCCCCAAGGCCAGGATATAATTTGCATAATTTCTGGGGGTGGAAACAATACCTTCCTTTCCCCAAAATCACTTTGGTATTAGATCATCATGAACATACATTTTCTCCCTATAATCAGGGAAAGGAGAGCAACTAACTAAATTAAATGGAGAGCTATTCTCCATTTAATAGTTATTGATAAGCATAATTAATGGAATCAAACTGTGTATATAACTGACATGTAACTCTTACTGTGCATGAGCAGAAAAGCCATTGTATGTAGGGCCAAATCCAGGCAAATTCTGAGATAACAAAATATAAAGTTTTATATTTTAAATCTCTTTATCTGGGACCTCTCCTATCTTCATTAATATTCTCTAATACTAATTCATATACCCCACATGCACCCAACACTCTTATGTGTCCTTCGTACTTTCCCTTTTAAAAACTTTCACTCAAGAAAAGGTAAAAATGCATTCACACTATTCAGCACTACCAGCACTATTCACACCAAGCAGAGCTGAATACAATCAATTATAAAACTCTCTGTGGAATATTAATGAATTTATAGTGTGAGAGATGTAGTTCTATGGATTTTACTCCATGGAAACTATGCCACAGAGAAAATCGGACTATGATATTTGACCTGAAGTCAACCTAATTATTTTGAATAGTTCTTATGGAATGATAAGACAAAACGTTTGGTGTAGAGGTTGTCCTGGAAAAATTAAGACACAAGATCATTGCACACTGGTGAGATCACCCATCATATCTTCATAAATTCTGTTTTGCTGTAGTAATTTTAGGACTAAATCTGGCCTAACACGACCTTTTCATTTTTTTGTTAGCCATTAGTTAACAGTAGACTAATGTAGACTATTAATATAAACTCGGTCGACCATAAGTTATGTTGATGGGAAAACTAGCACATATTAAAAATTCTTAGAAGTCACTTTCACTTCAGTAGTACACATAATATAGACCTTGTGTAACTGGATTTCAGGATATGATTATTGAATTTATTTGGAAATCATTTCCAACAAATATAAAAACCACCAGTTCTCTATAATTTTTTAATGGGGCTGCCTTCCAACATGGAGGAGTTAGGTTAGTATTCACTTCTAGCCTGGAGCAAATTGCAAGTTTTCTCAAGTATTTATATAAATGACCCTTTACCAGACTATTCTAGAAAAATACATGATAAAATAAGCCTGTTTGAAATGCAGCATTTTCAAAATTCTAAATTTGAGGCAAGAACTCTTGATCCTAATTTAAATAATTTGTATATGTTTTTCATACCTTTTGTTCCTCACTAACATTTAATCCCACTTTAAATTATGGAATAGTTTTTTTTTCTTCTTAGGGAGAAAAATCTATGTTCACATAAGGAATAGATATATAAAAGCTATCATTGAATAGACTACTTTAGTATGTTATCCTGGAAGGTAAGGAATACAAATCTTCCATGCCTTTCACAGTCGTTGGCCCAGGGTAGATACTCAGTAAATATCAGTTTAATAAACAGAAGTGAAAAAAAAATGAATGACCAATTTGAATGATAGACTCAAATATTTTCCTTTGAAAAGCATCACACATTTGTGATTTAAAATGACATCTGCCTAAAAGTCCTCCATGCACTATCTTCTAACATCTTCTAAAACAGTTAAAAAAATAAATATGTAGTGAAAAGGAAAACAGTCTAAATGTAATTCTTGTAGACAACCTACGGTACAGTCTTGGAGAAACTCCAAAGACCAATATTACCAATGTCTGGATTGAAACAATACAACTATTATCCTAGACTAAATGTGTTTTGCCACATCAAATCTTACCTACATGAAATAATGGAAGATATCTACCTCAATTACTAATCTCTGATTTAGACCTGGGGCAAATCAGCTAGAGAACTAGAAAAATAAGTCTTCTACTCATACTCATGGAGGAGGTCAAAATTCTCCCATTTTTTTCTCTATATTAAAATAAAGTGAGCTCATCAAGATGATATATATATACCTAGGAGATGTCAACTCTTCAGAAGACTATCAGAAAACCTGTTGACCAATCAGAACTAAATTTATTAGACCTGATGCCATAAAGCAGAAGCCCACCTTGATCATCTTAGAAGTGTCATAGAAGAGGCACATCACAGGAGGATTTTTATAAAGGTTATCCAGACTTAAGTGGCTTAAGGTTGGTATTTCAAGGTGGAAACATGTTAGAATTGAGCAAAGTTCATAACATAATAGTTTAGGATTGACAATTACAATGGTGTGAGGATCTTGAATGATTCCTAGTAAGTAAAATATTTCCTGGGCAAGCTGCTTAGATTTTTTTTTTTTTATGAACTTGCTTTCAGGAATTTCCTAAAGCAATAAATGAAATTATGTATTTGTTGACACCCTTATCTTCCTTTAATAATGTCCTAGCATAAATAGTTAAGTCATGTTGACACAGGTGTCCTGACTTCCTAGTCAGGACAGCTTCACTATCCAATACCAACCTTTGGATAGTGAAGCTCTGTGGATGCAAGTGTTTTCAACTCTCACCAGTTAGGAAGTAGGGAGAAACTGAGGTGATCATTGCATCCTAGAACATTTAAAGCAGAGGTAAATAGTCTGAAAATAGGAAGAGTCCTGATTTCAGGAAATGCCGTGGATTGTAAATTGTGCACAATCTCTTAGGATTATCAGACACTTAAGAGGTGGAATTTGAAGACAATCTCACCTAAATTTAGCTGAACCACATGAAGACCTGGAAGACACTGGGAATTAAATTAGAAACTGCACATGTTAACCTGCAGTAAGCCTCAAATGGAATTTTGACTGGCATCCAGCCGAAGAATGAGCAGGGCCAATGACCTGCTATTTCCCTAGTCTTTTGGAAATACCACATCTTTATAGGGATCCTCTTATTTGAAGATAAGTACACAGAACAAAACTTACACAGGGCCAATACAAATACAATTGGGAATGGAAGAAAAAAAATCATGTGTAGGCTCATGGAAGGGCATGTTGCTCAAAATGATTTATCTTGGAAATCACAGAAAAGTTTATAAGCTATTTGGTGTTCTTGCTAGGGTGCACAATGACCTGACCACCCTGAAAAAGGAGCAAAAAATTATAGGCATTGAAGAACTCAGATGAAATGAAAAAGGCATAAAATAAAGAGATGAGAAGATAAGATACAGGGGAGCAAGAAGAAAATAATTAAGTTAACAGTTTAATAGCACATTCTTTTACAGGTTCCTTGTTGAAGAATAAACAGTTTTGAATTGTGTTGCAGGATTTGTGACTTTAGAAGCAATTTTTCTTTTAAACATGCTACAGCAGAGACAAAGAACTGCTGTTCAAACACTGGAACTAACAGTTTTTTGGTAACATTTTTTGGTACTGGTGGAAACAAGAATACATCTTTGGGGAAGAAAATTAAAAATTCAAAAATTACATTTGTTTGGTTTATGAATTACCACAATCACATTAAAATCACACTTCATAATTCTTAACTTTTGGAAAAGCATTTAGAAGTCTACAGTGCATATGGCTAAAAACAGGCCTTTATAGTAAATGAATTTAATAGTAGTATAGTCCTTATTTCTATGCACTGAATCGTGGAAAAACAACAAAAATAATTTCATTATATCAGAAAATAGTTATAAAATAGATCTTAGTTTAGCTCATCAGGTCACAAGTACTGTGTATCCTCTAACCTCTCTGACCAGCAAAGAGAATATATGTAGAACACAGTATTGGAATAAAAAATTAAAAATTTCCTTATAAATAGATGAGTGGGCTCATAATTTTATTTTAATCAAAACTGACTTTCTTTTTGAAAGGAGAATCACATTTGTGGTTACAGATTTTTGTCTCTCTCTCAAAATGACAATGCTATATCCTTTAATTTAGATATGTGTAAGACATTCTATAACTAGATTTCAGCAGAGTAATTGAATTGGAAAAAACTAGTTAATACAAAGTTAGATATAAATAACTTCATAAAGCTGGTTACAAAATTTAATAGAAATTTCCTGGATAAGAGTGAAATGAAGCTGCCCTGAAGAACATCCCTACTCCAATTCATAATGAACCGAAAGAAAATAAGAAAGTACAAATCAGCACCCCCACATCTTTCCCCTCCAACAAATAAAAAAGTCCACAGCAGCAATTAAAACCAGAATGGGACAAAACCCAGTGCTTCAAAGAATTATAGCTAAGGAAAGAAACATGACTGTGGAATGGTAAGCCTCTTAAACCCAACCTACTCCTCAGGAGCCCTAGTGACAAATAGAAAAATTCCTGAGAATTTTGTCTTACATTCCCCCATCTGGAGAGAAGCGACCTGAATCGTGACCTTATATTTGCCCTGACTGGAGTTAGGGGAAGTCGCCATGTTGGAAATTAATGATTCAGGTACAATGAACAAGGGCTGCCCCTCCCTGAGAGAAGTAAAAACTTCAGAACTAACAATGAATTTGGGGCCTGATCCAAAATATGAAAGCATATCTCAGAGAACAATACTTTGCCATGTGGAGTGAAACTGATGCAAGAACTTCAAAGCCCAGATCCTTTTAACAAAGATTACTCAACATTGTAACTGAAGTCTCTTCCTCCCTCTACTGCCCTGCTCTCAAGCCACTGGGGAAGAGAATGAAAGATCCTGTGTGAAGCCAAAGGAAAAATCCTCAGCTAATACTGCCACATTTGGCAACAATGAAAAAAAAAAAATCAATGCTTTCATTGTGTTTAAGGTTTATCAGTGCTAATAAAAGATCATCTTCTAGGAACTTAGAATTGTAAGACAATAGAGCACATTGAACAATTTTTGTTATTGCTCAGAAAGCATCACAGACTATGTATATTTCTGAAAATACAAAAACGTAGAAGAAACAAATCATGGTAATGCCATTCTCCATTTAAATGATGATCATAGACCTATTATCAAACACATTAACAACATTGTAAAACAAACAAATACGTTAAAAAAAAATTTTGTGGCCGGGCGCGGTGGCTCAAGCCTGTAATCCCAGCACTTTGGGAGGCCGAGACGGGTGGATCACGAGGTCAGGAGATCGAGACCATCCTGGCTAACACGGTGAAACCCCGTCTCTACTAAAAATACAAAAAAACTAGCCGGGCGAGGTGGCGGGCGTCTGTAGTCCCAGCTACTTGGGAGGCTGAGGCAGGAGAATGGCGTGAACCCGGGAGGTGGAGCTTGCAGTGAGCTGAGATCCGGCCACTGCACTCCAGCCTGGGTGACAGAGCAAGACTCCGTCTCAAAAAAAAAAAAAAAAAAAAAAAAAAAAAATTTGTGACACCATGTAATTTTCCAATGAATAAGGCTTAAAAATTTAAGTGTTAACAAGGCCCAGAGTAGTGTTTTGTAAACCAAGGGTCTTATACAATTAAATAATTATTTGATCCTAGTGGCTCAAAATTAGTATTTTTAAAAATTATAAAATAAAATGGAACAGAATAAAAGTATCGTTTATCCTTAAACAACTTGTGTGTTAGGGCTGTTGACCTCCCTGAGAAATAGAAAATCCCTGTGTAACTTCTGACTCACCAAAAGCTTACCCACAAATAGCCTACTGTTGACCAGAAGCCTTACTGGTAACACAGAAAGGTGATTAATGTATATTTTGTATGTTATATATATTATACACTGTATTCTTACAATAAGCTAGAGAAGAGAAATGTTATTTAGAAAATCATAAGGAAGAGAACAACACTTGTTGTTCAAGGCTCCACTGAATATCAATGCATTTTGTAAAGGTAAGTGTTTTTTTGTAAAACTGTTATTTAATTTTTGTGTGTGTATGTGTTCACAGAGTTGTGAGGTAAAATGCATTTCTTTCTGGGGATTATACAAAAGAATTTTTAAGGCCACCAGTCTACAAACTAAAGATTACATTTCAGATGCATGAAGAACATCTTATATCTTACATTAGAGAAAACAAAACACAAGAGAGAAAATCTTTTACAATAAATGGCAGAGCATACCAAAATCTAATCTTCACTAGTCAGCAAATCAATTCTGTTTAGGTAATTAGACTAGAAAAATTCAGTTTTTTTAAATCATCTTAAAGTGAGGCTCCCTCCAACATTCCTTTTAATTAAAAATGTATCATTAAGCCCTAGAGACCACTTACATTCTTGTCCTAATTCCCACCTATTCCAAAAGATTACTTTTTTTAAAACTCAAGATTTATGAATTTTACTCTACAATTTTCTTACTAAATACTTGCAATTTCTAATTCTAAATTGATTTTATAGACAATATTAAATGTGAAAAGGCTATTCATTAAAATTTCACAGATATAGCCATCTCTGTACACAAAAGCAAATTCATAGCTTTAAATCATATATTAAATATAGAATAGGAGAAACAAAAAGCAGATAGGAGACAGGACTAACATGCAGCTCCCACTTTCATGGAAAGAACAGCATCTAAAGACTCACATTGTGAACATTTACTTCAAGAACAACTGCAGGAACATACCAGGAAAATAGAAAGATTTCACAGATCCTTTGAAAGAAGCAGCTTGCTGCTGTGAACACTGTGAGAGAGCCAAAAACCTGTGAGTTCCCAACGTATGAGAGGGGAAAAAGCCTCCAAACACACATTCCCACTGGAGAACCTGAAAATCCAGGTCACTGGAGAAGGATTTAACCTTACCTATAGCTGGCATGGATTTAGGGGGCTGAACAACATATAAAAGTACAGGAAGCAATGGGAAGGGCCCTGTAGGCACTCCCAGTTCTCAGCTCAAGCTCAGGGAAGCCATTATTGGCCTTATCTCACAGAGGTCCTTGGGGAAGAGAAGGCAGTCAGAGGAATTTGGGAGGGTCCACAAGGTGAAGGAAGCTCCTAGCTAAAGTTTGTAATAATTTCAACTGGGCATGAACTTTCCTGAGCAGTATCCAGTATTGGTAGGGAGGAGGGGTGAACAGGAAGTACAGATATGAGTGCAGAAGCCACAGCCAAAGGTGTGGGCAGGGAGGGAGGGGCAAGGTCTGAGAGCCCTGCTTGCTTTCTCAGCAGGGAGGCTTATAGCCTGGGGCAAGGTCTCAGCCCTGCTTGAAGGCTGCCTGGATATAAACTCAGCATGATTAGGGAGGCATGGCAGGAGTGAGACTAGCCTTGCTGGCTGTGTGTGAGCTGGGGGAGGCCTGTCACTGCTGGCTTTCCTTCACTTCCCTATGACACAGTAGAGGCAGCCATAACCCCCATTGGCCTGGGAACCAACCCCAACCCCCTACACTGGTCACAGTTTGTCCCACCCAGGAGAGTCTGCGCTCGGGCCCACCTAATCCTGCCCCTACCTGATGGTTTCTTTCTACCACTTGGTAGCTGAAGACAAAAGGCATAATGTCTTGGGAGGTCTGTGGCCCTGCCCATCACCTGAGAAACTAGAGTACTCATCCTGGCCAATGTAGGACAAGATTATATCCCCCTTCTACTGTGTCTGGAATTGGTGGGTTCTTGGTGTCTCTAACTTCAAGAATGAAGCTGCAGACCCTCGCGGTGAGTGTTACAGTTCTTAAAGATGGTGTGTCTGCAGTTTGTTACTTCTGGTGGTTTTGTGGTCTTGCTGGCTTCAGGAGTGATGCTGCAGACCTTCACAGTGAGTGTTACAGCTCTTAAAGGCAGCATGTCTGGAGTTGTTCATTCCTTCCAGTGGGTTCATGGTCTCACTGACCTCAGGAGTGAAGCTGTAGACCTTCGTGGTGAGTGTTACAGTTCATAAAGGTGGTGCGTCCGGAGTTGTTCATTCCTCCTGGTGGGTTCTTAGTCTCACTGGCTTCAGGAGTGACACGGCATACCTTCACAGTGAGTGTTACAGCTCATAAAGGCAGCGTGGACCCAAAGAGTAAGCAGCAGCAAGATTTATTGTGAGGAGCGAAACAACAAAGCTTCCACAGCAGGGAAGGGGACCTCAACAGGTTGCCACTGCTGTTTCAGGCAGCCTGGTTTTATTCCCTTATCTGACCCCACCCACATCCTGCTGATTAGTCTTTTACAGAGAGCTGATTGGTCTGTTTTGACAGGGTGCTGATTGGTGTGTTTACAAACCTTGAGCTAGACACAGAGTGCTGATTGGTGCATTTACAATCCTCTAGCTAGACATAAAAATTTTCCCAGTCCCCACTCAACTCAGGCACCCAGCTGGTTTCACCTAGTGGATCCTGCACTGGGGGCCGCGGGTGGAGCTGCCCACTAGTCCTATGCCTCATGCCCGTACTCCTCAGCCCTTGGGTGGTTGATGGGATTGGGTGCTGTGGAACAGGGAGTGGTGCCCGTCGGTGAGCCTCGGGCCATGCGGGAGCCCAAGAGGGGGGCCTCAGGCATGGCAGGCTGCAGGTCCCAAGCCCTTCCCAGTGGGGAGGTGGCTGAGGACTGGCGAGATTCGAGCGTGGCATGGGCAGGCTGGCAGTGCTGGGGGGCCCGGTGCACCCTCTGCAGCTGCTGACCCAGGTGCTAAGCCCCTCACTGCCTGGGCTGGCGGGACAGTCTGAGTGCAGGCCCTGCTGAGCCCACGCTCACCTGGAGCTTGCGTTGACCTGTGAGTGCCATGAACAGCCCTGGTTCCCACCTGTACCTCTCTCTCCACACCTCCCCACAAGCAGAGGGAGCTGCTCTGGCCTCGGCCAGCCCAGAGAGAGGCTCCCACAGTGCAGCGGCAGGCTGAAGGGCTCCTCAAGTGCAGCCAGAGTGGGTGCCGAGGCTGATGAGGTGCCGAGAATGAGCGAGGGCTGCCAGCATGCTGTCACCTCTCACTACTACTGCAGCTGCAACTCTCTTGAAAGTGCCACCTCCTGGCTGGAGGCCAACCAATTCAAGCCATTACAGCAACTTAGAACAGAACAACATTGCTCCAATGAAGGAGAAAACAATAGCTTATTCCACTACCTGCAACACCCTGGCTAACCAGAGGTCTTCAGTCTGTCTACATGACAGCTTAGCTGTTAGCAAAACCATCAGAAAAACAGTTTACTAAACAAAAGTATAACCAAAGACTCCCACAGAGTCCACTTCACTTCCCTGCCACCTCAAATGGAGCAGGTACTGATAACCATGACTGGGAGACCTGAAGATGAATCACATCACAGGACTTTTTGCCAACGTTCCCCAGCACCAGCCTGGAGCTTGGTGTCCCTGCTGGGTGGCTAGACCAAGAAGAACAATAACAATCACTGCAGTCTGCCTCTCAGGAAGCCCTATCCTTAGAGGAAGAGGGAGAGCAACACATCCAGGATCAGTCTGTGAGACAAAAGAATCTGAACAGCAGCCCTTGAGTTTCAGATCTTTCCAGTGATGCAGTCTACTCAAATGAGAAGGAAACAGAAAAGTAATTCTGGTAATATGACAAAACAAGGTTCTATACCTACAAGATCACACTAACTCTCCAGCAATGAATCCAAACCAAAAAGAAATCTCCGAATTACCCAAAAAAAGAATTCAGAAGGTTGATTATTAAGCTACTTAAGAAGGCAGCAGAGAAAGGTGATAACCAACTTAAATAATTTAAAAAACACTACAGGATATGGATGAAAAAGTCTCCAGAGAAGTAGATATAAAGAAAAGATGATCACAAGTTCTAGAAAGGAAAGACACACTTAGAGAAATGCAAAATACACTGGAAAGCTTCAATAGAATTGAACAAGTGGAAGAAAGAAAGAGCTTGAGGTTAAATCTTTTGACTTAACCCAATCTGACAAAGAAAAAATATTTAAAAAGTGAACAATGCCTCCAAGAAATTTGGGATCATGTTAAATGACCAAACATAAGAATAATTGGTGTTTCTGAGATAAAGGAGAAATCTAAACATTTGGAAAACTTACTTGAGGGAATAATCAAGGAAAACTTCCCCAGCCTTGCTAGAGATCTAGACATCCAAATACACAAAGCTCAAAGAGCACCAGGAAATTCATTATATAAAGATCATCACCTAGGCACATAGCCATCCAATTATCTAAAGTCAAGATGAAAGAAAGAATCTTAAGAGCTGTGAGGTAAAAGCATCAGGTAACCTATGAAGGAAAACTTATCAGATGAACAGTGGATTTCTCAGCAGAAACCCTGCAAGCCAGAAGGGAATGGGGCCATATCTTTAGCCTCCTTAAACAAAATAATTATCAGCTAAAAATTTTGTATATAGCAAAACTAAGCTTCATAATGAAGGAGAGATGGTATTTTTCAGACAAGCAAATGCTGAGAGATTTGCCACCACCAAGCCAGCACTACAAGAAATGCTAAAAGGGGTCCTGAGTCTTGAAATAAAATCTTGAAATACACCTAAAGAGAAGCTCCTTAAAGCATAAATCTCACAGGATCTATAAAACAATAACACAATGAAAAAACCCAAGGTATTCAGGCAACAACTAGTAAGATAAATAGAACAGTACCTAACATCTCAATACTTACGTTGAATGTAAATGGCCTAAATGCTCCACTTAAAAGATACAGAATGGCAGAATGGATAAAAATCCATGACCCAAGTATCTGCTGTCTTCAAGAGACTCACCTAACACATAAGGGCTCACATAAACTTAAGGTAAAGGCGTGGAAAAACTATTCCTTGCAAATGGAAAACAAAAGTGAGCCAGAATAGTTATTCTTAGATCAAACAAAACAGACCTTAAAGGAACAGTTGAAAAAGACAAAGAGGGGCATTATATAACAATAAAAGGATTAGTCCAACAGTAAATTATCACAATTCTAAATATACATGTGCCTAACACTGGAGCTCCCAAATTTATAAAACATTATTACTAGATCTAAGAAATGAGATAGACAGCAATGCAATAGTAGTGCGGGATTCAATACTCTACTGATAGCACTAGACAGGCCATCAAGAAAGAAAGTCAACAAAGAAACAATGGACTTAAACTATATTCTAGAAAAAATAGACTTAACAGATATTTATAGAACATTCTACCCAGCAACTGCAGAACATACATTCTTTTCATCAGCATATGGAACATTCTTTAAGATAGACCATATAATAGGTCACAAAACAAGTCTAAATAAATTTAAGAAAATTGAAATTCTATCAAGTACTCTCTCAGACCACAGTGGAATAAAATTGGAAATCAATTCCAAAAAGAACCCTAAAAACTATGCAAATACATGGAAATTAAATAATCTGCTACTGAAAGATCTCTAGGTTAACAATGAAATTAAGATGAAAATTAAACAATTAGTTGAACTGAAAGATAATAGTGACAAAACCTATCAGAACCTCTGGAATACAGCAAAAGTGGTGCTAAGAGGAAAGTTTATAGCATTAAATGCCTGCATTGAAAGTCTGAAAGAGTACAAGTGGACAATCTAAGGTCACATCTCAAGGAACTAGAGAATCAAGAACAAATAAAACCCAAACCCAGCAGAGGAAAAGAAATAAAAAAGATCAGAGCAGGACTAAGTGAAATTGAAACAAGAAAAACAATACAAAAGATAAATGAAACAGAAAGCTGGTTCTTGGAAAAGATAGGAGCAATATTGATAGACCATTAGTGAGATTAATGGAGAAGAGAGAAGACCCAAATAAACTTAACTAGAAATGAAATGGAAAGTATAACAACTGATACCACAGAAATACAAAAGATTATTCAAGGTTACTATGAACAGCTTTACACACACAAACTAGAAAACCTAGAAGAGATGGATAAATTCCTGGAAATATACAACCCTCCTATATTAAACCAGAAAGAAATAGAAACTGAACAGACAGACCAATAACAAGTAGCAAGATTGAAACAGTATTAAAAATATTGCCAACAAAAAAAGTCCAGGACCAGATAGATCCACAGCTAAATTTTATCAGATATTCAAAGAAAATTGGTACCAGTCCTACTGAAGCTATTCCAAAAGATAGAGGAGGAGGGAATCCTCCCTCAATCATTTTATGAAGCCAATATCACCCTAATAACAAAACCAGGCAGGGACATAACAAAATACAGAAAACTACAGACCAGTATCCCTGATGAACATAGATGCAAAAATCCTCAACTAGCTAACCAAATGCAACAGCATAGCAAAAAGATAATCCACTGTGATCAAGTGGGTTTCATATTAAGGATGCAGGTTTGGTTTAACATATGCAAGCTAATATCACAAGTCAATAAATGTGATATACCACGTAAAGAAAAGTAAAAACAAAAATAATATGATTATCTCAATAGACACAGAAAAAGTATTTAACAAAATCCAACATCCTTTTATGAATAAAACCCTCAGCAAAATCAGCATAGAAGGGACATATCTTAAAATAATAAAAGTCAGTTATGACAAACCCAGAGCCAACTTTATACTGAATGGGGAAAAGTTGAAAGCATTTCCCTTGAGAACTGGAACAAGACAAGGATGCCCACTTTTGCCACTTCTATTCAAAATAGTACCAGAAGTCCTCTCCAGAGCAATCAGACAGGAGAAAGAAATAAAGGGCATCCAAATTGATAAAGAAGTCAAACTGTCACTCTTTGCTGATGATATGATCACCTACCTAGAAAACCCTAAAGACTTATCCAAAAAGCTCCAAGAACTGGTAAATGAATTCAGCAAAGTTTCAGGATACACAATCGTTGTACACAAATCCATAGTTCTGCTATACACCAAAATTGCCAAGCTGAGAATCAAATTAATAACTCAACCCCTTTTACAATAGATGTAAAAGCAAATAAAATACTTAGGAATATACCTAACCAAGGATGTAAAAGACCTCTACAAGGAAAATTACAAAACATTGCTGAAAGAATTCATAAACAACACACACAAATGAAAACACACACAAATGATGTATTTTCATGGATAGTGTCAGTATTGTGAAAATGACCATACTGCCAAAAGCAGTCTAAAAATTCAATGCAATTCCCACCAAAATACCACCATCACTCTTCACAGAACTAGAAAAAACAATCCTAAAATTCATATGGAACCAAAAACGAGTATAGCCAAAGTAAGACTAGGCAAAAAGAACAAATCTGGAGGAATCACATTACCGAACTTCAAACTATACTATAAGGCCGTAGTCACCAAAACAGCATGGTACTGGTATAAAAGTAGGCATATAGTAGGCATATAGAAAAATAGAACATAATAGAAAACCCAGAAATAAAGCCAAATACTTAAAAGCCAACTGATTTTTGACACAGCAAACAAAAACATAAAGTGGGGAAAGGACACCCTATTAAACAAATGGTGCTGGGATAACTGGTTAGCCACATGTGGAAGCATGAAACTGGACCTTCATCTCTCACCCTATACAAAAATCACCTCAAGATAAAGACTTATCTAAGACCTGAAACCATGAAGATTCTAGAAGATAACACTGGAAAAACCGTTCTAGACATTGGCTTAGGTAAAGAGTTCATGAACTTTTGGGTTCAAGAACCCAAAAGCAAATGCAAAAAAGACAGAGATAAATATATGGGGCCCAATTAAACAAAAAACTTCCACACAACAAAAGAAATAATCAGCAGAGTAAACAGACAACCCACAGAGTGGGAGAAAATATTCACAAATTATGCATTGGCAAAGGACTGATATCCAGAATTTACAAGGAACTCAAACAAATCAGCAAGAAAAAACCAATCCCATCAAAACATGGGCTAAGGACATGAATAGACAATTTTCAAAAGAAGATATACAAATGGCCAACAAGCATATGAAAAAATGCTCAATATCACTAATTATCAGGGAAATGAAAATCAAAACCATAATGAGATACCACATTACTCCTGCAAGAATGGCCATAATTAAAAAATCAAAAAATAATAGATGTTGACATTGATGTGGTGAAAAGGGAACACTTATACACTGTTGGTGGGAATGCAAACAAGTACAAACACTATATATTTTACCTAACAACTAGAAATGTTACAACAAAACAAACATAAGGAAGAAAAAAAGAGAAAGAACTGATAAATACGAAAGCACACAGAAATGATTTTGAATACAGAATGGATAAATAAAATTGATGTATTTCTTTGGGAAAAATTATAACTATGGCAAGATTTAAAAAGCTAAAAGAGAAACCCCATCCCCTGCAGAATTAAAAACAAATTTGAAAGAAAAATGGTATTTATTACCAGATAAAATAAACTATTGAAAATTACAAAAGAATAATATGTGCAAGCTCTATTTGGAAATACCTGAGACTAGGGATATTTTTTGAAACAAATTAAAATTAATAGCAGAAAATATTAGTTGTTCAATAATACTGGAAGAAATAATAAAAATTAGTTATCTTTCCCAAAGATTGCAGTCAAATGGTCTTAAAGAGTAGTTATTTTAAACTGCTACGTTGTAACTATTTCCCTCAGTATATTCAATTTTTGAAAGTATAGAAAAAATGAAAACATTTTCATTAGGTTTTATGAAGGTAGCATAATGTTGATACTAAATGATAACACAAAAATTTAAAAATGAAAATAAATATAAAAGAAACTACTTAGCTCATATTTGAGTTTAAATGATAAAATGTTTAGTAAAATATTAGCAAATCGAGTTTCAAGCATATTAGAAAGAAATATTGAGATCAAAAAGGGTTTATTCCAGAAATAGAAGGGATTTTAAAAATGGTAATTCATTAATATGTTAATGTCAAAACTGTATATTTTAATATTTCATATAGTAGTGGTATTAAAGAGGGACAGTTTTCTTATTTAAAAACAGCAAAACATTAAAAACTCTTTGTAAAATAGGAATATATCAATATTTTTGAAACTTATAGAGGTTATCTATTTTCAAACAATAGACAAAAGGGTGCAGTAGCCAATGAAACATGCTCCCAATGGCTAAAGCTAGAACAAGTTGAACAGTAAAATTTTAAAAAAGTATTGGATTGTAACTCAAAGTATAAAAAACTATGCACGAGTTCATACAGATATGAATAAATGATCATATCAATTGTTTGATGAGGGAGAAGAGATAAATTTATTTTGCGACTGGGCATGGTGGCTCACGCCTGTAATCCCAGCACTTTGGGAGGCCTAGGCGGGTGGATCACGAGGCCAGGAGATTGAGACCATCCTGACTAATATGGTAAAACCCCGTCTGTACTGAAAATACAAAAAAAAATTACCCAGGCATGGTAGCGTGCATCTGTAGTCCCAGCTACTCAGGAGGCTGAGGCAGGAGAATGGCGTGAACCCAGGAAGTGGAGGTTGCAGTGACCAGAGATTGCGCCACTGCACTCCAGCCTGGGCAACAGAGCAAGACTCCATCTCAAAAAACAAAAAAAATTGTAGAATTCCAAGTGAGTCATGTAGATATTCTAACCTAAGAACAGAATAAAACTTTCCATCCTTTAAGACTACATATAATGACTTCTTTCTAAAGAGTACGGTATGGAAAGAGGGAAAAATGTGTAATATTACAATGGATAAATCTGACAAACACATTTCATGCAGGTGACCGAGGTAAACATAAACAGTGATAGGTTATGACATTATGTTCCCTGGATATGACATGAAAAGGCATTTTATATTTGTGGTCTTCTTTCTTAAACCCCATATATCTAGTCTAATCAAGAGAAAAACATCAGAAAAATCCTAATAGAAGTCTGGAGAATAACGTCCTCAAAATTGTCAAGGTCATCAAAAACAAAGAAAGTCTGAGAAAATGTCACAACCAAGAACCTAAGGAGCCAGGACAACTAAATGTCATGTGGTAACCTAGATGGGATCCTGGATCATGAAAAGCGATCAGGTGAAAACTAAGGACATCTGAATAAACTATGTATGGATTTTAGTTACTAATAAATGTGTCATTTGTTCATTAATTGCAACAAATGTACCCTATTATAGTTATAACTAGTATTATTTTAAATCAATTGTGGTTTTTTTGCCATTAAAAGTAAATGGCAATTACTTTTGCACCAACCTATAATATAAAATGTTAATAAGGGGAACCTGTGCAGAACATATGGGAGCTCTTTGGAGTATCTGTTCAATTTTTCTGTAAATCTAAACTGCTCTAAAGAATTGTTAGTTAAACACATACAAAACGCAATTGCCACATTCAGTCTGAGCAGTGAAAACCTATTCTAGGGGATTTTTTGATTACTATAGTTCTTTTTAGAAGTTCTAACAATCAATAGTACATGAAACAGAAATATGGTTCAAAAATAGGTGAAAAATAATCTTTCTTTACAGGAGATAGTACAGTTTCCTAGAAAATTCAACAGAATAAAAAAAAACCTCCTAGACATAAAAAGAAAATTCAGAAAACTGAGTGTGGCTACAATATGTATATACTTTTCATACATCAGTAATAACTAGTTATAAAATAAAATGGAAGATCTCATTTGTAGTCCTCCAAAATAGAAAATACCTAAGAATTAATAGGAAGTTTCTACGTGAAAAAGAAAACCTTGCAAAACTATACTGAAAGATGTAAAATATTTGTATAACGGAAACAAGGCTCTTTGTGGCAGAATCTGATAGTTGTTGTCTGATACCCATTTTGAATTCTTCCTTTTAGGGATAGAACCCCATGTTTTTAGTGGGGTACATGTAACCCAGGAAGAGTTCACATTTCCCAGCCCATCTTGCATTTGGGTGCAGTGGTCACATAATTAAGTCATGGTCTATTGGATATGAGTGGAAGTGATGTGAACACCTAGGCCACATCCTTAAGAGGAAACTGCTCTCACTTTTTACTCCTCCATGCTTGGGTCTGCAACACAGATGTGGTAGATGTGATGAGCTCCTGATTTACTGAACTTTCCTTAAGTGGTAGGTTATTTAAGATGCACTCTCACTCTGTTGCCCAAGTTGGAGTGCAGTGGCACAATCTCAACTCACTGCAACCTCCACCTCCCAGGTTCAAGCGATTCTCCTGCTTCAGCCTCCTGAGTAGCTGGGACTATAGGCACATGCCACTGTGTCCAGAATTGGTGGGTTGTTGGTCTCACTGACTTCAAGAATGAAGTCCTGGACCCTCGTGGTGTTACAGTTCTTAAAGATGGTATGTCTGGAATTTGTTCCTTCTGATGTTCGGATGTGTTCGGAGTTTCTTCCTTCTGGTAGGTTCCTGGTCTCGCTGGCTTCAGGAGTGAAGCTGCAGACCTTCAGGGTGAGTGTTACAGTTCTTATGGCTGTGTGTCTAGAGTTGTTCATCCGGGGGGCGGAGTGGGGTGGTGCGTTTATGGTCTTGCTGGCCTCAGGAGTGAAGCGGCAGACCTTCTCAGTGAGTGTTACAGCTCATAAAGGCAGCATGGACCCAAACAGTGAGCACCAACAAGGTTTATTGCAAAGAGTGAAAGAACAAACCTCCCACTGGGGAAGGTAACCCAAGTGGGATGCCACTGCTGGCGCCGGCAGCCTGCTTTTATTCCCTTATCTGACCCCACCCACATCCTGACCATTGGTCCATTTTACAGAGAGCTGATTGGTCCGTTTTACAGAGAGTTGATGGGTCCGTTTTGACAGAGTGCTGATTGGTGCGTTTACAATTCTTTAACTAGACACAGGGCTAGACAGAAAAGTTCTCCAAGTCCCTACTAGGTTAGCTAGATACAGAGTATTGATTGGTGTATTTACAAACCTTGAGCTAGACACAGGGTACTGATTGGTGTATTTACAATCCCTTAGCTAGACATAAAGATTCTCCAAGTCCCCACTAGACACAGGAGCCCAGCTGGCTTTGCCTAGTGGATCCTGCGCTAGGGCCTCAGGGGAGCTTCCCGCGGTCCCGTGCTGAGGCTTCACTCCTCAGTCCCTGGGCGGTCAATGGGACTGGGCGCCACGGAGCAGGGAGTGGCACCAGTTGGGGAGGCTCTGGCCCTGCAGGGAGCCCATGGCAGGGGAGTGGAGGGGGGAGTGGAGGGAGAGGCTCGAACATGGCAGGCTGCAGCTCCCGAGCCCTGCCCCGCTGGGAGGCAGCTGAGACCCTGGGAGATTTGGAGCGCAGCGCTGGCGGGCCAGCACTGCTGAGGGACCTGGGGCACCCTCTGCAGCTGCTGGCCCAGGTGCTAAGCCCCTCACTGCCCAGAGCTGGCGGTGCCAGCGGCCAGGCTGCTCTGAGTGCGGGTCGCCAGCCCACACCCACCGGGAACTCGCGCAGGCCTACGAGCACCGTGCGCAGTCCCGGTTCCCACCCGCACCACTCCCTCCACACCTCCCTGCAAGCAGAGGGAGCTGGCTCTGGCCTTGGCCAGCCCAGAGAGGGGCTCCCACAGTGCTGTGGCGGGCTGAAGGGGTCCTCAAGCTCCTCCAGAGTGGACGCAGAGGCCGAGGAGGTGCTGAGAGCGAGGGCTGCTAGCGTGTTGTCACCTCTCACCACCACGCCCAGCTAATTTTTTTGTATTTTTAGTAGAGACAGGATTTCACCTTATTAGCCAGGATGGTCTTAATCTCCTGACAAGCTCATAAAGCCCGCCTGCCTTGGCCTCCCAAAGTGCTGGGATTACCAGCATGAGTCACCATGCCTGGCCAAAAGCTTATTTTTGTCTTCATTTT
This sequence comes from Macaca mulatta, assembly GCF_049350105.2. NCBI lineage: Eukaryota > Metazoa > Chordata > Mammalia > Primates > Cercopithecidae > Macaca > Macaca mulatta. The sequence continues at coordinate 110,794,773 of NC_133409.1, forward strand.
TAGCTTTAGTATTTTCTTTCTCCAGAACCAATTGTTCCCGCCCCCCCAGATGTTTAGAAACTATAAAGTAACCTTGAAAGACTCCGACATAACACCTTGACTAAGCTTGAATCATGCGACTATGTTGCCACCTTGCTCTGTTTTTCCTGCCCTTGAGGCCTTTGGCAACATCCTCTGTGATATGAATACCATTTGTAGTTTGCCTACACTTTTAATAAAACCTTTTTGCTGGGATAAGCATTGCTCCTTCCAAGTTGTTGCTTGCCCAAGAAGGCAATGCCCATAAGTGCCACCATATGAGCAAATCTCTTGCAAAACTTGTGTCTTTGGTTTTGTGCACAGGTGCTGATGAAGAGATGTTCTTCCTAAGGAATCAGGTTATTCAGGCTTAGTGGCATATTTTTCCGGTTGAAGCTTGTTTTAGAGATTGTGGTAAAGTTTCTTTTAGCATGTATAGAGAAATAAGTAAATCAAATAGTGAGATATCCTCATTGTAAGAAGAAAGTCAAAGAGTATCTTACTTATTTTTCTTACTTACTTTCCTCCTGTCTTGAAACAATGCCACTAGAATGGAAAGGTTGTACAAACACAGTTCTTAAGGAAATTGACACATGCTGAACATTGATTGTCGGGGTAGGTGTGGGGGAGGTGGAGCTTAAGCTGGTCTATTTTCTATTGCAATTCCAACTTGCCTAGTTGTCTGTCAATCCATTGTCTCCTCATCTCCTTATCTCCTTTCTCTACTTGCTTAGTGGAGCAGCTTCTGGAGATCTTCTTGTTGAGTGTATGAGCACACACATGCATACTCTCCAGTATCTGAGAAGGGCAGAATCAGCCCAGTTCCGCCCATGTGACTGGACAAACAATTCCAGATGATGTTGATAACACCTTTGTTTATAAAAAAAATGTTACTAATGTTCTTACGACAAATGGGTTAAACTGATTGTTTAAGATCCCTACATTTGGCTTGCATAGTAGATTTTCCTCTTGTTTGCAAAATGAAAATTGTTATATTATTCTAATTGCAAAATAATACATGTTTTTGTAAAATGTTCAGATATTAGAGAAACATATTAAAGTAAAAGTTACCTACATTTCAGTATCTAGAGATAACCACTCCTACCACCTTGGTGTGTGCTTCCAGGTGGTTTTCCATGCAAGCTTTCTCAAACTGCTCTCTGTAAAATGCTGGTTCAGATTATTTTTTAAAGTAGAAGACTTTAATGAAAAATTTGAGATATGCTGGGTTAAACAATGTTAAGCATGCTTATTGTAGGCCACAGAATTTTTATTCCTGATTGTGCTATGAGAAACTCTAAAAAAGACTTAATTTGCAGTACTTCCCAAATCTATGAGACTGGACTACTTTTTTTTGAAGAACAAAACAAAACAAAAAATCTGGAAAATGCTATCCTTTGAACATTTACTCGTACATTAAGACATGTCATACAAATGAGATAAAAAACTCAACCTAGTTTTTGTCCTGTTTCCATATAAACTCAGCAATGTATGATGAACATTTGCCCATATCCATAAATAGAGATTTACATCATTCTTAATGGCTGTGTAATATTCTGTTGTATATATGTATTATCCTCTAGTGAACCAAATTCTCTGTTAGTGGATGTTGGACACAAAGGAACATTGAGCAAAGAGGCAAAAAAAAAAAAAAAAAAAAAAAAAAAAAAAAAAAAAAAGAGAAACATGCACAGAATTCACAAAAATATTTGCAAAAACTAAAATGAAATCAGTAAACAAACAGGTCAGTATATCTTTAAGAACATGTACAGAGAACACAGAATTCACAGAAAGAGAAACAATAGACCATTATAAATATAACATAATGTTCAGCTTTACATCTATGCCATGCAAATAAGGATATCCAGTTATAATATTTAATTGATTAAAGTAGCAAAAAATAAAGACTACAAAATATGGCATCGTTGAGGATTTGGGAAAGTGTACACATTTACCCTGTTAGTGAAAAATGTAAATTGGTGCCACCTTTCTTAAGGGTAGGGTATCTACACCCATTAAAAATTTCAATAAGCATATCCTTGGAAACAGCAGGTCCAGTTTAGATTACTTTTTTGGCTGCAAGACTATGATCTCCTTTTTATAAACAATCCCTTATTGAGATCTTGCCCTGGGCTGCACACTGTGCTAGATTCATGGACAGGACAATTTTCTCAAGAAGTCTATGATATGTAGAGTTTGAGCAAATAAGGCTCACACAGAAACCACTGGACTGTCTCCCAAAACTTTTGAATCTCCAGTAATGATAATGCATTTGAATAAAATAATAATTATAACACTGAAATTAATCAAGATTTTTCTAAACAGAATGTATGTAGTTTCAATAGTGATTAGAAGAAAGTTTATATTCCTTTAATTTCCTGGCAGAGCTAGCATTTACTACAACTGGAAATCCTGCTAGTGAGTATAAGCTAATAAACAGCCGGTTTCAAAAATCAGGATTTTTTTATTCTGAGACATGCTTTTCTGTCTTTTTCTTCTTCCAAATAATTACACTTCTAGTTCCGTCATGTTTTCCTACTTCAGTCACTGCGTGGTAGCTTTCTTCATCAGAAAAATAAATTCTGATGCAGAGGAAGAAGTCAGCTGGATGCATATATTTAATCCATTCTGTTGGAAGCTCTGTGAGGGAATGGATTGTTTTACCTCCACAGATCCCCAATACCCAGTGCCTGTTGCTAAGCCCATTGGGTGGACTCAATATATTTGTTGACTATAGTTTGAGTGGACCTTACATAAGGTGATATTAATGAACTTAGAGCTTTGAAGATGAGTTCTAGATGGAAAGATTAGCCATGATATCTATTCCACATCCAAGTACTTTTTAAACATAATTGCCTAGAGAGAAATGTAAAATCACTGGATAGAAAGAGTAGAAACTTCACAGCCAAATGCAAATTTAGGTAAATGAAAATTATAAGAAGCAAGTATTTGGAAATTCCCCTTTGTCTAAATCAGATTGAGTCATTAACATAGAATATCAAGAAATAAGTGATTTGATAAATATGAAAATAAAATGGAAGGAGAAGGAAAGGGGATCAGAAAAAGTATGCACTAAGGACATTAAGTACAGATTATACCTTTAGGGATATACTACCTTTAATCCTCCCTATCCCTACGATGCTGCAAGATTATTGTTACTGTGCTTATTTTACAAACGAGGACAGAGTGTGTATAACAGTTTAAATAATTTACTAAAGACCACCTATCCTGCTAGTACCTGGAATACATTGGAAATAAGCTCTGCCATTCCTTCTTATAGAGAAAGACTTGCCAAACACGGTGAAGATAGCAAATCGAAGGAACAGCATAAAAATTATCCATTGGATATACTATGGAAGTGGTTCTCACACTTTAGTGTGTCAGAATCACCAAAGAGCTTGTCAAAACCGGCTTTCTGGGCCCCACCTCCAGAGTTTCTGAATCAGTAGGTCTGGAATGGGATCAGATAATCTGCATTTCCAACCAGTTCCCAGGTGCTGCTGTTGCGGCTGCCAGTCCAGGAAACACACCTTGAGAATCATTGAACTAGAGGAATTTCATTATTATCATCTGTCTTGATTTTAGAAGGGCATTTGCAAAGTCTTTTTATGATATCCATTTGGTCAAGATTTTTTAAACTATTAATTCATAATTAATTCAACAACTGAGTCATTCAGCAAATAGAATAGTGATGGAGACAAAGCATAGAATTACAGTTGAAACCTGTTCCTAATATATAAAAAGTGACTTAATAACTTAATAGATATTTTAAAAGTTTAGATCACAAAGTCAATATATGGTTAAAGGAAAGAGGCTCTAAAATTACTAAGGCTTCTGATTATACTAATACAGGAAGTCTATCTATTTTATTAATTTTTTTTGAGAAATCTGCTCCTGAATTCATTGATCATTTGAATGGTTTTTGTGGCTTGATCTCCTTCAGGTTAGCTCTCAGTTTGGTTATTTCTTATATTCTTCTAGCTTTGGGATTTGTTTACTCTTGGTTCTCTGGTTCTTTTAGTTGAGATTTTAGGTTATTGACTTGAGCTCTTTCTAGGTTTTTGATATGGCCATTTAGTGCCATAAATTTCCTTCTTAACATTGTCTTAGTTTTGTCCCAGATATTCTGATTCATTGTATTTTTGTTCTCATTAGTTTCAAAGATCTTGATTTCTGCCTTAATTTCATTATTTACTCAAAAGTCATTCAGGAGTAGGTTATTGAATTTCCTTATAATTATATGGTTTTGAGTGAATTACTTAGTCTTGAGTTCTAATTTGATTTTACTGTGGTCCAAGAGACTTATGATTTCAGTTCTTTTGCATTTGCTGAGGAGTGTTTTACTTATGATTATGTGAGTGATTTTAGAGTAAGTGCCATGTGGTGATGAGAAGAATGTGTATTCTGCTTTGTGTGTGTGTGTGTGTGTGTGTGTGTGTGTGTGTAGTTCTGTAGGTATCTACAAGGTCCAATTGATCCAGTGCTGAGTTCAGGTCCTTAATATCTTTGTTGATTTTCTGTCTCAATGATCTGTCTAATATTGTCAGGGGAAAGTTAAAAGTCTCCTGCTATTATTGTGTGAGGGTTTAAGTCACTTTGAACGTCTCTAAGAACTTGCTTTATAAATCTGCGTTCTACTGTGTTGGGGGCATATATATTTAGGATAGTTAGCTCTTCTTGTTGAATTGAACCCTTTATCATTTTGTAATACCCTTCTTTGTCTCTTTTGATCTTTGTTGGTTTAAAGACTGTTTTGTCTGAAAACATAATTGCAACACCTGCTTTTTTTCTGTTTTCTATTTGCTTGGTAAATTTTCCTTCATCCCTTTATTTTGAGTGTCTTTGGATGTGAGATGCATTTCTTGAATGCAGCATACTAATGGGTCTTGGCTCTTTACCCAGCTTGCCACTCTGTGTCTTATAATTAGGGCATTACATTTAAAGTTAGTATTGTTATACATGGATTTCATCCTGTCATTGTGATGCTAGCTGGTTATTTTGCCAACTTGTTTATGTGGTTGCTTTTTAGTGTCACTGGTCTGTGTACTTGAGTTTATGTTTGTAGTGGCTGGTAGTGATTTTTCCTTTCCATATTTAGTGCTTCCTTCAGGAGCTCTTCTAAGGCAGGTCTGGTGGTAGGCATAATATGACAATTATGGGAAGGAATCCCACTGTTCCCTGGATTGAAGAGAATATATAGATTAATAAACTTAATTCCAGGTGCCTCTTCAAAAAGTAGAAGAGACTCTAGAGTAGTGAAAGTTCTAGAACTTGTACATGAAATGCCAGGACACAAGGAAGAGTAAGTGGCTCAACTTACTTGGGTTGTGGAGTAGCAGCTCCTATGCTGGTGAGGAATTGTACAAAATAAACTCCATCTGCCTCTGACTTAAGATTTAGTTCAAATTTTAGGGGAAAGACACATAAACAACTATTATACTGCAACATAAAAGGAACCAATTGCTATAATAGGGCTTATTAAAAATCGGCCAGGAGAGAATAGGAAAGAGGGAGTAGATAGGGCCATCATGATCCAGCAAGGTTCACAGGAATGCTGCATCCAAGGTGAGTCCTGAGAAAGTAGTAGAATTTCAAAATGTGGAATTTAAATTTATTCAATTCAACCAACACTTGTGGGACATTTATTGCATGTGGGACTAGGCACCAGATACAAAGATAAATACAATATTGTTTCTGCCCTCCAGAGTGCTGACCATGGCACATGTTGTGCTAGTTGCTGGGTATAGGGTGGTGGGAAGAAAACAGAAGTGGGTTCTAAGTCTCATGAAGTATATATGACAGAAATTTGTATAATGGGATAGAAATTTTGAAAGAAGGTGGAAAGGAACTCTATGGAAAGAGCATGAAAAGAAACACCAATATGGCTGTCAAATGCAAGAGGTACTCTCCTTGGCTGAGCAGTTCACTTGTGGGAGTGAAGATGTGAATAAATACAGTGAGAGATAGTTTGGGTGAGTATTAGTGTAGATAAATGAAGGGGACATGCCTGGTGAAGTTTAGACCTCATTAATTGGGTAACAGGATTTATGTAAAAGATGTGGGAAAATGGGGTTGATATCATCCAGTCTGTTTGGGAGGATAACTGGTGACCACATAAAGGACAGATTTGAGAAGCAAGAGGTTAGATGTGGGGAAATTAGGTGAGAGGTCACTGCTCAGGACCTTGTGAAAGGCGAGAGCTTTTGCTCATTATGTTAGAAAGTTCAAAGATGATATTAAAGAAAAAATGTACATGGTATATGCTTAAAAATATTCAAAATAGCCATTTCCTTTCTTCTCTCTTTCCTCCCTGCCTTCCATATCTATTTGCCTCTCCTCTTCTCTTACATTTTCTTACTGTTTGGAAAGATGTTTCTAGGTCCAATAAAATATTTTTGTGTTAAAATTACTAGAGGGATTTTTCCTGTGTTTGACTGAGAGATTCTAAGGGGGCAGTTTGCTAAATTGTATCACTTATTTATCAGTTGGTAAAAACCAAATCCATATTTTCATAGCATTCATTATGATTTGGACCATAGGTATGAGTGCATGCATTGCATATTTTATTGTGTTTTCCTTTTTGGCATGGTGCATCGTAAAATGATTTTGTTATTAAGCTCTACTTTTAATGTAATATTATTCCAGTTCTATGCTGAAGGTACCGTGCTGCCAGAGCAGGGAGTTTTCTGTACTACTTACCAGTCATTGGCTTATCTTATACCAATGTCCTTTCCTTTGGAGCAGGAGAACCCAGGGAAACAAATAAAGCATAGGTTAAATAGTCATCAAGTCAATAGCATTTTGGATTTCAAACAAGACAATAGAGCACCACTAACAAATCAATGTAAAATGCTAGTGAGGCTAAGAAGTTTAACATCAAGGGACAATAATAAAATTAAAACTTCAACAGTCTGCTCTCCACACTAAACTGTTCTCAAGTTTATTTGGTAATTCTCTTATTCTGACTATATTGCATCAGTACAAACAGCGAGAGGAAAATCTATCTAACTTATGATAACTTATGAACTATGGCTTAGAACTATCTATCTAACTTATGAACCTATGGCTCTCATTAAACTCTGTGACATAGTTTATTTGCAATGAGGGTACTTAATGTGGTCTTTGAGTTATTGTTTCAAAGAATTCCATTTATCAGAAGGGTATTTTCAATGGCTGTGGATTCAGGCAACATTTATTTGTATATTAGATTGATTAGATTACTTCCACCAATTTTAAAATAATTATGTCAGAGAATAGAATTTTTTGTTTGGTGTGATAAAGTTAATTATATTGACTTGAATAACAAAAATAAATATGATTGAGGAAAGGGAATGAGATAATATTTCTGTTAGCCTGTTAGGATAGGAGCAAGTGATAATTGTTGAGAGTCCACAGGTTTGGCATTAGCCAACTGAAAAATAAGAATACATGTCACTGTAAGGAAGAAATATTGGTGATAATGTGCTCGTGGCTATTTCTGTAACTCTAGCTCTTTATACCAGTGGCACAGATGCTACTTCTGAGTGTAGAAAGATACAAAATTTGCAACTTCAAACAAGTAAGCAAGAAATGGAACTCATCTAAATGATCTCAACTAAGACCTATCTAGGAATCTGTACTCCACGAACATGTAACATATCCAGTTTCAGTTACCTTTGGAAGTTCTTCCTTCCCAAGGCCATACCAGAAAGCAGAAGGCATAAAGGGCCATGAGAGAGGCTTTCATCTCAGGCGTTGAGTGGTTGCTGACACCTCATTAATGAAGCCGGCCTGGGCTGTTGTTTATGGTGCTGCTGCTCCTGCGCCAATGTGAAGGTGAGAATCTTGGCCTAGGCTGAGAGTTCTGGTGTTTAGGGCTCATTTTATTTGCACTCTGATATATTTTCCTGGCATTCCAGCACTTTATGGGTACTGGCTCCCCAGTATTCTTGGGATCCTGTAGACCCTATCTTCTTCATAGCCTCTGAGAATCTCTGCTTTTCTTACTCTCAAGATTATTTTTGTTCTCCCACTCTCCTCTTGGGATCCAGAGGACAATCTTTAATTAGCACAGACTCAGACCCTTGTGAAAGATTACAAGGGGATTTTTATCCAAGCTGAAGGAGATGTTAAAAAGGTCTTGCTTTTGGTTTGGAATAGGGGAAAAAATCTATAAGGCAAACAACTATAAAATAGCATGTTGGTATATTACAACATTTCTTATGTTGCTTCCTTTCTCTGGTGATGCAGATGTGGGCTTACTAGTATAGACTGGTTGGGTCTCTTTATGACTGTGGAGGGCCTATCTGTTATACAGCTGGGGGCTCCATTCCCCTCAGAGTCAAGCTATACAGAGTCAGCATGGTTGCACACCAGCCTGGGTTCAGTGTTGGCAAGCAGAATATCCTGACAAACATGGTAGGTTGCAGAATTAGTCCTGCATCTTGCCACCTCTATCCACCTCTCCCTCATCCCCCTACCTCTCTCAACATGTGACTCTTATTTCCCTATATTTGCTTTTCTTCACTTCTATGATCTGTTATGTGACTCCGTTCTTCTGATTTTCTTATTTTGAGTTTCCCTTTGAAGGATAAGCGATGCTGGAAATTTCCTCTGTCAACATGGCAATGTCCTTGTCCCTTTGTGTCCGAGCATCACAAGATATATAAGATATCTATACAATAAGATGGAAAATACATCTGACTTCACTCCTATTTGTAAACATTTGGGTCTGGGAAGAATGCAGAAAGGAAATGCTAATACTACATTTCAAGCTTATAAACATTTATAAAAATACATGCATCAAATTTGTTTTTTAGATACCATTTTGCAACATGTAGATGCAAATCATACCAAAATAACTTCTTTGACAGGTGTTTCTCTGAGTAGGCATGGTGTCAGTTCCATTAAGGCAGAGGGCTTGATACATTTTTTGATGTTTCGATGTCTAAAGTTCCCTTCCCTTCCCTTCCCTTCCCTTCTTCCCTCCCTCTCTTCCTTTTTTCCTCTCTCTCTCTCCCTCCCTCCCACCTCCCTCCTTTTCTTCCTCCTTCCCTCTCTTCCTCCCTCCTTTCCTTTCTTTCCTTTTCTTCTTCCCTCTCCCTCCCCCCCTCCCTCCCTCCCTTCCCCCCCCCCTCCCTCCCTCCCTCCCTCCCTCCCTCCCTCCCTCCCTCCCTTCCTTCCTTCCTTCCTTCCTTCCTTCCTTCCTTCCTTCCTTCCTTCCTTCCTTCCTTCCTTCCTTCCTTCCTTCCTTCCTTCCTCTCTCTCTCTCTTCAACACAGTTTGGCTCTGTCACCAGGCTGGAGTGCAGTGGTGTGGTGTGATCTTAACTCACTGTAACCTCTGCGTACATGTTCAAGCATTTCTCCTGCCTCAGTCTCCGAGTAGCTGGGATTACAGGTGCACGCCACCACATCCAGCTAATTTTTGTTTTATTAGTAGAGATGGGGTTCCACCATGTTGGCCAGGCTGGTCTCAAACTCCTGACCTTGAGTGATCCACCTGCCTCAGCCTCCCAAAGTGCTGGGATTACTGGTGTTAGCCATGGCACCCAGTCTAAAGCACCATTTCTATGTGAACAGCATACCAAAATTTTATTCCGGACTAAAATCCCAAACAAAAGACAAAGAAAATCTGTAAAATTCTTGCAGCAATTTTATCATGTTTTGTTTATTGGCTATATTTTAAATAAATAAATGAAATATTACATCAAATGAAAGCATCCACATTGAATTCTAAACAAATAAAATGGAATGAGCAAAATTGAGTCAGGGAGCAAGAAGTATTTATTTGAAGCCCTGTGATATGCCTGATACTGTTTTAAGTGCCCAGGAATGCATGAAAAACATATAAAAATAATCCCTGCCAATAAAGAGTGTTAAATCTAGATTGAAAAACTGTGTAGAAAATAGCTCAAGAACAATGTAGGAAATGACAGATTTCTTTTAGTAGGTACAAACTTAAGTACAATATGATCAGACTATAAATTTATTGTAGGTTCAGTTAGGAAAGTGAAGTTGCAGTAGGACCAAGAAACATAAAATCGAAGAATCAGTTTCCTACTTTCAAGACACATTTGAAGTCTTGCTCGTGGTTGGAAGAAGATACACATTTCTAAATATGTTTAATATGTTTTACTAAACTTATTTTTTTTTTTTTATGTAGAAGTGCTGTTATTTATTTATTTATTTATTTATTTATTATTATACTTTAAGTTTTAGGGTACATGTACATAACGTGCAGGTTTGTTACATATGTATACTTGTGCCATGTTGGTGTGTTGCACCCATCAACTCGTCAGCACCCATCAACTCGTCATTTACATCAGGTATAACTCCCAATGCAATCCGTCCCCCCTCCCCCCTCCCCATGATAGGCCCCGGTGTGTGATGTTCCCCTTCCTGAGTCCAAGTGATCTCATTGTTCAGTTCCCACCTATGAGTGAGAACATGCGGTGTTTGGTTTTCTGTTCTTGCGATAGTTTGCTAAGAATGATGGTTTCCAGCTGCATCCATGTCCCTACAAAGGACACAAACTCATCCTTTTTGATGGCTGCATAGTATTCCATGGTGTATATGTGCCACATTTTCTTAATCCAATCTGTCACTGATGGACATTTGGGTTGGTTCCAAGTCTTTGCTATTGTGAATAGTGCTGCAATAAACATACGTGTGCATGTGTCTTTATAGCAGCATAATTTATAATCCTTTGGGTATGTACCCAGTAATGGGATGGCTGGGTCATATGGTACATCTAGTTCTAGATCCTTGAGGAATCACCATACTGTTTTCCATAATGGTTGAACTAGTTTACAATCCCACCAACAGTGTAAAAGTGTTCGTATTTCTCCACATCCTCTCCAGCACCTGTTGTTTCCTGACTTTTGAATGATTGCCATTCTAACTGGTGTGAGATGGTATCTCATTGTGGTTTTGATTTGCATTTCTCTGATGGCCAGTGATGATGAGCATTTTTTCATGTGTCTGTTGGCTGTATGAATGTCTTCTTTTGAGAAATGTCTGTTCATATCCTTTGCCCACTTTTTGATGGGGTTGTTTGTTTTTTTCTTGTAAATTTGTTTGTGTTCTTTGTAGGTTCTGGATATTAGCCCTTTGTCAGATGTGTAGATTGCAAAAATTTTCTCCCATTCTGTAGGTTGCCTGTTCACTCTGATGGTAGTTTCTTTTTCTGTGCAGAAGCTCTTTAGTTTAATGAGATCCCATTTGTCAATTTTGGCTTTTGCTGCCATTGCTTTTGGTGTTTTAGACATGAAGTCTTTGCCCATGCCTATGTCCTGAATGGTACTACCTAGGTTTTCCTCTAGGATTTTTATGGTATTAGGTCTAACATTTAAGTCTCTAATCCATCTTGAATTAATTTTCGTATAAGGAGTAAGGAAAGGATCCAGTTTCAGCTTTCTACTTATGGCTAGCCAATTTTCCCAGCACCATTTATTAAACAGGGAATCCTTTCCCCATTTCTTGTTTCTCTCAGGTTTGTCAAAGATCAGATGGCTGTAGATGTGTGGTATTATTTCTGAGGACTCTGTTCTGTTCCATTGGTCTATATCTCTGTTTTGGTACCAGTACCATGCTGTTTTGGTTACTGTAGCCTTGTAGTATAGTTTGAAGTCAGGTAGCGTGATGCCTCCAGCTTTGTTCTTTTGACTTAGGATTGTCTTGGAGATGCGGGCTCTTTTTTGGTTCCATATGAATTTTAAAGCAGTTTTTTCCAATTCTGTGAAGAAACTCATTGGTAGCTTGATGGGGATGGCATTGAATCTATAAATTACATTGGGCAGTATGGCCATTTTCATGATACTGATTCTTCCTATCCATGAGCATGGTATGTTCTTCCATTTGTTTGTGTCCTCTTTTATTTCACTGAGCAGTGGTTTGTAGTTCTCCTTGAAGAGGTCCTTTACATCCCTTGTCAGTTGGATTCCTAGGTATTTTATTCTCTTTGAAGCAATTGTGAATGGAAGTTCATTCATGATTTGGCTCTGTGTTTGTCTGTTACTGGTGTATAAGAATGCTTGTGATTTTTGCACATTAATTTTGTATCCTGAGACTTTGCTGAAGTTGCTTATCAGCTTAAGGAGATTTTGGGCTGAGGCAATGGGGTTTTCTAAATATACAATCATGTCATCTGCAAACAGGGACAATTTGACTTCTTCTTTTCCTAACTGAATACCCTTGATTTCTTTCTCTTGCCTGATTGCCCTAGCCAGAACTTCCAACACTATGTTGAATAGGAGTGGTGAGAGAGGGCATCCCTGTCTTGTGCCAGTTTTCAAAGGGAATTTTTCCAGTTTTTGCCCATTCAGTATGATATTGGCTATGGGTTTGTCATAAATAGCTCTTATTATTTTGAGGTATGTTCCATCAATACCGAATTTATTGAGCGTTTTTAGCATGAAGGGCTGTTGAATTTTGTCAAAAGCCTTTTCTGCATCTATTGAGATAATCATGTGGTTCTTGTCTTTGGTTCTGTTTATATGCTGGATTATGTTTATTGATTTGTGAATGTTGAACCAGCCTTGCATCCCAGGGATGAAGCCCACTTGATCATGGTGGATAAGCTTTTTGATGTGTTGCTGAATCCGGTTTGCCAGTATTTTATTGAGGATTTTTGCATCGATGTTCATCAGGGATATTGGTCTAAAATTCTCTTTTTTTGTTGTGTCTCTGCCAGGCTTTGGTATCAGGATGATGTTGGCCTCATAAAATGAGTTAGGGAGGATTCCCTCTTTTTCTATTGATTGGAATAGTTTCAGAAGGTATGGTACCAACTCCTCCTTGTACCTCTGGTAGAATTCAGCTGTGAATCCATCTGGTCCTGGACTTTTTTTGGTTGGTAGGCTATTAATTATTGCCTCAATTTCAGAGCCTGCTATTGGTCTATTCAGGGATTCAACTTCTTCCTGGTTTAGACTTGGAAGAGTGTAAGTGTCCAGGAAATTATCCATTTCTTCTAGATTTTCCAGTTTATTTGCATAGAGGTGTTTATAGTATTCTCTGATGGTAGTTTGTATTTCTGTGGGGTTGGTGGTGATATCGCCTTTATCATTTTTAATTGCGTCGATTTGATTCTTCTCTCTTTTCTTCTTTATTAGTCTTGCTAGTGGTCTGTCAATTTTGTTGATCTTTTCAAAAAACCAACTCCTGGATTCATTGATTTTTTGGAGGGTTTTTTGTGTCTCTATCTCCTTCAGTTCTGCTCTGATCTTAGTTATTTCTTGCCTTCTGCTAGCTTTCGAATGTGTTTGCTCTTGCTTCTCTAGTTCTTTTAAATGCGATGTTAGAGTGTCAATTTTAGATCTTTCCTGCCTTCTCTTGTGGGCATTTAGTGCTATAAATTTCCCTCTACACACTGCTTTAAATGTATTCCAGAGATTCTGGTAGGTTGTATCTTTGTTCTCATTGGTTTCAAAGAACATCTTTATTTCTGCCTTCATTTCGTTATGTACCCAGTAGTCATTCAGGAGCAGTTTGTTCAGTTTCCATGTAGTTGAGTGGTTTTGATTGAGTTTCTTAGTCCTGAGTTCTAGTTTGATTGCATTGTGGTCTGAGAGACAGTTTGTTATAATTTCTGTTCTTGTACATTTGCTGAGGAGTGCTTTACTTCCAATTACGTGGTCAATTTTGGAGTAAGTACGATGTGGTGCTGAGAAGAATGTATAGTCTGTTGATTTGGGGTGGAGAGTTGTATAGATGTCTATTAGGTCTGCTTGCTGCAGAGATGAGTTCAATTCCTGGATATCCTTGTTAACTTTCTGTCTCGTTGATCTGTGTAATGTTGACAGTGGAGTGTTAAAGTCTCCCATTATTATTGTATGGGAGTCTAAGTCTCTTTGTAAGTCTCTAAGGACTTGCTTGATGAATCTGGGTGCTCCTGTATTGGGTGCATATATATTTAGGATAGTTAGCTCTTCCTGTTGAATTGATCCCTTTACCATAATGTAATGGCCTTCTTTGTCTCTTTTGATCTTTGATGGTTTCAAGTCTGTTTTATCAGAGACTAGTATTGCAACCCCTGCTTTTTTTTTGTTCTCCATTTGCTTGGTAAATCTTCCTCCATCCCTTTATTTTGAGCCTATGTATGTCTCTGCGTGTGAGATGGGTCTCCTGAATACAGCAGACTGATGGGTCTTGACTCTTTATCCAGTTTGCCAGTCTGTGTCTTTTAATTGGAGCATTTAGTCCATTTACATTTAAGGTTAAGATTGTTATGTGTGAACTTGATCCTGCCATTATGATATTAACTGGTTATTTTGCTCGTTAGTTGATGCAGTTTCTTCCTAGCCTCAATGGTCTTTACATTTTGGCATGTTTTTGCAATGGCTGGTACCAGTTGTTCCTTTCCATGTTTAGTGCTTCCTTCAGGGTCTCTTGTAAGGCAGGCCTAGTGGTGACAAAATCTCTAAGCATTTGCTTATCTGTAAAGGATTGTATTTCTCCTTCACTTATGAAACTTAGTTTGGCTGGATATGAAATTCTGGGTTTAAAATTCTTTTCTTTAAGAATGTTGAATATTGGCCCCCACTCTCTTCTGGCTGGTAGAGTTTCTGCTGAGAGATCTGCTGTTAGTCCGATGGGCTTCCCTTTGTGGGTAACCCGACCTTTCTCTCTGGCTGCCCTTAAGACTTTTTCCTTCATTTCAACTTTGGTGAATCTGGCAATTATGTGTCTTGGAGTTGCTCTTCTTGAGGAGTATCTTTGTGGCGTTCTCTGTATTTCCTGGATTTGAATGTTGGCCTGCCCTACTAGGTTGGGGAAGTTCTCCTGGATGATATCCTGAAGAGTGTTTTCCAACTTGGTTCCATTTTCCCCCTCACTTTCAGGCACCCCAATCAGACGTAGATTTGGTATTTTTACATAATGCCATACTTCTTGCAGGCTTTGTTCATTTCTTTTTCTTCTTTGTTCTTTTGGTTTCTCTTCTTGCTTCATTTCATTCATTTGATCCTCAATCGCTGATACTCTTTCTTCCAGTTGATCGAGTCGGTTACTGAAGCTTGTGCATTTGTCACGTATTTCTCGTGTCATGGTTTTCATCTCTTTCATTTCTTTTATGACCTTCTCTGCATTAATTACTCTAGCCATCAATTCTTCCACTTTTTTTTCAAGATTTTTAGTTTCTTTGCGCTGGGTACGTAATTCCTCCTTTAGCTCTGAGAAGTTTGATGGACTGAAGCCTTCTTCTCTCATCTCGTCAAAGTCATTCTCCGTCCAGCTTTGATCCGTTGCTGGAGATGAGCTGCGCTCCTTTGCCGGGGGAGATGCGCTCTTATTTTTTGAATTTCCAGCTTTTCTGCCCTGCTTTTTCCCCATCTTTTGGTTTTATCTGCCTCTGGTCTTTGATGATGGTGATGTACTGATGGGGTTTTAGTGTAGGTGTCCTTCATGTTTGATAGTTTTCCTTCTAACAGTCAGGACCCTCAGCTGTAGGTCTGTTGGAGATTGCTTGAGGTCCACTCCAGTCCCTGTTTGCCTGGGTATCAGCAGCAGAGGCTGCAGAAGATAGAATATTTCTGAACAGAGAGTGTACCTGTCTGATTCTTGCTTTGGAAGCTTCCTCTCAGGGGTGTACTCCACCCTGTGAGGTGTGGGGTGTCAGACTGCCCCTAGTGGGGGATGTCTCCCAGTTAGGCTACTCAGGGGTCAGGGACCCACTGGAGCAGGGAGTCTGTCCCTTCTCAGATCTCAACCTCCGTGTTGGGAGATCCACTGCTCTCTTCAAAGCTGTCAGACAGAGTCGTTTGCGTCTGCAGAGGTTTCTGCTGCTTTGTTGTTGTTGTTGTTGTTGTTTAGCTGTGCCCTGTCCCCAGAGGTGGAGTCTACCGAGACAGGCAGGTTTCCTTGAGCTGCTGTGAGCTCCACCCAGTTCGAGCTTCCCAGCAGCTTTGTTTACCTACTTAAGCCTCAGCAATGGTGGGCGCCCCTCCCCCAGCCTCGCTGCTGCCTTGCCGGTAGATCACAGACTGCTGTGCTAGCAATGAGGGAGGCTCCGTGGGCGTGGGACCCTCCCGGCCAGGTGTGGGATATAATCTCCTTGTGTGCCCGTTTCCTTAAAGCGCAGTATTGTGGTTGGAGTTACCCGATTTTCCAGGTGTTGTGTGTCTCAGTTCCCCTGGCTAGGAAAAGGGATTCCCTTCCCCCTTGCGCTTCCCAGGTGAAGCGATGCCTCTCCCTGCTTCAGCTCTCGCTGATTGGGCTGCAGCAGCTGACCAGCACCGATCGTCCGGCACTCCCCAGTGAGATGAACCCAGTACCTCAGTTGAAAATGCAGAAATCACCGGTCTTCTGTATGGCTCGGGCTGGGAGTTGGAGACTGGAGCTGTTCCTATTCGGCCATCTTGCTCCGCCCCCTACTAAACTTATTTAGGTACCATTGGTCATGTTGGGAGGGAGTAACTCCCAACTTAGGCCAAATGCTCAGTGGGGAAACATCCTACCTTGGCAGGAGAATAAGACGAAAGGTGAAACAATAAGGCATTTTCCAGGTTCAACCAAGTTCCATGTAAACTGAAGAAGCTAGGGTGAGAGCAATACAGAATTGTAAAAAGATCAAATGAAAAAGAATTTGTGCACTGACTTGCCTCTGTGACTAATTTGATAGTGAAATTGTTATCACATAAGCCATTTCCTGAAGTTTTAAAAAACATCAGGCCCATCTTTGAACTCTGGTTTATCTACCTCCAAAGTCTGTGTTCCGGCATCCTTCATCTTCCAACAAAGAGCCCCGGGAGGTGCTGTTGGGAGAAATATATCATGAAATTGCTTGAGGCACTTCTAGGAGACAGAAGACATTGTGGAACTAGCAGTAGAGCAGAGAGATTCAAACTCTAGCGAACCAAAATTGTCTAGGAGACAACTGGGACTGGTGGTGACTGTGGAAAGTATACTCATGTCTCAGAGGACCCCTGGCTAATCAGCCTCTGCCAACTGTTGTCATAAGGAGATGTGGGTATACTTAGTCCTCCAGTGTTTCAAGAGGAACCAGACATCCAATTGTTCATGTAAAATATCTCTCATATTTTAAATGCTGGTATTTATTCATTTGTTTTTAAAAATAAAAATATTCTATAGGTCAAATAAAACATATTTCTGGCTGGTAATTGGTCTATGAGTCAGGAGCTGGCAAACCTGAGATGGTGTGCCATGCTGAGCAAGGCTCATAATTTGAAGGTTTCTTGTTTCAGCTCTTCTTTTACTTGAGAAAGCCTTTAGGGAGACAAGGGTTATCTTCCTTTGTGCTTTTGACTTTCAGGAGAATGGAGCTATTCTGGAGAGAGAATGGCAATGGATTAAAGGCTCCGAACCTGCCTAGGTCTCAATCATAGAAACCCGAAACAGCCATTGGACCCCATTGCTAATCCCTGTGCAGTCTATAGTTACACCTGGAGTGTCAACTTTTATAGGTGGAGGTAAGCTTTATATACGTTCATTGTAACTAGGCCAGGTTGAGACAGAATGTGAATACCCAAGAAACACCCTAATGCTCACAAAACCATTTAATGTAGATCTAGGCATATGAAATGGATAATATTTGATTGTTTTTGACCTTAAAAGAGTCAATTTCATATTATTGTTACTGGCTCAAAGCCATTTCCTTTCTCAGATACTAGCCCATATAAGCAGATTTGTGAAGTCATCAGAGTTTGTTTTTGAAGAAATTTAGCGTGATGGTTAAAAGTATGGGGCTATGGAGCCAGGTTACCTGGGTTTGAATACTGGCTCTCCTACCTTCTAGCTGGTTTGCCTCAGATTCCTTATCTGTACAATAGAGCTAAAAGTAGAAACTACCCTATTATAATATGTTTGAGAAGGCCAGAGGCATTATTTCATGTAAGACTTAGAGGTACAAGCATCACAAGGTATGCTCTTGGCAAACGAAAGTTATTATTTTCATTTTCTCTTTCTTCACTTGCCTGATTTGATTGATTAGGAGTCCTTTCCTGTTATGCCTTACCCAGTCTAATTTTTCCCTTCAAAATGACCTCATTTATATCCTTATCCAAATTTCTTACCCATCAATCCTAACCTTGGTTGACACAAGAAACACAATTGGATAAATATGACTGATGTTAGCTTACTAGGTAACTTTTCCCAGTAGCATTTTCGTTTTAAACACTGGAAGAAGCTTGAATCTATATTTTTAATAACTACCTCACGTAAATTATTATTTCCAGTCAAGTTTGGGAACACTGTTTTAAACCAAATAATGCAATTTCTGATGATGGCACACCATCCTCTATGATTGACACATTTTCTTCCCCTTTCTTTGGGGGAGTTTGCATATGCACTTCTAATGCTCCCTAAATAACAAACATGCGCAACTTTCTTCTCCACCCACACAGATAATCTGAGATCTTAATTTTAAAATTAACTGCAAAGCACACCATTTCCTCTCCCCACCCCAATTAGTTATTCTGCCTTAAAGTCTTCAAGGAAAAGATCTTGCTTGTATTGTTGCTCATACAAATACTTTTCAGATTAGTGCCATTCAAAGTGAGGAGGAACAGGAGCATTTGCACCATCTGAAAACATGATAGACATGCAGGATTTCAGGCCACATCTCAGATCTAATTGACTCAGAATCTGCATTTTAACATGCACACTAACGTTTGAGAAGCACAGGTTTAAAGTGTAAGTCCTTGCTGATACACATTTAATTTATTCAATATAGTTTAGTTGGCAGTGAACTTTATAAAACCTCTTCTGTGTTCTTGATATTATTATTATTATTTGAAACAGAGTTTTGTTCTTGTTGCCCAGGCTGGAGTGCAGTGGCATGATCTCGGCTTACCACAACCTCTGCCTCCCGGGTTCAAGTGATTCTCCTGCCTCAGCCTCCTAAGTAGCTGGGATTACAGGCATGCACTACCATGCCTGGCAAATTTTTCTTTTTTCTTTTTTTCTTTTTTGTATTTTTAGTAGAGGCGAAGTTTCTCCGTGTTGGTCAGTCTGGTCTTGAACTCCCGACCTCAGATGATCTGCCTTGGTCTCCCAAAGTGCTGAGATTATGGGCATGAGCCACAAGACCCAGCCTCTTAATATTATTTTTAAGGTAATATAGTGTTTTATATTTTGACAATATTTTAGATGAAAGCAAAAGCCTTATGTTGCATATTTCTATCTGTAGAGAGCCTTTTCTGTATGTTAAATCTTCCTACACATAGGTAACACTTTAAGCAGTGCATTTTAGCCAGACAGTAACCATATAGCTAACCAACCACCATGAACATTGGCTCAGTGAAAGGGCTGAACATGCCTTCCATACATGGCAACTTACAGAAAAAACACATGAATGCGATGTGGATTTTCTATTTACTTGACATACTGGTGCTTTCTTTGCAGACTACGTCTCAGCCACCTCTCTTTAGCATTTTGATAAAAAGTTACACAGAATATCTAAAACGAATTTAGATCAATGACATTTGCTTACTAGACAGTAGTACTCATTTTTCCATGTTTAGTAGGGAGAGCAATTCACATTTAAAAAATTATGCTGACTTAGATACATGTAATAAAAATTAACATTTTCTTTTTATCTCCTTAATCTTCACCTCTCACTTTCCACCTTCCAGCCCCTGATCCTCTCATGTAGCATGTGCCCCATTACAGTACTTGCTTATTTAATATTTGTTGAGTTATAAAAGAATTGAGTTTCACTCATGACTGTGCTGCTGGTCCTATGTCAGTCTTTTCAGTTATGTCTAAATACACATGTAATGCTGGTGGTCCACATCATCTTTATGCAAGAGTCATCCAGCTCTCTGTGGACACTCATTAAACACTTATTGAGAATGAGGTTGTTTTTGCAGAGCATGTCTCTTTGAGAAGAAACATGAGCATGGCAACATGCTCGTATGGATTTTTAGTCTATTCTGAGGATCATCCACCTCTAAGTGACTCAGATTAAAAATATGTTATTTCATGAAATAAAAAGAAGCTGTTGACTCAGTGTTTAGAGAGTGTATGTATTCTACCAGAAAGGTAATCAGCTTCTCTGAGTCATCCATACTCTCGAATGGAACATATACCAGGAAAGGGGGATGTTCAGATCAGTTTTATTTACAGAGGATCACAGGGTTTAAATAAAGGCAATCACAAATCATTGGTATTCCTGTCTTTACTTTCTACAACCATAACCTCTCTACCCATATTTATAAGTCAAATCTATATGGAGAATTGGCTTATTTAAAATAGAATTTTAACAAATACAAACAACAACCCAGAAGTGGAATTGTTTTTATTAGTCTTGAAATTGACTTGGGGATGTCTTTGCCATCAGAATATTGTTAGTATGACACCATTAGAAGGTTCAAAATATGGTGCAGCACAAAGCAAAGCATGTAGTCAACTCAAATTGTGATGGTGCAGAGCATGACACTAAGTATGTAAATATCAGTATTGTTTTACTTTATAATAGCCATAAAATTTTTCATAGCTTTTTTACTGCCACATGTGGGTTTGGATTAAAAAAAATTCTCTCGTATTTTAAATTCAAGCAGGTTCCAAATCACAAACATCTGGAGAAGAGTTCTTGAAAGATTATTAATTTCACAGTACTTTATTTTCAGAATATTTTACATTTAAAAACAAAATCAACTATGTATTTCAACACAAAGAAAGCAGAATGAAGTTCATTATGTGGTGAAATGCCAAGACCAGATGTTTTTAAAATGATCTTGGACACTCAGTTTCTAAGAGCATAGAAAAGTATTAGCAAAACAATGTTTAAACTGAAAACTCTGATAAACAAAATTGTTTTTATATTTTTCAGTTAGAAAATGTAATACATGCACCATTGTACCATTGTGAATTATAAACTTAAACTTTTTTTTGAAAGGAAGGAATGCTATCCATGATGATGCAAAGCTGCGAACCCCTCATGATCTATTGTTAGATCTATTGCCTCTTCTAAAGGAAGTCTACAGCTGTGCTGTTCAATATGATATCCACTGTATATAAGGGGCAGTGGCCACATAAAGTTTGGCTACTAAGACTAAAGAAATCCATTCTGAAATTTTATTTAATGTTAATTAAATTAAAAATTTAATAGCTACATGTGACTAGTGGCTATAATATTGGTAAGTGCAATCTTACACAATAAAAAAGAAAGAACTCTAGTTCCTAGGAAATCATTTTTGGCTTTTTAGTGCCTGAAATTTTGGCAGTAGATTGCTATATCCCAACTGGGCTCTTAGATTTTTCCAGACTAAACAGGTTAATGTAGATGAAAGTTTAAGCACAGTCTGTGACAGTGAAGTGGTATGTATGCTCACTCAATTACTTTACTACCACGGTTGTTAATGTTTCTACACAGGCATCTTTCCTTCCAAATTCCCTGGCTTTCTAAGAAGTTCACCCACAATTCTGCATGTTGGAGAGCAGCTTTGGTGTGAGTTTCTCATTGCTCTTGGCTCCACTTCACATTTGACTTCTTTCAGGTAATGACTCCCCTGAGTTATCTATTTGAGTAGGGAGGGAGGGCCAGGATTGCAACCATATCCCATATCTTTCATTCAGTCTCTAGAGACTAAAGGGCTATGTAAATAGGATTTCCATTCATGCTGAAAATGACTAGGAGATAAAGCCACAGGCACACATCACAAAGAAATAAAGCGGAATAAAGGCAGACAAGTAATAGAAGCCTAAAGAGTCAACGAAACTATTGAATAAAATATATTCACTAATCCTGGAGAAAATACATGTTTAATACTCTAAGTTAGAAGACATGAAGGTAAAAAATTTGACCAAGGAATGTATGAATCAATCAGATTTTACTGGCGCAGGGAATGTTTTGAAGAGTAATTTCAATATCTTATGTAATAATGAAATGCACCCAGAGAGAATAAATGAGTTGACTCAGATCACATGTGTATGGAAAGAGCTCTGGTCTATACTGTGAGTCAAAAATGACTAGGCCAGTGGTTTTAATTGATAAAACATTTCATATTTCTTTAATATTCTGCAGAGAATGCCACTTACTGTTGTTTCATAAAACATTTCATATTTCTTTAATATTCTGCAGAGAATGCCACTTACTGTTGTTTCTGAAGTGACCTGAAGGACAGTGGAGAGCCAACCTAATGCAGGAATGTCTCTTGTCTCTTTTCCCAGCGCTCTCTCCAGAAGGGAAAATCCCCAAACAAGTCTTCAAATATGAGCTTTTCAGCTATCCATAATAACCTATAATTTCAAGCTTTTTAAGGTCATTCTGGGAGAGAGGTTTAAGATGAGAGAATTCTTTTTCCTTTTGAAAAAAGAAACCTCTGGTTTTCCAAACATTTCATAAACCTCTGGAATTCTTTGGAGTGAGCCAGAAGTGGAAAAAGTAACTGAAACTGCTTGGGAAAAATTAGTAGTAGCTGCTGAAAAGAGCATTTATCAGTAATCCAGACATTGAGGACGTTTAGACTTTGTTGAACAGGCAGTTTGTGGCAAGAAATGACTGGATTAGGGGCATTGCTGGTCAGACAAGCTGGGCTAGAAGTGGCTGGGTTGTATTGGTTTCCTAGGGCTGCTGTAACCAAGTACTACAAACAAGGTGGCTTAAAACAGTGTAAATTTATTCTCTCACAGTTCTGGAGGCTATAAGTCCAAACCAAGTTGTCCTCAGGGCCATGCTTTCTCTGAAGGCTGTAGAGGAGAATCTGTTCCATGTCTTTCTCTTAGCTTCTGGTATTGCTGGCAATCCTTGGTGTTCCCTGGCTTGTAAATGTACATCAATCTTGACCTCTGTTACATGACGTTCTGTCCTGCGGTGGTATCCTCTCCTCTTCAGCATGTGTCAGTCTTATGCAAATGTACTTACCCACACGGTGACATCTAGTGGGTCTGAACATAGATAGTTGAATCCTCTTGAATGCTGGAATCTCTTGATGGTTTGACTATCTCTTTATTTGAGGATCATAAGCCTATGTGTTTCCAAGGAATTTTGCTGACACTATGGAGCTATCAGCATGAAATGAGGCTGATACTAGTAGCTCTGTGAACGTAATAGATGGAAACTATACTTGACCTGTTTTTTTTTTTCTTGGAAAGCCAATACAATTTCACACAAGCCAGGATGGAACATGAGACACAAGTCATTTCCTCCACCATTAATATCTTTAAGCCATAAGAGAGGCAAAGTCTCATCTGAAAGAGACTTCACATATTTGTGTATAAAGTTTTCCTCATTAAATGTGACTCTTAAATGGAAAAACAAAGGTATGTTTTACTCAGAGTCCTCTTCAACTTTTCTTTCGTCACCCTCTTCCTCCCCCGCCGACAGCTTTGTTTTCATTCCTTAAGAGCTATTTGTCTTATCCACAGTGGATGGATCATGTTTTCAAGAGCTTCTGCATATGTAGTCACAATCCTAAGGGAAAGTTTATTGAGATGTTCAAGTATGGTTTGGTTTAAATGTTTATAATTATATATATATGTGTATATATATATAATGTATATATATAATGTATATATATATGTGTGTGTATGTGTGTATGTGTGTGTGTATATATATATATATATATATAGAGAGAGAGAGAGAGAGAGAGAGAGAGATAGCGCTGATATGAATGAAGAACCACAGGTCAAATTTTAAACATTAGGTGAATAACATTAAACAAGTAGAAATGTTTGTTTCTTGTGAATGTAGTCATTGGTTCAAATGTGAATGTTAATGTATTATCAGATTACTGTGTAATGCTTTCAAGGGGGCCAGGAAATAAAGTAACTGCTTGTTCTAAGATAAATGGTCTCACAAAAGACATGCTATGCTTTGTATTTTCTTTCTGAGAACCTAGCAAAACAAAAATAGTCTTAGCCAACCATTTTTAATTTTTGCAACTATGTAAATTTCAGCATGAGAGCTTTCTCAGAACGTGAATCATAAAATATCATTATTAAAAAAAAAAATAGCCAGCCCATTTTCTTGCCTTTTCTTCCTCAGTTTCCCAAGGTGAACTATTGTTGGGCTTACATTCAGGCCTAAACGTAGTCTGGGTCCTAAGTCAAGAGTTTCCTTGCACAGCAGCTCATCTTTTTGCGGGGCATTGAGTTACACTGTGTTGGGCACAACCTTGCTGAGCCAAAGCCTCCCTTGGTTGTTGGCCCAGTCAGACATTCATGTAGCTTCCTCATGTCATATGCTAGTTTTTCTATAAAACAGATGGTAGTCTGCCTTCTTGACTGAAGCCCTGGTGCCTTGGTTAATTCTTACAATCCTCTTTCCAGGGAGTTTGATCCTGTTCTCTGAACTCCCACGTTCTGGCTGAGTGCACCCACCTTCCAGGGTCATGGTGCTACTCACTTTCCTGTTGCTGCTGGCCAATGCAAGCAACTGACTCTGTGCACCAATAGCTACTTCTGATTTCTTGTTACTTGTTCTTGTTTTTGTGTTTTTGTGAACCACACTTAAACTTCTTTTTTTTTCTTTTTAGACAGGATCTTTCTCTGTTGCCCAGGCTGGAGTGCAGTGGTGTGATTATGGCTCACTGTAGTCTCAATTTCCCAGGCTTAAGTGGTCCTCCTACTTCAGCCTTCTGAGTACTTGGGACTACAGGCATGTGCCACCATGCCCTGCTATTTTTTTTTTTTTTTTATTATTTTTAGTACAGACAGGGTCTCACTATGTTGCCCAGGCTGGTCTTGAATTCCTGCGCTCAAGCGATCCTCTCACCTAGGCATCCTAATGTGCTGGGATTATGGGCATGAGCCACTGCATCCAGCCTTTAACATATTTTGACACTACCATGAACTGACTGGGTTCCCCTCCCCACTTCATAGGTGTTTCCCCAGTTTCATTAAGTCAGTTCCTCAGATTTCAGATGCCACCCTCCTGCTCTCCAGAGTTTCCATAGGTGGGGCTCTCTCTGGCTGTGCTCATGATGGGGAGAGGCCTGTGTTCTGCTCTCCTAGACTTTGTATAAGGAAACTAGGATGGCAATCTAATTGGAAGAGAAGGTCTGTGAGATTTGCTGGGAAGCTGCATTAAGAACAGACACACCATTTTCTTTAGATTAAACATGTATTAGAGTTGACTGTGGGAGAGGTTGGGTAGTGGAGTTTAAGCACTCTGCGGTACCCGTTAGTGCTATTGCAGAGCCTAAACATATCTTTCTCATTTTCTAGGAAACTTTCTTTTTTTTTGTCTCAAGAACTTGACACATAGTAGAAAAAAATAACTAAATTATTACATTAAAAAAACCCAATATAATCGTATTAACAGCTGACCAAAGGGCCTAAATATCTTGATCCAAAGAAATGACTAATTACAGCCACCTTAGGCATATAGTATGCCAAGAATGGGGGCGGTAGTCTTGGTAATTTGTAATTCTTGGTTCAAGATGTGATCTTCCTAAACTTTACGTATGAGGCAACCCAAACAATGAGAAGAGAGTGCTTACTTATGTGTCGCTTTTCCCCCTAAAGTCACAGCGTGATCCTTTGGCATCTGGAACAAGTAAACTTCCTCATAATAATGAAAATTTGCTTTGGGTTTCAATTTCTCCATTAAAAAAAGCTCCTCATCATTTAAGTATTTTAATAAAATGCCTATTCAAGCCATTTATTCTTCTTACTCCTTTCTTGACTGCTTTTCTATTTGATCCTTGCTTATTTATTTTATGTCAGTCTCTTTTTTCGGTGACTCTACAATAACTCACACTTCGGTGTTGCTACCTCAGGTTGCTTGCTGAGAAAATAGAGTTTAAGACAGAGGTTCCTCCAATGCTGTGTCCTTAAAAAAGGGCTTGAAGATAGGAGCCTAAATCAGTCAACCATTTGAGGTAAGGACAAGTAAAACACATAGCCCAGAACCAGGAGACAGGTTGTTTATTTATTTTTTAAAATCCCTAATCCAAAATTAAGATAGGCAAAATTTTCAGCAGAAGTGAGAACATCAAGGAAATACTAGGAGCCATTACTGAACTAGAATTCTCAAAGTTTTATTTTGTTTTGTTTTGTTTTTAGAGCCATCATTGACTATGGCCAAGACCCTTAGGCTGAGGCACTTTTCTCAGTGGATGTGAGGCCATAGAAAATTTAAAACTGATTTGGGAGCCAAACTTGGAGAAAATAGGAACAAAGATGGCAGATAATAAATTTTGTAAGTTATCACATGATGTTGCCTTGAATACTTTTACCTTGATCTTGAGTTGATAGGTCAAAGGATTCCAGATTTGCTTTTACTTTACTTCGAAGTGGACAGCACATTTTCCTAGACTATATCCTTAAAGCAAAAATCAAATCTTCACCCTAGAAAACAGAAATCTATTTTTCATGTAATGGAAATTATGTCTGAGAAAGTCTTTACTGCTCAGTTTTCCAGTTTTTAAGTTAAAAAATTGTCTATTTGCTTCCTATGACAAGTACACATTATAAAAAACAAAACCTTCTTCGATTTCATGCTATATCAATATACTAAATGTCTAGAAGAAAATAGATCAGGACTGATCCTTGAGTCTGGGTGCCAGGTTGAAGTTAGTGTGGTATTTGATGGACGGGTAGTATGCATGAAAATTAGCTTTGCTGTTGCAAGCGTTGTTTATTGTCACAGAATAGTTTGCTCTGCACTGACTGCTACAAAATTGTAGTTTGGTAAACAACAACAGCAAAACACAGAGGTTGTGATAAGGGATCAGTAGGAGTGTGTACATATGTGTGCGTGGATGATCAAGTTCATGTGTCCGTGCTTATGCATAAACCCTGGAATTAAACGTTTCCCTTTTTTCATGCCATACATTTCAGTTTCTCCTTGTAATTAATTTGTTGTATTTGGAGTAGCAAATGGACAAGGAAGCATCGCCAAATTTGGAGCTGGTTGCATCCATTTCTTGTAGGGTAAGAAGGACAAGGAGGACAATTTTATTGTTTTTCCTTCATAATTAGGACAAAATAGAATATGATGACCTCTGCAGATCTGTCTAGCTTTATGACTTTATGATGTTAAATGTTAATGTTAAATGATAGGCAAAACTGAACCTTCATGAGTAAAAGACGTATTATACCTTTGTACAGAGAGCTAAAATATAAGACAGCATGAAGGTAGGAATTGTGTGAAACACTTACCCTTGTGTATAAAATGGCTGCTGAGTGTGTAGATATAACTCACAGCTAGTGATGACCAGGGATATTGAATTATTATTCAGCATGGTCCCATAGCCTTCCAGTAGCTGGGTCCCTACCCCTTGAACTAAATACCATGCACTGCAGTGATTTAAACTGCATTTTCATTAAAATATCTATGATTGTAGAATGAAAGATTTTGCATTGTTAAATGGATTTAAAGAATCAATGAAGAGAAAAAGGTAATTGGGGATGAGAAAAGTTAAGGAAAATGTGATTTTCCTCTGAGATGACATAAAAATGTCCAATTGTCTGTTCTGTATGATTGAGTGCTATGAATCTACTATGGACAAACTTCACAAGATGCTGAGTGTGATTTGCTTAGAAGAGCATGGGATTTGAAATTCAAGGATGCTTCAACTTGGGTTCCTCCGGAAACAGAATCTGAGATAGAGATGAGTGTCTAGGAAGCTTATTAGGAGCTTCCTTGAGAGTAACACCCATCGAAGGGAAGAGAAGCAAGGAGTGAGGAGGAAGAAAGTGAACTCTGAGGCAGCTTCAGTGGAGGCCACAGCTGACATCAAGTGGGAATTGAAGGCTTCCTAGCTTGCAGAACAAATAAAAGAAAAAAATATAAGTTAGTTAGTTCTTTACGCCAAATCATACCTCTTCCAAGGTAACCCACATGCAAGGACTAATATGGGATTATAAGGGATTGGTCCTCTCCCCTATCTTAAGACAGTTCAGAGAAAACTGAACTCTCCTTGGAGTTTCCTGCAACATCTCACACTATTACTACTATCACCATGAAAGATGGTGAAAGTTTCATTGAATGAAAAGCTTCTACTTATCTTGGACTCTATAAAGTGTAAGAACTGAGTGATTTGATTTATATGGCAAATTTGTTCTCATAGTTCCTTCTCTTTTGTCCAAACTCTCCCTTTACTGGCACCACTTCCCTCACTCTTTCTACTAGTTCACCCATTGCATGTATTTTGCTAATGAGTTGTCTGTATTACTTTTCAGAATACATAATTTGTACAGAAAGATTTTTTTGATTAACTATGATGCATATAATAGCTTTAGGAAAAATTACTGAAATGATAATTGTGATAGTCTTTACTTAAGTGAAATCTGCCTATGATACTATAAATATATACTACATACTTTTGTTAACAGGCATAGAATTTATGCTGCTATTTGTGTATGCAGGGTAATAATTTCCTAAGCAATCTGTTTTATAATTACAACATGTTTCTTGAATCTCTTTTAAGATTGACAGGACACAATTCTCACCTACTTGACTTTTTTTGGGAGTTCTAAGTTAGGAATGATAATATTGCCAGTATTAACAGAGTCAGAATAACACACATGATGTCTTTAACATTTGGAGTTTGAAGATTTTAGAATTTCTTTTTGTGTGTACACATCACAAATATAGTTGAGCACATAACCATCTCTAGATGTATATATTTATAAATGTTACATGTTCATATTTGGAAAAAAAGTAAAAGCCTAAGGATAAAGTGTACGTTTTAGGTCAAGGGAGCAAAATACTTCATGTTATGAAGTTGCATTTCGATTATGGTTTTCTCAAATGGAAAGAAATATCCAAGAATGAATCAAATCTAGGCTTACTTGACTACTCAAGCTTAGTTCTTTATTGGAGTTCTGAAATCCAAGAGAATAATCTCTAATTTGGCAATATTCAACTGACTATTGATTCAGGCTATAGAATTGGCTTGTTTCCTCTTTTTCTTCATCTGGCATCACTCATTTTATCTCATTGTCTTCTGTCTTCCTATAAATTCTGATTCTTTTATGGCTAACCGAAGTCCTAGGGTTACATTTTAAGTAATGAAGACAAAAAATGTACTTTTCTTAAAGGATTAAAGTTCTCCAACTCTTTCTCTTTGTAATTCTATCTAAAATGTGTGACAATTATGGAAAGAACTGATTACATAAATGTATTCTCCAGCAGTAAATGTGGACCCAACTTCTACCTATGGACACAGCTCCAGGGGGCAACAAACAGCCCTGAGAGTGAACTTAGTACAACATCCAGTAGCACAGCATTGTTACTTAGAAACTACTGAGAAAACTGAGGAAATGCAGTTATTCCGACAAGTGCCCTGACATAGCCCTGACAACTTCCATAATCTTTAATGAAGACCCTTGACTTTTCTACTTGTGGGAAGGGAATTATAAATTTATATCTCAGCTTAATTTCTTCAGGGGGGTTGTGATTTTGGTAAGGGTTTAGCTAAAAGTGCCCCGTCCCCAACCTAGAATTCTTCTTATGCACAAGAAAAACTGGGCTTATCTAAGTCTTAGTGACACTTAGAAGAATTCAGTAGACTAATGACTGAAAATGCACGTTGTCAAAATAAGAAAACAAAATAGGGACTTCATCAACCAAACCAATATTTGAAGCTTTGCTGGAAGTCAGATGGACAAAAACCAAGAGTAACCAATGAGTCATAGCTCAAAACTTTAGTGAAGAATCCTGTCATACAGGGCACGCAACATTATAAAATCTGTTGAAATGCTTCAGAGATTGGGACCTGTGCCGATTCTGCCAGGCAGGGTTCTCAGCACAGGCTGCTTTCCATCTTGCTGAAATCAGTCCACTTTCAGCTCCAAGCTCCAATGGGGGACATGCATTGCATCAGACTTGGGCTTTTGATCCAACAGTGCCCAGTTGCAGCTTGGACAGCGTTGTTTGAGGTGATGTGGCATAAAGTGCTGTCTAATTCGGGGAAGTAATTAATTAAGGTCAGAATGTAAGGAAAGAACATTGATAATGAGATGAGGGCTGAGTAAACATGCATTAGTGGGTCTCTGGCATATCATATTTCTAATTTGACCACAAGTATCCTCAGCTAAAGTGAACTGAGGAAGCCTCTGCTTGCTACAGGCAGCTTGACATTAACACTTGACCCTAAGTGTCAGCCACTCTCTCTTGTGGCTTGGTGCTGACAGTCAAGAAATCTGATCACCGCTGGTTTCAACATCTTTGGTAGGAAAAGCCACATTATCTGCCTTATATAAAAGGATGAACCAACCAAAGCCAATAGGTAGTATAGAATGACTTCAGAAAAAAAAAAAATGAGGTTGTGGAGTTGTGAAAACCTTAGGGGTAAAAGTTGTCTCTCCAAATGCTTCTCCCTAGTTTTGGTAGACATTAACCTCCATTCAAATGGAAACACCTTCATTTAAGCAAATGCCAACTGGTTAATGTAAAAATGAATCAGTAAAATTCCTTTCAAACCATCCTTTGGATTTTAGGCATATTATTACTTCTAAGTCTTGAAAAATTACATGAACAAGCTTATTTTAAGGTTGAACAGAGGACTGACAGTAGAAAATCTTGAGACATCAAACAAGGGAGCTTCTGAAATTTGTGAAGTACATTCATTTTAAGAATATGAGGGTGTGCCTGCATGCATTTTTGGCAGCTGTGGTTGTGTGGCTAGGTGAAAGTGTTCAGATGAATTATGAATGGGAAAGAGTTGATTATTCAGTGCAGAGCACAGGGTGTTCAATTTGGCACACAGAGAATAAGATGATGTGGTGTAATGCCAGCTGTGTCCATGTGCTCTTGTGGACCTAGTGTATTAGCAAACTGGAAAAGTTATCTCCTCTGTTGATGTAAGCATGCCACTGATATTCCTCATTGCTAGATACATTCCAACCATTTATATTTCAAGCTTCTTGGAAAACAAAATCTCAGACTGCCTGGAAGGTTTTGCTACTTCGTGACATTGCTGCCAGTATTTCATTAGAAACATATTTAGTTAAGTACCTTCAGAAGAATTTTATATACAAAAAGAACCCCAAATTAAATTTTAATATTTTGTTATATTTTGACAAATAGCAGTTAACTTGAAATATAAAATTCTTTATATTTTATATTTAATATAGAGTAGCATTATTTGTTGACTCAGTATTTACCTATATAACAAATCCAAAATATTTGTTTCAAAAAAAAAAACAAAGGATGAACTGAATGTTTCTTTTATATTGTGCCACATAGACCCAATTTAAAGGCTCAAGAGAAAAACTCCCCAGGAGGGTGTGAAATCTGATTCCTCATATGCCCTCACAGGTCCAATCAAGCACTAATGGAGGAGATTTGGCTTCAGTGAGATCATTATATATACATGCATTGCTTAACAATATCAATAATTTGTATTCCTAAGTTATTTTTGTGGCTGTTTGTTAGTTTCTGGGAACTTTGACATTAACTGTTACAAAATCAAAAATGGGGAAAGGTTTATTTAGAATCAATCAATAGGTGGAAAGAAATCCATTAAACCACTTGGCTGATAATAGTGAACAGTTTCATTAATAGGTTGATGAGGGTATGTGAATGAGTAGATACTGAATGTGACTCCACTAATGTGGCAACATTAACATCCTGAATGCAGCTCTTCATGAAATAAAGAAAAAGTTAAATTCAAATGTATCTAAAATACATTTAACTATAAGCACATTCAAGGCTTCCTAATTCTGACAAATTGCAGGGAGGATTAGTATAGCACTAAGCTACTTTTCTAGGTTGGCCCAGTAAGGAAAAGAGTCAGAAAATTGTTGAAGGTCTTCAGGGGCAGCCGATGGTATCTATTAAAACTTAATTGAGTTCAGCATCTTCAACTTATATAGAGTATTATAAGTTCTTCTATAAAACAGCATGTGATTTATGAAAATTAAATATGCTACGTGTAATTTTATTAACAAGATAACCTTGTCCAGAAGCCCTTCTTTCCTGGACCGTATGAATGTAAATATTGCTTTGTGCCATTAAAAACAATTTGGTAGTTCAAAGTTGTGGAGTCTAAATTAATATTGAAAACTATAGAGAACCAAAATATCACAGGACAAAGTTTAGATTCATTTTAGTACTTTTAGATACTTTTACAGAAAACTCATGTCACTAGCACGTGCATAAACAGGCACTATGATTTGGAGAAAACTATAATTAATCTATGTTTTGGGATTCTTTTTTAAAATTTGATCTAGTTGTATTTTTCTTCTGAAATCTATCATGCCATGTTTTATTGTGTGGAAAGCTAAGCATAAATAGTAGGGGCTGCATTTTTCTCCTGTGGTGGTTTGTGGTAATTTGAAACAGGCAAGGCTCTTCCACATTCTGCATCTGTACCGGTGCTCTGTACCAGGACCTTACATTGATCACAGAGCACGGCTGTCCTTTGTCTTTGAATCTCTACCCTCCTTCTACCTGGTGGTCCTTGGATTTCCTTTCAGCACTTCCCTTCCTACTTCTCTTCCTCCACATTGTTTTCTCCTTCCATTCTTCCCCCTCCCTGTCTCCTATTGCTTCTCATTTTCTTTCTTTCCTTTCTATCCTTTTCTTCAATATCTTTAAAAAATTCTCTTTCTTCAATAAAATACTCTTTCTTCAGTATCTTTAAAACATTTTATGAAAATATTAATTTGAATTGTTGAAAATTAGAAAAGTACAATGAATAAATGTCATCTTGCCACCAACCACAGAACACCATGTGGAAACTCTAATGCGTGTCTTTCCAAATTTTTCATATGTATAAAAATATATTTTATAAACCTATAGTTTTTTATATATACACATATAGTTTTTATGTATATTTTACATGTTATGTGTTTATATACATGTAAATATATGAATGTATGTGTGTATTTGTGTGATTGGTTGTAGTATAACCTGCTTTTTCCAGTTAGCCATCTTTCAGTCTACTGTTTCAGTACATTTTCATCTAATATGATACCAAACCTTATTTAAATTTCTTCAGTTGATTCCAGAATGACTTTTGCTGCTGGTTTATCTAAACAGTATCCAATTCCCAGCCACAGTCTGCATCTGGTGGGTATATCCCTTTGAGTCTATTTTCATTATTTTTCTTATCCATCAGGATATGCCTAGATATATACCATTTACATCAAAACATATTGGATCTTACTGTCCTCTTTCAGTGTGCAGACTCAGATCTTTCCTCAGCCCAGACATATTATATTTTCATGTGTCTATTTCATTGCTTTCTTCCCAAATACCCAATATTTGCTTGTCAGGTTTTCCATAACTTTTCATCGTTTACCACATGCCTTCTACTACTTCCTGTGTTTTAAGCTATAATTTAATTCCTGTGCTTTAAGATTTATTAACATTAGGTTACTGATTTTGGTCATTCACTGGTTAAACTCGTTCTTGTTTATTATCAACTGATTTGTTTTCATTGGAAAATAATGATTGTACTCTCCAGAGGATATTTTGTTTTGTTTTGTATTATGTTTGGATCTCCTTCAGCATTCATTATTAATTTTTTTCAGATGATCATCTGTCTGATATAGCAGTGCATGTATCCACATTGTTTGCCTGGTCCTTTTATTACAGGTTGTGGGCTGTGGTAAAGATGTCAGCTCTCCTTAGGTTATAGGAAGAAGCTTCCCTATTCTCTGTCATCCCACAGTCCCTCAGCCAAGTGAAGGTAAAGAAGACTTTTCATTTTCAGCTGGAAACTAAAGAACAGATCATTGAGAGAAAACACCCACAGCCCAAGAATCCTTTACACAACCAGAATTCATTTACATGTCAGGAAAAATGTGAAGTTGCGGATAGGCAAGCACTAACTGAATGCCACCCAAGTTCCCCATATGAGGAAAATGCATGAGAAAAGACTCTAACTAAACAACAAACTACCCCAGGCAGACACCTCAACCTGGACCAAGATAAAAGAAACAATCATGGTGGGGCAAGGCAGTGTGGCCCAGGAATTATGTAAACAGGCTCTGAGCAGCACACCTGGATTCAGTTTCTGATTATGTCACTCACTGGCTGTGTGAAATTAGGCAAGTATTTAACATCTCTTTGTTTGACTTCTTCATCTGTAAAAGAATAAGAAAAACGGTGGAGCTTATCCCATAGTATGGTCGCAAATATTTAATATTTCTATTAATCTTCATCTACAAGATCAGGCTCCAGAAAACAAACAAACAAACAAAAACCAAAACAAAACAAACAAAAAAACCCAGATAGTTCACTCAAATTAGAGCAATTTCAGAATGGTTTGAAAAAGATATTATTTATTGAAACAAGGGCATAGGGTAAGAAAACCAAAAAGAGTAACACAGTATGCCAGCTAGTAGCAGTGGAGTTGTTGCCACGCTTGTTGTTGAAAGGAGAAGGAGAGGAAGCCCTAATCAGAATTTGGAAAGAGGAAGTGGTACAGAAGATATCCTCAGTGACTTTCTGTGGAGAGTTACAGCCAGCCTGAAATGACCCACTGGGGAGAGAGGCAGAGGTGTGTGTGTGCGTGTGTGTGTGTATGTGTGTCTGTGTGTATAAAATGTCCTTCAGTCTCACTCTATTCCTTATCTCCTGGTATTCTCTATCTGTGAGCCCAACTGGAAGCCAGAGGGCCCTGCAGTTCACTTAAATGGTCCATACTGGTCAGCCTCCTGGGTCACACTGGAGGGGCAAGCTGAGCTATCCAGAACATCAACAAATTAAGAGTGAGTTCTCAATCTAAATAAATACCTCTAACATATTTCATGCTGGGAAATTACAGGTTGTCACCTAAAAATATGAGATCTATTTTGTTATAGATAATCAACAAACTACTGGTTTAAATCATATTCACAGGCTTTCTTTGCAGGAAAAAGGAAAAAGTCAAAAATAATTGAGTTATATTATTAAGTCGAGCAAGTTGCTAAAGTACATTTGCAATGTGTTCTTATAAGGAGTGTAATTTACTTGCCTAAAGTTTTGAGACAACATGGAGAAGATTTCAATTAAAGAATCTGAAGAGCGTACTTAAACATTTTTTTTTTTTTTTTTGAGACGGAGTATCGCTCTGTCGCCCAGGCTGGAGTGCAGTGGCCGGATCTCAGCTCACTGCAAGCTCCGCCTCCCGGGTTCACGCCATTCTCCTGCCTCAGCCTCCCGAGTAGCTGGGACTACAGGCGTCCGCCACCTCGCCCGGCTAGTTTTTTTTTTGTATTTTTTAGTAGAGACGGGGTTTCACCGTGTCAGCCAGGATGGTCTCGATCTCCTGACCTCGTGATCCGCCCGTCTCGGCCTCCCAAAGTGCTGGGATTACAGGCTTGAGCCACCGCGCCCGGCCTTAAACATTTTAAAGAATCTTAATAACCCATGTTGGATCAATATTTAAGTGACACATATGCTACAGAGGGGAACTGAAGTTGGAGTTTTATTTTGATGAAAGAAAAATTATCCCCATCTGGTGAAGGAAAGACAACAACTTGTACAGTGACTTCTATTTCACTAGTCAATTAGTCCCTAGCATTGGCTTTGGCTACCATTTACAGTCACATTGATGTGGCATTAAAGACATCAAGTATGAAACAGCAATCAGTGGTCTAACCAATATTGATCAACACTGTGGCTTGACATTTAGGCTTCCATAGATATTTCAGAATGGCTTCTTCACCCTTGTTAAAGAAATCCAGCACTTCTTGACCACTGCAAGGTAGCGCGTGTCTGGGCAGAACAGAACAAAAGAAAATGAAGAAATAAGACATGGGTTTATTTTCCTTGCTCTTATTTACGTGTGCATTCCGTCCTCCTTTTTGATACCATCATACCAAACTGGATGAGTAATTAACTCTAAAAAATCTGTGGCTTCTCTTATTCACTGATTGGGGTTCTACAGTACTACTGAAACCTCTCAATGTCAATAATAACATGAAACACCAGGATATGCCAGGGTCTATCCCTTTCCTTTGATTTCCTGGCTTCTCTTCTTTTTATAACTCTTGAAACTCTTCAAGATTTATGCCAGCAACTTTGTTAGTAAATTTACCTATGATGTCAAGTAACAGGATCATAAAAATTAAGAGGTGAGAAAAATCTTAGGGATCATCTAGTCCAAACTCTAATTTTAAGGATGAGAAAAATGAGATCAACAGACTACTTAGCTGTGCAGAGGGCATAGTCATTAGTGGCCAGGACTAGGAACTTATATATCTCTTTGTATCTAATTAATTGCTTTTTCTATTATTTCTTATTAACTGTTAAATAAAAAGTACAATTTAGAGAAAAATTTTATACCTACCTGAAAAATATATCTAAGAAAGCATTTAAAGAAAAATAAAAAGAGATAAGTAGAGCAGAATTGTGCTGCTAATGATTATATAGATTCTTACCCTAATGCCTAAAGTAAATTATAATTACATGTTAGAAAAAGTGATATCAAGTTTTATTGTAACTTTAAATTAGGCTACTTATTTGATCACATGATCTTCTAGTGTTTGAAATATGGTAGACAATACATTGCATTTCTTTATTTTTTTAGGAGTATTGAAAGTAAAGAGAAACTCTTACGGCACATTTTTTGGAAGGAGAGAATAGTTAAAAATTGTTTGTAATAAAAGAATGGTTAGACTTATAGAACCTTATAATTTGAAGGGCATATACTGATTTCTAGTCTACCTTTCTACCTAAAAATAGGAATTCCTTTTGTAGTATCCCTGAGAAGCAGACCATGGTATCTGCTTACATTTTTCTAGTAATAAGAAACACGTGATTTGTGCAGAAATAGTTTTTGCCAAGATGACATACAATTCTTCCATATGGAGCCTAACTCAGTCCCTGCAACACTATACCTTTAACTCGGTAGTATTAATTCTTATTTCCTCGAAAGTAAATAAAACAATTTCTGTAATGTTTTTAGTAGCCATTGCACATACATTTAAAGATTGCTATTCTATTTATCCTAAGTGTTCTATTGCACCAGCCCAGCATTTCGAGTTTTTTTAGTTGTTCCATGTAAAACATGGCTTTGAATTTCCAGCTATTTTAGTGATTCCTCTGAATATAGTAATTTGTCAATGTACTCCTAGAAATGGATTCTTACATAACTATTGTGGATTCACAGTTCTTTCTTATATATTCCAGGTATTGTTTACCACCTGGAGTGGTTGGTACATTATGTTCTTGGATTGGGGCATAAAGCTTTCAGTACAGTTCTGGTTCATGTTCACTAGGGAGGCAGGGATTGATAAAATATCCGAGATCTTTTCAACATGAGCCTTGTTTAAATCTCCCTGATCCTATCCTGGTGAAATTCAGTTGATAAAACTTAATTATAGAACTCTACATGTTTTCTTGCTAAATTTTTTCATGAGTTGTTTACAGTATTCTAACATTGTGAATGACATGAGCAAGTGACAAAACTTGGGTGTGGGGACATTCTGGCTTTTAAGGGAACACACCGATGGGGATAAAGAAATATTGGCCAGGCATGGTGGCTCACGCCTGTAATCCCAGCACTTTGGGAAGCCTAGGCAGGTGGATCACCTGAGGTCAGGAGTTCAAAACTGGCCTGACTCATATGGCGAAACCCTGTCTCAACTAAAAATACAAAAATTAGCCAGACGTGGTGGCAGGTACCTGTAATCCCAACTACTTGCGAGGCTGAGGCAGGAGAATCGCTTGAACCCGGGAGGCAGAGGTTGCAGTGAGCCAAGATCGCCCCCACTGCACTCCAGCCTGGGCAACAAGGGCGAAACTCCATCTAAAAAAAAAAAAAAAAAAGAAATATCGAAACAGGAATGAGGCAGAAGGGGAAAAGTAAAAAGCTTCCTAAAGGCAAACTTGAATAATCTGTAATTTTGTCTGGGGCTGGCTAAATGTAGGGCTTAACAAAAAGACATATTGATATTTTATTATATAGAATTCATCTTTTATGCCAAAAATGTCATGGGGGTGAATTAGGGGTACATTAGTCAAAGATTCTCTATTATTTTGGTGTAAAGTTTTTTAGAGCAGGACTTTTCAACCCAGTGCTATTGACGTTCGGGACCAAATAATTGTTGTGAGAGGCTATCCTTTGAATTGTATGATGTTTAACAGCATCCCTGGGCGCTACCTGCTAGATGCCAGTAGCACTCTTAGACTAGCTGTGACAACTCTCACATGTCCCCCTGCTGGGATTACAGGCATGAGCCACCATGCCCGGCCTAATTATTTTTTTTTCCCAGCGCCTCCATGCTATTTATTTGCAAAATATGTAAAATATTAATTCATTAAGTTAATACTTTTTGAATTTCTACAATGCTCTTGGTGTAATTCTACACACTGGGGTTACAGCAATAAATAAGAAAGTGGAGAACCCCTGCTTTCATAAAGCATGAGTGTCTGTGTATGTGTGTGTGTGTGTGTGCACGCTCATGAGTGGTGTGCTGGAAGTGTGATAAAGAAACAATAAAATTAAAAAAAATATCACAGTGCTACAAAGTGATTGAAGTACCATGAAGAAAACGAAAGCAGAATAAGACAGGACAAAGAGGGTATGTATCCTTTCATTAATTGGTGGAGAAGACAACTTGTTTGAGGAGAGGACATTTGAGTAGAAGATGGGATTGTATGAAAAAAAATGAAGCATGAAAGTTCTTAGAAAAGAATATTTTAGCTAGAGGAAATAACATTCTTATGGGATGAATTGCGTTCCTCCAAATTCATACATTTAAATCCTAATCCTGGTACCTGAGAATGTGATTGTACTTGGAGATAAGGCCTTTGGAGATAGGCTAATTAAGGTAAAATGAGGCTGTATGACTGATCCCTCAATTGAGTATAATTAATGTCCTTGTGAGAGGAGAAAATGTGGACACAGATAATATATGAGCATAGAACAAAGACCATGTGAGGACCCAGAGAGAAGGTGGCCGTCTGCAAGCTGGAGAGAGAGAATAAATCAGACCTGCTGACTGATACCCTCACCTTGGACTTCCCGCCTCTAGAATTGTGAATAAACATATTTCTGTTGTTTAAGTCATCTAGTCTGTGGTTTTTGGTACGCAAAACCTAGCAAAT
Source organism: Macaca mulatta (assembly GCF_049350105.2). Lineage (NCBI taxonomy): Eukaryota > Metazoa > Chordata > Mammalia > Primates > Cercopithecidae > Macaca > Macaca mulatta. The sequence continues at coordinate 110,833,665 of NC_133409.1, forward strand.
GAAACAAGCATGTCAACTAGAGGGCTTTGATGTGTTTGATGAACAGCAGGCAGGCCAGAATGAAAGAATGAAAGGAGGAGAGAGTAGTAGAAGGTATGACTGGAAAAAAAAAAAAAAAAAAAAAAAAAAAGACAGGGATCAGACCATGTGGTGATAAGGGGTTTAGACTTTGTTCTGAGTATAATGTGGTCAGGTTTTTGAGCAGGTAACTGACACGAGTGACTTACATTTAAAGAACAGCAATTTACTGCAGCATGAACCATTGACTTTAAAGAGCTAAGAACAGAAGCTGTCGATGGATTAATAGGCACGTGTAGCAGCCCACATGAGAGGAGAATGTGGCTTGGACAAGGTTGCTGTCGGAGTAGGTGAGAAATTGTTTGATTCAGGATATGTTCTGAGGGCAGAGCCAACAGATTTTGCTGATAGACCTGAAGTACTGTGTAAAGGAAAAAGAAAGCAAATACAAATCTTAGGTTTTGCACCTAAGCGAAAGAGTTAATGATGGTTTTATTTTCTGAGAGGGGGAAACTTGAAGGAAGAAGCCTCAAATGTACGCTTATTGCAGGATCTGGCCGGCAGCCCTCAATGCAGCGGGGCTCTCTCTTTGTTCCCAGGTGGATCGGCAGGTCGAGAAATAATAGACACACACAAGATAGTGAAAGCTGGGTCCAGGGGGGTCACTGCCTTCTGGTCCCGCGGTGCCAACAATGCACTGGATAGGCCAGCTTTGTTATATTATGTGCATAATGAAATATTTTTCCTTAATTAAAAATGATAAATGGAGTAGCTGTGGTGAAAATGCAAAAAATATAGGAGTATATCGAATAAAAAATTTTCTGTTTGTAATCTCACTCCTGAGAGTTGAACAAGGCACTGTTAACAGTTAACACTGCATCTTTCTAGACCTTTTGTTCTAGGTATCTTTAATCTCTCTCTCTCTTTTACACACACACACTTCTTAGAAAACTGATTTATATTATCATGAAAAAAGTACCAGAATTCTAAAAATATTATTGAAATCAATGGAACATGTATTTATCTCCTTAAAAAAATTTAAGTGAGCTTGCTAGAATTGTATGTAGAAGGTCAGCTAGTGGGTGGTAAAACCACCACTTTGAGGAAAAATGAGTGACATTCTCAAATGGCAATCACTGCTGTTATTCTGGGCTCCAGATTCTCGATCTTTGTTGTCAACTGGATTTAGTTTTTATTAAGGTGAACTTTGTTCAATTGATTCAAATGTTATTTGCCTATAATTTTACAAGTGTATCATTTTTGGGGTCTGGTGAAAAGTTATATACATATATTAGCCACTGGAGTAATTTTTTGTTTGATAATTAATGTTATTTTAAGGGCTATATCTTTTTTATGCAGTGATTTTTTTTTCTAAAATTTTTACGTGATTAAACCAAATGTGAACACGGAGATTTAAGAAACCAAATTTACTTGCTGAATGCACCAAGTCTCTAGATTGGAAAAACAGAAATGAACAGATTCCATATAAAACATGCAGAGGAAAGGGCAAAATAAATTCAAAATCTTCATCTAAAATAATTTAACAGACCGAAGTTTTTAACCCATAAAGCACTGTAAAATAAGATAAAGTGAAAGTTATGTGTGTGGCTAATAAGTTAGTATATCACATAGAAATAAACATTGTAATATGTTGTGTATGATTCTTGAAGAAAGATTCTCAATCATAAACCAACAAATTATCCACAGTCCACACTATCCTGTTCTTTCTGGTCCTTCTTTCCCTCAATCCCCATACAACAAGAAATATATTCTAGAGCAAATGAGCGATACAGTGCTCTGAAAAAGAGTGAGTAAATTCAGAGGACCACATGTGGCTCTGGAAAAAGGAAACATGGCTCACACGCTGTATGGGGTCTTTGGAGAGAGAAACAGTGTATCTATGCCAGTCACTGTGACTAGCCTTTGACATTGACATCTCATTTAATCCTTACAATCTGATGAGTATTGTTATTCCATTTTGTAGACAAGCAAGCAGACCCAGAGACATTAAGTGACTTGCCCAAGTTCTTCCATTTGGTAAGCTTCAGGAGCAGAGAGGTATACAGACTTGTCGGACCTCAAAGATTAGGTTCTCTCCCACGTGACACAGTGCCGTCTGCTCTGCATCTGAGTACTGAACAGGTGTTTACCAAAGTAATAATCAATGAGGGATGTCATACATTTGTCACTTACTATTATTTCCTTTATATTAGAAATATTTTACAATTATATTTTCTATTTTCAAACTAAATATAAAACTCATTGTATCTCAATCAACTTTACATCTTGAGCCTTTAGCATTGCATGTCACATAGAGTGAATGTGAAACAGACATTACTGATGGGATGGTGAAGGTCAATCTTTTGGCATCCCAAAAAGAGAGAGTGTGTTTATGACAGAAGCCTATTTTTTATTTAAAACTATCTTATACATACATTATACCATCTTAATATACACGAGGAAAATAAAATTGAGAAATATGAAAAATTTTATTTAGAAATGTAAATACAGAATCTATAGCTTCCAAGACCTACAGACAAAATATATAATCAGTTATGGTTTCTTTCCTGTTGGGTTAATCTTTTTTAGTGTTGAATACACATAGGACTTTTGTTATTTCAAATTATTTATTAATATTAATATAACTCAGGACTGGTGCAGTGGCTCATACCTGTAATCCCAGAACTTCAGGAGGTGTAGACGGCCGTATCACTTGAGGTCAGGAGTTCAAGACCAGCCTGGCCAACATGGTGAAACCCTGTCTCTACTAAAATATTAAAATTAGCCAGGTGTGGTGGCGGGCACCTATAATGCCAGCTACTCTGGAGGCTGAGGCACAAGAATTGCTTGAACCCAGGAGGCAGACGTTGCAGTGAGGCGAGATTATGCCACTGCACTCCAGCCTGGGTGATACAATGAGACTCAGTGTCAATAATAATAATAATATTAATATAACTAATTACTCTTCTCTGAGCTGCTAATGTGTTGTAAATGTTTACCAAATGGGATAGGTTATTATTGTGCATGTATTTCCCCATCTAAATGTTAATATTGACATGTAACTCAGGTTTTGAATGTTCCTTATTTCTTTACATTTAACTAATAGAGCTCATTTAAAGATGTCCAAATTTATAGTTTTGTGGTGTTATATTAAGCAATAGAATATTATTTATACTACATATTACTCCTGAATCTTGAGCTTTTATGATACATGTAAATAATTCATATGCCCACTACATTTCTCATAAATAATTTCGTCCTAGCTACAGGAAGGTTTCTTCTACAAACAGGCTAGATACCAAATAGGAGTGAAAATTGCTCCTTGAACTTTAAAACTGGAAAAGGTGGGAATAACATTTTTAAGAAATTTAGCTAATAAATTCTTGTCTTTATATTTCCAAGACCCAATTTCTTTATGAAGAACTTCAGTTGGCTGAAGCAGATCACAAGTTTCTCTCATTGTAAAGAAAGGATAGCACTTTGCAATTAAGACTGAGACAAATATCTTTTCTCCAGAAGAAGCAGGGCAAGGTGTAGACAAAGTTCTACTAAGAGGGGAAGAGGAAGTAGGAAGCCACCTGCATTTTCCATGGGATTGTGGGAAGAGGAAGATGGAGGTCAAATATATGACAGGACTTCTTACTTTGGACCCAAACATCAGGGAACAAGTTGTATTTTTTACCTTAAAGTCTAAAGCTGAGGAATATTAGATCACTCTCTCTTTTGGAACCCTAGAAAGACACTGCCTTAGCTTATGGTCTCAAAATAACATAGTGGGATTATAGTAATGACGTCCATTAGTTTAGCAGTAGCCAAAGAAGATGTCTGGATAAATAAGCTTGACTGGGAATTCTCAAGACTGACCTCGGACTCTGATGTCATAGAAATTCCGACATGCTCTGAGGGAGAGGGCGAATATAGTTAAAAATTTGACTGGTTAACTTGGCAGAGACTTATTCTAATTAAGACAAACTGATGTTTCACAAGGACTGGAGAAAAGGAAACTTGTTGAGGCAGGAACTGAAGAGAAGTTATAGACAGACCTCATAGGAGACCCACAGTGCAAGTATAAGCTAATGTAGGGCTGGCTCAGCAAGATATGCAAACAAGAGAACACCAGTTGCCTGGAGACCAACAGGGTGCCAATGATGAGGCTGACAAGGGACAGCACCATGAAGAACAGAGATCCCAAAAGACACAGGGCAAGACAAGGACATTTATGTTGTTCCTCCCCGACAATGAAGCCTTATAAACCTTCTATCTTTCTTCACTTATATCTTTAACCGAGATCCACCTTGAAGGTGAGCATGGAGATGGGAGAAAATTTGAATGACTGAACATTTACTCAAAGGAGACAGAGTAATGGAACAGGGTCTCTTGTACTTGAAAAAGTTGAGACACCACTGATCTGCAAGGCTAAGATCTCTCTTTCACCTTGGCATGAAGACATGAAGATGAGTAGATAATTTTTTTTTCTGCCCATTTGTAAACCAATGCGTACTATAATTCTTGTTGACAGTTTTTTAGGCATCTTTTAAAAAATCAATTATTTTCCTAGATTGAGACACCAGTGAGGCTCGTAGCCTCTTTCCTCTAATGTGGTGGAGAGCTCTTTAGCAGCAGTAGTTTTGGCATGTACTATCTGGCCGCACACTTTTTTTTCAGAAGACTTTAAAGGGTCTTTAACTCAGTGAATTATTCCTGGGTAGTAATAGATCATGAACAGTAGCACTTTCATCTAGCTTCACTTTTAAGTTTTCCCTTCAGGCTTTAAGAACCATTATTGCTGATCCTCTAAATATGCACTAAAATGTCTATTTGGCCAATTTCCTCAACTTTGGTTGATTGGTTGATTCATTAACTTATTCAACAAATAAGTACAGAGTACTATGTGCCAGGTATGGTAAACCAAGCTGAAAACTTACCTATTGTCTCTGTCCTTATGGAACTCATATTTTGATTATTTGGATTATTGTCACCACAAAGGCACACTACAGCTCTTGCTTACATAGTTTGTCCTTTATTCTCTACAATTGTTCCTATTGTTAAACAACTCATCCTTTATGTATGTGCAACATTTGCCTTTTTTATCTCCACTATCAGTTTTACCTTTTTCTGCTTTTATTTCCCTTGTATTTTTATGCCTTTTAATATCACTTTAAACATTCTCACTATGTCTACACTTACAGTGTCTTAAAAAGTTTCTAATGTTTGAAAAACAGTTAACCCATACCTATAGAAAGCACATCAATGAATGAGGTGCACAATAACCAAATGTGTAGCAATCTGCTACAGTTACTAACATCATCTATTGGTGATCAGCTTTCGCTCTGAGACATAGTTTGTTCATATCTATGGAAATTCCTGAGTTAAAGTTTGTAAACTAAAAACAGAACATGTGTTTAATTATTCAGTTGAAGTAAAAAGAAATGATCAAGCAGTAACCAGAGAGACAAAAATTAATAATTAAAAATTTCTGCCTTTAGAAACGTATTCCCTGGATGCGGAGACCATTATCTAAAAATAACTTTTAAAATATGTTATGTATAAGGTTTTAGGTGTATAATAAATGAAGGTGTGTTTAATTATCTACAAAGAAGAGGTTACATTTGATGTGGGCCTTGAATACCGGGTAAGAGCTGGCTGAGCAGATGGGAAAGAATGATGTAGGCACAGGAAACAGCACATGCCAAGGCAGAGAGGTGGGAAGGTTGCCATGAGGCACAACATGGGAAAGAGAGAGGGAGCTGGAAAATAAATCAGGATCTGAAGGTGCGGGGTTTTGTGTGTCATGCTAAGGAGGCTGTAGTTAATTCTATAACAATGAGAGCCCCTAGATGCTTTAAAGTTGACCTGTTCACGTTTAGGTTTTGAAGCTGTCTGGCAAGTGGACAAAGGAATATTTGTGCTGAGAGAAGGGTGAGGAAGTAGTGCTATCACTGGAATATATTCCTTATTTTATTTTATTTTATTTTATTTTTTTGAGATCATTGCTTGTAACAGGAGTATATTACAGTTTGGATTTAAAATATCAATATGAATATCCTACAGAGTGAAAATATGTCTACTGGGTTACATACAAGGTATCTATGCAATTATTGACTTGATCGCTTTCTAATAGTGCGTTTTATTGCTGAAAACAACCCAATTCTCAGAAACATGAGTTTTATCTGATCAATAGCACAAGTTTACAACTTGTAATTTCCAATACTTCCAGCTTATTTGGTGTAGACATAGTTATTTCAAGTTTTTCAAGTTCTTATTTGTAGAAAGTGTATTTGGTTCATTCATATTTGTAATCCTGATATGCTTTACACTTTAGTTATTTTATAAGGTAACATTGCTGAAGAGAGTAATTGGATTGCACTTCAAATGAAAATAAATCTAAAATTATTTTTCCTTACAAAAAATCTAAAAAATTGTTAACAAATTTGTAAACTCTAAAAATGTGCAAAAACCTATGCTAAGGTCAATATAAGGCATTTTTTTCATCTTGGCTTTATTTCTAAGAAAATAAAATTTAGAGTTGCCATAAAATCCTATGGTAAATTCAATTTAAAAATTCAGCACTGAGTATAAACTGTCTAACACTATGAATGCAGATTTTGGGGGAGCATCTTGTCATAGTATACATAGTGCTCTTATGAAATTAAAAGATATATAGAGATCTCCATTTGGAATTGATTGTCAAAATGTGTAATTATTTAAACACACATTTAGAATAACTGAACTATAATTCTTTGCGAAAACGGTGACATTGAACAAAACAAGGCAATGCATATTTTTTCCCTGTACCTACCAATAATTAGATGCTAAAATATACTTGAGCAGGAACCAATCTAGTTTACAATGGAATTGCGGTGTTTGTAAAGATGTCCTTTAAATATTGGCTCATTTTTTTTTAAAGTTTGTTGGAAATCTTTAATCAAAATATTTAATAAATAAAGTCTATAGTGATTGTCTATCATAACTTGGATGGTAATAAAATAAAGTAAAAAAATTTAAAAAGAATAATAATAGATACTACAATCAGATGATTGACAAGTATGTAAGGAAAAGTTTCCACTTGTATAACATCATGCTAGCTATTATGACAAATGCAGGGATAAAACAGACTCTTATAGCCTGCTAGAGGAGATACCATTTACATTCATGAAAAATGACTGTGTTTAACCTATTGTAGTTGTAATTACATATCTGTGTGGTTACAGCAGTAGAAAAGGAGTTCGAGATAGGAGTGAATACTGTGACCTGGGGTTATCATTTCATCTTTACAATATGCTTAGCACTATGTAAGAAATTGGAAATACAAGAAGACAGAGTTCTTATTCTCAAGAAACTCAGAATCTCCTGAACCAAGGTAAGCCTCAGGTATCAGGTGAGATACACCATTCTGGGCAGTAGAATAGAACTTCTCATAGAGGAATAAGCATTGTAGGTGGAGTGAGCTTTGTTTATGAGTGCGGTTGGCTTGGCTGGAGTGGAGGGAGCATTGAAGAGTGATGGGAGGTAAGCCTGAGTAAGCAAAGTAAGAAACTCCATAATAAAAACACTCCGGATTGCTTTCTGAGCATGGCATTTGGGTGTAGTCTGGCATAAAAGTGTATTTCTGAAGACCTGCTAGGTTGCTAAGTTTTGTGTTAGTAGCTTTATAATTCTTCCATTCCTCCTGTATTACATGGAGAACAAATAATATGGTTCTCACTCTTGTTAACACTAGTTTCTGTATCAAGCAGTTCTCAATCATGTAAAATGGCATTAGCAGCCACACTATGGTGTGGAGTTATTATGTGGGTAAATTTTTTTCACACATTTGACACAAAAAAACATTCTGCACAATAGAATATTAGACTTCATTTCTTTGTTTTATGGAAGGAAACCACAGTCCATAACAGTTGCCTAAGATCCCACTCAATGTGTGGAGGGCCAGGACCCAAACTACATTCTCCTGATGCCTGGCAGGGGCTTTTTCCACTATATCAGCATCTCCACGATGGGATCCCAGGAATACTCATTCCAGAGGTGTTAATTGGGGCTCACAGAACAAAAGTTTCTAGGGAGAAAAATAACCTTGGAAGTATTGCATGTTAAATCCTTCTCTCAAAGATGCAGAGTTCACAGTAGTACATTAAAGACTTACAAGAGTTCCAACAGTAAAGAAGAAAGTTATTTAACAATGTTAAATAGTTAAAATGATACTCCGGGGGGGCGGAGCAAGATGGCCGAATAGGAACAGCTCCAGTCTCCAACTCCCAGCGCGAGCGACACAGAAGACCGGTGATTTCTGCATTTTCAACTGAGGTACTGGGTTCATCTCACTGGGGAGTGCCGGACGATCGGTGCTGGTCAGCTGCTGCAGCCCGACCAGCGAGAGCTGAAGCAGGGCGAGGCATTGCCTCACCTGGGAAGCGCAAGGGGGAAGGGAATCTCTTTTCGTAGCCAGGGGAACTGAGACACACAACACCTGGAAAATCGGGTAACTCCCACCCCAATAATGCACTTTAAGCAAACGGGCACACCAGGAGATCATATCCCACACCTGGCCGGGAGGGTCCCACACCCACGGAGCCGCCCTCATTGCTAGCACAGCAGTCTGTGATCTACCGGCAAGGCAGCAGCGAGGCTGGGAGAGGGGCGCCCGCCATTGCTGAGGCTTAAGTAGGTAAACAAAGCCGCTGGGAAGCTCGAACTGGGTGGAGCTCACAGCAGCTCAAGGAAACCTGCCTGTCTGTGTAGACACCACCTCTGGGGACAGGGCACAGCTAAACAATAACAAAACGCAGCCGAAACCTCTGCAGACGCAAACGACTCTGTCTGACAGCTTTGAAGAGAGCAGTGGATCTCCCAACACGGAGGTTGAGATCTGAGAAGGGACAGACTCCCTGCTCAAGTGGGTCCCTGACCCCTGAGTAGCCTAACTGGGAGACATCCCCCATTAGGGGCAGTCTGACACCCCACACCTCGCAGGGTGGAGTACACCCCTGAGAGGAAGCTTCCAAAGCAAGAATCAGACAGGTACACTCGCTGTTCAGAAATATTCTATCTTCTGTAGCCTCTGCTGCTGATACCCAGGCAAACAGGGTCTGGAGTGGACCTCAAGCAATCTCCAACAGACCTACAGCTGAGGGTCCTGACTGTTAGAAGGAAAACTATCAAACAGGAAGGACACCTACACCAAAACCCCATCAGAACATCACCATCATCAAAGACCAGAGGCAGATAAAACCACAAAGATGGGGAAAAAGCAGGGCAGAAAAGCTGGAAATTCAAAAAATAAGAGTGCATCTCCCCCGGCAAAGGAGCGCAGCTCATCGCCAGCAACGGATCAAAGCTGGACGGAGAATGACTTTGACGAGATGAGAGAAGAAGGCTTCAGTCCATCAAATTTCTCAGAGCTAAAGGAGGAATTACGTACCCAGAGCAAAGAAACTAAAAATCTTGAAAAAAAAGTAGAAGAATTGATGGCTAGAGTAATTAATGCAGAGAAGGTCATAAACGAAATGAAAGAGATGAAAACCATGACACGAAAATACGTGACAAATGCACAAGCTTCAGTAACCGACTCGATCAACTAGAAGAAAGAGTATCTGCGAGTGAGGATCAAATGAATGAAATGAAGCGAGAAGAGAAACCAAAAGAAAAAAGAAGAAAAAGAAATGAACAAAGCCTGCAAGAAGTATGGGATTATGTAAAAAGACCAAATCTACGTCTGATTGGGGTGCTTGAAAGTGAGGGGTAAAATGGAACCAAGTTGGAAAACACTCTTCAGGATATCATCCAGGAGAACTTCCCCAACCTAGTAGGGCAGGCCAACATTCAAATCCAGGAAATACAGAGAACGCCACAAAGATACTCCTCGAGAAGAGCAACTCCAAGACACATAATTGCCAGATTCACCAAAGTTGAAATGAAGGAAAAAATCTTAAGGGCAGCCAGAGAGAAAGGTCGGGTTACCCACAAAGGGAAGCCCATCAGACTAACAGCAGATCTCTCAGCAGAAACTCTCCAAGCCAGAAGAGAGTGGGGGCCAATATTCAACATTCTTAAAGAAAAGAATTTTAAACCCAGAATTTCATATCCAGCCAAACTAAGTTTCATAAGTGAAGGAGAAATAAAATCCTTTACAGATAAGCAAATGCTTAGAGATTTTGTCACCACTAGGCCTGCCTTACAAGAGACCCTGAAGGAAGCACTAAACATGGAAAGGAACAACTGGTACCAGCCATTGAAAAAACATGCCAAAATGTAAAGACCACCGATGCTAGGAAGAAATTGCATCAACTAACGAGCAAAATAACCAGTTAATATCATAATGGCAGGATCAAGTTCACACATAACAATCTTAACCTTAAATGTAAATGGACTAAATGCTCCAATTAAAAGACACAGACTGGCAAACTGGATAAAGAGTCAAGACCCATCAGTCTGCTGTATTCAGGAGACCCATCTCACACGCAGAGACATAGATAGGCTCAAAATAAAGGGATGGAGGAAGACTTACCAAGCAAATGGAGAACAAAAAAAAGCGGGGGTTGCAATACTAGTCTCTGATAAAACAGACTTTAAACCATCAAAGATCAAAAGAGACAAAGAAGGCCATTACATAATGGTAAAGGGATCAATTCAACAGGAAGAGCTAACTGTCCTAAATATATATGCACCCAATACAGGAGCACCCAGATTCATAAAGCAAGTCCTTAGAGACTTACAAAGAGACTTAGACTCCCATACAATAATAATGGGAGACTTCAACACTCCACTGTCAACATTAGAGAGATCAACGAGACAGAAAGTTAACAAGGATATCCAGGAATTGAACTCATCTCTGCAGCAAGCAGACCTAATAGACATCTATAGAACTCTCCACCCAAATCAACAGAATATACATTCTTCTCAGCACCACATCGTACTTACTCCAAAATCGACCACATAATTGGAAGTAAAGCACTCCTCAGCAAATGTACAAGAACAGAAATTATAACAAACTGTCTCTCAGACCACAGTGCAATCAAACTAGAACTCAGGACTAAGAAACTCAATCAAAACCGCTCAACTACATGGAAACTGAACAACCTGCTCCTGAATGACTACTGGGTACATAACGAAATGAAGGCAGAAATAAAGATGTTCTTTGAAACCAATGAGAACAAAGATACAACATACCAGAATCTCTGGGACACATTTAAAGCAGTGTGTAGAGGGAAATTTATAGCACTAAATGCCCACAAGAGAAAGCAGGAAAGATCTAAAATTGACACTCTAACATCGCAATTAAAAGACCTAGAGAAGCAAGAGCAAACACATTCGAAAGCTAGCAGAAGGCAAGAAATAACTAAGATCAGAGCAGAACTGAAGGAGACAGAGACACAAAAAACTCTCCAAAAAGTCAATGAATCCAGGAGTTGGTTTTTTGAAAAGATCAACAAAATTGACAGACCACTAGCAAGACTAATAAAGAAGAAAAGAGAGAAGAATCAAATCCACGCAATTAAAAATGATAAAGTGGATATCACCACCGACCCCACAGAAATACAAACTACCATCAGAGAATACTATAAACACCTCTACGCAAATAAACTGGAAAATACAGAAGAAATGGATAATTTCCTGGACACTTACACTCTTCCAAGACTAAACCAGGAAGAAGTTGAATCCCTGAATAGACCAATAGCAGGCTCTGAAATTGAGGCAATAATTAATAGCCTACCAACGAAAAAAAGTCCAGGACCAGATGGATTCACAGCTGAATTCTATCAGAGGTACAAGGAGGAGTTGGTACCATTCCTTCTGAAACTATTCCAATCAATAGAAAAAGAGGGAATCCTCCCTAACTCATTTTATGAGGCCAACATCATCCTGATACCAAAGCCTGGCAGAGACAAAACAAAAAAAGAGAATTTTAGACCAATATCCCTGATGAACATCGATGCAAAAATCCTCAATAAAATACTGGCAAACCGGATTCAGCAACACATCAAAAAGCTTATCCACCATGATCAAGTGGGCTTCATCCCTGGGATGCAAGGCTGGTTCAACATTCGCAAATCAATAAACATAATCCAGCATATAAACAGAACCAAAGACAAGAACCTGATGATTATCTCAATAGATGCAGAAAACGCTTTTGACAAAATTCAACAGCCCTTTATGCTAAAAACGCTCAATAAATTCGGTATTGATGGAACATACCTCAAAATAATAAGAGCTATTTATGACAAACCCACAGCCAATATGATACTGAATGGGCAAAAACTGGAAACATTCCCTTTGAAAACTGGCACAAGACAGGGATGCCCTCTCTCACCACTCCTATTCAACATAGTGTTGGAAGTTGTGGGAAGGGCAATTAGGCAAGAGAAAGAAATCAAGGGTATTCAGTTAGGAAAAGAAGTCAAATTGTCCCTGTTTGCAGATGACATGATTGTATATTTAGAAAACCCCATTGTCTCAGCCCAAAATCTCCTTAAGCTGATAAGCAACTTCAGCAAAGTCTCAGGATACAAAATTAATGTGCAAAAATCACAAGCATTCTTATACACCAGTAACAGACAAACAGAGAGCCAAATCAGGAATGAACTTCCATTCACAATTGCTTCAAAGAGAATCAAATACCTAGGAATCCAACTTACAAGGGATGTAAAGGACCTCTTCAAGGAGAACTACAAACCACTGCTCAGTGAAATCAAAGAGGACACAAACAAATGGAAGAACATACCATGCTGATGGATAGGAAGAATCAATATCGTGAAGATGGCCATACTGCCCAAGGTAATTTATAGATTCAATGCCATCCCCATCAAGCTACCAATGAGTTTCTTCACAGAATTGGAAAAAACTGCTTTAAAGTTCATATGGAACCAAAAAAGAGCCCGCATCTCCAAGACAATCCTACGTCAAAGGAACAAAGCTGGAGGCATCACACTACCTGCCTTCAAACTATACTACAAGGCTACAGTAACCAAAACAGCATGGTACTGGTACCAAAACAGAGATATAGACCAATGGAACAGAACAGAGTCCCCAGAAATAATACCACACATCTACAGCCATCTGATCTTTGACAAACCTGAGAGAAACAAGAAATGGGGAAAGGATTCCCTATTTAATAAATGGTGCTGGGAAAATTGGCTAGCCATAGGTAGAAAGCTGAAACTGGATCATTTCCTTACTCCTTATACGAAAATTAATTCAAGATGGATTAGAGACTTAAATATTAGACCTAATACCATAAAAATCCTAGAGGAAAACCTAGGTAGTACCATTCAGGACATAGGCATGGGCAAAGACTTCATGTCTAAAACACCAAAAGCAACGGCAGCAAAAGCCAAAATTGACAAATGGGATCTCATTAAACTAAAGAGCTTCTGCACAGCAAAAGAAACTACCATCAGAGTGAACAGGCAACCTACAGAATGGGAGAAAATTTTTGCAATCTACTCATCTGATAAAGGGCTAATATCCAGAACCTACAAAGAACTCAAACAAATTTACAAGAAAAAAACAAACAACCCCATCAAAAAGTGGGCAAAGGATATGAACAGACATTTCTCAAAAGAAGACATTCATACAGCCAACAGACACATGAAAAAATGCTCATCATCACTGGCCATCAGAGAAATGCAAATCAAAACCACAATGAGATACCATCTCACACCAGTTAGAATGGCGATCATTAAAATGTCAGGAAACAACAGGTGCTGGAGAGGATGTGGAGAAATAGGAACACTTTTACACTGTTGGTGGGATTGTAAACTAGTTCAACCATTATGGAAAACAGTATGGCGATTTCTCAAGGATCTAGAACTAGATGTACCATATGACCCAGCCATCCCATTACTGGGTATATACCCAAAGGATTATAAATTATGCTGCTATAAAGACACATGCACACGTATGTTTATTGCAGCACTATTCACAATAGCAAAGACTTGGAATCAACCCAAATGTCCATCAGTGACAGATTGGATTAAGAAAATGTGGCACATATACACCATGGAATACTATGCAGCCATAAAAAAGGATGAGTTTGTGTCCTTTGTAGGGACATGGATGCAGCTGGAAACCATCATTCTTAGCAAACTATCACAAGAACAGAAAACCAAACACCGCATGTTCTCACTCATAGGTGGGAACTGAACAATGAGATCACTTGAACTCAGGAAGGGGAACATCACACACCGGGGCCTATCATGGGGGGGGGAGGGGGGACGGATTGCATTGGGAGTTATACCTGATGTAAATGACGAGTTGATGGGTGCAGCACACCAACATGGCACTAGTATACATATATAACAAACCTGCACGTTATGCACATGTACCCTACAACTTAAAGTATAATAATAATAAATAAATTAAAAAAAATAGTTAAAATGACTTATTCGTAGAAAAGACTTTTCTTTGTATACTTTTCTAATAGGAAATTATTTTCCCTTAAGTTTGAAATGACTTCACTGTCTTCATCCTCATTTCTCAAATTTAGGGTAGCCCAATAGACTTTGCTGCAGGTAGCTGAGATGAGGAGGGCCAGTATTCCTACTGAAAAGACAGCAGAAGGATTTCACAGCAGGGCTTCAGCCTCAGAGATTACTGAAGGAGTAACTGGAACCCTGTTTTATTGAGTGTCACCAGACTGATGAGGCTTGTACTGGGCTGAAATATGAGCTAAGTGTATCTTATTTCTCACTTATTGAAAGCAGTGTGGCCAGCAGTTGAGAGCTTGATCTTTGTGTCAACTAGCCTTGTTCTTGCCTTGTAGTAACTCTGTGATGTTGAGGAAGTTATTTCAGCTTTTGGAGCCTCCCTTTTCTCATGTAGGATGGGGCTAATGATTCCTAAGTCTTAGAATTTTTGTTAAGGCTGAGATACTGTAATATGGACCATCTAAAGTGTTACATATAATGTATGATATATAGTTTTTGTAAGGTTCCTAGCAGAATTCTTGGCACACAGTTTGTGCTTGTGTTCAGCTCTATGGGGATTATGTGATAGCTCCTGCTTACAGAGTTGAGTGAACGTGACTCAACTCTATTATATTAGAAATAATAGCTGCTGTTCAGTGAAATGTCCTGTATGCCAACCACTCAACTAATGCTTTTTATGAGTTTCCTCATTTAATCTTATCAATGATCATGTTCATTCTTTTAATATTTTCATTTTATGGAGCAGAGAATTGAGGCACAGAAGGGTTGCATAACTTTCCGAAGGTTACACTATTAATACATTGGCAGAGCCAGGATTCAAATCCAGGAAAATGTTGTGTTTTTCTGCCTCTTTAATCAAGATAAACTATAGATTCATTTTAAAATTTCTATTTTTGTGTTAGACATATAAACATAGTATAATACAATAGATATTCAGAAATTATTTTGAAATATATAAAACAATACTAAAATTAGTATAAATTTTAAAAAATCTATTATACAATCATCCAAATGTAGTTTTCACATGATATTTTTCCTTTTAGCCTTTGTGAAAAATAATATTTTCCATATTTATAACCAATATTGTGTTGTTTATCAGTAATATTATATCATAACAGTTTTAATTTTCATTTTAGTTTTCATAGCTATTTTTAATCACTAATATTTCCTCAAGATGACATAACATAATTTGCCTGATCATTCTTCCATTGCCAGACATTTTGATGTTTTCCAACCTTCTAATTGTTCTGCATACATGATTTAGGGTCACTTTTCATAAAAAATCATAAAACCCTAAAAACAAACAAACCTGAATCATCTATATACATCGTTGATTTTAAACTTAGTATTTCTTTAACAAACCGAATTCTGGGATTTTAGTTACAGAATATCACTATCCTTTGGAAAAGCAACTTAGTATATTCTAGGATTTTCAAAGCCTAGCCAGGGTTGCACAGATGCAATTCTTTGGAAGAGGAACTGGTACAGCCTGCTCACACAAGCATCCCCTTGGACTTTTATCATCACACATATTTTACCCTCAGAAATGGAAGAGGGAGCGAACAAACAATGCCAAATTCCTACAGAAGAGAAACCCATTTCATATTATCAATCACCTCTTGGAATAAGTAACATGGTGTCAATCACGCTGCTAAAATGAACTTCCATTGCTGATTCCGTTTTCTGTTATTTTTCTCTTCTCTTTTTCCTGTAAGCTATACTCAGAGTGTTGCTGTTAATAAAAGAATATTCTTCTTCTGTTTCTCTACAAAGATACCTAGTATACCTCTGTAATTTATGGATCCAGAAAACATTATTTTTCCTAATTGAATCCACCAGCACTAAAATTACATTTTTCATTCTCCGTATTGCCTTCATTATTACAAGTTTAACAGAATATGAGATATTCATACACATTTTATTCATCAGACTTTTTTTCTGAAGTTATGGAATACATTTAGAAATGACTTGGTTCATTTTGTCATCTAACTTTTAGCTACTGAATAATGCCATGTTATCTATTTTGGGTCATACTTATATTAGAAATAAACATCTATTGAGATTTCAAAATTTCTTATTTTTTTCCAGAGTAAGGCATACATTAAATTTGGTATTACAATTTATCCCAACAGTACAGAGCCTGCTTAGGAAACAGTTCATTTTTTCAGAGTATAATGAAAGGTTAAGCTTTGTGTATCTTTCTTGGAGGGCCAAGTACAGCTTGCCTACATCTGCAATCTTAGGGGAAATGATCACTGCATAAACTTCATATTTTTAATGGAAAAGAACAAGCAATAGCTCTCCAAAGACTCTTTTAAGAAAGGCAAAATTATGGAACTTGAATATTTTCTGAAATGTTTGGCTTCATGATATATTTACATTAGGAACTCACTGTTTTCCTTGAGCCCTCAAACTTTTATTTTAAGACTTGTATCATTCTAAAGCTATAAGTTAACTGCTGAAGGATGGAATTTTACAGGATGTACTGTGGACAGGGTGCAGGCGGAGGAAAGCATATGTTCTCACACTTTAAGTTGCTAGGGGAAAAAGGTATTTTAGCCCAAATTGGCATCAGATGGCAGGAAAGTCTTGGTTGGTTAAAAAAAAAAAAAAGTCTGCTCTGTTGAACCACAATGAATGAGCTCCTCAGAATCATGTACGTTTAAAAAATGATTCATATTTTTAAGCAAACTTGGAGAAAATTTGGGAAGGAAGGGATCTTGAGATCGTAGGTCGAGGTTAGATTTCCGTCGGCATTTTCTTCTTCCATTGTGGTGCCAGTGTTGCAATATCCATTCTAGCTGAGGAAAATACAACTAGCGCTCATTCTCAAAATCTCCAACCACCAGACATTTCCACTCAAACATCCTGCCACCATCTGAAACTCATTTAATGTTGGACTGATCTTTTCACTTCTCCCCGAACCTATTCCTTTGCTTTCCTTCCTTATATTAATATAATCATTTTCTCATCCCTTAGACGTGAAGACTTGAAATTAATTTTAACTTTCTCTCCCTCACATTCAATGAGTCACCAAGTTCTTTATTCCATCTTTCCTATGTATCTGTCCCCTCCTGCCCATCTCTACAGCCTCTTCTTATACCATACCTTGGAAGCAGCACACACCTGATCCAGAACAGATTTTTGGACTCTGGACTCAAATTAGATACCCTGGACTCAAATCCTAAAACTGTTATTTACTAGCTTGGGAAAATAAAATAGGGTTGTTAGGGCCATCTTATAAAATTGTGATAACTAAAAAATAATGTATATAAAGCATAATACTTGACACAAACCAAGCTCTATAAATGAAAATTGATATCTGTCTTGCTGCTCTTCTTTTTTCCAAGCTCAACACTGGCAATTCAGTCTAACTAAACCATTTTCAGCATTCTATCCTTAGCCTCTGGACTTGCCAGTACTCACTGCACCCCAAAGACTGGTTTTAAGCTATGTGGTTATCATCTCTTCCTCTACATACTTGAATGCTTTACTCCTTCTAACCAGATTTTTTGTTTTAACAATCCCCAGAAACTGGTTTGCATTTTCCCACCTTTCATTGCTGTCCTGCTTTGGCTGATACTACCTATTCACTAGGAGTATCTTCTCTCTGTAAATCCTTTCTACATATCCAAATCTTGTAAACTCTTTAGAATAATGTCAAACCTATCATTACTGAAAAGTCATGCCTAACTGTGGCAGATGAGAGTAATTTTGTCATCTTCTGAACTTTTGTAGTTCTTAGTGTCAGTGACTAACTTTTTGGGCATAACCTTATGCCTTATGATATGGCTTTAGTATTATTCTGAACTTTTCTTGTTGTGTGTTACTGTTACTTAACCTTCCACGTATTTATTTCTTAGCTCTTCAGTTGTTTTCTCAGTTCCCTGAAGGCAGAGAACATGTGTTTTCCTCCGTAGTCTCTGTCATAATATCTAGGACTTAGTAAATCTTACTAAATCATAAGTGATTGAAGAGGATACAATTACTCTTGCCTGACATTCAGATATCTTGCATTAATATATGGGGCAAACTTTTGTAGAGAAATAAAGTTGTGGAGCACTTGCTTTGTGCTAAGTACTAAAGTGGGTAATGGGGATAGAGAGATTGATAACATGGTTCCTCAAGTAGCTCACTCTGGGAGAAATGGACATGTAAATACATTCATGCAAGAGGGGGTATGTTTCAAGTAGTACTAGACATACTTGCAGCACTAGGGAGGTTGTGTTCCATTCTGCATAAGGAGGCAGAGATGGTGACACAGAGAAGCAGAGGAGAAAGCTGAGAGCTGGTTCTTATAGAATGAGAAGTACTTTGCTCAAGAAATGGATGTGTGTGTTAGTATGTGGGTGGGAAAAAGAAGGAGTATCCTTTGAGGTACATGGCAATTCATAGAAAGAGATCATCTGTAGGAAATATAACAATCCTTTCAGAAGAATATGGAAATAGAGACGTCCGGTTCCAAAATGGTGTCATAGAAGCAAGTTGGCTCACTCCCACCACAGAAAACCAAAACTAAATATATAGCACCAAGATTTATGAACAGTAATATCCCAGGACTCACATATAAGGAGACAGTTCCCAAGGCACAGAGAAGTGAAAAAACTCCAAGCAGGTGGTAAGAGAATAGGACTTCCATTCTGTGATGCTCCTCCTCCAAATCTGATTGGCTCCAAAAATGCAGAAAATTTCTTCCCAACTCATGGTCTCTACACTAGAAAAAGTGAGGTCATGGTGAACAACCATCTTCCCTAACATCCTGCGTTCCCTGGCAGGCAGCCTATTCCTATCTCAATCCACCATCAGGAACCATCAAGAGAGCCTGAAGGAAGAGATATTCCTTTAGGCAGAGACAAATGAAGGCAGGACAACAATCCCCAGCCCAGGAAACTCTGCTCTGTAACTCAGCACTGGTCAGGAAGTTTGTTCCCACGTATGTCTTGGGCAAGAGCCCCTAACCAGCTTTCCCACACTGCCAAAATAACTCTTTTAGTATCTCCCTCATCTGGGATGGGCAATGCTCTTATCATTTACTAGAGCTGAGGGAAACCTGGACTTAAGGTGCCATCTAGTGCTGAAGAAAGACAGCAACTTACCAGAAAAAATGATATTTGATAGGTAAATTACAAAAAAACTCTAAGCATATTCAGTAATAACCAATATGAGCCAGACATAGAAGACTGGCATAAATAATTCTTTAATGCAAAGACATAGAAATATATCCACAAGAAACAACAGCAAACAGGGAACCATGACTCCTCAAATGGACAAAAAGAAATGACTCACCCTAATAAGATAGTGATATGTGAGTTGTCTGATCAGGAATTGAAAATGACACTTTTAAGGAAACTCAGTGATCTCCAAGATACCACAGAAAGAAATCAAGTCAGAAACTTAGAGAAATTTAATAAAGAGATTAAAATAATTTAGAAAAACAAATCTTGGAACTTAGAAATACATTTACTGAGCTGAAAAATTTATTATAGGATTTCTACAACAAAATTGATCAAGCAGAATAATTAGTGAGCTTGAAGACAGGCTATTCTAAAATACAGAGGAATAAAATAATGAAGATTATATATGAGATACAGAAAATTACTTAAAAGGATCAAATTTAAGAAATGTTGATGTTCAAAAAGGAGTTCAGCAACAGCAAAACTTTTTCATATAAATAATAACAGAAAACATTCCAAAATTGAGAAAGATCTAAATATGCGGGTACAGATAGAAGGGCAGAGAACACCAAAGAGATTTGACTCAAATAAGACTACCTTAAGGCATATAATAATCAAACTGTCAAAGGTCAAGTCAAAGAAAGGATCCTAAAAGCAGAAAGAAAAAGGAAGCAAATACCACATAAATAAAGGAGCTCCAATTCATCTGGTAACAGATGTTTCAAAAAAACAAAACAAAACAAAACAAAAACAAAAACCCAACTATACAGGTCAGGAGGGCATGGAACAGCATTTTCAGTGCTGAAAGTAAGAAACTGCCATCCAAGAATACTGTGTCCAGCAAGACTATTCTTCAAATGTGAAAGAGAGATAAAGTTCTTCCCAGACAAACAAAAACAGAATTCACTACCACCAGATTCATCTGGCAAGAAATGCTAAAGAGAATTATGCAATCCAAAGGGGAGAAAAGCATTAAATGTGCAAAACAAGCAAACATTTAAAGGTATAAAACCCAATGATAAAATTAAATACAGGGACAAGCCCAGAATAATCTAATACTGTAATTGTGGTATGCAGTTAACTCATAACTTTAATATGAAGCCCAAAAGACAAATCTATCAAAAACAATAACAGCTACAGCAACCTGTTAAGAGATAGGCAATATAAAAATATATAAATTGAGACAACAAAAAGTTAGAATATGGGGAGGATGGAGTTAAAGTACAGAGTTTTTGTTTTGTTTTGTTTTGTTTTTTACTTTTTGTTTCTTGTCTTTTCTTTGTGATCTAAGATAAGTTATCATTTCTTTAAAATAACTTATTATATTGATAAGATGTTCTTTGTAAGCCCCATGGTAACCACAATGCAAAATCCTATAATGGATCCACTAAAAATAACAAGCAAGCAACACATCAAGCCACAAGAGCAGAGAACCACAAAAGAAAATAGAAACAAAGGAATATAAAAATACAGGAGTTGCAAAACAACCAGAAACAAGCAACAAAATGGCAGTAGTAAGTCCTTAATATCGGTAATAACACTGAATGTGAATGGACTCAATTCTCCAATTAAAAGGCGTAGGAGAATAAAGACAGAATGAATAAAGAAATATGACCCAACAATATGATACCTACAAGAAACCCATTTCTCCTATAGAAACACAAATAGCCTTAAAGTGAAGGGATGAAAAATGATATTACATGCAACTGGAAACCAAACAAGAGCAGGAGTAATTATACTGGGATAAAATAGACTGTAACTCAAAAAGTACAAAAAGAGAAAAGGTTACTATATAATGATAAAGGGGTCAATTCAGGAAGTGGATGTAACGATTACAAAATATCTATGCACCCACCACTGGAGCTCCCAAGTATTTAAAGCAAACATGAATAGATGTAAAGGGAGAGATAGATGGCAATACAATAATATCAGGGACCTCATCACCTCACTCTCAATAATGGACAGATAATCTAGACAGAAAATTGATGAAGAAACTTTGGAGTTAAACTACACAATAGAGCAAACAGGCCTAACTTATATTTGCCGAACTTTTCACACAACACATTCTTTTCATCAGCACATGAAACATTCTCTAGAATAGACTATATCTTAGTCCACTAAAGAAGTCCCAATAAATTCAAAAACAGACAAATAATATCAAATATCTTCTTTGACCACACTGGAATAAAACTAAAAATGAATAACAAGAGGAACCTCAGAAACTACATAAAAACATGGAAATTGAACACATGTTCCTGAATAACCAAATGAGTTAATGAAGAAAGTAAGGAGAAAATTTAAAAATTTATTGAAACAAATGAAAATTGAATTATAACATACCCAAATATATAGGATATAGCAAAAGCAGTACTGAGGTAAGTTTATAGCAATAAGTAACTACATTAAAACAATAGAAAGGCTTCATATAAAAACTCAAGCATACGTCTCAAAGAAGTAGAAAAGCAAGAACAAACCAAACATAAAATTAGTAGAAGGAAAAGTATAATAAAAATGAAACATTAATTTAAAAATTGAGACTAGAAAAAAATATAAGACTAACAGAAGCAAAAATTGATTTTTGAAAAGATAAACAAAAGTGACAAAATTTTAGCTAGATTAACAAAAAAAGAGAGAAGGTCCAAATAAATAAAATCAGAAATGAAAAGGGAAACATAGCAACTGAGACCACAGAAATAAACAGAATCATTAGAGACTATGATGAGCAACTCTATGCCAACAAATTAGAAACCCTAGAAGAAATGGATAAATTCCTGGATCCATACAACCTACCAAGATTGAACCATGAAGAAAAGGAAAATCTCAACAAATTAATGCATAATAAGATTGAAGCTGTAAAAAAGTCTTACATCAAAGGAAAGTCCAGAAACTGATGGCCTCACTGCTGAATTTTACCAAAAATTTAAAGAACTAATACCAATTCTACTCAAACTTCAAAAAAAATTGAAGTGGAGGGAATACTTCCAAACTCGTTCTATGAGGTCAGGATTGCCTTGGTACCAAAACCAGACAAATACGCAACTAAAAGAGAAAACTACAGGCCAATATCCCTGATGAACACAGATGCAAAAATCCTCAACAAAATACTGGCAAACCAAATTCAATAGCACATTTAAAAGATAATTTACCATGATTACATGGGATTCATCTCAGGGATACAAGGATATTGCAACATAAACAAATAAAAAAAAACCCCATAAAACATTACATTAACAGCAGCAAGAACAAAAAACATATGATCAGTTCAATAGGTGCAGATATGAAAAAGCATTTAATAAAATTTACCTTCCCTTTATGATGAAAACCCTCATAAGCTAGGCATAGAAAGAATATACCTCAAAATAATAAAGACCATATATGACCAACCAACAGCAAAGATTGTATCTAATGGGGAAAAATTGAAAGTCTTTCCTTTAAGATCTGAAACAACAAGGATGCTTACTTTCATCACTGTTATTCAGTGTAATACTGGAAGCTCTGGCCAGAGCAATTAGACAAGAGAAAGAAAGAGTATCCAAATTGGAAAGAAAGAAGTCAAAGTAGGCTTGTTCACAGACAACATGATCTTATACTAAGAAAACCTAAACTATTCATCAAAAAGCTGTTAGAACTAATAAGCAAATTCAGTAAAGTTACCAGATACAAAATTGACCAAAAAATCAGTAGTATTTATATATGTCAAAAGTGAAGAATCTGAAAAGGAAATCAAGAAATCTATCTCACTTATAGTAGCTGCAAAGGATATAAAACAGCTAAGAATCAACCAAAAAAAGTGAAAGATTTATACGAGAAAATGTATAACCACTCATGAAAGAAATTGAGTAGGACACAAGAAAGGAAAATATATTTTATGCTCATGGATTGGAAAAACTAATATTATTGAAATAAGAATACTACGCAAGGCTATTTACAGAATCAGTACAATCTCTATCAAAATACTAATGACATTCTTCACAGAATTGTCATCGTATTGGCATAACAACAGACACATAGACCAGTTGAATAGAAGCGAGAACCCATATATAAATCCACATACCTACAGTGAACTCATTTTTGACAAAGGCACTAAGAACATAAAATGGGAAAGGATTGTTTCTTCAATAAATAGTGCTGGGAAAAGGTAAATAACCATATGCAGAAGAATGAAACTAGACTCCTATCTCACCATAAGTAAAAAACAAATCACAACAGATTAAAGACTTAAATCTTAGACCTGAAACTATGAAACTACTAGAGGAAAACATTGAGGTAATGCTACAGGACATTGGTTTGAGCAAAGATTTTTTTTGTGTGTAAAACCTCAAAGGTTCTGACAACAAAACTGACAATAGATAAAAACTGAAAATAGATAATTAGGATTACATCAAGTTAGAAAGCTTCTGCATAGCAAAGGAAACTGTCAGCAAAGTGAAAAGATAATTTCCAGAATTGGAGAAAATATTTACAAACTATCCAGATGACAAGGAATTTATAAATAGAATCTATAAGGACCTCAAACAACTCAAAAGCAAAAACAAGAAAACCAAACCATCACATCACAAAAAACAAACCAATTAAAAGCAGGGCAAAAGACCTGAATAGACATTTCTCAAAAGAAGACATAAAAATGGCTAACAGGTATATGAAAAGTGCTGAACATCACTAATCGTTAGAAAAATACAAATCAAATCTGCAGTGAGATATCATTTGCAGTTAAATGGCTTTTATCAAATAGGGAATAATGGATGCAGGTAAGGATGTGCAGAAAAGGGAACCCATGTCCACTGTTGGTGGGAAGGTAAATTAGTTCAGCCACTATTAAAAACAGTGTAGTGGTTTCTCAAAAAACTAAAAGAAGATATACCATATGGCCTAGCATTTTCACTGCTGAGTATATATCCAAAAGAAAGGAATCAATATATTGAAGAGATATCTGCACTCCAATGTTTATTGCAGCACTATCACAGTAGCCAAGATAAGGAATCAACCTAAATTTCTATAAATGGATAAATAAAGAATATATACATTCTATATATACATTTCTATAAATGGATAAATAATACACACACACACACACACACACACACAAAATGAAATATATTTAGCCATAAGAAAGAATGAAATTCTGTCATTCACAGCAACATGGATGGAATTGGAGGTATTATGTTAAGTGAAACAAGCCAATAACAGAAAGACAAATACCACATTTTCACACGTACATGGGAGTTGAAAAAATGGATCTCATGAAGATAAAGAGTAGATTGCTCATTACCAGAGCCTGGGAAGGGTAAAGTGGAGGTGAGTGGGGGTGGGGGTGGGGGTGGGGGACAAAGATAGGCTGATTAATTGGTAGAAATGTATAGTTAGAAGAAATAATTAGTGTTTGATAGATCAGTAGGATGACTATAGTTTACAAAACTCTATTGTACATTTCAAAACATAGAAGGGAATACTTTGAATGTGTCTAGCGTACAGAAAAGACAGATATTTAAGATGATGGATATCTCAATTATCCTGATTTGATCTTTACATATTATATTAATGTATTATATCATCATATGTACATCTATTATGCATCAATAACAATTTTTGAAAAAAGAACATGGAAAAATAAAGATGACTTTTTAATAATGAATAATCTGTAATTTAATTTCCAAAAACTTGTTCACACCAATCCTCTGTTTTCCTCCCACTCTCCTCCTTCCTTCCTTCCTTCCTTCCTTCCTTCCTTCCTTCCTTCCTTCCTTTCTTCCTTTTTTATTCCTTTTTTTCCCATTTAGGCTAGACATCTAGAGCAATCTTAAACCTGCTAGGATGTATTGACCTCTTGCTGTGTGCC
The DNA here is from genome assembly GCF_049350105.2 of Macaca mulatta. Lineage (NCBI taxonomy): Eukaryota > Metazoa > Chordata > Mammalia > Primates > Cercopithecidae > Macaca > Macaca mulatta. Next base: position 110,859,113 of record NC_133409.1, read on the forward strand.
AAGCTCTGTGCTAATCTCCATCATATATGATCTCATTTAACCCTCATACAATCCTAGGATGCTAACATTATTTCTGATGAAGAACTTGAGGCTTAGTGAGGAAAATAACTTGCTTAAGGTCAGGTAGCTGACAAGTCATATAGCCGAGGCTCTAAACCCTGCCCTTAGTCACAAAAACAAAACTGCTTCACTCTCCCTATTCTACTCCATAATATTCAGCACATCGTAAGTCCTGCCATTTTTAACTCCTAAATATTTTTCATTGTTTTCATCCCTATTACCACAGCCCCAATTCTTGCCTAGACAATTATCACTTCCTCCTGATGGGTCTGACTGCATGTAGCCTTTCTCTAGTTACGCCTGTCTTAGATGGTGGTCAAAGTGATATGCTTGAAAGGCTGCAAGTCTTCTTGTTGACTATCAGACACTTTAGTCAGGTGATGCTGACTGATAGTTTGGAACACACATTGAGAATCACTGCCCTGTAGTGTTTTGTCTGAGTTTCAGAAGAGGAAATGAAAGGTAAAAATATGGCAGATAGAAGACTGAAGAGAGCAGAGAGTAACCCCTGGAAATCCAGATGAATTATTTGGTCTTTACTTGAATGTTTGGCATCACAGATATAGAACTTGAGAATGAACAAGCTCATTGCTAGGTAAAGTCAAAGAAAACTGATTCACAGATAATTTCGTGTATGCATTAAAAGAAAGTCTGAGCAGTGAAAATTTGCATCATCCTTGAAAATCAATGTGGAGGTATATGTGCTAATTTTCACCCTGGTATTTAATTTTCTGAAGCTATTTTTTTTGTGTCTAGTTTTCCAGATATACATTTTATTAACATAGTTCAATAATGAAGTATTGACATAATTAAATAATACAGATTGATTTGAGTCTTCTCTTAATATAAAAGTGGGAGAACATGATGAGTGAGTCACATTTTATATCTTTCCACATTCTTTTATTTATATTTAGATTGAAGTTGGGAAAAGCAATCACTGTCAGAAAGCAAACCCTCTTGTGCCTGGTGCTCAGCTGGAAGATTGTTCTGGACTCTGGGTGGGTATCGTATGTGTATGTACAGGGCTGTATACTCGCACTCAGAGATCGGGACTCTTAAGCAACTCTAATTAGGAAGTTAAATAAATACAGAAATCTTTAAGAATTATCTCAACCCTATTCTCTTCTCAATCTATGTATCTATCTCTGGATCAGGCCATTGTGTGATATGAAAATCTTTCCTATGTTAGGAAGCAGAATGAGGTTATGATGTATTATTTTTATTGTGTTAAGTTTTCTTTCAGTGTAAAATTCAAGAGATTAAAGCCAAAATAGAATTATATAAACTACACTGTGTATTCAGTTGTGTGCCTCTGTATGAACAATTATATAAACTTGTTCAAATTGTTCCTAGACTGTTTTTTAATATTCATTTAAATTGCAATGTGAACTCTTAATCTCATTTTTGATAGATGATTATCATAAATTGTCTACAAGTGGATTCCTTTTCTGTGATTTTATTTTTTTATAACCCTGAATCTGACCATGTTTTTTAAATTATGTGTTTGTCATGCTTGGCGGTCCCTTCCATGTTTGGCCATTCCTAAGCTTCTGTAATTCTTTAGAGGGCTCCAAAAGGTCATTGTGTGCCCTGACCTCCTGCTAGGAGAGCTGCTTTTTTCTCTCTCCAGATGTTTTGCAGTTTAAACTTTTATTGTTGTACTCTGTATACAAGTCATATATGAAAAGTGTTAAATATCATTGTCCAGCAGTGAAATTAGGACTCTTCCAAATTGGAGGGGAATGTTAACAGAGTGCAACTGTGTCCTGCCAGTGTTTCTCCTGGCAAGCTGGCTCTGAGAACGCTGTTTTCCCTTTAGCCATCTGTGCTTCCATAAACAATCTGCAGTGGTTTCTTCTTCTAATTCAAATTCTAGCAGCTGGTTTTCCTCCTTAATTCCTTTTGATGCTGTGACACCAGTAGCAGCACACCCATGAATCTTTGTGCTTCTTTCTACTTTTAGGGATTATATCACCAAAAATGTTAAATAAGCAGTTCACCATGAGTTTCCCACATGGGGATTCTGCAATGCATGTGCTAAAGTAGGCCAACTGACTCCTGCGTGAGAAAATGGAATAGAGCGTTTTATGCCCCCTGCCCAACTTTAAATGTCCATGCTTCTTTTTCTCTATTTAAAAACAGGTAAATCTTCCTATCTAGTTAACATTTTTGTTGTTGTTGTTGAAAAATCTACCTCATTACTCTATCCCCACTATCCACCAATGCTACCTACTTCTAGTATCATGCACTTCAGCTTTTTGGATTCAGTTCAAAAAGTTTTTTTTTTTAAATAAATAAATATCTTAGTTTGTTAGGTATTTGTGGATGTAACCCTGCCTAGTGAAAGTCTTTAGATATGTAATTAGTGTTACTATATATGTAATATATAAGGTTCATAGAACAGAACACACACTCTTTATTCCTGTTTAAATTCATCTAATGCACAAATATTTTGCTGTTCAATGGAATTAGCAGTCATTAAAATTGGAATTTTTCAGAATACAGTATATTGCCTTTTTATAATTTAAAAAAGTTAAAAAAATCTTACAGTAGTTATAATTTTAGTAATATTTCCTTGCAAAAGATTCATGTTGCAAAGTCTATAAAATATGTTTTCCTTAAAGGAAAGACAAATGTCAGAAAATAAGATGTTATATAAACAAAAAGTAAATTTCAAAATATTTTTCAGAGGGGTTTGTGAGTAATTGAATTGGCAACCTGATAGTTGAAAGCAGAAGACCAAGAGAGAACACAATGACTTTTCCAAAAAAAAAGAGAAAGAAAACACCCAAAACCAAAAAACTAAACTAAAAAACGTTAGTGGCTTAAATGACAGAAAAAGCCCATAGAGATAAAGATAAATTAAACCATCCAAACATTAAATACTTTTTCATTGTGATACAAAAGATTTGGATTTAGTGAAACATTCAAGTGATTGATCAATATTCCTCTTTTCACTGAGCAGTTTTGTTGATTTGTAGGATAAGGACATTAAAAATGAACTTGGCTATTGGTCTTAATACGATACTGTTAGTTTCATGTAGTTTCATATCACTAGACTCATTTCTAGAAAATATTTCTTTCTCATAAGAAATATTTTCTTGAATTCAATCAGAATAATGAGCTTTTCGTTGAGAAAACATTCTTAAATTCCTATGAAATATCAATTAATGAATCCTGATAAATAATGCTGAGCATCCAATATTACATGAAGACTCAGGAATTGATTTCCATTAGCTAAAAGTTCCACAGGGTCAGTGGTTATCTTCTTCATTGTGGTCTCAGTGTCTATATGGTAGGCACTCAATTAATGACTGGAAAAAAAGTGAATGAGTGTTAAAATAAGGTTTGAAATTCGTTACTCTTAAGTGGCATTGGAGGAGATGCAAAGGCTAAAAATCAGAAATTCTGGTTTTGCTACTTAGCCATTTGCGTAGCCTTGAGAAAGGCACTTGATAGCTGCTGGTTTCCACACCCCTAAAATGAAGGGGTTGAAATAGACGGTTTCTAAATTCCCTTGCGGCATTATTCCAGTGTGATCTCTAGGAGGAGCAGCATCATCTCATTTATGCAATAAATATTTATTGAGCACTTTGCTAACACCATGCTGAAGTAAATAACACAGAAGTTAGGACATAATGGGAAAAATAACTTGAGTAAATGGATAAACTTTGATAAATACTGTGAAGGGAATGCACTAGGCTTTTTCAGGGAATGTCACATGAAGGGAATCTGGTCTAGATTAGGAGTCTGTTGGGATCTCTCTGGGCATGTGATATTTCTGTAATTCAAAGTATAAGTTAGGCAGAGGATAACAGGTATGAAAAGTATTATTAGAAGATAGTAAATAAAGTGAAAACCCAGAGGAACCAAAATAAAACATTATGTGGTAGGAGCATACTGGATGATGTTAGAAAGCAGCAGATGAGGAAGAAGAGAAGCAAATTAGGAGGCCCATGCCATGGTCCAGAGGAGCGACAAAGTAGGTGGGGACTAAGGTGAGGCAGTGAACTGGGGAAAAGTGGATGAAATTCAAATTTATCTTGTACCCACAGCCAACAGTCCTTGGATAGGCTTTTTATGAAGCATGAGTGATCAGGCACCATCAAGTGATTCCTAAAATTCCTGCTTGCTTGACCCACTGAGTAATGGAAGTCTCATTAGTTAAGGTGAAGAATTCAAGTGGGCAGGAGATTTGTGCATATAAAGTTTGACTTGTGGACATTAAGTGGAGATATCAAGCAGGCAACTGGATGTACTGAGCTCAGGGGTGAGGCTAGGAGTCATCAGAATATATAGATGGCATTTAAATTATAAAATTTGGAGCAATAAATGCAAGTATATTAAACCTAAAGCAACTCTAATACTTTTTGTTTCAAGAGGTATTTAATGTTATCTGATCCATTAGAATGTCTTTTTCAGTTGAGGTGATATATGAAGTAGTCATTAATAGCCAAAAGTTTTAGTGGCAAGATTGTGCAGAGATTTTTGTCTTTTTAAATCCACATTTTCTAAATATTACAGAAATATTTTTGTATCAAAGAGTAGTCTTTGATTAGAGATATATTTATGTAATATATACATTTAAATGTGAATTTGCTCCATGAAACTCATATGGGAGAAATGTCACATTTTAATATTTTGTGTTACTCCAACTTCACAGGCTTTTATCCTCCATACTCTATTGGTGGGAAATTCAACCTTAGTTTTGCTTTTCTGAAAAAGTTCTATTCTTTCAATGGCCTTGACAGAATTCCAGAAATTTACCTGGTCAGAAAACTTGACCAAGGACCCTCTGAGCTCTTCACTTTCCCATAGTAGACTGCTCAAGCCATCTATGGCTTCATCAGGCACTGAGAAGCTATCTTTGCCTTAAAGAAAGCTGCATAGGATTTAATTTTGAAAAACAGTTTGGGCTGATCTTCCAATCAGAATTCCTATTATGTTGCTCACTTCTTCAACAGCCTAGGAATAAAAAACTTGGCTAAGAAAATCTCTCTCTTGTTTTATAACACCCTTTGCATTTCTACATGGGTTTCTTGGATAGAGGGATCCAGGCTGTGAGCACTACAGGCCCTTCCTGTACTCCGGAGAGGCTGGTGCTGTCAGATCACAGACAAGCCCTCTTCTACCAAGTGTCCATCACCAGGGAGAATTTCAAGATTTTCTTCTTTCCTAACAGGATGAGAGACTATTTTCTTGTGGGACCAGGCAATTTATCTCCCATGCTGTGTCCTCATATGACAAAAAGAACTCTGTTCTCTTCAGCCCCTTATAAGGGCACTAATCTCATTCATGAAATTTCTTCCCTCATGACACAAGCATTCTATCTATAGCAGGTACCCTAGCCAGAGCCCTCCAGATCAATCTATTGTTATAGTCTATATATTCAGACATCTTTTCAACTAGCCTCCTGGTGTTTATCCAAAAGGCTGACATACCCTGCTCTCTGGTGTTCAACCACATCCAGGAGCCTGTTTGATTACTTGAGACATTCATTCGAAGTCACTAAAGTAGTAATGGCTTTGACAGCATGAAGATCACCAAGATTTGATCCTAAGACAGCCCATTGTCTGCCCCCCATTGCTAAAGTATTTGGTAATACATCCCAGCCACAGTTCATATATCTCTTAGGCTGGGAGTATCATTCTTGGAAAATGAATTCAATTATTGATAATTTGCTTTTTTCATCAAAAGGAGTACAGCATTCCTGTGTGTTCTTTTTATTTAGCGAGAGATTTTCTTCTGAGAAATTCAGGGTCTGAGATAAGAACATCAAAAATCAATTTCCATGCTCCTCCATTTTTGGTAATTTTTTAGTAATGAGAGAGAAATATATCTCTTGGGCAACAAAACTGCACTAGTCTTTTTTTTTCCTTTCTCAAATTTTTGAATATTGTTCTATATTTTCTTAGGAGATTCAAATCATTCTGTACATGCTTTCAAACCTAGTTCTGTTACATCTGTTTTCTCACATTCATCTTTTTCAGCATCCACATTCATCTTTGCACAACAGTTTTCCAACAGGGTCACAGCTGTGACTGGTTTCCCCGACAGTCTAAACTCAGTGGAAAGTGAATATGAAACCATTCTATTTTTCTCCAGTCACTTACTGCAACCATACTCAGATGAATCTCTTTTTCTTATAACTTAACAACATCTTGGACAGATGAACATCTTAGACATCTTGGACAGATATGGGTCACTTTAGATTATTTAAAGTGAGTCCATTTTTAGACTGTAATTTCCTGTCTGATTGAAACATTAGCCCCTCCTTTTTCCCCAGTAGATCTGAAATGGGGAGTGATCATGATCTCCTCTTTTTTTCTTCTTTTACTTGTGTGGAGTGAGGCTGGAACTGGAATCCCTCAGGGATAACTCTTCTCTCTTTTCTCTCTTCTTATGCTATATAGCGCTTCCTGTGAATGGAACAGGGAGCAGAAGATGGAGAATATATCACCATTGTCACTGGCTACTACTGTCAATCATCACTCTTTCTTTGACTAACACTGACTTGCTGTTAGCTTTGCTGTGCTGGCTCTGAGTAGAGGCAGGTGTGTATTTTCAGAGGGCCCTATGGGGGCCTCCTATTCCACAGTTTTTGGCATGAGAGATCTGGTTGCAGCTTCAGCTCTTCCAACTGTTTACAGAATTATCTAGTGTTGCCTCAGTCAGCAGCCAGCCTTCCTGGGTGGCAAGTCTGCTCATGTCTTAAGACTGTGTGTTGCTCTAGTTATTTGTGATTTGCTTCAGGATATGCACCTGGTAGTTGTTGTCACTTTATGTCCAGTATTTGGCCCTAGCAGTCAATTCTGGGCTTCTGAAAGAAACTCCACTCAAAAATAACATTGCTTTAGTCACGATAGGATAGGTTGTGTTGCAGTTGCAATTACAACATCTCAGTGACTTAACACAGTGTTTATTTCTTGCTTATTTTATAAGTCCAACACGGATTAGTTGGACAGCTCTGCTCATTATAGTCAGTCAAGAACCCAAAACAATGGAGGATCCATTTTGTCATATACCTGCATAATTACAGAAAGAGGAAAAGAGAACATGAGGAATCTCACTTTCCTAAAGCTTCTACCTAGAAGTGACATAAGTCACTCTTTATTGGTCAATGTGTGCAATATTTCTAAGCCTACCCTCAAAAAGAGTGAAGTGTAACACTTTCATGTGTTAGGAAGGAGAATGGGAACACTTGTGAATAGCCCTAATGACTGCCAAAGGCTGACCTTTCTGGTTCCCAAATATTTGGTTCCCCCTTACCCAAAAGTTCCATCCAGTGACTGCATTCATTGTCGAGTCCAGGATTTCTGAATGGTGCTCCACAATCTTTTTATCACATCTGGGCATGGCTCCTCTTAGTCTGCAGACCTGTAAGTGCAATTGAAAATTGTCTATCTCTTATACACCCATTATACAATGGTGGGAGAGGGATAGGATAACAACAACAACATCCTCATTAAGTAAGGGGAAAGAGTATGAGACACAAAGCACTGCATAGCAATTCTGAAATCCAGTCAGGCCTACACTGACAGTGAAAAATGTTATTTAATGAGACCCCAATTCTGCCATTTGGGAGGGCTTCCCGTTCACTACTCCCCGTGGTTCCTGGCTCTGCTGCTTAGAATATTCTTCCTTTTCCGTTACCCTTTGATGTAATCTAAAGTAGACACTGGAAAAGTTATCTGCCACTGAGTGCTGAGCAGTTTTATCAGTCTGCTTCCTAACTGTGGAAGGTTGGAGACCTAAAATTATTTTAAGACGCTGACCTTTTTCAGTTTAGGTATGTGGTTCCTTTGGTAGTGTAACTGTATTAACACATAGCATCATATGTATTAGATTACATTCAATGTTGTATGCCAACAACCACACATAGTTTGGTTTTAGACATACTAATTAGATTTATTGTATTTCCCCTCTGTCTCCACCCTCTGTTAATTAGGAACCTACCAGGTTGTTTTTTTTTTTTTTCCTTTCTTCTAAACCATTTTTTCAATGGAAAGGAATAAGTAAGCATTAGGCCTTTAGTTGCACTTGCTCATCTTGCCTTCTTAATCTAGCTAGAGCTTGTAAGAATGGGTTTGAAAGCTATACTCTTTATTTTATCCTCATTGAGTTATAATTGGCCTTGTCATTTTAAGACGTTCTCAAGCTTTTCTTGACAAGTTGAAAAAGGAAAAATAGTAGCCTCTTGCAGCTTTGTATGTATATGTGTATTTTTGCTATTCAATTTTTATTTCTATAAAAGAAAGTGGCTGAAGTTAACCAATTCTTTTCTGAACTCATCTCTTCTTCATAATACCTTATCAAAGGAAGCCAACAGCAATCAGCACAGCACACAAAGCTAACATTATTTTCTGATCTCTTTTATGAAAGCTGCAGGCCTTTTAGATACTTCGTCTTCCTTCCAAGCCACTATAGGAAGCAGTTTCACCAAAAGGACTATTGATTATAATCCTTCTAGCTTCCTTGCTACTTACCACTTGATTGCTAAGCAATTCTATGTATTAATAGCTTTATATTATGCATTATGACTACATCTCACATTGGGTTCCGATTTCTATACCAATCAGAATGTGTTCATTATTCTGTATATTGCAGGTAGAGCTTACAAGAATATGTTGTACTAACAAACATCTCTAAAATTTAAGTGGTTTAATCCAACAGAATTTATTACAATTCAAATGGATTAACTCAAAAAATTATTTCTTGTTATGGTTACATGTCTAACACAGGACAAAAGAAGAGCTTTGTTCACATAGTTGTTCAGAGATTCAGGTTGATGGAGGCTTCAGTTGATGGATGTTCCATGTAACTAACTTTCATTGGCTATAGCTACTCACTTGGCCATGCGTAACTTCAAATTGATTAGGGAAGACTAATACTACCAGATGCCTGGAAAGAAGACTGGAATGTTTGTGAACGGTCCTAATTAGCTGTAGCTTGTAACATTTTAATTTGCCCATGTGTGGTGCAGATGTGAGATATACAAGGATTTTTTAGCAATTCTGATATTTCTTTAAACCTGCTTCTTCCATAGTATTCCCATTCTACTTAATAACAATTCCATTTGTTAAATTATTTGATCAAAAATTGTGTATCTTTCACAATTATCTTTTTATTGCACCCAGCATTCACTGGAATACCAATCCTATTGGTTTTACCTTCAAAATATATCCATAATTTTATTGCCACTTCTTACTACCTTCATCCCTACCAAGATCTAAGCTACTATTATTGTTAATCTTCTAGCTGGTTGCCCAATTTCTGCAATTTAATCCTGTGTAATTATTCTTAACATGCTTATCATATTAATGCTTTCAATGCATAAAACATATAACTTGTTTGCTCAAAACTCTCCAAAAATATCACATTTTACTGCATGACCAGCACCTTCTAAATTCTTCTGTCCCTCTCAAGTCCTTCCTTTTTACATTCCTTTGCTCAGTGTACTCCAGCTGCATTATTTTCCTTACAACCCCTTAAACATACAATCACTTCCTGCTCATTTTCTTCTTCAAGAGATCCAGTAACTTACTCTCTCACCTCTTTCAGGTGTCTGCTCCTTTGTCAATGAAATCTTTGCCAACCAACACATTAAAATGTCCACACCTCCAACACCCTCTCCCTGCTTTCTGCATTCGTAGCAATTATCACCATCTAATGTATTTTTACTTATTTATTTTATCATCTCTATCCACTAGAATGTTAAACCCAGCAGAGCAAGAGGGCTTGTTTCTTTTACCTTTTCTCTTTCCCTTCCTCCTCCTTATTCTTCTTAATTACTATTATTTTTTTCAAAAAATATTTTTATATTGCTGTATCTCTAGTACCTTAAACAGAAGAACAGTGCCTGGAACATAGTAAGTATTCAGAAAAGTTTGTCAAACACATGAGTAGAATATTGGAGCATAAAACATGAAACCTAACTGAATAACCACACAGCAATTGTTGTAAACGGTGAAAGTGACTTTTCATATTGGTGAAGAAAAGAAGGATTTGCCATAATGAGTAGTTATGTAGAAAAATATAAATTAGGATTTCCTCAAAAGTTGCTGCTCACTCCAAAATAGATTGCAAATATATACAAGATTTAAATTTTTGAAAAATTATAAAATACTAAAATAAATGACTGGAATATGGGAAAGTATTTATGAGCATGGTGTAATAGCTGGAAACTATAAAATAAAGGATTGATAAATCCAGTTTATCAATTAGAATATATGCAATTCAATTGCATATCACTATAAACAAATTGTGTATGGCAAATGTACCATAAAAAATCAAAACAAATAAATAGGAGAACAAAAATCTTTCAGACTTATAAGACAGACAAATAGTTAACTTTCTTGCTATATGATATAATCACTTCTTCCAATTCAAGACAAAAGGAAAAAGAAAAACCCAAACAATGAAATGCATAAGGAATATGACCAGAGAGGAAAAGAAATAGAAATGGCTCTTAAACATATTTTAAAAATCACAATCTCACTGCTAATACTGCAAAAAAGCAATTTAGAACTGCAATGAGATACAATTTTTAAAAACATATTATTGGTAGAAATAACTTGTTTTTAAACATCTGGTGTTTGACAAATAGGATAAAATTATACTTCTAGGAGAAATGATAAACACCAGATTAAAAAGAAAATCTATCATAAGCCATAAATGCAAATAAAATTCCATCACAAATTTGTTAAGCACTTTCTGTTAACACTTCATTTTCCCAGGAAATACCAATATTCTTTAAAATGTTCTGAGATTCTCCGCATAAGGAGAAGAAATAATGATGCTCATTCCTTTACTCTGATTGGATTGGGTGCTGAGTCAATGAAGAGTTTTCTTTGGATTCTTGATACATTATGGAAAGATCGTTGAGAAGATTTTGTTTCGTTTCTTACCAGGAAACATATTTACTGAGAGAAAAACCTTGTTTCGCTTGTACTTAACAGACAGAGGGATTATCAGGATCATACCATTATGCAAACCATAGATATAAGAGTAATAGAGCTGCCTATTCAATTTTGGGGACCCATCAAAGGTGGTGGATTCTCCATAGGCAGCATGGCTGTTATGCTTTATTCTCGTTCCTAACACCTCTATACCAGTGCCTTTTTGCTGGCAGAATTCTTGACATTGATTTATCTTATTGTCTGTGGCAGCTGAGCTCTAGAGCTTTTGCTCAAATGAAAAGGCAACAAATTAATGCAATATTTCTTCTTGGATGTCTGGAGGAAGAAAGAAGGATCTTTAGAACAACTGGACAGGATGCTTAGCTGTTTGACACAATGCTTTTGAATTCTTTCACATTCTCCCCCAATCCCTCTTCTTTCCTGCCTGCTTCTAACTCATCTAGGTCTTCCCACAGAGGTCTCCCGCACCCTCCCAGTCTGGCTATGTTTTCCCCAGGCACTAGAATTGGAAGTACTTTCTGTTAGGCAGGACTGGATTTTCAGTAAGGCCAGTAGGAGGATATGTAGAAAGAACAGGCTGTGGGGGCAGTGAAGCTGTTTCTAAAATCTTGCCTTGAGGCTCAGAACATAAACCTAAACTACTAGTAGGAAGCCATAAATCCTTGATTTCAGTGAAAGGGTTGTAATACACTTTTTACAGCTCACAAGGAGGTTAACAGAAAAACATTTATCTTGTCTAACCTTGTAAAATTGTTCCAGAAACAGACTAGAAGGGGACAAAAATGATGGGAAAGCACTAACTACGAAGTCACTGTTCTTACAGGCAGTCCTCTGCAGGAGGGAGCTGTGCATCCACACAAAAATGCTTTCATGGTCTGGCTCCATTTCTTTGGCTTGGATGGGAGGCCAGATTCAAGGGTTTCCTTCAGGGAGATCTGCTTGAGATTTCATTTACCCTGGGCCCCACTTCACTACAGTTATATTTTTCTGTCTCTGATAATGATGATCCGTAAACAGTCATGGCCTCTCTGTGGCAACCCAGATGTGAGTTATACACTATGATGCAGAGAGAATTAAAAAAAATAAATTGGCCCAGTATTTTCTTTGCGACATTTAGAATTCCTTTGAGAGGAATTTTCCAACTTAAAGGTCTTTTTTTCCTCTCATAAGTATTTTATAAATCTTGCAGAATGATTAATCATTCTAAATAAAACATTAACTACTCAATGTCTAAATAAGGTATTTGAAAGGCAAAAAGGTCTTTGTCTCTTCTTGAAATAAAACATTTCTAACAATTTTTAGATGAAAGGATACTAATGTTCTTAGGTTGAAATGTGTCAAAAAATTTGAGACAATAGGGATGAAACCTATTTACCTGGTGACCTGGCTGTATTACTGCTCTGCATTTATGTTTTGTTAAATGATTTGTAGCATATTGAGCCTGGGAGGCCTTAGCAGTGTTCCAATGCATTCCATTATATTTTCACTGCTAACATAATTACAGACATCTACAGAATATCAAGTATGTATAAAAATGAATCATTCTATTTCTGCTGGCTTAACAAGCTTCTCAAAAGAAAGAGAGAGAAAAAAGGAGTGTGTCTATTAATAAGGCTCCCCTCCTTCCTCCTTTCAGTTTCCCAGTATAGGGTATTTCTTTAGCTACTATGACATTACCTTCTTTATTTTTTTCTCATTTCCAGGTTTAGTGAATAATAAACTTCCAAATTTCCTTCCTTCACAACAACTGACCATGACTAACTCTTTGTGAAAGAACTCTGAACACTATAAGGTACTGTAGTAATGTTAAGTAAACTTTGCCATAGGAAGAAAAAGGAAAAGTAACAGAAATAAAATGACAGAAATAAAAAAGAGAAAAAAGGCATAAATAGAGAAAAGTTTAATTATGTAGTGATAATTATGGGAGAGACAAAATATAAGGTAAGTTTTGTTCAGAGATAAGAAAATTATGGTTCCAGTGATCCCTGATTCAAATATTAACATAATTTTGATGAGTGGGCAAAAATATGAGATGACTAGAAAATGGAAGAGATACCTGGTCCTTTTAATTATCATTTTCTTTATATGACTTGGGAAACCAATAATTTGGGTAACTTAACCCAGTAGTTCTCAACTGAGTTGTTTTACCTTCCCCAGGGGGGATATTTGTCAATGTCTGGAGACATTTCTTGTTGTCACAAATAGGAGGAGGTGTGTTACTTGTGTCTAATGAGTAAAGGCCAGGGATGTTGAGGAATATCCTCTAGCACACAGGACAGCCCCATGTCCTCACAAGAAGAATTATTTGGCCCCAAAGGTAAAAAATGCTGATGTTGAGAAATCTTCGCTTAATCCAATTCATTTTTAAAACCAAAATGATGGGTTTTAAAACCCCAAATAAGCAAACACACGTAAAAACTGAGCTTCATATAATCTTCAGTCATTCCTTCTTTTTGGTCTGTTCTGTGATCTAGTACTATTGAACTATCCAGAGCCCCACTACATGGAACTTTATGATCCTGTACTTTAGTACTTTTTTCCTTTTTCCTTTCCACATTTAAGGATCTTCAAGACTTTTCTTATGTATTACCTCTCCTGTGAGAGATTTTCTGTGACATTGCCTCTACAAGACTCTGTCTCCTAGGAAAGGTGAACTATATTCTAAACAACCAGTGTCTATGCCTTTACTATGTACTAACTGTATTAGTCTGTTTTCATGCTACTGATAAAGACATACCCAAGACTAGGAAAAAAAAGAGGTTTAATTGGACTCACTCTTCCACATGGCTGAGGAGGCCTCAGAATCATGGTGGGAGGCGAAAGGCACTTCTTACATGGCAGGGGCAAGAGAAAATGAGGAAGAAGCAAAAGCGGAAACCCATCAGATCTCATGAGACTTACTCACTATCACAAGACTAACAGGAGAAAGACTGGCCCCATGATTCAATTACCTCCCCCTGTGTCCCTCCCACAACATGTGGAAATACTGGGAGATACAATTCAAGTTGAGATTTAGGTGGGAACACAGCCAAACCATATCACTCACATTCTATTATTTGTTCACATGCAACCACCTTCCCCAGACTACGAGCCCTTGAGGGCTCTTTCCTGGATATCTCTCAGGTTTCTCAAACTCAACCTCAACAAAACCAAATTTATTTCTCTTTCTAACTCATTTCTTTTTGCAAATGCCCTGTATTAAGATAAATATACAACATGAGGATCATTGTACACCTTTTTTTGTTTCTCAAATGACTAAACTCAATTGCTTTCAAATTCTTCCTTCTCATTTCCGTAACCGCTGCTTTACTTCAGAAATCTCACTCATCATTCTGTTGCTTCCAGAATTTTTTTAAATGTAAATCTCTCCTGTCCCCTGGTTAAATTGTTCAAGGGTTCAATGGCTCTTCATTGTTGGTAAATAAAATCCATACTCTGTAGACCGATAGTACAGAACACTTCATAATATTACTCCATGATATTATCTCCCTAGCCTTATCTCATCTCACACCTACATATGTGCTCCCAGCACACCAGTTTGTGGTTTCTTAAATTATTATGCTTTGTCCAGTGCTTTTACCTGTTTTGTTTCCCTTGCCTAAAATCACCTTATGTCCCAATCCCTTTTGTCATTCACCCACTGTCATCCACCATGCACATCTCTCCCGAAAGTATCACTTTTATCTTCAGGATGGATTGGTGTCCTTTTTCTGGGTTCCCAGCTCTTTCTGCCTGTATTTCTAGCACAGCTCATTTTTCCTAGTGTTGCCAGTGTCTGTCATCCCTATTAGATTGTGACTTATTTAAGGAAGGAGAAGGTATGACATCTCTATCTTCCTATTGCCTATCACAGTACTTGTTACAGAAGAGTCAATAAACATAAAGCCTTTCATGTGGAAGGTAATCAGTAAATACATATTCAGTTAAGCTGAATCTCAGAGGAAGAGTCCATTGGAAATACATCTGGAGGTGTCATGGTTGCAACATCTTCAGGTGTCTTTCATGTATGAACATCACTTAGTGGAACAAAAACTCAAATTGTCTCTCCAAAGTATGAAGCTCCAGTCTCTTGGTTTGTCTGCCATATTGACTTCTGCTAATCTTCATTCCTATGCTATCTTTTAGACCTTATTTAACAATTCAAACTCACAAAGATACCATTCAATTACTTTGTTGAGTGGAATTTAGTTTGGCTTTTAGAAAAGTACCCTAACTCTTTCCAGCCACAGGTTATCATTTAGTCAGAGTATTGTGGTAGCAGTGGTTGGAGAATGAATGTGGAGGTGATGGTGGTCTATGACGATATTGCAGGAAGCACATAAACGGCAGGAGCAACGTCCAAGTACACAATGTGAGAGAAAGGATAACTGGGTGTTAGGTGAGGTCCAACAATGAGATAATCCAAGTAGCATTTCCAGCTTTCAGCTACTACAGGAATTTTGAAGATTTAAAAATAGATATAATATGTTCCTTGTTGCATTCCCAGACATGGAAGGGCTCTTCTGTCACATTCTCAGACTCTGTGGGTCCTACAAGACATATAAAATAGAGAATGGGTGTTTAAGTCTGGACAAAACGGAGGCACAAATTAACGTTCCACATTCCAAAAGGAAAAAGAAAAACCTCGAAACAAAATCACATCACTCTATATCCTTGCAGACATAGCTGAGGTTAATGTTAAAAGTGTTAAATCAGCTCTGTTTTTTTTTCTCTTTCTGAGAAGTAAAGTATTGGGGGAAAGGAGGAAATAAAGTTTAGGCGGGTGAATACATGACTTATAGTTTATATTTTATAGAAAAATGTAGTTCTGGAAAAAATGTTGAAAATTGTATTATTACAAATTTTGAATGCAGGTACATTTTATCAAAATGAAAGTCAAGTAGTTCACCACCCAAAAAGCATTCATCCTGCTTTTTGTTGATGCTAAATGTTGTTATGTAGTTATTTAGTTGTTATTTAGTTGTAATTTAGTTTGTTATTCAGATTTTACCGATGTGTAGGTCAGTTCTGAGTTACGGAAACCTTTATGGACTCATGTATGACAAGAAAGTACATGAAAATCTTTTATGTATTATTTTATTATAGTTTAAACTTTTAACAGTGAATATTTTATTCAGCAGTTTATTTCTTAAAGTAACAGCTAAATTAAACATAGTGAATTGTATTACCTGAGAAATCACCTATTTATTAGGAAAACTACGCATATTACTGACATTTGATCAAAAAGAGGTTAAGAAATATTTTGCTGAGGAAAAACTGTAAAAAGAATTTTTCTTAGTTTGTGAAAATGAGTAGAAGTCAAGGACAGAGCCTCTTCTATCATTCATAGTGGAAGGATTAGTTTGGTTTTTTAAACATGGGTTTATGGGGAAAATTGAAGGGATGAAAATTTCCACACCACTGATTAAAAACTTGCTTGGGCAAATCCACTTGCCACCCTGTGTTTTAGTTGTCCCATGTATAAAATGAGGTGAGATTAAGTATGCAAAATTTCTCTAAGCTTTAAAATGTAATGATTCTTTTAGCTTCTTAATTGCCTTAAAAAAGTTGATTGAAAAATATATAACACTATAAAATGGGTATTGTAGCACAAGTCTTTGGAAAAATGAACATTATTGAAGATAAAAGATCAGGTAATATTTAATTTGTTCTTATCTTGCTTTTGTAGTTAAATATTTTTTAAATGAAAGAATAACAGTTCTATATGTTGAACTGTTTAAAGAGGTAGTAAAATACACATTTTGGTCAGATGCTGAAAGTTTGGGTGTTAAAGTCAATGTCTAGTTAAAGACGAGGTTAAACAGCATCATAGAAAGAGTGCCATAGAGAAAAACCTGAAATTTTATCAAAAAATTTAATTGTTATTAAATTTTTCATGTTAAAATGTTAAACATTTTAAAGAGGCAATTTATGCAGGAGCAATGATCTCTGAGCACTGTCAACAACAAATTTCTCTTGAGATTCCTCTCAACTGTATTTATGTTGAATTAATGTTAGTGGAAGAGCCTTACTTTTCTCTAGCACCACCATTGTTTTTTCTTCATATTCTTTTTAATTTCTAGATAGTAGAAACTTTTCATTGTCATTGCCAATGTGATTTTGGATTCCCACCCTAAAATCCTGGCTATCTTGAGATGTTAAATCTTGAAATGTTAAATTAATATTCTGCTTTTAGTTCATCTTGACATGTAAACATTGCAAACTGGTACTACACTCCTTGAAACATTTATGACCTAAAAATAAAAAGATATAGGTACATGAGAAAACACCAAGACATTAATCTTTCCTAAACATTGTAACTTTTGTTATATAATCACTTATTTATGAAACCAAAACCCAAAAAATTCTTAAAATGTTTTGTCTTCATATACATGTGTCCAATTCATTTGGTTGCAAAACGTTATCTGAACTGACACCCATCTCTTTTTAATGTTTATTTACTTAGAATGACTACCATACTGGGAAAGTATTAATGTGTTTGATTACAATTAATTCCCAGATCTACTGGGGAGTTTACATAACACATATTACATATACCATGTAACCTATCTAATAGCTGAATAATTCTGAATTCTACAATACATCCTACCCCAAAGATTTCAGATTTTCCAGTTGTTAGGAATATGCTGTGGAAAATTGTGTTTTCCAAAGACGTCCTCAACAAAATTTCCCATTCCACACTTTCTTTTAGAACCTTGCCACTCTTCCATCCAGAGGTGGTGTCTAATTCCTTTCCCCTGAATTTTGGCATATTTAGCAACATTTTTTATAACCAATGGAATGTGGCATTGGTGATGCTATGTGATTTCTGAGACTAGATTTGAAAATGCCACAAAATTCCCTTGTTCTTACGGGATACTCACTCTTGGAAGCCCTAAAAATGTATTAAAAGGCTCACTCTGGGATCCCGGTTCCACAGTCTTAGTTGAGTTTTCAGCCAATAAACTGTACTAATGTGTCAGCCACATGAGCAAGACATCTTAAAAGTGAACTCTCCAATTTCTAGTTGAATGACTAGGTGACACTATGCTTAGTCCTGCTCAAATTTCAGACCATGAAATTTGAAAGCATTCATAAGCAAATAAATATTTTTTGCTGTTTTAAGCCACTTGGGGTAGTTAGCTATGTAGCAATAACACTAGAACCCTAACCTGCCTTACAAGCAATTCAGTTGTCCTGGGAAGACCATGCAATAAAGAAGCCCAAACTATCCCACGTGGAGATCTCATGGAGAAGCTCTGGGACAATGTTTAGAAAAAAGATACCTGGCCAGTCACCTGGTCGAGCTCCAGCCAACATTTGACTGCAGCCACACGAGACGCCTGGGTTAGAACCTCCTATCCAATATCTTCTTGAGTTCCTGATCAACAGAAACTGTGATTGGAAATACAACAATTGTTTTGAGCTACTAAGTCTTGAAGTTATTTGTTACATAGTGATAGATAACTGGAACATCTGCACATAATTTTTAGAAAACAAAAAGGAAAACTATGAACTTTAAGAAACAGAAGAGGCAGCAGTTTGAAAACCATTTGTACAGAAGACCAAGCTAACTCTGATAGTCCCTGTAGCCATGGGTTCTGGGGCTCTCACTCTTTTTTTTTTTTTTAATTATACTTTAAGTTCTGGGGTACATGTGCATAATGTGCAGGTTTGTTACATATGTATACTTGTGCCATGTTGGTTGACCTAATACCATAAAAACCCTAGAAGAAAACTTAGGTAATACCATTCAGGACATAGGCATGGGCAAGGACTTCATGTCTAAAACACCAAAAACAACGGCAACAAAAGCCAAAATTGACAAATGGGATCTAATTAAACTAAAGAGCTTCTGCACAGCAAAAGAAACTACCATCAGAGTGAACAGGCAACCTACAGAATGGGAGAAAATTTTTGCAATCTACTCATCTGACAAAGGGCTAATATCCAGAACCTATAAAGAACTCAAACAAATTTACAAGAAAAAAACAAACAACCCCATCAAAAAGTGGGCAAAGGATATGAACAGACATTTCTCAAAAGGGGCTCTCACTCTTATCTCTCTCAAAGAGGATAGACCTTCACAGAGTATGTACCAGTATGCACATATGCATGGGACCACAAAGAGGAGGGTGATTAATTCTACTCTGTAGCATTTGTAAGCACTTTGCAGGACAAATCATATTTAAACTGGATCTTGATGGGTAGTTATGAGTTTTCTGCAGGTTCCAAAGTGTGTGTTGACATGTGCTGTGGCTACGTGGCCAGAGAGAATAGGAAAAAGAGAAACAATTGTAAGAATAGTTACTTAGAGTTCCAGTGGCTTATTATTGGTTTCTGTGCTTCCTGATGCCCCATTAAACTTTCCTTAAAAAATTTCCTTGAGAAAGATATTTAAAATAATTGAACTTTTTTTTTTAAAACTAGCCATCAAAAGTCTTGACTAAGACAATTCATCTTTTTAGCGGTTTCTCTATTCTAGATATAATGATATTCATATTGCATATAAACCTGTTTAATTTTTACAACTGCTTTTTGAAATGAATATCATTGTTCACATTTTGAAAATAGGCAAGTGGAGACTTAATAACCTGTTATAAAGTGAGTATCCTGGATTTCAAATTTGGACTTTTGCTCTTCAGTGTATAATGGCTCTAATATATGATCTTACTACCTTTATAGCTCACCTCGTGTGTGTGTGTACGTGTGTGCGTGTCTGTGTGTGTGTGTGTATGTATTAGGTGAGCCATAAAGATGATATACACACACATTTGTATATCAGGTGAGCTACATATATATGTCTGTGTATATATTATATAAATGTGTGTATATACACACTTACACATTTGTGGTGTCCATACTTTTTTGTGTGGACATATTTTATCCCCTAAATTTAGAGTAAGGCAGAATTTGTATTTATTTTTCTTTTCTTTTAGAGCTGGCATTGTGTTTTGTCTAGGGTAGATGCTCTGAATGTTTAATTGACTCAATTTATAAAAATAATTTAAAAAGCTATTGGAAGATAAAAGTTTTAGATGATGTTAAGACTTGGAGGAAAATGAGAAATGGACATGTTTCTTCTGTTTCTTTCCTTGGGAGGGAGGAAAGAAGTCTGTGACCTCTGGGTGTGTTGAACTTTCAGGGTATCTATAGTAGGCTGGAGATCTGGAAGGCCCTGCTGGAAGAGCTACTTATCTTTGTTTTTTAGCTGTTCTCTAAGATAAAATAGACGTTTGAAAACAATTCTTGAATTCTTTGTAGATGACTGAATTTAATATTATTGCCTTTAAAAAGCTCTTGCCTTTGTACAGCAAGATTCTCCTTAAATACTACAAAACTTTTGTTTCTACATTGTTATTATTTACACTCTTCTCTTGCCTCAGATACGCCTATTCCTTTCTTGTCATTGTGATAAATAGTGACAATAACAAATCTAATAATTAGTTGACTAATGTCTTTTGGAATATGGATAAATTAGATATACGCATATAGATTCTATGATATAATTTCAATTCATTCAATTTTTATTAAATCTTTATCTCCATAATATCCCTCAGGTTAGCCTAATATATTAAATAGCTTTTCAAGTTGAATCACAGGATGATAGAATTTGGTACTTGGAAAAAGGAAAAGTATGAAAAGTGAGATCTAGGCTTTATAAAAAAACAAATAAAGACAAAAACCTCTCCAGGTGCCCCGCAAAGCCAAGCCAGGATTGAAAACCAGCATTCAATTCCTTTATTTTACCAATGAAATAATTAGGTTATAGGGAGCGTTGGTAGAATGACACATTTTATACCAAGTTCTCACGTGCTACTATTCCTCTTCATTGTTGAACTTTATCCTCTTTCATTGCAAGACGAATTTATCCACATGGTAGCAAATGCGTTTGCCAATGATTTACATATTTGACACCTCATTATTCTGAAGGCCCTGAGAAGAGAATGACCTCAAGCTTTCCTTAGGACTGAATTAAGATATCCTAGAAAGGGATTCAACATGAACTGGGCACAAACCCTAAATCAAGTTGGACCGGGGGACAAGGTTACACTGTATTGAAAGAAGCACTCCCATATAAATCAGGTTGATAGTGGAAGAGGCAGTTTTTAGAAAAGGAATACGTAGCAAACCATCTCAGTTACCTACTAAAAGAACTTCATAAGTTACTTAATTTTAAAAATACATTACAGATATTTTAAATTTTATTGAAAAATCTTTACATGAAGTATGATATAGTGCTTTCTTGGGAAATATTTAGTTTCTTCAGAGTAGAATCTTCCATTCCCTTGGGCAGTAGGGTAGCCTGAGAACCCCTCAGCTCAACAGACAGACTTTTACTTACTCTCCTTGCATTTAGTCCTTCATTTCATTTCTGTATTTGGGTCTGCAGCTTAAAACATCCTAGTTCAGTTTTGTCTAGTCTAATTTCACCTCTCTTTATATGGCAAAGGAGTAGGAGAAAGAGTCTTTTTTTTTTCATTGTACTTTAAATTCTAGGGTACATGTGCACAACGTGCAGGTTTGTTACATATGTATACATGTGCCGTTTTGGTGTGCTGCACCCATTAACTCGTCATTTACATTAGGTATATCTCCTAATGCTATCCCTCACTCCTCCCCCCTCCCCACAATAGGACCTGGTGTGTGATGATCCCCTTCCTGTGTCTAAGTGGTCTCATTGTTCAATTCCCACCTATGAGTGAGAATATGCAGTGTTTGGTTTTCTGTTCTTGTAATAGTTTGCTGAGAATGATAGTTTCCAGCAGTATCCATGTCCCTACAAAGGACAAAAACTCATCTGGCTGCATAGTATTCCATAGTGTATATGTGCCACATTTTCTTAATCCAGTCTGTCACTGATGGACATTTGGGTTGATTCCAAGTCTTTGCTATTGTAAATAGTGCCTCAATAAACATATGTGTGCATGTGCCTTTATAGAAGCGTGACTTATAATCCTTTGGGTATATCCCCAGTAATGGGATGGATGAGTCATATGGTATTTCTAGTTCTAGATACTTGAGGAAACGCCACACTGTTTTCCACAAAGGTTGAACTAGTTTACAGTCCCACCAACAGTGTAAAAGTGTTCCTATTTCTCCACATCGTCTCCAGCACCTGTTGTTTCCTGATTTTTTAAATGATTTTCATTCTAACTGGTGTGAGATGGTACCTCGTTGTGGTTTTGATTTGCATTTCTCTGATGGTGAGTGATGATGAGCATTTTTCATGTGTCTGTTGGCTGTATGAATGTTATCTTTTGAGAAGTGTCTGTTCATATCCTTTGCCCACTTTTTGATGGGGTTGTTTGTTTTTTTCTTGTAAATTTGTTTGAGTTCTTTATAGGTTCTGGATATTAGCCTTTTGTCAGATGAGTAGATTGCAAAAATTTTCTCCCATTCTGTAGGTTGCCTGTTCACTCTGATGGTAGTTTCTTTTGCTGTGCAGAAGCGCTTTAGATTATTTAGATCCCATTTGTCAATTTTGGCTTTTGTTGCTGTTGTTTTTGGTGTTTTAGACATGAAGTCCTTGCCCATGCCTATGTCCTGAATGGTATTACCTACGTTTTCTTCTAGGGTTTTTATAGTTTTAGGTCTAACATTTAAGTCTCTAATCCATCTTGAATTAATTTTCGTGTAAGGTGAAAGGAAAGGATCCAGTGTCAGCTTTCTACTTATGGTTAGCCAATTTTCCCAGCACCATTTATTAAATAGGGAATCCTTTCCCCATTTCTTGTTTTTGTCAGGTTTGTCAAAGATCAGATGACTGTAGATGTGTGGTATTATTTCTGAGGGCTCTGTTCTGTTCCACTGGTGTATATCTCTGTTTTGGTATCAGTACCATGCTATTTTGGTTACTGTAGCCTTGTAGTATAGTTTGAAGTCAGATAGCGTGATCCCTGCAGCTTTGTTCTTTTGGCTTAGAATTGTCTTGGCAATACAGGGTCTTTTTGGTTCCATATGAACTTTAAAGCAGTTTTTTCCAATTCTGTGAAGAAAGTCATTGGTAACTTAATGGGGATGGCATTGAATCTATAAATTACCTTGGGCAGTATGACCATTTTCACGATATTGAGTCTTCCTATCCATGAACATGGTATGTTCTTCCATTTGTTTGTGTCCTCTTTTATTTCACTGAGCAGTGGTTTGTAGCTCTCCTTGAAGAGGTCCTTCACATCCCTTGTAAGTTGGTTTCCTAGGTATTTTGTTCTCTTTGAAGCAATTGTGAATGGGAGTTCATTCATGATTTGGCTCTCCCTTTGTCTGTTACTGGTGTATAAGAATGCTTGTGATTTTTGCACATTAATTTTGTATCCTGAGACTTTGCTGAAGTTGCTTATCAGCTTAAGGAGATTTTGGGCTGAGATGATGGGGTTTTCTAAATATACAATCATGTCATCTGCAAACAGGGACAATTTGACTTCTTTTCCTAACTGAATACCCTTAATTTCTTTCTCTTGCCTGATTGCCCTAGCCAGAACTTCCAACACTATGTTGAATAGGAGTGGTGAGAGAGGGCATCCCTGTCTTGTGCCAGTTTTCAAAGGGAATGCTTCCAGTTTTTGCCCCTTCAGTATGCTATTGGCTGTGGGTTTATCATAAATAGCTCTTATTATTTTGAGATATGTTCCATCAATACCGAATTTATTGAGCGTTTTTAGCATGAAGGGCTGTTGAGTTTTGTCAAAAGCCTTTTCTGCATCTATTGAGATAATCATGTGGTTTTTGTCTTTGGCTTTGTTTATAGGCTGGATTACATTTATTGATTTACATATGTTGAACTAGCCTTGCATCCCAGGGATGAAGCCCACTTGATCATGGTGGATAAGCTTTTTGATGTGCTGCTGGATTCAGTTTGCCAGTATTTTATTGAGGATATGTGCGTCGATATTCATCAGGGATATTGGTCTAAAATCCTCTTTGTTTGTTGTACCTGTGTCAGGTTTTGGTATCAGGATGATGTTGGCCTCGTAAAATGAGTTAGGGAGGATTCTCTCTTTTTCTCTTGATTGGAATAGTTTCAGAAGGAATGGTACCAGCTCCTCCTTGTACCTCTGGTAGAATTTGGCTGTGAATCCGTCTGGTCCTGGACTTATTTTGGTTGGTAGGCTATTAATTATTGCCTCATTTTCAGAGCCTGCTATTGTTCTATTCAGGGATTCAACTTCTTCCTGGTTTAGTCTTGGGAGAGTGTAAGTGTCCAGGAAATTATCCATTTCTTCTAGGTTTTCTAGTTTATTTGCGTAGAGGTGTTTATAGCATTCTCTGATGGTAGTTTGTATTTCTGTGGGGTCGGTGGTGATATCCCCTTTATCATTTTTTATTGTATCTATTTGATTCTTCTCTCTTTTCTTCTTTATTAGTCTTGCTAGTGGTCTATCAATTTTGTTGATCTTTTCAAAAAACCAGCTTCTGGATTCATTGATTTTTTGGAGGGCTTTTTCTGTCTCTATCTCCTTCAGCTCTGCTCTGATCTTAGTTACTTCTTGCCTTCTGCTAGCTTTTGAATGTGTTTGCTCTTGCTTCTCTAGTTCTTTTAATTGTGATTTTAGAATGTCAGTTTTAGATCTTTCCTGCTTTCTCTTGTGGGCATTTAGTGCTATAAATTTCCCTCCACACACTGCTTTAAATGTGTCCCAGAGATTCTGGTATGTTGTATCTTTGTTCTTGTTGGTTTCAAAGAACATCTTTATATCTGCCTTTTTTTCGTTATATACCCAGTAGTCATTCAGGAGCAGGTTGTTCAGTTTCCATGTAGTTGAGCAGTTTTGATTGCGTTTCTTATTCCTGAGTTCTAGTTTGATTGCACTGTGGTCTGAGAGATAGTTTGTTATAATTTCTGTTCTTTTACATTTGCTGAGGAGTGCTTTACTTCCAATTATGTGGTCAATTTTGGAATAAGTGTGATGTGGTGCTGAGAAGAATGTATATTCTGTTGATTTGGGGTGGAGAGTTCTGTAGATGTCTTAGGTCCACTTGGTGCATGGTTAAGTTCAATTCCTGGATATGTTTGTTAACTTTCTGTCTCGTTGATCTGTCTAATGTTGACAGTCGGGTGTTAAAGTCTCCCATTATTATTGTATGGCAATCTAAGTCTCTTTGTATGTCTCTAAGGACTTGCTTTATGAATCTGGGTGCTCCTGTATTGGGTGCACATATATTTAGGATAGTTAGCTCTTCCTGATGAATTGATCCCTTTACCATTGTGTAATGGCCTTCTTTGTCTCTTTTGATCTTTGATGGTTTAAAGTCTGTTTTATCAGAGACTAGTATTGCAACACCTGCTTTTTTTGTTTTCCATTTGCTTGGTAGATCTTCCTCTATCCCTTTATTTTGAGCCTATGTGTGTCTCTGCATGTGAGATGGGTCTCCTGAATACAGTAGACTGATGGGTCTTGACTCTTTATCCTACTTGCCTGTCTGTGTCTTTTAAATGGACCATTTAGTCCATTTACATTTAAGGTTAATATTGTTAGGTGTGAACTTGATCCTGTCATTATGATATTAGCTGGTTATTTTGCTCGCTAGTTGATGCAGTTTCTTCCTAGCATCGGTGGTCTTTACATTTTGGCATGTTTTTGCAATGGCTTGTACCTGTTGTTCCTTTCCATGTTTAGTGCTTCCTTCAGGATCTCTTGTAGGGCAGGCCTGGTGGTGACAAAATCTCTAAGTATTTTCTTCTCTGTAAAGGGTTTATTTCTCCTTCAGTTATGAAACTTAGTTTGGCTGGATATGAAATTCAGGGTTGAAAATTCTTTAAGAATGTTGAATATTGGCCCCCACTATCTTCTGGCTTGTAGAGTTCCTGCCAAGAGATCTGCTGTTAGTCTGATGGGCTTCCCTTTGTGGGTAACCCGACCTTTCTCTCTGGCTGCCCTTAACATTTTTTCCTTCATTTCAACTTTGGTGAATCTGACAATTATGTGTCTCAGAGTTGCTCTTCTCCAGGAGTATCTTTGTGGCGTTCTCTGTATTTCCTGAATTTGAATGTTGGCCTGCCTTACTAGATTGGGGAAGTTCTCCTGAATGATATCCTGAAGAGTGTTTTCTAACTTGGTTCCATTTTCCCCATCACTTTCAGGCACACCAATCAGATGTAGATTTGGTCTTTTCACATAATCCCATATTTCTTGGGATTTTATTCTATCACTGTAATAAATCTTTGCCATTAGTAAAATTATCTGCTGAGTCCTGTAATTCCTTCTAGTGAATCACTGAAAGCGTGAGTGGTCATTGGACACTCAAAAAGGTAAGGGCACACCTTAACTCTCGGGTTTATGGTATTCCCAGTTCCTGAATCTCTCTTCAATATCACCTCCCATCAGCTTTCTATCTTCCAGGATGCAATCTGTCACTACTTCTGCAACAGTGTTGACTAATACAATTTTTCACTACTGTAAGGCCATTTTAGGGCAGATTCATGCCAGAAAAGATATAAAGAAATGTGGCTAGGCTATTATTTATAAGTGGAAGTCCACTAATATCTTTAAGAAGTTTCCTGTTCTATTTATCCCAGTCACTTTTTGAAGAACACCAGTTCTTTATATTTTGGATCCCTAATATCACTCCTAATGTCTTTTCCTTATCATTTTATCGATTCATTCATTTCCTCATTTTGTATAAATTTTTCTGAAGTTACTTTTCCATACTGCTATTAGAGTATTCTGTATACTGATGATTTGATGTTATAAATTTTCAATTGGTATTATTTTTCTCCATAATTTTTGTTTGGTTGTGCTTATTTAATTTTTAAAATAAAACAGCATCCTTGTGATAATGTTAACTCATTTTTTAGCATGCTTCATTAAGTCTTCAACATTTCTTGATTGTACAGACACATTGGTTTAAGTTTTTAAATGATACATATATATCGTAATTTCTAAAAATTCACATATTTCTGATATCCACTGTTCCTTTTCTTTTTATCATTTTTATAGCTATAGTATTTTTATCATAATTCCAGGTTACACTATTTTTCTACCTATTTGTCTCGTAGTGGATGGTTATTACTGCACCTGCTATTTGCTCCAGAATAATGTGGTTGCAATTTATTTGACTTCATTATTTGTTTACTTGTGCATTGTATAAATATTCCCTTTCAAGCTTGAGGTTTAAATGTTAATAGTTTATATTTTCTTCAGCAGTCTACACTTTTAATATCACACCATGGGCAGATAAAATCTGAGTTCTTGTTTTGCTCTGTTTTACTTCCATTTGCCCAATTTTTCTATAAATTTGTTGAGACTCTTGTGATACAAATTGTGACACTTCAATTTTGCTTGGTTCACCTTGCTTCTGCATAAGTCAGCACTTTGGTGAGAATTCAGTTTAGAAAAAAGCTCAAGTTTTGTTTCATAGATCAACACATATTTTGTTCCCCACTGCCCTTCCAAAGTTATCTTTGGTATGAAACTGCAGAGCTGGCTTTGAGAATATTCTTTTTTACTTCTCAAACAACCCATCCTCACCTTCACATCTAACATCTGTCAGTTAAGAAGTAAAGTTAGAGGAGAAGTAATAGTAACAGATAATGCTAATAGGTAAGTTCCCGGTGTCTCTTCCAGATTCATCTCCACAGATGACCTGTGGATATGGGGCAATGTATAGAAATTTCCTGTCTTTCCCTCTCTGCTCTCCAGTGCTTGTGCCCACATGCTGGGGAATGTTAGTGGAACACTTCCAAGGTCGTCCTTCATTTTGGACTAAATTATATCTTTCTTAAATTATTTGATGCATCTTATGTGAATTGTGAGATGTTCCGCCATTTGAGAATAGATACATTTCCTTCTGTATTATTTCTTATTTTATTTCAGCTAATTCTGAAAGTGTTTTCAATGTACACCAAAAATACTATCTTCTCCAGAAGGCTTTAAAATAGCAAACTGCTTAGATTGATATTATATGAAATTACTAGCCTTAATGGAAACTTTTGGGTAGGTTTAACTAAAAATAAAATGATCCAAAAGATGGGGCTTCTCTGCCATCACACACATTGACTCACCTACATCACATACAGTGACTTAGAAAAGGTATCCTGTCTACATTGATAAATTGGAAAAAAAGATTCCGCTTCTGGCTTCACAGAGTGCAAGTGAAACAGCAGCACTTGGTAGGTGAAGCAAGAAATATTTTGATCATCACTCAAGCTTCTTGGCTGGCTATAAATTGCATGATCATAGGAAGAAATCCTACATAAAAGCACATAGATGTCTAATAAAATCAGCAGTGTTTACTTTCTTTCTTTCTTTCTTTTCTTTTCTTTTCTTTTTTTTTTTTTTTTTTTTGAGATGAGTCTCACTCTGTCGCCCTGGTTGGAGTGCAGTGGTGCAATCTTGGCTCACTGCAACCTCTGCCTCCTGGGTTCAGGCAATTCTCCTGCCTCAGCCTCCCAAGTAGCTGGGACTACAGGTGCATGCCACCACGCCCTGCTACTTTTTTGTATTTTTAGTAGAGACAGTGTTTCACTGTGTTAGCCAGGATAGTCTCTATCTCCTGACTGCGTGATCTATCCACCTTGGCCTCCCAAAGTGCTAGGATTACAGGCATGAGCCACAACGCCCATCCTAGCAGTGTTTACTTTCTATGCGAAATAAATCAATTTTTTTTCCCCTTTGGTCATACTAGTTTTATAGTTTTAGTTATCTGCGTATTTAACTATATTTCATTGTTGTCATCATGCCTTTTAAATAATTTACAGATAAGATGGGGAAAATGCATTTCAGTGACTATCTTACTTCATGCTCAGTTTACAAAAAGCTGTGAGCAATGGTAGAACTTGCTGATTTTAGGACCTATGATGCTATTTTGTATAATTTCATACAGATGATAAGTTTAAAACTTTATAAATTTAGGCTATTAGACAAATGAAAACTGCAAATTACTTAAAATATTACTAATGTAATAGCATTCTGCTACCTGAAAAATTTAAAAATTTAACAAATTTTAAAAAGTGAATCCCATGAACATAGAGAGCAGATTGATAAAATAGAACAATAAAGATGGTAAATCATAGACGTATATTGTATCTCAATAAAAACAAAAATAAATCTGTGCTATCAAGAATTTTTATTGGCTGGGAGGTAATCCCAGCACTTTGGGAGGCCAAGGTGGGTGGATCACGAGGTCAGGAGATCGAGACCATCCTGACAACACAGGATGGTCTACTAAAAATACAAAAAATTAGCCAGATGTAGTGGCACACACCTGTAGTCCCAGCTACTCAGGAGGCTGAGGGAGGAGAATAGCTTGAACCTGGGAGGTGGAGGTTGCAGTGAGCCGAGATCATGCCACTGCACTCCAGCCTGAGCAACGGAACGAGACTCCATCTCAAAAACAAACAAACAAACAACAAAACATATAATTTTTATTAGGTAAATTAACTACAGCATATTTTCTGTACATTCTCACGCTCTGAGTTTAGTTTTCTGGAACCTATTCACTATCCACTTATTGTTTTTAGCAACTTCTAATGCAAACACTACATAGAGTAATTGCTAAATTTCTTTGGCAGCAGAACTGACATTCAAGTGGATAAAATAAGATTAAAGTACTCAAAATACAAAAACAAAAACTAAGTCTGTCATGTAGAGTTTTCTGTTAGCACCAGGAATTGCAGATGGTCTTGTCACCAAATGGATCTGCCATATATGTTATGGGATTATGAAGTTGAATTTTTAAAGCTGTGACAGCATTCTCTGGTTGTTACCACTCACAATATTTTTAAATTGTTTACTTCATTTTCTAAATATTAGTTCTGGGTTTCTGCTGCCATAAAAGAAGATAAATGAGAGGCAAATGTAGCAACTGTACATATAGGGAGGATGAAATTTTGCAAATTATTTCAAAAACTTTAGTTGAGGCTGGGCACGATGACTCATGCCTGTAATCCCAGTATTTTGGGAGGCTGAAGTTGGTGGATCACTTGAGGGCAGGAGTTTGAGATCAAGCTTGGGCAACATGGTGAAATCCCATCTCTATTAAAAAATACAAAAAAATTAGCCAGATGTGGTGGTGCAGATCTATTTTCCCAGCTACTCCAGAGGCTGAGGCAGGAGAATGGCTTGAACCCAGAGGCAGAGGCTGCATTGAGTCGATATCGTGCCACTGCACTCCAGTCAGGGCCATAAAGTGAGATTTAATTTAAAAAAAAAAAAAAAAAAAAACAACAAAAAAACCTTGGTTGACAAGTAATATTGAATTATCATCCAATTGTTTCTTTTGACAACACCTTTAATACTGAGTCCCACCGACACTGAAATATATTTTAAAAACAAACACAGATAATTTTATTCCTTTGGTTACAAGTTTAAAGCTACTCAGTTTGGCCAGGTTCAGTGGCTCACGCCTGTAAACCCAGCACTTTGGGAGGCCGAGGCAGGCAGATCATGAGGTCAGGAGATCGAGACCATCCTGGCTAACATGGTGAAACTCCATCTCTACTAAAAACACAAAAAATTAGCCAGGTGTGGTGGCATGTACCTGTAGTCCCAGCTACTTGGGAGGCTGAGGCAGGAGAATTGCTTGAACCTGAGAGGCGGAGGTTGCAGTGAGCCGAGATCATGCCCCTGCAATCCAGCCTGGGTGACAGAGCTAGACTTCATCCTCTCCCCCCAAAAAAAGATACTCGTTTCATGAAAAGTTTTACATATTAAGTGGAATGGATTATATTTGGAACATTATTTATATTAGACATATGGAAATATGATATATACATATGAATAGAATAAAATAATTGCATGTGTGGATTAAGGTATGTTATTGCCATTCAGCACTCTATCAAGCTTCTCCGATTTTGGTTAAGTCAACACTGTGGGGAACATGATATATTGACTTAAACAACTTCAAGTATTTAGTTCCTACATATTGGTTGCTCTTTCCTTTTTTATTTTGGCATAGATCTATTGGGTCTACAAAGATCTGAAGTTACATCAACACATTTAGTATACAAACTATTATTATAACATCTCATCACAAAAGAAAAATGCTATTGAATTATCAAACACAAGCAAATAGGCCCAGCAGATAGAATAGTATAAATATAAATTAGTGGGAGGGGGGAGTTATTGGGTTATAAGGTTTTCTTTTAACATGAAGAAACTTGATAGGTAAGCAAGGACTCTGGATTAATATCCTTTGTGAAAAAGAATTCTTATAGAAAAGACAGAAAACTGCAATTGGTCTAAATTCTGAGTTAAAGTTTGTACTCTGATTGATTCAGCTTATATAATAAAAATTAAAATAAAATACCCCAGATATGAAATATTTTCCTGAACAGAAGTGGGAAGATAAGAACTTGGTTATTACCCAATTGATAATTTAATGTGTATAAGAGTTATACATCAATCAATGAAAGATTGATCTACTCATTTAATAACAAAAACAACCTTGATGTGAATGTATAATTATCTGATTTGGGGGATTCTGAGAGTCAGATAAATTAAAGAATTTGTTTAAGTGTTACCCAACTTATAAATGCACATGAATAGAATGTTGTTCAATCTCAAATGTTCATCAGATTTTGGTGATACTACAGATAAAAGCAAACAAAATTAATTTATAAAATATACAAAAGAAGTATTATTTAAAATTTCTGTCTCTGAACTTGATTTTAGACTTGATATAAAATTCTCTTATAGTCCTACTCACAGCAGATTAACACAAGTGTCTGACAGTAGGGAAGCATAACCTCAGCTTTAAAGTTACTGAGAATACCTTTAGCAGACTCAATTTTAATTAAGCCCTTAGTAAGTCACATGTTGCTAAGACAACAGGTAGTTCTTAACTATGCCTATTAAGGAGGCTATTAAAATTCCCATAGTATTTCGGGTGACATTTGCTTAAATCATCTGGTACTCGTCATTCAGCCATGTGATGCAGTTGGAATAACAGGTATTTATAAACTTTAAGAACCATTCAATCTATGGACAGATAGAATTTTCTTAATTATCCTTAGTTATTAAGAGTAATTTTGTCATCATAGATGTGGGCATGGGTTAATAGACAATATAAAGAACAAAAATAAATATATTTTTCATGTATATTAAATTTCAAGTTGTGAACTCACTTCTCCCATGCATTTCCAAAAAGTTTTAGAGAGAAATTTGCCAAACAGTACACCCCACCCCCAACACGCTTTTTTTTTTTAATACAATACATTTAAGAGGAGAAAAACAAATATGCCCAATGTAAAACTCAACATAATTGTTCTGAAAACATACATTCTGATAAGAGATCACCAATGCAAAAAAGACGACGTTTTAAATTAATGTAATTTTCATTTTCAGAGAAGAGAAAACAAGCTGGCTGTTGAGAAAGACAATTCTTTTCCTAATGACCAAACTTAGCAAAAAATAGGCAGCAGTAGTTTCTTAGTAAATCTAGAATCAAAATTCAAAGGCTTGCTTCCAATATTACCTTGATAAACTGAGGATTAAAATAAAAATGTAAGTCTGTGACCAACACCCTGCAAGGAGTTAATATAACAAGATCCCAGGTATCGATTCGGTGGAGTAGACTTTGAGGTAGACCTTCAATGACTCACTTGATTAAAGAACATACTTTTTAAAATTTTTTTCTTTTGTACGATGGAGTCTTGCTCTGTCACCCAGGCTGCAGTGCAGTGGTGTGATCTTGGCTCACTGTAACCTCTGCCTCCTGGGTTCAAATGATTCTCCTGCCTCAGCCTCCCAAGTAACTAAGATTACAGGCGTGCATGCACCACGACGCCCGGCTAACTTTTGTGTTTTTAGTAGAGATGGCATTTCACCATGTTGGCCAGGCTGGTGTCAAACTCCTGACATCAAGAAATCTGCCTGCCTCAAATTCCCAAAGTGCTGGGATGAGATTCAAAAGTTTACTTTTAATTTTAAAAGGAATGTGCACAAAGCATATATTTTAAATCATCTTCTATTCTGTAAATATCTCACATCACTTAAAAGCAACACTGTATTAACTTTGAGAAATTAGACGAGCAGGCGATATGATCATTTGGTGTTAGTGAAAACCTAAAAGACTGCCAGTGTTCTCCCCTGGATGAAAAGACCCGCCGCTTCCATAATGAGCTGGAAAGACGATCTCTAGTACCTGCCTCTTAAGCATGTATGTTTCAATATTTGCTGTCATGACTGTTGAGATTTATGATTGTTACGGGTTGAATTGTGTCCTCTTTCCTATGCTGAAGTCTTAACTCCCAGTATCTCAATAGTCTTTACCAAGTTAAAAATCAGGTGATGAGAGTGAACTCAATTCAATATGACTAGCATCCTTATAAAAAGGAGGAATTTGGAGCTAGACTCACATATAGGGTGAAGACCACATGAGCATGAAGATGGCTACGCATAATCCAAGGAGAGTGTCCTGGAACAGAGCCCTTGGAAAAAATCTGACCCTTCTAATACCTTAACCTCAGATCACTAACCTCAGAACTATGAGACAATAAATTTGTTAATTAAACCACAAAGGTTATGATATTTTGTTATCATAGCCCTAGGAAACTAATACCATGGTGATGACATAACTTCTAGATTTAGAAATTCTGAACATGCATCAGAATAAATCCACAAATTAAAATAAGTGGAAGGAAAAATGTAGCTGCCTTTCTTTCTATTAGTCTTCATGTTTAGTTGCCATTTTCCACTGAATATAACTGTGTAGTGTCAACCAATACGTACCTCTAAGCTGTTAACCAGTCACAAATTGTTGCAGAGCACTTATGGGTTTTTAGAATACATATAAATTCTTTCATTTGCCATTTAAGTGAAAACAGTGATTTTACCAAATGAGGGTTTTAGATTTAAGTGCTTTGATGATACAGCTATTAACTGTAATAGTAACTAAAGGAAACGTGTGCAAGCCAGCATATTATCTTAAACTGTCTAGATTTTTCCCCTCTAACTTCTCTACATTTTATGGTATGTCATCTACTGGGAGACCTGTTTTCTTAGGCAGTAGTAATTCTACTTACAAGGTAGCAGAAGGAAATTCTTTTAATAAAGAAAAATTATTGGACCAGTGAGATGACTGGTTGTCACGAAAACTTATTGGCCACTAAAGTACCAGCTGGCACACTGTGCGCTATGCCTGCCACACACCTGTACATCCTTCAGATCCCTCAGTCACCCTCTGGACTCCTGCTGTCTACTAATGAGTGATTCCATATGAGGCACTTAAATGGTGCGACTTAAATGACACTGAATTGATTCTGTATTTTACACTTAAATGACACGACTCTTTTCGGAGCCTTTTTCATAATTTCAAAAGAAGCATTTTTTATAATGTTTCTAGACTAAATTCTGCTTACGAGTACCTTGAAATTTAATGACAAATCTGGTCCCTTTCATGTGGCAAAACTTCCACCATTAAAATAAAGTACAGAGAATAGTACAA
This sequence comes from Macaca mulatta, assembly GCF_049350105.2. NCBI lineage: Eukaryota > Metazoa > Chordata > Mammalia > Primates > Cercopithecidae > Macaca > Macaca mulatta. The sequence continues at coordinate 110,893,456 of NC_133409.1, forward strand.
TAGCAAATCTTACTTTAATTAGTATGTCAGTTTCACAAATTGGAATGTAAAGTTGTGTAATGGTGCAGACTTTAAAAGAAATAAACAGCCATGTAAATAGTTGAGATAATCCCACAAAGTTTGTTAGTAAATATTTTCTCTGAAAAATGTGGAAGACACATGTAAATAAAGTTTTAAAAATTCCTGAAGAAAACAGGAGAAGCTATTCACATAATTTCCAGTAATAGAACAAATCCCTGAGGAAAGTATGCTTACTGTTAACATGTTTTATTAAACTGTTTTGCATTCAGAGACACAATTTTATAATCTGTGGGGAGTGACTGTTAAGATTACATATTCTCCAGGTGCAAATGATTTTCTGACCTATTTTTAGTGTGTTTTAAAAATATAGATTGCAACCGATAGGGATGCCTTTTCTTTGAAGAACATTTGTTAAATACAGTGTGATTTTTAGATTTACAGAGCTGGCTCTTCTGCCTTGCAATGATATGTCTTGCTTATAAAGTCATGCTTTTATTTTCAAGTGAAACTGAAAGAAAACTAAATCTTTGTGTCTTTGTCTAACTTCAGCTTTTGACTTTCCCAGACTTTCCCCCGAGCATTAAATATAATTGCTAAGGTACATATACATGTGTAATCACAGGATAGTTAGTTAAATGGTTATTGTCCACTAAGGACTGAATCGTTTTTCCACAAGTTCATATGTTAAAGCTCTCATCCCTAACACGTCTATATTTAGAGATAAGGCCTTTGAGGAGGTAATTAAGGTTAAGTAAGGTCATAAAGGTGTTGTCCTAATTAAATAGGACTGCTGTCCTTAAAAGAAGAGCAGGCGACACTAGAGATAGCTCTTTTCTCTGTGCATGCACAGAGGAAAGGCCACATGAGGACACAGCAAGAAGGGGACTCAGCAAGCAAGGCAGGAAGGCATGCAAAGAAACGAGCTCTGCTGGCATCTTGATCTTGGACTTCTAGCCTCCAGGGCTGTGAGAGAATACATTTATTTCTGTTGTTTAAGCCATCCAGTCTGTTTTTTTTTTTTTTCCTGGCAGCCTGAGCAGAGTAATACATTGTCGAAGCTACTCCAGTGTCCATGGCATACTGGCTTTTGTTCCTTGGCTTGTCTCATTATGGTTGCAAAATGGTCACTCAAGCTCAGACATCACCTTTCTCACTGCCTCCAACAGAGGCAGAATGTGGAGTGTCTCCTTATATCTTTCTTTTTCTCAGGAAGGAAACATTTTCCCAGAAGCCCCAGGTATACCTCCTCTCAAGTTCTATTGGCCAAAATTGAGTCATATGCCCATGACCATAATGCAGAGGAATCTGGGAAAGTTAGTTATTGGCATTTCCAGCCTTAAAGTGTGAGGTGAGCTCTGCTAGCCAGTAAGATGGTTTAGGGAATGATTGTTAGATAGACAACCAATATTGTCTGTATGTATATGTGTATAAATACTTTTGTAAATGATAATACTCAATACAATAATACTTGCTTTCCAACAAACTATGTATTATGAATATTTTTCCTGCCATCAAATACAATCTGCATATTTTAAATACATACGTAGATATACATCCCTGTTTCTCCCCCCATCACCCTCAAGAATGGCATACAGCTAGTAAGAAAGTCAGGAATAGAATCAGAACCCATGCTTTTAAAACGAATATAATGCTATTCTTTAAGTAATCTTCCTCTTTTGGATAGTTAGGTTGTTTCCAAGCATTTGCTATTATAATATACGCTTCAAGGAGTATCCTTATAATATCTTCTATATATACGTCTAATTACGTTTTCGAGTTAAATTCCTAAAAATTAATTTGCTAGATTGACAGGTATACATATAACAAGGATTTAATATGTACTTTCATATTACCTTCTAGAAATGTGATATGTATTTACACTTCTACACCTGTTTTTCTATATTCTCCTTAAAACTATGCATGATTACTAATTTACTAATTTTATTCTTTAACATTTCATTAGATAATTATCACATGACCTTATTTTAAAAATTCTCAAGTTTCTCCTTAATGATATCAATAGATATATATATATTAGCCATTTGTATTTTTCTTTTGTATATTATATGTTTATTTGCTTAATTCATTTTTTATTCAGATATTTTTGTCTTTCTTGTTCATTTGTAGGACAGACTTTATGTATGAAGTTGTGTCAATGAAAGTTCTCTTTCTCTTAGCAAGCGTGGAACATACTCTGGGTGGGTGGTTGAGGCTGGTACAGGTTACGGCTCCCCTCCCATCTGTAATATATTAACCTAATTTATTTAACTGATTTTCCCTACTAGACCATAAATCTCTTAAGAGCAACCTTTATGTTTTTCAAGTTTCTGGTATTCATCAAGTACTTAATGCATTTTGAAGAAGTAAGAAATAATTTACTTGCTTTCAAAAATTAGTACAATTTCATGTTTTACTTAAATGACATTATAGACAAAACAATATTGTGTTGAGCAGCTCTGAAATTATCCATCTGATAATGGAAACCAGTTATAAATTTTCAATAAACACCCATTTGGTTATTTAAAAACCTCTCCAATATGTGAGGATTGTCCCAAAGCATATATTTAAATAATGTTTTATGTCATTATGTTTCAAAATCTGCTAATAATAAGAGGTGCTACAATTCCTGACAAGTGTGTCAGGAAGAATCCTGTACACACGGTTTGAAGAGCTATGAGGACACTGATGTTCAGCAGATCCAGACCACAGGTATTCCGTCAACACTAAAAACAGATTTGCCAATGGGAATTTCCCAATTTCTGTTTTTTCAGAGCATATGTGCTCAGTAACATTTGGTTTTGTTTACCAACTTGTCCTTTTAAATAGATCACTGTGCTAGCTACTGTGAAGAATTATAAAGAAAATCAGACTTCCAGACTTCATATTGAAGATACACTATCACTGAGTCTGCTATATTGACTCTAAGGATGTGTCTTGCAAGAAGCCATCAGAGCACAAGTCTCATCATCTCTCCCACACTTCATCTAAAACCACTCTTATGTTGTGTTTTGTCTAAAACACCATCTATAGAAGCACCTCTGATTCAGAGATCCCTCTGCTTCTCTTGTAAACTCCCATGGAGGATACAGTGTTCGATGTCTCTGGCTCTTCTCGGAAAGTGGTAGTGGTGGGGTATCCAGAGGCCTGCACTGGTGACTGTCATCAGTAGCACCGGCATCATCCTGTGGTGTGTGTGTGTGTGTGTGTGTGTATGTGTGTTGGGGGCAGGGAAGGGAGCTTCCTGCTCCTGTTCTCCTACTACAGGTAATCCTGGCACCACATCTTGGTACTGTAAACACATCTCCAAAAGGCAGTTATCACACATTAAAATTTACTGTCACAACTGATTTGTTAAAATGTAACTTTAACTTTCCCAAGAGTGTCAACTTCTGCTCACTGGAAAACACTCAATATCACTACTTCTAAGTAACATTGATTCAAAACAGTTGCTTTCAGGAAATTATGTAGTTTAGTATCCAAAAACAAACAAACAAACAAACACCCCTCCCAAGTGGTTTCCCCTATCTAGGGGCTTACAAGGGGAAGTATATGTGACTCCATTGTGTAGGGACCTCAATTACCTCTCTCGGCAATCAAAACCCTCCCCCTTAGTTTCTACTAGTGATGTCAGTCCTTTCAGTCTTGATGATGCTTCTCATCTTTTCCTTGGAATATCCAGATCCCCGCTAAAGTGTTGGAGGATTTAGCAAACAAAAATGTCGGATGCTCTTGGAATTACAAAATGGAGTGTGTTCAGTGCTGTTACTCCAGTGGTCTTCGGGGAGGCAGACAGCTCTCCTCCTCACTCCCCAACATAGAGAGATGAGGCCCATGGGCGACATGGTGTTAGAAACTCCTGGTTTGCTGACTACGAAGCACTTCATGTGGGAAGTACATTGAAAGAATACCAGAAGTGACCCACCCACTCATCCAGAAACTAGTAGCTCCCTGTGCACCTGGGCTTCACAGTCCATCAAGTACTGTGGTAGCCACCATGGAAGTTCAAAAAAAATGGCCAAAAGATTGCTGAGAAGGAAGTGACAGATAGGAATTGGAATCAAGAAGATGAAGCAGAAGAGCTGGGAACATTCTCAGTGGCCAATGAGGAAATTTTGAAGAATAGAGTTAAAAAAAAAAAAAAAAAAAAAAAGGCAAAACATAGAAATGTTGGATTTCAATCAGATAGGCGATTGGGCTTTCAAAGATTTCAATGGACTGGTTGTATATTCTGAAAGGAGAAGCATTTTCTGAATTTGGGAATGGTAGTGGAGTTAGCCTTTACAAGGACTGCCAAATGGAAACAACAAGAACTAGTGCCCTTTTCTTCACCAGTCCAAATGCAGCCGGGAAACCAAGGCAACGTTTCATTCCATTCTTGTAATTGAGGAAAAAATTTTCAGATCTACAGTCTAATAGCGACAGTCAGTAGCCTCACACTTCTGTTTTTACCGTGAGTAAATCATGCCGTAGTAATCCCTGTACCACACAGGCAGTTAGCTGCTTTAAACTGTTTATGACTGGATAGTTAAACACTTGAATGCAAGCCCACTCTGTGATGTGAAACCTATTTTTAAGAACTCTAATAAATATTTAGCAAATATTGAACAGCAACATGGGAACAATGACCTTAGTAATTCTAAAAATGAAGCTAATAAAATATTAGCTGAAACATAGTCTCCTTACCTATTTATTTCAACAAAATTATAGCAAGAATCAACATTTTGGTTGTATCTCAGCAGCAGAACTGAGAACATCTGTGAGGAAGATGGAGGCTGAGTCTGAAAAAACAATGAACCCATCAGTAGGAGCACCAAGTGCCTTGACAAGAAAATTGATTGCTGTGTTTTAGTTAGGCTTGTTTATCTCTGGACTCTTGATTGGATTTTCATTTTCCCCTGGACACTCCAGTTTATTTGGCAAAAATATTACCCAGAGTAATCCAGGCTTTTGTTGTGTTGTTGTAGTTGGTTTTAACCATTTTCCAGTAAAACATTGCAGAGTCAAGGAAAAGATGGCAGTAATGAATGTAAAGATGGAGACAAAGGGAGAGAATCAGGAGCCAACTAGAGTAATAGTTACTGAAGTAAAAGCAGAACTTTTTATTCCAGAAAGTTTAATGCTTTTTTTTTTTACAAGAAAGATAAGTTTAAAGAGAAGGATGTAGGTACCCTTCTCTTAAAATCTGTAGCAAATCAGAAGAACAGTTGTTACTGGGGGCAAACACCAATTTAGGCAATGTACTGCTGAATATTCTGATTCTACCTAATATGTTGTGTAATTGAATAGAAAGAACAATGTACTTATTTTCTGTGTTTCAAATCTACCAATTTATGAGAAAGATGCCATGACCTCAGCTAAGATATTAATTTGGTTAAATCTAAGTGATCATGAAGATGAGTAGGACAAAACTTCCTAAGGAAAAAAGATGCCTGAAAACAATCAACTGAGCAATCATGGCCAAGTTGCTATTTCCCCTCTACCCCCTTAAACTTAGTCAGCTTTTCTTCTCTTCTACTTTAACATTTTGAGAGTTTACAGCTGACTTAAAAACTTGTGAGGAAAATTACCATGACCAAGGAAAATTTAAAATGTAATTGACAAGAAAAATATACAGGATACCCAGTTAAAATTGAATTTCAAATACATAAGAAATAATTAAATATTTTTTTATTTATTATTTTTATTTTATTTTATTTTTTCATTATTATTATACTTTAAGTTCTAGGGTACATGTGCATAATGTGCAGGTTTGTTACATATGTATACTTGTGCCATGTTGGTGTGCTGCACCCATCAACTTGTCATTTACATCAGGTATAACTCCCAATGGAATCCCTCCCCCTACCCCCTCCCCATGATAGGCCCCGGTGTGTGATGTTCCCGTTCCCGAGTCTAAGTGATCTCATTGTTCAGTTCCCACCTATGAGTGAGAACATGCGGTGTTTGATTTTCTGTTCTTATGATAGTTTGCTGAGAATGATGGTTTCCAGCTGCATCCATGTCCTTACAAAGGACACAAACTCATCCTTTTTTATGGCTGCATAGTATTCCATGGTGTCTATGTGCCACATTTTCTTAATCCAGTCTGTCACTGATGGACATTTGGGTTGATTCCAAGTCTTTGCTATTGTGAATAGTGCCGCAATAAACATACGTATGCATGTGTCTTCATAGCAGCATGATTTATAATCCTTTGGGTATATCCCCAGTAATGGGATGGCTGGGTCATATGGTACATCTAGTTCTAGATACTTGAGGAATCGCCATACTGTTTTCCATAATGATTGAACTAGTTTACAATCCCACCAACAGTGTAAAAGTGTTCCTATTTCTCCACATCCTCTCCAGCACCTGTTGTTTCCTGACTTTTTAATGGTTGTCATTCTAACTGGTGTGAGATGGTATCTCATTGTGGTTTTGATTTGCATTTCTCCGATGGCCAGTGATGATGAGCATTTTTTCATGTGTCTGTTGGCTGTATGAATGTCTTCTTTTGAGAAATGTCTGTTCATATCCTTTGCCCACTTTTTGATGGGGTTGTTTGTTTTTTTCTTGTAAATTTGTTTGAGTTCTTTATAGGTTCTGGATATTAGCCCTTTATCAGATGAGTAGATTGCAAAAATTTTCTCCCATTCTGTAGGTTGCCTGTTCACTCTGATGGTAGTTTCTTTTGCTGTGCAGAAGCTCTTTAGTTTAATGAGATCCCATTTGTCAATTTTGGCTTTTGCTGCCGTTGCTTTTGGTGTTTTAGACATGAAGTCTTTGCCCATACCTATGTCCTGAATGGTACTACCCAGGTTTTCTTCTAGGGCTTTTATAGTTTTAAGTCTAACATTAAAGTCTCTAATCCATCTTGAATTAATTTTCGTATAAGGAGTAAGGAAAGGATGTAATTTCAGCTTTCTACTTATGGCTAGCCAATTTTCCCAGCACCATTTATTAAATAGGGAATCTTTTCCCCATTTCTTGTTTCTCTCAGGTTTGTCAAAGATCAGATGGCTGTAAATGTGTGGTATTATTTCTGAGGACTCTGTTCTGTTCCATTGGTCTATATCTCTGTTTTGGTACCAGTACCATGCTGTTTTGGTTACTGTATCCTTGTAGTATAGTTTGAAGTCAGGTAGCGTGATGCCTCCAGCTTTGTTCTTTTGTCTTAGGATTGTCTTGGAGATGCGGGCCCTTTTTTGGTTCCATATGAACTTTAAAGCAGTTTTTTCCAATTCTGTGAAGAAACTCATTGGTAGCTTGATGGGGATGGCATTGAATCTATAAATAACCTTGGGCAGTATGGCCATTTTCACGATATTGATTCTTCCTATCCATGAGCATGGTATGTTCTTCCATTTGTTTGTGTCCTCTTTTATTTCACTGGCAATAAGGACCAATAAAGGACCTCCTTGAAGAGGTCCTTTACATCCCTTGTAAGTTGGATTCCTAGGTATTTTATTCTCTTTGAAGCAATTGTGAATGGAAGTTCATTCCTGATTTGGCTCTGTGTTTGTCTGTTACTGGTGTATAAGAATGCTTGTGATTTTTGCACATTAATTTTGTATCCTGAGACTTTGCTGAAGTTGCTTATCAGCTTAAGGAGATTTTGGGCTGAGACAATGGGGTTTTCTAAATATACAATCATGTCATCTGCAAACAGGGACAATTTGACTTCTTCTTTTCCTAACTGAATACCCTTGATTTCTTTCTCTTGCCTAATTGCCCTAGCCAGAACTTCCAACACTATGTTGAATAGGAGTGGTGAGAGAGGGCATCTCTGTCTTGTGCCAGTTTTCAAAGGGAATGTTTCCAGTTTTTGCCCATTCAGTATGATATTGGCTGTGGGTTTGTCCTAAATAGCTCTTATTATTTTGAGATACGTTCCATCAATACCAAATTTATTGAGCGTTTTTAGCATGAAGGGCTGTTGAATTTTGTCAAAAGCCTTTTCTGCATCTATTGAGATAATCATGTGGTTCTTGTCTTTGGTTCTGTTTATATGCTGGATTATGTTTATTGATTTGCGAATGTTGATCCAGCCTTGCATCCCAGGGATAAAGCCCACTTGATCATGGTGGATAAGCTTTTTGATGTGCTGCTGAATTTGGTTTGCCAGTATTTTATTGAGGATTTTTGCATCGATGTTCATCAGTGACATTGGTCTAAAATTCTCTTTTTTTGTTGTGTCTCTGCCAGGCTTTGGTATCAGGATGATGTTGGCCTCATAAAATGAGTTAGGGAGGATTCCCTCTTTTTCTATTGATTGGAATAGTTTCAGAAGGAATGGTACCAGCTCCTCCTTGTACCTCTGGTAGAATTCAGCTGAGAATCCATCTGGTCCTGGACTTTTTTTGGTTGGTAGGCTATTAATTATTGCCTCAATTTCAGAGCCTGCTATTGGTCTATTCAGGGATTCAACTTCTCCCTGGTTTAGTCTTGGAAGAGTGTAAGTGTCCAGGAAATTATCCATTTCTTCTAGATATTCTAGTTTATTTGCGTAGAGGTGTTTTTAGTATTCTCTGATGGTAGTTTGTATTTCTGTGGGGTCAGTGGTGATATCCCCTTTATCATTTTTTATTGCATCTATTTGATTCTTCTCTCTTTTCTTCTTTATTAGTCTTGCTAGCGGTCTATCAATTTTGTTGATCTTTTCAAAAAACCAACTCCTGGATTCATTGATTTTTTGGAGGTTTTTTTGTGTCTCTATCTCCTTCAGTTCTGCTCTGATCTTAGTTACTTCTTCCCTCTGATAGCTTTCAAATGTCTTTGCTCTTGCTTCTCTAGTTCTTTTAATTGTGATGTTGGAGTGTCGATTTTAGATCTTTCCTGCTTTCTCTTGTGGGCATTTAGTGCTATAAATTTTCCTCCACACACTGCTTTAAATGTGTCCCAGAGATTCTGGTATGTTGTATCTTTGTTCTCATTGGTTTCAAAGAACATCTTTATTTCTGCCTTCATTTCGTTATGTACCCAGGAGTCATTCAGGAGCAGGTTGTTCAATTTCCATGTAGTTGAGCAGTTTTGATTGAGTTTCTTAGTCCTGAGTTCTAGTTTGATTGTACTGTGGTCTGAGAGACAGTTTGTTATAATTTCTGTTCTTGTACATTTGCTGAGGAGTGCTTTACTTCCAATTATGTGGTCAATTTTGGAATAGGTGTGATGTGGTGCTGAGAAGAATGTATATTCTGTTGATTTGAGGTGGAGAGTTCTATAGATGTCTATTAGGTCTGCTTGCTGCAGAGATGAGTTCAATTCCTGGATATCCTTGTTAACTTTCTGTCTTGTTGATCTGTCTAATGTTGACAGTGGAGTGTTGAAGTCTCTCATTATTATTGTATGGGAGTCTAAGTCTCTTTGTAAGTCTCTAAGGACTTGCTTGATGAATCTGGGTGCTCCTGTATTGGGTGCATATATATTTAGGATAGTTAGCTCTTCCTGTTGAATTGATCCCTTTACCATTATGTAATGGCCTTCTTTGTCTCTTTTGATCTTTGATGGTTTAAAGTCTGTTTTATCAGAGACTAGGATTTCAACCCCTGCTTTTTTTTGTTCTCCATTTGCTTGGTAAATCTTCCTCCATCCCTTTATTTTGAGCCTATGTATGTCTCTGCATGTGAGATGGGTCTCCTGAATACAGCAGACTGATGGGTCTTGACTCTTTATCCAGTTTGCCAGTCTGTGTCTTTTAATTGGAGCATTTAGTCCATTTACATTTAAGGTTAAGATTGTTATGTGTGAACTTGATCCTGCCATTATGATATTAACTGGTTATTTTGCTCGTTAGTTGATGCAGTTTCTTCCTAGCCTCGATGGTCTTTACATTTCGACATGTTTTTGCAATGGCTGGTACCAGTTGTTCCTTTCCATGTTTAGTGCTTTCTTCAGGGTCTCTTGTAAGGCAGGCCTAGTGGTGACATAATCTGTAAGCATTTGCTTATCTGTAAAGGATTTTATTTCTCCTTCACTTATGAAACTTAGTTTGGCTGGATATGAAATTCTGGGTTTAAAATTCTTTTCTTTAAGAATGTTGAATATTGGCCCCCACTCTCTTCTGGCTTGTAGAGTTTCTGCCGAGAGATCTGCTGTTAGTCTGATGGGCTTCCCTTTGTGGGTAACCCGACCTTTCTCTCTGGCTGCCCTTAAGATTTTTTCCTTCATTTCAACTTTGGTGAATCTGGCAATTATGTGTCTTGGAGTTGCTCTTCTCGAGGAGTATCTTTGTGGCATTCTCTGTATTTCCTGGATTTGAATGTTGGCCTGCCCTACTAGGTTGGGGAAGTTCTCCTGGACGATATCCTGAAGAGCGTTTTCCAACTTGGTTCCATTTTCCCCCTCACTTTCAGGCACCCCAATCAGACGTAGATTTGGTCTTTTTATGTAATCCCATACTTCTTGCAGTCTTTGTTATTTCTTTTTCTTCTTTTTTCTTTTGGTTTCTCTTCTCGCTGCATTTCATTCATTTGATTCTCAATTGCTGATACTCTTTCTTCCAGTTGATCGAGTCAGTTACTGAAGCTTGTGCATTTGTCACGTATTTCTTGTATCATGGTTTTCATCTCTTTCATTTCATTTATGACCTTCTCTGCATTAATTACTCTAGCTATCAATTCTTCCACTTTTTTTTCAAGATTTTTAGTTTCTTTGCGCTGGGTATGTAATTCCTCCTTTAGCTCTGAGAAATTTGATGGACTGAAGCCTTCTTCTCTCATCTCGTCAAAGTCATTCTCCGTCCAGCTTTGATCCGTTGCTGGCGATGATCTGCACTCCTTTGCCGGGGGAGATGCGCTCTTATTTTTTGAATTTCCAGCTTTTCTGCCCTGCTTTTTCCCCATCTTTGTGGTTTTATCTGCCTCTGGTCTTTGATGATGGTGACGTACTGATGGGGTTTTGGTGTAGGTGTCCTTCCTGTTTGATAGTTTTCCTTCTAACAGTCAGGACCCTCAGCTGTAGGTCTGTTGGAGATTGCTTGAGGTCCACTCCAGACCCTGTTTGCCTGGGTATCAGCAGCAGAGGCTGCAGAAGACAGAATATTGCTGAACAGCGAGTGTACCTGTCTGATTCTTGCTTTGGAAGCTTCCTCTCCGGGGTGTACTCCACCCTGTGAGGTGTGGGGTGTCAGACTGCCCCTAGTGGGGGATGTCTCCCAGTTAGGCTACTCAGGGGTCAGGGACCCACTTGAGCAGGCAGTCTGTCCCTTCTCAGATCTCAACCTCCGTGTTGGGAGATCCACTGCTCTCTTCAAAGCTGTCAGACAGAGTCGTTTGCATCTGCAGAGGTTTCTGCTGCTTTTGTTGTTGTTTGGGTGTGCCCTGTCCCCAGAGGTGGAGTCTACAGAGACAGGCAGGTTTCCTTGAGCTGCTGTGAGCTCCACTCAGTTCGAGCTTCCCAGCGGCTTTGTTTACCTACTTAAGCCTCAGCAAAGGCAGGCGCCCCTCCCGGAGCCTCGCTGCTGCCTTGTGGTTAGATCACAGACTGCTGTGCTAGCAATAAGGGAGGCTCGGTGGGCGTGGGACCCTCCCGGCCAGGTGTGGGATATACTCTCCTGTTGTGCCGGTTTGCTTAAAACGCAGTATTGGGGTGGGAGTTACCCGATTTTCCAGGTGTTGTGTGTCTCAGTTCCCCTGTCTAGGAAAAGGGATTCCCTTCCCCCTTGTGCTTCCCAGGTGAGGCGATGCCTCGCCCTGCTTCAGCTCTCGCTTGTCGGGCTGCAGCAGCTGACCAGCACTGATTATCCGGCACTCCCTAGTGAGATGAACCCAGTACCTCAGTTGAAAATGCAGAAATCACCGGTCTTCTGTGTCGCTGGCGCTGGGAGTTGGAGACTGGAGCTGTTCCTATTTGGCCATCTTGCTCCGCCCCCTAATTAAATATTTGAAACATACTTATGCTAAAAATTGTTCATTCTTTATCTGAAATTCAAATTTAACTGTGTCCCATATTTTGTCTGGCAATTCTATCTGCTATGTCCTATAACACATCACCAAATCACATGCATATTCTCTTGCTTTTGTTAGAAAGGAAAATGAGAAAAGAAAAAAAAAAAAAAAGAGAAGGAAAGAAAAAAGATAGATGAGTAGAATAAAGGAATTTAAACCCTAAATTAAATATTAATCTTGAAAGTAACTTTTTCTGTCTTTTTAAATATGATTATTTTAGATTCAAGGTGGTGCTTGTGTATGTTTGTTGTATCAGTACATTGCATAATGCTGGAGTTTGGGCTCCTACTGTACCCACCACCCTAATACTGAACATATTACCCAATGTGTAGGTTTTCAATACTTGATCTCCTTCTACCTTCCCTTGTTTTGGGGTCCCCAGTGTCTATTGTTTCCATCTGTATGTCTGTGTGTATGCATTAGCTCCCACTTATGAGTGAGAACATGCGATATTTCTGTTTCTGCATTAATTCACTCAGGATAATGTCCTCCAGCAGTATACATGTTGCTGCAAAGGATACAGTTTTATTCTTTTTTATGGATGAGTAGTACTTCATGGTGTATATGTAGCACATTTTCTTTCTCTAATCCACTGTTGATGGGCACTTAGGTTGATTCTGTTAGAAAGTAACTATTTCAATCAGTGTTATCTAGAATATAACCTGATTCGTCTCAAACTTTAAAAGTCTGTGGGTTGGCCTAAGACCTAGAAAACACCTCACCAAAATACCTATATAGATGGCAAATAAGCATGCAATAAGATGCTACACATCATATGTCATTAGGGAAATGCAGATTTAAACAACAAAATGCTACTATACACCTATTAGGATGCCCCAAATCCAGAAAACTGACACCACCAGATACTGGTGAGCATGTGGAACAACAGGAACTCTCATTTATTACTGGTGAGAATTCAAAATGGAACAGACACTGTGGAAGACAGTTTGGCAGCTTCACACAAAACTAAAGATATTCTTAACATAGGATCCAGAAATCATACTCCTTGGTATTTACCTAAAATGAGTTGAAAATACACCCTCACAAAAACCTGCATGTGGATGTTTATAGCAGCTTTATTAATAATTGCTCAAACTTGGAATTAACCAAAATGCTCTTCCATAGGCAAATGGATAAATAAACTCCAGTACATCCAGGCAATGGGATATTATCCAGTGCTAAAAAGAAATATGCTATCAAAACATTTTAAAAGTGTGGTACACTTTAAAACTTAAATGCATGTTGCTAAGTGAAAGAAGCCAATTGTAAAAGGTTACACACTGTGTAATTCCAACTATATGACATTCTAGATAAGGCAAAACTATGGAGTCAGTAAAATGATCAGTGGTTGCCAGGGGTTAGACGGGGGATAAAATGGTGAATAGAGAGAGTGTAGATTTTTTGGCAGTAAAACTATCATGTATGATACTATAATGGTGGATACATGTAGTCACACATTTGTTAAAATACATAGAATATACAATGCAACCCTAATGTAAATTACAGACTTTGAGTACTTTCTGTTCAATTTTCCTGTCAACCTAAATTGCTCTAATAAATAAAGACTATTTAAAATGAGGGAAAGCCTGTGAGAATATATTAGGTCACACTAGCATTTAATACTCAAAATTTTCTGTACCTCAGTGTTGCTTCAAATTCTTTCCAGGTATATCTGTAAGTCCCCAAGATTGTCTCACAGGTGCTCAGGAAATGTGTATTTACATTATTTGACTAAAGCTGCTTATGTGAGGTCCACCATGTCAACAACTCGAGAAACATCCCCACTGCCATCAGGACTGCTGCTGGAGCTTATGGATAGAATGCTGCTTTTCAGGGGAGGGTGTTCTGGGGTCCATCTTTTTTCTGTCCAGCAAAGTAGAGCATGGTGGTATTCCGTGGCGACTACCTTGAGTGGTCAGGTGGTGAGCTGATCACCCATACCTAAGTAAGGGGGAACTGACCCTCTGTAACTCTGTGTTGCACTTTGCTATATAGAGGCCCAAAGCTGCACAGTTCTATGTTCGAGCCCCAGTATCTCAGATGAAAAAATTCTTTCTTTTATGTCTTTTTCTCCTTGGAGCGTCCTAAAGAGATGAGACTGTTGTGGGTATGGGAAGGCTTAAGAGCCATCCCCTTTATTTTCTTCTTTCCTTCACTCTTTGGAATTGGAAAGTAAACTAACTGAAATAAAAAATCAAATTTATTGGAGGTGTACAACAACACTATTGGGCAGACAGCTTAAAGGAGATTGGGGAACAGAGTTATGTTTAAATGAAGTTTTTGTATTTCTATGAACTTAAATTGGTATTGACCTGAACTAGATTGTCATAAATTAAGGTGATAATGACAACCCCCAATGCAACTACTAAGAAAATGACTTAATAATATACAATAAAAATGAGCAAATTAAACTTATAAGTGAAAAAATAGCTATTTAATGAAAAAGAAGGCAGTAATACAGGAAAGAGGGAACTAAATGACATAAGACACATAGAAAACAAATAGCAAAATGACAGACAAGTCTTTCCTTATCAGTTAATGAATGAAATTTATTAAATTCTTTGATGCAAAGGTAGAGATTGACAGACTTGGAAAAAAATAAACATGATCCAATTATATGCTTTATGTAAGAGCCAACATTTTAGATCCGAAGACCAAATAGGCTGAAAAAAAAAAAAAGGAATCTATATGCCATGAAATTGGTAAGCAAAAGAGAATTGAATTGGCTATCTTAATATCAGACAAAGTAGTAATACAAAAATGGTTACTAGAAACAAACAAAAGAAAAAAAAAAACACTGTGTAATGATAAGAGGCCATTCCACCAAGAAGATATAACAATTATAAACCTACATGCACCTCACATTAGGGCCCCAAAATACATGACAAAAAGCTGAAATAATTGAAATAAACACATCAATAATAATAGTTGATTACTATTATGCCCCATTAAAAATAAATAGAACAACTACACATTATCAACAAGAGAATAAAATACTTGAACAATGCATAAACCAACCAGACCTAATAGATATCTAGAAACCACTTCACTGAAGAGCAGCAATCTGTACATTCCTACGTGCATATGGAACATTCTGCAGTACAGATAATATGCAAAGCCTGAAAGGAAGCCTCAAAAAAACTTAAAATGATTAAAATCTTAGTGTATTTTCTACAACTATAATGAACTGATATTAAAAATCAATAACAGAAGAATATTTTAGAAACTCACAGATATATGGAAATTAAACAATGCATTCCTATGTAACCATTGTGTCAAAAAATCCAAATGGGAATTAGAAAATAAGAAGATAAATGAAAATAAAAAATCAACACACCAAAATTTAGGGGATTTAGGACAAACAGTGCTCAAAGGGGAAATTTATATCTTTAAATGCCTGCAAGAAAACAAAGCACATCTTAAATCTATTACCTGTTCTTTCTTTTTAAGAAAGTCGAAAAAGACAAACTGAAAGCAAGAAGAAAGAAAGAATACAGATTAGAGTGGAAGTAAATGAAATAAAAAAGGTAAAAAAGGGAGAAAATTGGTGAAAATAAAAGTTGGTTGTGGCAAAGGACAACCACTTTGGCAAATCATTAGTTATACTGACCAAGAGAAAAAGAGAAAATTGTATTTGAATTCAATTTATTAAAATTAGGAATGAATGAAGGGAGATTACTACTGATCTTAACAGAAATCAAAGATTATGTGAGAACACAACGAACAATTGTATGCCAACAAGTCAGATGACTTACATAAAATGAACAAATTTCTAGATAGACATAACTATCAAAAGAAAAAAAAAATATCGGATTATATTAGATTTACCCGATGTAAAGATATTGTTTTAGTAATCACAAAACTTAGCACAGAGAAAATACCAGGACCTGAGGCCTTCACTGATGAATTCCAACAAATATTTAAAGAATTAACACCAAACTCTTCCAAAAAATAGGAGAGAAGGAAACATTTCCTGACTAATTTTTTTGAAGCCAAACTTACCCAGATAGCAAAATCAGACCATGATATAATAAAAAAGAATAATATAGGCCAATACTCCTTATGAATACAAACCCTAAATTCTCAAGAAAATACTGGCATATCACAACCAGCATCATATAGAAAGGATCAAATACCATGCCTAAGTGGGATTTATTACAGGAATACAAGCTTAATTTGACATATAAAAATCAATCAACGTAATACACCATATTTTTAGAATAAAGTTTTTTTAAAAAACACACAATCATCTCCGTAAATGCAGAAAAAAATCTGACAAAATCTAACATCACTTTATGACAAAAACACTCAGCAAATGATGACTAGAAAGGAACCTTCTAAACATGATAAATTACATCTTTGCAAAACCCACAGCAAATATTACACATAAAAGTGAAACACTGAAGGATTCTTCCTAAAATCAGGAACAAGACAAGCATATTAACAATTTTCACTACTATTCAAATTTTACTACAGGATATAGTCAAGACAATTAAGTAGGAAAAATAAAGGTGTCCAGATTGGAAAGGAAGAAGGAACCCTATATTTGAAGGCGTAATACTATATATAAAATTTTATAATTTTATATATAGGAAACCCTTAATAATTCATTCAAAAAACTATTACTTGCTAATAGATAAGTATAGCAAGGTTGAAGTGTACAAGATCAACATACAAAATTATTTGTATTTTTACATACCAACAATGAATAATCCTAAAATGAAATTGAGAAAATTTTATTTACAATAACATTAAAATATTTAACAATAAATTAAAAAATAAAAGTACAGGGCATGCATGCCAAACATGAAATGTTGAGAGAAATAAAAGAAAATCTAAATAAATGGAAAAACATCTCTCATTTATGAATTGAAAGGCTTAATATTATTAAGATGGTAATACTCTCCAAATTTATCTACACATGCATGAAAATTCCTATGAAAAGAACAACTGCTGTTTGTTTTTACAGAAATGACAAACTGATCCAAAAATTTATATAAATAGTAAAAAAGAAAGTTAAAAAGAAGAACTAAGTGGGAAAACCCACTTCTTGATTCAAAACATACTACAAAGCTACAAAAACCAAGATTCTGTGGTGCTCAAAGATATGCATATAGATTAACAAAGTAGAAGAACCGATAATCCAGATATCTACCATATACTTATATTCAATTAGTTTTGGACAATCTTCTGTACTTCTTCCAAGTACAGAAGATCTTTTCCGCAGATAGCGCTAAGACAGCCTGATATGCACATGCAAAATAAAAAGTGTGCACATATATTTTGTATCATATGCCATAATAAGCCCAAATATGAACCAAAGACCTAACTAAGACCTGAAACTATAAAAACCATAGGAGAAATCAGAGATGTAAATTTTCATGATCTTGCATTAGGCAATGATTTAGCTATGGACACTGAAAGCAAAAGCAACCAGCGAAAAAGTAGATAAATGGTACTTAACCAATTTTTTAAAAACGTGCTTCAAAAGATACTAGCAAAGAAAGTGAAAAAACCCTGCAGAGTGGGAGAAAATATATGTAAATCATATATTGGATAAGGGTCTAGTATCCATAATATGTAAAGAACTCTTACAACTAAAAAGTAAAAATCTAAATAACCAAATTTAAAACATGGGCTAAGATTGTGAATATATATTTCTCTGAAGAAGATGTACAAATAACTGATTAGCCCCTAAAAAGCTAATCAACATAATCAGCCATTAGGTAACTTCAAGTGGAAACCACACGAGATACTACTCAGTTGGATCCTCACACCTACTGGGATTGTTCTAATAATAATTGTGGACAATAACAAGTGCTTTCAAGGATGTGAAAAAATTGGAACCCTAACACATTGTTAATGGAAATGTAAAGGGTGCAAAGGCTGTGAAAAAGTGTTCCAGTTCCTCAAAAAGTTAATATAGAGTTACAATATTGTCCAGTAATTTTACCTTTAAGTATATATGCAAGAGAAATAACACATCTTCACACACAAACTTGTATAGGAATGTTAGTAGCAGCATTTATCATAATGGTAAAAAAGTAGAAACAATCCATATGTCCATCAATATATAACAGAACATTATTCCACTGTAAGATGAAGTTCTGATGTATGTTACAACATGGAATGAAACTGGGAAACATGCCTGTGAAAGAAGCCTGACAAAACAGACTTGTGAAAGAAGCCTGAAAAAATACCATATAACATAATTCATATTATATGATTCCATTCAGATTAAATATCTAGAAGAGAAAATACCAGAGGCAGACAGTAGAATATTGATTGCCAGGAAATGAGGGGTGGGAGAGAAATAAAAGTGACTGCTAACAGCCCTAGGTTTCTTTTTAGAGTGATGTAAATAGTTTTGTATTAGATAGTGGTGATGGTTGTATAACCTTGTGAATATATTAAAACTACTCAGTTGTACATCTTAAATTGTGAGCTTCATGGCATGTGAATTAAATCTCAAATTAAAAAATTAAAGATTGAAGGAGGACTTTAGTTACCAACAAATACCCTTATTACATTAATTCGGGCAAGTAAATGCATAGGAGTTCAAAGGGCTTACATACAATTTTATACTCAGTTTGAAATCATATATGTTTATAAATTTATTTTAATAGAGGGTTCAAGACATATTACATTTCTTTCTCTCTCCCTCCTTTCTCTTTAGAAACATAAGAAAGCTCTGTGTGAATTATGCTGCATGTAACATTCTGGGAAAAGCTTTTGGGTCCTCATTCCATGTTGGCTATCACTGCCAAGATAATGTTTCACAAGTGTGTAGGTGGATGGCCAGGGAGCATTCATTCTGATCTTGGTCAGAGCATATCTTCCTACAGCTTCTCAGACACAGTTCTTAATTTTAAGTGCCTTGAGTTCCCCTTGGTTTTCCCCAACAGAAGTTCCATCATCTCCTGTGATATATCTGCAACATAAATCCCCTGAAATGTGATTTCACTAATTTCTTGGGATAAAGAAAAAAATATATCTACAGCAGAGAGAACAAAACACTTACAAATTATCTTGCCTTATAAGTGGAGAAAAAAATGCCTGAATGACTTATACCAAAATGTGTTGAGTGCTTATCTTTGGATAACGGGAATGATGATTTTAAATTTCTTTCTCATGCTTCTTGCAGCAAAAAAAAAAAAAAAAAAATTTAGTAATTTTTTAAATCCTGGTTACAAAATTCAATTTAACTAGTAGACTAATGATTAATTACAGCCATACATTGCTAATATGTATCAAGTAATTTGGAAAGTAATAGGGAAATGTGATCTACATTTCAAATATATTTGTGTGATTATCACATATAAAGCACTTAGTATAATGCCAGGCATTTAATAAGGTTCAATAATATGACATGGCCAGAAATAACACTAAAAACATTTATTACTTTCAAATGGAAACTTGTAAAGGAGAATAGCTTCTAATTTCTATAGATTCTATTTTTGACTCATAGCTATTTTTGACTCACCCTTTTGAGTCATGGCTGGCGCTTGAGTGGCTGGGATGCAGGAAGCCATGTCCTGAGTCTGGGCAGGACAGCAGGGCCCTGGGCCTGGCACACAAAAGCATTCTGTCTTCCTTGGCCTCAGGGCCTGTGATGGGAGGGGCTGTCTTAGATCTCTGAAATGCCTTCAAGGCCTTTTTCTCCCTGTCTTACATTTTAATACTTGCATTTTTAATTGTTAAAATTTCTCTAGTAAGTGGTTGCTCAGCAGCCACTTGAATTCTTCTTCTAAAAATGGGCTTTTCTTTTCTACCATGACCAACCTGCAAATTTTCTGAACTTCTATGCTCTGCTTCCCTTCTAAATATAACTTCCAGCTTTAAGTAATTTCTTTGCTCCTGCATATGAGCACAGGTTGTTAGAAGCAGTCAGGTCAAATCTACAACACTTTGCTGCTTAGAAATTTCTTTAGCTAGATACCCTAACTCATCACTCTCAAGTTCTTAGTTCCACTGATTTATAGGGCAGAAGCACAATGCAGCTGAGTTCTCCGCTAAGGTGCAACAAAGGTGACCTTTGCTTCAGTTCCCAATAAATTTATCATTTCCATGTGAGAGCTCCTCAGCCTGGATTTTATCATCCATATCACCATCAGCATTTTCATCACCAACTATTTAATCAGTCTCTAAAACGTTTCAAACTTTCCCTCATCTTCCTGTCTTCTTCTGAGTTCTCCAACCTCTTCCAACCTCTGCCTGTTACCCAATTCCTAAAGTGTTTCAACATTTTCAGATTTCTGCATTTTCTTTATAACAACGGCCCGCTCCTTGGTAACAATTTTCTGTATTGGGCCATTCTTGCATTGCTATAAAGACATACTTGAGACTGGGTAATAAAGAAAAGAGATTTAATTGGCTCATGGTTCTGCTGGCTGCACAGGGAGCATGATGCTGGTATCTGCTCACCTTCTGAGGCCTCAGAAAACTTACAATTATGGTGGAAGGTGAATGGGGATTAGGCATGTCACATGGTGAAAGCAAGAGCAAGAGAGTAAGGGGGGAGGTGCTATACACTTTTCAACAACCAGATCTCACAAGAACTCACTCACTGCCACAGCAGTACCAAGGAGGGTGATGCTAAGCCATTCATAAAAAATCCTCCCCTATGATTCAATTACCTCCCACCAGTCCCCACCTCCAACACTGGGAATTACATTTCAATATAATTCAGATTGAGTGGGGACATATATCAAGACTATACATGCAGCATATCACTGTATAATATTAGCACTTCCATGATAGGTTTTTTTTTTTTTTTTTTTTTTGAGACGGAGCCTTGCTCTGTCGCCCAGGCTGGAGTGCAGTGGCGCGATCTCGGCTCACTGCAAGCCCCGCCTCCCGGGTTCACGCCATTCTCCTGCCTCAGCCTCCCGAGTAGCTGGGACTACAGGCGCCCACAACCGCGCCCGGCTAATTTTTTTTGTATTTTTAGTAGAGACGGGGTTTCACCGTGGTCTCGATCTCCTGACCTTGTGATCCGCCCGCCTCGGCCTCCCAAAGTGCTGGGATTACGGGCGTGAGCCACCGCGCCCGGCCCATGATAGGTATCTTCATGTGATTATCACATATGAAGCACTCAGTAAAATGCCAGGCATTTAATAAACATAAAATAAAAAGGAAATTTGGGAGTGATCATGTAGACAAGTTTAGTATAACCATTTGGTGTAGGTAACCCCCACAGACAAAGTTTATTGATAGAAATAAGTTTGGCCTTTCCACACACACACACACACACACGTACACACACATACACACACATACACACACACACACATACATGCATACTAAAGCATTTAGAAATTCAGAAGCAAGGGCTGTATAAGTTGATTTTTAAAAACACTTCTAACACTAAGGCTCTCAATTTAAATAATTTGGGGAAGTAAGTGGTTCTTGGGACATAAGTGGTTCTTGAAGAAGAGAGCTGCTTTTGTAACCTCAAATCAGAATTGAGACTTTTACATTCTAATAATTCAATTAGGTCTAATGATTCTAATTATCAAAATAAACTTGTTATAGAGAAATAGAGACCAGTGCAGACTTGGAACGAAGTATTAGCAGTGGTGTAAGTGGTCATGGATGTGCCTGTTGTCAGTGGTTAGTGTTTTGATCAAGTCCATATTTCTAAAAATATATAATTTTACTCAAGTTAATGCCAGTTGGGTTGAGGCTTTAGAGTATGGATTTATTTTCTATTCTGACAGTATGATGCCATTTGGTTGAGATGCATGTACTACTGCTTACTCCTGGAATTGCTAGACTGTGGCAACGTTTGCCAAGTTTTCCATCTATGTATGTGTAGCTCTGGGTCAAATCTGTTTTTCCTTAACGTTCTATTTCCTTAGAAAGACAGTTTTGGCCTCCATAAATCTCCCATACAATATTTTTGTGAAAAATAGAATTTAAAATAATTATCTATCCTACTCTACAATACACCTGGGGTTTATTTCCTTTGTTAATTTTTTTTCGTTATTCACATTGCAAGAGAAACTTGTTTATGTTCTATTAAATAATCACAGAATAATTTTAATAGATTGATAAATGATGACTGTGAAATTGATATCAATTTTCAAGGATATTAAAATTAATGCAAATTTTCATTTTTAAAAGGTAAGATTTATTTTGAAGCTTTATATTAAAAATAGCAATATCATCTTTTCATACTCAAGGCTTAATGAAAACAATAGGAAATAAGGAGGAATAAGTTGTTAATTTTTAGTTAATGCAAAAGGCTATTTCACTTTGAAAATTGATGTGAGTGCCATAGAAACTTAATGCATCAGGTATTCCAAAATGTTCTCTTACTTTGTTAGGAATAAAATGGATTGTTATTTTCTTCAACAGATATGTAGAGTTTCCCAGGGACATTTTCATTACATATCAGGGACGTGATGAGAGGCTAAATTTTGACTGGAACAAAATAACAGCAATCATTATAGTGGTCATGGATATGCCTGACATGTGTGGTTAAGTATTCTGATTAAGTACATACTCTGAAACTTTATTGTTTTACTCAATATGATATTTTATGTAAAAGCCTAGACATTCTCAATGTGCAAATTTTTCTCTTCCTCTATAATAAGCTAAAAGTTTTAATTCATACCTACATATTCAAAACCTTTGTAACCAATATTCCACTCTCAGTTTATCTTTATTTTAATATCAATGTCATAGTAACCCTCCTATGTGATGCTACTCCATTCCATAAAAATTATGAATGACTCTCTATCGTTTTAAGGAAAAACATACTATCCTTATCTTGAAGTTCGAATCTCTTCACAATCTAGCTCAATATATCTTTCCATGGACGCAGCTGGAAACCATCATTCTTAGCAAACTATCACAAGAACAGAAAACCAAACACCGCATGTTCTCACTCATAGGTGGGAACTGAACAATGAGATCACTTGGACTTGGGAAGGGGAACATCACACACCGGGGCCTATCATGGGGAGGGGGGAGGGGGGAGGGATTGCATTGGGAGTTATACCTGATGTAAATGACGAGTTGATGGGTGCTGACGAGTTGATGGGTGCAGCACAGCAACATGGCACAAGTATACATATGTAACAAACCTGCACGTTATGCACATGTACCCTAGAACTTAAAGTATAATAATAATAAAAAATAATTAAAAACAAACAAACAAACAAACAAACAAACAAAATATATCTTTCCAGCTTAAGCTCCTAAAATTTGCTTTTTTGGACCCTTACTTTGTCCCAAACTTGTCTATGTGATCACTCCCAAATTTTTTTTTTCTTTCTTTTCTTTTTTTTGAGACAATTTTGCTCTTGTTGCCCAGGCTGGAGTGCAGTGGCATGATCTAGGCTCACTGCAACCTCCGCCTCCTGGGTTCAAGTGATTCTCCTGCCTCAGCCTACTGAGTAGCTGGGATTACAGGCACCCGCCACCACACTTGGCTAATTTTTGTATTTTTAGTAGAGACGAGGTTTCACCATGTTGGCCAGGCTAGCCTTGAATTTCTAGCCTCAGGTTATCCGCCTGCTTCAGCCTCCCAAAGTGCTGGGATTGTGAGCGTGGGCCACCATGCCTGGCTCCAAATTTCTTTATGGTTTCTTTTGTTAAAGTTCGCAAGTTTCTTGGACCCCCTATATCAGAATTGCAGTGAGTGAATGTGTTTGTGTGATATAATTTTTTGTTAAAAATTCAGGTTCTCAGTCACACTTCAGACCAATTGAATCAAATATCATGATGCAGGCCCCCCCAAATATTTTGATAAGCATCTGCATGATTCTTACTCATGCTAAGCATTTGTCTTCACCTTTTCAGCCACCTGTAATATTATTGTTTAGTGTGTCCACTTTATGTAACTTTCAGACTTCTGTTTAAATCTCAGTTCTTTCAAAAAATTCTTTGTTTCTCCAAGATATTTAAAAAATTTTATTTACTTTCATGTTGCTTATTGTTAAGATTCCTCACATAAAACTTATATGCTCTGGTCCTCTGACATCACTGGACAATCCCTTAAAGCAGATAATTTTAATATTTTTTCTTGACCCATATGTAAGATACTTTACACCAGGGTTTAATGTGTGTGCATTAAAGGGTGCACACACACCCTTAAACTGAAAAAAAAATCAAAAAACAATATTAATTCTTATTTCATTAAATACATTTTGGTTATTCCTATTCTGTTCTGTTTTATTCTATTTCATTAACAGATGCTTGTAGAGACCTATTTCAAAATATTATGGCTCACTCATGGGTCACTCTAAATGGTTTGAAAAACATAGACTTAAAGGGCTAGTTTGAGGCCAGCAAAGCATGTTGTAATATTTTCCTAAGTGTTTAATTCCTGGAGAAAGCATTAGTTTTGGTAATAGAAAACAGATTATTTTAAAATGATAAGATTGTGGTTTGGCTGAAATTGAATATTCAAATGCAATATGTTTAACTAATTACATGATAATTTTGCTTTGAGCTGGTTTTTGTCAGAAATACTTGCCTGGGCAAATAATTTAAAAGGCTTGAAGAAATTGCTTTGTCAAAAGATTATATGATCATATTCTAAATACAAAAGAGTGGATGAATTTTTCTGTAGACTGGGATACAACGTCTGTCTCTTAGAGTTAGTTTGGCCCTTACATTTTTATAAAACAGTCTCTTGTACCTAATTAAATCGGAGAAGTCTCTTTTAAAGTCTTGGAGCATATCTACTAAGGATGTTGAGGTCCCTCAAGGACTATAACAGATAGACATTGTAATTTTCCATCTAAGAACCTAGCACAGTGCTCTTTACATACTAAATGCTCAATAAATCTGCTTGTCAGGTACTATGCTTATTACCTGGGTGGCAAAATAATCTACACCAAACCCCCATGACATGTAGTTTGTAACAAACCTCAAATGTACACATAAACCTAAAATAAAAGATAAAAAAGAAACCCAGAAATAGATTTCTGCATATTAGTAAAATAACCTTTAAGATCAGTTTTAAATTTTATTTTTTTTGTCTACAACAAAAAATGCATATATGATTACGACTGATGATGTATATCATTTCATGATCTGGCAATGACAAAAAGTAGCCTACATCAATATTCCTGGATTTTACTTTCATTCATGGTCATTCATTTATTTGAATATAAATGCAATATCTTATTACATTTCTATTTAAATAAAGATGCTAATGGGAGTTTTAGAAATATAGGCACAGGAAAAATGTAAAGTTACTTTCTATATGATCATGATTGTATCAACGAGATTTTAACACTAAGCAATAAAAATTTTATTATAATAAAAAAACTATAGTTCAACACCCTCGAGTCTTCATTAGCTGACTCGATAAAGCTATAATTTAAAACTTCATTAATTTCATCTTAAGCCCTTGAAATCCATATTAGATTTTTAAAAATTTTATTTTAAAATAATCTTAGATAGATAGAAAAGTTGTTGAAGTAATAGGGTTCTCACATATTCTTTACTTAGTTTTCCATAATGTCAACCATTTATATAACCATGGTCCTTTTGTCCATACTAAGAATTAACATTGGTACATTGCTATTAATAACTCATTCATAAGTTTTATTTTTATTTTTTATTTTTTTACTAATGTCCAGAACTGAATCCAAGATACCATGTTTCATTGGGTAGTAGTGATGCCTCCTTAGTTCCCTACAGTTTGTCAGGATTGCTTTGTTTTTCATGACTTTGATACCTTGAAGCATACTAGCTACGTACTTTGTAGAATGTCTTCGTTTTGGCTTTGGCTAATGTTTCTGTCATGATTAGACTGGGTTCATGGGTTTTGAAAGAATATCACAGAAAAAAAGTACTTTTTTCATCACACATATATCGAGAGTAGTACACAATATCAACACTGTATTGATAATGCTAACCTTGATAACTTGGTTAAGGTACTGTTTACTAAGTTTCTCCACTGCAAAGTTACTATTTTTCCCTTTCTATATTCTTTGACAGTGAGTCACTAAAACTGTTTTACACTCAAGGGGGTGGGTATTAAGCTAACTGCCTGAAGAAAGTAGTATATATACATGTAGTATTAGGAGTTCTCTTGTAAGAAAAATGCATTCCTTCTCTTCCAGCATTTATTTATTAAAATAATTTATTCATATTAGCATGGACTCATGTATATTTATTTTATATTTTTGGTTGTAATATAAAACTTTCCTTTTTTAAAAATTTAATTGATTTAAAATATTTTTTTCGTAAGTTTAAAGAGTTGCAAAGGATGTAATTTTCAGAATATTGCAAATATTGTAATTTTTAAATAAAATTTTCCATATCTAAAGGAATCCAAACATACGTATATAAGCTCTTTCTTTTTTTTTAAATTATACTTTAAGTTCTAAGGTACATGTGCATAACGTGCAGATTTGTTACATATATATACTTGTGCCATGTTGGTGTGCTGCACCCATCAACTGGACAGCACCCATCAACTCATCATTTACATCAAGTATAACTCCCAATGCCATCCCATCCCCCTCCCCTCTCCCCATAATAGGCCCCGGTGTGTGATGTTCCCCTTCCAGAGTCCAAATGATCTTATTGATCAGTTCCCACCTATGAGTGAGAACATGCGGTGTTTGGTTTTCTGTTCTTGTGATAGTTTGCTGAGAATGATGGTTTTCAGCTGCATTCATGTCCCTACAAGGACACAAACTCATCCTTTTTTATGGCTGCATAGTATTCCATGGTGTCTATGTGCCACATTTTCCTTATCCAGTCTGTCACTGATGGACATTTGGGTTGATTCCAAGTCTTTGCTATTGTGAATGGTGCCTCAATAAACTTACGTGTGCATGTGTCTTTATAGCAGCATGACTTATAATCCTTTGGGTATATACCCAGTAATGGGATGGCTGGGTCATATGGTATTTCTAGTTCTAGATCCTTGAGGAATCGCCATACTGTTTTCCACAATGGTTGAACCAGTTTACAATCTCACCAACAGTGTAAAAGTGTTCCTATTTCTCCACATCCTCTCCAGCACCTGTTGTTTCCTGACTTTTTAATGATTGCCATTCTAACTGGTATGATATGGTATCTCATTGTGGTTTTGACTGGCATTTCTCTGATGGCCAGTGATGACGAGCATTTTTTCGTGTATCTGTTGGCTGTATGCATGTCTTCTTTTGAGAAATGTCTGTTCATATCATTTGCCTACTTTTTGATGGGGTTGTTTGTTTTTTTCTTGTAAATTTGTTTGAGTTCTTTGTAGGTTCTGGATATTAGCCCTTTGTCAGATGAGTAGATTGCAAAAATTTTCTCCCATTCTGTAGGTTGCCTGTTCACTCGGATGGTAGTTTCTTTTTCTGTGCTGAAGCTCTTTAGTTTAATTAGATCCCATTTGTCAATTGTGGCTTTTGTTGCCGTTGTTTTTGGTGTTTTAGACATGAAGTCCTTGCCCATGCCTATGTCCTGAATGGTATTACCTAGGTTTTCTTCTAGGGTTTTTATGATATTAGGTCTAACATTTAAGTCTCTAATCCATCTTGAATTAATTTTCGTATAAGGAGTAAGGAAAGGATCCAGTGTCAGCTTTCTACTTATGGCTAGCCGATTTTCTCAGCACCATTTATTAAATAGGGAATCCTTTCCCCATTTCTTGTTTTTGTTAGGTTTGTCAAAGTTCTGTTCTAAGAACAGAACCCTCAGAACAGGGCTCTGTCCTCAGAAAAAAAAATACATTTATTTTGTATTTTTGGTTGTAAAACTTTTCTTTCTCAAGTCATTTCAGCTTTTACTGCTCAAAGTTCATTCAGATTGGCTCCTGTGTTTATTTGACGTGACCCACAATTTATTTATTTATTTATTTATTTATATTTATTTATTTGAGTATTTCCTTACTTTCTGGCACTACAAGATGCTTCAGGCTCATCTTGTATTTTGACTATTCCAGGCTTAGAATCAGCTATATATTCATGTAACCATTATATACAATAATAATATAAACAACTTAAATTCAAAATGATAGAGAACAATAAAGCAGCAGAAATTAGTAAATACAAAAGAAAAAGTTAATGAATTAGAAAGCAGAAAAATTAGAGAACTTATAAATAAATCTAAAAGCCAGTTCTTTGAAAAATATCCATTTTGTTGGTTGAAATTCCTTGTTGAAAGAGAATTCTTTTTGAAAAACTACCAACAGAATAAACCACTGACTAATCTAGCAATATAAAGAGAAGAAAGCACAAACAGATGAAATTAGAAATGACAAGAGGAAAATAACCATCAAAAAATAATTTTCAAAAGGAAAATTTTTAAATAATGAGACTAATTTGCACAATCTTTGCAAATAAATTTGAAGGCTCAGATGAAATGGCTAATTTTCTAGAAAAATACAACTTAACAAAATTGATATCATCCGAAACGGAAAATCTAAACAGACCCATTATTATATAAAAAATGGAGAAAGAAAGTCTCCCACCCAGTAAACACAAAATACACCAGGTCTAGATGGTTTCATAGGGGAATTCTACTAATCCATTAATGATCAGATGTTTCCAATACTATTTAGTGATTACAAATCATAGAAAAAATCCAAATTATGTCAAAAAACACCTGAAGTAGATGATATACATTATGCACATTATTTTGCAACTTATGTTAGTGGTTTAACAGTATTTATTGGCCATCCCATGGGTTAAGGTGTATGAACCCTAAATTATAATTTTAATGACTAGTTTCATACTTAGTAGACAGACATAATAATTTATTAAGTCATTCCCGTATTCCAGTTGTTTTCAGTTTATTTTTCTTGCAAACAGATACAGAGTTACAGCTAGATGTGTAGAATAAGTTTCAGTGTTATGTAGCACTGTAGAATGAATTATTTTTAAAAAGTTAGAAGGGATGATTTTGAATGTTTAAAACACAAATAATAAATGTTCAAGGTAATGTATATGCTAGTTATTCTAATTTGATTATTAAAGTTATCAAAATATCACTCTGTGTTTACAACTATTATGTGTCTATTAAAAATAAAAAGGAAAAAATCCTGTGCACATATTCCTGGGGGTCAGAGCTTTTGTTTTGGTAAAACTAAGAGGCCAGTCAAGGTGATGAGAAACAAATTATTTAAGGAAATAAATATAACACAAGCTGAGTTCAAGAACATGTGTAGTTAGTTCCTAGAAAATCATTATTATTATTAATTAATAATAATTATTCATTAATACTGTTAAAATACATAGTCCATCATCTGTATTAGGTATTTCTTCTAATGCTATCCCTCCCATAGCCCCCCACCCCCTGACAGTCCCCGGTGTGTGATGTTCCCCTCCCTGCATCCATGTGTTCTCATTGTTCAAGTCCCACTTATGAGTGAGAACATGCGGTGTTTGGTTTTCTGTTCTTGTGTTAGTTTGCTAAGAATGATGGTTTCCAACTTCATCTATGTCCCTGCAAAGGACATGAACTCATCCTTTTTTATGGCTGCATAGTATTCCATGGTGTATATATGTCACATTTCCTTAATCCAGTCTATCATTGATGGGCATTTGGGTTGGCTCCAAGTCTTTTTTATTGTGAACAGTTCTGCAATAAACATATGTGTGACCTGCACATTCTGCACATGTACCCCAGAACTTAAAGTATAAGAAAAATAAAAATACATGGTTAATATAGGTCAATGAATATTATCAACATTTGTCTAAATTTTTAAAATCAGAATTTCAAGTAAGTTCAACAATGCAATCAGTGTGCTTCCTCAATGCCGTGTGATATGGTTTGGCTGTGTCCCCACCTAAATCTCATCTTGAAATGTAGCTCTCATAATTCCCACAAGTCATGGGAGGGACATGGTGGGAGGTAATTTAATCGTGGAGGTGGGTCTTTCTTGTGCGCTGTTCTCGTGTTGGTGAATAGGTCTCACAAGATCTGATGGTTTTATAAAGTGGAGTTCCCCTGCACACACTCTCTTGCCTGCTGCCATGTAAGATGTAGCTTTGCTCCTCCTTGCCTTCTACCATGATCGTGAGGCCTCCCCAGCCATGTGGAACTGTGGGCCCATTAAACCTCTTTTTCTTTATAAATTACCCAGTCTTAGTTATGTCTTTATCTGGAGCATGAGAATGGGCTAATACACCATGTATTTCAATAAGGTATTTCTTTTACAGAGAAACATTAATAATCACATTTCTGAAGAACACCAGCTGTGCACATCTTTTGCTTAAATTATTTCAGTCAATTAAATTTAAACCAAGAAAAGAAACACTTCAAGATATATTTAAAATGGGAGTGATTTAGAGATAGTTATAAGAACTCTTAGTTAATAATCATTTTGCTACCTGAGTAATATTCCAAAATAACCCTTTTCCATTATTATTTGAACTAAGTGTTTAAACCATTGCAGTTTCATGGTATTAAGTTGCTTTATTTTGGTATATTCATATTAATAATAAAAAATTTACCTGTTACATAAATGAAAAATACTGTGAATCTGACAAATTAAATATCCTGTTTTACTTAGTAATCCATAACACTGAATGCAATTTATTTATTTTTTCTTTATTATTATTATGTTTTGAGACAGAGTCTTGCTGTGTTGCCTAAGCTGGAGTGCAGTAGTGTGATCTCAGCTCACTGCAACCTCCATTTCCCAGGTTCAGGTGATTCTCCTGCCTCAGCCTCCAGAGTAGTTGGAATTACAGGCACGCCCTACCACTCCCAGCTAATTTTTGTATTTTTAGTAGAGAAGGTGTTTCACCATGTTGGCCAGGCTGGTTTAGAATTCCTGACCTCAAGTAGTCTGCCCGCCTCAACCTCCCAAAGTGCCGGGATTACAGGCATGAGCCACCACATCCAGCCACTCAATGTAATTATATCTATGTGTATATATGTATATTATGTATTTAAGTGTACATGTGTTTACTAGAATTCATACATGCAGAGGAAAATGTACATTATTTGATCTAGAGCTAATTTCTGCTTCATCAGTTCTCACATATTGTTTAGCTGAAAAAAGTATAAACTTATTGTACATTCTGGCTTTAGACTTGGTCTGAACTGATATTTTCAGTAGTCACTTTGGTAATATTCTGTCTCTTAATATCATCTTCCTTCCTCTGCCTCTTTTCTTAAGATAGTTTTGGAATATAAGTGAACAGCGGGTGAGAGCTTGCATGCCTTAGTGGTATGACTGGGAAAAGTAGTGGTCTCTTATCTTTGGTCTCTTATCTCTTATCTTCAGCCCTGAATGCCGGCTGCCTGGGGTCCACTGGTTTCTGGGGTGATAACATTTGCCATAGC
The DNA here is from genome assembly GCF_049350105.2 of Macaca mulatta. Classification (NCBI taxonomy): domain Eukaryota; kingdom Metazoa; phylum Chordata; class Mammalia; order Primates; family Cercopithecidae; genus Macaca; species Macaca mulatta. Next base: position 110,924,655 of record NC_133409.1, read on the forward strand.
AGATGGTTCCTAGGCCTTCCAGAGTCTACAGCTGGTGAAACTGAGGTCTCTTATTTCTGAGAAACAATAGGGCACCTGCCCTTCACCGATTCATATTCCTCTCACTTCCTCCTGGATCTGCCACATACTCCATACTGTCTGTCAGTCTTGTAAGCAATTTCAGACCCTTTGGGACCTTGGCAGCCCTGTTGACTCTCCTGTTAGGCTCCAAACTACCCAGGAAGTGAGAAAGGCTCAGGAAAGCCAATCAGATTCTTTCTCTGTCTCACCATACTTCTACACTCTCCTAATTAGGCTGGGTTGAGATGTATTGGCACCTGGTTCTCTGCATAGTAATTTCCTGATACCCAGATTGGGCAGTTGAACATTAACTCCTGTTCTCTCTGTGCCTATCCTCTGCTTCGGTTTATCTAACACACATCCAGAAATAGAAAATAAGAATGCATACTGTATCACTTCTTCCATTTATTTCCTCTTGTTTGTCAATATCGTGGACCAACCAGATTATAAATGTCAAGAACACTGGAAGGCAAAGGGAAGAACACAAACAATATTTTTATTGTAACTTGTGGCATATACATGAATATAAAGTGGTATTTCCTCCTAAATCTTTTTAACTTCCTTCCAACCAGAAAAATAAATCTAGTATAAAACCAGTTCAGCAATTAAAAATAATATAAATTACTACACTGAGGAAGTATTAATTCTGATTTTTTTTTTCATGTGCTCTTACATACTTCTGAGATTTGGTAAAAATAAAAGATGATTTCCACATTTTTCTTTAGTTACTGAAGCTAAACAACTCATTTTTATAAGACATGTTTATTATAATGTTCAATGGAAACTTCATTGTTTATATTAATTATATTCAGTATAAAGACAAAGCTAACCAACCTTGAATTCACATGATGTCAAACATTTGGATGAAAAATTCACATAATCAGCTAAATGTTTCTAAAGATGTAATCGTTGACACTGTGTAGAAAGATTCAGACGACTAGCTGAATTCTGTAATATTTATTTACATATTTTTATATAATATGCACTCAAGCTTTTACTCAGCACCTTAGAACTTAAAAGTATGTAGTTTCATGGAAGAATATTTTTAAAATATTGGAGTACAAATAAAAATCTTCTATTTTATGACTTGGACTCTCAAATCAACAAGTTCATTCACATCTTGTAGCATTTAAACACCAAGAGTTTTGCTAAACCAAGCATGTAAGATGCATGACAGAAATAAGAAGTGCCAACAAAATTTTCAATAATTTGAGTTCTGTCATTAAATTGTGTTATCACAATTTAATCCCATAAAACCCTAGCATATAATGCTTATTTTGTTTTCTGATTAGTTTGGTAGTGTCAAGTCATGGCATTAGGAAATCTGCGAATAAAACAAAGGAAACTCTCTAACTATTCATAAAGTAATGATAAAAGTGTCTGAAAAAATGATTATTTACATAGTGAACTTTATTCTTTCTTTAAACTTAGCTCTTTAAAATTGTATTATGTATGTTTGTGCAATTAAAAACACAGTAGAAATGTTAGGAGGTAAACTTGTTTTTATTTATTGTATTTACAAAATTTAATGTGCATAGTGTACATGAAAAATACAGGGGCAAATATATTGAGAGAAAAAATAAAGACATGCAGAATGCAGCCAAAATTATAGAAATGCTATAATAACTATAAACTTGTAAAATAATTATTGTAACCACGTTGAGGGCACATTGGTAAATTCCAAAAGTATTTTAAGATAAAAAAAATTAGGTATGGATTTCACAGCACATGGCGTTTTTAAAAAACTGTATAGCTGTGACTAGAAGGAAAGCTTAACTATAAGAGACTTTTTTTTTAAATAAAGGAAGAGTTATGCTAAAATGTTGTAAAATTTATAAAATAAAAGATTTTTAGTAATACTTTAATTATGTGGTCAATAAGCTAGCATAGGTCTTAAGATTTGTTATGCCTCCCTCCTCTTCTCCCTATCTATGCTCATTCATTGACCTTATGTTGAAAGAAAGAAAGAAAAAAAAAACACTGTTGAAAGAAAGAAATTGGATTATTGGATCATTGGTAATCGATGACAGTCTTTCTTTTTTGTAAAACTAGGGTTATTTATATTTCTTAAGCCTCCTTTCCCACCCCAAAATGAAGAATTGGACTACATTATCTCCAAGATTTCTTGCAGGTTCAAATCTTTTTTGTTTGTTTATTTGTTTTTGAGACGGAGTCTTGCTCTGTCACCCAGGCTGGAGTGCCCTGGCACTATCTCAGCTCACTGCAAGCTCCACCTCCCGGGTTTACGCCATTCTCCTGCCTCAGCCTCCCGAGTAGCCGGGACTACAGGCGCCCACCACCAGGCCCGGCTAATTTTTTTTTTTTTTTTTTTTAAATGGAGATGGGGTTTCACCGTGTTAGCCAGGATGGTATCGATTTCCTGACCTCGTGATCCTTCCACCTCGGCCTCCCAAAGTGCTGGGATTACAGGCGTGAGCCACTGTGCCCAGCCCTGGCGGGTTCAAATCTTATGACTGTACTTGATAGTCTGTGAACAAAAACAAAAACAAAAATTCCAAAATTTGAATGTGCAAATGATAGAAAAAGGAAGTGATGGGTAGGAAAGTATAAAAAGATCACGCACTTCCCTTCTTGTAATTCACGCCCAGGTCACTAAGGGGTGTATAATACAGACAACCGCATTTCCAGATGTGAGGAAGGAAACTGTGCCAGAAAACATTAAGAAAGGATTTTTCTGCTTTTAAAGTAGTCAGAACATAGGTTAAGGATCAGAGAAGCCTAATAAGCCATGGGGCTTCGAAGTGAGCCTCTCAGCATCCTGTTGTGATCCTGAGGAAAAAAAAAATATTTTTACTGACTTCTTCCAATGTCTCCTCTATGTAAGTAGAAACATGTAATATCAGAAATGGTATGCCTACGGCTACTCACACTAAACTCAGAAATAAATAAATCTACTACAAGGCTTCCAGTTTTATCCCAGAGATGTATACAGCTGGAAAGCATCGTTCCCATCCCACAATAAAATATAAGCCCGAGCAAAAGAAAAAGTAACAATTTTTCTTACACTCATCAGAAAACTAAAGTTGCAAGGCAGACATCTTACCTGAAATCTGTAGAGACAGGAACCTGCAGGGAGAAACAGGACCTATGCATTTGCTTATTTGAATTGATGCCAGCAAATGCCATACAAATCAGTAGGAAGATTAAAATAATAATTTTTAATGAAGTAATAAAGGCTGAGTTTAGGTGAGTGTGGAAAGCTAGAGTGGCTATATTAATTTCAGATAAAGTAGACTTCAGAATAAGAAATATTATTACGAACAAACAGGACACATTATAAATTCTCCAAGAAGACATGGAAATCCTAAATGTATGTATGCACCTAAAAACAGAGCTTCAAAATGAGGTGAAAATTGATAGATTTGAAAGAAGAAATAGACAAGTTCATTATTATAGTTGGAGACTTTATTATTCCTCTCTTGGTAATTGATAGAATAAATAGGTGGAAAATCATTAAGGGCGTAGGAGACCTGAACTATAAGTATGTAACTATGATCAACCATATATAGTATCAGTCAATATACTTAATACAGTTACTTATGCTATAAAATCTCCTCTGACAATTTTTATCAATGTCCAATATATTCTAATACATCAGTTTTTCCCTTTTTCCTTTTTTTTTTTCAGAAAATCTATAATTTTGGTCCATATATCTCCTCTCAGACTGAAGATTTTTATTTGCGAGCTTTTTAAATTAATAGGAATGTACTTTTTGCTTTCTAATGCTGTTTTTATAATTTATGTTCTTAAAGTCTATCGAGGTTAACTTGTGGTCTAAAATATACTCCCGTATTTGGCAAATGTTCCATGTATACCTACAAAGAGGATATATTCTGTACTATCAAGGTTTAGATTTACTTTACTGGTTATGTCACATAGGTCTTATTAATGTTTTATTGACTTCATCACAGTTGGATCAGCAAGGTGTATTAAAATATTCTACTATTATTGTGTTTCTGTCTATCTTGGAAACTCATGTAGTTTCTGCCCTATGAAAGCTGTTTCTTTCTCATTGGATGAATAAATACATATCAATAACCATATATTTTATAAAATTTAGCACTAGAAAGTATCCATTTTTGCCTTTTAAAATATTCTGATTGCCAAGTTTCAATAGGTATAAAGTTTCAGTTACGCAAAATGAAAAATTTCTAGGAATCTGCTGTACAACATTGTGCCCATAGTTAGCAAAAATGTACTGTACACTTAAAAATCTGTGAAGAGAATAGTTTGTATTATGTTTTTTTAACCACAGTAAAGAAAAAAAAGAGAGTATTCTATGTAAAATAAATTTGAAGTCTTTGAAAAAATAAAAAAAATAAAAATAAAAAAATAAAATATTCTGGTTGCTAGGCCTTCAGATATTAAAAATTTTGAAATTTACTTTCTTTGTATTTATATGCTTGTATATTTGTCCTATTATTTTATCATTATGATTTTTTTTTGTTGCAGGTATGTCTTTAGTATATACTATAGCATTTATTTTTGCTCTGTTGACCCATTTGAACATTTTTTCTTTTAATATATGTTTTGCACATTTTAATTTATTGGTAAGATTAACATGTTTGCCTTCAGTTCTGCAATATTGTATTTCATTATATATGGATATATTATCTATGTATTAACAAAAGTATGGATGTAGATGTAGTCTACTATGTAATTTGATTTATTTGTTTTCTATTTTTTATTATAGTATATTTAGAAATGTTTGTTTTCTCATTCTAATGGTTACCTGCATATTAATTCATTTATACAATACTTTTAATGCCCATCCACTTTTTGGAGGCTACTAATTTATTCGCTACTCTTAGAAGAAAAATTAACTTGTACTGTCTTCCAGTCCCTAATCTTCTTATTCCTCAGCAATCTAAATTTAAACAATATACTTGGTATTAGTGAGCTTGTTCTACTACTCATATACATCTCCAATTCATGAATGATTGTTGTAGTTACACTGTTTCTATTTTGTAAGAGAATGTAACTATCATATACTATATTATCTTTTAAGAAATGCTTATTTACTTTTATTTCAACAGGTAAATATAAATGTTATGCTCATAACTAGTCTTTATGCCAGTGAATATCTGGTCATTTTAATATCTTGAAGCTTATTTTCTAGCAGATTATTTACGAAGTTCTCATGGCAACAATATTTCATATTCCTTATGGTTTATTTATAAAAGAAAGTCTAAAATTCTCTTTTTTTGTTGTGTCTCTGCCAGGCTTTGGTATCAGGATGATGTTGGCTTCATAAAATGAGTTAGGGAGCATTCCCTCTTTTTCTATTGATTGGAATAGTTTCAGAAGGAGTGGTACCAGCTCCTCCTTGCACCTCTGGTAGAATTCAGCTGTGAATCCATCTGGTCCTACACTTTTTTTGGTTAGTAGGCTATTAATTATTGCCTCAATTTTAGAGCCTGCTATTGGTCTATTCAGGAATTCCGCTTCATCCTGGTTTAGTCTTGGGAGAGTGTAAGTGTCCAGGAAATTATCCATTTCTTCTAGATTTTCTAGTTTATTTGCGTAGAGGTGTTTATAGTATTCTCTGATGGTAGTTTGTATTTCTGTGGGGTCGGTGGTGATATCTCCTTTATCATTTTTTTATTGCGTCTATTTGATTCTTCCCTCTCTTCTTCTTTATTAGTCTTGCTAGTGGTCTATCAATTTTGTTGATCTTTTCAAAAAACGAACTCCTGGATTCATTGATTTTTTGGAGGGTTTTTTGTGTCTCTATCTCCTTCAGTTCTGCTCTGATCTTAGTTATTTCTTGCATTCTGCTAGCTTTTGAATGTGTTTGCTTTTGCTTCTCTAGTTCTTTTAATTGTGATGTTAGAGTGTCAATTTTAGATCTTTCCTGCTTTCTCTTGTGGGCATTTAGTGCTATAAATTTCCCTCTACACACTGCTTTAAATGTGTCCCAGAGATTCTGGTATGTTGTATCTTTGTTCTCATTGGTTTCAAAGAACATCTTTATTTCTGCCTTCATTTCGTGATGTACCCAGTAGTCATTCAGGAGCAGGTTGTTCAGTTTCCATGTAGTTGAGCGGTTTTGATTGAGTTTCTTAATCCTGAGTTCTAGTTTGATTGCACTGTGGTCTGAGAGACAGTTTGTTATAATTTCTGTGCTTGTACATTTGCTGAGGAGTGCTTTACTTCCAATTATGTGGTCAATTTTGGAATAAGTGTGATGTGGTGCTGAGAAGAATGTATATTCTGTTGATTTGGGGTGGAGAGTTCTGTAGATGTCTATTAGGTCTGCTTGCTGCAGAGATGAGTTCAATTCCTGGATATCCTTGTTAACTTTCTGTCTCGTTGATCTGTCTAATGTTGACAGTGGGGTGTTGAAGTCTCCCATTATTATTGTATGGCAATCTAAGTCTCTTTGTAAGTCTCTAAGGACTTGCTTTATGAATCTGGGTGCTCATGTATTGGGTGCATATATATTTAGGATAATAAGCTCTTCCTGTTGAATTGATCCCTTTACCATTACATAATGGCCTTCTTTGTCTCTTTTGATCTTTGATGGTTTAAAGTCTGTTTTATCAGAGACTAGTATTGCAACCCCTGCTTTTTTTTGTTCTCCATTTGCTTGGTAGATCTTCCTCCATCCCTTTATTTTGAGCCTATGTATGTCTCTGCACATGAGATGGGTCTCCTGAATACAGCAGACTGATGGGTCTTGACTCTTTAATCCAGTGTGCCAGTCTGTGTCTTTTAATTGGAGCATTTAGTCCATTTACATTTAAGGTTAAGATTGTTATGTGTGAACTTGATCCTGCCATTATGATATTAACTGGTTATTTTGCTCATTAGTTGATGCAGTTTCTTCCTAGCCTCAATGGTCTTTACATTTTGGCATGTTTTTGCAATGCCTGGTATCGGTTGTTCCTTTCCATGTTTAGTGCTTCCTTCAGGGTCTCTTGTAAGGCAGGCCTGGTGGTGACAAAATCTCTAAGCATTTGCTTATCTGTAAAGGATTTTATTTCTCCTTCACTTATGAAACTTAGTTTGGCTGGATATGAAATTCTGGGTTTAAAATTCTTTTCTTTAAGAATGTTGAATATTGGCCCCCACTCTCTTCTTGCTTGTAGAGTTTCTGCTGAGAGATCTGCTGTTAATCTAATGGGCTTCCCTTTGTGGGTAACCGGACCTTTCTCTCTGGCTGCCCTTAAGATTTTTTCCTTCATTTCGACTTTGGCGATTCTGGCAATTATGTGTCTTGGAGTTGCTCTTCTTGAGGAGTATCTTTGTGGCGTTCTCTGTATTTCCTGGATTTGAATGTTGGCCTGCCTTACTAGGTTGGGGAAGTTCTCCTGGATGATGTCCTGAAGAGTGTTTTCCAACTTGGTTCCATTTTCCCCCTCACTTTCAGGCACCCCATTCAGAAGTAGATTTGGTCTTTTTACGTAATCCCGTACTTCTTGCAGGCTTTGTTCATTTCTTTTTCTTCTTTTTTCTTTAGGTTTCTCTTCTCACTTCGTTTCATTCACTTGATCCTCAATCGCTTGTACTCTTTCTTCCAGTTGATCGAGTCGGTTACTGAAGCTTGTGCATTTGTCATGTATTTCTCGTGTCATGGTTTTCATCTCTGTGAATTCGTTTATGGCCTTCTCTGCATTAATTATTCTAGTTACCAATTCTTCCACTCTTTTTTTCAAGATTTTTAGTTTCTTTGTGCTTGGTACGTAATTCCTCCTTTAGCTCACACCAGTAACTGACAAACAGAGAGCCAAATCATGAATGAACTTCCATTCACAATTGCTTCAAAGAGAATAAAATACCTAGGAATCCAACTTACGAGGGATGTAAAGGACCTCTTCAAGGAGAACTACAAACCACTGCTCAGTGAAATAAAAGAGGACACAAACAAATGGAAGAACATACCATGCTCATGGATAGGAAGAATCAATATCGTGAAAATGGCCATACTGCCCAAGGTAATTTATAGATTCAATGCCATCCCCATTAGGCTACCAATGAGTTTCTTCACAGAATTGGAAAAAAAGTGCTTTAAAGTTCATATGGAACCAAAAAAGAGCCCGCATTGCCAAGACAATCCTAAGTCAAAAGAACAAAGCTGGAGGCATCACCTACCTGACTTCAAACTATACTACAAGGCTACGGTAACCAAAAGAGCATGGTACTGGTACCAAAACAGAGATATAGACCAATGGAACAGAACAGAGTCCTCAGAAATAATACCACACATCTACAGCCATCTGATCTTTGACAAACCTGACAAAAACAAGAAATGGGGAAAGGATTCCCTATTTAATAAACGGTGCTGGGAAAATTGGTTAGCCATAAATAGAAAGCTGAAACTGGATCCTTTCCTTACTCCTTATACGAAAATTAATTCAAGATGGATTAGAGACTTAAATGTTAGACCTAATACCATAAAAACCCTAGAAGAAAACCTAGGTAATACCATTCAGGACATAGGCATGGGCAAGGACTTCATGTCTAAAACACCAAAAGCAATGGTGACAAAAGCCAAAATTGACAAATGGGATCTAATTAAACTAAAGAGCTTCTGCACAGCAAAAGAAACTACCATCAAAGTGAACAGGCAACCTACACAATGGGAGATAATGTTTGCAATCTACTCATCTGACAAAGGGCTAATATCTAGAATCTAAAAAGAACTCAAACAAACTTACAAGAAAAAAACAAGCAACCCCATCAAAAAGTGGGCAAAGGATATGAACAGACAGTTCCCCAAAGAAGACATTCATACAGCCAACAGACACATGAAAAAATGCTCATCATCACTGGCCATCAGACAAATGCAAATCAAAACCACAATGAAATACCATCTCACACCAGTTAGAATGGCAATCATTAAAAAGTCAGGAAACAACAGGTGCTGGAGAGGATGTGGAGAAACAGGAACACTTTTACACTGTTGGTGGGATTGTAAACTAGTTCAACCATCATGGAAAATAGTATGGCATTTCCTCAAGGATCTAGAACTAGAAGTACCATATGACCCAGCCATCCCATTACTGGGGATATACCCAAAGGATTATAAATCATGCTGCTATAAAGACACATGCACATGTATGTTTATTGCAGCACTATTCACAATAGCAAAGACTTGGAATCAACCCAAATGTCCATCAGTGAAAGACTGGATTAAGAAAATGTGGCACATATACACCATGGAATACTATGTAGCCATAAAAAAGGATGAGTTTGTGTCCTTTGTAGGGACATGGATGCAGCTGGAAACCATCATTCTCAGCAAACTATTGCAAGAACAGAAAACCAAACACCGCATGTTCTCACTCATAGGTGGGAACTGAACAATGAGATCACTTGGACTAGGGAAGGGGAACATCATACACCAGGGCCTATCATGGGGGGGGGAGGGGGGAGTGATTGCATTGGGAGTTATACCTGATGTAAATGACGAGTTGATGGGTGCTGACGAGTTGATGGGTGCAGCACGCCAACATGGCACAAGTTTACATATGTAACAAACCTGCACCATGTACCCTAGAACTTAAAGTATAATAATAGTAATAAAAAAAAGAAAATAGAGGGTAAGTTGTTAATTATAGTCACCCTATAGTGCTGTAAAACACTATAATTTATTCCTCCTATCTAGCTGTAATTTTGTATCTGTTAACCAACCTCTCAGAATCATCCTGCCATCTTCTCAGCCTCTGGTAACCACAATGCTACTCTCTACTTCTATGTCATCAACTTTTTTCACTTCCACATATGAGTGAAGTATTAGGAATTTATCTTTCTGTGCTAGGCTTATATCGCTTAACATAATGTCCTACAAGCTCATCCATGTTGTCTCAAATGATACAATGTCATTCTTTTTTGTGGCTGAATAATATTCTATTGTTTGTGTATACCACATTTTCTTTTTCTAGTCATCCACTGATGGACATTTCGGTTGATTCTATATCTTTGCTATTGTGAACAGTGCTGCAATAAACACAAGACTCTTTTGTCGTGCTCATTTACTTTCCTTTGGATAAATGTCAAAGAGTGGGATTAGTGGGTCATATGATAGTGTTTTTAGAAACATTTCCATGTTGTTTTGCATAATAACTGTTCTAATTTACATTCCCACTACCAGTGTAGAAGAGTTCCTCCTCATCCTCTCCAGCATTTGTCATTTTTGTCTTTTTGATACTATCCTTTCACTGGGGTGAACTGATACTTCTTGTAGTTTCAATTTGCATTTCCCTGATGATTAGTGATACTAAGTATATTTTTCATATACCTGTTGGCCATATTTATGGTTTTTTTTTTATGAGAGATGTCTTTTTAGCTCATTCCTCATTGCTTAATTGGAATTTTGTTTGTTTTTGGCTTTTTTCTTGCATATTCTGGGTATTAATCTCTTGTCAGATGAATAGTTTCCAAATATTTCTTCCATTTTGCAGGTTATCGATTCATTCGTTGATTTTTTTTCCCTTGCTTTGGAGATTTTTTAGTTTAATAATATCTCACTTGTTTATATTCTCTTTTGTTGCCTGTGCTTTTGAGTTCTTATTAATAAAATCTTTGCTCAGACCAATGTCCTGAAGCATTTCCCCTATGTTGTTTTCTAGTAGTTTTATACTTTCAAGTTTTACAACTAAGTCTTTAATCCATTTTGTGTTTATTTTTGTATATGGTGAGAGATAAGAGTCTAGTTTCATCCTTCTGCATATGGAAATCCAGTTTTTCCAACACCATTTATTGCAGATTGCAGAGACTGTTCTTTCCTCAATGAATATTCTTGGTACCTTTGGTGAAACTCAGTTGACTGTAAATACATGGATTTATTTTCAGTTTCTCTATTCTCTTATTAAATAGTGGATTTTCAGTCTCTTTTTTACAATTTTTGATTTCTGTCTGTCTTATGTGACATAAGTATTTCTACTCCTGCTCAATTTTGGCTTGTTTGTATGGGCTGCCTTTTTCGAACTCTTCATTTTCAGTCTATCAGTGTCTCTTGAGGTGAAGTGAGTTTCTTATGGGTGTTCTATGTTTGAATTTTTTTTAAATTATTCATTCAGGCAGTCTATATATTTTGATTGGGATGTTTAATCTTCTTACATTTAAGATTGTTATTGATAAGGGAGGACTTACTCTTTTTTTATTATTATACTTTAAGTTCTAGGGTACATATGCACAACGTGCAGGTTCGTTACACATGTATACACTTGCCATGTTGGTCTGCTGCACCCATTAGCTCATAATTTACATTAGGTGTATCTCCTAATGCTATCCCTCCCCCTTTCCCCCATCCCACGACAGGCCCTGGTGTGTGATGTTTCTTTTTCTGTGTCCAAGTGTTCTCATTGTTCAATTCCCACCTATGAGTGAGAACATGCAGTGTTTGGTTTTTTTGTCCTCGTGATAGTTTACTAAGAATGATGGTTTCCAGTTTCATCCATGTTCCTGCAAAGGATATGAACTCATCCTTTTTTATGGCTGTATAGTATTTCATGGTGACTATGTGCCATATTTTCTTAATCCAGTCTATCACTGATGGACATTTGGGTTGGTTCCAAGTCTTTGCTATTGTGAATATGCTGCAATAAACATACGTGTACATGTGTCTTTATAGCATCATGATTCATAAACCTTTGGGTATATACCTAGTAATGGGATGGCTGGGTCATATGGTATTTCTAGTTCTAGATCCTTGAGGAATCGCCACACTGTCTTCCACAATGGTTGAACTAGTTTACAGTGCCACCAACAGTGTAAAAGTGTTCCTATTTCTCCACATCGTCTCCAGCATCTGTTCTTTCCTGACTTTTTAAGAATCACCATTCTAACTGGTGTGAGATGGTATCTCATTGTGGTTTTGATTTGCATTTCTCTGATGGCCAGTGACGATGAGCATTTTTTCATGTGTCTGTGGGTGGCATAAATGTCTTCTTTTGACAAGTGTCTGTTCATCTCCTTTGCCCACTTTTTGATGGGGTTGTTTTTTTCTTGTAAATTTGTTTGAGTTCTTTGTAGATTCTGGATACTAGCCCTTTGTCAGATGAGTAGATTGCGAAAATTTTCCCCCATTGTGTAGGTTGCCTGTTCACTTTGATGATAGTTTCTTTTGCTGTACAGAAGCTCTTTAGTTTAATTAGATCACATTGTCTATTTTGGCTTTTGTTGCCATTGCTTTTGGTGTTTTAGACATGAAGTCCTTGCCCATGCCTATGTCCTGAATGGTATTGCCTAGATTTTCTTTTAGGGTTTTTACGGTATTAGGTCTAACATTTCAGTCTTTAATCCATCTTGAATTAATTTTTGTATAAGGTGAAAGGAAGGGATCCAGTTTCAGCTTTCTATATATGGCTAGCCAGTTTTCCCAGCACCATTTATTAAATAGGGAATCTTTTCCCCATTTCTTTTTTGTGTCAGGTTGTCAAAGATCAGATGGTTATAGATGTGTGGTATTATTCCTGAGGGCTCTGTTCTGTTCCATTGGTCTATATCTCTGTTTTGGTACCAGTACCATGCTGTTTTGGTTACTGTAACCTTGTAGTATAGCTTGAAGTCAGGTAGCATGAATGCCTCCAGCTTTGTTTTTTTGGCTTAGGATTGTCTTGGCAATGTGGAACCTTTTTTGTTTCCATATGGACTTTAAAATAGTTTTTTCTAGTTCTGTGAAGAAGGTCATTGGTAGCTTGATGGAGATGGCATTGAATCTATAAATTACCTTGGGCAGTATGGCCATTTTCACGATATTGATTCTTCCTATCCATAAGCATGGAATGTTCTTCCATTTGTTTGTGTCCTCTTTTATTTCATTGAGCAGTGGTTTGTAGTTCTCCTTGAAGAGGTCCTTCACGTCCCTGTAAGTTGGATTCCTAGGTATATTATTCTCTTTGAAGCAATGGTGAACAGAATTCATTCATGATTTGGCTCTCTGTTTGTCTGTTACTGGTGTATAAGAATGCTTGTGATTTTTACACATTGATTTCGTATCCTGAGACTTTGCTGAAGTTGCTTATCAGCTTAAGGAGATTTTGGGCTGAGACGTTGGGATTTTTTAAATATACAATCATGTCACCTGCAACGGGGACAATTTGATTTCCTCTTTTCCTAACTGAGTACCCTTTATTTCTTTCTCCTGCCTGATTGCCCTGACCAGAACTTCCAATACTATGTTGAATAGGAGTGATGAGAGAGGGCATCATTGATTTTTTGAAGGGTTTTTTGTGTCTCTATCTCCTTCAGTTCTGCTCTGATCTTAGTTATTTCTTGTCTTCTGCTGGCTTTTGAATGTGTTTGCTGTTGCTTCTCTAGTTCTTTTAATTGTGATGTTAGGATGTCAACTTTAGATCTTTCCTCCTTTTTCTTGTGGGAATTTAGTCCTATAAATTTCCCTCTACACGCTGCTTTAAATGTGTCCCAGAGATTCTGGTATGTTGTATCTTTATTCTCATTGGTTTCAAATAACATCTTTATTTCTGCTTTCATTTCATTATGTACCCAGTAGTCATTCAGGAGGAGGTTGCTTAGTTTCCCTGTAGTTGAGTGGTTTTGAGTGAGTTTCTTAATCCTGAATTCTAGTTTGATTGCACTGTGGTCTGAGAGACAGTTTGTTACAATTTCTGTTCTTGTACATTTGCTGAGGAGTGCTTTACTTCCAACTATGTGGTCAATTTTGGAATAAGTGTGATGTCGTGCTGAGAAGAAGGTATATTCTGTCTATTTGGGGTGGAGAGTTCTGTAGATGTCTATTAGGTATGCTTGTTGCAGAGCTGAGTTCATTTCCTGGATATCATTTTTAACTTTCTGTCAATGTTGACAGTGGGGTGTTAAAGTCTCCCATTATTATTGCATGGGAGTCTAAGTCCCTTTGTAGGTCTCTAAGGACTTGCTTTATGAATCTGGGTGCTCCTGTATTGGGTGCATATATATTTAGGATAGTTAGCTCTTCTCGTTGAATTGATCCCTTTACTATTATGTAATGGCCTACTTTGTCTCTTTTGATCTTTGGTGGTTTAAAGTCTTTTATCAGAGATTAGGTTTGCAACCTCTGCCTTTTTTTGTTTTCCATTTGCTTGGTAGATCTTCCTCCATCCCTTTATTTTGAGCCTATGTGTGTCTCTGCATGTGAGATGGGTCTCTTGAATATAGCAAACTGATGGGTCTTGACTCTTTATCCAATTTGCCAGTCAGTGTCTTTTAATTGGAGCATTTAGCCCATTTACATTTAATGTTAATATTGCTATTTGTGAATTTGATCCTTTATTATGATGTTAGCTGGTTATTTTGGTCATTAGTTGATGCAGTTTCTTCCTAGCATCAATGGTCTTTAAAATTTGGCATGTTTTTGCAGTGACTGGTACCGATTTTTCCTTTCCATGTTTAGTGCTTCCTTCAGGAGCTCTTAGGGCAGGGCTGGTGGTGACAAAATCTCTAAGCATTTGCTTGTCTGTAAAGAATTTTATTTCTCCTTCACTTACGAAACTTAGTTTGGCTGGATATGAAATTCTAGGTTTAAAATTCTTTTCTTTAAGAATGTTGACTATTGGCCCCTACTCTCTTCTGGCTTGTAGAGTTTCTGCCAAGAGGTCTGCTGTTAGTCTGATGGACTTCCCTTTGTGGTTAACCCAATCTTTCTGGCTGCCCTTATCATTTTTTCCTTTATTTCAACTTTGGTGAATCTGACAATTATGTGTCTTGGTGTTGCTCTTCTTGAGGAGTATCTTTGTGGCATTCTCTGTATTTCCTGAATTTGAGTTGGCCTGCCTTGCTAGTTTGGGGAAGTTCTCCTGGATAAGATCCTGCAAAGTGTTTTCCAACTTGGTTCAATTATCCCCGTCACTTTCAGGTACACCAGACACAGGTTTGGTCTTTTCTCATAGTCCCGTATTTCTTTGAGGCTTTGTTTATTTATTTTTACTCTTTTTTCTCTAAACTTGTCTTCTCACTTCATTTCATTCATTTGATCTTCATTCACTGATACCCTTTCTTCCAGTTGATCAAATCGGCTACTGAAACTTGTGCATTCATCACATAGTTCTCCTGCCATGGTTTTTAGCTCCATCAGGTCATTTAAGGAATTCTCTACACTGGTTATTTTAGTTACATGTTCGTCTAATCTTTTTCAAGGGTTTTAGCTTCTTTGCAATTGGTTTGTACTTCCTTCTTTAGCTTAGAGAAGTTTGATCGTCTGAAGCCTTCTTATCTCAATTTGTCAAAAGTGAACAGAGATATTCACCTTTGTTCCCTTGCTGATGAGAGGCTGTGTTCCTTTGGAGGGGGAGAGGCACTCTGATTTTTAGAATTTTCAGCTTTTCTGCTCTGTTTTTTTCCCCATCTTTGTGGTTTTGTCTGCCTTTGATCTTTAATGATGATGATGTACAAATGAGATTTTGGTATGCATGTCCTTTCTATTTGTTAGTTTTCCTTTAAACAGTCAGAACCCTCAGCCGCATGTCCATTGGAGTTTCCTGGAGGTCCACTGCAGACCCTGTTTGCCTGAGTATCAGCAGCAGAGGCTGCAGAACAGTGAATATTGCTGAACAGCAAATGTTGCTGCCTGATCGTTCGTCTGGAAGCTTCATCTCAGAGGGGTACCTGGCCATGTGAGGTGTCAGTCTGCCCCTACTGGGGGTGCCTTCCAGTTAGGCTACTGCCTTGAGGAGGCAGTCTGTCCATTCTCAGATCTCAAACTCCATGTTGGGATAATTACTACTCTCTTCAAAGCTGTCAGACAGGGACATTTAAGTCTGCAGATGTTTCTGCTGCCTTTTGTTTGGCTATGCCCTGTCCCCATAGGTGGAATCTACAGAGGCAGGCAGGCCTCCTTGAGCTGCGGTGGGGTCCACCCAGTTCGAGCTTCATGGCTGCTTTCTTTACCTACTCAAGCCTCAGCAATGTTGGGCACCTCACTGCTGTGTTGCAGTTAGATCTCAGATTTCTGTGCTAACAATGAACAAGACTCCATTGGTGTGGGACCCTCCGAGCCAGGTACAGTATATAATCTCCTGGTGTGCCATTTGCTAAGACCATTGGAAAAGCACAGTATTAGGGTGTGAGTGACCCAAAAAATTTTCCAGGTGCTGTCTGTCACAGCTTCTGTTGGCTAGGAAAGTGAATTTCCTGACCCCTTGTGCTGCCTGGGTGAGATGATGCCTTGCCCTGCTTCGGCTCATGCTTGGTGGGCTGCACTCACTGTTCTGCATCCACTATCCAATAAGCCCCAGTGAGATGAACCCGGTACCTCAGTAGGAAATGCAGAAATCACGCATCTTCTGTGTGGCTTATGCTGGGAGTTGTAGACTGGAGTTCTTCCTATTTGGCCATCTTGGAACCCAGTTCGAGGACTTACTCTTATGTTTTTAATTGTCTTTTGGTTATTTTGTATATCTTTTGTTCTTTTATTTCTGTTTTTCATGGAGGTTTGGTGGTTTTCTGTGGTGATAAGTTTTTATTCCTTTTCCTTTCTCCTCTGTATCTGTTCTAGCAGTGAGTTTTATACTTTTGTGTGTTTTCATGATGATAGTTTTGACCTTTGGCTTCCAGATGTAAGAATTCCTTGAATATTTCTTGTAATGCTAACTAGTTGTATTGACTTTTTTAGTTTTTCTTGTCTGGGAAAGACTACTTCTCCTTTGTCTCTGAAGTATAACTTTGCTAGGCATAGTATTCTTGGTTAGTACTTTTTTTTTGCCTCAGCACTTTGGATGGATAATCCCAATATATTATGGTCTATGAGGTTTCACCTGAGAAACCTGCTGTTGGTCTGATGGAGATTCTCTTATATGTGACTTGTTGCTTTTGCCTGCTGTTTTTAGAATTCTATCTTTGTGTTTTGACAATTTGTCTATAATGCTCCTTGGAGGGTACATTTTGAATTTAATGTATTTGGGACTCTGAGCTTCCTGGATCTGGATGTTCATACCTCTCCCCAGACTTGGAAAGTTTTCAGCTATTATTTTAGTCAATAGATTTTTGGTGCTTTTTTTATTCTCTTCTCCTAGTCTCTTCTGGTAATCCCATAATGCAAAAATTTGTGCACTTAATATTGTCCCATAAGTCCTGTGAGCTTTCTTCACTCTTTTTCATTCTTATTTATTTATTTTTCTCTGATTTTACAATTTCAAATGACTTATATTCAAGTTCAGAGGCTTTTTTCTTCTGCTTGATCAAACCTGCTGTTGAAGCTATTAAATTCTTTATTTCATTGATTGAATGCTTTAGCTATACAATTTCTTTTTGGTTCTTTTGTATGATATCCATCTATTTATTAAATTTCTCATGCCCTTCATGAATTGTTTTTCTGTTTTTGTTGAAATGCTTGTCTGTATTCTCTTGCATCTCCCTGAGTTTCCTTAAGATTATTATTTGTCATTCATTTTATGAAAATTCATCTCTGTGGTATGTTACTGGAGAGTTATTGTATTCTTTTGGTGCTATCATATATCCTTGCTTTTCCATGTGTTTTGTGTCCCTACATTAACGTTTGTGCATTGGTGGAGCAACTACCTCTTTCAAATTTTGCAGAGTGGCTTTCATAGAAGAAGACTTTCATTTGGAGATGGGTCTTTGTGTCAATTGAGAAGAGTATGGTGGCTTTGGTTCCAAGTAGGTACAGTGATATAACACCCATGAGACTTCCTCTGCTGCTGTCAACATCAGTGAATAGTGTGGATGCCTCAGTGACCTAGGCTATGGGAGTTTGTAAAAGCAGTGGTGGTGCCATTATCAGTTGTTAAGTTTCTTGGTGTTGAGGGCTTTTGAGGTCCTCCATTGTTCTCATTTTCTCCACAATGAGGAACTGAGCCAAAGGAATCTCTCTTCCTGTTAGTTTTGATATGATCTACAATCAACTGCAGCCTCCAGTCCCTTTGGATAGCAAGAGTGGCCTTTATAGTACTGTTTTCCCAAGTATCAGAGTACCATTTCAGCTCATGCACGGGAGGATGTTGCTGCTCTGGGAGGCCAGAACACCTCTTCCTTGGGATATCAGGTGTTTTAGCTACAGCACAGGAAGATAGAGTGCAGCAGGAACTGGGAGGAGTATATTGCATGGCTTTGCCAATGTACCTCTTCCATAAAAGGCTGTATGTAGCTTTACTTTGAGTCCCATTGATAGGGACAGGAGGTAAGGGAATTCTGAGCAGAAGAGGTGGGTCCCTAGCAGGGACCACAGCCTCAAGCCTGGAACCACAGCCCAAAGTGGTTCCCTGTTTTCTTGCTCAAATATTGCCTTTTCCAAAACCACCCATGGCCAAACCCTACCGCACCCCTGCCAATCCTGTGCCCATAAAATCCCCAGGCTCCACCAGTAAAGAGAGAAGAGGAGAAGCAGCTGGACAATGGAGACTTTGTTTGGATGTTGGAGAGAAGCAGCTTGACTTCAGAAGGATGTCTTGTTGGTGTAGCTTTGGACAGGAGTCTGGTTGGGTATGGCTAGACTCTGGGGGAAGATTATATTCCTGCTTCATCCCCTTTTCAGCTCCCCTTCATTGAGCCGACAGTCACTTCCATCAGCAATAAAATCCCCCACACTTACTATCTCCAATTTGTTTGTGTGACCTCATTCCTCCTGGATACTAGACAAGAACTCAGGTGCAGGTGCAAAAGGTCACATTAGCCCTCCACTGAGCTCTGAACACTTAAGCCATCTGTGGATGGCAAAGCTAAAAGGTCACCGACTATAATACTCCTTCTAGGACTTTAGGAGTCAGGAGCACCCTGCTGGATGCTGCTGTGGAGTCAACGCAGTTTGTTCCTGCCAGCACCCAAAAGTGCTCACCCCCAGCTCCTGCACTTGCTCACCAGCATATTCCCTCCTGTGAAGGGTTAAGCACAGTGGGTTCAAGTGATTGAAGCTCACCTATTCTGGTGCCTATGCACTCCAGTTCCAATCCATGAAGGAGTCAGGGAAAACCATGGAGCCAGCTAAAGATACAACTGGGAGGGGTTTTTGGAACAGTTCTGCCAAAGCACCATTTCTGCAGGAGGCAGTGTCCAGCTTCAGCTCTGGCTCCTATACGCATGGCACAGCAGCAACTGGAAGTGGTAGATGTAGCAACTCCACCAAAGGACTATTTCCCTAGGAAGGAGTGCACAGCTTTAGCTCTATCCAAGGGTGCAGGGCACAGGTGTGACTGGAAGAGACAGATAAAGTGGCTTTGTTAAGGTATTGTTTTCTTAAAAGGCCATCGGCAGCTTCACCTCAGATCCCTAGGGGCAGGGTGCAGCAGCCATTGGGATGGTTAGATGTAGCAGCTCTGCCAAGGCATCATTTCCTTAGGAGGCAGTATCTGGCTTTTAACTCCAGCCTGAGTGGGCTGTGGTGCAGCTGTGACTAAGCTGAGTAGGCAAAGTGGCCCCGTTGCCACTTAGACCCAAAAGGAAGAGTGTAACAGCTGCTCACAGCTCTGTTGTGCCACTCTAGTGCCACTTGCACTAGAAGCAAGACACACTCTTGCAGCAGTTTCAGTTCCAAGATGATATAGTGCAGTAGCCATGTGGGCTGCAGGGGCAGGACACAGTGTTAATTCTTTCTCTAGGGAGAGCATAGAGGTGTGGACTCCAGGCACCTCTCTCAGCTGGATTTAGTACCTGTGAGGCTGCAGGGTGAAGATTGTAGGTGTTCAAGGGGTTGGGGACTGCTAAAATCTTCTGATTGACCATTTCCCCTCCAGCAGAAGTTTCTCCTGCTTCCTGGCTGATTCTGGCTCAGGGATAGGGTGATGGAGGCTAGGTGTTTCCTTCTGTTCTCTATCAGAACTATCCTGAGCTTCTGTGATCACCAGTTTCTGTTAATTCTTTGATGTGCTCTGGTGCTCTCCTTTACTTATTTCTCTCAACATGTATTTGTTTCTTGGTTGTTTTGGTTGTCTCTATTTGGGGGGTGGCAAGGATGAGTGCTAAAGGTCTCTAGTTGGCCATCTTGCTGACGTCCGACTCACATGATCTTCTAATATATAGTTTCAAGCCTTTTTGAAATTTTAGAAATAATTTTCTTTGGTTGTAATGTTTAGTATTTATTCTGTCCTATTGCTTTGGATTTCATCTTCGGTGACTTTTGTTATGCATATATTGAGTCGTTTTGCATGTTGTCTATCTAGCACTTTCTCTCAAATTCTTTTAATCACTTTCATTATTTGTTTTTCAATCATGTTATTTCCATATCTCTTTCTCTTTGTCACTTTGTTATTTTTATTTGCTTTAGTGTTATTTTCAATTTGTTCTTCAATTGTGAAGTAATTTTTGAATTCTTTTATTATCTTCCTCTGCAGATCTTTGTCTCCTTTATTCTCATTTATGAGTTTTTCTAATTCTGGTTTATGCCAATCCTATTTTCTTTATTGCTCTGATATGTCCTCAATTTCTTTTAACTTGTTTTGACATTTTCTTTATTTTTTATTTCTTTTTTTTAACTTTTATTTTAAGTTCAAGATACATGTACAGGTGTTTATGTAGGTAAACTTGTGTCATGGGGGTTTGTTGTACAGGTTATTTCATTACCAAAGTATTGAGAATAGTACTCACTAGTTATTTTTCCTGATTCTCTCCCTCTTTCCACCCTTCACCTTCTGATATGCCCCAGTATGTGTGGTTCCCCGTTGTGTCCATGTGTTCTCATTTACTTCCCACTTATAAGTGAGAATATGTAGTATTGGTTTTCACTTCCTGCGTTAGTTTGCTAAGGATAATGGCCTCCAGTTCCATCTATGTTCCTGCAGACAACACGATGTTGTTCTTTTTATGGCTGCATGGTATTTCATGGTGTATATGAACCACATTGTTTTATCCAGTCTATTATCAATGGAAACTTAGGTTGGTTCCACATATTTGCTATTGTGAATAGTGCTGCAATGAACATATGCATGCATGCATCTTTGTAATAGAAAGATTTATATTACTTTGGGTATATACTCAGTAACGGGATTGCTGGATTGAATGGTATTTCTATTTTTAGAGGAATTGCCACACTGTCTTCCACAATGGTTGAACTAATTTACACTTGCACCAACAATGTATAAACATTTCTTTTTCTCCACAACCTTGCCAGCATCTTTTGTTTTTTCACCTTTTAATAATAGCCATTCTGACTGTTGTGTGATATCACATTGTGGTTTTGATTTGCATTTCACTAATAATCAGTGATGTTGGGCTTGTTTTAATATTATTGTTGGCTGCATGTATGTCTTCTTTTGAAAAGTTTTTGTACATGCCCTTTTCCTTCTTTTTAATGGAGTTGTTTGTTTTTTTTTCTTGTTAATTTGTTTAAGTTTCTTATAGATGCTGGATATTAGACCTTTGTCGGATGCATAGTTTGCAACAATTGTCTCCCATTCTGTAGGTTGTCTGTTTACTCTGTTGATAGTTTCCTTTGCTGTGTAGAAGCTCTAGTTTAATTAGATCCCATTTGTCAATTCTGGCTTTTGTTGCAATTGCTTTTGGCATCTTTATCATGAAATCTTTGTCCATTCCTACGTCCTGAATGGTGTTGCCTTTTTGCTATTTGCTTTCCATATATCTCGATGTGTTTTGGTTCTTCTCTTTCTCCATTACTGCTGTATTTTGTCTTCAATATATATTTGTTATTGTACCATTTTAATTCTCTTGTTTTTTGTACTATATATATTTTTAGTTATTTTCTTAATGGTTGTCTTAAGGATTACAATTAATATCTTAATTTATGCAAATGCAGTTTGGTTTAATATTAACTGATTTCAATAGTATACAAAACTGCTCTTAGATTGCTCAGTCCCCCACATCCTTTATGCTGTTATTGTCACAAATTGCATCTTTATACATTGTGTGCCTGCTAACTTAGATCTAGAATTATTTCATTATGCTGTTTTTTAAAAATAATATAGAAAAATAATGAATTGCAAACAAAAATACATGTATACTGTCTTCTATATTTATCCATTAGTTATTTAGATGTCCTTAAATACCTTGAACCAAAAAGTCTCTCAGTCTTTGAAATGGGGCTCTGTATGCATTTTGAGTACATTTCAACACTCAGCCAGGCAGCTGACAACTCAACCTTATCCTTCACTTCCTGATTGCATAGAGCCTCAATGTCAGTCTGAAGTCAGAGCTTAGAGCATTCTCAGGTATTTCCTAAAAATGCACGTAGCACTGGTCATGAGCATATCCCTACACTCACGTGGCCTAGGCTAGATTTTCAGGAATACATCAAAGCATTTCAGATCTCTCCTATGGCCATCTCATTCCTCTGCTTTTCTTTTTAAAACAGTTTGGTTAGTCTAAGATTTCCCCCAGTGCCTGTCCACAAAGGTAACCACAAAGTAAATAGTTGCCTATAATTGATTTTGATAACACCACTACAGGGAAAGGCTTTTGAGCAGGAAGAGAGAAAGGGAAGGATTTTCATACTGGCTGAACTCTGAGTCAGGTCAAATGCAGATAGCCTTGCAAGTAAGATATTTTAGTGAATGACCAGATAAGTTAAATAATGACAATTCTTTGGGAACTTGAGGTTATTTCAGATTTTGAAAGAGCTCTGGTCTCCTTCTTCAGGTGACTTGCAGGCTGCTGGTTCTCACAGAGTATGGGTTGTCGTTTTACAAGGCTACTATGAAGCTGAAGAATAAGGATGGGACTTGGGCAGGTTAAAATGACACAAAGCTTGCTGTTCTTACTGAGATAGAGCTTATTCTTTCCTTTTTTCCTCCTTCCATCCCTCCTTCCTTCCCTCATTCCCCCCTCCTTTCTTATTTCTTTCCCTCCTTCCCTCTTTTCCTTCCTTCCTTCCTTTGTTCGTTCGTTCGTTCCTTCCTTCCTCCCTCCCATCCTCCCTTTCCCTCTCTGTCTTCCTTCTCTCTCTTTCCCTCTTTCCTTCTTTCCTCCCTCCCTTCTTCCTTCTTCCCCCCTTTCTTCTTTCTTTTTCTTCCTTCCTTTCTGCCTGCCTTCCTTCCTTCCTTCCTTCCTTCCTTCCTTCCTTCCTTCCTTCCTTCCTCCCTCCTTCATTCCTTCCCCCCTTTCTTCTCCTTTCCTTCCTTCCTTCCTTCCTTCCTTCCTTCCTTCCTTCCTTCCTTCCTTCCTTCCTTCCTTCCTTCCTTCCTTCCTTCCCTGTCTTCCTCTGTCTCTCTCTCTTTCCTTTCTAAAAGCCCCCTGGGTTGCTGCAAACTTGTGGTTAATTTCCAGAGTTCTGAAGTAGTCAATTTTGGCCACTTTTTGCCAGTTTTCTCACTGCTTTTATGGGGGAGAGAATTTTCAGAAGTCCTTATTGAGACATTGTACTGACATCCAGAGCCACTGGACTTTAAACCATGGAGTATACTTGTCTAATGAGCTTATTGGCAGTGATATGGATGGACTAAAACCAGAGAGGTTTTCCTGTAATGATTACTCTGCTTTAGATTCCAGGACCTTCCTACATATATGGGATAGATTTGGAAAAGATATCCAACAAAGATGATTGAGACTAAATTTAGTATTGAGTTAGATACTCTGGGGGCCTTAAAGTGAGATTTAACTGAGTCAAAGAAATTAAAGTTACTTGGCATTTCCTACACATTGGACTTTGAAGTGGCAAATTAATATCTGTTACGGTAGCCTCTAGCTGCTTTTCTTCCTTCCTTCCTTCCTTCCTTTTCCTTTTCCTTTTCCTTTTCCTTTTCCTTTTTCTCTTCTCTTCTCTTCTCTTCTCTTCTCTTCTCTTCTCTTCTCTTCTCTTCTCTTCTCTTCTCTTCTCTTTTTTCTTTTCTTTTCTTTCACCTTGAGTCTCTTTGTCTTCACAAACTCACGATTGGTGAGGCTTCTAAACACCTCAGTGTCATCCAAAGGCTCCTTTGTAATTTCCCAATTAATTACAGCAATTAAAAAAAATAACAGAGAGCTTCTGGGGCACCAAGAGCTCCCTACGCATGCACGCACACGCGCACGCACACACACACCCCATACAAATAGGGCTTTTGTTTTATATACTAAGTTTCAACATATGATGGTTGATTGCTAAGAAAAATGTTTATAACTGATAACTTGAAGGTATTTTTTCTTAAACACAAATGAACTGGTGAACTTGATAAAGACAGATCCCCTGCCTTCACCGTCAGAGATACTTATATATAGTAGGTTTATATGGTGAGTATAATACAGGTGGTCTTCAGACAACCATTTGGAAAAAGCAAAATACGATGTACAAGAGTATGAAAAAGGCAGCATTCAAAATGTCTCATCAATTGGTCAACCCTAGTTTTGCAAACTTGAAAGAGGCTGTTTTCCCAAGATTGTCTGTTGTATGTATTTTGCCCGTGCTGTGCCTTGGCCGAATTATTTACTGCTATCTGACGTGCATTATTTGTCTTTTATGCTTGACTTCATTCTACCCTTCCTTAAAGTTTAGCTGAAATTTCACCTTCTCCATTTTATTGACTCTACCTAATTTAACCTACAATGATCAGAAGGACAAATTGGGCTAAATACTACTGTTTCTCCAAGTAACAGCAATGATTGCTCAGTTTAAAATTTTCTGATTTCATCACCTTAGGGTTTAAATATGACTTGCTTTTCTCTCCCTGATTAGCTGGAAACTTGCTGGGCCTGTCAGCCAAACCTGGCCTGAGACCACAGGGCAGGGAGACAATCCTGATCCAAAGATGTGTCTAGAAACAATATGGGAGTGAAAAGCCAGGTGAATAGCTCCTCTCACATGGTAATCTGACAGGATAGAGAGGCAAAACCCAGATGGAAGCCACTGAATAGAAATAAGGAGCCACAGATGAGAGCAAGTTCTGAGTAAGGGCAAGGATCCAGTGCCAGTGTTTTTACTGTGAGCTTCATTTTTGCACAGTATGGGCTTGGGTGGAGACATCATTGGAGGCCCTGACAGAGAGATGGAATCATAAATTATAAATTACATTTTTCTTGCTCTTAAAAAGGATAAAAAACCACAATAAACTAAACCTAAACTCCCTCATCAATAAACTAAACCTAAACCTAAATGGTCACAACTGGCTTAACTCACTCCTAGAGAGACTATCTTTGGCCTTGGGTTTGGTTTTTTACTATCTTCATTCAGTCTCAATACTAAGAGTTCCTCCAGGTACTAGAGGGTGGAGGGAAAAATATGAAATAATCTTATGCTATGTTGATGGTAACAGAGGCAAAATAAATGTTTATTGCTTCCATTTTAAATTTGAAATACTGATAATTATAGAGGGCTACCATTGTACTATATTAAATCAGCATTAAAATATATTTAACAATTTTGTAATTAATATACATAATATTTGTACATAAGAGAAAAAGCTGATTTTTTTTCTCCCACAAAACTACTTTCAGTGTTATTTAAAATTATTTAGGCTGCTGTGGTGGTTCATGCCTATAATCCTAGCACTTTGGGAGGCTGAGGTGGGTGGATCACTTGAGGCTAGGAGTTCGAGACCAGCCTGGCCAACATGGCAAAACCCTATCTCTACTAAAAATACAAAAATTAGCCAAATGTGGTGACACATACTGCTATAGTCCCAGCTACTCGCGAGGCTGAGGCATGAGAATCTCTTGAGACTTGGAGGCACAGGTTTCAGTGAGCCGAGATCACAACACTGCACTTCAGGCTGGGTAACAGAGCAAGACCTCTTGTCTCAAAAAAACACTCTGACTTGTTACCAAAAATGTTAATATAATTTTTTCTTAAATCACTCTATGCCATTTGATGATGCTTTCATACAATTTTCACGGTCAGTATACATACATACATATACATATATATGTATGACGTGTGTATGTGTTTATACATTCACATATATATATGTTTATTTATCTGCAAGTATAAGCATAGTAAGACAGAATAGAAATGTTACTGTGTATGTCCCTTTTCTCTTGTACTCTTCATTTCAACCTTTGCTTTTAATCTTATTCTTTCTTAATCTCTAATGCTCCTTGATTGATAGAGTGTAATATTTCCTTACTGTCATTGACATATTAAATAATTGTAGAAATGATACATATAATATACAATGGTACTCTCTTTTCTAGGGGAGGATGACCCCCACTGAATGCCTGAAACCATGAACAGTGCTGAATCCTACGTGTATTATGTTTTATTCCATTAATAAATACCTAAAATAAAGTTTAATGTATAAATTAGGCACAGTAAATAATAAAACGCTAATAAAATAATAACTAATAATAAAATAGGAAAATGTGAACAATATACTGTGCTAAACGTGATGTGAATGTGGTGTCTCTCTCTCTCTCAAAATATCTTCTTGTGCTGCACACACCCTTCTTCTTGTGATGATGTGAGATGATACAATGCCTACATGATGAAGTGAGGTAAATGGCAGCATTGTGATGCAGCATCAGGCTACTATTGACCTTCTGTAGTCCTGAATTTGTGTAACTATCCTTCATCCTTTACTTGCAGTAAATGGCTTGGTGTCACTCAGTGTAGTGAATTCTTTGCTAAAGTCTTCATTCAGCTTAGCCTCAATGCTTTCTGATGCAATACGTTCCCATTAATCAGAACACATTTTCTGTTCATGTCTTCCACCCACAAATTCAATGCCTTTTCCATCTTAACTAATCACTTATCACACCCTGTGCCTATAACTTGCAGTTTGAGGTACAACAACAAAACTAGCACAACTTTTTTTTTTTTTTCATAATTTTGTGGATAGAAGATTGGTTCTTACCATAGATCTTTGCAATCTCAGCATATATTTGTTTCTTTCTTTACTGAGAAATTTCATCTTTTCACTTAAAGGAAGTACTTTCTACTTTCTCTTTGGCATATCTGAATTGTCAGTATCACTACTCTTGTGTTTTGGGTCCATGAGTAAGTTTCTTGACCACAAGCACTGTGATACCTCAACTGTTGATCTGGTAACCATGATGGCTACTAAGTCACTTAACAGGTGGGACACGTCTATAGCACAGATGTGCTTAACAAAAGGCTGATTCACGTCCTGAGTGGGATGCACAAAATTTCATCATGCTACTCAGAACAGCAGTCAATTAAAGCTTATGAATATTTATTTCTATAATTTTCTGTTTAATATTTTCAGAGTATGGTTGACTGCAGTAACTGAAACTGAAAAGCAAAATTGCAGATAAAATGGAGTACTGTATAGTTAAATCCTTGAATAAACAAGAGACATTTATAGAAAGTGAATAATTTGTATAGCAAATTAAAGGGCATTAAATATAAGTAACTATAGGTAGAAAAATCTTATCTTTATGGTTAGATATGTTTTATAAATTTTTTAAAAGCTAGTATTTATATAAACACATGCACAAAACACCTCAAGGTGATTGGTTACTCCTTAGACTTTCAGACAATATGTTGAGTTTGAGGCTGAGAGAGAGGTTGTTTGATTTTTTCATTTTTCATTCATTTATTTATTTGTCGAGCACATACTACATGCCAAATAAGCGACATAGGCAGTCTCTATTCTCATGGAGCTGCTATTCCAATGAGGGAAGGCAGAAAGAAAGCAGGTAGACAGTTATTAAAAATGATAAGATTTCAAATAGCTTTCAGAGTTATCACAAAAATAAAGGTGAGGAGTGGAATATGGGGAGAGAATGACTGGAGGAGGCAGTGCTTTAAATGTAATGATAGGAAAGGTATCCTTGAGGAGGTCTATCTAATCCAAAGCCTAAAATATGAAAAGCAGTTAGGCTGGTGAAAATATGAGAGAAACTGCTCTAAGCAGAGTGCGAACACCCGGAGGCAGGAACACCCAGCGTAAACACCCAGAGGTGGAGTCAAGATTGGAAATGTGTGGGAGAGGAAGAAATCTAGGCATATGAGGTCTAATGAAACAGGAAGCAAGAAAGAGCTGACGTAGAAGTAGTCAGGAGCTGGATGGTATAGAGTCCTGTGGACTATGGTAAGGGATTTGGCTTTATTCTAAAATTTATGAGAAACAAAAAGATTTCAGACACGAGAGTAAAATAATCTGATGATGAACAACATGGGCTACAAAGCAGGCAGGGGACCATCTGGTTTGGCTTTAATAGGTATATCAGATCAGTCATCCTAATTCTGTTCCTCTTTATCTTGTTTTAACTGCATCCAGAGCCAAGCAGGGGACTGTGAAGGGGCTAACCTCTTTTGAAGAACATAGTGGTTTAAAGGAATCTTTTGGAGAGTACTGAAGACCATAAAATGTTTGAATATTGGTAGATTGCCCGTGAAAGAACAATTGCCAAGGGATTTTAAAATGCATATCAGGAACAAAATGTTCCCTTATTCATGGAATGCAGAGTAGAAACAGTGTAATTTCTCTCTGTTTCTCTCCCTCATTATAACTTCCTACATTTCTCTTTTTTAGCTGGTATATTGTTTAATCCATAGTGTTTGATATCATTGTAAAAAAAGACATTTAATAGCACAGATTTTTTTCTCAAGTATTTTATAATAAAGGCCAATACAAAAGAGAGAGACCTAATATGAGCTGTATTTCCTTCTACTTCAGTTTTCTTCTCTTTCAATAGGTGATATAGTCTCTTCTTTGCTAGAGCTCATAAGGGGGCACAATTGATAGGTCAATTATATTTTATTCTGAAGGAATACAATTTCAATTAAAATATTATTTATTACAATCATGTTACTATTTCATATTGCATATTATTCCATATTGCATAGTATTCTTTTTTTATCATTATACTTTAAGTTATGGGGTACATGTGCAGAACATGTAGGTTTGTTACATAGGTATACACGTGCCATGATGGATGCTGCATCCCTCAACCTGTCATCTACATTAGGTATTTCTCCTAATGCTATCCCTCCCCAGTCCCCCCACCCTCCGACAGGCCTCAGTGTGTGATGTTCCCCTCCCTGTGTCCATGTGTTCTCATTGTTCAACTCCCACTTATGAGTGAGAACATGAGGTGTTTGGTTTTCTGTTCTTGGTGTTACTTTGCTGAGAATGATGGTTTCCAGTTTTATCCATGTCCCTGCAAAGGACATGAAGTAATCCTTTTTTATCGCTGCATAGTATTTAATGGTGTATGTGAGAACTACAAACTACTGCTCAAGGAAATAGAAGAGGACACAAACAAATGGAAAAACATTCCACATTCATGGGTAGAAAGAATCAATATCGTGAAATGGCCATAGTGCCCAAAGTATAGATTCAATGCTATCCCCATCAAACTACCACTGACTTTCTTCACAAAATTGGAAAAAACAACTTTAAATTTCTCATAGAACCAAAAGAGCCTGCATAGCCAAGACAATCCTAAGCAAAAAGAACAAAGCTGGAGGCATCACGCTACCTGACTTCAGACTATACTACAAGGCTACAGTAACCAAAACAGCATGGTACTGGTACCAAAGCAGATATACGGACCGATGGAAAGATCAGAGGCCTCAGAAATAACATCACACATCTACGACCATCTGATATTTGACAAACCTGATAAAAACAAGCAATGGGGAAAGGATTCCCTATTTAATAAATGGTGCTGGGAAAACTAGTTAGCCATATGCAGAAAGCTGAAAGTGGATCTCTTCCTTACACCTTATACCAAAATTAGCTCAAGATGGGTTAAAGACTTAAATGTAAGACCTAAAACCATAAAAACCCTAGAGGAAAACCTAGGCAATACCATTCAGGACATAGGCATGGGGAAATACTTTATGACTAAAACACCAAAAGCAATGGCAACAAAAGTCAAAATAGACAATTGGATCTAATTAAACTAAAGAGCTTCTGTACAGCAAAAGAAACTATCATCAGAGTGAACAGGCAACCTACAGAATGGGAGAAAATTTTTGCAATCTATCTGTCTTACAAAGCGCTAATATTCAGAATCTACAAAGAACTTAAACAAATTTACAAGAAAAAAACAACCCCATCAGAAACTGGGCAAAGGATATGAATAAACATTTTTAAATTTTATTTTATTTCTTGAAACAGGGCCTCTCTCTGTTGCTGTAGTTGGAGCATAGTAGCATGATCATAGTTCAGTGCAGCCTCAAATTCCTGGGTTCGAGAGATCCTCACACTTCAGCCTCCTGAGTAGCTGGGACTACAGGCATGCATCACCACATCTGGATAATTTATTTATTATTATTTTTGGTAGAGATAGGGTCTTGCTATGTTACCAGGGCTGGTTTGAACTCCTGGATTCCAGCAATCCTCTCAACTAAGCCTCCCAAACTGCTAGGATTACTTTGGGTGTGAGCCACCATGCCCAGCCAATAAATACTTTTTTATATTTCCAAATAATTAGGTAATATTTTTAAAATATTGTCAAACCAGTTAGAAAGAATAAAAATACTTATAAAATTATTTAGGTAAAAAGCATTTGGTTTTTTAAAAGACGTATTTGGGCCCTGTGTGGTGGCTCGTGCCTGTAATGCCAGCATTTTGGGAGGCCGAGGTGAGTGGATCATCTGAGGTCAGGAGTTGAAGACCAGCCTGGTCGACATGGTGGAACCCCGTCTCTACTAAAAAATACAAAAATTAGCTGGGTGTGGTGGTGCACACCTGTAATCCCAGCTACTCTAGAAGCTGAGGCAGGAGAATTGCTTGAACCTGGGAGACAGGGGTTGCAGTCAGCCAAGATGACATCACTGCTATCCAGCCTGGGTGACAGAGCAAGACTCCTCAAAAAAAAAAAAAAAAAAAAAAGAGAGAGAGAGAGAGATTTCATCTGATTGTCTACAAAATCCAAACCACCAATATCTCCAACTGTCTCCTAATTATTTTCAAAAATATATATATATATATGTTCTTTTTTTTAATTGGCCCAGTAAGGGATTCTATCATAACTGTTCAAAGTAGGTTTGGAGTTGATGAGTAGACTGGTTCATACACTTTTGCAGCAGCTGCTCTCTGCCCTCATCATTTCCTTGCGTGCCAAGACCCCCAAGAAGTCCCAGGGTGGACAACAAACAGCTCTGGGTGGCCTGGAGCTGACCAAGGACCTTTGTGTATCCTGTAGGCCTTCTGAGACCACCTTAAGATTTTTTTGGATTTATTATTTTATGAAAAAGATATATGTGATAAATATCCAAGAAATATTTCTCTCTATATATATAGATAGATATTAGATATAATGTATAGCAAATAACACATCACATAAAATATAATATATATTTTAAGGAAAACAGAATCACAAGATATATTCTCTTTCAATTAAAAAAAAAAACTGATTTAAAAAAAAATTAACCAAAGGAAAGCTAGTAAGGGAATTGTTAAACTTCAAATAATTTTTCCTTTCAACAAAAGGTAATTAATCTTAGAGGATTCTTCTAAAACTAATAAAAACCCTTATGAAAAACTTAAAGGTTGATGACTATTTTAAAGCTATACGTTTCAGCAAGACAAAATTGGTTGATTAACCTATTTTAAAGATGTGGAAGTACCTCATTTAAGCTTCCTCGTTTTCCCTAATAATCAGAATACACTCTGAGTTTGATATATTTTAAATTTTACAATTCTAAGACATGTAGCATTTATAGTCTCTGTGAGCTACCATTCCCACAATTTTTTTTGTACTAATCTAAAATATACCACGAGTCCATTTTACTATGGCTTCTCCATTTTAGAGTTCCTCGTTGGATTTATCTTTTGTTTGATTCCCTTTCACTGTCATTTTAATTTATTTGTTTGCTTGCTTGCTTTCATGTTCCAAAGAAGTACTACTCATAACTGCTGCTTTTCCTGAGTTCTTGAATGCACTGAATATTTTTCAGATATCTTCATATTTGAAGAAAACAGTTGAATTTAATGGTTGATTCACATTTGCTTCCATGCATCAATTTACCCAACATTATTAATTGACTTTTTATTATGTGCCAGGGACTGAGGATCCAGGGTAAACAGCACAGACAACACTGTTGCCCTTGTAAAATGTACCATCCAATTATGGTTAGAAACACAGATAAATGCATGGATTTTACATAGTGATGTGTGTTGCAAAGAAGAAAAATAGGGTAATGGATAGGGTGGCTGTGAGTCATTTTAAGTGAGAAGGCTAGATAGTGCCTTCTTGGAGATGACTTTTGAGCTGAGTTAGTAATGACTCTAAAAGAAAGTCAGCTAAGTGGAACTGGTTAAAAAAGCATTCCAAGCAAAAGAAACAGCAGAAAAACAAGTGCACAGGCCCTATAATAGAAAGGCAAAAAAGTTTTTTGAAGATTTGGAGAGGCAAAGATAACATAGTTTTTGCTGAAAAGTAGTAAATGAAAGTGGGAGTGGGTGTTGTATTAGTCTTTTCTCGTACTGCCATAAAGATGCTACCTGAGACTGGGTAATTTATAAAGAAAACAGGTTTAATTGACTCACAGTTCTGCATGATTGGGGAGGACTCAGGAAACTTGGAATCATGTTGTAAGGTGAAGGGAAAGCAAAGCAAGGCATGTATTCACAAGGCAGCAGGAGAGAGCAAGCAACTGCAGATGAAACTACCACTTTTTAAATCATCAGATCTCCTAAGACTTCACCCACTATCATGAGAACAGCATGGAGGAAACCACCCCCATGATCCAATCACCTCTCACAAGGTCTCTCCCTTGACACATGGGGATTACAATTCGAGATGAGATTTGGGTAGGGACACAGCCAAACCATATTATTCTGCCTGACCCCTCCCATATCTCATGTACTTTTCACATTTCAAAGCCAATCATGCCTTCCCAACAGTCTTCCAATTTCTTAACTCATTCCAGCATTAACCCAAAAGTGCAAGTCCAAAGTCTCATCTGAGACTAGGCAAGTCCTTCTGCCTATGAACCTGTAAAAGCAGAAGCAAGTTAGTCATTTCCAAGATATAATAGGGGTATGGAAATAGGGTAAATGTTCCAATTCCAAATGGGAGAAATTGGCCAAAACAAAGGGACCACAGGCCACGTGCAAGTCTGAAATCCAGCTGGGCAGTCATTAAATATTAAAGCTCCAAAATTTCCTTTAACTCCATGTCTCACATCCAGGGCATGCTGATACAAGGAGTGGGCTCCCAAGGCCCTAGGCAGCTCCATCACTGTGGCTCTGCAGGGTTCAGCCCTGTGGCTGCTTTCATGGGCTGTTGTTGAGTGCCTGCAACTTTTTGAGGTGCCTGGTGGAAGATGTTGGTGTATCTATTTTTCTGGGATCTGGAAGACAGTGGCCCTAGTAGGCAGTGCCCCAGTGGCAATTCTGTGTGGGGGCTCCAATCCCATATTTCCATATTTCCCTCTCACACTGCCCTAGCAGAGGTTCTCCATGAGGGCTATGACTCTGCAGCAGACTTCTGTCTGGACATCAGGGTATTTTCCTCTTTTTTTTTTTTTTTTTTTGGCAGAGTCGAGCTCTGTTGCCCAGGCTGGAATGCAGTGATGTGATCTCGGCCCACTGCAACCTTCACCTCCCAGGTTCAAGTGATTCTCCTGGCTCAGCCTTCTGATTAGCTGGGATTATAGGTGTCCACCACCACACCGGATGAAATTTTGTATTTTTACTAGAGATAGGGTTTCTCCATGTTAGCTAGGCTGATCTTGAACTCCTGACCTCAGGAGTTCAAGATCAGGAGTTTGAACACCCACCTCGACCTCCCAAAGCGCTGGGATTACAGGCATGACTCATCACACCCAGCTCATCCAGGTATTTTCATACAGCCTCTGAAATCTTGAGGGGTGGGTTCCAAAACCTAAATTATTAATTTCTGTGCACCTGCCAGCCCAACACCACATGGAAGTCACCAAGGCTTGGGGTTTGCACCCTTTGAAGTAACAGCCTCCAGTACATTGGCCTCTTTTAACCATGGCTGGAGCTGCAGTGGCTGGGACCAGGGCACCGAGTCCTGAGGCTGCACAGAGCAGTTGGGCCCTCGACCTGACTCACAAAATTATTTTTCCCTTCTTGGCTTCTAGGCTTGTGATGGGAGAGGCTACTGGGATGGTCTCTGACTTGCCCTGGAAATCCCATGATCTTGGCTATTAGCATTCAGCTCCTTGTTACTTATGCAAATTTCTGTAGCAAGCTTGAATTCTTCCCCAGAAAACGAGGTTTTTTTTTTTTTTTTTTTTTTTTTTTCCTCCCGCATGATCAGGCTGCAAGTTTCCCAAATCTTTATGCTCTGTTTCCCTTTTAAACACAAGTTCCAATTTCAAGCCATCTCTCTGTGAACAAATATAACCAAATGCTTTCAGAATAAGCCAGGTCACCTCTAGAATGTTTTTCTGCTTAGAAATTTCTTCTGCCAGATACTCTAAATCTTCTCTCTCAAGTTCAAAGTTCCACAGATCTCTGGAGCAGGGGCAAAATGCCACCAGTCTCTTTGCTAAAGCATAGCATGAGTAACCTTTGCTCCAGTTCCCAACAAGTTCCTCATCTCCATCTGAGACCACCTAAGACTAGACTTTATCATCCATACCACTATTATCATTTTGGTCAAACCATTCAACAAGTCCTTTGGATGTTCCAAAGTTTTGCACATTTTCCTGTCTTTTTCTGAGCCATCCATGGTGTTCCAACCTCTGCCTGCTACCTAGTTCCAAAGTCATTTCCACATTTTCAGTTTATCTTTATAGCAGTTCCCCACTGCCTACCAATTCTGTGTGTTAGTCCATTCTCACATGCTATAAATATACTACCCGAGACTGGGTAATTTCTACATAGAAGAGGTTTAATTGACTCACAGTTTGGCATGGCTGGGGAGGCCTCAGGAAACTTACAATCATGGTGGAAGGTGAGGGCATGCAAGGCATGTCTTACATGGCAGCAGGAGAGAGGCAGAGAGTTAGGAAGTGCCACACTTTTAAAACCATCAGATTTTGTGAGAACTCATTATCATGAAAACAGCATGGAAGAAACCTCCTCCATGATCCAATCACCTCCCAGCAGGTCCCTCCATCAGCACATGGGGATTACAGTTTGCAATAAGATTTGGGTGGGGACAAAGAGACAAACCATATTAGGACTGTAGACCATGTAAGGCCTGATAGGCCATTGGAAAAGATTTGGGATTTTTGTAATTGCAATGGGAATTCCACCTTCTACTCTAGGCACTCTCCTTTTTGCCCCCAATTTCTCATCTGATATTATTTTATCTGTCCCTTTCAGACTTCTCTCATCACCACTCTAAGACCTCATTGACAAGCATACAAATAGCTATACGTTTGCCTCATGTAGGAGTCATTTCTCTGCCCTTAACTTTCCTGAGGTTATAGTAGCATTTTATCACTGACCACTTCCTTTTTTTTCCATTGGCGTGTATGACACAACCTTTTATGGTTTTCTCCCACCTCAGACTTCTTCTCAGTCTCTTTTTTATGTATCTACTCCATATTTATGAATAATTGTATACAGTCCTATGACTACGATATCATCTGTGTAACAGCATCTCCCAAATATCATTGTCCTAGTCCTTCCCAGAACTCCAGTTTCATATATGAACTGCCCACTTGACCTCTCCACTTAGATCCTTAATATACATCTGAAACATAACATGGCCAAAATCAAACTCTTCTTTGACCATCTTAAACTAGTGCTCTGACAGACTACACATCTCAGTCACTGGCACCCCTTTCCACTCAGCATTATTCTTGATTATTCTCCTTCCCTTTTACCCTAATACAATTAATTCATTAGCAAGTACTGTCACTTTATGTCTAAAATACACCTTTGGTCAGAACAATTTGCTCCATCTCTAAGATAAGCAGCCTCACCCTAGCTGCCATTATTGCTTTCTTATGCTAATTCAATAAGGTTCTAGACAATCTGATTGGTTCTAATCTTACCCCTACAAATTCACTGTTTTCCGAATAACCAGAGTGATTATTTTAGAATGTGAATTAGGACATGTCACTCCATGACTTAAGTTTTTCTAGTGCCTTCTCATCACACTTATAAAAAATGTTTCTAAAATGCTTATCTTAGATTCCAATTGCTACCTGCCCTTTTATGCTTACCTTGGCTCACTCTCCTCATTATTTAATGATTTGTAGGTTAAGTGTAAGTCTTCAAAATTGTCAAATATATTGAGTTCATTTCCTCATACTTTTCCAAAATTTTAGTCAATATGTGTTAGAAATCCATCAAAGGGTTAGTTTCCACCACAACTGTTTTTTTTTTTAAAGTGAAAAATCTGGACAATAAACACCGTATGTCCTTAATTGCACCAATTATTAACATGCCAAATTTACATGTGCTCTCTTTCTTATATCCCTTAACACCTCAACATATGTATATAAATAAGGGCATTCTCCAATCACAATACTAGTATCCTATACAAAAATTAAAAGTAATTCAATATTATCTGATATCCAGTCCATATCCACATTTCTCCAGTTGTCTCAAAAATGTCATTAAAGCTCTCTCAACTAGGATAAAAATAAAAATGTTTGATTAAGTATTTTAAACAAATATATATTAGAAAGAACTTTAACAGGAAAACAATCTTATATGCAGATATTAGCCATTTCTGATGTTATTTTATTTGTGAAGATCTTGGTTTTCCTCTGGTATTACTTGTCTTCATCCTGAAGATGTCCTTTGGTTTTTCTTATAGAGTAGGTCTGTTGGTGATTAATCCTCTTAGTTTTCCTTTATCTTAACTTTCTTTATTTTGCTTTTATTTATAAAGGATATTATCACTGGATATGAAATTTTATTTTCTTTCAACAACTTATTGAGATGTTGTTCTATTGTTTTATAGACTATGTGGTTTCTGATGAGAAATCTGAGAAATACAAATTGTTGTTCCATTGTGTGTTACGTGTTGCTTTTCTGTAGCTACTTTCAAGACTTTTTCTTCAGCTTTGAATTTCAGTAGTTTGATTATGATGTTTCTAGACATTAAAAATAATTAATTTTATTTAAAGTTTGCTAATCTTCTTAGTCTGTAAATATATGTCTTTCATAGGATTTGGGAATTTGTTGCCTATTATTTAAAATATTTGTCTTCTTCAATCTCTTCTTGACTTCTGACATTCTAACTACATGCATGTTAGACTTTTTAATATTATCCCACAGGTCTCTTAGGCTCTATTCATTTAAACACTTTTCTTTTCTCTTTTCTTCTGGGTAATTTCTATTTAATCTGCAAGTTCCTGAGTTCATTGCTACCTTATCTGCACTCTGTTATTCAGATTATCTAATTCATTTCATTCATTCAGATATTATTTTTTTAGCTCTAAAATTTCCTTTTGTTGTTTTACATATTTGGTATTTCTCCACTAAGATTTCCTGTTTTCCTTTATTTCTAGTGGGTTTATTTCTTTTTTTTTTTAATTTCATGGAATGTAGTTACCATAATACCTTTTATTAAAAAAATTTTAATTTCCATAGGTTTTTGGAAAACAGGTGGTATTTGGTTACATGAGTAAGTTCTTTAGTGGTGATTTGTGAGATTTTGGTGCACCCATCTCTCAAGCAGTATACACTGAACCCAATTTGTAGTCTTTTATCTCTTACCCCCTACTCACCCTTCCCCCTGAGTCCCCAACATCCATTGTATCAGCTTTATGCCTTTGTTTCCTCATAGCTTAGCTTCTACTTATGAGTGATAACGTACAATGTGTGGTTTTCCGTTCCTGAGTTACTTGACTTAGAATAATTGTCTCCAATCCCGTCCAGGTTG
This sequence comes from Macaca mulatta, assembly GCF_049350105.2. NCBI lineage: Eukaryota > Metazoa > Chordata > Mammalia > Primates > Cercopithecidae > Macaca > Macaca mulatta. The sequence goes on from NC_133409.1 coordinate 110,962,224, forward strand.
CTGTGAATGCCATTAATTCATTCCTCTTTATGGCTGAGTAGTATTCCATCATATATATACCACAGTTTATCCACTCATTGACTGATGGGCATTTGGGTTGTTTCCCTATTTTTGCAGTTGCAAATTGTGCTGCTATAAACATGTGTGAACAAGTATCTCTTTTGTATAATGACTTCTTTTCCTCTGGTTAGATATCCAATAGTGGAATTGCTGGATCAAATGGTAGTTCTGCTTTCAGTTCTTTAAGGATGTTCCACACTGTTTTCCATAGTTTTTGCAGTGGTTTACATTCCCACCAGCCACACAGAAGTGTTCCCTTTTTTCTGCATCCCTGTCAACATCTATTATTTTCCAATTTTTAGTTCATGGCCATTCTTAGAGGAGTTAGGTGGTATCGCCTTGTGGTTTTGATTTGCATTTTCCTGATCCTTAGTGATGTTGAGTGTTTTTTCATATGTTTTTTGGCCATTTGTGTACTGCTTTTGAAAATGTCTATTCATGTCCTTAGTCTACTTTTTGATGGAATTATTTGTTTGTTTTCTCTTGCTAATTTTTTTGAGTTTGTTGTAGACTCTGGATACTAGTCCTTTTTCAGATATATAAATCCTGAAGATTTTCTCCCACTCTGTGGGTTGTCTATTTACTCTGTGGACTGTTCCTTTTGCCATGCAAAAGCTCTTTAGTTAATTAAGTTCTAGCTCTTTATCTTTGTTTTTATTGCATTTGCTTTTGGGTTCTTGGTTGTGAAATTCTTGCTTAAGCCAATGTCTTGAAGGTTTTTTTTTTTTCCCCAGATGTTATCTTCTATAATTTTTATAGTTTTAGGTCTCTGATCTCATATTTAAGTCCTTGAGTTGATTTTTGTATAAGGTGAGAGACGAAGATCCAGTTTCATTCTCCTACATGTGCCTTGCCAATTATCCCAGAACCATTTGTTGAATAGGGTGTCTTTCCCCACTTTAGGTTTTTGTTTTCTTTGTCAAAGATCAGTTGGCTGTAAGTATTTGGGTTTATTTCTGGGTTCACTATTGTGTTCCATTGGTCTATGTGCCTATTTTTATACTAGCTGGAGGTTTCCTCTGGTAGTTCTCCCCAAGGACCCCTATGAGACAAGGCAGAAATGGCTCACCAGGGAACCCAGAGAGCCCATAGGGATTTTCCCACTGTTTCTTCTGCACCTGTATTTCTCTTGGCTCTCTAGATTGACTCAGATCTAGGTAAGGTCAGAATCTTCTCCCATGATCTAGTCCTTCAGTTTCCTCAGTTGGTATGTGTGTTCAGGGACAGACGATCCCCCTTTCCCACTTCCACAGCTTGGACACGCACAGTATTTGGAGTTTCTCCTGGGTCCTGCAGGGCAATCTGCATCTTTCAGAGGGTCTGTGGGTTCTCTCATCTTTCCTGGTTTATTCCTGAACTAGTTCTGGGGCGCAAGTTCATGACGTGAGTCTCCACACATTGCTCTGTCCATCCACATGGGAGCTGCAATCTAGTCCTGCCTGCCATTCAGCATGATCCCTCCGTCATCAGTTAGTATAACACCTTTAAAGACTTTGTCTAATTACCCCAATAAATTTGTTACCCTGATGTCATTCTCTTGAGAATGTTTCACATTTTCCTGATTCCTTGTATGTCAAGTAACTTGGACAATATCTGGCCAATATGACAGTGAATGTCATACTGTAGATTATGGGCTTTGCTACAATCTTTTAGAGTGTATCTGTGTTCTTGTTTTAACAAAGAATCAATACAGTTAGGATCCAGTTGCAATTGCTATTTCACCTTCTATACGTGGTGATTCGAATTCTAATTCCCTGTGTTTTGCTTTGCATTTAAAGGGGTCAGTCTTATGCATGCATACTTCAGGGGTTAGACCGAAGTGTTTATATTCAAAATTAAAGAAAATACAGGGAAAGAGCTCTTCCTCTGACAAGATTTTTTCCCTCATATATTATTTCCTTCCTAATAATTACTCTGACCAGTAATATGGCAGGGGGTTTCCACTGTAGTTTTAGGCTCCTATCTACACTGTTCCACCACAGGAAAAAAAATAAATAAATAAAGGCAGGAAACTCACCCCGTGCTGGTTACTTCTTCAAACTGAGTCCCCTTCACAATCTACCTACTTTTGTTTACCTTTCACATTTATCTAGTAGCTTTTTTTTTTTTTTCCTTTTTCTTTTGTCCGGAGTTCATAGTTATAATCAGTGGGAGGTATGTTCTGCCATAAAAGAACCAAATCTCCTAATCTAGCTACATTTCCATCAAAGCTCAGAATTTTCTATCAAAATTTTCTGAATTTTAGAGTTCATGCAGAGACACCAGGTGCTTCACTCTTATCCATCTTCTTCTATTTATAGATTTTTATTCAATGTTTTATCATTAATAGCAATTATTATTATTTTTGATGCTCAAATTTCCCCAAATTTGGCTAGTAAGAGCCTCTTCAGATGTCCCAGTCTTTTTTATACTTTTTTAGTGCCAAGACTTCAGTTAGCCAGTTTTTTTTTGTTTGTTTTCATTTTTTCAAAAGAGTCTTGCTCCCTTTTGGTGGAAAATGCTTTCTGGTTTTATGCTTGCATTTCCCAATCAAAATGCAGTTCCTAATCAAGCCTAGCTAATGAAGTTCTTTAAAATTTTGATAATTAAATAATTCAATGAATATAAAATCAGATAAATCTAGAAGATTAAGCATTATCCAAGACAACTGACCTATATTCATTTAAAAAATGTAATGTCTTCAGGAGAAGAGGGAGAGAAGGATAGTTTATTTTCTACAGATTGAAAGGGATTAAGAAATATAACTACCAAATATAATCTGTGGATCTCTATTGAATCCTGAAATAAAAATTTGAATAGCAATGGCAGAAGAGTATTAACACTATTCCCAAAATTGATAGACATTTGTTCTTGTCCTTAAACATAATTCATAAAATTCATTCTTCATGACATATACTTCAAGGATATGATCATTCTTAAAATTTAATAGGATTTGTTTTTCTCTCATTATCAAAGGTATTGGTAAATTTTCTGGAGCTAATATTAATTAAAATAAAAATTTCTTGCTGAATTTCAAAATAGATTTTCCTGAGACATAACTCTATGCTGTCCTAACAGTCTTAATCTTTTTTTTAGAATTTAAATAATAAAGTGTAATACAAAAAAAAAAAAATACTACCAGTTAACTGCTTATAACTACTTTTTCAAAGTTAATTTTTTCCTTTGAATTTATGAACTTTGACACAGTTTATTACTGCAATTCATGACATCCTTGCAATTTTAGTTTTTTTCCCAGGTACTCAAAACTGACTGTAATTAAGCTTTTTTACCCTCTTTATTTGAGGTAACCATTAAACAAATATGTAAAGATAATAATGTTTTGTAAGTAATGAAAATGGACATTTTCTAATTTGTGCAAAGTTAAAGACAAATTTAATTATTCTTTTCCCTCCATCTAATGAATTTACAATAAAACCTGTATCACTTAACTAAAAAAGTAGTGCTCTGAAAAAGGTACTATGTTCTATGTTTTTAACCATTTCTTTTCTAGTAATTCAATAAGAATTTGACTATATTGAAAATATCAGATTCAACCCAACATTTCAGTATAGTTTGAGAGTAACTGGCCAGTTAAGCCAAACAACTCATGTATTTTTTCAAACTCAATTTTTTTCTCCCTTATCAATAGACTTTCGTGTATGAATTAAGAGATTTAGTCAATTGTTTTGTCATTGAACTTACATAATCCTTTTACTCACCAAATTACCAAATAAGAGGCAAATATTGTATATTATTGACATAATTTTATTTTTAAATGCAGCTCAAAACTATAGAATTATTTGAAGTTAAACAATTCTTAGAATTAGAGGGTGTATATTAATAAATATTATTTTACTTCTTTAAGTTTTCAGTTATTTCTTACAGGTTCCATTCAAAATATTTTGATGGGTTTTGTACTGCTAACTTGGTTTAATTCATTTTTTTCAAGGTAAAAAGAGAAACGGCTAGAGGGTCTTTAAATTATTCCTTCACTCCATTAACATACCTATGTTTTAATTTGATTTACAAATACATTAATAATTTGAATTTATAATTTTGAAAGAGTTTGTGTCTATATTTTTTATTTCACAGGAAATTAGTAAAGATCATAAATGTTAGAATAAGACAAACCTCAGCTGATCTCCCAATTCTGTCTAAACTTGAATTTCTTGCAAACATATATCTGATAAAAGGTTAACATTCAAAATTTATAAATAACTTATACAATTCAGCAGTAGAAAAACAAATAACCCTATTTGAAAATGGGTAAAGGCAGGAGATGGAGCTTGCAGTGAGCTGAGATCGTGCCACTGCACTGCAGCCTGGGAGACAGAGTGAGACTCCGTCTCAAAAAAAAAAAAAAAAGAAAATGGGTAAAGGATCTGAATAGACATTTCTCTAAAAAAGACATAAAAGTGGCCAAGAGGTATATGAAAAGAGGCTTAATATCACTAATCATTGAGGAAATGCAAATTAAAATCACTATATCACCTCACAATTGTTAGGATGATTATCATGAAAAAGCCAAAAGAAGGTAAATGTTGGTGAGGGTATAGAGAAAAGGGAACCCTTGCACACTGTTGGTGGGAGTTTAGATTGGTGCAGCCAGTATGAAAATAGTATGGAGATTTATAACAAAATTAAAGATAAAACTACCATATGACCCAACAATCCTTCTTCTGAGTGTATACCCAAAGGAAATGAAATTGCCACCTCATAAAGGTATCTGCACTTCCAAGTTCATTGCAGCATTATTCACAGTAGCCAAGATATGGACACAATCTAATTGTCAACAAATAGATGAAGAAACTGTGGTGTACATATACACAATTTCTTTATCCGTTTCTACATATATAGGAAAAAATTATTCAGCCTTATAAAAGTAGGAGATTCTGCCTTTTGTCACAGCATGTGTGAAACTAGAAGTATGTTAAATGAAATCAGTCAAACAGAAATAAAAATATTGCATGATCTCATTTACATGTAGATTTTTTTTTTAAATAAAATATACAGAGATAGAGAATAAAAGAGTGGTAACCAGGGGTAGGAAGTGGGTGTGGTTAGGGAATAAAGGAGATATGTATGTCAAAGGATACAGACAAGTAGATATGTAGTATGAACTAGTTTAGAGATCCAATGTACAGCATGTGATCTGTAGCTTATAAAATTATACTGTATTTGGGATTCCTGCTAAATGAGTAGATTAGCTACTCTTGCTATGAAAACAAAAAAAATAAGTAACTATGTGAGATGATGAATATGTTAATCCAGTTTACTATAGTAACCATTTTACTAGATGTATCTCATAACATCATGGTAAATGCCTTAAATATACACAATTAATTTTATTCTTTTAAAATATTGGATTTTATAAATTTTTAAAGTCAATAAATATTGTTGGTTATAGACAATTTATTAGGTAGAATGTATCAGATGCTCAAAATACAGTGGAAGGATAAATAGACTTGGATCCTACCTTAATAAAGTTTAAATTTAGTGATTTAACCTCTCTAACCCTCAGTTTTTTCAGTTACAAATAGTTTAATTTATTTTTAATTTTGGGGGGTACATAGTAGCTGCATATATTTATGGGTTACATGAAATATTTTGATACAGGCATACAATGCATAATAATCATATCAAGGTAAATGTGGCATCCATCACCTCAAGCATTTATCCTTTGTGTTACAAGCAATCTAATTATACGTATTTATTTTTAAATTTACAATAAAATTATTTTTGACAGTAGTCACCTTGTTGTCCTATCAAATACTGAGTCTTATTTATTCTTCCTATTTTTTGTACCCATTAACCATCTCCCTTTCCCCTCCAACGCTCCACTACCCTTGCCAGCTTCTGGTAGCCATCTTTCTACTCTATTTCCTTGAGTTCAATTATTTTAATTTTTAGATCCCGCAAATACATGAGAACAGGCAATGTTTGTCTTTCTGCGCCTGATTTATGTCACTTGACATAATGACCTCCAGTTCCATCCACGTTGTTGCAAATGGTATGATCTCATTCTATCACAAATGTGTGGTAATTGTGAATGGCAATTGTGAGTTGCATTCCTGATTCGGCTCATGGCTCGGCTGTTGTCAATGTATAGGAATGCTAGTAATTTTGGTATGTTGATTTTGTATCCTGAAACTTTACTGAAGTTGTTTAAAAGCTGAAGGAGCTTTTGGGCCAAAACTATGGGGTTTTCTACATATAGAATCAGGTCATCTGCAAACAGGAATAGTTTGACTTCTTCCCTTCCTATTTGGATGCTTTTATTTCTTTCCCTTGCCTGATTGCCCTGGTGAGGTCTTCCAATACTATATTGAATAGGAGTGATGAGAGAGGCCATCCTTGTCTTGTGTTGATTTTCAAGGGGAATGCTTTCAGCCTTTGTTCATTCAGTATGATGTTGGTTGTGGGTTTGTCATAGATGGCTCTCATTATTTTGAGATATGTTAAGAGTTTTTAACATGAGCAGGTGTACAATTTACAATGTTATTGAAAGCCTTTTCTCTATCGAAATAATCATGTGATTTCTGTCTTTAGTTCTGTTTATATGATGAATCACACTTTTTTGGTTTGCATTTGTTGAAACAACCATGCACCCCAGGTGTAAAGTCTACTTGATTGTTGTGGATTAGCTTTTTGATATGCTGCTGAATTTTGTTTTCTAGTATTTTGTTGAGGATTTTTGCATCCGTGTTCATCAAGGATATTGGCCTGAAGTTGTAGTGTTTTTTCGTTGTGTCTCTGCCAGGTTTTTGTATCAGGATGATGCTGATCTCATAGAATGAATTGGAGAGAATTCCCTCCTCAATCATGGGGAATAGTTTCAGTAGAAATGGTACCACTTCTTCTTTGTATGTCTGGCAGAATTTGGCTGTGAATCTGTTTGGTCCTGGGCTTTTATTGGTTGGTAGGCGATTTATTACTGATTCAATTTTGGAGATTGTTATTGATGTATTCAGGAGTCAGTTTCTTCCTGCTTTAGTCTTAGAAAGGTATACGTGTCCAGGAATTCATCCATTTCTTATAGTTTTTCTAGCCTGTGTGCATAGAGATGTTCATAGTAGCCTCTGATGGTTATTTGTATCTGTGGGGTTGTTGGTAACATCCCCTTTTCATTTTTAATTGTGTTTTTTTTTTTTTTGGATCTTCCCCCTTTTCTTCTTTGTCTAGATAATGGTTTATCTTATTAATTTAAAAAATGTCCTGGATATCTTTGTTAACCTTCTGTCTCCGTGCTCTGTCTAATATTGACAGTGGGGTGTTAAAGTCTCCCATTATTATTGTGTGTGAGTCTAAGTCTCTTTGTAGATCTCTAAGGACTTGCTTTATGAATCTGGGTGCTCCTGTATTGGATGCATATATACTTATGATAGTTAGCTGTTCTTGTTGAATTGATCCCTTTACCATTATGTAGTGGCCTTCTTTGTCTCTTTTGATCTTTGTTGGTTTAAATTCTGTTTTATCAGAGACTAAGACTGCAACCCTTGCTTTTTTATTTTTAATTTTTTTGCTTTCTATTTGCTTGGTAGATCTTCCTCCATTCCTTTATTTTGAGCCTATGTGCATCTTTGCACATGAGATAGGTCTCCTGAATACAGCACACCAATGGGTCTTGACTCTTTATCCAATATGCCAGTCTGCATCTTTTAATTGGGGCATTTAGCCCATTTACACTTAAGGTTATTATTTTTATGTTTGAACTTGATCCTGTCATTATGATGTTAGCTTGTTATTTTGACCATTAATTGATACAGTTTCTTCATAGTGTTGATGGTCTTTACAATTTGGCATGTATTTGCAGTGGTTGGTACCAGCTGTTCTTTCCATGTTTATTTAGTTCTTTATTCAGGAGCTCTTATAAGGCAGGCCTGGTGGAGACAAAATCTCTCATCATTTGCTTATTTGTAAAGGACTTTATTTCTCCTTCACTTATGAAGCTTAGCTTGGCTGGATATGAGATTCTGGATTGAAAACTTTCTTTAAGAACGTTGAAAATTGGCCCCCACTCTCTTCTGTAGGGTTTCTGCCAAAAGATCTGTTAGTCTGATGGGCATGGACTTCCCTTTGTGGGTAACCTGACCTTTCTCTCTGGCTGCCCTTAACATTTTTTCCTTCATTTCAACCTTGGTGAATCTGACAATGATGTGTCTTGGGGTTGCTCTTCTCGAGGAGTATCTTTGTGGTGTTCTCTGTATATCCTGAATATGAATGTTGGCCTGCCTTGCTAGGTTAGGGAAGTTCTCCTGGATAATATCCTGAAGAGTGTTTTCTAACTTGGTTCCCTTCTCCCCATCACTTTCTAGTACACCAATCAAATATATATTTGGTCTTTTCACATAGTCCCATATTTCTTGGAGGCTTTGTTTGTTTCTTTTTACTCTTTTTTCTCTAATCTTGTCTTCTTGCTGTATTTCATTAATTTGATCTTCAATCACTGATATCCTTTCTTCCACTTGATCGAATCAGCTATTGAAGCTTGTGCATGCTTCACGAAGTTCTCTTGCTGTGTTCTCCAGCTCTATCAGGTCATTTACGGTCTTTTCTACACCGTTTATTCTGGTTAGCCATTCATCTAATTGTTTTTCAAGGTTTTCAGCTTCCTTGTGATGGGTTAGAACATGTTCATTTAGCTTGGAGAAGTTTGTTATTACCGATCTTCTGAAGCCTACTTCTGTCAACTCGTCAAACTCATTCTCCATCCAGTTTTGTTCCCTTGCTGGTGAGGAGCTGCAATTCTTTGGGGAAAAGGTGATCTGGTTTTTGGAATTTTCAGATTTTCTGCTCTGGTTTCTCCCCATCTTTGTGGTTTTATCTACCTTTGGTCTTAACTGTTGTTGACCTACTGGTGGGGTTTTGGTGTGGATGTCCTTTTTGTTGATGTTGATGCTATTCATTTCTGTTTGTTAGTTTTCCTTCTAATAGTCAGGACCCTGAGCTGCAGGTCTGTTGGAGTTTGCTGGAGGTGCACTCCCAACCCTGTTTGCCTGGGTACCACCGGCAGAGGCTGCAGAACAGCAAATATTGCTGCCTGATCCTTTCTCTGGAAGCTTCATCCCAGAGGAGCACCTGCCTGTTTGAGGTGTCTGTTGGCCCCTACTGGGAGGTGTCTCCCAGTCAGGCTACAGAGGGGTCAGGGACCCACTTAAGGAGGCAGTCTGTCTGTTCTTGGAGCTTGAACACTATGCTGAGAGAACCACTGCTCTCTTCATAGCTGTCAGACAAGGATGTTTAAGTCTACAGAAGCTGTGCCTTTTGTTCTGCTATGTCCTGCCCTCACTCCTACCCATAGCTTTACTCCAGTGTGGAATAAATTTTCTAGACAAGGTGATTTAGAAACATTGGTTCATTTTTTAATACAATAGTTTGTTAGGTTACCTAATTTTTGGCTTTTTATGACTCCCCAGGAAGAACTGACTATTCTCTTCATCATACCTCCAGATATTCTGTTTCTTCTATCTAAAATATTGCATTGCTCTTTCTTATTTTCATCTTTTTTCTCCTATTAAAGGGTACATCTTTTAGAACCAAGAGCTATGGTGTGTTTGTCTTTGTGTTCTCAGTGCCAAACATAGTAGATTCTCCCCAGGAAACAGATGAATGAATGAATAAATATGTAAATTCATAAATGAATGAAGCATGAAGCAGCTGGCTTGAAACTCCTTTTGGAATGTCACCTAATCATCAGTTAGAGCTGCCTACCTGCCAGAAATTACTCAGAACTATGGTTTTGGCTCGCTTTACTGCTTTCCTTTTCTCATAGACTAAGATAATTTTAAATAGCCAGGTATGAAGATTATCAGCAATCTGAGGGGACAATGGATTTTTTTTATATTTGAATTTTTGTAATGATTAGAAATTTCAGCTACGAGCTACCATATCATGTAAATGTAACTAACCTGATTTGTAGACTAGAAAATAATACAATAGGACCGTGTTTCTTCTGGCTATATGACTACACTTATAGTAGGGAAATAAAGTAGGAGGAGGTTTCACAAGCCAAGAATGATGTATTTTTAACAAAATAATTTTGGAACCTGCTAGAGATTTTCGAACAAATTAAAATAAGAGCTTGCTTCTGGATTGCTATTAGCCACATCACCTTCTCTAGATCATTTGAAGTGGGCTTCATCCCTGGGATGCAAGGCTGGTTCAACATATGCAAATCAATAAACATAATCCAGCATACAAGCAGAACCAAAGAAAAAACCACATGATTATCTCAATAGATGCAGAAAAGACCTTTGACAATATTCAACAGCCCTTCATGCTAAAAACTCTCAATAAATTTGGTATTGATGAAACGTATCTCAAAATAATAAGAGTTATTTATGACAAACCCACAGCCAATATCATACTGAATGGGCAAAAACTGGAAGCATTCCCTTTGAAAACTGGCACAAGACAGGGATGCCCTTTCTCACCACTCCTATTCAACATAGTATTGGAAGTTCTGGCTAGGGCAATCAGGCAAGAGAAAGAAATAAAGGGTATTCAGTCAGGAAAAGAAGAAGTCAAGTGGTCCCTGTTTGCAGATGACATGATTGTATATTTAGCAAACCCCATTTTCTCAGCCCAAAATCTCCTTAAGCTGATAAACAACTTCAGCAAAGTCTCAGGATACAAAATCAATGTGCAAAAATCACAAGCACTCTTATACACCAGTAACAGACAAACAGAGAGCCAACCATGAATGAACTTCCATTCACAATAGTTTCAAAGAAAATAAAATACCTAAGAATCCAACTTACAAGGGATGTAAAGGACCTCTTTAAGGAGAACTACAAACCACTGCTCAGTGAAATAAAAGAGGACACAAACAAATGGAAGAACATACCATGCTCATGGATAGGAAGAATCAATATCGTGAAAATGGTCATACTGCCCAAGATAGTTTATAGATTCAATGCCATCCCCATTAAGTTACCAATGACTTTCTTCAGAGAATTGGAAAAAACTGCTTTAAAGTTCATATGGAACCAAAAAAGACCCTGCATTGCCAAGACAATCCTAAGCCAAAGGAACGAAGCTGGAGACATCACCCTATCTGACTTCAAACTATACTACAAGGTTATGGTAACCAAAAAAGCATGGTACTGGTACCAAAACAGAGATATAGACCAATGGAACAGAACAGAGCCCTCAGAAATAATACCACACATCTACAGCCATCTGATCTTTGACAAACCTGACAAAAACAAAAAATGGGGAAAGGATTCTCTATTTAATAAATAGTGCTGGAAAAACTGGCTAACCATAAGTAGAAAGCTGAAACTGGATCTTTTCCTTACTCCTTATATGAAAATTAATTCAAGATGGATTAGAGACTTAAATGTTAGACCTAATACCATAAAAATCCTAGAAGAAAACCTAGGTAATACCATTCAGCAAATAGGCATGGGCAAGGACTTCATGTCTAAAACACCAAAAACAACAGCAACAAAAGCCAAAATTGACAAAGGGATCTAATTAAACTAAAGAGCTTCTGCACAGAAAAAGAAACTACCATCAGAGTGAACAGGCAACCTACAGAATGGGAGAAAATTTTTGCAATCTACTCATCTGACAAGGGGCTAATATCCAAAACCTATAAAGAACTCAATCAAATTTACAAGAAAATAACAAACAGCCCCAACAAAAAGTAGGCAAAGGATATGAACAGACACTTCTCAGAAGAAGATATTTATGCAGCCGACAAACACATGAAAAAATGCTCATCATCACTGGCCATCAGAGAAATGCAAATCAAAACCACAATGAGATAACATCTCATACCAGTTAGAATGGCAATCATTAAAAAATCAGGAAACAACAGGTGCTGGAGAGGATGTGGAGAAATAGGAACACTTTTACACTGTTGGTGGGACTGTAAACTAGTTCAACCATTGTGGAAAACAGTGTGTTGATTCCTCAGGGATCTGAACTAGAAATACCATTTGACCCAGCCATCCCACTACTGGGGATATACCCAAAGGATTATAAGTCATGCTGCTATAAAGACACATGCACATGTATGTTTATTGCAGCACTATTCACAATAGCAAAGACTTGGAATCAACCTAAATGTCCATCAGTGACAGACTGGATTAAGAAAATGTGCCACATATACACCATGGAATACTATGCAGCCATAAAAACAAATGAGCTTGTGTCCTTTGTAGGGACATGGATGCAGCTGGAAACCATCATTCTCAGCAAACTATTGGCAAGGGCAAAAGACCAAACACCACATGTTCTCACTCATAGGTGGGAACTGAACAATGACATCACTTGGACACAGGAAGGGGATCATCACACACTGGGTCCTATTGTGGGGAAGGGAGGGGAGGGATAGCATTAGGAGACATACCTAATGTAAATGATGAGTTAATGGGTGCAGCACACCAACGTGGCACAAGTATACATATGTAACAAACCTGCACGTTGTGCTCATGTACCCTAGAACTTAAAGTATAATAAAAAAAAAATAAAGAAAATTTCCAGTGAAAAGTCGTTGAGACTCAGAGTTTGTGTAGTGCGCTCTTTCTCTCCAGAGCTGTTGTTTCTGCAGAAATAAAGGAGAAATTTGATCTTGACTGCATTCCTGGAGTCCATGCCTAAACTAATTTATTCCCAGTGGAGCTGCACAAGGAAGAGTTGGTGAGTCTGCTAGCCAGACCTATCACTGCAATACTTTCTTCAGAATGTTTTGCCATCTGGAAAATGCATGATTCAGCTGGAATGGCACAAGTACATCATTTGTAGGAAATAGAAGAACAATAATATTAATTGAACAAACTTCAAAATAAATACAGAATATTTGTACAGGAATGCTAACCAGTTGGTGAAATGTGAATAGGTCTAAATGGCTTTCATCTTGAATGGTCTGGACACTCTGTTTCAGTCTGTTTTATTTTTGTAGTAGAAATGCTAATTTTTCAATGTGGTGAGTATAAAGAAAAAGAACGAAAATGTAGTATGTAAAACATATCAAAAATAAGGGAACCCTAAAATATGGGAATTCTGGACTGGAAGATAGGTTTTTATTCCATGAAGAATATTGCCCACAAAAATTATGCCACAAGCAACTGAGAAACAGTGATAATAAGCTCCTAATTTTAGTGTTAGCACTGACAATGAAATGTTTAACTTGTGTGGTATCAGAATAGTAAACTTTAGTGACATGATTAATATTCTGAAAAATTGGTTGCTATCAGAAGATATGAAACGAAAATTTTTATTAGGTCACACCTCAGACCGTTACCTTTCTTGCTCATTTTGTATACATCTATTTTTTTAGATGCACCTCCATGAATACAGCTATCAGGTGTTCATTCCCAAATACATAAACACACACTTCATCAAGTACAAGGATACATTTCCCAAGTAGTATTCATCATCTTCATCATCATCATAATCACCATCATCATTGATACAATGATAAGACTATTTACTAAACACTACCAAAATTTAATAGATTGAAAGATGCACATTTTTTCATATTTTAACATTTCTGATGTCAAAATGTATCTTTCAATGAATGTTGTTTTACAGTTATTATCAGCCAGGAGGTGGACATGACATAGTTGTTTAACTGACATTTATGGAAAGATCAAGAAAGGGCCAACATGAAAATTTATACAAAAAGTGCCATCACCTTGAAATATTATCCTGGAGACAATGGTGAAGTCTTTTAAGAAAAGCTGTGTGACCAATGATCATGATGAAATTGAGAAGAATTATTTTGTGGAAAACTACCGAAATCAATGAATTTTATTCTAGAAGTGTTCAGAATGTTCTAAGTACTTGAATCAACTAATTTTATTTCTATTTTCTTTTTATTTATGTAGAGTGATGTAGGATAAAAAATATATACTATATAGGTCTAAAAGTTTAAAACACACACTCTAGCTTTGGTTATGAGATCCATGGTAGATTCTCATAGTTTACAGTAGAGAAAAATAAAAACCGGAGCAATTTCACTCTCAGACATGTAGCAGTAGAATCACATAAAGAAAACAGACACTCAGTTCTCAGCCAGACTAAGAATGCATTAAGATGGGAATACAAAGACAATTTAATTCAATAACTTCTACCTTCTACATTAGGTAGGAGGAAAGCCTTCTAATAAGAATGGGAGGTAAGAAAGAAGAGTAGTTGGAAATTTAAGAAGAAATAAAAATTCCAAAAAAGGGAAGATGTTGTGGAGACACAAATATAAAATAACAAGTAGCAGTAAAGGCCTATAGTGAAACAGAGATGAGAAATCCTGTTTCTGGGACATCTGGGAATCCTTTTATGAAGGACCTTGGCCTCCCTAACCATTTTCCAGCAGGATTTCTCATGACCACTGATATGGTTTGGCTGTGTCCCTGCCCAAATCTCATACTGATTTATAGTTCCCATAATCCCCACATGCATGGGAGGGAGCTGTTGGGCGGTAATTGAATCATGGGGCAGTTACCCCCATGCTGCTCTCATGATAGTGAGTGAGTTATCACGAAATCTGATGGTTTTATAAAGGGCTTTTCCCTCTTTTGCTCAGCACTTCCCCTTCCTGCCGCCATGTAAAGAAGGATGTGCTTCCCTTCTGCCAAGACTGTAACTTTCCTGAGGCCTCACCAGCCCTGCAGAACTGTGAATCAATTAAACCTTTTTCCTTTATAAATTATCCAATCTCAAGCAGGTCTTTATGGCAGCATAAGAATGGACTAATACAACCATCTAGAGAGCTACTGAAAAGGCAGATCTCTTGACTTCCTTTATAGAGACTCAGATCTGGTACACCTGCATTGGCGACCAGGCATCTCTGTTTTGAACAAATACTGCAGGTGGTGCTGATGCTAAACTTTTACGAACACTGGTTATACAATTAATTAACAATTATTTGATGATTCAGTACACAAATAACTCTTTGCAACCAGGTTTATGTTATTAGAAACAAACTAACTAGATTTCCCAGGTGTGGAAAGCTTTCACAACATACCCTAACTTAAATAAACTTAAAATTACCCATGTAAATATTTACTAAAGATTTTTAATATAAATGATAGTGATACACAAATTTGAGTAATAATTCAAGAAACTAAGTGCACAATTAGGCTGTTAACTGCTGTTTATCTGATTATGTGAAATACCCATTAGCTTCCCTCCACCCTTTACTCTAACTGCCATAAAACCCTCCAACCAAGCCACCAACCTATACCCACCATACTTACCACTCTGTCCTCAAACTCCTGTTTGGGCATTTGCTCCTGATTCTTGAAACTTCATTCTGAGAAGCTGAATAAAATTCCCTCCTTAGAAAACACTCTGTTCATGGTTAAATAACTAATAAATAGTTGAGCCAGAATCTGAATCCAAGCCTATCAAAAGCCTGAGTGAATTGAAGCAGTTCAACTGGTTCTTATTCTGTCACAGTTGTAAATCCATACACTTTGTCTATGGTAGGCAGAAAGCTTAATTTTGGCTTGTCTCCATAATTCTATTGAAGAGATATCAATGGACTCTGTAAAAATTCTGGACATAAAGAAGTTTAGCGAAAGGCATTGTCAGCCTTCAGCATCACTTTGATTATTTTCTCAATTCCTTGGTCTTTAACGACTTTATCTAAGGACATCACTTCCAGTGGCTTCCACCACCAAGGCCTAAAGGCAAAGAGAGCCAAAGTGTCTTATATAGCTAGAGGTAATAAAAAGTGCAAGTTTGTCTGAATGTTTCAGTTACCTAATGGTGTAAAATAAATTACTCAAAAACTTTGTGACTTACATGAAAATCAGTTTATTATTTCTCAGTGTCTGTGAGTCAAGAAATTAGACTGAGTTTAACTATGTGGTTTTGGATTGAAGTTCATCAAATTATTGCAGTCAGATGAGAAGGTGAGTGGAGCTGGAATAGTGCATGGTATCAGCTGGAAGCTCACCAACCATCTCTCTCTCTTATCATAGGGTCTCTTGCATATGCTAATTTGGGATTCTTCACAACATGGCAGGTTCAGGGCTGTTTGACTGCTTACATAGTAGCTGGCTTTCCTGTAAGTGAGTGTCCCAAGAGAGCCAGGCAGAAGACATATCATGTTTTATTATCTGACCTCACAGAGCATCACTCCTACCATTTCTATAGATTGATGGGAAGAGTGTCAAAATCTTTATGAACATGATTTTTAAACACCACAACCAGCCACTGCCAAAATATCTTCTGGTTATGAGCTATTCTGAGTGTCCATAGCAGGAAAGGGAAAGGACAAAAAATACACTGCATGTGGTGCACAAGGTGGCTTATATGTACACAGTGTCTATAATGACATATCTCAGGGATTATATGGATATAAATATTTAAATCTAGAAAGTCATATAGAGTTGTTACTTCCAAAGTGTTTGAGGGTCTCTTAGGGTAAGCATACATGTATTATGACTAATACTACAAGACATGCATAAGTGTCCTGCTTGAGTGATGAAACCACTCTATATTTCTATTTATTTAAATGGCTGGAAAATGCTCAAAGATAAAAGACACAGTGCCTTTAAAAAACTGAAAGCAGATCCTTGGTAGATGTTAAATTTTTAAGTGGCAAAATAAATAAATCCACTTGATGATTAGGCATTGCTTATGAAGGAGGTTGGGGTTGAGTGAGTGAGTTGAATTCATTGCCAGAAATATCATTTCCTTGTTAGAAGTAAAATTTCACAGATTTTTAAAATACAGATTTCATCCAGCTTATGCGCAGCATCTGAGGAGACAAATTCATGTCTTTCAGATTAAACTAAGCCTTATGTAGTTGATTACTGAGGTAGATTCTACAGATCTAAGAAAAGTTATGGAAGAAATGGAAGTATGAAGAAAATACCTAAGGTCTTTCTATAACTGGTTTTGAGTATTAAATAATTTTATCCCTAAATGACTCAGATGAACTGCTGCAAGGTCAAGAGAACAAGGTCCCAAGTTAGGGCTCAGTATATGTGGGGTTTCCTCTACCCCTCATGGTTCCCTGGATTGCTGGTAAGCTTACTGTCATCCTGCATCTTTTTCCTTAAATATTCTTTATTACTAATTACCCAAGCAGCAGCCATGACTTGACCTTATGATCCCTTCCCACCCAATTTCCAGTCAACTAGGCTCAATTTCTTACTTCTTCCCAGTTAGAAAATAAGTATATCTTACAATCTGGGATGTTATTTTCTATGTCTCCATTTAGAAAGAAAAATGTGGATTTGAGTCCTCTCATAACTGCCCTTCATACAGAATAAGTGTCTTCATGATTATCAGTACTTGAGATGATTTTTATTGCAGTGAGTTTAGTAAAGAAAATTGGTACCATGAATTTGGCTTGGGATATATGCCATAGCCTGGCAAGATTTCAGCATTTAGAATGACATTCTACTGTCTTTTTTCCCTTACTCTTCTGCCTTGTCAATAACACTTAGATCCTTGAGAAAGCTTTCTCATTAAATTTGTAGTGCTAAAACTCTGTCACAATTTGTCTCAGTTCCTTCTTTAGTCTTAACGCAGGTTTTAAATTTTCTCAACGTTTTGCATTGCATCTATTTGAGTCTTCTGTTCATCTTTTTATCTGTTCTGGTACTGAGATATTTCATGCTCAGTGTTAAATATGCTCTTCAGAATTTTCTACCGGGAAACAAGAATTTACAATTTAGTGAATTTCTGTTTCTTCCTGGCTCTACTTAGGGTTGCCTTAATACCAGTTCAGATTAAGTGATATGTCTCTTGTCCCTGAAAAATTCATCCTCTGTGAAGGTGCTACAAAACCTTGAATTTCATCTCTAGATAGTCATTCTCAAACTTACTTCTTGCTTACTTCTTTATAAGCATTACTTGGGAAACTTGTTGAACATGGAGTCCCTGCCTCACCCAAATCTCGTTAATGAGAAGCTATAGACAGGGAATGATTCTTTGTATGTAATACATACTTCTCTCTATATATCACAAGTACTAAGATAAGTACTAATAATTTTTAAATATACATAACAGAAGCCCACAGAGCATTTTATTCCAAGGTTTGCATAAGCTTGAGTTGTAAGTAGAATTGTAGCTATCATTTCTACTTTTACTTAGATCTTCAATGGTAGTGAACTTCCTTAATAAGGTATAAAGTTTACAACCAAGCAGTGATTGCATAGGTAACAAGAATTGTGATCACTGACATTGTTGATAATAGAATTTGTGTGTGCGTGTGGTCTAAAATTTTCTCCCTATCTCACGCCATTCTTCTGCCTCAGCCTCCTGAGTACCTGGGACTATACAGGCGCCTATCTTCTTAAACTCACTGGGTCCTCTGGTAGATGTGTTTGTTGAGGCATGGTGAGACTTCGGTTATTTTGTTTGTCAAGAGACTTTTAAAATTTGATTTAAAGATAGAAAAGAAAATTCACAACATAAAACGAAAAATAAATAATACTCAAAGACATTTTCATCAGGAAAAGGGAGAAAATTAGACAGAAATTATCCACTTCAAGAAACAGCTCTCAGTTTTAATCCACATTTATATTTGACTATCTTATTAAGGACAGAATAAATGAAGGCCTTTTGCCTTAAATGTTGACTTAAAACCATGCCATAGAATTTAAATACTGTCCTCATTAACCCGATAGGAAAGCCAACATCTTTTGGCTTGGACTATCCTTGTGTTTGGCAGAGACATTGGAGACACCCCGGATTGACTCGGTGTGGCACATGAGCATGACTGGGTAATTTATTTCCAGATGGAAACATATCGTAATAAACTATAATTCTAAGAGGAAGCAATAATAAAGAAAATTTTTTCCAGAATTGGGGAAGGTCGTGGTGTCTGAATTAAAATGAAGTCATCAGAAAACAAGCTTACATAGCAAAAATAAAATTAAAGCCATCTTAGTAGTTATCCGCTATAAACATTTCACTTTCCACTTTTAATTATTAAAGACAAAGGAGTCAGTTTTTGTAAAACTGAGTAGTAATGACAAGGTATTGTGAAAAATTTTACTGTTTTTTTTTTTTCCCAGTAGAAAAAAATTCAGTGCTTTGAATGTCAGACTATTGGAAAGTATAGACAAACATTTTCCTTTAAATCAATAAAAACCTAGATTGCTTCAAGAATACATAAATATTAACTGCCAAAGTATACATTATAAATATATTTTTAAAAAGCACTAGGGGAAAGTTAAAGTAAGTTGTCACATGAGGAAGGGACAATAACATATTCTCCTAATTGAAACCAATACACATTTGGTTCTATACTATAATTATTTGTGTAAATATCTTATTCTTAAACTTGAAGAGGATCAGTTGGATAGGTTGAACATTGCACTGTTGCCTAGATTGCCTCTTCCAGTATCAACATAGTTCATTCTCAAAAAATGGTTAAAATGAATTTAAATCTATAAATCCAAAGTTGTTTGAAGAAATAATAAATGAGGCAATATTATCCTAGGTTAATTTCTCCTACATGCATAGGAGAAAGGTATTCTGATATGTTCTCGTATTATTTGGGAAGATTGAGGTTATGAAAGTATGACTCAGTTAACAATAATATAAAAAACACAGGGTGAAGATAAGAAAATAATTCTGACTACTATCAAGCCTGGCACAATATCATGTGGTATATGGACTGACATATACTATGTGATGTGAAGCATCAGAAGAGAGCATCCACTCAGAAATATTGGTATTGTCAAGTAGAAATAGAGAGTCAGTATATTTCAAATCTTATGCATGCTACATGCAGCTCAAAGTATGTCTGCTCTAACCCTCAGTAGGATAAAAGTCACAGATCCTTTCTCCCTTGTATGACTGATTCATTTTGACAAAGTACCCACACAGCCTCCATTGTTCCCATACTTTTCAAAGTGATTTGCACCAACTGCTTCCTGAAGTTGTACCGCTTGCATTCCTGAAACCCTCAGATTGGTCCTTGATGTCGCTTCTATTGTTATATTGAAGAGCCAAGTCAAGGCAGCTTGTAGAGGTACCACTGTCCTAACAAGTCACACCAAATTTGCTTCCATAACTCTACTGTCATATGTGGTTTCAAGTGAGGTCCTTGCTCTCACCATTTTCAACACCTCTGAGCAATCTGCTCTTCCTTCTCCATAGCCGCTGTAACTGCTATAATCCAAAATAAAATTGGAACTTCACCACTGCTAATAGTTCTTCAGCTCTTTGAGGGCTCTTAATCCTCACCCTGGGCTAAAGATTTGGTTGATCATTAAGTAGCCACCTGAAGATGCTGTCTTTGTGGACACTTAGAGGGGTGTCTGCTTCAGACAAAAAGGGTTTGCTCTGGTAAACATCCTGACTTGGGAGTTAATTAGGATAGACAGGCCATTTAGTTAATAATATTTTTTGATCCTAAGCCTTAGGACCCAGTTCCCACTTTGGGAAACAGTGGCCAGACTTCCTATAAGTCTGACTGAGCAAACGTTCACAATATACTGATATCAATAAGCTTTTTATTTGTTTGTTAATTTCAGAGATATTTTAATAAATAAAAAAATGTAACTAGATTTTTCATTGGCTTTGCCTAACTCCAATCATCTGTCGTATCTCCCTGCTACTGTTTCTGAGTATTGATACAATGGAATTGGGGATAAATTTGTCTTCAGGTTTCTCAATAAAGAGTGGAAAGCTTGAGTTTATCACTTTTCAATTAATAGTTTGGGATCATGTTTACTATCCTAGCTAGAGAAGGGGACATGCACCCCAAGAATACATTTTATATAAGGGCCCCAGTTCTTTCACTTCATTTGGTCTGTGTGTCTGTATTAGTCTGTTCTCACACTGTTTTATAAAAAAGTACCTGAGACTGGGTAATTTATAAAGAAAAGAGGTTTAATTGACTCATGGTTCTGCAGGCTGTACAGGAAGCTTAGTGGCTTCTGCTCCTGGGGAGACCTCAGGAAACTTCGAATCATTGCAGAAGACTAAGGGAAACCAGGCACATTTTACATGGCTGGAGCAGGAGGAAGAGAGGGAGAGCGAGAAAGTGCCACACACTTTCAAATGACCAGATCTCATAAGAACTCTATAACTATGCAGTACTAAGGGGAGAGTGCTGAACCATTCATGAAAACTCTGCTCCCATGATCCAATTACTTCCCAACAGGACCAACACTGGGGATTACAATTTTACATGAAATTTGGCGGAGATATAGATCCAAACCATATCAGTGTCTATATTCTAACTCTCCTCAGGATGATATATTTCTACATCTCTGTACAGAAATCATGATGGAACAATTGCATTTATTATAAACTGTGCAAATTTAATTAAACACAAAGTCTCATCCTCCCAAATTCCCATATTCAATTAGAAATATTTTTCTTGTCCAAAAAAAAAAAAACAAAAAAAAAACCAAGAAAGCATTGGAGAAACAAATCCATAAAATATTTTATACTCTATCCTGTAAGTAGGGTGTCCATTACTGTGCCATCATTTACTCCTTGTAAGCACCTTAATTATTACTCCCCTGGCAGCTTTTTTTAAATTGATTTGATTTACTAAACTGTCTGCTAGAAATCTTGACTCTTCCTGAGCTATGGCATTTTTCTCCTATTTGACATTGACTTCATGACTTTTTAATTTCCTTCCTTCCTTCCTTCCTTCCTTCCTTCCTTCCTTCCTTCCTTCCTTCCTTCTCTCCCTTCCTTCCTTCCTTCCTTCCTTCCTTCCTTCCTTCCTTCCTTCCTTCCTTCCTTCCTTCCTTCCTCCCTCCCTCCCTCCCTCTCTCTCTCCTTCCTTCCTTCCTCTCTCTCTCATTCCTTCCTTCCTTCCTTCCTTCTTCCCTCCCTCCCTCTCTCTCTCCTTCCTTCCTTCCTCTCTCTCTCTCTCTCTCCTTCCTTCCTTCCTTCCTTCCTTCCCTTCTTTCCTTCTTTCCTTCTTTCCTTCTTTCCTTCTTTCCTTCTTCTTTCTTTCTTTCTTTCTTTCTTTCTTTCTTTCTTTCTTTCTTTCTTTCTTTCTTTCTTTCTTTCTTTCTTTCTTTCTTTCTTTCTTCTTTTCTTTCTTCTTCAGTGAAAGAGCCAATTCTAGTTGCAACCCAAGAGGAATGTCACTGGTGTCATCAGTTGTAGAATTTTTCTTTATAGTGACTTTCTCTGTTATAGCATCATTGTCTACCTAGGGAAAGATCCATGGCCAAGAATACATGTTTCATATTTTATGCCTTTTACATGGTATCCTACAGGATGATAAAGAAACACACTAACTGACATATTTAAGTTCATTTAAATAATTGACCACTTTTTGTTGATTATCTGGGTGGTTCATAATCTGTGTAAGAAACTCAAATTCAATAAGAATTTCATATCACTGTACACCCAGACTTTTAAAATATTAAGTAAACTTGTCTTTTCTTACACTGGATTTAAGAAATTTTGGAAAAGCAAGGAGAAAAAAATCCTGAAATAAACAGCTGTATTTTGCCAAGGAGACTTCAAATTGGAATTCTCAACTAAGCACAGGCATGTGGTATTAAATCTCCACTGGCATGAGCTAGTGAATTTTGCAGAAAAGAGTACATGTGAAAATCAGCAAACTCAAGCTTTAGGGTAGTTCACCAAGGGAATTGAATGACAGTACATCTTGAATCTACTGGTTTTTGGCATGTTTAGTGTTTGTCTTAGGACAAGTTTAAATATTGACTTCTGTTTGTCAGAATGAATGTAATCATAACAATTATGAAAAAATTCTTTCCTATCATAAAGATTCTGAGTGTAGCTGAATTAAAAAGTTAATAGGAATGTTTAAGAGAAAAGACTCATGGATTTTCCTTTGTTAACTCAGTTTTCCTCTTTATGTCTCAACGGAATAAAACAGAACATTCTGACATTCTTTTAAATTAAAGGAAGAAAAAATTTCCAGGGAATCCCATTCCATTTAAACTCTTCTGACTCTGAACAGAAGTGTTATTGCTATTCAATGTGACAAATTATAGTTTAAATTATTCTGCCTAAAACAAAATGAATATATAAATAAATAGGTTTTCAGCCAACATCTTGATGATTTTAGCAATATATCCACAATGAGGATGATCTCTTTTGTTCTATGACTTAGCACTGTCCTTATTAGACAACACAAGCTTCAGTATAACCTTGTTAGGTATTGGTATGCTGCAGATAAGCAAAAAGAAAACAAGGCAAAATAATCTTATTTTGCAGATATTCTTTTCCAAATATTAATTTTAATATAAATAAAATCCAGACAATATTTTTGTGTGGTTAATCAAATATACACTATCATTAAAGGATTTTTGACATTTTAATGATCTTTGGGTCATATTGCTATTTCACATCCTACCAAGTGTTTCTTCCAGTTTAATTATATAACAGTAGACAAAATGTTCCAGTAGTATATGAACTGGCATCCAGCTACAAACACGAAACACATGTGTTTGCAATTTAAGTCAGAGAGGGCACTTTGGTTAAGACTCAGGAGGAGTCTGTGTTGCAGCTGGAAAGGTGACTCCACTGGAGTTGGGTCCACTGGACTGTGAGGCGGGGTGAGAGGCTGGGCATCAAATACACATCACTCCTCATAGTGTTCCATCGCGTGGTAGTCACTCAGCCTCTCTATTTTTTGGTTTGCTCACCTACAAAATGGGGAAATATTTGTCAGCTAAATATATTTAGGGGTCTCCAAAACTTTACAAAAACTCAAAAATCAAATGAATGTAACTAGCCCAACATGAGAAATATAATTGCCTGTCCATTTATCTTAAAATTCAAACTAACTCCTGGGGAATTCTAAATATGAATTGCTGAAAACTAGTTCAAAAGATGGTATTTATTATATTTTTGAGTGTAAAATCTGTGATGTTAAGGGCTCTGCTTCTGCTGCTTCTGCTTATTGGCATTTACAATCTTGATATTGGAAGTATCATCATATATATAATTCAGCACTTACACTATCATAAATGCACTCATTAAGTCAGTGCAAAATGAAAAACTCACACTCAACATGCTAGTAATAAAAACATTTATATAGCACTCAATTATGTACTAATTGTCATTAAATTAATGATTTGTTTTATTTTTGCACTAACGCCTTTACAATAGGAAGGCCAAATGTTGTATTACACTCCCCTTACTGGTGAGGGAAGTGAGGCTTAGAGAAGTTGTGACCTGTCTAAGGCAAACAGCTAATATGTGAGAGAGACAAAATTTGAGCATATCTTTCTTTGTGGTTATAATATCAAGTTAGCGCAGGTTAAAGGCTGTAGAAAAGTTACATTAAACATAAAGCAATTATGTTGCAGGAAATCAGACATTAAATTTTTATTAAGACCGTTTGACCCTTATATTTTTCACATTTTAATTGTTGTGTATATTTTGCTCATATTATTGATAAAAATGAGAAAGACTTGAAATGGTGGATTAAATTCTACAAAGCAAATACGTCACTGAGTTTATAGCATACTTGAATTTACCCAGAGAATTTTTCCAGAAATCCTCACTGTCTTGGGTGAAGATTAGCCCTGTCATCACGGGTGGTACAAATTCTGAGAAGTTCTGTAGCAGAATAAATGGTTTTATTTCCAGGTTTTCCTATCAGTGATAGTAGCATTGGGGGAAGCAAGTAATTTCTTCACAGATGGGGTCGAACAAATAATAGCGTGTGACAAAGTGAAGAAACAGTAAGGCTACGAAATAATCAAAGAAAGAAAAATTATTGGCACCTCACTTTTATCTTTGGCATACACAGGAGCACACGTTTAGAAACGAAGGAAATATTGCCTTATGTTGTCATATACATTAACGGGTTCAGGAATCCTGTGGCAAGAAAGTATATTCTAACTGATATATTCTTTGCTACAGGTAAGTTTTTCGCACAAACTTAAGTGCGTTATCAAAACGGAACTTTAGGTTTTTTGGTCAAATTGTTATGGGATCCTTGGGGGTGTTGCTTTTCTAGCCAGAAACCTCTGTGGCTGGTGGCGCCTTTTCCTGAGTTTTGCTCGGGCCTGCTGGGCCCACTTGGCCTACCAGGCTGCACTGGGCTTGCACTGTCGGCCTGGATTCCACGTCTCTGAAGAGACTGGAGCAGAGCGGCAAGAGGTGTGTGAGTGAGCAAAACTGTAGTCTGGCCACGGCACACAGGCACCCTGGCTGCTGCAGCGGGGTGGGCAGCTCCACATGCCAACACAGGTGCCAGTTCCCTGTGAGGCTGCAGCTGGCCCAGTCGCACTGCAAGCAGCTTTCATGGCTGCCACCAGGGAATGTGGTGGTGCCTGAGAGCTTGGAGACTCCAGGAACTGCGGGGCCCCAAATGAGGAGTCACAGCCCTGGCTTGGGGAGCTCCCAGGTCTGGGCCCCCTGAAGGGCCCCAGCTCTTATCTCCTTCTCTCTTATCTCCCTCTTGTCACCTGAAAGGTAGCAAGCAAGGGGCGTGTTTCAGCTCTGTTTGTATTACAGCTTTTTTAGCCCCACCATTCGGTGGGTCCTGAGTTCTTGTCCTGCACACAGGAAGAATGACATATGCAGACAAGTGGAGGGTGAGTAAGATGAAGAGGAGCTTTATTGAGCCATCGAACAGCTCGGAGGAAACCAGCAGAGGGTAGCTCCTCTCTGTAGCCTGTGTGTCCTAATGAGTGTTCAGCTCTCAGCAGAGAGAATAGATCGTCTCTGCAGGCAGGTTGTCCCAATTACAAAGGCAAGACTCCAATGATCTGTTCATCAAGGAAGAAAAAATTATGGGTGAACCATGAAAAATGTGGTGATGAACGAATTTGTAATTTTTATCATTTGGTATCAATTTGTAATTTTTATCATTTAATGCCATTCTCAAAAGAAAACAAGAGAAAGATTGTGAGAGAAAATAGTAATAAGGTTCAGCTGCAACCATGATTGCACTGAAAAGTACGCAAAAAGCAACAGGATCTTCCCAATGGAACACATGCCAGGGCACAGCTTCTTTTGTTCTCATTACTTTGACAATAAATTTTAATATTTTCCAGAAATTTGGATGGATATGATAAGCAACTATGTTTATAGTAATTTGATTGCATCTGTTAAATTAAAAACAGCTAAGAAGTTCATGTATTGTTTGCTATTTGGTGATTAATGAGCAACTAAAGAGACTGGCATCTGTAGAAATTCCAAACAACTTTGGTCCCATTTAGTTCTTATAATAGTTGAAATGAGGGCAAGATTACATATTCTATGAGATCATCTTGCCTGAACTATCTTACTCAATTATTCTCTTCCTGATATTGAGTTAGTTCTATTGCATCATTAAAAATTTTTATGATGCTACATTAGTTATGTACTTTATCCACATCTTGAAATTTATTTGGTGTTCTGTGGACTATGTAATTTGAGTTCCTGCAATTCTACATGCATCATCAGTATTCATAGCTGTAAAGCATGCATCTCTTTCTAAGTGGCTTTCAATAAAATTAATAAGAAAGTACAATGCCACTGGAAACGTGTTGACTCTAGTTCATCTTGTTAACTGGAAGTAAAAATATTACATGCAACCTCTAGCAATCCTGTTTTATACAATATTATCATACTAGTCTAACTCACAAAATTATAACCATTTTGTTGGTGGACCAAATCTTGCCAACCAAGATCCAGGTTAATGGGTTCAGACATATTAAAATAAAGATAGCATGTAGTACAAATACTTCTATTAATTGCTAGTTGACCAGGCACACATTCTCTTGGAAAACCAGCAAGGCTAATCCCTTGATTAAATTTATTTTATGAAACACAAAGAGTAAAACTTTAGTTATCTGAAAACCATTTGGAGACTAGTTTAATACAATACCATTAAAATGTTTATAGGCCTTACAATCTGCTAGACATAGTGCTAGTACTGGAGAAAATAAGATGGATCTCTCCCTGAAGGAGATCAGAGTTATATCGACAAATGATGCCAGAACATTGTGGTAAATTCAATAATGAATATGGGGCACAGTGATGGAAGGCATAGGAGTAGAATGGGTACATTCTGGGGAACAACTGCATGAGGTTGCAGAGAGGTGGGGGACTGAACAATGAGAAAAGACATGTGAGAAACAAAAAGGTAAGGGAAATAAAGACAAGAAGAAATATTCCAGTCAGAGGGAAGAGAGGCTCACGAAGCACTGAGAAAAACAGTGTTATAATAAGATATTTGAAGAATTGCAAATATGTCATGTTTACAGGGAAGAGAAGTTTGAAACTATACTGAACAAGAATCAAAGTCACATATGTAGGGAGGAATGACTTGCACAGCATGTAAGAACCTTGGAGATTTGCATGTATACCAGTGGTATCAAAACACACAATGAGTAAAATAAAATAAATTTTAAAAGAGCATTCGTTTGACATATGTGTGTTTACTTATTTATATAATTGTATGTAAACTTCATTAGAGTATTAATTTTTTAAAACAAAAACCTATTGTATTTAATGATATCTTTCTATTGTCAATAACAGTACCTGGACATGGGAGTCTTAATAAGTCACTATTGAGTGAATGATATACCTTATTAAACCCAAATAAAAACAAATTCCAAGGGGATGTTCTAAAGGTGAAAAAAAAATGTAGTTTTAAGGGTTCTTCTAATTGGATGGGTTTATATTGTTATTAGCTGATATGCAAAGTTCAATATATACTTTGAGGTTCATCCCTCATGAAAGCAGATATAAATTAATATTTCTGGTAGTCTTCTTAATAATGTTGAACATTTTTGCCTAGCGTCTTATCAAATCTTTCTAGATCATCCTTTTCTTTACCTTGAGATGGCACTGGGTGTTAAGGGAAGAAGATGTTTCAGTTCTACAAGTTTAAACTTGCTCTTTGTGCTTATATTCTTTTTTTTTGTGCCAAGGCTCTTTATTCTTTTTTTTTTTTTTTAATGATACTTTAAGTTCCAGGGTACATGTGCACAACAAGCAGGTTTGTTACATATGTGTACATGAGCCATACTGGTGTGCTACACCCATTAACTTGTCATTTACATTAGGTACATCTCCTAATGCTATTCTTCCCCACTCCCCCCACCCCAGGACAGGCCACAGTGTGTGATGTTCCCCACCCTGTGTCCAAATGTTCTCATTGTTGAATTCCCACCTATGAGTGAGAACATGCAGTGTTTGGTTTTTTGTCCTCGTGATAGTTTGCTAAGAATGATGGTTTCCAGCTGCATCCATGTCCCTACAAAGGACATGAAGTCATCCCTTTTTATGGTTGCATAGTATTCCATGGTGTATATGTGCCACATTTTCTTAATCTAGTCTATCATTGATGGACGTTTGGGTTAGTTCCAAGTCTTTGCTATTGTAAATAGTGCTGCAATAAACATACGTGTGTATGTGTCTTTATAGCAGCTTGATTTATAATCCTTTGGGTATATACCCAGTAATGGGATGGCTGAGTAAAATGGTATTTCTAGCTCTAGATCCTTGAGGAATCGCCACACTGTCTTCCACAATGGTTGAACTAGTTTACAGTCCCACCAACAGTGTAAAAGTGTTCCTATTTATCCACATCCTCTCCAGCACCTGTTGTTTCTTGACTTTTTAATGATCACCAATCTAACTGGTGTGAGATGGTACCTTATTGTGGTTTTGATTGGCATTTCTCTGATGGCCAGTGATGATGAGCATTTTTTCATGTGTCTGTTGGCTGCATAAATGTCTTCTTTTGTGAAGTGTCTGTTCATATCCTTCACCCACTTTTTGATGGGGTTGTATGTTTTTTTCTTGTAAATTTGTTTGAGTTCTTTGTAGGTTCTGGATATTATCCCTTTGTCAGATGAGTAGATTGCAAAAATTTTCTCCCATTCTGTAGGTTGCCTGTTCACTCTGATGGTAGTTTCTTTTGCTGTGCAAAAGCTCTTTAGTTTAATTAGATCCCTTTGTCAATTTTGGCTTTCCTTGCCGTTGCTTTTGGTGTTTTAGACATAAAGTTCTTGCCCATGCCTATGCACTGAATGGTATTGCCTAGGTTTTCTTCTAGGGTTTTTATGGTTTTAGGTCTAACATTTAAGTCTCTAATCCATCTTGATTTAATTTTTGTAAAAAGTGTAAGGAAGGGATCCAGTTTCAGCTTTCTACTTATGGCTAGCCAGTTTACCCAGTACCATTTATTAAATAGGGAATCCTTTCCTTTCCCCATTTTTTGTTTTTGTCAGGTTTATCAAAGATCAGATGGCTGTAGATGTGTGGTATTATTTCTGAGGACTCTGTTCTGTTCCATTGGTCTATATCTCTGTTTTGGTACCAGTACCATGCTGTTTTGGTTACTTTAGCCTTGTAGTATAGTTTGAAGTCAGGTAGCATGATGCCTCCAGCTTTGTTCTTTTGGCTTAGGATTGTCTTGGCAATGCGGGCTCTTTTTTGGTTCCATATGAACTTTAAGTAGTTTTTTCCAATTATGTGAAGAAAGTCATTGGTAACTTCATGGGGATGGCATTGAATCTATAAATTACCTTGGCAATATGGCCATTTTCACAACATTGATTCTTCCTATCCATGAGCATGGAATATTCTTCCATTTGTTTGTGTCCTCTTTTATTTCATTGAACGGTGGTTTGTAGTTCTCCATGAAGAGGTCCTTCACATCCCTTGTAAGTTGGATTCCTAGGTATTTTATTCTCTTTGAAGCAATTGTGAATGGGAGTTCACTCATGATTTGGCTCTCTGTTTGTCTGTTGCTGGTTTATAAGAATGCTTGTGATATTTGCACACTGATTTTGTATCCTGAGACTTTGCTGAAGTTGCTTATCAGCTTAAGGAGATTCTGGGCTCAGATGATAGGGTTTTCTAAATATACAATCATGTCATCTGCAAACAGGGACCACTTGACTTCCTCTTTTCCTAATTGAATACCCTTTATTTCTTTCTCCTGCCTGATTGCCCTGTCCAGAACTTCCAATACTATGTTGAATAGGAGTGGTGAGAGAGGGCATCCCTGTCTTGTGCCAGTTTTCAAAGGGAATTTTTACAGTTTTTGCCCATTCAGTATAATATTGGCTGTGGGTTTGTCATAGACAGCTCTTATTATTTTGAGGTACGTCCCATGAATACCTAATTTATTGAATGTTTTTGGCATGAAGGGCTGTTGAGTTTTCTCAAATGCTTTTTCTGCATCTATTGACATAATTATGTGTTTTTTGTCTTTGGTTCTATTTATATGCTAGCTTACGTTTATTGATTTGCATATGTTGAACCAGCCTTGCATCCCAGGGATGAAGCCCACTTGATCATGGTGGATAAACTTTTTGATGTGCTGCTGGATTGGTTTTGCCAGTATTTTACTGAGGATTTTTGCATCGATGTTCATAAGGGATATTGGTCTAAAATTCTCTTTTTTTGTTGTGTCTCTGCCAGGCTTTGGTATCAGGATGATATTGGTCTCATAAAATGAGTTAGGGAGGATTTCCTATTTTTCTATTGATTGGAATCATTTCAGAAGGAATGGTACTACCTCCTCCTTGTATCTGTGGTAGAATTTGGCTGTACCATCTGGTCCTGTACTGTTTTTTGTTGGTAGGCTGTTAATTATTGCCTCAATTTCAGAACCTGTTATTGGTCTATTCAGGGATTCACTTCTTCCTGGTTTAGTCTTGGGAGGGTGTATGTGTCCAGAAATTTACCCATTTCTTCTAGATTTTCTATTTTATTTGCATAGAGGTGTTTATAGTATTCTCTGATGGTAGTTTGTATTTCTGTGGAATCAGTGGTGATATCCCCTTTATCATTTTTTATTGTGTCTATTTGATTCTTCCCTCTTTTCTTCTTTATTAGTCTTGCTAACCATCTATCACTTTTGTTGATCTTTTCAAAAACAGTAGCTCCTGGATGCATTCCTAACATCAATGGTCTTTACAATGTGGCATGTTTTTGCAGTGGCTGGTACCGGTTATTTCTTTCCATGTTTAGTGCTTCCTTCAGGAACTCTTGTAGGGCAGGCCTGGTGTTGACAAAGTCTCTCAGCATTTGCTTCTCTGTAAAGGATTTTTTTTCCCTTCACTTATGACGCTTAGTTTGGCTGGATATGAAAATCTGGGTTGAAAATTCTTTTCTTTACAAATGTTGAATATTGGTTCCCACTCTCTTCTGGCTTGTAGAGTTTCTGCTATTAGTCTGATGGGCTTCCCTTCGTGGGTAACTCGACCTTTCTCTCTGGCTACCCTTAACATATTTTCCTTCATTTCAACTTTGGTGAATATGACAAGTATGTGTCTTGGGGTTGCTCTTCTTGAGGAGTGTCTTTGTGGCATTCTCTGTATTACCTGAATTTGAATGTTGGTCTGCCTTGCTAGGTTGGGAGGTTCTGGATAAGATCCTGCAGAGTGTTTTCCAACTTGGTTCCATTCTCCCCGTCACTAGGTACACCAATCAGATGTAGATTTGGTCTTTTCACATAGTTTCATATTTCTTGGAGACTTTGTTTGTTTCTTTTTACTCTTTTTTCTCTAAGCTTCTCTTCTCACTTCATTTCATTCATTTGATCTTCAATCACTGATACCCTTTCTTCCAGTTGATCAAATCAGCTACTGAAGCTTGTGGATTTGTCATGTAGTTCGCATGCCACAGTTTTCAGCTACATCAGGTCATTTAAGGACATCTCTACACTGGTTATTCTATTTATCCATTCATCTAATCTTTTTTCAAGGTTTTTAGCTTCTTTGCAATGGGTTTAATCTTCCTCCTTTAGCTTGGAGAAGTTTGATTTTCTGAAGCCTTTTTCTCTCAACTTGTCAAAGTCATTCTCTGTTCAGCTTTGTTCCATTGCTGGTGAGGAGCTGCATTCCTTTGGAGGGGGAGAGGTGCTCTGATTTTTAGAATTTTCAGATATTCTGCTCTGTTTTTTCCCCATCTTTGTGGTTTTATCTACCTTTGTTCTTTAATGATGGTGACGTACAGATGTGGTTTTGGTGTGGATGTCCTTTCTGTTTGTTAGTTTTCCTTCTAACAGTCAGGACCCTCAGCTGCAGGTATGTTGGAGTTTGCCAGAGGGCCACTCCAGATCCTGTTGCCTGGGTATCAGTGGCAGAGTCTGCTGAACAGCAAATGTTGCTGCCTGATCATTCCTTTGGAAGCTTCGTCTCAGAGGGTTACCCGGTCGTGTGAGGTGTCAGTCTGCCCCTACTCGAGGGTGCCTCCCAGTTAAGCTACTTGGGGGTCAGGAACCCACTTGAGGAGGCAGTCTGTCCATTCTCAGATCTCAAACTCCATGCTGGGAGAACCATTACTCTCTTCAGAGCTGTCAGACAGGGACATTTAAGTCTGCAGAGGTTTCTGCTGCCTTTTGTTTGGCTATGCCCTGTCCCCAGAGGTGGAGTCCACAGAGGCAGGCAGGCCTCCTTGAGCTGCGGTGGGCTCCACCCAGTTGGAACTTCCTGGCAGCTTTGTTTACCTACTCAAGTCTCAGCAGTGGTGGGCACCCCTCCTCCAACCTCACTGCCGCCTTGCAGTTCCATTCACAGACTGCTATGCTACCAGTGAGCAAATCTCCTTGGGCGTGGGACCCTCTGAGTCAGGCGCAGGATATAATCTCCTGGTGTGACGTTTGCTAAGACCGTTGGAAAAGCACAGTATTAGGGTGGAAGTGACCCAATTTTCCAGTTACCGTCTGTCACAGCTTCCCTTGGCTAGGAAAGGGAATTCCCTGACCCCTTGTGCTTCCCGGGTGAGGCGATGCCTCGCCCTCCTTCGGCTCATGCATGGTGGGCTGCACCCACTCTCCTGCACCCACTATCTGATAATCCCCAGTGAGATGAACTCAGTACCTCAGTTGGAAATGCAGAAATCACCAGTCTTCGGAGTCGCTCACACTGGGAGCTGTAGACTGGAGCTGTTCCTATTTGGCCATCTTGGAACCGCACCCGCTGCTTATTATCTTAGTATTATCTTCAGTCAGTGATGTTTTGGGATGAATATTTTTAACCACTCATTCATTTTCTGAAATTTTGTCTAGTAAAGACTAAGTGATATAATTAATGATATGGTTTGGCTCTGTGTCCTCACTCAAATCTCATGTCAAGTTGTAATCCCTATAATCCCCGTGTGTTGAGGCAGACACCTGGTGGGAGGTGACTGGATCATGGGGGCAGTTTCCCCCAGGCTGTTCTTGTGATAGTGAGTGAGTTCTCATGGGATCAGATGGTTTTATAAGGGCCTCTTCCTACTTAACTCTCTCCTCTTCCCTGTTTCCATATGAATAAGGTCCTTGCTTTCCCTTTGCCTTTTGCCATGGTTGTAAGTTTTCAGAGGCCTCCTTAGCCATGTGGAACTGTGAGTCAGTTAAACCTCTTCCTTTGATAAATTATCTTTATAGCAGTGTGAAAATGAACTAATATAATTAATAAATGCACTTGCTGATACATAGAGTGGGAGTGTCACCATCAAACTTTTCACTGAGGCACCTCATCTCTTACCTCTGAATTCTTCTTATTTCCTGTGTGACCACATATCAGTGGAGTTGAGGCAAAGTACCGGGGCCTAACTATATATTTAGCATCAATACAGCTCAATGCATTTCTTTTTAAAGATAAAAAGTATGGTGCCATAAATGTAAATGTTTTAACATTTGTTTCTTATACTGTAAAGGATTGTCTTTTCCCTCTGAAGAGTATGCATCACCAGTTGGAGACCATGATTATGAAAACTGAAAATGATGGAAAAGTATTGAAAACAGAGTGACATGTTTAGACTTCAATTAAAATAATTGCTCTGTAACTAAGTTTCTTAGACAGCTTTAAGTATTTATTTTAATTTTGTCATTTTGGCTGAATAGAAAACTTTCTAATATGTAGTTTAGATTTCTTTAATTTATTAATTACCATTATAACAGTACTTATATTCTTGTTTTTAACACTATTATAATGTGCAGCAATACAGAAAGCTCTTTAGATTCTATTACAGTTTAAAAAAAAACATGTGTTGGCTGGGCACTGTGGCTCATGCCTGTAATCCCAGCACTTTGGGAGGCCAAGGCGGGTGGATCACTTGAGGTCGGGAGTTTGAGACCAGCCTGATCAACATGAAGAAACCCCATCTATACTAAAAAGATAAAATTTACTGGACATGGTGACACATGCCTGTAATCCTAGCTACTTGGAAAACTGAGGCAGGAGAATAGCTTGAACCTGGGAGGCAGAGGTTGCAGTGAGCCAAGATAGTGCCATTGCACTCCAGCCTGGGCAACAAGAGTGAAACTCCATCTCAAAACAAACAAACAAACAGACAGACAAACAAACAAACACTCTATATTGTGGCCCCATATTGTTATTCTTTTAAAATCCCTGTTGTTGATTTTCAGAAAGCTTTAGCCTCTTCTCCTATATCTAGCTATTGTTATTATTATTATCATTTCCTTCTTGACTAATCCAATTTAATATATATTTAGAGAACATGAAACCAAGATTACAGGCCTCAGAAAAATTATATCTAAAATAAGGCAAGATGTTTCTGAGTTCGGGCCTGAGGGATATTCCTCTATGTAAATTGAGTATGTGGTTGATTATGTGGACTCAATAATTCTGGTCTTTCGGGAAGCTTTTTTGGCTCAATTTTTGAGTGTAGGATAAATTCCAGATAAATATAAATACTATTAGACCTCTGAGTTCTGGACAAAGAAAGCAATGCCTCTGTGTTTTACACATAGTGTTGATGGTTGCTCTTTATAAAGACTGGTTAACATTTCTTTTCATTTGTTAGGACATTTGAACTTCTAAATTTGCTGAATGGTTGAGTAGATATAAACAGGAAAACCTTGATCTTGACACACAAATTGACTACTGAAAGCAGGATGAAGAAAGAGGAAGAAAAGAGAGAGTAAGGAGGGTAAATGCATACAAAATCTAGAACTTACTGTGAGCAGGAGCCCTTTCAAACTGCAAGTGAACCCTGCATAAAGTCACAGTGTAGAGGTATAAGAAGAGGTACCTCTGCAGATGGTCAGAGGGAGGCCATGGCCACTTGGGTGTGACACAATAATGATACCTTGGCAGTGCACACTGCCGGGCAGACAATACTCAGTGGGTGTCTAAGAGGAATTTAGGCTGAGCTGACTTCCAAATAAATCAACTTATGATAAACAAAACTGTCTCCTTCATACGTTATTGTGTGCCCAATGAATCAAGATTGTATTTATTCCACTGACTATCGGGCGATTCACCCATTTTTATAAAAATTTTCATAAATACAGAAAAGCTCTAAAGGCAATATAAGAACACATACACATCTTCTCAAAATTATCCTATTTACCTCAGGCTTGTTTAAAGGAATAAAGTGTTAAAGATGCAGTTTAATTTCTTTTTAAATCCCTTCCCAGCCTCAGAATTGAGAGAGTGCGCCTTCTACTACCAAGGGCAATTTTGGAGTTTGAGAAATTAGCGGGAAAAAATAAATATGTGATTTTATTTTCATCTCATATTCTGGGTTATGCTGTACATAAAGTAAAAGGAAGTATTACACATTCTTTTTCTATAGATTTGTTTTTCTTTTTCATCATGTAATAGTGCATCAAATGTCTCATCAGATATTCATTAGGTCTACTTGATGGATAGCAGTACATTTGTTTTGGCACATACTATGTGGGTAAGGAGTTTCTAAAGTCGTGTTTAATGAAGTTACATAGTTTTAATACCTGACGAGGGAGTGCCCCGACTGAGCAACCACAAGGGAAATAAAATGATTAAAACATCCTAGCTGCTGTTCTTTTTCACTTAGGAAACACAGAATACCAGATGCAGATATTTCGGGTGCAGAGTTTGCCTGTAGACAAATTATTTGTCTTTCCCATATGATATTTTATTCTGGATCATAAGATAGGAAAGATTGTCACAGGTTGCATTCCCAGGAAGCAGACACAGATTTGGGGTTTGCATGCAAGGGTTTTATTGTGTAATGCCTTGGAAACACTCCTGATGAGAGTGAGGGAGGCAGGCTTTTGCAGAGGAAAAAGTTGAACTGTGATGCAAATGCAATACAGGACTTAGCTGATCCCATGGAGCTCTTGAAAGCAGGGTGGCCCTTCTCACCTTTCCCCATTTGAGGCAAGAGTAAAAATGCTTGCTTCTGTGGAGGGAGAGATAGTCTTCAGTGAGGCAGTTCCTCATGGTCTAAGGTAATTTCACGAGAGGGCCTTAAGTGCACACCGTCAGCAGGAAACACTACCAGCATCTGGAGAAATGAGTGCCACAGTCCTGAAGGGGGAATCCACAGGGCTCGCCATAGCACTCAGCCTGTACATGCAGTGTATTTAAAATAGCATAAAGCAGATACAAGGGCATGCATATTGTTAATAGTCAAATCACATGTTGATAGTCAAATAATCATTCAATTTCATCAGGGCAGCTATCCAAATTAATGTAATTTGATTTTTCTGCCAATATATATTTTATTCTTAGTAGTAAAATTATAAAAGTAGGTGAATGTTTTTTCATATCTTTAAACAATTAAACCATTGAAATATCTATTTAAGAACTATTTCATGAAGATGATCTCAAGCAATCAGACAGTAAGGGGATGTGCAAAAGTAAGAAAAACCATGTTCATTCTAAAGAAACAGTAATATAATTTGACAGATTAAATACACAGATGAGAACAATCATGTAACAACACATAAGAAAGTGCACAATAATGTCATGGAATGAAAATTCTAGCACAATATAGATTGCAGAAGCTGCCAGAGTATGTTGGTATCTGTGCTGGCGAAGAAATATCATTAATAAAAGGAACACTTGAAGTTTTTCCTTTTACATTTCTCCAAAGGTACTGCTTTTAGTAGGTTAAAGGTAATTACTGTCTCATTATTCTTTTTGTAAATACCTAGGTTATCAAAAGTTATCAAAGGAAAAATGGAACAGATACATGTTAGTTTCCAAAACTGTTTAGTCCAGTAATTAATTTAAATGATGTTGCAATTGTATGACTTTGGTTACAATCTGGATTAAGTAATTTCCCCGAGTAGTTCTTTGTATACCTATAATGGAAAAGACATAGAACATAAGTATTATTCTTGTGTTCATAAGAGCAGAGTCATAGTCCTGATCTACTAGAAGTCAGCATTCTGGTGAAAATGCATTTACCATGTTGTTAACCATATCTCTGCGATACACAGCTACTGTCCTCTATATGATAGCCTATGATGTTAACTATTCCTTAAGTTTAGAAAGAAAACAACTACATTTAGAAGTACTAATCCTGTAGTTCCATAGGATTCTGGAAGAAATCTGACTACTGAGGCTGATTGATTGATTGGAATGATATGATGTTTGAGTGAACTGTCTGAATATAAAAATTATATAGTATAATCAGGGCCCAGGCTAGACTACGTTTTGTTCTGAAAGCTTCCTTGAAAGTTGAAAGTTTGGAGTTCATGGGAAAATTTACCCAGTAAGCATCATTTTACTTAAAATAAAGTTACAAATGAGAGGCAGTCCTAGGCTACTTCTCAGATGTTTAACAAAACTCGATTTTCTTAGATCTAACTTTGGGTCAAGGTTTCACTAAGTATGGATCCCTTGGTGAGTTGTGAGCTCCAGAGGTGACATGGAAATCTGGTGGCAGAAGAGGCCGCAGGGAGAGGAGAAAGAAGGAACCGGAGCTTCCAACAACCTGTATCTCATCATGGAGAGAAAAAGTGAGCTGAGCAGTAAAGGAAGAATGTCTGTTGAATACATTAATGCCATTTCAATCTACAAGTTGTTTCCATGTTAGGGATTGTTTTAGATGATATTTTAGGATAATACTTTAAATAAATAACATTC
The DNA here is from genome assembly GCF_049350105.2 of Macaca mulatta. Taxonomy (NCBI): domain Eukaryota; kingdom Metazoa; phylum Chordata; class Mammalia; order Primates; family Cercopithecidae; genus Macaca; species Macaca mulatta. The sequence goes on from NC_133409.1 coordinate 110,999,951, forward strand.
AGTTTGATGGTTTTAATTCAAATTCATTTTGATATTTGACTCAAATTTATTTTACTTTGATAATTTTTCACTTGCTTGTGGTAGTTTTAAAATATGTCTTTACTTTATGGTCTTAATTTTTACTTTCTTTTGGATTGTATTTATTGCCTAAATAACATTATAGTAACAATACAATAAATCAAATAGAAGAAAAATTTACTCACCATCTCCTCATGTTGACATATCAGCTGCTTTCATTTTTCTGTTTTTTTTGTGTAGTGTTTCCATACATAAACATTATAACCAAAACAGAGACACTTTTGTGTTCTGCTCTTTTTCACTTGACAGTGTATCATGTTTTATGATTTTTCATCCTTTACCCTCTACCACTCCTAAAAAGGAGAAACCTTTGCTTTCCAGATTCCATGTTGGGTGCCCAGGCTTGTAAACCTCTGCCCTGGGCAATGACTTTTTATGCATCTTCCTTTCATGATGGGGCTATATGTTCCATCTATGAGAACATGCATCTCTGTGGATGTCTTCTCCAATTAGAAGGGAATGACTTTCCATTCTCCTCTTAAAAGTGCAAAGAAACTGCACCTTCTCAGACACCACTTTGGGGATGCTTATTATTTTCAGTGTCATTTGAATTTAAAGGTAATTTCAAGTTTTATAGTTGAAACACTTCTCAACTGGTTCCCTTTGTGTGATGCCTGGCATGTAGCAGGCATGCAATAAATGTTTATTAATGAAGAATATTTTCATACAGGATTGCAATCAATTACATTAGCAGAAGAAAATTTCTCATAATGCGTCTCCAAAAGAAAATTTGTGTGCCTACAAGAATAATTATTAAAAATAAACAAACAAAACTTCCTAAAACAAAAGTCATAATGCATTGAAACATACAGTTTGAAGAATAATGCTAGCCATTGTCGTATTTGCTTATAAACTCTTTTAAGCTTCACAACAACAACAACGTGTGATACTTTTATTTATACTCCTGTCTTGTAGATGAATATGATGCAAAGAAATTAAGCTTGCCCAATTAATAAGCAAGTGTTGGAGCTAAGATTTGAACACTGCCCTTTAGAGTTCCAAGTCTGTGTTCTTATATCTTTGTAGCACCTACAGGATGCTTGTAGGTTGTAGACAGCATAAAGATCAGAATGCTGTAGAAAGAGGCTTCTAGGTGTCCCTTTAAGTATGATGAGTTGGTGCTTTTGAGTGGGAATGTCAGAAGCTGTGATTTCCTGGTGGGGATGTTCCTGATTCCATCCTAGTGTCTTAGAGCAGTTAACCTCTAGATTTTCTGAATTGTCTATAGGTGTAGATATGAACTTTTTAGGACCTTCAGTCATTTAAAAGTGCTCATACCTGGTACAGGTTACTTAACTGCTTAGGAAACTATAGAGAAGATGATACTTCTATATTATACTTGCATATGAAGTGTTTGGGGTTGGCAGGGGAATGCTATGGGTTCTGCCATGGAAATTTCTAAAAATTACAAGTTTGAAATTTAATATAATCAAGCAAAAGGAAATAAAATGAAGTGAAAAAAATTACATCTTTTAACAAGAAAAAGGATTGAATGTAATACTTGATTATATGTAGAGATGTGTTTTGTGAAATTATCTCACAATTAAAAAACGTATAAATGCTAGAAGGAATATCTAATGTTTTATAAAATTCTATAAACATATATTTTACTTTTATTTATTTTGAATAAATTGTAATATTAAACTCTGCATATCAATAAATACAACCTTAAGATAAAAATAAGTATGTTGTAGAATTCCAATTAAAAATATACAATATTTTTAATATTGCATGAAATATTAATATTTATTAAATATTAATAAATATTATTAAATATTAATAATAAACATTAATTAATAAAACTTATCATTAAATATTATTAATTAATATTAATTAATAAAACTTATTATTAAATATTATTAATTAATATTAATTAATAAAACTTATTATTAAATATTATTAATTAATATTAATTAATAAAACTTATTAAATATTAATATTTAATAAGCTATGAGTACTTATAATTTAACCTTTATTAGAACTAGTAGTAATTTTTTTTAAAAAAGCCTTATTTAGACCAAGCATCCACTAAGTAATGGTTGCCTTCTTCAATTCCCTGGGAAATTTTAAAGGACATAGCTAAACATTCTTAAAAATACTTCTGAGAAATACAACTCCACTTCATAGATATAGTAAGTCTGTCAAAAACATTAAATGTCTGAGCACAATAGCAACATTCTATTTTGGTGTCAGGAATTAATTTTAGGAAATATGAGCTTGTATTCACAATGTGATGCTATAATTGTAGGTTATAGAAATATGCTGGGAAGATAACACCATAAATGTCTCTTCCATAAATTACATAAAGTGAGGCAATTTGAAATGAAACTGTATGGTTTTTTTAATGATTAAATTAGTGTACTTTATGTTATTTGAAATACTCAGTTTTCAGAATGAGGCAAGGATGTTACAAACTAGTAACTTAGAATTAGGGTGCGGATCCATGTTTGTATAATATATAGCTCATGAACTGTGCTTCTGACCTGCCAATATTTCTCAAGATTTTTCCTAGAAAGGCAGCATAAATTTGAAACACAAATCAACAAAATTAAAACTACAAATGCACTAAAAACTATAATTTTGAGTTTTGAAAAAATTATCCATCTGCTTAAGTGATGAGGTCGTGACTAGCAACTAAACTGAAGACAAAAGATACACTGATTAAAAATGTATCATCTATAATGCTTTTGCATATCTGTTGGAGAGTCTCAACTTTTGTATTTGAATAGCCTTCCTTAGTTGTTAGTGCTTCTTAATATTTATGCCAAAATGAAAATATGTGTGAGGCATATATAATAAATCTACCAGAATTCACTTTTCTCACTTATATCTGGAACGATATTAGCCCAGTTAATTTTATCACTAGCTTATTTGTGTGAATTGCATTTAATAAAACAAAGAGTTACTATTGACAGTATTAAAGAAAAACATTTGGTGGGTGTTGGCCATAGCCAGGTATTCACTTTGGGCTTTACACTCTTTATCTCATGTAATCTTCAAACAACCCTGTGAGATGGAAATATTATTATCTCTATTCTATAGATAGAATTTCTATAAAATTATAGACAATTTTGTTTTCAAATATACTGTTTCTTCCTTGCTATGTCTAAGGTATAAAGAATCCATCCTTAGTATAGAACTAACATAATAATCTAACTTGATACAATTGAAGAAATCTATCTTTGTAGACTTTCAGATAGTCTTTCAGCTGCATATTACTACCATCCTTAAATAAAGGATTTGTTTTGTACCAACAACTTTGGAAAATATACTTTTGGGTTACTCGAAAATTTACTAACTTCATTGTCAGGGTTAAGGTTAGATGCTTACTGAAAGAAATTTATCAAGATCTGCCATTGACACTACAGTTGTCCCTCAGTATATACAGGAGGTTGGTTCTAGGACGCCTCATATACTACAATCTGCACATACTCAAGGCCAGTTGTCAGCCCTGAGGAAACTGAGTATACCAAAAGTTGGTCCTTCCAATATGCCTGCTTTGCATCCTAAGAACATTGTATTTTCAATCCACGTATGGTTAACAAAAATCTGCCTGTAAGTTGACCCTTGCAGTTCAAATCCATGTTGCTTGAGGGTAAACTATATTTGTAAATAATTAGTGAGTAGGAATTAACCATGAGGCAAGGTTTTTTTATTGCACTGTAAAAAATGTTCAGCACACTTTTCTAAAATAGCTTAATATTATAGCTGTACAGCTAAAGGTGAACTGCTAAGCACAGATATCACTGTAGTGAATTGAACTGAATAATGATTAGAAGAACAAATATTAGAGTGAATAAACTCAGCAGAAAGGCCATGCTCTTTCATTTTTTTGTGTGTAACTACCTAGGTTTGGACAAGCTGAGTCATATGGCAGGTATATGTTTACTTTTTGAAAAACCCGCAAACTGTTTTCCAAAGGAATTGTTCCATTGTACATTAAGACCACCAATTTATGAGTGTTCCAGTTCCTTTACATCCTTGCTAGCAGTGGGAGCGTTAGTCATTCTAATCAGTATGTACTGGTACCTAATTATGATTTGAATTTGCATTGCCTCATAACTAATGACGTTGAGCTACTTTTTCTGAGTTTATTTGCTATCTCTACATTTTCTTTGGTGAAATATTTCTTAAAATCTTTTTCCCATTGTTTTCATTGGGATATCTGTTTTCTTATTTTTGAGTTTTGAGAGTTATTTATATATTCAGGATGCAATTTATATATTCAAGATGCCAAGTTTTCTGAGGGACACATGATTTGTAAATATTTTCTCCCAGTGTATAGCTTGTCTTTTCATTCTCTTAAGAGGATATCTTAAAGGCTTGGACATAAATGTTCATATAAGCATTATTTGTAACAGCCAAAATATGGAAACAACCTGAATATACATCGACAGGTGAGAAGATAAACAAATGGTGGTATCTAATCCATGGAAAACTATACAGCAATATAAAGCAAAGAATTGTTGACACATAACATGTCAGCTGAAGAATAATGAGGTTCATAAATTTAGAGAATTCTGTGTTTTATAAAGGGTTGCTACTGGGGAAGTGCAGCCTCTGATAGAAACCAGAAGCAGATGTTCTTAGAGAAGAGTGACATAGAAATTTATGCTGAATGAGTCAACTAAGTATACGTATTTAACAGTTTATATGAGAAGTTGTAAATATTCACAAAGGGGGCTTGCATACATGCATAGTAAGCAAACTTGCATGTTAACATATGTCCCATGTTTACTTTCAGTGCATGAAAATTAGGCTGTATGCATCAAGAGGTGAAATGCAGGAAGCAAAGTCATCTTGTATGCAGCCTCTGTAAACTGGCCAAAAGCAGTCTATTATTGGTGGTCCTTTATCAGAAAGAAATACAGGTCAGTTGTGTAGATCAGCAGCAAAGCACATCTTTCAAAAGAGCTGGTTTCTGTTTAACATAGGGGACTGGTTTCTGTTTAACTCATAGCCTAATGGCGATTACTGAAGGAGGAGATTTAAGGAGGTTGTTCAACCTCCTATCTTCTCATGGCCCAAATTCAGTTTTTAAGTTTCTCTGGGGTGCCCCAGCCAAGACAGGGTTTGTTCAGTGGGTTGGGGGACTTAGGATTTTATTTTTATTTCTCAAGCAACATGGGTTGCTCTCAAAATAATTATGCTGAAGCCAGACTAAAAAGAGTACACACTTTATAATTACATTTATATAAAATTCTAGAAAATGCAAACTAATTTATAGTGACAAAACACGATAAGTAACTGCATGGAAATAGGAGGGTGGGAAGTGGGAAGGATGACATAAAGGCATGAGGAAATTTTTGGAGGTGATGAGTACATTCATCATACTGCTTTCAGTGATGATTTCATGGGTTTATTCATGTGTTCAAACTTGAATTGTATACTTTAAATATGTACAGTTTGTTGTATGTCAATTGTACCTCAAAAAAGCAGTTTTTAAAATCAGCAGAAATTTTGCATTATACTCCTTTTACTTGTACTGTTAATTGAATTACCAAAAAAAAAAAAAAGGAAAAAAATTATAGAGTACATAGTACTCTAAAGTTATACTGCATTTCATTCCTATTGTTGCAACACCATTTGGCTCCTTCTAAGGTAAAACATTAACATTGCAAAGGGATAAAATTCTTGCCCTTCTCCTTTAAAGTTTAAGATGAAGAAATTTCATTCGGAAAGTTCTATTTAGAAAATAATGCATCATAAAATTCTCAGTATTTATATTGACTGTGAGAAGAACGTATTAAAAAACTGTTTTTCATAGAAAACATAATAAATTCTGTCCTTGGCAAGGTATGTAATTAAAAACTTAAAAAAATACCACCAGCAGGCATTAATTTCATATGTCAGGTCATGCAATAGGAAATAATTGATTTTTTTTAAGTTGGATGATTGAAATGAAAGGATATTTATAAAGGACAGCATGAAGTAAAGCAGGTCAACAGAATCATTTGGGGAAGGGTTATAAATTTCACTGAGCATTGTTGGCATATTTTCCGGTTTTCCCGTTTTATGGCCCTTGAAATATACAGCACAATTCTTAATACTGAGTTAAACAAGACTGAATTCCAGCAGAAGGCCGGAGGCAGGTTCCATGGGATCTGCTGGGAGTAGCAACAGTTTACAGCTCACCACCCACAGGCAGCAGCTGGCTCAGGACTGTTCTCCCCATCTCCACTCCCCACTGCTGCCCTCCCTTATGTGCCACAGAGGAAGAAAAGGGTTTACTATTCTGCTCCATTAGCCCTTGTTTCTTATATTTTTTCCCCCTAGATAATAGATTATCTTTTCATTTTATTCATATTCCTTAGCCATGTCCTATTAGTGAAAATACTTTCATCCTGAATTAGCATTTAGTCTACCTTAATTCTCCCTGTTTGTTCCCTCCATTTATACATTTCCTTAATTTACTGTTTCAAATCTGCTTAGAGTATTGGACATCCTATTAAAGTTGTTGCAACTACAGAGGACAGAGAGAAAGAAATTTCAGAGGACTGCTTCCTTCATTTAAAAGTTGTGAATATTATTTACTTCTTGCTTTAATTACTTTGCAACATACCTCCTTGACTTTATAGATAATTGTAGATATTTAATGTATTAATGATAATAATAATTTCAATAATTTTTAATAACAGTGGAACTCTTCAAATGAGAATTTTGAAGAATTTTAGCATGCCATGTAATGAAAGTGTAAATGTAAATTACTTCTTAATAATTAAGAAATGCTTACAACATGATTAAAGGGAACATTTTCATTTGGGATAAGAGCGAAAAAATACAAACATCTTTTTGCTTTCATAAATGTCTTACTTAGAATGGTTTTAGATTTATAGGAAATTTTTTTTTGAGATGGAGTTTCGCTCTTGTTGCCCAGTCTGGAGTGTGGTGGTGTGATCTTGACTCACTGTAACCTCCTTCTCCCAGGTTCAAGTGATTCTCCTGCCTCGGCCTCCTGAGTGGTGTCATTACAGGTGCCTGCCATCATGCCCAGCTAATTTTTTTTTTTAATTATACTTTAAGTTCTAGGGTACATGTGCATAACGTGCAGGTTTTTTACATATGTATACATGTGCCATGTTGGTGTGCTGCACCTATCGACTCGTCAGCACCCATCAACTCGTCATTTACATCAGGTATAACTCCCAATGCAATCCCTCCCCCCTCCCGACTCCCCGTGATAGGCCCCGGTGTATGATGTTCCCCTTCTGGAGTCCAAGTGATCTCATTGTTCAGTTCCCACCTATGAGTGAGAACATGCGGTGTTTGGTTATCTGTTCTTGCGATAGTTTGCTGAGAATGATGGTTTCCAGCTGCATCCATGTCCTTACAAAGGACACAAACTCATCCTTTTTCTATGGCTGCAGAGTATTCCATGGTGTATATGTGCCACATTTTCTTAATCCAGTCTGTCACTGATGGACATTTGGGGAGATTCCAAGTCTTTGCTATTGTGAATACTGCTGCAATAAACATACGTGTGCATGTGTCTTTATAGCAGCATGATTTATAATCCTTTGGGTATATACCCAGTAATGGGATGGCTGGGTCATATGGTACTTCTAGTTCTAGATCCTTGAGGAATCGCCATACTGTTTTCCATAATGGTTGAACTAGTTTACAATCCCACCAACAGTGTAAAAGTGTTCCTATTTCTCCACATCCTCTCCAGCACCTGTTGTTTCCTGACTTTTTAATGATTGCCATTCTAACTGGTGTGAGATGGTATCTCATTGTGGTTTTGATTTGCATTTCTCTGATGGCCAGTGATGATGAGCATTTTTTCATGTGTCTGTGGGCTGTATGAATGTCTTCTTTTGAGAAATGTCTGTTCATATCCTTTGCCCACTTTTTGATGGGGTTGTTTTTTTCTTCTAAATTTGTTTGAGTTCTTTGTAGGTTCTGGATATAAGCCCTTTGTCTGATGAGAAGAATGGAAAAATTTTTTCCCATTCTGTAGGTTGCCTGTTCACTCTGATGGTAGTTTCTTTTGCTGTGTAGAAGCTCTTTAGTTTAATTAGATCCCATTTATCAATTTTGGCTTTTGTTGCCATTGGTTTTGGTGTTTTAGACATGAAGTCCTTGCCCATGCCTATGTCCTGAATGGTATTACCTAGGTTTTCTTCTAGGGTTTTTATGGTATTAGGTCTAACATTTAAGTCTCTAATCCATCTTGAATTGATTTTCATATAAGGAGTAAGGAAAGGATCCAGTTTCAGCTTTCTACTTATGACTAGCCAATTTTCCCAGCACCATTTATTAAATAGGGAATCATTTCCCCAGTTCTTGTTTTTCTCAGGTTTATCAAAGATCAGATGGCTGTAGATGTGTGGTATTATTTCTGAGGACTCTGTTCTGTTCCATTGGTCTATATCTCTGTTTTGGTACCAGTACCATGCTGTTTTGGTTACTGTAGCCTTGTAGTATAGTTTGAAGTCAGGTAGCGTGATGCCTCCAGCTTTGTTCTTTTGACTTAGGATTGTCTTGGAGATGCGGGCTCTTTTTTGGTTCCATATGAACTTTAAAGCAGTTTTTTCCAATTCTGTGAAGAAAGTCATTGGTAGCTTGATGGGGATGGCATTGAATCTATAAATTACCTTGGGCAGTATGGCCATTTTCATGATATTGATTCTTCCTATCCATGAGCATGGTATGTTCTTCCATTTGTTTGTGTCCTCTTTTATTTCACTGAGCAGTGGTTTCTAGTTCTCCTTGAAGAGGTCCTTTACTTCCCTTGTAAGTTGGATTCCTAGGTATTTTATTCTCTTTGAAGCAATTGTGAATGGGAGTTCACTCATGATTTGGCTCTCTGTTTGTCTGTTACTGGTGTATAAGAATGCTTGTGATTTTTGCACATTAACTTTGAACCCTGGGACTTTGCTGAAGTTTCTTATCAGCTTAAGGAGATTTTGGGCTGAGACAATGGGGTTTTCTAAATAAACAATCATGTCATCTGCAAACAGGGACAATTTGACTTCTTCTTTTCCTAACTGAATACTCTTTATTTCTTTCTCTTGCCTGATTGCCCTAGCCAGAACTTCCAACACTATGTTGAATAGGAGTGGTGAGAGAGGGCATCCCTGTCTTGTGCCAGTTTTCAAAGGGAATTTTTCCAGTTTTTGCCCATTCAGCAAGATATTGGCTGTGGGTTTGTCATAAATAGCTCTTATTATTTTGAGGTACGTTCCATCAATACCGAATTTATTGAGAGTTTTTAGCATGAAGGGCTGTTGAATTTTGTCAAAAGCCTTTTCTGCATCTATTGAGATAATCATGTGGTTTTTGTCTTTGGTTCTGTTTATATGCTGGATTACGTTTATTGATTTGCATATGTTGAACCAGCCTTGCATCCCAGGGATGAAGCCCATTTGTTCATAGTGGATAAGCTTTTTGATGTGCTGCTGGATCCAGTTTGCCAGTGTTTTATTGAGGATTTTTGCATCGATGTTCATCAGGGATAGTGGTCTAAAATTCTCTTTTTTTGTTGTGTCTCTGCCAGGCTTTGGTACCAGGATGATGTTGGCCTCATAAAATGAGTTAGGGAGGATTCCCTCTTTTTCTATTGATTGGAATAGTTTCAGAAGGAATGGTACCAGCTCCTCCTTGTACCTCTGGTAGAATTCAGCTGTGAATCCATCTGGTCCTGGACTTTTTTTTCGTTGGTAGGCTATTAATTATTGCCTCAATTTCAGAGCCTGCTATTGGTCTATTCAGGGATTCAGCTTCTTCTTGGTTTAGTCTTGGGAGAGTGTAAGTGTCCAGGAAATTATCCATTTCTTCTAGATTTTCTAGTTTATTTGCATAGAGGTGTTTATAGTATTCTCTGATGGTAGTTTGTATTTCTGTGGGGTCGGTGGTGATATCCCCTTTATCATTTTTTTATTGCGTCTATTTGATTCTTCTCTCTTTTCTTCTTTATTATTCTTGCTAGCGGTCTATCAATTTTGTTGATCATTTCAAAAAACGAACTCCTGGATTCATTGATTTTTTGGAGGGTTTTTTGTGTCTCTATCTCCTTCAGTTCTGCTCTGATCTTAGTTATTTCTTGCCTTCTGCTAGCTTTTGACTGTGTTTGCTCTTGCTTCTCTAGTTCTTTTAATTGTGATGTTAGAGTGTCTATTTTAGATCTTTCCAGCTTTCTCTTGTGGGCATTTAGTGCTATAAATTTCCCTCTACACACTGCTTTAAATGTGTCCCCGAGATTCTAGTATATTGTATCTTTGTTCTCATTGTTTTCAAAGACCATCTTTATTTCTGCCTTCATTTCGTTATGTACCCAGTAGTCATTCAGGAGCAGGTTGTTCAGTTTCCATGTAGTTGAGCGTTTTTGATTGAGTTTCTTAGTCCTGAGTTCTAGTTTGATTGCACTGTGGTCTGAGAGACAGTTTGTTATAATTTCTGTTCTTGTACATTTGCTGAGGAGTGCTTTACTTCCAATTATGTGGTCAATTTTGGAATAAGTGTGATGTGGTGCTGAGAAGAATGTATATTCTGTTGATTTGTGGTGGAGAGTTCTGTAGATGTCTATTAGGTCTGCTTGCTGCAGAGATGAGTTCAATTCCTGGATATCCTTGTTAACTTTCTGTCTCGTTGATCTGTCTAATGTTGGCAGTGGGGTGTTGATGTCTCCCATTATTATTGTATGGGAGTCTAAGTCTCTTTGTAAGTCTTTAAGGACTTGCTTTATGAATCTGGGTGCTCCTGTATTGTGTGCATATATATTTAGGATAGCTAGCTCTTTCTGTTGAATTGATCCCTTTACCATTATGTAATGGCCTTCTTTGTCTCTTTCGATCTTTGATGGTTTAAAGTCTGTTTTATCAGAGACTAGTATTGCAACCCCTGCTTGTTTTTGTTCTCCATTTGCTTGGTAGATCTTCCTCCATCCCTTTATTTTGAGCCTATGTATGTCTCTGCATGTGAGATGGGTCTCCTGAATACAGCAGACTGATAAGTCTTGACTCTTTATCCAGTTTGCCAGTCTGTGTCTTTTAATTGGAGCATTTAGTCCATTTACATTTAAGATTAATATTGTTATGTGTGAACTTGATCCTGCCATTATGATATTAACTGGTTATTTTGCTCGTTAATTGATGCAGTTTCTTCCTAGCCTCGATAATCTTTACATTTTGGCATGTTTTTGCAATGGCTGGTACCGGTTGTTCCTTTCCATGTTTAGTGCTTCCTTCAGGGTCTCTTGTAAGGCATGCCTGTTGGTGACAAAATCTCTAAGCATTTGTTTGTCTGTAAAGGATTTTATTTCTCCTTGACTTATGAAACTTAGTTTGGCTGGATATGAAATTCTGGGTTGAAAATTCTTTTCTTTAAGAATGTTGAATATTGGCCCCCACTCTCTTCTAGCTGGTAGAGTTTCTGCTGAGAGATCTGCTGTTAGTCTGATGGGCTTCCCTTTGTGGGTAACCCGACCTTTCTCTCTGGCTGCCCTTAAGATTTTTTCCTTCATTTCAACCTTGGTGAATCTGGCAATTATGTGTCTTGGAGTTGCTCTTCTCGAGGAGTATCTTTGTGGCGTTCTCTGTATTTCCTGGATTTGAATGTTGGCCTGCCCTACTAGGTTGGGGAAGTTCTCCTGGATGATATCCTGAAGAGTGTTTTCCAACTTGGTTCCATTCCCCCCCTCACGTTCAGGCACCCCAATCAGACGTAGATTTGGTCTTTTTACATAATCCCATACTTCTTGCAGGCTTTGTTCATTTCTTTTTCTTCTTTTTTCTTTAGATTTGTCTTCTCGCTTCATTTCATTCATTTGATCCTCAATCGCTGATACTCTTTCTTCCAGTTGATCCAGTCGGTTACTGAAGCTTGTGCATTTGTCATGTATTTCTCGTGTCATGGTTTTCATCTCTGCCCGTTTGTTTATGGCCTTCTCTGCATTAATTATTCTGGTTATCAATTCTTCCACTCTTTTTTCAAGTTTTCAGTTTCTTTGCGCTGGGTACGTAATTCCTCCTTTAGCTCTGAGAAGTTTGATGGACTGAAGCCTTCTCTCATCTCGTCAAAGTCATTCTCCGTCCAGCTTTGATCCGTTGCTGGTGATGAGCTGCGTTCCTTTGCAGGGGGCAATGCGCTCTTATTTTTTGAATTTCCAGCTTTTCTGCCCTGCTTTTTCCCCATCTTTGTGGTTTTATCTGCCTCTGGTCTTTGATGATGGTGACGTACTGATGGGGTTTTGGTGTGGGTGTCCTTCCTGTTTGTTAGTTTTCCTTCTAACAGTCAGGACCCTCAGCTGTAGGTCTGTTGGAGATTGCCTGAGGTCCACTCCAGACCCTGTTTGCCTGGGTGTCAGCAGCAGAGGCTGCAGAAGATAGCATACTGCTGAACAGCGAGCGAGTGTACCTGTCTGATTCTTGCTTTGGAAGCTTCCTCTCAGGGGTGTACTCCACCGTGTGAGGTGTGGGGTGTCGGTCTGCCCCTAATGGAGGATGTCTCCCAGGTAGGCTATTGAGGGGTCAGGGACCCACCTGAGCAGGCAGTCTGTCGGTTCTCAGATCTCCACCTCTGTGTTGGGAGATCCACTGCTCTCTTCAAAGCTGTCAGACAGAGTCGCTTGCGTCTGCAGAGGTTTCTGCTGCTTTTTGTTGTTGTTGTTGTTGTTGTTTAGCTGTGCCCTATCCCCAGAGGTGGAGTCTACAGAGACTGGCAGGCCTCCTTGAACTGCTGTGAGCTCCACCCAGTTCGATCTTCACAGGGCTTTGTTTACGTACTTAAGCCTCAGCAATGGTGGGCGCCCCTCCCCCAGCCTGGCTGCTGCCTTGCGGTTAGATCACGGACTGCTGTGCTAGCAATGAGGAAGGCTCCGTGGGCATGGGACCCTCCCGGCCAGGTGTGGGATATAATCTCCTGGTGTGCCCGTTTGCTTAAAGCGCAGTATTGGGGTGGGAGTTACCCGATTTTCCAGGTGTTGTGTTTCTCAGTTCCCCTGGCTAGGAAAAGGGATTCCCTTCCCCCTTGCACTTCCCAGGTGAGGCGATGCCTTGCCCTGCTTCAGCTCTTGCTGGTCGGGCTGCAAGAGCTGACCAGCACCGATTGTCTTGCACTCCCCAGTGAGATGAACCCAGTACCTCAGTTGATAATGCAGAAATCACCGGTCTTCTGTGTCGCTCGCACTGGGAGCTGGATACTGGAGCTCTTCCTATTCTTCTTTTTTTTTTTTTAAAGCCCAGCTAATTTTTTGTATTTTTAGTAGAGATGGGGTTTCACCATGTTGCTCAGGCTGGTCTCGAACTCCTGACCTCAAGTGATCTGCCTGCTTTGGCCTCCCAAAGTGCTGTGATTACGGGCATGAGCCAATGCGCCTGGCCATATTTATAGGAGATTTTTGAGGATACTACAGTCACCACATACTCTGTACCTAGTTTCCCCTATTGTTATCATCTATAGATGTTATGATACTTTGTCACAACTAATGAACCAATATTGATCCATTATTATTAACTAAATTTTATAATCTATTTGAATTTTGTTAGTTTTTACTTAATATTCTTATTCCGTTCCAGGATCCCATCCAGAATACCACATTACATTGAGTCATCTTGTCTTCCTAGGCTCCTCTTGGCCATGACAGTTTCTCAGGCTTTCTTTGTATTTGATTACCTAGAAAACACTGAAGAATACTCAGAAGTATTTTGTAGTGACCCTCAATTTGGTGATGTTTTACTCATAGATTAGTTAGACTGGGATATAGGATTTGAGGAGGACATCACAGAGGTCAAGTATCATTTTCATCGCATAATATCAAAGGTGCATGCTATCAACATGATGTATCCCTGATCATGTAAACATAGATCACCTCATTGAGTAGTATTTGTCAAATTTCTCCATTATAATCTCCTCCGCCTTCCACTCACCCCTCCTGAATGTCTATACTGTGCTCTTTGAAAGGAAGACACTAAGTGTAGCCCCACTCAAGGGAAGAGTGAGTTAAACTATGACTTTTTGATGGGGAAGATATACACAAATTATTTGGAGCTCTTCTGTACACATTTCTCTTCTCTGTTATTTATGTATGTCTGTATATATTTAATTATTTAAGCATTCATTTATATCAGTATGAACTCATAAATATTTACCTTGTGCTTTAGGATATAAATACTACTTCATTTATTTTGTTGCTCATATTGCTTCAGCTTTGGCCATTGGGAGTTCTTCAAGTTGGCACCTTTGTTGCTACCCCATCATTTTGTGTTTTGAGCACTTCCTTCCTCTCTGACACTACAATATGCTCCAGGCTTATCTTGTATTTTTCCTGTATCAATCCTAGAAGTCACTTCTTTAAGGAGATCTGTTTCTTTTTATTGGAGAACGTTATTAGAAACTATAATCTGAATACCAGGTATGCTCTTGCTACTTGGCATTTTATTAGTTCTGAGCACTCTTAGTTGACAAAACTAGGAAATATGTGTATGTGTAATAACCCTTGGATGTACACACATCTATAATTATTCATCCGTTAGCGTTTTGCATGTTTTAAAAACTAAAAAACACTACCATATTCCTTGTAACATTATACAACTTCCTGGGCTCAAAGTATTTTAAAGATGCTAAAATTTATCCATTTTAAAGATCTATCCATTTTGTCCATTACCTTATCTTATTAATAATCTACAATTTATGTACTTATTCCTTTTTGATGATAATCTAAGTTTTTAAAAATTTGTTATTACAAATGATGTTATTTACAATTTAGGCCATAAAAGTATTTTCATTTATTTTTGAATATGTGTCTCGTAAAGTTTCTCCAGAGAATACCAAAAAGTGAACTTGCTGGATCATAGGCTATTTATATATTGATTGTATTATATATTGCTAAGTTGCTACCCAAAATGATTGTTCTAATTTATATTCCCAACACAAATGTAAGGAAATTTTTGTTCCTACATATTCTCACCAGAAATTTATACTGTCTAGTTTATTGATTTGTATGAATCTTATATTTTCAAAATAGTGGCTCACTATGGCTTTAATTGGCTTTTTCTTGGTACTCATGAGGTTGCATATCTTTTTTTAGGTTTATCAACCCCTGGGTTTGTCTCATCTTTGTCCATGGTATATTTTGTTGTTCAGAAGTTTATCTTACTGTGATTTAGTGTAAAATTAAATGAACTTTTCCTTTATGCTTTGTAATTTTTGTGTGTGTATAGGTTTATTTTCATAATTCTTCTCTACCCCCAAGTTATAAAGGTATTTATATTTTTAAATAATGTTTATTCGACTTTTGGTTTCACGGTTATATTTTTAATCAATCTCAGGATTTATTTTTTGCAAACTGTGAGGTAAGTTTCTAATTTTATTATTTTCCTCATGGCTGGTCAATTCTCCCACAAAGTTTATGGGATTCTCTATCCTTGCTGTATTAATTGAGTAATACATCTGTCACAAATCAAAATCATTTTTATACATGATTTATTTCTGTGCTTTCTGTTCAGATTTGTATTTTTTTGTTATCTTTGGTTTATGCATTTTATTTATAAAGTTATAAAATCTGGAGTAATTTCCATTTAACAATATAGTAACTTAGATTATTACAATTTGAATAGAGATTGTTTTAAATGTAGCTATCTCATTTAAGTGTATCAAAATGGAAATAAATTTTCATGATAAGAGTTTAATTATATTCATATTTAAAGTTGCATCTGACTAGTATTTTAGAGATCTTACTAGGGATACACAAAAGAATAAAGAAAACTTAGACTTGAAGACAGTAGAATTGAACTTATGATAGGATATAGGTAAAATTTCCAATCTTTCACCTCCTAATTATCTTACTTATACTGGGGTTGATGCAAGTTTTAGACTCACAAATTCACGTTTCCCAGTAATGCGAGCCCATTCCGCTTGTCTCTTCTATAATATATGGTCATGAAAATTTAATGAAGCATTGAACAACTCTTACTCATTGAATGAAAACCTGCCTAAAAAGTTTTTTGAGAGGCAGCCCAGGCAGTCCTTCTCCAAACAAGTTTATTTATTAGAATATGTAATTAACAACTGTAAAGCAAATATGGGGAGGAAAAAATAAATAAAGTCAAAGAATAGACAGAAGAAGAAGGATCATGAAGAAAAATGTATTGGAACTAATTAAGAAGAGAAAGGTCAGAATGATCCGGGTGCTGTTTTTTCATTTATTGTAATGAAAATTTTTAAAAGTTAAAATTTAGGATAAATTTGACTATTACATATCAGTAATGAAAGAGGATGAACTGTGAGATAAAAATAATTACATATCAAAATTGTAACCACATAAAATATAGCAATTAAAATTTCTGGAAAGAAGTGAAGGTTAAGAATTCTTATGATTGAAATATATTGCAACACAAATAGTTCTAGTTATGCTGTATTGAGAAATTCAACAAACAGGTGAACATGTAAAATCCAACATGAGAATTGTTTTAGTGAAGGATTTGTAAAAATATGTTACATAATAATGAAGACATCATTATTCCATATTGATATTATTCTCCATTCATTATTTTACTTCATAACTTTTTTTAAAATCTGAAAGTGAAATGAGGGTACCTGAAGAACCTGTACTTGTAGCTTTGAATGAATTAACAGGGACCAGGTTTAACCCCATTGTCATAAACGACTGAAAGATTCCCGCCCCCCGCCAACCAAAAAAATAGCACCACTCTTCATCATTGAACTATAGACATCAGGACCATGATCACTGAGAAAAGGAAACCTAATAAGGTGAGGGGAGTGCCACAATTCCCTCAGTTTACTGACTAGAGGCAGTTCCCAAGCTGTAGTGAGCTGAGAAGAAACTCAAACAGAACCCCAAAGTCTCACTGAATTGTAGAGACAGAGATTGGGAATTTGGGAATCCAAGACAGCCACAATCTGTGAGACAGAGAGGAGGGAGTTGCATAGAATAACTTCAGAGATCTGTGGGCAGGGATGTGGTATGGTGGGGAGGCTCATCACTGGCTGAGTACTTACCTATGGCATGTACTAGAGGAAATTACCCAGATGTGGGAAAACAAAAGAAAAATAAAACAAAATAAAAATACTGTAAAGCAGTAATCCAAGCAGATAAGAAAATAGTTTGTATTCCTACAAATGACAGTGGAAAAATCTCATGATACCTGTGGCATTGGGTTGAATCCTCACAAGAATGTTGTGTTGGTAATGGAGTTAAGTTAGCCTTAACCTAAAAATCCACCCTAATGGAGCTCTGGATGCACTCTAACTGAGCTTAAAAGAAAGTCACAAAAGGCCAAACAAACTCTAATACTCTTTAACAGAATACAACAAAATCCAGCAATGAACAAAGTGAAATTATATAATACACATTGCCAACCATTTGATCATATTTTCCTGCTTCTATGAATGCAGGGAAATTCAAATAATGTAAGAATTCAAAAAAGCAGGAAAATGTAACCCATAATCAGGAAAAACAAAACCAATATAAAAAGATTAGGAAATGGCAGATTTTTATTTTTTAAAAAATAAATTGATTGACTTTTCTCTTTGCCTCAAATATTATAAAGTCTTTCTCCTCTTGTTGGTGGAATTCTCACGCATTGCTAGTGAGAATGAAAAATGCCACATCTACCTTGGAAAATATTTTGGAGTTTCTTTATAAAGTTATGTGGATGCTTACTGTGAGATTCAACATTCTTACTTTTAGGTACCCAGGAGAAATTAAAACATACATTCTCACATGTTTGTATATAAATGTTCATAATATTCAAAACCTTGATAGTATCCAGACATCCATCAACATTTCAATGAGTACAATGAGTAAACAGATTGTGGTGTATCTATTCTACTCACTAACAAAAGGAACAAACTGGTGATAAATACAACATGAATGAATCTCAAAATCATTGCTAAGTGAAAGAAGAGAAATACAAATATTTAGAAGATATGACTAGAAAAATCAAAATCTTGGTGATGAAAAGCAAATCAGGGGTTGCCAGAGGCTGGAGCTGGGGAAAGAAGATTGACTATAAGTGGCATGATGAAATATGTAAATATGAATGCATATAGTTTTCAAAACTCATTGAATTGTACACTTAAAATTGGCGAATTTTATTGTTATGTAAACTTTACCTCAATGAACTGAGTAAAAATAAGTGGAATTGATTTTGGGGTAGAACAAGTTTCTGAGACCTAAGACAGCTTGAATAATTTTTAAGTTTACTAGTCTTAAAAGAGAAACAGTTTAGTAGTAAAAATCAATAGGAAATAATTGCCTGTGGTAAAGTAAAGCTTCTTGAATTAATGTCAAACAAAGAAAACTATGTCCACATTCAAAGAAAGCCTTGTAATAGTCCAAAGTAAACTAAGAAGCACTAAAATAGTCAGAAATAAACACTACATCAGAGTATTAGGAAAGCTAAGATTTTTGTAAGATTTAAGGTATTTTTAAAAATCAAATATATGGCCTTGAGTTCATTGCTGAAATGGTTAAGGTTTTTTCCCTCTTTTGATTTATACAGTACCAGACACTTGTAATGAAAATAAAATTTAAAGATCAAGAATTGCATAAAATCGGTGACACGACTCATAGCTCTTCTCAGAGTTGGCATACTCCTTGTGGAAAAAGACAGTCATCATTCTCATTTTGAAACACTCTGGTGGGCAGCTCCTCCTCATTTTGGACAACCAAAGTATTTGCTCAGAAGGGTTTTCTTAAGAATTGTTTATTGCTTTTTCACGGTAACTGATGCAGTTAGGAAAATATGTTACTTTCAACATCATCATTCTTTATGCTGATTGCATGCTTGTTAATATGAAAAATTTGTAGCAGCAATTTCATCCACAATTAAATGGCTGGTCCTTCACTCGAGATATGTTCATTAATTTGTTCTTTTTTCTTCGATTAATTTACTCAAGATCGATTGTACATCTCATTTAATGATGCTGCAGGAGAGCCACTATCATTCAAACTTTTAACAAAGCCTTAAAGGTAAAAGTATAGTGAGACTGAAAAAATTAGCCAGGCGTGGTGGTGGGCACCTGCAGTCCCAATTACTTGGGAGGCTGAGGCAGAAGAATGGCCTGAACCCAGGAGGCGGAGCTTGCAGTGAGCCGAGATGGCGCTGCTGCACTCCAGCCTGGGTGACAGAGAAAGACTCCATCTCAAAAAAAAAAAAAAAAAAAAAAAAAGAAGAAGAAGAAGAAGAAAAAAAAATATATATATATATACACACACACACACACACACACACACACACACATACACACTCAGAGAGAGAGAGAGAGAGAGAGAGAGAGAGAGAGAGAGAGACTGTCAAAGTCCAGTCATTCTGTATGGTTTTGTGGAATCTGAGTAGATTTCGTGTAGTAATCTGACCAAAGCACAGAAATCATGTGTCTTTTTAACCCAAGGCTCTGCGAGAGGAAAGTTTCCTAGTTTATCTTTCATTGTTCCCAGTGTATTAATCCTGAGAAGCCAAAACTTTCAAATCTATGAAAATAATTTTAAAATCCTAGAGAAAATTTGGGCCTTTTAAAATAAAAACTTTACAAGATCTTGTTTGTGAAGGATTCTTTTTATTTATCATTGAAGGCTAGAATTATTTAAATCAAATATGCTTGATTTTTCTTTATTGGAAGGCTCCCAAAGGTCATGAAAGTTCTGTTAAATCAAGTCCTGAAATTTTCTTGGGCTTCTAGACTATTGAAGCTGGACGCAGTTATGTTTATTAAATCTGTCTTTGCATTTTTGGCAATCAGTTTCTCACACCTTGACTTTAGAAATCTGGGAATCATTGACATGTCCAGGCTTCAAAATATCTGAGGCTAATTTTTCATAGACCAACATGCCTAATTATTGATAATACTTTTGGAAATGCTTCCATTACTAATCCTCCAGGGATTCACACATGGCAAATGCATTTAAAACACCATCTATCACCTAGACCCCTACTTTCAAGTCCTCAGGAAAATGTTTTTGTAAACAATTGGCCCTTGAATATATCCTTTGAGCCAAGAAGTTTGTGTTTCATCAGACCAAAAGAAGAAGCACATTCCAGAGAGGAGGGTTCTCTGAGGACAAAACAGTGTGTCAAGATCTGCCACATTCTGTCATTTCTGAGCTTGCTGCAAGTGATGTCATAAATTTAAGGTCAAGAGGAACCATTACATGCCACCTCCAAAGACCCACTTTTACAGTTTCTAGCATGTGTTGTGAAAGGTTTCTTCTAATTTCTAAAATTGAAACAATTACTATGATCTACAAAATTTGAAGAACAACTATAAATTAATAATTTACTGCTATAACCAACAAAGGATAAACTAACTTCATCTGACACATGCTGAAGAGTCTACGTAAATATGACTGCAAGTCATGGCAAGTATTCGTAAGTGGTAACTAACAATGATAGTGACATTTACACAGCCAATCTGAGCATTTATAAGGGTCACTTGGGAACGTAAGGGTAGGCGTGGCTAAAAAGGAAACTGCCCAGAATTTCTACTTAAGACACTGTAACAAGAAACACCTGAAGTGCATGTTAAAAACACGATTCGTAATCATTACCAGTAAAGATGCCAGATAAAATACAGGATATCAGCACATTTGAATTCTATATAAACAATAAATAATTGTAGTTCTGTATATTTTATTTCAGATAAATAATATTTCCATATTTTATTGCTGAACGGGGCAATATGCAGGGAATGAACCTTCATGTTTAATTAGAATCTCAGGTGATTCTTATTATCAAGAGAGTTAGAAAAACAGGGCTAGAGGCGAATGCTACCATTTTCTTTCTCCGGCAAAGAACTTCTAGTTCTTAGTTAGACTTGGTAGGACTTATTCTCTTTTCTTGAGGAATTAAGACTGGCAAGGTAGCCTGAGTCCTTCTCCAGGCAGGAAGGGAGAAGCAGAATGACAGAACCTTTGGTCCAGCTACAGTTGGGAGCAGGTAGTGCCAGATTACCTGTCAGGTAAACTCCTTTACTTTTTCCCTTTTCTACAGTGGTTCTACAGGAAGAAATACCTAGATTATGTAATATTATCTGTGTGTGTGTGTGTGTGTGTGTGTGTGTGTGTGTGTGTGTGAGAAGTGGTATAATATAGAAGTTCTGTTTAGAATAATTTATGTTAGAATTGATGGCTAGAGATGTATATAAAAGAAGATTGGCCAAGAATTGATAATTATTGAAGTCACATGTTATATATTTGGGTGTCTGATATTATTCTATGTTGGTGTATTTTTGAAATATCCTGTAACAAAAAAATTGAAGAATTTCAAAAAAGATCTTTGTTAACTGCATCTTGTGTGATTAGAGTTTAATGCAAGACAACTGCAGCAAAACCAAATCATTTAAGATAATTAAATTATTTCACTAGCATATTTCCATTGCAGTCATTCTTTATAGTTCTTTGTCTAGTATGTCGTGCCTAGAACCTTACAATGACATCCCTACAAGCCTTTATTTGTTAATGTCAGCTTTGTAGTAAAAACGTGGCATTTTAGCTTTTTATTCTGTCTAGCAATAAGAGTTAGAATCTGAAAACCTGGTTTCAAATTCACTTTCTGGCTGTGTGAATCTAGAAAGGCATTTATAGTATAGTAAATTCTTTGACTCTGAACTTTAAAATCTTGGCCCTATCACTTTGAAATGGTATGACACTGGTGAGCTACCTAGCCTGTCTAAGCCTTGCTGTCACTCTGTAATTGAAGGTTGTCTTAGTCCATTTGGGCTGATATAACAAAGGCACTATAGACTGGATGGCTTTTAAACAACAGCACTTGTATTTCTCACAATTCTGACAGCTGGGAAATCTAAGATCAAGGGCTGGCAGATTTGGTGGCTGGTGGGGGCCCACTTCCTGGTTCATAGACAACTGTCTTTTTCACTGAGTCCTTACATGGCAGAAGGGTAAGAGAGCTCTCTTGGGTCCATTTCGTAAGGGCACTAGTCCTATTCATGAAAACTTTGCCTTCATGACCTAAGTACCTTCCAAAGGCCCCACCTCCAAATACCATCACACTGGGGATTAACTTTCAACATATACATTTTGGGGAGACACAAACATTCAATCTATAGCAGAGCTGATGGTTGGCATGAGAAATAAATCAAGTAGCATATAATAGATGGTCAGGAGAATGTCTGTGACCTTGTAGGCATTCAGTGAATGGGGGGTTTTATTAGTTTCCCAGAGCTGTTGTAACGAATTACCACAAGCGGAGTGGCTTAAAATAACAGAAATGTATTCTCTCACAGTTGAGGCTAGAAGTTTGAAGTTGTCAGTAAGGCCAGGCTTCTGCTGAAGGCTCTAGGGAAGACTACTTCCTCGCCTTTTGGTTGCTGGCAATTCTTGGCATTCCTCAGCTATAACTTCATTACTCCAATCTCTGTCTACAACTTCATGTGACTGTTTTCCCTTTGTGTGCATCTGAGTGTCTCTGAATCTTTTTTTCCTCAGGAAGATACAAATCACTGGATTTAAGGGCCTGACATAATTCAGTATAACCTCATCTAATCTTGATTATACCTTTAAAGACCTTATTTTCAAATGAGGTCTCCTTCACAGAACCATGGGTTTAAGACTTCAATACATCTTTTGGGGGGATGCAATTTAACCCATAACAGTGGTCTCATTGTGACTTAAGTAACTCAATCTTGTTTCCTCTTCCCAAAAATAAAGCAGCTAATATCTGTTTCACAATGGTTATGAGACTTAAATGAGATATTTCATGTGAAAAACCTGACACAACCAACACACAAACTCAATCTGAATTATCCCTTTTCTGTTTAATCACATCCAGCCATTCAGTTTTTAAATTTTTACATGTTATTTTTAAACACAAGAGCCAGCTCTCTCACAGCTTAAAGTGCTATAGAGTTTTGCCCACTTTAGAAGTTCAAATATAGGTGTAGCAGCTGGGTAAACACAGTTTCTGTCATCTATATTCACAGAGTGGACTTGTCTGATTTGATGACTAATGGGTCAGCCAACTACATATGTAACTCTGCACCAAACCCATTTCCTTTAGCTCACAGGGTCTGTTTGTGCTTTGCTTTAGGGAAGGAGTGGGAGAAAAGGGAACCGGGAGAAACAGTCTAGCTATTGTCTGCCTGAGTGACCTACATAAATGGCTTCATTGGAAAGATGTGCATAGTTTTTCCCACACACAGAAAGGAAACTAGTGCCTCTTCTGGGCTAGATCAAGAGATGTTTTTCTCCCAAATTTGGAGAGGAGGACAGGAGTGCTAATCACTGTTGTGAACCAAAACCTCCAAGTCCTAAAGAACGTTGAGTCTTGCCCCTGGGGAGGAAATGACAACAGAAAAATTAAATTTGAGGGGATCCTAAAGCAAGAATACTTTGGCCTATGTTTCCAGGTATAGCCCAGGATCCCGTCAGCCTTGCAAAGAAGCCCTGCACTCTAAATGATGCACAGCTGTAAGACAGCAAGGATTGAGTAGGCAGTCAGGCCTAAAGGAAGACTCACATGATGCCAGGGAAGTGTGGAAATAGGTAGCTAGAGAATGCAAAAGGCTTTGGAGTTCAAGTAGGGAAGGAGAGTTCTGTTATTGTAATTTGGACAACAGGCACCATAGTAAACCCAGGGGCCTTAGCATTAATAGCACATAATGAAAATGACCAAATATAAAGTGTTCGGTGGAGGCTAGTTTTAAGAGGTGGCCAAGGACCAGATTCCCTTTGCCACCAGTGACATGAACCACTGCACACTTCCGGAACCTCAGCAGTGAGAAGGAAGAAGTTCTAAATTAACATTCTGTCTCCTCAACTAACTGAGTTTAAATCCTGAACTTAGGAAATTTAAAATCAGGATAGAGCAAAGTAATCTCTGCTAAATTTAGGCAGTGACTAGATAATATTTTCTAATATCAGTACAAAGAGGAGCCTACAATGGCAATTGCATTTGATTGTGGAAAGATGAAGAAAGCCATATTCTTGCACATTGAGTTTTGTTTGATCAGACACACAAATAAACATGATTCCCTCCATCCATCTGGGGGCACTTGATTTCATTTTCTGTTGCTCTCTGTACTTCTGGTTTCTTTTGTGTAAAGAATTTGTTTACTCTGCTATTTGTGCACATAGGTCAAACCTGGCTACATCAAAATGGTGCTCTTGGTCCATAGATCAACTTCATCTGAATGTGACAGCAGAGACTAGTATTTTAAATTCCAAACATTAGAATCACCAGAACAATATGATTGTCCCACTGGAAATGTATCCACAGCTGATGAAATCATTGATTGTTTGGGTGTTGGAATTGAGATCATGTTATACAAACTTGGTTTTATACCCATAAAAGAGATAAAGGAAGAAAAGAGAAGAGAGGAGAGTGGAGGAAGCTACGGTGCTCTTTCTGGGCACACAGGAAGACTGTTTCTGAGGCTCTTTGGCTCACTTCTAGTCAATAGGATGTGGGTAGAAGTGATGTACACCCTTTTTAGGGCTTACCATAAACCTTCTTCACAATTGTCCATGCTCTCCCTTCTCCTTCTGCGGCAAATTTAGGGACCACAAGTTTAAGATAAGTGTCTCAACATGGAAGGAACCGTGGTGGTTCTCCTCCAAGTGGGTCCTTGAGTTACCACTTGGAGGAAAACCACCAAAGAGAGCAGTTCTACCTATATATATTGTGATGTGAATGAGAAATAAACCACTGTGTTGCTAAATCAATAAGACATGGGGGTTTGTTTGTTACTAGAGCGTACCTCAGCCTATGTTGATAAATATTATATGCTGCCTTATACAAGACTCCGAAATTAATTTATTGAAGTGGATTTTCTTATCTGGATATGATCATATGAAAGTGATTGATAAATAACTCTAAATGAATTCTCCTGTCCATTGAAGCCAATTTGAATTGAAAGCTTCAAATATCAGTAACAAGTAAAATTAAAACAATGAATACATTTTTCAGTACAAAGCAAACATGGAATAAAAACATACCAAACAAAATATTGCTTCATGAAAAGCTTTTTAAAAAAGAATATTTTATTTAAAATACAGAAGAAAATAAAAACTCAATAGTACAATAGAAATACATATGTCTTTTAATCAGTTGGAAAAGATGTTCAAATTCACTCATAAAAAAGATGAAAAATTCATAGAGATATGACTTCTCACTATAAGTAAAAATTAAAACTACAAAGTTTTACAACATACTTTGCTAAAGAAGTTATGGTAAAACAGCACTCTTACATTGTTAGTGAAATTGCAAATGACACAAACACTGTATTGGGACATTTCAAAATATCTAAATAGATTGCCTATCCATTTACCTCTTGACTTACAAATGGTATTTCTAGAAATTTATCTCAAAGATACATCACCAAAAACAGGTACTTTGTTTGCATAAAGCTGTTCAAAGAACTATTCGTAATATCAAAAACTGGAAGAAACCTAGTTGTCTATCTACAGGGTACTAGTAGAATAAATGTTAGTATCCCCATCCAAAGGAGAAAAAATTCCAGGCAAAAGGAAAGGTTGTACAGTTTGATATTGTTTAGCTAAAATATATAAATTATATATATATATATATCTGTTAGTATTAAAAATAAAAATTGAGCCTGTAATCCCAGCCCTTTGGGAGGCCAAGGTGGGCAGATCATGAGGTCAGGAGATCAAGACCATCCTGGCTAACCCGATGAAACCCCATCTCTACTAAAAATACAAAAAAAAAAAAAAGAAAAAATTAGCCACGCATGGCGGTGGCGCATGTAGTCCCACCTACTCGGGAGGCTGAGGCAGGAGAACTGTGTGAACCCGGGAGGCGGAGCTTGCAGTGAGCCGAGATCTTCTCACCACTGCACTGCAGCCTGGGTGACAGAGACTCCATCTTAAAAAAAAAAAAAAAGAAAAGTAAACTGAAAAGCTGACTTTCTCAAAATATAGCTTTGCTTAATTTGGGGACCATGGAAATATTTTACATAATTATAAAATTAAATAAATAAAAGGATAATCCTTAAGAATAAAAATTTTAAAATGAACCTAAACATGTATTGTCAGTGATATAATCACATGAGAAGATAAAATTCCAAGTGATTTCAAAATAGGGTAATTTGAATATATACTTTTTGTGGGATATATCATAATAAAATAACTTTAAAAAATTAAATTCATCTCATCATGGACTCTAGATCTCATTTCTCGCTAAAATCAACAGGGCTTCTGGAAAAAAATGACTAAGTTCTCTGGCTTTAAATTCATTTTTCTATGCTTAGAAAAATGGGGTTAAAATAGTTCCTGTCTTATAGGGTACTCCTCAGGAATAAATGAATTATCATATATTATGCTTGGAGAAATAGTGTCTGGTTATATGGCAGGTATTTAATTAATGTATGGCATTTCTTTTATTCTCTTTTACTATCCGTAAAGTATCATTTGCCAGGAATATATAGACTACTTTGAATTATGTATATATTTGACTCTTCAGCCAGAGCTTTGGTGGAGAACTCCTCACTTTAAAGATGGCAAAACCAGCTTTTTGAGCAGGCTCACATAGAGATTAGCATTGGTTACTTACTTCCTGATTTACCTTGTTTGAAATGATAATCAAAATAACCAAGCAAACTGTTTTTTTTTTTTTAATTAAGAAATAAGGAAACTGAGACTTAGAAAAATGTTGAAGCCCTGTCCTTGTTTCAGGGTTAGTAAGTGGCACAGCCACCAGTCAAGTCAAGCCTGTCTGACATTGAGCTCTTTCCGCCAAATCACTGCTTTCCTAAGGAAGGCCTCCTATGTCTTGTCGACTGATGCCCGAAGTCCTGCTATTAGATGTATTCCTATGACTTACCTCTTTTCCTCTGTTAAAATGCAGATGTCCTTGTAATAACTAGTTATTGCTATCTTGGATACAGAGAAAAATATATTTATATTTGGATATATTAAACTTTAATTTTGCACCATAATTGGGGTTCTCTGGATCATTCTTAGAATCAAGAAGCCAGCTTCCCCCCCGCCCGCCCCCACAATAAGTCCTTTAGCTTGTTGCAGAACTTGAATGGGAAAAAAAAAAAAAACAACATTTTTATAATGCCTGGTTGCAGAAATAGTACAGAACTGCTCTAGTGAAAATTATACCTTGGTTAACAGCTTGAAGAAAGGGTCCTCCAGAAAATAAAAATCCACCAGGTTATGTTCTTTAATTTCATAGCACCTTATTTTTGTATTTTTGTCTTATGTTTCTGAAATCCAATTTTAGATCTGAGATTGTATAAGACGCCTATTTCAGACTCATATGTTTTCAAATGAGATAGTTAAGAATTTGGGGCTCATGTTTTGGTTGTAAAATTAAATCTAATTTCAGAATAACTAGTAAAAAAAATTGGCAAGGTAACAGCATTTTAAGACACAGCCAAATTTTACCATTTTCTGTTCTCAATTTTGAACTCAGGAAAATTAGATGTGATAAGTTGATTCATGTTTTTAAAATTATGTAAACATACTTTTCCCATACAAAAATCATACATCTGGTAGAATGTAAAATAGATGAAGTCGAGGGTGCAAAAATGAACTAAATGCAAGAAAAAAGTAAACGCCATGAAGACATTACCACATGGCACATATTCTAGGAATTGTTTTTGTATGTTTGGAAATGACTCCTGTATGAATAACTGATTATTCTAAAAACATTTGGAATAGTGGAAAAAATGTTGTTTGTATGAGTTATCCATATTTGCAAAAAATTTTAAGATAAATTAACAGGGTTGTTTATAAAAACAGATCAGTTAAATTTAAAACATCCTGAAAGCTCTGGTATAAAATTACAGTCACACTTTTTTTCCACTGTTAGTATTTTATAGGCATTCTAATTCACATCATTCTAATTTCTTGAGAGAAAAATAAATAAATGAATACATAAAATATAGTGGATATAGATATACATACATATCTATGTGTATATGCAAATTTCATTTAATTTTCCTGTTATGCTTTTATTTTCAAAGTCTCATTGTTGATAAGCAGTATATATTCACATATACAAAAATCTTAAAAGGATTAGGTTAAGAACAACTTTCTTTAGGAGACAGAAATGGATAAACTTTTAAAATAATAAGTTATTTTGTGATTGATTTCATTGAAAGCACTAGCTGATTAATAGAAACAAACGGGAAGAAGAAGGAAAATATAAAATTAAAATCCCTTTATTTCACTTTAGAAAAGTTTCCCACACCATCACCACCACGCTTCCACCACCCCACCCACACACAAAAGAATTCTCGATAATGTTAAAAAATGCATTTTAAGTGAAACTCTTTGAAACAGACAAAACCGTGTCTGTATCCTTCACAGTCTTATGTCCTGAAGACTCCAGAACTTTAAAATTTGCTTCTAGATCATTTTTATAATCTCTGAGTTAATTTTCAATATGAGAATTTAGAAAGTGATTAATTTTCCTTACAAGTTAAATTTATTCTCTGCAGAAATCAGTTGGGAAAAAATATTTATTTTAGTAGGATCATATATTTAGAGTCCTTCCTTTAACCATATCTTCAATAATTAGCTGACATATAACACAGAAATAGAACACACAGTTTTCATTTTATGATTTTCACTATGGATAAAAATACCCATCCCTGAGAAAGTAAGATTTGGAATTACAGTTTTATTGAGGTTAGAATACAACTGGACGAATGGCATAAACCTTTGAGGATCTGAAATTCCTATTGTAGGTGAACTGTTTCTTAAGTCACAGGGTTCACCCAGATAAGCTGTGGCATTGTCTGTGTTTAAAATTCATGGTCTATCATTACACTCCTAGTGCTCTTGGAACGTCCATCGTAATTTGTAGGAATTTAGTGACGCTCATCATCTTTTGGGGTCCAAGAGCTGCCCATATGAATTCTCAGCCAGCCTGTTCCTTTATAGGAACATGGTCTAAAGAAAATCTTGTCTACATTTTATAGTACATTCATTTCTATCTTGTAGCCATGAACTCAATTTATGCAATATAATAATTAATTTTTATGTACTTTCCAGTAACTTCTTAATTTTCTTCTCCCATACAATAAATTCACTATTGTCTCAACCAGTTTAGATACCACAAGACATTATTACACAGGATAAAACTTGGCTACAATGTATATATTTCTGCTAAACTGAAGACCATGTGACAGTTTGGGCTGGGCCCAAGTGACCTTTTAAACAATGGCAGGGACGGGCCATTTCAGTGATACAAGAATAGTATACAAAGCTGAGTGGGAGAGAGGTACACCTGAGGCTCACTCGAAGTCTATTAGGGAATCTCATAAACTGTGAGAGCAGAGCCTTTCTCCTCTGTTATGATCAGCTCCTGCCTGTGGTCTTCCAAGAGATTTTCTAAATCTATTTTGTCACATGCTTCCCTCTCCTATCACATTTTGCCCTGTACCTTACCCTCTAGACTAATAAAAGTAACTCACCATTATTCACTTTTCCAAGCTTTTGACTCTGTTTCACCATTGTATGTGCTCCAAAATCTTACATCTACTTCCTCAACTTACACCTTCCTCCTTTCTATCTACCACCTCTCTTTCACACTATAAGGTATCTTAGATCAGGTTGCTGATAAGCTGACTTTGAGATGGGAATTTGAATGCAGAAGGTTTACTGGAGATTTCTCCCTGGAACAAGTATAAAGGAAATAAAGAAGTCAGATTGGGAAGAAGGAGAAGTGGGACTTCCATGCATTTCCAAGAGCGGTTCCAACAAACCTCACAAGGTACTCTGGAGTTGGCATAGTCTTCAGTGTTGTCTTCTTTAAGGCAAAAGGCTGAGTTTTTGTATTCTACCCATCCCTTGCATCATTCAGCCATTGGATGGTGTAGGTAGGAAAAAAGAAAGTCAAAATTCATAACCTGGGGCAAACAGCTTTTTTCTGCCTTGGCCAATTCTCAGGAGGGACTCACCTTCGGGTTATTGTATTCTTCAGACATAATCATTAAGGCCAGCCCATACGTGAGTATAAAGTTTCATCTCCTGGAAGGGTTAGCAACTGCTTATTTGGAATTCTTCTGTAAGAAAGATGTAAATGTCCCATTTTCAGTGAAGAATCACAAAGCATACACAGAAAAAGGAAGGAAGAGTAAGCCCTTACTAAACATTGTTGATAGGTTCTTTTAAACTGCAATTTTAAATAAAACATGATATAACAGAAACCATTTTTCTCATAAATGTTATTATAAAATGATGTTGCAGGCTGGAATGCAGTGGCACAATCTAGGCTCACTGCAACCTCCGCCTCCCGGGTTCAAGCAATTCTCCTACCTCAGCCTCCTGAGTAGCTGGGACTACAGTCGTGCACCACCACGCCCAACTAATTTTTATATTGTTAACAGAGACGAGGTTTCACCATGTTGCCTTGGATGGTATCTATCTCTTGACCTCATGATCTACCCGTCTTGGCCTCCCAAAGTGCTTGGATTACAGGCATGAGCCACTGTGCCTGGCCCCATTATTTCTCTTAAACTCTTATTTTTTAAGAACCTATCAGTGATGTTAAGCGAGGACTTACTGTATAACTCATTTAAAGAAAAAAAATGAATAAACAGAAACTGGATATGTTTTAAATGTTTTGTGATAAGCATTTTTTAAAATAAAAATCCTCAGAAGATTCTGGGAAGACTTGATAAAAGATCAGAGAAAAACTTTAAAACAACTCTCTTAAAAGTGCTCTAAGAACTAGAGAAAGATGTGGAGAAAGTAAAAAAAAAAAAAAAAAAAAAAAAAATCCAAAAAAATAGAAATATCAGTGAAGAGCTAGAAAACCTCAAAAGAAATAAAAAAACATTTTGGAGCTGAAAAATTCAATAACTGAAATAAAATCACTAGAGGAGTTTAAAGGTATATTTGAACAGGCAGAAGAAAGAATGAGTGAACTTGAAAATAAGACAATGGAAATTATTAAGTCTGAGGACAGAAGGAAAACAGATTAAAGGAAAGTAAATAGAGCCTAAGGAGCCAGTGGAACACTGCTTAGAAGGTCAACATATACATTGTAAGACTCTCAGAAGTAGAAGAGAAGGGGAGAGAGAAAAGGGATGTATACACAGAGAGAAAAAAAAGAGCATTATTTTATGAAATAAAGGCTGAAAACTCCCCACATTTGATAAAAGACGTGGATATAAAAATTCAAGAAGCTCAAACTCCAAGTAAAATGAACTCAAAGAGACCCAAACTGAGAAATATTATAATCAAACTTTTAAAACACAATGAAAGAATCTTGAAAGCAGCAAGAAGGAAGTGACTAATTACATACAAATATCCTTAATAAAATTACCTGCATATTTCTCAACAGAAACTCTGGGGGCCACAAGGCTATGGTCTGTGTATTAGTTCATTCTCATACTGCTATAAAGAAATGCCTGAGACTGGGTAATTTATAAAGAAAATAGGTATAATTGGCTCACAGTTCCACAAGCTGTACAGGAAGCATGGTAACCTCTGCATGGATTGTGGGAAAGCCTCGGGAAATTTTCAATCATGGCAGAAGGCTAAGGGAAAGCAAAGCATCACACATGGCTAGCACAGGAGGGTGGTGCCATATACTTTTAAACAACCAGATCTTGTGAGAACTGTATCATGAGAACAGCAATAGGGGAATGGTGCAAAACCATTAGAAACCTGCCCCCATGATTCAGTCACCTCCCACCAGGCCCCAGCTCCAACACTGGGAATTATAATTGAACATGAGATTTGGGTGAGGACAAAAATCCAAATCATATCAGTCTGATATATTCAAAGTATTCTCTGCCAAACCATGAATCCTACATCTGGCAAAGCTTTCCTTCAAAAGTCTGGAAGAAATAAAGACAGTCCCAGATAAACAAAAGCTGAGGCAGTTTGTTACCACTTTCCCTGAAACAAATGTTCAAGGAAGTTATTCAAGGTGAAATAAAAGGATGACTGGACCATAACTCAAAATTGTATTAAAAAAAAATCTAAGGGAGGGCGGAGCAAGATGGCCGAATAGGAACAGCTCCAGTCTCCAACTCCCAGCGCCAACTACACAGAAGACCGGTGATTTCTGCATTTTCAACTGAGGTACTGGGTTCATCTCACTGGGGAGTGCCGGACGATCGGTGCTGGTCAGCTGCTGCAGCCTGACCAGCGAGAGCTGAAGCAGGGCAAGGCATTGCTTCACCTGGGAAGCGCAAGGGGGAAGGGAATCCCTTTTCCTAGCCAGGGGAACTGAGACACACAACACCTGGAAAATTGGGTAACTCCCACCCCAATACTGCACTTTAAGCAAACAGGCACACCAGGAGATCATATCCCACACCTGGCCGGGAGGGTCCCACACCCACGGAGCCTCCCTCATTGCTAGCGCAGCAGTCTGTGATCTACAGGCAAGGCAGCAGCGAGGCTGGGGGAGGGGCGCCCGCCATTGCTGAGGCTTAAGTAGGTAAACAAAGCTGCTGGGAAGCTCGAACTGGGTGGAGCTCACAGCAGCTCAAGGAAACCTGCCTGTCTCTGTAGACTCCACCTCTGGGGACAGGGCACAGTAAACTAAACAAACGCAGCAGACACCTCTGCAGACGCAAATGACTCTGTCTGACAGCTTTGAAGAGAGCAGTGGATCTCCCAACCGGGAGGTTGAGGTCTGAGAAGGGACAGACTCCCTGCTCAAGTGGGTCCCTGAACCCTGAGTAGCCTAACTGGGAGACATCCCCCACTAGGGGCAGTCTGACACCCCACACCTCACAGGGAGGAGTACACCCCTGAGAGGAAGCTTCCAAAGCAAGAATCAGACAGGTACACTCGCTGTGCAGAAATATTCTATCTTCTGCAGCCTCTGCTGCTGATACCCAGGCAAACAGGGTCTGGAGTGGACCTCAAGCAATCTCCAACAGACCTACAGCTGAGGGTCCTGACTGTTAGAAGGAAAACTATCAAACAGGAAGGACACCTACACCAAAACCCCATCAGTACATCACCATCATCAAAGACCAGAGGCAGATAAAACCACAAAGATGGGGAAAAAGCAAGGCAGAAAAGCTGGAAATTCAAAAAATAAGAGCGCATCTCCCCCGGCAAAGGAGCGCAGCTCATCGTCAGCAACGGATCAAAGCTTGACGGAGAATGACTTTGACGAGATGAGAGAAGAAGGCTTCAGTCCATCAAATTTCTCAGAGCTAAAGGAGGAATTACGTACCCAGCACAAAGAAACTAAAAATCTTGAAAAAAAAGTGGAAGAATTGATGGCTAGAGTAATTAATGCAGAGAAGGTCATAAACGAAATGAAAGAGATGAAAACCATGACACGAGAAATACGTGACGAATGCACAAGCTTCAGTAACCGACTTGATCAACTGGAAGAAAGAGTATCAGCGATTGAGGATCAAATGAATGAAATGAAGCGAGAAGAGAAACCAAAAGAAAAAAGAAGAAAAAGAAATGAACAAAGCCTGCAAGAAGTATGGGATTATGTAAAAAGACCAAATCTACGTCTGATTGGGGTGCCTGAAAGTGAGGGGGAAAATGGAACCAAGTTGGAAAACACTCTTCAGGATATCATCCAGGAGAACTTCCCCAACCTAGTAGGGCAGGCCAACATTCAAATCCAGGAAATACAGAGAACGCCACAAAGATACTCCTCGAGAAGAGCAACTCCAAGACACATAATTGCCAGATTCACCAAAGTTGAAATGAAGGAAAAAATCTTAAGGGCAGCCAGAGAGAAAGGTCGGGTTACCCACAAAGGGAAGCCCATCAGATTAACAGCAGATCTCTCGGCAGAAACTCTCCAAGCCAGAAGAGAGTGGGGGCCAATATTCAACATTCTTAAAGAAAAGAATTTTCAACCCAGAATTTCATATCCAGCCAAACTAAGTTTCATAAGTGAAGGAGAAATAAAATCCTTTACAGATAAGCAAATGCTTAGAGACTTTGTCACCACTAGGCCTGCCTTACAAGAGACCCTGAAGGAAGCACTAAACATGGAAAGGAACAACCGGTACCAGTCATTGCAAAAACATGCCAAAATGTAAAGACCATTGAGGCTAGGAAGAAACTGCATCAACTAACGAGAAAATAACCAGTTAATATCATAATGGCAGGATCAAGTTCACACATAACAATATTAACCTTAAATGTAAATGGACTAAATGCTCCAATTAAAAGACACAGATTGGCAAACTGGATAAAGAGTCAAGACCCATCAGTCTGCTGTATTCAGGAGACCCATCTCACACGCAGAGACATACATAGGCTCAAAATAAAGGGATGGAGGAAGATTTACCAAGCAAATGGAGAACAAAAAAAAGCAGGGGTTGCAATACTAGTCTCTGATAAAACAGACTTTAAACCATCAAAGATCGAAAGAGACAAAGAAGGCCAGTACATAATGGTAAAGGGATCAATTCAACAGGAAGAGCTAACTATCCTAGATATATATGCACCCAATACAGGAGCACCCAGATTCATAAAGCAAGTCCTTAGAGACTTACAAAGAGACTTAGACTCCCATACAATAATAATGGGAGACTTCAACACTCCACTGTCAACATTAGACAGATCAACGAGACAGAAAGTTAACAAGGATATCCAGGAATTGAACTCATCTCTGCAGCAAGCAGACCTAATAGACATCTATAGAACTCTCCACCCCAAATCAACAGAATATACATTCTTCTCAGCACCACATCATACTTACTCCAAAATTGACCACATAATTGGAAGTAAAGCACTCCTCAGAAAATGTACAAGAACAGAAATTATAACAAACTGTCTCTCAGACCACAGTGCAATCAAACTAGAACTCAGGACTAAGAAACTCAATCAAAACCGCTCAACAACATGGAAACTGAACAACCTGCTCCTGAATGACTACAAAGATACTTTGTTCTCTGAATGAGAACAAAGATACAACATACCAGAATCTCTGGGACACATTTAAAGCAGTGTGTAGAGGGAAATTTATAGCACTAAATGCCCACAAGAGAAAGCAGGAAAGATCTAAAATTGACACTCTAACATCGCAATTAAAAGAACTAGAGAAGCAAGAGCAAACACATTCGAAAGCTAGCAGAAGGCAAGAAATAACTAAGATCAGAGCAGAACTGAAGGAGATAGAGACACAAAAAACCCACCAAAAGATCAATGAATCCAGGAGTTGGTTTTTTGAAAAGATCAACAAAATTGACAGACCACTAGCAAGACTAATAAAGAAGAAAAGAGAGAAGAATCAAATCGACGCATTTAAAAATGATACAGGGGATATCACCACTGACCCCACAGAAATACAAACTATCATCAGAGAATACTATAAACACCTCTACGCAAATAAACTGGAAAATCTAGAAGAAATGGATAATTTCCTGGACACTTACACTCCTCCAAGACTAAACCAGGAAGAAGTTGAATCCCTGAATAGACCAATAGTAGGCTCTGAAATTCAGGCAATAATTAATAGCCTACCAACCAAAAAAAGTCCAGGACCAGATGGATTCACAGCTGAATTCTACCAGAGGTATAAGGAGGAGCTGGTACCATTCCTTCTGAAACTATTCCAATCAATAGAAAAAGAGGGAATCCTCCCTAACTCATTTTATGAGGCCAACATCATCCTGATACCAAAGCCTGGCAGAGACACAACAAAAAAAGAGAATTTTAGACCAATATCCCTGATGAACATCGATGCAAAAATCTTCAATAAAATGCTGGCAAACCGGATTCAGCAACACATCAAAAAGCTTATCCACCATGATCAAGTGGGCTTCATCCCTGGGATGCAAGGCTGGTTCAACATTCGCAAATCAATAAACATAATCCAGCATATAAACAGAACCAAAGACAAGAACCACATGATTATCTCAATAGATGCAGAAAAGGCCTTTGACAAAATTCAACAGCCCTTCATGCTAAAAACGCTCAATAAATTCGGTATTGATGGAACGTACCTCAAAATAATAAGAGCTATTTATGACAAACCCACAGCCAATATCATACTGAATGGGCAAAAACTGGAAAAATTCCCTTTGAAAACTGGCACAAGACAGGGATGCCCTCTCTCACCACTCCTATTCAACATAGTGTTGGAAGTTCTGGCTAGGGCAATTAGGCAAGAGAAAGAAATCAAGGGTATTCAGTTAGGAAAAGAAGAAGTCAAATTGTCCCTGTTTGCAGATGACATGATTGTATATTTAGAAAACCCCATTGTCTCAGCCCAAAATCTCCTTAAGCTGATAAGCAACTTCAGCAAAGTCTCAGGATACAAAATTAATGTGCGAAAATCACAAGCGTTCTTATACACCAGTAACTGACAAACAGAGAGCCAAATCTTGAATGAACTTCCATTCACAATTGCTTCAAAGAGAATCAAATACCTAGGAATCCAACTTACAAGGGATGTAAAGGACCTCTTCAAGGAGAACTACAAACCACTGCTCAGTGAAATAAAAGAGGACACAAACAAGTGGAAGAACATACCATGCTCATGGATAGGAAGAATCAATATCGTGAAAATGGCCATACTGCCCAAGGTAATTTATAGATTCAATGCCATCCCCATCAAACTACCAATGAGTTTCTTCACAGAATTGGAAAAAACTGCTTTAAAGTTCATATGGAACCAAAAAAGAGCCCGCATCTCCAAGACAATCCTACGTCAAAAGAACAAAGCTGGAGGCATCACGCTACCTGACTTCAAACTATACTACAAGGCTACAGTAACCAAAACAGCATGGTACTGGTACCAAAACAGAGATATAGACCAATGGAACAGAACAGAGTCCTCAGAAATAATACCACACATCTACAGCCATTTGATCTTTGACAAACCTGAGAGAAACAAGAAATGGGGAAAGGATTCCCTATTTAATAAATGGTGCTGGGAAAATTGGCTAGCCATAAGTAGAAAGCTGAAACTGGATCCTTTCCTTCCTCCTTATACGAAAATTAATTCAAGAGGGATTAGAGACTTAAATGTTAGACCTAATACCATAAAAATCCTAGAGGAAAACCTAGGTAGTACCATTCAGGACATAGGCATGGGCAAAGACTTCATGTCTAAAACACCAAAAGCAACGGCAGCAAAAGCCAAAATTGACAAATGGGATCTCATTAAACTAAAGAGCTTCTGCACAGCAAAAGAAAGTACCATCAGAGTGAACAGGCAACCTACAGAATGGGAGAAAATTTTTGCAATCTACTCATCTGACAAAGGGCTAATATCCAGAACCTACAAAGAACTCAAACAAATTTACAAGAAAAAAACAAACAACCCCATCAAAAAGTGGGCAAAGGATATGAACAGACATTTCTCAAAAGAAGACATTCATACAGCCAACAGACACATGAAAAAATGCTCATCATCACTGGCCATCAGAGAAATGCAAATCAAAACCACAATGAGATACCATCTCACACCAGTTAGAATGGCAATCATTAAAAAGTCAGGAAACAACAGGTGCTGGAGAGGATGTGGAGAAATAGGAACACTTTTACACTGTTGGTGGGATTGTAAACTAGTTCAACCATTATGGAAAACAGTATGGCGATTCCTCAAGGATCTAGAACTAGAAGTACCATATGACCCAGCCATCCCATTACTGGGGATATACCCAAAGGATTATAAATTATGCTGCTATAAAGACACATTCACACGTATGTTTATTGCAGCACTATTCACAATAGCAAAGACTTGGAATCAACCCAAATGTCCATCAGTGACAGACTGGATTAAGAAAATGTGGCACATATACACCATGGAATACTATGCAGCCATAAAAAAGGATGAGTTTGAGTTCTTTGTAGGGATTTGTATGCAGCTGGAATCCATCATTCTTATCAAACTATCACAAGAACAGAAAACGAAACACCGCATGTTCTCACTCATAGGTGGGAACTGAACAATGAGATCACTCGGACTCAGGAAGGGGAACATCACACACCGGGGCCTATCATGGGGAGGGGGAGGGGGGAGGGATTGCATTGGGAGTTATACCTGATGTAAATGACGAGTTGATGGGTGCAGCACAGCAACATGGCACAAGTATACATATGTAACAAACCTGCACGTTATGCCCATGTACCCTACAACTTAAAGTATAATAATAATAAATAAATTAAAAAAAAATCTTAATAAAAGTAAATACATGGGTAATCATAAAAGCTAGTATTAATATAACAATGATTTGTAACTCTTTTGTAATTTCTAAGTAATTTAAGAAATTAATAGATTAAAATTATTAATCTAAAAGTTAGTATTATTGTAATTTTGGTTCCTAATTTCAAATTTTGTTTTCCACATAGTTTAAAAGATAATGCATTTAAAAGAATTATTAACTTATGTTTTGGGAAACACAAAAGATGTAATATTTTTTACATTAACAACCAAAATGAGGAGGGGACAAAGCTGTAAAGGAGCAGTTTTGTATGCTATTGAAGTTAAACTGATACAGATTGAAATTAGGGTAGTATAACTTTAGGATGTTAAGTGTAATCCAATGGTAACCACAAAGTAAATACCTATAGAAGACACCCAAAAGAAATTGAAATTAAAATGTAAACACATAACTGCAAAAAAAATCAACTAGCCAGACATATTGGCTGACACCTGTAGTCCCAGCGCTTTGGGAGGCTAACGTAGGAGGTTTGCTTGAGCTCAGGAGTTCGAGACCAGCCTGCGTAACAGAGTGAGACCCCATGCCTACAAAAAGTTAAACAATTAGCTGGGCATGGTTGAACATACCTGTGATTCCAGCTACTCTGGAGGCTAAGGTGGGAGGATTGCTTGAGCTCAGGAGGTTTAGGCTGCAGGGACCTGTGATCATACCACTGCACTCCAGCCTGAATGACAGAGCAAGACCTTGTCTCCAAAAAAAGAAAATAATAAACAAAAGACAAAAGAAGACAATAATGCAGGAAATGAGGGACTAAAAAGACAAATAGCATACAGAAGGCAAAAAGCAAGTGATAGTAGTGCTTCCTTATTGGTAATTACTTTAAATGTAAATAAACTCTTGAATCAAAAAACAGAATAGCAAAATGGATTAAAATAAAACACATGATCCAACTATATGCTGTCTACAGAAGTCTCACTTTAGATCCCAAAACAAATAAATTGAAAGAATGAAAAAGTTACTCCATGGAAATAGTAAACAAAAGAGAGCAGGGATGGGTATACTAATATCAGACATAGTAGACTTTAAATCAGAAAAGTTTACAGAAGATGAAGAAGAACAGCATACATTGATAAATATTTCAACAGAGCATAAAGGTAAAGTATAAAGATTCACACATGTAATAAACAGACCACCAAAATTTAGAAAGCAAAAACTGACAGAATTAAAGAACAAAATATACAGTTCTACAATAATATTTGAAGACTTCAAGAAAGCACTCTCAATAATGGATAGAATAGCCAGACAGAAGATAAGTAATAAGTAGAAGAAAACACAATGGACCAATCAGATTTAATAGACATACACAAAACACTGTACCCCAAACAACAGCATCTTCATTCTTCTTAAGAGTACATGGGAAATTTTCCAGGATAGACCATGTGTTGAGTCACAAATTGAGTATCAATAAATTTAAAAAGGTAGATCTCATACAAAGTATGTTCACTGACTATAATGGGATGAAGTTAGTAATCAATAAGATAAATAAAACTGGAAAATTTATAAAATTGTGGAAATTAAATAATACACTCTTAAACAACAGATGAGTCAAAGTAGAAATCACAAAGAAAATTAGAATATACTTAGTGATAAATAAAAATGAAAATACAATATACCAAAATTATGGAATGCAACAAAAGCAGTCATGAAGTGGAAATTTATAGCTATAAATGCTTAAAAACAAGAAAGATCTCTAATCAGCAACCTAACTTTTAAAGAACTAGAAAAGGAATTAACTAAATGCAAAGCTAGCAAAAGGAAGAAAATAAGAAAAATTACAGCAGAGATCAATGAAATAGAGACTAGATAAACAATAGAGAAAATGAATGAAACCAAAAGTTGATTCTTTGAAAAGGTCAATATAATTGATAAACCTTTAGCTAGATAGACTAAGAAAAAGATACAGAATGCTTAAATTACTGATATCAGAAGTGAAAGTGGGGGCATTACTACTGATTCTACAGAAATAAAAAGGATTATAATAGAGTGCTGTGAACAAGTGTATACCGAAAAAATGGGATAACCTAGATGAAATTAGCAAATTCATAGAAACACAAAACCTACCAAGACTAAGTAGCAAATAAATAGAAAATCTGATTAGACATTTAATTAGTAAGGGAATTAAATCAATAATGAAAAAATCTCCTGACATGGAAATGCCCTGGACCTGATTACTTCACTGGTAAATTCTACCATTTTAAAAAAGAACTAACATGAATCTTTCTCAAACTTTTCCAGAAATTGAAGAGTAGCCAATATTTTCTAACCCATTCTATAAGGCCAGTATTGCCCTAATACCAAAGCCAGACAGAGACACTACCAGAAAGACAAACTACAGAACAACATCCCTTTTAAATATTGATGCAAATTCCTCAACAAAATGTTAACAATTTTAACAGCATATTTAAAAAATATACACCATGACCAAGTAGGGTTTATTACTAGAATGAAAGGATTCCTTAACATATGAAATTGAGTTAAGGTAATGTACCACATGAACAAAATTTAAAACCCCCATGATAATTGAAACTGATGCACCGTATGACAAAATTCAACACCCTTTCATGATAAAAACACTCAGAGAAATGAGACTAGAAGGAAACAACTACAACATAATAAGAGCCATATATGAAAAACCCACAGTGAATATCATACTCAATGGTGAAAGACTAACAGCTTTTCTTCTCAGATTAGGAACAAGGCAAGGATATTCACTTTTGTAACTTCTATTCAACATAGTACTAGAAGTATTAACCAGATGAATTAGTCAAGAAAAGGAAGTAAAAGTTATCCAAACTGGAAAGAAGTACAATTATCTGTTTAGAGATGATATAATTTTATACATAAAAACTCAAATATTCCACAATTTTTGGAACAAATGAATTCAGTAGAATATCAGGATGCAAAATCAACACAAAAATTCGTTGCATTTCTATATACTAGTGCTGAATAATGTGACAAAGAAATTAGGAAAATTTCCATTTATAATAACATCAAGAATAACAGGAATTATTAATAACTAAGTGACATGAAAGAATTGTACCAAGAAAATTGTAAAACATTGCTGAAATTAATTAAAGAGAACATAAATAAATGGAAACACATTGCATATTTATGGATTTGAGGACTTAATATTGTTAAGATATCAATACTACCCAAACTGATCTGTAAATTCAATGCCATCCTAACAAAAATCCCAATGGTGTTTTGTTGTAGAAATAGAAAAGCTCATCTTAAAATTTATATGGAATCCCAAGGGACCTCAAATAGGCAAAATATTCTTCAAAAAGAATAACAAAGTTGGAAGATTCACACTTTCTGATTTCAAAACTTTCTACAAAGCTACTGTAATCCAAACAGTATGGTACTGGCATAATGACAGATGTGTAGACCAGTGGAATATAATAACAAGCCAAGAAATCCTGGCATATACAGTGAAATGATTTTTGACAAGGATGCCAAGACTATTCAAATGGGAAAAGTCAGTCTTTTCAATAAATAGTATGAAAAAACTGGATATCCATATGCAGAAAAATGAAACTGTACCCTTATCAAATACCATATACAAAAATTAACTGAAAATAAAACAAGTGCCTAAATTTAAGACCTAAAACAATAAAAATTATAGAAGAAAACCTAGGATAAAATCTTTACCACTTTAGATTTGACAATAATTTCAGATTTGACAACAATTTAGATATGACATCAAAGGTATAGGCAGCAAAAGAAAAATTGACAAATCAGACTTCATGAAAAATAAAAATGTTTGCACATCAACAGAGTAAAAAGAATAGAAAAGAAGATTTGCATACCACCTAAGAGGTTAATATACAGAATATACAGAAAATTCCTAAAACTAAAAAGTTAAACAATCCAATTCAAACATGGACAAAATTCTTAAATAAGCATTT
Source organism: Macaca mulatta (assembly GCF_049350105.2). Classification (NCBI taxonomy): domain Eukaryota; kingdom Metazoa; phylum Chordata; class Mammalia; order Primates; family Cercopithecidae; genus Macaca; species Macaca mulatta. The sequence continues at coordinate 111,042,007 of NC_133409.1, forward strand.
CTCCAGTGATGATGTATTAATGGCCAATAAGCACATGAAAAGATGCTCAGTATCATGAATTATTAGGGAAATGCAAATCAAATCTACAATGAAATGCCACTTCATACCCATTAGAATGGCTGCCAGCAACAATCCAGAAAATAACAGGTGTTGGTGAGGATGTGGAAAAACTGGAACCCTCGTGCATTGTTGGTGGAAAATATAAAATGGTCCAACTGCTATGGAAACCAGTATGGTGGTTTCTCAAAAAATTAAAGATATAATTCACATTTCATGCAGCAATTCCACTTCTGGTTATATACTCGAAAGAATTAAAAGTGGGATCTCAAAGAAATATTTGCATGTCCATGTTTGTATGTTTGTAGCAGCATTATTCCCAATACTAAAATGTGGAAACAACCCAAGTATTCATAGATGGATCAATAGATAAACAAAATGTGGTACATTCATACAATTGAATATTAGTATCAAAAAGGAAAATAATTCTGATATATGCTGCAACACGGATGAACCTTGAGAACATACTGCTAAGTGAAATAAACCAGTCACAAAAAGGCAAATACTCTTTGAATCCACTTATACCATGTACTCAGAGTAGTTAAAATCACAGAGAAGAAAGAATGGTAGTTGTCAGGGGAGAAGGAGCGGGAATGATGAGTTATTGTTTAAAGGGTATAGAGTTTCTATTTTGCAAGATGAGTCATGGAGATGGTGTTTTCACAACATTATAGTTAACACTACAGAAGTGTACACTTAAATATAAATAAGATGGTAAACTTTATGTTCTATGTATTTTACCACAATAAAACATTTAAAAAATCTTTAGCACTAATGTCAAAATTCATTGTACAATATTTAATTTTTTGAAGTGAAAATAAGCCATTGATGTTCAGGATGTGGGGATACCTCATATAATGCAAGAATAAAAATGCATTCAATTCTGAGACTGGACATGAATTGTTAAGCAGGCAGCTCTTCTTGTTTATCTCTGGGACTGTACAGGATGTAATTTTCTTTTCTCTGCATTTTGCCACACTCTTTCTTGGAGCCTAGCTTTCTCTGTTTGGGGAGGACACATGTAATCAATAAGGAAGAAGGTCAAAAACAAGAAAAGTTGCCAGAAAACTTGCATATGCATTTTAATTTTACATACTCATTTAAAGTTTAGTGTTAATAATGTAGGTAAACTTAAAATAAATGGAAGAGGGAAAATTTCATTAATGATAATATAAATGTATGTTCAATTTGACAGGAATATTTTAAATTTCTTTTAAGTCTTTCATAAGCTTTTTATTGAAGAAATAATGTGCCAGAATTCAGTGTATTACTGACTATTGTTTTCAAAAATACTATATATCTATGCTTATGTCTATGCCTATGTTTTTGTCTACCTATAAGCTAACCTGTGTGACTCTATTAGTATTTCCCAAAAGAAAAAATCCCTAAAGAGGAATTTTGCTTTACCATCGTTTGGATACAAATAGAAGATAAAAATAAAGAATTTTTTTTTCTAGAAAAACTTTGTGTAGTAGTGAACACAGTACCATATCCGTGAGTCCCGTGATTCTGAATGCATAGAAACCATAATTAATATCTTAGGAAACTCAGTAAGCACCTGAGATAGATGAAGAAAATAGTCCCTGATTATTTTTCAGGAAACTGGAAAATAACTTACATCCATTTGTCCCAATGAAAAGGAAGCTAAAAGCAAAAGTTTGGAAACCTCTGAGACAAAAGAACTAACTAAGATAACTATTAGAGCCATTTAGGGTTTTTCTCCCCCCGCTCAGAGGAAGAGTTAGAGTTAAAGGAATGGAGAATGTTACAATAGAAATTATCCACACATAAACATATAGGAAGATTGCTGGGAGAACAAAGGGTGGGTAAAAGAGGACAGAGAGCAGGCACCAGCATTTTCTGAACATTATTTATAATGTAAATTGGCTTCACTGGGGAAATGACAATTTTGTAAAGATTAACAAGGAATACCTTTCTGTGAGATTTAATATCTGCAGAAAAAATAAAGATTAAGAGTATAATGATATAAATATGTAATTGTTCCTTAAGTTTTATGATTTTGTTAATGAAGAGTTGAGGGTTTTATGCATTTTACAGACAGTATTTTACAATAAATCATCCAATTAGTAGCATCTTTTTTATTGTTTCACTTCCACCTGGACACAATAGCATTTTTGGCCTTGCACTCACATTCCTTCACTCCCACATTTCTGGAATGAATGAGCCACATCAGTTCAAGCCCCACTGATTGTAAATCTTTCACCTTCAAAAATAAAATAGGGTATAACTCTCAGTTCCTCATCATAAATCCAAAACTTCATTATTTCTGGCAGTCACAAATATTAGTTTTGATTGCAGTGCCAAAAGCAATAGTTTCCAGTAATATGGATGAACCCGGTTAAATTTTGCTGTTTCTCTTATTTTAATTTTTTTAAATGTCTCAAAAAAAAAAAAAACTGGAAAGGATTAAATAGCTATATATTAATGAGTCTTTCATATTTACATCATTCAATTTGTAACAATAGATGATAGAATAGATAATAAATAATAGGTATCTGTCCTACAGAAATACATTATAAATATAAACAAATTATACTATATTTTATTTTTTTGGTTTGGGTATAATTAATTTATTGTTACAATTATTTGCTTGTAATTTGATAGAATGTGGATCAAAATTTTTCAAAACTTCTGGTGTTTTCTAGTGATGTAAACATTAGGAGACTAGGTTGGTACACAAAAAATATTTTTATTTTGCAAAATGCTTAGTCACTGAACTTGGTTTCTAATTCCATTTGTCATAATTTGAACCTTGATAATATAATACGTTAATTAGTCTGATTTGATCATTCCACAATGTGAGCTATACTATATTTTAAAGAGAGTCTAAGTAAAGTTAAATTTTATGAATATAATTTCTAACCTTTTGGAGTTTGTGTATTTTGAGAGAAAGAACATACAAGTTTTAAATATAACAGATACGAAATAAGCATATTGAGAACTTATACTAATCAATTTTTTAGATTTCTTTAAATTTCAAGTTATTTCATATTTGCTGTCAGCCAGCAATCTCTTCTAACTTAAATATTTTATTTATTTTTTACATTTAATTTAATTTTATTTTAATTCTGGGATACACAAGCAGGACATGCAGGTTTGCTACACAGGTAAACTTGTGCGATGGTGGTTTGCTGCACCTATCAACCCATCACCTAGGTATTAGACCCCACATGGATTAGCTGTTTATCCTGATGCTGTCCCCCGCCTACTCCCCGACAGGCCCCAGTGTGTGGTGTTCCCCTCCCTGTGTCCATGTGTTCTTGTTGTTCAGCTCCCACTTATAACTTAGAACATGCATGGTTTGGTTTTTCTGTTCCTGTATTAGTTTGCTGAGGATAATGGCTTCCAACTCCACCCATGTCCCTGCAAAGGACATCATCTTGTTCCTTTTTATGGCTGCGTAGTATTCCATAGTGTATATGTACCACATTTTCTTTATCTAGCCTATATCTGATGGGCATTTGGTTGATTCCCTGTCTTTACTATTGTGAATAGTGCTGCAATAAACATATGTGTGCATGTATCTTTATAGTAGAATGATTTATATTTCTTTGGGTATATACCCAGTAATGGGATTACTGGGTCAGAGAGTATTTCTGTTTCTAGATCCTTGAGGAATCACTCCGCAATGGATGAATTAATTTACATGCCCACCAACAATGTAAAAGTGTTCCTATTTCTCCCTAGCCTCACCAGCATCTGTTGTTTCTTGACTTTTAATAATCACCATTCTGACTAGTGTGAGATGGTATCTCATTGTGGTTTTTATTTGCATGTCTCTAATGATCAGTGTTGTTGACCTTTCTTCATATGTTTGTTGGCTGCATAAATGTCTTCTTTTGAGAAGTGTCTGTTTGCATCCTTTGCCCATTTTTGTATGGGATTATTGGTTTTTTTCTTGTAAATTTGTTTAAGTTCCTTGTAAATTCTGGATATTAAACCTTTGTCAGATGGATAGATTGCAAAAATTTTCTCCCATTCCGTAAGTTATCTGTTCACTCTGATTATAGTTTCTTTTGCTGTACAGAAGCTCTTTAATTAGGTCCCATTTGTCAATTTCTGCTTTTGTTGCAATTTCTTTAGATATTTTATCATGAAATCTTTCCCCCTGCCTATGTTCTGAATGGTATTGCCTAAATTTTCTTCTGGGATTTTTATAGTTTTGGGTTTTACATTTGTAACTTAAATATTTTAATAGCTGGAAATGTCAGTATTAATTCAATATAGTTAAAGTAACTCAATAAACATTTAACAAATATTCTCTAGCTAATCCAGTGAGGGTTTTATATTCAGAAAAAAGATTTCAAGTGATGTGGAAGATTTGCATCTTCCACTAACACTGTCTCTTCAATTAGAAGTTTAATTTTTCTGATTAAAGAATTGATCATTGTCATCTGGCAAATTGTTTAATGTTAATAAAAGTTTTTCTAAGATTTATATTGTTTCAGTCAAGAGCTGACCAAAAGCAAGGGGGTAGAAATCTGAATAAATTCATAAAAAATGAGGAGAGACTATGGTATCCATCATCACATGGATGTGGGAGGTTAGTTTGGCTGACAAAACTTATCAAACTGCTTATCCTTCCTTCCTCAGTCCTACAGGTATGTCCTTCTAAAATCTGAGCTAGTGTACGATGCTTTCAATAATTAAAAAAAAAAAGTCAGACTTTGGTCAGGGGAATAAAAGTAACTGGTGCAATTTACTACAATTTTAAAGTAAGAATAAGACCTCTGACTGCAATTTGTTATAAGTATAATTTGATTATATTAACATATCTTATATATATTAGGAGTTATGGGGTTGATTAATTCTAAATTGAAGCTTTGTGCTGAATTTAAAAGTCAAAAAGGTATTTGGGTCAGGTGTATTTGTTTTCAATAATTATCCTATTTAACATAAATTTTTTCTAATGCTTAATTCTCATCACTTATTCTACTCCATGACAGGAAGGCCTACTGATATAAACCAAGCCAAATAATGTAATTGTAATTGTATTATTATTTTATCTAAATTAATTGTTTGGAACTTGTTATAGAGACATCTAGTTGCCGTCCACATTATACTTTCTCCCCCTCCTTAGTAACAGAATACTGACTTTTAGCAGGTCACACTACTTCCCTGGCTGAAAAAATACAGTATTCCTTGAAAGTAGGTATGCCCTATAACTAGATTCTGGACAATGAGAACGAAAAGTAACTATTAGAAGACAAAATCTCACTGAAATTATAATGATAATAGCTGATACACAAAGTTTAATAATGGAGTTGGAAGATGACAATGGAACAAGTTTCCTAGAAAGAAAAAAGAAAGATGAGAAGAGAGAAAACAGGGTTAAAAATATGGACTTAGCAGATCAGTCTAAGAGGCTCAAAATACATATAAGAGGAACTTCAGTTAGGAGATAAAATGGTGAAGAAGAAATTATTAAGAAATAATACAAGTCCCATTGCTTCACTTAGCCTAAAAAACAAACAAACAAACAAACAAAGGCATTTCCCCAAAAGAAAGAACATGAGTCTCAAGTTTAAAAGACCGACTGCATGAATGAAAGAAGACACACAGAAAGCATATTAGCATTATTAGCACGGTATTCATTCTCCTCTTTCTTTCCTTCCTTTCTTTCCTTCCTTTCCTTTCTTTCCTCCCCTCCCCTCCCCTTCCCTCCCCTCCTGACAGAATGTCACTCTGTCGCCCAGGCTGGAGTGCACTGGCATGAGCTCGGCTCATTGCAACCTCCACCTCCTGGGTTCAAGTGATTCTCCTGCCTCAGCCTCCTGAGTAGCTGGCATCACAGGCCTGGGCCAACATGCCTAACTAATTTTTGTATTTTTAGTATAGATGGCGTTTCGTCATGTTGGTCAGGCTGGTCTTGAGTTCTTGGCCTCAAGGGATCTGCCTGCCTCGGCCTCCCAATGTGGTGGGATTATAGGTGTGAACCATCACGCGGGGTTTAGTACGATATTTCTAATTATCAAGGACAAAGACAAAATCACAAAAGTCTCCAGAGAGGAAAAAGCCTCCTCATACAGGAATAGCAACACTAGGTTAGACCAGCCCTTCTCCAATGTTAGTGTGCTTACGGCCTATGGCTCTGGTTAAAAATGCAGATTCCAGTAGGTCTGAGGTGGAACAAGGGATCTTTTTTGACAAGATTAGAGATGATGTTGGTGCTGGCGGTTCACTGACTCCATGTCGAGTTACAAATTACTGGCAGATACAAGTAATGCCTTCAAATGTTAAGAGAAAATACCTTGAAATCTAGAATTCTGTATCTGGTAAATTGACTTGTCAAATAAAATAGTAGAATAAAGCCATCTTCAAGTATGAGAACCTCAAATGCTATCTCTTATATCCAAAGCTAGCAAAATGAAAGGAGAATCAAGAAGGGGAAGACATGGAATCTGGGAAAAAGGAATCTAGTAGCGTAAAGTGGTGACTTTGGTCACACATATAGTGAGCAATCTGATGAGAAAATGAAACAAAGTGTAAGAGAGTAATAGAGCAATGAATAATTCCAGGAAAATTAATATAAGTTGTACAAGAGATGATTTATAATCATGGTATAACACTTGGCTCAGGAGTGATCTATTTTATTTTATATTATGAAGAAATATGCTGACAAAAATTAAAATAAGCAAAAATCATATGTGTAAGTACATATCTATATTTTACATATTTATATGTATATATTGCATATCTTTTAATATATAATTTCTATTATATTCTGTAATCAGAAACAACTACAGACGAAAAACCTATAAGAATTAAAAGTTTTTTGTTACTAGAAAGCAAGAGGATAGAAAGTGAGATCATTTAGGAGTGAGAGACTGCTTAAATTGTTTGCAAAATTTTTAGTATTATTTAATTTTTATACAATAAGCAAATATTACATTGACAAAATGAGAATAAAATACAAAAATAAAACAGTGTGTATAGACCTAATTTTTAATGCAATCACATTTTAAATGCCACTGTGAAGCCAAAAAACTCTACATTTGATATTAGTGTAGTGACATTTAAGTGGTTCATTTTCTCTGATAAACATCTGACCTGGAATATACAAAATTATGTTAATTAATTTACAGTAAGACGATCTTGCTAATAGTAGCAACTTTAAATCTTAGTCTGTAAAACTCATTTTATATATATTGGCATTTTACAGTTGATGCTAGAACTGAAGGAATGATTTTAGTTTACTATTTAAACAGTTACTAAATTTTATTTTTGCTATGTGAAAGGATCTAGAACAAAAAACTAAAACATACGGGAAGCTTATCAGTTTGTTGTTACAGGCATAGAAAGTACCAATTTTAATTATTACAAATAGAGAAAGGTAATTTTTGATAGAACTTTGTTCCTGATTTTGAAAAATCCTGTTTTAAATGCTATTTAATGATTTTATAATTCATGAAATGCATTTTCTTTATTCTATAATAATAAGACTTTCTCATAGTATAATAAATTTTTAAATAAAAGTGTGCTATTTATAGATTATAAAACTTTTTATTACATAATAAGACATTAATAATATTAATATTATATTGTTATCTGACTTCCCCATTACCTGACATCTGCCATTGGAGACAGACAGACTGTAGTTAATAATAATGTAATGTACCTTTCAAATGTTTTAGAAACCATGTAAAATATTACCTTAATAATAATGTAATGTACCTTTCAAAAAGAGAGGATTTCTCGCCGCAAATAAATAATAAATATTTGAAATGATGGATATGCTAATTAACCTGATTTGATCATTCCACTGTATATGTATCAAAACATTATGTTAAGCCGTACATATATGCACAATTAAAAATAAAACCAAATTTTTAAAAATTTCCAGATTTTAGGAAGATAATTATTGGCAGATATCATATTTGACCTAATACTTCTACTAATTTATGGAGCAGAATTTCATAATTAACCTTATTCTTATTTATATCTAAATTGTATAAATATTTATTTTGCATGGGGCAAATTGAGACTATTTAGAGCCTCAAGTTAGTTCCTGTTAATTTTTCTGCTAATTGAATTTAGATAATTTCAAGTATTGTCAGCATATTGGTTAGGAAAATTTTTCTGTTTTTAGAACTATCTGGATTTTTGAATTGTGGATAAGGAACTGTGGACTTGAGTGTTAAGAAATGAAAATAAAATACTTGTCATCAGAAAGTTGCAGAAAATAATTCTTAAAGGGCTTTGCTTTTCATGATCCGTACAATTTGTCTACTTGCCCAGATACTATCTTTGCTTTAAAATCTAGTCTTTGAACCAAAATATCCTTGTCAAGATTATTTCTGAGAAAGTTATTAATGTAGTGCATGTATATGCTCTATTTTTAAAAGCGGTGTGCCAACACTCCCGTAGTATGTGTGAAGCACAAAGGAGAGTGAATAAGACTTTTTACTTAAGATACTTCTGATATATTTTCCTGCTTTTTAAAATTTAAATAACTGCTACAAAGATTCATATGGATTTAAATTTCTGAGATAATGTAGAAACATTTGTTTAAATATTGATGGAATATATATATATATGTGTGTGTGTGTGTGTGTGTGTGTGTGTGTCTTACTGACCTTCATTAAAGATCAAAAGGTTCTTGTTATCATAATAGTGAAAACAATAGCCTGCATTTAAAGTGCAATTACTCTGATACAAAGAGTTTAAGAGAAATGTTGTATATTTTATCTCATTAGTTCTTATAAATGTATAAGATAGGTATAGTTCTTGTTTAATAGATTACAGATTAAGGGATATTAGTTTATCCAAACCTTCACAGCTAACAGTATTAACCAGAGTTTGGAATCAAAATCTCTTTATTGAATATGATATACTCAGAATCAAAATACAATGAGAATTGAGTTATTTTAAATGTTTGTCTATATAAATAAACAAAATTATACAGTTTTCAATTCAACAGCCAAACTGAATGTATCATATTGCAGTGAACACTAAAAATAGTGGACCACAGTTTGGTTGGAAACATCACAGCAGCCTTTCTATTTATTTTTCACTGTAGACAGTGATTGTCACATAGCAAAAACTCAGAACTATAGGTTAAAGATTGGGCTGTAAAAAATGTATAGGATACAGTCCTTGCCCTCAAGTAAAGCCCTTGCCACACCACAAAAATTTTATTGTCAGTTGGAATCATATTAGGAGGGAGACTAGATTTCAGGTTTTTATTGGAGACGTGTACATTGAGGCTGATGGGCAGACTTGGTTTCAACAACTGTACTATGTATATAGCCTTTTCTCTTAAAAATTGCTGCCTGACACAACTATATTTTTTACATTTCAATTAGGAAGTAATGGTAAAATAGTGTTTTCATATTTATAAAGCAGGATTCAAAACCCATCAGAACACTATACAAGAAAATTATAAAACATTTTTAAAAAGAAATTATTCAAAATGAAATTATAACACAAAATTTTAAAGCATTATTTTATTGGTGAGTGAGCAGAGAAGTATTTTCTCAGTCTTCTTCACTTCTTTGTATTTTATTTTCTGTAAGGATAATGTAAGAATGCTAGAATTAAAAAACCCTATAACAAACTGTGTTTAAAATATGACAATAATGAAAATAATAGAATAGAGACTCAGAAGTTAAAATCTTACTTAAATCAAGGTTTTTAGGAAGTAAAAGAGTATGATCAAAACATTGATGTTCCTAAAACATTTCACTTATGTAAAAATATTTATTTCAGAAATCAAAAAGTAGGAGTCATACATATAATGAAATTCTTAACTATAAGGTGGTGAAGGCTCAAACATTAAAATAGTACAAATGGAAAAATTATGTTGAATTCAAATTTCAGCATGATTAAATATTTTATTAAAACATACACTTTAAAAAAATCTCTTGTATTTTATTACATGATTTTGCTTGAAAAGTAACATTCTTTAACAGCATCAGCGTTTCTTTATTCTTCAGACATATGAGTTAGAGTAGCATGAAATGACATTGGAAAAATCAAATATCTTCAGAGGTTTGAATATTCACTATTCTGATTTTCCTATGTTGTTCATAGGAAAAAGTATGATCTCAATGTCATCTCCATTATATATTTTCCAATTTATATCCCAATAAAAAAAGAACAAACTATAGTTTTTATTGCTTTGTTTTAATCACAGCTTTTGAACTATAGTGCTTAGCTTCACTGTGAATGTCACAGGTCAGGAAATCTACAGAGTATCATTTGTTAGAGAAACAGAATGTTTAAACACAACATGTAATATATTCAAGACTATTAGACATGACAATAATTACCAAATAGTTTTAAATCAGCACATCTTCTTCATGTAAAAAGTCCATTTCTCCATCCTAGATGCTGTAGTGGTGCTAACACAAATGATTTATACTCAAGACATGTTTGATAAAAGTTAACTAACTTATTGAAATGAGTGGTTAAATTTCTGTATGGCAGATAAATTTATTTTAACTAGAGGAACAAAACAAAGGGCTTTGATCTTCTTTTCTAAGTGACTAACTTAAGGTTTGGGGAAACAAACAGTGACAGTTAACATATATTCAGTGTTCACTAAGAGCCATGCACAAACCCAGGAAATTCATGTTACTTCATTTAATTATCACAGTTTCTATAAATGTTTTAAGATGAGGAAACAGTAACTCCCCAGAGTTACGTAGCTATTAAAGAATGAAGAGTGATTCAGTATGTTTGAATACTGCATCATGGGGAAGGGAGTGACTTTGGCTTCTAGAGAAGTTTCAGTTCTATTACAGAGGTCATAGGTGGGCATATCCACTCAGAGTCAGGTCATCTCTCTCCCATCAGGAGTTAAGGGTGAATTGTACACTGGGACTGAGACATTTAGCATGGGGTAAGGGGGTTGCTACAGAAATCCATTTCTCCTTACCTCACAACACTGACAGCCTGGTCACTGCTATCTATTTTGAGCCCACTAGGCCAAGACTCATTCTGCCCCCCTTTTTAAATTGTCAGGCTTCATGGTAAGTCCTAGCTCTCAGAGGCCCCACTCTGTCCATGTTCTAGTCTGTGTCTTTCTCTCTCCTCCCTCCAACTCCTGAAACTCTCTGTGTTCTCTGGATTTCTCAGTTCATCTTGAGCAAAAATCTGCTATTTTCTTACCTCTTTTCTGAACTTACCCTTCACCTTCTTGCCATTGTGGAAACCTGGCTCTCTCTAGAATACCCTGCGACTCCTACAGCTCTATAATTAGTGGGCCATTTTTGTTTGTTTGTTTTGTTTTGTTTTTCCCTTATAGTGCTTATACTGCCATGCCTAAATATTGGCTGGGTATCTTTTTTGTCTATTCAAGATCATTCCCTGGGCCGGGCGCGGTGGCTCATGCCTGTAATCCCAGCCCTTGGAGTGGCTGAGGCAGGCGGATCATGAGGTCAGGAGATCGAGACCATCCTGGCTAGCACAGTGAAACCCCCACCTCTACTAAAAGTACAAAAAGTTAGCCGGGAGTGGTGGTACGCGCCTGTAGTCTCAGCTACTCGGGAGACTGAGGCAGGAGAATCCCTTGAACCTAATAGGCGGAGGTAGCAGTGAGCCGAGATCGTGTCACTGCACTCCAGCCTGGGCGACAGAGTGAGACTCCTTCTCAAAAAAAAAAAAAAAAAAAAAAAAAAAAAAATTATTCCCTAAGTTTCACATGATTGGTTTAATACCTTGTCACTGCCATTTTAGCCTCAGCTAATTGCCTCTCATTTCCTGATGGTTTTAGTTCGGATACTATTCTTGTCTTTATTATATAAGTAGATGATTTTTTCCAGCTCTTTTCCTTCCTGTTTTCCCAGACTCCACACTTCCTCAGCTCTTTCCTTCATGACAATTACCTAGACTTTGTCATTATCAATGACTGCAACACTTGCCATGCATACCAATCCCTGACCAATACCTTTGCTCTTTTAAGCTCACTCCTTCCAGAACCCCCATGCCAACAATTCAGCATCTCTCCTGGAATGTCCAATACATTGATGCTCCCAACATTCGCTGTCCCACCCCTTGACATCCTTTTACCTTTATTACTTAGACTAAAATTTAAGTTCAGTCCTTACACAGCTTCTGCCTTAGCTGTAGTCTGGAACCAACTTTTTCTGCTTTCTTACTTCTACTGAGTATTAAATGAATTCATAAAAATAGGAAATCCTCACTGTAAGTATAAGGTGTGTACTACACGACTATTTAAGTACTACATTGGGTATGAAGGGGTATACAAAGAAATAAGTATTGGTTAAGATTTGAAGGTAAAGCTTGAGTACTCCAAAACTACTATCATTAACTTTCCTTCACTTTTATAGTTTTTAACTAAGGGAAGATGATGCACAAATAATGAAAGTTGCTCACGAAACAAAACAATTTGATCAATATCTGGGAAAGTGTTTTATATGACAAAGCAAAGCTGTAGAAAAGATTGGATATTTTAGTGTGGCTTCGGTATCATGCCAAACTTGGGCTTTCTATTGAATATTTTGAATCTGAATATTGGAACCCACATGCTCACACATGCCTATGGGAAGAGAGAGTGATGTGACTGTGAATATGGGGTAGATCTCAAGTCTACCCAACCAGTCACACATTCTTAGAGCTGGGTCATACAGAGAAAGGGATAGACTTCTCACAGCAAAAAGAAGTCCTGTCCAGGTGAAAAATGAAGAAGAGATCCTGATGCATTGATAGTGGAAGAAGAAGTGGGAAAGTTTGTTACCCGTAAGGTATAGTTAACTGATACATCACTGAATGTGGTTTAACTAATGTTTCACATTCTTAGCAACTGGAGTAGCAACTCCTCTTCTAGAAAGACATAGGAAAAGTAGGAAAATTCTTGACAGGGGAAGAGTTTGATTGGGAAGGATCAGAAGTACTCATTTGTTTATTCAGTACATTAATTTAATAATATGTATGCTGCATGGTACAGAAGATGCAGTGATGAATCAATAAGGTCCCTATCCTTGAGGAAAACTCATTTTAGAAAGAACTGAAAGGCTTAGGTGCCAAAATACTTTATCTTGAGAGTTGTAGGTCATGATTTATTAGGCATCTATCATCATCTCTTTATCATGTAAAAATTATCATTGGAAAAAATAAAACAGATCTCAGAGGTATAGAGCTTCAATTGCTTAAGAGCAGTTAGAGTTAGATCTTATAATAAATATAGTTTTAAACAATTGGCAATGAATATAAAAAATAGCTTTATAAAACAACTGACATAACCATAGAAATCAGTTTCTATATGTCTACATGGTAGCAGCACAATAAGTACTTCAAACACTTTCTGGAGAGAAAGTTGGGTGTGTTTGTGTGTGCATCTGCATGATCTTACAGACATGTGTATGTATGTGACTATTCATATTTTAATCTACTTTCTACCTGATGTTCTGGGCTCTTAGCACTCTATGACCCCATGTTTTGGAATCTATTAGAAATTGCTTGTTTTCTGAGAAAACTTTCCTTTGAAGACAGAATGTTGAATCAATGAGAATCAAATATACAATCAAATAGAAACTTTTGGTTCAGATCGGTTATGTTTTATCTGACTTTTAATTGGTAATTTACTGGGGTAAAAATTACCTTGAAGTGATAGAAGTTTAGTAAATGTGATTTGGCTAAGTAGGGTTTCCTTTTTGTGTCTGGTAAGGTCTTTTATTTTCAAAATACTCGAAATTTAGGAAAAATATTAAAATACATACACCTTATTTCATGCAGCATCATAATACTTTCCACAGAGAAGTTAAAACACTAAACAGAAGATAAGATCCATGGAGAGAAATACTTTTCTTCATTTTTTGTCATTATCTTGAGAGCCTTATCAAATGGAAAAACCCACAATCACTTTTTGTTCCCAACTTCTCCCTTACCACCTTATTTAACATCTTTCTTTGTTTTTCTTCATAATCTTTGCTTCATTCTTTCTTTTTTCCCCTTCTCTATTGGCATTTTTCAGACTTGCCTGAAATGATGACCCTCCCAGCTCTACTTCTTACCAGGGTGTGGCCTGGGTTGACTTCCTATTCTTTTTTCAGCTTTGACTTCTTCCTCCACAAAATGAGGATGGCAATTAGTAAAAAGAGAGTTAAAGTAGGAGTTGTTCCAGGGTGCACATGCATAGGAGTGCTCAGTGCAGCCCTGGAACATAGTTAAAGTTTAAATAAGCAGTATAGTAAGTAATAAGGGTATAAATACTACTAATAAATGTATAAAAATAATAGAACGATAAATTATGAGTCACAAAGCTTTGAACTGGACATATTTGAAACAAGATAACATGAGAAAACATGGTCTAGGCTTAATATAAATCGTAAAACATGTATTCAAAACATTAAAAATAGATCACAGTTGTTCCTTTTAATTATTTTTCCTTCTATATTTTGCCCTAGCATCCAGCAAATAATAAATCACATTTGCCACTAAAATCTATAGAAGGAAAAATGTTTTCAAGGTTTGTACTGAATGAAGGATTACTATGTAGAAAGTAAGAAGAGTCACAGCTGCACTTTCCATTTCACTAAAATACTGCTGCACCAATCAACAGAAATACAATGTAAGAGCCTTTTGAAGAAAGTCTTGTTAAAAGCCTTCTTCCTTTTAGTGACCCAACTCCATGGCAGTCTTTGCTGAAAAAAGGGTTTGGCTTTGTAGTGAGCACTGGTGCCTGCTGCAATGTCTGAAAATGGATGAAGAACAAAGTGTTGAAATTTTGATTGAAATTGAAGTTTACATTTTTAGAACTCAGTTCTATAATGGAATAGAATAAACAAACTCCAGTTCCCAGTGTCTTAAAAAAGTGGATAAAGTGCTGCTGCTGCTCATTAGATATGGAGACTTTAGATTAATTGATAATTCTTATAAAATTATAAGAATATAAATAATTCTTATAAAAATTAAACCATTGTTTAACATTTTGTTGAAAAATATATTATTTAGTGTAAATTTATTGATATTATTTGCTTTCCTAGGTGAGCTTACTAAACTTATTTTCTACATTTTAATTCCCTAATTCTCAAATTTATCAATGGCTAAAAATGGATTGAGGTCCTTGAGAATATGAAGATTTCTGAACCCCATTTCTAGAGAGACTTCAATTCGTGGTTCTGGAGCAGCAATGTACAGTTCAGCAGGCCTATGACCCATGGGCAAAATCCAGCCAATGGCCTACCTTTGTAAGGCCTGCCTAAGTAGTTTTTACATTTTTAATCAGAAAGAAAAAAGAAAGAAAGAAAGAAATTAAAAAGACACAAAGCCAAACTATTTATTATCTGGCCTTTACCGAAAAAGTTTGCAGACCTCTGCTGTACATGATCCTGATTCATTCCCTCTACAAATATTTGATGATAGCTTATTTCATCTTGGATGTACTCCTTGGCCTGGTAATAGGGAACACAGAGACCAAGAGATGAAAAGTGTCTCGTCTCTTGGGGGTTACATCCCAGAAGTGAGACAGTATTCAACGTGTGATTATCATTTGTGAGCTCAGAAATACATCAACAAGGTAACTTCAAACAGTAATGGGTTATGAAGAAAATGTAACAAGAAAATGTTTTCCCCAAAATATTTGAACTAAGACCTTAATTTTCGACTTGGACACGGTGTGATTTGAGGAGAACCTGGTAGGCAGAGAGAAGAGCCAGATGAGAGTCAGGAATGAGCTTACAGTGTTCAGAGAGGTCAGTGTGGCTAGAGAGTAGCTAGCAAGTAAAGGGAAAGCTTGAGCAGCTGTATCAGAGAGCAAATCTCGCAAACCTGGGCAGGTCATCAGGAGGAGTTTTATATTTTATTCTAAGTGCACTGGTACTCATAGCCTGTAAACTCCATTTCAGACACATGCCTTAGAAATGAACTAACCGTATGTCACTACTCTAAGTTATAGTAATTCAAATTAAATAATTAAGTTAAAAAAAGAGAGACATACCTAAATAACACTAGTAATGTTTATATTGCGGATCAAATTTGATACTTTCTTTCTTTTTGTGTTCATGCATAATCTTAAGGGATATAGAATTCAGTATTAATTCTAGACTAATGTATTAAAATATATATTTAATTCAAGCAGTATTTAAAGAAGTTGAAAGCTTAAAATATTGTGAAATTTATTCAAAAAGTATATGTGCACAACTCTGTGTTCATTAAAGATAATATTTTATTTAAAGCTATAATGTAATTTTATTAAGTAACAATCTTTTGTCCCTTATACTAGGAAGGTTATAACACATATATGACATATAAAGGAACTTTAAAAAGAGCCATAAGTGTCGGTTTTAGGTTAACATTCTCTATGGCAACTATGATATATTATGATGACTTAACCATAAATGCAAGTGTGAGAATCCAATGAATAATTCACGCTGTCTGACCCTAACTTCATACATTAATTCCATTAGACATCAGTTTAAGCTTTCAATGGAAAATCCATTTAAAAAGAAACTGAATGGCACTGAACACAAATAGTAACAAGGACTCTAGGAGACCATATGGTAAACCACAGAATTTATTATTTTAAAAAGTTAATTTTGTTTACCAAGAAAGAATATAAATAATGCATAATGTATAACTTATACTCCCAACACATTTCAAATAGAAACATTTCAAATCAATTTTATTTTATTTTTTATAAATCACATCATATCCATCTGGCATTGAACTTAATTTGTTTGAAGGAACAAACTGTGGGACTAAGGATATGGTAGTACAAGTTGAGAAAATAGTGATTTATCAAACCAGCAGTTTCTCAGTTGTCTAGCAAATCATTAATTATCCTCATGGTCTGTCACTGTGTTTGTCTCCCAGAGAAAATTATAAGCTTATGGTGGTCACATTCACCTGTTAGGACCTCATATTTGTAAGTGATACATACGTGTTTGCTGAAATAATAGATTAATTTTCTCTGGGTATAAAATGTCAAAGAAAATATAAATAATGCTAAACTATGCACGAAGGAAAGACATATAATCAATACATGTGATCAATAGTACAGAGCTGATATTAGTGCCTTTACACAACACATTTCTCTGGGGGCCAGAAAAAAATCTGAAATGTATTTTCTCAGGAATGGGAGTGACTTTTACTGGGTGTCTCTGTATGCTGATGAATATAGTCCTATGCAAATGAAACAGGATTAACCTGAAATGACACCTTCAGACCTGGGGCTATTTGGTCTAATGCTGTCACTGACTTCTCTTATTTGTTCTCTTCTCTTGTTCCTTTAGAAATAAATTTTTAGAAAGATGATATTATTACTTTATAAAAATGATGCATGCTTATTACAAGAACTTTAGTCAGTACGGAAAAGAAAAAAAAAAAAACTAATACTGCCTAGAAAGACATTAATACTAGAGGGACATAATTCAAGGCATCTATGCCTATATACATACATACAAACTGAAAGATAAATACGTTTGTAAAAATAATATTAAACTGTACATACTATTTTAAATATATAAATTATTACATTTAAGTTTAATAGGAGGGAATGGAAGTAATAGTTGAATTTCAAATAAATGTTTCTGCATAAGAGATATTAATCTCTAAAAGCCCATTCAAGTTTTTTAAAATTATAAAGATTTAAAAAGTTAAAGACATATTTTTTAAATAAACAGTTTACTTTTGAATAGCAACACTGGCTCCCAGTTTCAATATGAGGAAATTAGTGCATTTCCACTTGACACTGTGTGTTCTAAACCTAAATTTTGTTATTTAGAAATTTTTAAGTTGATAAAAACATAATAACATTTACATTCTGTTATGTATTAATGATTTCCATTGTATTTAGTCTTCTTGTGGCTTTTCCACTTCTGATCTCAGTTTAAATAATCTTCTGATTGACTGAATCTCACCATCTTTTGTTGAAGAGAACTTCAACATTCCCTGAGTCCTTGTAGACTTGAGAACATTTGCCAATTGCCTTAATAATACATTAATATGGTCAAATACAGAATTTGGTCACACTTTTTTTCTCTCTTGGCATTTCATACACATTGCTTCATGGTCTTATGATATTGAGTGAACATGGCTTTCACCATGACTTTCCCATTCATGACTTTGTTGGTTTGATTTCTTTGTTTGGTGCTTTTCTTTTTCTCAACTAGAGCTCAAGAGTGCTTTAGTCCCTGAATTCTTTAAAATTTGAAAGTGTCTACTTGCCTTTATCCTGAATGCCAGCATGACAATAGCATGCATTATTGTGGGGTCTTTCCACACCGTTAGCTCCACTGTGAAGCAAATCACTCATATCTACCTCTTCAAACCTCAACAGTATGAGCTGGGAAATGTATTACAGTGGGTAGAAACAAGTCTCAGACCAAGTGTTGAAAAGTGCCCCTCACGATGTTTTCTCCAGCCTCTAGGCAGCCCCAGGGATGAATATCTGGCCTGTATCTGGTTGTTTGTTCAGGTAGATGTCCTCTCATCTCTCTAAGATGTTAACTGAAGGCTTAAATCGAAGTGTTAGTTAACATAGTTTAGACATGACTCTCCCAAGATGGTGTTACTAAGAAATACTAAGTAGTATTTCTTCTGTGAGTCAGTCAACAAACACATCTGATGCTCAGCATTTACTGAGCATCTTCCACATGCCAGGTGCCATTATCTGTGATAGGGAAATGATATTGAATAAGATAGACAAAAACTCTGCTGTCGTAGAGCTTAAATTCTAATGAGATCCTTGAGAAAACTGCAATGAGTAATGTAGTTCTAGTGAGTTCTTGGTTGGTATTTATCGAATGAATACATGTAGGCATGCATTATTGAATGGTGGTTAGTCCACTGGACTGCTAAACACAGTCTGAAGGGGTCTGTTGAAAATATAGCACTGAAAATATAGCACCAAGGTGGGTGGATCACCTGAGGTCAGGAGGTGGAGACTAGCCTGGCCAACATGGTGAAACCTTGTCTCTACTAACAACACAAAAATTAGCTGGGCATGGTGGCAGGCACTTGTAATCCCAGATACTCAGGAGACGGAGGCAGGAGAATTGCTTGAACCCAGGAGGTGGAGGTTGCAGTGAGTGGAGATCACACCACTGTACTCCAGCCTGGGTGACAGAGTGTGAGACTCCATCTAAAAAAGTAGCTCAAAACTGGGCTTATACATGCCTAGTGGAAAATAAAATTGTGTTCTAAAGCTTCACATTGCTCCACTCTGCTCTGTCATTAAATGTGCCTGGGACAAAGTCTGAAGCTAGTCTAATTTTTCTTCCTCTTGTCTGATAAATGAGTTGCTTTTTTACTTGGATGTCTGAAGAATTATTATTAATATCTCAGAAGTAGCATAACTCACCCAGGATATGCCTGACAGTTTATCCATTGCTTCATATTAATTTTTGTTATAATAGGGTATGCTCTTTCCTCTGCAGACGAAATTCTTCCTTCATTTCAGGAATCTTTTCTTCATACGCATTATTTTTCCTCAGAATTCACTGTAGTAATCTTGATGCTTTTCTCTATAGAAGCCGTTTCAGTTCAACTGTATTATATTCATTGTTATTTCTAATTTATTTAGAAGTTGATCATCAGTTTTGAGTGATGGTCTGTTCTTTAGAGTTTTTCCACTGCAATTCTGGCTCATCCTTTTGTGGTTTTATTTCTTCTTGTGTTATTGTAGCCATATAATTATTATATTTTCTTTTACAAACTGTGTGGAGAATTTTATTTTTTAGATTATGTTCCTATATTAAGTTATAGATGATTTCTATATTACTATAGTCCTTTTATTTTCTTTTCAGACATAAAAGTTCCTCTGACCAAATCATAAAATATCATCAGTTGTCATTGTTATTGCTTTTAGTATGTTGTCTAAGTCAACTAATGGTATCTGGTATCCTTCATATATATAGATATGAAGGATATATATGTATTAATAAGGAAACACTTATAATCAATAGTGATAATTTTCTCATAAATTTCTTTAGAACATGTTTTAGTCTCTTTAGTGGTTGCATGTGAGTTTAAGTTAGAAAAGAATAGAGGTCACATGGAATATTGTAAAGAATTTCTCTAGTTATAACTAGCTTTTCTCAATGGTATTGATTTTTACATCTTCCAACCAAATATCTCTACTACAGTTAGGAAAAGCATGAGAATTTTCAAATCTTTTGACAAATGGGTAAATGACATGTTTCACCCAATGTTTCTATCTATTTTTCTTAGCACTCACTGCATATGAATTACTCAAACACCATCTTGAAAGGGTCATGTCTAAACAATGTCACTAACACTCCAATTTAAGCTTTCAGTTAACATCTTAACTGAGATGAGATGCAGTGAATGGAGATCGCACCACTGTACTCCAGCCTGGGCGACAGAGTGAGACTCCATCTAAAAAGTAGCTTTAGTGATTTAGATGAGATAAACATCTACCCAAACAAGTAACCAGACTCAAGCCAGATACTCATCACAGGGGCTGCATATGATCTGGGGAAGACATTAGGAGGGGGGCACTTTTCAACACTTGGTCTGAGACTGGTTTTTACCCCCAGTAACACATTTCCTAGCTTATACTGTTGAAACTTAAACAGATAGATATGAGTGATTTCGGATCATCAGAAGTCTAATATTTATAAAATTTAGCATTAAAAATATCATCAGTACTAATTTAGTTACCTGTTCTATAGACAAAGAAAAAATAGAAATTAGGAGAACCATCCTTCCAGAAATGTTTTTCTGATAATTACTCAGTGAGAAAACTCTAGTAAATTGCATTTCTTAATTTATTGGCACAAACCTTTGCTGTAGTAAACTTCACTTTTGTTATGGTTATAAATAAATTATATTTTTATGAGGCTTACTGCCTTAATAATTACAGATATAATTTACTGAGAATTTACTTTTATGCTAGCCAATGTTATATATTTTATAACATTTTTCTAAGTATATACTATGTTATGCATTTTATACTTTTTCCTTATTCAAATTTTACAAGAACTATGTGCATCTTATTTCTGTTTCATAGATAAGGTAGTGTATGTATACAGGATTTAAGATATTTGACAAGATCACAGATATGAAAAGCCTCAGAGCTATGGTTTTAATCTAGTTATCATCCAACCCTAAAACACTAAGTAGTATTTTCTGTGCATCAGTCAAGAGACAAACATTTATTGAGCATCGTCCACATGCCAGGCACCATTTTCTGTGATAGAGAGATGACATTGAATACAGTAGACAAAAACTCTACTGTTATGAAGCTTAAATTCTAGTGAGGCCTTTGAGAAAACTGCAATGACTGGTGCAGCTCTAGTGAGTTCTTGATGGGTGTGTGTTGAATGAATACATGTAGGCATGCACGTTTGAATGGTGGCTAGTTCATTGGTCTATCAAACACGCTCTGAAGAGTTCTGTTGAAAATGTAGCATTATTCAGACAAATGCAAACCAAAACTACACTGACATCATCTCACCCAGTTGAAATGGCTTATATTAAAAAAACAGGTTATAAAAAATATTGGTGAGGATGTGGAGAAAGGGAACGCTTGTAAACTGTTGGTGGGAATTAAATTAGTACAACCACTATGTAAAATAGTTCAGAAGTTTCTCAAAAATGAAAAATTGAGCTACCATATGGTCAAGCAATCCCACTGCTGGGTGTGTACCTAAAATAAATGAAATCAGTACATCAAAGAGCTATCTGCACTCCTATGTTTGTTGTGGCAGCAATGTTTACAATAGCTAAGATTTGGAAGCAACCTAAGTGTCCATCAACAGATGAATGAATAAAGAAAATGTGGTACAGATACACTATGGAGCACTATTCAGCCACAAAAGAATGAGATCCAGTCATTTGCAATGACATGGTGAAATAAGCCAGGCACTGAAAGACAAATATTACATGTTCTCACTTATTTGTGGGATCTAAAAATCAAAACAATTGAATTCATGGACATAGAGAGAAGAAAGATGGTTACCAGAGGCTGGGAAGTGTAGTCAGAGGCTGGCAGGGAGGTGTGAATATTTTAATGGGTATAAAAAAAAAAAAAAAAAAAACACACAGAAAGAATAAGGAAGGCTTACTATTGGTACCACAATAGGGTGACTACATTCAGTAATAACTTAGTTGTGTAATTTAAAGTAAAGAATGTAATTGGATTGTTTGTAACCCAAGGATAAATATTTGAGAGGATGGATACCCCATGTTCAATGATGTGCTTATTTCACATTGCATGATTGTATCAAAATATCCCATGTACTGCATAAATATATATATATATATATATATATATATACACACACACATACATACATACCTACTATGTATCCACAAACATTTTTTAAAAGTAGCATTAAGATTGTTGTTCAAAACTAGGCTTATGCACTCACCTAATGGAAAATAAAATTATGTTCTGAAGCTTCACACAGAGACAGAAGTTCTCCAGATCGGTAAGCATAAATAATATTCTAATACAAATGTCAGTCTTGGTTTTTGCTTTTTATTTTTTACAGGTATAGAAAACTAGAGGCAGTTTTTAAAACTGTTTAGACAATAGAAAAGTATTCACAAACATTAGAAAGGGTAATAGAAGAAACTCTTAATACAATATATAATCTAGTATGTGTATAAACTAACAGAATAATGTATCCTTCATTCTGTGGCCTATAATTATTGCAACTTGCTAGAAATAAACATTAAAATGGTAAAAAGTCACTTGGAACTACAATCCTGATAATAATAAGACTGCAAAGCTGAGGTTTCCTTTGGTTATGAAATAAAGAGGCTTATGAAGATAATAATCATGTTTTCCAAAAAGTGAGCTAAGAAGAAAAAAGGAGAACCTTTAGTTCTTGATTAATTATAGGCTAAAATATTTAGTTTTTAACAGCTTATTGATTTATTTTTATGTGCACACTACATGCAGATAGTTTTAAGATGTAAATAATACTACAAAAACTTTTAGAGATTAAAATTTTTTTTTTAACTTCTAAGTTCAGGGGTACAAGTGCAAGTTTGTTACATAGATAAACATGTGTCATAGGGGTTTATTGTACATATCATTTCATCACTCAGGTATTAAGCTTAGTACCCATTAGTTAGTTGTTTCTGATCCTCTCTCTCCTCCTATCATCCACTCTTCAATAGACCCCAGTGTGTGTTGTTCTCCTCGATGTGTCCATGTGTTGTCATCATTTAACTCCCACTTATAAGTGAGAGCATGCAGTATTTGGTTTTCTGTTTCTGTCAGTTTGCTAGGGATAATGGCCTTCAGCTCCAACAATGTTCCTGCAAAGGACATGATCTCATTGTTTTTTTTAATGACTGCATAGTATTCCATGGTGTGTATGTACCACATTTTCTTTATCCAGTCTATCATTGATGGGCATTTATATTGATTTCATGTCTTTGAGATTGTGAATAGTGCTGCAATGAACATGTGTGTGTATGTGTCTTTATAACATAGTGATTTATGTTCCTTTGGGTATATACCCAGCAATGGGATTGCTGTGTCAAATGGTATTTCTGTCTTTAGGTCTTTGAGGAATTGCCACACTGTCTTCCACAATGGCTGAACTAATTTACACTCCCACCAACAGTGTATAAGCGTTCCTTTTTCTCCACAACATTGCCAGTAACTGTATATTTTGACTTTTTAATATTATAATAGCCATTCTGACTGACATGAGATGGTATCTCATTGTGCATTGGATTTGCATTTCTCTGATGATCGTGATGTTGAGCTTTTATTCCTATGATTGTTGGCCATATGCTGTCTTCTTTTGAAAAGTGTCTGTTCATGTCCTTTATCCACTTTTTGATGTTTTTTTTTCTTTTAAATTTGTTTAAGTTCCTTATAGATGCTGGATGTTAGATCTTTGTCGGATTCATAGTTTGAAAGTATTTTCTCTCATTCTGTAGGTGGCCTGTTCACTCTGATGGTAGTTTCTTTTGCTGTGCAGAAGCTCTTTAGTTTAATTAGATCCCATTTGTCAATTTTGGCTTTTGTTGCCATTGCTTTTGATGTTTTAGTCATGAAGTCCTTGCCCATGCTCATGTCCTGAATGATATTGCCTAGGCTTTCTTCCATGGTTTTTATATTTTTAGGTTTTAGATTTAAGTTTTTAATCCATCTTGAGTTAATTTTTGTATACAATGTAAGAAAAGGGTCCTGTTTCAATCTTCCGCATATAGCTAGCCAGTTATCCCAGCACCATTTGAGTAGGGAATCTTTTCCCCATTGCTTGTTTTTGTGAGGTTTGCCAAAGATCAGATCGTTGTAGGTGTGTGGTCTGATTTCTGGGTTCTCTATTCTGTTCCTTTGGTCTATGTGTCTGTTTTTGGTACCAGTACAATGCTGTGTTGCTTACTGTAGTCCTGTAGTATAGTTTGAAGTTGGATAATGTGATGCCTCCTGCCTTGTTCTTTTTGATTAAGATTGCCTTGGCTATTGGGATCTTTTTTTGTTCCACATAAATTTTAAAATAGTTTTCTCTAGTCCTGTGAAGAATGTCAGTGGTAGTTTAATAGGAATAGCATTGAATCTGTAAATTGCTTTGGGAAGTGTGTCCATTTTAACAATATTGATGGTTCCTATCAATGAGTATGAAATGTTTTTCCTTTTTAAAAAAGAAAACAGGAACCCTGTTTCCAATTTTTTTTAGATGTTTTAAAAATGTACCAGGTTTTCAAATAATATGTATAAAGATCTCATTTTTAACCCTGTCATTTAAAAAAATCATTTTATTTTTAATTAAAAACAATTGTTGTTTCATTTTTTATTTCAGATTGTGCTTGCATACTTGCTTCCTCTTTTCTTTCTTTAATGTTTCTTTTTTTCTTTCTTTTAATCTCTTCTCTTTTCCTTACTACATTTTATGACACCATATTTTTCTTTCATAGATGCAAGATAATCTTTCTTTGAGGACTTTTCTTCCCGGGCTTAATATTATCTCTTGTTTCTAACATTCCTTTTTCCATGAGGTTATTTTGGCTTCACTCTTCCAAGTCAAAGACTTTTCACAAAGGCCTGGTGATTCCTTGGCTGCCTATTTAAAAATAAAAATGAGACACTAGAAAGCTGATGTTGTGCCAGGCTTCATTCCTCCATTGGCTGTCCATGTTCATATAGTGTAGTTCTAGTTTACAAATGTCATTTATTTTTATTAAAAATTCTATATCTATTTTTCTTATTTTTATGAAGTAATTTTTCTGAGACTAATAGGCTGAAAAGGGTTTTTGTGCAATTTTAAAATTAATGTTATGAATATTACGTTTAATGGCCTAAGATTTACTAATTTCCACTTTCAGATCTGTACCCAAAGGGTTCAGTCTCTCTACTTTTACCTAATTAATCTAGATTCAAATTCAGACTTAGGTTTTATCAGAAACTTTTTATTGATACTCTTAACTGTTTCTAATTTTCTATACAGTCATTCAAGACTTAGTGTAGCTTTCTAGTTTTAAATGTTAATCTCATTAATCTGACAGTTATCATGACACCCACTTACTTTCTTCGTTACTTTGAACATGTATTCATTTATTAAACTAGCAATGTCTGAAACAACTTTCTTTTTTTTAATTATTCTTATTATACTTTAAGTTCTAGGGTACATGTGCATAACGTGCAGGTTTGTTACATATGTATACTTGTGCCATGTTGCTGTGCTGCACCCATCAACTCGTCAGCACCCATCAACTCGTCATTTACATCAGGTATAACTCCCAGTGCAATCCCTCCTCCCTCCCACCTCCCCATGATAGGCCCTGGTGTGTGATGTCCCCCTTCCCTAGTCCAAATGATCTCATTGTTCAATTCCCACCTATGAGTGAGAACATGCAGTGTTTGGTTTTCTGTTCTTGTGATAGTTCACTAAGAATGATGGTTTCCAGCTGCATCCATGTCCCTACAAAGGACACAAACTCATCCTTTTTTATGGCTGCATAGTATTCCATGGTGTATATGTGCCACATTTTCTTAATCCAGTCTGTCACTGATGGACATTTGGGTTGATTCCAAGTCTTTGCTATGGTGAATAGTGCCGCAATAAACATACGTGTGCATGTGTCTTTATAGCAGCATGATTTATAATCCTTTGGGTATATCCCCAGTAGTGGGATGGCTGGGTCAAATGGTATTTCTAGTTCTAGATCCCTGAGGAATCAACACACTGTTTTCCACAATGGTTGAACTAGTTTACAATCCCACCAACAGTGTAAAAGTGTTCCTATTTCTCCACATCCTCTCCAGCACCTGTTGTTTCCTGACTTTCTAATGATCGCCATTCTAACTGGTGTGAGATGGTATCTCATTGTGGTTTTGATTTGCATTTCTCTGATGGCCAGTGATGATGAGCATTTTTTCATGTGTCTGCTGGCTGTATGAATGTCTTCTTTTGAGAAATGTCTGTTCATATCCTTTGCCCACTTTTGGACGGGGTTGTTTGTTTTTTTCTTGTAAATTTGTTTGAGTTCTTTGTAGGTTCTGGATATTAGCCCTTTGTCAGATGAGTAGATTGCAAAAATTTTCTCCCATTCTGTAGGTTGCATGTTCACTCTGATGGTAGTTTCTTTTGCTGTGCAGAAGCTCTTTAGTTTAATGAGATCCCATTTGTCAATTCTGGCTTTTGCTGCCATTGCTTTTGGTGTTTTAGACATGAAGTCTTTGCCCATGCCTATGTCCTGAATGGTACTACCTAGGTTTTCCTCTAGGGTTTTTATGGTATTAGGTCTAACATTTAAGTCTCTAATCCATCTTGAATTAATTTTCGTATAAGGAGTAAGGAAAGGATCCAGTTTCAGCTTTCTACCTATGGCTAGCCAATTTTCCCAGCACCATTTATTAAATAGGGAATCTTTTCCCCATTTCTTGTTTCTCTCAGGTTTGTCAAAGATCAGATGGCTGTAGATGTGTGGTATTATTTCTGAGGGCTCTGTTCTGTTGCATTGGTCTATATCTCTGTTTTGGTACCAGTACCATGCTGTTTTGGTTACTGTAGCCTTGTAGTATAGTTTGTAGTCAGGTAGCGTGATGCCTCCAGCTTTGTTCTTTTGATTTAGGATTGTCTTGGAGATGTGGGCTCTTTTTTGGTTCCATATGAACTTTAAAGCAGTTTTTTCCAATTCTGTGAAGAAACTCATTGGTAGCTTGATGGGGATGGCATTGAATCTATAAATACCCTTGGGCAGTATGGCCATTTTCACGATATTCAGTCTTCCTATCCATGAGCATGGTATGTTCTTCCATTTGTTTGTGTCCTCTTTGATTTCACTGAGCAGTGGTTTGTAGTTCTCCTTGAGGAGGTCCTTTACATCCCTTGTAAGTTGGATTCCTAGGTATTTTATTCTCTTTGAAGCAATTGTGAATGGAAGTTCATTCATGATTTGGCTCTCCGTTTGTCTGTTACTGGTGTATAAGAATGCTTGTGATTTTTGCACATAAATTTTGTATCCTGAGACTTTGCTGAAGTTGCTTATCAGCTTAAGGAGATTTTGGGCTGAGACAATGGGGTTTTCTAAAGATACAATCATGTCATCTGCAAGCAGGGACAATTTGACTTCTTCTTTTCCTAACTGAATATCCTTGATTTCTTTCTCTTGCCTGATTGCCCTAGCCAGAACTTCCAACACTATGTTGAATAGGAGTAGTGAGAGAGGGCATCCCTGTCTTGTGCCAGTTTTCAAAGGGAATGTTTCCAGTTTTTGCCCATTCAGTATGATATTGGCTGTGGGTTTGTCATAAATAGCTCTTATTATTTTGAGGTACGTTCCATCAATACCGAATTTATTGAGCGTTTTTAGCATGAAGGGCTGTTGAATTTTGTCAAAAGCCTTTTCTGCATCTATTGAGATAATCATGTTGTTCTTGTCTTTGGTTCTCTTTATATGCTGGATTATGTTTATTGATTTGTGAATGTTGAACCAGCCTTGCATCCCAGGGATGAAGCCCACCTGATCATGATGGATAAGCTTTTTGATGTGCTGCTGGATCTGGTTTGCCAGTATCTTATTGAGGATTTTTGCGTCAATGTTCATCAGGGATATTGGTCTAAAATTCTCTTTTTTTGTTGTGTCTCTGCCAGGCTTTGGTATCAGGATGATGTTGGCCTCATAAAATGAGTTAGGGAGGATTCCCTCTTTTTCTATTGATTGGAATAGTTTCATTAGAAATGGTACCAGCTCCTCCTTGTACCTCTGGTAGAATTCAGCTGTGAATCCATCTGGCCCTGGACTTTTTTTCGTTGGTAGGCTATTAATTATTGCCTCAATTTTAGAGCCTACTATTGGTCTATTCAGGGATTCAACTTCTTCCTGGTTTAGTCGTGCGAGAGTGTAAGTGTCCAGGAAATTATCCATTTCTTCTAGATTTTCTAGTTTATTTGCATAGATGTGTTTATAGTATTCTCTGATGGTAGTTTGTATTTCTGTGGGGTCGGTGGTGATACCCCCTTTATCATTTTTTATTGCATCTATTTGATTCTTCTCTCTTTTCTTCTTTATTAGTCTTGCTAGCGGTCTGTCAATTTTGTTGATCTTTTCAAAAAACCAACTCCTGGATTCATTGATTTTTTGGAGGGTTTTTTGTGTCTCTATCTCCTTCAGTTCTGCTCTGATCTTAGTTATTTCTTGCCTTCTGCCAGCTTTTGAATGCGTTTGCTCTTGCTTCCCTAGTTCTTTTAATTGTGATGTTAGAGTGTCAATTTTAGATCTTTCCTGCTTTCTCTTGTGGGCATTTAGTGCTATAAATTTCCCTCTACACACTGCTTTAAATGTGTCCCAGAGATTCTGGTATGTTGTATCTTTGTTCTCATTGATTTCAAAGAACATCTTTATTTCTGCCTTCATTTCGTTATGTACCCAGTAGTCATTCAGGAGCAGGTTGCTCAGTTTCCATGTAGTTGAGCGGTTTTGATTGAGTTTCTTAGTCCTGAGTTCTAGTTTGATTGCACTGTGGTCTGAGAGACAGTTTGTTATAATTTCTGTTCTTGTACATTTGCTGAGGAGTGCTTTACTTCCAATTATGTGGTCAATTTTGGAATAAGTGCGATGTGGTGCTGAGAAGAATGTATATTCTCTTGATTTGGGGTGGAGAGTTCTATAGATGTCTATTAGGTCTGCTTGCTGCAGAGATGAGTTCAATTCCTGGATATCCTTGTTAACTTTCTGTCTCGTTGATCTGTCTAATGTTGACAGTGGGGTGTTGAAATCTCCCATTATTATTGTATGGGAGTCTAAGTCTCTTTGTAAGTCTCTAAGGACTTGCTTGATGAATCTGGGTGCTCCTGTATTGGGTGCATATATATTTAGGATAGTTAGCTCTTCCTGTTGAATTGATCCTTTTACCATTATGTACTGGCCTTCTTTGTCTCTTTTGATCTTTGATGGTTTAAAGTCTGTTTTATCAGAGACTAGGATTGCAACCCCTGCTTTTTTTGTTCTCCATTTGCTTGGTAAATCTTCCTCCATCCCTTTATTTTGAGCCTATGTATGTCTCTGCATGTGAGATGGGTCTGCTGAATACAGGAGACTGATGGGTCTTGACTCTTTATCCAGTTGCCAGTCTGTGTCTTTTATTGGAGCATTTAGTCCATTTACATTTAAGGTTAATATTGTTATGTATGAACTTGATCCTGCCATTATGATATTAACTGGTTATTTTGCTCGTTAGTTGATGCAGTTTCTTCCTAGCCTAAATGGTCTTTACATTCTGGCATGGTTTTGCAATGGCTGGTACCGGTTGTTCCTTTCCATGTTGAGTGCTTCCTTCAGGGTCTCTTGTAAGGCATGCCTGTTGGTGACAAAATCTCTAAGCATTTGCTTATCTGTAAAGGATTTTATTTCTCCTTCACTTATGAAACTTAGTTTGGCTGGATATGAAATTCTGGGTTGAAAATTCTTTTCTTTAAGAATGTTGAATATTGGCCCCCACTCTCTTCTGGCTTGTAGAGTTTCTGCCGAGAGATCTGCTGTTAGTCTGATGGGCTTCCCTTTGTGGGTAACCCGACCTTTCTCTCTGGCTGCCTTTAAGATTTTTTCCTTCATTTCAACTTTGGTGAATCTGGCAATTATGTGTCTTGGAGTTGCTCTTCTCGAGGAGTATCTTTGTGGCGTTCTCTGTATTTCCTGGATTTGAATGTTGGCCTGCCCTACTAGGTTGGGGAAGTTCTCCTGGATGATATCCTGAAGAGTGTTTTCCAACTTGGTTCCATTTTCCCCCTCACCTTGAGGCACCTCAATCAGACGTAGATTTGGTCTTTTCACATAATCCCATACTTCTTGCAGGCTTTGTTCATTTCTTTTTCTTCTTTTTTCTTTTGGTTTCTCTTCTCGCTTCATTTCATTCATTTGATCCTCAATCGCTGATACTCTTTCTTCCAGTTGATCAAGTCGGTTACTGAAGCTTGTGCATTTGTCATGTATTTTCGTGCCATGGTTTTCATCTCTTTCATTTCGTTTATGACCTTCTCTGCAGTAATTACTCTAGCCATCAATTCTTCCACTTTTTTTTCAAGATTTTTAGTTTCTTTGCACTGGGTACGTAATTCCTCCTTTAGCTCTGAGAAG
This sequence comes from Macaca mulatta, assembly GCF_049350105.2. Classification (NCBI taxonomy): domain Eukaryota; kingdom Metazoa; phylum Chordata; class Mammalia; order Primates; family Cercopithecidae; genus Macaca; species Macaca mulatta. The sequence goes on from NC_133409.1 coordinate 111,072,556, forward strand.
TTTGATGGACTGAAGCCTTCTTCTCTCATCTCATCGAAGTCATTCTCCGTCCAGCTTTGATCCATTGCTGGCGATGAGCTGCGCTCCTTTGCCGGGGGAGATGCGCTCTTATTTTTTGAATTTCCAGCTTTTCTGCCCTGCTCTTTCTCCATCTTTGTGGTTTTATCTGCCTCTGGTCTTTGATGATGATGGTGACATACTGATGGGGTTTTGTTGTAGGTGTCCTTCCTGTTTGATAGTTTTCCTTCTAACAGTCAGGACCCTCAGCTGTAGGTCTGTTGTAGATTGCTTGAGGTCCACTCCAGACCCTGTTTGCCTGGGTATCAGCAGCAGAGGCTGCAGAAGAGAGAATATTGCTGAACAGCGAGTGTACCTGTCTTTTTCTTGCTTTGGAGGCTTCCTCTCAGGGGTGTACTTCACCCTTTGAGGTGTGGGGTGTCAGACTGCCCCTAGTGGGGGATGTCTCCCAGTTAGGCTACTCAGGGGTCAGGGACCCACTTGAGCAGGCAGTCTGTCCCTTCTCAGATCTCAGCCTCCATGTTGGGAGATCCACTGCTCTCTTCAAAGCTGTCAGACTGAGTCGTTTGCGTCTGCAGAGGTTTCTGCTGCTTTTGTTGTTGTTTATCTGTGCCCTGTCCCCAGAGGTGGAGTCTACAGAGACAAGCAGGTTTCCTTGAGCTGCTGTGAGCTCCACCCAGTTCGAGCTTCCCAGAGGCTTTGTTTACCTACTTCAGCCTCAGCAATGGCGGGCGCCCTCCCCCAGGCTCGCTGCTGCCTTGCCACGAGATTGCAGACTGCTGTGCTAGCAATCAGGGAGGCTCCGTGGGCATGGGACCCTCCTGGCCAGGTGTGGGATATAATCTCCTGGTGTGCCTGTTTGCTTAAAGCTCAGTATTGGGGTGGGAGTTACCCGATTTTCCAGGTGTTGTGTGTCTCGGTTCCCCTGGCTAGGAAAAGGGATTCCCTTCCCCCTTGCGCTTCCCAGGTGAGGCGATGCCTCGCCCTGCTTCAGCTCTCGCTGGTCGGGCTGCAGCAGCTGACCAGCACCGATTGTCCGGTACTCCCTAGTGAGACGAACCCAGTACCTCAGTTGAAAATGCAGAAAACACCTGTCTTCTGTGTCGCTTGCACTGGGAGTTGGAGACTGGAGCTGTTCCTATTCGGCCATCTACAACTTTCTAATATAATAGAAATGATCTATAACTGCATCATCCTGACATGGTCACCTCTAGTCACATGTGACTATTAAGCACTTAAAATGTGGTTAGTGTGAATAATGTACTGAATGTTAAAATCAACTTTATTTTAATAATCTAACTTACAATGTAAATAGTCATATGTGGCTAATGGCTACCAAGTAAGACTCTATAGCATTAAACAAATATCTATTTCATATCCACTGTATGCTGGGCACTCTTTTAGACATTAGGCTGTATCAGCAACAAGTACAAAGATCTCCAAATTTTTGAAGCTTACATTCCAGTAGGAAACACAGTTTAGTAAAACAAAGAAATAACAAATACATATATTACATAAAATATTTTAAAAATGTATCATGGGAAAATTAAAAGGAATAGTTGGGCAAGAGAGTGCAGAGTCCTGAATGTGGAAGGCAGGCAAAATACAGAAAATATCCAGCAGAGTAAATCTTTTACTCTATTAGGATAGGTGAAAATATTTATTTTATATTATCACCTTTTCCACCTCCTGCAGGTGGGGTAACATTTTTTCACCCTGCTGTCCCTTCCAGTACTTTGCAATACACTTTGATTTGTTAATTGTTGTGTTTAAAAATATGTTTCTGTTCCTTCTTTGTTTAAATTCATTTATTAAAAATGTAAGTCTGAGTGCACTGGCTCACGCCTGTAATCCCAACACTTTGGGAGGTCAGGCGAAGTGTTGGGGGGATAACTTGAGCCCAGGAGTTCGAGACTAGCCTGTGCAACACAGTGAGACCCCATATCTACAAAAAATTAAAAGGTAGCTGGGCATGGCGATGCCCACCTGTGGTCTTAGCTACACAGGAGGCTGAGGTGTGAGGATTGCTTGGGCCCAGGATGTTGAGGCTATAGTGAGCCATGTTCACACCACCACACTCTAGTGTGGGTGACAGAGTGAAACATTGTCTCACAAACATACAAATAAACAAAAAATGTAACTAATCTAAGGAATATGTTGTCACACAAATTTTGATATGTCTTTATTCAGTATATGGAGACTTATTTTCTTCTTTAAATATTGCAGAGTGCTGAATGTGGAAAGTAAGTGAAATATGGCAAATAGTCAACAGAATAAATCTTTCACTCTATTAAGATAGGTGAAAATACTGATTTCCATACTTTATTTTGGTTGTACTTATAATTGTATAATTGACATAAGTTGTTTTGGCACCCTCCATTCATTTTCCTTTCTCCTGTTGAAAATATCCCAAATACCTCTGCCTCACTCTGAGTCATGTGGTTTTGAAGAGGCTTTGGAGAGTCATGTGACCTAAATTCTGCCTCAATTGGTAAATTCACGAACGTAGCATTGATGGTTTTTCAGGGATAAGTAAAAATTTAATTCTGGCCAGGAAAAGTCAGACTCAAGATTTTAGTTTGAAATTGTTGTAGAAAAAGAGATTCTCTTTTCCTTTTCACTTGAACTTACGAAGATGCTGAAGCTAGAGCTGCTAGAGTCATCTGCTACATTGGGAAACCTGAGAATAGTCAATAGAGAGAAAATACTGGTGAAAGATGAAGAGAAAAACTAGTCATTGTTGATATTGTTGTGGCTGTTTCAGTCACACAAACCAAAAATACTCCCCTTTAAACTCCAGCCCCTAAAGTTAGGAGATTTCATACTTAAAATGTAAAGACTACTTCTCAGCTGTTATTAGGAGTGGCTGAAATCACTGTTTGAGCCAGGAGATCTCAGTTCCCCTTAACTCTGCCTTTGATTATTTGCATGGATTTGGGTCAATCACTTTATTCTCCAGTCCTGGCTGCCAAATGTGGGAGTTAGGTGAGACATTCTCTCTGATACCTTCCAGTTCAATCATTCTGTAAAGCAGGTTAATGTGAGCATATGACTAAAAACACCATGACATGCCCTGATATTCTCCCAGACTAGAACACTTGAAGTCCGTTTCTATCAGCTGTTCATGGAGGTGGAGCCAGAACTCATTTGCACAAGTGCCTGGCTTAACTCTGTTAAAGTGTTGGTAACTCCTGCTAAAACAATCATCAAGTGGCTCTGGGACATGTGCTAGAGCCTGCCCAGTCTCTGATGCACGGTCCAGCACTGAGCCAAAATATGTCGTTTCCAGGAGAAACATGGCCATATGGACTGCTTAATTTGTATTCCTTGAAAATGTCACAATTTTTTTCCTATGTTAGAAAATTGCTGTGGAATGACTTTTGAAAAATTCCCAATAATGAATTAAGTGAACCCTTTGAGAAATGTTGACTGTGGTTTTAAAAAATTAAGTTAAACAAGCCTAAGAGACACATATTCCAATGCATTTTGCCATGTTTAGAGGCCATTCGCTTCACTAGAAATGTGTGGGGTGCCTACTGTCTCCGTATATGGCCTCTAAAGTCAGGCTTACCATTTTTATCTTAGCTTTCTGGCTTGACCTCTTACCAGCTGGGTGAATTTGGTCAAGTCACTTAACCTTTCTAGGCTTCAGTGGTCTCTCCTATTAAATGAAGATAGTAATATTACATATCTCTTAGGATTCTTGAGGATAAAAATTCTTGAGGAAAAATAAAATACTATGTAGAGAGCCCAGCATTTAGGAAATATTCATTAGCACATTCAAGAAAGATACCTGGTTATAATATTATATATATATTTACATATGCATACACACATATATCACATGTGTCATGTACATATACACATATATGTATTTTACATGTATTATATGCTATCTTTATTGAATAGTTAATGTGTTACCACTGTATTTTTTCCTTGTTATTTCACGTATGTATCTCTAATAAAAGTAAAAATTCAGAAATGTCCTGTTTTGTGGCTTGCAATATAAATTATCTGATTGTCCATCTAAATGGATTATAACAACTGAATAACTTCCAATTTAAACACCTCATTGTCTACCATGAGGAAAAATCATATAAATTTAGCTCTAAACATTGGCTTGCCTATATAACACCTGACTTGAAATTTCAAGGATCATGGCAAATATAACAGCAAATGATGTGTTATAGGATGCACAACTCTGCCAACACCAATTGCATATATTTTTCCATTGTGTCTTTAAATGCCAATAAGAGCTTTTGTTTGCTAAAATATTCTGTTATTGTGAGAAGTGAAAACAAAATACTGTCTTCTGAGGCATCATTATTTATTGAGAAATGAGAATTTTATATAACCATTTAACTCATCTATCCTGTGGAGATCTAAAGATCACATTTAACTAGTTTTCCACTTCTAACTTTCTGCCTCAATTTTAATAAACTATTGAGCATGGGCTAGACTCCAAGTCTTAAATTCACACATAGTAGTGAGCAGTTATATAATTGCCATTTTAATAACAACTCAATAACAAGAACTTTTATATGTTCCATAGATATTGCCTAAAGAATTTGAGATCTATTTTTGTATCTTCTGTTGATTACAGTTTCAAATAGGCTGATCAAAATCTTTGTTCGGTTCTATTTTACAATGGTTAACATTTTTAGAAACAAACACAAAAAGTAATACAAAACTTTAGAACTTACAAATTCCAATAATTTACTAAAATTATTCATTAAGCTCTGTTTAAAAAATTGAAAGAACAAAAGCCCTGAAAATTTGTTTTATTTTTAAAAATTCTATTGTTCAGTTTGTCTCTAGTTAGACACACATACAAGAGAAGTAAATTTTGCCACCCCTGGTAAAACACTACTCAGGGGAAAAAATAGGAATTTATTCTTTTGCCTACCTTTCATGATTAGAATTCATCTCCCTTCCTTCCATACAGTCCTAACTTCCCAGGGTTTCACATATTTATGGAGTGCCTCTTCAATAATAGCCATCAGTTTTAGGTGCTACATTTACAAAGAGAAATTATATATGAGCTCTTTGCCCTGTTTTTCATCCTTTTGTATCTGAAGAACTATTCATCCTTCAACTCTCAGATGGAAGATTCTCTCCATCAAGAAGCATTCTCTCTTTGGGCAGCCTTGATAGTGCAACATCTACCTTGAACTCTCAATATATTCTGTACAAAGAGCTACATGATCTATAGGACTTTAGAGCCTTGATTTGGTTACATGCCTGTATTCCTCTGATAAGCTTTAGGTCTCTAGGCAGTGAGGACTTTGTTTTACTTGACTTTGACTTTCCCACCTAGCATTATGTTTTTCAAAAAGCAGTTACATTATTTCTTTGAATGCATGATAGAATAACTGAGCTCACAGCCTAATCTAGTTCTACACAGTGATACTGTCTCCTGGAATGACTCCATCTTTCCAAAATGTAAGACCTCCTAAATCCCAGAAAAAGGAAAAAAAATGTATTAAATCTCTCCACTCTGAGTCTATTTTCAAAAGTTAGTTAATTTATTACTATGTTGACAGATGATGCAGATTTTGCTTAAATTTTGTTATATGAAATTGATTGTAAATTCACAGAGGGTTGTAAAGATAGTATAGAGAGTTTCTGTGTTTCAGTTACATCTAATACAGCAATAATGAAGTATAAAAACCAAGAAACTAGCATTGGTACAATATATGTATATAGTTCTATGCCATTTTATTGCTTGCAGGTTTGTGTAAACACTATCACTATTAAGGTACAAAATTATTATAACAGTGACATCCCTCTCTATACTCCTATATAGTCACACCCATCCTTTCCTCCAACTATCCCTAACAATTGGTAAACAACATTTTGCTCTCTGTCTCCATAATTTTGTAATTTCAAGATTATAATCTAAATGGAATCATATGTGTCATACTATCATCACATTGTTCATATGTAATTTATCACAGTCAGTTGTTGCAACACTTTTTAAGATGAAGTGTGGCAACCTTACCTACCTTTATACTCTTTTAACATCTCTTATTTATAATATAAATGTTTTGAATATGTTCCCTACATACATTTAGAAGATCAGATGGTGATAAAATTATTGTTTCAACTGTCAAATATAATTTAGAAAACTCAAGAATAAAAGAAATGTCTATTATATTTACCTATAGTTTTACTTTTCCTATTTTTCTTTCTTGCTTGCTGATGTTCTAAGATTCTTTCTTTTATAATTTGTTTTTTGTTTAGCAAATTTTCTTTAGCTTTTCATTACAGTAGGTCTGCTGGTGAAAAACTACAGTCGTCTTTCTTCATCTGAGAATGTCTTGCTTTCCTCTTCATTAATGAAGAATATTTCAGTGGATGTAGGATCCTAAGTTGACAGTTCTTTTCTTCCAGTACTTGAAAAGTATTGTATCACTTCCTCTTCACCTCCATTTCTCTCATTGGATGAGAAATCTGCTGTCATTCAAATTGTTTTCCCCCCATAGGTAAGATTTTTTTTCCTACTGCCTTCAAGATTTATATTTGTTTTTAGTTTTTAGAAATTTCATTATGATGTGTTTTGGCATGGATTTCTTGGATGTATCCTGTTTGGGGTTTACTCAACTTCTTGAATCAGGTAGATTTACATATTTTCTACCATTTCACCCATTATTTTTAAAACTGCTTTTTCAGCTCCTCTGTGTTTCTCCTGTTCCTCCAGAATTCTGTTAACATGAATTTAGAGCTATTATTATAGCCTTACAGGTCCCTAAGGCTTTGTTTATTTTTTAACAGTCCACTTTCTTCTGCTGTTCAGGTTGAGTAATTTCTATTATTTTATCTTCAAATTCACCAATCCTTTCCTCCGTCTCCGCCACTCTGCAGTTAGGTTCATCTATTGAGATTTTATTTTGGTTATTATATTTTTTTATTTCTATTTAGTTATGATGATTAGTAATGTTGAACTTTTTTTCAAATGTTTGTTGGCTGTTTGTATATCTTCTTTTGAGAAATGTCTGTCTTTTGCTCACTTTTTAATGAGGTTATTTTTCTTGTTGATTTGTTTGAATTGTTTATAAAATCTAAATATTAGAATCTTTATAGAATCTAAATATTAATGCTTTGTCAGAGGCATAATTTGCAAGTATTTTCTCCCATTCTGTAGGCTGGTGGTTTACTCTGTTGATAGTTTATTTTGCTGTGTAGAAGCTCTTTAGTTCAAGTTCCATTTGTCTATTTTTTATTTTGGTGCATTTGCTTTTGGGGTCTTCATCATAAATTCTTTGCCAAGGTCAATGACTAGAAGAGTATTTCCTAGGTTTTCTTCTAGAACTTTTATAGTTTGAGGTCTTACATTTAAGTCTTTAATCCATTTTGAGTTATTTTTTCTATATGGTGAAATGTAGGGGTCCAGTTTAATTCTTCTGCATACAATTTTTCCAACACCATGATGGTTAATTTTATGTACTAACTTGTCTAGGCTATGATGCCCAGTTGTTTGATAAAACACAAGTCTAGGCTGGGTGCGGTGGCTCATGCCTGTAATCTCAGCACTTTGGGAGACTGAGGTGGGTGGATCATGAGGTCAGGAGATTGAGACCATCCTGGCTAACATGGTGAAACCCTGTTTCTACTAACAACACACACAAAAATTAGCTGGTGTGATGGGTGCCTGTAGTCCCAGCTACTTGGGAGGCTGAGGCAGGAGAACGGCATGAACCCGGGAGGCGAGGAAGCAGTGAGCCGAGATCGTGCCACTGCACTCCAGCCTGGGCGACAGAGCGAGACTCCATCTCAAAAAACAAACAAACAAAAAAACAAACAAAAAACACTAGTCTAGATATTGCTGTGAGGGTATATTGTAGATATTAATAGCTGCCATTGGTTGACTTGAAGTAAATAAGATTACTTTTGTTAATATAGGTGGGTCTCAGTAACTTGAGGGTTTTAAGAGTAAACACTAAGGTTTTCCAAAGAATAGAGAATTCCGCCTCAAGATTGTAATGTAGAAATCCTGTCTGAGTTTCTACTCTGCTGGTCTGTCCTATTGATTTCAGAGTTTTCATTCTTTGCACTCACATGAGCCAATTCCTTAATCCTTTGACGGTTTGCCCTGAGAACAGGGCACTTTTGCAGAAGTGTTTACTCTGAGATAACTTTGCCATGAAATATCTTGCTTTTATTATTATTTTTGTATTGCTCTAGTATATCAACTTTGGAAACAAAAGACATCATTCTATTTATAGCATTCTAGTTTTAGTAGTGGTATTTCCATTTACAAAATACAGTAATTCTCGACCGCTGAAAATGTCAAGTCCTAGAAAATGTGGAATTCCTACGTGTGATGTCAACATCGTTCTCGAGGATTCATTTGATGAATCTCATGTTTCTGAAATAGATGATCCTGATGATTCAGATGATTCTGATGTCAGTGCTGTTTAGAAATCACTCTAAGAACTGTTTTTATTTTATTTTTACACTGAAAATCAGTCAAATTTGCTTCATCCTCAAAAAGTGTGTTTATTTATGTAGAATAGGTGCTGGCAGCAAGCTGTACTTTGTTTTTCTAAATGGGAAAATGGTTAAAATAAATCTCTCTTTTTTTCTCTTTAAGATCAATCTATATATGTATGTATGTATGTATCATCTATCATCCATCTATCTATCTATCTAGCTAGCTAGCTAGCTAGCTACCTACCTACTTACCTACCTACCTACCTACCTCTCTTATTGGTTTTGTTTCTCTAGAGAACACTGACTGACAAGTTACAATAGATATGCTACAAAACTATAGTGATTGAATTTTTTTAAAGAACAGTGATGAAAATTTTAACAGGAAGGAAGAAAAGGAATAGAGGAGAAAAGAAAGAAAGTGAGAAAGAAAAACAGAAGAGAAAGAAGAAGGAAGAAAGAGAAGGAAGGAAGGAAGGGAGGAAGGAAGGGAGGGAGGGAGGGAAGGAAGAAAGGAGAGACAAGAAAGACAAGAAACAAAGAGCAAGAAAATAAGTCATTGTGGTAATGGTAGAGGATTATATCAATAGATCCATCGAACTGAATATGACCCAGAAATAGGTTTATGGATATATAGGAACTTTATCATACAGAGGGCACCACATATCAGCAAACTTGAAAGAGAAAAAATATAATTGAATCTCTACATTACAATATACACAAAGCTAAATACCAAATAGATTAGAGGTATGAATTAATAGTTGTGATATTATTAAAACTGAATTTTCTTACAAAAATATTAACTGCCTGCTAACAATCTGTCAGAAATCATTCACAATGTCTAAAACTGAGAGATATTTGATTTACAAGATATAAGAAATAAACATGAAAATAAATAAACAAAATAAAACTGAGGAAACAATAGCTGGTTACCAGAATAGAGAATACAAATGTCCAAAAAAAAATATGGAAAGATGCCCAATATTAGAATTCTCACAGGATGATACAGTTTTTACTAAAAATATAGGCAAAAGATGCGCTTAATACTAGTGGTATTGGCAAAGATTGAGGTAAGATAGTGCCAAATATTGGCGAGAATATGTGGGGTCAGGGATGAGAGTTGAAGTGTACCACCATAGTGGTGTGTATGAATATATCCTTCCCTACCAGCATTCTGAATGTAATGAGTCAAATTTTGTTATATATTATCTTATGACCCAGTGAAACAAGTCTTCAGAAGAGAAACTTTCTCACAAGCCAATCAAGGAATTTGATGGCGTTCAACATTACCCTGAGTATGGCAACTGGGACATGGAAATAATTCAGGTGTCCATTTCAAGGAAATGAACAAGGCAACGTGTTGAGTGTATACTATATAAAAACTATGCCCTCAAAAGAACTGAATGTACATAGCAATGTGAATAAATATTAATAATGTAGTGCTGATAAAAAATTAAAGCCATAAAGTGATCTGTGGTATTTTCAAATACCATTTTTTGAAAATTAAAAACACAGGGACAGTCAAAACAACCTATAGATTTTCAAAGTTGCACAGATATCTAAGAACATGCATGAAACATATTAAGATCGATGTGCATGTTAGGGAAAGGGAGGGAAGAATGGAAACTGGAAAAAAGGGAAAAAACAAAATAATCAGAACAGTCCTGTAAAAGGTGGACCATGACCTAGACGAGTATAATGATGGCAATCTTGAGCACTCAAGATACTAAAAATAAATAAATAAATATTGTAAAAAAGGAAATTCTTGGACAGACACCCACAGAAGCAGAAGATCTGCATATGCTGCATAAAATGTGCATTTTTAACAAGCTCCCAAGGCCATTCTTACATATGTGGAAGTTCCAAGTTCAGAGTTTGGAATTGGGACTGAAGGCATTAGATTTACATCTAGTTCCATCAGTAATATGCTCACAATTTCCTAATTCTCTACGTCTCCATTTCCTTATTCTTCATTTATTACATAGAATTTATCTTATCTGACTCTTCAGTGAGGAAAAATTTTTTTTAATGCAAGTGTTTTGGAAACATGTCAGTAAAATGATTATTAGATTTAATTAAATTTTTTGTACAGACTAAGGAGTTCAGGACTCAGATTTTGTACAGCTTGTAGAAGGAAACAAAATACAGACAAATCCTGCAGAATTTGGATGATGGGTATATTTAATTAGGAAAATTGCCATATCAGTTCTAAAATAGAAGTCAAATATAAAACCTTCAAGAAGGCAGTGTAGGGCTCTTCCAACAGAGGTGGGAATTTATACATTGTAGGAGGAAACCACATGGAGAGCCCATGGAAACCACATTGGAGAGCCCAAAAGCACTAGGATTTTGGCATCTAGAGATTTATTTTTACTTTACAGCCTGAAAATATGCAGCTTACAAGAATAAATAACATTTCTTGAAACAATTTTTCTGGAAGACAAATATTGCTTTCCATTTTGCCCAATCTGGGCAGAAAATGTCATTACTATTCCCTTTATTTCCCTGCCCAATTATGTATTTACATTTTGGAAAAAGAAAATGTAATACAAATGTGTAATACTATCCTGAAATCAGACACTGTATACAGAGGTTCTTCATTGAAGGAGATTTTGTCCCTCCCTGCCTCACAGCTAGTTGGCAATGTCTGGAATCATTTCTGGTTTTCAGAGCTGGAGCGAGTAGGATTGCTATTGGCATCTACTGGGAAGTGGCCAGAGATGCTGCTGTATATCCTATAATTCATAGGATAGCACACACAATGAAGAATTATCCCACCCAAATTGTTCACATTGCCACTGATGAGAAACCCTGTTGTGTAGTATTACTTAATCATTCTATTTACGTCATGCTTAATTCTAATAAGCTCTATAGGAAAAATCCAGTTAATCCTCTTACATTTGTTTTACAGACAATCTTATAGTATGGAATATATGCTTATGACTGCCCACCATCGATTTAACCATTTATCTGATCTTCACTCACTTAACTCTAGTGTACATTGGCTGTCTACTATGTGCCAATAATCATTCAAAACACTCCAAAGCTAAGGAAGAGTAAGACCCAGTCATTGCATTGTAGATAATCTCGGTTCATGTAAAGAAGTGTTATAATATAATCTAATATGGTACAAAATCATCATGGTAAAACAAGCTAACATAGAGGAGAGAATAATTATATATTATGCTGTATAAATTAATAAAATGTAATAAAATAATCACAGCATTTTAATATGCTAAATACAGTAACATACATATACATATATATACACACACACATATATATGAAGGTCTAAATACCCAACAAATGTAATTATTTTAATTAATTTTGCATTTTCTTTTTTTTTATTATTATACTTTAAGTTCTAGGGTACATGTGCATAACGTGCAGGTTTGTTACATATGTATACTTGTGCCATGTTGCTGTGCTGCACCCATCAACTCGTCAGCACCCAACTACTCGTCATTTACATCAGGTATGATTCCCAATGCAATCCCTCCCCTCTTCCCCCTCCCCATAATAGGCCCAGGTGTGTGATGTCCCCCTTCCCGAGTCCAAGTGATCTCATTGTTCAGTTCCCACCTATGAGTGAGAACATGCGGTGTTTGGTTTTCTGTTCTTGTGATAGTTTGATAAGAATGATGGTTTCCAGCTGCATCCATGTCCCTACAAAGGACACAAACTCATCCTTTTTTATGGCTGCATAGTAATCCATGGTGTATATGTGCCACATTTTCTTAATCCAGTCTGTCACTGATGGACATTTGGGTTGATTCCAAGTCTTTGCTATTGTGAATAGTGCCGCAATGAACATACGTGTGCATGTGTCTTTATAGCAGCATGATTTATAATCCTTTGGGTATATCCCCAGTAATGGGATGGCTGGGTCATATGGTACATCTAGTTCTAGATCCTTGAGGAATAGCCATACTGTCTTCCATAATGGTTGAACTAGTTTACAATCCCACCAACAGTGTAAAAGTGTTCCTATTTCTCCACATCCTCTCCAGCACCTGTTGTTTCCTGACTTTTTAATGATTGCCATTCTAACTGGTGTGAGATGGTATCTCATTGTGGTTTTGATTTGCATTTCTCTGATGGCCAGTGATGATGAGCATTTTTTCATGTGTCTGTGGGCTGTATGAATGTCTTCTTTTGAGAAATGTCTGTTCATATCCTTTGCCCACTTTTGGATGGGGTTGTTTGTTTTTTTCTTGTAAATTTGTTTGAGTTCTTTGTAGGTTCTGGATATTAGCCCTTTGTCAGATGAGTAGATTGCAAAAATTTTCTCCCATTCTGTAGGTTGCCTGTTCATTCTGATGGTAGTTTCTTTTGCTGTGCAGAAGCTTTTTAGTTTAATGATATCCCATTTGTCAATTTTGGCTTTTGCTGCCATTGCTTTTGGTGTTTTAGACATGATGTCTTTGCCCATGCCTATGTCCTGAATGGTACTACCTCGGTTTTCCTCTAGGGTTTTTATGGTATTAGGTCTAACATTTAAGTCTCTAATCCATCTTGAATTAATTTTCGTATAAGGAGTAAGGAAAGGATCCAGATTCAGCTTTCTACCTATGGCTAGCCAATTTTCCCAGCACCATTTATTAAATAGGGAATCCTTTCCCCATTTCTTGTTTCTCTCAGGTTTGTCAAAGATCAGATGGCTGTAGATGTGTGGTATTATTTCTGAGGACTCTGTTCTGTTGCATTGGTCTATATCTCTGTTTTGGTACCAGTACCATGCTGTTTTGGTTACTGTAGCCTTGTAGTATAGTTTGAAGTCAGGTAGGGTGATGCCTCCAGCTTTGTTCTTTTGACTTAGGATTGTCTTGGCAATGCGGGGTCTTTTTTGGTTCCATATGAACTTTAAAGCAGTTCTTTCCAATTCTGTGAAGAAACTCATTGGTAGCTTAATGGGGATGGCATTGAATCTATAAATAACCTTGGGCAGTATGGCCATTTTCACAATATTCAGTCTTCATATCCATGAGCATGGTATGTTCTTCCACTTGTTTGTGTCCTCTTTAATTTCACTGAGCAGTGGTTTGTAGTTCTCCTTGAAGAGGTCCTTTACATCCCTTGTAAGTTGGATTCCTAGGTACTTTATTCTCTTTGAAGCAATTGTGAATGGAAGTTCATTCCTGATTTGGCTCTCTGTTTGTCTGTTACTGGTGTATAAGAATGCTTGTGATTTTTGCACATTAATTTTGTATCCTGAGACTTTGCTGAAGTTGCTTATCAGCTTAAGGAGATTTTGGGCTGAGACAATGGGGTTTTCTAAATATACAATCATGTCATCTGCAAACAGGGACAATTTGACTTCTTCTTTTCCTAACTGAATACCCTTGATTTCTTTCTCTTGCCTGATTGCCCTAGCCAGAACTTCCAACACTATGTTGAATAGGAGTGGTGAGAGAGGGCTTCCCTGTCTTGTGCCAGTTTTCAAAGGGAATTTTTCCAGATTTTGCCCATTCAGTATGATATTGGCTGTGGGTTTGTCATAAATAGCTCTTATTATTTTGAGGTACGTTCCATCAATACCGAATTTATTGAGCGTTTTTAGCATGAAGGGCTGTTGAATTTTGTCAAAAGCCTTTTCTGCATCAATTGAGATAATCATGTGGTTCTTGTCTTTGGTTCTGTTTATATGCTGGATTATGTTTATTGATTTGCGAATGTTGAACCAGCCTTGCATCCCAGGGATGAAGCCCACTTGATCATGGTGGATAAGCTTTTTGATATGCTGCTGAATCCGGTTTGCCAGTATTTTATTGAAGATTTTTGCATCGATGTTCATCAGGGATATTGGTCCAAAATTCTCTTTTTTTGTTGTGTCTCTGCCAGGCTTTGGTATCAGGATGATGTTGGCCTCATAAAATGAGTTAGGGAGGATTCCCTCTTTTTCTATTGATTGGAATAGTTTCAGAAGGAATGGTACCAGCTCCTCCTATACCTCTGGTAGAATTCAGCTGTGAATCCATCTGGTCCTGGACTTTTTTTGGTTGGTAGGCTATTAATTATTGCCTCTATTTCAGAGCCTGCTATTGGTCTATTCAGGGATTCAACTTCTTCCTGGTTTAGTCTTGGAGGAGTGTAAGTGTCCAGGAAATTATCCATTTCTTCTAGATTTTCTAGTTTATTTGCGTAGATGTGTTTATAGTATTCTCTGATGATAGTTTGTATTTCTGTGGGGTCGGTGGGATATCCCCTTTATCATTTTTTATTGCATCTATTTGATTCTTCTCTCTTTTCTTCTTTATTAGTCTTGCTAGTGGTCTGTCAATTTTGTTGATCTTTTCAAAAAACCAACTCCTGGATTCATTGATTTTTTTGGAGAGTTTTTTGTGTCTCTATCTCCTTCAGTTCTGCTCTGATCTTAGTTATTTCTAGCCTTCTGCTAGCTTTCGAATGTGTTTGCTCTTGCTTCTCTAGTTCTTTTAATTGTGATGTTAGAGTGTCAATTTTAGATCTTTCCTGCTTTCTCTTGTGGGCATTTAGTGCTATAAATTTCCCCCTACACACTGCTTTAAATGTGTCCCAGAGATTCTGGTATGTTGTATCTTTGTTCTCATTGGTTTCAAAGAACATCTTTATTTCTGCCTTCATTTCGTGATGTACCCAGTAGTCATTCAGGAGCAGGTTGTTCAGTTTCCATGTAGTTGAGCGGTTTTGATTGTGTTTCTTAGTCCTGAGTTCTGTTTGATTGCACTGTGGTCTGAGAGACAGTTTGTTATAATTTCTGTTCTTTTACATTTGCTAAGAAGTGCTTTACTTCCAATTATGTGGTCAATTTTGGAATAAGTGCGATGTGGTGCTGAGAAGAATGTATATTCTGTTGATTTGGGGTGGAGAGTTCTATAGATGTCTATTAGGTCTGCTTGCTGCAGAGATGAGTTCAATTCCTGGATATCCTTGTTAACTTTCTGTCTCGTTGATCTGTCTAATGTTGACAGTGGAGTGTTGAAGTCTCCCATTATTATTGTATGGGAGTCTAAGTCTCTTTGTAAGTCTCTAAGGACTTGCTTGATGAATCTGGGTGCTCCTGTATTGGGTGCATATATATTTAGGATAGTTAGTTCTTCCTGTTCAATTGATCCCTTTACCATTATGTAATGGCCTTCTTTGTCTCTTTCGATCTTTGATGGTTTAAAGTCTGTTTTATCAGAGACTAGTATTGCAACCCCTGCTTTCTTTTGTTCTCCATTTGCTTGGTAAGTCTTCCTCCATCCCTTTATTTTGAGCCTATGTATGTCTCTGCATGTGAGATGGGTCTCCTGAATACAGCAGACTGATGGGTCTTGACTCTTTATCCAGTTTGCCAATCTGTGTCTTTTAATTGGAGCATTTAGTCCATTTACATTTAAGGTTAATATTGTTATGTGTGAACTTGATCCTGCCATTATGATATTAACTGGTTATTTTGCTCGTTAGTTGATGCAGTTTCTTCCTAGCCTCGATGGTCTTTACATTTTGGCATGTTTTTGCAATGGCTGGTACCGGTTGTTCCTTTCCATGTTGAGTGCTTCCTTCAGGGTCTCTTGTAAGGCATGCCTGTTGGTGACAAAATCTCTAAGCATTTGCTTATCTGTAAAGGATTTTATTTCTCCTTCACTTATGAAACTTAGTTTGGCTGGATATGAAATTCTGGGTTGAAAATTCTTTTCTTTAAGAATGTTGAATATTGGCCCCCACTCTCTTCTGGCTTGGAGAGTTTCTGCCGAGAGATCTGCTGTTAGTCTGATGGGCTTCCCTTTGTGGGTAACCCGACCTTTCTCTCTGGCTGCCCTTAAGATTTTTTCCTTCATTTCAACTTTGGTGAATCTGGCAATTATGTGTCTTGGAGTTGCTCTTCTCGAGGAGTATCTTTGTGGCGTTCTCTGTATTTCCTGGATTTGAATGTTGGCCTGCCCTACTAGGTTGGGGAAGTTCTCCTGGATGATATCCTGAAGAGCGTTTTCCAACTTGGTTCCATTTTCTCCCTTACTTTCAGACACCCCAATCAGACGTAGATTTGGTCTTTTCACATAATCCCATACTTCTTGCAGGCTTTGTTCATTTCTTTTTCTTCTTTTTTCTTTTGGTTTCTCTTCTCACTTCATTTCATTCATTTGATCCTCAATCGCTGATACTCTTTCTTCCAGTTGATCGAGTTGGTTACTGAAGGTTGTGCATTTGTCACGTATTTCTCGTGTCATGGTTTTCATCTCTTTCATTTCATTTATGACCTTCTCTGCACTAATTACTCTAGCCATCAATTCTTCCACTTTTTTTTCAAGATTTTTAGTTTCTTTGCGCTGGGTACGTAATTCCTCCTTTAGCTCTGAGAAGTTTGATGGACTGAAGCCTTCTTCTCTCATCTCATCGAAGTCATTCTCCATCCAGCTTTGATCCGTTGCTGGCAATGAGCTGCGCTCCTTTGCCGGGGGAGATGCGCTCTTATTTTTTGAATTTCCAGCTTTTCTGCCCTGCTCTTTCTCCATCTTTGTGGTTTTATCTGCCTCTGGTCTTCAATGATGGTGACGTACTGATGGGGTTTTGGTGTAGGTGTCCTTCCTGTTTGATAGTTTTCCTTCTAACAGTCAGTACCCTCAGCTGTAGGTCTGTTGTAGATTGCTTGAGGTCCACTCCAGACCCTGTTTGCCTGGGTGTCAGCAGCAGAGGCTGCAGAAGATAGAATATTGCTGAACAGTGAGTGTACCTGTCTGATTATTGCTTTGGAGGCTTCCTATCAGGGGTGTACTCCACCCTGTGAGGTGTGGCATGTCAGACTGCCCCTAGTGGGGGATGTCTCCCAGTTAGGCTACTCAGGGGTCAGGGACCCACTTGAGCAGGCAGTCTGTCCCTTCTCAGATCTCAACCTCCGTGTTGGGAGATCCACTGCTCTCTTCAAAGCTGTCAGACAGAGTCGTTTGCGTCTGCAGAGGTTTCTGCTGCTTTTGTTGTTATCTGTGCCCTGTCCCCAGAGGTGGAGTCTACAGAGACAGGCAGGTTTCCTTGAGCTGCTGTGAGCTCCACCCAGTTCGAGCTTCCCAGCGGCTTTGTTTTCCTACTTAAGCCTCAGCAATGGCGGGCGCCCCTCCCCCAGCCTGGCTGCTGCCTTGCCGCGAGATCGCAGACTGCTGTGCTAGCAATGAGGGAGGCTCCTGGGAGTGGGACCCTCCCAGCCAGGTGTGGGATATTATCTCCAGGTGTGCCTGTTTGCTTAAAGTGCAGTATTGGGGTGGGAGTTACCCGATTTTCCAGGTGTTGTGTGTCTCGGTTCCCCTGGCTAGGAAAAGGGATTCCCTTTCCCCTTGCGCTTCCCAGGTGAGGCAATGCCTCACCCTGCTTCAGCTCTTGCTGGTGGGGCTGCAGCAGCTGACCAGCACCGATTGTCCGGCACACCCTAGTGAGATGAACCCAGTACCTCAGTTGAAAATGCAGAGATCACCGGTCTTCTGTGTGGCTCGCACTGGGAGTTAGAGACTGGAGCTGTTCCTATTCGGCCATCTTGCTCCGCCCCCCTAATTTTGCATTTTCATAAGAACTCATCACTCACTTCTGGAGATTCACCAAATAGAGTTTGAAAGTGTGTGGTGTCCTGTCTTTTCACATCAGAAATGATCAATACAATGACACATGCCATATGCAGGTAAGATTACAGAGACCTTCTCTGAAAAATCATGATGAGGCTTATTTTTTATGCACGAGGCAGCCAAAGTATGAACAATCAGTACATTAACAATTCAGAGAATCTGAGAAAAAAAAGTAGCATCTTATGTATTAAAGGAGGAGAAAATGGCCCATAATATATTCAATATGTGCCTCTGTGGACTTGGAAAGTCTCTGTAAATAGAGCAGACTCTTTCCTACTTATTTCAAGAGCTACTCATCAAAGTTTTCCTACTGCAAATCTCCTCCATTCTGTTTAATTTATTTTCAAAATTTTTAGAAATTGAGTATGACAGTTGTTACTCATATTTATGAGTCAGGCTATTCATTTTTTTACAAAAAAATGATTTTGAGATAAAATTGCCTCATGAGAAGAGGGACTCCACCAAGTTTTGTGGGTAATAACTTTGCCTTGGTCTGGCAGAGCAGGTTTCATGTAAGGAATTTTGGGGAAGAAGTCGTCCAGGAAGCTGAAGTTCCTGGCCCATAATGTATTATGCTACTTTCTATAAGTCTATGTGATTAGGTGGTCCACATGCTTCCTGATACACTAGGCTTATTGAAACTGATGTCCTTGACTCGCAAAGGGGGAAAAAAAAAAACAATTAAAAGCAGTACAGGAAAATAGACTCAAGGATTGTTCCTGTGTCGTGAACTGATGTGTTTCCTGACATAGCCGACTGGACCAAAAAAACAAAATGTTAGAGATTTTCACATAACAGAGGCATATGGAATAAGTGGTATATGAAATTACCTTTTTTCTCACTAAGGAAGTTGTAAATGTTCTAATTTCTTAAAATAGATATACAGAAATTTAGAAAAATTCCACACCAGAAAAATATGTCCATGTACCAGAGATATTGCTCTTCTAAGTAAATTTTAAAATATATTATCAATTTCATTTTCAACATGTTGTTTTCAGAAAATGCTTTGAGTGCCACTATGTTTACTCTTTTTAACTGTATACATCAATGGGTCATGCCACTGAAATATACTCCATGTGAGCAAGAGAAATTTATCTGACATACCAAAGGCTTCTGTAGAAGATAAGATACAAGCCTAAGCATATAACATTCTCAAACGTCATATGAATAGAAGGAAAAAGTAAATATGTGAGAAAACCTCTCAGGCCAAAAAGCAGACAAATAAAGGAAATAATTTGTACATTTTCAATTTAATTTACAAGTTGTAGAAACTCCAGGGAGGAAATATAAATAAATAAATAAATATATATATATTTGAATAATCATATACGTGTGTGTGTGTGTGTGTGTGTATGTCATTTGTCAGTGTACTTCATAGAATTTTTTATGCCCAAGGGAAGTTGTCAGAAATGTCACGAGGAATGACAAGAACAATAAAATGCGTAACCCAGATGTCCAAGTCATCTACATCTCCATGTAGTCAAGATTCTTAAAAATTGTAGAAACAGCAGAAAGGGAACAAATGATTCCTTCCCTGGATAAGCACTCTCTTAATCATGCTATCGATTTATTTGTTTCTTTTCTTTAAATGTTTATTATTTCTGGTTATAGAAGTGACATATTTGTTGCCAAAATATTAAAAATACACAAATCATCTTTTTAAAAGATGTTGTTACCACCCAGAATTTAAAGTATATTCCTCCAAAAACATGTTCATCTTAACATTAAGATGAAGAATGATTGGCAGCTGTTAGCACTGATTTTGCAGTCCTACTCAGTGTACCCGTACTATGGGCAACTCATGTCAGCCTTCTGCCATCGATAGGGATCTTGAGAAGCCCGCCAACACATCTCAGTCTTCTTTCTAGACAGGAGAAGAGAGAAGAAGGGAATAGAAGGGAAATAATTAATAAAATAGAGTAAGAGGAAGCTGATACTATTTGTATTTAAAATGTTAGCCCTCAGCAGTGAGGAGAATGGGGTCTTCTGGGAAGTAGGAAACTAGGAACCATAAGTGGTTCCACATTTTACTTGCCAAGTATTTTCTAGACTGTGTGTAAGAGCAAAGATACTGGAGGTCTTTGCATCATAATTTAAAGAAATACTTCAATCTCGGACATTGGTAAATGGAATAAAGGACACTGTATATATGTATGTACCCCTTTTTCTTATTTTTAGGACAGTAGTAATAATCAGTGACTTCTATTAACTGTTTCCTACGTGTCATGCACTATGCTGAACTTTACATGCATTATTTCTTTTTCTTTTTTTTTTTTTTTTTATAGATAAAGTGAGTAGAAAAGGAAAGATATAACCAACAGTTACAAAGTGGCAGAGCCTGGGCCCAAATCTATTTAGATCCTATGCCAGAGCCACTATCCTCCACCACACTTCCCTATCCTTACCAGCCCCAACAACTATGTGAACCATTTTTTAAAAGAGTATCTTTCAAGGTAAAAGATTTCCAAAAGAAAATTTCTTAACGAATTAGTTATTAGAAAATTATGAGATACTATTTTAAAAATGTACTATGTGGAAAACAAGTGAAGACTTTGAAAGAGCCAGACACTGTTGATTAACATTATGTTTATAAAATAGACTGTCTTTTAATCCCTTAATGGTGATGTATAATGCCATAATCAGTTAAAGAGTTTATCTCATGTCATTACATCGTCTTTATATTGTATTTTTTTTTAAAAAGAAAAACATACTGTCATGGGACTGAAATAATAATTCCTGATCCATTGATCTTTCAAACATAGCCATATCATCCTAAATACACCGATAAAATAGAAACAAAAAACGAACTAGTTGGACTTACAACTCCCTCAAATACATTGAGCAGGTAGTAAGCAAAAAGCCTTCCACAGTACCTGTTGGTATCTTAGTGGGTTAAAAAATAGAAATTATTTGTTCTGTACTCATAAGCATAATGATTTCTAAAATATTTGAAAACAAAACAGCAGGGAGTTGTTGTTTAATGGATAAAAAGTTTAGTTTTCCAAAATAAAGAGTTCTGGAGTGTGCTTGCATAACAGTGTGAATGTACTTAACACTACTCAACTGCACACGTTAAAAAAGGTTAAGATGATAAATTTTATGTTATTTGTATTTTGCCAAACAAAATACATGTAAAAATGAAAACAAAATAGCTTTGGTCTCAGGTCAGAGTTTTCTCTCCCGGCCTTCTCTTCTGCCCCACTCTGAGTCTTCCTTTAACTGAATAAATTCAGCTTGTGAGCAAAAGAAGAACAATTTTCTATCATAATCATTACAACTTTTAAGATATGTCAGTGGTTTACTGCTGACATATTAATTATGTCAGCAGTAAATTAATTTATTAATTTATATGGTTAATTAATTTATATGGTTTCTATTAATTTATATAGTTTCTCATAGTTACTATAAATATTGAAGAATTACTTGCTTTCAGAGTTGATAGATTAAAAAAATAGATCTCTCACTATGGCTTTCCTTTTCTTACTAGAATTTTTCTTAATTTCCCTAGGACTTATCATAGTGAATGGCAGCCTTGATCACCACCCCTACTGATTATCTTTTACATAGTTTCCAAAGAAGGGATGACAAAATCTAACGCCTACTGCTTGGCAAATCCCAAAGAGATTTGTACAGATTCCTTTAGCTCATTAGAAACAGAGTTGGAAGAGTTGTTTCTCATAGACACTTGGGCTGTTTCTTGACACATGTCGGCTCTGTGATGAGGCATACCCCAACCTTCTTGTCAGAAGCCAGTTTTGGCATGTCAAAGATGGAGTCACTTGGCAAACTAATCTTCAGGCAGTTAACCATAGAAGACATGAGATAGTCTAGTCCCAAGAGTCCAGTCCCAAGAGTCCAAGCTACTCCTCTGCACCAGAGATTAAGACCACAGTGGAATTCTAGCATATCAATGCTGCTTGGAAAATGTACACTCTCCATCTTAATCAAAACCCAGTTTCATTATGGTTCCTCCTACTGGGTACTATTTCTTTTGGCTTTAATCTAAGTAGCAGTTGCCCAAAATAGAATCCCCATTCAGCTATGAGTCAAACTCAATTGCACGGTTTATCCTAGAGTTTGACCAGCTTCGGAGATCCAGAGTTGGAAATAAAGGATCAAGGAAAACCAACAATTTTCTCAAAATACAGACTGGAACACACGTGCTTCAGCAACAGCTTTGTTGACCCAGCTTCTCCTTCGAGAATTTGGCTTGAATTTGAGGCATTCGTTTTCAGTGAGGTGAATGAAGAGTTGGCAGTCTGGCTCTTACTTACTGTAATTGAGTCAGACAATTAAATTGCTTCCCAGTTACTGAAAATGTAAACCACATACACGTTATGTAGGCCACAGCATTCCAGTGGTGCATGTCCAGTATAGTGACTTAATGCCTGGATATGGAGGACATTTGAGTCAAAGCAGTACAGCACCCTGGCACAGCAGATGCACATGCGTGCACCAAGGGAAATACCAAAGATCTGTAGCTTTGGAAGATATCCTAGAATCAGTGCTGCGGCGAATGGATTTATTTAGACAAAACAATGTATCAGCTTATCATTGTGCTATAATTTTTGGATAGCTTTCCTTAAAAATCTTAAAATGAAGTATGTTTTAAAAATATTTTTATTTACACAGAACCCTCCCCCAAATTCTCCATTTGTCTTCCCAAAATCAAAGTTGTACTTAAAGATGTAAAATAAACATTTTTGCACTGAGAACTTGAAGAAAGGCTGACCAATGTCTCATCTTAGTTTGTGACATTATGTAGACTTTGGAAAAGCCAACTTAGTGACACTGGCAGAACTGAGGAAAGGAGGTAGACTGTGCATATGTTTAACTTGATTTAATATGAATGCCAGTGCTGTCCATTGATTATTTTAATATCAGTGGTGATGAGGAAGCAATGTGTTTTAAAATCAACCTTACTTTCAGGTTAATAGCTATTTTTTAACATCTTAAAATTTTATAATACAAAAAATAATATTGTAATCCTATAATACAAAAAGTGTTATAATACAAAACATAGACTATTAAAATTGTTACTTAAGAAAAAAGATCTGTATTTGGATTTTCCTTAGCAAATCTTACATCTCAGGGCTGTGTAACCTCTCACTCTGTTTTTTGGTATCTGGCTCCATAAGCCCATGTTGAATGTTAAAGAAATGCTTTTCTAGCCTAGCACAAGCAGAATTACCAAGATACATTTGTATGCATCAATGTGTCTGTGTGTGTTTCCCAACCAGGGATATTTCCTGTGCAAGCATCTTTACTGATTCTTATTTCAATCCATTCCTATACTTAGCATACTATGTTCATAGAATTACATTAAGACTTCAATGAGGAAATCCAGTGTTTTCATTGGGCTTGCTCTCTAATTTTCCCCATTTCTATTCTGAGTGTTCTGCTTATGAGATTATCTTCATTAGCATTAACCTTTCTCCAGTAGCCTTGGGTTAAAAGATAAAGTCTAAACTTGTGAATCTGGCTATTATTTTGCTACTAAGTTTTATTGCTTTCATTCTGAGTGCAATAAGGTTAAAAATTTCTCAGTTTCAGAGAAACATATTCATGCTAGTTCCACCTCTTTCAGGTTTTCTGAAACCAACCTTCTTCTGGAAGCTACTTTCATTCTAAGGACGGAGCCAAGTGCTCCATAATAACGGTTATACTTGTTCAATTTCCAAGTGTATGTCTTGACACTGTGATAGAAAAAAATACAACACTAATGGTGAAAAATAGTCATTATACCAAGTCCTGTTCCCATTAATTACTTTTTAAATTTTCTAATTCAAGGAATGCATTAATTTGTATTTCAAGGAATACATTATAATTCAAGGAATGCATTGTGATGTTTAGGGGAGGTGAGGAAATAACATGGTTAGTGTATGTATGTCCTATACTTTAGATAATCTGAAAAATTGTATTAGTCTATTCTCATGCTGCTATGAAGAAATACCCAAGATTGGGTAATTTATAAAGAAAAGAGGTTTAATTGACTCACAGTTCTGCAGGGCTCAGGAAGCCTCAGGAAACTTACAGTCATGGCAGAAGGGGAAGCAAACATGTGCTTCTTCACATCATGGCAGGAAGGAGAAGTGCAGAGCAAAAGGGAGAAAAGCCCCTTACAAAACCATCAGATCTTGTGAGAACTCACTATCACAAGAACAGCATGAAGGTAACAACTCCCATGATTCAATTACTTCCCATCAGGTCCTTCCCACGACATGTGGGGATTATGGGAATGACAATTCAATATATTTGGGTGGGGATACAACCAAACCATATTGTAAACATACACACACAACATATACAATTTTAGAACGTAATATTAAAAATAAATTTTAAATCTTAATAAGCATTTATATCATTTTTTATAAAATTCTTTTTTCTACAAGTCTTTGTTATGCAAAAGTTCTTAAATAGCCAAAATAAAGCATATAAATACAGCAAAAGACAAAATTATGGCATATATTACATTATGAAAACTAGTTTAAAAATTCTTTCATAATGAAGAATTATAAAAGATGCCAAAATACCAAATAAATTTTCCCAGAAAAGTTTCCAAGGCACAAAGCCTATCATCACAAATATCACCTATAAATGCAATGCAAAAGAACTCTAATTCACAATAGCAATTAATTTACAAACATCCACGTTTGCCTCTAATAAGAAACATGTTACCAATTTAGAGAAAATAACAACAGAGTATAAGAAAATTTGAATGACAAGAAATAAAATGTTCTTATTTTAAAAGATGTCAATAATTTTACCCAAATTATAAGAGAACACTGACAAACTTGCAATGAAACATTTTAAGCAAAAAATGAAGGAAAAACTATAAAATTAATTTCAAAAGTCCAAATTTACTCCCATTAAAAAAATATATGTTCAGAGGCTGGTATCATTGTTCAGTTGTGGAGTATGGAGTAGGGAGTGTGCAGATGTCGCTAAAATAGGGGGAAGCCTCACCTCAGGAGTGACAGGCGCCAACAGCAGACAATCAAATAGAATTAGAAAGTGTGATAAAACAAGGTTCAACACAAGGACAGCAGACAGAATTGGTGGCCAATTAGAGGGAAGGAGATACAGATTGAAGCTACAAAATCTGAAATGCTCCAAAATCCTAAAATTTTTATCACCAGCATAGTACTCAAAATGAATAGTCTTCTGAGGATTTTGGATTCTGGATTTTTAGGTTTGGGATGCTTAAACCTAATACAGATATTCAAAACTCTGAAAAAAACTAAAAAAAAAAAATCTGACACTTCAGTCCTAAGCATTAAAGAAAGGAATATTTTACCTTATATATGTCATGTCTCAAGCATCATGTCAGAAATCCCAAAATTCTAGTAGCAAATCTAAGTAGAAATAGTACATAGAAAAGAGTCTAGACATAAAAATATGAAAGAGACGCTACTTTTTATCATTCATCTGACCAGGATGTAGTATGTGAGTGAGTTGGCATGCATATACAGAAATAAACTGGGAAGAACGAGAAAGTTGTGAATAAAAAGAAAATGGGATGACTAGCTCTATCCTTTGTTAAAGCATAAATATAATGATTTTCTTTTTAAAAAATAAATTTAAAAGCATGATGCAGTAAGAGGGAAATACAGAATCTAATACTAAGTGGTATTATGACAGAACAAAAGAAACATCACAATTTAGCTTCACCCAAGGCTGCTATTGAGAGAAATAATTAGTAATTTATAAGAAAAATATGTTTAAATCTCATATCTCATCATAATATAAAATACATTTCAATTGGCGTATAGAATTAACTATATTTTAAAACAAAGAAAATGGTAATTTACTATTTCATACCTATTTATAGAGTACCTATGTGTATGTTATTACTCCTATTCTGAGTGAAACAGGTCATCACTGAAGAATTTTAAACAGAGGAATGAGATCATCTTACTTAACATTAAAAAAAAAATGTCCCTGGGCCGGATGCGGCGGCTCATGCCTGTAATCCCAGCACTTTGGGAGGCCGAGGCGGGCAGATTAAGAGGTCAGGAGATCGAGACCATCCTGACTAACGGTGAAACCCCGTCTCTAATGAAAATACAAAAAATTAGCCGGGCGTAGTGGCGGGAGCCTGTAGTCCCAGCTA
Organism: Macaca mulatta; assembly: GCF_049350105.2. NCBI lineage: Eukaryota > Metazoa > Chordata > Mammalia > Primates > Cercopithecidae > Macaca > Macaca mulatta. The sequence goes on from NC_133409.1 coordinate 111,098,689, forward strand.
CTCAGGAGCCTGAGGCAGGAGAATGGCCTGAACCCAGGAGGCGGAGCTTGCAGTGAGCCGAGATCGCGCCACTGCACTCCAATCTGGGTGACAGAGCGACACTCCTTATTTAAAAAAAAAAAAAATCCCTCTCTCTACTATAGTGAGAATAGATCATGAGGAAGCAAGAGTAGATTCTACTTAGAGTAATGTAGCTAAGAAAGATGGTAGCAAGTTATATTCAAATTATGAATAAATTATTTAAATAAAGAGTAAATGGGATTTGAGAAGAAACTCAGTGAGGATTTTGAGAGAAAGAGAGATCCTAAGATGATCGCAAATTTTTGGCCAGAGCAACTGGAAAGATGTCGTTTACTGAGATGGGAAGTCTGTGGGAGGATCATTTGGGGGCAAGATTAGCAGTTCACTTTTGGACATGTTTGCTTGAGATTCTGATTAGATATCCAAGTAGAGATTTCAGGCTGGGTGGAGTAGAGGGAGTGGGTGGCATTTGATTTAGTCTAGAGTTTGGGAAAGAGGTCTGGGTTGAAGATAAAAGTGTTCAAGTTTTCAGAATATAGATGGTATTTAAAGTTGCAAGATGTGAGTAAAGACTGAGGAACTGGGGCGAAATCAACAAAGGAGACTAAAAAGGAGCAGCTGGTGAAAAGAGGAAAATCAGGAGTGCGTTGTCTTGGAAGCCAAGAGGGGGACAAAAGTGTTTCAAGGTGGAAGGAGAGATCAATTGAGCCAAATGTTCCTGATAAATCAAGCAAGATGACAACAGAGAATTGCATTTTGCATTGAGGAGTGGAGTACGTGGTGACAGAGTAAAGGGCTGTTTCAGTGGAAGGATTTTAGCAAGAACTTGATTGGAGTGGGATCAAAAGAGGATAGATTAAAGGAATTAAAGATAGCACACATAAATAATTTTGGGGAGTTTTGCAATCAATGGTAACAAAGAAATGAAAAGTGTCTGGAAGGAGATATGGATTCAGGAGATATATTTTTGTTTGGTTGGTTGTTTTTTAAGTGGAGAGAAATTGCGTTTGCCAAATGGGGTTACATAGTGGAGAGAAAAAATTCGTAATGCAAGGAAAAGAAGAAAAAACATGAACCAATGACCCTGAGTAGGTGAAAGTTGAGTGGAAGGTGTTGAACTTTGTTAGGTATGGGGCCATCCATCAGTAGTAACATGAGGGAGGGCAGACACATGGGTACAGATACAGGTAAGATGGTAGATGTGGCAGTAGAGGCATGGTTTAATATTTAACTATATGTTGTAGATTGTTTTCAATTACGTACGAACAGTTACTCTTATCCCTATATTCGTATACAGTTTCTCATATCAACAGGCTGAATCTATTAAAACTACCTGTGGCTCCTGGTGCAGCCAGTGGATTTGTATTCATTTCACATGAGATGAATTTCTTAATGATTCAAGGATTTTATTAATGAATAGCTCTAAATCAAATGTAGCTCAGTTATATTTCCTTTTTCAATGTCATTCTCTATGGTACATTTTGCTTCTTAAACATCCAGCAAATCTATGATTCTCAGTCTGGGATGATATCATCCATGGGGGTGTATTTTAATCTCATGAGTGTGGAAAGTATATATGTATACTTTAAAAACCCAAATTCAATGTTATACTCTAATTTTTTCTTTTGGGAAAAAACTTCCTGTATTATTATCATCATATAATCTACAGAAAGAAAACCTCAACAAAATATTTTATTACAAGAATACACAGAAAATAATGGATTCCTCTGGGAATCACACTCAGTATGATGTATCAAAATTGGTGGGGGTCGTAGAGGCATTCATGTCCTATATGTATCCAAGGGAACATGCTAAAAAACACTGATCAACATTAGATACATGATATTATTGGTCAGTATATTAAAATGTAGGGCACATGGGTTTTAGCATCTTTTACAACTTCCCTCTGTGATTCACTTCTTTCTTTCCTACCCCCATCTCCAAACTCCAGTAACCCTTTCTTTTATTGCCACTTCCACCCACATCTTAATGATACACTGCTCTGCTCACAGCACATAATCCTCAGGATGATTAAGCTTAAGCCACTACTGCCCAGGAGGAGCTGGCACTTGACTATTGCATATTGACTTTGAAATTAATGAGATAATTGTACAGCTCTTCATTCCACATTCCCAGAATAGTTTCAGATTGTGCGTTGAAGTAATTTACCCTGAAGCTTAATCCATAAATTTGTTGTAAAAAATGAAATAAAGGTCCAGTGAATTATGTACAATGTCAAATACCTATTACATTTGGTATTTGGAAAATGTTAAACCACTGTAAAATAACTGATTTTCACTTGCCAAGCATTTTCATTGCCATTACCATGACCATTTGTTGAAAACCTTCTCAATTAGGAATATTAACTCTTAAGAAGGAAATAAACATACACACACACACACACTAACTTGGTGTGTATTTGAGTTTCAGCCACCAAAACATTTCTCCTCCTTTTCTTTTCCATTTCTGCAGCAAAAAATAAAAGATTTTAAATTTTCTGAAAAAAAAGTCTAATGTATTTCTAAGTCTACATGTTCTCCTACATGTATGTTCTGGTGTATAATGACTTATAAGACCCTTTCTTACAGAGTACAAAACCTAAGTAAGGAAATCATAAACCTTCAATAAGCCTATATAGTCAGCTGTCTTCTCTCTTCTATTATATCCAACAGACAAGGTCAGAGATGACTTAATGAAAGAGCTCATGATAGGGGAACTGGGTAGACCTGGTTGGCAATTGATGCTAGCATTCAAATTGTTACCGTGGTCTCAGTAAAAGGTTAAGAATAGCCCCCATATATTTTATTTTTATTTTTATTTGACTTCGTTTCATTTATAACCAAGTCAAATGTCTACAGTAGTTAAGAGAGAATCACAATTTTGGGGGGAATGAAAATATTGCTGATCGTAAAAACAAACTTTTGAACTGTTTTAATTCATTTAATTAATTAATTTTGAATTCTCATTACTTCTGTAATGATTTGAGATATTAGAATTTCTCTAACATCTTTGGTTTTAGTTCTGGTAGATCTCATTGTGCTTTTGTGACCTTATTTCCTGCAATGGACAACTCTATCTGCAACATGTCCAGGGAATGGTAAACCTGAATTGCATGTTAGGTTATAATAGTAGATGCACATAAATAAAACCTGCCATTACAATAGGCCCTCATATCCACAGGACAGATTCAACTAAGGCCAATGGAAAATATCTGGGGAAAAACAATAAAAAATAACAATATAACAATAAAAAATAATACACATTTTAAAACCAATACAGTGTAACAAATATTTACATAACATTTGCATTGTATGAAATACCTATGTATTACTTATAATACCTGATATAATGCAAATGCTACGTAAATATTTGTTATGATATTTCAGATGATTTAAAGCATACAGGAGGATGTGACTAGGTTATATGCAAACACTGCCATTTTAATTCAGGGACTTGAGCATCAAAAGATTTTGATATTTATGGGGTAGTGGGGGAGGGGATAAGTGTGTGTATTTTGGAACCAATTTCCCTCAGATACTGAGGGACAATTGTACAATAATAAGCAACTGCTATGGTATTTGGGCTGTTGCTTTTTAAACTTAGCAATAAGAGATGAAGATGTGAGTGCTCTTCCATTGGGTTTTGCACTCCAATTTAATAAACATCCCGAATACAGTAACAGCTGAGATTAGACAGGATTCAAAAGTTGGTTCAAATATTTTAATTAAAAATATTCTTAGAATATAAAACTTTTTTACATGTTCGCATTTAGATAGAAAAGAACAAAATATTTCTTTGCAGAAATTAAACCAGGTTCATGTTTTAGTTGTTGCTATTTATAGTTTTCACATTTATGGCACTATTAGGAACCTATGCTATGTTCAAATATATGAAGTTATTATCTGGATAATAACAGCATTTACTAAATTGTTTCTTTGATTTTAAGATAAGCTGTATTTCAGATTTATAGAAATGTAGAACTACCAAAATCCTCTATGGATTGACTAATTCATGCTTCCATTTTACTAGCAGGAAAATTAGAGAGATTAAAAGGTCTGCTCAAAAATCACAAAGCAAATAAGCAGAAGATCGACCACTAAAAGCTAGACTCTGTTTCATTCAGCAAATGTATGCAGGGTCTAGTTTGTGCCACGTACAAAGACAAGTTGTACACACTCTCTGTCCTTCAGTTGCTCATTATCTACTTGAGGGAGTCAAATGGCTTAACAGGTCACTATAAAAGAACAAAGGGACAAAGATTTTTACAGGGTTGAGTTTAAAGGTTAGATTAGGGTGGCTTCTTGGAGGAGGTGAAATATGAAGTGGCATTTAAACCACCTAGAGTGATGGAGAAGCAGAAGGATGTGTCAGGCAGAAGGTAATTCCTCAGGCTCAGAGGTGAGAAAACACATGCTGTTTAAGGGACTGTGGGTCTCTCCACACACTGGAGTAAATCTGGAGCTGGCTAAGAGCAGAGAGAGAGGAGATTAGGGTGATGACAAGGGGCCAAGAGCTTTGTCAAATTTTGAAATTTACACTTTATTCTGGAGGCAATTGAGGAGACATGGTTGGGATTTTGGCAGAAAAATAACATTATCAAGCTTGCATTTTAGGAATGATATCAGACTGCAGCATGAATATTGAACTGGAGAAAGGAAGAGACAAGAAGCCAGGAAAATGCTTCCTCTATCACAACACAAAGGGTCTTTGTAAGAATTAGAAAAAGAACTCCTTCCTATTGGAAAATTGTCATAACACGCAGAAGTTATTAGAACAAGATTCTCTATCACCTTTTGCTGCAGAATTACTGGCATTCATATAGAAATCTATGTGATGTGATATGATACTTTTGTGCAATACACAGCCTCCCCAACTGGTTCTGTCCTGCCACTCCTCCTAGAAAACCCATAGAATAGTTATGACTAATTCTGTCTAGCTCTTGAAAATTTACAAGTCCCATTCAGAAACATTATTTCATGTACTGTTCCTGATAATCCTGTGAAGTAGTTAGAAAAGGAAGTATTTTTACCCTCATTTTACAGATGAGAAAATTAAGCCTTAATTAGGCCAAGTGACTTGTCTACCACCACAGCTGGAGACAATGGAGCCCAAATCTCTCCACCGTTATTTCAACCTCTAAACATTATGCTTCATCAGTTTCATTTCTTTATTGCCTCTATGACTTATAGCAGGTAAAAATATCAAAAATATAAAATATGCTAATTTCTTAAAGAAGTTTAGCAAACATCTGACAATATAGCTAGGGTTTGGTAGGGTGGGTAAAAGACCATAACCTTTCCTTTTTTTAAGGTCAGAAATTAAATTCAGAAATTGTGCCATGGAATACTGATCTACTAGTTAGTCTCTGAGTGTGGGGACAGGAAATTGACTTAGTTCTATTTTCCTGATTCAAAAATGCACTTTGTTTTTCTAATATTTAAAATCCTCTAGGATTTCAAATGTATTGCAATTCATATTTTAGTAACTCAGTCTGTATTTCTTATCCTGCAAATCTTTAATATAGATATACATGAATAAGAAATTAAGTTCTAATTACAAATAAATATTCCATATTTTGAACTAATTGAGATATACAATGTGTTAATATAGCTGTTAAATACCAAAATGTGTAATGTATTTCGCACTTGTCACTTTTCATCTAATTAAGGAAACCTTAATGACTCTGTTACAAAAAACATTTGGGGATTACTTTATAACCTTGCCTGCATATTTTAAACTGCTATTTAGTACAAAATATCAAGCATATTTGGTTAGCAGACATTTTAAATGTCACCTAGAGGGAAGGAAATTAGAATCAGGATTAAACATTTCATAGCTATGCAAGGATGAGTGATGGTTCTTCTGCTGTCCTGTCATTGGGGCTGAACAATGGAATTAGTTATAGAAAATCAAACTCTATCCATAGGATTAGAGTTGCATGGAGTGTTTTTTTGTTTTTTTGTTTTTTTGTTTTTTGTTTTTTTTGGCCTGGAAAATAGAAGTGAGAAGGTCTAGCAGAATTCTAATTACTTGATGGTCCTCTTTTCAACACAGCCCTCCAATGCAGAGAAGCAGTGCGTGCTATGGTTAAGAGCAAGAGTCTTAATAGACTGGGTGGCTATGCCACTCTGCCACTGAGCAGCCATGAGACACTGGGCAAAGTTCTTAACCTCATTTTGCTTCATAGAGTGGTAATGAAAATTACATAAATTAATGTATGCAAAAATACCGGAACAATATCTGGCACATAATATGTGCAGTTGTAAGCAGCAGTTTTTGTCATTAATAGGATTGGAAGGAGTATCAAATTCCATTGTATCTGCTCAATTGTGAAAATTAGGTTGCTACTGAAAGTTTTATTACATAAACACTATGGAGCATGTGAAGAAATAGAGTTAAGAAAAGCTTCCCAAATCTTCATTAGGAAAAGAAAAGGAAACTCTACAACTTTATGTTTCCTTTCTAGGGTCAAGTTCTATTACCTTCTCTATCTTCAAAAGGAAAGAAGGTAGATTAGTGAAATTGAATCCTTGTAGATGCTCAAAAGGCATATACAAATAAGACTGTGTAAGTTATAATTGACTGGGAGGAAAACTTTAGGTTAAGAAAGCATCAAATAAGCAATTCCTGTCTGAAAGTCTGTTTGATTTATACCTAATACAGTGTTTCCAGGGCAATTCCTAATGATGTCCATTACGTAGTGGGAAAAAATTGCTCTAAATACCTGATCAGTGCTGTCATTTGCTTTCAGATAAATAGGATGTAAATGCATTTCAATTAGCAATCCTTAAAACATAAAAATAAAAGCAAACCACTGATTTCAGTGGTTTGTGTGTTCATCTTCTCCACTAAAATGTGAGACTCGAAAACAAGAACTATTTAATTTTGAAAATATTTTTACTTAGAAATAAAAAGTAAACTCTAATTATTGTTTTTAATAAAATGATTACTTCTTAGCATTCTCGCTATCTCAAAAGTGAAATAAACATAGGTTTGTTTAAGAGCCTAAATAGCAGACTTCTCAGATTTCAGGTAATTGAAGAATATACAGCTGTGAACTTTATACCATAATTTAAAACAGGCAGGACAGTACTATAATTTTCCACAGATAGTCATTTAATATTTCCACAGAAATGCCATTCTTCTTAGATTTCAAATGCTTTAAATTTTGTAACGTATCATAGTTTTGCAATAAAATGTTTAAAGAAAGGTTATTTCGAAATTTTCTGTTGTCTGGGGAAAAAAGGACAGGACATTTTTTATAGCTAAGTTGTAAAGGTTAGATTTCTTTTGATTACAAGTGAATGAAGATCCAAACCAAACTGGCTCAAACAAAAATAAAATTTATTGCCTCAGCTAACCAATATGTTCAGGAATAAGTCTAGCTTTGGTCAAAGCTTGACCGTGGTAAATTATATCATCAGGACATGCTTTTTCTCTGTAACCCTTGGCTCTGCCTTTTACTTGTTGTAGAGAAGTAGTTGTCAAATCTCAGATGAAGTTGACTTTATGGTTATAAGTTGACTGCCAGTGGTTTACACTTACAGATGTGAATAATTCAGCTGAGATAAAAGACCCAGAATGCAGTCTCAGCAGCTCTGATAGGTTGAAATTGAAAAGGACACAAAAAAGTAAGGATAGTCCATGAGTCTGAATTAGAAGAATTTAATATTATTAAAATGACAAAACTTCCCAAAGAACTTGACAGATTCAATTCAATCCCTATCAGAATACCAATGATCTTATCTACAAAACAGAAAAAAAAATTCTAACATTTTATGGAACCACAAAATACCTCAAAAACACAAACAAACAACAACAACAACAAAAATCATGAGCAAAATGAACAAGCCTATACAAATCAGAATACCTGACTTTACATTACAAAATTTTAGTAACCAAATCAGCATGGTACTGGCATATAGACCAATGGAACAGAATACAGAATCCAGATATAACTACACATATATTTATAGCCAATTCATTTCATACACTGGGGAAAGGATGATTTATTCAATAAATGGTGCTGGGAAAACTGGATAACCATATGCAGAAGAATGAAACTAGACCCTGTCTCTCACCATATACAAAAAAATGAAATCAAAATGGATTAAAGACTCACACCATGAAACTACGATGACCTCAAAGACCTCAAACTATGAAACTGCTATGAGAAAACTTGGAGAAATTCTTTAGGACATTGGTCTGAGCAAATATGTTTGTAAGTCTTCAAAAGCACAGGCAACAAAAATAAAAATAGACAAATGGGATTACATAAGCTCAAAAGTTTGCACAGCAAAGAAAACAATCATAAAATGAAGAGACAACTCAGAGAATGGGACAAAGTATTTGTAAACTATTCTGACAAGAGATTGATACAAGAACGTAAAAGTAGCTCAAACAAATCAACATCCAAAAAGGAGAAAAGAAAAGATGAAGAAAGTGGACAAAACTTCTGAATAAACATTTCTCAAAAAAGACAGAGAAATGGCCAACAGCTATATGAAAAAAAAAGCTCAAAATCACTTATCAGAGAAATGTGAAATGAAAATTACAGTGAGATATCACCTCACTCCAATTAAAATGGTTTTTATCAAAAAATAAGGAATGATAGATACTGGTGAGAATGTGGAAAACGGAGAACTTTCTCCAGGGTTGGTACACCATTGGTGGGCATGTAAATTAGTACAGCTGTTATGGAAAACAGTATGGAGGCTTCTCAAAGAACTAAAAATAGAGCTGCCATGTGATAGAGCAATCACATTACTGGGTGTTCATCCAAAAGAAAAGAAATCAATATATCAAAGAAATACCTGCACTGACATGTTTGTTGTAGCATTATTCAGCAAACATATGGAATCAATATCAATGTCTATTAGTGGAAGAAATGATAAAGCAAATATGTTATTGTTATACAATAGGATATTATTCAGGCATAAGAATAATAAAAGTTTGTCATTTGAAGCAACATAAATGGAACCAGAGGTCAATATGTTAAGTGAAGTCAGCTAAGCACAGAAAGACAAATATCACATATTCTCATTCATATGTGGAAGATCAAAAGTTAAAATAGAAAGTCGATTGTTGGTTCCTAGAGGAAGGAAGAGTATGGGGAAGGGAGGGATGAAGAGAGGTTGAGTAATAGGTATAAATAAACATTTAGAAGAATTAAGACCTGGTGTTCACTAGACCAGTAGGGTGACTAAAGTTAACATTAATTGATTGTACATTTTGAAACAACCAGCAGAGAATAATTTGAATGTTCCTAGCTTAAAGATAAATATTTCAGATGATGGATATTCCCATCACCCTGATTTGATTACATGATTATATCAAATCACAGGTAGTGCAAAAATATGTATATCTAATATGTATCAATAAAATTAAAAAATACTTGTGATTTTGTTGCTTCTTTGTATTGTTATGTAGTCTCCATTTCATTGATTTCTACTCTGATATTTATTTATTTTCCTAATTTTGGGTTTGGTGTGTTCTTGCTTTTTATTTTCTTGAGATGGATCATTAGGCTGTTTATTTGAAATCTTTCAGTTTCTTTTTTATATAGAAATCTATTGCTATAAATTTCCCTGTCAGCACTACTTTTTTGTATCCCATAGGTTTTGGTATGTTGTGTTTCCATTTTCATTTGTTTCAAGGAATGTTTTGTTTTTCTTTATTTATTGACATAGTGGTCATTCAGGAGCAAGGCATTTAATTTCATATATTTTTACAGTTTCCAAAGTTCCTCTTGTTGTATTGATTTATGGTTTTACTTTATTTTGGTCTGAGAAGATACTTAATACAATATCAATTTTTTAACATTTGTTGACACCGTTTTGTTGCCTAATCATATTCTATTCTGGAGACTGTTTTGTGTGTGAAGGAGAAAAATGTATATTCTGCAGCTGTTGGATGACATATTCTGTCAATGTCTGCTAGGTCCATTTGGTCTGTTGGGCAGATTAAGCCGGTGTTTCTTTGTTGATTTTCTGCCAGAGTGATTTGTCTATTGCTGAAAGTGGGGTGTTGCTGTCCCCAACTATGATGGTATTGGGTCTATGTCTCTTTTTAGCTTTAATAATATTTGCTTTATATATCTGGGTGCCCTGGTATTGGATACAATTTACAATTGTTATATCCTTTATCTAGGTTAATTGCATGTATTTACAATTGTGAATAGTGCTTCAGTGAGCATTCATGTTCATGTGTCTTTATAGTAGAATGATCTATTTTCCTTGGTATACCCAGAAATGGGATTGCTGGTGTGAATGGTAGTTCTCTTTTTATATTCCTCTTTGAGGAATAGCCATACTGTTTTCTACAATGGTTGAACTAATTTACATTCCTACTGACAGTTGTATAAGTGTTCCCTTCTCAATGCAACCTCGCCAGCATCTGTTATTTTTTGACTTCTAAATATGGCCATTCTAACTGGTGTGAAATGGTATCTGTCTGTGGTTTTGATTTGCATTTCTCTAATGATCAGTGACATTGAGCTTTTATTCATAGTCTTGTTTGCCACATGTATGTCTTCTTTTGAAAAGTGTCTGTTCATGTCCTCTGCCCACTTTTTAATGGGGTTTTCTCTCGTAAATTTGTTTAAGTTCCTTATAGATGCTGGATGTTAGATTTCTGTCAGATGCATAGTTTGCAAATTTTTTCTCCTGTTATGTAGGTTGTCTGTTTACTCTTTTGATAATTTTCTTTGCTGTGTAGAAGCCCTTAAGTTTAATTAGATTCCACCTGTCAATTTTTGCTTTTGTTGCAATTGCTTTAGGTGTCTTCGTCATAAAATATTTGCCCGTTCCTATGTCCAGGATGGTATTGCCTAGGTTGTCTTCCAGGGTTTTTATAGTTTTGAGTTTTACATTTAAGTCTTTAATCCATTTTGAGTTGATCTTTGTATATGGTGTAAGGAAAGGTTCCAGCTTTAATCTTCTTCATATGACTAGCAATGTATCCTCGCACTATTTATTGAAGAAGGAATTCTTTTCTCATTGCTTGTTTTTGTCAATTTTACTGAAGATCAGATGGTTGTAGGTGTGCAGCATTATTTCTGGGCTCTCTATGCTGTTCCATTGGTCTATATGCCTGTTTTTGTACCAGTACCAAGTTGTTTTGGTAACTATAGCTTGTAATATAGTTTGAAGTTGGGTAACCTGATGGCTCCAGCTTTGTTCTTTGTGCGTAGGATTGTCTTGGCTATTTGGGCTCATCTTTAGTTCTATATGAATTTTAAAATAGCTTTTTCTAGTTCTGTGAAGAATGTCATTGGTGGTTCGATAGAAATAGCATTGAATCTGTAGATTCAATGGGCAGTATGGCCATTTTAATTATATTGATTCTTCCCCTCCTTGAGCATGGGTTGTTTTTCCATTTGTTTGTGCCATCTCTGATTTATTTGAACTGTGTTTTGTAATTCTCATTGTAGACGTCTTTCAACTTTCAACTAACTTTCTTTTTTTTATTTTCTGACTGGGTTATTTCAAAAGTCCTATTTTCAAGTTCAGACATTTTTTTTTCTGAAATATGAACTAGTCAATTGTTGAGGTTCTCAATTGTTTTTGTTTCATTCATTGAGTTATTTATTTCCAAGATTTCTATTTTTTAATGATATCTGATTTTTTGTTGAATTTCTCATCCAGATCATGAATTGTTTTTCTCATCTTTGTGTTGTTCGTCTGTGTTCTCTTGTATCTCACTAATTTCCTTTAATATTATTTTAAAAATTCTTTTCAGTCATTTTACAGATTTTCTTTTCTTTGGGATCTGTTACTGGAGAACTATGATGTCATATTTTCTTGCTTTCTCACGTGTCTTGTTTCCTTATTTTAATATCTGCCTAACTGGTGTAACAGTCACCGATTCCAATATTATAGATTGGTTTTTGTAGGTAAAGATTTTTCCTATTGATGCATCTATAGCGTTTATTGGGTAGACTCCTCTTTAATTCTGGGTGAATGTAGTAGTATAATCTTCATATGGTTTCTTTCTTGGCTATAGTCAGCATTAGTGGTATCTGTAAGTTCCTCAGTGGTTTAGACTGCAGTTGTTAGTGAAGGTTGTGGTGAGGCTTTGGTAGGACAGAGTGGGCCAGACCTTGGATACCTATGGTAGTGATGGCAGGCATACTGTGCCTGAGGTTTTAACAGGTTTATAGTCCTTAGGGTTTTAACAGCATATGCTGGTGCTGGTGGTGGTGGGTTTGGGTGAGCTAGTCTTCAGGCCCATACGCAGCATGCTTAGGTGCCAACAGTGGCACCAGCAGACTGGGTAGGCAGATCCTTGGTTCTAAGTGATGTGTGAAGGTACCTGTGGCGGTAATGCTGGCCTGGGTTGGGTGGTCCCCAGGCCCCCAGGTGAACACTGGAAGTGGCAGTAGTGGCAGGTTGGACAAAATGTTCCCCAGACCCTTTACAGGTTCCTGCAGGCTCTTAGTAGGTCAGTGTTTATGATCCTGGATGGTGAACACATGCATCAGTGGAGGTGGACAGGGAAGGCCTATCCATAGGCCCACAGACAGTATATGTGAGCCATGATGGCAGGTGAGATGGGTTTGTCATCAGACCACAGTATAAGTATGTAGGCACTGGCAGTGGCACCAGTGGGCAGGTCAGGCATCTCCCCAGGACCCTGAATGGCATGCACAGGTGCTGGTTGTGGCAATACAGACACAGGCAGGGCGGGTCAATCCGCAGTTCCCTGAACAGCTTTCTTGAGCACTGGAAGTGGTGGCAGTGTGTAGAGTGGGCCTGTCCTCAGGTTCTTGAACTTCAGGCACTGGTGTTGGTGGTAGCAGAAACTTGGATGTTGTGCACAGGTGCTGGTAGTGGTGATAATGTATAGGGCGGGCCCATTCTTAGGCCACTGGATGGTACTCTTGGGCACCAGTGGTGGTGGGCATGTCAGGCTGATTTGCAGGTCCTCAGATGATATGCCTAGGTTCTGGCAGCAGCAGCAGGCAAGGCTTGACTGTCCTTAGGCCTTGTTGGTGTGCATGAGTGCTGGCAGCAGCAACAGGCAGGGTAGACTAGTTATGAAATCACTTGATGAGACGTGGTTGCTGTCAGTGGCAGGGGTGCTAGGCAGGCTGCTGTCAGGCTCTGGAGAGCGCATGCTTCAGTTCCCTTTTTCTGAAGACAGCCCCCTTGGTCCACTGTACTGCCTGTTCCATGGGGTGCAGGAAACTGTAGGTTAGAGTGCTGGGGATCTGGCCACACCTATGGTCCAGCTAGCATCATCACACTGCAGCTTCCTGAGTGGACGTTGGGGGATATCAACAGGGTTCCAGGGATGTGGAGATGCAAAGATGATTGGGTCCTAGGGTAAGATGTATTTTGCTGGGGGCTCAGCTTCCAAAATAGCTCTAGGCTGCAGCTGCTTGGGCCTCAGCAGGTTGCAGGGAGAGTACAGTGGGACCCAGTCCAAACTCCCTCCCTGAAACAGTGTCATCATGGGGATGTCAGGTTCAGGGCTACATTAGTCTCAGGGCCTTCAAAGGTTGAAGGGCTCTCCCATGGCTAGGATTGCAAGAGCCCGTGGTGGGAATACGAACTGAGGGGGATCTCTCACTTAACTTTCCCTGCAATACGGAGTTCCCCTGGCTCTGAATTGATCCTGGACCTGCTGGCTGCTTTGTTTCCCCCTTGTTCCATGCTTCAGAGTTTCCCTGTCACTTTCTTTCCAGTGTTCTCTCCTAGAAGCTCCAGTCAGCGTGCAGTTACCTACTCACTCTTCTGGTCCTTCTTTGTGGAGGAGGTGAGTGCAAGTGCAGGGTGCCTCTAGTTAGTCATCCTCCACCCCTGGAGTCCTCATATTTATATTTTTGTTATGTCATGTGTACTAATCTGGTGCTCAGGAAAGATTGCTCAAAAATATGAATTATTGTTCACCTTAGCACCTTTTGCTTTGTAGAAAAAAATTGTTGATTATAAAATCTCTCAAAATTGACTGAAAACTGCAGAAATACCATTTACTCTGTGGCACAGCTCTATTCCTAAGCCTATAAACACTTAGGAATTCCTTTTTCTCTATTTAACTTTGCATAACAAGTAACTTAAGTATCTGCTGGTAACCGCTGATTACCACCACCCTGGCAAACACACACACACACACACAAATCTCTAAAGTCTAAGCTACTAAATCTGAACTTACACTGAACCAGTATTTTGTGTACAAAGACTGTTCTATGTTTGAATTGGGTCTTCATCAGTCAGTGAAAGATGACACAGTACCAAATATATCATCATTTTCCCCTTGAATTACTAGGATTTCCACTTAAGGAAAATAGGACATATGCGTGAAATATATTTAAATGCAACTTCCACAGTGACATTAAGAAAAATAATTGGAAATAAAGTTGTATTCATTTCTTTAGTGGTAGTTTGCTTCCTTGCTTATGAAGCATGTTATTTTAAGTGAAAATATCAAAGAATATGAAGGAATAATGTTACTGAAGCCAAATACTACAGGATATATAAATACTTGAGTAAATCCTTATGAGAAGAAGAAATGTTTTCAAATCCTCAGCTTTTCAGAACAGAAACAGTGTTGATTCTGGCACTGAGTGTAAACCACCTACATATCACTTTTCATGAGCTTCCAAAAGATGAAGCCAAAGGACAAAAATCTATACTGAAACTCCCTGTTGAGAATATGGCAAAAAAAAGAGAAGCCCAACAATAATGGTGATATTAAGTCTGTATATTTAATAGTTCTAGACTATTCCAACCAAGGAGTGAGGATTGTAAATACTTGGTCATATTTATTTCTTGTGTTTCATTTATTGCCTGTTTTTAAAAACAATAGGCATTGTAGCCAGCATTTTATCTGTGTGATTGACTATGTGAATTTGCTTAAGACCAGCTCTGGGGAAAGAAATTCTTTTTTCTGAAGACTTTGTCCCTCTGACCCATGTAACTGGAAAGAAGAGGAAAAAGATTGATGACAAATCTCATTGTTTTCTTTCTTGGATATATATCTCTTTTAACTCTAAGACCATAGTCTAACTAGAACATAATGCTATTATAGCATTAATACAAACGTATTATAGCATTAATACAATACAAATATTGAATATTTATTCAATATTTTGAATAAAGGAAGCTTTTAATATTTTTATCTTAATATGTTGTATTTGATTGACCCCTGTGAACTACTTGCTGCTAAAAAACATTAATCTGATTTTTTTGGTAGAATACTTTATGAGCTACTTCAATCTAACCAAATATTTAGGTAGAATCTAATTCAGTTGTAATATATAGAGTTATAGCAAGCACATTTGCAAGGAGTTCTCATTGATTTCTTAAAAAGTGTTTTATTGCCTAGGTGTAATATTTTAAGAAAATATGGTAAATCTACCAGCAGAAATATACAGTCATTGAAAAGTATGTTGAAAAATAATTTTCAATGTAAAATTTTTTAAAAATATAATGCTATTGTCGATGAGCATTTTTTCATGTGTCTGTTGGCTGTATGAATGTCTTCTTTTGAGAAATGTCTGTTCATATACTTTGCCCACTTTTGGATAGGGTTGTTTGTTTTTTTCTTGTAAATTTGTTTGAGTTCTTTGTAGGTTCTGGATATTAGCCCTTTGTCAGATGAGTAGATTGCAAAAATTTTCTCCCATTCTGTAGGTTGCCTGTTCACTCTGATGGTAGTTTCTTTTGCTGTGCAGAAGCTCTTTAGTTTAATTAGATCCCATTTGTCAATTTTGGCTTTTGCTGCTGTTGCTTTTGGTGTTTTAGACATGAAGTCTTTGCCCATGCCTATGTCCTGAATGGTACTACCTAGGTTTTCCTCTAGGATTTTTATGGTATTAGGTCTAACATTTAAGTCTGTAATCCATCTTGAATTAATTTTCGTATAAGGAGTAAGGAAAGGATCCAGTTTCAGCTTTCTACTTATGGCTAGCCAATTTTCCCAGCACCATCACTGGCCATCAGAGAAATGCAAATCAAAACCACAATGAGATACCATCTCACACCAGTTAGAATGGCGATCATTCAAAAGTCAGGAAACAACAGGTGCTGGAGAGGATGTGGAGAAATAGGAACGCTTTTACACTGTTGGTGGGATTGTAAACTAGTTCAACCATTATGGAAAACAGTATGGCGATTCCTCAAGGATCTAGAACTAGATGTACCATATGACCCAGCCATCCCATTACTGGGTATATACCCAAAGGATTATAAATTATGCTGCTATAAAGACACATGCACACGTATGTTTATTGCAGCACTATTCACAATAGCAAAGACTTGGAATCAACCCAAATGTCCATCAGTGACAGATTGGATTAAGAAAATGTGGCACATATACACCATGGAATACTATGCAGCCATCAAAAAGGATGAGTTTGTGTCCTTTGTAGGGACATGGATGCAGCTGGAAACCATCATTCTTAGCAAACTATCACAAGAACAGAAAACCAAACACCGCATGTTCTCACTCATAGGTGGGAACTGAACAATGAGATCACTTGGACTCAGGAAGGGGAACATCACACACCGGGGCCTATCATGGGGAGGGGGGAGGGGGGAGGGATTGCATTGGGAGTTATACCTGATGTAAATGACGAGTTGATGGGTGCAGCACACCAACATGGCACAAGTATACATATGTAATAAACCTGCACGTTATGCACATGTACCCTACAACTTAAAGTATAATAAAATAAATAAATTAAAAAATAATAATAATGCTATTGTCAAATGAAAGGCAGAATATATAATTTTTAATGCAGTATCAACTTAATTATATATAAAATATATAAATAGTAAAGATAAGAAAGAAATTCAAAATATGAACATTGGTTGCAAAACACATGTGACTATGACAAACTTCTTTCATTATTTTATCCATGCATCCTTAAACCCTTCTTCTCTTCTTCTATTATTATTATTGTCTATGACTCAACTCTCCAATTTTTCCTCTGGTCAGAAGCATGCCATAGGCTTTCCTCTCTTTGAATAATGTCAAATCTAATCAATTGTTTTAACCTAGAAATTCTAATTTTCAAATATTTTTATATCTTGCTTTTTCCATTTCCTGTCCTGCTATTATTGCCCTGTATCAGGCTTGCATCATCTCTTTCCTGGACTGCAACAGCCTATTACCTGTTTTCTACCTCTACTTTTGGCCCCTTGACAACCATCCTCCGTGATGTACTCTAGGAAATTCATTTCAAGTGATGACATTACCATGTACTTGTTTTTAAATGATGTCCTCTTGCCTATAGAATCAAGTTCCTCAGTGTGACATAAAATAATCCCTCTATGACCTAGCCCTGATCTTTTCTTCAGTCTCATCTTGCCCTCCTCATATTTACTACATATGCAGAATGTATACATTATGAAATTTTACACTGTATAGATTTGTTCAGACTATTTCTACTGCTCAATATCCCCTAAAGAAAGCTTATTCCTACTACAACTTACAACTAGGGTAGCTTCTCCTTCCTGGAACCTTTCCTCTATTGAGGCTAAGTAGCTTAACTATCCCTGACATATCCCTATTGCTTCCCAGTTAGCCTATACTATATAATATTAAATTAATTTACTTAGCAATTTATTTTTTTCACTATAGTAAAATCTTTTGGAGAGCAGACACTGTTAATAATTCACAATTCATTCATCCCAGTACTTAGCATGGGTCTGGAATACAGCAGACACTCAATAAATGTCTGTTGAATGAAACTGAACTTACAGTTACATAAAATTAAATTTGGATTCAATGTCTTGCTCTAGGAAGTTAATGCTTAGCTATACTAAGAACCAGTTAAATAGATGTTGAATACTGGAATTGGGCAGTGTTATCACTACTTTGGTATAATACAGAAATCTAAAAATAAAATAAAATAAAATAAAACTAGTTTATCTTGTGACGTTTCTGTCTCTTGTTACATCCTACAAAATTGTATATTGAAGTTCCTTAGAGATATGAGGGCAAAGGAAGTGTGTTCTTCTTTAAAGCTTTGAATAAAAAAGCAGACAAGTATAATATGTCATAAATTAAATAGGCACAAGGTCAAACATTGTCTCAATTCTATTCTATGTAGTTTCTGTGGCTTGGAAGCTTCTTTTAAAGGCATCGTATTTTTCCTGACACTTACCTAAGAGGACATACCTAAGGTTTGGAAATCAGTAGAGAACATCCATTTCTGAGAAATTTCCTGTGTTTTGTGGTTCTGGTCAAGATGGTCAAAAGCACTGTGCCATGTATCCTTTTGGTCTGGTCTCAGGCTTAGCATAAGAAGATCCTTGAGATTCAGGTTCAAATACTGATTAACTGCAGGCTCTGAGAAAACCAAAGAGATGCTTGGGTTTCAATTTCCTTCTCTGTTATACACCAGCATCAATACTTCTCAGGAAAAGAGGTCAGCCATCTCATCCAAGCATGACCAGACAGTTGCTTTCACCATCCACTACAGTCTCAGAAACTACCTGGAAGAAGCGCAGATTGCAGAGCCTTAACTTTTAGCATGTTGTTACTGGTTTTCTAAGATATTGTGAGAAATTAGATCTATTATTTCAAGTTTTCAAGTATAAATAATATTCACAACCCGAAGCCATTCTTCACTGGTGCATTGATAGCCTGTGGTTCCCTGTCCTATGTCCACCAGTTTCCTTTGTGTTCTTCGTCGTTAGTACAGTTGTGCAATCTATAATTATATGCTTTATAATGCATTGCCCATTATTCTTTTGATCTGGCCATTGTTTGATAATGTCTTTTCCTGGGTTAGAATAAGTTCCCAGGTAAAATGTTTTGGGAAGCTGGTTGTATGTTAAACTTTTACTCTTTCAAATATTTACGCAATTATTTTTCACACACACACCCCCTCATTCTCATCTAAGCCATAGAAAACCCTCTTTATGCAGAAAAGCACAGATTGCCCACCAGGAAGGGGATTCCCTTCTGAAACCAGAACAAACTTTTACTCTAATAGTTTAACTTTTCCTTCACCTTAAGGAAGAAAGCAACAAAACAATCACTTATAAAAGGGGATTAGAAATAGACTGAAACAGAAGTTTGGCATGTTTAGTTCTTCTAATTTTATCCACTGATTTCTTCCAGTGATGTTAATAGTACCTAGTATAGGAACAGTGGACAAGGAAGAATGAAATACAAAAGAGAATAGTAATCTATAATTAGAAGAAATAGAAGACAGAACAGGGAAAAGAGAAAGAGACTGAGTAAAGAAAGGCGATTGCTTACTCTGTGTCAGGCAAATAGTCCAGAGCTTTAAATTTTTTAAACCATTGAATCTACGTTTTACATACTCACTAAGCAAATAATCTTATTATTCCCACTTTAGAATTAAAGACATGAGTCTTGCAAGATTAAGTAACTTGGCCAAGGTTACACAGTTCAAGGCAGAGCTTCCACTTCAATTTCAACAAATATTTGTCCAGTCTTTGTTAAGCGTCTATGCTGTGAATAATATAAAGATCTGTGACTCATTTTCTTTAATTTTCTGAGGAATAATTTTATAGCTCATTTTTTCTTTCTGTATAAGCCAAATATTAGACATTTGTTTCCCTACACATATTATTTAAATGTATGATTTATTCAATATTAACAATTGGAGAAGTGTCTTTGAAACGTAATGAAAGCATTTGGGTCTTCTTCAAAGAATTAGGTTAAATATAATTATTTTCTCTTGGCACAAAAGTATATTGCTTCATGATAAAACATTATTTTTCAGAATTAAGAATCTAATAAAAATGGTTTAAATGTATTTAGCTTGCTGTAATATTTTTGATGAAGAGAATCAAACGAAGTTTCATTATATTTTGAAGTCAGCATTTTAATGGCATGTGAAATTATGCTATGATAGATAAAACTGTTTTTAGTTATCTGTGTACAGAAAACATTAAAATGGAAAATATTAGATAGTTATAATCAGTCATTCATATTATATGCAGATAAATATGGAAGATGAAATGTATTTTAAACAATATAATTCACTCCTATAAATCAGTTATCACTGTTATATATTCGAGAGTTTCAGTAAGTATGTAGCATAGTTAGATATTTAAATAAGTGCTTATTAGAGCTGGCTATAGTGGTCAAATTTTGCCATTTTGCAAATATATTAGCTATTTATGAATATTTATACTACAGAAATTCTTAGAAGTTTTACAGGAGGAAAGATATTATAAATTAGGGCTAATTGTCAAATTCATTTAAAACTTATGTAATCTTACCCCTGATGATTTTAGGGAATTAAGAAGCCAAAATGTATTATGTGTCAAACTATGTTATAGAATTGTCTTATTCAAAATATGGCATCTAGTAGCTAATTGGAGGAATGTGGTTTTTGTCCTTAGAATGGAAATACCCTAAACATAGGTAAGTGAATTGTGTCACATTATGAGGCTGAAAAAAATCAGGTCAAATTCCCAGGGGTCGTGTGCTTCTGGCTAGCTGTCACCTGCCCTCTCTAAATTGGGAATAATAAACTGTAGGGTTTTGTAATGTGAGGTTGTCATGTGCGTGTGGAAGAAAAATTCAGGAACTAGAAGAAGAAATGAACAAATAATATCTTAGGCAGTTTCCATTATACAGTGAATAGATTAATGAGAAAAATCAGAAAAGAGATAATATGGCACTTAACACCAGGGATTGGCAAACTTTTCTATAGAGGGACAGTTAGTGAATTTTTCAGCTTTGTAGGCCATACTGCCGCCATTATAACCACCCAATATGTTATTGTACTGTGAAAGCAGACATAGACAATATATAAATGAGTGAGCATAGCTGTATACTAATATAACTTTGTTAACACTGAAATTTGATTTTCATGCAATTTTTATGTGTCATAAGATACTCTTCTTCTTTTGATTTGCTTTCAATCATTTACAAGTGTAAAATCAATGATTCTTAGCTCCTGGACCATATAAAAACAGGCAGCAGGCCAGATTTGACCTTAGATGAATAGATGAATTTTTGTCTGGATGGAAAAACAAGGCTAGGAATCAGAGAATTTGCCTGAGCAGCATCCACATACCACATTGCTATGCCTGTGGTGAATATGGCCAGAGCTGATCACACCCAGTTCTGTTTTGACTAGCACCCAAGGACACTGTGGGTACAGAATAGTAGCGAGGAGTAAACAGAGCATCTCCTTTGAACTGTTAAGACAGTTTTGGCTTTGGGGTCTTCATGGTTAATGTCTGTCTTCTTCAAAAGCCTGATAATTCAAGGAAGGCAAAGGCTGTGTACAATACCTGGCACATAATAGCAATCTTTACATATTAGATAAACTGAATAGGCCAGTGACTGTTAGACCCCTAGCAAACATATACCCAATTTGTTCAAAATGAATACATTCAATTGCTTTATGATAACAATTCTGAGGTGGGAAGTCAAAATAATATAAGAGATATAGCAGAAGCTTTTATTTGTTCAGCTAAAAAATCACATACAAGCTTCAAGTTAATTTGGTAGTTAAGTGACCAAAAAGGCATTACTTAAACGCAACTCTATGCATTATGAATAGAACTTCATAAAGTTGTTAAGTCTATATAAAGTTACTATAAACTTTAGCTGATATATAAAGAACAACACGAGAACCAGACCTAATGAAGTATGTCTGCTTCGGCTCAAGTACAGAAGCCCAGCTCATTCTCTGCCACTGAATCAAATTAGAAGCAGATGGTAATTTGGACCAGATGAAGTTTCAAAGGGCAGAGATGCAGGACATTCCAAAGCACACATTGAACTTTTTTCCACAGACTAATGTTCATTACTATGACATTGTAGCCACTGAACTTATACACGGCAACCGAATTACCTTGACAGTAATGCAATTCATTTTCACAGGCTGACATCATTCAGTATTTTGGGGAAATTAATAGGAATCAGTGACTTTGTTAGTTACTTTGTCATGTTTTACATGCTCTGTTCTACAAGTACTGCTTCCTTACAAAAAATAAAAGTCCTTTTATATTTTGCTTTACTTTATTCATATTAAATCATTTAGTTTCCACCAAAATTAATATTTTATTAAGCCAGCAAAATAAACTTTTTGTGAGTGTATGCAGTGAAGTTCATTTATAGTTATTCTATTATATATTCCATTTTTCTGTCTGTATAATTCCAACATATTCTTTAAACAAACAAAAAGTAAATATTTAAGTTAGAGTGTTTCTGACTTTAGTATAATCCAGAAACACAATTTTTTCAGTTTTAGGAGAACACTGTTTGGCAACTACTTATCAGAAGGGTTTGTGGGAGGAGCCACAGGAAAATGTATTCTTATTTTCTTTATCCCCAGTAGGAGCCCATGCGTATTACTCTAGTAGTGGCTCTGACCATGAGTCACCAACCATGACAGGGAGATCATGTCTACTGTGGATAGATCATGCTGGATGAACAGCCATTGAGGACTGCCACTTTAAAGGTTAAACAGACCAGCACAAAAAGCAAGTCCTGACTGGGAAGTAGTCAGATTACAATTAGTAGGGGACAGTTTGGAGTACATAAAAGAGAACACCAATGTGATTCCCCTTTTCAAGAACCTTTGGGTGATACACTGAACACTGTGATCTAGCCCACCAGATTACCTCTTTCTTATTAAAGCCACCTCTGGTTTTTTCTGTGTGCTTTTGTGGGAGCACAAAGCTATTTCCTTTCCCATGAAATTCATATCATACATCCCTATCTTCTTTAGGACCCTAGAACCCAAGCCTGTGGTATCTCACTCTTCCAAATGTCCACGGCAGTTATTAGTTTAACACAGAGTTTGCAAGCTTAGCTGCATATGGAGGTCAGGATCTTAATGAATGAACTGAGCTGGTTGTAGCAAGATAGTTCCTTACAGAACGTCAATGTTGGATGCAACTTACCTCTATTGGATAAAGCTGCCTTCCTTCCAAGCCATTCACGTGAACTACATGGGAATATGGGCCTGACATTGCCATGGATGCTAAGTGAAAAAAAAAAAAAAAAAGAAAGAAAGAAAAAAAAAAGTGCAATCTTACTGTGAAAATTTCAAGGGTTGGCAACACTAATTTAAATTCTCAAATATGTACATTCTACATTTTTGCTTGAAAGGAATCATACTGGTACCTGTTCTTTAACTACTTATTTGAAATCAATTTATATATGATGCTTTGAGTGTTTGACATTAACCATATGAGCATCATAAACATTTATTTAAATAAGTTGTAATTTTAGAATATATATTAGAGTTTATTTTTCTCTATCCAAATAAAATACAGACTCCTTTGGGGAGATTATATTTTATATAGTTTTATTTCAGAACTGCAGGGTGACATGTGCATAAAAGTGTTGAATAAACAGCAATTTGGTTGATAAACTATTTTTTTAAAAGAACATGAAAATTATGACAAGGAGGTATAATAAGTAAAACGGGAAAGAATAATAAACAAATTTTAATACAAGTTTGTATTAAAAGTGATACTTACCTTTGACTCAAAGAAGCCTTTGTTATAAGGCTCAAATGAGACATGAGATGAGAAAAAAATCCCTTTGTAAATTGAAAAGGACTATAGATATGTTCAGGGTGTTATTTTAGAGAAAAATCAGGGAAGTATTTGAACTTCTGTAACAAAATTAACAATGTCCTACAACTTCATTGGCTCATTCATTGATGGTTAATTATTGTATCTATTTGGGGTCTATAGTTGCTAGTTTAATACAAAAAACATCTCTGGGTAAAATTTTCATTCCTTTAGGTTTTCTTCACTGTATACTAATTTCCTTTAAAAATAATCCTGTTTTTTTAGATTTGAGAAAGTCCATCCATGGGAGCAGGACAAAGAGAAAGAATCTGATCATCCCTAAGAGGTTTCAAGGTAGAGTATATTCATTGTTATTTTACTTCTCTTCGCTTACTCTAGTACAATAGCTCTCTCAAGACAAACATTTTTAACAGGAAGTTGTTGTGAATGAATAACCTATTTAAGAGAAAGAAGTAAGGTAATTTGGATGAAAATTTAAGTTTTATACTATATTGAACATGGGAATTATGAAAAAAAACTGTCCTTTCTCTTTGTGTCCTTATTGAAAAGTTTCATATGCACACATTTGAAAAATAGAAAAGTGAAATAAAATGTTATTATTTTTATCTCAAGAAACAAGCTTTCTGACCTACTTGAGATATTAAGGAGGGAAGTCTGTTTGCAGTTAATAGAAAGAGATCATTTATCAGATCAACTTCCAGTACATGTTAAGATTTTAGAGGACATCATTGTGCTCTAATGTTTTTCCCCATTCTCCCGAACTATGGACCTTCTAATGTTCTAAAGGACTGCCCTTCAAGTGGCCAGAGGTTAACCCAAACCTCCCTTTTCACATTTCTATTTGGGTTCTAAATTTCGGATGCCCTTGGAATCCAGACAAGCCATATTCTGACTGACAAATCTCAGTGAGAAATGGCAAGCAGATAAAAAGGAAAGTGGTGTGAAACCTTCCCATGGGTAACCAGGAGGAGAGTCAATGGTGAAAGTGTGGCTGGGAGCAGGCCTGGTTGGTCAAGAAGATACTGAAAGACTCAGGGCCTCTTTGATATGTGGTCAGTCATAAGGCTTCATCTGTAAGTCTCACTGTTTTTTTTTTTTTTTTTGGTGGGGGGCATTTTTCAGTGGATTTAAGGCCAGAAAAAAATATTTATGAAATGCAAAATGACATTTTGTGTTTATATTTTGTTTTTGATGAACAAGCTTATTTAATCAGTCTGGGTTACTTGCATTTTATGTGAGAAACAAAGAGATTAAGAAAAGAAAAATGTTCATTCAAAGACCAGTGTAGAAGGGAAGTGATCTTTCTGTTTAAGATCCTTCCAGTGAAGACTAGCATGCTGAAGAAAACATTTTTGTTGTTTATTTGTTGATGACATTGAGAACGACCAATATCTGAGGAATAAATTTGGTGTAACTTTCAGGATGTGAAGAATTTAGTTCCCTATGTTTTCTGTAACTAATCATGTTACTCTCAAGTTTCCATTCTGGCCTTCTGGCTTACATGATAACTAACTTAAGTGCCCCACTGGAATTTCTGAAAGGTGAGAAAGAGTGAGGAAGGCAAAGAGGCATATGGAATGTTCTAGGCAGAGGCAGGGAGAAAATAGTAGGTACAAAGGTCTGCAAGAGGCTGCTTGTGGCTAGAGCCTAGAAATAAGGAGGACCAAGTGAAGAAGAACTTGCTAACCTTATTTTAAAGTGTTTGAACTTTATCCCCAGGGCCATTGAAGGGTTTAGTTCAGAGAGGTACATAATTGTATTTTCATATGCCAGATATTTGATCATCTAGAGGCAATTAATATCAAATAGAGCACATGAATGTAGCAGAAGGGGAGCCATTCTTTTCCTTTGACTTGACCTCACTCCTATACATACACCTCATATGTCCCCATGTGATGATCTGCTTCAGATGTAGTAAATATGAATTCAGATCTCCCCTCCCCCATGTCATCCCCTAAAAACCCCCACTGCTCAGGAGGCAAAACTAAAGAATAGCAGGGTGAATGGGAGGCCTCTTTATGATAGAGAGAACAGAGTAATGATACAAGAGCACAAGCAACACATTTAATTTAATCCAATGTGACAAAACTTTATTGAGCACCTATTTTGTCTCTGACACAGTGAAGGTACTGAGATTAACACAAAATAAAATAGCTAATCTCATTCTGATATGACTGTATTGTTACACAATTACTATTCAATATGATGAATCACAATCATGCCAAAGGAAGTTATAAAGTCAAAAACTATGTCTAAAGTTATTTTCCAAATACTATGGAAATACAAATTAATGTACTGTTAATTGTTCAGACCAAGAAAAACAACAGCATTTTGGGAGGCCGAGGCTGGCAGATCACGAGGTCAGGAGATTGAGACCATCCTGGCTAACAGGATGAAACCCCACCTCTATTAAAAATACAAAAAAAAAAATTAGCTAGATGTGGTGGCAGGCGCCTGTAGTTCCAGCTACTTGGGAGGCTGAGGCAGGAGAATGGTGTGAACTCAGGAAGCGGAGCTTGCAGTGAGTCAAGATCATACCACTGAACTCAAGCCTGGGCGATAGAGCAAGACTCCATCTCAAAAAAAAAAAAAAAAAAGAAAAGAAAAAAGCATTTATAAAAATGGACAAGAGAGGACATACTTTTCTGTATTTATTAAATGCCTTTTCATTTCTTAATCATTTACTCATTTATCAATCAACTCATCAATCAATCAGTTAGGTAATAAAGACTTACGGAATATCAAACATGCCAGGCATTGTGTTTGGTGCTAACTATACCAGGAAACATATAACACGTTCCTAGCCTTCATGGATGCACAGATAAACAAGACCGTGCTTGCACTTATAAGGAGTAAAATATATACATGACTATAGCAACTTATGTGTAGAACTTCTCAAAGACAAATTATTTTAATACACATCACCCAATTCATTTATTGTAACAATATTTTTATGAAACTTACCACAGTAAGAATATAACTTACCAAAAGTTACATTCAGAATTGTGTCTTAAATCTTGATCATCATCCCAAGGCCCAAGTTCTGCACACCAAACAAGGTTGAGTGGACTCAACCTTGACTCAACTACTCAGAAAGAAGAGAGAGAAAGAGAGAGAGAGTCAGGGATGTGCCATATTCCAGGCAAAAGAAGCTAGCTATAAGTTTGTGAAGATAACAGATGGTAGGACTTAAATGACTATGGATCCTGAAATAGGACACTCCAGGATGACAGTAAGCAAGAGGTGGGATATTAGAAACCACATCCAGGTAAGTCTTCCATTTGGTAGGAATATAGGGTTTTTATAGGGTATGGGAAATATGGGAGGAAAGATAGGTAAGGATCAAATTCTCCAGTGTCAGAGAAATTATAGTCTATATAGAGCAGGGAACAACTCTCCTCAAATAACTTATATAAAATGAAGGAACATGGATTTGAAAAATAGTTAAAGTTCCTTCAACAGTAACGTTTCATCACTTTTCCATACTGTGTCTTCTAAATAGAAAATCTTATCAATAAATAATCCTGAAAATTTTAATAATCTAAGTAAATCTTATTTTCAAATCATCTGAAATGCCAATTAATTTTCCTATAAAATAGCTTTGGTCATTTTCTCCTAATAGAACATTATCAATTGATGACAGATCAAAATCTGGGACTGCTAAAGCTTTAGTACATTTTCTAGTGTTCAATTGACAGTTATTGTATTGATCAACTATTTATGAGTTATATAAGCTTTTTGGAGCCTAGATATACTCATTAGTAAAAATAATAAGAAGGGCATATTTGTTGTCAATGATGCTTTCTGAATTCTTTGAGTCAAAACATCTCAAATGAGTAGTGCACAATGTAAGTAATCCACATCTAATGTTATTCAAACAGAGTATATGTTCTAAGACCAAAAATCACATGATTATAACGGAAAAAGAAAGCTCAAACAGAATATCCCATATATATTCCTTTGAGGAAGCATTAAACACACAAGGCCATCAATTGATGCTTCTTTTATTTAAATAAGCTTAATAGAGTATTTATTGGGACAGACAGATATCTCAGTCCTTCTATATTTTCAAAGGCATATGTGGTAACTTTAACCTTGTGAGCTATAAGTTTGTATAGCCATGCAAGAGATGAAGAAAGCAAAACTTAGCCATAAAAGGTCACAGACTGCCTCAGAGTTTTGGAGACTTGCAGAACTAAAACTGGATGGTCTTTCCTCAAGGTTCAGCCTCTAGAGAGGAGCAGAGTGTAATTTAATCCTGAAATTACGGGTCTGAGCAAAGAACTAAAGACCCAAAGTTTTGCTTTATAAATATAGACTGAAATGTGAATCAGTGAATGAATCTTTGCTGAAATATAGCCCCAGCGAGAAGATTATGGATTGCATCTGGGACATTCTGTTTTTTAGGCAGCAACAAAGACCATCTTTCACCACAAATATGTACTCTAGATTAACACTACTTTTCTACTAAGGAAAAAAAATGGAAATCCTTTTCAAAATTTCAAAATTTATCATCAGTACTGGTAAAAGTATTATTGGGATGAATAAGTTAAAGTTTGCTTGAAAGGACAGAAAAGAGATTGGTCAGCTTTTTCTGTAAAGTGTCAGACAGTAAACATTTTAGGCTTTGCAAGCCACACAGTCTGTGACCCAACCACTCAACTCTGTCCTTTGGTATGAAATAAATCATAGACTATGGGTAAATGAATGGGAATGGCTGTGTTACAAAATCATTTTATTTACAAAAACAGGTGTTGGATAAAATTTGGCATCTAGGTTTTCCATATCTCACGATACAAAAATTTTCCGAAACTAGATGATGCTCAAGAACCATCTAGGAAGTTTTTTCAAAAATACAGCTTCCTGGGCTGTCCCTCCAGGGATTCTGATACAGAGGAGGTAGATGGTAGGGAACTAAACTTTAAGAAACCCCATGATGAACTGTTTTCAAATGCTCATGAAATTATAATGAAATTAATTATAAATAGTTGTAATGAAATTAATTTGCACAGACTGTAGTAGAGCCTTGGAGACCAGAAAGTAGCAACTGTTCATGTATAACCCCAGACACCAGGACCCCTGATATAATATATTCCAGAGATACATGATCAGTCATCAGCTTGCAGAGAGGTGTCCTATAAACATTTAAGAGTCATCCAATCCTCTTTTAACAATCCTGAGTCATTGTCACAGTGACTATGCAGCTTAATTCCTTGATCTCTGTCCCAGTTAACTCTTTTTTTACTTTGTTGTTCAGTTATTTCCCCTTTTTAATAATTTCAAACACACAGAATTCCTTATAAATCCATTTTTAATGTTGGAAGTTTTTAATAATGGTCATAAATTTAAAGGCCTTAATCACATATGTAGCATTTTTATAGGATTTATTGAGGTCTATTACTTTCTATTTTCTTTGGTATCTGATAAGATTTAGTTGGCCTTCCTATCTTGTGGATTTCATAGATATAAAATAAGGAATTCATGCTGTGTTGCCCAGAGCTATAACTTTTTCATGCAGTCAACAGGAGTAACTCAAAAGCAAAGCTAAAATGCCTTTTTTGAATTTTCTGATGTCAGAAAATAATTGTGACATAAACCCTCTCAATGTGTAACTCAATCTTGAACTTACTTGAGGATGTAGTTTGTGGGAAACCCTAGATAAGCTGGAGTTCACATATCTCTGGTGGTACACAGAATTTCTAAGAGACAAGTGAAAATGGAGAGTCATAAGGGGATCTATTTCTAAGTTCTCACCTTCTTTAGGTACTCTTTCCCAAAACTGACTTGCCCCTGGAATGTGTACATTGAAGTCATTCAGTCAGGGCCAGCTTCATGGGCATGTGATCTGTGCAGTAGCACAAGGTCACACAGTGGTTTAATGCTCTCTGTCACCATCTGAAAATTCTTAATAATTTTTTTAAATAAAAAGAGCTGTACATTTCCAGTTCACAAATTACATAGCTTGTCCTGGATTTAAGTGTTACTCTGGTTCTGCTTTACGACAACTCCTTTTCCCATTTTAGAAAAGAGAGTTTATCAATCTTACTAAAATAC
Organism: Macaca mulatta; assembly: GCF_049350105.2. NCBI lineage: Eukaryota > Metazoa > Chordata > Mammalia > Primates > Cercopithecidae > Macaca > Macaca mulatta. The sequence continues at coordinate 111,128,253 of NC_133409.1, forward strand.
ATTCCCCTGGAAGAAGGAGCGGGGTGGGGTGGGGGTCGGGGAGTGCAGGATGTAAAAGAGCCTTCTGGCTGCAAATAAAGGGACAATTCAAAATATTGATTGAGGCCTGGGCTGGCTGTTTTGTCTGTCTCTGTTATATACATATGTCCTTAACGTTAAACTTGATTTTAGAACTTTGAGATTGTGTCATGTGTGTAACTCTTCTGAATTCCCAGCGCAATGAGAATGTTTATTCTTACCCTCATTGATTTCATCCTTGGCCTACCTTCAAAGAATGTAGTGGTCTGAAGGGAGGTTCCCCTGTGGGCAAAGTAAAGGAAACAGTACTGAAGGTAGCAGCACCTCATTCCATCCAGGTCACCAGTTCTGGGCAAGGTCCTGCGCTTCATCCTTCTACTGAATCTCCCTGCCAGCCTTACTTAGCTCTTTTAGAATTCCAATTCAAAATTATGATGCTTGCCTTGAAGTTGAGTACTAACACAGTTATTTAAAAAGGAAAGAGGAAATCAGACACTTTTGGGAAGAACTTATGTCAGATTTAGCTGAGGTTGATAATTGGGACTGACCTGGTAATTTATTTTTTATGGGGCTATTTTCCATACATTAAATTAAGTATATGTGAAGTTTCAATGATTTTTATTTATAAAACCATTTCTGGGCACATACTATTTGCCAGCCATTATTCTAGGTGTTTGGGGAGGGAGGGAGAGAGAGCGGGGTGTGTGTGTATGTGTGTGTGTGTGTGTGTGTGTGTGAGAGAGAGAGAGAGGAAGGATGAAGAGAAGGGAGGGAGGGAGGAAGGGAGGGAGGAAGGAAGGAGGGAAGGAAGGAGGGAAGGAAGGAAGGAAGGAAAAAGTGAGCAAGCTTACTGCCTTTCACATGGAGCTTACATGCTAGTAAGTGAAAACAGACAAGGAAACATAAATACAAAAGATAAGTAAATTATGTATGTGTATGTCCTGGGCTTTTTTTTTTTTTTTTTTTTTTTTTTTTTTTTTTTTGGTTGGTAGGCTATTAATTATTGCCTCAATATCAGAGCTTGTTATTGGTCTATTCAGGGATTCAGCTTCTTCCTGGTTTAGTCTTGGTAGGGTGTATGCATACAGGAATTTATCCATTTCTTCCAGATTTTCTAGTTTATTTGCATAGAGGTGTTTATAGTATTCTCTGATGGTAGTTTGTGTTTCTGTGGGGTCAGTGGTGATATCCCCTTTATTATTTTTTATTGTGTCTATTTGATTCTTCTCTCTTTTATTCTTTATTAGTCTAGCTGGTGGTCTATCTATTTTGTTAATTTTTTCAAAAAATAATCTCCTGGATTAATTGATTATTTTGGAGGGTTTTTCATGTCTCTATCTCCTTTAATTCTTCTCTGATCTTAGTTATTTCTTATTTTCTGCTAGTTTTGGATTAGTTTGCTCTTGCCTCTCTAGCTCTTTTAATTGTGATGTTGTATGTTTCTAGCTTTCTGATGTGGGCATTTAGTTCTATAAATTTCCCTCTTAACACTGCTTTAGCTGTGTCCCGGCGATCCTGGTATGTTGTCTCTTTGTTCTCAATGGTTTCAAACAACTTCTTGATTTCTGCCTAAATTTCATTATTTATCCAGGAGTCATTCAGGAGCAGGTTGTTGAATTTCTATATAATTGTGTGGTTTTGAGTGAGCTTCTTAATCCTGGGTTCTAATTTGATTGCACTGTGGTCTGAGAGACTGTTATGATTTCAGTTCTTTTACATTTGCTGAGGAGTGTTTTACTTCCAATGGTGTGGTTAGTTTTAGAATAAGTACCATGTGGCACTGAGAAGAATGTATATTCTATTGATTTGGGGTACAGATTCTGTAGGCATCTACCGGGTCTACTTGATCCAGAGCTGTGTTCAAGTCCTGAATATCCTTGTTAATTTTATGTCTTGCTGATTGGTCTAATACTGACAGTGGGGAGTTAAAGTATCCCACTATTATTGTGTGGGAGTGTCTCTCTGTAGGTCTCTAAAAACTTGTTTTATGAATCTGGGTGCTCCTGTATTGGGTGCGTATATATTTAGGACGGTTAGCTCTTCTTGTTGCATTGATCCCTTTACCATTATGTAATGACCTTCTTTGTCTTTTTTGATCTTTATTGATTTAAAGTCTATTTGTCAGAACTGGTATTGCAACCCCTGCTTTTTTGTGCTTTCCATTTGCTTGGTAATTTTTCCTCCATCCCTTTATTTTGAGCCTATGTGTGTCTCTGCATATGAGATGGGTCTCCTGAATACAACACACCGATGGATGTTGACTCTTTATCCAATTTGCCAGTCTGTGTCTTTCAACTGGGGGCACTTAGCCCATTTACATTTAAAGTTAGTATTGCTATGTGTGAATCTGATCCTGTCATCATATGCTAGCTGGTTATTTTGCACATTATTGGATGCAGTTTCTTCATAGTGTTATCTGTCTTTATATTTTGGTGTGCTTTTGCAGTAACTGGTACCAGTTTTTCCTTTCCATATTCAGTGCTTCTTTCAGGCCTTGCAGGGTAGGCCTGGTGGTAACAAAATCACTCAGAATTTGCTTGTCTGGAAAGGATTTATCCTCTACTTATGAAGCTTAGTTTGGCCGTATATGAAATTCTAGGTTGAAAATTCTTTTCTTTAAGAATGTTGAATATTGGCCCCCAATCTCTTCTGGATAGTAGAGTGTCTGCTGAGAGGTTTGCTATTAGTCTGATGGTTTTCCCTTTGTATGTGACCTGGCCATTCTCTCTGGCTGCCCTTAACAGTTTTTCCTTCATTTCAATCTTAGAGAATCTGATGACGATGTGTCTTTGGGTTGATCTTCTCATGGAGTATCTTAATGGTGTTCTCTGAATTTCCTGAATTTGCATGTTGGGCTGTCTTACTAGGTTGGGCAAGTTCTCCTGGATAATATCCTGAGGTGTGTTTTCCAGCTCGTTTCTATTCTCTCTCTCTCCTTCTGGTACTCCAATCAGTCATAGGTTCAGTCTTTTTATGAATTCCCACATTTCCTGGAGGCTTTGTTCTTTCCTTTTCATTCTTTTTTCTCTAGTCTTGTCTGCATGCCTTAAGAAAAGTGGTCTTCAAACTCTGATATCCTTTCTTCTGCTTTGTCAGTTCAGCTATTAATACTTGTGTATGCTTCACAAAGTTCTCATGCTCTGTTTTTCTGCTCTATCAGGTAGTTTAAGTTCCTCTCTAAACTGGTTATTCTAGTTAGGAATTCCTCTGACCTTTTATAAAAGTTCTTAGCTTGTTTGCATTGGGTTAGAACATGCTCCTTTAGCTCAGCATAGTTTTTTATTACCCATCTTCTAAAGCCTACTTCTGTCAATTGGTCCATCTGATCCTCCATCCAGTTCTGTGCCCTTGATGGAGAGACATCGTGATCATTTGGAGGAGGAGAGACACTCTGGCCTTTTGGGTTTTCAGAATTTTTTTGATTCTTTCTCATCTTCCTGAATTTGTCTAGTTTTGGTCTTCAAGGCTGCTGACACTTAGATGGGGTTTTTGTGGGAGCTTTTTTGGTTGTTGTTACTGTTGATACTGTAGTTGTTGCTTTCTGCTTGTTTTTCTTTCAGTGGTTAGGTTTCTTTTCTGTAGGGATGCTGTGGTTTGCTGGGGGTTCACCTCAGGCTCTATTCATCTGATTTGCTCCTGCACCCAGAGTTGTCACTCAAGAAGGCTGGAGAACAGCAAAAATGAGTGTCTGCCCCTTCTTCTGGGACTGCCAACCTCAAGGGGCATCAACCTGATGCCAGGAGGATCGCTCCTGTATAAGGTGTCTGACCACCCTGTTGGAGGGTCTCACCCAGTTGGTGACATGGGGAATAGGACCCGTTTAATGAAGCACTTTGTCCCTTGGTGGAGGGGATGTGCCTTGCTACAGGGAAACCCACTTGACTGGGCTGCCTGGATTCCTCAGAACTACCAGGAGGAAAGGCTAGGTCTACTGGTTTGCAGAGACTGCAGCCACCCCTCCTTCTAGGGGCTCAGGCCCAGGGAGATCCTGGTTCTGCCCTTGAGCCTCTGCCTGGAGTTATTGGAGTTCCTCCTGCAGGAAAGCCCTGCCCAATGATGATGCATGGGTCATGGTCAGGCCTGAAGGGGCACTCTGGCTGCAGACTGCCACGGCCAATGTATTAGGCTGTTGGGGACAAGTCTTGGGACCAAGCTGTCCAGTCTCCCTGGCTCTAGCAGGGGAACAGCGCAGCCTGTAGCTTCCGAGATGGATGCCACCCTTCCCCTGTCTAGGGAGCTTTACTGTGTTAGGCAGTTGCCAGTCCCAGTGCTGGCTGCTGCCCCTCCCCCAAGGAGTTCAAACAGGTTAGACAGCAGGCAGCCACAGCTGCAGGTGCTGGTCACCCCTTCCTGCAGGAGTTTGGTAGGCTTAAGCAGATTCCAGCTGAGAGGCTTTTGAGAATCTGCACATTCCAGGGTTGGGACAGGTAGGCCCCAGTGGCATGGGTTTGAGAGTGGGATTTTCAAGTCTGTGGGTTGCACAGTTCTGTGGCAAAAGCATGATTTCCCAGGCTGGGTAGCATGCTCACTCATTGCCTCCCTTGACTGGAAGGAGGGGGTCCCCTACCCTGTGTGGCTCTCAGGTGGGCCACCACACCACACTGTTCTTCCTTCTCTCAGTGGGTCATGCCAGCCTCCTAGTCAGTTCTGATGAGAGAACCTGGATATCTTGGTTGCCAGTGAAGGATTCACAAGCTTATTCTGTTTTGCTTTGTTTCTTTTGTTTTGTTTTGTTTTGTTTTCCTAATGGGAGGCTCTGAACGCCACTGTTTCTAATTGGCCATCTTGACCCTGCCTCCTCTAATCTATTTTTATAGTAGATGATGGTGGGTGTCAACTTGCTGTTTTTTATGTTCCATTGAATACATTGAGAAGAGTCATATAACACTATTTTATATCAACATCTATAGTATGTTGTATATTACATTCTCTAAAATTATTTATACTCGTGTTAAATATTTTTAGCTGTTAAACATGTGTGAGGGGCCAGAGTTTTTCAAAATTATTTTAGGAGGAATGTCAGTACAAATTTTATAGACCACCAAACCACTGGTTTGGGCTTTATCTCTGTTCTAAAAATTCTATCCTTCCTTGGGTTCCTTACCATTCCATCATCTGTTTATCTTCCAATATCTCTGACCTTTTCCCTGCCTGTTTGCTGGCTTCTCTTTCTCATATAATTTTCAAACTATAGATAATAGTGTTTTTCCTTAGTTTTCTCACTTCTGTGTCACACATTTAGTCTCAAAGTAATCTTATTCACTTTAATATTCAGTTCTGACCTCCTCGCAGAGGATTCTAAACATAATTTGTGGCTGTGTTAACATGGTTGTAAACTGTAATGCCTCATTGCCAACAGTAGGCTGGTGGTGGTATCTCAAACTCAAAGAGTTCAAACTCCCCCCAAATAAAATAATTTTTCTTCTGAATTTAATGCAATTGTAATGATCATTTAATCAGTAACAGTAGCCTGAAACTTTAATTTCCTTTCTCTCCTATACTCCATCATTGACTTTTTTATCTTCAAAAATTTCTGAGTATTTATGGTTTAGTGAAAATATACACAGAACGGTGAGAGAACTGACTCAGTATCTGAATATTTTTTCTCTCTTTGATGCCAAAATAATTAATAAGAAACCTCATAACCAGTGAGTGGTTGATACTTTCAGTAATGATTTGTAATGTGGATTTGTTCATTTATTAAAATGGAATTCCTTCTAATTATTGATTCTAAAGTAATATTGATGACTTGGAATTCATATTTTATATCTCAGTGTAATTATTTGTTTAAGCTTAAATTTAGGAGATAGTGACAAGAAAGAAAAGACTTATTTAGCAAACAACAAGTTTTCTTTTAATTCAATCTTTTATACATCCTTGACTATGAAGATGCACAATGTGTTTACAAAACTACTGTAGAAGATTTCTAATCAATGCATATATTTTCATAAAATATTAATAAAACAGCAAAGTGTGCTGTTTAAGTGACTCCATTTTAAATCAAAATGTTTACTTGATTAATCGTGTATTTACTAGAAAATGAAATTACTTAGAACACATGATATCTTTAGTATAATGAACAAGACTTTGTTGGTTTGTTTTCAAATGTAGAGAGAATGATCTGTTTCATACCAAAATTAGTGACCCTTACAACTACTCATAGAAATTACTTTCCCCCAAAATTACGTATTTTAAAATTAAGAGGAGTAAATTGTGAGTCAAGGAAAAATACTGAGAATAATAAAATGTGCCTCTAAATTAAAACAGAAGGGATATTTTATTAGTCTGTTCTTATGCTGCTGTAAAGAAATACCTGAGACTGGGTAATTTATAAAGGAAAGAGGTTTAATTGACTCACAGTTCAGCATGGCTGAGGAGGCCTCAAGAAACTTACAATCATGGTGGAAGGTGAAGGGGAAGCAAGACACCTTCTTCACAAGGCTGCAGGAAGGAGAAGTGCTGAGTGAAAAGGGAAGAGCCCCTTATAAAACCATCAGATCTCATGAGAACTCACTATCATGAGAGCAGCATGGGGGAATCCACCCCCATGATTCAATTACCTCCACCTTGTCTCTCCCTTGACATTTGGGGATTATGGGGATTACAATTCAAGATGAGATTTGGGTGGGGTCACTAAACCTAACCATATCATTCTTCCCCTGGCACCTCTGAAATCTCATGTCCCCTTCATATTTCAAAACTAGTCATGCCTTTCCAATAGTCCCCCAAAGTCTTAATTCATTCCAGCATTAACCTAAAAGTCAAAGTTCAGAGTCTCCTCTGAGACAAGGCAAGTCCCTTCCACCTACGAGCTTTTATAATCAAAAGCAAGTTAGTTACTTCCTAGGTACAATGGGGGTACAGGCATTGTATAAACATACCTATTACAAATGGGAGAAACTGGCCAAAATGAAGGGTGTACAGTCCCCATGCAAGTCTGAAACCCATCAGGGCAGTCAAATTGTAAAGTTCCAAAATGATCTCCTTTGACTCCATGTCTCACATCCAAGTCATACTGATGCAAGAGGTGGGCTCCCATAGCCTTGGGCAACTCCACCCCTGTGGCTTTCCAGGGTACAGCCTCCCTCTAGGTTGCTTTCATGGGTTGGCATTTAGTGTCTGTGGCTTTTCCAAAGTTATGGTGATGGTGCAAGCTGTTGATGGACCTACTATTTGGGGTCTGGACGATGGTGGCCCTCTTTTCACAGCTCCACTAGGCAGTGCCACAATAGGGACTCTGTGTGGGGCTCCAACCCCACATTTCCCTTCCACACTGCCCTAGCAGAAGTTCTCCATGAGGGCTTCACTCCTGTAGCAAACTTCTGCCTGGACATCCAGGCATTTCCTTAGGTCCTCTGAAATTTAGGTGGAGGTTCCCAAACCTCAATTCTTGACTTCTGTGCAACTGCAAACCCAATACAATGTGGAAGCCACCAAGGCTTGGGGCTTGCACCCTCTGAAGCAGCAGCCTGAGCTCTATGTTGACCCCTTTCAGCCATGGTTGTGATGCAGGGCACCAAGTCCTGAGACTGCACAAAGCAGGAAGGCCCATGAAACCATTTTATTCTCCTAGGCCTCTGGGCCTGTGATGGGAGGGACCACCATAAAGACCTCTGACATGTCCTGAATAACTTTTTCCCATTGTCTTGGCAATTAATATTTGGCTCCTCATTACTTATGGAAATTTCTGCAGACAGCTTAACTTTCTCCCCAGATAATGAGTTTTTCTTTTCTATTGCATCATTGGGCTGCAAATTTTCTAAACTTTTTTGCTCTGCTTCCCTTTTAAACATAAGTTCCAATTTCAGATCATCTCTCTCAAGTTGAAAGTTCCACAAATCTCTAGAGCAGGGCAAAATCCTGCCAGCCTCTTTGCTACAGCATAGCAAGAGTGACATTTACTCCAGTTCTCAGTAAGTTCCCTATACCTATCTGAGATCACCTCAGTCTGGACTTCATTGTCTATATCACTATCAGCATTTTGGTCAAAATCATTCAACAAGTCTCTAGGAAGTTCCAAACTTTCTCACATCTTCCTGTCTTCTCTGAGCTCTCCAAACTGTTCCAGCCTCTGCCCATTACCCAGTTCCAAAATTGCTTTCACATTTTTGGGTATCTTTAGAGCAGCACCCTACTATATTGGTACCAAGTTACTGTATTAGTCCATTCTCATGCTGCTATAAAGAAGTAATTGAGACTGGGTAATTTATAAAGGAAAGAGGTTTATTTGAGTCACAGTTCAGCATGGCTGGGGAGGCCTCAGGAAACTTATAATCATGGCAGAAGGTGAAGGGAAAGCAAGGCACCTTTTTCACAAGGCATCAAGGAAAAAAATGTGCTGAGCAAAGTGGGAAGAGCCCCTTATAAAACCATCAGATCTCATGAGAACTCACTCACTATCATAAGAACAGCATGGAGGACACTGCCCCCATGAGTCATTTACCTCCACCTTGTCTCTCCATTGACATGTGGGGATTATGGGGATTACAATCCAAGAAGAGTTTTAGGTGTGGACACAAAGCCTAACCATATCAAATATAAAATAAAAATAGTAAACATGCATTGTCAAAGATCTTGAGTAAACTTAGCAAGAAGACTAGAGACAACTGTTATTTATGATTGGACACATTCAACTACTACTCTACTTTATGGCATAATTTATGCCATAATTTGGACATAGAATAGATGGAATATAGACTGTTTTTCTCTGAGAAAAATATGTTCTAATAGAGGAAAGACTAGTAATTAGTTAATTTCAATGTAACTGAGATGTCTATAAAGATGATATAGAACTTTATTAACATGGTTTTTAATTTACACAAGTAGTTTTTTATTCTAAACACTGTAAATTGTATTAATTTATTAAGTCAGAAAGCGAAGTGTTTTTGTATTTCAAGTTATTAGTTGACTAAATTTGTGTTAGTACCCATAGGGACCAATGTATATTGGGCATATAAAAATATAAAATAATTTTATTTTAATGACATCCCTAAACTGTTATATATATTTTAAGTAAAAATGTTCTCAGACTTTTATGCTAATAGTTAAATTTGACCCTATGTCACTTAATACAAGGGAAGAATAAATGTTTACATGTATCAACATAAAAACTGGTTTACTTCTTTTACAAAGAAAGTAATAAGTAGATACTTACTAGATTCAACTTCTTTAAAAACACAATTAACTTCATTAAAAAATTCAAAAGATCAGTGTTCTAATCCATTTAAAAATTTAGCTGTGATTAAAGACAATATCATTATGCTTTGATTTCTCCAGTCTATAAGGATAAGAACTAATACCTTACCTTCGCAAAATTATTTAAAAACTTAATTGAAAACTAAATATGCTTTATTAATATACTGCTTACCTGAAAAGGTACATACATTTTTCAAATGCTGGATTGTTTGATTTTCAAAAAAGTTAGATCAATTTAAATATAGTTATAAAGTCAAGAACTCCAACTATGAGGTGAGTGAGTGCTGCCAGTTTTATAGGTTTATTTTGTATTGGTTATTTTAATTTATGCTCCACTCCACAATTTTGTGAAAATTTTGTTTTTATTTCTTATAGAACACTTTAAGTCAGATAATAGTAATGCTTGAATAAAATCAAATTTAATTTAATTATGTTAATTTAATTGCAGTTATTTTTTATAATAGAATATTTTATAGCATTTAAAATAATGGGTAATCAAAATGAAAACTATTTTATTTGCAGCAAATGGGTCTCATGAAAGATTCTACTAGAGTTCAACATTAGTGTGCTAAAATAGTCATCTGTATGACTGTATGAAAAGAACAATATTAAAACTATAGTATTGTAAAGCATAGAATTTTATAAGCTAAATTGAGAATTTCTGAGCTAGATAAAACATATTTGGTTGGGACTCAGATAAATCACAACAATGAGATATTCTATAGTGGTTCATTCTTTTATGTTTTTTTATTTCATTTTTGATTTTGTTTTTGTTTTAAGACAGAGCTCACTCTGTCACCCAGGCTAGAGTGCAGAGGTTCAGTCTCAACTCACTGCAACCTCTGCCTCCTGGGTTCAAGTCATTCTCCTGCCTCAGCCTCCCACGTAGCTGGGATTATAGGTGTGTGCCACCACACATAGCTAATTTTGTATTTTTAGTACAGACAAGGTTTTGCCATGTTGACCAGTCTGGTCTCGAGTTCCTGACCTCAGGTGATCTACCTGCCTCTGCCTCCCAAAGTGCTGGGATTACAGGGGTGAGCCACTGCACCTGGCCCTATAATTGTTCCTTTAAACGAAAGTTTCACATTATAAAATGCAGTCAAGGGGAGAAACTGATACACATATCGTTTTTTAAATGGCTACCATAAAACTTTCTAGAGCTCTCTGGTTGTGAAAAGTTTGTTAGCAGTGATGTGTTTAATAGGCCAAAGAAAGCCAAATAGCTAAATAAATCAGACATTATTTATTTGTCTTTTCTGGTCTATATTTTATATTACCTGCATCTATCCTTAAGTTAATATTTAGTCAAAATTCCAAGTGAAATTCATTAAAGATAATACACAATCTTTCTATTTCAATAAGATCTCACTTTCTACTCCAAACCACGTGGTCTTAGCATCCTCATTTTCCATCCTATTCTTTTATTTCCCAGGACCTTCAGACTGATTTCTCAGCAGAAGAGTCCACTTGGCCAGATTCAGACTTTAGCTCTTGGTCTTTTGAGGATACTAAGACCACGTGGTTTGCAGTAGAAAGTGGGAGGTCGGCCTAGAGATTCCCTTAGAAGTAGTCTCCAGGCTGTAGCCCTAGGACATTCCATAGGGAACCTGTAGGTTGGCTCAAAGATAGGAAGGACTCAAAAAGGTATTAAGCATCCTTAGCCACCAGCTTTAGGCACGTGATACTTGAAAAAATTCACTGACTCTATGTCACTTTCCTTTTTAAACTATTAAATATCATGTATACCTGTACCAATTTGGAATTTTCCCACTGAACCATCAACAACAGAGTTCCCCACGGTTGTATATGTGTGTGAGTATATGTGTGTGTATGTATGTGTGTGTGATTTTGTGTTCGTGCTTGTCCTATTTTGGACGGCTGATAGTATGCAATTGACCAGTGATGTTCAGGTACAGTTCAGTGGATGAGAACAATTTTTTGAAGATTATTATCCATGAACCAAAACTAGGGTGGAGGAAATATTGAAAGAATGTTTAAATTCCATGGTTTTAGGAATACAAACTTCAGTACAACCCTTTTGGGATTTGTAAATTTTTATTTGGGAACTCTAAAATACAAATTGGAACATTATTATTTTGCTATTCTCTGATATAGGTAAGGCCACAATACAATTTTGTAATTGTTTTACTCATTTTTAATCACCATTTGTTTTCTTTTCTGGGAAGTATGTGATTTTCATGAAACTCCCACCCCCAACTTCACATTCCATTTTACAAAAAGAATTAAAGTCATGAAACATTGATTAATTCGACAAGTATTTATCAAGGCACTTACTATGTGTCACAATCTGGGTTAGGTGTTAGGGTACAATGATTGGGTGATATCGGTAAACATGCACTTATAAATACGAATTAGATGTATAGTTTGCAAATATTTTCTCACATTCTGTAGGATGCCTGTTTACTCTGTTGATAGTTTAGTTAGCTGTGCAGAAGCTCTTTAGTTTAATTAAAGCTCTTTAGTTTAGTTAGGTCTCATTTGTCAATTTTTGCTTTAGTTGAAATTGCTTTTGGCATTTTTGTTATGGAATCTTTGCTAGTTCTTATGTTTAAAACAGTATTTTCTAGATTATCTTCCAGGGATTTTATAGTTTTAGGTTTTACATTTAGGTCTTCAATCATTTAGTTGATTCTTGTATATGGTATAAAGTGGGGGTCCAGTTTTAATCTTCTGCATATGGCTAGCCAGTTATCCTAGCACCACTTATTGAATAGAGTACTTTTCCTCTTGCTTTTGTCAGCTTTGTCAAAGGTCAGATGGTTGTAGGTGTGTGATTTATTTCTTGTCTAATATCCAGGATCCACAACGAACTTAAGCCTACAAGTGAAAAACAAACCCACTAAAAAGTAGGAAAGAACATGAATAGACACTTTTCAAAAGAAGACATAAATATGAACAAGTCAATGAAAAAATGCTGAATAGCCCTAGTCATTAGAGAAATACCATCCAAAATCACAATGAGATACCATTTCACACCAGTTAGAATAGCTATTATTAAAAAGTAAAAAACAAACAAACAAACAAAAAAAACCACAGATGCTGAAGAGGTTGCAGAGAAAAGGAAACACTTATACACTGCTGGTGGGAGTATAAATTAGTTCAACCATTCTGGAAAGTAGTGTGATGATTCCTCAAAGAACTAAAAACAGAACTACTATTGTGGTATATACCCAAAGGAATATAAATTGTTCTACCAAAAAGATGCATGCACACATATGTTCACTGCACTCCTCCTATTCACAATAGCAAAGACACGGAATCAACCTAAATGACCATCAGTGATATACTGGATAAAGACAATGTGGTATACATACACCATGGAATACTATGCAGCCATAAAAAGAACAAGATCATGTCGTTTGCAGGAACATGGATGAAACTGAAGGCCATTATCCTTAGCAAACTAATTCAGGAAAAAAAAACAAATACCACATGTTCTCATTTATAAGTGAGAGCTAAATGATGAGAACACATGGACAGTAAGAGAGGAACAACAGACACTGGGGCCTATCAAAGGATGGAGAGTGGGAGGAGGGAGAGGTTTAGAAAAAACAAACAAAAACCTATCAGGTACTATGCTTGGTACCTTGGTGCCAAAAAAAAAATAATAATAATAAATCTGTACACCAAACCCCTGAGTCACAAGTTAACCTATATAACAAACCTGTGCATGCACTCCAAACCTAAAATAAAATTAAAAGATTAAAAATAAATTGCTAAATAAAAACTTAATGTAAAAGATATGCATTAGTCCTGGCTAATTAGACATAAAGAGACTTTTAGTGAGCTTCTGGGAAAGCTGTTCTCCCCTGACAAGAGGCAAGGACACTGCAAAAGGAAAGCTCTAGGAATCCCTTCTCTCTGACCTTGTTTTGGATTCCATTGTTTGAAGTCACATGACTGCGAGGTCAAGATGGTGATCACATTGTAACCCTTACGGGCAAGCTGGAACATGAAAGACAACATGCTAATAGTGGTGAAGCAGAAGAATAGCAAGAGCCGGGATCCTTGTGAATATTCCTGAGATGCTTAACTAATATCAATACTCTCTACTTCTGGATATCTCACAGGCAAGCATTTAATTTCTTGTGGTTTCAGCCACTGTTAGGCTTTCTTTTTTATGCCCAAAATCATCCTGACAGAAAATGTCATGGGGGCACTTAGGAAGCGCACCAACTCCATCGTTCTTGGAGAAGAATTGATGCTTCCACCATATATATGATGAAACCTGAAGATGTACTATACGACTGACAGTCAAATGAAGGTCAGATGTGAGTGGGAAGGATGTTCCAGGCAAAGGTAGCAGCATACAGAGATACTCAGGAGAGTAAGAATAAGGAAATCCAAGTAGTGTGCCCCTCCCCAAAACATGGATATGAAGAGAGAAGTCCAGATAGATCATGTCACTGTTCAAAACTCTGCAAGTGCTCCCCAATTCCCTCTTAGTACAAGCCAAAATCCTTAGAATGACCTTCAAGTTTTCACAAATTCTTGCTCTGACTTCACCTCCTACTTCTCTCCTTTCACTTTCTCTGCTCTAGCCACCATGGTCTAATTTATATTCCATAAATATCCTTAACCTGACTTTGCTTCAGGACCTTTGCACTTGTTATTTCTCTCTCTGGAATACTTTCTCCATACATATCTTCACGGCATACTCTCTCTTGCTTTCTTTAGGTCTCTGTTGAAATATCACCACCTCGGTGTATAAAATAGCATGTTCTAACAACCTCTTCCCCAGCATGTTTCTTTAATCCTGTTTCCTTTCTTTTTTTTCACAATACATGCCAGTATGCTATGTTATAGTTTTATGTTTTTATTTGTTGTCATTATTTCCCCCTTGAGAACAATAATTGGTTTTATTTCACTGATACATCCCTAGCACCTAGATGTACTTTGTTTCACTCCTAGATCCCTAGCCTCCAGCCATTAGCAGGAGGCTCACAGAAAAGTATTTGTTAATAAAATGAGTAAATCAATAAAGACAAGTCATTTGGATTCCTGGGTGCCATGGTTGTAGGCCCATTAATCATATTAACTTGCTTCTTTCTCCTACATTTCAAAACTTAACCAACTCCTCATCCATCCTTTCCTTCTGTCAGCATTGTAGGAGGTGGTTGGCATGCAGCCAGAGACATGGGTTGCTTACAAAGTGTTTTGGGGCCATATGAAAGAGTTCAGGATTTTTACTGAAGTATTTGTAGCAGGACAGTGATGTTTTCCAACTCAGCCCCATTAAAAAGTGGGCAAAGGACATGAACAGACACTTTTCAAAAGAGGACACGCAAGCAGCCAACAAACTATTCAAAAAGCTCAACATCACTGATAATTAGATAAATGGAAATCAAAACCACAATGAGATACCATCTAACACTAGTCAGAATGGTTGTTATCAAAAAGTAAAAAATAGCAGATGCTGGTGAGGTTGCAGAGAAAAAGGAATGTTTATACAGTGTTGGAGGGAGTGTAAATTAGTTCATCCATTGTGGAAGACAGTGTGACAGTTCCTCCAAGACCTAAAAGCAGAAATACCCTTTGGCTCAGCAATCCCATTACTGGGTATATATCCAAAGGAATATAAATCATTCTATTATAAATACACACATGTTTGTATGTTCATTGCAACACTATTCAAAATAGCAAAGACATGGAATCAATCTAAATGCTCATCAATGACAGATTATATAAAGAAAATGTGGTACATATACATCATTGAATACTATGCAGTCACAAAAAAGAGCAGGATTATGTCCTGTGCAAGTATATCAGTAGAACTGGAAGCCATGATCCTTATCAAACTAATGAAAGAACAGAAAACCAAATTCCACGTGTTCTCCTTCATAAGTGGGACCTAAATGATGAGAACACATGGATACACAGAGGGGAACAACATGCACTAGGGCCTATTGGAAGGTGGAGAGAAGAAGGAGGGAGAGGATCTGGAGAATAACTAATGGATACCAGGCTTAATGCCTGAGTGATGAAATCTGCACAACTACAACAAAATCCCATGACACAAATTTACCTACATAAAAAACCTGCACACATACTCCTGAAATTAAGATAGAAGTTAAAGATAATTTTCCTTAAATGTAGAAAATGTAGAGAGGATGAGACCTATGAGGAGGCTATTGCAAGAATCCAAGAGAAAAATGATTAGAATATTAACAAAAGAAATGACAGTTGGAATTGAGGGAAGAATGTTGTCTGAGGCCTAATTATGAGGGAAACTCTAAATGATTTATTATAAGATCAGACGAAGGATATGAAAGAGAAGACAAAATCTGGAATGCTCCAAGTTTATGTTCCAGAGATCTAGATAGACAGTTTATCAAGAAAGGGTAGGTGCCAGCCTGGGCAACATGGCAAAACACTATTTCTACAAAAAATACAAAAAATTAGCCAGATATGATGGAGCATGCCTATAGTCTCAGCTACCCAGAAGGCTGAGGTGGGAACATCAGGAGGTCAAGAATATATAACAGAAAATATTTAATTTTCTATTATTTTTAACTTTTATACCCTGTTCTATTATAAAAATTTATTCTATAAAAGATGTGTCTAGAGATATATTTTAGAGCTAGGCTTCAACAGTAGTCTGGATCCAAGCTGCCCTCCCTTACTTCTGCTTTTTTTGTATTTCAGTGCTTGTGGAAGTCAAGCCCTTGAATCAGAGGCTGTATACAAATACTCCAGCATCAAATCAATCACTCAGTGTAGAAAGAGACATGACAAATGGTTATTTGAAATCGTGTAGCCTGAATGGGTACAAAGGGTATCAAGAGATGGGGCTATAGTCGCTCATGATCTAATGAGTCTCATGAACCAGCATGAGTGAGCTGAGTTGCTTTGCCCCGTATAGGCTTAATATAAATTCTGCTCAAGGAAACCTTTCTAATACAGATGTCCAAGTTGCCAAGAATAAGCTGAAAGTTAGATACCCAGTGTCAGTAGAGTCTTCTGAGGGTTTCCTGGATGAAGGTGGGGCCCAGGCTTTGGTGCTGGTTCTTACATGCCATCTCCACAGTCTTTCAGCAGATTGACTCGGTGGCTAATGCTAATGTCATACATGCTGTGAAGAAGTTTGCTTGTGGCCAGAAGTCAATGGCAGTAAGTGGAAATTTGGGGCATGTACCTTTTGTCGATGAACATTTTGTCAGCCCAGAGCAGCAAATACATGAAAGTCAGAAGTCCCTCATACAACGTTTGTCTTATATTTTTTCAATGAGATAAAATACCTTAAAGCATAAGTGCAGATAATTATTCCCAGGTGACCTAAAGTCAAGAAAACATCCTGCTTAAAAAATCCTGCTTCATGTAGATGTTCTGCCTTTTGTGCTCTGGGTTGGACCTGTGCATGTGTTCTTCATCTATTACAAAGAAAAACCATTCAAAACAGTCCTGGGAGAAAAGGTCAGAAAAGTGAATTATGCCAGTTTTTGTTTTTTTGTTTTTTTTTTTTCCAGACTGGTGCCTGTTTTCACAACTCATTATTCCTGAGGGAATTCTTTAGGAAAAAAAGTTGACAGGAGATGATTCACACTAGATGTAAATATGTGTACAGAACGCAGTGGTACAGAGAGTATAACATCTGAAATCAGAAAAGGTAACTCCACCATTTGCTTGCACTGTTATGTTTTAAAAAGCTAACCCATATTCAGTGTTTTCACCTATAAAATGGAGATAATGGAGATAATTACACAAAAACATTAGAAATATTGCAAAGGTTCATTGAAATGAGGAATACTAATAGCCTAATGTGACCCTGGCATATAATGGATAATATGTAAAACAAACAAACAAACAAAAAGCATGTGGTTTCTTTCTTCCCTAAACAGCCAGCCAAAGTGCTGATGTCCTGCCAATCACATCAGCAGGTCATTTCACACAGATCTTCATAGCTTGTTCTTCTACTTGGCCAAAGGCTCATCTAACTCTACTAAAAACATTGCTTTTCTTTAAAAGTCTTTCCCCTCTTACTGCTATCTCTCTCCTGCCAGCATCTTATCATTCCAGGAAAGCTGAAGGCCCACAGGCTGCCCAAATAACTACATGTGTTTGCCTTGAGTGAAACACTAGATTGATGACTCCAATACTTCACTCACTGTGCATCTATACTCTTTGCCATGGTTGGGGTGATGTCCCCTTTACTCTGGTTTGGCAGTGGGGCTGCCTTTGGCCAATGGATGTTAGCAGAGTTGACACTAGAAGAGGCTTGAAAAGTACTTGTTTATTACCACCTTTGCCCTCTCATGCCATGATGACCACCATGAGAACAAACACAGGTGGGCCTTCTGAGGATAAAAGGGACATGAAGGAGAGCTGAGTCACCCCAGGTACCCTCGCTAAGCCCAATCTAAATTGCTAACCTAAAGACCTATAAGCTAGCTAATATTTATCATTCTAAGCTGCTGAGTTTTCTGGGATTTGTTATCCAACACTACTTTGGCTGTAAATAACTGGTAAACTCTGTCAAAGATGAGCATGTTGTCAACTGCCATCAGGGGCCTGCAGAAATTATTTCTGCTGAGAGAATTAATTACAAGTTTTAAAATTGAAAACACCTATACACTGTGGGTAGGAGTGTAAATTCGTTGAAATCATTGTGAAAGATAGTGTGGCTATTCCTCAAGGACCTAAAACAGAATACCATTTGACCTAGCAACCCCATTACTGGGTATATACCCAAAGGAATGTAAATCATTCTGTTATAAAGACACATGCATGTGTATGTTCATTGCAGCACTACTCACAATAGCAAAGACATGGAATCAACCTAAATGCCCATCGATGACAGATTATATAAAGAAAATGTGGTACATATACACCATTGAATACAATGCAACCACAAAAAATAATAAGATTATATCTTTTGCAGGCACATGGATGGAGCTGGAGGCCATTGTCCTTATCAAACTAATGCAGGAACAGAAAACCAAATACCAGTTGTTCTCTTATAAGTGGGAGCTAAATGATGAGAACACATGGACACATTGAGGGGAACAACACACACTGGGGTCTACCAGAGGCTGGAGGTGAGAGGAGGGAGAGGATCAGGAAAAATAACTAATAGGTACTAGACTAAATGCCTGTGTGGTGAAATAATCTGTACAACAAACTCCCATGACACACATTTACCTATATAAAAACCCAGCACATGTAGCCCTGAACTTAAAATAAATGTTATATTAAAAAACAACAACAACAACAACTCCTAGCTGCACTCTCTTATGGAAAAAAAGCAGGAACACAGAAAGACTGAAGCACCCTCCTGGGACTCCAGTCTTGTATAATGGCTCCCTGATGCTGTAACACTCTTCTCCTTTGTTCCTTTTCCCTTTGAGGAAGAATTAACCCAGCTTAATGGTCATTTGCAAGCATACATTTCAGTCTCTCCCCAGTTCTATGTAGGTGGATGTGAGACCTAAACTCAATTCAAATGCTTTGACAACCTTTCTGTGGTAGAATGACAGAACGTTACACAAATCCTCCTGTAGAAACTTCATTAATCAGCCTCTCGTTAACCCCATACTCTGTAATATAAACAAATGAATAAGCTCTAGAAAGTTCAGGATTTTTAATCTCAATTTCTGCCTCCATCCCATCTATGTGAGTGCATTTAGTGTCACTAGGCCCTGTTGTCCCCAGGTTTCTTGTCTTTGGGAAATTATTAGATGACAACTAAATTCTTTTACTATGGCAATGAAGCCAGTTGATGAAGTTACCTCTCCTTTCCTGACCCTAATCTAAAGTGTTCCTAACATGCAACCATTTAAGGCAGTTGACCTGGAGCTAGTTTCAGCCTTCTGTCTGCTTTGTTACAAGGTAATATTATTTTTATACAAAGAATATCTATTATAAAGTATATTGTCTAACTATACTGTCTTTGTGAAACTCAAATTGTAGAAATACAAGGTCAGCAAGATGTCAGAAAAATTGTCTCAAAAATATTTTGAACAGTACATACAATTTTCAGGAATCTTTTTGGGAGCATGAAACAGCTTGAGAATATGTTTCTGCTTGATCCTACTCATACAATCCTTTACTATTCCTGTCTGTGCTGTCATACATCCATTTACCACTATTCAATAATTAGTCAAAGTGTAGGTGCAAACTGCATACCTTTATTTCTGGGATGATAGGTCTTTTTGGTGGACTCTGCCATTTAATTAATAGTAGCTTCGCTTGATAGGTGAGAAAAAAAAATCCTTGATTTTCCCTTAAAAACTGGATAAATATCCCCCAGATCAACAGAAAATTTGAGGCCACTTTCCTCAATCATCCACACTCGGAGATTGTTTTGGAGAGGAAAGTGGTATTTATTTGTATTTAATGCCACTGAACACAGCAGGAAAATCCTTAGACTAAATAATAGCACCATATCAAAGGCTAAAACTTAAACTTGGAAGCTCATACCTCTTCCCCAGTGCACCAATCCTAAAGTGTCCTAAATCTGCTTGGCCTGCCCCCAAACAAAACCAAAGTATAATTGGGTAGAAGACAGACCAAGATCAAGACCTGTTTTTGCTTCTAATTTCTTTTTCTGAGTTACTTTATCCTTATCGTCTACTGTTTCACCCATTGAGTTGTTAGAACCATCCTACAAGAAGGTGAGTAATGAATAACCTATATTCCTTATTTTCTTAATCTCTCACAGTGCTGATTCCCCCTCTCTCTGCCTCCCTTTATTTTTTCTGTTTTTCCCCTCAAACAAAGGCATTTCCTCTCAAAGAATTGCTTCTGCTACTGTTGCGGTTACTCTCCTTCTGTTGCTCCTTGGAATGTATTGTGAAATGCCAGACAAGATGACTCAGGAAATGGAGGAAAAATTTTGCAAGTCTTGGTCTCACATAGTGTATGGAATAGACTACAATTAAAGAGAGTATATTTTGCCAAAGTCATTGGAATAATATGCTGATAATATTTTCCACTATCAAATGCAATACCACGAGGACACATAAATGATGAATATGAGCAGGAAAATGTCCTTAATGGTTTAATTTGTGGAAGGAACATGGAAGTGGGGTGTCACAGCCTGGCTAGAAACTCTGTACACATTTAGACAGTGAAAAAAAATGTGAACTTGGTCTAAGAAATGAAACCAAATGAGGAAATATGTACTTAAGAGCCCTGTGCTTTTCATTTAGTGAAAATATGCCCCTGAGTTCTGTCAATGTAATTTTAAATGTATTATTTAATATTTGAACTTTGGCCACTGTTGCAAAGAACACTCCAGCATGGAAACTCAACAATTCCAGAAATTCCTTGATCTCAGTCTCCCCATTTTCATGGTTCAGAAATAGCATTTCACTCTTGGGTGGAGACACAAAGGGGACTGGGAACAGGGAGAGACAGCAAGGGTTGGAATTGGAAGAAGGGCCGAAGAAAGACGAAAAGATGAAGAAAATAATTTTTTTACATGGCCCTTGCTTTTACTAGGCTATTAAAAAAAAAAGATTTCACAACTAGAAGAAAACAATTGAACAATTAATGTCAAATTTCCATAATTTTTCTTTTGTCATAAGTACTAAAATTTTTAGAAGGGAGTGGAGAGCAGGTTATTACTAATAAGATCATCTCAGATTGCATAATGATTTCACTTTTCAAAGTCATTTTATTGGTAACCTTATTTATTCTTTGTAAACCAAATATATTTTCTTAATTTGCATAATTTCCAAACTCAAAAGAAGGGCTCCCTAGATGACTAGTAGATTTACAGGATAGCCCAGTGTCTATCACGGGATGCCTGGAGCGTTCTGCATTGTGTCCATGTGACTAATGCTCCTTGACTGCACAGTTGCGAAGTGGAGTCAGGGACAGCCTGCCTCTTACATCCTACCTTGGGATGAAGTCGTCAGTTTACTCTTTCGCAAATTGGGAGTTAGACTAGATGTCTTTTAAGAATACTTTTCCTTTGAAATTTTAAGGTTTTCATATAAGAGTTTCAAACTATAATGACATATATCTATTCTCTTTCTTTTCCCTTCCACACCAAGGGATGTATCCTTCTGTGTGAAAATATCCCGCCTCTGGAAGTTGCCAGAACAGAATCAAGTTGCTATTTTCAGATGATACAGCCTGTTAATTTAACGTTTATATTCTTGGAACTATCTCAAATTCTCCATGGGTAAATGTGGGGTTAAAGATGTAAACAAACAAGTCATCTACTTTGCAAGTTTCCCATGAGAGTAGTAAAACTTGGGTTAAGGCTGTCATCCTGGAATGGAAGAGAAAGACCACGTTGAGATACTTTGCTGATAATTCCCAAGAAATATATGATATATCTTGGAGAACAGGCGAGGCATACCTGTTTCAGGAGAAAAATAATAAATAGTCCATGGACAGGCGGGTGGGGGTGCGAGAAAAAAGTCCTCTGCCAAAAGTCACAGCTGACTGTTTTGCCTGTCTGCTTTGAGTAAAAACTATTTTTTCATAACACTTTGACAGAAGGTCAAACTGGCCAGACAAGACTGAGCATGCAGATGTTCTCGTGATAACCCCAAATTCCCATGATTTTTATTCCTTCTTAAAAGATGAAGAAGTGAAACTTGACATATGTTGTTTGCCAAAAGACACTTACTTATTAATAACCAAATTGTGCCTCCCAGTAGTCACAGGCTTATTTGAAAACTTTGAAACAGACTGTGGCAATCTGAGTACTTAGATTGAACTCTTTACACTTCCAGGAAACTTTAAAAGCTATTTCTCCCTCTCTTCTATATTAAGCATAACTTCACATCCAAGTGGCTAAGACACTTACTTAATCTATTGGCACTATTTCTCTTAGATTCAAATCATGCAAGTTGTCTGGAGAAAGGAATACCATGGAGTTACTGGAGATGAGATGGATTAAGAGGAATAATATGGATTTTGATTCGGAGTTGAGGCTGGATCCTGGTTCCACTGTTTACATGGGCAAAGCACTTAAACTTCCTAAGCTTCTCATTTATCATACATTTTATGGGAATAACAATACTTAACAGAACTGAAGTGAGACAAAAGAAGTATGGGAAGGTTTAATACAATGCCTGGTGGATAATAAATGATAGGTAGCTCTCATGATAAATGTTAAGTCTTGTTTGTATAACAAATAATAAAGACTAAAATAGGGCTTGACAAGCTTTTTCTACAAAGAGCAAGACTATATTTTCGGGTTTTCAGACCATACAGTTTCTGTAACAACAACTTTTTTGTTGTAGCACAAAAGTAGCCATAGACAATAAGGAATGCTTGTGTGTGGCTGTGTTTCAAAAAACTCTATTTATAAAAATGGGAGATACAGCAGATTTGGCCCAGGGAGTATAGTTTGCCTGACTCTGGGCTAAAGTGACAGACAAATTATTTTTAAGACAATCAGTGTTACAGTATTATATTTCTAATAGTCTCTAAAAGAATTATCTCCAAAGAAAAATTGCATAGTAAATTTTTCGCCATAGGCAATTCCAAATGTCCCTGTTTGGTAGGCAAACTTCATGAATTCTAAATCATAATCACTCACAAGTTATTCTTTGTATGAGATGACATTTGCCACTTTATTGTTTAATCTGTTAGCCACTTTTGATGACTAAATTGCAAGTGGAATTAGCAGCTGTTCAAATCACATGCTAAAGTATATCAGGAAAATCTGGGGTTCAGAAGATCAGTTTTCAGGGCATTTCACAGTAGATTGAAATCCACAATGAAGTACCACACAGATTTTCCAGATAAATCTTTGATGTTAAGCCTTTCTGACAGTATATAAAATTTGTCAGAGTCCGCCTTTGTTGAAAATATGAAAGTCTCAAATATTTAAATGATGTAGTACAATTAATAAAGTTATGTTAATCTGTTTAAGATTTGTACAACAGTTTTAACCATACCATTCTTTTTCTTGGTATTCACTTTATTTTCAGGTCTTGTGAGAAGTTTTTGTGCTATCAGTTTTAGTTTTATGTGATCACATTGAATTCTGTTCAAGCTGTGAAGAAACAAGTTTCAACAGAAACTAAATTCAATCATTTTTAGATACATACACAGCCAAGAAGAACTATGTAAAATTTTAAAAAATGAAATGACTATGATTTATCATTCACTGATTTAAGATCTTTATTAAATTTAATAAATGATAGGTAGCTCTCATCATGATAAATGTTGATCTCATACTCAGATCTCATACTCAGATCTAAACCTCATGGAGTGAGAACTATGGTGCTGAGTCATCTTTATTTTAGGGAGATTACTTTCTCTACTGCAGAGTGGAATCTGATGGAGTGCAACAATGCTGAGTTTTCTTGCCAGAAGCTATTCTCAAATCAAGGACAATAACATATTTTCTGTGATTAATCATAAGCTTAATTGCTCACTTCAAAACTTCAAAACTTTGTCTATAAAATCTCCTTTTACTTTATGTCATGATACAAAAATTGCATGCATTTTCTTTGTTATTACCCTTATATTACCATAGGAGTCCAGAGACTTGTGGTAGCTACCTTACTTTCCTCCGTGTAGACATGTTGGGCAGCAGTGACACTTCAGTACTGTGCTGATTCCCCCCCGCCCGCAGTCCTGCTCTTGCCTTACCTCACAAGGGAAATTTATGGACAGCAATTTTTTTGAAGGGTGGAATAGCATATTTGTCTCAAGGCTATATTTGCATAGCGAACAGACTTTTTCTTTAGTATGTCTCTTTCAGGTGGCTTGATGGAGACTGGTAGAGATCATGGAGTTTTTATGGTCCCCCAGGCTACTCCTTGTTTTAACCATTATCCCTTCCATCAGCCTTAGTTTTCCCTAAAGTCCTTGTATTCTCTATAGTTTTCTTGCACACAGCCGTATTATTTACGCTGTGCCACACAGGAAGTGTTGACATTTTTTTACTTGCTTCTTATTTGCTATCCATGTCAGAACTTCTTGCTTTTCTTTAAAGAGGAGGTATGAGGCAAAATTACATCCCACATAAGAGTTTTTCAGGAATCTCGTCTCTACTAAAGATGTATATAACAGTTGTCCAGTTAAGAGCTGTTCCCACAACAGTATTCAGGAATATTTCCTGAGGATGAAGAAGGACGAATTCATCCTGTAGACTAGTTAACCAGTGCTGTGATTTTAATGCGCTTTGATTGTAAACCTAGATTTTCCTCCAACTATTAAACAATATTGTTGAACTGAATTGATTTAAAAATAATCTTCTTTATAAACATCCTAACTCTTCTTTTTCTACGTGTAATGCATAATTAAAGTTTACTTCTATATTATAATAAGAATGTTATTCACAAGGTTTAAATTAGCTATCAAGACTTAAAAATCAGTAGATTGCACATAAACATTCTTATTTATGGCTTTCATAGGAAAGTGATAGTTAACATTGTTGGGATGGCCTTTCTCCTTGTAAATTTGAAGGGAAAAACTGTTTCAATGTCATGTTGAAGGGCTGAGGAGTCAGTTGGTTCTGAGGATGGCCCAATTTTTGAGTTCAACTTGTACTATCAAAAAAAAAAAAAAGGGGGAGGCAAATAAAAATTTATGGTCTTTGAGTAAATTCTCTATGGAACTTTCATAGTTCATGCTGTGAACTGCCTTGATGTCAGCAGTTTTCTTTGGCTGTTTCAGATTGAGGTTTCCTTTTTCCCCATAGACAGGATATTTGATGGCACATTTGTTGCTTTGGCATCAACAGAGACAGGAGATTCCACCACAGCAAGCAGGAATTGGGGCAGGAAAATAGTGGGTGCTAACCAGTGGCCAAGGACACTACTGTGCAGCACATTCCTGGAATAAACTTGTAGATTCCCCCAAACAATGAGTGGCGAATGTGAGAGGTTTTTGTTTCCAAAGAATAATTTTTGTAGAAAGCCAGATAACTATAAATTATGATTTTTAAAAATTTACAGGCTGGTATTACTTAAAAATATGAATTATCTATGTTAAATTTTATATTACCTCATAGATCTCTGATTGAAGGATTTCTTAAAGTCTTCAGAGAAATTATATTGCAAAAGACTGACAAATATACGTAGTATAAATGTTAATTATTATCATCATTAATATTTTAGTATTGTTCTTGCATATTCTAAATGAAGAGGGTGTCTTAAGCCATCAATCTTCAATTTAATTATTGTATTCAGAACGGTAATAAAAATCAACATCATTATACATTGTAGAGGCTAGATACCAAATTTTACAATAAAAGCTTTTTGTGCTTTTTAGATGACACTTTCAAATCCATATTGCTTTTGGAATACATTCTTACCAAGAGCAACGCTGACTGCTTGGGACTGTTTGATCAACATTATACACTTTTTAATATATTCAAGGAAGACATGCCAACATCATTCTATTAAGATATAGTTAGCATCATCATTGCATGAAAGAGTTTAGTAGCCAGTGCTATTACTTATGCAGAGTTTCTGTTCTTAGCGCTAGCAGCTTACTGACAGGAAATGTCAAATAAAATTTTCTTTTCCACCTTCCACCTAAATAATATGAAAACTATTTGCCTTGCCACCTAGATCAAACATGAACTGTTTGCAAAATAAATTACCTGTGAGGTTATTTGTAGGCCAAATACGATCCTGGAAAATATGTGTATATGGAAGGATAATGCAAGTCAGTGAAAAGAATAACTGATATCCAGAGTAAAGAATGAGTATTGAAAAAATTTCCAAGTTGGAAAAAATGAATAATTGAAAAGGGATTTGCGTTTTCTTTTCCACTGACTTTATTTTGAAGGCAAGAACTCTGTGGAGAAATCTCCAAGTGAAGCTGCTATTTCCTAGTCTCACATTTGATTTTAATGCTCAACTTTTGACAAATAAGAAGGAATAATATTTCTGCTAAGGTCAGATGTTTCTGTGGTTATATCTGGCCCTGAAATATAAATATCCTCAAAAAGAAAGAGTTCATATCATGTACTCATACAGTTAAGGTTGTTAAAAAGTGCATATGTATGATTTTGCATATGTGTGTGTGCATATGTGCATGTCTGTGTAGAAATTCATTCTGCAAAAATAATTTCTAACATTGAAATATGAGGCTTTTGCTGTACAAGTTGTACATAATTTCCCCAGAAATTAGTGCAATTATTTCTTGTATGTATACTGTGTAAGACAGAGTCCTTTTGATGCAAGAGCAGTGTTTTATTTGTTTTTGGATCCCAAGCACCAATAGAGTGCACACCTCATAGATATTCAATAGATCTTCCTGATGATTAAATCTTGTGGCCAGAAATTGCCAATGGCATTTAATATTACAAACTAACTGGTTCTAAAAATATATATAATTAGAGGTGGCAATATAATGGAAAAAAATGTATTTGAAATAAAAAGTAATGAAAATATCTGGATTCAAGCCCTGGTTCTCATAAGTTACCACTGTATGGCCTAGATTATTGTGCCTTCAGTGGATAAAAGGAGGAGGGTAAAGAAGTGTAAAAATAGTCAAATAAAAAGACTACATGGGGATTATTAATTTTTCAGTGATTTTTTCAGTCATTCAAAAAATGTATTTTAAGTTCTTACTATGTGTCAGACACTGTTTTTGGGTAATGAAACGATGGAAAGATAGCTTTCTGTTCTCAGGAAGTTTACATTCTGGGGAGAGTGTATTATGTTATATTACATGACATTACACTATACGTTAAGTACTATACTTTGCAATTTATGCTATATATTAAATAGTATATTAAATAGTATATTAAATAATATTGTGTTGATAGACATTTTAGAAAGTGTTTTACCACTATATTAGTGAGATTATATACAGATGTGTGTGCATATATATTTATTACATAGACACAAAAATAATTGGTATGAAGAAAACTAAAGAATTGTGAGATTATGGTGTTGACATTCTAGATGAGATGGTCTGAGAGACGACATTAGAGCAGGGCCCTGAAAAAAGTATGTCAGTAAGTCATTGAAGAAATAGGGGTAGAGTATTATAAGCAGAGGGAAACTGAAATGAAATGTTAAAGAAAGACTCAGCTTTATTTCTTCAAGAAAAAAATAAGAACTTCTGTGTGATCAAGCATCGTGAGTCAACTGAAGCATGGAAGGCCATGACGTTGGAGAGCTGGGCTGAGGCTGGACTGTGAAGGGGCTTTCTATGCTGTGCTAAGTGCTTGGAACTCAGAATAAGTCAGTCATCAGTACCTAATACATAATCAATTCATAAGTACCAATTAAAGTCAGTAGAGAGGAAAAATTCCCAATGACTGAACCTAGGGAACTCCTGTATTTAGAATTTGAAATTGGGATGAATACACAGCCAAGGAGACTCGAAAGAAGCGGCCGGTGCTGTAGGAGGAAAATGGGGAAAATGTGCTTCACACAAGCAAGTGTGAAGAATGATGAGGGACCATCTGTGTCAAATATCACTGCAAGATTGAGGATGACAAGGACTGATAATTGTCCTTTGAATTTGCTGCCCTTCACAGGAACAGTTTAGTGATGTGATGGAGACAAAATCTTGAAATAGGAACTTTGGGACTTGGGATGAAAATGGGAACTTGGAATGAAAAATGAAGAAATGGAGCTATTGAAAGAGGGGGTGTGGGGGAAATGAAATCTTTCTTCTAAGATGGGATATATCATTTCATACGTGTAAGACAACAGGATTGGACAGATGGAGATTGTGATGGGGAGTGTATTCCTGGAAGAGCAAACTCCACGAGCAGTGATCACAGGTCTGGCTAATGCTGAGGGTAGAGGTGTAATAAGAGTCATAATGTCGATGTTATCAAGTTTACAGTCTCAAATTTCCAACCCTAAAAGCTAATGAAAGCACTTTGCATTATCAATATTGAGAGGGCAATATAAAATAATCCTTTTTGTACTTTTTCAAAGTTGCACCCTATGTAAACAGTTGATAGTAGAATATAATAGAGCCTAAAGTCAACAAGTAGCTTCAGTTCCTCTTGAGTCAGCCTTACAACTGATGAGTTATGGGTTGTTGGTAAATATTTAACCACAAACTCTCTGGAGAAAAGAAAACACCCTGATTTATAATGACTGCCAATTATTGTAGTGTAAATACTCTTACCATGGACGACTTAGGCTACCAACTATTTAACAAGCAGGTTACAACATTCCTGATTATTTAACAAGCAGCTCTCATATGTGTAGGAGCCAGCTGCTGCACAACATGGCCAGTTATAATTTCAAAATTACAGTCCCTCCTTGAAGACAGACACTGTGCCTGGTCCATTTCTCTATCTCTTTAAGCACTGAGTATGTTGATTTACCTAATGTAGACGCACACTAAATATTTGGCGAATGAAGGAAGGATGGCAGGTGCTCTGACTAATATCTGGAATAACATCTGCAACTGGAACTGTGCCTAGAACACGCTTGCCTGATTCTGCCTTACATGAGTAACCTTAATTGTCACATTGTTAGAAGGGCCTCTCTACTTATTCTAAACAAGTAGATTCTTCACAATTATTTTATCTCTCTGCACTCTGTTTACTTTATTCATAGTATTCATCATGATTCTTATCATTTTACACTATTTATTTATCTAACTAACCTACCAGACTATAGTTACAAATAGAGCAGGGACTATGTTTATTTTATTCCCAGTGCATAAATGGCACTCAGAATAGCACTTAACCCATAATACACACTCAATCAATATACTTTGACGAAGTAAGTGTTTTTACATGATTTATCAGTAAAAAGCTAGTTAACAAAATGTTTAATCTTACTGGTAAATTATTTTGATATCTACAATACCATTATTCTTTATTTTCAATTTTTCTTATTAAAATAGAAAGTTCATGTTGTTAATGTTCACCAACTTTGTTTTCTACATGTAGATGTCATTGTCATTTTGAAACTCTGTGATACTATGTTAGTTTTATATTCTAGAATGTTATCCATTTTCTCTGTGCTCACTTTCGAAATTCACATATGCTGCCATACACACATTAGAAACAGAGGCAAACACCGGTAGACAAAGAAAAAGACATTTATCCTACTAACATGCATTAGAAAATGTGAATTTTAGCTACAGAGACCTCCAGCCTAGCATTGTATGGCCTTGCTCACCTATTTTTTATGATGCTCTTTGTTAACACTGTTTGCTCCAACTGGAATGTCCTTTTCATCAGAGTTGCCACCATCAAAATTCTATTAACAAATGCAATCTCTACTGTCCAGCTGTGAAATGTTTCTCATTTTCATACATCACTCATTAAAAAAATATTTACTGAGAAACATCTATGTATGTTTCTGGGACTAAGTGATTACAAGTAATTCAAGATAAATAAGATAATAGCCTGGCTGTGAGGAGCTTACTGTACAGATGGGATTCAGACAAATAAGCCAAGTGGGCTTCACACAAGGTCAGGTGGGAAATGCTAATCAAACCTGAGCAGTCAGGAATTGCTAGAAAAGGCAGTGGTTATCCTGAGTCATATCCTCTCCAGATGTGTTTTCCTCTTCATTCAAGTCCTACAAGACTTTTATTTTCCTTATGATGTTGGCAAAGTTTTATACTTATTTAGATATTATAAGTGTATATTATATATCACGAATATGCTTATTTCTGTATGTGTCTTTATTTGTTAACACATCATCTTTATTTCTCATTCATGTCAATTAATTATTTGGCTGGTGGCCCACCTGCTTACTCAGGATCTGGGTTCCTTCCACATAGTGGTTGCTCCAAATACCCCATTGGTTCCTCTGAGTCTGGCCAGGAGATGAGAGAAGAGAAATATCCAGTAGAGAATCTCAGGAACAATTGCAAGGGTCACCTACCACACTAGACACATTCAAATGGCCATAAGTAGGTACATGTGGCCTCAATTAATTTTACCTATTATTAAACTGTGAACTGAATTATGCAACTAATTTCTAATATAATGGTAATAACCATTAAAGTATATTTATTTATAATACCTTCCCATTCTTTTTATCTGAAAAAAAAAAAGAAGTTAAAAGTTTAATTGCATACTTTTCAATATTGTTCCTGTCTAGCATTAAATCCACACATCTGGTAGAGAATTCTCATTAACATTCCATGCTGGGGAGTGAGGTACCCAAAGAGGCAGTTCATCCTTGAGTTAAATGTGCAGTCCTGGTCCAGACACAGCTGTGGGTCACCAGGAGGTTTGGCTGTTGAACACAACACTTTCTGTCTTCTGGTTTATAAACACTAATTCAGCAATTTGAAGTGAGAATATTTTTCCAGAATTTTATGAAAATGTGGCATTTTTCAAAGCATTCATACAAGAAAAGATCTAGCTGCAAACTCTATCCATGGACAATACCACCATGTTTCCCAATTTTTCCCTTTAAAAAGTGAATGAATTTGTGTTTCAATGCCTTCTAGATAGAAATTTTTCCTAGGTACACTCCAGTACCATAGTAAAGGCCAATGACAGCTGAAGGGTTAATAGTTTCCTAAACATTATATGAATTGAGAATAGGCATAACTGCTAAAGATTGGGTGACCATGTAATTTATCTTGTAAGATGATATAAGTTAGCATCAAGTCTGTTTATTGACACAGCAAGAATTACACATCATGAAATTGATGTATATGACATAGATATATGAGGCTAAGAAGATCAACATGTGCAATTAAAATATTCCTAGTCATTAGGGTTATAAATTCACTTCTAACAATTCCTGACATAACAGCTGAGCCCTCTGATAGAGCTATAATCCATCCTAATTATTTTTAAAATTATATAACTTTAGCAGTGTATACATACATAGATGCAGAAAGTTTGGAAAATAATGAAAATGATAAAGAATATTTTCTTTATAATACCAGAAGATTAGCATTATAAGATTTTGCTATATTTTACATGTATCCATGTATATATGCGTGTGAATATTTGATATAAATGCCAAAATATATTTTAAATAAAATTAGGCCTCACATAGTTTTGTGTCCTTATTTTTTTGACTTATTAAGAATTTTCCAACATTGAAAACAAGACTTAGAATACATCAAATAGAATTCTTCTTTTGCCAGTCACAAATACTGAATTGAACTAACGTAGCAAATATGAAATTAAAGGAAAAATATGACTGAACACACAAAATCAAAGGGATTTGTTAAGGACAGGAAGCAAGAGTGGAATTGAAAATATCTTGAATGGCATGAATCACTGTACCTTTCTGAACCAAAGCCAACCATGCAGCTGCTGAGCTAGGCATTATCCCTTTATTTATTTATTTATTTATTTATTTTGGTTTTCTTATTTATTTATTTTTTTTCTTTTTTTTAAATTTATGTTTTATTATTATTCTACTTTAAGTTCTAGGGTACATGTGCATAACATGCAGGTTTGTTACATATGTATACTTGTGCCATGTTGCTGTGCTGCACCCATCAACTCGTCAGCACCCATCAACTCGTCATTTACATCAGGTATAACTCCCAATGCAATCCCTCCCCCCTCCCCCCTCCCCATGATAGGCCCCGGTGTGTGATGTTCCCCTTCCCAAGTCCAAGTGATCTCATTGTTCAGTTCCCACCTATGAGTGAGAACATGCGGTGTTTGGTTTTCTGTTCTTATGATAGTTTGCTAAGAATGATGGTTTCCAGCTGCATCCATGTCCCTACAAAGGACACAAACTCATCCTTTTTTATGGCTGCATAGTATTCCTTGGTGTATATGTGCCACATTTTCTTAATCCAGTCTGTCACTGATGGACATTTGGGTTGATTCCAAGTCTTTGCTATTGTGAATAGTGCCGCAATAAACATACGTGTGCATGTGTCTTTATAGCAGCATGATTTATAATCCTTTGGGTATATACCCAGTATTATGGAAAACAGTATGGCGATTCCTCAAGGATCTAGAACTAGAAGTACCATATGACCCAGCCATCCCATTACTGGGTATATATCCTTTATTTGTTGGAATGTTGGGTCATGCAGAGGGTACCTGGGCAGAGGCTGGGTTAGCTGTGGCAATGAAGAACTCTCAGAGGGCAACAGCTACTTATGAATAAGTTTAGAAATAATTTTATATTTTAAAATTATTTCAAACCAGAAAGGCAGAACAGTGTATCCAGTGGGATGTCAGCCATAGCAGAAATCAGAGAGCCCTGGTGAAGCTTATCAGCAAAAATTGCTTGAGAGCCTTGTCTAGGCACCAGCAATGGAAAGAATAAATAAATATTTCATTTTTCCTTTCTGTGTGCAAAATATTCAAATTTCAGATAAGGACTCCATTGGCTTTCCTTGGGTCAAATGTCTATCCCTTGTCTAAGGAGATATGGGACACCTAATCTCATATCCAGTAGGGGAGAGAGATTTGGAAGTATGATTACCAAAGCAAGGTGGAATGAATACTGCCATTTGTGTGAAGATATCATAGTTTAATTTACCATTTCCTCTTTGTCAGACCTCTGAGGTGTTTCTAATTTTATCATATATAACACTATGCTACTATATATATATGTGTGTATATATATGCTTATGTATATATATAATAATATGTTTTCCTACCTTATATTTTTAAATTTTTAATTTTTGTTTTAAATAATTATGTGCATACATAGTAGGTGTATATATTATATTATGTGTATTGTATAACTCTATAAATCTTTGCTCTTAACTCTGATTTTTAAAATTGTTTTTAT
The DNA here is from genome assembly GCF_049350105.2 of Macaca mulatta. Lineage (NCBI taxonomy): Eukaryota > Metazoa > Chordata > Mammalia > Primates > Cercopithecidae > Macaca > Macaca mulatta. The sequence goes on from NC_133409.1 coordinate 111,161,072, forward strand.
AGAAATAGTGTTACTGAGTAAACAGGTTTGAAAATCATTGAACTGAGACATAATGGGAAATTACTTTCTACAAAGATGATACCAACCTATATTCTGACTAGCAGTGGTTTAAAGTGCTGTCAAGAGTACTTGATAATGCATTTTATATTCTTTTGTACTTACAATGAGCTGATAACCATTTCAGTCTCCAGAAATATGGTGGCAAACATACATCTTTGCTACTGTAGAGCTTAAATTCTAAATAGACAAGAGCATTTCACAACTGGTAAATGCTATAAAGAAAATTAGGGGAAATGCTATAAAGAAAATGGAAAGTTATTCCCACCTGAGGCTAAAGCACATTGGACAAAGTAGCCAGGAAGATTCCTCTGAGGAAGTGACATTTAAGCTGAGACCTGAATGATGAGAAGGATCTATCCCATGAAGACCAATGGGAAGAGTTCTCTTTGTTTCCCCACTACCCTAATTTTTACTTAAAAAAATTTTGTGGGTACATAATAGGTATACATATTTTGGGGGGTACATGAGATATTTTGATACAGGCATGGAATTTGAAATAAACACATCATGGAGAATGGGGTATCCATACTCTCAAGCATTTATCTTTTGAGGTATAAACAATTTAATTACACTCTTAATTATAAAATATGCAATTAACTTATTATTTACTATAGTATCCCTTCTATTGTATTGAGTAGTAGGTCTTATTTGTTCTTCTAACTATTTTTTTTTTGTACACATTAACTGTCCCCACCTCCCACCCAGCCTCCCACTACCCTTCCCAGCCTCTGGTAACCAACTATCTACTCTCTATATCTACTGTTTGATTTTTAGATCCCACAAATAGGTGAGAACATGTGATGTTTGTCATTCTGTGCCTGGCTTATTTCACTTAACATAATGATCTCCATTTCTATACACTTTGTTGCAAATGACTGGACCTCATTCTTTTTTATGGCTGAATAGTACTCCATTGTGTATGTGTATCACATTTTCTTCATCCATTCTTCTGTTAATGGACACTTAGGTTGCTTCCAAATCTTACTTATTGTAAACAGTGCCGCAACAAACATGGGAGTGCAGATATCTCTTCAATATATTGACTTCCTTTCTTTGGGGTATATACCCAGCAGTGGGATTATTGGACCACATGATAGCTCAATTTTTAGTTTTTTGAGTGTATTAGTCAGGGTTCTCTAGAGAGACAGAACTAATGGGATAGATGTATATATAAATGGGAGTTTATTAAGGAGTATTAACTCAGATAATCGCAAGGCCCCACAATAGGCTGTCTGCAAGCTGAGGAGCAAGGAAGCCAGTCTGAAACCCAAAACAGAAGAACCTGGAGTCCAATGTTCAAGGGCAGGAAGCATCCAGCATGGGAGAAAGATGTAGCCTGGGAAGTTAGGCCAGTCTAGTGTTTTCATGTTTTTCTGCCTGCTTGTATTCTGGCCACTCTGGCAGCTGATTAGATGGTGCTCACCCACATTAAGAGTGGGTCTGCCTTTCCCAGCCCACTGACTCAAATGTTAATCTCCTTTGGCAACACCTTCACAGACATTCCCAGGAACAATACTTTGTATCCTTTAACCAAATTGACAGTATTAACCATTACATTGAGGGACCTTCAAACTGTTCTTCACAGTGGTTGTACTAATTTATATTCCCACCAACAGTGTGTGAGGGTTCCCTTTTCACCACATCCTCGTCAGCATTTGTTATTGCCTGTCTTTTGGATATAAGCCATTTTTACAGGGGTGAGATGATATCTCATTGTAATTTTGATTTTCATTTCTCTAATGATCAATGATGTTCAGCACCTTTTCATATGCCTGTTTGTCATTTGTATGTCTGCTTTTGAGAAATGTCTTCAAACTTTTGCCCATTTTTAAAATCAAATTATTAGATATTTTTCCTACAGAGTTGTTTGAGCTCCTTATATATTCTGGTTATCAATCCCTGGTCAGATGGGTAGTTTGCAAATATTTTCCCCCATTGTGTGGGTTGTCTCTTCACTTTGTTGATTGTATCCGTTGCTGTGCAGAAGCTTTTTAACTTAATGTGATCTCATTTGTCCATTTTGGCTTACGTTGCCTGTGCTTTTAGGGTATTGCTCAAGAAATACTTTGCCCAGACCAATGTCCTGCAGGTTTTCCCCAATGTTTTTGTAGTAGTTTTATGGTTTGAGGTCTTCGATTTAAGTCCTTAATCAATTTTGATTTGATTTTTCTGTGTGTGTATGGTGAGAGAGAGGGATATAGTTGCATTATTCTGCACATCAATATCCAGCTTTCCCAGCAACATTTATTGAAGAGACTGTCTTTTCCCTAGTATATGTTCTGGCACCATTGTTGAAAATGAGTTCACTGTAGGTGAATTTGTTTCTTGGTTCTCTATTGTGTTCCATTGGTCTGTATGTCTGTTTTTATGCCAATACCATGCTGTTTTGTTTACTAAAGCTCTGTAGTATAATTTGAAGTTAGGTAATGAGATTACTCCAGTTTTCTTCCTTTTGCTTAGGATAGCTTTGGCTATTCTGGGTCTGTTATGATTTCATATAAATTTTAGGAATATTTTTTCTATTTCTGTTAAGAATGCCATTAATATTTTCATAGGAATTGCATTGAACCTGTAGATTGCTTAGGGTACCATGGACATTTTATCAATTTTGATTCAAGAACATGGAATATGTTTTCCTTTTTTTGGTGTCTTCAATTTCTTTCATCAGTTCTCTTAGTTTTCATTGTAGAGATGTTTCACTTATTTGATTAGGTTAATTCTTAGGTATTACATTTTATTCGTGGCTATTGTAAATAAGATTACATTTTAAATTTCTTTTCCACGTTGTTCACTGTTGGCATATGGAAATGTCATTGAATTTTGTATGTTAATTTTGTATCCTGCAACTTTATTGAATTTTTTTTTCAGTTCTAATAGTTTTTGGTATCATCTTTAGGTTTTTCCAAATATAAGATTATATTATCTGCAGACAAGGATAATTTGCCTTCTTCCTTTTGAATTTGGATGCCCTTTATTTTTTTCTCCTGTCTGATTGTTCTAGCTAAGACTTCCAGTACTATACTGAATAATAGTGATGACAGTGGGCATCCTTGTTGTGTTCCTGATCTTGGAGGAAAGGCTTTCAGTTTTACCCCATTCAGTATGGTACTAGCTGTGGGTATGTAATATATGGCTTTTATTATGTCGAGGTATGTTCCTCCTGTCCCCAGTTTTTTGATGATATTTATCATGAAGGGATGTTAAATTTTATCAAATGCTTTTTTAGCATTAATTGAAATGATCATATGTGTTTTATTATTTAGTATGTTTATATGATGAATCATATTGATTGATGATGGCAAATGTTGAACCATTGTTACACCCCAGGAATAAATCCCACTTAGTCATGATTAATGGTCTTTCTAATGTATTGTTGAATTTGGTTTGTTAGTATTTTGCTGAGAATTTTCGTATCACTATTCATCAGAGATATTAACCTGTAGTTTTCTTTTTTTGATGTGTCTTTGGTTTTGCTATTAAGGCAATATTGGCCTCATAAACTGAGTTTGGAAGTATTCCCTTCTCCTCTATTTTTTGGAATAGTTTGAGTAGAATTGGTATTATTTCTTGTTTAAATGTTTGGTAGACTCAGCAGTGAAGCCATCAGGTCCCAAGCTTTTATTTTTTTATTTTTTTACTAGGATTCTTTTTTGTACAGCTTTGATCTTGTTAGTTGTTATTGGTCTGTTCAGAATTTGAATTTCTTCTTGGTTCAATTTTGGTAGGTTGTGAGTGTTTCAAAATGTTTCCATTTATTCTAGATGTTCCAGTTTGTTAGCATATATTAATAGTTCCTCATAGTAGCCACTAATGTCCTTTAAATTTCTGCAGTATCAGTTCTATTATCTTGTAATTTCTGATTTTATTTAGATCTTCACTCTTGTTTTCTTAGTATGACTAAAGATTAATTAATTTTGTTTAATTTTTCAATAAAACAACTTTTGTTCCATTGATCTTTCTTTTTTCCTTTTTCATTTCAGTTTCATGTATTTCTGCTCTGATCTTTATTATTTCTTTACTGCTACAAGTTTTTGGTTTGGTTTGCCCTTGCCTCTCTAGTTCTTTAAGATGCATCATTAGACTGTTCATTTAATGTTTTTCCTGTATTTTGATGTGGCATGTGTAGCTACAAACTTCCCTCTTAGTGCCGTTTTACCTGCATTCCATAGGTTTTAGTATGTTATGTTTTCATTATCATTTGTTTTGAGAAATATTTCAATTCCCTTCTTAATTTCTTCACTCACCCACTGGTCATTCAGAGCATATTGTTAAATTTCAATTTATTTGTATAGTTTCCAAAATGTTATCCCACTGTGGTCAGAAAAGATGCTTGATATTATTTTAATTTTTTAAAATGTTTTAGGACTTGTTGTATGACCTAACATATAGTCTATCCAGGACAGTAGTTCACGTGATGAGAAAAAGACTGTATATTCTGCAGTTCTTGGATGAAATGTTCTGTAAATATCTATTAGATTCATTTTATTTATAGTGCAGATTAAGTCTGATGTTTCTTTGTTAATTTTCTGTCTGGAAGATCTATCTAATGCTGCAAGTAGGATGTTGAAGTCTTCAACTGTTGTTACACTAAGTCAATCTCTCTCTTTAGCTCTAATAATATTTGCTTTATATACCTGGATGCTCCAGAGTTGGGTGCATATAAGTGCTATTTGGGAGTCAGGGACTACAGTAAAAAACGTTAGAAGTCTACCTGGTGTTCTATTGTATTGCAGTTGAACTGGCACTCAAACCACAAATTGTAGTCCTTCCCACCTTTCCCTCAACTTTCCAAAAGCAGAGACACTTCACCCTATAGCCCCACTGGCACTGCAGTCCACAAGGGGTACTGCCAGTCTATCGCTGATGTTCCCTAAAGTTTCAATATCTCTTAAGTTAGCTTATGAATGTTGCCTCGCCAGGGACTCACTCATCAGGGCAGTGGGTTCCCTGCTGGCTCAGGGCAGGTCCAGAAATGCTGTCTAAAAGCCCACTTGGTGTTCTACCCATCTGTGGCCTTTCTGTTACATAAGGTGCAAGTCAAAATCCCCTTTACTTTTCCCTCTGATTTTTATAAGCAGAAAGAGTTTTGCCACATAGCCACCATAGCTGGTAATGTGCTGAGTCTCACCTGAAACCAACAAGTCTGAGAGACGTGTCCAAGGCCCTCAATGTAGTACTTGGGTATCATTGCTGGTTATTCAAGGCCCAAGGTAGCATCTTCAGGTAGTAGGTGATGAACGCTGCCAGGAATGGGATATTTCCTTCAAGGCAGTGGGTTCCCTTCTAGCCCAGGATGTGTCTAGAAATGCCTTGGAGCTGGGGCCTGGAATGGGGGCCTCACAACTGACTGGTGCCTATCTTGCTGTGGATGAGCATGTATCCAGGAAGCAAGACAAAGACCTCCCTCTTTTTTCTTTCCTCTCCTAAAGCAGAAGGATAGGATCTCTTTTGAAGCTGTGAGATGTGCAGGCTGGGGTTAGGGGAGGGGTGACGCCAGCACTCTGTTGGATGCCCCAGCTGATGTCTCAGTATGTCATATGCCCTCCCAGTCCACTGTCTGTGGGCCTAGTTCAGCACTGGGTCTCACCTAAGAGTTGCAGTCCTTATGTCCTAGACTGTCTTTCAAGTTTTCTTGGAGACACAGAGTGCTGTAGCCTGTGGTGGCGAGGCTTGTAGGCACTTACATTTTGAAAGCTGGGATTGGAGATTCCCCTCTGGCTGGGATTGGTTTAAATGCTCCCTCTATGGGTGGGCATCAGCTGAGTTTGGTCCAGTTTTCCTTTCTACTCTCCTAAGACAGCCCTGAGTTCAATGCCTCACAAATACTGTGCTGTCCTTCCCCCAATACCCAGAGATGGTTTCCCAGCACCATGCCACCTCTGCTGAAGGGTGGGAGAGGGGTAATATCGGTGGCTCAGGACTGTTTTTTCCTCTCTCTTCAGTGCATCTTTCAGTGATATGAAGTTAAAACCAGGTACTATGAGTGACCACCTGATTTTTGGTTCTTATCAAGTGTTTTTTCTGTGTAGATAGTTGTTAGCTTGGTGTCCTTGCTGAGGGGACAATTGGTGGCACCTTCTCTTCAGCCATCTTACCCAGGAACAACTGTCTTAATTGGAGGAACAAGTGCTAATGACTTGAGGCAGGAAGGGTCTTAATATGTTTAAGGAAGGAAAAAAATGCCAGTGCTGTTGAAGATGAATGAGGACAAGGTGCTGAGTAGGAGAAGATGAGAAGAGCAAGATACAGGAGGGCCAGATAATGCAGTAGCTTCTCCACCAAGCGAAGATATTGAGATTTTATTTTGTTATTGAAGAGTTTTAAACAGGATAAGGATATTATATTCATTTTCTAGGGTTGCCATACCAAAGCACCAAAGACTTGGTGTCTCAAACAATGGAAATATATTTCCTCACAGTTCCAGAGGCATTAAGTCCAAGATTGAGGTGTTCTTAAGATGGAGAGTTGGCAGGGTTTGCTTCTTCTGAGGCCTTTCTCCTTGCCTTACACATGGCCATCTGCTTCTGGTGTCTTAGCACAGTCTTCTTTCCATGCCTGCCTGTATCCTACTCTCCTCTTCTGACAAGGACACCAGCCATATTAGATAGGGCCCACCCACATGGCCTCATTTTTACCTTACTTGCTTCTTTAAAAGCTCTGTCTCCAAGATATAGTCACATTCTGAGGTATTGGTGGTTAGGCCTTCAACATATGAATCAGGAGAACAAAATTCAGCCATAACAGTTATGATGTGATTTCTTGTTAAAAAGACAGTATCAACCTCTCTTTAGTTTTTCCGTGGGGAATGGATTGTAGGGAGGCAGCAGTGGAAGTAAGGAGATACATTAGGAGGTATTTATAACAGTTCAGTTAGAAGACGATAGAGACTTGAACAAAGCTGGTAGCAGAAAATGGAAAGTATTGAACAAATTTTGGATATGTTTAGAGGTTAGTGGAACCATCAGCTCTTCTTGGTAATCAGTGTATTAGTTATAGGGGGCTGAACTCTGGTACCAAATAGTCAGTGTGTATTTGTGCCTCTGTGTGTATGTATGGACTTAAATAGAACTTTATTCCTCACTGTTGTACCAACCCAAGGAAGATTTTTTTTAATGTGAATTGGCAGCAGTCCTACAAATGAGGATTCAGAGACTCAAATCTTCATCTTTTGACTGACAGATATCCCCAGGAGACTTATGATCATTTTCTCTAACTTAAGAAAGCAAGAGGATATTGGCTTGAATTTCCAAAACAATTTTGGACAGCAGTGATGAAATCTAGAATCCTTGCCATTTTCTTAATTTTAATGAGTATGCATACTGCCTGTTCTGTGGAATATAATTTATATTAATATGTGGTTGAAAAAATGAATTCTGTGTTCCTTTAGTTTGAAAAAGGATGGTTGAACAAAATAGTCTGGTCTCTTCACTGATAGACTTCTTGGAGCCTTTAAAATTCTATAAATTGTATAACACCAAGAATAGGCTGCCTTATCCAAAATTTTGACCATGTAGCCTCCTTTATTTAAGGAAACAATGTGCAAGATTGGTGTACAAAAAAGCCAACAATTTGGGAAACAGTTTTTGAGCTCCATTTTAAGTACACATCTGGCTATTAGTTTAAGATAGTTTTTATTATATTAAGTATGGAACTTTCTGTTCCTACTTATCTAGGAGTTTGTTTTATTCAAAAGTCAGTATGTATTAAATGTAATCATAAAATGGCATAAAAATCTGTTGATAGCAAGATGGCCGAATAGGAGCAGCTCCAGTCTCCAACTCCCAGCGCCAGCGACACAGAAGACCGGTGATTTCTGCATTTTCAACTGAGGTACTGGGTTCATCTCACTGGGGAGTGCCGGACGATCGGAGCTGGTCAGCTGCTGCAGCCCAACCAGCCAGAGCTGAAGCAGGGCGAGGCATTGCCTCACCTGGGAAGCGCAAGGGGGAAGGGAGTCCCTTTTCCTAGCCAGGGGAACTGAGACACACAACACCTGGAAAATCGGGTAACTCCCACCCCAATACTGCGCTCTAAGCAAACAGGCACACCAGGAGATCATATCCCACACCTGGCCGGGAGGGTCCCACACCCACGGAGCCTCCCTCGTTGCTAGCGCAGCAGTCTGTGATCTACCCGCAAGGCAGCAGCGAGGCTGGGGGAGGGGCGCCCGCCATTGCTGAGGCTTAAGTAGGTAAACAAAGCTGCTGGGAAGCTCGAACTGGGTGGAGCTCACAGCAGCTCAAGGAAACCTGCCCGTCTCTGTAGACTCCACCTCTGGGGACAGGGCACAGTAAACTAAGACACACAGACACCTCTGCACAGACGCAAACGACTCTGTCTGACAGCTTTGAAGAGAGCAGTGGATCTCCCAACACGGAGGTTGAGATCTGAGAAGGGACAGACTCCCTGCTCAAGCGGGTCCCTGACCCCTGAGTAGCCTAACTGGGAGACATCCCCCACTAGGGGCAGTCTGACACCCCACACCTCACAGGGAGGAGTACACCCCTGAGAGGAAGCTTCCAAAGCAAGAATCAGACAGGTACACTCGCTGTTCAGAAATATTCTATCTTCTGCAGCCTCTGCTGCTGATACCCAGGCAAACAGGGTCTGGAGTGGACCTCAAGCAATCTCCAACAGACCTACAGCTGAGGGTCCTGACTGTTAGAAGGAAAACTATCAAACAGGAAGGACACCTACACCAAAACCCCATCAGTACATCACCATCATCAAAGACCAGAGGCAGATAAAACCACAAAGATGGGGAAAAAGCAGGGCAGAAAAGCTGGAAATTCAAAAAATAAGAGCGCATCTCCCCCGGCAAAGGAGCGCAGCTCATCGCCAGCAACGGATCAAAGCTGGACGGAGAATGACTTTGACGAGATGAGAGAAGAAGGCTTCAGTCCATCAAATTTCTCAGAGCTAAAGGAGGAGTTACGTACCCAGCGCAAAGAAACTAAAAATCTTGAAAAAAAAGTGGAAGAATTGATGGCTAGAGTAATTAATGCAGAGAAGGTCCTAAACGAAATGAAAGAGATGAAAACCATGACACGAGAAATACGTGACAAATGCACAAGCTTCAGTAACCGACTCGATCAACTGGAAGAAAGAGTATCAGCGATTGAGGATCAAATGAATGAAATGAAGCGAGAAGAGAAACCAAAAGAAAAAAGAAGAAAAAGAAACGAACAAAGCCTGCAAGAAGTATGGGATTATGTAAAAAGACCAAATCTACGTCTGATTGGGGTGCCTGAAAGTGAGGGGGAAAATGGAACCAAGTTGGAAAACACTCTTCAGGATATCATCCAGGAGAACTTCCCCAACCTAGTAGGGCAGGCCAACATTCAAATCCAGGAAATACAGAGAACACCACAAAGATACTCCTCGAGAAGAGCAACTCCAAGACACATAATTGCCAGATTCACCAAAGTTGAAATGAAGGAAAAAATCTTAAGGGCAGCCAGAGAGAAAGGTCGGGTTACCCACAAAGGGAAGCCCATCAGACTAACAGCAGATCTCTCAGCAGAAACTCTACAAGCCAGAAGAGAGTGGGGGCCAATATTCAACATTCTTAAAGAAAAGAATTTTAAACCCAGAATTTCATATCCAGCCAAACTAAGTTTCATAAGTGAAGGAGAAATAAAATCCTTTACAGATAAGCAAATGCTTAGAGATTTTGTCACCACTAGGCCTGCCTTACAAGAGATCCTGAAGAAAGCACTAAACATGGAAAGGAACAACCGGTACCAGCCATTGCAAAAACATGCCAAAATGTAAAGACCATTGAGGCTAGGAAGAAACTGCATCAACTAATGAGCAAAATAACCAGTTAATATCATAATGGCAGGATCAAGTTCACACATAACAATATTAACCTTAAATGTAAATGGACTAAATGCTCCAATTAAAAGACACAGACTGGCAAACTGGATAAAGAGTCAAGACCCATCAGTCTGCTGTATTCAGGAGACCCATCTCACACGCAGAGACATACATAGGCTCAAAATAAAGGGATGGAGGAAGATTTACCAAGCAAATGGAGAACAAAAAAAAGCAGGGGTTGCAATACTAGTCTCTGATAAAACAGACTTTAAACCATCAAAGATCGAACGAGACAAAGAAGGCCATTACATAATGGTAAAGGGATCAATTCAACAGGAAGAGCTAACTATCCTAAATATATATGCACCCAATACAGGAGCACCCAGATTCATCAAGCAAGTCCTTAGAGACTTACAAAGAGACTTAGACTCCCATACAATAATAATGGGAGACTTCAACACTCCACTGTCAACATTAGACAGATCAACGAGACAGAAAGTTAACAAGGATATCCAGGAATTGAACTCATCTCTGCAGCAAGCAGACCTAATAGACATCTATAGAACTCTCCACCCCAAATCAACAGAATATACATTCTTCTCAGCACCACATCATACTTACTCCAAAATTGACCACGTAATTGGAAGTAAAGCACTCCTCAGCAAATGTACAAGAACAGAAATTATAACAAACTGTCTCTCAGACCACAGTGCAATCAAACTAGAACTCAGGACTAAGAAACTCAATCAAAACCGCTCAACTACATGGAAACTGAACAACCTGCTCCTGAATGACTACTGGGTACATAACGAAATGAAGGCAGAAATAAAGATGTTCTTTGAAACCAATGAGAACAAAGATACAACATACCAGAATCTCTGGGACACATTTAAAGCAGTGTGTAGAGGGAAATTTATAGCACTAAATGCCCACAAGAGAAAGCAGGAAAGATGTAAAATTGACACTCTAACATCGCAATTAAAAGAACTAGAGAAGCAAGAGCAAACACATTCGAAAGCTAGCAGAAGGCAAGAAATAACTAAGATCAGAGCAGAACTGAAGGAGATAGAAACACAAAAAACCCTCCAAAAAATCAATGAATCCAGGAGTTGGTTTTTTGAAAAGATCAACAAAATTGACAGACCACTAGCCAGACTAATAAAGAAGAAAAGAGAGAAGAATCAAATCGACGCAATTAAAAATGATCAAGGGGATATCACCACCAACCCCACAGAAATACAAACTACCATCAGAGAATACTATAAACACCTCTACGCAAATAAACTGGAAAATCTAGAAGAAATGGATAATTTCCTGGACACTTACACTCTTCCAAGACTAAACCAGGAAGAAGTTGAATCCCTGAATAGACCAATAGCAGGCTCTGAAATTGAGGCAACAATTAATAGCCTACCAACCAAAAAAAGTCCAGGACCAGATGGATTCACAGCTGAATTCTACCAGAGGTACAAAGAGGAGTTGGTACCATTCCTTCTGAAACTATTCCAATCAATAGAAAAAGAGGGAATCCTCCCTAACTCATTTTATGAGGCCAACATCATTCTGATACCAAAGCCTGGCAGAGACACAACAAAAAAAGAGAATTTTAGACCAATATCCCTGATGAACATCGATGCAAAAATCCTCAATAAAATACTGGCAAACCGGATTCAGCAACACATCAAAAAGCTTATCCACCATGATCAAGTGGGCTTCATCCCTGGGATGCAAGGCTGGTTCAACATTCGCAAATCAATAAACATAATCCAGCATATAAACAGAACCAAAGACAAGAACCACATGATTATCTCAATTGATGCAGAAAAGGCTTTTGACAAAATTCAACAGCCCTTCATGCTAAAAACGCTCAATAAATTCGGTATTGATGGAACGTACCTCAAAATAATAAGAGCTATTTATGACAAACCCACAGCCAATATCATACTGAACAGGCAAAAACTGGAAAAATTCCCTTTGAAAACTGGCACAAGACAGGGATGCCCTCTCTCACCACTCCTATTCAACATAGTGTTGGAAGTTCTGGCTAGGGCAATCAGGCAAGAGAAAGAAATCAAGGGTATTCAGTTAGGAAAAGAAGAAGTCAAATTGTCCCTGTTTGCAGATGACATGATTGTATATTTAGAAAACCCCATTGTCTCAGCCCAAAATCTCCTTAAGCTGATAAGCAACTTCAGCAAAGTCTCAGGATAGAAAATTAATGTGCAAAAATCACAAGCATTCTTATACACAAGTAACAGACAAACAGAGAGCCAAATCAGGAATGAACTTCCATTCACAATTGCTTCAAAGAGAATCAAATACCTAGGAATCCAACTTACAAGGGATGTAAAGGACCTCTTCAAGGAGAACTACAAACCACTGCTCAGTGAAATCAAAGAGGACACAAACAAATGGAAGAACATACCATGCTCATGGATAGGAAGAATCAATATTGTGAAAATGGCCATACTGCCCAAGGTAATTTATAGATTCAATGCCATCCCCATCAAGCTACCAATGAGTTTCTTCACAGAATTGGAAAAAACTGCTTTAAAGTTCATATGGAACCAAAAAAGAGCCCGCATCTCCAAGACAATCCTAAGCCAAAAGAACAAAGCTGGAGGCATCACGCTACCTGACTTCAAACTATACTACAAGGCTACAGTAACCAAAACAGCATGGTACTGGTACCAAAACAGAGATATAGACCAATGGAACAGAACAGAGTCCTCAGAAATAATACCACACATCTACAGCCATTTGATCTTTGACAAACCTGAGAGAAACAAGAAATGGGGAAAGGATTCCCTATTTAATAAATGGTGCTGGGAAAATTGGCTAGCCATAAGTAGAAAGCTGAAACTGGATCCTTTCCTTACTCCTTATACGAAAATTAATTCAAGATGGATTAGAGACTTAAATGTTAGACCTAATACCATAAAAATCCTAGAGGAAAACCTAGGTAGTACCATTCAGGACATAGGCATGGGCAAAGATTTCATGTCTAAAACACCAAAAGCAACAGCAGCAAAAGCCAAAATTGACAAATGGGATCTCATTAAACTAAAGAGCTTCTGCACAGCAAAAGACACTACCATCAGAGTGAACAGGCAACCTACAGAATGGGAGAAAATTTTTGCAATCTACTCATCTGACAAAGGGCTAATATCCAGAACCTACAAAGAACTCAAACAAATTTACAAGAAAAAAACAAACAACCCCATCAAAAAGTGGGCAAAGGACATGAACAGACATTTCTCAAAAGAAGACATTCATACAGCCAACAGACACATGAAAAAATGCTCATCATCACTGGCCATCAGAGAAATGCAAATCAAAACCACCATGAGATACCATCTCACACCAGTTAGAATGGCAATCATTAAAAAGTCAGGAAACAACAGGTGCTGGAGAGGATGTGGAGAAATAGGAACACTTTTACACTGTTGGTGGGATTGTAAACTAGTTCAACCATTATGGAAAACAGTATGGCGATTCCTCAAGGATCTAGAACTAGATGTACCATATGACCCAGCCATCCCATTACTGGGGATATACCCAAAGGATTACAAATTATGCTGCTATAAAGACACATGCACATGTATGTTTATTGCAGCACTATTCACAATAGCAAAGACTTGGAATCAACCCAAATGTCCATCAGTGACAGATTGGATTAAGAAAATGTGGCACATATACACCATGGAATACTATGCAGCCATGAAAAAGGATGAGTTTGAGTCCTTTGTAGGGACTTGGATGCAGCTGGAATCCATCATTCTTAGCAAACTATCACAAGAACAGAAAACCAAACACCGCATGTTCTCACTCATAGGTGGGAACTGAACAATGAGATCACTCGGACTCAGGAAGGGGAACATCACACACCGGGGCCTATCATGGGGAGGGGGGAGGGGGGAGGGATTGCATTGGGAGTTATACCTGATGTAAATGACGAGTTGATGGGTGCAGCACAGCAACATGGCACAAGTATACATATGTAACAAACCTGCACGTTATGCACATGTACCCTACAACTTAAAGTATAATAATAATAAATAAATTTAAAAAAAAAAAAAATCTGTTGATATTACCATATGTCTATTTATAGCCTACCTATTGATAATGAGGTATTTAACTAATATTTCTGTAACATTGTACCGTCCTTTAATTCCTAAGATAAATTCTACTTGTTAGAGTGAGTAGGTCTTTCTATGAGCTATTGAAATGTGTTAATTAAATATATACCTAGAATTGTTGTATCACACAAATATAATTATCTTTACCTTTCTTCTTTTTGTGCTATTATTAGCTTTTACTATCATTATAAAGCTAATTCAAGCAAATGGTAGTGGCTGTACATTGTTTTGAATCTTTGGAAAGAGTCCATATTATATGAAATTTTAAAGAATGCCCCGTAATGGACCTGGAGCTGTCTTCATATGTAATTCTTTGAAAAAAAAAGTTAGTTGCTTACATGGTTGTCAATCTGCTATTTCCTTTGTGTTTTAATTTTGCTATATATTGTCTCATTTTTAATTATTTTTAATATCTTTCAAACACTTTTTCAAAATTAATGAGCAAAAGCTATTACATAGTTTTTCTTACACTTTAGCAAAACTCTTTATTGTTGATATTTCCACATTCTCCTTTCTATTTTTGTTTTACTTCTGTTTTCTGTTTTTTGCCTAATTTTATTATACTGCCCCCCTTTTTAAAATTTTACTGGTAGCTTTTTCTAAAATAACCATATTTTAGAGTTATTAATCTTTTAATGTTTCTGTTTAATTTATTTGTCTTTTGTAAAACATATGAGATCTTTCTTTTTCTCCCTTTATTTAAACTTCATTAAGAACTTACATTTGTAATAGCCGAATGCCTTTTAAAGGGCATTTTTACAGAAGACTAAATTTTAAAATTCACTTACTATATTCCTTTCTGATTTTTGCTTTATTAATTATGATTTAGCCACTTTAATATTTTCCAAATATTATAATATATACAATATTTTAAATTAAATAAATAATAATAAATACTTAAAATGTTTCAGTGTTTGAGAAACAAGCTTTAATCTATATTTTTCTAATTATCAGAGTCAAGTATGGTACAACTTTGACTACAATTTATATATCAATGCTATTTACAACTCTTTTACTTTCCTCACTTCTCTACTTTCCAATAATTTCAAACTATGTTTTCTAAATATTATCCTTGGATTATTTCACTAAATATATTTTTAATATGTTTTTAATATATTTAACTGTATTATCATATTACTGTTGCCAGTGCTATTCCCCTAGCATTTCAATAGTGTCTTTTCTCTCTTGAGCTTTTTCTTATGCTCATCTTTTGCTTAGTTGGCATATTTGTTCAAAAAATGTTTTCCAGAGACATATAGATGACAATAGGATTTCTTCTGAGGTGGAGGGAAACTACCTTCCTCCTTCTGATCATTTTCTTCTTGCCCTAGAAGCTTAGGCACAAAGAGGATTATTTCTTAATCCAGCATATTAATTATATAGTTCAGATAATTTATCGTGTTTAATTGACAAATCATCAGTCAATATCCTGCATTTCTAACATTTTGAGATTTGTGAATTTTTTGAATGAGTCTTAAACATGGAAAGTTGGAGGATCTAATCTCATCCACAATCAGAAGTAGAATTAAATATTAAAGGTTAAGAAGAAGACAGCATCTCTGAGATTTCTGTGTTTATATTGCAAGGGTCATAAAACTTTTCTCTAAAAGGCCAGATTGTAAATATTTTAAGCTTTGTGGGATGTACAGTCTTTGTCACGATTACTCAATTGTGCAGTTTCTGTGTGAAAGTCGCTATAAACAACATGGAAACAAATCGATGTGGTTGTATTCCATCTGACTTTTTCAATGTCAGGTGTCATGCCAGATTTTTGCTCCACTATTAGTATTTTATTGACTCCTCTCATATTCCATTGTAATGTCATGATTAAAATGACACCATTCTGTCAAATAGTCTGTTATTGAGTTTCTGTGGCTGGCACAAGGCATTGGGATATTTGTAATTATCCCTAATTTCATGGAGTTTTCAGATTTCAATCATGCAAATAGCCTAAGACCATAAATTGATTACAACCTTTGTCTTCAGTACAGCTACAATGTATTGATTCACAGCTATTTAGCAGAATGATGACAGACAAGATGTACATGATATTTTCCACGGAATAATATCATCAATGAGTATAGTCAATTTTCCCTAGTTATTACACCTAATTCTTATTCTCAAGGGAATGAATCATGGCTTGAAGGTACCCATTAATAAGGTGAACACTCTGTGCTGATGCTGACCAATAAGGAGAAAATATTAAGATTAAGTTAAAATTGAGATGAAGTAATAGCCAGTCCAAACATGTTAGTTTGAACTAACATGTTGGGCTAACATAGCCAGTCAAAACTTTCTATTTGATTAAAAGGTGTATAGACATTCAGGACAGAGCTGTGAGGGCAAGACAAAGATAAAACACCCTAACATTGGAGTTTGAATTGGGCCTCTGAAAGAATTTCCTTACCTACTGAGTAAATGTTTAAAAACATCCATTATTTTCACTATCACTATCATTATCCACTATCCATAATCACTATTCATTATCCACACATCCATTATGTTCATTGTGGAAGAATGAAGTTCTCCACCTTTGGTAGTTCACATTCAAATCATTCTCCTGGACTTTGAGAAAGACAAATAGATCAGTGGGCATGTTCCTTGGAGAGGAGCAATGAGATAACTCTCATTGATGAAAATACCTCAGAGTATTTTATTTAATTATTTATTTTTAATTTTTTATTTTTGGAGGATCATATTAGTGTTCAGTTGCTGTCATAGTGAACTCATAAACTTACTGGCTTAAAACAACAGAAATTTACTACCTTACAGTTATGCAGGTCAGAGGTCTAAAGTGAGCCCTAGTGGGCTAAAATCAAGGTGGTGGTGGGGCTGCATTCTCTCTGTTGGCTCCAGAGGAAATCTGTTTGTCTTTTCTAGCTTCTAGAGGCTGCCTGCATTCCTTGGCTATGATATGGTCAGGAGGCCAGGAAATACTGGGCAGAAGAGGGTGGGGTCCATGCAAGGGCTCCACCCTTAGGCCTGGGCCCCTGGCCCTAAATGAACACTTCACATCCCTGTTTTCCTACCCAAATGTTGCTTTTTGGCATGTCCTCCCCACTCTCTTATGCCCATGTAAACCCCAGATCTCAGCTGACAGAGAGACAGGCTGCTGGATATCAAGAGGAGAAGAAGCTACTGAGCATTGTCAGAGACTATGGATAGACACAGCTTAAACTCAGACGGCACAATTTCAAAGAGGAGGTGGCCAGGCTTCAGGGAAAGATCACCTCCTTCCCACACCATCCCCTTACCAGCTCCCTTCCACTGGAGCCACTTCCATCACTCAATAAAAACTCTGCATTCCTCACCTTGTAAACTGTTCATGTGACCTGATTCTGCCTGGACACCAGACAAGAATTCGGGATGCACTAAGTGCAGGAACACAAAAAGACTGTCATACTGGCCCTTTGTCCTTGCTGGCAGAGGGCAGTCACCCCACGTGATGAAGCAAAAGACCCACTGAGTCGGTAACACACCCTCTGGGGCACCGGGGATTGCCGGCACCCCCTCTTCCTCAAAGTCAGCAACAGAAGGTCGAGTACCTCTCATCTCACATTAATCTGACCTTCTCTTCTGCCCCACGTCTTCCCCTTTTAAGGTCATTACATTGGATCCACCTGCATAATCCAAGGTAATCTCCATATTTTAATGTCATCTGATTAGCGACATTACTTATCTCTGCAAACTTCATTCTCCTTTGTCATATAGCCTAGCATATTTACAAGTTCAAGGAGTTAGGATTCAGCCATGTTTGAAGCCATTTTTCTGGAAAACACAAGGATAAAGTTATACATAGAGTGAAATAAATTAAATTGAACTTTCCAATAGAGGTATTGATGGGTCCCTAGTCATCCTTACATCTGGTGTACCTGAAGAACGAGGCCAAGCATTTGTTGGAGAATTAGCGTATGCACTCAATTTTATTTTTAAAGCCCTAATTAGCATATCTTATCATTTACTTAATGGTTAAGAACATGGGCTCTAAAACTAGAGAACAAGCACCTTCAGATATAAGGCCTTAAATAGCTGACTTAGCCCTATAATTCAGTTTATTAATCTGTAAAATGGGGATAATAGAAGATCTATTTACCTTGTATAAAATTGTTGGAATAATCAGTAGAGATGACATTTAGCCTCTTAGAAGGATTTCTGGAACATGGAAAGGGCACAGGTACCAAGAGCAAAGGCACAGGTGACTGACTTACTTAAAGGACAATTTATTCCTCCCTTAATATTGTTTGCCTGGAACACACAGAGAAGGAGATAGGGAGTGGGACAGGGTGGGTTTTCTTAACTTTGATCTGGTATTCATATTATTTTCATTGTGGAAGAATGAAGTTCTCCACCTTTGGTAGTTCAAATTCAAATCATTTTCCTGGACTTTGAGAAAGACAAACCAATCAGTGGGCACGTTCCTTGGAGAGGAGCAACAAGAAAATGCTCTACGAGACTGTTCTTCCTTGAGATGACCTGCATCCCTCATTTGGTACCGTTTGACATATGAAGTAGTAGAATTTAGCATATTGAATTCCACTCATTTTTGTGGTACTCTAGGCCGCTCTGTTACCCTCTTAACTCCAAAATTATGCTTAATTAATAATTAGCTAAAATTCTGCTCTGCCATTATCTTAGTTAACACAGGTAACATATAACTAATATTTATGTTGATAGCCGTAAGTATTTCCATGTATTCTGACTAATATACTTTCATGTTTTACTGCTTTGACACATACAAAAATCTATATCTTAGGCAATATTTCTGAAGAATTCCTGAACCAAAGGTGGTTACAAAATGTTAGAATAAAAAAGTAAGGAAACCTCAAATAATTAAAGGATTCTTTTCTAGGCGTCTCTAGGCCGCACTGGCCAGGTTTGAGATTTTGAGATTGAAGACTCAGGACTTATTTTTTTTCCCGCTTTATTGAGGTGTAATTGACAAATAAAAATCATGTATATTCAAGATGTACAACATGATGATTTGATATACATATACTGAACATTGTGAAATGATTACCACAATCAAATTAACACATCCATCACCACACATAGTTATTATTGTGTGTGTGTGAGGGGGTGAGAATACGCGATACTCTCTTAGCAAATTTCAAGTATGCAATACAGGATCACTAGCTATAGCCATCATGCTCTGCATTAGATCCCTAGAACCCGTTCATCTTATAACTGAACATTTGTACCCTTTGGGTAACATCTCCCCATCTCTGCCTCCCTGGCAACTACCATTCCACTCTCTGGCTCTATGACTTTAACTTTTTTAAATTCCACATATAAGTGAGATCATGCACTATTTGTCTTTCTAGGCTGAGGGCCTATTAAGTTACAAAGGTCATTTGCAATCCAGCAATCAGCCTTGGCTTCTTTAATACCATGTTTTAGACAACTGGGTTCAAGTCACAGTTATCGTGAGAAGATGGCATGCCTGTAGTAATTTTTTGTACTTTCTAATGAGTAGTTATTATTTTGCATGATTTTCTTTTGTAATTTGAATTACATGTACTTATCTGAAACATAACAAACTAATATTAACATTGTTTTGGTGGTATTCTATGCTATTTCCAGCATCCTTGACAAATAGTTTGTGAACTTTCTGCTCTATTTCCTTAGGCTTGATTAAAACAAACAAAAGGTTTATGTCATTTTTTGTAGCTAAATAATATATAAAATGCAAAAGGAAATAATATTTATTGAGCAGACTATATGCCCCAGACAGCTTAATTTATTTCAAACTTACAACAGTCATCCAAGAGACACATTAGTAAGCCTATTAAGAAAATGAGTTGGAGAGGTTAAGTAACTAGCCAAATTCAGACAGCTGGTGAGCAACCGAAGGTAGATTCCTGTGTAAACTCTGAAGTCTCTGATTCCAAGCCTAGGTTCTAGTAACCATATTACTATGTCTTCTTAAGACCCCGCTTATCAAACTGAATGTGCTAGCCAGAGTGATGCTACCTGATAGTTATTAAGTACTGCAGTCAGTCTTAAATCAGAATTTCCCTGTGGATTTTTAGACCTGTAAATAGCACTCCATTTAACCTGGCGGTACATGAATGGAAAGCTCTGCACTCTGGCACAAGGACATTTCCATTACTCTGCTTTCTGCTGATTCAAACCATTACATGGATTTATATAGTGGGAGTAACTGGATTATATGTGTGTCAAAGACAGTCCAAATAATGTAATAAAACATATACTTAGGAAAAAAAGTATATGCCTACAGAGTTCAATATTAAACGTTATTTAAAATAATCCATGTTTACTTCACTTCAAATCTATTCTTCTAAACAAAACCTTTCAAGTGAAACAAATCTACCACTTTTATTTGGCCAAAATTCATCATCGACAGGCTTACTCACTCAGATACTCCATTGTGTGGACAGACAGACCATTTGCACTCACCAAAAAGGTCTAGCATAGATATGGAAAGATTATAGTTAGCCTATTTCTTTTTGAAATTTTATATGCTAACAAAATAAACAATTTCTCTTGCATGATATGATTTCCATTCTACTAAGGTTTTCAAGTCTTTCTGCTTTCGATTATCTTATTTTACTGAGCAAGTGGTTATTTGTTTCCCTGAGAAAAGAATTTTACTTTTTCCATTTCAATATTCATACACAATCTTCCACAGTTACTTACAGTGTAACATCTGGTATTTCTAAATAAAACACCAGAAAACCTCTGAATCATAGTAGGAAGAACTAAAATATCAAGTACTGTACAAATGATATACTTCACAGAAGGGGAAAAAAACTTCCTGCTTGATATAATTGCTCTTTAGAGATCACAAACAATGCTTACATTCTTGCATCTATGTGGAACAGATCCTTTGTGGCATTAAAAGCCTAACTGTTCATTTGATGGCCATGTGTAATTCCTTTTAGAGAAACTAAAAATAAGTTTCCAACAGGCTTACTCACTCACATACTCCATTGTGTGGAAAGACAGCAAACAGGGGCAGAGAGCTAAGCCTTGACCCACTTACCACCGTCAGATGGTTCTGATCAATGTCTAAGAACCTATTAAAACCTTACTATTAGGGGATTAAAGGAAATAACAGATTCCTCCTGGTTCCCCAGAGCTTTTGCCTTTTTTGGGACAAAGTGGGCAAGTTTTTTTTATCTGATCTTTCCCCGAAAGTATGCCAATGAAATTACATACTCTCATCCTATAAAATGTAGTCAAACTTGATACAGAAACTAGTTCATGAAGATCCACAGAATTCCTATATTGTTACCTAAGAATTACATTTTAAATTTAACTAATACAAGAACTATTCTTTGTTCATGCAGTATATTTGCTTGCCTACAGAAATAACCAGAGTCCCCTGAGCCCTTGTGTTTCAGCAGTTTACAATATTAAATGGTCAAACCCCCTGAGTCTAGCTATCCACACCGCTTGCCCCCATCCTTCCTCCAGGCCATTCACCTGGTTCTCAGGCCTTCCCAGGTGTTCTTTCTGTTCTGCTTTCTGGCTACTACACACTGTCTCCCTTCCTGTTTCTAATGTGTAGATAATTTATTACTCTCCCCTTCTTGCTACACAGACTCACTATGTGAGCCCATAGATTCCTTTGTAGGTGGTATTCCTGTTGTTGGACCTGTGGTCTCTCTGGCTGCAGAAAGTGGTATTGGTGATGCCTCTAGAAACCTAAGATACAGTCCAGGCTCCAGCCCTGACATGCAGGGTCCAGCCTCAGTTTGGCCTCTCACCCATTTAATATAAATAATTATCCAGTGACTGAGCAAAGCTATTCTTGAACTTAGAGTATTTCTATTGGGCTTTAAAATTTTCCACCTTTATATTGACACATTCAATAAGTGGCTCTTATATTAAGGCAACATAAATTTATTTTTAGCAAAATTATGCTGCTGCTTGATCATTAGACCAAACTCACAAAAATTATAAAATAGATTATAATTATTTAGAACTTAATTGTTGGTTTCCGGTTTGATACTGATCTTAAGGACCTGATAAAAGTGTCTTTACATTTCCATCATTGACTGATCTTTCTACAGACAGGTTTACTTCTGTTTCCATTCAAGCTCTGATAATCACTAAACCAAGAGGTTTACTTCACACCTTCTTTTATTTTCCTTGTTTCTCTATTGTACAATAGCAAAAGCCTGGGCTGCTGGGTACACCAGAGGTATCTTGTCCCCAGCCCTCCTTAAATGCTTCATATTCTCAGGTACTGTTTGCCCTCACTTGCTTTTCTTTCTCTTTCTTTTTGCCCTCACTTAGTTGCTTTTCTTTCTCTTTATTTTCTTAGTCCTTTTTTTTTTTTTTTTTTTTTTTTTTTGGTAGTGGCATGATCACAGCACAGTATAGCCTTGACCTCCTAGGCTCAGGAGATCCTCCTGAGTAGCTGGGGTTACAGGCACCCACCACCACACCCGAATCATTTTTTTGTACTTTTAGTAGAAGTGGGGTTTCACCATGTTGGCCAGGCTGGTCTCGAACTCCTGACCTAAGGTGATCCACCAGTCTCGGCCTCCCAAAGTGCTGGGATTACAGACGAGAGCTACTGCGGCTGGCCTGAAGTGTATTTTCTAAAATAATCTATAAATTCTCTATATAAGATCTTATTAAATACTTGAATCAATGACAAATCAATAAAATAAATAATTTGTTTCTGATGCCTAAGAAAAATAAAGCTTTGCTAATAGTTACCATATTTGTGGATATATAGAATTTCAATTTATGGGTTATGGTAGTGGTTGAATTTTTCAATGTATTTCTTAATGGAATTTTTCCATATATAATCTGATTTTTCTGATGAATTATTTAATCTGTTTCAATGTGCTTTAAAATTGGGGAAAAAGGTTATGATAATATATGGAAGCAACATGGTGGTGTTGGTGACTCAAATTTAGGTGTACTTGTTACTTGGGTAGAAATTGAAAGATTTGGTAACATTTGCACTCTTTTGGATATAATTAAAAACCACATGTATATAATTTTACATTTTTGCTAGTTTTTCACACAATTAAATTATTTGATCCTCTTAACAAATTCATAAGGTAGATGGGGTATATTTATTTTTAATATTATTTTGCAGATGAGTAAATTATCATTAGAGAGGCTATATGGCTTTGAATTATAAGTCATGCTCACTGGCACCATTCATTCCTTCATTTAAAAAATAGTCATCCCACTATGTTCCCATCACTCTTCTAAACAATGGGAATATGGTGATGAGCAAGATAAAAAATGTTTCTAAACCGATGTGCTTTAACCTGTGTTTCATCTGATAATAGACATACCAAAGCTAAATAATTATTTGAGCCTTGGATATGTTATTAGTACAGTGACCATAGAACCTATTGTCCAAACCAGGATACTTAATTATGAAATAAGGAGCTCTTAAAAAATATGCTGGTTCAAGAGGCATAAACTAGGGACTCTTGCAAACCAATCAGGACCAGTGGTCACCCTATCTATGGAGGCAGTCCCTTGATAAGCAAACCACTAGAGAACACCATCCTACTTATTTTTAAAAGTTTCAGTCTGTGGAATCAACCTAAATACCATGGACCAGATAAAGGAAATATGGTACATATACACCACGGAATACTGCACAGCCACAAAAAAAGAATGAGATCATGTTCTTTGCGGCAACGTCATTGGATCTGGAGGCCATTATCCTAAGTAAGCTAATGCAGGAACAGAAAACCAAATACTGCATGTTCCCACTTATAAGTGGGAGCTAAACCATAAGTACACATGTACACAAAGGAGGGAACGATAGACACTGAGACTATTTGAGGGTGGAGGTTGAGAGGAGGGTGAGGATTGAAAAGCTACCTATCAGGTACTATGCTTATTACCTGGTTGATGAAACAATCTGTATGCCAAATCCCCACAACATGCCATTTACCTGTATAACAAACCTGCACATGTACCCCTGAACCTAAAACAAAAGTTAACAATAAAAATAAATAAAAGTTACAGTGTAATAAGAATTTCAAAATCTGACCTTCATTATTTTAGGGACTTCTGAATACACTGCTTTCCTCTGTCAATTAAACAGGAAACTGCCAGACTGAATCAATAGAATGTTTTTGGCTGTAAGAAATAGAAAACCCAACTGAAACTTGCTTATTCAGTTAATAGAATGTAATATCCTAAAAGGTCTACAGGTAAAGCTGGCTCAGGTAGAGGTTTTATCTAGTGGTCCAGCATTGACACGAAGGACCTGGTTTTGGTCTATCTCCTCGTTCTACAAGTTTTGATATAGGCTTCATCACAGGCAGTTATGCCTCAAGACCACCAGATGGCTTCCATAATCTCTCAGTTCTACAAGTTCCTGTAGTCCCATCAAGTAGGACAATGTCATTGTCTTAGCGGAAAAAGTTGTTATAAATGTTCATCGTTCATAGCGGCTAAGTTTATTTGACTATTTTTGAACGATTCTCTGCATCTGGAGGATGGAATGTGCTGATCAGCTTAGCCTAATGTGATGGTTAATACTGAGTGTCAACTTGATTGGATTGAAGGTTGCAAAGTTTTGATCCTGGGTATGTCTGTGAAGTTATTCCAAAGGAGATTAACATTTGACTCATTTAGATTTACTATCATATTTGGTAAAGCAACTTCTTCTCTGTGTGTGTGTGTGTATACATATGTGTGTGTGTGTGTGTGTGTGTATATATGTTTGTGTGTGTCTATATGTATAATATATGACTGCACAAAGAACAAGCCAGTTTCTGAAACATTTTCTACAGCTTCTACTATAAGGCAAAAGCTGTTTTTTATTGTTATGAATATGTATTTGAAGCCCTCTAAAGGTTAGTCACTGGCAAACAAGGAATCAGACAAATATTGAAAAACTTGTGGGTACAACTCAGTCAAGGAGTCGATTCTCCTCGGGGAAACATAATAATTATCCAATTTTTCATAACCAAAATGTGGTTCTAAACTTTCTCAGAGACCCTCTTCTATGAGAGCCAATAATATAGCTAACTGTCAACAACCCCACAATACCAGGTTTACCCTTTAAATACAAGATGGAGTACATAAACAGATGGAATGCCATGTACCCAGACAACTTGATCCAATTCCCTGGATCAGCAGCCCTCAAAATGCCTTGTCATTAATCCACTTGCAAGGCTCCCCAAACATGACAACAATTCTGGAAACCCCAAACCCCAGTCGACTTGGATAGGATAGCTAGGTCAACCTCTGCATCCATTTCTTATTTTCTCCCTACCGTCATAAGTCCACAAAAAATGTCTGGACCTCTTTATAGTACAAGCCTAAAACCATTTCCAAGCTACCCAGAGTGGCATTCTGCATGGTAACCAGAGTAGGGTGAAAGAGATGGCAGAGAAATTATTCATGCCTCAAACAAACTAAAGACCTTCCACCCTGCAATTTGGGCTTTCCTCAAGGTCTTACAGAAAGAACTGCATTCAGGAGCTTGGGTGGTCCTGTATTGGCAGGGGCCAGAGGAGAAGTGAAGCAATGCATGAGGCACTAGAGACAAGCCTACAGAGTTAAATGCAGCTAAGATACTAACTCATCAGTCAACATCCACCCCTTTCTGTTGTGATGCATGCCATTTTAAATTTAGTGATTTGTTCTTGGACAAAATGCCACATAATACTTTCTTTCATTCTTGAGTTTTCTATTCAGAACACTGTTATAAAAGATACTAGTTTCCACCATGGAAAGCAATCATTGGTATGATTATGTGAATGGAAGATAAATCATTTAAATTTCTTTTCTTCTACTCTTATACTAACAGGATTAAAGGCTATAGAACGAAACAGTAACAGAACAAGGACAGTCAATACACAAAGGAAGAAATAAAGCAACTCCATTAGTAGCCAAAGAAAGGAAAATCAAACTCATCATCACATAGTATTTTTACCTATTATAATGGCAAAAAATGAAAAATAATTGAAAATAAATTAGAAAACCTCCAATGTTGTTTAGGATGTAAGGAAACAGACTTTCATTAACTGCTGGTAAACATGTAAATTGTCAAAACATTTCTGGAAAAAGATTTGGAATTATCAGAGATACTTGATACATGTACAAAGGAATTTATGTGTCAAAGAGTATAATGTATTTGTAAGTGTTTATGCTGCAGTCAGAATATACACAGAGTTGTTTGGTTGGATGTGTCTTTTGATTGGTCAGCCCCAGGCTGTACTAGTTGTAAAATATTTTTATTTTCATCCCTACATATGTGCTAGCACTCATTTCAATATATTTCTCACACTAAGTATATTAGTATAATTTTAAATGAATAATTGGTAAGTAGTAAATGACATTTCTCTGATTTAGTTTTTATTTCTATAATTGTTGGTAAGATTAAACATATTCCCATGTTTACTCAGTATTGCCATTTTTTTTTGAACATTGCCTATTTATATTGTTTGACTTCATTTTTCTATTGGAAAGTTTATCTCCCAGTAATTCATTAGAGCTATTTGTACATTAGGAATAGGTAACATTTTTAATAGCTATCTTTCCCACTTAGTCTTGAGACCACAATAATTATTTCATCATTTTATAAATAAAGCATTTTAAAAATTTCTCAGCAGCATAACCATTTCTTCATTATGTTTGTTTTTGTAAAAATACAGAATTTGAATTTTTTCTCTATAGTCAAAAATCACTATTTCTTCTCTCTTAAAGTCCTCCTATTTACTTAGAAAGTTCTTCACGCCAAACAAAATAAATACTAACCTACCATTAATTTCAAATATTTATCTCTTTAATATAAGTATAGTTTATTTTTTGTGAAGACTTTTTTTCAACAGAAAACAACTTTACTCATGATTTGTGATTTTATATTTGTTATAAAACAAGTCCTGATATATGTACTAGGGTTTGTTTCCTGGCTTTCTAGTCTGTACCATTCTTCACATTATACTTTCATAAGTACTCCTAATTACAATGACTCTAGCTTTTTCTTATCCTGTAGTATCTTACACATCGTAACCCTGAAGTTTATTTTTTTCCAGCATTTTTGTTTATACTCATACATTTTTATGTTTACTATACTTTATAAAGTACCAAAATAATAATATAAATTTTGATTTAAGGTTAGATGGAACAAATTTATCATGATTAGTCCTTTTATCCAGGTCTATGATATGCAACTCCCTTTACTCAAGTCCTTTAAAATGTTTTATTTAAAAAACTTTGTAGTTTCTTCATATTAGTCTTGGTTAGATGGTCATATTACTCTTAGGTGGGTTTCTTTTATTGTTTTTCATTTTTGTTTTATCTTACAGTGGTAATTTAGATTTTCTATATTTTTTATTGATTCTTGCTTAATACATATTTGTTACAACTTATATTGCATTTAGTCATTTTTCTGAACTTTAAAAAAAGGCATTTGTTTCCCATAGACTACTTTAAAATGCTGAGTAGTCAATCACATCTAAAAATTATCACAATTTATCTCTTTCTGATATTTAGGTCTCATGTCTCTGATGAATATATTATCACATTGTCTAGAACTTGTAAAACAGTATTAAGCAATTACATTTGATAGTTGGCCTATTTGTCTTATTCATGACTTTAATGAGAAGTTCCTTAATGTTTTACCATTAAGCATACAACTGGCTGATAATTGAAAAATAATATTCTTTTGCAGGTTGAAAAAGTATATTCTTATTTAAGTTTTTTTAAGAATTTTGAATCATGAATAAACACAGAATTTCGTTAAGTATATTTACTTTTGCTTTTGATTTGTATAGTAATGTAGTCTCTCTTTAAACTTTCTGATATATTATTATATTTTCTAAGAAAAAGCTAAAACCATGTCTTATTGCTGTGTAACAAACCACTCAAAATGTACTAACTTAAAACAGCCACCATTTTATTTTCTCACAATTCAATGAATATGCAGTGTGGGCTGTGCTCTGCTGGGCAGTTATTATGTCTGTCCCACCTCAGCCATTTAGGTGGCTTAAGAAAATTGAAATAATCTGGCAACTTACTAGAGTCTTATGGTGATTAATATTAGGTGTCAACTTGATTGAAGGATGTCTAGGTAGCTGATAAAAGTATTGTTTCTGGGTTTGTCTGTGAGGGTATTGTCAGCAGAGGTTAATATTTGAGTTAGTGGACTGGGAGAGGAAGACCCACCCTCAGTGTGGGTGGAGACCATCCCATCGGCTGCCAGTATGGCTAGAACAAAGCAGCTGGAAGAGGGTGGGATAAGCTGGGTTGCTGAGTCTTCTGGCTTTCATCTTCCTCCCATGCTGAATGTTTCCATCTGTTCCTCTTGCCCTTGAATATCCAACTCCAGGTTCTTTGACCTTTGGACTCAAACCAGTGGTTTGCTGGGGGCTCTCAGGCCTTCAGCCACAAACCAAAGGCTGTACTGTCAGCTTCACTGCTTTTGAGGCTTCTGGACTCAGATTGAGCCACTATTGACTTCTCTCTTCCCCAGCTTGCCGAAGGCCTATTGTGGGACTTACCTTGGGAATGTGTAAGCCAATTGTCCCTAATAAACTCCCTTTCATATATATATATATGTATCCTATCAATTCTGTCCCTCTGGAGAACCCTGACTAATACAAGGCTGGATGGATTAAAATGTTTTCACTCACATGGCTGGTCATTGGTGCTGGCTGCCAACTGGCTTACTTCATTCCTGTCCTCCAAATCATTTTGTAAAACAAGTAGATATGTATTTTTCTTGCTTGAAACCTTTCACTAGACCTTTTCCTTAGGCTTTAAAGTTTATTCTCTTTAGCAAGATTTATAAAATCCTTCATGATCTGGCCTCTGCCTCTCTCCTGCTCATTATAGACTAGAAGACTCTAGTATTTAAAAAAGATGAGGTAGTGTCAGTAGGACCAGGAAATGGAAGAAACAGCACTGTATGGTTTGCAAAAGTCCCTTGCCCCAAAGTGGCGATGTAATTTACCATCCCAACAGGACACTTTTGGAAATAAAAAGGGCTTTCTTAATAATTATGCCAGGATAACAGACATGAACCACTAGTGCTCTGACACAGCAGGGTCTGACCCCACTCCTCCCCACACTTACCCATATCTTTACCTCCACACCTATACTCTACCTAACAATGTACAATCATAGCTCTAGAACTTACCCTACTGCTTCATGCCACTAACACTTTCATATAAATGTTCCCTCTACTTGGAATGTCTTTTATCAACTACAGTCCCCATCAAGTTTCCTCTCAGAAACCTACCTTGAATCCTTATACTGAGCTAACCATCTTTTCTTTTAAATGCTATCTCTATTCCAATATTATACATAATTAACACATAGAATTGGAATCTGGATTTTTTTTATATCCTTTTATGAGGAACTGAGAATTTCTTTTTATAACCCCCCTTTTTTTTTGTTAGAGGGAATGTAGCAGATACAAGGTTTTAAGGTTTAAAGAAAATGAGACTTCATTTTTTATTCTTTGGATGTGACAAGCTGCCGAATGTGCTAAATAAGGGAACCAAAGTTAATGAACCATTTGCTGCCCAGGAAAAGAGTAGTTATGGTCTGAGATATTGAAAAAATGCAAAAATCCGAATATCATTAGTATGTGGTTTTATAGTGTATGCTATTTTAAAAGCAGAAGATTTCTCTTTTAATTATTTTGTCATTAGGCTCAAAAGAAGAACAGTCTGCAATGACTAAACACATGTCAGCTAATATGGGAAACAGAGTTTGGCCTGGGACTGTGCAGGGAGAAAACACAACAGGAAACTAAAACTTATCTCAGTTAATTCACAAAATAAAATTTGTCCATTTTGAAGATAAAGTGCCATTATTTCATTCTGCAACTTCAGTCTTTTATTCCAATACCAGAATGCAAGTTATCATACTTGAAGATTTATATACTCAATAGTTCAATATAGACCATTGACCAGATGACAATTTCATGGCATAATACACATTACCAGTTACTAATTGAAAATTAACTCATGGCAAATTCATATCATATGTCTGGAAGGAGACTGATTAAGTTGCCTTTAAAGCATCCTTGAGATCAAGCTTCTGGCATGAAAATGAAAAATAAGTTGAAGAATATTAATAAATGTTAATAAAACCTGAAAAAATATTAGAGTGTAGAAAAATTACATAGGAAAACTTTTGCTCTGGAAAACAGCTTGAAATGCTTGTCCTTTAAAACTCCATAGACAGTTTCCATATTCATGTCTATATTTGTCATGCCA
The DNA here is from genome assembly GCF_049350105.2 of Macaca mulatta. Lineage (NCBI taxonomy): Eukaryota > Metazoa > Chordata > Mammalia > Primates > Cercopithecidae > Macaca > Macaca mulatta. The sequence continues at coordinate 111,191,277 of NC_133409.1, forward strand.
GAAAAGGATGAAAGGGAGGAAGGAAAGGAATGTCCATGTCTGGAGAGGAACGGGAAAGCTTATGTGCTTCAGGGATTCAGGCTTTACATCATACATATTTGAGATGTTAACTCACACTAAAGATAGATCAAGTCTTCTCCTTAATTACATATATACACTATTGCGGGAAAACTTGCGGAATTAAACTTAGTGTTTTCTTTCCAGTATTTCTTCAGGATATTTGACAAATCCACAACTGATGTAAAATTTAGAAATACTTCTATAAGAAATGCCACATTTTCCATCTATTCACTGATTTCTAGCTACTTTGATTTGTGCCCTAATTTCTTAATAATAGCTCAAACAACAAAGACAGTAATACTTTACAGTGGAAATAATGATTTGGGAATCAAAAATTACTGAAGAGCAGAACTGACTTTCGTGTTTATTTGAGGACTTTTTATGAAACAATGATTTTCAAATTCAGTTCTTATCTCCTCTATTATATGATTCTAATGGGAGAGTTGCAGTTGGGAAAGTGGTCTCCTTCTTATGACTAACCTCAGTCCTTTACTGCAGCATGCTGCAATCATCAAGGCTTGTAAAATCTTTTTTGCAGGGCTATAAGGAAGTAAATTACAATATCTTCATTGGGGTCTATTTGTCTAAAAGCAGAAGCTGGACTGACTGAACTCATACAATCACAGAGTTCAACTAAATTAGGTTGTTGAATTGTTATGATGAACAATCAAATAGCATGAGACTGCCACCCTTTTTCAATGTCACCTAGAAAGAAAATTTCAGATTATGTAAATAAAAATATTATATTTAAAAAGTTAATAGAAAATAAAGTTTTATCATCCATATTCCAGATATAAACTACTTTGATAAAATCTATGTCTATAAAATGAAATACTATTATTTCTATATTTCTAATGTTATATTTGGCTTTACATAGTCTAATATACGGATTGCTGACCAAACTTTTCATTTTTAATTCAAATATTTTTTATTGTGTAATAACAGCATACATGTTGATTGTTAATTTTAGCATATTGCGTATTAGAGAACAAGAAAGATAATATTTTGAAAAATAAAAACAAAAACACTTCTGCAGTTGAAATGTTGCATAACTTAACTTCTTTAGAGTATACTGAATTTATGTATTTCTCATTTCCTTGCCAAAAAATAACAAAATAGCAAAATAGATATATAGAATATATTATAACTACATTGAAAAAGAAAATCTGAAAATTGAGAAAAAAAGATATACTAAGAATGGCAATTGGTACCATCAAAAAGACATGATAAGGCATAAAACCTGACTTGTAATGTCAAGGAACCAAATATGGCATAAACCAACACCTAATTCCTTTCCTCCTGGACACATAGTTAAGCTGTATTCCCCACTCTCCTTGCAGTTATGGTAGCCACATAACTGATTCTTGATCAAGGAAATATGAGCCACAGAGATGTGCACCACTCCTAAACCCAGGCTACACAAGCCTCTCATGCATAATTTTCTCACTCTTTCCCAACTCTAATATTTAAAGAAGGATGAACTCACAAACTCGAAGGAGTCTGGGTTTTTGAATGACCACATTAAAGGCGATTCACACCTTGGTTCCAGAAGTACCCACACTGGCTCTTGTGTGAGTGATAAATAACACTTATTGTGTTAAGCCACAGAAATTTTTGAGTTTGTTTATTACAACGGTTGGCATTACTTACCATACTAATACACTAAGGCAGTTCCTTGATTAGAGACAAAAAATATATTCAATTTTCAAGGAAAATCAAATTTGATTATTCTTAATTATTCTTAATTTTGTAGGTAAAAATGAGTACTCCTTTCATAAAAATGTGTGAGCAACATAAAATGCCAAAATTAAAACTGTACATCTAATACTTACAGTAAGTTTTTGTCAAAGCTTGAAGATAGTAACAGTTCAAACATTATTTGGTCACAATGACTTACTGAAAAATCTAATGTAATATGGTCCAAAAGTATAAACTTTTATTTGGTCATCTTTATGAACAACAACAGCAACAACAACAGAATTTAAACAAATAAAGGAGAGGATGAGGTCTATCAATTTTCAAATATTTTTCATTTTAATTCACACCAGATAATAGTGTCATGTATGACACACTCCCACATGTACCAGGTGCAACTTCATCTTTTCCTCTGTCAAGAAAGATAATGGGATGCAAGGGTATAAGAAGAGTGTAATCATTAGGTGAATCTTAACTTCATTCTGACTTAATTTGTAATATAAACAATTCGTCAAATTTAAGATTTTCCCAATGTTGAAAAATAAATAGTAACATATTGTAGAAGAACTCTGCCTTTTGCTGTGGTTAGAAAGACTCGGATAGAATTAGTGTTTTGGTCTGTCAGAGAAAGCCAAGACCAGTATCCTAAGGCTTTTTGACAAATAAGCCCATTCTGGTCACTGCTGCCTCAATAGCTTGCTATCTCTGCCATCTCTTCACCAGAGTAGATCCCACCTGATGTCTGCCTCAGCATCTGGAGACGGGATGGCTCTGACCGCTACAGCAAGAGCTCCTCCCGCTTAAGCAACCACAGGGAGGCTGGAAAGGCGTGCTGGTCTTGTGCCTCAGCAAGGCAAGAACTCACCGGCTGAAAAAAATTTTTATGAAAGGAAAAGGGTTCAAAGAATAGGGCAGCCAAAAAGAGTGCAAATAGCTGCTACAGAACATGTATAGAATTAAAAACAAAAATAAGACTTTAAACTTTACAGTAGAGAATCCTGGGCCACACATCAGCCAGGTAATGAAGGCTAACATAGCCAGTGATAAGCTAGTCATATTAATATTATGTACTCCCCAGGAACATGTGATGAGCATGGAAACTTCATTTCTGTGGTCACTCTTCACAAAAACTCACAATCCAGCATCAGACAAACCCAAATCGAGGGCCGAAATATCTAAACAGCACTGCAACCATCAAGGTCATCAAAGACGAGCAAAGACAGAACTGTCATGGGGGAGAGAAGGTCAATGGGACATGATGACTAAATATGATGTAGTGTCCTGAATAGTATCCTGGAACAAAAAAAGACATTAGGGAAAAACTAGTGAAATCTGAATAAAATGTGGAGTTTAGTTCGTAGTAATATACTGACATTGGCTCTTTAGTTGTGTCAGATGTACCACAGAAATGTAATGTCTTAACTATAGGAGAAACTGCCTGAGTGAAGAGTATATGAAAATCTCTGTATGAGTCTTCCACATTTTCTGTAAATATAAAACTAAATTCTAAAACAAAAATATATTTTTAAAATAACGCTTTTGCCCCAGCTGGCGAATGTTTGTGTGCACACTGGTATGAAAAATACTCTCCAGTTTTTCCCCTCACTTTTGCATAAAACAATAATGACTGGTACAGTTCTTTGAAATAGCAGTCTTACTGATTTTTAAAATTTTATATTAAATGTCATTGTCGTTTGTGGCTTTCATTTTAACCAATATTTATTGAAAGTATTTAAGGTTTATAATATTCTATTTCTACTGCCTTTCGCAAAAAATTACAACCAACTATAATTAATGATTTTCTTAGAAATGAGATCCGGAAAACATTCCTTGCTGAGGTTATAATATGATCTAGATAGCAGGAGTTGAAAGTTACATATTTTGATAGAGGCTGGGGCTGGGAATGTTCTTGTCGCTATTAAAAGGCAGGATTAAATGGGCCTTTAGTATGCAATTATAAAGATGAAAGAGTTTAATCAGTTATTCTCATTGAATGAAAGGCATCTCTTTGCCATATGGAGGTGAACTGTGGAGGATTTGCCCAAAGAATTTAATAAACCACTATAAAGTTTGTTCTGAACATTTCTGATAAATATGAGTTATAAAACTTGTGTTTCATCAAAATGTTAGGTCCAAGCCGTTTCATTAAAGTCAAATTTATACTCAAGAACATACCTGTGTGTCTGAATTCTTAGCCACCTAGGGGTAACCTTATTTTAAGATGTTATTTAAATCCTGTTGGATGCTGACTCTATCATAATTTCAAAAGAGAAAGAATTGTAAGACTTTTGGGCAGGATATGAGCTTCCTGAGAAGGTTTTTAGCCACACTGTGTTCATAGGCATGCAGTAAACACTGTGTCTGCCCAGAATGTTATAGTACCTCTCTGCCAAAATTCAAAGACTAATTCTGACGTTTATAATACATAAAAAGGCTTTTAGTTATAACAACCTTCATGATACAAGGCTGTTCTTTTAAAGACTCTCATCAAAGGCACTTTTACATAAAAATTTTTAAAAGAAGCAAAATGATGTTTTATGGTAACATACACTTATGTGACATTGTAGGAGATACATTTTTATATATTAATGATGAAAATAATCTTTAGGAAATGTACTTTTAAAAACTATATTGATGAGTAATTTGATTTATCCAAAGTAGGTCTCTGACAATTTTCTTCCTAGTGAAAGCTACTGAATGACTTGTCTGAAAGCAGCATAAAGATTCTTGAAGACCATGTTGCTACCTTATAAATGGACCCAGCCATAGAGGATAGAGAACTCTAGACCAGAACTTGATGAACAAGGTTTAGCACAAAAATTTCCAATGTTAAAATTGCTGATTAATACATGCTAGCCTACTCTACATAGCTAAATATGCCAACTGTTTCTGCATTTTCATGGAATTTGTCAAATTATTGACCACAGATTGATGATTACTTTATTATATCTGTTATCTTTCTCTCCATTGGTAACATTTTACTCCATCACTTAAGTAAGTAGGATTTCTTCTCTGTACTACTTGCCATACTCATAGGTGAACTACACATATAGAGGGTCATACATAATTAGCCCAGAGGACTATTTAAAAAGTAATGTGCTTTTAAACATTTTGTACATACAATCACTCAAGTTCTGACTGGTGGCTGCAAAAATAAGCAAGCCAAAATGGATATTGCCTATCTGCCTACAATAGGATAAAATCTTCCTATCAAAGGGGCTTGGTTCTAATTATCTTTGTGTCTCCAAAATCATTCAAAGCAATGCCTTACACTATTAAAAAACGAATGGGTATGTGTTAATAAATAAATAATCAAGAAATTGTTATAGTTTCAAAATGTAGATTATCTACTTTATATGTATTTCATCAGAGCTGTTCTCACTTTTTTAGCCAGGATTGATTCTGTACACAGGCATATGATGATCAACTGTGCAGCACAATGTAGGGAGGAAATGTTCAATAGAAAACAGAAGTTCAAGAATCTAGTTCTTTCCTATTGATTCAGCAGCAAATATTAAATTCCCATGTCTATACTTTTACTTTTTAAACTTTTGGCTCCATAAAAATAAAACAGTGACTTACTTCCTGAGTGAAAGTGGCAGACATTCAATTAGTTTTTGGTCGAGACATGATGATAATGGGCAAGAACTAGTCTGAGAGTGATTGGCTTGAAGGGCCGTATCATTTAGGATTTTTAGCAAGGGCTAAAAAGCAGAAGAGTAATACATACTCCTTGGGGACTATAAAGAGGTAATGAGGTCTCTCAGAAGAAAAATTCCTGAATTCACAATTCTAAAGTTGATTATAGGAGTGATTTTTATGGCAAATATAAACATGATTCTTAGCAGGTCCCTTATGCTTTGCTTTTATAAATTTTTTTTTTTTTTTTTTTTTTTTTTTTTTTTTTTTTGAGACAGAGTCTTGCTCTGTCGCCCAGGCTGGGGTGCAGTGGCCGGATCTCAGCTCACTGCAAGCTCCGCCTCCCGGGTTTAGACCATTCTCCTGCCTCAGCCTCCCGAGTAGCTGGGACTACAGGCGCCCGCCACCTCGCCTGGCTAGTTTTTTTTTTTTTTGTATTTTTTAGTAGAGACGGGGTTTCACCGTGTTAGCCAGGATGGTCTCGATCTCCTGACCTCGTGATCCGCCCGTCTCGGCCTCCCAAAGTGCTGGGATTACAGGCTTGAGCCACCGCGCCAGGCCTATAAAAATTTTATAGCCATAATTTGTCTTAGAGAAGTTGTCAATCTTCTATTTTAGCTTCTACCCTACATTTAGTTTCCCTCCCCGCCATCAACAAAAAGCTGTAAACATACTGATAGGTTTACCTATCAAAATTGTTATAGTCATTATTTTATTGTTTTAGGTGTCAGTGGCTGTGGGTTAACTGCTGTCACTCCACTGAATGTCTTTCCATTCCAGAGCTCAAGCTAAAGGAACAGTTCCTATGTGGAAACAGAAAAGAGTAAGAGAATTATTATAAGTTTAGATGTTTCTTAAAACTTGTGCTTAGACCTTGTGTAAGTCATACCTGTTTATGCTTCATGGTCATAAAAAGAGAAAGATTAAGTGGCCTGGACTCTTAACTGTTTTCTCACTCCCTTGCAACCTCCAATTCCAGTTTTAATGATATAATCTCTTGTCATATTTGATGGCTAATTTTAGTTGTCAACTTTACTGAATTAAGGGGTACCCAGGGAGCTGGTAAAGCATTATTTCTGAGTGTGTCTGTGAAACGGTTTCTGGAGGAGATTGGCATTTGGATCAGTAGACTGAGTAAGGAAGAGCTACCCTCAATATGAGTGGGCACCATTCAATTGCTTAGGGCCCGGATAAAACAAACAAACAAAAGAAAGGCAAATCATATCTCTTCTGGAGCTAGGACGCTCTTCTTCTCCTGCCCAGGGACCTCAGAACTTAAGGCATTCCAGCCTTTGGACTCTAGAATGTGCACCAGCTGCCTCCTGGTTTCTCTGGGCTTCAGCCATAGGCTGATAGTTACACTACTTGTTCCCCTCATTGTAAGGCTTTTGGACTTGGACTAAGCCATACCACTGGTTTCCTTGGTTCTCTACCTTGCAGATAATCTATCTTGGGACTTCTTAACCTCCATGACCCCATGAGACAATTCTCCTAATAAACCCTATCTATCTATCTATCTATCTATCTATCTATCTATCTATCTATCTATCTATCTATCTATCTATCTATCTATGTATCTATCTATCTACCTACCTACCTGCCTGCCTACCTACCTGGATTAGTCAGGGTTTTCCAGAGGGACAGAACTAATAGGATAGATGTATATATAAAGGGGAGTTTATTAAGGAGTATTTACTTGATCACAAGTTAAAGTCCCACAGTAGGCTATATGCAAGCTAAGGAGAAAGGAAGCCAGTCCAAGTCCCAAAACATCAAAAGTAGGGAAGTCAACAGTGTAGCCCTCATTCTATGGCCAGAGGCCCAAGAGCCCCTGACAAACAACTGGAGTAGGTCCAAGAATCCAAAAGCTGAAGAACTTGGAGTCTGATGTTCAAGGGCAGGCAGCATCCGGCACAGAACAAAGATGGAGACAAGAAGATTCAGCAGGTCTAATCTTTCCACGTTCCTCTGCCTGCTTTTCTCCAAGCTGTGCTGGAAGTTGATTAGATGGTGCTTGCTGCCCACCCACATTGAGGGTGGGTCTGCCTCTCCTAGTCCACTGACTCAAATGTTACAGACACCCTTGCAGACACTTTCAGACACTAAAATGTTAATCTCTTTTGGCAACACCCTTGCATCCTTCAATCCAATCAAGTTGACACTCAATACTAACCATCACAAATCTACCCCCATCAACTTGAACCCATACACATGTCCTGAAGTGAGACATAATCTTCAAATAAAGACAATAATAAGGTCATAATTATGCCTAACAAAATACTGCTATCTTTCATATGACCAGAAACGTGCCAATCCCCAACCCAAATGCTACTACATAAAGTTAACAACATTTAAATGTTGATATAAAGTCAATAAATCATGTCACATGATAAAAAAGAAAGAAAAATGAAGATATTTTCTTAGTATGAGTGTATACATGCACAAACATGTTCTTAACAAAAGGAGGAGGAAATACTCATGACAATCAAAATCCTCATTTCTGCAACTGCTCACGTGGTTGTAGCTGGTGTTGATGACTACCTTCTTCTACTACCCATTCTGTATTCCCTTTGCTTTCAACAAGCACCTCAGCAGATCATGGGTTTTTACCTGGTGAAGTGACCCAAACCTTCATTTCTGAAGGGTCTGGGCCATTTGTAGTCCTGCCTGAATTGGGCTGTTGTAGTTTCACATTGACCTTAATCACATGGACATGGTTACACTAAAAGATGCCCTAAGGGATCTCCTGTATTCCATGCATAGTCTTCCTTACCTCCATTGTGGAGTAGTAGACTGATTTTGTCTTGATATTCCAGGTAGTCACCCCAGCCAACACTGTAACTTCCTTTTTAGCCTCTTGACCTACAGGTAGGAGAAGCCCAAAGTGGCCAGGTAACATTCTTAACTTCCAGTTTAATGGAGTCATTATTGTGTCTCCTGGTGGCACCAATCCTCCCTCTGGAACTGAGACCTCAAGGCCAGCAGAACAGGAAGCAACAATTTTGCTAGTGGGTCACTAGTGGTGATGGTGAGTAGTGCCACTTCAACTTTCACCCCTTGATTCCTGGACCTGTGAATCCTGGCTATGGGAGAAACACTGCCATCTATTGGATGCTGATTCAGAGCATACATAACCATCTGAAGAACCTTGTCCCAGCCCTGCAAAGTATTTGTCACCTAGTTGGCATTGTGACTTCAAAAGGCCATTCCACTGTTCTATTAGTCCAGCTGCTTCAAGATGATGGGGAACATTGTGAAACCAGTGAATTCCACGAGCACGAGCCCACTCCCACATTTCTTTGGCTGTAAAGTGAGTGCCTTGGTCAGAGTCAATGATATGTGGAATATCATGTGGGATGGTTAATACTGAGTGTCAACTTCATTGGATTAAAGGATACAAAGTATTGATCCTGGGTGTGTCTATGAGGGTGTTGCCAAAGGAGATTTGAAATTTGAGTCAGTGGGCTGGGAGAGGCAGACCAACCCTTAATATGAGTGGGTACAGTGTAACCAGCTGCCAGATTGCCTAGAATACAAGTCAGCAAAAAAAAATGTGAAGAGACTGCCCTAGCCCCCCAGCCTACATGATTCTCCCATACTGGACACTTCGTTTCCTCAAACATTCGACTCCAAGTTCTTCAGTTTTGGAACTCGGACTGGCTCTCCTTGCTCCTCAGCCTACAGACAGCCTATTGTGGGACATTGTGATTGTATAAGTTAATACTTAATAAATTCATATATATATATTAGTGTATATATCAATTAGTGCATAATTATATATATATTCCATTTGTGTGCTCTCTCTCTCTCTCTATATATATATACACACACACACAGTTCTGTGCCTTTTTCTCTCTATCCCTCTCCATATATATATACACACACACACATATATAGATATATATATATATATATACACACATTCCAATAGTTCTGTCCCTCAAGAGAACCCTGACTAATACAGATTTTGGTACCAGGAGTGGTTTAGAGGAACAGAATATTAAGGATGGAGTCTTTTGTTGGTTTTGGGGTTTCTGGAATTGGCTGCTTAATATGATTACACCCAAAAATGCTAAGGACTCTACTTCTAATAGTATGGAGAACACTGATAGTCCTTGGTCAAAATGATATAAAGAGTTATGCAAAATAAACGCATTTGACACTCCTGATTCATTGCTCATGAAAGGCAAGGAGTTTAGTGACTCTATACACAATACATGTGACCATATGTGGAGAACCAAGGAACATAATGAAGCTAGTTGGTGCTCCTAAGTTCACTGGAAAAAGTGATGAAAGAAAATAATGAACTCAGAGATTCTATATCCCAGCTTCAGAAGCAGATACTGAGCCTCAAACCTGCTAACATTGCCCTGAGTGAGAGTCTTATCTCCCATAGAGAAAGAGCTGAAATTGTGGAAAAACAGACACACGTTCTTATCATGCAAATGGTGGACCTGTAACTAAAGGTGCATGCAGAGCCTTACCAGGTGTCCACTGTTAAAGTGAGGGTATTGATTGGAAAAGAATGGGACCCTGTAACTTCGAATGGGAACCTGCGGGAGGACCCTGATGAAGCTGGGGACACTGAATTTGTAAACTCTGATGAAACTTTTTCACCAGAAGAAACAGCTACCCCATCCCCAGTAGTGGCAATATCCCCTCCCCGACTCATGCTGCCATCAGCCTTTCCACATCTGTCTGAGGTAAACCCTGCCCTGCCTGAAGCAACAGTGATGGCCTCCCATGAGGCAGTTTGCCAGACAAGATAATGTTGATTCTCCTCAGGAGCCACCCCAAACATCCCTGTTTGCTTCTAGACCTAGAAGTAGACTAACGTCCCAGCAGGCCCCTAGAAGTGATGTTGAGAGTGTGACCCATGAGGAGGTGTGCTACACTTGGAAAGAACTGCTGAGTTTTCTAATATATATGAACAGAAATCTGGAGAACAGGCATGGGAATGGATATTGAGGGTGTGGGATAATGGTGAAAGGAACACAGAGTTGAAACAGGCAGAATTTATTGATTTGGGTCCACTAAGTAGGGATTCTGCTTTTAATGTCACAGCTTGGGTAGTTAAAAAAGTTCTAATAGTTTGTTTGCTTGGTTAGTTGAAATATGGATTAAAAGATGGCCTACTATGAGCAAGCTGGAAATGCCTGATCTCCCTTGGTTTAATGTAGAGGAAGGGATCCAAAGGCTTATGGACATTGGGATAGTGGATTGAATTACTTACTTTAGACCTACTCATCCCAGTTGGGAGGGTTCAGAAAATACCCCCTTGACCAGTGCCTTGAGAAATAGATTTGTGAAGGCAGCACCTGCATCTGTGACGAGCCCTGTAATTGCTCTTCTCTGTATGTCAGATCTAAGAGTGGAAATCACAGTCACTCAACTACAAAATTTAAATAGAGTTAGAATTAGATCTTGAGGTGTCAGGAGCCAAGTGGCAGCACTCAACCATGAAAGGCAAGTTGGGCATAGCTACGGTAAAGGATAGCAGAGGCCAAATACCAATCATAATACTCTGACTCCTGTAGAGCTCTGGCCTTTTCTAATTAATCACGATGTTCCTAGAAGTGAAATTGATAGGAAGCCTACTGCACTCCTACTTAATTTACAAAAACAAAAAACTTCTAGGTCAACTGAACAAAAGACTAATTTGAATTATAAAAACAGGTAATCAAGGCCCCTCAGTCAATTTCCAGACTTGAGCCAGTTTACAGACCCAGAAACTCCTTGAGTGAAGGGAAGGCCAGGTCTCTGTGAGGAAGGACCCCACTACATTACCAACAATTGATGCAATGAATCTTTCTCCCATCCTTCCCCAAGGAGACCATTGGCCTTTTAACAGGGTAACTGTGCATTGGGAAAAGGGAAATGATCAGATATTTCAGGGAGTACTGGACACTGGCTCTGAGCTGACATTGATTCCAGGGGACACAAAATGTCATTGTGGTCCTCCAGTTAAAGTAAGAGCTTATGGAGGTCAGGTAAATAACGTAGTTTCAACTCAAGTTCAACGTATAGTCTGTCTAGTGGGTCCCCAGACTCATCCTGTGGTCATTTCCACAGTGCCAGAATGCATAATTGGCATAGACATACTTAGCGGCTGGCAGAACCCCAACACTGGATCCCTGACTGGTAGGATGAGTGCTATCATGGTGGGAAAGGCCAAATGAAAGCCATTAGAGCTGCCTCTACCTGAAAAAATATAAATCAAAAATAATATTGCATCTCTGGAGGTGTTGCGGAGATTAGTGCCACTATCAAGGCCTTGAAAGACACAGGGATGGTGATTCCCACCAAATCCCCATTCAACATTCCCATTTGGCCTGTGTAGGAGACAGATGGATCTTGAAGAATGACAGTGGACTACTGTAAGCTTAACCAAGTGGTGACTCCAATTGCAGCTGCTGTATCAGATGTGGTTTCATTGCTTGAGCAAATGAATGCATCTCCTGGTACTTGGTATGCATCCATTGACTTGAGAAACGACTTTTTCTACATTCCTGTCCATAATACCTATCAGAAGCAATTTGCCTTCAGCTGGTAAGGCCAGCAATAACATATACTGTCCTACCTCAGGTGCATATCAACTTTTGAGTTTGTGTCATAATCTTATACAGAGAGATCTTGATCACTCTTTGCTTCCACAAGACATCACGTTGGTCCATTACATTGATGACATTATGCTGATTGGATCCAGTGAACAAGCAGTAGCAAACACCCTGGACTTATTGGTGAGACATTTGCATGCAGAGGATGGGAAATAAATCCGACTAAAATTCAGGGAACTTCTACCTCAGTAAAATTTCTAGGGGTCCTGTGGTGTGGGGCCTGTCAAGATATTCCTTCTAAGGTGAAGGATAAGTTGCTTCATTTGGCCTCTCCTACAGTCAAGAAAGAGGTGCAATGCCAAGTGGGCCTATTTGGATTTTGGACCCAACACATTGCTCATATGGGTGTGTTACTCCAGCCCATTTATCAATTCACCTGAAAGCCTGTCAGTTTTGAGTGGGGTCCAGAATAGGAGAAGGATCTGCAACAGGTCCAGGCTGCAGTGCATGCTGCTCTCCCACTTGGGCCATATGAGTCAGCAGATCCAAGGAGGTGTCAGTGGCAGTTAGAGATGCTGTTCAGAGCTTTTGGCAGGCCCTGACAGGTGAATCACAGCAGAGGCCTCTAGGATTTTGGAGCAAGGCGCTGCCATCTTCTGAAGATAACTACTCTCCTTTTGAGAGACATCTTTTGGACTGTTACTGGGCTTTGATGGAAACTGAACGTTTGACTATGAGTCATCAAGTCACCATGTGACCTGAACTGCCTATCATAAACTGGGTGCTTTCTGACCCATCGAACCATCAGGTGGGTCATGCACAGCAGCATTCCATCATCAAATGGAAGTGATATATACATGATCGGGCTCGAGCAGATCCTGAAGGCACAAGTAAGTGACATAAGGAATTAACTCAAATGCCCATGGTCTCCACTCCTGCCACCTTGTCTTCTCTCCCCCAGCCTACACTGATGGCCTCATGGGGAGTTCCCTATGATCAGTTGGCAGAGGAAGAGAAGACTGGGGCCTGCTTCACAGATGGTTCTGCACAATATGCAGGCACCACCAGAAAGTGGACAGCTGCAGCACTACAACCCCTTTCCAGGATATCCCCAAAGGACAGTGGTGAAGGGAAATCTTTCCAGTGGGCATAACTTCAAACAGTGCACCTGTTTGTGCACTTTGCATGGAAAGAGAAATGGCCAGATGTGAGATTATATGCTGATTCATGAACTCTGTCCAATGGTTAGCCTGGCTGGTCAGGGACTTGGAAGAAGCATGATTGGAAAATTGGTGACAAAGAGATTTGGGGAACAGGTATGTGGATGGGCTTCTCTGAGTGGTCAAAATCTGTGAAGATCATTGTCTTCTGTGTGAGTGCTCACCAACGGGTGACTTCAGCAGAGGAGAATTTTAACAATTAAGTGGATAAGATGACCCTTTCTCTGGATATCATTCAGCCTCTTTCCACAGCCACCCCTGTCACTGCCCAAGGGCCCATGAACAAAGTGGTCATGGTGGTAGGGATGGAGGTTACACATGGGCTCAGCAACATAAACTAACACTCACAAAGGGTGACCTGGCTACAGCCACTGCTAAGGGCCCAATTTGCCAGTAGCAGAGACAAACACTGAGCCCTCGATATGGCACCATTCGTTGTGGTGATCAGCCTGCCACATGGTGGCAGATTGATTATATTGGACCTCTTCCATCATGGAAAGGGCAGAGGTTTTTCCTCACTGGAATAGACACTTCCCTCCAGATATGGGTCTCTGTTTTGAGCCATCTAAACCTGAGGGTGGTGTGACATAAGCCCCACTGTGGTCACCACCACTATGACTGCACCGGGTCAGACCTGGGATCAGCATAGTCCTGGGCCTCACCAAGGCCTTCTGTAACTAGTCCCTTGCTGTTACACATTTTCACTCAACACCCTGACACTCTGCAGTCAGCATGTGGCAAAGCCAGTCAGACCTGTGTCCTTTCCTCCAGGGCAGGGAGTTCCCCTTAGGCCTGGGGTAGGTCCAGAAGTGCCATCCAGAAGTCAGAAATAAGGGTCAAAAATCTTAGCAGTCTACCTTCTGTTATACTGAACTGCTGTTGAGCTGGAACTCTTACCACAAGATGCTGTCCTTCCCACCATTCCCTCCCCTTTCCAAAGGTAGAAGAGCCTCACCCACTACCGGCCATGAGTAACATTGCCAGACTACCACAGATATTCCCTTAAGGCCCAAGGGCTCCTAAGTAAGCTTGTGCTGAATGCTGCTTGTCCTGAGACTCACCCTTCTGGGCAGTGGGCTCTCCTCTGGCCTGGGGCAGGTTCAGAGATGCTGTCCAAGAGTCCAGTCCTGGAATTGGGGACCTCAAGAGCCCATTTGGTGTTCTACCCCACTGTGGCTATGCTGGTATCTATAGTGCAAGACAAAGTTCCCTTTACCTTCACTGTAATTTTCTTAAGTGGACTCTTTTCCCGTAACCACCACAGCTGGTAATGTGCTGAGTCTCACCTGAAGTCAGCAAGTCTCAGAGACTCACCCAAGGCCCCGTGTGTAGTACCTGGGTATCACTGTTGATTATTCAGGGCTCAAGGGCTCTTCAGTTAGCAGGTGATGAGTGCTGGCAGAATTTGGACCTTTCCTTTAAGACAGTGAGTTTCCTTCTGGCCCAAGGCATGTCTAGCAATGTCATCCTGGAGCTAAGGCCTAGAACACAAACCTTATGACTCTGACTGTTGTCTTATACTGCTGTGGCAGGTGTCTTAGATGCAATACAAAGTCTTCCCCACACTTCTCTCTACTCTATGCAAGTGGGAGAAAGTTGTCTCTTTTGGAGCTGCAAGCTATGCAGCCTGGGTTTAGGATAGGTGTGATCCCAACACTTCCTTAGCCACCCAAGCTGTTGTCTTACTAGGTCACATGCTTCCCCAGTCCACTGTCTCTGGGCCCACTAGCACTTGCCTATGAGTTTCAGTCCTTATGGCCTACACTACCTTTCAAGTTTACGTAGAGATCAGAGCTCTTTAGCCCATGGTGGCAAAGTTTGTGTGAAATCAAGTCAGACAGCTGAGATTCATGACTCCCCTCTGGCTAAGAATGATTTAGAAGCTTCCTCCATGGGCAGGAGTCAGCTGAGTTTTGTCCAGTTTTCCTTTCTGCTTTAACAGGATAGCCCTAAGTTTACTGCTTCACAATTGCTGTACTCTCCTTCCACTAGTGCTCAGAGATAGTCTCCACACCACACCACTACCACGAGGGAATAGGCGTGGGGTGGTGGTGGTGATTCAGGAGTGTTTTTTTGAACACTTCAGTGCTTCTTTCAGCAAAATGAAGATAAAACAAGGTTCTATTAGAGCTTGCTCTACTTTTGGTTCTTATGAGGCTGTTTTCCCTGTGTAGATAGTTGTTAAATTAGTGTCCCTGTTAGGGGATTAATTGTGGAGGTTTTGATTCCGCCGTCTTCCCCTGCCTTCCCACCTGCAGCACACTATTACAAACCCATGTTTCTGGTCAATTAGACAAGAGAATTAACAATGGAAAGAAAGTGACTTCAAAGAAAGAGATTGAAATTTTATTTGAATATTTGAACAATTGTCTGAAGATAACAGACTTAAGACTCATTGGGTATATAGAGAACATTCTACCAACATCAAAGTGGATCTAGAGAATACAATTTATCATATGGATCTTTACTTCTATAAATACAAAGTTACCTCACAAGTTTAATAAGACAATCTCACTTTCAGAATCTTTGGCACAGAACTTGACTGAAGAACCTGAGAATCTTATCTAGATAAAAAATTATAAAGAAAATGTAAATTTTTTATTTAGTTGAAGCAAAAATGTTATATTTGTGATAGTCTATTGATTAAAAGACTCCAGTACAAAATTCAGCAGGTTCCAACATTAATAGATACTATAATCTTAAAACAGCTATTGACTGAGAAAGGATGGGCAGGCAGAGAGGTGTAAACTTCTATAACAACCTTGACAAATAGACCTTAAAAGGGAGCAGATGTCTACCATCTTTTACTTCTATTCAAAGGGAAGTTGCCTTCTATTTCATCAAGACCAAATGTATCCATATTTTACTTTAACTATAAATCTCCAGTGTTGGAGTGTATGCGTGTGTATATATATATATATGCTGATACATCTTCCTGTGAATGAAACCTTATAATTAACATATATATTGAAGACAATTATTTCTAGGATTTTATATCTATATATTATTTACTAAGCTTTCCTGCTTTAAATTCTATTTTAAGACACAACATTCCCCTATGCATTTTACAATAGGCCTTGGATGTTTTCTAATATTAAATTATAAATATTATTTTAAAATCTTGATAATTAGTATGTATGAAGGAGACCATTCAAGCCATTGAATATACCTTATCATGGGAATTTGCAACAGAATTTCATCATTAACAGAAAGTTAGATAGTCAGAGGATATAATTCTCTGAAATATGTACCCTACTTGGTATGATTTGGCCATATCCCCACCCAAATCTCACCTTGAATTGTAATAACCCCCTCGTGTCAAGGGCAGGGCCAGGTAGAGATAATTGAATCATGGGGGTGGTTCCCCCATACTGTTCTTGTGGTAGTGAATAAGTCTCATGATATCTGATGGTTTTATAAATGAGAGTTCCCCTGCACAAGCCCTCTTGCCTGCTGCCATGTAAGATGTGCCTTTGCTTCTCCTTTGCCTTCCATCATGATTGCAATATGGAACTGTGAGTCCATTAAACCTCTTTTTCTTTATAAATTACCCAGTATTGGGTATGTCCTTATTTGCAGTGTGAAAACAAATTAATATACTACTATTGCCAGTTTGAAATAAATCTTGGAATAAAATAATAGTGAAAACGTAGTATGTCCTACAAAGTGTTGAAAGACAGAAATCACTGAAAATGGGCTTTTCTACTAAGGAAGAGCTAAATTTAGAACTTGTCCTTAAAGTTGAGTTCAAATTTTACCTTCATTTCCAAAAGGCAATTGAATACTTAAAGATGTACACCCAGAATTAATAGACCATAAGAGCAATTAGATTATGATGCTTTTACAGAAACAGCTTTTGTAATCTTTGGCAACTGACAGTTACAATGAAACACTGCAATTTCAGAAGTTAGTATTACATATTTTTCTTATGGAGTGATAAACATATCCTGATGACATGTCATCTTGGATTTGTAATATATTATTGATTGCATGCCTTTGATTGTGGTTTGAAAGTCTTCTGGCAGTAGGAAACCAAATCTGAGATTCTTCTCCAAGCTTAGTTGAAATGGCCCAATCGGAATGGTTTACCTTATTAGGTAAAGTGGCTAAAAATGTATTCAACCTCAGCATTCCAAATGAATGAAGTTAGCCCATTAACTTGCATATGGAGATGTCTTTTTTTGAAAGTAGAGCAAAAGAACACAGGTTTCTCTAAATATAAAATTTGAATATTTAAATGGTTAATATTAATGTCAATATCTAATTGTGTGAGTACATTTTAAAGGAGAAAAGTGCATAAGTTTAGAAATGTTTGTTTAAGTTAAGACTCTTCCCTAAAGAGGCAGGAGTCAATGAACAAGACCCTACACTCTACAATCTGCAGTTTATACAGGGTAAGAGGCCAGGTAACTAGAAACCTGGATAACAATAGTATAATTCTTCAATTTTTGAGAGAAATTTAAAAATAAATATTTAGAACAGAAATCTATCCCTCTGCAGCTAATTAAGTATCTACACACACAAACACCTTCACAAAAATAAAAAACCAGGTGGGTGCTCACAATACTTGGTTTTAACTTTAGATCGCTGAAAATGACACTGAAGAGATAGAAAAAACAGTCCCGAATCCTTGAGGCTACACCCCACCACACCCCACCCTCAACCTGGCAGTGTCAGCATAGTACAGGGAGCATCTCTGGGTGCTGGGGAGGAAGAGCACAGCTATTGTGAGGCAATGAACTCAGGGCTGTTGTGTTAGAGCATTAAGGGAAATGGAACCAAACTCAGGTGATGCCCACACACGGAGGGAGTATTTAAACCAGCCCCGGCCAAAGGGGAATCCTGGATCCCCATGGTCCAAACTTGAGTGTCTGCAAACCTTGCCACTGAGGGCTACAGCACTCTGTGTCTCCAAGGAAACTTGAAAGGCAGTCTAGGCCATAAGGACTGCAACTCTTAGGGGAGTCCTATTGCTGAACTACGCCCAAAGACAGTGGACTGGGGGTTGGGGGGAGATGCGGGGAGGGCAAGCAAACTACTGAGACACCAGCTGGGGCAGCCAAGGGAGTGCTGGTGTCACCCCTCCCCTAGCCCAGGCTCTACATCTCATACCTCCAAAAGAGACCCCTTCCTTCCACTTACGGAGAGGAGAAGGAAGAGTCAGTCAGGAGGACTTTGTCTTACACCTAGGATATCAGCTTAGCTACAGAAGGATAGGGCACCAGTCAGAGTTGTGATGCCTGTGTTCCAGGCTGTAGATCCCAGACGACATTTCCAGACATGCCCTGGGCCAGAAGGAAACTCACTGGCTTGAAGAAAAGGACCCAGTCCTGGCAGCATTTATCACCTGCTAACTGAAGCACCCTCAGGCCCTGAATAACTAGCAGTGATATCCAAGTACTATATCGCTGGCCTTAGTGAGCCACTGAGACTTGCTGGCTTCAGGTGAAACTCAGCACATTTCCAGCTGTGGTGGCTACAGGAAAAAAATTCCTTCCGCATGAGAAAAGCAGAGAGAAAAGTAAAGGGGACTTTGTCTTGTACTTTAGGTACCAGCACAGCCACAGAGGGGTAGAGCACCAAGTGGGTTCTTGGGGTCCCCAATTCCAGGACCTGACTTGTATGGCAATTCTAGACCTACCCTGGGCCAGAGGGGAACCCATTGACCTGAAGTCACAGGCCAGACAGCACTCACCACTAGCTGACTTAAACCCTTTGGGCCGTAAGGGAATATCTGTGGTAGTCTGGGAGTACTCCTCATGGACTGTGGTGGCAGTGGGGCTAAGGGGTGAGGCCTTTCTGCCATTGGAAAGGGGAGGGAATAGTAGAAAGGTCAGGGTCTTGTGGTCTGAGTGCCAGCTCAGCAGCAATGCAGTAGAACACCAGGTAGACTTCTAAGGTTTTTTACCCTAGTCTCTGAATTCTAAATGGCATTTCTGGGCCCACCCAGGGCCAAGGAGATCTCACTGCCCTAAAGGAAAGGACACAGTCCTGGCTAGTTTTTCAACCTGATGATTGTAGAGCACCAGGGTGATGAGCAAACAGGCAGTAGTGAGGGAGTGGTTACAGCACGCTTTGGGTAAGACCCAGTGCTCTGCTGGCTTCAGGTTTGACCCAGCACAGTCATAGTGGTGGTGGCCACAGATGAAACTCCCAAAGGTCAAGGATAAAGAAAGGATCCTTAAAGGTAGCAAGAAAAAAGAAACAAATAACATACAATGGATTTGCAATACCTTTTGAAGCGGACTTTTCAGTGGAAACGTTACAGGCCAGGAGCGAGTTGTATGACACATTTATAGTGATGAAGAAAATAAAAAACTTTGTCCAAGCATAGTATTAATATATCCAGTGAAAAATATCCTTCAAACATGAAGAAGAACCAAAGACTTTCCCAGACAAATGAAAGGTGAGGGATTTGATGAATGCCAGCCTTGTCCTACAAGAAATGCTAAAGGGAGATCTTCAATCAGAAAGAAAAGGACATTAATGAGCAATAAACAACCACCTAAAGGTACAAGGCTCACTGGTAATAGTAAGTATACAGAAAAACACAGACTGCATTAACCTTGTAACTGGTGTGTAAGCTATTCTTATCCTAAGTAGAAATACTAAACAATGAACCCATTGAAAATAATAACTATATAGCATCGTTAATCATCAGAGAACTACAATCAAAACTACAATGAGATATCATTTCACCCCAATTAAAATGGCTTATATCCAAAAGACAATAACAAATGCTGTCAAGAACGTGGAGAAAAGAGAACCCTGAAACACTGTTGATGAGTTGTAAATTACTACAACCATTATGGAGAACCATTTGGAGGTTCCTCAACAAACTAAAACTGGAGCTGCCATGTGATCCAGCAATCCCACTGACGGATATATACTCCCAAAGAAAGGAAATCAGTATATCAGAGAGATATCTGATCTGTCATGTTTGTTGTAGCTGTCATGTTTGTTGTAGCACTGTTTACAACAGCTAAGATTTGGAAGCAACCTAAGTGTCCATCAACAAGTAACTGAATAAAGAAAATGTGGTACACATACACCATGGAGTACCATTCAACCATAACAAAGGATGAAATTCTGTTATTTGTAACAACATAGATGGAAATGGAGATCATTATGGTATATGAAATAATCCAGGCACAGAACTACAAACATTGCACGTTCTCACTTATTTATGGGATCTCAAAATCAAGGCAATTGAACTTATGGCATAGAGAGTAGAAAGATGGTTACCAGAGGCTAAGAAGGGTAATGGGAGGCTGAGGATGGGGAAGGTGGGGATGGCTAATGTGCACAAAAAAATAGTTAAAGAATGAATACGACCTGCTATTAGATAGCACAACTGGGTAACTATAGTCAATAATAACTTAATTGCACACTTTAAAATAACTTAAGGAATGTAATTGGAGTGTATTCTTTGTAACTCAAAGGATTAATGTTTGAAGGGAACAGATACCTCATTCTCCATGATGTGTTTATGTCATACTGCATGAATATATCAAAACATCTCATGTATTCTATAAATATGTACACCTACAAGATACTCACACAGTGTTTTTAAAAAATCAGAAATGTGTAGAAATATAACCTACATGTATGCAAGACAAAATTTTGATGTTATTACACAAGTTTTATGACATCTATATTCCTGCTAACTGGAATTTGACTGAAATAAGGAGCAAACCAACCACCCTCAGCAATGAACACATATAAAAAACACACCTTTAATACAACAATATGTTTATAACATTTTCATTGATGCCTTCATAATGCCCCAAGCAGGAGAGAAAGGAAACTTCTGGTATAACGATAAATTTATGGTCAGGAGGACCCACATATAAAGACTCTACTGACAGTGAACTTGGAGCAAGTTTATAATTAACTACATAGATATGGTCTTCCACTGCAGGTTATGGAAGAGCACGAAAGTATAGTTTACATAAGGAAAAGTGTGAAAATCAAGTTGAGATGCCACAAACAAAATCTGCCATGAACACACAGTGTTAGAGTACTAGGTGAATAATTAATGTCATATAAAGAAGTTTGGTAGAATATAAAGAATGCAAGACGAGAAATCTGGCACTCAGAGAATAGTCTAAGAGGCTTTCATGAGTTTCTTGTGGGAAGATTTGGAAACATTAATGAATACCAGATGCTCAATTATGATGTTCCATAATAAACTATAGAAACTCTCCACTCAAAACATCTAATATTTTCAGTTTATTATAATTCTTATAGAGTTCTATGTAAATAACTACATTAAGTGCTGTTCTTAGGTATATACCAGCAAACAAATATCGCCCCTCAAAATTACAGATGAGATTTTGTTTCTAATTGGAAAAGGCATGAAAGCAGTACCTCTAAAAGAATGGCGACTTATTTAGGCTTACTTCTGATTAAAGACATAAAGATTATTGGAATGATAACAAGATTATAATAATAATTTTTATTCAAAACATACTAGGTGCCAGTGTTATAAATGTCAAGTATTAATTTATTGAAATAACAGCAGCCCTAATGAAGTAGTTACTATTATTGTTCTCAATCCACTCATGAATATAGAGACACAAAATGGGTACAAAGCTATGAAAGAGAGCATGTCCTAACCTAGTCTATGAATAAAGATAAATTTCTTTACTATAAAGTTCAGTGGCTACTTTTCTATAATCTTAGGAAAAATGCTTGAAGAATATTATTTTCGGCCGAGTGCATTGGCTCATGCATGTAATCCCAGCACTTTGGGGGGCCAAGGCGGGCAGATCACGAGGTCAGGAGATCAAGACCATCCTGGCTAACACGGTGAAACCCCATCTCTACTAAAAAATACAAAAAATTAGCCGGGCGTGGTGGCGGGCGCCTGTAGTCCCAGCTGCTCTGGAGGCTGAGGCAGGAGAATGGCGTGAACCTGGGAGGTGGAGCTTTCAGTGAGCCCAGATGGCACCATTGCACTCCAGCCTGGGTGACAGAGAGAGACTCTGTCTCGAAGAAAAAAGAAAAAAAAAAAGAATATTCTTTTCTTTTTCATTTTTTTATTTTTTGATTTTTTTTTTAGTATTTTTTAATTATTTTTTATTATTATACATTAAGTTCTAGGGTACATGTGCACACTGTGCAGATTTGTTACATATGTATACATGTGCCATGTTGGTGTGCTGTACCATTAACTTGTCATTTACATTAGGTATATCTCCTAATGATATCCCTCCCCGCTGTCCCCTCCTCACAATAGGCCCCAGTGTGTGATGTTCCCCTTCCTGTGTCCAAGCGATCTCATTGTTCAATTCCCACCTATGAGTGAGAACATACGGTGTTTGGTTTTCTGTTCTTGTGATAATTTGCTGAGTATGATGGTTTACAGCTGCATCCGTGTCCCTACAAAGGACACAAATTCATCCTTTTTTATGGCTGCATAATATTCCATGGTGTATATGTGCCACATTTTTTTTCATCTAGTCTGTCACTGATGACCATTTGGGGGATTCTAAGTCTTTGCTGTTGTGAATAGTGCTGCAATAAACATACGTGTACATGTGTCTTTATAGCAGCATGATTTATAATCCTTTGGGTATATACCCAGTAATGGGATGGCTGGGTCAAATGGTATTTCTAGTTCTAGATCCTTGAAGAATCGCCACACTGTTTTCCACAATGGCTGAACTAGTTTGCAGTCCCACCAACAGTGTAAAAGTGTTCTTATTTCTTCACATCCTCTCCAGCACCTGTTGTTTCCTGATTTTTTTAATGATTGCCATTCTAACTGGTGTGAGATGGTATCTCATTCTGGTTTTGATTTGCATTTCTCTGATGGCCAGTGATGATGAGCATTTTTTCATGTGTTTGTTGGCTGTATGAATGTCTTCTTTTGAGAAGTGCCTGTTCATATCCTTTGCCCACTTCTTGATGGGGTTGTTTGCTTTTTTTCTTGCAAATTTGTTTGAGTCCTTTGTAGGTTCCGGATATTAGCCCTTTGTCAGATGAGTAGATGGCAAAAATTTTCTCCCATTCTGTAGGTTGCCTGTTCACTCTGATGGTAGTTTCTTTTGCTGTGCAGAAGCTCTTTAGTTTAATTAGATCCCATTTGTCAATTTTGGCTTTTGTTGCCATTGCTTTTGGTGTTTTAGACATGAAGTCCTTGCCCATGCCTATGTCCTGAATAGTATTACCTAGGTTTTCTTCTAGTATTTTTATGGTTTTGGGTCTAACATTTAAGTCTCTAATCCATCTTGAATTAATTTTCATGTAAGGAGTAAGGAAAAGATCCAGTTTCAGCTGTCTACTTATGGCTAGCCAATTTTCCCAGCACCATTTATTAAATAGGGAATCCTTTCCCCATTTCTTGTTTCTCTCAGGTTTGTCAAAGATCAGATGGCTGTAGATGTGTGGTATTATTTCTGAGGGCTCTGTTCTGTTCCATTGGTCTATATCTCTGTTTTGGTACCAGTACCATGTTCTTTTGGTTACTGTAGCCTTATAGTATAACTTGAAGTCAGGTAGCGTGATGCCTCCAGCTTTGTTCTTTATGCTTAGGATTGTCTTGGTAATGCGGGGTCTTTTGTGGTTCCATATGAATTTTAAAGCAGTTTTTTCCAATTCGGTGATGAAAGTCATTGGTAGCTTAATAGGGATGGCATTGAATCTATAAATTACCTTGGGCAGTATGACCATTTTCACAATATTGATTCTTCCTATCCATGAGCATGGTATGTTCTTCCATTTGTTTGTGTCCTCTTTTATTTCACTGAGCAGTGGTTTGTAGTTCTCCTTGAAGAGGTCCTTCACGTCCCTTGTAAGTTGGATTCCTAGGTATTTTATTCTCTTTGAAGCTGTTGTGAATGGGAGTTCATTCATGATTTGGCTCTCTGTTTGTCTGTTACTGGTGTATAAGAATGCTCATGATTTTTAACATTGATTTTGTATCCTGAGACTTTGCTGAAGTTGCTTATCAGCTTAAGGAGATTTTGGGCTGAGACAATGGGGTTTTCTAAATATACAATCATGTCATCTGCAAAGAGGGACAATTTGACTTCTTTTTTTACTAACTGAATACTCTTTATTTATTTCTCTTGCCTGATTGCCCTAGCCAGAACTTCCAACACTATGTTGAATAGGAGTGGTGAGAGAGGGCATCCCTGTCTTGTGCCAGTTTTCAAAGGGAATGCTTCCAGTTTTTGCCATTCAGTATGATATTGGCTGTGGGTGTGTCATAAAGAGCTCTTATTATTTTGAGATGTGTCCAATCAATACCAAATTTATTGAGAGTTTTTAGCATGAAGGGCTATTGAATTTTGTCACAGGCCTTTTCTGCATCTATTGAGATACTCATGTGGTTTTTGTCTTTGGTTCGGTTTATATACTGGATTACGTTTATTGATTTGGGTATGTTGAACCAGCCTTGCATCACAGGGATGAAGCCCACTTGATCATGGTGGATATGCTTTTTGATGTGCTGCTGGACTCGGTTTGCCAGTACTTTATTGAGAATTTTTGCATCGATGTTCATCAGGGATATTGGTCTAAAACTCTCTTTTTTTGTTGTGTCTCTGTCAGGCTTTTGTATCACGATCATGTTGGCCTCATAAAATGAGTTAGGGAGGATTCCCTCTTTTTCTAATGATTGGAATAGTTTCAGCAAGAATGGTAGTATCTCCTCCTTGTTCCTCTGGTAGAATTCGGCTGTGAATCCTTCTGGTAGTAGACTTTTTTTTTGGTTGGTAGGCTATTAATTATTGCCTGAATTTCAGAGCCTGCTATTGGTCTATTCAGGGATTCAACTTATTCCTGGGTTAGTCTTGGGAGAGTGTAAGTGTCCAGGAAATTATCCATTTCTTCTAGATTTTCTAGTTTATTTTCATAGAGGTGTTTATAGTTTTCTCTGATGGTAGTTTGTATTTCTGTGGGGTCGGTGGTGATATCCCCTTTATCATTTTTTATTGCATCTATTTGATTCTTCTCTCTTTTCTTCTTTATTAGTCTTGAAAGCGGTCTATCAATTTTGTTGATCTTTTCAAATCACCAGCTCCTGGATTCACTGATTTTTTGGAGGGTTTTTTGTGTCTCTATCTCTTTCAGTTCTGCTCTGATCTTAGTTATTTCTTGCCTTCTGCTAGCTTTTGAATGTGTTTGCTCTTGCTTCTCTAGTTCTTTTAATTGTGATGTTAGGGTGTCAATTTTAGATCTTTTCTGCTTTCTCTTGTGGGCATTTAGTGCTATAAATTTCCCTCTACACACTGCGTTAAATGTATCCCAGAGATTCTGTTATGTTGTATCTTTCTCCTCAACGGTTTCAAAGAACATCTTTATTTCTGCCTTCATTTCATTATGTACCCAGTAGCCATTCAGGAGCAGGTTGTTCAGTTTCCATGTAGTTGAGCGGTTTTGATTGAGTTTCTTAGGCCTGAGTTCTGTTTGATTGCACTGTGGTCTGAGAGACAGTTTGTTATAATTTCTGTTCTTTTACATTTGCTAAGAAGTGCTTTACTTTCCACTATGTGGTCAATTTGGAATAAGTGTGATGTGGTGCTGAGAAGAATGTATGTTCTGTTGATTTGGGGTGGAGAGTTCTGTAGATGTCTGTTAGGTCCACTTGGTGCAGAGTTGAGTTCAATTCCTGGATATTCTTGTTAACTTTCTGTCTCGTTGATTGGTCTAATGTCGACAGTGGAGTGTTAAAGTCTCCCATTATCATTGTATGGGAGTCTAAGTCTCTTCCTAGGTCTCTAAGGACTTGCTTTATGAATCTGGGTGCTCCTGTATTGGGTGCATATATATTTAGGATAGTTAGCTCTTCCTGATGAATTGATCCCTTTACCATTATGTAATGGCCTTCTTTGTCTCTTTTGATCTTTGATGGTTTAAAATCTATTTTATCAGAGACTAAGATTGCAACCCCTGCTTTTTTTTTTGTTTTCCATTTTCTTGGTAGATCTTCCTCCATCCCTTTATTTTGAGCCTATGTGTGTCTCTGCATGTGAGATGGGTCTCCTGAATGTAGCAAACTGATGAATCTTGACTCTTTATCCAGTTTGCCAGTCTGTGTCTTTTAATTGGAACATTTAGTCCATTTACATTTAACGTTAATATTGTTATGTGTGAACTTGATCCTGTCATTATGATATTAGTTGGTTATTGTGCTCGTTAGTTGATGCAGTTTCTTCCTAGCATCGATGGAGTTTACATTTTGGCATGTTTTTGCAATGGTTGGTACTGGTTGTTCCTTTCTGAATTTGAATGTTGGCCTGCCTTACTAGGTTGGGAAAGTTCTCCTTGATGATATCCTGCAGAGTGTTTTCCACCTTGGTTCCATTTTCCCCCTCACTTTCAGGCACACCAATCAGACATAGATTTGGTTTTTTCACATAATCCCATATTTCTTGGAGGCTTTGTTCATTTCTTTTTCCTCTTTTTTCTCTGCATTTCTCTTTTCACTTCATTTCATTTGGTCTTCAATCACTGATAATCTTTCTTCCAGTTGATCGAGTTGGTTACTGAAGCTTGTGCATTTGTCATGTAGTTCTTGTGTCATGGTTTTCATCTCTATCTGTTCTTTTAAGGTCTTCTCTGCATTGATTATTCTAGACATCCATTCATCCATTCTTTTTTCAAGGTTTTTAGTTTCTTTGCACTGGTTACGTAGTTCCTCCTTTAGCTCTGAGAAGTTTGATGGACTGAAGGCTTCTCTCAACTCGTCAAAGTCATTCTCCATCCAGCTTTGTTCTATTGCTGGCGATGAGCTGCGTTCCTTTGGAGGGGGAGATGCGCTCTGATTTTTTGAATTTCCAGCTTTTCTGCACTGCTTTTCCCCCATCTTTGTGGTTTTATCTGCCTCTGGTCTTTGATGATGGTGATGTACTGATGGGGGTTTTGGTGTGAGTGTCCTTTCTGTTTGTTAGTTTTCCTTCCAACAGTCAGGACCCTCAGCTTCAGGTCTGTTGGAGATTGCTTGAGGTCCACTCCAGACCCTGTTTGCCTGGGTATCAGCAGCAGAGGCTGCAGAAGATAGAATATTGCTGAATAGTGAGTGTTGCTGTCTGATTCTTGCTCTGGAAGCTTCGTCTCAGTGTGTATCCAGCCGTGTGAGGTGTGATGTGTTGGTCTGCACCTAGTGGGGGATTTCTAC
Organism: Macaca mulatta; assembly: GCF_049350105.2. Lineage (NCBI taxonomy): Eukaryota > Metazoa > Chordata > Mammalia > Primates > Cercopithecidae > Macaca > Macaca mulatta. The sequence goes on from NC_133409.1 coordinate 111,218,576, forward strand.
CAGTTAGGCTACTCAAGAGTCAGGGACCCACTTGAGCAGGCAGTCTGTCCATTCTCAGATCTACATAATGTCATCAATGTAATGGACCAGTGTGATATATTTGGGAAGCCAAAAGCAATCAAGGTCTCTCCAAATAAGATTATGAAACAAAGCCAGAGAGTTTATATATCCATGAGGTAGGAAAGTAAAGGTTATTGCTGACCTTACCAGCTGAAGGCAAGTTGCTTCTCATGGGTATTATGGACAGGAATGGGGAAAAAGGCATTTGCCAAGTCAATGGATGCATGCCAGGTACCAGGAGATGTGTTAATTTGCTCAAGCAATGAAACCACATCTGGTATAGCAACTGCAATTGTAGTTACCACTTGGTTAAGCTTACAGTAATTCACTGTCATTCACTGCCATTCCCCAAGATCCGTCTGTCTTCTGCACAGGCCAAATGGGAGTGGAACAGGGATATGGTGGGAATCACCATCCCTGCATCTTTCAAGTACTTGATAGGGGCACTAATCTCTGTTATCCCTCCAGGGATGAAATATCATTTTTGATTTACTGTTTTTCCAGGTAGAGGCAGCTCTAATGGCTTTCATTTGGCCTTTCCCACCATAATAGCCCTCACCCTACCAGTCACGGAGCCACTGTGGGGATTCTGCCAGCTGCTAAGTATGTCTATGCCAATTATGCATTCTGGCACTGGGGAAATGACCAGAGGATGAGTCTGGGGGCCCACTGGGCCCCATGTAAGTCAGACCTGAGTTATAACTCCATTAATTATCTGACCTCCTTAAGCCCCAGCTTTAACTGGAGGATCACAATGATATTTTGGGTCCCCTGAAATCAACATCAGCTCAGAGCCACGGTCCCACAGATCCCAAAATGTTGGGTCATTTCTCTTTCCCCAGTGCAGTTACCCTAGCAAAAGGCCAGAGGTCTCCTTGGGGAAGGATGGGAGAAAGATTCATTACATCAACTCTTGGTAATGTAGTGGGGTCCTTCCTCATGGAGACCCACCTTGCCTTCATTCAAGGGGTTCTGGGTCTGTAAACTGGCTCAAGTCTGGAAATTGACTGAGGGGTTATGATTACCTGTTTTTATTATTCAAATTAGCTCTTCATCCATTCAACCTAGAAGTTTCCTGTTTATGTTAGTTAAGTAGGAGTGCAGTAGGTTTCCTATCAATTTCAGTTCTAGAAACATTGTAATTAATTAGCCAATGCCAGAGCTCTAAACAAGCCAGACTATTCTGATTGCCACTTTGCCTCTGGTGTCCATTATGGTAGCTATGCCCACCTTGCTTTTGATGATTGAGTGCTGCCACTTGGCCCTGCCACCTCAAGATCCAATTATCCCCATTGTATTTAAATTTTGTAGTTGAGTGACTGCAGTTCCCAGTGTTAGATCTGACATACAGAGAAGGACAGTTATAAGGCTCTTCAAAGATGCAGGTGCTACCCTCACAAATCTATTTCACAAGGCATTGGTCTAGGGTGTATCTTCTGGAACCTTCCAGCTGGGATGAGTAGGTCTAAAGTGAGTAATCCACTCAGCCATCCCAATCTTCCTAAAGTTTTGGATCCTTTCCTCTACATTAAACCTAGGGACATCGGGAATTTCCAGCTCAGTTACAGTGGGCCACCTTTTAATCCATATTTCAGCTAACCAAGCAAATAAACTATTAGAACCTTTTTTTTAACGCCCCGAACTGCAACATTAAATGCAGAGTCCCTACTTAGTGGACCCAAATCAATAAATTCAGACTGATCCAACTATATGTTCCTTCCACCCTTATCCCACACCCTGAATATATCGATTCCTATGCCTGTTGTCCAGATTTCTGTTTATAAACATTAGAAAACTCAAGCAGTTTTTTTCGACTGTAGCATACCTCTTCATGGGTCCCACTCTCAACCTCACTTCTAGGGGCCCACTGGGACTTCTAGGTCTAAAAGCATACAGGGATGTTTGGGGTGGTTCGAGGAGAATCAATGTTATCCTGCCTGGTGACTGCCTCAGGGGAGGCCACCACTGTTACCTCAGGCAGCACAGGGTTCATCTTCCCAGACAGAGGTGGAAAGGCTGATGGCCACATGAGTTGGGAGGGGATGTTGCCACTACTCGGGATGGGGATGCTGTTTCTGGCCAAAAAGCTTCATCAGAGTTTATAAACTCAGTGTCCCCAGCTTCATCAGGGTCGACCCACAATCCCCATTCCAAGTTGCAGAGTCCCATTACTTTCCAATCAATGCCCTCACTTTAACAGTAGACATTTGACGAAGCTGTGCATGCACTTTTCATTGCAGGTCAGCCACTAGCATGAAAAGAGCTTGTGTCTGTTCTTCCACAATTTCAGGTCATTCTCTGTAGGAGACAATACTCTCACTCCGGGCAATCTTGGGAGATTTGAGGCTCAGAATCTGTGTCTGAAGCCAGGAGATAGAATCCCTGAGTTCATCATTTTCTTTCATCACTTTGTACACTGAACTTAGAAGCAACCAACCAGTTTTATTATGTTCCTTGGTCCTCCACCTATGGTAAAAGGTATTATATAGAGAGAGAGTCACTAAACTCCCTTCCTCTAACAAGCAATGAATCAGGAGTGTCAGATGTATTTATTTTGGATAACTGTCTAAACAACTCACGCAAAGGACTATCAGTGTTCTCAATACTATTAGAAGTAGAGTCTTTAGCATTTTTGGAGCTAATCATATCAAGAAGCCAACTCCAGAAACCTCTTAGCCAATGAAGTAAAATATATAAATATATATATATTTATATACACACACACATATATATACACACATATATGTATAGCTTTTGAATGTGTTTGCTCTTGCAACACATATATACACACACATATGCATATATGTGTGTATATATATGTTAAATAATATATATATTTGTTAAATATTAACTCACATGATGACTAGGTCCCACAATAGGCTATCTGCAGGCTGAGGACCAAGGATAGCCAGTCCTAGTTCCAAAAATGAATAACTTGGAGTCCAATGTTCAAGGGCAGGAAGCAACCAGCACGGAAGAAAGATGTAGGCTGGGAGGCTAGGCCAGTCTCTCTTCACAATTTTCTGCCTGCTTATATTCTAGCCATGCTGGCAGTTGATTAGATTGTGCCCACTCAGATTAAGGGTTGTCTGCCTTTCCCAGCCCACCAACTCAAATGTTAATCTCCTTTTGCAACACCCTCAGAGACACACCAAGGATCAATACTTTATATCCTTCAGTCCAATCAAGTTGACACTCAGTGTTAAGCATTACATGGTAAAATGAAATTTGTTGTTGTTCATATGCTCAAAGTCATACATACAAAAACATGTGAAGACTATAATCAAAGCAATCTTTAAAAACAGACTCAGAACTGGGTTTAGATAAAAATTTATTAGACATAAATTATTTAAGTCCCAGAATTGTAGATCTAAAAGCTGGAACAAAATTTATGAAATGATATGATTTTAGGAGATTATAATTTTAGTAGATCATAAAGAAACAAGTTTTATACAGGCATATATCTAGTTATTTTTAAAATAGTAAACAAATACTGAAGATTTTCAGTTTGCCCCAAAAATTGATTTTTTTTTCAAAAGGAAAAAATATATTTTAATTTTCACTGATGCTAAGAAGCCTAATTGACTGAACATAATGTATATCGTACAAATAAACATGTACTATGGATGAAAAACAATCTATTTTTAAGTAGTGAGATTTCCTAACCACTTAAATTATGCACATCAAAAAAATTTAAATCTAGGTAGCATTATTCACAGAGTACATTTCTCTACTAAAAGGCATTCATGGCCAAGTAAGTCTGGAAATTACCACTTTCTAGTTACCCTGTGTTTGATATTTATAATGTACACTAGTATCTTAAAGTCTCTGAGCATTCCTGCCATAATCTGTCCTATTTTGTTTTATTCAGTGTTTCCCAATCTAATTTTACTAAACACTCAGTTTAAAAATTTTTAAATGTCAGAAAACATTGAGGTAAACAAATCTAAAAATAGAATTATATGGGGAAATGATTATTCACCAGGAAAACAACTTCAACAACAGAATAAAAGGAGTGACCTTAAAGACTTATACAATATTCTAATTATGTAGGCAAATTAAAACAAATATACTTAGTAAGTTATGTGGCTTCATAAGGGGGCAAATATTTTAGCTTTATCTTTTCATTTTAGTAAGTATGTTTCCAATTATACATTGAGTTTTGTATGATCATATTTTATTTTATTCTTTTTTAAAAAAAAACTTTAAATATGGCTTCATATATGTAACCGCAGCATAACTAGTCAATTCCATAATATAATAAAATGTGTAACAAAATATTTGGGTATATAGAATAAACAAATGGTTGTAATATAATCCTAACTTTATCTACTAACTTTTGCATCATATAGATGAAAAGGAGCAAACATACAATCACAAGCTATATTTATACAGCATCTAAATCAAAACAATTGGTCAGAATTTAAGATGCATTTCAATATATTTGTATTTCATCTAAATAAAATCTATATATTTTATCTTAAATTTTATAATTTACCAATACTTAATAAAAATACAATTTTGAAAATGAAAAGAATGTTAGGAAACTGTTTCAAACTCCCCATATTACTTTTAAGGTTAAAAATGGTCTAAAATGGTAATTTTAACCAAAGTCCTATAGGACTAAACACTTTCCTGGTAATATTTGTTTCTATTTCCTAATGCAGTTTAATTCACCCAACCTTTATTGAACAGTTAATATGAATCAGGACTGTCTAATTCCAAATACAAATAACAGGCTACTGAGACTGTAAAATGTTGCAATTACTTGGCAATCTTATCGCAAAGGAAGTAAAGGAGACAAGATGGAGTTCTGTCCAGAAACCACTGAGAAAATATGATTGTAGAGGGTATCTTGAGCAATGGGCCCAGTGCTGCAAAGTATGTACAAATTAAAAGCAAGTTTCTTCTCAGGAGCAATGAATTTCCACAGCAGAATTTCCCTAGTTGTTTTCTGGGACAGTAGCATGTGGCCTCTATGGAATCTTCCAAGATTTTTGGATGACACCAAAAACATGCTTTGAAACCTAGGAATGGAGAAAACTCTCTTCTGTCTTTTATTTCCTCCTTTATTTAAGAAATTTTGGTAAAACATTATGAAGTATTACAAAATTGGGGGCTTGGGTCTTTACAAGCTAAAATTATAGTTTTGCTAACACTGACCGTCTGAGGATATGAGTCGACAAATGCCATTGTGACTGAGCCTCCTGTTTACATAGTTGGTGTTTACATGGACTTTGACCTCAAGGGAACTTGAGAATATGTGGTGGTATTCATTCCATGCTATACGAAAATTAACCCAGACCTAGCTGCATGTATTGTATGACTAAAAGGAAAGCCCAGATGCCTGGCTATTATTCCTAGGCTTCTCTTGGGGGGGAAAAAAAGGAACTTTAATGTTTGGGATTAAAAATGTAGAACATACACGCTTAAAACACTCTCACTTTCTCCCACACTCCAACAAATCTTATGCCACGTCTAGATACTTGGTGTCCAAGATTTTTTTAGATTTCATTGAAGGTCATCCATACACATAAGTTTATATATAAACACATTTTTTTTCTAATGGTGAACAGAAATTTTATAGCTTGTTATCTGTTATACACAAAGATATCCCCCCTTCTCCAAACAGTGTTACATCTTAGGATTTGAATCTGACTGCAAGGATGTATAGTACATTAATTTTATATAAACAAGTACATTTATTTTGTTGTTTGGGGGCCCGCCACTTTTTGTGGTTCATTTTTGTTTGCCTTGTAAGCTGACAGTCATATGAAAAATATCATAATTATAGTCATATATGAGGTTCACTGGGGCTTAATCATGAAAGACCTAGATGGTATACCTATGACTAGATGGTATACTGATGTCATGACGGACTTTGAGGCCTCCATGTCTAATCAAAGTAGAAAGCAAATCAAAGTTTTCCAAAAGTGAAAAAGGTCAGTAGTGGGCTGGCACAATCAATGGAAGCCACTAAAAACAGGGCCTCCATTTCAGTGTTGGTCTTCGGTGTTTCTTACTGTTTGTGGCCAGAATTGGTTCTTCACACAGGCAAATGAGTGGCTGTCTATGCAGTGCCAAAAAGAATATGTTTAGAAAAGTCATAATTAAAAAGTCAGTGTAAAAAATCAATACTATATATGGTAGCAATAAAAATTGGAAATTAATATTTTAAAATACAAATATTTTAAAATAATTTATTTTTTCATTGACAAAGAAAAATTTTAAACAGACAGTCCCTGACTTACAAAGGTTTGACTTTTGATTTGTTGACATTACAATAGAGCAAAAGAAATACTCATTTGGTAGAAATTGTACTTAGAGTACCCATACAACCATTTTGGTTTTATTTTCAGTACAGTATTCAACAAATTACACTAGATATTCAATACTTTATTACAAAGCAGACTTTGTGATAGATGATTTTGTCCAACTGTAGGCTAATGTAACTGCCCTGGGCACTTTCCATTTGGGCTAGGCTAAGTTATGATGTTTGGAAGGTTAGGAGTATTAAAGGCACTTTTGTCTTCCAATATTTTCAACTTATAATGCATTTATCAGGAGGTAACCCCATTGTAATTCAAAGAACATCTGCATATTTATCATGTGCAAAAATTTTTTTATATGCCTACATTGTGGTTGACTAAATCATGATATTTAACATTTATATTACATCACATACAGTTCTTGTGGTGAGATCACTTAAAATTTTCTCTTAGCAATTTTCAGTGATACAATACATTGTCACCAACTATTGACACCATGTTATACAATAGATCCCTCAAACTTGTTCCTCTCAACTAGTTGAAATTTTGTATCCTTTGACGAACAACTCCCCAACCCCCCACTCCCAGCTCATGGTAACCACCATTCACTCCCTACCTTTATGAGTTCAAGTTTTTAATATTCCACACATAAGTGAGATCATGCAATATTTGTCCTTCTGTGTCTGACTTATTTCACTTAATGTAATATCCTTCAGGTGTGTCCATGTTGCTGCATATGACAGGATTTCCTTCTTTTTAGGCGCTGAGTAGTACTTTGTTGTGTATGTATAAGACATTCTTTACCCATTAATCAGTTCATGGACAATTAGGTTGATTGCATATATTATCTGTCATGAATAATACTCAATGAACATGAGAATATAGATTTCTCTTCAACATACTGATCTTATTTCCTTTGGATATATAGCCAGTAGTTGTATTACTGGATCATAAGTTCTATTTTTTAATTTTTTGAGGAACTTTCATATAGTTTTTCATAATGGCTGTATCGATTTACATTCCAACCAAAAATGTGCAAGGAGCAGAAGCTCTTTAGTGTAATTAGGTACCAGTTGTCAATTTTTGGTTTTGTTGCAATTGCTTTTGGTGGCTTTATAAAAATAAATTTTATAAAAAAAAAATTTTTTATAAAAAAAATATTGTCCAAAACAGTATTTCCTAGGTTATCTTCCAGATATTCTAGGTTATCTTTCAGAGTTTTTATAGTTTTACATTTTACATTTAAGTCTTTAACCTATCTTTTAGTTGATTTTTGTATATGGTGTAAGAAAGAGTTCCAGCTTCAATCTTCTGCACATGGCTAGCAATGTATCATAGCATCATTTATTGAAAAATGAGTCCTTTTCCCATTGCTTGTTTTTATCAACTTTATTCAAGATCAGATGGTTGCAGATGTACAGCATTATTACTGGTCTCTCTATTCCATTGGTCTATGCATCTTTTGTTTGTTTTTGTTTTTTCACAAGTACCATGCTATTTTATTACTGTGGCATTGTAGTATGGTTTGAAGGTGGGTAATGTGATGCCTACAGCCTTTTTCTTTTTGGTTAGGACTGCCTCAAATATCCATGCTCTTTTTTGGTTCCATATCAATTTTAAAATAGTTATTACTCATTATCTGAAGAATGTCATTTGTAGAGTGATAGGAATAGCATTGAACCTGTAAATTTCTTTGGGTAGTATGGCCATTTTAACAATATTGATCCTTCTTACCTATAGCATCGAATGTGTTTCCATTTGTTCATTTCAACTCTAATTTCTTTCAGTAATGCTTTGTAATTATCCTTGTGAAGTATTTTACCTCCCTGGTTAGCTGTATTCCCAGGTACTTAATTCTTTTTGTGGCTATTATAAATGGAATTGATTTGGCTCTAGCTTGGGTGTTGTTGGTATATAGATATGTTACTCATTTTTGTGAATTAACTGTATATCTTGAAAGTTTCCTGAAGTTGTTTATCAGATCTAGGAACTTTGGGGTGCAGACTATGGAGTTTTCTAGGTATATAATCACAATGTCTGTAAACAGGGATACCTTGACTTCTTCTATTCCAATTCGAATGCCTTTTGTTTCCTTCTCTTGCCTGATTGTTCTGGCTAGGACTTCCAGTACTGTGCTAAACAGGAGTGGTGAGGATGAGCATCCTTGGCTTGCTCCAGGTCTCAAGAGGAATGCTTCCAGCTTTTGGCCATTCAGTATGATGTTGGCTGTGGATTTGTTATAGATGGCTCTGATTATTTTCAGATATATTTCTTCATTGTCTAATTTGTTGAGGGTTTTTAACATAAAGGAATGTTGAATTTTATCTGCAGTCTTTTCTGTATCTGTTGAGGTGATCGTGTGGTTTTGTCTTTATACCTGTTTATATGATGAATCACATTTATTGATTTGCATGTTGAACCAAGTTTGCATTCCAGGAATAAAGCCTACTTGATCATGATGGATTAGATTTTTGATGGTTTGCTACTATTTTGTTGAGATTTTTGCACATTATGTTCATCAAGCATATGACCCAAAGTTTTCTTTTTTGTTGTGTCTCTGCCAGGTTTTGGTATCAGGATGATGCTGGCCTCATGGAGTAAGTTAAGGAAGAGTCTCTCCTCAACTTTCTGAAATAGTTTCAGTAGGAATTATAACATCTTTTCTTTATATATCTGGTAGAATTTGACTGTGAATATATGTTTGGCTGGTCCTAAGCTTTTTCTGGTTGGTAGGCTTTTTATTACTGATTCAATTCAGAAGTCATTATTTGTTAGTTCAGGGATTCAATTTCTCCCTTGTTCAACCTTGGGAAATTGTTTCTAGCAATTTATTAATTTTTTCTATATTTTGTCATTTGTGTGCATAGAGGTGTTCATAGTAGACTCTGAGAGGTATTTATATTTTGGTGGGGTCAGTGGTAATGTCCCCTTCATCATTTCTGATTGTGTTTATATGGATCTTCGTTCCTTTTTATTTTTAGTCTAACTAGTTTTCTGTCAATATTATTTATTTTTACAAAGTGCAAACTCATGGAAGTGTTGATTTTTAATATGGTTTTAAGTAGCTCAGTTGCATTCAGTTCAGCTCTGATTTTGGTAATTTTTTGTCTTCTTCCTGCTTTGGGGTTGGTTTGCTCTTGTTTTCCAAGAACAGGAGGACAGCAGGTATGCTCCCACCGACAGTGGTGGGGTGGCAGGGTGTGCGTGCACTTGCACACTGGCAGGGTCACAGAGGCAAGTTCCATCCACACAAGTGCACCTGCATGGACAAATCTATTTCATACAAATAGGAAGATGAATAGAGCTATACTAATATCAGATGAAATATACTTTAAGTAAAAAACTGTTAAAAAAGACAAAGTTTATTATATATTGATAAAGGAGTAAATTCATATGATGATATAAAAATTGTAAATATATATGCAGCCAACATCATAGTGCCTGAAGCAAATATGAAGCTAGTATTAATGTATGTGAAGGGAGAGATAGACTGCAATGAAATAATAGTGGGGAATTTAATACCTCACTTCTAGCAATATAAATATCATCTAGACAGCAAATCAATAATAATAATTAGTAAGGTTCTGCATGTCCATGTTGTGTGGAGCGTATGGAAAATGTGTGCCAGCAAAGCAGAGGGCCAATGCTGCGGTGATAGGAAGCTATGGGTGGGCTGGTACGCCTCAGTGGAGGCCAGTCTGCTGAAGCTCTCCAACAGTCAGGCATAAGCCTTCCAGCAAAGGAGTTATGATGAGGGTCTCCAGGAAGCACCCTGGTTTGGCAATGAGGCTGCCCTACTAGAGGGTGCAGTGATGCTGGATCCCAAGGAGAGGCCAGCAGACATGGGGTGCTCAGATCAGACTAGACTCATCACTTGGACAAGACTGCTCTGCTCTGTCCAGGTTTGAAAGTCACTCTAAGGCTACATTATTTTTAGAGGAGAATGGCAAGCTGTGGGATATGGGCAGCTCTGCTCATCTCCCATACTCTGCTACAGCTGTTCCCTTGCCAAACTCTACAGCCTGGAGTTCTATGCAAAGTTTCCTGACACTTCTTTAAGCAACTCTCCCTACCAAGTCAAGTGTCCATTGATGTCATGGGGTCTCCTGCTTTTAGGATTCTGGAGGTCCAGGGTGAGAATGGGCTACTCCTCACCTGTTCAATTCACCCCTTCCCCAGGAATCGCTGGGGGCCAGGAGTGAGTTCTGGTGCTCAGCAGCCCTGTGCTAGGTTCCCGGCTTTCTCCCCTTTAATCCTAGCATCTGCATCCTTCCCTATTCACCTTTCAGTTCCTTCCTTCTAAAGATCTGTTCAGAATGTACCAGTCTTCCCAATGTCCTGATCTCTTGGTGGGAGATGTTCCTTCTGGCTGTATCTAGTGGTCCATCTTGGCTCCTCTTTCTTTTTTGATGTAGAATTTTATTGCTGTAAACTCCCCACTTTGTATCATGTTTGCTGAATTTCATAAGTTTTGGCATATTGTGTTTCCATTTTCATATGTTACCAAATATTTTTTAAATTTCGCTTTTAATTTCTTTTTTGATACTTTGGTTGTTCAGAAGCATGTTATTTACATTTCATGTGGTTGCTAATTTTCTAAAATTCCTTCCACTATTCATTTTTAGTTTAGAACTAGGATGGTCAGAAAAGATACATGATATGATTTCAATCTTCTTAAATTTGTTAATACTTGTTTTGCAGTCTAACATGTGATCTATGCTGAAGAATGTTTCATGAGTTCCTGGGAAGAAGGTGTATTCTTCTGCTTCTGGATAGCATGTTATGTATACAACCATCAAGTCCCTTTAGTCTAAAGTGCTTAGACTTTATTCCAATGCTTCCTTATTGATTTGCTGTCTGGATTATATTTCTGTCACTAGAAGTGAGGTATTAAATTGTCCACTATTATTTCATCACAGTCTATCTCCTCCTTCAAATAGATTATTATTTGCTTCATATTTGCTTCAGGTGCTCTGCTGTTGGGTGCATATGTACTTATGATTTTTGTATTTTTGTATGAATGCACTCCCTTTTCATTATATGATTATGTTGTCTCTTTTTATAATTTTTTACTTAATGTCTCTTTCATCTGATATAAGTATAGCTTCCTCTGCTCTATTTTTGTTTCTATTTGGATGAATTATCTTTGCCCATGCCTTCTTCAGTCTGTGTCTTTAAGTGTGAAGTGAATCTTTTGTAGGCAATATATTGTTGTTCTTTCAAAAAAATCTATTTGGCCATTCTATGTGTTTTGATTGGAAAATTTAATCCATTCACATTCAAGATAATTATTGATAGGTAAGGATTTACTACTGCTATTTTTCAGTTGTTTTATGCTTGTTTGTGATGTTTTATTATTTCCTTTTTCTCTTTTATTTTGTGATTGGATGATTATTTTGATAATCTTCTTTGATTCATTACTTTCTTTTTATTGAGATAGAGAATCACTATCTACTATCTTTTCATTGAGACAGGGTCTTGCTCTGTCACCCAGACTGGAGTGCAATAGTGTGAGTATATCACTTCAGCCTTGACCTATTGGGCTCAAGTGATCCTCTTATTTCAGCTTTCTGAGTTGCTGGGAGCACAAATGCACACCAATACACATGGCTAATTTTTAAATAACTTTTTTTTGTAGCAATGGGGGTCTCCCCGCATTGCCTTGGCTGGCCTCAAATTCCTGGGCTCAAGCAATCTTTCTCCCTTGGCCTGCCAAGGTGCTGGTACAGGTGTGAGCCACCATAACTGGCCTGATTCATTACTTTTTATCTTTTTTGTTTTCAGTGTCCACCAAGGAATCTTTCAAAAGACCAATCACAACATGAGATACACATGCACATTATGTCCTATACACTGCTCCTAAAACAGGTATTGTTAGGAGCAGGATAAAAAGCTGAGAGAATTCGTCCTTCTATTAAATAGCTTTCTCACTTGCTCCTGCCTTTGTTTAAGGTTTCCCTTGTAGACCTTAAATGTATCTACAGAAAGAATTCTCTTTCTGGAATCCTTGAGCCTCAGAGAGTCTATGTTCTTACGACAATATAATGCAGAGCTTTAATGTCCTTGCCATTGAATCAAACTACTTAGCTTCAAATCCTTGTTTTATAAACTATAACAAATTAGCCAGTGACTTGACTCTGTGACTTAGTTTCCTCATCTGTGAAATGTGGCTAACAATAGCAACTACTTCACAGAGTTGTTATAAAGATTGCATGAATTAATCTATTATAAGGGTTCCAAATTCTGAGTTCTTTTTCAACAAACTCGACTTCAAAAGGTAAGCTTTATATATGCAAATAAGTCCTGGACCTAGCTGGAGACTCATGGTAATAGTGATTCATCCATCTTCTTCTTTTTAAAAAATTATTATTATACTTTAAGTACTGGGGTACACATGCATAATGTGCAGGTTTTTTACATATGTATATATGTGCCATGTTGGTGTGCTGCACCCATTAACTACAGGCCCCAGTGTGTGATGTTCCACACCCTGTCTCCAAGTGTTCTCATTGTTCAATTCTCACCTGTGAATGAAAACATGTGGTGTTTGGCATCATTCTGAGCAAACTATCGCAAGGACAGAAAACCAATCATCCATCTTCTTAATAGAGCATTTATTATTTATTAAGCAATGATTTGGTATGTGACAGACACAGTTTTAAACCCTTATAAACTCAGTATTATTGATCCATTCTACAGATACTGCATATATAAGGCAGTTGTGAGGATTTGATGTGTGACTTTGGGTAAGTCACCTTATATATCACCATTAGTCTAATGGGGTCAGGAGAATGTATACATTTCTACTTCATCCCCTGGAAGAAGGAAAAAAGTATATAATGTGCTATGAGAGACATATGTAGTGTAAATTACAATGCTATATTTATATATGTTTAGATGAGCTGAAACTTTTTTTTTCACATAAAGTATAATTAAAAAAATACCCTAAGTTCTAGGGTACAAGTGCATAACCTGTAAGTTTGTTACATATGTAAATATGTGCCATGTTAGTGTGCTGCACCCATTAACTCATCATTTACATTAGGTATATCTCCTAATGCTATCCCTCCCCTCTCCTCCAACCCCATGACAGGCCCTGGTGTGTGATGTTTCCCACCCTGTGTCCAAGTGTTCTCACTGTTCAATTCCCACCTATGTGTGAGAACATGGTGGTGTTTGGTTTTCTCTCCTTGCAATAGTTTGCTCAGAATGATGGTTTCCAGTTTCATCCATGTCCCTACAAAGGACATGAACTCATCATTTTTTATGGCTGTATAGTATTCCATGGTGTCTATGTGCCACATTTTCTTAATCCAGTCTATCATTGATGGACATTGGGTTGGTTCCAAGTCTTCGCTATTGTGAATAGTGCCACAATAAACATATGTGTGCATGTGTCTTTAGAGCAGCATGATTTATAATCCTTTGGGTATATACACAGTCATGGGATGGCTGGGTCAAATGGTATTTCTAGTTCTAGATCCTTGAGGACTCACCACACTGTCTTCCACAATGGTTGAACTAGTTTACACTCCCACCAACAGTGTAAAAGTGTTCCTATTTCTCCACATCCTCTCCAGCACCTGTTGTTTCCTGACTTTTTAATGATTGCCATTCTAACTGGTGTGAGATGGTATCTCATTGTGGTTTTGATTTGCATTTCTCTGATGGTGAGTGATGATGAGCATTTTTTCATGTGTCTGTTGGCTGCATGAATGTCTTCTTTTGAGAAGTGTCTGTTCATATCCTTTGCCCACTTTTTGATGGGGTTGTTTGCTTTTTTCTTGTAAATTTGTTTGAGTCCTTTAGAGGTTCTGGATATTAGACCTTTGTCAGATGAGTAAATTACAAAAACTTTCTCCCATTCTGTAGGTTGCCTGTTCACTCTGATGGTAGTTTCTTTTGCTGTGCAGAAGCTCTTTAGTTTAATTAGATCCCATTTGTCGATTTTGGCTTTTGTTGCCATTGCTTTTGGTGTTTTAGACATGAAGTCTTTGCCCATGCCTATGTCCTGAATGGTGTTACCTAGGTTATCTTCTAGGGTTTTTATGGTTTTAGGTCTAACATTTAAGTCTCTAATCAATCTTGAATTAATTTTCCTTGTAAATTTGTTTGAATTCTTTGTAGATTCTGGATATTAGCCCTTTGTCAGATGAGTAGATGGCAAAAATTTTCTCCCATTCTGTAGGTTGCCTGTATGCTTTGATGGTAGTTTCTTTTGCTGTGCAGAAACTCTTTAGTTTAATTAGATCCCATTTGTCAATTTTGGCTTTTGTTGCCATTGCTTTTGGTGATTTAGACATGAAGTCCTTGACCATGCCTATGTCCTGAATTACCTAGGTTTTCTTCTAGGGTTTTTATGGTGTTAGGTCTTACACTTAAGGCTTTAATCCATCTTGAATTAATTTTTGTATAAGGTATAAGGAAGGGATCCAGTTTCAACTTTCTACATATGGCTAGCCAGTTTTCCCAGCACCATTTATTAAATAGGGAATCCTTTCCCCATTGCTTGTTTTTGTCATGTTTGTCAAAGATCAGATGGTTGTAGACGTGTGATATTATTTCTGAGGGCTCTGTTCTGTTCCATTGGTCTATATCTCTGTTTTGGTACCAGTACCATGCTGTTTTGATTACTGTAGTCTTACAGTATAGTTTGAAGTCAGGCAGTGTGATTCCTCCAGGTTTGTTCTTTTGTCTTAGGATTGTGTTGGCAATGTGGGCTCTTTTTTGGTTCCATGTGAACTTTAAAGTAGTTTTTTCCAATTCTGTGAAGAAAGTCATTGGTAGCTTGATGGGGATGGCATTGAATGTATAAATTCCCTTGGGCAGTATGGCCATTTTCTCAATATTGATTCTTCCTATCCATGAGCATGGAATGTTCTTCCATTTTTTTGTGTCCTCTTTTATTTCATTGAGCAGTGGTTTGCAGTTCTCCTTGAAGAGATCCTTCACATCCCTTGTAAGTTGGTTTCCTAGGTATTTTGTTCTCTTTGAAGCAATTGTGAATGGGAGTTCACTCATGATTTGGCTCTCCGTTTGTCTGTTAATGGTATATAAGAATGCTTGTGATTTTTGCACATTGATTTTGTATCCTGAGACTTTGCTGAAGTTGCTTATCAGCTTAAGGAGATTTTAGGCTGAGACAATGGGGTTTTCTAAATATACAATCATGTCATCTGCAAACAGGGACAATTTTACTTCCTATTTTCCTAATTGAATACCCTTTATTTCTTTCTCCTGCCTGATTGTCCTGGCCAGAACTTCCAACACTATGTGGAATAGGAGTGGTGAGAGAGGGCATCCCTGTCTTGTGGCAGTTTTCAAAGGGAATGCTTCCAGTTTTTGCCCATTCAGTATGCTATTGGCTGTGGGTGTGTCATAAATAGCTCTTATTATTTTGAGATACGTCCCATCAATACCAAATTTATTGAGAGTTTTTAGCATGAAGTGCTGTTGAATTTTGTCAAAGGCCTTTTCTGCATCTATTGAGATAATCATGTGGTTTTTGTCTTTGTTTCTGTTTATATGCTGGATTACATTTATTGATTTGCATATGTTGAACCAGCCTTGCATCCCAGGGATGAAGCCCACTTGATCATGGTGGATAAGCTTTTTGATGTGCTGCTGGATTCGGTTTGCCAGTATTTTATTGAGTATTTTTGCATCAATGTTCATCAGGGATATTGGCCTAAAATTCTCTTTTTTTGTTTTATCTCTGCCAGGCTTTGGTATCAGGATGATGCTGGCCTCATAAAATGAGTTAGGGAGGATTCCCTCTTTTTCTATTGATTGGATTAGTTTCAGAAGGAACAGTACCAGCTCCTCCTTGTACCTCTGGTAGAATTCAGCTATGAATCCTTCTGGTAGTAGACTTTTTTTGGTTGGTAGGCTATTAATTATTGCCTCAACTTCAGAACCTGTTATTGGTCTATTCAGGGATTCAACTTCTTCCTGGTTTAGTCTTAGATGAGCTGAAACTTTGAGTTGAGTGTACAGTGAGACTTGTAATAATCTAACCTGACCAAAAGGGAGATTTAGCTATTTACAATGTTTAATTCACCAGTTATTTGACAAAAAGTAATTGGTTGAGTTAATAAAAAAATGATGCTTGTGTGTGCATGTGACTGAGTGTGCAAGGGTGTATGTGCACAAATTACTTTTCCATTAGTAACTGGCTCTTTAATGGCATGAGGAATACATAAGAATTGCTTAGTTTATATGACTTAGTGTTATGGGTTTGATATTAACTTTCTAAAATTTAGACTGATTAATTCGCTCATATACAACTGGGAATTTGTTATTTTCTGAAGACATACAATAAGTATTGAATTGTCTAGGATATGGAAATCTATTGAAAGTTGTAAATTGATAAAAATATAATGCATGAACATGAGCCTTGGAAATAGCTAAAATAAAAATTAGTATTTTCTAATGTACTTAAAATGACTTTGTTTATGAAATGGGAAATTATTGTGGATTTTTACTCAAGTCTATTATAATTTTGCAGTGTTTTCCTTAATGGATTCTTTCCTTTAAAAAGAGAAGTTAATATCTACATTGTGCCATAGGCAATCAGAGTTTATTATATTTATTTAATGCATAAAATATTCATCAAGAAATGTTTTCATGTCAATCAATATATAAACCCTTTCTGAAGACACTTGAGGGTGTTAAGAAGAGATCAAGGAAATATATGAGCTTTTCTTGTCCTGGAGAGTTAGACAAGGAAAGCAGATGAGATATGAAATTTGAAAATACCAAATTTCAGAGTCCAAAATTGAATGTGCCTTTCACACTCTTTTTTGCTATTATAAAATATACAAACTGGACAGCGACAGTGGCTCACATCTGTAATCCCAGCACTTTGGGAAGTCGAGGCAGGCAGATCACAAGGTCAAGAGATCAAGACCATTCTGGCCAACATGGTGAAACCCAGTCTCTGCTAAATACACAGAAATTAGCTGGGCGTGGTGGCACATGCCTGTAGTCCCAGCTATTAGGGAGGCTGAGGCAGGAGAACTGCTTGAACTTGGGAGGCAGAGGTTGCAGTGAGCCAAGCTTGCACCACTGCACTCATGAATAAATAAATAATAAAAGAGAAAAACTAAGCATATCCTTCTTCTAGACTGGAAGTTCAAAACAGTGTATGAGTTAGTACGTGATTATGTTCTATATATCTTGCAAGTCCTAACTAAATGCAAGGAAACTACTGTGAAAAATATATAGCCACAGAATCCTTTCCCCTGTATTCTATGTAAATTAGGTTATTTTAGACTAAATCAAACTAGCATTGCGTACAAAATGTATTTTGATTTAATTTTTAAATGACTCCAACAAAAATCCTGAAGCAAAAACCAAAATATTACACCACAGGGATCTCTCTGCCTGCCTTCTCCTCCTCAGTTCTCTCAACGTTTGATTCTGGAATTAAACTATTTGGGTTATAATTATATAGTCACTTTAAATTTATGAGGTAGTCCCATTTTGTTATTGAGGTATAAAGATATTGTTAAGTACAGCATATTATTATTTAGTTATTTGGTCCCTGAAGGATTTTTTTTTAAAACAGTGATATCATAAAATAAAAAGACATGGAGTGGTGAAATAAATTTTAGAAAAGATCCATTGATTTGTTGCCTAAAAAGAACACTTCATCAATAAAGACACACATAGAATAAAAATAAATGGCTGGCAAAAGATACTACAGGCAAATGAAAATCAGAAAAGAGCAAGGATAGCTATACTTATAGCAGAAAAAAAAATGTTTGAAGACAAAAACTATAAAAAGAGACAAAGAAGGTTGGTACATAATGCAAGGTTGCCAATTAGACAAGATAATATGATAATTGTAGTTATGACCACAATTGAATACAACTAGGAAATAAATAACAAGAGGAATTTTGGAGATGGTCTGGACACATGGAAGTTAAGCAATATGCTCTTTCAGAGGGTCAATAAAAAAATTTAAAATAAAATTTATTGAAACAAATGATAATGGAAATGTAACATACCAAAACCTCTGGGATATAGTGAAGGCTGTAATACGAGGAAAATTTTTAGCTATAAGTGTCTACATCAAAAAAGTAGAAGAAAACTTCAAATAAAAAACCTAACAATATATCTTAAATAGAAAAGCAAGAGCAATCTAAATCCAGAAATAATAGAACTAAAGAAATAATAAAGATCATGTATAAATAAAGCTGAAATGAAGAAAACAATACAAAATATCAACAAAACAACAGTTTTTTTTTGTTTTTTTTTGTTTTTTTTTTGTTTTTTTTGAGACGGAGTCTTGCTCTGTCACCCAGGCTGGAGTGCAGTGGCCGGATCTCAGCTCACTGCAAGCTCCGCCTCCCGGGTTTACGCCGTTCTCCTGCCTCAGCCTCCCGAGTAGCTGGGACTACAGGCGCCCGCCACCTCGCCCGGCTAGTTTTTTTGTATTTTTTAGTAGAGACGGGGTTTCACCGTGTTAGCCGGGATCGTCTCTCGATCTCCTGGCCTCGTGATCCGCCCGTCTCGGCCTCCCAAAGTGCTGGGATTACAGGCTTGAGCCACCGCGCCCGGCCGAACAGTTGTTTTAAAAGAAAAAAAAAGAAGACCCAAATAAAATTAGAAATGATGGAAAGGAAATATTACAACCAAGAATACAGAAATTCAAAGGGTCATTAGAGGCTACTATGAGCAACTATAAAAATCTGGAAGAAATGGATAAATCCCTAGACCCATATAATTTGCCAGGATTGAACTATGAAGAAACCAAAATCTGAACAGACCAATAGCAAGTAATGATATCAAAGCCATAATAGTCTCTCATGAAAGAAAAGCCCAGACCCAATGGCTTCACTGCTCAATTTTACCAAACCTTTAAGTAGGAACTAATACCAATCCTATTCAAATTATTCTATAAAGTAGAGGAGGAGGGAATACTCCCAAACTTGTTCTACATGGCCCACATTACCCTAATACCAAATTCAGACAGAAGATACATCAAAAAGCAAACTACATGCCAATATCCTTGAACAATGATGCAAAAATTCTTAACAAAATACTAGCAAATCAAATTCAACAACACATTAAAAAGTCATTCATCATGACCAAGTGGGTTTTACCCTTGAGATGCAAACATGGTTCAACATATTCAAATCAATCAATGTGATACATCATATCAACAGAAAGAAGAACAAAAACCATACAATCATTTCAATTGATGCTAAAAAGGCATTTGCTGAAGTTCAACATCCCTTTATGATAGAAACCCCTAAAAAATCTGGGTATAAAAGGAACATACCTCAACATAATAAAAGCCATATATGACAGACCCTCAAATAGTACACTGAATGGGGGAAAACTGAAGCCTTTCCTCTAAGATCTAGAACACAACAAGGATACCCACTTTCACCACTGTTATTCAATATAGTATGGAAGTCCAACTAGAGCAATCAGACAAGAGAAAGAAATACAGGGCATACAAATTGAAACAGCAGAAGTCAAATTTTTTTGTTTGCACATGATACGATCTTACATTTGGAAAAACCTAAAAACTCCACAAAAAAAAAAAAAATTGTTAGAACTAATAAATTCAGTAAAGTTGCAGGATATGAAATAAACATACAAAAATCAGTACTATTTATATATGCCAACAGCAAACAATCTAAAAATCAAGAAAGTAATTCCATTTAAAATAACTACAAATAAAATACAATACCTAAGAATTAAATTAACCCAAAAAGTGAAAGATTTCTGCAATGAAAACTGTAGCACACTGATGAAAGAAATTGAAAAGGACACAAAAAAGTTGAAATATATTTTATGTTCATGTTTTGGAAGAATCAACACTGCTAAAATATCCAGACTACACAAAGTAACCTATAGATTCAATGCAATTCCTATTACTATGCTGAAAAGAAATCAGTATATTGAAGAGCTATCTGCCCTCCCATGTATGTTGCAGCACTGCTCACAATAGCCAAGATTTGGAAGCAACCTAAGTGTCCACCAAAAAATGAATAAAGAAAATGTACTACTTGTACACAGTAAAAAAGAATAAGATCCTGTTATTTGCAGCAACATGGATGGAACCAGAAGTCATTATGTTAAGTGAAATTAGCCAGGCACAGAAAGTCAAAATTCACATGTTCTCACTTATTGCTGGGAGCTAAAAATGAAAACAACTGAACTCATGGAGATTAGAGGGTAGAATAATGGTTACCAGGGGCTGGGAATGGTTTTGTTAATGGGTACAAAAATATAGTTATATAGAATGAATGAGATCTAGTATCTGATAGAACAATAGAGTGACTACAGTTAACAACTATCTATTGTACATTTTAAAAGTATAATGAGATTGTAACACAGATGATAAATGCTTGAGGTCATGGATACTCACTCCATTTATCCTTATGTGATTATTATGCATTGCATGCTGTATCAAAATATCTCATGTACCCCATAAATGTATATACCTACTATGTACCAAAAAACATTAAAAATTTTTAAAAAATCACAAAAAGTGATTTCATCAATTACTATGGAGTAAAATTTGGCAATCTAATTGTCTATCTACTATCTATCTATTGTGAATACACCTATTCTTCTATCCAGAATTTTTACCTTTAGGAATTTATCCTTCATCTGTATTTCAAAAAATTTTCAGAGGTTTATGTATCAAAATAATTATTGAATCATTAGTTGTAATAATAAAAGATTGAAAACAACCCAAATGTCCATATATGAGACAATTTAGTAAATGAGGGTAGGCAGTGTTAATAGATATGCTAGGCAGAAGTTAAAAAACACAAAGGCAGCCCTATTTGTTTCAATATGAAATACTCAATGAGTTATACTATTTTGAGAAAAAGCTAGAACTTATAACACTTTGTAAATTATGCACGGCTTAAAATTATAAATGTATTCATATACTCATAAACACTTGGAATATCTCCAGAAAGATAGATAAAAATTATTAATAAAAACTATGAAAGAGGATTAAATAGATCGGCTGTCATACAGAGTGGGTGGCAGACCTAGCTATCATTTAATTTCTTCCTTTTAAACATGTATTTTGTGCAGGGATTATCTATTAATATAAATTAATTATTGTAAAAGGTAATATATATCTAAAAATCATTGCTTACACTGAAAATAACAAAGAAGGGAAACACACTACTAATAGGAAAAATAAATAATAGACATGTTGGGAAAATAAAACTTAGTCAATGAATACAAATGATTTTAAGCTGCTAGTATTTAGTGCTAATATTTAAAAATATTACTGAGAAGATTGCAATGTGGTAAAGATTTATTTACATAAATTGCTGGGTCAGAATAATTGCAAAGAGAACACTCTTCAGCAGCAATTAGAAGAAAAATTAAAAGTAAAATATTGTTAGCTGACAATGTTTGCAAACCACACATGCGGAAATAGGCTGTATTCAGAGTGGTAGACTAAAGGAAAAAGTTCCTAGAAAGAGGCTGGACTTCTCTTGTACGAGTCAGAAGCATCACCCTGCATCTTTATAATATATCTAAGACTAAGAGCTAATAAACATAACTCAGGACCTAAAGGAAGGAAGAATACAGAAAATTTATCCAAGAATATCTCTGCAAGGTGGGTCCTAAGTCGATTGCCAACATCTTTATGAAAGAATAAATTATAATCAGAAGTTTTCCTTTAAAAATTTATTTTGCTGGTTAGAAGGGAAAACTTACTGTTCCTACTTCTAGAACTATAAACTTATGACATATTCAGCCAATTTATCAATTTAGTTAGAATTATATGTGGTTGGTGACTGTTTCTTTTTTATTCTTGTGTCTTAATGCTTTTCAATGTTGTTGGATTATTCTGATTTGATCATATATTTATAAAGTTTGAGTGTAACAAAATCTTAAAGAAATTAATTATCCTCACCTACACACAGTGAAGTTAGTTACTTCAGTTGTTGGTTATTATTGACATATAATAACAAAAATAATCCAGAAATTGTTAAAAAATTATACTTTAAATTGTTAAAAAAAATTAGACTATGCCACCAGACAGGCCCCATCTCCCATATTTGGGATTACAGTTCAACATGAGATTTGGGTAGGAACACAGATCTAAACCATATCATTAATTTTACAGTCTATATGTTTAACTATATTCAAATATATTTTTTGCAAACCACTGTTTCTTTAAATCAACATTAAATGAATACTAAGCCAAAATAATTCTACTTATATTTAGCTACATATGTGAAACATATGTAAGTATGCTACATATTTTTTAAAGTATACATTATATAAATATATATAATAAAACAGACATTTATTCCTACCCCACAAATTTTATATTTTTTGCCTTAATGAAAGAAAGCAAGTTTTTTACAGCTATCACATTAAACTCTAAGAAACTTGCCTAAAACTAATATATTATTAATAATATATAAATAAATAATGTTTATTATTTTGGAAGTCAGAAATCTGTCATGGGCCTTACTGGACTAAAATCAAGGTGCCAGTAGGGCTGCATTCCTTCTTGAGGCTCTTAGGAGAGAAATTTTCCTTTCCTTTACTTTCCTCTCCTTTCCTTTTTCCTCTCATTTTTCCCTCTCCTTTTCCCTCTGCTTTTCCCTCTCCCCTTTCCTTTCCTTCCTTTCCCTTTCCCTTTCTGAGACTCCCAGCATCCTTGGTACATGAACTCTTTCCTTCATCTTCAAAGACAGCAATGATAGGTTGAATCATTCTCACATCACAGCCCTGGACCTCCTTTTCCACCTTTAAGGACCCCTTTCTTCCACCTTTAAGGACCCCTGTGATTACATTGGGCCCACTTGGGATAATCCAGGATAACATTCCTCTCATAAAGTCAGCCAATTAGCAACCTTAATTTCAATTAGCAATCTTAATTTTCCATTGCCATGTAAACTTACATCTTCATAGTTCCAACATTTAGGATGTGGACATCATTGGGAGAGTATTATTCAGCCTATCATATGCTAAACAAAAATTATGGGAGGTAATTGTTTTGGATAGCTCCTGCACTAAACACCAGCAGACCAGGCCAATCCAGAAGAGTCACCTGGGCTAAGTGCCACATAATCAAAGTGAACTTTGAAACAGGCCAGTTTTCAAAACAAAAACAAAGAAAAATAAATAAGAAAACAAAAAACAAACCAACAAAACCACAGAAGTTTCACAGCAACCATTCAGAAGGCATGCAGTTAACCAAAGGTTTCTCTATTTTAACTCCATGTGGGAAGTAACTTTGAAATAACCAGTCTGCCTTTATTTTATTATTGTTTTCCAGGATTAATTCTTCATTTACGCTTTCTTTAGCCTTTTTCTGACTATAAAGCCAGTCTTCTCTGCTCAGCTCATGGGTGCACTTATTTTATTTTATAGCATGGGATGCTTCCCCGATTCATTAAAACATGTATATAAGATTCAATTCTCTCCTTCCTCACTTTCCTCACTCCCAAAATATGTTTATGCTTTTTAAATATATTCATTAAACAGGTTTCTATACTATTATTTTATATGTTTTAAATTTTCCAATAACAATATATTATTTATGACAACTTACATCTTGGTTTGTCCAGGATAGTCTGGTTTATGCTAATTGTTCAACATATGTATTAATAGTACTTCTCAAGTAGTATTCTTCATATCGTTTTGCAGCTAGTATTTTTCACTAAGCATTTTTTAAAAGTTCATGTTACTATTCATAAATCAACATTGAAATGAAATAGCTACATTTTCTGTTTTGTAATAGCTCAGTAGTTCAAAATTTTTAAATATTATGACTCTACATTTGTATTCACATATGCCACATCCTTCTTATATTATACTTTTGTAGTTAGTCATGAGAATGCTGGGACTTAGACTTGATATGCTATGTCTTTAAAAACACTTTCTTGGAGACCCCTCTTGATATTATAGTTTTAGACATCCAGATGTCTCAGATTTCTTATTATGCCTTGGTTTTTCTTCTGTCAAGTGTAAGTTTGTTGGTCATTTACCGATTTAATAAGCTCTTTAGTTTTCATGATCATTGATTAGACACTCAGTAAGCCATTCATTGTAATTTCCAGATTCTTCTGTAATTAAACCCTTCTGATTGAATACGCTAGATTAATAAGCTATATTCCCTCGTGGCATAGGCCTATTAGAGCTCTTTTAAAAACTGATCTTATAACGAATACTTTTCAAAACAACACTTGTTTTGGTACCATGCTGTTTTGGTTACTGTAGCTTTGTAGTATAGTTTGAGTCAGGTAGTGTGATACCTCTAACTTTGTTCTTTTTGCTTAGGATTATCTTGGCTTATGCGGGCTCTTTTTTGGTTCCACATGAAATTTAAAGTAGTTTTTCTAATTCTGTGAAGAAAATCAGTGCTGGCTTGATGGGGATAGCATTGAATCTACAAATTACTTTGGGCAGTATGGCCATTTACATGATATTGATTCTTTCTATTCATGAGCATGGAATGTTTTCCATTTGTTTGTGTCCTCTCTTATTTCCTTGAGAAGTGGTTTGTGGTTCTCCTCGAAGAGGTCCTTCATCCATTGTAAGTTGGATTGCTAGGTATTTTATTCTCTTTGTAGCAGTTGTGAATGGGAGTTCACTCATAATTTGGCTCTCTGTTTGTCTATTATTGGTGTATAGGAATGCCTGTGATTTTTGCACATTGATTTTGTATCCTGAGACTTTGCTGAAGTTGCTTATCAGCTTAAGGAGATTTTGGGCTAAGATGATGGGGTTTTTAAAATATAGAATCATGTTATCTGCAAACAGAGACAATTTGACAGATATATAGACCAATGGAACAAAACAAAGACCTCAGAAATAATGCCATACTGTTCTCACTCATAGGTGGGAACTGAACAATGAGATCACTAGGACTCAGGAAGGGGAACATCACACACCGGGGCCTATCATGGGGAGGGGGGAGGGGGGAGGGATTGCATTGGGAGTTATACCTGATGTAAATGACGAGTTGATGGGTGCAGCACACCAACATGGCACAAGTATACATATGTAACAAACCTGCACGTTATGCACATGTACCCTACAACTTAAAGTATAATAATAATAAATAAATAAAAATAAATAAATAAATAAATAAAAAGAAAAAAAGAAAGAAATAATGCCATACATCTACAACCATCTGATCTTTGACAAATTTGACAAAACAAGCAATAGAGAAAAGATTCCCTATTTAATAAATGGTGTTGGGAAAACTGGCTAGCCATATGCAGAAAACTGAAACTGGATCCCTCCCTTACACCTTATACAAAAATTAACTCAAAATGGATTAAAAATTAAATGTAAGACCTAAAACCATAAAAACCCTAGAAGAAAACCTAGGCATTACCACTCAGGACATAGACATGGGCAAAGACTTCATGACCAAAACACCAAAAGCATTGGCAACAAAAACCAAAATTGACAAATGGGATCTAATTAAACTAAAGAGCTTCTGCACAGCAAAAGAACCTATCCATCCAACAAAGGGCTAATATCCAGAATCTACAAGGAACTTAAACAAATTTATAAGCAAAAAACATGCCATCAAAAAGTAGGCAGAAGATATGAACAGACACTTCTCAAAAGAAGACATTTATGCAACCAACAAACAGATGAAAAAATGCTCACCATCACTGGTCATTAGAGAAATGCAAATCAAAACCACAATGAGATACTATCTATCTCACACCAGTTAGATTGGCGATCACTAAAAAGTCAGGAAACAACAGGTATTGGAGAGGAGATGATGTGGAGAAATAGGAGAGCTCTTACACTGTTGTTGGGAGTGTAAATTAGTTCAACCATTGTGGGAGACAATGTGGTGATTCCTCAAGGATCTGGAACCAGAAATACTTTTTGACCCAGCAATCCCATTACTGGGTATATACCCAAAAGATTATAAAGCATTCTACTGTAAAGACACATGCACACGTATGTTTATTGCAGCACTGTTCACAATAGCAAAGACTTGGAACCAACCCAGATGCCCATCAATGATAGACTGGATTAAAAAAAAATGTGGTACATATACACCATGGAATACTATGCAGCCATAAAAAAGGATGAGTTCACATCCTTTGCAGGGACATGGATGAAGCTGGAAACTATCATTCTCAGCAAACTAACACAGGAACAGAAAACCAAACACTGCATGTTCTCACTCATAAGTGGGAGGTGAACAATGAAAACACATGGACACAGGGAGGGGAACATCATACGCCAGGGCCTGTTGGAGGTGGGGGCTAGGGGAGGGATAGAATTAGAAGAAATACCCAATGTAGATGACAGGTTGCTAGGTGCAGCAAACCACTATGGCACATGTATACCTATGTAACACACCTGCACATTCTGCACACGTATCTCAGAACTTAAAGTGTGTGTGTATATATATACATACATATATATAGAGAGAAAGTATATATGTATATATAAAGTGTATATAAAATATATATATAACTTGTATTCTGAAACTGATTCAGTTTTAAACTCACAGTGTTTCTTTTTTCATTTAAGATTTTACAAATAATTAATACATACCAATTGCACATATTTAATTGGGTATCATATATTTTTTCAGTGCATTATACATAGTCTAATGATCAAATTGGTGTAATTGTTATTTGCTGTAGTCACCCTATTGTGTAAAAGGAAACCAAGACCTATTCTTCCTAACTAAATGTAACGTTGTACCCGCTGAATAACCTCTCCTGGCTTTCTCTTTCCCCAATCCTCCTCATCCTCTGATAACCACCATTCTACATTCTACTTTTACAAAACCATGATTTTTAGATTCCACAGAAGTGAGATCATATGATATTTGTCTTTCAGTGCCTGGTTTATCTCACTTAATGTAATGTCATCCATGTTCATTTATGTCGATGCAAATGACAGAATTGAATTCTTTTTGTGTCTAAATAATATTCCTTTGTATACATCACATTTTAAAAAATACATTCACTTGTAGATGAGCACTGAGGTTGATTCCATATCTCAGCTATTGTGAATAGTGCTTCAATAAATATGGGTGTTCAGATGTATCTTTAGCATACTGGCTTCACTTCCTTTGTATTCCCATGTTGAGATTGCTGGATCATACGGTATTTATATTTTTAATTTTTAAAGGAACCTTTATATTGTGTTTCATAATGGCTTTACTAATTTACATTTCCACCAGCAATGTATAAGGATTTCCTTCTCTTCACATCCTCACAAGAATTTATTTTTCATCTTTATTATACTGTCTATGGTTAATAAGCATTCTGACTGGGGTGAGATGATATCTCATTGTGGTTTTGATTTTCATTTTCCTGATGATGACTGATGTCGAGCTTTTTTCATATATCTGTTGGCAATTTGTGTCTTCTTTGAGAAATATCTACTCGGATCTTTTGCCAACCTATTAATTGGGTTACTTGTTTTTTGCTGTTGAGTTGTTTGAGTTCCACGTGTATTCTGAATATTAACCCCTTATAATGTAGTTTACAAAACTTTCCCCCATTCTGTAGGTTTTCATTGTATTGATTATTTCCTTTGGTCAGCAAAACCTTTTTAAATAGATACAATCCCATTTGCCTGTTTTCACTTTTGTTGCCTTTTCTTTTGAAGTTTTATTCAAAAATTCCTTGTCCAATCCAATTTCATGTAGCATTTCTTCTATTTTCTTCTAGTAGTTTTATGATTTCAGGTTTTATATTTAAGTATTTGTTCCATTTATAGTTTATTTTTGTGTATGGTGAGAGATAGGGGTATAGTTTTACTCTTCTATATGTAGATATTCAGTTTTCCCAGAAACGGTTTTTGAAGAGACTGTCCTTTCCCCAATATGTGTCCTTGAGGCCTCTGTCAAAGATCAGGTGGCTCTAAATGCATGTATTTATTTCTGGGTTCTCTGTGCTATTCCTTTGGTCTGTATGTCTGTTTTTATGACAGTGCCATATAGTTTTGGTTACTGTAGCTTTGTAGTATATTTTGAAGTTACATAATTTGGTACCCCCATTTTGTTATTTTTGTTGAAGATTGCTTCATCAGTGTGGGGTCTTTTGCATTTCCATATGAATTTTGAAATTCTTTATTTCTATTTCTGTCAAGATTGTCATTGGCATTTTGATGGGGATTGCATTGAATCTGTGGATTGCTCTGGGTAATATGGGCACTTTAACAAATTTAATTCTTCTAGTCTATGACCACAGGATATATCTTTCTATTGATTTATTTACTCTTCAGTTTATTTCATCAGTATTTTACAGTTTTTTGGTAGAGATCTTTCATCTCCTTGGTTAAGTTTATTTATAGGTGTTTTATTCTGTTTTATTTTTAGATATTGTAAATGCAGTTCTTTCTTAGCTCACTATTGGTGTATAAAAATGCTACAATATTTTTATATTCATTTTGTATCCTGCAACTTTACTAAATTCATTTATTATCACAATTTTGGAGTGAAATCTTTAGGGTTTTCTCTATATATGATCATTTTGTCTGTAAACAAGAACAATTTTACTTTATCTTTTCCAATTTTCATGCCCATTTTTTTTTTCTCTTGCCTAATTGCTCTGGCTGGAACTTTCCATACTATGTGGAATAAAAGTGGTAAAATTGGACATAAATTTTTGGTTTTAGATCTTAGAGTAAAATATTTCAACTTTTACCCATTTGGTGTGACATTAGCTGTGGGTTTGTCATATATGATCCTTATTGTGTTGGGCTATTTCTTTTATACATGATTTGTTGAGGGTTTTTATTTTAAAGTGATATTGAATTTTCTAAAATGTTTTTTCAACATCTATTGGAATGTTCATATGATTTTCATCCTTGATTATGTTAATATGATGTATCACTTCTATTGATTTGCATATGTTGAATCATCCTTGCAGCCATGAGATACCACTTGATTATGGTGAATGATCTTTTAATATGTTGTTGAATTCAGTTTGCTAGTATTTTGTTGAAGATTTTTACATATATGTTCCTTGAGAATATTGATCTGTAATTTTATTTTTGTTATTATTGTTGTGTCCTTCTCTGTTTTTATTTTTAAACTTTAAACAGGGAGGTTTAATGTAAAGAATTATGTAAACTATGATAGGAGAGAACTATAGACATAAAGAGAACTCTAATAGGTAATCTGAGATTGAAGGAGAGGACCTAAAACAGGACAAACTTTGTAAAGGTCCCTTCTCAAGTTTGGATATCATACTTCACTGGAGAAGGTACGGTTGGAGCCCACTGGATGGGGAAGTCCAGATCTGGTCACTGTAAAAGTAAGAAACATCTCTTCAGGGTACAGGTGGGTTAGGACTAGTAGGGAGAGAACTGTGGAATGGGAACTGCAGCCAGGAACAACTCTCAGGGACTAAGAGATGCGAAGCTAGTGGGTAAGTGGACCCAGGGATGGTACCTCAGGGACAGGATCTAAGATGTTGTTTCCAAGTCAGAAAAGCCATGGGAAGGAGGTCATCAGGCCTCAGTTGGAGCTGCGATTCTTCTTAAATGTTTTACAAGGGACTTTTGTGGAAAAGCAACATCCAGCGTTCCCACAGATACACCACTGCTTGTCTGGTTTTGGTATCAGAAAAAGGCTGGCCTCGTGAAATGAGTTTGGAAGTTTTTCCTCCTCTTCATTTTTCTAAAACAGTTCACATAAAATTGATACGTAATTATTTGGGTTTTTTGTTTGTTTGTTTGTTTTTTACTGTTTGGTAGAATTTAGCAGTGAAGCCATCAGGTACTGGGCTTCTCTTTGATTGAAACACTTTTATTATTGTTTTGATCTTGTTACTCATTATCGGTCTGTTCAAATTTTCTATTTCTTCATGATTCAATCTTGGCAAGTTGTACTTGCCCAGAAATTTCTCTATTTCTTCTAGGTTTTACAACTTGCTTGTGTGTCATTTCTTACAGTAGTCTCATATAATCTTTTGTATTTCCGTGGTATCAATAATTGTAAAAACTCCTTTTCTTCTTTTTTTTTTTTTTAAAAAAAAAAATCTAGCTAAAGGTTTGGTGATTTTTTTTTTTTAAATAGCTTTTTGTTGATCATTTATATTTGTTTAGTATCTATTTCACCTCTCTCTGCTCTGATCTTTATTATTTCTATTTTATACTTATTTTGGGTTTATATATTCTTGTTTTTCTAGTTCCCTGAGGTTATTTTAAGATGTTTATTTCAGATTTTGGTGTAGGAATTTATCACTAGAAACTCCACCTTGAATGTGCTTTTGCTGTGTCTCATAGGTGTATGTTGTGATTTCATTTGTCTTAAAGAATTTTTTAATTTGCCTTTTAGTTTCTTCATTGACTCATTGTTTGTTCATAAGCATGTTGTTTAATTTTTATGTGTTTAAAGAGTTTCCAAAGTTCTGCTTATTATTGATTTCTAGTTTTATTGCATTGTGTTCAGGAAAGATACTTGAAGTGATTTTACTTTTTAAAAAATTTTAAGACTTGTTTCATGGCCTAACATATGGTCTATCTTGGAGAATGTTCCATGTGTTATTGAGAAGAATGTGTGCTCTGCAGCTGTTGGGTAGAATGTTCTGCAAATGTCTATTACGTCTATTTGGTCTAGAATGTGGTTTAACTTTGATGGTTTTTTTTGACTGCCTGCCTGAATGATCAGTCCAATGTTGAAAATGGGATGAAGTTTTCTATTGTATTAGAGTGTGTCTTTCCCTTTAATTCTGTTAATATTTGCTTTATATTTTCAAGTAGATCAGTGTTGGGTATGTATGTATTTACAATTTTGATATACTACTGCTATATTGACTCTGTTATCATTATATATGACCTTTGTCTTTCTTTATAATTTACATCTAAACTTTGTTTTATCTGATATATAAGTATAGCCACTCTTGCTCACTTTAAAAAAATCATTTTAAGTTTCAGGATACATGTGCAGGTTTGTTTTACAGAAAAACGTGTGCCATGATGGTTTGCTGCACCCATCAACCCATCACATAGGTATTAAGCTCCACTTGCATTAGCTATTTATCCTAAGGCTCTTTCTCTCCCTACTCGCACCTGTCAGGCCCTAGTATATTGATTATTTACTTTGAATATCCTTTTCCATCCCTTTTCTTTTAGTCTATGTGTATCTTTATAAATGAAATACAGTTGTTATAGACAGCATATAATTGGGTTTTGTTTTTTATCCATTCAGCCACTCTATGTTTTAATTGGAGAGTTCAGTACTTTTATATAATTATGTTTTTTTTTGTTGTTACCCATTTTCTTTTACTTTTTTTTTTTTTTAATTATACTTTAAGTTCTAGGGTACATGTGCATAACGTGCAGGTTTGTTACATATGTATACTTGTGCCATGTTGCTGTGCTGCACCCATCAACTCGTCAGCACCCATCAACTCGTCATTTACATCAGGTATAACTCCCAATGCAATCCCTCCCCCCTCCCCCCTCCCCCCTCCCCATGATAGGCCCCGGTGTGTGATGTTCCCCTTCCCGAGTCCAAGTGATCTCATTGTTCAGTTCCCACCTATGAGTGAGAACATGCGGTGTTTGGTTTTCTGTTCTTGTGATAGTTTGCTAAGAATGATGGTTTCCAGCTGCATCCATGTCCCTACAAAGGACACAAACTCATCCTTTTTGATGGCTGCATAGTATTCCATGGTGTATATGTGCCACATTTTCTTAATCCAGTCTGTCACTGATGGACATTTGGGTTGTTTCCAAGTCTTTGCTATTGTGAATAGTGCCGCAATAAACATACATGTGTATGTGTCTTTATAGCAGCATGATTTATAATCCTTTGGGTATATACACAGTCATGGGATGGCTGGGTCATATGGTACATCTAGTTCTAGATCCTTGAGGAATCACCATACTGTTTTCCATACTGGTTGAACTAGTTTACAATCCCACCAACAGTGTAAAAGTGTTCCTATTTCTCCACATCCTCTCCAGCACCTGTTGTTTCCTGACTTTTTAATGATCGCCATTCTAACTGGTGTGAGATGGTATCTCATTGTGGTTTTGATTTGCATTTCTCTGATGGCCAGTGATGATGAGCGTTTTTTCATGTGTCTGTTGGCTGTATGAATGTCTTCTTTTGAGAAATATCTGTTCATATCCTTTGCCCACTTTTGGATGGGGTTATTTGTTTTTTTCTTGTAAATTTGTTTGAGTTCTTTGTAGGTTCTGGATATTAGCCCTTTGTCAGATACGTAGATTGCAAAAATTTTCTCCCATTCTGTAGGTTGCCTGTTCACTCTGATGGTAGTTTCTTTTGCTGTGCAGAAGCTTTTTAGTTTAATGAGATCCCATTTGTCAATTTTGGCTTTTGCTGCTGTTGCTTTTGGTGTTTTAGACATGAAGTCTTTGCCCATGCCTATGTCCTGAATGGTACTACCTAGGTTTTCCTCTAGGGTTTTTATGGTATTAGGTCTAACATTTAAGTCTCTAATCCATCTTGAATTAATTTTCATATAAAGAGTAAGGAAAGGATCCAGTTCTGTTCCATTGGTCTATATCTCTGTTTTGGTACCAGTACCATGCTGTTTTGGTTACTGTAGCCTTGTAGTATAG
The DNA here is from genome assembly GCF_049350105.2 of Macaca mulatta. Lineage (NCBI taxonomy): Eukaryota > Metazoa > Chordata > Mammalia > Primates > Cercopithecidae > Macaca > Macaca mulatta. The sequence goes on from NC_133409.1 coordinate 111,251,446, forward strand.
TTTGAAGTCAGGTAGCGTGATGCCTCCAGCTTTGTTCTTTTGACTTAGGATTGTCTTGGAGATGCGGGCTCTTTTTTGATATTAATATGTAAGGTTTACTAATATCATTTTGTTACTTGCTTCCCAATTGTTTTATCACTACCCTCTTTCTTTCTTCATTTTTCACTGTCTTCCTTTGTGGTTAAGTGATTTTTCTCTGGTTATATGTTTTAATTCTTTGTTTTATTTCTAGTATGTCTACTGTAGGTTCTTGCCCTGTGATTACCATGAGACTTAAAAAAATTCTTATAGCTATAGCAAGTTACTTTAAACTGATGACAAATTAAGTTTGATTGCAAAGAAAACAAACAAAAAACAAACTTTATATTTTAACTCCATCCCCAAATTTTGACTTTTGGACTTCTCTATTTACATTTTTTTGTATAGGCTATATCTTAACAAATTGTTGTAGTTATTTTTAAAATATTTATGTATTTTAGTCTTTATACACCTCAATTATGGTATTAGAGTATTCTGAATTTCTCTTTATATAGTTTCTTCTTGAACAACAGTGCTTGAACTGTGCAGGTCTACTTATACAACAATTTTTTTTTCCATCTCTGCTACCCTGAGACAGAAAGATCAACCTTTTCTCTTAGTCCTTCTCCTCAGCCTACTCAATGTGAAGATAATGAAGATGAAAGGTTTGATGATGATCCACTTCCACTTAATGCACAGTAAATATATATTTGCCTTTTGAATGATTGTATTAATATTTTATTTTCTCTAAATTATTGTATGAATACGATATATAATACATACAAAATACATGTTAAACTGTTCTTGTTACTGCTAAGGCTTCTGGTAAATACTAGGCTATCAGTAGTTGTGCTTTAAGAGAGTACAAAGTTTTATGTGAATTTTTGACTGCATAAGGTGTTGGTGCCTCTAACTCTCACACTGTTCAAGGGTAAACTATGTTTGCTTTTACCAGTGAGTTTCACGCCCTCAGATATTATATTGTTATATATTAATGCTCTTTTTTCAGGCAGATTGAGAAACTCTCTTTAGCTTTTTATGTAAGACAATTTTGGTTGTAGTGAATTTCCTCAACTTTTGTTTGTGTAGGAGCATTTTAATCTCTTGTTCATGTTTGAAAGATAGTTTTTCTGGATACAGTATTCTCAGTTGCCAGTTTACTTCTTGTTCCTTCAACACTTTGAATATGTCATTTCACTCACCCCCAGGCTGTAAGGTTTCCATTAAGAAGCCTGCTTCTGGATATATTGGAGCTACTTTACACATTATTTGCTTCTCTTCTCTTACTGTTTTTATAATCATATCTTGTCCTTGATTTTTGAAAGTTAGGTTATTATATACCTTGGAGTAGTCTTCTTTGAGTTGAGTCTGCTTGATGACTTTGACTTTCCTGTACCTAGATATTTATATCTTTCCCTAGTTTGCAAAGTGTACTGTTATTATCTTTTTGAATAAGCTTTCTACCCCTTTCTCTTTCTCTACCCTCTATTTAAGGTCAATGACTCTTAAATCTGCTCTTTTGATGTAATTCCCTAGATCTCATAAGCATTCTTCATCCCTTTTTGTTTTCTCTCCTATGACTTTGAATTTTCAAATATTCTGTTTTTGAGCTCACTGATTCTTAATCAAGTCTGCTCTTGAGACTATCTAATGCAATTTTTGGTTCATCTATTGTATTTTTAAGCTCCAGTTTTTAAAATTATTTTAATCTCTGTTAAATTTCTGAATTTGCATGTTTGTGTTTTTTAAAAAGTTAATTGAGTTTCTCTAAACATCTATTTTGAATTCACTGTCTGAGAAGTCAAGTATCTCTATTTCTTCAGTATTGGTCACTGGCACCTTACTTAGTCCGTTTGGTGAGGTCATAGTTACTCAAATGTTCTTGATGCTTGTGGAAGTCTGTTGATGTCGGGGTAGTACTGTAGAGTTGGGTATTTATTTCATTCTTTGCAGTCTTGGCTTGTTTGTACTTGTCCAGAGGGCCTTCCAGGAATTTAAAGGGGTGCTGACTGTTGTTACTGCAGCTGTTTCAGCACAAGAGGGCACCCTAATCCCAAGTAAGCTGTGGCTCTCTTGACTAATCCTAGGTCCCTAGCCCTGATTTGCTTGGTGATAATCAGAGAAAGTTCCCTGGGTTCCCAAGTAAAGTCCCTAGCTCACTCCCATCTCTTTCCCCCAAGCCAAAGGAGTCATTCACTGTGCTGTGTTGCCTGGAGTTGGAGGAAGGATGATGCAAACACTGCTGTGGCCACTTCATCTGGAACCATACCTGCTTGGACCACAGCCTCCTAGTTGAGTGAAGCATCAGGGCTCACCAAAGGTCCCTGATTACTACTGTCTGGCTGCTGTTGATATTTATGCAGGGTTCAAGGCAACTTTATTTAGCTAGAGGTAAAGCTGGCTTGGAGTCAGCTTTGTTCCACCTGGCAGCAGATTCCCTACTGGCTTGAGGTGGGTCTAGAAGCATTCTTGGGAGTACCAGCCTGGAATCGGGGTCATGGGATTCTGTTCATTGCCCTGTTTTACTATACCAGGGCTGGTACTAGATTCCCAGGCAAAGTCCCCTAACTTCCCCGCAAGGAGAAGGAGTTTTTCTTCTGACTGCACTCCCTGGTGTTGGGAGTGGGGTGATGCATGCACTTCTGTAGCCAGCACAACTGATATTGGTTTACACCCAAGCCCATGGCCTCACAGACTAGTACAGCAATAGCGCTCACCCAAGGACTGTGGCTATTATGGCCTGCCTGTCAATGAAATATATTCTGAGCCTTAGACCACTTTAGTCAGCTGGTGGTGAAACGGGTCAGGACTCGATTCTTCCCACTGCTGCAGCCAATACCCTTCAGTCCCAGAGTGGGTCTAGATGCTCCCTCCATGAGCACCAGCCTATAATCAAGGGCCATGGGTTTCTGCCTGGTGCTGTATTTTACTATGGTGAGTTCTAACATAAAGTCCCATACACGGCCGGGCGCAGTGGCTCAAGCCTGTAATCCCAACACTTTGGGAGGCCGAGACGGGCGGATCACGAGGTCAGGAGATCGAGACCATCCTGGCTAACACAGTGAAACCCCGTCTCTACTAAAAAATACAAAAAACTAGCCAGGCGAGGTGGCGGGCGCCTGTAGTCCCAGCTACTCGGGAGGCTGAGGCAGGAGAATGGTGCAAACCCGGGAGGCGGAGCTTGCAGTGAGCTGAGATCCGGCCACTGCACTCCAGCCTGGGCGACAGCACGAGACTCTGTCTCAAAAAAAAAAAAAAAAAAGTCCCATACACTTCCTTCTCCCTCCCCCATGCAGACCGATTATCTCTTATGCTGTGCTGCTTGGGATTCGGGCAGGAGTGCTACATGCCATGAGTGACTTGAGACTGGCCTTCCTACCCTTTTCAATGTGTCTTTCTTGTTATTATGCTAAAACCAGGTACTGCGATCTCCCACCTGATTTATTTAGCTCTTGAGACAGTGGGTATTTTCTTGCATAAATAGTTGTTTAATTTGATGTTCCTCTGAGGGAATGATTGTTGGAGGGTTATTATCCACTATTTTGTTCTACCTCTCTGTTCTTTCTCATCAGTGAATACCTTGATCTATCAACCCCTTCCCCAACACCCCCCTCAAAATAAGTGTGCCAAAATTCCCTCTATAACTGAATTGTTTTGTTTCTTTTTCTTTTACTTCTGTCAATTTCCTTTTTTTAAATGTATTTTAGGGCTATAACATTAAATATATAGATTCAGAAACTTTTTATCCTCATTGTGAATTATTTCATTATCACTCTGACCAGTATTTAGGTATTTTTCTCATTAAAAAATACCTAAACATTCACTTTTGGCTAATATTTATGTGGTTATGTTTTCCATCTCACTTTTATAAATCTTCCTGTATCCTTTATATTCAGATGTCACTTATAAATTTTATTTTGTAATTTATTTTTACCATATTTTAACGGGTAAAAGTAATTCTCCAGATTTAGTATAAGCACTGATATCATGCACTTTGTCCCATATAATGTTATACATTCTATATATGGCTTTCTTGTTGCTTCTTGAACATGTTTGATTTAGACACAATGACTAGCTCCTCTGTCCTCGTAAATAATAATGAGAGCATTTTAACTCTGATCACCACGTTTCCCTTAATTTATTGCCATCCAGTATTTTAGTTCCACATTGTTTTTATTCTTATTAGATACTATTATAAATCTTTACATTCTGTGCTGTTTGTTTACTCATATAGTTACCAATTTATTTTTCATCATTTCTTCTTGATACTTAGTTCATTTTTTATTCAATTTCCTGGCATGTATCTTATAGAAGATCTTTTAAAATGGTTTTTTCATAATCAATTGTCTCAGATTTTATATGAATAAAATGTTTTATATTGGCTTTTGATAATTAAATTCTTAAAATTTTGGGTTATATCTATTATGCTTCTGCCCTTGTGACATTTTATATCTTCACAAGCTTGCCACAAAAATATCTCCCATCTCACAAAGTCTTCTACAATGTGACTTTACCTCTCCCACATTGAGAGATGAGATTTATGCTACACTTCTCCCCACTATAAAACTTTTTGGTTTTTTACTGGCTTTTAACCAACTGACTGTGGCAAATATGCAGCTGCATATATTTCAATACAGCCAAAAAGAGTAATGTAAGTTTTAACCTTACAGACACACTGACTTAAGAGCTTTGAATGACCATTTACTAAGTCTGATCATCATGAGGTCACTTGAGGAAATACAGTCTTCTAAAAAAGACCACATGAGGCTCTGGTCACAGCCTCAACTGAGATCCCAGTTAGCATCCAGAATCAGCCAACATACAAATGACTAAAGACACTTCTAATGACTCCAGTCTCCAGCTGTCAAGTAATCCAAGCTGTCTTGTCCCAGCTGAGGATACAGACAGATTACAGCAGAAGCAAACAATTTCCACTGTGCTGTATCCAAATTCTTGGCCCACAGACTTTGTAAGCATAATAAAAGGGATTTTTTTATGACATTAATTTTATGATAATTGATTATGCAACAATATTAACTGGAACACAATGAACCATCTTCTGATCCATTTTGTTGTTCCAAAAACTTTTTCCTCGCATTCCTTTTTGTATAACATTCTAGTTGTGTTTAGATTTTCCTTTTTGTCTTTGAGGAAGAAAAAAACTTGAAAGATAAAGATAGGTTATAGCATAGAAGTAGATAAAGAAATAGATGTAGAGGCGTGCCCAAGATGGCCGAATAGGAACAGCTACAGCCTCCAGCTCTCAGCATGAGCGACACAGAACACGGGTGATTTCTGAATTTTCAACTGAGGTATCGAGTTCATCTCACTGGGGCATGTCAGACAGTTGGCGCTGGTCTGTGGGTACAGCCCAACCAGCGAGAGTTGAAGCAGGGTGAGGCATTGTCTCACCTGGGAATCCCAATAGGGAAGGGAATTCCTTTTCCTAGCCAAACGAAATTGAGACACACAACACCTGGAAAATCAGGTAACTCCCACCCTAATACTGCACTTTACCAAGGGTCTTAGCAAATGGCACACCAAGAGATTATTTCCCACACCTGGCCCAGAGGGTCCCATCCCCACAGAGCCTCCCTCATTGCTAGCACAGCAGTCTGAGATCTAACTGCAAGGCGGCAGCGAGACTGGGGGAGGGGCGCCTGCCATTGCTGAGGATTAAGTAAGTAAACAAAGCCACTGGGAAGTTCAAATTGGGTGGAGCCCAACACAGCTCAAGGAGGCCTGCCTGCCTTTGTAGACTCCACCTCTGGGAACAGGGCATAGCTAAAGAAAAAGCAGCAGAAACCTCGACAGAGGTAAATGCCCCCGTCTGACAGCTTTGAAGAGAGCAGTGGATCTCCCAGCAAGGAGGTTGAGATCTGAGAATGGACAGACTGCCTGCTCAAGTGGGTCCCTGACCCCTGAGTAGCCTAACTGGGAGACATCCCCCACTAGGTGCAGACAGACACATCACACCTCACACAGCTGGGTACACACTGAGACGAAGCTTGCAGAGCAAGAATCAGACAGCAACACTCGCTGTTCAGCAATATTCTATCTTCTGCAGCCTCCGCTGCTGATACCCAGGCAAACAGGGTCTGGAGTGGACCTCAATCAAACTCCAACAGACCTGAAGCTGAGAGTCCTGACTGTTAGAAGGAAAACTAACAAACAGAAAGGACACCCACACCAAAACCCATCAGTACGTCACCATCATCAAAGACCAAAGGCAGACAAAACCACAAAGATGGGGAAAAAGTAGTGCAGAAAAGCTGGAAATTCAAAAAATCAGAGTGCATCTCCCCCCTCCAAAGGAACGCAGCTCATCGCCAGCAATAAACACCTCTATGCAAATAAACTAGAAAACCTAGAAGAAATGGATCATTTCCTGGACACTTACACTCTCCCAAGACTAAACAAGGAAGAAATTGAATCCTTGAATAGACCAATAGCAGGCTCTGAAATTGAGGCAATAATTAAGAGCTTACCAACCAAAAACAAGTCCAGGACCAGACAGATTCACCGCCAAATTCTACCAGAGGTACAAGGAGGAGCTGGTACCATTACTTCTGAAACTATTCCAATCAATAGAAAAAGAGGGAATCCTCCCTAACTCATTTTATGAGGCCAACATCATCCTGATACCAAAGCCTGGCAGAGACACAACAAAAAAAGAGAATTTTAGACCAATATCCCTGATGAACATCAATGCAAAAATCCTCAATAAAATACTGGCAAACTGGATCCAGCAGCACATCAAAAAGCTTATCCACCATGATCAAGTGGGCTTCATCCCTGGGATGCAAGGCTGGTTCAAAATACGCAAATCAATAAACGTAATCCAGGATATAAACAGAACCAAAGACAAAAACCACATGATTATCCGAGTAGATGCAGAAAAGGCCTTTGACAAAATCCAACAGCCCTTCATGCTAAAAACTCTCAATAAATTTGGTATTGATGGGACGTATCTCAAAATAATAAGAGCTATTTATGACACACCCACAGCCAATAGCATACTGAATGGGCAAATACTGGAAGCATTCCCTTTGAAAACTGCCACAAGACAGGGATGCCCTCTCTCACCACTCCTATTCAACATAGTGTTGGAAGTTCTGGCTAGGGCAATCAGGCAAGAGAAAGAAATCAAGGGTATTCAGTTAGGAAAAGAAGAAGTCAAATTGTCCCTGTTTGCAGATGACATGATTGTATATTTAGAAAATCCCATTGTCTCAGCCTAAAATCTCCTTAAGCTGATAAGCAACTTCAGCAAAGTCTCAGGATACAAAATCAACGTGCAGAAATCACAAGCATCTAATACACCAGTAACAGACAAACAGAGCCAAATCATGAATGAACTCCCATTCGCAATAGCTTCAAAGAGAATAAAATACCTAGGAATCCAACTTACGAGAGATGTGAAGGACCTCTTCAAGGAGAACTACAAACCACTGCTCAGTGAAATAAAAGAGGACACAAATCAATGGAAGAACATACCATGCTCATGGATAGGAAGAATCAATATTGTGAAAATGACCATACTGCTCAAGGTAATTTATAGATTCAATGCCATCCCCTTCAAGCTACCAATGACTTTCTTCACAGAATTGGAAAAACCTGCTTTAAAGTTCATATGGAACCAAAAAAGACCCCGCATTGCCAAGTCAGTCCTATGCCAAAAGAACAAAGCTGGAAGCATCATGCTGCCTGACTTCAAACTATACTACAAGGCTACAGTAACCAAAACAGCATGGTATTGCAACCAAAACAGATATAGACCGATGGAGCAGAACAGAGCCCTCAGAAATACCACACATCTGCAACCATCTATTCTTCGACAAACCTGACAAAAACAAGAAATGGGGAAAGGATTCCTAATTTAATAAATGGTGCTGGGAAAATTTGTTAGCCATAAGTAGAAAGCTGAAACTGGATCCTTTCATTACTCTTTATACGAAAATTAATTCAAGATGGATTAGAGACTTAAATGTTAGACCTAAAACCATAAAAACCCTAGAAGAAAACCTAGGTAATACCATTCAGGACATAGGCATGGGCAAGGACTTCTTGTCTAGAATACCAAAAGCAATGGCCACAAAAGACAAAATTGACCAATGGGATCTAATTAAACTAAAGAGCTTCTGCACAGCAAAAGAAACTACCATCAGAGTGAACAGGCAACCTACAGAATGGGAAAAAATTTTTGCAATCTACTCATCTGATGAAAGGCTAATATCCAGAACCTACAAAGGACTCAAAAAAATTTACAAAAAAAAACCAAACAACCCCATCAAAAAGTGGACAAAGGATATGAACAGACACTTCTCAAAAGAAGACATTCATACAGTCAGCAGACACATGAAAAAATGCTCATCATCACTTGCCATCAGAGAAATGCAAATCAAAACCACACACAATGAGATACCTTCTCACACCAGTTAGAATGGCGATCATTAAAAAAATCAGGAAACAACAGGTGCTGGAGAGGATGTGGAGAAATAGGAACACTTTTACACTGTTAGTGGGACTGTAAACTAGTTCAACCATTGTGGAAAACAGTGTGGCGATTCTTCAAGGATCTAGAACTAGAAATACCATTTGACCCAGCCATCCCATGACTGTGTATATACCCAAAGGATTATAAATCATGCTGCTATAAAGACACATGTACATGTATGTTTATTGCAGCACTATTCACAACAGCAAAGACTTAGAATCAACCCAAATGTCCATCAGTGACAGACTGGATTAAGAAAATGTGGCACATATACAACATGGATTTCTGTGCGGCCATAGAAAAGGATGAGTTCATGTCCTTTGTAGGTACATGGATGCAGCTGGAAACCATCATTCTGAGCAAATTATCACAAGAACAGAAAACCAAACACCACATGTTCTCACTCATAGGTGGGAATTGAACAATGAGATCACTTGGACACAGGAAGGGGAGGAACACACACTGAGGCCTATTGTGGGGAGGGGGGAGAGGGGAGGGATAGCATTAGGAGATATAGCTAATGTAAATGATGAGTTAATGGGTGTAGCACACCAACATGGCACATATATACATATGTAACAAACCTGCACATTGTGCACATGTACCCTAGAACTTAAAATATAGTAATAAAATCAATGTTTAGAATTGTGTTTAATGAGAGAGATTCCTACACTGTGTATGTTTTATTAGATCAAATATATCAATGTGTGAGTAAATAAACATATTTATAATTTAGATTCACTTTGTCTCTTTCAATCTACCACTGCCCCTAAAACAGTGACTTGCACACAAAATTTAGTTATACTGGCTTCCTTTCAGTTCCTTCCCACCACAGGGAATTTTCACAAGTGCTTTACATGTCAATACTTTGTCAGGAATAACACAGACACACCCATGCACAAACACACACACACCTCACCTTGCTAGTCCATGTTTATCTTTCAGATCTCAGTTGGAATGTGATATCTATACTAGATTAGGTCCCCTTGATTATATGTCCTTATGGGACTCTGAACCTGACCACAGTCACCTCAAATTGAATAGGGTCCACAACTGTCAACATCATGTTTTCTAATTTTTATGTGGCGCTTCATTATTGTAAAAATACTTTCCTATTTATTTTTCTTCTACTCATGGAAATAACATTTCACACCATATGGACATGGCGTCCATGGTGTTACGTGGTGTCCAGCATGGGCTCTGGAATTGTACCACCTGGCTTTCCATCCCAACTGTTCCACCTAGTAGTTGTAAGACATGACAAGACACTTCTCTGCATCTCTAATGTTTTGTCTATAAATCAGAATAATAACAGCACCTATATGATAGGCACTGGAACAGTTCCTGACACTTTGCAATTATTCAGCAAACATTAGCATTTATTATTTCCTCTCTCACTTTAGATTAAGGTAAAATGGCTTGGTCAAGATAAATGAACAGTGTTGATTCCTTTTTACAAGTCATTTTTGGGGCTTTCTTTTTCAAAGCAGATTTATTGGTTTTGCTGTTATTATAAATAAGTTTTAAATTAGCATTTCATTCCAAGATGTTGTGTCCATTCTAATAAAGGTAAGTCATCTTGAAGTCCTTGATTTTAGTTTTCTATATAACTAGCTGTTTTTAGATTCATATTCAAGAGAAAACATTTTCAGAATTCTATTTTTAGTCAAATGCACTGATTATTTCCTACAGAAGACATGCTGTACCAATTGAAACGAGCACAAAAAAGAAAAAGAGGAACAAAGGTTATGACATTTAACACTGAATGCCAAGCTTTCTCGACATTAGAAACAGAGTCTCTTTTTGTTAATTTCTGTATCCAGAAGTTCTGTATCCAGAGTTTGTCTCTTTATTTAGTGATGACTTTAGGCTTTTATTATTGCTTTCTACAGTTTTTCCTGAGTACTTGTTCTTTTTTATTTGTATTTTACTTTCCATTTATACATTATTTTACTTTTATTTAGAAAGGAAAATAATCTGTCTTAACTTTTTAAAAAATTAACATTGACTGATAATTGTTATTTAAAATTAATAAATTGTAGAAATCTAAAGTAACTCAGGACTTCCCAGCCTGACAGTACTCTACTGTTCATGAGAATATTTCTCCTCACACATTAGAGGTACCATGGTATCCCTACCTTGTTTGTGGTTTCCTTGGACTCTTCCACTTAAAGTTACTGAAGAAGCTAAAGTGAATGGAGTCTTTACAGGAATCTTCCAAGTTCTTCATAATTAAAATTATTTTAATATTTGTTTCCTAAGTATGATACATGTCAACAGTGACTATCAAATTGTATACTTTTCCTCAGTGATTTTCAGGTTTGCCTTCATTTCCCAATGGTATTTATGATCCTATACTTAGAGCTCAAATTGTCCATTTTTATGATGTAGGGATTTCATATTTGCCAGTTTACCTGCTTGCTAAAATGTATTTTTAACCTCAGAATCAATATTCTCAGCGCTTTCAGTCATTTGCAGACTTGTGCAGAGTGGGAAAAGTTGTGAGTCACCTGCCCATACTTTCTCAGCTGAGCTTAAACAAGACGGTGCTCTGCTTCTTGTTTTCAGCTTTCTTACTATAAATAAGTGTGTCCTTTCTTCAGTTTATTTAATGCCACATTTTCCCCATTTTTGTGCTTTTTGTCACTGATTTCTCTGTTTAAAATGTTTCCCAAGCAGGGTGCTAAGGTGCTTGTCTAGTGTTCCCAAACACAAGACTGTGATATAGCTCATGGAAGTACATGTGTGTTAGATAAGTTTTGCTCAGGCATGAGTTACAGTGCTGTAGGTCATGTGTTCAATGTTAATGAAGCAACAATGTATATTAAATAAGGTGTCTTTAAACAGAAACACATACACATCCAGACTATGTATTGATTAGTTGACAAAAATATTTTGATGAAAGACTCACAGAAACCTAACCATATATGTCCCATAAGAGCAATGGTTCAATATTTGCTAGCTTAATGTTCATAGCAACTTTACTGAACGTAACTATATTGAATAATGAGAATCAGCAGTACTTTGTCATCGATTCCAAATCTTTGAAATTAGAATGTAAAGAGGGTCAGGGCCCACCCCCTAAGCCAGGATGTCTCTGAGGCTCCACCTCCAAGTTCAGGCAGGGCCCAGCCTTGGGGGGCAGAGAGAGGCGGTGTGCGCCCAACCAAAGTGATTGTGCCCTTGGTTGGAGGGCCAGGGGCATGTCACCTGTGGGAATCGAACAGGAGCAGCAACTTCTAACTTTGTTCAAAGCCACTCTCTTTTTAAATGCAACAATTTGAAGCTAAGAAGTCCCCTGGAGAAAAGGAACGTTGCGCTTGAACGGCAAGCAAACTATTTCCCTTCGTGTGTTCTGTTTTCTCCTCCTAGTCCCTTCTCCTGCCACCTCTCCAAGACTGTTCGTCGTGGGACACCCACTTCCCTCTGTTATGCAGTACATGACTATGTAAGCATTTACGGGTGTTCTAACAATTATTATTAAACTGAAATGTGCCAGGAGGTGCTATGAGGCATAGCAAAATTGGAACAAGGTATTTAAAAATTTGACTAAGCGTGCCTGACTCCATTGCATTGTTTTGAAACTTAACATCTGGCGCCCCCCCGGGGAGTCTTTCCAATTAGAATGCTTGGGGTCGCCCAGGTGTCTCTGTCATTAGACTGCCTGAGGTCGGTGGGGGTCTCTCCAATTAGAATGCCTGGGGTCGCCCACGTGTCTCTATTGTTAGAACGCCTGGAGTCAGCCAGAAGTCTCTCTCATTGGAATACCTGGGGTCAATATGGAAGGCAGCTCTTTAGACAGGGTTGTGATACCAGATGCAAACTTTACACAGGAAATAATCAACATAGAAGGCTAAAATGAAGGTAAACATAAAAGACATTTTGTTCTTGTTTTTTAATCACTATAACATTTCAACCAGATTTAAAAATAAATTGTTGTATTTATCAACTGGCAACCACATTTAATATATAAGTTAAAGCTACTGTAGATATTTAACGGTTTTCTACCTTTGCCTCTTAAAAGAGAGCAGAAACATTAGCTTTTAAACTTAATTGTGACACCTTCAAGAGCTGCTTTAACATAGCTAACATGCCTGCCAGCATATTAACTTGGACAATTAATGAATTTTTAAAAGAGGAATTAAATACTTTCATTAAACTGTAAAATCAAGCTACTCGTTTAATCTAATCTAGTTGTTTTATACCAATATAGTGTCAAAATATTTAGTCTGCTATACTAATTCTACACTGTATTAGTTAAAAAAAAAAAAAAAAATTCTCCAGTGCTACAATTGAGCTATTTGTATTTTAATTTGTTTTCTGTGTGTTATCCAGATAGAGTTTTAGTGTGCTAATTGACAGCATCGCATTAAACGATCTTTTCAAAATCCAAATCCTGAAATGGAGCATATAGCCTGAAAAGGATTAATATGTTGTAAAATTTAATAACAATATTTTAACAATTAAATTTAAATAAATGCAAAATGATTCACATATGCCTAGATTATACATGTAGTCTATAAATTAAATAGCAATTGATTCTGAAAAAAAATGATTGTGACTTAATCCAAATATTAATATATGTGTTAAGAACCTGCTATTATGGACAGTGAAATTATGGCAGTAAATAAGATAGACAATGTCCCTACCCTCATGAAATATAGTCTATGGCATAAAGAGAGACTATTAATAACAAACTTCACAAATAAAGAAAGTGATATGTGTAATAAAGACAGTATATTAAAGAGATGTGCTAGAAAGTGATGATAGAAGAGGAAGCTACTTTAGATATTCTGAATGACAAGAAGTCAAGTGAAAGTTTGGGGATTAGAGCAATCTAGACAGAGAGCCTAAAGTATCTTCAATCCTTTACTCTGCAGATTCTTAAATCCTGATCTCACAAGTAACAAGTAAATTAATCTCAATTCAGTGAGATGATGATGATGATGACAGCTGAATAAATACATGATTTGTTGAGGAATTACTATGGACCTAGCACTATTCTAAACACAAATATAGCCTTATCAAATCTTCACAACATTTCTAGGAAGAATTCTATTTCCTCTTTACCAGTGAAGAAAACTAAGCCCCAAAGTAACATAGCTGGGAAGTGGTGAAATCAGAATCCATATATCATGGTTCTGCCTCCAGGGCCCATATCTTAATCATAACAGTGTATATTTGTAAAATAGTTTTATTTTTATTCCATTATTATACCTAAATGAGTTTTCTTTCTTGATTTTCCCAGTCACTTTTGATAAAACTACATCTACTTTGATATTCCAATATCACATCTGACTCTAAATGGAATCTTTATAGCAACACCACCACCACCACTCGCTGGCCAGGATTTGCTTAGGTATGAGGAGGTAAAAAGAGGGTGGTCTGACTTTTCATTTTCATGGAAGAGGAATTGATCCAGTGTACTTCTTGATCTCCCTACTCCTGGTGTTGAAAGAGGGAGGAGGAATCCAATATGAAGCGAGGACTGTATTTTGTATTTGGTTGGAAGTAAGAAGCCATCTTTGTGTGGGCTGTCTGCTGCTGACCACCTCTACCAGGGTGGTGGTCTCAGGTTTCAGTCTCAAGCAACCCAGTGGAATAGGTGCTTAACATATATTTTTTCATTCAATAACCCTGTAAGTGAATGGTGATAATCTTCATGTTAATCAGACTCTAAGATCTTAACTAGAGTTAGGTTCAACCATAGGTATTATCAGGTTCAAAGTCCATGCTTTCACTATATCGCACTGCCATACTAAAAATGTTCCAAGAATGCCATCTATAAAATGGAATGTCACTGTATATTGTACTGTCTTTGTGATTATAAACAATGGAAAAACCTTTCATAAGATGAAAGAGGCTTGAGTTTATTTTAGCTGCTGCTCAGCAACAAAGATTTTCAAAATAAATTTTAACAGTACCAAAGAATATTCTTTTTTCTTTCTTTGTTATAAATACAAAACTGGAGGTCATAATATTTCAATTATTTGAAGCACTTTTATAAAAATAAGTTTAAAAATACACACATATTTAATGTGAATAAAAACAAAGTATAATATAGGGATAACTTCAATTTTATTTTTACAAAAAGTATTATAGGCTCTGAAGAAAGCCTGTATATCTTATGTGAAATTGAGAGTATTTTGTTCAAGCAGAGTTCATAATTGACACATAGCAAAAGGCATAATCATGTCTTTGAGGATTTATAAAGATACGCAACATAGAAAGGACTATTTTTTCTATAATTATAAGAACCTAAAGACCAGTAAAATAAATTTGTATTGTCTAGCATGCATATATTCAATAAGCACCTTTTTTTGGTTAACATTTTCCTAGACACTAGATAGGCAAACATAAATAAAATACCGGTCTCTGACCATACTACATTCTGAGGCACCTAAGCATACCTAAGTGTACATCAATTCTTATGACACAATAAAATAAATCCATAATAGCCATGAGATTCAGAAACAAAGTTATTTATAGAAATGGTTTTGATATAAAAAATAAACAGTCAATATGATGAGTTTCTACATCAGTAAAAATAATTTCATTTGAAATTTATTATAGTCTGAGCACCTACTACTATGTAAGAGACTCCACTGGGGGCCCTGAGAGATAGAAAGATGGCTTAAATACAATGTTGACACCTTTAGTTATTGATAATTTACTATAACACGGCAGTGTGCCTAGTAACTGGAACTATATGGCAAAAACTAATAAATCTGCTTCATGAGATCCTTAGCAATTACTGTTCCATCTGCCTAGAACTGTGTGTCCCAACATGTTTTTGGTTGCTCCCTTTTAGAATTCCTGTCTTAACTCAAATGTCCCCTCCTCAATAAAACGTTCTCTAACATTTGATCTATGTTAACCCTCTTTCTCAGTTTCTTCACTGCAAACAACATTTATGATTAATTATAAAGGTCTAGCATTTACTCATTGTTATTGTCTGTCTCCCCTACAAGAATTTAAGCTCTATAAAATCAGGGAATTTTTCTGCCCATCACCTCTATATTCCCAGTGCCAAGAAGGATTCCTGGAACACAATAGGTACAAAATAAGAAATTTCCAATCATTGAATTAAAGGAAATATGAATAAATACATAACTTGTTTCTTCCTCCCATTCATTTATTTGAGAAACATTTATTAAGTTCCTACCATATGTCAGGAAATTAGACACTGAGGTTACAATGTTGAGTTCCCTAAAAGAATTCACACACAATATGATCAGAACAATAGACATAGAAATAAACAATGAAGTAAATACAATTAGAAGGATTAATGCTGACAAGAATGGGCATATATAGCAGCCTATGAGTACCAAGGAGGCTTCATTTAGGAGATAAACTCTGGCCTGATATTTTTTATATTATTTAAAATCCCTTTTTAACTTTTAAGTTCAGGGGTACATGTGCAGGTTTTTTAGGTAGGTAAACTTGTGTCATGGGGGATTGTTGCATAAAATATTTCATTGCTCAGGTATTAAGCCTAGTACCCATCAGTTATTTATTTTTCCTGATCCTCTCCTTCCCCCACCCTCCACGCTCTGATAGGCCTCAGCATGTGTTGTTCCCCTGTATGTGTCCCTGTGTTCTCATTACTTAGCTCCCACTTATAAGTGAGAACATACAGTATTTGGATTTCTGTTCCTGTGTTAGTTTGCTAAGGATAAAGGTCTCCAGCTCCATTCATGTCCCTGCGGAGGATATGATCTTATTCTTTTATATGGCTGCATAGTTCATGGTGTATATGTATCACATACATTTCCTTAATCTAGTCTATCACTGAGAGGTATTTAGGTTGATTATATGTTTTTACTATTGTGAATAGTGTAAAGAACTTCTGCACGGAAGAAACTATCAATAGAGTAAACAGACAACCTACATAATAGGAGAAAATTTTTGTAAACTATGCATTCAACAAAGGTCTAATATCTAGCATCTATAAGGAACTTAAACAAATTTACAAGAAAAAAATAACCCCATAAAAAAGTAGGCAAAGGACATCAACAGACACCTTTCAAAAGAAGACATACATGCAGCCAACAATGATATGAAAAAAAGCTCAACATTATTGATCATTAGAGAAATGCAAATCAAACCACAATGAGATGTCATCTCACACCAGTCAGAATGGCTATTATTAAAAAGTCGAAAATAAAAAAAAAAGATGCTGACGAGGTTGTGGAGAAAAAGGTGTGTTTATATACTGTCGGTGGGAGCCTAAATTAGTTTAATCATTGTGGATAACAATATGGTGATTCCTCTGGGCTAAATTTTAAAGAGAAAAAGGAGGTGGTCAAGAGAAAAAGAAATAGGCAATAAAAGGAAAAATAAGACAGGCAGAAGCATAAAAAACTCCTGGTTCTGGACAAGATGGAACAAGCACATTCCACTCTATTGCTCACACTAATTACAACAACAGTAAAAAAAAAAAAAAAAAAAAAAAAAAAAAAAAAAAACCGACAACAACAAAATGCATAAAATAACTATGAAAAAAATCATTGAAATGTAAAGAAAAAAGTTAGAGACTTTGACAAGAGATTGAGGGATCTAACAAAGCATCCTGCAATTAGAAACACAAATGGACACATGCCAAAAAAAGCTCAAGAAAAGCATAAGCCTTTTTTTTCTCTATAGCCAAAGGACCAGGAAGAAGTCAGCTCCGCAGCTATTAGCTCTGCAATTATGCCCACCTCTCCCACTTCCCACTAGGCTCCATGAAGACTGTGGGTGATGCTTTGTCAACCATCCCCACCCTTCAAATGAGAGTTGAAATAACTCTCCCCACCAGGTGCTTCAAAGCAGGTGGGGTGCAGCCCTGTTGACCATACTCACTCTGCAGTACTGTGAGTGGAGGCCGTGCCCTTCCTTCTCCCCACTGGGCTCTGTAGAGATGTGAGTGGACTATTCTCAATCATCCCTGCCTACATTAAGTGAACAACAACAAATAGATAGCACTCTAGCCCCTTTGAACTAGTGAGTGGGGGCAGAACTACAGAGCACACAATGCTGAAGAAAATGGTTCTCTAAATCTGTGTGTTTAAAGCCTTGGGAAGGTCCCCACCAGCCCCTGCATGGCATTGACCAGAATCAGCACAGCAAATGGTTTGAGAACATAATTATGGTATGTAATGGCACTCAGGTTTCAAATTGGCCTCTGGGTAGCACACAAACAGAGCTAACCACAATAGCACAGAAGAGTCTCTGAAAACTAAACTGACATTTGAATCACAATCCACAAAATGGTCCAAGAGTTGCTTTCTAAACCTAAATTGGTTGACTTTGACTATTTGCTAAAATAGAAATTTTAAACGGCACTTAGAGGCTGATAACACAATGTTCAAACTGTCTTTGACACAATCTAAAGCCAAAAGTACTTTTCGACCAAAAAGTAGAAAAATCTCAAAGAAATGAGAAAAGACAATCAAAAGATACACAGAGGTGGCACAGATGTCAGAATATCTGACAATGATTTTAAAGCAGCCCCAGAAGGAGGAGTCAACATGGCCAAATAGACACAGCTAGGAGGAACATCTCCCACTGAGAGATGGAGTTTGGGTAGACTGGCACATTTTCAGCAAATCTTCAGAGGGAAGGCATTGAGAGTGGATGGAGGGAGGATGCAGACACTGGGGTGAAGTGGAAGGAAGCATGGAACCCTGGTTTTGCTGAGCACCAGGGGTTGATTCTTGACTACCAGAGACTAGTGGAGAAGGGGTGAGTTGAACAGGTAAGGACTGGCCCGCTTTTGCCACAGACCTGCAGAATTC
This sequence comes from Macaca mulatta, assembly GCF_049350105.2. Taxonomy (NCBI): domain Eukaryota; kingdom Metazoa; phylum Chordata; class Mammalia; order Primates; family Cercopithecidae; genus Macaca; species Macaca mulatta. The sequence continues at coordinate 111,269,740 of NC_133409.1, forward strand.
TAGTAGCAGGACATTTCACAACTGCCATGGACACTTGAGTGGGGAGGGAGAGCTGCTTAGAAAAGTGGAAGAGGAAGGACTCCAGCCTGTGCAGATCATACAGCGTTTGGTGCAGGAATGTCTGTAGTGGAGTACAGCCAGCAACATCCATAGCCTAAGGCTTGTCATATTTTCAGAGGACTTTATCTTTAGGGCAACTTTTGGACCTGGACAGAGTAGGGCGGTCTTGCCTGAAGGATGGGGCCAGACTGCTGTGAGTGCCTGTCCATCTGCTGGCCTCTTATGGAACCCCAGCATGACCACACCCTCCTGTAGTGTAGCTTCAGATGCACCGGAGTGGTTTCTGTGGGCTCTCATGACAGCTACTTTGACAGCAGACCATCACACATGCCCATCAGAGAGCTCCAGCAGACCAGCCCCACCAGTATGCACCAGCCTATCTGTAGCCTCCCTTCACCATGGCATAACCCTACTGCTTTACTGGCATACACTCTCCCATGCCCATCCCCCAACCACTTTGCTGGCACATGCCAATGGGGAGGCCTCACCACTCCTGCCCTGCCAGCACACGGGTGCATGTGCACTGCTCTGCACCACCACCATTAGCACAAGTGCACCGCAGTGCCCCTATACCTCACTGACTCACAGACATCCTTCTGCACCACCACCACTAGTGCAAGTGCATGCACTGATACTGATATTCCTGTGCCCACAAGTACTCTACCTTCACCAATATCAGTACAAGCATGGGTAGGAATACCACTGCCCCACTCCTGCCAATGCCCTGCCCCAGCTGATATGCATCACCCTGTTGTGCTGCTGCAGATGCTATTACGTGCATGCAAGCATGGATCCTGCTGTGACTGACCTGAAGAAGGACTTTGGTCGACACCACCCATGAGAGTGTTGTGGGAAGTAGACTGGGAACACCTTGACCCTTCCAGCACAGCAGGTTCCAAACCTTGAGGTGCTAGAGAACAAAGCCAGAGTACCAGCCCCCCAGAGTTAGAGCACACATCCCAGGAGTGCTGAGCCAAGTCTTTTCCTCTCTAAAATCTTCCAGAAATGAAACCAGTTTACTGAGCCCAACTTACACCAGCATTAAGCCCCCAAGGGCATCAAGGAAGATAAAAGCAAGAAACGCCATCCAAAGGAGAGCAACTTCAAAGACTGAAGGAACATCAGCCCACACAGATGAGAAAGAAACAGTGAAAGATCTCTGGCAACTCAAAAAGCCAGAGTGTCTTCTCACCTCCACATGACCACACTACTTCATCAGCAAAGTTCTTAACCAGGGTGAACTGGCTGAAATGACAGACTTAGAATTCAGAATACTGATAGGAATAAAGATAATCAGGATTCAGGAGAAAGTTAAAACTCAACACATGGTATGTAAGGAATACAATAAAACAATACAAGAGCTGAAAGATGAAATGGCCATTTAAGAAAGAATCAAACTGATCTGGCAGAGTTGAAAAACTCATGTCAAGAATTTTATGATACAATCACAGGTATTAACAGCAGAACAGATCAAGCTGAGGAAAGACTGTCAGAGCTCAAAAACATGTTCTCCAAAATAACTCAATTGAACCAAAATGAAGAAAAAAATAATAAATAATGAACAAACCCCCTGAAGAACATGGGATTATGTGAAAAGACCAAATCTACCACTAATTGGTGTCCCTGAAAGAGATGAAAAGAAAGAAAGCAACTTTGAAAATACTTCTGAGGATATTATCCCTAAAAATTTCCCTAACCTCTCTAGAGAGGCCAACATTGAAATTCAGGAAATGCAGAGAACCCCTGTGAGATACTATACAAGATGACCATCCTGAAGACACATAGTCTTCATAAGATTCTCCAAGGTCAAAATAAAAGAAAAAATGTTAAAGGCAGTTAGACGGAAGGGGAATATCATTTATAGAGGAAACCCCAACAGGTTAACAGTAGATATTTCAGCAGAAACCCTACCATTCAGAAGAGATTAGGAGCCTGTATTTAGCATTCTTTAAAAAAAGAAACTTGGTGATTCCTCAGGGATCTAGAACCAGAAATACCATTTGACCCAGCAATATCATTACTGGGTACATACCCAAAGGATTACAAATAATTCTACTATAAAGACACATGCACATGTATGTTTATTGCAGCGCTGTTAACAATAGCAAAGACTTGGAACCAACCCAAATCAATGAAAGACTGGATGAACAAAATGTGGCCCATATACACCATAGAATACTATGCAGTCATAAAAAGGATGAGTTCATGTCCTTTTCAGGGACATTGATGAAGCTGGTAACCATCATTCTCAGCAAACTAACACAGGAAAAGGAAACCAAACACTGCATGTTCTCACTCATAAATGAAAGTTGAACAATGATAACACATGGTCGTAGGCAGAGAAACATCACACACTGGGGCCTGTCGGGGGGTGGAGGGTTAGGGGAGGGATAGCATTAGGATGTAGATGAGGGGTTGATGGGTGCAGCAAACCACCATGGCACATGTATAACTATGTAACAAACCTGCACATTCTGCACATGTATCCCAGAACTTAAAGTATAATCTAAAATAAATAAATAATTAAGTAAGTAATAAAAGAAACTTGGGAGGTGGAGCAAGATGGTGGAATAGAAGTTTCCATGGATCATCCCCCATGAAAGAACACAATTTAACAAATATCTATACCAAAAGTACCTTCATAAGGAACAACACTCAGGTGAGCAAAACAGTAACTTGTTTTAACTTCATATCACTGAAAAGGACACTGAAGAGATAGGAAAAAAAATCTGAAATTTCTGAAACCACTCCTCCCTCATCCTCCTGCAGTTGTGGCATGATGTAGAGAGCATTTCTATGCGCTGGGCAGAGAAAGAACTCAGCAATTGTGAGGCATTAAACTCAGTGCTGTCCTGTTACATCAGAAAGCAAAACCAGACAAAAATAATCTGATGCCTGCCAATTGAGGGAGCATTTATACCAACCTTTCTTTTAAGATCTGAAACACAGCAAGAATGCACACTTTCACCACTGTTTATTCAACATGGTACTCAAAGTCTTAGCCAGAGCAATCAGACAAGAGGAAAAAAATAAGCGCATCCAATTTGGAACAGAAAAAAAGTCAAATTATTCCTGTTTGCAGATAATATTATATTTGGAAAAACCTAAAAAGCCTGCCAAAAAACTATTAGAACTGATGAACAAATTCAGTTGAGTTGCAAGATATAAAATCAACATATGAATTCAGTAGCATTTCTATATACTGTGAAAGGAAAATAAATCTCAGGACCCCGAAATTACTAAGCCAAGGAAACAGTTAAGCTGAGAATTATGTCAGGCAAACCTGCCTCCCATTTTATTCCTAAATAAGATAGCTACAAAGATAAAAAGCTGTATCCCTCCCTCACATGTTGCCCACAAGGAAATTCTTTTTGGACAAAGGATAGACAGAACTCAAAGTCATCCCTCTGAGGCTCACCTGAGATAAACACATATCTGATTGCTTCTTCTGTCCCATTGTTTATGTAAAAATGTAGATTAATTGAGCCAGGTTAAATTTCATATTCATTGGAAGGCTGATCAAAGACTCAAAAGAATGAAAACTTTTGTCTCTTATCTACTTCTAACCTGGAAGCCCCCCCCCCCGCCCCTTGCGTTGAACTTTCCCACCTTACTGAACCAAACCAATGTACATACTGATTGATGTCTCCTGTTCCCCTAAAATGTATAAAAGCAAGTTGTACCCTAATCACCTTGAGTACATGTCTTCAGGACTTCCTGATGTTGTGTCATGAGTGCATCCTTAACCTTGGCAAAATAAACTTTCTAAATTCATTGAGACTTTTCTCAGATATTTTTTGGTTTACAATGCCAATACTAAACAATCTAAAAAACAAATTAAAAATTAATGACATTTATGATAACGACAAATAAAGTTAAATACTGAGGAATTAACCAAAGAAGTAACAGATCTTGCTAATGAAAACTATAAAACACTGATGCAAAAAATTGAAGAGGATACCAAAAAATGGAAAGATATTTCATGTTCATACATTGGAAGAATCAATATTGTTAAACTGTCCATACTACTCGAAGCAATCTACAGATTCAATGCAATCCCCATCAAAATACGAATGACATTCTTCACAGAAATTTAAAAAAAAAAAATACTATCCTAAAATTTATATGGAACCACAAAAGATCCAGAATACTCAATGTTATCTTGAACAAAAAAGAACAAACCTTAAGGAATCACATTACATGACTTCAAATTATACTACAGAGCTATAGTAACCAAAATGGCATGGTATTGGAAACAAACAGACACAAAACCAATGGAAAAGAATAGTGAACCCAGAAATAAATCCACACACTGACAGTGAACTGATTTTCCAAAAAGCTGCGTATAACATCCCTGGGGAAGACAATGTCTTCAATAAATGGCACTGGGAAAACTGAATATCCACATGGAGAGGAATGAAACTAGACCCTTATCTCTCACCATATAGAAAAATCAAATCAAAATGAATTTAGACTTAAATCTAAGACTTCAAACTATGACACTACTACAAGAAAACTTTGGGGAAACTCTTCAAGACATTGGTGTGGGCAAAATTTTATTGAGTAGGTATACACAAATGGGATCACATTAAGTTAAGCTTCTGCACAGGAAAGGATACAATCAACAAAATGAAGAGACAACCCACAGAATGAGAGAAAATATTTGCAAACTGCCCATCTGACAAGGGATTAATAACCAGAATATATAAGGATTTCAAACAACTCTATAGGGAAAAATCTTATAATTCCTGTTTTGTAAAATGACAAAATATTTGAATAGACATTCCTCAAAAGAAAACATAAACGTGAAAAATGAGAAGGTGCTCAACATCCCATTAATTATTAGAGAAATGCAAGTCAAAACTACCATGAGATATCCAAGTTACAATGACTTTTATCCAAAAGACAGGCAATGGCAAATGCTGGTGAGAATGTAGAGAAAAACAGAACCATCATACACTGTTGGTGGGAATATAAGTTAGTACAACCACTATGAAGAAAATTTGGAGGTTCCTTGGAAAACTAATGAATAGACCTACCTTGTGATCCAGCAATCCCACTGCTAGATATCTACCCAAAGGAAAGGAAATGAATATATGGAAAAGATACATGCATTTGTATGTTTTACTGTTCACAATGGTCGATATTTGAAAGCAACCTAAGTGTCCATCAGCAGATGGATGAATAAAGAAAATGTAGTACTTATACACAATCAAGTACTAATCAGCCATAAAAAAAAGAATGAGATCCTGCCATTCACAATAACATGAAATAAAACTAGAGGCCATTATGTTAAGTGAAATAAGCCAGGCAGAGAAAAACAAATATCGCATGTTTTCACTTATTTGTGGGATCTAAAAATTAAAACAATTGAACTCATGGAGATAGAGAGTAGAAAGATAATTACAAGAAGTGGAGCAGCTTCTTGTAGGGAGTGGGAGGGAGGTAGGAATGGTTAATAGGGTATAAAAATGTTAATTATGATTCTAGTTATCTTCAAGTGTACAATTAAATTATTGACTATAGTCACCCTGTTGTGCTATCAAATATGAGCCCCTGTTCATTTATTCTAAGAGTATAATTGGATTGTTTGTGACACAGAGATAAATACTTTAGGGGATGCATACCCCCTTTGGCATGATGTGATTGTTACTTATTGGATGCTTGTATGACAGTATTTCATGTACCCCAAAAATATATAGACCTACTGTGTCTCCATAAAATTTTTAAGAAAAAATTTCAGAAATTTCAACCAAGAATTTCATATCCAGATAAACTAAGCTCCATACGCAAAGAAAAAATAAGATTCTTTTCAGATAAGCAAATGCTACAGGAATTCAGCAGACCTGCCTTATAAGAGGTCCTTAAAGGAGTTCTACATATTGAAAGAAAAGAGCATTATAAGCTACCACAATAACATCCTATGTACATAGACCATTGACACCATGAAGTAACTACACAATCAAGTCTGCATAATAACAAGCTAAAAACATGACAGAATCAATTCCACAAATATTAATATTAACCTTGAATGTAAATATGTTAAATGCCCCAACTAAAAGGCACAGAGTGGCAAGTTGGATAAAGATGCAAAACCCTTTGGGTATATACCCAGTAATGGGATGGCTGAGTCAAATGGTCTTTCTGGTTCTAGATCCTTGAGGAATCGCCACACTGTCTTCCATAATGGTTGAACTAATTTACACTCCCTCCAACAGTGTAAAAGTGTTCCTATTTCTCCACATCCTCTCCTCAAAAGCATCTGTTGTTTCCTGACTTTTTAATGATCACCATTCTAACTGGTGTGAGATGGTATCTCATTGTGGTTTTGATTTGCATTTCTCTAATGACCAGTGATGATGAGCTTTTTTTCATATGTTTGCTGGCTGCATAAATGTCTTCTTTTGAGAAGTGTCTGTTCATATCCTTCACCCACTTTTTTATGGTGTTATTATTTTCTTATTAATCTGTTGAAGTTCCTTGTAGATTATGGATATTAGCCCTTTGTCAGATGAATAGATTGCAAAAATTTTTCCCTTTATAAATCATTCTACTATAAAGACACATGCAGACTTATGTTTATTGCAGCACTATTCACAAGAGCAAAGACTTGGAATAACCCAAATGTCCATCAATGATACACTAGATAAACAAAATGTGTCACATATACACCATGGAATACTATGCAGTCATAAAAAAAGATGAGTTCATGTCCTTTTCAGGGACATGGATGAAGCAGGAAACCATCATTCTCAGCAAACTAATGCAGGAACAGAAAACCAAACACCTCATGTTCTCACTCATATGTGAGAGTTGAACAATGAGAACACATGGACACAGGGAAGGGAACATCACACACTGAGGCCTGTTGGGGGTTGGGGGATTAAGGGAGGGATAGCATCAGGAGAAATACCTAATGTAGATGACGGGTTGATGGGTGCAGCAAACCACCATGGCACATGTATAACTATGTAACAAGCTCAGAATTTAAAGTATAATAAATGTAAATATAGGCTGGAAAAAATAGTCATTTTCTGTGACACCACAGTCACTTCACTTATGTGAACAATGTGGTCTGTCATTTCTATTAATTTCCACATTCCTTTTGTAAGCAATATTGACAAAGACAATTACTTTAAAGAATGGAAACTGCGTTTTATCAAAAGGAGTGGGATGAAACAGTAGAAAATTTGCATTTTCTCCAAAATGAGAATCTTATGAATTCTGGGTGGGCTCTAATTTTGGTTGCTAAAGGTTGTCAGTCTTTCTGGGTTAGAAGTATGACTGGAATTTACTCGAGTCTTTTTTAATATTGAAGGCATGGAGACTAAACATTTTTCAATGTAGAATTCCAAGGTTTTTTAATGATAAGGTAACTAGTATTCAAATGGGGCCTGGCTTGACCACCAAATGTAAAATGTCTCAAGTCCAAACAATTTAGCATGCCAAATATCACTGAGGTGGTACAATCTCTTTGGACCTTAACCTTACTTCAGTTCCTTTTGGACCTCAGTGTCTCACAGTGTTTACGTGCATGGATTCCAGAATCAGTCTGCAGGCATTCAACTCCCACCTCTATCATTTATTAGCTATAGAATGCTGAGCAAGATACTAATCTTGTTTGTACCTCAATTTCCTCCCCTATAAAGTGGGGATAATTATAGGATGGGGATGGGGCTCATGGGGATGGGGGTCAGTGGGCTTATGCCTGCCAAGGCTCTGACACAATGGTGGTGCAGGTGCACGTGCACATTGGTGGCAAAGGGAAGGCAAGGTCAACCTCTGCACACATGTGCCAGCAAAGCAATGTGGGTTGTGGTCATGGACAACTAACTTCGTGCAGGCAAAGAAACATGGGGGAGGTATCATAGTACTAGGGTAAGGCTTAAATGTAAAGCACTTCAAACAGTATTTGGAACAGAGTAAATATATATAAGTGGTAGTTAACTTTTTCACAAAGTTCATTTCTGTCCACACAACACTAATTAATGTTTTACATTAACGCTTCAATCTTCTTGTGCTTCATAAAGCATTATCCTCGTTGCTACCAGGTGACTGGCCTTTTTCTAAAAGCATTCTTTGGTTCTCTTGTTCCAATCTGTTTATTTTGGAGATAAATATTTCTTCACAGTTACCATATGCTTTCCATGAGTGGTGGTGCTATCTTTATAACTAAATCATGGCTCCTCTTTTTTGTACTCAGGCAACCATCTTTGTTTTTTGTAGTACTATTAACAGATGGCAGTGCCAGGCATCATTTTACCACAAATGACAAGAATATTTTGTTTGTTTCTAGTTTATCTAAAAAGTTGTTGTAAGAAGCTTAGCAATTATCACCACATCCAGAATCTTACATGTCTTTTGTTATCCTTAATATACCAGAAATCATAGTTCATAATGTCTATTAGTTTCCTTTAAGAAAAACATCTCAAGGAAAACCTCTAAGATAATGTTTTCCTTCAGTTATTTGATTTTCTGCATTGTGTAACTTCTGAAAGTAAAACAGTGTCTGATCCTTGGATTCCTATTTACTAACAACAGTAGAAAACTGTATAGCACAGATTAATATCATCAATAACTAGTATGTTCATTGGATTTCAAATAACCATGGAAAATAATAACAGCAGTTTTATGTTATTTCTAAATATTAGAAAATGCTCTGAAATATTCCTATATTTCAGTTGTCCTTTCTGAAAAATCTCTTGAAAATATTTACAAGTAAAATGTAATTTGAATTCATCATGAATATGCTAATAATTTTAAATACTTCTGATTCTGAATGTAAGATATCTTCAGTGTTTTATATTTTACATAATTACTTCTATTTTAAATCTTTTTGTTGCCGGGCGCAGTGGCTCACGCCTGTAATCCCAGCACTTTGGGAGTTCAAAGCAGGTGGATCACGAAGTCAGGAGTTCAAGACAAGCTTGGCCAAGATGTTGAAACCCTGTCTCTACTAAAAAAACAAAAAGATTAGCTGGGCGTGGTGGTGGTGGGTGCCTGTAATCCCAGCTACTCAGGAGGCTGAGGCAGAGAATTGCTTGAACCCGGGAGGTGGAGGTTGCAGTGAGTCTACATAGCACCACCGCACTCCAGCGTGGGCGACAGAGACCTCATCTCAAAAAAAAATCTTTATGTTTATCTTTTTATGTTAAATCTTTCCTATGTTAAACTCTGACTCAAACAATTAAGAGTATCAACTTTATTTGAAAATAGGGTGACTAATTTATAATGAATATAAATAATTTCACCAAGTGGCAAAGACAAGTTATATCAGGAGAGGTGCCAATAAGAAAATAAAATTCCTGGACCGTTATTATTGCCTCAGATGAAATGGATATTATACCCATGCACTCGATAATTAATTTCCCAAACATATACTGAAGGCTTCCTACAGCTTCATGACATCTAGCATCAGTATTTAAACATGTATTCCTTAATAGACAGTGTTGACTTAGAAGTGCTATCCCAATAAATTTCAGTTAAGAGATAGAGTTTTGGAGCAGGATGTGCTTATTTAGTAATTGTTAAGATACTTTCTAAGTCTGTCAAAATGGCTTCATTTTTTTCTCTGAAATTCTATAAAGAAATTTTTTTTGCAAATATTTTTCTCCCCAATGTATCTGGTTTAAGTTATCTCAAAATTAGAATTCTTATTTGAGACATGAATAGCTATTATTAGAAGCACAAACGTATTAGAAGATATAAACGTTTCCAGATTTATAAAAGAAATTTGTTTAATAAGATATACTGTTAATAGTTTCAAACATAAAATCAATTTTTCCCAAAGCTTTACTTCTCAGCCATTGAGTTGTCTAATCCAAGTGCTTCTGTAATTTCTACCGTGTTTAATTACAAGGCATTTTCAGAAAATGTTCCCATTATTTCACTAGCATAATTGTCTGTGAGACCTGCCTCGCCATGCTTTGGATCAGAGAAACAATGAAAACCAACTTGTTAAACTTCAAGAAAGGGCTTTTACTAATACAAATGTCAGTAATTTTGGCTTGTCTAAGGAGACTAAACAAAATAAAGTACATGTTAGGAAATAGTCATAAGACTTTCAAGCTTCAGAAATATTTACTTAGATTGTTTTGAAAGATTGAAACATAGCAAACACATTCTTAGTTGAGTTCAGATTTCTTTTATTCTGGCTAAATCAAGCCAGAGTTAATAGTATACAGAAAGTCAAACATTAGTTCTCATCCTTTTTTTCTATCCCCCAAACACATGACCATAACAAAATTTCATTAGTAAAAGAGGTTTATGAAAGCTCTGTTCAGTAGGAAAACGGGGGAAGAGATAATCCAGTTAGGCTATCATACCAATTCTTGCTTTTATCAGAAACATGTCTGTAGTTTGAGCCTTTCAGGTAAATCTGAACCACTTTCCTGTCCACATACATATTCTTACCAGAACTTTTAAAAAATTTATTTAATTTTTTGAGACAGAGTCTCGCTCTGTCGTGAGACTGGAATGCAGTAGCGTGATCTTGGCTCACTGCAACCTCCACTTCCAAGATTCAAACAATTCTCCTGCCTAAGCCTCCCTAGTAGCTTGGACTACAGACATGCGCCATCACGCCCAGCTAATTTTTGTATTTTTAGTAAAGATGGGGTTTCACCATGTTGGCCAGGATGGTCTCGATCTCTTGACCTCATGATCTGCCTGCCTCAGCCTCCCAAAGTGCTGGGATTACAGGCATAAGCCACTGCACCTGGCCCCTTAATAGCTCTTAAAAAAGGTTGAACAGGAAACGATTCTCTGCATTTGAACAGGTATCATTTGTTCTTTTTGAAATGAGATGCCCACATAGTACCTAAGTCCAAAAATCAAGTAGGTGGTGTGGTAGGCAGAGCAATGACTTCCAAAGATGTCCATATTTCAATCTTCAGAAATGTGAACACATTACTTTACATGGCAAAATGGCAAAAGGGACATTGCAGGTTTAATTAAGGCTAATGACATTGCAATGGGGAGATGATCCAGGATTATCCAAGGAGTCCAATCTAATTATAGTTTTTAAAAGCAGAGAATCATTCCCAGCTGTGGTGAGAAAGAGATGTGACAATAAAAGGAGAGGCAGAGACATGCAATGTTGCTCTCTTTGAAGATGGAAGAATGGATGCATGTGCCAAGGAATGAGGGATCCTCTCGAAGCTTGAAAAGGCAAGTAATAGATTCTTGCCTGGAGTCTAGAGAAAGGAACACAGTCCGACCAGTACCTAAAGATACCTAGATTTTAGCCCAGTGAGACCTGTGTCATACTTCTAATAACGGAACGGTAAGATGAGAAGTTCATGTTGTTTTCAGCCACTAAGTTTATGGTAATCTGTTATAGCTCCAGTGGAAAACTTGCGTAGATGGTAACGTGATTTTGACTTTATTCTTGCTTAAGATGTGTCAGACAGCTGCTAATCCCCTTTTATTTACTCAACTTGAATTTCAGTATATTACAAACTTACACTCAAACTTATTTGTAAGCAAATAACACCCATTCTTTAACAATTACGTGGTTTGAACATTTTCCTGGTGCTCAGTTACCAACTTTAAGTTTATTCAAAATTTCCCTAATAAAACAGAAACAATCATTTAGCCACCTGCAAAAAATTAGCATAGTCTCAATGTTTGTTTCCAAACCAAGATAAGCACAATTTAATATGTATTTTTTCCAAAACTTCCCAAAATTACATGTAATAGAGTATACCTAAACAATGGATAAAATAAAATTTTTAGTAACATCTGTTTACTAATTTTTCACAGTATGGGTCTCCAGAATCTTTTTTTTAAAATTCTTTATTATTATTATTATTATTATTATTATTATACTTTAAGTTTTAGGGTACATGTGCATAACGTGCAGGTTTGTTACATATGTATACTTGTGCCATGTTGCTGTGCTGCACCCATCAACTCGTCAGCACCCATCAACTCGTCATTTGCATAAGGTATAACTCCCAATGCAATCCCTCACCCTTCCCCCCTCCCCATGATAGGCCCCGGTGTGTGATGTTCCCCTTCCCGAGTCCAGGTGATCTCATTGTTCAGTTCCCACCTATGAGTGAGAACATGCAGTGTTTGGTTTCCTGTTCTTGTGATAGTTTGCTAAGAATGATGGTTTCCAGCTGCATCCATGTCCCTACAAAGGACACAAACTCATCCTTTTTTATGGCTGCATAGTATTCCATAGTGTATATGTGCCACATTTTCTTAATCCAGTCTGTCACTGATGGACATTTGGGTTGATTCCAAATCTTTGCTATTGTGAACAGTGCCGCAATAAACATGCGTGTTCATGTGTCTTTATAGCAGCATGATTTATAATCCTTTGGGTATATACCAAGTAATGGGATGGCTGGGTCATATGGTACTTCTAGTTCTAGATCCTTGAGGAATCGCCATACTGTTTTCCATAATGGTTGAACTAGTTTACAATCCCCCCAACAGTGTAAAAGTGTTCCTATTTCTCCACATCCTTTCCAGCACCTGTTGTTTCCTGACTTTTTAATGATTGCCATTCTAACTGGTGTGAGATGGTATCTCATTCTGGTTTTGATTTGCATTTCTCTGATGGCCAGTGATGATGAGCATTTCTTCATGTGTCTGTTGGCTGTATGAATGTCTTCTTTTGCGAAATGTCTGTTCATATCCTTTGCCCACTTTTTGATGGGGTTGTTTGTTTTTTTCTTGTAAATTTGTTTGAGTTTTTGTAGGTTCTGGATATTAGCCCTTTGTCAGATGAGTAGATTGCAAAAATTTTCTCCCATTCTGTAGGTTGCCTGTTCACTCTGATGGTAGTTTCTTTTGCTGTGCAGAAGCTCTTTAGTTTAATGAGATCCCATTTGTCAATTTTGGCTTTTGTTGCCATTGCTTTTGGTGTTTTAGACATGAAGTCTTTGCCCATGCCTATGTCCTGAATGGTATTACCTAGGTTTTCCTCTAGGGTTTTTATGGTATTAGGTCTAACATTTAAGTCTGTAATCCATCTTGAATTAATTTTCATATAAAGAGTAAGGAAAGGATCCAGTTTCAGCTTTCTACTTATGGCTAGCCAATTTTCCCAGCACCATTTATTAAATAGGGAATCCTTTCCCCATTTCTTGTTTCTCTCAGGTTTGTCAAAGATCAGATGGCTGTAGATGTGTGGTATTATTTCTGAGGACTCTGTTCTGTTCCATTGGTCTATATCTCTGTTTTGGTACCAGTACCATGCTGTTTTGGTTACTGTAGCCTTGTAGTATAGTTTGAAGTCAGGTAGCGTGATGCCTCCAGCTTTGTTCTTTTGACTTAGGATTGTCTTGGAGATGCGGGCCCTTTTTTGGTTCCATATGAACTTTAAAGGAGTTTTTTCCAATTCTGTGAAGAAACTCAATGTTAGCTTCATGAGGATGGCATTGAATCTATAAATAACCTTGGGCAGTACGGCCATTTTCACAATATTGATTCTTCCTATCCATGAGTATGGTATATTCTTCCATTTGTTTGTGTCCTCTTTTATTTCACTGAGCAGTGGTTTGTAGTTCTCCTTGAAGAGGTCCTTTACATCCCTTGTCAGTTGGATTCCTAGGTATTTTATTCTCTTTGAAGCAATTGTGAATGGAAGTTCATTCCTGATTTGGCTCTCTGTTTGTCTGTTACTGGTGTATAAGAATGCTTGTGATTTTTGCACATTAATTTTGTATCCTGAGACTTTGCTGAAGTTGCTTATCAGCTTAAGGAGATTTTGGGCTGAGACAATGGGGTTTTCTAAATATACAATCATGTCATCTGCAAACAGGGACAATTTGACTTCTTCTTGTCCTAACTGAATACCCTTGATTTTTCTCTTGCCTGATTGCCCTAGCCAGAACTTCCAACACTATGTTGAATAGGAGTGGTGAGAGAGGGCATCCCTGTCTTGTGCCAGTTTTCCAAGGGAATTTTTCCAGCTTTTGCCCATTCAGTATGATATTGGCTGTGGGTTTGTCATAAATAGCTTATTATTTTGAGATACATTCCATCAATACCGAATTTATTGAGCGTTTTTAGCATGAAGGGCTGTTGAATTTTGTCAAAAGCCTTTTCTGCATCTATTGAGATAATCATGTGGTTCTTGTCTTTGGTTCTGTTTATATGCTGGATTATGTTTATTGATTTGCGAATGTTGAACCAGCCTTGCATCCCAGGGATGAAGCCCACTTGATCATGGTGGATAAGCTTTTTGATGTGCTGCTGAATCCAGTTTGCCAGTATTTTATTGAGTATTTTTGCATAGATGTTCATCAGGGATATTGGTCTAAAATTCTCTTTTTATGTTGTGTCTCTGCCAGGCTTTGGTATCAGGATGATGTTGGCCTCATAAAATGAGTTAGGGAGAATTCCCTCTTTTTCTATTGATTGGAATAGTTTCAGCACGAATGGTACCAACTCCTCCTTGTACCTCTGGTAGAATTCAGCTGTGAATCCATCTGGTCCTGGACTTTTTTTTCGTTGGTATGCTATTAATTATTGCCTCAATTTCAGAGCCTGGTATTGGCCTATTCAGGGATTCAGCTTCTTCCTGGTTTAGTCTTGGGAGAGTGTAAGTGTCCAGGAAATTATCCATTTCTTCTAGATTTTCTAGTTTATTTGCATTGAGGTATTTATAGTATTCTCTGATGGTAGTTTGTATTTCTGTGGGGTCGGTGGTGATATCCCCTTTATCATTTTTTTGGGGGGTCTATTTGATTCTTCTCTCTTTTCTTCTTTATTAGTCTTGCTAGCGGTCTGTCAATTTTGTTGATCTTTTCAAAAAACCAACTCCTGGATTCATTGATTTTTTGGAGAGTTTTTTGTGTCTCTATCTCCTTCAGTTCTGCTCTGATCTTAGTTATTTCTTGCCTTCTACTACCTTTTGAATATGTTTGCTCTTGCTTCTCTAGTTTTTTTAATTGTGATGTTAGAGTGTCAATTTTAGATCTTTCCTGCTTTCTCTTGTGGGCATTTAGTGCTATAAATTTCCCTCTACACACTGCTTTAAATGTGTCCCAGAGATTCTGGTACGTTGTATCTTTGTTCTCATTGGTTTCAAAGAACATCTTTATTTCTGCCTTCATTTCATTATGTACCCAGTAGTCATTCGGGAGCAGGTTATTCAGTTTCCATGTAGTTGAGCGGTTTTGATTGAGTTTCTTAGTCCTGAGTTCTAGTTTGATTGCACTGTGGTCTGAGAGACAGTTTCTTATAATTTCTGTTCTTGTACATTTGCTGAGGAGTGCTTTACTTCCAATTATGTGGTCAATTTTGGAATAAGTGTGATGTGGTGCTGAGGATAATGTATATTCTGTTGATTTGGGGTGGAGAGTTCTGTGATATCTATTTGGTCTGCTTGCTGCAGAGATGAGTTCAATTCCTCGATATCCTTGTTAACTTTCTGTCTCATTGATCTGTCTAATGTTGACAGTGGGGTGTTGAAGTCTCCCATTATTATTGTATGGGAGACTAAGTCTGTTTGTAAGTCTCTGAGGACTTGCTTTATGGATCTGGGTGCTCCTGTATTGGGTGCATATATATTTAGGATAGTTAGCTCTTCCTGTTGCATTGATCCCTTTACCATTATGTAATGGCCTTCTTCGTCTCTTTTGATTTTGATGGTTTAAAGTCTGTTTTATCAGAGACTAGTACTGCAACCCCTGCTTTTTTTTGTTCCTCATTTGCTTGGTAGATCTTTCTCCATCCCTTTATTTTGAGCCTGTGTGTGTCTCTGCAGGTGAGATGGGTCTCCTGAATACAGCAGACTGATGGGTCTTGATTCTTTATCCAGTTTACCAGTCTGTGTCTTTTAATTAGAGCATTTAGTCCATTTACATTTAATGTTAAGATTGTTATGTGTGAACTTGATCCTGCCATTATGATATTAACTGGTTATTTTGCTCATTAGTTGATGCCGTTTCTTCCTACCCTCGATGGTCTTTACATTTTGGCATGTTTTTGCAATGGCTGGTACCAGTTGTTCCTTTCCATGTTTAATGCTTCCTTCAGGGTCTCTTGTAAGGCAGGCCTGGTGGTGACAATATCTCTAAGCATTTTCTTATCTGTAAAGGATTTTATTTCTCCTTCACTTATGAAACTTAGTTTGGCTGGATGTGAAATTCTGGGTTTAAAATTCTTTTCTTTAAGAATGTTGAATATTGGCCCCCACTCTCTCTGGCTTGTAGAGTTTCTGCCGAGAGATCTGCTGTTAGTCTGATGGGCTTCCCTTTGTGGGTAACCCGACCTTTCTCTCTGGCTGCCCTTAAGATTTTTTCCTTCATTTCAACTTTGGTGAATCTGGCAATTATGTGTCTTGGAGTTGCTCTTCTCGAGGAGTATCTTTGTGGCATTCTCTGTATTTCCTGAATTTGAATGTTGGCCTGCCCTATTAGGTTGGGGAAGTTCTCCTGGATGATATCCTGAAGAGTGTTTTCCAACTTGGTTCCATTTTCCCCCTCACTTTCAGGCACCCCAATCAGACGCAGATTTGGTCTTTTTACATAATCCCATACTTCTTGCAGGCTTTGTTCATTTCTTTTTCTTCTTTTTTCTTTTGGTTTCTCTTCTCACTTCATTTCGTTCATTTGATCCTCAATCGCTGATACTCTTTCTTCCAGCTGATCAAGTTGGTTACTGAAGCTTGTTCATTTGTCACGTATTTCTCGTGTCATGGTTTTCATCTCTTTCATTTCATTTATGGCCTTCTCTGCATTAATTATTCTAGTTATCAATTATTCCACTCTTTTTTCAAGATTTTTAGTTTCTTTGTGCTGGGTACATAATTCCTCCTTTAGCTCTGAGAAGTTTGATGGACTGAAGCCTTCTTCACTCATCTTGTCAAAGTCATTCTCCGTCCAGCTTTGATCCGTTGCTGGCGATGAGCTGCGCTCCTTTGCAGGGGGAGATGCGCTCTTATTTTTTGAATTTCCAGCTTTTCTGCCCTGCTTTTTCCCCATCTTTGTGGTTTTATCTGCCTTTAGTCTTTGATGATAGTGACATACTGATGGGGTTTTGGTGTGGGTGTCCTTCCTGTTTGTTAGTTTTCCTTCTAACAGTCAGGACCCTCAGCTGTAGGTCTGTTGGAGATTGCTTGAGGTCCACTCAAGACCCTGTTTGTCTGGGTATCAGCAGCAGGGGCTGCAGAAGATAGAATATTGCTGAACAGCGAGTGTACCTGTCTGACTCTTGCTTTGGAAGCTTCCTCTCAGGGGTGTACTCCACCGTGTGAGGTGTGGGGTGTCAGTCTGCCCTTAGTGGGGGATGTCTCCCAGTTAGGCTACTCAGGGGTCAGGGACCCACTTGAGCAGGTAGTCTGTCCCTTCTCAGATCTCAGCCTCCGTGTTAGGAGATCCACTGCTCACTTCAAAGCTGTCAGACAGCGTCATTTGTGTCTGCAGAGGTTTCAGCTGCTTGTTGTTGTTGTTGTTGTTGTTTAGCTGTGCCCTGTCCCCAGAGGTGGAGTCTACAGAGACAGGCAGGCCTCCTTGAGCTGCTGTGAGCTCCACCCAGTTCGAGCTTCCCAGCAGCTTTGTTTACCTACTTAAGCCTCAGCAATCGGGGGGGCCCCTCCCCCAGCCTGGCTGCTGCCTTGCCGTTAGATCACAGACTGCTATTCTAGCAATGAGGGAGGTTCTGTGGGTGTGGGACCCTCCTGGCCAGTTGTGGGATATAATCTCCTGCTGTGCCTATTTGCTAAGACCCTTGGTAAAGCACAGTATTGGGGTGGGAGTTACCCAATTTTCCAGGTGTTGTGTGTCTCAGTTCCCCTGGCTAGGAATAGGGATTCCCTTCCCCCTTACACTTCCCAGGTGAGGTGATGCCTCGCCCTGCTTCAGCTTTTGCTGGTCGGGCTGCAGCAGCTGACCAGCACCAATTGTCCAGCACTCCCTAGTGAGATGAACCCAGTACTTCAGTTGAAAATGCAGAAATCACCTGTCTTCTGTGTCACTCACGCTGGGAGCTGGAGACTGGAGCTGTTCCTATTTGGCCATCTTGCTCCGCCCCCCCCCCCCCAAGATTGTGTTCTTAATGTCTCTAATAGATTATAAATGGAATAAAGAAAACCAGAAATACCCTTATCTTAATTTGTAGAAAATGGGAATCAATGTAACTGATTTGATTTTGCATAAACTTTTACAATCAAAATGTAAAATATTACTTCAATGAAAAATTTTGAATCTTTATATCTGGTATCAACTCTAGGAAAAACAGCAGACAGTCAATTCAGTCTTTCACTTCACCTCCTACCTCCACCATGAACACCATCCCTGCTTGCTTTTTATAGAGGGAATGTGTTTTTTATCATTAAACCTTAAGGAAGAAGAAAATCCTGCCACTTAGTTAACATGAGGATGAACTTTGCAGGTATTATGCTAAGTGAAATAAGCCAGACAGAAAGGCAAATACCTGTACTAAATGATCTCAGTTATATATGAAATCTAAAATAATCAAACTCATAGAATCAGAGTTCTGCTGGGTTTTGCCAGGGGCTGGAGGGAGTGGGAAATGGAGAGATGCTGGTCAAATGTTACAGACTTTCATATATCCAGTATGAGTAAGTTCTGGAGTGCTGATGTACAACACTGTGACTATAGTTAACAATGTTGTATACTTGAAATTTGTTAAGAGGGTGGATCTTAAGTGTTCTCACCACAAAAAAATAAAAATAAACCCAAAAGAAGAAAAGAAAATGGATACTATGTGGGATGATGGATATGTTAATTAGCTTGATTATGATGATTGTTATTACTAGTATTTATTTTTTATTTAATTTTTTGAGAGTCTCACACTGTTGCCCAGACTGGAGCACAGTGGGTGTGATCTTGGCTCACTACAACCTCTGCCTCCTGGGTTCAAGTGTCTCCTGCCTCAACCTCCCAAGTAGCTGGGATTACAGGTGCCCACCGCAATGCCCAGCTAATTTTTTGTATTTTTAGTAGAGATAGGGTTTCACTATGTTGGCTAGGCTGGTCTCAAACTCCTGATCTTGTGATCCATCCGCCTCAGTCTCCCAAAGTGTTGGGATTACAGGCGTGAGCCTTCGTGCCCAGCCTGTGGTGATTATTTCATAGTGTTTACATATATCAAAACATCAAATTGTACACCTTAAATATATACAACTTCTACTGGCCAATCACACCTCAATAAAGCTGGGGAAATATATGAAAAAAAAAAAAAAGATACTTCAGCACAGCCCAGGGAAGAGGAAATACAGTGAGACACATAACAGAGAACCATCCAAACTAAAAAAAAGAAATTGCTGTTATTTAAAAAGCAAAACAAAACTCACCATTATATTGAAACAGGTTTTATCAATTTCAACAGAGGAAGAGTTATAATTTTATATTAGGACCCCACTATGTAATTTTTTAAATGTTTTGATATTTGTAATTATGCTTAAAATTCTCTAGTAATTGATATATAGTTATCCTATAAAATGAATCAATAATTTTCAATGTTTTCTACTGTATTTGTGAAATCATGTGTTAAATCATTTTTTAGGCATTGCTTTAAATACATCTTCGAACTTGACCGTAACTTACAACTTTAGCCAAAACATTATGCCCAGAGCAGGCAGACCTTCAAACTATGGTGCATTAGCAGTATTTCCATAATGCAAACCAGAAATAGTTGCCAGTTGATTATTAATACCAATTTGGTGAGTCACAGAGAAAGCTGTCACTGTGTCTCTTCCTCTCATCAGCCACAAGTTGTCATAGAAACCGATGCCAGAACATTTTACTAGAGACCCACTCAGAAGATAAAACAAAAGAGAAATATGGCTTTCTATGGCTGATCTTTCTTTATCAGGGGAACCAGCCCCCAATATTTCAACGTAGCTTCTTTCTATTTTCCCTAAGAGTCAGCCGGTCTGAGAAATAAAGAGAAAGAGTACAAAGACAGGAATTTTACAGCTGGGCTTCTGGAGGTAACATCACATATCGGTAGGTCCATGATGTCCCCCGAGCCGCAAAGCCAGCAAGTCTTTATTAGGGATTTTAAAAGGGGAGGAGGTGTATGAACAGGGAGTAGGCCACAAAGATCACATGCTTCAAAGGGCAATAAAGATCACAAGACAAAGGGCAAAGCAAAGATCACAAGGCGAGGGCAAAATTATTACTGATGAGGGTCTGTGTCCCGCTGTGCACATATTGTCTTGATAAACATCTTAACAGAAAACAGGGTTTGAGAGCAGAGAACTGGTCTGACCAAGATTTACCAGGCTGGAATTTCCCAATCCTAGTAAGCCTGAGGGTACTGCAGGAGACCAAGGCGTATTTCAGTCCTTATCTCAACTGCGTAAGATAGACACTCCCAGAGTGGCCGTTTAGAGACCTCCCCCCAGGAATGCAATTCTTTTCCTAGGGTCTTAATATTTAATATTCCTTGCTAGGAGAAGAATTTAGTGATATCTCTCCTACTTGCAAGTCCATTTTAGGCTCTCTGCAAAAACAAAAATATGGCTCTATCATGCCCGACCCTGCAGGCAGTCAGACCTTACAGTTATCTTCCCTTGTTCCCTAAAATTGCTGTTATTCTGTTCGTTTTCAGGGTGCACTGATTTCATATTGTTCAAACATCCATGTTTTACAATCAATTTGTACAACAGTGGTTCTGAGGTGACGTACATTCTCAGCTTATGAAGATAACGGGATTAAGAGATTAAAGACAGACATAAGAAATTATAAGAGTATTATTAGGAAAGTAATAAATGTTCACGAAATCTTCACAATTTATGTTCAGAGACTACTGTAAAGACAGGAATTATAAAATTATTATAAGAAATTATAAAAGTATTAATTTGGGGAACTGATAAATGTCCATGAAATCTTCACAATTTATGTTCCTCTGCCGTGGCTCCAGCCGGTCCCTCCATTCAGGGTCCCTAACTTCCCACAACATTTCTTAAATGTTTGCTGTGTGCTAGACATAGATTTAAATCCTCAAAATAACCATATATAATTTTTATTTAAGGGTGAAGAAACAGTCATGGAAGTTTTAAATGTTCATCCAGGTTCACAAAGTTAGAGAGTGATGAATCTGAGCTTTAAACCCAAATGCCATCAAAATATAGCTTCAAAATTCATTCTTCATGATGTATCCATCAATCCAGAGAATGTATATTTCATCTTAAATATTCTACAATTAGTTATGTGATAGTGATAATTTTATAATTCTCTTTATGTTTTAAAGTAAATGAATACTTTTATTTCTTCAAAGAATAAAAAAACACTGAACACATTTCTAAAAATCAAAAAATATATATATTAGTTATAAATAAATGTGTTGTAGAATCTGGCACTAATATCAGTTGTTGGTCAATTTCTCCTAAAGTTTGTACAGGTGATCAAATAACATTTCAAACATTTATTTATAAATAGAAGACATGTTTATGCAGAAAAGATAATTTAAAAAACTGCATGAAAATTTTAAGTATAGGTACAGTGTAAGTGTGATTTTAAGCAACATAAAGTAAACTGCAGCTTCCCAATTGCAAGTTACTTTTCTACATAAGCTTCTATTTTCTAGAAATAGCAATAGTATTGTTAATTCACTTTTTAAATTGCTCATCTTAACAAGATCAATATATCCCAGTGAAATGCCATCTATTTTTACTGTATTTTCTAAAAATATATTTTTTAGAAGGCTAGAAAAGTTGGTAAGATGGGAAAACAGTTTTGATACCTGGAAGGTTTCCAGTCCTTCAGTGGCACAGTTTATTTAAAAGTCCACTAAATCAAACATGTTTTAAAAATAAGGGAGTTGTTGTCTTAACTCTGATGCCAAATAACAGTATTTAGTAAGCCATGAAATTAGTCTAAGCCTCCATTTCCTCATCAGTAAAATGGGTAAAACACTTGTGTTGCTCTCTCCCATCTGGAATATTGGTCCTCGCCCTCTTCCCAACTTCTCCTTTCTATGCTTAGAAAATTATATATGAAGTTTAACTCAAATACCCCCTTTTATTTCTGTAGCATTCATTCGACCTCACTTTTACCACTTTTAACTGGTTTAATGGCTGTATTACAATCCCATTTTATGCATACCACTTTCTTAATACATATATAATATATACAATATAAAAGGATTTTATCACATTTATCTCCTAATACAAGCTCCTTGAGGGGAAAAAAAAACAGAAAACAATGTCCTCTAACTTACTATTCTCTCATAGTCTCTAACTTTAAGTTTTAATATCTTAATATTGGTAGTATAATAGTAGTAGCAATATCCAGGTGCTAAAAAGAATAATTATAAAATTACATAATAAAATCATTCCTTTTCATTTTTCTAGGAGAAAGTTGATTTCCTGATTTCCTAAATGTTAGTGATTCTCAGTAGTCAGTGCCTCTACATTACAGCCTCATAGGAAGGTTCTTTCTTGTTTGTTTGTCTGTTTGTTTTTAAATACCATTGTGGGCTCCCGGAACAGCTCTGCTAAATCACTATATATATAGTGATTTTTATATATATATATATATATATATATATATATATATATATATATATATATATATATATTTTTTTTTTAATGAAAGTAGGTAGGGAAGCCAGCTTCCAGTGTTTTCAAAGCTTCCCATGTACTGGGAATGCACAGCCAGGACTGAAGATATGATACACGGAAGCACTGAATCACTGCCCTGCATTTATAGAAGGGTTGGGGTGGGGAAGATGAAGTGAAGGGATAGATACTAACATGTGGTTTAATTTAGAGCTAGGTAACTGGGCATGTTTGCGAAAACAAAAAGAATAATTCATGATTTTAAAAGGACAGACTATGTCAATCAGTACCCCACTTTTTGATTTATGTGAGCTTATCTAGTTCACAGTCAGTTGAGCTATTTTTCACTGATGAACATTTAACTAAAACATTTTCTCTTCTCACCAATAATTCCAATAAATCTTGTTTTATAAGTGGCAAATTTTACAATAAAAAATATAGAAAAGATATTGCAAAACAAACTTTTAAAATTTCAAATATTTTATTTGTAGTTTCATATGGCAAACACTAGTCCTACCTCTGCCCTCTGTGCCTCTGTTTTGAAATTTGGGTACAATTTGTTTGCAATAAAAAAAGAAAACGTGTTCTCCATACTTGTGTCACCCAGTCTCTTGACCAGGGAATTGCATTAATTAAGTTAGTTTTTAAAATTCCTAGTTTCATTTTTAAGTGTTAGACTTCATTGGGACCAACATTTCTCTTAAGGAATAAAACTACTATGTAAAAATCAGACACGTTTCCTAGTTTCCCTGAGGCCTATGACCTGCTGGATCAAAACTGACCATATTCTTTCCTCTTTGATCTAATAACAACCTTGATAGGCTTTTATTATCCTGCTGACATGACTTTATTTTTTTTTTTTACACTTATTTAAGGTCTTGCAGGTGTTTTTCCCTCTATTAACTTCCCAAGGAAAAGCACATATACTCAGCACATGGCACACACCCTAGCATATAGGATTGAATATCTATTGTACTCAAAATTGCACAAATAAATAAATAAAATTCTGGTTATCTGCTTCTTTCTTCTCCCCATGCATCCCTCTTCTCGATCTAAATTAATAGATTTTCATTTTTTTTAGTAAAGGTCATCTAACTATATTATAGGTAGTATATACATATTTTATATGTATTCACACAGCATATAATTCTACTTTATATATTTTATATATTTTTTTTCCTTTTTGACCTGTCTTAATTTTTTCACATAAAATTCCACCACATTGTATGAGAATAATTTGATTCCTTACCATAGTATTAGGGTTTATAGGTTTTGCAGTGTTTCATTTTTAACCCAATGATTTTTAAAATTTTTATTTCAAGGTAAATAAGAAATATTGACCAGAAAAATAGAAAATGATATGAAAAAACTCTGACTGGCCGGGCGCGGTGGCTCAAGCCTGTAATCCCAACACTTTGGGAGGCCGAGACGGGCGGATCACGAGGTCAGGAGATCGAGACCATCCTGGCTAACACAGTGAAACCCCGTCTCTACTAAAAAATACAAAAAACTAGCCGGGCGAGGTGGCGGGCGCCTGTAGTCCCAGCTACTCGGGAGGCTGAGGCAGGAGAATGGCGTAGACCCGGGAGGCGGAGCTTGCAGTGAGCTGAGATCCGGCCACTGCACTCCAGCCTGGGCAACAGAGCGAGACTCCGTCTCCAAAAAAAAAAAAAAAAAAAAGAAAAAACTCTGACTGATTCATATTTATTCTTTATTACATTAAACATGAAATTGATATATTAATGACTATAGAGTTTTGAGTGGAAATGTTATGACCCCAGAATGTTTTTATTTTACCCTGAAATCTTGTTTGTTTGACTTATGAAGAAATAGATAATCATTATCAGATCTGTAAGGACTCAGGAAATATTCTACCTTTGGGTCCAAGCTGAAAATATTTCTCAAACATGTATTGACAATTTAAAACCCTCTCTATATGTGTCAAAACATCCCCTTGTACCTCCATAAATATGTACAACTATATGTCAATTAAAAATGAAACTTTTAAAAAATTGTATTGACCATTAAAATCACTTAAATATGGAATTAAAACTAAATAGTTGCCACAGCAACTATTTATATAATATCTATATAATATCAGAATTATATAAATGCTAAAATATTTGTAAAGAAGTGCATAAGTTACAACACTTAATAATTTGATTAAAAACTATTTTAAACACAAGACTATACTAACAAGAACAGGAAACACAAATGATCAATACAAGGAAGATAATATCCTCAGATAATAAGTGAAATAAGAATTAGATAATAAGTAAAAGATTAGTTCAATACATTTTTCAAAACTATGTGATTAACAAAGGTTGTAAACAAAACATTAATTTATCCTTCATTACTACTGGAAAATTTTAAAAGAGAAAGAAAAACCTTAGTTCATGAGACAAAAAATACAAAATACAGAAAACAAAATGGGAGTACAAAAATAGTGAATGAGTTGATCTAAGTAAAAATTGCTAAATCTGTCACTACAATATATACATATGATTTAATTTTCTTACCAAGGCCAGGTGCAATGGCCTTCACCTGTAATCCCAGCACTTGGGGTAGCCAAGGCAGGCAAATCATTTGAGGTCAGGAGTTCTAGACCCGCCTTGTCAACATGGTGGAATCTTGTCTCTTCTAAAAATACAAAAATGAGCTGGGTGTGGTGGCGGGCACCTGTAATCCCACCTACCTCAGGAGGCTGAGGCAGGAGAATGGCTTGAACCCGGAAGGCAGAGATTACAGTAAGCCGAGATAGTGCCAGTGCACTCTAGCCTGTTGATAGCCCATCTCAAAAAACAAAACAAAACAAAACAAAACAAAACTTACCAAAAGACAAGGACTCTTAGCTTGGGTCCACATACAAACATGCACACACACACACACACCCCTACAACCATCTGACCTTCAACAAACCTGACAAAAATAGCAATGGGGAAAGGATCACCTATTCAATAAATGGTACTGGGAAAACTGGCTAGCTATATGCAGAAAACCGAAACTGACCACTTCCTTACACCTTATTCAAAAATTAACTCAAGGTGGATTAAAGATTTAAATGTCAAACCCCAAACAGCAAAAACCCTAGAAGAAAACCTAGGCAGTACCATTCAGAACATAAGCATGGACAAAGATTTCATGACTAAAACACCAAAAGCAGTTGCATCAAAAGACAAAATTGACAAATGGGATCTAATTAATCTAAAGAGCTTCTGCACAGCAAAACAAACTATCATCAGAGCGAACAGACAACCCACAGAACAGGAGGAATTTTTGCAATCTACCCATCTGACAAAGGTCTAATATCCAGAATTTACAAGGAACTTAAACAAATTCACAAGAAAAAAAAACAACTCCATCAAAAAGTGGTCAAAGGATATGAACAGACACTTCTCAAAAGATGACATTTAGGCCGGGCGCGGTGGCTCAAGCCTGTAATCCCAGCACTTTGGGAGGCCGAGACGGGCGGATCACGAGATCAGGAGATCGAGACCATCCTGGCTAACACGGTGAAACCCCGTCTCTACTAAAAAATACAAAAAACTAGCCGGGCGAGGTGGCTGGCGCCTGTAGTCCCAGCTACTCGGGAGGCTGAGGCAGGAGAATAGCGTAAACCTGGGAGGCGGAGCTTGCAGTGAGCTGAGATCCGGCCACTGCACTCCAGTCTGGGCGACAGAGCGAGACTCCGTCTCAAAAAAAAAAAAAAAAAAAGATGACATTTATGCAACCAACAAACACATGAAGAAAAGCTCAACATCACTGATCATCAGAGAAATGCAAATTAAAACCACAATGAGATACTATTTCATGTCAGTCAGAATGATGATTATTAAAAAGTCAGCAAACAATAGATGCTGGTGAGGCTGTGGAGAAATAGGAATGCTTTTACACTGTTGGTGGGAATGTAAATTAGTTCAACCATATGGAAGACAGTATGGAGACTCCTCAAGAATACAGAAGTACCATTTGACTCAGCAATCCCATTACTGGGTATATATCCAAAGGAATATAAATCATTCTACTGTAAAGACACATGCACACGTATGTTTATTGCAGCACTATTTACAATAGCAAAGACATAGAACCAACCCAAATGCTCATCAATAATGGACTCAATAAAGAAAACGTGGTACATATACACCATGGAATACTATGCTGCCATAAAAAGGAATGAGATCATGTCCTTTTCAGGGACATGGATGAAACTGGAAGCATCATCCTCAGCAAACTAACATGGGACAGAAAACCAAACACCGCATGTTCTCACTCATAAGTGGGAATTGAATAATGAGAACACAGGGGAACAACACATACCAGGACCTGTTGAGGGGTAGGTGGGTGAGGGTAGGGAACATAGAGAATGGGTCAGTAGGTGCAGCAAACTACCATGGCACACATATACCTATGTAACAAGCCTGCAATTCTGCATGTGTATCCTGTTTTTTGTTTGTTTGTTTTGTTTAGAAGGGAAAAAAAAGACAAAGACTCTTAGCTTGGGTACACATGCACACACAGACACACACACACGAACAGGTTGTGAAAATATGTAAGAAGAAAATTCACAATAAAATAAAATAGGAATTTTAAGAGGAATAGATAGTAATGTAGGATTCTGGGGAAATAAACAAGGAAGAGATTTTTTAAATAAAATTTATAAATTTGCCTACAACAGTGATTAACCTTTATAAATAACATAGCAATAAAATTGAACAAAAATATTTAGATACAAGAAATATCTGTAGAAATAATGCTGTAGTACACAGAACAAGTATGTAAAAAGTAAATTCCAATATAAAGGACTATATGGAAATTAAATTTTTAAAATAAGAATATTTTACCTAAAAGCTTTTGGAGGAAATAGGAAATTATGCTGCAATCATAAGATATTTAGAAATTTTGTTGTTGTTGTTGCTGTCGAGATGGAGTTTCACTCTTGTCGCCCAGGCTGGAGTGCAATGGCGTGTCCTCAGCTCACTGCAACTTCTGCTTCTCGGTTCAAGCGATTCTTCTGCCTCAGCCTCCAGAGTAGCTGAGATTACAGGCATCCACCACCACGCCTGGCTAATTTTTTTGTATTTTTAGTAGAGATGGGGTTTCACCATGTTAGACAGGCTGGTCTCGAACTCCTGACTTCAGGTGATCTGCCTGCCTTGGCCTCCCAAAGTGCTGGGATTACAGGCATGAGCCAAGTTTTTTAAAAACTTTATATAAAATAAGAATAATGTGCAAAGTATTTCTCAGAATCAAATCCATAGCCATAAGAGTTACTTATTAAAATAAATGAAAGAACCTAGATAATAAAATAGAGAACAAAAATATAAGGAATGTAATGAGTAAACAAAAATAACTGAATAAGTAAATAAATAACAAAATAGTTGAATATACATAAATAAATTTGAGAACACAGACTTTGAATAAAAATAGTTTACAATTATACACACAAGCTTAAAGTAGTATACTTGACAAGAGAAAAATAAGATAATAAAACTAAGGGCATGAAATACAGATAATAAGAGTTCAAATTGTTGCAAAATAGTATGTATGTATAATATAAATAAAAGTATGTTATTTAATGTATACATATAGTAAATAAATAAAAATTTTACTGGAGAGGAACAAAGCAGAAAAACATGAAATTATTTATCTGTGCATTATTTTCTCTGAAATAAGCCTCACAGGAATTTTGAATTCATTTCTCAAGAACTCTGAATACATATATACATGTATATATATCACATTATAAACAAATATACACATATATATCGCATTGTAAACATGCTTTTTTTTTTTTTTAAAGAAAGAGAGTCTTGCTATATTGCCCAGTGTGGCCTCGAACTTGTGGGCTCCAGATGTCTTCTTGACTGACACTTTTGAGTAGCTGGGACCACAGACACACACAGCTATGCCCAGTTATATGCATCATTTAAATCTTATTCATAAAAATTAGAATTAAAACTAGATCCTGTCATTTTAATAGCCACCCTAACTCTTATTGTGACAATGTAAGTAATAATAAAAAATAAATCAGAAAGATAGATATTTTAATATTTCAAGTAACCTTGAATAAAAATGTTACTGGAGAGGGAGGAAACAGAAAACATAAAATTATGTATCTGTGCATTTTTTCCTTTTCCCTAAAATAAGATTTATAGGAATTTTGAATTCTTTCCTCAAGAACTGTGAATATAAATAAAATTTAAACTAGCAAAACTTAATAAAGACATAAAATCAAAATAGTATTATCCCTTTAAAAATTGAATATAACCTTAGAAATACTTTTTAATACTATTTTCAATCATAGATGTGAATGACTTTGTCAGAGCTTTACTCTCAGGTCACCAAACCATGCTATACAATATACTGAATACACTGCACATTGAAGTGGGTATTCAATCACAAGTAGATCTGGACTCAGGGAGTTTTATAGCTAGTATTTTGCCACTAGAGAGCTGAAATAGCAATAATAAATTGGGTTTTGACCTAATGTGGCAAAAATATAAGACTGTCACATCTAGAAGAGACTTTGGAGGATCAGAAAAAAATCTGATCATTCAGAAACGTATTTTAAAATACACCATAGAACAGGTTTCTATATTAGCTGAAATTTCAAAATGAATTAACTAGCCACTTAAGTACATTGTGTTCTTTCTAAACTATCTGACTTTAAGTTTTCACTTCTAAATTTTAACTTCATGAATACAGAAATATTAAACATCCAAATGTAGACATCCAGAGATTCTCATCTGTCTCATGTTTTCCATCAAGGAGGCATTTCAGGTTTCCAGGGACTCCATAGTAATATATTATATGTGAGGGGGTAGAGAGATGCCAAACCTCTGTCTGCAGAGACAACTGTTTCGGGAGAAAGAAACAGAAACAGAGCTTGCTACGTTGTTTCCATGCCTGGAAGTCCAAGGAGTTGGGCTGAAACTTGACCTTTGTATAACTAAAACCACTGGGTAGTATTTAAAAAGCAAAATGTGGGCTTTAAATAACATTTCATATGCTGACTCTAAAAAACAGAAATAACTTCTGGGTGTCCAGGCAGGACGTCTAAAGTCTTTAGCAAATGGTAAATCACAAATCAAGTCAAACATGGGATCAAGAATAAAAATACAATGACACTGTATTGTTATGGGGAAAAGTAAGTTTTTCTTAAGTCTTTAATTTCCTAGAAATTTGTTTTTCTGTTGTTGTTAAGAAGCATACACACCATAGACAAAGCACATTATTCAAGATTTTGTCCTCCAAAGTGAAGTCTTTTATATTCCCAACACAAAAATCAGAGATTTCTCTTTTTTAAAAAAGGCTTTTAAAAGTCAGGCCAGCACAGTGGCTCACACCTGTAATCCCAGCACTTTGGGAGGCTGAGGTCGGTGTATCACTTGAGGTCAGGAGTTTGAGACCAAGCCTGGCCAACATGGTGAAACTCTGTCTCTACTAAAAATACAAAAATTAGCCAGGTGTGGTGGCCCACGCCTGTAATCCTAGCTACTGGGGAGGCTGAGGCAGGAGAATCACTTGAACTTGGAAGGTAGATGTTACAGTGAGTCAAGATCATGCCACCGCGCTCCAGCCTGGGCAACAGAGTAAGACTGCATCCCCCCAAAAAAAAAAAACAAAACAAAAAGTCATTTTCACATAGGTATATTTTTCTAAATATAAAAGTAAAATACTATCAGCTCTCAGAGTGTAGTGTATACAAAGTTCCTCTCTTGCATACAGCCTTAACTTCAATTCACCTTCATTACCCTGCCAAAATTTTAAAGACAAAATTTCATAGCTGTAGTATATGTATTATGCTAGCAGAAGTTCACCTATGCACTTTTCACTCCTCTTAAATTAAATTTGTACTTAAAGATACAGGGAATTAGAGCTGGAGGCATCCTTAGAATCATCTCTATGAGATTTTATTATTAATTGTCTCTAAATGCTACCAGAAAAGATGTGCCAGGGAAAATCAAATAAGATAATTAAAATATTGATCAAAAACAATTCGATTTTCCTCTTGTTGTAGGAAGCAAGCTGATGCTGCAACCATTTTGGGGGTTTGAGCCTCTTTCTTGTCTCTTTCTGGCTCAAAATGGGAAAAGGTAAATGAGAAGTCTAGGAATTGCAGTTTGGCCTGTTGATTAGCTGGTCACTGTCCTCAGACAACCAATCCCAATATGATCAAGGGCTGGCCCTGTTAGACAATCTACCTGCTACAACCATCACTACTGCAGTCTGTGTGAAAGACACAGCCCTCTACCCTGGGCTCTTGGCCTCCCAGGAAACTTCTTTACTAGTCTGATTTTCATTTATCTTAATTACAGCCCCTGTCCCTGGGACTATCACACTCATCCAAAGTGAGTAATTATAGATGTTGTGAACTGAATGTGTATGTCTTCTCAAAATTCACATGCTGAAGCCCTAACACTAATTGTGATGATATTTGAAGATGGGACTTTGAGAAGTTATTAGGTTTAGATGAGGTCTTGAGGGTGGGCCTCCCCAGATGGGATTAATGTCTTTATAAGAAGAGAAAGACCATTTAACAAATGGTGCTGGGAAAACTAGCTAGCCATTTGTAGAAAGCTAAAACTGGATCCCTTCCTTACACCATACACAAAAATTAATTCAACATGGATTAAAGACTTAAATGTAAGACCTAACACCATAAAAACCCTAGAAGAAAACCTAGGCAATACCATTCAGGACATAGGCATGGGCAAAGGCTTCATGACTAAAACACCAAAATCAATGGCAACAAAAACCAAAATTGACAAATGGGATCTAGTTGAACTAAAGAGCTTCTGCACAGCAAAAGAAATTATTATCAGAGTGAACAGGCACCTACAGAATGGGAGAAAATTTTTGCAATCTACCCACCTGACAAAGGGCCATTATCCAGAATCTACAAAGAACTTAAACAAATTTACAAGAAACAAACAACCCCATCCAAAAGTGGGCAAAGGATATGAACAGACACTTCTCAAAAGAAGACAGTTATGCAGCCAATAGACATATGTAAAAAATGCTCAACATCACTGATCATCAGAGAAATGCAAATCAAAACCACAATGAGATACCATCTCACACCAGTTAGAATGGTGATCATTATAAGGTCAGGAAACAACACATGCTGGCAAGGATGTGGAAAGATGGGAACACCTTTACATGGTTAGTGGGAGTGTAAATTAGTTCAACCATTGTGGAAAACAGTGTGGCGATTCCTCAAGGATCTAGAACCAGAAATATCATTTGATCCAGCCATCCCATTACTGGGTATCTACCCAAAGGATTATAAATCATCCTACTGTAAAGACACATGCACACGTATGTTTATTGCAGCACTATTCACAATAGCAAAGACTTGGAATCAATCCAAATGTCCATCAATGATAGACTGGATTTTAAAAAAATGTGGAGTGGAGGACTGGTGGAGGGATAACATTAGGAGAAACACCTAATGTAAATGACAAGTTGATGGGTGCAGCAAACAAACATGGCACATGTATACCTATGTAACAAACCTGCACGTTGTGCACATGTACCCTAGAACTTAAAGTATAATTTAAAAAAGAAAAGAAAAGAAAAGAAAGACCAGAGCATACTTTCCCTCTCTTTTCTTTTTTCTCCCTCTGCCTCACTCTCTCTCTCCACCTTGTGAAGGACACAGCAAGAAGGCAGCCAAGTCAAGAGGAAAGCCTTCCTTAGGAATCAAATCTGCCAGTACCTTGGACCTCTGGTTGCCAGAATTACAAGGGAAAAAAATGTTTGTTTTTCAAGCCACCTAGCCAAAGGTATTTTGTTATAGCAGTCTCAGCTGAATAAGATATGGAGCGATTCGACTTCCCTGAATTCCAGCCAAGAGTATTTTTCCTTACCCAGTTTGGCACTCTCAAGGTTTCTTTTGATCAGTGCCTTGAGGGCTACTGAATCACTTCTGTTCTTTCAATGACCATGGAGGGTTGGGGAGAACTGGTTGTCAGCCTCCAAGTATCCAGATCATTACTCTTCCTCACCAAACCCTTCTAATCAGAGATGCCTGTTAGACATGAATACACATCTGATATACAAACCAAAATGATGAAAATAAATCTTAAGTTGTTACTTACATTAGTATGGAATATAATCCAATCATGAAGTTACAAAGCTGAGCTGCAACTTGGAAATCAACACGGCAACAACACCTTTATTAGATAATTGAGGAAACTGAATCACAAAAGTATTAATAACTTATCTAAATTCACAAAGTCAGGGTGGAAGTGGGCAAAGAAATAATACCCTGTCAATCTCTATTGTTCAGCTCATTTCATGCTTTAAACAAGCATTTTTATAGCCAAAAAAAAAAAAAAAAGAAAATGGCTAAGATAAAATTTTTAAATTATACACATACATATGCCTCATTCTGTCTTCTAAGGCTTTGGAAACATTGATATCACTATGAATGCTCAATATTTTCCCACATGCTGAGATTACAGCATGGCAAATCAAAGCCATAATAGTAACCATTGCTTCCTGATCGTCTAATTTAAACTGTCATCTCCTAAACCAAAAGTCTTCCACATCAATTAAAGTAAAACTTAGACATACACTTTACGCATTTGAGGATGGAGATAAACAAGACAATTCATGCCTTA
The DNA here is from genome assembly GCF_049350105.2 of Macaca mulatta. NCBI lineage: Eukaryota > Metazoa > Chordata > Mammalia > Primates > Cercopithecidae > Macaca > Macaca mulatta. Next base: position 111,302,920 of record NC_133409.1, read on the forward strand.
AGTAAAGCACAGCCCACTGGGAGAAACTGACTACTGAACAAGTCAGCTAGTAGGAAATATGCTTGGATCATTTCTATAATGAGAAATGCTGTAATCAGAAGGCAAATTCTTGCAATCCATCAAAGGGGGTAAAACAATTTCTTTTGAAAGAATCAAGGAAAAGTTCATACAAGAGATTTCACACTCTGAGTAGGATTTAGATAGAAAGAAACAGGAAGATATGGAAAATGAAGGAAATTCTATGAGCAAGGAAGGGCACAGAGGTGGGCAAAGCAGGACTTTTCCAGTGAACAGCGACTAGGTAAGTATTGCAGAAGACAATGGAGAATGGATGAGGTGGTAGTTAGGCAGAGTATCAAGAAGGGAGGTCAGAGTCAGCCAGATCATGGATATTGATGCTGATATTTGCATGCTAAGAAGTTCATTTTAACTTAGTAGACAAAGGAGAGCCAAGAAAAATGATCCTTATAATACAACTCATCAGGTCTCTGAATTACAAAATTACAACACTAAAAACAAATTAATAATAATAACAATAAAAAGTGTCCAGATACTGTATTCTCTTTACTCTTCATTGAGACATTTGGAAATTGAGTAGCCAGTTTATCATTATTTACCAGTGAAATCTTACCACCAGAGTTATCCTTTCATTTTAACTTATTTAATCCTTCCAAAATCTGCTAATGTTTTTACTTGTGGCCTTCTAAGACTCTGGCTCTAGCTCCAGTCATCACTTAACAACTCCTTGGCTGCCCTTCTCCATTCATCCATCACATGCTTGAAGTCCATCCAAAATTATGCAGTATATTTCACTTTTTCCATTTCTTGTAATCCTCATGTTATAATACATTGGCCTCTTGGACACCTGAAAATTAGGTTCAAGTAATTTCTGGTTCTGATGCCCCAAGCACTTCATGCCATTGTTCTTTTAGAGTACCCCTCAAGGCCCAGGTTGCACTCATCTTGTTGAAACTAGCTTTAGGTAGCTCTCTCTGTCAAGGTTCAGCCTGATTGTGATGGAGAACAAGAAGAATGAGGGTCCCCCTACACTTGTCTGTGAAACTGAGTTGAAGAGTGACAGAGTATTAATTAATCCTATATATTATTTCTAAAATTGATCTCTGCATTACCTACCTCTTGCTCTGCTATGTTTTTCATACATTTTAAGCCATCTTATCCAATTGTTTTTTATTCTGATGGTAGCCGCTAAAAACAGCAAAATATTCTAAATTCATAGAAAGATGACATTTCAGTGCAATGTGTAAATCCTTGTTTTGATAGAGAAATCTCTATTTCCATAGATAACTCTCCTGTAACTCATGCATTAGCTCTCTCCCTCTCTCTTCCTATCCCTCTTCTTATTCCTCTTCTCCCTTTCTCACCTAATTCCCTTATTTTTTTTTATCATCAAGCACTTATCTCAAATTATCCCCTCAGAAATTCTAGTTCAGCACTTTTAAAGATTAAAAAGACATTCCTTAGAGAAATATGCTCATTTTAGAGATGAAGACACTGAGACACAAGGAAGATGTGAGTATTTAGGTTTATATGTAAAGGTAGTTACAAAGCTAGCATAGAAACAAAGTTCCCAATCCTTAGTCCACGAGAAAGGTACAATCCTGTTTTAAAATTAGTTTGGAAGAGACCAAGATTCTTTGTTCTATCTTGGCAATAATCTTGGCTTCTAACTAAGACATCAATTACATTATATAAATTAACTCAAGAACAGAAAAGCCTGTCCAATACCCAGCTGACCCATCATTTGGAACTGGCTCTGCCTTGAGAACTCTTTTGTGTAAATGATCTAGCATCAGTAGCCACTGCAGAATCCTACCCTTTGCTTAATTATCTTGCTTAAATTCTTCATTTAGCAAATGCTACTTGGGCATGAGATATGTCAGTTTTTTGTACTAAGGGAAATAATTTCATTCAGTTTGGAAAAGAATGTGTTTGTTGATAAATGCTATTACATATAAGCTGATTTTTCCACTGCAATTTACTAGCATTTCTGACAGTTTTTTCAATACCATTATAAATTTTGCATTAATTTCTGAACATTATAGAATTAACTTTCAAGAATATTGTCATATCTGCATTATAATAATCTCTGTCATCCATTTTTTAATATAATTCATCTGCATTTTTGCCATTACTTGTTCTGACAAATCATTGTGTATGTTATCAAGCACATACTAATAAAAGACTTCATTGTTTACGAAATATAGGAGATAACTTTTTTCATAGGAAAATGTCTGGTTTTGGAACTAGGGAGACTGAAGCTTAAATCTTCCCTTGGCCATTTGTTACTTCTAGGGTTTAGGCAAGTTACTTGGTATCTCTTTATATGGACTACCAATTACAATGGTATTGTAAAAAAAAAACAAATAATGTTATTACAGTATTAGAAAGTGTCTAGTTCAGGGATGCCTTATAGTATGCGCTCAAAAATATTAGCTCTCTTTCCCCTTTCCCAGAATGTAAGAATATTGCACCATTTTAATGATCCTTTAGACCTTATGATTTCACTTGAAGTGACCATTCTTCGTTTCAATAATTATATAAAAATTAGGCACATTAATGAGGGAAGAATAGAGTACATTTACTTCTAATTGCAAAAACATGTTGCCAATTGAAATTTAAAAGAGAAATGTTTTAACACATGCTATATTTTCCTCAGCCAACTAGTACAGCATTTATGGGGATGTCATCCTGCAAATTTTATTTTACTTAAAATCAAGCGCCAAGTTGTTTTTCTCATTAAACCAAAAATAATCTGTTGCCTGATTATATGTCTAACATGTTCTTGAATGAACATTCATGAGCTCATCTCTTTTTTGGAATGTTTTATGTCATATTTCAAATCTATCTTACAGACTCACCAAAAAGGATAATTTAACATTAAATCTGAAGTTAAACATTAAGATAAATTAATGAAGAAAGACAAGTTATAAGGGAATTGAAAAGAAAAACCACACGGGGAGGGAGGGAAGAGTAGAATGAAGACAAGAGAAAAGTGAGTCAGAGGAAATTCACAAAATTTGAAGTATATTAATGTGAATGTGTCCATGGCTCCAAGCTGATTCAGTATCTCATTTGAATAACACAACATAAACCTATGAGAGAAAACAATGTGATTAAGAAAGGTCTGGTGCTTTTATAGTTATTCAATCGAATTGATATGAAGTGAATCTCAACCATGTGCAAGTCAGAGTCCCATTAGAAAGGCAGAGTATTATGAGCACTTAAAATGGAGTAAAAGGGCACAAAAGAGTCACCAGAGGACCATAAAAAGAAGAAAAAATATCCTGAATCCATTTATTTAACAAACTTTTAAAGGTTAGTGTTTTGCCATGACTTTGGCTATGTCACAAAGTAAAAAAACAACTTATCTCTATGTTTACCAGTGTTTGATCTTGAACTTAAAAACATATTCCTCTTTTATTCTCAAAATTGTTACTTGGTAGTTTAGAAAATCTTGATTATCTTGGATGTAGTATGGGAAAGGTGAGATCAGATGCATGTTGGACTAAATGTTCCACACATTTTGGGTTCGATAAACTCTAAGCTTATTTTTTCAGAGAACATCACATGCTTGTTTATATTGAAAAACACATGAAGCCATGTTTTCAATCTCTTTCATTTAATTCATACTATTTTTAAAGAACTACTTATTGTACCAAAAGTCATGGTTTCTTTACTGAATCTAAGTTTTCTTTAACACAACAAGAAGAAATTTGAAAAACAGTAGGTATAGGTTATTTTTAACATTAATGTTAAGTTAGTTTGAAATCTATAATGTTATTTCTAGAAAGAGAGTAAAAATCTGTATAATTTTTTCCAGAGATGTCCCTCTTCCCCCAAACAAGAAGTAATTCTAGGTAAAAGTGCCATTCAAATAGATTCATCTCAAAATTGTGATAAAGAAAAATGTACCATTATGTAACTGTAAAAACCCCACCTTTTCACCTGATAGGTCACTTTTATCTCTAATCAAAATGGCATAGATTTAGAGAAAATGTAAGTGCAGATAATATCAAAACTTACGTTATAGTAGTTTTAATTTTTCTTTATACATTTATGAATGAACTATATATAATTGACTTAGTCTTTCAGAAAACATTTATTGAACAAATTTTATGTGTCAAGCATCATTCTGGGTTCTACAACCAGAGTTGACAAGAAAGACAGTTTCTGTGCTTATGAAGTTGACATTGCAGTGGAAGGCAGTAGATCATAAGTAAGGTAATGACAGAAGAAAATAAAAGAGCTGATGGAGTACATAGTGATGGTAGTAGGAAATATATTTAGATAAGGTAGTAACAAAAGCTTTTATCTAATGAGGAAGTGATAACTGAGCTGAGAGTTGAAGGAGTCAGCCATGGAAAGATTTGCGGGCAGAATTCCTAAAGGCAGAAACAAGGGTGTCAGGTACACAGCACAAATGATATTGGAGTAGTCTTACGGTGCATCACAGAAGGTGGCAAATTCTTGACAGTTATCATGAGACAGTGTCTATTTGCCCTCACCTTGAATTTGGGCTGGCTTGCAACTTCTTTGACCAATCGAGTGTGTTAGAAGTGAGGCTGTGACAGTTCTGGGCTAATTCCTTAAAGGACTGGCAGATTTTGCTGGATTCTTTAGATCCCTTAGAGGACACAGAACATTCCTTAACTTTCCTAGAAAGACCACATGGAGAAAGCCTGCTACTATAAGGAGGGGGAAACAGAGAGAGGCCACACTGAGTACAGCTTTTCTGTTAGCCCATCTAGGGCTCCAGACACATGAGTGAAGCTATTTTGGAACCTCCAGTCTGGCAGCTGGTTGAATATACCATGAATAGCAGGACAGTCACCCAGCCAAGCTGTACCAGAATTTTTTCTTAACTCACAAACTTGAGATAAATTGTTGTTTTAAGCCACTAAGTTTTGGAGAAGCTTATTATGCAGCAAAAGGTAACAGGAACATTGCCCAACAGAAAAATACCATTATGGTAGAACCAGGATGAACAAAGGACACCATAGTCTGGAATAGGGCCAGATATTTTATTCTGCCCCAGAATGTGTACACATTAATGACAAAATGTGATTCTGATCTGATATATAGATATCTTTTGTAGACATACATTAGGCATGTAGACATATATTAGGTATGTCTATAAGAGATACCTATATATCAAGTCAGAATCACATTTTGTCATTTAATTCTGAATCACCTTTTGTCATTCATCTCTTACCTCTGCTACTTTTTAGAATATAGATTTTAGAGAGGTAAGAATATAAGGGAGAGCAGTTTTCAAAAGAACATTGTAGTGATATCGTCGCATTTAATTCTCATAACACTTGAGTAAGCAAGCAGTCTTTCTTTTATTTTGTAAGTGAATATGCTGAGGAACACGAAAGTTAAATAATTTACCCAGGGTTGTGTAGGGAGTGAAATGTGAAAATGGAGAGGTTGCTTAGTTGTGTCAACTGTTGTTGAACAATCAAGTAGGAAGAGGGCAGAGCACAACCAGTGAACTTAGAAAGAAGCTATTGGTTATCTTGAAAATGGGTAAATTTGTAGATCCTTTGGTGAAGAAACTCTGATTATAGTAAAATAAAGAAAGAATAGAGAGAGAAGCAAGGGAAGCAAATGCATAAGCTATCTTTTTGATAAGTCTTTTCTTTCTATTAAGTGTAGAAAGATGGTAGAAGGATTTGAAATTAGGTGTGTTTTTTGTCTCAGACAAAAGATATTAGTGAATTTGTATATGCCATTAGGAACTTCAGTATAGGGAGAAATTGAAGTTGGGAAGTGAGGGAGAAAGGGAGAGAAACACACACACACAGAGACAGAGAGAGACAACAGAGGGAGAGGGAGATGAGAAGAAATTTACATAAGTGAAGTTTCTGAGTACACAAAAGTAGGGAGTTTATTTGACTACAGATAGGGTCATTGACTCTTTTTATCTGAAAATGAGGTGAAGCAAAGTATCCTAGCATAGATGAAGGTCAGTCTAATAAGATGATGACATGGGTCTGTGTGTTTACAACTTGTACTGTCTGAGGTCATATGTCAGAGCTGGGGGTGATGTGAATTGAAGGTACAGAATACATTTCTTGGGATGTAGAGGAAAGTTCATAGAAAAATGCAGGAGAATTTTTAGCCACTGTTTGGATACCATCTGAAATTTATGGTCATTATTTATTGTGCGACTATTAAGAAGACTTATTTTTTCCAATGAGGTGAGTCTAAGGCTGGGACTTTTTGGAATTAATTGTATTAAAGTAAGAAAGGAAAAGGAGTTTGTAAAGGAAAGTGATTATAGTGACACATCATGGAATCATATATTTTAATGTCTGTAAGGAGGAAATTGAACTATAAAGGGAATTCTGAGTAGTGAAAATAAGAGTCAAAAGGGGTGGGATTACCAAAGAGGTTGAAGAATTATGGCTGCATAAGTACTAGAATAAGTAAGCCAAATGAATAGGAGGTGGTGGCTGGACACCTGGATTCCTAAAATTGAGATTTTGGAGTTTAGATAGTCATTATTAATTTAGAGTTACATAAAGTATATAAATTATATAAAATATAATTTAGAGTTATATATAAACCATGAGAGTGGGAGGCTGAGGGAGTTGGGAAAAAATATTGCAGAAGTCGTCAAGTATGGAGAAACCAAGATATTAGGTATATAACAAACAAGGTAGTTATCACAAAGAATGATGTCAGGAACAGTGATAAAAAGAAAATCAATGAACCAGCCCAGAATTGTGTGTATGCTTGTATGTAAATATAAAACACGTTTAATCTTTCCTTCCAGGTTGTACGATCCTTAAAGATAAGATCCAGGTCTGATTAATTTTGGCCTTGTCCAGTGTGCTAACTATATGGTATTTTTTGGTAATTTTATGTTTTGTAGAAATTTAATTCAATTTATTAAGTCTTCTTTTCTTTTTAAAATTTGTCTGCATTTTTTGTATGTGCACAGTAGGTGTATATATTAATGGAATACATGAGATATTCTGATGCAGGCATGCAATGCATAATAATTGCATCATGGAAAATAGGCTATCCATCCCCTCAAGCATTTATTCTTTATGTTACAAGTAACTCAATTATACTCTTATATTTATTTTAAAATGTTCATGTACATTATTTTGACTATAGTCACTCTGCTGTACTATAAAATACTAGATCTTATTCATCTTTCTAACTATATTTTTTGTACCCATTAGCTATCCCCACTTCCCCATCACCTCCTACTACCCTTCTTAACCTCTGGAAATCATTCTTCTACTCTCTATCTCCATGAGTTCAAGTGTTTTGATTTTTGCATCCCACAAATACGTGAGAATATGTGATGTCTGTCTTCTGTGCCTAGTTTATTTCACTGAATATAATTACTTCCAGTTCCATCCACGTTGCTGCAACTAACAGGGTCTCATTCTTTTTTATGGCTAAATAGTACATTATTGTGTATAAGTACAACATTTTCTTTATTTATTCATCTGTTGATGGACACTTAGGTTGCTTCCATATCTTGGCTGTTGTGAACAGTGGTGCAACAAACATGAGAGTGATGATCTCTCTTCAATATACCGATTTCTCTTCTTTGCGGTATACACCCAGCAGTGGAATTGCTGGATCATGTGGTACTTCTATTTTCACTTTTTTGAGGAACCTCAAAACTGTTCTCCATAGTATCTGTACTAATGTACATTCCCACCAACAGTGTATGAGGGTCCCTGTTTCTCCACATCCTCACCAGCATTTGTTATTGTCTGTCTTTGGATAAAAGCCATTGTAACTGAGGTGAAATGATATATCATTGCATTCCTCTGATGATAGATGATGATGAGATCCTTTTCATATGCCTGTTTGCCATTTGTATGTCTTCTTTGGAGACATTTCTTCAAATTTTCTGCCCATTATCTTACTGAATTATCAATTTTTTTCCTATAGAGTTGTTTGAGCTCCTTAAATATTCTGGTTATTAATCCCTTGACAGATGGGTAGTTTGCAAATATTTTCTCCCATCCTGTGAGTTGTCTCTTCACTTTGTTAACTGTTTCCATCACTGTGCAAAATATTTTTAAGTTGATATGATTCCATTAGTCCATTTTTGTTTCCATTGCCTGCACTTGTAGGATATTGCTCAGGAAATTTTCCCCCAGTGAATGTCCTGGAGAATTTCTCCAATGTTTTCTTGTAGTAATTTCAATAACCAATTTGGATTTTATTTTTGTATATGAGGAGGACAAGGGTATTATTTCATTATTCTGCATATGGATATCCAGTTTTCCGAGCATGGTTTAATGAAGAGAATGTTTTTTCCCCAATGTATGTTCTTGGCAAGTTTGTCAAAAATGAATTCACTGTAGGTGTGTGGATTTGTTTCTGGGTTCTCTATTCTGTTCCTTTCGTCTATGTGTCTCTCTTTATGCCAGTACCATGCTCTTTTCGTTATTCAAGCTCTGTGGTATAATTTGAAGTCAGGTAATGGGATTCCTCCAGTTTCATTCTCTTTGCTCAGGATAGCATTGGTTATTCTGGGTCTTTCATGACTCCATATAAATTTTTGGATTTTTTTTCTATTTCCGTTAAGAATGTCATTTATATTTTGACAGGGATTGCATTGAATCTTTAGATTGCTTTGGTAGTATACACATTTTAACAATTTTGATTCTTTCAATCTATGAACATGGAATATCTTTCCATTTTTTATTTATTCTTCAATTTCTTTTGTCAAAGTTTTATTGTTTTTAATGTAGAAATAATTCACTTCTTTGGTTAAGTGAATTCCTAGGTATTTCATTTCATTTGTGGCTATTGTAAATGGGATTACTTTCTCAATATCTTTTTCAGATTGTTCACTGTTGGCATATAAAAATGCTGCTGATTTTTATATGTTGATTTTGTATCTTATGACTTTACCAAATTTATTTATTATCACTTACGTTTTTTTGGTGCAGTCTTTAGGTTTTTCCAAATGTAAGAGCATGTCTGCAAACAGGGATAATTTAATATCTTCCTTTCTAACTTTCATGCTCTTTATTTCTTTCTTTTCTCTGATTGTTCTAGCTAGGACTCAAAAAATATTGGCTATCAGTTGTGAAAGTGGACATTCTTGTCATGTTCCAAATCTTACAGGAAAGGCTTTCACTTTTTCCCTATTCAGTATGATGCTAGCTGTATGGATGTTATATATGGTGTTTATTTTGTTGAGGTATGTTCTTTCTAAATCCAGTTTTCTGAAGATTTTTATCATGAAGGGACGTTTAATTCTATCAAATGTTTTTTCACCATCAACTGAAATGATCATATGGTTTTTGTTCTTCATTTGGTGGACATGATGTATTATTCTGATTGATCTGCATATGTTGAACCATCCTTGTGTCCCTGGGATAAATCTCACTCGGTCTTGATGAATGATCTTACTAACGTATTGTTGAATTCAATTTGCTAGTATTTTGTTAAGGATTTTTTGCAACAATTTCATCAGAGACATAGACCTGTAGTTTTCTTTCTTTCTTTCTTTTTTTTTTTTTTTTAATGTGTCTATGTCTGATTTTGTTATCAGGGTAATAGCAGCCTATCACAACATTTGGAATTATTCCCTCCTCCTCTGTTTCTTGAGAATACTTTGAGTTAAACTGATATTATTGAAACCATTGATAAAATTCAACATAGAAGCTATCCGATCACAGGCTTTTCTTTGTTAGGAGACTTTTTTATTATAAATTAATCCCTCGTTATTGGTCTGCTCATGTCTGGATTTCTTCATGATTCAATCTTAGTAGGTTGCATGTATCTAGAAATTTATCTATTTTCTCTAGAGTTTCCTATTTATTGGTGTGTAGTTGCTCATGTAATTTTTTTTCTGTTCACTAATGATCCTTTGAATTTCTGAGGTATCAGTTGTAATGTCCTGTTTTTCACCTCTGATTTTTTTATGTGGGTCTTCCCCTTTTTTCCTTCATTAGTCTGGCAAAAGTTGTTCATTTTTTATTGCTTCAAAAAATCAACTTTGTGTTTTGTTGATCTTTTGTATTGTTTTCTTCATTTCAAATTCATTTATTTCTGCTCTAATATTTATTTTTTTTCCTTTTGCTAATTTTGGATTTAGTTTGCTCCTGCTTTTCTAGTTCCTTAAGATGCATCATTAGGTTATTTATTTGATGGTTTTCTTCTTTTTTGATGTAGGCACTTAGAACTATACATGTCTCTCTTAGTACTATTTCTCCTGTATCCCATAGGTTTTGGTATGCATGTTTACATTATCATTAGTTTCAAGACATTTTTCTACTTCCTAATTTCTTCATTGACTCACTGGTCATTCAGGAGCATGTTGTTTAATTTTCATGTGTTTGCATAGTTTCCAAAACTCCTTTTATTATTGATTTCTCATTTTATTTCATTATTATCAAAGAAGATTCTTGATATAAATTTCAGTTTTTTTAATGTTTTAAGACTTGTTTTGTAACCTAACTTGTGGTCTATCCTTAAAATGATCCATGTGCTTGAGAAGAAGTTTGTGTATTCTGCAGGCTTTGGATGAAATGTAAGTATCTGTGGTTGGTCTACAGTGAAGATTAAGTCTGATGTTTCTGCATTAATTTCTGTCTTGGAGACCTTTCCAATGCTAAAAGTGAGGTGTGAAAGCCTCCAGCTACTATCATATTGAGATCTATCTCTTTCATTAGCTCTAATAATATTTGCTTTATGTATTGTGTGCTCCTGTATTGGGTGCATGTGTATTTACAATTGTTATATCCTCTTGCTGAACTGACCCCTTTATCATCATATAATGTCCTTCTTTGTCTCTTTTACAGTTTTTGTCTTGACATCTATTTAGTCTAAATATAGCTACTCCTGCTCTTTTTTTGGTTTCCATTGGCAGGTAATATCTTCTTCCATGCCTTTACTTTCAGTATATGTATATGTGTATCCTTTTTTTTTTTTTTTTTTTTTTTTTTCTGAGATAGAGTCTCACTCTGTCGCACAGACTAGAGTGCAGTGGCGCGGTATCGGCTCACTGCCAGCTCCACCTCCTGAGTTCACGCCATTCTTCTGCCTCAGCCTCCCTAGTAGCTGGGACTACAGGCATCTGCCATCACACCCAGCTAATTTTTTGTATTTTTAGTAGAGATGGGGTTTCACCATGTTAGCCAGCATGGTCTCGATCTCCTGACCTTGTGATCTGCCTGCCTTGGCCTCCCAAAGTGCTGGGATTACAGGCATGTTATATGTGTATCTTTATAGGTGGAATGTGTTTCTTGCAGGCAACAGATCAATGGGCCTTGTTTTTTCATTCATTCAGCTCCTCCATGTCTTTTGATTAGAGAGTTCGGTCCATTTATATTCAATGTTATTATTGATAAGCAGAGATTTACTCCTGCCATTTTGCAATTGTTTTTTTTTCTGGTTGTTTTGTGGTCTTCTCTTTCTTCTTTCCTTCCTTCCTGCCTGCCTCTTAGTGAAGGTGATTTTCTCTGGTGATATGCCTTAATTTCTTAATTTTTATTGTTTGTGTTTTCCTTCTATGTGTTTTAAACTGATAACAGGTTAACACTGATTCCATAAATAAACAGGAAAAAGAAAATCAATGAAAACCCTACACTTTAACTTTTTTTTTTTTTTTGAGTTTATTATACTCTATTCAACGTGTGTAGTTGAGAAGATCAAGTGACAAGTGTTCAAACAGGAGGCAGGCACTATTCTCAACCTACACCACTTAGAAAGGTTCTATTTTATTATTATTATTATACTTTAAGTTCTAGGGTACATGTGCACAATGTGCAGGTTTGTTACATATGTATACATGTGCCATATTGGTGTGCTGCACCCATTAACTCATCATTTACATTAGGTATATCTCCTAATGCTATCTTTCCCTGTCCCCGCACCCCGTCACTCCATGACAGGCCCCAGTGTGTGATGTTCCCTATCCTGTGTCCAAGTGTTCTCATTGTTCAATTCCCACCTATGAGTGAGAACATGTGGTGTTTGATTTTCTGTCCTTGCAATAGTTTGCTCAGAATGATGGTTTCCAGCTGCATCCATGTCCCTACAAAGGACATGAACTCATCCTTTTTTACGGCTGCATAGTATTCCATGGTGTATATGTGCCACATTTTCTTAATCCAGTCCATCATTGATGGACATTTGGGTTATTCCAAGTCTTTGCTATTGTGAATAGTGCTGCAATAAATATACATGTGCATGTGTCTTTACAGTAGCATGATTTATAATCTTTTATGTATATACCCAGTAATGGGATGGCTGGGTTAAATGGTATTTCTAATTCTAGATCCTTGAGGAATCATCAAACTATCTTCCACAATGGTTAAACTAATTTACAGTCCCACCAACAGTGTAAAAATGTTCCTATTTCTTCACATCCTCTCCAGCACCTATTTCCTGACTTTTTAATGATTGCCATTCTAACTGGTGTGAGATGGTATCTCATTGTGGTTTTGATTTGCATTTCTCTGATGGCCAGTGATGATGAACATTTTTTCATGTGTCTGTTGGCTGCATAAATGTCCTTTTGAGAAATGTCTATTCATATCCTTTGCCCGCTTTTGGATGGGGTTGTTTGATTTTTTCTTGTAAATTTCTTTAAGGTCTTTGTAGATTCTGGATATTAGCCCTTTGTCAGATGGGTGGATTGTAAAAATTTTCTCCCATTCTGTAAGTTGCCTGTTCACTCTGATGGTAGTTTCTTTTGCTGTGCAGCAGCTCTTTAATGAGATCCCATTTGTCAATTTTGGCTTTTGTTGCCATTGCTTTTGGTGTTTTAGTCATGAAGTCCTTGCCCATGCCTATGTCCTGAATGGTACTGCCTAGGTTTTCTTCTAGGGTTTTTATGGTTTTAGGTCTAACATTTAAGTCTTTAATCCATCTTGAATTAATTTTTGTACTTCATTCCCCCACTTTGAAAATTGTTGTTATCTTTATGTCTTACTGTACTGTCTATGTCTTGAAAAGATGTTGTAGTTATTATTTTTGATTGGTTTATTATTTAGTCTTTCTACTTACAAATATGTAGTTTACACACCACAATTACAGTGTTATAACGCCCTGTGTTTTTTCTGTGTCTTACTGTTACCAGTGAGTTTTGCACCTTTATATGATTTCTTATTGCCCATTAACATCCTTTTATTTCAGATTGAAAAAATCTCTTTAGCATTTTTTGTTAGATCAGATACATATGGTCTTGATGAAATTCTTCATCTTTTGTTTGTCTGGGAAGGTCTTTATTTCTCCTTTATGCTCGAAGGATATTTTCAAAGAATACACTATTCTAAGGTAAAAGGTCTTTTCCCCCAACTTTCAGCACTTTAAATATGTCATACCATTCTCTCCTGGCCTGTAATGTTATTTATTTGTTTATTGTTTTCTCTTTCTGCTTTTAGGATTTTTAATTTATCCTTGTCCTTTGGGAGTTTGATTATTAGATGCCTTAAGGTAGTCTTCTTTGGATTATATCTGTTTCATGTTCCACAACCTTTTTGTATTTGAATGTTGATATCTTTCTCTAGGTTTGGGAAGTTCTCTATTATTATCCCTTTGAATAAACTTGCTGTCTCCTAATAATAGAGAACTTTCTCTACTGACTCTGCAAGGCAAATAACTGTTCAATTTGCCCTTTTGAGGCTATTTTCTTTATCTCATAGGTATGTTTCATTATTTTTTTATTCTTTTCTCTTTTGTCTCCTCTGACTGTATATTTTCAAATGGCTTGTCTTCAAGCTCACTAATTCTTTCCTCTGCTTGATCAGTTCTGCTATTATATTACTTTGATGCATCCTTTAGTATGTTAATTGCATTTTTCAACATTAGAATTTCTGCTTCTTTTTTATTATTTCAATCTCTTTATTATCTAATTCTGATTTTTTTCTCCATGTTATTTTGAATGTCTTTGAGTTTCCTCAAAACAGCTATTTTGAATTCTCTTTCTGAAAAAATCACATGTCTTTGTTTCTCCTGGATTGGTCCTTGGTCCTTATTTAATTTGTTTGGTGCAGTCACGTTTTCCTGATTGATCTTGATGCTTGTAGTTATTTTTCAGTGTCTGGGCATTGAAAAGTTAGGTATTTATTGTATTCTTCACAGTCTTGGCTTGTTTGTGCCCATCCTTCTTGGGAAGACTTTCCAGGTTTTTTAAGGGACTTTGACTGGAAACACAATATTGTTTTGTTTTTGTTTTTCAGACTCTAGAGGTACCACCTTCGTGATCTTGGATAAGATCCAGAAGAATCCTCTGGATTACCAGGCAGAAACTCTTGTTCTTTTCCCTTACTTTCCACCAAACAAAGTCTCTGTGTGTTGAGCCACCTGGAACTGGGTTTGTACTAATGCAGGCAACCCTGTGGCCTCTACCACTGCGACTGTGCTGGGTCAGACCTGAAGGCAGCAGAACACTGGGTCTCATCTATAGCTCACTGTAAACACTAGCTGGCTACCTCCTATCATCACTGAAGGCCCTAGTGCTCTACAACCAGCAGGTGCTGAAACTAGACAGGTTTGTGTCCTTCCCTTTAGGGCAGGAAATTCCCACAGGCCACAGATGGGTCCAGAGATGTCAGGGAGCTGGGAATCAGAGTCAAAAATTCTAGAAATGTGCCTGATATTGTATTCTACTGCAGTCAATAGGCACTCAGACTACAAGACAAAGTCCTTCCTACTCTTCCCTAACCTTTCCATAGGCAGAAGAGCCTCTCCCTGTGCCCACCACCACCACCCATGGTGGAGTTTCTGCCAGTCCACAACCAAGATTCACTTAAAGCCAAAAGGCTCTTCAGTCAGCTTATCCTGAATGCTGCCAGGACTAGTACTCACCCTTCAGGGAAGTAGGCTCTGCTCTGGCCCAGGGAAAGTTACAAAATGGTTAAGAGACTAGGCCTGGACTTAGGAATCCCAAGAGCCTGCTTCTTGCCCTACCCCACTGTGGCTGAACTGTTACCTGAGGTACCCTTTACATTTCCTTCCACTTTTGTCAGACAGAAGGAGTCTTTCACCATAGACACAACAGCAGGGAATGTGCTGGGTCACACTTATAGTTGGCATGTCTCAGAGCCCAAGGCCCATGGCATCCTATCTGGGCATCACTTCTGGTTAATCAGGGCCAAAGGGCTTTTTAGTCAACAGGTGATAAATCCTGCAAGGACTGGGTCCGTGAAGGCACCAGGTTCCCTTTTCGCCCTTGGTATATCTAGAAATGTCATCCAGAAGCTAGGGCCTAGCATGGGGGCTTCACAACTCTGCCTGGTGCCTTATCCTGCTGAGGCTGAGCTGGTATACAAGATGCCAAAAATGGACTACCAAAAAATACCATTTAAACATTTAGTGAATTGCATTTATCGAAAATCAAGCTTGCAATAGCAAAGACATCAAAATTTAATCCAATAAAAACACAGGAGAAATTGTATCAATTAAATGACATCAACTCAAAAGTACATGAAATTTAATTTTGAAATTTTACTATTTCTCCTTGTAGCATATTGGCATAAGAGAAGAATCTTTTTAATACAGTTTCTATATTCAACTGGATAAATGCATACTCATAATTTTTCAGCATTTAAATTTGAAAAAAGTTAAAAGGGACATAAATAGAACCAACTAATTTAACTATGTTTTGTTGAAAATATTTGTTAAATAATTAAAAACAGTATCTGTTAAAATGTTTAGACTAAAATATTTAAAAATTTCAATTTAAAAACCTTTGAGACCGGGCACAGTGGCTCACGCCTGTAATCCCAGCACTTTGGGAAGCTGAGGCGGGTGGATCACGAGGTCAGGAGATCGAGACCATCCTGGCTAACACGGTGAAACCCCATCTCTACTAAAAAATACAAAAAATTAGCCGGGCATGGTGGCGGGCGCCTGTAGTCCCAGCTTCTTGGGAGGCTGAGGCAGGAAAATGGTGTAAACCCGGGAACCAGAGCTTGCAGTGAGCCGAGATTGTGCCACAGCACTCCAGCCTGGGCGACAGAGCAAGACTCCGTCTCCAAAAAAAACCCCAAAACAACAACAACAGAAAAAACCTTTGAAATGAGTATATTCTCTATTTAATAAGAATTTGCTCAGAACTTTCCAGGTAACTTAGAACCTGCAGAGAAAATATTTTTTCTTTCTTTCGGAGAAATGAAATATGGTAGACATAGGTAGTCTTTAAAAACTCTGCATATTTCATGGGTTTCTCACACACAATTAGACAAGAGAGACCTTGGCACAAATTAGAACTATCAAGTGGAGGACAATCAAACTCATTTGAGCTTATTTTAATGGAATTGCAAAAAACATATATTTTTTGCAATTTTATAGTTGTTAAAGACATTTTTAAATAAACAGAAAAAAAAATCCTACAACTCTTATGGAAATACAAAGGACCACATATAGCCAAATCAATCATGAAAAAGGAGGACAAAGTTGCGGGCATCACACTTTCAGATTTCAAAATATATTACGAAGCTTAGCTATCAAAACAGTTGTGTTGCTGGCATACAGACAGTCATGTTGACCAATGAGACAGAACAGGGAGCCCAGAAATAAATTCACACATATACAATCAATTGATATTCAATAAGGGTGCCAAGAATGGATAATGCGCAAGGATAATCTTTTCAACAAATAGTGCTGGGAAAATTTGATATTCACATGTAAAAGAACAAAATTGGACACTTTTTTTTTCTTTGAGATGAAGTTTTGCTCTTCTTGCCCAGGTTGGAGTGCAATGGCGAGATCTCAGCTCACTGTAACCTCCGCCTCCTGGGCTCAAGCAATTCTCCTGCCTCAGCCTCCCAAATAGCTGGAATTATAGGCATGTGCCACCATGCCTGGCTAATTTTGTATTTTTAGTAGAGTCAGTGTTTCTCCATGTTGGTCAGACTGGTCTCGAACTCCCAACCTCAGGTGATCTGCCTGCCTCAGCCTCCCAAAGTACTGGGATTATGGGCGTGAGCCACCGTACCTGGCCTGGACTCTTGTTTTATACCAAACATAAAGATCAAATCCAAATCAATTAAAATGTAAATATGAAACCTGAAACTGTGTGTGATTCTTGAGGATAATCATAGGCAGAACAAATTAAACACATTACAGAATTATATCCTTATAAGACTGATGTAGAAATTGTATATGCAGGAAATTAGGACAGTTTCTTATGCCTACAGAATGGGAGAAAATATATGCAAACTGTTCATCTGACAGAGGATTAATATTCACATATACAAGGAATTGAAACTTTTCAACAGCAAAAAAATCAATTATAAAATGGACAAATAATATAAACAGATGTTTATCAAAATAAGACATTTAAATAGTCAAAAAATACATTTTTAAAAATGCTCAACATCACGAATCATCAAGGAAATGCAAATTAAAACCACAGGGAGCTATCATTTCTCTTCAGTTAGGATAAAGATGATCAGAAAGATAAAATATAACACATGATGGTGAGAATGTGGAGAAAACAGAGCTCTTATACACTGTTGGTGGGAATGTAAAATAGTATAACCACTATGGAGAACACTATTGTGGTTTCTTAGCAAACTACACTTAGAACTACCATATGATCCAGCAATTCTGGGCTTTTTTTCCAAAGGAAAGAGGACCTGTAAATCAAACACATCGGTACCCACATGTTTATGGCAGCACCATTCACAATAGCCAAGATATGTAATCAACCTAGTTGTCCAACCACAGATGAATGGAAAAGGAAAACGTGGTATATGTACACCATGGAATACTATTCAGCCATAAAAAGGAATGAAATTCTGTCATTTGTAGCAACGTGGTTGGAACTGGAAGACATTATGTTAAGTGAAATAGGCTAAGAACAAAGTTAAACACCACATGTTCTCACTCAGATGTGGAAGCTGAAAAACTTTTCTCTTGTAGAAGTATGAAACAGAGGATATTAGAGGCTGGGAAGGATGGGAGAAGGGGGATAGGGAAAGGTTTTTTAAAGGCTACAAAATAACAGCTAGATAAGAGGAATAAGTTCTACTGTTTTATACCACTAGGTATAAATGTAGGATGACTACAGTTAACAATAATACATAGTTTCAAACAGCTAGAAGGAAGGAAGATAGTGAATGTGTTGAGAACATTCACTATCTTCCTTCCTTCTAGCTGTTTGAAACTGTTATTGCTAAAGAAAAGTGTTGGAGGTGATGGATATGCTAATTATACTGATCTGATCACTAGATAGTATATGTATCAAAACATTACTATGTATTCCATATGTATGTGCAAGTATCATATGTCAATCTAAAAATTAAAACTTTTCAAAAGAGAAATTAAAAAATCATCAAATGAAACACTGATTAAAATTCTAAATATGAACCAATAATATTTTATGTTATCTCTAAAATTAAGCAATACAAAGAATGCTTATATCACCTTCATAAATAAAATATTACTTTCAAACATTTTGTTTTTGAATATGGTTTTTGATGAGAACTATTTTATATGTTCACCAGTATAATAAAAGTAATTTGTTAGTAAAGTAACATAGATCTCAAAAGCTTATATATTTTTTATTATTATAGCATCACATTTCACTCCAAAGATACCCAGGTTTTATGATAAATTATGTGATTGTCAGATTCACCATTGTTTCTTTAGGGATTACTCTATGACTCCTTTTTGTTTACAATAAACTCTTGAACTATGTTCTGAAATTCAACTAAATGAATGCCTAACGTAGATGTTTTGTGCTGGAGCCTCAGCAAATTTTAGAAATGAGAGAAATATTAAAGATTACATAATTCAAGCTTCATATTTTGTGGTTGAGAATGTTCAACCCAAGTGCGCACAACTTGAGAGCTATATGTAGCTGGGATGGACCTGGAATCCCAACCTCCTAAGAATCACGCTAGTGTTCTTTCTAGCACACAGTGCTTCAGGTACAAGCCTTCTACTAAGGTAGTCCTACAAACTTATGGTCCAACTAATGTGGATTATATTTTGCTATTGGGTTCTTTGATGGCTTTAATTTACAAATTTACAAGTCAAAATTACATTTTTCTACCAACCTTTTTCTTCTTTAGATTTTTTCCATGTGTTGTCCTGATAAAAAAGAATTGAATATAATTTTCAGGATTTATTTTTATTTATTTTGGTTTAGATCACTGTGAATGTTTTTTCTAACTTAAACATTCTATGAAAATAACAATTTGAGATCTTAGTATTCAATTTGTGGTTTAAATGCTGACATTAGGGAATGAACAGTTCTCATTTATCTCAAGACTACTATTATGATGCAATTTCCTTTTTACAAAACATAAAAATCTCAAGCTTTTATTGATTTATAGAGGATGAACTTATGCTTGTATTTCAAGAGGAAAAATAACCACTAATTTAAAAAGCAAATTGTCTTCAGTTGTATTATCTTCCAATGTGTCTGGGTAGGGATTCAAAAATAAGCTCCTATTTTCTGCTGGAAAATCTACTTGAGATATTTTTCAATTTCTCTCCCAAGTTATGAAGGAAAAAAAATCTAAACTCTAGAATCCTTTGTGCATTTGTTGATGGGAACTGATACTTTCTGGCTATCCTTTCACTGAGCATTTGAAACTTTTTACTTTGATTAAAAAGAGCAAAATACCAGTTTCCAAGAAAAGATAAAAGCTTTCCTTCAGAATATGTGTTTACAGCAATCGTTATTACTCTTAGAAAATTATCCAAAGAAGGTGTCAAAACAAAGAGATTTTCCCACCTCTATACATAAAAAAAATGGATACAATAGCAAAAAATCAGATATGCAAATCTGTGTATATGTATATACAGTCAATCCACATTATTCCCAGATTCTGTATTTGCTAATTCACTCACTAAAATGTATTTTAACTGCAAAATGGATACTACGGGCACTTTTGCAGTCATTCACAGATATTCATAGAGTGACCAAAAAAAAAAAAAGTGTGTCTCTGAAACACGCATATTCCCACAAATGTGATATTTTACCACACATATGTATACACACATATACACATATACACAAATATATATTAAATAAAGTGACTAAACAGAAAAACTCATAAAACAAGGTTTCATATTATGGATTAGTTGATAAAAATATCACAAGGATAGGCTTATGGGAACCTAACCCTGTATTTCCCCTAGGAGCAATAGTTCAGTGTTTATTAATTTAGTGTATATGCCAATTTTCTAAAGCATAACTGTCAAAAGTAACAAGAATTGACTGTATACATATATACAAATATATGCATATATGAACACATGTATAAAACAAAACCTACAATTTGGAAGAGGAGATTTAGAAAACATTTATGATGTATTTCTTGTTTCACTATATTCTCAAACTTTAGTGTTCCATTTAGAACTGATAGCTAGAAATAGGGTGAGAAATTGAAATACAGTAATTTTCTTCCTTTCATCATTTCACCTCTAGTTTCTTGAGAATCCTAGCAAATAACTCTCCAGAAATACAGTTCCCAAGATCTGAGCCCATCTGTTAAAGCTGAAAGAGGTCAGAGGCTGGCCCACATGGACACCCTTCACACTTATCAGGCTACAGGACAGATCCTCCAAAAACCAAGAGCCTCATATAGCCTCATCATAGACAAGAACATGCAAAATCCTCGTTGTTTCCAAAAAGAGAATAAAGCCTTAGCACAGTTTGCTTTTGAATAGAAAACTATTATTCCCAAACTTCAAATTAGAAGATGTCAGCTCCAAGTCAATGCCAAAGGAAAAAAAAATGTTTTGCTAAGGGCAGAGTGTTTTCTTAATTGTGAGGGAAAGAAATTGCCAAATTATTTGTAGATATTATATCAGAGTCCATCTGGTTAAAGTAAAGTCAAATGAAAATACTGAATTTATATTTTCCAAACAGTTAAAATAATCCTACATATTTTGAGCAACAGGTGTGTAAAAAACATGTTTTAATTCACATTCAGGTTCAGGGTGTTTTAAAAACACCCATATTATGGCTCTGGATGTGTGAGAGAGGCTGGTCACCGATACACTATTCAATGAAAATATGTCTGTCTTGACCTGTCTGTCTTTATGGTACCACTCTGCCTGGCAAAGGTGAACCATCTACAACACAGTCTCACTGGGTCAACAAAACAATCGTTGAAGCATAAGCTCATATTGACTGTGAGGACACTGAACCTATTACATTTCCTGCATATCTTTAATGCACTATAGTATGTATATTTCTACCCTGATGTTGGTATATTCTAACATAAAAATTCCAGAACATAGAAGCTGTTTAACTTTAAAAAAATACAAATGTAAATGCATGCAAGCTGACAAATGTCAGCTTTCTACAAAAAGAATAATTAATTAGAAGTACCACAACATCCTACTCTTCTGCATGAATTCCCACTATAATGGGAATAAAGTCCATAGAATCTTTCATGGCCCCCCAGGCCCTATCTAACCTGCCTCCAATTACCTCTCCAGCCACATCTCCTCCCTCTCTCCTCCTCCCACTATACTTTAGCCATATTGTCCTTTATATTCCTTGAATAGCCAACTTTGTCTCTGCCATACTCTTTGCACTTTCTGTTCACTCTCCTTGTAATGTTAGTTCCATGTCCTCACATTCCTTAAACACTCTTGTCTTTCAGCTCTCAATTCAAGACTCAATTCCTTATTGACTATTCCTTCCAAATTAAATCCAGTATCCTGAAACCCTCTATTACAACACTTCTTTTTACATTTCTTCATAGCCTTAACTCTATCTAGAAATCACCTACCACGTATTGGTTCATATATATTTTGTCTATTTATCACCCTGGAATATGAATTGAAGTCTTATTTATTTATTCTCCACTATTACCCAAACACTATTTCTCTATAAAACTGCCTGGAACACAGCAGAGTTCATTATATTTGCTGGGGAAAAAAAAAAAAAACAAGTAATTCATAGCATTTATATGCAAAGTATGGACTCTCAGAGGACATTAAATATAATCACATCTGGATGGTGTGATAAATTGCTATTGAAAATCTTCAAAATTATTTCCTCTATGTGGATGCTTTGTCCACACAATGTACAAAAGAGATTTATTTTTTGTTATTGTTTTTGGAGTTTTATTTCCGTTAAATTGCCAGTACAAGTCAAACTTCCACAAAGCTTTGCAAGAACTTCCCAGGCCCAAAAAGGCAGCTAAGTTATGGAATACATTGTTAACTACTGAACCACTAAAACAGGTTAAATTAAAAGTCATGGCAAAATTCCCAACTCCCACGGTCAAAGGATCAAAAAGAATTGGAAGTATGGTAGTAAGAGATCAGATAAGGACAAGCAGTGTCATATTTTATCTCCTCTTAAATATGTGTCCCATGTTGTAATCTCTGACCTGAAATCCACCCTATGTGTGAATATATCTAAGAAACATCCCGTCTAAGATAACATAAAGTCATTTAGGTTTTGGCATGTCTACACTCAGATTTATCCTTCTCCACAAAATGTTCCACGCCTTCAGAGACCAGAAAATGTACAGTTGTGTTTCATGTTTTCTTCTCTTCATGCCACATGCTCTCATATACCAAATTTCACCCACCATGCCTCCTTGAAATGTCTTTTGGCTCTAGGCCTTATCTCAGACTAGATTCTTGGAGCCACCAGCTGGCTTAGATCCACATCATCTCGCGTCAAGACCATGTTCTCATTCTCTCCTGAGATGAGCTGATCTCCCCAAAGCCTGACTCTAAACCCTGAGATTTGGAAAGTGGCCTTACCTACTGAACTGTATCATCACCTTTATTCTCAGAATTGTTTATCTGTATAAACAGCTTAGAGAAGCAAGCAAAAAGAAAGAATGGTCTAGGAGACTTGTTTTGGTGCTGCACATGTATAACATTTTAATTAAAATTGAGGGAATTGCAGAAATCCATTATCCAAATTAAAGAGTAAGATGAAGGGCTGATGAACATTACTGGGAATATGAGGGGTAGAGATCACCCAAATCACTCCTTGCTCTCACTGATACTTAGGGCCCATTTTGCTTTGTTTCTATACATATTGGTCATAGTTTTTTATTTGTACAATATACAGCATGGTGTGTGTAGAGCATGAGGGGCTTTAGATTACAAGATTAAGATAAAAACCATGGCTCCTAACTAAATTCCAAGTACTTGTTACAATACATTGTCTTATTCAAATTTAAACACAAGGACCTATGATGATATGTATCTCATTATTTTTCCCAAAATAAAACTAATGTGGCTACCAAATAACCTAGAGTATGACTAAATTATAATTTAAAAAATTGTTTTTAATTAATAGCTATTGCCCAATAAAATTTCATAATAGAAACAATATTTTCAAATGTACTCAATAAAATAGTTATTTTGTTTGTTGAGGAATCTTGATATTTTAAGGAAACATCACAAATTCAAACTTATTGTTAATTCCTCAATGACAAAAATTTGAATCTCCATGAAAGCATACATTTTAAAGGAAAGTACAGGAGGTTGTTAACAGTTGTGATCAAATCATTCTTAACAGTGGTCCCTCTGATACACTAGCTCAGCTGGCAAGAGTAGAGCCGACCAGTCTGACATTTAAGCTCACCACATGTGGGATAGTTAGTTCCAGTTTGCTTCATGACCACAAATTATATACCTCACTCTTGTCTACCAATTAAAGTGTATGACTTTGGTTGTGAGAATGGCCAAATAAAAGAATGTGGCTGTCTTGTGACAACATCTGTACTGGGAAAAACCACCTTAAACTCTCTTCCTTGTTGATGATTAATCAATAGTGCCATTGATATATAGAGACAGCATTTTAACGCCGTATACTAAATGAGTATCCAATTGTTTGACGTTAATTTTATAAAGAGAAGACATGAACACATTTTTGAGAGCCCATGAAAATATACATACTAAAATTTAATTTTACTGCTTTCCTAATACATCTCCTTCTTATTTTCAGTGACAATTTCAGATTGATTTCTGTCTATGAGACTAAACAGAGAAATAGAACAGTCATGTGCATTTGCAAGATGCTGTCTCTTGAGAGTAGTCCCTCAGGATCATGTTGCATCAGAGATTATGTTGCATCAGCAAAGCAGAAGTGATGTGCAAAGATTTTATATAGTAACTATCAAAACCTTAGATAATGAAGAAACAGTGGCAAGATATACTTTCTATCTGTATAACTAGGTAACATCCCTCCATATTTTAATCTCCTCTGGCACACTGAAAGAAAAAGAGAAAGGTAACAAGGATGGAATTGGTGGTCTCTACATAGATATTCCACTATATCATCTAATCATCTCTTGGTGATTTTTAATTTTATTATTCTTTAATTTACCTACCTGTGAAAAATCCCTGTATTTCACTACTATTGCCATGAGGATGTTATAAGTTAGCTTCCGGTAATTATGAGTCTTGCCTATCTGGTGGCACTTAGGATATTCTTTCCCGGAATATTAAGCTCACCCCACTTCATGCTCTCTGCTTGTCGCTATTTCATAAACTTCTTAAAAATACCATAGTTTGTAGACTTACTATAGATTTTTAAAAGCACAACCAATAACCACAAGGTTGCTATGTGTTTTTTGTGTCCAAATAAACTTCTGTGTAAACATACAAATAAATACTGTATTTAATATAAAGGACAGGTATGAGAAAGAATATTGTATGCAAAGAAAGACTACTAGTCCAGTATTCTCAAAGATCCTTTCTCAGAAAGGACCTGGATGAGATGATTCAGTGTTAACAGTCATGCCTGTAATACTAAGGGCTGAATTTCATGACAGAATCATGGACTTTGACTGCTCTCTACTGGATAGAAAATATATGAGGTCTTCTCAAATGGGTAAGCATTTCTGAAGAGATTGTTTTTATCTTCTTTCTCTTCTCATATTAAGGTAGCTAAAGATTCCATTGCCTTGTTGTACTTCTTTATATGTAAGATAACTATAAGTTATTTTCCACATTCCAAACTTCTGAATATTTTAAGATGATAGATACACAATGATATATTTATTCGTAGCTTTACTTTTAAATGTGTTTTCTCCCAAATTTATTCCCAAGTCAGTTCCAACAAATGGCATTTATATTATAATTTCTTTCAACATATATAGCAATCAGTGTTCAACCAACAATGCTCTTATGTTATTACTGAAAAGAAGCCCTCCATCTCACACACATACACACATACACACACACACACATACACACACACACTCATGAGATACTAACAATGCTTTGATGATCATTTTTGGTTTTAAAACTAAACAAAACAATCACAATTTATGTTTGATACTAAATAGCTAGAGATTAGAGTTTCATCAATGAAATATGATGCCTCCGGGACACTGCCATCATAAAAACAGGAAAGGTTACGCTGCCTTCCTGAGGAAGGCGACTGTTCATTCCAAGCACTGATGTCATAACTGCACTTCTGTAGGGAGATACTGAGTAGGAAATAGTTTTTATTCTTTCATCTGTCAGTGTTCTCTGTGCCATTATATGAATAAAAAGTAAAGGCAACTCTGATATAAAGAAAATTCAGTTATGTAAAAAACATAATGAAAACATAATACAAAATGAAAATTAATACTTAGAGCTTTCCTGAAAATAATACATAAAATAAGCCTTCTTCAGACATTTCCAAGATATACTTCCTAACTTCTTCTAATATTCAGGATAAAAAATATTTATGAATATTTGAAATATTATCTGTATATATGTATATATATATGAAATATTATCTGAATTAAAAGAAGAGTCTTCAAACTGAGATATATGTATTTCTGGGTTACCTGAGACTTTCTAAGGAATTCCCACGAAAGGATGATATTAAGGAAGTTTATTTCTAGTACCTCAACCTTTGTATATTCATTTTTCCTACATATTTACCTGTCTGAGACTTCAGGAGTCTCCTTTTATAAAGAACTTTTCTCTATTGTTTTCAACAGCCAGATTGGAAAAACCTCATAATTCACATGGCAACAATATAAAGGTTTTGGCCCTAATCGTTGGGAATTAGCATGATAATAAATGCTGACATAAGGTGCTGCTGAAGATTGCCTTTCCTCAAAAAACTGCGGTCAAGGGCTCCAGTTCGTACCAATTCAAGCTGAGAACTCAGGACACACCCTCCTGCCTCACACCTACCTCTGAGCAACACTGTGGAGAGCCAGCGGTGTTTTGTTAATATCTATCTATCTATCTATCTATCTATCTATCTATCTCTATATATTTATATAGATATATTTATATATTTATATTCTTAGCTTTATTTTAAAATGTACTTCTCCCAAATTTATTACCAAGTCACTTCTAGCAAATGGAATACATGTGAGATACCATATGTGCATATATGCACATATATACAAGTATACACAGACACATATATACCTGGTGTGTGTACACGTATTGAAAGTATATATTTAGAATAAATAATTTGAAATAGAGTGTTTAATTTTACTTTTAGTAGATGTTGTCAAATTTGCCTTTTGTAGATGCTGTACCACTTTATATTCTCAACAAAACCAAAGAAATATGTGGAAGATGTTTCTCCCACCTTGTGTTATTGAAGGTGGAAGAAACATCCTTTTATAAACCAATAAGTGAAAAATGCAATCCTATCATTAATTTTCATTTCTTCAAATTATAAAATGAAGCATATTTTCATGCATTTAAGAGACAGACCAGGTGTGGTGGCTTATGCCTATAATCCCAGCACTTTGGGAGGCCGAGGCAGGAGGATTGCTTGAGTCCAGGAGTTCAAGACTAGCCTGGGCAACATGGCAAACTCTGTCTCTACAAAAAAATACAAAAAAAATTAGCCAGGCCTGGTGGTGCATGCCTGTAGTTCCAGCTACTTAGGACGCTGAAGTGAGAAGATTACTTAAGCCGGGAGCCCGAGGCTGCAGTGGGCTAAGATTGTGCTACTGTATTCCAGCCTGAGGAACAGAGCAAAACCCTATCTCTAAATAAATAAATAAATAAAATTTAAAACTATATTAAAGAGAGCCAATTCTTTCATGAATATTTACATTATTTTTCTTATTTTTTTCTACTAAGTTCTATTTTATTCCAAAAATCTGTCTGTTTCCTTATATACTGTGTTAATTTGTATAGCTTTATACTGTATTTTATTTCCTTGTAGGGCCAATCTCTCTTCCCTTTTAGAATTTCCTTCAATATTTTTGCATGTTATTTTCATATATTAATTTTATAATTTGCCTCATGGGTTAAAAAAGATTCCGTTGGTGTTTAATTCAGTTGGGAAAACTTTGGACTTAAAGTAACAAAAAAGTATTTGGGGTGCTTAAATAAAAAGTTGCCTACTTTTCTCTTTGTCTCGAAGTACCTAGCAGCTGGCTTTGGTTCAACAGTTCTGAGATGTTAGGCCAAGGTCTCTGTGAGTGTTTTGGCTTGTTTCTCACACATACAAAATGATGCTACCTCACAGCTATCTTATCCAACTTCCACTTAAATATCATTAGCAGAAAAGTCACTTAAATATCATTAGCAGAAAAGTATCAGATGGCCATATCCAACTTCCAGAAAGGGCAGAAAAGAGATATTTAGCTTTCCCAGCCTCTATAATGAAATAGAAGGCAGTTGAGAATGGAGTTGGGTTGATACCAATGTCCATTTCAGTGTGAAAAAGAGAATCTTATTCAATGTGTAAGTTTTAGAGAGAAATGACATGACATTGAGATATTTATGTCCAACTACCAGATATGACTTCTATTTATTCAGCTCCAATTTTATATCCCTGAGAAAAATTTTCAAATAGGTTTTGTATATTTCTTGTTAAGTCTGTTCCAGAAGTATTTATGTTATTATTATAAATAGAAGCTTTTGTTGTATTTTGTAACTGATTGATGTTTGTAAACAGAAAATCTGTTAATTTTTCATATGTTATTTTTCCCGAGCAATTTAATAAATTATCTTATTTGTTCAGTCTTTCAATGGATTATCCTGGGTTTTCTACGGATATAATCACATAATTTGCAATTAAGCTAGTTTTACCTCCTTTATAATTGTTAAGCTTTTTTCCTTGCAAATTATATTGGATAGTAACTCCCTAACATTATTAAATAATAGATGCTGTATTAGTGAAGGTACAGGCTAAGCTACTATAAAAGAAAGTTACAAAAATACAGTGATTTAAGTAAGACAGAAATTTATTTCTCAACCTGTAGAAGTCCAAAGTGAGTGACCTAGGACTGGGTGATTCTCAATGTATGGCTTCTATCTCTTTTTCCAAAGGGGCTCCTGCATTTGTCAACATTTCCCAACTAACAGCAAGAGAGAGAAAAGAATGCCCCTGAACAAGAACCTTTATCTTCTTCAAGGAGATTTTCTGGAGACTGCACACATGACTCCATGTACAACTCATTGTTCAAAACTTAAGTCACATGGCCACAGCCACACTTAGCAGTGAAGCTGGAAAATACAGACTAGCTCAGCAACCATCTATTACTAAATGGGAAAAAAAGTCAACAGATACAATACAGTTAGCATAAAGAACACCAATGCCTTCTTCCTTACTTTAATGAGAATGCTTCTAGACTTTCCCATTAGGTTTTGTGGTGGCTACTGTGTTAATAAAGTATTAATTTATTCATACTTTATTAAAGGTTATTTGTATTAGAAATTAATGTTGAAGTTTATCAAATTTTTCCACACATATGGAGATTGTCATATATTTTTTCATCCAGCAATATACTGAAATATATTACATAAAATATATTTTCTAACGGTTTCTAATATTGAAACTATGCTTGTGTTCCTGATATGACTCTCTGCAGATATCCTTCCTGAAAGGGTCAAAAATTTAAAATAATTAAAATCATATTCTTTAGAAAGATAAATGAAGGTCAAGTAGTCCTGATTGTTTAGGAGACAGGTTTACATGATCCTTTGGGGCTTAAATTAAGCAGGGGACAAAATCTCAGATGTTTTCGGAGACTAGATGGGTAATGAATATAGATAAAACATAGTGATGTTATCTGGGCGGGGTTAGTGTGACTGGACAAGCCAGGGGAAACGGGCACCTGCTACTCAGTTACAGCCTTGAGGGGATGTTCAATGCTTTTGATGCAATCTATTGTTAATTTTTTCAAGCAATCCAAACCTCATATTTTTACACAAAATCTCTCAATTTAGGTCAGGCGTGGTGGCTTATGCCTGTAATCCCAGCACTTTGGGAGGCCAAGGCCAGTGGATCATGAGATCAGGAGTTCAAGACCAGCCTGTCCAAGATGGTGAAACCCCCATCTCTACTAAAAATACAAAAATTAGTCGGGTGTGGTGGCACACACCTGTAATCACAGCTACTCAGAAGGCTGAGGCAGGAGAATCACTTGAACCTGAGAAGCAGAGGTTGCAGTGAGCTGAGATGGTGCCACTGCATTCCAGCCTGGGTGACAGAGCAAGACTCCATCTCAAACAAAACAAAACAAAACAACCACTCAATTTATAAACACTGACAGCAAATTTACACACACACATACACACACGAACACCAGTACACAGGCCAAAGAAAACACAGCTACAGAATGGATTAGCCTGCCATTGGTTACCTCTAGTTTAAAAGATGTTTACCAGATCTGTAAGGAACTCAAACAAATCAGCAAGAAAAAGACAAATAATCCCATCAAAAGGTGGTCAAATGACACAAATAGACATTTCTCAAAAGAAGATATAAAAATGGCCAAGAAACACATGAAAAAATACTAAACATCACTAATTATCCAGGAAATACAAATGAAAACCACTCCTACAAGAAGAGCCATTATTAAAAAGTCAAAAAAGCAACAGATACTGGTGTGGGTGTGGTGAAAGGGGAGAGCTTATTCACTGCTGGTGGGAATATAAATTAGGACAACCTCTCTGGAAAACAGTATGGAGATTCCTTAAAGAACTAAAAGTAGATCTGCCATTAGATCCAGTAATCTCACTACTGGGTATTTACCCAAAGGAAAAGAAGTCATTATATAAATAAAAACATATGCACACATATGTGGATTGCAACACCCTTCACAATTGCAAAGATATGGAACCAACCTAAGTGCTCATGGACCCATGAGTAGATGAAGAAAATGTGGTTTATATACACCATGGAATATTATTCAACCATAAAAAGGAATGAAAAAATGTATTTTGCAGCAACTTGGATGGAGCCAGAGGACCTTATTCTAAGTGAAGTAACTCAGAAATGGAAAACCAAATGCCATATGTCCTCACTTATAAGTGGGAGCTAAGCTATGGGTACGCAGACATACCAAGTGATATAATGGACTTTGAAGACTCAGAAGTGTGGGAATGGGATGAGGGTGTGGGATAAAAATCTACATATTGGGTACAACATATACCACTTGCATGACAGGTGCACTAAAATCTCAAAATTCACCACTATGTAATTCATCCATTTAACCAAAATCCACTTGTACCCCAAAAGCTACTGGGGAAAAAAAAGGTTTTTTAAAAATATATATATTTAGCCCAGCCTAGGGGAAAGTTTAATGGGAAGGGTAGGAGGCAACATAGCTCTGAGTTTATGAAATGGCAGTTACCAGGACCAGCCCTGGTGGAGATCTCCTGGGCTGGTCAACACCACACAGCTATCTATATGTATGCCCTGACAGCACTGGTACCTGCTCAAAGAGATCTGCTCAGGGCTTAGGCCATGAGAGTCCCACAACTTTGGATGATGTTGAGGATTGCCTTCCCCAAAGCATTGCTTTGATAGGCTCCACAGTGGAGTAACAGTCCAAGCAGAGGACCAGTGTATGGCCCTCCTACCCCACCCCCTACTCCAAAGAAGAAAATCTGAGATATTTTGTATGGCTACTAGTAGCCGAATTAAAAATCAGAAGAAACATGAGATGGTATCATTTTCCCCACATTATATTCTTCTTGATAGTTGTCTCTCAGGTCAATACAGTTTAGCTCACAGTCATAAATTTCTAGAAGAATCATTTATCTGCAGATATCCCATCTTCACCTCCTCTTCTATTCCATTTTCCTCATATGCCACCAAGTAAACTATTATACAAGATTATTGCTCTTTACTTCAGATACATTGGTACTAACATGTTCTTCAAACTATGGGCATGCAATGGAATTCAACAAGCTTTTATCAAGAATTTATTATGTAGAGACCAATAGATGATCTTCCAGATGGGATGCCAAAAATCTTAAATATAGTCTATAATGTGTGTACAAATTATCCTAAAATAAGGTAAAATGTGACAAGTATCACAGGAGAGTCAAACAAAAATGCTATAGAAGAGTGGAAGGACAGCCCATTTCCGTAAAGATGACCAAAGAATGCTTAGTAAATGACTTAGTAATTGGGCTGTCCCTATAGGGTCAATAGATCTTTGATAGGTGGAGAAAGGAGGCACAGGTAAAGAATACATAAGAGAGACAGAGTAAGAGATGAGAAGGACATTAAATTACCAAGCAGTTTGGTTTATTTGGAGCATGGGGAAACAGCCGAGCTTTAAGTAAGCAAATTCGGTTGGAAAGAGATCAAAGAGATTTGATGGCTCATACAAGGAATTTTGAATCTATTCTTCCAGAAATGGAATGCAGAAGATTGATGAACTCTGTAGATTGCAAAAGGGGACTAGGACCCGAAGCAAAGAAGCTCTGAACTTTGAGTGCGCGACTGGTAGGAGAGCAGACAGACTGCCATATGTCCTCTAGCTACATGGACTAAGTTATTCTTCACTTTGGATGTAAAATGCATAGCTGTAAATTACATTTTCCCAAAATAAAACAGGAAGTAATTTGTAGTACCTCCTCATCTGGGATGGTAAGATTTAAAAAAGATTAGACATATAAAGCATTTAACACAATAACTGCACATAATAAAATAGTAACTCCTCAGTAAATGTTTATTATTAATATTATTAATTTGAAAGTGTTTTAAAGATAACAATTAGTTGGGTTTTTGTTGTTATACAAAGTTAATTGTAAGCACTTCTTAGATTTTTTCAGCTATCTAGAATAATTATGTCACCTCTTCCCATGGCCCAGCATATAAATATCAAGTAATGTATTGTATGTGTTGACATATGCAAGGAGAAAATCGGGAGGCATGTACATGAACCTGCTGATGTGCTAGGAAATATTTTCTCTAGGGGTTGTGATTACAGGAGGCTCTCACATTCTGTGACAAACATAGGTAAGATGTTTACATTTTTTAACAATTGCTAATTAATTCATAAAAAGAAAATAATAGGAAAAAATTAAATATATAGCAAAGACAAGTTTATGCTTTAGTTATTCCCCATTGTAGTAACAACAAGTTGTGTGTTCCACATTCGGGACTACGTTCCTTCTCAGATTTGTGGTTTCTGGGGCATGAAATAATATATCTAGTCTTCTGTTATATGATTCTTCATGCCATCATATTTAGAAATTACAACAGAAAATGGAAGTATTAAAGACAGAGTTTGGAAAATGTTAATAATTTGGCAATATTCTCTGGACTTTTAATACCATACGAATTCTCAAACAACTATTCGATTGTTTATCTGAAAATAAATATTATCAAGTACATAGGCCTTTTCTCAGTTCCAGTAAATGAGTTAACATTTTCCATTTTTCCAAGGATAATTTGCATGCTTTCATCCAATGGGTTAGCATTAAAAACTAATTTTGACATTGTGCCTTTATTCCTTCTACTATGTGCACATATATTTATTTTAAAGAGATATTTTGGTATTTGAACTTAAAAATCCATGGTTAAAGTTCTGTTAGCTAATGGTTTTATGAGTTTTTATGCACTTCATCAAGATATTTGCAAAACTGTTTCAAAGGCAGTCACGTCAACCGTTTTACAGTAATTTCACCTCCCCACCTTCACCCTAACTTCAAAGAAATCTTCTGGTGCAGGGAAAAAGTTAAACTTCTATAAATTTGATTTGTTTGTACATTGCAAATAACCAGTTAAATACTAAATTTGTTTTCTGAAAAAATTAGAATCCCAAAAATGATATACTTAGAAAGAATTTAAGCCATTTAGGCCCAAAGATTTATGTGAATGTCTCTAGAACACACAGCTGTTTCATGGCAGGTTTTGGGCCAGCACCTATATATCTTGATGCTCACTTCCATCCTCTTCTGGTTTTTATGCACAGGAAACTTCCCTGACACTAACTTTAATCTATTTATTCACACCATATTTATTACCTAGACTCTGTAATGATCAAAGAATGCCCATTTGAACAGGCAATGCATTTGAACAGGAATGTCTTTGAAAGGGGTGCTACAAAAATGGGTAAAAAAAGGTACAAAATTTTGTTATTGTTTTTATTATTGTTATTTTAACATATATCTCCTCCTAAATTTTCATTATTAACCCTTAGCTGCTATTCTTCTGATATGAAATTCTAAGAGTTTATTGTTATGCTTTTGGCAGATTGTGAAATGTGGCATAGCCGATGAAATAGAAAGTCATATTGCTTTGTAAGGTCAGATGAGGAAGGAAATAAAATGTTCCTTGTGTCTGCTTGAATATTCTTCAAGATCAAGTTCTGCTCAGAATCTGACCCCAGAAAACAAAATGATTGCTTCTATCTATGTGAGTTTGATCAAATGGGAGCTAACACTTTGTTGGTTATTATTAACTGTGAAGCAGAATTGCTTCAAGATTGCTGATAATCTAGCCACTTGTGAGGACAAGCAGGAAAAGAGCATAGTTTTCTTGAGTCACTCGTCTTTTGTTTCATATTTAATCATTATATCATTTAAATTTTAGTTTTTTGCATCTGATTTATATTCAAAATCTGCCATAACACTCATTTTTAATACCTTAACATATCTTATAGTATACAATAAAAATTTTATTTCCCCCCAATACCAAAACTCTTCTAATGCTTGGAGAAAAACTTTCGAGGAACTAAGTTTCTAGAATCTACAGCAAAATCAAGACAATCTTTAATTATTTTGAATATTTCTTATGTATGGAGTTCTAGGAAGTATATCTGAAAAAAACCTCAGGTATAATTTAATTTACTGTACACAAACCTTTACTGAGAAAAATTGCTTATAATATACTTCTAGTTTAGTTTATAATTTTTCAGAAATTCTCTAATTCACCACAGTTGATATTAAATGAAATACTATAGAATAAAAAGGTAATGTTCTTTGATAATATAATTAAGCTAAATACTTTAAATAGCACCAAGTATTGCTGAATACACACCTAGTACTCTACATATTACTCTGAAATACACATTCTTTATTATAACTTTATATTAATATACTATCTTTCAAACTCTATGAAATTAACTTAGAAGCTAAATGTTTGAAGCATTCCCTTACGAAATTGTATTACTTTACACACTTAAGTTAATTATTTGAAAAGTCTTTCAAAAGAGAAGCCAAGAAAATGTATTTCTTCCTACATGTATTTAGATATGACAATTTCTGCATTGGGACATTATTGACATACAGTAATTAGATTTATTCTTTAGATCTTCTTAATGAAGTGTCTTAACATGCATTAAAATTGGCATTCTTTGGGAGCTATTTGCAAGGGAAAAGAACAGACAATTTCTAGGAGGAATGTCTCTTGGCAAAGGACTTTACTAGTTTTCTTAACCACATTTAGAAGTTGTTCTTTCTTGCCATTCAGAACAACATTTTACATGCTGTCCTCGTGAATTATGGTTGTGGCAAATCAAAAGAAAGCTGGAGGATGTGTAACGGCCAAAAATCCAGTAGTTGTTATATTATTTTAAAAAGAATAAAATGAAGTAAAATGAAAGGAAAGTGAGAAAAACTTCATGATATATTTAATATCTGTGTTTTTAATGCTAAGGAAATGAAATCATTAATAAAACTACCTGATAGATTGATCTATGCACACTAGATTGCAACTTATTTAGAAATTGTAAAATATAAGTTGTATATGTGTGCTAACTATAAATACTACATGTTTGTATCAGTCCATTCACACATTGCTATAAAGAAATACCTGAGACTGGGTAAATTATAAAGAAAAGATGTTTAATTGGCTCACAGTTCTGCAGTTTGTACAGAAAGCACGGCTCAGGGGGCTTCAGGAAACTTACAATCATGATGGAAGGTGAAGGGGAAGTAGGCACGCGTTACATGGCTGGAGCAGGAGGAAGAGAGAGAAAGGGGAGGTGCTACACACTTTTAAACAACTAGATCTCATGAGAATTCACTCACGATTACAAGAACAACAACAGAGTAATCCGCCCCCATGATCAAATCACCTCCCACCAGACTCCTCTTCTAACACTGTGGATTACAATTTGACATGAGATTTGGGTGGGGACACAAATCCAAACCATACCAATGTTTATACAGCATTTTTCTTGGAAGTAAAATAGGGAGAAGATAGCTTTTGGATTTTATTCACTTGATGTGAAAATGTAAAATGATTAGTTGATGGGCTTGATCTAGATGTTGAAGTAGGAGCCTCCAAATTCTTTAGGCCAAGAGGAGCACACCCAAGCAATCTGCTTTGTCCCAGTCTACAGTAAAAAGGAAAGTCTACTAAGGACCTACAAGTAAGCTGATGGCCTGTATCACAGATATCTCACAGCGGATTGTCAGTGTTTTGTGTTTTTCTCCATTGCTAGCAGTCATCAATTGATGCTAGGTAGGTTACTCTCTTTTCTTTTCCAAACCTTTTCTTTTCCTTTTCTGTTTTCCTTTCCCTTTCCTTTTCCTTTTCCTTTCCTTTCCCTTCCCTTCCCTTTCCTTTCCTTTCTTTTTTTCCATTTCTTTTTCTTTTCTTTTCTTTCTTTTTTCCTTTTTTCTTTTTCTTTTCTGTTTTTT
This sequence comes from Macaca mulatta, assembly GCF_049350105.2. Taxonomy (NCBI): domain Eukaryota; kingdom Metazoa; phylum Chordata; class Mammalia; order Primates; family Cercopithecidae; genus Macaca; species Macaca mulatta. The sequence goes on from NC_133409.1 coordinate 111,338,686, forward strand.
TTTTTTTTTTTTTTCCTTAAGAGATGTGATCTCATTCTGTTTCCCAGGCTGGAAGCAATCCCTCCTCCTGTGCCTCCCCAGCAGCTGGGACTGAAAGCACACCCTACCATGGCTGACTGTGATTATTCTTTCATTATTTTGCCTTGTGTTATTTTCAAGTGTCTTTGATTCTTTGTTATTACCGAGTTATTTTTCACTGCAAAATAGGACCACGGAAGGTCAGCAACTAACAAATTATGTTCCCTATTGAAATGGGCCATAGTAAAAAAGATTTGAGAACTATTAGTGAAACACAATTTCTGGTACATCAGTAAGCTACCTATCTGTTGCCATTTGAGAGAAAATTTTGAGCCCAAAGTGTCACCCAAAAGCTCAGATAATAGAATTTCAAGTTTAGAGATACATTGCTCCACATAGAACATGATAATCTAGTAAATACCTGTTTAAATAGAAAAAGCCTAAAAGACAAGTACTTTGTGTGTTATTACTTAAGTAAAATTTGCTTTACAATTTTGGCTTCCAAAATAACACCTATCTCTAATCAAAATGGCAGAAGAGACAAATTTTGAGTTTAAGAGGTGAGTTAAGTGATGACTGATAATGTTCACTCTGAAGATGTTCTTTTTAATTTTAAGTTCAAAAATAAGGTTATGAAGATTGCCAGGTAACAGGACAGCAAGGATGAACACTCTGGGTGTAATACATAACTTGTGGAAAGAATCTTCAGGGCATTAAGAAGACGTCAGAGCACAAAATAAGCTAGAGAAAGAGACAAGGATCAGGAAGGTAAGAAAATGCATGCCACGGTGAAAGAGTATAAATTTTACTTTGAACTTAACAGGGAGTCATTGAAGGGATATAAGCAAGGGAAAGAAATGACTAGAATCTAGTCATAGCCTTGCTTCTCAGTGACTTCAATTCAGGTCAAATTATTTGATGCAATTCCTGTCCAACTGTTTTAGCCAAGGCAAGCAGACAAACAAACGAAAAACCTACAAACTTTTTTCAAACAAAAGGTGTTCAGAACCAACACATACACATACATCAGATAAACAGAACACTCTGGCTGAAGACTTGCCTGCTTGGCCCTTTTACTCTTTGCAACAATCTGAGACTCTTCCACAAAATCCCCAGAGCTCCATGGATTACAGTGTAAAAAAACCACTGGCTTTCCATATCTGCTTCCTCAACTGTGCCAAATTCCATAATCTCTAAAAGGCTTAACATACATTTTTTTTTCTATAGAGCCTTACACAGTTGATTTCCCCCTATAGACGTTTTAAAGCACTCTCTTGATCATTTGATTGTGCAAAGATGTTAAAATTGTACTTCATCTTGCTGCAGGGGAGCTTGCTTCAGTTTCAAAACATCCTTCCAGAGGGTAACTTTAAAAGGGAGGATGTCCAGATACAGTTGTTAGACTAAGTGCAAGAACCTCACTGCATTTTAAACAGTTGTGCATGCTAAGGCCCAAGTAAAAGGATGGGACCATTAACTGGTAGTACTTAAAAGTTTTTAAAATCTCAACTATCAAAATTATGCTTCAAACATAAAAACAAGTATGTTATCAGGAAAGACAACAAGTGTGATTTTGTTGCCTTTCAGGTTTATTCATCTCAAACACTGTATTCCAGGTATGACCTTTTAATGAAAGCATTATTTCTATTCATTTTGTTTAACATCTAATAAAAGTCTCATGTTACATAATTCTATTAGTTTAGCTGACACTATCCTGGAGAAATACTTTGATTTTTCATTATAAAAGGTAAAAACAGACATTTTGAAGAAAAAATTAGGAGACAACATCATCTTTGGATATGCTGAAGTATCAAAAGTGGTATTCAGTCCCCATTCCCAGTGTACTATATGGCCCTTCCAGCATATAGAGCATCCTGCCTCTCTGTGGAAAAAAAAAAAGGATGCCAGCAAAAGACTAGGAAACAAAAGCAATGCAGGATTTATCACTTCAGAACAAAAATAATTTAAGTAGGAAAAAATTAATTTAAAAATTCAAATCCTGTAAGATTCAGCTTGAAATTTATGACCCCAAAATAGGTGCACATGTTATACAGAATAGTGGCCACCCAAATACGTCCATATCCTAATCAGAAACTGTGCGTATGTTACCTTACATGGTAAAAGGCCGATGTGACTTGGTTAAGGATCTTTAGAGGAAGAGATCATGCTGGATTATCCTGATAGGTACCATGTAATCATAAGAACCTTTCTGATTAAGAGAGAGACAGGAAGATTAGAGTTAGAAAAGAAACAGAGATGCCATGACAGAAAGACAGAGTCAAAGCCAGAAATTCCCAGATGCTATGTTTCTAGCTTCAAAGGTGGAGGAAAGCATCACTAGGTAGGGAATACAGGTGGCCTCTGGAAGCTGAAAAAGACAAGGAAACATTCTCTCTTAAAGCCTTCAGAAGAAATGTAGCCTTGCTGTCCCATTTTGGATTTCTAACAGCCAGATAATAACCTGTGTTTTTTTTTAATCCAATGTTTGTCATAATTTTTGCCAGAGCAAAAGGAAATTGATACAGGTTCTGTCACTGTGAGTGGGGCACTGCTGAAATAAACACTTAAATAGGTAGACAAGGCTTTGAAATTGGGTAATGGACTGGGAGAATTCTGAGGAACATAATAGGAAAACTAAGTTGCTTGGAGCATAATGTGGATTAAAGGCACTGCTGGTAAAGGCTCAGAGTGAAGTGAGGAGTATGGTAGAGAAAACCTGTATAAGCCCAGAAAATAATAAAATCATCATAAGCCATCTGTTGGTAAAAATATGAATATTAAAAGCACTGCCGGTGAAGTCTGAGAAGAAAATAAAGAACATGTTATTTGAACCTTGCTATATCATGGCAGAAAAATTTAGCTGAATTATTTCCTACAGTGATGTGGAAAGGAGAACTTGTAGTGGATGAGCATGTATATTTAGTTCAGGAGATTTCCAGGCAAAACGTTGACAGTCCAATTTAGTTTCTCCTTGCTGCAAATATAGTAAAATGTGAGAGGAAAGAGACAGACTGAGAAGAGTTGTTAAGCTCAAGGAAGTTGGACTTCATGATTTGGGAACCCATCAGCCTATCTAGATTGCAAAACATGCTAAACTTGGGAAATTTCTTGTTAGCAAAATGTTCTCTGAAGAGAAAGTCAAGAGCATGAAACTTTTTCCAGGTGCCTCAGAAGGGCAAAAAGATCAGAATGTTCATTCTCACAGAAGACACTGTGAAAAGATTAGACTCATAAATTGCCACACATCTCAGATATATTAGCAGAAACAAAGAATATAGATGCGGTTATTCAGAAACAATCTGTGGAGGAGCCCTTTGTCTAATAAGTCCCTGTGATATACACAGGAGACTCACAAGGTTCCTGAGAATTATATATCAGCAGAAAGAGTGCAACTTGGATTGAAAATGATGGACAAAGGACAAAATTTTAAAAGGCTGTAAAACTCCCAATTCTACAGGCAGGAAACAGGATAAAACTACCTATCTGCAAACAAATGTTACCCTTTATTTAAAAAAAAAAAAAAAAAAAAAAAAAAAAAGATGAAGAAGGATGACCTCAAAGGTGGAGCCAAGAACCAGAAGGGCAGAGAAATGGGCTTAGAAAATGGAGCAATGGGCCACAGGGGATTATTTCCAGGCCTTAATCCTAAGGAAATTTGCCCAGTTGTATTCTGAAATTGCTCAGGACACCGATTCCATTTATTGCTTTCTACTTTCTTTAAAAAAACTTTTCTACTTTTTAAGTGGGGATGTATACAGCTATTAACCTATCCCTGTCCCATTATTTTACTTTGGGAGCAGATAATTTGTTTTCTTTTTTCACAGGTCCACAGATGGAGAGAAATTTTTCCCTAGGAACGATTATATCTTGAGCCTCACCAATGCCTAATTTAGATGATGAACATAATGATATCTGGTACTTTGAAAATGATGTCTTAAATGAGATCTTGAACTTTATACTATAAAAGAACTGAGACTTTGGGAGACCTTGGGATGGCATAAATCTATTTTGGATGTGAGACAGATGTAAATTTTTGAGAGCCAGAGGGCTGACTATGGTATACACAGTAATTGGCTTTCCAAAGATGTTCATGCCCAGTAATAAGAAACATTAGTTTGGAAGAACCTTCAAAAACAGATGCCAGGTTTTCCTATCACAGAATAAATAAAAATCCAATAGAGGAAAACTCTACTGTTGAGTTAGATGGAGTAGTTTGCTGAAGATGAGCACTCCCAACAAAGAATAACTAAAAGCTAAATAACATACAAAATATATGTGTTTAAAGCCAGCAGAAAGCATGGGAATTACTGAACACCAGTGGAATTAATAATTCAGAGAGGAGAGCACACTCAGAGATGATCAGAGGATCTACAACTATTTTTCTATAGGATCATATATCAATTTCCGGCAAATATACTATCAGGGAATTTAAACTTAAACTTAGCACCTTAAAAAGAAATTTAGATGGAGAATAGAAAAACTAGCAGAACTTCTGGTGTTCCTGCAATAGGACAGTTACAAAATTAGAGACTTGATGAGCCTTCACAGAAAGACAGGTTTCCCCTTCAAAATATTTGCCTGAGTTGAAGCTGCACTGCATAGGAAGACAAAGAACTAAGATTAAAAACATCTGCTAATCACAACACAAAATTCAGTAGTGTTTTCATTCTGAAGAGATAAAGACGCTCCAACAGGAGAGGTCCCTGTGAACAGAGCAAGAGAAATATGAAAATCCCAGAGGGAATAGTAGACAGACAACTGCATCCACTTTTTCTCAGGGATTGCTTGCAGATTTATTTTCTTTATTTTCATTCATTCATTCATTCATTCATTCATTCATTCATTCATTCATTTTGAAACAGGGTCTTTCTCTGTCACCCAGGCTGGAGTGCGGTGGCGCAATTCTGGCTCACTGCTACCTCTGCCTCCATGTTCAAACGATCTCCTGCCTCAACCTCCCAAGTAGCTGGGATTACAGGCATGCACACCCATGCCAAGCTAATTTTTGTGCATTTAGTAGAGCCATCAAGTCATTGAGTCAAGAGGCTCTACAAACTCTAGGCCAGATAAGTGAAAAGAAAATCACAAAATATATCTTAGCAAGACTGTAGGGAAAAAAAGACAAAAGAAAAGAATTTCAAAAGAAAAAAGAAACAAATATATATTACTGTATGACTTACAAATGATTTCTTAACAGAAACAATGAAAGAAGACAGTAAAATCACATCTTATAGGTAAGGAAACAAGATAACTGGCATCTTGAATTCTATTTCCAGGAAAATTATCCTTGAAAACTAAGAACATTTTCAGACAATCAAAAACTATAGAATTTGTCTCCAGCAGACATGCTCTAAAAGATACATTAAAGGAAGTTCTTCAGGAAGAAGTAAAATCATTCTAAAGGAAAACACAATAATTGAACAACAGTAAGAAAGAATGGCCAAAAATGTTAGATATCAATGTATGGGTAAACATAAACAGATTTGATTAACAAAATATTATAATAATGTATAATATAGTTTAAAATATATGTAGAAATAAAACTTATGCCAACAAAGACGTAAAGAATAAAACGATAGTAAAAGGAGTTAAATGATTTAGAGTTCTAGCATAATTGTAGAAGCAGAAATGAGATCATTTGTGTTAGATTATTATAAAGCAAAAATGGAGATTGTCTAGTAAGAGTAAAAGCTGGTTTTTAAGTGTCATTAACAAGTTAATAGTAGGAAAAATAAGATATATTTTGTTAATCCAAAATAAAAAACAGGGCAGAGAAAATAGAATATAAAACAGGGGGGTCAAAGAGAAAATAAAATGATAGATAAAAATCCAGTTGTATCAATAATTATGTTGAATGCAAATGGACTAAATGCTAAACATAAAATAATCATATATTAGATTAATTCAGGAAAAAACTATATGCTGCATGCAAGAGATACATCTCAAATATAAAGACACAGAAATGTTTAAAGTAAAAGACTAGAAAAATATATACCATGCACACACTAACCAAAAGAAAGCTAGTATGGTTATTCTACAAATTAATGAAGTTTTTTTTTTTCTTTTCTTTTTTTTTTTTTTTTGAGATGGAGTTGGCCTGGCTGGTTTTGAGCTCCTGACTTCAAGTGATCCACCCACCTCTGCCTCCCAAAGTGCTGGGATTACAGGTGTGAGCCCCCTCACCCAGGCAATCAATGAAGATTTTAAGTAATGAAGCATTATTATATATAAAAATGGATCTTTTATAACAACACATTCAATATGAGGTAGTTAATAACACCAGGAAGATACTGCAGTTCTAAATCTGTGTGTGCGCTCAGCAACATACATATCTTGAAAAATATATATAAAGTTCTGGGCGCAGCGGCACACGCCTGTTATCGCAGCACTTTGGGAGCTCAAGGTGGGCGAATTACTTGAGGCCAGGAGTTCGAGACCAGCCTGGATAACATAGTGAAACCCCATCTCTACTAAAAATACAAAAATTAGCCAGGTGTGAGGTTGCATGCCTGTGATCTCAGCTCCACGGGAGTCTGAGGCAGGAGAATTTGTCTGAATCCAGGAGGCGGAGAATGCAGTTAACTGAGATCTCACCACTGTACTCCAGCCTGAGCCACAGAGGGAAAAAGAAAGAAAAAAGAAGAACACATAAAGCAAAAAAATTGACAGAATAACACTGTGACACCTAACACTGTGTGAACAATTTTATACTTTCCTTAATAGATAATAAAACAAGCAGGACAAAAATCAAAAGGGATATAATTCTAAACAACACAATTCATATATTTCCTCTAATTAATATGTATAAAACACTGCATTTAACAACAACTGGTTAAACATCCTTTCAGCCAAACATGCATTATTAACCAAAATTAATGACATGCTAATTCAACAAAGTTTTGACAAAACTCAAAGATTGAAATTACATATGGTATATTCTCTGAACACAATAGAATTAAGCTAGAAATAAAAAATACAATAAAACACTAAATTATCAAATTCTTGGAAATGATCATAAACAACTTATATATACACGAATATGGAAAAGTAAAATTTGTAATTTAATTGGAGTTGAATTATAATGAAGATAGTACATACTGAAAATGGTGAAATTTCTCTAAAGTAGTGCTTAAAGGAAAATGTATCACTTTCAGGTTGATCATCAATTCTCTGGGTTTTAATTTTATTTTTTCCATCCTAGGCACTTAAAAAAAGAACAGTAAATCAAACTCAAAGAGATGTATAATGAAAGAAATAATAAATATAATAGCAGGAATCCAACTATAAATAGAGAAAAGTCAAGTCAGTTATTTATTTGAAAATATTAATAATTCTGAGAAATCTTTAACAAGATTAATTGGGATAACACAAATCATCAGGACTGTAAAGGGTACATCACTGCAGATAATACATGCATTAAAAGAGACAACCAGAAGATATTATAAACACCTCTATGCCAACATCAGAATTTATATTAAATTGACAAAATTCTTTAAAAATACAAATTATCAAGACAAGAAAAAATAAAATATTTGAATAGTACAATATTGTTTAAAGAAACAGAACCTGTACTTAAGCACTTCCCCACAAGAAAACATTAGACCCAGGTGATGTTATTGATAAATTCATCCACATAACTCTTTCTTTCATGTAATTAAAAAATAACATCAGTCTTGCCTAATGTCTTCCAGAGAACAGAAAGAAATACAAACATTTCCCAAAATTTTTTGAGGCTATCTTAACATTGATGCCAAAACTTGACAAAGACTTTGTTAGAAAGTAAAATTTCCTATCTGCCATTTGAACATAAATACTAAAATACTCAACAAATATTAGCAAATAAAAAGCAGTGATATTTTAAAAAATATTATGACCATGTAAGAATTAGTTCAGGAATCCAAGGTTGGGTCAAGACTCAACAAATCATTCAATGTATACCACATAAACATTTTTTAAAGGTATATGATTATCTCTGTTTTTTTTTTCCAGAAAGAAAAATATTTGACAAAATTTAATATTGATTCATTGTGAAAACTTTCATAAAGAATAAAAGGGAACTTCCTTAATTTGTTAAAGACCTACTTAAAAACACCTACAGCAAATATATTTAATGGTGAAATATTGAAGCCTTTCTGCTGAGATCAGGAAACAGAGATGAGGATTTGTGCTAGCACCACTTCTCGTCAACATTTTACTGGTGTGCAATGAAACACAAACATTATAATTAGTGGGTAATAAGGCAAAGCTGTAGTTGATATTTATTGTTTCCTTTTTTCCACCATCCATTCCACATTTATTTTGCCTTCAAGCAGAAAATCAGCTGGACTAAATTCTTTCCCAAATGAATTAATACAAACCATCATTTCTGAAGGGTTTGAATTCTCAGTGATCCCACCCCTCTGTTGTTGCTGTTGATTGCTAGAGTCTTCTGTTAATTTTTGCTGTTGGACACTGAAGTGTTAAAAGGTGTCTGAGATAATTCTCTGGATTCCAAACATAGAAAACATGTGATTTTGACAACCACTCAAAGAAGATGTCTTTATAGGGAACAAAGAATGGTATAAAATAAGAATGAAGAATAAGATATTTGCTTAAATTCAGTGCAGTTCCAATGTATGCAGCTCAAGATCTACATCTGTACATCTCTGAATCCACATACTTATTTAAATGCCAGACTTAAGACTTTTTGTACTCAAATGTTTTGACTTGAGGGCCCTACTTCCCATGAAGCCTCTATTTAGAATCCCCACCTCTGTCACCACTCTGAGTTTGTTTGGTTCAACTCTGTCATGTTCTGGTGTCATTGTAATGTATGTATCTGGAACTAACTGATGCTTGCTTACTTTTTAAGAATCATCAGATGTCAGTAATAAGAACCAATTAGAAATAAAACCTTTTAAGGAGAGAAAGTGAAGAAAGTTTGGAAAGAGAGAAAATGCTTTAGATATTTCCCAGTCATTATTTTACTGAATGGGCAAAAGCTGGAAGCATTCCTCCTGAAGACCAGCACAAGACAAGAATGCCCTCTCTCACCACATCTATTCAACGTAATGTTTGACATCCTCACCAGACCAATCAGGCAGGAGAAAGAAATAAAGGGCATCCTAATAGGAAAAGAGGAAGTCAAAATATCTCTGCAGATTATATGACTCTATAGCTAGAAAATCCCATAGTCTCAGCCCAAAAGCTCCTCCAGCTGATAAACAACTTTAGCCAAGTTGCAGGATGCAAAATCAATGTACAAATATCACTAGCATTCCTATGCACCAACAACAACCAAACCAACTGACAGACAGCCAAAGCAGAAAAGCAATCCCATTCACACTTGCCACAGAAAGAATAAAATACCTAGGAATACAGCTAACCAGGGAAGTGAAATATCTCTACAATGATAACTACAAAACACTGTTCTAAGAAATCAGAGAAGACACAAACACCCCATGTTCTTGGATAGGAAGAATCAATATCATTAAAATGGCTATATTGCTCAAAGCAATTTACAGATCCAGTGCTACTCATGCTACTCCTATAAAATTACCAACAACATGCTTCACAGAACTAGAAAAAAACTATTTTAAAATACATATGAAACCAAAAAATAGCCCCAATAGCCAAGGCAATCCTAAGCAAAAAGAACAAAGCTGAAGGCATCACATTACCTAATGTCAAGCTATACTACAAGGCTACAGTAACCAAAACAGCATGGTAATGTTACAAAAACAGACACATAAACCAATAGGACAGAATAGAGAACCCGGAAATAAGGCCACATACCTACAGTCATCTATTTGTCCCTAAGAAGAAATGAATGCCAAGCCCAGAGGGGAAATCTTAGATGTTGCTGACAGACTTACAAGGAGAAGCAAGAGGTTCTTGACTCCAGTTCGGCACAGAAAAAAAGCAAGTATGGTAAAAAACAAATGAACAAAAACCTTGTACTCATCATTGCATTAAAGCAAGAGAGAATAATTTACTAGAGGTAATATGTAACCAGACATATCTGATAGCTCTTGCCAGATATCTTACATTTGTACCTCCAGATTCATTCTTCTCACCTCTTCATTCTGCTCTCTTCCTACTGGCTTCCAGTGGGGTTTGGCCAATGAGAACCACAGAAAAACAAAATGGAGGGAAAAAAGTGGTGTCAAGATATTGACTCCCCTAAAATTTTCCCTGAAGAGTCATCTTAGGTTGGCTGCATCCCTTGAATAATCGAAGCTCCTTCCAAGTCAGCCTTCACTGCTAAATTGTCTTTGCTTATAGGTTCTGGTAGCCAATTCTTCCCTCACTTTTAGAGTTTGCTGCTAGCTTTGTGTATTTGTACTATCATTTTTGGTGTCTGTACATTCACCCACATCTTCGTAATTAGTTTCTGTGTAAATAAACTATCCCTGAATTACACTAACTTGAGTGTGCCATTTACTTCTTGTAGGGATTTTATGAATATAGAGCCCTTATGCATCCTTGTGCATCCTACTGTGTTTCACGGAGGCAGAAAAGTACAGTTTCTTAAGCCACTAAGAGCAGTAGGACACAGCCCGTTAGCCCCATTAGTCCTAGTGGCCTTTCATATAGACAGAAATGGGAGTAACAGTAACGGGGCAAAAATCAGATGGGAAGGTAGGTTTCTTTGCAGATGCTAGCACCAACAGATGGCTACCAATAACCAGATCCCTCATTACCTAATACCCAATCCCCAAAGCCTTAGCATTGCAAAGCCCTCCAGAAGCATAATAGGTCAGAAAGTGTAAATTAAGTTATTATAGCAACAAAATTATTTTATTATACCTTATAGACTAAAACAAGCATTTACATTATACAGTTCACATGAAACCTGGAAATTTTGAAGTTATTTTGGACTATTTGATATCCTTAACCCTTTATCAATTAGTAAATGAGTACTACAATTTTTCTTGCAAAATATCTTTTAGATCTATTTTGTCCTCTGTTTTTATTATTAGCTACACCTTTGCTTGGGTACTTATTCCTCATTCCTGAATTGTTGCAGCGACTTCTTAACATGTGTTCCACATTAATCTAGAAAAAGTTAGACTGCCCTCAGTCTACTCACTTCTAGCATGAAATCATTATGAGTGTATTTGGTAGTGACAAATATACATAAGCCTGGTACAAAAGAAAGAAGAATGTCAGCTTTCAAAATTAGGGCTCCTGTGTACTAGGCATGAGTCTTGCTCTCAGCTTTAAGTCTGTCTCACTTATAATATTTCCAAGCTTATAGGAAATAGTATTTACTTTATTTTCTGACAAAAAAAGAAACTATAAATAAAGATTTAATTAATTTAATTGTCACCTAATAGTTATTGAATGAGTAGGATATCGTAAGGTGTAAAAAAACAAAGCAATTTTATCGTTTCCTACTATCCTTGCAAATGTGCCCCAAGATTTCCACTCGCCTTTAGATAAAATTAGGGCAATACTTACAGCTTCTCTGGTCACTACAGTCTCTTTCCATGGTAATAGAGAGTCTATTCTACATAAAATTCTAAAGTTCATTTAAATAGTCTTGCCATTCTCTGCTCTGGTTGACTCCCCCTTGGAAGCGTATGGTAGGGCAGAGGGCTTTGGTATAGACTTTTCTTTCATCAATTTCCCAAATTTCCAGCTGCTTTAGATCTCTGGAGGACTAATCTGAGAAAGAAAAGTTAAGAGGCAGAAATGCTGTGTGTGACTGATTTAGTTGTCACCTAGGGTTGTGCTCTCTAGGGGTGATATATTCTACATGCTAATTCTTTCTCGTGTAGGGTGCTTATACACTGAGACCTTTCCCCAGACAAAATTGTTGGCAATATTTCCTTTGAAAGACTTCTTTTGGCTTTCCTGTTGACCCACCAATATTTCTACTTAAGGTTTTCAGATTAGGTTGTTCTCTTCCTTGCCCTAATCAAACCTGACTGACAACCCATTACACAAATCAGCAGATTCTTCCAGGCCTTGTAAAAATGAAAGATTTTAGGTATTAAAAATACATTTGACCCAGCAGTCCCACTCCTGAGTATCCACCCAAAAGAAAAGAAATCATATCAAAAAGACACTCGCACTCACATGTCTATTGAAGCACTATTCACAGTAGCAAAGGCATGGAATCAATCTGTGTCCATCAACAGATGACTAGATATAAAGAAAATGTGGTACATATACACCATGTAATACTACACAGCCATCAAAAAGAATGAAATCATGTCTTTTGCAGCAACGTGGATGGAGCTGGAGGCCATTATCCTAGGTGAAATAACTCAGAAGCAGAAAAGTCAATATTGTACGTTATCACTTATAAGTGGGAGCTAAACAATGATTATACATGGGCAAACATAGAGAAAAATAGACACTGGGGACTCCAAAAGGGGAGGAGGTAGGAGAGAGGTGAGGGTTGAAAAACTACCTATTGGATACATTGTTCATTACAAGGAAGATGGATACAATAGAAACCCAAGCACCACCAGTAGGCAATATATCCATGTAACAAACCTGCACAAGTACCCCTTGAATCTATAGAAAAAAATACATTCAATGGTCACTTACAGTGATTTCTAGGAAAATCTATAATGTAGATAAAAAAATGATTACTATGTACCAGGAACTTTACAAATGGTATATTATTTACTCTTCAGAAAATACTTTGGGAAAACTATCTTTATCACCATATTACAAATGAGAATACTGACACTCTGAAGAGTAACTTGCCCTAGATTACATAAGTAGTGAATTGGAAATTAGAATTCCAACCATAGAGATGATTAATTACGAAAATCAAATGAGCTAATATCTGTAAAGCACTTAACTCATATAGTAGACATTAGACAACACTTGTTTAAGTAAGCAAAAATATGTTGTCTCCAGAAGGTCGTTTTTAATCTTTCATCTGTCATTCAAAAAATATTTGAATGTACTTTATCCATCCACAAAATGTACTGACACAGACTACTTGTATAGCATGACTCTCTGCCTTCCTAGGGCCTAACAACTCATTTGAAGATGAGGCATATATACCTGAAACAATTAAGTAACACTGCAAGACAGTATTTCAAGGAATGGTCGTTATTAGATTTTGAAAAAAGAGATCAATTAGAATGCAGCATTCAGAAATGAAGAGTTAACATAGAACTCTGGAGACATGGCCACGAAAGGCAAAGCGTTTAAAAGAAATCTATGCACAAAAGTTAAAACTGGAAAAAACACCCACAAATCACTTTTATACCCACCACTAAAGATACAAACCCCAAGTAAATTATGCAAACAGTAACTGTTACCAAGTGTTCTAAAAAATAGGACACATGCTACTTATGGGTAGTGGGGTGTCAGGGAAAAAGGGACTATGTGTCTAGAAGAGAAAACTTTAATAAAAAATAAAGGAATGTTCATTGTCATGGAACAAAAAATACAGAATACTCAGAATAATTTATGTAAACAGACTGATTGTTCTAGCCAATGTGGAAACAATAAGTTTTTAGTCAAGGTTCAAAAATAAAAATAGAAATTTAAAGAGACTGTATTTTATGTGTTCTTTGGTTTTATAGCTGTGTAGCTCAAATTTAATTATTCATTGAGTAAATAAGTTTGTCATTGAATATAAATGTAGTGCACATATTTGTAAATTTTCATATTCAAGTATATAACCTAATAAAATGCCAAAATTAAATTAAAAGTATATATGAATTCTGTTTTATGCTTACTTCATTATTTGAGCTTTATCTGTTTTAAATTTTATTTTTTAAATTTCTTAAAATTTTTATTATTTATTTATTTATTTATTCATTTATTTTGAGACAGAGTCTCACTCTCTCACCCAGACTGGAGTGTAGTGGCACAACCATGGCTCACCACAGCCTCAATACCCTGGGCTCAAGCAATATTCTCACCTCAGCATCCCTGGTAGCTGGGACTACGAGCACACATCACCACACCTAGGTAATCAAAAAAAAAAAAGCTGTAGAGATGTAGTCTCACTATGAGAAGCTTTGAGCTTCATCTTCAGACTATTTTAGTTCTGCTCTTAAAAGAGATTCCAACAAATTATTAACTAATAACTAAATTTTGGATGCATAAACACTTTTTAAATGAAGTTTACATTAGTTAACTAGCTTTATGTCTCCAAATGCCTTTTAAAATTTACCTTCTCTGGAGGCATCACACTATCCAACTTCAAACTATACTACAAGGCTACAGTAACCAAAACAGCATGGTACTGGTACAAAAACAGACACATAGACCAATGGAACAGAATAGAGAACTCAGTAATAAGACCACATACCTACAACCATCTGATATTTGACAAACATGACAAAAACAAGCAATGGGAAAAGGATTCTCTATTTAATAAATGCTGCTGGGAGAACTGGCTAGCCATATTGCAGAAAATTGAAATTAGACCCTTCCTTACACCTTTTATAAAACTCATCTCAAGACTGATGAAAGATTTAAATGCAAAACCCAAAACTATAGGAACTCTAGAAGAAAACCTAGGCAATACCATTCAGGACATAGGCATGGACAAAGATTTCATGAAAAAAATGCCAAAAGCAATTGCAACAAAAGCCAGAACTGACAAATGGGATCTAATTTAACCAAAGAGATTCTGCACAGCCAAAGAAACTGTCATCAGAGCGAACAGAAAACCTACAGAATGAGAGAAAAATTTTGCAATCTATCCATCTGACAAAGGTCTAATATCTAGAGTCTACAAGGAACTTTAATTTACAAGAAAAAACAACCCCACTAAAAAGTGAGCAAAGGACAAGAACAAACACTTCTCAAAAGAAGACATTCATGCAGCCAACAGACATATGAAAAAGTTCAACATCACTGATCATTAGAGAAATGCAAATCAAAACCACAAGAAGATACCATCTCATGGCAGTCAGAATGGCAATTATTAAAAAGACAAGAAACAACAGATGTTAGCAATGTTGCAGAGAAAAAGGAACACTTTCACACTGTCTGTGGGAGTGTAAATTAGTTCAACCAGTGTGGAAGATGGTGTGGCGATTCCTCAAATATCTAGAGGGAGAAATACCATTTGACTTAGCAATCCCATTACTGGGTATATACCAAAAGGAATATAAATCATTCTATTACATACATGCATGTGCATGTTCATTGCAGCACTATTCACTATAGCAAAAACATGGAATCAACCCAAATGCCCATCAGTCATAGACTAGATAAAGAATATGTGGTGCATATACACCATGGAACACTATGCAGTTATAAAAAGGAACAAGATCATGTCCTTTGCAGGAACATGGATGAGGCTGGAAGCTGTTATCCTCAGTAAACTAACGCAGGAAGAGAAAACCAATTACCACATGTTCTCACGTATAAGTGGGAGCCAAACGATGAGAACACAGGGACGCATGAGAGCAACAACACACACTGCAGCCTGTTGAGTGTGGGTGGAAGGGCAGAGAAAGCATCAAGAAAATAGCTAATGGATGCTGGGCTTAATACCTAGGTGATGGGTTGATCTGTGCAGCAAACCACCACGGCACGTGTTTACCTATATAACAAACCTGCACATCCTGCACATGTACCCCAGAACCTAAAAGTTGAAGGAAAAAAAATAAAAAGTTTAGCTTCTGACCAAGAATATGTCTTTTCTCAAATAATTATTTTTAAAATATACTTATTCTTAAATTATAACTCCTAATTTTTCTGCCTCATATATTTTCAATTCTATTTATTAAAAATCAGTAGCCTTCTCTGATCAGTGAATGTGGAAACACGTATTTAAGCAAATTAAACAACCTACCTATGAAGTAAGAGAAAAATAGTAAATCAAATTATATAACAAACATACATAAAAGAAATTCATTGTATTAAGTTCAGAATCAATTAACTAAACATTTTTAAAATCAGCCCAATCTTAATCATTTTGAGATCAAGAAATTTTATTTTTAAATAGGAAATATTTAATATGAATTTGTAGAGTGAATGAATGAGGCACCCATATTATAACATGCAATTTTATTGCCTCCTCAATGATTTTTAATATAATATGCATTGAAATACAATAAAGATTTTAATATTTTACTGTCAAAGAAAACCCTTGTGATCACATATATAAGGCTACAATCAATTATTATTCACATTCAGCTTTTATTAACATTTATACTAGATTTACCCAAAGTTTTTAAGCGCTTAAAAATATTAATGCTTTAATTTTAACTTTATATAAGAGTCTATGAGGTAGGTATGATTATTATCTGCATTTCACAGACAGGAAACTGAAGTAGAGAGAGTACATAACATGCCCAAGATAGAGCGGGGGTTCAAACCCAAGCAGTCTGGACCTGTAGAGTTTATGATATTAAGTACTCTACATGTTGTCCCTAATTATGCAGACTTTACATGCCAATCTATTAAACCTTCTTTATATTCATTAAGTAAATTGAGGCCTTAAAATAAAACTGTTTCTCATAGTCTACAACAAAATATTCATGTATCTTATGTATCTTTTTTCTATAAAGTCATCCTACTCTCCTGTCCTACCAAAGAAATAGGACCTTCTTATTCATTCCACATTAAACAGAAGTCAGGTACTCAAAGAGTCAAAGAGCTATTTTGCTTCACCTCAGATAATTTAAGCAATATATCCCATTGATTTAATTCTGAATACTAAGAACTTATATATAGCTCTTTTGAAGGTCAAGATAAAGTAATGACTTTTAGCCAATTTCCTTAAAAAAGAAAAAACTGTAGTAAAGGTATTAAGAAATCAACAACATTGGTCTCTAAGTTCAAGATGTGAGAAGCTTCTAGATTAATAGTGCTCTATTACCATGCCTCAGAAGCACCTGAAAGGCTTGCTAAAACACAGATTTCTGGCCCCCAACTTGGCAGTTTCTGATTGAGGCGATCTAGGGTACAGTACAATAATTTGCGTTTCTTACAATTCCCCAAGTGATGCTGATAGTGAGACTAAACTCTGAGAAACATTTATCTAGACCAAGGTTTCCAAGGTAGAGTTAAATAGGAACTTTTTCTTAGGAAAATACAAGTTTTCTTTGAAAATAAATTTGTGAGGCCGGGCGCGGTGGCTCAAGCCTGTAATCCCAGCACTTTGGGAGGCCGAGACGGGCGGATCACGAGGTCAGGAGATCGAGACCATCCTGGCTAACACGGTGAAACCCCGTCTCTACTAAAAAATACAAAAAACTAGCCGGGCGCGGTGGCGGGCGCCTGTAGTCCCAACTACTCGGGAGGCTGAGGCAGGAGAATGGCGTGAACCCGGGAGGCGGAGCTTGCAGTGAGCTGAGATCCGGCCACTGCACTCCAGCCTGGGCGGCAGAGCGAGACTCCGTCTCAAAAAAAAAAAAAAAAAAAAAAAAAAGAAAATAAATTTGTGATCAAAAGATTAGGAAATTATATGAACTTGAGGGATCACCAAATGTATTAGTATATTATGAGAAGTCTTAGAAGTATCTCTCATTTAATTTAGCTAAACCTAGATTTTCTCAAAACTCAAATGACCACCATTTTTGTCAGAACACCTATTAAGTCACACGGAATTGCCGTTCTGAAAAGCATTGAGGAATGTTTGACTGATACTCAAAATTAGTATATACTGCTCCTAAATTAATTTTCCCAGGTGTTTTTGTTCTCCTCTTTGATTTATACAACTACCTTATGAATAGCCCCAGAGAATTCATTCGTCCCTAGTCATGATTTATTTTTTATCAGTAAGATATAGTAGAAACATTGCCAATCCTAATATCAGTTCCCTAAAATTATGATGTCAGCTGATGGTGGATAGAATACACTAAAGTTCAAAAGACTGTCAAATTAAGACCAGACACCTAAAAAATGTGCATGTACCTTGGCAGTATGCACCACATTCATCTTAAAGTTTGCTAAATCAGCATTAGAAGAAAAAAGATTCTTACATATGGAGGCAATTAAAAATCATTCTCACATTAAACACGATTAAATTATTTCACTCATCCTTACATCAGTGTGCTGTATGGTAAGAGAAAAAAGTTATAAAACTTTGAATACATGGAGTTTTGTTTTCCAACGTAAGTGTCTCCTCTAGCAATATTCAAGATGATTGTTATTCACTTCAGATAGGCAGATGTTTTCCTGAGCTAAGATTAACAAAAGTGCCTTTCAAAGGAGGTAATCAGTAATTGAGATTTTTTTTCTCCCAATCACTTTCTATTACAAATGTACTTTTTAAAGAACAGTTTTCGAAGAAAAAGAAAACTTGAGCAGACAGTACACAAAGTACAGCTTCTCCTATTTTAAATGTCTTATATTAGTATAGTACTTTTGTTACAATTAATAAACTGGTATTGACCCATTATTAACTGAAGTCTGTAATTTATTTAATTCTTTAACATTTACCTAATGTCCTTTATCTATTTGAGGATCCCATTCAGGATACCACATCACATTTAGTTGTCATGTCTTCTTAAGCTCCTCTTGGCTGTGACAGTTTCTCAGACTTCCCTTATTTTTGATGACCTTGATAGATTTGAGGAGTACTGGTCAGATACATTGCAGGATGCCCCTTCCATAGAAATCATGCTTTTCTCATGATTAGATTAGCGTTGTGGATTTACTGGAGGAAGACCACAGAGGCAGAGTACCATTTTTATCAAATTATGTCAAGGTTACACACGATCAATATAATTTGTAACTGTTGATGTTGACCTTGATCACATCATTGCCTGAAGTCTTGCTGCTTTTCTGATGTCTCCACCACACAGTCACTACTTTTTCCTCTTTCCCACGTTTTGCTCTTTATAATAAAGTCATTATGCACACCCCACCCTTAAGGAGTGGGAACTTATGCTCCCCCTCCTTTAGTGTGGAGTATATAAACAATTTATTTTTGAAATTCTTCTGAATAGGTGTTTCTCTTCTTCTCTATGTGTTAATGTATTCAACGATTTATTTCCATCATTATTAACTCATGGTTATTCATTTCATTCCCTGGGTATAACCCAATATGACTTTACTTATTTTGTTGCTCACAGTGCTCCAGTGTTGATAGCTCTTTTACTTGACTCCTGTGCTCCATCATTGTGGGTTTTTTTGTTTTTTTGTGAGGGACTGGGGAGACTTCCTGACTTTCTGGCACTGTAAGTTGCTACAGGATCATCTTGTATATTTTCTGCCCCAGTCCTAGCTCTTTCTCCAAAGAACCTTGGTTCCTTGGTTCCTTTTACTGGAAAATGGTATTAGAAACCAAGTTATGGGCATGAAGTATATTTGTGGCTACTGAAGTGTTATTTCTTTTAGGCCTTCTTAGCTGCCAGAGCAAAGAAATATATGTGTTTTTATATGACATGTATATGTTATACATATACCACATAATTTCTATGTGAAGCTAGCCATTAAATTAATAATTAAAATATCTATTTATTAAACTAATTCATGACTTCTTCTTACAGGAATTGCAATTTTAATCTCCTGTATATGAACATTTTTGTAATGAGAAATTCAATAGGCTTCCTAGAGCAGGTCACCTATATAACAGTCGTAATGAATAGCAAATTATGAACAACTTACATTCTAAAAGTAAGAAAAGTGGAATCAAATGTGGGTGCAAGTCAAGGACAGCACAAAGTCTTAGAGAAGCGATATGAAGAGGAGGAGAAATCAATGTAATTCATTAAGAAAAACAAACAACAGCTGAGAATATGGTACACATTACTAGTGCTGCCCAACGACCGTTCCTGCCCTCCTTCAGGCTCACTACGCTTCCCTTGCCTCTTGGTGAGGTGCAACCATGAGTCTCGTTATGCCCATTGGGTTAGGAGAGGAAGCTATGTGTGTCATAGCAAGCCTGATGGACAGCAGTGATCGTTTAGAAACCCAGTATTTTAGTCTACTAGGGCTCCCTTAACAAAATACCACAGACTGGGTAGCTTAAACGGCAGATATTTATTTTCTCACAGTTCTAGTGGCTGGAAGTCTGAGATTAATGTGTCTGCAAGTTTGTTTTCTCCTGAGGCCTCTCTCCTTGGCTTGCCGGTGGCCACCTTCTCGCTGATTCCTGACATCGTCTTTGTTCTGTGCATCTGTATCTTTAGTGTCCCTTTCTAGGTCATCGGTTATATTGGATTAGGGCCCACTCTTATGACCTCATTTAACTTTAATTATCTCCTTAAAGACCTTGTCTTTTAATATAGTGACATTGGGCTAGGGCTTCAACATTTGAATTTGGGGAGAAACATAATTAATCATAACACTAATATTATTTACAATAGAAAATATGAAACACAGAAATAAAATGTCATGATAACTTTTATTGTTACTCAGACTAGGAGGCTAAGACAATGACATAAAGTCAACTGGTAGTAATGGGAATGGGAGGGGCCAAATATAAACCACTGTTTTTCAGGGCATGGCAGTTCCTAAGATAGTCCCCTCAGATGCTTGCCACATATCTACATACTGTTTGCTTTTTCTAGAACAATAAAAGATAAAATACAAGTTTTAAGTGCAAGCAGAAAATTTGTTTAAAAAAATGCTAAAAATTCAAATGCAGTCTTGTGTATCTTTATGACATGGATACATGCTAAGAAATGTGTTGTTATGTGATTTCATCATCGTGTGAACAACATAAAGTGTACTTATACAAACCTAGATGGTACAGCCTGCTACACATCTAGGCTACATGGCATAGCCTATTGCTCCTAAGCCACAAAGCTGCACAGCAAGTTACTGTACTGAATACTGAGGGCATTTGTAACACAATGGTATTTGTGTATCTAAACATAGAAAAGGTAAAGTAAAAATAAATTATAAGAGATTAAAAATGGTACACTTGTATAGAACACTTACTGTAAATGGTGATTGCAAAACTCAGTGTTACTCTGGGTGAGTCAGTGAGTGAGTGGAAGTGAACGTGAAGGCCTGGGACATTACTGTACACTACTGTAGACTTTATAAATACTCTTCAGTTAAGCCACACTACATATACAAAAAATGTTTTTCTTTCTTCAATAATTAACCTTAACTTAATGTAACTTTCTTACTTTATAACCTTAAATTTTCTGATATTTTGACTCTTGTTGTAATGCTTAGTTTAGAAAACAAATATTGTATGGTTGTACAAAAATGTTTTCTTTATATTCTTATGAGATTTTTCTATTTAATTTTTTAATATTTTATACTTAAAAAAAAAAAAACGAGGACACAAACACACATATTGGCCTACACCTACACAGAGTCAAGATGATCAATATCACTGTCTTCACCTTCACATCTTGTCCCACTGGAAGGTGTTCAGTGTCAATAACTTACACACGGAGCTGTCACCTCCTACGATAACAATGCCTTCTTCTGGTATACCCCCTGAAGGATCTGCCTGAAGCTGCTTTACAGTTATTTTCTTTTAATAAATAGAAAGAGTACACTCCAAAACAATAAAAATTATAGTATAATAAATACAAAGACCAATAATATAATTGTTTATTATCAAGTAGTATGTACTGTACATAATTGTAGGTGCTACATGACTGGCAGTGCAGGTTTGTTTATACCAGCATCACCACAAACACTTGAACAATGCATTGCAATACAATATTACAGTGGCTACATCATACGATAGGAATTTTTCAGGTCTATTATACTCTTATGGGATCACGGTTGTATATGCTGTCCACTGTTGACAAAGATGTTTTGAAGCACACGACTATATATACAGTAAGCTAGAATGTCATAAAAATATAAAATTTTTGATGTATACAATGACAATGATAATTACAGTAAATCATTGTCATAATGATAAAAACTATCTATGAGGAAATGCTGAAAAAGGAATTAATACAGATTAAAATGAAAACCTGAAAAAGTACCAAGGCCAAGAAAGGGATGAAAGCACGATCCTGTGAGGTCATGTCAGCTCGATGATTTTTCTTTGGCAAAACACCTATTAAATCATACGTGCCTGCTGTTCTGTGGGAATAAGATTTGCTCTAAGAGTTGCTCCTCCCCAAATTGCTACAGAACGTTTCCCCCCTTGGACATCTCAGTGCTATATTAATCCTAGCTTTTTTAACTCATTTTTTCCTTTGTCTTCAGTTTATGATTTTATTATTTTTTTGAACTGTGATATACTGCACCATTTTCTCTGCACTTCCAAAACAAAAATCCTGTTACTTTGAACTCTTCCTTTTTGTCTCTTCTCCTCAAGCCTATCAACCAATAAATCCTACCCACTCACACCTTCAGCAAACGACTTTCTAAGACCAAATTTGCATGTCAGCAGGGTTCTAGGTATTAGGATACCGTGATAAGCAATATAAAAATTCCATATATTCTGTACATATTCCATATTGGATGATAGGCCATAAAATAAATAAATAGGAAATTGAGTGATAGGTCCCCTGATGGAGAACAAGGAGAGAGGGAGTCAATAACAGGAAACGTTGGGTTTATAGTCATTATTCTGTTCCTATGACTCTTCTAATATATTCTCGTTGTACTTAGAAAAAAAAAATCCAAATTTAATAACATTTTAGCCCACAAGAGGCCATCATCTGGCCCATACAAACTCTTCAAAGTCATCTCCTTCATTTAATACAAACTTTAGATTTAAAAAATTATTTTCAAATTTTAGCAACTCTTTTTCAAGTCTCATTTCATTTTTCTGGCTGCGACTTATAACTACATTGAAAGAAATTTATGGTAAGACCCAATTACTGTATGATTTAGAATAATTCTATGACATGGAAACCTGCATGTAAAATAAGCAGGTTTAATCTACTAAATGTAGAGCCTTCATAAAATATTTATACAGCCTCCTAAAATCCTTTATTACATGCAGCAAGGTGCATACCTTAATGGGGTAAGCAGAAGAATGTCCTCCAAAGATGTTACCTTACAGGGATAAAGGAACTCTGAAAATCTAGGTGAAACCAACACAATCATGATTACTTCCTCCATAATCACACCAATACTTATAGAGGAAGAAAGGAGGTAGAAGGGTCAGAGTAGGTGTGACTACTGAAGTCAAGGTTGGAGTGACTGTTCACTTTTAAGAGGGAAGAGGGCCACAAGTCAAGAAATGAGGATCACCTCTAGAAGCTAGAAAAGGCAAAGAAACACTAACCTAGAACCACAGAAGAAACACTGCCCTGCTGACACCTTGTTTGTAGCCCAGTGATAATTCTGACCTTCAGAACTATAAGATAATCAATTTATCTAATTTAAGCTACTAAGTGTATGGTAATGTGCTACAGCAACAAGAAATTAATATACTTAATCCAATAAATTTATAGTTATAGTATTTGAACAAACATATACAAACACCTGAATAGACTGCTCACAAAAATATGTAGAACTGTTACCACCACCTCAGTTTGTTTGTACAAAATAACAACTGCTGATTTTTCTCCAGGTCTATAACTTTATTGTGACTTAACCAAGGATGTATAAATCATCTAAATTTTATTTGAAAATATTAAGATGATCTCTAAGTTTTATAGATGTACAAGTCTTTATTTTAATTTTAAAGCATCAAGTATTCTCATTGCTACTTAAAGGAAGTCTTTATTACTGTTAAAAAAGGAAATAAACTGGTATATTTGTCTAAATAGTCTACAACTTTATTCAGATGAATCAACTATGAATCATATCTATTGCCATATGACTAAGAAAGAAATTGAATCACTTGTTTCCATGCATGCATGTTACTACAAAATTGGACTGATGTTTGGGAATTTGGGGTTTTGTTGTTTTTGTTTGGTTTAATTCAATAAACACACATTAAGCATATACATATATTATGTAACAGCTCACAATCCATTCACAGGGACATTCTGCCATTATACAGCTGTTCAAAATGGAAGACTTATTTTTCTGTTTCGAAATTCACTAACCCAACGATATCTCAAAAATATTTTGTAATTTTCATTCCTTCAGGTATTGCCAATAAAATCAAATGTGTTAATCATCTGGTTGTAGCATAACACCTAGTTTGGTCCCACATTTTTAGCCAGAAACATACTAACCAAGCAAACACAAATGTTTTGTATCTCAATTAAAAAAATCAAACAGCAATTATTTGATAGATGCCTAATTAGGGCCCATTATTTGTTCATGTAACAAGTATTTTTATACACACATATTCAAAGGATTCTTAAATGGGCGTATTCCTGTGTAAGTTGGCAATCAAGAAGAATGCAGTTGTAGTGTGGTTATTAGCCAGAATTTTTATTGAAAACAGTGGGCTACTTGTTTTATATTTGAAATTTTCATGCAACAATATTTTCTTAGGTAGTTCAGACACTCTAGATTTTCAAATGTTTACAAAGTACTGATTTTCATTTACTCTGGGAATTTTCTAACTCAATGCATTAGCAAGTGGAGAAAACACCTGCATGCCAAAAACAAAAGGAAGCAAAACAAACACAAAATCCACGTGCTCCATAAAGAGAAAGATGAGATATATTTTTAAATGATTAACTCATTTATATCTAACAGTTAATTTGTTTTAAAGATTTATTTTAAAATATATTTGAAAATAATTAAGTGGAACAGCTACACTCTGTGTTTTTCCCAATTTAAGGTAGTGTTTATATACTATAGGTTATATTAAATTGTCAAAGTCACCTACATTACCCTCTGCCTCATCATAAATTCATAGACTATTAAAGGTAGACGAGAATTTGAGATCACCACCTCTGGCTCTTTCATTTCTCAGGTAAGAAAATGAAGCCAAGAAAAAAAAAATGCTTCAATATAGCAAAGACTTGGAATCAACCCAAATGTCCATCAGTGACAGATTGGATTAAGAAAATGTGGCACATATACACCATGGAATACTATGCAGCCATAAAAAAGGATGAGTTTGAGTCCTTTGTAGGGACTTGGATGCAGCTGGAATCCATCATTCTTAGCAAACTATCACAAGAACAGAAAAGCAAACACCGCATGTTCTCACTCATAGGTGGGAACTGAACAATGAGATCACTCGGACTCAGGAAGGGGAACATCACACACCGGGGCCTATCATGGGGAGGGGGGAGGGGGGAGGGATTGCATTGGGAGTTATACCTGATGTAAATGACGAGTTGATGGGTGCAGCACAGCAACATGGCACAAGTATACATATGTAACAAACCTGCACGTTATGCACATGTACCCTACAACTTAAAGTATAATAATAATAAATAAATTAAAAAAAAAAAAAAAAAAAAAAAAAAGAAACAAACTTCCATGCCAGAGGTTCCTAAACTTTCTCAGTTCACAGGGCCCTTACATTCTCAGTAGCTTTTTCATGGTGCTCATAGTACAAAAGAAATGCTTGTAAGTTCCCCTTATTACGTAGTTACATCCAAACAATATTTTAATTAAATTTATTAAAAACTTTATCCTACAATTTAATAGCTACTTAAATGATACATGTAAATTGAGAGGAAAAAAATAGTATCTTTACGCCATTCTTAACCACAATTACTTACTAACAGTATCCATGCTCTTGCTAGGCATTGCATGATTTGCCAAGCCTTGGAAACGTTGTATACTGCCACCCTCATTTCCTGTTGCATGTTGATTTTCACATACTATTTGCTTTTTATCACAGCAACTGTTGAAAACTCAGCCTCACAAAAAATATGATCTAATTACAGAAGTTGTAATGTGAACTAATGTAAAACTGTGGACTACTATGAGCTACTAGTGTGTGCAGTATCCAATGAATGTCAAGTGTCACCTTCAGAAAATATTAGAATACTTCACTAGCTGTCCCCTGTGAGTTTACTGCCATGTTCCAGAGGCTTTGGTGCACAGTTAGAGAACCACAGGTCTAGCCAAAGATAGAGCGCACTGGAGTTGAGAATTCCTGATTCTATGTTCAATGTTCTTTCCACTATATTCAAAATTCAGAGGTAATATATTTTATTTCTAAAACCTTTATTTTTCTACCTCAGCAAGTTAACTTTCTAATAAAACAGAGTACCTACTAACACAAAGCATTAAAATAATTTGTGCCACACTGAATAGCTGCAGATTTTACCCTTTCATCTTAACATGAGTCTTTATTAATCCCACTCTGAATCATAATGTTGAAAGTTATATATGAAAATTCTTCTTTCAGTATTGTATGGTGATTAAGATCAGATACCCTGGAGTTTATGGCTTAGGTTCTTATATCAGTTCTGCCATTTACTTGACTATGGGTATATTACTTACACTCTCTATTACAAGTTCTTCACTTGTAAGATAGAGATAACAATAATATTTACTTTAGAGTAGTGGTGAGAATCAAATTAGCTATTTCTAATAAATTACCTGAGTTGAGTTATAGTAAGATTCTTCCATTATCTTTCAATCTTCATCATCACACACATATCAAGTAGCATTCCAAGTTTACATGTAACAATGTTGCCTACTATTACTACTCTATAAAATATCTTAGGTCCCACAAATTTTTACCTATGTTAATTTTAAAATTTAAATAGCATATTCAATCACATTTAAACACATGGCATTGAAATACAATATCTGATATACATGTTATAAGCTTTCCACATAATAAAATGAAGAGGTATACACTATCAACAGAGGGAAAATGATTTTCACACAAGATACAGCTTATAAACACTATAGTTTGGAATGGCATTTTACACTGTATTGTTTTTAGAGGAATCCCCAAATATTAGCCCTTTGTGTATTATCCATGCTCAAATTTCCTCTCATTAAAGGATTGGAAGTGTGGAGACTATTGTATCTCCAGCACTCACAAAAAGTTAATTATAAAATATTTTCAAATATCATAAAATTAAGAATATCTTTTGCTTTTCCCTCCAGGGTCACATCTTTTGTCCATGAGGAAACACAGTCTTCTTAGTCATATCTGCAGTGTGCTTGAGTATTGAGCTAATAGAATGACTAATAATAAAGTCCTAATCCAGTATGCTTTAATTAAATAGATAGCTAAGGGATTTCACTCTTCAGAACATTATGTCTCAGAGATAAAAATGTTTTATATTTTGAAAAGATGAATTCATTATGGTGTGTGAGTGCATACAAATAATTCTAACCTTATTCATTCAAAAGGCTTACTAAAGGATCAAAGAAAAACAAGTCATTAACTTCTCTAACCACATTATCCACCTACACAAAGCTCTATGACTTTGTGACTATCAAAAGCACAAAATTTACAACAGCAGCAACACTCAATGATGACTAATTCTTCAATATTGGATAAGAATCAAGTTGACATCGTGAATTCTTGATGTTTTCTGCAACATGTAGGAAATTAGAATGATTCAGTTCAATTTGGCTGAGTTAAAATTTATCTTAGAGCTATATATGAATAATTGACTGAAAAATCATGTGTGCAGTTAGAATGTATTTTTGTTCTTGCTGTTAACAGTCCAAACAAGCACAGTGTCTTGGTGTGTTTTTTCACCTGCAGTGCCCAGGATGGCATTTCTTGATGGAAGCATGGGTGTGGACATGAGCAGATAAGTGGAAATATTGGGGTTTCCTTATCTCCAAGGTGTTTATGTAGGAAATTCTTTTCTGATTCGAACTACTAGGATTGAAGAGTAAGTGTAGTCATTAAAACTGTGTTCCTGGTATTAAGGAAACGAAATTTGTGAAGAGAATTTAGGCATTTAGGTTGCAGATAAACATTCAACAATTATATATTTAACTTATCCTAGGTTTTGGTATTTGCTAGATCAGAATGAGCTGTGATAAACCACCAATTAGAAACCTCTGGTTTCTACTATCAGGCATCTTGAATAAAATCTCCAAAATCAAAATCTGCCAAATTGGGGCAGGGCTTCTATACTTTTTTAAACACCAGAGACCACTGTAATGTTCAGGCAGGGTAAGAAACTCTAACATGGAACTTTAAAGAACTTTAATTTGAACCTGGAGAATGGGTACGATTTTTGTTATTAAAAAATAAAGGAGAAAGAATTTTAAAAAGAATTAATATAATTAATAATGTGTTCAAAAGTTAACATTATTTACCAACTTCTATGCCTCCTACAAAGCCCAGGTCAAAATCACCTTAAAGAATACTATTTTGATTCCACATGCTTTGTGTTCTAGCCTATGTTAGCCTATTAACTATTTCTGTAAACGTCCATGCTGTAGGTTTATCTTTGTAGGCTATAGGTGCTTTTGCCCTGCCCTTCCTTTATCTGGTAAAATAAGAGGAGAGACTAGAGGAAGCGTATTCAAAACTAAACAAAACACACTTACAAATGTGTAAATGCCTTTCAGTCACCCTTTCAGCAAACATTTTCACATATTCAACTGAATTAGTCACTCCCATTTCTATCCTCTGATAGAATTTTGTTCATGTCCTTTTTATAGATTTAATTATGTTACATTATGGAGTCAGTTGTGTTTTATTTTATATGATGCTTTCCTTAGGTAGAAAAGAAAATAAAGACTTGATGCTCTTCTAATCCCTAAGAAGTTTGCACAACGTCTGGCAAATAGATCATAGAAATATTCATAATGCTGAAGCTCCTCTGCTATTCTGTACTTTTTCAATAACACAGACTATAAATCTGTCTTTTATTACATTGTATGTGGGTATATTCTTGTGCATGTGTGAGGATGTAATATTTGCTGCTTTTATGGAAGTTCCTTGAAAGAGTGGACTGAGTTTTCTTCTAGCCTGAATCTACCTATCCCACATAGAATATAGCAGATACTTTTTTCTTGTTAATTAAATTGGGGATAGCCTAATTGTATTCAAGACTAATTACTGGGACAACAGTTTGCAAAAAATAGATTCGGAAAAACATTGAATGTTAGGATGAAAGTATTGATTCGATTCAGTAGAGCATGAACTGTCACTGTGGTTTCTTGAAGGGATAAAACTAGGTATAATGGGAAAAAGATTGCTCTGCTCTTTGCCGGTTGTGTATTTTTGATGAATTCTCATACCTTTTCTACATCTCAGTTTTATCATGTGTGAAATGAGAGGACTGGACAATGCCAGTGGATTCAAAACCTCACTGATAATCAGAATCAACTGGGGAGATATATAAACATACAGATTTGTTTCCATCCAAATAAATCTGAATCTCTCTGAGTGGACTCCAAAAGTTTAGATTTTAATACATTCCCAGTTTATTCTGATAATCATTCAAGTATGGTCCATGTTATGGACTAAACGTTTGTGTCTCCCCAAAATGTATATATTGAAACCCTAATCCCAATGTAATGGTATTTGGTGAGGTGAGGTCTATGGAAGGTAATTAGGTCAGGAGAAGGAGCCCTCACAGGTGGGATTAGTGTCCTTATAAGAAAATGCCAGAAAGCCAGCTAGTTCTTTTCGTACCATGTGAGGACACAGCAAGACGATGGCTGTCTATAAACCAGGAACAGGACCCTCAGCAAGAACTCGACCCTGCTGGCACCTTATTTCAGACCCCAACTTCCAGAACTGTGAGAACTGTGATAAATAAATTTATGTTATGTACAAGGCACCCAATGTCTTTTTTATTATAGCTGCCCAAACTGACTTAGACCAATAACATCAGCATCACCTGGAAACTTGTTTAAAATTAAAATTGTTTATTTCCACCCCACACCTACTGAATCAGAAACTTTGGGTGGTGTCCAGCAATGTAAGTTTTAAGAATTCATCCAGATAATCCTCACACACACCAAAATTTGAGAGCTACTTAGATAAAGGATGGATAAAACACCTGTCATCTTTGCAATTCAGTAATTATATGATCAAAGGCAAGCAGGAAGACTATTCAAGAGGAGACTCTAGAGGAAGGAGACCCATATCTAAACAAAATGTATGTGTAAATACTTCTTCTATAAGGGAAAGATTAACTTGAATTCAGCCTTTAACCGTAACACAAATAGTTGTACTTAGCTTTCAAATATCAGATCATGTCACCTTTTCTTATCAGTGTGTTCTTAAATGTATACCCGAACTTCACTAAATCCTTCTCTCTTCTCTCACAACATCCTCTATAATTACTTATTACATGCTTATAATACAATATAACTGTAGTTAATTCTCAACTATTTAAGGAAAAAACTATTTCTTGTTATCTCTGTAAACCTACCTTCTAACATAATGTTTAGCTCCTCATGGATATTCTAGAATGTTTAATAAATGAGTAAAGTGAGTACCCTAGATAACGAGTGATACAGAAATGTGATTCTAATGAATTCTTTTGACTTTAAATTAAGACTGAGTGATTTAAAGAATTTGTATTTCAAATAAAAATGCTAATTTTTCACTTGATAACACTTTCTAATTATTTGTAAATAAATTAAGCTATAAAAAAAGGACATGCCCAAAAGACAAACAAGTAAATATCTAGTTGTCAGCTTTTAGTAAATGATCCGTAACACTAAGTTACCTAAAAATTTGGCTGGAGACAGTCAATATTTTTATAAGCTGGCAGCTTAAATTGTCTTTTAAGAGACACCTGAAATGTTACAATAATATAAAAATAAAGCAGAGATTTAAATTTTTGTTAGTGTTGTGAAAACATTTTTCTTCAGTTGCAGATACATAAATACTTGCATATGTTTTAAAGATTGAAGTTCTAAGTCCATTATTTTGTCTGGTAGGAAAAAAACTGCTTTCTCATTACTTAAGCAGAATGTTACTAAGTATATTAAAAACAGTTTTCAATTAAAAATATGATAGTGGTATGAGAGACCTTATTTGGTAGTATAAAAATATCAACCATATTGTTCTCCCTATTTCTTTAAAGAATCTAGTGGTATCAAAATAAAAAATATATAACTTGTAATACTATGGATTTTAGCCTGTTTCAAGGTCTAACCTTTCCTTTCTTGTAATAGGATATCACTGTTTATTCCAGGGCAATAGGAAATGGAAACTGATACATGTATTCTCAGCTAATTGAGGAAACATCTATTCCATCTACACTTGAGCAAAGTACTTTTCATCTATATTTTCTTTCTTTAGGTTGTATTTCCTTCTTTGGTACAGAAATTGTCTAACGGCTATCACTATTTCATTTTTCTAAACCCCTTCTTTTTAATCAATTCATAACACTGATAATTGTATTACTTTTGATAGTTATTATATTTATAAATCACACACAGAATGATATCAGCTAAAGCAGATAATTAACTTATTAATATGAAGCTATGCATTGGCTGTCTTGCATACCATATTCTAATCCTGCATAGAAATACGCAGGATTAAACTTCCCAAGATCACCTCTCCTTTAGGGCTATTTCTTCAGAGAAATAAATGGGGCAGTGTTGGTTTGGTTCACCAGGCTCTCCAGTGAAGTTTCCAATAAATTCTATTACTCTCTGACCCAACATTTGCCCATCTTTTTCAAGGAGAAAGTTTCTGGCCCTAGTCTCAAAGTACTATCTTCTCTCAACTAATTCCACCACAGAATCTACTGCTTCAAGGGGATAGCTAGCAGCTGTGTTCTGGGTACAGGAGCCTGTTCTTTGACAGATGGATTTCTTAGGAGGTATCTAGTAAACTCTAGAATTTCTGCTATTTTGCTGTGTTTAATCCTAGCAAAGGATATAGCTAGAACCCATAATTAAAAATAAATGTCTACATCATCTCTTATGGTAGTTTGCTCATATTATTCAATTACTGAAGACATGGTCTTTCAAGATAAAGATGACACTACCGCTTCCCCTCTTAAGAAAATTGTTTTGCAAGTAACTTTAAAGAATGTAGAGTGACTCATACACCCTCATTTTGTTTCCCTTTGTGACCAAGAACAAGTATTTTGAGAGAGTTGGCTGCATTAGAAGTTCAATCTGTGGTCACTGAAAAAGCTGATAGACCAAAGTGCTGAACTCAACAGCACTCTGCCCTTCCTCTTATTTCCCCCTTTATCCTGTCCCAAGAGAAAAGTGAGTAGAAGTCTTGGGTCAATTCTACCAAATTTTTCATATTGATGGTTTTTTACAAACAACAAAAAATAACAAAACTGGTGTTTTAAATAATCATACTAAGTTGAAGATTCAAAATTTGAAACAAAATATTGTAGCCTGTATAATAATTCTGAAAAGAATATTTATACAGAACATTGAGTGTTTCTATTTTATTCAATCAATGTTAATTTGCTCCATTATTGTCTTCCATTTAGTAAGACAAATATCAGAGAATTTTGTCTTCATAGCTTTGGATTTATTATAATCAAGCAGATTGAGATTCAAAAGTCCATATCCAAAGGAATAGCATGCTTTAGAACAATCTAGGTTTCGTTTGTTCTTAAAAAGTTTGAGAGAAACAAATAAAACATCACTACTCTTAAAGTAATAATAAACCTGGGACAGTAGCAACAACAAGAGCATTTGTTTTACTTTGAAAAACAGAAATATTAAATTAAATTACCCCAAGATTTATTTTTCTTCTAGTATTTTAAAGATACGAGTATTGAAACTATTAAATAATTCCATTTTTAAAAAAAATTCAAAGGAAAGATCCAAAATGTTATAATTACCTCTCAGTTTTTGATTGATTTCTTCTTTTTCCTTTCCTATATTTTCAAAATGTATGTAATACATTTAGATTACTTTGAAAACCAGAACATATAAATTCCATTATATGTACTCAGAAATTTTAATGTCATTTACTGTTTTTCAAAATATTCCATACATATCAGTCCTTTGGATGACAAGTGACTCATCCTTTGTTCCCTCTCTTATTCACATTCCCAAAGGGCAGGAATCAAGACACTTGCATCTGAGTTCCTCAGACATGACTTTGCAAGGTCCTTGGCATGATGTGTTTTTATTTTCAGAAAACAGTTTCTGCAAAGAAAAATTACAACGAATTTACAGACAGTAAAGAATAATACCTGGAAGCAAGTAAAGAAAAGATGTCTAGCTCCCATGAAACTAAGAGCTTATATTTTAAAATTTACTGCTTAAAAATTATTTGCTCTCCCTCAGTCAAAAAGGTAAGTAAAAAACAATACTAAGTTTTCATTAAGCCCTTTCTCCAAACAGACTCAGAGGTGAAGTCAGGAGCAAGAATTCTGACCAAAGATTACACTTGGGACAAACAGAAAAAACAGTGAAAAAGAGAGAACATTTTGTTGCCTCTGTTCCAGACCCCATTAACACAAACTCTCACTACTGTAGACCATTTTCCACAGAACCCTACCAGAGAATTTATTACACCTAAGAATCAGATAACTCTGGAAAATGTCCTGGTTAAAACATTTACTGCTAGCAAAGTCTTGGGAATTTATATTCAATCTCTTCTCCCTTATTCTTACCCCCAAAGGTTTACTGCAATAGCTCCACAAAGTTAGGGAGAGGGGGCACCTCCCCCAGAGTGCCATGTGGAAGACCCCATCCTGTAAATAGTTGCCTCAGTAAAACATCATCCCATAAAGCATAGCAGGCCATACCTTCAGGGAGTGGGGATAAGAAATCAAAATATCTCAGTAGCCTCCAATTTCAAGAGCATGAGTGTTAAGGATCAGATTTGAGAGCCCATAATCCAAAAGGAGGAAATGAAAAAAGCAATAATAAAAACTGACTAACATATCCTTGGAAAGCAAGTTAATATTTTTAAGAGAAAACATTTCTCACCAATTAATTATTTTACTTAAAAAAGGAGGAGAAATCTTACTATCTTTGATTTTATAATCTTTTGAGGAAATATGTATGTAAAATCAGAATCTAAAAGCTGCTAATCTTAACATTTATGTTGGTAACGTATTTAGGTCCAATGATTAACGATTAAGAATACCCATCCTTTCATAGTTCAGTGATTGATTTTACCACTGAAGAAGCATTTTAGATGTGAGGAAGGATTTTAATGTGTTAATTTCTATATATTTGAAATTTTGGATTATCTAGTTTTAAAAAATTGGTTTAGTTCACAGCTGTTACATTACCTAAGCATTTATTTGTTAAAATGTGTGAACTATAATCAATGTAAAATTATTGAATATAAAAAGAAAACCCAAACAATTGCCAGGATGTTTCCAAATATTAGCATTAAATTTTATCATTATTTAGAGCCTAGCAATATGAGGAAATTGTTTATGTCTGCATTGTAGACATTGGCAAATTATTCAAGTCAAGAAAAAATTCCCCACACTGCTGTATGGCAGAATAAGAGGCTGTGTCTATACAACTCTGCAATAGATTGGAACAAGAGCCATCATCAATCAACATGTTTATCAAAACAACGCCCAACAAGATGAATACAGCTTTTGTTTTCTGGTGTTTTTTTTTTCTCAATAAATTTACTAGTTGGTTTGGTATCTCATGTACACAGTCTGAAGGACAGGGGAATTGACTGAGAAAATCTGGGAGGACAAACAAAAATATTAAGTCATTTTGGAAAGTACATAGACATGAAAAATGGATCAGTAGCTTCCTCAAATCAGGCCAGATTAGTGTAGAGATATAAAGCCTTGAATAGGTGATGTTATTGATATACTAGTAAGTTCAACATTAGGGAATTTGATACATTCTTTCCTATTCTTCCCTCCAAGGCATAACAAATTGAGCTTGATGAACAACAAACCTTTCCAGGAAATGCTGGCCTTCCACAATTCTCTTCTCATTTCACAAAATAGCCAGTTCTACTTTCACAAATTTTCTTATTCATCCTAGACATATTACTACAGATAAGTGTATATTCCAAGTTATTTTTTCTTGAAAAAGAGATAATATTTGCCATTATCATCACTTAACAACTTGAGCATCAACAGAGACAGAAACTGTGTGAGGTCTGGAAGCTCAAGAGGAATGTAAGAACTTGATGTGATGTTTCTTCACTGTTACTAAAAGACAAATCCCTGTTCTATGGAATGCTACCCCAAGGAGGCTTCTGACTCTTTAATCATTGTAGAAATAAAAGCAGGTATGTGCTCTGGCTATCCGTTGCCTCACGTCCCTGAATAGAAGAGCCTGTAATGCTGAACAGAAGTTGATGTTTAAAACACTTTCATTTCAGAGTTGAAAGAAAGTATACATAAATAATGAAGATGTTCTTGAGTATGACAACATGAACATAAAAATCATGCGGGTTTATGAACATGTAAAAACAATGGCCAAAATATAATAGAAACAGTAAACAAAAAATAGTCACTATTACTCAATATTGTGAAATTGTCAACAATATTCGAAATTCTACTAACTGACATTCATGCATATATGCATATACAGACAGATTCATAGATTCGTGAACAAAAGGACTTTCTTTGAAACAAATAGTTTGTTTTTAATAAACTTATCTTGGAATAATTTTAGATTGGCAGCAGAGTTCTAAAGATAGTACAGAGTTCTCATATACCCCGGTTTCAGTTTCCCCTACCCTATTGTCTGACTTTACCATGATATATTTTCAAAATGAAGAAACCAACATTGTTACACTACTTTTAACTCAACTCCAGACTTTATTCTTATTTTACAAGTTTTTCCATTTCTGGAAATGTCTGTTCCAGTTCCCAATCCAGGATTCCATATTGCACTTACTTCTTTTTATTATTATTATTATTATTATTATTATTATTATTATACTTTAAGTTCTAGGGTACATGTGCATAACGTGCAGGTTTGTTACATATGTATACTTGTGCCATGTTGGTGTGCTGCACCCATCAACTCGTCAGCACCCATCAACTCGTCATTTACATCAGGTATAACTCCCAATGCAATCCCTCCCCTTTCCCCCCTCCCCATGATAGGCCCCGGTGTGTGATGTTCCCCTTCCCGAGTCCAAGTGATCTCATTGTTCAGTTCCCACCTATGAGTGAGAAAATGCGGTGTTTGGTTTTCTGTTCTTGTGATAGTTTGCTGAGAATGATGGTTTCCAGCTGCATCCATGTCCCTACAAAGGACATGAACTCATCCTTTTTATGGCTGCATAGTATTCCATGGTGTATATGTGCCACATTTTATTAATCCAGTCTGTCACTGATGGACATTTGGGTTGGTTCCAAGTCTTTGCTATTGTGAATAGTGCCGCAATAAACATACGTGTGCATGTGTCTTTATAGCAGCATGATTTATAATCCTTTGGGTATATACCCAGTAATGGGATGGCTGGGTCATATGGTACATCTAGTTCTAGATCCTTGAGGAATCGCCATACTGTTTTCCATAATGGTTGAACTAGTTTACAATCCCACCAACAGTGTAAAAGTGTTCCTATTTCTCCACATCCTCTCCAGCACCTGTTGTTTCCTGACTTTTTAATGATTGCCATTCTAACTGGTGTGAGATGGTAACTCATTGTGGTTTTGATTTGCATTTCTCTGATGGCCAGTGATGATGAGCATTTTTTCATGTGTCTGTTGGCTGTATGAATGTCCTCTTTTGCGAAATGTCTGTTCATATCCTTTGCCCACTTTTTGATGGGGTTGTTTGTTTTTCTCTTGTAAATTTGTTTGAGTTCTTTGTAGGTTCTGGATATTAGCCCTTTGTCAGATGAGTAGATTGCAAAAATTTTCTCCCATTCTGTAGGTTGCCTGTTCACTCTGATGGTAGTTTCTTTTGCTGTGCAGAAGCTCTTCAGTTTAATTAGATCCCATTTGTCAATTTTGGCTTTTGTTGTCATTGCTTTTGGTGTTTTAGACATGAAGTCCTTGCCCATGCCTATGTCCTGAATGGTATTACCTAGGTTTTCTTCTAGGGTTTTTATGGTATTAGGTCTAACATTTAAGTCTCTAATCCATCTTGAATTAATTTTCGTATAAGGAGTAAGGAAAGGATCCAGTTTCAGCTTTCTACTTATGGCTAGCCAATTTTCCCAGCACCATTTATTAAATAGGGAATCCTTTCCCCATTTCTTGCTTTTCTAAGGTTTGTCAAAGATCAGATGGCTGTAGATGTGTGGTATTATTTCTGAGGACTCTGTTCTGTTCCATTGGTCTATATCTCTGTTTTGGCACCAGTACCATGCTGTTTTGGTTACTGTAGCCTAGTAGTGTAGTTTGAAGTCAGGTAGCGTGATGCCTCCAGCTTTGTTCTTTTGACTTAGGATTGTCTTGGAGATGTGGGCTCTTTTTTGGTTCCATATGAACTTTAAAGGAGTTTTTTCCAATTCTGTGAAGAAACTCATTGGTAGCTTGATGGGGATGGCATTGAATCTATAAATTACCTTGGGCAGTATTGCCATTTTCACGATATTGATTCTTCCTATCCATGAGCATGGTATGTTCTTCCATTTGTTTGTGTCCTCTTTTATTTCACTGAGCAATGGTTTGTAGTTCTCCTTGAAGAGGTCCTTTACATCCCTTGTCAGTTGGATTCCTAGGTATTTTATTCTCTTTGAAGCAATTGTGAATGGGAGTTCATTCATGATTTGGCTTTCTGTCTGTCTGTTACTGGTGTATAAGAATGCTTGTGATTTTTGCACATTTATTTTGTATCCTGAGACTTTGCTGAAATTGCTTATCAGCTTAAGGAGATTTGGGCTGAGACAATGGGGTTTTCTAAATATACAATCATGTCATCTGCAAAGAGAGACAATTTGACTTCTTCTTTTCCTAACTGAATACCCTTGATTTCTTTCTCTTGCCTGATTGCCCTAGCCAGAACTTCCAACACTATGTTGAATAGGAGTGGTGAGAGAGGGCATCCCTGTCTTGTGCCAGTTTTCAAAGGGAATTTTTCCAGCTTTTGCCCATTCAGTATGATA
Source organism: Macaca mulatta (assembly GCF_049350105.2). Taxonomy (NCBI): domain Eukaryota; kingdom Metazoa; phylum Chordata; class Mammalia; order Primates; family Cercopithecidae; genus Macaca; species Macaca mulatta. The sequence continues at coordinate 111,376,292 of NC_133409.1, forward strand.
TTGGCTGTGGGTTTGTCATAAATAGCTCTTATTATTTTGAGATACGTTCCATCAATACCGAATTTATTGAGCGTTTTTAGCATGAAGGGCTGTTGAATTTTGTCAAAGGCCTTTTCTGCATCTATTGAGATAATCATGTGGTTCTTGTCTTTGGTTCTGTTTATATGCTGGATTATGTTTATTGATTTGCGAATGTTGAACCAGCCTTGCATCCCAGGGATGAAGCCCACTTGATCATGGTGGATAAGCTTTTTGATGTGCTGTTGGATCTGGTTTGGCAGTATTTTATTGAGGATTTTTGCATCGATGTTCATCAGGGATATTGGTCTAAAATTCTCTTTTTTTGTTGTGTCTCTGCCAGGCTTTGGTATCAGGATGATGTTGGCCTCATAAAATGAGTTAGGGAGGATTCCCTCTTTTTCTATTGATTGGAATAGTTTCAGAAGGAATGGTACCAGCTCCTCCTTGTACCTCTGGTAGAATTCGGCTGTGAATCCATCTGGTCCTGGACTTTTTTTGGTTGGTAGGCTATTAATTGTTGCCTCAATTTCAGAGCCTGCTTTTGGTCTATTCAGGGATTCAGCTTCTTCCTGGTTTACTTAGGAGAGTTGCACTTACTTCTTATGTCTGAAGAGCTCCTCTAGCTCCTGACAGTTTCTCAGTCTCCCTTTGTTTCATGACCTTGAAGTTTTGAGAAGTACTTATTAGGTATTTTATAGAATGCCATTCAATTTGGGTTTGTCTAGTGTATTTCTTACAATTAAACTGAGGTTATTGGTTTTTGGAAAAATTACACTGAATGTAAAGTACCCTTCTAAATAAGTAATATCAGGGGTAGATGATATGAACATTAGTTGTTACTGGTGATGTTAACCTTGATCATTTGGTTAAGGTGGTGATTACCAGGTTTCTTCACTGTAAAGTTACTGTTTTTCCCTTTCCATACACTATTCTTTGGAAGAAAATCACTAAAATATAAAATATTCAGCAATTGAGTGTGAGTGTTTGGCTCACACTCAAAGGTGGCAAACTTCATCTCCTGGAGAAGGGATTTTAGAAAATTAGGAATTTTTATGTAAGGAATATTTATCTCCTTGCCCCAATATATTTATTCAACAAATCATATTTATCACTATAGATCCATGGATACTTATTTTATATTTTATACTATAATTCAATACTACATTACTCATTTTGTTACTCAAATTGTTTAGCTTTGGCCATTGGGAGCTCTTTCAAATTGGCTTCCATGTCCCTTGAACATAGCTGCATCCTTTTGTTTCTGCTTTTTTTTGTTTTCACAATTTATTTCCTGGTAATGCAAGATGGTGAGACTCATCTTGTACTTTTTCTGCCTCTGCTTTAGACTCAGCCATTTCTCCAAGGACTCCTTGTTCATTTTATTGGAGTTGGACAACGAGTAGAAAAAATGAGCTTTTAACAGAATCAAGATCAGTGTCCTGAAAGGCCATCAAATATATGCCTTCTTTTTTATTTTCATAAGCACTAACACAGTATCAAAATTTAAAAAGTACAATGTAGGCCAGGCGCAGTGGCTCACAACTGTAATCCCAGCACTTTGGGAGGCCAAGGCAGGTGGATCGCAAGGTCAGGAGATCGAGACCATCCTGGCTAACATGGTGAAACCCCATCTCTACTAAAAAAATAATAATAATAATACAAAAAATTAGCTGGGCATGGTGGCAGGTGCCTGTAGTCCCAGCTACTTAGGAGGTTGAGGCAGGAGAATGGCATGAACCCAGGAGGCGGAGTTTTCAGTAAGCAGAGACCATGAGCCACTGCACTCCAGCCTGGGTGACAGAGTGAGACTCCATCTCAAAAAAAAAAAAAAAAAGAAAAGTACAATGTATAGTAACTTTTCAATCAAAACAGAGCCTCACAGGTGGAGGCTGAAAGCCTGCCATTGTTTGTGGTTGCTGTTGTTCAGCAGCTGATACAGGTGTTCTGGTGATGCTACTGTGCTGCTTAGTCACCCTGTACACATTATTATTATTATTATTATTATTATTATTATTTTACTGAATTAATGGTATGTCACATTTTTCACTCTTAAGTGCTTGTATGTGAGTAAGTATAAAACAATTATTAATTATCAGTAGCATATAAATCCAGAGTCAGAAATGATGGTGATGCTAAACACACACAGATTGTCCATGTGGGTGGCTGAGACAGTGACACATTTGTTTTCTGATAGTTCAACATACACAAACTTTGTTTTATACACAAAATTATTTTTAAAAATTTACCTTATTTCACTATTATTGCCCAAGAAAAAAATTTGTTACTATTTATTTTCACTGTAATTTTGAACCTCCCTATGTTGTTCTGAAGCCATTCAACTTTTATAAGAGAACCATTAATTTATTTCTACAATTTCACATCTTTCTAAAAGGACTATCATCTCATTATAACTATTCTGTTTATTAGCCATATGGCCTTGGGAAAATTACGTAACCTCTCTAATCCTGTTCACCTCTCAGGACTCCAGTAAGGTTCCAATGAAATGGCAGACATAGACATACTTCATAAATTATAAAGCACTAGATAATACACATAATGTTTTAGGAAATACAACTATCAGTTTTGTCAACAAATATCTTCCTTAGGGTTGACCTATTTCTTAAAACATGTCATTGTACACCTTTTTCAGTCAGTTATGTCCTGTAATTGAGACAAATAAGTGCATAATTTTACATAGCATAAGCAGCCCTAGCCTTCTTACAACTCACACTTACACCACTTGACAAACTGCTCCCAAGACTGATATTTAACCAGAAACCATCTGTAGGCCCTAATAGTTATTTGTGGTTGCTATTTATTATGACTGGTGATTGATTTCTGTCCTAATGGGTGACTGTACCTTTTCTGATTAGAGACAGATATGCCATACTAGTTGTTGAATATTTTATATGTCACCTTGATCACACACATTTATCTCAGACAGATAATACAAAAATAAGTAGTTCTTTCTTGGCATCCCTACATAAATCTTACTCCAGTCTATGTTTTCTTCTGGCCTGACAGTCCCATGGGTCTCTATTCATGAGGCTCTTAACATGGCTTCAAGATTGTACTTAAGTGTCTCAGCTGAAGACAATCAGGTGGCACTAGGCACAGCCAAGAATGGGGAAAAGGTAAACAAAAGGATAGTGGGCTTCATTAAACCATAAGGGCAGCAAGTCTCTTCAGGACCCTTACAACGTATGATGTAATTTGGTCATATTGATTCTAAAAGACTCCAACTTCCTTAAGTGGCCACTTTAAGGGACAGCAACATAATTTGGCCAGATGAGTTTCAGTAAATTAAAAGAAAGTTTACCTTTATTATTCACACGTAATGAATATTAAGTATGAATAATATTCTAAAATATTCTTTTAAAAAGTATAATCTAATGACTGTTATAGTCCAGAAATGCAATGTAACAGGAGGAAACTGTGGCCAAGGCAAAAACACCTACAATTTCTGAAAGAATAGTTGGACTCAATGAAATAACTTTGTTATAAGCTGTTTACATAGTGTTGGCACAGGGCAGTCCTGTAATAAATGCTTGCTCTTTCATTGATGTATTAACAAAATAAATGCTGTTCTATGCTGAAACTCTGAATCACATTAAATTAGCACTAACATGACAATGAAGCTGCAGAATGGTATATGGGTACATCTCAGGAAAGAGCATTTTCCACTAATAAAATGAAGTAGCAGTGAAGTACCAAACTATAACACAAGAATTGATCTTGTGTGTATGGAGAAGACATCCATGCCAAACATGAGTGTTCATTCTGATTCAAATTTGTGAACTTAAGCAAAAGAAACACTTCGGAGAAATTCATCTTCATGAAAAAGAATTGTCATACCAAAGTCTCGATCTATTTAAAATGGATTTTGTAAATAATATGACTCATTTATTTTACGTATTGTCACTGCGTCTCTACAACAGACAAAGCAAAAGACTTGTTATTACACAGCTTCTACTCTCAAGCAGCTTACAATCAGAATTCAGAATCTCACCTCCCAACCTGTCCTCTTCAATATCCCCATCTCAGTATATTACTCATTTCTCATATAAGGAAGTTATCTTTAAAATCTCCTTCTCTTATGTCCCACAGCCTGTCAAAAATCAAGTCCTGATATTTCTACTTTGTAAATATCTATCAACTTCTTCTGAACCTCTCCATCTCTCTTTCTTCAGCCCTAGTTCAAACCATCATCATCCTCTCTCTTCTGGATCCCTCTGGCTGAGAACTCAGGCAGTGAAACCAGATTGTCTGAATTGAATTCCTGGCTCTGCCATTTAATATATGTGGAACCTTGGTAAAATTGTTCCTTTTCTGCTATGGTTTGAATGTTTATGTGGTCTAAAATTTATATGTTGAAACTTGTAAACCAAAAACGTATCTGAGATAAGTCTCAATCAATATAGTGTATTTTGCCAAGGTTAAGGATGCGCCTGAGACACAGCCTCAGGAGGTCCTAACAACTTGTGCCCAAGATGGTAAGGGTACAGCTTGGTTTTATACATTTTGGGAGACATGAAACATCAATCAATGCGTGTAAGATGTACAGGGGTTTGGTATGGAAACACAAGACAACTTGAAACAGAAGCTTCCAGGTCATAGATAGATTTAAAGATTTTCTGATTGGCAATTGGTTGAAAGAGTTATTATCTAAAGACCTGGAATCAATAGAAAGGAATGTCTGGGTTACAATAAGGGGTTGTGGGGCTGGGCACGGTGGCTCACGCCTGTAATCCCAGAATTTTGGGAGGTGGAGGCGGGCGGATCACGAGGTCAAGAGTTCGAGACCAGCCTGGCCAACATGGCAAAACTCCATCTCTACTAAAAATACAAAAATTAGCCGGTCATGATGGTACACACCTATAATCCCAGCTACTTAGGAGGCTGAGGCAGTAGAATCACTTGAACCCGGGAGGTGGAGGTTGCAGTGAGCCAAGATCACGCCATTGTACTCCAGCCTGGGTGACAAGAGCAAGGCTCCATCTCAAAAATAAATAAATTAATTAATTAAAATAAAATAAAGTAAGGGATTGTAGAAACCAAGGTTTTATCATGCAGATGAAAGCTCCAGGTAGCAGGATTTCAGAGAAAATAGACTGTTAATGTTTCTTATCAGATTTAAAGAGTCTGTTCTATCAGTCTTAAGATCTCTGTGTTGATGTTTGTGAAGCATGTCTGACCCCCATTTCCCATCATGGCCTAAACTAGTTTTTCCGAATAATTTGGAATGCCCTTGGCCAAAGGGAGAGGTGGGCTTAGAATTGACTTCGACTTTTATTTCTGGTTTACAAACTTAATCACCAATGTGATATTACAATGTGAGGCCTTTGGGAGGAGATGAGATCATGAGAGTGGAGCCCTTATGAATGTGATTAGTTACCCTTATAAGAAAAGCCCAAGAGGTCTGCCTTGTCCCCTTCCACCAAATAAGAACACTGCCAGAAGTCACTATCTGTGTACCAGAAAGTAGGCCCTTACCACACGTTAAATCTGCTGGCACCTTGACCTCGGATTTCGCAACCTCCACATCTGTGACAAACACATTTCTATTGTTTACAAGCCACCCACCTTACTGTATTTTGTTATGCAAGCCCAAATGGACTCAGACATCTTCCTTGTGCCTCAATTTGCTCATAGTTAACAGGAAAAATAAAATGGCCTACCTCATTATGATGATTTAATTAGCCATTACATTGTGTAAAGTCCTTAGAAGAAAGCCTGGCAACAAGTATTCAACACATTTTAGATAGCCTTCCCTGCTGCAATAACTTAAAAACATTAATCTGCATTTTTGCCCACTTGGCGTTATTATTTTGTTTTGGTTTTTGGTATATCCAGAGTGATTTCTCCTCTTCTTAAACAAAATCCTGATTGTGTCAAGACCTCGTTTCAATGACTTCCCATTATTCTTATGTTTAACCAAAATCCTTAATATTGCCTACAGGTTCCTGCATGATCTGGCTTTTTTTTTTTTTTTTAATCCTCAATATCTGCCAGCTTTTGTTAAATTAATAATAATGCTCAACAAACAACTCCCCCAAATCTCAGTGACTTAAAATTTCAAGGGGTCATTTTTGCTCACATTACACACCAAATCTGGGCCAGCTAATCTCTGAGACTCTTCTCTAGCATGTGAGGGCAATTTTCACCACTGTCTTCACATTTGGGGATGAAGGGTGAAAGATCCACCTGGGTTCAGTGCATGCTGGTCTATCAAGGCAGAGGGCAGGAAAGAGAATCCTAGTTAAGCCATGCCATTGCATCGAAAGCACTAGCTCATGTATGAAAAAATATTATGTCTATTCATATTCCAATGTCCAAAAATATATAATAAGGCCAAGCCCAAAGTCTAGGCAGGGAAGCATCCAAGGGCAGAAAAGGAATACATAATTGTGAAAGAATATATAATTCAGCACACTTGGTGAGCTCCACCATATTGGTCTCTGTTTCTTTCCTCATGTGTTAGTGTCTTGCTTTAAGTTCTTGCCACATGCAGTCTGTCTAGAATGTTCTCTTTCCTGCTCTTCATCTTCTACAAATATATAAAAAATTCCATCTGTTAGATTTTCCCCCATAGCACTTTTCAGAATGGTAAGTGCAAAAATAATTGATTCACTGATTCTTGAATGTCTTCCTCTCCACCACCAAATCTAAATTTGAATAAAAGTGAAAGCTATTTGGGGACAGAAAAGGTGTTAAATCTCTTCTGAAAGATCACCATTTGAGTAATATTTGAATTGCCTAAGGACACGGAGATTGACATTTTGATTAACAAACGCCCATCAGACACTTGAGGCAAGGCTATGAATTTAATCCAGTTTCCACTCTCTACTTTTGACTTCATGGTGAAGATAAAGCCCAAAGGACTTTGGAATTAAGACAACAATAAAAATTGAGATTACCTTGCAAGCAGTAATAAAAACAAGAAGTTATAGGTACCACAATAACAGGAAATCTGTTTTTGGAACATCAAAGATTTTTAAGAATACCATTATTCCCATTCTGTTTTCTGTCAGGATTCTGGAACTTTTATTTTTCTTGCAGCACAGGGGAAATTAGAATGAAGTTAAAATCTATTTGTTATTGACAGTATACTTTCTTTTCATATTGAAAACATCAGTGATCTCATCACGCTAGTTTTGCTTTTCCCTTCTAATGTATATATTTTTAAAAAAACAGCATATTTTCCACTTGCATATAACAGTGGGTTGCACATTCCTGCGGTCCTTAGGAATTATTCTAAAATTGACTGCAGTGGGGGTTTCCTTTGACACTTAACCATGTCACTTCAAAGACTATTTTTAATTATGTGCCCAAGAGAAAACACAGTTTCTGGTTTTAATTTATTTATAATCATGAAGCCTAGCAAAATCTTTAAAAAAAATAAAAATAAAAACTCTTCCTGGACAAGAAGGGCTATAGTTTCCCACCCCTCTCCCTTTGCAATATAACAATGGTGGAATACCAAGAAACAGAATGAACACAACGTACATCTTGACCTCAATGCAGTCACGTCAAAGAACAGAGGTAATGTAAGAAACTCACTCAGCTTTCAACGTGCTTCTCCTGGGGATTGCATAGCATCATGAAGCGCAGTTCTCTGGGAAGGAAAAAGAAAGCAGAGCCTGCTTTATACTCATATGCATCTCTATGTATATTAGTGTGTGTGTTTTACATTACATTAAATCTTTTGTTGGCTTTCAGACTCTCTCTGAGTGAAAGTGCACAACCAACACCTACACTGTCAAAGTTCACTATTTTCCTTCTAGTCTAGTTTACATATTGCTGCTAGAACCCTTTCATCATGTCACTCGAGGACTCTAAAATCTCCAACAGCTTTCCACCACCTATAGGACCAAGTTCAAACACCATACCTTGTCATTATATTGCATCATTCTCCCTCTGCCAAGGTATCTCCACATTTGCCTCCACAGGAGTCTTCTCCTTCATCTAGACCCAGTCCTCATTGACCCTTGAGTGCCCCTGCTCTTTTTCAGCCTTCCTTTATGTTGTTTCCTATATCTCTTCATTAATTACATGGAACCCATCAAGGTCCATTTAAGACTACACGTATTTACCATTTCACTGAACTAGTGTACCTTTCTTCTTTCTGTGACCAATAATGGCACTTCTTCATATACGACATTGCATTGTTACTCAATTGATTCATAGCCATGCATCAGCAGCCTCTGTTAAACTATATTCTCAGATGATGTAAAAAGTCTGATTTTTTTATCTTTGTTGTACCCATTATACCTATTGATGCTAAACATAACAATACATGCATTACTAAATCTCAGGTATTTTTAAAAGTATATACATAAGTAAAGTTAAATATGTATAAGTATAGTATAAGAGAGGATTATAGTTCTGCAATTTCCCTTCTTCCTCTTTCATAAAAAGGTTTTTTTTGGTATATTTCTCAAAGAAGGGTTATAAGTTCCCCTATGTGTGATCAACAGAAATGAGAACCAGGATGAGCCTTTGAGTGCATACCCAAGGCACATGCTAGTTCTCCACCAACAAAGAAAAGAAATAGTACAGGGTTGGTTTCATAACTCTTCTTGGATGAACTGTGACAAGTATGAAAAATTCATACTCTCTGTAGTCATTCCCATTGCAGAGCATAGGGACATGGAGGGCAGGAGCAAAGGTAAAATATTATAATCATCATGTTAGATAACTTTCTCCTGGATCTGTTTCCTGCTAGATAAGACCAAAATGAAATTTAGTTTGACCATTCACAAACCAGAGCTCCTCAGGTAGTTTATTTAATGTAGCCCTGTGAACTGAAGTTTGGGGAGCTATTGCAGGAGTAGCTCTTCTCAGGAGACTGTTCAGAGAGTCCAGGTACCACTCTGACACCGTTCTATCATATTGGCTCTGCAATTCCAGTTGAAATTAGCATAGAATTTTGCCAATGAAAGCAAGCTGCAGTGGTCTTTTTCTTAACACTTGGAACCCTTACTTGGAAAATAAGATGCTGGCGAGAGTTGAGGGTCTTGAGGTGCACGTTGTTGCAGAAGGTTTTCTGCCATCCTTGCTGTGGCAACTGTGAAGGAGGGTGGCACATAAATGAGTCACCTACCAGGTAAATTGCCAGAAAAAATACAGGGCACCCAGTAGAATTTGAATTTCAGATAAACATCAAATAGTTTTTTTAACATAATTTGTAGAGTATTTCTCATGCAATATTTGTGACATTTAACACATTTATAATTATCTGAATTCAAACTGAGCACCAGTTTATTAAATCTGGCAATCATGTAGACAGATGGTTAAGATGCTTTTATCATGGCAGAAGTAAATAACACTTCCCATAGAATTTTTAGGTCCCTTATCAAAAACACATCTTTTATGAGCCTATCAACTGTTACAGTTGACACTTTCCTTTTAGAAATCAAATAATGCGACATTTGTCTAAAATATGAACTATACTGGAAGAAGAAAATGCCATTGCTAAAACTTAAAATTCTCTATTTTTGCCATCCCATCTCTCAAGTAGAAATACTTAGTATCTTGATTTAGAGAAAACTCAGTAATGATAAAATAACTACTATCAAACTCAGCATCCATATGTAGAGGATTGTGACAAGGAGGGTACATCTCATTTTTAAGCAGGTATACAAAAATTGTTATTGAAAAACCATTTCTAAAAAAAACTTCATGGTTCCAGCTAAGTCAGTCAGTCTTATAATGGGCTCCTTCCATCCTCTCTGACAGTCTTTAGTCAAGACAGTCTTTAGTCTTGACTTTAGTCTTGACTGACTTTACCAGCCTCAGGATACAGGCTATGTATCACACACTAGCATCAACAGGTGCAGGAAGCCCTGCTCTGCAGCCTCAAATGTACATTTCTGGATGGATCTTTCTCATTTGCTGTTATTCTTTCTAAATAACAAAAATCTGTTCCTGACTTCTCAGCATGGTTGGTTATCATCAATGAATAAAACTCCAAAGAAAACAAAAGACATCACCCAATTTGGATTCTGCTCAGTAAAAATTAGTATCTTTAGTGAATGCAGGACTGTGAAACTGGCTGCTTTTCCATGACTGTGGTAACATCTGGTAATGCGTATTATGTCCTGATCCACACGAAAAGATCTGAGAAGAGCAGCAAGGATGGGACGACAGTTTAGCCAGAGATTTGGAAAGAGCCATGTGCATAGACAAGAAGTATGCTTGACCTATTTTGTTTTACTTGGAAGATTCACACTACCAATCCCATGGTTTTGGATAAAATGTTAAAGTGTTTACCTAAGAAGTTTTGACTGACAAGTTGATGACTGATTTATAAATTAAATCAGGTCAAGAAGACACTTGATTGGTAAGTATGTGCTGGTTGCTGTGCTTACTAAAAGTTAGGGAGACACTCAAAATGAGAGCCATTTAGAAAGATTGACTGAAAATTATAGCTTTGTAGAACTTACGTCCTGGGGAGTTCAGATGAAACTAGAATTGGCCTTATGTATATAGCCTAATTTTTTTCCAAATTAAACATATTATTTAATCATGTATTTTACTTTGGAAGCATCTTAGAAGAGTTTAAGGGTATTGTTTTCTATTAATGCTATTCCACTGACTAGAATTCTTTTCCACAACCAACCCTATTTCTGAAGTAAAAGTGGCTTTCCTCAGCCTTTAGAATCTGTTTCCAAAGCTCAAAAGGCAGGTGCCACCTGGTGGAAATTTATTAGAAATCATTTTGATTCCTACTGGGCCATGGAAAAGCTGTACACTTTTCTCTTTTAAAAATGCACATATGGAGGCTGAAGCAAGAGAATCGCTTGAACCCAGGAAGCAGAGGTTGCAGTGAGCTATCGCCCCACTGCACTCCAGCCTGAATGACAAAGAGAGACTCCATCTAAAAAATAACTAAATAATTTTAAAATGCATTTATTTCTTGTCAGTGAACAGAAGTTATTCCTGTCACTTCAGAAGTTTATTTTCATAAATTATGTAATTTTCAATGAGATCTGTCATTGAAAAACACAAAGATTTGGAAGGTGGGAAGACAAAGCTGAGAGAGAAGTCATGTCATGTCACAGGGCTCCCTAAGTCAGCAATAATATAGGGAACATGGTGAGAGGAGTTTACAAGGTTCCATTTGATTACCCTAAGTGATTGTCCATAGCAAGTCTCGCTTCTGCCAGGATTTATTCAGCAGTACAAAATTATATCCTATTTCCTTCCTAAGAAATAGAAAACTAAGAGAAAGAAAAACAAACTTTTAATTATTGCATAACTTTTAATTTTTTTCAAATTACAAAACATACTTAATCATCTAAATAAAGAAGGAGCAATTAGTCTGAGTACCTTCCATTTATGTGTGTCATGTTTAAGTTATTCTCAAGAGAACATTAGTTAAATAATTAGAGCTGTGTTGCTAAGCAAAGCATTTCAGAAAGAACTATTTACTTCTTGTTAATTCAAAGAATGAAAGCAAAGAGAAACAAAGAGAGAAAACAATAGCCTGAGAGAAAAAGAGAGAGAGAGAGAAGGCATGTGAGAGAACCAAAATAAGAGAGAAAATGTAAGGGAACAAAGGAAGAAAAAAAGGAAAGGAGTGGGGAGGGAGGAAAAAACGAGGAGGTTGGTAATAATTAGGTCATTGTTGTGGTTATTTAAGGACTACATAAGCAATATTCACATCTCTGAGAAATCAAACTGAGGAACTTCTTTCTGAGGACTGTCAATTCCCCACTTGTTAGGTTTTTAACAACTTGAGTGACAAATCTTCAGCAAGTTTGAGGTTTTGACTTGTGTAAAGAGAATGTCTGAATTCTTGGGGAAAGTGTGTAGTGTCATAACTAATGTCCAAATATAAGTAGTACTTCTAAAGTAAACAGATTTACAGGAAGTTTTCAGGGACTTCGAAGGTTCTGTAAATACTCGTTTTACTTATCCCTGCACACTGGCTTGAAAGACTGTTCTCTTTTTCACTAGCAAAAGTTAATGAGCCACTTCTGAACTTGTATGGAAGCTAAGGCCAAGAATTTAAGTTTATGTCACTGAGCTAATACGTTTTAAAAATAATTATTATTTTAGTAAAATCAGTAACATCCTTTTCATTGCCTTCCTATTACTTTTACAGAGTAGGTCTCAGTTCATCGTTGTTAGCACACAAGAAGCATCTGAGAAGAGTTTTTTTCATAGTTCCCGGCTATGAACGGAGAACTCAAGTTTCTCAGTTCACAGCTGTTAGCGCACAAGCTGCTCAGTTGTTAGCAGCTGCTTGTGTGCAAACTATGAATTGAGAAACCTGAAAAAAAAACTTTCAAGCGAGTTTTCAGGGGTAGGTAAAAAGACTGTTTACAGAACCTTCGAGGTCTCTGAAAACTGCCTCTAAATCTGTTAACTTAAGAAGTACTCATATTTGGACATTAGTTATGGCCTTACACACTTTCTCCAAGAATTCAGATACTCTCTTTACACAAGTCAAAACCTAGAACTTGCTGAAGATTTGTGACCCAAGTTGTCAAAACTTAACAAGTGGGCAAGTGACAATCGTCTCAAGAAGGAAGCCTATACCACAGGAAATTACAAGGGTCAGTGCAAAGGATCCATTCCAGTATTGTGTTACTTACCACTAAAGTACCCTTACAGACACACAACAAGTCTATAACTGGAGCAAAGTTTATCAACTCTGCCCACCATCGACAGATTACAAATGTATTCATTTTAGCCTTAACCATTGCCTCACATATTATACTAATCTGCTAAGGCATGTGTTATGTGGTTGTGCTTAGATTTGAGAAGGTTTAAGAACAGGAAAAATTAGTACATAGTAGATTGTTACCAATGTTTACTAATAGCCTGTTCTCTACTTCTAAATATACAAAAATTGTGCTTCTCTATCTCTTTGAAGGCAACAGTGGTGATGGGCCTTCATTTTGCCGCCCCCTCCCCGCCCCCCCGCCAAAAAAAAAATATGAGGGAAAATAATACACATCATTTGTAGAGGAAGCATTTGATTTCAAGTGCTTAACTCCTGCCCCCATTACCCCAGGAGCTGAAAACTATGAAGCAATACATTGAAATGGAGCCAGGATAGGATAGTGAGGAGTGGCTTTGTGGAACAGACACCCAACCTCCACAAGTGACCCACAGTGGACATGTAACAGGAGCACCTAAGTAAACTTTGGGTGTGTTAAGCTATTGAGATTTTGGCATTTTTTGTTGCTTGAGCATAAATTATCCTAACACATTGTCTTTTCCAATAAAGTGAAAAAGAAATGAGAGGCTTAGAAATGCAAATAAAAAGAGACACATGACTATGCTGAAAATAAAAATGATTGCGTTTTTAAATAAGTGATAAGAAAATGAAAAAAGATTGTACACACAGAATAAGCATTTCAACTGTAAGAATATTTCTAAATATAGAGATAGTATTATACCACATGTGAAGAATTATACCACATGTGAAGAATTCTATTTCCTGTATGCCGATACACTATTTTAATTATTTATTAATTTAGAAAGAATATATACTTATTTGTTGTCTTTCTTTCATTTTTCTGCATTTTGTCTTCTTTCTTCATCTTCTTTACATACTTTGAAGGTCACTTCACCACCTCTTCTCTTCCATACTCAGACTTCATTTGCTAGTCTAATATAGTTTACAAAAGTTTCAAGGCTAAGTAGATTAAAGTACTTTGTGGCAGGATACTTAAGAAACAGCTATACTTTCTGACAAAGTTACTATTAGATGTATTCACACAGACATTACTTTTCTTTTTCGTTTGTTTGGTTTTTTTATTTATTATTATTATTATACTTTAAGTTCTAGGGTACATGTGCATAACGTGCAGGTTTGTTACATATGTATACTTGTGCCATGTTGGTGTGCTGCACCCATCAACTCGTCAGCACCCATCAACTCGTCATTTACATCAGGTATAACTCCCAATGCAATCCCTCCACCCCCCCGACTGGATTAAGAAAATGTGGCACATATACACCATGGAATACTATGGTCTCTTTGTTCTTAAGGTCACAGTGACTAAGTTAGGTTCAAGTCCAGAATACATTTGTATGTAATAGACTAGTAACTAATTCTCCAAAGGTTTACAACTTTGCATATTCTCTTCCTAAATATGTCTTTTTTATTAGGAATCTTTTTACAAAAGTGGTCACTATTATACATTTTGTGGCTAACAATACTTACATATACTGCTTGAACCCATGTTACCAGACAGAAGTTATGCTTGTGATATAAACTTTGTCGATTTTATTTCACCTGATTAGCCTTTAATTTCTCAAAGTTCTACATATCTCCTAAATTAACAGGATGTTTCTCCCTTTGTGAATAGCCATCTCTTGCTGAATATTATCAGTTAACTGGAAATAGAATACTATGCAGCCATTAAAAAGGATGAGTTTGTGTCCTTTGTAGGGACATGGATGCAGCTGGAAACCATCATTCTTAGCAAACTATCACAAGAACAGAAAACCAAACACCGCATGTTCTCACTCATAGGTGGGAACTGAACAATGAGATCACTTGGACATTACTTTTCTAAATAGAATTATAGACTTCAGGATGGGAGCTATGGCGTGGAAATGAGGGAGTTTTACTAAGAGTTCACCTTTGGTCTTAAGTAAAAATAACCACTGTAAAAATTTCCAACGAGTCTTCATTCCATTTGTAATTAAACTACATTGACCAAAGAGATGTCAGTAATTTCTAATGCACACCACTGTGCTTTACACAGATCTCATCATTGGAAAATTTTTCTTTAAAAAATTGACACCCAAGGATATTTTATCCAGTGAAATTATCCTTCACAAATGAAGGAGAAATAAAGTCTTTTATAGATAAGCAAATACCAAGGAAATTCATCACCACTTTACTGGTCCTACAAGAGATACTCTAGGGGGCCCTAAAATTGAAAGTGAAAGAATCACAGTTACCATCATGAAAACAAAAATGTATAAAATTCACTGGTAAAGCAAACATAGAAATAAGGAAGAAAAAAGACTCAGATGGTACCTCTATAGAAAACTACCAAACCATAAGAATAGTAAGCAAAAAAAAAAAAAAAAAAAAAAAAAAAAAAAAAAAGAAAGGATTAAAGAATATACAAAACAACCATAAAACTAACAATATGATAGAAACGAAACCTCACCAATAACTTTGAATGTAAACACATCAATTATCCACTGAAAAGATAGAGACTGGCTAAATGAATTAACAAAACATAATCAACTATATGCTGTCTACAAAAACAACAAGGGATTAAAAAAAGATATTCCCCAGCCAGGGATGGTGTCTTATGCCTGTAATTCTAGCACTGAGGAGGCCAGATTGCTTTAACCCAGGAGTTCAAGACCAGCCTGGGCAACATGGTGAAATCCCATCCCTATAGAAAAATACAAAAATTAATTGGGTGTGGTGGCATGCTCCTGTAGTCTCAGCTACTCAGGAGGCCGAGGTGGGAAGATTACCTGAGCCCAAAGAGGTATAGGAAGCACTGAGCCATGATCTTGCCTCTGCCTCCAGCCTAGGTGACAAAGGGAGACCCCCAACTCAAAAAAAGAGAGACAAAAATAAAAGACAAAGGTTTTCTATGCAAACAGAAACCAAAAGTGAGCAGAAGTAGTTATATTTATATCAGATACAACAGACCTTAAGTCAAAAAGAGTTTTAAAAGACAAAGAAAATCATTACCTAGTGTTAAAGAGATCAATTCAGCAAGAGGATACAATAATAATTCTACATATGTATGCACCTAACACTGGAGCACCTAGATGTATAAAGCAAATATTACTAGATCTAGAGAGAGAGACAGACCCCAATATAATAATAGTGGGCAATTCCAACACCCTCAACTCAGCATTAAAAAAAAATCATCTAGATAAAAATAGCAACCAAGAAACACTGGATTGAAGCTGGACTTTTGACCGATGGACTTAACAGACATTTTTACCCAATATCTGCAGAATACATATTCTTCTCATCAGTGCATGGAATATTCTCCAGGATATTTTTTAGACCACAAAATAAGTTTCAATAAATTTTAGAAGACTGAAATCACGTCAAGTATCTTCTCAGACCACAATGGAATAAAACTAGGAGTCAATACCAAGAGGAACTTTGGAAATTCTATAAATACATGGAAATTAAACAACATGCTTCTGAATGATCACTGGGTCTATGAAAAAAAGTTAAGAGGAAAATTTTAAAATTTATTGAAACAACTGAAAATGGAAATTAAACATATCCAAACCTGTGGGATACAGCAAAGCTAAGAGGAAAGTTTATAGCAATAAACACCTATATCAAAAAAGTAGAAAGATTTCAAATAAACAATCTAAGAATGTACCTCGAAAATTACAAAAGCAAGAATAAACCACATTCAAAATTACTAAAACAAAAAATACAATAAAGATCACAGCAGAACTAAATGAAATAGAGACAAAAAATAAATACTAAGAATCAACCAAAAGAAAAGTTGGTTTTCCAGGACGGGCGCAGCGGCTCATGCCTATAATCCCAGGACTTTGGGAGGCCGAGGCAGGTGGATCATCTGAGGTCTGTAGTTGGAGACCAGCCTGGCCAACATGATGAAACCCCAACTCTACTAAAAAAAAAAAAATATACAAAATATTAGCCAGGCGTGGTGGTGGGCACCTGTAAGGCCAGCTACTCAGGAGGCTGAGGCAGGAGAATAGCTTGAACCTGGAAGGCAGAGGTTGCAGTGAGCTGAAATTGCACCACTGAACTCCATCTAGCCTGGGTAACAAGAGTGAAACTTCATCTCAAAAGAAAAAGAAAACAAAAAAAAGAAAAGTTTGTTCTCCAAAAGATAAACAAAATTGATAAACTGCAAGCAAGATTAACCAAGAAAATAAAATATGCAAAATCATAAATGAAAAGGGAAACATTATAACTGATATTACAGAAATACCAGAAGATCAGGACTATTATGAACAAGTATACACTAACAAACTAGAAAACCCAGAGGAAATGGATAAGTTCCTGGATACACACAACCTGTGAAGACTGTGTGTATGGACAAATACAACCTATGAAGACTAAAAAACAGAAAACTTGAACAGATCAATAATAAAAAGTATTCCAATAACAAAAATAAAAAAAGCCCAGGACTTAATTCAATGTTGAATTCTACCAAATATGTAAAGAAGAACTAACAACAATCCTCCTCAAACTACTCCAAAACGCATTCTCCTGAATGCGTTCTATGAAGCCAGCATCACCATGAGACCAAAACCCAACAAGGGCACAACCAAAAAAGAAAACTACAGGCCAATATCCCTGAGATATAGATGGAAAAGTCCTCAACAAAATACAACAGACAAAATCTAACAGCATATCAAAAAGATAATACACCATAATTAAGCCAGATTTATCCCAGGGGTGCAAGAATAGTTCAACATATGCAAATCAATAAACTTCATACATCACATTGATAAAAGGGAAGACAAAAACCATATGATTATCTCAATAGGTGCAGAAAAGCATTTGATAAAACTCAACATCCTTCCATGATAAAAAAGGAAATGAATAATAAAGGCCACATATCAAAAACCCACAGATAACATCATACTGAATGAGAAAAAGTTGAAAGCCTTTTCACTAAGAATTGGAACAAGACAAGGATACTCACTTTCACCACTCCTATTCAACATAGTACTCGAAGTCCTAGCTACAGAAATTAAGCAAGATAATAAATACAGGACATACAAACTGGAAAAGTGGAAGTCCAATTGTCCCTCTGCAAATGGCACATTCTTATATTTAGAAAAAAAATAGAGGACTCCATCAGAAAACTCTTAGAACTGAAAAACACATTCAGTAAAGTTGGAGGATAGAAAATCAACATACAATATTCAGTAGTATGCAGAAATAACAAAATGATGACAAAGAAATCACGAAGGCAATCCCATTGACAATAGCTACAAAAATATATATTGAATTCCTAGGAATAAGTTTAACTAAGAAAGTGTAAGATGCCTACTAGGCATCTTCAAAACACTAATTAAAGAAATTGAAGAAGACAAAAACAAAAGCAAAGGCATCCCATGGTCACACATCAGAAAAATTAGCATATTTAAAATGACCATACTGCCCCCCAGATCTCTAGATTCAATGCAATCCCTGTCAAAATATCAATGCTATTTTTCACAGAAATGGAAAAAGCAAACCTAAAATTTGTATGGAACCAAAAAAGAGCCAGAATAGCCAAAGTAATCTTGAGCAAAAGAATAAAGCTGGAGGCATCACATCACCTGACTTCAAAACATATTATAAGGATATAGTAATATCAAAATGGATTGGTTTAAGTATAAAAATAGATACATAGACCAATGGAACAGAACAGAGAACCCAGAAATAAATCTACATATTTATAGTCAAATAATATTTGACAAAGCTGCTAAAAACATACATTGGAGAAAACATCTGCAACAAATGATGCTGGAAAAACTGGATAACCATGTGAAGGAGAATGATACTACATCTTTATCTCTCCCCTTATACAAAAGTAAACTCAAGGTAGATTAAAGACTTAAATGTAAAAGCCAAAACTTCACTAGAAGAAAATATAGGGAAAACTCTTCAGGACATTGGTCTAGGCAAAGATTTTATGGCTAAGACCTCAAAAGCACAGGCAACAGGTATAACTCCCAATGCAATCCCTCCCCACTCCCCCCTCCCCCCTCTCCATGATAGGCCCCGGTGTGTGATGTTCCCCTTCCCGAGTCCAAGTGATCTCATAATGATGAGTTGATGGGTGCTGATGAGTTGATGGGTGCAGCACACCAACATGGCACAAGTATACATATGTAACAAACCTGCACGTTACGCACATGTACCCTAGAACTTAAAGTATAATAATAATAATAAATAAATTTTAAAAAAAAAGAAACCATGAAAGCAAAAAAAAAAAAACAATGGCAACAAAAACAAAAACAGACAAATGTTACTATATTAAACTAAAAATCTTCTGCACAGCAAGAGAAACAATTAATAGAGTAAACAGACAACCTCTTAAATTGGAGAAAATATTTGCAATCTACTTACCTAACAAGAGACTAATATACAGAATATACAAGGAACTCAAACAACTCAACAGTAAAAAAAATCAAATAATCCCATAAAAAGTGAGCAAGGAACGTGAATTTTTCATGTTCAAAAGAAGACATTTTTCAAAAGAAGACAAAGAAATGGTCAACAGGTATATGAAAAAATATGTTCAATGTCACTAATCATCAAGGTAATGCAAATCGAAACCACAATGAGACTATCATCTTACCCCAATCAGAAAGACTATTATTAAAATAAAGACAAAAGGTAACAGGCACTGGCAAGTATGTGGAGAAATGGGAACTCATTCACTGTTGGTGGGAATGTAAATTTGTACAGTCACTATGGAAAACAGTATGGAGATTTTTTTAAAAAAAACTAAACATAAAGCTACCATAAAGTCCAACAACCCCATTACAAGTATTAATCCAAAGGAAAAGAAATCAGCATATAAAGGGGATACATGCACTACATGCACTTGCATGTTTATCATAACTCTATTCATGATAGCAAAGATACGCAATGAACCTAAGTGTTCATCAATGAATGAATGAATCAATGAAGGAGGAAAATGCGGTATACATAAACAGTGGAATACTACTTGGCCATAAAAATAATGAAATCATGTCATGTGCAGCAAGATGGATAGAACTGAGGTTGTAATGTTGAGGGAAATATGCCAGGCACAGAAAGACAAATACTGCATGTTCTCATTCATATGTGGGAGCAAAAAGCTTGACCTCATGGACATAGAGAATAGAGTGATAGATACCAGAGACTGGGAATGGTGGATGAGTGGCAATGGGAATGAAGAGAAGCTGGTTAATGGGTACAAACATACAGTTAGACAGAGTAAGTTCTCACGTTGTACAGCAGAATGGGATGCCTATATTTAGCAGAAGTACTTGGTATATTTTAAAGTAACTAGAAGAGAGAACTTGAAATGATACTAACATGTAGAAATTATAAACACTCAAGGTGATGGATATGCCAAATATACTGACTTGACCATTATACATTTATGCATGTAACAAACATTCCCATGTACTGCATTAATAAGTAAAATAGTATGCATCAATAAAAGTGAGGAAAAAAGAATATTCTATTTATATTCAGCCTGCATCTGCCTTGATTTGGTTTTTATTGGTCAGTATTTCTTGTGTTGGCCAGAAGTACACAAAGCAAAGGAGGTAGTGAGCTACAGTGGTTAAATACTAGTCCTCTGGGGTCAAAATATCCAGGTACAAATCCTGGCCCCACCATTTAGTATCTGTGTGTCTGCAGGAAAATTACTGAACTTCTTTATGCCTCAATTTCTCCATCTGGAAAACAGAAATGATCTGAGAATATAAACAATTATGTCTGCATCAAAATGTTGATTTGCACTTAAATTGAGCAATAATCACATAATTAGTGTTACCTGGATTATAACTTCCTCTTCCAAATTACAACCATTCAAATATGTGTTTCTTCTGCAAGCTAAGTATCTCCATTTTCTTTATCACTTACTACCTATTCTTTAAAGCTTTAATTTTGTGTAAGAGGCAACGGTTTTGATTATGGAACAGAAAGATGTCCGCAAAGATTTCAGAGGATTTGAGTAAATCATCCAGAAAGGGAACAGCAATGTGGCCCTTCTCTGGGCATAAATAAAGGCTTAGAAAATAATCATATTTCAGACATTAGAGAGTACTCCAATTTAATCACTTGCAGGCAAAATAATGTGGAAATATTGCTCTTGAGCTCATATTTATCTAGTTCAAACAGATAAATGCTGTATCTGGTATTCAGATTATGGTCCTTCGAAATAATTTGCATTTTACTGTTGTAGTAATCTGTCAATATATAAAAACGCAGTGTTTTCTCCCTAAATGTTTTATCTTCAAAATGTTGTTTTCTTCCAAAAAGAGTAAGAAGTATATCAAGCAAAATTTTAGAGATTTCATATAAAACTCTAATTTTTATTCATCAAAATATTTAAAGTTAATTTTTCACCAGTTTAATCCAAAACAGTATCAGCTTGAACTACTTCTGCACCACCCCATCCCACCAGTTACTTCAGCCATTATCCTCTATATCCTTGAGTTAATTCAATATAAGCAAAATTTATTAAATATAAGATGGGGAGAAATGTATCTTAACATAAACAAAGTTCATCAACTATCAGATAAAGAGAAATGTATCTTAGTGAAAGACCAATGATTCATACAAACTAAAAATTCATGTAAGCTAACTTATGAATTTATGCGTTATATTCAAGGAATAGTAAGATAAAAATGAAGGAAGGCCGGGCACGGAGGCTCACGCCTATAATCCCATCACTTTGGGAGGCCAAGGCGAGTGGATCATGAAGTCAAGAGATCAAGACCATCCTGGCCAACTAACATGGTAAAACCCTGTCTCTACTAAAAATATAAAAATTAGCTGGGTGTGGTGGCATGCACCTGCAGTCCCATCTACTCAGGAGGCTGAGGCAGAATCACGTGAACCTGGGAGGCAGAGGTTGCAGTGAGCCAAGATCGTGCCACTGCACTCCAGCCTGGTGACAGAGTGAGCCTCCATCTAAAAAAAGGAAATAAAAAGAAATGAAAGAAAATAATTTTATGGAAGCCAAAGGAAGATAGTTTGAAAAAGATAGACTGTTAATTAAATTTCTGCTAAGAGAGCTAATGATATTTCCCATACATCCTCAGTGGGTAAGGAGTATGGGAAAAAAAGAGTTATGGTATGCAGCTCCATACAATTTTCTATAATTGGAGTCATGGGTACTAGATTTCATCTGTCGTAAGAGAAATTCCATTTGGGACACATTTGAAATGTTTTATGGATAATAATACATAGGGTCAACTATCTGTAACATTAACTCCATGACAATGCATTATCCTGCTGATATTCTCTCCTAGAATTTGGCTCTCGTCTTCCTGTTCATCAAATGGGATGCAGGTAGTCATTGATCCCCTGGGGACACAGTGGGTTGCATAAGTGTGACACTGCTGTGAAAAGAGGGACCTGGTTAAACATAAGTCTTAAACGCACCCTACGACACACTCGTATTTCTTCTCTCATCTTGGGAGAACCATTATTTCATGTCTCCTACTTCTGTCTAGTCCTTTCTCTGTGTTTCCATGCACCTGCTTACTGAAAAGGACTATAGAAAGTAACACACTAATCTCTCTTTCCAACCAATGATAGATTTATCACTTAGAATTGATTTATTAGAAAAGTAGTGAGCTGGTGCCAAGGAAAGTACTTGCTATTTTTCTCTTTATAAAGTAGCTTGGAAACTTTATACTTGAGACTTATTGTGACCTAAAATTAATACCTTTCCAAAGTTTAGAATGCTCTCCATGATCTCTTTCTAAATAGTAATCATAAATGTATAAATTCAAATAATATTCCCTGATAAAACATATACTGATTAGTTACATCTATTCTAACAAGATGTTTGTATCTGTGGAAAACTTTTAAATGATTCAAAGAGGAAATTAAATTAAACATGAGAAAAAAACAGATTTTTTAAGATTTAGGAAGTATCATAAATGCATTTATTTGCAAAAGTAAAACAAGTTTATGGTAGAAGAAATTTTTTTTTTTCTTTTTTTGAGATGGAGTCCCGCTGGGTTGCCCAGGCGGGAGTGCGGTGGCACGATCTCGGCTCACTGCAACCTCTGCCTCCCAGGTTCAAGCAATTCTCCTGCCTCAGCCTCCCAAGTAGCTGGGCCTACAGGTGCATGCCACCATGCCTGGCTAATTTTTGTATTTTTAGTAGAGACTGGGTTTTACCATATTGGCCAGGCTGGTATCAAACTCTTGAGCTCAAGCGATCCACCTGTCTCGGCCTCCCAAAGTGCTGGGATTACAGGTGTGAGTCACCACGCCTGGCCAGAAATGAATTTTCTATATGAAAAATTTCTGCTTCATTTGCTGACTACTAAAAATAAGGGGGAAAATATTAAGAAAAGAGAAAGGAAATAGTAGACAGGAAGAGGAGGAAGATACAAAGGGAAAGCAAGGGGAAAAGAAACATGAAGAAGAGACAATGCAATCATAAAATGTAGGAAATACGGGAAAGGAGTTATAACAAAGAGAATCAGTACTGCTTTAAAATAAGGTTAATTTGGGACATATTTATTATTTTTAACTATAATTACATCAAGAAACACAATTGCTCATGGGGGTACTAGTTGTAAGAATAAATTCATACTCAGGCTTTAGTTCTTTTTGAATTCATCTCTACTCAAACACTGTGACACTTCTTTCTGAAAAGAAGTTTATTCAGAATAAACTTCTGAATAGTATACCCAGTAAACTATTTTTTTTCTTTTACAATCGTTATTCTAGAATCAGGGGTACATGTGCAGGTTTGTTACAAAGGTATATTGATTGCATGATGCTGAGATTTGAGGTATGGTTGAACCTGTCACCCAGTGAGCATAATACCCTATAGGTAGTTTTTCAGCCCTTGCTTCCCTTTCTCTGTTCCCTATCTAGTAGTCCCCAATGTATGCTGTTGCCATCTTTATGTTCATGTACATATAATGGTTAGCTTTCACTTATAAGTGAGAACATGCAGTATTTTGTTTTCTATTTCTGTGTTAGTTCGCTCAGGATAATGGCCTCCAGCTGCACCCATGCTGCTGCAAAGACATGATTTTGTTCCTTTTATGGCTGCATAGTATTCCCTGGTATATACACGCCACATTTTTGGACATTATTTGGCACCAATCTACCATTTATGGGCACCCGGGTTGATTCTATGTCTTTCCTAATATAAATAAAGCTGTGGTGAGCATATGGGTGCATGTGTCCTTCTGGTAGAACAGTGTGTTTTCCTTTAAGTATATACTCAGTAATGGGATTATTGGGTTAAACGGTAGTTCAATTGAGTTCTTTCAGAAATCTCCAAACTGTTCTCTATAGTGGCTGAACTAATTTACATTCTCACCAACAATGTATAAGTGTCCCGTTTTCTCTGCAGCCTCACCAACATCTATTATTTTTTTGACTTTTTAACAAAAGCCATTCCAACTGTGTGAAATGTTATCTTATTTAAGGTTTTGATTTGCAGTTGTATTTCTCTAATGATTAAAAATGATGAGCATTTTTTCATATGTTTGTGGGCCACTAGCATGTCTTCCTTTGAGAATTGTCTGTTCATGTCTTTTGTCTAATTTTTAATGCTTTTTGCTTGCTGATCTGTTTAAGTTCATTTTAGATGCTGGACATTAGACCTTTGTCGAATGCATAGTTTGTGAATGTTTTCTCCCATTCTGTAGATTCTCTGTTTATTCCTTTGATAGTTTTTGTTGCTGTACAGAAGCTCTTTAGTTTAATTAGGTCCCACTTGTGGATTTTTGTTTTTGTTGCAATTGCTTTTGAGGACTTAGCCACAAACTTTTTGCCAGGCAGTGGGTTGCTCCTGTAATCTCAGCAACTTGAGAGGCTGAGGTGGGAGGATCACTTGAGGCCAGGAGTTCAAGATGAAACTCTTTTTAAAGTACTTACTATGTACCAGAGGTATAGGCCTGATTAGAGCAACTTATAACTTGTGGGAAAAAATATTTTGTGCTAAAATGGCTGCGATTATAACTTTTTTTATTATATTATAGAATCATTCTAAGAAAACTTCCATGTTGTCCTTGATAAGTATAGCCAAAGTTCAAGCACAAACCCAACATTCAAGAAAGGCTAATGCAAGAATAAAAAGACCCATAGTTTGGCTTATCTTAACCATAGCAAATCTTCAATGTAATAAAAACGTAAGCAAATATGGGAAAATAAAAAATATAATCCTTTCTTGAGAGCCCTTGTTTTGCTTTGGTTGTTGTGTTACTTCCAACACTATGATTCCTTGCAGCAAACTGCTATACTCTGAGCTCTTCCCAGTGAAATCCCAGACAAACAGAATTATTGACTTTCACAATCAAGTTACTGCCTCTGTCCATAGATCTTTGCAGGCAGGCTCAGTTACGATTCACAGGTCTTTTGATGCTCTTAAATCTGAAAAGAAATCTTTGAAGATTATAGGCCATCTCATTTTACAGGCTCACTTCATAAATGAAAAGATGCAGTAATACAGAGGCTCAGAATTTGTCTAGTACAAATCAGATACTTGATTAAAGTAACAAAACCTATAAAGTTCTGAACAGTTATGTATAGTATCCATGATGATAACAGAAGCCTAGGATAAACTATGGAATTTCTTGTTCTTTCAAAAGTAAACACTATTATAAAAAGAAGTGTCAGAATAATTATCCAATGAAAAATTATTCCATGGCTGCCTAGGTATTTCTAAATGATCACGTCTCTCTAAAAATGGCAGGTAAAAGATTCTTCATGAAGTAAGCCCTGGTGCTGATTTTATCATCATCACTATCATCATCAGTTATTTGTGCTACTTGGCATCAACCATCAGTTAAAGCAATATGTAAAATAAACCATTGTAGAGGTTCTGTCTAATTTATTTAATGTCATACTTGCCAGACAACTACATATTCTAATAAATGCTGTTAAATTCAATCGATTAATCTTAGTCAGAGATATTGTATATTGTTATTTCTTTGCAACCTATAAGTATTACTAAAAACATTGAAAGTAAAATTCTATTTGCCATATGTTCAGTACACACATGCAAATACCATTACAAAGTGTACACATATACATATTTTAGCTTGTGAACTAAGAGTGCTAAGATGTTAATCAAGATAATGAAAATGTAAATTCCTAAGCTTAAAAGATCTTTTCCTTAGTTTTCCTCTTCTCACTCATCCTCCCAGATCCTGAGTTTCCTACCCAATTCCCAAATGTATGTTGTTTGCATACAACTAAAACTTAAAATCCTAAAGTGTAGGAAAGAGTGGAGTGATGGGGAGGGAACATTGTCAATGAGCCTAATTGAGGACAGAAGCAGGAGCTCTGGCCCTAAATCAAAAGGCAAATTCATTATAGCTCCCTGCTGCCTTGTTTGCCAACTCCCATCAAGCCAGAAGAGATTAAGAAGCTTCCAAAAACAATTTGGGGGCAGACTAAAAATGTAGCCAACCAGTAATTCGCATGAGTGAGTTATTATAGCTACTCCGTGAGCACAAATTCTACTTGTAAGATCAAATGATCAACTTGAAATACAGCGGGCTTATAAATCTATAGGAATTTTGCCACTATTTTCTTGCCCAGTGTTGAAATTCAAGTAGTTTTTTATATATTATTTGGCCATAAAAATGAATATTAAACAGTACTGAATGTTCTATTCAAAATAGACTTATCAAAAACACATTTAATCTCATCAATTTTCTGGG
Organism: Macaca mulatta; assembly: GCF_049350105.2. Lineage (NCBI taxonomy): Eukaryota > Metazoa > Chordata > Mammalia > Primates > Cercopithecidae > Macaca > Macaca mulatta. The sequence goes on from NC_133409.1 coordinate 111,402,671, forward strand.
AGTAAACAAATAAGCCCATTCCATTTTGAAACAATGTATGCAGCAGATTTTAACACAGTATTATTATCTTTCTTCTGAGTGTTTGTTGTTGTTTATCAAAAATGTGTAGTAATGCATACGTTAATTAGCTCCATTGAACAATTACATAATGTCTACATATTTCAAAACATCATGTTGTACATGATAAATATATATAATTTTTGTCAATTAAAAAATAAAATTAAAATTTGCTTTTCTTTTAAAGGCAGGGGACATTGCAAGATTTTCTGTTTGGGCCCTATAGTTTACATTTATTTTACACAAAATCTACTGTGGTAGAGATCTTCTGGGTATTGCTTAGAACGTAGTCAATTTCTATGAGTAAGATCTGCCCCACACATTAGTAGTGGTCCCTCGGCAGCCATGTTACCTTTCACAACCCCATGTCCTACCCAAGCAGTGTGGACCATATTTAAGCCAAAGCAGTAGAAAAGTAGAAACAAAAAGACTGAGACTACTACCTGCTCCTGGAATAAGTACTTTTGTGGCCTCACTGATCTTAGATTCTGTAAAATGTCCAGTACTTATTCACAAAAGTCCCTTTGAAAAGTTGCACTGTTTTAATGTGTATTTCTATTCATTTCAACTAAGAGGAAAGTGACCAAGACATCATAAGTTTTTCCTGTCAGAATGATCTTCAATTTTACTACGTTCACCAATAGTTTGAAAGAACAGATTTAATCATTTTGTAAAATCAATCTGTGATTTAAAAATATTCATTTAGCTAAGTGAAGAATTGTCAATTGCCATCTTACTTTTTTACTTCATGTCCCTTTTGTTAGTTCGAAATATGGTGAAATATTTCTTCCATAAAGAAGTGTAAAAATAAGTTTAAAAAAAATAGGATTATTCTATTTAAAGTAATAGCTGGCATATACTGAGCACTTAGTACACCTCAAAATCTGCTAAAAGCATGATCTCTACGGTATCTCATTTCATCATCACAATGACCTAACCCCATGAGGTCACCTCTTTTACTATTATCATTTCACTAATAGGGAAACTAAGACATTGAAAAGTTGCCCAAGATTATATAGCAGCAAAGTACTAGAGCAAGAATTCAAACTCCAGCACAGTGGCCTCAGAAGCGTACTCCTAGCTACCACGTTGTACATTTTAGACAGACTAACAAGGCACAACCAATCATAAACACATTTAAAAAGTATAAATAGTGATTTTGTCCTAGAAAAGAAAAAAAGATCTCAACAGTAACCTTATTTTTAAAATCCTTAGTCCAAAATAGTTTTTTAACCCCTGTTTAAGATTTTCAATACCTTAATAATAACTTACATCATTGTTTAATATTGTAAAACGGGTTATAAACATGTAAACTTATTTAATCCTCAGAACAACCGAATCAGGAACTGTATCAGGAATAAATGTTACAAAAAAAAAAAATTCTCTTTGGAGGGGAAGGGATTAAAATTTTGTCTAAAAAGTTTCTCTACTCCTTTCTTCCCTCTGTTCTTCCTCTTCATTTCTCTTAAACATCCACGTATGAAGGGATGAGAGAGTGAAGGACTTAAAGCCAGGCTAACAAAACTGGCTGGAACAAGTTGATCATTTACATGTTGATGAATGGTTATGTAACAACATTCTTCACTGAAAACTTCACTGCTTGTTTTTTGCTGAAGTAGATAGTAAATTAAGTAGCCAAGACATGGCGGTCAGAAACAAATACCACGAAGACTTTTATTCTTTCTTTGTGGATGTGTCATGGTATACTAGGTCTACAAAAAAACAACTTTCTTCATACCTTTTAAAATATAGCACCCTGAGAGCACTACCAAGAAAAAACAGTCCCAGCCTAAGACCGAAAAAACACAGGGAGAAACCTGCTGCTGTATCACTTAAAATATTTTTGTGTGTCTATTTATTCATCTATCCCTTTAGAGTTTATCTCTGGAAAACATTACATTCCAAACAGTCCAAAAATTAATGTCATCCTGACCAAACTGTGAAAGCCTTTTAAATAGTCAAATAATGATTTATAGCTAGTTTGTTTTCTATCTGGAAATATAGCAAGTGAACTATTTACACAGTAGCTGCTTTCCTTATTCATCTGGTTTGGATCAAATTAATCCACTTTTGGATAAAAGTTATCGTCAATTGTATGTTTATGATGCACAGTGGTATTTACCAGACATCTCACAGTTGCATTCATCTATGTTTTTGGTTAATCCTTCTCCTTTGACACCTAAATAATATAGAACACTTCTGCTCATTGGGAAGAGAATTACAATTATTTTACTCCAAATAATAAATCAGCAAAGAGATAACGAATTTCTAAATGGTGGCAGTTGCTCCCTGAGAAGTGCTGATCTGAAAGAATGGCTCTCAAACAAATGCTCCTCTAGGTGATCTACCCTTCCAAGGAAGGCTCAGTGCCGCAGGCAGCAACATGTGTGCTTAGAGCAGCTCTCAGCTTCCGCCTACTTACACCTGCTTCCTCCGCCCTACCAAGGATGTTTTCTGGGATTAGATATGAGAAGCCAGAAGATTTAGCTTCCGACAGAATTATCTGCAATTATCATTCTTCAAGGTACCTTTTTCAAATCTAACCATAAAATCAAAATAAATGTTTTAAAGAATAAAATTTTAAGCTGGCATTAGAAAGTGATTATCATTCATTAGTGTTACAACAATTTATTTACGTACATATACATACATTATGCATGTGGGCTATGTTCTGCTGTCTCCAATCTGAAATTTATAGATATAGGTTGTAGTGTGTGTTTTAAATATAAATCAATAACGGCTAGGAGCCAAAGTCATTGTTTTAGGAAGATATAATAATGAAATAATTCTTTCCCAAATACTGAGCTCATTATTTATTAATCCTGCGTAAGGCAAGAAGCCAGGAAAAAACATTTGTCACCATCACACTTGGGATCTCTGATAAATATGATCAGTGCTGAGATGCAGCCCAGGCTGGATATGAGCTCAGCTTTTTTTGTTTTTCTTTTTGTTACTTCCTCCACATCCCGCCTTTCAGCCTGTCCTTACTCCTCTATCAACGAGATTATGTCAAAGGGAGATGAAATGAGGACAGGGCCAGAATAATCTGCAAGTTTCTACTTTGGTTGATTCAATCAGTCTATTTTCAAATATGCCATTTAGTCCCGTTAATGCCATTGCTTTAAAAGTAGTTAAATTACCTGGTCATGGTTAAAAGAATTACTTCCCTGCAATTGCTCAGTAGTTCCAAAAGTGACTTTTATTGAAACAAATTAGCAAACAAAAAAGAACTAGATCATGTGCTATTTCTCTGAGAGCAAAGAAGTAATCTAAAATTGATTGATTAAGAATAGTATCAGGTACTATGGTACAAAAATTTTTCTATTTTCTGTTCTTATTTGTGTTGAAATCAGCATATGAATTTGTTATATTGCTGGAATTCCTTACTTTCAGCTCAGTTTTATCCTTTGCCCAAATATTTCTAAAAGTTATTTTGGATAAATTTAGTTTTATTTTCTTTGTAGAAAGACAAATAGAACTTCACCAATTAATAAAGAGAAACAGACATTAATAAAGAGAAATGGGTGCGATCACAAAGTGCATTCTGACCTCCAGCTGCCAGACTGGGTAAAAATATTATTTTCTCTGACCCCTGGCACACATACATGCCCAGTCCTGATGCTTTATCTTCCAGAATGCCAACACTATTCTGTTTAGTATTCCTTGGACACTCTCCCTAACAGCCATCTATTCCAAACCCCTAGATTTTTCTTTAGTTCTCTTGATCTTGGTCCCATACGTTTTTCAACTTTGATTACTACCCACTCTCTCAATTCCAAAAACCCGAGATAACCTATGGTGATAACTATCTCATCAGATACAAATCACTAATTTTGGAACCAAAGCCCATGGACTAAGCCCTTGCCAAAATTTGGTGGTATTCTGATCTTATACCTGGACTTGGGACCTACAGGTATGCTTATGATAACTTGGGTTACATCATCAAACCACGGATTAACTTGTAGCTTATTTTCCAAGGGCTCACTTAGTCTTCAAGGGTCCAGGATGTTATTGTGGGGCATGCTGCTAAAGCAGGACCTCCTCTTTGTTTCAGACTGTGAAGTGTATAAGTCTGGCCTAACAATTAGATTTTAAAGTCAATAGTATGTAGATCATTGCTGAATTCTACTAAGCAGCTCTCCCATGGAGCAGAGATGTGAAGAAAGAGTTCTGAGTAACATTATTATTTAACAGAGGAGCACAAGAAAAGAAACCAAAAGCTGCCATCAAACATATGAAAAAATACTTAACATCACTAATCAACAGAAAAACATAAATCAAAACTACAACAAGATACCGTCTCACACCACTCAGAATGGCTATTATCAAAAAGACAAAAAATAACAGATACTAGCGATGCTGTGGCGGAAAGGGAATGCTTATAAGCTATTGCGTATGTACAACAGTGAACGTAAATTACTTAAGCCGCTGTGGAAAGCAGTTTGGAGATTTCTCAAAGAACTTAAAATAGAACTACCACTTGACTTTGCAATCTCATTACTGGGTATATACCGAAAGGGAAATAAACTGTTCCACTTAAAAAAAAAAAGAGAGAGACATGCTCTCGTATGTTCATCACAGCACTATTCACAGTAGAAAAGACATATAATCAACCTAGGTGCCCATCAATGGTGGAATGGATAAAAAACATAGTACATATACACCATGGAATACTACACAGTCATAAAAAGAATGAAATCATGTCCTTTGTAGCAACATGTTGCAGCTAGAAGCCATCATTCAAAGCAAATTACACAGAAACAGAAAACAAAATACTACACATTCTCACCTACAAGTTGAGAACTAAACATTGGGTACATATGAACATAAAGATGGCAACAATAGACACGGGGGATGACTAGAAGGGAGAGAAGGTACGGGGAAGGTCTGAAAAATGACCTGTATTAGTCCACTTTCATGCTGCTGATAAAGACATACCTGAGACTGGGAAATTTGTAGAGAAAAAGAGGTTGAATTGACTCACAGTTCCACATGGCTGGGGAGGCTTCGCAATCTTGGTGGAAGGCAAAAGGCACGTCTTACATGGCAACGGTCAAGAGATAAAATGAGAGCCAAGTGAAAGGGGAAACTCCTTATAAAACCATCAGATCTCACGAGACTTACAACCACAAGAACGGTATGGAGGAAACCACCCCCATGATTCAATTATCTCCCATCAGGTTCCTCCCACAACATGTGAGAATTATGGGAGCTACAATTCAACATGAGATATGGGTGGGGACACAGCCAAACCATATCACTACCTGTTGGGTACTAGGCTCAATCCCTGTGTGGATGGGATCATTCATCTCAGCAATCACGCAATTTACTCATGTCACAAACCTGCACATGTACCCCTTGAATCTAAAATAAAATTTAAAACTATGTTTCAAAAACAAATGAAATCAATGAAGAAGATTACAAAAAATAATCAATAATAAATACAAATAATCACAACAGGATGTGGCCTTAGCAATCAAGAGAGAAAAATGTTTCAAGAGAAAAGAAGAAAACATGCCTAAACTGTAAAATATTAGTAAGAGACGACATGCAACGCATCCCAAAGAGTGCAACAGAATGCCATATGGTAGGATCTTTTTCATTAACTTGAGTCTTTAACATACAAAGATTACTCTCCCTCTTCCGGTTCCCTTTCTTTTCCAAGCAATTCAGACCCAAAACCATTAGGTGATGCCAAGCAAGACAGGGAAGCATCAGTGCTCTCAAAGTGGTCTCAAAACCTGAGCAGAATGAGATAGCTGTCTGTATTGGAGGGCTGCCCAGTGTGAGCTATTGGGGCACAAGTGTAGTGAGAAAAGTGCCCATATAGAGAAGGATAGCCAGGTCTGTGGTGTTAGAGCCCAGAGCAAGACGGAGAGGGTATCTATGCAGGGAAGGGTACAGCAATGGCAATGGAAGACTGGTTACATGGAGGGGATTGATCAAATAAGTATATATATTAAAAATAATTGTAGACAGCATTATCACTGTAGTTGAAGGAAGTTAAAAATTTGGAAAGAGAGAAAACTAGGATGAACCATGCGATGTCAGATTGGAATTGGGTATATCAGTATGAACTCATCCATTTCAACAAACATATAGATAGATAAAAAAATAAAATTAGCTTTGTCCACCAAAATGGTCTGAGAACAGCAACACCAACTAGCAAATCTACCCCTCAGGTCTTTACTTCTAACTATCTTCCTTCAACAAAAGGAGCCTTAGAGAAATGGTTAACTTCATGTCTGGGGCAGGGAAAATACAGAATGTTATGCCAAAAGATTTAAGCCCTCCAATACAGACAGCTATCTCATTCTGCTCAGGTTTTGAGACCACTTTGAGAGCACTGATGCTTCCCAGTCTTTCTTGGCATCACCTAACGGTTTGGGGTCTGAATTGCTTGGAAAAGAAAGGGAACAGGAAGAGGAAGAGTAATCTTTGTATGTTGTTGGAGTAGATTTAAAAAAAAAATAAGCCTTTCTTTTGTATAAACAGCATTAAATATACACAGTGCAAAACGTTTTCAGGGAATAATGGCAAATGCAATTCCTAAACAGGTAATCAAGACATTTTATCCTCTGGGATATGAAGAGTGAACTAATGAATATATTAGGAAAATAGAGAGATTGACATATTGCAACAATCCTATATTTTTAGGAAAGACAATATATATTCTTTTATCAGAGATGACAAGTGGATTATCTGACAATGCTTCTATTGTTGCTTAGGAACTCTTGATCTGAGGCTAATAATATAAAGTCTCTTAACTGAAACCTTCAGCTGGCTAAATATTGTTTAAGCAAGGAACTCAGAAATATGAGTTCTCTGATGACTAGATTGTCTGAAAATGTAAAAGTTAAACAATTGAAAGGATTATGAATGTTTTAAAGGCAAAATATACAAGGCACACAAGGCAACATGAAGTGAGGAGTGGCTCTAGCAGAATATTGAAGATATCATCACCTTTAGTAGGATAGTGTACAACTGAAGTAGAGAACGTTAAAAATACAATGTCCCTTATTTGTGTACGGTTTATAATTCCTAGGCTTTCTTTTTAAAACACACATCACTTAGAAATTTTTTTATTAAGTCTTAGTGTCCTAGAGTCTTACCTGTAGAGAAAAGACAGGATTAAATACAGGCAACTTCCCTAGAACTCTTAGCACTTAGGCACATCTATGATATTTTGGAAAGTTTAGGAAAGAGAAGGTTGGAGAGGGGAGAAGGGCAATCCTACTTTTGGCTTACTTGGAGCCAGTTTAGTATAGTCTCCAGCTAGCATAACTAATTTTACTCAGTTCTGAGGCAAAACCAGAATAATTTCAGCCTGGATTCCAGCAAATGCAGGATGATGGCCACAAAAGAAACTAGGCCCAAGAGTATAGGTGGATCAATGTAAATCCATCACTACTACCCGAAAAACAACTCTAAGGACATGCCCCGGCACTGCACAGGGATAGATACTGTCATCTACAGATAAGGAAACTAGGAAGAAAACACAAATCTATTGCTTCACAGATTTGCTCAGAGTCAGCTCCAAATAAGCAAGGGGGAAAGGGAAAAATAGAAACTGGAAATTATAAGTGTTTTTTTAAATTACCATTTTCTTTGAGGAATAGGCAAAATGCTTGATTAAGAAACTACAAGAACAACGTGGAATTTAAAATATTTTAAATTATTCTTTGAAATATAGATTAAGGCATGTGTATTATCTATTATCTCAACAGAAATTCATGAGTCATAATAAACAATAAGCCAAAACTATATTAGTAAATACAAGAGAGTAAGTGATTTGCTTATACGAGATAATTCATTCCTGAGGCATTTGAGCTAAAATATCTAGATGAGAGAAGACCTCACTAAATTAGCTTCACTTTTTTCACTGTACATATAATTGCCTCAATACATTGATTCACTTTTATTGGTCTATACCTACCCATATAGAAAAGGATATATTATATTGCTCCTAAATCCATCTTTATGTTTTAAGAAGCAAAAAATTAAAATTACCTCATTTCTCAAAGAGATGATACCAAACATTTTTCAGCACTCTATTGCCTAGCATACCTTTTGACTGTTCTTGAAAGGATTATATATAGTTTTGTTATGAAGAATCATATGCTTTTTAACTTCATTTAATTGAGCACAATTGTTTAATACATTTGTGTTATATATGGCATAGGAAGTTAATTTTTCTACATAATATGTCTTAAATAAAATAAAATCCAATATTACATATATATACATACTGTTAAAAATGAAAATAATAGCTACAACAAATCAAACATTAAGCATTATACTTTGTAAGTTGTTCATAATTTTCACAGTAGCCTTATGGTGTTGCTTTTTATCATTGCCATTTTATAGGTGAGAAATTTGGAACCCAGAGAAATTAAAAACTTTATTACAGAGTTAGTAAATGGTAGACCTGGATTTCATATAGTTTGTTAATTCTGGTTGAGCACATTTTTCAGTTAAAATATATCTTTCCAAATTTAGATACCATTCTTTCTAAGATACAAATATAATCTTTTAACTTACACAATTGTGTCTTATTAAAACATGAGACTCTTAAGCAATGACCTAGAAAGCATAGAATAGCCTAGTGAAGGTAAATATAGAGTAAAAAATTCTAGTTTTAAATAATTATCAAATAGCATTTATAACAGATTTTTGGGAAATTAGCTATTTTTCCATTTTGGAACTAAAAGTTTTAGTAGAAAAACAAGTTGTGTGAATTTATGCATTTCCTTTTTGTGATTGAAACACAGTATATAAAAATTTCTTACCATGATCTTAAGATGAATAGTTCAGTACACATACTAAATTGTTACTAGGGAAAGGTTTTGAGCTAGGTGTATTTTTATTAAAATATAATTATTTTCTTCAGTTTAAAAATGTTCCCATTGTTGAAATATATGATTTTTCATGGTTTCTGGTCCTATGGGAGATTGTAATTGATTTTGGTATAATATGTCAATTATAGTATTATTTTACAACTTAAATAATTTACTGTCTTGTGGTTCTAACTTTAGATATTTAAACACTTTCACTAGTTACCTGGAGAAAGTAAAAATATTAGTCATTAGTTACCTAAAGAAGTAAATACTACTCTTCTAAGAGAAACATTTTAATCACTCTTAAAAGAAAGGTCTAAATTTATTCATGTGTTTCTTATATTCTTTTACTTAACAGTATACATATCATATAGGACAAATAAAATGGAACAAATAAAAACATCCCCTTAGAACACACATTAGACAGATGACTGCGTGTGTCACTGGTAACTTGCTTTAAATATATATAATAATTGCTGTGCTGATTAATTTTTTCTCTTCTTCCATAGAACTCTAGGATATTATTTCAATCTTGTTGAAAGTTAAATATTAAAATTTAAAATTAACATTGCAACAAAAATATTATTAGTAAAGTGGTGGTAGCACATTAGGCTGTACAAAGAGCTATATGTGCGGGGAAAGCTTCTGTGTGGAGGGAGCTCCACACAGTATACACAGTATAAGCATACTATTTATTTTCACTTTCTTACAAGACCAGGTATGTGCCAGCAAATGTAAAGGAAATTACGTCTGCATTTTTATGTGTAACAATAATTGGTACCAATTTTTATGAGATTCTTTTTGGGGAAAGTAAGTATATTAAGTAGGCCAAAAATGTTCTTGTTTTAACTTTGGCTGTGAATTTGTGGGACAGCCATTTAATCTTTAGATTATTTTTTCTTCCTCCTTTTGTTTCTGCAAGATATCATGGGAATGAAGGAGAGGTGAAAATTGATAGCACTTTGGTGAAAGCCTTCAAGTGAAGGCAGCCAAAATTTATGAGTGGGAATTCATATATGAATAAATAATTTCCTATGTTCTCAATTGTTATATAGTTACCATTTCTGACACTTGCAATAGAAATATTTTGGAAATGAAGAGATCTTTCAAGGGACTAATATTTCTACAGTTCAGAGTATAAATATTTTTAAATCCTTAACTGTTATTTATTTTATAGCTGAAACATGTTTGAATGGTAAAATATTTTAAATTTAAATGTCAAATAAAAATTAATAAAACTTACACATAAATTTAAACATGTATTTTAAAATTTTCCTAGAGCTATTTATCAGCTCAAGTGAGTACTACTTTCCCTACTCCTCTTTTATCTACCCTTGAACACAAACATGAGTAATGATGGCAACTAAGTATGTTTATTTGAATTTTTAAAGAAAGAATAGCATATATTTTATTATATAATATAGCTTATTTTTCCAGGCAATACTTATAAAATTTACTCTGAGCAATAAAGGAAAAAGGAAGCATTCAGACTGAGTCTGGAAACAGAGATTTTAATTTGAGTCAGATTCTGGAGTTACCTCACTTCTACTCATTTGGCAAACCTCAGGAAAGCATTTGATTTCTCATATTTTAACTAGCCTTATGCTATCTATACAATGTTGTGTTTTATTGAAAGTCTAATCATTTCCTAAAACTATTCACCTGCCTACATTAAGTCATTCATTTTTCATTGTACAGATCTACAAAATACACATTGTGACTTTTACCAATTAATGTTCTAATAATATCATATTTTAACATATTTATTTGTACTCCTATGAAACAAGAGGAATTTGATGATAAAGCTTGAAAGTAATTCATAAGTTTGTTACTGCTGATATTTACTGTATCGTTCTATTTCTCACAGGGTATTAGATAGCTGTTTCTATCCCCATTGGTAGGAATTCTGTAACTTGAAAATTAATATATTGGTCTCCATTTAAACTTAAGGCTAACTGGTTTCTACATCATTTTAATATAATAGAAGTCTTTTTTGAAGGTGAAGAAAAATTTTATTTTGAAAAAATACATTCAATGTTAATAAGATTGAATATTATGTAATAAAAAGTCATAATTTTTAAAATTAAAAAAAGAAACTGAACAAATAGCTTCTTTTTTTCAGAAGTAAATGGAAATTACTTCACTATTTTAATCATTCATACTCAATTTTATACCCAGAATCTCAAATTGTACCATTTGGAAGCATTTAATATTTTAATCACCAACTTCTCCCTCTATATATACCTCACTATATTTGTCATTAGCCTTTCAGACATTTTTTCTTCTTCTTCTTCAGTGCAAGCACATAGTTCCTACTGGGACTAAAGGCAGTTAGTAATGTTCATCGTATAAAGAATAGGTCCAAATATCTGACAACTTTGTGGAGACAGACAGGAAATACCAAAGAAAGATTTTACTCTAAGGCAGATTCTGATTAACATCAAAGTTTTCAGTCTTTTGTCTTCTTTTCCAATTTTCTAAATAATGGAATCTCCCTTTCAAAGGTTGAAGTAAAATTTTATAATTTTTTTTTTCATTTCTTGCTAACTTAAAGCTAGAAAATAGTAAGTAATGAGAGTGCTAAAAAGTTAAGCTAACTTTTAAATTTTTCTGTGTGTGCATGATAGAACAACCACGAGTTGAAAAGTCAACTTAAAAATGTGGTTAATCAACTGAGTATTTTATAAGCAGAAAGAGTACTCTTTTCAAAATACAAATCAACTCTGAAACTTTCAATTGCTTCTATTACTCTTGGGATAAAGACCAAATTTCTAACCAAAAACCGACAAGGCTACTCTCTCTTCTAACCTTAAACTCCCTAAGCTCCCTCCACATAGGAGCTTTCCCTGCACAAGTAGATTATCTGCCTGGACCAGACTTCACTTGCCTTTTCATTGTCAGAGTTAACTGGGTCATTATTTCCTCAAGAAAGTCTTTGCTATCCCCATGGATGTGTTCAAACTCTTGTAACATCCTTTAATTCCCCTTTGGAGTTCTTATTACTATAGCAGTGTACATATATATATGTTATTTTTTGCTTAATGCTAATCTCCCTTACTAAACTGTAAATTCTCTTAAGTCAGGGACAGTGTTTGGCCTTTGTTAGACATTGGGTCCACAACATCATTTATGGGCTGAGCTTTGTGCCTGTATTCATAGGTTGACATACCTCAGAAAGTGACTATATTTGGAGATAGTTTTTAAAAAGGTGATTAAGTTAAAATCACATCATTAGGGTGGGCTCTAATCCAATATAACTGATGTCCTTAAAAGAAAAGGAGATTAGCACACAGATGTGCACACACACAGGGAACACCATGGGAAGACATGGCAAGGAGATGACCTACATGGAGTACAGTCAGTCACCTCACCATAGAATGATGGCTGGAGAATGCCATATGAAAGAGTATTTGTAAAATAAATAAATAAAGACTGTTCACGATGATTACTATTTCCCTTCTTAACTATTGAAAGAACTCCGGAACAAATTATACCATTGGGAAGATTTTCATGATTCAGTTGATTTTCCAAAAATGAAGCTATCCTACCCAACCAGGTATGGAGGCAATCTGCTTTTTATTCTGTTGTTACCACTTACCCAAGCGAACTGTGATAGGAATATAAGCAACCATGGACTCGTGAAGGTCCAGGTCTATTTTGCCATCTTTCAGATAAGATATTTTAGTAAAAAAAAAAAAAAACTGCCATGATGAGCTGCCTTATAGAGCTCTTTGAAAATATTCAAGTTGATGAAGTTCTTTGAGGACAAGTTAGTTTGTGCTGTTTAAGAATAAACAATTTGGCTTAACCATCTTCTGAAAGCCTCAGAAGAAACTAACCCAGCTGGCATCTTGATCTGAGACCTCTATTCTCCAGAATTGTGGGAAAATATGTTTCTGTTTTTCAAGCTATACTGTCTGTGGCACTTTTCTATGGATACACTAGCAAACTAATACAATATTTAGCTTAACATTTGGCACACAGTAAACATTTTTGGATGAATCAATCAGTAATATAAACCTGGATTTGAATCCTAGTTCTGTCACATTTATTTTTGTGATCTTAATCAAGTTTCTAAAGAAATTTTCTTAGCCTCATGACCCTCTTTTGTAAAGCTGGTACAAAAAACACAATTTATAGCATTGTTGAGAAGCCTAACAAGATATGTGTAAACTCTTAACATAAGTTTGTGGGCATCAACAGGCTCTATTTCTACTCCTTTCGCTTACTCTCTTAAAACAGAAGAATGAATTTTGAAAAGTTAGTCTCTTGACAAATTTTATTAAATAAAATACCAACCTTTAGTGATAGCATATGCAAATTTATAGTTTTGCCTTTCAAATCCCAAATATTTAAAACCTGATCGAATATTCAACAGTATAGGTTGTTTTATTCTTGAAATCTTTGACAAATCAATTTCATGAATCTTCATTGTAGACAGCAATAATCAAACTGTCATCAAAAGTCAGAAAAAAGCCTTCTGAATTTTATCTAGAAATAAGTATATACTTCTTCCTTGCTACTATTCCAAAGTCGTCAACTCCTCCAAGATCCATGTCCCCACGGCTCTGCTCCATGTCAACACAAGGAATCCAAAAGTGGTTCATAACTAGCACAAGGTTGTGCTTCTTGTTTCTGTGCAAGTCACATATCTTTTTGGGGATTCTTGGGCTATTGTATTTTGTGTTTAATTTGTACATATGTGATATCAAATTTGTCTCTTTTACAGTATGGTTTGCTTGCATTTATTAGAATCAACTGCCACTAGTTAAAAAAAGAAGTAAATAGGAACAGTAAATAGGAAAAAAAACTTTGAAAAATTAACACTTTTCTCCAATAATGAATATACTGTATTAGCTAAATATGCCAGCCAGCCAACATGCCAAAAACACAGACATTAAGGATGATTTTATACAAAAGAAGATTAAAAAAACAAAAACAAGAAAAAAAGATAGCAGTCAATAATAATAATGGCATCAAACTATCCTGTTATAGAAAACCTTACTATTTAGGTCTTTATACAGATCCACTTGGATCTGAGAAAATTATAATAAACACTTTCTTTTTCGATCATTGAGTATACTTTGCAGTTATCATAAAACATCTGTATCTTTCTATAGCCATTCCTCTTTTAGGTCTTTACAAGAGGACCAAGCTATTTCTATTGCTGTGCTCATCCACTTGAACTTGTCAGCTGTCTTGATATTACATTTGGCCAGTGGTAATAAATATCTGCAATGTTTCAAATTCTAAATCCTCTTTCTTTAGGTGAGTGTAATCAATCTAATGGGCTTCACCTTGCTTGTCTCGGAAATGTTCTGAAAAATGGCAAGTCAACACCATCTCCCTGGAATTCAGCACTCTCCAACATCTCTTCCTTCCCTATTACAGGCAAACTAGGCTAATTACTTTAATTCCAAAAAACATACCTTTGTTCACAGTGGTCCATGACATCAGTTAGGATTATACTAGTAACAAATAAAATAACAAACTACAACAGGCAATACCCCACCACAACATGCTTTTTGCCCAGTATTAGCTTCTTTCCCTTCCCTACATTACTTTCTGCTTGTCCTATTAGTGCTTCCTGGAGTTATATTTTTATCGAATTTTAATCTCCAAGTGTGCTTCTAGGGAAACACAACAAAGACAATGGTGACAGAACCTATGTGTATTCAATCTTCTTATCACACAGTCCGCTAAAACTTTTTAACCATATTCTCATTGCATTTGTTGAGATAATTCTGAGATTTAATAGTTTTGGAGTTGCCATTCAGGATTTTATTAAGAAAAAATAAAACTTACAGGTCTCAAGTTGAAACGGGTTTAATATAGGGAATTAGTGGGTCATACAACCATGAGAAGGGCTGAAGGAGCAAAAGTCAGGGAAACTGCTGATAGAATTCAGGAAATTAAGAAGTGCCGGCCAGGTGCGGTGGCTCACGCCTGTAATCTCCGCACTTTGGGAGGCCGAGGTGGGTGATCACGAGGTCAGCAGATCAAGACCACCCTGCTAACACGGTGAAACCCCATCTCTACTAAAAAAAAATTCAAAAAATTAGCCAGGCATGGTGGAGGGTGCCTGTAGTCCTAACTACTCGGGAGGCTGAGGCAGGAGAATGGCCTGAACCCGGGAGGCAGAGCTTGCAGTGATGCAGTGAGCCAAGATCATGCCACTGCACTCCAGCCTGGGCGACAGAGTCAGACTCCATCTAAAAAAAAAAAGAAGAAAGTGCCCACTGTAGCCTCCTTTATAGGAGCTGCCAGAGAACGGCTTCTTCTCTTTCAGTTTCCAAATTGAGTCCTACTGCTTCCCATTAGCAGAATCTAACCTGAAACACTCCTGGTAAGGGAATCTGGGAAATGGTTTCCCAGGCTTTCCCCTTACTTAAGTCATGTATATAAGGGAGTGAGGATGAAAACAAATTTACCTTACAGTGGGACACTATTTACTCATGAAGTGCAGCAAGCCATTTTTCTGGTTACCCATTTTCTGAAAGTCCCAAGCATCTACAGAAAGCCAAGCCTATTCCAGAGGCTATTCATAGACAAATCCATTAAGTAAGGTTCCTTGGCAAACACATAAAATGCCAAAGTTTGAATTAATGTCCAACCACTGAGAAAAGCAAAAAAATACTACACAATTTAGTCAATTCCTTTGCAATTCTGTGAAAGAAACTTAAATTTCTCTTTGAAAGACCATGCCAAGACCTGGTAATTATTTTCAAAATTTCATTGTGAAGGAATACCCATTGTTCTCATAGCTAACAACAAAGGGTTAAATTACTGTGTAGGTAAGTTTAAAGCAAGTTTACTGTAAGAGGAATTTTGGAATGTCTCTGTTGGTTAGGGAGAAATAAAGAGCAAGAAAAAAGGATGGTATGACTTCAAGGTCTTTGCTCATCTTTAAGATTTGTGTTGTCCAAATATCTATATCCACACCCAACCACGCCCCATTCCTCTTACTTCAAAAAAAAAAATCAAATCACATTTTTGGCAAAAAAAAAAAAAACAGTTTAATGATTATTTTGCCAGAAATTAGATTCAGGAAAAATGACTGAAAGAGAATTTTTCTCCATGTACACTCAGAATTATTAATATCCCTCTACACATGTACATCCATTAATGACCATTCAATAGAAATAGTGCATAGTTATGATTTTTAAATATATAAAAGTGTAAAATCATTTTGGTATGTCAATATCTTTAGATTATAAACATTTTTTGTGAGTTATTTCATGACAAGTTTATGAGCACAAATAGCAATTCTGATATACTAATTCTACAGAAAAATAAATGATGTTAAAGCAGTTTATTTTAATAAACACTAGAAACATTGTAAGAATAGAATATTAAAATGACTTCCAATAATGATTAACTATTTTTGAACATTTATATTAAAACTCCCATTAAAAAGGGAATTCACATTTAAAATGGTAATTTATTCATACATGATCAATTTTTAAATAAAGCTGTTTTAAAATTTTTAAGATTTTCTTCTGTTTTTTCTTGGCTTTCTGTAGATGCTTCATTTTTAATAAAAAACAAAGAGAAAGTCTGTCCAGGCTACACTGTCCAAACAACAAAAATTCACGTTAGCCATAATGTGATATTATGAGGTATCTTATGAATAGTTCAGCTAAATACTGCCCTACTCATATATTTTCATTCTCTTATGGAAGTGAGATTACTTTTTTCCCATCAAATTTTATTTCAAGTTCCAAAATACGTGTGCAGGATGTACAGGTTTGTTACATAGGTAGACATGTGCCATGGTGGTTTGCTGCACAGATCAACCTATCACCTAGGTATCAAGCCCAGCATCCATTAGATATTCTTCCTGATGCTCTCCCTCCCCACACTGCCTCCAACAAGCCCCAATGTGTGTTGTTCCCCTCCCTGTGTCCATGTGTTCTCATCATTCAGCTCCCACTTATAAGCGAGAACATGCGGTGCTTAGTTTTCTGTTTCTGTGTTGGTCTGCTAAGGATAATGGCCTCCAGCTCCATCTGTGTTCCTGCAAAGGACTTGATCTCATTCCTTTTTATAGCTGCATATATATTCCATGGTGTGTATGTACTACATTTTCTTTATCCAGTCTATCATTGATGAGCATTTGGGTTGATTCCATGTCTTTGCTATTGCAAATGATACTGCAATGAATATATGTGGAATGTATCTTTATAATAGAATGATTTATATTCCTTTGGGTATATACCTAGTAATGGGGTTGCTGGATCAAATGATACTTCGGCTTCTTGATTTTTGAAGAATCACCACACTGTCTTCCACAATGGTTGAACTAATTTACATTCCCAACAACAGTGTAAAAGCATTCCTTTTTCTCCGCAGCATTGCTGGGATCTGTTATTTCTTGACTTCTTAATAATCACCATTCTCACTGGTGTTAGGAGCTGGTACCATTTCTAGTGGAACTATTCCAAACAATTGAAAAGGAGGAACTACTCCCTAACTCATTTTGTGAGACCAGCATCATCGTGATACCAAAACCTGGCTGAGATACAACAACAACAACAAAACTTCAGGCCAATATCCCTAATGAACATTAATGCAAAAATCCTCAATAAAATACTGGCAACCCGAACCCAGCAGCACATCAAAAAGCTTATTCACCACAATCAAGTTGGCTTCATCCCTGGGCTCAACATACACAAATCAATAATTAAAATTCATCACACAAACAGAACTAAAGACAGAAACCACATGATTATCTCAAAAGATGGAGAAAAGGCCTCTGATAAAATTCAGCATCCCTTCATCTTAAAAATTCTCAATAAACTAGGTACTGAAGAAATAAACCTCAAAATAATGAGAGCCATAGACGACAGCCAACATCATACTGAATGGGCAAAAGCTGGAAGCATTACCCTTAAAAACCAGTACAAGAGAAGGATGCCCTCTCTCACCAGTCTTATTCAACATATCATTGGAAGTTCTGGCCAGGGCAATCAGGCAAGACAAAGAAATAAAGGGCATTCAACTAGGAAGAGAGGAAGTCAAATTATCTCTGCAGATGACAGGTTCCTATATCTAGAAAACCCCACTGTCTCAGCCCCAAAGCTTAAGCCAGTAAGCAACTTCAGCAAAGTCTTAGGATACAAAATCAATGTGCAAAAATTGCTAGCTTTCCAATACACCAACAACAGGCATGCAGAGAGCTAAATCATGACTGAACTCCCATTCACAATTGCTGCAAAGAGACTGAAATACCTAGGAACACAGCTCACAACGGATGTGAAGGATCTCTTCAAGGAGAACTATAAATCACTGCTCAAGGAAATCAGAGGGGACACAAAAAAATGGAAAAACATTCCATGCTAAAGCATAGGAAGAATTAATGTCGTGAAAATGACCATACTGTCCAAAGTAATTTATAGATTCAATACTAGTCCCATTAAACCACAATGGACATTCTTCACAGAATTAGAAAAAACTATGTTAAAATTCACATGGAACCAAAAAAGAGCCCATATAGCTAAGACAATCTTAAGCAAAAAGAAAAAAGCTGGAGACATCATGCTACCTGACTTCGAACTATGCTACAAAATCTTCTTCTTTAAAATATTTCAAGTCGCTGGGTGCGGTGGCACACGCCTGTAATCTCAGCACTTTGGGAGCCAAGGCGGACGGATCACGAGGTCAGGAGATCGAGACCATCCTGGCTAACACGGTGAAATGCCGTCTCTACTAAAAATACAAAAACTTAGCCAGGCGTGGTGGTGGGTGCCTGTAGTCCCAGCTACTCAGGAGGCTGAGGCAGGAGAATGGCATGAACCCGGAAGGCGGAGCTTGCAGTGAGCCGAGATGTTGCCTCTGCACTCCAGCCTGGGCGGCAGAGCCAGACTCCATCTCAAAAACAAAAAACAAAACAAAAAAAAAATTCAAGTCATATTCTGGAAAAAATCAAGATTAAAATTTAGAGTCACAATTTCTATTTTAAAGCATTTATATCAAAACTAAAAAAAGTTAAAATTCTACTTTTCTGTTCGAATTACATATGTAAATACTTTAATCGAAAAATTCTCATGAATATTCAGTAAAAATAGCAACATTTTACACACCAAAACTTGTTACTTAAATATATGTTATAAAAGAAGTTTATTAAATTCATCACACTATAACCTCTTTTGTTCCTCACATTTATTGAGGCATAATTGGCAAATTTTAAAAATTATATATATTTAAGGTGTACAACTTGATGTTTTCACATACATATACTCTGCGAAATAATCAGCACAATCAAGCATTGACCAAAAAACCCAAAGTCTGTAAAACATTTGCAGAGGTTTATTCTGAGCCAAATATGAGAACTATGGTCTGTGACCACCTCAGGAGGTCCTGAGAACATGTGCCCAAGGTTGTTGGGTTACAGCTTGGCTTTATACCTTTTAGGGAGACAGAAGTTACAAGCAAAGGCATAAATCAATACATGTAAGGTATACATTAGTTAGTCCCAGAAGGGCAGACATCTCAAACTAAATACTTGCAGGTCATAGGTGAAGTCAGAAATTTCCTGATTGACAAATGGTTGAAAGAATTAAGCTTTGCCTGAAGAGTTGAACGCAGCATAAAGAAATAATTGAGTTAAATAAGGAAAGGAAGTCAACGTTCTTTTTACATAGATGAAGCCACCAACAGGCTTCAGAAAGAACAGATGGTAAATGTCTCTTATTGGACCTTAACAGGTGTCAGACTCACCAGAAAAGATTTTTAAGAGAAGAAGATTGTCTACAGAATGCACATTTCCCCAACAAGAGATAGCTTCACAGGGCCGTTTCAAAATATGTCAAAGAAATATATTTTGGGGTAAAATACTTTGACCCTCTGCAGGGCCTCCTAACTGAAATGTGATGCATCATCAGCATAAGGTTGGAATTTGGTATTTTATTGCTACAAAAAGTGTTTTGTCAGTTTTAAGATCTCTATTTAATGTTAAAGCTGGTCAGTTGTGCCTAAATTCCAAAGGGAAGGGTATATACTAAGGCATGTCACATGCCCCCCTTCCCATCGTGGCCTGAACAGGTTTCTTTGGGGTCCCTTTGGCCAAGAAGGAGGGTCCATCAGTTGGTTAAGAGGTTCAGAATTTTATTTTGGGTTTATACAAGCTAATTAACATGTCCATCTTCTCACAGAGTTACCATTTTCTCTTCTATGTCTGTGGTGAAAATATGATACTATCCTAGGAAATTTCAATGTTCACATTAGCTCTCCTGAACTTATTCATACTGTATATTTGAAAGTCTATACCCTTTGGCCCACATTTCTAATTTTTCTCCCTCCTAGTCTCTAGCAACCACCATTCTACTCTCTGTTTCTATGAGTTTGACTATTTTAGATTCCAGATCTAAGTGACGTGGTAACAATATTTGTCTTTCTGTGTCTGGCTTATTTCACTTAACATAATGTCCTTCAGATTCATCCACCTTGTCACAAATGAAAAGGTTTCCTTTTTTTTTTTTTTTTTTTTACAGTGGAATGTTAACCTATTGCATGGATTGTGTGTGTGTGCAGTTAGAATACACACACACACACATGCACATTGTCAGAGCAACCTTAGCTCTAGATATAGATCTAAAACATATAAAATTATTATCTGGAATAGCTGGTTCCACGCTCATGATCATTAAAGCATTATTCACAGTAGGCAAGATATAGAAACAACCTAAATGTCTATCAATAGATGAATGGACATTTTATATATACTACATATACCCATATATACTACATATAGGTTCATGTATCTTTCTAATGTGTTATTGGATTCAGTTTGCTAGTATTTCGTGGAGAATTTTTGCTTTTATGTTCAGGAATACTGGCCTATGTTTTCTTTGCTTGTGTTATCTTTTTCTGGCTTTTGTATTAGAATAATGCTGGCCTCATAAAATATGTTTGGAAATATTCCCCCTTTTCCACTTTTTTGGAAGAGTTTGAAATAAATGAGCATTAATTATTCTTTGAATATTTGGTGGAATTCACCAATGAAGCTATCTGATCCTGGACTTCTAGTTCTTGGAAGGTTTCTGACTACTGATCCAATCGCCTTATTTATTATTGATCTGTTTAAGTTTTCCATTTATTCTTGATTCAGTTTCTGTAGGTTGTATTTTTTTTAAAAGATGTATCCATTTCTTTGAGGTTATTTAATTTGTTTGAGTATAAGTTTTCATAACAGCCGCTTATAATTCTTTTATTTATGAGTCATCTCTTATAATTTCTTCTTTTTTTTATTCTAACTATTTGAATCTTCTGTTTTATTAGTTAGCATAGCTAGGGGTTTGTCAACGTTTATCTTTTCAAAAAAAACAACTCTTAGTTTTTTCAAATTTTTTCTATTCTGCATTTTACATATTTCTACTGTTATCTTTATTATTTCTTTTTTCCAATAATTTTAATTTAAAATATTTTAAATTTAAATTTTAAATTTTCTACTTTTTAAAATTAGGTTTTTGCCATTATAAACTTTTTTCTTAGTACTGCCTTTGTGCATCCATAAGTTTTCATAGGTTGTATTCTCATTTATCTTGAGATACTTTTTATATTCCCACTATGTTTTCTCTTTTATCCAATGTTTGTTCAAGAGTGTGTTTAGTTTCTATGTATTTGTGAATTTTCTCATTTTTTTACTGTTATTGTTTTTAGTTTTATTCTATTGTAGCTGAAAAAGATAATTGGGGTAATTTTAATCTTTTTAAATTCATCAGACCTGTTTTGTGATATAATGTGATCTATCCTGGAGAACATTCCACATGCACTTGAAAAAAATATATATTCTTCTACTGTTGGATGGAAATATCTGTGTATGTCTGTTAGGTCCACTCAGTCCATAGTGTTCTTCAAGTTAGCTGTTTCTATATTGATTTTGTATCTGGATGTTCTATCTATAAAGGACAGCACTGAAGTATCCTACTATTATTGTATTTTTGTCAATCTCCCTTTGTAACTTTTAGTATTTGCTTTATATATTTAGGTGCTCTGATGTTGGGTATGTGTATATTTGTAATTGTTATAACTTGCTGTTGAATTGACCATTTTATCATTATATGACAGATTTTTTTTTCTTTTACTGCTTTGACTATATCATCCCACTCCCTCCTGTTCTGCAAGATTTCTGGTAATAAATCTTCAGATAGTCTCATGGAAGAACATGAAAAAGAAGCAGTGAAGGAGACTTAGAAGGAACAGACAGTGAAGTGGGAGGAGAATCAGGCAACAGGGAGCCCACACAGCGATGATCAAGAGTTTCAAGGAAAAGGGCATTGTCCACTGTGTCAAATGCTACTGTGAGAGGAAATAAGATAAGGCCTTAGACTTGGGGAAAACATGTAATAGCAGGATTAAAATAAATCAGTCAAGCACTTTAAAAATGCTCAGAGCAGTAAAAAGCAAACAAAGAAATTAAACTACCACCTAATGATATTGGGAAAGGTAACAAATAGCAATGAGCAGGTCAATGATCAAGAAAAATAGAAATTTTTGCTTAAATATTTCTTATTTAAAAATGGTCTTCATAGCAGCATAATTTATAATCCTTTGGGTATATACCCAGTAATGGGATGGCTGGGTCATATGGTACATCTAGTTCTAGATCCTTGAGGAATCGCCATACTGTTTTCCATAATGGTTGAACTAGTTTACAATCCCACCAACAGTGTAAAAGTGTTCCTATTTCTCCACATCCTCTCCAGCACCTGTTGTTTCCTGACTTTTTAATGATCGCCATTCTAACTGGTGTGAGATGGTATCTCATTGTGGTTTTGATTTGCATTTCTCTGATGGCCAGTGATGATGAGCATTTTTTCATGTGTCTGTTGGCTGTATGAATGTCTTCTTTTGAGAAATGTCTGTTCATTTCCTTTGCCCACTTTTTGATGGGGTTGTTTGTTTTTTTCTTGTAAATTTGTTTGAGTTCTTTGTAGGTTCTGGATATTAGCCCTTTGTCAGATGAGTAGATTGCAAAAATTTTCTCCCATTCTGTAGGTTGCCTGTTCACTCTGATGGTAGTTTCTTTTGCTGTGCAGAAGCTCTTTAGTTTAATGAGATCCCATTTGTCAATTTTGGCTTTTGCTGCCATTGCTTTTGGTGTTTTAGACATGAAGTCTAAAGACACATGCACACGTATGTTTATTGCAGCACTATTCACAATAGCAAAGACTTGGAATCAACCCAAATGTCCATCAGTGACAGATTGGATTAAGAAAATGTGGCACATATACACCATGGAATACTATGCAGCCATCAAAAAGGATGAGTTTGTGTCCTTTGTAGGGACATGGATGCAGCTGGAAACCATCATTCTTAGCAAACTATCACAAGAACAGAAAACCAAACACCGCATGTTCTCACTCATAGGTGGGAACTGAACAATGAGATCACTTGGACTCGGGAAGGGGAACATCACACACTGGGGCCTATCATGGGGAGGGGGAGGGGGGAGGGATTGCATTGGGAGTTATACCTGATGTAAATGACGAGTTGATGGGTGCAGCACACCAACATGGCACAAGTATACATATGTAACAAACCTGCACGTTATGCACATGTACCCTACAATTTAAAGTATAATAATAATAAATAAATTTAAAAAAATGGTCTTCAAATTAAAGGTGAGTTCAATAATAAGGAGTGGAAAGGCAAGCCCTTGATATTTGTAAAAATGGAATTCTGCCATAAATGACTTGTTGGCAGGGCCTCTTCAAGTACCTGGCTGAGTGATCTCAAACTTGTTGACATGTATCACAAGTAGCCACAAAGAATATGAGGGTTTCCAAAAGACTATAAATGAACAAATGTGACTTTTATTAAAGAGGAGCAGGAATTTTAGTATTAATATTGATATGATATTTAACAATTTCTATAATTGTTTATTAACAAAATTGCTTTGAGATATTGTTCATCAAGCCATCATTTAACAAAAGCTACTTTTGTTAGAGCACCTACTATGTGCAAACACTATGCTATAAACTGGTGACATTAACATAAAAGCATTTAATATCTTATATATGTATTATTTTTTAGTCACGAAACACTTTACATACAATATCCAGTGTGATAATCACAACAACCCTATGATGTAGACAAAATAGACACTATTTAACAGATGTGAAATATAGAATTCAGATAAATGTAGTGACTTCTCCTGGTAATCCAGCTGGAAAGCGAAATTTTTAATGATTATGTCTAGTGATCTTTTTGTTATATCATGGCTTTGCAATAATTAGGAGCTACTATCTGAAATAATCTCCATCCTTATAGCATTTTTAGGATATTAGAACAGCATATTCTCATAGTTTAGCAGATTATGACACTGCTAAGTCATTTGTCAAATTCCTCATGAGCATTTAATCAATGAGATATAGTAATATGGGTTGATGAAAAAATTCAGTAGTTTTCCAAGCAGGTTATACAATCACCTCAAGAGTCAATATTAATTTAAAATGCTTCTTCTAATGAGGAAGTACAGGATTCTACTCATAGCTTTGTCCCTCAATATGCAGTAGTGGTGCAGATATAAAGCCAGGTATTTCAGGTATTTTTTGTTAAATCAGCCAGAGATCTATAATACATATTTGTAACTAATACAATGAAAAAATTAAAATTATCTTAATAGGTGAAGATCATACATAATATCTAATGTTATTAAAGTAAATTTAATATCACACATTTTATTTCAAACAATGGCACATATAAGGGGAGATTTAAATTAGTACTAGCTTAAATAAAAATGAGTTGGGAAGTTAAAATTTATTTTAAAGGGTTAATAACCCTATCAATCTGCTAAAAGGCATAGTCATCAGGAAAACACAAATTGAAACCAGAATGAAATACAAATTCAAAACTACCAGAATAGCTATATTTAAATGACTAGCAAGATATGTCGCAACTAGAACTCATTAATTGCTAGTGAGAATGCAAAAGGGTACTATCACTCTGGAAAACTGTTTGACTATTTCTTAAGAAGTTAAATATATCTTCTGCCCTAGCAATTTTATTCCTATATACTTACCCAAAAGCAACAAAAAATATGTTCATTAAAGTTTTTACAGAAATGTTCATAACCTTACTGTTATAATACATCTATATATACATATGATATAATACATACTGTATAATTCCATTTTTATTATCACTAAAACTAGTCAATAGTGACAGAAGTAATAAAATGATTGCCTTTAGGGGACAAAGAGCAGGAAATTAACTTGAAACAGGAATAGTGATCTTTCTGGAATGAAACAAATGTCCTATATCTTATGTTGAGTAGTAGTCACATAGGTGTCCACAATTTTCAAAAATCATCAAAGTGAAAACTTACAACCTCTGTATTTTATTCTATTTTAAATAAATGATACCTTAATTTCAAAAAGATAAAACATAAAAAAACATTGTTTTCCATTGAAGGAATACAAGAAAAACTGGTATAAGTTACAGAAAAAGAAATTTTGTTTTGACATAAAATTTTCTAAACTTAAGAAACTTCAAACATAGAATAAGCTATTTCATTAAACTATATTTATCATTTCTAGGCCAGACACGGTGGCTCATGCCTGTAAACA
Organism: Macaca mulatta; assembly: GCF_049350105.2. Taxonomy (NCBI): domain Eukaryota; kingdom Metazoa; phylum Chordata; class Mammalia; order Primates; family Cercopithecidae; genus Macaca; species Macaca mulatta. Next base: position 111,428,136 of record NC_133409.1, read on the forward strand.
AAGCACTTTTGGAGACAGAAGCAGGCAGATTACCTGAGGTCGGGAGTTTGAGACCAGCCTTGCCAACATGGCGAAATCCCATCTCTACTAAAAATACAAAAATTACCCGGGTGTGGGGGTGGGTGCCTGTAATCCCAGCTAATCGGGAGACTGAGGCAGGAGAATCACTTGAACCCATGAGGTGGAGGTTGCAGTGAGTCAAGATCATGCCATTGCACTCCACCCTGAGTGACAAGAGTGAAACTCTGTCTCAAAACAACAACAAGTATATTTATCATTTTTGAAAATATTCAAACAAAAGGAGAATGACCTACTTTTGGAGACTAATTCAAATATCCAGGCAGAAATACTTCCTAGAGCATTTTAAAGCCTTTTTATCAGACTCACTGATATCCTAAGTTAACAGAGATTTTCTTTTATCACACTTAGTCCATATTTAACTTCTCATCTCCTTCTTTTACATCTAATTAAACAGCATTTAAGAATGCTAAAACAGTAGAAAAAGCTAACAGACTTAAACTTATAAGCCACTTCTATAGGCTTATAATGCATACACTACTGCATTAAGAAGGATCCTGAGGACAAACCCACAGGTTAGTAGCAAAAAATATTGTCACTGTTTAGTGGAATCTGCCATGAGCCTAAGAGGCAAGGGAGTGACAAAAATACCAGACTTTGCCATCACAGAGTTAAATAAAATGTGTAGAGCTGTACGTCAGATAAAAATGGTTATTATAGACTGAGGCCTCAATATGCCATAAACCAATAGCCAACAAATTAGTAAAGAAACGAAATAAGGAAGAGAAAAGAAAGTGTGAGGGAAATATTAGTATCTAAATATATATTGCTTTATGGCAGTTTTCTTTCCTGGTTGCCAGATTTAGAGTATCTGGAATATTTAAACAATGTACTAAATTGATTTGGGCATGATAGCTAAGCATAAACATAGTGAAATAGTCTAGGTTTTCTCCTCAACAAAATACTAGCAAACTACATTCAACAATACATTAAGAAGATCATTCATCATGACCAGGTGGGATTTATCCCGGGGCTGCAAGAATGGTTCAACATATACAAATGAATCAAGGTGATACTACATATCAACAGAATAAAGAACAAAAACTATATGATCATTTCGATTGATGTTGAAAAAGCATTTGATAAACTTTAGCATATCTTCATAATAGAAATCCTCAAAAAACTTGGTTTAGAAGAGCTATAACTCAACATTTAAAAAGCTATATATAACAGGCCCACAGCTAGTATTACACTGAATAGGGAAAAAAATCAAAGTGTTTCCTTTTAGATCTGGAACATTACAAGAATGCCCATTTTCACTACTGTTGTTCAGCATAGTACAGAATGTCTTAGCTAGAGCCATCAGACAAGAGAAAAAAATAAGGGGCATCCAAATTGGAAACAAAGAATGCAAATTATATTTCTTTGCAGATAATATGATCTTACATTTGGAGAAAACTAAAGACAACACCAAAAAAACTATTCAAACTGATAAATTCAATCAAGTTGCAGGATACAAAATCAACATATGAAAATCAGTAGCATTTCCATATACCAACTATGAACAATCTGAAAAAGAATGAAAGTACTCCATTTACAATAGCCACAAATAAAATGAAATAACTAGGAATTAACCGTAAAAGTGAAAGATCTCTATAAAGACAACTATAAAATGATAATGAGAGAAATTGAACATGATACAAAAAATTGGAAAGATATTCTATGTTCATGGACTGGAAGAATCAATATTGTTAAAATGTCCATACTACCCAAAGCAATTCACAGATTCGATTCAATTTTTATAAAAATACAAATGACATTCTTCACAGAAATGGAAATAGCAATTCTAAAATTTATATGGAACCACAAAAGACCCAAAGTAGCCAAAGCTACCCTAAGCAAAAAGAACAAAACTGGAGGAATGACACTACCTGACTTCAAATTATATTAAAGGGCTACAGTAACCAAAACAGCATGGTATTGGCATAAAAACAGACACAGAGACCAACAGAATAGAATAGAGAATCCAGAAACAAGTCCATGCACCTACTGTGAACTCATTTTTGACACAGGTGCCAAGAATATACACTGGAGAAAAGACAGTCTCTTCAATAAATGGTACTGGGAAAATTTAATATCCATATCGATATCTACCTGCAGAAGAATGAACTCTCACCATATACAAAAATCAAAGGAAAATGGATTAAACACTTAAGTCTAACACCTCAAACTACTATGAAACTACTGCAAGAAAGCATTGAGAAAACTCTCCAGGATATTGGTATGGGCAAAAAAAAAAAAAATCCTTGAGTACTACCCCACAAGCATAGGCAAACAAAGCAAAAATGGAAAAATGGGATCACATCAAATTAAAAACTTTCTGCACAGCAAACAATCAACAAAGTAAACAGATAACACAGAGATTGTGAGAAAACATTTGCTAACTACTCATCTGAAAACAGATTAATAATTAGAATACATAAGAAACTCAAACAACTCTAAAATTTCTAGACTTCAAAAAACTTAAAAATCTAATACTTGATTTAAAATTGTCAAAAGATTTAAATAGACATTTCTCAAAAGGAGACATATGAATGGCAAACAGGCATAAGAAAAAGTGCTCACCATTACTGATCATCAGAGATATGCAAATCAAAACTATAATGAAATATCATCTACACTCCAGTTAAAATGACTTATATAAAAGTAAGGCAAGCCAGGCATGGTGGCACATGCCTGTAGTCCCAGCTACTCAGGTGGCTGAGATGGGAGGTCACTTCAGCCCACAAGGTCAAGGCTGAAGTGAGCTGAGATCACAACACCTCACTCCAGCCTGGGTGACAGAGTGATACCCTGTCTCAAAAAAAGAAAAGTCAGGCAATATCTAACGCTGGCAAGGATATGGAGAAAAGGGAACCCTCATACACTCTTGGTGGGAATGTAAATTAGTACAGCCATTATGAAGAACAGTTTGGAGTTTTCTCAAAACAATTAAAAATAGAGGTACCTTACGATCTAGGAATCCTTCTGCTGGGTTTTTACCCAAAGGAAAGGAAACAAGTATATTGAAGAGATATAGCTGTACTCCCATGTTTGTCCCAGCACTGTTCACAATCGCCAAGATTTGGAAGCAACCTAAGTGTCCATCAACAGATGAATGAAGAAAATGTGACACTTATATACAATGAAGTATCTTATTCAGCCATAAAAGAAAATTAGATCCAATCTTGTCATTTGCAATAATATGAATGGACTGGAATTCGTTACATTAAGTCAAATAAGGCAGGCAGAGAAAAACAAACGTCTGATATTCTCACTTATTGGTAAGCATCTAAAAATCAAATCAATTAAATGCATGGAGAGAGAGAATAGAAGAATGGTTACCAGAAGCTGGGAAGGGTAGTGGGAAGGAGATTGAGATGGTTAATAGGTACAAAAAAGATAGAAATAATAAATAAGACCTAGTGTTTCATAGTACAACAGGGTGATTGTCATCAAAATAATTTAATTGTACATTTTAAAATAACTGAAAGACTATAATTTAATTGTAACAAAAAGGAGAAGTGCTTCAGGGGATGGATACCCAATCTACATGTTGCGACTATTATGCTTTGCATGCCTATAGCAAAATATTTCATGTACCCCATAAATGTATACATCTATTTTGTACCCACAAAAATTAAAAATTAAAAAATTTTAAAAGCCTGGATTTGCAATAAAAGTTAAAATACTGTAATAGTACTCTCCTAAAATCAGACTGAAAGCACAGACATAAAGATTTACATAAAGCTAAATCTAGTAGAAACCCACTTTGATTTACAAAATTGTAAATATTTTTAGGAACTTTGTAATGCATAAACTTCTCCTTCCCTGCCTCACACAGATCTAAAGTGACCAAACATACTAAATATGTAATGTGTAATTTCCAGCTGAAAAAAACTTAACCCAGCCCCTCCTGGCTCAGTTAGAAGGTCATTTCCTTGGAAAGAGCTATACCACCAATGGTGAATAAAGTTCCAGTTGCAGTCACAAATGTGGCAATACACAAGATGTCTTCATAGCAAGGCTAATCACCAGATGGGGAGTTTGACTAATTGGCTGAAGATGTTTTCTGCTCTGGTCATACCTTGGCAAATAGAACAAAGAGAGGCCAAGAGACCTAATGGCTAGAACATGAGTATGAGTGTGGAGTTCTGTGATCTGCCCTCTGTCTGTTGTGGGTCTCTGGACAATTCCGTTAACCTTACTGTATTTTATTTTACTATAAATATAAGTAAGACTCTGCATACTTATCTAAGATATTTTCCAGAAAATGTTACAGGCAAAATTATTAAGGTTAAAATAAGAAAGAATTCCTCTATATTGAAACATTCTTTTCTGAAGCAAATTAGGTTTATTCTTAATTTATCTTGGTTCAGCATGTAGGGTCAGTTACATGGCAGCATTTTCTTAGGGATGAAAATTTTAAGGGGTAAAGAACCACCGACAGTCAAACACTAGGGGCCAGGACTCCTCCATGGCAAAGAGCAGCTTAAGGTCAAATTTATTCACTCAGTGTCTTACTTCTTCCTATTCACCCAAAAGTTAGGGATAAAGTGAGCACCCACCAGCAGAGGTGCAGCCAGGTTAGAAACCAGCTTTCATGTAAACAAGTCAGTACCAAAATATTTAGGAATAGCCAACACACAAACTAGACAGAAAAAAAAAATGGTTCTCAAATTTTAAAAAAATTTAGGATTACAAGCATGAAGAATTAATGCTAATAATTAATGAGGGTCTGCTATTCCCACTAGTCTGTAGATTCCTTGTGGGTAGATACTACATCTCTTGTTCCCACAGGTTTGTGTGATAAGACACAGCTAACACAGTGTCATAAGATACAGCTCCAACCATGGCAAAGGTCAAGGTGGGTAGAAATCGTGGCCCGAATTGGGCCAGAGACAAACCAAGGTCTTAAGAGAGAACCAGAGAAAAGAGATATGTGCCAGAAACTGGGAGGTGTCACAAGACACAAGGGTAGCAGAAAATGCTCACCTTGAGACCAGAACAGAGGAAGACTGAGTGGCTATAGCAGAAACTGAAAGCATACAATAGGCAACAAATGAACAGAAGATGCTGAGATTGGAGGCAAAAGCAAATGCACATCTGAGCACCTCACCTCTGAAATCAGAAGGAAAATGCCTTGAGAGGGGAGATGAGTTTTTACAGCAGAAGCTGGATTTTCAGTCCAGTGCTTCTTAAAGGAACCTGGCTTACTTTTGCTATCATGCAATTGGAATAATTTGAGGTAAACAAAAAAAAAAAAAATCTAAAAATTAAAGAAAAAAGCAGAAACTGAATGGTCTTTCACAGCTGGACAGGGTATGGCTGGCCAAGACAAAGAAGGACGAGGCAGCAAGAGGTACCAACACTGAGAGAGCCGTTGATCAAAGCATAGCCTGTCAGGCTCCAAGTTATTGTTGGAAGATCCTGGTACCACAGCCTCACAGGCGTTGGCCTCTCCTGAACCTTTGCTTGTTCTGCCTCACAGTGGCAAATCAGTTTTCGAAGCAGCAATAATTGAGTAGTAAAGTCATAAGCTATTGTTAGAAATTAGAAAAAAATCACTTTTAAAAAACTAGAAAAATAGTGTTTTATCTCAAAAATGTATAAACATACAGATATATTTAATTTTAGTTAAACCTTCATTTCGTAAGTTTGGAAAAATCACCTAGATTCCTCTAATTGTTCCTGTAGTCAAAAAGTAAATCTACATGTCCTATGCTGTCTTGAATGAGAAGGGTCTATTTACTGTGTTCCTGTCTAAATTCCTTGACCTTTTCCTGTCCAAATAAGTTGGTACTATTAATAATTCAGTCCCCAACATCAGATAAAATATAAAATTAATTCCCTTTTCCATGAATTTAGATGATATAATTAGGCCACGCTTTTGGCTTATGACTATTTCCATGACTAAAATCACTTGAGAACTGCTTGTTTCCCATCAACATTTGGTCGTAAGAGGGATGGTGGGTGTCTTCTACAGGAGACAGTAGGTCAATGGCCAAAGGCCAATGGAGACAAACAGATGTTGCGGTTAACCAAATTGAGAAGGAATACATAAATTTTATTCCAAAAGCCTCTTGCCAGAAGTGCTATAAAGAGCAAATCCATGCTTGATCCTCTACCTCCCGTTTGATGGAAAATAGTCAGATGTATTTGTCTGAATTCTTCAAAGAACCCTGGCAACTTGGTCTTTCCAATAAATATATGCCAAAAGGGTTATTAATCCCTTTTATAACCCACCAACCTCAGTATGCATATTCTTAAAAATGTGTGTGAAAAACTGAAGAAAGTTATACATGTAAACAAAATTGTACCTTCTGCTCAAATATGGTGACATTAACAAAAACGAAAAAAGTACATGTTGCTGAGCAAGTTCATTTCAGAAAATGTCACATATATGCTTTTCTCAGAAATCTTCCTGGAAACCTTTTCTGGGAATAGATCAAGGGACATACATTATTGTGCATTACAGGAAAAATGGGAAAGGAGCAATTTAGTATTTGAAACTGTGCCTGAGAATTATTTAAAAAGTATATTTCTATACAAATTTATGAGCCAAAAATTGTAGGAAATATAGTCACTTTATTTTAAATACTATGAAACTGGAGTGTGTACTTTTGCCATGAACATTGAAGTAGTCTCCAGTGTGAGAACAAAGGAGAGAGCCTGGAATATTGGCACTGCTAAGCCACAGATAAGCACGAGAGAGTATTGCCTACTTCCCAAAAAGCACATTAGGGCCAGGGGTACGTGTGTAAAATGAAGTGGGAATAGATGGCAATAACCAGACAAGCCAGAGTTTCTGACCACTGTTCAGAAGGCAGATTTCCTAGATACAAATAATCCTGCGGACCATATGTGTGTGTGTGTGTGTGTGTGTGTGTGTGTGTGTGTGTGTGTGTGTGTGGCAAAAGATAACTTGTTCCCCATGACCCATGCCCTTGTAAAAATCTCCTCTCCTTGAATGTCAGCAGAACTTGTAAATATGATGAGATATCACTCCAAAACTATATTATAGAGCAAAAACGATATTATCTAGGCTGGCCTAACCTGATCACATGATCCCTTTAAAAACAAAGAGTTTTATCTGGCTGGTTGCAGGAGAGGAAGTCAGAGATTTGACAGCTAGCAGACAATGAGGAACTCAGTCATAAACTTTCAAGGAAATGAATTCTGCCTACAACCAAATTAACTTGGAAGAGAATCCCAAGTTCCAAATAAGAAACCCAGCCCTGGACAACACCTTGATTTCAGCCTAGTGAAACCCTGAGAAGAGAATACAATGACATTGTACCTAGACTTCTGGCCTACACAACTGTAAGATAATAAATATGTGTTGTTCTAAGCTGTACAGTCTGTCGTAATTTGTAGCACAGCAATAGAAAACTAATACAATCATGGGTGTGGTGGCTTATACCTGTAATCCCAGCACTCTAGGAGGCCCAGGAAGGTGGATCACTTGAGTCTAAGAGTTTGAGACCAGCCTGGGCAACATGTGAAACCCTGTCTCTACAAAAAATACAAAAAAAAAAAAAAAATCACCCAAGCATGATGGTGTCCGCCTATAGTACCAGCTACTTAGGAGACTGAGCTGGGAGGATTGCTTGAGCCCAGGAGGTCAAAGCTACAGAGAGCTGTAATCATGCCACTGCACTCCAGTCTGAGCAACTGAGCAAGACCCTGTCTCAAAAAAAAAAAAAAAAGAAAAGAAAAAGAAAAAGAAAACTAATACAAAATCAGGGATACAAATACAAAGAAGAAACTAATACAAAAAGAAACTAATACAAATACAATACTGTACTTGCTGAGTCAATTATGACTAATCTAAGAATCTGCTAACACAGTGACTGTAGACCTAAGAATCTTCTAGTTCTACGATTCTATAATTTTAATAAATTTCTTTGATAGTGTTATCATGTCAGTCATTACAGCTCATTTAAAAATTACCCCATTAGGGAACTGAACTGATGACATACTTCTTTAGTATCTGTGAGATGTTTCTTTACACCAACAATAGACAAGCAGAGAGCCAAATCAAGAATGAATTCCTATTCACTATTGCTATAAGGAGAATAAAATACCTAGGAATACAGTTAACAAGGGATGTGAAAGAACTCTTCAAGGAGAACTATAAACAACTCTCAAGGAAATAAGAAAAGATGCAAACAAGTGGAAAAACATTCCATCTTCATGGATAGGAAGAATCGATATCATGAAAATGTCCATACTACACAAAGTAATTTACAGATTCAATGCCATTCCCATCAAACTGCCATTGACATTCTTCACAGAATTAGAAAAAAACTATTTTTAAATTTCACATGGAATCAAAGAAGACCCCATATAGCCAAGACAATCCTAAGCAAAATAAATAAAGCTAGAGGCATCATGCTACCTGACTTCAAACTATACTACAAGGCTACAGTAACAAAAACAGGATGGTACAGGTACCAAAACAGATGTATAGACCAATGGAGCAGAACAGATACCTCAAAAATACCACCATACATCTACATCCATCTGATCTTAGACAAACCTGCCAAAAACAAGCAACGGGGAAAGGATTTCCTATTCAGTAAATGGTGCTGAGAAAACTGGTGAGCCATATGCAGAAAACTGAAACTGGACCCCTTCCTTGCACCTTACACAAAAATCAACTCAATATGGATTAAAGACTTAAATGTCAAACCCCAAACCATAAAAATTCTAGAAGAAAACCTAGGCAATACCATTCAGGACATAGGCATGGGCAAGGACTTCATGACAAAAACACCAAAAGCAATTGCAACAGAAGCCAAAATTGACAAATGGGATCTAATTAAACTAAAGAGCATCAGCACAGCAAAAGAAACTATCATCAGAGCAAACAGGCAACCTACAGAACAGGAGAAATTTTTGTAATCTACCCATCTGACAAAGGTCTGATATCCAGAATTTACAAGGAACTTAAACAAATTTACAAGAAAAAAAACAACCCCAGCAAAATAGTGGGTAAAGATATCAACAGACACTTCTCAAAAGAAGACATTTATGTCACCGAGAAACATATGAGAAAAAGCTCAACATCACTGATGATCAGAGAAATGCACATCAAAACCACAATGAGTCACCATCTCACGCCAGTCAGAAACAATAGATGCTGGTGAGAGTGTGGAGAAAAAGCAATGCTTTTACACTGTTGGTGGGAATGTAAATGAGTTCAACCATTGTGGAAGACCGTATGGAGATTCCTTGAGGTCTAGAACCAGAATGCCATTTGATCCAGCAAGCCCATTACTGGGTATATACCCAAAGGAAGATATATATCATTCTACTATAAAGACACATCCAAATGTATGTTTATTGCAGCACTATTTACAATAACAAAGACGTGGATCCAACCCAAATGCCCATCAATGATAGACTGGGTAAAGAAAATGTGGTATATATACACCATGGGATACTATGCAGCCATAAAAAAGAATGAGATTATGTCCTTTGCAGGGACATGGATGAAGCTGGAAGCCATCATCCTTAGCAAACTAACAGAGGAACCGAAAACCAAATACCTCATTTTCTCACTCATAAGTGGAAGTTGAACAATGAGAAAACATGGACATAGGGAAGGGAACAACACACACCAAGGCCTGTTGGGGGGTGGGAGGTGAGAGGAGGGAACTTAGAGGATGGGCCAGTAGGTGCAGCAAACCACCATGGCACACATAAACCTATGTAACAAGCCTGCACGCTCTGCATATGTATCTCATTTTTTTAGAAGAAATTATGAAAAGAAAGAAAGAAAATAAGCTTAAATAAGATAAAAATACAAACTTAAAAAAAATGTTTAAAATAAAATCCAAAAAAACAGATTTTTTCAGTAAACAAAGTTTCTTCGTGTTATTACACTGTAGGAGCTTTGTATATATTTTAGCAAATTTACAATATTTTATGGGAAATATTTTGACTTTGGTCATCAAAACCTGTGTGAAAATTGTAGGTTATTCAAATCACATGCTCATTTAATGTTACCTTAGAGTGTTTTCCAACATGAGGATTTGATCCAATGTCCATAATTTCAAAGGATGTAAATCTGGTAACCATAAAATGGTAAGCCAGCACAGCCAAGTATAGAAACCATGTGCAGTGAAGCAAGTATGTTTCCATTTGGTCTCTGTATTCTTTACTCTGGAGAAACCCTAGTCCTCTCAAACAAATCTTGTTTTACTTACATCTGTTTTAAATAGCTAGTATGTAGAGCAAACTACCACATATGGTAACAAGATCATATCATCTAAGAGGCATTTGATATTGATATTAAAGTATTTTTAATTGAAACAAATTAGTCACAACTCCCAATTTAAACAACACCTCTTCTGGGTGAAAAGTATCACAAATGTTTAAAAGAAATTATTTATACAAAACTCTTCTTAGAAGAAAGAAAAAGAAAATAAGTATTCTATCTTTTCCCTGATGAACAGCACTTGTTTTATAAACCTGAATAGTAACGGATTTTAGTTTTAGTTTGTACTGCAAGAATGATCATAAATGGCAATTCTAAAAGCCTGGTTTGTCAAAAATATAGCTAGAAAACATCACACACTTCTAAAAAGTGATATATAATTATTTAGTAATGAATAAGGCAATCTTTTTTGTGGCAAGGAGGGGGGAATTAAACCTTATTTATTTTTAAAACCAAACCACTAAGAAAATATATCACAGCCTGAAAACAGCAAATGGACAGGCTGTATTATCATTTCAAGTAATAATCTGGTGAAAATACAATGAGGTTGGTATCAAAATAATAAGGAGCCATGCCAGGGAAGGAACAATGCAAGCTGCGAAAGCCCCGGGCAAAAATGGTATTTGATAATGGGGGCTGCCTCTCCTTTGCTCTAAGGGAGTCAGCTCATCCTAGCCCAAATTGTTCACTTTTTCTCCCTTGAACTTCCTGTTGCCAGGGGTCTCAATTGGGCTCTGTTAATTCAGGGAGCTAAGGAAATAATGCTAGGTTTAGGCTTCCATTTCACTCTGTTTTATAAAAACCAGGTTTTTCCAAATCCAGTACTTCATAACTCTCTTATAAGCAAGTAGCCAATTGCTCCTCTTTTACTATTCATTACTAGATACTAATATATATCACAATCAAAACCCCTTTCTTCTTCAAGGGGAAAGTGTTACTGCAACATTGTCCTGTCATTTTGCTACACACATCCTCAAGGCCCATCAGCCAGTAAGAGGGAAGCTCTGCTTCTCATAATTAGTGTGTCGTCGCCTCTCATGTTTTTGCACGGTATCCAGGTTGAAAGATGCAGCATGTAATAATTTTGAGAAATGTACATCTACATCTTGACCAGAAATGGGGATCCACAAGGATCTTCAAAGTTCTTATCCAAACTACTCTCCCTCCCAATTCCACATTTTAAAATCAACTTGCATCAACTTGTATACCCTTGTATCAATTACACAAAATCAAGAAAACAAAGACCCAGAAATTTTTTTCTCCCTTCTAAGTTATTGACCTCATGGATTTTGTTTCACAGCCTATAGAAAATGGTGTGATGAGACTTCTGGTAAACAGGATATTTGGCAACAAAGAGAAAATATCTCTCCTCAAACTCCATCAAGTCTAACCTGCCAGCCTGTTGGTATTAAGAAGAGTCTGGTAGCTTGGAGGGCTCTGGCTTGTTACAGGTGAGATCCTTACTGCCAGGACAAGCACTAGCCACAGGAACATAAGCTCTAAAACTTTCTGTAACGTCTCTGATGCAATTTAGCATCACTTTTTCCCATTTCACTTTTTAGGGCTGAAACATGAAAGAACCAGTGTCCAGAGGCAAGCGACATATGCCTTACACTTGTTGCCATCCTTAATTTCTTCATAAACTTTGCTTAAAAGACTAAAATTCCCAATTCCTTATTTAAAAATATATTTTTGCCCTCATTCCTGATAGCCACTGGCAAGGACTTTTATTACCCAATGGATAAGAGAGCCTCCTTCTTCTTGGTCACGGTTGGGATGAGGTGCACGTGGTCATCTATACACTCAGTCACACGACAGTCCAGCTGCCGTTTCACCTGAAGCTCCTTACTCCCGGCATCTATTTAATCTTTGGTTTTGTCGTTGCAATGTATGGTGCACCTGGCCTGGCAGTCCTGGAACTTCTCAAACTTACTGGTGACCAAGGCCTAGACTTGAGCCAGAGGCACATGACTGCGCTGGATGCACTGGTGCACCTGCTGCATGGATGCCTGGCTGTCCTCACAACAGCTGGTGCTGCATGGGAACATGAGACTCTGCATCTTCTGGATGTTTTCTCTCTCTAGGCTCTTTACCATGGAGTCCACCATCTCCTGCACCCGCAGCTGCTGCAACTCCGCCATGATGATCCTGTGCTGCCCCAGGCCGCGCCCGTGCCCACCAATAAGGCAATCTTAACTAGCTAAATTTAAATAGGATGTCTATGGCAGATTACAAATATAAAAATGTTTAAAGTCAGATATGTTAAAAATTTGTGAAAATCATTGCCCAATGATAGGGCAAGGCAAATGTATCCAAACAAATGAGTTAATGTATGTAAAACATTTAGAACAATCCTGAACTATTGTATATATCATTATCATTATTATTTTTACACTATATTTTCCCTGTGGACATCCTTCAACTTCAGCCCTTTTGTTATGTACAAAAGTGGTTCGCACCAGGCACGGTGGCTCATGCCTGCAATCCCAGCACTTTGGGAGGCTGAGGCAGGTAGATCACCTGAGATCAGGAGTTTGAGACCAGCCTGGCCAACATGGGGAAACCCTGTCTCTACTAAAAATACAAAAATTAGCTGGACATGGTGGCACATGCCTATAATCCCACCTACTTGGGAGACTAAGATAGAATTCCTTGAACCCAGGAGGTGGAGGTTACAGTGAGCCAAGATCATGCCACTGTACTCCAGCCTGGGCAACAAAGGAAGACTCCATCTCAAAAAAAAAAAAAAAAAGAAAGAAAGAAAAAGAAAAAAAAGAAAAGAAAAAGAAAAAGAAAAAGAAAGTAGTTCCAGGTGCACTTCCAAATATCATAAATTTGCAGTAGTTCAAGTGAAGAGATTAAAAGATTCCACGTAATTCCCAAATAAATAACAAATAGCCACAGTGCAATTATTTCTTATGGTGTCTAGAAAAGCATTCAGTGTTACCTGTTCACTTGTCACTGCCTGTTAAAATATCTACTCAGGGCCAGGAGCGGTGGCTCATGCCTGTAATCCCAGCAATTTGGGAGGCTGAGGTAGGCGGATCATGAGGTCAGGAGATTGAGACCATCCTGGCTAACACAGTGAAACCCTGTCTCTACTAAAAATACAAAAAATTAGCTGGGCGTGGTGGCAGGCACCTGTAGTCCCAGTTACTCAGGAGGCTGAGGCAGGAGAATGGCATGAACCGGGGTAGCAGAGCTTGCAGTGAGCTGAAATCAGGCCACTGCACTACTCCAGCCTGGGCGACAGAGCCAGACACCATCTCAAAAACAAAAATAAAAACAAAAACAAAAGCAAAAGTATCTACTCAGGCCAGGCAAGGTGGCTCATGCCTGTAATCCCAGCACTTTGGGAGGCCGAGGCGGGCGATTCATGAGGTCAGGAGATCGAGACCAGCCTGGCCAACATAGTGAAACCCTGTCTCTACTAAAAATACAAAAATTAGCCAGGTGTGGTGGCAGGCGCCTGTAATCCCAGCTACTAGGGAGGCTGAGGCAGGAGATTACTTGAACCCGGGAGGCGGAGGTTGCAATAAGACAAGATCATGCCACTGGATTCAAGCCTGGGTGACAGAGAGAGACTCCATCTCAAAAAAAAAAAAAAAAATTGTCTACTCAGATCTGCTCATTTCTCTGACCAGGAAGGCAATATTTTGTACACTCCAGTGTACATGCAGTCTCTCATTGCCAGTACTTGACAATATAGTTATTAGTCCTCTCCCCTCTTGCTCAGTGCCAGCTTATCCTCAGTACTCTTTTACATGAGTCTCTCAGTTCATCACTTCACTCCACAGCATTTACAGGACAGGTGAGAATAGAGATAAACTTCTCTCACTTGATGAACATCTGTGAAGAGATCCAATATGCCACAGGACATTAACTCGAAAACATTGTGTCCAACAAGCTCTTTTGCAACCAATTTATTGAATGAACCGAAAAATATAAGTAGGATATTTTAAAAATTTTATACATATCTGTCCTCAAACCTCTTTTGTTGTATTTTCCTTCCCCTACCCCTTGGCCATATCTTAGATTCCATAGCTTTCTGATTACTTTCAGGCATTGGAACAGTCTCCTTTTCCATCTTCTTTCCAGTTTAATACACATCAAAGCATTCAGTTCTCACTCAATTTTAAGCTTCCACTTCCCAGTCTCACTCAGAACTGACTCTCAGTTTCATAGTAATTGGAAGCAAGAGCATATCATGATATTTTACTATGTTTCCACCTTTCTCTTCCAACTTCATTCCTGACTCACTACACTGCCTCTAGCTCCCCCTAGATGTGGGTTGGGAAGAGGGATGCATGTTAAATTGGAAACATCTGTTTAAAATTAGTGGCAGCATTTGTATTTTCTCCTGGTTGTTGGAAATCCTCTGTCACGGAAGATGTCCAAACATGGGCTCTCTCACACAAGGGATGTTTTGGTGGGTTCTCTGGAGACGCTTTCCCGTAGGAGTGTTCAACATTACATCATTTAACAGTGAGCAACATTTTTTCTGGATGCCTTCAAGTGGCTTATCCACAATCCCCATTTCTAATGGCACCCCACAGAACCTTCCTTTGCTGGGTCAACTTGCCTCACTGGACATCCTCTCTAAAGGGCTCTATTTTGCTTCCTTCCACAGTGCCTTCTCTTGCTCCAGTAACTGTACCTGTCCCTCCTACTAATGGATTTATTTGCTACCACTGCAGCTTTCCTCTCCTTACTTGTTCTTTAGCAGTTACTCCAGGTAGCTTTTCATAATTGAGCCTCTTCTAGGTAAAACTTAAACACATTCCTTGTGCACATTGAAGCCAGGGTAAACAGATCAGCATCACCCAAGCTCACTTCCACAGCTCAGCCAACAACCACCAGGGACAATACGGCAGTCTCCCTTCATTATAAGAAGACATCCTCCACCACTTAGCTGAGTTAGGAGAAAACAGCTTCCTCTTGAGTAAGCCAACAATCCTTTTCAAAGCATCTTCCTCCTACTTCTCCAAATTTATTATCTCATGTCACATTGGCTAAAGATCATAAGATCATTTTTATGTCCACTCTTTAGCAAGTCCTTTGGAAATGTCTCTGGTCTTCAGAACAAGAGAGCACTTAAAATATAATGTTCCCAGCTTCGAAGCCTCTGCTGACATTCTGGGACAGGAGGGTCATATTTAACATTAATACTCTAGAATTAAGGAAAAATAAACATAATTTTGTGGGTTCACTTTCCCTAGTAATTAGTTTAGACTTTATTAGGAATATACCTATAGCAATTAGATATATATCAATAGCTTCAGAAGTCAAGGTAAGATATTTTCCTGCTAATAGGAGAAACAGAAAAGAAAACTTTCAAAACAAACCTGGATCCTTAGTGGCTCAATTATGTTGGATAGTTTCCTGAGCATTATTTCTCTGTCCTTTCAATGCATATGGTAGTTTTAAAATATATCTGCAAACTCCTTTATATTATACTCCTCACTTCAAGAAGTGGAGTTTAATTCCCCTCTTCTGAAATGTGGGCTGGATTTATAACAATAAACTTCAAACCAATAGATTGTGGCAGAACTGATGGAATATGATGAGGCATAAAAGTCATTGAGGGTTCTTGCTTTTTCTCTTAGACCCCTTGCTTTGAAAAAAGTCAGTTGCCATGCTTTCAGGACACTCAACCACCCTATAAAGAGGCCCATGTGACAATGAACTGAGGACTCTTGTAAAGAACCATGTGAGTGAAACATCTTAGAAGTGAGTCTTATAGCCCCTGTCAAACTTTCAGATAACTATAGCCTCAGCCAATAACTTGACTGCAGACTCCTGAGAAACTACACCAGAACCTCAGCTAACCTCTCTCCAATCCCTGACTCACAGAAATTGTGATTTAATAAATGCTTGTTATTTTAAGTCACTAAGTTTAAGGGTAACTTTTTATATAGCAGCAGATAACTAATACAATATGGCATTTTACATACTGAAATAAATTTAAAATCCCATATATTCTTTCCTGAATTCTATATGCCATGTACACCCAAAATATACCAATAACCAAATGCATGCCTTGACTCAAAGTCAGGTGCTGTGATAACTTCTCTTTATAACAGTCTAATCATTCAGCTGAGCATGATTACTAATCCACAGATGGATCAGCTGATAACCTCCCCAACTCTTGATGAAATGACTTGTTCTGTCAGGAGTTATTGAGAAGGACATACACACATTAACATAATGTGAATCTGCTTATTAAGGATCATACTTAGATTCATGGTCACATGGGCCAATAATAAGTAATGAAGAGAAGACTCTATTGTGCAAAATTATTCCTCTGTCACTAACATTTTAAACTCAAATATTATAACATGTCTATTTTTTAGATTAATTCAGTGTTAAAATTCATGTAACTTCAGTAGAGATAGTTCTTTATGTTGCTTGAGGTAAATTATTCTTTTGAATATGAATACAAAGAGTGAGATTAGGATGTAGGCCACCAAGAAGAAAAAAGGGAAATTAATTCAAAAGCTGAGAGTGCTAAGGAAAAGTTCACTGGCTTTCCAGACACACTGTGGATGGCTTTGCGCCCTCTTAAGCTCTGTGAATTAGAGATCATCAGCTCCCAGAAGGCAGAGACTAAGTTGTGTATCTGTTATGAATACCACCTAACACAATCCAGTCGGTGGAATACTAAACCACAACAAAATCATTAGCACCAGATAAAGTCAGATGTCTATCCTAATAAGCAGCTGTTAGACTTGGAACTGTCAGGAATATCGCATGCAATTTCCTGGATGTTTTCATTAGAGTCACCTAGAAACCACACCAATAACAAATAGCAAGACAAAAATTTACTCAAGGAACACAACCAGACTCCTAAAGTGTTGCCAGTTCCAAAACAAAGCCTGCTGCCACTCAGCTGAGCTGTATTCTATATATGTGACAGAGACTTGACAGTTAAATCTCACAGCAATTTGAGATGAAAAACCAAAGGGATGTAACCACAAACAGGACAGTTGGAAGAAATAGGACCACTGTGATTAGCTGAGTCAAAGGACATCCACTCCCTATGGGAAAGTAAAAAGCAAAGGATAAGCTATTCTGGGGATCAGAAATCAGAGATGTCTCAGAATGTAGCTTTGGCTATACACAGAGAAGAGAAACTATGACCTTGTGAATACAATCTCCTTCAATGTAGAGAAGTCTAACCAAAGTCTAGTGAGAATCTTGTTATATACATACACAAGTATGTGATAAACCACACACATTGTATCCCACTACTATCAGAAAACATCCCTGAATATATACAACAGCCACCTACATCTTTGAACCCATTTGTGGAGAATTTGTTTTCATTTTCTACTGAGTTAAATCCTATGGGATAAAAAGGGCTCTCTCTCTACATGTCAAAAAATTAAATGTTGTATTAGATGATTACTAGTACCCTCATGGTTCTGATTATTTAACAAAAAGAATATTTGAGACCACGTGAGAACAAAATGTCATCATAAACCAACTTTTAAAAAAAGAACTTAGATTCTAGTGAAACTATATTCATTGTGAAAACACAAATTGGTTAGAAACATGAGACATATTACTTTGACACTTCAGACTTGAAAAAACTGCAGATTAAAACTAGACATTATTTTACAGCGAGAAAAGCCATTAGGGTTGATTTTTGCCAACTTTATATTCAGGCCACAGATGTTAGCATGACACTTAATATTTCTGATTTATGGGGAAAATTAGAACAGAATGCTCACAATTTAACTGATATGTAGCCTGTCTGCAACCTTGCTTTTTTTATCTAAAGAAATTCAAATGCAGTTTTAATAACTGAAAGAATTCCATAATATTTTGACTTAGTAATTTGACAGAAGCACCTACAAAATGGCGGTCTGTTTTATCAAAATTATTCAAATATTTACTTACTGTCTGCAAACTGAAATTATATTTCCAACTTACCATTACTTGTCAATGTTTATTCTATATACTTTAACAGATTTTAAAGATGAATAAGGGAGGATATGCTTTATCATATGTATTATATTTCATAAACATACAGCTAACTTAAATTTTGTATTCAGTGTGGCAGTGTGGTATGCAAAATAATTTCTTGGTTTCCTGAAATCACAGGATAAAATGCTTTTGTTACTCTAAATTACAGTGTCCTCCAATAATTTTGTAGCTAAACTCCAAATTTGCTTCACAAAGACCAAACAGCATGTTAAACCACTTCATGATACAGACTTTGTCTTCAGATGTGACACATAAACAAAGCTTTATGACATGGAGACAGTTATAGAAAGTAATTTGCTGGTAAAACAGAAATCCTTCAATGTGATAATTATCTCTTTGGGCTTTGTATATTTTATTTCTTTTATAATCATAGGTAACCCCTCCCACAACACCTCTAGCATCAGAAATAAACCTCCCACTACACTCCTTAGCCACATTCTTAAATTCATCCCTCTCAAACTACATCTATTTAGCATCACTATAAATCCAAGGTAAGAATAAATGCATGTATTTAAATTTCCTCTTAAGCTGCAGGAAAAATCAGAATCAGAAAATAGCAAGTTATAGTGAATGACTTATGGTCCAGTGTGAAAAATATTGAGTAAAATATAAGTAAATAAGACAGGTCCATATATGCTAATATGATAAACTACTTGGAAGTCTTCAAATTCATTATATTCATAGAGAATAATCAGAATACAATGTATTCTTCTAAAGATGAACCTTAGTCTGCCTTTCAAAAATCAATACAGACAAGTTTGCAAAGAGTGACTATCTCACAACAACCAAGAACTTCAGCTGGAAGACTGCAAGATTGTCTATTTAAAATCCTATTTTTCAGAGAAGGAAATACAGACTCAGACATTTTTGTAAGTAAACAGCCTGTTTGTTAGATGTGTACTTGAGACTTGAGCCTTGAGGTTTCTAAGGCTTTTCTCCAATGTTCTTTCTTTAAAAATTTGCTTTACTTATCTGTGTTATTGATATCTTTTGATGAACAAAATTCTTAAGTATTCTTACTAATAAGTAGTTTTTTGGTTATCATAAAAATGGTCTTTTAAAAATTGAATCATCTAACTGCATATAAAATGCAATTGGCTCTTATGTGTTGATTTTATTTCTCTGAACCTTGCTAAACTTTCTAATTAATTGCAATAATTAGTCTGATAATTCTCTTGGGTTTTCCATATAGACAAACACACATATCAACTGTAAATAATTTAGGTTTTTGTTGTTGTTGTTGTTGTTGTTGTTGTATTTTTTAGTTCTGGAAGCTGGAAAGGCCAAGGTGAAGAGGCTGAATCTGGTAAGAGCCTTCTTTCTGGTAAGAACTCTCTACAGATTCCCATGGTAGCCCTAGGGCATCACATTGGTGAGGGGGCTGAGTGTGCTAGCTCAGGTCTCCTATGATAAATTTCAACATGAGTTTGGAGTTTTTAATCCTTATAGAAAAATTTTCCCTAGAATCTCCAGTACAATACTAAATATAAGTTTCAATAGTGGGACTCTTGTGTCATTCTTTATTTAAAGGAACATATGTTAAAAAGTAGTTACATCAAGTGAGCACAACATCTCAAATTGAAATCTGTCAAAACAAAGTATCAATTAACCATATGATATATCAGAAGGAGCTAATTAGCTGAATTATAAAATGAAAGCATTCCAGACAAAGGATACTTGAATATACATCTCTATGAACAGAGACAGTGTAGTTAATAGAGCTTGAAAATCAAGAGGGAAGGGATACAAGATGAGGCTGGAGAGGCAGGCTGATTTCAGACCTTTCATGATCTCATAGGAAAGCGCTATGATTTTAATATGTGTCCTCCAAAACTCATGTTGAAATTTATCATAGGAGTGGGACTGGTAGCTTTATAAAAAGTGTAAGAGAGACCCGAGATAGGACACTCACCTCCTCACCATGTGATGCCCTATGCTACTTTGGGACTCTACAGCAGGTCTCCAACAGCAAGAAGGCTCTTATTAGATGCACCCCCTCAACCTTGGACTTCCCAGCCTTCAGAACTGCAAGAAATAAATTTCACTTCTTATAAACTATTCAGTTGCAAGTATTCTGTTATAAGAAACAATTAAAAAAAAAAAACTAAGACAGAAGGTTAGTATCAGAAGTGTGATGTTCCCAAGAATGAATATCTGAAAATGTGGAAGCAGCTTTGGAAATGGGCAATGGACAGAGGCTAGAAGAATTTAAAGGATCAGGCTAGAAAAAAAACAGATTCTAGTGAGAACATAGAAGACAAGAAGATTAGTGAAAGTCCAGAATACCTTAAGCTTGGTTAAGTGATCATGACCAGAATTCTGATAGAAATATGGACAGTAGAGGACATTCTGATTAGGTCTTTGATGGAACTGAGGAACAACATATTGGAACCTGGGGTAAAAGTCATCCTTGTTATAAACTGTCAAAGAACTTGCCTGAATTGTTTCCATGCCTGAGGGTTTTGTAGAAAGCCAAACTTGAGAATGATAAACTAGGGTATCTGGCAGAAGAAATTTCTAAGGAAAATATAGAAGAAGCTTCCTGGTTACTTTTCACCACTTATGCTGAGATTTGGGAGCAAAAGAATAACTTAAGGACAGAATTTATAATCAAAAAGGAAAAAGAGTGAATTCTTTGGAAAACTCTCAGCCTGGCACTTAAAGTATTGAGAAGTGTGTTCAGGAGAAGAAACCAAGCCCAGCAACCTTTTGCCAAAGAGATTAGCATGAATAGAAGGGAGCTAGGTGCTATACCTCAAGACAGTGGGAGAAATACCTCAAAGACATTTCAGAAAACTTTGAAGTTGCCCCTTTCATCACAGGCCAAGAAGTCTAGGAGAGCAAAATAATTTCCAGAGACTGGACATCATGCTCTCCATGAGATCACTGCCCATGGCCACCTTGGGATTCTGATCCCTGTACCACAGTGCAGTGCTTCACAGCTACCCCAGCTGTGGCTGAATAAGTCCCATGTATGCCTTATGCCCCAGCTTTAGAAGGCATACGTTGTAAACCTGGTAACATCAATGTGGTGCTAATTCAGCAAGCTTGCAGAAAGAAGGAGCTGTGAAGGTTTGGCAGCCTCCACCCAGATTTCAAAGGATGTTGTTGAATTCCTAGTGGACCCAGGCAGAGACTTGTTTCAGGGAAAAGCCACTGCAGAGAGCCCTCACTGCAATAATTCTGAGTGGCATGTGAGCAGGGCATGGGTTTGGGGGTGGGGCAGGGACAGAATGCTATGATTTGAATATTTGTCCCCTCTAAACTCATTTAAAATGTATCATGGAAATAGGATTGGTGGCTTTATGAGAAGAGAAAGAAGGATCTGAGCTAGCACATCCAGCTCCACCTCACAGTGTTCTGCAGAGGATCCCCATCAACAAGAAAGCTCTTGCCAAATAAACCTTCTCAACCCTGGACTTCCCAGATTCCAGAACTGTAAGAAATAAATTTCATTTTTTATAAATTACCCAGTTTCAAATACTGTTACAAGCAATAGAAAATTAACTAAGAAAACAAATTTCAGAGTAATGGGAAGTCACAGCTGGCTTTAAGGGGCAGGCTTAATATGATCAGATTTGAGTTTTAAAATATTTAAAATATTAACTAATTGTGTTAAAATATTAACTAATTAAAAACCTGTCAGTTATTCACAGATTGTTTGTGTATGTGTAGATACAATTTGTCTACATGGAAAGTCCAAAGGAATTCTCAGACTAATTATTATAACACACTCTGACTATAGTGTGAAGAACTAATATAAGAAGACAGAGGGTATAGAGAACATACTTAACAGAAGATTGCAATCATGGATGGAAGATCAAAGTAGCTCATGTTTTGGCAATCCTGTTAGAGAAGATGGGAATGAACCAGTCAATTAATCAACAATAATTAATATCCTCCAGTTAAGGACCATTCTTTGTCCAATTTAGGAACTTAAATACCCCCTAAGTTTAATGGAATAAAATAATCCACTCCATTTCCTATCCTCTTTCTCAATCCCTCAGTTTCCCATCCAAACCCATATGTACAGTTGTTTCTCAGTTGAAAAACAAAAGATGTCATGCATAGCAATATAAATGGATGGTACGGTAGGTAGAATAATGGCTTCCCAAAGAAATCCAGTCCCCAGAACCTGTGAATATGTTACTTTATATGGCAAAGGAGACGTTTTGCTGATGTGATTCAGTTAAAGATAACAAGATAGGAGGATTACTACATTATCTAGGTGAGCCAAACATAATCACAAGGGTCCCTAATAGAGAAAAGAGGGAGTTAGGAAAGTCAGAATCAGAATAGGAGATGTGAGGATGCATCTCCCTGGCCACCAGCCAAAGAATAAGGCAGCAGCCAGAAGCTAGAAAAGTCAAGAAGCAATTCTCCCCCACAGCCTCCAGAAGAAATGTAGCCCTGTGGACCCATTTCAGACTTCTGACCTCCAGAACTATATGATAATAAATATGTGGGGTTTTAAGCTGCTAAATGTTTAGTTGTTATAACAGCAATAGTAAACTAATGAAGATGGTAGAGGCTGTGGGGGCTTTGAAGTTCTTATCTTCACTTTCAAAAATTGTCCTAGCCCAATCAGTGAAAACTGTCTTGTTAAAAATAAAATGCATTTTTATTTTTAAGAAAAAAAGAGTTAATCTATGTCTGTTCATTTAGATAAAGCAAGTCTTTATTGGATGCTTAGATTCCAATAACCAGGCTCAGGGAAATGAGTTTGGTTAAGGACCTTATGATTATTCAATCCAGAGTGTATGCTTTATTAATTTGGTTTACTTCAGGTCAACAAATAGTTATGCACTGTGTAGTATTTGTACTGATCGTATAAAAATTTACAATTTGCCATGGTTCTCACAGAAATAAGAAAGGGAGACAAAAGTTTCCTATAAAAAAGGTGAAGAAAATTCCATGAAATTGGGCTCAACTTTGGGTCACCAGTCATGATGGATTCCAACAGACTGTTTATAAAGCATATCAGCATGGATTTAGTAACATTTCTCATTACACAGTTGTCTATACATAACTACATATATAAACTTACATATATAACTATGTAAATGAAAAATTTTATGTAAACTACAATACAAACAAAGCCATGGCATCATTTAAAAATATTTGTCATGACTCCAAAAATTAAGGACATTCCTAATCAGGGAGACAACATCCAAAAAAATATATAAAGAATACAAAATATCATTATAATAAAGTAAGCACTATGAAAGAAATGGTCACTGAAAATTTTGGTGGAGGACAGAAGAGAAGCATTCCTGAAACAGGTGTTGCCTGAGCTGGAATGAAAACAAAGAAATGCACAAAGAGAGAAAACTCAAGGTGCCTGAGGGAGTCACAGGAAACTCAGCATCCATGTAGGATACTAAGTTAAGAAAAGGAAAAAGAAGAGCCAAAAGGATATCTAAAAGATAGACACAGAGAGACAAACAGGGCTACAGAAATTCCAGCATGTCATGTAAATAGATTTTACTTTATCTTGTAGGTAATGGAAAGCTTTGAATGATTTTTAAGCAGTGGGTTGACAGCATCTGATTTGTATTTTATGTGCATTCCTCTGATGTCAGAGTAAAGACATATCTAAGAAAGCGTGACCAGTAACATAGCCTATTAAATGCTACAAGTATCTAGATCAGGCTAGGGCAGTGGCAAGCAGAGATGGGAAGAAGCAGATCTGATAAATGATTACAGAAACAGGACAGCAGGATTTGGAAAGAAATTCAATTGATCGTGGAGAAAGAGGAAGGGCCTAAGATTATCCCTAGTTTGGCCAATTGATTAGTAGGTTGGGTTATAATTGAGGCAAGAAATGCAGAAAGGCGAAGAGTTTAAATTTTGGTGAAGGCTAATAATCAGTTTCTTGTGGCACATAGTAAGTACCAGAAAGAATGTCGCTCCTGGTGTGTGAAGGGATAGAAAGAAAGAACAAGTCCCTAACTGAGCTATTGTAACCAAAGCCTGTGACCCAGAGTGGTTTTTACCTTCAGAATTTTTCTTGATTTTTTTTTCTTTTTTTCCATGTCTCACCTACTTTTTCTGTTTGTGTTTGCCTTATTTTTTTTCTTTTTTATTATACTTTAAGTTCTAGGGTACATGTGCACAACGTGGTTTGTTACATATGCATACATGTGCCATGTTGGTGTGCTACACCCATTAACTCGTCATTTACATAAAAAAGAAGAGGTTTTGAACAGCTTGCCAGTGCAATTCTCTGTATAACTAAATCAAGCTAATAGAAAGAAAACCCGAGTATTGCACACTTACCAAGAAAATATATGGCGCTGGGCACAGTGACTCATGCATGTAATCCCAGCACTTTGGGAGGCTGAGGCAGGAGGAATGCTTGAGCCCAGGAGTTCGAGATCAACCTGGGCAACATAGCAAGACCCTGTCTCTACAAAAATAAAAATAAAAAATTAGCCAGGCATGGAGGTGCACACCTGTACTCAAGAGGCTGAAGCAGGAAAATCAGGAGCCTGGGAGGTTGAGCCTGCAGTGAGCTGTGATCATGCCACTGCCCTCCAGCTTGAGCTACAGAGTGAGACAGTCTCAATAAAGAAAAAAAGAAAGAAAATATACATATGTGGTTTATAAATGAAGGAGCTGGGAAGCGTTAAATAAATTGTGGAGTGGCTATAAACTTTGCTCTTAGTGTAAGAGTTTATTCTAGAGGGTTGAGCTTCTAACTGGCAGTACTTATAGTTTCCAGCTGAATATCCTGCTATTGTTTAATTGCTTGTTTAGATTCTGCATTTGTGTTAGAGCCTCAAAGGTACTAAAAGACTCTAATTATGTGACATATGCAGCAACAAGTATTCGAAGATGTAAAGCTTAATATGAAAACAATCCAAAAAAATTATGGCCAGATAAGAACCCAAATGTGAAAATCTGCTTCAGTCTCAGGGATACTAAAGTGTTCTATGTAGCATGACATGCTAATTCAGAAATTCGTCAGAAAGCAAACTAAACACCTTACAAATAAAATTTAAAATTTCATTAATTTTAAAAAGTCTTAAATTAGCAATTTAAATAACTCTTTTAAAAAGTAAGAAACGCAGTGTAGTACAGTGATAGAAGCCATATTGTATGGCTCTGTTTTCTATATGGAATATTAAACCTGGTTTATTTTCAAATAATTTTAGAGAACCCTGTCTCGATCAGTATCCCATTTCAGTGTTCCATCACAGGAACATCTCCTTAGGTCTTGTTTCTCCTATGTATTTTTCCTAGATTATTTGAACTCTGATATGCCAAATGCATAGAAAATGATCACTCTCAGATTTTTTTTTTATAATAACAAGCCAAAGCTATATCTAAACATTCCCCTTTAGAATAGCTCATTGCAATCTGAATAAAGGCTTTCTATGGTATATACGATGTAGTGTTATTAGAAAGAGATAATTTAGTTTTACTATTTTTACACTTGTCTTTCAGAAACAGAATGGACTCTGTTCCATTACTATGCTTATATTAAGAAAAAAAAAACTACCCCCAGACCAAGTGGCACGAAATCACCTAGCCTCGGCTAGAAAACTTGAAGGCTGAGGTCTGGAATAAAATGAGATCATTTACTCACATGTCTGACACATGATGTTGGCTGTCAGCTGAGAATTTTGCTGCAGCTGTAGCCCGGAATATTTATTATCCCACATATTTATTATCATATTCATGGCTGCCCCATGATGCCTAGCCTTCCCCACAAATTAGTAGCCAGATCCCAAAAATAAACATCCCAAGAAAGAGCCAGGAAGAAGCCACATCGTCTTTTATGACATAGTCTCCGAAGGCACACAGCATCATTTCTGCCACATTCTATTGGTCCAAGCATTTACAAAACTCTACCCAGATTCAAAGACAGGGACTATCATTCCCAACGTAGGTTAGACAATGTCATTTATCATTGTCACATTGCAAGAAGAGCATGGGGATGGGCTATGTATTAGTGCAGAGCTTTCTAGAAAATACAATCAGCCACAGGCTGTTTTCCAGCAAGAATGTGTCACACATCAGAGACATCATTGCTAGAAAATAACAATGTTTAATATCAGTAGGCTTAGACAGAGTGATAATGTAAAGAAGAGAAACATCTTTCTTATTTTACATTTTATTTACACAGTATCCACAGCAAAAAAAAAAAAAAATACACAGTTGTGCAGGATTTTTCATAGATAGTATGTGAATATAAATTTTGAAACATAAATAATTTCAATTTGAAGAGAACATTCCAATAAACCATTGTGTACACAAGCATATAAACAGCTGCCACTATACAGCTTGAAGAGTAAACATTGAGATCACTAAAGGGATGTGAAAACACAGAAGCTTCTGTTACCAATTACAAAAGTGATGGGGTGCATCTTCAAATACTGATGAGGATTTTTACAGGTTCTTACAGGAAGACACTACAGAATTTGTTAACAAATAAATTGAACTGCTATTTTCAAATTGAACTGCTATGTATCCAATCAACTTGGATTGAAAATATTCCAGTATTTTCTGCTTTCTGAATTTACCAAAATTTATTATGTCATGGAAATGTAATCTCTATTTTGCTCAACTCTATTAAGCCTGGGTACTAAAAATAAGCCACAAAAATTACAAATTTAAGGAAAAAGATGAGAGGATTACTCTTTCTCTTAACTGTGTAAAACATGTAGCTCATAGTGTGCAATCAGACTCATAATACAGTTTGCTCCTGTGTAATACAAATTATAATTGGGGCTATTGTTTTATGTAACTAGAACGCCCCTAGTTCCAATGCCTTCTTTTGAGAGCTTCCCCAGCCCTTTCTCCGTCTATATATACTTTTCCTGAGAATTATTAAATTCTTAAAAGATTTCAACCTTCTGGCTAAAATCAATTGATGCTGCAATGAAATCTGACCTAAGCCATGACAAGGAAACCACTTTTCTGGATTTGGAGACCTGAAATCAATGAAGTCACCTGGTGGCAAAAGCTGTAATACATAAAACTGGGAGGTAGGAGTTGCCATGTTTTCAACCACAAAACTACTCTACTGCAAGTAAAGAATGAAGCCAAAGTAGAAAGAAAAGTGGAAATTGAGAGAGAGTCCTGATTTCACTGGAGTCCTGGATGCTCTTGAGAACTAATCACATCATTGCCCTCAGATTCTGTGACATGCCCCATTGATTAACCAGAAATTATTCACTGGGATACAAAGAATACAAAACTCAAACAACAGCAGCTTCATTTTTTTGTTTGTTTGCTTTTTCTTTTTCTTAGATTCCATGATGTCCAGAGCTGAAGTAAGGATGCCATCTAGGGCCTAGGTTACCTCCATCTTCCCTGATCTACCACACTTAGCATAGAAGAGCATTTGTCATAATAAAGAGAATGCTGCACATCTTAGGTTTGGTGAGACCCTGAAAGGTAATATATCTGATTTTCAGGCAGAACAGAATAAAGAACAGCCAAAGGGCAAAGTGTAAAACTCTTCTCAATTTGAAATTTTATTTGAGATGATGGGTCTTCCCAGGGACTCCTACCAGAGCACATGGTCACTCCTAGCTTATCAGAGGTTGACATTTCTAATTTTCTGGTTTTCTACCTTAAGAATTTGGGCCTCATACATTACTAGCATGTAGGGAAGATGTTCAAAATTTTTGATTGTGCAGAAATGAAAAATATCTACTACAACCTAGTATACTTTGACTAATCTATCTGTCATTAAGCTTAACTTGAGTTTCTGAAACTTATGGGGCTAATTTCTTTTATTTCTACAGGTTATAATGGCAACCTCACTGTATCTTGTTTCTCTGTCATCTTGATATCTCAGTTGTCACACACAAAAAGTAAGAGCTAAAATGAACATCTTAAACACAAGAGTAGTAATATCTTGCATAAATACTTTTTGAGTGAGTGAAGGAAGGGGCTTAAATATAGAACCAAAATATAGTAACAAGGTTTTTTGTAAGTCTAGCTTTCACAAGCCCTTCTCCTCTTATAAGACATTACCTTTCCCTCTGAAAGGATGTTATATATCATCTGGTGTTTTTCTACAACAAGAGAAGGATGCAACATGGTGTGTGGTACAAGGTGAGCCTGCAACAAATGTTAGATCTCATTGTTAAATCTGTCACTGTGCCTGAGCTCTTCTAGCAGCTCTATATTCTTTTCTCCAATAGCATCTTGGACAGTTCTTGCTTGAACACCACCACCATGGAAACTAAAAAGTGTTCATCATCTTTCCACAAGAGTTAGATTTTCTTACAATTTTCTGTGAAACACAATGACCGCAGTCACTAGGCTTGTCATTATGCCCATTGCTGAGGCCTCTTCAGCCTTCTTTCTTCCTTCTCCTCTTACAAACCACTTGTCCTGTGACTTGATTTTAGGCTGCCCATTTTTCTCTGTCCCAATACCTGGAATGCATGCCTTCCTAGGCTGCCTACCTAGCTTCAAACTTGTGACTTTCTTTGCCATTTTTTCATGCATATTTGGAACCTGTTATATGCCTCTAGCCTTTAATACTCCAACACAATGGTTCCAAAGAGATTGCCTGCTCAGAGTAGTCCTCAATACTATTCTTCCTGAATTGTCTGTAATGTGGGAATTCTAACTTACTACCCTATAGATTCTTACTCTCTGGTCATACAGCGACAACCCTTAATCCTTTCTCACGCTCTTGTTCATGTCACCTTCATTAATTTCCATATAACCAGCAGAACAAGCTACTTAATTTGCAGGGTCCAGTATAAAATGAAAATATTGAGTTTTCTATTTAAAAATTATTCAGAATTTAAAGACAGCCACAGCACAGCATTAAATGAAGCATGGGGCCCTTCTAGTGTGGAATCTTGCGTGACCCCATAGGTCTCAGGCCCATAAAACCAGCCCTGATTATTAGTCTATTCAAGGGCTTTTTACCACACATTTTTGTCTTACTGAAAGCACTTTCTAGCTGGTTTCTCTGACAGTAGCTGTCTAGTTGTCTTATAAATATTTTTTTCATTTCAGTGGTTCCCCATCCACTTGTCTCCTTTTAACTCCCTGGTTAAATTACTTCTTCCTCTAAAGGTCCATAGCTTTTATGGTCTGTGCCACATAGGAGACTGTCTTGGCCAAAAAAAAAAAAAAAAGTACTGTCTGGCATGTAGGTTTTTTTCTGTGGGGGATTTTTGGCCTCCTCCATCATAAGATTTGGCTCTATTTTTATCTCTCTAATACTCCTGATATGTCATGCATTTAATACATGCATTGATTGTCTAAAGGGTTTGGAGTCTAATTATTTTCTGTATACTATACAAAGGCGGCCTTTAACTCCAGACATTTAAATGACTGCTTTTTCCAGGAAAGGTCTGAGAGGGCACTTCTGTTCATTCTTTGCTTTAGAATAAGACTGACCAAGATGCCCAGGTATAGGGTGCAGCGAGATAGAGAAAGAAAAATAGAAGAAAAAAACTGGAGATATTCCCAGTTCCTCCTAAATTGGTAGATATCCTGGCTTTTTAATTTATTAGTAGTGCTTAGGCTTTAGACAAATGAATCTGCCTGTAAACACAAAATGCATTCCAAATGAAATGGGCTGGGGATTCAGTTGCATATTAATGAATTTATGGCTTCTGTTCTCATCTATTAGTGAGATAACTGTAAGTGGAATTTATAAAATGAACATAAAAAGAAATGAATTAGTAAAAGTCATATTTCTTCTTATTTATTAGAGAATTGGATGGTGTCTAAAATGTGCATTCAGCAACATTGAGACTTTTATTTACCATGTATTAATTACTATTAATGGAATTGGAATTAAAAAATTAGTAACATATGGTCTCTGATTTCTGCATATCAAGAGAAATAAAATCTTATGTCTTCTAGAAGACATGGGTCCTTTTCTCTGATATGGGAGGTAGT
The DNA here is from genome assembly GCF_049350105.2 of Macaca mulatta. Lineage (NCBI taxonomy): Eukaryota > Metazoa > Chordata > Mammalia > Primates > Cercopithecidae > Macaca > Macaca mulatta. Next base: position 111,458,293 of record NC_133409.1, read on the forward strand.
TGGAGTGGTGGCAGCAACAGAAATAAATTATATTGGAATTGAACAAAAAATAACAAGAGCAAAGGTGATGAAAAGACCTTCCCTGGTGATGGAATACAGCCTTCCTCTACTCCAGGAGAAACTTTTGCTGAGAAACACGCAACTGCAGCAGCCAAGAGCTGCGAGGTAGACATTGCAGTGCAGACCCAGAACATCTGTTTGGGAGTGTCATCTGCGTGGGAGACATTAAAAACAGGGGAATAAGGACAAGCTGAGCCAGAAAGATGCTAAATTTACCATAACAGTGGAATCCAGGTATTAGTAAACAGAACTGCCTCAGGGAGTTTTCTCAAGTTAGGAAAAAATGTATTACTCTCCCAAGTCAATTTCATTTATTTTCTCTTAGAATGAATCGCCAATGTTGTCCCCCCGGGAATCTTTGTAAAACTAGCCCATGCTCACAAAGAATCTTATAATCATACAAAAGAGTAAAAGACACAAAGTGGTTGTTAAGAAGAACAAACTTTTGATAGGCAAGTAGTTGACTATCTCTAAAATGCCATTAGAAGCAATATTATCTCTCATTTTCTCTGCCTCCCCACTTCCTGAACTAAAAAAAAAGAATAATAGTAAAGTGGAGGGAAAAAAGGACAATCTCTGCAATTAGAAAGCAAAGACAGATTTCCTTTTTCCCTCTGCCTTAATCATAAATTCGATAAGCTTGCCTTCCATGATCTTATCCAAGTCATCAATACACATGTTGAATAAAACAAAGCCATGGGCAAAGTCTCAAGTTACAACACTAGAAATTCTCATTATTCAAGATAATTTGGATTCAGTTGTTCACCCAGGTGAGATTCTATATTTCTGGTCAAAAGTGGAAAACTGATAAAAGAGGTGGTCAACCTCTTGATCAGGGCAGTGATTACATGGATGTGATCTCGCTTATCAAGCTGTACTCTTCTTGTGGGTTTGTATGATGTACTTCAATTTAAAACTTAAAAATTAATACCACGGTATTGCAAAATACAAAAAAAAAAAAAGAAAGAAGAAAGAAGGCAAACACAATGGCACTTACCTAAAAAGGTCACTGACAAAAATGATACATTCTCCAATAATAGGTGAATATCATCAGTCCCATTAGAATGTTTTCATGAATCATACAACATTAGCTGTTTAACATTTTAGGAAGTGTGGGATGCATTAAAAAGAAGAATTCCAAGATAAAGGTCAAAGATAACCAGATATCAATTGGGGGCCCCATAAGTTCCAGGGAGGCTGGCATGCATTGCACCAAGATTTAAGGGACCGCCTCTGGGAGGCGTGTTTGAGATGTGGCAATAAGAGTGAGACAGGTGCCCTGAATCCAACATCATATTCCCATTCCTTAAGAGGAGATAATCAAAGAACAGGTTTCATATGGAATCTGTGGTGTTAAAGCTCAGACCCCATGTGGGACCTCTCTTGCCTGAAGGAAGGCAACTGAGGAACTAAGGCTTCTAGGAAGGCTTACAGAGTACATTTTAACATGGCTTTCAGAATTGTTTGGGGATGGCTGGAAGAAGATGATTTTCTTATTTTAAAATTTTGTTTCATTTTGCTTTTGGAAAACTGTGTAATTTCAGCAGCATTTGTGGGTCTCTGACCCCAAATGTCCACTGTGGTGTCTGAGTAAAAAATACAGTGGTACTTAAGGAGAGTGGAAAGCTCTTATATATCATTTATTCAACTTTAAAAGCTGGAGGGCACTTCTAAAGCGCCTGAGAGCCAGCTAACCACAACTTTGCTACAATTATTGTGGCATGGCAACAGGGAAGAATCTACACTAAAACAAGATCAATAGTTAATTTAGCGAGGTTCTGACAAGGGAGCCTTGCTAATTAAATATCCTTTGTTGCAGAGTTATACCGCTGTATTTTTCTGACACTGGATGATACAGACCAAGAGAGGTGACAAAGAGAGGTAAACAGATGAGCTCACTAGGTCAGTTATCCCATTCTATGTCATATGTCCCCATGGACCTTTCGCTGGGCCACTCTCATTTCCAGAAAACAGGTGGCAAAGCTAAGGCTAGAAAGGTAATCCCTTATTCTAAGTCCCAGTGCTCTTTCCACTGCATCACTATACCTTAATTTGGTCTTGCTAAAATAATAAAACATTTCTGAAAGAGTAAATCAGCCTAAGAAAATATATATAGAATTCATGTCAATACGACAAATTATGACCATTAATTTTATCTAGCACTATCCTAACCACCATCCCTCCAATCCTAAACATCTCCTGGACAATTTAATTCCCTAAGATTACACACTGTGTAAAATTTAGCATTAGTTGTGCACCTTCTATATGCCAGACACAGTATTATTTGCTTTATGTATCTGATTATCACAGTCAGGTCTTTTATAATCCCAGTTTATAAGCTAAGCCTGCTGAAGTTAAATGACTTTTGTAAGAGAATAGCAGAGACCGAGTTAGGCTGCTTGACTGTAAGATCCATCTTGTTAACCAGATCTTTACGGCATCTGTTCTCACCTTCAGTAAGGCCCCTCCATCCTGAATGCATTCATTGGTTATACTTCAAAACCAACATAAGTCATTGGACAAGTGAAATAAAAGTCAAAAACCACTTTAAACATTTTGTTAAAAGCACAACTACTGTGCACTAATAAATGTAACTGCATACCTGGAATACAATCTATAAATACCCAACAATCCATTTTTTGCATATAAAACCATGTAGTTGTCAAGTTGCTACCATTTGTATAGGTTTCAATGCTTACCTGTTGCATTTCTCAATGTAAAAAACAAGAAAAAACTTGAGCTAAACAAATCACATGGATTGCAAAAATCAAACATTGGTGGCAGCATTAAAGCCACTGGAATGGATATGCATATCAACTTCCAAGATTATCATTCCTGTCATGACTGGTTTTAATAGCCTATATGTTCTTCTAAATAAATGTAGATTTTTCTAATACTACAAAATGATTAGCTGAGAAATGTTTAAAGAAAAATATATTTGGGCACCATGAAAAAAAAACAGTCCAGTTATTTTCCATCAGATAAATTTTTCCAAAGCTTTATTTGTCTCAGATAATACAGCATGTTTTAGATTTTAAATGTCAGATTTAGCGTATCTGTACCTCAATGAGAAGCATATTCTTTTGAAAGGAAAAGCTTTTTTAGCAGAGTGAACCAAAAGTATAACTATAATGAAAATTATACTCTCCTTTAGATAGAAATCTATGCCATAGATTACCTATGTGCATGGTGTGTTTTGACACACATAAAAAAAATACAAATTATAACAGAAAGCTTTTTGTCACTTTCCTGTCTCAGTGCCGAAACTGTCACTGTCAGTCACTGCTCTGGGTTGGATAAAAGACAGTTGTGTCAATTAGCATTGTTGCCTTTGAGGAAAATAGTAACTGTTAGCTGTCAATAACAAATACCTTGCAGATGGTTAAACTACAATATTAGCCCCTATGAGAGTGAGACATAGCATATTTAAATATTGATAGATGGAAGCAAAGTTTGGAAGCATAGAAAATCAAAAAACAGAAGTGAATAAGTGGTACTAGGGAGTCAGAACAGCCTTAAAGACACTTTCAACAAGTAATTGCTAATTTACTTTTAGTTGTAATTGTGCTCTTAAATCTTGTCTATAATACAACACACCTTTAGTTATTAATATTGTTAGGGTACTAGAAAAAAACACTTGTGGGATGATTACTATAATATTTAAGATAAGCAAAAAAAACTAGTTTTGATATTAAATATCAGAAGTTTTCAAGTTCAATGAAATATTAAAGTTAATATTAAAATAAAATATAAGACTATTGGAGATCAGAAGTTTTGGCAAGAGATACCAATTGATAAGCTCTGTAATACAGATACTAATACTTGGCCTTCTAAGTTCTTGGTCAAAGTGTATAAAAGAAATTCAGCTAGACTGCTAGAGAATTTTAAAAAAGAATTAAAATAGGTATCCCTCTCAAACTTTTAGTCAGGCTAATAAAACATGTAGTTAAGGATGAGCTTTAAAACAAACGAGGAAAAACATAAGAAATGGTCAAGCATTTGTCCCTGAACTCCCTATCCTGCTATTAGAAATGTATGGGTAACATTTGTTCACAGGTCACTGATTCCAGAACTTATTTCACTCTTGGAACTCATAAAACAGTTTTTCTCATTTTTCCTGTAAGAGTTACTTAGAGAATGGTTCTCTTCTGTAATAAGTCAAAAAGAATGCAGACACCCTGCCAAAGAATGTTTCCAAGAAGATAGAAAACCAAACTATTGGTTATCAGAATGGGCATTTTTAGCTTATCTGACATTGTGATTCCTTTGTAAGGTCCACTTGGAAGTACTTATCCAGTGAAGAATGTAAGCTCCATATCCAGAAATAAGGACAAAGTGGTACCAAAAATCAAATCATACCAGATACTGCAGTATCATCACTGACAGGTAGAATGCGGGGGTGGAAAATGCTTATCAAAGCCTGGTGCCTTTCAGACAAATAAGTTATTTGTTGTTGTATTGTTGTTATTGGTTCTAAAACAAGAAGGCTTCAGTCTACATTTTAATATTGCCTAAAAGTCTTTAATATGATAAGTGCATAATATGAGCACCATGAGGAAAAAATACACAATTGTTTATAATGTTCTCATTTATTAATGAGCTAATTAGAAAAACAAATACTTTCCCGGTTCAAGGATTCACAGCAACAAATCTGTGTAAGATGCCAATGACCTATGCACTATTTTCTGAAATGACATCCGTTTCCACCCACAGCTTTACAAAAGAAGCACAAGAAAAATTGTATCTCAAAGAATATTAGACCTGTCAGAGACTTTGAAATCATGTAATCTAGTTTTTCACAAAGTATGGGACCCAGACCCTAGTGGTACATGTACAGAGCATTAAATAATTTGGAGTGACATTATAAGAAAATGACTGCCTTGGTTTTTTTTTTTCCCCTGATTAATTCAAGGAAATAAACCTCAATTACTAATCTTCTTTAACAAAGGGAGAGCTGGCCTCAAGTTTAGAATCTAAACTAGGCAATGGCACCAAGCATTGTTTTGATGTATGTGTTCCTTTTCACAGGTGCCTTCTATATTTATAGCACTATTGCTCACTTCCTATTTACAGTAGTAACTTGTAGTTTCCTAACTACCTGAATGTACTTTGGAAAAAATAAGTGTTTTTATACTAGATGTGATCATTTAGTTTAAAATGCTTCATTATAAACAGCAGGATGTGTATTTTGAAGTACTTTTTTCTAATCTACATATCGGAATGATTAATATTTGAAGTACTAATCAGGACTCAACATCTAAGGATAACTACAATTAAAAGTTAGCATGTCCATAATCAAAGCTCTACCAAAGGCTTTGCTAATTAGTGTAAGGTATGTTAGAAATAATCTTTATTGGCTTAAATGGGTGTTCTTTAAAATAGGTGAGTTGAGAATACTGTGCAAACCCCACCACCCATGCATAAACCCTGAGAAGCCAAGTGTAGCACACAAGATCAGGAGCAATTAAGATGAGTACCAATTCTTCCTCCATTCTTCCGTTGCATGGAGAACCCCATAGCGTGATCTTATTACAAAGATTGCTGTTTCTGGCATCAGAACAATGGGATATCCCTCTTGGAGTAAACTTTCTTGCTAGGGCTCATGTCCTTAGGTCAAAAGTGTAACTTCAAAAGTACTGAACAGAATGGATGATGACATATTTTGGTGCTTAGTTGCTAATATCTTATTTCTTTAATCTTAAAGCACACACTTTTTTCTCACATTTTAACATATCTGGAATTGGATATGTCTTATATTTTGTAATTATGATCAGCAGTGTTTCTTTCACCCTCGCTGTTCCATAATATTACTGTGTATCTTGCAGTAGATGATATCTTAGTTTTGGTGAAATACAGTAAATGTTTGTACATTTGACAGAATTTAGTCTGAGACTTTCACTCACTGTAATATATCATCTGATTAAAAAAAGTTGTTAGAAAGAGGCAAATATCCTTCACCAACGTGTAACTACTAGAAGACTACCAATATTTACCAAAGAAATGTTTGCTGAATGGCCCAATTAGCTTCAAGTAATTTTTGCATCATAATAAAATTTGAAGAATTCAGTAAATAACACTACAGTTTGCAAGTAGGTATAGAAAATATTAATAAATAAATGACTGAAGTTTGAGAAACACTAATCTGGCCAAATCCCACAAGTAAGCAAACTATGAACCAGAGAGGTTAAGTGATTTGATGAACATTGTAGTAAACTGAATGGCAGAGTTTGTGTAATGACCAAAGTGCATTTAATTATTTTATACTATATCCTAATTACCTATTGTTCCATAACAAATTATTTCAAAGCTCAGTGGTTGAAAATGGCAAACATTATGTCACTGTCTCTGTGTGTTGAGAATTCAGATGTGGCTTAGCTGGATGCCTCCAGCTTGCAGGTCTTTCATAAGGTTACAGTCAAGCAGCTGGCCAAGGCTGAGGCCTCATCTGAAGGTTGGACTGAGGGGGAATCAGCTTCCAAACTCATTCACATGGTTGTTCGAAGGAGTTTTAAATAATGCAGATATCCCCTGAGACAATATATTTCAGGATGTCATTTATTCTATATTATAATAGACACTCAGCAACTTTACAGATTATGCTGGCTCTTTCAGATATTCTAAGATTATCATGGCCATAGACAAAACTATTGAATGTATAAAAATTATGTTTAAATGCAGTGCCTGTTATTATATATATTTAGGAAAAACACTAAAAGATTAATAGGGCATTTTTTGGATAACAAAAATATGGACGCTTTTGTTTTACTTTATATTTTTCTAGAGTTTTCAGGTTTTCTACAATACATGTAAAATGCAAGTTATTTTAATAAATGAATTTTAATGTTTTAAAACCCTTTAACAATTTAACACAAATTATACTTCCATGTTTGCTTTAAAATGCATTACTTGCTGCATTTTGGATTTTTTTCTTGGAAGTTGAGAATTATATATCCTTGGATATATTTTTCCCTGGATAAGTCTAACACCAAAAGAGATTTTAACTCTGTTCCAAATCACAATTCATGCCAAGTTGCAGACAAAACGGTAGAAGAAAAGGCCAGGTTCTTTCAGTCTCTTAAACAAGGTGACAAGGTCAGAAAACTTGAGCAATTTTTTTTCTTTTATAAGCTTGGCTTACTGAGCAGGCAGGTCAATTCACAGCTTTCATTTCTGTCTTGCCACTTCTCACAGAAAAACGTGGGCTGCATAAAGAATCATTGCAAGGGGAAGCCTCGTTGCAGTATCTCCAAGTGAAGACATTTGGATGGCCATCTCCCTTTCTCACTAGGCACAGCCCCGTTTGAAGGTGGTGTTTGGTGTCTAATAGCCCTGAAATGTTTTCTTTCTTCCCTGTGCCCCAGGGTTGGCTAATTATTAATGTGCCAATTATTCCAGAGAACATGTCCTATCTGCTTGAGAGACAAGATTCAGGTCAAGTGTAAACTTCAAAAAAAAAAAAATACCTTAAAGTGATACTGAGTTAGCCTGAGGAGACATTTTTGGAATGTGAATTATTTATATTAAAACAATAAAAACAACTGCATCACTTTTTTTTTTTTGAAGACAGCACTGAGCTGTGATCTCACACAAAGAACTTGACATTTTTGTCCCTAACTCGTGATTTATTCTTTTTAAATCAAGATGGTTTACTTTATTAGCAGATCAGAAAGGCTCATTTTGTCTTAAATGTTTCCAGAATGTGATTCTTTCTGAGGATCCCACTGCAGTAATATAAACTTGTACATATGTTCACTCACAATTATAAGCTTAGAAGAGATCACAATTCCATGACTTCATCACAGTGGCTTTCAGGGCTGGAATAGTAATTACAGCTGTGTTCACTGTACTCATTATGGTGTACATAAAAAAAATTCTGTACATAAAGTAATAAGCTTCTTCAAATTATTTCAGAAATAAGGTGGTATATAAATAAATATACTGGAATCTAAATGATTCATATTTACAGTCCAATGTATTATTTTTAGCAATTTGTGACAGCTTCCTTCCTTTAACTTAGCCCCTCCAAATAAAAAATAAAATGTTAAAAGATGGCCAGGTAAAAGTAACTTTATGCAATCAAGCACAGCCATGAAGAATCAGGAAGACTAATTTTTATACAAAACTCTAAATTAAAAAAGAAGGTCAGTAAGAAAATTCCTCAGATTGCTTAATTGTTGGCATTTGTATTATGCATTAGAATCTCCTTCTAAGTCTTTGGATTTATAAAGTGTTTTTTTTCAAATTTGAGCACTTTCTCATATGAAAACTCTTACTAAAAATATCAAGAGCCAGTACAATTGAAGTATCTACAGATAAACAAAACCTACCTTTTTTTCCATATTGCCTCAATACCATTCATATGTAATATTTAATTAATCATGACTGTCATGATGATCAGTTATTAATAATAGAAGTTAGTATATTAAATCCTAATGTTTAATAAATGAGAAAAAGAAGAAAGAAGCATATTAATAGAGTAGATACAGAAAGAACAAATGAAGAAATTTTGGTATAATGTTATTTAAAATACACTCTCAAAGGTGCATGTGATATTCAGCTATTTCTCAAACTTACTTGCCAAAAGCTCTTCTTCTGTTGTTTATTTTATTTTATTTTTTTGTCATTTGGCTTCTTGTGGGACTGTATTCTAACAACAGTTCTTTGCTTGGCCAAACTTTAGTCAGGCTTCTGAACTTTCTCCTGGGCCTGTCTGTGCACATCATTATAAAATCCAGTTTACCAATACGCTTTAGCAAGAATTATTCATCCTTGATATCTGATCACTCTCAATATCTGATCAAAATTTTTCTCTGCTCACTCCTGTTAGCTGATCACCCTGGCCTGTTTTCAGCAGGAATCCTGTTAGGTTGGTTCTGCCAGAATTTCCCCCAGACTTGATATCTCTTGTTAAAAATTTTCTGATCCCTGCTCTTCGGCTATAAATCCCTATTTATCCCTGATGTATTTAGAATGAAGCACAGTTCTATACGGGGGTCTCTCTTCCCCTATTGCAATAGTCCTGAATAAAATTTCTTTTCACCACTTTAATTTCTGTCTCTGCTTTTTTTTGACAGTCCTAAGAAATGTGTTTGAAAAATGTACCAACATTACCTGACAAAACTTAGAGGGCAAGTTGGTACATCGTAGCCTGAAATTCTACTCATTCGATAAAATTTAAGGTACTATTATGCGCTCTTCTACAAGTAAGGACTAAGGTGATGTTTAATACACAGGCGTTTTCCTTAACAAGTTTCCAATGAAGTGGTCATTCTTGCAGCAATAAATTACTATCAGCTCCATATCTAAAGAGGCACATGTAGTAAAATAAATTAAACCTGTCTCTGAAGTAAAATGTTAACATAATTCCTCTTCTGTAATTCTTTGCTCTCTGCACACAAGCAGCTGTTACTACTCTAGACACAGATAAACTGTTAGATGGAATTCTAACTAAAGAATAGTTCTTACCAGCTTTACCAGCCCTAAGCATTAAAGCTGCATCCGAAAGGAAACCTAGTAGACATATTTACCTGCAAAGACACCTGGAGGCATTACTAACCCCAGAACTTTATGAAGACAACAGCAGAATTCTCAAGAATGACTATGCACATTGTCAAGAAAAGCTGCTTCTCTTCACAGTACCGTGTTTTTTCATACTACCTGACAGAACTAAATATAAGTCTTCCATCACTCCCAAGGTGTGCAGAATCAGGGGGCAAACAAGACATAAAATTATCCGATTTTCATTTTGAAAGCACAGTCTAGCTGTATAATAGTAATATTTGAAGGAAAATGTGATAACATGGGAATTTTTTATCACCACCTTCCACCCCGAAACTAGCTAAAGACCCTTAGGGCCTAGAAGGTGGAGGGCACCAGGCAGTGGCCCAGGCAGAGCTCTAATGAAAGATAGATTTAGAGGAGTCCCAGAGTAGAAGGGTGCACCCTGCCTGTCTGGACTGTAAGGGTGGTAACCTTGCCAAAGTTTCTCCTACCTCCATGGTAAAGTGGGGACAGAATGGTTGCAGGGGAGCCTGGCCAGCGGGCTTGTAACTCAGGGAGGCTTCTGCAGTCCCATCTTAAAGCGGCAAGCAAAACAGCAAAGGAGCCTGATGTTAGTAGATCTGGAAAGGTCATGTCACCAGGAGCAGAGCTCAGACAGGCAAACACAGGCATCTGGACAGGTGCCAGCATGGATTGATAGTTATGCCGAAGCTGGAGATCTTAGATGCTTTCATGAAGAGGAGGACAGGGAAACTGGAATTTAAAAAAAAAAAAAAAAAAAAAACACTTGGTGAAACATTGGATGATGTCTAGGCTCACCTGGAACTATCTAAAGTTTCCTACTATCTAGCAGAAAGAGGGCTAAGTGAGCTCAAATTGACATGCAAGAAAAGGGAAGGAGTTACATTTTTCACATACCCCTGTGAAAATAGTAGCCACTAAACAATGACCTGTGGTATCTTTAGTAAGTACTGATATCTACCTCTAGTTCTTCCTTACCAGAAAACTGGTAATAACTAACCCAGAGTAAGCAAGACAAATAACAAATTCTTTTCTGGAATCTCTTTGTGACCCTCTTGTCCCCTGCTATCAGCACTGATAAGGTTGCTAAAATATTACTGCATTTCTAAGAAATCGTCTTTCACTTGTACATTTTCAAATCACAGTTTTTAAATGTTGAATTATCAGCTGGTTTCTATAAGAGTTTTGCCTTCCCGCCATTTTACTCAACAAAATATTGCCTGTGAATATGCAATGCTGTGGCCTTATAATTTAACTAAACTAAATAATTTGTGTTTGTATTTCTGAGGACTGTCTTCTCTCTGTTCTAGCAGAAATATTGTGAATATTAGACAAGGGAAAAGAAACCATGAGTAATTCTAATGGAAAGAGTCAAATTCTCTTTGTCACTTAAGGAGACTCACTAAGTACCTTCTGGGTTGTGGAAAGAGGGTGGGAAACTATAAATGAATCTGAGCTGAAAAGTAGACCTTCCATTGCGTACTTATGGAAACAATGGAATTCTTACGTAGCACCATTAAAAATTACTCCAGAGGTAGCAGCCAAGAAACATCTAATATCAAACAGACCACACCAACTTCTAAAGACAGTTAACACTTTATATTGCAATCACTGATTTCTTTTCCTATTTTCTAAACTAAATTAACAACTCCTTGAAAGCAAGGACAATATCTTCTTCATTATTGTCATTATTAATCTCTACAACAATGCTTAGGACATAATTAATATTCATGAACAGAAAAAATAAATTAGTGAAATAAAAATTTAATTATTACATTAATAGACTTATCCAGCTGTGTGTGAAATATATAACATCAATCAGAGCCACAAGTTAATCATTCTTTCTCATTTCCTGCTCTACGTTTAAATGAGATCATTTCACCAAAATTTGGAACTTCCTCCAATCATTAAGAAGAAACCACAACATCCATTTAAAGGTAAACAGGAAACCACATCTAAGGCTGTTTGTGGGCTAGTGAAATGTTTCCGTTTAAATGGAAATTTTTCCATATATAGGCAGGTTAACTAACTTGAGTTCAGACTTAAGTCAGCAAGTGATGTCACTACCTCTTTTTACATTTTAAGTGTTTTGTATGTATTTTTGTATATTAACCTGAAAGAGAGGGTATTAAGATTTAAAGTAGTAATCTGCTCCCAGTAAACTAATAAGCCAAGCCTTGTTTGCATGTGATTTGTATATTTGAAATTCTTTTCATTCACCTTATCTAATTTAATCTTCTCAAAGTTTTCATGAATTAGAGAGATTCTCATTTTTCATTTAATAGATCAATAAACAGGCTCAGGGACTGGCTTAAGGTCACATGGCTTTTAAATGGTGGAATCCAGGTCTTCTAACTCCATAGCACACTAACTCTCTTTCCTACACCAAAATGCTGTCTTTTATGAAGAAAAATATGTCATTTTGGGTGATTTTGTCTATAAAAATAAGAAAAAATTCTTTTGTTTCACATAAAGATGCATTTGGCATTTTTAATTATGACTGTGAATCAGTGACACTAAAGAAGAAAAACCAAGGGTAACTGCTGTGTGTCTGTTAAAATGTGTAGAGCACAAAGATACATCTTAAAGTAATGTATTTTCCTGAGAAGATAAATTAGTTCATAGATGCATTATCTCATTTCCTGTGGCAAAGCTTTGTCATCCTGCTTTGAGCACACACTGGGACATAGAGCCAGCATGTAACATCTGATGGAATCCTGGCAGGAGAATTCTGGCTTCACAGTAGCTTTCTATCACCCACAAACACTAAGGGAATATGCAAATATTCCATGGAGATCTAATGACTGCAAAGTGGAATAAATTATGAATTACCTTTTTTAAAAAAAATCACACCACACTGTCTTTTATTTCATACATAACCTTGACTTCTTTCTAATTCATGTAAGTAATTTGGCTATAAATTCATGACGAAAAGACAGAAGATTTTTTTTTTTTATTCCTAGCATATTGCCTAGTTTCTGGCACATAGGTGCTTCGTAAGGGCATAAATTCAGTATAAATGTACCTGTAAAATATTATTTATTATGAAGAAAACCTCCCCGTTTCCCACTTGCCTTCTAAAGAAGTAGCTTGTTTGATGATCAGTGTGGTGGGTATGCGGATAAAAAGGCAATAAAGAGAAGCTTGAGAAAATGTAAAGATATAAATATTTGATAAGAATTCTAGGAAGCAGAGAAGGATAAAACAAAACTGAAGAACCTGTGATGATGAGTTTCAACAGAAAAAGCAGAGGCTAAAAAAGAAGTTGGAGAGGGATGGAACAAGAACTTTTAGTGGCTTTGTTTTTTAATGTTTGCTTTATAACCTATGACACTACATTCTGTATCACCCACAAAATCTTTAGTATAGATATTATACTCCAACACTGTGAAATTGGACTTGTTTGGGAGACATGTACAGATATTCTAAGTTTACTTCAAGGAAGGCAAAGAAGTTACTTAGATCTGTTTCTACTAGCTTAGCTTAGCTTACAGGATCTTTTCATATGTGTAAATTCATAGACTTTTAGAATGAGAAAGATCCTCAGAATTCTTTATCTAATCTTCTAGTTGTACAGCAGAGGAAGCTGGAACACAGAAAAACTTAACTGACTTTTATTCTCTTTCATCAGAGCTAAGTGTCATTATGAGATGCACCATTTTTACTACATCACAAGAAAACAGAATGCTATTAATTAATTTATATGCAACTTTTTTATTATTTATAACTTTATGTTATAGCAATTTAAAAAATATAAACTTTTTATATTAAAAAAGTAGCATTAAGAATAAACTACCATAGATTAAAATAAACTTAAGACATTTTAACCAAATACAATAAGCGAACCTTGTTTAAAACCTGATTCCAACAAATGAATTATAAAAATTAATTTCTCATGGCACTCCCTTTTTAATAAATGGTGCTAAGATAACTGACTTGCCATATGCAGAAGATTGAAACTAGACCCCTTCTTTACACCATATACAAAAATCAACTCAAGATGACTTAAAGACTTAAACGTAAAACCTAAATCTATAAAAATTCTGGAAGAAAATCTAGGAAATACCATTCTGAATATAAGTCCTTGCAAAAACATCACACACCGGGGCCTATCATGGGGAGGGGGGAGGGGGGAGGGGGGAGGGATTGCATTGGGAGTTATACCTGATGTAAATGACGAGTTGATGGGTGCAGCACACCAACATGGCACAAGTATACATATGTAACAAACCTGCACGTTATGCACATGTACCCTACAACTTAAAGTATAATAATAATAAATAAATTTTTAAAAAGTAAAAAAAAAAAAAAAAAAAAAAAAAAATTTCATGACAAAGATGCCAAAAGAAGCTGCAACAAAAGCAAAAAGTAAGTGAAACCTAATCAAATCAAAGAGCTTCTGCACAGCAAATGAAACTATTAACAGAGTAAATAGATAATGTACAGAATGGGAGAAAATATTTGCAAACCATGCAACCAAATAGGTCTAATTTCAATAATGTATAAGGAACTTAAACAAATGAACAAACAAAAAACAAATCACCTTATTAAAAAGTGGGCAAAGAACATTAACAGACACTTTTCAAAAGAAGACATATACGTGGACAATAAACATGTGAAAAAATTGCTCAACATCACTAATTACTAGAGAAACGCAAATCAAAACCACAGTGAGAGAAGTGGAGCAAGACGGCAGAATAGAAAACTCCACCTATCATCCTCCCCCAAGGACACCAAGTTAAAAACTATCTACACAGAAAAAAACACCTTCATAAGAACCAAAAGTCAGGTGAGGACTCATGGTTCTGGTTTTAACTTCATATTGCTGAAAGAGGAACTGAAGAGTTAGAAAAAACAGGCCTGAATTTTTAGATGCTACCCCCTTTCCACCCCTGGCAGAGTCTACATGGTGCAGAGAGCTTCTCTGGGCACCAGGGTAGGAAGAACAAAGCAACTGTGAGGCACTGAACTCAGTGCTGTTCAGTTGGAGTAGAAAGGAAAGCCAGACCAAACTCAGCTGATGCCCACCACAGGGGGAGCATTTAAACCAGCCCTAGCCAGAGGGGAATCACTAATCCCAGAGGTCCACAGTTGAGTGCCCACAAACCTCACCACCAAGGGCCAAAGTGCTGTCAGTATCTAAGTAAACTTGAAAAGCAGTCTAGGCCGTAAGGACTGCGACTCTTAGACGAGTCCTAGGACTTAACTAGCCCCAGAGGGACTAGGGGACTGTGAGGGCACGCAACATGCTAAGACACCAACTGGGGTTGCCAATAGAGTGTTGGCATCACCCCTCCTCTAACCCCAGAATTCATCGCTTGTGGCTCCAAAAAAGGCCCCTTCCTCCACTCGAGGAGAAGAGAGGAAAGAGTGGTGAAGACTTTGTCTTGCATCTTGGATACCTGCTCAGCCACAGGAGGATAGGGTACAGGTAAGAGATTTGAGGTCCCTTGTTTCAGGCCCTAGCTCCAAGGTGGTATTTCTAGACACACCCTGGGTCTGAAGGGAACCTGCTTGAAGGAAAGGACCCAGTTCTGCCAGCATTCATCGTCTGCTTACTGAATAGCCCTTGGACTCTGAATAACCAGCACAATACCCAGCTACTACATGGAGGGCCTTGGGTGAGCCTCTGGGACTTGCTGACTTAAGGTGAGATTCAGCACATTACCAGCTGGTGTGGATATGGGGCAAAATGCCTTCTGCTTGAGAAAATCAGAGGGAAAAGGAAAGGGGACTTTGTTGTGCACCTTAGGTACTACTATAGCCATAGTGTGGTAGAGCATCAAGTTGGCTTTTGGGGTCCCTGATTCCAGGACTTGACTCTTGGATGGCAAT
Source organism: Macaca mulatta (assembly GCF_049350105.2). Classification (NCBI taxonomy): domain Eukaryota; kingdom Metazoa; phylum Chordata; class Mammalia; order Primates; family Cercopithecidae; genus Macaca; species Macaca mulatta. The sequence goes on from NC_133409.1 coordinate 111,473,710, forward strand.
TCTAGACCTACCCTGGGCCAGAGGGGAGCCCATTGCCCTAAAGGCTGAGTCCCAGGCCAGGCAGCATTCACCACAAGCTGACTTCAGAGACCTTGGGCCTTAAGGGAAATAATGACAGTAGTCTGGCAGCACTCCTTATGGCCTGGGGTAGCGATGGCTATGGGTTGAGGCTCCTCTTACTTTAGAAGGCAGAGGAAAGAATGGGAAGTACTGCATCTTGTGGTTTCAGTGCCAGCTCGGCTGCAATATGATAAAACACCAGGTAGGCTTCTAAGATTTCTGACCCTAGTCCCTGACTCACTGACAGCACTTCGGCAGCCACCCGGGGCATGGGGGACATTATCGCCCTGAAGGGAAGGACACGGGCCTGGGTGGCTTTGCCACCTGCTGACAGTAGAGCCCCAGGGCCATAAGCAACCATAGGAAATGGCCCAGGTGTGGTTATAGCAGGCCTTGGGTGATATACTGCGCTGTGCTGGCTTCAGGTCTGACCCAGCACAGTCATAGTGGTGGTGGTCACAAGGGTACTTGTGTCACTCCAACTCCATCTTTAGGTGTCTCAGAACAGAGAAAAAGACTCTGTATGTTTGGGATAAAGTAAGAAAAAAGAACAAGAGCCTCTGCCTGGTAATCCATGAATTCTCCTGGATCCAAGACCATAAAAGTCATACCTCTATGAGTCTGAAAGAACCACAGCATTATTGGGCTTGGGGTGCTCTCTAAAGCAGATACAGTTTAAATCACAATACCCAAGTTCATTCAAATATCTGGAAAGCCTTCCCAAGAAATATGGCTACAAGTAAGAATAGACAGTGAAGACTACCATAAATACCTAACTCTTCAATGCCCAGACAATGAGGAATATCTACTAGCATCAACGCCATCCAGAAAAACATGACCTCACCAAGTGAACTAAATAAGGCACCAGGGCCAAATCCTAGAAAAAGAGAGATATGTGAACTTTCAGACAGAGAATTCAAAATAGCAGTGTTGTGCAAACTCAAAGAAATTCAAGATAATACAAAAAGGAATTCATAATTCTAGCAGATAAATTTAACAAAGAGATAAAATAATTAAAAAGAACCAAACAGAAATTCTGCATCTGAAAATTGCAATAGGATACTAAAGAATGCATCAGAGAGCTTAAAAAGAAAAATTGGATCAAGCAGAAGAAAGAATTAGTGAGCTTGAACACAGGCTGTTTGAAAATACACAGAGGAGACAAAAGAAAAAAGAAATAAAAAACGAGCACACCTACAAGATCTAGAAAATCTTAAAGAGGAGGTAGAGAAAGAGATGGGGGTAGAAAGTTTATTCAATAGGATAATAACAGAGAACTTCCCAAACCTAGGAAAGATGGCAATATCCAAGTACAAGAAGGTTATGGAACACCAAGCAAATTTAACCAAAAAAAAAAAAAAAAAAAAAAAAAAAAAAAACTACCTCAAGGCATTTAATAGTCAAATTCGCAAAGGTCAAAGATAAAGAAAAGATCCTAAAAGCAGCAAGAGAAAAGAGAAAAAAAAAAATAACATACAAGGAGCTCCAATATGTCTGGCAACAGACTTTTTAGTGGAAACCTTACAGGTCAAGAGAGAATGTGGCATGATATATTTAAAGTGCAAAAGGACTCAAGCCTGTAATCCCAGCACTTTGGGAGGCCGAGACGGGCAGATCACAAGGTCAGGAGATCGAGACCATCCTGGCTAACATGGTGAAACCCCGTCTCTACTAAAAAATGCAAAAAACTAGCCAGGCGCGGTGGCGGGCACCTGTAGTCCCAGCTACTGGGGAGGCTGAGGCAGGAGAATGGCGTAAACCCGGGAGGCGGAGCTTGCAGTGAGCTGAGATCCGGCCACTGCACTCCAGCCCCGGCGACAGAGTGAGACTCCGTCTCTAAATAAAATAAAATAAAATAAAATAAAATAAAATAAAATAAAGGAAAATAACTTTTATCTTAGAACAGTGTATCTGGTGAAAACATCCTTCAAACATAAAGGAGAAATAAAGACTACCTCAGAAAAACAAAAGCAGAGGGATTTCATCAATACCAGACCTGTCCTACAAGAATGCAAAAGAGAGTATTTGAATTAGAAAGCAAAGGACATTAAAGAGCAATAAATAATCACATGAAGGTACAAAATTCACTGGCAGTAGTAAGTACACAGAAAAACGTAGAAAATTACAACACTGTAACTGGGATGTGTAAATTACTGTTATTCTAAATAGAAAGATTAAATTATGAGCCAATCAAAAATAATAACCACAACTTTTCAAGACAAAGTACAATGAAATATAAATACAACAAAAAGTTAAAAAGCTGAGGAATGAACTTAAGGCACAGAGTTTTTATTAGTTTTCTTCTTGCTTGTTTCCTGATGCAGTGTTAAGTTGTTATCAGGTTAAATTAATGGATTATAAGGTAGTATTTGCAAGCCTCATGGTAACTTCAAACACAAAATATAAAAGGCAGAAGGTAAATCATATCACCAGAGAAAATTACTTTCACTAGAGCAAGACAGGAAGAAAGGAAAGAAAGAATAGAATACCAGAAAACATATAAAAAAATGGCAAGAGTCTCTACTTACCAATAATAACACTGAATGTAAATGGACTAAACTTTCTGATCAAAAGACATACCATGGCAGAATGATTTAAAAAACACAAGACCTATTAATCTGTTGTCTGCAAGAAACACACTGCACCTATAAAGACACAAATAGACTGGAAATAAACAGATGGAAAAAGACATTCCATGTAAATGGTAACCAAGAAAAGAGCAGGAGTTGCTATGCTTATAGCAGACTGAATAGATTCCTACACAAAAACTAGAAAAGACAAAGAAGGTCAACAACATATAATGATAAAGGGGTCAAATCAGCAAAAGGATATAACAACTTAAAATATATATTCACCCGCCACTTGAGCACCCAGATATGTAAATGAAATATTATTAAAGCTAAAAAGAGAGATAGGTCCCAATACAATAATAACTGGAGACTTGAAAACCCTATTTTCAATACTGGACAGATCTTCCAAACAGAAAATCAACACGGAAACATCAAACTTAATCTGCACTATAGACCAAATGAATCTAATCGTTATTTACCAAACATTTCATCCAAAAGCTGCAGAATATCTATTCTTTTCCTCAGCACATGGATCATTTTCAATGATAAACCATATGTTAGGTCACAAAACCAGTCTTAAAACATTCAAAAAACTGAAATAATATCAAGTATCTTCTCTGATTACAATGGAATAAAACTACAAATTAATAGCAAGAGGAAGTTTGGAAGCTATATATATGCATGGAAATTGAACAATATGTTCCTCAATGACCAGTGGATAAATGAAGAAATCAAGAAGGAAATTTTTAAAAAGTCATGAAACACATGATAATGGGAACACAGCATGCCAGAACCTAGGGGATACAGCAAAAGCACTACTAAGAGGGAATTTTATAGTTATAAGTGCCCATATCAAAAAAAGAGGAAAAACTTCACATGAACAATCTGATGGTGCATCATAAGAACTAAAAAAGCAAGAGAAGGCCAAACCCAAAACTAGTATAAGAAAAGAAATAAAGAATGGAGCAGAAATAAATGAAATGGAAATTAAAAAATTTCAAAAGATCAATGAAATTAAAAGTTGGTTTATTGAAAACTTCAACAAAACTAACAAACGTTTAGCCACACTAAGATACAAAGAGAGAACACACAAATAAATAAAATCAGCAATGAAAAAAGAAGACATTACAACTGATACTGCAGAAATTGAAAGGATCATTAGTGGTTACTATGAGTAACTACATCTCAATAAACTGGAAAATCTAGAATAAATGAAATTCTTAGATTCATACAACCTACCAAGATTGAACCAGGAAGAAACCCAAAACCTGAACAGACCAAAAACATATAACAAGATTGCAGCCATGATAAAAAGTCTTCTGGTCAAGAAAATCCCTGGATGTGATGGCTTCACTGCTGAATTCTACCAAACATTTAAAGAACTAAAACCAATCATATTCAAACTATTCCAAAAAGTAGAGGAAGAGGGTATACTTCCTAACTAATTCTATGAAGTCAGTATTGTCTGATACCCAAATCAGACAATGACACATCAAAAAAAGAATATTACAGGCCAAGATCACTGATAAATATTGATTCAGAAAACCTCAACAAAATACTACCAAGCTGAATTCAACAATACATTAGATCATTCATCATGACCAAGTGGAATTTATCGCTAGGATGCAAGGAACATACGTGAATCAATCAAGGTGATACATCATATCAACAGAAAGAAGAACAAAACTCATATGATCATTTTGGTTGATGCTGGAAAAGCATTTGATAAAGTTCAACATCTCATCTCTTCATGATAGAAATCGTCAAAAAACTTGGTGTAGAAGAAAGATAACTCAACATAGTAAAAGTCATATATGACAGGTCCACATCTAGTATTACATTGAATAGGGGAAAAATCAGAGCCTTTCCTCTTAGATCTGGAATATGACAAGAATGTCCATTTTCACCACTGTTGTATAACATAGTACTGAAAGTCTTAGCTAGAGCAATTAGACAAGAAAAAAAAGTGAGGGGCATCCAAATTGGAAATGAAGAATGCAAATTATGTTTCTTTGCAGCTGATATGATCTTAGATTTGGAGAAAACTAGAGACAACACCACAAAACTATTCAAACTGATAAACAAATTCTGTCAAGTTGCATGATACAAAATCAACATATGAAAATCAGTAGCATTTCTATATGCCAACAGTGAACAATCTGAAAAAAAAATAATGAAAGTACTCCCTTTACAATAGCCACAAATAAAATGAAATAACTAGGAATTAACCATAAAAGTTAAATATCTCTATAATGACAACCATAAAACAAATAATGAGAGAAACTGAACAAGACACAAAAAATTGGAAAGATATTCTATGCCCATGGACTGAAAGAATCAATATTGTTAAAATGTCCATCCTACCCAAAGCAATTCACAGATTCGATGCAATTTTTATAAAAATACAAATGACATTCTTCACAGAAACAGAAAAAGCAATTCTAAAATTTACATGGAACAACAAAAGACCCAGAGTAGCCAAAGCTATCCTAAGCAAAAAGAACAAAACTGGAGGAATGACATTAACTGACTTCAAATTATACTAAAGGGCTACAATAACCAAAACAGCATGGTACTGGCATAAAAACAGACACATAGACCAGTGGAACAGAATAGAAAACCCAGAAACAAGTCCACAAACCTACTGTGAACTCATTTTTGACACAGGTGCCAAGAATATACACTGGAGAAAAGACAGTCTCTTCAATAAATGGTGCCGGGAAAGCTGGATATCCATATGCAAAGACATGAAACTATACTCCTGTCTCTCACATGAAAATCAAATCAAAATTAATTAAACAAATCTAAGACCTCAAACTATGAAAATACTATAAGAAAACACTGGGAAACTCTCCAGGACATCAGTCTGTGCAAAAATTTCCTGAGCAATACCCTACAAGCACAGGAAACCAAAGCAATAGACAAATGGGATAACATCAAGTTAACAATCTTCTGCACAACAAAGGATACAATCAGCAAAGTGAAGAGACAACCCACAGAAAGTGAGAAAATATTCACAAACTACGTATCTGACAAGGCATTAATAATCACAATATATAAGGGGTTCAAACAACTACAAAAAAAAAAAAAGGAATAATCCAATAAAAAAACTAGGCAAAATACTTGAATAGACATTCATCAAGACCTACGAATGACAATCAGGCATATGAAAAGGTACCAAACAGCACTGATCATCAGAAAAGTGCAAGTCAAAGCTACAATGAGATATAATCATGCCCCAGTTAAAATGGCTTGTATCCAAAAGACAAGTCAATTACAAATGTCAGTGAGGATCTAGAGAAAAGGGAACCCTTGTACACCACTGGTGAGAATGTAAATTAGTACAACCACTATGGAAAACACCTTGGAATTTCCTTAAAAAGCTAAAAATTGAGCTAGCATGTGATCCAGCAATGCCACTACTGTGTATATACCTAAAAGAAAGAAAAGCAGTATATTGATGAGATATCTGCACTGCCATGCTTGTTGCAGCACTGTTAACAATAGTGAAGATTTGGAAGCAACCTGTGCCCATCAACAGATGAATACATAAAGAAAATGTGGTACATATACACAATGGAGTACTATTCTGCCATAAAAAAGAATGAGATCCAGTGATTTGCAAGAACATAGATGGAACTGGAGATCATTATGCTATGTGAAGTAAGCTAGCCACAGAAAGATAAATATCACATGTTCTCACTTATTTGTAGGATCTAAACATTGAAACAATTGAACTCATGAACACAGAGTACAGAAGGAGGGTTACCAAAGACTGGGAAGGGTAGTAGGAGACTGGGTGAGTAGAGATGGGGATGGTTTATGGATATAAAAAAAAATAGAAAAAAAGAATAAGAACTACCATTTAATAGCATAATAGGGTAACTATAGTCAATAGTAACTTAATTGTACATTTTTAAATTACTTAAAGGGCATAATTCGATTGTTTGTAACTCAAAGGATAAATGCTTGAAGGAATGGACACTGTATTTTCCATGATATACCTATGTCACAATGTATGTCTGTATTAAAACATCTCATGTACCCCATAAATATATATCCCTACATGCCTCCAAAAATAAAAAATAAAAGTAAAATGAGAAAGGAAAATGGAGACACAACAATCAAGACCATCAAAATACAAAGAATCATCAGAGGCTATTATGAACAACTATACTCCAACAAATTTGAAAACCTAGAAGAAATGGATAAATTCCTGGACGCATACAACCTACCAAGATTAAACCAGAAGAAATGGAAAACCTCAGCAAACCAATAATAAGCAACAAAACTGAAGCCATAATAAAAAAGTCACCCATCAAAGGACCTGATACCTTTACTGCTGAATTTTACCAAATACTAAAAGAATAATTAATAGCAATTCTAGTTGAACTCTTTTAAAAAATGAAGAAAGAATACTTCCCCACTCATTCTATGAGGCCAGCATTACCCTGATACCAAAGCCAAAAAAGGACACCATAAAAACAAGAAAACTACAGGTCAATATTCATAATGAACATAGATATAAAAATCTCAACAAAATATCCGCAAGTCAAATTTAAGTAAGTATTAAAAAGATCACTCATTATGACTAAGTGGGATTTATCTCAGAGATGCGACGATAGTTCAACATAAGCAAATCAATAAACATGATACATCACATTAACTGAAAACAAAAGCCATATGAGCACTTTAATAGATGCTGAAAAGAGATTCAATAAAACTCAAAATATCTTTATTATAAAAACCTTCAACAAACTGGGTTAGAAGAATATCTCAAAATAATAAAGGCCACACATGACAATCTCATAGTTAACATTGTAATTAATGGAAGAAAATTGATAATTTGTGCTCTAAGATCTGGAACAGGACAAGGGTGCCTGCTTTCATACCTTTTTCAACATAATACTGGCAGTCCTAACCAGAGCTTGAATCTGGCTATTTCCTTGTGACCTGTGTTCCAGGTCATGTATTTTCTTTTCAACAATGTCTTGTTTAATCTGCAGGCAATTTATGCCTTGCATTTTTAAATCACTGTTATCATATTTTTCAGTTCTAGAATTTACATTGGGAATTTCCTAATTGCTTCCACTTCTCTGCCTAATTTTCAGATTCAAGCTCTGGTTAGGACTGTCTTACACAATTAATGAAGGAAAAATTTTTAAGATATCTTAATCTTTGCCATACTACTTCCTCATTTCTTTAATTCAAGAGGCTTAATGATGATAATAGATTATTCCTTTTTTTTTTTTTTTTTTGAGACGGAGTCTCGCTCTGTCGCCCACACTGGAGTGCAGTGGCGCAATCTCGGCTCACTGCAAGCTCTGCCTCCAGGATTCAACCATTCTCCTGCCTCAGCCTCCCGAGTAGCTGGGACTACAGGTGCTCGCCACCATGCCCAGCTAATTTTTTTGTGTGATTTTAGTATAGACGGGGTTTCACCGTGTTAGCCAGGATGGTCTCAATCTCCTGACCTTGTGATCCACCTGCCTCAGCCTCCCAAAGTGCTGGGATTACAGTTGTGAGCCACCACGCCCGGCTGCTTATGATTATTCTAAAAATATCCTAGATTTTTTAAGTGTCTAAATTCCAAAGTGTTGGAACTGAATTAAAGAAACTGAAGAAGTGTTATTACTAGCTTCTTAAGAAGTTTCTCCTCTCTGAAAATAGAGAAATTTTCTTAATTAAGTAGGCCTATAGTTTTGTGTATATTTTTAAATGCTAAGCTTAGCAGTGGTAGTACCATCTAAAATTACTTTGAATTAAGACAAAATGTCTTAGTATCATAAACAGTTAAAATCCAAATTAATGAAAATGATTTTCAATTAAATGAATGACTTTCTTTCCAATAAGTTCAGAAAAAATTTAATATTTCATTATTCTGCCACATTTAAAGAAACTGTTACTTTCCATGTGGTTTTCAAAACAATTTATCATTTTATCATGATAAATTCATCAATTGATTATTTTATCAATTTATCATTTTATCAATAATTATATAGTTTATTATAATCTGTTTTATTGGAAAACCTCTGTTAAAATTTTCATTATTAATATAATGAAAAATACCTAAATTAAAAAGGACAGACTGAAGGACAGTATGAAAGAATAAACTAGATATAATTTGCATAAATTAAACTGCTTAACATACATTAAATATACTTGCTAACTTAGACAAGTCAAATAGTAACTTATGTTTTTCCTTTTCTGTCATTCAGCATTGATTCAAACCATTCAATATCATTTTGTGTAGGCAGTTGAAGGAATTTAGCAATACAAAACAAACTCTTAGCTTTCTTCATGATGAAATTATGAACAAACAAGTAATTAAAAAAAGAATGAGTTCTGGGATATACTGGTAATCTGAGAACTTAGTATAATGAAACCAGTTTGGTTATCATTCAGTAACCACATTTTATACCAGCATAATATCTCTTTAGATATACATGGTTACTGTTCACACAACACATGGAGGGGAGGAGAGGGGAGTGGAGGACAGGGGAGGGGAGGACAGGGGAGTGGAGGGGAGGGGAGGGAAGGGAAGGGAGAGAAGGATGGAGGAAGGAAGGGATGGAGGGAGGGAGGAAGGAAGGAAGGGATGGAGGGAGGGAGGGAGGAAGGAAGGGAGGGAGGAAGGGAGGGAGGAAGGGAGGAAGGGAGGGAGGGAGGGAAGAAAGGGAGGGAAGAAAGAGAGAGAAAGTGAAAGAAATGAAAAGATGGATGGATGGATGGATGGATGGATGGATGGATGGATGGATGGATGGAAGGAAGGAAGGAAGGAAGCCAGCCAAAAAGAAGGAAAGAAAAAAGGAAGGAAAGAGGAGAGAGAGAGGGAAGGAGGAGGAGGGAGGGAAGGAGGAGGAGGGAGGGAAGGAGGAGGGAGGGGAGGAGAAGGAAGGGAAGGAGGAGGAGGGAGGGAAGGAGGAGGAGGGAGGGGAGGAGGGAGGGAGGGAAGGAGGAGGAGGGAGGGGAGGAGGGAGGGAGGGAAGGAGGAGGAGGGAGGGAGGGAGGGAGGAGGAGGAAGGGAAGGAGGAGGAGGGAGGGAGGGAAGGAGGAGGAGGGAGGGAGGGAAGGAGGAGGAGGGAGGGAGGGAAGGAGGAGGAGGGAGGGAGGGAAGGAGGAGGAGGGAGGGAGGGAAGGAGGAGGAGGGAGGGGGGAGGAAGGAGAAAGGAGAGAGAAAGAAAGAAAAAAAGATGGATGGGGAAGGAAGGAAAGGAAGGAAGGAGGGAGAAAGAAAGAGAGAGAGGAAGAGAAAAGAGAAGAGAAGAAGAAAAACGGAGGGAAAAACAAAACTTGGGCCAACTCTGATAGATACCTAGAAAGTGACATTACAGCATCATTTGTATGCTAGATGCCACAAAGGCATTTCGTCTTTGGAAACAGACACTCTTTAAAGTTACATACCAAAAATTTTTAAATGGTTGAACTGTTTTAAATTATGAAAGAGTGTACTAAGATTAAGAAACCAAGAAAGTTAATTCACAGATTGATTGATGATATGAAGTCAAATAGTTGTCATTGAAATTGAAAGTTGCAAAAGAGTGTAAAGATATTTTAAAGGATTAAAATGTTCAGGAAAAAAAAACAAAGCACCCTGAAACTTGTGTAATTGGGAAGTAGTACCTGGTAGAAAATTATGCAATCATTAAACCCATGCTCACATAGCAGTATCTCGAATTAGTAGTAAAAAATGCTCAAAAGAATACATAATGACAAAAATTTTCATGATATAATAACCAATGTAAAAAATCAAAGTATATAACTATTTTATAAGATTTCAATCTTAATATAATGGTGAAAATGTATTCTTTGACTACTCAACATCCATCCAGTATTAGGGAAATTTTCTACCTTTTAACTCCTGGTGAGAGGCAAGAGTGACCTTCAAAATTTAGGAGCCAATACTCCTTTTCCCAAGTTCCTTCACAGTTAAGGCATAGACATGGAAATTAGTCTATGCTATTGTCGAAGACTGGCTCGAGAGTTACTGTCCAAAGAGGTAAAAGTCAGGGAGTATTGTGTTTGGCAGCAGCAAGGAAGAGTTCCTCCTACTGAAAATGTTCTGGGTTTGGGCTATTTTCCCTGGCTGCTTAGTAAACCTGACTCTCCTGACTTCTCCAAAATTCTCTAAACTACCCAATATTTACTTAATAAATTAGTTTCCTATTTAATTAAAACAGAATCAGCTTCTATTGCTTACAATTAAGAACCCTGACTTAGAGTGATATTTACCAAATTGTTAAGGATAATTTATCTGAAAGGTTTTTGATTTATTTTGGATTTCTTCTTTATACTCAAGTTCACTGTCTGTGTAAATGTAGGTTATTTTATAATTAGAATAAGAAATATTGTTTTTCAAATCAGAGCATTCTTTGGTGTTTAGTGAATTTAATGGAATATGATTTATGTAGCCAGTGGTGTGGTAGAGCTGACTGGTATCAGATCACAAGAGCCAAGTATACATATCTCTTCCCAACTTAACTTTCTGTGATGGTATGTTAGGAGTTTGAAATCAGACATGGTGGTAGTACTTACATGATAGAAATTGGCATGGCTTTCTTTTTTCCCTAGAGACCTTTTTAAAAAAATATCCAAGCCTTTTTGACCCTCACAGAGCTAGTTGTTAAACATTTATCAGCACACTATTGTATTTAGCCTGAAATATCTTTCAACTCTTATTCTATCACCAAATTCCTTAAAAGTTATAAGATAGTGTTTTTTGTGTTTTTTTTTTTTTTTTTTTTTTTTTTGCCAGACTCTTTTGCTGCTATAAGCTCAGTGACTCTCATGATGTTTCAGTTCTGAAAAGTCCTGATCAAAATGGCTTAATCCTTTACTACACAATGTATGGCCCATAAAATAGTATCAGAATCACCTACAAATGAATTCAAAATGTAAAGTATTGGGCTCTAACCCAGCAACACTGAATCCAAATCTTCATTTTAGCAAGATCCTCAAGCGATTCATATTTATATTAATATTTGAGAAACAGTAACTCCAACAATCGTGGTTTTTCTTACATAGCCAGAAGTAAGGAGAAAGATGAGAACAGTACTAATTTATTGACTCAAGAATGTTAAGGTCTTGGGATACCTTGTCTACAACTCTTTTGGTCTTCCCTTCAAGGTAACACATGAACCACAGAAACTCTAAGCATCTCTAAGTAATTGTCACATATCCAAGAGGAAAAGGATTTCTTCATGTATCTGTATTGTTTTATCACAACTCCAAGATATTGGCCCTCAGCTTCTTTTGGCCAGAATTGAATCACATGCACATTTCCAAGAGCAGGCTAGAAAATCAAGTATCTGGCATTATCATTTCATTTTATGGCAGGAAGGTGAGTCCCGCCGGCAATATTAAAGAGAAAGAAAAATTGCTAAGTAGAGGTTACCACAGTATCTGCCAAATGAAATGACCTTTTCATTTCCTACACCATAGATAGAATGCTACCAGTCTCTTCATACATATATCCATGGAAAATATTATTAATCAATCACTTCGCTCCTCCCTATGGAGCCTGGAAGCAATTACCCATAATTAATTTCAACACAATAACCCTGAACATAAACTGAGTTAGAAAAAGCAGAAGCAGAGTTATTATCAATTAAGAACTTGTATAGTGCTTCTTTCTATTCACCCTATCAGCATATCTCATTCAGTGTCTAATATACATACTATTCTAAGCATCTCTAAGCAATTGTCACATATCCAACACAAAAGGTTTTTTTCATATATCTCCATCTTTTTATCACAACCTCCAAGATACTGACCTTCAGTTTCTTTTGGCTATAATTGAATCTATGCACTGGGGGAAAATCATTTGCTTGATTTATCATGGTTTAATTTATATACATATGAGAAAAACATATTAATTATTTTATATTTGTTATTACAAAAAAATCCATTATTCTTATAAAATAGAAAATACCTGGGATTCTTAATTTTCAAGATCAAAAAGAGATATGACAATTTACCTTTAAATCTGCACAACAAATTAACCTGATGTTAAAACAGAAGTGAAGTCATAAACTAGAGGAGGTATGATGTAAAAATATTTTTGAATACTTAACCTAGACTATGAAAAACAGTCTCAGAGACTGTTATACCTTACTATGGAAGTGTAATAATGTTCATGTTATTGGAGTCTCAGGGAAGAAGAGAAAAACGAGCTGAAAGAGTTAACAAAGAATTAATGATTAAAAATTTCCGAAATTTTGCAAAAGACCCAAATCTACAGTTTTAAGAAGGTGAATGAGTAGAATTAAAAAAAAAAAAAAAAAAAAAAAAAAGACAAGAAAATAAATCTGGCGAGATGCAGTGGCTCTCACACCTGTAATCCAAGCACTTTGGAAGGCGAAGGCAGGTTGAATCACTTGAGCCCAGGAGACTGGGCAACAGAGCAAAACTGTATCTCTACATAAAAATACAGAAGTGAGCCAGGTGTGGTGACATGTGCCTGTATTCCCAGCTACTTGGGAGGCTGAGGCAGGAGAATTGCTCAAACCCGGGAGGCGGAGGTTGCAGTGAGCCAAGATGGTGCCACCGCACTGCAGCCTGGGCCACAGAGCAAGACTGTCAAAAAGAAAAAAAGAAAAAGAAAAAGAAAGAAAAGAAAGGGGGGCGGAGCAAGATGGCCGAATAGGAGCAGCTCCAGTCTCCAACTCCCAGCGCCAGCGACACAGAAGACCAGTGATTTCTGCATTTTCAACTGAGGTACTGGGTTCATCTCACTGGGGAGTGCCGGACGATCGGAGCTGGTCAGCTGCTGCAGCCCGACCAGCGAGAGCTGAAGCAGGGCGAGGCATTGCCTCACCTGGGAAGCGCAAGGGGGAAGGGAGTCCCTTTTCCTAGCCAGGGGAACTGAGACACACAACACCTGGAAAATCGGGTAACTCCCACCCCAATACTGCGCTTTAGGAAACAGGCACACCAGGAGATCATATCCCACACCTGGCCGGGAGGGTCCCACACCCACGGAGCCTCCCTCGTTGCTAGCGCAGCAGTCTGTGATCTACCGGCAAGGCAGCAGCGAGGCTGGGGGAGGGGCGCCCGCCATTGCTGAGGCTTAAGTAGGTAAACAAAGCTGCTGGGAAGCTCGAACTGGGTGGAGCTCACAGCAGCTCAAGGAAACCTGCCTGTCTCTGTAGACTCCACCTCTGGGGACAGGGCACAGTAAACTAAGACACACAGACACCTCTGCACAGACGCAAACGACTCTGTCTGACAGCTTTGAAGAGAGCAGTGGATCTCCCAACACGGAGGTTGAGATCTGAGAAGGGACAGACTCCCTGCTCAAGCGGGTCCCTGACCCCTGAGTAGCCTAACTGGGAGACATCCCCCACTAGGGGCAGTCTGACACCCCACACCTCACAGGGAGGAGTACACCCCTGAGAGGAAGCTTCCAAAGCAAGAATGAGACAGGTACACTCGCTGTTCAGAAATATTCTATCTTCTGCAGCCTCTGCTGCTGATACCCAGGCAAACAGGGTCTGGAGTGGACCTCAAGCAATCTCCAACAGACCTACAGCTGAGGGTCCTGACTGTTAGAAGGAAAACTATCAAACAGGAAGGACACCTACACCAAAACCCCATCAGTACATCACCATCATCAAAGACCAGAGGCAGATAAAACCACAAAGATGGGGAAAAAGCAGGGCAGAAAAGCTGGAAATTCAAAAAATAAGAGCGCATCTCCCCCGGCAAAGGAGCGCAGCTCATCGCCAGCAACGGATCAAAGCTGGACGGAGAATGACTTTGACGAGATGAGAGAAGAAGGCTTCAGTCCATCAAATTTCTCAGAGCTAAAGGAGGAAGTACGTACCCAGCGCAAAGAAACTAAAAATCTTGAAAAAAAAGTGGAAGAATTGATGGCTAGAGTAATTAATGCAGAGAAGGTCCTAAACGAAATGAAAGAGATGAAAACCATGACACGAGAAATACGTGACAAATGCACAAGCTTCAGTAACCGACTCGATCAACTGGAAGAAAGAGTATCAGCGATCGAGGATCAAATGAATGAAATGAAGCGAGAAGAGAAACCAAAAGAAAAAAGAAGAAAAAGAAACGAACAAAGCCTGCAAGAAGTATGGGATTATGTAAAAAGACCAAATCTACGTCTGATTGGGGTGCCTGAAAGTGAGGGGGAAAATGGAACCAAGTTGGAAAACACTCTTCAGGATATCATCCAGGAGAACTTCCCCAACCTAGTAGGGCAGGCCAACATTCAAATCCAGGAAATACAGAGAACGCCACAAAGATACTCCTCGAGAAGAGCAACTCCAAGACACATAATTGCCAGATTCACCAAAGTTGAAATGAAGGAAAAAATCTTAAGGGCAGCCAGAGAGAAAGGTCGGGTTACCCACAAAGGGAAGCCCATCAGACTAACAGCAGATCTCTCGGCAGAAACTCTACAAGCCAGAAGAGAGTGGGGGCCAATATTCAACATTCTTAAAGAAAAGAATTTTAAACCCAGAATTTCATATCCAGCCAAACTAAGTTTCATAAGTGAAGGAGAAATAAAATCCTTTACAGATAAGCAAATGCTTAGAGATTTTGTCACCACTAGGCCTGCCTTACAAGAGATCCTGAAGGAAGCACTAAACATGGAAAGGAACAACCAGTACCAGCCATTGCAAAAACATGCCAAAATGTAAAGACCATTGAGGCTAGGAAGAAACTGCATCAACTAATGAGCAAAATAACCAGTTAATATCATAATGGCAGGATCAAGTTCACACATAACAATATTAACCTTAAATGTAAATGGACTAAATGCTCCAATTAAAAGACACAGACTGGCAAACTGGATAAAGAGTCAAGACCCATCAGTCTGCTGTATTCAGGAGACCCATCTCACACGCAGAGACATACATAGGCTCAAAATAAAGGGATGGAGGAAGATTTACCAAGCAAATGGAGAACAAAAAAAAAGCAGGGGTTGCAATACTAGTCTCTGATAAAACAGACTTTAAACCATCAAAGATCAAAAGAGACAAAGAAGGCCATTACATAATGGTAAAGGGATCAATTCAACAGGAAGAGCTAACTATCCTAAATATATATGCACCCAATACAGGAGCACCCAGATTCATCAAGCAAGTCCTTAGAGACTTACAAAGAGACTTAGACTCCAATACAATAATAATGGGAGACTTCAACACTCCACTGTCAACATTAGACAGATCAACGAGACAGAAAGTTAACAAGGATATCCAGGAATTGAACTCATCTCTGCAGCAAGCAGACCTAATAGACATCTATAGAACTCTCCACCCCAAATCAACAGAATATACATTCTTCTCAGCACCACATCATACTTACTCCAAAATTGACCACGTAATTGGAAGTAAAGCACTCCTCAGCAAATGTACAAGAACAGAAATTATAACAAACTGTCTCTCAGACCACAGTGCAATCAAACTAGAACTCAGGACTAAGAAACTCAATCAAAACCGCTCAACTACATGGAAACTGAACAACCTGCTCCTGAATGACTACTGGGTACATAACGAAATGAAGGCAGAAATAAAGATGTTCTTTGAAACCAATGAGAACAAAGATACAACATACCAGAATCTCTGGGACACATTTAAAGCAGTGTGTAGAGGGAAATTTATAGCACTAAATGCCCACAAGAGAAAGCAGGAAAGATGTAAAATTGACACTCTAACATCGCAATTAAAAGAACTAGAGAAGCAAGAGCAAACACATTCGAAAGCTAGCAGAAGGCAAGAAATAACTAAGATCAGAGCAGAACTGAAGGAGATAGAAACACAAAAAACCCTCCAAAAAATCAATGAATCCAGGAGTTGGTTTTTTGAAAAGATCAACAAAATTGACAGACCACTAGCCAGACTAATAAAGAAGAAAAGAGAGAAGAATCAAATCAACGCAATTAAAAATGATCAAGGGGATATCACCACCGACCCCACAGAAATACAAACTACCATCAGAGAATACTATAAACACCTCTACGCAAATAAACTGGAAAATCTAGAAGAAATGGATAATTTCCTGGACACTTACACTCTTCCAAGACTAAACCAGGAAGAAGTTGAATCCCTGAATAGACCAATAGCAGGCTCTGAAATTGAGGCAACAATTAATAGGCTACCAACCAAAAAAAGTCCAGGACCAGATGGATTCACAGCTGAATTCTACCAGAGGTACAAAGAGGAGTTGGTACCATTCCTTCTGAAACTATTCCAATCAATAGAAAAAGAGGGAATCCTCCCTAACTCATTTTATGAGGCCAACATCATCCTGATACCAAAGCCTGGCAGAGACACAACAAAAAAAGAGAATTTTAGACCAATATCCCTGATGAACATCGATGCAAAAATCCTCAATAAAATACTGGCAAACCGGATTCAGCAACACATCAAAAAGCTTATCCACCATGATCAAGTGGGCTTCATCCCTGGGATGCAAGGCTGGTTCAACATTCGCAAATCAATAAACATAATCCAGCATATAAACAGAACCAAAGACAAGAACCACATGATTATCTCAATAGATGCAGAAAAGGCTTTTGACAAAATTCAACAGCCCTTCATGCTAAAAACGCTCAATAAATTCGGTATTGATGGAACGTACCTCAAAATAATAAGAGCTATTTATGACAAACCCACAGCCAATATCATACTGAATGGGCAAAAACTGGAAAAATTCCCTTTGAAAACTGGCACAAGACAGGGATGCCCTCTCTCACCACTCCTATTCAACATAGTGTTGGAAGTTCTGGCTAGGGCAATTAGGCAAGAGAAAGAAATCAAGGGTATTCAGTTAGGAAAAGAAGAAGTCAAATTGTCCCTGTTTGCAGATGACATGATTGTATATTTAGAAAACCCCATTGTCTCAGCCCAAAATCTCCTTAAGCTGATAAGCAACTTCAGCAAAGTCTCAGGATACAAAATTAATGTGCAAAAATCACAAGCATTCTTATACACCAGTAACAGACAAACAGAGAGCCAAATCAGGAATGAACTTCCACTCACAATTGCTTCAAAGAGAATCAAATACCTAGGAATCCAACTTACAAGGGATGTAAAGGACCTCTTCAAGGAGAACTACAAACCACTGCTCAGTGAAATCAAACAGGACACAAACAAATGGAAGAACATACCATGCTCATGGATAGGAAGAATCAATATTGTGAAAATGGCCATACTGCCCAAGGTAATTTATAGATTCAATGCCATCCCCATCAAGCTACCAATGAGTTTCTTCACAGAATTGGAAAAAACTGCTTTAAAGTTCATATGGAACCAAAAAAGAGCCCGCATCTCCAAGACAATCCTAAGTCAAAAGAACAAAGCTGGAGGCATCACGCTACCTGACTTCAAACTATACTACAAGGCTACAGTAACCAAAACAGCATGGTACTGGTACCAAAACAGAGATATAGACCAATGGAACAGAACAGAGTCCTCAGAAATAATACCACACATCTACAGCCATTTGATCTTTGACAAACCTGAGAGAAACAAGAAATGGGGAAAGGATTCCCTATTTAATAAATGGTGCTGGGAAAATTGGCTAGCCATAAGTAGAAAGCTGAAACTGGATCCTTTCCTTACTCCTTATACGAAAATTAATTCAAGATGGATTAGAGACTTAAATGTTAGACCTAATACCATAAAAATCCTAGAGGAAAACCTAGGTAGTACCATTCAGGACATAGGCATGGGCAAAGATTTCATGTCTAAAACACCAAAAGCAACGGCAGCAAAAGCCAAAATTGACAAATGGGATCTCATTAAACTAAAGAGCTTCTGCACAGCAAAAGACACTACCATCAGAGTGAACAGGCAACCTACAGAATGGGAGAAAATTTTTGCAATCTACTCATCTGACAAAGGGCTAATATCCAGAACCTACAAAGAACTCCAACAAATTTACAAGAAAAAAACAAACAACCCCATCAAAAAGTGGGCAAAGGACATGAACAGACATTTCTCAAAAGAAGACATTCATACAGCCAACAGACACATGAAAAAATGCTCATCATCACTGGCCATCAGAGAAATGCAAATCAAAACCACAATGAGATACCATCTCACACCAGTTAGAATGGCGATCATTAAAAAGTCAGGAAACAACAGGTGCTGGAGAGGATGTGAAGAAATAGGAACACTTTTACACTGTTGGTGGGATTGTAAACTAGTTCAACCATTATGGAAAACAGTATGGCGATTCCTCAAGGATCTAGAACTAGATGTACCATATGACCCAGCCATCCCATTACTGGGTATATACCCAAAGGATTATAAATTATGCTGCTCTAAAGACACATGCACACGTATGTTTATTGCAGCACTATTCACAATAGCAAAGACTTGGAATCAACCCAAATGTCCATCAGTGACAGATTGGATTAAGAAAATGTGGCACATATACACCATGGAATACTATGCAGCCATAAAAAAGGATGAGTTTGAGTCCTTTGTAGGGACTTGGATGCAGCTGGAATCCATCATTCTTAGCAAACTATCACAAGAACAGAAAACCAAACACCGCATGTTCTCACTCATAGGTGGGAACTGAACAATGAGATCACTTGGACTCAGGAAGGGGAACATCACACACCGGGGCCTATCATGGGGAGGGGGGGAGGGGGGAGGGATTGCATTGGGAGTTATACCTGATGTAAATGACGAGTTGATGGGTGCAGCACAGCAACATGGCACAAGTATACATATGTAACAAACCTGCACGTTATGCACATGTACCCTACAACTTAAAGTATAATAATAATAAATAAAAAAAAAAAAAAAAAAGAAAGAAAAGAAAAAAAGAAAAGAAAGAAATCCACATCATGCTACATCATATTGAAACTTGCAAAAAAAGGAAAAAAAAAAAATCTTGAAGGCAAGGTGAGAGAAATGTCTTACACAACAAAAAATAGTAATTAAGGCCAGGCGCGGTGGCTCACGCCTGTAATCCCAGCACTTTGGGAGGCTGAGACCAGCGGATCACGAGGTCAGGAAATCGAGACCATCCTGGCTAACACGGTGAAACCCCGTCTCTACTAAAAATACAAAAAAACAAAAAAATTAGCCAGGCATAGTGGCGGGTGCCTGTAGTCCCAGCTACTCAGGAGGCTGAGGCAGGAGAATGGCGTGAATCCCAGAGGCAGAGTTTGCAGTGAGCTGAGATTGCACCACTGCACTCCAGCCTGGGGGACAGAGCGAGACTGTCTCAAATAATAGTAATAATAATAAGAATAATAATTAAAAAGACAGGCAATTTTCATCAGAAACCATGGAGGCCAGATGAAAGTAACACAATATTTTTCAAGAGCTTAAAGAAAAGAATTGTCAAACCAGAATCCTATATCCAGTGAATACAGTACATCCAGTGAATGATGGAGAAATCTAGACATTCTTAGATGAAGAAAAACCAAGAAAATTTGTCCTCAGCAGACCTTAATTAAAAGAATGAGTAAAAGAAGTTTTCTAAACAGAGAGAAAATAGTAACAGAATTTTGGAACATCAGCAAGGAATAAAAAATCAAAAGAGTAAAAATTATGAGTAAATATATTTCCCTTCTCCTACTGAGTTTCCTAAATTATGTTTGGCAGTTGAAGCAAAATTACAACACTGTCTGATGTGGTTTCAATTAATATACATTAATATTTATAAGATTCTATTAAAAATGAGAAAGTAAAGTGACAGAAAGGGAGATATCTACAATTCACTATAATCTGTAAAATGATACAATAGATAGTGATAACTTATGTATATATGGTATAATAATTGAAAATAATTGGAAGAGCTATAGAAATAGATACACTGAAATACACTATAGATATCTAGAAATGGAACTGTTCAAATAACCCAGAAGAAGTCAGAAAAAAATAAAACAGAGGAATGAAAAACAAAGAGAAATAGAACACCAAAATTAAAATGACAGACTGAAGCCTAACATATAATTACATACATAAATGGCCTTTGTATATCAATTAAAAGACAGAGATTGGCAGAGTGAATTGAAAAACATAACCAGCTGTATGTTATCTATAAGAAACTCACTTTAACATAAAGATACTGGCAAGTTGAAAGTAAAAAGATGGAAAAGGATATATCACGCAAACATTATTTATATGAAAGCAAGAATAGCTACACTAATATTAAATAAAGTAGATTTCAAAGCAAATTATCAGAGATGTTATGGTAAAAGAGGCAGTATAACAAGAAGACAAGCAATCCTGCATTTGGATGCTCCAAACAGAGCTGCAAAATAGGTAAAGAAACACTGACATAACTAAAAACAGGAATAGACAAATCAATAATTATAGATGGAAACTTCAACACCCCTCTCAGAAATTAATGGAAGTAGGCAGAAAAACAATAATGTAGAAGAATTGAACAATGCCATCAACCATAAGAATATAATTGACATTTATAGAACACTCCACACAAAAGCATTCTTTTAAAATGTCCACAGAACATATATCAAGATAGACAAAATCCTAGGCCTTAACATGCTTAAAATAATTGAACTCATATAGAGTGTGCACTCCAGCCACAATGTAATCAAACTAGAAATCAGTATGAAAAGAAGATACCCAAAATCTTAGAAACAAAATAATATACTTCTAATAACCACATGAGAAAGAGGAAGTCTCAAGGGAAATTTTAAAATTACGTTGAATTGAATGAAAAGGAAAAATGCAACATATTAAACTTTATGAGACACAGCTAAAGCAATGCTGAGAAGAAAATATATAGCACTAAATGCCTACTGGATTACTCCGATCTGAACTCAAATCACGTAGGACTTTAATCGTTGAACAAATGAACCCTAATTCTAAACAAAATCAGAAAATAGAAAACATCTTAAATCAACACTCTAAGTTCCTGCCTCCAAACATGAAAGAATGAAAAAAAAGCAGAAGGAAGGCAATAATTAAGAGCAGAGAACACTGAAATTAAAAACAGAAAAAAAGAAAATCAAAGAAAGAGAGTTGGTTGTTTAAAAATAACAATAAAATTAATCTTCAACAAGGCTGACAAAAAGAAAAGACAGAAATTACCATAATCAGGAATGAAAAAGGTGCATTATTACAGACTTGGATACATCAAAAGGGTAATAATGAAATACTGTGAACAACTCTAACTCATAAATTTGACAAATTTGTTAAAATAGACCAATTATTTAAAAAACACAGTCTCCACAACTTACCCGATTAAAAAAACAGACAATTTGAATAGTTCCAAAATAATTAATGAAATTGAATTAATAAGTTTAAAGCTCCGCCCAAAAAAGAAATCTCCAGGACAAGATGATTTTGGAGAATTCTATGAACTGCTTAGGTAATTAACACCAATTCTACATAATCTCTTCCAGAAAATAGAATAGAGGGGAACATTTCCCAATTCATTTTATGAAGCTAGCATTTCCCTGATACCAAAATCAGACAAAATGCAAAGTAACAACAAACAATAGAACAACATCACTCATGAATATAGATGCAAAACTCCTTAGCAAAACACAGGAAATATAATTCAGCAATATATTTTTAAAAATTACTTACCATGATCAAATGAGATTTACTTGAGCTGGTTCATTACTAAAGAATCAGTTGGCCGGGCGCGGTGGCTCACGCCTGTAATCCCAGCACTTTGGGAGGCCGAGGCGGGCGGATCACAAGGTCAGGAGATCGAGACCACGGTGAAACCCCGTCTCTACTAAAAATACAAAAAATTAGCCGGGCGCGGTTGTGGGCGCCTGTAGTCCCAGCTACTCGGGAGGCTGAGGCAGGAGAATGGCGTGAACCCGGGAGGCGGAGCTTGCAGTGAGCCGAGATTGCGCCACTGCACTCCAGCCTGGGCGACAGAGCGAGACTCCGTCTCAAAAAAAAAAAAAAAAAAAAAAAAAAGAATCAGTTACTGTAGTCTACCACACTAACAGGCTAAAGAAGAAAAATAATAAATAAATTGAAGCAGAAAAGTATTTGACAAAATCCATCACTCATTCATGGTTAAAAACTTTCACATTCCTCAGTTTGACAAATAATATCAACATAAAACTTACAGTGCCGTTATATTATACTTAATAATGAAAGACTGAATGCTTTCCCCCTAAGACTGGGAACAAAGCAGGGATGCCTGATTCCACTATTTCTTATTCAACATAGTGCTGGAAGTTTCAGCCAGTGTAATAAAGAAACGAAAGGATGTGAAAGACACATAGATCAGTAAACAAGAAAAACAAAAACTCTCCCTTTTTGCAGATGACATGACTGTCTGTGTAGGAAGTCCTAAGAAATCTATCCAAAAAATGTAGAATAAAATAATTTAGAAGTTTACAGAATACAAGATAAACATTAAAAATTGATTACATTTCTGTTCTGTGTAATAGCAATGATTACATGGATGCTAAAATTAAACATACAACATAATTTAAAATTAGTCAAAACATGAAACACTTAGGTGTAAATCTAACAAGACATGTATAGGACATGTAAAAACTACAAAATGCTGATAAAATAAATCAAAGATCTAAACAAATATAAAGACATACAGTGTTCATGAATTGGAAGACACTGTATCAAAAATATGTCAGTTCTCTCCAAATTGACATAAAATTTTAACACAATTCCTGATAAAGTAAAAGCAAGATTTTCTCTAGATGTAGACAAGATAATTATAAAATGTTATATAGAAAAGAACTCAAATAGCTAAAATGAGGGACTGAAATATAGATCAATGGACTAGAATAGAGAACACAGAAACAGACCTACACAAATATGCCTTCTTTAATGGAGAAAGAATAGCCGTTCCAACAAAGTGTTGGAGCAACTGGATATGCACAGGGAAAAAAGTGAAACTTAAGTCTTACACTTAAGAAAGAAATTAACTCAAAATGGATCACTGACTTAGTCGTAAAATGTACAACTATAAAACTTGCATTAAAAAATAGAAGAAAATTTGAGAGCTAGGGATCAGCAGAGTTTTTAGCTTTGACACCAAAAGCACTACCCATAGAAGAAATTCTGATAAATTGAACTTCAAATTAAGTATTTTTGATCTGCAAAAAGCCCTATAAAGGAATGAAAATGAAAACTATAGATAGGGAGAGAATATTAGCAAACCATATATCCAACAAAAGAACAATATGAGAATGTAAAATGAACTCCCGGAGTTGCTTCCAAGATGGCCAAATAGGAACACTCTGGTCTGCAGCTCCCATCAAGATCAGCACAGAAGATGGGTGACTCCTGCATTTCCAACTGAGGTACCTGGTTCATCTCATTGGGACAGGTTGGACAGTGGGTGCAGCCCACAGAGGGCAAGCTGAAGCAGGGCAGGGTATCACCTCAACCAGGAAGCACAAGGGGTTGAGTGATTTCTCTTTCCTAGCCAAGGGAAGCCATGACAGACTGTACCCAGAGAAATTGTATACTCCTGACTAAATACTGTGCTTTTCCAACAGTCTTAGCAACCTGCAGACCAGGAGATACCCTCCCGTGCCTGGCTCGGTGGGTTCCATGTCCACAAGCCTTGCTTACTGAGATCAACCTGTGATGCCACAGCTTGATGGGGGGAGGGGCATCCGCCATTGCTGAGGCTTGAGTACCTCACAGTGTAAACAAAGAGGCCAGGAAGCATGAACTGGATGGAGCCCACTGCAGCTCAGCAAGGCCCACTGCCTCTATAGATTCCACCTCGGGGGTCAGGGCATAGAACAAAAGGCAGCAGACAGCTTTTCAGACTTAAACATCTCTTTCTGATGGCTCTGAACAGTGCAGTGGTTCTCTTAGCATGGCATTCGAGTTCCGAGAACAGATAGACTGCCTCCTCAAGTGGGTCCCTGACCCCTGTGTAGACTGACTGGGAAAAACGTCCCAGTAGGGGCCGATAGACACCTCAAACAGGCGGGTGCCACTCTGGGACAAAGCTTCCAGAGGAAGGATCAGGCAGCAACATTTGCTGTTCTGCAACCTCTGCTGGTGACACCCAGGCAAACAGGGTCTGGAGCGGACCTCCAGCAAATGCTAACAGACCTGCAACTGATGGGTCTAACCGTTAGAAGGAAAACTAACAAACAGAAAGGAATAGCATCAACATCAACAAAAAGGATATCCACAACAAAACCCCATCTGTAGGTCACCAACATCAAAGCCCAAAGGTAGATAAAACCACAAAGATGGGGAGAAACCAGAGCAGAAAAGCTGAACATTCCAAAAAACAGAGCACCCCTTCTCCTCCAAAGGATCCCTGCTCCTCATCAGCAAGGGAACAAAACTGGACAGAGAATGAGTTTGACGAGTTAACAGAAGTAGGCTTCAGAAGGTCGGTAATAACAAACTTCTCCAAGCTAAAGGACCATGTTCTAACCCATCACAAGGAAATTAAATACCTTGGGAAAAGGTTAGACGAATGGCTAACTAGAATAAACAGTGTAGGGAAAACCTTAAATGACCTGATGGAGCTGAAAGCCATGACACGTGAACTTCATGATGCAGGCATAAGCTTCAATAGCTGACTCAATCAAGTGGAAGAAAGGATATCAGTGACTGAAGATCAAATTAATGAAATAAAATGAGAACACAAGATTAGAGAAAAAAGAGTGAAAAAGCCGGGCACGGTGGCTCAAGCCTGTAATCCCAGCACTTTGGGAGGCCGAGACGGGTGGATCACGAGGTCAGGAGATCGAGACCATCCTGGCTAACACGGTGAAACCCCATCTCTACTAAAAAATACAAAAAACTAGCCGGGCGAGGGGCGGGCGCCTGTAGTCCCAGCTACTCGGGAGGCTGAGGCAGGAGAATGGCATAAACGTGGGAGGCGGAGCTTGCAGTGAGCTGAGATCCGGCCACTGCACTCCAGCCTGGGCGACAGAGCGAGACTCTGTCTCAAAAAAACAAAAAACAAGAGTGAAAAAAAAAAAACCAACAAAGCTTCCAAGAAATATGGGACTATGTGAAAAGACCAAAAACACATTTCACTGGTGTATCGGTAAGTGGCAGGGAGAATGGAACCAAGTTAGAAAACACTCTTCAGGATATTATCCAGGAGAACTTCCCCAACCTAGCAAGGCAGGCCAACATTCAAATTCAGGAAATACAGAGGACATCAGAAAGATACTCCTCAAGAAGAGCAACTCCAAGACACATAATTATCAGATTCACCAAGGTTGAAATGAAGGAAAAAATGTTAAGGGCAGCCAGAGAGAAAGGTTGGGTTACCCACAAAGGAAAGCCCATCAGACTAACAGAGGATCTCTCGGCAGAAGTCCTACAAGTAAGAAGAGAGTGGGGGCCAATAGTCAACATTCTTAGAGAAAAGAATTTTCAATCCAGAATCTCATAACCAGCCAAACTAAACTTCATAAGTGAAAGAGAAATAAAATCCCTTACAGATAAGCAAATGCTGAGAGATTTTGTCACCACCAGGCCTGCCTTACAAGAGCTCCTGAAGGAAGTGCTAAACATGGAGAGGAACAACTGGTACCAGCCACTGCAAAAACATGCCAAATGGTAAAGACCATTGATACTATGAAGAAACTGCATCAATTAATTGGCAAAATAACCAGCTAACATCATAGTGACAGGCTCAAGTTCAAACATAACAACATTAACATTAACGTTAAACGTAAATTGGCTAAATGCCCCAATTAAAAGACACAGACTGGCAAATTGGATAAAGAGTCAAGACTCATCAGTATGCTGTATTCAGGAGACCCATCTCACATGCAAAGACACACATAGGCTCAAAATAAACGGATGAAGGAAGATCTACCAAGCAAATGGAAAGCAAAACAAAGCAGGGATTGCAATCCTAGTCTCTGATAAAACAGATTTTAAACCAACAAAGATCAAAAGAGACAAAGAAGGTCACCACATAATGGTAAAGGGATCAATTCACCAAGAAGAGCTAACTATCCTAAATATATATGCACCCAATACAGGAACACCCAGATTCATACAGCAAATCCTTAGAGACATACAAAGAGACTTAGACTTCCACACATAATAATCAGAGACTTTGATACCCCACTGTCAATATTAGACAGATCAATGAGACAGAAGGTTAACAAGGATCTCCAGCACTTGAACTCAGCTCTGGACTAAGAGGACCTAATAGACATCTACAGAACTCTACATCCCAAATCAAGAGAATATACATTCTTAGCACCACATAACACTTATTCTAAAACTGACCACATAATAGGTAGCAAAACATTCCTCAGCAAATGTAAAAGAACAGAAATCACAACAAACTGTCTCTCAGAACACAATGCAATAAAATTAGAACGCAGGATTAAGAAACTCACTCAAAACCACACAACTACATGGAAACTGAACAACCTGCTCCTGAATGACTACTGGGTAAATAACGAAATGAAGGCAGAAATAAAGATGTTCTTTGAAACCAATGAGAACAAAGACACAATGTACCAGAATCTCTGGGACACATCTAAAGCAGTGTGTAGAGGGAAATTTATAGCACTAAATGCCCACAGGAGGGAGCAGGAAAGATCTAAAATAAACACCCTAAGATCACAACTAAAATAACTAGAGAAGAAAGAACAAACAAATTCAAAAGCTAACAGAAGGTAAGAAATAACTAAGATCAGAGCAGAACCAAAGCAGAACTGAAAGAGATAGAGACAAAAAAATCCTTCAAAAAAATCAATGAATCCAGGAGATGGTTTTTTTCAAAAGATCAACAAAATAGATAGACCACTAGCAAGACTAATGAGGAAGAGAAGAATCAAATAGACTCAATAAAAAATGATAAAGGGGATATCACCACTGACCCCACAGAAATACAAACTACCATCAGAGAATACTATAAATACCTCTATGCAAATAAACTAGAAAATCTAGAAGAAATGGATACATTCCTGGACACATACACCCTCCCAAGACTAAACAAGGAAGAAGTTGAATCTCTGAACAGACAATAACAGGTTCTGAAATTGAGGCAACAATTAATAGCCTACCAACCAAAAAAAGTCCAGGACCAGAGGGATTCACAGCCGAATTCTACCAGAGGTACAAAGAGGAGCTGGTACCACTCCTTCTGAAACTATTCCAATCAATAGAAAAGAGGGAATCCTCCCTAACTCATTTTATAGGGCTAGCATCATCCTGATATCAAACCCGGGTAGAGACACAACAAAAAAAAGAGAATTTTAGGCCAATATCCCTGATGAATATCAATGCAAAAATCCTCAATAAAATACTGGCAAACCAAATCCAGCAGCACATCAAAAAGCTTATCCGATCAAGGCTGCTTCATTCCTGGGGTGCAAGGCTGGTTCAACATATGCAAATCAATAAACATAATCCATCACATAAACAGAACCAATGACAAAAACCACATGATTATCTCAATAGATACAAAAAAGTCCTTTGACAAAATTCAACAGCCCTTCATGCTAAAAGCTCTCAATAAACTAGGTATTGATGGAACATATCCCAAAATAATAAGAGCTATTTATGACAAACCCACAGCCAATATCATACTGAATGGGCAAAAAGTAGAAGCACTCCCTTTGAAAACCGGAACAACACAAGGATGCCCTCTTTCACCACTCCTATTGGAAGTACTGGCTAGGGCATTCAGGCAAGAGAAAGAAATAAAGGGTATTCAATTAGGAAAAGAGGAAGTCAAATTGTCCCTGTTTGCAGATGATATGATTGTATATTTAGAAAACCCCATTGTCTCAGCCCAAAATCTCCTTAAGCTGATAAGCAACTTCGGCAAAGTCTCAGGATACAAAATCAATGTGCAAAAATCACAAACATTCTTATACACTAATAATAGACAAACAGAGAGTCAAATCATGAGTGAACTCCCACTCACAATTACTACAAAAACAATAAAATACCTAGGAATCCAACTTACAAGGGATGTGAAGGACCTCTTCAAGGAGAACTACAAACCACTTCTCAGTGAAATAAAAGAGGACACAAACAAATGGAAGAACATTCCATGCTCATGGATAGGAAGAATCAATATCATGAAAATGGCCATACTGCCCAAAGTAATTTATAGATTCAATGCCATCCCCATCAAGCTAACGACTTTCTTCACAGAATTGGGAAAAACTACTTTAAAGTTCATATGGAACCAAAAAAGAGTCCGTATAGCCAAGACAATCCTAAGCAAAAAGAACAAAGCTGGAGGCATCACGCTACCTGACTTCAAACTATACTACAAGGCTACAGTAACCAAAACAGCATGGTACTGGTACCAAAACAGTCATATAGACCAATGGAACAGAACAGAGGCCTCAGAAATAACACCACACATCTACAAGCACCTGATCTTTGACAAACGTGACAAAACAAGAAATGGGGAAAGGATTCTCTAATAAATGGTGCTAGGAATACTGACTAGCTATATGTAGCAAGCTAAAACTGCATCCCTTCTTTACACTATACGCAAAAATTAACTCAAGATGGATTAAAGACTTAAATGTAAGACCTAACACCATAAAAACCCTAGAAGAAAACCTAGACAATACCATTCAGGACATAGGCTTGGGCAAAGACTTCATGACTAAAACACCAAAAGCAATGGCAACAAAAGCCAAAAGCCAAAATTGACAAATGGGATCTTATTAAACTAAAGAGTTTCTGCACAGCAAAAGAAACTATCATCAGAGTGAACAGGCAACCTATAGAATGGGAGAAAATCTTTACAATCTACCCATCTGACAAAGGGCTAATATTCAGAATCTACAAAGAACTTAAACAAATTTACAAGAAAAAAACAAACAACCCACCCTATCAAAAAGTGGACAAAGGATATGAACAGACATTTCTCAAAAGAAGACATTTATGCAGCCAACAGATATATGAAAAAATGCTCATCATCACTGGTCATTAGAGAAATGCAAATCAAAACCACAATGAGATACCATCTCACACCAGTTAGAATGGCAATCATTAAAAGTCAGGAAACAACAGATGCTGGAGAGGATGTGGAGAAATAGGAACACTTTTAAACTGTTGGTGGGTCTGTAAACTAGTTCAACCATTGTGGAAGACAGTGTGACGATTCCTGAAGGATCTAGAACTAGAAATACCATTTGACCCAGCGATCTTATTACTGGGTATATACCCAAAAGATTATAAATCATGCTGCTATAGAGACACATGGACACGTATGTTTATTGCAGCACTATTCACAATAGCAAAGACTTGGAATCAATCCAAATGTCCATCAATGATAGACGAGATTAAGAAAATGTGGCTCATATGCACCATGGAATACTATGCAACCATAAAAAAGGATGAGTTCATGTCCTTTGCAGGGACATGGATGAAACTGAAAATCATCATTCTAAGCAAACTATCATAAGGACAGAAAACCAAACACCACATGTTCTCACTCATAGTTGGGAATTGAACAATGAGAACACATGGACACACAGGGTGGGGAACATCATACACCGCGTCCTATGGGGGATGGGAGACTGTGGGAAGGATAGCATTAGGTGAAATACCTAATGTAAATGACGAGTTAATGGGTGCAGCACACCAACATGGCACATGCATACTTACGTAACAAACCTGCACATTGTACACATGTACCCGAGAACTTAAAGTATATTAAAAAAAATGAACTCACAAAACTTAGTTTAAAAAATAAACAGTCAAATTAGAAATGGGCAAAAGACCTAAACAGACATTTCATTGAAGATGATATTTTTATGGGAAATGACCACATGAAAATATATTCAATATCATAATTCATTAGGGAAATGCAAATTAAAGTCACGAGTTATCACTACATACCTATCACAATCACTAAAAAACCAATGAAAACATCCAATATTGGCAAAGATGTGGAGAAATTAAATGTTATACATTGCTGGTGGTAATATAAAATTGTATGACCATTCTGGAAAATACTTTGGTATTTCTTTAAAAGTTAAATATGCAATTACCTTATAACCCTATAATCTATCTCAAAGAAATGAAAGCTGATGTCTGCACAAAAACTTATGCACAGGAGTTTATAGGGGCTTCATGCATAAGAGAGAAATACTAGAAAGAACCCACCTATCTTAAAAGGATGAATGGTTACACTGTCGTACATGCATACCATAGAATACTACTTGGCAATCAAAAAGAATGGCCTATTGATTCATGCAAGAACCTTTGTGAATCTCCAGAAAACGATGCTGAGTCAAAAAAAAAAAAAAAAGCCAGTCCCAATAGGCTACATAGTCTATGATTCTACTTATATGACATCTTCAAACTCAAAATTATAAAAATAGAGAACAGATTAAAGGTTGTCAAAGATTATGGATGGAGGGGAGGGAGATGGGTTTTGATATAAAAGGGTGACAAGAGAAATCCTTATGGTAATGAAAATGTTACGCATCTTGAATGTATCAATGTACATACACTGGTTGCAATACTGAACTGTAATTTTGCAAGATGCTAATATTGGCAGAAGCTAAGTAAAGACATCATGGAATCTCTGTATTATTTCTTATGACTGCATGTGAATCTACAATTATCTCAAAAATAGTTTGGTTTAAAAAAAGAATAAGAATAGAATATTATGAATAATTGGCTAGGCGCATTGGCTCATGGCTGTAATCCTAGCACTTTGGGAGGTCAAGGCAGATGGATCACCTGAGGTCAGGAGTTCGAGACCAGCCTGACCAACATGGCAAAACCCGTGTCTACTAAAAACACACACACACAGACACACACAAAAATAGCTGGGTGTGGTGGTGTGCTTCTATAGTCCCAGCTACTTGGAAGGCTGAGACAAGAAAATTACTTAAACCTGGAAGGCGAGGTTGCAGTGAGCCAAGATCATGCCACTGCACTGTAGCCTGGGCAACAGAGTGAGATTCCATCTCAAAAAACATATATATGAAAAATTTTATAACAATAAATTTGACAATTAAATAAAATGCACAAACTTCCCAGAAGACACATAATAAAATTCACTAAAGAAGAAATATATAACCTCAATAACTCTATAACTATTGAAGAAATTGAATTTGTCTTTTATTTTTTCAAAGACATCTCCAGACCTAGACTGCTTCAGAGGGGAACTCTCTCAGTCTTTAAGGAAGAAATAATACTAATTCAACACAGTCTCTGAGGAAATTAAAGAGAAGAAAATATTTTCCAATTCATTCTATAAAGCCAGCAATTATACTGATCACAAAACTAGAGAAAACCATTATAAGAATAGAAAACTATAGACAAATATTTCTCATGAATCTAAATGCACTTTTTTTTTTTTTTCCCCTTGAGACTGAGTCTCACTCTGTTGCCCAGGCTGGAGTGCAATGGCACAATGTCAGCTCACTGCAACCTCCGCCTCCCGGGTTCAAGCGATTCTCCTGTCTCAGCCTCCTGAGTTGCTGGGATTACAGGTGCCCGCCACTACACCCGGCTAATTTTTGGTGTTTTTAGTAGAGACAGGGTTTCACCATGTTGTTCAGGCTGGTCTCAAATGCAAAAATTCTTAACACAAATTTTAGCTAACCCAATCTAGCAGTATATATACATAATACAGCATGACCAGTTGAGATTTATCCTGGAAATGCAATATTGTTCAGCATTTAAGAATTAATCATACAAAAAGAAGAACCATATGATCACCTCAACAGATGGAGAAAAAGCATTTGAAAAAAAAATCCAACATTTATTTGTGAAGAAAAGAAAGGAGAAGAAAATTCTCAGCAAGCTAGGATCCTCAATACAATAAAGGACATCTGAGAAAATCTAAAACTGACATCATACTTCTTGGTAAAGCTTAGATGATATCCCTTAAGCTTCCTCTGACCTTTTCTATTCAACATTGCACTGGAGCAATAAAATTAAAAATAAATAAATAAGTAAAAACTAAAGTAACCCAGATTGGAAAACAAATAAAACTGTGTTTGTGTAGAAAATCTGACAAAATATACATAATTACTAGATATAATAAATCAATTAATAAGTTTGCAGGATAAAGACCAACATACAATAAAACTATATATTTCTACATATTTGTAATAACTAAAATTTAATATTTTTAAAATAATTATGATCATGCCAAATATTATAAACCATTATTTTAACATCAAATTAAAATATCTTTCTCTTTGAAATACATACTTAAGAAAATAAAAAGATGAGCCATGAACTGGAAAAAATTATTTCAAAACATACATCTGACAAGGGGCTTATACGGAAAGAATATATAAAGAATTCTTACCGTGTAATTAGAAGACAATTACAAAATGGTCACAAGACTTAAGCAGAGAGTTCATGAAAGAATATATACAAATGTAAAAGAAGCATATGAAAAGATGCTCAATATTACTAGCTATCAGGAAAATGTAAATTAAAAATCACAATGACATATCACTACCTCTTCACTGATGTGGCTATAATTTTTAAAGATTGATCACATCAAGCACTGTTGAGACTGGAGCCACTGGAATCCTTGCGCATTGTTAGTAAGAAGGAAAAATGATACTGCCACTCTAGGAAATAGTAGGGTAGTACCTTACAAAATTTTACATACACTTATCATAGACCCAGCAATCCCACTCCTGGATATTCATTCAAGACAAATGAAAACACACAAAGATGTACACAAATGTTCAATGCAACATTAATCATAATAGCCAAAAACTGGAAACCATCCAAATGCCTAAGTAAATGTATAAGCAATATGAAATATATCCATATAATACTACTACTTCGCAATAAAAAATACTAATGTTCAAAATAACATAGATGAATCACAAAACCATCATGCTAAATCAAACAAGTCTGACTCAACAGACTACATACTATATAATTCCATGTATATGAAACTCGAGAAGAGGAAAAACTGAAGTAGCAGGAAGCAGATCAGTGGCTGTCTAGGGCCAAAGGTCAGGGGAGGGGATCAATTGCAGAAGTATAGGAGTAAACTTTTCAGAGGGATTTTGGTGCTGGTTGCACAACTCTGTACCACTAAGAAAATTCAGCCAACTGTTGATTTAAAACAGCTAAGTTTTAATGTATGTAAATTATACCTCAATTAAGCTGAGATAGATGATAGAAAGGGAGAGAGAGACAGACAGATAGATTGGGAAAGCCAGCAGCACTCCCCCCAATGTGGTCTTCAGACTGCCATAAATTACCAGTTGTAGTGGCCTGTTCAAATCTGAGGACTTTTGCAATCCCTTTCCTTGTAATTCTCCATAACTATGGCACCTACTTTGCACATCCAGCTATGAGTGGTATCTATTCTCAAAAAAAAAAAAAAAAAAAACTTGCAAACTGCCACTTTTCAAGGGTATTTTACTGAATTCCATTAGGATCAGAGGAATCCTGATTTCTAACTGATGGCAAAAGTACCATCAACTGACAGTGTTCAAATAACAGTGTTAAAAAAATATTAACTTGCTTATTCACTTAAGAGTCCTACTGAAGCATAATCATTTTATTATTCTAGTACCTTTGTTGAAATCATAAAAATATAGAATACTTTCCATAGATGGGCCTCGAATGTGCATCTGGTTTCTTTCTTTGTTTTTTTCTTGTTTTGTTTTTTAAGTCTTTGATGAAATTTGGAACCACTGACTCACAGTTCCATTGCCAAGGCTGATTTTCTTTTTATTCTCTTCATTCTTGTGAGTCTTAGAAATGATTTAATTTCCATGTATATTGCCTTTTACAATATTTTAGATGATTTGTCTAATATTTTGACAGCCATTCTTATGAAGTATTATATTTAACCTATCTGAAAATCTCCTGAGAGAAGAAAATTGAGATTTACTTTACTTTCTAAATGACTGATTTAAGGTCAGCATAATTATAAGTAAATAGTAAATTGCAATTACTAACAAAATTTTCAAAAAAGCAAATATAGATAAAAATAAACAGCAAAATTGTTAGCCACCTATATTGCAAAAAAGAATACATGGTCCAATAATTAGTTATTATGATATATTCTATCATAACAGAGTTTACAAGAGAAATAAAATGTGGATTTCAATCCTCAAGAAGCTTGCAATCTCAATGATGATATGAAGCATAACCATATAAAACATTTAGTCAACATTTAGTGTAATACTTCATTTTACACTATGCAATTTTAATATTCTTTATATAAATCCATTTGGAGAAAAATGTATTCTTTCCAGAACTTCTTTGAAATAAGTTTTTTTCACCTAGACCTATCTGCTAAAACTTGCATAGAAAAATATATGTATAGAAAGTATTTATAAAAGAATTATTCCCTTGTGATATAAGAAAACATTATACCAAAGGTAGTATAAGATGAATAATAGTGAAATTTCTTTTATTATAAATCCTTCCAAATTTAAATAAAAGAAAATGATCCTGGCATAGTTGCTTATGCCTCTAATCCCAGTGCTGTGGGAGCCCAAGGCAGGAGGATCAATTGAGGCCAGGAGTGTGATGCCAGAAGTGTGAAGCCAGTCTGGGCAATATAGTGAGACCCTGACTCTACAAAAAATTTAAAAGTTAGCCAGTGTGTGGCATATGCTTATAGTCCTAGTTAGTCAGGAGGCTGAGATAGGATCATTACTTGAGCCCGGGAGTTCAAGGTGACAGTGACCTATGATCACGCCACTGCACTCTAGCCTGGCTGACAGACCTTATCGCACATAAAAAAAGAAAGAAATTATAAATTTCAGAATTTCTTAAAATTATTTGAAAAATCCACGTGTGTGTGTGTGTGTGTGTGTGTAAGGATGGAATATTATATTTTCTAATTATGATTTTAGGCTGTAAAATGACTCATTAAGTAAGTCTGTTTTCTTCCCCCAAAGAACATACAAAATAAAAATACCCGTGGTCTAATTGCAGCTCTCACAAATCACTGGCAGTGATTTGAAGAGATTTTGTACATGAGACCTGCTTTCTAGATAGGATATAAACAGAATTTTTAAAGGTCTGTGACTGACTGCACATGATTGGAGGCTCTGAAGTTCAACTCTGGGGAAAAAAAATGGATAGGAGGGGAAAACGTCAAGGAATAGATCGAAAACGAATAACAGTAAGAAAGAAGCATACTTACCACACAGATTCAAAATGTTCTATTTATGTGAATTTCACCAGATTATTAAAAACTTAAAACAAGGTAACATGTCTCACTCATTTTGTATACTTAGCACTGAACATGGCACCTGGTGCCTAACAGTAATGAATAGATGGGTTAATGAATGTATCTCTCTCTCTCTCTCTCTCTTTCACACACACACACACACACACACACACACACACGCACACACATACACACACACACACACACACACACACACACACACACACACACACACACACACACATTGGACTACAGAATCCAGAATAGAACAAGGAAACATGTGGTGGTACATAGGGAAATAAAATATATTTTCAGTTATCTTTTGTTAGAATTTTCAAGTTTCAAAAGTGTTTTATAATAGAACAAGGCGGCCTTTATTTTTGAAGACATAAAGTAAAACATTCAGAAACTAGCAAGTTCCTGGTTTTATAGAAATATAATTAATGGTTGAAATAGTTTGAAAAGGGGTCACATTAATATTTTTTATAAATTCAGGTGCTAGTATGTTAGCCCTGAAGAGGCTTGTGCTCTTGAATGACTGAGTCCTGCCAGTGGGATGCACGTGAAAGTGAAATGTGGCCAGGCCTGGCTCATAAGAGTCTCTCACAGGCATGCCCTCTGCCCCCTGGGACTGTTCCTCCTAGCTTTTTTCCTCTCCTGGCTAACTAGGACTTAGATGACTACATTCCTTGGAAGTCACATTTCAAAGATGGCAGAGCCTTGCTCAGCTTTGATTACTGATTGATCCCATGGAGAAATTTCTGTCCCCGCCAACCAGAAGCACCACCACAAACAGTTATGTGAGCAAGAACTAGATGTCTACTGTGTTTGAGACACACACATTTTGCATTCTATTGAAAAAAAACACCTTGCATTAGCATAATATACCACTCTTTAAATATACCTTGAATATCTGCCTGGAGTCATTCATTTAACCTTTCATTTGACAGCACTTTTTTCAGCTCCTAATCACTATAGGCACAAAGGATAGGGAAACCAGTAAAACATACTTTTTACCCAAATCCTCAAAGTAGTTGGAAAAGAAAACAAGCAGACAAATAATTTTGCTACAAGTTATCAAAGAGTGCAAGCACACAGAAGAAACCCTATCAGATTGGGGTGAGGGAGATGATGGGTCAAGAAAAGCTTCCTTGAGAAGGCGATATTTAAGCTACATTTTGAAGGAGAGTAAGAGTTAACAAAGTGGAGAAAGAGGGGCAAGGCATTGTAGGCCAAGGGTCCAGCAGGTTTGGTAGCAGGGTGGGCTTGTGGAACTACTAGTCATTAGGAAACCTTGGGACCTGGGGTATGGAAAGGGGAGTCCCTGAAGAGGGAGAGAAGGCAACATTCAGAGTGTATGGAGAATCCACAGTTGCTGCAATGTCAATAGTTTATGTCTGACATAGCAAAATGTGAGGTGTGGCAATTCTTGGGAGCTTTTGGTGCTGACTATAAATAGGTTACCTTGAAAAGGGAAGGGTCCCATATTTTACCATATTTTTTAAGGTATCAGGCTACAAACTCAAATGATTTCCTATATACCTTCTTGTCTGTCAGGACTAAAATATAACAAACAATATAAAGGTTCTCTGCAAAAACAGTTAAGTTTTTTTAGCTTTCTGTTTGTTTGCTTTTTAATATTTGGATAACATATTGGAGCAAATTATTTTGATCTCTACCTTCATTTGCTAAAAGGAGGAAGTAAAATAAATAAATAAATAAATAAATAGCTTTGCTACCAATTTGATTCCATTGGTAGATATGTGGATACCAACAAATCAATGTTAAAAATATGTGAATATCATATGCAGTGAACAGTGAATACACAGTAAGTAGCATAATAAACATTTACAAACCAGAGGAATGTGTATGTTTAATCTACTTTAATTATTTGGTGTCCCAGGAGATAATATAAACAGGATGCAACACACTAAATGCCTATAGTCAAGAGACAAAATAATTATCAATATTTAGAAAGAATCAAACTGCCCTAATTTCTCATTAATATGACATATTGAAAGTCATGAACATTCTTGATGATGTCACAATTATGAGAGATCAAGAATGAGTCTGTACTGAAATGATTTTTGTTAATTTTTCTATGATCAATCAACCCTAAAAATTTCCAGTATTACTGGTGTTTTAAAAACTCCAAGGAGGACAGCATCACCAACATGGCAAAATAGGAAGCTCCTGACTCTTCCTCCACCTACAAATCCATCACATAAACATTTATCCATGGATCAGTTCCCTTTGAGAGAGTCAGAGAGCAGTCAGGAGATTCCTACCCACCAGGCAACTGAGAAAACATCCATATTGAATGGATAGAAAAAGCTGAAGCACACTGGGGCACAGACTCACCTTGGGCACTGAGTCATAAAACTGGGAAAGAAATCTCCAACACACAGTTCTTCCCTATAAAGAGTAGGGTCTAGACCTCACATGTAGGACCCCAACCCTAAGTTTCCCCACATTTTGATTCTTCATTCACCAGCTACAGGGGTGGAGAGGAGTAAACACATGTGTGTCTCTCTAAAAATCATAGGAAAAAAATTAAAGACCAGAAGTTTTATATGAGCTGCAAGCACTTTCAGAGACTTCATCCTCCTAGAAGTGTCACAAAGGGGCTTACAAAACACATCCCCCCAATTCCCCTGGAAGAGGTTTATGAAACATCTCTCCAGCTGCTACCTGGCAATCTGACTTCTAATTAACTTGTATTGGGGAGTTAAAGGGAAGTAAATAATTAACCTGCCACCAGACTGGGGGGAATTTGCACTCATATCAAGAGCCCAGACTTTTACAACATCCACCTAAGGGACTGCATCTAAATCTCCTAGCCCTGGGAACAGAAGGAACTGGCACACATATGTCTCTCTATATCTTAGGATAAATGCAGCATTTTTAAATGATGTGCAAGCTCCTCCAAGAATTTTATCCCCTAGGAAACAGTGCAGAGAAGGAACTTTAAAAATGCAACTCACTGTTTAACCCCAGAAGGGGTTTAGAACACACACCAAGAGCCCCAATTGTTAAGGCTACATCCAAAATGACTTCATCCTAAACGTCATAGCTCTGAGAACAAAAGTGAATAAGCATATATATAGACAGAGAGAGAGAGAGAGAGTCTCCCTTCATCTCAGAAAAAATAAGTGGTTTTAAACAGGCATCCATACACTTTCAGGGGCTCTACCCTCTTGGTGTAGTAAAAAAAAAAAAAAAAACAAGGCAGGAATGTGTACTTTTCACTTTCTGCCTGGAAGAAGCTTATGAAACATACACTCTGTGGCTACTTGACAGCCTGGTTTCTAATGAACTTGCATAGTGGAGGTAAAGGGACAAATACACAATAGCTCCTTGGTAGCTAGAGCTGGAGCTCAGCACTTAGAACCCCTAACTCCCCAGCTTGCCCCAGAGATAAATCCAGGCCTATTCATGCTTTTTTTTTCTGTAAGGCATTAGGCCATTCACTGACAACCACAACTTCATAGCTCCCACCTAATAGACTGTCTCCTAATGGCCTAGCCCTGGAAGTCAAGGGGGCTTTATGACCCTGAATAACCCAAGACCACAAAAAATAAACAGGTGGCCAAATAATGGGCCCACTTCCAGAAGCTATCCCTTCTGGGTCAGAAGGTACAGGAATTTGCCAGAGGTATTCTTTCCAGTTTAGTCCAGAAAGAATGGGATATCGATACCCATATTCAGCCTTCCTGCAAACATAGAACTAAAATTCACATTTAACGCCCCAACTTTTCCAGCTACATCTAAAGAGTCTGGCTCCTATTATACTAATCTCAGGTTACTGACAAGATATGGCACATCCTAAGCTCTAGTGGGCCACCAAAACCATATATAGAAGACTGGACAAGTGTCAAGATTTGGGAGGCACCTTAAAATCTCTGGCTGGCTGGACTGGTGAAAACCTCTCCTACACAAATATAGTCTAACAAGCTAAAAAGAGGTAGTTATCTTATCTAATGCACAGAAATCAACACAGAGAATCAAATAAAATGAAAATATACTTTAAATGAAAGAACAAGATAAATCTCCAGGAACTGACCCAAATGAAGTGGAGTTTTATGATTTACCTGAGAGAAAACTCAAAATAATGGACATGAAGATGATCACAGAGGTAAAGACAGCAGTGCAAGAAAAAAACCGAGAACTTTTAACAAATAGAGAGTATTTTTTGAAAATACAAAACAGAAATCATGAATTTGAAGAACGCTATAACCAAACTAAAAAATTCAATAGAGGGGATAAATGATGGACTAGATCAAGCAGAAAAAAAGAACAGTGAACTTGAAGGTAGAGCACAGGAAATTATCCAATCTGAGGAGCAAAATAAATAAAAAAATAAATAAATAAATAGAATGAAAAAGTGAAGATAGCTTAAAAGATGTATGAGACACCATCAAGCAGAAGAAATTACACAGTATTAGAATGCCAAAAGGACGAACAACAAAGAAAGGGATAAAAAACATATTCAAAAAAATAATGGCAGAAAACTTCCCAAGTCTGGGAAATAAATTAGAAAGCCAGTTCCAAGAAGCCAGTAAGACATCAAATAAGATGAATCCAAAGAGATCCACACCATGACATGTCATAGTCAAACTGTCAACAGTTAAAGAAAAAGAGAATGTTAAAAGCATCAAGGAAAAGTCAAATTGCCACATATTGAAGAACCTCCATAAGACTATCAGCAGATTTCTTAGCAGGAACGTGAGAAGCTCAGAAGGCAGTGGGATGATATATTCAAAGTATTAAAAGAAAAAGGCTGCCAACCAAGAACCCTGTCTTTGTCAGCAACCATCTTTCAAAACCAAAACAAAGGAGTGATAAAGACTTTCTCAGACAAATGAAAGCTGAGAAAGTTTATCACCACTTGAACTGTATTACAAGAAAATGTGAAAGGAAGTTATTCAAGCTGAAAGAAGAAGATATTAATTAGTAATAAAAACATACAAAAGTATAAAACTCACGAGTAAAAGGAATTACGTCATCAAATTCAAAACACTCTAATACAGTAATGGTGGTGGGTAAATCAAGTATATCTCTAGCGTAAAGCTCAAAATGCAAAACTATTAAAACAATGAAAGCTATACCTGCTAAGGAATACATATTATTTTAAAATATGAAGTGTGACATCAAAAACATAAAATGCAGGAGGAGGGGCAATAAAAATGGAGAGTTTGTGCATGTACTCCAAATTAAGCTGTTATCAGCTTAAGTTAATGTGTTATAAGTATAAAATATTTTATGTATGTCTCAGGATAACCACAAAGGAAAAGCCTATAACATATATTTTTAAAAGAGATAAAAAGAATAGAATCATAGCACAGCACTACAGAAAGCCATTAAACCACAAAGGAAGAAAATAAGAGAGGAAGAAGGAATTAAGGATCTACAAAACAACTAGGAAACAATGAACAAATATGGTGGGAGTAAGTCATACCTATCAAAATGACCTTGAATGTAAATTGATTAAATTATCTCATGAAAATACATACAGTTACTTAGCCAGGCGTGGTGGCTCATGACTGTAATCCCAGCACTTTGGGAGGCTGAGGCAGGTAGATCTCTTGAGCCTAGCGGTTCAAGAAAAGCCTGGGCTGCATGGCAAAATTGTGTCTCTGTAAAAAAATACAAAAAATTAGCCAGACATAGTGGTACACACTGGTAGTCGTAGCTACTTGGGAGGCTGAGGTGGGAGAATCACCTGAGCTCAGGAAGTCGAGGCAGCAGTGAGCTGCGATCATACCACTGTACTCCAGCCTGGGC
Organism: Macaca mulatta; assembly: GCF_049350105.2. Taxonomy (NCBI): domain Eukaryota; kingdom Metazoa; phylum Chordata; class Mammalia; order Primates; family Cercopithecidae; genus Macaca; species Macaca mulatta. The sequence goes on from NC_133409.1 coordinate 111,515,175, forward strand.
AACAGAATGAGACTCTGCCTCAAAAAAAGAAAAAATATATATACGCACACACACAATATATATAATATATACATTATATATATAATATATACATAATATATATTTTATATATAATATATAATAGAAGTAATAACACTGTATGTATATACATATATGCATCTGTGTATGTGTATACATGTGTATATGTATATACATATAACTGTGTGTATACATAACACAGTGTGTATATAACACACATATGTACACACAGTTATTACATGGATGAAAAAGCAAGACGAAGCTATATACTGCTTATAAGGGACTTAGCCGTAAGAACACACATAGATTGAAAGTCAAGAAGTGGAGAAAAGATACTTTATACAAATTGAAACCAAAATCAAGTGGGAGTAGCTATACTTATGTCAGATAAATTGGACCTTAAGTCACAAACTGTAAAAAGAGACATAGAAGTTCTCTTTATTTAAATTATAATATTATATAATAATAAAGGGCTCAATTCAGCAAGAGGATATAACAATTATAAATATATATGCATACAATACCAAAGTACAAAAATATATAAAGTAAATAATAATAGATCTATAGGAAGAGATAGGCTGCAATACAATAATAGAAGACTTCAATACCCTATTTTCAGCAATGGGACAGATCATCCAGACATAAAATCAACAAAGAAACACTGGAGTCAAACTACACTTCAGATCAAATAAAACTAACTGACATTTACAAAACATTTTATCAAACAGCTGCAGAATTCATATTTTCTCATCATCACATGAAGCATTCTCCAAGATAGACCATATATTAGAACACAAAGCAGCCTCAAAATAATTTTTAAAATTGAAATTATATCAACTATCTTTCTGATTACAATGGAATAAAATGAGAAATCAATAACAAGAGAAACTATGAGAACTGTACAAATACATGTAAATTAAACAACATGGTCCTAAATAACAAATGAATCAAAGGAGAACTTTAAAAAAATGATAAAATTTTTTGAAAACAAGAAAAAAGCAAGCAAAACATACTAAAACCTATGGGATGCAGCAAAAGCAGTACAGAGGGAAGTTTATAGCAACAAATGACTGCATCAAAAAAGTACAAAGCCTTCAAACCTAATGATGTACTTCAAGGAACTAGAAAATCAAGTGAAAAACAACCCCAAAATTAATAAAAGGAAAAAAAAAAATAAAGATCAGAGCAGAAATACATGAAATGAAAACTAAATAAATGCAAAATATCCACAAAACAAAAAGTTGTTTTTTAAAAAAGGTAAACAAATAGACAAATCTTTCACTAGGCTAAGATAAAAAGAGAGAAGACCCAAATAAATAAAATCAGAAATGAAAAGGGAGATATTACAACTGATAATCAGAAAAATACAAAAGATCACGAGAGACTATCATGAAAACTATATGCCAACAAATTGGAAAACCAAGAAGAAATGGATAAATTCTTAGACAAATACAACCTACAAGATGGAACCATGAAGAAATAGAAAACCTGAACAGACCAATGATTAGTAATAAGATTAAATCGTAATCAAAAATCTCCCAACAAAGAATAGTCTAGGACTGAATTCACTGCTGAATTGTTGAAACTTTTAAAGAAGAGCTAATACAAATTCTTCTCAGGGCAGGCATAGTGGCTCATGCCTGTAATCCCAGCACTTTGGGAGGCCAAGGCGGGCGGATCATGAGGTCAGGAGATCCAGACCATCTTGGCTAACACGGTGAAACCCTGTCTTTATTAAAAATACGAAAAAATTTAGCCGGGGTGTGGTGGTCAATGCCTGTAGTCCCAGCTACTCAGGAGGCTGAGGCAGGAGAATGGTGTGAACCCGAGAGGTGGAGCTTGCAGTGAGCCGAGATAGTGCCACTGCACTCCAGCCTGGGCGACTGAGCGAGACTCCATCTAAAAAAAAAAAAAAAAAAAAAAAAAAAATTCTTTTCCAGTTTTCCAAAAATTGAAGAGGAGGGAATTTTTCCAAACTTGTTCTATGAGACCAGTATCACCCTGATTCTAAAAGCACATAAGGACACAACAAAAAAAAAGAAAAAATCGTAATAACCATAGGCCAATACTCCTGATGAACACAAATGGAAAAAATTCTAAACAAAATACTGAAAGCAAACTGAATCCAACAACACATCTAAAAGATTACACATTGTGATCAAGTGGGATGATTATCCCAGTGATGAAAGAATGTTTCAACATACGCAAATCAATAAACAACACATCAACAGAATGGACAGAAAACATATGATTATTTCAGTTTTATCAAAACATATTTGATAAAATTCAACATCCCTTCGTGATAAAAAAAAAAAAAAAAAAAAAAAAAAAGTCTCAACTAAGCAGGTATAGGAAGAACGTACCTCAACTCAACAAAGGCCAAACATGACAATCCCACAGCTAACGTCATACTAAACAGGAAATGTTGAAAGCCTTTCTTCTAAGATCTGGAACAAAACGAAGACGCCCACTTTCATTGCTTTTATTCAAAATAGTACTGGAAGTCCTAGCCAGCGCAATTATGTGAGAGAAATAAATTAAGGGCATACAAATTGGAAAAGAGAAAATCAAATTGTCCCTTTTTGCAGATAACATAATCTTATATTTAGAAAAGCCTAAAGACTCTACCAAAACACTCTTAGAATTGATAAACAAATTTAGTAAAATTTCAGGATACAAAACCTACAAAATCGGTAGCATTTCTATATGTCAAGAGTGAACAATCTAAAAAAGAAAACAATCCCTTTACAATAGCTACAAAAATAAATAATTAAAATACCTAGCAATATATATAACCAATGAAGTGAATGACCACTACACTGAAAACTTTAAAAGATTGATGAAAGAAATTGAAGAGGACACACACAAAAATATGGAATGGTATATCATGCTCATGAATTAGAAGCATTAATATTGTTAAAATGATCATACTATCCAAAGTGGCTGACATTCTTCACAAAAAAACACACAAAAAAAATCCATCCTAAAAGTTATATGGAAACAAAAAAAGACTGAACCATCAAAGCAATCCTGAGAAGAAAGAACACAGCTGGAGGCATCACACTACAATTTCAAAGCTATTGTAACCAAATCTGTATGGTACTGAGATAAAAACAGATACATAGACCAGTAAAACAGAATAGATAATCCGGAAATTAATCCACATATTTACAGACAACTCATTTTCAACAAAGATGCCAAGAACGTACAATAGGAAAAAGACAGACTATTCAATAAATGGTGTTGGGAAAACTGGATAAGCATATGCAGAAGAAGGAAACTAGACCTCCATCTCCTACCACATACAAAAATCAAAATGGATTAAGACTTACATGTAAGACCTAAAACTATGAAATTACTAGGAGAAAACATAAGGGAAATGCTCATCACATTGGTCTGGGCAAGAATTTTTTTTTGAATAGGACCGGAAAAGTGCAGGCAACAAAAACACACACAGACAAATGAGATTACATCAAACTGAAACGTTTCTACACAGTGAAGGAAACAATCAACAGAGTGAAGAGACAACCTATACATTGGACTAAAATGTTTGCAAACTATCCATCCGACAAGAAATTAATACCTACAATATGTAAAGAACTCAAACAACTCTAAAGCAAAAACAAATAATCCAACTAAAACTGGACAAATGATCAGAATAGTTTTTAAATGAAGACATACACATGGCCAACAAGTATATGAAAAATGTTCAGTATCACTAATCTTGGAAATTCAAATGAAAACCACAATGAGATATCACCTCACCCCCGTTAGAGTAACTATGATCAAAAAGACAAAAGCTGGCAAAGATGTGAAGAAATGGGAATTCATATACTGTTTGTGTGAATGTAAATTAGCAAGACATAATGGAAAACAGTACAGAGATTCCCAAAAAAAACTAAAATAGAAATACCATATGATCCAGGAATCCCACAACTGAGTATATATGCAAAGGAAAGGACATCATTATGTAGAAGAGATATCTGAAATTTCATGTTTATCACACTAGTCACAATAGTCAAGATTTGGAAGCAACCTAATTGTCCATCAACAGATTAATGGATGAAAAAATGTGGTATATATATACACAACAGAAAATTATTTAGCCATAAAAAATTAAATATCTCCATTTGCAGCAACATGGATGAGCCTAGAGAACATTTGTGTTAAGTGAAATAAGTCAGGCACAGAAAAATAAATACCACATGTTCTTACATGTGGAAACTTTAAAAAGTTGATCTCATAGAAGTAGAGAGTAGCATACGGGTTACCAGAGGCTGAAAGGGGTGAGGGAGATAAGAAGAGGTAGATTAACAGGGACAAAATTACCATTAAATAGTAGGAATGAGTCTAGTGTTCTATACCACAGCAAGGTGACTATAGTTTATTGTAAAAATAACTAGAAATGATAATTGATTGAGGTAATGAATATACAAATTACCCTGATTTGATTATTACACATTGGATACATGCATGAAACTATCACATACATCACATAAATATGTACAGTTATCTCATGTTGACTTTTATTTATTTTTTTATTTTTTGTTATTTTTTTTTATTATTATACTTTGAGTTCTAGGGTACATGTGCATAATGTGCAGGTTTGTTACATATGTATACTTGGGCCATGTTGGTGTGCTGCACCCATCAACTCGTTAGCACCCATCAACTCGTCATTTACAGGTATAACTCCCAATGCAATCCCTCCCCCCTTCCCCCCCATGATAGGCTCCGGTGTGTGATATTCCCCTTCCCGAGTCCAAGTGATCTCATTGTTCAGTTCCCACCTATGAGTGAGAACATGCGGTGTTTGGTTTTCTGTTCTTGTGATAGTTTGCTAAGAATGATGGTTTCCAGCTGCATCCATGTCCCTACAAAGGACACAAACTCATCCTTTTTGATGGCTGCATAGTATTCCATGGTGTATATGTGCCACATTTTCTTAATCCAGTCTGTCACTGATGGACATTTAGGTTGATTTCAAGTCTTTGCTATTGTGAATAGTGCCGCAATAAACATACGTGTGCATGTGTCTTTATAGCAGCATGATTTATAATCCTTTGGGTATATACCCAGTAATGGGATGGCTGGGTCATATGGTACATCTAGTTCTAGATCCTTGAGGAATCGCCATACTGTTTTCCATAATGGTTGAACTAGTTTACAATCCCACCAACAGTGTAAAAGTGTTCCTATTTCTCCACATCCTCTCCAGCACCTGTTGTTTCCTGACTTTTGAATGATCGCCATTCTAACTGGTGTGAGATGGTATCTCATTGTGGTTTTGATTTGCATTTCTCTGATGGCCAGTGATGATGAGCATTTTTTCATGTGTCTGTTGGCTGTATGAATATCTTCTTTTGAGAAATGTCTGTTCATATCCTTTGCCCACTTTTTGATGGGGTTGTTTGTTTTTTTCTTGTAAATTTGCTTGAGTTCTTTGTAGGTTCTGGATATTAGCCCTTTGTCAGATGAGTAGATTGCAAAAATTTTCTCCCATTCTGTAGGTTGCCTGTTCACTCTGATGGTAGTTTCTTTTGCTGTGCAGAAGCTCTTTAGTTTAATGAGATCCCAATTGTCAATTTTGGCTTTTGTTGCCGTTGCTTTTGGTGTTTTAGACATGAAGTCCTTGCCCATGCCTATGTCCTGAATGGTACTACCTAGGTTTTCCTCTAGGATTTTTATGGTATTAGGTCTAACATTTAAGTCTCTAATCCATCTTGAATTAATTTTTGTATAAGGAGTAAGGAAAGGGTCCAGTTTCAGCTTTCTACTTATGGCTAGCCAATTTTCCCAGCACCATTTATTAAATAGGGAATCCTTTCCCCATTTCTTGTTTCTCTCAGGTTTGTCAAAGATCAGATGGCTGTAGATGTGTGGTATTATTTCTGAGGACTCGGTTCTGTTCCATTGGTCTATATCTCTGTTTTAGTACCAGTACCATGCTGTTTTGGTTACTGTAGCCTTGTAGTATAGTTTGAAGTCAGGTAGCGTGATGCCTCCAGCTTTGTTCTTTTGACTTAGGATTGTCTTGGAGATGCGGGCTCTTTTTTGGTTCCATATGAACTTTAAAGCAGTTTTTTCCAATTCTGTGAAGAAACTCATTGGTAGCTTGATGGGGATGGCATTGAATCTGTAAATTACCTTGGGCAGTATGGACATTTTCATGATATTGATTCTTCCTATCCATGAGCATGGTATGTTCTTCCATTTGTTTGTGTCCTCTTTGATTTCACGGAGCAGTGGTTTGTAGTTCTCCTTGAAGAGGTCCTTTACATCCCTTGTAAGTTGGATTCCTAGGTATTTTATTCTCTTTGAAGCAATTGTGAATGGAAGTTCATTCCTGATTTGGCTCTCTGTTTGTCTGTTACTGGTGTATAAGAATGCTTGTGATTTTTGCACATTAATTTTGTATCCTGAGACATTGCCGAAGTTGCTTATCAGCTTAAGGAGATTTTGGGCTGAGACAATGGGGTTTTCTAAATATACAATCATGTCATCTGCAAACAGGGACAATTTGACTTCTTCTTTTCCTAGCTGAATACCCTTGATTTCTTTCTGTTGCCTGATTGTCCTAGCCAGAACTTCCAACACTATGTTGAATAGGAGTGGTGAGAGAGGGCATCCCTGTCTTGTGCCAGTTTTCAAAGGGAATTTTTCCAGTTTTTGCCCATTCAGTATGATATTGGCTGTGGGTTTGTCATAAATAGCTCTTATTATTTTGAGGTACGTTCCATCAATACCAAATTTATTGAGCGTTTTTAGCATGAAGGGCTGTTGAATTTTGTCAAAAGCCTTTTCTGCATCTATTGAGATAATCATGTGGTTCTTGTCTTTGGTTCTGTTTATATGCTGGATTATGTTTATTGATTTGCGAATGTTGAACCAGCCTTGCATCCCAGCACTCCATTGTCAACATTAGACAGATCAACGAGACAGAAAGTTAACAAGGATATCCAGGAATTGAACTCATCTCTGCAGCAAGCAGACCTAATAGACATCTATAGAACTCTCCACCCCAAATCAACAGAATATACATTCTTCTCAGCACCACATCGCACTTACTCCAAAATTGACCACGTAATTGGAAGTAAAGCACTCCTCAGCAAATGTACAAGAACAGAAATTATAACAAACTGTCTCTCAGACCACAGTGCAATCAAACTAGAACTCAGGACTAAGAAACTCAATCAAAACCGCTCAACTACATGGAAACTGAACAACCTGCTCCCGAATGACTACTGGGTACATAACGAAATGAAGGCAGAAATAAAGATGTTCTTTGAAACCAATGAGAACAAAGACACAACATACCAGAATCTCTGGGACACATTTAAAGCAGTGTGTAGAGGGAAATTTATAGCACTAAATGCCCACAAGAGAAAGCAGGAAAGATCTAAAATTGACACTCTTAACATCGCAATTAAAAGAACTAGAGAAGCAAGAGCAAACACATTCGAAAGCTAGCAGAAGGCAAGAAATAACTAAGATCAGAGCAGAACTGAAGGAGATAGAAACACAAAAAACCCTCCAAAAAATCAATGAATCCAGGAGTTGGTTTTTTGAAAAGATCAACAAAGTTGACAGACCGCTAGCAAGACTAATAAAGAAGAAAAGAGAGAAGAATCAAATTGACGCAATAAAAAATGATAAAGGGGATATCACCACCGACCCCACAGAAATACAAACTACCATCAGAGAATACTATAAATGCCTCTATGCAAATAAACTGGAAAATCTAGAAGAAATGGATAATTTCCTGGACACTTACACTCTTCCAAGACTAAACCAGGAAGAAGTTGAATCCCTGAATAGACCAATAGCAGGCTCTGAAATTGAGGCAATAATTAATAGCCTACCAACCAAAAAAAGTCCAGGACCAGAAGGATTCACAGCTGAATTCTACCAGAGGTGCAAGGAGGAGCTGGTACCATTCCTTCTGAAACTATTCCAAACAATAGAAAAAGAGGGAATCCTCCCTAACTCATTTTATGAGGCCAACATCATCCTGATACCAAAGCCTGGCAGAGACACAACAAAAAAAGAGAATTTTAGACCAATATCCCTGATGAACATCGATGGAAAAATCCTCAATAAAATACTGGCAAACCGGATTCAGCAACACATCAAAAAGCTCATGTTGACTTTTAAAAAAACAGTTCTTTAAGGGTCTGTTACTGCTGCTTCTGTTCGTCTTTGGTATTGGCCCTTGTCCTCTCATTTCTGCCTTTGCTTCAATATCCAGTTAGTTTCTTTGGAAGCAGAATGACAGACAACCATCACCGATAGGTCTTGAAATTGATGCAACACACATAGAGGCCTTGTCCAAGAATAAATAAAGACCATATTTAATAAAATAAATATTTTTAAAGAAAGGGAAGGAGGAAAGACAAGAAATCTCATTTCCTATTGCTAACTTTTGAAGAGCTTTCAGATTCATTAGGCTGGATGGAACTAGTTTAGAAAAGAACAAAAAAATAAAATAAAACTGGAGATATCGAGCTTATAACAAAACAATCTGCCAAGAAAGTCTTTCAAATTCATTAGAGGGAAAGCCGCCCTTCATTCTTCAAGACGCAAAATGTGGTCTTCTCTAAGGGACAGCTGTAACCCACATGTCTTTTGCTAATCACGCATAGCCTCAAAAAAAAAAAAAAAACTGAATCTTTTTCCTTGATTTTGTCATGGCTTCCTGGCCACCACCTGCTGTGTTACAGAGGCTCACCCCAGGAATTCTGTGGCCCTATTTCATTCCTTAATAAATTTTTTCTCAAGCCCAGAGATTAAAGAGTCCCTTTTCTTAGTATATGCAGAATGGGAGGTGGGGGGCTCTGCAGCTGCTGCAGCGGCTGCACTTCATGTCTACAATGAAAAAATGAAAGCAGCTGTAGACCTCTTAGAGGTCTCTTGGCACAGAGTACAAACAGGTCACCCTGGAAAGTGAAAGCTCTCATTAGGTTAAAATGTTCTGTGTTCCCCATTTGATGCTCACTCACGTTCCACATGCTGCTGTGCTCCACAGTATTAAAACACACACACACGCAATGGTTGTGTTCACAGGCAGAAAAGCAAGGAGGAAAGAAAAAAATTCCCATTAAGTTTCCAAAAATCAACCATTTAGACAATAGAAAAAATACAATATTTTATTTTATTTTACCTAGCTGGATGTCTCTATTCCAGAAAGGTATAGTCAACAATTCTACTAATATGGAAATCAATCCATAGACAGCTCTAGGACTGTCACTACCCTAAGAGTGACCTAAATATTACTTCAATCCATAAACTGAATTGTTATGATATTAAGACAAGCTGTAATGGACCAGGAAATGTACGACACTAAGAAATTCTGAATGTTCTTCTTTGAGCTACCATTATGACTTTCAGAACATAATTTAAATTCTTCATGCTAGGTCTATAAAATAAAAGAGTGGTCATGCTCAGTGGTGTCTACAATTTTATTATATGCACATTTTTCCATTTTTACTCAACATTTTATAAATAATCAAGCAGAATAAGCATAATAAAATGTAAAATTTAAGCCATTTAAACATAACTAAACTTAACTTTCACTGAAGCTCTTGACTGAATATCAGGTTTCACACATCTAAGAATGTAAAGACCTAGGGATGACATGGAATTCACATACTATACTAGATTCCTGATTAATTGCATATGGAAATAAAGGTTAGATAAAATAACAAAATTACACAGAATTCCAAGGTCTCATTCATTTATAATGCCAAAGAGCAAGGAAGAAAATCCAATTTCCAAGTAAGAAAAGCTAAAAGAATGAAGGAGAGAAGGAGAAATAACAGCAGGAGAAAGAGGAGGAAAAATAAAACAAATAATTGAGGTTAAAAATAAGTTAAACTGTCATGTCATTTAAATAGTTTTCAAAGTATAGTCCCTGAACCAGCATCATCTAGCAGTTCACTAGAAATGCACATCTTCAGACCTCACTCCAGACCTGCAAATCAGAAACCCTGGTTGAAGAGCCAGAAATGTGTGTTTTAACACAACCTCCAGATAATTCTAAGGCACACTTAACTTTTAAGAATTTCTAATCTAGAAAAAAAAAGATTGGATTAAATTAACGAGTGGTAGGTGACTGAACAAGCACATAGAATAGGATAAGGAAACGTTCAGGAATGTAAGGAGGATACAAGAAAATAATTGTTTTATTTTTAAATATACTAACTAAATTTATATCCATGAAAACAAAGTCTTTTGAACTTGTTAGAACAAGAGCATGGAGACAGAAGAGCTGAAGGGACTCTGATCTCCCAAGAGCTTGAATGCCAGGACTACCTGGGGGCCTTTTTCTAAGCTAGACATGCCTCTCTTCTCCATTGAAAATTTCTTCCATATTGAGCCATTCTATTTATTGGAGCATTTTTATATCCTTCAGATGAGCTAGGGTGGAACAATTTCTGAAAAGCACTAGAATAAGATATAGTAGCAATAATAACATAAAAATAGTTGCAAATTATTGGGTATTTTTTCATACCAGTACTGCACTGAGAACCTGACAATTTTTAGCATTAACACTCATGACAATCTTTTAAGTTGAGCATTATCCTCATTTGTAAGATAGTAAACTATAAATCAAAGAGGTAAGTAATTATGCAACACTGCATACTTAGTAGCTGGTATAGCTCGAATTTGAACACAAGATTTTATGAACCCACCCCACAACCCATGTCCTTTTCTCAGAAACAGTGTTTGTGATTCAGCAGAGCACTTATGACTGGAGGTATAAAATTGGTCATCAGTGATACATTGTCAATACAGTCATGTGTCGCTTAACAAGAGGTATATTTTCTTAAAAATTCATTGTTAGGTAATTTCATTTTGTGAACATCATAGAGTGTACTTAGACACACCTAGATGCTGTAGCCTCCTATATACCTAAGCAACATGATACAGCCTATTGCTCCTAGGCTACAAACCTGCACAGCATGTTACTTTTCTGAATACTGTAGGCAATTGTAACAGAATGGTAAAAAATTATATATCTAAACATAGGGGAGGCAATGCATTATGCTATGATTTTATGACATTACAACAGCTACATCACTAAGCAACAGGAATTTTCCAGCTTCATTATAATTTCATAGAATCACCATCATGTAATCAGTTCATCATTGACCAAAACATTTTCATGTGGTACATGACTATAGTTGAAGCCTCTGCAGAATGCAAAAATTCTCGCTAAGAGATGAGAACTAAGGTTGGAAGTCTGAGGAATGCCAACATTTAAGGGTTGAATTTAGGTTAATCAACCTTCTTAGTTTGCCCAGGACTGAAGGATTTCCTCAGACAGGGGCTTTTGGTGCTAAACTTGAGACAATCCTTGGCAAACTGGGATAGTTGGTACCTACAGGTGGTGGAGAAAAGAGACAGCAAAAGAATGAGAAGGAGCAATTAGAGAGCCAAAGCATGGAGCAAGGTCACAAAGACCGGACAGCACAGAACATCCATAATAGTTAGTGCTCATGTTTCAAAGGCAAGATTAGAGGAAGACTGTAGTTAGTGTGTTTGCTAAGGACTGGGGAGACATAAGCACATTTTTAAACTGGGAGGAGAGACAATAAAGAAAAACAGTTCAAGATGCTGGAGATGGAGGTTCATGACTATAGCTAAATAACAGAAGAGATAAACATGAAAGAAATTGCATACCTTTTATTAAAATATGGAATACATAGCAAATATGTCTAGGGTACAAAAAAAAGTGAACAATCATGGTGTGTCTGTTATGGGCCAGACTCTGTGACTAGTACATTTATATATGTTGTCACATTAAACTCCATTGAAAAGCCAACTGATTACTCTCAAAGAATTATTTAGTAACAATTAGAAGTAAATATATTTCTTGAGAACTACAAATAGATCAGAGAAATTTACTGTACTACAAATATTATGACGTTTCAAATGTTTCTTCACATTAATTGGCAAAATTGTCTTTGATTTTTTGCCATGTTCATACAAATAATCATAAGTGGAGTTCTGAAAATTGGGCAGTTAGCCCTTCTTACTCAGTGTTCAAGGTCTAGAAGACTTAATCGTATTTGTAAGTGGTTAGCATCCCTTTCTTCTTAATCCACCTCAGTTTAAAGCTAAACAGATTCAAGAAAAGTGAACTTAAAAACTTTATCTGTGGTCTTCTAGATTTCACATTCTCCAAATGAAAGAGAGAGAGAGAGAGAGAGAGAGGAAAGAGGGTGGAAGGGAGGAAGGGAAGGAAGGGAAGGAAGGAAGAAGAGAAGAGAAAAGTAAAGAAAGAAAACAGTAACTTTAAATATAAACATTTAGAAGTATCTTGCTTTCCATGAAGTTATTTGGTCAAGTACTAAGACCTGATGCTATCTAAGGTCAGTTTATGATTTATAGCCAAGTTTAAAATGATACTATTTTACTGTATAAAGCAGTAGATATAACTTCAGGACAATGTCTTAGAGTTATAAATAATCTACAAATGCTTACTAAAAATGAACTCAAATAGAAGATTCCATAAAGTAAACAAAGAACTCAGTACAATTTCCGACATAAAGCAGGGGCTAAATAAGGTTTAGTTCCCTTCAAAGTAGGGATGTCCAGGTAAGTTTATGGAGTTTTTCTTAAATACAATCAATAATTTATCTCTGCTCCTAAATTCATCAAAAAGTTAACTCATTTACAATGAAAAAAGTCTATACTATTTTGGAAGTGTTTTTTCCATTTATATTTATTCGTATACCAGCATACCTCATTCTGCCAGACTAATAGCTTCAAATCTTAAAATATTTAAATATTTTAATTTAAATTTAAAACTTAAAGACTTTTCACGATGGTTGATTAGAAGCAGCTAGTGTGCACCACTCTCACAGAGAGAAACAGAAGGGGCAAATAAATACAACACCTTCAACTGAAACATCTAGGTCCACACATTGGAATTCATCAAGAAAACAACTTAACCCACGAGGAATAGAGAAAAGCAAGGCAGGACAACCACCCACCCAGGAATGACACAGAGCCAAAGGAACCTCCCCACCCAGGGAAGCAGTGAGTGAGTGAGCAACCCATGCTTCTTTCATAGATCTTTGCAGCCCTCAGGTCAGGCAATCTCCTTGTAAACCCACTCCACCAGGGGCCACAGTCCAACATACAGAACTACATGAAGTCTTGGCAGAGCAGCCACTCAGGCACATATGGAGCCCCAGGAGCTTTAGATATCCGAGCTTCCCAGCAATAGGAGCTGCAACTCCAGCAAAGTAGAATGTTAGACCCCCACACATATCCCTAGAAAAGGGTCTGAATGCATGAGACTGAGCAGCAACAGTCGGTAGGCCCCATTTGCACAGCACCTCACAAAATAAGACCCACTAGCTTGGAACTCCAGCCAGCCACTGGTAGCAGTGTTACACCTCCCTGAGGTAGAGCCTTGAGAGGTAGGGGCAGGCTGCCATCTTTGCTTTAGTGCTGGCGTAGCCATTATTGCCTTCACCGCAGCTGCCCTGTGGAAGAGCAGCAAGGCTGCTTTTTTTGTGTGGGTCCCTAACCTTGCTTCTCTTCACTGGGAGGGACCTCCAGACTGGGGCCACCAGTCACTCTCGCTGGTGTTTTCCAGCTGGCAGTGGTTCCAAGCCTCCTGGGATGGAGCTCCCAGGGGGAGGGATGGTCTGCCATTGTTCCAGTTTCACAGTCTTAGCCATTGTTGTCTTTGGGTTCCAAGGAGTCTGAGGCAACTAGTGATTGAAGCAGTCCACTAGCACAGTGCAGCAGCTCTAGAAGAAGCAAGTAGGTTGCTTTTTCACACTGGTCCTGGATCCTGTGTCTCCTGACTGGGCATAATCTCCCAGCTGAGGTCTACAACCACCTCCACTGGTATGGAGGCAGTTTTGCTGGCAACAGGTTCATACCTCCTTGGGACAGAGCTCCCAGATAGAGGGCAAGCCACCATCTTTGCTGTTTTACAGCCTTCACTGTTGATACCTTAAGGTGCCGGAAAATCCAAGATGACTAGGGACTGAAGTGGACCCCCAGCAAACTTCAGCAGCCCTATGGAAAAGTGGCCAGACTGTTTATTACATGGGTCCCCAATCCCATATCTCCTCACTGGGTGGGTTCTCTTGGTTTGGGCCTCCAACTATCCACAGCAGGGACTATCAAGCAAGTAGCAGCTCTGCAACTCCCTGAGACACAGCTCCCAGTCGGGGGGTTGGGTGCCACCTTTGCTGTCTCACAGTCCTTGCCCATGCTGTCTCCAGGCTCTGGAAAGTCCACAGGGACCAGAGGCTGGTTTGGACTGCCAGCATAGAGCACCCACCTTGCAGAAAAGTAACCAGACAAATTCTTCATGCAGTCCTGGTTCTCACTTCTCCTCACTTGGTTGGGTGGCCCAACCTGGGACTCCAGTATCACCACCCTGCCCCTACCTGGCCACTTTAATCAGAGGCAGCCCAGCAGTTAAAAGAACACCCACACACAGAGATGAGAAAGAAACAATGCAGTAACTCTGGCAACTCAAATCTTCAGAGTCTTACAGCCTCCAAAAGACCACACTAGTTCTACAAGCAAGCTTCTTGACCAAGCTGTGTTGGCTGAAATGACAGAAATAGAATTCAGAATACGGATAGGAATTAAGATCATCAAGATTCAGAACAGCAAAACCCAATCCAAGGAAACTAAGAATCACAATAAAAAAATATAGGAGCTGACAGATGAAATATCCAGTAAAAAATTGCCTAACTGGTCTAATAGAGGTGAAAACCACACTACAAGAATTTCACAATGCAATCACAAAATACGAACAGCAGAATAGACCAAGCTGAGGAAAGAATCCCAAAACTTGAAAACTGGCTCTCTGAAATAAGACAGACAAAAATAAAGCAAAAGAATGAAAAGGAATAAACGAAATTTCTGAAATAAATGGAATTATGTAAAGACGCCATATCTACGAATCACTGGCATCTCTGAAAGGAATGGGGAGAAAGCAAACAACTTGGAAAACGTATTTCAGAATATTGCTCATGAAAACTTCCCCATCTCACTACAGAGGCAAACAGTCAACTTCAGGAAATACAGAGAACCCCTGCAAGATTTTACCCAAGAAGATCATCCCCAAGACACATAATCATCAGATTTCCCACAGTCAGAATAAAAGACAGAATGGTAAGTGCAACTAGAGAGAAAGGGCAGGTCACCTACAAAGGAAACCCCAATCAGGCTAACAGTGGATATCTCACCAAAAATCCTACAAGCAAGAAGAAATTGGGGGCCTATATTCAACATTCCTAAAGAAAGAAATCTTCAACCAATAATTTTATATCTATCCAAACTAAGCTTTCTCAGCAAAAGAGAAATAACATGCTCTTCAGATAAGCAAATGCTGAGGGAGTTTGTTACCACCAGACCTGCTTTACAAGAGATCCTGAAAGTACCACTAAATATGGAAAAGAAAGACCCTTGCCAGCCAATACAAAAACACACTTAAGTACAAAGACCAGTGACACCATAAAGCAAACACACAAACAAGCTGGCATAATAACTAGCTAACACCACAATGACAGTTCAAATCTATACATATCAATATGAACCTTGAATGTAAATGGGCAAAATGCCCCCATTTAGAAGGCATAGAGTGGCGCGCTTGATTAAAATGCAAGACCCAATCGTATACGGTCTTCAAGATACCCATCTCACACACAATGACATTCATAGGCTCAAAATAAAGAAATGGAGGAAAATCTACCAAGCAAATTGAAATCAGAAAAAAGCGGGTGTTACAATCCTAACTTCAGACAAAACAGACTTTAAACCAATACAGATCAAAAAAGACAAAGAAAGGCATTACATAATGGTAAAGGGTCCGATTCAACAAGAAGATCTAACTGTCCTAAATATACATGCACCCAGAACAGGAGCGACCAGATTCATAAAGCAAGTTCTTAGAGATCTACAAAGAGACAGACTCCCATTCAATAATAGTGGGAGACTTCATCATTCCACTGATAGTATTAAACAGATCATCAAGGTAGAAAATTAACAAAGATATTCAGGACCTGAACTGAACATTGAACCAAATGGATCTGATGGACCTCTACAGAATTCTCCCCTCAATTAACAACAGGACATAAATTCTTCTCATCACCACATGGCACATACTCTAAAATTGACCACACAATAAAACAAAACAATCTTAAGCAAATGCAAAGGAACCAAAATTATACCAAACATACTCTCAGACCACAGAGCAATAAAAATAGAAATCAACACCAAAATCAAAACACTCAAAACAATGCAATTTCATGGAAATTAAATAACCTGATTGTGAATGACAATTGGGTGAGTAATGAAGTTAAGGTAGAAATAAAAATGTTTCTTGAAACTAATAAGAACAAAGATACAGCAAACAGGAATCAGTGGCACACAGCTAAGGCAATTTTAAGAGGATTATTTATAGCACTAAACACCTACATCAAAAATTCAGAAAGATCTCAAATTAACCTAATGTCACAACTAAAAGAACTAGAGGAGAAAGAGCAAACCAACCCCTTAAGGCTAACAGAAAACAAAATTTCCAAAATCAGAGCTGAACTGAAGAAGATCAAGAAACAAAATACCACTCAAAAGATCAATAAATCCAAGAGTTAGATTTTTGAAAAAAATTAATAGGCTGCTAGCTAGACTAAAAAGAAGAAAAAAGATAGGATACAAATAATTACAGTTAGAAATGACAAAGGGGATGTTATCATTGACTCCACAGAAGTACAGCCAATCATGAGAGATCAGTATCAATACCTTTAGGAAACCTAGAAGAGTCAGAAATAAATAGCCTGATTCGATGATTTTGTGGTTTAGTAAATGAAACCATAAAAAGCCTAGAACTAAACAGATTCACAGTTGAATTGTACCAGATGTACAAAGAAGAGCTGGTACCATTCCTACTGAAATTATACCCAAAACATTGAGGAGGAGAGACTCCTCCCCAACTCATTCTAGGAGGCCAGCATCATGCTGATACCAAAATTGGGCAGAGACACAACAAATAAAGAAAACTTCAGGCCAGTATTCTTGATGAATATTGATGGAAAAATCCTCAACAAAATACTAGTAAACTGAATTCAGCAGCACGTCAAAAAGCTACTCCACCATGATCAAGTAGGCTTTATCCCTGGGATGGAAAGTTGGTTCAACATATGCAAATCAGTAAACATTATTCATCACATAAATAGAACTAAAGACAAAAACCATCTTATTATCTCAATAGATGCAGAAAAGGCTTTCAATAAAATTCAACATTCCTTCATGTTAAAAAATCTCAACAAACTCAGTACTGAAGGAACATACCGCAAAACAAAAAGAACCATCTATGAGAAACCCACAGCCAATATCATACTGAATGAGCAAAAGCTGGAAGCATTCCACAAGACAAGTATGCCCTCTTTTCAGCCTTCTTAATCAACATAGTGTTGAAAGTCCTGGCCAGAGCAATCAGGCAAGAGAAAGAAAGGGTATCCAAATAGGTAAGAGAGGAAGTCCTGTTTGCAGCTGACATGATTCTCTATCTAGAAAACACTATGGTTTAGCCCAAAAGTTTCTTTAGCTGATAAACAACTTCAGCAAAATTTCAGGAGACAAAAATCAACATACAAAAACCACTAGCATTTCTGTACACAAACAACAGCTAAACCAAGAGCCAAATCAGGAATACATCCCATTCACAATTGCCACATAAAGAATAAAATACCTAGGAATACAGCTAACCAGGATTACAGGGAGGTGAAAGATCTCTACAATGAGAATTACAAAACACTGCTCCACTGCTCAAAAAAATCAGGTAACACAAACAAATGGAAAAAAAAAAAAACATTCTATCCTCATGGATAGGAAGAATAAATATCATCAAAATGGTCACACCATCCAAAGCAGTTAACAGATTTAATGTTATTCCTATCAAACCACCAATGACATTCTTCCCAAGAAAGGGAAAAAAACTATTTTAAAATTAATTTGGAAGCAAAAAAGAGCCCAAATAACCAAGGCAACCCTAAGCAACAAAAACAAAGCTGGAGGTATAATTTTACCTAACTTCAGACTATATTAAAGGGCTACAGTAACCAAAAGAGGGTACTGGTACAAAAATAGATGTATAGGTCAATGGAAAAGAACAAAAAGGCCAGAAATAAGATAGCACACCTACTACTATCTGATCTTTAACAAAGCTGAAAAAACAAGCAATGGGAAAATGACTTCTTATTCTATTCAATAACTGGTGCTGGGATAACTGCCTAGCCAAATGCAGAAGATTGAAACTGGACCCATTCCTTACACCATATAAAAAAATCAACTCCAGATGAATTAAAGACTTACATTTAAAACCCAAAACTGTAAAAACCTTGGAAGATGACCTGGGCAATACCATTCTAGACATAGGAACTAACAAAGATTTCATGACAAAGATACCAAAAGCAATAACAACAAAAACAAAAAATAGACAAATGGGATCTAATTAAAGAGCTTCTGCACAGCAAAAGAAGGTATCAACAGATTAAAAAGACAACCTACATACTAGAAGAATATTCTTGCAAACTATGCATCTGGCAAAGGTCTAATATTCACCATCTATAAGAAAGTTAAACAAATTTGCAAGAAAAAAAACAACCCATCAAAAAGTGGGCAAAGGACATGAACAGACACTTTGCAAAAGAAGACATACATGTAGCCAAAAACATCACTGATCATTAGAGAAATGCAAATGAAAACCACCATGAGATATCATCTCACACCAGCTAGGATGGCCATTATTAAAAAGTCAAAAAATAAGAGATGCTGTTAAATTGCAGAGAAAAGAGAATACTTATACACTGTAGGTGGGAGTGTAAATTAGTTCAACCACTTTGGAAGACAGTGTAACAATTCCTCAAAGACCTAAAGAGAGAAATACCACTCAACCCAGCAATCCTATTACTTGATACATACCCAAAGGATTGTAAATCATTCTATCAAAAAGACCCATTCACACATATGTTCATTGCAGCTCTATTCACAATAGCAAAGACATGGAATCAACCTAAATGCCCATTAATGGCAATTTGGATAAAGAAAATGTGGTACATACACACCATGAAATACCATACAGCTATAACAAAGAACAAGGTCATGTTATTTGCAGGAACGTGGATGGAACTGGATTCTATTATCCATAACAAACTAATGCAGGAACAGAAAACCACATACCACATGTCCTCACTTATAAGTGGGAGCTAAATGATGAGAACACATTGACCCATAGAGGGGAACAACATACATTGGGGCCTACTTGAGGTTGGAAGGTGGGAGAAAGGAAAGGATTAGAAAAAATATTGAGTACTAGACTTAGTATCTGGGTGACAGAATAATCCGTCCAACAAACCTTCATGACAAGAGTTAATCTGTATAAGAAACCTGCACATGTTCCCATGAACCTAAAACAAAAGTTTAAAAAAGAAACCCTACAGAAAATATTTCCAGTGATAGGAGTTGAGAGGGGAAAGAACAGAGATGATAAAAGAGTACAAGTGGGTTAAATACAATAAAGTGGGTTTAAAAATAATAAAAGTAACAAAAATAAACTTTAATTTAAAATTAAATATTACAATACCTAAAGATTGTTTTGTCAATACCATCAGTTTTGAAAACCATTAAAACTACATAGAATAAAAATCATATTTGTTTAAAGCAGTTTGTGTACATGTCAGATGTTTATAAAGCTTAGGGATTGTTAATACATATTTTTATAATGACAATGGTAGTGATGTCAACACTAAATAATGCCTTGTGGCTGGGCGTGGTGGCTCATTCCTATAATCCCAGCACTTTGGGAGGCCGAGACGGGTGGATCACTTGAGGTCAGGAGTTCGAGACCAGCCTGACCAACATGGAGAAACCCCGTCTCTACTAAAAATACAAAAAATAAGCCAAATGTGATGACACATGCCTGTAATCCCAGCTACTCAGGAGGCTGAGGCAGGAGAATCACTTGAACCTGGGAAGCAGAGGTTGCAGTGAGCTGAGATTGTGCCATTGCACTCCAGCCTGGGCAACAAGAGCAAAACTCCGTCTCAAAAAAAAAAAAAAAAAATTCTTGTTATAATAATCATACTGCTAAATCAATATGTATTATGTTATTTCTATGTTCTTCTTAATACAATAGTTCAAAAGAGCAGAATGTTCTGTACCCAAGAATTCCACAATATTTCTCCACTGGATTATATGAGAAGTGAAGATTTTAAAACCACACAGAACTACAAAGGTCAAGTATTTGAATCAACTGATTACTTCACCAGTAAAATCAAAAAACAAATTTGAAATTTTCTTACACACTAATTTGACTGATTTAATATTCTAAAGGTAAAAACTCAAGATTTTTTACCATTTCAGATCAAAACTAGCATCACTTTGTTTCCTATGAAAACCAAGTTGTTTTACTTGATATGGTATATACAACAATATAGTTATCATTATAGTTAAAATGCTATTATTCATAATAAAAATATGAAATCAGAGAAACTGCTGATTCTGGACATTTCAGTCTTACTTTTAGTGGTTTGAAGTAACCCAGTTAACATTGCAACTGTAAGTCTATAAACCCTAAAAAGTATTGTAACGGTGAATCTACAAATAAAAATAATTATATTTCAATTAAACACTATGAGCAATAAATGACTTAAAGAAACTACAATCCAAGTTTATGAAATCTTTTGAAATATTTCATTTTCTAATAGACCAATAGAATCCAGCATATAGTTTTTCTTCTACAATCACTTACATTCACTTATTCAGCAAGAATCACTGCTTGCCAGGCACTATGCTCTGTGCTAAGTGGAATAAATAGGTGAGTAATATCATTAAGAAACCCTGATTGATTGTCATCCCAGAAAATAACAATAATAAAAAAATCGTAACCTTTAGAATAAGAAAGGCAACCCTATTAGGAAAGCCATCTGTATTTATAATTAAATGAAGTCTTCAGCTAGGAAAATTTATGGTTAGGAATTTTGCTAAACAAACCTGAAAAATAAGTATTATAATCAGAAGCATGTGTGTTATATTACACTCTGTCCTCCAAAAAAGTGTCACACAACATCACAGCTATAAATTCTCATAGGTATTTTTGTTAGAACACTAAATTATTTTAATATTTTGTAACTGCCATCTGTTATAAATCTTAGAAAATATTCACTAGATAATCTTTTTTCATTAATGAAAGAGTTTCCAAAAGGGTACTAATTCTCAAAATATGAATTATTGAAATATTAGAAAATTTGTTTTAAAAAGTGCCCACTTCCCTACCTTTTCCCCCAAATCTCCAGTGAAAAAACCCTAGAAATCAGTTAATACATCACTACAGTGGTAGTAAGACTGAGGTGACTAGAGGATATTCATAAAAACAATTTATCTTTTAGTCTTTTATAGAAAGAGGTCTGAATTTTGGAAACATTCTATCACAGCTTCTTTCATTAAATAAAGAAGCTTCTTTTTGTTTTATTTTGTTTTTCTCTTTTCAACCTTCTCCTCTTGCCATTTAATTATATCTTATTAGAGAAAGCAATTACTCCTTTTCTTATCCTTGAATCTTTCTTTCTTTAACCACGGTATTCTGGCCCCCTAGTAATCACTCATGAGTTTCTTAAACAAGAGGTAATGGTCTAAGATTTGTCGTTTACTTTGTTATCTATTCATTTTCCTTCTCCTTCAGACATATGAAAATGGAAAAACTCCTAAAAAGTCCCTGTCAGTCTATCATTAGGATTGAGTCTGTTGTTTTTATTAGGCCATAATCTTTTTGTACCCAAATTTGTCAATCCTTTCAAATTTCCTTTAGAGAAATTTTGAGGGGCTCAGCCTTGGTCTGAAATTGTCCCTACATCAGACAGTCTGTCCAGAATTGGTGAAGGGCTCTCAGCAAACCACACAGTCAGGAAGAACTTGAGTTCTAATCAATTCACTACCACGATTTCTTTTCACTGCCTCAAGGGTGCCAGTGTTCTGAGATAGCAAAACAGATGCTAATAGATTTAGAATGTGCTTTCATGTGTAGGCTTACCGGCCATCTTCCATCACGGGCTTCCATGATTCTCTGAGGGAGGACAATTCTTTCCTTTGCAGCTGACCTCACTTGAATTCCTAATGTCACAAATCTTAGCTGTCATGTTATTTAAAAATTCTTCATATATATTTATTCCCCTGGGTTTCAGCCATATCACACTTTGAATCTTTGTTCCCCTTCCCTGCTCCCCACCCCCGAATTCATCACGGTCAAGGATTGGGCAATTTTCCTTCTTTCCTTTTCAACCCTCAATTGCATAGGGTTCTACCTTGCCTGACCTTTTCACTGCACTCAACCTTCAAGTACAACTACCCAGAATGTCTTCAAGGGGTCCTACATCTGTCTGAAATTCTCTTTGTTGACTCGGGCTGGATTAGATCAACTCTGTAGATCCACCCTGCCCCATCCTACTCTAACTTCCTCCAACATTCTCCAGGAAATTGGACCTTTATGAACCTTATCAACCTGCCTCCTTTTCCTTATACCTCAGCTGGTGGCCAGTGGGGGTTATGGCAGCCACAGAAATGCATCTTTCAGAATTCCAACTCTCGGGAGTATAATTCATTGACAACCCCAGTTGTGTATTCTGAAATTCATCACCACATATGTGTCTGAAGGCCACATCCTATGGGCTACTCCCAAGCAATCGTTGAACACATCAAAGAAACTAAGGGAGGTTCATTCCTAGAATACCTGAGACTCCATTAATAGACGACTTCCATTTTGAAGCTTTATTAGAACAGCATGTCAGCTTTATTAGAACTGCATCAGAGGAAGACCAAATCTTCCTTCCCTCTCCCCACAGACTTTATGTGGTAGTTTGATGATTCTCACAGCCTCCTTGGCTTCCTCCCTATTTTCTCTTATGGGCATTTCCTCAATAAATCTATTGCATGTCTAATTCCACCTTGGTATCTTCTTCTTGGAGCACCTGACCTAACATATGATAAGAATACAAGATGGTGAGGGTATTTATTTTCTTGAGTTCCTTCCTGTTGTGCCACAGGTTGACAGGGGCTAAGTTCCTTTCCCCTATGACAATATTTCCCATTGGTTTACCCTCTCTAACAGGTACAAGTCTTGCTGACCTCCAGTAACTGCTCAGTCAACTTGTTCTTTCAAACATAGAATTGGAAGCAACTCCCTCCTGTTGCCAGTCCTGGGATACTTCATCATCCCTGTTAATTATCTTTAACTTTGCCCATGTTATAGACACTTTCTTGAATTCTTTTCCAACACTATTTCTTATTTTGATATATGTTTAAATGTTTAGAAAATAATTAATGTACAGAACTCATCTATATCTTTTCTTCAGATTCCCCAATGTTCAATATCATAAACAATCACTCTGCATGTGTGTGTAATTATTACTTTTTCTGAATTATTTGAAAGTTTTATGTCGGATGCCCTGTGTAGCAAATTCAGTGTGTGTGTTTTCCTAAAAACAAGGACTAAAGATATTACCTTGAATATCCATAGCATTATTTGAAAATAAGAAAAATTAACATTAATGCAATACTATTATCTTAACTATAGATCTTGCTGAAATTTTTCCAGTTGACTTAATAATGTCTTCTATGCAAAAATTCTAGTCCAGGGTTGAATTCAGGATCACATATGCATATTCACCCTCACTGCATGCAGCATCTAATTTTCTCCCAGGATCCTAAAAATTATAATAATTGGTACAAAAATAGGCCCCAGGAAACAGACCTTTAGAATTGTATTATGGAATACGTTTGCTTAAATATTTGATGGGCATATGTATAACTTTCTTCCTTGATGGGGAAGGGGAGAAGATATGACATTCAGTAGCATCATGATCAAATTATCAGTAGTGGCATAAAAGGGAAGAGATAAAATGGATGTGGCATGTAGTTGCTTGGGTGATAATGATGATTATAAAAATTGTGTCATGTGATAGCTTCTTATAATTCTAGAGAACATTATACAAAAAAGGACAAGTTGAAAGCTTCAAATGTACAACACAAGGCACAAGTAGAAAATCAGAAAGTGCTACAGCAGCTCTAAAAGAATCCCTTACTGTCAGTATCCATACAGAAGGTATGGCTAAGGATCAACTAGAGGACTTGAATGTAAGGATTTAGGAGGTGCAACACCAAATAAATATGTAACCTTGACATGTCTCATGTCAAGGCAAGAGCATTGGGAAAGAAGCAGAGCTCTAAGACAGGAGATAAGGACATTGGGCAGACAAGACAAAGCTGAGAACTTTGAGTCGCCAAATCTCCCTGAACTTTGTCTACCAGCAGAAGCAGCCCCTCCTCTCCTGGCAGAGAGGAAGCAACCTTCCCCTGGTATCACCAGGAGTAGTTGACTAATAAGACAAAGGCAGTTGCCTATTTCCCTGAGGACCTTTCCTCAACATCCTTCGTCATCTCCAGGTCCATAATTAAAGTTGAATCCCACCATAACCCAGTCAGAGAGAAATAAGGCCTGATCCAGAAGTAGATAGCCTATGTACCTAAAAGAAATGCAGGATCTTGGCAACGTGAATCAGCAAGAATTTGAGAAGAATGCACATACATGTGTGGATTCTAATATTACATTCATTAAAATGGAGCAAATAAACTGATAGGGTATAATCACAGAGGATTTGAGATTTAATGTATACTGTGTTTCCACAGGCAAATGCCAGTAACAGTAACAGTCTACTAGGTAGATTAACTGAAGCTTAGACTTATCCATGGCTTATAATCAGTGATACCAAAATGCTAGAACTTAAATTCCTGATATACTATAGAGAAGGTGATGCAGGATTTTTTTTCTCAGCCCCTTCATTGGACTCGCAACAGGGGCGAACATTTATTCAGCCTGCTGTGCACAAACCCTTTCAGGAGGGAGCATGTGAGTGAGTGAGTGAGTGAGTGAGTGAGTGAGTGAGTGAGTGAGGGATCCGGTGAGCCATTCCAGGCACTGGCAGGAGGAAACTCCACATAGAGCCCATGGTCAGACCAGGTGTGAGCAGACAAGTATGGAATCCGGCCAGCCGCTCTGGGTGCTGGCAGTAGAAAGCTCCATGTGGGGCTCATGGCCAGACCAGCTGTGAGCAAACAAGTGTGGGATCCAGTTGGCCACTCTGATGGCAGGAGCAAGCTCCATGCGGTGGTTCCCAGGTGTGGAATGCCTGCCACCCCAAAGCCCCAGAGGGGGGTGTTACAGGCTCCTATAGTTCTGCTGTCTGCAGACAGCTTTATGTTAACAGCTCAGTTGGCCCCTTGCCTCATCACATGAGATGGCTGCCCTCCGCCAGCAAGTGCAAAGGGCCAGTGTGACAGCCTTTTTGGGTACTTGCAATCGGGGGGTCCTGAATTCTTCCAGTGTCCAAGAAGAATGAGGTTATGCAGACACCTGAAGGATGGTGAAGGCAGAGAATTTTATTGAGCAGTGGAAATGGCTCTCAGCAGAGAGGGGAGCTGGAGAGGGTACAGGAAGGGCAGGTAGTCTTTCTGAAGTCAGGTTGTCTTCTCCCCAAAGTCCAGATATCTCTTCCCCTAAATCAAGCTGTCTCTCTTCCCCAAAGTCCCACTGTCTCTTTTCTACCAACTGAGTCTGTGGTCTTTATAGGCTCAGAATGGGGGTGGAGCAGGCCATAGGTAGTTTTGGAAACAGCAACATTCAACTGGTAAAAACACATTATTCAGAAAGAACCAATCAGGAGAGAGCAGGAAAACAGGAATAGAAGTTTTCACTTTGGGCCACTGGTTTCAGTTTACCTTGGCTTGAAGGTGGGGTTTCACCAGGGACCCACCCCTGTCTGCCTAGAATTTCTCTGACTCCTGCCTCTATCAAAAAGAGTTCAAAATCCCATGAAGATTAGAGTACCTGCAGCCTGCCCAGCCATTCCCCTAATCATAATCCCTTGAAGGGCCGAGGGGGACACATTTTCAGAAGGACATTAAGAAGTGTATTGGTGAAGGAGGCAATGACATTCTTAGAAAGCTCTGTGAAGTCTATCTTCTATAGAGTATAGATGATGGGGAGATATACTGCAAAAGAATCAAGCTCTTAGTTTAATGGGGACTGTGGGACCCTGGCAAGGTAGAAGCCAGCTACCTAACCTTTAGAACTACATCAGCTGTAAAGACAGGGTAGAAATCAGAATGTTTTTGAGAGTGACAGGAGGCAGCCAAATGTCTAGGCAGATAGGAGCAGGTCCCCAGTGAAACCCCACCTCCAAGCTGAAGACTGTTTAAAGCCTGAAAGCCAAGCTACAGGTTAAACCCTTGAACCAAATTGAGAACTTGTCTTCCTGTTTGGCATGCTGTTCTCTAATTGATGCCCACCCTTCATCTATTTTACATACACCTACCCTTTCCTAATTGATTTTCTACACTGTCATGCCCACCTTTGAGGGGTGTATTTACTTCAACCTTATTTTCATACTAAAAAACCAATCAGCAAGCACACCTCATTCTGAGTCCATAAAAGACCCTGGACCAAGTTACAGGGAAGGGGCTTTCCAGCCGTCAGGTAAGGGAACCACTCACACCACATCCCTTCTTTGTTGAGAGCTTTCCTTTCGCTTAATAAATTCTCCTCCACTCACTTTCCAGTGTCAGAGCACCTAATTCTTCCTGAAGAACTCAAACCTAGCTGAGCTAAGGAGCAGAAAGACTGCAACGTTTTGACCAACACAGGTATCTGGGGCAATGGCTAATGATCATGGGGCACCTAGTGATAAAACTGTGGTAGGTGCACCTTAATATTTATAAACAGGAAAAGTTGACATCAAGTAGGCAGCAACCTGACTCATCACTCTGATTAGAATTGTCAGGCTCTTACCTGGTTACCAAGCTTATACCAGTTCACAAACCTCTTGAATTCTGGGAACAAGTGCCACAAAGAACCTTGCATACTGGATGTAATGAAAATCAGCATCCCAGCCAATGGCTTTCAATCTTGGCAATAAATGAGACTCACTTAGGGAACTTTTAAAAATATTCATGTTTGGCCCTATCTCTGGACTTCCTGACCAATACACATACCATATGATGAACTGGTGAAAAGAAAAACTAAAAGTGGTTAAAGTTTGAAACAATAAAATGATATCCAAAAGCATCCAAATAAATCACAAGCATCTAAAACAATACCCATAGAGTTAAATTCTCCAATTTTCTCTACTTTATAAGGAACAACTGGAGTATATCAGTTTGGTAGCAGTTTACAGAAAGGAGAGACATGAAAATGTAAATGAAAGTGTGAAACATTTAACCCAATAGAACAGAACTGAGGAGGAAAGCCAGAAAGGAATTATTGGAATTAATCACATAATTGGTACCTACAATTTTGTATTGAATAACCATGAGTAAAATGATAAAGGAATTTCCAAAAGTAAGTTGCTTAAAAATCCCCCAAAATTGAAGGATAAAATCAAAAATGTATTGGCAATTAATAATAACTTTTGGCTACTAATTGCTACAAATCATAAACCAAGATTGGCATGCTACTTAAGAAACTGAAAATAAAATCATAAAATGCTAAAATTTTAGCAAAATAAAAAATTATCAAAAATATGATCCAAACAAATTCAATATAAACAGAAAAACCCCATGGCTCAGTTTTGAAATTTTATTTGACTTTAAAATATACTTTTTAAAATATTAAATACACTCATGTTAGATAAAAACACCTTATGATTTTAGCCTTTGGTAAGTTCAAGTTTCTCTAAGGCTACTATAAAACAATTGATCAATCAAATTTTGCAGTAATCATTATAAGCTGTTAATATTCCACAATTTATGTAAACATTTACAACAGTTTAAAAGAAACAAAATTTTAGTAAAGAGATTTAGTACATTTCATGAATTAAGCTTCTTTACATTTATCTTAAGCTAATTGGTTTTTAGCTTATTGACCTAGCACCTGCTGTTCCAAGAGTTTAATACAGAAATTTTATGATCTCTGAAAGCCTCAATTTTCCTCAAACTTATGCTTCTTTAGGCTATGTATATAAGAATAAAAACATCTAAATATGTGGTGGGGCATGGTGGCTCATGCCTGTAATCCCAGCACTTTGGGAAGCCAATGCAGGCAGATCTCCTGAGGTCAGGAGTTTGAGACAAGCCTTGCAATGTGACGAAATCCTGCCTCTACTAAAAATACAAAATTTAGTCAGGCATGGTGGTACATGCCTATAATCCCAGCTACTCAGGAGGCTGAGGCAAGAGAATCGCTTGAACCTGGGAGGTGGAGAATGCAATGAGCCAAAATCATGCCACTGCACTCCAGCCTGGGTGACAGAGCAAGACTTAGTCTCAAAAAATAAATAAATAAATCTAGATATACCATTGTAACAACTATTTAACTCAGAAAAACATGATAATTAATAGCTAAATGTTTAAAAACATATAGAAATTCCACAGACCGACTCAAATGTTTGCTTTCACAAATCATAAATTCAGTCAAAAGGCTGAATTTCTAAGTTTTGTTGGTGGCAATCACTAACAGAAAATATGTATGAATGGTGATGTAGAAAAGGAGGAGGAAGAGAAGAAAGGCATGGAGTACAAGAGGAGAATAATTTTTATCAAGTTCTGGGATACATGTACAGAATGTGCAGGCTTGTTACATAGGTAAACATGTGACATAGTCATTTGCTACACCTATCAACCTATCACCTAGGTATTAAGCCCAGCATGCATTAGCTATTTTTCCTGATGCTCTCCCTCCCCCTGCACCCACCCCACAACAGGTACCAGTGTGTGTTGTTCCCCTTCCTGTGTCTATATGTTCACATTGTTCAGCTTCCACTTATAAGTGAGAACATGTGGTGTTTGGTTTTCTGTTCCCGCATTGGTTTGCTAACGATAATGGCTTCCAACTCCATCCATGTCCCTGCAAAGGATATAATCTCATTCCTTTTTGTGGCTGCATAATATTCCTTGGTGTACATGTACCACATTTTCTTTATCCAGTCTATCATTGATGGGCATTTGGGTTAATTCCATAGCTTTGCTATTGTATATAGTGCTGCAATGAACATATGTGTGCATGTGTCTTTATAATGGAATAATTTATATTCCTTTGGGTATATACCCAGTAATGGGATTGCTGGGTCAAATGGTATTTCTGGTTCTAGGTCTTTGAGAAATTGCCACACTGTCTTCCACAATGGATGAACTAATTTACATTCCCACCAACAGTATAAAAGCCTTCCTATTTCTCCACAGCCCCACCAAAATATGTTGTTTCTTAACTTTTTAATAATCGACACTCTGACTGGCATGAGATGTTCTCATTGTGGTTTTGTAATTATCAGTGATGTTGAGCTTTTTTTCATGTGTTTGTTGACCGCATATCTTTCTTTTTTTTTTTTTTTTTTTTGGAAATCTCTTTTTTTTTATTTATTTATTTATTTATTATTATTATACTTTAAGTTATAGGGTACATGTGCATAACATGCAGGTTTGTTACACATGTATACTTGTGCCTTGTTGGTGTGCTGCACCCATCAACTCGTCATTTACATCAGGTATAACTCCAATGCCATCCCTCCCCCTCCCCCCTCCCCATGATAGGCCCCAGTGTGTGATGTTCCCCTTCCTGAGTCCAAGTGATCCCATTGTTCAGTTCCCACCTATGAGTGAGAACATGCGGTGTTTGGTTTTCTGTTCTTGTGATAGTTTGCTAAGAATGATGGTTTCCAGCTGCATCCATGTCCCTACAAAGGACACAAACTCATCCTTTTTGATGGCTGCATAGTATTCCATGGTGTATATGTGCCACATTTTCTTAATCCAATCTGTCACTGATGGACATTTGGGTTGATTCCAAGTCTTTGCTATTGTGAATAGTGCTGCAATAAACATACGTGTGCATGTGTCTTTAGAGCAGCATAATTTATAATCCTTTGGGTATATACCCAGTAATGGGATGGCTGGGTCATATGGTACATCTAGTTCTAGATCCTTGAGGAATCGCCACACTGTTTTCCATAATGGTTGAACTAGTTTACAATCCCACCAACAGTGTAAAAGTGTTCCTATTTCTCCACATCCTCTCCAGCACCTGTTGTTTCCTGACTTTTTAATGATCGCCATTCTAACTGGTGTGAGATGGTATCTCATTGTGGTTTTGATTTGCATTTCTCTGATGGCCAGTGATGATGAGCATTTTTTCATGTGTCTGTTGGCTGTATGAATGTCTTCTTTTGAGAAATGTCTGTTCATATCCTTTGCCCACTTTTTGATGGGGTTGTTTGTTTTTTTCTTGTAAATTTGTTTGAGTTCTTTGTAGGTTCTGGATATTAGCCCTTTGTCAGATGAGTAGATTGCAAAAATTTTCTCCCATTCTGTAGGTTGCCTGTTCACTCTGATGGTAGTTTCTTTTGCTGTGCAGAAGCTCTTTAGTTTAATGAGATCCCATTTGTCAATTTTGGCTTTTGCTGCCGTTGCTTTTGATGTTTTAGACATGAAGTCTTTGCCCATGCCTATGTCCTGAATGGTACTACCTAGGTTTTCCTCTAGGATTTTTATGGTATTAGGTCTAACATTCAAGTCTCTAATCCATCTTGAATTAATTTTCGTATAAGGAGTAAGGAAAGGATCCAGTTTCAGCTTTCTACTTATGGCTAGCCAATTTTCCCAGCACCATTTATTAAATAGGGAATCCTTTCCCCATTTCTTGTTTCTCTCAGGTTTGTCAAAGATCAGATGGCTGTAGATGTGTGGTATTATTTCTGAGGACTCTGTTCTGTTCCATTGGTCTATATCTCTGTTTTGGTACCAGTACCATGCTGTTTTGGTTACTGTAGCCTTGTAGTATAGTTTGAAGTCAGGTAGCGTGATGCCTCCAGCTTTGTTCTTTTGACTTAGGATTGTCTTGGAGATGCGGGCTCTTTTTTGGTTCCATATGAACTTTAAAGCAGTTTTTTCCAATTCTGTGAAGAAACTCATTGGTAGCTTGATGGGGATGGCATTGAATCTATAAATTACCTTGGGCAGTATGGCCATTTTCACGATATTGATTCTTCCTATCCATGAGCATGGTATGTTCTTCCATTTGTTTGTGTCCTCTTTGATTTCACTGAGCAGTGGTTTGTAGTTCTCCTTGAAGAGGTCCTTTACATCCCTTGTTAGTTGGATTCCTAGGTATTTGATTCTCTTTGAAGCAATTGTGAATGGAAGTTCATTCCTGATTTGGCTCTCTGTTTGTCTGTTACTGGTGTATAAGAATGCTTGTGATTTTTGCACATTAATTTTGTATCCTGAGACTTTGCTGAAGTTGCTTATCAGCTTAAGGAGATTTTGGGCTGAGACAATGGGGTTTTCTAAATATACAATCATGTCATCTGCAAACAGGGACAGTTTGACTTCTTCTTTTCCTAACTGAATACCCTTGATTTCTTTCTCTTGCCTAATTGCCCTAGCCAGAACTTCCAACACTATGTTGAATAGGAGTGGTGAGAGAGGGCATCCCTGTCTTGTGCCAGTTTTCAAAGGGAATTTTTCCAGTTTTTGCCCATTCAGTATGATATTGGCTGTGGGTTTGTCATAAATAGCTCTTATTATTTTGAGGTACGTTCCATCAATACCGAATTTATTGAGCGTTTTTAGCATGAAGGGCTATTGAATTTTGTCAAAAGCCTTTTCTGCATCTATTGAGATAATCATGTGGTTCTTGTCTTTGGTTCTGTTTATATGCTGGATTATGTTTATTGATTTGCGAATGTTGAACCAGCCTTGCATCCCAGGGATGAAGCCCACTTGATCATGGTGGATAAGCTTTTTGATGTGTTGCTGAATCCGGTTTGCCAGTATTTTATTGAGGATTTTTGCATCGATGTTCATCAGGGATATTGGTCTAAAATTCTCTTTTTTTATCTTTCTTTGAGAAGTATCTGTTCATGTCCTTTGCCCAATTTTTAATGGAGTTGTTTGCTCTTTTCTTGTAAATTTGTTTAAGTTCCTTGTAGATTCTGAATATTAGACCCTTATCAGGTGGATAGATTGCAAAAATTTTAGGAAGAGAATAATTAAATGTGTGTTTTCATAGTGATTGTGTTACACACATTGGGTTATTCCAACAACTCCCTGAGGAATTTAAGGTAGTAATAATCTTGTTTTTCAGGGAGGGTAACCAAAACTGAATAAATTTAAGTTATCAAAGCCTAAAGAAAATGGTGAAAGCAAATATAGAATTAAAAACCAGGTAAGATCAAAAGTGTTTAAAAAATACCATTTAGACCTTAAAAATCAATCCCATTGTATATCTTCTAGCATAATAAATAACATTCCTTTTTTATCTTTTTAATTTGAATCAGTGTTGGATATAAAAAAATCTTTTTGAGGCTTCCTTCAGGATCCTGAACTTTGAGCAATTATTATTAGAGTTGAGCAATTATTATTAGACATTCAGTGTTGCCTATAATTGTATATCATGGCCTCTCCTAACCCATTTTTACAAAATTCCAATGGAACACACAACTAAAAAGGATGTGTATGTGGTAGTTTAGCTCAGGAGAAATCTCAACCACGGCTGCTCTGGAGTCAGATGCCAAGTCAGAATCCCAGCTCCATATATGCAGCCAGAGCAAGTGACTTGGCCTCCCTAAGTCTGTTTCCCCATCTCCAAATAGGTAGATAATAATAGCATAAATATCACAGGCTCTTTTGAGAATTGGATGAGTTATCCATATACGCACTTACTATTCTCCTCTTCAGTACATAATAAACCCTCAGAAACTGTTGGCTATATTTTAAAAGGAAAAATGTTTCTTGCATTTTTGTCTAGGAGAATGAACACTAAAATTTTCAATTCAGTGTAACTCCAAAAATACACACGGTTAAGAGACAGCATGTAAAGTTCATTCTGTTCCAAAAACAAGTATGTTAATCTCCAATAACATCCATATCACACTCGGCCCCACTCACACATGGAGCATATAACTCACAACTATATTGGATTATAGGCCATCTTTTGTGTAAGAGTGCCTGTGCATGTGATCACAGACATTCCTTGTCTCTAATCCCATCTGCATTATAGTCTGGACAGTGTCATCAGTGCATAGCTCAGAATTAGGTCCAGATGGAAGCAAAAACATGTACTAGTCTAGTATAGAAAATGCCATAAGAGAAGCACATTTAGTGTGAGTTGAGAGACTGGCGGTTTCTCTGACACTAAACCAAGTTTAGATACTTTACAATATAAGTTTCACAGTTATTTTCAGGTCCACCTTTCCAGTTATTACAAAATAGCTCATTCCTAGGCCTAGTAAAGACAGCATTATTAAAAATAAATAAAGAATAACTCTATGTTATCCTTATGTTTTCATCAATGGGAGATGAAAAGAAAGTAAAAGGTTCTGAGAGTTACCTGTAAAAAGCCCTAAGACTGAGGTTTTAATATAAACATCAATCCATTAGAATTGGATACCAATAAGCAATATATAGCTCAATAATTAAGAAATGTCAAAATATTTTTAAATGTATATTCTGCCAGTGGTTTTAATAACTTTTAGCTGTTTTTTAAGCAATGTGGTAAACTTACTATTGTTTACCTCTGCTTTCTAAGTCTATGGAAGAGTACATATCCCAGACTGCTAGTAATTAGGCAGGGCCATGTAACTAGTTCTGACTGGTAGGCTACGAACTGAAGTAGTATGCTTCAGTTCCTGACCAAAGAATTTAATTGCAAGGGCAAGATCCTCTCACTCTCTAACCTTCTCCATGAGTTTCAGAGGGTATAGCTGCAAGGGAGCCTCTGTCAGCCCAGCTACATGTGAAGCAGGGTGTCCCACCAACCCACATGGAGGGCATCACCAATAAGTTATGTTAAGCCACTTAAACTTGATAATTGCTACTGGTGCACAACCCAAACAATCCTGCCTAATATAAACAGAATCAATATTTTTCTGCCAGATTCCTGAAATAGCTGTGGAATCCTTCTCATTTTACTACTATTAGTGAAAAATGAAATAATCTACATCCATTCAGCTTGCTGTCATCAATAATATGAAAGTACTCTTGAACTGCCTTCATCAACATGACTTTATTACTCCAGGAAACTTTTGCTCAAGGGAAAAAGGTTGCAAATGAATGTATTAATGAATTTCATTTTAAAACTTCCCAATGATCCATTTAAATTAACATCAAACTGCTCAACTTTCCAATTGATACCGTAAAATCACTATTTACTCTTCAAGACACTCTTTCAAACTCTTGTCTCAAAACCTTTGTGATGCCCATGACTCCTAAACTATCATAGCACCAACTTTACCCAAACGGAATCTATATCAACACAGGTTTGGAGATAAGCATTTTGATTGAATGTGGCACCCAAATGTTGAAACCTATTTGCTATTTCTGATCTAGAAGAGTCAGGAATTTAAGGATTCTGGTATGTCTTAAGACAAAGTGGGGCTAACAATCTTAGGACTGGTTGAAAGTCACAAAGATGTAATTAAAGATCTTGATTGTCTCATCTAGTCTAGCAGAGGATTATTCTCCAGAGATTGTGCAAAATGAGGACTATGTATTGAAAATACTGGGGAGAGCTGATGAAGGCATGCTTGCTAAATTCAGGTGAATTTAATAAAAGTTAATATACAGAGAAGAGAGATATCTAGTTCCCTTCCTTGTACCCAATGCTTTGGCTCCCAGAATGCAAGAACTAGGGTTATAGTCTCAAGGAGTATTAGTGGACTCAACTGCAAATGCCTACAGAGACTGATACTCAGTTATCCACAATGCAATAAAAAGTTTTTGATCCTATGAATCCCATGAATTTTAGTTCCTCACTATCAAATATGAGTGTACAGAGATCACCAGATATTTGAGGAAAATCTCTAATATGAAAGAAGCAGTGACCCCCCCAACCCAAACAAAAAAATACTCCAGGAAAATAAACACTATGCAAAGCAGAAGAAATTTAAAAAATAACCTCTGAAAGAAAAAATATTGCATTTGTGGGGAGGTAAGGAGCAGAAGACAATAAAGATAAAACAATATAAAAATAAAAAATATTAAATCTACAAACATAACAGAAGAAAGAAAACATAATTAACAGAAGGACTGAAAAATTAAATTCCACCAGAAAGCAGTATTTAAAAGAACAAGAGATGAACAGTAGGAGAGACGAGATAAACATAAGAGGCTCACTCAGGAATCAATTTGACTAAGTATTACAAAAATAGGTATCAGGGAAAATAAAAGGCAAGAAAGTATCAAATAAATAATGAGGGAATATGTTCCAGAACTATAAATAAGTTTCTAGATTGAAGTATCAGTAACTGCTCAGCACAATGAATGAAAAAAGACCCAGACCAAGGTGCGTCATTGTGAAATTTTTAAACACCACAAGTAAAGGTAAGAGTCTAACAGCTTCTGGAGAGAAACAATAAAGGTCATATACAAAGTACTGATAATAAGAATAGTGTGAGACTTTTCAATAGCATAATCAAGAATTGGAAGACAGTCACAAATATTTAACTTCTGATTATGGAAATTTCAAGTACGTATAAAGAGAATAGTATAAAGAATCTCAATGTATCTACCACCCAGCTTCAATAATTATTTACTCATGGCCAACCTTTACTATAAACTATTTCTCCCTCATCCATGAACATTTAGAAGAAAGTCTTAGCAACATATATCATTTGTAATAATTTTACTACATATGTAAAATCAAGAACATCCCATTTAAAACATAACTATACTTTTATCCCACCCTCAGATAATTATTCAAAAATTTTTTATCAACCAACTCAGTATTCACATGACCATGATTATCTTTTAACGTTTTATTTTCTTTGGGGTTTTTTGTTTTTTGTTTTTGAGATACTTGCTCTGTCACACAGGCTGGAGTGCAGAGGCTTGATCTCCGCTCGTTGCAACCTCCACCTCTTGGATTCAAGTGGTTCTCCTGCCTCAGCCTCCAGTCCCAGTCTCGAGTAGCTGGGACTACAGGCACATGCCATCATACCCGGCTAGTTTTCCTATTTTTCGTAGAGACAGGGTTTCACCAAGTTGACCAGGCTGGTCTCAAACTCCTGACCTTAAGCCATCCACCCGCCTCAGCCTCCCAAAGTGCTGGGATTACAGGTGTAAGCCATCACACTAGGCGTCTTTTCTTTTCTTTTCTTTTTCTAATAGTTTGAATCTGGATCTGAGTAAGATACATACATTGCTGCTGTTAATATGTCTGTGATCTTTTTTAGTCTATAAGTTCCTTCTCCAGTTCTCTTTCATTTCTTGCAAAATTTTTGTTGAAGAAATTGAGTTGTTTTTTCCTTTAGTTTCCCACTGCTTAGATTCTGCAGATTATCTCTCTGTAGTATCATATAATGTGTTCCTCTCTCCACTGTACTTCCTACAAGTAATCCTGTAGTTAGATCCTGAGGTTTGAACAGATTTAGGTTAAAGTAGTTTTTTAGGTCAACAACTTCATAAGCTGTGTTCTGTATTTCAATCAGGAGGCACAGGATGATGACGTAAGCAGCCATTGATGATCACTGCCTGAATCCATGCATTCATTGGTGATTGCAAAATGCTACTCTCATTCTGTCTTTCCGTCTTAATTTATTAACTGGGATACTTATACAAACAGAAAGAAATGTCATCTTATCAACTATTTAGTTACCTGACATAGTTACTACTGGAAAAGCAGAATAAATTCTTGTTTTCTCTTATTTATCTATTTTCAAAATAATGACTTATCTTCCAATGATAATCAATGAAACTTTTGTCTCAAAAGAAGATATTAAGTATGTTTGATGTATTCATCTGCTTCAATCATTGGGGTTATTATTCTTATTGATGCTCAAATTGTCCCATCTTTGGCTAGTGTAAGCCTCAGGGGCCCCTCAGTCCTTCTGACATGATCCAGTAGTTTTGATGGCATTCTTGTTTTTTCATCTAGTATGACTTCCCCAGGTTTATCTATTATATTTTCTGACCCAGACCTGGAATAAGCCATTTCTCCAATGATCATTGTTTTTAGAGGAAATGTTATTTAAGGAACACAGTCTAGTAGTTTCAATGATAACAGGTTGCTCATTGTTTCTAGACTCTAGTTGACAAAGCTATATGTAATATGTACTTTTCAAGACAAAAAGTAGCATGATATAATATTATCAACAATGCACTATTGATTATTCCAATTAAAATGCAATATATGGGTCTTCGACTTAGCCCTGTGAATCTTACATCTGTCCTTTCTCTCATAACAATAGCAACAACTTTATTTGCAAGGACGCCAATATAATTATTATCTGCTTGATTATATGCATGCAAAACTATCCAAGAATAGCAATCCTAGCACTAGCATTAACAATATGAGTAGTATAACAGTTTAAGATATTTTGCAGTTCTTTTGTTCACAGAACTAGGAATATATAGTCAAATTACTGTGTTGTAAAGTAATTTACGATAGTTTATCTTTCTAAGGGTAGGCTGCCAAACTGCCCTGGCATCATTGGAATGTCCTATGGCCCTCTTACACTCAATTTAAGATTGACAATTCTCTCCCAGTTTCAGCTACTGTCCATAGAATTGCCTACGAAGCTCTCCAGTGAGTACCTAATTGTGATAGCAGTTTTCTACAGTTCTTTGGATCCTCAAAGTCTTACTGTCATCTCTCTTCTTCCTCTTAAACTGCTTCTGTTACCACATGGGTTCTGTAGCTAGTGATGGTTTTTTTCCTATGCACTATGCACTCATATTTTGGCCAGTCATTACTGGACTTCTTTGTCATCTGGACTTCTGAAGTCCAGTCATTATTGGACTTCTTTGACATCTAGTTTTGTTGTAGAGGTTGCTCATTGTATTTTATTCTAGTTTTCCATCCTAGTTGTTCTGTTTGTTTTATGAGAAAATTCGGTGAAATTTTTATACTGTACAGTTACCTCCATCTTCCAAAACTCCTTGAATAAATTTCATTGACTAATCTTTCTCTTCAAAACATTGAGTAACAAATAATTTTCAATTTACAATATTGTATCCGGTCAACTTAGCAATCAAGAATAAGGAAAGAATGCAGACAGATTCACATTTGCCAAATCTTAAAAACAATTACCTTGTAGGTACCCTTCCTCAGAAAACTGCTGAAAGATGTGTTTAAATAAAATGAACAAGAGTACAGAAGGAAGAATACATATAATTTAGGAAACAAGAGTTCTTGCCTGGGATACTAGCAAAGAAAATCAGGAGAAATGTTCCAGGATGCTATCGGGCCCTAGAGAGCAATCAGGCCAATGTGGAACAGGATTTAAAGTTCCCAGAGGAAATTCTTCAGAAATAAAGACACTGATAGATTATCTAATGTGTTCAAGCCTATGAAACACAATGTTGAAAGATTTTACAATTTTATTGGAATATTTGGCAAGTGTAGCAGAAACTTCCAAGTATCCCACAATATTCATTCTCATATTAGAAAAGTAAATGCTTATCTACTTTAATAAGTAGTCAATATATAGTACTTAAAATTGACAAATAGTAAAAGGCAATAGAAGTGCATTATTCCAAAATATGTAAATACCAGGAGAAACTGCTAAAAGAGCTGAAAGTATTCACTGATTGAGTAATTAGATGATGGGTGAAGTCCAGTGAGAGCTACTGCTTTTTGTTATAAACCTTCAAGCACCATTTGATTTTTAAACTCTGTGAATTTATATCTTTGATAAAAAATTAAGTAATTTGTAGTTGCTATACTGGGACAGGTGGTTTACCTGGCTTAGATGCAGCAAGATGCATTTTAATTAAAAGCAAAATATCATCTAGCTGATGAGGATAGAGACACAAATATTAGTTCATCACATTCTCTGTAATGGCACAGCATCTAGAACATAGTTGACTTCATTGAATACTTGTGTTTAACTATCAAAAAGATACCTCCTCTTCTATCACTTCAGAAAAATAATATATTTAACATTCTTTAAAACTCCACAGGGGAAACTGCATAAATATCTTCCTGATGAACTTAGTGTCTTCCACATTACCCTGTAAGACAATTATGTTTGGGCTGGGATTGTGTTTGGTTTATTTCCAGTTTTATCTTTAGTTCAGTGTAGGGTACATCAGAGTTGCTCAATTAGTATTTAATAATTGAAGAAAACCATTTCGGAATCTTCTTCCTATAATCTATAGGCAATTTTTACTTTTCATTGGGACATTTCCTTCCTTATTGACACTCTCAAATAAATCCTGGGTAGGATTTGGGCAAGGGAAGAAAACATTCAAAAAAGAAAGACTGACAATTTCCAAAACAAAGAAATGGGAAAGAGCACAACATTTGATAAGGCTAAAGGAAAAGGCAAAACAAGGCATCAGTACTGACCCAGCCTCATATACTTTCAAGCCACCCAGGATAATAACCTGAAGCTCAGAGAGTTCATTAAATTCACCAGTCCTCCAGTGTCCATAGCAATGGACTAGTAATTTTTCATTATATAAATACATAGATTAAAATAAATATATTTACACATACGTAATTCCACAAAAATGAACCACGTAATTGGTCTTCAGATGACTGTGGTTAACTAATGACATGAA
The DNA here is from genome assembly GCF_049350105.2 of Macaca mulatta. NCBI lineage: Eukaryota > Metazoa > Chordata > Mammalia > Primates > Cercopithecidae > Macaca > Macaca mulatta. Next base: position 111,554,775 of record NC_133409.1, read on the forward strand.
GCTGGTTTTACATCATTTTATATTATGCTTTTTCAAAGAGTGGTTTTAAGACTAATCTTTTTCTGAAGCTTATTCAAGGCCTAGAAAACTTTAGGGAAAAAAGGAATAATATATAAACTCAGGATAAATGGATCAATAAATCAGGGATGTCATGATGTGCTTCTGGTGGAATGCTAGATTGGAGACTAGTTATTTAGAAATCACAGAGCTTGTTTAGGAAATGGGAAGTTTGGACAAGTTCTCACGAGTTCAGTATCCCTTTTCTGCCCAGAAACATGCAAGCAACGCACCCTCCCTTGGCCACAAGCATTCATATGACAAGTAGAGGTCTCACTTATCCACTCTTACCAGTAACATTTTATAAGGGCTGCTTAAATAAAATGGCATGTTCACACACAAGTTTTCTTTTAACAATATAGGACTTAGTGTTTTGTATTTGGAAAGCAATTTCCAGGCTCTCAAAACTTTTTAAAATTGTCACGCGGTGGCTCACGCCCTGTAATCCCAGCACTTTGGGAGACCAAGGTGGGTGGATCACAAGGTCAGGATATCGAGACCATCCTGGCTAACACGGTGAAACCCCGTCTCTACTGAAAATACAAAAAAATTAGCCAGGCGTGGTGGCGGGCGCCTGTGGTCCCAGCTACTGGGGAGGCTGAGGCTGGAGAATGGTGTGAACCCGGGAGGCGGAGCTTGCAGTGAGCCAAGATCGCGCCACTGCACTCCAGCCTGGGCAACAGAGCAAGAATCCTTCTCAAAAAAAAAAAAAAAAAAAAAAAAGGCTTAAACCAGTTCCCATAATGCAGAACCAAAAATGAAATTATTATTAATTTTTGAGGAACAGGGTTGAAATTATACAAAAGGAGAATTCTTAAATCTATATATAACTTATCTAACTCACCAGAAAATTGCAAGTTTTTTAATGTTAAAATTATCAATTTCTCAGTGTTAAAGATGACACTACTTTATCTTTGAAATGGGATTTTCTGATAGTATTGGCTATTTCTTGGAATTACATTCTTTAAAATTCCCTTTCAGCAAATCTAATATTGTCTCTTACAGTTTTACACGATGTAATAATTGATTAAATAATCTTGAAAAACGTACACAGGAATTTTAAGTAGAAAGTAAGAACTGAAAGGGAGCTTGCAACATTTTAGTTCCTTGTTCAATCTTACTCCTTTTCTAGAAAGTGGAAAGACTTGAGCCACGAAGTCAGAGACCTAGACTCAAATCCTGCCGCCAACCAGATATGTCACTCAGTTTATTTGCTCTAAATCTCAGCTCCTCATCTATACAAATGGAAGAATAGTATCTCTTATATAGCTGATATGATTAATAAGGAAGACAATACACAAAATTTCCCATTAAGCATTAGATTGTGTAATCAATGAGTGCTTGATACTACTTCAATTCTAGCTCCAAATGATATCTAAAATCACTTTTGGCATGGTCTTGTTTTCAATTTCTCTACCCCTTTCCCCAAACATCTCTAATGCCCTGCTCAAACTTTCTTCCTATAATCTTCACCCTGCTATGCTGTTATTTTACTTTAGGTTGCTCTTAAGAAAAATATTTTCCGGGGCGGAGCAAGATGGCTGAATAGGAACAGCTCCAGTCTCCAACTCCCAGCGCGAGCCACACAGAAGACCGGTGATTTCTGCATTTTCAACTGAGGTACTGGGTTCATCTCACTGGGGACTGCCGGACGATTGGTGCTGGTCAGCTGCTGCAGCCCGACCAGTGAGAGCTGAAGCAGGGCGAGGCATCGCCTCACCTGGGAAGCGCAAGGGGGAAGGGAATCCCTTTTCCTAGCCAGGGGAACTGAGACACACAACACCTGGAAAATCGGGTAACTCCCACCCCAATACTGCGCTTTAAGCAAACAGGCACACCAGGAGATCATATCCCACACCTAGCCGGGAGGGTCCCACACCCACGGAGCCTCCCTCATTGCTAGCACAGCAGTCTGTGATCTACCGGCAAGGCAGCAATGAGGCTGGGGGAGGGGCGCCCGCCATTGCTGAGGCTTAAGTAGGTAAACAAAGCTGCTGGGAAGCTCGAACTGGGTGGAGCTCACAGCAGCTCAAGGAAACCTGCCTGTCTCTGTAGACTCCACCTCTGGGGACAGGGCAATAACAAACACAGCCGAAACCTCTGCAGACGCAAACGACTCTGTCTGACAGCTTTGAAGGGAGCAGTGGATCTCCCAACACAGAGGTGGAGATCTGAGAAGGGACAGACTCCCTGCTCAAGTGGGTCCCTGACCCCTGAGTAGCCTAACTGGGAGACATCCCCCACTAGGGGCAGTCTGACACCCCACACCTCACAGGGTGGAGTACACCCCTGAGAGGAAGCTTCCAAAGCAAGAATCAGACAGGTACACTCGCTGTTCAGAAATATTCTATCTTCTGCAGCCTCTGCTGCTGATACCCAGGCAAACAGGATCTGGAGTGGACCTCAAGCAATCTCCAACAGACCTACAGCTGAGGGTCCTGACGGTTAGAAGGAAAACTATCAAACAGGAAGGACACCTACACCAAAACCCCATCAGTACATCACCATCATCAAAGACCAGAGGCAGATAAAACCACAAAGATGGGGAAAAAGCAGGGCAGAAAAGCTGGAAATTCAAAAAATAAGAGCGCATCTCCCCCGGCAAAGGAGCGCAGCTCATCGCCAGCAACGGATCAAAGCTGGATGGAGAATGACTTTGACGAGATGAGAGAAGAAGGCTTCAGTCCATCAAATTTCTCAGAGCTAAAGGAGGAATTACGTACCCAGCGCAAAGAAACTAAAAATCTTGAAAAAAAAGTGGAAGAATTGATGGCTAGAGTAATTAATGCACAGAAGGTCATAAACGAAATGAAAAAGATGAAAACCATGACACGAGAAATACGTGACAAATGCACAAGCTTCAGTAACCGACTCGATCAACTGGAAGAAAGAGTATCTGCGATTGAGGATCAAATGAATGAAATGAAGCGAGAAGAGAAACCAAAAGAAAAAAGAAGAAAAAGAAATGAACAAAGCCTGCAAGAAGTATGGGATTATGTAAAAAGACCAAATCTACGTCTGATTGGGGTGCCTGAAAGTGAGGGGGAAAATGGAACCAAGTTGGAAAACACTCTTCAGGATATCATCCAGGAGAACTTCCCCAACCTAGTAGGGCAGGCCAACATTCAAATCCAGGAAATACAGAGAACGCCACAAAGATACTCCTCGAGAAGAGCAACTCCAAGACACATAATTGCCAGATTCACCAAAGTTGAAATGAAGGAAAAAATCTTAAGGGCAGCCAGAGAGAAAGGTCGGGTTACCCACAAAGGGAAGCCCATCAGACTAACAGCAGATCTCTCGGCAGAAACTCTCCAAGCCAGAAGAGAGTGGGGACCAATATTCAACATTCTTAAAGAAAAGAATTTTAAACCCAGAATTTCATATCCAGCCAAACTAAGTTTCATAAGTGAAGGAGAAATAAAATCCTTTACAGATAAGCAAATGCTTAGAGATTTTGTCACCACTAGACCTGCCTTACAAGAGACCCTGAAGGAAGCACTAAACATGGAAAGGAACAACCGGTACCAGCCATTGCAAAAACATGCCAAAATGTAAAGACCATCGAGGCTAGGAAGAAACTGCATCAACTAACGAGCAAAATAACCAGTTAATATCATAATGGCAGGATCAAGTTCACACATAACAATCTTAACCTTAAATGTAAATGGACTAAATGCTCCAATTAAAAGACACAGACTGGCAAACTGGATAAAGAGTCAAGACCCATCAGTCTGCTGTATTCAGGAGACCCATCTCACACGCAGAGACATACATAGGCTCAAAATAAAGGGATGGAGGAAGATTTACCAAGCAAATGGAGAACAAAAAAAAGCGGGGGTTGCAATACTAGTCTCTGATAAAACAGACTTTAAACCATCAAAGATCAAAAGAGACAAAGAAGGCCATTACATAATGGTAAAGGGATCAATTCAACAGGAAGAGCTAACTATCCTAAATATATATGCACCCAATACAGGAGCACCCAGATTCATAAAGCAAGTACTTAGAGACTTACAAAGAGACTTAGACTCCCATACAATAATAATGGGAGACTTCAACACTCCACTGTCAACATTAGACAGATCAACGAGACAGAAAGTTAACAAGGATATCCAGGAATTGAACTCATCTCTGCAGCAAGCAGACCTAATAGACATCTATAGAACTCTCCACCCCAAATCAACAGAATATACATTCTTCTCAGCACCACATCGTACTTACTCCAAAATCGACCACGTAATTGGAAGTAAAGCACTCCTCAGCAAATGTACAAGAACAGAAATTATAACAAACTGTCTCTCAGACCACAGTGCAATCAAACTAGAACTCAGGACTAAGAAACTCAATCAAAACCGCTCAACTACATGGAAACTGAACAACCTGCTCCCGAATGACTACTGGGTACATCACGAAATGAAGGCAGAAATAAAGATGTTCTTTGAAACCAATGAGAACAAACATACCAGAATCTCTGGGACACATTTAAAGCAGTGTGTAGAGGGAAATTTATAGCACTAAATGCCCACAAGAGAAAGCAGGAAAGATCTAAAATTGACACTCTAACATCGCAATTAAAAGAACTAGAGAAGCAAGAGCAAACACATTCGAAAGCTAGCAGAAGGCTAGAAATAACTAAGATCAGAGCAGAACTGAAGGAGATAGAGACACAAAAAACTCTCCAAAAAATCAATGAATCCAGGAGTTGGTTTTTTGAAAAGATCAACAAAATTGACAGACCACTAGCAAGACTAATAAAGAAGAAAAGAGAGAAGAATCAAATCGACGCAATTAAAAATGATAAAGGGGATATCACCACCGACCCCACAGAAACACAAACTACCATCAGAGAATACTATAAACACCTCTACGCAAATAAACTGGAAAATCTAGAAGAAATGGATAATTTCCTGGACACTTACACTCTTCCAGGACTAAACCAGGAAGAAGTTGAATCCCTGAATAGACCAATAGCAGGCTCTGAAATTGAGGCAATAATTAATAGCCTACCAACCAAAAAAAGTCCAGGACCAGAAGGATTCACAGCTGAATTCTACCAGAGGTGCAAGGAGGAGCTGGTACCATTCCTTCTGAAACTATTCCAAACAATAGAAAAAGAGGGAATCCTCCCTAACTCATTTTATGAGGCCAACATCATCCTGATACCAAAGCCTGGCAGAGACACAACAAAAAAAGAGAATTTTAGACCAATATCCCTGATGAACATCGATGCAAAAATCCTCAATAAAATACTGGCAAACCGGATTCAGCAACACATCAAAAAGCTTATCCACCATGATCAAGTGGGCTTCATCCCTGGGATGCAAGGCTGGTTCAACATTCGCAAATCAATAAACATAATCCAGCATATAAACAGAACCAAAGACAAGAACCACATGATTATCTCAATAGATGCAGAAAAGGCTTTTGACAAAATTCAATAGCCCTTCATGCTAAAAACGCTCAATAAATTCGGTATTGATGGAACGTACCTCAAAATAATAAGAGCTATTTATGACAAACCCACAGCCAATATCATACTGAATGGGCAAAAACTGGAAAAATTCCCTTTGAAAACTGGCACAAGACAGGGATGCCCTCTCTCACCACTCCTATTCAACATAGTGTTGGAAGTTCTGGCTAGGGCAATTAGGCAAGAGAAAGAAATCAAGGGTATTCAGTTAGGAAAAGAAGAAGTCAAACTGTCCCTGTTTGCAGATGACATGATTGTATATTTAGAAAACCCCATTGTCTCAGCCCAAAATCTCCTTAAGCTGATAAGCAACTTCAGCAAAGTCTCAGGATACAAAATTAATGTGCAAAAATCACAAGCATTCTTATACACCAGTAACAGACAAACAGAGAGCCAAATCAGGAATGAACTTCCATTCACAATTGCTTCAAAGAGAATCAAATACCTAGGAATCCAACTAACAAGGGATGTAAAGGACCTCTTCAAGGAGAACTACAAACCACTGCTCAGTGAAATCAAAGAGGACACAAACAAATGGAAGAACATACCATGCTCATGGATAGGAAGAATCAATATCGTGAAAATGGCCATACTGCCCAAGGTAATTTATAGATTCAATGCCATCCCCATCAAGCTACCAATGAGTTTCTTCACAGAATTGGAAAAAACTGCTTTAAAGTTCATATGGAACCAAAAAAGAGCCCGCATCTCCAAGACAATCCTAAGTCAAAAGAACAAAGCTGGAGGCATCACGCTACCTGACTTCAAACTATACTACAAGGCTACAGTAACCAAAACAGCATGGTACTGGTACCAAAACAGAGATATAGACCAATGGAACAGAACAGAGTCCTCAGAAATAATACCACACATCTACAGCCATCTGATCTTTGACAAACCTGAGAGAAACAAGAAATGGGGAAAGGATTCCCTATTTAATAAATGGTGCTGGGAAAATTGGCTAGCCATAAGTAGAAAGCTGAAACTGGATCCTTTCCTTACTCCTTATACAAAAATTAATTCAAGATGGATTAGAGACTTAAATGTTAGACCTAATATCATAAAAATCCTAGAGGAAAACCTAGGTAGTACCATTCAGGACATAGGCATGGGCAAAGACTTCATGTCTAAAACACCAAAAGCAACGGCAGCAAAAGCCAAAATTGACAAATGGGATCTCATTAAACTAAAGAGCTTCTGCACAGCAAAAGAAACTACCATCAGAGTGAACAGGCAACCTACAGAATGGGAGAAAATTTTTGCAATCTACTCATCTGACAAAGGGCTAATAACCAGAACCTACAAAGAACTCAAACAAATTTACAAGAAAAAAACAAACAACCCCATCAAAAAGTGGGCAAAGGATATGAACAGACACTTCTCAAAAGAAGACATTCATACAGCCAACAGACACATGAAAAAATGCTCATCATCACTGGCCATCAGAGAAATGCAAATCAAAACCACAATGAGATACCATCTCACACCAGTTAGAATGGCGATCATTAAAAAGTCAGGAAACAACAGGTGCTGGAGAGGATGTGGAGAAATAGGAACACTTTTACACTGTTGGTGGGATTGTAAACTAGTTCAACCATTATGGAAAACAGTATGGCGATTCCTCAAGGATCTAGAACTAGATGTACCATATGACCCAGCCATCCCATTACTGGGTATATACCCAAAGGATTATAAATTATGCTGCTCTAAAGATACATGCACACGTATGTTTATTGCGGCACTATTCACAATAGCAAAGACTTGGAATCAACCCAAATGTCCATCAGTGACAGATTGGATTAAGAAAATGTGGCACATATACACCATGGAATACTATGCAGCCATCAAAAAGGATGAGTTTGTGTCCTTTGTAGGGACATGGATGCAGCTGGAAACCATCATTCTTAGCAAACTATCACAAGAACAGAAAACCAAACACCGCATGTTCTCACTCATAGGTGGGAACTGAACAATGAGATCACTTGGACTCAGGAAGGGGAACATCACACACAGGGGCCTATCATGGGGAGGGGGGAGGGGGGAGGGATTGCATTGGGAGTTATACTTGATGTAAATGACGAGTTGATGGGTACAGCACACCAACATGGCACAAGTATACATATGTAACAAACCTGCACGTTATGCACATGTACCCTACAACATAAAGTATAATAATAATAAATAAATTAAAAAAAAAAAGAAAAATATTTTCCTTATTTTTACTGACACTTAAAGGGAAAGATCATTAAAAGTAGCAGGTTACAGTAAATGCCTCTTAAGGTTATTATCCCTCTTAGATTTAATTACAATACGGATACTGTCTTTCTTTCATGCAAAGATGGTCCTACTGGCAGTAGCATCAATGAGTGGCCATAACCTGTGATTATGTAAGATAGATATTATTCTTGCCACTTTTACAGATGAGGAGCTGAGATTTAGAGAGAGCAAATAAACCAAGTGACAAAGATCAATGCATGACCTGCAGTCCTTTTCACGATTATAGCTTATAGAAATCAGCCTGTTTTTAAACTCCAGAAAAATCTACTTAATCCATTTACTACTTTACAATACCAAAAACATGTTCTCAATCAGTGGAGTGATTTGTGTATGTGAATCTGTGGTTGTTTTGTGTTAATTGTTTGTTTTAACACTCCTCTGTATATTGAGCTTCTTACCCAAAACAAAATAAGATTCAGATGTAGAGAAAGAGCACACTTTTGTTAGGTTTGGTTTGGTTTTGATTTCGACTTTTTGGTTTTTTGGGGGGGGGGGAATTTATTTTTTTGGTATGTATTTCAGTATATATTTTTTTACCATGAGAAAAGAGATAAGCTTTCAGTTATTCCTCTACAGACAATTCTCTACTACTAAGAGCTCAGACTGGGGAAAAAAATTAGGAGAGATAGTCTTTCAACAGAGAAAACTGCACATCCCAAGAGTTGTGGTTAGCAGCTGCCCCAGAAAAACTGGACCCTGGAAGAGGTCTATTTACTGCGAGCTGTAGAGTTGAAAGAGAAGGGAATTTCTCAATGTCAAGCAACAATTAAAACAGACACTATCCACAATTTTGAGTATTTGCTACTACAACCAAGTTTTGTACTGGCAGCAGCACTTCCCACCCTTTGGGGAATTATCAAGTGAAGTCCCTGATGAGAGATGTGAAAGGAAAGGATTTATCACAGAGGCCCTGGGGAGGAAGTAGCTTTAATCTGAAAGTCTAGATCCTCTCTTGAAGAGGGACTGTGCCAAAGATAGATATGAATGCAGGTAAGTATATGGGTTGAGAAAGGAGAAGGAAGTGCAGCTAAGAGGGATGCCACCAGACAGCTTCTACTGCAGAAATGCCCTACAGGTTTGTACACACGTAGAACAAAATGTATCTAAGAGGGTTTGATTCTGAATAGTGACTGCGTTTGTTTTCATTACAGAGCTGTTAATGCATGTTTTGGCAGTGCTCTCAGAGCTCCCGTTCTCTCTGCCAGTATAAGCTATGAACTGCAGCAATGCCCTAGGCCAGTGTGCACTCTAGCACACTACCTGCAAGTGAGGGAATCCACAGTGGACCATGGTTAGTCCACTTGGACCTCTCTGCTATTTATTTTGTGATCTGAGGAACCATGTTGATCTGTAGTAACTGATTAAAAGATGTGGATATGGTAATGCTGGATCCAAGTAAAGAAGAGCATCAGCAATATTAAAACTCCAATTTCATGGCATCTCGAAGTACCTTCAAAGATCTAATAAAGATCAAAGGGTATCTAGCAACTGGTGGGAATTCTTTGGTATCGTAAAGAGCATTGGCTGAGGCCTGGGGTTATGGATTGAAAACTGCATGAATGGCTGCAGTAAGAAACTGATCAGAGGCTCATCCTAACTCCAGGGCATATGCAAGGACCACGTATTGAGAAAGAACAACTATGTGTACTGTGCTGAGAAAGCAGCCTCTAAACTTTGCAGAAACACCCCCGTAGAGCTTGGCTCAGCATCTACTGCTCCATTCCCAGGAAGGCATTCCCTCACCTCCCCTACCCTCCCTGTCCAAATGTCTTCTCCACACACAGAGACAGCTAACTTAGGAGATTTACTTCTAATATTTGGTCCCATATCACACTGATAGACACCTGCTTATATACACTTCCATAAGAGAATGAGTCATCCTCTACCAAGTAGCCAGAGAACTGGCTGCACAGGGATATAGCAGAGGCTGACTCAGTTTGGGGACTGTAAATGCATGTACGTATCTCTGCATATCTGTTCAACACAGTTCTCATTCTACTGGGGAGGTGGGTGAATGAGAAGCAGATGAGGAAAGCGAAAGGAAAGAGGAAAGAGGAAGGGAGAGGGAGAGACTAGAGGAGCGAGAAAGACCAGGTGGGAAAAAAAACAGATAATAACATTCTCAACAGATTTGTGGCCCTTTTTTAATCAAACAATTTATATGATGTTTCATGTTCCTAAGCCATTTTATGTCTATTACTTTCACATGTGGATATCTGTAGATAAATGAATATGCTTTCAAATATCTAATGCAATTTTAACCAAATATGTCTACAATTATCCTATTGTATATCATATTGACTAGTTTTATAACTGTGAGTTTGAGTTTTCATAGGTTTCTTCACCACCATTATCCTGGTTAATCAAGAATCAAACTCACCTTATGTTAAAGAAAATAAATATTTTAAATGACTCCCTGGTTTTTCCATTGTGTACTGGATTTCTTAAGTCAAGGAACAATGTTTTCTTAAAATGTCCTTTTTTCTCTGTCTCCTGTGGTATCTATGTGGCTTCTTTTACTATCTGTAGAGTGAGAGGAAGAATTGGGGGATGGTGCCCATTTCATAAGGTACAACACCTTTCAAAATGAAACCCAGTACTGGCTATTCGCGTTTCTAACCTCTTGATTTTTCTATGAAATTGTCTTAATGATGGAAGTCTTTTCAAAGTAGGAGCCACCCAAACACAGCTCAACAAGAATAACAGAAAGACTTCAATCTTTCTTGGCTTCAGCTTATCACAGAAGCCAAAAGAATTTATCACAGAAGAGTTTAACCAACCTTTATAACAAGCTATGTATGAACTAAATATTAAACCAGAGGGTACAGTCAGGGGAAGTTTAAGTGCCTTTGAAATTATTTTAAACCTCAATGAGAAAATGTATACATACATCCTCATTTTCCTTTTTAAAGTCTAGGTTTATGCATATTATCTTGGCATAATAATTCATAGTGCCTCTTGTCATTTCCCAATGTTCCAAATAAACTCGAAACTTCAGAGGTTTAAAATAGTAGTTATACCAGTCATTTCAAAAGCACATCTTTGGTGTTAAAAGGGGAAATGCACCTGGAAGGAACCTCATTGTCCTTATGTTCAGATAAATACCTTTCATCTTTCCACCTGAGATATTGTTCAGGCTACGAACCAGGGGGCAGACTGCATCAGAGTGCCTTGGAGTGCACATGAACTTTCTTAGAATATACTGTTATTTTTCCCCTCGTGAGACGTACACTCTCCCTTTTCCACTCTGCATATTGCCAAAGGTATCACAAGCTCTCGTGGCTTCACTTTTCACAGGCACTTTCACTGGACATAAAATCTGGATTGATAGGGTTGCGGTTTTTTTTTTTTTCGTTCTTGGTTTTCAGTACTTTAACTATGTAGCTTCATTATCTGTGGGCCTCCCTTTTTTCTTTATGTATATTACCATCAGTAATTACATGCATCATTATTCCCTATATGTAATGTGTCAATTTTCTCAAGTTGCCCTCAAGATCTTCTCTATATTTTTGAATCTCCACAGTTTGACTATGATATTACTGGGTGTGGCTTTATTTACATTTATCCTTGCACTAATACTTAGAGTTTTCTGAGATTCTTGGATTTTCAAGTTCAAGTTTTTCACTAACTGGGGAAATTGTTTAGACATAATGTTTTCAAATATTCCTTCTTCCCAATTCTATCTTTTTCTTTTCTTTCTGGAACTTTAATTACATGGATTTTTAGACTACTTGATATTTTCCCACAGGTCACTAAGGCTGGTAATGTGTTTTTTTCAGTTTTTTCCTGTTTTATTGATCTCTCTTCATGTTAACTGACTCCTTCTTTTGCAACTTCTTATCTGATATTAAGCATATCCAGCTCAAATTTTTCAGATAACATATTTTCAACTTTACAGTTTCCATTTGGTTGTGTTTTAAAGTTTCCATTACTCTTCTGAGATTCCTCATCTGTTCATTCACTACAACATATTTTTCTTCCAGCCCATTAAAATACTTACTTAGTGTAAAATACTTACTTAGTTAAAAAGTAGTGGTCTGGTAATTCAAATATCTGAGTGATTTTGTGGTTGATTTCTATTTACTGATTTTTATCTTATCTGTGAGTCACATTTTCTTGTGTCTTTACATGTCAAGTAATTTTTATTCTGTACTGATCATTATGATTATGTATTTTAATATTCTGGATTTTGTTACCGTTTTCAATAAAGTATTGATTTTCTTTTTCTTTTTAGCAGTTGGTTAACTGGGTTGGACTCAAACTTCAAACTCTGGCTCCCCTGTGAGCAGCTGAAATTTCCGCTCAGTTCTGCTTTCTTCCAGATCTGCTTAATTTCCCCATAAATGCATAGTTCAGGGATCAATCAAGGACTTAAATAGGGTTTACATGCTGACGTGGGGGCCTCCACCTCAACTAGCTCCGGCTTTCCAAGAATCTTCTTCTTTTCATCTACCTTGGCAATACTGAACTCTATCTTCTGATATCTTAAGTCAGTAAGACTACAAGTTCTACTTGAGTTCCAGCCACCCCAAGTCACTCTGAATGAAGAATGCCCTCAAGAAGAAAATTCATAAACGTGAAATTTACTCAGTGAAGTTTCCCTTTTCAGGAGTCTACACTCCTCCAGTTTCTGCCTGCTTTTAGTCAGTCTACAGTGCCTTCAAATAGTAGTTCTTTTTTATCTAGAATGTATTATTCTTTTCTGTGAGATGGTCAATCCAGCACTGGCTACTCTACTTACTACTAGAAGCAAAACTTCCCAATTATGTTTTAAGATAAACTAAGACCTAAATCATACTTGAGTAGAAAACAGTAATAAGAAAGGCCCCTACTTTCTATTGAAAAATATTTAAAATCTATGCACTTATTCTATGAAGTCAAGATTTTTAAAATGTAATTATTCTATTGCATGTTTAAATTACCATCTTTCCTTTAAAAATATTCAGAAATTCAATTGCAATAACATTTACTCTCACTTCAAATGCTTATTCTAAGACAATCCTGGATTAGAGAGCAGAAAAAGAGTTTCAAAAGTGAGTCCTTTTCTGAGAAAGAGTCAGAGATTTCTTCTTCCTTGCCTCTGCATAAATCAGAAAATTGTAAGGCTAGAGTAGTTTAACAACTTGGTTTTCAATCCTCAGCACTTGGTTGTGGACAACTAAGACACAGATATAGATGTGGATATAAATAAATAAATGTTTGTAGGTATCTTAATAAAAAAAAATTAGCAAACAATCCCAACTTATGACTCTTCAATTTTGGGTCAAGGACAAATTGGACTACTAAAATTAAAAAGGCCCCACATTAAGGAGAATCAACAGAAAGCATTCATTAAATTAAAAAACTTTGATATTCTGTACTTTTTTTTCAAATTACAAAGATAAGTGAGAGGTTTTAGAGATACTATTTAATGACAATTGTGGATCAAATTTTCTATTTACAAAAGTTTTATTTTCTGTCTCCTGGCCAGACTTACAGTTAAGTCACTTAATGAATGAAACTCTCAAATAAGATTTTCATGAACTAAAGGGCTGTGTCGTTAACAAACAAACAACAACAACAACAAAAAAAAAACACTAAGAAAAAAAGAACTGAATTAGGCACAAATCTCCTATTTTTATTCTTTGCTATACTGTGATGCACATAATAACTACATTGGCTGAGAATCGAAGACTTGTCTTTAATTTTTTTATGCAAAGGTGAGAATGCCATTCATTCAGGTATCAATCTTGATTAGGCTTCTTAATTTTTACTAAAGGACCATATTCTACCTTTGGACTGGTCGTTAATTATAAACATCTGTTCTTAATAAGTAACCTAACTGTTCTAGATAATAAGCAGTAAACACATCTTTGAAATTTCAGCTGCCCATGCTTACTTAACTTGGAGAAAATAATATTTATAGCTGTTAAAAGTAACATGACCACAGTAACTATCATGTCATATTTTAGTCTCTCATACCATTCTTCACCTGGAGAAATAGCTGATTCCAAGACTAGGGTAGGGATGGTACAAGGTGAGTTTGAGATATGTTCTTGTGACAGGAAGCAAGAAGCTTTCAAAGATTAGTGGGGTTGATCAAAAACTAATAAAAGGGGACATCCAGAAGCTAATATAAGGGAACAAAAGTAATAATGGTTCTAATTAAATAAGCCACATGAATTTCCTGGGACTTCATGGATACAATATAATAGAAAGAGAACACCAGAAAATTTAGCTGCTAATATTTGAGGTATTTATTAAGCCAAATTCATATTTTGAAAATTGATTAAATGAAAAATTAAATAGTTATCCTGATTTTTCAATAAAAACTGTACTTCAAGATAACTAAATAGGTGACTTAAATTTATGTTTCTATATTCCAGGAGAATGCTAGCAAATAAATGTCACATAACAGAAAGCATATTAATTAAAGATTATCGATTATAATTAAGACCATTAGGTGAACAGTTGGTGGAGAACTGACATATATGTAGTGAAAAAGTAACACTCCATTGATTACTATCATGATTCAGTTAGAAGACACATTTGTACAAAGGGGGGACCAGGCTTTTATCACTCTAATTCATGGGTCAGTCTGAACATTACTAAGAATGGGGTAACCATATATAATGTGTCTCCTGATTTAATGCAATATGATGAACACATATTAATTAGGAAATACAGATGATTTTCCACAAGAGAGAAACCCGATAAAATAGAAAATGAAATATATTGCAGGACAAATAGCAGTCTCTTCAGCAAGTCAAAGTCATGATAAAAAGCATTGTTCTACAGAAAACCAAACACCACATGTTCTCACTCATAGGTGGGAACTGAACAATGAGATCACTTGGACTCAGGAAGGGGAACATCACACACCGGGGCCTATCATAAGGAGCGGGGAAGGGGGAGGGATTGCATTAGGAGTTATACCTGATGTAAATGACGAGTTGATGGGTGCTGACGAGTTGATGGGTGCAGCACACCAACATGGCACAAGTATACATATGTAACAAACCTGCACGTTATGCACATGTACCCTAGAACTTAAAGTATAATAATAATAATAATAATAAAGCACTGCTCTAGATGGACAAATGCTTAACCAACATAAGATTCAATACATAGACCTGGATAGGATTCCAGTTTCAATAAACCAGTTATATAAAGAACATTTGGGAAACAATTGGGGCATATGGAGTATGGACTGGTTATTAGCTGAGACAAAATTTATTGACATGAAAAGTAAATATTTTAACCAATAATTTAACCAGAAAAAGCAACTTACAAAATAGCATGCATAATGTGACTTTTTTTGCAAAACACATACTATGTTTATTTTTTTCTGGGTAGGGATAAAATGGTTTTTTTCTTCTTTTTATTTATAGGTATCCGTTGATTTTCTACAATATACATATACTGCTTTTATAATAGCAAAATATTATTTTTAATTGGAAAATGTTTATGTTCTAAAAATGTGCAGTCCCATTCCTGTATGCTATCACTACTTGTTCTAACTTTTCCCTTGAAACAGCCTTGTTATCTCAGAGCTAAATATCTAGGTCAAATTATTTATGCTCACCCCCAACACTGGCAACAGAACTGCTTTCACTGAATTATAAGGCTGTATCATGTATTCAGCTTACTCCAAAGACGATGTTCAAACATTAGAATGTATAACTGTATAATTGTGTATTCATTACAGTTTTCCAGAGAAACAGAACCAATAGTACATATATGGATATATAAAAGGGAATCTATTATGGGAATTGGCTCATGTGATTACAAAGACCAAGAAGTCCCACTGAATACTGTCTGCAAGCTGGAGAACCAGGAAAGTCGTTGGTGTAATTCAGACTGAGAATGAAGGCCTGAAAACCAGTATTACTGGTGGTATAATTCTTAGTTCAGGGTCAAAGGCCTGAGAAACTGTTGGGGGATGGAGGAAAGGTGGAAAGGTGCAAAGTTGCCCTTCTTGCACCTTTTTGCTCTATCTGGGCCCTCAGTGGATTGGATTATGCCTGCTCACATTGGTGAGGGCATATCTTCTTCACTCAGTGTACTGATTCAAATGCTATTCTCTTCCAGTAACCTCACAGACACACCCAGAAATAATTTTTTATCAACTATCTGGGTATCCCTCAATACCGTCAAGTTGATATATAAGATTAACTATCACAAACTGTATCAACTATGAAAGTATCATTAGGGACATTTTTAGGCTGTTTATGAATACCCATGGAAGAAAAATTCAAGTTTTGGTATCAGAAATATCTGTGTTTCTCATGAATCTCTAATTGATTTCTATCTTATGGACATTGACTATTAAAATTATCTTTTAATTTTTCTTCAGCCTCTAGGCAACTTAGAGCCAAATTCTCAGCCACTTTTAGCTACTCTATAGAGTGGTGTGTTATACATTTCTGGGCATCAGTCTTACTACTGCTTTATTAATTCCTTGCTGTACTTTTCACTTTGCCCAGATTTGTTCAAATATTTATGTTTTTTGAGCTGCATATGTTCATTTTAGTTGTTTTACAGAATGAGCCAAGGTGTTGATTAATTAAGGCTGACAAAAAATCTAAGAAATATTCTAGCTAAATCACTCTGACTCAATAACCTCAGTCCTATTCCTCATCATCCAATCTGGTCAAGAGAAAATTACTTCCTTGGCCTACATCATGTCAGCTCCCTATGGGAATGTATTCAAAACTATATTGTCAATTGATTCCCTAAACACAATTGAAAGCCAACATTGTGGAAACTCAGCCATATGAAGACATTTTCTGCACGATTGGTAAAGTTGCTGTTGAAGACACTGCCTGTTATGTTCTTCAATAACAAAGGCAGAGAATTCAACATTTTCTTTTCATCGCTACCTAGGGAGTTTCTATGAGAGTCTACTTCAGAAAAAAAGTTTCCGTCAACTAGAAACGGCTTTTCTCTTGCCAGGAATCATAATACATACATCACCAAAGTTGGATCTAAAGATAAGTGCTTCAGTCCAGTTTCACAAGTCTCAATGTAAACATTCTCTATCATCAGTTTCAACATTGCCACAGAGCAATTTTGGCAGCCTGAGAACATGATCTGGGAATCAAACTAAATTTTTAAAAGAACTATTTTAAAAGAACTATGTGGAAAGTTTTACCTTTGCAATAAATGCAGACTTCAAAATGATCATCATACAATGAAACCATAGTACTAAGAGAAATGGTGAATACAACAAAAACTGATTTATAAACCCGTAGCTGAAACTTGGAAGCTGAATGTAACCGGTTGGGTAAATAATGGAGAATGAGGTAATGAAGTTTCTTATTCAGTATACAAAAACAAAAAAAAATTTAATAAAGCTACTCACATAAAAATCTTGAAAAATCAGGAACTCATAAAATGGAAAAAGACAAAATATAAGTAGTCACTTAATAAACTATTAAGACATACTACCAAATAAACTTTCTTTGTAATCACTATGTAAAAGGTTTAAATTAAATTAATGATGAAGAACCAGTGGGCTTTGGGGATTCCAAGACATGAGCTTGAATGTTGGCTCTGTCATTTACTAACTTTGTGAGCCTGAGCAAATTCTTTAGCCTCTTTTAGCCCAATTTCAGCATCTGGCATGTGGTGTTGATAATTCTCCTACCAGGTAGAGTTATTAGAGTGATTATGTTTCTCTCTTTTTTTGTTTTTTCATTTTTATTTTATTTTATGTTATTTTTGAGACAGGGTCTCACTCTGTCACCCCGGCTGGAATGCAGTGGCATAATCTCAGCTCACTGCCACCTTTACCTTCCAGGCTCAAGTGATCCTCCCACCTCAGCCTCCCCAGTAGCTAGGACTATAGGTGTGTGCCACCAAACTCATCTAATTTTTCTTTTTTGTATTTTTGGTAGAGACTGGGTTTCTCCATGTTGCCCCGGTTGGTCTCGAACTCCTGAGCTGAGGTGATCCACCCACCTCAGCCTTCCAAAGTGCTGGGATTACAGGCATGGGCCACCACAACTCTTAAATGACAAAATGCATGAAAATGAAAATGGTTTAGTCAAATGTATGAAATGTAGTGTGTATTTCATAAATGGTACTGTGTAGTGGCTATAATGTTCACTAAAAGATCACTGAATTTCTAACATCATTAAATTTCAGAGTATTTTCTCTGTGAAACTGAAACTTCTTCCCTTTGATAACTAGGCCATAACAGAATACTGTATATATATTTGAAAATCATGAAAACAAGCAAAAACTAGTCATAAAGGCAAGAACCAGCAGAATTGAATATTGCAGGAAATAAATAACTGCTTGAGAGAAAATGTCATAAAAACACCTAGAAGCAATATTTGAAGGGAAACAAGTGGCAAATATAATCATGAAGACATGGCAGACATTTAGCAGTTACTTTGATAGTACAAGGTTGTTTCTTAAGTGTTTGAAAGATATGTAGGATTC
Organism: Macaca mulatta; assembly: GCF_049350105.2. NCBI lineage: Eukaryota > Metazoa > Chordata > Mammalia > Primates > Cercopithecidae > Macaca > Macaca mulatta. Next base: position 111,573,010 of record NC_133409.1, read on the forward strand.
TATAGTACTACATTAACTGTCTGCATAATTTAAAACATTCCTCTAAAATGGAAGTTATGGGACAAGATTTTCTATTCTTATTCTGTGTGTTACTTTTATTCTAACTTCTAACTGGCAAGCACACCATTGCCAACACACACACACACAGAGTAGAGAGTTCTGTATCACAACAGGTCAGCAAGATACTCTGGGCTGATGGCAAAATTACCTAATCTAAGAAACACTACAATAGTTTTAATATCTCAGACCTAGTTATAGTCAAATTTTCTAGATTGTTAAGGGCTACAGGAGGCATTGGCAGGCCCCTCCAGCTTCAAAGATAATCTTTTGCTGAATAGATGAAGACAGTGACATTTAGTGACAGCATAAAGACTGAGACGAAGAGGTTCAAAAGTTAATCAAGAATTCTGCATTCTGCTTTGAACATGTTAATTTGGAGATCCTACTAGTCATCCATGTGGAGTTCTTAAGTGGGCAGCCACACGAGTCCAAATCTTAGTGGGTAGGTCTGGACAGGAGATATAAATTTTAGAGTTTTCAGGATATAATAACAGCTAACCTTTATTGAGTGCTTAGTACAAGCCGCACACTGTTAACATAGTCCTCCTCACCATAACTCTATAACTAAAGTACCATAATTATCCTCATTATATAAAGAAACAGAAACAGGGAGGTCAAGTAATCTGCAAAAGGCCACACAGCTAGCAAGTGGTGGAACCAAGACTTGTGTGCAGACAGTCTGGCTCCCGAGTCCATGCTTTTGTCCTCCATTTTATATGAGTCTTTACAGACTCAGGACTTCAGGAGATGATCTAAGATTAAGATCTGAATTCACAAGAATTTAGCCCAGAAGCGTTCCCCAGTATAAAGGATGGGTAGAAGAGAACCTAGAGTGAAACCAAGGAGCAGTGGGGTCATATAAGTAAAACAGAAAAAAAAAAAAATACTTCAAGAAGGAGAAAATGGTTCCACTGGGTTGAATTCTACTGTTAGGTTAAGATGAATATCAAACAAAGGCCATTGGATTTGGCTACATGAAGATGTTGACATCATCAAAAGTGACCTTGGTCTCTGCAGAGGTGTGGGATCTGATACTAGATAACAAAGAGGTAGAAGGGAATAGGAGGTGAGGAAGTGGGGACAGTAATTACAGAATGCTATTTTAGAAGTTTTATTATAAATGGGAACAGAGAGAGGGTATTTGGAGGAAGTTGTTTTTGAAACTTTTCATTATTTGGTTGGTGATATTGATCCAATGGAAGGGTGGATAATAGGATTGGTCCTAGGAGAAAAAAGGAAAGAGGAAGCAAGGAACAAGTGGGATTGGCTCTTGTTCTCCATCATCCTGAAGCAGCTGGATTGATTTGCAGGGCTGAAGCAAAGTTCTCCAGAAGGCCGTGTATGCTCTGAGTCAGTGTCCAATATATGGTACTGTTTCTCCCATAGCCAGGATTCATAGGTTCAGGAATCAAGCAGTGGAAGGGGAAGTGCCACCACTCACCATCGCCTCTGGTGATCCACTAGCAAAAATTTTGCTTCCTGTTCCCGCGACATTATGTTTTAATGTCCTAGAGGTCTTAGTTCCAGAGGGAGGAATGCTGCCACCAGGAGACACAACAACAATTCCATTAAACTAGAAGTTAAGTTTGCCACCTGGACACTTTGGGCTCCTCCTACCTTGAAGTCAACAGGCTTAGAAGGGAGTTACAGTGTTAGCTGGGGTGACTGACCTGGACTATCAAGATGAAATCAGTCTACTACTCCACAACAGAGGTTAAGGAAGAGTGCGCATGGAATACAGGAGATTCATTAGGGTGTCTCTTAGTATTACCATCTGTGATTAAGGTCAACGGGAAACTATAACAGCCCAGTCCAGGCAGGACTACAAATGACCCAGACCCTTCTGGAATGAAGGTTTGGGTCACTCAACCAGGAAAAAAACCACAACCTGCTGAGGTGCTTGCTGAAGTCAAAGGGAATACAGAATGGATACTGGAAGAAGGTAGTCATCAATACCAGCTATGACCAGGTAACCAGCTGCAGATGTAAGGACTGTATTTGTCATGAGTATTTCCTCCTTCTTTTGTTAAAAAACATGTTTTTGCATTGATACACTTGTACTAAGAAAATATCTTCATTTTATTTCCTTTTCCTTTATCATGTGAAGTAAGATTTATTGACTTCATATCAGCATGTAAGTATTATTAACTTTACGGAATAGTATTTGGTTTGGGATTGGTGTGTTTCTCGTTGTAGAAAGGATATCTGTATGTTAGGTGTAATTATGACCTTATTCTTGTTTTTATTTGAAGAGTATGTAATATCTCAGGAGATGTGTATGGGTTCAAGTTGACAAGGGGTGGATTTGTGATGGTTAATATTGAGTGTGAACTTGATTGGATTGAAGGACACCAAGTATTGATCCTGGGTGTGTCTGTGAGGGTGCTGCCAAAAGAGATTAACATTTGAGTCAGTGGACAGGAGAAGGTAAATCCACCCTTAATCTGGTGGGCCCAATCTAATCAGCTGCTATTGAATATAAAGCAGGGAGAAAAACGTGAAAAGGAGAGACTGGCCTAGCCTCCCAGCCTACATCTTTCTCCCGTGCTGGATGCTTCCTGCCCTTGAATATTGGACTCCAAGTTCTTCAATTTGGGGACTCAGACTGGTTCTCCTTTCTCCTCAGCTTGCAGACAGCCTATTGTGGGACCTTGTGATCATGTAAGTTAACACTTTATTTATATTTATATAAATATTTATTTATTTTTATATATATATATATATATGTCCTATTAATTCTGTCCCTCTAAGAGAACCCTAATACAGCTGTGATCAAAGGATAATTACTTCCTTCATGGAAATAGAAAGGAAGAAAGAAAGGGCACAGATGCACTAGAGAAAAATGATTTGGTTGTAGGAAGATAGAGTTTCCAAGTTAATATGTATTGTCTCAATTAAGTGTGAGCTGAAATTATCAGCTGAGAGAGTGAAAGGGTGTGGAGTATAGGAAAAAAGAAAGTATAACAAATCTTCACCTTCAGTGGGAAGACAAGCTTAACAGAGAACAGGACTGATTACTGGGCAGTGATGAGGGCCAGCTTGAAGTCTATAATAATGAATTCTCATGATTTTTTTTTCTGTAAATTGTACAACTGAAAATCTCAGTTTCTTTGCTCTAGTGCAAGCAGGGGAAAATGAGAATGATGACAATGGTAGCAATACTCATTGAGGCCTTAATTTATGCCACTCTCCTAAATGTTTTAAATATAATGAATTTTAAATAATCCTGGATGGGAAAGTTGCAAATCTAATATTAATCACAGAGAAGAGTTGAACAATGCATACCATCAAGTGACTATAATTGCAGATCAGCAGTGAGAAGGCAGGGCATGATATCAGCAAATAATAACTTCAAAGGAGCTAGAAGGAACAGCTTGGAGACAGCCATGGAACACTGGAAAATAAGGGAAGCATTGTCCCACATCTTGACCCTGGGATATATGACTAGGGAATGCAATGTCCTCAAGGACAGCTAGGTTTTTATCTGGCTAATAGGTAGAAAGAGCATTCAGAGGAGATGTTGAGAAAACGGTGGGGTTTGCTGGACACAGGTGGAGCACTCCAGAAGGTACATACACAACTTTAGAAAAAAAGGGAATGAAAGAACGTTGAATTCAATTTGATTATGGTCAGAGTACCATGGGAAGGAAAGTCTGGGTGATAATGTTTGGGAAGGATGTTTAGACCTTTGAGGGTAACCACATCAAATGTGTGTGAAGCACAATGGAGCTAGTTCTGAAAGTATGTCAGAAGACTGGCAGAACTAAGTTCTAAGCATGCTATAGGGAATTCTCAGCCTGATGGCTATATCATAAGTCAGAATTCAATCAGAAAAACAAGGAACATTTTAGGTGTTTTGAGCACAAAGGGATTTAATTCAGGGAATTAGAGAATTTAAAAAATCATGGGAAGACATGGAAAATGAAGAAACTGCAGGGAGATAGCCCTGATGATTTCAACTGCCCATAGAAAGAAAGGGATGATTCTCAAGACACAAAACTTCAAGTTAGCTATTACTTCCCCAGTAGAAATAGTGCCTTTCTTCTGCATATGGCTAGCCAGTTATTGTAGTGCCATTTATTAAACAGTTCTTTCCCCATTGCTTATTTTTATTGCTTTTGTCAAAGATTAGACGGTTTTAGGTGTGCAGGGTTTATTTGGAGTTTCTCTATTCTGTTCCACTGGTCTATATGTCTGTTTTTGTACCAGTACCATGTTGTTCCAATCACTGTAGGCTTAAATATTGTTTGAAGTCAGGTAATGTGATTCCTCCAGCTTTGTTCTTTTTGCTTAGGATTGCCTTGGCTATTCAGGCTCTTTTTTGGTTCCAACTGAAATATAGAATAGATTTTCCTGATCTGTGAAAAATGATGTTGGTATTTTGATAGGGTTAGCATTGAAAATATACATTGCTTTGGGCCATATGGCCATTTTAACTATATGCATTCTTCTAATCCATGAGCATGGAATATTTTTCCATTTATTTGTGTCATTTCTGATTTTTTTCCACAGTGTTTTGTAGTTCTCCTTGTAGAGATCTTTTAACCTCTTTACCCTAATTAAAGAACTTCTGCCCAGCAAAGAAATTACCAACAGAGTAAACAGACAGCCCACATAATAGAAGAAAATATTCGCAAACTGTATCTGACAAAGATCTAATATTCAAAATCTACAAGGAACTTAAATCAAGCAAAAAATTAAAAATCCAATTAAATGGGCAAAGGACATGAACAGATATTTCTCAAAAGAAGACATACACGTGGCCAACAAACATGAAAAAATGCTCAGCATCACTAAACATTAGAGAAATGCAAATCAAAAACCACAATAAGATACCTTCTCACACCAGTCAGAATGGCTACTATAAAAAGACAAAACATAAGAGATGCTGGTGATGCTGCAGAGAAAAGGGAATGCTTATACACTATTGGTGGAAATGCAAACTAATTCAACTGCTGTGGAAAGCAGATCGGAGATTTCTCAAAGGATTTAAAATAGACCTGCCATTTGACCTAGCAATCCCACTACTGGGTATATACCCAAAGGAAAATAATTCACTGTGTCAAAAAGACACATGCACCCATATGTCCACTGCAGCACTACTCACAATAGCAAAGACACAGAACCAACTTAAGTGCCCATCAACAGTGAACTGGACAAAGAAAATGTTGTACATATATGGAGTATAATGCAGCCATAAAAAAGAGTGGTGGAGCTAGATGCCATTATCTTAAGCAATCTAACAGCAAACCAAAGAACAGAAAACCAAATAACACATGATCTCACTTATAAGTGGGAGCTAAACTTTGAGTACACATGAACGTAAAGACTGGAATAATAGACACTGGGATCGCTAGATGGGGGAAGGAAGGAGGGGGTAATGGGCTGAAGAACCACCTGTTGGATGCTATGCCTACTGCCTGGGTGATGGAATTGTTGGGACCCCAAGCCTCAGTATCACACAGTTTACACACGTAACAAAACTGCATGTGTACCCTTTAATCTATAAGAAAAGTTGAAATTAGAAAAAAAAAGAAATAGTGCCTTTGCTTCTCCCTGACTCCCAAATCTCATGTCCGTACCTCTCACTGACAGAATTTATATGGAAACCTTGCTAACAGGGATTTTGGAAAATGTATTTCCAGGTTTCCAGTTCCAGTATACAGAGAAGTGAAACGGGAAATAATGCTGACTTACCAAAAAATGAGACTGGGCGAAGTGGCTCACACCTGTAATCCCATCACTTAGGGAGGCCAAGGCAGATGGATCACAAGGTCAGGAGTTTGAGACCAGCCTAGCCAACATGGTGAAACCCCGTCTATACTAAAAAATACAAAAATTAGCTGGGCATGGTGGCACGCACCTGTAGTCCCAGCTACTCCGGAGGCTAAGGTAAGAGAATCACTTTAGCCTGGGAGGTGGAGGTTGCAGTAAGCTGTGATCATGCCACTGTACTCCAGCCTGGGGGACAGAGCGAGATTTTGTCTCAAAAAAAAAAAGAGATACCCCATGTAACATGCTATGATTCATTGATTCATTCATTCTCTCTCCCGTCTCTCTCCTCTTCCTCCCTGAAGTCATAGGGAAATTTGTCTGGCTTGGCCATCACCTTCACCTTTGCATCTCTACATTCCCATCTAAACAATAACAAACTTCTGTTTGTTACCACACCCTATTCTGGCATTGTATTTACTCAAGACTCTATCTCACATGCTGGCCTTTACACTTTCTATTCTCTCTGACTTCCTCCTCCAACTCAGCACCCTCTTCCTGTGCTTATTCCTAGGGTTTCTTCAGGTATCAACTTGCTATTACTTATTTCTGAGACCTTCCCCTTGTGTCCTCTCAAGCAGTTTCAATGCCCCAGTCCTACACTTCCATAATACTTTCCCCATTAGAATTCATATTACAACTTTATTTAGGTTGCTTGTTATCTCTTTTCCTGCACAAGCTCTGGGACTGTGTTAAGAAACAGACCATATCTTTCTTGTTCCTTTCTGTGACCTCAGTGTCTTTTATACTCTACGTCCTTAACAATTATTTTTGAAATGAAAGAAGACAGGGAGAGAAAAAAAAAAAAAGGAAGAAAAGAAGGAGAGTTATGAGACTTCCATTTTATTTCTTAATTGGAGTTTCATTGATGTAATATGGTCTGTTTTAAAAACTCACACATCTGGAATACATCATTTACCACGTTTGTAAGGAATTTCTGATATATTTATATTGCTTTTGTTTATATTTCCATTGAGGTGAAACTAAAATAAGAAAATACACTGCCTATAACAAGAAAAATTGGCACCTATTTTACCCTTTTAAAATAATTTCAAAGACTAGTGAACCCTTAAAAGTTGATATTTCCAATTGGGACAAAGGGTGAAAGTATTACCCCATCCTGAGTCTCTCCTATATGACCCCATCGCCCTCCCACCAAAAAATATCAAATTATCAAACATAACAAACCTCCCTTGTTTCAGTCCCAAGTTTAAGTTTTCCAAGAAGAAGCTTTTAAGAATTCATATTAAAATGTTCTGAGACTATGTATTAGTCAGCTCAGGCTGCCATAACAAACTACAGCAATCCCCTCTAATCCCCTCTAAGTTTTGCTTTCCACAATTTCTGTTACCTGCAGTAATGGCTGTCTGAAAATTGATGAGCATAGTACAATGAGGTATTTTAAGAGAGACACAGAGAAAAAATATATATTCACATAAATTTTATTTATTTATTTATTTGTTGAGACAGAGTCTCACTCTGTCACCAAGGCTGGAGTGCAGTGGCATGATCTTGGCTCACTGCAACCTCTGCCTCCTGGGTTCATGCCATTCTCCTGCCTCAGCCTCCAGAGTAGCTAGGACTACAGGTGCCCGCAACCATACCAGGCTAATCTTTCTGTATTTTTAGTAGAGATGGGGTTTCACCATGTTAGCCAGGATTGTCTCCACCTCCTGACCTTGTGATCTGACTGCCTCAGCCTCCCAAAGTGCTGGGATTACAGGCGTGAGTCACTGCACCCAGCCCATTCACATACATTTTATTATAGTATATTGAAATAATTTTTCTATTTTGTTATTATTGTTATTCATCTCTTACAGTAATCTATAAATTAAACTTCATCATAGGTACCCATGTATAGGAAAAAGCATAGCATATAGAGGGTTTGGCACTATCCATGGTTTTAGTCATCCACTGGAGGTCTTGAAACATATTCCCCATGGATAAGTGGAGACTATTGTATCATAGACCGTGTGGCTTAAACAGCAGAAGTTTATTTATTTATTTATTTTTACCATTCTGGAGAGTAGACATTCAAGATCAGGGTGCCAGTATGGTCAGGTTCTGGTGAGGGTTCCCTTCCTGGTCTATAGATGGCCACCTGCTCAGTATATCCTAAAATAGGCTTTCCTCGGTGCCTGTCAGCCCTTGCTCTCTCCTTCTTGTAAGGTCACCAATCCCATCATGAGGGCCTCACCCTCAGGATCTCATCTAACCTAATTACCCCTGAAAGGCCCCATCTCCAAATACATCACACTGGCGCTTAGGTGTTCAATATGAATTTTGAGAGAACACAATTGGGTCCATACCAAACCAATTTATTATCCTTCTAGGGACCTTAGAAAAAAACAGAACAATCTGTATTTGTTCTGTCCAATACAATAGCTACTAACACCATGTAGCTATTTAAAATTAAACTTAAATTTTTTAAAATTAATGAAATTTAAGATTCATTTCCTCCATGTCAGTAGCAACATTTCAAGTGCCCAACAGTCACATGTACCAGGGGATCTCATATTTGGCAGCACAGATACAGAACATTATCATCACTGAAAGTTCTATTAAACAGTGGTGGTCTAGATCAATCGTTTAACACTAAGGAATCTCTCAAGGTAAGAATTTTAGACATGTACATAAGTAAGAAATCTATTGAGGGATAGGCTGAGTACTGGTTTCTCTACTTCTTCTGTTCCACCCTTTAACAAAAAGGTGGGTTGTTATTACACATACTAGGAAATGCAACTCAACCTGACAATTAAGGATTTCATTTACTCACACAAAATGGAAATTCAAAGAGAATTCTGGTATGGTGTATCAGGGCGTTTGCTCCATTTTTCTCTAAATCTTTCAAAGTCTTCTATTAACATTTTAAACCTGAGCCTAGTTTCCCTCCATGATTACAAACGGCTGCAGTAGTTCCAGGCCTCACATCTGTACCCCACATCATTCAGAGAAAGAGATTCTCTTTTCATCCTACCTTAGAAGGGAAGTTCTTTATTTCACCCTGCTTGGCTCAATATTTAAAAATAATCATTTCCAGGTAAGTAACAAGAATTGATAGTCTTAAAACTAGTCACTGATTCAGTCATCATGGCAGCTGTGTCAGGTTAGGCTGATTTGCTCACGCCTGTGAGGACTCACTCTGGGGACTGAGATGAAGTCAACCCCCTGCTTCCCCCCAAAACTGCTCAGTTACTATGCAATAGAGGAAGGTAGTTCTGCAAAAGAAACTGTGCGCTGTTGGAAAGGAGAAGAATGGTGTATCAGTCTGTTTTCACACTGCTATAAAGAAATACTCAAGAATGGGTAACTTATAAAGGAAAGAAGTTTAATTGACTCACAGTTCCACATGACTGGAGAGGCCTCAGGAAATTTACAATCATGGTGGAAAGTGGGGAAGCAAGGACTTTCTTCACATGGCGGCAGGAGAAAGATGAGCAAGCAGGGGAAATGCCAGATGCCTATATAACTGTCAGATATCGTGAGAACTTACTATCACGAGAACGGCATGGGGAAATTGCCCCCATGAAATAATCATATCCCACAAATTCCCTCCCTCAACGCGTGGGGATTATGGGGATAACAGTTCAAGATGAGATTTGGGTGGGGACACAGAGCCAACCCATATCATATGGATACTGAGCAGGCACCCAGCCTTGTGTGTGCCCCTATACACATCCTCAGCAGTCAAAGGACTGGCTCTGGATACAAGTAGCTACTCATAGTAGAGATTAAGCAGTCTGTTAACTCCTAACCCAGACGACTACAGTTTCCCAATGTTGTGCTCTGATTCCACAATTCTTTTTGCCTCCTATTCCAGCCAAGAGCCAGAACTGATTCATTTTAAGCTTTCCTCATTATTATTTTGGGATATATATGTGCTTTCCTTATATTTCTTAAGATGTCTCTTATTGTATAAGGGGCTTTAAAATCGAGCAATAAAAGAGAGAAGGAGGTTTCAAAATAAATAATCTGAAGTCAATAGCTTTCTGAAATACAAACAACAATCAGAAAATATTATGGAATAAAGGATATATTCAGGACAATAAGAAAACTGCAAATCCAAACTCTATCCTTTAAGTACCCTATGCCCCTAAAGAATTCATTTAAATCATTTACACAACAGTAAAACAGGATCTGTAAATAATAATTACTAGGATTAATAACATAATATAAATTTTTAAAGTGCCTGATCACAGTGATCATACAATAAATATTATGATGATAAAATAATGATGATTATGTCAGATAAATACCTTGAAATCATTTTAACAATAGATGAGTTAGACCTATATGAAGAAACTATAGTTTCCCAATTAACATAAGAAAAAATGTCAATAAATGGTAAATCATACCATAATACTAAATGGAAAAACTATTTACAATCAAGACTGTATTCCAAATCCATGTAAGAAAGAATAGACTATTTAACAAATGTTCTTGGCATAACTGGCTAACTAGGAAGAAATACATTTATATGCTTCAATATTACCCTATACAAAACTAAGTTCTGAATAAGTGAAATGTTTTAATGTATAAACTATAAAATTCTCTAAGAAAATAGGAGTAAAATGTATATAATTTGGGGGCAGGGAAGGCCATTCCAAGAGTGGCAGCAACATTTGAAAATTTAAAGAAAAAGACTAACAGATTTTAAAGATAATTTACTGATGCAGAGTGGCGGCTGCCTGGCTTCAAAATCTAGCACCACCAACACTATAGTTTCTTCATATAGGTTTGACTCACCTGTTGTTAAAATGATTTCAAGGCATTTATCTCACATAATCATCATTTTATCATCATAATATTTATTTTATGATCACTGTGATCATAGAGAAGCAGGTTTTCTCTTGTGAAAGTTTCTTATCTTTTCTCTGCATCAGTGTCCTCTTCTGCTGAACACCTATTTATATTGGACATTTGTTTCTACCCTCCTCTGTGTTCTGCTCTACACACATATATTTGTTGCAGGAGCAAGAAGTCTAATACTACATTTCCCAGACTTCCTAATAACCAGGATTTGTGATGCAATCTTGATTCTGCCAGTGTGATATATGGCCACAAGATTTGGAAGACAAAACACAAGGTAGATGTCATTCTTTTGTGGCTGGAACAATTAACTAGCAATTTCCAACACATGAGTTTTTGTAGTGGTCAGGGTTCACATTCCAGAATGTAGTCACGATCTCCTGGTCGCTAGACGTTTTAGTATGGGAATGGTGATATCAGAAGCAGCAGCAGCTTCCTAACCTGTGGATTTCCTCTATCTAAATCTGACCTTAAAACTAATAGCTTGATGGTGACTCTCATGACTTCCACTCCTCCACCCTTCCAGTGAAATTTGTAAGAACTCAGTTCCCTCTACTAAATATTTTTCTCTTTGAAATTCCTGGAATGTGTTCTATTTCCTGGGATGAACCCTAACTGATACAAACATCTAGTTATTCTTTTACTTCAAAAATAATTACAAAAGATTATAGGGAAATCAACACAAATTTTCATAAAGTAGACATACTAAGTAAAAGCTAGCTTTCAACAGGAAATTGATCAAGCATAAAATACATAGAACACAACGCAGCCATTAAAATGGTAAAATATTCATACAGTTAGTTCATAATTAAATTATATTGTGTGAATAACCTTATATACAAATGCTATAAATTCAAAACGAGTATAAATGTATATAGTAAAATATAAGGAAAAAATCTCGTCCACATTTATCTCTCAGTTACCTGATTATCCTCTCCAGAGACAATCCAGGTAGCCAAAATTTTCTTTATATTTCAAGAGATATTCTATTCCTATACAAATACATGTAAGTACATTCAAATATATATATTGCTTTTCTCACTATATAATGTTTCTCATAATAGGTACATTTGCCTTATTCTTTTTAATGACAACATAAGATTTTATTGTTCTTATGTACTGCTTATTTTACTGATAAATAATAATTGTACATATTCATGTGGTACATAGTGATGTATTGATACACATAATGCATAGTGATGAAATCAGGGTAATTAGCAAAACCATCATCTCAAACATTTATCAATTCTTCATACTGGGAGCAGTCAATATCTTCCTTCTAGCTATTTGATACTATATATTATTGACTGTATTTTTAACTATAGTCACTCTATAGTGCTGCAGAACAGCAGAACTTATTCCTCCTATATAGCTGTAATTTTATATCCTTTAGAAAACCTCTCCCTATTACTCCCTTCCCCCTATCCTTCCCAGCCTCTAGTATCCTCTCTCTTCTACTTTTTACTTCTATGAGATCAACGTTTTTAGTTTCCACATTTGAGTGAGACCATGCAGTTTTCAGCTTTCTGTTCCTGGCTTATTTTACTTAACATAGTGTCCTCTATTAACATCCATGTTGCCACAAATGACAGGATTTCATTCTTTTTATGACTGAATAGTATTCCCTTTAATATATAAACCACACTTTCCATTCACCTGCTGTTGGACACCTAGATTGATTCCATATCTTGGCTATTGCAAATAGCACTACAATAAACACAAGAGTGCAGATGTCTAATCAACATACTAATTTCCTTTCATTTGCATAAACTCTCAGTAGTGGAATTTCTGCATCATATGGTAGTTCTGAGTCTGTTGGAGAATCTCCATATTATTCTTCATAGTGGCTATACTACTTTATGTTCCCACCAACAGTGTATGGGTTCTCTTTTCTCTCCATCTTAGTAGCCATCATAACTGTGGTGAGATGATACTTCATTTCTGATTTGCATGTCTCAGAAGATTAGCAATGCTGAGCATTTTTATATATTTGTTGGACAATTGCATATCTTATTTGGAGAAATGTCTGTTCAGATCATTTGTCCTTTTTTAATCCGATTTTTTTTTTATTTCTTATTATTATTATTATTATTTTTTTTTTTTTTTTTTTTTTGCCGTTGAGATGTTTCCATTCCTTGTATATTCTGGATATTTATCCCTCTCAAATGAGTAGTTTACAAATATTTTTTCCACTCTATAGGTAGTCTTTTCTCACTCTATTGATTATTTTGCTGTGCAGCTTTTCAGTTTGATATAATCCCAGTGGTTTTACTTTTGTTGCCAGTGTTTTTAAACTCTTATTCATAAAATCTTATCCCAGACCAATGTCTTGAAGCATTTCCTCTACATTTTCTTCTAATGGTTTTATTGTACAGTGTGAGAGGTGGGGGTCCAGTTTCATTCGTCTGCATATGGATATCCAATTTCCCTGGCACCATTTACTGAAGAAAGTCTCCTTTCCCCAGTGAGTGGTCTTGGCACCTTTGTCAAAAGTAAATTGGCTATAGATAGGTGGGTTAATTTCTGGGTTCCCTATTCTGTTTCATTGTTTTATGTGTCTGTTTTTATGCCAGTACCATGCTGTTTTAGTTAATACAGCTTTGTGATACCTTCTGAAATCTAACAGTGTGATGCCTTCTGCTTTGTTCTTTCTGCCCAGGATTTCTTTGGCTATTGGGGTCTTTTGTGTTTCCATACACATTTTAAGATTTTTTTCTATTTCTGTGAAGAATGTCATTGGTATTTTGACAGGGATTACATTAAATCTGTAGATTTGGGGAGTATTGTCATTTTAACAATATTAATTCTTCTGATCTATGAACATGTGATTTATTTCCATTTGTTTGTATCTTCTTCAATTTCTTTCATCAGGGTTTTGCAGTTTTCCTTGTAAAAGCTTTTCATCTCCTTGGTAAAATTTATTACTCAGTTGTTTGTGTGTGTGTGTGGCTGTCATAAATGGGATTGCCTTCTTGGTTTCTTGTTTTGGCTGTTATTTATTTACAATACTGATTTTGTGTAAGTACTGTATCAGAAAAATCATGCTGATTTTGGATATTGATTTGGTATTCTGCTGTAACTTGACTGCATTTGTTTATCTTTTCTAAGAGTTTATTTTGGTAGAGTCTTCAGGTTTTTCTATATATAAAATACTATTATCTGCAAACACAGACATTTTTACTTTCTCCTTTCTGATTTGGATGTCTTTTATTTCTTTTTCTTGCCTAATTGTTCTGGCTAGGACTTCCAGTGCTATGTCGAATATAAGCAATGAAAGTGGGCATTCTTGTTGTGTTCCAGTCCTTAGAAGAAAAGCTTTCAGCTTTTCCCCATTCAGATATTTGCTATGGGTTTGTGGTATATTTTTATTTTGGCTCTAATCTTCATTATTCTTTCCTTCTACTATTTTAGGGTTTGGTTTCTAGTTCTTTGAAGTGCATCATTAGGTTGTTTATTTGAAATCTTTCTAGTTTTTTGATGTAAGCATTTATTGCTATAAACTTGCCTCTTAATACTGCTTTTGCTGTGTCTCATAGGTTCGGTATGCTGTGTTTCTTTTCTTATTCATTTCAAATATTTTATTTCATTCTTAATTTCTTCCATCACCCATCGGTTTTTAAGAAGGTGTTTAATTTCCATGTATTTGTATAGTTTCAAATGTTCCTTTTTTTACTGATGTCAGTTTTATTACATTACATGCAACACGATGTGTGAATGAGTATGTATGAAAAATAAATGTCTAGAGATTTAAAACTATGTAAAAATGTTATACTCACCTTTACTTTTGAGAAATACATTACGTCCAAAAGTCCCATGAGTCAAAGATATTTATTTTACTTACAAGTTAGTCTGCCACCGTTATGAGTGTGTATGTCTGCACATGCATATGTGTATGCATATGTATATATATATGTACTGACAGAAACACTAGACATCTGGACCAGAGAACAAATCATATATTACTCACAGCAAAAAGAGCAGCAAGAGTAATATCTTGCATGAGTTCCCCATGCCCCAGTTCCTCACAGGGCAATGCAATGAGGACACGGTATCGACCTATATGTGTGGCAGAGTTTGCACCACAGAACAAGATCCCTGAAATTATGAGACTAATGATTTATATAGGGTAGCTGGTATATCTGCTCCTCTCTCTCCTTATGTACACAGAGAAAGAGAGAAATCTTACAACCCTGGAAGGTAACTGAATATTTGTCCATGGGAGGTAAGTTTCTACAACTCTCTGGAGCAATTCACAATCTCTAGTTTCCAAGACCTTTGTATGAAAACATGTCCCTTGCTCAGAAATCCCAAATCATGCAGAAATGTGAAACTATGCACAGAGAACTGACTTCCAAAAATATTATATCAAATTAACCTACAATGTGATATCTCCACCAAGTTGGAGACTGTTTCCTCAAACATTCACTACAATAAAGTTATCCATTTTAATTTGCTATTCTAATACGTTAAAATTTTATTTAAAATTTGTTTTAATTTCTATTTGTAATGATTAAAAGTTATATTCTTATTTTTGTAAAAGTTGTAATTTTTGTTAAACTGCTAGTTTACATAATTTGCCTATTTTGCTAGTGTACTAGTTGTCTTTTAGTATTGATTTATAGAATTTTTCCCTGAGATCCTCTGAAAGTGCATCTTGAGGAAAACATTGATGTATGCATGCTATATTGAGGAACATGATCCCAGAAAGCAAAGGTGGGGGACAGCAGTATATGTGGAAGAAGAGAGTCAATACAGCCAGTTTTTCCAAGTTAATATACAACTGTGAAAAACTAACAGACTTTCTGAGAAGCCTTATGCAGTGGACCCCAACCTTTTTTGCACCAGTGGCTGGTTTCATGGAAGAAAATTTTTCCATCGAGGGGCGTGGTGCAGCGGGGATGGTTTCAGGATGAAACTGTTCTACCTCAGATCATCAGGCATTAGTTAGATTCTCATAAGGAGCACACGATCAAAGTCCCTTGCATGTGCAGTTCACAATAGGTTACGAGCTTCTATGAGAATATAGTGCCACTGCTGATCTCACAGGAGGTGGAACTCAGGTGGTAATGCTTGCTTACTCCCACCTCCTGCTGTGTGCCCTCTGCCCCACCTGCTGTGTGGCCCAGTTTCTAAGAGGCCACAGACCAGACCAGTACCAGTCCGCAGCCTGGTGGCTGGAGACCCCTGCCTTACAGGATATGTCTCATGAAGGAAGATGGAAGCATTTATGTCTAGGCTCCTGTATCCATTGGTCAAGAGTTGGCTGATTTGCTGGGTGTAAACTATCCCACACTTCCTTGTGGTTGTCCATGCCTGAGTGCCAGGTGATTCCTATGGAACCCTAAACATTAGGGCAGGAAGAGAGGGACTCACAATATGTTCCTAGAGTGAGCCTATGTCAGGATACATCTGCTCAAAACTGATCAAAGCCAGTCCAGAACTGGTCATCATAGCCTTGGTCAGACTATAAGATGAAGCTGAGAGGATGTCAATGGGGCATATGAAGTGTCCAATTGGTACACTTACGTCCCTCTAGATCTCTCAAATCCACTTTTTCACTGAGTCCCCTATAACACAGAACGTTTTTCCAGCATTTCTATCAATAAAATATCTGTTATTTACGTTTTTCTTCCCTTAACCTAGGACTTAAATTAGGGTAGAAAAAATCCCCCAGTACCTTCCTTGGAATTCCACTACTGAAGTTCTGTCTTAGTGTCGTCAGGTTGCTGTAACCATAACCAAATACCATAAACTGGGTAGCTAATACACATAAATTTATTTCTCAGAGTTCTGGAGAGACAGGGATGTCCAAGATAAGGTACTGGCAGATTCAGTGTTGGTGAGGGTCATTTCTCTTTAATGACACCTTCCTGCTGCATCTTTTACATGGTGGAATTGGCCAATGAGCTCCTTGGGCTTATTTTATAACAGCACTAAACCCATTCATGAGGGCTCTACCATGATGACCCGGCCACCTCTCACCTCCCGATACCGTCACTCTTGGGATGAGGATTTCAACATATGAAGTTTGGACAAATACAAACATTTAGACCATAGCAAGTTCTATTCTAAGGATGTTCAATTAGTGTCACTCTGAATTTCCGGCAAAGATTCCAGTGGCTCCCATGAAGCGTTTCCAAAAGAACATCATTTTATTCAAAACTGCTCTATGTCTTCTGTATCTGGACAATATATTGTACTTATTAGAATCCATTTGAACAAATAACAAATAATTTTGAAAAAACGCAAAGTACTCTCAGGCAGTAATAGTCTCATAAATAAATTTAAGAAAAGGTCAAATATGCTGTTTTTACTCTTTATTTGTAAATTAGTTTTAATTTCAAGATTCAAGGAGATGAAACATAAAAATATAACTGTCATTGACAAAAATTATGTGTACTCTTTGAAACTAACCTCTACTCCAACCCATTTATTACAATAACTCAATCAGATTTTAAAGTTGCCAAGTACCTCACTACCAGATTAAAGATCCTCTAGTCCTTAATTAAGTGGAGAGTACATTTGGAGAAGTAGAATGAAGTCAAACCTGGAGTTGTCCAATTCGTTTTTCTTTAATATGGGCCCTGGGAAATCTTTAAACACTAAATCCGGAAATTCACCTCAAGTAAGGCAGCTTATCTAGGCCGGAATTTAAGAGATATGACACTTATAGAAACATTATATTTTTCTTATAGAACCAAATTTAACAGGATTGGTGAAAATCGGTCAGGATCACACTACTTTTGGACTCTCTCATGATTACTTTACATATTGATAACAACCCAAGAAGATATAGTGATTTTGATCGGATTATCTATGCTCCCCATCCTTATAGCGGTACTTGGAATACATTTCATGGCTCTGAATGAGCATTCTGAACTTTTGCAATTGCAACCAAAGCAAAAAATTGACAAATGAGATATAATTAAACTAAAGAGCTTCTGCACAGCAAAAGAAACTACCAACAGAGTGAACAGATAACCTACAAAATGGGAGAAAATGTTTACAAACTATGCATCTGACCAAGGTCTAATATTCAGCATATGTAAGGAACTTAAACAAATTTACAGACAAAAAAACTAACAATCATATTAAAAACTGGGCAAAGAACATGAACAGACACTTTTCAAAAGAAGACATTCATGTGGCCAAGAAACATATGAATCAGAGTTCAACATCACTGATAGAGAAATACAAATCAAAACCATGAAGAGACAAATCTTTTTTAAAAGAAATCTTATCTTCAAGTAAGGAAGATAACATAATGGTACCTTTTATGTGTGTAATTTTTAATTCATAAAATAAACTTTGCATTCTAAAAATAAAAATGTAAAGAATATACAGCCACAGACCCCAATTCTTTGCTCCTTCCAGGAACAGCATCTCCTCTTCTGAAGCCCCTGGCAAAGGTCCACAGAGTTACCAGAAGTGAATATCTGACTCTGCAGGTGGGGATTCTTTCCACTTCCCCTGGAACTTTCAGTTTTTCCATACACTATATTCTGCTTTGACAAAGGACTATTAGGAATAAACGCTTTTTAAAAGCAACATCCTATAATAAAATGTATCAGCTCATTTCTAACTTTGGACACCGTCCATGCACTCAACATGAAATGACATCCTGCAAAATCCCCAAGTGGGGCTGGCAGCCTGTGTGGCTCACCATGTGAAGATGAAACCAAATCACCTTCCCCAGGACCACAGAGACTAAATAAATAAAAAACCAAAGTGTAAGAAGGGCAGGATAGCACATTCGCAAACTTTGGGGAAAGCGTTCTTCCTTCACTTTCCCTCCTTGATACCTCAACAAGGGGAAAACAGCTGACCTTTTCAGTAGGATGTTCCTTTTATAAATCCCCACCATCCTCCTGCAAATTTCTTTAATACAAAGATGAAAATATTGAGAAGACAACTTCTCTTGTCATTCTATCATTGTTTTTCTTTTTTAAAACTCTTAAATATGGAGTTTTGAGGGGAAAAAAACATTGTTTCACCTGGGATTAATAGAATAAAAACAGTTAAAGGTAAACTTCAAAGTGAAAATCCTAAGAACGAAATATTTGAATTTTTAGACTTTTCCATTCTGGTTAAAAGGAAATTAGAGGAGTTTAAATTGTTTTCTTAAAGATTGCCCATTACTACTTTATCACTCTCCTGTCCTTAAAGAAACCATCAAGTCACTTAAGGATTGTAGCCATATTTGTATAAACAATAGTGGATATAAAATGCTAAGCACAATACCTGAAATATGAGCACTTGATGATGATAATGATGATGATAATGATGATGATGATGATGATTTCCCCGCAATACTTTCCCTATACACATAGACCTCTGTAAATACTTTATCAGGTTCTTTGATACCAATCACATCCAACTAGCCCTGGTCTAAAAATATCTAGATTTTTAATCATGAACTTTAGGCAACTAATAGAGAAAGTATTTACCATGGCATCTTTTTTCTTTAATTCTGTAATGACAGATAGTTGTTCTGTACTAAAATATATGTTGAGAAGAAAAGTAATTAAAATCCTTCTGATCTACTATGTAGACATCATAGTTTTCCTCTACAATTCACGAAAAGACAGTCCATGAAAAAAAAAAAAAAACCATCTGTACTTTCTTCTATACTTGTCAGCATCTCTAAAATTAGCAAGTAATAACTCAGATGACCCTAAGAGTATACAATTCAAGGAATGTGTTTTATACTCCCCTCTTTGTGCAAGTACAGTGTGCTCTGCTACTAACAGAAGGTCAGCTGTTGACAGGTAGAGTCATTAAAACATAAGTGATCTTTCATTTCAACACTCTTTGAAATTATTTTGCCAAGGAAATGCAGTTGTAGTATCCTCAATGGTTTGGTGAAAATACATAAAGAGGAAGTCATAAAGAGAAATCGAAAAATCATCCTAATTGTTATAGATTTGTCTCTCTCTTATTTAGCCATTCTTCTTGAGGCAAATTTATACAAATATTCATAGTTGGCCTTTTATAAACCCTAGCTAACTTTAGAGTTATTAAAGAATATATACTAGATTATAGTTCAAAATACAAAACCTAGGAAAAACAATTCCTTACTAAATTCCAACAAACAGAATAGTATATCACAGCAATTACTTAACAGCAAACTGCATGAGGAATGTATTTCAAACCAAAGACTCTGATTATACTAATGGATCGAAGAATTACATTTGCTTTAAAATTTAGCTCAGGGCACTCCTGCATTATTTTAAGCACTTTGCGTTATTTGATTTAGACCACTGATAAGAAATTGTTCTGACAATTTGGCAACAGAAATATAAGATTCTGTTATTGTAAAACTAACAAATACCAAGATCTTAGAAATAAACTCTAGATTCCCCAGACATATCAAAGTAACTGAGACAGGATAGAAATATCTTTTACCTGAGTAATATCACTAGCCCTGAGCAGGATTCTCATTAGAACAAAACCACTGTGAGGACAAGGAAATCAGCACCCAGAGGAAAAATTTAAAAATATATCTTCTTTAAAATGTTTTCTAGAGCCTGAGTCCATAAATTTTATATTTGCTATAAAAATATAGCAAATTGCTGGGATGAAAAGAAAATGTAGCAGAGGCTGCCAGCTGTCCAAAAATGAAAATAAGATTCTTCCCTTCTTCCACTGTAAAAAATTTGTAGTTGTGACTTCACTGCCCAGCAAGAAACTGAGCTCTCCAGCCCCCACGCTCTAAGTGTAGGCTATGATTAAGAGCTTCACCATGGGATTGAAGCATACATTATGTGTTTAACTTGTTTAAGCGTAATTCCCTGGCCCCAGATTTCTGTTCTTTGCCCTTTCATCTGCCTCAAGGTTCTCCTCCATTCTTTTAAGCACTGAGGAGCCTTTTGATAAGGAACCTTGAATGTGAGTTGTTGACAATGGCAATGCCACATTATTCACCTGATTCCAAAATACTTGCATGGAGGAGAGCCTACTACCAACCTCAGAGAAGGTTAGGAACGATAAACCTAGTCTCTCAGCCACCGAACACTTTAATTTCTTTGTTCAAGCACCTTAGGTGCCCCTAACCAAACACAGAAAAATTTGGAAATGATGAGAAGAGAAGACCACTGAAAGAACGGGAGGAGTCGACCATCTAAAAACATGACATCACTTAAGAAGTTGCCACATTGCCAACACAATCCTAAGCCAAAATAAAAAAGCTGGAGGCATCATGCTACCTGACTTCAAACTATACTGCAAGGCTACAGTAATCAAAACAGCATGGTACTGGTACCAAAACAGAGATATAGACCAATGGAACAGAACAGAGTCCTCAGAAATAATACCACACATCTACAAACATCTGATCTTTAACAAACCTGACAAAAACAAGAAATGGGGAAAGGATTCCCTACTTAATAAATGGTGCTGGGAAAACTGGCTAGCCATTTCTAGAAAGCTGAAACTGGATCCTCCTTATATCTTACACAAAAATTAATTCAAGATGGATTAAAGGCTTAAATATTAGACCTAAAACCATAAAAACCCTAGAAGAAAACCTAGACAATACCATTCAGGACATAGGCATGGGCAAGGACTTCATGACTAAAACACCAAAAGCAATGGCAACAAAAGACAAAATTGACAAATGGGATCTAATTAAACTAAAGAGCTTCTGCACAGCAAAAGAAACTACCAACAGAGTGAACAGGCAACCTACAGAATGGGAGAAAATTTTTACAATCTACCCATCTGACAAAGGGCTAATATTCAGAATCTACAAAGAACTTAAAGTTACAAGAAAATATCAAACAACCCCATCAAAAAGTGGGCAAAGGATATGAAGAGACACTTCTCAAAAGACGACATTTATGCCTCCAACAGACATATGAAAAAATGCTCATCATCACTGGCCATCAGAGAAATGCAAATCAAATTCACAACGAGATACCATCTCACACCAGTTAGAATGGCGATCATTAAAAAGTCAGGAAACAACAGGTGCTGCAGAGGATGTGGAGAAATAGGAACAACTTTTACACTGTTAGTGGGACTGTAAACTAGTTCAACCATTGTGGAAGACACTTTGGCGATTCCTCAAGGATCTATAACTAGAAATATCATTTGACCCAGCTATCCCATTACTGAGTATATACCCAAAGAATCATAAATCATGCTGCTATAAAGACACATGCACGCATATGTTTATTGTGGCACTAGTCACAATAGCAAAGACTTGGAACCAACCCAAATGTCCATCAATGATAGACTGGATTAAGAAAATGTGGCACACATACATCACGGAATACTATGCAGTCATAAAAAAGGATGAGTTCATGTCCTTTGCAGGGACACGGATGAAGCTGCAAACCATCATTCTGAGCAAACTATCGCAAGGACAGAAATCCAAACACCGCATGTTCTCACTCATAGGTGGGAATTGAACAATGAGATCACTTGGACACAGGAAGGGGAACATCACACACTGGGGCCTGTCGTGGGATGGGGGAAGTGGGGAGGGATAGCATTAGGAGATATACCCAATGTAAATGATTAGTTAATAGGTGCAGCACACCAACATGGCACATTTGTGTACATATGTACACATATGCACATTGTGTACATGTATCCTAGAACTTAAAGTATAATAAAAATAATAAAAAAAGAGGTTGCCTAACAAATGTGAGATATAATTCTCAAATAATTCCAACTCATCTGCTAGACAACAAATAATTACTGACTCTGTAACCTTTGCTAGGAACTCTGAGGAAATGAAGATGAAAAAGACAAAATTTTGCCCTTTGGAAACACAATATCTGGAGGTGCTCAATAAAGCAGCTCATGGAAGGAAGCCAATTCCAGAGACACAACAGGCTTCCTTCAGCTACCCTTCCCTTCTCTTTGCCTCTCTTCCTCATAGGCACAGAATTGTTAATATATGTGACACGGCAGGAAGAAAAGAGAAAGCACAGATTTTTTAGAGATGATGGTGTTAGGTTTTTGTTTCCCATCTTAATGAAAATTTTTAAATATTTGCCATATTACAACTTTAACTTCTTTTTACAACATAACTGATCTCATAAACTTTTGAAGGTTTGGTATCTCTGGGGTTTTCTTAAGAAAGATATTCTCTTCTGAGAATTTGTTGACAGTATATTTACAGTCTTTGTAAATTCATAAATTGTTATAGATAATTTCCAAGGAAGAAGTTTGCACCCATGGTATTGTTTCCCTAAGATTCCCTACCACCTTGAAAGCAGAAAGCAAGTCTTCTATACTTATTCATTTTGCACCATGCCTGGCACCCAGCAGGAATTTAAAAAGATTATTAGAACTGTAAGTAGGTAAAACACCTTACCCTCATGAAGCATGGCAGAGCTAAGAGAAAACAAGAGTCTTGCCTCTTAGTGTAGTGGTTTTACAATATCTGCTGGTTGCTACATATGACACTCTATGAATCAAATTACTCAATATTAGCTATCAATCTTATGGTGAATTTTAAAAAGACAGTTGCTTCCCTTCTCTGATGTTTGTCTAATTACTTGCATTGACTAGTTCTAGCTTATGGCTATGTTCAAAAATTCAGCTGGATCTAACATTTTATATGTGAAAATATAATGAAATAAATCAAATAAACCCAATTGTGGAATATTCTAAGGAATACCATAATTTGGTGATTAGTGATTTTTGTCAAGGTAAAAGGAAAAGATATGTCTTGAAGGGAGAAAATAATAATTCTGAGAAAATGTCTTCAAGCGATATACGCCTTTGCTTGATTACAATATGGTCTCCTGCGTAGTGCTATCCATAACCATTCTCTATATCACTCCTCTCTTCCTCATCCTCCCAACCACAGTTAATAATTACTGCCTTTGAGATCTGTAGGGGAAGGAAAAGGCTGAAATCTAGACAGTAGGTGATTGAAAGAGGGAGTTAATGGCAATCAAGATTTGAAATATGTTATCAGAGGGATGTGCATTTTAGTCCTCCACTTACTTCCTATTTAAGAGCTTGTAGGATTTAAAACAGGGACTATTATCAGACACAGTCAAAATACTTAAAAGACTCAGTATTTACCTAGTCTAAGAAGGAAAAGTAAAACATACATGAATAAAATAAGGGAGAATAAATATAAACATATGTTATCTATGCCCATATATATTTTATGTGAATGTTTGCTTGTGTGTGTATATATACGCATACCTGAGTGAAGTCAGAGTAAAGGTGGGTGTGGAAATAAGAAAATATATTAGTATAATAAAAATGAAAATGACTTCCAAATAAGGGAAAATATCATAAGAAAGGCTAAAAAAGTATATTGTATAGGAAACAACTGAGGGATATCCTTGGCCATGTTGGGAAGTACCAAGAAATAAGGCTGGTTAGATGTTGATACACAGAAGTAGAAATTAGAAGATCCTGAAGACCAGGCTTGAGACATTTGTATATGTCATAACTAATAACAAAAAAAATACTTTCCTAAGAAAGCAATGTAATAAAAGCAGATACCTGCAGAGACCAAAATTCATGCATGCTCCAGTTCCAGATACCAAATAATGTCGTACTTGTATATAGGCTATACACATCCTCCTGTATACTTTAAATAATATTTAGATTACCTATAATACCTAATTCAATGTAAAGGCTATATAAATAGTTGTTACATTACATTGTTTAGGAAATAATGAGATGTGATATGTTTTTCTTGCAATTTAAGTAAAGGTTTGCAATGCTTTAATTAGAGATGTTGAGACTCAAATAGAAACTTGACAGGAAGCTTGCATTGTGTGCAGAAGCGTGATGCTATAGATATGGATAAAAAGAAATGACTCCTGAATTATTCCAGAGGAAAATCCATAAATATTGAGCATATAATAGGATTTATGTGCCAAAGAAGAGTAGTCAGAAATAGTCCTGAGGTCTGGAGAACGTATTTGCATTGTTACGGCATCACAAGAAAACAAATTTGTTTTTTCTCTTGATCTCTTTATAGAAAGCTGAAACATTCATAATCACAAATAATTTTTTGTCATAATTTTGTTCTGTTCTTCATCAAACTGAAATCAGTCGGCTCTCTGTATTTGTGAATTCAACATCTGCAGATTCAACGAATCATGGTTCAAAAACAGTCAAAAATATTGTGTCTGCACTAAACACGTAAAGACTTTTCCCTTGTTATTATTCCCTAAACAATACAGTATAACAACTATTTACATAGAACTTACATTGTATTAGGTATTATATGTAGTCTAGATATTATTTAAAGTATACAGGAGGATGTCGATAGGCTCTATGCAAATACTACACCATTTTGTATCGGGAACTGGAGCATTCATGGATTTTGGTATCTGCAGGAGGTCCTAGAACCAATCCCCCATAGAGACCAAGGGATGACTGTATGGCCAAAACTTTTTATTTCAGTCACCTTGCCTCATCTTACTATGCACATACACACATGCAATTCCTTAAATAACATATTTTGAGGAGTGACATATATGGTTTTTATATACAAACATTCAGCAATTATATATGTTGTGCAAGATTAACTTATCTTCCCATCACCATCTCCCATTCCTCAACACCCACAAACACACTAAGCTCTAGCCTAAGGGACTTGTGCCTTCCTGAATACATTTGTCCATACCTCTCTGTGCCTAGCACATGATTCTAGATGATGGTCCTTCCATCAGATATTCATCCTTCCCCTTGTTCACCTGAAAAGAATCTGCTCATTCTTCAAAATCCAGATAATTGATTCCTACTCTGTGATGCTTTCCTCAAAGTCCTGTGCATTTCTTGATGAGCATTTTTTGGCACCACTGAGCTTGCTAAAGGCCCTTTAGTACATAAAGATTAAATATAATTTTCATTCACAGAAGTTCACAGACTAATGGAGTGATAAGCATACAAGCAAGCAATTATAAAACAATAAGATATGTTCTATAATAAAGGCAGAGCTTATAAAAGGTAAAATAGAACGCATAAGGAAAAAATTATCTAGGTCTCTGTGGAAGGCAAGAAAAGTTTCCCATAACAGCTTGAACATACTCCTGACTATAACAATTGCCACGTTTTAAAATGATTGTTGTATGTGTCTGTGTGTTGTCAGTTCAGGTAATCTGGAAGTACACACCAAGATGAAGTATAAGAAATGTGTTGAGGGTAAAGGTTAAGAAACATAAGAAAAGAAGGAAAAAGAATAGCAGGGGAAGCCTTTATACCATGATGCAGATCTGACACCTGTGAAACAAGAAGAAAGAGAAAAGGGCAGGATTGGGTAGGAAGTTCAGGGGAGCACTAAGAAAGTCTTGGGCAGGACACAGGGGAATCCAGCACAAGAATTACTAGTGGAGCAGTCCTGCTTTGGGTAAAAATATGGTGAGGCCTGGCATCTTCATTATGCTCAGTAATTGACAGGGAGCTCCCTGGGGAGAGCTTGACTCACCTCAGTTGAACCAAAAACATGAGTAGTCAGAACTACATGGAAAAGCGGGTTCTCTCTAGAAGGAAGAACTAAGAAATACACCTTCATGGCTGCACCAGGCTGGCTAAAATGCTGAATTCTTCTAAGCCAGAAACCAAAGTTTAGTCTATTTGTATTTCCAGCCTTTATTATAGTGCCTGAAACTCAGTAAGTGTACAACCAATGTCTAACAAAACGATATTTTTAAGTGCAATATGGTGAGTTAGGCATTGTGAATGTAAAATGTATTAAAATGTATTATTTGATCCTATAGATCTTAACAAAAATATAAATGATACTGTAATAGAACAAAACCTGAGTGACAAAGGAAAAGGTACATACAGAAATTGCTACAGGGATATAAATCTTACACACAATGGGCCCACTGGCAGTTCTAAAGGCCTGCCAAATTCCAGATTCCCAAAAACATCTGGATAATAGATTCTTGTCATAGCTCTACAGAAATTAAGTTAGAAATATGTTTGTCCCACGCTGGGATAGCTGGGGAGGTTGGGAATAATAGATAAGATGTTCAGGGCTGAGTGTACTGGATGCACAGTGCTCCTTACCTTTGCAGTCATACTGTACACTGTGCAACTCTGAAATTTATGAGATCTGCTGTGATCCCTGCTCACTCAAACAACATATGCAACTGTGTTCCACTGGTAGGTCCAGTTTGAGAGTTCCATAAACGTAGACTTTTTACCTGTCATTAAACAATGTTGTGATTTCTCTATTGTGTACTCTTATTGAGCTAATTTCCTTATGTTTATTTTAGATAATTAAACCTAATTTGATTTACCCAAGTGGTATCTGTGTATGGCTCCTTTCAGCAATCTAAGCCTATTATTAACATTTTTCAGTATGGTGATTGTGCAGATTGGTAGAAGCCAAGGGATTTATGCAACAACTCTAAGACCTATCATGGCCACGTCTCTGAAAAAAAAAAAGTTCTGGAACAGTGGAAAGCAGGGGAATGCAACTGTAGTGTAATGCTTGCTGACCTTCCAGTTTGAGATGAAAAAGACCTTAACACAAGTGATGCAAGGTAAAATACATCAGCAGAGAATGAATAATATACCACCAACACTCAAAGGTCTGACCTGCTTGATAAAATAAATTAAAAATAAAAATGCATCATGGCCCAGTAATTTCTGGACAAAGTGACAAGAGACTCATTAAAACTTTGCAGCGATAGGAAGCAGAGGCACAAAGGCAAAGGTTATAGTCAACACAGAGATTTGTAGCACATGAAGAGTCATAATGGGCTGGAGCGGAAACCAAATGCTTGAAGGAGGTGAGTTTAAACCGAGTTCTTAAAGGCACAAAGAAGGAGGTGGGCATTGTAGGAGGGTGTTGTGACAAAAAAAAAAAAAGTTGGAAAATTATAAGGGAGCTGACCATATCCTCGGTATGATAAAGAGGCCCTTGTAAAGAAATATTGGTAAATCATTTGTTCATTTATATATGTCTTATCTTGTTCCAAAAAGGATTTTGGACCTTTTATTGGAATATTAGTTTGGGATCAGATTACATCAGAACTTGAATTTTAGGCTGTAGAATTCATCTTTTCTTCATAAAGAATGAAGAGCAGCAATCAGAACTGTGATGAATTTCCATCTTTCAGCTGAGTGTAGAACTCAGGTGGATGGATGTGAAGACAGTGTGTACATATAAAAGCAGGTACCCAAATACTAATTTATAAAGACCATCCTGAAGAGAGATGAACATCTTTTCAGTCTATACCATGGGTAAAGCAAATATATTTGTGTGCATCTACAGTTCAACTGTTTCCTCTTACACTGTCACTTGTGAGAGATCTAAGTAGCTGTGTATAAAAACAAAGACTGGAGAGAATAGGTGTAAGTGGACTACAGACCAAGAGCCAGATGTCAAATATATGGGCCCACTAGCAGGGCACCCAAGTTGGGCAAAGGGACTCCAGAGAATGACATCAAAGACAACCAAGAGAACACACCTTCCTAAATCACCCTTGTTTCAGGGTCCTAATTCATTTAGTATTTTCTGTATCTTTTGTGCCTTAGAGGCAAGCAGTTGGTATGGGTGTGTAACCTTTTAAGTGTCTTTCAAATGCTCAACCTCAGACAGCACATATAAAGAGATTAATTAGAAAACCATTGACATGACCAAGCAAGAGCAAATGTGGAGGAGGCATGGGACTTTGGCAATAGGTAAATACAAATACAAGAAATATCATGAAGAGTTTACAGAATCTAGCAACTGAATAGAAGTAAGAACTGAGAAAGAAATCATGATAATAGAATGGCACTAAAAGAATCATATAGCTTTAGAAGATATCCACTTTTAGGAGTAGGAAGGAGAAATGGAAAACTGGTGACACAAAAGGAGCCATCAGAAGATAATAAAATGACCAGCATATGGCAAATCATGGGGTCCAAGGAAGGAGAGAATTTCAAAAGCTAGAGAAGTTGTAAAAATTATGCAGACAATAGAATAAGTACTGAGATACCGAAGACAGTATAGATATAATACACTTTCAAGAATTTTGGAAGTCTAAACAATGTGAGGAGTAGGATAGAAACTTGGAAGGAAATCAGGTTCAAGAGAAGGATTTTTCTTTTCTGTGAATAGAGAGGATAAGGCATGTTTGCAGGAAATGACGTGGTCATTAGAAAGTGGAAGCATGAAGATAAAATGAGAAAAGGAATAGAAAAACTTCACAAGGTTGACAAAAGGGAAAGGAATCAAAAATAGTCAGTTATATGTTAAGGGGAAATAAGACAATGTTGCATCACGAAGGTCAAAGAAAGAGACATTAAAAATAGGTATAGGAGTATTAACAGCTTGAAATGTTTGAAAAAGATGAACGAAGAAATCTTAGAAAGGGTCGTTGGTTGTCTATTAAGAGATCAAACTGTGCCTTGGAAGGGAATGTTTTCAACTGTCTGTTGGGAACAGAAGCAAGATTGCAGAAGGACAAGGGAAAGGTAGGAAGTAGAGGCAGTAAATGTGAACTACTCTTTTGAGAACTTTCCTGAAGAGAATGAGATGAATGGGTAATAATTCAAGAGGTGCAGAATCAGAAGATGTATACAAACTCAGGGAGAACTGAGTAAGTTTGCAGGGGAGAGGAAGATACCAGTAGAGAGAGAAAGGATAAACGTACTGAAAAGAAAGGGAATAATGCTGAAGTAAGGCATGAAGAAATTGGGGAAAAAATGAATACAAAGCATAAGATGAAGGATTCATCCTGGAAAGAAGATAAACAACTTGTCTCTGAAAAAGAACAAAAAGAAGAAGATTTCAGTGAATGCATGTAACAAGATATTTTGAGAAAGGGAGTAATTTTAAACTTAGTCCAAATTCCTCCAAAGTCTTTATGAATGGTTGTCATTAACAAACAAACTATGTCAAGTATAAACCGTGCATAATAATCTTATGTTTCGTTTGAATTTTTCATTTAAATGGTTTTGATCGAATTCAGCTTTGGGTCTAGTGTCCTGTCTCTATGCTCTATTTCCATTGGATTGAGAAAGAATATGTTCAAGCAATTTTTAAATAAGACGGTGGATGGTGAAGTAAAAATATCACTAGATTTAGGGAATTACCAACTGCTGTAAACAAAACCATAAGGAACAAAAGCCCTGTCTGCTTCCTAACAGAAATAAAAGAAAGAGGAATGATGAGGATTCAGAATAGAGAGAATATTTATGTTCATTGGTATAGCACTGCAGACCTGACCTCTATTTTCAGAGATACAAGTGAACATCCTCTGTGCAGTACAACCCCAGGTAGTAAAAGTGCTAAGAGAAGGCTAGGAAGGAGGAAGGTAGCAGACATGGTAAACAGTTTGCTCCACATGGAAGCTGCTCTTCTCCTCATCAGCTTTCCACATTCTGCAGAAACTGGAAAGCTAAAAAGCTTTATTTCTCAGATCCCTTGCAGCTACTGTTCTGGGTATGCCTGCCAATCAGATGCCTGTGCATGAGACTTATAATTGAAGTAAATGGAGAGAGAGGTAGAAACACTTGAGATGTAATAAGGTAGTGCTGATTAGCAGCCATGTGGCTCTGAAATCCATAGTTCTGGGAGTGGATTCCAATTGATCCATCAGATGTAAGATGGTATGTTCCTGGAGCCAGCAGGCCTCCCAGAGGCAGAAAATACTGAAAACTGACTGGAATAAGCAGTCTCCTTGGCAGGCCAGTTCTAGCATGTTGATCTGGGGCTCATTCCTGGTGGTCTAGCATAAACCCTATTCCTCCAGCTATTCCAGACATTTTGTAAATACTTAAATCCCTATATTACATCCCTTTCCGCCAGTGGCTTCTGCTTCCTGAAACCAGACTCTGAATAATGCAGTAGGTCAGATGTCAGCAAACTATACCCCTAAGCCACAGTGGGCAGCTGTTTTTTGTAGCCTGAGAGGTAAGAATGGGTGTCACAGTTTTAAATGGTCACATGTTAAATGATTACATAAGTTAGATTTGCTTAATAAAAATAGAAGATGCCAAGTTAACCTTGAATTTCAGATAACAATTTTTAAGTATAAATATGTCCCAAATATTGTATGGAACATACTTATATTATTCAATGTTTGATTTGGCAACCCTAATGAAAATATTCTATTTTATTATAAATTTTGCCTGTTGGTCTGCAAAATCTAAAGTATTTATTATCTGGTCCTTTAAGAGAAAGGCCTTCGGCCGGGTGCGGTGGCTCAAGCCTGTAATCCCAGCACTTTGGGAGGCCGAGACGGGTGGATCACGAGGTCAGGAGATCGAGACCATCCTGGCTAACACGGTGAAACCCCGTCTCTACTAAAAAATACAAAAAAAAAAACTAGCCAGGCGAGGTGGCGGGCGCCGGTAGTCCCAGCTACTCGGGAGGCTGAGGCAGGAGAATGGCGTGAACCCGGGAGGCGGAGCTTGCAGTGAGCTGAGATCCGGCCACCACACTCCAGCCTGGGTGACAGAGCGAGACTCCGTCTCAAAAAAAAAAAAAAAAAAAAGAGAGAAAGGCCTTCAAGGGATTTGAGGACCACCTGCAGTAGATAACTCTTCTGCACATGTACCCCTCATGGTCCAGGGCTGTTGCACAAATTCCATCAGTTCAAGCTACATCTAATGAACATCTACTATGTGCAGTGCCTTGGGGAGAAAGTAAGGATTGTGTGTTTTCTTGGGAGTAAACTGGAAAGACTTGAGGTGACCAGAAAGCTAAGGGAGACCCCTTGGTAAAGCAGCAGCTAAATCCTTCCCAGAGAGAAGGATCCTGAAGCTGAGAGAGGTAAGGCCTCGAGTAACAAAACTCAATAACAGAAATAAAGATCCAGAGGAAAGAGAGGGGGCATTTGTCTCCAAGAAGACAGGCTGGCCCCAATTTCGAGGGAACTAGAAACAAACAGAATAGTCTCTAGCACAAGAACATCCCCAATGTGTTAAATTTTTTTTTGGTTTCTGTTGTTGTTGTTGTTGTTGTTGTTTTTGAGACAGAGTCTCGCTCTGTCACATGGCTGGAGTACAGTGGCGTGATCTTGGCTCACTGCAACCTCCACCTCCCAGGTTCAAGCGATTCTCCTGCCTCAGCCTCCTGAGTAGCTGGGACTACAGGTACATGTCACCACACCCAGATAACTTTTGTATTTTTAGTAGAGATGGGGTTTCACCATGTTGGCCAGGATGGCCCCAATATGCTATCTTATTGCATTCTGCCTCAATCTGGAGAGATGACCCAAGGCTATTCATATCACAAGGGCCCAGAGATATCTGTAAATCCACCATAAAAATGAGCAAAACACAGGAGTCCCCTGACTACAAAAAATGGAAAGCAGATCACATGTTGTGCCAGTTATTAAGGTGTTATATTATTGTCCCTCAGCCCCAAACCTACATTGCTTTACTATCACACTGCATTTGGGACTCTACCAACTACATTTGTGCTTTACTGAATCCTTCCTTGTTACGCTTCTCAAACAGGGGACTCTGCATGGAGACTTCCACACCGGAGGAGGAAAAAGAGATTGGCTCTTTCCCCCTGTGTTTCCTGAGGACTTCTTGTCTGTAGCAATTCCTGTGAAGCAGTACTTCTTGCCCCTAGCAGCAGCAGGTCCTTCCTTCAACTGTATGAATCTAGTTTGCAAGTTTTCCAGCACTTTCAAAACCAGTCTCGGGATCCCTGCTGAGAAATACCAACACCTCAAAGGTTGAAGTTTCAGCTCTGTGGGATTCCTTCTGTAAGTTTTTAAGATTTCGTGATTTCAACCATATTAAGCTCAAATCTTCTTCAAGATAATTGGCTATGGGAAACTTAGTTGACTGACAGCATCCAGTCACCTCCACTATGGCCCCATCACCACAACTGAGCTGAAGTCAAAGCCCCACCCACTGACCTCCACCCCTCCCACCAGCCCCTGCTCAATTCCTGCTAATGCCTAGGCACACTTGGTACCAGTGCCAGCCTTCATTCCTAAGGGATGTGGGACTCTTCTTGATGGACAGCTTTGTCTAGGGACTTCCCACCATCATGGTCAAAACTTTCTTAGAACAACTCCATGGTCTGAGAGTTTTCTGCCCTCCCTCCTTTTGCACAGGTGTCAGACCCACCCCAAAGCCTGAATACTCTTCTGTCTAATCCTTTGCCCTTCCCTTTTATCCCTCACAGGCATTTCCCCCAATAAATCTCTTTCACATTGAATCTTGTCTTGGTGGTTGCCTCCCCAATGAATTAGCACAGGAGTAATCGCAGTGGTCCAGGTAAAAGATGACACCTGGAGGGTGTTGAAAGTGGATATGGGGAGAAGTAGACAGCTTGGAGGGGGTGTTGGAAGTGGATATGGGGAGAAGTAGACAGCTTGGAGGGGGTGTTGGAAGTGGATATGGAGAGAAGTAGACAGCTTGGAGGGGGTGTTGGAAGTGGATATGGGGAGAAGTAGACAGCTCTAACACATACTGACCCGTATTATAGTAAAAATAATACACACCTGCCAACTCTAGGGCAGGTGGGAAGCAGGGATTTAAATTACATCAAATGGCATTGAACTACAGTCCCTGGTGACTTTGGATATAAACTGCCTCTTGTGTTATAAAACAAAGCTCCCTTTGGAATTCACTGAGGTAAATTCTCAAGTTTTAAATCATGATAGATAATGTTGCTAAGGGAAGTTGCATCAGATATCTGGAGGAACTTAATAGCCAGTTACTATACTAGTATTTCTCTCCCTCACTCTTTATCATGTGTTCTTTCTTCCTAAATTATTTTGTCTTCTATTTAGATGAATGGAAGTCCTTTCTCAGGACTCATCTTACTCCCAGCAGCAGTTATCATATATGATTGCTCACTATTTTCTTTTTCTGCTTTGAGTTCTTGGCTTTTGGGACACCACACATTCTCAGTTCTCTTCCCACCAAACACGCTACAACTTCCCGTTTCTATTTCTAGTTGCCCCTTCTCCACTTGACCTTGAAACATCAGAATGTCCCTGGACTCAATCCTCAGCCTTCTTCTTGATTTATACTCATACTTCTCACTAAGTTATCTTACGCAGTTCTGTGGTTTCAAATACTATTAATACATTTGTGACTCCCAGATTTATATATGAAACCCTGACTTCTTCCAGAGTTCCAGGCTTGCTATACAACTGCCAACCCAACAACTCTATTTGAATATTTAATAGTCATTTTCAACTCAACATATTCAATATGAACTTCTGATTTCCCAACACTCCCCCTATCCCTCTGCAATTTTTCTCCTCTCCCAGTCTTCCCCATCTCATAAAGAGGGTTCCCCATTTTCCCAGTGTCTTCCTGTCTTCTGTAACTGCTCTCCTTCCTTCTCTCTGGACTTCTTAACCATCAGCAAATCCTGAAATACCCTGTCAGACTTGACCTCCCCCATCACACCCTATCTACTTTAAGAGCTTACTTTGTCTTCACAGAATAATTCACTATTTGAATATGTGTATATACAGGCATACCTCAGAGATATTGCAGGTTGGGTTCCAGACCACTGCAATAAAGCAAGTCAGACACATTTTTTTGCTTTCTCGGTGCATATAAAAGTTGTTTACTCTATAGTGTAGTCTATTAAGTAAGCAATTGTATAATGCCTAAAAAACAAAAACAGTGTGCATACCTTAATTTAAAATATTGCTTTAAAATGCTAATGATCATCTGAGCCTTCAGGGAGTCATAATCTTTTTGCTGGTAGAGGGTCTTGCCTCAGTCTCAATGGCTGTTAACTGATCAGGGTGGTGGTTGCTGAAGATTGGGTGACTGTGGCAATTTCTTTAAAAAAAAAACCATGGATTTTGCTGTACCAATTGATTCTTCATAAAACGTTTCTCTGTAGCATGTGATGATGTTTGATACCATTTTACACACAGTGGAACATTTTCAAATATTGGAATGAATCCTCTCCAACTCTGCCACTGCTTTACCAAATAAGTCTATGTAATATTTTAAATATTTTGTTGTCATTTCGACAATGTTCACAGTATCTTCACCAGGAGTAGATTCCATCTCAAGAAACCACTTTCTTTGCTCATCCACAGAAGCAACTCATCACACACTCAAGTTTTTCATGAGATTGTAGCAATTCAGTCACATCTTCAGGCTCTATTTCTAGTTCTCTTGATATTTCTAACATATCTGTAGTTACTTCCTCTAATAAAGCCTTGAACTCCTCAAAATCATTCAATCAACTTCTTCCAAATCCTTCTTAATGTTGACATTTTTACCTCCTCCTGTGAATCACAAATGTTCTTACTAGAATTTAGAATGGTGAATCCTTTCCAGAAGGTTTTCAATTTACTTTGCCCAGATCCATCAGAGAAGTCAGTGTCTATGGCAACTATAGCCTAATGAAATGTATTTGTTAAATAATATTTGAAAGTCAAAATTGCTTCTTGATTCATGGGCTGCAGGATGGATGTTGTGTTAGCAGGCATAAAAACAACAGTAATCTCATCACACATCTCCATCAGAGTGCTTGGGTGACCAGGTTCATTGTCAATGAGCAGTAATATTTTGAAAGGAATCTTGTTTTCTGAGTAGGTCTCAAGCGTAAGCTTAAAAATGTTAGTAAATCATATAGTAAATAGATGTGCTGTCATTCAGGCTTTGCCATTCCATTTCTAGAGAATAGAGAGTGTCAATTTAGCAAAATTCTTAAGGGCCCTAGGATTTTCAGAATGGCAAATGAGAACTGGCATCAACTTAACGTGACAAGCTGCATCAGCCCCTAAGAAGAGAGATAGCCTGTCTTATGAAGCTTTGACTCCAGGCATTTACTTCTCCTCTATAGCTATCAAAGTCCTAGACGGCATCTTCTTCCAATAGGAGGCTGTTTCACCTTCACTGAAAATCTGTCGTTTACTGTAGCCACCTTCATCAATTATCTTAGATAAATCTTCTTAGATACTTCCTGCAGCTTCTCCATCAGCACTTGCTGTTTCACCTTGCACTTTTATGTCCTGGAATAGCTTCTTTCCTTAAACCTCATGAACCAACCTCTGCTAGCTTTGAACCTTTCTTCTGAAGCTTCCTTGCCTCTCTTAGCCTTGATAGAATTGAAGAGAGAGAGAGCCTGCTATGGATTAGGCTTTGGTTTAAGGGAATGTTGTGGCTGGTTTGATCTTCTATTTAGATTATCAAAGCTTTCTCTATATCAGCAATAAGGCTGTTTCACTTTCTTATTATTCTTGTGTTCCCTGGAATAATACTTTTAATTTCCTTCAAGAACTTTTCCTTTGCATTCACAACTTGGCTATTTGGCATACAAGACATATCTCTCAGTCTATTTTGGCTTTTGATATGCCTTCCTCACTAAGCATATTTCCAGCTTTTGATTGAAAGTGAGAGATGTATAGCTCTTCTTTTCACTTGAACACTTAGAGGCCATTGTAGGGTTATTAGTTGGACTAATTTAATATTATTGTGCCTCGGGGAATAGGGGGCCCAGGGAGAGGGAGAGGGAGAGAGATGAAGGGAAGGCTGGTTGGTGAGCAGTTAGAACACACACAACATTTATCAATGAAGTTCACTGTCTTATGTTGACACAATTCTGTCACCCCCAAACAGTTACAATCAAAGATCACTAATCACAGATCACCATAACAGATAAAATAGTAATGAAAGAGTTTGAAATATTGTGAGAATTACCAAAATGTGATACAGAGACGTGAGGTGTGTACACGTGCTATTGGGAAAACGGCACCAATAGATTGGCTCAATGCAGGGTTGACACAAACCTCCAATTTGTTTAAAAAAAATTGTTAAAAAATAGCTGCAAAGCTCAATAAAGTAGCGTGCAATAAAATGAGGTATGCCTATGTACCTTTGGTTTACTTGTGACCAAAAAAAAGTAATCTTGCCTGTTTGTTTATAGCGATTTCTCCAGTACCTGGGACTATACTATACCTGCCACATAGAGTAGGCATCATAAATACTTGTCAGATTAATGAATGCCTGGGAGGAATAAGTAAATGAATTGAGACATCAATGAAATGCCCCCCTGCTCCCTTTGACGTTACTCCGTTTTGGCCCTTTTGCATTTACATTCCAAAAATCATTTCCTGCTTGCAAGTGGTAGTCCTCACTAAGAGTTTCAGATCACTGAAGCTATTAATGTAACAACAGTAATTACTTTTACTAAGATTTTAAACTCATATTTATTTATTATTTTAAACTTCACTGGCATTTTCTGAAAAGTGCGTAAGTAAATAGATGCTCCTCCACTTTTCAGGATGTCTAAACATTTACCGAAAGGATCTGTCTCCTGACCAGCATCATCTGGTTTTCAACAAAATTCTAATCCAGAAAAAAAAGAACGTTTGACTATTTTCCTTTTCCTTGCATTGCTTTTAGCTATCTCTTAAAAGCAATCATCTCCACATTTTTTGTTATGATTATTAGATGATTTCTAACTGGTGTCCTGAAACCTTGAACTTTGCTAATGTCATCGTTTGTTACCTGACAGAGTGTGTCAGTCCTCTTCTCCTAGTTCAAGCCCAAAAGCCTACAAGTTGTATCCTTTGAAACACTTCTTCTTGTCTGTCTGTTTAGTCCAACCAGTGCACATTCCATTTTTAAAAGCAAAACTATCTTTTCTGGCACTAGTAGTCACCTGAACAGATAAGGCTAACAGCTATGCCATGAACTAATTGTTCCAGGGACATTTTAAGGTAAGGAAGCCTAAAAGCAACATATAGAAAGGTAAGTATGTTTTCCTGGCAAATGGGCTTCCTGAGAAAATTTGGTCAAAAAGTCAGTCTTTCCATTCCATGTTTGTGGTAGTTTCTGAGGTAGATAGATAGCCCTTATCAATGAACTGTCCCAAAATCCTAGAACTTCAGGAAGAAGGAACCAGTCCTGTAATATTTAAATTTCACAGGCATTATCTAAAAAGTGAGTAAGTGAATAGACTCATCCCCACTTTTCAGGATGTACAAACACTTGCCTATAGAAGCCTATAGATGCTGTCTCCCAGTCAGCAATCAGCTAGTTTCCAATAAAACTGCTTTTAAAAAATATTTATAGCTCCATCTTTGAAAAGGGAAAAAATTGTATAATCAAAAAAGCAATTTACCTGTTTGGCTTCTGCTGAAAATGGTGGGTAAAGGCTGAAACTGGATGATTAAGGAACAATTAATTAGCAAGATCTAGTGTTCTAACTACTTGCTGTGAATATAGTTTGCTAAATGAAGAGAATAATGTGTATTTTATAGATACAGTTTCTGTTCTCTCTCTCATGCTTCGTAAAAATATTAACTCCTTTGATGTAAATACATGTCAATACTACAAAAATCAAATAAATTTAAAAGTAACTTGATTCCTCAACAGAAGGAAATTAAAGTTTTCTTTCTAAAAATTCTATATATAGTGTATATGCAGTGTATATTTATACACACTATATATAGTGTATGTATAGTGTACATTTATATACACTATATATAGTGTATGTATAGTGTATATAGTGTATATTTATACACACTATTATAATGTATGCATAGTGTACATAGTGTATATTTATACACACTATATATAGTGTATGCATAGTGTAATAATGTATATTTATACACACTATATATAGTGTATGCATAGTGTACATAGTGTATATTTATACACACTATATATAGTGTATGTATAGTGTACATAGTGTATATTTATACACACTATATATAGTGTATGCATAGTGTATATATAGTGTATATTTATACACACTATATATAGTGTATGTATAGTGTATATAGTGTATATTTATATATACACTATATATATTTTTGTATATATTTGTATATAGTGTTATATACACTATATATTTGTATATAACACTATATATTTGTATATATTAATATATAATTTATATACACTATATATTTATATACACTATATATTTATATACACAATTATATACACAATTTATATACACAATATATTTATATACACTATAGTGTATATTTATATACTGTATAGTGTATATTTATATACTGTATAGTGTATATTTATATACACTATGTATAGTGTATAGGGTATATATTGTATAGGGTATATATACACTATGTATAGTGTATAGGGTATATACACACTATGTATAGTGTATAGGGTATAGTGTATAGGGTATATTTATACACACTATGTATAGTGTGTGTATAGGGTATATTTATACACACTATGTATAGTGTGTGTATAGGGTATATTTATACACACTATGTATAGTGTATAGTGTACATAGTGTATATTTATACACACTATATATACTGTATGTATAGTGTACATAGTGTATATTTACATACACTGTATATAGTGTGTATAAATACAGTGTATATATAGTGTATATAGTGTATATTTATATACACTATATATAGTGTAAAGTATATATAGTGTATATATAGGGTATATATATTATGTATACTATATTTACACACACACAATATATACACACAATATTATACACACACACACACACACACACACACAGACTGGCATAGTGGCAGGATAATCGCTTTAGCCGAGGAGTTCAAGACCAGCCTAGGCAACACAGCCAGATCCCCCATCTTTTAAAAACAAAACAAAATAAAATCATATATACATCTTGTGCATTAATTTCAGTTATGTATTTGTTACAGGATACTCTACAAAAATATGGGCTGTGTCATTACAGAGTATGAGACTTTTGATTTTATTTTGGGTAGCCGAGGCCATTTATTTCATGTTTAATTTTATGACAGAATTGTGTCTTATAACCTTGCATACTTACTAATTACTGATCTTTTGTTTTCCTCATATATGTTATGTTTCTTTACTGTAGCATTATCCTACTAAGTTTGCCACTCATAATTCCTTCCTTCATTCATTCATTCAACAATCATTGATTGAGGTGCTACTATATGCCAGGAGCTACACTAGATATTGGAAATGCATTGTCAATACTAATCAATGGGAATTGATTAGTCCAGTGGTCTGGTTTTATGCTGGAATGCCTAGAATTGAGCATTTTTGAGGAAATTTTTAAAAAAGACACATATAGCATTAATTATCTGTTGCCCTGCTCATCTCCTCCACCAGACTGGGAACTCTTGAAAAAATAAACCATATAATAGTCTTTCTGGTTCTTTAAAATCTGTTGCATTCCTAGATATAGAGTAAGTGCTCAGTAAATACGGACAGCAGTTTCTTAGCCTGGATTTAGTCCATTTAACACATCCCAAGAATAGCAGATAAAACAGAAAGGTAAAAATCAATGTACTTTCCCTAATGTTGTCTGGAGATGGTTAAAGAGTCCTGGACCAAATCAGAATTGTCAGGGTCATCCTGAAACAAATTAAAATGTTAAATGGGATTGGAGCCTGACTTGGCCTGGAAACTTATGGTAAGTAACCCTGAGAATTACCTGATTGGTAATAAAACCAGGTTTATAGAGATGTGTCCATAGATATGTTATGGGTTTTCTAGGACTAGACAGTTGACAACTGTACCTCTGATTGAGAATTTTCAAATCTTTGGCTAAGCATTTACTATAGTGTAAGGTCCCCTGGTGACCCCCTTTCATTCATCCAGTCAGCAAATATTTACTGAGCTTTCTAGGACTAGACAGTTGCCAGTTGTACCTCTGATCAAGAATTTTCAAACCTTTGGGCAAGCATTTACTACAGCATAAGGTCCCACAGTGACCCCCATTCATTCATCTAGTCAACAAATATTTACTGAACACTTACCATGTTCTAGAGAATGGGTTGACTCCTACATTAGATAATGAACACTGTGCTCAGTACTACATATAATTCCAGTAGAAACTTCTACTGTGCTGAATAGGATGGCCTATTTGGCCTCTAGAGCACCAATTTTTCTTTTAGCACAGGACTAAGAAAGAGGCAGGAAAGCAAATTGCCCATAATCATATGCTTGTCTTATAACTCTAGTTGTTACACTCCAGTCCTAGAGTAGAGACCCAGACAAGAAAGCGATCCCTAAACCAAAGACTTGAGCCAATGTTAAGTGACTCATTTCAATTCCCACTGGTCTCACCCTGATACTGATCAGGACTTATAAGGGTGAAGTTATACCCCTCAACTGGGTGATTCCCTAAAATCTGGCATTCATCCACCAGCATGATGGGAGTGAACAGAACTAAAGCATTCCCCTCAGCAGAAAGTTTCTATAGAAATGTTTTGTTGACAATCCCTTACTCCTCCCACCAAATATTCCTCCCAGTATATTTCACTGAGAACTTCATTCTAACCCCTTTTCTGGATAACAGAATAAAGAAAGGGAGAAAGCTTTGAGATTATAGATATCAAAAAGTAGGGCTGACATTACTGTCCTCAGTCTTTCCAGTAGTCAAAGTCTATGGTGGTCTTAGTCAACTGAGGCTGGGCTATACTGACATGAAGATATAAAGCATGCTGCCCTTTTTCCCACACACCTATTTCCCATGGAATTTCCTTTTACTGTAACCACAGAGCAAGCCAGGACATTTGCTCTCATCACCACTTACCTCTTTAATCGGGTTTTCCATGAAGGGAATGGCAGTTAGGCTACGTAGATAATGTGTCTTCATTTTCAAAAACAATAATATATTTTCCACTTTCTCACAACCACACTTTGCAGTTAGGAAAGACAGGGGATCTTGCTGTCTGGTTCTTTCTATACTTCACCTTTCTTTCCCCATCCTTTGTCCCCCTAGCCACAATGCCACTAATGATATCAATGTCTTCTAGTCAATGATGGAAAGATGCACTAGGATTGTGTGATTTGGTAGTTAGCCATCAAAAAGAACAATTCCCTTTGGAAAGCCGGCACTCATTTGTTTTCTTCTTCTCTTTAAACTACTTTGTATCTCCACAATTTGGAGAAGATATAAGAAATTTATTTAATCATTTTTTTCTGTCTTGCAGCTCATAGTAATTGCCCCTACAGAGATAAAAACTGTTTCACCCATGTCTATTATCCATCATTTGGCATATTACAGGGACTTCGTGAATACTCAGAAGATCTGTAAAATTTTAGCATTGGAAATCTAATTTATACACATTTGTATAAATTTAGAAATACCCAAATATTAACAAATTAATCAAGTATTCAAAGTGCATACAAATCTTCAAAGTGTGGATTCTGGTACTTTCTTTGAAAATGCTTCCTCGATATCCATTTTCTTTCAATAAAGCCTGCCACAAAAATCTGAAGTGCTTTTTCCCAGCTTCTACAGAGGTTTCCTCTTCCTTCAAGCAAGTAGGTCTGACACGAACTCAGTATCTGTAATCTTCCTTAGCCTGTGTTCTTTGGAAACACACAACTATTTCTGACTGGATTCAATCCTAACAAAACCAAAGTCTTAATACCAAAAACCAGAATAGTTACATAGAGGAAAACTTCATGTAAGATGCTTGTAAATTTTCATACTCTTTTCTTCCCAGAAGATACACATTCTCTTTCATAAAAATGTTTGAAACTGTTTTGAAAACAGCAATGCATACTTCACAAAAATGTAAGATTATCATGCCTTTTTCCGCAAAACATGTAAATATTCATATAAATCTGAATTTTAAATGTAATACTGCAAAGCCTCCGATCAACATATTAGACACAGTCTAAATTGTTTAAATAGGTTATACTCCAAAACCATTATGGCCATGAATTAATTGTCAAAAATAAAAGCTAATTCCTATGAATAGCACACAACATATAATGCTAACTTTAAGAACTGATTAATTGCTCAGAATTAGGAATATGTTGTAGGATCTCAGGAAGAACTTTTCTTTGTCACCTCCACACACTTGCACTAAATATCTGCCTTTTTCTCCCTTTCTTTTTTCTCCTTATTCCCTGGAATTACATCTACTTTAATAGTTTTAGAAATCCAGAAAAATAGAAAAATTATTTTTTTGTTGAGAGAAAATTTGTTACAGGTTTTTTGTGCTTCTCCACGTGGCACTGTCTTTTGTTTCAGAATATCTTATCAAAAATGCATATATAGCAAACAGCCATGTAGGATAGGGACACATCTCTCTCTTGACCAAAGGGCAAGCATGACTAAAGTCCATTATAAAAGATTCAAGTTCTCTGAGCTCAGGGATCCTGTCCTTTACTGCAACTCACTGCATGTGCACGCGTCATCTGATCCTCCTGGTATTGCCTTCAGGACTCAAAGAACTGATGCAAAGATGCTGATGCCCATGCTGCTTGTTGTACTATGAGTAACAATGTCCTTTGTCTCTGACCTAGGAGGCCTGTGTCTTCTGGTAGCATTCATAAAACTATAACAAACTAACTTACTAGCTTATAAGTAGGGTAAATCTCAGACCCCTCAGAGTTCTGGACAGTTTTTTAAAAAATACTGGCCAGTAAAATCGCCAACTCTTTATTCCTTTAAATTTTCTTTTAAAAATGTTCATAATTAAGGATGGAGAAAAAAAATAAACTTGGTCAAGGACTGATAACCTCTCAGACCAAAGACTTAATTGCAGGAGTTTAGACAACACATCCTACATAGTGTTGCCCTAATTTTAACCTGGCCTTGCATGGCCCTAGGGGACAGTGCTCCTGAAAGGAAAGAACTTTATTAAGTAGGATAGGTTACCTTGCCTAGAATCAAACTGTGCAGGTCTCACATGACCTTTTCACTTTAAGAAGATATATTCCTTCAACAGTGAAGGAGGAAGACATTATGACCACCCAAAGATAGGAAAGACTCTCACTTCTCAACCATAATACTCAGTAGTCTTTGGGATGGAAGATGGAGAGAAAAGACTGCAGGGAAGGGAACACCTGTGATCTGCTTCCTTTGCCACAGTGGCAGGGCAGGCGGTCATTCCAGGGAGCTGCGATGTCAGGTGGCAAAATTCCTCTGATTTCTTTCAAATCTAACACTTGGTTACAAAGGAACAGCATCTGGAAATACTTTATTCTTCTACTGGATGGTATTCCATACAAACAGTCACTTCAAATATATATTCAAAAGCTAAAGCTTAAGTCTACATCAACATAAAGAAGGAAGAAAAAAGAAAACTTGGCAGAATTTTTTTCCTAAAATAAGCATTCTGTGTTCTTTTCTTTTCTTTGTCTCTGAGTCTGCTTTTTTAAAATAAGCATTCTATATTCTAAGCCACTAGAAGGAAGTTTGGAACTTGTCTCAGTTTCTC
Organism: Macaca mulatta; assembly: GCF_049350105.2. NCBI lineage: Eukaryota > Metazoa > Chordata > Mammalia > Primates > Cercopithecidae > Macaca > Macaca mulatta. The sequence continues at coordinate 111,616,701 of NC_133409.1, forward strand.
CATCTCACCATACAAATTGAACTAGATTGTCCTTTGGAACCAGTCAGAACTCCTTGAATCAAACTGGTATTCTTCAAATTGTGGCCAATAGGGCAAGAAATAAGGCACAGCTTCTGGTGACAGTTCAGATCTGCCTTCATTGTCCTCTGTCTCTATTCATATCATTTGTGAAATTCAATTAAAAGGGATTCAAGTCACTAATGGTGAAAAATAGTAGGGAAAATATCTAATTGTAATCATGATTACCAATAATTAACTTGAAAAAAATCTTTTTATTAAAACAGCCAACAAGATTCTGTGGGCATTGTGATATTCATTACTTCCTCTTCTCAGGACATCACATTTCTTTTCTTAATACATAATTCTGAGCCCCATATAAGTGATATTTCCACAGCTGTAAGGTTCCATTCTACAGACAGACAAATATCCTTTCAGGGATAGAGTCTTGCGGCAGAAGTATTCCTTTCCAGCAACTTGACTCAGTAACTCAATGTAACTGGAGCTCATGTCTCTGTGCTTAAGAAACCTCTAAGAGGCCAGAAAAGGCACAAAATCTTTAATTTTACAGATGTAAAGAATAAATAGGCTCTACATTCTAAAAATCTTGGCTGTTTAACGTGAAGGTAACTTCTTCCTTTAAAGTCTTTTTAACATAAAAAGAATAAAAATATAACATAAAAAGAATAAAAATATAACATAAAAAGAAAAAAAAGAAAAAGCAGCTTCACTCGGGAAAAGACTTTCTCTTCATGGCTGCAAAGTTCTCCAACATGGCTCCAACTCAGAATCCTTGGACATACACTACTTCAATCTTGTCTTTCCTTTCATTTATGCCTCCACCTCTTCAATCCTGAAATCCAGGACTGGTCTATCACCATAGGACCTTAATACCTGTTACCCGCTAAGATAGCACCTGAGTGAAGGTCATCTTCTTCTAGAAGTCTTCCCTGATACCTGGCTTAGGAATGCTCCAGAGAATATTATAGTTTTCCTGTCAAATATGTGTGTGTTGTGTGCTATAACTGATGATTTTCTTTCATTAATTTCCTTCTAGACAACACTCAATGAAGTCAGAGACTCTCCAGAAATTAATACAATGTGTGACATCCTGTTATCACTCAATAAATATTTTCTGAGTCAAAGAAAATAAATCTGCTTGCCCTTAGTTGAATATAGTTCTATTTAGAGCTAAAAAAAATAAAGTCCCACAGTAACATTGTTATTCTTCAATGAAGAAATACTAGATGGCTCAAAAAGTCATTATTAATCAAAATAAGTAGGTCTATTCTGATTTAATATAGCATATGCTATGTGCTTGCCTAAGTTCAACACAGTATAGGTAAAAGAGAAAGGAATTTCTCAGCACAGAATATTCTTTCTGTTCTGCAAAAAAAAAAATGTTTATACTGAAGGGAAAAGGAATTTAATTCATGTGTAAATACGACCAGTTTTAAATATTTCCATGAAACATCTCCATTAACCGTAAACTCTCCTTTCCAAAATATGAAAAAAGAAGTATTCACTAGCACTAAAGCAATATATGTAACATCTTTGTATTTTTTTAAGTGTCTTATTCTTCAAATAAAAGTATGTCATTAAGTACAGCTTGGTACAAAAGTAATTGCAGTTAATGTACATTAAAAGTAATGGCAAAAACCGCGACTTTGCACCAACCTAATATATGTATGTAATGCATTTAAAAATAAAATTATTTTTAAAATTATAATTTAGGGAAAAAACTCCATCAGCTTTAACCAAAAATGATAAAGCAATTGGAAGCCATAAATTATTTAAGTGGATAATATTTGTCATTATTCTTAAATGTTACTTTTGATAACAGCAATATTCTTCATTTACTGTATATTTTGTTTGTAAAGAAAGAAGCTATCAATACAATTGTTGAGCAAGAAATATACTTGAAACAATGACTTACAATAGAATGTAGCAGTTGTTAAAACAATTGGTGCCATTGGGTTCCCTGGAGTAAGTAAATTAAGGAAGAACATAAAATCTGAGAAGGTTTCGCAGAGGAGTTGAGACTTCTTCAGCTTCAGTATGACACAGGCAAATGGAAAGATAGTTCAGGCCGAGGAAGCCGTGTCTACGGTGCACTTGGTGACAAGGGGGAGACCATCGAGGATCCATGAGGACTAGAGCGTCAAAAATAGAAATGGTAACCACGCAGGCGCGGAGGTGGGTACACCGGAGAGGTTTCCGGGAGGCTTTGTAAATGGGGAGGAGATATACACGTGTTTTAAGATGATTAATTGGCCCGTAGTTTACAAAACAGATTGGAGATGGAAAAGACTTGGAAAGAAAGAGTTTATACCAAGGACAGCCAAAATGAAAAAGGAGAGGGCAAATGAAAGAGATATCCCCAAAGATGGCTAACAGGGAGTTAATAACCGAAAATTTGAGACAGCCCCCTCGCTTAGATTTCTACAACAGGCCATTGACTGATGCAGTCATTTCTATCCTTGCCTCCCTGAAGCCAGGGGATCTTTTCTTACCAAATAAAATCCTCCCCTTCAGCGTCCCGGTTACCCTCATGACAAGGCATAGAAATCTGACACAACTCTGAATGATCAGGTTCATGTCAGTCTACCTGGCTTCATGTCCCAACTCACACCTCTACTCACTGCACTCCAACCACATCTAGGTTCCCTCAAATGAGGCATTTCTCTACTTGAAATTTTTCTAACTCATTTTTGCCTTCTGGATATAGCACTATATCTCTCCATCTCTCTTGTACACAAATACGCACCCTACTAACTCACACTAATCCTTTGCATCTCAATTTGAATGTTGCTTGCTTATATAAATTATTACCTCTTACCAGACTGGATGAGGTTAGTGATTCTAGAACACTCTCAATTTTCTTGTACTACCTATCACATTCATAATCATTTGTGCAGTATCTTCCTCTCCACTACACTGTAAGTTCCATGAGGGCAGGGACTTTCTCTGACATGTCTAGTGTTATATTCACAGTACCCAGTCCAATACCTTGAAACATAATGTGCATTCTAAAAATGTTTATTATATAAATTAGAGAGCTCCCAAAGTACTGAGTGCTAGTTATTGAAATGATCTTCTGGCCCCAACACTTCACCTAAAATTCAGGTCTTGGGAGAGGAAGCCACCATGCAAAAAACATATAGATAGCTACCAGCAGTTTTGCACTGGCTTCTACAGGTAAATAATTACCTCCATTTGTCCTCACCTACCCAGTATTTCAATGCCATTTATTTATAATACATATGAGTAGTCTGCACCTTTGGCTTGTATCACCCAAAGCCAAAGAAAATAACAGTTGGCATCACCTAACCTCTGCTTTATCTCCCATAATTACCCACATATAAAATTATTTTTTAAATTGAGATATAAAATTGTCAAAGCACTCTGCATTTTTAATATGCCAAAAGTTATGTTTAAGAAGACTTATTTTCTTTTCCCTATCTTCAGAGGATTTTTCTCATCTTCTATAATTCAACTTATATGCTATTCAAACAACCAAAACAATGATTCAGATTCTAATGGAACCTAAATTATCCTCCCTCCTAATGTGGAAAAATGCCCAATTTTCTATTTCCATTATCATGTCATTTCCTTTTTCATGGGGCATTGCTAGCTTTAGGGAACATTGGCATAGGAAACAAAATATGGTCTTTCTCTTTCCATATATTGAACAAGGTTCCAAACATGCTATGAAAACAATGACTGGAATGTAAGCTAGAAGACAGAGCTCATCTCTTACAGTGCTTTGTGAATTATAGAAATTCAATGACTTTAATAACTTTCAAAAAATCTTATTAAATTGCCAATCTCAGCAATTCCTAGGACTTAGAACACTATCATATCCTATACCCACCAAATTAATAAAGAACATACAAGACTTTAATTATTAAACAGGGATTATCAAAAGGCAATTAAAGGATTAAAAAGGAAAACTTGGAAGAGAAAGGCTGAAGAAAATGGAATATTCTGACCCAACACTTTGAGACTTAACTCAGAGTTCTGAAGATAATTAATATCATATTACTATCATCATCTATGTCCTTCTGTTATAGTTGTTTTACATGCACATTTTGAGTTTTTCTTCTCTCATGACCACTGTATCTACTATAAGCCCAGTATGTTATAAGCCAATTCTCTTCAAGAAGAAATAAGAATAAACTAAAACATTTACATTACAGAGGAAGAGTCTAAAAGTAAGAATTGTAAAATACTATCAAAATTGTTCAAACACAGTCAAAATCTCTTTATCTGAAGTAATCAAGAAATGAGTGCCTCTGGCTAAACATAGTAGCCAAGTATTACAAATTTTCAAAGCATTAGAAAATAATAGAATATGCTATAATGAAAAATTATATCTAACATAGTCTAATCTATACTTCATCCAAACTCCCTCAGAATCCTCCCAGACTCCTGACCAGCATTCAGAATGTCATTTGTCATTGCCTTTTCAGGTTGGAAGGATAAGAAGAGACTAAGTTGAGCCCACTCTCTAAGACATTGGGAAGGCTTTGCTATTGTTTAATAAATCCATGATCTTCATAGTAACATATTTACTTATTTTTCTCTAACTTTGCATATGACAATTTAATGCCTGTTTCCACTTCAAATTAACTAATTGTAAGCCAGGAAATAGAGATTCTTGTCTTGAGTCTGCCACTATCTCTGCGACCTGAAGTAGATCAAAAGACAAATCTCTTTGTAAAATAAGAAGCCAGTTGAAATAATTAATCATGGTCCTTTCTACAATAAAAATCTATGATGGTAAGAATAATTCTTAGAAAGTAATAAATAATTAATCAAGGCTCTTTCTACAATAAGAATCTATGATGGTAAGAATAGTAATTCTTAGAAAGTTCTGTTAAAGAAAATCATCAATGTAACAATGAAAAACAAGTTTTCCTTTTTATGCCTAGAGACCATGAAAATCAATGAATGAACACAACCATCACTCTATTATGGGAAAAACCATGAGCTCTAGCAGTGTAGTATTTCTCTCTGCAGGAACATCTCCAAGGAGGAAACTCAGCTGTGGTATCTGAAAGTGAGTTAGGCCTTTAGGATGGGCAAAGTCAGGCCTGGAGAAGGGCTTCAGAAAGAGTTCAGGGAAGGGAAGCACCATCTTACAGAATTGGGGAGGACATCTGAGCACCATTGCTAGCTCCCCTGCCTTTTAGTTCAAGACCCAGGACTGGCCCGATTCTGCCTTCATATTTTTCTTGCTTACAGTTCAGCATTTCTTAGTCACCATCTCCATCCAGGTATCTGACACTTAGACACCTTTTACTGAGACTGCAGTATCTTACCCAAGCACACTTGCTTGCTTCACCTTCTGACTTACATTTCTGCTACCTCATCCATTTTCCACTTTCTTATCCCAGGTCAGCATTAATAAGGTTTTACCTTCCCACCCCTGCCACTATGTCCCAGACAGGAAAGAAACTGTCTTTTCTTTGTCTGACATACTTCCTCATAGAAGTGTAGACACTGTTTATAACACTCTAAATGCCTTCTAAGTTAATTTGTTCTTTCAACAAGCAATTCTTAGACTACCATGTGCCAGCCATCATAAATGAATAAGCAAATAATAGGTAAGAACAAACACTAAGATGAAAATGATACAGGGTGGTGTAGGAATGTTACAGACCATGTTAGATTGGTTGGTCCAGGGAAGGCCTCACTGAAGTGGAAACATTTAAGCTAAGTCCTGATTGATAAGAAAGAGGCATCCATGCAAAGATCTTAGAGGAGGCAGAGGGACACTCACAGCAAATGGAACTGCTATGGCAAAAGCCTTAGGACAGAAATGAGGTTGGTGAATTAAGGGACAGAGAGATCAATGAGGCCAGAACACAGGGAGCTCATGGAGAGAAGTCAGGATGAAACTGGAGAGCTGAACTGAGGCAAGGCAAGGAAGGGAGGGATTGTAGACTGGAGTTAAGGAGCTTATGTTTTATTCTAAGAATAGTGGAGGGTTTTAAGCAGTGAAGTGATATGATGTGACATATAAAAAGATGGAAAGGGAGAACAGTAGAATCCAGAAGGTCCATTACAAATCCATTGCAATGATCCAGGCGAGACATACTGATAGCTTAGAGTGGTAACTGTGCAGCTTTTTAAAAGTGGGGATAATTTCAAAATAGATGTGGCAGGACTAGCCAATTAATTAGATTATGCCATGAAGGGAAGAGAAATCAAAGACGTCTTCTAGATTTTTGGCACCTAAGTGGACAGTCATACCACTTACTGAAATGGGTAAACCTGTTAAAGCAATGATCTGCTGGTAAATGTTTCACAATCAACTCTCAAGAAGAAAAAATCCCTGATTTGCAGTGTTTGGCATATCAAGGGTATAAATACTCCCACCATTGCCTAATTCCACCTGCATACGTAATGTCACTGAATGAGAAATGGTCGCCAGTTGGCTTTCGGGACCTGGTAGAAACTGGCTCCAGCACATTATCGGTAGTTACAAGCCTTGAGGAAGTCAAGAATTCTATTTTAATGTGAACTACATTTTAAAATTCTATTGACTATCCAAGAAACCATAAGTTGCTGGATTTTTTCACAATTGTATACAATTGTATAATTGTATTTACATATGAGAACCAACTTGTATCTTTGCAGTCAAGGTACCTAGACTAATGGCATTATCTTAACTCCTTATAGAAATATCTTTACTGATGTCTTTTTTCTCTTTTTTAGTCCTCTTTATTTATGTCTATATACATATACATACGTATGTATTCATTTTCTATTGCTGCTGTAACAAATTACCGCAAACTTAGTGGCTTAACCCAGATTTATCTTACAGCTTTGTAGGTCAAAGTCTGACATGGGATCTCATGGGGCTAGAATCAAGGTGTCAGCAAGACGGAGTTCCTTTCCAGAGACTCTATGAGTTAATCTGTCTTCTTGCCTTTTCCAGTTACTGGAGATGTCCCTCATCCCTTGGCTTCTGGTCTTCCTTCTCTACCTTCAAAGACAGCAGGTTGAGTCCTTCTCCTATTGTATGACTCTGACCTCTTCTGCTTCTCTCTTCTAAGAACCCTTGTGATTGCACTGGGCCAACCCAAATAATCCAGGATAATCTCTCTATTCTAGATTCAAATTACTAGAAACCTTAATATGCAAACTAATTCCCCTAACCTAACATATTAATAAATTCCAGGGAATAGGATGTAGACATCTGGGGGTGGCCATTAGTCTGCCCAACACAATAAATATGAATGTATGCCTGTATGCATACACATACCAAGGCAAATATGTATATATTTCATTTGTATACCTGTACACACATATCTATTTATGTATATAAGGACAAATTTATACCTATACCCTCATATATTTCTATAATACAAAAACTTACACATTTCTTCAACTAGAATATTGTTCCAGGAAGAATTCTCTCCCTACAAGAACAACTTGTATACCATCATCTCTCAATATCCATTGGGGATTGGTTCTAGGACCTCTCATGGACACCAAAATCCATGGATGCTTATGTGCCTGATATAAAATGGTATAATGCTTGGATATAACCATTGTGCATTCTCCCATGTACTTTAAATCATCTCTAGAGTACCTATAATACCTAATATGACGTAAGTGCTATATAAATCATTGTCATACTGTTTTGTTTTGGAAATACTGACCCAGAAAAAGTATGCACATGTTTAATACAGACTACAGATGCAATCTTTTTTTCCCAAATATTTTTGATCTGCAGTTGGTTGAATCCATGAATGCAGAACTAGTGGATATGAAGCTCTTACTCTACTTTTTTCTTTTTTTTAAGTTCAGAAAAACTGTAAACTCCATCAGGTTGACCTTACCTTGTTTTCCAAGAAGCTCATAACTAAATTTTAATTTCACTTGTAATTGTTTACTAATTCCAGATAATGACTACATCTATTTATCACCTTTTATTAATTGAAATATTGCATCTACATGGGAATGTTTATAATTGTACTGTATTATATTTATTTCATATTGAAAACTACTTCAAATCCTTTTTTGAAAATAGAATAGGTTATAAATTATAAACAATGACAGCTCTGACAGAAATCCCAGGAAAGCAAAATGATAGTGTTACACTTTCTTTAGACCATGACATTAAAAAACAAATCATGGAAAGCTGAAACCATACAGTAACAAGACTCCAAATCCCTGAGAAGGGAAAGAACATTCACACTAGCTTTCCATTTTCCACAGTTCTGAGCTCTGAGCCATTCCAAGAAAATCAAAATGTGATAATCCCAGTCAGATAGAATATCCGAAAGAAAAAAGAAAGAAAACTTTCCAAGAAGAAATGGAGCCTGAGTGACTGCATGCTGTCACTACATGGAAAGCTTTGAATTTCCTCAAGTTTTGCCACTCCCTGGACATTCACCCTTTCATAATACTTCACCTCTAGAGCTCAGAGACCCATGGGCATTTTAAAGGATTTCAGATGAGCCACTGGGTGTGAAATACATCACTCATACTAAAAGGCCCAACCCAGAGCTGGAGGTAGTCCCAGCAACAGCTATTCCACAGCTAAACCACAGTCCCCATGCCCATTCCTGTCAGCAGTAGTGAGGACAGGAATTAATTCAACCTCATTTACAAAAGTAGCTCATGGATCACGGACCTAGATGCCACCTCCAGAGTGGGAACACAAGCCCTCCTGGAGTGGGCCTACATCTCCCTCCCCTCCTCCATGTAGGTGATCTTGCTGTCTGTGATGACTTAGACACGTATCAAGGTAAAGCTTACAAGCAGGGTGGGCCAAGGAGGAGGCCTGATGTGTACAGAGAAAGGAAGCTCTGATTGCCACACTGCCCCACCTGAGCGACTAGTCACCTCCTTGAAAATATCTCTCTTTAAGCATAGGTAGCAGAAATGAACTCAAAACCTGGCACCAAGATCTACCCATATGTGGCCTTTGGCAAGTCACTTATGCCTAAGAAGCCTTATCTCTAAAACAGGATTAATCATAGCGCTCGCCTTGTAGATTTGCTGAGAATGAAATGCCATGATATATATAAACTCCTTAGCATGCTGTATGATGTAGTAAATGTCCCGTAAATGGTAATTAAAGGAATAGATTAAAAGAATTAAAATTAATAATGCTCCATCTGGAATGCCAAAAACACACTGCATATCGAGTAGTGCAACAAGATCTATTTGTTTAAATTCTCGAAACACAGGAAAGAAATTTGGTCCATAGAAAACAACAAGGCAAACATTTAATCTGCAAACAGCCTGCAGTAGTAACACCTATCATTTTTTTCAGGTATACGCCATACCTGTTACTGGACTAAGCAATTTTTACATACAATATAATCTTAACAATTACCACATACTTACTCATTTGAAACATCAAATTACTTATGCATAAGTAAACTGGGGAGCAGATTATACCCAAAGCCCCACCCCACAGCTGATGAGTTGCAGCTCTACCCCAAACCTGCTTTGAGGTCAGATCTGATGCTGTTGATTATATGCATTTTCATGTTTGTTACATCCCTGAGAGAAATTGAGACTCCTAACAATGCCAATCTTTTAAGAGTCCATTCATACGGTGACCACACAGTCTCTTTGCAGAATTGGCCTCCTCTCACTAAAGGTCCATTCCCCATACCTTGCTTTGCACACTATGAGCCAAGCTGTTTTGTAGCCTCCACCAGGTCCTCATCCCCAGGAGGTTTTCCTCTGGATATTCTGTCCTTTTGCTTCCCTGAGTTCCGCTGCTGGCAGGCCCCCCAACTTTTGAAATGAGGGGGCAGAATCTTTTCTATTCATTTCCATGATGGCACCATTTTTTGTTCCCTCCCTCCTAGAAAGCAAGAGCACTTTAACACTGGCTAAGAACTTCAGGTCAGAAGTTAGGTAAACTTTGTTTTAAATCCTGGCTCCAACTTTTACTAAACATGTGACTTTTACTAAACATGTGACTTTGGGTAAGTTCTTAACACCAATTTTCTTTATTTGTTGAATGGAGCTAATAGTGGTATTTATCACACTGTTTTCTTGAAAATATTGTACGATTAAATGAAGATTAAATGTACAGCTTTTAGCACAATACCCAGCACAGAGCTAGCATTCAACATATGCAAGATATTAATATAACACTCATACAATTTTAAGGCTTGAGATATATTTTCTGACAGACTCTAAGTGTCATATTCATTATGGTGTCCCTAGTTCCTATCACAGTGCCCAGCCTGTAGCCTGCTGACTGATGGAATGAAAGCAAGCTGTGGATGAATCCTTTATCAGGCATAGCACAAACCACTCTCACCCTCCCCCTAGTGGTGATCCAATAAATGCCCCTACTTGGAGATTCCTAACCTTTGCCTTTAAATTGGATGCGTCGGGGACAAAGAGAGAAGTAGAAATAGTTTTTAAGAAGCTTTATACATAAAGTGCTGTGTGAAACCTCTGCACTATTCTCTTTCAAAACACTTAAAGATCAACATTATTTGTCTTGGCTTCTAGCGTCAAACTGCTGTTTCTTTGACAGTGATACAACACAGACCCTGGGTCACATGGGACTCGGTTATATTCCGATTATACACATGTTCACAGAGCCTACTTCCAAGAAGGGTTCTCTTCCAAGGAGTGTTCATTATATGCTTCCCTAGCCTTTTTGGTGTGTTGCGGCTAACCACTCTAGTAAGAGAAAATAACTAAACCAGAATGATGGAAAGGAGATGAAAAGAATGGGAAGAGCAGTGTGAACTGCGTTTGGAGAGTGAATTCTAGGGAATTTTGAGAAAGTATCATGCGTGAAACAGTAATGTTTGAGCTAATGTGAGACGGAAAGAATAAGTATTTTAAGATAGTTTCCTGTGTGTGGTAAATGGAATTCGCCTTAAAATTTCTTCACAAGACTTCAGTACACATTTAAATAGCTTTTCCAAGATTTTTGGAACATCTAAGTGGTGTTTCTTTTGAACAGGATACCTTGTTAAGACTGCCCAAAATGGGTCCTGCTTTCTTTCAGCTTTTATACATACTTGGTCAATGAACGTCCATTGCTATAAACTGGGCTATGTAGGTAGACCAGTTTCTCTTTCTTCAATACTCTGAACCATACACATCTTCACATGGATCCCTGTATAATGACTTTCTCCTTTGAAACTGCCTTTTACATCCTTATTTCAGCTGCATTAAAATGACTACTTGAAGAAGAAAGCAGATTATTTAGCATAATTCCCCAATGATTAATTCTCTTTCAAGCATAGATTTCCAGTAAAATTGCCTTCCACGCCTCCTTTCCTGTTTTGTCAAATAAATAACTGGCTGTTGGCCTCCACCAATATCCACAGAACAGTAAGGAGTATGGTTCTTTAGGCGACAGTGTTTCTCTACTCTCTCACCTACTACTACCAGTGTGTGACCTTCATAAAATCACAGACACTCTCTACGCTGTTGATCTTCCTTGTTTTCTCTTTTATTTTGAAAACTTTGTATTGGATTTTAAATACATGCTTACTGCAAAAATCTCAAATAATATGAAATTATATAAAGTGAAACGCTTGCTCTCTCCCCACTTCCCACCCTAATCAATATTTCTACTTATAGTTGCTATCTTCTATTTTTATACAAATAATATGTAAATTAGTATATAATTTCTACTAATAAAAATAGCATTGTATGGTATGCATTATATAGTGTGAAATTTTCTTAAAAATTAGATCACGCTAAACATAATAACCAAGTTACTTTTTATGTTTTATGTTAAACATAATAACCAAGTTACTTTTTATGTTTTCAAATGGAAATAAAATGGAAATAATAGAAACAGAGGTTTTGTGAGGCTCAAGTGAAATAATGTATTTGAAAACAATTCAACAGTTATAAGAGACCCTGCAAAGATACCATCTTTTTATTATAACTAGGAGCTCTTTGCTCATAGTTTACTCTTTTCATATGGTACCTGGAATGACCAGCTTTTCTTCTTTCCCCTGGTTTCCTGAAATTACCCTTATTTTCTCAATTTAAAGACACTCTTTAAAAAATATTTTACCGTCTCTGAAACCAAGATACATATTACAATAAATATTGTGTTCTGGTTTAATTTTGTAATTTTTTTCTATCTTACTGATTCATAAAATAATGGTATATCTTAGAATGATGGCATCTTAGATTTAGTGATATTCACTAAGTATATATCTCTTCTTCTTTCCTTACTCAATTTGACTACAAAATTGTCGCCTTAGGTAAACAACTTCATCTCCTTATGTCTAAGCATCACTGGCCATTAAATGGTGGTAATATTTCGAAGAGTTATCATTTTAAAAGTACCGAAGATAGGAATGCCTTATAGTATAAATTCATTAAGTATGAATTTCATCTTTTCCTGTACCCCTCTAAATTAAATTCTTAATTTCAGGCTGATATTTAAAGCCCTAACCACATCATTGCATGTCATATACTCTGTCCTTCAATCAACCTATATCACCTGCTATTCCACAAAATTACCCCATATTTTCTCAGCCCTGACCGCTGACCAAATAGTTGTCTACCTAAGTCCCACCCAACCCAATTCAGCATGCATAGAATTTTTTTCTGATGTTCTTGGAACAGATGTGATCTCTTTTATATTTGAGCCTCCATAGTAATGTATTTTGCTAAGTACATTTTTTTGTCTTATCCTCACCTCTATCTGCTAGAACTTGCTTCAAAACACTCTCTTCATTACCTGCATATCCCATACAACATCACACTACCTTACATAATGTAAGTGTTCGGTAAATACTTTTTCATAGAAATGTACCTTCAACATTAAAGTCTGTGGTTATGAAGCATTGCTCCCAGGAACTGTAACATTTTCAATATTTCAATCCTTACATAGTTCTAACTTGAATTTGTATTAGTCTTAAAATACATTTCAAGGTAGTTTGTAGGCAAATATTTTCTTAATTCCTTGAAATCCTTTTTCAGAAGAAGAATTTTATGGCTGGGAACAGTGGCTCAAACCTATAATCCCAGCAATTTGGGAGGCCAAGGTGGGAGGATCACTTGAGTCCAGGAGTTCAAGACCAGCCTTGGCAACATAGGGACACCCTGTCTCTACAAATAATTTAAAACTTAGCTTCCTGTGGTCACTGTGCATGCCTGTGGTCCCAGCTACTCAGGAGGCAGAAGTAGAGGGATCACCTGAGGCCAGAATGTCAAGGCTGCAGTGAGGTGATATTATGGCACTGCACTCCCAACTGGGTGATGGAGCTAGACTCTGTCTCAAAAAAAAAAAAAAAATATATATATATATATACACACACACACACACACACACACACATATATATATATACACACACACAGACACACACACACACACAGGTTATTTTATATTTTAAAGAAAATTATATAAATTTTCCAAATAAGAAAATTGAGAAAGGGCAAAATCAATTCACCAATTATAGTTGGTGCTTTGTCACATAAATAGAAATAATACTGAAGACAAAGCTATTTGAAGACCCTGAAATGTGGATATTCATCCAATCCCACCCAAGATAATTGCCACAAATTTTGTCCTGTATAAACTGAAACTGGCTATAACAGATAGAAGGCTTATACAGTTTCTAGCTATTGAAAACAGAAATATAGCTAATTAGCTTCCCTTATTCAATATCAGTGATTTTGTAAGGGAATGGTTCTCTTTATAATAATGATAAACATGCATCTTGCTAAAATTACACAGAGAAACAGAGACCTCCAGTGGCTGAATAACTTCACATAGGGAGACTGTGAACAGCATAAAACAGATGGGAAAGACATAATGGATTATTCACCCAAAAGGTTCTTCAGTCTAATCTTTCTTTCATGGCATGTACTCTAGTACTTCCTTAATTCCAGTCTAAGTGTCTGAGGACAACTGTGTTCTCACCATTATGTCAGGAAAATCATATCCCTAACTAAGAGAAGTTGTTACTAGACGGTTTACCTGGTATTTATTTAAAATTATTTTTAATTATGTTATATAAATTAATTTAAATTATATCTTCCAATTATTTTCTGTGATGTTTTCTATTAATATAGTTTCACTGCTTACAAGCAGTGATACTTAAATCTTTTAAATTCTCAATTGACTTTTGTGAGATAAACAGCAGAGACTATATATGTAAGAAGAAAGCTATATACATAAATATAACATTTTAATAATTCAAATTAATGAGGTGAATGCAAGTAAACATGACAGCTATAATATGTATTTCTAAAACTAACATAATTCATGTTGATTATGTGATTCCACTTAATTCTGATGTGTGTTTCCAAAGATCAATGAGATATATGCTTTAATGAAATCAAAAGTATAAAAATTGCTTGAAATTAAGCAAAAAGGGTTTTATTAAAGGTCTGAGGATCTTTAAAAACTGTAGGTTCTCTATAGCATGTTAAATATTTCTCCCAAAGGGGAAAAAAAACCATGTAGGTTCATTTTCCTTTGTTCTGTCTCTAATATTAGAGAACCACGTAGTTTCACTCATTCAAAGAACAAATAGTTGCTAGATATCGAGGATATAAAGATGACTTAATTAACCTTTTAAATATTCAGTTTTCACCAAACACTAAGTTACAAATTAAGCTTCTTCGACTACTCAACAAAATTCAACAGTATATGTCAAAAGCTTTTTAAGACAGCCCAGTCCTAGCTTAGAGGTTACTTCTGTGTTTTTAAAATAAGGCTGGATAGAATAATAAAATAATGCCTTTCAAAACAGACTTTTCTCCCAAATACTCAAACACATCTCCTTTCCCAAATCTCCATGTTTTGGAGGTTTTCTCTCTAAATACAATTCTGAGGCCAAATGCATAGGACACACAGTAAAGAGAAGTTTGGTTAATATAAGACATTACATACATTTGGGTTTTTATACTTAAGATCAGGACACCTGAGGTCATAGCTACTACAAATAGGAGCCATGTCTTTGAACTCACAGTACCAGACATTGGACAGTCATTCTTATGTGCTGTCAGTGAGTGACTGAGATAAAGTTAGAGCATCAATCTTCATCTCTCCTGAACAATCAAGTGGGTAAGTCTGTTATGCCATCTTCAAAGCAATAAAGAAGTGTAATTGTACCAAGTGAAAATTCACATTGTGTAAATCTGAATTGCAGGTGGTATCAGATACATGGGCTGCTTGGTACAGATGGATGCTATCAAAGCATTAGAACACCCCATTTTTTATTCAGCTATGCTGAGGAGAGAGATTACAGACTTTTAAATCTCCTCTACTTGAGAAATGATTACCAAAACTAGATTACCTTCTTGGGAATCACTGAAGTAAGAGAAGAGAAATCAGCATGGTAAAAGAGTGAGAGCAAGGAAGAGAGGGAGAAGGGGAGGAGAGATCAAGATAATTCATACTCTGTGTAACCTGTTTCTGGATGAGTATGAGTATTTGCCCAAGTAACCAACCAGATTGATAAGCAAACAGTTTGATGTGACAATGTAGGTTCATCAGTTGCAACAAATGTACTCTTTGGTGATGGATGTTGATTTTTTAAGGGATAGGGAAGTAGAACTTTAGTTTTTAAAAATCACCAGATGATTCAAATAATTCTCTAGTCATAAAAGTTTTAACTAAAGAGTCAATCAAAATGTGGTCTTTCTAAAAATATTTTATTACTTCTAAAAATGAGAAATGATTTTGCTGCTTTTTTCTCTCTAAAGTTCTTTATAGCATACACATTTGCCATTTCCTTGGATATTTTGAGCTTACTAGTAATGTTTCAGTTCATCTTTTCTGTGAGCCCAAAGTGCCAAATTTCTGAGCTTTGTGAATTGTGAATGAGGACCTGATGTCACATTTCTGAAAGATCAGGATTTAAAAAATTGATTTTTTTTCCATTAATATTCCATGTGTTATATTAAATTCAAACTCTCTTGGCTATTTCCAGATTTTGTTATTATAAAACCATGATGTATCTGACTTTCATTATTAAATGAATATTTGATTCATATGACATTTATGAGAAAAAAGAAAGAGCTAAAAAAGAAATTCGTATTGAAAGAAAACATATATAAACATTATCAAAGAAGCAATTTAACCTTCTATTACAAACCACCTTAACTACTTTACCTACCAATGTCACAGATACACATTTTTTTTCAGGTTTTTGGTACTTTTATGTGTGTAAAGGCATGTACACACACAAAGGAAATAATGTAGACTAGTAGTTAAAGGTTAGGACTAAGAGAAACTTGTTCATTGATCAATTATCAGATCATGGACAAACTACTTAAGCTGGCGGGAAGAAAGGAAAGGGGGTAAGAGTTGAAAAATTACCTACTGAGTACAATGTTCACGCTTCAGGTGATGGGTGCACTAGAAGCCCTAACTTCACCATTACACAATATATCCATGTAGCAAACTTGCACATGTACCCCTGAGTCTATAAACATTAAGAAAATTACTTAGCCTCAAAAATATGGCAACAGTAAAAGGGATCAGTTGCTGCCAGGGGTGGGGCCAAGGGATGAGTAGGTGAAGCACAGAGGCTTTTTAGGGCAGTGAAAATAGTCTGCATGACACTTTAATGATGACTATCTGTCACTATACATTTGTCCAAATCCATAGAATGTACACTAGCAAGAGTGAACTCTAAGGTTAAATATGGACGTTGAATGATTATGATGTGACAATGTAGGTTTAATCAATTGCAACAAATGTACTCTTTGGTGATGGATGTTGATCATGTGAGAGGCTATGCGTGAGTGCAGGCAGGAGTATATGGAAAATAGCTGTGCTTCCTCTCAATTTCACCGTGAACCTAAAACTGCTCTTTAAAAATAAAATTAAAAGATAAAAATAAAAGGTTGGAGGTTCCTAGATGGCTGAATAGGAATAGCTCCAGTCTACAGCTCCCAGCATGAGCAATGTAGAAGACTGGTGATCTCTGCATTTCCAACTGAGCAAACGGTACACCAGGAGATTATATCCTGCGACTGACTTGGACAGTCCCACGCCCACTTAGCCTGACTCACTGCTAGCACAGCAGTCGGAGATCGAAATGCAAGGCGACAGCAAGGCTGGGGGAGGGGCGCCTGCCATTGCTGAGGTTTGAGTAGGTAAACAAAGCGGCCAGGAAGCTCCCACTGGGTGGAGCCCACCACAGCTCAACAAGGCCTACTGCCTCTAGATTCCACCTCTTTGGGCAGGGCATAGCTGAACAAAAGGCAGCAGAAACTTCTGCAAATTTAAACGTCCCCGTCTGACAGCTTTGAAAAGAGTAGTGGTTCTCCTAACATGGAGTATGAGATCTGAGAGTGGACAGACTTCCTCCTCAAGTGGGTCCCTGAAGCCCGAGTAGCCTAACTGGGAGGCACCTCCCAGTAGGGGCCAACTGACACCTCATATGACTGGGTGCCCATCTGAGACAAAGCTTCCAGATGAACAATCCGACAGCAACATTTGCCATTTTGCAATATTTGCTGTTCTGCAGCCTCCTCTGGTGATACCCAGGCAAATAGGGTCTGGAATGGACCTCCAGCAAACTCCAACAGACTTGCAGCTGAGGGATCTGACTGTTAGAAGGAAAACTAACAAACAGAAAGGACATCCACGCCAAAACCCCATTTGCACGTCACCATCATCAAAGACCAAAGGTAGATAAAAACACAAAGATGGGGAGAAATCAGAGCAGAAAAGCTGAAAATTCTAAAAACCACAGCACCTCTTCTCCTCCAAATGAACACAGCTCCTCGCCAGCAACAGAACAAAGCTGGATGGAGAATGACTTTGACAAGTTGAGAGAAGAAGGCTTCAGACGATCGGTAATAACAAACTTCTCCAAGCTAAAGGAGGATGTTTGAACCCATCGCAAAGAATCTAGAATAAACAGCGTAGAAAAGACGTTAAATGACCTGATGGAGCTGAAAACCGTGGCACAAGAACTACATGATGCATGCACAAGCTTCAGTAGCCGATTTGACCAACTGGAAGACACGGTATCAGCGATTGAAGACCAAATGAAAGAAATGAAGCAAGAGAAGTTTAGAGAAAAAAGAGTAAAAAGAAATAAATAAAGCCTTCAAGAAATATGGGACTATGTGAAAAGACCAAATCTACATCTGATTGGGGTACCTGAAAGTGACAGGGAGAATGGAAACAAGTTGGAAAACACTCTTCACAATATTATCCAGAACTTCCCCAACTTAGCAAGGTAGGCCAACATTCAAATTCAGCAAATACAGAGAACACCACAAAGATACTCCTCGAGAAGAGCAACTCCAAGACACATCATTGTCAGATTCACCAAAGTTGAAATGAAGGGAAAAATGTTAAGGGCAGCCAGAGAGAAAAGTAGGGTTAACCACAAAGAGAAGCCCATAAGACTCACAGTGGATCTCTTGGCAGAAACTCTGCAAGTCAGAAGAGAATTCCACATCCTTAAAGAAAAGAATTTTCAACCTAGAATTTCATATCCAGCCACACTAAGCTTCATAAATAAAGGAGAAATAAAATCTTTTACAGACAAGCAAATGCTGAGAGATTTTGTCACCACCAGGCCTGCCTTACAAGAGCTCCTGAAGGAAGCACTAAACATGGAAAGGAACAATTGGTACCAGCCACTGCAAAAACATGCCAAATTGTAAAGGCCACCAATGCCAATGCTAGGAAGAAACTGCATCAACTAAAGGTCAAAATAACCAACTAACATCATAATGACAGGATCAAATTCACACATAACAACATTAATCTTAAATGTAAATGGACTAAATGGTCCAATTAAAAGACACATATGGCAAACTGGATAAAGAGTCAAGACCCATCAGTTTGCTGTATTCAGGAGACCCATCTCACATGCAAAGATGCACACAGGCTCAAAATAAAGGGATGGAGGAAGATCTACCAAGAAAATGGAAAACAAAACAAAAACGGGTTGTAATCCTAGTCTCTGATTAAACAGACTTTAAACCAACAACAATCAAAAGAGACAAAGAAGGCCATTACATAATGGTAAAGGGATCAACTCAACAAGAAGAGCTAACTATCCTAAATATATATGCATCCAATACAAGAGCACCCAGATTCATAAAGCAAGTTCTTAGAGATATACAAAGAGACGTAGATTCCCACACAATAATGGGAGACTGTAACACCTCACTGTCAAAATTAGACAGATCAATGAGACAGAAACTTAACAAATATACAGGAATTGAACTCAGCTCAGCACCAAGCAGACCTAATAGACATCTACAGAACTCTCCACCCCAAATCAACAGAATATATAATCTTCTCAGCTTCACATTGCACTTATTCCAAAATTGACCATATAGTTGGAAGTAAAGCACTCCTCAGCAAATGTAAAAGAACAGAAATTATCACAAATTGTCTCTCAGACCACAGTGCAATCAAACTAGAACTCAGGATTAAAGAAACTCACTCAAAACCACACAACTATATGGCAACTGAACAACCTGCTCCTGAATGACTACTGGGTACATAACAAAATGAAGGCAGTAATAAATATGTTCTTTGACATAACATCAGAACAAAGACATAACATACCAGAATCTCTGGGAAACATTTAAAGCAGTGTGTAGAGGGAAATTTATAGCACTAAATGCCCACAAGAGAAAGCAGGAAAGATGTAAAATTGACAGCGTAACGTCACAATTAAAAGAACTAGAGAAGCAAGAGCAAACACATTCAAAAGCTAGCAGAAGGCAAGAAATAACTAAGATCAGAGCAGAACTGAAGGAGATAGAGATACAAAAAACCCTTCAAAAAATCAATGAATCCAGGAGTTGGTTTTTCGAGAACATCAACAAAATTGATAGACTGCTAGCAAGACTAATAAAGAAGAAAAGAGAGAAGAATCAAATAGACATAATAAAAAATGATAAAGGGGTATCACCACCATTCCCACAGAAATACAAACTACCATCAGAGAACACTTTAAACACCTCTACACAAATAAACTAGAAAATCTAGAAGAAGTGGATACATTCCTGCACACATAAACAATCCCAAGACTAAACCAGGAAGAAGTTGAATCCCTGAATAGACCAATAACAGGCTCTGAAATTGAGGCAATAATTAATAGCCTACCAATGAAAAAAAGTCCAGGACCAGACGGATTCACAGCCGAATTCTACCAGAGGTACAAAGAGGAGATGGTACCATTCCTCTGAAACTACTCCATCAACAGAAAAAGAGGGAATCCTCCCTAACTCATTTTATGAGGCCAGCATCATCCTGATACCAAAGCGTGACACAGACAAAACAAAAAAAGAATTTTAGACCAATATCCCTGATGAACATCAAGGCAAACTTCCTCAATAAAATACTGACAAACCAAATCCAGCAGCACGTCAAAAAGCTTATCCACCATGATCAAGTGGGCTTCATCCCTGGGATGCCAGGCTTGTTCAACATACACAAATCAATAAATGTAATCCATCATAGAAACAGAACCAAAGACAAAAACCACATGATTATCTCAATAGATGCAGAAAAAGCCTTTGACAAAATTCAACAGCCCTTCATGCTAAAAACTCTCAATAAATTAGGTATTGATGGGACGTATATCAAAATAATAAGAGCTATTTAAGACAAACCCACAGCCAATATCATACTGAATGGGCAAAAACTGGAAGCATTCCCTTTGAAAATTTGCACAAGACAGGGATGCCCTCTCTTACTACTCCTATTCAACATAGTGTTGGAAGTTCTGGCAAGGCAATCAGTCGGGAGAAAGAAATAAAGGGTATTTAATTAGGAAAGAGGAAGTCAAATCGTCTGTGTTTGCAGATGACATGATTGTATATTTAGAAAACCCCATTGTCTCAGCCCAAAATCTCCTTAAGCTCATAAGCAACTTCAGCAGTCTCAGGATACAAAATCAATGTGCAAACATCACAAGCTTTCCTATACACCAATAACAGACAAACAGAGAGCCAAATCATGAGTGAGATTCCATTCACAATTGCTTCAAAGAGAATAAAATACCTAGGAATCCAACTTACAAGGAATGTGAAGCACCTCTTCAAGGAGAACTACAAACCACTGCTCAGTGAAATAAAAGAGGACACAAACAAATGGAAGAACATACCATGCTCATGGATAGGAAGAATCAATATCGTGAAAATGGCCATACTGCCCAAGGTAATTTATAGATTCAATGCCATCCCCATCAAGCTACCAATGAGTTTCTTCACAGAATTGGAAAAAGCTACTTTAAAGTTCATATGGAATCAAAAAAGAGCCCACATTGCCAATACAATCCTAAACAAAAAGAACAAACCTGGAGGCATCATGCTATCTGACTTCAAACTATACTACAAGGCTACAGTAACCAAAACAGCATGGTACTGGTACCAAAACAGAGATATAGACCAATGGAACAGAACAGAGGCCTCAGAAATAACACCACACATCTACAGCCATCTGATCCTTGACAAACCTGACAACAACAAGAAATGGGGAAAGGATTCCCTATTTAATAAATGGTGCTGGGAAAACTGGCTAGCTATATGTAGAAAGCTGAAACTGGATCCCTTCCTTATACCTTATACAAAAATTATTTCAAGATGGATTAAAGACCTAAATGTTAGACCTAAGACCATAAAATCCCTAGAAGAAAATCTAGGCAATACCATTCAGGACATAGGCATAGGCAAGGACTTCATGACTGAAACACCAAAAGCAATGGCAACAAAAGACAAAGTTGACAAATGGGATCTAATTAAATTAAAGAGCTTCTGCACAGCAAAAGAAACTACCATAGAGTGAACAGGCAACCCACAGAATGGGAGAAAATTTTTGCAATCTGCTCATCTGACAAAGGGCTAATATCCAGAATCTACAAAGAACTTAAAGTTACAAGAAAAAAATCAAACAACCCCATCAAAAAGTGGGCAAAAGATATGAACAGACACTTCTCAAAAGACGACATTTATGCAGCCAACAGACACATGAAAAAATGCTCATCATCACTGGCCATCAGAGAAATGCAAATCAAAGCCAAAATGAGATACCATCTCACACCAGTTAGAATGGCGATCATTAAAAAGTCAGGAAACAACAGGTGCTGGAGAGGATGTGGAGAAATAGGAACACTTTTACACTGTTGGTGGGACTGTAAACTAGTTCAACCATTGTGGAAGACACTTTGACGATTCCTCAAGGATCTAGAACTAGAAATACCATTTGACCCAGTCATCCCATTACTGGGTATATACCCAAAGGATTATAAATCATGCTGCTATAAAGACACATGCACACGTATGTTTATTGCGGCACTATTCACAATAGCAAAGACTTGGAACCAACCCAAATGTCCATCAATGACAGACTGGATTAAGAACACGTGGCACATATACACCATGGAATACTATGCAGCCATAAAAAAGGATGAGTGCATGTCTTTGTAGGGACATGAATGAAGCTGGAAACCATCATTCTGAGCAAACTATTCCAAGGACAGAAAACCAAGCACTGCAGGTTCTCACTCATAGCTGGGAATTGAACAATGAGAACACTTGGACATAGGATGGGTAATATCACACACAGTGGCCTGTCATGGGGTTAGCGGAGAGGGGAGGGATAGCATTAGGATATATGCCTCATGTAAATGATGGGTTAATGGGTGCAGCACACCAATATGCCCATGTATACATATGTAACAAACCTGCACGTTGTGCACATGTACCCTAGAACTTAGTGTATAATAAAAAATTAAATCCATAATATCTTTTTTGAAACTTGTAATTTTAACTATCACTTTGATGATGGAAATCTTCCATTTAAGGAAAAAATTATTTTACTGATAATGTAACATGAATTTAATTTAAAAATTTACTTCAAAAAAAAAGAATGAGATATATCCCTGGGAAATGCAATTTTAGAGATGTTTTTCAATGTCTATATTTCATTAATTATTCATAAAGTAGGGTTTTGAGGCAGAAACAATTTTTCCATCATATTTGTAACCATAAAAGATTAAAGATGGATTCATTTTTTTTTCAACTTTTAAGTTCCAGGGGACGCATTCATTTTTAATTAAGTGGAAGTAATGCTTAAACCATGAATAAAGATACAGATTCATTAGAAAAATAAAAGTAAAAATAATTAAAAAAGAAAATTAGCCTATATGTGCTCAGTTTCCTTATCTGTTAAATGTCACAATAAAGTGACACACCTATTTATGAGAATCAAATTAAAAAACGCATATAAACAACTTAGTGCATTGCAGACCCATAAGAAACATTAGCATATAGTTATTATTTATTACTGAGGAAGTTGCAAATGAGGCTTTATACAATATTAAAACAACTGTGTCTTTTAGAACAAATTTGAGAGCAAGCTGCCTAGGTTAGGGCAAAGCTAATGTGCAAAAAGAATAATTCAGACCAAAAAGGAAATATTTCAAATGAAAAATCTAGAGGACTTGAAGCCTAAATGAACAAACACCAAGATTCAGTACTCTTTTCCCCCATTCTCTCATTCTTTCTCTCCTGTTGATGACCTTCTTTTTGTCTTCTTTTACCTTGGCTTCCAATGAGACACTGTTCTCTGGGTCTCCTCCCAGAACCTCTGATGATTTCTCTTTTTTTCTTTCTTTCACTCCTGAAATGCATATGATCCAAGTTTTTACCCTTAACATTTTCACTTCTGTTTCTCAACTACCTCATTCCTTTGAACAATCTATTCAATCCCCTGTCTCCAGTTGACACTTCTATAAAAATGGCCTCCAAATCTGAAATCCAGGCCAAGTTCTCTCCTTTACATTTCAGCTGTGTATTTCCAGCTGCTTCCTGAAGCCGTCCACCTGTCCCATCTGCTCTTCACACTCAGTATATTTGCCCCCTTCTCCCTTCATCCAGCTACTCCTCTTGACTTCTCCAGTTTTACTAATAGTGAGGCCATCTTCCTGGGCATCAAGATTTAACATTCTGGTATCACCTCTGTATTAGTTCCCTCTCACATTGTTATAAAGAAATGCCTGAGACTGAATAATTTATAACCAAAGAAATTTAATTGACTCATGATTCTGCAGGCTGTACAGAAAGCATGGTGGCAGCTGCTTCTGGGGAGGCCTCAAGGAGCTTTTACTCATGGCAGGAGGCACAGTGGCAGCAGGTTCTTCACATGGTGAAAGCAGGCACAAGAGAGAGACAGCAAAGTGCCATGCAGTTTTTTACAGCCAGATCTCCCAAGAAATCACTCAGTATCAAGAGGGCAGCACCAAGAGGATAGGCACTAAACTATTCATGAGAAATCCACCCCCGTGATTGAATGACCTCCCACCAGGCCCTGCCTCCATTACTGGGGATTGCAATTCACATGAGATTTGAGTAGGGACACATATATAAACTACATCAAGTCTCTCACTTTTTTCTCTTATCCTCCATCTCCAAGTTTTAGCTAAATTCTATACATTTCAATTCTGCAATATATTTCTAAATAATTCTTATCTCTGTTAACACTTCCTCTGTCCTTTAGTCCCTATCAACCTTCAACTGATATTAGAAAGGCCTCCTATGGGTCTCTCTGCCCTCAGAATATCCTCCAGTCCTAATCCACTTTACAGTATACTCTTCCTGCTCACAATTCTGAATAAACTACTTACTGGCTCAAAAACATTCATTAGCTCTTCACTATTATAGAGTCAACCCCCTTTTCTCTACCATTCTCAAGCTCCTATGACATGGCCCATATCCTATTTTTCCAACATTTTTTCCTGCCTACTCTTCTTAATGACTCCTCTACTCCAGCCCAATTGAATCACTTGTTCATTCCAATCTATACTCTGACATTTTTAACATCACAATTTGTTCACACTTTCTGCTGTCTTGAATTTCTTTCCTCATCTCTGAAGAGATCCTTATTTCCATCACATGTGCAAGTAATCTCTCACCCCCTCTGACTTTCTCAAACCATCCACAATTCTTTTGCAATACTTTTCATTTTATACTTTCTATTCTAGTCATTTGGGTATGTCTTATCCTACATATGAACTGTAAGTCAATAAGGACAGGATCTATAAATTATACAATTTTGTATCCACCATTATCACCAGTGCAGGGCTTTCCACATACTACATCATCAACAATGTATGTTGATTGTCAAAATAGTTATGAAAAGTCCTTCTTTGATCCTGTTAGCATAAATTTAATTGGCAGTTCAGGATCCTATTTGCCTAAATGAGAGTACAGCATCACTGAAGTATTGTATGGTCCTTGCACAGCCTACTGAGAATTACTGTAAAACGAGCAGAGAGACGTTGCCACAAAAATGCATTCGACAAAACCAATAGACACAAGCACAATCTTGGTGGCAAGATGACACAAGAATCAAGGAAATCCCGTAACTATCCTTGCAAATATCTCTCCTCACAGCTTTCAGCTCTAAATGCAGCTATTAATTGGTAGCATCGACAAAATTAATTTGGTAAATCCCTCTGAAGCTTGTTGATTTAAGCTTCCTGTGATACTGCTAGGTTTTAGCCCTTAATTAAATTTATGTGCTGATATGTTAAATCCTTTTCATTTCTGTTTAACCCCCTATTCAAGGAGGTTTGGTTCCAATATCATATCAAAACCTAGCTGGATCACAAAGCAAAGTTTAAAGACGACTGTAGTTTTTCTGACTTTCTAGTTACACTTGTAGAATTAGAATTTGAAGTCTATATAAGAAATCCCAAATGGGGAAATTAAAATGCAGTTGTTCCTAGGCATCTCCCCGTGCCTGATGGGCTCAACTCCAGTTCTTGTATTTTGATGAATTACATTACAAATTAGCCCTATCATCTCACCATCAAATTTGCATGTTTTATTCCTTCTTTGGAACTTACAGAGATTAAAAATAAATTTTAGTTTCTTCCAACATAGTTTCCAAATTTACTACTCCTCTTTCCTTCACATCTGACACTAAGCCAAGCCAAAGGCAGAGTACTCCCTCCCTGGTGATGTCCCTGCTCATCCATCACGCCTTGCTGATGCAATCCAGTTCCATAAGCTGTCTTCAGGGAGCATGGGTGGCCAACAGACGTGAGCCCATGAGTGAATGGAAGAATTGTGTAAGACTCTGTCTTTTGTGTAGGGAAAATGCAAGGACATGTTTGCCAGATCTTCTGGATGCTTTCTGTGGATAGTTTTAATCTCTTCTTCAAATAGAAGAAGTTCTTCCTTTAAACATTTATTTTTATAATTTTTCTTTTTTGTTTTTGTTTTGCACATAAGCTTAATTTATGTGTACCTTTTAAGATCTTGGTTAAAAAATTCTCCCAAAAGAATACTAGCTACATACCAGGGAAATAGATACAGAATGAAAAATTATCCAAAAAGCTTGGTTAACTTCTTTATCCCAACACACACACTTTGTATTAGCAAAGAAACTAAGCTAGACCGAAAATAATCTTCAATTTGGTTTACCTAAATAATTATTCAATTTCCATTTTAATTTTCCTAGTAAAAACTTAATGTGCATTCTCTGTTTTATTTCTAACGTGTTAGCACATCTATAAGATATAGATCTATGTAGATTTCCCTTTCAAATTTCACATTTTGATTATATAAAAATTAAATGATATTTAGAGAGGATATTTGATAATATAAGGTTTTACTTGCACATTTGGTAAGTGTTAACTTTGTTATTGTTTGAGTTTTCTTTTAATAGGCTGTTAGCTATGCATCTGGGAGCCCTAGCAGATGCAATTTCTCCTTCGATAGGGACAAAAAGCAGCTAGATGCTCTACACAGGCATTGGAAAGGTCATCCAAAGCATATTTTAAGAGCCTCTATTACTTTTGCAGGTTTTTGTCACACTGAACCTTGTGCTTGGAAATAAAAAATAAGAGATTTTTGTTTTACTTGTCAAAGCACTCCCTCCTCTAATATGCACAGCAATAATAAGGGGTGGGTCAATTTGCATGAGGAGCCAATGATTTTCTGTAATAGAAAGGACCACAGTCCTAGTCTCTGTCACCAACTTCCTCTCCATAAAGGTCAGGGTAGATTTAGATGGCCTCATGAGGCAACGATGAACAACAGGACTCCTAAAATATGGTTAAAACAAAGGTAGAGAGTGAAGGGAGTGAGCAAGGCCTGGAATGAATCAGGGTATCATCTGTGCTTCTGAGTCTCAGGGTGTGGTAGGCACGAGAATACACCTGGTGGACTTCCACCCACAAGAAGCGTGTTTGACTAAGGCCCCAGCCACCACTCCCTGAAACCTATCCCTGCATTTGTGCCATGGCCACATCTCCCATAGGCTGCTTCCTGCCAATGACCTGTCTCTGGGAGACATGAGACTTCTTTTTGGCTGACTGGCTCGAGAACTCCCCTAAAGTTTTATCAAACCTTCCTGAGACCATATAGAAATCTAGGAGGCTTGCAGCCAACTTTCTCTCCCTCTCTCCTTCACTTGAGGTCAGACTAGCATCACATTCTGATGACTGGCTCAACTCTCTTCCTACTTCTTTTACATGCAGGCATTTCCTCCTAATAAAATCCTTGCCTGTTTTATTCCATCTTGGCATCTGCTTCTTGGAGGACTCACACTAACATGCACAGTACAAGTGCTGAACCTGTCTTGACCTACTTCGAGTCATTTGTGTCCCAGGAGCTATTAGAATGAACCTTATGAAACTGCCAGCATCCAACCATTGGTGACTTACAAAAATAGCCATTTCATGTAGTTCAACCTAATAGTAGTGCAGAATGCTGACAGGGTTGAAACACTGGAGACTCAGTTCTCTAAAGCCCAGAGTTTCTTTGAGACTGAAATAAGAATCTACATTCCTTTTCCTGAGAGGGCTGAATCTGAGATAGTTAGCCCAGTCCCTGAGCTCAGGATAGCTTTGATCCAGG
Source organism: Macaca mulatta (assembly GCF_049350105.2). Classification (NCBI taxonomy): domain Eukaryota; kingdom Metazoa; phylum Chordata; class Mammalia; order Primates; family Cercopithecidae; genus Macaca; species Macaca mulatta. Next base: position 111,644,531 of record NC_133409.1, read on the forward strand.
AAATCTGATGCTTTCCTTTGCCCATGTTTCCCTCAGGATACAGCTTGGCTGCTTAATCAGCCTTACTCAATGGCTATTTCCACTGGAGCCCCACTCATCGTCATTACTTACCTGAAAGACGATGGGCATCAAAACGTGCCCTGATTCTCTCCTGTAGGTAGCCTTTGCCTCATGGAAATGCTTTGGCTCAGGAATTGATAGAACTTTAACCTTGAAGGCACTGATAAGTTCGTGGGGAATTCTTTTTAAAATCAGAGGTATCCTAGAAACTGGGAGAGTCCACCTTTCCAGAACTAGGCAGGATTGATTCAGAACTCAGAATGACTGCTGCACAGGGAACTCTGCACCACCTTTCTTGTTTCCAACACAGCCCAGGAAGGCAGCTTCCACTCTGGAGACAGGAACCCTCTGCCACAGCTGGCATACTGAACTAGGAATAAATCAGAGAATTCTCTTCCACTTTCCAGATCACTGAAAATAGGGACTCATAGGAGTATAAAGAAAAATAATGGGACCTTGGAGGGGAATATACTGGACTTCTTGCTCCTATTGGCAATGGTAGTTCAGTCTGGCTTGACTAGGGCATGCAACTTGCCCCTCAAATTCAATATGCCAACTACACATAGTAAAAATGTTAATGTAAGAATTTACCTTTTAATGGAGAAATTAATTTTCACAATTATTAAACCTAAATCAAATTGTAATTTAAAGTATGGAGATTTTGCTATTCAAAAATCTTTATGTTTCTGAAACTTTAGCTTTTAAAATTAGGTAACCACATAACTTTTATTCTCAAATGCTATGAGAAAAGTCTTACTTTTCCTCCAATAATTTCCTTTTTATTAAAGAAGAAAAATAACTTTACATGTGATTAATTTGAGAACTTTAATATAAAAAATAGCCTCCATTTCTGAGCACTTACGGTCTGCTAAAATAAAGTTAGGAACTATTGAATACTTGAGTTCTTCCACCAGTACTGACTCAGTGCTATGAAATGAATAGAATAAAATCACTATTGCTTTTGTGTATGTTTCTTCTTTGTGTATTCTATATTTCTTCTATGCAACTTGAAACACTGCCATATTTTGTATTGCACTTTACATAAACATTTCTCTAATTTATCATAAGCCTTTCATGAACATTATTTTTCCATTGTGTGCACATTATAAGATGTTTAACCCTTCCTTATGTTTAGATACTTAGATTGTTTCACATTTTTTTGCCTCAACTGAACATATAATCATTCTCAAGAGTAGAATTACTGGGTTAAAGATTACAGTAGTCCCCCCACTTATCCACAGGAGACAGGTGGATGGTTGAAACCAGATATAGTACTGAACCCCATATATACTGTTTTTTTCCTATACATACATACATATAACAAACTTTCATTTAAAAATTAGGAACAGTAAAAGATTAACAACAACTAATAAAAAAGAACAATTATAACAATATGCCAGCCTCACTACTTTTGCACTTTGAAGCAATTATTAAGTAAAATAAAGGTTATTTGAACACAAGCACTGAGATACCACAGCAGTCAATCTGACACCAAGACAGCTACTAAGTAACTAGTAGCGTCTACTGGGTGGATACGCTAGACAAAGGGATTATTCACTACCCAGGTGGGACAGAATGGGATGGTAGAAATTCGATCATGTTTCTCAGAATGGCATACAATTTAAAACTTATGAATTGTTTATTTCTGGAATTTTCCGTTTAATATTTTCAGATTGTGGTTGACCAAGGGTAACTGAAACCATAGAAAGTAAAAACCTTGGATAAGGAGGGACTACTGTATTAACACTTTTAAACTCAATATACATCTTCAAATTTATCTTACATTTTTATCAGCAACACATGAATATTCCTATTGGAGACCTTGAATAATATGGAAGAAAGATGTGGAAGATCCTAAGATATTCTTCAGAAAAACATCTTTTCTAACATGAAAAAAATGGCATTTCATTTAAATTTCCATTACCATACCAATAATATTTGACATTTTTCACCAACTTTGTTAAGTAATCTATATCTGTATTATTTAGAGTAACTCCAGAGTTCTTACTTTCAAATGCTCAAAAGTCATCTCTGTAATCCTCTTGAAAATTTTCACGAGTTATTTCAAATAGACAGGCTTAAATAGGACTGTTATCTATTCTGCATCACTTAACTCTTTTGTCTCAGTCTAATTGGTGTAGTGGAATTTACATTAATAAATGAACCAGGATATTTACATAGTTCTCTCCCTCTCTTTCTGTGTGTGTGTATGTGTGTGAGAGAGAGAAAGACAGAGAGAGGCTAATCTTCAATCTTCTCTCAAACCATAGGAATCACTGACTTATGTCACAATCATAAGTCACTCATAACTAAATTTATTTTCCTCTTCAAATTACATTATCCTTGTTACTTCTCACATGTTCCATTTTGTCCTAAAAGTTTCTTACATTATCACCAAATATATAGTAAAAATCCTCAATATTAAAAATTAACACACCATGATTCAAGTTGATTTTTAAATATTTTCTCCCTAATGATGTATGTCTTGGTGAAGAGAATTTTTTTTCTAAGATTAACTTACTCAATTCATTCTCTCCAGATTGTGGATTGGAAGTTGGATGAAACATTATAAATCAATGTGGAAAAATAATTTTGCCAAATTTCAATCTCAATCAGTATCCATCAAAACTTTATCCTTTGGCTGTTTCAAGATATTTGTGTGATATTTTTAAGCTGTTAAAAGTTTATTTATTTTAAAGGCTCAATGGGCTTCCTGGATGCCAAATCACTTTTTAAAAAATTTTGATGATACAAACTAAAATGAATTAAAAACACATGGAATCAATGTTCTCTAAAATATATGTGTTTTCAAAGTTTAGAGAAAGAGGGTGGGAAGAGGTGCTTGGCAGCATGTTTGGGTTTTAGTAAATCCGAAATTTTCGAAAAATTGTTCCAGATGTTGATGAACCCCTTGGTTCCCCTAAGTTTCACCCAAACCTGCTATAAATAAAGATAATTATAAACAGCAATAAACTAAGGTTAAGGCAGTATGTAATGAATGCCATAGGAATCATAATTAATTTGAATTAACTCTGAACTGAATTTAGCCACAGAAAATACAGATGTGGATGGGTTGTAAATACCATTAAGAAAAGTAAAGTTTTACGTACGCTCACATAAATAGGAAAATAAAAACAGAACTATTTCACACATAAAAACCTGACAGCATCCTGGCATTTCATCCTGGCATTCAGAAGCTCTCATTATCTAGCCCAGTGGTTCTTCAGACAGGATGATAAATCTCCCATGGAGGATGTTTGGAAACTTGTGGGACATTTTTGGTTGTCACAATGACTGGAAAGAGCTACTGCCTTTTATTACCCAGTGGCCAAGGACGATTAACATCCTGAAATTCCCATAAAATGAGAAAATATTCACCCAAGTAACCATGGTGTCCCCACCAGTCTCCCCAGCACTCTCTGACCCCTAAATTTGTATCTCACCAAGTTTCCTCACATCCTCCACAAATCACAGCCACCCTGCCTTTGTGTTTTTCCTCTACTGTTCCTTTCCTTGGAATTTTTTGCGCCTCCTCTTCAATAATCCATATCTAGTATTATCTTCCAAGAAAGACTCTTTTTCACTTCAGGTCTCTCCTCTGGAAGACTGACTTCCATAGTAAACTTTTTATCTTCTCCTGAGGTATTTCAATAGCCTCATTCTCACTATTTCATATTCCCCAGTTATATCCAATACAGGGTAGTTTGTGTACACAAAAACAGCTTAATTAACTACTGCTGAACTTTTTCTTATCAAGATTGTGGACTTGTACAGACTCAGCTATAGTTTAACTTTCTTATTTGGCTTTGTTGAAAGAACTCTGCCACGTGTGTTCACATGCATACATATGTGTATGTCTGATGATATAAATATAGACACAGACATAGATACAGATATAGATTAGATACATTCCTATAAACAGACAAACCGTTGACCTCTCATTTAAGGATGGCATTGTTGGAGTAGAATTTGTCCTCTTGGTTCCATTCCTTTGATAAGCACTTACCTCTGATTCTCATGGTTTTGCCTCTTACTAGTTACACTACAACAGTAGAGAATCTTTAGAACCTTGAAGGGCAGCCAGGAAGAGTTGACTTGGAAAAATATAATCTAATACCTCTGGAAGGAAATAATTCCCACAGACGTTTGCTGGAAGATATGAACTATACATCTGGACTGCAGTAATGCTTCAGAATGACTAAGGAGAGTTTCATCTTTCAAGCCAGCGAGAGCTGTACTAGAAAGTATACTTTCGAATAGCCCTTCACTGGTTTCACGGAACAAGACTTAGGGGCTCAGGTAAAAAATGAATAACTGCTACTTTAATTTAGGGCTGATATCACTTTATGGTGATGTCTAGTACACACAGCCTCCGTCTCAAGAACATGTGACTTTTGAATGACCTCATCCCCATCATGGAGGCTTCCTACTCCTCTGGACCCCTTCCAAGTACCCCTCTTTCCACTGTAGGAGCTCTCACCAAGAGCAGCCTACAGTCCCTCTCAGCCTCAACCCACCTATAGTCCTAGAGAGGGCACAGGATTGAAAGCTCAAAAGATTCAAGATTTCATTTCAGAATGCAAAAGGGAAGAAGTGTACTTTCTGTGGACATATAAGTCTACTGGTAACACTTTCTTTATTCTCTCTGTGAAATAACTGGCTAATATGAAAATGTATAGCAATATAACAATCTTTTATTAATAAAAATGCCAAAAATAACACCATTAACACCATTGCTTTTTCTGACTATGAAAGTATCACATTTATTATTTTAAAATAAGAAATGCACAAAGATGGCAAAATAATTTGGAAATTATTTCTAATTCTACCATGTATAAATTATCACTGAATATTTCAGTAAACATTCATCCAGAGTTTATATTCACACACACACACACACACACACACACACACACACACACATGTGCAATCCAAAATAGTATTAAATAAGGTATATACACTGCCTTCAATTTAACTTATTACTTATTATGTTATGGACACATTTCCATGCCAAACACAAACAGAGAAGGTATAACTATATAACAAGTTTTTAAAGCTGCTTAGTATTCCACTGAATTAATGCATCATAATTTATATTAACATGGCCTTACCATCTGGCATTCAGATTGTTCTCAATATTTCACTATCTCATTCACCGCTGTGATCAACATACATACATTTTGGACATTTCTCTAAGTATTTATTTTTAAGAGATAAATTCCAAGAGTGGAATTCCTGATTCTTATTAGAGTAGAAAAATAATTTTAATTTCCATTATCAAGTTCTTCCCTCAAAATGCTATACCAATTTACTCTCCAACCAGAAACATCTTAAGAAGTAATAAATCCTGGGCTTTGAACAATTAATTTACTAGGTTTTTTGGGGTTTTTTTTGGAATATAACCCACTTTGAATTTTGAGGGTGCTTGTGTGAATATTTTAGTTGTTTAAAATTATGCTTCTTAAACTGTATTCTGGTTTGCTCTGTCAAGGACCAAGGAGCAAGAACCTAGAAGAGGAGGGTGTGGGAGATGGGTAGAGAGAGGGGAAGTTAACTTTTCTGTTTTCAGAGTTGAACTAAAACAGGGCTTCTGCTTTTAAAGATTTATATAAGCTTCCCTCTGAGCAAGACTGAATACAAATGTTCAAAATCTTTAGTTAAAAATATCTTTCCTCACAGTGCCAAGGAGAAAAGGTAGTTGTTGTTCTAGTTCACTGTCAGAACTGTGGTGGGAATGTAAATTAGTCCCTGTAACTGCGGAAAGCAGTTTGGAGATTTCTCTAAGAACTTAAAACAGAACTACCATTTAATCTAGCAATCCCATTACTGGGTATAGATCCAAAGGAAAATAAATCACTCTACCATAAACACATATGTACTCATGTTCATCACTGCACTGTTCACAATAGCAAGGACATGGAATCAACCTATCATAAGTAGGTACCAACCTAGGTACCCATCAACCGTGGATTGGATAAAGAACATGTGGTACATCACCATGGAATACTATGCAGCCATAAAAAAGAACAAAATCATATCCTTTACAGCAACATGGATGCAGCTGGAGGCTAGCATCCTAAGCAAATTAAGACAGGAACAAAACACCAAATACCACATGTTCTCACTTGTAAGTGAGAGCTAAACATTGAGTACACATGGAAAAAAAGATGAAAGCAATGGACACTGGGGACTGCTGGAGAAGGAAGAGGGCAAGGGGATTGAGAGGTGAGGAACTGCCTACTGAGTCTGTGCTCAGTACCTGGATCATGGGCTCATCCATACCCCAAACCTCAGCATCACACAGGGTTCCCATGTGACATACCTGCACAGACACCCCCTGAATCTAAAATAGAAGTTGTAATGATTAAAAACAAAAAAAGATAAACAGTTCTCAAAAGAGTATCAATTCACCATGACTTTAGGGTAAAATAAAAATTTCTATAAGGGTGACTGGCTGTACCTTTGAACTGTCAATCTTAAATGGGCTGTCATTTGTAGTAATAGTTGGAGCTATTTAAATAAAGGCAAAATCAATAATTTAACTTGAAATTAAATTATGTCAGGTTGTTAAAAAAAGAGCAAAACCCCCTGAGTTTATACAAATGCTGAGATTAAGCAAATGAGGTTATTTTACCAATTCCCATTAATGTAGTTTTGATAATATTAATAAGATAACAGGAAATGTGAGATTCAACTGTTTCATTGCAAAGACATTAAATAGTCTATCATAGTGAAGCATTTTAAAGTATAACTTTTGCAGAAATAGAGACAAGAGAAGGATACATTCACTCTCTCAGTGAGTGGGAAAGAGCAGGCTGAGCGGTGAGTAGCCTGACTGGAGGGAGAGAACGGGAAAAGCAAGGAGAACTAAATACGTGGGACCCCAAACCACAAGACATGAGGTCATTCCTTGAGGTCTAATAGAAAACCAAGGGCTCAGAGTATGTGATAGGGCATTAGGAACTGGACCAATCACGCTACTGTTTAATCTGCCATTTGCATGGGAGTCCAGCAGGGGACTGTCTCTGGCAAAGACCTATGTGTGCACTCTGGGGCAAGTATTGACAAGAGAGGAGAACCACATTTTAGGGACCACAACACTCTGCTTCCTGTTTAAGCACTACTTAATGTTTAGTGCCATGAGGAACATTTTTAGGAAAGGAAAAGTAAGTAGCTCTGTTGTTGGAAAAGCAGGTATTAAATAAATTGTTTTGTGAACTCTAGACTGTAAGAACAGCCCCAGAAATGATATTGTATTTGCTTTCAACAACCGAGCATTAACATAGCATGAATCACAATGTGGTAATGTAACATAACACAACAAAACGTAACATAGCATAACATAACATGGTAGAGAACCCGAATTCCTGTGTTTGCCAATTAAGATTCTTTTCTAAATGAAAATTATTCAAAAATCAGTGAAGACTGAATCATCAGCCCCTACACAAACTTGGCTCCACAGTTGGGCAATTCTTGACCCTCTTTGGGTCTTAATTCTTTTGTCTACAAAACTAGGGAGTCAGACATCTGAGGAATCTTCCACTTCCATAACTGTCCAATTGTATAATTCCTAGAAATATTCAAATAAGGTAAAATTAGAGACTTTTTTTTAGCTCACAGAATTACTTAACGCCCTATGAAAGGAAATGTGTTTTCCTTATAGCTCCTGGAACTAGACTTTGTCCCAGCTCCATCCTCTGCCCCTCAGGCACAGCAGCTGCAAAAGCTGCAGAAAGTGGCCCGGTTCCAAAAAGCTCTTTTCCTTCTAGCACAGGGGTGAGAATATTCAAGAGCATCTGGAAAGTCTGGTTAGTGTTGCAGTTGCTTCCCAGGGTCTCATGTTGCTTCCTCACAGCAGCTAATGATACCCACAGAATAAGCATCCAAGATGTCTTCCCACAGTTCACATCCTCTGCTTCATCTGCTCTAAGGGTGACAGAGAAATGCTTGCTTTACGATTTAAGTGGCAGGTGAAAACTAGTACTGCTATTTGCCACATACACATCTTTAAGCAGCTAAAAACCAATGTCTAACTCTAACTCTGGAAGAAAATTTCAAGGCTAACATTTCCTTTAAGAAATCAGCAAATATTTGGTTAGCGGTTGGATTATAAACATAGATGTAACGTTGTATCTGCATCCTCATGCTTAGTAACTTGTAATGTTTAGTCAGACCAGTCTCTTACAGTCTTTGTGCAGACTATTGAAGAGATCCATTTCCCTGAAAATCAAAAGGTGGTTGACTTAGAAATAATTCAGTCACTGTGTAGCTGAAGGAAATCAAAAAGCAAGATACCAAAATATTTGAAAAACGTGTTTTACTAGTTTGGAAAAAAGTTAGATCAACACTGTCCCACATGTTTAAATCTATCCAGGAAAATTAAGGGAAGGCCTAGGTTAGATCCAAAAAGCACTTCCTACTGGCTTTCTCATTATTTCTGCAAAGCTATTTGCTTTCTCCACTAGACTCTACCCCTGACATACCTTATGTTCTTCTCTCACTGGTAAAAAACATAGGAAAGGATTTTTTCAATGCATTCACTAAGAGGTAGAAATGGCTGATAAGTTGCAAATGCTTCTTATAAGCTATTCCTCTCTCAACACAGAACAAAACCATAACCAAAGGGATGAAAGACAAATTGCAGAATGCTAGGCTGCAACCAGTCAAAAACAGAGGTTTGTGGAGAAGTGAACACTCCCGGGAGTTAACAAATGATGGTGTAAGTAATTGCCTAACTATCCACAGAATAAAATGTCTTTGTTTATGGTATCAATAATATTCTCTTTTCACCACTAAACTAGGGAAACAGGTGACAGTGACAGAACTAACTTTAAAACCTCAAAGTAATATCACTTCACTGCTAATGCTCAAAAAGTTTTGAGCACAGATTTTAAAGTAAAAACATTGAGAGAAAAAAAAGAAATCTGAGTTTACCTACTACACTGACCATCCAGGGCCACTGGGAAATCTCCTGAGTTCAGAAAATTTCCTTAAACTTTCGGAGTATAAATATGAATAATGTAATGATAATTAAATTGCACTAGACATCTATTTGATTTAATTGAATATAATGACCAAAAGTTATTCTAGTACAAGTATTTTCAGAATGACTCTCTCAAGTAGACAATTGCCAAGCACCTCAATATTAAACTGGTGTGAGGTCTGGTTTCAATAGAGCAGCAAATAAACAATAAAATGAACACAACTACAAGGTCGTATGTCACAATTTATTTTCTGAGGAAAATAATTAAATTGAACAACCTGAAGGAAGTAGTTCCGTGTTTGTTATTTATAGTTTTCTTTAGGTCATTTAATTTTTCTTAAATCTCATTGGAAGCTTTTAATGTCTTCTTGTACATTGGAGTTGGAGGGAAATAAAATAATAATTACTTAATTATTTATAAAGAAACAGAATGTACCAAATACCATCATTTTCCTTCACGTGCTTTAACTGAATTTTTCATCTTATTTTCTTAACCATTTATACAAACATTTGCCCATTTGCCGATGCTCTCACATCTGAATTTATTCCTTACAAATAATGCTTTTCTTTCTTACAACCAGTACAATAAAGCGACTTATGTTAAAGGCATTGTATTTTGATTCTCTTTTAAAAAAAAAAAAAAAGTCATTCAAAATTGTAAACTTAATTTTTATAAACTGATAGTATTGACTCACATTATCGTATTACAGATGCTTTCCCTTGGGGGAGGAAAAGAGCCTTAGACCTAAGATATCTAAAGTCTTTTAGATCAAGAAACACATTTTCTTAAGAATGTGGCAAACCATCATTACTTTATATGGAATAATTTTTCTCACCTAATAACATTGTAATTCCAATACTATACAACAATTCAGTTAAGTACTAGAAATTTTAATGAATGCTAAGGATTGCCGAGAAAAGAAAATCTTTGTTTAAACAAAATAGATTTATCATTAGGGTTAAAAAATATTTATTCCCAACAGCTTCCAACACCTTTTTATTTTTGTTTATTTATTTTTTTAACTTTCTGGCCTTCTTCCATACAGCTTTACTACAGATGGTAAAGCCATAGGGAAAATAGAAGGCTTTGGGTTTGCATTTCAGAGAGATGAACCCAGGTTAAAATTTATCTGTCTCTTCTGCTTCATTACCTACAGTGATCTTGTTTGACCCCAGAGTTAATTTATAAGCCCATAAGAGGAAAAGTGCTGGGTTTAAAAATTCCTGTAATAAAGTAGACTAGAGAAAATAGTAATGGAGAAGAAAATGGAAAGAGTATGTCTGGTAGAAATGAGGATCATTTAACTACTCCCTAACACATCTAATATCAACTACTCCCTAACACATCTAATATCTAACACAACTACCAGATTACTAAAACAATATGGTGACCCTGGCAGAAACTGTATCAAGTGTTCAGATTGAATAATTTAATAGTTAAATTAAATCCCAGATTGTACTTTTAACAACTAAAAAAAGTACATAGTGAAGACATGAAGAAACGCACTTGCATATTAAGCAAATTTGATCTATTCTGGACATAATCTAATTCTTTTTCATTTCCAAAGTGATTCTAAATCAGCACAATGTCTGAATGAATTAGTTCATTTATTACAAAGACAGGTTAGACATGGTAGCAGACATTAAACTATTCACTGACTTCTGGTTCCCCTCGGCTTTGTAATCGCACATCCTGCCCTCATTGAAGTTTACCATGCTATGTGACTAACTCTGGAAAATCAGTTGTTAAAAGAAGAAATTATCTGGCTTTTCCCATCTATTATGATGGAAACTCTATCAATATTGGTTCCTAAATGGCTAAAATAAGTTTCCCCATTACTGCTATCAAATTGCATTGGACAGAGAGCATGGACAAGAAATAAACCTTTGTTGTTATAAGCTACAGAGATGTGAGGGCCGTTTCTTACTGCAGCGTTATCTGACCTTTATCAATCACTACAGAAAAAAAAAATTTTTTAGAGTCTCGCTCTGTTGCCCAGGCTAGAGTGCAGTGGTGCAATCTCTGCTCACTACAACGTCTGCCTCCCAGGCTCAAGTGGTTCTCTTTCCCCAGCCTACTCAGTAGCTCAGAATACAGGCACATGCCACCATGCCTGGCTAATTTTGTATTTTTAATAGAGACGGGGTTTCACTATGTTGGCCAGGCTGGTCTCGAACTCCTGACTTCGTGATCCACCTGCTTCAGTCTCCCAAAGTGCTGGGATTACAGGCATGAGCCACCATGCCTGGCCTTACAGAAAAACTTTTAAAATCTTTCTAAGAAAATTTGCTCTGAAGCACATTAATATAGTACAGTAGTATAATGGCAGCAGTAATAACTGTGATCTACTAAGACTAATTCTCTGTTAAAACTAATTGGTACTCTCTGTGCAGAATTTTTGTGACAGAATATTGAGAAATCTGTAATTATTTTTTCAATAATAACTTACTTGCATATAGTAGGCACTCAATAAGCATATAATAAGTAAATTTAAGAAGTGGTCCAACTACAGGACATTAATATGCATTTTGGCAAATAACCTCACGTCCATGGGTATCCTGAATCCTTAAATTACAGCATATAAAGAGTATGACTTTTATTCAAATTGATTTAATCTCTAAGCAAATCAATAATACATTAATACATTTCTACTTTAGCTACAGTAATCAACGCAGATTTGAAATATTTTCTGCAACAAAGAATCTCTTTTGGAATTGGACTGCCTTCATCCAAATGCTGATTTTACCACTTTTTTGTGTATGGCCTTGAACATTTATCTAACCCAACTGAATCTTCCCTGTCTCTTTTGTGAAATGTTCACCTCAGATGTAAAAATAAAATTATTTTAAGTTATATGTGAAATGTTGAACCCATTGCCTGACACATACTATACTCTTAACAGTACTAGTTAGATCCTGTTTCATGTGTCAAAAGTAAGATTAGGTTTGGAACTTTCAGTTTATAACTTACAAAATAATTATGTAAACCTTTATGATTATATTCACAATTACTAAATCCTATCATTACCACTAATGAAATGCTCTTCAAATGCAGACAGTAAGCAAGATTTATTATTTTAATAAGAAATTAACTTTTTAGTTTAATAAAATAATCTATCATTCAGAGCTACAGAATTATTAATTTAAAAAAAATTTTGTGTTTGAATTTGTTACCACAGCAAAAATATGGTCTTATTTAACAAGGGGAAGAAAGACATAAAAAATACACTGAAAGTCTACTTGGATGCAGTATAGTTCTTACAAAACAGAATTTTGATGACATAGCCAAATGAGTCCAAAACATGTGAATTACATTTCCCTTAAAAAATTACATATGGTTCAAAAATAAATAAATATGGAGAGAAATTATTGGGTACAATGAGCTTGGACTTTATTAAATGTCAAATATTTTTTAATTTGTGACATTTGTAAACTTAAAAGATCACAAGCTCATTAAAAATATTTTCTGATGTTCATATACATGCTTAAATTATTTCATTGTTACCTCAATCTCAATAATTCCCACTTGGTTTAAGCCTTAACCATTATAAAAAATAATTTTATCAATTTTTAATTTGCTCATATTTTCAAATTTTGTTCTTTTGCTATGAAATTTAAAACTCAGGGTTTTCCCATTTCAGTAGCTGAAAGTGAGAAAACTCATTACAGTACAAACTGCTGCTGAAATAAAACTCAATGACAACAAACAGAAAGAATGCTTTGGTTTGCAAAGAGTTTTGACTGGATGAAAGAATATAACTGCATAGTCAATAATCATGGCTGATTTTATTGCACCAAAATTTCTTACAGTTAACTCAAGCTTTGCAATGCACCAATCACCCACCCTCTGCCCATGGCAGTCTTTTAATAATTGACCAGTTTTCCAAACATGAAGCATTTTAGCCACATAATACTGATATTACAAAACCTGACCAGTTATTGCCATGCTCAAACCGATAAACTAGGAAGGTATTAGGCAGAACCATACTTATATAACTTTTTCAGCTTATCTTAATCTGCACAGGTAAAGTTTCTGTTATGATTTGTGGTCTTTCATTGGTTCTGAGAGAATAAATTCACGTACAATGATTCATATCATTAAAATGTAGAATAGGTTAGTATATTGTATAAACAGCTTTGATGACAATTGCTATTCTTTGCTCAGAAATAAGTATTAATCTTCTGCCAGAGAATGTAACAGGATGTTAAGTGAGATTTTACTTATTTCTGGAACCAAGGCCAAGGCTTATAGCTAAGGACAATAAATGGCCACTCCATTTTCTAGGTTCTACAAACCAATGACCCCCATATGAGGCTTACTAGTAGAAACATTAAAAGTAATGGCAAAAACCACAATTACTTCTGCACCAACCTAATAATTCAGAAGTTGGGCTTTACAACAAATTCCTACTTTCCACACATACACACCAAAAAATAGAAGAAGACTAAGAGGTAATGGAGGTCAGCTTGACAGTTGGGCATCAGGAGGGGAGAAAACTGTTTTTGAGACTGTTTCATCTGTCCTGTGATTGAGGAAAGTCAGTACATCCCTTGTCTAAAGCCAAGGGAAATAATTCAGATGTGAAGACAGGGGCCCCAGTTGAATATTCAGCCAGAAGTCTTGCAAACAAGAGAAAAACAAGCACGAAAAGACAAAATGATAAAGGACTGTCAGGTGGAGTGGAGGCACCTGAAATCTTTGTTCAAAAGAGATATATTCAAGGGATTCCCCATGTGCATACAAGTCTGACTACTGGCCTAGGGGAGTAGGTGATATTAAAGGCTTCAATCTGTTGAGACCACTGAGTGTAGGGGGCAGAGAGAGATGCATATGGTGACATTAGTTGGGAAACCCCAGAAAATATGAACAAATCTCACCAGGAATCACAAATGCTTAGAGGTGCTGCTTGGAGGTAAGTGTTGAAACCACTACCCATCCAAGCCCATGGGCAACAAATTCAACAGCATCTAACCCAGGGGAAGAGCCAACCTTATAAAGTTAGAACACTTTTGCCTTTCCTCTACCCTCCTCTAGCTCTCTTCTTCCCTGGACCCACGCTAGCCTGCCCTAAAAAAAAGATCTTTTAAGCAGATAATTAAGAAGGTTTTAAATAAAGAGATGTCAATAGTAAGCACCAGGTTAAGACCATTCTAATAAATGTTTAAAATCGGCTGAGAAGTTACAGGATTTGGCTTAAGATGTTTTAAGCATGTTTCCAGCCACTGGAAATATATATTTAAATAGCACAAAATGGCAGGGGGCTGTTACTGAAAAAAAAGAAATATTTTGATTTCTACCAAATGAATTAGGTTCCTTAGAAAGGTTCAATACTAATGGATTTGATTTTCATGATTAACAAACTGAAAATTTAAAAAGATTTAATCCAGGAACTTTCCAATTTTAGGGTACATTAAAATCACCTGGGTCTGTCATCTAAATTGAAGTTTCCTAAGGTCCACCCCAACTCCAGAGATCCAATTCACTCACTCAGTAGCAAGAACCCAGAATCTGCATTTTTAACAACTTAACTATTCAATGCTATATATTTCCCTTTAATCACTACTTTGACTGCATCCCACAGATTTTGAGAAGTTGTACTTTCATTTTCATTTAATTCAAAATAATTTTTAATTTCTCTTGAGAATTTTTTCATTAAACCATGTGTGATTTAGAAGTATGTGGTTGGGGGGTGCAAGCAAGATGGCCGAATAGGAACAGCTCCAGCCTCCAGCTCCCAGTGTGAGCAACACAGAAGACGGGTGATTTCTGCATTTTCAACTGAGGTACCCAGTTCATCTCACTGGGAAGTGCCAGACAATCGGTGCTGGTCAGCTAGTGCAGCCCGACCAGCAAGAGCTGAAGCAGGGCGAGGCATTGCCTCACCTGGGAAGTGCAAGGGGGAAGGGAATCCCTTTAGAAACTGAGACACATAACACCTGGAAAATCGGGTAACTCCCACCCTAATGCTGCGCTTTACCAAGGGTCTTAGCAAATGGCACACCAGGAGATTATATCCCACACCTGGTCCAGAGGGTCCCATGCCCACAGAGCCTCCCTCATTGCTAGCACAACAGTCTGAGATCTAACTGTAAGGCAGCAGCAAGGCTAGGGGAGGGGCCACAGCCATTGCTGAGACTTAACTAGGTAAACAAAGCCTTCTGGAAACTCGAACTGGGTGGAGCCTACCACAGCTCAAGGAGGCCTGCCTGTCTCTGTAGACTCCAGCTCTGGGGACAGGGCATAGCAAAAAAAAAAAAAAAAAAAAAAAAAAAAAGCAGCAGAAACCTCTGCAGATGTTAATGACCCTGTCTGACAGCTTTGAAGAGAGCAGCAGATCTCCCAGCACGGAGGTTGAGATCTGAGAATGGACAGTCTGCCTGCTCAAGTGGGTCCCTGACCCCTGAGTAGCCTAACTGGGGGACATCCCCACTAGGTGCAGACTGACACCTCACATCTCACACGGCAGGGTACACACCTGAGACGCAACTTCTAGAGCAAGAATCAGACAGCAGCACTCACTGTTCAGCAATATTCTATCTTCTGCAGCCTCTGCTGCCGATACCCAGGCAAACAGGGTCTAGAGTGGACCACAAGCAATCTCCAACAGACCTATAGCTGAGGGTCCTGACAGTTAGAAGGAAAACTAACAAACAGAAAGGACACCCACACCAAAACCCCATCAGTACGTCACCAGCATCAAAGACCAAAGGCAGATAAAACCACAAAGATGGGGAAAAAGCAGGGCAGAAAAGCTGGAAATTCAAAAAATTTAAAAAATCAGAGTGCATCTCCCCCTCCAAAGAGGGATGAACGCAGCTCATCGCCAGCAATGGATCAAAGCTAGACGGAGAATGACTTTGACGAGTTGAGAGAAGAAGGCTTCAGTCCATCAAACTTCTCAGAGCTAAAGGAGGAACTATGTACCTAGCACAAAGAAACTAAAAATCTTGAAAAAAGAATGGAAGAATGGATAACTAGAATAATCAATGCAGAGAAAGCCATAAACGAACTGACAGAGATAAAAACCTTGACATGAGAAATATGTGACAAATGCACAAGCTTCAGTAACTGACTTGATCAACTGGAAGAAAGAGTATCAATGATTGAAGATCACATGAATGAAATGAAGCGAGAAGAGAAGTCTAGAGAAGAAAAAGGAAAAAGAAATGAACAAAGCCTCCAAGAAATATGGGATTATGTAAAAAGACCAAATCTACATCTGATTGGTGTGCCTGAAAGTGACGGGGAAAATGGAACCAAGTTGGAAAACACTCTTCAGGATATCATCCAGGAGAACTTCCCCAACCTAGTAAGGCAGGTCAACATTCAAATTCAGGAAATACAGAGAACGCCACAAAGATAGTCCTCGAGAAGAGCAACTCCAAGACACATAATTGTCAGATTCACCAAAGTTGAAATGAAGGGAAAAATGTTAAGGGCAGCCAGAGAGAAAGGTCAGGTTACCCACAAAGGGAAGCCCATCAGACTAACAGCAGATCTCTCAGCAGAAACACTACAAGCCAGAAGAGAGTGGTGGCCAATATTCAACATTCTGAAAGAAAAGAATTTTCAACCCGGAATTTCATATCCAGCCAAACTAAGTCTCATCAGTGAAGGAGAAATAAAATCCTTTACAGACAAGCAAATGCTTAGAGATTTTGTCACCAACAGGCATGCCCTACAAGAGATCCTGAAGGAAGCACTAAACATGGAAAGAAACAATTGGTACCAGCCATTGCAAACACATGCCAAAATGTAAAGACCATCAATGCAAGGAAGAAACTACATCAACTAACGAGCAAAAAAACCAGCTAATATCACAATGACAGGATCAAGTTCACACATAACAATATTAACCTTAAATGTAAATGGACTAAATGCTCCAATTAAAAGACACAGACTGGCAAATTGGATAAAGAGTCAAGACCCATCAGTTTGCTGTATTCAGGAGACCCAGCTCACATGCAGAGACATATATAGGCTCAAAATAAAGGGATGGAGGAAGATCTACCAAGAAAATGGAGAATAAATAAAAGCAGGGGTTGCAATCCTAGTCTCTGATAAAACAGACTTTAAACCATCAAAGATCAAAAGAGACAATGAAGGCCATTACATAATGGTAAAGGGATCAATTCAACAGGAAGAGATAACTATCCTAAATATATATGCGCCCAATACAGGAGCACCCAGATTCATAAAGCAAATCCTTAGAGACTTACAAAGAGACTTAGATTCCCATACAATAATAATGGGAGACTTCAACACCCCACTGTCAACATTAGACAGATCAACGAGACAGAAAGTTAACAAGGATATCCAGTGTAATTTTATCTTACTCTGGTTGAGATTTATATTTCTACTCTTTGCAGAAATTTTAAAAAGCTGGATTTCATCCTGTGATGTAGTTTACAACTATATAACATCTAGAAAATACAGGATGGCATATAATGCTTTGTTGGAACTCATCAGGTATAAATAATTATACTTCATTTGGCAAATGGTGATAGTTCAGCACACCTGTTGATTAGAAGTAGTATAGTACATTCTGTACTTTAGAAATTCCCATAGCTATCAATTACTATAAAGGAATATTTTTGATGTTTACTTACCCTGAAAGATCATATTCAACATCTGGGGTTTTTTTTTTTTTTTTTTTTTTGGTATATGCAGAACATACTTTAACTTACTACATAAGTTGCCTTTAAAAAATATGACATGATTAATCTTTTTCTTGTTGTGAAATGAGTCTTAGAATGAATTACAAATGTGACTCAGAAGAAAAAGCCTTGACCCTCATAGCTCAGTTTTGGATTCCATACAATGAGATATGCTTATAACATTATAAATTTTGACTCTTTAATACTGTAAGGCCAGGGAGAAATTCAGCTATGTAGGGAAACAAGAAAAAAGATGGTTGGTGTAAGGCACATGTGACTTGACTTTTCTTCTTTCTTCTGTCAAGATGATGCAGGCATTGCACAAAATTTTGCATGCAGCATCTCCTATAGACTCAACATGTAAAAAATGTATTGCCTTCAGTTACCCACAGATTAAAATTGTACATATTCAAATTCAGTAAGCAAAAAAATTAATTAATTGGATATAATCATAGATGCCATATCTGGGTTCTTAGTGCTTAAGAACAATTTCTCAAATGAATATAATCCAGAAGCTATATTTAATTTAACACTTTCTGAGGATTTTAATGCCAATTTGGGGTCCTGAAAATGCTTCAATGTCATCCTTCTGAATGCTTATCATTGTACAGTACCTTAGAAAACACTGTGATGCTATTAACATTTATGTTAAATACCTGACAAATAAAAATGTATCACATCACCTCAGAAAGACTGACCATTTATTCTGATGAAGCATTGAAACTTTTTATTTATCTACTTTTACCTACAGTGTAGAAATGTAAAAGTGAGTCATTCCTTTCCTAACAGTGACAGAAAGCCAGATGCACTGCAAAATCACTTTTCTTGACCCTGTTGGGGAGCTGACATTGTAGAAGAATCAAGCAACCTAAAATCCCAGGAGGTCCCCTCACCAAGGTGAGATGGGAGCAAGAACGGTCTCACCTGTGACAGCATGGGAGGAAGATGAGGCTTCCATTCAAGTGGGTTAAAAAAAAAAGTCAGCCAGCATTAGCACAGGCTACCCTAGCAGCAGAGAAAGCTGTAAAACCAAGGAAGTTCCCACACATAGCCAGGCTTCTTTTTTATTTTATTTTTTATTTATCTTATTTTGTTTTGTTTTGGTAGATGCTCACCTGGTGCTCACAAGAAATAGTAAAGGCAAGACAGGAGCTTGGAGACAGACTCCCTCTGTGGTACACATAGTCAAAGAAGAGAAAATCAGCACCACCACTGGCAGGCATGACGCCCTGCTCCTCTGCTTAGAGCCTTCTCTCAAAAGGCTTCAATTAAGCCTCTGGGGTACAGGCAATAAAACCTGCCACCTCCAGCAGGACAGAACCATTCTTCCCTAAAACGATAGAAGAAAACACCTCTATCTCCAGGAGAGGAGCAAAAAAAAAAAAAAAAAAAAAAAAGTCCTAAGCCCTGAATCCTACACCAGTACTACTAGAGGTCTCCTACCACTGAAGTAGGGAAAGAAAATCTTCACAAGACCTGCCATAGATACAGGCAGAGAATTGGGTGCCTGCTACAAGGAGGAGGAAGCTGCACCCCTAGAGGCACAGGCACCTTAGCATGAGGCTGGACCGGAACAATAGAGACTAGGCCAGAACAGGCCTTCTGCCCTGTTTCCTACCAGTTGAGTGAATACTGACTACAAACGAGAAATGACCACAGTCTACCAGTGGGAGAACGGAAGGAACATGGCCCCCTCTCAGGTGTAGACAAAGAAGGACAGCTGAAAGCTGAGGGTTGAAAGCAAACATTGAGATAAAGTGTGAGGCACCCAGGTCTTCACCCTAAGCACAAGACATTATTAAATAAATTTAAAGATAGTAGCATACTGAAGATAGTCATAGCAACTGTAAAACCCAAACCCAGTTTCTCACATTAACTCCTATAGGAGTTAAGTTAGGAAATGTGAAAGGAAAATAAAATCTTGGGACCCCAATTCACTGTGCCAAAAGCAGAAGATTAAGCTGAATGCTGAGTCATACAAGAAATTGCCTTTCCTTTTGTTTCTTAGCAGATAGCTAAAGATAAAAAGCCAGATATCTCCACAGGTAACTACTCTATGTTCGTCTTATGTAAACTGCAGATTCCCCTACCTGTTCCTTTTCTCCTGCAACATATGGATTCAGTAATGTAACCACACCCTCCCTCTTTGCCCTCCAGGCTGCTTTTTTTCTTTAAATATTGAAGCCCTTAACATCATCTTTGGAAAAAAGCGTGGACCAAAGATTTGTTCCTGTTGTTTTGTATTCCCTTTTCTCCAGGCATGTTCTTAACCTTGGCAAAATAAACTTCTAAATTGACTGAAACCTGTCTCAGATACTTTTTGGTTTATAAAACCAATAACAAATATATATATGGAAGACCCCTGAATATACAGAAATCAAACAACAAATTTCTAAGTAACCCATGGGGCAAAAAGGAAGTTACAAGGGAACCTAGGGAGTGCTTAGTATTGAAAGAAATGAAAGCACAACATATCACAACTTCTGAGATGCTGCTGAAGCAGTGGATCTAAGAAAGATGAAATGTTGGCCGATTGCAATAGCTCATGCCTGTAATCCCAGCACTTTGGGAGACAGAGGCAGGTGGATCACCTGAGGTCAGGAGCTCGAGACCAATCTGGCCAACATGGCAAAACCCTATCTCTACTAAAAATACAAAAATTAGTCGGGCATGTTGATATATGCCTGTAGTCCCAGCTACTCAGGAGGCTAAGGTGGGAGAATCACTTGAACCCGGGAGGCGGAGGTTGCAGTGAGCCGATATTGTGCCACTGCGCTCCAGCCTGGGTGACACAGTGAGATGCCCTCTCAGAAAAAAAAAAAAAAGAGTAAAGAAAGATGAAAGGTCAAAATAAATATCTAAGCATCCACAATAAGAACACTTCTAAAAAGAGCAAATTAAACCCATAGCAAAAGAGGGAGGAAATAAAAATAAGTGGTTGCCAATGAAATTAAGAATGAAAAAACTATACAGAAAATCAATGAAACCAAATTTGATTTCTCAAAATTTATGAACCTCTGGCCAAGCTGAACAAGTTTAAAAAAACAGAAGACATATAACAAAAATCATGAAGAGGACAAATCACTACAGACCTCACAAACACTAAAATAATAAGAAATATTGCAAAAAAAGGTATGCCCATAAACTTAACAAGCTAGATGAAATGGAAAAATTCCTTGAAAGATACCAGCTGTTGGAGTTCACTCAAAAAAAAATTAGATAGCCTGGTTAATCCTATACTTACTAAAGATTTTGAATTCATACATAAAAATCCTCAAAGAAAACTCCAGGCCTCGATACTTTCATTGCAAATGTTGTCAAACATTTAAGGATTAATGTTAACAATTATTTTTAAAAGTTCTTTCAGAATACAGAAGAGGAGGAAACACTTAACTCATTTTATGAGACCAGCATTACCCCCAATAATACCATCAGAAAAGATATTACCAAAAAAAGACAAAACAGCAGATGACTATCTCTCATGAGCATAGACAAAAAGATTCTCACCAAAATACTAGCAAATTAAACTCAGCAATATTATATTTTGAACAAACAAACTTTGTAAACAAGTGGGGTTTTTATCTAAGTATTGCCAGACTGATTCAACATTCAAAAAAATCAGATTGGTCAATATCATTAACCACATAACTGACAAACATGATCGTATTATCATCTCAGTCGTTATAGGTGAAAAAGCACCTGATGAAACCCAACATCTTTCTCTAATTTAAAAAAAAAAACAAAAAAAAGCCCCCTCAGCAAACTAAGAACAAAAGGTAACTTTCTTAACATGGTAAAGGGCATCTACAAAAATACCTGCTTCAACGTACTTAATAGTGAAAGACAATAGTGTCTCCCTAACATCAGGAACAAGACAAGAATATCTGTCCTCACCAATTATATTCAACATTGCCAACCTAAAATAATCCAGACGCTAAGGGTCCAGTTAAAAGAGCTTATTCAACCACAAAGCATGAGGGTGGCCATCTGGGGAGCAGAGCTACACTGATGAATGGTAAGTAGTGCTCCCAATGTGGAGAAAAATGGGGGTCATTTACATAGGCTAAAACAGAGGTGCTAAACAGAATTACATTTTCCATACAAAAGCTAACATAGAGAGCACAGAGGTCTCTATCTCCAACGTTATTTAGCTTGGTTTAAATATGGAATAGAGAGTCTGGTTAATGTATAACATCTCAACACAAAGGTCAGAAAGTAACCGCCATGCACCAAAGAAAAAAAACTGTTATGTGAGTCAGCTTTCAGGGCTTAACTTTTCCCTTGGCAAAAATTTAGAAGGTCCTGAAATTTTATTTTAGTTTTATAATATTATACTTGAGGAACTAGACAGTACAAATAAAGCAAGAAAAAGAAAAGGCCAACAAATTGGAAAAGGGGAAATAAAACTATTTCTATTCACCGGCTACATGATTATCTACAGACAAAATCCCAAAGAATCCCCAAAAACCATGAAAATTAGTAAGTGTGAAGTTACAGGACATAAGACCAGTATACAAAATATCAATTGTATGTATGTCTACATATTTCAAATGTGTAATATATGCATATTTCTCCTATTGTACTTTGTTTTATTCTGATTTGTTTTCTTTTAAAGAATCTTCCCACATAAAAATTTAATGCCCATTTTCCCAGCCTTCCAGTTTTTATCTTAAAGAAGAATTAACATTAAACTTTTTTTAAGTACTGTTTACAACAGCAACAAAAACAAATAATACTTAGGCATAAATCTAATAAAATATGAATATGATATGCTGAAAGCTAAAAAAAATGATAAATTAGTGATCTAAATGAATACAAAGATATGCTGGGTTTGTGGTTTGGAAGACTCAATCTTGTGAAAATGTCAATTCTCACTAAACTGATCCATAGAGTCAATACAATTCCAGTCAAGTCACAGCACAAGTTCTTTACAAAAACTGACAAGCTGATTTTTAAAAGTATATGGGAAGACAAATAGATAAAGGAAAGACCTATGTATATGGTCAATGAACAACTGAATGTCTGTATGAAAAAAGAACCTGACACTCAAAATAAGTATAGACTTTAATGTAAAACCTAAAATAATAAAACAATAGGAGAAAAAATTTTGGACATTGGACAAAGATTTCTTAGATGCTACACCAAAAGTATGATTCATAAATAAAAACGATAAATTGGACTTCATCCGAATTAAAAATATCTGCTCTTCAAAATAAATTGTTAAGAGAGTGAAAATGATAGGATCAGAAAACAGATCAGTGCTTGCCAGGGACTGAGAGTAGGAAGAGGGATTGACTATAAGAGGCCTAAAGGAACTCTTGAGGTGTTGAAAATGTTCTGCATCTTGATTATGGTGGTAGTTCTGTACGCACTTTTCAAACTTCACAGAACTGTATCTAAAGAGAGTAAATTTACTGTGTATAAATTATACCTCTGTATATGACATATGACACACTGCATATGTATGTTCATATATATGAAAATGTATTTACTGTCTATAAATTATACCTCAATAAATGTAACATATATTAAAACATATATATATAAAATCTATGTTTTGTACTACCTAGTACTTTGAGTTAAATCCATTCACAGTGTAGTTTTTTTTTCTTTCCAAGAAAATCAACAAGAACAGCATAGCTTTGGCACAGTTTTACGAAGCAGACCAATGGAACAGAATAGAAATCATGAAAAAGACCACCATAACACTATTTATGTTAAAGGTGGTATGGCAGAGCCGTTGGTACATAAAGCCTTTTGTATGAATTTTATTGTGGCAATCTGACATCTGCATAAAAAAGTAAAATTTAACTCCTACCTCATCCCATAACAATAATCAATTTCCAACAGATTATGAATCAACTGAAAAAAAGTAACAACAAAGTTTATAGGGGATAATATCAGAGATTATTCTTATGACTTTTTGGTAGGAAATAATTTTTTAATCAGGACATAGAACATGGTCATCATGAAGGAAAAATTGATAAATTTAACAACAAGAATATTAGTAAATTTTTCCCATTAACAGGCACTATTAAGAGAGTGAATAACCAAGGCACAGACTGAGAGAGGATCCTCACCACACACACAATTAACAAGGGGCTTCTATACTTAATATATGAAAAACTATTATAAAGTAAAATGAATAATACAGACAACCTAATGGAAAAATGAGCAAGAGGTTTCAAAGGTATTTCACAAAGAGGGTATCCAAATGGCCAATAAGTGCAAAAAGGGTATTCAAGCTCCCTAATCATTTGAGAAACTCAAGTTAAAACCATAGTGAGATACCATTTTATACCTACTACCATGGCTAAAATAAAGTGATGGGAAATACCACATTTTAATGAAAACATGAAGCACAAGGAAAGCCTAGATACAGGGAGATGCTATAACAATAATCCCCAGAGAGATGCAAGTTAAGGAAAGACTGACCTAACAGGCAGTAACAGTGGGGACGGAAGAAAAGGAACGTGTGTGAGAGGGCAAGTAAAAGAATTGCCAGACATTCTTAACTGATCAGATGCAAGGGCAAAGGAGAAATAAACAACGCAATAATGTTTCAAGCAAATAAAGAAAACTTAACCATCATATACTTCAAGGAATTTTTATCTTCTTTCATGATTAAAAAAAAATGAATTACATTATAATAAACACTTTACCAGGTCTTTATCATACCCAGAAGTATTTCTGTTGTACATGATAGGCACTGTACCAGGGATGGTGTGCATTAGAACCCCTGCATCCCCACATTTATAATTTATTATATATATAGTTATAAGAATAAAATTATAGGCCGGGCGTGGTGGCTCATGCCTGTAATCCAACACTTTGGGAGGCGGAGGCGAGTGAATCACTTGAGGTCAGGAGTTAAAGACCAGCCTGGCCAACATGGTGAAACCACATCTCTACTAAAAATACAAAAAAATTAGCTGGGCATTGTGGTGTGGTGCCTGTAATCCCAGCTACTCAGGAGGCTGGGGCAGGAGAATTGCTTGAACCCAGGAGGCAGAGGTTGCAGTGAGCTGAGACTGCACCACTGCACTCCAGCCTGGGCAACAGAGCAAGACTCCATCCCAAGGGAAAAGAAAGAATAAAATTATTTAAATTATACCAAGTTTTCAAGATCTATTCACACTTTTAGCATTTTTGCATATATATGCAAGTATTGATATTGTCTTATAAATCTTTCAATTTAGTCACCAAAACAATATTCATTTTTTATAAAATTTACTAATTTTGTAGACCAGTAAACCACAGCCTTGAATGATCCAATCTTGTAGTATTTTTCTCTGTTGGACTGAAATCAATTTCCCAAGACTTTATCAAGCCTAATTAGAAAGGTTATTAGAGTCCATTCACTTAAATATTTCAAGTCTAATTTAAGATGCATCTTATTTATTTTACGGTAAACTCTGTTTGGCTGTTTATCATTTAAAATTTCCAGGCCACCAAACTCCAAACATAAGATCCAGCTGCTTTATGTCTCAAGTGAATGGTTATTGGTCAAAGGACATGTCCTTAAAGTCAAAAAGTTGAGTATGAGTCAGGCTGAGTCAGAATTTAGAGATAGCACATTATTCCCACTAAACTGTGTTATTCTGATGTTTCGTTCTGAAGAAACCTCCCATAGAAAAATTTAATCTCACTTTTCCATCCTCCTAGTGTCCTTATCTTACTCCAATGTTTCTTCCAGCTTTGCCTTCATCACATTTGCTCTGATGTCCCATGTTCTAACGTCCGAATTTTTCTCTCTCCAAAACTAATCAATACCCTCACATTTATGTTAGGTAACTAGTTAAAGGGTGTGTTAATGATTGATAATATCTTACTGAACACTACTGAGAACGCACTTCCTTAAGAAGAGGAATTCACGAAATTAAAAATTCAGATAAAGGGTATTCTTGGAAACAAAGACATTAAAATAATGGAGTGTTAACCTTTTGTCCATTTAGTCAATGTGTGACCCTTTTTAAGCCTTAAAATTTTTACTCTCTCATTGTCACAATAGGACCAAATGGAGGGGAAAAGACCCTGTGTTTTGGGCTGTAACTTTTGGTTTATTTGACCCATTAGGGGAAAAATAAATCTCCAAACTTTCAACGATACATTAATGCAGGCTCTACTAACCCACACAGGACTAAAAATATTCAGCCATATATTGAAAAGCACCATTTTCATCTTGTTTTTCTTCGGGGGGGACTAGAACTCAGGGATAAAAAGTAGAGTTGGTCATGAAGAGGGGTATACGGATGAATATTTGGAGAAAACAATGTCATGCAAATTACAGAGCTCCAATATATTAGCAAATGAGATATCATCAAATCTGAAGGAAAAACTCAAGTTAGAGGGAAAAAAAATTCCAAAAGTTAACTTAAGGGATGCTTTAAGTATTAGTGAGAAATTTAAACATCATTCATACTAAAAACTAATCTGAATGTGGAGAAAGAAACATAGACTGGGAGATTCCATCAGAAGCTCTAAATCTTCTCACCAGCTTTCCACATACCCTTTTTACCAATGCTACTATGAATATGTCTGACTTTTATTAAGGAGTCTAGGGAATGTCAATGTCAGCAGTAATACCAGGGACCACCTCAAGCAAATATGAACTGCACTAAATTATTTCTAATTGGGAACATATTCAGATTGTATTTAAAATAGATAAGACCTTCCTGGATTTTTTTCTCTAGCCCTTAAAATTTTTAATCTAGGCAAGCATAAATTGATAGTCACACTCTCAAAGCTGCAAAAAAGCAGAAAAGCTAGAGTCTAGAGAAAAGATAAATAATGGTACCATCAATCTAGAGAGTTTGAAAGAGAAAAGGTATTAGGCAAGTAAATAAGTATATTTCAGGCACAAGAAACACGTGCAAAAGTCCAAAAGCATTTCTACATTAAAAACAGGACTGCCCAAGAAAATTTATGGACACAAACTATCATAGGAAATTTAAGTTTTTGTTTGAATTACTTTATTGATACTTTGGATTTTAAAAATAAATATTTGTTTTTATATTAATAAAATATTTCAAAATAGATGAATTATTCATATCAGAAGGGGGAATAAAAAACTGAAAGATAAGGATCAAAAAGAAATTATCAGAGGGAATTAAATCCAGATAGTAATGTAAAGTTTCATATTAGGAAGGAAAAAAACTCAACAATACTGTATAAATATGGCAAAGGCAAAGAAGAAACAAGTAACAATAAGCTCAAGAAAAATAGGTAATGGGACTTGGTCTGAAGATGGTCAACTAGAAGCAGTGGTGATCAGAGGCTCCCATCAAAAAGATTCAAAACAGTGTGTGAATCCTGCACCAGCAACCAAGGTACCCAGATTCTGTCATTAGGACTGACTAGGCAGCTGGATGACACACAGAAAGAAAGGAAGAGCAGTATGGTGCAACAGCACACCTGAGAGCCACGTGGGGCAGGGCCCACACTCCCAGCCAAGGGAGCCTACTATCCAACCTGGGAAACTATGCTTTTTCCATGGAACTGTTCAACCCACGGATTGGAAGATCCCACTCGGGAGCCCACACTACTGGAGTCTTGGGCCCCAACCATGGAGCTGCACAGATTCCCAACACCCACTTGGCTAGAATTAGCCTAAGCCTGCTGTGTTCCCAGGGGGAGGGGTGGCCATCACCACTGCTGTGGCCGCCTGCTGTCTAAGCCATCAGAGCTCCTTGGAGGAGGGGCAGCAGCCAACATTGCAGCTGCAGGAACTCCAACTCAAGCCAGGGGCTCAGGGAACACCCCCTCCACCAAGGAACAGCCAAAATGCCTTGTTAAATGGGTCCTGCTTCCTGTGCCACCCAACTGGGTGAGCACACATCCCAACAGGGGTTGTCAGACATCCTATACAGGAGTGTTCTTACTAGCATCAGGTCAGTGCCTCTCAAGGTCAGAGATCCCAGAGGAAGGAGAAGGCACCCATCTTTGCTGTTCTCCAGCCTCCTTGAGTGACATCTCCAGGTGCAGGAGCAAACCAGATGAATAGGGCCTACAGTGAACTCCCAGCAAACTATAGCAGTGCTACAAAGAGGGACCTGACTATTGAAAGAAAAACAAACAGAAAGCAACAACAACAGCATCAATTTAAAAAGTCCCCACAAAAACCTCCTCCAAGGGTCAGCATCCTCAAAGATTAAAACTAGACAAATTCATGAAGATCATAAAGAATCAATGAAAAAAAAATACTGCAAACCAAAAGGGCCAGAGTGCTTCTTCTCCTCCAAATAATCACAACCCCTCTCCAGCAAGGGTGCAGAACTGGATGGAGGATGAGACAGATGAATTGACAGAAGTAGGCTTCAGAATGTGGGTAATAACAAACTTTGCTGAGGTCAAGGAGCATGTTCTAACCCAATACAAAGAAGCTAAGAACCTTGATAAAAGGTTACAGGAGCTGCTAACTAGGATAAACAGTCTAGAGAGGAACATAAATGACCTGATGGAGCTGAAAAACACGGCACAAGAACTTTGTAAAGCATACACAGGTATCAATAGCCAAATTGACCAAGCAGAAGAAAGAATATTAGAGATGGAAGACTATCTTACCGAAATAAGGCAGGCAGACAATATTAGAAAAAAAAAAAAGAGTGAAAAGGAATGAATAAAACATCCAAAAATATGAGACTATGTAAAAAAAAAAAAAAAAAAAAAAAAAAAAACCTACAACTGATTGGAGTACCTGAAAGAGAGGGAGAGAATGGAACCAACAGGGAAAAAATACTTCAGGATATTATCCAGGAGAACTTCCCCAACCTAGCAAGACAGGTCAACATTCAAATTCAGGAAATACAGACAACCCCACTAAAATTCTCCATGAGAATATGAACCCCAACACATATAATCATCAGATTCTACAAGGTTGAAATGAAGGAAAAATATGTTAAGTGCAGCCAGAAAGAAAGGTCAGGTCACCTACAGAGGGAAGCCCAGCAGACTACCAGCAGATCTTTCAGGAGAAACTCTACAAGCCAGAAAAAGTGGGGGCCAATATTCAACATCCTTAAATAAAAGAATTTTCAACCCAGAATTTCATATTCGGACAAAGTAAGTTTCATAAGTAAAGGAGAAATAAAATCCTTTTCAGACAAGCAAATGCTACGGGAATTCGTCACCACTAGGCCTGCCTTGCAAGAGCTCCTGAAGGAAGCACTAAATATGGAAAGGAAAAACCAGTACCAGCCACTGTAAAACACATGAAAACATAAAGACCAATGACAATATGAAGAAATGGCATTAACTAGTGTGCAAAATAATCAGCTAGCATTATGACAGGGTCAAACTCACACATAACAATATTAACCTTAAATGTAAATGGGCTAAATGCTCCCAATTAAAAGACACAGACTGGTGAATTGGGTAAAGAGTCAAGACCTATTGGTTTACTGTATTCAAGAGATCCATCTCACATGCAAAGACACACATAGGCTCAAAATAAAGGGATGGAGGAAAATTTATCAAGAAAATGGGAAGCCAAAGAAAAAAAAAAGAAAAAAAAAAAGCAGGGGTTGCAATCCTAGTATCTGGCAAAACAGACTTTAAACCAACTGTATTAATCCGTTTTCACACTGCTGATAAAGACGTACGTGAGACTGGGCAATTTACAAAGGAAAGAGCTTTAATGGAGAGCTCACAGTTCCATGTGGCTGGGGAAGCCTCACAATCATGTTGGAAGGCAAGGAGAAGCAAGTCACATCTTACAAGGATGGCAGCAGGCAAAGAGAGAACTTGTGCAAACTCCCATTTTTAAAACCATCAGGTCTCATGAGACCCATTCACTACCACAAGAACAGCATGGGAAAGACCCACCCCCATGATTCAATCATGTCTCACCAGATCTCTCCCACAACAAGTGGAAGTTAAGGGAGCTACAAGATGAGATTTGGGTGGGAATACAGAGCCAAACTATATCATTCTGCCCTTGGCCCCTCCCAAATTTTGTATCTTCACATTTCAAAACCAATCATACCTTCCCAACAGTCCCCCAAGTATCAACTCATTTCAGCATTAACTCAAAATCCACAGTTCAAAGTCTCACCTGAGACAAGGCAAGCCCCTTCTACCTATGAGCCTGTAAAATCAAAAGCAAGTTAGTTACTTGGGTAAATACAGCCATTCCAAATGGGAGAAATGGGCCAAAACAAAGGGGCTACAGACCCCATGCAAGTCTGAAATCCAGCGGGGCAGTCAAATCTTAAAGCTCCAAAATGATCTCCTTTGACTCCATGTCTCATATCCAGGTTACACTGATGCAAAAGGTAGGTACCCATAGTGGTTTTGCAGGATACAGCCTCCCTTCCAGCTGCCATCACAGGCTGGCAATGAGTGTCTGCAGCTTTTCCAGGCACATGGTACAAGTTGTCAGTGGATCTACCATTCTGGGGTCTGGAGAATGGTGACCTTCTCACAGCTCCACTAGACAGTGCCCCAGTAGGGACTCTGTGTCAGGGCTCACAGCCCACATTTCCCTTCTCCACTGTCCTAGCAGAGTTTCTTCATGAGGACATCACCCCCCACCCCCCCCACCACAAACTTCTGCCTGGGCATCAAGGCATTTCCATACATCTTCTGAAATCTAGGTGGAGGTTTCCAAACCTCAATTCTTGACTTCTGTGCACTCACAGGCTCCACACCACGAGGAAGGTGCCTCAACACCATGTGGAAGCTCCCTTTGAAGCCATGGCCCAAGCTCTATGTTGGCTGCTTTCAGATGTAGCTGGGGCAGCTGGGAAACAGAGCACCAAGTCCCTAGGCTGCACACAGCATGGAAACATTGGGCCCAGCCCACGAAACCACTTTTTCCTCCGAGATCTCCCAGCCTGCTATGGGAGAGGCTGCCATAAAGACCTCTGACATGGCCTGGAGAAATTTTCCCTATGGTCATGGGGATTAACATTTGGCTCCTCATTACTTATGCAAATTTCTACAGCCAGCTTGAATTTCTCATCAGAAAATGGGATTTTCTTTTCTATTGCATTGTCAGGCAGCAAATTTTCCAAACTTTTATGCTGTTTCCCTTTTTAAACTGAATGGCTTTAACAGCACCTAAGTCATATCTTGAATGCTTTGTTGCTCAGAAACTTCTTCCACTAGATACCCTAAATCATCTCTCTCAAGTTCAAAGTTCTACAAATCTCTAGGGTAGGGGCAAAATGCTGCCAGTCTCTGCTAAAACATAACAAGAGTTACCTTTGCTCCAGTTCCCAAGAAGTTCCTCATTTCTATCTGAGACTACCTTAGCCTGGACTTTATTGTCCATATCATTTTTTTTTTTTTTTTTTTTTTTTTTTTGAGACGGAGTCTCGCTCTGCCGCCCAGGCTGGAGTGCAGTGGCCGGATCTCAGCTCACTGCAAGCTCCGCCTCCCGGGTTCACGCCATTCTCCTGCCTCAGCCTCCCGAGTAGCTGGGACTAAGGCGCCCGCCACCTCGCCCGGCTAGTTTTTTGTATTTTTTAAGTAGAGACGGGGTTTCACCGTGTCAGCCAGGATGATCTCGATCTCCTGACCTCGTGATCCGCCCGTCTCGGCCTCCCAAAGTGCTGGGATTACAGGCTTGAGCCACCGCGCCCGGCCTATTGTCCATATCATTATCAGCACTGTGGGCAAAGTCATTCAACAAGTCTACAGGAAGTTCCAAATTTTCCCACATTTTCCTGTCTTCTTCTGAGCCCTCCAAACTGTTCCAACCTCTGCCTGTTATCCAGTTCCAAAGTCACTTACACATTTTCAGGTATCTTTTCAGCAACACCCCACTCTACTGGTATCAATTTACTGTATTAGTCCATTTTCACACTGCTGATACTGGGCAATTTACAAGGAAAGAGGTTTAATGGAGAACTCATGGTTCCATGTGGCTGGGGAAGCATCACCATCATGGCAGAAGGCAAGGAAGAGAAAGTCACAACTTAGAAGGATGGCGACAGGCAAAGAAAGAGCTTGTGGAGAGAAACTCCCATTTTGGAATACTATGCAGCCATA
The DNA here is from genome assembly GCF_049350105.2 of Macaca mulatta. Taxonomy (NCBI): domain Eukaryota; kingdom Metazoa; phylum Chordata; class Mammalia; order Primates; family Cercopithecidae; genus Macaca; species Macaca mulatta. The sequence goes on from NC_133409.1 coordinate 111,676,224, forward strand.
AGAAACAATAAGTTCACATCCTTTGCAGGGATGTGGATGAAGCTGGAAGCCATCATCCTTAGCAAACTAAAACAGGAACAGAAAACCAAACACTGCATGTTCTCACTCATAAGTGTGAGTTGAAAAATGAGAACACATGGACACAGGGAGGGGAACATCACACATTAAGTCCTGTCGGTGGGTTGGGGTCAAGGGGAAAGAAAGCATTAGGACAAATACCTAATGCATGCAGGGCTTAAAACCTAGATGATGGGTAGATGGGTGCAGCAAATCACCATGGCACATGTATATCTATGTAACAAACCTACATATTATGCACATGTATCTCAGGACTTAAAATTTTAAAAAAGGAAAGAAATGATGTACAATCACTGAAAAAAAAGGATAACATTAGAGAGGTATCAGATAGCCAAATAAGATAGAGTTAAGTAGGTCTTAGTAAGGATTTTGATTTTCACAGCATAAAATGGAAAGCCAAAGCAGACTTTAGGTAGAATGATGACTGACTTCATTTCTTTTTTAGAAGGATCACTTTAGCTGCTGTGTCGTAAACTGGCTGCATTAGAACAAGGGTGAAAGCAAGACTGTAGTTTGCAATAATCCAGATGGAGGAGGTGCTGGCTTGGACTGAGATAATCACAAAAGAGGCAATGAGAAGTGGTTGGATTCTGCATGTGTTTCAGTGTCCCATCAGGAATTTCTGATGATTTGGGTATGGTATCTGAAAGAAAGGAATCAATGATGTCTTCTAACTTTTAGGCTTGAGCAACTGGAGAATGGAGTTTTATCATATATGGAAGGGGTGGGATGACTGTGAAAATGGCAGGTTTGAGCAGAGGGTGAGAGCAAGCTATAAGTCTGGAGTCTAAGGAAGAAATCAGGAAATAAATAATAAATTTGGAAATGGTCAGTTGAATTCAAAGCCAGGAACTAAATAAATTTACCTAGAGAGTAAAGTAAATAAAGAGAAATGATCCAGTGACACAACCCTTGGATGGTCTCTAATCTTTGAAGGTAGCAAAGGAGTAAAAGATCCAACAAATAAGGCTAAGAAGGAACACCTGGTGGAATGAAGCAACCTGGAAAGGAAGGTTCCACTACAGCCTAACTAAGGGTTTCACAGAAAGACTAGCTTTGTCTGATGCTTCTAACAGGAGGGTAAGATGAGAGAGTTGACATTTACCCTCTAGATTTGACTAAAGGAAAATCACTGATGACCTTGATAAGGTGAATTTGGCTGAAGTGGTAGAGACAAAACTCTTAATTGGAATGGATTCAAAAGAGAATGCAGTTCTCCATATTAACATTAGGTCAGTCTTACCCAAGTCAGAAATGTAGGGTTAATTCCTGATATTACCCTCTTCACCCTCTAGAGTTAATGATTTGGTGAGTTTTATTGATTCTACTTGTAAACACATCTCCACTGACTTCTTTCCATGACTACTGCCACCATCCAAGACTCTTTTCTAAGCCAACATCATGTCTTATCTGCACTTCCTAGGTGACCGCCCCCCCCCCCCCCGCATCTACTCTTGGCCCTTCTAGTTCATTCTCCACAAACAAACAAACGAACAAACAAAAATAGAATCCTTCAAAAAATCAGATCCAACTGGGTCCATTCCAAGAGGGCTGAATAGGGACAGCTCTGGTCTGCAGCTCCCAGCGTGAACGAGGCAGAAGATGGGTGATTTCTGCATTTCCAACTGAGGTACCTAGTTCATCTCATTGGGACTGGTCAGAAAGTGGGTACAGCCCACAGAGGGTGAGCCAAAGCAGGGCAGAAACTGAACAACCTGCTCCTGAATGACTACTGGGTACATAATGAAATGAAGGCAGAAATAAAGATGTTCTTTGAAACCAATCAGAACAAAGACACGACATACCAGAATCTCTGGGAAACATTCAAAGCAGTGTATAGAGGGAAATTTATAGCACTAAATGACCACAAGAGAAAGCAGGAAAGATCTAAAATCGACACCCTAACATCACAATTAAAAGAACTAGAGAAGCAAGAGCAAACAAATTCAAAAGCTAACAGAAGGAAAGAAATAACAAAGATCAGAGCAGAACTGAAGGAGATAGAGACACAAAAACCCTTCAAAAAAATCAATGAATCCAGGAGCTGGTTTTTTGAAAAGATCAACAAAATTGATAGACCATTAGCAAGACTAATAAAGAAGAAAAGAGAAGAATCAAATAGATGCAATAAAAAATGATAAAGGGGGCCGGGCATGGTGGCTCATGCCTGTAATCCCAGCACTTTGGGAGGCCGAGGCAGGCAGATCATGAGGTCAGGAGATCGAGACCATCCTGGCTAACACTGTGAAACTCCATCTCTACTAAAAATCCAAAAAATTAGCTGCACGTGGTGGTGGGCGCCTGTAGTCCCAGCTACTCGGGAGGCTGAGGCAGGAGAATGGCGTGAACCCAGGAGGTGGAGCTTGCAGTGAGCCGAGATCGTGCCACTGCACTCCAGCCTGGGAGACAGAGTGAAACTCCGTCTCAAAAAAAAAAAAAAATTATAAAGGGGATATCACCACCATTCCCACAGAAATACAAACTACCATGAGAGAATACCGTAAACACGTCTACGCAAATAACCTAGAAAATCTAGAAGAAATTGATAAATTCCTGGACACAAACACACTCCCAAGACTAAACCAAGAAGAAGTTGAACTCCTGAATAGACCAATAACAGGTTCTGAAATTGAGGCAATAATTAATAGCCTACCAACCAAAAAAAGTACAGGACCAGATGCATTCACAGCCAAATTCTACCAGAGGTACAAAGAGGAGTTGGTGCCATTTCTTCTGAAACTATTCCAATCAATAGAAAAAGAGGGAATCCTCCCTAATTCATTTTATGAGGCCAACATCATTCTGATACCAAAGCCTGGCAGAGACAACAAAAAAAGAGAATTTTAGACCAATATCCCTGATGAACATCGGTGCAAAAATCCTCAAAAAATACTGGCAAACTGAATCCAGCACATCAAAAAGCTTATCCACCATGATCAAGTGGGCTTCATCCCCGGGATGCAAAGCTGGTTCAACAGATGCAAATCAGTAAACATAATCCATCACATAAACAGAACCAAAGATAAAAATTACATGATTATCTCAATAGATGCAGAAAAGGCCTTCAACAAAATTCAACAGCCTTCATGCTAAAAACTCAATAAACTAGGTATTGATGGAATGGATCTCAAAATAATAAGAGCTATTTATGACAAACCCACAGCCAATATCATACTGAATGGGCAAAAACTGGAAGCATTCCCCCTGAAAACTGTCACAAGACAAGGATGCCCTCTCTCACCACTCCTATTCAACATAATGTTGGAAGTTCTGGCCAGGGCAATCAGGCAAGAAAAAGAAATAAAGGGTATTCAATGAAGAAAAGAGGAAGTCAAATCGTCCCTCTTTGCAGATGACATGATATCCAGAATCTACAAAGAACTTAAACAAAGTTACAAGAAAAAATCAACCCCATCAAAAAGTGGGCAAAGGATATGAACAGACACTTTTCAAAAGAAGACATTTATGCAGCCAACAGACACATGAAAAAATGGTCATCATCCCTGGTCATCAGAGAAATGCAAATCAAAACTACAATGGGATACCATCTCATACCCATTAGAATGGCAATCATTAAAAAGTCAGGAAACAACAGGTGCTGCAGAGAATGTGGAGAAATAAGAACGCTTTTACACTGTTGGTGAGAGTGTAAACTAGTTCAACCATTGTGGAAGACACTTTGGCGATTCCTCATGGATCTATAACTAGAAATACCATTTGACCCAGCCATCCCATTACTGGGTATATACCCAAAAGGATTATAAATCATGCTGCTATAAAGACACATGCACACGTATGTTTATTGCAGCACTATTCACAATAGCAAAGACTTGGAACCAACCCAAATGTCCATCAATGATAGACTGGATTAAGAAAATGTGGCACATATACACCATGAAATACTATGCAGCCATAAAAAAGGATGAGTTCATGTCCTTTGTAGGGACATGGATGAAGCTGGAAACCATCATTCTGAGCAAACTATCGCAAGGACAGAAAACCAAACACCACGTGTTCTCACTCATAAGTGGAAATTGAACAATGAGAACACTTGGACACAGGATGCGGAACATCATACACTGGGGACTGTAATGGGGGGGCAAATGGGGGAGGGATAGCATTAGGAGAAATACCTGATGTAAATGAGGAGTTAATGAGTGCAGCAAACCAACATAGTACATGTATACATATGTAACATACCTGCACATTGTGCACATGTACCCTAGAACTTTAAAAAAAAAATCAGATCCAACCGTGTCACTTACCTGCTTAAAACCTTTCAATGTTTTTCACCAGTCTTAGCTAAGTTTAAATTCCTAAAACACATATCCATAAGTGTAGCTGTTCAACCTCCAGAATTTTTTCCTAATCTTCATGTCTATTCCATGTGGCCCTGCCTTGAAATGATTCTCCTTCCTGGGAATTTGAAATCTAAGAAAAGGGAATAGATACCAGCAACTATAGTTAATTCCTGACCCTACTTAATATAAGGGCCCTAGAAAAAGTTCACAAGCAGACCTATTTGTAATACTTGCAGGGCCCAGGGTAAAAAGTACAAATGGAAAACAACATGCCACATGTTGAAATATGTAAAAGTTATAAGCCAAGCTTACAACTCATTAACAGGAATATATTTTGTCTGCTATCCTTCATAGTGATCTGGAAGCCTAGATTCAAATTTAGAATTTTCACGTTCCTGAAAATTCTGAACCAAATGATTCAGAATTCTACCTGAATTCTTTTTCTGCCAGGTGTTTTCATATGCCTCTTTAAGGGCCTTGTGTGCATGTCACTATATCTCTTCTGACTGAGTCCTGTTTATTCATTGATCAGCAGTGTTTGAGAACCTAAAATGCACCAAACAATGTGGTAGAAAATCGGTATCACCTCAGTTTTCGTGTCCTATCTCCAAACAAAACCCCTCAAATGGATGTTTCCAGGGTTTTCACTCTAATGGAAGATTCTATAATGGGGAGTAAGAGATACACACAAATTCCAAAAGTAGGGATGGTAATTTTAGAGCAGAGAAAACCAAATTCCAAATACCATGGTGTGATCTAGAGGATGGATGTAGGCTCTGGGTAGGCATTTACACTTGGCCCTAAGAACCCCTTCCTCCAGAGGGAAGAGTATCGTTAAAAGAAGGACAAAACAGGACCTTCCAAAGGACAGGGCCTAGGACAAGGATACCTTTTGCTAATGTTTAGTGAAAGTACTACCTATACAATATCTTGCAGTCAAGATCCTTGGAGGTGGTCAATATTCTTATATCAGATAACACAGACTTGAAACCAACAGCAGTAATAAAGGACAAAGAAAGGCATTATGTAATAATAAAAGGATCAATTTAACAAGAAGATTTAACTATCCTAAATATATATATATATATATATGCAGCCAACATTGGAGCATCCAGATTCACAAGTACTTCTAGATCCACGAAAAGACCTGGACAAAACAAAAGTTGTGGGGAACTTCAGCACCCCACTGACAGCATTAGGCAGATCATCAAGGCAGAAAACTAACCAAGAATTTCAGGGTTTAAACTCACCACTTGACCAATTAGAACTAATAGACATCTACGTAATATTCCACTCATCAATCATAGAATATACATTCTTGTCATCTGCACATGGAACATCCTCCAAGATTGACCACATGCTTGGCTATAAGCAAGTCTCAATATATTTTTAACAAGTCAGAATCATACCAACCATACTCGCAAACCAGAGTGGAACAAAACTAGAAATCAATACCCCACACAATTATAGGGCAATTAAACAACTTGCTCCTGAGTGACTTTTGAGGAAACAACAAAATTAAGTCATAAATTAAAAAATTATTTGAAAGAAATGAAAACAGTTACAAAATATCAAAATCTCTGGGATGCAGCAAAAGCAGTGTTAAGAGGTTTATAGTGCTAAAGCCCTACATCAAGAGAGAAAGATCTCAAATTAATGATCTAACATTACACCTAGAGGAGCTAGAAAAACAAGAAAAACTAACCTTAGAACTGTCAGAAGAAAAGAAATACTAAAATCAGAGCAGAACTGAATAAAATTAAGACCCAAAAATTTACACAAGGTGTCAAATAAAAGTTTGTTTTCTGAAAAATAAACAAGATTAATAGACTACTAGCTAAATTAACAAGAAAAAGATCCAAATAAGCACAATCAGAAATTACAAATATGACATTACAACCATTTCTACAGAGATACAGAAGATCCTCAGAGATTATTATGAATACCTCTACGCACACAAACTGCAAAATCTAGAGGAAATGGACAAATGCCTGGAAAGGCAACTATGATATAACCAAAGAGGTGAAAGATCTCTACAAAGAGAGTTATAAGACAACTGCTGAAAGAAATTATAAATGACATGAACAAATGGAAAAACATTCCATGCTTATAGTTTGGAAGAATCAGTACCATTAAAACAACCATAGCGCTCAATGCAATCTACAGATGCAATGCTATATCAAACTACCAATGTCATTTAACAGATTTAGAGAAAACTATTCCAAAATTCATACGGAACCAAAAAAAGAGCTCAAATAGGAAAGCAATCCTAAGAAAGAAAAAAAAAATGCCCCAGGTATTACATTACCTGACTTCAAACTACACTATAAGTCTACAGTAATCAAAACAGCATTGTACTGATACAAAAACAGACACATATACCAATGGAATAGAATAGAGAACTCAGAAATAAAGTCACAAACCTACTACCATCTGATCTTCAACAAAATTGACAAAAATAAACCGTGGGGAAGTGACTGTGTATTCAATAAAAAGTGCTGGAATAACTGACTAGCCATATGCAGAAGACTGATGCCGGATCCCTACCATTTACCATATGAAAAAATTAACTCAAGATGGATAGGATTTAAATGTAAGACTTCAAACTGTAAGAATCCTACAAGAAAACCTAGGAAATATCCTTCTCGACATCAGCCTGAGCAAAGATCTTATGGCTAAGTCCTCAAAAGCAATTGCAATAAAAACAAAAATTGACAAGTAGGATCTAATTAAACTAAAGAGCTTCTGCACAGCAAAAGAAACTATCATCATGGTAAACAGACAACCTACAAAATGGGAGAAAATATTTACAAATTATGCATGCAACAAAGGTCTAACATTCAGAATTTATGAGAAACTTAAATCATCAAGCATAAAGCAAATAACTTCACTGAAAAGCAGACAAGGGACATGACACTTCGCAAAAGAAACCACAGGTGGCAAACAGACATATGAAAAAATATTCATAACTAATTATCAGAGGTATGCAAATCAAAACCACAATGAGATACCACCTTAAACCAGTCAGAATGGCTATTATTAAAAAGTCAAAAAACAACAGATGCTAGTTAGGCTGCAGAGAAAGGGAATGCTTATATACTTTCATGGGAAGGTCAATTAGTTCAGCCACTGTGGAAAGCAGTTTGGAGATTTATCTAAGAACTTTAAACAGAACTACTTTTTGACTCAGCAATCCCATTACTGGTATATACCCAAAGGAAAATAAATTATTCTACAAAAAAGACACATGCACTTGCATGTTCATTGCAGCACTATTCACAATAGCAAATACATAGAATCAACCTAGGTGCCCAACAGTGGATTGGATAAAGAAAATTTGTACCTACATACTATAGAATACTAGCCAGCCATAAAAAAGAGAATGAAATCATGTCCTTTGCAGCAACATGGATTCAACTGGGGGCCATCATCCAAAGTGAAATTAATGCAGGAACAGAAAAGCAAATATCACACATTCTCACTTATGAGTAGAAGCTAAATATTGGGTATACATGGACATAAAAATGAGAGCAATAGGCCGGGTGCGGTGGTTCACGCCTGTAATCCCAGCACTTTGGGAGGCCGAGGCATGCGGATCACGAGGTCAGGAGATCAAGACCATCCTGGCTAACATGGTGAAAGCCCGTCTTTACTAAAAATACAAAAAAATTAGCCGGGCGTGGTGGCAGGCGCCTGTAGTCCCAGCTACTCGGAAGGCTGAGGCAGGAGAATGGCATGAACCCAGGAGGCAGAGCTTGAAGTGAGCTGAGATCACGCCACTGCACTACAGCCTGGGCGACAGAGCTAGACTCCGTCTCAAAATAAATAAATAAAGTAAATAAACAAAAAATAAATGAGAGCAATACCAGCCTGGGCAATATGGTGAAACTCCATCTCTACAAAAAAATACAAAAATTATCCAGGCATGGTGGCTCATGCCTATAATCCCAGCAACTTGTGGGACTGAGGTGGGAGGATTCGCTTGAGCCCAGGCGGCAGGGGTTACAGTGAGCTGAGATCGCACCACTGCACTCCAGCCTGGGTGACAGAGCGAGACTCTGTCTCAAAAAAAAAAAAAAATAGGAACAATAGAGGCTGGGTACAACTAGATGGGGGAGATAAGAAAGGGAGCAGGAGCTAAAAAAAAAAAAAAAAAAAAAAAAAAAAAAAAAAAAAAAAAAAAAACTACCTATTGGGTACTATGCTCACTACTTAGGTGACAGGGTCATTCATATCCCAAACCCTAGCATCATGCAATAAACTAATGTAATAAACCTGCACATGTACCATGTAAATCTAAAATGAAAGTGGAAATTTAAAAAAATAAATAAAAATAAAAGATTACTGGATCTACCCAATCTGTCCTGCATATTGGTTGTTATTTCCTTTCATTTATATGTTATTTCCTTTCACTGTCAAGCAAAAGAAACTTAATTTATATAATTCTGAAGGTGGCTTTCATGGTTCTGCATAATCTGATTCCTTCCTAGTCTCTAATTTCTCTTCATTTTACTTTCCATGTCACTTACTGGCCATGCAGGCTTCTTTCAGTTTGTCACAGGGGTGAACTTCCTGTCCACCTCAGTATCTTTACACATGGTCCTGTCTCTGTCTAAGCAGATCTCCTCTTGACCTAACCAATACTTTTCTTTCAGGAATCAGATTAAATATCACTTTAGGAAGCCTCTCTGCTCACACCCCATTCAAGCACCACCACATGTTCATCATAGCATGTCTGTCTTCTGAGCACGTGTCACTAGTGGTTAAATTTTTGTCATATTCAAGTCTTCCTGATAGAGCCTAAATGCAACCAGGAAACTCTTGTCTATATTATTCATGCTTCTCTCCCTTGTGCAACACATGATCCAGAACAAATGTTCAATGTATATTTGTTGGGTGAACAAATTAATGTTATCACGTGTCTTGATGCTTTCATCCCCCATCAACCAGAACTCAATTTTCTTCTTTGCATTCTATATCACATCTAAGACCTTCCTTCACACCTAGTTTCTCAGTAAATTAATTGTTTCACAGGTACTCTGAGAGAAATGAGCCTCTACCTTTTTTCATCATGTAATAGGTGAGAATTGTTAATTTTTGTGGGTACATGGCAAGTATATCTATTTATGAGGTACATGAGATATTTTGATACAGGCATGCAATACATGATAATCACTTCATGGAAAAGAGGTATCCATCCTCTCAAGTATTTATCTTTTGTGTTACAATCGAATTATATCATTAGTTGCGAGGGTCCATCCTGCAGACCCTGACCCAGCGATGGATGAATAATGTACACTGACACAGATATTATGCTTGTCAGCCTGGCTGAGAGTCCAGGCTGCTTATAGACTCCCAGGAGAGTGCTGTAAAGAGTTGCAACCAGGGGCTCCAACCCGCTGGCCACCCCTCCAGCATTTATTCAGCACACATTAAATGACAAAGGCTTTGAATCAATACCATTAGAGGGTAATCAACTGGGTCACCTTTCCCCACACCAACCCCCTGCCTCCAGAGCACCATCCTGCCTACAAATGATCAAAGGTTAGTTTTAGAACCACATGAATAAACAAGCTATTTAGATAAACTACTATACATTCCTATGTATCAGTGCCCTAAGCTCTCTGACTCCTGAAAAGAGAATCTAGCTGTCTTCAGCCAAACTTTTTATGCAAACCCCCAGGCCTGCCAAGAGGGTTTGTGTTAATTTTACCGTTTTTCCCACCATCCTGACTGAACCCCTACAGTTAGTTATTTTTAAATGTATAATTAAATTATTGACTATAGTCACTCTGTTGTGCTATCAAATACTAGATCTTATTAACTATTTTTTTCAACCCATTAACTATCTTTATCTCCTCCCCATGCCCCCCATGACCTCTACAATTCCCAACCTCTGGTAAACATGCTTCTACTCTCTATCTCTATGAGTTCAATTGTTTTTATTTTTAGATCCCACAAGTGGAAACATGCAACGTTTGTGTTTCTGTGCCTGCTTATTGTATTTAACATAATGACCTGCAGTTCCATCTAGGTTGTTGCAAATGATAAGATCTCATTCTTTTTTATGGCTAAATAGTACTCCATTGTATATAAGTGCCACATTTTCTTTATCCATTTTTCTGTTGATGGGCACTTACATTGCTTCCAAAACTTGGCTATTGTAAACAGTGCTGCAACTAACATGAGAGTGCAGATATCTCTTTGATAAGACTAATTTCCTTTTTTGGGGAGTATATACCCAGCAGTGGAATTACTGGATCATATGGTAGCTCTGTTTTTAGTTTAAGGAACCTCCACACTGTTCTCCACAGTGATTGTATGAATTTACATTACCACCAACAGTGAACAAGAGTTCCCTTTTCTCTGCATCCTTGCCAGCATTTGTAATTGCCTATCTTTTGGATAAAAGCCATTCTAACTGGGGTGACATGATCATATGCCTATTTGCCATTTGTATGTCTTCTTTTGAGAAATGTCTATTAAAATTTTTTGTCTATTTTTAAATCAGATTATTAAAGTTTCATCCTATAGAATTGCTTGAGCTCCTTATATATTCTACTGTGAATCTTTTGTCAGATGGGTAGTTTACAAATATCTTCTCCAAGTCTGTGGGTTGTCGCTTCACTTTGTCGATTGTTTCCTTTGCTGTGCAGAAGGTTTTTAACCTGATGTGATCCCATTTGCCCATTTTTGCTTTGGTCGTCTGTGCTCGTGGGAAATTTTTGCCCAGTTCCATGTCCTGGAGTTTCCCCCAATGTTTTCTTGTAGTAGTTTCATAGTTTGAGGTCTTAGATTTAAGTACTTTATCCATTTTGATTTTTGTATATGGTGAGAGATAGGGATCTAGTTTCATTCTTCTACATATTGATATTGTTTTCCCAGCATCATTTATTGAAGAGACTGTCTTTTCCCCAGTGCATGTTCTGGGCACCTTTGTCAAAAATAAGTTCACTGTAGGTGTGTGGACTTGTTTCCAGGTTCTCTATTCTGTTTCATTGGTCTATGTGTCTGTTTTTATTCCTGCACCATGCTGTTTTGTTTACTATAGCCCTGCAATATGATTTGAAATCAGGTAATATGATCCCTCTCATTTTGTTCTTTTTGCTCAGGATAATGTTGGCTACTCTGGATCTTTTGTTGTTTCATATAAATTTTAGGATTGTTTTTCTATTTCTGTAAAGAATGTCATTGGTATTTTGATAGGAATTGCATTGAACATGTAGATTAGTTTTGGGTAGTATGGACATTTTAACAATATTGATTTTTTCAATCTATGACCATGGAATATCTTTCCATTTTGGGGTATCCTCTTCAATTTTTTCCATCAGTGTTTTATCATTTTCATTATCGAGATCTTTTTTTTTTTAATCAATTCCTAAATATTTAAGGGTCCATAGGCTCTTTAGTCAGCAAGTGATAAATCCTGCCAGGACTGGGTCCTTCCCTTCAAGGTGTCAAGTTCCCTTTCATCCCAGGGTATGTCTGCAAATGTCATCTGGAATCTTCGGCCTAGAATAGGGGCCTCAGCACTCTGCCCAATGCCTTATGCTACTATGGCTGAATTGGTATCTGGGATGCAAGACAAAGTCCTCTTTACTGTTTGCTCTATGCTGTCATTTCCTTTAAGCAAAAGGAAGGATTCACTTTCCTTGATGTAAGAGCTGCACTGCCTGGAGTTTGGGGAAGGGCAGCACAAGCACTCCCCTAGCCACCCAGGCCAGTGTCTCCATAGGTCATGTGTTACCCTGGTTCTCTGGCTCTGAGTCCAGCCCACCACTAGGAGTTTCCTGGGAACTGCAGTCCTTGTGTCCTAGACTGTCTTTCAAGTTTACCTAAGACCCCAGAGTACTTTGGCCCGCAGTGGTGAGGCTTGGAGAAAAACTCAAGTTCCAGCCACTAGGATGGGTGATTCCTCTCTGGCTAGGGCTGGTCCAAATGTTTCCTTTAAGCACAGGCACTGGCTGAACCCAGCTTGGCTCTGCACTCCACTATGACAGGGCAACATTGAATTCAAAATAAAGTTTCCCAATTGCTGTGCTCTCCCCCCAAGTCCCACCCCAGAATGCACAGATGCCTAGTGCCACATGGCTGCTGCTGGGGGATGGGGAAGGATTGGTGTTGGCAATTCAGGACTCTCTAACTCTCTTCACTACTTCTTCCAGTGATATTAAGTTAAAACCAGGTACTGTTACTGCTCACCCGATTTTTGGTTTCTGTGACAGTGCTTTACTGTGCACAGACAGTTGTTACAATTTGGCATTCCTCCATGGTGGAGGACTAATGGTGTAGGTTTCTATTCCACCATCTTGTTCTACCCTCTAGATGAGAAATTAAATGAGAAAACAAGTACCTACTGTCTTAGTCCATTTTCATGCTGCTGATAAAGACATACCAGAGACTGAAAGAAAAAGAGGTTTAATGGACTTACAGTTCCACATAGCTGGGGAAGCCTCACAATTATGGCAGAAGGCAAGGAGGACCAAGTCACATCTTACATGGATGGCAGCAGTCAAAGAGAGAGCTTGTGCAGGGAAACTCCTGCTTTTAAAACCATCATATCTCGTGAGACTCATTCACTATCACAAGAACAATGCAGGAAAGACCCGCACCCATAATCCAGTCACCTCCCACCAGGTTCCTCCCCTCCATGACATGTGAGAATTGTGGGAGTTACAATTCAAGATAAAATTTGGGTGGGGACACAGTCAAATCGTATCACCTACTATGCATCAAACTATGTTAGAGAGATTACAGAAACCAACTAAACCTGCTTCCTTGCTTTCAAGGAGTTTGCAGTCTTCACAAGAATGTGAACATGCTGGTCTTCACCATAGCTAGGTTTCCCCTCCCCATCTTTGTCTTTGTATCACTGAGTTCCCAATAGCTGCTGCTATTGGGCCTTCTTGGTCCATATTACCTACACATTCATTTCCACTACACAAAGTGCCTGGACAATGCTATGTGCTAAGAGTGGATATAATAATGGCACAGCTAAGAGCAATTTTAGACCCCTAGATGGGTTGGTCTCATCACCTGTAGATCTTTTTTCCTCATATCCAAAAATAAGACCAGTTATTTTATCTAAACATAGCAGACCACCTTGGATTCCTTTCCCCAGTCTATTCCCATTCATCTTACTCAACCACTGCCCAGTCATGGTTCTATCATAAAGGCAGGGAGTGGAAGGGAATCTGCTTATATAAGATTTCTAGATACTTGGATTCTAGACAAATAAATGTGTGTTATAAAGATATGTTTAGTAAAATCTAGACAAATACTTGCCATAAATAAAAATTATATTCTTAACATCTTCACCATATGATGACTGCAGTCCACACAGAGAAGTACAGGCAATTTTTTAAGGTTCCTATCTTTTAAAATGCAGAAAGGAAGTTATCACCCAAATACAAAGAGATATTTTGCTAAGGTCATTCCCTTCTATACTACTTGTTTAGAAAGACACACTGGAAGGAAGAATATTTGGTTTTCTGAAAATATATGCTGTTAAAGATGCTATTAAACAATTGTTTACCTGTAATGGAAATAAACAGTCAAAGGGAGTATCTTTAATGCTTTCTGGCCTCCTTCATTCATGGCTTGTTTCTCTATAAAAACTTAAATATCTTCATTTTTGTACAAAACAAAACTTATGTTTAGAGATATTGAGAGGAAAAATAAGTTTTCTAATGTAATATATACAATGTAAAACTTTATTAAAATGAACCCATAACAATTAGAAAGACATTTATTTTCCCCTTTTTACAATAACATGTCCAGCCTAGACTACCTCGAGGTAATTTCTTAATTTACTCCACATCATCACAAGGAATTAAGAAGCTTAAGATTCCATTCTCCAAGTAAAATATCAGGAAAATACTTTTAGATCAGTTTAATAATTTTCTTCTAGTTATAAAATATTAATATTGGCCATCCTTAATTTTTCTCCATTATATTCCACTTATCAAACTTTTCTAGGCATGATATGCTGACACAGGTTAAATTTTTCAAAGAAAATGCTTTAGGATTTATAAATTTCAAAATATTAATATTCTAATTGGGGCAAAAAATCTTTAAAATAAAATGTTGACAAGACTGCAGTCACTATTTTTGAAAATGAATATGAGTAAAAAACTACAAATAAGTGTTTTTTAAAAAATTGACTGTAAAGTTTATTTTTTAATAGTTTATCTTTTTGTCTGTCACTATACAGTATTTTATATTGGACAAATGGAAGATTGATCAATGGCTGTTATAAATAAAACCAGAATATATTTCTAAAATTTTAAAGCCATATAAAAATCCTGTGTATCTCTCTGAATAATTCACAGACTAAAATATTGTACCGAAACTAAGAATGGAGCAAGTTGCTCCATAGGGTGGTTTATAGCTCAGTGCTATTCATAGACTATTAATTCTATTTTATTTTTCAGGGGTGTATCATGAGTTTAGCAAGTGTTTCCAGTAGCATCTCTTATTCGTTATTTATTCATAAGAAGTTTGAGAGTTATCTATTTGGCAACCTTAATAATTTTCTATTTTGAAGCTTTTAGAGACCCCCCAAAAAGGAAGCCTCTTGCATTCATCACTGATCTTTTCTTCCGCCTTGTCCAATGAATAAATAATTATTCTCCCCTATATATTAACTAGGATTATTTTGGTTGCAAATGACAGAAACTCCAATCACAAGTGAGCTAAGTAAAAAGATAAAATTTCATCTCCCCTAACTGCAAAGTCCAGGGAAGGACTTCCCTCAGATATGGCTTGATAAAAGGAATAAAGTAATGAAAACAGAACCAATACTCTATTTCTAGAACTGGCTCTGCTCACCTATATATGAAAACTTCCTTTTTACACAGGCTGTCCCCTCTGGTCAGCAGGTTGCCAGCAGCAGTCAGGGTTAAATCCTCCCAGGTTCAAACCCAAAGGACAAAAGAAAAATCTGTGTTCTAGCATGCCCAAAAAAACTGATACATTTCTTTTAAAGTAGCTTAGGTCACATGTCCATGGCTAAGCCAATCACTGTAGCCATAGAACTATAAGGAAATAATTGTCTAAGGCCTTAGGTGGAAATAGAGATAGGCACCCAAATGAAAGTTGGAGCTGTTGGCAGAAGGAAACAGGGATGCTGGGGTGGCAGACAATCACTAGCATCACTGCCGCCTTGGGCTCACTTTGATATTTCAAATGGCCCATTCATATGCACAAGTCACTTTACTTTAAAAAAAAAAATGTATTTTCAATCTAAGAAGTAAATAAGTAGCAAATTACAAATGCAAAACATAGTCATGAAGAACATCTTAAGATCCCTCTTTTAGGCCTCAGTCTTTAAGGAAAACAAGATCTTTTGTCAGCATTTCAAGTAAAACATTCATGTTCAAACAAAATTACTCTCTCCAAAACTACCCAGCACCTGAGGCTCATAGGCCTTTGCACTGAGCTCCACCATCCTCTCACCTCCCATCTAAATCCAGTTCCACCCGTTGAATTGTATTGCCTGCCCTAGATGACTTGAAGGTGACTTCCCTAGCTTATCTTTCTCAAAAAATATCAAGACGGCATAGTCTAGATAACTCCAGCACTCTCCTTCAATTGCATTCCTTTTTACACCTCCTATCTTTGACCCGTCCTCAGTCAGAGAATGTAGATACTCTTCCAAGGCTGGTGCAAAAGTAATTGTGGTTTTGCCTTTTTAATGTCATGGCAAAAACTGCAATTACTTTTGCATCAACCTAATATTAATTTTCCTACTAATCAAGGGAGTGGTTCAGTGGCTAAGAGTCTGGGCTGTAGAGTGAGATTGCCTGAATTCAGATATTGACTCTCCTTAACTAGCTGTGAAACCTCAGACAAGTGGTTTCATAAAAATCCCAAGCCTCCTCAACTTCATCTGTAAAATTAGAAAAATTTTCTTGTCTCCAGCAATCTCATCTAGCTAGCTACCTATTTCCCATATGGTTAATTGAGATAATATAGATAAAATGCTCAGCATCTGCACATAGTAAGCCTTCATATATATGAATAGCTGTATTTTCAATGATACTGTATTACCACCTTCCTTTAACCCAATAGTCTCATTTCTCTGCTCCTCTTTATAGCAAACTCAAAAGAGCTGTCCATACTAACTTCATTTCTCAAAGGGTCTTTGTTCACATCTGTGTTCTGTTTGCTTTGACTACAGTGTTGAGTATGAGACCTGTGTGCCCACTACCGAGCTAGCTCACCAGCATATTTCCAACCACTTCATTTGTCCTGCTTTGGTCAGGGGATAAGGCCACTCTAGGATGTCTCAGCTCCCCAGCAACAACAACTTTCCTTTCCAAGACTGATCACAGGAAATAAAGAACAGTAGAAAAGGGAGAGACAACCAGACACCAGGGAGAGTCCTGGGAACAGGAACTCACTCAGAGCAGAGTCCACATTCACTCAGCTCCCAGAGTGGTTCTCTTGTGTTCCTCTCCCCAGTTTTTCCCATATTACTTTCTCTCTTATGAGTAGTTATTTTGCCTCTCTTATGAATAGTTCTTTTGCCTCTCTTTCCCTCTTCCCCAGCCCAAGTATTACCTAGTTTCTGAGAGCTCAGAGAACCTCTCTGAATCTCCCTGTCGTTTTAGCCACTGGCCTCTCTTAAAAAATGCCCTCATCTTTGGGGCTGCTTCAGATGCAGGTGGCTGTTGTCTCCACAACAGTCTAAAAGGAGGGTCTGTCAGGATACTACAGAAGAAAGAAATACTTGACATGGATTAATACCTTACAATATGATCCAACCACAATTTTTGTTGTTGTAATTCTTTTTATTGTTGTTGTTCCAACTGATGTTAATATTAGCATCTCCAAAACTCACAGTTCCAACAATGTAGACCTGAAATTTTATTTTCCAGGAAAAAAAAAAAAAAAAGAGAGGTAGGTTAGAAAAAGATCTTTACTCTGGGAGAAATAACTTCAGTTTAGTATTCTCTGTTCAATAACCTGTTTATTATCTTTAAACTAATCAACCACTCATTGAATAAATTAGTATACATCTCTGCTGTGAAAACAATGCAGCCATTAAAAGATTGAGGTAGGTCCTGAAACAATCTTTAAGATATTGTTAAATTTTAAAAAGCAGATTACACAATTGCTTGATCTCATTTGTGCTATGTATTTTTTAAATAATTCTGTTTTAATTTCTTTTATATGCCTCTAAATTATGCACTGGCATATATGCATACAAAGTGTTGAAGACATACATCAGAAACTATTGAAAGGCATATTACCTCTGGCAATTGAAACATTAGGTTACAAATAGAATAATCACTTTTAACTTAGTTTTATTGTTTGATTTTTTACCATGTATACAGCATTTTATAATATGAAAATAAATAAAATTTAATTATTCAACTATACCTGAAGGTCTAGGTTCCTTTAAAGCACATATAAGTTATATCAGTAAGGGGTACAGATTTATGATTATAAAAACAAAGAAAAACATGGCTTAGTCATGGGAACTTAATCCAAAATCCTGTGCTCAAACTGCCTCCTCTCCGTGCAGGGTCTGAGAAATACATACACACGGAAGGAAATATGTGCACAGAGGGAAATGGCCATCAAGTAAACACCCTACTTCTCTGAGCCTGTGGCCAAGCACTATAAGCTGTGGTAGGCCACCAAGGGACTCCTTATGCCAAGGGGTTAGGAAAGCATATGTAACCTGGAGCCAAAACAACAACAATGGCCTGCTTTGCCCACTCCCTCCCATACCCTCAATCAAATATGAGGTACTCCCACTCTTAAGAAAGGAAGACTAATACAGAACAAGCCAAAGAGAAAAACAGTCAGAGCAATAGTATATTTGCTCACGCCCTGAGCAGAGATAGCTAGTCTAGAATTTTGAGCCCAAAATTGTTCTTGGAAAACAGGCTGTCAATTGAGTGGCCATCAAGAGGAGGCTCCCAAGGGAGCTGAACCCGAAGACAGAGAGAAATCACATCCAGCACTTGTGCACTAGTCACTCCCATTGGCCCTGTGCAAGAGTCTTCCCTTTGTGGTGCGGTCAATGCACTTTCCCGAATCATCCTTGGTCAAGGAATAAGGAAGGTAATCTACACCTGCTACAAGTCAACTTCATGTTTACATTCTACAGAGTATTTCTTTAAGTTACTGTCTGATTGAAGTCACTTTTAAAAATGTATTTTCAAATGGCCATCAATGTATTTACCTTGATTAAATATGTCATCTTTCATTTGAGAATTAGTTTGAGTTAAATGTGGCTAATATTCTAAAAGATGACGGGTTATTTTAATCTGGTAGAGACATTAACACTGAGAAACCAACTGACAAAAAGCATCATATCAAATAGAACATCAAGGACTACTTTGCTGAAATAACAATAGCATTATCTTTAAGTGTTTTTCCACACAAGATAGCACTTAAAATGCCCAACCCCCAACATTGTCTTACCACAACACACACACACACACACACACACACACACACACACACAGAACAGAGTCAGAGGGCCAGGCTATGGCATTTGTTTTAAATGTTCACTGGGGCAATATCCAAAATTCTGGTCACAGGTATTTATTCATAACATCTTTAACATCTCTGTATTCCAGAATATCAAACATAGTAGATCAGCAATAAATATTCATGAACAAATGAATGAACACTCAAAAGTTAAGAAACTTTAAACCAAAAGAATATTTTTTTCTTTTCTGTGAACCCTGTTTATTAACACTTCTATTCAAGTTTTCCAATCTTTTGTTGTATCTCTCCTAATAATTTAATGGATTTTTAAAATCATCTTCAGAACTGAAAATGTTTCTTGATAAAAATAACAGGTAATGATAAATTTGGGCAGTGTCCCACTTCAGTCCTCCTCCACCAACTAGGTATTTAAGAAACTTAAATAGCTACTACCATTTTGAATTTGCTGAAGAATTTGATGAATATGTTCAATAACTCAGAGTTGAAAATGTATGTAAGGGTCCTTAGGGTCACTTGTCAGACTCTAGTACCCAAAACAGTGAAGCAGATGAAAAGCAACATGCTTCTCAGGAAGCCTGGACAGCGCAGGAGATAAGCTCATAGTAGTTGACTCTTCAGACTCATGGTGCAGGCCTTGCAAAATGATCAAGTCTTTCTTGCATTCTCTCTGAAAAGTATACCAGAGTGGTATTCCTTGAAGTAGACGTAGATTACTGTCAGGATGTTACTTCAGAGTGGAAGTCGAATGCATGCTAACTTTCCACTTTTCAAAACAGAATAAAAGATGAGTGAATTTTCTGGAGCTAACGAAGGAAAATTTGAAGGTGCCATTAATGAATTAATCTAACCATGTATTCTGAAAACATAACCAGCCAATGGATGTTTAAAACACATAATTTTTTTATGTTCAGAAAAGAAAGATGAAGTATGAAGACTACATACCCAACTGTCATCAATTGTAAATGACAAACTTTTATTCTACCCTTTAAAAAAGGAAGAAAAGAAGATGTATATTAAAAATTAACAGTCTGAATTGTTTACACAACCGATACACATGGACACTACATGCCCATTTTCTGATGACAACTCAACAGGTTAAACATAGGCATCTCTGGTTATTAGTTAAGATTTGGGGATTACAATTCAAACTACACCTCAGTGCCTATAGAATCAAATATCTGGTCCTACACCAAGATTAGCTGTAGCAAAGATACTGGTTTAGTTCAGGGTGTAGGATAACAGGGCTGCTGAAGACCATAAAGCCCTGTTGGTGGGTAACCCACTCAGAATGTAATCAGCAAATTATAATGGTTCTCACTTTGAGATGTAGTTGAAATAATGGTAGAAAGATAGACTGGGGTAGAATTACAGACTGCTGTATACTAGGCTAGTTATATTGAACTTTTTTCTGTTGCAATGGAAACCCATCAAGCAATTTTCAGTAATGTAGTGACATAACTTTAATCAGGAGTCAGCAAACAATAGCCTGAGGGCCAAATCTGCCATTCTTATAAATAAAGTATTATTGGAACACAGTCACACTCCTTCTTTATAAGTTCTCTGTGCTTGCCTTTGCTCTATAAAGGGAAAGAATTGAGTAGTTGCAATAGACACCAAGCCTATACGGCCCATGAAACCTAAAATGTTTACAATCTGGCCCTTTACAGAAAAAGTTTGCTGACCCCTAATTTAAACTCATGTTTTAGAAAGAACTTTCATAGCAGAACAGAAATATTAGGCAGAGGCCAAAGAGACTACTTCAGAGATTATCACTTGTGAATGTTTTCCGCAGTTCCAGTGAATGAACGGAGGGACTAGGAAGAAAAGCCTTCTGTGAGAATGAAAATCTTCATTCTTACCGATACCTTGCAAATACCTTATAAAATCTAGGGCCAAAAGAATTCTGAAACACTACTTGATATGGTTTGGCTGTGTCTCCATCCAAATCTCATCTTGCATTGTAGCTCCCATATTCCCCATGTGTCATGGGAAGGACCTAGTGGAAAGTAACTGAATCACGGGGGCATGTTTCTCCTGTGCTGTTCTCAGGATAGTGAGTAAGTCTCACAAGATCTGATGGTTTTTTTTTTTTTTTTTTTTTTTTTTTTTTTTGAGACGGAGTCATGCTCTGTCGCCCAGGCTGGAGTGCAGTGGCCGGATCTCAGCTCACTGCAAGCTCCACCTCCCGGGTTCACGCCATTCTCCTGCCTCAGCCTCCCAAGTAGCTGGGACTACAGGCGCCCGCCACTTCGCCCGGCTAGTTTTTTGTATTTTTTAGTAGAGAGGGGTTTCACCGTGTTAGCCAGGATGGTCTCCATCTCCTGACCTCGTGATCCGCCCGTCTCGGCCTCCCAAAGTGCTGGGATTACAGGCTTGAGCCACCGCGCCCGGCCAAGATCTGATGGTTTTATAAAAGGCAACTTCCCTGCACACACTCTCTTGCCTGCTGCCATGCCTTTGCTCTTCCTTCACCTTCCACCATGATTGTGAGGTCTCCCCAGCCATGTGGAACTGTGAGTCTATTAAAACCTTTTTTTCTTTATAATTACCCAGTCTTGGGTATTTCTTCATAGCAGTATGAAAATGGACTAATACATTACTTGTAAATTATCTTCTCAAATTCCATAGTCCTTAGCCATCCAGAAGAATTAAAAGTTCACGAAAATGCCTACCTTTCATATCCCAAACTTCTTTCAAGTGCTTATAGTCTGGCCTATTATTTATTTACTTGATCCCTACTAAGTACAAAAGCTGGGCGCATACATATATAAAGTTACCATCCTTGAAAAATTTGAAGTCCATTAGATGGAGTCATAACAGTAAATTCCTAATTTTCAAATAAAGTAGTAATGGTGGCCTAAGAATTGAGGAAATTATAATTTCTTACTTTGTAGGAATACCAATATCAATTAACCAAACAAATCTTCTCTTTCAACCCAAACTGTGAGTCAAAAAATGTCTACATCAATATCCCAACTAGCTTCCTGAGAATATGGTTCCATTTAAAAAAAAAATGCAAAATTCCATTTACTTCTAAAGAAGCAAACACTGTAAGTTACCCAAACTCAGTTGGCCATGGAAGTTTTTTGGCCCTTAGCACTTATTAACATGTCATAATTTTCCATAATTTGGAAAATTGTAGTTTCATAATTCCAAACAGCAGAATTTAAATTTAACAGTTTAGCTAAACAAAGGTATATAAACCAGGCACGGTGGCTCACACCTGTAATCCCAGCACTTTGGGAGGCCGAGGCGGGCAATCACCTGACGTCGGGAGTTTGAGACCAGCCTGGTTAACATAATGAAACCATGTGTCTACTAAAAATAAAAAATTAGCTGGGCATGGTGGTACGTGCCTGTAATCCCAGCTACTCAGGAGGCTGAGGCAGGAGAATCACTTGAACCTGGGAGGCAGAGGTTGCAGTGAGCCAGGACTGTGGCACTGCACTGCAGCCTGGGTGAATGAGTGAGACTCCATCTCAAAAAAAAAAAAAAAAAAGGATATGTTTGCCTATCTGGGTGTTTGATTCACTGTAGCAACCGAAATATCTATTTAATTATCTGATTATTTTACTTATTGGTATTGCATAGGCCCAACTGAAATCCTATAGCCTTCACAAATAAAGAAGCATTTGCCTGTGTTTAAAGAAGCAAATGGCCATATATCAAACAAGCTTGGTTAATTATAGACAAGTTTAAAGAATCTGCTCAAATATAACATAAGATTTTATGAAAAATCTACTTAAAACTTCTGCTTCCTACAGCATTTCTTAAACCATCTAAAAACAGTAGTTTCTACTATCTGCCAGGAACACACACGCACACACGCACGCAAAGTATAATTTTTTATCTATTTGTTTTTTTTTTTTTTTGGAGACACAGTCTTGTTCTGTCACCCAGGCTGGAGTGCAGTGGTGTGATCGCAGTTCACTGCAGCCTTGACCTCCCAGCTCAGTAGATTCCCCTACCTCAGCCTCCCAAGTGTCTGGGATTAACATGCACGCCTCCACATCCAGCTAATTTTTTTACTTTTTATAGTGACAGAGTCTCAGTATGTTGCCCAGACTGGCCTCAAACTCCTGGGCTCAAGCTACTCACCTGCCTTGGCTTCCCAAAGCACTGGGATTACAGGTGTGAGCCACTGTTGCCAGCCTACATTGTTAAAATAAACATATTCTTAAAATAAGCAAAAAAAATTAAACTCTTTAAATATTTCAAATAAACATATTGATACATACCATATGATCAGAAAAGTACATAAATCTTAAGTTTGCCAGTGAATTATCACAAAATGAACACACTTTCAGAAAATCCATGGAATGTAGGCAATAGCATCCCCCTTTAACAGGCAAAGAAATTAAACGTTAGGGAAATTACGTAATTTGCCCAAGGGTACATAGCTGACAAACAGAAGATGCAGGAATTTGGAACAGACCCCTGGAGTTACTTGGAAAAATACTACAAGCCCTACCCTGCCAGACGAAGACGCACAAAACACCATAAATGACTTGCACATTTGCTGGTTCAATTCTTGCTTGCATTTTGCTTGCTTGTGCTATGCCAGATCTGCAAGTGAACTCAATTTCTAAACGTCTCATTCTTTCATTCTTCACCACCCAGGCCTGATTATTCTTCTCCATACAGGTCTGATGTCCTGGCTTCCTGATCTCCATCTTGTTCTTGGCCACAATCAACTACTGACTCCCTGGTCTTCATTTTCTGGCTCCCAAATCACTGACTTAATTCAGACCTGGACATCTGTCTGGCACTTTCCTGACCCCCTGCCGGCCCAACCCAATCCTGCTATTGCCCACACAAGCACATCACAGACACTCCCAGGGGAGGGGTTGACATTTCTCACTAAAACCATCTCAATCATTCAGATCATTTGCCAATCAGGCAACTCTTCTGCTGCTGGCTTTCAGGGCCACTCCAGAATTAAGCAATACATTATGTTTACTAGGAGGAGAGGAGTTCCTTTCCACCAGTGGATCACATGCCAGTGCTGTATTAGCCATGACTACTTTCAGCACGACCTATTCAATTTACTTATTTAAGACAATATTCACATGTATGTGGAGAAAAAAAAATTATTGTGTCAATTTCCTTTCTGCCCTCTGTTTTGAATTCTCAACTGACTTTAATTAATTAAATGTGTTAACATCATGAGTTTGGCCTCAGAAGCTACTTAAATGTCTTGAAGCAAAGTGAACTAGACACGTCTTCTTGCTGTCATTAATCTATAGAACCATGCAGGTCCTGTGTTCTGGTGCCATTTGAACATTCTTAAGCCTAACACCAAAAATCAAATCAAAATGTACTCAAGGTTCCCCAGACTGCCCATTTCTAAGAAAAAGTCAATACTGACCTCAGCATACTCATGGTATAAGTCCCTGGAGGGTACTTACAGCATTAGGATTAGTGGTTACTGAGCAGAGATGCCATCATTGTCTTGGCCCAGTTTAGTTTCCAATAACTGTCTGAGATAAACCCACAATCCAATGACCAGTATTAAACATTCAGAAGAATCTCTAAGATTTAAAACAAAAGATATTCTAACCAGAATAGAAAATATAAAATTTCTATTAAACACAGATAAAAGATGGGATCTGAATTATAAGCAGGTTTAGTAGAAAAGAGAATATACCACAGGCAAATCATAATACATGTGCACTAAGCATGTTTGTCTAGAACATTTTTGAGGTTTACAGACCATTATTCTATGTTCCAAATAGGTCACTTCATGGTTATTGCCACTGAGTGACCATTCATAACTATTTATCTATTCAAGTATGTCATGCATGATACTATTCACAGTGTATCTATTCATTGTCCCAAATATCTCAGTTCTTGGAATGTGAATCTTCAAACACGAAAGGTGCATTCAGTTAAGGCTATGGGACGGGTATAGATGATGAGAACTGGAAGTCAGACAAGGCACTGTGCCATAAGATATCACAGTATAGGATATATAAATCAAGAAGAATGAGTACTATACTATTTAGAATACATAGTTTTCTTTATGTGGAATGGTTTAGGCTGTTTTGGTTATATTTTCTCAGTTTTCTGTAAGACATATGTAAAGCTTTGAATAATTTTTTAAACATAACAATGGGGACAGGACTCCTTATTCAATAAATGGTGCTGGGATAACTGGCTATCAAGATGCAGAAAATTGAAACTTTTCCCCTTCCTTTCATTATATTCAAAAATTAATGTAAGATAAATTAAAGACTTACACATAAGACCTAAAACAATAAAAACCCTAGTAGAAAACCTAGGAAATACTATTCTGGAGATCAGCGACATCAGCCTCAACAAAAGAATTTATGACTAAGTCCCCAAAAGCAACTGCAACCAAAAAAAAAAAAAACTGGCAAGTGAGATTTAATTAAACTAAAGAGCTTCTGCATAGCAAAAGAAACTATCAACAGAGTAAACAGACAACCTACAGAATGAGAGAAAATATTTGCACTCTATTAATCCAACAAAGGTCTAATATTCAAAATAGATCAGGAACTTAAATTAGCAAGCAAAAAAAAATAACCTCATTAAAAAATGGGCAAAGGACATGAACAGACACTTCTCAAAAGAAGACATATTGTGGCCAAAAACTACATGAAAAAAATATTAATCATCACTAATCATCAGAGAAATGCAAATCAAATCCACAAGATACCATCTTACACCTGTCAAAATGGCTATTACTAAAAAGTAAAAAAATAAAAACCTGCGAAGAGATTGTAGAGAAAAGCAGTCACTGCAGAAAACTGTGGAAATTTCTCAAAGAACATAGAACTACCATTTGACCCAGAAATCCCACAACTGGGTATATACCCAAAGGAAAAATAGTTCTACAAAAAGAAGACACATGCACTCGTATGTTCATTGCAGCTTCAGAATAGCAAAGACATGGAATCAACCAAGATGCCCATCAACGGTGGACTGGATAAAGGAAATGTGGTACCTATGCAACATGGAATACTACACAGCCATAAAGAAGCGTGAAATCATGCCCTTTACAGTAACATGGGTATAGCTGGAGGCCTTTATCCTAACTAAACTAATGCAGGAAGAGAAAACCAAATACCACTGATAAGTGGTAGCTAACATTAAATACACATGGGCACAAAGATGGGAACAATAGACAGTATAGACTGCTTGAAAGAGTGGGGAGGAAAGCGTGGTTTGGAAGACTACCTATTGGGTGCTGTGCTCACTGCCTTGGTGATGGGATCATTTGTACACCAAGCCTCAGTGACACATAATTCACCCATGTAACAAATCAGCACATGTATCAGCACATGAACCTAAAATAGAAGTACAAAATAAAATAATATTTTCTAAAAAGATACTTGTCCATTCTCTAATTACCACAACCCAGGCCAGTAGTGATAGACATATTTTAAGAGAAAATATATTTTCTGTCCTCTCAAATCAAAAATTCAGTATTTATTCTTAGAACAAAGGCAGATTTATCAAGCTAAATGTTTTAAATACTATGTCAACTACTAAAACTCTGTTCCCTAAGATGGTGTGTTATATTTATCGGTTGGAAACTTCCCCACAACAGCAGTAATTAGTTAATTAATTAATACAAACTATCGTGAGAGTTCCTAGTTCTTTAAAGTTAGACTTCAGAGTATTTTTAGTAAATTACCATCAGCAGTTCCCTCTAAATCTTGGGAGCAGAGCTTAACTGCTGAAGAGTGCCAGCATCTGGAGCACTAGCATGAGGTTTTATTTGATGTCCGTTATTATTCAAAAAGAATTTGTTTATAAAAGGAGAGATCCAAACCATCAGAGGCAACAAACAAATGCTCTGCATGGCTGAGTCTATCAGTTATCAGTTCATGATACCTTTAGAAAACTCCTTTGAAGATCCTCAGGCACTGCAAATTTCACTTAGTTCTGCTTTGCTATTTGTGCCAGAAATCACAGGTTCAGAAATGGAAAATGAAGAAAATGTACTCCGGACTCTAAAACACACATGCAACTGCATCCATGAGGTGAGCCCGAAATAACAAAAACCATCTCTTTACGCTGGTTTGAGAGCTTCATCTCTGTGTTTTAGGTTAATATATAGGCACCACAGACAGCATAATTGATTTAGAAAACATTGAACAACATGAAATCATAATAACCAGCAGGATGTGCTGGAATAAAACCTCTAACATGTAAATGGTAACGTCACCTCTTACATCCCCAACATCTGAAGTGCAATTTGTCATTAATTCTTTATTAAGCCCTTTCATTTATAATGTGGCTTCTAATTGTGATTAATTAGCAAATTCAAGCTCCTTCCAAGTGAAGCTAAGTGTGTGTAATTTAGAGATGGTTTCAACATATTTCAGGGAGAAAATTTTTCAAAAACATTCACTGGATAAAGCCTGGCATCTCGAAACCCTCACCAATACTGGAGTTAGCGCTGGTAGCAGGTAGAATGGCCCAGATATCCACAAGTCCCTCCCCAAAGGTCCATGGCAGCCAGTGGTAGAGTCATTTCCAAACAGCAGGCTTCTACCCACTAGTAATCTGACACTTTCCTCTGAGGAGAAATAAGAGGCCTTTTAATTATCAACAGAAAACAAAGCGTTTTCATTCTTATGGTCCACTTAACCTTAATTTGAATGTATGAATTCAGTATACATTATAAAACTTAATACTCTTTAAAGTATAGAATGCAATGAATCTATTCATCTAGGATAAAAAGAAGCCTCCAAATTATATGTGACTTCCCGGAAGATCTTCCACTAAAAATGAAGCTTCCACTTGTTTGGCTTACTAATTAATAAATGTATAAATACATATACATATATTTATACATATACATATATCTATACATTTTAACCCAGAATTTGAGAGCCTTTAAAAACATACATGTATTTTTATGTGTTCTTTAAATATTTCAAATAAACATTGATACATACCATATGATCAGAAAAGTACATAAATCTTAAGTTTTCCAGTGAATTATCACAAAATGAACTCACTTTCAGAAAATCCATGGAATGTAGGCAATAGCATCCCCCTTTAACAGGCAAAGAAATTAAACCTCAGGGAAATTAGGAATTTGCCCAAGGGTAAATAGCTGACAAACAGAAGATGTAGGAATTTGGAACAGACCCCTGGAGTTACTTGGAAAAATACTACAAGCCGTATATATATATAATATGTGTTTTATGTATGTTCATATATATATATGTTTTACGTATGTTCATATATATGTTTTTAAAGGCTCTTAAGTTCTGGGTTAAAATAGCTAACCTTTGCTGATTGTATTATGACAGACTTGTCAACTTCTTTCCCCTACCTCTTTGCAAGTCTATATTATAGCCAGTCTCTTTCCTTAAGGTTAGTTTAAATTTCTTGTTTTCCCCCAGCTCTCTCTCTATAATCTTCAGTTCTGAGACTCTCACTCCCTGAATATGCCAGCTTTCCTGCTCCTTGTCTTCAAACCTGCACCCTGGAACTTCATGGAGGTTTCCACCTCATATTTTCTCCCCAGCTTTCACCTCTCTTCTTGCTCACTTCATTGCCCAGCCTGCCAGATCTGTTGTTTCAGATCCTCCTTTGCCATAGTCCTCAACCCCTCAATCTCTTGTCCCTACCTCACAGCATGATTCCAACCCTGGGTATTAGGGACTGAATATTTGTGTTCCCCCCAAATTCACATGTTGAAATCCTAACCCTCAATGTGCTGGTATTAGGAAATGGGGCCTTTGGGAGTTATTTAGGTCATGAGGTTGGAGCCCTCATGAATGGGATTAGAACCCTTATAAAAGAGACCCCAGAGAGTTCTCACATTCTTTCCACCATTTGTAGATACCATGAGAAGTCAGCAGTCTGCAACAAAAAAAGAAAGCCTTCACCAGAACCCAACCATTCTGGCACTTTGATCCTGGACTTCTAGCCTCAAAAGCTGTGAAACATAAATATTTGTTGTTTAGGCCCCCAAGTTTATGGTATTCTGTTATAGCTGTGCAAACTCACTACGATAATTGTTCTATGAAATAACGTTTGAGTTCTGGTAAATATTTCCTCCTTACAAAGTACATCTCAAGTTTCTTGACTATGCATATACTGGTTTAGTTGTTCTACAAGTGTTCTTTAAGCTTTATCATGTCCATTACAGATCTCTAAAAGTCATATCTACCTATACAAACTAATGGAATAGTAGAGATCAGCAGCTCATTATGACAGCTTCTGATTGGGTTAGTTTCTGCAAATATATCCTTAAGATCATTCGAAATTAGTTTCTACAGATACATCCTTAAAATGGTGTATCACCCAAGGACAGGAATTATCTCAAATCTATAAACTGATCATTAGATATAATAAAAATTAATTTTCAACAAATATTTATTCAATGCTTATTGTATGTATGATTTGATAACAATGGAAAATTTAATCCAGTCAAGGACAAAAGATATATACACATAAAAAGATAATCTATACTTTAAGGTGACAAATTTAAGAGCTGATGACTGACAATTATAGGCACAGGACTACAGAAAAGGGGGCACAACCACATGCTAAAGTGGTTGAGAAATACAGTATCTGAATGGGGATTTGAAAGTTGGGAACAATGCTCAAACATAGGCAGGGAAAGCATGAAGTATTCAACCAAAGGAAATGGTTTTCAAAATTCAAGGAGTATAAACATATTTAGGAGCCTGTAACTAGAGCAGTCTGGCTTAAATACAGGTTTAATTCAACTTGTAAAAAAGTGCTTAGGGCACCTACAGCAGCCCAACCCTGTTCCAGGTGCTGGGATATCACTGTGAAGAAGTCAAACAGGCTAGAGGGGGCTCCGCTGCTCATGGGGCTTCCAATCCAGTGGGTAGAGACAGACAATCAGTAAGTACACACAAAAAAGAATGTCTTATGGTGGTAAGTTCTGCAAAGAACATAAAATAGGAAAATAGAACAGAAGTACACAGAACTCTAGCTTAGACTGGATAATCAGGGAAGATATCTCTGGGGAGATGGCATTTGAGCTGAAATTTAAGTGACTAGAAGGTGCCAGTTACATAACGCTTTGGGGAAGCAACACTCTAATCAGAAGCGATGCGAAAGGCAAAGCCATGGGGAGAATAAACTGGAGTGGTCTGAATAAAAATAAGACCAGTGTAACTGGAGCACAAATATCAGTGGGGAGGATGGTGGCAGAAGAGGGGAGCCCCGTCACACAGGCCTTGGGTCTGGTCATCAATGTAGACTTGCATCTACTTGACATAGGAAGTCACTGGAAGTTTTAAGAAGGGGAGTGATATAATCTGATACATGTTTTTCAAATTCCTCTTTACTTGTGGGAGTGGCAATTTTAGGAGAAAATATGAAAGCAGTAACACATTTATGAGGCTAAACAGACTGAATTTATTTTCCATAGAGGCAGTTCATACTGTGAACACTAGCAAAAAATTGAGAAACTTTTTCCTGACTGTGGCCAACCACTGACCTTTAGGCAACTATGAAGTTCAGATGTTTTCTTATAATTTACGTGGTATATGCTACTGTTTTTCATCCAGTGGACTATAAACATGGAAGTTTCTACATGCACAGTTGATTTCACCATTCTGGTGATCAAAAATCTATATGAAACCATCTAACTCTGTCAAAAAATCCATTATCTCCAACCTGTTTTGCCCAGTTTTTATGACTGACTTGACCAGGGTGTTATGTCCATAAGCATTAGCCAGACCTGTGTGAAAGCGGACAGAGCAGTCACCCGTGATCCACATTGCCAGGATTGATGCAGTGGCTCTTTCAGGGCAGCTTAATCTTGAGTGCATAGCTGACAGTCCAGCACATGCCCTACCCTGCAGTCTACCAGCTTTGAAATTTTTCATCCTTCCCTTCCCTTCCTTCCTGTATTTTCTGTCCATCTTCAAGCTGTAGCCTCTACTTCTCTACATTTCGAAAGTGAGTAGAAAGAGAATAGAGATTTCTCAAAGAATCATACTGGTAGAAAAAATATATATATATTTGTGTGTGTATATATATATAGAACCAAGCTCCAACAGATCCACGTACTTGATTATTCCTAATAGTTCACAGCAGAAATATTCTGCCATGAAACCCAATTTAAAGCAACTCAATTCTAGGCCAGTGTCACTAGGGCCCAAATAACTCAGTTTAGTTTTGTAGGATTATTATTTGGAAGGGATTCCAAATAACACAATTTAGTTTGTGTGTATATACATGTTTTTGGCTACCTTTACAGATAAATGACCAAATGATAGTCAAAAGAAACAACTTAAGCACCTTTTCCCTAGACTTGTATAAAACTTTTTGATGAAAAAAAGTCCTTATAAATTATGCATTAAAATAATCATGAAAACCATATTTCTGGCTGCATAATATTGTAAAATACAGTTATCTCTCTAAATGATACCTCTTTCACCTGTAAAATGACCATATTAATTATTCCTTTACAGGGCTTTTGAAAATGTTTGCATTTCTATGCTTTGAAAACATTAAAATGCCATATAAATATTATTTTATATCATGAAACAGTAAAGGAAAATAGCCTACTAAATATGTATGTTTCTATATAGCCCCTGTGGGACAGACTACCTTTTAAGTAGAAAGATAGTCTGTCCCACAGGGGCTATGTCACTTCAAATTATTCAATTAACTACAGTTAGTTCAGAAAAACCTATTATGTGGATAGCCTCTAAATGGCTCCCAGTGATGCCCTGCTCCTGGTTTTCACATGTCCTATGGAGCCTTCGCCCCTTGTATATGGGTTGGACCTACTGACTCACTTAAATAAAATATGACAAATGATGGGACATCATTTTCAGTATTAGATTTTTAGAAGACCCTGGCTTCTGGCTTCTTTTTCCCCTTCTTTTGCTCTCTCAATTCTTTACTCTGATGGAAGTCAGCTGCCATGTTGTAAGCTGCCCTATGAAGAGAGGTCAATGTGAAAAGGAACTGAGAAGGTCTCTGCCCAGTAACCAGATAGCTAGTGCAATCCATAGTTAACTTTGTCCATGGAATACAATTAGGAGTAATTAAAGATATTTCAGTACTTGCAATTGATGGCTTATAGTTATCAATTTTCATGTGATTTTGATTGAGAATCTATGTTCCATAGAAACAAGAGCAAAGAGCTCCATAGAATGGAAAAAGACTCTAAATGGGTCACCCTGTTTTTGTCAAAGAAGATGTATTGCCATCAAATTATTTTATTTGTAAATATTCATGGGATACAAGTACAATTTTGCTACACTGACATATTGTATTTTGGTGAAGTCAGGGCCTTCAGTACATCCATCACTGGAGCAACACACATTGTACTCATCAAGCAACCTCCCATCATCTACCCTCCTCCCACTCCCCTCACCCCTTTGAGTCTCTGTGTCCATCACTCCATACTCTGCTTCCAAGTGTACGCATTGTTTAGCTCCCACTTATAAGTGAAAACATGCAGTATTTGTCTTTCCACGTCTGAGTCATTTCACTTAAGATAATGGCCTCCAATTCCATCCATGTTGCTGCAAAAGACATGATTTCATTCACTTAACATAACGTCCACCAAGCTCCTCTATGATCCTGTGAATAACAGAATTTTATTACTTTTTATGGCTCATAGTATTTTATTGTGTATATACCACATTTTCTTTATCATTCATTGATGGACACTTAGGTTGATTCCATATCTTTGTTGTTGTGAATAGTGCTGCAATGCAGATGTCTTTTTGGTAAAATGATTTCTTTTCCTCTGTGTAGATAGCCAGTTGTACAATTGCTGGATCATATGATAGTTATATTTTTACCATCAACTTATTTTATACATGATAACTCACAAATCTATGCCTTGTTTATAAAACAGTATCTGTAGGGTCTCCTTTAACTTGGAATAGATTCTTCTATAAAACTTTTGCCAAGACATCTACCAACCTAGCACATATCACCAAGAAGCAGGACGTTTCCAACAAACCAAGGCTGGTTATTTATTTCTCTCTTGTTTAAATGACACATTACTTTCTACTAAAAAATAGAAGCTTGAAATCATGATATCTTTATTTACCTTTATGGCTAGGAAATTTAGAGTTTAGGTTAGTATAGAAAAATAATAAAATGTAAACCCTCAGTTTCTTTCTACCTCTAAAGTAGAATAAGTAGATTATCTGCACCCTATCTAGGACTAAAAAACATACATTTTTTAACTACCCAGTTGATTACCAAGACAGCATGAAAATATATTTTACCATCATTCCCTCTTCTGATAATTAGAATTTGTTAGAAATATTTTTGAAACAAGTTATCTTTTCTCTTTAGGACCAAAAAGAGATAATGCTAATCTTTTGTTTCGTGCTTATAAGGTAAAGGAACTCACTGAAAATGTATCTCAAGATCAAAAGCCAAATTGAGGAAAGAAAAAAGATAGTACTGACCATGTTCATGCCTGGAACTTGAATCTGCAGGCAGACCAACATTAGTCTCCCAGACTAAAGTTGTCTTAGCATCACAGAGCATCCAGCAAGGTATTTGGAGATCCACATGGTACCAACGCAGAGATGAATCTCACTGACTGCATAGGGACACAGTGACTATCTGCTTGAGGGAGTATCATAGAGTACTAGACAAATAACATAAACCAAAGCCATAGAATTCCCAAATAATTTCCAAAATATCTAAAATTCTTGGATTTTTCTGGGTAGCATATGTTGATTTAAAGAAAATATTCCGCCACTTAGAAAACAGGGGATATCTAGAGATGACCCTTTTTAATAAGTATTAATGAGGTTCCAGCTGGGATCTAAGAGCTGAAAAAATGTGTCTTTCACTCTAGGCTTTTCTAGTCACACACCCACATACCACTCTCTGCTGTATAACTTCTTTTCTAGTTTTCTCAGTATACTTTGGGCTTGGGGTATTTTGGAGATAGGTTTAGATGACAGGTCTTAGTAATAGAAAGTGATCACAGTTAATTCCTCTCTTCATTGCTACTGTGATCAAAAGCTAGAGTTGTGAATTGACCTGTGAAGAAAAGTTTAAGATCAAACTTTTCCCCTTGTTTATTTGGTAAATGAGAATTTCTGCACTTTAAATGCTATTTGAAGTCAAAGATAGTTTTATATATCTGTTTGCTAGTTTTATATATCTATTTGCTTCTGAGGCCAGTTTAAGTTGAGCGACCATAAACATTTTCAAATGTTAAAGAATCATAAATGGTATTACCCCTGAATGGGTGCATTCATCCTAATAAATGTATCGCGTATCCTAAGTTATACAAAAATTACTATCATTTTGAAGAACCCAGTGATATTGACCTTGATGGAGAATACAGTTCATTGCAGGAGGCAGGACTAAGTCATTGTGATTTCCTAGCCATCTGGAAAAACCCACGTTTTACACATGTTTCAATGACCTATCTAATTTCTATGAGGATTGTATTCATTTGCTGGGGCTGTTATTACAAAGTACCATGCACTGATTGGCTTCAACTACAAAAATCGATTGTCTCACCATTTTGGGAACTAGAAGTCCAAGATCAAGGTGTTGACTGGGTCATGTACCCTCTAAAGTCACTAGAAAAAGGTCTGTCCCAGTCCTCTTCTGGTACTTTTTGTGGCAGCATAACTCCAATCTTCACATGACATTCTCTGTGTGAAAGTCTGTGTCCAATTTTTTTAAAAAATAAGGACACCAGTTGTATTTCATTAGGAACGCACGCTACTGCAGTATAACTTTATCCTAACAACTTACTACATCTTCAATGACGCTATTTCCAAATAAAGTCACATTCTGAAGTACTGGGGACTAGGACTTCAACATATGAAGGGGGAGGTGGCGCACCATTTAACCCAATACAAGGATCAATAAAACAAGGTCATGAATTACTGATTTTGCCATCCAGTTATGAATACCATCACCATCACTAAGCACTTTTTGCAAATAGACTATTTTGGTGAGCCTTGATGGCAGATCACAGTCACTACCTTGAAAGGGTGATGCGGTCAAAAAGCATCTCTCCTGAAAGAGAAGCCTGACCTGGTAGCCAAGGCAGAAGAAGGTTTATCTACAGAGAGAATATTGATGTACTTCTTTTAAAGTCAGAGGTAAGCAAAACTGCGATAATCAGGACCTAGGGAAATTGGGCAGAAAAGAAGAGCAAGATGGCTCAGAGATTTTTAGAGACAAAATCATAGAACTACTTAATTTTTTAGATAAGGACACTGAAGGTGGAGGCTGAAGGGTACACAACTGGTTAGTGGTAAACTGGAATTAGATTGAAGATCTGCTGACACTCTTGTCTAGTGAGCTTCTCTCTACATCACACAGGTTAGAACTCCAAAATGAGGCAGGACAACCAGGATAAAAAAAGTACTAACCCAATACATAATTACTTATCTCTGCATGTCTTGAACTCTAAAAACAGTGCACATCCAAAATACTCAGTACCTTTCATTCCATTTAGCCTGAAACACATAGCTTGATGGCTGACTGGTAAGTTGACACTGCCTTCCAGAGCCCTGTGCTATCTGCTCAGTTGCCCCATCTGGCTGCCATCACAAAGCCTCTTGGTCAGCTGCCTACTCAGAACATCACTGTCACTAATTAGCTTTTCCTAAGTGGAGGGTATTCAGTCAGAGTTTCAGCAGTACATTCTGTGCATAATTAAATACATGCAGTCACCAAACAAGAAGGCAAAGGCACGTTTTCTTAGCATGTGGGATAGTTATTCCTCACTTCACAGAAACTTTGAATAATTCATTGGAACTCATTTATCTGGCATCAGTTCCAGAACTGACTGAAAACAAAAGCCAACCCATAAATCCAAAGGAATCATCCATTTTAATTATGCATAAAATTCAAAAGCAGTCAAAGTATCAAACTGGAAACATAAAAAACAAATTACTATAGACCCATCTCAGAGAAGGGTACTAAAAGGTGAGTAAGATCCCCTTTTATATTTCTCAGTTTCCTCTCCAGAAATCTATATAAAGGCATCTGAGAAAGCAATGTTTTAGCTCTTCTTTCTCTTATTTAGTTCTACTTCTTACCAGCTTATGATACAAAGAAAATCAAACTGGGACTCAGGAGTCTTGAATTCTGCAACAACTTCTTCTGCTAAAAAGATGTGTGACCTTGATCAACTCCTTTAACCTCCTGTATCTCAATTCCTTCAACTTTAAAATGAGGGCCTGGTTTAAATGATTTCAAAGGACACTTGCAGATTTAACCCTCTATAATTCTCTGAAATCAATTTTGCAAGAACTAAGTCTTGAATTCCAACAAACCTCCATGGTCTTGAATTTCCCTACTTTATATACCATAAAGCGGTCTATATTATCAATGCAGTTGCCTTGGCAATAGGTCAAAGAGCTAGAGCCATTATAAATGATGATGCCCAAATAATTATTTCAAATGCCAAAAAAACATTTATTTCTTTTAAATTTATACCATTTGGAATAAGAATAATTTCCACAGGAATTTTCAAACACTTAAAAACATCTTGTAATTTTGCCTCATATCTTTTGACCTGACAACTAAGCTGTTAGACATTAACATTTCAATGTAGCAAACTTGCTACATTCACAGTGAGCAGCTGTGACCACTAATGGGAATCAAAAGCTCCTTCTGGTCAAACTCATAAATACTTCTCTCAAAATGTGAGAACATAAAGCAGAATCACATATCTTTATATCCACTCAACTATTCCCAAATTGTTTCTAACTTATTAAATTTGTGGTGCTTCCTATCATAGCATCTATAAGCTACAAAATTATAGGCAGTAAATCTAATGTGCAATTCATTTTTGGAGTTATTTTTGGACAAGTGAATTGAGCATACTCAGAAATGACTCCATGTTTTATAAACAGACAATTAATTTCCTCACTACTTCTGGCAGGGCAATTTGCAATGCAGTTATTACCTATTAAAGATAAGAAAAGCATGTAAGCATTTCTGATGATGTGGTCAACTCAACTCTAAAATATTTTGCTTCTAGAATGCTTATATCTCAGGTTTCCAGGAGAAATATATGCCAAACAATGAAAACCCCTGGGAGGCTCCACCGCACAACACCACTCCAAAAATGTTAGTAATATGAGAGCTTACTTTCCTGTTTGTCAAACTCTATATGGTTAACTGGTAGAAATTCTAAGATTCCAATGGTAGTCCATAAGAAAGACTGAACAGAAGGATGAGACTAGGATCTAACTGAATTATGAATCAAGGGTGATCTGAAGTCCAAATTGCAAAGGAAGAGCACATAAAAACTTTGTGCTCAATTAATACTAACGTCCAAACCCCAAAGATCAATATGGTGAAAGGAAGTCAATAGCAGAAGTCAGCAGGGTGCACTTATACTTTTAGTCTAGTGGGTAAAAGCATTAGGGGTACATTGAGGCTTATGTTCTGTGAAATTAGATGTCAGACAGTGACTGAGGATATGGAGACAAGATCCAGCATCTGTTATAGTGAGAGGAGCAGGCAGCTTATAACAGCTAAGTAGAAGGTCAAGGCCTTCTAGTTTGAGTAGAGAACTGGGATACAAGAAACAGAGAAGGGGCCTAGAATTTGAAAGCTGTGCCTCAGTATACCCAGAGCCTTCCTAAGACCAGGAGATTCTGCAATTAGTCAGTGATTCAGACAAGTATCACATCCCTTCTATTCTCTTTCTCCAGTGGTGGAGATAGAGCTCCTGACTGCTACCTGGCTTGGTTCTCAATGTCTCAGGAACCACACAGAGCTGATGCTGGGAGGTAAACCTTTTGACAATAAGCCCCAAGATGGTGCAGGGATAGGCGGAAACTGACACTGCTTGCTAATTACCTATTAACAATTTCTTCCTTTGTCTCTAACCTGTGATCTTTCTTTTCTTTCATTCAAGCTCTTCTGATAAGGTGTGGGAGGATTTTAAGTGGAGAAAGACAAAACCAAGTAGAGATGAAACTCAAGACTAATAACTGTTGAATGGCACTAGTAAGATTCTTAGACTGTTTAACTTTAAAAGTTTTAAAAACTAAGGAATCCCAACTATTTGTTTCTAAATGAGGAAACAAAAGCACAGAGAGGGAATTGTCTCACTTAAATTCACGTAGCCTGTTGGTCTCAGAACCATAAGAACCAAGATATTCTGCTTTAATCCAAAATACGCCCTACTAAAAGACCTTGTAATCATAACTGATGTCCCTGAATGGAATTCTGAGAATGGTAAACATCCCACAGATGCATCCCATTTGACAACCAATTTATCGGAGCTGACTGTATTCTTTTTCACTTACTGATGTGCCAGAATAAGAGGGCTTTTTGAAAATAGATCCATACGATCAATATTTTTCGTGAACATAGATGCAAAAAATTCAACAAAATACTAGCAAACCAAATTCAACAGCACATTAAAAGGATTATTCACCATGATGAAGTGGGATTTACCTTTGAGGTGCATGGATGGTTCAACATAGACAAAACTATAAATGTGATACACCACATTAATAGAATGAGGGGCAAAAACCATATGATCATCAATAGATAAAGAAAAGCTCTTTAACAAAATTTGGCATCTTTGCATGATAAAAAACTCAACAACTTAGGTACAGAAGAAATGTACCTCAAATTAATAAAGGCCATATATGACAAACCCCCAACTTAGGTACAGAAGTAATGTACCTCAAATTAATAAAGGCCATATCTGACATATGACAAATCCTCAGCTAACATCATATTCAACAATGAAAAATTGAAACCTCTTCACCTAAGATCAGGAACAAGACAAGGATACACACTCTCATCACTTCTATTTAACATAGTACTAGAAGTCCTAGGCATAGCGATTAGGCAAAAAAGAAATAAAAGTCATACAAATTATTTTTCAAAATGCAAATTGCCCCTATTTGCAGATGAGATGATCATATATATATATATATATATATATATATATAGAGAGAGAGAGAGAGAGAGAGAGAAACCTTAAATTCACCAACTGTTAGAATAAATGTATTCAGTAAAGTTTCAGAGTCAACATACAAAATTCAGTAGCAGTTCTATTCACTAATGATGAACTGTCTGAAAAAGAAATTAAGAAGCCAACCCCATTCACAACAGCTAACCCAAAAATGAAACATGTAAGAATACATTTAACAAAGGAGGTAGACTTGTACACTGAAAACTATAAAATATTGATGAAAGAAATTGAAGAAGATGCAAATAAATGAAAAGGTAAGTTCATGTACTGGAAGAATATTGTTAAAATGCCATATTACCCAAAGCTATCTACACATCCATTGTAATCCCTGTCAAAACTCCAAAAACATGTTTTCACAGACATAGAAGAAACAGTCCTACGATTTGTTTGGAACAATAAAAAATCCTGAATAATCACAGCAATCTCGAGCAAAAAGAACAAAACTGGAGGCATTATACTACCTGGCTTCAAAATACCCTGCAAAACAGCATGGTACTGGCATAAAAACACATTAACCAGTGGATCAGAACAGAGAGCTCAGAAATAAACCTATCCATTTACAGTCAGTTGATTTTCAACAGAGGTGCCAGGAACACGCATGTAGAAAGGAGAGTGTACTCAATAAATGGTGTTGAAACAACTGGATATTTACATGCAGAAAAAAATAGGCCCCTTTCTCACATTGTATAGAAAAATCAACCCAAAATAAATTAGACTTAAATATAAGACCTAAAACTGTAGAACTACTAGAAGAAAACATAGACAAAAAGTGCCATGACATTGGTCTGAACTATGATTTTTTGGATATAACCCCAAAAGCACAGGCAACAAAGGCAAAAATAGATAAATGGAATTACATCAAACTGAAAACCTTCTGCAAATCAAGGAAAACAATCAGCAGAGTAAATCAACACCCTATAGAATGGGAGAAAATACTTGCAAACCATATATCTGAGAAGAGGTTAATATCCAAAATATATAACAAACTCAAACAACTCAACAGCAAGAAAAAAAAATTTTTAAATAGGCAAAGGATCTGAATAGACAGTTCTCAAAAGAAGATATACAAATGACTAACAGGTATATGAAAAAATACTGAACATCACAAATCATCAGGAAGTTTAAAGTTAAAACTATGTGATATCACTTCACACCTGTTAGAACGGCTATTATCAAAAAGATGAATGATAACCAGTGCTGGGGAGGATGTGGACCAAAGAGAACCCTTGTGTTTGGTTGGTAGGAATGTAAATTAGCACCACCATTATAAAAAACAGTATGGCAGTCCCTCAAAAAATTTTTTTAAATTTTTAAAAATTAAAAAAATAACCTTAAATATAAATGGAACTATCCCTATGATCCAGTAATTCCACTACATACCCAAAGAAAATGAAACCAGTAAGTTGCTGTACTCCCATGTTCATTGTAGCATTATTCACAATAGCCAAGATATGATGTCACACCTAAGTGTCCATCAGTGGGTAAATGGATAAAGAAAATGTGGTGTATGTATATAATGGAATACTATTTCACCTTTAAAAAAAAAAAAAAAGGAAATCCTGTCCTTTGTGACAACATGGATGAAACTGGAGGATATTATGTTAAGTGAAATAAGCCAGGCACAGAGAGACAATATCGTGTGACATCACTTACACGTGGAATCTTTAAAAGTTGAATCCATATAAGCAGTGGGTAGAATGGTGGTTACCAGGGTAGGGAGAGGGAAATGGGTGGTCAAAGGATACAAAATTTCGGTTAGATAGGAGGAATAAGTTCAAGAGATCTATTGAACAACATGAGGACTACAGTTAATAACAATGTATTGTATTCTTGAAAATCACTAAGAGAGAAGATTTTAAGTGTTCTGGTCACAAAAAATGATAAATATGTGAAGTAATGCAAGCGTTAACTAGCTTGATTTAGCCATTCCACAAGTATACCTATTTCAAAACATTATGTTGTATACAATAAATATACACTATTTTTATTTGTCAATTTTTAAAAAATAATTTTCAAAAGAAAATCAGCTACTAGATCTGCATTTGATGTATACTGGTGAAATCAAAAAACAAAAAAATATATACATAAATAACAGATGAATTTGGATTTGATGCCCACAAAACACTGAGAGGAAAAGGGCAGAACCCTAGAATGAGATGGATGGCATGCAGTCAGCCTGAGAAGCCCCAGGAAACCCTTAGTGTCAGACGTGACATGTTGCCAGCCATACCCTTAGAACATGTCTGGAGCTCAAAGGGCACTATGTGAAAAACATTCATCCAGATGCATTTTTCATATATTGCAGTCATAAAGATGGTTCTTAGAACAAGCTAACATTTTTCTGATTCCCAAATGTAATGCCAAGACTAGGGGGAGAAAAAGTAGATGGCAGCAGCATATGTTGGAATGGACCTAGTATATTCAGATCAATAATGTAGGATGCCAGATGACTCCTCGCACAAATTCTAACATAAGTGGTCAGATGAAGGAAAACTTGGTTTCCAGATGAGGCACCAGTTTTAAAAGCCAAAAATGACTCTATATCCCAGACAGGATATGGCGGGATGCTATAGGCAGAAGGTGGAAAAACTGTCTTGTTTCCCCTTCCCCTGCCAAGTCAACTTGGCCATGTCAGGACACCCACTGCACATTTTTGATAGCTTCTTGCTGCCTCTGAGGAGTTTCTATCATGTGTCAACTGCTTGAGCAGGGCGAGATTTAAGATAATTGCTATGTGAAATATAAATCAGCCAATGCCAATTAAAAGTTCTTGGCAAAGTGAAACAATGCTAAATCTATTCCCTGGGTTTATTAGAGCCCATGTGCTCTGCAATGATTATGGGAAAACAGCATGTTGACAACTTGAATGTAAATGTTAAGTTGAAGTCGCTACACAGGAATTGTTGTTTGTTGTTGCTGTTTTATAGGAATATCTTCCCCTTTAGAAACCTAGATGTCTCATTTACAAAAAAAAAAAAAAAAAAAGCAACACCGAATGGATATTTCATAACTATACATTGCTGAAATCCTGAAAAAGAAGGTTTCATGAAGTATTTTCATCTCTACTCTCTGGAACACAGGGCAGCTGTAAGGTAGACCCAGTCACAAATGAAAGTCACATAAATGAAAGACAAATATGGATAGAATTAGTACTCACAACTTGCAACATATGTGGAGTAAGGGCTTTCTCTAACCATGGCCAATAGGCCACAGCCTATTCTATGTTCCAATCTAAGAAGTACTCTGATTCTGCCCACATATAGGTTCTGCTCTGATTTATGAAGAGGGTTTTTCATTTTTCTTTTTCTTTTTTCCTAACTGCAACTAAAACAAGGAGTGGGGAATTTAATTTACTCACTGTTTCAGAAATGGTAATCTTTCTCCTTCAACCTCACTCCATTCCTACTAAATCCTCTGTTTTTAATGGGCACCAAGAAACTTGCTAGAAGAGGTGAAGTTTCTTTTGTTGCTATTTAATGTTCTTCCTATTATCAAAGCACTTGATAGTTGAGTACAATCAACCATATGTATTTTTCTAGACTAGAAATGATTCATTCTCCTAAAATAGTGATCCTCAAATTTTAGATTTTTTCATACTCACCTGAAGAGCTTGCTGAGACATAGATATCTGCATTCTGATCCAAATCCAGAGTTCTGGATCCAGGAGGTCTGTCGTGAAGCTCCAGAATTTACATTTCCAACAAGTTTCCAGGTGATGATGATGCTGCTGCTCCAGGAACCATATTTTGAGATGTACTGTTTTAGAATATCCTACCAACCTCTGAAGGTCATACAAAACAACCCAAAGGAGTTTACATCTAGAGAGTGGGTCATGTGTGATTATTAGTTTCAATCTATTTTATGCAAGTAATTATTATGGCATAAGAACTATATTTTTTAAATGCAATAATAAACCTGGACTGGGTTCTCTCCTGTATATTGTAATGCATATAGCATAGCATATATATGTATGCTAGGGACTCAAATGGTGAGCTAGCACATCATGTTTCAGAAAAGTGCAGAACAGAAACCTTGACCTAGAAGGTTAGGACAATTCAGTGGTGCCTCAGGGTATCCTTTGCTAGCAATCTGCAACTGTACTGTGGGCTTTACTTTACAACAGAAACCATGTCTAAGAGGAAGACACTCAAAGAGGAAAGTTGAATAAGGAAAAGAGTTCAGGAAGTTGGTATTTGCCTTTAACTGGATAAGATTTCTAAATTGAATATTTTCCAGATGTGAGGAAACAAGATAAAACCCA
The DNA here is from genome assembly GCF_049350105.2 of Macaca mulatta. Lineage (NCBI taxonomy): Eukaryota > Metazoa > Chordata > Mammalia > Primates > Cercopithecidae > Macaca > Macaca mulatta. The sequence continues at coordinate 111,719,260 of NC_133409.1, forward strand.
GGGGCTTCAACATGAACAGAGAAGGAACTTTGACAGCCTATTTGAGACTAGAATATAGACATTATCTTACAATAAGGAAATAAGGGAATGTGAAGCACAGTCCAGCTTATGTAATTACATTTACTTGGATACTTAGAACTAAAAATTGTATTTTGAGGACTTTATTTTGATGAGGTTTGGAACTTTCGTGGTTATTGTTATTTCCTCCCTCCGGGTTTTCCCTTTCTTTGGGTTGTCATTGCTCTTTGTATTCTCTATCAGAAAATGATTCTAGTTATTTTTGCCTAAGTATAATAGAAGTTAAGGGGGTTTTTTTTCTTATTAAGGCCAAAGACAAAAAAAAAAACCATAATTCTGAGAGTCAAGAAGCACAGTGGAAATTAAAATGATAGATGCCACAAGGCAAGACAAAAACACAGGATGTTGTAAAACACCTGAATCTCACACTTGGGCATTTCTTATCGAAGAATTTTACTCAATCTTTGGAGAGTTTTATATTTTTATATAAGCTACTCATTTGCTTAGACCGTAATGGGAGCTGTCAGTATTTTTGCTCAAGATCAGAGTTTCCTGAGTGATTCATACACTCAGGAAAGTAGAAAAAGATGCCTCCTATTGCCTCAAAGTCCTAATATGCAAAGAGTTTGATTAGTAAATGTTTGTTTAACAGCTACTTAAGTGCTGGATATATTAAAGGAGGAAACAGATTCCTCTACCCTCTAAAAACTTAGTCTAGTGGGGGTACATAGACAAGTAAAAGAATACAAACATATGGAACATCATGTGAAGCTTTATACAAGTAGTTCAATGCGGGCTGACATTTGAAAGGTAAATTGAAAAAATCAGAACTAGCCAGCCAAAACGGTGTTTTGCAGGTAGGAAGAACAGAGCACATGAAGGCTCAGTGGTGAATGATACCACATGAATAAAGGGGACTAAAAGGAAATTGGTATAACTGAAGTGCAAAGGAGTGAGGTCTTATAAGTAGAGTGACCATATAAATTATTAACCAAACAAGGACACTTTGGAACTACAATGCAGTTGCTATTTATAAACACACTGGAATAATAATGGCTTAAACTGAGATACACGCTCACTCTAATTGTGGCCCATGTTTTGGAGCTTGAACTCTATTTTTTCTCTTTTTCTGGGCAATTTTTTTAAGTTCTGGGATACATGTACAGAATGTGCAGGCTTGTTACACAGGTATACGTGTGCAATGGTGGTTTGCTGCACCTATCAATCCATCCCAGAATTTCATATCCAGCCAAATTAAGCTTCATAAACAAAGGAGAAATAAAATCTTTTCTAGACAAGCAAATGCTGAGGGATTTTGTCATCACCAGGCCTGCTTTGCAAGAGCTCCTGAAGGAAGCACTAACTATGGAAAGGAAAAACTGGTACCAGCCACTGCAAAAACATACCAAAATATAAAGACCAATGTCATTATGAAGAAACTGCAAAATAGTGTGCAAAATAACCAGATAGCATCATTCATGATGACAGGATCGAATTCACACATAACAATATTAACTTTAAATGTGTATTTGCTAAATGCCCCAATTAAAAGACACAGATTGGCAAATTGGATACAGAGTCAAGACCCATCAGTGTGCTGTATTCGGGAGACCCATCTCATGTGCAAAGACACACATAGGCTCAAACTAAAAGGAAGGAAGAAAATTTACCAAGGAAATGGAAAGCAAAAAAAAAAAAAAAAAAAAAAGGTTGTAATCCTAGTCTCTGAGAAGACAGTCTTTAAACCAACAAAAATCAAGAAAGACAAAGAGCATTACATAATGGTAAAAGGATCAATGCAACAAGAAGAGATAACTATCCTAAATATATATGCACCCACAGGAGCATCCACATTCATAAAACAAGTTCTTAGAGACCTACAAAGAGAGTTAGACTCCCATACAATAATAGTAGGAGACTTTAACACCCCACTCTCAGTATTAGATCAACGAGACAGAAAGTTAACAAGGATATTCAGGACATTAACTCAGCTCTGGATAAAGTGGACCTAATAGACATCTACAGAACTTTCCACCCCAAATCAACATAATATACATTCTTCTCAGTGCCATATGGCACTTATTCTAAAATTGACCACATAATCGGAAGTAAAACACTCTTCAGAAAATGCAAAAGAACTGAAATCATAACAGTCTCTCAGACCACAGTGCAATCAAATTAGAACTCAGGATTAAGAAATTCACTCAAAACTATACAACTACATGGAAATTGAACAACCTGCTCCTGAATGACTCCTGGGTAAATAATGAAATAAGGCAGAAATCAAGAAGTTCTTTGAAACCAGTGAGAACAAAGAGACAATGTGCCAGAATCTCTGGGGCACAGCTAAAGCAATATGAAGAGGGAAATTTACAGCACTAAATGTCCACATCAGAAAGCTAGGAAGATCTGAAATCGACACCCTAACATCACAATTAAAAGAACTAGAGAAGCAAGAGCAAACAAATCCAAAAGCTAGCAGAAGACAAGAAATAACTAAGATCGGAGCAGAACTGAAGGAGATAGAGACAGGAAAAAACCTTCCAAAATCTTGAAATGAAGTCTCACTGCAACACCCAGGTGGTAGTGCAATGGCACGATCTCAACTCACTGCAAACTCCACTTCCTGGGTTCAAGCGATTCCTCTGCCTCAGCCTCCTGAGTAGCTGGGATTACAGAGGTGCTCTACCATGCAGGTTAATTTTTGCATTTTTAGTAGAGACGGGGTTTCACCAGGTTGACCAGGCTGGTCTCAAACTCCTGACCTCAAGTGATCTGCCCACCTGAGCCTCCCAACATACTGGGATTACAGGCATGAGCCAACACACCCAGCCCCAAAAAAATCTCTTTTAAAAATAAAGGGTAATTCATAGAATTATAAGCAAGGACATGGCATATTCACATTTGTATTCTGCTATGATTATTCTGGCATCTGAATAGAGAATAAGTTGGAGGCACCATCCTGGAAGAAGAGAGCAGTTAGACAACTGTTCAGCAAAAGATAATGGTTACTAGGGAAGTGCCTGAAGAAATGGAGAGGAGTGAATGAATTCAAGCAAGTCTCAGAGGCTCAGTTTGAGTCTACATGGGACCTATAGAAATTGGTAATTAGACTGGGAAGAGAGTTATCAGGAAGGTTCTTTCCACTTGTTTTGCTTTCAAAATCTGGCAGGCCATTTATAGTCATGCCTTTAATTAAGGAACTTCGATACAAGTAGTGTTTTAAATAAGTGAGAATCAGTCATGTTATATGTTGAAAATAGAAATCATATATTACTAATTACTGAACCCTTCCAGAAGTTTAATTGATACCAAAATAAAAGTAATATATAGATTGGTATGACTAGATGTCCCAGTTTTCTAATATCAGTTTTTATTTCATTTAAATTCACCCTGGTCACTCTTGGTTAAAAATCAGTTACTCATTCAGGTTAGAGAAAGATTTCTTTGATACAACAATGAAATCATGATTCCTATAAGAAAAATTTTATATGTTAAACTTTATCAAAATTAAGAACTCTGCTTTCAAAAGACATTAAGAAATGACAAGATGAGCCACAAACTAGGAGAAATATTTTCATATTGTATATCTGATTAAATGCTTGTTATAAATATATATATATTTTAATTCTCAAAACTCACTAACAAGAAAACTAACAACCCAATAAAAAATGGGTAATTTGAACAGACATTTCACCAAAGATAATATATGCATTACAAATACGGACACCAAAAGATGTTCACATTATTAGTTGTTAGGGAAATGCACATTTAAACTACAAATAAAATCACTACACATTTATTACAACGCCTAAAACTTTTTAAAAGATTGACTGTTCCAAGTGTTGACAAGGATGTAGAGCAACTAGAACTCTCATACATTTCTGATAAGAGTGTAAACTGGTACAACACCTTAGAAAACAATACCTTTGATCGTTTCTTAAAAGTTACATATAACTCTCCAGGACAATCTAGTCAGTCCACTCCTAGGTATTTACCCCAAAGAAATGAAAGCATCTTTCCATGAAAGGGCAGATGCAAAAATGTCCATAGGGACTTTATTTGTAATAACTGAAAACTGGAAAAAAACACAAATGGTGATAAACAGATGGGTAAACAAAATTACAAAATGTCCATACAATGAAATACTACTCAAAAACAATCAGAAGAATCTTCTTGACTCTCCAAGAAGCCAGGACAAAATAGAAGACTAAAAGATAGCACACTATATGATTCTATTCATATACAATCCTAGAAAACACAAAATAATCTATTGAAACAAAGCAGATCAGTGTCACCTGCAGGTAGGGAGAGAAGAAGGGGGATTACTTTTGAGAGTGATGGATATGTTCATTGTCTTGATTGTGATGTTAGTTTCACAGGTATAAACATATGTCAAACCTTATCAAAATGTATAATTTAAATGTACAGTTTTTGTATGTCAATTCTACTTCAATAAAGCCATGAAAAACAAAAGAAAGAAGAAAAAACCAGTTATCTACAGTGCACAATGTTGGGAATTTCTGATGAGCTGGCAAGAAAACTCAGGTAGTAGGCCAGGCGCAGTGGCTCATGCCTGTAATGCCAGCACTTTGGGAGGCTGAGGCGGGCAGATCACAAGGTCAAGAGATTGAGACCATCCTGGCCAACATGGTGAAACCATACTCCACTAAAAATACAAAAAATTAGCTGGGCGTGGTGGTGCAAGTCTGTAGTCCCAGCTACTCCGGAGGCTGAGGCAGGAAAATTGCTTGAAACTGGGAGGCAGAGGTTATAGTAAGCCAAGATTGCACCACTACACTCCAGTCTGGCGACAGAGCGAGACTCCATCTCGAAAAAAAGAAAAAGAAAAAATCAGATAGTTTTTGTGAGATCATCACCTACCTTGGAACTGGTCATCGAAATTTATTTACTCTCAAATATGAGCAGGAAGTACAAGAATAAGCCAGGCCAAAAGTGGGCTAAGTAAGGTGATCATACAAGCTGAGGTTCTTGGGATGGTTCCAATTTATACACATTGTCTGACATAATTATTAAATGCCCTGTTATTCACAATAGCATCCTGATTTGGAAACAATGAATTACACAGCCACCATACTTTTAGGCAAAATGATCACATCTTCCCAGCTAGTCAAGGCAGAAAACCAAACTGAAAAATCACCCAAGTAACTATTTTAAAAAGAATGTTAAGTTATACTTTAGAGCATCCAGGAAGGTCTGTTAGCCAAAATAAAATTTGGTTTCCAAAATGCAAACAAAATAAAGAAAGGAAAACATAACCAGACTTTAAACGAAAAAATCAAAATATGAGCAAAAGAGTCAAAATTTATTTCAAGGCCTGAGAGCACTTATATTTATTCATTTATCACAAACAAAGTGCCAGGTACTATGCTGAATGCTGGGAATACAATTTTGAATGAGCAGCACGGAAAAATAAGATGGTTGTAAAGCAGGCAATCTTTGGAAAAGATGGGGCCAGCTCATTCTAATGGTGAGATCATTTCAAATGGTTTCAAACAGTCTTTAGGACAAGGGCAGAAATCTGTTGCAAGAACGTTTAGCTCATTATCTTCCATTTCTTTCAAGAAACTGTTTTAGCAATATTAGGCATGAAATAAATACTTATCAGAATTAATTAATTTTCATTCAATGATTTTTCTCCCAATGACTCCTTGAGCTAAACTGACAGTTTTTGCCAAAGACAACCATCAGTTACTGCCAGGACAAAGTCTCTTGATTATGTCTATTTGCAAATGCAGTAATAGTTATAAGCTTCCATTTGTCTTATCCTACTAGGTAACCCAACATATTTTAGAGAAAAACTAAAGATAATTGTACATCGAAAAGATGAAAGTTAAATTAACTATTAAATGCATAGAATATAATCACATAGTATTTTTTAAATTATACTTTATGTACTGGGACACATGTGCAGAAAATGCAGGTTACATAGGCATACATGTGCCATGGTGGTTTGCTGGACCCATTGACCCATCATCTACATTAGGTGTTTTTCCTAATGTTATCCCTCCCCTTGGCCCCCACCCCCTGACAGGCCCCGGAGTATGATGTTGCCTTCCCCATGTCCATGTGTTCTCATTGTTCAACTCCCACTTATGAGTGAGAACATGTGGTGTTTGGTTTTCTGTTCCTGCGTTAGTTTGCTGAAAATAATGTTTTTCAGCTTCATCTATGTCCCTGCAAAGGACATAAACTCATTCTTTTTTATGACTGCATAGTATCCCATGGTGTATATGTGCCACATTTTCTTTATCCAGTCTATCATTGATGGACATTTGGGTTGGTTCCAAGTCTTTGCTATTGTGAATAGTGCTGCAATAAACATACATGTGCATGTGTCTTTATAGTAGAATGATTTATAATCCTTTGGGTATATACCCAGTAATGGGATTGCTGGGTCAAATGATATTTTTGGCTCTAGATCCTAGAGAAATCACCACATTGTCTTCCACAATGGTTGAACTAATTTACACTCCCACCAACAGTGTAAAAGTGTTCCCATTTCTCCACATCCTCTCCAGCATCTGTTGTTTCCTGACTTTTTAATGATTGCCATTCTAATTGGCCTTAGATGGTATCTCATTGTGGTCTTGATTTGCATTTCTCTAATGACCAGTGATGATTAGTTTTTCATATGTTCATTAGCCACATAGATGTTTGTTATTACCAACCTTCTGAAGCCTACTTCTGTCAATTCGTCAGACTCATTCTCTGTCCAGTTTTGTTCCTCTGCTGGCGAGGAGTTGTGATCCTTTGGAAAAGATGACCCATTCTGGTTTTTTATATTTTCAGCCTTTTTGTGCTGCTTTTTCCTCATCTTCGTGGATTTATCTACCTTTGGTCTTTGATGTTGGTGACCTTCGGATGGGGTTTTTGCGTGGTCCTCCTTTTTTGTTGATGCTATTGCTTTCTATTTGCTAGTTTTCCTTCTAACAGTCATGCCCTTCTTCTGCAGGTCTGCTGGAGGTCCACTCCAAACTCTGTTTTCCTGGGTATCACCAGTGGAGGCTGCAGAACAGCAAAGATTGCTGCCTGCTTCTTCCTCTGGAAGCTTCATCCCAGAGGGGCACCCACCAGATGCCAGCCGGAGCTCTCCTGCATGAGGTGTCTGTTGACCCCTGCTGGGAGGTATCTTCCAGTCAGGAGGCACAGGGGTAAGGGACTCACTTGAGCAGGCAGTCTGCCCCTTAGCAGAGCTCAAGTGCTATGTTGGGAGATCTACTGCTCCTTTCAGAGCCGGCTGGCAGGAACATTTAAGTCTGCTGAAGCTGCGCCCACAGCCGCCCATTTCCCCAGGTGCTCTGTCCCAGGGAGATGGGAGTTTTATCTATAAGCCCCTTACTGGGGCTGCTGCCTTCCTTTTAAAGATGACCTTCCCAGAGAGGAGAAATCTAGAGAGGCAGTCTGGCTACAGTGGCTTTGCTGTGATGTGGTGGGCTCTGCCCCGTTTGAACTTCCTAGTGGCTTTGTTAACACCGAGGGAAAACCACCTGCTCAAGCCTCCGTAATGGCCAACGCCCCTCCCCCTACCAAGCTTGAGTATCCCAGGTCGACTTCAGACTGCTGTGCGGGCAGCGAGAATTTCAAGTCAGTGGATCTGAGCTTGCTGGGCTCCATGGGGGTAGGATCCAATGAGCAAGACCACTGGCTCGTTGGCTTCAGCCCCTTTTCCAGGAGAGTGAATGGTTCTATCTCACTGGCATTCCAGGCACCACTGGGGTATGAAAAAAGCTCCTGCAGCTAGCTCGGTGTCTGCCCAAATGGCCACCCAGTTTTGTGCTTGAAACCCAGGGCCCTGGTGGTGTAGGTACCCAAGGGAATCTCCTTGGGAACCTACCAAGGTTCCCTGGGAAACCTTGGGAGACCATGGGAAAACCATAGTATCTGGGCTGGATAGCACAATCCATGACAGCTTCCCTTGGCTAGGGTAGGGAGTTCCCTGACCCCTTGGACTTCCCAGGTGAGGCGACACCCCACCCTGCTTCTGCTTGCCTTCTGTGGGCTGCACCCACTGTCTAACCAGTCCCAATTAGATGTACTGGATACTTCAGTTGGAAATGCAGAAATTACCTGCCTTCTTCATTGATCTCCTAGGAGCTGCAGACTGGAGCTGTTCCTATTCAGCCATCTTGCCACTTTTCAAATAGTACTTTTTATTGCACATGGGAGGGTATGAAAAGCCCAATTCAGAGATCCTGAGCTTTCATTTCTACACATCCATTAAAAATCCTTAACAGGCTGGGTGTGGTGGCTCATGCCTGTAATCCCAGCACTTTGGAAGGCTGAAGCAGGTGGATCACAAGGTCAAGAGATTGAGACCATCCTGGCCAACATGGTGAAACGCCATCTCTACTAAAAATATAAAAATTAGCCGGGCGTGGTGGCTTGTGCCTGTAGTCCCAGCTACTTGGGAGCCTGAGGCAGGAGAATTGCTTGAACCTGGCAGGCGGAGGTAGTAGTGAGCCGAGATCGCGCTACTGCACTCCAGCCTGGTGACAGAGCAAGACTCTGTCTCAGAAAAAGAAAAAAAAAAGAGAGAGAGAGAGAGAAAAAAATCCTTAACAGCTGAGAAGGGCTAGAGTTTAAGTGCTGCACTCTGGCAAGCAGCTCCTTTGACCCCAGGCACTTCACTCCCCATTTCTCTCTCAACATTCAGCAAGGATCCTGGAGTCACAGGTGTGAGATGCAGGTGTTGTTCATTTGTCCTGATATTCAAAATCTGACTGATGAGTTTAGTAATTATGTCAAAATTTCCTCTCTCACATTTCAAACTTTCATAGTTCTTGCTAGAGCCTCATTTTCAATAAACTAAACCAAATAAGGATACAAATGTTGAAGGCAGCAAATATAAAGCTTTTAATAAGCCCATATGCAATATTGTTTAGTTTTTTTAATGTAACAAATTCCAAGTTATAATTCTGAACACCATAAGTTAATTGGGCAGGGTTCACCTCGTCTTATTCATAGTGATAGGGAAATATGTGATTCTAAAGAAGGTATGGGAACCAGCACAGTTGAATTAAATCTCATTCATTTTACCATCCATTTCATCTGTGAATCTTATTAGCATACCTAGAGGACCAATCACATATGAAAAATGCAGCAGAAAATAAGAAAATACTCATAACTAGGGTAGAGGAAGCCTACCAGTCACTGAAATGCACAAACAGTAGCATCTGACTACTTTGGGAAGCGAGTGCACTGGAGTAGAATGGAGATTTACTGAGAGGCATTGCAATCATCTCAAACACTGACAGGAATGTCAAGTGGAAGCGCTGGCATCTATGATACAGTGTGCACCAAGCTCTCTCAAAGAGCGCTTACACACATGTAGGCAAAACTGTATTTCACATCATTGTTTTAAAAAATAATAATTCTGACATTTTAAACTGCAGGTTTCATATACATAAAAACTTGTGTGGTTTCTCCATTTCTCTGAAAAATACATTTTTCCTCGTTATAGTTTATTTTAATTCCCATGTTAGGTCAGGACACCATTTATAGTTTAAGAAAATTAGGGGGAATAAAAGGTCAGTGTAGGGTTCAGTGTTGTAGTGGAAAAATATCTGGCTGCTATATTTTATGGAATGTTTTGCAATCACTTTTAAAATCTCTGGAAAGCTAAAGCTGAAGAACTTTATAGAAATTAAGGAGTTATTGGCAAGGCCTGCTGACTGAGACAGGTCAGTGGAAATATACCAATCACCACCCCCACCACTGCCAAAAAAAAAAAAATCGTAATTCAGGTTCTCCCTTTTCTTTCTCTAACAGTTGCCTGCCATCTAGTGGATATAATGCAGTCAAGTCAGCAAGTGCTTTCTTTCAAAGCAATCAAGGGTGTTTATTGAATCATGTAATAATGTCATTTGAATAAAAACAAGGACAGGAGCTTATCCTACAGCACACCCCCCAGAATAAAACCACCTCTGGTGAAGACTTAAAGGAACTATGAAAAGTCTCAAAAAACAGATCATTTTTGTGCTTGGCTAATCAAAAACCAATTCCTTTTAAAGCCAAGCAACATTAAATAAAAAGAGAATTGCTATTTTTATGCTTTCTTTGCATGTTCTTGTGCTTAGTCTACAAATAACCTTATTTTGCTTCAGCATATTATAATTTTAACATGAGTGTTAAAAATCATTTAATCGATAATTATTAAAGCTAGATATATAAGACCAACTCTTAGATTTACAACCTAGTGAGGAAGAAAAAGAAATCCAAATGCTCAACTAGCAACTGTGCTAACTTATGTGGTCCAAAGGAAGGAAAGGACAGTAAGGAGGAGAGAGACCTTCATAGTGACACTTGAGGACTTGAGGTGTGTTTTGAGTTAATTAAAGACAAATGACCAAGTCCCTGGGCCTGGAGACAGTGAAGATACTTTTGACAGGAATGGGGAATTTATATCTTACTATAAAGCAAAAGGAAAATGAATCTATAATGAAATAGGCTCACGAGATTGGTCATTCCAGATTAACCTGGCCATACTGTAGGCTGACCAAATATCACCCAAGCACCTAGTGCAACATCATGAAGATCTTTATGAAAGAGTTAAATTATATTGCTACCACCCTCTGAGCTCTTAGATCCCTCATTATTTGTGACAGTTGAGCAAATGCTGCCTAATTGTAAGTGGAAACAAATGCCCTAATTGGACTCTAAGAATACTCTTGCAAGACTTCCTGTTAGCCAAAGAGAAGCTCTGTTTGCCAGACTCTTAAAATGTCTGAGAAGGGAAATCGGCGTTTATAGAGCCAGGTGCAATAGTGAACTCCCAAATCATCCTTTCAGGTGTTCCCTTTTGCCAACAGGTGAGGCTAAACAGCCCTTTGGAGGCTTGGGCTGCTTTCTAGGGCCAGCGTGGAGCACTCACCATTTTCAGGAGCTGATAACTATTCTTCTTTCATTTCTCCCAAACCAACTTTTTATATTTGAAAGTTTAAACTACTCTTCAGCTCACTTTAATATGAATTTTAAAGTGCTTTAAATTTTAAAGCAATTCTTGGTTCCACAGGTAAATATTTCTGTTCCCATTTGCCTGTTCTTTGATTTGGGACTCCATCCTATTTACAGGGACTACATAACCACCATGAGAATTATCCTTTTTTAATCTACTCTCTACTTATGTTCTTTTGTGTAATCCTATAAGATGAGTATTGTTACCTCACTTTTACAGACAAGAAAATCAGAGGCTATGCAAATTGCCTAACATTACACAGAAAGTAACAAAGTAGGGATTTGATTTTAGATTTTTCTGATTTCAAATTGTGTGTGTGTGTGTGTGTGTGTGTGTGTGTGTGTGTGTTGTTTTTTTACTGGGCTCTGCGGCTTTCTACTAAGGAATACATCTTTTGCCCTTCTGTTGGAGCTGTAACCTTTATATACATTTCTTCATGACTCACAAACCTTGATTGAATCAGATGAATTCAATATGGAAAAGGCCTTTTAGGTCAGGGAGTACTACTTCCTGCCAAGACTAGGATTTTTCTGTATAAAGCATTTATTTTTCCAAACACATTTATAATAAATATCACATTTTTCTATTGCATACCCCCTATGAAGCCATCCCAATATCCAAGATTGCCATGTAAATGCTGTCAAATATTTCCCAACCCCCATTTCCAGCCTGTCACAGTTATAGTTTCCCACTCTCCAACTTTTCTGTTTACCAAATAGAAACATTCTTCCATTTCTACTCAAGGGAATAATCTTTTCAGTGGCTAAGGTATCACTTAACTGCAATAGAGAGACCAGGTCAACAGATACTTTCTGTCACTAGCAAAAGACTTTGCAAAGAACAAAATGACCTCAACCAAAACCTTAGAGAGGCTGAGTATTCTCAGGGGCCCCGCTAGTGGTCACATCTGTGGTAAATACTTGCTCCTAAGGTTCTTTAGGAAAAAGAAGTGGGCAAGGACCCATGTGAGTCCCCAGCTCTCAGAGAATTATTAGCTGGCCTATTGAAATAGCATATTCACTGAAGGGTTCCTATGGGAAAAAAAGTTTCAGTTCCCTTTGAGTGTTTCCCAAACATTAAAAGAACTATTTCACTGGGCCGCAACCACATAAATTGCATGAGAAGCAACTTGTACTCTGTCCCAATCAAACTCTGCCGAGCCGAGAGATCTAGAAGCTCAAGGTCCTTATAGACAACAAAAACCAAAGTCAGAGTATCAGAATCTTCCATTGGGTTATCCTCATTAAGCAAGAGATTTACAATAAGGTAGTAAATATTTAGAAGACGTCATTAAAACTTGCAGTAATGTCAAATACACACATCAGTTTAAAATTTGAAAGGGATATTAGGTCACCTTAGTGAGGGTTATTTTCATGACTCTGGTCCCTACAAAGACAGCAGAGAAGATCATAGAAAGCCAAAACTAGAATCAGAGACCAGAGACAATGGCTGCCACATCTCCGTCAGTGCAGCCAAAACCCCGAAAAGCCAGATGCCCTGTATTAGTCCGTTTTCACACTGCTAATAAAGACATACCTGACACTAGGCAAATTACAAAAGAAAAAGGTTTTATTGGACTTACAGTTCCACATGGCTGGAGAGGCCTCACAATCATGGCAGAAGGCAAGGAGGAGCAAGTCACATCTTAAGTGGATGGCGGCAGGCAAAGAAAGCTTGTGCAGGGGAACTCTCTCTTTTTTTTTTTTAAACCATCAGCTGTCCTGAAGCTAATTTACTATCACGAGATCAGCTCAGGAAAGACCGGCCCCCATGATGCAATCACCTCCCACCAGGTTTGTCCCATAACACGTGGGAATTATGGGAGTACGATTCAGGATGAAATTTGGGTGGGGACACAGAACCAAACCATATCATACCCCTTCTACTGGAGATACATTTTACAATGAACAAAAGTTAAAGGACTTTTCTGAAACTTAACTGGGGCAGGGGACAGGGGGTTGGGTGGAAACTCACAATTTCGGAGCTCCTAAAAATCTGTAAACGAAACAACTTAACAGAAGCTAAGAAGACAGAATCAGAGAGCCCTGAGTCCAAATCCTACCTTGCTACTTTCCATCTTAGAAAACTAACTTGACGGCGTGGGGCTCGCTGTGGGGCTGAGGCAGGCAGCCGGGCTGGCCATGGCAGGGGCCGCAGCGGGCGGCAGAGGCGGAGGTGCCTGGGGGCCGGGGCGCGGAGGGTCGGGGGTGCTCCGACGGGGCTGCTCTCCCCCAGCCCCCGCCGGCTCCCCCCGGGCTGGGCTGCAGCCGCTCAGGGCCACGATCCCCTTCCAGCTGCAGCAGCCGCACCAGCGCTGGGACGGGGGTGGCCGTGCAGCCAGCGTCCCATGCTCGGTGGCCCCAGAAAAGTCAGTGTCTAGGCCTCAGCCACTTCAGGTCCGGCGTAATTCTCCCTGGACACCATCCTCAGCTCCTACCTTCCGAGCCAGTGGCCACGAGATGCTGATGGGGCCTTCACCTGCTGCACCAATGACAAGGCCACCCAGACACCCCTGTCCTGGCAAGAGCTAGAAGGTGAGCGTGCCAGCTCCTGTGCACACAAGCGCTCAGCATCCTGGGGCAGCACAGACCACCGAAAAGAGATTTCCAAGTTGAAGCAACAACTGCAGAGGACAAAAGCTGAGCCGCAGTGGGAAAGAGAAGGAGCGAGGTTCCCTACTCCCAGGGGACCACGCAGTGCGGGGAGCACTGAGGGCGTCCCCTCCCAGCTTCCCCTCAGGGTCCCCTGTCTTGCGACTCAGCCCCTGCCTGCACAGGAGCCTGGAAGGGCCCAACCAAGAGCTGGAGGAGGTGTTTGTGAAGGAGCAGGGAGAAGAGGAGCTGCTGAGGATCCTTGAGATCCCTGATGGGAACCGGGCCCCAGCTCCTCCCTAGAGTGGCAGCTGTGATCATCCCCTCCTCCTCCTGGAGTCTGGCAACCTTGCCAGCTCTCCTTCCATTTCCTTGGCATCCCCCCAGCCTTGTGGCCCAGCCAGTCATGAGGAACACCGGGGTGCCGCCGAGGAGCTGGCATCCACCCCCAACGACAAAGCCTCCTCTCCAGGCCACCCAGCCTTTCTTGAAGATGGCAGCCCATCTCCTGTCCTTGCCTTTGCTGCCTCCCCTCGGCCTAATCATAGCTACGTCTTCAAATGGGAGCCCCCAGAAGGCTGTGAGAAAGTGCGTGTGTTTGAAGAAGCCACGTCCCCAGGTCCTGACCCGGCCTTCCTGACTTCCTGTCCTGACAAGAACAAAGTCCATTTCAACCCGACCGGCTCAGCCTTCTGCCCCGTCAACCTGATGAAGCCCCTCTTCCCTGGCATGGGCTTCATCTTCCGTAACTGCCCCTCAAACCCGGGGTCTCCCCTTCCCCCGGCCAGCCCCAGGCCACCACCTCGGAAGGATCCGGAGGCCTCCAAGGCCTCCCCACTGCCCTTCGAGCCATGGCAGCGCACCCCACCATCAGAAGAGTCTGTGCTTTTCCAGAGCTCCCTGATGGTCTGAGGGTCCCATCCCTGCCCCACTTTACCATAGAGACCAGTGCCTTGGTGGCAGGTCCCTCCCCAGGTCCCCTGAGATGGGGTATGGAGGGGCCCTTCCCTCTCGGCCTTTGAGCACTTTCTTTCACTTATCGTGTCAAAGTCCTGGGTCCTCTTTTTGATGGGCACTGGCCCCTCTGAACGTGATGGGACCTGCCTTCTCCACTAGCAGCTGGGCAGCTCACAACTCACACCTGTGTACCTGCCACATCCCTCACTTGGTGGAAAACACCCAGAAGGTCTGGAGTCCCTCACCCCTGGGTGTCAGTCCAAATGACTGTATAGGAGGCCCTTATTTTTGTCACAGAGCAAGCTGGCCATGAATGAAGGAGAGAGGACGCCATAGATTTCCTTCCCTCCCTTCCAGGAGACCATAAGATAGATCCCCCATCCTCTCAGCCCTATCCCGACGCCTCCCTCTCATTAGAGGAGCTGACCAAAGCAGTCCTAATGGGCCATAACACTTGACCAATTCAGCTGCTGGCAGAAGGAGGAAACAAGTGTTTCCCCAAGTGGCATTTTCATCTCGCTTTCACCCTGACTAAAGATTGTCTTAAGTAGCAGGCCAGCCCGCCCAGCCCCAGATGGGTAGTGGGGAGGAGAGTTGGCATTCCTCCAGGTGGCAAATGGCAAATCTATATTCTCCGCCCACCCCAGGGCTGGATTGGATTAGAAAAATGCCTATTTTTCTTGTATCGATGTAGAAACTCTATTTTCTCCCAAAGACACTATTTTTGCAGCTGTTTGAAGTTTGTATATTTTCCGTACTGCGGAGTTTACACAAAATTGAAGAATGTTAATGTTCGAGTTTTCTTATCTTGTGTTTAGAGGTTGTTTTTTGCAGATCTTGGTGTTAATAGACCAAATAAATAAATAAATATTCCCAGCAAAAAAAAAAGAAAACTAACTTGACTTCTCAGAACCACACATTCCCTGTTCGAAAATTGGAAGTGTTGTGAGGATAAAATGAAATAATGTCTGGAAGCACTTGACACACTGCCTAGTGCATCCTGTGAATTCAAGAAAAGGCATTTACCAAAACCGAGGAGGCTATTAGTGTTGTTACCATCTCTAATTGTTCATTAACAAAATAGACACTGTATATAAAAATTTTAATCTAGTATAGCAAAGCCCTGGTCCATCTTTACCAACCTCACCACCACTTCAGACACACCAGAGGGCTGCTCATCCATTGCCTTCAAAATCGCATCAAATAGGCTATTCAGTACATTCATGCACAAAATCAACTTTAAATCTCTAAAAAGTATGGCGGAGTCTAGCAGACCTCCTATTATATAAGTTATTAAAGTCTGATCTGCCAAAGACCACTGGAGGCAAGCCAGTACTCTAACAAACTCAGATTTATCAATGTAGATGCAGCAAGGGAGGGCACAACCAAGCAAACACAGAATGCTACTCAGCAGGTAGGAGGAGGGAAGCAACTTTTCTAAAGTTTGTCTTCTGTGAAAGATTCTGAGGAAGATCTAAGGGAAGCAGGGACAAGTTCTACATTGGTTGCTGTTTCTTGGGGCAAGACTAGGAAAAATAAGGATTAACTAGGGACTGGGCGCTGTTATGAGGCAAGGTTGGTTTAGCAATTGGATGTCTCCAGTAATGGATGGGCAAAGTGGATCTGTATATTGGGTATAAAGGGAACTCTCTGTGCTATCTCCGCAACTTTTCTGTAAGTCTAAATAGTCATAATAGTCCTTTAAATATTATTATTTTAACCCTAAAACTCTTCACCAAAGGAAACTGCCACCTCACCACTCTGCTCACTGGTCCTCTGGTCTCACATTGAGTTACCAAGGAACCCCACTGGGCAGAACACTCCTGGTGTGGTTTGAAATCCTCAGTTTGGGCCGTCTCCCGAGTCACCCTTTCCAGAAGCAGATTGTACTGTTGGCTCATATTGTACTTGTGGAAAACTAAGATCCCTGAAGTTTATCCTATCTAAACTGGTAATAAGTCAACTGTCCTTTTAACCTTCATCTCCGAACTGTACTCATGTAGCCTGTTCTTTAAGCCAAGCCTAGAGCGTTACTGTTAATGTTTGTCCTGTAAAGTTCCTCCTCTGTCAGTGCTATGACATAGTAGAAGAGGACTAAGAATCAGAAATTCCAGGTGCAGATTCTAGTTCTCCAACCAGTTGCATAACTTTAAACAGGCCACTCTATTCCTCTGGGTGTCATTTCTTTGTAAAATAAGCATGTTGTCACTAGACAGTCTCCCAGCCCTAACATCCTGTCATCTCTCCTCATGCTTCAATCACACTAGGAGTCAGACTATTGCACTAGACTTTTATCTTTATTTTATCTGCATTTTGTCTTTATTTTGCTGACGAATAAAATGATTCCGGTGTGCCAATTAAATTGACCAATATATAGCTAGAGGATTCTAGCAAGCACTTTCAGGGTCTAAACTCTCTTTTCCCTACACACAACAGCCTCCCCTTAACCTTGTTGGGTCCTCCTGCATCCTCCATCTCTCCTTTCCCCCTGCACACAAAGCTATCAAAAATCTTCTTAGCCTGGAAAAACATTTTCCGCCCCCATACAACCTTCATTAGCTACTCCATCCTGTTCCTTCTCATGCAACTTCTCAAAGGGGCTATCTGTACCCCTGTTTGCATATTATCATTTACTTATTTCTTCATCCCCTGAAAATCAGATTTATTTTCCTACGTGCTTCTAAAACTGGTTTCTCAACCAGTAAACCTAGGGGCCTTGTCTCCATCATTATCTTCATTGACCTACCTGATACTGCATCTCTGACTCTATTTCCTTCTGCCCAGAGTTTCTCTGAGGCTTCATTTGAACTATTCTCTTTTTTAGAAAGCTTCAACTATCATCTCTATACAAATGCCTCCCAAGTCTTCCTAACTAGCTCTGAATTTCATTCATAAGTGACAGGATCATTTTATCGGGATACTAACTTTGGCCTCTCCCTGCATTTTCCTCTTCTGCTATTTCAGACAGGCAGCTGAGCCCTTAGAGATTCCTTATGTCAGGGCATTTTTGCTTCATAGAAATCTGAAGGCTCTTCAGCTCCCTGCTCAGCTTCTAGCCTCATTTGCTAATACAACCTACTAGATAGAAATTCTGTCCAACTGGCTATGGGCAGAGCTGTGGTAGCCGTTGTCCAGGAGTACTACTACTAACTAAAAGGCTATAAAGCAGGTAATAGGCCAGAGTGATATTTAGCAGTAGGTTAGAGCATTAACAGGCATTTTGCCAATATCTCATAAAAGTACAGAAATGTTCTCTTTTCAGCCAGAGGAAGAACAAGCGATAAAGTTTAAGAGGAGGTCTGGTTACCTAGATGTGTAAATAAATATAGTTTGTTTTAAAGCCGAGAACATTTTTTAAAATCCTTATCCATTTACATGTCATGGAAACAGTCAAAACAATCCATATGACAACTTTTTAGTGCAAACAAGAATTTGCTGTAGAGATTGCTGAAACAAAACAGAAACACACCAAGAATAAAGTGAGAAGACAGCTAAACTGAGCACTCAACACACTAAAAAAAGGAAGAAGAATCTCTTTTCATTGAAAGATGTATTTATGAACACTAATTAAATGTCTTTCAATGTTTTGTGAAACAGATGGGAACTTTATTTGTTGTAAGGATTTAGAGATAATGTAGAATTGAAGAGCAAAGCTTAAAAACCCGGAAACCCCACCACCATCACTTATTCTACCCCCCAAAATTAATATTCAATTAAAAAACTAAATTTAGTCACATCTTTTTAAAAGACCACATTATTTATTAGTATGATAAAAGCTGAAAATTAAAGTATTTCTGTAGTTTTTAGACTACATTCTTTATATTTTCTAAAACAGTGATGCTTGTGGGAAGACAATAATTTTGAAATTGGTACCACGTGTTGCAATGTAACAGCCTTTCTATTGAGTTAGGTCACTTATGGATTATTTAAGGACAGTTTTATTTTCTATTTCTTCTTGAATTCGTTTTTCCTATGAAAGCATATCCATGGTAACAGTTCAACATTGATGAAGAATTCCCAAAGCCACCTTGCTGGGTTGGAAATCTTACTGCCTGAGATGGGCCTGGTTTTTCAATCATGGGGGTTCATTTCGGAACATCAATTTGAGGGAAGGATGTTATGTATATGAAAATATTTTTAAACTAATCAAATAACATCTGACTCTGAGAGAAAATTACAAAATATGGCTCTAACCATCCTGGGGAGAGAAAAAGTGTGAGAGGTGTTAAATTCAGATTAGGAATGTGTCGTGTATTCAGGAAGACAAACTAAGAAAGGGGACAGGAGGGAACATTAAAGAGTACAAGTTGTCCTTCATCTCTATTTTTCCCCTTATGAAAGGAAAATAAAATATTGGGACCCCAAACTCACTATGCCAAAAAGAAAAGTGAAGCTCGGAAACTGAGTCATGCAAAAACAGCTGTCTCTCCTTTTGTTCCTAAACAGCTACAAATAGAAGTCCACATATCTTCACAGGGGGCCTCCCTCACCAGACAAATGTAAATTGACAGCTTATCTTCATGGGTGTGGGACAGAGGAGACTAGAAATAGCCCCTCCACCCACCTTGAGATGAATGCTTATTGGACATCTTCCTCTACTCTATGTTTACTTTATCTTATGTCAAATATAGACCTACTGAGTATAAGATGAATACATAATTAAAAACTCCTCTACCCGCTCCTCTTCCCATGCAACATATGGATTCAGTGAGTGCTACTCAAAGCCTCAAAAGAATGTAACCGCTTGTCTCATTTGTCTCTTTTTTTTTCTCCTTATCCTCCTGCCTGCTTTTTCCCCTTTAAGTATTAAAGCCCTCAAAATTCTCTTTGGAAAAAGTACAGGCCAAAGTGGCTTGTGTCTTCTTTCCTTGGATGCATCCTCAACCTTGGCAAAATAAACCTCTAAACTGATTGAGAACTATCTTAGACACTTTTTTGGTTTACACCCTTCTAATAGTAATCCACATTTCAGCTACACACCTGACCACTTTCAATAAGCGCTAAATTTCCAACAAGTTAGATGTGGCTCAGTGATCTTTAACCCAATGGGATACAAGTAGAAGTTCCTGTAACAGTTTGCAGAAGATTTCCTAAAGAAACAATTGGTATTAGCTGTTGGCCCCTTCTTTTTTTTTTTTTTTTTTTTTTTTTTTTTTTTTTTTGACACGGAGTCTCGCTCTGTCGCCCAGGCTGGAGTGCAGTGGCCGGATCTCAGCTCACTGCAAGCTCCGCCTCCCGGGTTCACGCCATTCTCCTGCCTCAGCCTCCCGAGTAGCTGGGACTACAGGCGCCCGCCACCTCGCCCAGCTAGTTTTTTTTTTTGTATTTTTTAGTAGAGACGGGGTTTCACCGTGTTAGCCAGGATGGTCTCGATCTCCTGACCTCGTGATCCGCCCGTCTCGGCCTCCCAAAGTGCTGGGATTACAGGCTTGAGCCACCGCGCCCGGCCGGCCCCTTCTTACTTCTTCCTCCATCCGGCTGCTTGGATACAGATGTGATGGCCTCATCTCCATCTCGAACTATGAAGACAAGGACCTTAGGGAAGACAGAATAAAGGCCAGAGAAGAACTCAGTCCTTGAGGACTTTGAGAAGCATTGCTACCATCCAGCCTTAGATTACTACGTTACTTTCCTAGGGTTGCCATAACAAATTACCACAAACTGGCCAGGTGCAGCAGCTTACGCCTATAATCCCAACACTTTGGGAGGCCAAGGCGGGCAGATCACCTGAGGTCAGGAGTTTGAGACCAGCCTGACCAACATGGAGAAACCCCATCTCTACTAAAAATACAAAATTAGCCAGGCGTGGTGGCACATGCCTGTAATCCCAGCTTCTCGGGAGGCTGAGGCAGGAGAATCACTTGAACACAGGAGGCGGAGGTTGTCGTGAGCCGAGATTGTGCCATTGCACTCCAGCCTGGGCAACAAGAGTGAAACTCCATCTCAAAAAAAATAAATAAATAAAATACCACACACTGTGTGGCTTAAAAGAGAAAAAATGTATCCTCTCATAGCTCTAGAGGCTAGAAGTTCAAAATCAACACATAACCAAGGCCATGCTCACTCTGAAGCCTCTAGGTATGGATCCTTCCTGGCCTCTCCCGTCTCTGGTGTTTGCTGGTGTTGGGAAAATGAATTAAAAACAAAATAGTCACTTAACCCAGAAAACCTTTCAACAAAGCTAGAAGAAAAAGAAAATTTTATTAATCAGTAAGCGTGAACTAGAATGGGATGTTCATCATAGGCATTTCAAACCTAGGAAATGAGATTGCAAACCTAGGAAACAAAATTCACTCTTTTCTACAGACGGGCCTATACAATTCATTCCATACATGTTCTCAAGATAAACAAATAACTAGTCCTTAAGTAAGAGGACTTGACTGCACCATTTGTTACACATCCTAGATTCACCTGGCAGCTGGGTGACAGTCTGTGTTTGCTGATTGGATCTACCCAAAGGAAAAATAAATTTCTCCTATCTTTGTGGCAAGAGATAGTTTTAGAGAGTGGTGCCTGCCCAAGTTAGGCTCCCACTCAGAAGAAGAAGAAGGAGAAGAAGAAGACTGGGAAATAGGGGTACTATCTTCCTTAATGATTGAATTTCAAAGAGATGACTCCCAGGTAAGGGAAAAAAGACATTTCTAAAGAGAAGAAAGCTGAAAAGAAGCTTATTTACCTTTTAAAAGATTTACATAATTTCTAACAGGCAGATAAAGAATTTATAATTACAAGTTTCCTAAAGTAAATGTTCACAGGGAAAATTAAGCCTCTTATTTTTAATTTGTATTTACCCTTACACAGGCAATCCTTGGCTTGTAGTTACATCGTCCCAGTCTCTGCCTCTGTCATCACAAGGCACAGTCTCTGTGTCTTTCTGTCCAAATTTCCCTCTTCTTAATAGGATACCAGTCACTGGACTAGAGTACATTGTAATCCAGTATAACCTCATCTTAATTTGATGACATCTGCAAAGAGCTTATTCCCATGTAAGGCCACATTCACATTCACAGGTAAGGAGGGGAAAGGTATCTTTCTGGGGGTACATATCTTTTGGGGGGACACAATTCAATCCACAACAATTGTCTACTTACAAAATTGTATGTAGGAGAAAAAATTCTAATTTGGGTAAGCCACCATTATTTGGGGTCCTTGTTACTCATACCCAAAAAGTTCTGGGACCTGGCAGAATCCAATGATGAATTAAGAACTCCAGCATCCTTCACTAAACCAGGTAAGCTCATCTGCCTTAGGGTGGAGGGAACACTCTGGAGAAGATGCCCCAGACCATCTCTTGTGTCATTAGTCCTTTATTATCCCAACTCGCATCCCAGTTATAACCTTGAGGTGTTGCCTTCATTTTATCTCCTTGTTGATATCTAAAACTGCTTTAAAAGGAAAAAACAAAACATTTTAATCTCTTAGAGTTAAAAGTCCAAACAGACATATATGCTAGTTGTAGTAACACTTTAAAGTGAATGGGTTCCTACAAAAATGCAATCAAACTATCAACCAACAGATATAAATTACTGAACTTAAATCCTTGGCTCTTTTTTAGGGAAAAGCATGTGGTGAGAGCAGAAACATTTCATTTTTCAAAGATCATATCCAGAATACTATTAAAATAGAAGCAATTTTTGAACAGATAAGATGGAAAATGCATTTAAAATCCTAAATATTTAAGTTTTGTTAGAATTACTGGATCAACTAGTGAAATCCTGAACATGCCATAACAACAACACAAAAAGCCCCTTTGTTTCGGCCCTGTGATAATTCCAAACTGCCTGAGGCAGACAACTTCTCTGTTGCTGATATAAGGTTATACAACAAAATGCATGTCAAGACAGAGAAGTAAAGGACCCAAAACAAAAACAGAGGTAAAAGGTATGTACGAGTTGTCCAGAAGGGGACTATTTATGGCAAAAACTGGGAGAGACACCATTGGAGCTAAGGTCTCTATTGCTTAAGGACAATATTTTCAAAGGCCCAAAGTTTTAGAGAAAAAGAATGTCAGAATTTTAGATTTGCAATGAGTTGGGCTTCGCCTGTGTTAGGTCCCAGCAGGTACAAGTAATTGAGTTTGGCAGTTCCTCCAGAAATCACATATCCCAAATGCTCAGAAATGAGCATTGAGTCAGTGACTGGTCAACAACCAATCAGCCTTATCACACAATACAGGGTTTCTGCAGAGATGGTAAAATTAGTTGCACTCCAGGTAATTTTAACTTACCTATACATTTTCCCGCTGAATCCTCCCGACCTTTCCAGGTTTCCCACAACACAAAGCCATTTTCTAGCCAACCACATCAAAGGTTATCTCAATTTACATAATAGACGAAGTACTAAAAACTGGGTTAGAATTCTATATTTTAGCAAGCTAAATTCTGTGTTAAATGTGTTAAGTTTGTTACTTAAACAATAATATTCTTCCTTTTCTGTGTAGATCCGGACAGTCATAGTTGCATTTTGCTTAACAGGCAAGGGGCACATGAGAGCTTCTCCAAAAGAGGAATTTCACATAAAGAGAATTTTTAAAAACTCTTTGTGGCCAAAATAATGAGATTGTTACCAAGCAATGGGAATTTCAGAATTCCGTAACACTTTTCATTTTACTTGATCTAAAATCTGCAAGTGTTTTATTTTAGTAACCCAGAAGGCTGCCATTTTGAAGTGCTATGCTAAAATCTCTGACTATAAAAGGATGGCAGATGGTGCTTTAGTGGTTGGAGTGATAGAAAGCAGACAAATGCCTTGTTTACTTAGGATTGCAGTTGTTCTCAACATCCTAGAATCATTCAGGGAGACTGTTGGAAATACAGATTCCTGATTGTAACACTCAGAGTTTCTGATTCATAAGGTGCAAAGTGAAGCCTCAGAATCTTCGTTTTCATAAGCACCCCAAGTAATCTGCTGCAGGTGATCAACACATCATACTTTCAAACAGAGCCTTACCCGCAGAGCCAAAGCAAGACTAAGACAAAAGAACAAATCTGAAGGCATCACATTACCCGATTTCGAACCAAGGCTATACTTACCAAAAGAGCATGGTTTTGATATAAAAATAGGCATGTAGACCAATGGAACAGAATAGAGAACCCAGAAATAAAGTCAAATATTATAGCCAACTGACCTTTGACAAAGCAAACAAAAACACAAAATTGGAAAAGGACACCATATTCAATAAATGGTGCTGGGATAATTGGCAAGCCACACGTAAAAGAATGAAACTGGATCGTCATCATAAAAATTCTAGAAAATAACTTCAGAAAAACTCCTCTAGACGTTGGCTTAGGCAAAGAGTTCATGACCAAGAACCCAAAAGCAAATGCAACAAGAACAAAGATAAATAGATGGGACTTAATTAAACCAAAAAGCTTCTGCACAGCAAAATCAGCAGAGTAAACAAACAACCCACAGAATGGGAGAAAATATTTGCATTCTCTGCATCTGACAAAGGACAAATATCAAGAACCTACAAAGAACTCAAATAAATCAGCAAGAAAAAAACAAATAATCCCATCAAAAAGTGGGCTAAGGACATGAATAGATAATTCTCAAAAGAAGATATACAAGTGGCCAACAAACTTGAAAAAATGCTCAACTTCACTAATTATCAGGGAAATGCAAATCAAAACAACAGTGTGATACCACCTCACTCCTGCAAGAATGCCATAATCAAAAAATCAAAAAGTAATAGATGTTGGCATGGATGTGGTGAAAAGAGAACACTTTTACACTGCTGGTGGGAATGTAAACTAGTACAACCACTATGGAAAACAGACTCCTTAAAGAACTAAAAGTAGAACTGCCATTTGATCCAGCAATCCCACTACTGGGTATCTACCGAGAGGAAAGTAAGTCATTATATGAAAAAGACACTTGCACATGGATGTTTTTAGCAGCACAATTTGCAATTGCAAAAATGTTGAAACAGCCTAAATGTCCATCAACCAACAAGTGGAAAAAATAAAATGGGGTGTGTGTGTGTGTGTGTGTATATATATATATGTGTGTGTGTATATATATATACACATACACACATACACATACATACCATGGAATAATACTCGGCCACAAAAAAGGAATGGAATAATGGCATTTGCAGTGACCTGGATGGAGTTGGAGACCATTACACTAGGTGAACTAATTCAGGAATGGAAAACCAAACATCATATGTCCTCACTTATAAGTGGAAGCTAAGCTATGAGGACACAAAGGCATAAGAATGATACAATGGATTCTGGGCACTCGGGGGGAATAGTGGAAGGGAGGTGAAGGATAAAAGAGTATACATTGGGTACAGTGTACACAGCTGGGGTGATGGGTGCACTAAAATCTCAGAAATCATCACTAAAGAACTTTTCCATGTAACCAAATACTGCCTGTTCCCCAAAAACTACTGAAATAATAATAATGATAAAATTAAATTAAACAGTGCCTTAAACTTTGAATTTGAAAGACTACAATTTGTTTGTAATGTATAACCCTGACAGTATATCCCACCACCCCTGGAGCCAGGCTAGCCTTAACTTCCTGCCACTATCACCCCTCCCCTCCCAGCCCATATATACACATGCTGTGATTTCTAGTTTGCATGACAAACCAAACTGATTCTCCCATGTATATAGGGTAATGGGCCATCAAGTGGTAGCGATGACCTGGTGATTTTTGCCCCTAATACAATCATTGTAAAACATCCTTGAAATCTAGTCTACTTATTGCAGGGATCTTGATTCAATAATTTAACCAAACAAACAAGTACCTCTGTGTATAGTAGTTCAAGCAGCAGTGTAATCCACAGAAACCCTTTAGTGACCAAGTACATTAGCACCTAAGTCCCATGAGCATTGAGGCCCACAGACTCTCTTTTAAAACCTTGAGCCCTGACCTCAAACTTTAACTGTGAATCAATAGTGGAATTATTGCAGGTTTTTTATCTAAAAGTTTTTTTACCTCAATGATCTGGTAACTGCAGGAGTTAGAATTGCATTCCTAAACTGCCTTTGTGGTACAAAAATATAAGGTAGAGATATTGTAGGAAGCTGATGGGAGAAGTTTCCTGGCCAACTTGTTTTAGAA
Organism: Macaca mulatta; assembly: GCF_049350105.2. Lineage (NCBI taxonomy): Eukaryota > Metazoa > Chordata > Mammalia > Primates > Cercopithecidae > Macaca > Macaca mulatta. The sequence continues at coordinate 111,744,880 of NC_133409.1, forward strand.
CAAAAATTTACTTACCCAATTAGTTACATTGAAAGAGATTGACAGCAAAATCAAAAATACTACCAACCAAACTAATCCTGGCCCAAATTCCCAATGTTCATGAAATTAACACTTTTGGCAGCAGAAAATGAGAAAAAATAAAACATACCAGAATTCCACAAATAAATAAGGTATATTCAGAGGATTAAATTTATGAAAAATCCTCAGCATCAAAATAAACCATCTCAACTAAGCATTCAAGCTTTTAATTCACTTGAAAAGGATGAACAAATTGGGTCCCTATGCATTTCTGTTGAGTAAAGTAAATAAGATTATTTTAATCTTCTAATATGGGAGGAGCAAAATAATAGAATAGCCAGAAATTTAATCTTTGAATCTGTGTATTTTACATTGCATTAATCATTGTCAAACACATTAGTTTGACAATGCTGAATAAGTTCCCAAAAACACAAAGACATTGCTATAAATGTAACATAAGAATAAGGAATATAAAATAAATAACTTTTGCATTTTACACTTCTACAACTTGCACAAAGTGTATATAAAGGCACAGGAAACAAATGCTATCATCTAAAAAACAAAATGTGTTTTACCAGACAGGATGGACCAAATGACCTTTATTCATGCTATTAAAATGTCTTTTGGCCTTTAGTTTATGGAATATCATTATTGAAAATTATGTTTATCTAAAGCACCTCTAAAATGTGGATAATCATTTCAACAGAAAGGACTACTAGCATTCTATTGGAATGCCTCATGCTGTTTCGATTACTACAAATCTTTAAGTAGATGAAAAAAATCATTATGAGAGACTATAGTTAAAATAGTGAAAGCACTATAGAATATATTTTTATTACAAAAAGAGCAGGTACCATTCTAATCACATGGAACAGTCAAACAGGCAAAGGCCTTTGGGCACCTTTCAGTCACAGTCTTCTTCCTGGCCCATAATACTTTAAATATAAACCTAGATTTACCCAGCTCAGAGATCTCACCTTGGTCGTATCTAAAGGTATGCTTGTAACTCAAAGCCTTTGTGAGAAAACAAAAGGATTGCTTGAGTAGAACAAAACCCACACTAGTAAATGCATTGTGAACACCTTCCAAACATGTGATATTTAAGTAAATACTACCAAAAATAACAAAAGAAATAATTATACATGGTTATTAAAGTCTGTTGTTACTACCAATCCTCAGAACTGGAATATCAGTGAGATCCCCAGAATATAATAAAGTAAGTAAAATTTCTCCTGGGCCACTTCAGACCCTCTTTTCACATTATCCATGCCATTTCCATCCCCAAAGGAAATACATTTGCCAAATGGAATGAGTCAAATGTCAAAAACTGGAAAAGGAGCCAAAGAAATTGCAAGCTAGAGGAACTCAGCCAAGGAGATGCAGAATATCAATAGGAAGTCAAGTTTAACGGAAGCCAACAGTCAGAGAAAGTAAGGCTGAGGGTAAGGACGGGTTGGTGGCACCTCTGTAAACGCCAATTGTCAGATTTGTATGAAGGAGTCAGCAGGTTGTACTGGAATACAACTGCAATATCACTGCAACCTCTGCCTCCCAGGTTTAAGTGATTCTCCAGCCTCAGCCTCCCAAGTAGTTGAGACTACAGGCGTGTGCCACCACGCCCAGCTAAAATTATGAAAGCAGTAAACACATGGACAGGGAAATGGAAGATCATAAGCCTCAGGACTGACTTCTTGTTCCACTGAAGCAAGAGCAAGAATTGCCCTCTCAACCACAAAGAGTTAGGGGATGCAGGTGTGACACAGAAAATGTCTAACCTGGCCAGGCGCGGTGGCTTATGCTAGTAATCCCAGTACTTTGGGAGGCCGAGGTGGACAGATCACTTGCAGTCAGGAATTGAAGACCAGCCTGGCCAACATGGTGAAACCCCATCTCTACTAAAAATATAAAAATTAGCCAGGCATGGTGGTGCATGCTTGTAGTCCCAACTACTTGGGAGGCTGAGGCTGGAGAATCACTTAAACTTGGGAGGCAGAGGTTGCAGTGAGCCAAGATCGTGCCACTGCACTCCAGCCTGGGTGACAGAGCGAGACCCCATCTCAAAAAACAAAAACAAACAAACAAAAAAAGACCTAACCTGGCTGTATTCCCAATTGCTGCCTTATGTTTCCCTACCTTGTTGGCCAGGGCTTAATGCCAAAAAATAATTAATAGAACATATCAATTTTGGATGTGTTGGCCTAGTTTACAGTGTTTTTTAATTATAAGCTTAGGCACAGTAATCAATAATGGTAACAATCTCAAATACCTGAGCCAAAATCACAAGCCTCTTCCATAAGAAATCCTCATAATTTCTGCACATTCTCAGCTTTACTTACCTTTTTTTAATCCTTTGGTGGAAAACAAGGAATGTCATTTCCTTTATTTCATTTGAGAAATAAATAAATTGGAAGAACATAAACTTACCTATCACCTCTAGATTTCTTATTTATTCAACAAAGATTTATTGAGCACTGATATGTCTCAGTCATTTTGCTATATACTGGAAATTCCAAACACAAGCAAGCCATAATCTTGTGCTTTGCTGGCCAGTATTTGGAAAATAACTGTCTTTATCTTTCGGGCAACAAGTAAGGATGTATGGCATCTTGGTTTTCATTATCCTGAAGGAATTCAGTGTTTAAGTATGCTCTACAACCTCAGTTTTACCTAACCTCCTCTAATTTCACAAATTTTATTTCCTTCCTCCTTCCCCCATTCCCTCCCTTGGCCACTGCCTGGCATCCTGTCCTTATTGAGTGATTCCCCAGCCCTGAGATGTCAAATTTCAGTAGTCTTCTCTCTCATATCTGTCTCTTGTCTACCTTGCTCTCTCATTCTCTTTTTCCTGCTGAGGTTATTCTTCATCCTTGATATGTCCTCCAATATGGTTTATTCCTCCACTTTATATTTTTTCTTCCTTATTTACCATGATCATCATTTAAAACATACCTTGACTAAAATCCAAACTCCCTTGCCACTTGCCCTTCCATTCGCTTTTTTAGAAATACACCTCTGAACCAATCCAGCTGTTCTTCTTTGCTCCATATCCAGGTTATTAAGTGCCATTGAACAGAGATTTTACAAATGAAGTATGAGGTGAGAGAATTTGAGCTCCTACATATTTATGATGTAGAACTCCATTATATTTTTTTAATTTATTTATTTTTTATTATCCTTTAAGTTCTAGGGTGCATGTGCACAACGTGCAGGTTTGTTACATATGTATACATGTGCCATGTTGCACTATTGACAATAGTAAAGACTTGGAACCAATACAAATGTCCATCAATGACAGACTGGATTAAGAAAATGTGGCACATATATAACTCCATTATGATTTTAATGCTGGTAAACAGTTTTCTGTGTCCTTGAATGGCTTCTCTTCATATTCCATCTTGAGGCTCTTTCATATCTTCATAAGTCTGTTCAAGTATTTAGCCCTATTACTTCTCCCTCCCCTTCCTAGTTAATGGTCATTATCTACTTCACAAAGAAAATAAAGGTCATTGGCACAAGCTTCTGTGAATACGTTTTCTAACTCTTAGTTGATGCCTAGAGCAGATTGGATAAATGTTCTTGTCCTTGGCCTTGCTCTGCCCGGTCAATATTTGGAATAAGAAAGTTCAAATTCCTCTCTCTACATCTATCCACCCATTTTTCTCTCTCATCTCCATGCACCACTGTCTTTTCTTCAGTCTGCAGTGAGTCTCTCTGCTCTATTTTGTATCCCAACCCCTTTATTGTCTTAGGGACTCTATCACATCAAGACAATCTTTTACTTCTCCCTTCCTGCTGCCTTTTTTCTCAGCCTATTCCCATGAACAAACCTATTCCATATTTAAGACCCTCCCCTTAACCCCAAATCTCCCTCTAACTATGGCCTATCTGATTGTTTCCTTTCTTAGAAAAGTTTTTTTCTTTAAGAGTAGCCTGGACCCCAGTAGTGCCAGGGCTGAGGTTCAAGAGAAGCACAGGCTGCTGCCCCTGGAGTTTAGCACCAGAGGCAAAAGCATGAAGGAGGTGCAGGATGCCACTTTTAGGACTGAGACTCAAGTGAAGCACCATGTAAGAGCCTAACCCAACATAATGTGAACCATTCTGGAGCCCAGTGATTCTGGGGCTAAGTTGCAAAAGAAGAGCTAGCTGCTGACTAGGGGTCTTAGGTGCAAGCAGTTGCACCTGGGGCTGAAGAGCAAGTGGTACACATATTCTGCAGTCACCAGTCTAGAATGCCATTAGTGAAGGCAGTGACCTCCCACCACAGTGGCAGGGCAGCAGCACGAGGGATTGTCCCACCCCTGCCTACCATGCCTACCATGGTCAGTGCCTATATACAACATGAGGGGATTTCAGAATGATCCAGCCCAGCCCACTTTGCCCCTTGTCCCCATGCCAGAGCACACAGTCTGGGAGCCACAGGATTGTCCAGCCCAGTTCACCAGCATCACCACCTGATCACTTCTCCCAAGGGACTGAGGTTAGCCTACCTAGCCAGCCACTACCACCATATCTGACACCTAGCTGGAGCCACCCACAGGCCTGGAGACTGGGCTACCCTGCCCATCACGGCCATTGCCAACACCATCGCATACTGCTCAGGACCCAGAGGGTTATCCTGTCACTGCCATTACCCATGTGGCACTGGCTGCCCAGGGGCCTGAGAACTCACCCATCTGCCCAGCCCATGGCTGACAACATTGAGTAAGCCATGAGTAAGCCACCAACAGGCCCAAGAATTGGCCTGCCTAGACCCACTAACACCCATGCCAGCATATGCCACCCTGGGACCAAAGGATAGGCATGCTTAGCCCACCACTATACCCATTGAGGCCCAAAGACTGGCCTACTTGGCATCCCAGTCTCCAGCAGAACATCACCACAGCCTCAACTAACAACCACACCCTAAGCCAGAAGGGAAATCATAGATACAACTGATGCTGTTCACAGACCAAAAAAATCAGAGACTATACTGCTGCATGCACCAAGAATCAAAGCCAAAGTGCTCTACCCAGTCAACACCCTGGATTCATCTTCAGGAAAAAGTAATCACCTATGAAAGCAAATTCAAAAAAGTAGAAGACATGATGGATACACTAGATGCACAGATATCAACATAAGGACACAGGAAATGTGAAAAAGAAAAACAAAATACAGCACCTCCAAAGGAACCAAAAAATTCTCCAGCAATAGATCCTAATCAAACAGAAATTAACAAAATCCTGGAAAAAAAGAATTCAAATTATTGATTCTAAAGAAGCTCAGGGAGATAGCAGAGAATTTCAAGAAAATGAATAAATCAGAAAAACAATTTAGGATATGAATGAGAAATTTACCAGAGAGATAGATATCACATGAAAGAACCAAACAGAAATACTGAAACTGAAGAATTCACTGAATAAACTATAAAACACATTTAATCAGTTCAAAAACAGACTAGATAAAGCAAAAGAATCTTAGAACTTGAAGATAGGTCTTTTGAAATAACACAGTAAGACAAAAATAAAAACAAAAACACTTTGAAAGAGTGAACAAAGCCTTCATGATATATGGGACACCATAAGGCAACCAAATTTATGAATTATTGGTATCCCAGAGGGTGAAGATAAAATGAAAGTGTTCAAAAACCTATTTAATGAAATAACAGCTGAAAACTTACCACATCTAGCAAAAAATTAGGCATCTGGGTACAGGAGGCCCAGTGATCCTCAAGAAAATACAATGCAAAAAAAAAAGTCTCCACTGTATGTTATAGTCAAAATATCTAAAATCAATGACAGAGAATTCTAAAAAAAAAAAAGAGAGAGAGAGAGAGAAAAGCATCTAGTCACCTATAAAGGAATCCTTTTCAGACTAGCAGCAGACTTCTCAGCAGAAATCTTCCAGATCAAAGAGAAAGAGATAGTATATTCAAAGTGCTGAAAGAAAAAACACTGCCAGCCAAGGATACAATATCCAGCAAAATTATCATTCCTGAATGCAGGAGAAAAAAAAATGTCTTCCCCAGACAAGCAAAAGCTAAGAGAATTCATCCCCACTAGACTAGTCCTACATGAAGCACTCGAGGGAGCCCTGGAAGCAAAAGGACAACATTTACCATTATGAAAACACCCAAAAGTATAAAACTCAATAGTAAAGCAAACACACAAGTGAGAAAGAGAAAGAACTCAAATGGTACCACTACGAATAACAGCCAAACTACAATGAAAAACAATAAGAGAAAAAGAAAGGAACAAAGAATATATTTTTAAAAACATAAAACAATTAACAATATGAGAAAAACAAAACCTTGCAGAACAATAATAACCTTGAATGTGAATGAGTTAAACTATTCATTTAGAAGATATAGACTAGCTGAAAGGATTTTTAAAAAGAAAAAACATGATGCAATTATCAGCTGCCTATAAGAAACACACTTTACTTTTTAGGACATTTATACACTGAAAGGAAAGGAATAGAAAAAGTTACCATGCAAATGGAAAACAAAAGCTAGTGGGAATAGCTATATTTATATCAGATAAAACAGACAAAACAAAAGCAAAAAAAGACAAAGAAAATTATTATATCATGATACAGGGATAGAGAAAATAACAAAGATTTTATGGTTAAGACCTTGAAAGCACAGGTAACAAAAAAAAAGACAAATGGGACTATGTTAAACTAAAAAGCTTCTGAACAGCAAAGGAAACAATCAACAGAATGAAAAAACAGCCTGTTGAATGGTGGAACATATTTGCAAACTATTTATCCAACAAGGGACTAATACCCCAAATATACAAGGAACTCAGCCAACTCCATGGTAAATAATAATAATAATAATAACCTCATCAAAGAATGAGGAAATGACATGAACAGACAATTTTCAGAAGAAGATGTAAGAATAGTCAACAGGTGTATTAAAAAGGTCTCAATATCACTAATCATTAGAGAAATTCAAATCAAAACTACAATGAGATATCATGTTGCCTCAATTAAAATGCCTGTTATGAAAAAGACAAAAAAATAACAAATGCTGGTGGAGATGCATAAAAAAGGGAATGCTTATATACTATTGGTGAGAATGTAAATTAGTATAACCAGTATGGAAAATAGTGCATAGATTTCTCATAGAACTAAAACTAGAGCTACCATATAATCCTGGAATCCCACTGTTGGATACTTATCCAAAGGAAAAGAAATCAGCATATCAAAGGGAAACCTGCATTCCCATGTTTATTGCAGCACTATTTACAACAGCAAAGATATTAATCAACCAAGTGTCAATCAATAGATTAGTGGATAAAGAAAATGTGGTATGTATATACAATGGAACAGTATTTCACCATGAAAAAGAATGAAATCATGTCATTTGCAGTAGCATGAATAAAACTGGGTGCCATTATGTTAAGTGAAATGACGCAGGCACAGAAAGACAAATATTCCATGTTCTCACTCATATGTGTGGAAGCTGAAAAGCTCGATCTCATGGAGAAAGACAGTATAATACCAGAGGCTGGGAAGGGTGTGTAGGTAGGCGGGGGCATGAAGAGATGTTGGCTAATGAATGCAAAGGTACATTTAGATAAAAGGTATAAGTTCTAATGTTTCACAGTAGAGAAGAGTGACTATTTGAAAAGTTGATCTCATAGAGGTAGACAATAGAAAGATACTAGAGACTAGGAAGGCATGGAGGACAGAGGGTGGGAGGATGAAGAGATGTTGGTCAGTGTGTGTAAACATATATTTAGATAGAAGGTACAAGTACTAATGTTCGACAACAAAGTAGGGTGATTACAGTTAATAACAATATATTGCATATTTCAAAGTAGCTAGAGGAGAGGACTTGAATTGTTCTCAACACAGAAATAATAAATACTCAAGGTGACAGATACCCTAAATACCCAGACTTGATCATTACCTGTTCTATGCATGTGACAATATATCACATGTACCCCATAAATATGTAAAATATCAATTTTAAAATTAAATAAAAATAAGTAAATAAATGAAAAATAAGTCGTATTTAAATATACTTGGCATTTTAAGACCTACCAAGTCTCTACAGATGCATGTTAAACAGTTATGATGTTAAAAGACAATTTAAAAAAAGAGAGAAAATCAAGGTCGCTGCATATAAAGCAGAAAAGTTCCAATTTTAAGAGAATTTACAGATGAGAGTTTATTCAATTGAAAGTCCCATAATATGAAAATTCCTAAGGTAGAAACCAAGTCCTAAGGTAGAAACCAATTCCTAAGGTAGAAACCAAGTCAAAATATTACTCATGTGCGACTATTTTTAAGTTTTTAGTGGAGGTTAAGTAAATCTACAGTGGGAAAAGAACATTTTACTAAATGAAGTGTCTTACTCTGTATGTCATACCCCAAGAGAATAGTGTAAGTGCTAGTGCCTGAAAGTTTTTTTAATGAACTAAGATTGTCACTGGCAAATGCATTGTGGGAACAGCTCTGGCAGTAGGAGGCAGAAAGAAACCAGATGATCTAAGGGTTGGTCTTTTTCTTGTCCAAAAATGACGAGTCTGTGAAGTGGGTAAATCATTCTTTAAATGAGCTTTTAAAAATAAGCAAATACGAGAAAAATAAAAATAGCTGTTATGATATTAGAATGAAGCTAAACTTGAAATGTACACAGGGGAGAATTATACTCCAATGAAAGGCAAGAGGCTAGAAGTGTGTGTGTGTGTGTGTGTGTGTGTGTGTGTGTGTGTGTGTGTGTGTGTGTTGTTTGGGAAAGAAAATATTGAACTATCCAAAAGTAGTTCTGGTTTGTATGCTGTCCACAAATGTTTCGGCTGGGATGGGGTTAGCAGAGATGAAAGGTTTTGGAAAGAGCAAACCATGAACAGTGTAGGAAACAAACAAAAAGTACTGGAGATATTTCCATTGTCAAGAAATGCCTCCAATAAGTGGATTTAAGAGAAAGTGAAAGTTCTAAAGCATGTTGTGCAAAGAAATACAATACAATAAAGGTAAGGTAGCCTTTTTGTATTTAACCTAGTCCATATGAGTATTCATGATTGAACTATTATAAACATAACATTCTAGCAGTAGAAGCAGCTTTAAGACTGAATAGACAGCTCAGTGGATACTGCAGTACTTGCCATCTTGTAAATGACCTTATGATCAGGTTTTTTTGTTTTGTTTTTCCACTACTTACTTCTTTCTCAGAAGCTTTATTCAAGCATGTGTATCAACATGGCTCATGAGGCATAATTCATCTTGAAAGTATATTCTATCAGGTATTTATTAAAGGACTCTAAATCAGCTTCAGCTCTCACCACTCCTCCTACCATGCATGCAGAAACTAGCTCTTTTTACCAGTTGTTCCAGCTTGCCCTCCCAGGTCTAAGGAAATAGTCATCCCTTGCTTGAACATCATGTAATGCCTCATCTGGGACAGATGTCTTTTAAGGACGATGACTTCTCACCAAGATTCACCCCAACTACCATTTGTTGCCATTAGACCCAATACTAGGGTCCCATCTCATCATGCTCCTGGGAGAAAGGACAAAGTTCAAACTAAAAAGGGATACCGTATATACCAAAAGAATTATGAGATTTTGCTCATGTGTGTAGATATATACCTGCAACCAAAGAGAACAAACTATAACCCTGAATCTGGCTACATTTAGTGACATGGGTAGACTTCCAGAGATTTAGGGTTTAATGTTGCAGTATATGCAACTGGAATTAGCTCCTATAGTTTATTTCATTTTTGGCTAAAACTTTGACTTAACTTTGACCTACATTTAATGAAGCTGGGGTCTCAGAACCTCCCTGACATAATGCAGAGCAAGGAAACCAAAGGTCAAGGGAGATAGGAATGGTAAAGTAAATGTATCATATGTGACTTGCATTCACATTCACTCCTGCTACATCCCTTGAGAGTTCCCCGAGGATACTCCCCTTACCAAGGCATTAAGAAATACATTAGTAAGAAGGGTATTAACATTCTTGAAAAGCTCTGTTGTTGCTTTCTGTGTAGGCCATGTATCATGGTAGAAGATGACACCATTGAGATGACTGCCAGATTTCCGTGGAGATGATGAGATCCTGGTGACCTCATGACCAGGTGACAAAGCCCAGGTGACAGTGCTTAGCTGCCAGAGACAACGTGGATGAATTCACCATAAAGGGCAGTAGGGCATTATGGCAATCAGAGTTATTCGACCTATAGGAATCCTTGGCACGGCTAAGTCACAGTGTCCTTGGGAATGAAAGAGATGGAGAGCCTACTAAAATGTTACTATCTTAGAAACACCAATACCTCAGAAAAATCTCCCAGCTTGGTGACCAGAAACTTGACTTATTACAGTGGAGGGTCATGGCTCTCATTCTGTTTTCAGTCCTAAACAAATTTATACACCTGGTGCCTCTTGAGTGAAGGGGAGGCCAGGTCCCCTTGAGGAAGAATCCTTCAGCATTGTCACAAGTATAGACTATACATTTTCCTCCGAATTCTCCCCAGAAGAATCTGTGCCATTTACTAAAGTGACTGCACACTTAAGGAAAAAAAATACCTGAGACTTTTCAGGAATTACTAGACACTGGAAGATGTCACTGAACAGTAGAGATGGAAGAAACTTACCAATATTATCTTCAGTCGTCTTATTTTACAGATAAAGAAATTAAATCAGATAAATAATAAATTAATTACAGATAAAGAATAAATGATTTGCCCCTGGTCGGTAAGTAGCGTAGCCAGAACTAGAATCTAGTGCCCATTTCTTCCACTCTATATCTCTCTCACAGCTGCTAAAATGAATGTAGTAAGCCATTGCTTTAAGGGATTTTGCACTTTAGCAATGATCAAACAGCTGACTCATCTGTTAGAGCTTGCAGCTTTTAATTTATGGCTTTAACTTTTCATTTCCTTTAGATAAAAACTGTGATGAAATTAGATACAGATCTTTTAAAATATTCTGAATAAAAAAACTAAACATCAAAAGAGCTCAGTGCCAATCTTTTCATACAATCCCCACCCTGTGCTCATTACTTGTAATTCCTCAAAACAAAACAGCTGAATAGGCTTGGATTGAAAATAAGAAAATGTATTAAGATAAAAACTTAAAATGATTAATTGATGGACAAAAATATGACTAACCCAAATATATAAACTAGATACCTCTCTTCCTTTCCTTCTCCTCATACAAACTAATTTGCTGTGCCAGAGGAATTGCCATACTCACCACCCATATAAATTAAGTTGTTGAACTATCTAATCCCTACAGGCTTATTTCACATTCAACTTTTGCTCTCAGAAATATTCCATTTACCATATATATAAACTCTGAAAGCCTATGGGAGATTAAAGCCAAAGGAGACCTGTTTCTTGCCCTCAACATTTTAATCTACAGTCTCATGGAAAAGACAATCAAGGTACCACAAGGACACAGAATTTTTAACTGAATGTTGAGAAAGAGATCATTTTTTAAAATGGCAAGTGAGATGAATAGGGAATATTTCAAATAGCAGATATAGGAGAGGATTTTCAAGTTAGATTCCCATTCTGTGACTCCTAAAACCTAGATATGCTTATTCCAATGGAAGACTAATTATGCATTAAAATATGTACATTTTTAAAAGATCATAAAAGTGAAGATATTGGGCAAGGTTCATTTTAATGGAGAAATTAGCCATGAATCAGAAAGCAGAATTATTTTTATCAAGCACTTAACTCAGGTTTGAAAACAAAATGCTAGGTACAATACCTATTATTTTCATTTCATTTCCCTCTTGTAAATGCTTTAGAGGAAAGAGTTTTCCTGAAATTATAGAAAACCTTCTCAGATATGAGATCAAGGTCACCATGGTTGAATTTGATTTTGGTACATCTAACACTGAGGTTAAAATTCATAGCATTTTTTAAGTAATCATAAAAAATACAAGCAAGATTTGTGGAAGAATAGCAAAAATAATACATCACTGTTTGGTCATCACTTCAATCACCCAATGGTAGCTGCTGCCCCAGAGATAGAAGAACATGGGGAACCAAGAACAATATTTTAAAAGCCACTGAATAAACTCAACTTTAGGCAACCAAACAGAACTTTAAGCACATTAATTACTCTTATTTCAGACAAATATTTAAGATGCACTGACATGTAAGAAAACAGCTTTGAAGTCAAACTACTTGGTTTTGAATCCCAGACGCAGCATTATTGCCTGTGTAAACGTGGCTGCATCATTTAACCTCTCCAAGTTAAATATCCAATGACTGTTGGTCATCATTAATAATTAATTACCCAGCCCATGTCACATTAGAAGCAGCACATTTGAAATGAGACCTTTGAGCAGCAGTCAGCATCAACAGCATACTGTAAGACAGAAAGAGTGCAAACTATAAGAGCTATAAAATTAGAATCAAGCAGTCAATAAGAAGGGCAGTCTCAGGATGTTTAGCATTGTGGTCAACAGACCATGTTACTTTTGTAGTCCCTGATGGTAGGAATAAGCTTAATAAGAAACGTACAGAACATTTTTTAAGAAAATAACAATACATTACCAAAACATAGTTTTTAAAAACATTCTAAAAAGTAAGAGATATTCTATGTCTCTGAATGAGAAGATTCAAAAGATGTTCATGTGTCCTAAATTAGCGTATATGTTATGCAGCTACAACTGAAAACCTAAACAAGATTATCATTTTATTTTGTAAAGGGATTCTACATGTGAAAATAATGAATACATTTTAGAAAAAGAGAGAAGGAAGTAGAAGGACTTATGCTTCTGAATACCATAACATTTTAAAAGAATATACCGATTTAAATAATTTTGAATGGGGCAAGAGTAGTCAAATTAAACAAAACATAAAGCCCCAAAATAGACCCTAATATTATAAAAATTTAGGATTTTATAAGAAAAGAGAATACATGGGGAAAGGAAAGATCATTTAACAAATAGCTCTGGGACAACTGGCTATATATTTGGAGTTAGGGGTAAGTTGAATTAAACTAAATTCCTACCTCAACATACCAAAATATGTTAAAATTAAATATAAAAATTAAATCCCCATTGTATTAGTTTGCTATGGCTACCCTAACAAAATACTGCATGCTGAGTAACTTGAACAACAGAAATTTATTTTCTCAGAATTTTGCAGACTAGAAGTCCAAGATCAAGGTGTCAGCCGCATTGGTTTCTTCTGAGGCCCCTACCCTTTTGGCTTATAAATAGCCATCCTCTCCCTGTGTCTTCACATAGTCTTCCCTCTCTGCATGTCAGTGTGCTAATTTCCTCTCCGTATAAGGATATCACTCATTTAGAATTAAGACCCACCCTAATGATCTCATTTTAATGTAATTACTTCTTTAAAGACCCTATCTCCAAATACAGTCACATTTTGAGAGACTTGGGTTTAGGACTTAAATATATGAGTGGGGGACAGGGAATTATTCAGCCCATAACCCTTCCTATTCCTCTTCATTTTTTTTCCTTTTTTTCACTTCCCTTGCTGTTTAATAGTTTACTTCTAAAGCCATTGGCTGCGGCAAAATAAGGTTAGGTGTCCACATCAAAGACAGAGGAAACGCAGCAACCCAAATTTGGGTGTCAGAGCCTAAGAAGAATGAAAAGCACATCCATGTTGGGGCAAGGGTACAATTCCTGGCACCAGGTCTCAGAGTTTGAGCAGGGTGAGCATATTTACTTTGGGAGATGTCAATCAAGCCAAGAATAGAGTGAGGAAGTGTGTGCCCATGGCCACAGGGTATTAGAGCCCAAATGAAGTGAGGAGATTATTACCATGAAGGGGCACCCTGACATGGAATGCTGATTCCACTGGACTGAAGAGAAGCAATAGCAACAAAAGATTTAACAACAAATAATACTGGAGAAGAGAGTTATAAAAATGGAAAAAGAGAAAACTAGAATTAACTCCCTAAGATTTGGATGATATAGAGAGATGTAAATATATACAATATATTCTCTAGCTCTATCCACTGAAGGGGCCTGGGAGCAATGGCATCCCAATAACAATGAGCCCACCAGGTACCCATGTTTTGACTTCTAAAGACCATCTCTGCTAAGAGGAACAAAAGAACCACTCTTTGTGGAGAAATGATTCATTTCAAGGCTGAGGCAGGATAAGCATGAAATGAGTGTGAAACAAACATCTCATTGTGTCAAAAAATAAAAAATAAGAAGGTGGTCAAATAATGAAGGGGAAATGCCAAAAGGACACAGAAACCAACATGAATAAACTCTCACTAGCTAAATAAGGAGACATTTGAGCATCAAAATAATTGATTGTAATCATCATAATGCATAAGATAAAATAGAAAATTCTGAGTCCATGTCAATATAAATAAGTGAATGAATTAAAACTCTATTTGATAAGAAATGGATTCAAAATACCTCCACACAAAATATGTATCACTTACAAAGGGGAAAACAATAACTTTAACCCAGAGAAGCCTTGCAGGTACCATCTTAATCAGGTGATCAAAATTTAAATCATTAGTGAAACAAATTGAAATCACATGCTACCTGGTAGGATACAATGAGAAGCATTCAGTGCTGCCTCTGTGATAGTCCTGACAAAAGAAAATGTTTAGCTTCAATCTTGTCATGAGGAAATATAAGATATAAAACCAAACTGAGAGACATGCTACCAAAATCTGGCCTGGAATCTTCAAAATTATCAAGACACAAAAATTTTTAAAAGGCTAAAGAACTGCTCAAGACTGAAGGAACTTAAAAAATACATAACAACTGTGGTTCTAAATTAGATCCACTTAATAGGAAAAATATTATTGTGATAGTTATTAAAGTGAGTGAAATTGAAGGATTACATGGTATAAATGTATTAATGTTAATTTCCCAATTTTGATGTTTACATTGTGGTTATGTAGGGGAATGTCCTGGGATTTAGATGAGTTTAACTAATGCACATTAAATATTTTAGGGATAAGGCATAAGATCATAAAGTTACTCTCAAATAGTTCAGGGAATAAGTATTCTCTCTCCTCTTCTTATAACTTTTCTCAGGCTTGTGATTTTAGGAAAAAAAATTGCTAAAACTTTAAAATAATTAGATTGAATGAAGAACTTTCTCAACAAAACAGCAAAGAAGAGTATCATAGAGAAAAAAACTGGTATGTTGTTTCAAATTTTATATAGCCAAGAACAAATAAATTCAATGGAAATAGCAAACTGAACAAAAGCATTTGCAACATTTGCAAACAAAGCCGAATTTTGTTCAGAGAAGCACGGTATCCAGCTGTAGATGCTGTACTGGGCTACCCAGATGCTCCCTTTAGAACTGAGGCATTCATTCCTCCAGCTTCCAGGAGTGTTGGCAGTTGCCCCTCTCAGCTAAGCCATTCCTAAGAGATTGTCCCCAGCCAAAGAGAGCCACCTTGCCCAAGTCTGCACTCCTCCTCAGCAGCAGTCTGCATCTTCAACCGGTCAATATAGAACACAAAGACCCAACGCTACTCTACTTTAAGTGACCAAACTCTAAAAGTCTGCACCATCATCAAAATGATGGCAGGGATTGGAGGTGATCTTTTTACAACTACATCTCAATCCAACCCTTTCCTCTGCCCAGTACAATTTCCTTTTGCTTTCCCAAAGGTAAGTTTCCTGAGGATTTGCCACAGTAAATTTCCTGCATGCAAATACTCATCTCAAAATCTGTCCCGCTAGAAACTCAATCTGAGACAATGGGCAAACTGTCCCCAGCCAAAGAGGGGTTGGTGCATTTACACCATCTGATCGATGAGTTTCTGGATGGAACTTCCAGGAAAGAGCTTTAAAAATGAAAAGACTCAGTTAGTATATTCCTATTCTCTTTACCTTCCTCCCTTCGTCCTGCCTAAAATATGGATATAATATACAGAAATAGAGCAGCCGTCTTGGATCCACAAGAATAAAAGCCGTCACTAAGGATGGTGGAGCAAAAAGCTAGAAGGAACCTGGGATTCCTATACAGCCCTTGAGAGCTTCCCTGCCAAATGGTATTAGGGAGCTATAAAGAAAATCCCAGTCATATCAGCCATTAAGCAGTTAGGTCTTCTGTTACTTAGAGATGAATGCATTTCTAACAGATACGTGAATCCACAACAATCTGCCATGGGCTCATGTGATTACATTCCGCCTTCTTCTCCAGTATCACACTCAAGGTCTGAGTTTAGGGCTTCTTCGTGGACAAAATTTAATGACTCTTCTCAATCACTTTTAGACATCAGCAGTTATGCATAGCACCATGAATGATCTGCTGTTTATCATGCAAGATAATGATCTTGACTTTTCACCATATTTAAGACTGACAGTGGAATCTCAAGGTATATGGAAGATATTAACTCCATTTCTTGTTTATTTTTTCCCTAGTTGACCTCCATATCAAATGAAGTTACACAGTCTTTCCTGAAAGTCAGGTGAGTTTTTGACAGAAATGTGTTCATTATATGTACAATAATCTCTTAATTACACAAAAAAAGAGCAAGCTCTCTTAGCTTTGAAAATTGTATGATATACTCTAAGACACTTGACAATTTCCACTACTTCTCATTGCATTGTCTATAGAATGTCACGCATTCTTTGACAGGAACAAATTTTTGTTTTACTGCTATTAATACATAATTATATCATCTTTTTGAATATGTTTTGTGTTACAATTAGTGATCCATATTTAAAACTCAATCACTTGTGAAGATAATAATGACATAATTATACTGAAGTGGTGATTATGTAAACTGATGACATCTGTGGGTAACATGGTTTTTGCATGTACAATGACACTGACAACTTTCCTATGCCTGGCAGACAATTACAGATTGTCTTTCCACACCACCTTCCAATTACAGATATATTAAGAAGGAAATGCACATCTTAGAAATATGGAAACTTGGTATTAATACAAATTTTTTAACCTAAAGATGATCATATTTCAGCAGCATTGTGCAACTTCCTTTCTCTCACAAAATATAATAGTCATTTTTTATCATTATGCATAGATCTACACATTCTAAAAGGGCATTTTATAATATGAATATATCATATTTACTTAATAATTTCCAAATTTAAGCACATATTAATTCTTGTTTTCTCTAGTTCTATTCACTGAAAGGGCCTGGGAGCAGTGGCATCCCAATAGCAATTTTATGGTTTGTCTCATTTATAAATATTGCTAAAATGACCATCCTTGTACAAATACTATAGAATAGGTTTCTAGAACTGAAATTACTGGTTTCAAGGGCATATGTGTTTGTAACATAAATTGGTATTGCCAATTGCCCACCAAAGATGCTGTATTAATTTACTCTGCCTGCAACAGTTTGTGAGAGTATATGCTTCTTCATATGTTCACCCATACCAGCATTACCAATCTTTAAAATGTTTACTAACTTTATAGTCTAAAAGTATTACCTCATTTTTTAAATTTACATATTTTTAAGATTTTTGGCCACTTGTATTTCATCTGAATTGCCTGTTTATATCTTTCACCCATTTTTCTATTATATTGATGGCCTCTTCCTTTATTGATATGTATGTTATCTTTATATTTTTTGCATAGTAAGCCTTTATTTTACATGTTGCAAATATGTGAACTTATTTCTTAATAGTAACTATAGTGTCATTTGCCATATCAAAGTTTTAACATTTTATGTAATTAAATCTTTTAATATTTTTCTCTATGCCTTCCAATTATCTAGTTTTCATAAAATCCAAAATTGTAAAGATACTCATTTCTTAATACATGCCTTTAAGACTATTTAGTACTATTTAGGCAGTATATTATAGAATTTTTATGATGTAAGTAGTCTAACTTTTATTCATTTCTAATAGACAATTATTTTACTTTTTATTTGAGTCTTCAGTTCAAAAGGTTTTTAGAAAAATATTTTTGAATTTTCAAATGTATAGGTAACATTTTTAATTTTTTGTCAGTTTTTATTTTTTTCCTTTCATGTGTTCAGAAAACATAGTGTGTATTATTTTTACTTTGAAAATCACTGAAATTTTGTGTGACTAACAAACATGATTATAAATGTTACATCATAATTTTAATAGAATAAATATTTTTATATGGTAGGCACAAAGAGAAAGAGAGAAAAATTGTTAATTTTATTATTCAAATTCCCTACACATCGACTTTTTGTTTTTAATTTGATAGATCAGATTCCTAGAGATCCATGTTCAAGGCTCACACTATCATTGTGGTTTTGTAAATTTCTTCTGTCATTACTAAAAAATGTGGTTTTGAATAAAGCAATGCTACATGGTAAAGTGAGTTAGGAGAAATGTTGTATAGAAATGATTTTAAGATACATCTTTACAAACAGCAAAGCCAGGTAGAGAAGAGAAGAAAGGGAATTCAAGACTGTTAGGACAACTTCTGAAAACACACAGAGTACATTAAATAAATGGCAACCCCATTTCATCCTGACTTTTAGAACCCTGCTTTTTCAAAAGTTAGGCAGCATTACCCTCCAGAGAGGTGAGATCCTGCTCAGGTACATGGGATTAATAAAATTGTGATATTTTGTCAAGACAGGTTTAAGGATGGACATACTTTTAGCAAACGAGACCTATGAAGAAGTTAGCTGGGGGCCTTCTTGGAAAAGACTTTCCTCTCTGACTTAAAAGAAAAGAAAATGCAAGAAGAAACGTCTTCCCTTCTTTGGATGTGATTGTGTGAAGCCTGGCTGGGGATGAACACAGGCCACAGCTGACATGTGTGGAATGCAAATTAAACATTAAAAGGTTTTGTCCTTGTGCAGCTGAATTATCAACACCATCTGCCACTGGGCTTTTTGTTATCCAAATAATGTATGTCCTTATTATTTAAGCCATTTTTAGTTCAAGATTGTATTGCTTCCAGCTGAAATACTAATACAAAAAAATGTATATGGAAAGGTGGAGCAGTAAGAAGGATCACGTGGGCTTTTTGGGATACTGGTAATGTTTATAAAAGAGTAGTCACTTCATTACTGTTCTTTACATCTCACACATATATACATATATTTTTATATGTAAAAAAAAAAGTATATACTTTTCAGGAAACATCTAGAAGTGTAATAGGGTTGGCACAGAAAGCAAATTGAAGAATGTAATAGGAGAAAGAAAGGCTGAAAAGCGTTTTTAAAGAGTTTTAGATGCTGTGCTCCTAAGCTTTTCTGTAAACAATGGGGAATTCTGCATCTGCTTACATGTAGGAAAGAGCATTTTGGAAGGGATTAGAGAGAGGCTGAAACTAGAGGCTCAGAAACGGAGATAAAGATAAGGTTCTCATCTAAAGGAGCTATTCTACCATCCCTTTATTTCCAGGGCACTGTAAGAAATCACCTGGTCCTTCCCTTTCTCCCTTATTTTGCTCCTTCCCTGTCTCACTCTCTCCCTCTGTCCCTTATGTTCCATACTTGACAAATGGAAGTTCGCTGAAAAGTTGTGCAAGTGTAACACTGAAAAGTTACAGGTTACCTTAGAAATACTATGAGAATGTGTTTTGTAATTTTGGCTATAATAAAGTTGATGTCCTACAGGAAGAGTAACAAATCCATGGATGAAAATGCAGAATTAGAAACTAAAGAAGTGGTTAAAAAAAAAAAGTACAGGAAGAAAGAGATTACAGTTTGTAAACAGGTATATTTCCTAAATTTTTTACTTTTCTCTCCTCTTTCTCCAGATTACACTCTCAGCCTCAAATCGACAGTCTTGTCCTTGCTCGTGAGAACTGCAGACAGTAACAAAGTCAATATTCTACCTATCACTTGTTATTTGGAATTTTTTTAAGCCTATAACTTCAGAAAGTCTGACAATGCCATATTAAAAAGTTTAGAAGGATAGTAAGAAATTTGGGGTACATATGCATACAATAGATCTCTACTAAAAATACAAAAATTAGCCAGTGTGGTGGCATGCATCTGTAGTCCCAGCTACTCAGGAGGCTGAGGCAGGAGAATTGCTTGAACCCAGGAGGCAGAGGTTACAGTGAGCTGAGATTGCCATTGCCCTCCAGCCTGGACAACAGAGCGAGACTCTGTTCCATAAAAATAAAAAATAACAGTGAAGAACATCCTTAAGAGCTGATTAAATATGTCCTCAAAGAAAATGAGCAGAACAATCTAAATAATCCTAGAACATGTAGTTTAGGTGGCATTATTTCCAAATTTCATATTTAGAATGTCCCAAGTAATTAAGAAACATCTCATTTTGCTTTGATTCACATATTCACAGCACCTTTATAAAGGTAAACAACTAGAGTCTGCACAGAAAAAAATAACTATCAAAAGAGTAAACAGACAACCTACAGAATGGGAGAAAAGATTTGTAAACTCTGCATCCAACAAAGGACTAATATCCGTAATCTATTGAAATTTACACAATTCAACAAGGAAAAAACAAATAACCCTATTAAAAAGTGGGCAAAGGACATGAACAGACACTTGAAAGAAGACACACACGTGGCCAATAAATGTGGAAAAAAATGCTTAACATCACTAATCATCAGAGCTATGCAAATCAAAACTACAATGAGATACCATCTCACACCAGTCAGAATGACTGTTATTAAAAAGTCCAAAATTAGAAATTGGCAAGGTTGTGGAGAAAAGGGAATGCTTATACACTGTTGATGGGAATGCAAATTAGTTCAGCCCCTGTGAAAAGCACTTTAAAGATTTTGCAAAGAACTAAAAATAGAATTACCATTTGACCCAACAATCCCATTACTGGGTATATACCCAAAGGAAAATAAATTGTTCTATCAAAAAGACCCCTGCACTTGTATGTTCATCACAGGACTTGTCACAACAGCAAAGACATGAAATCAACCCAGGTGTCCATCAATGGTAGATAGAATAAAGAAAATGTGGAATACTACACGGCCATAAAAAAGAATGAAATCATGTCCTTTGCAGCAATATAGATGCAGCTACAGGCCATTATTCTACACAAATTGACACAAAAACAGAAAATCAAAACCACATATTCTCACTTATCAGTGTAAGCTGAACATTGACTACACACAGACACAAAGATAGGAGCAATAAACACTGAGGATCCCAAAAGGAGGAAAAGAGATGGGGAGGCAAGAGTTGAAAAACTACCTATTGGGTACTATGTTCACTACTTGGGCAAAGGAATCATTCATTAGAAGCCCATATGTCAGCATCACACAATATACTTTTGTAACCAACCTGCACATTTACCCCCAAATCTAAATTTTAAAAAATAGAATTTTATAAACAATAAAACCCTATAATTTTCAAAAAAAAAGAAGAAGAAGAAGATACACAACTGGTACTAGCCTACTGGAGGTCCATTAAGTAAAAGTACAACCATTTAGCTCTGCAGCACTCCTTCAAACTGTGCAACAAAGGACTCCCAAATTCATAGAAAACTGCAACAACAAAAATTAAAAGAACCTTTGTAGAAAGCTGCAATAGAGAAAAGAAACTCTTGAGGAGAAATGGATTTTTTTTAGTTAAATTTTGGCTGGAACTCTCCTTTCAAAAGTAATGAATCTTTCTTCAGCAACCAAAGTCTAATAAAGCCAGTGTGGGGTAACTATAATATAATATATAAATCTATATATATAGATTTCTATAAATATGTGGAGAGTTATATATAACTGTAATATAAATATAAATCCACAATAATAGCCACAATTTATTAGGCCCTGCTTTCAGATCAGATGTTTTACAGTAATTATTTTGAATCCTCACAACTCTACATAGTAGGTACTATTTTCTTCATTTCACATAAGAAAAGAAAGACTCTAGCAGATTATATGCCTAGTCCAAAGTCAAACAGACAATTATCGAGCAGAAATTTGAACCCAGTTCTTCTACCAAAACCCATTCACTTTTCACTATACTACACTGTTCCTAAAGGACTTAAAAGGCTAAAATAGATTGCTGAAAGTGGTGATCCACCTAGGGATGACACTCTTATTTCTGCTGGAGGAGCCAAAAACAACCAGAGGGTTATAAATTACTTGAGACCAGCATTATTCAACTTGTATCCCACCTATTTGGTTTCTTTGTTCAGTCACCACAACTAACTAGTGACATCAGCAAGATGGCAGACTAGAAGCCCCTAGCACTCATCCCCTCCCAAAATAACTGAAGGAGAGCATCACAGCGCATCAGAGAAGTAACAGAAGTCTTGGTGAGCACAGAAACTCAGGATGGCCACATAGAGAATCAGAGGAAATCTCAGGACAACACCATCCCATCCCCCAACTGAGATAAGCTAGAAATCTCTAGGAACTTCTTTCCAAGGCAAGGTGATAAGCAGGTGGATCACAGCAACCCCTGACAACACCTTGGACACCTACAGACCTCACCACTGGAGTCATTTGCCATCTTTACAGCCACAGGCAGTAAGCCCAGCTGAGTGAGCTGGCTAGAGTCCACATAGCCATGTTCCCTCCAGAAAAGATGCCAACACTGTGCCCCACCCTCTGTGGCCCACATGGCTACTGCACTAAGCATCTTGGAAGTGTCTTGCTCTGGAGACAAGTAGCCATGGCTCTCCTTCATACTGAGGCTAAGCCACCACCAAACCACCCCAGTCCAATGGTCTGACATCCCCAAGCTGAGCTGTCAGCATCTCTTATACTCTTTTCCATGGGGCCAAGCAGAGGTTGCCACCTACTTCTCCCCCCATCCCCTTGGGCCAGAGGTGAAGCACCACCCTGTATCCTGAGCAAACAGTACCTTGGAAACTCAGAGCAATCACGCCTCTCAGGTGTCTAAATGGAAGCAATGCCCTACCTCTCAAGAAACAGTGCCTGGTCACCCAGAGCAGTTATGCGCCATAGTACCTAAGCCAAAGCTCCAACCTGCATCCCAGGGATAAAGTGCTTGGGCCACCCAAAGTAGTCACGACACCCAGGCCTGAGCCAAACTGACAAATGGCACCCTGCAGAATCGGTGCCCTGGCTAAGCTGAGCAGCTCAGCATCCTAGAGCTGATTTGACATTGTATCCTCTGTCCAAGGGAAACGCCACTGACTGAGCTGAGACACCCCGTGTTGGGTGTGTATATATTTAGGATAGTTAGATCTTCTTGTTGAATTCAACCCTTTACCACTATCTAATATCCTTCTTTGTCTTTTTTGATCATTGTTGGTTTAAAGTCTGTTTTGTCTGAAATTAGAATAGCAATCTCTACTTTTTTCTGTTTTTCATTTGCTTGGTAGATTTTCCTTCAACCCTTTACTTCGAGTCCATTGGTGTCATTGCATGTGAGATAGAGCTCTTGGACACGGCATAGCATTGGGTCTTCCTTCTTTATTCAACTTGCCACCCTATAACTTTTCATTGGGGCATTTAGCTACTTTACATTTAAGGTTAGTATTGATATGTGTAGATTTGATTCTGTCATCTTGTTGTTATCTGGTTATTATGCAGACGTTTGTGTGGTTGCTTTATAGTGTCACTGGTCTATGTATTTAAAGTGTGTTTTTTTAGTGGCCAGTAATGGTCTTTCTTTTTAATATTTAGCACCTCCTTCAGGACCTCTTATAAGGCAGGTCTTGTGGTAACAAATTCTCTTAGCATTTGCTTGTCTGAAAAAGGATCTTATTTCTCCTTCACTTATAAAGTTTAGTTTGGTTATATGTGAAATTCTTGGTTGGAATCTCTTTTCTTTAAGAATGCTGGATATGAGCCCCCAGTCTCTTCTAGCTTATAGGGGTTTTGCTAGAAGGTCTACTGTTAGCCTAATGGAGTTCTCTTTGTAGGTGACCTAACCCTTCTCTCTGGCTGCTCTTAATATGTTTTCTTTCATTTTGACCTCAGAAAATTTGATAACTATGTGTTTTGTGATTGGTCTTCTTGTGTGGTATTTCACAGGGGTTCTCTG
The DNA here is from genome assembly GCF_049350105.2 of Macaca mulatta. Taxonomy (NCBI): domain Eukaryota; kingdom Metazoa; phylum Chordata; class Mammalia; order Primates; family Cercopithecidae; genus Macaca; species Macaca mulatta. The sequence continues at coordinate 111,768,708 of NC_133409.1, forward strand.
CAGTTCCTGAATTTGAATGTCGGGCTTACTAGCAAGGTTGGGGAAATTTTCAGGGATGATATCCTAAAATCATCTCTGATTTTCCAAGGTGCTTGCTTTCTCTCCCTCTCTTTCAGGGATGCCAGTGTGTCATAGATTTGGTCACTTTATATAATCCTATACTTCTCAGATGTTATGTTTATCCTTCTTTTGTTGTTTTTCCTTTATTTTTGTCTGAGTTATTTCAGAGATTCAGTCTTCAAGCTCTGAGGTTCTTTTCTCAACTTGGTTGATTCCGCTGTTAATACTTGCAATTGAATTCTGAAATATTAATACTTGTAGTGAATTTATCAGCTCTATCACATAAGTTTGGTTCTTTCTTATAAAGGCCATTTTACCTTTCATCTCCTGTATCATTTTGTTGTATTTCTTAGAATCCTTCCATTGGGATTCAACTTTCTCCTGAATCTCAATAATCTTCACTCCTATCCATATTCTGCATCCTATTTCTGTCATTTCAGCCATGTCAGCCTAGTTAAGAACTGTTGCTGGGGAACTAGTGCAGTCATTTCAGATAAGAAGACTCTGGCTTTTTGAGTTGCCAGAATTCTTTCTTATCTTTGTGATCTGATGTTCCTTCAATCTTTGAAATTACTGTCTTTTTCCTTTGTCCTTGTAATGTCCTTGAAGGTTTGATTGTGGTATAAGGTGGGTTCAGTCAACTGGCTTCATTTCTGGAAGATTTTAGGGGGCCAAAGCTCAGCTCAGGACTTCTGAATTGCATTCTCGAACTCTAGGGGGTACTGGTATCACATCCACAGCTTTGTTCTCTGGGTCCTCAAGGTTAGGAACCTGCTGTACTGGAGGGGCCAATGTGTTCCCAGACTGTTGGTGGTGCCAGCCAAAGCATTTCATCAGGCAGTGGCGGCAGGATCCATACTCATTCACACTTGCCAGCAGCAGCAGCAGTAGTGCAGCATTGGTGCATGCTTTTTGGGTGAGGTGGGGCACTGGCAGGTACAGGGTTGCCAGTCTTTGTGTGGACATTTGCAGCAGTGGCAATGGTAGTGTGGGGGCCCTTGCTTTTTATATTAGGTTTAGAATCTATGCCATATGACTGGTTTTTGGCTCTCAGGTTGCTCATATTCCCATTTCCTATTATGTCCTGTATTTCAGAAAACTAAAATTCCCAGGATGTCTTATCTTCCGCCTTTCTGGAAGATTTGGCAATGACAGGCAATGGCAGAAGATAGGAGTGGAAGAGTAGTGAAGCCAGAGTATTTTTCCCTCTCTCTCTTTGCCTTTGGTGGTGCCACTGGCAATGGCTGTATTTCTTCTGTGGTACTAGCTCTCAGCTGCAGCCTCTACCATGCTCCTAAATTTTTCCAGGTATTCTAAAATTTTAGGGTCTGAAAACATTAGTTGTTCCATTGTTTTTCTCATGTGATGGAGAGAGTAGTGTGTTGCTGTTGCCATTCTCTGGATTGCCTTATTATACCCTGTTTGGCTGCTGAGCATTTTTATCATCTGTTTGACCAATTGCCTTTATTAAATTCTCTTTGCTGAACAGCTATAGTGATTATACTGTTTCCTAGCTGGACTCTAACTGATACTGATCCTACATACACGATGAGACTTCCTTGCAAGTTTTGTTCCTCATTATGGGTGTATGTAAGTAACCAGGAAAAAAGAGATGCGGCCGGGCACAGTGGCTCACACCTGTAATCCCAGCACTTTGGAAGCCTGAGGCAGGCAGATCACAAAGTCAAGAGATCGAGCCCATCCTGGCCAACATAGTGAAACCCCATCTCTACTAAAAAAAAATAATAATAATACAAAAATTAGCTTGGTGTGGTGGCAGGTGCCTGTAATCCCAGCTACTCTGGAGGCTGAAGCAGGAGAATCACTTGAACCAGGGAGGTGGAGATTGCAGTGAGCCAAGATTGCACCACTGCACTCCCGCCTGGCAACAGAGTGAGAATCCGTCTCAAAAAAAAAAAAAGAAAAAGAAAAAGAAAAAAGAAAAAAGAGATGCTTAGTAGACGAGTGGATGAAAACGTATGAGCAATATCATAGCAGAGGGAGTGACTTTATCCTCTCACTTATGAATGTCTCACAAATAACTATTAAGAACCTCATATTGGGCCAGGCACAGTGGCTCATGCCTGTAATTCCAGCACTTTGGGAGGCCAAAGTAGGTGGATCACTTGAGGTCAGCAGTTCAAGACCAGACTGGCCAATATGGTCAAACCCTGTCTCTATTTTTAAAAATACAAAAATTTGGGGCATACTGGCACACGCATGTAGTCCCAGCTACTTGGGAGGCTGAGGCATGAGAATCACTTGAAACCAGAAGGGAGAGGTTGCAGTGAGTTGAGAATGTGCCACTGCACTCCAGCCTGGGCAACAACAGAGCAAGACTCTGTCTCAAAACAACAGAGAAGAAAAAAGAACCTCATCCTGGAATAGTTAATCCCACATGGAAGCCAGATTCTCTTCAAAATTTGAAAGTCCAAATATGAAAAACTATTATTTCTTAAAAAGTTACTTATTTAATGCTTGATGGTTAATTTAAATAGAATTAGAAAACTACTATAAGCCTAATCTCCTCTGAAAACTGCATGGTTTTATTCTTAAATAATTTCATTCATTAAGCCCCTCTGAGGCTCAATTCCTCAAATGTGTAATCTAGGATGGAGAGACTAGATCAGTGGTTTTTAAATGGTTTGGAGATATCAACCCATTTGAGAATCTAATGAAATTATAAACTCCTTTCTCAGAAGAACGAACTTGGTCACAACTTTTGTGTACTATTTCAGGGGTTCTCAGACCCTTCGAATCTCATCCAGGGTCCTGTGAAATGTCCACAGACTGATGATTATTAGACACTGGACTAGATCCCAGACATCTCCAAAGGTTCATTTGATTGTTGCATTTTGGGTGGGGTCTATATCAGGTAAGGAAGACAAAACACCTGGAAATTGATTTGAGAAGACTGCCATGGTTATCTTCAATGTTGCCCAATAGAATGAACTGACAAAGATTTTCCCAGTCCTAGAACTCATACCTTTCCCAAGTGCCTGAGATGAGATCAGCTTCTTGGAATTATCAACTTGCTGGCATGCACACAGAGCATGAGGGCTGGAGATGCAAGAGCTCCCTGGGATTGATGATAGAACAAGGCTGCTTGCCATTTCCTCTCCAGTCTGAAAAAAAGGCAAGTAGAAACCCCTAGAGGAATTACAGAATGGTAACATTTCCAAATTTCATAACAGAAACTGGAAACTTTAATAAAGCTCCGCTTTGATTCAGCCATTCCAACATTTTTCACTTGGATGGCTCCTTTGCTGTCTCCCATTCCCCCACACTCCTGCCATCTATATACCTCCTGGTCTCCATCTGTTTCTGAATTGCTTTCAGCATTGACAGACAATGCCAAAATCTAATGATAACACTTTCTTCTCATGAAAAGTATGCATAGTAATCAAAAGGATTACTGTAGATCGAGAAGGAAATGCAACAATTCTAGAGAATATTATTCAGATAACAGAAAGATAGATCATCACTTTTATATTTAATTAAAACTTTAAAAGCCCAGGCTAACCTCCTTTATTTTGTTATAATAAACTTATATAATTTTAGATATTTATTTTTAAATGTAAGTTATACAAAATGGTTGACAGCAGCTATACTGGGCTTCAGAATGCCTGAGCTTTAAGATTCATTTCTGCCATTAACTACTTTTGTGACTTTAGATAACTTAAAATCTTAAGATTAGAATAAGTCATCTCCAAATTGTATTCCAGCTCTAAAAATCTTATCATTTTGCTAGCATTTCTCAAAGTATATTTTAGGAAACAGTGGTCCTTCTAATGTTTTCTCCAAAACAAAAATTGTACATATGCAAAAACTTTTAAGAGACCACACAAATCTATTCACATTTTCATTTTATTCATTAGAAATTCCCGATACAATGTAAGACCTAAAACCATAAAAATCCTAGAAGAAAACCTAGGCAATACCATTCAGGACACAGGCATGGAAAAAGACTTCATGTCTAAAACACCAAAAGCAATGGTAACAAAAGCCAAAATTGACAAACGGGATCTAATTAAACTAAAGAGCTTCTGCAGAGCAAAAGAAATTATCATCAGAGTAAACAGGCAACCTACAGAATGGGAGAAAATTTTCGCAATCTATCCATCTGACAAAGGGCTAATATCCAGAATCTACAAAAACCTTAAACAAATTTACAAGAAAAAATCAAACAACCCCATCAAAAAGTGGGCAAAGGATATGAACAGACACTTCTCAAAAGAAGACATGTATGCAGCCAACAAATATATGAAAAAATCCTCATCATAACTGGTCATTACAGAAATGCAAATCAATACCACAATGAGATACCATCTCATGCCAGTTAGAATGCAGATCATTAAAAAGTCAGGAAACAACAAGTGCTGGAGAGGATGTAAAGAAATAGGAATGCGTTTACACTGTTGGTGGGAACGTAAATTATTTCAAACATTGTGGAAGAGAGTGTGGTGATTCCTCAAGGATCTAGAAATAGAAATACCATTTGACCCAGCCATCCCATTACTGGGGATATACCCAAAGGATTATAAATCATTCTACTATAAAGATACATGCACAGCTATGCTTATTACGGCACTATTAACAATAGCAAAAGCTTGGAACCAACCCAAATGTCCATCAGTGATAGAGTGGATAAAGAAAATGTGGCACATATATGCCATGGAATACTGTACAGCCATAAAAAAGGATAAGCTCATGTCCTTTGCAGGGACATGGATGAAGCTGGAAACCATCATTCTCAGTAAGTTAACACAAGAACAGAAAACCAAACACCATATGTCCTCACTCATAAGTGGGAGCTGAACAATGAGAACACATGGACACAGAGAGGGGAACATCACACACCAGGACCTATCAAGGGGTAGGGGGCTAGGGGAGGGATAGCATTAGGAGAAATGCATAATGTAGGCAACAGGTTGATGGGTGCAGCAAAGCACCATGGCACATGTATACCTATGTAACAAAACTGCATGTTCTGCACATGTACCCCAGAACTTAAAGTATAATTTAAAAAAAAGAACAAAGCTGAAGGCATCACATTACCTGTCTTCAAAATATACAACAAAACTATAGTAATCAAGACAGCATGGTACTGACATTAAAAGAGACAAATAGATCAACATAACAGAATAGAGTGTCCAGAAATAAATCCACATGTTTAAAGTCAATTGATTTTCAGTAAAGAGGCCAAAAACAATGGCCTTTTGCAATGGGGAAAGGACAATCTCTTCTTGGTCTTGGGAAAACTGGATATCCATATGCAGAAAGAAATTAGACTCTCATCTCACATCATATATGAAAATGAACTCAAAACACATTAAGGACTTAAACAAACAAAAGACTTGAAACTGTAAAAAACAAAAAGAAGAAGAGGAAGAGGAAGAGGAGAAGGAAGAGGAAGAGGAAATTCCCAATACAGGCCGGGCGCTTTGGCTCAGGCCTATAATCCTAGCACTTTGGGATGCCGAGGCAAGTGAATTACCTGAGGTCAGGAGTTCGAGATCAGCCTGGCCAACCTGATGTAACCCCGTCTCTACTAAAAATACAAAAATTAGCTGGGCATGGTGGCAGGTGTCTGTAATCCCAATTACTCAGAAGGCTGAGGCAGGAGAATCGCTTGACCCCTGGGAGGCAGAGGTTGCAGTGAGCTGAGATCATGCCATTGCACTCCAGCCTGGGTGATAATAGCGAGACTATGTCTCAAAAAAAGAAGAAAAAAAGAAATTCCCAATACAAGGGAACCTATTGAAGGCCATGAGAAATCTTAAAAGGAAGGAATGGAGGAAGAAACATGTTTAGTTTTGTTTAATTCACTGTTTTCTAAATGTATCTGGCCTCAGAAAAACTTTTATTAAACAGTATCTTTTGAGAGTCCATAAAACACACTTTGAGAAACACTGTTCAAAGTTTTCTATTAGCAAAAGTGTTGATGTTTGAAAATTACTCTCAAGAATTACGGCTCAAAAAAACACTCTCAAGAAAGAAAATTTCCTCAAGAAAGCAGAATTATTAAAAAATTTAAGAGGGTAGAGGTTTCTACAGAATATGTAAATAAATGAGAAAAGACCTAGGATTTTGTGACCCAAAGGGTATTAAGTGGATCCCTTGATAAAGTATTAATCAAAGTCACACTCACCTGAAACTAGGATTGGCTGGGAAAGAGCAGGGCGACAGTGGCAGGGGGCAACATTTCCCAGAGATATCTCTGGCACCATTCATTTTGCAGTTAGCAGCTAACCAAGCTCTTTGGCATGACTGACATCCTGCACATAATTCCTTCAGGCTACCTACAGCCAGGTACAAGTGGGTCAGGTTTTTTTAATTCAGTGAAGGTATTAGCAGGTATATTAGTTTCCTAATATAATAAACAGAAATGTGTTGTCTTACTATTCTGAAAACTAGAAGTCTGAAATCAAGGTGTCATTAGAGCTATGCTTCCTCCAAAACCTGTAAGGGAAAACTTCCTTGCCCCTTCCTAACTTCTGATGGTTTAGTGGCAATCTTTGAGGTTTCATGGCTCATAGCTGCATCTCTTCAATTGTCTATCTTCTCTCTCCATTCAGTATGTTAGCTCTGTGTTTGTCATATATGACTTTTATTGTTTTGAAGTATGTTCCTTCTATGCCCAGTTTGTTGAGCATTTTTATCATAAAGTGATACTGAATTGTATCAAGTGCTTTTTCTGTGTCATTGAGATGATCATATGATTTTTCTCCTTACTTCTGTTGATATAATGTATCACATTTATTGACTTGGGTATGTTAAACTATCCTGACATCCCTGGCATAACTCCCACTTGATCATGGGGTATTCTTTTTTTGATATGCTGTTGAATTCAATTTGCTAGTATTTTGTTAAGGGTGTTGCGTTTATGTTCATGAAGGATTTTTTTTTCTGTGTACTTGTCTGGTCATATCAGAATCGTACTAGCCTCATAGAATGAGCTAGGGAGAATCTCCTCCTCTTCAATCTTTGAGAATAGTTTGAGTAGGGTTGGTATTAGCTTCTTTATGCGTTTAGTAGAATTCAGCAGTAAATTCATTTGGTCCTGGGCTTTTCTCTGTTGGAAGATATTTTGTTACCGATTCACTCTCACTACTCATTATTGAGGTTTTCACTTTAAATATTGGTGGTTGGATGTTTTCTCCTTCTTTCTCATTCAATCTTGGCAGGTTACATGTTTCCAGGAATTTGTTCATTTCTTCTAAGTTTTCCAGTTTGTTAGCATATAGTTGTTCATGATACACTGTGATGATGAATTTTGTATTTCTGTGATATAAGTTGTAATATTCCATTTTCATTTCTGATATTGTTTATTCGGCTCTTCTCTCTTCTTTCCTTACTCTAGCTAGCAGTTTATCAATTTTGTGTATGTTTTTGAAGTACCAACTTTTGTTTTTTGATCCTTTGTAATTTTTATTCTCTATTTCATTTAGTTCTACTCTGGTCTGTGTCATGTCTTTCCTTCTGCTAATTTTGGATTTGGCTTGTTCTGCCTTTTCTAGTTCCTTGAGGTGCATCCTTAGATTGTTTATTTGAAATCTTTCTACTTTTTGATGTAGGTTTTTTGGTTATAAGTTTTCCTATTAGAATTGCTTTTGCTGTGTCCCACAGGTCTACATGTTATGTTTCTGCTCTCATTTGTTTTAAGAATTGTTTTTATTTCCATATTAATTACTTTATTGATCAAATAATGATTCAGGAAAATGTTGTTTAATTTTCATGTATTTGTATAGTTTCCAAGGTTCCTCTTGGTATTGATTTTTGGTTCTATTCCGTTATAATTTGAGAAGATACTTGATACGATTTTGATTTTTTTAATCTGCTGAGATTTGTTTTGTGGGCTAACATATGGTTTATCCTGGAGAATGTTTGATGTGCTGATGTGAAGAATCTGTATTCTTCAGTTTTTTGATAGAATGGTCTATAAATGACTGTTAGGCCCATCTGGTCTAAAGACCAGCTTAAATCCAAAGTTTCTTTGGTGATTTTCTGTCTAGATGATCTAAGGCTGAAATTTGGGTGTTGAAGTATCCCACTATTATTATATTTCAATCTATCTCTCTCTTTAGGTCTAGTAGTATTGCTTCATGAATCTGGGTGTTCCAGTGTTAAGTGCATATGTATTTAGAATTGTATCTTCTTGCTGGATTGATCCCTTTATTATTATATAACGACCCTCTTTGTCTTTTTGTAGGGATTTAGTCAGGATGGTGGGTAAAATTATAAGCCACAAACCTTCTTGGAAGGCCTGAAGGTTTTTGCAAAAGCCTCAGGATAAGGTTATGGCTGAAGGCAACCTAAGCCTTACCTTGAGTAAATAGCTTAAAGTGGGTACAAAGGAAGATAGAGTAGTTTACCTAACTAGCTTGTTTACTCATGTGGTCCTAAGACTAACCTTTGATCTATCTCGGGTGTTTGCTTTCTACTTAGGAGGTCCACAATGCCAATTACCCTCTAGTGGTGTTTACTCGTGACCTTTGTCCATTAATCTTTACTGAATAAATACAAGTCTCACTGACTGATCAAGGCCACGGCTGCTACTAAGTGACCCAGATGCTCAGCCGAACTGACAAGGCAGAATATCTGTGTGTCAGCATACTTTATTCATCTGTTGTTGGGTCAGGGTCTGCGGGACAGACCCCCACATCTTTTTTTGTTGTATTTTACTGCTTTTGACTGAAGTCTGTCTTATTTGATATAGGTATACCTATTCCTGCTCACTTTTGGTTTCTGATTATGTGAAATATCTTTTTTCCATTCATGTCTTTATAGTTAAAGTACATTTCTTGTAGGCACCATATACATTTTTAACCATTCAACCAGTCTACATCTTTTAAGGGTAGAATTTAATCCATTTATAGTCAATGTTCTTATTGTTATGTGAAGTTTTGTTTTTGTCATATTATTCATATTTTCTGGTTGTTTTGCTTTTCTTTGTTCCTTTCATTTTCTTCTATTGTTTGTATTGTGGTTTGGTAGTTTTCTGTAATGGTACTAATTGAGTCCTTTCTCTTCCTCATTTGTGTGTTTACTTTGCCTGTGAGTTTTTTAACTTTGTTTTCATGATAGTAAATCTTGTCCTTTCACTTCTAGATTTAAGACTCCCTTAAACATTTTTCAATGGGCTGTTCTAGTAGTAGTGAATTCCTTCAGCTTTTGTAGCGAATTCCTTCAGCTTGTCTGGGAAATACTTTTTTGCCTTTATTTATAAAGGATAATTTTACTGGATATAGTTTCCTTGGCTGGCAGAGTTTTTTTTTATTTTAGCAATTTGAATATATTATTCCATTCTATCCTGACTGGTAATGTTTCTGCTGAGAAGTTTACAGTTAGTCTGATAGGAGTTCTTTTATAGGTGGCTATACGTTTTTCTCTTGCTGTTTTTTTTAATCACTGTTTGTCTTTGACTTTAGACAGTTTGACTATAATGTGTGATAGAGAAGACCTTTTTGCTTTGTATCTCTTTGGGGATCTCTGAGTCTCTTGTATCTGTATGTCTAAATATCTTGCTAGACTTGGGAAGTTTTCAGCTATTATTTTGTTAAGAGGTTTTCTAACGTTTTCATTTTCTCTTCACCTTCCAGTGAAAACCTCTTAATCCCAACAATTTCAATATTTGGTCACTTTATGGTACCCTATAAGTCACAAAGGCTTTGCTTATTGCTTTTTTCTTCTTCTTCTTTATTTTTATCTGACTGGATTATTTGAAAAGATTGTCTTCAACTTCTGAGATTCTTTCTTCTGCTTAGTCTAGTCTATTGCTGCAGCTCTCAAATGTATTTTGTATTCATTCAATGAATTCTTCAGTTTCAGAATTTCTATTCCATTCTTTTGTATAATATCTAGCTCTTTAGTAAATTTCTCATTCATATCCTGAATTGTTTTTCTGCTATCTTTCTATTGTTTTTCAAAATTATCTAGTATCTCAATGAGCTTCTTTAGAATCATAAGTTGGATTCTTTTTCTGGGATTTTGTGAATTTATTTTTGGTTGTGATCTCTTCCTGGAAAATTTTTATGCTCCTTTGGAGGTGTCATGTTCCCTTGCTTTTTTATGCCTCCAGCATACTTATATTGATATCTCTTCATCTGGTGTAACCATTGCTTCTTCTAATTTTTTGAATTACCTTCATATGAGGGGACTATTTCCTAGAGATGAATCTATGATGGTGGTTAAGTAGGGCACTTTGGCTTCAATTCTGGGTGCATGCAGGAATGTAGTCTCTGTGTGATTTCTTCAGATAATAGCATCAGTGATATCTGTGATTTCCTCAGTGGCTTAGGGTGCAGTTATTATTGGAGGCTGTGGTGAAGTTTTTCTGGGGACTAGGATGCCAGTTGGGCCAGTCTTCAGGCCTCAGTGGTTTCAGTGGTGAGCTGAGCTTGCCTATCCCCAGGACCCAGGCGGGATATGCTGGCACCTGGAGTTAGTGTGTCTAAAGCTGATTCTCGGGTCTCCATGTGGCCTACTCATTTGCTGGTAGCCGCAGCAGTGGGTTGGAAAGCACGATGAGTTATTGGGCCACTGGGAGGCTAGCATGGTGTGGATGATGGTAGTGGCAGTAGTGAGATGACCTTCCAATTCCTGGGCAGTATGCTGGTGTTGGTGTTGGCTTAGATAGGCTGAGTGTGTCTGTCTCCAGGCCTGCAAGAGGCGTGTGCAGGTAAGTGCCAACTATGGTATAGCATCTGAGTGGGGAGGCCCAACCTCACACCCCCAGGAGGATTGTTCAGATGCCAATGGAAGTAGATGAAACTGGGCAATCTCTTAGCCCTTAGACTATGTACTCTGGCACTGAGGAGCAAAGCTAGGCTGGGCAGGTTTATTCTCAGGACCCCAGTGGTCTGTGCTGTGGTAGGCAGGGGCAGGAAATCCCCAGGTCATTGGTAGGATACTCAAGTGAGAGGTGACAGTGACCACACTGCTACCTTTCCACTGTGGAGGGTGGTACTGCCTTCAGTGGCAGGCAGCCTAGGCTGGCTGGTAAGGAACACATGCACCTCTCATGCCTTAGCCCCAGTGTGTTCATGCCTAAGCCACTGCTTAATGTGCAGCATCACATTCAGGCCTTAGGCCCAACATTTTTAGCCCGTGCATTGGCCATGCCTCAGCCCCTGCTGCAGTAGCCTGCAGCCACTCACATCTAAGCCTTATGGGCAGCAGCCATGCCTCTCTCATGCCTTAGGCCCAGTGCTGCTGGGCTTCCAGACAGTATTCAGTCTCCTGGGGGTAGAACTCTAAATCGGAGCCTTGCTATAGCTGCTTAGGTCCCAGGGAATGTGTGGGACCCCATATGAGCTCCCTCTTTGGACAGTTTCATCCCACGATTTCTTGGTAGCTCCCTATGTTAGTTTCAGGACCTGCAAGGGTCGATAGGCTCTCCCATGGCTAGGCATGCAGGAGTTCGTTGTGGAAATGCGTACCAGTAAGGGTTCTTCACTTCCCCTTTCCCTGTATTGGGGAGTCTCTTGGCTCCCAGATGATCCTGGCTGAGCAGGTTGCCTTGCTCCCTTTTCCTTCCTTGCTTTAAGTATTTCCTGTCACTTTTCTTTTGAATTCTAGTTTTCTCTTTTGGATTATCTATTCTAAGTGTGATTATGTACTCACAATTTTGGTTCTCAGTAAAGGAGGAAGGTATAAAATGCCCCTAATCAGTGGTCTTCAAGCCTCCTCCCACAGATAATCTTTCTTTTGTCATATAACATATCATGAGAGTAATTTCTCCTACACTTACCCACACTTACATGAGAGGGGATCATACAAGGGTAAGAGTCATTGGAGGTCATCTTAGAATCTGCCTACAACATCATTCAAAGTTTCTGTTTTGTGTGTCCTAGACACTTTTATGGCCTTAATAGCACTTTATTTTAAAAGTATGAACAGTGTAAAATTGCATCAGAAGCCATAAATTCCACAAGAGAACTATTTAAAATGTCTTTTAAAACTAACATGTTTCAGTTGTTCAAAGTTATCTGGAAAATCTATAATTAGGCTGGTGCTCACTTTGCTGGTCTTTGTCTAAAACACAATATCAGGGAGGGATTTTTCAGAGACATTATTTCTATCACTGTGAAGTTACAAAATCAGAATAAAAACTAGGCTAGGGAGAATATTTTGAAAATTTTTTAAGTTCAAAAAATGCTAAGGTTTAACTTTTACATATTTGTAAACACAGGAAGGAAACCAATTATCCTGAGACTAAGAACATCTGGAGCAATATAAGAAGAGTATTAAGAATGATAGAAAACAACTCTAATCATATACACACTATCTATATTTTCTTGTACTCAGAAATAAATATTCGTTATGTTCAGTGAGCATCTAAACTGTCTCTTGTTCCATGAAATCCACAACTGAAATTCTTAACTCACCAGACTTCCTCTAGTTCAAAATTCCATTTTCCAAATTCTAGCTCCCTTCCTATCAAAGGTCTGAACATTCACAAAATTTATAAAGTGGAGGCTTGCCAATCCTAGAACTCAAATTAATGACTTAAGGCCTTGTAGTATGGACTTTGAAACAGACACCCCATGTCAGACTTTGTAAAAACATCAGGAGAGACACACCAACTTACGAAAATGTGTCAGGTGAAAATACAATTCCTCTTATTAAAAAAGACAATGATACAAACAGTGTGTTTTATTATGTGTCTGAACATTCTATTTGTTTATATCAGCAATTGTATGACAAAAGCAAGGTTTTGGAATGCCATTCTAGCTTCCATTATTTTGAAACAGAGGTTCTAAAACACCAGCCCAAAGCATTCTTCAGAAAAGCATGTCTATCTATGCCACAATGGGGTGTCTGGAAGAGAAGGGAAAATATAGTAAAAAAAAAAAAAAAAAAAAAAAAAAAAAAAAATTCATACATTTGTATTTGTCATAATTAGGTGATGTCTTATTTGGTATTACTAAGAATATAAAATCAAGATGGGAATTGGAGAAAATCTGCTTTGATTTACTTATTAGACAAACTCTATTTCATTTAGGATATATCTGTCTGCAGGTAACAGAATACACAACTAATGATGGCTAAAACCATGAAGACATTTACTGTTTACAAGTAGAGAGATAGATGGTCCCAAGTGGATTCACTAAGTCAACAATGTCGACTAAGACTCTGGCCCTTTCCACTCTTCCCATCTGCCATCCTCAGCACAACAGTGTCTTCCCTCATGACCATAGGATGGCTGCAACAGATCTGAGAGTCATGCTCTCAGCATTCCAAGCAGAAAGGACGAAAGCAGGTAGAAAGGAGCTCTCTTCCATAGTGCTTTTCTTATCAGAGAAGATCTGATATTGCCTACTCTAGATCCATCACACAATTGCAAGAATGTTGGCACATTCACTGGGAGATAATAATTTGAAGTTAATTCTGTGATAGTAGTGCTGGATGCCTATTCAAAATTTATTTTTCCTTCTTCCTTACAGATGTTACTCTTTCCTCCATGTGAGTCAGGTAAAGGTAACCCCATTCCCAGATCCTCATTCTTCTATGTCAATCAAGAGTGTTCCTATAAATCAAGTTTTCTGGTGCTTGCCACTGAAAGCACCTTAACTAATGCACTAAACTATTTATAAAAGTGGGCCTTGAGCCATTCTAAGTATCCAAGAATAGGAAAATGTACTGTGGAAAAATAAATCATGAAATGGAAAGATATTGGCTATATGCTAAGTTTTAAACCTAAACAGAAAACAATATAATCTCACATCTCTACCAAAAAGAAAGCACAAAATGCATATATATGGGGAGGAGACGAAGGTTATAGCCCAAAATGTTAGCAATGAATAATGGAATTGTTGACAACTTTTCTTTCCATTTTTCTTTCTTCCTTTTCTCTTTTGTGTTTCCTAAGTTTTTATCATGAATATATAATAATCTGATAGTAAAACTCAATTTAATATATGCCAAAAGAAGTGTTACCATTATTTGAAAACTATGTGGACTCATATTAAGAAAACTATTATTTCTTCAATGTATTTAATAGTACCAAAAGGAAAATAATCTTGAAGGCTGTTTTTCTAAAGCATATGTATTTATGTAAATGTGTTTTATGGTATAGTCTATTTGTATGTACTGAAAAATATTAATACAATGATAGTAAAAATAAATAAAGTTTCTCTTACCCAACATGAAAATGACTTGTTATACAAGTAATGGCTATTGATTAACAAAAAATCATAATGACTTTATTAATATAATAAAGACCAAGTAATTGTCACTAATGGGTAGAATTATTTTATTTGAGGAAGTTGTAGGAAGAATAAAGTAAAACTATTAGGCAAGGTATGGCAAACAACTTGTGTTAGAAAAACTTCAGACAAATTAATTTTTTTAATAGAGGCTCACTCTGTCACCAGGCTAGAGTGCAGTAGTGCAATCAGAGCTCACTGCAGGCTCTACTTCCTGGGCTCAAGCAATCTTCCCACCTCAGCCTCCTGGGTAGCTGGGACTACAGGCATGCACCACTATGCCTGGCTAATTTTTTAATTTTTTTTTTGTAGAGATGTGGTCTCCCTATTTTTTTTTCCCAGGCTGATCTTGAACCCCTGGGCTCAAAGTATCCTCCCATCTCAGCTTCCCAAAGTGCTTGAATTACAGGTGTGAGCCACTGTGCCCAGTTAGACAAAGCAAGTTTGACGGAGTTTGAGTAAAGAATGATTTATGAGTTGGGCAGCACTCAAAACCAGAGAAGTTCAGAGAACTCCACCCAGCAGCATGAACAGTGAGGTTTTATAACACAAATATGGAAGCAAAGTAGAGAAGTCATCTGATTGACTGCAGATAAGCATTTGTGTTGGTTGGGTATGGTCTGATCATTTGGCTGCCCATAATGGCTGAAGCTTGGCTGTTTATGATTGTCTGAGAATTGGCTGTTTGTTACACTCCTAAATTAGGCTTTTGTTTGTTTACATACTAAGTTAGGTTGTAGTTTGTTACATAGGAACTCAAAGTATGGAGACATCCTCAGGCAAATGGCCTCCTATGTTGTTAGTCTCAAGTAGAGCTATTAAGAAAAAATATTCTGAAGACTTAAAAAGTGAATTTCCTAACTGATGGAAGCCTGAGGTTCTGCAGCAGTGCCTTGGAGGCCACCCCATGTACTGCACTGTGAGGTGGATAAGCTGAGTGCCTAGTGCAGCCCCTCTCCTACTCCAGTTGAGCTGCTTTACTTTTATCCATTATAAAATTTGTTTTCTAGATGTCTTTTGGAAAAATAAAAGGGAATGGGGGAAGTTTTGCTACAACATGTCTGCACAAACGAAGCTTCTTTTTCCTACTAAGAGGATAAACGGGGGTCCGCAGATGCTTATATAATTTACTGGATGAAAATAAATAGACTTCATAAATTACCTCCCAAATATTTGCTTCATACACTCTGAACAACTATTAATGAGGTCAGGGCTACAGGAAGAGAAATTGTAAGATAGCTCTGGTTCCTGCCAAGAGTTAATCTAGGACAGGCTGCTGGATCCCTCCCCCAAAATCAACTCTAGAAAAACTATAGATGCTAGATGGAAACACAGAATGCAGCAATTAACAGCAAGTAAAAAAAGGTAAGAAAACCACACAGACTGAAGCTTGCTATAAATTGATTTGTGTGAGAGTAGGGTGGCCAAAACCCAGGAGCCAGTGATGAGGGAATGGGTTGGAGGAAAGCTTTTTCTCCAGTCTTACCCCCACTTTGTCTTGGAAAACTCATTTCCTGACGCTATATCACAGATAGTAGCAACTTCCTGGGCCCTTTGTGATCATGGAGGGGAAATATCAGAGCAGTGCACAAGTCCATTTGAGGTAAAGAGTTTTGGAAAATATGCCGACTGACCACCCATCCTCAACTCTTCAAAACCCAGGGCTGTGGATGAAACACAGGAGGCTGTCTCCTCCAGTGATGTCTCTTTCCAGGAATTTCAAGATCAGTCCCTGACCAGAGAGCAGCTGAGCAGAATGGCAGCAAACAGCAACTATCAATGAATGTTTGTGGCTCCTGGACTTTTCCTCCTCCCTCTTCCTAATTTGCTGACTGAGTAGGGGTTAGTACTTATCTCCTTCCTAACATATTACCAAACAAAATAGCTGGTAGTCCCAGGAAAACATTGCCTTACAGACTCAAATAACAAACAAGATATCTGGGAAGTATAAGTTATTTAAGTCAACAAACTGAAAAATATATATCATTTGAAACAATGTTGTTGGAACAGACAAGATTTTAAATTAAGCATGATAGATATTCTTTAGAAGATAAGGGGAAAATAAAATAAAACAAAGAAAAATTTTTTCAAACAACCGAGTGGAAATATTATCTATGAAATACTCAAAAGAGAGAACATAGTAGATTGGTGTAATAGCAGGCAGATGCTTTAAAAATCAACTGTAAGAAGACTGGGTTGAGGAGTTTCCCCAGAAGGCGGTGAGAAAGAGAAAAGGAAAAACATACAGAGAGTACAAAACTAAATGTAGCAACATCCACATAATAAGAGTCTTAAAAGGAGGCAAAAAATGAAGAAATATTAGAAAAAGTAATAGAATTAAATGTCTTAGAATTAGAGAAAGATGAAAGACCTCACATTAAAAAGGCCAATTCTGTGCCAAACAGAAGAGACTGGGGAGCCACAGAGATATATTAAAGTTAAATTAGAATGTTAAGGGCAGACAAAACTTTCAAAGATTCCAGAAAGAAAGAGCACATCACCTACAAAAGATCAAGAAGTAGACTGGCATTAGACTTCTCAAAGCAAAATTAGATGAAATAAAACAGTGAAGTAATTTATTAAGGTATTCAAGCAAAAGTCTTGAATATGGAATTTTATATCCAGTCATTCAACACTGAGCATATAGTAAAAAATTTCTCAATTATACAAGGTCTGAAAAATTTTGTAACTTATAATAACTATAAGATGTTTTTTGTAAGCCTCGTGATAACTACAGAGCAAAAAACTACAATAGATACACTAAAAACAAAAAGCAAGGAATTAAAACCTACTACCAGAGAAAATCAGTTAACCACAAAGGAAGACTATAAGAAAGGGAGAAAAAAAAAGAGAAGATTTATAAAATAACCAAAAAAACAAGTAACAAAATATCAGTATTAAGTCCTAATCTATCAATAATAATCTTGGATGTAAATGGCCTGAATTTTCCAACTAAAAGACAGAAAGTGACTGAATGGCTAAAAAGACCCAATCATATGCTGCCCACAAGAAGCTCACTTCACCTATAAAAACACACATAGACTGAAAGCAAAGGAATGAAAAAAAGATATTCCATGCAAACAGAAACTAATAAAGAGCAGGAGTAGCTATACTTATCAGATAAAATAGACTTTAAGTCAGAAATTATTTTTAAAAAAGACAAGACCATTATATAATGATAATGGGGTCGATACTGCAGGATAATTTAATAATTTTTAAATATATACATTCAACACTGAAGCACCTAAGTATATAAAGCAAATATTAACAGGGCTAAAGGGATAGATTTACCGTGATACAATAGCAGTAGGGCACTGCAAAATCTCACTTTCAGCAATAGACAGATAACCCAGTAAGAAAATCAACAAAGGAACATTGGAGTTAAACTACGCCGTTTTTTTGTTTTGTTTTGTTTTGTTTTGTTTTTTGTTTTTTTGACAGAGTTTCACTCTTGTTGCCCAGGTTGGAGTGCAATGGCGCCATCTTGGCTCACTGCAACCTCCACCCCTACACCGCACCCCACCCCAGGTTCCAGCAATTCTCCTGCCTCAAACTCCCAAATAGTTGCCATTACAGGCATGCGCCTCCACACCTGGATAATTTTTGTATTTTTAGTAGAGACAGGATTTCATTATGTTGGTCAGGCTAGTCTCGAACTCCTGACTTCAGGTGATCCACCCACCTCGGCCTCCCAAAGTGCTCAGATTACAGACATGAGCCACAGTGCCCGGCCTAAACTGCACTCTAGACCAAATAAACTAACAGATATTTACAGAACATTCCACTGAACAGCTGCAGAATACACATTCTTCTTAACAGCACATGGAACATTCTACAGGATCAACTACAGGAACAAGTCTCAAAAAATTTTTAACAATTGAAATCATATCAAGTATATTTTCTGACCACAGTGCAATAAAACTAAAAATCAAAAACAGGAAGAACTTTGGAAATTATTTAAATAAATGGAAATTAAACATGCTTATGAATAACCAATGAGTCAATGAAAATATTTTAAAAGAATTAAGGACAAATGCCATATGATTATTTCAATAGATGCTGAAAAAGTATATGATAAAATTCAACATCCCTCATCATAAAAACTCTCAACCAGCTGGACATAGAAGGAACATACCTCAACAAAATAAAGGTCATATGTGACAAACCCACAGCCAACATCATACTAAATGATGAAAGCTAAAACTTTTTCTCTAACATATGGAACAAGACAAGGATGCCCACTTTCACTACTTTTATTCAACATAGTACTAGAAGTTCTAGCCAGAGTAATTGTGCAAGCAAAAGAAACAGAGCCTCAAATTTGGAAAAAAGGAAGTCAAATTGTTCTTGTTTGCAATTACAGGATTATACATAGAGAAAACCCTAAAGACTACACCAAAAACAACTGTTTGAACTTGTAAATGAATTTAGTAAAGTTGTAGAATATAAAATCAACATATGAAAATAAGTAGTGTTCATATATAGCAATAGCAAACAATCTGAAAAACAAAGCAAGAAAATAATTCCTTTCAAAATAGCTACAATGAATAATATAAAATACCTAGGAATAAACTTAACCAAGGAGATGAAAAATCTCTACAATGAAAACTACTAAACATAATGAAAGAAATTAAAGAAGAAACAGATAAGTGGAAAGATATCTTGTGTTCAAGGATTGGAAGAATTAGTATTGTTAAAATGTCCATATTACCTAAAGTGATCTACAGATTCAATGCAATTGCTATCGAAATACTAATGGCATTCTTCATAGAAATAGGAAAAAAATCTTTAAAAATTCATACAGAAACGTAAAAGACTCCAGATAGCCAAAGCAATCCTGAGCAAAAAGAACAAAGCTAAAGGCATTACACTACCTGTATTAGTCCATTCTCACACTGCTATAAAGAACTACCTGAGACCAGGTAATTTATGAAGAAAAGAGGTTTAATTAACTCAGAGTTCCACAGGCTTAACAGGAAGTGTGACTGGGAGGCCTCAGGAAACTTACAATCGTGGCAGAAGGTGAAAGGAAAGCACGCACATTTTACCATGGCAGAGTAGGGGTAGTAGGAAGGGATGTGCCACACACTTTCAAACAACCAGATCTCATGAGAACTCACTCACTATTTTGAGAACAGCAAGGGGGAGGTCCATCCGCCATGATTCAATCACCTCCGACCAGGTCCCTCTTCTGACACATAGGATTACAATTTAAGATGAGATTTGGGAGGCAACACAGAGCCAAACCATATTATTCCACCTGTGGCCCCTTCCAAGTCTCATGTCCTTCTCACATTTCAAAACCAATCATGCCTTCCCAATAGTAACATGATGTCTTAACTCATTCCAGCATTAACTCAAAATTTCAAGTCCAAAGTCTCATCTAAGACAAGGCAAGTCCCTTCTGCCTTTGAGCCTGTAAGATCAAAAATAAGTTACTTCCAAGATACAATGGGGGTACCAGCATTGGGTAAATGCTGACATTCAAAATGGGAGAAACTGGTCAAAACAAAAGGTCTTTGGGCCACATGCAAGTTTGAAACCCAGTAGGGCAGTCTTTAAGAATCAAAACTTCAAAATAATCTATTTTGACACCATGTCTCACATCCATGGCACACTGAAGGAAGGAGTGGGCTAATATAAATTTATATATATTATAAATTTAAAAATTTAAACAAAAAGAAAAAGAAACATGGGATGGGAATCATAATTTCTGAAAAATAAAAATGCAAGGCAAAAACAATCATAAGAGATAAAGAAGAATGTTACAAAAAACAGGAACAATTGAAAAATGTGTCAGTCAATGATACAGTGTATCAACAATGATACAGTGTATCAACAAGGTATAGATTTTAACATACCTTCTTAGAGACTAATATATCAGCCAGAAAAAAATAATATGCAGTAATGTCAATAACCTGAAGAAATTTAAACAATAAGTTCCAATTATTAGACAATAGAGAACTTTTCACCTAAAAGAGAATATTGGATCTTTTTAAGCATACCGTATAACACTTAAAAAGTTAAATCTTGTATTTGTCTATAAGGGAAGATTCAATGCATTCCACAGTATCAGTGGTTTATATACTGCATTCTTCTAGCACAATGCATTAAAATTAGTGACTACTAACAAACAGAGAGCTTTTAAAAAAAAAAAAAAGGCCGGGTGCGGTGGCTCCAGCCTGTAATCCCAGCACTTTGGGAGGCCGAGATGGGCGGATCACGAGGTCAGGAGATGGAGACCATCCTGGCTAACACGGTGAAACCCCGTCTCTACTAAAAAAAAAAAAATACAAAAAAATTAGCCCGGTGAGGTGGCGGGCGCCTGTAGTCCCAGCTACTCGGGAGGCTGAGGCAGGAGAATGGCATAAACCCGGGAGGTGGAGCTTGCAGTGAGCTGAGATCCGGCCACTGCACTCCAGCCTGGGCAACAGAGCGAGACTCCGTCTCAAAAAAAAAAAAAAAAAAAACTCACCTGTTTGGAAATGTATGTTGCCAAATTGTCCCTGCGTTAAAGAGGAAGAGAAACAATATAAAGAACTGACTGGTAATACCAACTTTGCTTTTCAGCCTTTGTTGGACATACCTAAAGCAGTACTCAGAGAAATTTTAACGTTACATTTGTCAAGATACAAGAAAATTTAAAAATAAATTGATGAGTCATTCAACTCAAGATGTTAAGGAAGGGGCTACAGAATAAACTTAAAGAAGTAAGAAGGAAGGAAGTAATAAAGACAGAGAGAAAAATACATAGAATAGAGACCAAATATTAAATAATGAGAAAAGTAATAAAACTAAAGCTGATTCTAGAACAGACTAATAATATTGACCAATAAAATGCAGAATGAAAAAATGGAAACTAACCATAAAAATTTGGGAGAACTTAAAAAATAATAAAAATATTATAAATAATTATATGTGAATAATTCTGAAATCTAGATGAAAATATTAAATGGCTAGAAAATTTTTAAATGCAAAAACTGATGCAAGAAAAAAATAGAAAACTTAGATAAGCCAATTAGGACTAAAGAATCTGAAAAGGTAAAGATCTCACTTCCCCCACAAAAGAAAAAGAAAAAACAACACCAAACAGTTTTTTGTGTGACTGAATCATTAAATTCTGTATTACTACTAGTCATTCACAAAAACAGTAAAAGAATGCAAGCCTGTTTAATCAGGCCATTTTTTCCCCCAAAACTATATAAGAACAGGGCAAGAAAAGAAATATAAGCACATGTCATGTATGAGCATAGCTAAAGCCAACAGAAGTAACTAAAACAACATAGGGGGCAGGGAAGCCAGCATTCCAGAAACGTTAAAGGCCTCACAAAAGTTTTATTTAATGATATGCTTTATTCACTTAAGGAGAACATCAGCAAATTAATAAAAATATCAATAGCTATTCATATTTGTAGGCAAATCATACAACTATATTGCTTTGATTTGAAATAACCCTGTATAAGAAATAACCTCCCCATCATGGAAAATTCTAGATAAATACAATAACTAACTTAAGGCATTTTGTTACATAAAAGATAATATACCACTAACATATGTGAGTGAAAAGGATGATTTATTACATTCATTCCACTTGCCCCAATTTTATGTATAGTTTAGTGGGGTAGGGTCCAAAGAAATGAAATACAGGACAATTTAGAAGTGTCAACTTTGTTCCCCAAAAGATTGGGTTATACAGTGAGGTTAGCAGGCCCTCCTGGATCCCTGGAGGGACAGCCCTTCTGACTCTGCTATAAACTGACCCTGCTCATATTCCAGAAGTAGGAAGCCACTAAACATATTCATCACCTTCTACTAAGATGGCTTCTGGGGGCCAGAAAGCACTTAAATGCCAGGATTGACTTTTTTTTCACCCTAGTCTGAATAAATCTAGCTTTTAAGGAGGAGAGAAGGCACTTTTTGGAGAAGTCATTTCCATAACAAAAGGAGCATTACAATTGCCTTCTCTGTAGCAGAAAAAAAGTGAAGCATGTATTTAAACTAAGTATCAGACCACATCCTGTGTCACATGGCATGGTATGGGAGTAATGACTGATTGCTGGCACAAAACGATAACTCTTTGGAAAAGAGTCTTATCCCTTTGTCCTTTTTCAGGAGTCATTACTTAAAAATTTAATGGGGCTAATTCAAAAAAGAAGAATCTATCCTTCCAGGAAGACAAAAATAAATTCCTCATCCCCTCTCACCTACCCTCCATACATACACAGATGTATACACACACACACACACACACACACACACACACACAAACCAGAGGAGCTGGGCTCCTAGGCAGAGGCCCCAAGACACACAGCAAAGTCCAGAAGACACCAAGGTTTGGGGCTGCCAATCCAGACACATCTGAAGATTTTCTAGTTCATTCTCCTGCCTTTCAGCTCGGGGGAGAGACAAGAGGAATCTTTAGTTGAACGATGTATCCAACCAGGAGCACTGTTCCCAGGATGAATCAACTCTACCTCTCAACTGGGTAGAAAAATATTTTTTCCTAAATCTTATAGGGAGTTTGTGTTCCCATGCAAAAAGAGGATGAAGCAAGAATTAGGAAATCCTAATAAAAATAATCTAAGACTGTCTTTAAAATCATATAAATTCATTCTGATTTCCTCACATTTATTTTTTCAAAGATCAATACAATTTTTACATAAATCTTAAATTCTGTAGGATTGTACGGCAGGAAGAAGTCCAAATCAAGACATTTTATAAATAAGGAAGCTGTAGGACAGCTCTTAAAAGAGAGCCAGGACTTGAACCCAAATGTCCTGACCACTAGTCCAAAATTGTTTCCACACTATGTTACTTTTCTGATAATTATGCATATACACATTCTGGAAGAATTTTTTTTTTTTTTTTTTTTTGAGACGGTGTCTCGCTCTGTCACCCAGGCTGGAGTGCAGTGGCACAATCTCGGCTCACCACAACCTCCACCTCCCCAGTTCAATTGATTCTCCTGCCTCAGCCTCCCAAGTAGCTGGGGACTACAGGCGCCCGCCACCACGTCAGGCTAATTTTTTGTATTTTTAGTAGAGACAGGGTTTCACCCTGTTAGCCAGGATGGTCTCAATCTCCTGACCTCGTGATCCACCTGCCTCAGCCTCCCAAAGTGCTGGGATTACCGGCGTGAGCCACCGCGCCGGCCAAAGATAAATTTTTAAAGGAAATCTCATTCAATCCATCATGTTTTAATTCACAACCAAGAAATTTTGCTGAACTATCAGAACATATTTGTGTCTCCCTATAAAACCATCAATGGTATTTATAGCTTTACTTAAATAAGCACAGCAAAAACAAATGGTAATTAACTAATCCAGATTTCCTGCCTGGGATTTGCTCTATACATGCCTTTTTTTTCTTCTTCTTCTTCTTCTTTTTTCATTTATTTGGAAAAAATTACCTTAACGCTCATTAACAGAAACATGAGTTAACTTCCTTTTTTTCTTTTTTTAAGGCAGAGTCTCACTCTGTCATCCAGGCTGGAGAGAGTGGCATAATCTCAGCTCACTGCAGCCTCAACCTCCCCAGCTCAAGCGATCTGCTCACCTCAGCCCCCAAAACAGCCGGCACTACAGGCACGCACCACCACGCCCGGCTAATTTTTGTATTTTTTTGTAGAGACCAGGGTTTTGCCAAGGCTGGTCTCCAACTCCTGGGCTCAAGCGACCCACTTCAGCCTCCCAAAGTGCTGGGATTACAGGCATGGGCCACCACACCCAGCGGAAAGTTCATTTTCTTAAATGGTGAATATAATAAGTTAAAGAAAAAGTAGGAAGGATCTAGTATCTAATGAAAGTGAATTATACCTGCTCAGAGACCCTCCGTCATTCAGCACGTTGCTGTCACAATTCACTACGATGGCACTCCGTTTTCAGCTTCTCCATTCATTAAGCATTGCCATTATTTTATGTATTTATTTGTAGTGGATTTTAAAAGGGAAACGGGGAGGATTCCAAATTACCTGCATCTGTAAATGAACCATTGGCCTTCTACTAGCTTCTACTTTAAATGCTTCTGTTAGCACACATACCAAACCTAGTGCCAAGATAACAATCAGGTAAAATTAAAAGCAATAGCCTGCAGCTGGAAAGGAAAACAGCAGTAATTTATTCTTTGAGTTGGGGCACGAGTTCTGATTAAAATTAATGATTAAAAAAGAAATCTTCAAGTTTGGCTACAAATTTCTCAGTATGCTTGGATTAGCCAACTTATGTCATCAACTAGGGTCTAAATTAAAGGAAAATTCCTGTATTGACTAGACAGCTATCTGTTCAACAATGAAATGTTGGAAATTGTTTCCTCCCTCATATTTTTCTCTAAGCTCTTCCTACAAGACTGAACCATAATCATTTAATTCATTGACATGCTTCACAATGGCTTAAAAGGATGTCCTATTTTCTTCTAAAGAAATGTTCTAACATGTTAGTTTATATGCACATATTAAGATTCTCTGTTTTTTCTTAATTCTTCTCACAAAAAGCTCACATAATTACAGTGTACCCTGGAGATCATCGATACACCAACCTTGTCATCTGACAGTTGAGATAAAACTAAGATAAGAGAGCCTTACACCTGGTCCATTGTTTGGTCCCCGATGTTATAGTGGCTTTCTTTTCTATCCTAACTACTAACCACCATCTTCCGTGGCCATGTAGTGGTAACATAATAGGTACTATAATAATAGTAGTTCAAGTTGCATTTCCCCTACAAAAAAATTGTGCTTAAGTAGTTCCAACACTGATCCAAATGATGCAACTTTTTTTTTTTTTTTTTTTTTTTGAGAAGGAGTCTTGCTCTGTCACCCAGGCTGGAGTGCAGTGGCACAATCTCAACTCACTGCAACCTCCACCTCCTGTGTTCAAGCGATTCTCCTGCCTCAACCTCCCTAGTAGTTGGGACTACAGGCATGTGCCACGACACTCAGCTAACATTTGTAATTTTAGTAGAGACAGGGTTTCGCCATGTTGGCTAGGCTGGTCTCGAACTCCTGACCTCAGGTGATCCACTTACCTCAGGTGATCCACTTGCCTCAGCCTTCCAACAGTAGTGCAATTTTA
The DNA here is from genome assembly GCF_049350105.2 of Macaca mulatta. Taxonomy (NCBI): domain Eukaryota; kingdom Metazoa; phylum Chordata; class Mammalia; order Primates; family Cercopithecidae; genus Macaca; species Macaca mulatta. Next base: position 111,794,044 of record NC_133409.1, read on the forward strand.
AAGCAACATTTGATAATAAAATTTCAAGTCAACAGATTAATTGGATGTCTCCTTACAGCTAATTGTGACTATATGTAACTTATTTGTTTATTTATTCAACCACCATTTCTTGAGCACCAGGAACTGTTCTAAGAGCAAACAAGAGAAATCAAGAGAGAGAGAGTTAGAACTTATAATCTACTGGGGAAAACAAGCAATAAAATGGTAAGTTTATAAAAGAATTAGTAACATTTCAACTAGTGATAAGGACCATAGAGAAAGAAATCCAAAATGCATCAAAAAAGTGATTGCTTCAGGGAGGTAGAAGACAGGGTAACCTTAGCTTGAGTGGACAGGGAAATGTCAGAGAAATGACATTTATGCCCAGATCTGAATGACAAGGTAAAAGCAGGAAGCACACCTGAGCAGAGGTGGCAGGGTAGGGTTTGACCTGTGACGTAGTGTACATGTCCTTCTCTCCAAGTATTCTTGTCCAAAAGACTGAACATGAGCCAAACTCTTTCCACCTTCAGGCCTGCCTCTAGGAAAAATTGAATGTAGATAAAATTTATCCTGGTAATCTGAAGCCCTTCTTTCCAACCTTCTGTTTTCTCTCTTCCCTTCACTGATGCCTGAGGTTATATCCCCAAATCACCCATCATCTTCTTCCTCTTTCCACCCCCAACTGCATGCAAAGCAACCCTGTGATGCAGTGATGCTCTTTAAATTATTATACTGAAAACCCTACTGCAGATGGGCATGAACCCATGCACATGAGGGCTCTGCATCTGTGTGTTATGCTATGAGGAAGTCATGGGAAATGTAAGTTACAGATCAGGCTCTCCAGGAATGTACCGTCTATTAGGAAGACTCAATGCACAAATAACCATCACTGAATCCTCAAGGTGTGCATTAACCACGTGGTAGAGAACAGCTACATGGTTAATCCACATTAAAAGGAGTGCCTAAAATGGAAACATCACCACCTGTGTAAACCTGGACTCTTATAATACAAAGAAATTTCAAAAAATAAAGGCTTAGTTGGTGAATATGTCTCACAATGACCCTCAAGATGACCTGTTCTTTGTGCCTAATGAAAGCCTGGAGTTATCAGGATGCCCATTTCTACTAGAAAGGCTATTTGCCTCAAGCCCAACTTCCATGCTGGCCTTTAAAACAAGCTTGCTACTTCAAGTATTTCAAAGCTATTTGTGGCATTTCTACTAAAATAATACTTGGAAAAATGCAGTAAGTAATAAATGTGATGGTAAACTGTTTATGTGGAGAGCATTAAGTGGGATTATCAAAAGCCGTTGACTGGAGAGTTGAGGAAAAGACTGTAGTCTATTTCTGCTGGAAGAAGTCAAGAGCTCTGGATTCTAACAGTCCCAACCACACACTTCAAGCAGGGCATTTAAACATGTTTACAAGTGACTAGTAAGGAACTGAACTTTGAAAGAGCCTTTGATCAAACTTGGCTTTGGCTTTCACAGGTCTGAGAGAGTGGCATCTGGGACTTGTTTACAAAGATTGGGATAAAAAGCTATTTACATTTCAAATACATATTTGCCCTTGAAAGAAACAACTTCAGATGGTTTGCAGGTTTTATTTGGAGACCCAGTCAAAGGCGGAGTCCTCAACTGGGAGAAATACTGTCCCACAGTTTTGATTGCCACATTGTGGGGATAATTCCTCAGGCATCTCCCATCTGAGGGTAACCCAAGGAGCCAAATGTCATGTGAGAGACAGTTGGACACTCCCATACAACCAAGAATTGTCCCCACTAAAATGCAAGTTATCTAAGTAAAATAAGCCGGTCACAAGAAGAGAAATACTTATATGAAGTATCTAGAATAGTCAGATTCAGAGACAGAAAGTATGATGGTGGTCACCAGCAGATGGGAATGAGGATCAGGGAAGGGATGGAGAGTCACTATCTTATGGGTACAGAGTTTTGGTATTGCAAGATGAAAAGAGTTCTGAAGATGGACAATGGAATTGGTTGCACGACAATGTGAAGTACTCTACAGCATTGAATTGTACACTTACAAATGGTTAAGACGGTAAATTTTATGTTACATATATTTTACCACCATTAAAAATGCAATGGCACCTCCGGTTGAGATACACTGAATCCCAGTCCAACTGTGAATCAGCCAAATTGAACATCAGTGCCAAGGAACACACTCCTTTCTCTTCCATCGCTTAGCATTAACGAGGGTAGAGTCATAGCATTTAGCTGTAATACAAAGCCCACAGCCAAGCAGTTGAAAGTCTCATGAAATATAAACAATAACAAGTTAATACAGATCAAATCATTATGATATATGCAAAGAGACTCCATTCCAGTTGGTCTAAGAACTCAGAGAACACCTCATTGGGTTCCAGATACGATTACATGTATAAAAGATCTTTTTTAAGTTATAAAACAGGGGCCGGGCGCGGTGGCTCAAGCCTGTAATCCCAGCACTTTGGGAGGCCGAGACGGGCGGATCACGAGGTCAGGAGATCGAGACCATCCTGGCTAACACGGTGAAACCCCGTCTCTACTAAAAAATACAAAAAACTAGCCGGGCGAGGCGGCGGGCGCCTGTAGTCCCAGCTACTCGGGAGGCTGAGGCAGGAGAATGGCGTAAACCCGGGAGGCGGAGCTTGCAGTGAGCTGAGATCCGGCCACCACACTCCAGCCTGGGTGACAGAGCGAGACTCCGTCTCAAAAAAAAAAAAAAAAAAAAAAAAAAAGTTATAAAACAATATATAAATAAGGTATCATACTTCCTATTTAATACAAATCCTCAATCTTGTTCCTTCAAATTACGACAAACATTCTACCACAAACAGAATCAGAAGGGCTTTATCTGGCCTAATTTTCTCAGAACACAATAGTTACTACACAAGAGGAGGGAGAAAACACATTAATTTTGCATGCCGGCATACACTACCAAATTTTGTGCTTATACTGTTACAAATCCGTTTTAAAAAGCGTGACATGCCTGCGGAAATATGAACAAACAATTTTCTAAAGATATACAAATCGAGAGATAAATATATGAAAGTGTTTGATTTCATTAGTATTTGGAAGGTGCTAATTAAATAACTAAGATATATAGCCTTATTAGCAAGATTAGAAACGATGTGGCTAGACTATAGGCCCTACCTCTTGCCTTGCCCCAGAGACTAATAAGCTCCTTGATTAAGAAAAATCATTGCTAGAACAGTCATCTCACAGATTGCCTTTATACATGCAAAGAAAAAGACAGAAAGGGATGCAGATCCTTTCCTGCCCTTGCAGTCCCTAAGGTGCGTGATCTGGAAACAGGAATAAAAAGAATGCTAGCCTACATGAAAAGAAAGAAACAGCTTGCAAACTATAAGACAAGAAAACAATTTCGTCTTCTTTAGGAATTGAAACGATCCATTGCCCAAGAATTAAAACTTAACCTTGGGAGATACATGAGCACTTATTGGGTTTAACAGGAGTAATGGTAAATAGCCAGATGGGCCCTCACCTGGCCTGGTCCTACAGAGGGACTTGTGCTCCAAACCCTCTCAAACAGAAGGGCTTGGCCGGGCGCGGTGGCTCAAGCCTGTGGCGGATCACGAGGCCAGGAGATCGAGAGACGATCCCGGCTAACACGGTGAAACCCCGTCTCTACTAAAAAAAAATACAAAAAAACTAGCCGGGCGAGGTGGCGGGCGCCTGTAGTCCCAGCTACTGGGGAGGCTGAGGCAGGAGAACGGCGTAAACCCGGGAGGCGGAGCTTGCAGTGAGCTGAGATCCGGCCACTGCACTCCAGCCTGGGTGACAAAGCAAGACTCCGTCTCAAAAAAAAAAAAAAAAAAACAGAAGGGCTTGCTTCTTTCTTAACTGCTTGCTCTTTGGATTTCGGAGAAAATATCACTAAGTACATCATATTACTTCCCACTTCCTTTAAGTTCTTTTTATTTTTATTTTTAATTGCCTAGGCCCCTTAGTAAAGAAAGTTGCAAACACCTAAACAGCTAGTTTGGTGGTTTGGGGAGAATAAAGCACAGATTGCCCAGGAAAGGTCTCCACTGTAAGGTAGAGAAGGGGGCCAGCAGCCTGTCAAGTCAGGCCAGCCAGTGGCCAACAGCAGGAAGGCCCTGCCTACATTGCATATCCCCTGCTGGCAGGGACTAGATCGTCTTCTTTGTTTAATCTTGTTCAGCATTAGGCCCAATGCCTTATCATTAAGTAATGCTCAATTCCTTCACAGGCCCATTTTTATGGCAACTATCAAGTGGCATTTTTCCTTTAATACAAAAACAGACTCTTGTTTTCCTCCAGATGTTTCCCTCTCACTTGGAGTTTAGTGAAATAGTTTATTAAATAAAATATCGCAGTGATGGGTTACAAATGACCCTGGGGGCAGGAGTGGGAAAATTGAAAATTCCCTGAAACAAAAATATCTCATCCCCATTTCTTCTGGGGTGAATTGCATGGGGCCCAGTTTAGGACAGGACACCTTACATCACTTATGGATTGTGAGGCTGTGTTTCATTAGAAGATCGCTAGGAATTTATGTCGATCTGGATGCTGCTCAAGCCCTAGAGGCCAAGTGCTGACGGTGGGTGAGACATTTTATGCCCAGTGCTCCTGGAATGAAAGAAAACAGCTGTGTTTGTTTAAAAAAAAGAAAACAGGTGGACATCATTACCATGATGGTCAAATAGTCATTGGATAAAAAGTAATTTATCTCCCTTTACAGGAGGCAAGGCGATGAGTCTGTCAGGGGAATGCTCTTTAAATTAGGGCCTAGAAATTTGGGAAAAAAGTGCAAAATTCTCTTCATTACTTCCAGCTCTCCAGAGTCCAGGAGACTTTTTAACAATGACACATCTAGTGGCTTTAGTGCCATTTGAGAAATAAGCAAAATCCTCTGATGCAATATTTTCCTTTATTAAAAATATTAGCTATTCATCAAGAGCACTGTCTTAGCCCCAGATGTCTAAAACTACCATTGGGATGGATCTTATCTCAGGATAGGAGGGCATCATTTAACTACCTGAGAGGGAAAAGCAGACACATTCCAATGCTGTCCAACAACATAACTCAAGACACGCCAAGACTCTTTCATGACATCTGTTATAACTACTCCATTGTTATCTAATGAATGTTCCCCCTGAATCCCCCTAGGTGATGTGTCCTTCCCCCCAAAAGCCACAGGGGCAGAGAGAAAGGAAAAGCGGGGAGGGCATCCCTGAGTCTGTAGCCAAGACTGCTTGCAGGATTTTGCATCCCATTGACCCTGTCATCTATTCCTTCCAATGCTAGTAAATATCTCAGAAACTATTCCCTTTGTCCCCACCACCTCTGTGATCTGGATTACTGGAATAACCTCCCAAAATACCCATAGCCACTCCAAAATCAACCTTTTTATCTACTCCAAATCAGCCCACATACCACATTTGCCTTTATGGGGAAAAAAAAAAAAAAAAAAAAGTTTATGCAGTTTGACACTCCCCAACTCAATAACAAATGAATAGCAACAACAAAAACAATTCTTATTCAAATGGCTCACCACAACATCCAGACTAGACTCACCCTTCCTATCCTAAATGTCTGCCCACAGATAATAGTTCCAATGACTGGAAAGAACTCAGCCAAATGCAGCTAACCACAGACAGTTTGACCTGGACAGCCTGAAGTGGAACTGAACTAGGTAATAATGGGCTGTGAGGGCCTCAGCAAAGAGGAGGGTCTTTAGCAAGCCTGGCCTTAAGTAAAAACGAGGAAGAATAGAGAGCATCATGAGGAAGAATGGCAAGCACATGGGGCTTTTCACTTGAATCTCTCGCTTACAGTGAGATACAGGGTAGGCTGAGGCAAATGGTAAGTGAGCCCTCACAGGCAGCCTCAGGACACAGCTGTAGAGCTTAACCATGAACTTGTACATCTGAAGGAACCTGCAGTGGGAGGAGGGAGTTGTGCCTTGAGCATCCCAAACTAAGCCAGTGAGCCACAAAGGCAGGCTGGGGTAAAGACTCTGTTCTAGGTGGAATAGATTCTTCCCCAGTCCTTCAGGCTGTTGTGTTTCTCAGCCAGGTCTTCAGGGCAGATGAATTTTACCAGTGTTACTGAGCACGCTCAAGGTTCTAGATTTAACTCATTAGAGCCAGGACTAGGTTCTGGGCTGGCTGCACAGAATTTCATTCTGCATTTCCAAAGAGGGAGCTGTAGCACGACCAACCTCATGGTTTGTCAACACATCTACAGTTACTCACTAGCAAAGACTATCAACTAGGCTCTGAATTGAATCATACGTGAGAAAGTACCCTTCCCCAGGGGGCAAGAAAGGGTGGTAGGGCTGCCACCACTGCAAATTTCTCAACTTTGCAAGAAGGTAGCGATGTCTCAGGTACCACTTTCTGAGAGTGAAAATAGGATGGATTTTTTTCCCTTAAACAAAACTGATGAGAAATTTCTTCCAGTTGATATTAGGTTATTAATTCATTGTGGTTTCTGGACAACTGGCATTGATTGGCATCCTGATAAAACTAAAACCAACTATTGGTTTCTGTCATTGGTTGGTTGGTTATTATTGTCTGGTTTCATCTAAACTTCTAACATCAGATACTAGGGTTTCTTCTGTGATCTTTGGCAACACTACATACTAGGTTCTGGGAATATCATTTAAGTTACTCACTGAAGTTGTTGGGTGTGGGACTAGCACTGTGAGGCTCTGTTGACTCTTTGTACTCTTTTCAAAAAGGAGGTTTGTCAGAGAACTGGCATCAGAGATTCTGAGGCCCTAAGTCAATTGTACCCATACAAATGAGTGGCATGCGGGATCTAGGTGTGTACACAGAGGCCAAGGACTTCTAACCAAGACTGAACAGAATGAGAAACTGGGAAGGACAGTAATTTATGTTATTAACTCATAAAAGCAACAGAACATGATTTGTGGCCTTAATTTTTTAATATACATTTTAATTTCTCTCAGGGAATTTTATAAGGGCAGAAGTTTGAATTCAGATTTTGGACATCCCAAAGTTGTGGAAAAAGCTAAACTAATTACCGCTTTAAAAGGCAAAGGATTTATGCTGGGTTTTATTGTTATGTTTATTTACTAGTCATATAATCACAACAAAACCTTGAGAGACAATGTTGGGCATAAATTGGGATAGCAATTAGAAGAGGAAATAACTTTCACCCTTGGACACAAAGTGGTTTTTGAGTTTCGTTAATATGTTTTAACCACGTATGTACTTTCTGGGTCAAAATCTATGTTGCCTACCAGTTGGTCCCAGAATAACAACTAAAGGAACAGTGTTTGGTATTGAAGGGTAACCAGGTGAAGATGGGATCAGGATTATCCTGAAGACAGCGATCATCTTACCCAAAGGGGATGGTTGTGCCCCCGGTTGACCTTGAGCTTAATGATTAAGCCCAATGAGCAAGAGAGCACAAGGCAGAGAATGTTAGGGGAAACATTCCTCGACACTCCTGTTGTTTCCTTCCAGGTAGAGGTTGCTTAACTGAAGTGGCCATTCTGACCTCTTGCTGCCACTTTCCTCTCTCAAAGCAGATGAGATGCAGTGACTCACATGATTAGCAAATGTGGGCAGCATGCCCAGTTTAGTTCTTTCCTCCTCTTAAGAGTGAGCTGCCTATAGATATCATTCATTATGCTACTCCTTCAGGGATCTGTTATGAGGTCTTTTGGGTCTCACACAATACTAGAATATCAGATTTAACCTTTATTAGAAATGAATGTGATGTCTTGGTTTCTCATCTGCCATTCCTTTGTTTTATTTCTGTTTATTCAGCAGTAAGGGAAGGAGGAGGAGGCACTGTTTATTGAGACCCACTACTCCTCTAACACTGTTTATCTGCTAGAGTCATACCTCTTGTTGTTGTTGTTGTTGTGATTATAAATGGAATAACACTTTACTCACAGAGAAGACACAGAGCGAGATCAGCTTTAATAAGTGAGCACTGGTCCCCCACAGCCCAGCAGGTCTCACCCGACAGCCAATGCAGGTAGACAGTCTGCACTGCAACCCTCTAAGGGTTGGTCAGGAGCCATGATATGAACATGCTCAAGCCGAACAAAGCACACATCAAGGAAACAACAGGGAAAGATACTTCCAAACAAGATGATGAGTCCAGTACAAGCTATGATGGCTCCCTGTCTCTCTGGAAGGAAATGCTCCAGGCCTGAGGCACAATTGTATCAGACACTGCAAGGGTCAAGCAAGCTGTTCATGGCTGCCTTTCTCAGCAAGTATCAATATTGTTATGCTCTTGGTGGGTGGTCATTTATTGTTTACTCTGTCCGAATCTCCTTCCTACCTGCTTTATTTATTTATTTATTTATTTATTTACTTATTTATTGTTTTTGAGACTAAGTCTCGCTCTGTCACCCAGGTTGGAGAGCAGTGGCACAATCTCAACTCACTGCAAGCTCCGCCTCCCGGGTTCACTCCATTCTCCTGTCTCAGCCTCCCAAGTAGCTGGGACTACAGACGCCCGCCACCATGCCCGGCTAATTTTTTGTATTTTTAGTAGAGACAGGGTTTCACCGTGTTAGCCAGGGTGGTCTCGATCTCCTGACCTCGTGATCCGCCCGCCTCGGCCTCCCAAAGTGCTGGGATTACAGGCGTGAGCCACTGCGCCTGGCCTGTTTTTTTTAAATAAATTTTATTGTATACATTTAAGACATACAACATGATGTTATAAGATACATATAGACAGCAAAATGGTTTCCATAGGGAAGCAAATTAACATATCCATCATTTCATATTTTTTATATTGACACAGTCATGTTAGTGTTGATTCTAAGCCTTTTATAAGATAGTTCCACCTTCCTCAAAAGTATTTCCCTCTCATTTTCCAGTTCCTCAAGGCTCAGCAACTCCTCAAATCTCTTCCTAAATAATCCTATTCCCTGTACCTCATCTAATTTACATTCTATCATTCATATTAGTGCAGAGTTATTTTATACACCTTTTATTTCCTGAGCATCTGAACTCTTACGCTTGTTTGTAATACCTCCATCTTTGTGTTCCCCAACACAGTGTACACACGCTGAAAGCAACTGATAAATTACTATTTTAATGAGCACTTTCTCTGCATTTCTCTGACATCTAAAAACATTCTGAAAAGTCTTCTATTTTAATAGAATGATAATAACTTTAAAAATCTGAATGTTTGGACCATGATATAGTTGGGATATTTGTCCTCTCCAAATCTCACATTGAAATGTGATCACCAAGGTTGGAGCTGCGGCCCAGTGGGAGGTGTTTGAGTCATGGGGGCAATCCCCTTATGAATGGCTTGGTGCCCTTCCCATAGTAATGAGTTCTCACTCCATTCATGCACAAAGGAGCCAGCCGTTTAAAGGAGCCTTACCACTATTCACAATAGCAAAGACTTGGAATCAACCCAAATGTCCATCAGTGACAGACTGGATTAAGAAAATGTGGCACATATACACCATGGAATACTATGCAGCCATAAAAAAGGATGAGTTTGTGTCCTTTGTAGGGACATGGATGCAGCTGGAAACCATCATTCTTAGCAAACTATCACAAGAACAGAAAACCAAACACCGCATGTTCTCACTCATAGGTGGGAACTGAACAATGAGATCACTTGGACTCGGGAAGGGATGGGTGCTGACGAGTTGATGGGTGCAGCACACCAACATGGCACAAGTATACATATGTAACAAACCTGCACGTTACGCACATGTACCCTAGAACTTAAAGTATAATAATAATAAATAAATAAATAAATAAATAAATAAAAGATTATGCTCACAAAAGCATTTCATGCACCATCTCAGGGGCCTATCATGGGGGGGGAGGGGGGAGGGATTGCATTGGGAGTTATACCTGATGTAAATGACGAGTTGATGGGTGCAGCACAGCAACATGGCACAAGTATACATATGTAACAAACCTGCACATTATGCACATGTACCCTAGAACTTAAAGTATAATAATAATAATAATAAATAAAAAATAAAAATAAAATAAAAATAAAAAATTAATAAAATAAAAAAATAAAAACAAAAATAAAAATAAATAAAGGAGCCTTACATCTCTTGCTTCCAATCTCTCCATGTGACCCACCTGCCCACTCCCTTCACGTTCCACCATGAATAAAAGCTCCCTGAGGCCACACTAGAAACCAAGCAGATACTGGTGCCAAGCTTGTACAGCCTGCAGAACCATAAGCCAAATAAACACCTGTACAAACTACCCAGCCTCAGGTATTCCTTTATAGTACTCCAAAACAAACTAATACAGACCACAAAAAGCAAAACTTTTTAGGTGTGTACTGCTTTTTGCAATATGTCTGAATTATATGTGGGAAGTCAAATGAATAATATATATATTCTAGGTACAAGGGGTTCTGGGTACAAGGAATGCAAGAGGAAAATAAGAGCCCAGCTCTCGTGGAGATCATCCTCAAGATTAGTAAGCTCCCAAAGTACGGCCCAAAGATCATTTCATTAGAGCACCAGTAGTGACTTGCTAAACATTCAAGTTCCCAGGTCTCAGGACCTACTGAATCGCCATCTCCAGGAGTGGGCCCAATAATCTCTTATTTAATGAGTTTCCCAGTGATTCTTAGGTACTTTGAGAACCACTGCTGAAGAGCAAGACAGTGACAAATAAATGCTGTCCTCGACTAAAGGAGCACAAGGCAGAGCACCTGACTTCAACTGCTCTTAAGAGGAAGCAGAAGCTTCTCGAAGTGATGTCTGAGCAGAGGTTGATGACAGATAATGAGTGAACCTGATGACAGAAGGAGGAAAGTAGTTCTAGCAAGCAATGGAGTTTTTATTTTTTATTTTTATTTTTTCTTTTTTTTTTTTTTTTTTTTGAGACAGAGTCTTGCTCTGTCGCCCAGGCTGGAGTGCAGTGGTGCGATCTCGGCTCACTGCAGGCTCCACCTCCCGGGTTTACGCCATTCTCCTGCCTCAGCCTCCCGAGTAGCTGGGACTACAGGTGCCTGCCACCATGCCCGGCTAATTTTTTTGTATTTTTAGTAGAGATGGGGTTTCACCATGTTAGCCAGGATGGTCTCAATCTCCTGACCCTCGTGATCCGCCCGCCTTGGCCTCCCAAAGTGCTGGAATTACAGGCGTGAGCCACTGCTCCTGGCTGAGTTTTTATTTTTCATTTATATCTACAATGGTTTTTACTGAAAATAAATTCACCCAGCAGGGTGCTGTTGTGGTAGTTGTGATTGTTTTTAACATCTGCTGTCAGGCCAGGCGCGGTGGCCCACGTCTGTAATCCCAGCACTTTGGGAGGCTGAGGTGGGTAGATCACCTGAGGTCAGGAGTTCAAGAACAGCCTGGACAACATGGCAAAACCCCATCTCTACTAAAAATACAAAAAATTAGCCAGGCATGGTGGTGGGCACCTGTAATCCCAACTACTTGAGAAGCTGGCAGGAAAATTGCTTGAACCCAGGAGGCAGAGGTTGCAGTGATCCAAGATCGCGCCATTGCACTCCAGCCTGGGTGACACAGTGAGACTCTGTCTCAAAAAAGAAAAAGAAAAGAAAAAAAAAAATCTGCCGTCTGGATAACACATTGTATTTAATTCTCATTACAATTTTCCAACACAAGCAGAGCATTATTTTAAGCCTATTTTATAAAGAAACCGAGGTAAATAATGTACTCATACCATGCACCTGGGAAACATCATACCTGGGATCAGAAGAAATGAAGTGTTCTCATCCCCAATACCTGTGCCTTTTATTTCACCATGCCATGCTATTTCTTAAATAATTCATAGTAACTTTAAAATACACTCTACCACCCACTTTCCCCCTTCCAATTAAGGATTTAAAAATGATTTATGCATACTAGATTACCTCTGATGTCCACCCAAGCACCAAAATTCCACAGATCTGTGGTGTTAAAATAAGATCTAAGATCACCACTAACAGATTCATTCATGAGACATTGCCCTTAGTTTCCAAGCATGTGTTTATTTTCAGGCAAAAGCCATGGTCAAATTGGAAAACATCTACTGGAAAAAAAAATTTAAAATTAATGTTATAATTCAAGTAAAAATACAAAAAGAAAAAGACAAGGCCACCATGACTAAATGTTGTGACATGACATGGTATTATATGAATAATATTCAAATACCAGCAAACTTTTAAAAGGAAAACGTTTAACTACTCATAGAATTAGTTCTAGCTTTGGAATCATTTATTTGAATTGACACAGCCTTTATTTTTATGACTTATATTCACCAGCTCCTTTGTGCGTGAATGGAGTGAGAACTCATTAGCATGGGGAGGGCACCAAGCCATTCATAAAGGGATCGTCCCCATGACCCAAACACCTCCCACTGGGCCACAGCTCCAACACTGGTGATCACACTTCAACATGAGATTTGGGGAGGACAAATCTCCCAACTATATTGTGGTCCAAACATTCAGATTTTTGAAGTTATTATTCTGTTAAAATAGAAGACTTTTCAATCTAACAAATGAAGAGTGTAGAATACATACCCAGGTCGGTCTTTCAAAGAGGATTGATGTTTCTTCAAATGTGGATATTTTTTAATATTGATTTGTGTTAACAAAGTGATCTTTCAGATTTGGGGAGGGAGAAAGAAAACAGGATAAAACATATCATTTAATATGCTTTTAACTTAAGTAACTGAAAACTTCGGTTCAATTTATTCAATCAATAAGGAATTTATGATCTCACATAGCAAGAAGTCAAAATACAAAATGTTCCAGGACTGATTAATTTAGCAGCTCACTGGCACCATTACGGATCAGGTTCTTTTCCTCTTTTTCTCAGTTGTCTTCGGCAACTTCACTTCATCCTCTGACAAATGACAGCCACAGTTTCTACACAACATATCTTCATGAAAATGGCAAGACACCAATAAGAAACTATTTCTTCTCATGTATCATTTTTAACAACGGCTTAAAACTTTCCCAGAAGCCATCCAGCAGACGTTCCCTCTCATCTCATTGATCAGAATTGTGTCAGATCCCCATGCCTACACCAGTCACTGGCAAGAGGAAAGGGGCCCCGTGTTGCCCTGGACTTGTGGTTCTCACATGGAACCAGATCTCCTACCTACACTTCAGCATGTCCTCCTACACTTCCCCCCATACCCTGTTCACATGGGATACTTAGAAATGTTTGGAGTATTTAGGTGATACAGTGATCAGAGATGTTTTTGAAATTTAGACAATGGAAATCAAGGATGTCAAATGTCCTGCAATGCATGATATGTTCCCACAAAGCAAAGAATTCACCTGTTGTCTAAAATACGGATTCCCAACTTTAAGAATCACTGTCATCAGCCCTTGGGGCTGGATACAGGGCCTTCTCCTTTGAAGCACACAGTCAACTGAAGTGTGAATCCTGGGGCAAAATCATGGTTCTGCTGTTCACAGCACCATCGCTACCTGCTATGGAGTACAAACCAGTGAAAGCAGTAAGACAGTGAGAATGCTGGAAGCGAATTCAAGGTATTCTTCTTTTCTTTTTTGTTTATTTACTAACTTTTTTTTATTTTTTTTTTTTTTTTTTTTTTTTTTTTTTTTTTTTTGAGACGGAGTCTCGCTCTGTCGCCCAGGCTGGAGTGCAATGGCGCAATCTCGGCTCACTGCAAGCTCCGCCTCCCACGTTCACGCCATTCTCCTGCCTCAGCCTCCCAAGTAGCTGGGACTACAGGCGCACGCCACCACACCCGACTAATTTTTTGTATTTTTAGTAGAGACGGGGTTTCACCATGTAAGCCAGGATGCTCTCAATCTCCTGACCTCGTGATCCGCCCGCCTTGGCCTCCCAAAGTGCCGGGATTACAGGCGTGAGCCACCGTGCCAGGCCACTCTTCTTTCTTTCTGAGCTCTTAGACTCACACGTCATAAACCTTACACAGTTTTTATATGATTTTTATAACAATTAGCACCCCAAACATGATACATGTAGGAAAGTCAATGTTCTAGTCAAATGAAAAGATGAACATAATGACCTTCACACTCAGTCCCTGCTTTTTTTATTATTATTATTTAATTTTATTTTTGTTAGATAGGATCTCTCTCTGTTGCCCAGGTTGGGATATAGTGGCGATTTTGATAAGAATGGTAATTTTCACTTTCCTGTTTTGTTCTTAATTGTGAAACAGCAAGTTTTGTTCATCCTTAAATGGCTACGAAGTGGAGTATAAAATTTATCCACACGTGCCAACTTTTTTTAATCAAAAGCAACAAAATACTGTGAGAGCGGGCTATGGAATTTGAAGTATACCTGCACTAGGCTAACTGACAACAGGGCTGCATGTAGGGGGCAGAGTGGGGAAACCACCCCTGGCTGGCAGAACCAGCAAATCTTGTTCTGATGTATGAAGTAATGGGAAGTGGGGGACGGAAGGGGAATGGACAGATCTGTCAGTTCTTTGTTTTCCTCTTCTGCAATCTGTTCTGCATCTTGAATTGAGCCCTGGGCTATATTGATGAAAGATTTCAGTCTTTGAAAATAGAATATTGTCTATAAAGATTTGAAAGCTGGTCATATGTTAGAGATTAGACATTTCTCTATGGCTACATAGACCAGGATAAGTGGGTGAAAGCTATCAGGAGACAATTTTCTAGCAGCCAGAGATTTCTAATGATGGAAACATAAGCCTTAGGAAAGGGTGAGGGTGTAGGTTTGGCAATGTCTCTGAGAGAGTTAAAGAGTTTTAGACTAGATGATCTTTATGGTTCCAGAGCCTTCTGGCCCAGTGATTAAGTGGCCCTAATGAAAAACTCATTTGGGGGAACCAATTCTATTTCCTATACCTACTTCCTGGGCCCATATTTCACAGTGAATTTCATCAGATCTCTTCAATCCAAATCCAAAAGACAGTGCTAATTTATATCATTTTAAATAATGAGTACACTACAGTAGATCTTTTAAAGGAAAAGGAGATGGTTAGAATGTCTTGTCTTATTTAGCTCATGTTCAAGCAACTTTCATTACTACATGATATGATAAGAAAATTCTTCACAAATCAAACCCAAATTTGTTCACATATTCTGCCTAACCTAGACTCTGGGAATCCATCCAAAAATCTTCTAAATTACATGCAGTTCCAAAGTGTCCATCTTCTACAGCCCTCAGTAATTCTTGGCTTCACTGGTCAGTTATCAAAAGCATCACCTCGTATATTTGAAACACTCCCTTAGGAAATTAGATATTTACTATTTCAATATATGTCTGTCCTATATATAGATAGATATGTAGATATATATTTTATATCTTAAAATGTGATTCAGTGACTTTTCAGCGCTCCAGCTAGAAAATGTAACACAAAATTCATGTTCTTCAGTGATAGTTTCACTAACTACTTATAAATTTATTTATCCCAGTCCTATTTAAGAGAATACACCTTAAATCATATTCTCTTTTCTAAGTACTCACACAATTCTAGAAGAAAAGAATAAGTGTGCTGAGAAAAAAGTAGATGAGATTCATAAGCTACTGAGGACAAACTTTTACTTTTTAATGAAACTGACAGTTATTTAGATGCCAAATACTTGATCAACATCCTTAATTATAATAAATATATTTGGAAGTTTTATTTCTAAAATAATATTTGTCAAAAAAAAGTTTCATCAACTTTAATAAAATCTATTACATGATGCTCCAAAAATACTCTTACTCAATTCATGATTTAAAAATAAACCTAAACTGAAATAAGCCAGTCACAAAAAGACAAATACTGTATAATTTCACTTACAAGAGGTAGAGAAGTCAACTTTATAGAGATATAATGTAGAATGGTGGTTGCCAGGAGCTTAGAGGATGGTAGATGGGGAGTTGTTGGGTACAGAGTTTTAGTTTTACAAGACAAAAAGAGATCTGGACATTGGCTTCACAACATTGTGAAAATACCTAACACTCCTGAACAGAACACTTGAAATAAGTCAAGGTAGTAGATTTTATGTTATGTATCTTTTACCACAATTAAATTTTTAAACTAATTTTAAAAGAAAAAATATATATATTTCTAGTTCTGACTACTGAAATGGCCTAGAGGCAATGATATCCCCAGTAGCAGTGGGCACATCTGACATCCAGATCTTGTTTTCTACATACCATTTCTAACTAAAGGGAGAAAGGCTGATTCCAGTGAAAATGTAAGTTGAACCTGAAATATCTTAATATGCCAATAAGTGGGGCTCAAGAAATGATGGGGATCTATCAAAACGACACAGAAACCAGGCTGACAGTTTCTAGTGTCCATACTTTCAACAATTTAAGCATCAAAATGACTAATCAAAGTCACAGATTATATAGTACCTTGAATAAAAATAATCCATACCGAGACTAAAGCAAACAACAAGTTAACTAAGAGAAAATGTTATTTAAATTAGAAAGCCACATTCTAATAAATATAGAAGAAATAATCGCACTGGAAAAATCACTCTTTTGCAACCATTATACTAATAACTGGTTCAGGCAAGAACTATCACTGGATGCTAAAATCACCTAATGCATATTTGTGTGGAACAGATAATTTGCAATGTCTTAAATATCTCCCCACAGAAATTTTATTAATTAATTTCAAAAGGGGGCAAATGGTACCTTTATAGTATAGAAATCTGGAAAATACCACCTGAACCTGCTGATCAAAGTTACCATCAATAATGGGAGAAACTGACATCAGGTGCTTCCTGGTATGACACAGTGAGAAGGACACAGCATATCTTATATCGTAATAACTCTACCAAATAATCATAATCTGGAAAAAATGAAGGACAATCAGACAAACCTAAATTAAGAAATGTTCTACAAAATAACTGGCCTGTCTTCTCCCAATATATATCAGTCATAAAAAACACTGAGGAAATATTGTAGATTAAAGTGATGAGGGAGATATGGCATGCTATAAATGTCAATATTGGCACAGTTGGCAAATTTTGAATAGGACCTCTATGTCAGATAATTATTGTATTAATTTTAAATTTTCTTAATTTGATCATTATAGTATGATTACGGTTATATAAATGAATTCCTTGTTTTTAGGAGGCACAGAAAAGAAGTAAACATTATATCTGTATACACACACATTAAGAGAAGGAAAAAGAAAGAAAATAGGACAAATGTTAGTAATGAGTGATCTTAGGTGAAAAGTATGCACAAATTCATTGTTCTATTCTTGCAAGATTTGAAGTTTTTCCAAATAAAGTGTTACAAGTTTAAAATCCTGTCACAAAGGCACAGGTCTTGATGCAGGTCATAATCTGGATTTCTAAATCCAGATTGATTTAGAAATCAGGTCTTGATTTCTAAAAATTGAGTTATTTCAAAATCAAATATATTTTCAGATTGACTTCCTAAGAATATCTAAAAAATATGATCACCACTTCTTGTTGCTTTTTAAGCTACTAAAAGTTTACCTTGAAAAAATAACTACAACATTACTATTGTTGAGGTAAATAACATAGAATCTTTAAACCGTCCTTTCATATGAACTTCGACCTTCTATAACTCTAGTTTTGTGAGACCGCAGTAATACCTGTGATGTAAGCTGTTTACTGATTTTTCACTATGTTCATACATTATATTTTAGGAAATGTGACTTAAACAAAAACATATCTAAATAAAAATAAAGATACTATTAATACTGAATTACTTTAAAAACTTAATTTCAAAGCATATTCTATATAATCATCCAGATGTTAGAAAATACAAATGATCACCCAGGTCCCTCAAAGAGGCCTATATTCCCACCAAAATGACAATCAAACAGGACTGAAAACTAGAGAGTGACAAGCTTAGTTCAGTGCTTTGCATAGAGTATTCCCACAACATGTGTAGACCAGGGTTTCTCAACCTCAGCACTATTGACATTTTGGCCCAGATAATCATTTGTTGTGGATAACTGTCCTACTCTTGTAAGATGTTTAGCTGAGTCCCTGGTCTCAGGTAAACACTAGATTCCAGCAGCACATACTCTCTACCTCTCCCCAGAAATGACAACCAAATATGTCTCCAGACATTGTCAAATGTACTCTGGGGAGGAAGATAAAAACTCTTCCCTATTTGAGAACAAGTTGTATAAAATGACTGATGAAAGCAAAACAAAGAGGAGAGAGAGATGAGGAAAGAAGGGAGGGAAGTCATGTTCATTCTGAATTGGTTTTATCTATTATATACTCTGATTTTTTAAAATTATAGAACAAAATTTTGTTCTCTACAGTTATTCAAAGTAGAATTTATACACTTACATACATGAAAACAATTTGAAACTATCAATCTTTCTAAAACCCAACCCGGATTGTGTACGTTCTCTACTCAAAAGTCTACAATAGTTTTTACCAAAGTTCAAATCCCTAGCACAACACATTTTCATACCTACCTTTTGAGGTTTACCCTGAAAAGCACCTGTTTAGAACAAACCATCCTAGAAAGTTCACTCAAGTGCCATGTTTCAATTTCAAATACCAAAACAAGTAACTCTGCAGCCTTACGCAGACAATTCTGCTCCTCTTGCAATCCCAGGAAGAGATGGAATTAAAAGATATGATGAATAAATTAATTAATTACATAGTATTAATTTGGGGGGTAAATTAAGTATTGGTATTTATAGGTTTTGTAATTTTTATATTACTTTGTGTATATTTTGTTTTTTAAAGACTTTGAAACACTAACATGATCTGATATACTAAGTATATGAAGTTTATAGTATAATATTTATAAGATATATTATGTTTGTTAAATATATAACACTACCTTATAAGTATTTTACAAGTTTTCATGAATCAATTATTTTAAATTTGCAAATGTAGATTTGTCTTCATTCATTTTGTGCTGCTACAGCAGAATACCTATGAGTGAGTAATTTAAGAGGAAAGGAAGTTTATTTAGCTCACGATTCTGCAGGCTGAGAAGTTCAAGGGCATTGCCCTGGCTTCTGAAGGGGGTTTTCATCCTGAGTCAAAATATGGTACAGAAGGTCAAAGAGGAAGTAGACACATCTGAAGAGGCAAAACCTGAAGGATGTCCTGCTTTTTTTTAAATAATCTACTCTCAAGGGACTAATCTACTCTGAAGAGAACTAATGCAGTCCCAACAGAGGGAGAACTCACACACTACAAGAACAGCACCAAGTCATTCGTGAGAGAGCCTCCTACATGACCCAGACACTTCCCACTGGGCGCCGTCTCCCAACACTGCCATACTGGGGATCAAATTTCAACATGAGTTTTGGTGGGGACAAACTCAAACCATAGCAAGATTGAAATGACTAAGAGAATTTAATCAAGCGTACAAATGGCATTAAATATTTATATATTAAACATTTCATATATTAAAACTTTAAGATTTATTAAACATTATTCCAAAAACAAATGTAAAAGTGACTGCAATGCAAAAAAAATCAAATTTATTAGTAAAATATTAAATTAATAAGTTGATTTTACAGGCATAAAAAAACAACGTTTTAAAATGTACACATTTAATAAAATTGAATATTAATTAACATGCAAGTAAACTATGTTTTGTTTTCTATTTATAAATGTTTCTTACATACATTTGAAACTCAGTTAATAACATTAGCTCTTTCCTTACTCTGCCTCATGTTCCATTTATTTGTGTACATGTATCACTTCTGCTAGATTTTAATTTCCTGGAAGAGAGAAATTGTACCTTCCTTAACTTTTATCTCCCACAGTATCTAGCAATATATCTTGCATGTAGAAATAGTGCATTATGCAGCAAAAGAAACTACCATCAGAGTGAACAGGCAACCTACAGAATGGGAGAACATTTTTGCAATCTACTCATCTGACAAAGGGCTAATGTCCAGAACCTATAAAGAACTCAATCAAATTTACAAGAAAAGAACAAACAACCCCATCAAAAAGTAGGCAAAGGATATGAACAGACACTTCTCAAAAGAAGACATTCATACAGCCAACAGACACATGAAAAAGTGCTCATCATCACTCGCCATCAGAGAAATGCAAATCAAAACCACAATGAGATACCATCTCACACCAGTTACTATGGCAATCATTAAAAAGTCAGGAAACAACAGGTGCTGGAGAGGATGTGGAGAAATAGGAACACTTTTACACTGTTGGTGGGACTGTAAACTAGTTCAACCATTATGGAAAACAGTATGGCGATTCCTCAAGGATCTAGAACTAGAAATACCATTTGACCCAGCCATCCCACTACTGGGGATATACCCAAAGGATTATAAGTCAAGCTGCTATAAAGACACATGCACACGTATGTTTATTGCGGCACTATTCACAATAGCAAAGACTTGGAATCAACCCAAATGTTCATCAGTGACAGACTGGATTAAGAAAATGTGGCCATATATACTATGCAGCCATAAAAAAGGATGAGTTCGTGTCCTTTGTAGGGACACGGATACAGCTGGAAATCATCATACTGAGCAAACTATCACAAGAACAGAAAACCAAACACCGCATGTTCTCTCTCATAGGTGGGAATTGAACAATGAGATCACTTGGACACAGGAAGGGGAACATCACACACCGGGGCCTATTGTGGGTAGGGGGTAGAGGGGAGGGATAGCATTAGGAGATATACCTAATGTAAATGACGAGTTAATGGGTGCATCACACCAGCATGGCACATGTATACATATGTAACAAACCTGCACGTTGTGCACATGTACCCTAGAACTTAAAGTATAATAAAAAACAAACAATTAAAAATAAATAAATAAAAATAAAAATAAATAAATAGTGCATTATGTTATGTAAAAGCATATGTGTACTATAATATGCAAATACACTGATTTTTTTCATATTAGGCACTCAATAAATTTTTCTAATGTTTACATAATATTTAACAATAAGAAGAGATGCATCTTGTTGGATTCACATTATCCTCATATCACAGCTCAGATTTTCAATGTTACTACTTACACTACAAATGCTTAATGAAAAATGAAAATACCAGCCATTAAACTTGAAATGCATCTAATCAGTCTATAAAGCACTGGGGCATCATTTCCTACAGATGTATCAAACCCATTTAATGGATACCAGGAGATTGCACAAAAATATCTGGCAAACTTAGCACCCAATCACAATGCACAGTTTTTATTTTTAACCTAAGCTTACTTCTTTGATGTTTTAGTTTAACAACCCTTGACTAACATGGCCAGGAAACAAACAACCAAGAAGAAGCCCATCATTCTTGGATCAAATAGCTTGAAAATAAGTAACCTCTATGGATTTAAAATGTAAATTAGATCTCTGCCAACAAGATTCTATACTATGTAAATGAAAAACATAGGAATTCTATTTCTCCTTTGAGGGGAAGAAAAATTGGTTCGAACTCTGGATTGTATCTTACTTTGGACATCTGAAAAATTGAACTCTCTAGAATCTGGGTTCATCATTCAAATAAATCTTCCATGCGCTATTTTAAAAGATATATCACATTTGGAAAAGAGCACTGAAAGATCCCCTTTCTTATATAATAGTTATGGAAATATTTACTCTAGAAGTGCAAATGTGTTGCACATTTTTAACAATTTGGCTTATTTTACTATAGAGGTTCTCATAATTGAAATGTCTATAGCCACTCTATTCCTTACATTTTCCATATAAAAAGTAAGGAAACTTTACAAATAAGATGGGTATTAAAATTGGAATTAACATACTATAGGCAAAAATTTTATTTTACTTGTATGGAGTAATAATTTCACTTCCAAAATTCCAATTATTTGGGATAATTCACAATATTTCCCACTCCAACATTATTCTCAAGCTCTGGGAACTAAAGAAGCCAAATATAAATTTGACAAAGAATCTTTCCTGGAACTTGAAAAACATGTATTTCATATAATAGAAAGAGATGCAGTTGGAAAAGAGTGAGATCAATTCATTCTTATTACGATATATATATAGCACATAAGAGATTTTAGACAACTTTAAAAGAATGTGACAACACATTATTTCATTTTAGAACCAAGTATATGGTTTCTCTCTTAATTTTTCTAATATAACCGATTTTCTTCATTTGGAAAGTGTGTAATTGTTAATACCCTAAGCTACCTGGAAATTGAAATGTATATTATGAAATTTGTTCTTCTAAAAACTTTAAACAATTAACTGTATAACTTAGAACATATGTACTTGATTATGCTTGCTAACAGCACATACACATCTGTTCCTTCCTTAATATACAGATTCAGGAGACACATTATTTCTCTGTAGAAGCAACACCTAGAAGTAATATGCTTTAACATAAGGGAAACTGTAACCAGGACTATAGGAGAACTTTAAAAGGTATTCTACTTCTAGTATTTTGATGGCTAATCTTATGACCTTGGTTAAATAACGCTTCTATTCTTTGTTGTAATATCAAGGATATCTACATGGCTTAACATAAGGACCTCTCTACAGGTGTGAGCTCATCAACCTCTTCAATCATCTGCCACATCTCACAATTTTATACAAGAGAAAATGAACATCTAAAGCAGATCTGAAGGAGAAAAGGAATCACAAGAAGAAAAATATGAAAAGGGCACAGTTGGAAAAATAAAGGGGAAGTCCAACCCATTTTCTTTGAGAATGTTTTATGGACTATTACCATATGCCACTACTTGAATGAATCCACTGCTTTAAAGACTCTACCTAGCCACTCCTCTTCAACATACCACTTTGATATTACCCATTAATGTATTTTATGGAGCACTTTGTTCCAGATAATATTTCTGTAGGTGTCAACTACAAAGGAAACAAACCCCTTATCTAAACCTCTCTGCACATCACCTCCTTGCAATATCCATTGCCACTTTTTGACTGGCCAAGCACTAGTGTTATTTGAACATTTTCAATCTCATGTAGAATGCAAAATTCTTCTTTATACACCTGATTCCAGTTTCTGATGATGTCCTGAATGTAAGATACAATCTGGATTTCTTTTTATTATTATTATTATTGTAAGTTCCACGCACAGGGTGCGCAGGTTTGTTACACATGTAAACGTGTGTCATGGTGACAACCATAGATTTCCTATCTCTTCTTTGTAATTCCAGTTACAACAGCCTTAATAGAAATGAAGACAACTGTTTTCCTGTCACATTAACATTATCTTGAAAATCCAGAAATCTGCCCAGTCTTCTAAGCAGATACTTGGTTACCGGTGATGGGTGGAAGGGAGAAACGAAAATAGAGACAATGGACCAAGCAAGACAAAATAAAGGTCACAGGGAAGAATATGAAAAGCATTTGAGCCAGGATAGTTAGAGGTGGAAACACCAAATGACAATCCTAGATTCAAAAGGGAAATCTGAGAAACACACACAACACTAAAGCAGAGATCTCCAGAGCACCCTAAGGTTAACTGTTAAGGGCAGTTGCAGCAAATTCACATCAGTTATGCGTTTCACGTGTTGTCATTCATCATCTATGGGTTCTCCCAGACATGCAGGTATCTTTACTTAGCTAAAATTCACCACAAAGAAATTGTTTAGTATTCTGATATTATCCATTCTCCTCACATTTCTTGCCCGTGAAAGTCAACTTTCTATAATTGTTATATCAACTAGTTAACATTCTTGCTTCCCAGATTCAGTGTTGGAAACCATAAGGCTAGTTTCTTCTCCGTCAGGAAATCACCCCAAAACAACTACTAGAATGAGAAACAGAAAGGTGAGCTCTATTTTTAATAAAATTCAGAGACTTTTATAATCTCAAAACATAATACATAAGGATGAGCTGCTAAATGCATTGCAGGTCAAATGGAGGTATGGGAAGACACCCAGAAATGAAGTATTTAGCTGAAGATTTCAAACAAAGCCAAAAGAGTACAGGTCTCCATGGCTTGTAGGACAACCTGAGAGAGTGTGTAGCCTGGATCAAGGAGGATTAGGAAAGGTAGGGGTAAACCAGCAATTACTCACACACACCATATTTTCAGAAAACTGTCAGGAAGGGAGGTAAGGCTGAGTAGAATACATTACATACATGCTGGCCTGCCAATCTCAGGTGGCTGGGAAGAAATAAAAGCTAAAAGAGTTTACCCACATAACCCTGTGTCATAAGGAATTTTACTTGTAAGGGAAATGTTCTACAAGCCGGGAAAATTCCCTGACCCCTGTTTCACATAAAGCTTCTCTACTATATACAGTACAGAAAGAACACGATTGGTTCAAGAATGAGAGACGAAAAAACAAAAAAGGAGGCATCAGATGAACCTCACCAAAATACCACCTAAAAACGTACACATATGTGTCTGTCTCTGCGTGTCTATGTGTCTGTTCGTGTGTTTGAGTTTTTGTGTGTGTGTGTGTGTGTGTGTAGCATAAAAGAGGGAGAAGGAATAAAAGAGAAGAGAGAACTGATAAAACAAATGGTAAAAAAATACAAGAAAAATTGTTTCCATGCAGCAGATAAAAGCAAACTTTAAAACTTAATGAACTAATTAGTTCTATAAATCAGGAGCTCACAGCAAAAATACAGGAGTTCAAGCAAGAAAATCCTTATCAAAATGGTGGCTCATGCCTGTAATCCTAGCACTATAGAAAGCCAAGGCAAGTGGATTGCTTGAGTCTAGGAGTTGGAGACCAGTCTCAGCAACATGACAAAATGCTGTCTCTACAAAAAGTACAAAAATTAGCTGGGCATGGTAGTGCACACCTGTAGTCCCAGCTACTTCGGGGGCTGAGGTGGAGGATGGCTAAAGCCCAGAAGGTTGAGACTGTAGTGCGCTGTGATCACACCACTCCCCTCCAGCCTGACAACAGAGCAAGACTCTGTCTCAAAAAAAAAAAAAAAAATCCCAGTGACAATTTTGCAGAAATAGAAAAATCCATCCTAAAATTTATATGGAATCTCAAGGGACCATGAATAACCAAAACAATCTTTAAAAAGAAGAGCAAATTTGGATATCTCACACTTCCTAGTTTCAAAACTTAATACAAAGCTATAGTAATCATGTCTCAGAATGAGGAGCAGGTCAAATAAATAAATAAAAGCTATAGCAATAAAAATGGTGTGATACTGGCATAAAGACAGACATATAGGCCAATGGGATAGAATAGAAAGCACAGAAATAAATCCTTCTATATATCATCAAATGATTTTTATAAGTATTCCAAGACCAATGGAGAATGGACAGTCTTTTCATCAAATTCCACTGGGAAAACTGAATATCCACATGCAAAAGAATGGAATTAGACCCTTACCTTACACCATGTGAAAAATTAACTAAAAATGGGCCAAAGAGCTAAATGTAAGAGCTAAAACTCCTAAAAGAAAATGGGAGAAAACATTATGACATTGGATTTGGCAATGATTTTTTTTGTATATGACACCAAAAGCATGGGCATCAAAAGATAAAATAAATAAGTGGGACTACATCAGAATTTAAAACTTCTGTGCATCCAAGGACACTATCAGCAGTGTGAAAGACAATTCATGCAATGGGAAAAAATATTTACAAATAATATATCTTATAAGGAATTAATATCCAGAATATATAAAGAACTCCTACAATTCAGCAACAAAGGAGATATACCTAATGTAAATGACGAGTTAATGGGTGCAGCACCCCAACATGGCACATATATACATATGTAACAAACCTGCACGTTGTGCACATGTACCCTAGAACATGAAGTATAATAAAAAACAAAGAAAGAAACATCCAACTAAACAATAGATACTTAAATAAACATTTCTCCAAAGAAGACATATAAATGGCCAGTAAGCACTTGAAAAGATACTCAACATCACTAGTCAATAGGGAAATGCAAATCAAACCCACGAGATGTCACTTCACACCCATTTGGATGGTTACTTTCAGAATAACAGAAAATAACAAGTGTTGGTGAGAATGAGAAGAAATTGGGACCCTTGTGCACTGCTAGTGAAAATGTAAAATGATGAAGCTTCTGTGTAAAAGAGTATGGTGATTCCTCCAAAAGTTAAACACCGAATTATCATTTGATCTAGCAATTTCACTCCTAGTTACGTACTCAAAAAGAATAATTGAAAGCAGGGACTCAAACAGATATTTGTACACCTATGTTAATAGCATCATAAATCACAATAACTAAAAGGAAGCAACCTGTGTTCATTGACAGATGAATGGAGAAACAAAATAAAGTATATATATTCAATGGAATGTTACTCAATTTTAAGAAGGAAAGAAATTCTGATATGCTACAGCATGGATGAACCTTGATGACATTATGCTAAGTGAAATAAGCCAGTCACAAAAGGCCAAATACTGTATGATTCCACTTATATGAGGTACTTAGAGACAAAAAGCAGAATGGTGGTTGCCAGGGCTGTGGAGAGCTGGAATGGGGAGTTGTTCTTTAATGGATATGGAGTTTCCATTTAGGGAAATAAAGTTCTGGAGATGATGGTGGTAATGGTTGCACAACAATGTGAAATGCATTTAATGCCACTAAACTATACACTTGAAAAGGTTAAAATGGTAAAATTTTATATGATATATATTTTACCATGATAAAAGCGTTGCAAGTTATGCATGAAGGAAGTTCAATAAAGTGCCCTAGTTTAAGCAAAAAGGAAGATATGTTATAAGGCAGAGGAGTCTGTCAATGCCAATGGCAGAGCTACTCATGGTCCTGGGGAAATGAATTAGGAAAAGTGACTAGACCACTGGAGAGAACCAGAAGATCCTATTTCTCATCTCTGCCACTGTCTGTCATCTGCCTCATTCTTTTTGCTCACTGCAGACTTGGTTTATACTTCCTTTGTTTGAGAGAACAACCACTGTCTTGAATCTCTTGGTCTCAGAGCTAAATGTGAGAAGGGATACATTGCCCCACTTTTGTCCAATCACCTGTGAAGGCAGAGACAGGTTGTGTGAACCTGGATGCTCCTACTGTAGTCACGTAAATGGCCTTGGGGTGGGGGGCAGTGAAGCAGGGGCAAGGAATGAGGAGTTACCAGAGAAGGAAAAACCACTGGGGTGGCCAGGTAGCTACACGGATGTCTGCTACAAACCCACACACATATTTAGCTTTCCATACTTTTCCAAATTGCTCATTTTCTCTTCATATCCCTTGCTCTTACTGGCACCTACATTCTCTAAGGTTATCAGATTCTGTAAGTTCACTGGCCCACCCATACATACCTTAAATAAACTACTCTGTACTAGGGAGGAATTTACATGTCCCAAATCCCTTTCCCAAGGGCTGCATCCCACTCTGCAACTCAAAACAACCCATTTGGCTCTTATGATAACACATGGTCCTTCTTGAGTGATCCTGTGAGCAGTTTCACAAGACTTTCTGGATAAAATGTTTTATTTCTCTATGCCATTAACAAATATTTTAGGGCAGAAACTTTTCTACACTCTACAAATCTAACTGCAGGGAAAAGGTGGCATTGGCAAGCAAGCTTGGGTCAGTTGTGGTGTTTGACAAACAATTCATAAGGATAATTACAGGGCTAAAAGTTTATAAACTTAAAATTATATATGTGTATCATTATATATAATTTTTACTAAAAACACCAGAATTCATATTATATAAATTCCTTTACTATAGTGAAAGAAGACTTTAAAGTAGTAAAAACATGTATTATTACATTAACTACCAAAAAAATGGTTTCCATAGTAAAAGAAACCAAAACAATACAAATTGCATAAAGAAAAGAGTTTGAGCAAATCAAAGCCAGACGACAAAAGCTGAATACTAAAGAAAGAATGGCACACAGATGGTTCAAGAGAAGAACGGAATCAGCAAAACAAAATTCAAGAACACAAAGACCAAGCCTGTACTGCCCCAAGATCCTCAGGAACGCTCACTGATTGGAAAGATGTCTGTCCTGAATTGCAAGAGAGCCAACTAGAAGGCTGATATAAACTCTGTGATTAAGAAAGTGGGCACTGGAGCCACAGTGTGGGTTCAAATCTCACTTCTGCTCTTAAGAAGCTATATAACATTGGGAAATAACTCAACAACTCTAAACTCATCTTTAAACTAGGGACAATAATTGTACTTTCCCCATTTGGTGACTAGATGAATTAAGAGGCAATAAATTTAAAACATTTGCTTTAAGTACTAAATAATATTTTGATACATATTAGCTGAATATTTGAAGATAATATTAAGAATACACAATGATATACCAGATCCTATTATTCCTGAAATGGCATTGTAGTGTTTTATCATCAGACTCCAGTTTTTACTCTAGATTGCTTTCCCCAAAACATACATCTTCAATGTTTGTGATCACACCAGGAGCTAGGGGATTGTGGATCAATTCTGCAAGACTTAATCTTGGTCAATAGGATCTGGTGAAAGTCAGTGAGTGAAATGAGGCGGCAGGGTGGTATAATGGTTAGTAACACATGCTCTGGAACCAGATTGCTAGGATATGAGTCCAGGTTATACACATACTATCATGTGATACATAGTTCACCTCATTTGTCAGTGTCTCCGTCTATAATATTGCACTTACCCTGTAAGGCATTTGGAAGGATTACCTGGCATTAAACATGTAAAGCACTTAAAACAATGCTGGACACATTGTAGTCAAGCAGTCAATGTTAGCTGCTGCCACAAGTGACAGATGGTGGCCAGCAACAGCTGCCCTATTGGAGAGAAGACTGGACAAGTGTTATGGATGAGCCCCTTGACAATGCCATATGATGATTTTCCTTTCTCACAGGAACACAGAGAACACAGAGTCCATACTCTGTGATTACTAAGCAATTGTCATCAACATCTTGGTGTTCTTTTCCCAGGAAATAAACTGCCCTGAGGAAGAGAAAATGAAACATCTGGACTCTCCTGCTCAAAGCTCCTTTGTTTAAAATTGGGATGGCTTGCTTCTTTCACGTCCCCCCAGCATTAGAGAGGACTTATCCTTCTGTGTACTGGATAAAGGAAGAGGGTAGTGATCTGACAGCAACCTGGCACAACGTATCTTTCCCAAAGAAGCAGTAAAAGGAGTTACACCTAGACACACACACACACACACACACATACACACATACACACACACACACACACACACACACACACTGAAGCACTCACTTTGTCGTGCCTTCAAATGCAGGTGCAGGAGAATCCTTCTATTTCAGCCCTTCAACCAATGGGCCACAAAGTCCTTGAAAGAACCCCACTTTCAACACAGGGACTGAAGACAATGCAATTAACACCTAATATTGCACAGCACTGTCTTAAAGTAAAGAACCTGCAGAAACCTCTTTTCACTGGTCTCTGTCTCTTGTATCTTGACACTTCTGTATCATTGCAAAGTAAGACCTAGCCAAGAAAGCGAAAACATCCTGATCTGGGGAAATGTGAAAACAACTTGGATGCAGGAAACCTGTTTTAGCCCCTGCCCCAACTTTAACCTTGTAATGTGGGGAACATTACTCGGCCTCTCTGAACCTGTTTCTGGTTTCCTCACCTGAAAACAGCTGGGTGAGGGAGTCACTTCTAAATTGATAATAAACGGATAAGTCCTCTGCTTGGCCTTCTTCTTCTACCCAATAACTGATAGATTTGAAAGAATTCCGTCAAGGGGGAAGCTTAGAGTGCAGCTCTCTGTAGCATTTTATGTGAAAAGAAAGAACAACTGTCTCTGAGTGGAATCCCCATCACCCTTTAAGGTGGCAATGAACAAACAAACGCTCTCATGCAAAAGGAGGGCTAGGCCCTACGCTGGCCTCTCCTGGAGGCATGGCTCTCACATTACAATTTTAGCTTTCTTAAATTCCATTCAGTATAGCTGAAATAGGTCCAAAACATTTAGAAATCACTAACATCCAAGGGAAAACAGAATGAGAAGAAAATGGGCAACTAAATAATCTGGTTTAGGTGGCACAGTTCACCCATCTTCACCTGTTTCCCAGCCTGTCTGTATGACAGAGGTGTCTTCAACCCCTCCTTCCTGGGAGCATCCTCAGGCGTATCCAAATATCCCTGCCCAAAGCCAAGACAGCAATACCCAGAGAAATGCAAGGGCTCCCTCTCCCACCTCCCGATTTCCAGTTTTCTTCCTAAGGACCCACAACTTCCCCCAGATTACGGTCCCAGGAATTACTGTCTCCTTTAGGGAGAAGAAATTCCCACCCCAGGACCTTCCCTCTCTCACCAGGACAACTGTGTCACAAACAAGTATTCACTTGAAGGGAAAAAGAGGATGGCTGGGCCTTATGGAGGTAAGCTCCCTTCATTATGGTATCAAACCCAGTAATGCACTTTCCTGTTAGAGAATTTCTAGACAATCCTCCCAAATGAGAAGGGTTTCCTGGATTATCATAAAACGTTTCTCTATAGAAAAGCTAGTTGACAATGAAAAAGAACACGCAGAAGTTGAGTGCTGTACAATGAAGTTGGGCTTTGAGAAGCCCTCCAGGCAACCAAACCTCCACTAACAAGTCCATTTTGTTGTCTTTTCTGTCATGTTTATTCTTCTCCAGCTGTGACTATAAAAGAGGACACCCTGGGGAGAAACTTACTTCAAGTACAAAGCAAAAGTGGGTGGAAAAAGATAGTAATAAATACATGTTCTATGATTAATCAGGATTCTTGATTCCATTAGGAGATTAAAATTCCACAAATTCTAGGTCAAACTTTACTTGCCATAACTTATTCCCTAACCAAAACAGGCTAGAGAAATGACAGTAGAATTTGGCAATAGTACCTCTTTCTAAACTGTCCAGAGGTTAATGATTTCTTCAGTTTCGAAAATCAGGATTTACTTTTATAAAGTCAAAAAGAAACTCCCACTCTGTACATGGCTTTTTTTTTTTACTCTAAGAATAACAAATTATTATGCATAAATTACATGCCAAAAATAAGAATACATCCTAAAAAGTATGTGGTAACAGAAATAAGCAGATTATTTTAATAACCTTATCACCTGTTTTCCCAGAAAAGAGAAAAAGCCTTGAGATCTCGTTTCATTCTTAGTATTCAACAGGAACGTTGAAATTAGGCAACAATTTGGGGGAGGTACTTTCTTCCCTCTAATCCTCTTCTGCCCTCTAATGGTCGCATATTTTTAAGTCATACAAGATAATTGCCATTTTGAATATCTGGTTGTTATATTTCCACCATTAGAGTAACTCTATTGTATTTTACCCCTGTCATAAACCTTAAAACCAATTTAATAAACACATCTGACTATGCAATAAAACTTCACGATTATTCTAGTACTTATATATTGTGTATTAACTTACAACAACTTTATCTAAAATATTTTCCCTGGAAAACGCCCAGAGGTATTCTGGGTAAAATGACATTCATGTGCTGGGCTAAAGGTTCAGAAAGCATGGAATATCATATCCTTCTTTTAGAATTCAAAGTATACATTATTATATTAAAGATAAATCCTACAGCAATGATGCTTTTTGTGATTTCCTAAACTTTGCCATTAAATACTTTTTTTCACGTTAGACCTGTTAGCGTCCTACAAAATACCATTTGGGGAAGTGTTGGTATCTAAGAATTATTCTCAACCCTCTTGTTTTCTCCTGAGGATGACTGAGAATTTCATTCTTTGTGACTCTTCTTCCTTTGTCACACCTATTATGTCCCAATATATCAACTTCAATTATTTTATTTGAACACCATATCAGGTTGATAAACTAATATACACTCCATAGCTACAACTCCAGCAGGGTATCAAAAGCAAATCCTTGAGATGCTGCTCAGCAGTAAAAGGAAATGAACATTGACACACACAACAGCTTGGATGATCTTAAGTGCATTTTGCTCAATGGGAAAAAAATCATCAAAGCTTACATACTGTATGACAATTTGTATAACATTCTCAAAATTACCATTATCAAGACAGAGAATAGATAAGTAGTTACTAGCGATTAAGGAAGGATAAGGAGGGTGTGACCCTAAGCAGCATGAAGAAGTTCCTTCATGATGAGTAAACAAATCTGTGTCTTAACTATAAATGGTAGTTACATAAATCTGTACCTGTGATGAAAATGTCCTAAAATTATACAAAAAATACATGTAAAAATAAATGCCTGTAAAAAGAACATGAAGCCCAGTAAGGTCTGTAGTCTAGTTAACTGTTTCCGGCTAATCAATGTTCTGGCTTCAATAATGCACCATAGTTAGATAAGATGTCACTGCTGGGGGACACAGGATGACAGGCATGCAGGACCTCTGTGTACTATCATACAACTTTTCGTGAGTCTATAATTATTTCAAAATTAAAAATGTTTTTAAAGTAAAATTCTATAGCCCACACCAATGAGTTCACAGTATGGATTCCTTTGGATTTTTCTGAATTTCTCAATAATGTTTAAACTCCTCTAAATTATGAAAGAACAAAAATAGGAATAGAGCGTTGTATAAGAATAATTAGTTAATACGTTGTTATTCTGTGCATTGGCAGATTACTCACGGGTCCTGACTATCTACTGGTTCTCCTCACTAGGGATGAAATTAGATGAAATAAGCTTCACTCAAATGAATCCTTGATAAACACAGACACACACACACACACACACACACACACACACACACATACACTTTCACGTTCTCTGTCTTTCTTCATCTCAGTAAGTGCCTTTCTCCCATCCCCTAGTTACTAAGGCCAGAAATTTTTTCTTTTTCTGGGCTTTTCATATTTAGAAGTAAGGCCAGACTTTTTGAATCCTCTGTTTTCCTCACTTCCTACATCCAATCTATTCCCAAGTCTTACTGATAAGACCTCCAAAATACCCCAAGTCTGCATATAAACAATAGACAAAGGGAAATGAGAATTCAAAGGAAACTGAGAGAATGCATCTGACAAGTGGGAGAGTGTGCGAACATAGAAGGCAAAGGAGGGGACAGAGCAAGAGGGTTGAATAGAAGCCTCCAATGATTGTCCCCCCTGCAGGAAAGCCAAATTTAGTAACTATCTATACAAAAAAAAAAAAGCATCTTCATAAGAAGCAGAAATCAGGATACAGATACCAGCTCAACCACAGTGGAGGACAGCGCCAAGCAGGCTCTTGGGGTCCCCGATTCTGGGCCTTGGCTTGTGGATGACATTTCTGGACCTATCCTGGTCCAGAGAGGAATTCACTGCCCCGAAGTGGGAGTCCCAGGCCTAACAGCATTCACCACAAGCTAGCTGAAAAGCCCTTGGGCCTTAAGAGAACTTTGACCATAGCCTGCCAGTACTTTCCATGGGCCTGTGGTAATGATGGCCATAGGAAGAGACTCCTATGCCTGTGGAAAGGGGAAGGAAAATGGAAATAACTTTGTCTTGTGGTTTAAGTGCCAGCTTAACTGTAGTAGAATAGAAGAAAAGGCAGATTTTTAAGGTTTTTGACTCCACTCCCTGGCTCCTGGATAGCATCTCTAGACCTGCCCAGGAGTTGGGGTAACTTGCTGCCCTGAACAGAAGAATACAAGCCTGGCTGGCTTCACCACCTGCTAATCGTAGAGTCCCATGGTCTTAAACATAGGTGGTGGCCAGGTAGTGATTACAGTGGGCCTTGGGTGAGACCCAGTGCTGTACTGACTTCAGGTATGACCCAATACAGTCTCAGCGATGGCCACAGGAGTACATGTGTCAGCCCTCCCTCAACTCTGGGTGACTCAGAACAGAGAGAAAGACTCCATTTGTTTGAGAGAAAGTAAGTGAAAAGAACAATGGTATCTGCCTGGCAACCCAGAGAATTCTTCCAGATCTTATCCAAGACCACTAAGTCTGCAAGAAACACAGTGTTACTGGGCTGGAGGTGCTCGTGTTCCCTAATGCAGATATGGCTTAGATCATAACACCCAAGTACCTTTGAATACCTGAGAATCCATCCCAAAAAGGACAAGTACAAACAAGCCCAGACTGTGAAGACTACAATAAATACAAATACCAGCTCTTCAATACCTAGACACCAACAAACACCTGCAAGCTTCAAGACCATCCAGGAAAACATGACCTTACCACATAAATTAAATAAGGCACCTGGG
This sequence comes from Macaca mulatta, assembly GCF_049350105.2. Lineage (NCBI taxonomy): Eukaryota > Metazoa > Chordata > Mammalia > Primates > Cercopithecidae > Macaca > Macaca mulatta. The sequence continues at coordinate 111,827,950 of NC_133409.1, forward strand.
ACCAATCCTGGAGAAACAAAGATATGTGGCCTTTCACACAGAGAATTCAAAATAGCTCTTTTGAGGACACTCAAAACAATTCAAAATAATACTGAGAAAGATTTCAGAATTATATCAGATAAATTTAACAAAGAAATTGAAATAACTTAAAAGAATCAAGCAGAAATTCTGGAGTTGAAAAATATAATTGACATATTGAATAATGCATCAGAGTCTCTTAATAGCAGAATTGATCAAGCGGAAGAAGAAATTCATGAGCTTGAAGATAAACTATTTGAAAATACATCATTTGAGGAGATAAAAGAAAAAAAGAATAAAAAAGAATAAAGCATGCCTTCAAGATCTAGAAAATAACTACAAAAGGGCAAAGCTAAAAGTTATTGGCCTTAAAGAGGAGGCAGACAAATATATAAGAGTGGAAAATTTATTGAAAGGGATAATAACAGAGAACTTCGCAAACCTAGAGAAAAATATAAATATCCAAGCACAAGAGGGTTATGGAACTCCAAGCACATTTAACTCAAAGAACACTGCCTCAAAACATGTAATAATCAAACTTCCAAAGGTCAAGGGTAAAGAAAGGACCTTAAAAGCAGCAAGAGAAAAGAAACAAATAACATACAAGGAAGCTCCAATACACCTGGCAGAAGACGTTTCTGTGGAAACCTTACAGGTCAGGAGAGAATGGCATAACATATTTAAAGTGCAAAGGGAAAAAACTTTTACCCTAGAATGGTATATCCAGCAAAAATATCCTTGAAACCTGAAGATGAAATAAAGACTTTCCCAGACAACAGCTGAAGGATTTCATCAACACCTGTCCTACAAGAAATGCTAAAGGGAGTACTTCAATCAGAAAGGAAAAAAAATAATGAACTTAAGAAATTATCTGAAGACAAAAACTCACTGGTAATTCTAAGTACACACAACAACACAAAATATTATAGCATTGTAATTGTGGTATATAAACTACTCTTAAGTAGAAAGACTAAAAGGTAAACCAATCAAAAATAATAACTACAACAACTTTTCAAGAAATAGACGGTACAATAAGATATAAGTAGAAACAATGAAAAGTTAAAAAGCAGGGGGACAAAGTTAAAAGTGTTGAGTTTCTTTTCCTTTTCCTATTGCTTTTTTGTTCATGCAATCAGTGTTAACTTTTCATCAATTTAAAATAATGGATTATAAGATATTATTTGCAAGCCATAACCTCAAATCAAAAAATATACAATGGGTACATAAAAAATAAAAGGCAAGAAATTAAAGCATACCACAAAAGAAAATCAACTTCACTAAAAGGAAGACGAGAAGGAAGGAAAGAAGAAAGAGAAGACCACAAAACAACCAGAAAGCAAATGACAAAATGGCAGGAGTAGGTCTTTACTTATGAATAATAGTATTAAATGTAAATAGACTAAACTCTCCAATCAAAATGAAGAGTGGCTGAATGGATTTTTAAAACAAGACCCAGTAATCTCTTGCCTACAAGAAACACTTTACCTATAAAGATGTACATATACTGAAAATGAAGGGTTGGAAAAAGATATTCCATGCCAATGGAAATCAAAAAGAGCAGGAGTAGCTATACTTATTGCATACAAAATAGATTGCAAGACAAAAACTACAAAAACAGACAAAGCCATTATATAATCATAAAAGGGTCAATTCAGCAAGAGGATATAATAATTGTAAATATATATGCACCCAACACTGGAACACCAAGATAAATAAAGCAAATATTATAAGACCTAAGGAGAGAAATAGACCCCCAACACAATAATAGCTGGAGACTTCAACCCCCACCTTTCAGCATTAGACAGATTTCCCAGACAGAAAATCAACAAAGAAACATCAGACTTAAGCTGTACTAGAAAACAAATGGACCCAATAAATATTTACAGAACATTTTATCCAGTAGCTGAAGAATACACATTCTTCTTCTCAGCACCTGGATCATTCTCAAGGATAGCCCATAGGTCACAAAACAAGTCTAAAACATTCAAAAAACTATATCATAATTTTGAATATATAATGAAATAATATCAAGCATCTTTTCTAACCACAATGAAAAAAAAAAACTAGAAATCAGTAACAACATTAATTTTGGAAACTATACAAACACATGGAACTTAAACAATATGCTCCTGAATGACCAGTGGGTCAATAAAGAAATTAAGAAAGAAATTGAAAACAAATTTAAATAAGTGATGGAAATACAACATACTAAAGCCTATGGGATACAGAGACAGTTACACTAAGAAGAAAGTTTATAACTATAAGTGCCTGTAGCAAAAAAGTAGGAAAACTGCAAATAAACAACCTAACGATGCATCTTAAAGAACTAGAAAGGCAAAAACAAACCAAACCCAAAATTAGAAAAAGAAAAAAAACCATAAAAGTCAGAGTAGGAATAAATGAAATTGAAATAAGGAAAGCAATAAAAAAAATGGATGAAATGAAAGTTGGTTTTTTGAAAAGATTACCAAAATTGAAAAACCTTTAGCCAGAACAAACAATATTAAAAAAGAGAGAAGAGCCAAATAAATAAAATCAGAGATTAAAAAGGAGACATTACAATTGATACCACAGAAATTTGAAGGATCATTAGTGGTTATTATGAGCAACTACATGCCAGTAAATTGGAAAATCAAGAAGAAATGGATAAATTCCTAAACACATACAACCTACCAAGATTGAACTATGAAGAAATCCAAAAACTGAATAGACCAATAACAAGTAATGAGATTGAAGTCATAACAGAGTCTTCCAAGAAAAAAAAAAAAAAAAAATTGGGACCCGAGGGTTTAACTGCTGAATTCTACCAAACATTTAAAGAACTAATACCGATTCTACTTAAACTATTCCAAAAAATAGAGGAGAAGGAAATACTTCCAAACTCATTCTACAAGGCCAGTATTACCCTGATACCAAAACCAAACACACATCAAAAAAGGAAAACTACAGGCCAATATCTCTGATGAATATTGATGCAAAAATCCTCAACAAAATACTAGTAAACCAGATCTAACAATGCATTAAAAAGATCATTCATCATGACCAAGTAGATTTATCCCAGGGATGCAAAGATGGCTCAACATATGCAAATGTATCAATGTGATACATCATATCAACAGAAAGAAGGACAAAACCCATATGTATTAGTCTGTTTTCATGCTGCTGATAAAGACATACCAGAGAGTGGGAAGAAAAAGAGGTTTCACTGGCTGGGGAGGCCTCAGAATCATGGTGGGAGGCAAAAGGCACGTCTTACATGGCAGCAGCAAGAGAAAATGAGAAAGAATCAAATGTGGAAACCCCTGATAAACTCATCAGATCTTGTGAGACTTATTCACTATCATGAGAATAGCACAGAAAAAACCAGCCCCCATGATTCAATTGCCTCTCCCCAGGTCCTTCCCACAACATGTGGAAATTCTGGGAGATACAATTCAAGTTGAGATTTGGTGGGGACACAGCCAAACCATATCATTCTGCCCCTAGCCCCTCCAAATCTTGGGTCCTCACATTTCAAAACCAACCATGCCTTCCCAATGGTCCCCCAAATTCTTAACTCATTTCAGCATTAACCCAAAAGTCCACAGTCCAAAGTCTCATCTGAGTCAAGGAAAGTCCCTTCTGCCTATGAACGTGTAAAATCAAAAGCAAGCTAGTTACTTCCTAGATACAATGGGGGTACAGGTATTGGGTAAATATGGCCATTCCAAATGGGAGAAATTGGCCTAAACAAAGGGATTACAGGTTTCATGCAAGTCCGAAATCCAGGGGGGCAGTCACATTTTAACGCTCCAAAATGATCTCCTTTGACTTCAGGTCTCACATCCAGGTTTCGCTGACACAAGAGGTGGATTCTCATGATCTTGGGCAGCTCTGCCCCTGTGGCTTTGCAGGGTACACCCTCCCTCCCAGCTACTTTCATGGGCTGGCACTGAGTGTCTGTGGCTTTTCCAGGTGCAAGGTTGAAGGTATTGGTGGCCCTCTTCTCACAACTCCACTAGGCAGCATGCCACTAGGGACTCTGCATGGGGGCTCCCACCTCACATTTCCCTTCTGCACTGCCCTAGCAGAGGTTCTCCATGAAGGCCCCAGTCCTGCAGCAAACTTTTGCCTGGGCATTCAGGCATTTCCATATATCTTCTGAAATCTAGGTGGAGGTTCCAAAACCTCAGTTCTTGACTTCTGTGCACCCACAGTCTCCACATGAAAGCTGCCAAGGCTTGGGGCTTCCACCCTCTGAAGCCACAGCCTGAGCTGTATGTTGGCCCCTTTCAGCCACAGCTGGAGTGGCTGGGATGCAGGACACCAAGTCCCTAGGCTGCCCACGACATGGGGACCCTGGGCCTAGCCCACAAAACTGTTTTTTCCTCCTGGGCCTCCTGGCCTGTGATGGGAGGGGCTGCCATGAAGGTCTCTGACATGGCCTGGAGACATTTTCCCCATGGTCTTGGGGATTAACATGAGGCTCCTTGCTTCTTATGCAAATTTCTGCAGCCAGCTTGAATTTCTCCCCAGAAAATGGGTTTTTCTTTTCTATTGCATAGTCAGGTTGCAAATTTTCTGAATTTTTATGCTCTGTTTCTCTTTTAAAATGGAATGCCTTTAACAACACCCACATCACCTCTTGAATGCTTTGCTGCTTAGAAATTTATTCTGCCGATACCCTAAATTATATCTCTCAAGTTCAAAGTTCCACAAATCTGTAGGGCATGGGCAAAATGCCACCAGTCTCTTTGCTAAAACATAACAAGAGTCACCTTTGCTCCAGTTCCCAATAAGTTCCTTGTCTGCATCTGAGACCACCTCAGCCTAGATTTTATTGTCCATATCGCTATCAGCATTTTGGGCAAAGCCATTCAACAAGTCTGTAGGAAGTTCCAAACTTTCCCACATTTTCCTGTCTTCCTCTTAGCCCTTCAAACTGTTCCAATCTCTGCCTGTTACCCAGTTCCAAAGTTGCTTCTACATTTTCAGCTGTCTTCTCAGCAATGCCCTACTGGTACCAATTTATTGTATTAGTCTGTTTTCACACTGCTGACAAAGACATATCAGAGACTGGGAAGAACAAGAGGTTTAATTGGACTTACAGTTCCACATGGCTTGGTGGGGGGGGCCCTCAGAATCATGGTGGGAAGCAAAAGGCACTTCTTACATGGTAGCAGCAAGAGAGAATGAGGAAAATGAGCAAAAGTAGAAACCCCTGCCAAACCAAACAGATCTCATAAGACTTTTTAACTATCACGAGAATAGCACAGAAAAACCAGCCCGCATGATTCAGTTAACTCCCCTTGGGTCCCTCCCACAACTTGTGGGAATTCTGGGAGATCCAATTCAATTTGAGATTTGGCGGGGACACACCCAAACCATATCAACATATGATCATTTCAACTGATACTAAAAAAAAAAAAAAAAAAAAAGATAAAATGGAACACCCCTTCATGACAAAAACCTTCAAAAAACTGGTTATAAAAGAAACATACCTGAACGTAATAAAAGGCATATATGACAGACTCACAGCTAATATTATACTGAATGGGGAAAAAATGAAAACCTTTCCCCTAAGATCTGTAACACGACAAGGATTCCCACGTTTACCACTGTTATTCAATACAGTACTGGAAGTTCTAGCCAGAGCAATCAGACATGAATAAGAAATAAAGGGCATTCAAATTAGAAAGGCAGATGTCAAATTTTCCTTGTTTGCAGGTGATATGATCTTGTACTTGGAAAAACCTAAAGACTCCACCAAAAACTATTAGAACTGATAAACAAATTCAGTCAAGTTGCAGAATACAAAATCAACATACAAAAGTCAGTAGCATTTCTATATGCTAACAGCAAACAATGTGAAAAAGAAATCAAGAAAGTAATGGCTTTCTTTTTACAATTTACAATGGCTACAGATAAAATTAAATACCTAGGAATTAACCAAAAAAGTAAAAGATCTCTATGATGAAAATTATAAAACACTGATGAAAGAAATTGAAGACACATGCTCATGAACTGGAAGAATCAATATTGTTAAAATGTCCATACTACCCAAAACAATCTCCAGATTCAATGCAATACCTATCAAAATATCAATGACATTCTTCACAGAAATAGAAAAAAAAATCCTAAAATTTATATGGAATCACAAAATACCCAGAATAGCCAAAACTATACCAAGAAAAAAAATGAAATTGGAGGAATCACATTACCTGACTTCAAATTATACTACAAAGCTATGGTAACCAAAACAATATGGTGCTAACATAAAAACAGGCACACAATGGAACAGAATAGAGAGCCCAGAAACAAATCCATACATCTATAGTGAACTCATTTTCAACAAAGGTGCCAAGAACATACATTGGGGAAATGACAGTCTCTTCAATACTCTGGGAAAACTGGATATCCATATGCAGAAGAATGAAACTAGACCCTGTCTCTCACCATACACAAAAATCAAATCAAAATGGATTAAAGACTTAAATCTAAGACCTCAAACTATAAAACTACTGGTGCAGCAAAGGAAACAACAAAATAAAGAGATTATCCACAGAATGGGAGAAAATATTTGCAAACTACTCATCTGCCAAGGGATTAATACATAATATAAAAATTAAAAATGGGAAAAATATCCAAATAGACATTTCTCAATAGAAGATATACAAATGGTAAACAGGCAAATGAAAAAGTGTGTGACATCACTGATCATCAGAGAAATGCAAATCAAAACTACAATGCAATATCACCTCACCCCAGTTAAAATGGCTTTCATCCAAAAGACACATGATTACAAATACTGGCGAGGATGTAGAGAAAAAGGAAACCTCATCCACTGTTGGTGGGACTGTAAATTAGTACAACTACTAAGGAGAACAGTTTGGAGGTTCTTCAGAAAGCTAAAAATAGAGCTGCCATATGATCCGGCAATGGCACTGCTGGGTATACACCCAAAAGAAAGGAAATCAGTATATCAAAGGAATATCCGCACTCTCATGTTTGTTGCAGCATTATTCACAATAGCTAAGATTTGGAAGCAACATAAGTGTCCATCAACAGATGAATGCATAAAGAAAAGTGATACATATACAAAACATAGTACTATTCAGCCATAAAAAAGAATGAGATCCTGTCATTTGCAACAACATGGGTGGAACTTGAGGTCATTGTGTTAAGTGAACTAAATCAGGCACAGAAAAACAAACTTTGCATGTTATCACTTATTTGTGTGAGCTAAAAATTAAAACAATTAAACTTATGGAAATAGAGAGTAGAAGAATTGTTACCAGAGGCTCAGAAGGGTAGTCGGGGGATGGGGAGAAGTGGGGATGGTTAATGGGTCCAAAAAACTGGAAAGAGTGAATAAGACCTAGTATTTGATAGCACAACAGGGTGACTAGAGTCAATAGTAATTTAATTATACATTATTAAAAACAAAAATATTATAATTGGATTGTTTGTAACCCAAATGACAAATGCTCCAGGTGATGGATACCCCATTTACCCTCATGTGATTACTACACATTGCATGCCTGTATCAAAATATCTCATGTACCCCATAAATGTATACACCTACTATGTACTCACAATCATTAAAAAATTTTTTAAAAGAAGGTAAAGGAAAAAGGGGACTCAGGAAGAAGAGTAGTCAACAGTTCCAAATGCTAAGATGTCAAGAAGACAAGCAAGGACACTGTCCATTAGATGGAGAAGTAGAGAGCCAATCACAAGATTTAGAGTAGCTTCTGCAAGGTAAACCCAGGTTTTAGTGGCTTGAGGAATGACAAAGAAATGTAGGTAATAAATATAAAAAACTCTGTCAAGAAGTTTAGCTATGAAAAGAGATGAGATAGAGTCAAAGCTGAGAAAGATGCAGAATTTTTGAGGGGAAGCTTTAGGATTTTTTTCAGTTCTGCTAGAGAGAAGTCAATTACTATCTTTTCATAATATCTTTTATTTTGTCATTATAATACTCCAAAAGTATATTTAATAATTCACAATTACTATGTTAATTACTGAAATTAGTTAAAACCAAAAACAATTGAAACCTTATTCCTGCAGACTTGGGCAAGCGTAGAAAGAAAGTAAATAATTTAATAAGAACACACAGAGCAGCATTCGCTCATAATTGTATGAGTGAGGTTAACTTTTTATTTGGCAGTTTAAACACAAGACTGAAATATCTATGGTGTTTGAGACTCAGCTGAGATTCTGCACTAATCTCCATAACTGAAATTTAACAAATCACCCAGTAGTCATGCTTAGAACTATTTCTTATTTCCCTCTCATTTGCATTTCTTTCTTTCCATCATTTTCTCCCTTTACTTCTACTGCCATTTCTTTATCTTTTATTTATTCATGTGGGAAAGTTGTTCATTGCTGGTACCTCAAATTCTATTCAGTTACACATTCCTGAACATGTACAGCGTTAAAGGTAATGTTAGATGCTGTGAGAGACAGAGCATTGTACTTGTCCTTGTAATTAGTAGCTAAACAAATTAACTGAGTTTCTGCAGAATATCAGACAATAGGATTTAAAAATAAATATTATTTCCTTCATTAAATAAACTAAATGTTTTGGCATTTGCCATATTGAGTATCTACTATATGCTGAACTCTGTGTAGATAGTGAAGATTAAAAACTAAGTAAGGCATAACCCCTGCCCTCCAGCAATGTGCTTCTCATTGCATTGATATGCAGAGTAGAGAAAAGATAAAGGGAAACAGGGGCAATAGTAGAGGTGAAAATAGGACTCTCAGAAGCTACCGAGAGAAATGTAAACCTAGTTTGCATTTCCTAACAATAGAAAAAAGTCCCTTCCTATGTGTTCCTTTATAGTAAAAAAAAGAAAAATAAAATCCTTCAAACCACGAGTTTTTACTTACCAACCTGCCATATAATCTTATATTCCTAAATAATTTACCCTGTTCTTCAATATCTGTCAACCAATTCCTAAGAAAACAAAATGTATGGTAACTTGTGGGGGATGTGGGGGAATGAAAACTACAAAATCAAAGACTCCAGGAAGAAAGGTAGTTGTCCATTTTCACTTGTTTGTGATGCCAAGACCTTTAGTGCATAACTTTATTATTACAACATTATCATTATTTCTAAATTATACAATGTAAAGCCTACAGAGAACACTGAGTACCTCAGTCAGATGTATTAGACAGACAGACAGATAGATAGATAGATAGATAGATAGATAGATAGATAGATAGATAGATCTATCATAGATCTCAGCATTTATTAGATAGATGATAGAGAGATAGAGATGATAGGATAGATAGATAGATGATAGATAGATAGATAGATAGATAGATAGATAGATAGATAGATAGATAGATAGATAGATGATAGATAGAATCTATGGTGTAGGATAGAAATTCTAAAGATGTGAACTTAAGATGTGGACTGTGAATTAAAACCAACACCAATTTTAAAAAACAATTAGTTCACAATGCGAGGCAACATAGTTAAATGGTAATTTGTATAGTACAGATCCTAAAGTGGGAATGGCAAAGTTCCCGCTCAAATGCCACCATCTGGCCTTGCCTCATCCGTGCAGACATCCACAGTTAATTCCAACTCTTATTCCCACCAGGTTCAGAAGTGGCCCTCAAAACTCTGGCAAAATCCCCCAGGGCAGTCATTTCCAACTGATCTCAGCTGGTACTCAAGAGGACATCAATTTGGCATCCTAACTGTAAGAGTTTATTTTTAAAAACACAATGAGTAAGTTTTCCTAGAATGGATGGCAATTCCAGTCCTCCCATCTGTGACTGCAGGCAGGTGTGCCAAGAGCAAAGGGTAAGTGTTGGGGCTGAGCCAACAGCACTGGCTAGGAACAGGACAGGAAGCAGGAACTGGGAAAGCCATCAACCTGCTAGAATTCAGACTTAAGGAAATTCATGCCACAACAGTCATGGAGTCCCTGCTTCATGCCACACAGACGTCTTGATTTTGCTCTTGAGAAGTTGTGAAGGGAGGAAAAAATAGAAGTTTTAGGACTTGTGCAAGGCACTTCATCTCCCTAGGTCTTAGTATAATTGGGGAGCTGTGTTCATTTCCTAAGACTGCTATAACAAAGTACCACAAAGTGGGTGGCTTAAAACATCAGAAATGTATTGTCTCACAGTTCTGAAGGCTGCGTCTGAATCAAGACGTCTGTAGTGCCATGTTTCCTCTGAAACCTGTAGGGAAAGCCTTCTTTTCCTCTTCCTAGCTTTTGGTGGCTTGGAGGCAACTTTAGGCGTTCCTTGGCTCGCAGCTGCATAACTCCAACCTCTGCCTTCATCATCACATGGTACTCTCTCTGTATGCCCCTGTCTCCTGATGGCTGTCTTCTTATAACCTTATAAAGACAGCAGTCATATTGGATTAGGGGTTCACTCTACTCCAGTGTGACCTCATATTAACTAATTAAATGTGCAATGGCCTTATTTTCAACTAAGGTCACATTCCAAGGTACTAAGGGTTAGGACTTCAACATACTTTTTTGGAGACAACACAATTCAACCCACAACACAAGCTCAATTTACAAACCTTTTAACCTCTACCATATTCAACGCTCGATGCCAAAAAAAAAAAAAATAGTAATGGATAAGATACCATTTTAAGAAGCGTCAGCCACTAATTAGCATCCACTCTACTAACCAACTTCAGGGACCATGTGCTCACTACCTTCTGATTCAGGGATGCTCTATTTGGTTCTTCTTAATATTGAGCCAAACTCTACCCACTTGGAATGATTCTGCGACTTGAGCTTGCTCATAGCAGTCTTTCGTATATTTGAAGAGAAGTGTTAGAGTCTGAGTTGTCTCTTCCACCAGCTGAGTCTCTGCATATCCTTTAATCTTTCATCCTGACACCATTACGGCTGCTTTGCTGCATGTGGACTCCAGTTGGTCTACTTTCCTAAATCGTGACATTAGTAACTGGACATAATACCCTGAAACATGCAGAACTAATACCCTCCTTCATGTGAAAACGGGAAGCATTTGCTGTCTTGTCACTGACTCATACTTTTCTTAACCATGAAGTCTTTCTCATGGGTGCTGCAATTTAATTTCCCTCTCATCCTGAACTCACGCAGCTGTCTGACTTTTTAGATAATTGGAATAACATAAAAGGAAATAAAAGCCAACTACCAATCAGAGTGGAGAATCATCCAAAGTTCTTTCATCAGCCCTTTACCCTAGGGATATGACCTTGCAGTAGACGGGCAGAAGACAGAAAGCTTTGGCCCACAACTTCCATGAAACAAACAGAAAACTTAAGGCAAAAAGGGAGACCTGGGACTTGCTGATTTTGAAACACAGTAACTGACAGGAAAAGCGGAAAACGTGGGAATTTCAGAATGGAAAACAGAGATAAAATAGGGGATTTCTGTAGGGAAGAAGAGGGACATAGCCTAAACAAAGCAACGAGAATCCACCCACAAGTTTCTCTGCTAGCATAGGACACTGTCAAAGTCTGGGCAGTGAGGTCTAATATTCCTGTACAGGCTGACAGGACAATGCAACTAGATCAGGGGCCACAATATTCCTATATCTGCATCTTTATAATCGGGATTTATCACCAGTGATTTTGAATAAATTATTTCCTTCTTTGTGGTCCCATTTATGAATTCACTGTAGTAGAAATGATGGCACAGGCAGTAGTGGGAAGGAGAAGAAAATCCATCAGCCCCCAAGTCAAGTACCACCTCTAGCCCATTGTAATTATTAGAGATAACATCAGTACAGGCTACAGGGCATCAAAGAGACCCACCCTTCGGCAGCAGCTCAGCTAGTGAATAGTAGAATTCCCTTCCCTCCTACCCAAAGTTACACATATACAGCTAACACCTAAACTGTATCCACCGATGTATGCACACATATAGTTATAACCATGATTTACTAAGCACCTAATATATACTAGATACTGCAAACCTGCCCAATATCATGCTCTTGGTGGAGGTGTTGGGGTTACTGAGGAAATGCAATAAATCCTTCATTCCCATCTGGTAAACAAAAGCTAACAAATGAAGGAACCAAAATATTCACTCTATTACCGATAAAGGCTAAATGGGGGACACAACCTGGTGTGAGTACCTAATGGATCTTCCCACTATAGCCCGTTCTTGGCCAGAATTCCTCAACCTTTGCAGGCAGCTCTGGGCCTAGGCAAGACCTAGGTCAGCACAGGGGAACTGAGGATGATGTCAGGGTGGAACCCAAGAGGGAGATGAGCCCACCATTGCCATTTAATTCTTCCTAACTTGACAGTGCAGAAAAGCGCTCTGTCTCCTTTGGGATGGAGCGAGTGAAGGAAGAGACTCTAAGAAAATTTAAGGAAAAATTCCACCTCATACACACCAGGAAAGAAAACTCTCTCCCCTCTAACAAGAGGCAGATCCAAGACTCAAGGCCAGGCCTTCCTGGCACCAAAGCCCATGCTCTTACCCATCACAGTATCTATAGATGAATGTGTCTAGTGCACTATTGGCAGGGAGGGCTACAAGGAGTCAATTTTGCTTGAAGATTTTGGAGCAATAACAGAGAGGGAGAGAGAAAGGGAGACAGGGAGATTGAGATTGTGTCAGAAAGAAGAGAGATTAGGAGGACAGTAAAATACCTGTACTTCATGGCTTAAGGTCCAGCCCCCGGATCTTAGGTCTCAGAGAGAGAGAGCATGGGGAGGAGGGGGGCAGGCAGAAATTAAAAGAACAGTTGTCATTTAAAAACTCTGTGAGCACTGAGGCACAACTAGCCCTACTAAGAATACAAAACGGCCGGGCGCGGTGGCTCAAGCCTGTAATCCCAGCACTTTGGAAGGCCGAGACGGGCGGATCACGAGGTCAGGAGATCGAGACCAGCCTGGCTAACACGGTGAAACCCCGTCTCTACTAAAAAATACAAAAAACTAGCCGGGCGAGGTGGCGGGCGCCTGTAGTCCCAACTACTCGGGAGGCTGAGGCAGGAGAATGGCGTAGACCCGGGAGGCGGAGCTGCAGTGAGCTGAGATCCGGCCACTGCCCTCCAGCCTGGGCGACAGAGTGAGACTCCGTCTCAAAAAAAAAAAAAAAAAAAAAAAAGAATACAAAACGATAAAGTATATAGCACAGAGACAGGGAGAGAATAACTCCTCACTTCATTGTGGAACTCACTGTGGCTTGAGAGCAATGAGGCCTCCAGAGAACACAGTTCATCTTTGGCACAGAGATGGAAATGGCAAAACTCAGGGAAGACTGGGCACCAGGGCTAATGCTCATGTGTTTATAGGTCCTTAATGGTAGAAAAGATGGCAACACCAAGTGCTGCCAGTTAGAAATGTTAGCTGCATACATCACAATTAATTTTTTTTTTTTTTTTTTTGAGACGGAGTCTCACTCTGCCGCCCAGGCTGGAGTGCAGTGGCCGGATCTCAGCTCACTGCAAGCTCCGCCCCCCGGGTTTACGCCATTCTCCTGCCTCAGCCTCCCGAGTAGCTGGGACTACAGGCGCCCGCCGCCTCGCCCGGCTAGTTTTTTGTATTTTTTAGTAGAGACGGGGTTTCACTGTGTTTGCCAGGATGGTCTCGATCTCCTGACCTAGTGATCCGCCCGTCTCGGCCTCCCAAAGTGCTGGGATTACAGGCTTGAGCCACCGCGCCCGGCCGACTTATTTTCTTATTAGTTTTCTATTGCTGTATAACAAATTAGCACAAACTTAGTGATTGAAAACAATACACATATTTTTCTCACAGTTTCTCTGAATCAATAGACTGGGCACGTAGTTGGGTTCCCTGTTTAGGGTCTCCTGCAGCTATAATCAAGGCACCAGCTGGGGCTGCAGTCTGTTCTGAGGCTTAACGAGAGAAACATCCACTTTTGTGGACAGAACTCGGTTCTTTACAGCTGTAGGGGTTTCAGTTTCTTACTGGCTGTCAGCTGGAGGCTGCTGTCAGCTCCTAAAATCTGCTCTTAATTTCTTGCCCAAAATTGGCAGCCCACATGGGCAGCTCACTTCTTCCAAGCCAGAAAAGGATGGAGAGACTCCAGCAAGCGGGTAACTACAATCTAATACACACTCTGTCGCCTTTGCCATATTCTGTTGGCCAGAGGCAAGTCACGAGTCAGACACACACTCAAGGAAAGGGATCGACAATGGCCTGATCACCAGCAGGCAAGGGCCATGGGGCCCACCCTAGGGCCTCCCCACCGCCACAACTGGTTTAAACAAAGTAGATGTTTTCTCACTTGCAGAAGAAATCCAAAGGTAGGTGGTTCAGGGTGGCACCATAGTCATCAGGGACCCCAGCTCCTTCAAGCTCTCCAGCCTCCAGTCCTGAGGGTTTGGTCTTCCCCGTAAAGGACCAAAAAACTGATGGAGCTTCAGCCAGTCATCCACAATCCAGGCAGCAGGATGAAGAAAAAGAAAAAAAAAAATTGTGCAAGATACCTACTCCCTTCCTTTTAAGGATACTTCTCACAAGTATCACTAGTATCTTTAGCCTATATCCCACTGACCAGAACCTGGTCGAGGACTCAACCTTGCTGCAAAGGCATCTGGGAAATGTAGCTCCTCCTGAGACTAAGGAGGAGGAAGAGAAGGGGTTGAATAGGAGGAAGAAAGTGGCAGTCTCTGCTACACTGAACATCAACAAAGTGGGCCAGATAGGAGAGAAAGAACAAAGCAAATCCCAGGTGACAGCTCTTGGGATCTTTTGTGAGAGCATGGAACAGTCCTGGAAGCCCCCAGGAATCACTGGGAAGGACTGTCCAGCGGGGCTGGAGGCCCTACATCATCATTTAGATGGCATGGATGATGCTATTTCCGGGATCCCATTTCATACCCACGCCAATGAGGCCTGGAAAACTCATTAAATAATCCAGTGGTTCTCAGATTAAAATAATCGTCAGAATCACCTATTTGCTTAATAATTCAGATCCAGAACCTGATTCTAGATATGCTGAATTAGGATTTCTTAAAGTAAGGCCAGAAATTTTTATCAGACCAAGCTCTTAGAGAGTCTAATGGCTATCAAGTTTGGAAACTACCATTGTAGATATTTTCAAAAACTAATTACTTCATCTTTTCCCAGTCTCCAAGCTAAGTTTCCTAGACTTGGGATATAAACTTATTGGTTAATCTAAATATCTGTCCAGTGATTCCAATGACTCTACTCCTGTATAAGAATGTATTAACTTAATCATATTAAATAATTGGCATCATGAGG
This sequence comes from Macaca mulatta, assembly GCF_049350105.2. Taxonomy (NCBI): domain Eukaryota; kingdom Metazoa; phylum Chordata; class Mammalia; order Primates; family Cercopithecidae; genus Macaca; species Macaca mulatta. The sequence goes on from NC_133409.1 coordinate 111,843,158, forward strand.
TGATCTAGAAGGGCCCAGCATCACTTAGCTATAGTGCTTTTCAACCTCGGAACTTTTGATATTTTGGGTAGAATAATTCTTTGTTGTAAGGAGCTGTCTGATGCATTGTAGGATGTTTGGCAGCATCCCTGGCCTCCATTCCCTAGATGACAACAGCACTACCTCCAACTATGTTAACCAAACCATGTCCAGACATTGGCAAATGGTAGCCGAAGGCAAAATCACTTCCAGTTGAGAACCCCCAATTGTGAAATGCCATCTTTAGTATTTCACAGAAGCCCAGAAAATTCATGGCAACAGAAATATTAAATAACACTGGATGGGAATTAAGAAAATGTACATGAAATCTTATGTTCTGGCTAAGACAATCCGTGCCTCCATTTTCTTGTGTGTATAAAAACTATGTGTTCTATATACTTCTATATAATTTCCAGAGCTTGAGTGCTCACCTCACATTAATTTTTTTCAATTTGTGTATTACTTACCTCTCCACTGAGTGGGGAGGTAAAGGAGGCTGGTGATCAAATTTCTTCAACTTCATTACATTGCTACCTTGCAACACAATAATCCCTACTCTAAGCTAGCCTCAAATATCCTGTTTCTCATAAATAGGCTTACATAAGGGAGGTGTGCTATAGACATGCTTTATGCTAAAATAAAAAGAACACATAATAAATAGATGGGAATTTAAACTTTTATTAATAAATCATGATTTTCTATTGAATACATAATAAAGTATAATTAACAATAACATAACATTCCAACATTAAAAATTAAAACTTTCAGAATCACCTTGATCAATATATAAAGCTTTAGTTCCTGGAAAAATAATATTTCAACAGTGTTCTTCTCGTATGCAAAACAGCTTCCCAAAATAGGAGATTCGTGAAGGAAATTTTATAAAGCTTCCCGTGTACAAAAAAGATTGACTCCACATCAACTGTCCCCTGCTGAAAATCCAAACCATAAAGGCTTGAAGGACCAGAATGGAGCCACATTCTATTAAAGTTATCAGAGATAAAATCTTAAAGATCTACAAATGGAAGGAACATGGAACTACCTTCTACCACCAATTCAATATACAGGGCAAACGTGGTACATCTTGGCCTCAAGACAACATAAGATAGAATGATTCTTGAATATGTCGCAACAGATATAGCAATTTTATCCCTATTACAGAGACACATGTATACCAATTGATAACTTTTCTTTGCAGTAAGAAACTCAGAAATCATCTAGGAAATATCTATTTTCCTATGTTACAGTTGAAATGAAAATGACAATGTATTTTGTAAAATGATGCAATGTGGTACCGTCTTGATGAGACATGAAAACACAACTCACTGGCTAGAAATAGTTGTAAAACAAGCCTACTTTCACTGATACATACTTATTTTAAAAGTTATACTTACTGCTTAGTTTTCTGAAGAAAGAAGGAGAATGGTCCTCTATTCAAAGTAGTGATAAAAATAATTGCACCTCAAATTACTCCCAGTGTAACATAAGATATTTAATATTAACATAAATATCATTTGCATAGATGATAGAAAAATTCTAATTTCTTAAAAGTGCTATACCTTCCTGGAATTTGAAAACAAAAAAAAAAGTGAGGAAGATACTCTGCTGCCTGTCCAACAGAAGCCTCTACTGAGAATGTAAAAGGTTCTGAAGCTCATCCACGAATGAGTCCACTTACTATAAGTGTCTTAAATTTACAACGTGCAAAAAACTAATGCACCCAAGAATATATCATGGCACCTTGCCCAATGGTAACCACTTGGCAGACTCAAATAATAAGTACCCTCATAGGGAGAAATCTTGCCAAGGGAGAATTTACAACATATTTTTAGAAAGAAATGAGTATTCAATCATTCAATAAAGCAAATCAGAAAAAGTAAGGTTGTCAAAAGAACTCCAGATTATATGCCAGCAGGTTAATAAAATGGTTCTTTTTTTAAAAATGACAAAGAAAAATAAGAGATCCTTTTTTTTTTTTTTTCAAGGCGGAGTCTCACTGTGTTGCCCAGGCTGGAGTGCAGTGGCGCAATCTCAGCTCACTGCAAGCTCTGCCTCCTGGATTCACACCATTCTCCTGCCTCAGCCTCCCGAGTAGCTGGGACTACAGGTGCCCACCACCACACCTGGATAATTTTTTGTATTTTTAGTAAAGAAACCGTGTTAGCCAGGATGGTCTCAACATAGATCCAATTTTTTAATGTCTTGATTCAGCCAGACATGTCAAATGAAATAATTGAATTATGTCAAAATAAAAATAGTTGGTACTATATCGACAGACTATTTATAACTATCTTTAGCATAAATAGAAATTAAAGCTAAATACATCTTTTTCTAAAAAAAAAAAAAAAATTATACCTAGGCTCAAAACAACAGGAGCAGGGAGAGTTATGCTATCTACAATTCTGAAAATTCCCACGTGCAGGATACGGTATTGCACATGTAAGTAACAACTCCTAAGTAACAGAAATATATCTGGATTCTATATAAGCAAAATGCTCCTCAGATTATAATATATAATCCAAAATATTAAACCAAAGATACTATTTTTAGAATGTTTTGAAAAACAAAGTACAATAGAACACAATAAAAGGAAGCATTTCATTGACCAGGCATATTTTAATGGGCTTGAATTTCTTTTTTAAAACTCTAACTAAAGGTAGTAAGATGGGGAAACCAAATATAAAAGTGTTATTCTGTCCTAGAATTGTTTGGCTACTAGGTTTTCCCAACATTCAGTCTCTGGAAGCATTGGCCAATCAGAAAGGGAGGTGAGATATGCTGGTGTTTTACTAAGGTTCACAGTGAGTAGAAAAGAAGGGGGACTTTAGTTCATACCAGTAAATGACATTGACAGTATTCTAAATGGAAGAGCTTCAGCATAAGCAATCTTAATGGTGAAATGAGTTAATATTATTACTCATATCATATGAAGAAAATAATTTATACTATTAATTATTACTACTACATATTCTCCTTTTCTCCTTATGCCTGTGGTATTTTAATCACTTTTAGTCCAACCCCACTGCTTGTAGCAGAGCAAGTTCTCTAAGGGAAGTATGAAGGAAGAAGTGGCCGGGACACCTGCACAGCCCCATGCCCCAGGAGGCAGTGCTTGCTAACCCTTTCTCTTCCTTCTCATTGTTGTCCTCTTCACTTTTAATAAACTTACAATAAAAAGAGATGAGTTACAAGGTGACTTTTTTGTTTTTTGTTTTTTGAGATGGAGTTTCGCTCAGTCCCCCAAGCGGGAGTGCAGTGGCGCAATCTCGGCTCACTGCAACCTCTGTCTCTCAGGTTCAAGTGACTCTCCTGCCTCAGCCTCCTGAGTAGGTGGGACTACAGGTGTATGCCACTATGCCTGGCTAAATTTTATATTTTTAGTATGGACAGGGTTTCACCAAATTGGCCAGGCTGGTCTCAAACTCCTGACCTTATGATCCACCTGCCTCAGCCTCCCAGAGTGCTAGGATTACAGGTGTGAGCCACTGTGCCTGGCCTAGGAGGTGACTTTTAACTTGAAAACTTGGAGTTCTTCATAGAAAAAGTATTCAAATGCTAGTTTTTAAACAAGGAAATATGGTCTGAAAAAGATACGACCTGTCTTCCAATGGCCTTTCCATTCTAGTGTTTCCTAATATATTACACTAAAAGTTAACTATAAATTATGTACTTTAAAATATAAAGTATTGATTGTCAGTATAAGGTTCCCAGGCCAGGGAAGAGGAAGGGAAAATCCTTTGCCAAGACCCTCCCCCGATTTCTTTATAAGATGATTTCACCTTTAAAGAATTCCCAGAGTATAAAGGGCAAAAACACGTTTACAAGGAGGCCCCAGCATAACAAGTGCCTGTTTTAGAACAGATTGTGTCAGAAGTGTAAGAGATCTAGAAACTTTTTCCCACTAAAAAAAAAAAAGGCAAGAAAAGTAGGTATTCGATACTTAACTGCCCTCTTCATAGACCACTGTCTGAGAATCTATTTTCTACGTATAGGTTTGCCAGCTTTAAAATACTGATTGTCAGTTATTCCTACCCTGGTATCCAAAATATCCATAAGCAATATATGAGCATCCATTCCACTACAATTTCTGAAAATTCACTAAAGCAAGAGCATTTTTAAAAAACAACTTTAAAAGATACATTTGCATACCTTCTTTTTGATGGATTTATTTTTAAATAGCTGAAAACAAAGCAAATTCTTTGGAGCCCATGGCAATTACTTTTTCCCATGTCCACTTGAGAGAAATGCCATAGAGCTAAAGAGAAAAACTAAACCATTTCTTAGATTGAGTAAAATATCATTAATTGTTGACACATATCTAAATTATTTCAGTATATTTAGAAGGCAAAGAAGAAAGGGAGAAGGAAAGAAAAGAAAGAGATAATGAGGAAAAGAAAAAAGGGGGATTCATCTTTAAAATGTCCATCCAGATAAATTATATTACCCTTCAGAATACAGGGCAACTAAAGATTGAGGTGCTCAGGATTCGGGGATCTTAAAAGTTCACAGCCAGCATGAGATGTCACTAGACAACTGGCAGTCTGATGCTCACACCCCTGAGCCTAGAACAGTTGACACAGGATCCCGGGCCAATGCCAGGGATCTGTAGGTCAGCAATCATGTCAAGATGCTCTGATTCTCCACAAACCCAGCTTCTTTCCCAAACTGCGGGGAGGTTGGTCTGCAGTGACTTATCTAGTATTTTGCTGTACTCCTGGCTCACAGTGTCTCCTGGTCTAGGATCTTCTAATCGAAGTCCCATGAGGCACATATTTCTGTGCTCTCTGACTCTCACCCCTGAAATAGAGCTGGTGTGGGGCTGAGGATGTGGGAAGGACACAGCACACCCAGCAACCCCCAGGGCAGTTTTCAGTATGCTCCTCAACCTCTGAGATGGTGTGCAAAGCACAGGGAAATGTACTGCCCCTCACATTTCTCTACAAAAGAGAAAGAGAGGGAGGGAAATGGCTGGGGTGTGTGATCAGGTTTCGAGCAGAAAAAGACCGTGCCACTTAAAAAAAAAAATTCACCATGTAGATTCTACAAAGAAAGAATTTCCAGTTAAGAAATATCTACTGAGACCACTGGGCATGGGGTGGGTTGGGGTGGGGTCGGCAGTAGGGTTAGGTTGGAGGTGGGAAGGGAACAGATGAAGCTCCTCCTGCTAGCTGTTTTCTCCCATTCCTGGGGACATCCATCTTTAAGCAAACATGGATGTGTAATAATGCTTAAGAATCTACGTTCATTTCTTTCACAAAATGAGGAGAATGCCTATTCTAAAATAACACCTTTATTCTGGAGAAAACAAACACCTCCAAAAAAATTCTAGAAGATTTTGAAAGGAGAAAATATAGACACACAACTGCATTCATTTTGATCTTCCACACAAAGATCAGGTGAAGAAATCTATGCAGCTATACATACTAGGACCTGTTGTACACCACCCCCATAACCCCATAGAAAGAAAAAAAAACTGTTTTCAAAATAGAAGCAGTATTCCACTATGAAAACAAAACAATCACATGTGACTACTGGAAATGTTAGTGTTACACAGAGTCCTTTAAAAATAAATCACAGCCAAAGTTCCAAAAAGTACAGAAGCGTGAAACAGAAAATAAAAATGACTGAAGGGTGATGATGGGAGCCTACAGCTCCATCCTCACAAGGATGGCAGCCCTGGACGTCGCTGCAAAGGTCACAGGAGGACAGCTTCGCTTCAGAGTTGTAACTTCTCACCGCCTGTCTCCCTGTTCAAAGAAGCAGACATCAGTTCACACGGCTCCCTTGTTTAGAAACCTTGACTTTGCCAAAACATAAGAGCATTTCGATACACTTTTCTGAGTTTTCCATTCTTCACCTAATTTTATTTTTCTTTACAAGAAACAACTGAAATGTCCAAGAATGATCCAAAATACTAACCAAATCCAAAAGAGAAACAATGCATTCAGTCCAATCTGTCTACCACCAGCAGTTGGCCAGCATTAAAAGACAGCAAATAGACTGCAGCTGCACACTGCAATCAAAAGCACCACTTTCATCTCTTACTGCATCAGGGAGAATTTTCAGTTGAGGACTGTTTAACCTCCTCAAGAGTTTATTTTAGGATGACATTCTCTATGCACTCAAATCAAATTCTAATCATTAGAACTACTGAAAAGAGGCATTTACCCTGGGCTCTAGTAAAAAAATGCATAAATATGAAGGGAAGACTGCCTATGCAATACCTTGTTTTAAAACATTGAGCATATAGTATCTAAAAGCTAACATGAAAAAACTACATAAAGTACCTATAACACCACAGTAAACTCACTGTAAAACATAAATGAGTTTTATAATGTTTTAAAAACATATTCTATTGTCAAATTTATTCATGATTTTTCAGAGACTGTTGTCCATATCGTAAATGTGTTTCGGGATTTTTTAAAATGGGTTGGAAGGTTTAGCTTATTCTGATCTTTCCCATATTTTCATTTTAAAATGGCCTCCTCATAAGTAAGTTGTTTTCCATAAAAATTTGCATAGATTGAATTATTTTTGTTTCTCAAATGTTTAAAATGTTCCCCATGTACCCAAGAAATATAAGTTGGGGAATTTTGCAACTAAGTTAAGTAATAAAGTTGGATAACTAGTTACTGTCATTGGGTCTCCACAGTGTATTCCATCCGTCCACTAGGAAAAAAGTGTCACATCACTGTTTCCCAAATGTCCCACAAGAACCTGGGTGAATCCTCTTCCTCAGCGCCAACAGGAGGCAAAAGACAAGAGGAACTGGCTTGTTGACTAAGAGGAGAGAACTGGTGCTACATCTTAGTCTTGAATACTCTCTGAAGCACTAATAACAATGGGAACTAGTTCATCTCATTTAAAGTGTAATTATCTACAACGACCTAACACATAAAAATGCTCATGCGTCTCATGCATTGTGATGATTCTGAGCCACCACAAGTGCTTATTCAAAATAAGACATATTACAATTAGAAACATTAGGCCAGAGATCACATAGAAAAAGTCACTCTGACTGAACATGGATTCGTCCTATTAAACTTGGGCCATCTCCAGACCAGCTCTCTCTTTTTACATCCTAAATTTCCATCATTTTATAAAAATGAGTTACCAGAAAAATCAAAGAAGCTCAAGTTATTCTCCAAACAGGCTATATTTTTCTTGATGCACTTTTAAAAACATGTTATCAAGGGTAGGTTTCAGCAAAACACCAGAGTCCCTTGATAGAGAAACAGTTAACTCCAGCCAATGCTACTGCATTGCAGATGCTGTTCATGTTCTCTCCTGAAGAAGTCCCATTTTATTTATTATTTGTTATTTATTTATTTACTATTCAAGGGTACATGTACAAATTTGTTACAAGGGTATATTATGTGATGCTGAGGTTTGGGCTTCTATTGACCCTGTCACCCAAATAATGAACATAGTACCCAACAGAGAGTGTTTCAGCCCTTGTTCCCCTCTCTCCCTCCCCACTTTTGAAGTCCCCAGTGTCTACTGTTCCCATTTCTATGTGCATGTGTACCCAATGTTCAGCTCCCACTTATAAGTGAGAACATGTGATATTTGGTTTTCTGTTTCTGCATTAATTCACTTAGAATAATGGCCTTCCACTGCATCCATGTTGCTGCAAAAGATATAATTTACTTCTTTTTTACAGCTGTATAGTATTCCATGATGTACATGTACCACATTTTCTTTATCCAATCCACAGTTTATGGGCAGCTAGGTCAATGCCCTGTCTTTGCTATTGTGAATTAGTGCTGCAATAAACATATGAGTGCAGGTGTCTTTTTGGTAGAACAATGTATTGTCCTTTGGGTATATACCCAGTAATGAGATTGTGGGAACAAATGGTAGCTCTACTTTTAGAAGAACTCCCATTTTAAAGCTGGAACCAGATGGAATGGGTGCTTGGAATAGAAGCAATACCTTGCAAATGAAACATAACTGGACTCTCTATGTCAATTTTTCTTTGTAAAGTTTTAATTGTGAGAGTTAAAAACCTAAAACATGAAAAAAAAATATCGTGTTTAAATTTCATATGCTAAAACCTATCATGTGACCCTTGTAAATTATCAATAGTCTTCACTGAAATGGGATGCTCACTTCCTGCCTCCCCACCGCCTATACTTCCTCCTACCAAATCCTGCCCTCGCCACAGAACCAATCCAACAGATGGTCACTTCCAATAAGTGAACGAATGCCTGGCTTAATTTCTAAAGTATTAAGAACTCCAGAGCATACTTACTTGGCTCATAGTAATCCACTATGGACACTGAAGCATCTTGGGTATTTGAAACTTTAAAGTTTCTCACAGCAGGAATATCAACACAAAACTGGGTTTCATTTACCTTGAGAAATGCAAAACAGTCTTAAGGGGTTGGCACACTGTGTGTTCATCATTAAGTAAAGACATTTCTTTTTCTTACCATTTTAGGAAACAGAGACTAACACTTAAGGAGGATTTCTACATGTCAGATACTGCAGTAAGTACTTCCTATGAACTATGTTATTTAACTTGTAAAACAATGCTTACAAAAAGGTATTGTTCTTAGTTCCATTTTGCTGAATGGGATACTGAGAATTAGAGTGGTTAAGTAAGTAGCAAGCCTGAGGGTGCATGTTCCTAGATCTCCTGTCTCAGATGGTGTACCCCACCCCCAGTTACTACTAATGGCTCACAGCAGCCTCCTTCTCCTGGGAATCGCCCTCAGTTCATGCAAGCCCTGTTACCCAGTACGTGAGGTAACTAAGATGGGGCTGTACTCCACAGCCAATGACTGAGATGGGGTACACAAGGCCAGCCTCTCTGTCTCCAAGAGGAATAGATTTGGCCAATTTGGCAAACAACACTCGTTAAAGAATCAGAAATTAGTAAATTCCTTCAAACATTCCCTTATTTGCCAATAGTAGTAAATGAAAAGTCAAACTGACCACTCAAAGAGTGCTGGGCACTCAAATTAAAATAACCATTAACAAGAGCATCAAAGATAGAAGACAAACTCCAAAACCAATTACACTACTAAATTAAAACCTTAAATTTGTTTTTTAAGTTCCAAATCAGGCCCATGGCTTTCGAGCAGTGATTAATGTAAGATAATTCCTAAAGAGCAAAAGAATCTAGAGACTGTTATTTAACATTATATTGAGACTGAATTAGTTTTAACGGGGCTTGAACCAAAGAGGTTTTGAAGTGCTAAAACAAATGAGAACATTCAAGAACTGTCTTTTTAAAAGTACATATTTAGCAATATATTTCTGATTCATACTTAGCAAAACTGAAATAAGAAACATCAAACCCACCCAGGTAATATGAAATCCTTAGAATACTATGAACTCAATATCAATTCAACCTATGAAGCTCATATAAATGCTATAAGAAAAGAATAAACTTACATACCACCAGTTTTGAGACATACCAAGCAGAGTCTGGAATTCTTCACTTACCTTCACCTACACATTGTATTCACCTTATTCTCGAATCAGTAGTAGTCATTCAGCGATGGAAAGAGTACATGAAGGTTATGTAATAATTCTATGTCGAGATCAAATCTCTGAGAATAATCCTCCATGATTTAGCACGTAATTTTTCAAGGTAAGAACATTAACCCCTTCAAGGTTTGTTAGAAGCTTCATGGAAGAATTTTAAAATGTGTAATGAAGGCATTCGTCTTCCAGCCAGGCATCGCGGCTCACATCTGTAATCCCAACAATTTGAGAGGCCAAGACCAGAAGATCAGTTGAAGCCAGGAGTTCAAAACCAGCCTGGGCAACAAAGTGAGACCCTGTCTCTATAAAAAAAATTCTCATGAAATTATCTAGGCAAGGTGGCATGCACCTGTGGTCCCAGCTACTCAGGAGCCTAAAGTGGGAGGATCACTTGAGCTCAGGAGTTGGAGGTTGCAGTGAGCTATGATTGCACAACTGCACTCCAGCCTAGGCAATTCCCTGAGGCAAAGAGGCTCTCAAATTCAGATCTAGACTGAACTGTTTTAATAATAATATGGAAATTTCTATGTATTTCACATCTGGCATGAAATAAAGATTTAGTTACGAAGACCTGCATCAGGCTCGTCATTAACAGCAACTCTCTAAACTGATTTTATAGTTATGTCTTTCTAATGGAGATAAGTATATGGTTGCCATGTTAAACTCATTCAGGGACACAAAAACTTGAAATAACAATGACTTAAAGAAAACATACTTAAAGTAAGGTAGACATCCGAACACAAAACATAGTAGCTTTGTCAACAGGTTACCTTATGTTTTCCTACTTACAGAATCTAAATAGAGGTTGAGTTTTCCATGATCATATTCCACTTTCTTCACTGTCTCGCTCAGAGGAATTGTGTCTGAAGGCACCATAAAGCCACTTAGTAGATTAACTTCCATAAGAGCCATGCCACTCCTAGCTGGGCCCAAAAACCTAAATCAAAGAGGGGGAGATGAATGAAAACTCCTCAGGAAAAACCCACAGCTGTTATCAAATTATCTTCATACAAAAATCAAACCCACCAAATGTTATTCCAAATACTGTTTGAGTTCAAATAAAATTCACTATAGAGAATTTTAAAACAGGTTATCGTTTTCTTACATGTGTGGTAATCTTATAACTTTCAACCATATAAGGAACAATGATACAACAATGTGTTCATCTGACAGATAGTGTACAATGCCTGCAGTGTAACAGGCTTGTGCTTATAAACTGTGACAGTACAACATACATCCTTTCAACAGACAACTCTATTTTCTAGCAGTGATTCCAAACCGAATTGCACTTTTTCTTTTATCAAAAGTTGACAGCACCAAACTTCCAAGAAAGCCAGGCCCTGAGAAGGAGGCATCACTTGACCACTTAGTGATAGTCCCATCCAAGTTCTTAGCAACCTTTTATTCATCTGGTTTTAGAAACTTCAGACCAGTAGGGAAAGGCCTTCCCTTTGTTCTCCCATATACTTGAAGAACATTTTGTGTTTTCTTTGGACACCATGAGGGAATTACAAGCCTTGGAAAGTTTTATTACACTGCATCCTTCTCTCACCCTGTTGTACATGATGTGAGCATCAGAGGATCCGGGCACCAACAACATTTTATCTCCTTACAAATAAATATTTTTCTAAAATGAATTGATGGCAAGAGTTTTTCATTTGGAGCAGAAGGAGCCCAGCTAAGTGAGTATGGAAAGATGTTTGCCTCCAATTTAAAAGGATCATAGCATTAAGTTAGTACCTGTTGTCCTTTTAAACGGCAAAAGCAAGAAGGGCTGTTAGAAAAACCTTGCTTTTTAGAGCAGAAAACCTATGCCTGCCAAACATGACTGATTGAAAAGCCATAGAGTACAACTGCTGACTTCAGCCAGTTCTGCAATCCCAAGCAACTGAAACCATCTGCTGGCAATGCACTGAGCCAAAGTAGATGTTATTAAGAACTAATAAATGGATTGAAACTAGAGGTGTTTGCATATGAGAAAAAATATAGATGAGAAAAAGCAGTCAATATGCTTAAACATTTAAAAGCACAATGCAGATTATACTTTTGGTACATATTAAAAGTACCTTGGTTGATCTGATCTCTCTACCAGCCTGGGGCAGAATTTGTTAAACTATCATGCCACACAGAAAGCCTGGTATGAGGTAAGGTCTTGGACCCTGTTGATAGGATAAAGTGTCTGAAATATCAGGTAATCTTTTTTTTTTTTTTTTTATACTTTAAGTTCTAGGGTACATGTGCACAACGTGCAGGTTTGTTACATGTGTATACTTGTGCCATGTTGGTGTGCTGCACCCATCAACTCGTCAGCACCCATCAACTCGTCATTTCCTCTTTTTTATAATGTGCTGGTGAAAAAATACACTTAAATATTATTTGTCTTTCATACCAGATTTTTCTCAGAAAACTAGTAGCAGCATTTAAACCCTTTTTATGAAACCCCTACCCTCACATGAAAACAGTTCCCTTCTTCAGGCTCTACCTACCACCCAAACTCTGTTGTCCATCTGATTCCTGATGCTTAAGATTGGAAATCCTGCATTCTTACATGAACCCCTATAAATGCCGAGGTATCTTCATAGTCTGAATCCTGGCTCCACCTCATTTTCCTCATGTTTCTTCACCTGATGTCTCTTAAGAGGTAAAAGTCTCCCTCTCATAACTCCATGAGGGTCTTCTTCTTTGCCCTTTTCAAAATTGGAATTTGAGACTTGCTTAGGGGATTGTTTCCATTAATTTCTGTATCCATCTCAAACAGCAAGTTCCACAAGGGCAGAGCTTGTGTCTTTTTTGGCTTACAATTACATTCCCACACCTGACACACAGACACCATGCCTGGCACATAGTAGAGGCTCAACCAATACTTGCTGAGGGAATAAATAAATGAATGAGAAAAGCAGGAATAGGCAGGGCACAGTGGCTCATGCCTGTAAGCCCAGCACTTTGGGAGGCCAACGCAGGAAGATCACTTGAGGTCAGGAATTTGAGAAAAGCAGGGATAATAATAACACATACTTTACAGAGTTACTGTAAGAATTAAATGATATGCATGTAAAAGTGTTTGGTGCGGTGCCTGGCATATAAGTTTGTAATCACTGTAGGTTGTTATTGTTTATTATAATAATAATAATAATAATAATAACTTGAAGTTGTTATTCTATAACAGAGACCAATTGGAAGACTAGTAAAAAATAATTGGAGTCCCACTTTCTTCTCAGCTGAAAAGGATGCCACTGCAGAGATTCTGATATCCTCTTACTGCTGGCCCAAAATGCCCAAGAAGGTGAAGAATGGGACAAATGTGGGACATTTTACCCCAAAATCATGAACAAGAAGGTCTAAAGATAAAGACAGACAGTAGCGGTAATGGTGGAGACTGGGTCCAGGCAATGGCTGTGAAGGCTGGCCACCTGGATGAACACCCAGAGATGACCTTGAAGAACATCTGCCAGCTCAGGACCACACCAGGGACTTCTAGTTCAACAATAAGCTCAGTGAAACCAGGACACTATGGGATATTTTAGAAGAGCAAACAGCAGCTCCTCAATGCCAGAGCATCTTTAAGTCCCAGCTCAAGACCAAATAAGGCAGATGTAACAGAATAGATTCACGAAAGAAAAAAATGTGAAGCCTCTATTCAAAAACTTTCACAAGGAGTGTGCTCAAATTCCTGTGTGCAGTGGAATGACCAAAACTCTGCAGCTTCCCAGTCTTACTGTGAAGTTGGTAGGGTTGAGGTAGAATCCTTTTTCTTTATTACTTAACAAGATTCTCAGATGCTTTGGATATAGAACAATTTAAGAGTCAACTTAAAAAGTACTCCCAGAAGCTTCAGCTGTTAAGTGTCTAATTATCCAATATGAGAAACTCCTATACTGGAATATTTTCAATGTATATAAAAAAAAACCTGTCCTCTTGATTGAATTTGCATGTTATCATAAAGTTTTGGGTTAAATGCCTAACAGTTAAAGTTCAGTATGAACCTGAAATAATTATTTCAACAGAAAAATAACTCATAACAAGAAATAACCATTCTAAGTATTAAATATGATTTCCTAAATTAGACCTGAGTTTTATTAATTTATATACACACTGTTCTATTCAAATTTGTTATACATTCAGGGAAAACCTGTAAATAATTTTTGTATGCATCTAATAAATGCTTGAATATAATTAGTAGTATTTCTAGTTTGTAATCTGAAGTGTAGTACATAATTGAATTCTTTGTTCAATATAACTTCTTATATCTATATAGTTAGACAACTATAAATAATTAAACCTTCAAGTCTATTTTCTAAAGGAAAAAAAGGAGAGAGACCTAAGCAGACACTTACCTTGTACACACATTCAAATCCACATGATTGAGATCATCTTTATTTTCTTTTACAGCAACATCTAAATCAAAGGCTTCTTGATTTTGGATAGATCTTCGTCTTCTAGAAGACCCAGAATCCTTCACATTATATACAACATTGAGCTGTAAAAAAATAAACTAGCATAAATAACAAATTGGACATAAACTTCTATCATTATGCCTTCTAAATACTGTATTAGGTAATGATTCTCTTTGGATGGACCCAGTAAGATTTTTAATCTTCAAACTAGAAAAAAAAATCAATTTTACTTGCTAACAAAGTATCACTATTAACAAGTAGTATTACAATTTATAAAATTATTTTTAACATTGTTAGGTAATATTCCAAAACAAGTACAATAAAACACCATGGGCGATATTTGGGGATAATGTTTTGTCAAAGAGGGTAAACATTCCCTTGAGGAAAAAACCATCTTGAGAGCATTCACTAATTTCTAAGGAAATTAGTTGCCCAAATGGAGTCATTTCTCTCTAACTAGAACTTCACAAACTCTCAGTAGGATAAATCAAAACTAAAACATTGAAGAGCCTTAGCTGAACATTGCTGAGGATTCTTTTTGTTCATACAACGTTTGTCAAAGATGATAAAATAAATGACAGCTTTCAGGTCAACTGGGTCTTTCTCGGCATCTACTCTGTACCCACCACTGATGTTAAAGGTGCTGTAGACATAATGGGAGAGCCTGAGGACCTGCGTCTTTCTCAAAGGGATCCTAAATCAGAAGCTTAGGCACGTACTCAAAACTTCCTAGTCCAGTCTCATCCCCGGATGGATTGCAATCTACTTAAATGTTTTACCTCATCCCCTTTTTTATAACAAGGTTCGTAAAGCTTACTGTTACTTTGTAAGGTTGTGTTTTCTTTTAACTTATACCTAACACACATACACATATGCACATGTGCATACACACACACACACCTCAGAACTAACATCTAATGTCCCTCATGGATTTGCACACTTAAAAAAGTCCTCTAAGCCTTCATTTTTCAAATCTAAAAGTTGCAGTCTTCTTATTCTGCCACAATCCAAACTCATATAATCTGTCATCCACTTGATCCTTCTGGTTATCTTACTTTGGACATTTGTCAACTCTTCCTTAAAGTATAACGATTAAATTATAGAATATTCCTGAAGCAGTTGAAGAATAGTCTCATAAAATTGGAGAGATGCTCTCTATTATTTCCATCATTCCCCTTTCAGTGGCATGCAATTATCCCTTTAGAGACCAATGCTATCAGGAAACAAACAAGGACTACTCTATTTGTCTCTCGGGTCATAATTAATGCCCATCCATAACTAAGTATTAGGGTTTACATTTGGCAATAAAGCTCAACTGCTCACTCAGGGAACTTTAAAAGATCTTGCAGTTTATTTCCAACAGTTTAATATTTTATTACCCAAAAGAGGGTAATATTTACTACAAACTCATGAGTTTTCTTTGCCTTCCTTTTTCCAGAGCACATATAAAAATATCAACTGTAAGAAATCTCAATACCCATTTCTGGGTGTCCAACTTCTTTGTAATTTTTTTTCCTCCCTCATGAGAAGTGCCTACTGGTTCCTTCCTTTTGTTTTCTGCATTATGAGATTGACATGGGATTGATGAACATTCTGACCAGCAAGTACCACATTCACCCCTGTGTGCTTCAAGCCTCAAGTAAAACATCACTTGGTTTCAGTAATTTCTCTACATTTGGTTTATCAAAAATGAATTCCAACCAACTTGGTGATTTAAGTACATATAGTTTTTCAATTTTATCTAGAATACACAGCATATTTACTTTTAGATTTACTCTTGGATTGCAAGACAGTTTGAGAATGAGAATTTTCCCATGGTCTTTGTTAGTAAAGATCGAAATAAATTGTTTACTTTCTCTTTCTGACCTTTTCACTAAATACCATTCCTTTTCACTGTGATCATTTTTCCTTTAGTTTTAAAAAATGTGTACTGTATTCTGAGTGTAATGCAAAATAATCTTAGAATTATTTGGAAGTTTCTAAATTATACCTGCTTAGCAAAGTATACCTGCCCTACTCAGCAAGTATATCTGCTCTCTCAACTAGAATGATAGTGCTGGTTTTTGAAAAAAGTACTTTTTCTCCATAATAGCCATTTTTTTCCTTTCTCAGTAAGTGTTTCAGTGTTTTTGTTTGGTTGTTTGGTTGTTTGTTTCTACCTAAGCACGCAACCATTTTGGGTCCTATCACATATTATCTTGAGGTTCTAATGAGATGATTTTAAAGTCCTCAATATTTTTATGTACTATTTAGTGTAATGATTATCTTATTCAGTATTTTTCATACTACTTCCATTTTTATTGTAGCTCCCGCTGTACCATAAAAATGTAGATTTCTTTAGATTTTCTTTCTGTACCAGAGGATTGAACATAATTATGCTCTAATTGTTATATTTACTATTATATGAGATTTTATTAATTTTAAAGGGACACAATTCCTCCCCTCAAGTCAGTAATTCTACCATGTTGACTTTCATATTCTCAGATGAATATTAAGAAATTGTAAGTAAAACATGTATTTGTTATCAGGAATCACATTGGAGGACATTAACCCTCACTTCAAAAAGCAAATAATATCCAAGAAATATTTTTCAAATAGAAAATCAATCTATATAATTGCTCTCTATTCACTGGCTGGCAACATCTCTAATACTTTTTATTAAAGACTGATATATCTTGCTTAAGTCATAGATGTAAATTATTAAGAATTATATTCAAGTTATCTAAGATTTAGCAAAGCCCCAAACCAAATAATTATTATAAAAAGTCATATTTAACTTAAAAAAATAAGCATCATTACATACCTGACAAATAGCAAATCCAAAACCAGTTGCGGAAATATTAACTGCAGTTGGCTGTACCACAGCAAGCTGAATCAAGGTGAAAAAAAGTGAATGAGGCTAATTTTCCATATGTAGATCCTTCCAAGTAGCACAACAGATCAGTCCTATCCCTCATTAGGAGCAGAAGCAATCACTGACAGCACTAAAAGCTTTATACTGTCTCACATATCAAAAGCTATGGGTCAAATAGGTAAGCAAGGTGATGGAAGGAAAAGTGCACACTCCCCAAGCTCCCTCACCTCTGCTCATGGGAGGGCACATTAGTGCTACTGACAAGTCTGTCCTCCTATTGGGGTTGAAGCATAAAAGACAAGAAACTAAAGTCATCTCCCTCCCCTGACCTCCCTTAATCAAGGCTTAATCCCCTGGCTTTCCCAGGAGCACAATAACACATTGTCTATGACTGTGCCTAACTTTATTCCTTCTTTTCCTTTATCATCACCACTCTTCCTCACTTTCCAGAATTGAAGTTATCACCTTCATCCATTGTACTCAACCTCCCACAAATTTATCAAGGGAATAAAGTTAAGAACTAGCATATTCTTTTATTCCAGTTAAAGTAAGAATACTGGTTCTATCAATTCTCCTAAGAAGACATGTGGAGCAGCTGAAAAGAACATGGTCTTTGGAATGATGAGTTCAAACCCTAGCTCAACTGTTACTAGTAACATGATCTTGAGCAAGTCACTTAACCTCTCTCAGCCTCGGTTTTATCATATGTACGACAGGGATAAATGTACTTACTTCTTAGAGTTACTTTGAGAAGTAAATGCAATAGAATATGTAAAGTAATCTAGCACAGTACCTATGAAGAACAGAAACGCAACAGGGTTCTATGTTCATTCCTTTCTCAATGTTACAGTGCCCGTGTTTTCTCCTGTTCCACCAATCTTTCCAAAGTTCCCTGCCCTTCCAGAGCTCAGCAAATTCAACCAAAGGAGGGCACCATTTCTCCCTATTCCTCTACAGAGCTCTGGAAACAAGTCTTTGTTGAAATCAACAGATTACAAATAAAGCAGTATTCCAGCATAAAGAATTGTCTACACTGATTTTTAAATAACTGCCCCTTGTGCACACCTCTGCTGTCTGAAGGAGCAAGCGGTTGTGTGTGTCAATCAGAAACTTTATAGGACTTGGTGCGCTAGGCCCCGTCACAGTCACTTGGATATTTGTCCTTTCTGTAATCATTAGGGCTGCAAATTCAGACAGAGCTTTTAAAGCCACAATGGTATCCTGTTGAGGGAAAAAAAACATTTGTACATATAAGTATATGTCAAGGTCTTCAAAGAGTAAATTTAGTAGTGTTTTGTTGCTGGACATTCAATCACCTTCCTTCACAGCAGAATGCTCCCTGACTCATATTTGAATCTCCTTGGCCTAGAGTACAGGAGAGGCTCAGAAAATGTTTGCTGAAATGTTTCATAGTTTTTAGTGTACAGATCTTACTGATTTTTGTCAGATTAATCCCTAAATAGTTAACATTTTATGCTACTTTGATTTGAGTTTCCATTGCTCATATATACATACAATGGATTTCTGAACATTGATTTTTTATACCACAATGTTACTAAACTCACTTGTTAATCCTAGTAGCATTTTTGTAATCCCACTCAATTTTGCACATAAATGAACATATTATCAATAAATTAAAAGTTCCAGTTTTTCCTTTCCAAAAAGAAGAAAAGAAAATAGAAAATATTTGCTATATGGAACTGAACATCTACTCTTGTATCAGTTACCACAGATGAAAAATGGCAAATGTAGATGGGGAACTGGTTTATTCCATATAAATATCAGATATAAAGTTCATAATAATGAGGAGAAAAAAATTAAAATCAGTGAATTTAGCCTTTTGCTTAAGTTACTAAACTTTGAAACTACAAAGTAATTTTAAGAAATCAAGGAAAAAATGCAACCAAATACTTAAATATATATTTTAATACATGATATATAATTTATATATATTATAATATATACTATATTTTATTTTTATATTTTATTATATTAAATATTTATATTATATATAATTTTATATATACACATTTTTACATAATTTTTAATATAAATTTTATATATAATTATATAATAAAATATATTTTATATTTTATTAGATATATAAAATATATCTAACAAGAAATATATATTATATATATTATAGTTTAAAGGGAAAAAACTATCATCTCTCACCTGAGTAGATGCAAAACCACCCAAGCTATTTCTTTGCCTGCTTAGCCACCTCATAATTGGGATTCCCTCAGAAGCCTGAAATTGTAGGAAGTGTGAGAGCAGTGCATAGGCTGCCACTTCAATATCCAGGGAGCGTGGCTGCCAGGAATCAGAAAGTTTGGACTCTGATGACACCCAGAATTGCATGCCTCCTACAAGAGAAAAATAAAAACATTCTGATCAATTATCCAGAAAAATTACATTTTATACAATTAAATATTCCTACTCTGGTCCAAGTTGTGCTTAACTAGCATAAAAATACATCTATTTGTATACATGTATTTATTTATGCCAAACATGTATTTATCACAAACACACACACACATTCATATGTATACATGTGCCTATGTGTCACTTTTTTAAACTACTACAAGTTAAGTACATCTTATCCAAAAACCTTGGGGTCAGAAGTGTGTCCAATTTCTGTTATGTTTGAATTTTTGGAATATTTACAGAATACATACATTCCAAAATCTGAAATGCTCAAAAATCTGAAACTTTTTGAGCACTGATATAATACTCAAAGGAAATGCTCATTGGAGCATTTTGGATTTCAGATTTTTGGATTAGGGATGCTCAACATATATATTTATAAATTTTCATCCTTTTCCCATTGCCTACATTTGAGGATGTTTTCATGAAAATAATTTTCCTAAGAGAAATTCCATACGTTTGGCTCAAGGCTAAATAGCTATAAATAAAAGGAAAAAAATAATATATTCCAGAAGATAATATACATTACTTATCTGACCAGGCCATCCCCAAAATATTTTAGGACACATTGAAAAGAATCCTATTCTGGGAATCTGCCATTAACTAGCTCTACTATTCTGGGAAGACTCTCCTATTTTCATTATCTGAAGGTTGGTGTTATGAGTTTGAGGTTCAAGCCCCCAAGAAAAAAATTAGGAACCCCAGCTAACTCAACAACCTTCCTAGAGATAATTCTGCTCTAGCCCCCAGAGGACCATCCCACTTGGTGCCCTCTCTCAAATATTACTATTTAGATGATGACTACACTTAGGTAGAATACTACATAACTACCACTTAGCCAAGCAGACAAGAAAAAATGTCAAAGACTGCTTTAGCCTCTACGCGATAATCTTCTAGTCCCCAGCTTTGGAGTAGGTAACAAGGATTCAATCTAAGTTACTGTTAATACAACATATTTTACAGTCTCAGAAGAAGCCTCTAAACACTTTCCACAATTATCCCTTCTTGAATTAACAGAAATTTGAATCACTGGACATTATCTTATTTCTGCCAACCCACTCACATCTCTCTCTGTTTCTTACACACACACACACACACGCACCTGGATCCCTGTCTACTTCATATATAAAATACACATAATCCACTTACTAGCAGCGTTTTTTGGTATTCACATTTCTTTTAATTAGCATTTTCGTTCCTATTTTTGAGCATTTGCTATGCAGCAGCATTGCACATTAATCCTCACAGCCACTCTAAAATAGGTGTTATTCCCACTGTACAGTTGATAAAACCGAACCTCATAAAGGTAACTTGCAGAACCAGAATTTGAACCTAAGTCTCTCCAGAACCCAAGGTCTTGGAAAACTACAAGGCTGCCAAACCTGAAATGGTATCAGACACTCAAAGGGTAAGTGACATAGGGCATGACATATCTAGAATAAAGAGACACTGAGCCCTGAAATTCTGTAGAAAAAAACCCTGGGGAGACCAGAAGTATTGTGGCCATGTCAGGCCCATCCTGATCTCATTGTGTGTTTTACTTTTCACCAAAAGATGTAGATGTAATCAATTTCAAACCTGGCTAAAAATTTTTCTCACGTAAGTTATATATTTCATAATGCATAACAACCTCAAGTGGGCCCGGCACATTACCTTCTTGTTCTGCTCTCGAAGTCAGCATATTCAAAGCTTCCTTCGCTTTCGGACTCCCCACTGATGACAATGCATAAGCTATAAGAGCTAGAGTATAATTGTCTGAAATTCCTCTGCTGAATTCAGACTCCAAAAAATGGATAGACTCTTGCACATCAATGTTAGGCTTGGAAGAAAAAAAGTATATTTTTTACTATCCAAAGTAACCCATTACCACATATTGAAACAAAAAGTACTTTGAAACATGCATTTAAAAAATAAGTTCCGTGTCTATGAAGCACCTGACCTTGTCCTAGGCAATGAAAATCAACCATGATCATTGACATTTAAAGATTTGCCATGCATTTTGAAAATAATACTTTTTTTCAGTTTTTATAACAGGCATCATTACCTGGAAGAAAAATGTAGAGCTTTTGCTAGTATTTCTCCCACTCAGTATCATAAACTCAGACAAGAACAGCAAACTGCTTGAGAAATATATTTCTTATATTTGATCTCTGTTATTGTGGCTCTAAGTTCAGGAAAAGTTTAGCTTCTACATGCCTAGTAGTAGAATAGGAAAATAGTGGGGGGCCTAATAAAGAGAATGGCTTTGGTGATCTCATAAAATGCAGTAGGCAGTAAGCAGTAACGGTATCAATCACCAGGACAGCTCTGGAGCAAACTTAAGCTCGTCAGCATACCTTTCCATGCACACTCATTCTCATCCAGGCATCCATGCCCATTCAACACACTTTTCAGGGTATGAGTGTTCTCAGCACTAAATTAACAGATATTGTAACTGTTCCATGATGTTTTAGAAATAAAAAAAAATCCTTCACAATCTAAACTTGCTAGAACACATTATCAAATTTTAAATAATTTTCTTTCCCCTCAGAAATTAACTTTTTCAATGATAAAACATGTATTGACTTATCTTACCAATAGCAAGTACAACACATACATTAAAAAGCATTTTTAGAATTCTCTTAGTCATTCTGAAAGAGTGGGTTAATGTTTTTATTCTCAGATTTTGGAACATGGCCACAAAATGCAAAGCAAAAGAGTACTCAAATTCAGATTTCACATGTGCTGTAAAATTGCAACTTGTTAAGTTTCCACACACATATTTGACCCATTAAGACCTACCTTCCTTGTGTTTCCCATCTATCATTTATTAAATTAAAGATGAAATACCTGATACTTTCTATATCCCAGGAGAGAAGTTACAATATAGGCTGTAAGTGTTACTGGACTTTTATTGCCACCTTGAAGCTCACTATGAATCACTCTTCCTGGCTCCCAAAATTCACCGTTGGATTTCTGACGTTCTTTAAGCCAAGTGTATGTTCTGTGTAACACATTCTGATCAATATCTATGTAAGGATCGGCTTCAAGGAAACATCTTAAAACAAAAGCTGACAACCTTTATGAAAAGGGAAAAAAATTACATAAAATGCACTTTATAAGGTCCATCAAATAACACTGAGCAAGCAAAACAACAACACTTTCTCCCCATCAGAAGATTCACCAAAGGGGGAATCACTGAAGATAGAACAAAGGAAAGAAAAAAAGCAAAAAAGAAAGAGCAAAGGGACAAGGGAAGCAACTCTCTCTAGCAGGCAGACCTGGTTTCCACTTGAGCTTGGCCAAGAAATTCCATGTTGACTCAAAAATTTCAGATTTGAAAAGGAATTTAGAAATTATGTAATCCAGCTCCATTATTTTGTAGACTGAGAATTTGACAGTCCAACAGAGTTAAATAAATTGTCCAAGGTTATTCATCTTTGGACTGTTCTAGATATTTACCAAAGAAGAGCTCCGACACACTTCACTCAACCCCAAAGCTGTGGATGAAAAATGTACACATAGTTCACAAGCAAACTGTAGTACTTCAAGCGGGGGAAATATTTTTCTCTCCTATAGAATGGGAGTTAGCCAACGGCAGCCTGTGGGCCAAATCTGCCCGGCCCAAATCTGGCCCTCAAGCAGAATACAGCTCAGGGCCTGTTTATGTGTGTACCACCCCAGCCCCCACCTGCCAAATTAAAAGGAGAAGGAAAAGAAAAAAACAAAGACAGGAAAGAAAGAGGGAGGAGAGGGAGGAAGAGGGAAGAGCATGCAACAGAGACTCTACGTGGCCCGAAATGCCTGAAATACTTAAAATCTGACCCTTTACAGAACAGTTGGCCAGTCCCTGCTACAAAACACTATACTGAGGTAAAAAGAACATCAAGCACTAAAACACTAAAAGGTTTCTATTTATGGTTCTATATCCTGACTCAGGCCAAGGCCAAGAGAAAATGTGAAGCAGATCTGTTTCATGTTATATCAAGTTTCGTGTGGTAAACATTACTAATATTCAATAATATCCAGTTCTCTTTTACTTTGGTTACACAGAGGAATTCACTTTCCTGCCCCAGTGAGGTTAGGCATAGCCACGTGACCAGCTCTGAGAAGGATAAAATGAGTAGAAATGATACATTCAGGATGAAGTCTCTAATTGCCAGTGCTATAGATTCCAGCCTCCTCTTTCCGGGCTGTGGCAAACCTGGAGCCTCCTACTGGAGACGTGGACACGTTGGCAGCTGCAGAGCCCCCTGCTGACCACAGTGGAAAGGCAGCAAGAACAAGAAATCCCTTCACTGTTAATTGCTTAGATTGAGTAGGTTGGTTGTTACTACAGCACTCCTAGTCTATCCTGATTGATACAGTGAGTTAATCTTTTTCTGAGTACAATAGGAAATTGAAGATAAGTACAAGAAGAGAGATTAATCATCCAAAATCAGCCACATAGAGATTCCAGTCTGGAGGAAACTGGCTGTTCATACTTAATTCCATCAGTGTTTGTTTTTCTCACACACACACACACACACACACACACAAAATCTTAAAGAAACTACCTTGACTCCATTAACACAACACTTGCATTAGTCGTGGAAGATTAAGAAAAAAGCTGTGCCACAATCACCCGGCATTTCTAACTGATTTTATCAGCTGCACCATCATCATAAAGTATTTTTATTTCTGTTTCTTACACACACACACAAAAAGATTTATAACTTATCTTTTCTAAATAAAAACATTTGATTTGTTAATGTTTGAAAATAATACTTTAAAAAGAAAATTTCTTTTTAAAGTCAGACTAAGGAAAAAGTAACCTCCCAGTCTACAATATATAGAGATATATCTGTCAATTTCATTCCATGACACAGATTTGTTCAGTTGGCAAAAACACTTACCAAGTGCTCCCAGAAGCGTCATAATTCCCAAAAGCACTGAAAGAGCCGTCTTCCCTCTGATAGAGAAGTTCCCTCTGGTAACCTAAAGACATAAAAATGGACAGATCTTCAAAGTAATCATTAACTTGTAATGGATGAAAGTTTCTAATTATGACTTCATTTTGAGGAAATATGGGCAGAGAGGGGAAAGAAGAAATCAAACCAAGAACTAATATTGAGTAGCTTCTATTTTAAGTGCTGTTGGAAATTTAAAATCCAGGACTTTTCAAGCAAAATGCATAAAATAAAAACTGTGATATCCTGGCCGGGTATGGTGGCTCACGCCTATAATCCCAGCACTTTGGGAGGCCGAGGCAGGTGGATTACCTGAAGTCAGGAGTTTGAGACCAGCCTGACCAACATGGTGAAACCCCATCTCTACTAAAAATACAAAAAGTAGCTGGGCATGGTGGCACATGCCTGTAATCCCAGCTACTCAGGAGGCTGAGGCAGGAGAATCGCTTGAACCCAGGAGGCAGAGGTTGCAGTGAGCCCAGATCGCATCATTGCACTCCAGCCTAGGCAACGAGCAAAACTCCATCTCAAAAAAAAAAAAAAAAACCTGTGGTATCCCAAATTAAAGTAAATTTAAAGATCACCATGGCATAGATGATACTTCTAGCCATTCAAAGGCAAGCAAATTAAAGGTAGACTTTTATTTAACTCTCTAGTGTTCACCATAATTGTTTCAATGCTTAGTAATCTAGAATTGTTTGCTACACAAGAAAAATACTATGTAGGATATCATTAATTAAAGTTTAAGGCCGAAGTAGAAAATAAAAGCATTTTCTATTCTTAGACCAGCAATACAGAGGAGGAAATGCTAAATAATCTAAGACAGTGGCTCTTAAATTTTGGGACCATCGCCAACTGAGGTAAACCAAAAAACCAACTTGCCTGCCTACCCAGCAATTCCATGTTTCCATATATATACATTCAGTGGTGGCAATGAAGCATCATTACAGAAGTAAATTAGGGAGGGGGTTAAGGCTTATATATCTGCATTAATAAAAGCAGATGTGTCATATTTGCAAATAGTTACAAATAAATGATTGCAAATAAAAAGCAGATGTTTCACATTTGCAAAGCAATGCACACAGATCTCAAAGTCCAGTGTGAGTAAACATAGGCCAAACACTAAAGGATTCACCAAACAACCCGCAATAAACTAACTTGCTAAAAATAAAGTTAAGACAGCAATAACTTATCACTAAAAAAGCAAGCATTAGCAGGAACATTTCCAGCTCAAGGAATTATCAACGACTCTCTAATAGCCAAAAATCCTTCTAAAAATTACAGGATTCCACTATTAGCAGAGAAGGGCACACAGCCTGAGCTTTGCAGCACAGCCATGGCAAAGCCGGGCAACCATACTCATTTGTAAAATGTTGAAATCATTCCCCAATGAACTGCAGTAATAAACAAGTTTGACTTTATGAACATCATATTTTAGAAGCATCCAGAACTATAACACAATTCTTATTTGACTAACGAAACATAAGCATTAATGGTTTGAAATTACGGTTAATGTGCTCTCACCTTCAGGTCCCAAATTTCTCCCTGAGTCTTTCCAAAAGAAACCCTAGACTTAAGTATCTGATTTAAGTTACAATAAAACAAAATGCATAAAGAAAAAAAGAAAACAAGATACTCTGTTTCACGGTGATATTTAAAACTTATGGTAAAAGAAATATAAACATTTAAAGTGATGACAGAACTTTGCTCAATTTGAAGAAGGGAGCATTAGATTATACCCTTTATGTTTCTAATTGAATTATTATGGTACAGTAATTAGCCAACTTTCATTCAGCACTCATTAGATGTCAGGAATTGTTCAAATTCCTTTGCAGGATTAACTCAGGTAATTCTCACAAGAACCCTCTGACATAGACGCTATTATTATTCCCTTTTTTGCGGATAATGAGACTGAAACTCAGCGGATACAGACACCATGTGCAAGATCACACCACTGACGGAGTGAAGTTGAGCAGCCAAGGTCTCACTGGCTCCAAGGCCACTGGCTCCTAGTAAATCACAGAGCTCTTCCAATTATTAAACATGATAAAAGAAGAAAAGTCCTCAGTATAGCACCGTTTACATGGAAAGCTCTCAACAAACAATAGGCATTACTCTCTAATAGGTGTAGAGGAAGGCTCTCTAAGCACCAGATGCAATAAAATAAAAACATTGATGCATTTGATTTTTTTTTAAGTTTTTAAACTATTCCAAGGCAAAAAAGACTATAAGCAAGGCTTAACAAATAAATTAAAAGACCATATTTGCAACATATAAGATGGATAAACAGCTAATATCAATATTATACAATTTTTGTGTATGTTTATATGTTATTACATACATGTACATACATATATAAAGAACTTTTTTTATTTTTTGAGACGGAGTCTCACTCTGTCACCCAGGCTGGAGTGCAGTGGCGCGATCTCGGCTCACTGCAAGCTCCGTCTCCCGGGTTCACGCCATTTTCCTGCCTCAGCCCCCTGAGTAGCTGGGACTACAGGCGCCCGCCACCGCGCCCGGCTAATTTTTTGTATTTTTAGTAGAGACGGAGTTTCACCGTGGTCTCGATCTCCTGAACTTGTGATCCACCCGCCTCGGCCTCCCAAAGTGCTAGGATTGCAGGCGTGAGCCACCGCGCCCGGCCATAAAGAACTTTTTAAAAAGTAGGGTAAAGGATAAAAAGTCCTATAAAAATAAGTGAATAAAAGACAAAAGAGATGAGTCACAAAAGACAAAAATATAAAGACAAATTTCAATATAGAAAACATGTTCAACTTCATAATAGGAGAAACTCAAATTAAACCTACACTGAATACCATTTCTCTCCCATCAGATTAGCATTAAGATTCAAAATTTTGATCACTACTTCTGTTGGGTGAGCTGTATGGAAACCAGCAGTGAGCTGTATGGAAACCACTGCTAGAGGGAATTCAGAAGGGTATAACTACCATGTAGGGGAATGACCTTACCCCCTGACCCAGTAATTCCAGTTCTAGGAATCTACCCTGAAGACACGCCTCCAACAATACAAAAATATATATGCAGAAGATTATTCATTACAGCATTATTTGTAATTGTAACATAACTGAAACAATCTTAGTGCCCCAAAACTGGAGACTGATTGAATAAACTATGGCACATACACATGATGGCATACTATGCAGCTGTGAAAAAAAGAATGAGGAATATCTCGGTCAACTGATGCAGAGTAATTTCCTGGATACACTGTGAAGTGAAAAAGGCAAAGTATAAAATAGTACATCTAGATATACTACCTTCTGTGTAATAAAAAGGGGAAATGAAGCCAGGCGCCAAGGTTCACTTATTGCCAAGGTTCAGTACTTTGGGAGGCCAAGGCGAGTGGAACACTTGAACCCAGGAGTTTGAGACCAGCCTGGGCAATATGACAAAAGCCTGTCTCTACAAAAATACAAAAAAAAAAAAAATAGCATGGTGGTACGTGCCTGTAGTCCTACCTGTTCAGGAGGCTGAAGTGGAAGAATCACCTGAGCCCAGTAAGTCAAAGCTGCAGTGAACCATGATTGTGCCACTGCACTCCAGCCTGGACAAAGGGAGACGCCCTGTCTTTCTAAAAAAAAAAAAAAATCTCGTGTTCAATTATAATCCTCAATGTTGGAGGTAAGGCCCAGTAGGAAGTGATTGGATCTTGGTGCTGTCCTTGAGAGAGTGAGTGAGTTATCGCAAGATCTGGTCATTTAAAAGTTTGTGGCACCTCCCCACAACACTGTCTCTCTGTTTTTGTTTTCACCATGTGATATGCCTGCTCCCACTTCACCTTCTGCCACAATTGTAAGCTTCCTGAGACCTTCCTAGAAGGAAATGCCGGCACTATGCTTCCTGCACAGCCTGCAGAATCATGAGCCAATTAAACCTCTTTTCTTATAAATTACCCAGCCTCAGGTATTTCTTTATAGTAATGCAAGAACTGCCTGATACAGTTACCAACGAGGAGTAGGGAAAAAGAAAAGGGGAAGAAGAGATACTCTTTTGAATATACTTCTCAAAATCAATCAGTTTGTCTTTTGGAAGCATGTTAATGTTCTACATGTTCAAAACATAAACAAAAGTGGGAAAAAATTAAATGATAGGCATTATCACTACTCTAGTTCATTTTATCATATTTTAGTTTTCACATAAACTTTAAAAACGCAGTATACTATCTCATTTTTCAGAGGCAGCCAGGGATCACAGAGAAGCAAAATAATTAATGTTCACCAAAAAAGTCAGCAAGAGAGTCCAGGGCATTCTCCCTCAATTTTCAATTAAGGACTAAATTCTTCAGATAGCCAGAGTTTATGAACTCAATCTAAGAAAAAAGAGGAAAAGGAAAGAAGAGAGGAGGAGAGGAGAGGGAAGAAGAAAAAAGAAAAGAGGTTTGAGGCCCTCAATCCCTACAGGAGGTACTTTTGTGACAGAAAGACCAACCTCGAGGAGAGGACCATGTGCCTCCACGCCCCCAGATCACATCAACAACGGCAGTTCCAAGTATGAGATATTGTGAAACTGGTCAGAGATGAGATCATGAAGATGAGATCAGTGCTTATGGAAATTACCCCTCAGGTGGCTGACCTCCAACATTCCCCATTAATATCAACAACTAGCACCATTCTTCCACTAGAGGCAGCCAGCCCAGAGAAGAGGCCACAGACAATCACTGTTTTGCAGTGAATTTCTTGAGCAGGTTTAGATAACACTGAGAATCCAAACTACTAGCTCTGCTCCCATGAAAAAGTAAGGGAGAAATTCGGAACCTAGAGAGAACTCATATGTCTCCTTGTGGGAGTCTCCTGTGAGGTTTCCTTCCTCATCTTAAACCAGCATGCATCATTGTGGATCCCTCGGCTGTCTGTCCTCCAAATCGTCCCAGTGTATCAAGCCTAATTTCCATTCCATAAACAAAACAGGGCCAGGCACAGTGGCTTATGCCTGTAATCCCAGCACTTTGGGGGGCCAAGGCAGGTGGATCACCTGAGGTCAGGAGTTGGAAACCAGCCTGGCTAATATGGTGAAGCCCCATCTCTACTAAAAACACAAAAATAGTCAGGTGTGGTGGCACACACCTGTAGTCCCAGCTACTTGGGAGGCTGAGGCAGGAGAATCACTTGAACCTGGGAGGCAGAGGGTTGCAGTGAGCCGAGATCATACCACTGCACTCCAGACTAGACTCCATCTCAAAAACAGGACACTGATGACTTGTCTATAACGTTTGTTGTTAATACAACAACTCAGCTTTCCAGAGCAGTCATCTACGTTGGAGACTTTACATCACAAGAGATGAGAAAGGCAAAAACAGCTCTCTCCTAAAGTTTATGAAGAAATAAGAGTATCACCTATAAGATAATCATTTTAGGAACAGCTCTTGAGTTTGAAAAGTAATCATATGCTCAGAACTTTCATAGACTTCTGAATATTGAAATGCAGGAGAAGTCCAGAGGCTATTAGGATAAAAACCCATGAGCCCTTCATAAACGGTCAGATAAGACACATCCTGTTCTGGGTTACAAATTTTCTTTGGAATAGCCATGAATGTAAAATTTCAAACTTTATTGTAATAAAGATAAAAACACTGTTCACAAACAAATGAAAAAGTAACATTCTAAACATAGTTTAACTTGATTTACCTTAAGTGTCAAAATTACATGTAAATAAAAGAAGTAAAGTTGGCTACTTGTGACTATTTCAAGAATTTTCTCTGGTAATAAGCTGATAAAAAAATTCTCTGTATTAAAAGAAATCATTATGAACTTGCTTACTTTCTATGACATGAAATGGAAAGGGAGAACATCACGGTTTTTTAAGCTATTTTTTAAGCTATGGCCACTAGCCATACTTGTGACCAATGGCAACATCCGAATTCTGAAGCCTTCTTTCTCTTGTTTTTATTTCAATGGAGGAAATAAAATGTTTTCAATTAGACTTGGTTTGAGTCTCACTTTAAAAAGTTGAACTGCAAGCACTATGATTTAAATATCTGAGGAAAACAAATGGTTTAAATCTTCAATTAACAGGTTCAGGATTTCCAGTCCTTATCAAAAACAGTTTTCATGTTATGGTTGCGTTTTGCTTTTTGACAGCAAAGACACTTCATTCAATGATGTAGCTGTTGTTTCGACCAACAAAATAATAGCTTAGGTTACAGAACTCCTGGGCCAAGCATGATTTAAGTAAAACAATGCGCTGTTCCATAAATGACATTTAAATAATATAATCATGACTCACACCGAAGCTACTTTAATTTCTTAAAACAATAAAAACAACTACGGTATATTTAAAGGACTTTGGCAAATGTGATGGCAAAAGAAAAAAGAGAGACTCTGAAATGAGACACTGATTTCATAATGAAAAGCATTATACCGAGAAGCTTTTGTCCAATACTTTGAAATATAATTTAGTTCAGTTTGTGAGATGATGTATTTTTGGGAAGCTCCACCGTGCTGACTTTCATCAGCCACTTCACCAGCTCAAAGAGTAGCACATGGAAATCACTGGTCACACTTCTTAACTGCTAAGAGAATGCCAAGGCCAGGTAGACCCATTAGTGCCCAGAGATCATCACACTACATTGTGGGGCGCTTCAGAGATCTTCTGGACCCAATATTCACATTAGGATGATGGACCTAAAGTCCAAAAATGTTAATATTAATAATAAGTCATTCACCCATTCTGGATTTATTGAAGTACCCACATAGCTATACAATGAAGGTCAAACATGGTCCCCACTGTCACAGAGCTCCCCCTCTAAATGCAGGGACAGATGATGGACAGGAGAATTTTAAATAATGTTAAGTGAAGAAATAAAATGGAGTAGTACAAATTAGAGTTACTAAGTGGTCAGGAGAGGCCACTCTGAGGCAAACATCAACTGAATGATGAAAAGGAGCAGCCATGGAAAGATCTAGGGGGAAAGCATGCCAGGAGAAGGAAGAGCAAGCGCCATGTCCCTGAAGCAGCACGGAGCTCAAAGTGTTCCAGACACAGCCAGCTCCAGATGAGGCTAAGGAGGGAGGCCAAGCCAGGTCACCCAGGACCCTGTAGGCTGAAGCTGGGAGCCCACTGCAGGATCGTAAGCAAGCAAGTGACAAGATCTGACGTTTTCAAAGATCCCTTTCATATTATATGGAGAATGTACAGAAGGGAAGGGAACACAGAAAAAGACAGACTACTCAGCAAGCCATTGGAGTAGTCCAGCGAGCAATCATGCTTGTATGGAACAATAAGCAGTGGGATGGAGAGAAGTAGAAGAATTTCATATCAGTTTTTAGAGGGAGAATGGACAGCATTTATTCGCTGACATTAACCCCTAACTCCCTAGTTAGAGGCAACCAATTCTAATATAGCTGATATTCGTTGTGCACTTATTATGTGTTGAATAAAATGCTGACATATCTCACTGACTCCTCAAAACAAGGAGTTCTTTTATTATCCAAGCGGGTTCTTTTACTATCCCTGTCTTGCAGGTGAGAAAACCAAGCCTTGGAGAGACTAAGGACCTGGTCCAAGGTGGGAGCCAGGATGCAAGCCTAGGTCTGACTGCCTCCACAGCCAGTGCTATGCCCCAATCTACTTCCTCCCAAGGGGGGACTCGCCTACTTAACAGCTGTAGCGCTCAGCATCCTCAACACTTGGGAGGACTACTTGGCATTTAGAGAATGATGCTTTTTTTGCACTCTGGCCACTGCACTTTCTAACAACCAACAGATGTGAGGAGGGATCTCAGGCAATTAGTAGAGACCCTCACTGGGTTACTTCGAAAAACTACAGTTTGGCCACCTACCTGGCCAGGACTGACCTGAGGGACTAGCACTGCTTTGGGAAAACAACAGATACTGAGGATTTGGACCATTCATTTTGTAGGATGGCTGCTGACAGCGAAAGTATCTAAAACACCTACTGAAATTATTTTTAAGGAATGAGTTTTCACTGCTTACATGTTTCAAGCTATGTAAAATTTATTCTATCTTTTTAAAGCATTAATATTTGATTAGCCAAAGTTACAGCTCATAAAGCATATATAAATATGGAGTTATGTGGCATTTTCTAAAATATTTTACCTTATTGTATTAAAATATCCCAAAGAATATATACCAAATTATAAAGCACCAGTTTAATCCCTATGTAGTTTCTACTTCAAAACAAACTAAATCTTGAATACAAATTGGAATCTTGTTTTCAAAAGCTACAAAGTTCAATCATGATAATTCCAAATAATTTTTACTTATCTCCTTAATTACAGCCATTATGCCAATGTGTAAAGATCTCATTTGTTTTTAGCATGGCACACAATATACCACAGAGACCACTTGATACCACTTAAATTTAATTATAATAAGGTTTGAAAAAGGTTATTCCTGTATGTATATATTTAAAACATGACCAATCCACAAATGTGTATAAACAAGGATAATTTTACATGGGCAACTCTATACAGGAAATTCCAACTGCTGGAGCTCTACAAATTTCCCCGAGGACCTAACCACCTGCTGCGTTTCAGGGCTGGTCACAGTGCCTGCAGGGTCTGGCCCTAATCTAAGAGAAAATATACCACTATGTCCTTCCCAACATCAGAACTCAGGCCACACTCAGCCCTGATTCTAAACGCTGGTCTCCCTTGGTTTGTGGTCTCATACACTGCATTGTTCCTGACCCACAACCCCTTGACTCCCACTCAGCCTTTGTCTGTGCCATTCTATCCCAGGGAGATCTTCAGACACTGACTCTAGCTCATCTACTTAAACCCAACACCTTATAGCTTACTTCAGTCTAATCTGACACTCCATATTCTAACCTTTGGTGCCTCCTTCCCTACAGGATCCCATGTTCCTCCCTTACTATTTTATCAAAACCTCCAGTAAGACTTCTTACACGGTGGTGATACTCAAGCATCCTGTCCCGATTCCTGGTCCTTTCCATCATATCCCATTGCTTCTAAAAACCCGAGAACACCGCAAATCAGAATTATCCCATAGTGTTCTGAGGAACAAGGTGGACGGTGGAGCCAGGCCACCATGGATAAATTATTTAACCTCTCTGTACCTCAATTTCCTCATCTATAAAATGGAAATAATAATGGTGCACCTACTCCTAGAGTTTTTGTAAGAATTAAATGAAACATGCATAAAACATTTAAACAGACTTAGTTGCTATTACTGTCATTACATAGAATTAGTTTAGAATAAAAAAAATCTCTACACAATACGGGAAACTGGAAGAAAAGCTCGTATTAAAATGGCATCTTTACCGAGTTTTCTAATTCTTCTGTGGAAAAATCAGCAATCAATTAATAGCTTGCCTCTACTTTTCATTTAATCCATTTGTTA
Source organism: Macaca mulatta (assembly GCF_049350105.2). Taxonomy (NCBI): domain Eukaryota; kingdom Metazoa; phylum Chordata; class Mammalia; order Primates; family Cercopithecidae; genus Macaca; species Macaca mulatta. Next base: position 111,876,615 of record NC_133409.1, read on the forward strand.
CAAAAAACAAAAACTAAAAAAAAATAGGAGTTGGAAAGTGTGGAACTACATTTTTCTTAGATTATAGTGAATCCTCATTTTTCATCAGTTTGTGTGAGCCCTTCTAATCTTCATGAATTTGATGGACAGGACACATCATACAAATTGTGCAGAGATAAATAGCCGGAGAGTTTGTGCTAGAGGTCCACTAATAAGGAAATGAAAAACTGAGACTGTAATTTTTGGTTGGCTTTCGGAGTATTTCAGAAAATCAAATTTACTTTACTATTATCATTAAATGTGTCTCACATCTCTTTGTTTCCTCCTAGGTATGGATGTCAAGAGCATAGGCTCAGAGTCCAAATCCCAGCTCTATATGATTATATGACCCTGGACAAGTTAGCTAACTTTTCCACACCTCAGCTTCCTCATCTGCAAAAAAAAACAGGATCATGCTAATACTAATGGTGAGCCTTCAATGAGGTATGAGATGTAAAGTGCTTAGAACACTGCCTGCTACACAGGACACGCTCATCTCATGTCAACTGCTATTATTAACAAGTTGCCAAAACAAAGGATCTGGGTGCCTGTGAACAGTTGCCACCTTTCAAGGATTCAGGATACAGTCTTCACTAGCATGGCATTTCCTCGAGTCCAGCAGGTCCTCTTCATACAAACATTTCTCCCCTAACCCCCATCTGCTTGACATTTTAAATGCACCGAGAAGGTCCCCACCACACAGCACTGCATCTGTTTACATACAAACCATCTTCTCCGCTGAGCAGCGAATTCCTTAAGAAGACAGGCCCTGGCTCCCTCTGTTTTTTTGGCACAAGAACTGATCCTAGCACTAAGAAACACTCCACAAATGTGTAAATAATGAATGAATGAGTATTCCTCTAGATTTTTAAGGAGTTTTAAATTTCAGATCCCTTAGTATACTACAAGTCCCCTCCAGAAACTAACTCTTAAGCCATTACTAACAAACATCTTAGTAGCAGTGAGTGAACAGTTAGCTAAAGGAAGAATAGTAACAGCTTTCCACTGTTTGCACTTCCTGCACATGTCAACACCGTGTAGCCCATCACTTACCTAAGACAAAATCCACCTATTTTGCAATATGGTCTAGAATGAACCTTACCTGAAAAAAAAAACAAATTTTTTTCTACGAACAAATGTAGGTCTCTAAAATGCTTACCTTGCCTCATAAATGAAAGCGCTTTTTCTTTCAAATTATCTGTCAGTTGTTTCTTTTTAGTCAGATAATCCAAAATGTAAATATTTGGAGCAAAATGTATCATGTTCTGTTCACCACAGCCATAAGGCATCCGAATCAATGAGGCTAAGCCATTGATGGAAGGACCGAGAACATCTCCTGGAAGCACAAGACATGCAATTCATTCAGTAAATACTCGGTAACAACTACCTGCTGGTGGCAAAGAGACTTCCACTGAGTACAGAAGGCCTCTGTCATTGAAGCAATATGAATATTCCACTGCTTAGAACACAGTTGAAACTTTACATCAAGCTTTTAGAAGACTGGTCAAAAAAATAACAATGCTCTGGTACTGAACTTGTAGGTCGTGTGATGAAAGATGACATTTTTAGCTCAGTTAAGCATATGGCATAAATTAGGCAAAAAATAATTTTTAAAAAAATTTTAAAAATGTACAGAATTGATCAGTAAGACACCATCACTCATACAGAAAAGAAACGTTTTATTAGTAGTATTCACGCAAACAAAATTTTATTCTTATTTCTTACTAATATACCACAAGCACTTCAGAAATAATTTTTTAAAAAACAATGAGGATTGTAGTGTTTTCCAATGTGTTCTATTTAGCAACAACAAATACAACTATTTCAATTAATCTCAGGATCAAAAGGATTAGGAATATTCTTCAAAGTTAGTAATCTAAAATTAAACAAAACACATGCTTTAAAAACCCTCTACCCACATCCTAACACCACAACTCAGGGAAAAATAGTAAAAATTCAGAAATATGAAGGCTGAGTTCTAATTTTGGCCCTGCCATTGTTAAGCTGTATAGATAACAGTATCCTTCTATGTCGTTTACTTGAAAACTTATACCATGCCAAGTCCAAATACCTAGTGAAAATGTGATCCTAAAAATTATGAAAAAAAAGGGAAAAGAACCTGTTTCATATGAATAGGCCGGAGCTGTACCAGCATTGCTTAAATTTTAGATGTGAATACAAAGAAAAAAATAGAGGTTATATTATTACCACTGCAGGCTATGTGTTTAATATTCAAAGTGAACATAGACTATCAAAGTTCAAAGAAGGAAGCTAAAATTCATACATTCTGGGATACAAAATAGGCCTTTAAAACAACATGTAAAAATAAAACTTGAAAATCCATTCTTTACATCAAGCATAAAAATTAAGCCTCAGGGTATTTCCATGACCACAGATAGAATCGTTCCTATGTAAGGAGTGATGGTATATATTTAAAAAGCCAGGCTCCTTCCCTCTGTGTATATGTGTGCGTGTGTGCATGTGTGTGTGTGTATGTGTAGTGCATTTCCCAGCATCCCAACACTGTGTGAGATGCTTAAAAAGAATTTATTCCCCTAAATAGAGAGCTTATTTAATTCCTTTTAAGAATTGGCCAGGCACAGTGATGCATGCCTGTAGTCCCAGCTACACAAGGGGCTGATGCAGGAGGACTGCATGAGCTCAGAAGTTCAAGTCCAGCCTGGGGCACACATAGCTAAACCCTCTCTTCCAAAAAAAATATATAGATAGATAGATAGATAGATAGATAGATAGATAGATAGATACAAACACACATATATATGTGTGTATATATATGTGTATATATCTACATATATATATATACACACACACATATATATATGCCTCCAAAGAAAGTCCTCTACCTACGGACTGGTTGTTTGGGTTATAATAAAAAAGCATTACACCTGCCAGTGAAAATATAAAAGAACTGTAAAAACGTGTTTTAGGTCCTAACACCTTAAAGACCTCACAAACAGGCCTGGCACGGTGGCTCACGCCTGTAATCCCAGCACTTTGGGAGGCCGAGGCGGGTGGATGACCTGAGGTCAGGAGTTCAAGTAAGCCTGGCTAACAGAGTGAAACCCCATCTTTACTGAAAATACAAAAAATCAGAAGGGTGTGGTGGCGGGCACCTGTAGTCCCAGCTACTCGGGAGGCTGAGGCAGGAGAATGGTATGAACCCGGGAGGCGGAGCTTTCAGTGAGCGGAGATCTTGCCACTGCACTCCAGCCTGGGCGACAGAGCGAGACTCCATCACAAAAAAAAAAGACCTAACAAACTATTAGACGTCATTAATTAAAATGTTTTCTTCAGTTATTTGTAAAGCACAACTATATAAACAAACCATTCGTGAGGGTTAATTTTGTGTGTCAACTTCAGTGGGCCGAGGGATGCCTAGATTAAGCATTGTTTCTGAGTGTCTGTGAGGGTGTTTCTAGATGACACTAGCATTTGAATTGGTGTACTGGGTCCAGCAGATTGTCCTCCCCAGTGTGTGTGGGCACCATCCAATCCACTGAGAGCCTGAATAGACAAAAGCTTGAGGAAGGAGGAATTCACCTTTTTTTCCTGCCACACTACTTGAGCTGAGACATCTCATCTCATCTTCTCCGAGGACTGGGATTTACATCATCAGTTCCCCTGGTTCACAGGCCTGTGGACTCGGAGTGAATTATACTACCAGCTTTCCTGGGTCTCCGGCTTGCAAAAGCAGATCATGGGAACTCTCAGCCTACATAATTGCATGAGCCAATTCCTCATAATAAACCTCCTTTTATATATAAGTATCTCCTATTGGTTCTGTTTCTCTGGAGAACCCTGACTAATAACACCAATTGTATAGACACTGTGTTTAATTAAAAAAATACTTTTAGGCCGGGCGCAATGGCTCATGCCTGTAATCCCAGCACTTTGGGAGGCCAAGGCAGGTGGATCAGCTGAGGTGAGGGGTTTGAGACCAGCCTGGACAACATGGTAAAATCCCGTCTCTAATGAAAATACAAAAAATTAGCAGGGCATGGTGGCACACACCTGTAGTCCCAGCTTCGTGGAAGGCTGAGGTATAAGAATTGCTTGAACCCAGGAGGCAGTGGTTGCAGTGAACTGAGATCACACCACTGCACTCCAGCCTGGGGTACAGAGAAAGACTCCATCTCAAAAAAAAAAAAAAAGTACTTTAAGCATGGTAAATATAGTTAATAACAAGAGTATTGTACATTTCCAAACTGCTAAGAAAGGCCAAGTGCCATGGCTCACACCTGTAATCTCAGCACTTTAGGGGGCCAAGGATGGTGGATCACCTGAGGTGAGGGGTTCGAGACCAGCCTGGCCAACATGGCGAAAGCCCATCTCTACTAAAAATACAAAAACTAGCTGGGCGTGGTGGCACGCGCCTGTAATTCCAGCTACTCAGGAGGCTGAGGCAGGAGACTCACTTGAACCCCAAGAGGCAGAGGTTGCAGTGAGCCAAGATCCCGCCACTGTACTCTAGCCTGGGAGACAGAGAGAGACTCCATCAAAATAAATAAATAAAGTCCGGGCGCAGTGGCTCATACCTGTAATCCCAGCACTCTGGGAGGCCAAGGCAGGTGCATCATGAGGTCAGGAGATCAAGACCATCCTGGCTAATATGGTAAAACCCCATCTCTACTAAAAAATACAAAAAAAATTAGCCAGTCGTGGTGGTGGGTGCCTATAGTCCCAGCTACTCAGGAGGCTGAGGCAGGAGAATGGCATGAACCTGGGAGGCAGAGCTTGCAGTGAGCCAAGATCGCGCCACTGCACTCCAGCCTGGGTGACAGAGTGAGACTCCATCTCAAAAATAAAATAAATAAATAAATAGTGCTCAGAGAGCAAATTTCAAATGTTCTCCCCCACCAAAAAAAACAGTTAAGAATTTGAGGTGATGAGTATGTCAACCAGCTTGATTTAGTTATTCCACATTGCATTCATAAATCATAATACCACTTTGTATCCCATAAATTTATACAATTATAAATTGCCAATTTTTGAAAAGTACTATTATGTTACGGAAAGTAACTAGGAGAGGTGACTGAAGTCAGTGAGTAACTTTCTACTGTAAAGGTTACTCATATCCTGCACAGAGAACTGCTCTGGGCAGTAGTACTCAACCTTTGGTTATCAGAATCACTTGTGAAAGCTTTTTAAGATATACATGACCAAGTCATAGCCCAAGCGATTCTGACTTAGTAGGTCTAGAGTAGAGCTTAGACATTTCTGTATTTATAGAGCTCCTTAGAAGATTCTGATATTCACCAGTGGCGGAGAGCCGCAGAAGCCAGAAGCTCTGGTCTTAGGAATGACCCCTACCTCCAGTCACAGTATAGTGAGGCCTTGCTACTCAAAGTGTGGTCTACAAGCCAAAACTATCACCAACACCTAGGAGCTTGTTTGAAATGCAGATTCCCAGGCCCCACTCCAGACCTAGTAAACCAGACTCCCAGGTGATTCTTATGCACATTGATGACTGAGAACTATTTTAGGATACATGATTTGCCAGCCTTCATATTATAATCAGTTGTTGGGCCCAATTTAAAACTTTTGCCATCTCTTCTTATTAGGACTCAATAAGAAAATACATCTATAATTACAGGAACAACATATATGATTGCATACAATTAAATCAATCAATGGTGATATACTCTATTCTTACCAATTGCAGTGATCTGAACTCTTTCACTGCCAGTCACTGTATTAGGAGGAAATGAAAAACTCAAAGTTTTCAGGGTACTCTGTAGCCTATTGTCAGTCAAATCTAATAAGATGGACTGTGAATATGATTTTTCTATTCCTTCAGCCTGTTGAAAAAAATGAACACAATCAACATGGTCTCTACTCACATATTTACAGAGAACTATACACAGATATGAACACAAACATCTGACCTGTTATGTCTAAGGTTTGTGTATGGCTAGATAAGCACCTATCATTTCTTCTTTTGTTTTCTTTAAATTAGATATTTTATTTAAACAAGTAATATATTCATTTCACAGAATGAGTTTTCTTGTTAGTTTGTATTATAATAAATTACCATAACTTTGATTAATTTTTCCTACTTTTACATTTTCTCACTAAGTACAGTACACTTCATTAACTGAAATGTGTTTTTCAATAGGATTTACACTTAATAGGCACCATTTCCATGGAACTGAATTAAATCTGATGACACAGTGCCTAAAATTTTGTTATTCTTACTTCAAATCTGTTAGTAAGTTCTAGTTAAATTAGATAAGGCATCTCATGGACTGGCCTTGAAAATGACAAAGAAGAAGTACTTGGGGGAGGCCGAGGTGGGTAGATTAAAGGTCAGGAGTTTGAGACCAGCCTGGCCAACATGGTAAAACCCCATCTACACTAAAAATACAAAAATTAGTTGGGCCTGGTGGCAGGCACCTGTAATCCCAGTTACTTGGGAGGCTGAGGCAGGAGAATCGCTTGAACCCAGGATGCGGTGGTTGCAGTGAGCCAAGATCACGCTACTGCACTCCAGCCTGGACAACAGAGCGAGATGCAGTTCCTTTATTGAAAAGAGGATGGAAAGCTTGGAAAGAAAAAATGAAACAAAAATGTGTAAACATGGAGATGACTACTTCTTAAACGCTGAAGGAGCCCTGAATACTGTTCAGAGACTTTAACATTAAGAAGAACATCAACAGCAAAACCAAAGGCAGCAGAAACCTCTGCAGACTTAAATGTCCCTGTCTAACAGCTTTGAAGAGAGTAGTGGTTCTCCCAGCAAGGAGTTTGAGATCTGAGAATGGACAGACTGCCTCCTCAAGTGGATCCCTGGCCCCTGAGTAGCCTAACTGGAAGGCACCCCCCAGTAGGGGCAGACTGACACCTCACATGGCCGGGTACCCCTCTGACGTGAAGATTCCAGAGGAATGATAAGGCAGCAACATTTGCTGTTCGGCAATATTCACTCTTCTGCAGTCTCCGCTGCTGATACCCAGGCAAACAGGGTCTGGAGTCGACCTCCAGCAAACACCAACAGACCTGCAGCTGAGGGTCCTGACTGTTAGAAGGAAAACTGACAAACAGAAAGGACACCCACACCAAAACCCCATCTGTACATCTCCATCATCAAAGACCAAAGGTAGACAAAACCACAAATATGGGGAAAAAACAGAGCAGAAAAGCTGAAAATTCTAAAAATCAGAGCCCCTCTCCCCCTCCAAAGGAAAGCAGCTCCTCGCCAGCAATGGAACAAAGCTGGACGGAGAATGACTTTGACGAGTTGAGAGAAGAAGGCTTCAGACGATCAAACTTCACCAAGCAAAAGGAGGAAGTTTGAACCCATCGCAAAGAAACTAAAAACCTTGAAAAAAGATTAGACGAATGGTTAACTAGAATAACCAATGTAGAGAAGTCCTTAAATGACCTGATGGAGCTGAAAACCAAGGCATGATAACTACGTAGCCAGAGAGAAAGGTTGGATTATCCACAAAGGGAAGCCCATCAGACTAACAGGTGATCTCTCAGCAGAAACTCTACAAGCCAGAAGAGAGTGGGGGCCAATATTCAACATCCTTAAAGAAAAGATGTTTCAACCCAGAATTTCATATCCAGCCAAATTAGCTTCATAAGTGAAGGAGAAATAAAATCCTTGACAGACAAGCAAATGCTGAGAGATTCTGTCACCACCAGGCCTGCCCTACAAGAGCTCCTGAAGGAAGCATTAAACATGGAAACGAACAATCGGTACCAGCCACTGCAAAAACATGCCAAATTGTAAAGACCATCGATGCTAGGAAGAAACTGCATCAATGAATGAGCAAAATAACCAGCTAACATCATAATGAAAGGATCAAATTCACACATAACAATATTAACCTTAAATGTAAATGGACTAAATGCTCCAATTAAAAGACACAGACTGGCAAATTGGATAAAGAGTCAAGACTCATCAGGGTGCTGTATTCAGGAGACCCATCTCACATGCAGAGACACACATAGGCTCAAAATAAAGGGATGGAGGAAGATCTACCAAGCAAATGGAAAACAAAAAAAGGCAGGGGTTACAAACCTAGTCTCTGATAAAACAGATTTTAAATCAACAAAGATCAAAAGAGACAAAGAAGGCCATTACATAATGGTAAAGGGATCAATTCAACAAGAAGAGCTAACTATCCTAAATAAATATGCACCCAAAACAGGAGCACCCAGATTCATAAAGCAAGTCCTTAGAGACTTACAAAGAGACTTAGACTCCCACACAATAATAATGGGAGACTTTAACACCCCACTGTTGACATTAGACAGAACAAGGAGACAGAAAGTTAACAAGGATATCCAGGAATTGAACTCAGCTCTGCACCAAGCAGACCTAATAGACATCAACAGAACTCTCCACCTCAAATCAACACAATATACATTCTTCTCAGCACCACATCACACTTATTCCAAAACTGACCACATAGTTGGAAGTAAAGCACTCCTCAGCAAACGTAAAAGAACAGAAATTATAACAGTCTCTCAGACCACAGTGCAATCAAACTAGAACTCAGGATTAAGAAACTCACTCAAAACTGCTCAACTACATGGAAACTGAACAACCTGCTCCTGAATGACTACTGGGCACATAACGAAATGAAGGCAGAAATAAAGATGTTCTTTGAAACCAATGAGAACAAAGATACAACATACCAGAATCTCTGGGACACATTTAAAGCAGTGTGTAGAGGGAAATTTATAGCACTAAATGCCCACAAGAGAAAGCTGGAAAGATCTAAAATTGACACCCTAACATTACAATTAAAAGAACTAGAGAAGCAAGACCAAACACATTCAAAAGCTAGCAGAAGGCAAGAAATAACTAAGATCAGAGCAGAACTGAAGAGATAGAGACACAAAAAACCCTTCAAAAAATCAATGAATCCAGGAGCTGGTTTTTTGAAAAGATCAACAAAATTGATAGACCACTAGCAAGACTAATAAAGAAGAAAAGAGAGAAGAATCAAATAGACTCAATAAAAAATGACAAAGGGGATATCACCACTGATCCCACAGAAATACAAACTACCATCAGAGAATACTATAAACACCTCTACACAAATAAACTAGAAAATCTAGAAGAAATGGATAAATTCCTGGACACTTACACCCTCCCAAGACTAAACCAGGGAGAAGTTGAATCCCTGAATAGACCAATAACAGGTTCTGAAATTGAGGCAATAATTAATAGCCTGCCAACCAAAAAAAGTCCAGGACCAGACATATTCACAGCCGATTTCTACCATAGGTACAAGGAGGAGCTGGTCCCATTCCTTCTGAAACTATTCCAAACAATAGAAAAAGAGGGAATCCTCCCTCAACTCATTTTATGAGGCCAGCATCATCCTGATACCAAAGCGTGGCAAAGACACAACAAAAAAAGAGAATTTTAGACCAATATCCCTGATGAACATCGATGCAAAAATCCTCAATAAAAGACTGGCAAACCGAATCCAGCACATCAAAAAGCTTATCCACCATGATCAAGTGGGCTTCATTCCTGGGATGCAAGGTTAGTTCAGCATATGCAAATCAATAAACGTAATCCATCATATAAACAGGACCCACAACAAAAACCACATGATTATCTCAATAGATGCAGAAAAGGCCTTTGACAAAATTCAACAGCCCTTCATGCTAAAAACTCTCAATAAATTCGGTATTGATGGGACATATCTCAAAATATTAAGAGCTATTTACGACAAACCCACAGCCAATATCATACTGAATGGGCAAAAACTGGAAGCATTCCCTTTGAAAACCAGCATAAAACAGGGATGGCCTCTCTCACCACTCCTATTCAACAGAGTGTTGGAAGTTCTGTCAAGGGCAATCAGACAAGAGAAAGAAATAAAAGGTATTCAATTAGGAAAACAGGAAGTCAAATTGTCCCTGTTTGCAGAAGACATGATTGTATATTTAGAAAACCCCATTGTCTCAGCCCAAAATCTCCTTAAGCTGATAAGCAACTTCAGCAAAGTCTCAGGATACAAAATCAATGTGCAAAAGTCACAAGCATTCCTATACACCAATAACAGACAGACAGCCAAATCATGAGTGAACTCCCATTCACAATTGCTTCAAAGAGAATAAAATACCTAGGAATCCAACTTACAAGGGATGTGAAGGACCTCTTCAAGGAGAACTACAAACCACTGCTCAGTGAAATAAAAGAGGACACAAACAAACGGAAGAACATTCCATGCTCATGGATAGGAAGAATAAATATCATGAAAATGGCCATACTGCCCAAGGTAATCTATAGATTCAATGCCATCCCCATCAAGCTACCAATGACTTTTTTCACAGAATTGGAAAAAACTACTTTAAAGTTCATATGGAACCAAAAAAGAGCCCACATTGCCAAGACAATTCTAAGCCAAAAGAACAAAGCTGAAGGCATCACACCTCCTGACTTCAAACTACACTACAAGGCTACAGTAACCAAAACAGCATGGTACTGGTACCAAAACAGAGATATAAACCAATGGAAGAGAACATAGCCCTCAGAAATAATACCACACCTACAACCATCTGATCTTTGAAAAACCTGACAAAAACAAGAAATGGGAAAAGGATTCCCTATTTAATAAATGGTGCTGGGAAAACTGGCTAGCCATATGTAGAAAACTGAAATTGGATCCCTTCCTTACACCTTATACAAATATTAATTCAAGATGGATTAGAGACTTAAATGTTAGACTTAAAAACATAAAAACCCTAGAAGAAAACCCAGGCAATACCATTCAGGACATAGGCATGGGCAAGGACTTCATGACTAAAACACCAAAAGCAATGACAATGAAAGCCAAAATTGACAGATGGGATCTAATTAAACTAAAGAACTTCTGCACAGCAAAAGAAACTACCATCAGAGTGAACAGGCAACCTACAGAATGGGAGAAAATTTTTGCAATCTACTCATCAGACAAAGGGCTAATATCCAGAATCTATATAGAACTCAAACAAATTTACAAAAAAATAAAAAAAAAAAAAAACCAACAACCCCATCAAAAAGTGGGCAAAGAACAGACACTTCTCAAAAGAAGACATTTATGCAGCCAACAGACACATGAAAAAATGTTCATCATCACTGGTCATCAGAGAAATGCAAATCAAAACCACAATGAGATACCACCTCACACCAGTTAGAATGGCGATCATTAAAAAGTCAGGAAACAACAGGTGCTAGGGAGGATGTGAAGAAATAGGAACACTATTACACTGTTAGTGGGACTGTAAATTAGTTCAACCATTGTGGAAGACACTTTGGTGATTTCTCAAGGATCTACAACCAGAAACACCATTTGACCCAGCCATCCCATTACTGGGTATATACCCAAAGGATTATAAATCATGCTGCTATAAAGACACATGCACATGTATGTTTATTGCGGCACTATTCACAATAGCAAAGACTTGGAACCAACCCAAATGTCCATTGATGATAGACTGGATTAAGAAAATGTGGCACATATACACCATGGACTGCTATGCAGCCATGAAGAAGGATGAGTTCATGTCTTTTGTAGGGACATGGATGAAGCTGGAATCCATAATTCTCAGCAAACTATCGCAAGGACAGAAAACCAAACACCGCATGTTCTCACTCACAGGTGGGAATTGAACAATGAGAACACCTGGACACAGGAAGGGAAACATCACACACCGGGGCATGTTGTGAAGTGGGGGGATGGGGGAGGGATAGCATTAGGAGATATACCTAATGCAAATGACGAGTTAATGGGTGCAGCACACCAACATGGCACATGTACACATACGTAACAAATCTGCACGTTGTGTACATGTACCCTAGAACTTCAAATGTAATAACAAAAAAAAAGGAAATGACAGAGAAGAAGATGAAAATGTAAGGAGAAAAACCCTTTGAGGTAGTTCCTATTATTATCCAAAGACAGGGAGATTAAATGCCTTGTTCAAAATCATACTTGGCAGAGCTGAGATTCAAACACAGGGTTGCCTCACCCCAGAATACAAGTGTTCATCCACTATGCTCATTATCTTTCTGTCTAGAATGTCTTCTCTGAAAAAAATCTACAAAATCTCTTTTACCTTCACTGAAACATTCCAAAATTCCAAATCCACAAATCAACTTGACCGTGTTTTAATAGGATCCCAATGTAACACAGTCTGTAGATGTAAATGACTGCAAAAGAGATGTTAGTCTTTATAGTCACATTCCTGACTAAATTTAAAGAGGAAATTGGCAATTATTTCTCAATGATTTATTTTTACATACAGACGACAAAGTGATTAGGCATTACCAGAAGGGTAAAGAAGACGACCTACTAGATATGCCAAAAAATTTAACCAAGAGAAAAAAATCTTCTGCTCTTTTTAATTATGTATTTCCATTTCATTGCTTTCAGACATCAAATATTTACCTTTACTAAAATCATCTGGGTGATAGCATCAGAAGCAGTGGGTGAAAGAGCTGTGACTGTGATAGGAATTTCTCCCAGATGTGTTGGCCTGATGGGAAAAAGAACAGTTGCCCCATCCTCACTGGGAACCAGAATGGTCTGCTGGTGGCCTGTGGCATTGATTTCACTTGAAGTCATTAGAATATCAAATTTGTCACTTTTCTCAATGATTACCTTAACCTGAAAGAAAAAACAAATCAAAGGTTTTGTATAATAAATGCCCTTCAGTAAAGTACTCTTTCATCACCAATTTAAGTACTGTCAAATCTGTGAGGCTAAAGACTAGAGAAAAGACGAGACAAAGATTTGACCAAGGAGAGTATCAAAGGGTATCAGGAAAAACTTCCTTTCCTTTCTATGCTTTCCCCTCAACCTCAAGATAGGTGGGGAAAGCGCACTCTTTAGCCCCATTTCTAGTCGTCCCGCTAATATTAAATTCTCTCTAAGGATGTGCACAGAAAGGCTATTTCATATATTGATATTACCACCAGCTTGATTTAACTATGTCATCCTGGAACATACTGGTCCCATTAGAAAAATATGAAGAAAACAGCATGAAATGTTACTGAATTTATCAAAGTCTCTGTAAAAAACTATTGCAGGGAAAGTACAACTCAGACATTAGTCCTGAAGCATATCTTGGTTGTAAACTTTTATAAATTATCCCAAAGTTACCAGTCTCATCAATAATAGCATTTATCTAGGCCTTACATTTTATTAATTATTTTCCCATTGATTTTTTCATCTGCTTCTCAGAGTATCTTTTATGGGTATAATAATTATCATTTCCATTTTATAGATGTGGAAACTACAATTAAGTCACTTGTTGGTAAGTGGTAGATTCAACATTGAATCCAGGCCTTTTGACTCTAGATCTTTTGCTTGTTAAACAGTACCATGATGACCGGGTTAAAAAGTAAAATTTAAAAATAAAAAAAAATTGACTTCCCACATTGTCAGCCAAGTATGCCAATAAAAAGCTTAAAAAATTAAATTTTTAATTTAAAAAGTTTATGTATAAAGTGCCTAAAGAGATTATGGCATTTTCATGCATGTAATAAAGTTAATTACATATCCCTATTTATTCTGGGGGAAGAAAAATCAGTCACTTGGTTAACATACTGTGGGCACAACACAAACAGTGAACCTAATTCCTGCCTCCTGGGGAAATGACTAGCTAAGGAGATACAAAGTACATGAATCCAATAGTGAATCCTTGAAAATATAAACATGGGGGCTACAAACATAACAGAATGGCAGCCGGGTTCTGTGGCTCATGCCCGTAATGCCAGCACTTTGGGAGGCCAACGCAGGCGGATCACTTGAGGCCAGGAGTTCAAGACCTGTCTGGCCAACATGGCAAAACTCTGTCTCTATGAAAAATACGAAAATTGCAGTGATCCAAGATCACGCCACTGCACTCCAACCTGGGCGACAGAGCAAGACCCTGTCTCAAAAAAAAAAAAAACTGCAGTGGGCACAGAGTGGCAGTGAGAAGTGGCCACACATTCCAGATGTGGGGAAAACCAGGGGAAAATGCAGGGAGGCAGGAAAGAGAAAGGCATGCTTCAGGGACAATAAGGAACTTCCATGGCAAAAGTAGAAAACCTATGCTGAAAATTCAAGGAGGTAATATGTAGACATGCTAATGATATCCTTAGACATTAATTAGCAGAAGAAATCACTGAAAAGACAGGTCTATTTTCAGTCTCCCAGAAATGTATAAAGTGCTTAGAATCCCAAACGCCCAGATACTACACAACCCAATCCCTTCGTGCTACCTCCATTTTCTCCTGTAGTGTAAATGATCAACAAAAGTTTGAATATATTACCTCAGTGGCATCTTTCAAATAATTGAATATAGTTATTTCCAAAGCAAATTCTTCACCTCTGATAACAGAGTAGGGAAGATTCAAAAAAATGAAAAATGGTTGGAAGGCTTGCAGCTGGAAAGAACACAATGAGTACATATTTTTATTCAGGTCAAAATTCTTCACATTTTATGCAATTAAATGCAATCTTCATAAAACCTGTGAAGCTTTTAACTTCAGCTAGAAATGTCAACTTGCTATCAACAGAAAGCAAACAGCAACTTATCACAAATGAATGATGGCAAATTGACTTGATTTATGTTACTTAACATAATCATCACGATACTTTATTCAGTGCCTTATAGCAACCAAGATCTTCACATACATTATTTTGTTTGGTCATTACAACCCCATGAGGTTACTGTTAGGCTCCTACTTTATAGAAAAGAAAATTAAATTTTAGAGATTTTTGTAACTAGTACAAATTCATATTGCTGGCAAGTAGAGGAGCCAGAACTAGAACCCAGCCTGTCTAATCCCAAAGCAATTTGCTCTTCTTTCATACTGTATTGACTCCACCAATCTGCTTTAAAAGTCCTGCCAAATCCAGCAGCCCCGTTCTAGTGTGGGACATCTGAATACATGTGCCTCCTGACTAAATTTAAAGAGGAAATTGGAAATTATTTCTAAAACATATATACAATTTATTTTTACATACAGATGAGAAAATATGTGGGACATCTGAATACATGTGCTTCCTCCTCAGTGATCCAATTCTGATATTATTGGCCAAGTCCTACAGAAAAGGCCAAGCCCCACCCCTGCATCTAAAGCTAAACTTGGATTAGTTTAGGCCAGTGGTTTTGCTGGCAGCAGTAACTCCCTCTAGAGTTTATCTGGACACTTGTGAAGGTGTCTTAGACTGTCACCATGACTCGAAGGTGCTATAGGTAGTTAGTGGATGACAGTCTGCAATACTCAGGATAGCCCCAGACAATGAAAAATTGCCCCATGTTCCTCATGATTCTTGAATGTCCCTTCAGACATTTATGTAGCTGAATTGTCTGTTTATAATGGCCTGAGCTTACAATCTAATTCCAATTTCTATATAAACCCAAAGCATTTTTCAATATACACTGAATTTTTCATGAATACAACTATTTTGTAAATTGAAATTACATTTCAATTTCAAATGAGACAATTCAGGCCACTCATGGCCATTATATTCCTCCTGCCAGTGACTGGCTTAGAAAACAATATATGATGCAATTTGACCAAAAGACATGATGGAATATTGGCTAGCGAACATCTTGAGAAGTTCTGTTCATTCTTGAAGAGGACAAATAGAAAAACTCACTCTCTCCTCTCCTTTCTCTCTCTCTTTCTTTTCCTTTCTCTCTCTTCCGGCCTTTGGAGATGGTTAGTTCAGGTCAATAATAAACTTTTCTACCCAAATGTTAATATGGGCTTCCCATATTTAACAGTTTATAAAGCTAAATATAGCTCACATTCTTAAATATAAAACAGATAAAAAGCAAAAGACGAAGCCAAGGAATCTCTAAACGGTGATAAACATTATAAGCAGTCATTTAAAAAAAAAAAAGAAAACATTGAGGAGCTGATGCTCTATTAGCTTAATGTCACTGTAACATTGATAAGCAGCTCTTTAATACAATACCTCCACTGGAGTCTTTGTTAGTCCAAGACCCAGGTCCTCAGAGATCACAAAACCAGTAGCCACCCAAGAAGTGATAGAATCAGGTACAGTTACTTCAAATTCTTGGTAAATCCTAGAACTGAAGTCAAGATAATAAACATAAACATCACAAAAACCAAGAACCGATACATTTTGAAATAAGTCAACATAATCTAAACTATTTTTGGAAGAAGTTCAATTTTTCATATTATTTGCATATCTGAATTTAAAACCATTTAAAAGGTTTAACTATAAAATAGTAGATTCCAACTTTTCAAAGAATAGGTCATCGCAAGGTCATAATACTGCATATTAATCCATATTCTAATAAAATCTTCCTGCAATATTTACATCTTCAGAATAAACATCACTTTTTCACAAATTTTTTATAAATAATAAATACATATTTTCAACCTTAACTCCAATTTTTTCTCTAAATTTGCAGACGTTTTTCTGTGTATCCCTGTCAATGCTGTTATTTGTTTACCTGAGATTTCACTCATGTGCTAATTCAAGTATCTTTAAACAGCTGACTATAAAATACGATGTGGATTTCATGATTTACCTGCTCAATTATCAGGCCAGGTAGTACGGGTTTTATCAGCTAAGCTGAATTCCTTCCACCACCCATGCCCCTTCTCCCTGTGACTCCTGGGAATGTTTTGTGAGGAGTATGGTTCAGTTAGCAGCACTGCCAGGGGTCGCAGGAGATAATCATGAGTGCTTCCCATCCTGTGACAACAAATGTACTCCCAGCAATTTTTCTTCAAGAAGAATCATGAGACTTCAAGGAAGTCAAAATCGCCCTTCATTAATTAAAAAAAAAAAAAAAAAAGCCTGTCTCCTCATTGATGAGACCTTCCTGCCATAATTTGTGTGTGGCTTTATCAAAAACTGTATTCGGATTCAATAAATATCATTTCCTAAAAAATCATTTTGGTCTACTTAGTTCTTAGTTACACTACGTTTGTACTTAAACATTAGAAAGAGGGCAAAGCTTATTTAAAACAAACACTGAACAAAATATATATGGGCAAAGAACTTTGTAAGTTTTTACCCCATGTTGGTGTCTAGCCAAATCCAAGTCTCCGGAAAATGCTTTCGGACATGTGGACTGCTACCCAAAGAAAAGTCTTGAATATCAACATGTCCTTCATTTTCCTCCATAAACCTCTCAGCATATTCTGCATTGTCATCTATAAATAAACATGGACAAGAGTTAGAAAAACAGTCACTGGAGAGAATGAATTGTAAACTCCACACACAGAATGAATGTCAATCACTTGGGAAGGTGTCCAGAGACATAATGTGCCAGTGAGAGTTCGGGTTCCTTCTATTACAGTGAAAAGGTAGAAGAAGGTTTTCAGAAAAGGTAAAGGATACAGTAAGTATTACTGGCAAGAGAATGGGTATTACAGTGGGCATCAAGAAGGATTCAATATGTAAAAAAGAACAAAGATGGGCAAAAACTGAGACTGAAAAATGGAAAAAGATGCTTGGAAGACTGTCTACGATACAGGGTTATGTGAAGAAAGCCAAATGAATCACATGTCTTTAATATAGAGAAATCATAACGACTTCATAACATCTTCAAGACTATAAAATTATCTTTTAAGTTTCAGGACAGAGGATCAGGTAAGAATCAGCCCAAAGAGACCCTGGGGCTTAGCACGGAATAACAAAATACCTGACAGAAACAGGGAATTCAGGGATAGAAACTGTGACAGTTCTAGAAGCCTTTCAAGATGATATTAGTATAATTTTACCTGAAAGAAAAGAGAACCCCTTCTAAGGTTAACCATTCTAATTTATACATTTCCTTCAGTCAAAATATTTTATGACTTCTTTCTAAAAGCACACTTACTATTAGTTGGTAGCCAACTATATTTAGCAATTCAAGAAACTAGGATGTACAGATATAATCCTGCCCAGGAAGAACTCAGATTGATGGGTGTGTGTGTGTGTGTGTGTGTGTGTGTGTGTGTGTCTGTGGTGTCTATGTCTGTGTGTCTGTGGTGTCTATGTGTGTGTGTGTGTACCAGAATACTTTATGGTATGATGGCATCTGGGCTATTTTCTAGGTGAACATCAAAAAGCTAGAGAACGAAAATATTTCAAAAATATGTTGCTCCTTTTAAATAATTCCAAAAGAATAGCACAGTTTGTGATACAAATCAGAGGCACAGCAGCTTCCAGTATGTCCAAAAATATAACTACCTCAAAGGATTAACAAGAGAAAAAGGAAGGCATTCACTTCAAAGATCTAGACAGGAGCTCAGATGAACATTCCATGTCATGGCCCAGATGTACTTCCAAGTACATTAAACTCCAAACATTTTGGGAGAAGAGAACAGAAAAATGAAAATCACAATCTCTATGTTCATCTAGAAAATACCCATACCTATATAAGTAGTGTTGAATATCATGTGAAAGACAAATACAAGCATGTTGCCATATATTACTTACAAACACCATCAATATAATCCTTCGTGAGGTTTGCATCTGTCAATACCCAGAGTCCACACTCCTAAAAAGAATAATTTTAATTTTCTTTTAAAACACCAGTTTAAATGCTCTCTGAATTATCAAGGCATTCTCCCACACTGCTCACTTGTGCTCATTTTTGAGAGCTTAGGTACACACATGCACATACATTCAACCTTTCTCTTTCTCACTCAAACACACACACACACACACACACACACACACACCAATCTTTCTCACTTACACACACATGAAACACACATCGATCTTACACACACACACACACACCGATCTTTCTCACACACACACACCGATCTTTCTCACTCAAACACACACACACATGCACACACACATCAATCTTACACACACACACATGCACACACACATCGATCTTTCTCACACGCACACACACATCGATCTTACACACACGCACACACACATCGATCTTTCTCACACACACGCACACACACATCGATCTTACACACATGCACGCACACATCGATCTTTCTCACACACACGCACACACACATCGATCTTACACACACGCATGCACATATCGATCTTTCTCACACACACGCACACATCGATCTTTCACACACGCACACACAAATCGATCTTTCACACTCAAACACACACATTGATCTTACACACACACGCGCACACACACTCATGCATAAAGAGCCATTTCAGTCAAGGAAATATATATAAAATATATTTATACGGAAATACATGTACATAAAGGAAAAATTATTTGTTTAATGTCAATTCTATTAACTTTTCCAATGGTGAATTGTTCCATTCACTTTTTTTTTTTTTTTTTTTTTTTTTTTTCTCTGGAGACGGAGTCTCGCTCTGTCGCCCAGGCTGGAGTGCAGTGGCCGGATCTCGGCTCACTGCAAGCTCCGTCTCCCAGGTTCATGCCATTCTCCTGCCTCAGCCTCCCGAGTAGCTGGGACTACAGGCGCCCGCCACCTCGCCCGGCTAGTTTTTTGTATTTTTTAGTAGAGACGGGGTTTCACTGTGTTAGCCAGGATGGTCTCGATCTCCTGACCTCGTGATCCACCCGTCTCGGCCTCCCAAAGTGCTGGGATTACAGGCTTGAGCCACCGCGCCCGGCCCCATTCACTTTTAAAACTGGAAAGATGATTATCTTTCCATTTCAAATTATACTTACATGAGACTGCACTTCAGTGACACATTTAACAAAAGGTTAACATCTCAAAATGATCACTAATTCTGAAAGGGTTTGCAATAGTAAAAAGCATTAATATCTTTTCAATATAGTAAGCAAAACATACCTGAAAGACTGCAAAAGAATTCATGAACATGCCTAAATAATATCCTGTGTTATAAAGTTCCAACTCATGGACCACCTAAGGAGAAGATAAAATACACAGAATGAATGGATTCATAGCAACCTTCCACAACACTTCTTCCAAGTAACTTAGATAAGACTTAGCCTTCATGTTTACCACCTTGAAAATGACACAAATTGAGGAGCAGTGAATATGTAATTGCTTTGTTCATCATTCTGTCAGCCAAAACTACATTTCTTACCTACACTTACTTTTACTCTGTTCAACAATTCAGAGTTCCTAAGAAGTCTGGACTTGAGTTCTGCCAGGGAGAACTTACATGTTACTCTTTGACAAGACCAACAGGCAGAGGTCAGCATTAAAAATGACCCATACTTTTGGCAGAGATAAACAGGTTAACTTTGTTGAAGATTAATATAAACTCTGCAAAATGTCAGTGACCTACATTTACAAAAAAAAAAAAAAAAACCTCGAGGCAATTTACAAAAGTAGGAATATAAGTTATTAATAAGCAGAAAAATATTCAGCCTCACTGATAATCAAAGCAAGGCAAATGACAACATCCATGAGATACAGTTTTTTCAAAAGTGAGATATTTGCATGTACCCCATTAGCAATGCTTTCTTTAAAAAGAATAGTATCATTGCTAGCAAGAATGGGTAAAATGGGCTAAAAGAGTGAGTAAAACTGTTGGTTCCTCAAAAAATTAACATAGAATTAGAATATAACCCAGTAATTCCACTCCTAGGTATATACCCAAAAGAACTGAAAACAGTAACTCCAAGAAATACTTGCATGCCACTGTTCATTGCATCATCAGTCACAACAGCCAAAAAGGTGGAAACAACCTGTGTCCATCAGCAGAAAAATGCATAAACAAAATGTAGTGTATATACACAACACAATACTATTCAGCCGTAAAAAGAAACGAACCTCTGAGGCTAGATGCAGTGGCTCACACCTGTAATCCCAGCACTTTGGGAGGCCAAGGCGGGCGATTCATGAGGTCAGGAGTTTGAGACCAGCCTGGCCGACATAGTGAAACCTGTCTCTACTAAAAATACAAAAAATTAGCCGGGCGTGGTGGCGGGCACGTGTAGTCCCAACTACTCAGGAGGCTGAGGCAGGAGAATGGTTTGAACCCAGGAGGCGGAGGTTGCAGTGAGCCAAGATCGTGCCATTGCACTCCAGCCTGGGCGACAGAGCTAGACTCAGTCTCAAAAAAACAAAGAAAGAAATGAAGCTCTGATACATGCTACAACATGGAAGAATCTTGAAAACACTGTGCTAAGTGAAATAAGCCAGATATAAAAGGGCAAATATTATATAAATCTAAAATATCTAGAATAGGTAAATTCATAAAGACAGAAGCAGACCAGAGGTTCCCAAGGGCTGTGGGGAGGGAGAAATGAGTAGTTATTGCTTAATGATTACAGAGTCTCTGTCTGGAGCCATGAAAATGTTTTGGAAATATTGGTGATGGTCATACAACATTGTGAAGTAATTAATGTCACTGAATTAAACACTTAAAATGGTAAAAACAGCAAATTTTATTTTATATATATTTAACTTCAATAAAGTTACTTCAATCAAGTATTATACCTTTTTGGATAATGATTTTGATACTTCTCTCTAATTTACATTAACCAAATTAAGACAAAGTCAGAATTTAAAAATCACAAAAAAAAATCTAAGTTGAAAAAAACACATTCCAGCATAAAATTAAACACCTGCAACCACTATTTCTACAATGCTAACAACAACTACAGCTGCATCCACAGTAAGTAACTAGAACAGGCACCAGTAAGAAAACAATAAAATAAGAAAAAATTTTCATAATGTCTCAACAAGCTGGCAAGTAGACAATGGAGCCAGAGCCAGGCATATTGGAGAGAAAAAGGCTATAGTTCCATGACTCTAACTCTGTCACAAAATACAAATACATGAAGATTTGCTTCTGCTCTTGCTCAGACACCAATTCATAGAACTATTCAAGAAGCAGCATCTAAACAGCGGTTATCAGCACAAGACAAGAATGCCCTCTCTCACCACTCCTATTCAATATAGTACTAGAAGTTCTGGCCAGGGCAATCGGGCAAAAGAAAGAAATAAAGGGCATCCAAATAGGAAGAGAGGAAGTCAAACTATCCCTGTTTGCAGATGACATAATCCTATATCTAGAAAACCCCATAGTCTCAGCCCAAAAGCTTCTTAAACTGATAAACAACTTCAGGAAAGCCTCGATGTGTGAAAATCACTATCATTCCTATACACCAACAACATACAAGCAGAGAGCCAAATCAGAAATAAACTCTCATTTACAACTGCCACAAAAAGTATAAAATACTTAAGAATACAGCTAACTAGGGAGGTAAAAGATCTCTACAAGGAGAACTACAAACCACTGCTCAAAGAAATCAGAGATGAACAAACCAATGGGAAAACATCCCATGCTCATGAATAGGAAGAATCAATATTGTTAAAATGGCCATACTGCCCAAAGTAATTTATCTTTCAATGTTATTCCTATTAAACTACTACATTCTTCACAGAACTAGAGAAAACTATTTTAAAATTCATATGGGACCAAAAAAGAACTCATATAGCCAAGACAATCCTAAGCAAAAAGAGCAAAGCTGGAGGCATCATGCTATCAGAGTTCAAACTGTACTACAAGGCTATAGTAACCAAAACAGCATGACTCACATAAAAACAGACACACAGAGCAATGGAACAGAATAGATAACCCAGAAATAAGACTGCACATCTACAACTATGTGATCTTCAACAAACCTGACAAAAACAAGCAATGGGGAAAGGATTCCCTATTCAATAAATGGTGCTGGGAGCAGAAGCCAGCTAGCCATATGCAGAAGATTGAAACTGGACCCCTTCCTTACACCATATATACAAAACTTAACTTAAGATGGATTAAAACTTAAATGTAAAACCCAAAACTATAAAAACCCTGGAAGACAACCTAGTCAATACCATTCAGGACATAGGCACAGCCAAAGATTTCATGACAGAGATGTCAAAAGCAATTGCAACAAACGCAAAAATTGACAAATGGGATCAAATTAAATGAAAGAGATCTGCACAGCAAAAGAAACTATCAACACAGTAAACAACCTACAAAATGGGAGAAAAGTTTTGCAAACTATGCATCTGACAAAGGTCTAATATCCAGCATCTGTAAGGAACTTAAACAAATTTACAAGAAAAAAAAAATTTTTTTAAGCCAGCAAAGGGGCCGGGCACAGTGGCTCATGCCTATAATCCCAGCACTTTGGGAGGCCAAGGCAGGCGGATCACCTGAGGTCAGGAGTTTGAGACCAGCCTGACCAACATGAATAAACCCCGTCTCTACTAAAAAATACAAAATTAGCTAGACATGGTGACACATGCCTGTAATTCCAGCTACTTGGGAGGCTGAGGCAGGAGAATCGCTTGAACCCGGAGATGGAGGTTGCGGTGAGTCAAGATCATGCCATTGCACTCCCGCCTAGGCAAAAAGAGGGAAACTCCATCTCCAAAAAAAAAAAAGTGAGCAAAGGAAATGAACCAACACTTTTCAATAGAAGTCATAGAAGTCATACATGTGGCCTACAATCATATGAGAAAAGGCTCAACATCACTGATCATTAGAGAAATGAAAATCAGAACCATAAAGAGTCCAAGTGCAGTGCTCACACCTGTAATCCCAGCACTTTGGGAGGCCAAAGCAGGAGGATCACTTGAGGTCAGGAGTTTGAACCCAGCCTGTCCAACATGGTGAAATCCTGTCTCTATTGAAATACAAAACCAGCTGGGCGTGGTTGCTCACGCCTATAATCCCAGCTACTTGGGAGACTGAGGCAGGAGAATTACTTGAACCCAGGAGGTGAAGGTTGTAGTAAGCCAAGATCACGTCACTGCACTCCAGCTTGGGTAACAGACCAAGATTTTGTCAAGCAAATTTTGCTAACAGACCATGTACGTGGTGGCTCACGCCTGTAATCCCAGCACTTTGGGAGGCCAAAGCAGATGGATCACAAAGCCAGGAGTTTGAGACCAGCTAGGCCAATATGGTGAAACCCATCTCTACTAAAATAAAATTTAAAAATTAGCCAGGCATGGTGGTGCACACCTGTAGTCCCAGCTACTCAGGAGGCTGAGGCAGGAGAATTGCTTAAACCCGGGAGGCAGAGGTTGCAGTGAGCCAAGATCACACCACCACACTCCAGCCTGAGTAACAGAGTGAGACTTTGTTTCAAAAATAAATAAAATAAAATAAAAACACACAATGAGATACCATCTCACACCAATCAGAATGGATGGCTATCATTTAAAAGTCAAAAAAATAACAGATGCTGGTGAGGTTGTAGAGAAAAGGAATACTTATACACTGTTGGTAGGAGTGTTAATTAATTCAGCCATTGTACAAGACAATGTGACAATTCCTCAAAGATTTAAGACAGAAACACCATTTCAATACCAGCAATCCCATTATTGGGTATATATCCAAAGAAATATAAATCATTCTATTATAAAGATGTATGCATCCATATGTTCATTGCAGCACTATTCACAATAGCAAAGACATGGAATCAACCTAAATGTCCAGCAATGATAGTACACATACACCACGGAATACTAGGCAGCCATAAAGAACAAGATCATCTCCTTTGCAGGTATATGGATGGAGCTGGAGGCCATTATCCTTAGCAAACTAACGCAGGAACAGAAAACCAAATACCACATGTTCTCACTTATAAGTGGGAGTTAAATAATGAGAACACATGGACACATAGAGAGGAACAACACACAGTAGGGCTTGTCAGACAGTGGAGGGTGGGAGGAGGGAGAGGATCAGGAAAAACAACTAATGTGTACTAGGCTTAATACCTGTGTGATGAAATAATCTGTACAACAAGCCCCTATGACACAAGTTTGCCTATGTAACAAACCTGCACATGTACCCCTGAACTTAAAAGTTTAAATAAATAAATGAATAAACAAAACATGGTTACAGGGGCAAGGGGGGAAGGAAGAAGAAAATGGGAATATGGACATCAAAGGATACAAAATAGCAGATATATGGGATGAAAAAATGCAGTTATATAATCTACCACATGAGAGATATAGTTAATAGAATTCTGATATTTGGAGTTTTCATTAAATCAATTTTAACTTCTTTTGTCACAAAAATGTAGCTATGTGAAATGATAAATATGTAAATTTGCTTCACTACAGTAACCACTATACTGCCTATATGTATTCCATAACATCATGTTGCAAACCTCAAATATACACAATAAAATTTATTTTTAAAAAAAGAAAAAAGAAAAAGCAGCATCTATCTCATAAAGAAATCTTCCTGTTCTCACTGGCTCAATAAACAAAGCATTGTCAAAGCTGCAGCATAGGCTAACGACAAGAAGGCTAACATCTAAAATTATTCCTGGAAGATCTATATACTTAAATTATTCCAAGGCATTCAAGAGGCTATTGACAACACATGTAAATTTAACAAGAAAAAAAAAGACGCCAAAACAGTCTACTATGACAGGCTCCTGACTCCCTCCTCCAGAACCAACTGGAGAAACAATAAAAGCAAGCAAGAAACTTCAACATGAAAAATGAGAAAACCCCAGGAAGAGTGGCGGACATCTTGAATTGGTCTTGGGAGAAATTGCACAGCTTCAGTCTAAGGCAGAAGGCAGCCAGACACAGCAGCAGACATAGCAGTCAGAAAACAGGCTGGAGGAGAGGTTTTTAAATTTTGCCCTTATTTCCCTCCAGGGGGTTGCTCAGGACACACAGTCCTGGCAACTTCGCTGCCAAAATCAACAGCAGTAGCAGCTCAGACTGCCTGTGCAAGTATCCAAAAGATAATACCAGGTCAGCACCTCTGCCCTTCTAGTGTGGGAAAGTGAGGAAAACAGCAGACAGAACTATGTCCCTCAAGCATTCACTCTTCCTCTCCTCCTCCTCCAAACGCTCAGGGCTGGTGAATCATAACCTCAGGAGACCTTTTCTTACTGGTGCTCTTCTCCCCAAGGGTTTAAGAGTGAAACTCTGAATAGAGGCAGGCTGCAGAAAGGATCAAGAGTAATTCTCTAGTCCATGAGGCTAGTCCTCTCCCCTCAGGAGGGATTCACAGGACTTACACAGATTGGAACCTGATGCTCAGTCTTCCCAAATAGATATTATCACAGGATCTGCCAAATCAACTAAACTTCCAAAGAGTATAAATACTGTAAAAGTAAGACATCCAACTAGACAACATATAGCATGTGACACAAAATTACTGAAAAGGTCAATTCAATAATTTAAAATACGCATATCAAATACACACAAGGAGATAATGGGAAATATTAGAATATAAAACAAAAACAAGAAACAAAGGAAAATGATAGATACTAAAAACGATAGCTGACATAAAAGACACAATATAAGAGATTAAAGTAGGAGAAATACAGCTAATGAATGATCACTAAGCTGAATAGTTAACTGAGGAACTCTCCCAGAGAAACACAGAAAAGACAAAGAGTTAGAAAACATAAAACAAAAAACTAAGAGATATGCAGGATGGAAGTAAAAGTGTCAATTTCTAAATAACAAAAGTCCCAGAAGGAAAGAAAAAATAAAATGGAGAGGAAGAAATAATCAACACAGATTTCCACAATTAAAAAATGAAAGAACAGCATAGATTGAAAGGGCAGTCTATGATAACATGGAGCTAAAAATCTGTACACGAACAGAATGATCTGGCCAGGGTAGGAGGAGAAGGAAAAGACAGAGGTAGAGACCAAAAGGATATAGGAGCATACTAGATTCAAATATTGATAACCTTTAGAAACCAACAAGGATAAATTAATATGGGTACAGTTTAACTAACAGAGTAACAAAAATAGAATGCATAACTTCTAAATCAGCAAAACAAATTTAATCTAGCCCACGGAAAAAGAATCTAAATTTTAAAATATAAAAAAAGCAGAAAAAAGTCCCCATTAGAAAAAGAATTACCATACTTATAAAAGCTTATTAAAAGATGTTGGCTATTAGATTAGATTGAAAAACAAAAGCAATATGGTAATATGCTATTTAAAAGATACACTTAAAAACTTACAAAAGGTTGAAAATAAGAAATGTAAAAATACACCAGGAAAATATGAACCAAAAGAAAGCTGAGAAAGCAATCTTAATATCTGGAAAAAAATGTAAATATACGTATATTATCTGTATATATAAATATACTTGTAAATATACACATATTATATGTATATATAAATATGCTTGTAGATATATATATATTACATGCATATGTATAAATGTAAATAGAGCACAGCACATACACGTACACACATACAAACATACACATATGTAGAGAAGAAAAAAATGTAATTATATATTTACCAATGTATTTAGAAAGCTATAAAATAACAGATGCTATTATATTCAGTTAAATCAAATGCAAGATCTACAGACTTATAAAAATAATGTGAATTCAGGAAAAGTCAAAGAGAAAAAAATGACCAATTGGTTGTAAAACAAGTTTTCAAAACAAAAAGAAAAGATTGAAAAAAATAGTTGTATAGACTGAAGAAAATGTACAATTTTTCACAAGTAAATTAAATTTTACAATATAATGACCAAATCAACCTATGTATAACTTTCTTCCTGATGTATTGTTAATCACTCTACTGAATCCATTAATAGACATAAATTATACAATCTAGTTTACAACTGACAATGGTACACAAGAATATATCAAGAACATATAAATAAAAATCAAATGACTAATGAATATGGGATTCATTTATGCAATGCTAGATGTTCATATACTTCTTGGTTTATAAGTTTTCTGCAGAGTAACATGATTTCACCCCATGAATATACTGTAAATTCCTGATTCAATGGGAACTGCAATTTTTTTTTTTTTTTTTTTTTTTTTTGAGACGGAGTCTCGCTCTGTCGCCCAGGCTGGAGTGCAGTGACACGAACTTGGCTCACTGCAAGCTCCGCCTCCCAGGTTCACGCCATTCTCCTGTCTCAGCCCCTCAAGCAGCTGGCACTACAGGCGTCCACCAACACGCCCAGCTAATTTTTTGTATTTTTAGTAGAGACGGGGTTTCACTGTGTTAGCCAGGGTGGTCTCGATCTCCTGACCTCGTGATCCACCCGCCTCGGCCTCCCAAAGTGCTGGGATTACAGGCATAAGCCACCATGCCCGGCCCAATGGGAACTGTAATTAGTTATAACCATTATGTATAACCAAAATAGAACACGCTTCAAAAATTATCTAAAGCTCTCTTATCTAATGTAACCCAGAATTATGCAAGTCAATTTCCTAGTACTTCCTTGAGTGTCTTAAAATGTAACATGAAAATGAAGGAAAACTATAAGTGGCATTTTTTTATTGTATATATTTATGGAGTACAGTGTGACATATTGATATTTGTATATACTGTGGAATGATTAAGCTAATTAACATATCTATTACCTTACATACCACATATTGATCATTTTTTGCAGTGAGAACATTTAAAATCTACTCTCTTAGCAATTTTCAAGTATATGGTACATTATCATTAACTATAGTCACCATGTTGTACCATAGGTCTCCAGAACTTATTCCTCCCATCTAACTTTAGGTGATAATTCTCATGAAAGACAGCAAGGACACTAACCACATAAGCTTCTTTCCAACATAACCATTACCATACAGATTATTTTTTATTTGGAAGCTTTGCTAATTATTGACTTACACATGCAAAGGAACTAATGAAATTTTCTTTAAATATTTAAAGTAATACAATAAAGTTTCTTTTTTCTCTTGTAATATGAATTTTCATAATGAAAAAATAGCTAAACTCACATTTTCCATTGTAATATCATTAGAGGCATACATCAGATTCACACTTTTGTCAACAGCTACAATCCCAACTATGGAGTCAGGCTGTGTCACAGACATCCTAAGCGAGACTTTCTCAGATGGCTCAGCTTTCACTTTACTCCAATATAGCTTTATCTAAAAAAGAGAGAAAGGAGGATTAACTTATTTCACTTTTTTAAAGCATATTTTTGCCAATAGCAGATCAATGGCTCAAAATACAGCAAAGATTCTACATTTGCCTTGGCTCAGGGATAATTCTAAAACCATACATAACCCTTCTCTAGGGAAAGGAATAAAAAAACTACTCCCAGAGTGTTTGCAAGTCATAGAACTTCTCACAGTGGTATAAATCTGAATTATTCTTCAATTCTGAATCTTTTTTTCTTCCCTTTGTCCATCTCCCAGCCCTCAGATCCCAGCCAGTGCTGAGTAGAAGACAGCAGTGTCTAGCATACCTGGGGAAGGCCACTATACAAAGGAGAAACACAAAAGAGGATGCCTACGTGTTGGTGATGTGAACTTAGGTGTGAAAGCAAGGAAAGCTCCTCCGGGACTCACAGAACCACCCTGGACTGGGGGTGACAGGAGGCCTTTCCAAGGGAGGGGGTGGTTAGAGCAAATACTAGTCAGGCCCTCATGCTCTGTGTCTCCATGGCCTTCTAAACTTCCTCACCATTACCCTCAGGAAAGCATGGTCCTGGACCTGCTAATCTAATACTTTATAAAGAGCATCAGTCATTGCATCCCTGCTAAACCAAATGGCCTTGTCATGAGGCCCCTTCCTACCGGGAATTTTCCTTTTTTATTTTTATTTTTTTTTTATTTATTTTTTTTTTTTTTTTTTTTTTGAGATGGAGTTTCACTCTTGTTGCCCAGGCTAGAGTGCAATAGCACGATCTCAGCTCACTGCAACCTCCGCCTCCTGGGTTCAAGTGATTCTCCTGCCTCAGCCTCCCAAGTAGCTGGGATTACAGATGCATACCACCATGCCTGGCTAATTTCTGTATCTTTTTTAGTAGAGACAGGGTTTCACCATGTTGGTCAGGCTGATCTCCAACTCCTGACCTCAGGTGATCCGCCTGCCTCGGCCTCCCAAAGTGCTGGGATTACAGGTGTGAGCCACCGCACCTGACCCCTACTGGGAATTTTCATTTCATCTAGCTCTATCTCAACATTCTGCTGTGCCAGTGATTATAATGTCTGACCAAGAGGGCCTTAACGTTCCCCTTAAGTTGACTCTACTTCATAAAGACAGGCCTCTTCCTAACTATAAGCCCCTGAGCTCCCTTTTCTTAGAGCATTTATTTTAGAAAATATGCAATTATAAATTCTTTCTCCAACCCTTTGAGATATAAATCTTCTCCCAGCCTCTGGGCAGTTTTACAACCCAGGCATTCTTTCTCAAGGACCTCGGGGCCATCCCTTTGAAGTATAATCATCAAGAAAGACAGAGTCCCAATTGATCTCAGTCTCTGTGGGAGGGTGGAAGCCTAACTTCAGTAAGTACTAATTAGCAAACACAGACTACCTAATCACATTGACCAACCTCCCAACAATGTCCTCCAGCACTTTTAGATGAGTTCACCCCAGTGCTTAAAAACTCTCCTGCCTTTTGTTTCAGCAGAGTTGAGTTTAATCTTTCTCTTCTATTGCAATAGTCTTGAATAAAGCCTTCCTTACCTGTTTAACTCGTCCAGTGCAATTTTTCTCTGACATGCCTCTCAAACCACTGTATGTAGGTTACTTTCTCCACCTACACACTAACAGGTGGGGGAGAGGGGGCAGCATGTTCAAGGCTTAGTCTTAGACCTTGTGCTTCTCACTCTGTACTTCAGAGCCCCATGGCTTCAACTTGCACTTCTGTGTGGATGATTTCTAAACCTACATCTCTTGCTCCTCCTACAGCTCATTCACTTATTCCATAGTCATTACTGAACATTAATAAACATTCACTAACTTTCTCTTGCTTAGACATACTCCATTTCTAATTATGTTGTTTCTTTATAAATGTGATGATTATCACACAAAAATAAGAGGAAGATATATCGTTGCAAATGGAACTGAAACTAATTTCCAATCTCTTATAGTTAAGAAATTGCTTGAAAGTATGCTATTAACCTACTCTGCTTCCTCAAAGTCCATGATCTTTTACACTGTAACTAGCATTAGAACCTGGTCTTGCTTTCTGAAATGTTTAAGCCTCCATAACTTCTACTTTAAAATTCACCTTTGTCAGGCAATTACTAGGATAACTAGAAGTCAAAAATTGTGCTCTAACACTAACAAAACATAGTGTTATCTTTGCAAGAACTCTTTTCACAAGCTAAAAAAAACAGAAGTTTGTATTATGTTTTAACAATCAAAGTGAGAGTAATAATTCTCAACAAAAGTAAAGTACAGGCCTGGCGCAGTGGCTCATGTCTGTAATCCCAGCACCTTGAGAGGCTGAGGCAGGTGGATTACCTGGGCCCAGGAGTTAGAGACCAACCTGGGCAACACAGCAAAACCCTGTCTCTACCAAAAACACAAAAATTAGCCAATCTCATAACCTAGTCTCAAAAAATAAATAAACACAAATTTTAAAAAAAGAAGGTACAGATCAGTACTGTTACTTCTCAAATATTTTAACAAATAAAGAAAAAAGAAATAGAAGAACCATACTCTGCAAATCACTATTTAAAGCAATAATTTTTTACATAAGAGGACCAAGAGGGCAGCAGTTGTTAGTGAGAGCAATGGCTCATTCTGATATACATAAGAT
The DNA here is from genome assembly GCF_049350105.2 of Macaca mulatta. Taxonomy (NCBI): domain Eukaryota; kingdom Metazoa; phylum Chordata; class Mammalia; order Primates; family Cercopithecidae; genus Macaca; species Macaca mulatta. The sequence continues at coordinate 111,908,040 of NC_133409.1, forward strand.
GATGCAATCAAGTTTCTTTTCAGAGCTGGGTTCCAAAGGGATTTCCTACTCAAGCTGGTCACATTGGGCTAAAAAAGACACTGGTGCACTTGGAGACTAGACTCCACACGGATCCTCACATGCAAGGTAATCAAGCTCATTGAAAAGTTGCCCTGGGCTAGTTTCCAGCTAATTAAATAGATGAATGAAAGCCCAGCTCTGCTTCCACATATTATCCTAGATGGCCTTACTCCCTCCCACACCCTTTATATCATCACTGCAATATCAACACCACACGAATTCCATGTTACCACTGGAATTTTGTTCCTGAACAATATTAATTCAACCATTTGAAAAATTCTGAAACGGTTTCATGATCTGAGTTAAAGTCTTAAAAGACCAGAACCATAGTTTACAAATAGACTATCAATCCCCAATAACTCCACAAGTGAAAATACATATGTAGTGCTAAATATTAAAAAGTTTAACCATAGTTCTAGAAATAGAATAATTTAAATTTCTAACCAATTTGGTTTAATGATACTTTTCTAAAAAAAAATTACATTTCTCAGACTTCACTAATATAGTTTTCTTTTAAACATCATTACCTTAAATCTTACCTTATTTTTAAAAACAAGCTGAACAGGAATTTTTAGAACATCATTTATAATTTCCCCATCATCTTCAATATAATACACTATTACACAGGCTTTTGGAGTCCAAGAATTTTCTGGTGTTAAAGAGAAGATTGTTGAATTTTGTTTTCCTACAGCCACCAACTGTCCCCTGGATACTACCTGAAAAGAATAGTAGATGGGTTTAATTTATTGCCAAACCTAGTAGGATCTCAACTGAAACTAAATTAATCATAATTGTATGCATACACACAAATTATTGACTTAAACCAGCTTCAAAGTCTTTTTGAATGCAGGAAAACCTCTCTGACAAACACAGAGAGCATACACCGAGAAACAGAAAATGGTAAGATTAAAGTAATACTGATTGGAGCAACAGTAGCTTCATAGTCAAGAATCTATTTTTGACTGGAAGGAATACAGGGCACCATTGGGAAAGTTGAATTAGCAAAATTACATGGTCATGGATAGCACTTTTTATTTTCTTTTTTGTTTTTCTTACATTGTATAATTTTCTATAATGAATATATATTGCTTATCAAATAGAATTTTAAATCTTAAACATAAAACAAGATTTAGTTATCTATTTTAAATTGGAAATGCAAATATAGGTGAAGAAATGAAAAAGGTTTTTTATTTGATTTCAATGTAGAAAGGACAGGCTGAAAAGGTATGAGGCTGAGTTATAAAAATTAGTAAGTTTAATGTAGATATAAGGTAGATACCATTTAAGATCATTCTCAACCTAAATACCCATCAAAGGTGGACTGAATAAAAAAAATGTGGTACATATATAGTACGGAATACTATGCAGCTATAAAAAAGAATAAAATCATGTCCTTTGCAGGAACATGGATGGAGCTGGAGGCCATTATCCTTAGCAAACTAACGCAGGAACAGAAAACCAAATACCACATGTTCTCACTTATAAGTATGAGCTAAATGATGAGAACACATGGACACACAGAGGGGAACAACAGACACTGGGGCCTATGGGAGGGTGGAGGGTAGGAGGAGGGAGAGGATCAGGAAAAATAACTAATGGGTACTAGGCTTAATACCTGGGTGATGAAATAATCTGTACAACAAACCCCCATGACATGAGTTTAGTTATATAACAAATCTGCACATGTACCCCTGAACTTAAATGTGAATAAAAAGATGATTCTATAATAGATCATTAATTTAGATTCTATAAGAGATTACCATATAGCTTAACTCCTTCAATTGTTTGTTGCCACTAACCACCAACTCAAAAGGCGATCCCACCTAGAAAAAAAACTTAATTAATATGTACATATCGAAAGCAAGATAGTCCAATTATATTACAATTATCAAGTGAGTTGTAAGCATTACCTTTATATTTTCATCTCTTGTTTTTAGTTGGATGTATGTCTTACTAGGAGACTTAAACATACTATGAACTGCTATGCTACTTTTACTACCAAGAAAATAGGCCTGTAACAAAAGAAAAGGAGCTATAAATGTTCATTTTTAATAACACCTTGAGAAAACATGCTACCTGCTGAACAGTTATTAAAAACCAAATTTATTTTCACTTTTTTTTAATGCAAGAAAAATACATTCACCAGACATTGGATTTTCATCATTTTATAGCTTATACTGTAAAGAAACTGATAGCTTTAAAACACAGGAAAGGTGTATATATATATGTGTGTGTGTGTGTGTGTGTGTGTGTGTGTATGTGTATATATATTCCTTTCAGTTCTTTCAGTTTCTGCCAAAATAAAATTTCAAATGACTGACCTCAAACCCTAGACTAGGGGTTTGAGGAACTTCATCATATCTTCACATTGCAGTATTTTGCTGTGCTCTTCAAAATGAACTTACAAGGAAAAATTTAGTCTAACCTTCAGTCACTGTCATTAAATTACTTTTACCACTCTCCTCCATTTTATAAAATAGAAACATGTGTCCACTTCCTATGTACTTTCAGGTCTGACAGGTTGAGTGCCTACCACAATATTACAACTGTAATGGTGTTGTTGCAGTGATACAATGATGGGAAACAGATGGCACCTTCAACTGTAGCTCACTGGAATCCTCCAGGATTGGGAATTCAATCTTAAAAGTTCCATTTTGGGGGACAGTATAATTTATTTTCTGAACAGTTTCCATTTTCTGATTTCCACTGTTAGATCCGCTCCAGTACTCAGTATAGTTTCCCTGTGTCACTGCTATGACCACATTATTTCTTCTTTCTTCAAGAGTCAGCTGGTTGCCATCAGCACGGGTTACCTTCACCTAATGGTCAAAACAAAACATCTTTAAAACCCAAAGGATTTAAATACAATTAAATACAGTTCCCGTCTGTAGTATTCTCATGAAATTGAACTCTCAAAAATTATTGATAGCACTATAATATCCAGATTCGGTGGCCTCTCTCTAGGAGGCATCCAGCATCACTGAATACTCCCTTGTTTATCTTATGGATTCCCTTACCTTCCATGGCTCTAAAACAACCCCCTTCACTTCCTACCTCTCTTTCTGCATCCTCTCAGTGTCCTTTTCAGTTCCTCTTCCCTCTCCCTAAATGTGGGAATTTTGGACATCTGTTCTTTTCTCTTCCTCCAAGGTCTCAGCACTCCTATGGCTTAGCTTGTCATCTCTGTCATTGCACCCTGAAGCCAAAATTCCCATCCTCGCCTTGCTCTGGAGCTCATGCCCAACACCTCCAATTACCTGCAGGAAATTTCTACTTGGATATCCTAGACACCTCAAATTCACACATCTAAAATGAGCAACCATGTCATTTTCCTATTTTTGCTAACATCACAATTCTGCAAGACTTTACATTTCTGAATTTTCCCTCCCTCTCCCCCCCTCCGTCCCCCAAATCCAATGAACACCAAAGTCCTAAGCTTCTCTCTTCCATCCTCTCTACTCCCACAGCTACCACCACAAGGCTGCCCATCCCCTTACTCCTGGGCTACTGCCTTCCTCCTGCACACAGCCTGAGCAGTCTCCCTCAAATTCTGAGTGCACCCTGAACTTGCCAGCAGAGCTCGCCTTCCTGTCTCACTTCTTATCTTGCTCCCCACCTCCCACTCCCATGCCCAAGCATTTAAAATCCAACTAATCTTTTAAAAAACGGTTTAGACCGTCCTCTTCCATAAAGCATCCCATAATAACCTCCATGCCTATCCCACAGCCAACTCTCCCTCCCTGAACACCCATGGTTTCACTCTACTCATTCAGAAATTACCATTTGCAGCTTCAATTTTTTTTTAACTTACCTTTTCAAACTAAATTAAGATCACGGCAATTAGAAACTACTTGAAACAATAATTGACCCATTCAACAAGTGACCTCTCCTTTCTTCTTTCTTTCTTTCTTTTTTGGTGTTTTTTGTTTGGTTGGTTTTGTTTTGTTTTTTGAGACGGAGTTTTGTTCTTGTTGCCCAGGCTGGAGTGCAATGGCATGATCTCCGCTCACCACAACCTCCGCCTCCCCGGTTTCAGGCAATTCTCCTGCCTCAGACTCCCCAGTAGCTGGGATTACAGTCATGTGCCACCATGCCTGGCTAATTTTTTATATTTTTAGTAGAGACGGGGTTTCTCCATGTTGGTCAGGCTGGTCTTGAACACCTGACCTCAGGTGATCCACCTGCCTCGGCCTCCCAAAGTGCTGGGATTACAGGAGTGAGCCACCACATCCAGCCTGACTCCTCCTTTCTTTAAATCAGAGGTCAGCCAACTACTGCAAGCTGATAGTCCAATCCAGCATGTTTGTAAATAAAGTTTTACTGAAACACAGTCCACTCTCACGTATTTATAAATTCGCTCTGGCTGCTTTCACGATACAATGGCAGAGCTGAGTAGCTGTGACAAAGACTGCATGGCCACAAAGCTGAAAATATTTACTATCTAGCCCTTTGCAGAAAAAGTTTTCCAACCCCTGCTTTAAATCCCTACAGAAAGTAATTTGTAACACTAATCTTAATCTGCCATGAGTTACAGTTATGTATATATTTTCCTGTCACCATCACAAAAACTGTGAACCTGAGGGTAGAGATTGAGCCCTTCTTAGCTCCATAGCCCTGCCCAACACCATGCCTTGCTCGTTGTCAAAATTCACACAATTAATGTGTTAATTCAACATCATCTCAAAAAAATGAAATTTGTTGATAATTTTTAATGTAACATCTTTGCTAGAACTATAATTAATCATTATAAAAACCAAACCGAAATTGCAATTTTTGACTACCATCTAATTATTTCAATTAATTAATAAAAGCTTCAGTGTAGCAATCCACATCTAACTTAAATTGCTTATAAAAAAATACATTTTCAAAAAAATATTTTTATTGTTGAAAACTACTTTTTTAGAAAAAATAGACAAAGGTCATTTGGAAACAAATCTACATGCCCCCCATATCTAAAGAGACAAAGTTATATACTGTTTGGCTTAAATTTTTGGAAAAGCATTGAAAATATTATTTCCCATTCTATTTCATTAAGCTGAACTTACTGCTATGGACTGGAAATAAATATACCAACTTACAGTGGCTGTGAAGTTGAGAGATGGCTTCAAGACTGTAGTATAATCAAAAAATTCAATGATGTAATCATGTTGCTTGAAGAACACATTAGTGCTTGCATTTCTTGCAATACCTTTTTCAGAAATTGCACAATTTAGAAAACAGAAGTAATGTTTCACCAAAAGCTTCTATCCACCAAATCTCTCCATCTAACCTATTGCCAAACAGGTTTAAAATATCAGAGCACATAAGCCTCATTCCCGTATTGGCTTTGACACTACAAGCACCACACAGTTCTATTATGTTCTCTATGGATCCTTCTAAGCACCATTGCCGCCATTCTACCACAGTGACATGTACAACAGCAGCAAATTAAGGCCAATGAAAGAATAGTCTTTTGCTCTTTCGGGGATTGGCTAACGCTGTTGAAATACTAACAGAAAGGTCCAAGAAACTAAACTTTATTTGCATATTAAAAGTGAAAACTGTGTAGAAGCAGCTGAGATTTCAGCGAGTTTAAAAAGAAGGTAACCAGCTGAAAATGTAAGCCTTTCCATGTAGTTTTCAGGGGGAAAGAGTAGAAATGGGGAAAAAAAAAAAAAATTACAAAGAGCTATCACATGTGGTTGAAGTAGTGACTTCCATAGAAAATAAGGTCCCCCATTACAAAATCATCCTGCAATTTAGACTAACAGTCATAACAATCTCAACATTAAATAGCATCTTTAGAAAGCCAGTGATGCTCCCAAATGAAAATGCCAGTTATAATAAGAAAGATGATAAAGCAGTGTCACATAAATCGTTTTACCTTCACTTTAAAGTCTACAAACCTGTAAGTGATTCTGTCACTGTGGCTAAAATTTCTACCGGTCCAGGGGCAGCTAGATCCAGGTGTTCAGAAAGTCCATTTGAAGAATCCATTATATTTTTCATCTCTTCATCATTAAAAGAGAAGTTTACAGATCCATTTATCTGTTTTGTTTAAAAGTTCAGTATTATCATTTTAGCAATTCAAATTTTAGAAATAAAACTCAAACTAAGTCACAAAATATGTTAGCTCTAGTACCATTTTAATCACTATAATTGCGTAAATTTTCACTTGTTCAGTGCTAGAAAGCTCTTGATTTTCTTACACTTAACTTTTTGTTAAGTCAATACTAAATCTTATTTCTAGAAAAAATACACATATTTTACCCATCACAAGTTATAAAACGTCTGCAAAAGTTACCTTAAATGTTTTTGTAATATTTTTCTTCTTTCCCCAAAAGGATAAAGGTAAAAATGTAAGTGTTACGTCTCCTTTCACTGGCTTCCCATATGTATACCTGAATAATTATAAACATAGTCTTTTTATGTATCAACTTGATATTGTCAGAACACAATACAAATACTACTTTCAATAGTATACATTAGCAATCCAACATTTTTTTAAAAATTACACTGGGTTGGGCCTGGTGGCTCATGCCAGTAATCCCAGCACTTTGGGAGGCCGAGGCGGGCAGATCACGAGGTCAGGAGTTCAAGACCAGCCTGGCCAACATAGTGAAACCCCGTCTCTACTAAAAATACAAAAATTAGCTGAGCATGATGGCAGGCACCTGTAGTCTCAGCTACTTTGGAGGCTGAGGCAGAACTGCTTGAACCCAGGAGGTGGAGGTTGCAGTGAGCTGAGATTGTATTACTGCACTCCAGCCTGGGCGACACAACGAGACTCTGTCTCAAAATAAAGAAATAAATAAATAAATAAATAATACATTATGGGATGGCAAAATACTAAAAAAAGAAAATTTTAAAAAGAAAAAAAATTACATTAAAAACATACTAGTACTGTAATTTTTTAAACTAAAACCAACAAAAAATGTATTTAATAAATGGTGATCCTGGATGGGCACAGTGGCTCATACCTGTAATCCCAGCACTTTGGGAGGCTGAGGCAGGTGGATCACGAGGTCAGGAGTTCAAGACCAGCCTGGCCAAGATGGTGAAACCCCATTTCTACTAAAAACACAAAAAAATTAGCCGGGCATGGTGGTGGGTGCCTATAATCCCAGCTATTCGGGAGGTTGAGGCAGAGAATTGTTCGAACCCAAGAGGCGGAGGCCACAACCAAGATCGTGCCACTGCACTCCAGCCTGGGCAACAGAGTGAGACTCCATCTCAAAAACTAAACAAATAATAAAAGGTGATCCTTGAAATTAAGCTTCCAAAATGGGAAGACTTTTAACTATAGTACCTTAAAACAGTTCTTAAAACACACTCTGCCCAACCTCTGACCATCTGAAAGACTCCAGAAAACACCTGATCATAATTGGGAGTGACAGTTTCCTGCCCAAAGATTTTTTAAAGATTACATAAATCTTTCACTCCTAGAAATCTGGAGTGGCCCATTAACTGCTTGCCCACGAAACTTCACAGCTTTAAAAGATTTCTGAATGTCAGCTGATAGTGCAATCACCATGGTCTATTACTGCATGTTCCGGTATCAGCCAGGAAGGTTTATTAGACCGTAGATTCTGGAGCACCAAATGTGCTCATGGCTGTCAAAAATTGATTTTTTGCAGAAAAATTTAAAATAAGAATAATTTTTAAAATCCATAATACCAAACTTAGTTTCTGGTTTTTGTTTTTGTTTTATTTTGTTTTTTCGTTTGTTTGTTTGTTTGTTTGTTTGTTTGTGACACACTCCCACCCTGTCACCCAGGCTGGGGTGCAGTGGCATGATCTCGGCTTACTGCAACCTCCACCTCCAGGATTGAAGAGATTCTCCTGCCTCAGCCTCCTGAGTAGCTGGGATGACAAGCGCACACCACCACGTCCAGCGAATTTTATTTTATTTTATTTTTTGAGACAGAGTCTCAGTCTGTCACCCAGGCTGGAGTGCAATGGCATGATCTCAGCTCACTGCAACCTCTGCCTCCCGGGTTCAATCGATTCTCCTGCCTCAGCCTCCCAAGCACTTGGGATTACAGGCATCTGCCACTACACCCAGCTAATTTTTGTATTTTCAGTAGAAATGGAGTTTCACCATATTTGCCAGGCTGTCCTCGAACTCCTAATCTCAAGTGATCCACCCATGTTGGCCTCCCAAAGTGCTGGGATTATAGGAACGAGCCACCTAGCCCAGTCCAAACTTAGCTTTGTGAGTCAAATATCATTCTCTGCTACTTTTCTTTCTACGTATTAATTTTATCCTCTCTCATTATAGGAAAGTCTTTTCATGTGAAGAAGAGGCAATACATTTTACTGCCAGAAAGCCTTTTTTAAGTACATTTCCTGGGTTGCTTCTATCTCTATTGTGAAATGCTGAGCCAGACATGGAAGTCAATTTTGCTTTGCAGTCTATAAATCATAGCAGTAAATGGCTGCTTCCTGAGTCCATTAACTGAACACAGAAACAGCCCCTCATCTGGATCAACTCAACTCAAAAGCAAATCTTAAAATATAGCATATTCCAAACTAAGAAGAAAAAAAAAATCCACGTTCCAATGCCCCACACTTCCAAATAAAATCAGTAAAGTCAGTGGAAACCCTGGTTAGCAATCTTAGCATCAAATTCACTCATTCAAGAATCTTCAAAACCTGACTCTACTTGTATCGTGCTAAAGATTAAATAAAAGCAAAACTAGAATTCCAGGATATTGTATTTTAACAGAGTTATATCACATGATAGTAAAAGGATCTTTAAAAACCAAATATAATTGAAAGTACTCTCAGACACAAAAATTTTAATTTTGACTTTAATGTGAAACAGATTTAGTTTTCCAAACACAAAGCTGGCTATAATAATTGTGAAACAAAGATACAATTATTGTCCCAAATAGAACCTGGAAGCATTTGGGATAAGTTAATCACTCAGAAAATAAAAGCTTGACTAATTTTTAAAAAGCAAATCAGTCCAGGAGTGGTGGAACATGCCAGTAGTCCCAGCACTTTAGGAGACCAAGGCAATAGTATCGTGTGAAGCCAGGAGTTCAAGACCAGCCTGGAGAAAATGGCAAGACCCCATCTCTATAAAGGAAAAAAAAAATGAGCCAGGTATGGTGGCTCGCACCTGTAGTCCTAGCGACTCGGGAGGCTGAGGTGGGAAGAGCGCTTGAGCCCAGGTGTTCGGGGATGCAGTGAGCTATGACTGCACCACTGCACACTGCACTCCAGCCTGTGAGAGAGTGAGACTTCATCACTTAAAAACTAAAATAAAATAAAAAATAAAAATATTCTAGGATAGTATCATTAACAAAACAAGGAATTTTTTCTCTGAAAGCAGCCATAGCACAAAAAAGGACAAAAAGATTATAAAATAATACCTTCCCTTCTGATCAGTGGTAAATGAAAAAAATAAAAAAGAAAAAGAAAAAGAAAACATAAAACCCAAAAGGACAGGCTCTGGAGAACTTCCAGAGACCTGAAAGCATGGAGGTTCCTGGAGGTCAGCGTGCTCAGAAAGGGCATGGAAGCTCTGTGTTGCTTCCCACATGCCTCGCCCAACGCATCTCTTCCAGTTCTTCATCTCTATCTATTGTAACATCCTTTGCAATAAGCCAGCAAAGTGTCTTCCTGAGTCCTGTGAGCAGCTCCAGCAAATTAGTCAAACCCAAAGAGAAGGTAGTGGTAACTCCGATTTACAGCCAATCAGTCAGAAGCATACGTGACAATCTATTACTTGTGAGTGGCATCTGGAGTAGGGGCAGTCTTGGAGCAAATTGTCATCTATGATCTGATGCTGTCTCCCAGTAGATAGTGTCAGGCTTGAATTGAACTAGAGGAGACCCCCTGGTGTCCCCTGCAGAACTGATTGATTGGGTTTTGGTGGGGAGAAATCCTCACCCACTTCTTCCTGACCAGAAGTCACAGAAGTCTTCTGTGTTAATTGTTGAATGTGGATATAGGAGAAACTGAATTTCTTTTTTCCTATATCCACAGAACTCCAAATATCTGGCTTTTGATTTGGTATGAAGACCTTTGCTGTGCTACATATAGCTTAGAGCTGAAATCTTAAGGGTCATGTTGCTTATCTATTTGTTCTTTCCTTTTTTTTTTTTTTTTTTTTTTTTTTTGAGACAGTCTCCCTCTATCACCCAGGCTGAAGTGCAATGGTACAATCTTGGCTCACTGCAACCTCCGCCTCCCAGGTTCAAGCAATTCTCATGTCTCACCCTCCCGAGTAGCTGGGAGTGTGCCACCACACCCAGCTAATTTTTGTATTTTTAGTAGAGATGGAGTTTTGCCATGTTGGCCAGGCTGGCCTCAAACTCCTGGTCTCAAGTGATCCACCCTCCTCAGCCTCCCAAAGTGCTGGCATTACAGGTGTGAGCCACTGTGCCTGGCCTATTTGTTCTTTTACTAGGTATATATTGGATACCTACTCCACGGTTGGCACTGTAGTAGGCACCAAGGTGCTATAGTACATAAGACACAGAGCCACGTTCAGAAAGGTGGACGAGCAAACAGCAGCACTGTGTGACTAGTGTTATGAAGGCTATAAGGAGGGTTGGGGGCAAGTAGTAAGCCTTGAAATTACCTATGTAATGGTCTATTAGAAAAAAGCATTTTACATTTTTAGAAGCTAAAGTAAAATGTGAGAATAGAGTTTGGGACAGTAGAGAATGGGCTGGAGTAGAGAAAGGTGGAATGTTTCAAAAGACATGAATCCAGAAAAGAGCCCTGCAAAATAAACTAAAGAATCTGAACTTCACTCTCAAGCTACAAGAGAAGAGTCCTTGAATTACTTGAGGGCAATCCCAGCCTGAACTTCAGAGAACCACTAGTCTGGAACTCTGATGACGCTTTTTGCCTCAGCAAAACAAAATGCCTTGCATTGTTCAACACAGTGAGTGAAAAGCATGACAGCCACCATAGATCTGTTGTGTTAGGTGGGTTGGAAGTCTCTGTGTTCATACGATGTGATGTAATGGATAAATGTGGATTATTTACTCATCTGTTAATTGTAATAAGGCAACCTATTCTCTCCCCCAAGAGCTCTATCTCCATTATCAGTGGAAAAAAATAGAATTTAAGTAAAGATAAGTTACCTCAATTCCATGTCATCTGAAAAAAAAAGGGCTATCTATAATATAAATCCCTTAATAAGTCTAAGAAAGACACTAGTCTATTGGAAATATTTTAGGACTGGGTCAGCTTGCAAGCAGAGCGATGGATGCAGAGAAATGTAGAGATCTGTCCTATGCTTCATTATTTATTAGAAATAGTCATTTACTGTCCACTAAGGTATTTTAATAAGCAAAAATTGCCCTAATATTCTGAAGTATATAATCAGCTTTTGGTCAAACAGTCTTATAATGGTTTCAAGTCATATCAAAAGAAAAATGACACTTACTTTGCTACGATGGTACCGTTTAAATGCTTAGAATTCATAGAACAGTATAATGGTGTCTGCAATGTCACTTCAAATTTTGGTAATACTGGAAAAGAAAAGCAAGGGTAAATCTTTTCACTATCATCTTCCACTGAACAAAATGAAAAATAAAATTGTTCTGAAGGAGTTGATAATTTGTACTATTTGAACTTAAATTCATTAGAATCCAAATACATATTAAGACAGATGAAAAGCCCTTTGTTTCACCCAAAACTAGAAATCCCTAGTTTGGTCAGCCTTATATAATTAAGGTATGAGGCCGGGAGCAGTGGCTCATGCCTATAATCCTAGCACTCTGGGAGGCTGAGGCAGGTGGATCACCTGAGGTCAGGAGTTTGAGACCAGCCTGGCCAACAAGGTGAAATCCCGTCTCTACTAAAAATACAAAAATTGCTGGGCATGGTGGTGCGCACCGGTAATCCCAGCTACTCAGGAGGCTGAGGCAGGAGAATTGCTTGAACCCAGGAGGCAGTGGTTGCAGTAAGCTGAGATCATGCCACTGCACTCCAGCCTGAGTGACACAGTAAGACTTCGTCTCAAAAAATAATAATAATAATTAAGGTATAAACCATTTTATAAGTACTAATACTATAATTGATATAAAGCACTCCACCAGAGTAAAAAATGTGTGTTTCTTTCCAGTCTGTAAAACTTTTTTTCTATAGTTCTCTGACGAAAGAAGCAACTCATATAATGAAGGTATGAGGCCGGGAGCAGTGGCTCATGCCTATAATCCTAGCACTCTGGGAGGCTGAGGCAGGTGGATCATAACAAGGCACCTCACCATTCAATTAACATAAGAGAAGTATCAAAAAAACCAAAGGGTCAACAATATAGGGCAGACCTTCAGCTCCAATCAAGGCTAATGGCCCTGAATGTACCAAGACACTCCTAGACTCTAGACCAGTCTAGGACAGGGAGACCAAAAAAGTCACATGAGTCAACTATGACTCTCCCAACCCCCACCACCAAGGAATTCCAAATGCCTCTTCCTCAAACATCACAGGTTTGCAATCAATTCCCCACCTCCACTATACCTCATGCAACAACATACAACCACCCAGTATACCACCACAATGGGATATAAAGATAGCCTATAAAAATGTTGGTCCCCTATGATTTATTCTTCTAGATCAGGGCTGTCTAAAAGACATAAAATGGGAGCCATATGTGTAATTTTTCATTTCTAGTAGCCAAATTTTAAAAGCAAAAATAAGCAGGTGAAATTAATTTTTATATTTTACTTAACCCCATATATCTAAAAGATTATCATTTCAACAAATAACCAAAATTTAAAAATGGTTATTAATGAACTATTTTTCTTGCTTTCATTTTTCTTGTACTAAGTCTTTGACATCTGGTGTCTCCATTTGGACTAGCCACATTTGAAGCGCTCAAGAGCCACACATGGCAAGTGGCCCCGCTACTGGAGAGCACAGTTACAGATCAGACTTCAGCAAACTATGACCAGCATGAACCAAGAACATTTTTTACAATTTTTAACTGGTTGGAAAAAATCAAAAGAAAAATATTTCATGACATATGAAAATTATATGAAATTCAAATTTTCATGCCCATAAAATGAAGTTTATTGCAGCACAGCAACAATCATGTACATATTATCTTTGGCTGCTCTCATGCTACCAAGGCAAAGTTGAGTAGTAACGACAGACACACATGGCCCACAGAGCCTGAGATATTACTACCTGTATATTATAATTTCTACTGCCTAAATAAAACCCAATCTCAAAAAGAAGCTCAAATCAAATGAAGAACTCCATGTGTAACCTCAAAATAACTACTCAAATTATAACTAATACTAAGATCCTATGCTTTCACTCTCATCTCTCATTCCTCTCCATTCACCAACAAAATAGATGGGTCCCACTGTTTTTATCTATGGGTTTCTAACTGATATTGTAAGTATGGCACCTGCAAGAAAAGGATTTACCTGAGAAACAGACCATCTTTACCAATGCCAATCAAATGAAAAATATGGAAGAGAATTTGTTAAGTATTTTTAAGTGCAACATTTTAAATATTTTATGATCATGACAAAGTAGAAAAATAGAAAAATTATGTTGTGGATAAGAAAAAGACTAGCATAATACAACTATAAGCGATTTTTTTCTACTTTTTTCTGTATAATGAGATTTTAGAAATTTTACAAAGGAAAAAAAAATATGTTTAGGCCTGTAAAAAAAAAACCAGAATTTTAACTCCATTGATATTTTTACTTCAAATAACACATCTCTTAAAAATTTCTCTAATCTCTGCTGAAAGTAACAAATGCTTTTTTCTTCCAAAGTAGGTTAAGGAACTCTTACCATATTCTGAAACCTGAAATGATTGATAATATGTCTGGTCCTATTGGGCAGGGGAAAAAAAAGACAAGAAAATATAAGAGTTTTTATTTATTTTGCTTGCTTGTTTACTTGCATAAAACAATTTAGAAAATTAATTTTTAAATTACATTTATAATGATACAATGAACAAACCTGTTTATTTTCATTTATGGAAGTGTATTTGTAGACAACTGCAGCATGAAGCCCGTAAAATTTCAGGAATTTTTCTTGCCAACCCGTTAGCATAAAAAGGTGACCTATCTTTATAATTCATTGCAGGTCATTTAAACAAACTGCTTAATCTGACTTCCATCATTTGTGAAATAAGCACTAGATTAAACTAGATAATTCAGGAATTTATGAAGCAAGGATAACACAGGTCAAACTAACAAATAACTTCAGATTTGTTTTGGATATCATTATCAAAAATTAATGGAGAAAGTGAAGTTACACATAACTCAAATACTTATAAATAATTAAGGATGGAAAATCTTCAGGGAACGACATGCTTCACCTTTCCAATTCCTTGAATTATTTTCTCCTATAATCCTTAAATCAATACATCCTATGCTGTTATAATAGATACTGCTAATTATTTCCTTTTCCACAATCAACAAGAAAACATGTGGGCTATTACCATATCATTTATCTAACTCTTCATATTTCTTCTTCTTTTTTTTTTTTTTTTTTTTTTTTTTTGAGTCTCACTTTGTCACCCAGGCTAGAGTGCAGTGGCACAAACATGGCTCACTGCAGCCTCAACCTCCTGGACTCAAGCGATTCTCCTGCCTCAGCCCACCAACTAGCTGGGACTACAGAGGCGAGTCACCAAGCCCTGCTAATGTTTGGTTTTGTTTTGTTTTTTTTTTCTTTAGTAGAGATGAGATTTTGCCATGTTGCCCAGGCTGGTCTCAAACTCCTGAGCTCAAGCAATCTGCCCACCTCGGCCTCCCAAAGTGCTAGGATCACAGGTGTGAGCCACCATGCCCAGTCAACTCTTCATATTTCTAAATCGTTCATTCTAATCAAGGTAGCACAATAAATAGAACCTCTCCAAACTGGCTATGTAATTCCACTAATGAAATTTGTATTGTAAATTTAATTCCCAAATGTATCAACTCAAACATTGAGATGTAGCTATAAAATAATAGCTTTTGTTAACAAGTACCCTTGGTTAATCTAAAGCATCTGTACACCAAGAAGTTATTGTTCAGTCCTAAAAGAAGGCCATAGTTCACTTCAAAATATAAAACAAATATAATCACTAACATGCTAACAAATAAATTGTGTATAAATTGACTTCGACATTGTCATGTAAAGAAGATCCCATCTTTGGTTAGCTGTTGTTGAAAAATAAAAATTTTTTAATAAAAAAGGAAATCTCAAGAAATTGTGTTGTTTTGATCAAAGTCTTAAGGAATTTCATATTTGTGGCTTCTATCTCAAATTGTTTTCATATCATATAGTAACATTATAAATTACATGTATTTGATTCATTTATAAGTTCTAACATGTCATTCTCAAAAGTCAAATCAAGAAGGTAATTTACCTATTATCTGTTTTACTGATGAACATAGGAATGTTAGTCTTTAAGTTAGTTTTTGCTTTATTACTGAGGCCAGCACAGGCAAGACTATGGAATAAGTAACAATTATGATGTTTCTGTTTCTCAAGTTTCATTCGTATAGCAAACATTAACTGAGTAAATACGACATGCAAAACACCATCTAAGGCTCTATAAATCACAGTCCTCAGCATTAGAGGGTCTAGTGGTGGAGACATAGTCAAGACATAGTCAAGAACGATAATTCAAGACTGACAGGGTCCTGGGGTTTCATGCACTGTGTTTTTGCTCTAACTCTTGCCTATTCTTGACTTACATGTACTTCCATCCCTCCCCATTTTCCAGGGCTTAGCTTAAATATTGCTACTTCATTTTTTGATCATTTTTGTATCCCTCATAGTTTGTCCCTTGAGGTGTCAACCTAGTACAAAATAAGTGCTCAATAAATGTGTGTTTGATTAAATAAAAATTATTGGCTTTTACAAATATAGGAAATCAACTTACTTATTTGAGCCTACTTAAAACAACAGCCTGAAACTAAGTTTTAGGTCATCATTTGTTTAACACACAAGTAGTTTACATTAGATTATATTTGAAATGAATTTCATCTCCCCTCCTCCTCCTACACTGCCAGTCCCTGATCAATCCTGGATTTTCCATCTTTCCACTGACCGTCTCCATCCCCTCACTCAGTCTCTAAACACTCTTGTCTTTTGTTCTCTTGTTACTCCTAAATATCTCTCTGACACCTTCCTTGTTTCCTTTATGCACCTGTTTCTGATCCTTAAATGTTAGCCTTTCCCATGCTGAGCCCTCTTCCCACTCTTCAGGGTTTTAACTGCCATTTCTAGCATAAAGACACCTAAATCCTTATCTCTATCCCAGATTGAGACTCAAATCCACCTGCTAGACATCTCCACCTCAATTTCTGACACAATGTCCTGGATTTATTGATCTGGATTTAGCCTCTTTCAAATAGCTTTTCTTGATTGCCCTCTCCCCATGGTGGGTTAGATGCCCCTTCTCTCCTATAATATCCTGTCTATAACTCAATCATCTTGCCTAACACAATATATGATAATCACTTGCTTCGTGTCCATCTCCTGTAAGAGACCATGAAATCCTTGAGAGCACAGAACCTGGTAAAGCATGCCTTCAATGTTTGTTAAATAAACATAAGTATAAATTAATAAATGAGTCCATTCTTGTCCCCAGTCTGGTTCTTACAGTACTCAATAAATCAGCCTCAGTTATTAGGCAGCATCTCCTGCAACGCATTAAAATAATCTTCTCTTGAGAAGGATCAAACAACCCTGAAGAGGCAAATGATCCACAGAGTAACCTTAACTCTCTGCCCTTTACGTAGAAGGAACATGAATGCCCCAAGGAGTGGAGGCATCCAGCCATCATAGAAAACCGAAGAACACAAAGGAAGAAAAGTTTTTCTTTTCACTGACATTTTAAATTGTTCCAATAAATCTAGAAAACATTTTGTGAGTGCTGACAGCATGCTTTCTACTACACAATGTCTTCCCAAGGTGCTTATAAGTAGTAAAATGCAAATCAACAAATAAATTATTTTACTGTCCAAGGGATTTGAAAAGCAGAAATGAGTTTTGTAATGTCCAGTGTATTGTCCTTTAGGCAAACAGGCCATACCAATTTTCAGAATTGATTCAGTTGTTTTAATGAAATATATAATCAAGTACAAAAGACACTGAAATATTTAAAATTAATAATAATTCAGAGAATTAACAGCCATTTATGCCATATATAACCACAAAAACACCGATACTGAGTACTTTCATTAATCTAGAACAGGGATCCGCAAACTTTTCCTGTAAAGAACAGGATAGTAAATATTTTAGGCTTTGCAGGCCATATGGTCTCTGTCCCAACTACTTAACAATGCTGTTGCAATGCAACAGAGATTGTTAGCCAGAGACAATTTGTAAACAAACAAGCACGACTATGTTCCAATAAATCTTTATTTACAAAAAACAGGTATCAGGCTACATTTGGTTTTTCTGCCAGGGTTTGCTAACCTTTAGTTTAAAAAAATGAATAAAATGTATTCCCAAACTCTTCTGTTCATTCTAGCTAACTAAACAAAATTTTACTAAACTTTACTAAAAAGGTGGAGCAAAAAAATCCAGTCCTTTTGTAGGAAGTACAAGTTTCTCTTACTAAACAATTTTCCTTCAGTTTTGAAATAATTTTATCCGCTTCAAAATGAGTATTTGTGCTAATTGTAGTTCATCAGATATAGTTTATGCTCATTCACTCTGCCAACAATTGGAAAAAGGCTAACCTGAAGGCTTAAATACTTGGGCAGCATGTTTTTTAAGCAAACACCTCCCCAGGCAAGAGAAGCATAACTCATGTCTTCTGAGCTCTTCTTTCCCCAATATGGTCACAGTTCCATGGGGAAAGCTCTCTCCTAAAAACCTGCTCCGAAGCACATGTATTCACTCTCTGTTTCTATTGGATGTAAGCCTGTCTTGATTAGATTTTCTAAACAACTTCTAAAGCAGAAGTAGAAAATAAGAGTCAGCAGGTATTCTTAGCAACCTCTGTAATTTCTCTACCTCTTGTCCCTGAGTTAGTAATTCGTTGTGAGGGTGTATGTTACAGAAACTAGACAAATGAATTTGGAAAGAGAAAACACGTTATTTTTACCACCCTTTTAAGAAGTATGCTATGACTAGAATACAAATTGAGACATGTGAATTACTAAAACCATCTATTTCAGTTACAGAATTTTTCTTCCCTAACCATGATGCCATCCAACTCTTGAGTTTCTATTTTTAACAAATTTGAAGAAATATAGCATATTCCTTGACCATTAAAAAATACATTTTAAAATGCAGGTCAGTTTCTTTCAACTCTTGCTTCTGGAGTAAAAAGCAATGCCAGAATCAAAACTAAGGTGCTGGTTGGATTATTTCTGCTTGTTCATTATGTTCTTTTATGGTCATTTCAGTTCCCTAATAGTTTGTTTTAGCACTACTCTCCAGTGTCTGGATGTACCTTTTACTTAAAGATTAAGAAAGGCACTGAATTTGTGAGATCTGCACATAACGGGAGGTTAAAAGGGAACTATGTCAGACTCAGTTTTGCATTTGTCCCCCAAGACAATAGATGTCAACTATGTCCACCTTCCATAGGTGAAGGACTACCACATAGCACTTGCAAAGGAGGTTTCCAAAAACTGGTTTTGCAACTCTTAACCCATCACCAAGGTGGAAAGGTCAAGATAAAAATAAAACTAGACGAGAATTTCAGGAAAGAGCTTTCAATGAACTAGGAGTGGCACACACTCCACCCTGGGGCATCAGGTAGAGTTGCTTGGCCCTCATTTCAAGCCCTAGGGAAAGGGGCTTCCATAGACAATGCAGACAACCGGGTATGTGTCCCTGGGAGCATCCTCAAGCTGTCAGTGAGTAGGCTCTTGACACACCTGAAAACTCTAAAGGGTATAATATTGGTGCTGACAGTGGAGCTAAGGGTGTGCTATGCTAGAAGTGGTCTGCATCTCCTGGGTGTTGAGGATCAGAGAAAGCATGAGCATTTTCCCTCAACTAGACATGCCAAAAGAGCAAGTCAGCATGGGACTGCTTTCTCTCCTGATCAAAATAGCCTTAGTAGGAATAAGGCAAGCCTTCAGAAGAGGGAAGCTGGAGGTGTATGATCTAGATGCCCAGGAGCTAAAGATGGAGTTATGAGCTGCCATTTGGAGGAGACAGATTCAAAAGCATCCAGGGTACTTTGGATGAAAGACCTCCCAGCAATCTTAAGGGTCCTCCTAGGAATACAGAAAGGAGTTTTAAAAAGAAAAAATGTTAGTTTTTCCATTGACCTCCCAGAGAGGTCTAATGCAGATGACAACAGTATTACATTGAACTACGTTAAATTGCCATTTTTGTAGGACAAATATTAGCAAGTTCACATGACCCATCCTTATACATCAGATGAGAATTTTGTTACCCTTACTTCTCTTTCCTCCACCCAATTCAATCTGGAGGAGTCAAAGGCAGCCTAGTGAGTTGGAGGCAGGCATCCGGACCAAAGAAGACCCAAGCTGGAGAAGGGAGCATTTTATTTTATTAGACTGTACATATTAATCACTGAATGTAGACCGTTTGTGTATATGAAAGTAACCAAACGTGACAGGACCTTTTGTTACCAAAGAGTAACCATAAAAATGATGGGATTTTTCCCTGCATTTTATCCAAGGAGTAGAGAAGAATTCATCCCAAAGAACAGGACAAAATGGTACAAGAATAATGTGTTTTTTTACTTCACCTGTCAAGTAATAAATGTTCAACCTCACAGTTACACATAAATAACTGGGCAGGAATACGTTAAGTAAGAATAGGAATACCATAACATAAATGAAATTATATTGCTGCTGCCTCCACCAGATAATCATATTAATTCTCTCCTTCTTAGGAACAGAAGTTGTAGACTCTTGTATACAATAGCCTACATTACATAGCTATATTATGTATAGCTATTTATGTGCTTTTTTGCCCTTGAAATCTGGATTCTGCCTCTCCCATTTCACTGGCACCAGAAGATGCTCGGTATGCCACGTTGCTTTCGTCTAACCGCCCATCACTTTTCTCAGGCCTCACTCTCTTTGAGGCCTCTGCAGCACCTGGAAAGCCACTCCCTCTGAATCTCTTCCCCTCTGCTCTGTGCTTGAACTTGCTGGCTTTTCTCTTCCCAAAACTGGCTGTTCTTTTTCTATTGCTTTGGATGGCTTCTCTGCTTTGCTCCTAAATGTGATTTCTGATGGCTCAGTCCAAATACATCCAGCTCATACCACTCACCCAAACTGAGCTTCCATCCCTGACTTCTCTAGAACTGATCACGGGTGATTCTCCCAAAGACCCAGTTTGAAATTCTCAGGCACCTTTTGCTCCTCTTTCTCCTCTGCCCAATCGAAATCCAGTCACTAACCCTAATAATACTGCCTTTAAGTGTCTCTAGAATTCATCCATTCCTCTTTAATTTTTTCTGCTCTCATACAGCAGCCCCCTATTACCTTTGAACTTACTAACACTGAAGGTATTTGATTACAAGCTAACATTGAAGGTATTCGTATATTGTTAAACAATAATACTAACTCCCTGGTAGCCCCCTGGACTTTAGCTTCTCTCCCTCTAATCACCCCACATGCTGCCACCAACGTGATCTTCCTAAAATGCAACTTTAATCATGTCATACTATTATGTAGAAATTTTCTACTCAAGCAATAAGAAGACAACACATACTGATGATTTTTATTTGTTTGGAAGTTTATGATAAGGGTGTCACACTTTCTACACTATCATGTTTGGATGTTTTTACCTTATTCGTGCATTACTTTTATAATTAGAGGAAAATTATGAATGTATGATCCTATAACTTCTATAATTTGAGAGAGACTCATTCACACACATTTTGTTTCCTCTGTCCTCAGAAGTTCTATATTGAAATTTGCGTCATTGATTGAAATTCAAAGTAAAACACACAAAAGTTTTTAGAGCTCTCTGCTGTCTACAGAACGAAATATAAAACTTCAGCCTGTTAGCCAATAACCTCCACAGCTCGGCCCACAAACTCCCCCATCTTTCTCTTCAACTACTACTCTCTACAAGCCCTCCACTCCAGCCAGTGTCTGCTCCTGGCCCCAGAGCCCTGTCAGCCAGCTCAGAGCCCACCACTTCCCATCAAAGTCTTACAGTCCCCTCCAGCCCTATCTTGGACTTGTAAAGCTGTGAAGATCCTTAAAAATCCCTTGATCCAAACTGCTTATTTTACCACTGAGGAAATGGAGAACCGCAGCTGAAATGCCATGCACCCTTGACTAGAGCACAGTACCCAGGTCTTAGGACTCCTAATCTAATGCTCTTTGCATTTGTTAGACGAAGCTTCTTTGATTGTAAGCTCCTTGAAGGCCAGGTCTGTGTCTTATCACCTTTAGATGCTGTACTGACTGGTGTTTCTTCCCACCCTCGCATACAACAGAAAAGCTTCATATTTTTAGCTTTCTTCAGATCCCTGCTAATCTGACTATGCCTAAACCTATTGCCTACATAACAGCAATCATGTAATATCCTATTTTTCCCCTCTTTTATTTTTACCATAAAATTGGGAGAGCTTAAAAATAAACAAGAAATCACAATGGAAACATCATCCTGTAAAAGTGTCAGTTGATGTACACTGACCTACTTAGAGGAATGACAGAGTCAATAGGGTTTGCAAAATGAGAGAAAATGTTGGTTAACATTTACATCATCCTTTCCTTCCCTTTCCTGTTTACAGTCTAAACATCTGTGGTCTAAACTGTAGTTGCAACGTATTTCTCTTGAGGGTTCAACCCAAACTCAGCATCAGAAGCAGCTGTGGTGGGTTTAATAAATAGAGAGGTCCAGTTCCTACCCCAGAGCTACTGAATCAGAATTACCAGGGCCGAGGCCCAAACACAACAAATGTATTCATTCATCCATTCCTTCAAGAGATATTCATTGCACCTGAGTGTCAAGTGTAATAGGAATACAACCCTGCACGGACCTTCTGATCTAGTGGAAAGAAGGATATTTATCAAATAACCACATACGTGAGTATATATTACAAATTATGATAAAAACTGTGAATTAACATTTACAGAGAGTTATGAAATCTGGAGATGAGATGGGAAAAACAGAGTCAGATCAGGTAAGACCCCGTGTAGGCCATGGGAAAACATCTGAATTTTGTTCTGAGGCCAGTGGAAAGTCTTTGAAGAGTTTTAAGCTGGGGAATAACATGATCCAACTAATGTTTAGATTATTTTTACTGCTGTGTAGAGAATTGGTTGCAAAGGGAAAAAAACTAACTGCAGAGAGACTAGGAGACACTGTAATATCTAGGAACAATATAATAGTGACTTGGACACAGGAGGGAGAGGTGGAAATAGAGAAGTAGGTGGATTTGAAATACATTTAAGATTGAGGCAGGCAGATTGCTTGAGCTAAGGAGTTAGAAACCAGCCTGGGCAACATAGTGAAACCCCATCTCTACAAAAAATATAAAAATTAGCCAGGCATGGTGGCACACGCCTGTACTCCCAGCTACTCAGCAGACGGAGGCAGGAAGATCACTTGAACTCGGGAGATGGAGGTTGCCGTGAGCTGAGATTGCCTAGGTGACAGAGCAAGACTCTGTCTCAGGGTTTAAAAAAAATGGAAGGAAAGAAATGTATTTAAGGACAAAAGCTGTGGGAATTGGTGAAGGCCTGAATGTGGGTGGTCAGGCAGCATGAGGTGTCAAGAACTCTAAGGTTACCAGCCTGCACAACTGAATGGATAGAGCAATTAAATAAGATAGGAAATGCTACAGAAGAGCCAGGTGTGGTGGGGAAAGATTGTTAAGAATGATACTGGACATGAAGAGCTTGGGGTGCTTTGAAACATCCAAGTACAGATGTTGAATAGGTAGATAGTTTTAAAGGTCTATAACTCAGAGGTGTAGGTCCTCTCAGAGAGGCCAATTTGAGACTCACTGGTGCATAGATGGAAACTGAAACCACGTCTGTGGAAGAACATCCCTAGAGTGAGAAATGAAAGATATCAATAAGTAATAGAGAGTAAATGACAAAAGTGACCAAGAAGAAGAAACCAAGCAAGTAGAAAGAAACCTCAGAGCCAAATTGGAGTGAGTTGGGAAAATGGAGGCAGAGAGATTAGACAACATTTTTTTTAGAAGACTGGCTAGAATGGGAATGTGAAGTCACTGAAAAGGAAGTACAGTTAAAGTATAGTATTTCTCTATATTTTTGGTTTGTTCAATGAGAAGGAATTAAACATATTAGATTTTGTAAAAAGATCGAAGACAGAAAGAGATCCAGTTTGAAGACTGAGAAGAAACAGATTGTCAACACTGTAAGTTTTCTGAGAAAGTAGAGGAAGAAAGAAGCCAAGGCAGAAATCAGGATGCTGGTCTTAGATATGAAGAATAGGACCTTTCCTGTAAAAAGAAGAGAATAAGCATGAGATGGGCACAGACAAGACATGCAAATCTGGCAGAAAAAGTGAAAGAAATTCCCATCTGATGACTGTGTTCTCTGTGAAGTGGAAAGGAAGATAATCTGCTGAGTGTGAGGAGGGAGGAATAAGAACCTCCCCAGGAGACAGTTTTTTTCCTGAATCCTGTCCCTCATTAGAAAGGATTACAAATATTATTCTGGTTCTTATCAAGGCCGGAACTAAACACCTGAAGAACTGAAGCTGGTCTATACCTGACAGTCACTCATAGTGATAGGACTTGGGAATAATGGATCTAACCAATGACCAAGACATAAACCATACAAGCCTCCAGTTAGCAGGAGAGTGGCCAGGTATCCAGTGTCACAAGCACATTCATACTCCTAAAACAGTGTTACCATCTGCAGTACGGGGGACAAACTTGTTTCCTTAATGTTAAAAAAGTACTAACTAGAAACATATCCCTTTAAAAACAAACAATAAACAAAAACCACCCATTTAACCCTCTCTGTTCCTACTCAAAGTTGAAGGAATTATGGTTTTTAAAGACATGTAACATGACCACCTTTGTTGGGCACCTATCTCAAGCAAGGGAAAAAAAGCAGTAGCATAGCTACAGCTTCGTATTGAATAGGAAAGTTACCCTTGAGGGAAAATAACTCCATTTCTTGCTCTTTCTCCCCTTCCTCACTCCACCCAGGGACTTGGTACTCATTTCAGTGCCATCTTCCCCCTCACCCAGGGCTGCCACCACTAGTCAGAGCCCAGTGAGTTATCATTTTCCAAAACTCCCTCTATGCCACTGAAAACAAAGCATCATATAGAACTATACACACATACCATACTAACATCAAATTCTTGCTTTTTATATTGTACTATAATAACATAAGATATAACCACTGGGTGCACCGCGTAAAGATTATATAGGGCCTCTCTGTGCTATCTTTGCAACTTTCTGTGAATCTACCTAAAGGTAAACAGTTATTTTAAAAATTAATCTTCTTGGCTGGGCACGGTGGCTCATGCCTGTAATCCCAGCCCTTTGGAAGGCAGAGGCATGTGGATCACTTGAGGTCAGAAGTTCAAGACCAGCCTGGCCAACGTGGCAAAACCTTGTCTCTACTAAAAATACAAAAAGTTAGCCAGGCATGGTGGTGGGTGCCTGTAGTCCCAGTTACTTGGGAGGCTGAGGCAGGTGAATTGCTTGAACCTGGGAGGCGGAGGTTTCAGTGAGCCAAGATTGTGCCACTGTACTCCAGCCTGGGCGACAGAGCGAGACTGTCTCAAAAACAAACAAACAACAAAAAAAAAATCTTTGTATGCCTCATATGACCAAGGTTATAGAGGCTGTGAGGTGACAGCAGCGTAATCCTTAATAGTATATTAATGGATATTAAATAGATCAACCAAGTAACCTACATGCTGGACTCAAATCTTCAATCTAAACACATGGCTGCTGTGGTCAGAATCTGGGACACGGTGGGAACAATCCAATGTGCAAACAAGGTGATCCCTGTGGCATCCACAAGTCATATAAAAGAAGTGGGTATCTTCTCCACCAATGCATACAGCAAGCCCTGTTGACATCTAAATTAAACCTTAAAAGGAGGCCATATTAAAACAGCAGTTGCTGGCCACGCCTGTAATCCCAGCACTTTAGGAGGCCGGGGTGGGCCGATCACCTGAGGTCAAGAGTTCAAGACCAGCCTAGCCAACATGGTGAAACCCTGTTTCCACTAAAAGTACAAAAATTAGCCAGGCCCATGGTGGCACATGCCTGTAATCCCAGCTACTCAGGAGGCTAAGGCAGGAGAATCGCTTGAACCCGGGAGGCAGAAGTTACAGAAAGCTGAGATGGCACCACTGCACTCCAGTCTGGGTGACAGAGCAAGACTCTGTCTCAGAAAAAATAAATAAATAAAACAGCAATTGCTGCACATAATAAATAATTTAATTTTACAGAACTGAAAGTATCAGTAAAATAGCTTCTAGTCTTGACCCTCCCACAACACACTGTGTGAGCCTAACCAGGTCACGTCACTTATCTCAGATTCTCCCTCCATAAAGCGGGGAGATGGATCTAGGTGACCTCTAGGATCCTCTATAGCACTGAGACCCTATGATATGTGCTGATGATGCTACGTATTCAGACCCTCCATTTCACTGATGAACACAACATCCTAAAGTCTGACCCCAAAGTTTTCTAACTGATGCCAAAAACATGTACCTTCAGAGAGGGGTACAGAAGACACATTTGAAAGGAGGGGTCCTGTGGCTTCTGGAAAGAAAGAACAAAACAAAGTACTCCTCATAAAAATCTGTATATGAGGCCTAGAAATTAAAATGCACACTGCCAAAGGACTGGCACTAGCAGATCAAATGGCTCAATAAAGACACAAGAATAATACGGCACCAAAATTATGAGTGCATTTTAGACTGTATAACAAACTAGAATATTCAGTTATTGCCTAAGATCTTTTTTTAATTTTCAAAACAAGAAAGTCCAGGGCATTAATCCAAAAGTCCCGTTTTCCATTAGCTCACAGGTTCATCAAATACAGCAACGATATATATTCTCAAAATGAAAATATACAAAGATATTTCTACTAAGTTGCAAGATCATATAGCAGAATGGGACTAGAAGTCAAAGAACATCACAAAGGATAATAACAACAATCATCTAGAAGAATCTCTATCCACTCATTCTTTCATACCACAAGCACGAATGAGTTCCCATTAACAGGTCAGATATTACATTAGAATAAATATGAAAATTAATCAAATAGAATTCCTGTCTTCAAGGAGCTCACAATTTAAGAAATGAGGCAGACATTTTTTTAAGTATGTGAAGATAACAATAGGTTCTAGAGATGGATGGTGGTAGACGGTTGCACCACAATGTGAATGCCCTTGATAATACTTAACTTTTAAATTGTTAAAATGGTAAATTTTACATGTACATCTTACCACAATTTTTTAAAAGGAAAATAACACTACACTGATTAATAAATGCTATTCTAGGGGTGTTTATCGGGGCCTTTGGAAGAATGGAGGAGAAAGTGCTGAGCTCTGCCAGCTGACGCTCTAAGAAATCAATATTCTAAAACCAACTCCTTCCTCCCTTTCTCACTGAACAAGGAAGTAAGAGCTTGAGATCCTTCCCAAAAAAAGCATTCTTCTTATAAGCAAAGACTAGCAAAAGTATTCTGGAAGCCACAACCACATTTCAGAGAGAATGCCACTCTGTTCTGACCTGTCAAAGTTTTGCTCCTTACTTTCTGTTAAGTTGTCATCACAAGCCAGGCGGGTTAAGCAGATGCTACTGGTAGAGTGCTTTAGGGACAAGAACTGTCCAAACAAAGATGTGCTATTTTGCAAAAGAAAAACAGCTCCAAAGAAACTTAACAGAAGCAGCAAGCTGACCCAGGCAGAGGCTGGGCAACAAGGCCAGAAAAAATAAGGAATATCCTGAAAGGTTATAAAAAGCAGTAAGGTGTTGGTAACCCTCAACTAATCTACAAAAAACAACTAACTCAAAAGAAACTAGATATAACTGTTAGAAGCAAAGAAATAACTCAATGTAGATTGCTTCTGAGTTACATAATAATTTGATACCCCGTTTCATTATACAGGGCTCCAGAAGAATGATTTCAAGCCTTAACCCTGTTGAGTTTTCGGCTTGCTATTTCTTGTTCCCTACCCCAACAATGGCTTAAGATTAAGACAAGGGTTAAGAAATTGTAGTTGGTGACAGATAGAAAAGACTACAAGACTATCAAGTTCAGCGGTTCCCAAGCTGGCTGTGCATCTGAAGCACTAGAGAAGCTGTTGGTAAGGACATACATTGTCCCAAAAATTCTGACTTAGGTGTGTCTCAGGTGCTGGGGAGCTCTACTGAGCTGATTACCTAGAAAGGTAAAGTAAATAGAGAAAGTAGCACTGCTGGGGAATTCAAAGAATAAATCAGATGGCCTGTCCCCAGTTCCATACCTTGTTGACTGCCCAACACTGCCTCTCAATGGAAAAGATGCATTCTAAAGATGCCTAGCTGCGGGCATTTATCAGCACTTCTCGAAATGTGGTTCAAAAAACTAGTAGAATTTCCTGGAGTGCTTATTTAAAATTCAAACTCCTAGGTCCCATGCCAGAATTAGTAAATTGTGATCTGGGAGTGAGACCTGGACTATGCATCTTTAAACAAGCTCCTAGTCCATTGATTCTGTGGCACACTGATGTTTCAGAACCAGCTGCAGCCTCAGGTGGCCATTATGGTAAACTCAAATGCCTGAGCCACTCTAGAAGGAAGAAAAGACCTCCATCTGACACTGAGGAAGAGAGCACAGGGCTGCCGTCATCAAACGACCAGGAATCTCTCAGTGACTCAGGCTCTTCTTTTGGGCTCTCGGAGGAACATGAGCACCAGTGCTTGGGTCACACAGAGACCTGGAACTCTGGGCTGTGGGCTGCACTGCTCTGGCCAGATCCCTACTGGCTCCCAGAAGCCTGGTTCTCAGACACCAACATTAGCCTTTCTTTTAAAGAACACCTAAAGTCACCTTCTAGTAACCTGGAATATAATTTTTAAATCACAGATGCAAAAACATTTGCAACCAAATGTGGTATATTCACACAATGGAATATTATTCAGCCTTTAAAAGAGAGGAAATTCTGACACATGCTACAACATGGATGAGCCATAATAACATTATGCTAAGAGAAAAAAGCCAGTCTCAAAAAGGGATTCTGTATGATTCTGCTGATACAAGACTAACCAACACCACAGAGACAGAAAGTACAGTGGCTGCCAGGGGCTGGGGGGTGTGAGGGAATGGGGAGTTATTGTTTAACAGGTATAGATTTTCAGTTTTGCAAGATGAAAAGAGTTCTGGAGATGGATGGTGGTAATGAATGTACAACAATATGAATCTACTTAATATCATTGAACTATACACTTAAAAATGGTTACGATGGTAAATTTTATGTTACGTGTATTTTATTACAGGAAAAAAAAAAAAAAAAAAGGAGGGAAAAACCATTTGCAGGCTAGGTACAGTGGCTCATGCCTGTAATCCCAGTACTTTGGAAGGCCGAGGCGAGTGAATCACCTGAGGTCAGGAGTTTGAGCCCAGCCTGACCAACATGGTGAAACCCCGTCTCTACTAAAAATACAAAAAAAAAAAAAAAGAATTAGGGAAAGGATTCCCTATTTAATAAATGGTGCTGGGAAAATTGGCTAGCTATAAGTAGAAAGCTGAAACTGGATTCTTTCCTTACTCCTTATATGAAAATTAATTCAAGACGGATTAGAGACTTAAATGTTATATCAAAAACCATAAAAATCCTAGAAGAAAACCTAGGTAATACTATTCAGGACACAGGCATGGGCAAGGACTTCATGTCTAAAACACCAAAAGCAATGGCAACAAAAGCCAAAATTGACAAATGGGATCTAATTAAACTAAAGAGCTTCTGCACAGCAAAAGAAACTACCAACAGAGTGAACAGGCAACCCACAGAATGGGAGAAAATTTTTGCAATCTACTCATCTGACAAAGGGCTAATATCCAGAACCTACAAAGAACTCAAACAAATTTACAAGAAAAAAATAAACAATCCCATCAAAAAGTGGGCAAAGGATATGAACAGACACTTCTCAAAAGAAGACATTCATACAGCCAACAGACACATGAAAAAATGCTCATCATCACTCGCCATCAGAGAAATGCAAATCAAAGCCACAATGAGATACCATCTCACACCAGTTAGAATGGCAATCATTAAAAAATCAGGAAACAACAGGTGCTGGAGAGGATGTGGAGAAATAGGAACACTTTTACACTGTTGGTGGGACTGTAAACTAGTTCAACCATTGTGGAAAACAGTGTGGCGATTCCTCAAGGATCTAGAACTAGAAATACCATTTGACCCAGCCATCCCATTACTGGGTATATACCCAAAGGATTCTGAATCATGCTGCTGTAATGACACATGCACACATATGTTTATTGCAGCACTATCCACAATAGCAAAGACTTGGAATCAGCCCAAATGTCCACCAGTGACAGACTGGATTAAGAAAATGTGGCACATATACACCATGGAATACTATGCAGCCATAAAAAAGGATGCATTTGTGTCCTTTGTAGGGACATGGATGCAGCTGGAAACCATCATTCTGAGCAAACTATCACAAGAACAGAAAACCAAACACCGCATGTTCTCTCTCATAGGTAGGAATTGAACAATGAGATCACTTGGACACAGGAAGGGGAACATCACATACCGGGGCCTATTGTGGGGAGGGGGTGGGGGGAGGGATAGCATTAGGAGATATACCTAATGTAAATGACGAGTTAATGGGTGCAGCACACCAGCATGACACATGTATATATATGTAACCTGCACGTTGTGCACATGTACCCTAGAACTTAAAGTATACTAATAATTTAAAAAAATATACAAAAATTAGCTGAACATGGTGGCGCACACCTGTAATCTCAGCTACTCAGGAGGCTGAGGCAGGAATTTCGCTTGAACCCGGGAGGTGGAGGTTGCAATGAGCTGAGACTGCACACTGCACTCCAGACTGGTCAACAGAGTGAGACTCTTTCTCA
The DNA here is from genome assembly GCF_049350105.2 of Macaca mulatta. Taxonomy (NCBI): domain Eukaryota; kingdom Metazoa; phylum Chordata; class Mammalia; order Primates; family Cercopithecidae; genus Macaca; species Macaca mulatta. Next base: position 111,938,063 of record NC_133409.1, read on the forward strand.
AAAAAAAAAAAAAAAAAAAAAAAAAAAAAAAAAAAAACCATTTGCAATTATTTGAGAAAGCTGTCAACACCAATCAAGAGGTAACATACCTAAAGATAAGGTAAGGTTCCTAGAGAAGTATATTGCAAAAAAATGAAATACAAGGAATGTCTAACTTTTAAAACACATTATCTTCTTAAGGTTTATTTTCAAGTCAATTATCAAATCAGAATATACTCCCACACTCAACTTATAATGTACCTGAAGTATAACAGCCCTATAAAACACACTTCTATGAAAAGATGTTATAGCTAAAATATACCTCTGCCCTCTGAGGGGAGGGCTTGGTGCTCTAGACAAAGAAATGATGAAGAGCTGGGCAATCAAAGTATGGCAGAGGTAGAAAACTTGGTCATATTCTCAAGAGAAGAAGTACAATCCCCAAAGTAGCAAAGAACTATTCACACTAGAATATGTATGTCAATTGAGCATACATATAAGTAGAACAAAAAAAGCCAGGGTTCTTACTAAACTTTACTAATTTTAAGAGGTCTTAAAAATTATAATCATCAAGAGTTTCTTTGCAATTAATTAAACTAGCATTGTAAAAAAAAAAAAAAAAAAAGTCTATGTATATATTGAGAATTTATTACGTCCCACCATCATATGCTGAGCAATGAAAGAGATAAAATATAAGATGGAAAAGCAAGGTGGCAGTGTAGAGAGGGCCTTGGACTTAGTGTCAAAAGGCCTGGGTTCTAATCCTAGTTTGGGAAGTTGTGGGACATCGGCAAATCACTTAACTAATCCCCCAAAACATCTGTTTCCTTTCTTGGCCAGGCACAGTGGCTCATGCCTGTAATCCCAGCACTTTGGGAGGCCGAGTAGGGTGGATCACTTGAGGTCTGGAGTTTGAGACCACCCTGGCCAACATGATGAAACCGTCTCTACTAAAAATACAAAAATTAGCTGGGTGTGGTGGTGCACGCCTGTAATCCCAGCTACTCAGGAGGCTGAGGCAGAAGAATCACTTGAACCTGGGAGGTGGAGGTTGCAGTGAGCCGAGATCACACCATGGCCTGGGCAGAAGAGTGATACTCTGTCTCAAAAAAATAGAAAAGAAAAAGAAGAAAACTAGAAATCCTACTAGACCAAAATGATTATTCACCATTACTATCATAAAAAATTTTGAAGGTGAAAAGCAATAGAATACTTGAAGGGCAAACAATTTAGACTAATCTAGAAAGGTTAACACGGTATCATAAAGGACTTATTCACTCTTATTCCACAAACAAACATATTATTAATACAAGTGGAGAAATGCCAAGGAGCCCTCAAGTATGTTTTACTTAAAGTATCCTTTTCCTGACCTAGGACAAAGGGTAACAGAAGAACAGCACTTTCTAACCACCTGTATAGTCATTACAAATCAAAGCTCTGATAACTCCGGTAATTCTTAAAGAAATTGTCCATCAGTGGGAGCACTCATATCATTCCATATTTTTTCTACAGACAAAATTGAATTTCAAAACACTCTCCCAAAGGCTGTGTATGATGGCTCACACCTGTAATCCCAGCATTTTGTGAGGCCAAGGCAGAAGGATTGCTTGAGTCCAGGAGCTCAAGATCAGCCTGGGCAACATAACAAGACCTTGTCTCTATGAAAAAGACTTTTTTTTTAATTAGCCAGGCGTAGTGGTGCATACCTGCAGTCCCTGCTACTCAGGAGGCTAAGGCAGGAGGATCACTTGAGCCCAAGAATTCAAGGCTGCAGTAAGCTATGACTGTGCCATTTTACTCTAGCCTGGGTGATAGAGGGCAACCCTGTCTCTTAAAAATTAAAAAATTAAAAAACACTTTCTTGAAAATAAGTATTTTCCTCTCCCTGAGTTTTATACTGAGAATGGTGACTGCCTCCGAAAAATAAAAATATAGTCTCTAATGGTGGGCTATTTAAATAATAAATACATTTCCTCCACGTTATAATTCACTACTAAAAGAAAAGGGGTTTAATAATAAGCAATATACAGTCCTTTAAGGCTGCGCACTAGTCAAAGAAAAACAAAAGCCAGAGACCAAGGCCTCAGTTGCTTCTCATAACATTTCCTTGGTTATACTGACCCCTGGTGGTCCTAAAAGGGCTCTTTTTTTAAGGGGCTTATTTTTTCTTAGTTGAATGACTCAAATTAACATACCTCTAATGATCAGTACCTGACCAATATACTGTCTTCAAAAAGATAAAGATGCTTTATAGAATATAGAAAAGGGAAAATTATATTTGGTTCAAGACAAATTATTGTAACATAGTTTTCACACATTCATTTTAAGCAAATACTGCTTTCTACTTACATGCAAAAGCACTGAACTTGGTCCCAGGAATAGAAAGGTGAGCAAGACCAGAAGGCCACCAGCTTTACAAAGGCTACTGTCTATCATGGACCACTAATTAAAAGTGACATGAATGAACTAAGGGAAGCACACAGCGCTATGGGAATGTCTGGAACAGTCAGGCCACTTTAGAGAATGCCTGCAGGTTAAAAGCAAGTAGCAAGAATAAGGAAGAAAAAACATTCCCAGCAGAGAGAACAGCATGATGAAAGGCTCTAGAATGAGACAGATGGGTGAATTTAAGAAACATAAGGGACATAAGATGCCTAAAGCATACAGTTCAAAAGGAAGGGCGGCACTGTACAAGGCTGAAAAGGTGGGCAAGGGCCAGATCTTGCAAATGCTTTTCATTTTTTAAGCACTTAAATTTCCTTAAGAACATTTCTTTCTATAAAAGCAATATGACAAGCCAAGACCACAAACCACAACATGATAAATCCTACAAATCTTTCAAAGTATAATCTCACATCTTTTGCAAAGTCTTCCTCTATTTTTCTATCCCCCTCTCATCGGGTACTTATTCTGTCCACCATTCAATGAACAAATTAATTCCTCTGCACCTGTTATCCAGCTAAAACTGCTCTTGCTGGTCATTGTGCAGAGGTGGCATCTGAATGGACCAACAATGGACACCTTGACCCAAGGGCAGCCCACCCACAGGCTGCCAGCCACCTGTGCAGACGCTCCGTTAAAGACTGGGCGGAGGAGGGTCCAAGATGGCCGAATAGGAACAGCTCCAGTCTACAGCTCCCAGTGTGAGCGATGCAGAAGATGGGTGATTTCTGCATTTCCAACTGAGGTACCGGGTTCATCTCACCGGGGGTTTGTCCAACAGTGAGTGCAGCCCACGGAGCAGGGCGGGACATTGCCTACCCGGGAAGTGCAAGGGGTCGAGGAATTCCATTTCCTAGCAAAGGGAAGCCGTGACAGATGGTAACTGGAGAATTGGGACACTCCCACCCTAACACTGCACTTTTCCAACGGTCTTAGCAAATGGCACACCAGGAGATTATATCCTGTGCCTGCCTCTGAGGGTCCCACGCCAACGGAGCCTCACTCAATGCTAGCACAGCAGTCTGAGATCAAACTGGAACATTGCAGTGAGGCTGGGGGAGGGGAGTCCGCCATTGCTGAGGCTTGAGTAGGTAAACAAAGCGGCTGGGAAGCTCAAACTGGGTGGAGCCCACCACAGCTCAAGGAGGCCTGCCTGCCTCTGTAGACTCCACCTCTGGGGGCAGGGCATAGCTGAACAAAAGGCAGCAGAAACATCTGCAGCTTTGAAGAGAGTAGTGGTTCTCCCAGAGCACAGTTTGAGACCTGAGAATGAACAGACTGCCTCCTCAAGTGGATCCCTGACCCCAGGTAGCCTAACTAGGAGACACCTCCCAATAGGGGCCAACTAATGCCTCATACAGCCAGGTGCCCCTCTGAGACAAAGCTTCCAGAGGAACGATAAGGCAGCAACATTTTCCATTCTGCAATATTTGCTGTTCTGCAGCCTCCGCTAGTGATACCCAGGCAAACAGAGTCTGGAGTGGAACTCCAGCAGACTCCAACAGACCTGCAGCTAAGGGTCCTGACTGTTAGAAGGAAAACTAACAAACAGAAAGGACATCAACACCAAAACTTCATCTCTATGTCACCATCATCAAAGACCAAAGGTAGAAAAAACCACAAAGATGGGGAGAAATCAGAGCAGAAAAGCTGAAAATTCAAAAAATCAGAGGGCCTCTTCTCCTCCAAAGGAATGCAGCTCCTCGCCAGCAACGGAACAAAGCTAGGCGGAGAATGACTTTGATGAGTTGAGAGAGGTAGGCTTCAGACGATCGGTAATAACAAACATCTCTGAGCTAAAGGAGGATATTCGAACCCATCGAAAGAAGCTAAAAACCTTGAAAAAAGACTAGATGAATGGCTAACTAGAATAAACAGTGTAGAAAAGTCCTTAAATGACCTGATGGAGCTGAAAACCATGGCATGAGAACTACGTGATGCATGCACATGCTTCAGTAGCTGATTTGATCAAGTGGAAGAAAAGGTATCAGTGATTGAAGATCAAATGAATGAAATGAAGTGAGAAGAGAAGTGTAGAGAAAAAAGAGTAAAAAGAAATGAACAAAGCCTCCAAGAAATATGGGACTATGTGAAAAGACCAAATCTACATCTCCTTGGTATACCTGAAAGCGACAGGGAGAAAGGAACAAAGTTAGAAAACACTCTGCAAGATATTATCCAGGAGAACTTCACCAACCTAGCAAGGCAGGCCAACATTCAAATTCAGGAAATACAGAGAACACCACAAAGATACTCCTCGAGAAGAGCAACTCCAAGACACATAATTGTCAGATTCACCAAAGTTGAAATAAAGGAAAAAATATTAAGGGTAGCCAGAGAGAAAGGTCGGGTTACCCACAAAGGGAAGCCCATCAGACTAACAGTGGATCTCCTGGGAGAAACTCTACAAGCCAGAAGAGAGTGGGGGCCAATATTCAACATTCTTAAAGAAAAGAATTTTCAACCCAGAATTGCATATCCAGCCAAACTAAGCTTCATAACTGAAGGAGAAATAAAATCTTTTACAGAAAACAAATGCAGACAGATTTTGTCACCACCAGGCCTGCCTTCCAAGACCTCCTGAAGGAAGAACTAAATATGGAAAGGAACAACTGATAAAAGCCACTGCAAAAACATGCAAAATTGTAAAGACCATCAATGCTAGGAAGAAACTGCATCAATGAATGAGCAAAATAACCAGCTAGCATCATAATGACATCATAATGATCAAATTCACACATAACAATATTAACCTTAAATGTAAATAGGCTAAAAGCTCCAATTAAAAGACACAGATTGGCAAATTGGATAAAGAGTCAAGACCAATCAGTTTGCTGTATTCAGGAGACCCATCTCACATGCAGAGACACACATAGGCTCAAAAGGGATAGAGGAAGATCTACCAAGCAAATGGAAAACAAAAAATTCAGGGGTTGCAATCCTAGACTCTGAAAAAACAGACTTTAAACCAACAAAGATCAAAAGAGACCAAGAAGGCCATTACATAAAGGTAAAGGGATCAATTCAACAAGAAGAGCTAACTATCCTGAATATACATGCACCCAATACAGGAGCACCCAGATTCATAAAGCAAGTCCTTGGAGACCTACAAAGAGACAGACTCCCACACAATAATAATGGGAGACTTTAACACCCCACTGTCAACATTAGACAGATCAATGAATCAGAAAGCTAACAAAGATAGCCAGGAATTGAACTCAGCTCTTCACCAAGTGGACCTAACAGATATCTACAGAACTCTCCACCCCAAATCAACAGAATATACATTCTTCTCAACACCACATCACACCTATTCCAAGATTGACCACATAGTTGGAAGTAAAGCACTCCTCAGCAAATGTAAAAGAACAGAAATTATAACAGTCTCTCAGACCACAGTGCAATCAAACTGGAACTCAGGATTAAGAAACTCACTCAAAACCGCTCAACTACATGGAAACTGAACAACCTGCTCCCGAATGACTACTGGGTACATAACAAAATAAAGGGAGAAATAAAGATGTTCTTTGAAACCAATGAGAACAAAGATACAACATACCAGAATCTCTGGGACACATTTAAAGCAGTGTATAGAGGGAAATTTATAGCACTAAATGCCCACAAAGAAAGCAGGAAAGATCTAAAATTGACACCCTAACATCACAATTAAAAGAACTAGAGAAGCAAGAGCAAACACATTCAAAAGTTAACAGAAGGCAATAAATAACTAAGATCAGAGAAGAATTGAAGGAAATAGAGACACAAAAAAGCCCTTCAAAAAACTAATGAATCCAGGAGCTGGTTTTTTGAAAAGATCAACAAAATTGGCAGACTGCTAGCAAGACTAATAAAGAAGAAAAGAGAGAAGAATCAAATAGACACAATAAAAAATGATAAAGGGGATATCACCACCAATCCCACAGAAATACAAAGTACCATCAGATAATACTATAAATACCTCTATGCGAATAAACTAGAAAATCGAGAAGAAATAGATAAATTCCTGGACACATCCACCCTCCCAAGACTAAGAAGAAGTTGAATTCCTGAATAGACCAATAACAGGTTCTGAAATTGAGGCAATAATTAATAGCCTACCAACCAAAAAAAGTACAGGACCAGATGCATTCACAGTCGAATTCTACCACAGGTACAAAGAGGAATTGGTGCCATTTCTTCTGAAACTATTCCAATCAATAGAAAAAGAGGGAATTCTCCCTAATTCATTTTATGAGGCCAACATCATTCTGATACCAAAGCCTGGCAGAGACAATAAAAAAAGAGAATTTTAGACCAATATCCCTGATGAACATCGATGCAAAAATCCTCAATAAAATACTGGCATACCAAATCCAGCAACAATCAAAAAGCTTATCCACCATGATCAAGTGGGCTTCATCCCTCAGATGCAAGGCTGGTTCAACATATGCACATCAATAAATGTAATCCAGCATATAAACAGAATCAAAGACAAAAGCCACATGATTATCTCAATAGACGCAGAAAAGGCCTTTGACAAAATTCAACAGCCCTTCATGCTAAAAACTCTCAATAAATTTGGTATTGATGGGACATATCTCAAAATATTAAGAGCTATTTATGACAAACCCACAGCCAATATCATACTGAATGGGCAAAAACTGGAAGCATTCCCTTTAAAAACTGGCACAAGACAGGGATGCCCTCTCTCACCACTCCTATTCAACATAGTGTTGGAAGTTCTGGCCAAGGCAATCAGGCAAAAGAAAGAAATAAAGGGAATTCAATTAGGAAAACAGGAAGTCAAATTGCCCCTGTTTGTAGATGACATGATTGTATATTAAGAAAACTCCATCGCTCAGCCCAAAATCTCCTTAAGCTGATAAGCAACTTCAGCAAAATCTCAGGATACAAAATTGATGTGCAAAAATCACAAGCATTCTTATACACCAATAACAGACAGACAGAGAGCCCAATCATGAGTGAACTCCCATTCACAATAGCTTCAAAGAGAATAAAATATCTAGGAACCCAACTTACAAGGGATGTGAAGGACCTCTTCAAGGAGAACTACAAACCACTGCTCAGTGAAATAAAAGAGGACACAAACAAATGGAAGAACATACCATGCTCATGGATAGGAAGAATCAATATCGTGAAAATGGCCATACTGCCCAAGGTAATTTATAGATTAAATGCCATCCCCATTAAGCTACCATTGACTTTCTTCACAGAATTGGAAAAAACTACTTTAAAGTTCATATGGAACCAAAAAAGAGCTCACATTGCCAAGACAATCCTAAGTCAAAAGAACAAAGCTGGAGGCATCACAGTACCTGACTTCAAACTATACTACAAGGCTACAGTAACCAAAACAGCATGGTACTGGTACCAAAACAGAGATATAGACCAATGGAACAGAACAGAGCCCTCAGAAATAATACCACACATCTACAACCATCTGATCTTTGACAAACGTGACAAAAACAAGAAATGGGGGAAGGATTCCCTATTTAATACATGGTGCTGGGAAAACTGACTAGCCATGCATAGAAAGCTGAAACTGGATCCCTTCCTTAACACCTTACACAAAAATTAATTCAAGATGGATTAACGACTTAAATGTTAGACCCAAAACCATAAAAACCCTAGAAGAAAACCTAGGCAATACCATTCAGGACATAGGCATGGGCAAGGAGTTCATGACTAAAACACTAAAAGCAATGGCAACAAAAGCCAGAATTGACAGATGGGATCTAATTAAACTAAAGAGCTTCTGCACAGCAAAAGAAACTACCAACAGAGTGAACAGGCAACCCACAGAATGGGAGAAAATTTTTACAATCTACTCATCTGACAAAGGGCTAATATCCAGAATCTACAAAGAACTTAAACAGATTTACAAGAAAAAAATCAAACAACCCCATCAAGAAGTGGGCAAAGGATATGAACAGACACTTCTCAAAAGAAGACATTTATGCAGCCAACAGGCACATGAAAAAGTGCTCATCATCACTGGTCATCAGAGAAATGCAAATCAAAACCACAATGAGATACCACCTCACACCAGTTTGAATAGCGATCATTAAAAAGTCAGGAAACAACAGGTGTTGGAGAGGATGTGGAGAAATAGGAACATTTTTACACTGTTAGTGGGACTGTAAACTAGTTCAACCATTGTGGAAGATGGTATGGCGATTCCTCAAGGATCTACAACTAGAAATACCATTTGACCCAGCAATCCCATTACTGGGCATATACTCAAAAGATTGTAAATCATGCTGCTATAAAGACACATGCACACATATGTTTATTGCAGCACTATTCACAATAGCAAAGACTTGGAACCAACCCAAATGTCAACCAATGATAGACTGGATTAAGAAAATGTGGTGCATATACACCATGGAATACTATGCAGCCATAAAAAAGGATGGGTTCATGTCCTTTGTAGGGACATGCATGAAGCTGGAAACCATCATTCTGAGCAAACTATTGCAAGAACAGCAAACCAAACACCACATGTTCTCACTCATAGGTGGGAATTAAACAATGAGAACACTTGGACAGAGGATGGGGAACATCACACACCGGGGCCTGTCGTGGGGTGGGGGGAGGGGGGAGGGATAGCATTAGGAGATATGCCTAATGTAAATGACGAGTTGATGGGTGCAGCACACCAACATGGCACATGTATACATATGTAACAAACCTGCACGTTATGCACATGTACCCTAGAACTTAAAGTATAATAATAAAAATAAATGAATAAATAAATAAAATAAAGACTCTGGGCATGATGGTTATTTAGCTAAGCCAATGGAATGAGAACTGAAGAACACCTCAAAGGTTGGCAGAAGAGTGAAAGGAGAACAGAGCAGACCATGGGAGACAGAAAAAGCAGCTGGCCCCAAAACATCAGTGCTTGTGCTAACGATAAACCCTCTTTATCACCAAGCTCGTCTGAGCACCTTACAATTCCTCTGCTACTGCACTGCCTTGTGTTTGTCTGTCCCCCTTATGTCATTTAATTTTTATCATATTGTTCATGTCACCACGACAATGACCTTTGAAAATGGAGGTCATGTGTTTACCTTCTTTGTATTCATCACAGCCATATAAGTCTTTAACACATACTGGGTTAGTGGGTGGGTGGGTGGGTGGATGGAAGGATGGATGGATGGAAGGAAGGATCGATGGATGGATGGATGGATGGATGGATGGATGGATGGATGGATGGATAGACAGATGGACAAAAAAGGTGATTCTGAAGAATTTAAGTGGGAACTGAAAATAATATTCAAACTACTTTAAATTCACAGTGTGCTTCCTAATCTACATCGCCATCATTCTCCACATGCTCCAGTAACATCAACTTCTCCCAAATCCCCGGACACATAAGGTTCTCTTCCATTTCCCTACTCCTACACCAATTTTTCCCTATCTTCTAAGTTTCACAAATGCCTTTCTCTTTCCACTTTCTCTACAAGCTCAAATATAAAGAATCCCACTGCCCCTAGAACTCATCACACCCTGCTCTAGGCTTCCATTTATAACAGTGGTTATTATTACACTGTTATAAATAAGAAAATAAGCAAAGACCACACTGCAAATTGTCCATGACTTTAATGGCCATGCATTACATTGTTCTCTAAACGTATGAACCCCTTTCATAATATGGCCTCCAGTGTTCTTTAAAAACCACATCATACATTCAATAGAGCTTCTGCTACATTAAAAAGGGTAATATTGGTAAACACATCATACAAACACCCATAAAGATGCAGGGTAGCCATGAAGCAAATGGTGAGAGTCCACTGTGCCTCCAGCACTCTTCTCACTCATACAGGTCAATTCACACACGAGTCCCACCTACTCAAGGCTCAGCAACAATGCTTAGAATAAGCTATAATTTCATGCATTTCATATTACGTATCTTCCCCTTTAGATACAGAAAAAATTTATTATATATTATATGTTTATATGTCACATAAATATATTATAGAAAAATATAAAGGTTTACATGTTATATACTAAATGACCAATTTATATCACATAAAACAGTTAAGTCTCATTGCTTTTTAAAAGTGTTTATGTCTCATTGTATTTGTGTCTCATTCATTTCAATGAATGCCCTTAATTTAGATTTATATGCCATTTAATGCCCTCCATTTAGATTTCAGAGCTATACAAGTCGGCAGCAAATAAAGGCAATAGGTGTAGAAGCTAGGGAGAAAGGATTGGGGATCAGAGGTTGGTGTGGTTATTTAAATCACTGTTTCTTAAAACAAAGATAAAAGTAGGTTAGTCTAATCATTCATTAGGAGTCATTATTCTAAGGCATAAAATTTGCCAAATAATAGCTATGTATTCATTACTTACTTTTAAAACAATGCATGAAACAAATAAGTAAACACTGTGTACTAAAATGTCAAAATGTTTTAACTTTTACACATTATATCATAGAAAAAGACAACAGTGATGAAAATTCTAATATGTTAGAATGAAGGCTAAATAAACCCTTGATAAACATCGTAAGTTAAAAATAAACCGCTTAAATTGTCTAAATGTTCACCTTAATTTTTTTCTCTTCATTGTATAAACGACTTTGGAGATATTTCCCCACCTGACCTAATTAAATCACTTTAACATTCCCCCAAAAAATATATTTATACTCACATTCACTTGAACTTGAATAGACCAGTCGCCAAGTATTGGATGGGAAGATAGCTGAAAAGTTTTGGAAATGACTCCAAGATCACTTTGTTGTGACAGCCACTGTTGGATCAAATTTGATTTGGGGTCCTAAAATGAAAACCAGACATGTAACTATGTAGAGGCTGCCCATGTGCATGTGTATCTTATCAGGTTAGGAATGATGCCTTGCCGCATTCCCACCCAGATCCAGAACTTTACTCCAAAATATGACACAAGAACAGTTTTTGGAAAATGTAGGCTTTATATTACTAAAGAAGACAAATCAAAGTTTATTCTTTTCTCATATTTCTCCTGAGTTCATCTTGATTCTGCTCCACCTTTAATTCCTGGCACCCTGTTTCCTTCTACATGAAACACTACAACACATACATCACCAAACCCCTGGTGGCAGCGGTGGTGGTAGTAGTGTTAAAAGAAAATCTAACTGTAGAGATAACAGGCCCTATTTATTAAAGGCCCAATATGTGTCAGGCACTCTGCCTTATCTCTAGTCATTACAATTCTCCTTTAGGACAGGGTTATCCTCACTTTATAGTTGAGAAAACTGATGCCTGGAGAGGGATCAGAGCATTCAAGTGACTGGCATGACTCAATATTACAGCACCAGTGCATGATGAAATTCAGAATCCAAACTCATGTCTGCCTTTTAACTCAACAAAAGCATATTGGAGAGATGTTTCAATCACGGATATACATGAAAAACACTTCACTCTTTCTATAACCTCCCAAACAACAATCCTTCATGCACATTCATCCAAGCCATTCCAGCAGTCATCCTAGATTCCTCTCTCATATTTCCAGACCTTTTAACTTTGTTAGATTAATATATCCCTAATTTGTCTCCTTCTTTCCATCCTCACATCCAGCCACCATGTCCTATTTTCTAACGAATGCAACTAATCTTCCCCCTCTAGTCTTGCCCTCTCCAATACATCTTCCCCGCTGCCAATAATGTGATCCATCTGAAACACAAATCTGGGAATGAGTTACAGTGGTTAAAATACTTGGCATAGTCCCTGGTATATAAAAAGCAGTGACTATACACTTTTTATAGTCCCTGATTATAGTATATGATTATTATATTAGACCACTAGGTACTCATGGCTTTTGTTTGCCTACAGGAAGTCTACACTCCTTTGCATAGTTTACAAGGCCCTTACTAATATGACTCCATCTACATTTCTAGGCTCATCTTCCTCCAAACGTACAGATTTGTTTGCAGTTTATTCCCAAAAGCCCATGCATGCAGGTCTCTGCAACTGCTGCATGGAAATCCCTCCCTTCCTTGTCCACTGGTGAAATCAGTTTCAGCTTCTTGCCTCCTATACATGCCTCCAATAGGCAGAGGTGATTGCTTCCTGGAAAGTCCCTAGTATATCTGGAGTTTCTCTCTCTTGAGTACATATTTTTGTTAAAGGCAGTAAAATATGTTTCTTTTACATATTATATTTTGCCAAAAATTTATATTTTATTACTCCCAACTAGACTGTGACTGAGAGCAGCGGTTGAATATTTTCCCTTAGTCTTATTCTCTAAACTTTGACTAGAAGTAGTGAGTGGGGCCAGTTATTAGAAACCAGAAGAAACCTCTCTCCCAGAGTGGAGATATGACAGTTGGGGTAAGTACAATGCTGAGAACTGTGCAGAAAGCAGTCTAATAAGCCAGAAACCAATTGTGAAAACCAGAGACCAAAAGCAAGTCAAGAACAAGCAGGTCGCTGTATCCTTGGCAAACTCCTGGGCCAAGCATTGTAATCAGCAGTTGGTCCTACTGTGCCTGCCACGGCATGATGCATGAGAAGGCTATGAAGTTCAAAGGCTCAGGAACAAAGGAAGAAATACAAATAGCCAATAAATATATGCTGCCTACTAATTAAGGAAATACAAACGAAAACAATATAATATTGTGTTTCTTCTGTCACACTGACACAGATAAAAATAATAACAACAATAATTCTTGGTGTTACCTGAAGTGTAGGAAAACGGAAAGTCCATATTCGACTGAAACATTATGGTAGTGAGGGCATACATTTCTCCTGGACAATGAAGTCTGAACTGACCTCATGGATGACTTTGCACCTAGGGGATCTGGAGTGTTGGGGGTGAATGAGGTAATTCCTCTGCTTTCCCACGCCTGTCTTGGACCTAGGTCTAACTGTCACCAATAAGGCAGAGGTGGAGAATGCAGAAACACCAGAAGTCTACAAGGCACATCAGGATTTGAACCAGCCAAACACGGTGGTGTCACAGCAGAGCCCAGCATTTACATGTGGTCATCTGCTGCTACAACACAGCCACATACAGTATGAGCGATGGCCCCGTCACAGCCAGAAAAGCTTCAGGCCAGAGATCCTGGAATAGTGGCCCCACATGCCCTTCGAGTCACCTTTAGATGGCTCTGGATCTCTGTCAGATGCCTCAACACAGCACACGGTACCTGATTGTCTCAAGCAGTAAGCTCCCTGGCTGGAGAATATGTCCGTGAGTACTATTTCTGGATTATGTGTGAAGGACATGTCTGTCCAGCATGTAGAATTAGAGAATTCAAATCACTCAAATAAGGTAGCCTCCTCACCTGGCCAGGGGTCAGATTCTGAGTTGGCCACCACTGCTCCAAAACAGAGTGTCAGGGCACAGTCACAGGATATACCCCCAAGCCAATAACACCTGTTCCCCTACAAGATCATTCACCCGTACCAACAGCTTCTGAACGGAGAGGTCAGAGCAGAAACCAGCCATGCCAGCCGCCACCGCAGTGTCAGAGGCACTCATTTCCACTGTGTCAGGCCAAATTGGCTAGAGGAGGCCAGAAGCATGGGAGACATAGGTTATGCTTTTTCTACTGCCGAAAGGCCTCGAAGCTCCTTTCCCTCCTAAGAAGACCAGTTATCCGGGCATGCAAAATGAGTAATACCCAAAGATGGCCCGCGGTCCCCAAGAACAACGCTGAACACCCTGAATGTGCTGTGACAGTCAGTATCTTAGCTACATCCTGCAGCCATTCCTGGCTGGGCAAGATGGGCCCCAAGTTAACTCTCAAGTGCACTTCTCCACATCAGCCTGCAGGTGGTGCTGCGCCAAGGAGTACAACTGTCTCAGTCAGGGGCTCCAGTTAGGCTAAGTCCCAATTTTTTCTGAAAAGTTTTGCCAAGCCACCAATTGTCTGTTTTCAGCTGAAAGAGTTCACATCAGTGCTCCCACCTGGCCTCTGCAAGTTACAAGGAGGAAGGCAGCTAGACCTGAGTCCACCTTGAGTATCACCTCCCAGGTACAGAGACAGGAGCATGGCCACCCCTCACTCACAGTTCCAAAACACTTTGGGTTCCAGGTAGAATTTTAGTTTAAACTCCCCTCCCCTGACCAAGAGGGTCCTATCAGTACCAGAGCTAACAAGAGGAATGTCTCTCTGAGCCCTTTTCAGAAAGCCAAATGTGGTCTGCTAAGTCCCAAACTGCACAGAAGAGCCCAAAGAATCTGCAAATCAAATGTTCAAAGGAAGATACCAGTGCAAAGAGGCAGAACTATGAAAATGCACAGACTATCCAGAACCAGCAGGGTTAGTTCTGGGTTAGTGTCTAGAACAGGTAATTTATGCAGTGCTTTTATTTGCCTGCAATAGAAGGAAGCATTGAATGTAAACACCCACAGACAGCCATACATTTATTAAACCATCTATTGTACACATACTTTCTGGCATACAGTAAGCTCTCCATATATGTGGATAAATGATGAAGGATGGTATGAATGGAGCCAGTTCAACTCTGCTCAGAGGGTGACATGAATTTAGAAATGCTATTCACTCTGTCAACCTGCCTTACAAACATTCCATTACATAGCAAAGGCAAACTCTGAAATAATGCTAGTTCAGTTCAAGAAATATGCATTGAGCACCATGGCAACCAATGTGGTACTGGCTACAAACATATCTTGGCTCAAAGTTAAATGTATACATGTTTATTTGATTGGGTTTTGTTGTTTTAATTTATAACAACAAATAAACTAAGAATAGGAAGATACCAAACTAAAAGGCCTACTTTACCTTCCACACTATGTTATTCATTAGAATATTTGGAGTAACCAATGTCCTGAGACTAAGGAGGTTCCCAGGACCAGAGACTTTTCAGTTTTAAAATCAGGGGCATCCCAGGCAAACTGGGATGCTAGTCACCCTATTTCCAAGTAACGATCAAATGTCCAGTGTTCTTCTCTGTTTAAATATAGAAAAGCAGGCCCAGCTGGATCTCAGTTGTCTTCAACTTGATTCTCACAGGAAAGCACTCAGTGTGCTAACCACAGTGCCTCCAAATCATCAGAGTATTAAGCAGCAGACAAAATTACTACCTTTCAAAAGGGGTTCCTAAAATAATAATAATGGTTAACGTTTAGTGAGCATGTACTATGTGCCAGACACAGTTCTAAATGGTTTACTTGAATTATCTCACTTAATCTTCATAAAAAACCTCGTGAGGTTTTACTATTATTACATATTTTCTAGATAAGGAAACTGAGGTTCTAGAAGGTTAATAAATTTACCCAGGATCACACAGCTAGCATCTAGCATCTATTCTTCTTAGAGCTGACAGTGATCCTTTTAAGATGTTAAGTTAGATTACATCAAGTCTGTCCTCAGAATTCTCCAGTGAATTCTCACTTCACTTAGCATAAGTTTCAAAGTCCCTATTATGGCCAATAAGGCCCTGCATGAGCCCCACCCTAACCCACCTACTTGTATATGACCTCATCTCCTAGCACCTGTCCCCTCACTCCCGGGGCTCCAGCACACTGCCAGCTTGTTGTTCCTCCAATGCACCAAACAAGCTCCCCCTCGAGGTGTTTCCATGTGCTTCCCCCTCTGTATGGGCTTATTTTTTTTTTACTGCCTTTGGCTCTCTGCTCAAATCAGTCTTCCCAGACAACCCTAGAGAAAGCAACAAACATGCTGGGCACGGTGGCTCACACCAGTAATCCCAACACTTTGGGAGGCCGAGGTGGGTGGATCACCTGAGGTCAGGATTTCGAGACCAGCTTGATCGACATGGTGAAAACCTGTCTCTACTAAAAATACAAAATTAGCCGGGCATGGTGGCACATGCCTGTAATCCCAGCTACTTGGGAGGCTGAGGCAGGAGAATCACTTGAACCCAGGAGGTGGAGGTTACAGTGAGCCAAGATTGTGCCATTGCACTCCAGCCTGGGCAACAAGAGTGAAACTCCATCTTAAAAAAAAAAAAAAAGAAAGAAAGTAGCAAACACAAACTCTCTCTCTTTTTCTCTCTCATACACCCACACAAATACATATATATATCTGTCCCTTTATAAATATATATTTGTATGTTTATTATGTCTGTCTCCTACTACCCAACTGAAAAATAAACTTAGTGTCAGCAGGGACTTAATCTCTTCTGTTCACTGCCCTATAGCTGCGCCTGGAACGCAGAAGTTTAATAAATGTTTGACAACTATATAAATCAATGAAGACGCTAGGCCTGGAACTCAAGCAGGTTGACTCTAGAGGCTGAGCTCTTAACCCAGTGCTGCATGCACCACCTCCCTTCCTATTGGAGGAGTTCCATGTTGGGAGGGAAGCTTATCTTAGGTGAATTCTAAGATATTCCAGTGTCAATAACACAAGCAGAACTTCCCAGAGGGGTTTAGTAAGATGGCTACAATTCCTTGCTTCATTTCTGTCTGGCACTTACCTTAATGAGAATGTTTAAAGAGGTTTTGTAAGGCTTGAAATCTGAGAAGAGTGTAACAATGCGAAACTTCACTTCTTGCTTTGGCTTGTATAAGGCCTTGTCTGTTTGAATGAAGACAGATATTCTCTTGGTCTCAAATGATAAGCGTGTACTATTAGAGAATAAAATCTCATCCTGGGTACGTCCGGTTACACGTAGCTCATAAATCTCATCTGCACTGTTCAGAGGGAGCTGGGGGGAAAAAGAGATCACACATCAAGGTCTCATTATTTTACCTCAAAAATGTTTTAATTACAAGTTAGAATAAAAAACGTAAATACACAGTAATATCAAAAGTAACTGCGATGTTGAAATTTTGCCCCTCCCAGGCATCAGAGTTAAATAATTTGTTTTCCCTCTTTTAACATCCTGCAGTTTGCTCTCCAATTACATCACAGGGCTCCTGGAATGGGGGACACATAACCCAGTGCTCTCCCTCTGCAGGAGTCACCTTGCCATTTCCTATTCCAAGTGCAAATTCATCCTCCGTAACAGTTATTGCAGGTCAGAATATCTAACATCCTTCAACCTTCTTTCCCACGATCACCCTATTTGAGGTAGTCAACTGATGAAAGGCTCTTTTGCACAAAATTTGTTTTCTTGCTATATTCTCTCAGTCTGTTTTCTGAGATGCATTCTCCTAATGCATCTTGTGCCTATGTGTCATAGTCTTGGGAGGGACGATGATGCTGCTACCTCTGCTACTACTATGAATAACAGAAATCCTTCCCGGGCACAGTAACTCACACCTGTAATCCCAGCACTCTGGGAGACCAAGGCAGGCGGATCACCTGAGGTCAGGAGCTCGAGACCAGCCTGGCCAACATGGCGAAACCCCATCTCTACTAAAACTACAAAAATTACCCAGGTGTGGTGGCACGCGCCTGAAGTCCCAGCTACTCTGGGAGGCTGAGGTAGGAGAATCGCTTGAACACGGAGGTTGCAGTGAGCCGAGATCGTGCCACTGCACTCCAACCTGGGCAACAGAGTGAGAATTTGTCTCAAAATAATAATAATAATAATAATAATAACAATAATAACAACAGAAATCCTACCTTCTAGCATTAGCAGACCAAAGTCATACTAAGCAGTTTACCTGCACTATGTCATTTTAATTCACGACAATCCCTCAGGTGGATATTCTTATTAAAATCATTTCAGACACACACACTACACATACACACACACACACGCACGCACACACCTTGATGTGGTAATTTTAAAATATGTCCAAAAATTATCTGACTTTCCTCCTTTCAAAAGGTGAAGCCTAATTCCCCAGACTTAGCGATTTGCTTCTAAATCCTAGAATTAGGCTATGTCAGAAAAAGAATACCTTCTGCCCTGTTGTCTCTCTTTCTCGCTTGGATCATTCACTCGGGGGAAGCCAAAGTGGTGTGGTAAGGACACTAGAGAAGCCTGTGGAGAGGTCCACATTGGGAGGAACCAGGGCCTCCCACCAACCACCACCAACCACGTGTCAGCCTGGTGAATGAGCTGCCTCACAGAATGTCTCAGCCCTGGGGAAGCCTTCAGATGACTGCAGTCCTGGCTGATATCTTGATTGCAACCTCGTGAGACACCAAATCAGAAATGCCCAACCATATTGCTCCCAATTCTTCACCCACAAAGACTGTGAGAAGTAATAAAAGTATAACTTATTGTTGTTCGACACAAAGTTTTAGGGTTGCTTAGCAATAGATAACTAGCATGCTTGACTTTTAGTTGATTTTCATATTAAAACTGAGGTCCTGAAACTATATCCTGACTCATTTTTGCAAATAAGTTTTGTCTACAGATAACTCAAAGGGGATTTTCCAATAATAGCAGACATCAGAATGCTATCAATGTAGTTAAGAATATGAAGAAAGTGCAAGAAACCACTGTCAACAATAAAATGGTCAGCAGGAAGTATTTAGGGAGAAGAGTACTGATGTCTGCAATTTACTTGGAAATACATTTAAAAATAAGATGAATTAATAAATGGATAGAAAGATGGGTAGATGGATAGATGGATAGATGGACAGATGTATGATAGAGCAAGTATAGTAAAATGTTAACAGTAGACCCTAAATGGCAAATATAGGAGTGTTCATTATGAAATGTTTTCTATATTTGAAAAGTTAATAATAAAATGTTAGGAAAAACAATCAGTATGTTACCTTCAAATGACTTCTGGTGTCAATTTTTGCTTTTCTTCAATAAAGAAGTTTTTTGTTTTGCTTTGTTTTGTTTTGAGACGAAGTCTTGCTCTGTTGCCCAGACTGGAGTGCAGTGGCTCAATCTCAATCCCACCTCCTAGGTTCAAGCGATTCTCCTGTCTCAGCAGCCCAAGTAGCTGGGACTATAGGTGTGCGCCACCACGCCTGGCTAATTTTTGTATTTTTAGTAGAGACGAGGTTTCACCATGTTGGCCAGGCTGGTCTCGAACTCCTGACCTCAAGTGATCCACCCGCCTTGGCCTCCCAAAATGATGGGATTATACATGTAAGCCACCACACCCAGCCTAAAGAAGTATTTATTGAGCACCCTTTGTGTACCAGGTTATCCTGGGTACGTGGGATACAACAGGAACCAAAGACCTGTTCCCTGGTAGAGCAGAGAGTCTAGCCTAGAACTTGCAAGCTTAAATCCTACTTTCTCAAGTGATACTTCAGTCCTCAGACTCTTTGAATCAGATTTTCTAATATTATAAACAAGAAAATATATATATAATATTCTGTTTATAAGCATACAATATTCTGTTTCCTGGCACAGGAAACAGAATATAACATGCTTATAAATGGCATCGACTTCTAAATATTTCATGTTTAAAAATATATTTGATGGGATTGCTCTTCATGATTTGACATAAGTTTATCATTTTTAGTGGCACAGAGGTCCCAGAACAGATGCTAGATTGAAGACTGATGTCAAATTAATGACACAGAGGCCTAGAGCTAAAGAAGCCTATTAACCGTAAGCAGCCTAAACGGTCAAAGAATTAAAATAAACACAAATGTGCCCAAAAACATTTTATTCTACCTCCTAGTCCACCCTCCTTCAGGGAGCTGACACTGACTCAGGGGAAACATTACTGACTATCTTGCTGCTCTTTTGGGTTACCTTAACTAATTTGCTTTTCTAACTTTCCCTGTTAAACACCCCACCTTGCCATATATAAAATTTAGGTAATTTTGGATCCTCAAAGACTCAGTGTTAATCCCAGGGAGGCCACCCAGAGATGACAATATGGGCCTTGGTGAGTCATTAGACCTGGGTGCCTGTACGAAGCACGGGTCATCACGCAAGACACCACATGTCTTGGGGTGTCACCATGCTCTCTGGGTGGTGCTCCAGAGTCTTGCGGTGTCAATGCAGACTTCAGTGCTCCATTGTTAACAATGGGGGCACATAATGAGACTGGAGAAAAGATTATTGACTTTAAGCAATTTTAATGAAAGTTTCTCTCTCTGTGCCTGATCTGGAGTGGGTTATAACCTGCCCAGAGTAGAGTGGACACCATGAGGTAATAGAAGCTCCTGCATCTTTACTGGTAAATTGCCTTCTGCCTTCTTGGGCCACAGTTATTGAAAAGGGTTCCCAAAATTGGTGGGGGTGGGGGAGGGAAAGCTGTTCCTTGATAAGTGACTTCCACAGCTCTTACACAGAGTCAATTATTTACCCACAGAGATTTTGGACTCCTTGACCAGAGGGCACAGGGCTGGAGGAAGGTGCAGTTCTCACAGAGAGAGGCTGTCTGAAAGCAGGACAAGAGTCTGGGAACTGACAATATCCCAAAGCTTTGACCAACAGAATATCAATCAGCCTCTGGATTGGGTGTGTTGATTCTCACTTATGCACGTCTATTTTGTGTATACATAAATTCAAACTCTCTGAGGAGATGATAGCTCTCTGCCTAGGATACATAAGGTAAGCATGCTCAAAAACATTCTTGCTAGACAATAAATAAGGATTACTTATTCTAATCTGGGCTGTCTAAAGCCATTTCACCTTCTCTGAAGGATTCATTGCTATAAGGAAACTGAGACAACACAATAGTATTTATCCTCATATACTTCAGGAATAATGCCAGTTACTAAACATAATGGAGACAATTTTTCAAAATAAAATCGAGAAATCTAAGATGATAGTTTCCATTAAAAATATATTAGTAATTATACTTACACAATAAAAACATTTCTAATCAAATAAAACTACTCCCTCATTTGACAAAGAGAACAAAATAAGTTTTTCTGCCATATTGTGTACAAAACAATAATATTTATACTGTCTCAATTTATGTTTTTTATTTACTTCATATTGAGGGTTATTTTAGTGTCTTGAAGTACAATGAGTAAATCAGAAATAAAAAACACATTTGTGTTAATACACTCTTGAAATATTTATATTTTACACTAAAAAGCCATAAAGACCTTAAAAATAATTTAAAATATTACATTTACAAATGTCAGAATGCAAGTGCACTTAAAAGGTGGTTCTATTCACAGGTATGTTCTCACTGGGAAAAAACAAAAGTTGGTTCTGCTTTAATTGAAAACTCATTGAAATGCAGAGCCTTCTTTTTTTGTCAAGCATTTCAAATTTGTCCATACACTTTATTTCTAAGTCTTTCAAACCGTGCCTTACTAAAAAGAGATACGCTCCAAAATATAATATCTAGTAAAGCTTTCAATAAATAATAGCTATATTTATATACAATTGAAATGGCATAATATCAGAGACAAATACTGGATGTGAGAGTTAGTACTTCATATACTTAAGACTTAAAAGAAGTACAGTAGGCTGGGCGCAGTGGCTCACACCTGTAACCCCAGCACTTTGGGAGGCTGAGGCAGGTGGATCACCTGAGGTCAGGAGTTCAAGACCAGCCTGACCAACATGGCGAAACCCTGTCTCTACTAAAAATACAAAAAAAATTAGCTGGGCGTGGTGGTGCATGCCTGTAATCCCAGCTACCCAGGAGGTTGAGGCAGGACAATCTTGAACCCGGGAAACAGAGGTTGCGATGAGTCGTGATCACGCCACTGTGCTCCAGCCTGGGCAACAAGAGGGAAACTCCGTCTCAAAAACAAAAAAAAAAAAAGAAGTGTAGTTGCCAAATTTCTAGTTAATAGTAGCTCAGACACGTACAGTTGATACTAGTATCACTGAAAGAAACTCTCATGATCTTGCCCCACCTTCTCCTTTCAGCCTTTCTACACTTCTGGTATGTGAAACTGCAAACTCCCTTGAGGAAACCAGACAATTATTGTACTTTAGCCTGTGATTCCTGAGCTTAAACCCCACCCTCCTTCTGCTATAGGGCAAATATATGACACAGGATTTATTTTCTTCTTACCACTGGAATACCCTTTCAACAAAGTTCTGCACACAGGCCCTGGGGCCAGTATCTAATGTTTTAGGTTATTTTAATGCAATCTAATGTTTTATTGCCACAAAGATTCTAGGGTTTTTCCCCCTACTTCTGCCTGCTTATGCCTTTTTTCCTCCGCTTTCTATTATCAGCAACAGTATATTTCTTAGGAAAGGAAGTACAAATATAATATGTAAGAAACAGAATAGATATAGCATACTAAGTAATTTTTATAAAGTATTGTTTGAGAGTATAATATTCTTTATGAACCCCCCAATATAAATGTGGTTTCAGAATGTGCTTGACAAGTAACTTTCAAAAGGTACTAAGTGGCCCACGTGTGGTGGCTCACTCCTGTAATCCCAGCACTTTGGGAGACCAAGGCAGAAGGGATGCTTGAGCCCAGGAGTTTGAGATAAGCCTGGGCAACATAGGGAGACCTGTTTCTACAAAAAATAAAACATTAGCCAGGCATGGTGGCACATGCCAGTAGTCCCAGCTACTCGGGAGGCTGAGGTGAGAAGATTGCTTGAACCTGGGAGATTGAGGCTGCAGTGAGCCATGATTGTGCCACCAAACTCCAGCCTGGCAACAGACCAAGACCTGTCTAAAAAAAAAAAAAAAATTAAGGTAATAAGCAAACCTGGCTTATGAGGTAATACTGATACTAATCAAGTATGCAATGTGTCAGGGCCTAAGTCATTAGTCATCTGTTCTCAGAAAATTACATATATCAAATTGCACCTGATGTTGGATGCTGTGGTTTACTGTACCGTACATTAAGCGTGCAAAGCCCCAAAACAAAGCATAGTAATGAAAGTATAAACTTCTAAATCAAAGCTATAGGAAGATTCATTCGCAAACATTTAATAATGAGGTTTTATGACTCTCTCAACAAAATAATAACCCCTTTCCATTTCTATAGCAAGTGCTACAACACTTCCACATCTCATTTCACTCCAGGACATGCTGTGAGATAAAGATGTATCTTCATTCTCTTTTCCAAGGCCAGGGCTATGGTGAGGTGAATGAGGCACTTGTCTAAGGTGCAAAATTTAAGGGGGTACCAAAAAACTTAGCAATCAAGCAAATAATATTTTAATACAATATTTTAAAATACCAAAATTAATGCAAAAAATTATAAACAAAAAAGTCGACGCTTTAAACAAAGACAGGGTCAATGTTACCGATTTTTCCTTTTGCCTCAAGTTCTAGTATGTCTCAGCATGGCACTGCTCTTTTCAAGGACAAGGAAACTGAGGAGCAGAGTTCCACACTAGAAGGCTCATTACCACAGAAGTAGGACCAAACCAGTCCAGATGCCTTTTTTTTTTTTTTTAACTTTTATTTTAAGTTCAGGGGTACAAGTGCAGGTTTGTTACATAGGTAAACTTGTGTCATGGGGGTTGTTGCACAGATTATTTCATCACCCAGTTGCTAAGCCTAGAACCCATTAGCGATTTTTCCTGATCCTCTCCGTCCTCCCTCCCTCTACCCTCGCGTAGGCCCCAGTGTCTGTTGTTCCCCTCTATGTGTCCATGTGTTCTCATCACTTAGCTCCCACTTACAAGTGAGAACATGTGGTGTTTAGTTTTCTGTTCCTATGTTAGTTTGCTAAGGATAATGGCCTCCAGCTCCATCCATGTTCCTGCAAAGGACATGGTCTCATTCTTTTTTATGACCAGTACAGATTTCTGTGCTAATAGTCCAGGCTAGTTTCCTTCAGTGAAGTCCTCTATTTTACAAGAGGAAAATCTCTGCCAAGAGTTTGAAGAGCCTCATAATCAATGTCCTTGAAATAATATTATTCATAAATAATCTGAAGGCTGAACTAAACTCAAGTCAAATTTATGTGAAATATGTGAATTGACATAAAATCCAATGAAATATTTATTTAGCTCACTGATGCAATATATTTCTGAAACCAAAATTTTTAAATGAATACTTACTGATGGAAGAGTCAGAGTCTTAAAAGAGCCTAAAAGGAAAACAGAAAAGAAAACAGAGTTAGCACAATTTGAATATGATGATAGAACACAAACCTTCCAAAACTTTCCCAATACTCTTATATGTGTAGATGGAATCATAAATACATTTGGTCAAACCAAAATAACATTTAAATGCCCAGAAGACCCAATAAGTTATTACATATCTTTGTGCCAAATGATTAAAAATCAGGATTAAAAGGGTATCTAGTGGGCGAACCCAAAAACATTAGGTTCTGCTTCTCTTTGCCATTATTACTTTTGTTGTCATGGTGCTGCTGCCCTTGTTGCTATTTTAAGATCATACGTGCTTGCGGGGCACTTCACTGTACAGTAGTAGCCTGAAGTTTATTTCTTGTTCTCACACCCTCGTGATAAAAGAAAAAAGGAAGGCATTAGTCATGTCAGGGGTGAGCTGGGACTCATAACTGACTCATGAGTACTAGGGTGATGCAGACTTTTCTTCATGTAAAGTTTCTATACATAGGACTGCTAATTAAACTCATGCCAATTTCTCATCAGATCCATTTATCTCCGGGGGAAAAATGGTTTCATGTTAAAAATAAAAGAGTACTTGTCCAAAGTTCCTATCAAAGATGGCAGGCCCTTGGGAAATAAAATGGAGCAAAAGATGATTTTAAAGAGAGAGAGGGAAAGAATAGGCCCCGGTTCCTTCATTCATTTAAAAAATAGCACAATGTGCAAGACAGACGTGGTCCCTCTCCTCCAGGAAGCCAAATGGGTCTATCAGGTGAGAGCAGAGGCACCAGGGCAAAGCACAGTACACAGCAGGGGTTAAGCTAGCAGCATCTGGAATCAGACCACATCAAGAATTTGATACATACTGGCCCATCCTTAAACAAATTACCTGATTCTCCAGTTCAATTTTTTTCATCCATAAGATGAGGATGCTAACAATCATACCAATCTCATGAGGTGGTTGTAAGGAATAAGTGTGTTGATACCTGTAAACCATATAGAACAGTGCCTGACACATAGAAAACACTTGATATAGGTTAGCTATTATAGTGTCAAAAAGCTTGAAGAGTTTTCCATTGGGGATGTCAGTATGCCCCTACAGACATGGTCTTCAAATTTTTATGATAGAGTATTCCATCAATAAAAACACTTAGTATACCTTACCAATGTCAAATTAGATTTATAAACTTATATACATGTATTTTCTCAACCAAAATATTAAACATTAGAAAAACTTTAATTTATAGCCAGGCACAGTGGCTCACACTTGTAATCCTAGCACTTTGGGAGACTGAGGCAGACAGAACACCTGAAGTCAGGAGTTCGAGACCAGCCTGGCCAACATGGCAAAACCCCATCTCTACTGAAAACTACAAAAATTAGCCAGGCATACTGGCGTGCCTGTAGTCCCAGCTGCCTGGGAGGCTGAGGAAGGAGGATTGCTTGAACCCCGGAGGTGGAGGTTGCAGTGAGCTGAGATCACATCACTGCACTACAGCCTGGGCAACAGAGCAAGACTCTGTCTTAAAATTAAATAAATAAATAAAAAGAAAAAGAGAAAAACTTTAACTTCTTAGCTTTGCTTAATAAAATAATAGAAATAAAAAGTACTACATCTTCTACTTCCATCCTTATAAATGGTCTTATATACTCTTAGATGTGTGCACACCCACTTTGAAGACTACCACCCCAGTGGGCCACAATGAAATACAAGTATGTTTTCAGGAACAGATAAGTAACTCATCACCATCACTTACCACCTAGCACAGATCAGTTCATCTAATAACTGTCATCGTAGGAAGCAAAGAGTAAGATTCTTAAACAACAGGATATTGAACATGGTGTTTCAAAAAGGTGAAGAAGGAAGTATTGTGGAACAGATACATGTAGTACAGGTAGGACAAGGAGCACATTGGAGGGATGAAGGGAAGGCACCTAGAGAAAATGATGCCAGTGTCTAGGGTTGTAGGATATGAAGAAATTAGCCATATGAGCAAGGAGGGGTACAATGTTAAAGGCAGAAGAGCAGCAAATGCAAAGCAGTGGAGATCAACCTGAGTCTACTAAACCAAAGAGCTGGGTGAGCAAAGACCACAGACAGAAAGAGAACAGTAGCCAGGAGGCTTGGCCCGATCACAAGGGGCTCTTTGGACAAGACGAGTCCTCACCAGGATTATCCCAGTTGACACTGTTATTCCAGCATCCTGATTTAGCATTGTTCTGGATCTGTTTTTGGTTAGAAAATTATTATTCTAGGATGGGTTTAATGTGCACATAAATTAACTTTGAAAATGTTTTATTCTTTTTTTAATTGACAAGTAATAATTGTATATATTCATGGTATACCACATATAGATGATACATGCATACCTTATGGAATGAGGTATACTTTATGGCATGGCTAAATCACACTATTTAACATGTGCCTTAGCTCACATAACTACTTGTGGAAAGAAACAATTAAAATTTACTCTCAGCAATTTTTAAGTATACAATATGTTGATATTAACCATAGTCACCATGCTGTACACTAGATCTCTTGAAATTATTCCTCCCATATAACTGAATTTTGTGTCCGTTGACCGACATCTCCTCATTCCTTTCACCCTCTGGTAACTGCCCTTTTACCCTTTGTTTCTATGAGCTCATCTTTTTCACACTCCACATATAAGTGAGATCATGCAATATTTGTTTTTCTGTGCTTGGCTTATTTCACTTAACATAATGTCCTCCAGGGTCATCCACGTCACTGAAAATGACAGGACCTCCTTCTTTTATAAGACTGAATAGTGTTCCATTATGTATATACAGCACACTTTCTTTATCCATTTATCCATTGATGGACACTAACATGGACTCCGTAGCTTAGATATTGGGAATAACTCTGCAGTGGATGTGGGAGTGCAGATATCTCTTCAACATACTGATTTTATATCGTTGGATATACACCAGCTGTGCTTTGGGAGTATCTTACCTTGTAGGAAGAAACTTCTGTTCATTAAGCTTACTTTTAATGGGAAAGACTTATTATATTCTATACTGAATTGAAGTGAAATTGAAAAGCCCCAGGATATTTCGGCAAGTAAACTTGGTAAAACCTTCAAAGGAACCATAAAGAGAGACAATTTACAGGGCAAATTTTGTACTGTAAAAACATTTGTGAAGAGAAGCATGGGGCTCTGCAAGCAGACTTTGTGAAATATTTGGGTTGAAACATTTAAACATTGCAATACAGGGGTGCTGGTGGATGGAACTGAGAATACCATCCATATAGCAGAATTTGTTCTGATCTCACCAGGTACCTCAGCATGTGTGGAGAGGGTGTTTTCTTAATTTAAAATATTATGGTCGGGTCACTTGAATATTAAAATAAATAATGGGTTACAACCTACTGAATAAAACAAGAATCTATGAGTTCATGCTGATAGACAATTAAATACATGACTGAGTGAAAGAGAAGAGTTATTCCTTACCACAGAATTCCAACTAATAATTGTAGAAGGAATCGTGGAATTCAAAAATTTCACAACTATCACAAAAATAATGGCAACAATCACCAATCTAGCGTGTACAGGCTAAATGAGAATTGTGAGAAATAATCAACCACTGTTGTTTTAATCTACTAAATCTGCGGGTGGCTTGTTTCACAGCAACAGTTGATTGGAACACTTCAGAAATGAGCAAGATTAACTAGCAACTCTTTAAAGCTGCTCAGTCACATACAGGAGCCTCTAAATACATGTGGCTATTGAGCCACTGAAATAAGCAGCAAGTGTAAAATACACCCCATATTTCTGAGACTTACAACCCAAAAAAAAATGTAGAATGTCATGTCAATAACTTTATAGTGATTAAATGTTGAACTAATAATATTTGTAAATTATTGGGTTAAATAAAATATATTATTACAATTAACTTCACGTGTTTCTCTTTTTTTTAGTGTGGCTACTAGAAAATTTCCAATAACTTATGTAGTTGACTTATACTTGTATTGGACAGAACTAGTTTAGGGGATAGAAGACTTAAATTTGTGTTTAGCAATAATAAAACAACCAACAGATCAGACAGAATGCAATTTTTTAGTTATATGAATAAAATAATAATAATAATAGTACTTATCACCTACAGAGTGTTCCAAAGCATTACATATATTAATGGGTTTAAAGCTCACAACAATACTATTATTACCCTTAATTTACAAATGAGAACACTGAGACACAGAGATGTGAAATGACTTGCCCAGGGTCACACAGACAAAAAGTACTGGGGCCAAGCTTCTGACCCTGGCCACCTGTCTCGTGGGTCTGAGCTCCAAACCACTGCTCTGCACTGACTCTGAGTATAAAAAAAAAAAAAATAGTTGTATGCACATCAATCAATGTGATACATCATATCAACAGAATGAAGGGCAAAAACCATATGATCATTTCAATGGATACTAAAAATAGTTGATAAAATTCAGCACCTCTTCATGATAAAAACCCTCAAAAAACTGCATATAGAAGGAACATACCTCAACATAAAGGAGCTATATATGACAGACCCACAGCCAGTATCATACTAAATGGGGAAAAACTCAAAGCCTTTCCTCTAAGATCAGGAAGACGACAAGACTTTCACCACTGTTACTCAACACAGTACTGGAAGTCCTAGCTAGAGCAATCAGACAAGAGAAAGAAATGAAGGGCATCCAAATTGGAAAGGAAGAACTCAAATTATCCTTGTTCGCAGATGATATAATATTTTAATTAATTTATTTTTTAAAGATAAATAGACACAGGGTCTCCCTGTGTTGCCCAGGCTGGTCTCAGACTCCCAGGCTCAAGTGATCTGGACCTCCTCCACCTCCCAAAGTGCTGGTATTACAGGTGTGAGTCAGCATGCCCAGCCAATATGATCTTGTATTTGGAAAAACTTAAAGATGCCACCAAAACACGATTAGAACTGATAAACTCAGTCTAGTTGCAGGATACAAAATCAACATACAAAAATCAGCAGAATTTCTATATGCCAACAGTGAACAATCTGGAAAAGAAATCAAGAAAGTAATCCCATTTACAATAGCAGCAAATAAAGTTAAATACCCAGGCATTAACTTAACCAAAGAAGTAAAAAATCTGTACAATGAAAACTATAAAACACTGATGAAAAAAATTGAAGATGACACCAAAAAAATGAAAAGATATTCCATGTTCATGGATTGAAATTATCGATGTTGTTAAAATGTCCATGCTGCTGAAAGCAATCTACAGATTTAAGGCGATCTCTATCAAAATACCAATGACATTCTTCACAGAAATAGAGAAAACAATCCTAAAACTTTTATGGAACCACCAAAGACCCAGAATAGCCAAAGCTATACTGAGAAAAAAAAAAAAAAAAAAAAGGAGGAATCACATTACCTGACTTCAAATTATACTACAGAGCTGTAGTAACCAAAACAGCATGATATTGGCATAAAAACAGACACGTGACCAATGGAACACAATAAACCCAGAAACAAATCCATACACTTGCAGTGAACTCATTTTTGACAAAGGTGCCAAGAACATATATTGAAGAAAAGACAGTCTCTTCAATAAATGGTGCTGGGAATACTGGATGTCCATATGCAGAAGAAAGAAACTAGACCCTATCTCTCACCATACACTAAAATCAAATCAAAATGGATTAAAGACTTAAACCTAAAACTGTGAAACTACTAAAAGAAAATTTTGGGGGAACTCTGCAGGACACTGAACTGGGCAAAGATTTCTTGAGCAATACCCCACAAGCACAGGCAACCAAAGCAAAAATCGACAAATAGGATCACGTCAAGTTAAAAAGCTTCTGCACAATAAAGGAAACAATCAACAAAATGAAGATACAACTGAGAATGAGAGAAAATCTTTGTAACTACTCATCTGACAAGGGATTAATAACCAAAACATATAAGGAACTCATATAACTCTATAGGAAAAAAATCTAATAATCCAATTAAAAATGGGAAAAAGATCTGAATAGACATTCCTCAAAAGAAGACAAATGGCTAACAGGTATATGAAAAGGCCCTCTCAACACTATTCATCATTAGAGAAATGTAAATCAAAACTACAATGAGATATCATCTCGCCCCAGTTAAAATGGCTTTTATCCAAAAGACAGGCAGTAACAAATGCTGGTGAGGATGTGGAGGAAAGGGAACCCTCGTACACTGTTGATGGAAATGAAAATTAGTACAACCACTGTGGAGAACAGTTTGGAGGTTCCTCATAAAACTAAAAATAGAGCTACCATACAATCCAGCAATCCCACTGCTGAGTATATACCCAAAAGAAAGGAAATCAGTATATCAAAGAGCTATCTGCACTCCCGTGTTTGTTACACCACTGTTCATAAAAGCTGAGATTTGGAAGTAACCGGAAGTAACCTAAGTGTCCATCAGCAAATGAATGGATAAAGAAAATGTGGTACATGTACATGATGAAGTACTATTCAGCCATAAAAAAGAATGAGATCCTGTCATTTGCAACAACATGGATGTAACTGAAGGTCATTATGTTAAGTGAAATAAGCCAAACACAGAAAGACAAACTTTGCATGTTCTCACTTATCTGTGGTAGCTAAAAATTAAAACAATCGAACCAATGGAGACAGAGAATAGAAGGATGGTTACTAGAGGCTGGAGAGAGTAGTGAGGGGTTAGAGAGGAAGTGAGGATGGTTAACGGGCATGAAAAGTAGTTAGAAAAATGAATAAGACCTAGTATTTGATAGCACAACAGGGGGATTGTAGTCAATAACAATTTAATTGCACATTTTTAAACAACTAAAATAGTATAACTGGATTGTTTGTAACACAAAGGACAAATGCTTGAGTGAACAGATACCCCAGTTGCTATGATGTGGTTGTTGACATCGCGTGACTATTTCAAAGTATCTCATGTACCCTGTAAATATATACACCTTCTATGTATCCACATAGATAAAAATAAAAAATAGAATAAAAATAAAAAATAAAAAAAAGAATCAGTTGTACTGTTGGTTTTATTATACATACTTTTTTTGGAGGGGGAGGGGACAGGGTCCCACTCTGTCACCCAGGTTGGAGCACAGTGGCACAATCATAGCTCACTGCCGCCCCAAACTCCTGGACTCAAGCGATCCTCCTGCCTCAGCCTCCCCAGTAACTAGGACTACAAGCACAGGCCACCACGCCTGGCTAACTTTTTTTATTTTTTTATAGAAATGGGGGCTCATTATGTTGCCGAGGCTGCTCTCAAACTCCTAGGCTCAAGTGATCCTTCCACCTTGACCTCCCAAGGCCCTAGGATTACAGATGTGAGTCACTGTGCCTCATCACTGCTTTTTCGTTTGTCTGTTTTTGAGACAGAGTCTTGCTCTGTTGCCCAGGCTGGAGTACAGTGGCATGATCTCAGCTCACTGCAAGCTCCACCTCCCAGGTTCAAGAGATTCTCATGCCTCAGCCTCCCATGTAGTTGGGACTACAGGCGAGCACCACCACAGCTGGCTGACTTTTTGTGTTTTTAGTAGAGACAGGGTTTGGTCATGTTGGCCAGGCTGGTCTCGAACCCCTGACCTCAAGTGATCTGCCCACCTCAGCCTCCCAAAGTGCTGGGATTACAGGCATGAGCCACCGGTCCCGGCCCTGGGCCTCACCATTATTTTTATTATACATATTTTTGATTATAGTAAAAGTTTCTCAGCCTGGATAGCCTGTTTGTATACATTGCTATCACCACTTCCTCAATCACAGATGTTCAAAATCTCAGTCATCTTGAACTCTTTTCTCTCCTCAGCTCTAAGTTTATCACTCACCAGAACCTGTGGATTCTTCTTCCATGAAGTTGCCCTTAGAAGAAACTTAGAGTTATACTCTAAGCAATGCAGCAGCGGAGCTAACTCTAAAATAATTTGTGTCATACAGGAACTCTGAAAAGGATATAAAAACTAAACACTTTCCCAACTCATGTCAATTCTTCACACTACACAGTTTTGACATGTTTTGAAGTTGATTCCAAGATCTGAAACATTCCTCTTCAAAGGAAAATTAAACAGTAGCCGACTCTGAGATGGTAATTACAATGCAGGAGGTTTACTAAGGAGTATTCAGTGGATCAGCACCTGCAGAAGGGAAAGGGGGAAACTGGACTAAGGGAGTCAGCAGTGGGGCTGTAATGCAGGCTTCAAAGAGGCATCCACCAGGGCAGCTCAGAAGCAGTCACAGCCAGTGAGAGGTGTACTGAACTGGGACGAAAGGGCTGGACCTTCATACCCCACATCAATCAGTCACATAATGCAGGCCATCCCCAGAAGGGAGGCCACCACGGGCAAGGCAATTCTCTAGCTGATATAATCATCAGAGGGAACTGGCTCTGAAGGCAGTTGGGCACAACACTCCCAGCAGCTTTCAGGAAAAGGTCCTTCATCCCTGAAGGGCGATCTGGGCCCTAAAACACAGCATCCACCACAATGTCCCACACTGGAATAAAATAGAAACGAACTGCAGTGAGCTTCGCCCCAACAAACCAGCACCCTCCATTATTGAGAGTTACTTATTTTTCATTGTATTAGGATAAATCATCAGGGGTTGACTCTTATGCTAGGTCCATAACTGGAGGAAGTAATGTGCTTCCTTCCTGCCCTGGTCTGATACCAGCTACCACCCACCCACCGGCAGCAAATGTATACGGATGAAGAATGACGGGGGTGGGGGTGGTAATTTATTTTTATCCAATGACATCAGCAAGGAGAAAGCAAAAAAACAGTTGGGAATCTACAATCCAAATGAGGCTCTCGGACATTGACTTATTGGAGGCCAAGTATTCTGGCACTTCAAAACAAGCTAAACAGATTTGAAGTGCAGGAAATCTCATTTCATAGTAGAAGTGTTTTTTGTTTTCTTTTGTTTTTAATGCAGCTCTGAATCAAGTCAAATCTTTGAGGAATTCTCTCACTAGAGAGAAGTTGGAAGAGCAGTTCAGCTGCATGCCTGGGTCCTAGTGCTCAGACACATGACCTTATCTGTTCACCGATGCAAGAAAGATACAGAGTTAGAAACAGAAGTCCTACCCAGGCCAGGCATGGCAGCTCACGACTATAATACCAGCACTTTGGGAGGGCTGAGGCAGAAGGATCCCTTGAGGCAAGGAGTTCAAGACCAGCCTGGGCAACATGGTGTGACCCCATCTCTATTTAAAAACAAATAAAAATACAAAATACAAAGGACTCTTCCCAAACGCTATACTGTAGGGACAGAGATGTCCCACCCACCCCTATTTCTTGCTGGATCCAGGGAGCGACTCAGAGGATGTGTGGACACATCCAATCTAAGGCCTACTCGCTGGTCTCATGTGTTCTTATTAAAAGGTCGATTTTAAGTACTTGACATTTTTTTCTGCTGATCTTCCCTTTAAATTTACAAATACAGCTTGGAATTTCCTAGGCACTTATGAAGTCCTAGCATAGGACTTATTTGAAAGTTCTATTCATTTAGAAATAATTTACACAACCAAAACACAAAATCGGAGCAGCAGGGAGGAGAATGGGGGCAGTATAGATGAGAGAGGAATAATAATCTCTTTCTCTGCTGTTGCTAGGTTGAGAATTAAAAAGATAGTATTTGCAAATTGTTGTGAACATTTTTCTCCCTTTTGGCGAGGCTCCATTCGGACACGGGAAACAGTCACCACCTCTTGAAACCCAGTATGGCACTCTTTTTAAATCACTAACTAAAGACACACTCTGTTATGTAAGGTTCTTCTTAGCGTTTTTATAGATAACTTTATAAAACTCCAATCATTTCTGTGTATAACCAGAGACAGTCAATCTCAAATCCCTTTCAGATGCTTTCTCCTTCCCAGTGCTGCTTAAGCAACTCGGAAGAAACCTTGTTTGAAGACTTTGCATTTGGCACAGCCTGAGAACTGGCCGTTTGATTTACAAATAGAGTCAAAGCTATTTTTAAATTGTGTAATAAGCATACACAAAAACTAACCTTTCCTTAACTTTTTAAACATACTCGGTAATACCATTATATGCTGCCTCTTCTGATCTGACATCTGTCCTCACCAAATAGCTTTGGAAAATCATTGAAGGGAAGGAGTACTGTGTAAATGGAAATCCAACTAGGTACAGAAATACTCTCTATGAAAAAAAAAAAAGTGGATTTTCCACTATATACATATATATACACTATACATATATATATATATGCCTGACAGTGTTTGCTGCTTAATTATTTTTGGCAACCTTTTGCTACTCAGTCTCATGCAATAATACATTTAAGTTTATCACTTTTTTAGCTGAAAATTTTGATCTCTTTATCAATTTACTAAATTTTTTTCCTCATGCTTCAGCAGTTTCTTTGATATACAGATAAACAAGGTGAGAAATAGGGGTTTTTGCCCACAAATTCATGGAAAACAAAACTTTAAAATGCAATTTTTTTTTTTTTGAGACGGAGTCCCACTTTGTTGCCCAGGCTGGAGTGCAGTGGCATGATCTCGGCTCACTGCAACTTCTGCTTTCCAAGTTCAAGCGATCCTCCTGCCTCAGCCCCCCTAGTAGCTGGGATTAAAGGTATGAGCCACCATACCTGGCTAATTTTTGTATAAAATACAATATTTTTTAGACAGTGAAATAATAGACATTGGAGATTCATATGGCAGGCAGGTGAGGGATAAGAAATGACTTAATGGATACAACATACACTATCTGGCTGATGTTTATACTATAAGCCCAGACTCCACCACTACCCGAAATATCCATGTAAGAAAACTGCACATGTACCCCCTAAATCTATAAAAATAAAAAATTTTAAAAACTTAAAGTAAGATTTAAAAATACAATGTTTCTGCTTCACAGTTTAATGTCACTTTAAGGCAAAATAACTATTGGGGAAATTCAATCTACACAGAAAACACAAGTATTCTGAGCAAAACAAAACCAAACAAAAAAATCTCCTTTCGTCCCTTACATACTCCTTTTATATTTTTCTCTCTTGTTTCCCTTTGCTTACAAATATCTTAATAAATTTGAGTTTCATAAACAAAGTTTTGTTCCATTTAGACTGCTGAGTAAAAAAAAAAGCAGGTCAAACACAAACCTACTAAAAGTAAAATAAATAAAATGGTGCACTATAAAGTAAATGTTAGATTAAGTACAAATGAAAAACCCAAAGTCAAGCAAGGTTCTTGGCTGCTAAATGTACAAGGCATTCTCTTTTTTTTTTTTTTTTTTTTTTGAGACGGAGTCTCGCTCTGTCGCCCAGGCTGGAGTGCAGTGGCCGGATCTCAGCTCACTGCAAGCTCCGCCTCCCGGGTTTACGCCATTCTCCTGCCTCAGCCTCCCGAGTAGCTGGGACTACAGGCGCCCGCCACCTCGCCCGGCTAGTTTTTTGTATTTTTTAATAGAGACGGGGTTTCACCGTGTTAGCCAGGATGGTCTCGATCTCCTGACCTCGTGATCCACCCATCTCGGCCTCCCAAAGTGCTGGGATTACAGGCATGAGCCACCGCGCCCGGCCATACAGGGCATTCTTAATGGCAGGGGCAGCAATCCACAGCCTACAGATCCAGTCTGGCCCACGCCTGTTTTTTGTACAGTTCATGAACTAAGAATGGGTTTGCATTTCTAAATAGCTGGGGGAAATATCAAAAGAAGAATAATATTTCGTGATAAGTAAAAATTATATGAACTCAAAATTTCAGCATCCGTAAATAAAGTTCTGTTGGTACACAACCATGCTCATCTGTTTCCGCACCATCTACAGCTGCTTCCAAGCTATAAAGGCAGAGGTTAGCAGCTGCAATAACGACCTGAAGGTTGGCAAAACCTACACGCTTAGCATCTGGCCCTTTACAGAAATTTTGCCGACCTCTGTGGCTCTTTTTAGGGAGATTTTCTTCTTCTTCAAGGGATAAGGAATAAGGTTGAAGATCCACCTAAGCCAAAATGAGTCATCAGCAGGGAGACTTGGACTCATGCCACAGGCTCATGGTCAGGCATCAGTATTAATATCTGATACTGGGAAACACCAGGTACAACATAGTTAACATTCCCTGAGTGTTTTCTATGTACCAAGCATTGTGATAAATGTTTTAAAGATGTGCACTAAAAAAAAAATAGAAATAAGTGTGTGAAATCAATTTTAATAAACATATTTTATTTAACTCAATATGTCCAAAATATTAACATTGAACATGAAATCATTATTTTAAAATCACAAGTTTTATTGCGTTTCTTGGAACTAAGTATTCAAAATCCATTGTGTATTTTATACTCATGGCACATCTCAATTTATATGAGCCACATTTCAAGTGCTCAAAACCACATGTGGCTAGTAGCTACCATATTGGATGATACAGCTCTTAAGTATTATCTCATGTAATCCTCTCAACAATGCTATGAGGTGGGTACTATTATTAGGTGATGCTAGGGTTCAATTTCAGTGTGGTTTCTGAGCACCCATTCAAACCCACTGTGCCTCCCAAAAAGTGCAGGACAGACCTAGCTATTCCTTCCAAAACAGTAGTGCAAACATAACCTCATATTCCTTCTCTCCTTGTTCCTCCTCTGTAGCTTGCTGCACTCTCATTTACTATTTGGATACACCCACTCTTTCATCTTTCCTCTCTTATCCATGTTGTTACTACCTCAAGCCCCTATGTAGCTCTGTAGGTTACCATTCCTCTTCGACCATTCCTCTTCAACTGATCCACAAATAAAATGTATGGATGGGCTGCAGAATCCTTCGCAGCATTCATACCACATTCCCCAACTCCCATGTCCATGGCAGACACAGCTAATTCATCCAGCTCTCTAGTCCAGAAAACCCAGGCTTGACTTTGTGTCAACACAGCACTCCAATCAGCCTCTACAATCAACTTGGGCTGACACATCAAATGAAGCCTACTCTGCTTCCCTGCGAAGAGCATGGGCACAAGAACCTCGTGTGGTCACCAAATATTTGTCACTCAGCATTGTGCCATATGTAGTTTGGTGCTGAATAAATTTGAAGTGCTGAGAATAATAAATTCCCCATCTTATCTATATTCCTGAAGAGCTTTAACATATATTGCAATGAAACTTAAGTTTGTAATACTAAATCATTTCTGCCAGTTACATTTTCATAAATGTAAATTCCTAACACAGCCCAGCCAAAAGGGAGCTGCTATGTGTTCTTTAAAAATGTTCCTCTCCATTTATTTCCAAGCTCTTTACCAGTCTGGTTTTTGGAATTTAACTTATGAATCGTTTCTTCAGAATTAACAACCCACAGATCTGCCATCTACCTACCTACTGCTACCCCCTCCACCAAATCTTTGACCAATTTCACCCTGAGCCTTGCAAGGGAAGAAAATCACCTCAAAGAATTCTCCAAGGGAAGTGAAGAGTGGAAGAGATAGAGCCAGACCAAGATCCACTTTAATCCTCCTCGCCAAGTTTTATCATTGCACCTTTCGTATGCTGGTCATCTTGGCCCAGACCAAGAGATGGTGAATTACAAATTCACTGACAACCATGGCAGTAATAAAGTAATTCCACCCAGTCCTCTTGAGCTTCAACTGAGGCATATCTTCATGGTAAACAGCCCTTTCCTCTTTTCTTTCCCCTCTGTGTTAGCTCCCCCAAATATGAATATGACTTTCAGCCCCTGTATTCCAATTTCCTACAATCCAATGGTGACCCAGTTCAGGGCACCACCAGGGAAGATCTCCAATCCTGTGTTTCTCTTTCCGGTGTGCCACTACTTTTAACTTTTACTCCCTTTTCCTATAAAGTGGTGGCCAGATCTGTGCAATTTACAGGTGGGTAGATAAGTTTTCCTAAAACTGTATTTCAATTTTATTCTTCGTCTCAATTTCATACCTCAAAATATTTCTTTCCTTACTGATTCTCTTCTATTTCTTTCTTTCTTCAAAGAAGAAAGTATGAGGGTTTTTTAAGGATAATCCACTTCCCTCTGCCCCTAATACTGAGCTCACCCCTTCTAACCCAGGAATTATCCACCCTCTCCTTTGCCTTAACCACTTTCACCTTTCTAATGTGCCTTTTGAGGGAACATCCACCTCTCTCCTTTCAACCACCAAACTTCTGGAAAGAATAAATTCTGATTATATTTATCACCATCCATTTATTCCTTCAAATTTGCTTTTGCTCCCAACATTCGACTTAAAGCCACTTGCTTAAGGGTCACCAATGTTCTTTCCTCTGTCCTCATCTTCTCTTCTCTGGCCTTCTGAGAGAATTGATACTATTAAACCTTCCTTCTTGGAACTTCTTCTTCCCTTGACTTCTGAAACATTTTCAATCTACCCTTCTCTGACTGCTCATTGTCTATTCTTTTCTTTTCTTTTTTTTTTTTTTTCTTCTTGAGACAGGGCCGTGCTTTGTTACCCAGGCTAGAGTACAGTGGCACTATCGTGGCTCACTTGTAGCTTTGAACTCCCAGGCTCAAGAAATCCTCCCGCTTCAGCCTCCTGAGTAGCTGGGACTACAAGCACATGCTACCACATCCAGCTAATTTTTTTTATTTTTAGTTGAGATGAGGTTTCAATATGTTGTCCAGGCTGATCTCAAACTCCTGAGCTCAAGCGATCTGCTCGCCTCAGCCTCCCAAGTTGCTGGGATTACAGGCATGAGCCACTGTGTCCGGTCTTCTCCCTTTCATTAACTTATTTTCCTCTTTCCAAGCTTCTCTCAAAAGTCTTGTTCTTCCCATGAGCTCTGTCTCTCTTGTGCATCTTATGTATTTCCAGGACTTCAAAATACTGTCTACCTCTATGAAAACAATGCCTAAATCTCTCTCCCCAGCTGCAGTTTCAAAACTATCTGCTGGACATCTCCACCTGGATGTCTCCCCAAACTCATATCCAAAGCAGAATGAAACATCTTTTCAAAAGATATATACACAAACCCCTACTCCTTTTCTTAACTGCCACACCTAGCCAGCAGCTCTTTCCTCCGGCACACCCTTCCTGTCTCTAGTACAGGAAGTAACTGTTCCCTCCAAATGCCAAATATGTCAGCAGAGATGGGACATTTATGAATGGACATCTGTATAGCTCTGGAAGTAAAAGGTAACAGTACCAGGCACAGGGTCACATACAAGAAGCACTGTTTACAAACCACATTGAATTTTTTATACAAAAAATAAAAACTCCTCCAGCCTTCTGCACTATTAATATTATATTATCCTTCTGGGACCTCTGAATCTCCTCCAGTGCCTTCCTTTCTCTTATTCCCCACTCCCCATTCACTCATGTTTCACATACAGCAAATAATCAATAAATAATACATTAATGAGAAGAAATGTCTGTGGGGAAACAACTAGTTTCAGCATTGTAAAGCCCTCTTCACAGGACATAAAGGATCAACAGTAACCCAGCCCAAATTCTTATGGGATCTGTTTTCTATTTCCAACACACCCCTTCAGTGAGTCACTAGGACAGTGACTCATTCAGTGCTAGAAGAGGAGCAGCACATGTTTAATTTGGAGTTTAAAGAATCAGTGTGTTCACTTTTAACTTCACCCAATCATTGATTCACAATCAAACCCCAAGTCATGTTTCTCTGTGGCTGAAAGTGAACACCAGCGCTTAGGGTTGAAGGCTGCTTAAAAGCAAACATGAAAGTCCAGGAGGAGCCTTCCCTCCGCTGCCATGAATCATCACAGGCTTGCAGGGGCATGCTACTCACCCTCGAGCTCTCCAGCATTTGGTCGAGCACAATTTGTGAGATACCAAAAGGCAGTTGTTCTCATTCTAATGTGACTAAGAATCACCTGTGGTGATGGCGGAACATAAAGGTTAGATTCTTTTTTTTTTTTTTTTTTTTTTTTTTGACAGAGTCTTGCTCTGTCGCCCAGGCTGGAGTGCACCAGTGCAATCTCGGCTCACTGCAGCCTCTGCCTCCTGGGTTCAAGCGATTCTGCTGCCTCAGCCTCCAGAGTAGCTGGGACTATAGGCGCGCGCCACCACACCCAGCTAATTTTTGTATTTTTGGTAGAGACAGGGTTTCACCATGTTGGCCAGGCTGGTCTTGAACTTCTGGCCTCAAGTGATCCACCTACCTTGGCTTCCCAAAGTGCTGGGATTATAGGCGTGAGCCACCACACCCAGCCGAGATTCTTGATTCTTACCCATGTCTTGAGGGAGGCCATGAATCAACCTTTTTAATAAATACAATTTGCACTTTGAGAAACACAGCAACAGAATTTAGTTTTTAAAAGGTCTGTGAAGCTTCTAACCCAGCCCCCATCCCTTATACAGAACCATTAGTGCATAAAGAGCAACTCCACCTTGAGCTAAAATAAGAAACTTTTACAAGATGCAAGTAAGCATTTTTAAACTCCTTAGTTAGCCTTATTTTCTTCCATATCAGAAGAATCAGCATTTGTAAATATATCTTAGGTCTTAAGCTCAGCTCTCCATATGTTAGGAAAGTTTCGTAGCATATAATGGAAATAGCACTGGACTGCAAATTTGGGAACCTGCAATCTGTTTCAACCTGAACTCTGCCACCAATAAGTGATTTGACCTTGGGAAAATCCCCAGATCCCATGCCTCACCTCAGTCTCCTCAGCCATATATTAGGTGATTGAATTGGCTTATCTTTGAGGTCCCCTCCAGCTCCAAAACTCTATGAGGCTGAAAGTAAACTAAGAGGAGAGCTAGCATTTCATCTTGTAATTCTTTCTATTCAAATTAGATTTCATAAGATCCAGGTCTACACTACTGCAAGCAATGTGAAAATGATTATAGTGGAAGATGACTATGCAACATTGCATCAATATCCCAAAATCAAGGAAACAAAAATACTTCACTCTCTTTCCAGCAATAGAAAACCTTATTGTCTCTGGACCTCAGATACAACTAACTTCAAATTCAGGCTTCACCATTTACTAACTGGGTTAACTCAGAAAAACTAATTGTTCTCTCTTTGCCTCAATTTCCTCACCTCCAAAATGAAGACAAGAGTATCTACTTCATCAGGTGTTAAAATTAAATATTGTGCATAAAGTCCTTGGTACTATGAGGAAACTGGATATTTAATATGTTAAATCCCTTCCAATCCCTTCCTAGGGGTGTGTCTTTTATAGAGCTCCCAGTTCAAGACCATCACAATAGGTGATTAATAATTGCCTTCGACATAAACTGTTGCTACTCTCTTCTAGTAACAATAGCTACCATTTTCTTGAATAATTCCTTTGTATTAAGTGCCTTGAATATGTTACCTCATTTAATCCTCACAATATCCACATAATTGTATAAGGCAGAAACCACTATTTTTCAGATGATGAAACTGAAGCCTGGTGAGATCATGACTGCCCACAGCCACACAACCACTAAGTGGAATGGCCAGCACCTGTGCCCAGGTAGCCAGGCTCCAGAGCCCAGGCACATTGTGATTACGCTGTGGTCCTTTATTCTCAAGCACCACCTACCTGTTAATACACATCACACACAATAGCAAAGACGATGTGTGAATGAAAAGCCTTCACCCTTTAAAAATAATTCTCACATAACTGCAGGTTCAGACTGAGTTCTGTTGGCAAAGCTGCCTGTGAAAACCTGCTCTGGGAGATCTGCCCACACATTACACTAATTAATCTACTTTCATAAAGACCATGGGACTGATTTTTATCTACGAGGCATGAAATGCATGTTCAGGAGCTTTGTTTCCACCAGAAAACCATCCTAACCGAACTGGATGATTTTTTTAAGTTTTTCAGCTAATATCTCAATTTTTAAAAATTTCCCACCCTTACTGAGCCAAGATGGAAAATAAAATATACCACAGTCAATGTGAGAAAGACAACAAAGGAAAAAAAACATATTTTTTAAAAAAATCTTTTAAAAAAGAAGGTTAATACTCCATTAACTCTCCAGAATTTTAGGGCAAAAAGAAAAAGCAAGTTATTAAAGGCTATAGACACATTTATAGAGCACATCCCACCCCAATAACTCAATGGGAAGATGGAAGTAGGCTTGGCAGCATTTAAAAAATGGTGCTACCAAACCAGCAGGCACTTACCAGGAGACGCCCATGCAGAGTCCCCAGATTTTTCGGTAGGCATTTTCGATTTCGCTTTTTGGGAGTTTTTGGTTTTGGGGGTTCTTTTGTTTTTGTTTTTGAGATATAATCTCACTGTGTTATCCAGGCTGGTTTCAAACTCCTGGGCTCAAGCAATCCTCCCACCTCAGCCTCCCAAGCTCTCGGATTATGGTTGTGAGCCACTGCACTCAGCCTCTAGGATTTTTTTCTTAAACCAGGTTTACATGAAACTAATGATGATGAATTCATTAGTGAGGGAGAAAGGCTATATTCTTTATTACTTGAAGTGACTCTTGTTCAGGAAAACTACTGAAAGTTTACAAATGAAAATGTCAAATTGTAGCAAAAGAAGGGAAAATAAGGCCGGGCGCGGTGGCTCAAGCCTGTAATCCCAGCACTTTGGGAGGCCGAGACGGGCGGATCACGAGGTCAGGAGATCGAGACCATCCTGGCTAACACGGTGAAACCCCGTCTCTACTGAAAAATACAAAAAACTAGCCGGGCGAGGTGGCGGGCACCTGTAGTCCCAGCTACTCGGGAGGCTGAGGCAGGAGAATGGCGTAAACCCGGGAGGTGGAGCTTGCAGTGAGCTGAGATCCGGCCACTGCATTCCAGCCTGGGCGACAGAGAGAGACTCCGTCTCCAAAAAAAAAAAAAAAAAAAAAAAAAAAGAAGGGAAAATAAAACAGAAATTATGGTTTCAAGGACATCACAAAAATTAAATTATTTTATGTGCCTTACAGATGAGAGGACAGTTCTCAAAATGTTCGTAACTTTTTTTTCTTGATTTGGCATGGAACTCCAGAGCAACCTCACAGTAAGGAAAAAGAAAAATATATATATATATATATGAAGAGATAAAGGGACAGACTCACTCTCCACCCAATACAATAGTCTGACTTGATTTTAAATGCCAATAGCTGCGC
Source organism: Macaca mulatta (assembly GCF_049350105.2). Taxonomy (NCBI): domain Eukaryota; kingdom Metazoa; phylum Chordata; class Mammalia; order Primates; family Cercopithecidae; genus Macaca; species Macaca mulatta. Next base: position 111,981,224 of record NC_133409.1, read on the forward strand.
CATCTTCTCTCCTCTGGTAATTATTACCTGCTGAACTTTTACTATGTTTTTGTCAATTATGTTTATTTAACTAACTCTTTATGCAAAGGAAGATAAGATTAGGAACATAGTTCTAATCACTGTGGAGATGATGGCAATGATGCTGATGGTGGTAGACGTGGTGACAGTGGTGACAGTGACAAGCAATCTTTTGAATCTCACTACTAGAAAGGCATTGATACACTTTTCCAGAACTCTGCAAAGTGTAGCAGAAATACTTTTTCTAAAGGTCTATTAATCACCAAAAAAAAGCCCATAATCACCGGGCACGGTGGCTCACACCTGTAATCCTAGCACTTTGGGAGGCCGACGTGAGCAGGTAACAAGGTCAGGAGTTCAAGACCATCCTGGTTAACACAGTGAAACCCCGTCTCTACTAAAAATACAAAAAATCAGCCAGGCATTGTGGCACATGCCCGTAGTCCCAGTTACTAGGGAGGCTGAGGCAGGAGAATCGCTTGAACCAGGGAGGCGGAGGTTGCAGTGAGCCAAGATCACACCACTGTACCCCAGCCTGGGTGATGGAGCGAGACTCCATCTCAAAAAAAAAAACTACAATCAATCCCCAATAAATACAGGATTAATGTATTTTTTAAATGAATAACAGTAATATAACCTACACTCCTGGCCATAAAAGTGGAAATGTAAATAAAATCTCCCCCATATCTGTCAAACAAACAAATGAACTCTTCCCTAAAGAAATGCCATACTTTTTCATCTTTATTAAATACATTTTCCATTTGAACCCTTTAGTTATTACTATTTCTGATGCAAATTGAGACAGAAATCTATTGTGGTTTGGGTAAAACACCTCCCTACCCTGAGGATTTCTAAGAAGTCCAGAACTGCTGGAAATAAGCTACTAAGAAACAGTCCACTGCCTTACCCAGCTCTACTACCAGATAAATCTTTATTAAAACCAACCTTCTGTTGGGGGGGTGGGGTGGCTCAAAAGAAAATGATGAAACAATCAGGCTCACACCTATAATCCCAGAACTTTGGGAAGCTGAGGTAGGAAGATCACTTGAGCCCAGTAGTTCAAGACCAGTCTGGGCAACATAGCAAGACCCCATCTCTACAAAAAAAAAAAAAAAAAATTTTAAACCTAGCCAGGCGTGCTGGCACTTGCCTGTAGTCCCAGCTATTCAGGAGGCTGAGACAGCAGGATCACTTGAGCCCAAGAATTCAAAGTTGCAGTGAGCTATGATTTCACCACGGCACTCTGGCCCGGGCAACAGAGTGAGACCCTGTCTCTTAAAAACAAAAGGTATTTATTTGTTGGTGTTTATGTGATGGAGAAAAAAACAAAACACGAATCCACATCCAGATACTTGAAGATCCAGACCCCTGATTTAGAAGTCCTGGTTTATCTACATATGTTACAACTGGAGAAGCCAAATAAAGCAAAGGAAGTGAAGACAAGCAGGGAGAAGTGTCTTGATCCTCAAGTCCTCACATTACAGGAAGCATCTGCTCTGAGAACAATAATTCTCAGCCTCTGATAATACAGTAACATTCTCCTTTGAAAGAGGAGAGTGCTCCTAGCAATGCCATTGTCAATGAAACTCTATGTCGATACAGTCAAAAACAGCCCACGAAAGAAGCAGCATTTTCCCTTTTTCCTTTCCATAGATCCATTCTGCTCCCAGGACAGCTTTGCCCCACCCAGTCTTGAGTACTTGAACTTTCCCATGGGCATATGAGGAAACCTTCTCCCAAAAGAAGATCTAAGAATAAAGTTGAAAACCAAGCCACAACAACATGCACCCCCTTTTGTTGCAAAAAAGAGAGAGACTGATAATGGAGGTACCATTTGTTGCAAAAAAGAGAGAGACTGATAATGGAGATTACAGAAAAGACCTAACAGGTGAAATTCTAAAATTAGAGTACGTAAATGTCCAAGCAAAGCTCAAATATTTATCAAAAACATCTGTATATATTCTGGACCTCTGCATTGCAGGAAAACTGCCACACTAGTGGAGCCAATATTATAAATTCTTTTTTTCCTTTTACTTTTATTTTAGTTTCAGGGATACATGTGCAGGTTTGTTATATAAGAAAATTGCCTGTCATAGGGTTTTAGCGTACACATTATTTCATCATCCAGGCGATAAGTGTGGTACCCAATAGGTGGTTTTTCAATCACCTCCCTCTTCCCACTCATAATTCTTAATGAATAAACAATGAATGTGGAACTACCTTACGTATTATGTCCTGTTATTTAATATTTCAATATTTTCTTTAGCAACTATCATAAGATCAGGAGTTATTCATTTTCAGAAATGATAGTTCAATAATGAAAGTTGAAGTCTGCCCCCATGTAAAAAGGAAATGGGCTTTCTGCATCCTCTTCTGCAATATTATTATACTAATAATATTAGCAATTGTTTATTGTATGCCTAAGAGGTACTACATACAGATTTTAACTTTATAACTGCCCTGGGAAGTCAATTTCATTATTTCCATTTTATAGAAGAGGAAACTGTGGCTCAAAGCAGTTAAGTAACCTACCTAACATCACACAACTAGTAGCAAAGTAGTACCAGGATTCAAACTCAGATCTTAAGGGCTAACCTATACTTCCCCTCCAGGGAAATAAGACCTCCCACTTCCCTGACATTGCTTCTATGAGGGACAAAGTGACTTGCCCCTACACACACCATCTCATCCTGACTCCTATTCCAAATATACCTACCCAGTGAACTTCCAGTGGGGAAAGAACCACAGATGCAGATAAACTTTTACTTTTATTTCATTTCATGATGGTGTTCATTTCTCTATGCTCGTAGAGAATAAACACTTCTATAATGAACCGTTATGGAATACCATCCACCCTTCATTACATGCCTTAAATGATTTTTTTAAAAATAACTCTTAACTTTACAAAAATGTATGTCTCAGCCAGGCACAGTAGCTCATGCCTGTAATCCCAGCACTTTGGGAGGCCAAGGTGGGTGGATCACTTGAACTTAGGAGTTCAAGACCAGCCTGGCCAACATGCTGACGGCTTGTCTCTAAAAATAATTATAATAATCTAAAAAAGGAAAAAAAATGCAATAAAAGTTCATTTTAATGAAAAAAGTTTTAAGTATTTACCTCTTCCCCCCAAAATTATTTTTCCCTTAGTACTGAAAAAGAAGACATTCATTGGCCCAATTTAATCTTGGGCCATGTTAGAACCCAGACTTGAAACAAGAACCAAACTTGGTTCTGTTACAAATGGCTCCCACTTTCACACTATTTTCTTTTTTTCTTGTTACTTTAAAACTTAAGAAATATTCCATAAAACTGGATTTTAACTACTGTGTAGTTTTTCCTTTCCTTCCCACAGGCCTATTCTGTAAAATACTTTGCACTCAATAAATATGGTTTTGTGTTAGAGACTAGCTCATTTCCTCTTCTGGGGCACACACTAGCCTACATTTCCCATCCTCTTTTGCCTATACATATGAGCATTAGTGATGTGAGCTATTTCTAGGCCTATCCCATAAAAACCTTCTACATGCTCTTCCCATGCTCTTCCCCTTCTCCCATGAAGAAACTCCATGCTCTTCCCCTGCAGTCTTGGGAGCCACATGCTGATAATGGAGCCACAAAATGGAAGGAACCTGGGTCTCTGAATCTGCACTTGGAAGACCATCCGGGAACACTATCTAGGACTTTATACGAGTGAGAATTAAAAGTATATTAGGTAAGCTACTGCAAATTTGGGGTTTCTCTGTTATACTACCTAACACATGACCTTATTAACATATTCCAGTTATTACTGCAGAAGGGTAAGACTTTATGCTGTTTATCTTACCTTTTTCAAAGACTCCTTCTGCTTCCAGGACAGAGACAGTGAGGTTTGATGCTGTCTTGAGCAGCTCCGCCTTCACAGTGACCTGTGAGGGGCAGTGTTCCAGAAGCTCCACCCCAATAGTCACATTTCCTCCGGGCCTGATGATCCCTGGGGTTGTCACCAGAAACCGGGGCCTAAAGAGTTCCCAACAATGGAAAAACAAAGTTTCTTATCCTCACATCTCCTCTCCTTTGTGACCCTCAGATTTCCTAGTGCGATAGGCACCCCATACTGTGCCAATTGCAGTCGTTTCCGTTAACATCGCCCACTGCTCTATTTAGCAACTGCATTGAAATGCTACTGAAACAACAATAATTCCCATAAATCAATTTTAATGCAGTAATTCATGCATCACTACTAGAGGAAGGCCTGTGTTATTTCCATTTTATAAACCACGAACAGCACAGAAGGAACCATGATGTAAATGGCTTGCACCGGGGCATACTGGAGTTATTGGCAAAGCAAGTCTCTAAGCTTCTCCTTTACAGACGACCTTATCCCAGCGTGATTATTTTCTTGTTGGTGGTGGTGTTTAAGATTTTGCCTGTTTCTTATTCAAACCTTTATGTTTGAGTTGCTGCCCAACGAGGATAAAAAATTATTTAACCAATACCGTTGATTGAAATATACCATTTGAAAATAAACTACAACTGGTGAAAATTCCAGGTATAACGGATCATAAAAAGAAGTCACTAAAGGAGCACTTTCTCCGCTTTAATTAGGGGTTAAGCCTCAACTACAGAAATCTTTAGGAATGAATGGGGCTTTCCATTATTGGGTGCTGTTGTTATCTTCCTATAATGTCTGCCCCTGAACCCATACATCAGTCCCCTCCGCCACACTTTGGCAATGCTAAGGTTGAGACATCTTGATTAGAAAAAATACATCATGTCTTTGAGAGAAGAAACGCAATCTGGGAGCAAAAAGTTGAAAAGCAAAAGGCAGAGGCAACGTGAACTAAAAATAAAATGACTCTTCTTCAGAAAGTTGTTATGGCCAGGGAGACGCTTAAACAACTTCATGAGTAGAGAAAGTAACTGTCCCATGGAGAGCCACGCTGAAGCTACATATGGTCAAACTCCCAGGCCAGTGCCAGGCTGGGGACTGCAGCCGCGCGGGCGTTTCCCACCCGCTGCGGCACAGCAGCCGCCACCTCCCCGAAGCCCCGGCCCAGAGCCACAGAGCGGCCCAGGCCCGCGCGCCGGCGCGCCCCCCGCGCGCCCACGTTCCTACCCGCGGGCCGCGGCCAGCGCGGCGGTGCACACGCAGAGGAGGTGGGCGGCGGTCAGGAGCGGCGGGCCCTGCATCTCGACGGCGTCTGCAGGGGCTACAGTCCGCTGCCGGGGAAATTCGCGGGCACCGTGGGGTGTGGCTTGCCACCTCCTCCCTGATTTTTTTTTCCCTCTTAATTCGAGTTTAGTAATCTGAAATGGGCGCGCCTAACAGCAGAGTAAGAGATCTAAATTGAGACAGGACTTGGAGGCTCCACCCCTCCCATCCCCATTACAATGGCGCTTCTCGCTGCTGTGGAAAAACATCGCCAATCCAGGGGGTGAGAAAGCAGTCGCTAAACGCAGGCGGCCCCACCTGGCCCCGGCGTCCCGGCTGGCCGCAGAGAACAGAGCGCGCCCACTTCTCCGGCCCACCGGGTTCCTCAGGGTGTTTACACTAGCGCTCTACCAACGATGCCCAGGGTGAGTAAACAGGCCCATCCTTGTGAGGAGAAATTCACAGCAGCTATGTGAAGTGGAAAAAAGTCAATCATTGTCCTCCAGACTATGAGTCAGAATTTTAGAGAAACGGCACACACACACGCACACGCGCGCCAAACCGGGTCATATTTCCTGGGTAGTTACTTAATGTATATGAATAGAAACAGAGAAAAACTATTTTTCTTTAAAACAAAAAATGAGGTCTACTGCTTTCCTTTCCAGGAAAATGTTATGATTTCTCACCTAAAAAAAAAAAAGAAGAAGAAGAACAAAAAGAAGAAAAGAACTGGCACTGCAGACGTTAGGTGTTGCTACTTGGAACCTTGAAAAAAAAAATAAGAAGATGCCTTTATGTTTTTGCTACAGAAAGAATTCGGTAGAACTGTAAAGCTTGGAGCAATCTGTCTGAACACAATTAGGGTTCGGGTGGCTCTCCTGTCAGAATGAAGGCCAGTGGCCGGTGGTGCCCAGGAGTTATTGATGCCCAACTCTTCCTGGCTTGTTTGCAGCTCCTCTCCCCTGCTCTCTGGCACTGCCACCATCTTCAGATGACTCAGGTTTCACCATGACTACACCATAAAAGCAGGGAACTGCCAGAAACTGTTGGAAAACAGACACATTCAGTCCCTGACAACTTAAAACTTTCTAATTCATAGAGGGGTTTTAGAAGGTAGCATTCTAATATGGGGCAAAATGCAAACGGAAAAGAGGTCAGCAAAAAGATGTCTCATGACAAAGCTATGTGCTAAATAAGGAAAAGTGAGAAAGTAGCACCTAGACACACTGTGGTTTGGGGAGTCCAGAAACTTGCTTTCCTCCCTTTCCTGTTCCACCCCTTTCTCTCCCTGCTGAACAGCTTGCAAAGGTCCTTATGTCGTTTCCTACAGGCAGCCTATCTTTAGTGTCCAACTTCCTTTGCAGGCAGGACTTAGGAAAGACCAAAAGTGTCTGTGTGGATCCCTGGGTGCTGACCTGTTCCTGACACAGCTGTTACTGCTGGTCTCCTCACCTCTGTTGTTCAGAGAGGAGGACCAGGGTCAAGGGTGGGCCAAGCACCAAGATCTAACTCAGTGCTTCTCACATGCCAGTTGTATGGGAATCACATGAAAACAGACACTGACTTGGCAGGTCTGGAGCAAGGACTGGGATTCTGCTTTACTTTAGAAGACAATGGGCCATGGAAGCTCTACAAGTGGGGGAAATTTGGGGGCACTTTGATGAGCAAAGGCAATTAGGAACACTGAGAAAATTCTTCTCAATCTTTCAGTTCATAAAGGTGGATTAAGAAATTCAGGTGTATTCTAGAGGTAGACAAACATAAGAGGGACTGCAAAAGATTAGTTGATAATGTCGCCTCCCGAGAAGACTTACAGAAAGGCTTAGAACCACACTGTATAAAAGTAAATCTGTGTGAATTTTAAAGTAATGCCACCTTCCTGTTTATGCCCTCCTTCCAACAATACACATTTGTTGAAAGGCGTAGTCATGCAGAAATTTAGGCATATGGATTTGCATAGAGATGAGGCTATTACATGCCTGGTACAGAGTAGCTATTCAATAAAAATTTGTTAAAAGGATTAATGAAAAATGTTCATCTCAGAAGTGGGTTTTTTTAATTAAGAAAAATTGAAAATGAGGCCAGGCGTGGTGGCTCACACCAGTAATCCCAGCACTTTGGGAGACCGAGGCGGGTGGATCACCTAAGATCACGAGTTCGAGACCAACCTGACCAACACTGTGAAACCCCATCTCTACTAAAAGTACAAAATTAGCCAGGTGTGGATGGTGGCACATGCCTGTAATCCCAGCTACTCAGGATACTGAGGCAAGAGAATTGCTTGAACCCGGGCGTTGGAGGTTGCAGTGAGCTGAGATCGCACCATTGCTCTCCAGCCTGGGCAACAAGAGCAAAACTCCGTCTCAAAAAAAAAAAGAAAAAAGAAAGAAAACAAAGAAAAGAAAGGCTGAAAATGGGCCGGGCACGGCGGCTTACGCCTGTAATCCCAACACTATGGGAGGCGGAGGCAGGCAAATCACTTGTGTCAGGAGTTCAAGACCAGCCTGGTCAAAATGGTGAAACCCTGTCTCTACTAAAAATACAAAAATTAGCCCAGCATGGTGGCACACGCCTGTAATAAAAGCTACTCGGGAGGCTGTGGCATGAGAATCACTTGAACCCAGGAGGTGGAGGCTGCAGTGAGTCAAGATCGTGCCACTGCACTCCAGTCTGGATGACAGAGCAAGACTCTGTCTCAAAAGGAAACCTGAAAATGGTCTGAACATGTAACAATAAGATACTGGGTTTGCTATCATTTGGATGTTTGTCACCTAAAGCTCATGCTGAAATTTGATCCCCAGTGTTGGAGGAAGAGCACAATGTGAGGTGTTTGGGTCCTGTGGGTGGATCCTCATGAACAGATGAATGTCCTCCCTGGGGGTGGGGGTGAGTGAGTACCAGTTCCCACAAGAACTGGTTGTTAAAAAGAGCCTGGCACCTCCCGCTTCTCTTGTTTCCTCTCTCACCATGGGATCTCTGCACATTAGCTCCCCTTCCCCTTTCACATGAGTGGAAGCAGCCTGAGGACCTCACCAGAAGCCAAGCAAATGCCAATGCCATGCTTCTTGAACAGCCTGCAGAATTGTAAGCCAAGTAAACCTTTTTTTTTTTTAATAAATTACCCAGCCTTGGGTACTACCTTATAGCAACACAAAACAGACAAAAACAGGATTAAATAAATTACAGTGTATCCATGCAATGGAATACTGAAATAATTAAAAACTATTTGTTTAATTGGAGCTTGTTTAATCATCTAGAGGCTAATAGTCATACATTATTAAGGAGGGTATATTATTCTGTTCTCACCCTGCTAATAAAGACATACTTTATTATTTATAAAGGAAATTTATAAAGGAAAATTTATAAATTTTATATTTTAAAGGTAAGAGTAATTTATAAAGGAAAGAGATTTAATTGATTCACAGTTCCACATGGCTGGGAGGCCTCACAATTATGGTGGAAGACAAATGTGGAGTAAAGTCAAGTCTTACATGGTGGCAGGCAAAAGAGCATATGTAGAACTCCCCTTTATAAAACCATCATATTTCGTGAAACTTATTCACTATCACAAGAAGAGCATGGGAAAGACCCGCCCCCCTGATTCAATTACATCCCACTGGGTCCCTCCCATGACACTTGGGAATTATGAGAGCTACAATTCAAGATGAGATGTGGGTGGGGACACAGCCAAACCATATCAGAGGAGAAGTCTGTTTTATAAAACAATTTAAATTTCATTCTATTTTTATAAAAAATAAAGTGTGTTTATGTGTACATAGACATTACAGATCTATGTATTGAAGAAAGACTTGAAGGATATTCACCAAAATGTTAGTATCCTGGTGATTACCTGGATATGCCAAGTTTCCTACAATAAATATATATCTCCTTTAAGAAGAAAACAATAATAGTGATATTATTTTAGTAAATAATTTTTGAGAAGGCATCTTAGAAGCTCTTTTGAATAAAATTTCTGAATTTTGATACCAAAAATATCATCTATGCTTATTGCATGAAAACCAAATGGTCTCTTGGATAAGAATCCCACATTGTTCCTGTGTCCCTCCTGAGCTGTCTTTAGGGTGTTGATATGGTTTGGATCTGTGTCCCTGCCCAAATCTTATGTCAAATTGTAATCCCCAATGTTGGAGGTGGGGCCTGGTGGAAGGTGATTGAATCATGGGGCAGATTTCCCCTGTGGTGCTGTTCCTGTGACAGTCTTCATGAGATCTGGTGGTTTAAAAGTGTATGGCACTTCCCCCCACCTCTTTTGGTCCTTCTCCTGCCATGTAAGATGCCATGAACCCATATATCAGTCCGCTCTGCCACACTTTGGCAATGTTCAAGTTGAGACCATGAGTAAAAGCTCCCTGAGGCTTCCCTAGAAGCAGATGCTGACATGCTTCCTGTATAGCCTGTGGAACTGTGAGCCAATTAAATTTCTTCTGTTTATCAATTACCCAGTCTCAAGTTTTTGTTACTTTAGAGCAATGCAAGAACAGAGTAATACAGATGTAGTTCAATGAGAAAGGCAGAACCACTACGAGTGAGACAGACCCTAAGCAATCATGGGAGCTGGTAGGGCAGTTTGCGCAGGCCATTGCCCCTGTGTGTGGTGTGGAGCATAACATAACTATGAGTCAGCCAGGGGAAAAAAGCTAAATGTGGGTAAGAATAAAGAAAAAACTGAGAAGTGGAATCCATGTCCATCTTACCACCTCCAACTTCCATGTCATGGGTAACCTGCAGGAGAAGCTAGTGTCCTTTGTCCAGAGCTGCATGTGCATTTGTCCCACAATTCAGAAAAACTGAAGGAAGACAGCCTCTGAGAAATAAAGGAGCTACAGGCCTGATTGTGGCCCTAAACCCACAAAAGTGAAGTAGCGCATTGGTAACAATATGGGCAAGTGTTCTCTCCTGCCTAGCACTCTAAACCAAGCTTCAGAAAGTAAAAAATACAGGTGTATGGCATACCCCACCTCCCCTTTATAGAGTCTGCTCTGCCCATGACACCAGCTGGGGGCTTCCCGGGGGCCACCTGAGTCCATGTCCCCATCAGATGGACATTGGGAGGGGTGAGACCAGGACTGGCAGGGAGCAGTTATTTGCCTTTCTAGTCTCCCTCCCCAGCCATGCACTTTTGCCTTTAGAAAAATGATGGGGAAAACCTTGGCTCCTTTGTTCAGAAAGTGTTAATTGCCTGTGGGTTCTGGTGGCTGGGGAGAAGAGCAGGAAAGCAGAGTGCAGGTGGGTGGCTGAAAGGGAAGAGGGGAGGAACAGGGCAGAAACATGAAGGTGACCCTATCTAGCCCCCTGGAGAAGGGGTGAGAGGTCAGGTAGAGTAGCTGCTCAGTACACAAAATGTTGAAAGATAAGAAAAAAAAAAAAAGGAAAAAAAAGAAATCTCCTACAGTCTTACCACTACCCAGAGACAAGCATTATTTCATTTTATTGTATTTCCTTTCTCTCTTTCTTTCTCCACATAATTTGCTGGTATCCTTTTTAAGGAGTAATTACGTTATAAACATAATACAACTTTGTATCCTACTTTTCCCACTTAATTATTCCATCATAAGCATTTCTTCATGTTTCACAAACCTTTTTTAGATAAAATGTTCATCAGCTGCAGGCCAGGCGCGGCGGCTCACACCTGTCTGTAATCCCAGCACTTTGGGAGGCCGAGGCGGGCAGATCACCTGGGGTCAGGAGTCCGAGACCAGCCTGACAAATATGGAGAAACCCCGTCTCTACTAAAAATACAAAATTAGCCGGACGTGGTGGCACATGCCTGTAATTCCAGCTACTCAGGAGGCTGAGGCAGGAAAATTGCTTGAACCTGGGAGGCAGAGGTTGCAGTGAGCCGAGATTGCGCCACTGCACTCCAGCCTGGGCAACAAGAGTGAAACTCCATCTCAAAAAAAAAAAAAAAGTTCATCAGCTGCATAATAAAACAAACAAAAGGAATAAAAACATTTTCAGAAATGGAATGACTCAGAAACTTTGCCTTTCACAAATTCATTTTAGGAAGTTACTTTAGGAGGACATATTTAGCAACCCACTGAAATAAGCCAAGAAAAAGGGAAATGTATATATAACCCCAGAAAAAAATGAAGAGAGAACTTGTAATAGGAAGAATTCCAGGGGTAAGGTCTTAAGGGAAGTAAAAGGGATCTTAATAGATGTACATAATGAAATACAAGAAAACTGAGACTATGATAAAGTAAAATAGTGCAGTAAAAAGGAAGGGAATTTAGAAATTCAAGGGAAAAGCGAACACTGAATAAAAAAGAAAATATCATGATTCATTAGTTGGCTTTGCAGTGAAAAATAATTATTTAGTCGTGTTGATGTAAGTATGGTTTATTGATTTATAACAGAATAAAAGTATTGACAAAGAAGATTTAATTACACTGTTTCACCATTTCTAAAATACATGTTTTTCACATTTTTAACATTTCTGATCTTACAATCAATGGTGTCATAATAATAATCGACAATATATTTTCTTTCTTGGTATTAAAGTGGAATATCTTAAATTTTATGAAATATGTGAAATACACAATGTTTACAAAACAGAATGTAAATGGTGTTAATACTTAAAAATTTAAAAAGCACAGATGACAAAAATTTACAAAGTCAAAGAGGGATGAAGAATTAAAGCACTGACTGAGACACTAAGAACCTTATAAAGTAAAAAAAAAGTGTCTACAGTTTTCTTGGATCAAGAAATATGTCATAAGCATATTAAGACTATAAAGTAGTGTAAGGATATAAGAAAAACTGAACCAAAGTGGTTTTCCCACTTTTATACACTCAATATAACACACTGGCAACCAAAATGCATAGAAGAGGTTCCCCCACGCTGACCAAGCAATCAATTCTCTGGCAGATTCTACAGCAGACTCAGCTGAGCATCATCTAAGTCAATTCAATCCCAACACAAACTACCTGGAAATAGCAGCAGATCCCATAGGTTGAGGGTTCCTTCCCATAAGACTGCCCCCAACCTCAGATGCCAATCACAAACTCAGGTTGTGACCTGTGCTTCTGATCCAACAGCTATAAATTGGGGTTCCCACAATCCCATCCTCGGGTTTGGTTAATTTGCTACAGCAGCTCACAGAACTCTGGGAAGCTATTTATGTTTCCCAGTTTATTAATAAAGGGTATAAGAAATGACCTCTGCCAATGCTAGTTTGGAAGCTGGAAAATGTCACCCAATGGAATAATTTATAAACAAACGAATTAATTAACAGAAGCAGTTGGACTTGGTGGCTCATGCCTATAATCCCACCACTTTGGGAGGCTGAGGCAGGAGTACTGCTGGAGCTCAGGATTTCGAGACCAGCCTGGTCTCGAACATAGCAAAACCTTGTCTCTACTAAAAATCAAAAAAATTAGGCAGATGTGATGGTGCGTGGCTGTAGTCCCAGCTACTTAGGAAGCTGAGGCAGGAGGATCATTTGAGCCTGGGAGATTGAGGCTGCAGTGAGCTTGATCACACCACTGCACTCCAGCCTGAGTGACAGAAGGAACCCTGTCTCAGAAAAAAGAAAAGAAACTCTGAGAACCCTATAATCCAGGAATTTTTATGGAAGCTTCATCAAATAGGAATAATTATTAATGCCATCTCCAGCCCTTCTCCCTTCTCCAGAGAATGAGGGTGGGCTGGAAGTTCCAGGCTTCTAATCATAGCCTGGTCTTTCTGGTGACCAGCCTCTATCTAGCAGCCTACCAAGAGTTACCTGATTAGTACAAAAGACTCTCTTATTGCCCAGAAAATTCCAAGGGATTTAGGAGCTCTGTGTCAGATGCTAACATTCAGGAAATTACAAATGTCTTTGGAGTTTTGTGTCAGGAACCAGAGCAGAGACCAAATATTAGAACAAAAGATTATCCTAGCACCACTATCTAAAAAGGTATTAAGAACTCTGTTTCAAGAACCAGAGCAGAAACCAAACATTAAAACGAAAGAGTCTCCTAGCACTCCTATTGCTCAGGAAACTACAAGAGTTTTAAGAACTCTGTGCCAGGGACTAGGGGGCAGAGACCAATATGTGTATTTTTTATTGCACAACAGCCAATTAGAAATTAAAATACTAATATATTATCATAAATATCAGAGTAAAAGCAAAGGTATTTTTTTCCAAAAAAAAAAAAAAAATCTACCAGACAAAAAGGAATCACAGTTTGAGTTCTTACAAAGTTTCTAGTGTTCTTCTAGTGCATGATTTTAATTATTATATTTTGAACAGCAAAGTACTATCTGGGGAAGATACATTAATCTGAGATTACATCTACCAATGCCAACTGGGAATTTGTTGCCTAATGGGACAATTTGTAAACTTATTAATCTATTAATCAGCAAAGAAACAACCTCAAAATTACACCGACAATAAACTTCTGCTTCAGATCCCAAGTTTGCAGGCCAGCTGAGGCAGATCACACTTTGTGTTTCTTCTTCTCCTCAGAAAAGTAGTCTGGGAGAAGGATGGCCTTCTTGTGGTCATGGTAGAAGCACAAGAGAACAAGCTCCACTGCTCAAGCACATTTTAGGTCCTGTTTACCTGACATCTGTGAAGATCCTGTTGCCCAAAGCAAGTTTCATGGTCAAGGACCAAGTCAAGAATGGGTAGCATACTCCACCTTTTGGTTAGAGGAACTGCAAACTTAATTATGTGGTAAAGGATATGGATGGGAGAAAATTGGGACAAATAATTCAATCTACCACAGACAGTTACCAAAATTTGCCAAAAAGCTGTGTTCTGTTCACCAAGACAATGTTTTCACGAAGGACAATTAGCCTATCAAGGAAGAAAGGTAAAAACAAGGAAGGAAGGAAGGTAAAAACAAGGAAGGAAGGAAGGAAGGAAGGAAGGAAGGAAGGAAGGAAGGAAGGAAGGAAGGAAGGAAGGAAGGAAGGAAGGAAGGAAGGAAGGAAAGAAAGGAGGGAAGGAGGGAGGGAGGGAAGGAGGAAGGGAAGGAAGGAGAAAACAATGTGGAGGCTCCTCAAAAAATTAAAAATAGAACTACCATATGATCCAGCAATCACATTTCTCAATATATATCAAAAAGAACTGAAATTAGTCTCAAAGAGAGATCTGAACTCCCATATTCACTGTAGCATTGTTCACAATAGCCAAACTATGATATCAACCTAAATGCCCATTAGCAGATAGTGATATGCTTTGGCTGTGTCCCCACCCATCTCATCTTGAATTGTAACTCCCACAGTTTCCAAGTGTCAGGGGAGGAACCCAGTGGGAGGTAATTGAATCATGGGAGCAGGTCTTTCCCATGCTGTTCTCATGATAGTGAATAAATCTGAGATCTGGTGGTTTTAAAAACGGGAGTTTCATTGCACACGTTCTCTCTCTTTGCCTGCCGCCATCCATGTAAGATGTGACTTGCTCCTCCTTGCCTTCCACCGTGATTGTGAGGCCTCCCCAACCACATGGAACTGTAAGTCCATTAAACCTCTTTCTTTTGTAAATTGCCCAGTCTCAGGTATGTCTTTATCAGCAGTGTGAAAACGGGCTAATACAGTAAATTGGTACCAGCAGAGAGCACACTGCTGAAAAGGTACCCAGAAATGTGGAAGTGACTTTGGAACCGGGTAACAGGCAGAAGTCAGAACAGTTTGGAGGACTCAGAAGAAGACAGGAAAATGTGGGAAAGTTTGGAGCTTCCTAGAGACTTGTTGAATGGCTTTGACCAAAATATTGACATGCACAATGAATTCCAGGCTGAGGTGGTCTCAGACTGAGATGAGGAACTTGTTGGGAACTGGAGCGAAGGTGATTCTTGTTATGTTTTAGCAAAGAGACTGGTGGCATTTTGTCCCTGCCCTAGAGATTTCTGGAACTTTGAACTTGAGATAGATGATTTAGGGTATCTGGTGGAAGAAATTTCCAAGCAGCAAAGCATTCAAGGGGTGACTTGGGTACTGTTAAAGGCATTCAGTTTCAAAAGGGACACAGAGCATAGAAGTTTGGAAAATATGAAGCCTGACAATGCAATAGAAAAGAAAATCCCATTTTCTGAGGAGAAATTCAAATCGGCTGCAGAAATTTGCATAAGTAATGAGGAGCCGAATGTTAATCACCAAGACAATGGGGAAAATGTCTCCAGGGCATGCCAGAGACCTTTGCAGCAGCCCCTCCCATCACAGGCCCGGAAGCTTAGGAGGAAGAAGTTATTTCATGGGCTGGGCCCAGGGTCCCTGTGCTGTGAGAAGCCTAGGGACTTGGTGCCCTGTGTCCCAGCCACTCTAGCCACTCTAGTGGCTAAAAGGGGCCAATGTAGAGCTCAGGTCGTCGTTTCAGAGGGTGCAAACCTCAGCCTTGGCAGCTTCCACGTGGTGTTCAGCCTGCAGGTGCACAGAAGTCAAGAATTAAGGTTTGGGAACCTCTGCCTAGATTTCAGAAGATGTATAAAAATGCCTGGATGCCCAGGCAGAAGTTTGTTGTAGGGGTGGTGTCCTCATGGAGAACCTCTGCTAGGGCAAGAACCTGTGAAGGGAAATGGGGCGGTGGGAGTCCCCACACAGATTCCCTACTGGGGCACTGCCTAGTGGAGCTGTGAGAAGAGGACCACATCCTCCAGACCCCAGAATAGTAGATCCACCCACAGCTTGCACCGTGTGCCTAGAAAAGCCACAGACACTCAACACCAGCCAGTGAAAGCAGCCGGGAGGAAGGCTGTACCCTGCAAAGCCACAGGAGTGGAACTTCCCAAGACTATCCACCTCTTGCATCAGCATGACCTGGATGTGAGACATGGA
Organism: Macaca mulatta; assembly: GCF_049350105.2. Taxonomy (NCBI): domain Eukaryota; kingdom Metazoa; phylum Chordata; class Mammalia; order Primates; family Cercopithecidae; genus Macaca; species Macaca mulatta. Next base: position 111,997,156 of record NC_133409.1, read on the forward strand.
GTCAAAGGAAATCATTTTGAACCTTTAAGATTTGACTGCGTGACTAGATTTTGGACTTGCATGGGACCTGTAGCCCCTTTGTTTTGGGCAATTTCTCCCATTTGAAATGGCTGTATTTACCCAATGCCTGCACCTCCATTGTATCTAGGAAGCAACTAATCTGCTTTTGATTTTACAGGTTCATAGGCAGAAAGGACTTGCTTCATCTCAGATGAGACTTGGGACTGTGGACTTTTGAGTTAATGCTGAAGTAAGACTTTAGGGGACTGCTGGAAAGGCATGACTGGTTTTGAAATGAGATTTGGGAGGGGTCGGGGTGGAATGATATGGTTTGACTGTGTCCCAACCCATATCTCATCTTGAATTTCCACATGTTGTGCGAAGGTCCCAATAGGAGGTAATTGAATCATGGTGGGGGGATCTTTCCTGTGCTGTTCTCATGATAGTGAATAAGTCTCATGAGATCTGATGGTTTTTAAAATCGGAGTTTCCAGCCAGTTGTGGTGGCTCAGGCCTGTAATCCCAGCACTTTGGGAGGCTAAGGTGGGCAGATCACCTGAGGTCAGGAGTTTGAGACCAGCCTGGCCAACATGGTGAAACCCTGTCTCTACTAAAAATATAAAAATTAGCCAGGCGTGGTGGTGTGCACCTGTAATCCCAGCTACTCAGGAGGCTGAGACAGGAGAATCACTTGAACCCGGAAGGTGAAGGTTGCAGTGAGCCCAGATTGCACCATTACACTCCAGCCTTGGTGACAAAAGCGAAACTCCATCTCAGAAAAAAAAAAAAAGTGGAAGTTTCCCTGCACAAGCTCGCTCTTTGCCTGCTGCCATCTGTGAAAGACATGACTTGCTCCTCCTTGCCTCCCACCATGATTGTGAGACCTCCTTAGTCACATGGAACTGTAAGTCCATTAAGCCCTTTTTACTGTATAAATTACCCAGTCTTGGTGTATCTTTATCAGCAGCATGAAAACAGACTAATACAATAATACTGTATGTGTATTCTTGAAATATGCTTTGGCTTAAAGAGTGGATCTTAAACGTTCTCACCACATACACACACACACACACACACACACAAATGGTAACTGTAAGGTGATGGATGTTATAATTAGCTTGCTTATGGTCATTATTCCACAATGTATATCAAACATCACATACATCACATTGTATTCCTTAAATATATAAAATTTTGTCAATTACACCTCAATATCACTGGGGTAAAAAAGAGAGGATGGAACGAAGCCATGGATTTAAATGGACTTTTGGTTTTCAGACACTTCCTATGTAACTACCAACTTGTCTTACGAGGGAGCACTGCAGATGGGGCACTAAAAAGCTATCCACTCCTTCCTTCTGCTATGTATTCCTTTGCCAGAGTCTGGAAAGCTAAAATAGGCAACTTTCTAGGCTCAATCCAGCTAGACGTGTCCATGTATGGTAATCCTTGACAAAGAGATGTAAAATGAAGACTGAAGAGAAAGCATTCTCTTCCTGAATGGAGACAACACCTCAAGGGAACTAGCCTTTGGCTCTTCCACTTTTGTCCTGCCCAGAACCCAGGCACCATGCTTTGAAACTCAGAAGATGAATGACACCCAAGAAGGGAAGATTGGAATGAGAGGTAGAAAACACTGGATCACTAAGTGCACAATAAAGCAGCTGTAGCAGCCCTGGACTGGGCCAAATGCCCTCTTCCGCATCAATCCATCTCTTTGCAGGAAGGACCTCCTGACTAAGTGCCAGACTTTCAGGCATGGACCTTTCCCCCAGAGGACTCTCCCTTTGGGTAAGATTGGCCAGCTGCATGGAGAGTCTACCATTGCCTCAAAGCTCTCTCTGCAGCCACTGCCCTTTCACTGCTCATCCAGAACACAAAAGCTCATTTTTCACATCCTGTCTGCCCCCACAAAATACAACAAACACACCCTTCAGGTCAGTGATTTCTACCAAGGTTAAGCCGTCTTTGCCTAGGGGCAATTTCCGCACCTACTCTTAAATACTTTTCTTTCAAGTATGCCACGCCCTTCCACTGGCACATTTTAGTCAAAGGTATCATCAATCAAGTTTCAACGGCTGTTAAAAGATTATATTTACCTCCTTATGCAAAAATGTGTTTGCCTGTTGAAATTCTAGCAAATCAGATTTCTTCAAAAAGGAATTGTATAAAGAAAAAGAATAAAAAATAATACACGTACATAAATCTGCATGTAATATATTTAGAAAATAGTCGTAGAAATATAAAAATGGCTTGAAATGGCAACAAACCAAATAGAAGTGAATCACAAATTCACTCATATCTCTGGGTTTGTGGTCTTGGCTTTACTTTCTTAGGTTACCTGCCCCAGATCTTGGGCTGAATCCTTTATCAGCCACGTATAGTTTTATTTTCCTCTAGAACAAAACACTATCATAAACTTTCCACGTAAAATGTGGTTCACCAAAACCACACTGAAAAACATCTATACCCGGGCGTGGTGACTCATGCCTGTATTCCCAGCACTTTGGGAGGCCAAGGGAGGCAGATCACCTATAGTCAGGAGTTCGAGACCAGCCTGGCAACATGGTGAAACCCCATCTCTACTAAAAACACAAAAATTAGCTGGGCGTGGTGGCTCGTGCTTATAATCCCAGCTACTCAAAGGCTGAGGCACGAGAATCATTTGAACCCAGGAGGCAGAGGTTGCAGTGAGCTGAGATTGTGCCACTGCACTCCAGCCTAGACAACAAAGGGAGACTCCATCTCAAAAAAAAAGAAAAGAAAAACATCTATGATTTTTCTCTCATTTGTTTTCTCTATTTTTTTCTCATTTGTTTTCTCTATTGTTGCTAGTATTAAAATATGAAATGCTGCCTTTCCCTGCTTGATAAAATATTAAACTTTTTTTTTTAATTATCCAAGGGTACAGGATTAAGGACATTTTAATTGTAAACTGCAGAAACCTTTAGAAGTGGGCTCTAAAAACTTTTGGAATATAACTTTTTTTCTCCAAAACTTATATTAACAATGGTGATTCCTTTACATTTCACATGACATTCTACAAGCAAAATATACTTCGTCAGACTCAGTTCTGACATTATCTCATCCATCCTGGCTGGACTTGCTTTGCCATGCAGTCCCCACTTCAGGACTCGCCCTGAGCCTGTGTCTTTCACACACTTGCCACATTTTCACTTCTGCTCACCCTCCCAGGCTCAGCTCTAAAAATAGTAAAAGAATTTTTAGCTGGAAACATGGGCACCCAAAATTAACTACATTTCCCAGTCTTACTTGCAGCTGAGTGTGGCCACGGAGTTGTTAGTGAAAATAGTGTGTGCATCCTCTGGGAAATGTCCCCAAAGGGAGGAGGCATTTCTTTTCCCTTTCTTTCCCTCTTTCCTTCTAGTGGAATACAGACATGGTGGCTGGAGCTGGAGCAGCCATCTAGAACCAGCAGTTGAGTTTAGAAAAGGAGGCCATGCCAGCCGGGCGCAGTGGCTCATGCCTATAATCCCAGCACTTTGGGAAGTCGAGGCGGGGGGATCACATGAGGTCAGGAGTTCAAGACCAGCCTGGTCAACATGGCGAAACCCGTCTCTACTAAAAATACAAAAATTAGCTGGGTGTGGCACGCACGTGTAATCCCAGCTACTTGGGAGACTGAGGCAGGAGAATTGTTTGAACTGGAAGGTGGAGGTTGGAGTAAGCCGAGATCGCACTACTATATTACAGCCTGGGCAACAAGAGTGAAACTCTGTCTCAAAAAAAAAAAAAAAAAAGTAAAAGTAAAAAAGAAAAGGATGCCCAATGATAGAAGTCTAAGTCCCTGACTCCTCTGGAGTTCTTTTTTTTTTCTTTTTGAAGTGTCTGGCTCTGTCACTCAGACTGGAGTGTAATGGCTGGATCATAGTTCACTGCAGCCTCGAACTCCTGGGCTCAAGTGATCCTCCCACCTCAGCCTGCCCATGGGGACTACATGCCACCACACCTGAATAACCTTGTTTATTTTTAGTAGAGACAAGGTCTCACTGTGTTACCCAGGCTGGTCTTGAACTCCTAAGCTGAAGCAATTGCACCTCGGCTTCCCAAAGCATTGGGATTACAGGTGTAAGACATCACGCCTGGCTCCTCCGGACTTCTTTTTTCTTTTTCTTTTTCTTTAAAAAAAAAAAAAAAAAAAAAAAAAACTAGGGTCTGGCTGTGTTGCCCAGGCTGGAGTACAGTGGGGTGATCTCAGCTCACTGCAATCTCTGCCTCCTGGGTTCAAGCAATCCTCCCACCTCAGCTTCCCAAGTAGCTGAAACCACAGGTGCCTGCTAGTACGCCCAGTTAATGTTTTGTGTTTTTTGTAGAGACAGGGTTTCACCATGTTGCCCAGCTTGGTCCCAAACTCCAGAGCTCAAGTGATCTGCCCGCCTCGGCCTCCCAAAGTGCTGGGATTACAGGCATAAGTCACCACTCCCCCACCCTCCTCTGGACTTCTTGTGAGAGAAATAAACATCTATCTTGTTTAAGCCATTGCAACTTTGAGTTTTCTATTACTCATAGAAAGAGATAACTAATATACTACATGTATATCAATTTGCCATGTATCCTTCAGTCTATCTGCAAGTTCTCATTTCTCTTCCATTGATTTATTTGTCTATCACTGGGCCAAACACCTCATGCTTTAACTAATATAACTTTGTGTTAGGTTTTGATATCTAATAGGCAAATCTCCACCCTTAGTTCTCTTTCAGAATTGTTTTTGACTGTTCTTAGACTATTACTTCTCCATTTGAATTTTAGTCTGTCTAGTTCCAGAGGGAAAAGTGTGATGGCATTTTTATTGCCATGATGTTTCCATTTAACTTGTAGATTAACTTAGAATCAACACCTTTATGAAACTGAATGTTCCTATACATGAGCGTGGTATAGTTCCATATTGATGTTTTTGTGTACTACAATAATATTTCATACTTTACTCCATAAATGTCTACGTATCCTGTGTCAGATTTATAGACCTAACGTTATCGTAAATGGTGCATTTTATTTTATTTCATTACCTGATGGGTTATTGGTGATATACACAAGATTTTTTGCATTTTGGGCTTGTATTCAACAACCCTACTGAACTCTTCACTGAACTCTTATAAGTTCCTAAAAGTATGTCTGTAAAGCCTCTTGAATTTTCTTTTTTTTTTTTTTTTTTTTTTGAGACAGGGTCTTGCTTTGTCACCCAGGCTGGAGTGAAGTGGCACAATCACAGCTCACTGTAGCTTCAAACTCCTGGGCTTAAGCAATCCTCCCACCTTAGCCTCCCAAGTAGCTGGGACTATAGGCATGAGCCACCATGCCTGGCTAATTTTTTGTATTTTTAGTAGAGACAGGGTTTCACCATATTGCCCAGGCTGGTCTCAAACTCCTGAGCTCAAGCAATCTGCCTGCTTCGGCTTTTCTAAGTGCTAGGATTACAGGCGTGAGCCACCACGCATGGCTCTCTTGAATTTTCTATTAATTTGTTTCCATAAAGCAACCACAGGGAAATGAAAAAAGTAAAAGTGTGAATACACTTTGAGTGTGAATAGCACTAAGAGTCTCAAAACAGAAGAGTAGGATAAGTAAGAAGTTCAGGTGCCAGTCATAAAGCCTCATCAATAACACAGCAACAGGACTAACAAGGCAACTTTGGAATACTGAGCAAGGATATAAAATAGCTCACCTCAGGGGGAAAGGCTAGCACTGGAACCAGAAGTCAGGCCATGAAAGACAAGAGCTGGAGTGGAAGGAGGGAGGGAAGGGGAGAGTCTGGAAAGATTCAAGCACCAGAGGCAGTAGCTCAACCAGACAACAACGTCACTCCCATGGAGGTCATTTATGGCAGATCAATTTGTCAGTCTCCAAAATGGAGTTTGTTCAATCTAAAGAGCTTAAGAGCAAAAGTTTCTTTATTTTGGTTGAGACACTGGCCTTCCCCTCCCAATACTGGAGGTAATACCATTACAAAGGAGAAAAGAGTAAAGTGGAAGAGAAAAGATCTGGATCCTCACCTCACCAAGGAAGGACCCCTAAAAGCCAATTCATCCTGAAACCTTTGACTTCTCATAAACAGTGAAAAGTGAAGATAATTCTCTTGGGCTGCAGTGTCTCTCCAGGGACCGTAGTTAATACATTCTTTACAATTCCCATCACCACTTCTGGGTTCTTTGGTGTTTTGCTTTGTTTTGTTTTTTAATCTTTGTTACATGTTTATATGGGTTTTCAGAAATGACTCAAAATTTTAGAGTGTGACCCCTCTTCATTCCAGATGTCTATCTAAGGACCCGTGGAATAACATTAAGATAATAATTTTCCTCAATAAGACACTTAGTTTTTTGTGTATGAAGGTCTAAAGCAGAAATGAAGAATAGCAGTTGGGGCTGAAGGTCCATAAGGTGACAGACACTTAAGTTCATCTACATTTTACATTCTGAATACAGGAAAAGCCTGCTGCAGATGGTCATCATCATGCTAGTGTCCATAGAACTGTCAGAACACTGCCCAGGTTCCCTAGCAGCTGCCATTCTGCACCAGCCTGCCACCTAGTGGTCAAGGAAGTTGATGCAACATATTATTGGAGATAGCACATGAACCCCACATAGCCTCATCCTTTTCTCGTGTCTCAGAGTTAATGATTACTGGGTAAAATCAAGGGAAAGAGAACATATATTTCTGTTACAAACCAGCAGCAGTGGCTTGCACCTGTAGTCCCAACACTTTGGCAAGCCGAGATGGGAGGATCGCTTGAGGCCAGGAACTCAAGACCAGCCTGATCAATATAGCAAGACCCCATCTCTATACATTTAAAATTTAAAAATTATATATATATAAATTTTACATGTGTATACATGTATATACATATATGCGCATGTATATATATATACACACACACACACCAACCTGGCCAACATGGTGAAACCCTGTCTCTATAAAAAATACAAAAATTAGCTGGGCGAGGTGATGCACACTTGTAATCCCAGCTACTTGGGAGGCTGAGAGAGAAGAATCACTTGAGTCCAGGAGATCGAGGTTGTAGTGAGCCAAGATCACACCACTGCACTATAGCCTGGGTGACAGAGTGAGACTCCATTTCAAAAAAAAAAAAAAAGATATGTCTGTAACAATGTTTCTTAGTGCATTCAGGCTGCTGTAACAAAATAGACACAAACACAGAAATGTATTTCTTACAGTTCTGGAGGCTGGGAAGTCCAAGATCAAGGTGCTGGTGGATTCAGTATCTGGTAAGGACCCTTTTCCTAGTTCATAGATAATACTTCCTTGCTGTGTCTTCACATGGTAGAAGGGGCTAGGCAGTTCTCTTGGGACCTCTTTTATGAGGGCACTAATCTCATTCATGAGGACTCTGCCTTCATGACCTAATCACCTCCAAAAGGCTCCACCTCCTAATACCACCACATTGGTGATTAGGTTTCAACATACGAATTTGGGGTAGTGGGTAGAGGGACATAAACATTCATACCAGAGCACAGTGTGACAATGGTAATACAGTTATTGATAAAACTAAGAAAAGATGCTCCTAATTGTAAAAAAAAAAAAAAAGTAATTTTTTTTTCAGACGGAGTCTTGCTCTGTTGCCCAGGCTGGAGAGCAGTGGCATAATCTCAGATCACTGCAACCTCTGCCTCCCAGGTTCAAGCTATTCTCCTGCGTCAGCCTCCCTACTAGCTGGGATTACAGGTGTGCACCATCATACCTGGCTAATTTTTGTATTTTGAGTAGAGACGGGGTTTCACCATGTTGGTCAGGCTGGTCTCGAACCCTTGACCTCAGGTGATCTGCCTGCCTTGGCCTCTCAAAGTGCTGAAATTACATGCATAAGCCACCACGCCCAGCCAAAAAGTAATTCTTTTGTTTTTTTTCTTGAGACAGGGTCTTGCTCTGTTGCCCAGGTTGGAATGCAGTGGCATCATCTTGGCTCACTGCAACCTTGACCCTCAAGGTTTAAGTGATTCTGTCCCACCTCAGCCTTCCGAGTAGCTGGGATTACAGGCAAGCATTACCATGCCTGGCTAGTTTTTGATTTATTTATTTATTTATTTATTTATTTATTTATTTATTTATTTGAAATGGAGTCTCACTCTGTCACCCAGGCTGGAGTGCAGTGGCGCAAACTTGGCTCACTGTAGCCTCGCCTCCTGGGTTCAAGCTACTCTCCTGCCTCAGCCTCTGGAGTAACTGGGATTACAGGCATGTGCCACCATGCCTGGCTAATTTTTTTTTTCTTTTTTTTTTTTTTTAATGGAGTCCTGTTCTGTCACCCAGGCTGGAGTGCAGTGGTGCAACCTTTGCTCACTGCAGCCTCTGCCTCCCAGGTTCAAGCAATTCTCCTGCCTCAGCCTCCTGAGTAGCTGAGATTACAGGCATATGCCATCATGCCCAGCTAATTTTTGTATTTTTAGTAGAGGCGGGATTTCACCATATTGGTCAGGCTGGTCTCGAACTCCTGACATTGTGATCTACCCGCCTCGGCCTCCCAAAGTGCTGGGATTACAGGCATGAGTCACCGCCATGCCACCCGGCCTAATTTTTTGTATTTTTAGCAGAGGCGGGGTTTCACCATGTTGACCAGGCTGGTCTCGAACTCCTGACCTCAAGTGGCTCACGTCTGTAATCCCTGCACTTTGGGAGGCCGAGGTCGGTGGATCATTTGAGGTCAGGAGTTTGAGACCAGCCTGGCCAACGTGGTGAAACCCTGTGGGAGGCTGCAGTGTGCCGAGATCATGCCATTGCACTCCAGCCTAGGGGACAGAGAGAGCCTCTATCTCAAAAAAAAAAAAAAAAAAAAAGAGAGAGTCACTACTTGGTAGACCTTGACTAGCTTTAGCTCTTTATTGGCCAGACATTTTTTTTTAATCCCTTCAGTTGACATAAATCAAATTATAAAAAAACTATCACCCCAGGCTGGGGGTGATGGCTCACGCCTGTAATCCCAGCACTTTGGGAGACCAAGACAGGCAGATCACCTGAGATCAGGAATTGGAGACCAGCTGGCCAACATGGTGAAACCCCAATTCAACTAAAAATACAAAAAGTAGCCGGTTGTGATAGCAAACACTTGTAATCCCAGCTGCTCAGGAGGCTGAAGCAGAAGAATTGCTTGAACCCAGGAAGCAGAGGTTGCAGTGAGAAATGGTGCCACTGCACTCCAGCCTGGGCGACAGAACAAGACCCCGTCTCAAAAAAAAAAAGAAAAAGAAAAAGAAAATACATGGTTATCAAACAATGAAACAATATGAAGGAACCTTAAATGCTTATTGTTAATGAAAGAAGCCAATCTGAAAAGACTACATACCGTATGATTCCAACCATTCTGGCAAAGCTCAGTTGGCCGACATTATTTTGATAGTTTCAAGTATGTCTCAGAGTGAGTGTTTTCATTGTTGACATTTTCTGATTATTTAGGCATAGGAATGAGTGAATTAAATGTTATGACACTGGTTTAAGGAAATTAATGCTATCATAACTTTATAAAGCTTGGAAGGGATGGACTTCCTTTTTTTTCCCACCCAGGCTGGACTACAGTGGCACGATCTGGACTCATGCAACTTCTGCCTCTAGGGCTCAAACCATCATCCCACCTCAGCCTCCCGAGTAGCTGCAACTATAGGTGTGCACCCTGGCTAATTTTTTGTATTTTTAGTACAGACAGGGTTTCACCATGTTGCCCAGGCTTGAAAGGACTTGCAATGATAGCTTCAGTTCTATCTCAGAGTCATTGTTTCTCATTGGTTTATTTCTGATTACTTAGGCATGGGAATGTATACATTGAATGCTATGATAAAGTTTTAAGGAAATTATCCTACCTTTGGATTCGATGGTCAATACAACACAAGTCTTCAAAAGGAATTCCAATTATTACTTAGTTAAAACCCAGTCATCCCCACCCTGTCCCTCTTCATTGTTGTGCAACAGGTGGTGATTTGGAAACCTAGACAATATTCTAATTCCATTTCTTATACCCTACTGTCATGAGGAAACAGATCAGCACCATCCTTTAAAAATGGTATATTCCTTAAAGAACCTTTTCATTATGAAAAATTTCAAATCTACACCAGGCAAAGAATAAGATAATCAACTACTATAGATTATTTTGCCAAATTTGTTCCATCTATCTCCCATTCTACCATCTTTACCTCCCTGTGCATGAGGAATACATAAATGATGTACTGGAACTCAGCATGGAAAAAGCATGGGATCTGGAGGAAGCCTGACACACATTCTAACTCCTGCGCTTAAGCAGGTTACTCTCTCTGATGTCAGATTTTCTCAACTATATAATGAGTATAAAGATACCAAACATAGCTGGGTGCTGTGGCTCACACCTGTAATTTCAGCACTTTGGGAGGCTGAGGCTGGCAGATCTCTTGAGCCCACGAGTTCAAGACCACCCTGGACAACATAGTGAGACCCCATCTCTACTTCAGTTAAATTTTTTTGGGGGGGAGCCCAGGCACAATGGCTCACGCCTGTAATCCCAGCACTTTGGGAGGCTGAGGCGGGCAGATCACAAGGTCAGGAGTTTGAGACCAGCCTGATCAACATGGAGAGGCCCCGTCTCTACTAAAAATACAAAAATGAGCCAGGCGTGGTGGTGCATGCCTGTAATCCCAGCTACTCAGGAAACTGAGGCAGGAGAATCACTTGAACCCAGGAGGCAGAGGCTGCAGTGAGCCAAGAGCACACCGCTGCACTCCAGCCTGTGCAACAGAGCGAGACTCTGTCTCAAAAAAAAAGAAAAAAAAAAGAAATTTAAGATACCAAACACTGGATGCTAGAGAGTTAAATAACATGTATAACTTCTTACTGTGGTGTCTGACACATAGCAGGCACTGAGTATTCATTTTCTTTTGCTTCTTATTACATTGGACCAAAGCAGTGGCAGGTATATTCTTTTCATGTGAATTTTAGCTTGCAAGCACAGTTGCCACAGAGTTATTAAGAAGTTAATAACTGTATTAGTCCATTTTCACACTGTTGATAAAGACACACCTGAGACTGGGCAGTTTACAAAAGAAAGAGGTTTATTGGACTTAACAGTTCCATGTTGCTGGGGAAGCCTCATAATCATGGCAGAAGGTGAAAGGCACGTCTCACATGGCAGCAGGCAAAAGAAGAGAGCTTGTGCAGGGTACCTCTCACTTTTAAAACCATCAGATCTCATGAGATTCATTCACTATCACTTGAACAGCACAAGAAAGATCTGCCCCCACGATTCAATTATCTCTCACCAGGTCCCTCACACAACACATGGGAATTATGGGAGCTACAAGATGAGATTTGGATGGGAACACAGAGCCAAACCATATCAATAACCTTAGTTTCTGGCTTTACTATAATCATCTCTTCTCCTTCAGGTAAAAGTCCTCCCCACAGTCCACCCATGATTTTTTTCCAGGAAAAACAAAAGCAACCCTGCTGTCCCCATAAAAGGCATTATCATTACCTTATTAACTCACCAAGGCTCTTCTCCACGAAAAGTGTTGTACCGGGTCTGCCTCTCTTGACATCACAATGGCTAAGATGGCAACCTTGCTACATGAGAGACAATCATGTAATGATAAAGCAATAGAGCTATTAAATTTTTTTCAAACAAACACAAATTAATGTAAAAGAGAATGCAAATTTAACAGATTAAATACCTTTTCTCAATTGTCCTATCCTTCAAAATACTGTTAGAACTTTTGTTCTAGAACTGTCTTAACTCTTAGATCTCTCTCCTTCACATATCTCATTATTTTATACTCACAAGTTAAAACTGAGACCTAGTTGAAGTGCATCCCTTTATTGTTATTTTTTATTTTTAGATACCAGGTCTCACTGTGTTGCCCCAACTGGCAGGCTGGCATGATCATGGCTCACACTGCAGCATTGAAGTCCTGGCCTCATGGAATCCTCTCACCTCAGCCTTGTGCTTTCCTTTATATGTAAGGATGTCACCACACAGCATGCTTAATTATCTACTTATTGCTGTTGGCTTTTATGTGGGGTTTAGGGAGTAGATCAATCAATCACATTCTGTAGATTAAGTTTTGGTTTTCTGTTGTTGGGTATTTGCTCTTTGGGGTCTTTGTGTTTGTTTATTTCCACAAAGAAGCCTATCAATAGGGATTAGAGTAATTTCACCAACTGATATAACCAATTCTGATGGAATTTTTTTTAAATAGACAGGATTGAACTTAACTATTCTGATTCATTAGCATTATGACTACTGACTTATAAGGTTACAATTTTTATTCATGAGGAATTCAATTAAATAGATAAACTATGGCTCTGCTCTAGATACTTGCCAGTGAAGTATTAAATCTTTTCATTAAAAAAAAATAAAGATAAACTAAGCATGACTACATTTCTCGTTTTACTGAAATTACTGAATGGAAAAACCAGTATAAATGTGCCCTATTAAAAGAACACCTAGGCCGGGCGCGGTGGCTCAAGCCTGTAATCCCAGCACTTTGGGAGGCCGAGACGGGCGGATCACGGGGTCAGGAGATCAAGACCATCCTGGCTAACACGGCGAAACCCCGTCTCTACTAAAAATACAAAAAACTAGCCGGGCGAGGTGGCGGCGAGTGCCTGTAGTCCCAGCTACTCAGGAGGCTGAGGCAGGAGAATGGCGTGAACCCGGGAGGCGGAGCTTGCAGTGAGCCGAGATGGTGCCACTGTACTCCAGCCTGGGCGACAGAGCGAGACTCTGTCTCAAAAAAAAAAAAAAAAAAAAAAAAAAGGCCGGGCGCGGTGGCTCACGCCTGTAATCCCAGCACTTTGGGAGGCCGAGGCGGGCGGATCACAAGGTCAGGAGATCGAGACCACGGTGAAACCCCGTCTCTACTAAAAATACAAAAAATTAGCCGGGCGCGGTGGCGGGCGCCTGTAGTCCCAGCTACTCAGGAGGCTGAGGCAGGAGAATGGCGTAAACCCAGGAGGCGGAGCCTGCAGTGAGCCGAGATCGCGCCACTGCACTCCAGCCTGGGCGACAGAGCGAGACTCCGTCTCAAAAAAAAAACAAAACAAAACAAAAAAAAAAAAAAAAAAAAGAACACCTAAAAAATGAAGATCCAGCTATTTCTTTTCAAAAGAATTAATCACAGCTTCTCTATACATCATAAACTCTACTGTGTCATCTTAAATATTATTGAATTTATATAAAACTCGAAGAATATATTTATCAGAAAAAGAGCCATCATTGTATTAATTGGTAGGTTGTGATGATGTTTTAACATGAAATATCAAAATCCATTGATTTATGGACTGGCTTCAGCGGAGAAAGACCTTTACCAATAGGCCAGGCTAGAGATCCCAGGAGCCTCTCAAATGTTTTCTATGTCCTGAGTGATACTCGGTGCTTAAAGAATAAATAAATAAATAGTTTCTTATGATGTGCACATTCATTCCTCCCTTCTCCTAGAGGAGTAATTTCAGGGTTGTGTACATTCTCCCAATCTCGCAGTCATCAGACTGCTATAAACCACCCATCCCATTTCCTTAGGGCAATGCACTAAAAAAAAAAACAGGACTGTAAAACTCCTAGAAAAAAACATAGAAATACAGAGTCTTGGCAATGATTTCTTAGACATGACACCAAATGCACAGACAACAAAGCCAAAAGCAAAACTAGACAAGTAGGACTACATCAAACTAAAAAGCTCCTACATAGTAAAGGAAACAACAGAGAGAAAGGACAACCTACTAAATGGGAAAAAATATTTGCAAACTATACATTTAACAAACGGTTAATACCAAAAATATATAAGTAGCAAAAAAACCCTAAATAATCCTATTAAAAAGTAGACAAGGGACTTGAATAGGCATTTCTGAAAAGAAGACATATAAATGGCCAACAGATATTTGAAAACATGCTCAACATCACTAACCATCAGAGAAATGCAAATCAAAACCACAAGATATTATCTGACACCTGTTAGGGTGGCTATTATCAAAGAAACAAAAGGTAACAAGTGTTGGCAAGGCTGTGGAGAAAAGGGAACCCTTGTATGCTTGAGGTAGTTATGTAAAATCATGCAGCCACTATGGAAAACAGTTTAGAGGTTCCTCACAAAATTAAAAATAGAACTACTATATGATCCAGCAATCCCATTTCTGCGTATATATCTAAAAGAATTGCAATCAGTATCTTGAAGAGATACTTGCACTCCTCATATTCATTGTAGCATTACTCACAATAGCCAAGACATGGAAACAACTCAAGTTTTCATCTACAGATGAATGGGTAAAGAAAATCTGGTATATTCATACTATGGAATATTACTCAGCTTTTAAAAAGACGGCAATACTGTCATTTGTGACAACATGAAATGAACCCGGAAAACATTATGTTTAGTGAAATGAACCAGACACAGAAGTTCAAATACTGCATGATTCCACTTGTATGAGGTATTTAAAAACATATAGAAGCAAAAAATAGAATGAACTTGCCAGGGTTAGAGGGGGAGGAAATAGGGAGTTTTTGTTTAGTATCTACGAAACTTCAGTTATGCAATGTGAATTCTAGAGATCTGCTGTACAACACAGTGCCTACAGTTAGTAATACTGTACTGTGCACTTAAAAAGTTAAGAGGGTAGATCTCATGTTAGGTGTTCTCACAACAACCAGAAGAAACCAAAAAGGCATACGGAAACTTTTGAAGGTGCTGTATGTGTCTACTACCTCAATTGTGGTGATGGTTTCAGAGATGTGGGTATATGTCTAGACTCACCAAATTGTCTACATTAAATAGTGCAATTTTCATATATCAGTTATACTTCATTGTAGCAGTTTTTTAGTTCCATTGATTCTGAGACTTTCCCCTGTTATAAAACAACAGCAATTAGTTTCTGAGCCCCTGTATATTTCCTTGGTCAGAAAATATGAATATATGATGTGTGAAAAGATTACGGACCAAAAAGGATTAACAGGAAAGGCTGACTCAACAGCCCTCTTTGGCTTCACATATTACTTAAAAGAATAGATTTGAACCTTAATCTTTTAATCTGCCTGAGTCGCAATTTTTACTTGCTTTGCATGCACTTTTAGCTCATGTCTAAAGGTCATTCTGTTCCTTGTGTGATTCTACCAGCTGATTTTCTATCTGCTCCCCTAATATTTTATAATACCTGCAAAATTTGATTTATTTCAAATTCTCTGGAGTCAAAAAGATGAAACTGGTCGGGTATGGTGGCTCACACCTGTAATCCCAGCACTTTGGGAGGCCAAGGCAGGTGGATCATGAGGTCAGGAGTTCAAGACCAGCTTGACCAAGATAGTGAAACCCCCTCTCTACTAAAAATACAAAAATTAGCTGGGCATGGTGGCAGGCACCTGTAATCCCAGCTACTCAGGAGACTGAGGCAGGAGAATCGCTTGAACCCAGGGTGTGGGGGTTGCAGTGAGCCGAGATCACATCGCTGCACTCCAGCCTGGGCAACACAGTGAGACTCCATCTCAAAAAAAAAAAAAAAAAAAGAGATAAAACTGTGACAAGTCTTTTTATATTGTTCAATGTGTTTAAATTTGAAAGATTGCTCTCTTCCAAGCTTTTCACAGATGTAACATTACTAATGTGTATGTGTGTGTATGTGTGTGTATATATATAATGTGTTTATATATATTTTTATATATAAATATATGTGTTTACACGTTTATATATATATATATATATATTTACAGTGACTGTGTTTTCAGCTCCCCTAAAGCAAGTAACTGAAATTGACAAAGAAAATGCCACATAATTTGTAATCAGCAATTGATCACATATTATATACTTATCATTGAAATGACTTCCAAGACTAAGTGAAATTGTGCTCCAAGTTTTAAGATGCAAAAATAACATACAACATGTACAAAATTAAGACAATTATGAAGAAGCACCACCTAGAATTTGAATACTATGAAAGGCAATAAATCTGAATTGTAACAGTGGCTGTCGCTAACCTCGGACAAATCACTTCATTCAGTTGCCATCTGTTAGTTTTCCTCTTTAAAATGGTTATAATCATACTCATGTCTCTGTGGATACGTCACAAGAACTACCCAATTGTTAAGCTGAAAAGCACTGAGGAAATCCAAATTCTGCTATAAAAACAATGAGTGCATGCCATAAGATAAACAGAAAACTATGCAAAAATGCCTCTCCTATTTTGATTATATTTTGAACACTATCTGAGGACATCTGACAGTACAGCTGCCTAGAGGAAATAGGATATGGGAAAGTATGTCCAGATTCCATTATTGAAACCCTTTGCTAAAAATATTAATCCCTCTTCTTCTGGAATACATTAATCATATGGCACTTGCTTAATAGAAAATAGTTACAAAAATATGTCCTCTGACTTCCATAACTGTTAGGAAAATACTCCATATTTCACTTGCACAGTTTTAAG
Source organism: Macaca mulatta (assembly GCF_049350105.2). NCBI lineage: Eukaryota > Metazoa > Chordata > Mammalia > Primates > Cercopithecidae > Macaca > Macaca mulatta. The sequence goes on from NC_133409.1 coordinate 112,013,554, forward strand.
AAATATTTCCTTCAAAGTGCCTTTCACTTATATGCTCCTTGAAAGCAGAAACCATACTTACACATTTTGTATATCTATCTGCTCTACTGACAGTGTATACTCCCATAGCAACCAGGACAGTGCCTTACAGATAATATGGAGCTCCATAAATACTTGTCTCTGCTTAAAGCAGGAAATGAAAAATAAGTAAGTCAAGGTTCCTGCTCTCAAGGAATGACTCACATACTATTCAACTGCCTTAGGTAACTTTAACACAGTATGCTATAACAAAGGTGTGTACAATATACATAAGAGCACAGAGTAAGAGAGAGATTATCAAGGAATCATTAAATAAAAGGTTATCTTTTAGCCTCAAAAGACAAATAAGAACTTACCATACACAAAAGAAGCAAACAGTGGAGGAAACAACACAAGGAAAACATGGTATGTATGAAGTTCGACGAATAGAACAACATGTGCAGCACAGAGCAGGTGGCCGCAGTTGTGGAAGATGGGACTGGAAATGTCAGCTGCGGCCGGTTTGTAAAGGCCTTGTGATCTATACCAAAGAATTTTGATTTTATCCTCCAGTGATCTCCAAAGTGGGGTGCACTCACCCAAGAGCAAGTGCAAATGATCCAGAAAAAAAATTAGAACATTTATATATTTTCTCATCCTTTTTAATTATTTAGATGAGCTTTTCATTACTATATAATGGTTATACATATTTTGGGGATACATATGATATTCTGATACCTGTATACAATGTGTAATGATCAAATCAGTGTAATTGGAATATTCATCACCTCAAACATTTCTCTCTTCTTTGTGTGAGGATCATTCCAATTCTCTTCCAGTTATTGTGAAATACATAACAAATTTTTGTTAACTATAGTCTCCTTACTATACTATTGAATACTAGAATTTATTGCTTCTATCTAACTGTATTTTTGTGCCCATTAACCAACTTCTCTTCATCCCCCCTTCTCCCTACCCTTCCCAACCTCTGGTAACCACTATTCAATTCTCTGCCTCCATGAGATCCACTTTTTTAGCTCTCATATATGAGTAAGAACATATGAATTTGTCTTTCTGTGCCTGGCTTATTTCACTTAACATAATGACCCTCGGTACCATCCATGTTGCTGCAAATGACAGGATTTTATTCTTCTCTATGGCTGAATAATATTCCATCGTATATACATACCACATTTTCTTTATCCATTCATCTGTTGATGGACACAGGTTGATTTCATATCTTGGCTACTGAGACTAGAGCTGAGCTATGATAAACATGGGAGTGGAGATACCTCTCCAATACACTGATTTCCTCTTTTAGATATATACCTAGCAATGGGACTGCCAGATCATATGATAGTTCTATTTTTAGTTATTTGAGGAACTTACAAACTGTTTTCCATAATGGCTGTACTACTTTACACTCCCACCAACAGTGTACAAGCATTCCTCTTTCCCTGCGTCATCACCAGAATTTGTCATTTTTTTGTATTTTTGTAATAGCCATTCTAAATAGGGTGAGATGATATCTCACTGTGGTTTTGGTATGCATTTCCCTAACAATTAGTGATACTGAGCATTTTTTAATATACCTGATGGTCGCTTGTATGTGTTCTTTTTGAGAAATGTCTATTCAGGTCTTTTGCCTATTTTTAAATTGGATTATTTGTGGGTTTTGCCATTGAGTTGTTTGAGTTCCTTATATATCATGATTATCAAAAGTCTGCAATTCATCCTTTTTAAGTGTTATGTTGAGTGTTTATAATGTGTGTGTACTTTATAGAAAAATATATACATATTGGATATGTTGTGGCTCAGAAAAAGATACCCCAAAGTATGGCACTTTGGCATGCTGAGTACTTTGAACTAAAGGAGATTGGGAAGCCTCAGAAGCAATCTCAGAAACAAGGTCTCTCTGACCTTCTCCTGCCCTCCTGTCTCCCCGTTCTCTTTCTTCTTCAAACTGAGTAATACAAACCCGGATTCTTCTTCTCCAAGGCAGGTCATAGAAACTAGAACCCCTTTCCCCCAAAGCAAGTGATAAAACCTAGAAAGGTCACTTCTCCTTTCTCCCTTGAAGGCCTTCATTCCTGAGTCACCCTGTCCGATATCCAGGAGGAAAGAATGCTACACAGAGACTAAGATTTTGAACTGACAAGCTTTGCTGGGTTTCCCCATGCTCAGTCTGTTGCCACTAGATCATACTCTTTTATTCAATCACATTTCTACACAGCTCTCCATTCTTCGCTGAACCCAAGCACAAAAAGAGAGAGTTTGCCCTGGGTCACTGAAGCTTCATTTCTGAAGCTCCCATATCACATAAAACTTTGATTAAATTTGTTATCTGTTATCTGATCTTGTTAACCTTTTGTTATACGAGTGTCAGCCATGCCCCATACAATGTGTGAGGAAAGATACCTTGTCCTGCCCTTATCAGTGCATATTCAAAATGTTTAGTGATGGGATGCACAATCAAAAATGTGAATATCTAAGCAAAAAGCTACTATTGAAAGGTTTTTAAAAGGGGTAACAGACCTAGCACCATGGCTCATGACTGTAATCCCAGCAATTTGGGAGACCAAGGCAGGCAGATTGCTTGAGCCCAAATAGTTGAAATTACAGGCACCCACCACCATGCCCGGCTAATTTTTGTATTTTCAATAGAGATGGAGTTTCACCATGTTGGCCAGGCTGGTCTCGAACTCCTGACCTCAGGTAATCTGCCCATCTCAGCCTCCCAAAGTGCTGAGATAACAGGCGTGAGCCACCACGCCCGACCAACTTTTTCTTTTAGGTTTTTGTTTGTTTGTTTGTTTTATAGAGATGGGGGTCTTGCTTTGTTGTCCAGGCTGGTCTTGAACTCCTGGGCTCAAGCAATCCTCCCACCTCTGCCTCCCAAAGTGCTGGCATTACAGGCATGAGCCACCACGCCTGGCCAATAATCTTTATAATTTATTATAATTTATTTTAGAGGAAAAGCTGGTATTTTAAAAAAGGATTTTTTTTTAATTTTATTTTTGAGACAGAGTTTTGCTCTTGTTGCCCAGGCTGGAGTGCAATGGCATGATCTCGGCTCACAGCAACCTCCACCTCCTGGGTTCAAGTGATTCTCCTGCCTCAGCCTCCCGAGTAGCTGCGATTACAGGCATGCGCCACCACACTCGGCTAATTTTGTATTTTTAGTAGAGACGGGGTTTATCCATGTTGGTCAGGCTGGTCTTGAACTCCCGACCTCAGGTGATCCACCCACCTCGGCCTCCCAAAGTACTGGGATTACAAGCGTGAGCCACTGCGCCTGGCATAAAAGGGTTATTTTATAGAACCATACTGTTCACCAAAAAATTCCTTCACCAAGTTTATCAAATCTAAATTAACGGTTCAGGCTGGGCGCAGTGGCTCACGCCTGTAATCCCAGTACTTTGGGAGACTACAGCAGGCGGATCACTTGAGATCGGGAGTTCGAGCCCAGCCTGGCCAACACGGTGAAACCTGTCTTGACTGAAAATACAGAAATTAGCCAGTTGTGGTGGCAGGTGTCTGTAATCCCAGTTACTCAGGAGGCTGAGGCAGGAGAATTGCTTGAACCCTGGAGGTGGAGGCTGCAGTGAGCAGTGATTGCACGACTGCACTCTAGCCTAGACAACACAGTGAGACTCTGTCTCAAAAAGTAATTAATTACTAAATTGGTGATTTAAATATCTGCCCCTCCATTTAACTTTTTATTCCGCATATATTCCTATATACTTGAAAATTTCACTAAGGCCAATATGATAAGGCACTGTGAAACACAATGAACACAGTGAAAGGATGAGAATTAGGATCTGCTCAGGTTGCAAAAAATAAATAAGACTTGGTTCCAGCTCCTAGGAAACCTACAGTTATAAAAGGAAACTAAAACATTAAACAATCAACTACCAACTATAAAATTCCATACAGAAAATGATATGTATCCTAAAAGAGATATAATTAAAATCAAACCAGTTGTTCCTAAGATAGGTAAACTCATTTTGCAAAGCAAATTTAACTCTAAAAAAAATGCTAATGGTAGCCAAGCACGGTGGCTCACGCCTGTAATCCCAACACTTTGAGAGGCCGAGGTGAGCGGATTATCTGAGGTCAGGAGTTCAAGACCAGCCTGGCCAACATGCTGAAACTCTGTCTCTAGTAAAAATAACAAAAATTAGCTGGGCAGGTGGCGGGCTCCTGTAATCTCAGCAACTCAGGAGGCTGAGGCAGGAGATTCGCTTGAACCCAGGAGAAGGAGGTTGCAGTGAGCCGAGATCACACCATTGCACTCCAGCCTGGGTAACAAGAGTGAAACTCCGTCTCAAAAAAAAATAAAAAATACTAATGGCTAACATATATTGAAATATAATAATTACAGTACAATACCCACCAGGTATAGTACTGTAATTTACATGCATTATCTTATTTAATCATCTAATTCTTACAACACCCCTATGAAAATGTTTCTATTATTATCTTTAAGAGAAGAAGAAACTGAGAAAAACAGCTAGAGGCTTTTGAACTAGATACTCTATCCAAAAGGTGTTCCTTTCCTATCCAAAGACAGGATGGGGGATGGGGGAGACAGAGAGTGTAAGCCCTCACATGGTCTAGAATTATGCTGTCCAATATGGTAGACCCAGACACAATGTGGCTATTGAGCATTTGAAATGTGGCTAGTCCTAATGGAGATGTGCTGCAGATATAAAATACACACTGGGTTTCAAAAATTTAGTACCAGGCCAGGCATGGTGGCTCACGCCTGTAATCCCAACACTTTGGGAGGCCGAGTCGGGCAGATGGCCTGAAGTCAGGAGTTCGAGACCAGCCTGGTCAACATAGTGAAATTCCCTCTCTCCTAAAAATACAAAAATTAGCCAGGTATGATAGTGGGCATCTGTAATCCCAGCTACTCAGGAGGCTGAGGCAGGAAAATTGCTTGAACCCAGGAGGTGGAGGTTGCAGTGAGCCAAGATCATGCCATTTCACTCCAGCCTGGGCAACAGAGCGAGACTCCATCTCAAAAAAAAACAAAAAAATTACTACCAAAAAAAGAGCTTATCTCATTAATCATTTTATATTGATTACACGTTGAACTGATACATCGGGTTAAAAATGCATGTTACACAATTAATTTCCCCATTTTGTTTTGCTTTGTTTTACTTTTTTAATGTGGCTACTAGAAATTTAAAATTACATCTATGGCTTGCATTATATTTCTACTGAACAATGCTGGTCTAAAGTGCTGATAAAGGAAAAGTATCAACTAAAGAATAAACACGAGGCCGGGCGCAGTGGCTCATGCCTGTAAGTGGAAGGCCAAGGCGGGTAGATCACCTGAGGTCAGGAGTTTGAGACCAGCCTGGCCAACATGGCAAAACCCCATCTCTACTAAAAACACAAAAATTAGCCGGGCATGGTGGCACACCCCTGTAGTCCCAGGTACTCGGGGGGCTGAGGCAGGAGAATCGCTTCAACCTGAGAGGTGGAGGTTCCACTGAGCCAAGAATCCTGCCCCTCAAACTGGTGGAGTATAGATAACTCCCCACCCCTTAAGTGAAGGCTGCACATACTGATTTCCTCCCAAAGAGAAAAGGCCGGGGAAAAAGAGTTAACTTCACAGTGAAAACACCTGACAAACACCACCTCAGGCGTGTGATGAGGCTTAACATCACTAGTGATAATCATCAGTGATAAATACGTTGACAGCACATTCCCTTGACATTACAAGATGAGACTGGCCCTTTACCTCTATGACCTTTCCCTCAAAAATCCATAACCCCAGTCTAATTATAAGAAAAACATTCAGGCCGGGGACGGTGGCTCACGCCTGTAAATCCCAGCACTTTGGGAGGCCGAGGCGGTTGGATCACGAGGTCAGGATATGGAGACCATCTTGGCTAACATGGTGAAAATCCGTCTCTACTAAAAATACAAAAAATTAGCCAGGAGTGGTGGCACGCACCTATAGTCCCAGCTACTCGGGAGGCTGAGGCAGGAGAATCACTTGACCCTGGGAGGCGGAGGTTGCAGTGAGCTGAGATTGTGCCACTGTCACTCCAGCCTGGATGACAGAGGGAGAACCCTTCTCAAAAAAAATTCGACAACCCAAATTAAGACACTTTCTACAAAACCTACTCCTCTACAAAACTGTCAAGGTCAGCAAAAGCAATGAAAGTCAGGAATTGTCAATCTAGAGAAGCCTAAGGAGACATGTAATGTGGCATCCTGGATGAGATCCTGGGACCGAAAAAGGATATTAGGTAAAAATTAAAGAAATTCAAATTAAGTATGAACTTCAGTTAGTAATTATCTACACTGGCTCATTAGTTATGATATATGCATGATACTAACGTAAGATCTTAATAATAGTTCAAACTGAGCAAAGGGTATGGAGAACTTACTGTACTATCTTTGCAATGTTTATGTAAAGCTAAAATTTCTAAAATAAAAAATATTTAAAAAAAGAATTCCTCTGGTTTGAAGTTTGTCAAGTCTGCTGCAACCTGTATTCCCTGGCCCAAGTTACCAATAACCTTGGTCACCTGGAAGCTTGTTAGCAATACAGAATCTCAGGCCCATCCCAGATGTACAGCTTCTCAGAGAAATAACCCCAATTGGGTAGTTTGGGTAATAAAGTTTTGGCTTTCACAATATAGGCTGGCCGACTCCAGACCCAAAGCAGATGATGGTGCACATGCCTGGAGACCCAGGACCTATGGTGCAGATCAAGTCTGAGGACACTCTGCTGGAGAAGTCTCCCTTGCTTAGGGAAGAGAAGTGGGGAAGTCGGATTTTTTATTCTAGACAGGCCTTCAATTGATTGAATGAAGCTCACCCAGATTATGGAAGGGAGCCATATTTACCCAAAGTTCAATGATTTTAGTGTTAACCTCATCCAAAGACATCCAGCAAGTTAACACATAAAATCAACCATCACACCAGATCTGCCGAATCTGAATCTACATTTTAAAAGGATTTGCCAGGTGACTCTGCATAATCAAGTTTGAAAATGGCATTTTTCTATAACCCTTAGAGAGTAAAAATCTACGTGGTAATTCAGTAACTCAGAAACAAGGCTTGATTTGCTGCTTTAACTTGAGAACTTTCCTAGCATTTACTGATCTGGAATGCCTACAGAAATCCTCCCCCCCCCTTCTAGGTAAAGGACCCTCCCCTTTGTTCCCACGTGGACCTCACTAAACTTCTAACCTGGTTTACTGAATTAGTGGCTTGCGGGTCTTCCCTGTCTACACCAAACTCTCCGAGAACATCTACATCTTATTTTCTACCTCCACAGAGACAGCCTTTATTAGCGGCTCCAGATCTACCCTGCCAAGGCAAGCTGGGTTTTCCTAGTTTCACTTTCTCAGAGTCCGCAAATGCTAGCACAATCTATCCAAATTCTATCGTGGAGATATAATATGCACACATACATCATACATCAGAGGATTCCATAGGTCGAACCATATGAAACTACCTATGTTGATTATTTTTACCTATAAAACCAGCAACATCATAGGACGCAACAAATTTCCATTGCTGTTTTCCCACCTCAAAGCTATTTTAGAGCGGGGAGCTGTGGCTCACGCCTGTAATCCCCGCACTTTGGGAGGCCGAGGATGATTGCTTGAGCCCAGGAGTTCGAAACCAAGCCTGGGCAATACAAGGAGACCTCGCCTCTACAAAAATAAAAACCAAATTAGCCATACGTGGTGGCATGCGCCTGTAGTCCCAGCTACTTGGGGGCGCTGAAGAGAATCGCTTGAGTCCAGGAGTTCGAGGGTGCGGTGAGCTGTGATTGCGCCACTGCATTCCAGCTTGGGCAACAGAGCAAGACCCTGTCTGGGGGGGGGGGGGGAACTATTTTAGGGACAATATGCCGTCACAGTCACGGGGTAGATCGTACAAAGGTTGCTAACAGTATGGCACTGAGTGCTAACAACTGAATGTCAAATTATGAAAAGCACACCACCCACTTCCCTAGTTCGGGCGAAGCCCTCCCCATAATTACGTGCAATTCTAGTCCCCACTGCCCGCCCGCAAGCTCCCACTCATCCTCCCTGCGGGAAAGGCGGCCCCTGCACTTTACAAGGGGGTGCAGGAGCGGGAGACTGTCGTCTGAACACCGGCTCCCCGGCAAGCGTAGACCGGCGGGACGAGCTCACTGCGCCAATCCTGCCAGAACTCCCGGAACTCCGCTTCCCTAGTCCAACCCACGACACAGTTGCCCACATCTAAGATGGCGGCGGGGGCGGAGTCGGCGCGGCCACTTCTGGGCGGGACCGCGGGGACAAGACGTGGCCACAGGGCGGTGCCAGCGTCCCCGCCCCGCCCGGTCCGGCCAGCTTGGCCCGGGGGCTTCGGGCTGTCGGGCCGGCGCGCCCTTCTCTGCCAGGTGGCGAGGACACCTGCTCCACGTAGGCGTCATGAGGTCCCCAGTTCGAGACCTGGCCCGGAACGATGGCGAGGAGAGTACGGACCGCACGCCTCTTCTGCCGGGCGCCCCACGGGCCGAAGCCGGTAAGCGGCGGGGTCGTCCAGGGGCTTCGGGTGGGCGGCGGTCCTGGGGGCGGCGGTCTCTGGGCGGGCATGGCCCTGGTACCCGCACCTTGCGCTGGCGGGACCGGAGCTGCTCAGGTGCGAGGGGACATTAGGAGGGGAGCCCGTTCAGAGTCCCGCTCAGTTCCGCCTGCCTCAGTGCGCAGAAGCCCCTCGGGGACCCCGGGGGCCGCGACCGTGATCGCGGAGCCGACCCGGGGCCTTGGCGGGTGCGGCCCCACGGGGCGGGGGCGGGGAGCGGCTGCGCAGCAGGCTCTGAGCTGATAGTTATTTTGGGTAGTGCTGAGCAAGGGACCCAGTGGAAGAACGAACTGGGAGAGAACCATCAAATGAATGGGCTAAGGTCCGGGCGGAGGACCCCAGTGTAAGAGCAAACTGGAGGAGAAACCTGCAGATCAGTAGGCAGAGGGCTGTCCTTCCCTGTCACCGCTAGGTTTCCGCCACTGCGTATCCGCCAGCATGTGACCTGGTAGCTTTTTAGGCGGGGAGGGAGACAAAAAAGGACTGGGGTTAACGTTTGTGAGTATGCAGAGGGCAATTATTGCATAACCCAGCGACTATTTGACGTTGTACAGTAAGAGACTAAAAACATCGAAAACATTTTTTTAAGTTAGGAAACAGTTCAGTTATCCTCAGGATACCTACAGAGTTCTAAGGTAGTTTGCCAGAGGTCTTGGAACAAATCGAAAAGGAGGTACTTCATAAAGCATCTTCCCTGAATTTGAGAAAATTAAAATATTTTGCTATTTGACACTTTTGTAATATAGTTTATTTAAAAGTAAGGAAAACTAAAGAACAAATCAGTTTGAATGCATTCTATAGTTTCAAAGATCTGTGTGTAAGAAAGAGTTGCACTGGAAATTTGACTTTGGCTGACCCAGAATTGTATAGTTTTCTATATTTTTATTTGTTTTTAATGTTACCAGATGGTGGCAGTAGAGGTGGCAACATTATAGCTCCATCTGGCAGCTGGGAGCTTATTTTAGTCAACACAAACTGTAAATACCATACCATAGTTAAGTTTTACCTGGCAGTCGGACTTAGTTCCATAAACTGATCATTTTCTGCGGCTTGTAGAGTTCAAATTGTATGATATTCCTCATAAAATAATATAGAAATACAGAAATAAAAGTTATAATAAAGATATTTCCCAGAGACTATTACATTGTTACAGTTGAAAAATAGGTATACGTATAATCAAAATTTAGCACAAATGTTAAACATTATTCTCAGGAAAATGCAGATTAAAACCACAACGATGCACTATACACCCACTAGAATAGCTAAAATCCAAAAGGCTGAGAATACCAAATGTTGGCAGAGATGTGGATAGAAAAGTTATACATCTCAATTAAGATTGAGATGGACAAATGTATAAATTTATCATGTAAATTATACTTCAATAAAGTTGATTTTTAAGAAGTAGCTCATAGCATCACTTTTAAAAACAATCGCTGCTTGATTCATGGGGTCGAGTATATACATCTTATGGTACTGGCCCTGTCCTTCCAGCTTGAGGTGGCTACCTTTGTTATAACCATTTTCTTTTTTATTTTCCCTCTTTACATACCCACTGGAGAGCAAGTGAAGTGGAAATAGTAGTAACATACTGTTTTTGCTGTTTAGAGTATGATAAGAGTTTTATAGAGGAGGAGCATATATGGCAATTAAGAGAAGTATATAATGAGCCCCCATGTAACCAGCACCCAGATTAAACAGTTATCAATTCATGGCCAGTCTTGCCGTATGCTCATACATACTGTGTATTTTGAAGCAAATCCCAGATACCATGTCATTTCATATGTAAATATTTCAATTGTTTACCTCTAAAAGATAAGGACTCTTTTTAACATAATTACAGTACCATTATCACAGCAAATAAAAATAATAGTTACGCACTTTGGGAGGCCCAGGCGGGCAGATCACCTGAGGTCAGGAGATCGAGACCATCCTGGCTAACATGGTGAAACCCTGTCTCTACTAAAAATACAAAAAATTAGCCGGGCGAGGTGGCCAGCGCCTGTAGTCCCAGCTACCCGGGAGGCTGAGGCAGGAGAATGGTGTGAACCTGGGAGGCGGAGCTTGCAGTGAGCTGAGATCACGCCACTGCACTCCAGCCTAGGGGAAAACAGTGTGACTTTGTCTCAAAAAATAATAATAAAATAACAATAATAATAATACTTACGAAATACTCAGTGTTCATATTTCCTCAATTATGTCCTGATTTTTTTTTTTTTTTTTTTTTTTGAGACAGAGTCTTGCTCTGTCGCCCAGGCTGGCGTGCAGTGGTGTGATCTCGGGCAACCTCCGTCTCCCGGTTCAAGTGATTCTCCTGCCTCAACCTCCCGAGTAGCTGGGATTACAGGCCCACGCCACCACACTCTGCTATTTTTTGTATTTTTAGTAGAGACAGAGCTTCACCATGTTGGCAAGGCTGGTCTCTAACTCCTGACCTCAGGTAATCCACCCACCTTGGCCTCCCAAAGTGCTGGGATTACAGGCATGAGTCACCGGGGCCGGCCTATGTCCTAATTTTTTATAGTGTGTTCTAATCAGGATCTCAGTAATGTCCATACCTTCCAAATGATTGAAATGTTTTTTGTCTCTTTTAATCTGTTCCCCACCCCCTCCTTTTTTTTCCTTGCAATTTTATAGCCCTATGTTGTCCTTTAACATCTTCTGCCCCCCTGGTTTACTGTAAATTGGTAATTAGTAGATCTGAAGGTTTGATAGGATTATGAGTCTGTCTGTCTGAATTACTGTCATGAGTATTCCATAAGTAGAATGTGAAGTATAGAAAGCAAAATTGTGTCAGCATGCTAATTCTCCCATACACTGCTCTAGACACTGGAGATACAAAGAAGTAAACAAAACAGAACAAAAGCTCCTGCCCTTATAGACTTTTATGTTCTAGTGTATGTTTTCCTAAACCTTTAGCCCTCTGCATTTTGCTTTCTTCTTGGGTTACAATCAAAGTCCAACACTTTATTTTCTTTTCTTTTTTTTCAGGATCTCGCTCTGTTGCCCAGGCTGGAATGCAGTGGCACAAACAGGGCTTACTGCAGCCTCAACCTCCCAGGCTCAAGTGACCCTCCTACCTAAGCCTCCTGAATTGCTGGGACTACAGGCATGTGCCACCATGCCTGGCTAATTTTTTTCTATATTTTTGTAGAAACAAGGTCTCAGTTGCCCAGGCTGGTCTCAAACTCCTGGGCTCAAGCGATCCTCCTGCCCAGCCCAACATTTTGTTTTCTTGCCAAGACTCTCAGTTCCCTTTCCCCCTGCTTTGTCATCACATCCATCTCAGTGCCAGCTATCTGTTTTCTTAGTGCCTACTCCTGAGCACAGGCATGCAGTGCTTATGAAGCTACACGCTAGGGCAGATTGTTCTCACCAATTCTGTCTGGGTATCTGCTCAGCATTCCTGTGTTTCACTGAGAACCTCATGATCCCACTCTCTTCAACAACTTCTTACTTTTCCCAGATCCTAATTTCTCACAAATGAGAACTAACCTCAATTCCTAACAAATAACCTCAATTCCTAATTTCCAGGAAAAAAAACATAATAATTCACAGTTACTCTGTGCCAAGCACTCTTCTAAGTATTTTATGTTACTAACTCAGTGAATCGTTATAATAACCCTAATACAGGCAAAATACTTGGACTAGTGCCAAGCATATAGAAAGTGCTTAGTAATATTTGTTTTTTGAGACAGTCTTATTCTGTTGCCCAGGCTGAAGTGCAGTGGCACAATCACAGCTCACTGCAGCCTCAACTTCCCAGACTCAAGCCATCCTCCCACCTCAGCCTCCCAAGTAGCTGGGATTACAGGTGACAACACCACAACCAGCTAATTTGTAAATTTTTTTGTAGAGGTGGGGTTTCACCATGTTGCCCAGGCTACTCTTGAACTGCTGGGCTCAAGCAATCCTCCTCCATCTCAGCTTCCCAAAGGGCTGGGATTACGAGTGTGAGCAACCATGCCCAGCTTGCTTAATAAATATTATCTATTATTGGTCAGATATGGTGGCTCACGCCTGTAATCCCAGCGCTTTGGTACACCAAGGTGGGCGGATTGCCTGACGTTGGGAGTTTGAGACCAGCCTGGCTAACATGGTGAAACCCCATCTCTACTAAAAATACAAAAATTAGCTGGGCATGGTGGTGCACGCCTATAGTCCCAGCTACTCAGGAGGCTGAGGCAGAAGAATTGCTTGAACCTGGGAGATGGAGGTTTCAGTGAGCCAAGATCGTGCCACTGCACTCCAGCCTGGGAGACAAAGAAAGACTGCGTCTCAAAAAAGAAAAAAAAAAAATTATGTATTATTTTATGTTATTAAACTTAATACCCACTATCCCACTCAATAGTGTTAGTTCTTAGAGTTACTACAGTACATAATCTAGATACTGCAGATCATTTAGAATGTTCTGCTCTCCGTATGTTTATCTGTCTCATTTCCATACCTCTGTACATGCTGCTGCCTTTGCTTGGATTGTTCCACCTGTCCCTACTGGTGACTTCCTGCTCCTTGAAGAAGACTTCTCCAAGAGGCCTTCTCTGTCTCCACTGTCCCCTCCTGCAGATTAGTGTGCCTCTTTTGTTCCTTGTTATATAAATGTACATAGTACTTAGTCTTATTGGCATAACTTTCTCCAGATAAAAAGGAGGAAGAAATCCTTTTTACTAAGTGCCTGCTATAATGTTGTGCAGTATTTCATTTAATCCCCATGCAGCCCAGTGAGTAGATGGTAGTCTCCTCATTTTATAGCTGAGAAACCTGAGGATGAAAACTGTTAAGTAATTTCTACAAAAGCACATAGCCAGTGAAAATCAGAAACAGAGATTCATTCCCAGGTCCCACTCTAAATTAGCCTGTGTACTTTCAGTTACGCCCACACACATTCCTAAGTTTAAAACATATTTTAGAAGCTGATGTTTGTTTCGATGGGTGCCACGTTCCTTATGCAAGCACGATTTTGCTTTGAACTTGATGCTCAATGGGTGTTCTCTCTCGGTCATGCAAGCATACTTTTGTTGGATCAGTTTCAAAGATTATTCACATTCACAGGCATGTTTTTCTTTACTGCTATAACTTCTTGAAATAAAAATTTTCTGATTGAATTTATTTGTAATCAGCAACCATTTTATTAGCTAGTAATTGTTTATTTTTATTATTTCTTAGAATCTCATAGTAATATATTTTGTGACACCTAAGTTGGCCTTTTATTTTCCTTTTTTTTTTTTGAGACGAAGTCTTGCTCTTGTCCCCAGGCTGTAGTGCAATGGCATGATCTCGGCTCACTGCAACCTCCGCCTCCCAGGTTCAAGCGATTCTCCTGCCTCAGTCTCCCGAGTAGCTGGGATTACAGGCACCTGCTACTACGCCCGGCTAATTTTTGTATTTTTAGTAGAGATGGGGTTTCACCACGTTGGCCAGGCTGGTCTACAAACTCCTGACCTCAGGTGATCCACCCACCTTGGCCTCCCAAAGTGCTGGGATGGATTACAGGTGTGAGCCACCGTGCCTCGCCGCTTTTTATTTTCTAGTTATTGACTATGCACCCAAAAGTTAAAGTTGCCTGATCTATAACTTGTAGGTCAGATATCCAAGTAATACCACTTGTAATTTGAAATCATTTTACTTACATTTCTTTCACTTCACAACCTTCTAGCCCCTTGTAATTCACATGATAAGGTATATCATAGTCCAAATAAAGTATCACTTAGGGAAAACTAATAACATACAGTAAAATAAGATAACTGCAAATAAGGATAGAATGGAGTAATAACATTACAAATTAGAATAGCATAAAATATAGTTTTTTAGAGTAAGAGAATTTCATCCTTCCCCTTCACTTACTCCCACATCTAACATTTGGGCAAGGCCTGTTAATTCTGCCTTTAAACATCTCAAATCTGCCCATTTTTCTTCACTGCTGCTTTCACTCTAGTTTAAGCCACCTTCATCTCTTACCTGGAAAGCTACAGTAGTCCCTTAAGTCATCTCCCTGACTCTATATTCCTCACACCCATTCACATTTCTCCTCTCTGTAGTCTCCATGCAGGGACCAGATGAACTCTTTAAACCATCAACCGGATAAGCTCTTTAAACCATAAATCCCATCTCGTCACTCCTTTGCTGAAATAGGTAATGATCTTTTTAAATACTGCATTGACAAAACAGACATAATATATAAATCTGGATTTTTCTTGCTCCAAATTGCTCAAAGTAACACATTTTAATGCACGAATTTAGCGAGATTTTGAGTCTCCCATCTAGACCTTTAGGTAATATCACCTGACACAGAGCAATGATAAAGAAAATGTGTTCTGCTGGGCATAGTGGCTCACGTCTATAATCCCAGTGCTTTGGGAGGCTGAGATGGGAGGATTGCTCAAGACCAGAAGTTCAAAACCAGCCTGGGCAAAATAGTGAGACCCTGACTCTACAAGTAAAAATTTAAAAATTAGATGTGCTGTCATATGCCCTTAGTCCCAGCTACTCAAGAGGCTGAGGTGAGAGGATCACCTGAGTCCAGGGGTTTGAGGGTGCAGAAAGATATGATCACCCAATGTACTCCAGCTTGGGCAACAGAGCAGGACCCTGTCTCTAAAAAAAAAAAGGAAAAGAAAAAAGAAAATGTTTTGTTTTTTTTTTACAAAACATGCCTCACAATATCCAAATGTCATTAACTGGACAACTGCCCATTTGGTTGGAGCAAAAAGCAAATTCGCCTACATTCTAGTGATAGAAACAATGTGATGAGAACCTTAGAAATTCAGTTCTTACAGATCTGGATCTAACTATAGTAGTGGTACCATAAATTTCATAGCTGTACCCCTGAAGAAAGGATTTAAGTATTCCAAATGAAAAGTTTTCTGTTAAAAGAAGTAAATCTTACACAGGGGAAAAAAATAATAACAGTTGTTAAATATAGGAGGGCATACAAAAAAGTGAGTAGGATCATAATATATTAATATAAACCTAAGTATAGTTGTGCATATTCATTAATGTTTCAGTCTAAATCAGTTCATCTGAGCCAGTATCAAGACTTTCATATTCTGTAAAACATATTCTGCCCTTTGATGCTAGGTTAATGAAAATACCAGGATTCTTAAGTAGGGGAAAAATGTACACACATTTGCATGATGTTGATGTGTCATTACCAAATAAAAGCACACATATTTTTGATTTCATTTTAATTGTAATATGTCATTGCTTAATGAAATACACATTTATACCTTTAAAGAGATATTTATCAGCCACTCAGAGTTTACTAAATGTAAAGATGTTCAGACTCTGGATTAGCTAATTTCTCTTTGTTACTAAGAGGTTGATTATCCTTAGTCAGCATCCTGAATCCCATCCTTCGCCAATTCTGAAACTCAGTAAAAGAAGAAAAAAGAGAAGCTATGCATAAGCCCACAGTTAGAGTAAAAAATAGGTCAAACTCCTCCTCTCACATGATCCTTTTATTGGTTCCTCCAACCTACTCTGCATTCCTGAGTCTCTGTCTCTGTCGCCCAGGCTGGACTGCAGTAGCGCGATCTCGGCTCACTGCAAGCTCCGCCTCCCGGGTTCACGCCATTCTCCTGCCTCAGCCTTCTGAGTAGCTGGGACTACAGGCGCCCGCGACCGCGCCCGGCTAATTTTTTGTATTTTTAGTAGAGAAAATTTTTAGTAGAGTTTCGCCGTGTTAGCCAGGATGGTCTCGATCTCCTGACCTTGTGATCCGCCCGCCTCGGCCTCCCAAAGTGCTGGGATTACAGGCATAAGCCACTCACTGCGCCCGGCCTCCTTTTTTTTAAATCATCGTGGTGCATTCACTTATTTCCCTTTTTACTGTGAGCCCTTTAAGCTTGATAACTACTGAGCAACTGTCACAGATACTGCAACTGTCATAGGTTCTGCAAGTTTGCTTCTAGATTCTTAAATGCATGTAGTTTATGATGGCTTTAAGTATTAATCATGGCTTCTGATTCAAACCCAGACTTTGAGGATACTCTTCGAGGTAAGAAATTTATCAACAGAAATTTCATGCCCTACCCTTGGCGTTATTTTTTTTTTTTTAATTTTTTTTTTTTGCTATGCTACACTTAACAATGAGATGGCTACTAACTCATAGTCAGTAATATATCATGTCATTGTAAGTACTCAAGTGCTTTTTGACCATGTTTCAGATAGTTTTTCAGGAATAGTAACGCCATTAAACCTCCTTACCTGCTTTTCTCATGCCGTATATTTTTGCCAGCTGACAACGAATAGGGGTTCAGTTTGAATCTGGAACAGATCTTTTTCTCAGCAAAGGTGATAAAGCTAGTACCTCCATGTTTTAATGAACTTTCTTATAGTTCAGGCTCTCATGTGTGAAATTTTTACCAAAACTACAGATACGAGGAACAGCTAATCTTTGATAAATGTTTCTTAGATTTGCTTAATCTAAGAATATTCTTTAAAATTTTTTCTTAATTATTTTTGTACTTTTCAGAAGCAACCTTTTTCATTATTTAGACAATATCGTGTAATTAACTCTTTTAATTAAAGCAGCCAGGTGTGGTGGCCAATGCCTATAATCACAGCACTTTAGGAGGCTGAGGTAGGTGGATGGCTTGAGTCCAGGAGTTCAAGACCAGCCTGAACAACGTGGCAAAACCCTGTCTCTAAAAATAAAAATTTAAAAATAAATAAAAATTTTCCCCAATCTTTATTTCAGCTCCAGTGTGCTGCTCTGCTCGTTACAACTTAGCAATTTTGGCCTTTTTTGGTTTCTTCATTGTGTATGCATTACGTGTGAATCTGAGTGTTGCGTTAGTGGATATGGTAGATTCAAATACAACTTTAGAAGATAATAGAACTTCCAAGGCGTGTCCAGAGCATTCTGCTCCCATAAAAGTTCATCATAATCAAACGGTAGGTGCTATTTTTTAAGGAAACAATTTTAATTATTCTAAAATACTTGCAAGTAAACATATTAAAAGGTCTTTTGTCATCCTACAGAAACCACACTTTGTTTATGTATAGTCTGAATTACTTTCTTTTTGTGTTTTCCCAGGAACTGATTGGGCAATAACTTGTAACTATAGCTACTACTGCTATGCCATAATACACCTTGATCTGTTTGAGAAGTAGTTCTTCCATTCCCTCTGTAAACATACCATGCTTGAGGAAAATTTGGAAAAACTTGTTTTATATAACAGAAAATTAAACTGTTTTAAATTTTCTAAATAGCTTTTATAGGAATATTATTTATAACCCTATATCACTTATAGGGTTACAGCTACAAGAGAGTTTAGGTAATCTCAGTTGCAAGATGAAAAGTAAGAACTGGCCAGTTTCTTAGGACATTCTCTTCTGAATGTACACATGCCTAACCTAAGCTACATAAGTCATTTTGCCTGCCTTATGTTATAGTGGAATTGATCAATGTGTGTTCATCATTTGTTTATAATTAAGTTATATACACTTCATTTTATGTTGCTTATCACACAAGGAGATAGTACAGAAAGAAAAGCTAGTATTCTTTTTAGAAGCACATTTTCAGGCTGGGCACAGTGGCTCATGCCTGTAATCCCAGCACTTTGGGAGGCTGAGGCGGGTGGATCACCTGAGGTCAGGAGTTCAAGACCAGCCTGGCCAACATGGTGAAACCTTATCTCTACTAAAAATACAAAAATTAGCTGGGCGTGGTAGCACACACCTATAATCCCAGCTACTCAGGAGGCTGAGGCAGGAGAATTGTTTGAACCTGGGAGGTGGAGTTTGCAGTGAGCCAAGATCACGCCATTCCACTCCAGCCTGGGCAACAAGAGCAAGACTCCGTCTCAAAAAAAAAAAAAAAAAAAAAAAAAAAAGCATATATTTTCACCCATTTTAAGTGCTCACAAAGGTGCTAGTTCATACTTAGGTGAACCTCCTCTATCATTTACAAGCAGAGCATTCAAGCAGGAAAGAAGATTTCTCTCTAAACAAAATAAATCTCTCCAAAAATCTTTTTATATAAGTTTAATAATGTTGCTGAGTAACATTTGGGTACACATCACTCACTTTCTCCACTCCAACCTGTGACCTTCAGGGACAACACTGCTGGACTGTACATGAAATCCTAGAATTCCACAGATAAACTTCTAATTGGTACCCTAAATAAGGGAAAGTATGAGTTTGCTTTGCGTCTTTTTCTTTGCAAAGTGCTTTTGTTGACCCTGCTACTTATCTTCATCTGCCTTGTATCAACAGCAGAAAGAAATCCTGGAATGGTTCTTGACATGTTGGCTTGGTTATACAGCTACACTGCATTAAAGATGTCAGATACTCATATCAGTCACTAAATCTTCATTAGTACCTTACTATGTGCTGCTACTAATGAAAACACAGGTTCTACTCACATGAAGTTTGTGGATTGATTTAAATTCTTGCTCTTTGGTATAGTTCCATATGCTTGTTTAAGTGCTTGGTCTGAAATGGTGAGATATTATTAATATCTATATGTATGCATGTTAATAGCCAGCATTAACTGTGCATCAAGCCTTATTTTATGTGCCTATTTCATTTCCTCTTCCCAGATCACACATTCGGTAAGTAGTAGAGTTAAGATGAAAACCAAGCCTGGTTCCCAAAGCCTAGCTCAGCCTCTACAGTTTTCTGTTTAATAGCTTTCTGGATTAAGCCTGTGACTCTTTTTTTGGAAGGGGGAGGCAGGGCCGGGGGGGACGGCAGCCTCCCAAGCCATAGTAGTCTCAGAGACACCAAAGCCTTTTTTGTGATTCTTTTGTGAGCCTTGTTGGTCATAGTTATTACAAAGCTATCTGCAGCTCATCCTGCAGTCTAGTTTTATAAAATTGCAAGTCTTCTTGAAGTTTACAACTGTCAGTTCTTTTTCATTCACTTTTTTTTTTTTTTTTTTTTTTTTTTTTTTTTTTTGAGACGGAGTCTCGCTCTGCCGCCCAGGCTGGAGTGTAATGGCCGGATCTCAGCTCACTGCAAGCTCCGCCTCCCGGGTTCACGCCATTCTCCTGCCTCAGCCTCCCGAGTAGCTGGGACTACAGGCGCCCGCCACCGCGCCCGGCTAGTTTTTTGTATTTTTAAGTAGAGACGGGGTTTCACCGTGTTAGCCAGGATGGTCTCGATCTCCTGACCTTGTGATCCGCCCGTCTCGGCCTCCCAAAGTGCTGGGATTACAGGCTTGAGCCACCGCGCCCGGCCACATTCACTTCTAAATACTGTATGTCTATATTGTTATGACTCACCCACCTACTGGAAAGTTTGCATGTTCTTCAGTCCAAAATAGTGGTTCAAAATCTCATTTATCTGTACTTGCATACCAGTAAGAGAAAAGAGCTGTTGCGTGAAGGTCTTAAAGGATTGTTTTATTCTCTTCTGATTTTTGTAGGGTAAGAAGTACCAGTGGGATGCAGAAACTCAAGGATGGATTCTCGGTTCCTTTTTTTATGGCTACATAATCACACAGATTCCTGGAGGATATGTTGCCAGCAAAATAGGGGGGAAACTGCTGCTAGGATTTGGGATCCTTGGCACTGCTGTCCTCACCCTGTTCACTCCTATTGCTGCAGATTTAGGAGTTGGACCACTCATTGTACTCAGAGCACTAGAAGGACTAGGAGAGGTAATTTCCTTTTCTCTCTGGTTTTACTTCTTACCCTGTGTCTCCTTCTCTTCTTCTTAAAGATATCATTCTTTGGTATGAATATGAACCAAAAAATAACATTGGATGATAACAGGGGTTTCTTTTTTAGAGAAAGGACTAACTAAAAAATTACCTGAATAGATTTTGTTTGTGGTAAATGAGGTATCTAGTAGGAGCACCAAAATTGGAAACTTTACTCAAAAACCAGAGAAAACGTTTTTCCAGAAGAGACTTCATAGCTCATACTTTAGGAGAGAAGAAAATAAACCACTAATAAATGGTTAAGATAGGCCGGGTGTGGTGGCTCATGCCTGTAGGCCGAGGTGGGCAGATCACTTGAGGTCAGGAGTTTGAGACCAGCCTGGCCAACATGGTGAAACCCTGTCTCTACTAAAAATAAATTAGCCAGGCATGGCGGTGCACACCTGTAATCGCAGCTACTCGGGAGGATGAAGTGGGAGAATCACTTGAACCTGGGAGGCAGAGGTTGCAGTGAGCCACGATCGCTCCACTGCACTCCAGCCTGGATGACAGCAAATCTCCATCTCAAAAGAAAAAAAAGGGTTAAGATTGGCCATCATTACCTCTTATACTCTTGCCACAGTTTGACTCTGTTGTATCATTGATGCCCAGGTCTGAAGCACATTTTACACAATAGACTGTTGAGTTGCATTGAATTTATTTTTTATCACTTATTCTTTTATTTTTTCTGGTCTTGTAACTTAGAGACAAATATTTTATTATTTTATGTAACTATCTCAATTTAGTTCTATGATTCTGCTATTTTTAGAAGTATTATTAATTTTTGCCTCTTTTATTTCCCTCCTCTTAATAGTTTTATCATTTTTAAAAATTTTGATTCTTGTCTTTCTTTTCTGTCCCACTTTTCTTTTGTATTACATCATGTGTACCCCCATACTGAATAATTTTCACTTTTCCTTTATAACTTTGAACTTCTACCTCTGAAACCCAGGGAAAGGTGTATTTTGATCTCTTGCATTTCTTTAATTCAAGCAAGATAATGGCCACTGGGCTTGGTGTAGAGCATAAAGATTATTTTAAGTAGCAGCGTATCATGCTGTTGGAATAAACACTGGACCAGAGTTTGAATAATAGCTCTATTGTATCTAACAGTGAAACCTTAGGTAAGCTCTAATCTCTAGACCGCAGTTCCATCATTTTTTAAACTGGGACTAAAATACCTTCCCTGTTTTCAGTCACAGGATAGATATAAAATTCATATGGTG
This sequence comes from Macaca mulatta, assembly GCF_049350105.2. Taxonomy (NCBI): domain Eukaryota; kingdom Metazoa; phylum Chordata; class Mammalia; order Primates; family Cercopithecidae; genus Macaca; species Macaca mulatta. The sequence goes on from NC_133409.1 coordinate 112,035,010, forward strand.
ATAAGGATTGCTAGAATACTTTGGAAATTGCCAGGTACTATTTAAAGATGTTTCATTCATCTGAATGTTTTTATTTTGTTCGTATCAATAGAGATCTATTAAAGTAAACCCTTCCTGATCACAAAATTAAAATTACTCCTCTATTACCAGGTTCCTATTCTTCTTGACAAAGTAAAATATACTTAAATCTAGCATATTTTCTCTGATCCTAGTATTGAATCTCCTTGCTGAATGTATTCCCATATTTTACTTCCAGTTTATACCACTAATTTAACATTACGGCATACTGATCATATTACTACTGTTATCTCAGGTAACATTTTATTTCCTTTTTTTTCTAGTTTTTGAGACGGAGTCTCACTCTGTCGCCTAGGCTGGAGTGCAATGGCACGATCTCGGCTCACTGCAACCTCCGTCTCCCGAGTTCAAACAATTTTCCTTCCTCATCCTCCCAAGTAGATGGGATTACAGGCACGTACCATCACGCCTGGCTAATTTTTGTATTTTTAGTAAAGACAGGGTTTCACCATATTGGCCAGGCTGGTCTCGAACTTCTGACATCAAGTGATCTGCCCGCCTCAGCCTCCCAAAGTGCTGGGATTACAGGCATGAGCCACCATGTCCGACCAACAACTAAATAGAATTTAAGTTGTGTTTATACTCAGGTTCTCTCATCCTTCTTCATCCCTCCAGTATGTATCACAGATGCATTTCCTCATTCATAAAGGACACTTAGATTACTATCTTTCTTTCCTACCATCTGATTCACCATAAATATGCCTACATTGTCCCTAGGTTTTATAATAAAGTTTTCTACAACATAATCTCTGTGGGCATTTCCAGACATCTTAAGTTTTCTTCTATAATGACTCATCCTGTGGATGCTCCATGAGGTAGATTCTTACTGATCTGCAATGTATCTAAGTCATCTTTGCCTTCCATTGGTATTACGTTTTTTAATTCCTTTTTGTTTGTTTTCGGTTTTGAAAGAGTCAGCAGAAAGTATAAAGTATTAAAACATTTATTCTTCTCTACACTAATAATAGCACTAGCTACCATTTATTTTTACAACAATTATGCAACTGCCTTGAAGTTCAAGGAGGTTAACTAATCTTTCTGAAGTGGCACAGAGAGTGTCCAAGGAGAGCTATTCTCTCTCACTCTCCTGTGGTATCTCCTCATTTAACCAGTCTCTATGAAACTGCCTCTTTCCACATCTCATTAGCTCTCCGTGTCAGTAATTGGCATCTACTAGGCTCGTTATTGCAGGAAAAAAAAGAAAAAAGGCTGTAAACATGCTGATTGAATTCATCCTTTTTTTAATAGGACTGTTTTTCCAGTTGGTTCTCAACTTGAATTTTTTTTCAGTATCCCAAAGTATTAGCTCAGTATTTTTTAAAGTTGTAACTTAGTAATATTCCCTTTCATTCAGGTGATTAATAAAGTGAATGAGTAAAATTAACCTTGAGCGTGATCCCTTTATGTCCTCACTCAGTACAACTATTTTAGATTTATTGTAACCCTTATCTTGTCATCTTCAAACCAGTTCCAAAATCCATGAATCTTTGGGGAGTTTTACTTTTTTTTTTTTTTTTTAAGAGATGGGGTCTCACTATGTTGCCCAGGCTGATCTCGAACTCCTGGGCTCAAGCAATCCTCCTGCCTTGGCCTCCCAAAGTGCTGGGATTATAGGCATGAGCCACCACACCCAGCCCTCAAATTCTGAAAGTATTTCATTTTAAGGTATTTTCACTTAACACTAAAAATATCTCACTTCATGGAACCTGATTCTGGTTTTATTCTGATGCAGAAAATGCTTTTGTAGCAAAATACTTAATTTACGTTAAAACATTAACAAAACTAGCTTACATTTCATCAGAAATATCATGTTCCCTTCTCTCAGGGTGTTACATTTCCAGCCATGCATGCCATGTGGTCTTCTTGGGCTCCCCCTCTTGAAAGAAGCAAGCTTCTTAGCATTTCATATGCAGGTGAGATAACAATTATCAAATTTTGCTGTAATATGTTATGTATATATCAACCTTGGGGAAAAAGTGCCTGCATACCAGAATGATGCAGTGTCGGATTGGATGCCCCTTTGGGGAGAACATTAAGTTTCGGTAGTACAACTTTATTACTAATTTTTCTCCTTGGCTCAACAACTTATAGTAATGTGGCTTAATTGACTAATGTCATTTTCCCCATCTGCCATCATCTATTTCAAAGTATGTTGCCTTTTCAGATATCGGTATAAAGATGCTCTTTTTTTTTCTTTTTCTGTTTACTTTTTTGGGGTTTTTAAAATTTATTTTTGCTTGTTTAGAGATGCTTTTTAATAAAAAGGAAAAAAAGGGCCAGTAGCTAGAAAATTGAATGTTTTTGTCCTTAAATTGTGATTTCTGTTTTGGTTAACTAATGAATGTATCATGATTCTCAACCCCTCTCTTCATGTGTCTTTTTTCTATGCATCTTTATTTGCCATCATTTTGATCTACAGGTGAGATAAGATGAGTTTTATATATGTGAATTATAATTTTACCAGATTGCATAAGATATTCTAGCCTTTCTTTCATTGACTGAATTAAAATTTTTCCACCTGACTGCTTTTTAAATATAGTAGTTGAGAAAAGGCCTCTCTGTGGTACTTTTAAGCTAAAATCTGAAGGATAAGAACAAACCATTCATGCAGGGAGAAGAGCATTTCAGCCAATCAGAACAGCATGTACGAGGGCACTCAGGCAAGAAATAACATAAAGGTTTAGGCCGGGCACGGTGGCTCAAGCCTGTAATCCCAGCACTTTGGGAGGCCGAGATGGGCAGATCACGAGGTCAGGAGATCGAGACCATGCTGGCTAACACGGTGAAACCCCGTCTCTACTAAAAAATACAAAAAATTAGCCGGGCGAGGTGGCGGGCGCCTGTAGTCCCAGCTACTCGGGAGGCTGAGGCAGGAGAATGGCGTGAACCCAGGAGGCGGAGCTTGCAGTGAGCTGAGATCCGGCCACTGCACTCCAGCCTGGGCGACAGAGTGAAACTCCGTCTCAAAAAATAAAAATTAAAAAAAATAATAATAAAGGTTTAAACAAATGGAAAACTACTTTGGGTCGCTAGAACTCAGTGAGTAAGGAGGATAATGGCATAAGATAAGGTTAGAGAAAGAGATAAGAGTCGGGTTATATCAAGTCTTATAGACTACAGGAAAGAATGTAGATTGTTTTTTAAGAGGCATGATTCAATTACATTTTAAGAAGATTATTCTTGCAGCTATGTGGAGATTGAGATGAGAAATCTGATGATAGGTTCAAGAACAGGTACTATCTAAGGTTCCCCTTTACCTATTGAATAAATCCCAAACTCCTTGCACTAAGGGCAAGATTCTTTACAGTCTTCACGGCTTTATTGCAGCTAGCCTTATAACTCTGGCAGATAGTGCCTAGCTTGGAGTAGGTACTCAGTAACTGTTCCACTGTCCAACCTGCTTTTCCAGCTTTATCTTCTTTTTCTTTCCTTTACCCAAATGGAGTTCCCAAGCCTCCTACTCTCTGCTTTCCTACTTCCATTCCTTTGCTTGTCCTGTTACACTACCTCTATATCTGTTTTCTAATCTTGTTTCTATGGGACCAAATGTTAGGCTTTTTTTTTTAAGACAGAGTCTCACTCCAGGCTGGAGTGCAGTGGCACAGTTGCCGCTCACTGCAGCCTCAACAGCTGAAGTGATCCTCCCACCTCAGCCTCCCAAGTAGCTAAGTAGCTGGTACTACAGGCGTGCGCCACCACCACGCCCAGATAATTTTTGTATTTTTAGTACAGATAGTAGTTTGCCATATTGCCCAGGCTGGTCTCAAACTCCTAGGCTCAGGTGATCCACCCGCGTCAGCCTCCCAAAGTGCAGGGATTACTGGCATGAGCCACTGTGCCCAGCCTGTTACCCATTGTCTGTAAGCAGTAGACCTGTCTGTCCTATCTTTGTGTCTCTCTCTCCAAAGTTGATAAAATAGTCTTATGTGTTGTTTTAGGAGCACAGCTTGGGACAGTAATTTCTCTTCCTCTTTCTGGAATAATTTGCTACTACATGAATTGGACTTATGTCTTCTACTTTTTTGGTAAGTTTAAAACTTTAGCTGAATTATAATGTAACAAATTCAAAATATAATAATAGTAGCCTAATAATGTGTTAAAAATATATCTTCCAAATTACGGAAACAGAGTTCTAAAACATTTCCTGATAACCTGTTTTTCAAGTTGGTATGGTTTACTTGACCTATTTGAATTATGACCTGATGTTAGTTTTGGAATATTTCTCGGTAGAAATGACTCTCGATCCTGGACTTAAATAGTACATTTGCTATCAAAAAAATTACTGTCTTGGGTATTTTAAGTTTCTTCTCAAGCAAAGTAGGATGTTCTCACTTGGTGGTTTTAATGTTTGTTGTTTTTTTTTTTTTCTTTTTACTTAGTCCCAAGGCATTTTATTTCTGTTTCCTTGGCAGCATGATACACATTTTTAATAAATTAGATTTTCACATAGACGTGTCATGCAAGAAATGTATCTGCAATCAAAATTTAAAAATCAACTAACAAAAACAGACACCTTTGGAAATATGTAGACTGTGGAAATATATCTTCAAAAAGGTTTGTCTGGTAGACCCTGATAGGCAAAGTCATGCGGTTAAAAGTTGTTTTCTTCTGGCGGGGCGCAGTGGCTCACACCTGTAATCCCAGCACTTTGGGAGGCCAAGGTGGGTGGATCACAAGGTCAAGAGTTCAAGACCAGCCTGGCCAACATGGTGGAACCCCGTCTCTACTCAAAATACAAAAATTAGCCGGGTGTGGTGGCATGTGCCTATAGTCCCAGCTACTCAGGAGGCTGAGACAGTAGAGTTGCTAGAACCCGGCAGGCAGAGATGGCAGTGAGCTGAGATCACGTCACTGCACTCCAGCATGTGTGACAGAGCAAAGACTCTATCTCCAAAAAAAAAAAAAAAAAAAAAAGTTGTTTTCTTCAAAATGTATAAGCAATAATACAGTTATAGCAATTATCCCATTAAATTGAATCCAGACTGAAGTCAGTTTTACATTGAATTTATAGTTACATAATTTTTTCAAGACATGTAAAAATTGTTGTTGGTGGATTCTAATTTTGTGTTTTTGTTTTGTTTTGTTTTTTATTTGGCATATTCTAATTTTATCTAACTATTATTTTTCTATTTTAAGGTACTATTGGAATATTTTGGTTTCTTTTGTGGATCTGGTTAGTTAGTGACACACCACAAAAACACAAGAGAATTACCCATTGTGAAAAGGAATACATTCTTTCATCATTAAGAAATCAGGTATGGACTTTGACACATTTTAAAAATAATGTCAGAACCTTTTTTTCTTCAGAATTAAGATATCAATTTTTAAAAATAGATATTCCTATTGTGCATGCTCTAGACAAAGTAGAATAGGCAAATGAAATAAATATCCAAAATATTGTCTGGCAGGGTGCAGTGGCTCACACTTGTAATCCCAATAATTTGGGGAGGTCTAGGTGGGAGGATCATTTGAGGTTAGGAGACTAGCCTAGTCAACATAGTGAGACCCTTTCTCTACAAAACATTTAAAACATTTTAAAAATATTTTTAAAATACATAAAATATTGTCTGAAGAATTTCAGTTCTTTCATTTTTTTATAGAAAGTATAGTTTTATAAACTATAAAAAATATTTTTAAGTCATTTTCAACCTTTTAGTGTAGTGATTATCAAATGAGTCTGAAGTTTGTTTTTCCACTTGATTGGTAGAAAATAAAATATGTTATCCATGAAAGGATTCTCATTCTGACCATTAGTTGTTAGAAAACCAACTAGTGTGTTTATACAGTTGTGAATCACAAATCTGAAAATTTTGAATCCAAAATACTCTGAAATCCAGAAGTTTTTGAGAACCCACATGATGCTCAAAGGAAATGCTCATTGGAGCATTTCAGAGTTCCGATTTTTGGATTTTAAGATTTAGGATGCCTGGCCAGCTGTGATGGCTCACTCCTGTAATCCTAGCACTTTGGGAGGCTGAGGCAGGTGGATCGCCTGAGGTCAGGAGTTCAAGACCAACCTGGCCAACCTGACAAAACCCCGTCTCTACTAAAAATACAAAAATTAGCTGGGCATGGTGGCACACACCTGTAGTCCCAGCTACTCAGGAGGCTGAGACAGGAGAATTCCTTGAACACAGGAGGCAGAGGTTGCAGTGAGCTGAGATCTGGCCACTGCACTCCAGCCTAGGTGACAGACCGAGACTCCGTCTCAAAAAGAAAAACAAGATTTAGGATGCTTAACTGGGAAGGTATGTGATACAAATATTCTAAAATCCAAAATCCAAAACACTTCTGGTTCCAAGCATTTCAGACAAGGGATGTTGGACCCGTATCTATATTTTTAAACAAGTGTCATTAAAGAAAGAGAACAGCATATTTATTATGGTATAATATTATATGATATGCATCTGTTTGTTCTTTTAGAGTAAGTCTTTAGAAAAAAATGTATATCTTATTAAAACCGGATTTCAATCACTTAAGCACAAAGGCAAATCAGAAATAAAAGTCTATCATAATTCAATATACTAAATTCTCAAACCATGGAAACAAAATGTTTGCCTTTTGAGTAGAATAAAAGAAGAACATAAAAACATTAGGAGGCCGGGCGCGGTGGCTCACGCCTGTAATCCCAGCACTTTGGGAGGCCGAGGCGGGCGGATCACGAGGTCAGGAGATCGAGACCATCCTGGCTAACACGGTGAAACCCCGTCTCTACTAAAAATGCAAAAAATTAGCCAGGCGAGGCGGCGGGCGCCTGTAGTCCCAGCTACTCGGGAGGCTGAGGCAGGAGAATGGTGTGAACCCGGGAGGCGGAGCTTGCAGTGAGCCGAGATCGCGCCATTGCACTCCAGCCTGGGCGACTAAGCGAGACTCTGTCTCAAAAAAAAAAAAAAAAAGGCCGGGCGCGGTGGCTCAAGCCTGTAATCCCAGCACTTTGGGAGGCCGAGACGGGCGGATCACGAAGTCAGGAGTTCGAGACCATCCTGGCTAACACGGTGAAACCCCGTCTCTACTAAAAAATACAAAAAAAAACTAGCCAGGCGAGGTGGCGGGCGCCTGTAGTCCCGGCTACTCGGGAGGCTGAGGCAGGAGAATGGCGTAAAAACCCGGGAGGCAGAGCTTGCAGTGAGCTGAGATCCGGCCACTGCACTCCAGCCTGGGCAACACAGCGAGACTCCGTCTCAAAAAAAAAAAAAAAAAATTAGGAAAGACTAAAATATACACAGTTTGTTTTCAGCATTCTTATTGACTTCAAAGTCACTTTATTAGTTTAAAAACATAAAATATTTTAAACTTTTCCTATTAAATTATCATGATAGATATTTTATTTTATACATATATATACTTATTATTTTTTGGGGGGGGACGGAGTTTCGCTCTCTCACCCAGGCTGGAGTGTAGTGGCATGATCTCGCCTCACTGCAACCTCCATCTCCCGGATTCAAACAATTCTCCTGCCCCAGCCTCCTGAGTTGCTGGGATTACAGGTGCAAACCAAGACTCCCAGCTAAATTTTTGTATTTTTAGTAGAGACGGGATTTTACCATATTGGCCAGGCTGGTCTCGAACTCCTGGCCTCAAGCAATCCTATCATCTTGGCCTCTGAAAGTGCTGGGACTACAGGTGTGAGCCACTGCGCCCAGCCCAAGATTGATATTTTAAATATTTATATATAGTATAACCAGGCAGTAAAATTAAAAACTTAGTCTTGACTGGGCATGGTGGCTTATGCCTGTAATCCCAGCACTTTGGGAGGCTAAAGCAGGGAGATTTCTTGAGCCCTGAAGTTCAAGCCCAGCCTGGACAACATAGCAAGACCCCATCTCTAAAAAGAATAAAAATGTACTCTTTAGCATTTATTTCTAAGTTTTTTTATTTTGCTATAAATGTCTCTACAAGCAGCTGAACTTTAAGAATTATGGGCCAGGCGCGGTGGCTCAAGGCTGTAATCCCAGCACTTTGGGAGGCCGTGACGGGCAGATCACGAGGTCAGGAGATCGAGACCATCCTGGCTAACACAGTGAAACCCCGTCTCTACTAAAAAATACAAAAAAAAAAAACTAGCCGGGCGAGGTGGCGGGCGCCTGTAGTCCCAGCTACTCGGGAGGCTGAGGCAGGAGAATGGCGTAAACCCGGGAGGCGGAGCTTGCAGTGAGCTGAGATCCGGCCACTGCACTCCAGCCTGGGCGACAGAGCCAGACTCCATCTCAAAAAAAAAAAAAAAAAAAGAATTATGAACTGTCTTGATCTTTGCCAAAGATTGGCAAAAACTCAGAAACAGAAGAAATCAGCACTGTAATAAAGTTTTAACCAGGCGGAGAGCTCATATCCAAGGTTACTTGGGTCTGAGTCTTCCCAGCAGAAAATAATAATAATAATAATAATAATAATAAATGCAAATAAAAAGAAAGTTTTAGCTAGGTGTGATGGCACACACATGCAGTTCCAGCTCCTCAGGAGGCTGAGGCAAGGGGGCTGCTTGAGTCCAGGAGGTCAAGGTTGCAGTGAACTATAATCAGCCATTGCACTCCAACCTGGGCAACAGAGCAAGCCCATGTCTCAAAATAAAAAGTTAAGTTACTTTGAAAGTTTAGAGTCCTGCATGATGTTAATTGAATTACCCACTTTTTCCCCTTAAGGAACAGGTAAAAGAAATTTAACACATTATAAACAGATGTTGCCGTGTAAAACTTGCTATGTTTTGTCATTTTCTCAACACTGATGGGTAACAGCTTGCTTCTTCCAATATTTCATTTTTATCATGATCTTCCAGAACTTATAAAACTTTTGAGTTTGTTTAAATTTTTTTAAAAGCTTTCCCTTGGCCAGGGGTGGTGGCTCACACCTGTAATCCCAACACTTGGGGAGGCAAGATGGAAGAATTGCTTGAGCCCAGGAATTGAGACCAGCCTGGGCAACATGACGAGACCTCATCTCTACAAAAAATTTAAAAATTAGCCAGGTAGTCCCAACTACTCAGCAGGCTGAGGTAGGAGGATTGCGTGAGCCTGGGAAGTCAAGGCTATAGTAAGCTGTGTTTGTGCCACTGAACTCCAGCTTGGGCAACAGAGCAATACCTTGTCTTAAAAAAAAAAAAAATCTTTCTCTACATTGGTATGTGTCTTAATCTTTCCAAACTTAGGTTGTTTCTCCACACGCTTCAGAAAAAGGAATATCCAGAGGCAAGAGATTTAGGAGGAGAAGCCCAGATTGCGTTCTTTTTTTTTTGAGTCTAGCTCGGTACCCATGCTGGAGTGCAGTGGTACCATCACAGCTCAGTGCAGCCTTGACCTTTCAGGTTCAAGCAGTCTTCCCACCTCAGCCTCTCAAGTAGCTGGGACTACAGGTGCACACCACCATGCCTAGCTAATTATTTTTTGTAGAGATGGAGTCTCCCTATGATAATCAAGCTAGTCTCAAACTGCTGGGCTTAAGGAGTCTTCCTGCCTTAGACTCCCAAAATGTTGGGATTACAGGCATGAGTCACCATGTACAACCAGACTGCATTCTTAAAGCACATGATGTTATAGTTGATAATGTCGTAAAATGATGTGTTACATGAAGCTCCACCTTTAAATCTTGGACCCAAGAAATGTGCAGCCTCTACTCATTCATTCTTTAAACATTTTTTTTTTTTTTGATACTTGACTATGACCTAGGTTCTTTGTCAGCTGAGGACTTAAAAATGAGTAAGAGGAAAAAAATAAAACATGGTTCCTGTGGGACCCGAGGTCTCCAGAGGGAGACAGACATGGATGGACAGAATTTCAATATAATATAGCCTGCGTAATGCAGTGTATAAGGTACAGGACATCTTTGGAACAGAGAAGGTGGCAGTCCTCAGCCAGCCTGGGGCAGATAGGAAAAGCTTCCTTACGTCAGTGCCTTCTGGCCAAAGCCCATCAGGAACACACTTACAGTTGAACAAGTTGAGTGTCTTGGTTCATTGCAGTGAGGAAGAAAGCACACCATGAAGGACCATGAGGGCATCTCAGTGTAGAGTTGAGAGGAACTTGTTGCAGTTTAGACATGTATTAGATGACTTCGGGAAGGGTTTAAAGAATTAATGTTTTGCTCTGGATTTGATAATTCTATGATGAATTTTTTTCTAGAAGGTGGGGTAAAGCTGTGATTAGTAAGGGCACAGCAGTCACTCATATTAGCTAGGAGAGGAAGACGTTTGCGCGTTTTTTGTAGTTTATGGCATTCTTGTTTTTGTCTGTGCTCAAACATTACTGTGGAGTGGGTTTTTTCTTCTTCTTCTTTTTAGAGACAGGGTCTCGCTCTGTCTCCCAGGCTGCCATGCAGTGGGGTGATATCGGCTCACTGTAAAGTGGTCTTATTTTTGTCATGCTCCAGCATGCTCATAGAGTGGCCTGGTTTCGGTTCAACAGGAGAACCCCAGGCCTAGATGTTAGAACCAGGACAGTTTAGCTTACCACAGCCCAGGACTGCTTTTTTTCTTTCTTTCTTTCTTTCTTTTTCTTTTGAGACAGAGTTTTGCTCTTTTTGCCCAGGCTGAAGTGCAATTGTGCAATCTCAGCTCACTGCAACCTCCGTCTTCCAGGTTCAAGTGACTCCCCTGCCTCAGCCTCCTGAGTAGCCGGGATAACAGGTGTGCACCACCACGCCCAGCTAATCTTGTATTTTTAGTAGAGACTAAAAATGGTTTCTCCATGTTGGTCAGGCTGGTCTCAAACTCCTGACCTCAGATGATCTGCCCGCCTTCGTCTCCCAAAGTGCTGGGATTACAGGCAGGAGCCACCACATCCAGCCTGACTGCTTTTTTCTTTCTCACTTTCCTGAGAGAAAGAGTGATATCTTCTAGAGAGAGTGACACCTTCTAGGAAGTGTGGCTGTTGGGTGTTGCTCTTCTGCGTAAGGCAAAGGCAAAAAACGTCAGGAGGAGGAAGCAGGTGGAAGTCAGGTCATGGAGGGTCCTCTGTGCCTCACTAAGGAGCTTAGCCTTTATCCTTTAGGCACTGGGATGCCATGAAGTATCTGTAAGCTGGAAGTGACAGAATCAGGTTTGCATTCTAGATAGCTTATGCTGGCAGTCATGTCGAAGGAGATCTGAGCTGGACAAGCAAGAGTTGCAGTTAGAATGTTTTCTCAGTTATCCAACCAAGACAAAGTCAGTACTTATAGGTAGAAATGTGATTTCATTCTTACAATAAGTGGATTTTACAATTATGATAGCATATATAGTTCTAATTCTGATTCAGAAATGTCTACAAGAAGAGAAATAGGCTGGGTGCGGTGGCTCACACCTGTAATCCCAGCACTTTGGGAGGCCAAGGCAGGTGGATCATGAGGTCAGGAGTTCAAGACCAGCCTGGCCAATATGGTGAAACTCCATCTGTAGTAAAAATACAAAACTTAGCCAGGCATGGTGGTGTGTGCCTGTAGTCCCAGCTACTCGAGAGGCTGAGGCAGAAGAATCTTTTGAACCTGGGACGCAGAGGTTACAGTGAGCCGAGATCGTACCACTGCACTCCCGCCTGGTCGACAGAGCAAGACTCTATTTCAAAAAAAAAAGAAAAAAGAGAGAGAGAGAAAAAAAAACAAAAAACAAAAAACCTTCATTGCACCCTGCAGTTAAATTCAGAAGGGCTATCTCATGACTAGTGAGTGCTTTAAGATCATCGACTGCTCCTCTGTGTTGAAGATCTCTTTTTAATGAATTATGGAAAGACATTACCACTTCACCCATTGAAGTGTTCTTTCCTATATATCTGCTATTTTTGTTGTTGTTGTTTTGTTTTGTTTTGTTTTTTTGAGACAGAGTTTCGCTCTTGTTGCCCAGGCTGGAGTGCAATGGCACGATCCTGGCTCACTATATCATAACCTCCGCCTCCTGGGTTCTAGTGATTCTCCTGCCTCAGCCTCCCAAGTAGCTGGGATTACAGGCATGCACCACCACACCCTGCTAAGTTTTTGTATTTTTCGTAGAGACAGGGTTTCTCCATGTTGGTCAGGCTGGTCTCCAGCTCCCAACCTCAGGTGATCCGCCTGCCTCGGCCTCCCAAAGTGCTGGAATTATAAGCATGAACCATCATGCCTGGCTTCTTCTTTTCTTAATTCCAAGGATATCATGGGGTTTTCTTGTTTGGTTGGTTCTGGGTTTTTTTGTTTTTGTTTTGTTTTTTTGAGACAAGGTCTGGTTCTATTGACTAGGCTAGAGTGTAATAGCATGATCTTGGCTAACTGCAGCCTCCACCTCCCTCCGCCTCCTGGGTTCAAGCCATCCTCCCACCTCAGCCTACCAAGTAGTTGGGATGCCAGGTGTGTACCACAAAGCCTGGCTAATTTTTGTATTTTTCGTAGAGATGGTTTTGCCATGTTGCCCAGGCTGGTCTTGAACTTGTGAGCTCAAGTAATCTGCCTGCCTCAGCCTCCCAAAGTGCTGGGATTACAGGCATGAGCCACCATGCCCAGCCTGAAGAGAGCATGTTTTGTAACTGTTTTACTTCTCCTTTATGCCTTTTAGGAAGAGTATACAATTTTGCAGCATTGCGAAGCAAATCAAATGGGGACCTTGGTTTGAATATTTAGTTGTCAAATTAAGACAGAAATTAAGAGCATTTATTACATGTAACTTTGCTAAATCAATCTGCTGTTACTTGCATTTGACAAGAAAATTTTTTTTGTACAATGGCATATTAGAAGGTATTCAAGTATTTGTCAAGTGATCTTACCCTCTGTATTTCATACATTTCATGACAAATCATTTTTATAGTTTGTCCTTTTTCTGTTTCAACTTATATGGAAAAAAAGTTGATTGAGCTGTTATTAGAAATTCAATGATACATTCTGCATACAAGATTCAGGATCTCATTGATTTTTCCTTCACAAATTCCATTATCATTTAAATCTCCAAAGTACATTTGCTTTCAAAATGTTGGCTGAGGAAATGATCTGAGCAATTTTAAAATGTTTTGCCCATATGTATTTTCCTTTTTGGGGGGGTGGGGGTGGGAAGGACAGTCTCCCTCTGTTCCTGAGGCTGGAGAGCAGTGGCACTGTCTCAGCTCATTGCAACCTCTGCTTCCCAGGTTCAAGCGATTCTCATGTCTCAGCCTCCTGAGTAGCTGGAATTACATGCACGCACCACCTTTCCTGCCTAATTTTTTGCATTTTTAGTAGAACCAGGGTTTCACTGTGTTGGCCAAGTTGGTCTCGAACTCCTGACCTCAAGTGATCCACCTGCCTTGGCCTCCCAAAGTGCTGGGATTACAGGTGTGAGCCACTGCGCCCAGCCACGCATATGTACCATCTTTTATCAGCAGTGGTATTTTAGAATAATGTAGACCTCTAATAAGAACTTTCAGGACCAGGTGCAGTGACTTATGCCTGTAATCCCATCACTTTGGGAGGCCTGGGTGGAAGGATCACTTGAGCCCAGGAGTTAGAGACCTGCCTGGGCAACATAGGGAGACCCCATTCCTACAAAAAATTTTAAAATTACACGGTATGATGGCACATGCCAATAGTCTCAGCTACTCAGGAGGCTGAGGTGAGAGGATCGCTAGAGCCCAGGAGGCTGAGGTTGCAGTAGCCGTGATGGTGCCTCTGCACTCCAGCCTATGCAACAGAGTGAAACCCTGTATCAAAAAAAAAAAAAAGCAAAGCGGCAGGCACAGTAGCTCACGCCTATAATCCCAGCACTTTTAAGGCAGGTGGATTGCCTGAGATTAGGAGTTCAAGACCAGCCTGGCCAACGTGGTAAAACCCTGTCTCTACTAAAAATACAAAAATTAGCTGGGCATGGTGGCAGGCGCCTGTAATCCCAGCTGCTCAGGAGGCTGAGGCAGGAGAATTGCTCGAACCCAGGAGGCAGATGCCGCAGTAAGTTGAGATCGTGCCACTGCACTCCAGCCTGGGTGACAGAGCGAGACTCCTTCTCAAAAAAAAAAAAAAATGCTTTCATAATTTTTAATTTTTTGCCAACAATTAGATATGATGAAGCCATCGAGAGAATGTGTTTACATTGCTTGATTGGCAAAATAGTAGTGTGTTAGAAACAATAGCAAGAGAATAATTTCTAGATAAAGAACATAAAAAAAAAGCTGTTTTGTACCTTCTTAAGCCCAACCTTGTGTTGTCCAGTATGGTAGCCACTAGCCCCACGTGGCTATTATACTTTTAATTTAACTAATTTAATTAAAAATTTAGTTCTGGCCAGGTGCAGTGGCTCACACCTGTAATCCCAGTACTTTGGGAGGCTGAGGCGGGCAGATCACGAGGTCAAGAGATCGAGACCATCCTGGCCAACATGGTGAAACCCCATCTCTACTAAAAAATACAAAAATTAGCCGGGCATAGTGGCACATGCCTGTAGTCCCAGCTACTCAGGAAGCTGAGGCAAGAGAATCACTCGAACCCAGGAGGCGGAGGTTGCAGTGAGTCAAGATCACGACACTGCACTCCAGCCTGGCAACAGAGCGAGACTCCATCTCAAGGAAAAAAAAAAAAACTAATTCTGGCCAGGCGTGGTGGCTCATGCCTGTAATCCCAGCACTTTGAGAGGCCAAGGTGAGCGGATCACCTGAGGTCAGGAGTTCAAGACCAGCCTGGTCAACTTAGTGAAACCCCATCTCTACAAAAATACAAAAATTATCCCAGCATGACCAGCGAGTGCTTGTAATCCCAGCTACTCGGGAGGCTGAGGCGGGAGAATTGCTTGAACCCAGGAGACGGAGGTTGTAGTGAGCCAAGATCACTTCACTGAACTCTAGCCTGGGCAACAGAGCAAGACTCCGTCTAAAAATAAAAAAATTTAGTCACACATATGTCACACATATGACAAGGGTTTTGTTTCGTTTCATTTTGTTTTCTTTCATCAACCTGTTAGAAGGACAAGGATTTAATAACCGTGCACGTAGAACATTCCATCATCATGGAAAGTTCCACTGGACAGCACTACCTTAAACTCTTGTTTAAGGTAGTGATACTTGGATAGTTTCTCCTAGTAACATTTGAAAATTCATCTTTAACTTGAAAGTTTTTATAAATGAAGACTTTCCCCCCGAAATATAACTTGTAACGTGGAAATACTATAAGTTGATCTTACGATTCATATTGGGAGAACAGAAAACTGTTGTGTTGTACTTCAGTTACAAATGAACACTAAGCTGGAATACATACATTTCACGTTCTTCTTTCTAAGCCTCTAACCCCGTGGGCCTTGTATTCGTTTGATAAGCAGCTATTGAGAACCTGCCATGTGTCAGGCTTATGTGTTAGACATACAGCTCATCTTGGTTGGGTGATTGTCCAAAAACATCAGATTATCAAAAATTCAATTGATATTTATAGGTTGTAAAAACATACCAGTGTGACTAAAATTAAATATGTCTTATTACAGGTTGTATTTCCAAGAGGTAGGATACATTCTTCAGAATATATTCAGTTTTCAGAGATCAAATACATTTACGCTTATACCTTTCGGCATAAAAGAATGATTTCACTTCCTTTGTGGATTTCAAAGCCATATAAAAAGAGCTATGTTTCAGATTCCTTCAAACTCTAAAATACTCTCTGCCCTGAGCTTTTCAATCAAGACGGATAAGGGCAGACCTTTTAAAATCTAATCTCTACAGCAGTGGGTCCCAAACTTGCTGCACATTGAAATCACCCAGGGATCTTCATAAACTAGGAATACTTACCTGCCACCCACCCACAACCTGTTCAATTGGTCTGCAGTGTGACCTTGGTCTCAGTGTTTTTAAGGCTCTCCTGGGTGATTCTTATATGCAGCAAAGTTTGGGAACCTACTGCTCTACAGAATCACCAGTGAAACCTTTTAAAACTCAGATTCCTTGGCCCTACACTCAGAGTTTTTTTTTGCTTTACTTGTTTCTGTTTTGTTTATTCAAAAGGCAGAGTTTAGAACACAGGCCCCTATAACTGTAAAGTATAGCTGGAGTTGAAAACCACTGCTGTAAAAGAATAAATGTTCTCTCTCCTTCTCTTTCCCTACATCTGTACATCTTTGATCATATTAAAAAATACAACCGGCCGGGCACGGTGGCTCAAGCCTGTAATCCCAGCACTTTGGGAGGCCGAGACGGGCGGATCACGAGGTCAGGAGATCGAGACCATCCTGGCTAACACGGTGAAACCCCGTCTCTACTTAAAAAAACAAAAATACAAAAAACTAGCCGGGTGAGGTGGCGGGTGCCTGTAGTCCCAGCTACTTGGGAGGCTGAGGCAGGAGAATGGCGTAAGCCCGGGAGGCGGAGCTTGCAGTGAGCTGAGATCAGGCCACTGCACTCCAGTCTGGGCAACAGAGCGAGACTCCGTCTCAAAAAAAAAAAATACAACCAAGCACACTGGCTCACGCATGTAATCCCAGCACTTTGGGAGGCAAGGCTGGTGGATCATTTGAGGTCAGGAGTTCACGACCAGCCTGGCCAACACAATGAAACCCCATCTCTACTAAAAATACAAAAATCAGCCAGGGGTGGTGGCGGGCACCTGTAATCCCAGCTACTTGGGAGGCTGAGGCGGGAGAATCGCTTGAACCTCGGAGGCAGAGGTTGCAGTGAGCCAAGATTGCACCACTGCACTCCATTCTGGACAACAGGGCAAGACTCCATCTCATAAATAAATAATAATTATTTTTAATTTGTAATTAGAAAACACAAGAGCGTATCTACAAAGATGTCAAGTAAAAAGTCCATATGAAAAAGGCCGAAAGAAGGTTGGGCAATACTGGTTCTTCCTGTTTTTAAAATAACAGTAATAGGCCGGGCGCGGTGGCTCAAGCCTGTAATCCCAGCACTTTGGGAGGCCGAGACGGGCGGATCACAAGGTCAGGAGATTGAGACCATCCTGGCTAACACGGTGAAACCCCGTCTCTACTAAAAAATACAAAAACTAGCCGGGCGAGGTGGCGGCGCCTGTAGTCCCAGCTACTCGGGAGGCTGAGGCAGGAGAATGGCGTGAACCCGGGAGGCGGAGCTTGCAGTGAGCTGAGATTCGGCCACTGCACTCCAGCCTGGGCCACAGAGCGAGACTCCGTCTCAAAAAAAAAAAAAATAAAAAAAATAAATAAATAAAATAAAATAAAATAAAATAAAATAAAATAACAGTAACTGTGAACCCTGAAGGCAGAAACGTAGATTGCTCTTGCTTTGAGAAAAACAACAGTCTTAGTGTATCGGAAACATAAAAATCTGATGCCCTAGATCAGTGGTATCCAAGTTTTCTTGATCATGCAAGAATCAGTCAACAGGTGGGAGGCTCACAATCGGAATGTATGTTTTTTTTTTTTTTTCTTTTCTTTTCTTTTGAGACAGAGTATTGCTCTGTCACCAGGCTGGAGTGCAGTGGTGTGATCTCAGCTCACTGCAACCTCTGCCTCCTGAGTTCAAGCGATTCTCCTGCCTCAGCCTCCCGAGTGGCTGGGTCTACAGGTCGCGCCACCACACCCAGCTAATTTTTGTATTTTTAGTAGAGACAGGGTTTCACCATGTTGCCCAGGTTGGTCTCGAACTGTTGGCCTCCAGTTATCTGCCCACCTCGGCCTCCGAAAGTGCTGGAATTACAGGTGTGAGCCACCATGCCCAGCCATAATTTGTTAATATAGTAATGTTTAAAGGGAGCAACGTGTTTGACTATATTATAGTTAATGATCTGCCATTATTTGCTTGGTGAAGTAGCTGACAAAGGACTCAAGAAAAATGGCAGCTCGGCCAGGTACGGTGGCTCACGCCTGTAATCCCAGCACTTTCGGATGCTGAGGCGGGCAGATCACAAGGTCAGGAGATTGAGACCATCCTGGCTAACACGGTGAAACCCTGCCTCTACTAAAAATACAAAATATTTGCCAGACATGGTGGCACACGCCTGTGATTCCAGCTACTCGGGAGGCTGAGGCAGGAGAATCACTTGAACCCAGGAGACGGAGGTTGCAGTGAGCCAAAATTGCACCACTACAATCCAGTCTGAGCAACAGAGCGAGACTCCATCTCAAAAATAAAAAAATAAATAAAAATAAATAAAAGACACTTAAAATAAATGCACTTATGCTGGGGGCAGTGGCTCACACCTGTAATCCCAGAACTTTGGGAGACTGAGGCAGACAGATCACTTCAGGTCAGGAGTTCAAAACCAGCCTGGCCAACATGGTGAAACCCCCCGCTCTACTAAAATACAAAAATGAGCCAGATGTGGTGGTGCATACCTGTAATCGCAGCTACTTGTGGGGCTGAGGCCGGAGAATAGCTTGAACCCGGGAAGCAGAGGTTGCAGTGAGCTCTACAATCTCAGTGAGATTGTACCACTGCACTCCAGCCTGGGCAATAGAGCAAGATTCCATCTCAAAAAAAAAAAAAAAAAAAAGCCAGGTGCAGTGGCTCGCGCCTGTAATCCCAACACTTTGGGAGACCGAGGCGGGCAGATCACCTGAGGTCAGGAGTTCGAGACCAGCCTGACCAACATATTGAAACCCTGTCTCTACTAAAAATACAAAAATTAGTCAGGCATGGTGACACATGCCCATAGTCCCAGCTACTCGGGAGGCTGAGGCAGGAGAATCCGGCTTGAACTGAGAGGCAGAAGTTGCAGTGAGCCGAGAACATGCCACTGCACTCCAGCCTGGGTGACAGAGCAAGACTCTCTAAAATAAATAAAATAAAATAAAATAAAATAGTACTTAAACTGCAATATGCTATAATACTCTTGAGGGCAAGCAAACAAGTGAGGATGCCATTATTAACCCCTCTGAATTGGGGGACTCATATGATTTGTGATCACCTGACATACTCCAGGGCCAACATATTTATTAAATATTAATAGAGTGTGTTTTTTTATTTTTAGAATAAAAATGAGTACAAATAGAAATATGTCTTTCCTCACCCCAGCAGATCATCTTGCACACCCCCATGGTGCTTTTACCCTGCTTTAAAGACCACTACTGCATATGACTGCTTACAGAAACCTTGTATTGCCTAATTCTTATAAATCATTTCAATTGAATAAAGATTGGATAATTAAACATGACTTCTAACAGGACCTTCCAATCTCTTTCCTTTACTCTTATGCCAACCTCTGAATTTGACTATGAAACTATATTTTAGAAACAGAGAATTCAGGCCGGGCACAGTGGCTCATGCCTGTAATCCGAGCACTTTGGGTCGGATCACTTGCAGTCAGGAGTTCAAGAACAGCCTAACCAACATGGCGAAACCCCGTTTCTACTAAAAATGCAAAAATTAGCCAGGCGTGGTGGCACATACCTGTGATCCCAACTACTCAGGAGGCTGAGGCAGGAGAATCACTTGAACCCGGGAGGCAGAGGTTGCAGTGAGCCGAGATTGTGCCATTGCACTCCAGCCTGGGCAACAAGAGCAAAACTCGGTCTCAAAAAAGAAAAAAAAAGAAAAAAAAGGAAGAGAGAGAGAGAGAGAGAGAAAGAGAGAAATCAATGCTGCAGGTGACTTCTGACATTCATAAGGAATGTTTAGGGTTGACATTATAGCTCTATGAATACATTTTTACTTTTTCCTGTAATCTGAATCATGGACTGTCTAGTTAATATATTTTTAAAAAATCAAACAACTGAATATTTATCATGTATTTTGCTATTTAATATTTCAAAGGAGTTTTGTTTTTTTTTTTTAATTATATTTTAAGTTCTAGGGTACATGTGCATAACGTGCAGGTTTGTTACATATGTATACTTGTGCCATGTTGGTGTGCTGCACCCATCAACTCGTCATTTGCATCAGGTATAACTCCCAATGCAATCCCTCCCCCGTCCCCCCTTCAAAGGAGTTGATTTAAAAATTTAGAGTTTACTAATTAAGGTGATATTCTGTGTGAATTCTGGATAGAGTTTTAGCTGATATGGTACAGATCTAAGCATTAACATAGCCGTAGTTTATCCTAATCATTCCTGTTTTCTTCAGCTTTCTTCACAGAAGTCAGTGCCGTGGGTACCCATTTTAAAATCCCTGCCACTTTGGGCTATTGTAGTTGCACACTTTTCTTACAACTGGACTTTTTATACTTTATTGACATTATTGCCTACGTATATGAAGGAGATCCTAAGGTTCAATATTCAAGAGGTAAGAAAAAATCATCTGCTTCTTATATATGCTTCTTATATATATATATAATAAGACCATACACAGAATTTGTTATCATCTATATAAAATGAAGTTATTTTGTATCTTCCATTTTATTCTGCTGTCCTAAATTTTAGAGATTCTTATACATCAAAGGACTATCAAGAAAATGAAAACCCACTGAATGGGAGAAAGCATTTATAAATCAAACATCTGATAAGGGTCTAGTATCCAGATATATTGAGAATTCTTACAATTCAATAATAAAAAGAGAACTCAGTTTTTAAAATGGGCAAAGGACTTGAATACAAATACACATTTCTCGAAAGATATACAGATGGCCAATAAGCACATGTAAGGATGCCTGATATCAGGTCAGGTGGAGTGGCTCACACCTGTAATCCTACCACTTTGGGAGTTCGAGGCAGGTGGATCACTTGAGGCCAGGCATTTGAGACCAGACCGGGCAACATGGTGAAACCCTGTCTCTGTTAAAAATACAAAAAAGGCCAGGCACGGTGGCTCACGCCTATAATCCCAGCACTTTGGGAGGCCGAAGCAGGCGGATCACCTGAGGTCAGGAGTTCGAGACCAGCCTGACCAACATGGAGAAACCCCGTCTCTACTAAAAATACAAAATTAGCCGGGCATGGTAGTGCATGCCTGTCATCACAGCTACTCAGGAGGCTGAGACAGGAGAATTGCTTGAACCTGGGAAGCGGAAGTTGTGGTGACCCGGGATCGAGCCATCGCACTCCAGCCTGGGCAACAAGAGTGAAACTCCATCTCAAAAAAATAATAATAATAAAATACAAAAATAATCCCAGCACTTTGGAAGGCTGAGGCGGAAGGACTGCTTGAGCCCAGGAGTTCCGAGACCAGACTGGATAATACAGCAAAACCGTCTCTACTAAAAATACAAGAAAAAATTAACCGGGCATGGTGGCATACGCCTATAATCCCAGCTACTAGGGAGGCTGAGGCACGAGAATCTCTTGAACCCAGCAGGTGAAGGTTGCAGTGAGCTGAGATCATGCCCTTGCACTCCAGCCTGGACAGCAGAACAAGACTCTGTCCCAGGAAAAAAAAAAAAAAAAACTAACAAGGCTGACTGCACAGCCTTACTGGCTACATGGACTTACCAGCTTTAAAAACTTAAAGTGAATCCTCAGTCACTCACATTCCAAAGTATACTGTAAACATTGGCCTGGCTATGTGGACCAAACCTTAAAACTTCAGACAGCTAAGCTGTGAAGAACTCCTGTGTCTACTTCTGAAAAACAAGGTCACTCTATAGAAATATATCCACAAATTGCACTGACAGAAGTTAAATTGAAACTAGGCTTTGGCAATATCATGGGATGGATTCATTGTGAGCAACCTTATTTTTCCCAAGTTCTCTGTTAACAGAGCCTGATTATAATCTACTACCACATTTCAACTATAAAGTGGGGCTAATTTTTAAAAAAGAAAAAAATAAAATAAATAATATACTACTACAGTGATTAATTGCATTCAACTGTGCATTGAAAGGTTAATTTGGTAATTATCATTGAGGTAAAACTGAGATCCACAGGAAGATTAAAAATAGCAAATCCAGCCAGGCCCGGTGGCTCACACCTGTAATCCTAGCACTTCGGGAGGCCGAAGTGGGCGGATCACTTGAGGTCAGTAGTTCGAGGCCAACCTGGCCAACATGGTGAAACCCCATCTCTACTAAAAATATAAAAATTAGCCAGGCATGGTGGCAGGTGCTTGTAGTCCTAGCTACTCAGGAGGCTGAGGCAGGAGAATCGCTGGAACTCAGGAGGCAGAGGTTGCAGTGAGCCAAGACTGAGCCTCTGCATTCCAGCCTGGGCAACAGAGCAAGACTCCATCTCAAAAAAAAAAAAAAAAAAATAGCAAATTCTCAAAATCATATTAACAAAATCTCTTATTTTACTTATGAAGTATATTTAAAGATTACTACACTGATGTTTCTATTTGACATTTTCCAGGAAGAACTATGTATGGAAGAAATAAAATATCAATAGCTGGCCAGTAATTAACGTTGTGTACTTTAAAATAAGGATCTTTTATCTTGCATTCATAGACAAAAAGGTATTATCTTAATTAAAATTAAAAGAAATGTAAATATAGGACCTTTTTTCAGTCTGTAAAATAAAAAGAAATGTGAATAGAGTTTGAAAATAATTCTATAGTTATATAGCCTATTTTTTAATGGATTTTCTTCTTGAAAATCAATATATTATATTCATGAAATGACCTGGGTGTTTTTGTTTTTGTTTTTTTTAAATAGTAGAGATGAGGTCTCCCATTGTTGTCCAGGTTGGTTTCATACTCCTGAGCTCAAATGAAACTCCTGCCTCAGCCTCCCAAAGTGTTGGGATTACAGACATGAGCCACCCTGCCTGGCCATCAAATGGCCTTTGTTCAAAATAAAGCTTGCTTTGAGAAGCATGGTGCAGGCATGCCTCCTTTTATTGCACTATACTTTATTATACTCTGCAAATATTGTATTTTTTATGAATTAAAGATTTGTGCTAACCCTGCATGGAGCAAATCTGTTAGCACCATTTTTCCAACAGCATGTGCTCACTTCAGGGCTCTTGATCTTTGATGTTAATGTTGTAATTGTTTGGGGGCACCATAATCCTTCCCCATATAAGATGGCAAACTTAATAAATGTTGAGTGTCTTCTGACAGCTCCACCAACCAGCCATCACCCCATCTCTTTGCTTCTCCTTGAGCTTGCCTATTCCCTGAGACACAACAATATTGAAATTAAGCTAGTTAATAACCCTACAGTGGCCAGGCATGGTGGCTCATGCACTTAGCACTTTGGGAAGCCAAGGTGGGCGGATTGCCTGAGTTCGAGAGTTCGAGACCAGCCTGAGCAACACAGTGAAATCCCATCTCTACTAAAATATGAAAGAAATTAGCCGGGCGTGGCAGCTCGTGCCTGTAGTCCCAGCACCTCAGGAGGCTGAGGCAGGAGAGTTCCTTGAACCCGGGAGGCAGAAGTTGCAGTGAGCCGAGATCGCACCACTGCACTCCAGCCTGGGTGGCAGAGCAAGACTCCATCTCCACAAAAAGATAAAATAAATAACCCTACAGTGGCCTGCAAGTATTCAAGTGAAAGCAAGAGTCACACATCTCTCATTTTTTTAAATCTTTTATCTAAAATGTGTTATATTGAGATGGTTTTCCACTCATCTTGATTCACAGTGCTCTTAGTGCTGCTTCCTCCTGAAGGAACATCCTTCCATAAGCCTTGCTTTTTCTCCTGTAGGCTGGCAGAGGACAGTGGAACACCCAACACACAAAACTACTGTTTGTGCATGAGTAAAGACCATGGTGATTTTATAGCGTCCTGTACCAGGCATTTCTTCTTGTGTTTCCTCTTCTCCTCTTCTGGAGAGGGATGAAGGAGATTTTTTGCAAGAAGTGTGTTCTCGTTGGTAGGTCGTCACCACTGGAAACTCATTTTATTTTATTTTATTTTATTTTATTTTAAGACTGAGTTTTGTTCTGTTGCCCAGGCTGGAGTTCAGTGGTGCAACCTCAGCTCACTGCAACCTCCACCTCCCGGGTTCAGGCGATTCTCCTGTCTCAGCCTCCCAAGTACTGGGATTTCAGGTGTGTGCCACCACACCCAGCTAAATTTTTTATTTTTGTAGAGACAGAGTTTTAGCATGTTGGCCAGGCTGGTCTCAAACTCCTGACCTCAAGTGATCCCTTTGCCTTGGCCTTCCAAAGTGCTGGGATTACAGGCGTGAGCCACTGCACCTGCAAAAAAATTGGAATCAATTTTTTAAAATAAATGAATACAAAGGATCATATCCTTGAAGAGAAACTGTGGAAGGTGCCTGTGGAATGTATAAATGCTGAAGACTTTAGTGTATTTAGGTTGTTGCCCAGGCTAGAGTGCAGTGGCACAGTCTCGGCTCACTGCAACTTCCGCCTCCTGGGTTCAAGCGATTCTCCTGCCTCAGCCTCCCAAGTAGCTGGGATTACAGGCATCCACTACCACGCCTAATTTTTGTATTATTAGTAGAGATGAAGTTTCACCATGTTGGCCAAGCTGGTCTCAAACTCCTGACCTTAGGTGATCTGCCTGCCTTGGCCTCCCAAAGTGCTGGGATTACAGGCGTGAGCCACCGTGCCCAGCCAGGAGTTTTTAACATTGCAACTTGAAGTGGAAAAATTCAGTAACTGTGAAGAATTACAACCTTATCCCACCAGGAAACAAAATCAAGATCAGAAAATTCACTTCTCTGATTTACTACAGCTTATTCTTTGTTTAGGAGTAGTAGGAGTACTAATATTTTGAAACCATTTATTCTTATACGGATTTTGCCACAAATAATGATAGATGTGATCCCACTATGCAGAAGTCTAAATGGAATGAAGTTTTTTTTATTGTTTTTTGTTTTCTTTTCTTTTTGAGACAGTCTTGCTCTGTCACCCAAGCTGGACTGCACCAGGCAATCTTGGCTCACTGCAACCTCCACCTCCCAAGTTCAAGCGATTCTCCTGCCCCAGCCTCCTAAGTAGCCGGGATTACAGTCATGTATCACAATGCCCAGCTAATTTTTTGTATTTTTAGTAGATACAGGGTTTCACCACGTTGGCCAGACTGGTTTTGAGCCCCTGTCCTCAAGTGATTCTCCGTCTGCGGCCTCCCAAAGTGCTGGAATTACACGCATGAGCCACCGTGCCCAGCCAACCTTTATTTTATTTATTTATTTATTTATTTTTGAAAGGCAGTAGAATAGGGAGTGCTTGGTGATTGGACGTGAAATATGAGGAAAAAGAAACCATCAAGAAAGACTCTCAGAGGCTGGGCATAGTGGTTCACCCCTGTAATCCCAGCACTTTGGGAGGCTGAGGCAGCCAGATCACTTGATGTCAGAAGTTCGAGATCAGCCTGGCCAACATGGCAAAACCCAATCTCTGCAAAAAATACAAATTAGCCGAGCATAGTGACACATGCCTGTAATCCCAGCTACTCAGGAGGCGGAGGCAGGAGAATTGCTTGAACCCGGAAGGCGGAGGTTGCAATGAGCCGAGATCACCCCACTGCACTCCAGCCTGGGCAACAGAGCAAGACTCTGTCTCAAAAGAAAAAAAAAAAAAAAAAAGACTCTCTGGTGCTGTTAAAAATAAACGTGTGTGTGTGTGTGTGTGTGTGTGTGTGTGTAGTAGATAAACATGTAATGCACTTTTGAGTTATGGTTTTACTTGGCACTGATCTTTTGAAAGCAAAATGTGGCCTACGTTCTTTAATAGACAAATTGTAAGAAAAAAATGAATGGAAGGGAATTTACAGATTTAAAGAGACACAAAAGACAAACGAAAAATTTTTTAATGGCCAAGACTAAACTGAAGTGTCTAGGGATGTACATTTGGGTGATGTAACTATAAGTAAAAGTGAGTACGTGATTACTATACACCAAAACAAGGTTAATGTTTATTTGAGGGGGGAGGAAGGGAGCTGTGATAGGACTAGGAGCATAAAGGGTCTTCTGGCAAGGCTGGCAATGTTCTATTTCTTGACCTAGATGGTCATTAGAATGATTCATGAGGCTGGGCGCGGTGGCTCACGCCTGTAATCCCAGCACTTTGGGAGGCCAAGGCGGGTGGATCACAAGGTCAGGAGTTCAAGACCAGCCTGGCCAAGACAGTGAAACACCATCTCTAATAAAAATACAAAAATTAGCCAGTTGTGGTGGCAGGTGCCTGTAACCCCAGCTACTCAGGAGGCAGAGGCAGGAGAATCCCTTGAACCCAGGAGGCAGAGGGTGCAGTGAGCTGAGATCGCACCCCTGTACTCCAGCCTGAGCGAGAGTAAGACTCTGTCTCAAAAAAAAAAAAAAAAAAAAAAGAATGATTCATTAAGCTATATGTTTGACTTATGTGGTTTTCTGCATCTGTGTTTTATCGTAAAAAATATTTTTAAAAAATAAATGAGAATGGAAGATGAAAATGTTCAGTAGGGAGAATCCATAGGCTAACAGGAAGGCTTGTCTTCTCCCACAACCCAAATCCCAGAGAAACAGTCAAGATTACCCGAAGCAGACAGGATTATGGCAAGCGTTATTTCCCTCTGAGACAGACTCTTAGGGACTGCCTTGGACCGAACCCCATAATCCTTCTGAAAGCCAGACTTATTTGCTGTAATTATATAAAAAAATTAACAACATATTGCTATGCATTTCCTTTGCTTTCAAGTGGTGGTCACTGGCTGTGATGAATGTGTATGTTTTGTTTTCTCCTCTCACCATAATTAATCCTGTATCTTCTTATTCCTTCCAGAATGGGTTTTTATCTTCATTGCCTTATTTAGGCTCTTGGTTATGTATGATCCTGTCTGGTCAAGCTGCTGACAACTTAAGGGCAAAATGGAATTTTTCAACTTTATGTGTTCGCAGAATTTTTAGCCTTATAGGTAAGTGAAACAAATCAGATTTTGTTTTGGTTTACAGTTATTTACCATGTTTACAGTTATTGGAGATAGGAAAACAAAGTGTGTTTCCCACTTTTGCACACAGTTAACACAATACTTAACACAGAACACTTCGCTCTGATCACCAAAATGTTTGTGCAGATTTCTCCCTACACATAACCAGTTCTGCAGCGGACACTAGCGAGGTGTCCTGCAATTCAGTTCTGACACTGTCCAGCTGGAGGTAGCATCAGATCCTACAGGTTGAGGGCTCTGTTCTTCGGATACCAATCACAAGTCCCAGCTTGTGACCTCTGCTTCTGACTGACCGGCTATAAATCAGGGTTCCCATGACTCTCTTGTCAGGTTCAGCTAATCTGCTAGAGCATCTCACAGAACTCAGAGAAACACTTTATTTATGTTTACCCACTTATTATAAAGGGTATTACAAAGGATATAGATGAACAGCCAGATGGAAAGCTGCATAGGGCAACATATGTGGGACCGAATAGGGAGTTTTCATGCCCTCTCCTGGAACACCACCCTCCAAGAACCCCGACGTCAAAAGTTCATCCAAACCGTGTCCTTTTTAGTTTGTATGGAGACTTCATTAAGTGAGCGTGATTGATTAAATCATTGCCCATTGGTGACTGACTCACCCTTCAACCCCTCTCCCCTCTCTGGAGTTTGGGGGTGGTGCCAAAAGTCCCAGACCTCTAATCCAGCCACCATCCTGAAGCTGTATGGGGACCCCCAACCACCAGTTGTCTCGTTAGCATACAAAAGATACTGTTACCACTCCAGAAATTCCAAAAGTTTTAGGGGCTGTGTGCCAAAAACCAGGGGCAGAGACCAAATATATATTTCTTTTTTAAAACAATGTTTTAATAGAAATGGGGTCTTGCTGTGTTGCCCAGTCTGGCCTTGAATTCCTGGCCTCAAGTGATCTTCCTGCCTCAGCATCCCAAAATGTTGGGATTACAGACATGAGCCACCACACTGGCCATATTTCTTTTCTTTTCTTTTTTTTCTTTTTTTTTTTTTTTTGACAGGGGATCACTCTTAGCCCAGGCTGCAGTGTGGTGGCATGATCTTAACTCACTGCAGCCTCAACTTCCTCAGCCTCAGGTGATCCTCCCACCTCAGCCTCCTGAGTAGCTAGGACTACAGGCATGCACCACCATACCCAGCTAATTTTTTAATTTTTACTAAAGACGGAGTTTCAACATGTTGTCCAGGCTGGTCTGTAACTCCTAAATTCAAGCTATCTGCCTGTCTTGGCCTCCCAAAGTGCTGGGACTATAGGAGTGAGCCACCACACCCAGCCCCAGCCATTTTGTTTAATTTTTTTCTTTAATGGGACAAGGCCTCGCTTTATTGCCCACATTGGCCTTGAACTCCTGGCCTTAAACAATCCTGCTGCTTCAGCCTCCCAAAGTGCTAGGATTACAGGTGTGAGCCACCATGCCCAGCCCCCAGCCATATTTTTTTTAATCACAATATCACAACAGTTCAAGACAAAATAAAAATGATAATATTAGCCATTTATTTTGTTCACATAACAAAACACTACGATGCTTTTAAATGCATTTCTTTACAATATGTTTCTTTTTGAATCATACATTTTGAGGATTAAGGTTTATAATATTTGCTGGGCACAGTGGCTCATGCCTGTAATCCTAGCACTTTAGGAGGCTGAGGCAAGCAGATCACAAGGTCAGGAGTTCAAGACCAGGTTTCACATGGTGAAACCCCATCTACTAAAAATACAAAAATCAGCTGGGTGTGGTGGTGAGTGCCTGTAATCCCAGCTACTTGGGAGGCTGAAGCAGGAGAATTGTTTGAACCCAGGAGGCAGAGATTGCAGTGAGCTATCACACCACTGCACTCCAGCCTGGGCAACAGAGTGAGATCCTGTCTCAAAAAAAAAAAAAAAAAAAAGATTTATAATATCCTATTATCTCCACCATTGCTTATAATTATTTTTAAAATGGCTTGCTGTGCCAAACATCACCCCTCACAATTTTGTAAATCACTGTGCTTTCAGCTCAGACTTTGCAATGAAGTTTTTATATCAACTTTAGACAAGATGTAATGAAAGAATTTTTAAGCCTCCATCCCTTTTCTAAGTGAATTCATTTTAAGTTTCAATCCAAAAATATTTACTAGCATTATTATATCAAATAAGGAGCTATAAATCAAATAACTCAAACCATAAATAATCATGTGTTTCAGACTCTACTTTCAGAAAGGTAATTTTTTTTTTTTTTTGAGACAGGGTCTTACTCTGTTGCCCAGGATGGACAACCATGGCTCACTGCAGCCTCAACCTCCTAGGCTCAAGCAATTCTCCCATCTCAGCCTCCTGAGCAGCTGGGACTACATACGGGTCACGACACAGCATCCGGCTAATTATTTTTTATTTTTTGTAGAGACATAGTTTTACCATGGTGCTCAGGTTACTCACAAATTCCTCAGCTCAAGCAGTCCTCCCACCTCAACCTCCCAAAGTGCTGGAATTACAGGCGTGAGCCACTGTGCCCGGCCTAGAAAGATAACTTTTAAATCTATGTAATTAGTTGGGCGTGATGGTATGTATCTGTAGTTCCAGCTACTCCAGAGGCTAAGGTGAAAAAATTTCTTGAGCCTAGTTGTTTGAGGCTGCAGAGAGCTATGATCACAACACTGCACTCCAACCTAGGCAACAGAGCAATACTCTGTCTCTAAAAATAGTTAGAAAAAATTGTACATAAAAATAAAACTATCTAAGACAATCATTTAACTTTTTTAAGGTCCCCAGTAGAGACCCTGGAAGTCTCGGTGACTATACTTCAGTAATTACATAATAAAAAGACTCTGGGCTCGGTGGCTCTTGCCTGTAATCCCAGCACTTTGGGAGGTGGAGGTGGGCGGATACTTGAGGTCAGGAGTTCGAAACCAGGCTGGCTAACATGGTGAAACCCCATCTCTACTAAAAATACAAAAATTAGCCTGGTGTGGTAGTGTGTGGCTGTAATCCCAGCTACTCAGGAAGCTGAGGCAGGAGAATTGCTTGAACCCAGAGGCAGAGGTTGCAGTGAGCCAAGATTGTGCCACTGCACTCCAGTCTGGGCAAAAAGAGTGGAAAAAAAAAATTAGCCAGGCATGGTGGCACACGCCTGTAATCCCAGCTACTCAGGAGGCTGAGGCACAAGACTTGCTTGAACCTGGGAGGCGGAGGTTGCAGTGAGCTGAGATTGCGCCATTGCACTCCAGCCTGGGTAACAGAATGAGAGCCTATTTCAAAATAAATAAATAAAGGAAATGAAATGAAATTAAATCAGACATGGTGGTGTGCACCTGTAGTGCCAGCTACTCAAGAAGCCAAGGCAGAGGATCACTTGAGCCTGGAAAGTCAAGGCTGCAGTAAGCCATGATCGTTCCACTGCACTCCAGCCTGATGACAGAGTGAGACCCTGTCTCAAAAAAATAAGAAAATAAATAAATAATAAATTTAATTGAAATTTTTTTTAAAAGTTCCTCAGTTGCAGTATATACAAATACAACATTTCCATCATCACAGAGAGCTATTGGATAGCACTGCTATAGACACAGAAAAACTGACAGCCCACTCATTAAGTCCCTTACTGTATTTTACGCTTAACTGCCTGTAATGACCAATGTGTATTCTTATCAGTTGTGAATACTAGGGAGGATTCCTGCAGATTATGTGGGGAAGAAAAAAAAAACCAAAGCCAGGCATGGTGGCCCACACCTGTAATCCTGACACTTTGGGAGGCCAAGGTGGGGGGATCACTTGAGGTCAGGAGTTCGAGAACAGCCTGGCCAACATGGTGAAATACCGGCTCTACTAAAAATACAAAAATTAGCTGGGTGTGGTGGCCCAGGCCTGTAATTCCAGCTATTCAGGAGGCTGAGGCAGGAGAATCACTTGAACCCGGGAGGCGGAGGTGGCAGTAAGCCCAGATCGCGCCACTACACTCCAGCTTGGGCGACAGAGCAAGACTCCATCTGAAAAAAAAAAAAAAGAGAGAGAGAGAGAGAGAGGGAGAGAGAATGAAGACAGAGATTTTTTAAAAATCTTTTTAAGACACAAGGTCTCTAGCCAGGCGCGATAGCTCACGCCTGTAATCCCAGCACTTTGGGAGGCCGAAGCATGCAGATCACGAGGTCAGGATATTGCGACCATCCTGGCTAACGTGGTGAAACCTCATCTCTACCAAAAATAAAAAAACAAAATTAGCCAGGCGTGGCGGCGGGTGCCTGTAGTCCCAGCTACTCAGGAGGCTGAGGTGGGAGAATGGCATGAACCTGGGAGGTGGAGCTTGCAGTGAGACAAGATCATGCCACTGCTCTCCAGCCTGGGCGACAGAGCAAGACTCCGTCTCAAAAAAAAAAAAAAAAAAAAGAGAGACAAGGTCTTGCTCTGACAACCCAGGCTGGAGTGCAGTGGTGCCATCATAGCTCACTGTAACCTTGAACTTCTGGGCGCAAGCAATCCTCCCGCCTCAGCCTCCTGAGCAGCCAGGACTACAGGTGTGCACCACCATGCCTGGTGAATTTTGTTTTTAATATTTCTTAGAGACAGGGTTTTGCTGTGTTGCCCAGACTAGCCTCAAACTCCTGGCCTCAAGTGATTCTCCCACCTCAGCCTCCTAAAGTGCTGAGATTACAGGGGTGAGCTGCCACACCCAGGCAAGATGGAGTCTTTTTCTAACCTCATCCAATAGAGTCTATTATTTAGTTTATCTCCTTTGGTTATATGTATTTTAAATCACATTCTGTTGTCAGCTATTGCTTCTCTCTAGAAACGTATTTTTAAGTTGTTCTTGTCTCGTTCTTCTCTAACACCATGGAATTTTAGCTGAGTTTTGGCCACACATAGATTTAATAACATTGCATAATGAGATTTTCCTTTTATAGTATATTAGTTGTATTACGCCCATGTTTTCCAGCAGTTTTGTTTTGTTTTTCCATGAAATCTGTTAGTCTTCCAGGCAATATAGTGTTTCTACAGTAGGTGGCAGCAATTTCAAATTTCAGACTTATACCATATTAAGGCAGAGCAAATATTAATGCTGGGTATTTTTCCCTTTTATAACTTTTTAACTCTAGGAATGATTGGACCTGCAGTATTCCTGGTAGCTGCTGGCTTCATTGGCTGTGATTATTCTTTGGCCGTTGCTTTCCTAACTATATCAACAACACTGGGAGGCTTTTGCTCTTCTGGATTTAGCATTAACCATCTGGATATTGCTCCTTCGTGAGTACTAATATAAGATTTGCTGTGATTGACTTTAAATTGTATTTTTAAAAATCCTGATAAAAGGCCAGACGCGGTGACTCACGCCTGTAATCCCACCACTTTGGGAGGCCGAGGCGGGCGGATCACCTGAGGTCAGGAGTTTGAGACCAACCTGGTCAACATGGCGAAGCCCTATCTCTACTAAAACTACAAAAATTAGCCAGGCATGGTGGCGGGCACCTGTAATCCCAGCTACTCAGGAGGCTGAGGCAGGAGAATCACGTGAACCCAGGAGGCAGAGGTTGCAGTGAGCCGAGATCGCATCATTGTACTTCAGCCTGGACAACAAGAGCAAGGCTCCGTCTTAAAAAAAAAAAAAAACCCTGATAAAATAGATATAACATAAAACTTAACATTTTTAAGTATACAGTTCTGTGGCATTAAGTGTTCACATTGTTACATAACTAGCACCACCAACAATCTGTAGAACAATTTCATCTTCTCAACAGAAACCGTACCCATTACACACTATCTCCCATTTCTCCCTTTTCCCAGGCCCTGACAACCAATATTCTGCTTTCTGCCTCTATGGATTTTACTACTATAGGAATGACTTTAAATTCTTTACAAGATTTTAATTTACACAATAATTAAAGCAGGATGTTGTTTCTAAATTTAAACTTTTAACTGTCATCACCTCTGTCCACAGTGCTCTCATTAGAACATTGCAATAACTCATTATAACTGTGTCTGTTCACCCAGCTAGACTAGGAACTCTGTGAAGGCAGAAACTCCCTTATTGTCCTCAGGGCTCACCATAGCACTTGGCATGCAGTAGGCATTTTGTCAGATGAATGAATGTCAAAGAGTAGACCAATTGATTTGTCTAACTGTATTACCTATGTGCAAATATATTTGTGTAGCACTTGATAGTTTACACATCACTTTCATAAACACTATCCATTTTACCCTTAAAGCATGCCTATGAAGTATTTTTGCCCTATTTGAATGCTAAAGAAACTTAAGAGAAGTGATTTATCTTACAGCACACAACTAATATAATAAATGATAGAGCCAAAACTTGAACCTAAAATTTTTACTTTTAAGCCCAAAATTCTTTCTACAGCTACCTCTCTGGAAACATTCTTTGAGTCACATACTTCTAGAACCATTTTGTGCCAGTTGACAAGGTAAATAAGGGAGCTGTGTAAATATTTTAACCCAAAAGTTTTAATACACTTTATTTGTAAAAATAATGGATATGAATTTATTTTGGAGAAAAGACAGATGGACTCTTACACTCTTTTCACTACCTCAAAATCTTCACACCCGGACTGCTACAGAATCTTCTGATTTCTATGAATCTTCAGCCTCCTATCCCTTCAATAAATACTCTTAAGATAAGCTCCACTCTGTCACCCAGGCTAGAGTGCAGTGATGCCATTGTAGTTCACTGTATCCTTGAACTCCTGGGATCAAGTAATCCTTCCTGCTCAGCCTCCTGAGTTGCTGGGACTACAGGCACACATCACCATGCCTGGTTCATTTTTCAAAAAATACTTTGTGGAGATGGGGTCTCCCTGTCTTGTCCAGGGTGGTCTCAGTCTCCTGGCCTCAAGTGATCTTCCCACCTCAGCCCCCGAAAAGTGCTAGGATTACAGGCGTGAGCCACAGTGCCTGGCCAAGACTTGAGGTTTTGTCAAGCCTAGAGTTGACGAACAGTCAAAGGGATATGGGAATTGAGAGTTCGAGAAATAGTTCTAGGCTATGTTATCACTTAGGATGTTTTTAGTTGAAGTATAGAAATTCTAACTCAAACTGGGCTGAACAGCATAATCTATTGATTCACTTAATTGTATCCAGAGATAATAGGCTTCAGGCAAGAGCTGATATCCAGCTGCCTACTAATATCACCATAGATTGTTTCTTTCTCACTCTCTGTCTTTTACAGTAGTAGTTTTATCCTAAGACTGGGTCTGCTTATAAAATCACACAATGAAATGATTGCCAGCAACAATCAGGACTACATGCTTCTTCATTCACATCAAGCAGAAAGAAAAAGATCTTTTCCTCTCTCAACCATGGAAATAAGTCCTGGGCTTCATTTTGGTTGACCCAAACTGAGTCACATGAACCAACCCCAATGGCCAAGAGAATGTCATGTGACTTTAGGAAAATCAGCACCTACCCCAAAAGTTAGAGGTCAAAGGGTCAGTGCCCCTCAGATGTCATTATTGCTACACAGATGGAGGTGGAGAGTGGGAATGGATGCTGAGGAATCCATCGATAACCTCCACTATAACACATGAAGATGTGAATAAACATGAGTCATTTTTGAGCCAGGTGCGGTGGCTCACGCCTGTAATCCCAACACTTTGGGAGGCTGAGGCGGGTGGATCACCTGAGGTCAGGAGTTCGAGATCAGCCTGGCCAACATGATGAAACCCTGTCTCTACTAAAAATACAAAAATTAGCTGGGCATGGTAGCACACACCTATAATCCCAGCTACTCAGGAGGCTGAGGCAGGAGAATTGCTTGAACCTGGGAGGTGGAGTTTGCTGTGAGCCGAGATTGCGCCACTGTGCTTCAGCCTGGGTGACAAAGTGAGACTCCATCTCAAAAAAAAAAAAATTATAAGTAACATAAAATTGGTTCAGCAGCCATCCAGCCAGAGGAAGGTGGTAAGTCACCCATTCCATTTAATAAATCTGAAAGGTAGCTTAGGATTCATCAGGTTCCTGAAGTCTTGTCAGAATCTCTGGAATCTGATGAGGGCCCCCAACCCTGCTCTCTTGAACTGGCAATGAAAGAAAATTGGATCATCGGATAAAAATTGGAGCTCTGATTGGCCAGGTGCAATGGCTCATGCCTGTTATCCCATCATTTTGGGAGACCAAGGCGGGCAGATCACCTGAGGTCAGGAGTTCAAGACCAGCCTGGCCAACATGGTGAAACTCTGTCTCTACTAAAAATACAAAATTAGCCAGGTGGGGTGTAATTTTGTATTTTTAGGACCTGTAATCCCAGCTACTTGGAAGGATGAGGCAGAAAAGCACTTGAACCTGGGAGGTGGAGGTTGCGGTGGGCCATGGCACTCCAGCCTGGGTGATAAGAGTGAAACTCCATCTCAAAAAAAAGAAAGAAAATTAGCACTATTGTCAAAGGATGAAAATAGAAAAAAAAAAAAACAAATATCCATGGTACCTACCTAGTAAGATCATTGTGAAGATTAAATAGAGCACACACACAACACTTTGCTCATAATGCAATAAATGTATTTGCATATAATGCAATAAATGTAATTGTTTTCTGTAATTGAGTCAGGTGTGGTGACCAGGGTCACAGATCAATCCAAGTAAAATATTAAAGTGATGATTGGTGTGCTTTCAGAAAGGAAAATGCTGACCACTAAAGAGCCACCACTGGGTCACTAAGAGCCAAAATGGCAAAACGGTCTAATTTCTCAATGTAATTTTTAGCCTAATAGAATAAAGAAAATATAGTAGATTTGATATGTCAGGACTTCAGCCAGGTCTCCTATGATAGATACCCTTTTGGACAAGGTGGAGAAAGATGAATTGGATGTACAATTAGATAAATTTGTCACTACTAAATTTCAGTGTAATAGCATGCTGATTAACGGATCTAGTCATTTGAGAAACACTGTGCCAGGCACTGTACCAGATGTTGAAGACACAAACATGAAAGTAACATGATTCCTGCTGGCATCTGTGTAAGCGTAAGCTGGCCTGGAGGATGGTGCTTCATGTCATGAAGTATAATGCTGGACAGGCAGCAGGTGGAATCCTGTGCCTGAGCTTCAACCATCAGGTGGATGGTTGAAGTCTACATCTTAAAGACCCAGGTCCAACCCTGAAATCTTATGAGTCTTATAAGCCAAAAAAGACATTTATCTAGATATCATAAGAAGCTAAACAGTTTTAGTAACATAAATGATGCCAGCAAATAGTTGTAGCAGTTAGGAGGATGATAAGCAAGTGCCTTTATGCCTCAGATAATGAGGACTGCTGTACTTGCTCTCAGCTGACTGAGACACAACTATTCAAATGGAAGTAGGCCGGGCCAGGCGGCTCAAGCCTGTAATCCCCGCACTTTGGGAGGCTGAGGCAGGTGGATCGTTTGAGGTCAGGAGCTCCAGACCAGCCTAGCCAACATGGTGAAACCCCATCTCTACTAAAACTAAAAAATTATCTAGGTGTGGTGGTGGGCAACTATAATCCCAGCTACTCAGGAAGCTGAAGCATGAGAATTGCTTGAACCCGGTAGTTCGGAGGTTGCAGTGAGCAGAGATTGCGCTACTGCACTCCAGCCTGGGCTACAGAGCAAACCTCAGTCTCAAAAAAAATAAAATAAATAAATAAATCTCATCAAAGTCAAAAGTATTATTATTATTTGTTGTTTGTTTCATTTTGTTTTTGGGACGGAGTTTCGCTCTTGTTGCCCAGGCTGGAGTGCAATGCTGCGATCTCGGCTCACCACAACCTCCGCCTCTTGGGTTCAGCTCAAAATCGAAATTATTTATCTCCCTTAGAGTGTGTGTGTGTGTGTGTGTGTGTGTGTGTGTGTGTGTGTGTGTTTAAACCTTGCAGTTCTAGCTCAAAGGATAACTTTCTTATATTTTGATTCAGCTCTTCAGATGAGCTTTTTAGTTTCTCTTTTCCAACTGGGATTTCTTGGTTCAAAGCACACCAGTTATTTCTAGTTGCAGGAGTCTTGGCTACGTGGCTACGTATCTTATTGGGGGTTACATATCTTATGTTTTTCATAGTTGGGCCCATTCAGTGTAACACTCTACTAGTTAGAACAGGAGCACTCGAGGACCATAAACAAGCATTCAACACCAGGGCTTGTGGTGA
The DNA here is from genome assembly GCF_049350105.2 of Macaca mulatta. Classification (NCBI taxonomy): domain Eukaryota; kingdom Metazoa; phylum Chordata; class Mammalia; order Primates; family Cercopithecidae; genus Macaca; species Macaca mulatta. The sequence continues at coordinate 112,071,734 of NC_133409.1, forward strand.
AAAGTGAAGCATGAGAAAATTTATCTTTCCTACAGATTGGGTTCAGTGATTACTGTTTTTTTTTGTTTTGTTTTGTTTTTTTAACAAGGTAGCATTGTAGATTATAACATTATAATATTAAGTACTGATTCAGAATCAGACAAATTGGGTGACATTTTATGGGTTTTTTTCATCTGTAAAATGAAGATAATCCAGCTGGTTGCGGTGGCTCTCACCTGTAATCCCAAGACTTTGGAAGGCCAAAGTAGGATGATCACTTGGACCCAGCAGTTCAAGACCTGGCTGGACAATATAGCAAGACCCCATCTCTAAAAAAATTAATAAAATTTTAAAATTTAAAAAATAAAATGAAAATAATCGTACCTCATGGGGTTGATTTTATAATTAAAATGATATAATATGATATATAAAACCCTTATAAACATGTCTGATATAAGGTTTTCCAATAAAAAGTAAATAGATACAAGGTTTTCCAATAAATAATATTCCTATTAACATATAAATGTGTACTTGGATTTTATAGGCCTTTACTTCTATAGACTGAAATAGAGATTTTTATTTTATTAATTTATTATTTTTTGAGACAGGGTCACCCCCTGTCACCCAGGCTGGAGTGCAGTAGCAAGATCATGGCTCACTGCAGTCTAAAGCAATCCTCTTGCAATCCTCCCACCTCAGCCTCCTGAGTAGCAGGTCTACAGCATGAGCCACCACACCCAGCTAATTTTTGTGTGTGTTTTTTTATTTTTTGTAGAGAGAGGGTTTCACCATGTTGCCCAGGCTGGTCTCAAACTCCTGGGCTCAAGCAATTCACCCACCTCGGCCTCCCAAAATGCTGGGATTACAGGCATGCACCACCACACCTGGCCCCAAAATAGAGATTTTTCTATGGTAATTTTGTTGCCCGGATTCATGGGAATTAGATAGATTTTCAGCTATTAATTCCAGTAGTGTTCCAACAGCACAGACTCCAGACTGAGTCCATACAACTTGTTTTCTTCCAAGTAGTCATCAATCTTTCATGGCCTGTCCTGGCCAAGTGAAATATAAGTACTTGAATGAGCTTCTTGTTGCTGACATTTAGAATTTCACGGCATTCGTCTGCACTTAATATCTGTCACTGGAAAGGCTGGCAGCATTGCAGTTGACTCCTCTTACTGCCAAGGTGTTAATGGTTTAAAAAGAAAAAAAAAAGAGAGGCTCTGCCAAGCTTGGTTAATTTAGATACACTCCCTAAAGGGGATAAGCCAAAAAGATCTGTGCCTCATGGTTTTGTTATAGTGCTGTGTGTATGCACAAGTCTTGAACATAAAACTTTGTGATCTTTATACATAACCAAATTAGTTAAGCAGAATTTTTTTAACTGAACTCCTCCGCCACTTTAAGTTTTTTTTTTTATTTGTTTGTTTGTTTGTTTTACCAAAAACATTAAACCTAAATCTAATGAACGCCCTAGGTTTTAGGGTCTAGAAACTATCAGTGTACAGGAAATACAGGAGGTATAAGATTATGCAAAACGATACCTAAGAGATACAATCTTCACAGTCCAGAATTCATGAATATATACAGGACAAACATCCTAGTAAAGAGACAGCAATTTTAGGCCGGGTGCAGTGGCTTACACCTATAATCCCAGCACTATGGAAGGCCGAGGTGGGCGGATCACCTGAGGTCAGGAGTTCGAGACCAGCCTGACCAACAAGGTGAAACCCCGTTTCTACTAAAAATACAAAATTACCCAGGTATGGTGGTGCATGCCTGTAATCCCAGCTACTCAGGAGGCTGAGGCAGGAGAATCACTTGAACCGGGGAGGTAGAAGTTGCAGTGAGCTGAGATCATGCCATTGCACTCCAGTCTGGGCAACAAAAGCGAAACTCTGTTTCCAGAAAAAAAAAAAAAGAGGCAGCAATTTAAAAAATGAATGATTAGGCCAGGTACAGTGGCTCACACCTGTAATCCCAGCACTTTGGGAGGCCAAGGCAGGTGGATCACCTGAGATCAGGAGTTCAAGACCAGCCTGACCTACATGGCACGCGCGTGTAGTCCCAGCTACTCAGGAAGCTGAAACAGAAGAATCATTTGAACCCGGGAGGCGGAGGTTGCAATGAGCCGAGACTGCGCCACTGTACTCCAGCCTGGGCAACAGAGACTCCATCTCAAAAAAAAAGCAAATTAATGGAACAAGTAAATTATATGTTTTATATGATCTCATGTCTATAATAATATGCTCGAAATATATAGAGATAGCAAAAAATAATTAGGATATTACAAAAATGTTAATGTTGATTATCTCTATGAGGAAGAATTATAGGATTATAGGTAATTTTACTTATTTTTTCTTTTTTCTTATTAATTTTCAAAAATTAATTACAGGCCGGGCGCGGTGGCTCAAGCCTGTAATCCCAGCACTTTGGGAGGCCGAGACGGGCGGATCACGAGGTCAGGAGATCGAGACCATCCTGGCGAACACGGTGAAACCCCGTCTCTACTAAAAAATACAAAAAACTAGCCGGGCGAGGCGGCGGGCGCCTGTAGTCCCAGCTACTCGGGAGGCTGAGGCAGGAGAATGGCATAAACCCGGGGGGCGGAGCTTGCAGTGAGCTGAGATCCGGCCACTGCACTCCAGCCCGGGCGACAGAGCCTGACTCCGTCTCAAAAAAAAAAAAAAAAAAATTAATTACAATTGAATTTTCAAATCAGGAAATAAACTTTTTTTAACTTAAAAAACTTTAAGCTAGACATGCCATGCTTTCTGTATGAAAATGATATCTCAGAACTTTCCTATATCATTATAAAAGGGGTTATTTCCATGGCTGTGTTCCTCTATGTAATGTTAAAATGCTACTTAACTATTGAAATGCAAGTTTTTCACCAGCTGAATATAAAATCCCATTTCAATAGGACATTTTATTTAGACATAAAATTTCACAAGAACACAACCTGGAGCAGAATAGCTGTCTATTGAAAGAAGCGGCCAGGCGCGGTGGCTCACACTTGTAATCCCAGCACTTTGGGAGGCTGACGCAGGCAGATCACTTGAGGTCAGGAGCTCGAGACCAGCCTGGCCAACATGGTGAAACCCCGGCTCTACTAAAAATACAAAACTAGCCCAGCATGATGGTGCATGCCTGTAGTCCCTGCTACTCAGGAGGCTAAGGCACGCTTGAACCCGGGAGGCAGAGGCTGCAGTGAGCTGAGATCATGCCACTGCCCTCCAGCCTGGGCCACAGAGTGAGACTGTCTCGAAAAAAAAGAAGAAGGAAAGAATGAAGCTGTTTAAATGTGTAGCACAATAATAAACTTCTATGAAAATGTTTCTACAGGTATGCTGGTATCCTCCTGGGCATCACAAATACATTTGCCACTATTCCAGGAATGATTGGGCCCGTCATTGCTAAAAGTCTGACCCCTGATGTAAGTAGATAATTTGCTTGTAAACTGGAAAGGTTTTGGAGCTGCACATCTGTGTCAAAGTTCAGTGTATTTTAATTAAGTGTAAAATTCTAAATGTTCTTATGAAATTCTTTTTAGCAACAAAAAGCTAAATGCCTTAATGGATGGGAAAGTATATTTTCAAAGAACACTTTTTGGATTTTAGACAGAACAATAGAACTAAGTCAAATGAAGACGTAGCTGAAACCACACAAGTAGTTAAAAGTTTTGATATTGGCGGGACGTGGTGGCTTATGCCTGTAATCCCAGCACTTTGGGAGGCCGAGGCAGGCGGATCACGAGGTCGGGAGTTCAACACCAGCCTCGCCAACATGGTGAAACCCCTTCTCTACTCAAAATACAAAAATTAGCCAGGTGTGGTGGCACGTGCCTGTAGTCCCCTACTCAGGAAGCTGAGACGGGAGAATCCCTTGAACCTGGGAGGCGGAGGTTGCAGTAAACCGAGACCATGCCATTGCACTCCAGCCTGGGTGACAGAGTGAGATCCCATCTCAGAAAAAGTTGTGATATTATACTAGACAAATAATTTTTGTTTTTGATTTGAACAAATAAAAATTGACAGTGTAAAATTATTCAAAAAGTAGGCCCATGAAGGCGAGGTATCAGGAAATCATGTGAGAATTAATGAGGAAAAGTTGAAATAACCGAGAATGTTTAGAGGACCAGAAAATTTGGGAAGACATAAAAGGTGTCTTCACATATTTGAAAGGCTACTAAATGTAAGATGGAGACTTATTCTCAGCAGTTCCACAAAGACAGATTGAGAGAAGTTATAAAGAGACACTGGGAAAATTCTTTGTTCAAGGCTGTTACTTTATGGAATGAGCCACCTTAAGGGTTAGTAACCCCTGAAACAGTCAAACATTTATTCAACAGGCATTTCTTAGGTGCTTATTAATATGCTAGATACATTGTCAGGCACAGTGGCTCACACCTATAATCCCAGCACTTTGGGAGGCCGAGGCGGGCAGATCACCTGAGGTCAGGAGTGTGAGACCAGCCTGGCCAACATGGTGAAACTCCATCTCTACTAAAAATACAAAAAAGTAGCCGGACTTTGTGGCTTGCACCTATAATCCCAGCTACTCAGGAGGCTCAGGTAGAAGAATCGCTTGAACCTGGGAGGGGGAGGTTGCAGTGAGCTGAGATCATGCCATTGCATTCCAGCCGGGGTGACAAGAGCAAAACTCTGTCTCAAAATAAATAAATAAATAAGGCCTCAAAGGCCCCTTTCAACTTTGATTTTCTAACCTTCAAAAAAGGTATATAAGGTATTCTTTAAGAGGCTAACTCAAACCTCTGAAAGAGGTAATTTTCTCTTTTGTCTCTGTGATAAAATTAACGCCATGTGTAATCCTTAGAATTTCAGGACATACGGCTGGGCGCGGTGGTTCATGCCTGTAATCCCAGCACTTTGGGAGGCTGAGACGGGCAGATCACAGAGTCAGGAGATCAAGACCATCCTGGCCAACATGGTGAAACCCTGTCTCTACTAAAAATACAAAAATTAGCCGGGTGTGGTGGCAGGCTCCTGTAGTCCCAGCTACTCAGGAGGCTGAGGCATGAGAATTGCTCGAACCCAGGAGGCGGAGGTTGCAGTGAGCCGAGATCGCCACTGCACTCCAGTCTGGCAACACAATGACACTCCTCAAAAAAAAAAAAAAAAAGAATTCCAGGACATACTTACAGACTTTCTTATTACCAAATATACTGATTTCAGACATATATATGTTCCCCACAAATAGTGTTCCTATTTCTTCTCCACATCTACCGTTTCTAATTCCTTAAGTGATGCAGTACCTCCCTGTTACTATTTCCTCTCACTTAATAAAAAGGAATGTTGTAGAAATGCTTTTTCTAAAGTTCTGTGTCTCAGGATAGACATGTCCAAAATGTTTAACATTATCCTTGTCCTCATGGAGTGGGGTGGCAACACCAGAACCTAAGTCAGCACACTACCATGTGTTAGTTTCACTTACTGATAATGCCAGCGCTTCTGCTAGGGAAATATGGATTCCTGATTAAAGTCTTTTATGTTTACAAGTGGGAACTGCGCTTGATTTGGGATATGTTATAGCATTTGTTTAATGCTGTTAAAAAGATATCACTGTTTTAGCTGGGTGTGGTTTGCACCTGTAGTCCCAGCTACTTAGAAGGCTAAAGCAGGAGGATGCATGAGCCCAGGGGTTTGAGGCTGTAGTGAGCTATGATCACGCCTCTGCACTCCAGCCTGGGTGAGAGCAGGAGACCCTGTCTCAAAAAAATAAATAAAATAAAACTTATTGGCCGGGCGCGGTGGCTCAAGCCTGTAATCCCAGCACTTTGGGAGGCCGAGACGGGCGGATCACGAGGTCAGGAGATCGAGACCATCCTGGGTAACACAGTGAAACCCCGTCTCTACTAAAAATACAAAAACTTAGCCGGGCGAGGTGGCAGGCGCCTGTAGTCCCAGCTACTCGGGAGGCTGAGGCAGGAGAATGGCGTGAACCCGGGAGGCGGAGCTTGCAGTGAGCTGAGATCCGGCCACTGCACTCCAGCCTGGGTGACAGAGCGAGACTCCATCTCAAAAAAAAATAAAAATAAAAATAAAACTTATTTTATTTTATTTTATTTTATTTTTGAGATGGAGTTGCACTGTTACATAGTTTGCAGTACAGTGGTGCAGTCTCACCTCACTGCAACCTCTGCCTCCCAAGTTCAAGCGATTCTCCTGCCTCAGCCTCCTGAGTAGCTGGGACTACAGGCACCCACCACCATGCCCGGCTAATTTTTGTTTTTGGTTTTTTTTTTTTTTTTTTTTTGTGTGTGTGTGTGTGTGTGTGTGTGTGTGTGTGTGTGTGTGTGTTTTGAGACGGAGTTTCACTCTTGTTGCCCAGGCAGGAATGCAATGGCACAATCTCAGCTCACCATAACCTCTGCCTCCCGGGTTCCAGCGATTCTCCTGCCTCAGCCTCCCAAATAGCTGGGATTACAGGCATGCGCCACCACACCCAGCTAATTTTGTATTTTTAATAGAGATGGAGCTTCTCCATGTTGGTCAGGCTGGTTTCGAACTCCCAACCTCAGGTGATCCGCCTGCCTCGGCCTCCCAAAGTGCTGGGATTACAGGACTGAGCCACCGCACCTAGCCAAAGAAAACTCTAAAGTTTATTATTTTAAAAAAGGAAAAGCACACACTTGCCTTCACAATTGTAATTTCTTTTTTTTTTTTTTTGAGACAAAGTCTCACTTGTCCCCCAGGTTGGAGGGCAGTGGCGTGATCTCAGCTCACTGCAACCTTCGCCTCCCGGGTTCAAACGATTCTCCTGCCTCAGCCTCCCAAGTAGCTAGTACTACAGGCAAGTGCCACCACACCCGGCTAATTTTTGTATTTTTAATACAGGTGGGGTTTCACCATGTTGGCCAGGCTGGTCTCGAACTCCTGACCTCAAATGATCCACCCACCTCAGCCTCCCAAAGTGCTGGGGTATCAGGCGTGAGCCACCGCACCTAGCCTGTAATTTCTTACTTTATGGAATGAGCACTGCCTCAAAAACTTTGTGGCATGAGTCAGCATATAAATAAATAATGCAATAATTAAAATTCAAAGTGTGTCTGAGGTTCGATGTTGTTATAAACAAAACAGTATTCTCCAAAAACTGGTGGAAATTTTGTTAAAAAACAAACTAGGAGCTGTGTGAGACTTCTAGTGCAATGATTGATTTTAAGTTCACTCATTGCCTTCAGATAACACTGAAGTATTATTTTATCCCAGAGACCACACAGGGCAGCTTTGTCTTAGTAATCCTAAGAAGCTGTTTCAAACATTTTTCTGGTATAAGATGTAATTATTGACTGATTGCTCAGCAGAATTTAAGATGAGTATCTAAGACTTTTTTTCACTAAAATGCATTCATCTCAGACAAGTATAACCACCACAGGGTGTTTCTTTCTGCATGTTTCTCCCGTTTTCCCAAATAAATGACCTCCTACTGGCTTCCCAGTGCCTTCTCTTTCACTTCCTCATTGCTAGTTCTACTGCTTGTTTAGTTTTGTTTGTTTTTTGAGACAGGGTCTCCATCGCCCAGACTAGAGTGCGGTGGCACGATCATGGCTCACTGCAGCCTCAACCTCCCCAGGCTCAGGTGATCTTCTTACCTCAGCCTCCCAAGTAGCTAGGACTACAGGTGTGCACCATCATGTCCGGCTAATTTTTCCATTTTTTGTAGAGATGGGGTTTCACCACCTCGCCCACGCTGGTCTCAAACTCCTGGGCTCAAGGTATCCACCTACCTCGGCCTCCCAAAGTGCTGGGATTACAGGCATCCACCATGCCTGGTCTACTTGTTTGTTTGTTTGTTTGTTTGTTTCTTGTGAGACAGAGTCTCACTCTGTTGCCCAGGCTGGAGTGCAATGGCACAGTCTCGGCTCACTGCAAACTCCACTTCCTGGGTTCACGCCATTCTCCTGCCTCGGCCTCCCCGGTAACTGGGATTACAGGCACCGGCCAACACACCTGGCTAATTTTTTGTATTTTTAGTAGAGATGGGGTTTCACCCTGTTAGCCAGGATGGTCTCGATCTCCTGATGTCGTGATCTGCCCACCTCGGCCTCCCAAAGTGCTGGGATTACAGGCATGAGCCACTGCGCCCAGCCTGGTTTTTTTTGTTTTGTTTTGTTTTTTTGAGACAGAGTTTCGCTCTTGTTCCCCAAGCTGGAGTGCAATGGCATGACCTCAGCTCACCGCAACCTCCGCCTCCTGGGTTCAAGCAATTCTCCTGCCTCAGCCTCCTGAGTAACTGGGATTACAGGTGCCTGCCACCACACCTGGCTAATTTTTGTATTTTTAGTAGAGACAGGGTCTCGCCATGTTGGCCACGCTGGCCTTGAACTCCTGACCTCAGGTGATCCAGCCACCTTGGCCTCCCAAAGTGCAGGGATTACAGGCATGAGCCACCACACCCAGCCCGTTTTTTTGTGTTTTTTTTTTTTGAGATGGAGTCTCGCTCTGTTGCCCAGGCTGGAGTGCAGTGGTGCAATCTTGGCTCACTGCAAGCTCCGCCTCCCGGGTTCACGCCATTCTCCTGCCTCAGCCTCTCGAGTAGCTGGGACTACAGGCGCCGGCCACCACGCCTGGCTCGTTTTTTATATTTTTAATATAGAGAGAGACAGGGTTTCACCGTGTTAGCCAGGATGGTCTCGATCTGACCTCGTGATCCACCCACCTTGGCCTCCCAAAGTGCTGGGATTACAGGCAGGAGCCACCGCGCCCGGCCATGTGTGTGTGTGTGTTTTTTTTTAATGCTGCAAATATAGTCACCACTCTGGTTAGACTGAAATTGAAAAAATCCAAAAAATGGTTGTTAAAGGTAGTCACATGACCCAGAAATTTGGATAACTGTCTGATATTTTTATGCCACAGGATTGGATTATACACTGAACAGTTGTCTTACTGGCAGATCCCATGTTATATCCTGCTTTATGTGCCATTCAGATCTTTTATACTTGCCAGGCCTCTCTCTGATGTGGCAGATCCTCAGAGCTGAACTTGAGTTCATCTTAACCATATTTACTTGATCCACCTGACACCTTTCACCTAAGACCCTGGGAGACCATGCACAGGCTAAAACTTTCTTAGTGTTAGTGTTAGTCAGGCATGATTCGGGGACATACCAGTATACTTTTTATTGAAGTATATCTATCTACAGTAAACTTTTTATTGAAGTATAACTTTTTTTAAATGCACAAATCTAGGCCAGGCGTGGTGCCTCACACCTGTAATACCATCACTGTGGGAGGCTGAGGCGAGCAGACCACTTGAGCCCAGGAGTTCAAGACCAGCCTGGGAAACATGGCAAAACCCCATCTCCACTAAAAAAAAAAATTAAAATTAAAAAAGCAAAGAAAATTAGCCAGGCATGGTGGCATGCACCTTTAATCCCAGCTCCTTGGAAAGCTGAGTTGGGAGAACCGCCTCAGCCCAGAAAGTGGAGGCTGCAGTGAGCCGAGATTGCGCCACTGCATTCCAGCCTGGGTGACAGAGTGAGACTCTGTCTCAAAAATAAAAACAAAAATAAATAAATGCACAAATCTAAAGTGTACAGCTAGATGAATTTCCACAAAGTTAATACAGCTGTGTAACCAGCACCCAATCAAGAAACAGAGTATTACCTCCCTCAGTAAGATCCCGGGTACCACTTCCTGCTATTCTTTCTTCAGCCTCAGCAAGAGGAACCACTCTCCCAACTTTTAACCCCATAGATTAGTATGGTCTGACTTTGAGCTTTATGTAAACGGAATCATTTAGTATGTACCCTTTTTGTCTGGCTTCTTTTGCTTCACATTTTGTTTGTGAGCTGTATTTATGATGTTGTAGCCCATTCTCATTGCTGTACCGTATTCCATTGAACAACTATACCATTGTCCTACTGCTGGTGGACATTTGGGTTGTTTCAGGGATGGGGCTTTTATGAATAATGTGGCTGTTTTAACAGTCTTGTGACATCATCTTTTTAATGAAGTGAACTACAAACAAAATTTTATTTCACTTGCATTTTTTTCTTTCTGTACAGAACACTGTTGGAGAATGGCAAACCGTGTTCTATATTGCTGCTGCTATTAACGTTTTTGGTGCCATTTTCTTTACACTATTCGCCAAAGGTGAAGTACAAAACTGGGCTCTCGATGATCACCATGGACACAGACACTGAAGGAACCAATAAATAATCCTGCCTCTATTAATGTATTTTTATTTATCATGTAACCTCAAAGTGCCTTTGGTATTGTGTAAGCATTCTATGTCTTTTTAATTGTACTTGTATTAGATTTTTAAGGCCTGTAATCATGAAGTATCACTAGTTGCCAGATTAATAAAATGAACCGTGTTTAATTGTGAATAATATATATGCTAGGACTTCTACTTTAGGTTCACATACCTGCCTGCAAGTCGGGCAACATGAAGTAGGAGAGTTCCGTTGATTTTTTAGGGCCATACTTAAGGGAATGAGCTGAAACAGAGCTCTGAATACCTTTGCTTAATTAAACTAGATGATAATTCTCAGGTATTGATAAACACCTGTTGTTCACTTTCCTCATAAAAATTGTCAGGTCTCTCTGACACTTAGATCTCAAACTTTAGCATCTCCGTGGAGCTGCCATCCACTGTATAATTTGGCCTGGCAACGAGACTGAGGGGAGTGTACCCAGGCAGCTGCCAGGCACTCCCTCCCTGGCTTCAGGGTCAGAGTGCCCAGCATTTATCAGAGGCAGCATCCAAGCCCAGAGCCAGTGTCGACTCTTCGGCTGGTGCCTTTCCTCTGAGGGGCTATTAATGTGTAGATAAAGCCCTGAGTAGGCAGGAGCAGTGAGATCCACTGCTGTGGTCTTGATACATCCTCAGACTTTCCCTTCCCAGCACAGAGGAATATCGGCTGGCATGCAACCTGCAAAAGAAAAGTGCGAAGCGGCCGGGCATGGTGGCTCACGCCTGTAATCCCAATACTTTGGGAAGCCGAGGTGGTCGAATCACGAGATCAGGAGTTCAAGACCAGCCTGGCCAGCATGGTGAAACCCCGTCTCTACTAAAAATACAAACAATTAGCTGGGCATGGTTGCGGGCGCCTGTAATCCCAGATACTCAGGAGGCTGAGGTAGGAGAATCACTTGAACCCAGGAGGTGGAGGTTGCAGTGAGCCAAGGTCGCACCACTGCACTCCAGCCTGGGCGATGGAGCAAGACTCCATCTCAAAAAAAAAAATAAAAAAGAAAAGTGCGATGCCCAGTCCATCACAAATAAGATCATCCTAGTTTAAATCTACTCTCACATGGACCACAGTATACATTTCTAAGTGCTGTGTTTTGTTTGTTTGTATTTTGTAGAGATGGGGTCTCGTTTTGTTGCCCAGGCTGGTTTTGAACTCCTGGCTTCAAGTGATCCTCCTGCCTCGGCCTCACAAAGTGTTGAGACTACAGGCATGAGCCACTGTGCCCAGCCTGTTCTGTGTTTTTTAAGCTGCAGGAGAATTTTTTTAAAAACTAATTCTCACTATTTGTTCAGTCTGTCTTCATCGAAGTTTGTGGTTGCAGTTTAAAGTTAAAGTGACTTTTAAAGGCCACATCACCTGAGACTAGGGTAATCATCTTTACTTCTGGTTCCTGAAATCATATTTTTCCAGTGGGCCATCCTCCAGTGGTTGTGGTTGTTGAGCATGCTTTCAGAGCACCTATGTGGCTTAAAACTTCGCTTATGTTTTCTGTTCAACACTACCTGTAATATTTTAAAACTGATTAATGTGATGTGAATACATTTATGTAAATTTATGTTTAAATTTGTAAATAGCTTTAAATTGCTATGGCAATGTTTCCTTTATCAATCATCAAAATAAACCTTTGTGAATTGATTTTTGGATCTGACAGTTCTGTGACATTTCCTAGTGTCCACTGTGACTCTTTGACATCTTTTCTGCATCCTGCTTGAGCCATCGTCTTCTCTACACACATTTCTGCTACCACAAAGCCAAGGAACTTGGGCCTCCTAAGGGATACTGCATCAGAAATCTCTGTTGCCGTCAACCTACCCTTCCTAGCTCTGAATAGGGTCAAACCTTCTTGCTAAAGCATATGCCCATGCTACACTGATTCTCTCTCTCCCACCTCCTCTAAGAACTTCCTTCAGTAATTCTTCTTTTTATAAATAATTGAGACAGGGTCTTGCTTTTGTTGCCCAAGCTGAGCTCAAGCGATCCTCCTGTCTCAGCCTCCCAAGTAGCTGGCATTACACAGGCATGTGCTATCACGCCCAGTTAGTAGCTCCTCTTTCATTTACTTCTTCAGTCTCTCCCCTTGTTCTTTTCCTTTTGTCTCAGATATACACACGTCTTCTCTAGTCCTTAAATAAAAATACAGACATCTCCTGGGGACATTAAATCACAAGTGTACAGAATATCTCTAATAAGAAACTGGAAAACAGTGTGTGATTTTATAGATAGATATAGATATGGATTTTCATCCATGGTTCCATGGTTCCTGACTCATAACTCCCATAACTCTTGTTATGTTGGGTGCCTTTAGGCCTCAGAAGCAACCTCAGGAAACAGAATCTCTTTGATCCTCTCCTGCCCTCCCTTCACCTGCTGCTTTTTCTCCTAAGGCAGGAATCTTCCCCCACCATTCTGTCTTGGAACTGGTCATAAAGAAATTCTGTGGCCAGTCACGGTGGCTTACGCCTGTAATCCCAGCACTTTCGGAGGCCGAGGTGGGAGGATCACAAGGTCAGGAGTTCGAGACCAGCCTGGCCAATATGGTGAAACCCCATCTCTACTAAAAATACAAAAAAGAGCCAGGCGTGGTGGCGGGCGCCTGTGGTCCCAGCTACTCGGGAGGCTGAGGCAGGAGAATCACTTGAACCTGGGAGGCAGAGGTTACAGTGAGCCGAGATTGCACCACTGCACTCCAGCCTGGGTGACACAGCAAGACTCTGTCTCAAAAAAAAAAAAAGGAAAAAAGAAAAAGAAATTCTGTGGCCTACCCTGTTGGACTATAGGTCATAAGACCCCATGCCCACGTTTGAGAAGAGGTCCTCTCCATATCCTGGAGGAAAGAATGCCGCACAGAGAGGCCAAGAAGAATCTGGACAGGTCTTGCTGGGTTTCCCTCTGAGTCTATTAGTGTTAGATCACACCCTTTCTGTCCAATCACATTTCTTCATGGTTGTTAATCATGACTATCCAATAAAGTCTCCATAAAAGGCCTAATAAGACAGGGTTTGGGAAGCCTCCTGATAGCTGAACACATGGAGGTTCCTGGAGGGTGGCACGCCCAGAGAGGGCCTGGAAGTTCCTCATCCCTTTCCCCAGATATTGTCCTATGCGTCTCTTCATCTGTGTCCTTTGTAATATCCTTTATAATAAATGATAAACATAAATGTTTCCCTGAGTTCTTCGAACCACTCTAGCAAATTGATTGAACCAAAAGAGGTGGCTGTGAAAACCTCAACTTGAAGCCAGCAAGTCACAAGTTCCAGAAACCTAGACTTGGGACTGGGGTCTGCAGTGGTGGGCAATCTTGGGGACTGGGCCTTCCACCTGTGGGATCTGATGCTCCCTCCAGGTAGACGGTGTCAGCACTGAATTGGGAGACACCCAGCTGGTGTCTGTTGCAGAACTGATTGCTTAATTGGTGTGTGAGGAAAAACCCACACCCTTTTAATCACAGAAGTCTTCTGTGTTTATTGTTGTTGGATGAGAGATTAGAAAAAAACACATTTGGGCTGGGCGTGGTGGTTCACGCCTGTAATCCCAGCACTTTGGGAAACCGAGGTGGGTGGATCACAAGATCAGGAGATCAAGACCATCCTGACTAACACAGTGAAACCCCGCCTCTACTAAAACTACAAAAAAATTAGCTGGGCATCGTGACAGGTGCCTGTAGCTCACCTACTCGGGAGGCTGAGGCAGGAGAATGGCATGAACCTGGGAGGTGGAGCTTGCTGTGAGCTGAGATCATGCCACTGCACTCCAGCCTGGGCGACAGAGTGAGACTCTGTCTCAAAAAAAAAAAAAGAAAGAAAGAAAGAAAAAAGAAAAAAACACATTTGGCCCACTGCAGTGGCTCATGCCTATAATCCCAGCACTTTGGAAGGCTGAGGCAGGCAGATCACCAGAGGTCAGAAGTTCAAGACCAGCCTGACCAACATGGAGAAACCCCGTCTCTACTAAAAATGCAAAATTAGCCGGGCATGGTGGCGCATGTCTGTAATCCCAGCTACACAGGAGGCTGAGGCAGGAGAATCGCTTGAACCCGGGAGGCAGAGGTTGTGGTGAGCCAAGATCACACAATTGCACTCCAGCCTGGGCAACAAGAGCGAATCTCCGTCTCAAAAAAAAAAAAAAAAAAAAAAAAGAAAACACAGTTTGAGTGGATTTTTCCACAAACAATGGTTACCTCTGTAGAGGGAAAATCGGCAACTAGGGATAGGAAGGGGAATTAATTTTCACTTTACCAAATGTGGCAGTATGACCTATTCAAATAAATATATTGCTTTATTTATTTATTTATTTATTTCAGACGGAGTCTTGCTCTGTTGCAGGCTGGAGTGCAGTGGCACAATCTCGGCTCACTGCAACCTCCACCTCCCAGGTTCAGCGATTCCCCTGCCTCGGCCTCCTGAGTAGCTGGGACTGAAGGCACGCACCACCATGCCCGGCTAATTTTTGTATTTGTAGTAGAGATGGGGTTTCACCATGTTTGCCAGGCTGGTCTCAAACTCCTGACCTTGTGATTCGCCCACCTCGGCCTCCCAAAGTGTTGAGATTACCGTGCCTGGCCAAATAATATTGTTTTAAAAACATTGCCCAAGCTGTTGTGTAATCACCGCTAGGTTTTCAGCTGCCTGCTGGACATTCCCAGCTGGCTAGTCTTGCCTGCACCTGAGACTATTTAAATCCAACCTCACTCTCCCACCCCCATTCTAAATTAAACCAGCTGTTCCTGCCACCTTCTTATTTCTCTTAAAAGTACATTTCCACAGTCACTGAGGCTTGGCCCAAAGTTGTTTTTGTTCCTCCTCCCTAGCCTCTCACCAAACCCCCTACTCTGTGTCAAAACAGCCACCTGCCGACCGGGCACGGTGGATCACACCTGTAATCCCAGCACTTTGGGAGGCCGAGGTGGGCAGATTGCCTGAGGTCAAGAGTTTGAGACCGATGGCCGGGCGCGGTGGTTGATGGCCGGGCACAGTGGCTCAAGCCTGTAATCCCAGCACTTTGGGAGGCCGAGACGGGCGGATCACGAGGTCAGGAGATCGAGACTGTCCTGGCTAACACAATGAAACCCCGTCTCCACTAAAAATACAAAAAAAATTAGCCGGGCGTGGTGGCAGCGCCTGTAGTCCCAGCTACTCGGGAGGCTGAGGCAGGAGAATGGCGGGAACCCGGGAGGCGGAGCTTGCAGTGAGCCGAGATCGCGCCACTGCACTCCAGCCTGGGCGACAGAGCGAGACTCCGCCTCAAAAAAAAAAAAAAAGAGTTTGAGACCAGCCTGGCTAACATGGTGAAACCCCTTCTCTACTAAAAATACAAAAAAATTAGCTGGGCATGGTGGCGCATGCCTTTAGTCCTACAAAATACAAAAAATTAGCTGGACATGGTGGTGCAGACCTGCGGTTCCCAGCTACTCGGGAGGCTGAGGCAGGAGAGTCTCTTCCACCCGGGAGATAGAGGTTGCAGTGAGCCAGGATCACGCCACTGCACTCCAGCCTGGGCGACAGAAGGAGACCCCGTCAAAAAACAAAAACAAAAGCAGCAACAACAACAACAAAAGCCCCACCTGCCTCTTCCATTTCAGTTTTTTCACGTCTCTGGAATTTTTTCTTAGTTTTGAAACAGAGTATCACTCTGTCACCCAGGCTAGAGGGCATGGCGCGATCACAGCTCGCTGCAGCCTCTACATCGCAGGCTCAAGAGAGCCTCCCACTTCAGCCTCCAGACTAGCTGGTACTATAGGTCTGCACCACCATGCCCAGATAATTTTTGTATTTTGTAGAGATGGGCTTTCACTATGTTGTCCAGTCTAGTCTCCTGGGTTCAAGTGATCCTCCCGCCTCAGCCTTTCAAAGTGCTGGTATTACAGGTGTGAGCCACTATGTCCGGCCTGGAATTTTTTTGTTGTTGTTGTTAATCCTCCTACCAGGCCAGGCACAGTGCCTCACATCTGTAATCCCAGTACTTTGGAAGGTCAAGGTGAGTAGATGGCTTGAGCCCGGGAGTTTGAGACCAGCTTGGGCAACATGGTGAAACCTGTTCTCTACAAAATATACAAAAAATTAGCCGGGAATGGTGGTGCATACCTGTAGCCCCAGCTATTCAGGAGGCTGAGTTGGAAGAATCACTTGAGCCCAGGAGGTCGCCCAGGAGGTCAAGGCTGCAGTGAGCTGAGATCTCACTGCACTCCAGCCTGAGTGACAGAGTGAGAGTCCTTCTCAAACAAAACAAAACAAAACAAAACAAAATCTTCTGTCACCTCCTAATTAAGAGCCTAGTAGCTTTTGTTTCCACCTAGAATAGAAAAGTTAAGTGGTATCACTGCCTTTAGTCTTGCCCTCTTCCATCCCAGCTTCCCACCAGTGTTGAGTTCATCATCCCAATACAACTAATCTCTCTGATCAAGGTGCTCCCCCACGCTGAGCCCCATGGTGAGTCCCATGGCTTCCCTGGGCCTGCCCAGTAAACTCTCCCACCCAGCAGCTGTGCCCTCCTCACCCGTAAGTTCAGCCTACCCTACCCTTATCTTATGGTGAGAACAATGCCTTGTTGCAGTGATCTGGCTGCTTCACTCCCCATGCCTGCTCTCCATCTTCCCTTTCCTCTTCATACCTTTATTAATTTCCTTCCTTGGGCCTGGAACTTCTCTCTTCAACCTTGCCACCTCCTTTATGACCCCTAATTTCTTCCACCTTCCCCGATCTAGATGTGGTGTCTCCCTTTCACCTGCTAAAATGCCACATTATTTATTTATTTTTGGGTTTTCCTTTATTTTAAACTCGAGGGTTTAGGCTCAGTTATGTGGAAGAGAGAATTTCTTCATTCATTCAGCGAATACTAAGTATCTACTCTTTGCTAGGCAACAAGGATACACAGATGCATCTGACACAGCCCTTTCCCTCCCTGGAGCTCCTTCTGACCCCTTGATCCCCTTCCTCATTTTTTTTTCTTTTTTTTTTTGACAGAGTCTTGCTCTGTTGCCCAGGCTGGAGTGCAGTGGCACAATCTCCACTCACTGCAACCTCTGCCTCCCAGGTTCAAGCAATTCTCCTGCCTCAGCCTCTCAAATAGACTACAGGTCCACACCACCACATCCGGCTAATTTTTGTATTTTTAGTAGAGACTGGGTTGCAACTTGTTGCCCAGGCTGGCCTCGAATCCCTGAGCTCAGGCAATCTGCCGGCTTCAGCCTCCCATGAGCCACTGCGCCCAGCCCTCTTTCTTTATAATACTTATGAACACATGTCTGTGTCTGTCCCAGTAATAGATTCATCACAAGCATCTTGAAGGCAGGGTCCATTCCATTCATCTCAGCATGGTCTCACTTATAACAACATGTGCTTAGTTCACTTAGGATGCTTATTAAATAACAACCCTTTAGTTAAATAGACTATAAATTGATATTTTTGACCAGGCACAAAGGCTCACACCTATAATCCCAACACTTTATGAGGCCTAGGGCAGGGGGATTGCTTGAGCCCAGGAATTCAATACCAGGCACAATTCAAGGCAAGGCGTCATCTCTACAAAAAAATGTTCTAAAAACTAAAAACTAAAGGCCGGGCGCGGTGGCTCACGCCTGTAATCCCAGCACTTTGGGAGGCCGAGGCGGGCGGATCACAAGGTCAGGAGATCGAGACCACGGTGAAACCCCGTCTCTACTAAAAATACAAAAAATTAGCCGGGCGCGGTGGCGGGCGCCTGTAGTCCCAGCTACTCAGGAGGCTGAGGCAGGAGAATGGCGTAAACCCAGGAGGCGGAGCTTGCAGTGAGCCGAGATCGCGCCACTGCACTCCAGCCTGGGCGACAGAGCAAGACTCCGTCTCAAAAAAAAATAAAATAAAATAAAAAATAAAAACTAAAAACTTAGGTGTGCTGGCACAGGCCTGTGGTCCCAGCTACTCAGGAGGCTGAGGTGGGAGGATCACTTGAGCCCAGGAGGTTGAAGCCACAGTGAGCCATGTTCCCACCATGCCACTCCAGCCTGGGCAACAGAGCAAGACCCTGTCTCAAAAAATAATAATACATAAATACATATTTTTTTTTTGAGATGGAGTTTCGCTTTTGTTGCCCAGACTAGAGTGCAGTGGCACGATCTTGGCTCACTGCAACCTCCACCTCCTGGGTTCAAGCGATTCTCCTGCCTCAGCCTCCCGAATAACTGGGATAACAGATGCCTGCCACTATGCCCGGCTAATTTTTGTATTTTTAGTAGAGACGAGGTTTACCATGTTGGCCAGACTGGTCTCGAACTCCTGACCTCAGGTAATCCACCCAGATAGGCCTCCCAAAGTGCTGGGATTACAGGTGTGAGCCACTGCACCTGGCCAATAAATAGAAATTTTTGATCTCATATATTGTTTTTTTCATATGTTGTTTTCTGCTGCCCCCAAAATTAAATAAATGTGTCAACTGCTTTTTAATTTTTTTTTCAATAAGGTTCCAGGTCAACAGTAGTGCAAGCTTTTAATGAACAAATATGCTAACATCAAAATAAATTATAAGTGGTAATTATTAGCAAATAGTTCTGAAAGTATTTGAGAGTAGCTTAGTTTTGTATATGCAAAATACTTCTCCCAGTTATTCTACAAGTATTTATTGAGCATCCACTATGTACTAGGCATTGCGTTTTGCACGAGGACATAGAAGTGGAAAATAATAATAATAATAAGCCAAGTCCCTTTTCTCCTGGAGCTCACATTTTTATTTATCAAACGTTTTTCTTTATAAGCTCCAGCCTTCAAAACCTCTCATGTAAAAGCATTATTATCCACCCAGCAAGCAAATCCAATGGGAAAGAAGCGTGCCAACTGACCTTGAGAATCCAGTTTATGAAAGAACATGAGACAAACGCTGAAGACAGCAGTTTGTATTAGCCATGGTAAGGTCTTTCTTACTTCAGCCTTTGTTTCATTTTCAGGAAATCAGAAATAGAGGCATCTGAGTTTAGACACCATTGCAGAGTAGATTATCTTATCTCCTCTCTGGATGTTCAAAATAAAATTCCCCCAAATATTGGGACCAAAGCTATCACAAAAACAAAACAAACAAACAAAAAAGCCGGCCATGGTGGTGTGTGCCTGTGGTCTCAGCTACTCAGGAGGCTGAGGTGGGAGGATAGCTTGAGCCCAAGTGGTTAAGGCTGCAGTGAGCCAAGATCACACGACTGTCCTCCAGCCTGAGTGACAGAGCCAGACGTGGTCTCAGAAAAAAGAAAAGAGAGAGAGAAATTCCCCCAAACAGAAAAAGACTGATGTAACATTTAAATATGAAGGCAGGAAGAACACAATAGGAAATGGCTGGTTCCTCTCAGTAAAAGCATGTTACTGCCTCAGAAGAGGAGACATGGGGTAAATATCTAATTTCAGTTAAAAAATAAATTATCTTTCTCATAGACATGCAAATTAAGACGGATCACAAAGCCTTTTCAGATGCCTCTGCCTTTTAGAGCAACCGTAAGCAGAAAAGCCAACTATAAAAGTTTGTACTCTCAAAGGATAATATAGAAAATTCTTTCTAGGAGCTCTGCAATGGAAAGCTGTGAGCATAAGCAATACTGAAAGGAAATGAAATGTAAGGAATTTTCTGCCCCCTTTTCTTATGTGCCTGGAGGAGGAAGAACACTAGTAATTTTCCAAGTATCTGTTTACTTTCACTTTATCTTGATGTTGGGGGAGGCGGAAACTTAGAAGTGTTACATCACTACCAGTCCTGTGCTTGCGAGTGAGAAGCCACCGTTGCACAACTGAGCTAAAAAACTATTGAAACTATCCGTTTCCCCTCACACACATTCTCAGTCTTAATCGTCTAGACTTTGGTAGAGGGGTAGGAATATACATGTATATTGTATTAAATCTTTTTCTTAAGCACTCTCACCGTCAGAAACAACTGAAATATGCTAACATGTCCAACAGTGTTATCGCCTCTCCGATCAAGTGTGCATCGTGGTCCCGGTCATGCTTTAGAGCACCACAAATAGCCCCTTGTGTTAAGCACATTTTACAGCCCTCACTCTACAGCCTGAAACTTGAACTTTCTCCAGAAGTTTTGTTGATATTGAAAGTGATCTGGAAAGGATAAAGAGTCTGGTCTTTTTAAGGCTTAAGAACTGTTTTGGGCTTGGCATGGTGGCTCACACTTATAATCCCAGCACTTTGGGAGGCTGAGGTGGGAGAAGGAGGCCGAAGGTGACCTTAAGTGTAAGGTCAGGAGTTTGAGATCAGCCTGACCAACACAGTGAACCCTCGTCTCTACTAAAAATACAAAAATTCACTGGGCATGGTGGCGTGAGCCCGTAGTCCTAGCTACTCAGGAGGCTGGGGCAGGAGAATCACTGGAACCTAGGAGGCAGAAGTTGCAGTGAGCCGAGATCACACCACTGTACTCCAGCCTGGGCAATAGAGCAAGACTCCATCTCAGAAAAAAAAAAAAGAAGAAGAAGAAGAACTGTTTTGTATGAAGTAATGAATACTGTTAGAGGAAATTCAAGTCTGTATATTGTATAAATCACCCATATAATATGTAATTTTTTTTTTTTTTTTTTTTTTTTTTGAGACAGAGTTTCGCTCTGTCACCCAGGCTGGAGTGCAGTGGCACAATCTCAGCTGACTGCAACCTCCACCTCCTGGGTTCAAGCAATTCTCCGCCTCAGCCTCCCCAGTATCTGGGATTACAGGCGCCCGCCACCACACCTAGCTGATTTTTTTGTATTTTTAGTAGAGACGGGGTTTCACCATCGTGGCCAGGTTGGTCTTCAACTCCTGACCTCACGATCCACCCACCTTGGCCTCCTGAAATGCTGGGATTACAGGCGTGAGCCACCATGCCCAGCCTACAATATCTATTATAATGCACTTCTCTTTTTTTTAACACTAAGAAGATATTTCAGGCTGGGCGTGGTGGCTCACATCTGTAACATCTGCAATCCTAGCACTTTGGGAGGCTGACGCAGAAGGATTACTCTAGGAGTTCAAGACCAGCCTGGGCAACATAGTGAGACCCCCCCTCCTCTATAAAACAATAAAATAAAACAAAGAAAAGAATGAAAAAAATGTATAAAGAAAAAAAAAAGAAGGCCGGACACAGTGGCTCACACCTGTAATCCCAGCACTTTGGGAGGCCAAGGCAGGTGGATCACCTGAGGTCAGGAGTTCGAGCCCAGCCTGGCCAACATGGTAAAACCCTGTCTCTACTAAAAATACAAAAAGTAGCTGGGCGTAGTGGTGGGCACCTGTAATCCCAGCTACTAGGGAGGCTGAGAGAGGAGAATTGCTTGAACCCGGGAGGTGGAGGTTGCAGTGAGCCAAGGTGGCACCACTGCACTCCAGCCTGGGCTACAAAAACAAAACTCCATCTCAAAAAAAAAAAGGAAAAAAGAAAAGGAAAGGAAAGAAGAAAAGAAATGCACACTAAAGCTATAGTGAAATATTACTTTAGATTCATCAGATTGGCAAAAATTAGAAAACATGGCCAGGCATGGTAGCTCATACCGGTAATCCCAGCACTTTGGGAGGCCGAGGCAGGCGATCACCTGAGGTCAGGGGCTCGAGACTCAACCTGGCCAACATGGCAAAACCC
This sequence comes from Macaca mulatta, assembly GCF_049350105.2. Classification (NCBI taxonomy): domain Eukaryota; kingdom Metazoa; phylum Chordata; class Mammalia; order Primates; family Cercopithecidae; genus Macaca; species Macaca mulatta. The sequence continues at coordinate 112,093,502 of NC_133409.1, forward strand.
ATCTCTACTAAAAATAAATAAATAAGCCAGGTGTGGTGGCGGGCGCCTGTAATCCCAGCTACTAGGCAGGCTGATGTAGGTGAATCACTTGAACCCAGGGGGTGGAGGTTGCAGTGAGCCAATATCACACCATTGCACTCCAGCCTGGGCAACAGGAGCAAAACTCCATCTAAAAAAATAAAAAAAATTATAAAACCTGATGCTAAGTGTTGGCAAAGGACGTGGGAAGACAAAAATTCTTGTCCACAAAGGGAGTGGGTGTGGGATATAAACTGGCAAACCCATTCCAGAAAGCAAAATGTTTGTATTTGAATTAAATAAAAATGTGTCCTTTGGCCCTGTATATATGCCCTACATCTGGGTATATGTCCCAGAGTGATTTGCTGAAGTCCCTAAGAAAGCATATCCACAGGCCGGGCCCGGTGGCTCATGCCTGTAATCCCAGCACTTTGGGAGGCTGAGGCAGGCGGATCACGAGGTCAAGAGATTGAGGCTAGCCTGGCCAACATGGTGAAACCCTGTCTCTACTAAAAATACAAAAATTAGCTGGGCGTGGTGGCACACACCTGTAGTCCCAGCTACTGGAGAGGCTGAGGCAGGAGAATCACTTAAATGCGGGAGGCAGAGGTTGCAGTGAGCCAAGATCATGCCACTGCAGTCCAGCCTGGTGGCAGAGAGAGACTCCATCTCAAAAAAAAGAAAGCGTATACTCCACACTGTTTACTGTGACAGAGTTGGAGGCAACCTAAGTGTCCATGATGAGGGAAATATAAGTTAAATCTGGTGGATGTTTATTATGGAATAATATAATTCAGGATCATATAGAGACCTCAAAAATGTTGAGGCACAGTGGCTCACGCCTGTAATCCCAGCACTTTGGGAGGCCGAGGCAGGCAGATCACCTGAGATCAGGAGTTTTAGACCAGCCTGACCAACATGGTGAAACCCTGACTCTACTAAAAATACAAGATTATCCAGGCATGGTGGCACATGCCTGTAATCCCAGCTACTCAGGAAGCTGAGATGGGAGAATCACTTGAACCCGGGAGGTGGAGGTTGCAGTGAGCTGAGATTGTACCACTGCACTCCAGCCTGGGCAACACAGCGAGTCTCCATCTCATAAATAAATAAAGTGTACAATTCATCTGGGCATGATGGAGTGTGCCTGTAGGGCTCAGCTACTCAGGAGGCTGAGGAGGGAGGATCACTTGAGCCTAGGAAACATAGCAAGACCCTATCTCTTCTTTAAAAAAGTGTACAATTTAGTGATTTTTTAGTGTATTCTGGGTTGTGCAACTATTAAATGTGTAATTACAGAACATATCATCACCCTGTAAAGAAACCTCATATCCATTCACAGTCACTCTTCATTCCCTTTCTCTTCCCAGTCCCAGTCAACCACTAAGTCTATAGATATGACTATTCTGGACATTACTTTTTTTTTTGAGATAGAATCTTGCTCTGTTGCCCAGGCTGGAGTGCAGTGGCGCCATCTCAGCTCACTGCAAGCTCTGACCCCCTAGTTCAGGCCATTCTCCTGCCTCAACCTCCCAAGTAGCTGGGACTATAGGCGCCCGCCACCACACCCAGCTAATTTTTTTTTTTTTTTTTTTTTTGTATTTTTAGTAGAGACGGGGTTTCACCATGTTAGCCAGGATGGTCTCAATGGTCTCGATCTCCTGACCGTGTGATCTGCCCACCTCAGCCTCCCAAAGTGCTGGGATTACAGGCATGAGCCACCGCACCTGGCCTGGACATTTCTTATAAAATATGTGATCTGTTGTGACTGGCTTATTTCTCTTAGCATGTTTTCTAGGTTCATCCTCCTGTAGCATGTATCTGTACTTTATTCCTTTTTTATTATCATATAATATTCCATTGAATGGATGTATTATTTATTTGTTTATTCATTAGTTGATGTTTCTATTTTTTGGCAGTTGTGAATAACGCTGCTAAAACATTCACATACAGGTGTCTTATTCTTTTTTTTTTTTTTTTTTTTTTTTTTTTTTGAGACGGAGTCTCGCTCTGTCGCCCAGGCTGGAGTGCAGTGGCCGGATCTGAGCTCACTGCAAGCTCCGCCTCCCGGGTTTACGCCATTCTCCTGCCTCAGCCTCCCGAGTAGCTGGGACTACAGGCGCCCGCCACGTCGCCCGGCTAGCTTTTCGTATTTTTTAGTAGAGACGGGGTTTCACCGTGTTAGCCAGGATGGTCTCGATCTCCTGACCTAGTGATCCGCCCGTCTCGGCCTCCCAAAGTGCTGGGATTACAGGCTTGAGCCACCGCGCCCGGCCTCTTTTTTTTTTTTTTTTTGAGACAGGGCCTCACTCTGTTACCCAGGAGTGCAGTGGTGTGAACTTGACTCATTGCAACCTCCACCTCCCGGGTTCAAGTGATTCTCGTACCTCAGCCTCCTGAGTAGCTGGGACTACAGGCACGTGCCACCACACCTCACTAACTTTTGTATTTTTAATAGAGATGGGGTTTTGCCATGTCAGCCAGGCTGGTCTCAAACTCCTGGGCTCAAGTGATCCACCTGCCTCAGCCTCTCAAAGTGCTGAGATTACAGGCATAAGCCACCACACCCAGACTAGTTGATTTCAGTATATGGTAAGAAATAGAGATCTAGTTGCTTTTCTTTTTACTTTTTTTTTTTTTCCTGATGCTGTGTGAGGAGTAGGGCTAACTCATAGGCAGTGTGTCCAGAGTCAGTGAGGGGTCCAGTTTCATTCTTCTGCATATGGATATCCAGTTTTCCCAGCATCATTTATTGAAGGAGGTGTCCTTTCCCCAGTGTATGTCCATGGTGCCTTTATAAAAAATTGTTGGCTGTAAATACATGAATTTATTTCTGGGTTCTGCATTCTGTTCCATTGGTCTGTGTCTGTTTTTATACCAAAACCATGCGGTTTCAGTTACTATCACTTTGTAGTATATTTTGAGTCAGATAGTGTAATACCTCCAGCTTTGTTCATTTTGCTCAGTATAGCTTTGGCTAGCTGGGGTCTTTATGGTTCCATATTAATTTTAGGGATTTTTTTCTATTTCTGTGAAGAATATCATTGGTATTTTGATAGCAATTGCATTGACTGTAGATTGCTTTGGGTAGTTAAAAATAACAATAACAATCAGAAAAAGAATGCATTGTAAAAAGCAAATACAAAAACTCAAGGTCAGCCCCAAAACTGTTCTGCCTGACTTTAGAACCCCAAAGCCAGGGTCTCTGGCCCTTTGGCTTCAGGCTGGAGTGACCCTCCCCAATCCACCCTCAAACTTGACACCTCAGACTGGACGGTAAGGTGGCTTCTGTGGCCTACAAAGTGGCCCTTGTTGGTATTCATGTCAGCCCACTGGCCATGCCAAATGACCCATATTTACTTGCCAATAAAAACACCAAAAAACAAAACACTAACACTCCTGGAGGATGCCATTCAGTTCACTACTTTCTCCACTGTGTTATCCCAGTGTCAATGTCCATAACTTTCACCATAAGGACTTTGTATTTTAAAAAAATACGTTTTAAAAACTGATTGTTAAAGCATAAACACACACACACACACACACACACACACACACACACACCCTCTCTGTCTTCAGAAGCCTGGAATACATTACAGTTTCACTGCCCTAAAAACCACTCACAGCAGGGATTGTTCTACCCCAGACACCAAAGAAATCCTCCAGATTTGAGCCACTCGGTGGCGAAACATGGACTGTCGGTGTTTCCCAGTAGGGTGGGGTACAGCAAATATTTATAGCTCTCAGGAAACTTGTGTTTGACTCATATTTCAGCTGATTAGTGAGTAAGAACTATCAAAGGCTAGATTTTTTTTTTTCTTTTTGGTTTAAGGAAAGAAGATGACTAGTAGAGCAACCATTTCTGCGCAATTGCAGAGAGAAAACACAAAGAAAGGAATTTAGAATGACTCAGCCCGGGCGGCGCAGCCGGCGAGGGCCTCTCGAACAATGGAAAGTCACACTGGGGCCTCAGAACCCGGGTCTACACCCGCAGCGCTAGAGGCTGCTGGCCGCTGGGGGCAGCAGGGACACTAGCCAAGTGACTTTCTTGTCCCTCATTTCTTGCTTTTTAGCCTAAAATGAAGAACTAACTCTTAAGATTGAAATATAATTATGATAATTTTGTAAAACTCACAGGAGCTCTGGGACCTAAAAGCAAAGGTCCGGGGCCTCATTCCCAGAGGCCAGGGTCCCTTGAGCAGCAAATAACAATTGCCAGGAGACCACAGATCAAGTCGCCCGGGCTGGGGATGGGGGTGGGGTTGGGTAGGACTCTGAGCACGTTTATTTAACTCACCAGAAAACTATCGGAAAAAAAAAAAAGCCCAAGGGCCTCACATGGCAAGCCTTTCCTTCCAGGCCAGGGGTAAAATGCTTTGCTGTACTTGCAAGAGGCCAGTTTGGACCTCACAGGATATGAATTTGCCCTTTCTGGCAGGAACAGGAACTTGGAAAAGAAATTGGCCAGAGGCCTGGTGGTTAGGAGATTGTTTCTGAAAAAATGCAATCATCTAATAGAGAATCTGTTGAGCTTAGGGTTTCTTGTGTGGGACTCAGTTACTCTCGAGGAATGTAGCAGCTGCAGCCAACATTTAAAAATCAATAGACTATATTGAATACCCTGATTTTTTGTTGTTTGTGTGTTTGCCAGTGCGTGGTATAGAAGATGTCCCGGCTGTGGCCCTAAATATCTCCCAGAGGCTCCTCCAGTGTCCCCAGAGAGACCAGGTCCACACCCACCCCCAGGCTGGGGCACAGCCCACGTGGTTTCTGCAGGTTGCACCCAGGCTCTGCATGCCAAGTGGCACGAGATCTGGAGCACACGCACTGCTGGGGAAGGGAGGCACCACCTCTGGCAAATCCCCCCTGGCCGGTGCCTCTCCTCCCTGTTGTCCCAGCCACACTGTGCCCTGTCCAGGACAGCTTCCTGCCAGCCCCACAGCCCAAGATACCATACCATTTAGAGGACAAGTTGTCCTCTAAATCTCCCTTCCGGCCAGGTGCGGTGGTTCACGCCTGTAATCCCAACAGGATTTGGGATTACAACAAGATTTGGGAAGCCAAGGCGGGTGGATCACAAGGTCAAGAGATCAAGACCATCCTGGCCAACATGGTGAAACCCCATCTCTACTTGAAATTCAAAAATTAGCCAGGCGTGGTGGCGGGCACCTGTAATCCCAGCTACTGGGGAGGCTGAGGTAGGAGAATCACTTGAACCCGGGAGGTGAAGGTTGTAGTGAGCCGAGACCACACCATTGCACTCCAGCCTGCGCAACAGAGCCAGACTCCATCTCAAAAAAAAAAAAAGGAAAAAAAAAAAAGCCTAATTCAGCACTACACTTTGAAAAATACCCTGTTTTGTTAAAAATGCTTAGACCTAGTCAGTGTATTTTACTCCACTTTTGTTAAATACTTGGAGATTTATCTGTAAACGCACACAACAATTTGTTGACATCAGCAAAGCAGGGTTAGCAAGTGCCACAGGGGATGTAGAACTAGCCAGACTGACCTAACAGTGGTATTTCTTCCCACAGGATTCTCTCTGTGCATTATCTTTATACACATAGAGTTATTACTTACATATATACAGATTTGGGGGAAAAAAGAGTTTTTTCCTGACTGTGGCTTCCTAGCTGCCTATGTGTAGTTAGCAATAGCAAAAACCAAATTATTCTAAACAAACTCTTATAGTAGGTACTGTATGTGCAGACGCTGTGTAGTCTTACTGTTACATATATATTAAATCAGTTAAATCTGAAACTCTATGAAGTAGGTACTACTATTATCATTCCTTTTTTTTTTTTTTTTTTTTTTTGAGACGGAGTCTTGCTCTGTTGCCCAGGCTGGAGTGCAGTGGCACAATCTTGGCCCACTGCAACCTCTGCCTCCCAGATTCAAGCGATTCTCCTGTCTCAGCCTCCCAAGTGGCACACACCACCACGGTCGGCTAATTTTTGTATTTTTAGTAGAGACGAGGTTTCACTATATTGGCCAGACTGGCCTTGAACTCCTGACCTCAAGTGATCGGCCCGCCTCAGCCTTCCAAAGTGCTGGGATTACAGGCATGAGCCACCTCGCCCGGCCTTCATTCCCATTTTTACAGGTAGGGAAACTGAGACAAAGAGAGGTTAAATTGCCCAAAATCTCAAAACTAATAAATTGCACAGGTGGGATTAGAACCATGCTCCCAAGCACTAAATTATGCTGATCTGACCTGTGAATGCTTCCTAAGAGCAATAGGAGAGGTGCAACCTAGCTTAATTAAGCTCCTCTGCTAAAGTACATTAAGATGTGTTTTACTGCTGCCTATGCCTCTAATAAATGTTCCCTTCGGGCATCCCATAATAAAGCTGCTACTAAGATTCACCTTGGTGCTGTAAGGCCTTTAACAGTGCGACCCAGTCTTCTTTCTCTCTAGCACTCAGCTTCAGCTAAACTAAAATATTCAGTTTATGCTTTCCTGCCTCAGCATTTTCTCTGTGCTTTTCTCTCCACCTAGAATGCCTCCCAAGCCATCTCTCTCCACCTGACTTCTTTTATTGAAACCCCATCTACCTTCAAGGCCCAGATCAAGCTAGCGTTCATTGTCACACAAGACAGAATATCTCTGAAATCTGAAATTCTACAGGCTTTATCTTCACCACTCACATGCCTACATATCTTATCTCCCCTACATGGTCAGCAATTTCTTTTCCCCACAACACTGAGCACAGCACATTTGCACATAAATAGTTCTCAGTGCATGTATAGCCTCTCATTGTTTGCCCTCCATCCATCCTCTCTGTTAAGTATCTGTACAGAAATATAATGCATTGATTATTTCAAAAAGAAAATACTTCCTCTTTCTTAAAAAAAAAAAAAAAAAAACAAAAACCATGATTTTGTTCAGGAATCTATCCCTCTCCATTTCTGGAACTAGATCCTGATTTGTCTGAGTCAGTGCTATCAAACAGAAACAGAAATCAACCTACAAACGTAATTTTATTCTATTTTGTTTATTTATTTTGAGACAGAGTCTCCCTCTGTCACCGAGGCTGAAGTACAGCGGTGCAATCTCGGTTCATACTGCAACCTCCGCCTCCCACGTTCAAGCAATTCTCCTGTCTCAGCCTCCCCAATAGCTGGGATTACAGGCACATGCCACCAAGCCCAGAGAATTTTTGTATTTTTAGTAGAGATGGGGTTTCGCCATGTTGGCCAGGCTGGTCTCAAACTCCTGACCTCAGAGTGATCCATCTGCCTCGGCCTCCAAAAGTGCTGGGACTATAGGCATCAGCCACCACACCTAACCTGTAATTTTAAATTTTCTAGTAGCCACATTAAAAGATTAAAAATAGTCTGGGTGCGGTAGCTCACGCCTGTAATCCCAACTACTTGGGTGGCTGAGGCACGAGAATCGCTTGAACCCTGGAGGTGGAGGTTGCAGTGAGCCAAGATCGCACCACTGCACTCCAGCCTATGCGACACAGTGAGACTCTGTCTCTCAAAAAAATAAAAAGTAGGCCAGGCGAGGTGGCTCACACCTGTAATCCCAGCACTTTGGGAGGCCGAAGTGGGTGGATCACCTGAGGTCAGAAGTTCAAAACCAGCCTGACCAACATGGTGAAACCCCTTCTCTACTAAAAATACAAAAATTAGCCAGGCATGATGATGCACACTTGTAATCCTAGCTACTGGGGAGGCTGAGGCAGGAGAATCACTTGAACCCAGGAGGGGGAGGGTGCAGTGAGCCGAGATCACGCCACTGCACTCCAGCCTGGGCAACAGAGTGAGACTCAATCTCAAAAAAAAAAAAAAAGAAATAAAATAAAAAAATTAAAAATAGCCAAACACAATGGGTCATGCCTGTAATTTCAACACTCAGGGAGGCAGAGGTGGGAGAGTAGTTTGAGCTCAAGGGTTTGAGACCTGCCTGGGCAATATAGCAAGACCCCATTCTCCACAAAAAGAAAAAAACAAACAAACAATAAAAAAGGTTAAATTAATTTTAATAATAAATTTTATTTAACTCAGTATGTCCAAAATATTATTTCAACATGGTTGTTTTTGTTGTTGATTTTTTAATTCTATTTACTTATTTATTTATTTTTTTGAGACAGGTTCTTGCTCTGTCACCTAGGGTGGAGTGCAATGGTGTGATCTCAGCTCACGGCAGCCTCTGCCTCACAGGTTCAAGCAATGCTCCTACCTCCTGAGTGGCTGGGATTACAGACATGAACCACCATGCCCAGCTAATTTTTGTATTTTTAATAGAGACAGGGTTTCACCATGTTGACCAGGCTGGTTTTGAACTCCTGTCCTCAAGCGATCTGCCCATCTCGGCCTCCCAAAGTGCTGGGATTACAGGCGTGAGCCAGCACACCCAGCCTTCAACATGTAATCAATTAAAAAACAATAAATAAGCTGAGTACAGTGGCTCACTTCTACAATCCCAGCACTTGGGAGGCCAAGGCAGGAGGATCACTTGAATTCAGGAGTTAGCGACCAGCCTAGGCAACATAGCAAGACCTTGTTTCTAAGTAAAAAATACAAATAAAGCTAGTTTTTAAAAAGAAGAAAACATTAAATAGATGTTTTACGTGTGTGTATGTTATGAAGTTTTTGGAATTTTTTTTTTTTTTTAAATTCGAGTCCAAGTCTCGCTCTGTCGCCCAGGCTGGAGTGCAGTGGCGTGACCTCCCCTGGCTCACTGCAACCTCAGTCTCCTGGGTTCAAGTGATTATCCTGCCTCAGCATCCTGAGTAGCTGGGACTACAGATGTATACCACCACACCTGGCTGATTTTTATGTTTTTAGTAGAGACATGGTTTCACCATGTTGGCCAGGCCAGTCTCAAACTCCTGGGCTCAAGCCCACCTCGGCCTCCCAAAGTGCTGGGATTACAGACATGAACCACCATGTCCAGCTGAAGTTTTTGGAGTATTTTACACTTACAACATATCTTAATTCGGACTACATTTTAAATGCTCAATAGTGACATATGGCTAGTAGCTTCCATATTGGACAGGGCAGTTCTGCGCCCATTAGCACAACATTCCCATGGTGACAGTTATTGATCCAGGAGTGTCGACTGGAGGCCGAAGTTGGGCTGATCAGACTGAAACAAAGGATTTATAGTCCATAATAGGAGAGGTTTCTGCCTGCTGATAGTTACAAGAGAAGCCTATAGCTCTGATTGCTACTGGCAGCCTTAGTAGGAATCATCTCAGAACCATAAGGAAAAATCAGCAGCATTGGTGTTGGGATGACACCAACATTGAGGAGGAGTAGGGAGACAGAAAGTACCCTGGGTCCTTAATGACATTCCTGAGCCATTGATCAGACCGGGACTAGAGCTCAACCTACTTCTAGTTATGAAAAATAATAAATTTCCCTTTTGTTTAAGCCAGACTGAGTCAGTTTTCTGTAGCATCAAACAATATCCCAACACCAGAGCTAACCCTGGAATCCAAGTCTACAGCCTCCTACACCCAGGTTTCTTGACAAGGATGGCTCTCAAGAAAGAATTCTGACTAATTTTTTTTTTTTTTTTTTTTTTTTTTGGAGACAGAGTCTTGCTCTGTGGCCCAGCCTGGAGTGCAGTGGCTCGATCTCGGCTCACTGCAACCTCCGTCTCCTGGGTTCAAGCAATTCTCCTGCCTCAGCCTCCCGAGTAGCTGGGATTACAGGTTCACACCACCACACGCAGCTAATTTTTGTATTCTTACTAGAGATGGGTTTTCACCATGTTGGCCAGGCTGGTCTCGAACTCTTAACCTCAGGTGATCTACCCATCTCAGCCTCCCAAAGTGCTGGAATTATAGGCATAAGCCACCATACCCAGTCGAATTTTGGCTAATTCTTTTGGATCCCTCTTTGATTCTTTCTGTGGCACCGTAGTGGTAACTGCCAATGAATTGGAAGTAAAGATCCCTACAGATGCTAGTGATTGTGAAGGCTTCACCTAACAGGTGGGTGAGCACAGCTGCCGATGTCATCTCAGAGCACAAGAATGACTGGAAGTCCCTTCTCAGGGCAGCTGTTATTACACAGCGCTCTCAAGCTAGCCAGAGCTTCCTCCATCTGCCAGGGCAGGCATTTGTCACAGCCCTTCAACACCTCTCCTGGAACTGATAAATCCTGGGGCTGACCCAAATCTGGACAAGCTAGAGCCCTCTGCCAAGAGGCAGCCCAGGAAGCCACACTTTCCACTGTGATAGCAGCCTTTTCTGTCAGGGTGCTGAGATCAGCGTGTTCTAGGCCAGCTGCTGGTGCCAGGAATTTAGAAGGAAGGTTGGAAAGACTGACAGGAGCACTGACAACTGCACGGCCATAAACCGTAGAGGAGCAGCACAAAGAAAGTGAGCTGAAGAGATGCCACCATAGGAGTGAGAGAAAATTGCTACCAAGCTCCGTTCATCCTGCACTGCTTAAAAGCAGCAGCAAGATGTGAACTAACCTGCTCTGAGGCAACCAGACCTTATGGTTCACTCACATGCACAGGTCTTACCTCCCTAAAACTAGGAGGAAAGGCTGAGCCACAATTAACCAAGCCTCCTTCCCTTCTGTCTTGGAGAATATGCATCGTGCACCAGTTGGTGAAAAATGGCAACATGGTGTAGTGAGAAGAATGTGCCTTCAAGGCCAGAGATCTGCCACTCAGCACTGGTGCAATGGTGGACAGTCACATGGCCTTCATGAGGCTTAGTTTTCAGTCTCTGAAATGAGCGTTATTATAAATCTCACAACTTTGGAAGGTCTAATTTCTAAAATACATGTGAAACCCTTTGTTTTTATTATTTTTTTAAATAGAGACAGGGTCTTGCTATGTTACCCAGGCTGGTCCTCCCCTCTTAGCCTGCTAAAGTGATGGGATTATAGGATGTGAAACCCTTAGTAAGCTGAGTGCTATAAATGTTCACTGTTATGACTTCTTTTATAAGGAAAAAGAAAGGTCTCTGATGGTTTTTAATACCCAGAAACTACTACCTACTCATTAATGCTTCTTCTGAAAAATAAATGAAAAACATAAATTTTTAAATAAAATTATTTGTTCTTACAGCATTTGTTTTATCCACTTACTTGCTCTGTGCCTCGGGTTCCTGGTTTTCAATAACAGACCTCAAGTACCTGTCCTGCACAATGCTGAGGACTGAAACGATGGCCAAATGCACAGAACCCAAAGGTTTACTAAGCTTTAAGGCTTATACGTCTTCTTCCTGATCATTTCACAAAGAAAAAAAAAGGAAAAGGAAAAAAACAATGTGAAAAATAAGGCTTATACATCAAGGGTGACACTCCAAAACATTTACAGCATCTAATTGCAAAACAGTTTGCCAAGGTGTAGGATCCAGCTCCCTAGGCCCTCTGAATGGTACCACATTTTGTTTCCTTCTATCCCTAATATGTCACGTCTGAATGCCACGTCTTGTTTCCTTCGAACCCTAATACCAGTGGCTCACAGACACCTTCTGTCCCAGCCAAGGAAACACATACCACATGGAACTAAGCTTCTTGGTCCCTGTATCTAAAGATGAAGGAGAACATGCTACACCAGCCTGGCTCCCAGAATAATTGGCCCTGCACACTAAACTAGAAAACACACACATACAGGTGCAAGTGCACACATACACAAGAAAATATGGGCACAGTGGCTCACGCCTGTAATCCCAGCACTTTGGGAGGCCAAGGCCGGTGGATCACTTGAGGTCAGGAGTTCCAGACCGGCCTGGCCAACATGGTGAAACCCCATCTCTACTAAAAATATAAAAATTAGCCGGGCATGGTGGTGGATGCCTATGATCCCAGCTACTCGGGAGGCTGAGGCATGAGAGTCACTTTGAACCTGGGAGACAAAGGTTGCAATGAGCCGAGATCGTGCCACTGCATTCCAGCCTGGGCAACACAGCAAGACTCCATCTCAAAAATAAATAAATAAACATATAACAATTAAAAATAAAATCATTTGCTTATATGCCAGGGAATTTATAGCCAAACAGTTAAATAAAATGCATACAAACTCAAAGAGGAATCACTTAACCAAGTATCCGTTTCAGTTAAACAGGGAGATGCTGATTATGTGTGCCAAACACAGCTGGGCTTCCACGCTAGGGTTCTTGGCCCTTCTGAGTCCCTGGAGTTATGCGCCGCTGGAGTTTGGAGCAAGCTCAGTGCAGCAGTAGTAATTTTTACAATGATGAACGACTGTCTCAGTTGAAAGCCTGCTTCCTCATCATGCCTTGCCCAAATCCTGCTGTTCAGTTCTCAAACTGCTCTGTTCCCACAAGTTTTTCCAGAGAACACTGTAGGCCAATACACATACTCAGGTGAGCTGAGAGGAAAACAGCAACAGCTGGGGAGCCAGAATAAAGGGCAAGTAATGTACTAAGGAGACACCAGAAAGATTGCTGGAACCCACAGGATTTGACCATGTGCTTTCCAAAGGCAGTCCTGCTAAGAGAGTGGTCTAATATTCCATTTTATAAGTATGAATTCTTTGAAATTATCCTACAGCCTATCTAGCGGTATTCTTGATTTATAAAGACATTATTGTATCTGGCAGGGCACAGTGGCTCACGCCTACAATCCCAGCACTTTGGGAGGCCAAGGCGGGCAGATCACTTGAGGTCAGGATTTCGAGACCAGCCTGGCCAACATGGTGAAACCTTGTCTCTACTAAAATTACAAAAATTAGCTGGGCATGGTGGCACACACATGAAATCCCAGCTACTTGGGAGGCTGAGGCAGGAGAATTGCTTGAACCCAGGAGGCAGAGGTTGCAGTGAGCCAAGATTGTGCCACTGCACTCCAGCCAGCCTGGGCGACAGAGCGAGACTCCATCTCAAAAAAAAAAAAGACATTATTATATTTAAAGACATACTTGTTCAACTGTTATACTCAACATGCACATAAACTAACTGGGAGATATGTTAAAAGGGCAAAATGACTGGGAAATAACTATTTCTGAATTGATGCTTGCAGACTGGCAGGATTTGGGGAAGGAAAAAGCTTGGAAAATGTATAGAACTGGCCCTTGGGGAAACTTCTTGACCCCCCAGCAAGCCACTTGGTTTCTAAGTCTGATTTCTAAGGCAAAGAGTTTCTTTTTCCTTTTTTTTTTTTTTTTTTTTTTTTTGAGATAGAGTCTCACTCTGTCGCCTAGGCTGGAGTGCAGTGGTGCGATCTCGGTTCACTGCAAGCTCCGCCTCACAGGTTCATGCCATTCTCCTGCCTCAGCCTCCCGAGTAGCTGGGACTACAGGCGCCCGCCACCATGCCCGGCTAATTTTTTTGTTTTGTTTTGTTTTTTTAGTAGACACGAGGTATCACCGTGTTAGCCAGGATGGTCTCGATCTCCTGACCTCATGATCTGCCTGCCTCTGCCTCCCAAAGGGCTGGGATTACAGGCATGAGCCACCACACCCGGCCAAGGCAGAGTTTCTTAACCAGTCATCAAGCAATGGTTCTTAAAGTGTGCTATATGGACCAGTAGTTTCAAAGAATATGCATTACTCTTAAACTTGTTAAAATGCAAATTATTGCTGGGCACGGTGACTCATGCCTGTAATCCCAGCACTTTGGGAGGCCAAGGTGGGAGGATCACTTGAGGACAGGAGTTTGAAACCAGCCTGGCCAACACAGCCAAACCCCATCTCTACTAAAAATACAAAAATTAGCCAGGTGTGGTGGTGGGCACCTATAATCCCAGTGACTCAGGAGGCGAGGTAGGAGAATCCTCTGAACCCAGGAGAGAGAGATTGCAGTCCACTGCACTCCAGCCTGGGCAACAAAGCAAGACTTCATCTCAAAAATAAATAAATAAAGGCAATACTGAGTCCTACCCAAACCTACCAAATTAGAAACTCTGGGCCCAACAATCTGTGTTTTCAGTTCACCTGGCCTCCAGGTAATGTGGGCGTATTCTGAGGTATGACAAACACTATTTTAAAGTGCTGAAGCCTCCTGCCAAAGCTCCAGAGTAAAGACATCAAGCGGACCATCATCATCCTGGCTTGCATGGAATCTGGAACCAGGCAGCCCCAGCTGGCCTGCTGTAATCATAGTCACTCCAAGAACCCATTTTCTACCTCAGTTCACAGTCTTTGGCAGTCTAAATCCTAAATCCTTGGCTGCTAGTCCCATACCCTTCCCCACCTCTGCTCAGCTTCACCTTCATGTTTCACTTAGTCTTCTCCCCAATTTGCCCTCACACCACCCACCCTACAGTATTTTCCAGATAATATGTGTAACAGACCAAGTGGATGCAAACTGAAGCACAACACATGTACTTTGTACCCTGCTCCCTTACGCAACCTCAATTTGTCACCAAGCTGGCTGAGCACAAGGAAAATCTGACTCTGCCCTGTGAGCCCAGAACACACCAAGAATACACCAAAAACACACCAGGAAGCCCCACCTCCCGGGAATAACTGTGGGGCCACCAGTTAGGATGTGTTATACTGGCTCCCTCAAAGTAATGGGAAATCAAATTTTTTTTTTTTTTTTTTTGAAACAGTCTTTCTGTCAGCCAGGCTGTGTTGCAGTGGCAGAAGCAGAGCTCACTGCAGCCTTGACCTCCCAGGCTCAAGTGATCCTCCCACCTCAGCCTCCAAAGTAGCTGGGACTACAGGCACTCACCACTATGCCTAGGTTGAGGTAGGCAGATCACCTGAGCCCAGGAGTTCCAGACCAGCCTGGGCAACATGAAGAAATTCTGTCTCTACAAAAAATGAGCCACCGTGCCAGGACTCAAAATCAAATTATGAAAAGTAAATCAGGTCAGGCGTGATGGCTCATGCCTGTAATCCCACCACTTTGGGAGGCCAAGGAAGGTGAATCTCTTGAGGCCAGGAGTTCGAGACCAGCCTGGCCAACATGGTGAAACCGCCTCACTAAAAATACAAAAATCAGCCGGGCGTGGGGACGGATGCCTGTAATCCTAGCTATCCCAGAGGATGAGGCAGGAGAATTGCTTGGACCTTGGAGGCGGAGGTTGCACCACTGTACTCCAGTCTGGGTGACAGAGCAAGATTCTGTCTCAAAAAAAAAAAAGCTGGGCATGGTGTTGCACTCCTTCAATCCCAGCTACTAGGGAGGCTGAGGCAAAGGATTGCTTGAGTCGAGGAGTTCAAGGTTGGAGTGAGTTATTGTTACTGGGGGTCCTTGCTCCCAGAGCTCCCAAGATGGTGGCAGGCCACTTCCAAAATGGCAGTGGGTCACTTCCAAGATGGTGGCAAGCCTGGTGTTCTCTGACCCAGGGTTCTTGGCCTCACAGATTCCAAGGAATGGAATCTTGGGCCATGCAGTGAGTGTTATAGCTCTATTAGAAGCAGTGGGTCACGGAAGAGAACCGTGGAACCCAGTGACTAGTGTTCAGCTCGATCAGGACCAACTCAGGCACTTAGCCGTGCAGGAACAATGGCAAGCCTTTAGCCGGATCGGGAGTGGCAATGGGTGCCTCGCTGGATCAGGAGCACAGGACACCCTGCCAAATCTGGAGGGATGGAAGTCAGCGGCGGGTCTGCGACGGGGGCAAAGGTGGACGGCGAGCGAAAGCTCAGCTGGAGCCATAACAAAACACGGACCAGAAGAGTGCAGTTGCAAGATTTCATAGAGTGAAATAGAGTGAAAACAGAGCTCCCATATAAGGGGAGGGCACCCAAAGGGGATTGCCCTTGCCAGCTCAATGCCTGGGTTTATATCCTGGTTCTTGTCCCTCCCACTGTGCTCTCAGGCAATAGATGATTGGCTATTTCTTTACCTCCTGTTTTTGCCTAATTAGCATTTTAGTGAGCTCTCTGATTGGTCAGGTGTAGGCTAAGTTGCAAGCCCCATGTTTAAAGGTGGATGCGGTCACCTTCCCTTCTCAGCTAGGCTTAGGGATTCTTAGTCAGCCTAGGAAATTCCAGCTAGTCCTGTCTCTCAATATGATTGTGCTACTACACTGCAGCCTAAATAACAGAGCAAGACCTGTCTTTTTTTTAAAAAAAAAGAGACAATATATACATATAGATACATAGAAAGAGACAATATATACATATACATACATATACAATATACACATATATACATGATATACACATATACATATATACACATACACAAATAGGTATATATGTGTATATGTATATGTATGTATATATAATATTTTAAAATAAAAATATTTGAAATGCATAATACATATATATCTTTATCAGCATTTATAGTCAGAGTCACTTGTTTCTTTTCCTCTGCTGGCCCAAAATGTTTTGCTGTTTACCATCTTTTATATCTATCTTCTCTTTAGACTGTCAACTTTCTGGAATTCAGAACTTTTTGTTCTGTCTTGTTTACATATATATCCTTGGGGCCTAGCATATTATCTATTAGTTGAGCAAATGCAAATTCATCGTTAAATATTTAGTTTGGAACCACAGTCTCAGAAAATGGAAATACTGTGATGTTTAGTGGCATATAATAGGAGATTATGAACATAAACTCCAGGGTGGTTACAAACTGGAGAGCCAGTAAATTCTTCCTTGAATTTCAGTAATGATTAAAAAGCAAATTAGAGGCTGGCGCGGTGGCTCACACCTGTAATCCCAGCACTTTGGGAAGCCAAGGTGGGTGGATCCCTTGAGCTCAGGAGTTCAAGACCAGCCTGGGCAACATGTAAAAACCCCATGTCTACAAAAAATTAGCCAGACGTGGTGGTGTGCACCTGTGGTCCCAGCTACTCGGGAGGGGTGGGAGAATCACTTGAGCCCAGGAGGTAGAGGTTGCAGTTACCTGAGATTGCACCACTGCACTCCAGCTTGGGTGACAGAGACTCTGAAAATTTTGAAAGAAAGAAAATTAGAAAACCGTCAAATGGTACCTTTGACAGAAGATGCAGGCTATATCATCTTACTCACATCTATTCTAGCATTTTCAAAACTGCATTAGCAAAATATTTGAGCTACTATCTCTTCAAACTTCCCTCCAAGCAGTCCTTCAGGCCAATTTTGGGGAGGTGGGAAGTTGAATATTGGCTCATTTGATTATCATTGGTTCAAAATGCCATGGCAGGCCGGGCGCGGTGGCTCAAGCCTGTAATTCCAGCACTTTGGGAGGCCGAGACGGGCGGATCACGAGGTCAGGAGATCGAGACCATCCTGGCTGACACGGTGAAACCCCGTCTCTACTAAAAAATACAAAAAACTAGCCGGGCGAGGTGGCGGGCGCCTGTAGTCCCAGCTACTTGGGAGGCTGAGGCAGGAGAATGGCGTGAACCCGGGAGGCGGAGCTTGCAGTGAGCTGAGATCCGGCCACTGCACTCCAGCCTGGGTGGCAGAGCGAGACTCCGTCTCAAAAAAAAAAAAAAAAAAGAAATTGGAAGGAGGGTTGCCGAATGATTTGTGTCCTAGAAACTGGATTTGGTAAGGGATGTTGAAAGTAGAAGTGAGATTCCTTTGAATTTTTTTTTCTTTTTCATAAGTGACATCTCTATGACATGTCTAGTTTCTTTTCTTTTTTATTTTTTTCATCGAGGAAGGCCAAGAGACATGTCTAGTTTCTATTATGGTTATAAGCAGTGGCAATTTGCAATTATTAAGGAAGGAGAGAGGAAGAAAATTCTGGAAACTGTTTACTCTCATTTCACCTTGAGATGCCGGATTTTCTCTATTTCTATCTGCTAGCAAAGCATACTGTCACCCAAAATAGCCACTGAGTTTTCTTGTGAAAGTCAAAGCAATTGTCCCTAAACACTTCATTCGTGTTCTTAGATACAAAGGCTAACAAAAGAAGATAAGTATTTCCCCTTCTTTGAAGATAAGATGGCATGAAAACATAAAGCAAAAAAGGGCAAAAGGTTGAATATTCAAAGGTTAAGTAACTCAAAAAGAGACACAAACAGATGGATTTTTGTCACACGTACTGTTTTTTGTTGAAAATCCTGATAGTGGCAGAAATAGTCCAGGGCTAATAATCACTGGCATTGACTCTAGCCGCTGCAGCTTTCTGCTGTGTAAACCTTAGTCACCTCTGCGCCTTAATCCCCTAGTATTTAAAATTGAAAATATCACCAGTTACCTCGGAGTTTTTTTAGGCCTTCCGCCAGATAATGTTTTCTTAAAAAATGCTTCAAAGCTATTTCATAGGTACTTGTGGGCTTTTCCTGGGTTTTTTTAAGGATGATGTCACAGATCCTATATCAATAAAAAACGTATTTCTGCTCATTTAGGGTTTTCTTTTTTTTTTTTTTTTTTTGTCAGAGTATCGCTCTGTCACCAAGGCTGGAGTGCGGTGGTGTGACCTCGGCTCACTGCAACCTCCGTCTCCCAGGTTCAAGCGATTCTCCTGCCTCAGCCTCCCGAGTAGCTGAGACCACAGGTGCCCACCACCATACCCGGCTAATTTTTGTATTTTTAGTGAAGACGGGGTTTTACCATGTTGGCCAGGCTGGTCTTGAACTCCTGACCTCGGGTGATCCACCTGCCTCAGCTTCCCAAAGTGCTGGGATTATAGACATGAGCCACGGCGCCCGGCTTGTTCATTTTGTTAATGCCAAGAGCCAACAATGGGAAGAACTGGCTTCTAAGTGAAGTTTGTAACCAAACGAGGCAAAAGGGTTAGGTAGCCATTTTGAAAAGCACTTAGATAGCCGGGTGTGGTGGCAGGCGCCTGTTATCCCAGCTACTGGGGAGGCTGAGGCGGGAGAATCGCTTGAACCCGGGAGGCAGAGGCTGCAGTGAGCCGAGGTCGCGCCACTGCACTCCAGCCTGGGTGACAGAACGAGACACCATCTCAAAAATAAATAAAATAAAATACACACACAAACACACACACACTCACTTAGAAAAGAAAGGAGCGAGGCCGGGCAGTGTAACTTGCTCCTTTAATCCCAGCAATTTAGGAGGCCAAAGCGGGAGAATCTCTTGAGCTCAGGAGTCCAAAACCAGCCTGAGCAACACGGAGAGAACCCCCTATTTCTACAAAAACTAGCTGGATGTGGTGGCACACCCCTGTAATCCCAGCTACTCAGGAAGCTTAGGTGGGAGGATTACTTGAGCTCTGGAATGGGAGGTTGCAGTGAGCTAAGATGGTCCCACTGCACCCAGCCTGGGCGACAGCACAAGATGCTGTCTGGGGGAAGAAAAGAAAAAAAAAAAAAAAAAAAGAAAGGAAGGAAAATTTACAAGTATGGAAGTTTCTCTATGATTAGAGAGAAACAGGACCAAGTGAAGCCCTAGACTCTAGAATCTTAACTAACCAAGCCCACCACCTACAACATACCTCAGTTTAGAGTCCAAGGCTCTTTGTTATTTTTGTTTAGTGAGAACAAAGAAAGGGGCAAGGTGGGGAATGAGGATGGAGAAAGCACCCTCTGCTGTTACAGAGGTCAAATTAGTGAAGAAAGAAAAACATGAGGGAAAATCAGTCTCTGTCTTCAGTGTGGGTGCGCTGTTCCCTAGCAGATGCCAGGTGCTGCTCCCCCTCCTGGAGGATGGGGCTCCTCCCCCTCCCTTCCCCAACTCTGCAACTGTCCTGGGCAAAGCAAGACAATAACTAAGCTCAGTCCTAGACACCCCCAACCCTGTAAGACATCCCTTTTCTGAGCTGCCCAGAAACCTCATATTTCAAGGTTGGAAGGATGTGGGAGCCTGTTAATACCATACTGAAATACGTATCACTTTCTGTTCACCCTTGTCCCCTCCAGTGCCATCAGTCCACCCCCACCTGCCTTCCAGAGGGTGAAGGACCTGACCGACCTGTCTTTTATGTTTCTGGATCACTAAGGCTAAGCTACTCCTTGGGGCATATTGGGTGAATTAATGTGGTTGAATGACATCAGTAGTCATTCATCACAACACCCACTGGAATGTTTAAGTTATTTTAATTGAGAAAAGCATATAGATTACTGTTGATTACAGAATCTGATTTTAGCTAGGCTTTCTTATGCATAAATGTAGCAAATAGAGAGGTTCTAAATCTTTTTGCTTTTGGTTTATCTATGTATATTTATACTGGGCAATTCAAGTTAAAATATTCCTTTCAGCTTACAACCCTGATTAAAACTTCCCATTTTCTGTTTCTCCCTGAAGTCTCACCCATTAGCCTACGTTTAGTCTCTAATGTTAAAAAGTAACCCAAAATCAAAAGAAAGGTGAGAGCAAGATTGGTTGAAGTAGTTTTATAAAGGACGAATCCCTAACCAACTATAAATGCCCTGACAACTGTAAATGTGAATGTACTGCCACAGCCATTTGTGGTGGTGAGAATGCCTTAAACTATTTTCCCATTTTTCTGAAGAGTCAAGGGACTTCTGCCTTTAGGACTATTTAAAATATTTAAGCTGGGCACAGTGGCTCATACCTGTAATCCCAACACTTTGGGAGGCTGAGGGAGAGAATCACTTGAGCCCAGGAGTTCCAGACCAGCCTGGGCAACATAGTGACACTCCCATCTTTACACACACATGCACACGCACACACAGCCAGGCATGGTACACACACAACCAGGTGTGGTGGTGCATGCCTGTGATCCCTTCTACTCCAGGAATTTGAGCTGGGAGGATCCCTTGAACCCGGGAGGTCCAGGCTGCAGTGAGCCATGATCTCCCCACTGCACTCAAGCCTGGGCCACACAGCAAGACCCTGTCTCAAAAAAAAAGGTGTGGGGCTGGGAGGGATGGTTAATGTCTTCACACTTCGAACATAAACCCAGACTGGAAAACTGGAGATAGCTAAAACAATCCCCATAGCTAAAAGTGAGTGCTGCATCTGGAGTTAAAATTCATTTCCTTCTTGCCCGAGCAGGGCACAGGCGAGGCAGCTTGCCTGGGCCTCCTTTTCTTGGGTATAATTCTCTGTCTGCAAGCCGAGTGCCCTGGGCACAGCCATGGCAACAGGGCAGTGCTCAGGGTACCTTCTCTAGGGGCTGACTTACCTTCTTTCTCTGTGCTCGATGGACAATTATAGCTCTGTTTCAAGTGCATACTGAAAAATCAACAGTTTCCAGAGTAATCGAGGAAGTTATCAAGGCCATATGGCCCGGGGCCTGAGAGCCTGGAGCGCCTGCTGGAATATCTTTTGCCTTTGCCGGATGTACTGAGCTATTCATTGTCTGGGGCAGTCTTCACTCAGGATTAGAGAGCAAAGTGGTGTGATGCTGCTGAAGTTATAAATGATTATAAGATCATTCCCCCAATACAAAACAATATACATGTGTTCTCCTGACTTCCCTATGGCCTTTTAATAACTAAGAGGTCTGGATTCTTTAAGAGTATGGAAAGAGGTAATGACCCAAGACCGCGTTCCAACTGTGAAGATCTCTCCTGCTCTGTATTATCTGCCCTGGGAAAATGGAGATTCAGAAAACGAGTGACCAGCTCAAAGATGAAGGGACTAGCATGCTCTTTGCTCTGTGAGGATGTTAAAAATAGCAGTGGAATTATAAAGAGGTATCTCAATCCTCCAGGAGAAAGAGGCTATACATAATGCAGTGTGACTTAAACTTAAATAGCAAGACTGGACAGTGGCTCTTTCATTCCAGCAAGTGTCAGCCAGCTGCTTTGCTAATAAAGAATTCTCAGTTGGGGAGGGTGAAAAGATAGGATCAGCAAGAAAAGGAAGAAAAAGGAGCAAAAAAAAAAAACTAGAGAAAGTTTTAATTTTTCCTATTTTCAAAAGCTACACGTAAGTGGTGAAGAAACACAAACATATCACTAGTCTCCCTACTTTCCCTCTTTTTAAGGCAGCCAGTGGTTCCTTCCACAGGGTTCTCCCTTCTCATACACATGTGGCTTTTTTGTTGTTTTTTCAGATGGAGTCTCGCCCTGTTGCCCAGGCTGGAGTACAGTGGCGCAATCTTGGCTTACTGCAACCTCCGCCTCCTGGGTTCAAGCAATTCTCCTACCTCAGCCTCCTGAGTATCTGGGATTACAGGCGCCCACCACCACGCCCAGCTAATTTTTGTATTTTTAGTAGAGACAGGGTTTAACCATGTTAGCCAGGCTGGTCTCGAACTCCTGACCTCAAGTGATCCACCCGCCTTGGCCTCACAAAGTGCTGGGATTACAGGCGTGAGCCAACATGCCCAGCTACATGTTTTTTTTTTTTTTTTTAAGTTTGCTGACTGACTTAACATTGGCAAAGGTGAAAGTAGAAAGTGGAGAAGGTAAAGAAAATTACCCATCCACAGTCGCACTCACCAGAGACAACCACTGTTAACATTTTAGTGTATCACTTTCCAGCATTTTTATACTAGAGACAGAAAAGAGAAACCAAAGGAGAAATAGGAAGGAAAATGAAAGGGGAGGGAGAAGATGGAAAACATTTACATATTCATAGCATCAGGTGTTGAAAGCATCATGCTATGTAGGAAGGCCAAGTACATTGTCTCTCAGAGGAGCCATCTGTAACAATGGAAGGCAACAACTAAGGTGTTGTATCGACTTACTTTTTTTTTTTTTTTTTGAGATGGAGTCTCCCCTCTATCACCCAGGCTGGGGTGCAATGGCGCGATCTCAGCTCACTGCAACCTCTACCTCCCTAGTTCAAGCCATTCTCCTGCCTCAGCCTCCCGAGTAGCTGGGATTATAGGCGCCTGCAACCACACCCAGCTTATTTTTTATATCTTTAGTAGAGAGGGGGTTTCACCACTTTAGCCAGGCTGGTCTCAAACTCCTGACCTCATGATCTGCCCACCTCGGCCTCCCAAAGTACTGGGATTACAGGCCTGAGCCACTGCACCCAGCCATATCTACTTGCTTTTAAAATGTGATCTGTGCATGAGCCAGGGACACCGGGATTGCAGTGAGCCGAAATCATGCCACTGCGCTCCAGCCTGGATGACAGAGTGAGACTCTGTCTCAAATAAATAAAATAAAATAAAATTTAAAAATAAAGTAGATCTGTAATTTCTAACTTTTTTTTTTTTTTTTCTTGAGATGGAGTTTCTCTCTTGTAGCTCAGGCTGAAGTGCAATGGTGTGATCTCGGCTCACCAGAACCTCCACCTCCTAGGTTCAAGCTATTCCCCTGCCTCAGCCTCCCAAGTAGCTGGGATTCCAGGTATGTGCCACCATGCCCAGCTAATTTTGTATTTTTAGTAGAGATGGGGTTTCTCCATGTTGGTCAGGCTGGTCTTAAACTCCCCACCTCGGGTGATCCACCTGCCTCGGCCTCCCAAAGTGTTGGGATTACAGGCATGAGCCACCATGCCCTGCCTGTAACTCTTTTTTTTCTTTTTGAGACGGAGTCTCACTCTTGTCACCCAGGCTGGAGTGCAGTGGCACGATCTCAGCTCACTGCAAGCTCCGCCTCCCAGGTTCACGCCATTCTCCTGACTCAGCCTCCGGAGTAGCTGGGACTACAGGTGCCCGTGACCACTCCCGGCTAATTTTTTGTATTTTTAGTAGAGACGGGGTTTCACTGTGTTAGCCAGGACAGTCTCGATCTCCTGACCTCGTGATCCACCCGCCTTGGCCTCCCAAAGTGCTGGGATTACAGGCGTGAGCCACTGCGCCCGGCCTGCCTCTAACTCTTGTTACTGTTATTATTTACATTTCTAACCCTGAAATGCTTGCTTCCCCCTGACGACCACGAGTTCAAGGCTACCAACAGAGATCCATCAAAGTGAAGTGATTGATTTTGAGAGTTCTTAGCGGCAGCTGTGAGACAACAGGTGAACTTGAAAAAGAGTTATGGCACTAACAGTGTAAATAAAATTGGAACTAAAACTAAAATGGATTTCCATGTGAGAACAAATATTGATGATGATGATGATGATGATGATGATGATGATGATGATTGTGAGACAGAGTTTCCCTCTGTTGCCCAGGCTGGAGTGCAGTGAGTAGCACAATCTTGGCTCACTTCAACCTCTGCCTCCTGGATCCAAGCAAGCACATTTGGTTAATTTTTTAATTTTTAGTAGAGACAGGGTTTCACCATGTTGGCCGGGCTGGTCTCAAACTCCTGACCTCAAGTGATCCAGACACCTCAGCCTCCTAAAGTGCTGGAATTACAGGTATCAGTCACCATGCCCAGCCTATTATTTCTTTTTAATACAATTTTTTTTCCTTTTGAGACCAAGTCTCACTCTGTCACTCAGGCTAGAATGCAGTAGCGCAATCTTGGCTCACTGCAACCTCTGCCTCCCAAGTTCAAGCGATTCTCCTCCCTCGGCCTCCCTAGTAGCTGGGACTTCCTAGTAGCAGGTGCCTCCCTAGTAGTAGGCACCTGTCACCACGACCAGCTAATTTTTGTGGTTTTTTAGTGGAGTCTGGGTTTCACCATATTGAGCAGGCTGGTCTCGAACTCCTGACCTCCAGTGATCCTCCTGTTTCAGCCTCCCAAAGTGCTGCGATTACAGGCGTGAGTCACCATGCCCAGCCACAAATACTGATTATTTAAGTTTACACATAGGATAGTTAGCTTCTTAGGGTAACTTCCCCGTGCTTTTACTTCCCATTCTAACGGTAAAAGACTGTTAGGATTTCGTTTTCTTGGGGCTTCCAAAAAACATTGCTTGGGAAGGGAGGTGCATCCCTCCAACACCCCCGCTTTCCCTACCCTCCCCCTCCAGACTCCGCCACTCCTGAATCCCATCAAGGAAGTGATAAGATTTTTTCTTCAATTATTTTCTCTAATTATTTTGGAATAATTTAGATTTACAGAAAAATTGCAAAGAGAGTTCAGAGAGTTCCCATTAAACACTCACACAGGATAAGATTTATGTTTAGAAATAATCCTAAGGACTTTGTTATGTGTAACCGTCAATCACAGCATCCTAACATAATCTTGATTAATTGGTTGTTTTCCTGATCGTGCTAGGCAAGATTCCCCCTTACTTTATTTGTGTCTATGTTATCATTTCCTAACCTCACTGAATCTCTGGACAAAGCTCTTTAGGGGATGATAATGCTCTCTCCACCTTCCATTTGAAGTCCTAGGAATTCTGGCATATTTTGGCATAGGCCTACATGCTGAATACCCTGGTGGCAGCCTGGCCTTTACCTATTGATGACATTAGCAGTGCTGACCAACAGGAACTTTACTTAAATGAGCTACCACTTTTGAAAATCTAAGTAGGAGACATTCTGGTTTCTTCCTAGTCTTCCAGAAACAAACCTCGGAGGACTGGCTGACTTGATCTTCTGGGGACTGACTTAAATGATCTCTGCAAACATGATAGGCACCAAATCACAGTTATATCTACCTTCTTTGATAGATTCTAGCACTGTAGCTTTACTTTTAAAATAACTTTAGATTTAAATGCAAATTTTTAAAAATTTAAGTTAAATTTAGATTAAATATTTTAAATTTTAGTTTAAATGTTTTTTCTTTATAGCATTTACCCCATGCAAAACATATTCTTATGAATGAATTGTCTGGTATGAGCTTCTTACATCAGCATGACCTTTTTGCCTAAGCACATTATTCTTGTTACACTGATTTTAACAACAGCTATTATTATAAGTTAGGAAGAAAATAAGTTGTTTTCCCCATGCTAACTTTTTATTTATTTATTTATTTATTTATTATTATTATTATTATTATTTTGAGACGGAGTCTCGCTCTGTTGCCCAGGCCGGAGTGCAGTGGCCGGATCTCAGCTCACTACAAGCTCCGCCTCCCGGGTTTCCGCCATTCTCCTGCCTCAGCCTCCCGAGTAGCTGGGACCACAGGCGCCCGCCACCTCACCCGGCTAGTTTTTTGTATTTTTTAGTAGAGGCAGGGTTTCACCGTGTTAGCCAGGATGGTCTGGATCTCCTGACCTTGTGATCCACCCGTCTCGGCCTCCCAAAGTGCTTGGATTACAGATTTGAGCCACCGCGCCCGGCCTAACTCTTTATTTTTTAAATGGAGGAGAGTGGACTAGATAATCTGAGAGGTAGAGGAGGAAAAGAATTTGCTTTGGAGGCCAGGCATGGTGGCTCATGCCTGTAGTTCCAGCACTTTGGAAGGCTGAGATGGGAGAATCTCTTGAGGCCAGGAGTTTAAGACAAGCCTGGTCAATATAGCAAGACCCCATCTCTCTCTCTTTTTTTAAATTTATTAAAAAAAAAAAAAAAAAAAAAGGGAATTTGCTTTGGAGCCAGGCAGTCACTTGTGGGTTGCTACCTTAAGCAAGTTTCTTAATTTCTCAAAGCCTCTGTTTTCTTATCTGTGAAATGGTTATGATACCTATCTCATTGAATAGTTGTAAGGACTAAATAATTTATAATACAGTGACTTGCAGCAAATGGGAGTTGTCTCCTTAATTAATAAATGCATTATAGTTTCATGTACATTTATCTTGTCTTTCCCACTGAAATGAAAGCTCCTCAAATATAGTGTAGCTCTTTTTTTTTTTTTTTTTTGAAACAGAGTCTCGCCCTGTCACCCTGTCTGGTGTGCAATGGTGCGATCTTGGCTCACTGGAACCTCCACCTCCTGGTTCAAGCGATTCTCCTACCTCAGCCTCCCAAGTAGCTAGAATTACAGGTGCCTGCCACCACGCCCGGCTAATTTTTTTGTATTTTTCATAGAGATGGGGTTAGGCTGGTCTCTAATTCCTGACCTCAGGTGATCCATCCATCTTGGCCTCCCAAAGTGCTAGGATTACAGGTGTGAGCCACCGAACCCGGCCAGTGTGGTTATTTTGTAGCCCCTGGGAACTCAGGACAGCATTGAACAGGGAGTAAATTCCAAGTGGATATATTATTGCACTGCTGTTTTTTCAAGTTAACAACTGGTTTGAATTTTAATGAATGTTACCCCTGAGCTAATATTGACTAGCCAAAACTCTCACAGTTGCAACATGGCCACACAAATTGAGTAATGTTTTAGCTTTAAAAAAGTAAATAAATAATAAAAACCCTAGCTATTTCATTAGGTCCTTACAAAACTACTTTTCATGGACTGGAATAGTTTAACACTGATGAAGGCCTAAGTTAAGTTACTGAGAAGGACAAACTATGAATGGATTTGGGAAGTACAGAGAATGAGATAATGCCTCACATGTGACCAGCAGGTGAGTAACTTCAAAAAGAGCTTTGGAAAAGAATAATTAACAAGGCTGTTAATTAAGTTACAGTTTGTATTCTTTTTTTTTTTTTTTTTTTTTTTGAGACGGAGTCTCATTCTGTCACCCAGACTGGAGTGCAGTGGCGCAATCTTGGCTCACCGCAAACTCCGCCTCCCGGATTCACTTCATTCTCCTGCCTCAGCCTCCCCAGTAGCGGGGATTACAGGCGCCCGCCACCATGCCCAGCTCATTTTTTGTATTTTTAGTAGAGACAGGGTTTCACAGTGTTAGCCAGGAGGGTCTCCATCTCCTGACCTCATGATCCGCCCTCCTCGGCCTCCCAAAGTGCTGGGATTACGGGTGTGAGCCACCGCGCCGGGCCAGTTCTATCTTAAAAAATAATAACTTGCTAGCATAAGATCTTTTTTTTTTTTATCAGTACTCTCACTGTTCAGACATGAGTAGGACTTGACACTCTAACGCAATGTTGAAGTGTTCACAACTTGTGAAATTCAGGGGGCCTAAATAAGCTATCAAGACCTCTGTAAAAACAAACATATTAATAAAGAGCAGAAGGTCTGGGCTCGGTAGCTCACGCCTGTAATCCCAGCACTCTGGGAGAACAAGGCGTGTGGAGCACTTGATGTGAGGAGTTTGAGACCAGCCTGGCCAACATGCTGAAACCCCATCTCTACTAAAAATACAAAATTAGCCAGACGTCGTGGCATGCCCCTGTAATCCCAGCTACTTCAGGAGGCTGAGGGACGAGAATCACTCGAACCTGGGAGGCGGAGGTTGCTGTGAGCCGGGATAGCGCCACTGCACTCCAGCCTGGGTGACAGCGCAAGCATCTGTCTCAAAAAAAAAAATTCAAATATTTAAAAACTCTCTGATAGAGGAGCATCTACCAGTGACTATGGGGAGTGGGAAGGGAGAGATTTTTTTGTTTTGTTCTGTTTTGTTTTATTTTTAATTTCCATGCCACCTTGTCTAAGAGAGAGCTGTTAGTTAATGGGTATAAAGTTTTTGTCAGGGATGATAAAAAAAATTTTAGGTATAGATAGTGATAATTACACAACATTGTGGATATAGTTTAGCCAATGAATTGTACACTTGTGCGTGGTTCAAATGATGGACATTATGTTATGTATCTTATCGAGATAAACCTTGCCACCTCCCAGGAGAAAAAAGTTATCAGGCTGGGCGTGGTAGCTCACACCTGTAACCCCATCACTTTGGGAGACAGGTAGATCACTTGAGGTCAGGCATTCAAGACCAGCCTGGCCAACATGGTGAAACCCCCCTCCTACTGCAAATACAAAAATATTAGCTACTCGGGAGGCTCAGGCAGGATAATCACTTGAACCCATAAGGCAGAGGTTGCAGTGAGCCGAGATAATGCCACTGCCCTCCAGCCTGGGTGACAGAGCAAGACTTTGTCTCAAAAAGAAAAAAAAGTTATCTTTGGGTTATTTCAAAAGTTTGATGATTTTCTACAAGGAATGTACCTGCCCCTGCACTTTGTTTACAGTATAGAAGGAAGAAAAAATATTTGACCTCTTCAAGCTCAATATTTAGGGTTATTTTTATTCTGTCTTGAAAATCAATTTCTCTTCAATTCTCGAACTCAATTTTCACAACCACAAACCACAAAACAAAACAATTAGTATCAGGACAAAAACACACAACAAAACCAAAAAAAAAAAAAAAAAAAAAGAACCCCACAATACATCAGGAACTAGGAGAAATGGAGTAGTGGTGAGAGGAATATGAATGCTATTTTCCTCTTTCTACAGGATTCTAAGAATTTCTTTTCCATCACTTTTGATTCAAAAGAGGCTGTTTCAGCTTTCAGGTCCGAAAACTGGTAATGTGATTTCAAACGATATTGTCTTTTTTTTTTTTTTTTTTTTTTTGAGATGGGGCTCTCACTCTGTCACCCAAGCTGGAGTGCAGTGGCATGATCTTGGTTCACTGCAACTTCCGCCTCCTGGGCTCAGGCAATCCTCCCACCTCAGCTTCCTGAGTAGCTGGTACTACAGGTGTGTGTCACCACATCCGGCTAATTTTTTGGGGTATTTTTAGTAGAGCACAGGGTTTTACCATGTTGCCCAGGCTGGTTTCGAGCTCTTGAGCTCAAGTAATCCCCCCACCTTGGCCCTTCAAAGTGCTAGGATTACAGACATGAGCCACCGCACCAGGCCACATGTAGTCATCATATGTCATTAAAACATAACTGGAGGCCCAGTGAGTTGAATTAAATTTTGTGCATATGTGTGGACAGTATGCTTTTATGCACATATAAACACATGGTAACTTAATGACCTGAAGGACTTCTAGAAAAGAATTTGATTTATTTATTTATTTGAGACAGAGTCTTTCTCAGTCACCCAGGCTGGAGTGCAATGGTGCGATTTTGGCTCACTGCAACCTCTGCCTCCCAGGCTCAAGCAATTCTCCTGCTTCAGCCTCCCAGCAGCTGGGATTACAGGCATCCACCACCATGCCTGGCTAATTTTTGTAGTTTTAGTAGAAATGGGGTTTTACCATGTTGGCCAGACTGATCTTGAACTCCTGACCCCATGATCCACCCACCTCAGCCTCCCAAAGTGCTGGGACTACAGGCGTGAGCCACCTCTCCCAGCCGAGAATTTGGTATTTTAACAGTATCCTGCCAAAGGAAATAAAATGATTTGGGAAGAGGGATGAGTAGTTGAGACACTTTCATCTTTAAAAAATAAACTTACTGAGGTAAAATTTACATATCATGAAATGCACTCATTTTTTTTTTTTTCTTGAGACAGTGTCTTGCTCTGTTGCCCAGGCTGGAGTGCAGTGGTGCAATCAAAGCTTACTGCAGTGTCGACATCCCAGGCGCAAGTGATCCTCCCACCTCAGCCTCCCAAGTAGATGGGACTACAGTGTGCCACCACACCCAGCTAATTTTTTTTTTTTTTTTTTTTTGCAGGGGTGATGTATCACTATATTGCCCTATGCTCAAACAAGCCTTTTCCCTTGACCCCCTCAAAGTGTTGGGATTACAGGTGTGAACCATTGAGCCTGGCCTTCATTGACTGATTGATTTTTTTTTTTTTTTTTTTTTTTAAAGACTCCTGGCTGGTCACGGTGGCTCACACCTGTAATCCTAGCACTCTGGAGGCCAAGATGGGTGGATCACTTGAGGTCAGGAGTTTGAGACCAGCCTGGCCAACATGATGAAACCCCGTCTCTACTAAAAATACAAAAATTAGCTTGGTGTGGTGGCTTGCACCTGTAATCCCATCTACTTGGGAGGCTGAGGCAGGAGAATCGCTTGAACCTGGGAGGCAGAGACTGCAGTGGGCCAAGATCGCACCATTGCACTCTAGCCTGGGCAAAAAGAGCAAAACTCCATCTCGAGAAAAAAAAAAAAAGACTCCTGACTTCAGCAAGAATAGGGATTTTGTGGTAGTCCTAATGTAGTCCTAATGAAACAAGAATAGGGATTTTGTTGTAGTCCTAATGAAACAAGAATAGGGATTTCGTTGTAGTCCTAATGAAACAAGAACAGGGATTTTGTTGAAAAGAGGTGTAGAGGTGGAGAAGGAGATGTAAGAATGTCTGCAAATTGACTCTGGAGGCTGAGGCAGGAGGACTGTTTGAGCCCAGGAGTTCAAGACCAGCCTGGGCAACACAGCAAGACCCCATCTCTACAAAAAAAAAAAGAAAGAAAGAAAAAGGAAAATAAAATAAGTCAGGTTGAGTGGTATGCATCTGTAGTCCCAGCTTGATCTCTTGAGCCTAGGAGGTCAAAGCTGCACAGATCAATGATCATGCCACTGCCCTCTAGCCTGGGCAACAGAGAGAGACCTTATCTCAAAAAAAAAGGAGAAGAAGAAGAAAGAAGAGGAGGAGGAAGGAGGAAGGAGAAGGGAGAAGAAGAGGAAGAAGAAGAGAAAAATTAGCCAGGCATGGTGGTGTGCACCTGTAGTCTCAGCCACTTGGGAGGCTGAGGTGGGAGGCTCACTTGAGCCCAGGAGGCGGAGGTTGCAGTGAGCCAAGATTACACCACTACACTCCAACCTGGGTGACAGAATGAGACCCTATCTCAAACAAAGCAAACAAAAACGACGAAGAAGATGAGAGAAGATGAGGAAAAAGAAAGGAGGAGGAGGAGGAGAAAGAAGAAAGGAGAAAGCCAGGTATGGTGGTGCATGCCTGTAGTCCCACCTTCTTGGGAAGCTGAGGCAGGAGGACTGCTTGAGCCCAGGAGTTTGAGAGCAGCCTAGTCAACATGGCAATACCCTGTCCAAGAAGAAAAGAAAACCCTCTGTAATAGGCAGACCTCACTCTAAAAATAGCTACTTATATAACTAATTATGGAATATCTAGTGTAAAAGAAGCCCAGGATTTATGAGAACGGTGCAAACATTTGCCTATTCTCCTTGCAGCTCTATCTTCTCCAGTCTTGGGACAATCATTCCTGTTGATTGTCTTCTAGCTTTCTAGCATTAAGGCAGCCTTCTGTAATAAAACTACTGTTTTTTTTTGTTTTGTTTTTTTGGTTTTTTTTTTTTTGAGACGGAGTCTCACTCTGTAGCCCAGGCTGGAGTGCAATGGTGCTATTCTCAACTCACTGCAAACTCCACCTCCCGGGTTCATGCCATTCTCCTGCCTCAGCCTCCTAAGTAGCTGGGACTACAGGCGTCCCCCACCATGCCCGCCTAATTTTTTTGTAATTTTAGTAGAGACAGGGTTTCACCGTATTAGCGAGGTTGGTGTTGATCTCCTGACCTCGTGATCTGCCCACCTCAGCCTCCCAAAGTGCTGGGATCACAGGTGTCGGCCACCATGCCCAGCCTCTCACACAAATCTTCAAAAAATACACAGGGTCATTTATAAATCCTAAAAAAGACAACATAGGAATAACCATAACCTAGAACAAAGCAATCACTCTTATGTTGAGATCAGTTGTTTCAATGCAGACATTTGCATTTCAATACTCTGGGCTTTAGACAGTATTACAAGGCTGTCTTGATTTCCTACCAACCAGCTGTGCATTCTGATTAAAAACTTTCCCCCTTAACTTCTTTGATTTTATTTTTTAAATATTTTGGATTTTTTTTTCAGACAGGATCTCACTATGTTGCCCAGGCTGGTCTCGAACTCTTGGGCTCAAGTGATCTGCTTGCCTCAGCCTCCTAAAGTGCTAGGATTACAGGCTTGAGAGTCACCATGAGTGGCCTCTCCTTAACTTCTAATCGAGCATTAAAAATAAAAGCTCTGTGACTAAGAGTTTTAACCTTAAGAGGTCTTTTTTTTTTTTTTTTAAACAAAATAAGGCAAACGATTGACTAAAGTAGAAATTAGTGACTACTTCATAGTGTTTTACAATCTCTAATACTGTCCTTTGGAAACTCTTGAGTGATATGACCACAACATTATACCCTCTTTTTTCTTTTTTGTGCAAACAGTCCTACTGTAGTTACTCCCTACTCTTAAACTCATTTGCTATTTTCAGCTTGATATTGTACCTTTTCTACATTAATAGTTGTATATTTTGGTTATTTAATTTTTATTTTATTTTATTTTGAGACAGGGTCTCACTCTGTCACCCAGACTGGAGTGCACTGGCACAATCATGGCTCACTGCAACCTCTGCCCCGAGAGCTCAAGTAATCCTCCTATCTCAGCCTCCAAAGTAGCTGGAACCACAAGTACTCCCCACCAGGCCCAGCTAGTTTTGTTTTTGTTTTTGTTTTTTGTAAAGATGAGGTTTCGCCATGTTGCCCAGCCTGGTTAATTATTTTTTGATTCAGTAATCTGTTTACTTCTAAAAGGAGTCCCATACTGTTAACCTCAGAAATTCAAATGTATGCTTAGTAACTGCAAGAAATAATTTTATTTTATTTTTTGAGACAAGCTCTCTGTCACCCAGGCTGGAGTGCAGTGCGATCACAGCTCACTGCAGCCTCAACCTCCAGGACTCAAGCAATTCTCCTGCCTCAGCCTCCCAAGTAGCTGGGACCACAAGTGTGACACCACGCCCAGCTAATTTATTTTTATATTTTGTAGAGACAGGGTCTCCCTATGTTGCCCAGGCTGATCTTGAACTCCTGAGCTCAAGCGCCTCTTGCTATGGCCTCCCAAAGTGTTGTAATTACAGGCGTGAGCCACCATGCCCAGTCAAGAAACAATTTAAGAATACTTAATGGCCAGGCGTGGTGGTTCACACCTGTAATCCTAGCACTTTGGGAGGCCAAGGTGGGTGGATCACCTGAGGCCAGGAGTTCAAGACCAGTCTGGCCAACATGGTGAAACCCTGTCTCTACTAAAAATAGAAAAATTAGCCGGGCATGATGGTGGGTGCCTGCAATCCCAGCTACTCAACAGGCTGAGGCATGAGAATCGCTTGAATCCAGGAGGCAGAGGTTGCAGTGAGCTGAGATCCTGCCATTGCACTACAGCCTAGGTGACAGAGTGAAACTCCGCTTCCAGGAAAAAAAAAAAAAAAAAAAAAAAAGCTAAATGTGCAAAGACTTTTTGTTTGTTTCCATTATCCATCCCTGAAATCTAACAGACAATTAAATAGGCTGAAACAACATAATCAAAGATAATCAAGTTGCCTAGAAAATGTAACTAAAAGAATTAAAGGTCAGGCGCAGTGGCTCACGCCTCTAATCCCAGCACTTTGGGAGGCCAAGGCGGGCAGATCATGAGGTCAGAAGATCAAGACCAGCCTGGCTATCATGGTGAAACCCCATCTCTACCAAAAATACAATAAAAATTAGTAGGGCGTGGGGGCACGCTCCTGTAGTTCCAGCTACTCCGGAGGCTGAGGCAGGAGAATTGCTTTAACCCGGGAGGTGGAGGTTGCAGTGAGCCAAGATCTCGTCACTGCACTCCAGCCTGGGTGACAGAGCGACACTCCTTCTCAAAAAAATTAAATTAAATTAAAATAGAAAAGATTTTAGCCAGGCGCGGTGGCTCGCGCCTGTAATTCCAGCACTTTAAGAGGCCAAGGCGGGCGGATCACGAGGTCAGGAGATTGAGACCATCCTGGCTAACACGGTGAAACCCCGCCTCTACTAAAAATACAAAAAAAATTAGCCGGGTGTGGTGGCGGCCGCCTGTAGTCCCAGCTACTCTGAGGCTGAGGCAGGAGAATGCTGTGACCCTGGGAGGCGGAGCTTGCGGTGAGCAGAGATCGTGCCACTGCACTCTAGCCTGGGCGACAGAGTGAGACTCCATCTCAAAAAAAA
Source organism: Macaca mulatta (assembly GCF_049350105.2). Classification (NCBI taxonomy): domain Eukaryota; kingdom Metazoa; phylum Chordata; class Mammalia; order Primates; family Cercopithecidae; genus Macaca; species Macaca mulatta. The sequence goes on from NC_133409.1 coordinate 112,127,711, forward strand.
ACAAGATTTAAACAAAGAATTAAATATTATTTAAACTGGTGGATTAAGTTTCAAACATATCCACCTTTACATGAAATAGAAAGTGATCCTTATTAGAGGAAAATCCATTTTTTCCTCCACAGATACAAGGTCTTGCTATGTTGCCCAGGGTGGTCTCAAACTCCTGGGCTCAAGCAGTCCTCTTGCCTCCGCCTCCCAAAGTGCTGGGATTATAGGCGTGAGCCACCCCACCTGGCTGAGCAAAATCCTTTATTTTATTTTATTTTGAGATGGAGCCTCACTCTGTCACCCAGGCTGGAGTGCAGTGGTGCCATCTTGGCTCACTGCAACCTCCGCCTCCTGGGTTTAAGGGATTCTCTGCCTCCGCCTCCCAAGTAGCTGGGATTACAGCACCTGCCACCACGCCCGGCTAATTTTTGTATTTTTAGTAGAGATGGGGTTTCACCATCTTTTTTTTTTTTTTTTTTTTTTTTTTGAGACGGAGTCTCGCTCTGTCACCCAGGCTGGAGTGCAGTGGCCGGATCTCAGCTCACCGCAAGCTCCGCCTCCCGGGTTTACGCCATTCTCCTGCCTCAGCCTCCTGAGTAGCTGGGACTACAGGCGCCTGCCACCTCGCCCGGCTAAGTTTTTTGTATTTTTAGTAGAGACGGGGTTTCACTGTGTTAGCCAGGATGGTCTCGATCTCCTGACCTCGTGATCCGCCCGTCTCGGCCTCCCAAAGTGCTGGGATTACAGGCTTGAGCCACCGCGCCCGGCCTGGTTTCACCATCTTGACCAGGCTGATCTTGAACTCCTGACCTGGTGATCCACCTGCCTCAGCCTCTCAAAGTGCTGGGATTACAGGCGTGAGCCAACTCATCTGGCCTGAAAATCCTTTCTTTTTAAAAAAAAAAATTATTTATTTATTTTTGAGACAGTGTCGCTTTGTCGCCCAGGTTAGAGTGCAGTGGCACCACCTCGGCTCACTGCAACCTCCACCTCCCAGGTTCAAGCGATTCTCCAGTCTCAGCCTCCCAAGTAGCTTGGACTACAGATGCGCACCACCACATCTGGCTAATTTTTGTATTTTTAGTAGTTGTGGGGTTTCACCGTGTTGGCCAGGCTGGTCTTGAACTCCTGACCTCAGGTGATCCACCCGCCTCGGCCTCCCAAAGTGCTGGGATTACAGGCGTGAGCCACCACACCCAGCCTGAAAATCCTTTTAAAGATGACATATGGCCAGGCACAGTGGCTCACTCCTGTAATCCCAGTACTTTGGGAGGCCGAGGTGGGCAGATCACAAGGTCAGGAGATTGAGACTATCCTGGCTAACACGGTGAAAGCTCGTCTCTACTAAAAATACAAAAAAAAAAAAAAAAAATTAAACGGACGTGACAGCGGGCGCCTATAGTCCCAGCTACTCGGAAGGCTGAGGCAGGAGAATGGCACGTCCGGGAGGCGGAGCTTGCAGTGAGCCAAGATCATGCCATTGCACTCTGGCCTGGGTGACAGAGTGAGATTCCATCTCAAAAAAAAAAAAAAAAGATGACATATGTCTGAAGAGATGGCCTGACTGAAGAGGAAAAGTACTTCCTCTTCCTTTCTGTATCTGGTCAATTTTTCTTCAACATTTGCCCTGAATTTACCATTTAACTGGTTTTTCAAGGCTTAAATTTATTCCCAAGTATTTATTAGCCCTAATCAGTGTTGGAGATTGTAAACCTGGACTTGGAGTCCCATGATAAAGCCTCAAACTGTGTACCTAGCTTTATTTTTTCTAGAGCAGGGTTTCTCAGCCTCGGCACTGTTGACATTTGGGGCTGGATAGTGTCTTATTGTAGGGGGCTGTTGTGCGCACTGTAAGACGTTTAGCAGCATCATTAGCTGCCACTAATTAGATGCCAGTAGGACCCCAAAGTCATGACAATAAGAAATGTTCAGGCCGGGCATGGTGGCTCACACCTGTAATCCCAACACTTTGGGAGGCCGAGGTGGGCAGATCACCTGAGGTCAAGAATTCGAGACCAGCCTGGCCAACATGGTGAAACCCTCTCTCTACTTAAAACACAAAAAATTAGCTGGGCTTGGTAGTACGCACTGAAATCCCAGCTACTCGGGAGGCTGAGGCAGGAGAATCGCTTGAACCTGGGAGGCGGATGTTGCAGTGAGTCGAGATCGTGCCACTACACTCCAGCCTGGAGGACAAGAGTGAGACTTCATCTCAAAAAAATAAATAAATAAATATACAAAACTTAGCCAGGTGTGGTGGTGCACACCTGTAATCCTAGCTACTCGGGAGGCTGAGACAGGAGAATCGCTTGAACTCAGGAGGCAGAGGTTGCAGGGAGCTGAGATCCTGCCATTGCATGACAAGAATGAAACTCCATCTCAAAAAAAAAAAAAAAAAAAGAAGAAAGAAATGTTTCTAGACATTGTCAATTGTCCCAGGGGAGCGGGTGGGGACAGGGGGAATGAAATCACTCTTGGTTTGAGAATCACTGTTCTAGAACCACACATGACTTTTCCTAAAACATGAGTTTTCCTTAAACAAACCATGAATTCACATTGTTGTGTGTTTTTTTTTGTTTGGTTGTTTTTTTTTCTGAGGTGGTCTCCCTCTTTCACCCAGGCTGAAGTGAAGAGGTGTGATCTGGGCTCACCACAACCTCTGCCTCCCAGGTTCAAGTGATTCTCCTGCCTCAGCCTCCCGAGTAACTGGGATTACAGGTACCTGCTACCACACCCGGCTAATTTTGTATTTTGTATTTTTAGTAGAGACAGGGTTTCTCCATGTTGGTCAGGCTGGTGTTGAGCTCCCGAGCTCAGGTGATCCACCCGCCTCAGCCTCCTAAAGTGCTGGGATTACAGGTGTGAGCCACCATGTCCAGCCTCTTGACATCTTTCAAGACCCATATTCTCTGTGAGGATTCCCCAGGTGTAATCTAGTGGTGAACCATTATCTACCTGGTCTTTGCTTTCTTGAGGCCTATGGGGCAAGGGGCAAAGGAGACAATTATCAAATATTCACTACAATGCATGTATATTTACAAACTAAGACAAGTGGGCATTGTGGCTTATTCATGCTTGTAGTGGGCATGGTGGCCCACACCTCTAATCCCAACACTTTGGGAGGCTGAGATGGGAAGATCGCTGGAACCCAGGAATTCGAGGCTAGCCTGGGCAACATAATGAGACCCCCATCTCTACAAAAAATAAAAAATTAGCCAGGCATGGTGGTATGTGCCTGTGGTCCCAGCTACTCAGGAGGCTGAGGAAGGAGTATCACTTGAACCCAGAAATTTCAGGCTGCAGTGAGCCATGATAGTGTCACTGCACTCCAGACTGGGCCACAGGGGGACACCCTGTCCCAAATAAATAAATAAATAAATAAATAAAGTTAATTTTTTAAAAAGGTACTTTCTGGCCAGGCACGGGGGCTCATGCTTGTAATCTCAGAACTGTGAGAGGTCAAGGTGGTTGGATCATTTAAGGTCGGGAGTTCAAGACCAGCCTGGCCAACATGGTGAAACCCCGCCTCTACTAAAAAATACAACAATTAGCTGGGCGTGGTGGCAGGCACCTGTGGTCCCAGCTAATCTGGAGGCTGAGGCAGGAGAATCACTTGAACCTGGGAGGCAGAGGTTGCAGTGAGCCAAGATCACACCACTGCACTCCAGTCTGGGCGACAGAGTAAGACACTGTCTCAAAAATAAATAAATAGAATAAAAAATAAAGGTACTTTCCATGTGGCAAATGATATGCAAGACATTGCAGACAGTGACGGGAAAGCACAGATAAGGGCACAGCTCAATGTGGGGAATTCACAAGACCTCCAGAGGCTTCATTACTCTTACTCAGAATTGTAGAAACTTAAGCTAATGCACTTTGCCCAAGATCACAGAACTCGTGAGGAACAGAGACCTGATTCAGTGCCAAGTCTCTCCAAACCCAGTACTGTGTTCTTTCCATTCCCCCAGTGTCCTTCCTGCAGCCACAGCACTTTATTTCTCCTGTTTAGCACTGACTTCATCCTAAAATGTATAATTTATATGGTAACAACACTTTCCATAATCCTAAAACAGTATATGTAATTTTGCTTAACTACCGTTCTATCATCATTACTTTTCAAAAATGATTTGGAAAATTATCATAGCTTTTTTGTTTGTTTGTTTGTTTTTTGAGGCGGAGTTTTGCTCTGTCACCCCGGCTGGAGTGCAGTGGCGCGATCTCGGCTCACTGCAACTCTGCCTCCCAGGTTAAAGCAATTCTCCTGCCTCAGCCTCCTGAGTAGCTGGAACTACAGGCACCCATCACCACGCCCAGCTAATTTTTGTATTTTCAGTAGAGACAGGGTTTCACCATATTGGCCAAGCTGTTCTCCAACTCCTGACCTTGTGATCTGCCTGCCTTGGCCTCCCAAAGTGCTGGGATTACCGGCGTGAACCCCTATTATAGCTTTTTTTGTAAACTGCATTATCTGACTCAATAACGATTATCTGATCATTCTCAAAGTCCACTGAACAATAATGCTTAATAGGTGCTTATCAGGTTTCTCATTTATTTAATTTTATTATTTTTTTTTAAGCGGAGTCTCGCTCTTGTCTCCCAGGCTGGAGTGCCATGGCACAATCTCAGCTCACTGCAACCTCCGCCTCCGGGTTCAAGCAATTCTCCTGCTCAGCCTCTCGAGTAGCTGGGATTACAGGCACCCGCCACCACGCCCAGCTATTTTTTATTTGTTTGGTTGGTTGGTTGGGTTTTTTTGAGGCAGAGTCTCGCTCTGTCATGCAGGCTGGAGTGCAATGGCACGATCTCGGCTGACTGCAAGCTCCGCCTCCCGGGTTCATGCCATTCTCCTGCTTCAGCCTCCCAAGTAGCTGGGACTACAGGCGCCCGCCGCCAGGCCCGGCTAATTTTTTTGTATTTTTAGTAGAGACGGGGTTTCACTATGTTAGCCAGGATGGTCTCGATTTCTTGACCTCGTGATCCACCCGCCTCGGCCTCCCCAAGTGCTGGGATTACAGGCGTGAGCCACCGCGTCTGGCCTTTTTTTTTTTTTTTTTTTTTTTAATAAAGATGGGTTTTCACCATGTTGGCCAGGCTAGTCTCCAACTCCTGACCTTAGGTGATCCACCCACCTTGGCCTCCCAAAGTGCTGGGGTTACAGGTGTCAGCCGCTATTCCCGGCCATATGTTTTCTCATTTATAAACTGGGGATATTAACAGTATTTACCCTTATAGTAACTGTAAGAATTAAATTAGTTAATAAGTATAAAACATGTAGAATGGTTCTTGTCTGGGTCTGAGATCAGTACACTATAATTACTGAAAGAGGGGATGGATTGATGGTTGGATGATAAAGAAACAGAGGCATATCTCTGTTCTCAATGAGTTCCTTCAGCCCTTACCATCCCCTACTTCTCTGTAAGCCAGTCCTAGTTATAAGTGTGACCAACTCTTCTGATTAGGCCACATGAAAATGTCATTCTTTATTTGCTAAGTAGACAGCAAGGCAACGATGTTTAAGGATGTTCCCTGCCTCTACCAGGGCCTGGGTGAAACCCTCACTCCTAGGCAAACTTTAAAAAATCAAGCAAGTAGCTCTTCCGGCAACATGGCGGGTGAAGAAGCTGGAGTGACTCTGGGGCAGCCACGTCTTTCGCATCAGGATCTCACCACGTTGGATGTTACCAAGTTGACGCTACTTTCACACAAAGTTATCAGCAGACAAGCCACAATTAATATGGGTACAATGGGTCATGTAGCTCATAGGAAATCCACAGTCGTCAAAGCTATTTCTGGAGTTCACTCCATCAGGTTCAAAAATGAACTAGAAAGAAATATTACAATCAAGCTTGGATATGCTAATGCTAAGATTTATAAACTTGATGACCCAAGTTGCCCTCAGCCAGAATGTTATAGATCTTGTGGGAGCAGTATACCTGATGAGTTTCCTACAGACATTGCAGGGACAAAAGGGAACTTCAAATCAGTCAGACATGTTTCCTTTGTTGACTGTCCTGGCCACGATATTTTGATGGCTACTATGCTGAATGGTGCAGCAGTGATGGATGCAGCTCTTCTGTTGATAGCTAGTAACGGATCTTGTCCTCAGCCTCAGACGTCTGAACACCTGGCTGCTATAGAGATCATGAAACTGAAGCATATTTTGATTCTACAAAATAAAATTGATTTGGTAAAAGAAAGTCAGGCTAAAGAACAACACAAACAGATCCTTTGCATTTGTCCAAGGTACAGTAGCAGAGGGAGCTCCCATTATGCCAATTTCGGCTCAGCTGAAATACAATATTGAAGTTGTTTGTGAGTACATAGTAAAGAAAATTCCAGTATCCCCAAGAGACTTTACTTCAGAGCCCCGGCTTATTGTTATTAGATCTTTTGATGTCAACAAACCTGGCTGTGAAGTTGATGACCTTAAGGGAGGTGTAGCTGGTGGTAGTATACTAAAAGGAGTATTAAAGGTGGGCCAGGCCGGGCGCGGTGGCTCAAGCCTGTAATCCCAGCACTTTGGGAGGCCGAGGCAGGTGGATCACGAGGTCAGGAGATCGAGACCATCCTGGCTAACATGGTGAAACCCCGTCTCTACTAAAAATACAAAAAACTAGTCAGGCAAGGTGGCGGGAGCCTGTAGTCCCAGCTACTCGGAGGCTGAGGCAGGAGAATGGTGTGAACCCAGGAGGCAGGGCTTGCAGTGAGCCAGGATGGCGCCACTGCACTCCAGCCTGGGCAACACAGCGAGACTCCGTCTCAAAAAAAAAAAGGTGGGCCAGGAGATAGAAGACCTGGTATTGTTTCCAAAAATAGTGAGGGAAAACTCATGTGTAAACCAATCTTTTCCAAAATTGTATCACTTTTTGCAGAGCATCATGATCTGCAATATGCTGCTCCAGGCAGTCTTATTGGAGTTGGAACAAAAATTGACCCCACTTTGTGCCGGGCTGACAGAATGGTGGGGCAAGTACTTGGTGCAGTCAGAGCTTTACCTGAGATATTCACAGAATTGGAAATTTCCTATTTCCTGCTTAGACGGCTTCTAGGTGTACGCACTGAAGGAGACAAGAAGGCAGCAAAGGTTCAAAAGCTGTCTAAGAATGAAGTGTTCATGGTGAACATAGGATCCCTGTCGACAGGAGGGAGAGTTAGACTTGTCAAGGCCGATTTGTGTAAAATTGTTTTGACCAATCCAGTGTGCACAGAGATAGGAGAAAAAATTGCCCTTAGCAGAAGAGTTGAAAAACACTGGCATTTAATTGGTTGGGGTCAGATAAGAAGAAGAGTGACAATCAAGCCAACAGTAGATGATGACTGAAGAATACCGGTTAAATAATACATTCGGATGGAGTTGGAAGTTGGAGTTTCTCATAACAACCAAGGGGTTTATTTTCAAAGCAATATTGGGGAATTGATTTCACAGTTCATTACCTTAGTAGGTAACTGTAAGGTTATTCTCTTTTTTTTAGTTATGAAAACTTAGGGACTACAATTAATAATGTTGGATTGAATCTACATTTTGGCAGAAGTTAAGCATTCCCACATAATGTCAAAATTATGCATCAGGCAGTTTTGGTATTTTGGTTTGTTTTATTTTCTTTTGTTTTTGAGTCTGGCTCTGTCACCCAGGCTGGAGTGCAGTGGCGTGATCCGCAACCTCCGCCTCCCGGGTTCAAGCGATTCTCCTGCCTCACCTTCCCTAGTAGCTGAGATTACAGGTGCGCGCCACCACATCTAGCTAATTTTTGTATTGTTAGTAGAGACGGGGTTTTGGCATGTTGGCCAGGCCAGTCTCTCTTGACCTCAGGGTAATCAGCCCACCTTGGCCTCACAAAGTGCTGGGATTACAGGCGTGAGCCACCTTCCCCAGCCCACATCATACAGTTTGAAATGAAACTTTGCCACAACCAGCCTTTGCTGTAGCACACACATATATCACTGAACCTGCTTGAAATAAAGTTTTTTTTCTTTTTCATGATTCGTCTTTGAGTACCTCCAGGCTGATGGACTGTTGTACCAGTAAAAACTTAAAGGCACAAATTCTCCTTGAAGACCTTCTCCCTTTTCTTTGGCCCCATATTTTATGTTGCTTTATCTTTGAAATTTTGCATGAAAAGGAAATGAATGGGTTCGAATGAAATTGTCCTTTAAAGCATGATTACTTGTTCCCATGGACAGATATTTTTCTCCCCTTGCTCTTTCTGGCCTGAAGCATGGGAAACCAGAGTCAGAAGTTATCTCCCTCTCCCTATGATGCCTTGAGATTTTTTTCTGCATTGTTTTATGCCTGAAATCCAATAGTCTTCCTCCATTGGAAAATACTGTTATACCAAATAATTCTAGATGAGTAATAAAGATTTTTCTAGGCCTTCATTTTATGTTTTTTCTTAACTGTTAAGATTGTGACACAGATTATAATATGACTAATTTTTGGATGTTTCGAAAGGTCAAGAAGTAAAAGATGTTAGAAAGCAAAAAAAAATAAAAAAATAAAAAAATAAATTAAGCAAGTAGCTAGGTGTGGTGGTGTGGGCCTGTAATCCCAGCTACTTAGGAGGCTAAGGCAGGCGAATCCCTCAAGCCCAGGAGTCAGAGGTTATAGTGAGCTATGATCATGCTACTGCACTGTAGCCTAAGCGACAGAATAAGACCGTTTCTTTGAAAGAAAGAAAAGAAAAGAAAGAGAGAGAGAGAGAGGGCAAGCAAGTCAGCCAGTTGGGGTGGCTCACACCTGTAATCCCAGCACTTTGGGAGGCCGAGGCGGGTAGATCATTTGAGGTCAGGAGTTCGAGACCAGCCTGACTAACACGATGAAACCCCATCTCTACCAAAAATGCAAAATTTAGCCAGGCGTAGTGGCGCACGCCTGTAATCCCAGCTACTCAGGAGGTTGAGGCAGGAGAATTGCTTGAACCCGGGAGGCAGAGGTTGCAGTGAGCCAAGATTGCACCACTGCACTCCAGCCTGGGCTACAAAAAAAAAAAAAAAAACACAAGCAAGAAAACATAGTGCAAGTCCAAACTAGAAAAAGACCAAGGCACATTAGGAAGACGGCTGGAAAACATATGAACTATAGAATGATTTTTAATACCCAAAGGCAGGTTTTCATAGTTAAAACTGAAGACAATGTCAGTGAAATAAATATATCTGAGGAGAAGCAGACTGCACTCCCAGATTCCCTCTCTATTCATTCATTCAACAGATGTCTACTGAACATCTACTATGCACCACACACTGAATACCATGGTTAAACAAAAAGTAAGGAAAGATCCTTGCTTTGGAATTTCAATTCTAGTAGAGGAGACAAAGCTGAAATAATAGTCAAATGAATAAGATAATTACATGTTGTGGTAAGTGTTTAGAAGGAAACAAAGAAGACGCTATAATGGAAAATAACAGGGGACCTTCTTTTTTTTTTTTTTTTTTTTGAAACGGAGTCTTGCTCTGTTGCTAGGCTGGAGTACAATGGTGCGATCTCAGCTCACTACAACCTGTCTCCCAGGTTCAAGAGATTCTCCTGCCTCAGCCTCCCGAGTAGCTGGGACTACAGGCGCCAGCCACCACACCTGGCTAATTTTTGTATTTTTAGTAGAGATAGGGTTTCACCATGTTGTCCAGGCTGGTCTTGAACTCCTGACCTCAGGTGATCTGCCCACCTCAGCCTCCCAAAGCGCTGGGATTACAGGCATGAGTCGCCATGCCCAATCATTTTTTTTAAATTTTTAAATAGAGATGGGGGTCTTGCTATATTGTCCAGGCTGGTCTCAAATGCCTGGCCTCAAGCAGTCCTCCCACCTCGGGCTTCTGAAGTGCTGGAATTTACAGGCAGGAGCCACCATGTCCTGCCCAGCACAATTATTTTGAAAGTCATTGGCCGGGCGCGGTGGCTCAAGCCTGTAATCCCAGCACTTTGGGAGGCCGAGGCGGGCGGATCACAAGGTCAGGAGATCGAGACCACAGTGAAACCCCGTCTCTACTAAAAATACAAAAAATTAGTCGGGCGCGGTGGCGGGCGCCTGTAGTCCCAGCTACTCAGGAGGCTGAGGCAGGAGAATGGCGGGAACCCAGGAGGCGGAGCTTGCAGTGAGCCGAGATCGCGCCACTGCACTCCAGCCTGGGCAACAGCGTGAGACTTCGTCTCAAAAAAAAAAAAAAAAAAAAGAAAGTCATTCATGTTTTTGGATGTATCAATAGTTCATTTGTCTTTATTGCTAAGTAGTTTTCTAGTATATGGATATACCGCCATTTGTTTTCCATTCACCTGTTGATGGACATTTGGGTCGTTTCCATGTTTGTGATTACAAATGAAGCTGCTATGAACATTTTGGCCCAATTCTTTGTTTGGATATATGCTTTCATTTCTCTTGGGTAAACACTTGAAAGTGGAATGGATGGTCATATGGTAGATGTATGTTTAACTTTTTTAGAAACTGCTAAACTGTTTTCCTGAAAGATTGTACCATTTTACATTCTCACCAGCTGTATAAGACTCCTAATTGCTTGCCAAGAGATGGTATTGTTAGTCTTTTTTAAATTTTAGCTACTTTAGTGGGTGTGTAGTGGTATCGCATTGTGATTTTATTGTCTTCATTTGTGAAGGATAGTTTCACCAGATACAGAGTTCTGGGTTGACAGATTTTGTCTTTTCCTTCAGTACTTTAAGATGTTGTTCATTTACCTCCTAGCTTCCCTGTTTCTAATGAGAAGCGGTCAACCATTGCTCCCATGTATGTAATGTATCCCTTGTATGTAATGTGTTTTTCTCTGAGAACTTTCAGTTTTTTTCTTTTTCTTTCCTTTCCCTCCCTCTCTTGCTTCCTCCCTTCCTTTCTTCCTTCTTTTTTTAATGTTACAAACCATCTTTATTGGTTGCAATGGAAAGTGGAAGAGGAAGGAATATAACAGCTCCCATTCCTGGAGTGGCATTTACAGACTTGGCCACTGCCCTCCAAAAGGAGTTTTTTGTTGTGTTGTTTGTTTTTGTTTTTGTTTTTGAAACAGTGTCTTGCTCTGTCACCCAGGCTGGAGTGCAGTGTTGCAATCATGGCTCACTATAGCCTCAACCTCCAGGGCTCAAGTGATCCTCCCACCTTGGCTCCCCAACTAGCTGGGACCACAAGTGCATACCACCATGCCCAGTTAATTTTTTGTAGAAATAAGGTCTCACTTTGTTGCTGAGGCTGGTCTTGAACTCCTGGGCTCAAGCAATCCCCTCCTGCCTCGGCCTCCGAAGGTGCTAGGATTACAGGTATGAGGCACCAAGCCCAACCAAGTTTTTTTCTTAATCTTTAGTTTTCACTAGTCCAACTGATGACTACAATGTGCCTAAACGAAGTCTTACTATCTTGCTTGGTTTTCATTCATTGTGTTGAATCTATCCTTCACTAAATTTGGGACATGTTCAGCCATATTATTTCTCCATAACATATTAATGTAGATCAAAAATCTTGAAAGTAATCCTACCTAAAGGTTTCACTTACCTTCTGCAACTCAAACTAACCTATTGATTTCTGACAGTGAGAACCATCCTTCCACAAAAATATATATTACAAAAATTTTTTTTGAGTCAACTAGTCAACAATGGCATAGGGAGGCAGCTAACCCTTTATCCATTCAATTATTCATTTAGCAAACAGTCATTGTGCAGGTACTGTTTTAGGTCCTGAAGGTAGAATAATGAACAAAACATGATAGTTAATACTTAGACAATGTAAATAATTTAGAATATGTATATTAACTTATTTAATTGTCATAATTTTATAAATAAGGAATATCCTCATTTTGCAAATAAAGAAGCTAAGACTTAAAGAGTTTAATATGCCTCAGGTCACATAGCTATTAAATATTAAGAGCTGGGTTTGGAACCCAGCTAGTCGGGCTCTAGAACATACACTTTTAATCCCTACTGCTTTACTCACTAAAAGCAAAAAATGGAAGTCAGAAGGTGGGCAGGCTTGATCTTTAGCCACATGAGCACTGGGCAAATCGCTCAGTCATTCCCACACTTTCTCACCTGTAAAATTAGTGGTTTTCACTACATGGAGATTAAACTGTTTTCCAAAGTGAAGAGTTTAGCGTTCTAGATCTTGAGCACAAAGGTTGGTATACGTTAACTGGAATTAATGAAATCAGGTGTGAAAATAATACAGTACTATCCATAAAAGAACAGTACTAGTTATTTTACAGTGGGTCCCCAGGTGGCAGATATACAAATTAATGGAGAGGCCGGGTATGGTGGCTCACGCCTGTAATCCCAGCACTTTGGGAGACCAAGGTGGGTGAATCACCTGAAGGTCAGGAGTTTGAGACCAGCCTGGCCAACATGGTGAAACCTTGTCTCTACTAAAAATATAAAAAATTAGCTGGGGGTGGTGGCAGGCACCTGTAATCACAGCTGCTCAGGAGGCTGAGGCAGGAGAATCGTTTCAAGCTAGGAGGCAGAAGTTGCAGTGAGCCAAGATCATGCCATTGCAGTCCAGCCTGGGCAACAAGAGTAAAACCTTTGACTCAAAACAACAACAACAAAAAATTAATGGAGAGAATTGTCAACAGTTTGTATTCACGTGATGGCTTCTTCCAGATTCTTTCTTCATTTTGAGAAAAAAAATAAAAATAAAAAAAAAGAAGATGATCTAAGAGTTTACCATAGTGGTTTTCTAGTTATTGAGACCTGGTTTTCCCTTTTCATTGATGAGTGTGTGACATATGAAATGGTTGGGCGTTTTTTAAAACTAAATCTGCGAAGTTCCTTTTGCAGCAAGAACAGCTTGCCAATAGATATAGCAGAAGCAGATGGTACTAGATAAACAAAGGCGATGACATAGCAACAATACAAGAGATACTATATTTTAAAAGAAAAAAATTAAAAAGAATAAAGAAGATTTAATCTTTGAAAAGACATGACAGGATTTTAGAATTAGAAGTGATTGTTTATGCTGCTTTTCCTCTTTTAAAAATCCTAGGATTTTGGCCGGGCGCAGTGGCTCATGCCTGTAATCCCAGCACTTTGGGAGGCTGAGGTGGGCAGATCACCTGAGGTCAGGAGTTCGAGACCAGCCCGGCCAACATGGCAAAACCCTGTCTCTACCAAAAATACCAAAAAAAAATTAGCCAGGCATGGTGGTGGGCACCTGTAGTCCCAGCTACTTGAGAGGCTTGAGGCAGGAGAATCGCTTAAACCTAGGAGGCAGAGGTTGCAGTGTGCTGAGGTTGTACCATTGCACTCCAGCCTGAGCAACACAGTGAGACTCCATTAAAAAAAAAAAAAAAAAAAAAAAAAATCCTACTTTTTTTTTTTAAACAAGCTTGTTTTCCTTAATATTTCTAACTCCATAATGTTCATAATAATTTATTTATTTTTACTTTTTTTTTTTTTTGAGACATGGTCTCCCTCTGTCATCCAGGCTGGAATTCAGTGGTGCAATCTTGGCTCACCTCAACTTCCGCCTCCCAGGTTGAAGCAATTCTCTTGCCTCAGCCTCCCGAGTAGCTGAGATTACAGGCGTGCACCAGCGTGCCCAGCTAATTTTTGTATCTTTATTAGAGATGGGGTTTTGCCATGTTGGCCAGGCTGGTATTTTTACATGTTTTATCATTTTAGAGGTAGTGTCTCACTGTGTTGCCTAGGCTGGAGTGTAATGGTACATAGTTCACTGCAGCCTTGAACTTCTGGGCTCAAGCAATCCTACAGCCTCAACTTCCTAAGTAGCTGAGATCACAGTGTGTGCCACCATGCCCAGCGAATTTTTAAAACTTTTTTGTAGAGATGTGCGCTCACTTTGTTGCCCAGGCTGGTCTTGAACTCTTGACTTCAAGCAATCCTCCTGCCTCATCCACAATTATTTAAAACATGACATCGTTGGGCGCGGTGGCTCACACCTGTAATCCCAGCACTTTGGGAGGCAGAGGCAGGCAGATCACCCGAGGTTGGGAGTTCGAGACCAGACTGACCAACATGGAGAAACCCTGTTTCTACTGAAAATACAAAAATTAGCCAGGCATGGTGGTACATGCTTGTAATCCCAGCTTCTCGGGAGGCTGAGGCAGGAGAATCACTTGAACTCAGAAGGCAGAGGTTGCAGTAAGCCAAGATTGCAGCATTGCACTCCAGCCCAGGCAACAAGAGTGAAACTCTGGAAGGAAAGAAGGAAGGAAGGAAGGGAGGGAGGGAGGGAGGGAGGGAGGGAGATGACATCTGGCCAGGCTTTATGGTTCACACTTGTAATCCTTGCACTTTGGGAGGCGGAGGCCAGAGGATAGCTTGAGCCTAGCGGTTTGAGATAAGCCTGGGCAACAGAGGGAGAGCCCATCTATACAAAAAATTTAAAAATTAGCCAGGTGTGTTGGCACATGCCTATAGTCCGGGCTACTCTTGGGGGCTGAGGTGGGAGGATTGCTTGAAGCTCGGGAGGTCAAGGTTGCAATAAGCTATGATTGTGTCATTGCACTCCAGCCTTGGTGACAGAATAAAACTCTGTCTCAAAAAAACAAACCAGGGCTGGGTGTGATGGCACATGCCTGCAGTCCCAGCTACTAGGGAAGCTGAGACAGGAGAATTGCTTGAACCTGGGAGAAGGAGATTGCAGTGAGCCAAGATTGCACCACTGCACTCCTGCCTGGGTGACAGAGCAAGACTCTGTCTCAAAAACAAAAACAAAAGCCATGGTATCTGCTATGGTCTGAATGTTGATGTCCCTCCAAAATTCATAAGTTGGAATGTAATAGGTATGATAGTAGTAAGAGGTAGGGCTTTTGGGAAGTGATTAAGTCATGAGAGCTCTATCCTTTAATAAATGCCTGTATTAAAGAAGCCTGAGTCTGAGGGTATCCCCTTGACTTTTCTGCCATGTGGTAATGCAACTGAAAGGCACAATCTTTGAAGCAGAGAGCAAGCCCTCACCAGACACAGAATCTGCTAGTGCGTTGATCTTGAACTTCCCAGGCTCCAGAACTGTAACAAATTTCTGTTGTTTATAAGTTACCTAGTCTAAGGTATTTTGTAATAGCAGCCCAAGTGAACTAAAACAGCATCTTTTTTTTCTTTTTTAAAAAAATAGAATAGGCCGGTGTGGTGGCTCACGTCTGTAATCCCAGGACTTTGGGCGGCTGAGGTGGGCGGATCACGAGGTCAGGAGATCAAGACCATCCTGGCCAACATAGTGAAACCCCGTCTCTACTAAAAGTACAAAAATAATTAACTGGGCTCGGTGGTGCACGCCTCTAGTCCCAGCTACTTGGGAGGCTGAGGCAGGAGAATTGCTTGAACCCAGGAGGTAGAGGCTGCAGTGAGCCGAGGTCACGCTACTGCATTCCAGCCTGGGCGACAGAGCTAGATTCCGTCTCCAAAAAAAAAAGATAAAAAGGAAAGACAGAGTTTAACCATGTCACCCAGGCTGGTCTTGAACTCCTGGACTCAACTGATCTGCCTGCCTCAGCCTCCCAAAGTTCTGGGATTAAAGGCATGAGCCACCATGCCCAGCGAACAGCATCTTTAAGATTCTGAAAATGCAGGTTATAGGAAAATTAATAAGGAAACCTAAAATGCAGGAATATTAAACACAGAGCTCAAGGCAAGATCATTATGGCATTTTCTTTGTAAAGAAAGTTCATTCTATAATAAGATGCTAGTTAATGAGGAATCTCAAATAACAAAAAATTAAATAACATATCAATCAAAGAACAATTAAAATTTACTGAATGCTTACTACGTGTCCAGCACTGGGTTAAGTAGTATTTTATATTGATTGTCTCATTTAATCCCTACCACGAGCCTATGGGGTAGATATTATTTATTATTATCATCACTTTATAGATATGAAAACTGAGGCCAGTGATATTAAATCACTGAGGTAATTCAGTGGTTAAATCAGTGAGGTAAATGCTAAACATCTAAACATTCTACCTCTGGTTGTGGTCGAGCCAACAGAGATATGAGTGAAAATGTTCTAACTTCAGAGCTTCTTTGCTCTTAAAGTAATATGTAATTAACACAATGGATTGAAACAAACAAAAAAGAACAAACAAAAAACTTCCTGCAAATTGCTATTCTAACTTGGTGCAAAGAAATCTTGCTCAGCACTTGAAATACTTTTCTTATCTAATTTTCCACAGCAATCTTACGGAATAGTTATTATTATCTCCTTTCTACAGACACAGGATCTGAAACTTAAACAGACCAAATACCTTGCCCAGAGCCACATGTTCAGCAAGTGGTGGATGCAAGACTTGGATCCAGGCTGGTCTGTTTCCAGAGACTCAGCGTTCTTCACAGGCTCCTTGAAGGCCTTGGTGGATGCCCCCAGACAGATCTATCTTGCTGTTACTGTCTTGTAGGAGTAAACTCTTCCTCCCACTTTCTTTCCTAGAGCAGTCACCTCTGTAGCCTCCCACCTTCATAGCCTACTTTCACCGGCTTATGCCCACAGTTCATACCAACCCCAAGTGAGACTTTCTGTCCTTTGAGAAGGTTTCCCTGCTGCTGTCCTCCAAACCCAGGTAAGGCTCTCTGCCCTCTGGGAAGCTTTGCCTGCTGCTGTCCTCATCCCCTCCCTGAGTCTGGATCTGTCCTGAGTGCTCAAAAGCACCCTAGGCATACTTGGTTCCAGGACTCACGCTCTCCTGGAGTTACCTGTTTACTATTTGTCTTCCTTCCCCTACATCTCCAGGGCTCTGCCACATACGCTACGCAGCAGAGATTGTTTTCTGTCTCCTAGTGCCTAGCTCAGTGCCTGGCACAGAACAGATGCTCAATAAATGTTTGATAGATAGATGAATAAAGACTGACTTCAGAAGTCCTGTGCAATTACCATCATCTTTTTCTTTCAGACATGAGGGTCTCACTCTGTTGCCCAGATGGCAATAATCATATTTCACTGCAGCCTGAAACTGCTGGCCTTAAGCAATCCTCCCACCTCAGCCTCCTGAGTAGCTGGACTTAGTGGCACAAGCTGCCATGCCCAGCACCAACATAAATTGAATGTCATAATTCAAAAGTCCTTGCCACTTACAGAACACACACATGGTCACATATGTGTATAACACCTGTATAGATTGGTGAATCTATAGTTCTAATGCTTAAATGAAATTGAAATATTTGTAGAGTAAATTTCTCTACATTTTAAACAGGTTTTTGCCTTTTTTTTTTTCTTTTTTTTCTTTTCTTCCTTTTTTGTGGAGAACGGGGTCTCACTATATTGCCCAGGTAGGTCTCAAACTTCCAGGCTCAAGCTATCCTCCCGCCTCTGCCTCCCTGAGAGCTGGGATTACAGGCGTGAGCCACCGCACCCAGCCAGATTCTTGCTTTTTAAAAGAGTTGACTGGGCGCGGTGGCTCACGCCTGTAATCCCAGCACTTTGGGAGGCCAAAGCGGGCAGATTTTCTGAGGTCAGGAGTTTGAGAACAGCCTGGCCAACATGGCGAAACTCCGTCTCTACTAAAAATACAAAAATTAGCCAGGCATGGTGGCGTGTGCTCATCATCCCAGCTACTCCGGAGGCTGAGGCAAGAGAATTGTTTGAACCTGGGAGGCAGAGGTTGCAGTGAGCCAAGATCATGCCACTGCACTCCAGCCTGGGCGACAAAACAAGACTTTCAAAAAAATAAATAAATAAAACAAAAGCGCTAATGATTATTTTCTAAGTATAATGAGCTCTGACATTTGTAAAAATGGTTTGCATCATCTGGTCCATTATCTTATTTAATCTTTATGATCAGTTCTATGAAATAGATGTTAGATTATTTTACTATGAAATAATGAGCTCAGGCCAGGTGCGGTGGCTCATGCCTGTAATCCCAGCAATTTGGGAGGCCGAGGAGGGCATCCTGAGGTCAGGAGTTCAAGACCAGCCTGGCCAACATAGTGAAACCTCGTCTCTACTAAAAATACAAAAAAATACAAAAAAAAATTAGCCGGGTGTGGTGGTGGGCGCTTGTAATCCCAGCGGCTTGGGAGGTTGAGACAAGAATCACTGGAACTCAGGAAGCAGAGGTTGCAGTGACCAGAGATGGCACCACTGCGTTCCAGCCTGGGTGACAGTGCGAGACTCCATCTCAAAAAATAAAAATAAAAAAAAGAAATAATGAGCTCAAGTGTGATTTATTCAAGATCACTCTGATAAAGAAATTATGTGGGGCTACGAATATATTCCAGCTTGTCTCTTAGTCAAGTGCTCTATTAACTATATCACCTATGAAGACAAAGAAATACGGAAAATTGATATTATTTATAAAATATGGATTCACAAATGAATACTGAGTGAGGGGGCCCTGCTACTGGCCTTACAACTGCTGGGCTCTGCTCAGGAACCCTAATCTGGTCCAGAGTGAGCAATATGGTCTCAGCCCAGCCTTTCACGAGTCTTCAAGCCTTCAGGCTTTCTTTTAATTAAGATGAGTGATAAACCCATTACTTGTCAGAAGTGAAGTTTGATAGGTCAAAATTGAAGAAAACTAACACTGGAGAAAAAAATACTCTTTCTTCCAAGGAAACTATCCAGCAGGAGAAAGAGGGTGTTCAAACATCATATAATGGGGGCTGGGTATGGTGGCTCATGCCTGTAATCTTTGGGAGGCTGAGGTGTGTGGATCACCTGAAGTCAGGAGGTCGAGACCACCCTGGCTAACATGGCTAAGCCCTGTCTCTACTAAAAATACAAAAATTAGCCAGGTGTGGTGGCACGTGCCTATAGTCACAGCTACTCGGGAGCCTGAGGCAGGAGAATCACTTGAACCCGAGAGGCAGAGGTTGCAGTGAGCTGAGATTGGGACACTGCACTCCAGCCTGGGTGACAGAGTGAGACTCCGTCTCAAACAAACAAACAAACAAACAAAAATGAATCAGGCATGGTGGCACACGCCTGTAATCCCAGCTACTCGGAAGTCTGAGGCAGGTGAATCACCTGAACCCGGGAGGCAGAGGTTGTAGTGAGCCAAGATCATGCCACTGTACTCCAGCCTGGGTGACAGAACAAGACTCCATCTCAAAACAAAACAAAACAAAGCAAAACACCAAAAATCTTCCCATTGGTGCATAAATTCCACATGGCAGATGCTGCCAATAATCTAACCATTGATGACCTGTGTATGTATAGTCTTTTTTTTTTTTTTTTTTTTTTTTTTTTTGAGACGGAGTCTCGCTGTGTCTCCCAGGCTGGAGTGCAGTGGCGTGATCTCGGCTCACTGCAAGCTCCGCCTCCCGGGTTCACGCCATTCTCCCGCCTCAGCCTCCCAAGTAGCTGAGACTACAGGCGCCCACCACCACCCCCGGCTAGTTTTTTGTATTTTTAGTAGAGACGGGGTTTCACCATGTTAGCCAGGATAGTCTCGATCTCCTGACCTCGTGATCCACCCGCCTCGGCCTCCCAAAGTGCTGGGATTACAGGCTTGAGCCACCGCGCCCGGCCTGAGCCACCGTGCCCGGCCAATATGTATAGTCTTTGCACCTCCTACAGGAAAAGCCAATTTTAACCCTCTATGAGTGTCTCCATTGCTTCATAATCTTTTTTTTTTTTTTTTTTTTTTTTGAGACAGAGTCTCGCTCTGTCACCCAGGCTGGAGGGCAGTGGCGCGATCTGGGCTCACTGCAAGCTCCCCTTCCCGGGTTCACGCCATTCTCCTGCCTCAGCCTCCCAAGTAGCTGGGACACAGGCGCCTGCCACCTCGCCCAGCTAGTTTTTTGTATTTTTTTAGTAGAGACGGGGTTTCACCGTGTTAGCCAGGATGGTCTCGATCTCCTGACCTCGTGATCCGCCTGTCTCGGCCTCCCAAAGTGCTGGGATTACAGGCTTGAGCCACTGCGCCCGGCCTGCTTCATAATCTTCATGAAGTTGCATGCTTTTGCAGCTTCTCACAGTTTATTTTTATTTCTAATGTAGCAATAAAATAATATACTTACTAAAAATAATAGTTAGAGAAGAAAATCATTGCCTCATACCAAGTAAGACAGCACTTATCATGGTAGGCACTGGCTTTGCAATTATGAGAGCAGTAGTAGAAATAGCTTTAGTTTCCTCAATTTTCCTGGAGTAGTCTTCAGACTTTCTTTAAACTGCTAAAATGAGAGTAATATTTCATTGTATAACCTCTGTATAATTTCTTACCATGTACATGTATTACCTATGTAAAAATGCTTACAATTACAAAGATACCAATGAGTTTATTTTCTCTACTGACTCAAGTTGGTGTCACAGGCATACTAATTAAGGACAGGCATTCTCCAGAAAGCCTATAGAAACACTGTCTTTTGTACTAATAAAAAGCCCCCATGTTTTTTCATGTCATTGCATATTAGAACTGTGACATAGGTGTTAAGTAGGAACAAAGAGGCGACCCATTTCACAGATGTACTCAGAACTGCTGGGCTGTCACAGGTCTAAGCAGAAGAATGAGGACTAAATCCCTAATTTTCTGACACTGATGCCACTGATATTTTCATTATACCAGGCTGCCTTGACCTGCTGGTAAGGGTTAGGACCAGCTCTCTGATCAGATTACCCTGGTTCCAATCCTGATCTGCTGGGCCCTAAGGTATCCACGAAAAAAGATCACCAAGCTGTATTAGGTGAAAAAAGCAAGGTGGCATATTGTATTTTACCATTTTGTGCAAAAAGAAGGTAAAATTTTTAAAAAGAATATATGTCTATATTTGCTTATTATGCATAAACTGTCTGTTGCCCATTGCTGCTCCATCTATACCATGTGGGTGGTAGGATTACAATAAATATTGCAAATACTAGAACAGTGCCTGTCACACTAAAACACCATTTTATTTGGATTCTCAGTCCAAGTAGTTCCTTGGCTTAATCATATTCTAAAATACCCCTTTAAATATATATATATATATGTGTATACACACACACATATATATAGTGTTTTTCTGAGATGGAGTCTTACTTTGTTACCCAGGCTAGAGTGCAGTGGCACGATTTCTGCTCACTGCAACCTCCTCCTCCCGGGTTCAAGCGATTCTCCTGCCTCAGCCGCCCATGTAGCTGTGATTACAGGTGCACACCACCATGCCTGGTTAATTTTTGTATTTTTAGTAGAGACGGGAGTCTCACCATGTTAGCCAGCCTGGTCTCGAACTCTTACCTCAGGTGATCCACCTGCCTCAGCCTCCCAAAGTGCTGGGATTACAGGCGTGAGCCATCACACCTGGCTATCATCTTTTCTTCAGCGGTAGATACAGCAGATAAAAAGATTTAAAAATCATTTTCACGTGGCAAGCCATGGCAAAATGTAACTACTTAAGGCTGCTTTAAATTAGACTAATAGCAGAGTGATTAGACTATATTGAAAGCTCAGTGAATCACAATTATGTACCTCAAAGAAGGATTCTTGTTTGCCTTATTACTATGTAAATAACTGAAATAATTGTTTTTCTTCCTAAAAGGGGTCATGTAGATGTTTACTTACAATGTATTTTAAGTTTGTCACTCTAAATGGTTATGAGCAAGCGAGACCGTCCTGGCTAACACGGTGAAACCCCGTCTCTACTAAAAATACAAAAAATTAGCCGGGCGTGGTGGCGGGCGCCTGTAGTCCCAGCTACTCGGGAGGCTGAGGCAGGAGAATGGCGTGAACCCGGGAAGGGGAGCTTGCAGTGAGCCGAGATCGCGCCACTGCATTCCAGCCTGGGCGACAGAGCAAGACCCCATCTCCAAAAAAAAAAAAAAAAAAAAAAAGGAAAAACCTTCAACAAATATCACCTTAGATTATAACCCCAAAACATATTTACGAGCCTCAACATCATTACTGTTACCGCTTTAACATTTAAGACAGTAAAAAGCATAATGGATCTCCCGTACGGTGCGGGGAATCCGTTATGATTATGTTGAAAACATAGGGTCTGGGGAAAAAGGGATTTAAAATAAGAAGGAAAAAAAAGACTTGAGACTTAAAAAGTTTTTTAGAGGCCAGCTCACGGTGACAAAAACCGACCCTCACCCCGAGCCACGTGAGGTTTTCTGCCTCCTCCCTGGCCTTTCCTTCCGCAGTCAGAAGGCGGAAGAAAAGCGACCTCAAGGTGGGGGGAGAGACAGGGCGGACCCTGGCGACCTGACGCTGGGGAGGCTCGAGTGGCGGATCCATACCGCTCAGCTGTTCGCCGCGGGACCCCGCCGGCCCGCAGGTGACCCAGCGCTGGAGAAACGCCAGCGATGTGGCCTGGCGAGCTGGCGCGGCGCAAGGACCACCCGCGCCCGCCTTGCCGCCCCAGCCTCCCTCCCTAGGAAGCCGGGCGCGCCGGGTGAGCGCGGGGCTTCCCCGGGACCGGCGTTCCAGTCCCTCTCCAGCTTCCGGCCCACCCCTGCCGGACTGAGAGCAGATATGTGATCTCTGCCCTGAGAAAATGCTCGTGGCCAGCGACTACCCCAACGCACAATAATACGGCTCCGATGGGCTCAAAGGTATTGGTTTTTTGTTTTGTTTTGAGACAAGGTCTCACTCCGTCACCCAGGATGGAGTGCAATTGCGTGATCTTGGCTCACTGCAACCTCCGCTTCCCGGGCTCAAGCGATTCTCCTGCCTCAGCCTCCCGAGCAGCTGGGATTACAGGCATGCGCCACCACGCCCGGCTAATTTTGTATTTTTAGTAGAGACAGGGTTTCACCATGTTGACCAGGCTGGTCTCGAACTCCTGGCCTCAAGTTATACGTCCGCCTTGGCCTCCCAAGGTGCTGGTATTATAGGCATTGAGCCACGGCGCCCGGTCCAGTGTTGGTTCTTAAACGCAAGAATTGAGATCTCCCTTCACCTAATGAAAGTCTCTATCGCAAGCCACTATCGCAATACTCAGAACACCCAGTCGGTGTTGCGCAATAGGTTACTAAGGTATAAATCAAGGATTCATGTAATTTTGCCATTCCTTGCGTGATATTTTAAAAAACATTCTCTGTAAGGTATTTATAAAGCGTTTACTATTATCCGCAATCACAGGGGCTTGAGGAAAAACTTTTGACTGTGGCTGGGCGCCGTGGCTCACGCCTGTAATCCCAGCACTATGGGAGACTGAGGCGGGTGGATCACTTGAGGTCAGCAGTTCGAGACCAGCCTGGCCAACATGGTGAAACTCCGTCTCTTCTAAAAATACAAAAATTTGTGGGGCGCGCTTGTAGCCCCAGCTACTCCGGAGACTGAGGCAGGAGAATAGCTTGAACCTGGGAGGCAGAACTTGCAGTGAGCCGAGATCGCGCCACTGCACCCCAGCCTGGGCAACAGAGTAGGACTCCATCCGGAAAAAAAAAAAAGAAGGAAAAAAAAGTGGACTGTGAAAACCGAATGGACTAGGAAAACTTTATACTACAAAGATACAAAAACCAAGAAAGCACCATACGCGTTTGCCTTTAACTGCTTCCCAACTTGTTTTCCTCTTCCAATTTGATTGTGGGTTCCTCTCCAGAAGGAACTCCACAGTACTTAGCGTTGGCCACATAGTAGGTTCTCAAATACTTGTTAATAAATAAGTTTGTTCGAGAAGCTGGGCAGTAATATTCTACAGCTGGAAGAAGAAACATAATGATCTAGTAATTAGCTCATTAAAAATAAACGTTCTTCATTCCTCAGAGGAGCATTTCCCAAGGCCTGTCTTGATAGCCATCCAAAACGGCCAAGCTCATCCAATCTTGCCCTAGATTTATGCTAAAATGCAGTTACAATCTATAGGATGACAGAAAAAGAAAGCACTTATTTAAATATAATAGGCACTTATTTAAATAGGAGAAGCTGTGACTTCATAGCAAGTGTTGGGGTTAGGAAACTGGGTGGATAAACTTGCTGATGCTGTAGATCTTAGTCTCTACATGAGATCACGTGGAAAATCTGAATTTGAAAGCTTTTTAGCTTCCTTATGTTTGCAATCAAATGACTGTACACCTTTTAATTTAAAAAGTACCATGAGGCACACACACACTCGCAGGAACTTTTTGGCGTAACAAAACTAGAATTAGATCTAAAGCTAACTGTAGGACTGAGTCTATTCTAAACTGAAAGCCTGGACATCTGGAGTACCAGGGGGAGATGACGTGTTACGGGCTTTGATAAAAGCAGCTGGCTTTGAATGGAAGGAGCCAAGAGGCCAGCACAGGAGCGGATTCGTCGAGCTCACGGCCATCGAGCCGAACCTCTCGCAGGTCCGTGAGCCGTTAAGGAGTCCTCCAGTCCAGACCCTTCGCCCCAAGCCCCTCGGGGTCCCCGGGCCTGGTACTCCTTGCCACGCGGGAGGGGCGCGGAAGCCGGGGCGGAGGAGGAGCCAACCCGGGGCTGGGCTGAGACCGGCAGAAGACGACGCTCTAGGGATTTGTCACGGACTAGCGAGATAGCAAGGCTGAGGACAGGAGGCTGATTGGGGGGCGAAGGTACACCCTAATCTCAACACAACCTTTGGGGCTAAGCTAGCAATGGTAGAGGAAAGATTCTGGACGTCCCTTCCAGGCCGCCACCTCGTCGCCTCCCCCTCCCCCTCCTCTTCCCCCCCCGCCCCGGCCGGAGCTGAGAGTAATTCATACAAAAGGACTCGCCCCTGCCTTGGGGAATCCCAGGGACCGTCGTTAAACTCCCACTAACCTAGAACCCAGAGATCGCTGCGTTCCCGCCCCCTCACACGCCCGCTCTCGTCATCACCAAGGTGGAGAAGAGCATGCGTGAGGCTCCGGTGCCCGTCAGTGGGCAGAGCGCACATCGCCCACAGTCCCCGAGAAGTTGGGGGGAGGGGTCGGCAATTGAACCGGTGCCTAGAGAAGGTGGCGCGGGGTAAACTGGGAAAGTGATGTCGTGTACTGGCTCCGCCCTTTTCCCGAGGGTGGGGGAGAACCGTATATAAGTGCAGTAGTCGCTGTGAACGTTCTTTTTCGCAACGGGTTTGCCGCCAGAACACAGGTAAGTACTGTGTGTGGCTCCTGCGGGCCTGGCCTCTTTACGGGCTATGGCCCTCGCGTGCCTTTTATTACTTACACGCCCCTGGCCGCTGTACGTGATTCTTGATCCCGAGCTTCGGGTTGGAAGTGGGTGGGAGAGGTCGAGGCCTTGCACTTAAGGAGTCCCTTCGCCTCGTGCTTGAGTCGAGGCCTGGCTTGGGCTCTGGGGCTGCCGCGTGCGAATCTGGTAGCACCTTCGCGCCTGCCCCGCTGCTTTCACTAAGTTTCTAGCCATTTAAAATTTTTGATGACCAGCTGCAACGCCTTTTTCCTGGCGAGATAATCTTATAAATGCGGACCAGGATCTGCACACTGATATTGGGGTTTTGGGGGCCGCGGGCTGCGACGGGGCTCGTGCGTCCCAGCGCACATGTTCGGCGAGGCGGGGCCTGCGAGCGCGGCCACCGAGAGTCGGACGGGGGGAGTCTCAAGCTGGCCGTCCTGCTCTGGTGCCGGGCCTCGCGCGGCGGTGTGTCGCCCCGCCCTGGTCGGCAAGCCTGGCCCGGTCGGCACCAGTTGCGTGAGCGGAAAGATGGCCGCTTCCCGGCCCTGCCGCAGGGAGCTCAAAATGGAGGACGCGGCGCCCGGGAGAGCGGGCGGGTGAGTCACCCACACAAAGGAAAAGGGCCTTTCCCTCCTCGGTCGCCGCTTCATGTGACCCCACGGAGTACCGGGCGCCGTCCAGGCACCTCGATTAGTTCTCCGAGCTTTTGGAGTACGTCTTCCTTAGGTTTGGGGGAGGGGTTTTGTGCGGTGGAGTTTCCCCACACTTGGTGGGTGGAGACTGAAGAGTTAGGCCAGCTTGGCGCTCGATGTAATTCTCCTTGGAATTTGCCCTTTTCGAATTTGGATCTTGGCTTATTCTCAAGCTTCAGACAGTGGTTCAAAGTTTTTTTCTCCCATTTCAGGTGTCGTGAAAACTACCCCTAAAAGCCAAAATGGGAAAGGAAAAGACTCATATCAACATTGTCGTCATTGGACACGTAGATTCGGGCAAGTCCACCACTACTGGCCATCTGATCTACAAATGCGGTGGCATCGACAAAAGAACCATTGAAAAATTTGAGAAGGAGGCTGCTGAGGTATGGGAAAGATGAACTAAAATGAGTTTTACCAGCAGAATCATTAAGTGGTAGTGATTTCCCCAGAACTAGTGAGTGGTTTAGATCTGACCCTACTTATTAAAATAGTTTGCTTTTGGTTACTTCTGTAACCGTATTGCTAGTGAGTAGTTTCGATTTGGATATTAATAGTCAAGATCCTACTTTAAAAAGTTTGCTTTTTGGTTGCTTCTGTAACCCTATCTAAGTGACTAAAATTGCTTAGGACTTGCAGTTGTAAAGTGGAAACTATGTGCCAATTAAGGGCTGGGGGCAAAGAAATTGAAGCTGGAGTTTGTGTGTTAGTAACCAAGTAACAACTCTTAATCCTTACAGATGGGAAAGGGCTCCTTCAAGTATGCCTGGGTCTTGGATAAACTGAAAGCTGAGCGGGAACGTGGTATCACCATTGATATCTCCTTGTGGAAATTTGAGACCAGCAAGTATTATGTGACTATCATTGATGCCCCAGGACACAGAGACTTCATCAAAAACATGATTACAGGGACATCTCAGGTTGGTGGGATTAATAATTCTAGGTTGTTTTTTTTTTTTTTTTTCCCTGAAATGCCTGTCTTGTGCATTGGTTTTGTCCTTTGGAGAGTTGACAGGGATATGTCTTTGCTTTCTTTAAAGGCTGACTGTGCTGTCCTGATTGTTGCTGCTGGTGTTGGTGAATTTGAAGCTGGTATCTCCAAGAATGGGCAGACCCGAGAGCATGCTCTTCTGGCTTACACACTGGGTGTGAAACAACTAATTGTTGGTGTTAACAAAATGGATTCCACTGAGCCACCCTACAGCCAGAAGAGATACGAGGAAATTGTTAAGGAAGTCAGCACTTACATTAAGAAAATTGGCTACAACCCCGACACAGTAGCATTTGTGCCAATTTCTGGTTGGAATGGTGACAACATGCTGGAGCCAAGTGCTAACGTAAGTGGCTTTCAAGACCGTTGTTAAAAAGCTCTGGGAATGGCGATTTCATGCTTACACAAATTGGCATGGTTGTGTTTCAGATGCCTTGGTTCAAGGGATGGAAGGTCACCCGTAAGGATGGCAATGCCAGTGGAACCACGCTGCTTGAGGCTCTGGACTGCATCCTACCACCAACTCGTCCAACTGACAAGCCCTTGCGCCTGCCTCTCCAGGATGTCTACAAAATTGGTGGTAAGTTGGGTGTCAACAAAGTTGAATTTGAGTTGGTAGAGTACTATCTTCCTTCATAGGTATTTAGTATGCTGTAAATATTTTTAGGTATTGGTACTGTTCCTGTTGGCCGAGTGGAGACTGGTGTTCTCAAACCCGGTATGGTGGTCACCTTTGCTCCAGTCAACGTTACAACTGAAGTAAAATCTGTCGAAATGCACCATGAAGCTTTGAGTGAAGCTCTTCCTGGGGACAATGTGGGCTTCAATGTCAAGAATGTGTCTGTCAAGGATGTTCGTCGTGGCAACGTTGCTGGTGACAGCAAAAACGACCCACCAATGGAAGCAGCTGGCTTCACTGCTCAGGTAACAATTTTTAAAGTAACATGTTCCTACCTTATTGCAGAGGCTAAAGTCATTTGAGACTTTGGATTTACACTGAACGCAAATCTTTTTTTCCAAGGTGATTATCCTGAACCATCCAGGCCAAATAAGTGCTGGCTATGCCCCTGTGTTGGATTGCCACACAGCTCACATTGCATGCAAGTTTGCTGAGCTGAAGGAAAAGATTGATCGCCGTTCTGGTAAAAAACTGGAAGATGGCCCTAAATTCTTGAAGTCTGGTGATGCTGCCATTGTTGATATGGTTCCTGGCAAGCCTATGTGTGTTGAGAGCTTCTCAGACTATCCACCTTTGGGTAAGGATGATTACTTAAACGTAAATAAGTTGTGTTAAAGATGAAAAATAAAACTGTGAACAGTTTTGGTAATACTACATTTTTTTTTTAATAGGTCGCTTTGCTGTTCGTGATATGAGGCAGACAGTTGCGGTGGGTGTCATCAAAGCAGTGGACAAGAAGGCTGCTGGAGCTGGCAAGGTCACCAAGTCTGCCCAGAAAGCTCAGAAGGCTAAATGAATATTATCCCTAATACCTGCCACCCCACTCTTAATCAGTGGTGGAAGAACGGTCTCAGAACTGTTTGTTTCAATTGGCCATTTAAGTTTAGTAGTAAAAGACTGGTTAATGATAACAATGCATCGTAAAACCTTCAGAAGGAAAGGAGAATGTTTTGTGGACCACTTTGGTTTTCTTTTTTGCGTGTGGCAGTTTTAAGTTATTAGTTTTTAAAATCAGTACTTTTTAATGGAAACAACTTGACCAAAAATTTGTCACAGAATTTTGAGACCCATTAAAAAAGTTTAATGAGAAACCTGTGTGTTCCTTTGGTCAACACTGAAACTTTCAAGTTTTACCTCGCTTAGGAGAAAGACATGTAATTCTGGTTTTATGAATTTGTGGAAACTTTATGAAAATGTAGTTCTCAAGTTAACACTTCTAGGTGGAGATAAGGTTGTTTTCCTCCCACGTACTTGGAAGGGGAAGGAATCTAAGCTATGGGAGGGCTGCTTTGATTTCCACATTGGAGAGAAATGCAGCATGTTACTGATGGCCTGTCACTAAGGAAGGCCAAATGCTGTAATAGAGTCCTTGTGTTGCATAGAAAGCTTAATGTAGTTAAACCAATGTTAAGTGAATCTTTGGAAACATGAAATAGTTTCCAAATTAAAGTCAGTGGAGTTAGCTTTATGCCAGTTGGTTTCACAAGTTTTACTGAGTGCTATTCAGAATAGGAACAAGGTGCTAACAAAGATGGCAATTTGAAGTAGCTATAAAATTGGACAGAGCCTAATCTTAAGTTTCTTTCCTCCTACAGAGTCTAATACCTTTTATGCTTTGATTAGCAATTTGTCTGCTTGGTCACTAGCAATGAAGTGGTCATAAGCTTAACAGGTGTCAGTGATAGCCCACTTACTCCTGAATCTTAAGCATTTGTGCATTTGAAAAACTTAATGATATTCCTGCTGGGATTACAGGCATGAGCCACTATGCCTGATCTCCCAGATGTAGAAGAGTATCTAAAGGTATCTTCGGCTATATAAGGAAAATTTTTGGTTAAGTTTGGAGGATAGGTCAAATTAAAGGACATGCTTTTTGTTTGTGTGATGGTTTTTTTTTATTGAGATGGAGTTCTTGTTGCCCAGGCTGGAATGCAATGGTGAAATATCACTGCAAGTTCTGCCTCCTAGGTTAGAGCAATTCTGCTTCAGCCTCCCAAGTAGCTGGGATTACAGGCATGTGCCTGTAATTTTGTGTTTTTAGTAGATATGAAGTTTCTCCATGTTGGTCAGGATCTCAAACTCCGACCTTAAGTGATCCCTCCGCCTCAGCCTCCTAAAGTGCTGGAATTACAGGCATGAGCCACCATGCCCGGCCAGGACATATGTTCTATAAGGACATGCTAAGTAGGAGTTAAAGCAGCACGAGAGACAAGGCCTTTGTGTTGCTCAAGGTTCAAAGGTACTTGAATTGGCTATAGACAAGTTTGTAACTTGAAATGTTAGCCTTTTCCCTCATCTAAGTCTGAATTAGGTAAAATGCCTTCCCATCAACCAATTCTCTGAGGTATCAAGTCTAAATTAGATTTTTGTTCTTTTGTTTTTTTGCTATCTTCATGTTTACAAAAGTAAATTGCCTAAGATTTGCTGGATGACCGTAGAAAAGACAGGTAAGGCCTTTAATAGGTGGCCAGTAGACGCCCTCTATTGACAGCTGACAGCTGTAAGATTTACCAGTGGAGAATTCTGTTGACGTGCAAGGAAGCAAGACTTAACTGAAAAAATTGTTCCACTGGAAACAGGAAAGAGTTTACTTGCATACTGAGATTAACTTCTCTGTGAAATCCAGTGTCTTAGACAACTGTGGCTTGAGCACCACCTGCTGGTATTTATTGCAAACTAGCTTGCTACAGTAAATGAATTTTTTTTAAGCTTTAAGATGAAGTGGCATTTCTCTTGACAGTTACTATGTTGGAATTGGTTAAAATTTTTGGAGTGGATTTCAAAAGTGAGAACTACAGTATTTCAAGCTAGTGTTTGGCGCTTTTTGTTTAGACGGGGTTTTACTCTTGACCTGGCTAGAATGGAAGTCATGGCTAACTGCAGCCCTGACTTCTGGGCTCAAGTGATCCTCCCTGAATAGCTGGGACCACAGGTGTTTGCCACCACACCTGGCTAATTTTTGTATTTTGCCAATTGCCCAGGCTGGCCAACTCCTAGGCTCAAGTGGTCTTCCTGTACTGTATCTTCCCCAGTTAAACTGATACTTACCTTTCAAATCTCAGATGTACCAGGGCCTCAGCAGTGACTCAAGGAAGAACCTATGTGCTCTTAGTGGGACACCGTTTGTTCAGACCTACTAACCTCAACCCAGTTTCAATTCTTTCTAGTGGAGAATATTGACAGCTTACATTGATAGGCCAGATTTTAGCATTGGGTTTTCGTGATCTTCGTGTTTCAAACATAGTAACTTACCATTTATCTTTTAGTGTAAAATATTTCATTTAGCTAGAACCCCTGAAATTCAAATGTGCTTTTTCTCATCTAATTATTTGCAATTAAACATTTTTATCATTTACTTTGGTACTGTTTTTAGCAGGCCCATGGATCTCAGGGTTTAGTTTGTGGGCTCTATGGGAGACAATGACAAAGATGTTGCAATAATTCTAAGTAAGGGATATTAGAAAACGAAGCAGGCCAATTGATGGCTCATGCCTGTAATCCTACCACTTTGGGAGGCCAAGGTGGGGGAATCACAAGGTCAGGAGTTCAGACCAGCCTCACCAACATGGTGAAACCCCATCTCTACTGAAAATACAAAATTAGCCAGGTGTGGTGGCAGGTTCCTGTAGTCCCAGCTACTCAGGAGGCTGAGGCAGGAGAATCGCTTGAACCCGGGAGGCAGAGGTTGTGGTGAGCCAACATTGCACAACTGTACTGCAGCCTAGGCAACACAGCAAGACTCCGTCTCAAAGAAAAAAAAAAGGCCAGGCACAGTTCCTTGAGTCCTAGTTCCTTGAGGCCGAGGCGAGAAGATTTGTGAAACCCCGTCTCTACTAAAAATACAAAAAAGCCAGGCATGGTAGCACATGCCTATAGTCCCAACTGAGGCAGAGGTAGGAGAATCCCTTTATCTTGCAAAGTGGGGGTTGCAGTGAGCCAAGATCTTGCCAGGGCACTCCAGGCTGGGTGACAGGGCAAGACTGTCAAAAAATAATAAAAATGAGCTGGGGATGGTCATGCACACCTGTAGTCCCAAGCTTCTCTGGGGGTTTTAGGCAGGAGGATCGCTTCATCCTGGGAGGCTGAGGCTGCAGTGAGCTATGATGGTGCTACTGCACTCCAGCCTGGGCAACAGA
Organism: Macaca mulatta; assembly: GCF_049350105.2. Lineage (NCBI taxonomy): Eukaryota > Metazoa > Chordata > Mammalia > Primates > Cercopithecidae > Macaca > Macaca mulatta. The sequence continues at coordinate 112,159,112 of NC_133409.1, forward strand.
GTGAGACCCCATATCAAAAAAAAAAAAAGGTAAATCATAGAAAACTTTAAGCAAAAATATTTGGAAGGCTCCCATACTTTAGAGATATATATATTGTAAATATATATATATATATTTTTAGAGACAGAGTCTCACTATGTTGACCAGGCTGGTTTCAACCTCCTGGCCTCTAGTGAGGTGCTGGGGTTACAGGCATGAGCCGCTGCACTCTGCCACATCCTTTAAAAGTATGTAGTTATGCAGGCCAGTTGCGGTGGCTCATCCCTGTAATCCCAGCACTGTGGGAGGCCGAGGCAGTTGGATCACCTAAGGTCGGGAGCTTGAGACCAGCCTGGCCAACGTGGAGAAATCCCATCTCTACTAAAAATACAAAATTAGCCGGGCTTGGTGGCGCATACCTGTAATCCCAGCTACTGGGGAGGCTGAGGCAGGAGAACTACTTGAACCCAGGAGGCAGAGGTTGTGGTGAGCTGAGATCGTGCCATTGCACTCCAGCCTGGGCAACAAGAGTGAAACTCCATCTCAAAAAAAAAAAAGTATATAATTAATGCAAATTTCAACATGTATACAAATTACCACAATTAAAATATGGAACAGTTCCGTCACCCTGTAAAATTCACCTGTGCCCCTTCAAAAATTAAAATTTCTTTAGAGAAGAAGTCTCGCTCTGTTACAGAGGCTGGAGTGCAGTGGCCTAATAGCTCTCTGAAGCCTCGAACCCCTGGGCTTAAGCGATCCTTCCACCTCAGTCTCCCAAGTAGCTACGACAACAGGCATGAGCCACTGCACCTGGCAACCTGCGCCCCTTTGTAGTCAACCTCTCTACCCCTAGCACTTGTTAGCCACTGGTTTATTTTCTATCCTCATTGCTTTTGCAGGACTGTCCTATACCTGGACTCACAGTTTATAGCATTTTGAGTCTGGCCTCTTTTTTTTGAGACAGTCTCACTCTATCATGCAGGCTGGAGTGCAGTGGCGCGGTCTCAGCTCACAGGAATCTCCGTCTCCTAGGTTCAAGCATTTCTGCCTCAGCCTCCTGAGTAGCTGGGACCACAGGTGCCCACCACCACACCTGGCTAATTTTTGTATTTTCAGTAGAGACAGGATTTCACCATGTTGGTCAGGCTAGTCTCTAACTCCTGACCTCAGATGATCTGCCAGTCTTGGCCTCCCAAAGTGCTGGGATTACAGGCGTGAGCCACCGCGCCCAGCCGAGTCTGGCCTCTTTAACTTAGCATGATGCATTTGAGATGTATTCATTTTGCATATATCAGTAATCTCTTCCTTTTTAATGGGTGTATGACAGTTTGTGTATTCATTCCCAGCTGAGGGGCATTTAGTTGTTTCCAGTTTTGGACAATTATTAATAAAGTTGCTATAAATGTCCACATACAGTTTTGTGTGTAATGATGTTTTTGTTTTACTTGCGTAAATAGCTAGGAAAGTAATTACTAGGCTGAGTGGCAAAGTGTATGCTTTATAAGAAACTGCCGAGCTGTTTCCAAAGTGGCTGAACCAAATGGTAATTAAGAGATTAATTTTTTTGAGGAAGACAAATAGACTACATGAGTGTTAAACTGAGATTTTGTAGGTCAGTGAAGTAATTTGTTTAGAAAATATTGTGCTTACTATGTTCTAGGCACCGTTCTAGGCACTGGGGATAGAGCTATGAACAAAATGGACATAGTTATTGACCTTTGAGTTTATAGTTAGTGGGGGAGATAAAGATTCAATAAATAAAAGTAGCTAATTTTGACTTGTGGTGGTACTATGAAGGAAAAGAGAAGTACACCATGAGGGAGAAGATTAAAAGAAAGGGACATAATTTAGACTGGACAGAGAAGGTATCTGCCAGGAATACTTGAGACCTGAAGGTATTAGGAGTTAGGGGAGAATATGAAAACATTGTGTGCATATACACACACACACACATATATATATATATGCACACATATATATGTGTGTGTGTGTGTGTGTGTGTGTATATATTTTCTTGAGACAGTCTTGCTCTGTCACTAGGCTGGAGTGCAGTGGCTTGATCTCGGCTCACTGAAACTTCCGCCTCCCAGGTTCAAGCGATTCTCCTGCCTCAGCTTCCCAAGTAGCTGGGACAGGCGCACACCACCACGCCCAGCTAATTTTTGTGTTTTTAGTAGAGATGGGTTTCACCATGTTGGCCAGGATGGTCTTGATCTCTTGACCTCGTGAGCCACCCGACTTGGCCTCCCAAAGTGCTGGTATTACAGGTGTGAGCCACCACACCTGGCCCTGTATATTTTTATTTTATTTTATTTATTGTTTGACACTTTTTTGGGTTTTTGGTTTTTTGTTTTTTTGTTTTTTTGAGACAGAGTCTCACTCTGTTGCCCAGGCTGGCATGCAGTGACGCTATATCAGCTCACTGCAACCTCCACCTCCCCAGTGCACGCGTTTCTTGCGCCTTAGGCTCCCAAGTAGCCGGGACTACAGGCGTGCACCACCACACCCAGCTAATTTTTGTATTTAGTAGAGATGGGGTTTTATCATGTTGGCCAGGCTGGTCTCAAACTGACTTCAAGTGATCCACCTGCCTCGGCCTCCCAAAGTGCTTCAATTATAGGCGTGAGCCACCGCACCCGCCCTGTATTACTTTTTAGACATCTCAGTATTTAAGGCTTAATTCGGCCTCAGGACAATCACATAGAATCAGAAAATCTGAGAAGAAAACTTAAAAATCTTCGAATCTAACCTACTCAAATAAACTTTGAATATATTCATTGAAATATTTAATTACTTTTTTATTTTTTTATTTTAGAGACAAGGTCTCACTAGAGTGCAGGCTAGAGTGCAGTGGCACAATCATGGCTATAGCTTACTGCAAGCTCAAACTCCTGGGCTCAAGCAATTCTGTTGCCTCGGCCTCACTAGGAGCTGGGACTACAGGTGCTATCACACCTGGCTTTTTTGGTTTTTTTTTTTTTTTTTTTTTTTTTTTTTTTGGTAGAGAAGGGGTTTTGCTGTGTTGCTCAGGCTGGTCTTTAACTCCTAGCCTCACACAATCCTGCTTCGGCTTCCCAAAGTGTTGGGATTATAGGCATGAGCCGCGCACCTGACCTTGATTACCTTGATGATGTGTGTGTCATACATTGGAGGGCAGAGACACCTCTGAATTCCTCACAACCGCCATGGCAGGGGGCAGGTACCCATGTTACAGATGACAGACTGATGCATAGAGAAGTTAGTAGTGGGAAGTTTACCTTCTCCTAAATTGTCCTGTTACTAGATGAATTTGGTTTGGTTTTGTTTTGAGACAGAGTCTCATGTTGTCACCCAGACTGGAGTGCAGTGACTTGATCTTGGCTCACTATGGCCTCCACCACCTGAGTTCAAGTGATTCTCCTGCCTCAGCCTCCCAAGTAGCTAGGACTCCAGGCGTATGCCACCATGCCTGGCTAATTTTTGTATTTTTAGTACAGATGGGGTTCACCATGTTGGCCAGGCTGGTCTCGAACTCCTGACCTCAAGTGATCCACCCCCACCTCCGCCTCCCAAAGTGCTGGGATTACAGGCGTGAGCCACCACACCAGGCTGTGAATTTGTTTTCAATATTTATTTATTTTGTATTTTTTATTTTTGAGATGGAGTCTCGCTCTGCTGTCCAGGCTAGAGTGCAGTGGTGTGATCTTGGCTCACTGTAGCCTCCACCTCCTGAGTTCAAGTGATTCTCCTGCCTTAGCCTCCCGAGTAGCTGGGATTACAGGCACCAGCCATCACACCCGGCTAATTTTTGTATTTTTAGTAGAGATTGGTTTCACCATGTTGGCCAGGCTGGCTCAAACTGACCTCAACTGATCCACCCACCTTGGCCTCCCAAAATGCTGGGATTACATACCTGAGCCACCGCGCCCCGCCCTTCAATATTTATTTAAATTTGCCTGCTGGCTAACTTCTCATTACACCTAGGCTCTAGTGTAATTAAATTACTTCATTCTCTCTTTTAAAAACTTTTGCCTTTTTTCTTTTTTGTGCTTTTCATTCTCTTATCTACAAGAGCCACAATACTTGAAGACATCAGTTGATACCCCTTAGTCACATCTGAGCTAAATCTGAGCTAAACACTTTCAGTTCCTACAGCTGTTTCTTAATCTAATCTTAGGTCACATGGTTTCTAGATGCTTCCCATGCTGTTCTTCCAGACAGTTGTTTGTTTGTTTGTTTTTTTGAGAGAGAGAGAGTCTCACTCTGTTGCCCAGGCTGGAGTGCAGTGGCACGATCTCAGTTCACTGCAACCTCTGCCTTCTAGGTTCAGGCGATTCTCCTGCTTCAGCCTCCCGAGTAGCTGGGACTACAGGAGGGTGCCACCACGCCCAGCTAATTTTTTTATTTTTAGTAGAGACAGGGTTTCACCACGTTGGCCAGGCTGGTCTTGAACTCCTGACCTAAAGTGATCTGCCCGTGTATGGTCTTTTTCTTACATTTATTTTGTTTCATTTTATTTATTTATTTATTTATTTATTTTGAGATGGAGTCTTCCCGTCGCCCTGGCTGGAGGACAATGGTATGATCTCAGCTCACTGCAACCTCCACCTCCCGGTTCAAGCTATTCTCCTGCCTCAGCCTCCCAAGTAGCTGGGATTACAGGTATGAGCCACCACACCCAGCTAATTTTTTGTATCTTTAGTAGAGACGGGGTTTCACCATGTTGACCAGGCTGGTCTTGAACTCCTTACCTCGTGATCTGCCTGCCTCGGCCTCCCAAAGTGGTGGGATTACAGGTGTAAGCCACCATGCCTGGCTCTTACATTTATTTTGGAATAACTTTAGATACACAGAAAAGTTGCAAAGATAAGATTTTCCATATAACCCTCAACCAGTTTGCCTTCCGTTATGTTAATATCTTACATTATCATAGTATATTTGTCAAAACTAAGACACTTTTTTTTTCTAATAAAAATAATAGAGATGAGGTCTCACTATATTGTCCAGGCTGGTCTCAACTTTGAGCTCAAGCAGTCCTCCCACCTCCACCTCCCAAAGTGCTGGGTTTACAGGCATGAGCCACCACACCCAGCCTACATTGTTATGTTACTACTCTCCAGACTATTCAGATTTCACCAATTTTTCTATTCATAGCCTTTTTTCCTGTTTCAGGATCCAATTCAGGACACCATACCACTGTATGGTTAATTTTTAAAACTCCAGTGTTAGGAGTTTGCTTTATCACTGCTGTATGTTATCATCTCATTAGATAATTTTGTATCTGGAGCCTGCTATCTAGCATGAATAAGTAAAAATGTGGACTTTGTGATTTACAGATCTGATATTTATGTTTTTGTGTTTTTAAATACTAGACAAAGTAAATCTAAAGACAGAGGTCTGTGGTACTGCACTAGAGAACTGTTATTTGATTATGGTGGGCCAAGTGGTTGAAAATTCACATAACAATACTATAACATAGGCCATATTTCTTAATTTTAATCACAAGGCAGTTGTGAAAATTTTATCAAATGTTTAATAAAAACAAAGTGAAGTAGGTGATAGCTTTAAATTTACTTGCCATTTTTGGGCACACAAAAGTAATTTGCTCTGCCACTTAGAGTTATAAGGTCAAGGTGAGAGTAAATAGTCTTTGTACTAGGAATTAAAAGTTTCTATTTTAGCCAGTCATGTTTTCCCTAAAAGAGTTCCTGTAGTTTTGCTTTTGTCAAACTTTACATTTAAAGCTAACTCAAAACAGATAAAAGCAACAATATGCAATGTGGATATTTCCTTTAACACAATCCCTTTTGAGACATTGTCTAAAATGTGGGTTATTGCTTGTACAAAGCCAAATAGACCTAAGTCAAAAGTAAGCAGTTTCATGTATTCCAGTGAAAAAAGCATATAGAAGATTGTGTGGTTTTAGAGGTCAAATGCCAGATGGCTAATACCAAATGAAAAACATAAATATCAAATGAAAAAACATAAATAAAACTTGGTTATATTTTCAGTAAAATCATGCGATTGAGGGAATATCCTAGTTGGTGTTGGAGTAAACTAGGGTTACCATGTAAGCGATTTGAGTTTGAGTTCTAGTGCTGTCTGGAGACATGCAAACTGAGGAACTGGTTCTCAGCCTTCTGGTGAGGGCATCTACAACATTTTCTGAGGCCTGGATTGTAACCATATGGGTTTAACAGTGAAGCTATATTGGTGCAACAAAAGAAGAACCTCATGGAGCATTGTCCCCCACTTTAGCCGTGATCATACCTTCCTGATTGGCTCTTTGGACTTCCCTGTTGAGTCTCTTGCAGGATTCTATATATAACTGGCAACTCAGTAAACTTCTGATGAGAAATGAGGTGATTTTTATTCAGTTATGGTTGGGTACAAAGAATGTTTTCTCATAGCTATCTTTATGGTGAGGTTAGGGATACATTTCTTAGAACTCAATTTCTCATTTTGTATAACTGCTCATCAGTATTTTTCTTCAGAGCTATAATTAATACCTCTGAATTTTGAGTTAAACGGCCCTCGTTGAGGTTGTTTGTTATGAAATTGGAAATGCAGAAAATTCAAGCAGTTTTCTTAAATTACTTGAAACACCACATACACATAGCACAGTCTGGTCTTGTGTCAAAATACAGTATATTCTATAAGTATTTCTTTTTAAATTTAGGCAGTTTTTTTTTTATGTATCTTAATTTACTGTTTTAAATTTGGATTGCCCATGTTTTAAAAGGATGTAGACCAACTCTAAAAGATAATTCTAAAAGCAACCAACATAATTAAAGACTAAAAATGACTTAATTACAAGCCACTGGACTAAAAAATAGTTGTTTAGCCTAGCAAATTCTAAGAAATTATTATTGTCTTCAGATATAGGAAAAGTATTTTAAGTCTGCAGAGGGTGCTGTTTAAGTGAAATTCACACTCTCTGAATTCCCCTACAGCCTCCAAACTCTGTGATAACCTTTGAAATAGAGTGAGTGCCATAATGGCTAATTAAGCATGGCAACTCCATAAATGCTTAACCTGAAATATGTTACAAAGGGTGGGATTGGGAACTGAAGGTTAAGAGAAACAGACTTCTAGATTGTTCAAAAGGGATGGAGAAACTTAATCCCGTAGAGAACCTCTGGTTCCTAGGAGGGAAAAACCCACTGAAAGTAGGAGAAAGGTGTTGTGAAGTCAGAAGATCTGAGATCTATGGTCAACAGCAACTTGACCTTAGACTTTAATTATATCACCTCGCAAGGCTAAGTTATATCTATAAAACTGGAGCATAGGAAGAGATCAGTAAGACTTCAAGTTTTAAAAAACTTTTTAGAAAAATTCTTACTCTGAGGAATATACAGATTCTAATCCTGTTGGGGTTTTCCTGTCAGAAAGTAGTGCTATTCAAACAGATTGTGTTTTTTCAAACTTTTGACTGTGATCCACAGTAAGAAACATATTTTCATTTATTTTTTAGAGACTGGGTCTTGCTCTGTTGCCTAGGCTGGAGTACAGTGGTATGATCACAGTTCACTGCAGCCTCGAACTCCTGAGCTCAAGTGATCCACTTTGGCCTTCCAAAGTGCTGGGATTACAGGTGTGAGACACCATACCTGGCCTGAAATACATTTTATATTGCAGCACAATACAAACACACACACTGTATTTCATTGCATCTAAGATGTTTTTCAGTCACAAATGCTGCCAGTTATAACTGTCAGATGCCATTAATTGTAAGACATACTCCAACTTAGAGATACTAAAATATGGAAAGATGTGCATCTTAAAATAGGCCAAGCGCAGTGGCTCACACCTGTAATCCCGGGGGTGATCCACTCACTTTGGGAAGCCAAGGTGGGTGGATCACCTGAGGTCAGAAGTTCGAGACCAGCCTGGCCAACTTTGTGAAACCCCGTCTCTACTAAAAATACAAAAATTAGCTGGGCATTGTGGATTACAGCCATGTGCCTGTAATCCCAGCTACTCAGGAGGCTGACGCAGGAGAAATGCTTGAACCCAGGAGACGGAGGTTGCAGTGAGCTAAGACCACACCACTGTACTCCAGCCTGGGTGATAAAGCAAGACACCATCTCAAAAAAAAAAAAAAAAAAAAAAAAGTGAATTCAGCTTTCCGCACAATCAAACTGCTCTGGTACTTCAACGAAACAGATTATTTGTTTGTATTCTGGATTCCTGAGCCCGCACACACTGTTACATTAATTGCAGTCTAGTTTCTGCCAAAAGTAGCTGTGACAATGGATATTTATGGAGGCAAGCCAATGGTTCTCACAGTTGGCTGGGCATCAGAATAGCTTATAGAGCTTGTTAAACATAAATGTCAAGCCCTTCCCAACTGAATCAGAATTGTTTATGGTAAAGCTTGACCATCTACACTTTTAGCAAGCTCTGTTGGAATTCTGATGTCCAGCCGGGTTTGAGAATCAGTGCTCAGGGCTTGTCAATCATACATTCCCTTAGTGTTTTCTAAATAACAGCTTTATTGATATATGTCACATACAATAAAATTCACTTATTTTTTTGGAGACAGAGTCATACACTGTTGCCCAGGTGTCATTCACTGCAGCCTCAACCTCCTAGGCTCAAGCCATCCTCCCACCTCAGTCTCCTGAGAAGCTGGGACTACAGGTGCAAGCCACCAAGCCCAGCTGATTTCTTAATTTTTTTGTAGAGATGGGGTCTCACACTACGTTGCTCAGGCTGGTCTTGAACTCCGTCTCAAAAAAGAAAAAAAAAAAGGGTCCTTTAAAAAAAATTTTTTTTCTTTGATAAGAAAACCCCGTCTCTACTAAAAATACAAAAAATCAGCCGGGCGCGGTTGTGGGCGCCTGTAGTCCCAGCTACTCGGGAGGCTGAGGCAGGAGAATGGCGTGAACCCGGGAGGCGGAGCTTGCAGTGAGCCGAGATCGCGCCACTGCACTCCAGCCTGGGCGACAGAGCGAGACTCCGTCTCAAAAAAAAAAAAAAAAAGAAGTGCCCTTTTAGGCCGGGCACGGTGGCTCACTCCTGTAATTTCAGCACTTTGGGAGGCCAAGGTGGGAGGATCACCTGAGGTCGGGAGTTTGAGACCAGCCTGACCAACATGGAGAAACCCTGTCTCTACCAAAAATACAAAATTAGCCAGGCATGGTGGCGCATGCCTATAATCCCAGCTACTCGGGAGGCTGAGGCAGGAGAATTGCCTGAACCTGGGAAGCAGAGGTTGCGGTGAGCTGAGATCACGCCATTGCACTCCAGCCTGGGCAACAAGAGCAAAACTTCGTCTCAAAAAAAAAAAAAGGCCCTTTTTTTTGACGTGAAGTCTCACTCTCTCACCCAGGCTGAAGTGCAGTGGCATGATCTCGGCTCACTGCAACCTCCACCTCCCAGGTCAAGTGATTCTCCTGCCTCAGCCTCCAAAGTAGCTGGGATTACAGGCATGTGCCACTACACACTACTAATTTTTGTATTTTTGGTAGAGACGGGGTTTCACCATGTTGGCCAAGCTGGTCTTGAACTCCTGACCTTGTGATCCGCCCACCTCGGCCTCCCAAAGTGCTGGGATTACAGGCATGAGCCACCAGGCCCAGCCAAGAAGTTCCCTTTTTAAGGGCAAAGAAGCCACCCAGAAGAGCTCTTTACAATCCATTAGGTCAGTTAATACCCCAGCCTCAGGCCTAGAGCAAACGCTGGGGGACTGCAATGACCAAGACTGGTTTAAACTAATGAAGATTTAGCTTCTGGGACTACAGGGGGAAGAGAATGAACAAAATCCAAACTCTTTTGACAAGGAAGAGGGTAGAGGACAGATATGATTATTGGGAAGACAACCAGCAGTATTCGTCATAAGCAAACTACTTATAATCTCCAAGTCTTGTTTCCTTCCCTTGTTTCCTAGAATGGGAACAGCTTTATCATGTGGTTAAATGCAATATCACATTTAAAGCACTTCACGTATGGCACACTAAACATTTATTAGGTAGTAGTTAATTTTGCCTTTATAAAATCTCTAATGAAGGTATTGTTTTCCTTAAAGGGTCATGTGATACATTTAGTGATATGAAAAAATTTTCTCCTGGTCCCTTTCAGCCAGAAATAACGTTAGTGCCAGGAAGCTCAAAGTTGGAATTTGACATTTAAGTGTAATCTGCCTTTTCCTCAGCTGATCTTTAATCTTAAACTGTTCCATTTCATTTTAAAATGTCTCAGCTATGTTTTTAGAAACAGGCAGAGGATAAATTATCAACAAATAAATGAAATATATTTGGGGGACTGAGATATACATACACAAATTAATCATCTGCCTTTAAATTTTTTATTATGCATATATTATTTTATAATTATATATAACATACATACATACACACACACACATATATACCTTTGTTTGTTTTCAGTTTTGCTATGTTGCCCAGGCTGGCCTCGAACTCCTAGACTTAGTTGATCCTCCTGCTTCACCCTTCCAAGTAGCTGGGACCACAGGTGCACACCACCATGCTTAGCTTCAAATGGCTTTTTTAAAAGATTGTATCTGGTGTGGTGACTCAAGCCTATAATCCCAGCACTTTGGGAGGCTGAGGCAGGATCGCTTCAGTCCAGGAGTTTGAGACCAGCCTGGGCAACATAGCAAGACTCTGTCTCTACAAAAATAAAAATTAATTGGGCATGGCGGTGCATACCTATAGTCCCAGCTACTTGGGAGACTGAGGTGGGAAGATTCTTTGAACCCTGGAGGTCAAGACTGCAGTAAGCCATGATCGCACCACTGCACTCATCTTGGGGGACAGAGTGAAACCCTGTCTGGAGAAAAAAAAAAGTGATAAGGCTGGGTGTGGTGGCTCACGCTTGTAATCCCAGCACTTTGGGGGCAGCGGTGTGTGGATCACCTGAAGTAGGGAGTTCGAGACCAGCCTGACCAACATGGAGAAACCCCATCTCTACTAAAAATACAAAATTATCCAGGTGTGGTGGCGCATGCCTGTAATCCCAGCTACTCAGGAGACTGAGGCAGGAGAATTGCTTGAACCCAGGAGGCAGAGGTTGCGGTGACCTGATATTGCACCATTGCACTCCAGCCTGGGCAACAAGAGTGAAACTCCATCTCAAAAAAAAAAAAAAAAAAAAAAAAAAAAGTGATAAAACACTGTATTAGTTCGATTTCACGCGCTGATAAAGACATACCTGAAACTGGGAACAAAAAGAGGTTTAATTGGACTTAAAGTTCCACCTGGCTGGGGAAGCCTCAGAATCTTGGCAGGAGGCAAAAGGCACTTCTTACATGAGAAGCAAGAGAAAATAAGGAAGAAGCAAAATCGGAAGCCCCTGATAAACCCATCAGATCTTGTGAGACTTATTCACTATCACAAGAAAGCATGGTAAAGACCGGCCCCCTGATTCAATTACCTCCCTGTGAGTCCCTCCCACAACACGTGGGAATTCTGAGAGATACAATTCAAGCTGAGATTTGGGTAGGGACACAACCAAACCATATCAAACAAAGAACATAAACATTTCCATCTTGGCCGTGCGGGGTGGCTCATGCCTGTAATCCCAGCACTTTGGGAGGCTGAGCGGGGTGGATCACGAGGTCAAGAGATCAAGACCATCTGGCTAACATGGTGAAACCCCATCTCTACTAAAAATACAAAAAATTAGATGGGTGTGGTGGTGCTCGCCTGTAGTCTCGGCTACTCGGGAGGCTGAGGCAGGAGAATTGCTTTAACCCGGAAGGCGGAGGTTGCAGTGAGCCGAGATAACGCCACTGCACTCCCGCCTAGGTGACAGAGCGAGACTCCGTCTCAAGAAAAAAAAAAAGAAAAAGAAAAATTCCATCTTAACCATCTGTAAAGGAACAGTTCACTGGCATTTAAAATATTCAAATTGTTGTACAACCATCACCATCAACCATCTCCAGAACTCTTTTCATCTTGCAAAACTGAAATTCTGGGCTAGGCGTGGTGGCTCACACCTGTAATCCCAGCACTTTGGGAGGCTGAAGTGGGCAGATCACAAGGTCAGGAGTTCGAGACTAGCCTGGACAACATGTGAAACCCTGTCTCTATTAAAAATACAAAAATTAGCTGGGCGTGGTGGCGGGCACCTGTAATCCCAAATACTCGAGAGACTGAGGCAGAAGAATCATTTGAACCCAGGAGGCGGAGGTTGCAGTGAACCAAGATCACACCATTGCACTCCAGCCGGGGTGATGGTGCAAGGCTCCATCTCAAAAAAACAAAAACAAAAACAAAACAAAAAAACTGAAATTCTGTACCCACTAAAGAATAATTTCCTGTTTTTCCCTCCCCCATCCCCTGGTAACCATTTTTACTGTCTCTATGAATTCGAGTGCTCCAGGTAACTCTTATAAAGGGAATCATACAGTATTTGTCTTTTTGTGACTGGCTGATTTCACTTAACATAACTTTTTCAAGGTTTATCCATGTTGTAGCATGTATATGAATTTCCTTCCCTTTTAAGGCTGTATAATATTCCATTTTATGTATATGCCATATTTTGTTTCTCCTTTCATTCATTGGCGGATACTTGGGTTACTTCCAGCTTTTGGCTCTTGTGAATTAATGATACTTTGAACATGAGTGTACAAATTTTTTTTTTTTTTTTTTTTTTTTTTTTTGAGACAGAGTCTTGCTCTGTCACCCAGGCTGGAGTGCAGTGACTTGATCTCAGCTCACTTCCATCTCCCAGGTTCAAGTGATTCTCGTGCCTCACTCGCCTGAGTAACTGGGATTACAGGCGCACGCCACCATGCCCAGCTAACTTCTATATTTTAATAGAGATGGGGTTTCAACATGTTGGTCAGGCTGGTCTCAAACTCCTATCCTCAAGTGATCTGACCGTGCTGACAGATCTGTAATCCCAAAATGCTGGAATTACACATGTGAACAACTGCATCCGGGCTTTTTTTTAGGCAGGGTCTCACTCTGTTGCCCAGGCTGGAGTGCAGTGGCATGCTATCAACTCACTGCAGCCTCAAACTCCCCGGCTCAAGTGATTCTCCTGCCTCAGCCCCCAAGTTGCTGGAAAAACAGGTACGTGCCACCATGCTTGGCTAATTTTTGTATTTTTGGTAAAGATGGGGTTTCACCATGTTGCCTAGGATGGTCTTGAACTTCTGAGCTGAAGTGATCTGCCTGGCCTCCCAAAGTGCTGGGATTACAGGCGTGAGCCACCGTGCCTGGCCTGTCACAAATATTTTAATCTCATTTAATTATTCATTTGAGTATTAGTAATACCATTTCTTGCCTTTAGTAGTATTCATTAATCTATTTAAAAAGCATGAGCATCTACAACTGTGATGTTGCTTACATTTATAAGGCTTATATCTTGTTAAGGTAGACAGATATTAACATTAAGGTAGGGCCAGGCACATGGTGGCTCATGCCTATAATCTCACCTACACAGGAGGCTGAAGAGGGAGGATTACTTGAGCCCAGGACTTTGAGACCGCCTGGGCAACATAGTAAGACTCCATATCTACAAAAACTTAAAAATTAGCCGTGCATGGTGGTGCACACCTGTAGTCCCAGCTACTTGGAGGGCTGAGGTGGGAGAATAGCTTGAGCCAGGGAGCTTGAGGCTGCAGTGAGCTGTAATCATGCATTCCAGCTGGGGTGGCAGAGTGAGATCTTGTCTTTAAATAAAAACATAAAATAAAAACATTAAGGTAGAATGAAATAAGTAAAATAATAGAAGTATTGTGGAGAGGGAGTGTAAGAGGAACAGTTAATTTTCACTGTGTGCATTCCAGCGTTAAGTGGCTCTTCCAGATCAGAATAAACGCCTAGTCTCCGTTGGCTTTCCTGATACTCCTGACCACTTCTTCTGGACAGGGCATTCTTCTAGGAGTTGAAATTTCTGAAGTGGAAAAGCCATGGCTATTCCAATCTAGGTTGAAACTAAAAAAATGACAAAATACTTTTAAAACCATCAGTAATAAAATTTAAGCTCTTGGCTATAAAGGAACTTCATTTTCAAGGCCATAATGATTTAATTTAGCATAGGTTCATATCTTCATCCTTCATCCTTCCTCCCCCAGTAATTTTACAAATGCTTAGTGTTTCTTAGCCATTTCTTATTTTTTGGTGTTCCTGTTGAATTGAAAAAATACCTGGCTCTTTTAACTGCTAGGCAGTCTGGTCTGTGGTGAATAGAGGAAGTCACAAGTACGGCGAGCTTTCGTTGGCAGCTGATTATTGTCAGTGATGGGATTTCTATGAAGTAACTATATTGAGTAAGGTTACATTTTTAGCTGATTTCTTTCTAGGGCATCATATTCTGTAGCACTTCTGGCTAGCAGCACGAGAGGGTAGGCTGTTTTGACATATTAAGTGATGTAATTTTGTTTAACATACAAACATTATGGATTTAAAGAGGTTTCAGGCCAGGTGTGGTGGCTCATGCCTGTAATCCAAGCACTTTGGGAGGCCAAGGCAAAAGGATCACTTGAGGCCAGAAGTTCAAGATCAGCCTGGGCAACATAGTGAGACTTCACTCCTACAAAAAAATTTTTTAAAACTTAGCCAGGCATGGTGGCATGTGCCTGTAGTCCCAGCTACTTGGGAGGCTGAGGCATAAGGATCAATTGAGCCCAGCAGATCAAGGCTGCAGTGAGCTATGATTGTACCACTGCACTACAGCCTGGGCAACAGAGTGAGACCCTGTCTCTAAAAAATAAAATGAAGAAGTTCAGGCCAGGCATGGTGGCTCAAGCCTGTAATCCCAGCACTTTGGGAGGCCGAGACGGGCGGATCACGAGGTCAGGAGATCGAGACCATCCTGGCTAACAGGGTGAAACCCCGTCTCTACTAAAAAAGTACAAAAAACTAGCCGGGCGAGGTGGCGGGCACCTGTAGTCCCAGCTACTCAGGAGGCTGAGGCTGGAGAATGGCATAAACCCGGGAGGCGGAGCTTGCAATGAGCTGAGATCCGGCCACTGCACTCCAGCCTGGGCGACAGAGCGACTCCGTCTCAAAAAAAAAAAAAGAAGTTCACATCCTAAAGCAAATCGTAGAATCTAAAATACATATTTTCCATGAAACATTTTTCAGTGAGAGTTACTATTGTAATGGAATAGCATTACAAACCTTCATCACAAAGAAACTTTAAAGTTTCTTTATATGTGTAGTGTCACTAGCCCCAAATTGTAGCTGTCAAGAACCTCCCAAAGCATTTGAACTTCCTGTTTATTTATTTATTTATTTTTGAGACAGAGTCTTACTCTGTCACAGGCTGGAGTGCAGTGGCACTCTGGCTCACTGCACTCCAGTGCAGAGCCACTTGGCTCACTGCAGCCTCTGCCTCCTGAGTTCAAGTGATTCTTTTGCCTCAGCCTCCCAAGTAGCTGGGACTACAGGCGCATGCCAACACACCCAGCTAATTTTTGTACTTTTAGTAGAGATGGGGTTTCACCATGTTGGGCAGGATGATCTCGATCTCCTGACCTCATGATCTGCCTGCCTCAGCCTCCCAAGGTGCTGGGATTAAAGGCGTGAGCCACTGCGCCCAGCTACTTCCCGTTTCCTTAAGATAAATTTTTGTTATATTCTATTCAAAAGGCGCTCCCTTCGTTGCTTTTACTCTTGTATTTAATCAGAAAAAAAAGTTTAGAAACAATGAATTTCATTATTTTGCTAAATAGGTAGCACAAAAACACAAAATATCTTCTTTTCTTTTCCTTTTTTTTTTGAGACAGAGTCTCACTCTGTCACCCAGGCTAGAGTGCAGTGGCACAATCTCAGCTCACTGCAACCTCTGCCTCCCAGGTTCAAGCAATTCTCCTGCCTCAGCCTCCTGAGTAGCTGGGACTACAGGCTTGCGCCACCACGCCCAGCTCATTTTTGTATTTTTAGTAGAGATGGGGTTTTGCCATGTTGGCCAGGCTGGTCTTGAACTCCTGACTTCAGGTGATCCACCCCCCTCAGCCTCCCAAAGTGCTGGGATTACAGGCGTGAGCTGCTGCACACAGCCTCTTTTCAAAATATATATACAATGTGGTATTGTAATTAATATTGTCTCTGTAATAAGAATTTTGCCCAGGAGTAGCTATGACTAAAAGTTTCCACCTTTTGAAATTACTAAATCAAGTATTAAAAAGAATTCATCATTGCTAAATTATCCAGCATTACAAATACTTTTTACTTGTTACTGATCTTATTGCTTTCTGGAAAGACTAAAATTAGATAAAATAAACCCATGAAAACTAAGCTACATCCAAGTGGCCATATGCAATTATAGTAACAAGATACTTGGTTGCCTCACACCCATAATCAGGCTTAACATACATATCTGTAGCCAAAGTGACTTTGGGGCCCTCAGAACTCTTCTGAGTACCTGCTTTGGCCTGAAGCTGACATGGGAGCTTCTCCCTAGGCTGACACCAGAGATCCGAGTTGGAATTCCAGAGACAAGCAGGGCTGTCTGGCCCATTTGGCTGTATTCATCCCTTAGTCTATTCAGAATGGTTGAGGTATCTGAGGTATCTGAGTCAAAAGACCCAGCTGATTATCCCACTCTAATCCCTGTGTCGGCATACCACTGAAGTACTAGAGAGGAAGAGGGGTACTAGCACTATTCTGTTTTTTTCTGTCATTCTGACTTAAAAACAGGGAAACGCCACTCACCAGTTACTATGGATCTGTCTTCACTGTTAAGAAATGATGGCCATGACAGTTTCTTAAGAAAATATTTTGATGGTATGATATAAAATCACTAACGTTACTTAATTCTCCCATAACTAGGTCACCAAATAAGTATCCACATTGCGGATAATAGGAAACAATGGTGATTTCCAATCTTTCTATTTTATAGGGCTTTCATTAATGTTCAAAACAATTACCAGTGAGGATTTCCTGAAGAAGTACAGATTTCTGTCAACTTTCACCCTACATTCTATATTTCAATAGTATTAGCTGAATGATTCTGGATAATTTTATATAATCTCAAGTCTTTAGTCTTGAGAATTTAAGGGCTTTGATATTGCTTCCTAGCCTAGTATAAACAAGCAAAAGATTACTAACTCTCAAAACAAGTTGAATGATAAGACTTTTAATTTGGTAGACTTAACAGGCAAAGTCCCTATGAGTAGGCAAATCTGCATGTTGAGTTTTTTTCCAGGTTTAGTTTTAGGTTCACTATTTCTCTCTTTGATGAACACTGCACAAAGTTATTGTATTAGAGCTCCTTAAAGAAAGAATACAAATTGTTTACAACTAGTTTTATCATATACACAAAAAAGCACAATTATAATTTCTATCCCATTCGTAAATTAATGGCAAACCCACAGTAACCTCATAAAGCCATTTTAACATGTGCTAAATAATTCTTTTATCTATACTCTTGTATATTGATCAAATTATTTACATGCTCTTTAAAAATCTTTTACGAATTGAAAGCTATAACTGTCTCTCTTGAAGTCTATCTGCATTACGTAAGCATTGATCAGTCTTGGGTGATTCGTTCATAGCTGCCTGTCTTTGTTGAGTGGTCTTCACAAATCTCAGCAGATTGATGATGGCAGCAGGTGTTACTCCAGGTATACGACTAGCAGCCCCGATCTAAGAATCAATACCACAACAGAAACATAAGTGAGCTATGCTATATCAGATCAAATCCATTTTCCTCCAAATAACAATCTGTATAGTATAGTTTATACAATATTTTCTTTTTTTTTTTTTTTTTTTTTTTTTTTTTGAGACGGAGTCTCTCGCTTTGTCACCCGGGCTGGAGTGCAGTGGCCGGATCTCAGCTCACTGCAAGCTCCGCCTCCCGGGTTTACGCCATTCTCCTGCCTCAGCCTCCTGAGTAGCTGGGACTACAGGCGCCCGCCACCTCGCCCGGCTAGTTTTTTGTATTTTTTAGTAGAGACGGGGTTTCTCCAGGTTAGCCAGGATGGTCTCGATCTCCTGACCTCGTGATCCACCCGTCTCGGCCTCCCAAAGTGCTGGGATTACAGGCTTGAGCCACCGCGCCCGGCCTGATATTTTCTTAATTATTATTTTGATGTATTATCAATGTATTACCTCATAAAGTAGATAAAAGAAATATTATTTATGTCTTCATTTTACAGATGGGAAACTGAGGCACAGAAATGTTAAAATAGCTTGTGTAAGATTACATAACTAATAGATGTTAGAGTATCTGCTTTTTCTTCCCATTAAACTAAGAAAAACTGTAATCAAGTTCCTTTCTTCAAATATAGGTCCACAGTCCCTTATTTGAAATTCTTGAGGCCAGTCTGGGCAAAATAGTGGGACTCTGTCTCTACAGAAAATAAAAAAAAATTAGGTTAGCATAGTGGTACACACTTGTAGTACCAGCCACTCAGAAAATAAAGGTGGGAGGATAGCTTGAGCCTGGGAGGTTGAGAATGCATGAGCTGTGATTATGCCACTGCACTCCAGCCTGGGTGACAGAGTAAGCCCCTCTCTCAAAAAAATAAAATGAAATGAAATCCTTGAGGCCTATGTTTTTGCAATAAGATATATATAATCCTTGAGGCTGTATAAAACGTAACAGCCTCAATAGTGTGTGGGGCAAGCACCCCATATTTTAAATCCTATTAATACTTCTGCAGTGTATTTTTACAGTGAAAGGTATGAATATTCACTCTAAACAGTATAAAGACCATATAGCCTCATGTGAACTGAACTCAGTTTTGCTACCAAATGAGCTTGTGCAAACTTCTGCCAGAGCCTTTTGTATTACGGAATTGTGGGTAAGGGGTTCTGAACTTCTGTGACCAGTGCTGTTCAGGTGAACTTTCTGTGATGATGGAAATCTTCTATAACATGTGCACTGCAATAATGTGGTGTCCAGTATGGTTGCCACTAGTCATATGTGGCTACTGGGCACTCGAAATGTGGCTAGTAAGACTGAAGAGCTAAATTTTACATTTTATTTAATTTTTTCTTTTTCTTTTCTTTTTTCATTTTTTTTTTTTTTTGAGACAGGGTCTCACTCTGTCACCCAGGCTGGGGTGTAGTGGTACAATCATGACTTGCTGCAGCCTATACCTCCTGGGCTCAAGTGATCCTCCCACCTCAGCCTCCCAAGTAGCTGGGACTATAGGTGCGTGCCACTGCACCTGGCCTATTTAATTTTAATTAATGTAAAGAACCACAATTGGTGAGTGGCTATCATGTTGGGCAGTGTGGCAGTGTAGCCTATGATTATCCATACAAACATGACCTGAAATCAATAGGAAAGGACAGCGTTATAAAATTTAAGGCTTATTTTCCTGGTTTCCATGATGACTGTTGCTAAGAATACCATGTTATATTAATGAAATCACTCCTCCCTGTAAAAATAGTTTTTTTCAAATTTTTCTGCAGTCTGTACTTTTGTAATATGCCCCTTTATTTTATGAACCACTACTAAAAAAAAAAAAAAATGCCCATTACACTGTGACACACCATCAACTTTTGAGACATTAAAGATGCAATTGGCCAGGCGCTGTGGTTCACACCTGTAATCCCAGGACTTTGAGAGGCCAAGGCAGACGGATCATGAGGTCGGGAGATCGAGTCCATCCCATGGAGTCCATCCCAGAGACAGGTGAAACCCTGTCTCTGCTAAAAATAATAAAAAAAAAAATTTGCCAAGTGTGGTGGCACACGCCTGTAGTCCCAGCTACTTGGGAGGCTGAGGTAGGGGAATCACTTGAACCCAGGAGGCAGAGGTTGCAGTGAGCTGAGATTGTTCTACTGCACTCCAGCTTGGTGACAGAGTGAGACTCCATTTCAAAAAAAAAAAAGATGCAATTTTAGGGATGTTAAAATGTGGAGAAAAGTGTATCTCAGAATCAGTAAGTAAAGTTTATCAGTCTTTAAACATTTATTAGAAGCCCAATACTAATTACTATATAGTAAATTAAAGGTTTATCTGTTTACACAAAGGAACATGCATACACCCTTTCACAATCAGTCTGAAGCATGTGGTGGGGGCACTCTTTGGCTCCCCTCTTTCTCCCATTAGTTCCCAAGGCAACACTATGGAACTTCTAGGGAAGACTCCAAGTAGTGACTTGAAAACCACTAATATGAGTTATATTTTAACCTAGTATGGTTTCCTTTAAGCCATACATGTGTACTATCTAGCATAGTTTGCACTGATGCTTTATCACGTGGTTGGGACTAGAGAATAGTTCCAATCAAACCAATTCTTGACTTCCAGTTATTTAATTAAAGTTAAGCTTTATCATCTCTCATACAGACATACCAACATCTGTCTTAGAAACATAAGAAATGTTTCTTATGTTCTTAGAAACATAAGAAAAAAATTTGAGGTCAAGTTTCTTTTTTTTTTTTTTTTTGAGACAGGGTCTTGCTCTGTTGCCCAGGCTGGAGTGCAGTGGTGTGATCATGGCTCACTGCAGCCTCAGTGTCTTGGGCTCAGGTATCCTCCACCTCAGCCTCCTGAGTAGCTGGCACTGCAGGTGCATGCCACCATGCCCAGCTAATTTTTGTATTTTTGTACAGATGGGGTCTTGCTGTGTTGCCCAGGCTAGAAGTTTCTTATTATTAAATAAAACGTTATATAGCCATTGTAACCCCAGGTTTAAAAAAATTAAAAAAGCACTGCATCTTTATCTATAACTTGTTTCTATTCCCCTGCCTATTTTTCTTACCGTCTGCGGACGACTAAAATGTAGTTTCTCTCGAACTTCATGGGACAAAGACACATCCCTGATAGTCAAATAATCTATGTCTTTTGGCAGTTGGAGAGCTTCATCTTGCTGAACTCCCTTTATTTCTTGTAGCTGATGGAACAACACTGATTCATAAGTGGCTGGTGAACAAAATCAGAATCATGTTATAATACCCAGATTATATTATACTAACAACTTACATTTATGTAGCCTCTTACAATTTATAAAAAGCTTTTGTGTACATCATCTCATTCAACATTCACTTCATGAGATGGGTTGGGTAGGTGTTCCCTTTTACATAGGAGGAAACTGAAACCAAGATAAATGGAGTGTCTTGCATATTAACTACAACATTCTGTCCAGTAGTTTAGTGCATGTCCTTTTCAAATATCTGGAAAACTAAAAGTAAAAAAAAAGAATTTGTGGCCAGGCGTGGTGGCTTACACCCGTAATACTAACACTTTTGGAGGCTGAGGTGGGCGGACTGTCTGAGCTCAGGAGATCGAAACCAGCATGGGGAACATGGTGAAACGCCATCTCTACTAAAAATACAAAAAAATTAGCTGGGCGTGGTGGCATCCACATGTAATCCCAGCTACTCGGGAGGCTAAGACAGGAGAATCGCTTGAACCCAGGAGGTGGAGAGTGCAGTGAGCCGATATAGCGCTATTGCACTCCAGCCTGGGCAAGGCAGCGAGACTCCGTCTCAGAAAAAAAAAAAGAAAAAAAAAAAAGAAAAGGCTCACTGCAACCTCCGCCTCCTGGGTGCAAGCAATTCTCCTGCCTCAGCCTCCCAAGTAGCTGGAATTATAGGTGCCCGCCACCATGCCCAGCTAATTTTTTTGTATTTTTAGTAGAGATGGGGTTTCACCATGTTGGCCAGGTTAGTCTCGAACTCCTGACCTCAGATGATCTGCCCACCTCAGCCTCCCAAAGTGCTGGGATTACAGGCGTGAGCCACTATGCTCAGTTTCAGTATTTTCATAATAAAAAATTTTCATTATGGAAAACTTTAAAAAATGCAGAGCAACTACCAAAGACACCTGTGGCTTTGATGGTCTATAAACTGACAAAGAGTATTGATACAAAGTAAGTCTTTGTCAATGGTAAAGTATTTCAGTATACTGTCAAAGCCAAAGATAGTATTATTTTTCTCATTATTAAAACATTAGGTGGGGAGAGTATAAAAAGGAAGTTCAGAGTTAAAATATATATATATAAATATATACGCTGGGTACAGTGGCTCACACCTGTAATCCCAGCACTTTGGGAGGCCGAGGCAGGCGGATCACCTGAGGTCAGGAGTTTGAGACCAGCCTGGCCAATGTGATGAAACCCTGTCTCTACTAAAAATACAAAAATTTGCTGGGCCCGGTGGTGGGGCCCTGGTGGCAGGTGCCTGTAATCTTAGCTACTTGGGAGGCTGAGGCAGGAGAATTGCTTGAGCCTGGGAGATGCAGGTTGCAGTGAGCCAAGATCGCACTATTGCACTCCAGCCTGGGCAACAAGAGTGAAACTCCGTCTCAAAAAAAAAAAAAAAAAAAAAACCACACACACATAAATATATATACATAGTCATATATATGCACATTTCAAATAAGTGGTACTATGGAGCCCTCCTATAAAAAATATTTATTTTTGGCCAAGCACAGTGGCTCACGCCCATAATCCCTGCACTTTGGGAGGCTGAGGCGGACGGATCACCTGAGGCCAGGAGTTCCAGACCAGCCTGGCCAACATGGTGAAACCCCGTGACCACTAAAAATACAAAAAATTAGGCGTGGTGGTGCATGCCTGTAATCCCAGCTACTAAGGAGGCTGAGAAAGGAGAATCGCTTGAGGTTGCAATGAGCCAAGATCATGCCACTGCACTCCAGCCTAGGCAACAAGAAGGAAACTCCATCTCAAAAAAAAAAAAAAAAAATACACACACACACATATATACATTTATTTTTAGGAGGACTCTACAGTACCACTTATTTGAAAGGTGCACATAGATCACCTGAAAAGCATGTTTAAATATAGATTCTCAGTGGGTCTGAGGTGAAGCCTGAGAGTCTGTATTTCCTTTTTTTTTTTTTTGGAGACGGAGTCTGGCTCTGTCACTGGAGTGCAGTGGCACAATCTTGGCTCACTGCAAGCTCCGCCTCCTGGGTTCACATCATTCTCCTGACTCAGCCTTCCGAGTAGCTGGCACTACAGGCACCTGCCATCACGCCGGCTAATTTTTCTATTTTTAGTAGAGACGGGGTTTCACCGTGCTAGCCAGGATCCTCTCGATCTGATGTTGTGATCTGCTCGCCTCAGCCTCCCAAAGTGCTGGGATTACAGATGTGAGCCACCATGCCCAGCCAAGATTCTGTATTTCTAACAAGCTTGCAGGTATTGCAATGCTGTTAGCTCAGGACCACACTTTTGAAGAGCACAGAAGTTAACATTATGCTGGTTCAACAGTAATAATGGATCTGTTGTCTATTCTTAATTTGCACAAATGATAAAGGTATGTTAAGTCAAAAATTATTTTCTACCTTCTATTTTCAGTCTTTCAGCCAGCTCTCTACATTTAGTATACTTCTTCAAGGGCTCTGGAACAGCCTTGGCTAATGAATCCATGTCAACTTCCTCATACTTCAGAACATCGAGAGCTCTGCAAATATACGAAAGTTTCGTTAACATAAGGATCCATGTCATATAAGGCAGATCAAGAAAAAGATTCTTTGAAATAATACCAAATCTCAGAATAAATACCAAAAGATTATTTCTCTTTTTTTTTCTTTTTGAGATGGAATCTTGCTCTCTCGCCCAGACTGGAGTGCAGTGGTACAATCTTGGCTCACTGCAATCTCCACCTGCTGGGTTCAAGCAATTCTCCTGCCTCAGCCTCCCTAGTAGCTGGGACTACAGGCATGCGTCACCATGCCTGGCTAATTTTTTGTATTTTTAGTAGAGGCGGAGTTTCACCATGTTGGCCAGGCTGGTCTCGAACTCCTGACCTCGTGATCCACCTGCCTCAGCCTCCCAAAGTGCTGGGATTACAGGTATGAGCCACTGCACGTGGCCCCAGAAGATTATTTCTAAGTATAGTGAGCAAATGCAGCAACATTTACTAAACAGTAGGACCTCAATAAGACGTATCATTTGATTCTCCCCAACTACTTATCAGGAGAATTAAGTTGCTGGTAAGGGTGGCATGGCTGTAATCCATTTGTCTTTCCTTTCATATAGAATATCATCTCATAACAAGGGTTTCACTGAATTCCCTAAGCATTGGAATGTACTTTACATCTAAGCCATGTTAAGTCCTACAGTCCTGTGAATTAGTCATCCTTTTGCATGCTAGGAACCATGACAGGGATCTCCTGCTTTCTTTTACAGAACTCCCTAAGGAAGAACAAGAGGCCATTATGAGCATGTTTTAAGTCTCTGCAAAATAAACTGATAAAAATGATATAGGGGTTCATAAGTCTTTTTCTTTTCTTTCTTTCTTTTTTTTTTTTTGTAGAGACAGGGTTTTGTCATGTTGCCCAGGCAATCTACCTACCTTGGCCTCCCAAAGTGCCAGGATTACATGAGTGGGCTACTGTGCTTGGCTGGTTCATAAATATTCTGTCTGATATATATATTTTTTCTCCTAATTTGGTATAATCTACATGTCAACTTTTACCACATGGAAATTTTTGATAGTCACTTCTCAGTTCTACTTCTACTACCCACTCTGGATGGGCTAAAGCCTCCATGGCCAATGCCTTACCTTTCCTTGGGAGAGGAGAGCAATGTATGCAGATAGTGGGGATAATTACTAAAATTCCCAGGCAACTTACCTAGGCCAACAAAAGAACATGCCTAAGTATTAATGTACATAGATCCAGTGAGATTTCCAATAACTTAATTCATTGGCACTTGTTGAGATCAAACCAGTGAGCAAAACTTCAGCTATGTTTAGTCTTCAGAAGTGCTGGTGCTCCTATGACCACTTTAATCCCTTTTATACTGATCTCAGGTCTCCCCTCTTGATATTACAAAGCCCCCAACCCCAACTTGACCCAGACCCTCTCCTAAAATGGACCTAGCTAGGTCACTTATTGCTCTGTTAATTATTACTTACTTCACTTACACATGCCTTTATTTTGTTGTAATTTATTTAAAAGGTTATTGCCATGGCATTTTTTTTTTTTTTTTTTTTTTTTTTAGAAATAGAAAATTTCATCCTAAAATTTATATGGAATCACAAGGGACCCCAAATAATCAAAACAATTTTGAAAAAAGAACATGGTTAGAGGCCTTACACTTCCTGATTTCAAACATATTACAAAGCTATCGTAATTAAAACAGCATGGTACTGGCACAAAGACAGATATATAGACCAGTGGAAGAGAAAACCCAGAAATAGAAAATTGGCTAGCCATATGTGGAAAGCTGAAACTGGATCCCTTCCTTACACCTTACACACAAATTAATTCAAGATGGATTAAAGACTTAAAAGTTAGACCTAAAACCATAAAAACCCTAGAAGAAAACCTAGGCAATACCATTCAGGACATAGGCATGGGCAAGGACTTCATGACTAAAATACCAAAAGCAATGGCAACAAAAGCTAAAATTGACAAATGGGATCTAATTAAACTAGAGCTTCTGCACAGCAAAAGAAACTACCATCAGAGTGAACAGGCAACCTATAGAATGAGAGAAAATTTTTACAATCTACCCATCTGAAAAAGGGCTAATATCTAGAATCTACAAAGAACTTAAACAAATTTACAAGAAAAAAATCAAACAATCCCATCAAGAAGTGGGCAAAGGATATGAACAGACATTTCTCAAAAGAAGACATTTATGCAGCCAACAGACACAAGAAAAAATGCTCATCATCACCGGCCATCAGAGAAATGCAAATCAAAACCACAATGAGATACCATCTCACACCAGTTAGAATGGCGATTATTAAAAAGTCAGGAAACAACAGGTGCTGGAGAGGATGTGGAGAAATAGGAACACTTTCACACTGTTGGTGGGACTGTAAACTAGTTCAACCATTGTGGAAAACAGTGTAGTGATTCCTCAAGAATCTAGAACTAGAAATAGCATTTGACCCAGCTATCCCATTACTGGGTATATACCCAAAGGATTATAAATCATGCTGCTATAAAGACACATGGATACATATGTTTATTGCAGCACTATTCACAATAGCAAAGACTTGGAACCAACCCAAATGTCCATCAATGATAGACTGGATTAAGAAAATGTGGCACATATATACCATGGAATACTATGCAGCCATAAAAAAGGATGAGTTCATGAACTCCCTTTGTAGGGACATGGATGGAGCTGGAAACCATCATTCTGAGCAAACTATCGCAAGGACAGAAAACTAAACACTGCATGTTCTCACTCATAGGTAGGAAGTGAACAATGAGAACACTTGGACACAGGGTGGGGAGCATCACACACCCGGGCCTGTTGTGAAGTGGGGGGAGTGGAGAGGGATAGCATTAGGAGATATACCTAATGTAAATGACGAGTTAACGGGTGCAGCACACCAACACGGCACAAGTATACATATGTAACAAACCTGCATGTTGTGCACATGTACCCTAGAACTTAAAATAATTAAAAAAAAAAAAAAAAGAAAGAAAACCCAGAAATAAACCCTCACTATATAATCGAATGATTTTGACAAGCATACCAAGACCACCCAATGGGGGAAGAACAGTCTCTTCAACAAATAATGTTGAGAAAGCTGGATATCCAAATAGCAAAAGAATGAAGTTGGACCCTCACCTTATGTCATATACAAAAATCAATACCATATGAATTAAAGACCTAAGGAAAGGCCTTAAGCTATAAAACTTCTAGAAGAAAACATACAGGAAAAGCTTCATGACATTAGCTTTGCCAGTGATTTCTTGGTTGACACCAAAAGCAAAAGTAGACAAATGGAACTACATCCAATTTCGTGTTTTTTTGTTTTGTTTTGTTTTGTTTTAGAGGGAGTCTTGCTCTGTCACCCAGGCTGGAGTGCAGTGGCATGATCTCTGCTCAATGCAACCTCCATCTCCCAGGTTCAAGCGATTCTTGTGCTTCAGCCCCCTCAGCAGCTGGGACTACAGACATGTGCCACCATGTGTGGCTAATTTGTTTTGTTTTTTTGTGTTTGTTTTTTGTATTTTTAGTAGAGATGGGGTTTCGCCACACTGGCCAGGCTGGTCTCAAACTCCTGACCGCTGGTGATCTGCTTGCCTCAGCCTCCCAAGTGCTGGAATTACAGGCACAAGCTACCGTGCCCAGCCTACATTAAGTTTTTTAAAAATGTACATCAAAGGACAAAAACAACAGAGTGAAAACACAATCCACAGAATGAGAGAAAATACTTGCAAATCATATATCTGAAATGGGGCTAATATCCAGAATACATAAAGAACTACAATTCAACTATAAAAAAATTTGGTGAGGCATGGTGACTACGTCTGAATCCTAGCGCTTTGGGAGGCCAAGGTGGGAGAGTTAATTGTGGCCAGGAGTTCAACACCAACCTTGGCAACACAGCAAGATCCTATCTCTACAAGAAATAAAAATCTAGCTGGATGTGGTGGTGTGCACCTGTGGTCCTAGCTACTTGGGAGGCTAAGGTGGGAGGATTACCTGAGTCCTGGAGCTTAAGGCTGCAGTGAGCTATGACTGTACCACTGCACTCTACCCTGGGTGATAGAGGGAGACCCTGTCTCTAGGAAAAAAAACTAAACTGATTTAAAAAATGGGCAAAGAATTTGAATAGATACTTCTCCAATGATATAAAAACAGCTAACAAGCAAATGAAAAGATGCTCAACATCCACTAATCATCAGAGAAATAAAATCAAAGCCACAATGAAATATCACCTCATATCCATTAGGGTGACTACTATCAAAAAACAGAAGATGACAACTGTTGGTGAGTACGTGGAGAAATGAGAAATCTTGTGCAATGTTAAAGGGATTGTAAAATGATGCGATCACAGTGGAAAACAGTTCCTCAAAAAATTAAAACTAGAACTACTGCCAGGTGTGGTGGTGTGAGCCTGTAGTCCCAGCTACTTGGGAGGCTGAGGCGGGAGGATAGCTTGAGCCCAGGAGTTCTGGGATGCAGTGTGCTACGCCAATCGGGTGTCCACACTAAGTTCAGCATCAATATGGTGACCTCTCAGGAGCGAGGGATTACCAGGTTGCCTAGGAAGGGGTGAGCCAGCCCAGGTCAGCCAAAATTCCTGTGCTGATTAGCAGTGGGATCTGTGCCTGTGAAAAACTACTGGACTCCAGCCTGGGCAACATAGTGAGACTCTGTCTCTGGAAAAAAAAAAAAAAAAAAAACTGAGAAAAAAACCCCCACAAAGACCTAGAACTACCATATGATGCTGCAATTCCACTTCTGGGTATACATTCAAAAAAAATGAAAGCAGGGGTCAGGTGTGTGGTGGTCATGCCTGTAACCCCAGCACTTTGGGAGGCGGAGGCAGGTGGTCAGGAGTTCGAGACCAGCCTAGCCAACATGGCAAAACCCCATCTTTACTAAAAATACAAAAAGTAGCCAGGTATGGTGGCGGGTGCCTGTAATCCCAGCTACTTGGGAGGCTGAGGCACAAGAATAGCTTGAACCCGGGGACGAAGGTTGCAGTGAGCAGAAATTGCGCCACTCCAACCTGAGTGACAGAGTGAGACTGTCTCAAAAAAAAAAAAAAAAAAAAATTGAAAGCAGGGTCTTGACGATATCTTTGTATACCCATGTTCATAGCAGCACTAACATGTACATTAACATTTACATTTACAATAAGGTGAAAGCAACTCAAGTGTCCATCAACAGATGAATGGATAAACACAATGTGGTATATACATAAACTGATTTTAAAAACGGGCAAAAAAATGGATATGATAAAAAAAAAAGGAATATCATTCAACCTTAAAAAGGAAGAAAATCCTGTGATGTTACAAGGTAGATGAACCTTGAGGACATTTATTATTATTATTATTGAGAATGGGTCTTGCTTTGTCACCCCGGCTGGAGGGCAGTGGCACAAACACAGCTTATTGCAGCTCGACTTCTTGGGCTCAAGGGATCCTCCCACCTCAGCCTCTCAAATAGCTGGGAAAACATGTGTACACCACCATGCCAGCTAATTTTTGGATTTTTTTGGTAGAGGTAGGGACCCACTATGTTCTCAACTTTGTCTCAAACTCCTGGGCTCAAGGGATCCTCCCACCTTAGCCTCCCAAAGTGCTGGGATTCCAGGCACGAGCCACCATGCCTGATCTAGAGGACATTATGTTACATGAAATAAGCCAGTCACAAAAACACATACTGTATGAATCTCTGAGTCTTTTTTTTTTTTTTTTTTTTTTTGAGAGAAGCCTTGTTCTTGTCCCCCAGGTTTGAGTGCAATGGCTTGATCTCGGCTCACTGCAACCTCTGCTTCCTGGGTACAAACGATTCTCCTGCCTCTGTCTCCCAAGTAGCTGGGATTAAGGTGCCTGCCACCATGCCTGGCTAATTTTTGTATTTTTTAGTAGAGACGGGGTTTCACCATGTTGGCCAGGCTGGTCTGAAACTCCTGACCTTAGGTGATCCGCCCGCCTCGGCTTCCCAAAGTGCTGGAATTACAGGCATGAGCCACCGCGCCCGGCCACATACTGTATGATTCTACTTCTGAGTTATCTAAAGTAGCCAAATCCATAGAAACAGTAGAATAGGGTTACCAGGGGCTAGGGGAAGGAGAGAAAGGGGGAGTTATTGTCTAATGGGTATAGTATTTGAGTTTTGCAAGATGAAAAAGTCCTGGAGATCTATGTTGCAACCATATGAATATACTTAAACTACTGAAATGTACACTTACAAATAGTTAAGATGGTAATTATGTTCTTCTTTTTTGGGGGGATTATGTCTGTAACCCCAGCACTTTGGGAGTTTGTAACCCCCAGCACTAGGAGGATCACTTGAGCCCCAGAATTCGACATAGTTTTAAAATAATCTGTTCACAAGGCTTTGAGCTATTCTCAACTCCAAACTTCAAGACCTGCTTTGAATCAGGCCTAAGCCTCAGAGTACAGAGCTCTGGCAAAGAATGGGTAAGTTAGCATACTTCAACAAAGCCAGGAGGGAATTTCTGAGCTACCTACGACATCAACACATTTCCCTATAATCCTGACGGGAAATGTGTGTATATGTGTTATGCATAGGTGCACATGTACATGCATTTGTGTATCTCTTCTGTTAAATGCCTGTTCAGAGTCAGGTTCAACTGGTCAGTGCTTACTACATAGTCTGGCACGTATGCAGCAAGTGTATTTTTAACCAGATTTTAAAATCTTTTAAGGTTTATATGTCTGGGCATTGATCAAGTGAGTTCATTAAGAAAGGCTAAGGCCGGGCACAGTGGCTCACACCTGTAATTCCAGCACTTTGGGAGGCCGAGGCAGGCAGATCACGAGGTAAGGAGATTGAGACCATCCTGGCTAACACGGTGAAACCCTGTCTCTACTAAAAATACAAACAAAAATTAGCCAGGCGTGGTGGCAAGCGCCTCTAGTCCCAGTTACTCGGGAGGCTGAGGCAGGAGAATCACTTGAACCCAGGAGGCAGAGGTTGTAGTGAGCCAAGATCGCGCCACTGCACTCCAGCCTGGGTGACAGAAGGAGACTCTGTTTCAAAAAAAAAATTTAAAAAGTCTAAGGGGTAGACTGCAAATATTCTCAAATCAAATACGTAGACTGATTCCTCCTGAAGGGAAATATGCCTGAATTAAAAAGGAATCTGGCCAAATTACCTTTTTAAACTTACCTTTTTAAAAAAATCCATCTAAACAAAATGGCTACTCGTGGGATTGGTATGGTAAAAACATAGGTGATACGTTTTCTTTGTGCATCATGTTATTCATCAGTTAGCATCTGAGACTTTTGAAAATGATCACTTCCCAAACTCTCAGTATTCCTCAATACGCATTAGTCACATTCAATGCAAGTTCCTATTATATGAATTAGTATAATATTTGTTATATAAGAAAACATAATGTTATATAAATTCTTTTTTTTTTTTTTTTGATACAGAGACTCACTGTGTTACACAGGCTGGAGTGCAATGTTGTGATTTCGGCTCACTCCAACTTCTGCCTTCTAAGTTCAAGTGATTCTCCACCCTCAGTCTCCTGAATAGCTGGGATTACAGGTGTGCTTCACCACGCTTGGCTAATTTTTGTATTTTTAGTAGACACAGGGTTTTGCCGTATCTTGATTTCTGGCCTCAAGTGATCCGCCCACCTCAGCCTCCCAAAGTGCTGGGATTACAGGCATGAACCACTATGCCTGGCCTGTGTTATAAATTCTTTGTCCAACTTTTGAAATACTGTGAACTCTCCTAAATTTAAACAAATGAATACACAGCTGGAGAAATGAGTCAATTTTAAACTGCTTACACTACAACCATTTCCTGGTGCCAGTTAGCTGGTAAACAAATATATCCACTACTATAGTCTGAATGTTGGTGGTATCCCCCACTTAAATTCATACGTTGGAATTTAATACTCAATATGATAGTTTTTAGAGGTGGGGCCCTTAGGAGGTGATCAGGGCATGAAGGTTCTGGCGCTCATAAGTGGGATTAGTGCCCCTATAAAAGAGGGTTGGGGAGCTTTTTGCCCTTTTGCCATGTGAGAACACAGCAAGAAGGCACCATCTTGGAAGTAAACAGCAAGCCCTCACCAGACACTTAATCTGCTGGTGCCTTGATCTTGGACTTCACAGTCTCCAAAACTGTCAGCAACAAATTACTGTTGTTTATAAATTATCCAGTCTAAGGTGTTTTGTTATAGCAGTCTGAACAGAGAAAGATGTCCACCATCCTTATTTGTGAATGAGGCTGTCATTTCTATGAATGAGATCCCCTGATTTGGAGGATGATTATGCAAATTCTTCAAAACCTGCTGTTACTATTATTAAAAATCTGTTTCACTGGTGGTGCTAGTGCTTTGGGAAACCCTCATGAAAATAAAAACTTGGGCCAGGCATGGTGGCTCATGCCTGTAATCCCAGCACTTTGGGAGGCCAAGGCAGGTGGATCGCTTGAGGTCAGGAGTTTGAGACCAGCCTGGCCAACATGGTGAAACCCTGTCTCTACTAAAAATACAAAAATTAGCCAGGTATGGTGGTGCACGCCTGTAATCCTAGCTACTCAGGAGGCTGAGGCAGGAGAATTGCTTGAATCCGGGAGGCGGAGGTTGTGGTGAGCCGAAATCATGCCATTGCACTCCTGACAGAGTAAGACTCCATCTCAAAAAAAAAAAATTAGCCAGATGTGGTGGCAGGCGCCTGTAATCCCAACTACTTGGGAGGCTGAGGCAGGAGAATCGCACGAACCTGGGAGGCAGAGGTTGCAGTGAGCCAAGATCGTGCCACTGCACTCCAGCCTGGGTGACAGAGAGAGACTCCATCTCAAAAAAAAAAAAAAAAAAGACACTGAAAACTCAGGAACAGAAGTTAGAAAAGATAAAACACCCTGACGAAATGAAATCCAAACAAGGACATATGTCAGATTGCAATTAAGGAAGGAATACTTGGAAAGATTAGAGATAATGAAGAACAGAATTAAAATGTTATATCTTTTTATTTATTATTTATTTATTTATTTTATTTTTTGAGACGGAGTCTCGCTCTGTCGCCCAGGCTGGAGTGCAGTGGCCGGATCTCAGCTCACTGCAAGCTCCACCTCCCGGGTTCACGCCATTCTCCTGCCTCAGCCTCCCGAGTAGCTGGAACTACAGGCGCCCGCCACCTCGCCCAGCTAGTTTTTTGTATTTTTTTTTGAGACGGAGTCTCACTCTGTCCCCCTTGCTGGAGTGCAGTGGCCGGATCTCAGCTCACTGCAAGCTCCGCCTCCCGGGTTCAGGCCATTCTCCTGCCTCAGCCTCCGGAGTAGCTGGGACTACAGGTGCCCGCCACCTCACCCGGCTAGTTTTTTTGTATTTTTTAGTAGAGACGGGGTTTCACTGTGTTAGCCAGGATGGTCTCGATCTCCTGACCTCGTGATCCACCCGTCTCGGCCTCCCAAAGTGCTGGGATTACAGGCTTGAGCCACCGCGCCCGGCCAGTTTTTTGTATTTTTTAGTAGAGACGGGGTTTCACCGTGTTAGCCAGGATGGTCTCGATCTCCTGACTTCGTGATCCACCTGTCTCGGCCTCCCAAAGTGCTGGGATTACAGGCTTGAGCCACCGCGCCCGGCCAAAATGTTATATCTTTAAGTCAAAAAAAAAACAATAATAATAAGGAAAATGGGGATTTAAAAAGGGGGAAAATATACTGGAGACACAGCTCCATGATCAATGCCACCATAATGTGCATAATGTACTTCTAAGCTACAATGATTGCAGATTTATGCCTTCTGGGGATCTTCTCTCATTCTAATTAGTTTAAATTTTTTCAAATAGGAAAAATCAAGGGTAAAATATATAGATTTCGAATTATGTAAGATCCTTAGGAATATATATATCTCTGGAGCAAAAATGTTCTATATTAATGTCTTTTAGACTCAGAGGCCATATAACTAGAATGATGGACAGAAAAGGACAAAAAACCCTAAGATGTAGCAAGGGACTCTTCAAGTCAGTCCACAGAATTTATAACACTGCTTTATTTATCAAAGGAGTTTCCACCAGACATGGTGGCTCACGCCTATAATCCCAGCACTTTGGGAGGCCGAGGCAGGAGAATCGCTTGAATCCAGAAGCTGGGAGGTTGCGGTGAGCTGAGATTGCACCATTGCACTCCAGCCTGGGCAATGAGAGTGAAACTCTGTTTCAAAAAAAAAAAAAAAACTAACTAAAAACAAAGGAGTTTCCTTGCTATAGCTCATGGACAAGATGAGATCATTCCATATTGCTCCAAACCTAGAAAAGAAAGCAGATAACTATTTTTCTTGGTTTGAGCCTTCTAAATCTTATGAAAGCCAAAAGAACTCAATGGGAGCCACAGAGAAATCATATAAAAAATAAAAATAATAATTTAGAATATATATATATATGATTCTGTATATATGTGATTTTTTCTTTTCTTTGAGATAGGGTCTCACCCTGTCACCCAGGCTGGAGTGCAGAGGCGCCATCTTGGCTTACTACAACCTCTGCCTCCTAGGTTCAAGTGATTCTCCTGCCTCAACCTCCCAAGTAGCTGGGATTACAGGCATGTGCTACCACGCCCAGCTAATGTTTGTATTTTTAGCAGAGATGGGATTTCGTCATGTTGGCCAGGCGGGTCTCGAACTCCTGACCTCAAGTGATCCGACTGCCTTGGCCTCCCAAAATGCTGAGATTATAGGTGTGAGCCACTGTATCCAGCCATATATTTTTTAGTACTTAGAAAACAGATGAGTTACAGCTAAAGGATTTTGAAAAGAAGCCAAAAACAAGCTACATCCATTTGAAATGTGTAGGTAGGAACACATAGGTAATGTCTCTCTGAAATGATCTTATTTTTCTATAAAAAGTGAGAAAAGTCTGTATTAAAAATGCATACCTGACAGGCAGACTTCTACTAGTACTTATAGAAACCTCTGGGATTAAATTCTTCCATTTAGAGCTCGAAAACTCAATAGATTTCAACACAGAAATGCCTTCTTCTAAAGAAGACTTCATCCAACAAGCTCTTTCATATCGTTGTTGGGACACACAGCCAGCGTCTTTATACCCTAGGGAGGGGAGAAAGAGAATATAATGAGACGTGTGGTTTTTAAAGCAAATTTTTTCGTAGAGACAGGGTCCACTATGTTGCCCAGGCTGGTCTTAAACTCCTGGCCTCAAGTGATCCTCTTGCATTGGTCTCCCAAATTGCTTAGACTATAGGTGTGAGCCACCATGCCTGGCTGGATTGCAGGACTCAGGAAAGAATTACCTCGAAGCGTGAGCCGGATGTCAGCATTATCAGGGCGCAGTGACAAACGGAACTCTACTCGGCTGGTAAACATGCGGTATGGTTCGCTGGTGCCCAGAGTGGTGAGGTCATCAATCAAGACTCCTATGTAACCTTCTGTTCGGCTAACCACAAAGGGAGGCTTGCGACTGACCCGAAGACTGGCATTGATTCCAGCTATCACACCCTACGAGAGCACTATAATGTTTAAAAGGCCATTATGAACTGAACAAAGGGTTATCCCTTTCAGAACACTACCCGGAAACAATGGCATGGGACACAAAGAAAGCAAGTATTGCCCCTAAAGGATATAATAGAGGTAGAAAATATGATCCATATTCAGAAATAGAATATGGGCAATATATTACTTTAGAATGCTATGATTCATTGTTTTCAGAGATATCTATCTAATCTTCCTGATAAGCCTCTGCGCGGACTAATCTTTTTTTAATCCAGAGACAGGGTCTTCCTCTGTCACCTAGGCTGGAGTGTAGTGGCATAATCTTGGCTCACTGCAGGCTCGACTTCCTGAGTTTAAGCAATCCTCCCACCTCATCCTCCCAAGTAGCTGGGACTATAGGCACATGCCATCACACCTGGCTAATTTTTACATATTTTTGTAGAGATGGGGTCTCACTACATTGCTCAGGCTGGTCTCTAACTCCTGGCTCAAGCAATTCTCTCTCCTCAGCCTCCCAGAGTGCTGGGATTACAGGTGTACACCACCATGCCCAGCCGGTTAATCTCTTTTTTTAAAACCCACCTGTGCCGGGCGCGGTGGCTCACGCCTGTAATCCCAGCACTTTGGGAGGCCGAGGTGGGCGGATCACAAGGTCAGGAGATCGAGACCACGGTGAAACCCCGTCTCTACTAAAAATACAAAAAATTAGCCGGGCGCGGTGGCGGGCGCCTGTAGTCCCAGCTACTCAGGAGGCTGAGGCAGGAGAATGGCGTAAACCCAGGAGGCGGAGCTTGCAGTGAGCCGAGATCGCGCCACTGCACTCCAGCCTAGGCGACAGAGCGAGACTCCGTCTCAAAAAAATAAAAAATAAAAAAAATAAAACCCACCTGTGACATTTCTCTAGCCTTTTCCCACTGCAAATAAAAATAAAATAATTTCTGACTTCCAAGGAATAATAATATAATAATTCCTAATGAAGTATATTAAAATAAATTTTAAACTTCAGAAGCAAACATCTAATCAAAATATGATACACACAGGAGCTCAGAAAAGAGTAATAAAGCCATAGTGTTTTAATAATCCTATTATTGGCTGGGCCAGGTGGTTCACACCTGTAATCCCAGAACTTTGGGAGGCCAAGGCAGGTGGATCACCTGAGGTCAGGAGTTTGAGACCAGCCTGGCCAACACAGTGAAACCATATCTCCACTAAAAATGCAAAAACTAGCTGGGTGTTGTGGTGCATGCCTGCAGTCCCAGCTACTCAGGAGGGCTGAGGCAGGAGGATCGCTTGAACCTGGGAGATCATATCACTGCACTCCAGCCTGGCAACAAGGCAAGACTCTGTCTCAAAAACAAAAACAAAAACAAAAAAGATCCTATTATCTACAAAAGCCATCTCCAAACACCCCCAAACAGAAATTGTCTTCTATTAGTATGAGTTGTATCTAAGATCTATATAGTTAACACAACAGACATTAAAAGGAGAAATGCCAGTTAAATAGTCCCTTTCGGCCAGGCGTGGTGGCTCACGCCTATAATCCCAGCACTTTAGGAGGCCGAGGTGGGCGGATTATGAGGTCAGGAGATTGAGACCATCCTGGCTAACACAGTGAAACCCTATCTCTACTAAAGAATACAAAAAATTAGCCGGGCGTAGTGGCAAGCGCCTATAGTCCCAGATACTCGGGAGGCTGAGGCAGGAGAATGGCGTGAATGCAGGAGGCGGAGGTTGCAGTGAGCCAAGACTGTACCACTGCACTCCAGCCTGGGCGACAGAGCAAGACTCTGTCTCAAAAAAAAAAAAAAAAAAAAAATTGTCCCTTTCAGTTTACATTAACATTTTAACAACTTCTTACTTGAGCTGCAGCTTCTTCATAACCAGTGGTGCCATTGATCTGTCCAGCAAAGAAGAGTCGTTGAACCAAGTGAGTCTCCAGGGAAGGAGTGATCTGACGGGGATCTAAGTAATCATACTGAACACCGTAGCCTGACAAAGAATAAAGACATTAAATAAGTAAATACAGAGCTGGATTTGCTCAAGGTAGACATGCAAACATTACCCTTAAATGCCCTTTAAAAACAGACTATTTAGGTCGGGAGCAGTGGCTCACACCTGTAATCCCAGCACTTTGGGAGGCTGAGGTGGGTGGATCACCTGAGGTCGGGAGTTCGAGACCAGCCTGACCAACATGGAGAAACTCTGTCTCTACTAAAAATACAAAATTAGTCAGGCATGGTGATACATGCCTATAATCCCAGCTACTCAGGGGGCTGAGGCAGGAGAATCACTTGAACTGGGAGGGAGAGGTTGTGGTGAGGCGAGATCGTGCCATTGCACTCCATCCTGGGCAACAAGAGCAAAACTCCATCTCAAAACAAACAAACAAACAAAAACCAGCCTATTTAAAACATACAGGTGTTGGGCTTCATCTTCTGAGGCTCTGAGCAACAATGACTGTAGCTAAGGCCCCCTTACTGACCATTAAAACAATGCCGACTTTATACTGAAGGGCAGCTGTGATCCTCTTTACCTGGCTGAATCACTTTAGCTTTCTCCAAGCCTCTGATGCATGTGATCATTTTCTCTTGTAATTCAGTGGGTAGCGTCATAGATAACCCCTGTGGGTAGATAAGGTCAGAATCCATTCCTTCAGGTTCCAACCAAACCTGATGTAGACGGTTTGGAAAACGCAAAACTTTTGATTCAATGGAGGGACAGTATCTAGAACAGAACATTTAAATAAACTTGAAATGAACAAAAGAGGATTGACATCATTTCTTGAAGTAATTGAGCACTGACATTTTGTCCTTACCGAGGTCCTCTTGTTGTTTCCTTAACATGACTATTAAGGTGAAGGTTATTAAGGACAATCTCATCCACTCTAGGGTTGGTGTAAGTCAAGTAACATGGCAGCTGATCTTCTGGCTGAAAAACAGTAACCAGACGCAATACTGATTTGCTTCTCTACTAGTTTCTCTCTTATCCAAATAAATTCCATATGATACGTACTGATTTTAACAGACACTAAACTTGTGCATAATGCCTAGTATTACTTATGAAGTATTCTTGCCAAAAATAAACATCCCAAAAGATGAAGTTAAAATTTAAGCAAACCTCTAAATTTAACCAGTAGTTTAATATTTTTTTTTTTTTTTTAGATGGAGTCTCACTTTGTTGCCCAGGCTGGAGTGCAGTAGCGTGATCTCAGCTCACTGCAACCTCCGTGTCCCGGGTTCAAGTAATTCTTCTGCCTCAGTCTCCCGAGCAGCTGGGATCACAGGCAGGCACCACTACGCCTGGCTAATTACTGTATTTTTGGTAGAGACAGGGTTTCACCATGTTGGTCAAGCTGGTCTCAAACTCCTGACCTCGGGTGATCCACCTGCCTCAGCCTCCCAAAGTGCTGGGATTACAGGCATGAGTCACCACACGCAGAGCCACCGCGCGCAGCTGAGGGTTAACTTTCAATAGATCGCAGTGAGGTAGTTGCTCTGCTGTGTCTGAAACCCCACCCCAGAAGCAGGTCATATAGGAATGGTTCAGTGTCAGGTTCTCCACAAAAATGCGCTGCATGACGGGCAAGGGGGCAGCTGCCTTTCCAGCAGCACCACCTGATATTGTTTCAAAAAGCTTAATTTAGGCTGGGCATGGTGGCTTACGCCTGTAATCCCAGCATTTTGGCAGGCTGAAGGTGGATCACCTCAGGTCAAGAGTTTGAGACCAGTCGGGTGCAGTGGCTCACGCCTATAATGCCAACACTTTGGGAGGCTGAGGCGGGCAGATCACCTGAGGTCGGGAGTTCGTGACCAGCCTGACCAACATGGAGAAAACCCATCTCTACTAAAAATACAAAATTAGCTAGATGTGGTGGCGCATACCTGTAATCCCAGCTACTCAAGAAGCTGAGGAGGGAGAATCGCTTGACCCTGGGAGGTGGACGTTGCAGTGAGCCGAGATCGCGCTGTTGCACTCCATCCTGGACAACAAGAGTGAAATGCTGTCTCGGAAAAAAAAGAGTTCAAGACCAGCCTGATCAACATGGTGAAACCCTGTCTCTACTAAAAATATAAAAACAAATTAGCCGGGCATGGCGGTGGGCACCTGTAATCCCAGCTACTAGGAAGGCTGAGGCAGGAGCATCACTTGAACCCAGGGGGCAGAGGCTGCAGTGAGCTGAGATCGCCCTATTGTACCACAGCCTGGGCAACAAGACTGAATCTCCATCTCAAAAAAACAAAACAAAACAAAAAATGCTTATTTGATCAGGCACGGTGGCTCATGCCTATAATCCCAGCACTTTGAGAGGCTGAGGTAGGTGGATGGCTTAAGCCCAAAAGTACGAGACCAGCCTGGATAATATGGCGAGACCCTGTCTCTATTAAAAATAATAATAAATGAAAAAAAAATTTTTTTGAATAAAAGCTTAATTTACAAAATATATAAGGTTTATAAAAGTAATGAAATTTAAGATTTGCCAGGCACTGTGGCTCACGCCTGTAATGCTAGCACTTTGGGAGGCTGAGGAGGGCGGATCACCTGGATCACCTGAGGTCATGAGTTCAAGACCAGTCTGGCCAACATGGCAAAACCCCGTCTCTATTAAAAATACAAAAATTAGCCAGTGTGGTGGCAGGAGCCTGTAATCCCAGCTACTCAAGAGGCTGAGGCAAGAGAATTGCTTGAACCTGGGAGGCGGAGGTTGCAGCAAGTCGAGATCGCGCCATTGCACTCCAGCCTGGGCAACAATGGCAAAACTCTGTCTCAAAAAAAAGAAAAAAAAAAAGTCGGGCACAGTGGCTCATACCTGCAATCTCAGCACCAGCACTTTGGGAGGTTGAGGCAGGCGGATCACCTGAGGTCAGGAGTTCAAAACCAGTCTGGCCAACATGGTGAAACCCCGTCTCTACAAAACTATAAAAATTAGCTGGGCATGATGGCAGGTGCCTGCAATCGCAGCTACTAGGGAGGCTGAGGTGGGAGAATCGCTTGAACCCAGGATGCGGAGATTGCAGTGAGTCAAGATTTCGCCACTGCATTCCAGCAGGGTGACAGAGTGAGATGGTCTCAAAAAAAAAAAAAGAAATTTACGATTTATGGGGAAATACCCAATTAGCCAAGTTAGCCAATCCCTTTTAGATAGATTACTTCTTTAGGCTGAGCGCAATGGCTCATGCCTATAATCCCAGCACTTTGAGAGGCTTAAATGGGTGGATCACGAGGTCAGGAGTTTGAGACCAGCCTGGCCAATATGGTGAAACCCCATCTCTACTAAAAATATAAAAATTAGCTGGGCATGGTGGCGCACACCTGTATACTCGGGAGGCTGAGGCAGAAGAATTGCTTGAACCCAGGAGGCAGATGTTGCAGTGAGCTGAGATCATGCCACTGCTCTCCAGTCTAGGTGACAGAGCAAGTCTCCATCTCAAAAAAAAAAAAAAGGATTGCTTATTTGGCTGGGTTCGGTGGTTTACACCTGTAATCCTAGCACTTTGGGAGGCCAAGGCGGGTAGACCCTTTGAGCCCAGGAGTACAAGACCAGCCTGGGCAACATAGTGAGACCCCATTTCTCAAAAAAATTTTAAAAATTAGCCAGGCACAATGGCTCACGCCTATGGTCTCAGTTACTCGAGGGGGTTGAGGTGGGAGGATCACTTGATCCCAGGAGGTCAAGGCTGTAGTGACCCATAATTGTACCACTGCACTCCAGCCTGGGTGACAAGGTGAGACCCTATCTCAAAAAAAAAAAAAAAAAAAAAATCACTTTTTTGCACTATAAGCAATAGTGCTATAAAGTGAACTACTGCCAAAAAAAAAAAAAAAAAAAAAGTTACAATACTTCCTGCTGTGAATAGCCAATATCAGCTGTAAGCCAGGTTTTCATAAAGTATCTTACCTTAATCCATACTGTCTCATTGGTAAAGCTGAATGGTACGGATGGATTGTCCGGTGTCTGCTTGTTTAGAATACTGAAATTAATGGAGTCTTTGGCAATTCGGGGTGGAGTCCCAGTCTTCAACCTTCCCACCACAAACCCTAACTTCTCCAGCGTCTGAGCCAATCCTATAGAAGGCTGATCCCCTAAACGTCCTGCTGGATGCATCTCCAATCCAATTACAATCATGCCTCTCAGAAATGTCCCAGTAGTCAGAATCACACTCTCTGCATATACTGTGCTTCCATCCACTAAATAACAAGAAAAAAGAATAAAGTCATTATCTATCTATCTATCTATCTGTATATCTATCTTTTTTTTTATTATTATACTTTAAGTTCTAGGGTACATGTGGATAACATGCAGGTTTGTTACATATGTATACCTGTGCCATGTTGGCGTGCTGCACCCATCAACTCGTCAGCACCCATCAACTCGTCAGTTATACCTGATGTAAATGACGAGTTGATGGGTGCTATCTATCTATCTATCTATCTGAGACGAAGACTTGCTCTATCGCCAGGCTGGAGTGCAGGGGTGCAATCTCGGCTCACTGAAACCTCCGCCTCCTGTGTTCTCCTGCCTCAGCCTCCCAAGTAGCTGAGATTACAGGCACGTGCCACCACGCTCAGCTAGTTTTGTATTTTTAGTAGAGATGGGGTTTCTCCATGTTGGTCAGGCTGGTCTTGAACTCCCGACCTCAGGTGATCCACCCACCTCAGCCTCCCAAAGTGCTGGGATTACAGGCGTGAGCCACCGCACCCGGCCTAAAGTCATTTTTCAATTGTTACCATGGATAAAAATGGAATGTGATTATTTTTTTATTAGAACTACAGAAAAACTATCAGTCTTTAGAAACTTGAGAATCATATTTAATATTTTTGTTTTTTCAAGCCATATCGACATATAACAGACACATAAAAAAACTGCATATATTTAGAGCATGCAACATGGTGTTCTGATACAAGTATACCTTCTGTGATGATACCCATAATCAAGCTAATTAATATAACCATCAGCTCACATAGTTACACATTTTGTTTGTGTGGTGAGAACACTCACGATTTGCTCCCTTAGCAAATTTCAAGTATATCATACATTATTATTAACTACAGTTACCATACTGCTCACTAGATTGCTAGAACTTATTCAACACTTACAGCTGAAAATGTGTAAACTGTGAGCAGTATCTTCCCATTTCCCATACCCCAGACAAAGCATTTTAAATGAGTCAGAAGGCTACATGTATCAATCTCAATCTAAGCAATGTAGGAGAGAGAATACAATGTGTTATCACCAATTCACATGTACCTAAAATCCTATCAACACTAAAAAGTCTCAATTAATTTAAAAAATTAATTAATTTTAGCCTTCAGGATAAATATGGCATATAACCTCACATTTTTTCTCCCTTCTAAAACTCAAAGAAAATCCAATAGGGGAATAAAAAAGGTATAAAACCAAAAGGACAAGTAATGAAAAAGAACCAGTCAGAACACGAGAAATTTCAATATATTTTTGAAAGATAGAAAGTGGTTAAAAGAATGGTAACTCACCTAGCAGAGAGGAGACAGCTATAACTTAAGTATTAATATCTGAAGAGAAGATATCAATGAGATGAACAAATTTGCCCTGCAAAGGCTCAGAAATTGGAGAACTGAGAATAAGAACTGACGAGGAATGTAGAAACGAAACTTGGGTCAGAAAATAAAATAAACAGCTGACATTTGCACATTAAGGTTTTGTTCTCAGATAGCTCTACCTTACAGTAAAATGGAGGTTTATTCTTCAGGTAATGGGGACTTTTTGTTTAATGGGTACAGAATTTTAATTTGGGATGATGAAAAAGTTCAAGAGACAACTGGTGGAGATCAGTGCACAATACTGTCAATGTACTTAATAGTACTGAATTGTACACTTAAAAATGGTTAAAACGGTACATTTTATGGTTTGTATATTTTACCACAAAAAATTGTTACTGTTGGGCCTACAAAATATGGACAGGGTCACAAAATAGCATTTAAAGATATTAAATTAAATTGGCCAGGCGCAGTGGCTCATGACTATAGCACCAACATTTTGAGAGACTGGGGCAGGAAGATCACTTCAGCCCAGGGGTTCAAGACCAGTCCTGGCAACATAGTGAGACTCCCATCTCTACAAAATAATAGTAATAATAATAAATCAGCCAGAGGTGGTGACACATGCTTGTGGTCCCAGCTGCACAGGAGGCTGAGGCAGGACGATCACTTGGGCCCAGGTGGTCGAGGCTACGGTGAGCCGTGATCATGCCACTGCACTCCAGCCTAAGCAATAGGGCAAGAACTTGTCTCAAAAATAAATAAATAAACAATTTAAGGGTATAAACTTAAATACTAATAAAAACAATATAACCATTAAATCTGGAAAATAAAGAAAGTCGGAGGAGAAAAAGAAATGAAAGCAAAACTAGTAATTGTTACTTGAGGGAAGTCAGTGAGCATATTATATTATATATAAAATCATAGCTTTTAAGGTAACCATCAGAACAAACCCACAAACTTAAAAAATAAAATAAAAAGCATGGTCTCCAAAAGCAAAGCAAACAAAGATTAAGGTTTTTTTTTTAAAAAAGTACAGAGAACAGTGTGTTTGTGTATAATATGCTATGATTTGAGAAAACAATAAAAAATATGTATACATATGCATGAAGACATGTACATATGCCTAGGTAGAAAGACTACACAAGAGATTAACAAAGCAATGCTCCTGAGAAAGAAAACTGGCTGGTTGAGGGGACAAAGTGAAGGAGACAGACCATCTTTTTTTCCTTTTGAGACAGACTCTTGCTCTCACCCAGGCTGGAATGTAGTAGTGAGATCTCAGCTCATTGCAACCTCCACCTTCCAGGTTCCAGTGATTCTCCTGCCTCAGCCTCCTGAGTAGCTGGGACTACAGGTGTGAGCCATCATGGCTGGCTCATTTTTGTATTTTTAGTAGAGACAAGTTTCACCATGTTGGCCAGACTAGTCTCAAACTCCCAACCTCAGATGATCCACCTGCCTCAGCCTCCCAAAGTGCTGGGATTACAGGTGTGAGCTACAACGCCCAGCTAAGACAGACTATCTTTTCACTCTATATGCTTTTTGTAGCTTTTAAGTTGTTTGCCCTAAGTATGTATTTCCCAATCAAGAAAATTAATTAATCTATAATAAAAATGAAAATGGGAATTAAGATATGTATTTTAAAAGATGACACTCCCAGGCTGGGCATGGTAGCTCATGCTTGCAATCCCAGCACTTTGGGAGGCCGAGGAGGGCATACCACGAGGTCAGGAGATGGAGACCATCCTGGCTAACGCGGTGAAACCCTGTCTCTACTAAAAATACAAAAAATTAGCCAGGCATGGTGGCACGCGCCTGTAGTCCCAGCTACTCGAGAGGCTGAGGCAGGAGAATCGCTTGAACCCAGGGGACAGAGGTTGCAGTAAGCTGAGATCGCGCCACTGCACTCCAGCCTGGGCTACACAGCAAGACTCTGTCTCAAAAATAAATTAAAAATTAAAATAGCCGGGCGCGGTGGCTCAAGCCTGTAATCCCAGCACTTTGGGAGGCCGAGGCGGGCGGATCACGAGGTCAGGAGATCGAGACCATCCTGGCTGACACGGTGAAACCCCGTCTCTACTAAAAAATACAAAAAAAACTAGCCGGGCAAGGTGGCGGGCGCCTGTAGTCCCAGCTAC
This sequence comes from Macaca mulatta, assembly GCF_049350105.2. Taxonomy (NCBI): domain Eukaryota; kingdom Metazoa; phylum Chordata; class Mammalia; order Primates; family Cercopithecidae; genus Macaca; species Macaca mulatta. The sequence continues at coordinate 112,203,489 of NC_133409.1, forward strand.
TGGGGAGGCTGAGGCAGGAGAATTGCGTGAACCCGGGAGGCGGAGCCTGCAGTGAGCTGAGATCCGGCCACTGCACTCCAGCCTGGGCGGCAGAGCGAGACTCCGTCTCAAAAAAAAAAAAAAAAAAAAAAAAATTAAAATAAATAAAAATAAAATAAAATAAAAGATGACACTCCCTGGCACAGCCTCTCTTACCATTTTGTTCCCAAAATGCTAGTGGGCAGCCGTATTATTCTCTTAGGTGGAAAATTGATTCTTCTGAGAACTAACAGACATTGATATCTCATTCACCAGTCCAAAAGGCTGGTTCAAGTCTTTTCTTTTTTTTTTTTTTGAGACGGAGTTTCGCTCTTGTTGCCCAGGCTGGAGTGCAGTGGCACTATCACGGGTTACTACAACCTGCACCTCCAGGGTTCAAGTGGTTCTCCTGCCTCAGCCTCCCGAGTGGCTGGGATTACAGGCATGCGCCACCACACCTGAGTAATTTTGTATTTTTATAGAGACAGGGTTTCTCCATGTTGGTCAGGCTGGTCTCAAACTCCCAACCTCAGGTGATCCACCCACCTCAGCCTCCTAAAGTGCTAGGATTACAGGCACGAGCCACCGCGCCCGGCAGTTCAAGTTTTAATCACCTCCAGAATTAGCCAGGCAATAAAATTGTGCACACATAAATCCTCCAGTCAGTGTTTTAGTGCCTTATTTATTTATTTAGAGACAGAGTCTCACTCTTGTTGCCCAGGCTGGAGTGCAGTGGCACTATCTTGGCTCACTGCAACCTCCGCCTCCTGGGTTCAAGTGATTCTCCTGCCTCAGCCTGCCTCTTGAGTAGCTGGAATTACAGGTGCATGCCACCACACCCAGCTAATTTTGTATTTTTAGTAGAGACAGGTTCATCACGTTGGCCAGGCTAGTCTCGAACTCCTGACCTCAGGTGATCCGCCCACCTCGACCTCCCAAAGTGCTGGGATTACAGGCGTGAGCCCCCGTGCCCGGCCTAGTGGTTCATTTAAAAATATAACAGGCTGGGCATGGTGGCTCATGCCTATAATCCCAATACTTTGGGTGATTGAGGTGGGAGGACACTTCAGCCTAGGAGTTCAAGACCAGCCTAGGCAACATAGGGAGGCAACATAGGGAGATCCCACATCTCCAAAAAAATTAAAAATAAGCTGGGTGTGGTGGTGTACATGTATAGTCCCAGCTACTTGGGAGATTAAAGTGGGAGGATCACCTCTGGAAGGTGGAGGCTGCAGTGAGCCATCATAGTGCCACTGCACTCCAACCGGGGTGACAGAGTAAGACCCTGTCTCCAAAACCAAAAACGCAAAAAAGTAAACAGAAAACCAAAGTTCACTAGATATTTAAAGGAAGTTGTGTACATGAAAGAGAGCAGCCCAAACACATAAACAGAAGTAAAAAATCGAGAAGGCCAGGCGTGGTGGCTCACATCTATAATACCACCACTTTGGGAGGTGGAGGTAGACGGATCACTTGAGGTCAGGAGTTCGAGACCAGACTGGCCAATATGGTGAAACCTTGTCTCCACTAAAAACACAAAAATTAGCTGGGCATGGTTGCTGGTGTCTGTAATCCCATCTACTTGGGAGGCTGAGGCAGGAGAATTGCTTGAACCCAGGAGATGGAGGTTGCAGTGAGCCAAGATTGTACCACTGCACTCCAGCCTGGGTGACAGAGTAAGACTGTCTCAATAAATAAGTAAATAAATAAATAAATAAAATACAACAATTATTAACTCAAGGCAAAACCAAGTATATGAAAGGGACAAACATAATACACTTCTGTGCAGTAAACAATACTTAGTCAACAATGTAAATACTATCAACCAAAAATTATGGTATAATTATATTAGAAGGAGAAAGGGAAGGAAAGTTGGATATTAAAGAGAATTACCATAATAATAAGTTAATAGGCTGGGCACAGTGGCTCACGCCTATGATCCCAGCACTTTCGGACACTGAGGCGGGCGGATCGTTTGAGTTCAGGAGTTCAAGACCAGCCTGACCAATATGGTGAAACCCTGTCTCTACTGAAAATACAAAAAATTAGGCGGGCATGGTGGCAGGCGCCTGTAATCCCAGCTACTTGGGAGGTTGAGGCAGGAGAATCGCTTGAACCTGGGAGGGGAACGTTGCAGTGAGCTGAGATGGTACCACTGCACTCCAGCCTGGGCGACAGAGCCAGATTCCGTCTCAAAAAATGTTAATAGATGGCTGGGTGCGGTGGCTCACGGCTGTAATCCCAGCACTTTGGGAGGGCAAGGTGGCTGGATCACGAGGTCAGGAGATAGAGACTATTCTGGCCAACATGGTGAAACCCCATCTCTACTAAAAATACAAAAATTAGCTGGGCATGGTGGTACATGCCTATAGTCCCAGCTACTCAGGAGGCTGAGGCAGAATCGTTTGAACCCGTGAGGCGGAGGTTGCAGTGAGCCAATATCGCACCACTGCATTCCAGCCCAGCACAGTGAGACTCCGTCTCAAAAAAAAAAAAGTTAATATATAAAGTCTAGAACTGTAAATTAGGAAGTAAAAGCATAAGCCTGCTTTTTAGACATATGGAAGTATATATAAGTGACAACTAAAAAAGTTGAAGTGTCTGTCTCCGGTGAAGTAGATGGTTGTTTTCCCACATAAATTTCAAAATTTCTTATTTATTTATTTATTTATTTATTTATTTATTTATTTTGAGACAGAGTTTCGCTCTTGTTGCCCAGGCTGGAGAGCAATGGTATGATCTCAGCTCACCGCAACCTCCGCCTCCTGGGTTCACGCGATTCTCTGGCCTCAGCCTCCTGAGTAGCTGAGATTTCAGGCATGTGCTACCACACCTGGCTAATTTTGTATTTTTAGTAGAGACGTGTTTCTCCATGTTGTTCACGCTAGTCTTGAACTCCCAACCTTAGGCGATCTGCCCGCCTCAGCCTCCCAAAGTGTTGGGATTACAGGAATGAGCCACTACACCCAGACTTATTTTTTATTTATTTTTTTGACACAGGGTCTCACTCTGTTGCCCAGGCTGGAGTGCAGCAGCACAATCACAGCTCACTGAAGTCTCAACCTCCTGGGCTCAAGCAATCCTCCCACTTCAGCTACTTGAGTAGCTGCGACTACAGGCACCTGCTACAACACCGGCTAATTTTTGTATTTTTTTGTAGATATGGGGGTTTTGCCATCTTGCTAAGGCTGGTCTCAAACTCCTGGGCTCAAACAATCCACCTACCTCAGCCTCCCAAAGTGCTAGGATTACAGGCATAAGCCACCATGCCCACACTCTTTAAATATTTTAAGAAAAAATTATATGCATGATTTGATAAAAAAATACATAACTGTTTTACATAAAAATATATATAAGCTGTTAAAATATGAATTTTTGAAAAAATTAAAGTCAGAACCAGAAAAAACAGAAATTACAATAGATGGGGAGAGAGGGAGACATAAATATGCAGATTATAAAGTTCTACACTAAGATGGAACATGGTACTTACTGATGAGCCTAGAATTTGAGCATCATAAATGTCAAGGTGAAAAGAGAAACGTATTTATTTATACAGTTTTCCTCATCCAGGTAGAGAAAATGCAACAAGTTCCTTGAATAAGCAACATATCTCCATACTTAGCTCTAAAATAAATTTATCACATGGAATATGATATGCTGTTATCACACACCATCTATAACCAATACGTACCCAAAACAACCCCACTGACACGGCATTTCCCAGTGTGTTCAGGCTCTGGTTCTGTAAGAATAAGATCTTCTACAGCTCCCTCCTGAACAGTAAGCAGTGGTGTATTCAAGATTTCTTTCTGTCAAAAGAAAATATCAGTTGAAACATGGTAATTAAACAATCACTATAATCTTTCCTGTGCTCATGCCCTATTCTTACCTGCATGTTCTGTTTATAGAGTTTCCTATCAATCTGAGCTCTCAGACCCCACACAGCCGGTCCCTTACGCCGGTTTAAAACTTTATAATGTACACCAGACTGGTCACAGATGCGAGAACACAGGCCATCCAAGGCATCTACTTCCCTCATTAAATGTCCCTTTCCGATGCCACCAAAGGAAGGATTACATGACATCTGACCTAAAGAGAATAGACATAAACAAAATAAATATATGAGCACTTTGTACATAGTGACTACTTAATAAGAAAATATTTATACAGGTGACTATAATCATCTCATACGATAAAAAACAGAAAACGTGAAAGATATACTACAAAGAAAATCCCAAAGACCCAATGGGATGCAGAAGTGTCCAGGGCAATCTGGATGACAAACCACTTTCTGAACTTCCTTTTGTTTTTTTTTTAAGATGGAGTATCACTCTGTTACCCAGGCTGGAGTGCAGTGGTGCAGTCTCGGCTCACTGCAACCTCTGCCTCCCGGGTTCAAGCAATTCTCCTGCCTCAGCCTCCTGAGTAGCTGGGATTACAGGTGTCCGGCACCATGCCCGGCTAATTTTTGTATTTTTGGTAGAGACAGGTTTCACCATGTTGACCAGGCTGGTCTCAAACTCCTGACCTCAGGTGATCTGCCCACCTCAAGTGATCTGCCCACCTCAGCCTCCCAAAGTGCTGGGATTACAGGGCTGAGCAACTGCGCCCGGCCTGAACTTTCTTTTGAATCTCTTCCTTGATGCATATTTTTACTGTTTCACTAGGTTGCCTTTTCCTTTCAAATTATGCAACAAGTTCCTTACCCCATGAAACCTTTCTAAATCAAGTACACTTGGTTTTTTAATTTTTTGTTCTTTTTTGATACAGCACCAGAGGAATCTACCAAATCAAGCACACTTGTAAGAAGTCCCTAGTCCTTCAACATAAATAAGGACAAAAATAAATAAAGAAATAATAAAAAACAGAGTCGGGTGTGGTGGCTCACACCTGTAATCCTAGCACTCTGGGAGGCCAAGGAGTGTGGATTGCTGGAGCTCAGGAGTTTGAGACCACCCTGGGCAACACAGTGAAACCCCATCTCTACTAAAATACAAAAATTTAGCCAGGCGTAGCACTTTGCGCCTGTAAACCCAGCTACTTGGGAAGCTGAGACAAAAGAATCACTTGAACCTGGGAGGCAGAGGTTGCAGTGAGCCAAGGTGGCACCATCACACTCTAGTCTAGGTGACAGAGTGAGACTCTGTCTCAAAAAAAAAAAAAAAAAAAAGAAAAGAAAAAAAAAAAAGAAGAAGCCCCTTGGGCACTGGTTGAGCTACAACCAATTATGTCTTCCATAAATGCCATCTGATACTTTCTTTTTGCACTTACTGTGCAGAATTAAATATAATTAAATTACAAATTTCTTGAGAGTGAAGACCATATTTTATACCTTTCCCTTACATTTACCCAGTCTTACTTGGAGGTCTAAACCCATGTGGTTACCTCAAAAGTTTTGGGAGGTGAAGGGATGGGCAAGTTGTGTCAACATCCACATATCCACTGCCATCACATCAAGAATCAAGACCTCCAAAAGTTAATATTATTATTTTTTTTGAGACACAGTTTCGCTCTTGGCACCCAGGCTGGAGTGCAATGGCATGATCTCAGCTCACTGCAACCTCCACCTCCCGGGTTCAAGTGATTCTCCTACCTCAGCCTCCCGAGTAGCTGGGATTACAGGCACATGCCACCACGCCTGGCTAATTTTGTATTTTTCATAGAGACAGGGTTTCTCCATGTTGGTCAGGCTGGTTTCAAACTCCTGACCTCAGGTGATCTGCTCGCCTTGGCCTCTCAAACTGCTGGGATTACAGGCATGAGCCACGGCGCCCAGCCAAGACCTCCAAAAGTTTTAATGGTCTTCACAGGGAGACTGGATAGCACTGTGATGATGAGCATGAAGTGTCATTATGAGGAGTGTGAAAGAGATCTGGCTCAATTTCTAGACCTACCACTTATGAGCTCTGTGATCATGGCAAGTTACCTAACATACCTTAGTCTCTCTACTGTAAAAACAGGAATGACAGCTGGGGTAGATTATTTTCCTCCTCCTTCCTTTAAAATAGAAGATTCCTGGGCTCCTCAAATGCTGGGATTACAAGCGTGAGTAATCACCCCTGGCCTAGGTCTTTATTTTATTATTTTTTAAAATATAGAACGCTTCACAAATTTGTGCATCATCCTTGTGCAGGGGCTATGTTAATCTCTATATCATTCCAACTTTATGTGTTGCCAAAGCAAGCACTAGATCTTTATTTTTTAAAAATATAAACAATAGGTTTATATTGTTTAAAAATATAAACAATAATTATATAATTATATTAAATAATAATGTAATAATAATAAATCGTTTATTAAGCGGTTCTTGTGTTTTTATTTTTAAAAAATCATTTACAGACGACTATGTTGCCCAGGCTGGAGTGCAGTGACTACTCAGGCACGATCGTTGCACATTACAGGCTTCGCTTTCTGGACTCAAGAACTTTTCCTAGGCCGGGCGCGGTGGCTCAAGCCTGTAATCCCAGCACTTTGGGAGGCCGAGACGGGTGGATCACGAGGTCAGGAGTTCGAGACCATCCTGGCTAACACGGTGAAACTCCGTCTCTACTAAAAAATACAAAAAACTAGCCGGGCGAGGTGGCGGGCGCCTGTAGTCCCGGCTACTCGGGAGGCTGAGGCAGGAGAATGGCGTAAAAACCCGGGAGGCAGAGCTTGCAGTGAGCTGAGATCCGGCCACTGCACTCCAGCCTGGGCGACACAGCGAGACTCCGTCTCAAAAAAAAAAAAAAAAAAAAAAAAAAAAGAACGTTTCCTGCCTCTGCCTAAACAGTAGCTGGGATTGCAGGTGCACAGCACCCTGCCCAGCCTGATCTTTATGTTTCTGTCAAGATTTTGTGACGCCCTTTTGAAGAACCATGCTACTTTTTTTTTTTTTTTTTTTTTTTTGAGACAATCTCGCATTGTTGCCCAGGCTCCAGTGTAGTAGTTCCATCTCAGCTCACTGCAAGTTCCACCTCGCGGGTTCATGCCATTCTCCTGCCTCAGCCTCCCGAGTAGCTGGGATTACGGGCACCCACCACTACGCCTGGCTAATTTTTTTTTCTTCTTTGTATCCTGTAGAGCTAGGATGGTCTAGATCTCCTGACCTTGTGATCCGCCCGCCTCGGCCTCCCAAAGTGCTGGGATTACAGGCATGAGCCACCGCGCCCGGCACCATGCTACCTTTTGCATCCTATATTCCTTCTGGGTTGTTGTCCCTGGATTTTGTGCTTAGTACTGGACAGTACTTTTTTTGCTCTAATGGGTAATTGTTGGATGACCATTCTGTAGCATCATGATAGATACTAGCTAAAACATCAACTTGTAAATTATATATGTCTCTGTCTTTCCTCCTGCCTTTTGCTTAGGAGCGAGCAGTAATTAGAATATTGTTTTGTAAAAGTTGTGAATAAATCACGTATTTATTCCTGAAATCCTTCTTTAAAATGACGGTTCAGCTCATAACTGTGAAGAAATTTATACTATTAACTGCGGTTTTGTGGGTGGGGGAGAGGAGGCTATATGATTTCCTAAAAGATTATACTTTTCTCATTATACATTTAAGTGGGTTTTTTTGTTGTTGTTTTTTTGTTGTTGTTGTTTTTGAGATAGAATTTTGCTGTTGTTGACCAGGCTAGAGTGCAGTGGCCGCGATCTTGGCTCACGGCAACCTCCACCTCCCGGGTTCAGGTGATTTCCTGCCTCAGCCTCCCAAGTAGCTGGCATTAGAGGAGCCCGCTACCACACCCAGCTAATTTTTTTTGTATTTTTTTTTTTTTAGTAGAGATGGGGTTTCATCATGCTGGCCAGGCTGGTCTCGAACTCATGACTTCAGGTGATCCACCCGTCTCAGCCTCCCAAAGTGCTGGGATTAAAGAAGTGAGCCACTGCGCCTGGCCATAAACGATTGTTAATAATGTTAATTCACCCTTTATCTGGAGTAACATAGTAGAAGGTAAACGCAGCAATGAACCAAGAAGCTACCAGCGAGTATTCTTGAAGTTTCTCACTTTCCCAAGGCACGGACCCCGAACCCCAACCTCCCACAAGGGACTACTGTCAGCAGCAGCATAATCTATGGTTCGCAGAATAGACTAATCCAGAGTTGTGGCCTGGCCTGCCTGATCCTTGCGAGACACTGACCGAGGCTGAAACCACAGAAGGTAGAATTCTCACTAGCTTTAAGGGAGGGTCCCCCACTTCAGACCCGAGGCGGGAAGGAAGCAGCCTGCGTCCCACGCCAGGATCCACAGCACCCGCGCTCCTCACCGATCGTGTCCACGCGGTGAGTGAGGAGCAGAGTCCGAGAGCCGCACCGAGCTGCGGCGGTGGCTGCCTCAGTCCCGGCATGTCCTCCACCAATGACTATCACGTCGAAATGCGGAGTCCGGGGCGCCGCGCTGTCACTGCTCAACCGTACCAATGGAAACTGCTGCTTGGTGAAGGAAGCCGCGACCCAACGGCCACAGCCTCGTAAGTAGAACATGCTGGGAGAAAATCTATCTGACTTTGAAGCTGACACGAGTGACGGTCAAAAAACCTTACGCAACAAGAGAAAATCTGCAGGGCGCGGCCATCTTGCTTTAATGTCACTGCGTAAGACGTCTACGTCCAGCGTCGCCGGTGATTGGCGGTTTGGAGTTACTTTCCCGGCGAGGGAGCTAGGTGATCGCACGGATGCCCGGTTGTGTGTTTTCTTTCCTAGTTCGTGCGGGCTTTTTGATTTCCTGTGGTTCTGGGTTGGGAGCTCCTACTAAAGGTTGTCTTTTGTCCTTTCTCAGACCCTGTGGTCCTTATCGCCAGGTGGTCACCTACGATCAATGAATTTGATCACGTTGCCTTATCAGATCTTTGTGATCTGGCAATCTGATACAATGTCACCTTCTGTTTGTCTATAAAAACTAAGGGCTGGGCCGGGCGCGGTGGCTCAAGCCTGTAATCCCAGCACTTTGGGAGGCCGAGGCGGGTGGATCACGAGGTCAGGAGATCGAGACTATCCTGGCTAACATGGTGAAACCCCGTCTCTACTAAAAATACAAAAAACTAGCCGGGCGTGGTGGCGGGCGCCTGTAGTCTCAGCCACTTGGGAGGCTGAGGCGGGAGAATGGCGTGAACCCGGGAGGCGGAGCTTGCAGTGAGCCGAGATCACGCCACTGCACTCCAGCCTGGGAGACACAGCGAGACTCCGTCTCAAAAAAAAAAAAAAAAAAAAAAACAAAAAAAAAACTAAGGGCTGAAAATAAGAATAGATTCGGGCTAGGCGCGGTGGCTCACGCCAGTATTCCCGGCACTCTGGGAGGCTGAAGCAGATGGATCACGAGGTCAGGAGATGGAGACCATGCTGGCCAACGTGGTGAAACCCCATCTCTACTTAAAGAAAAAAAAAATTAGCCGGGCTTGGTGGCCTGTGCCTGTAATCCCAGCTACTCAAGAGGCTGAGGCAGGAGAATGGCTTGAACCTGGGAGGCTGAGGTTGCAGTGAGCCAAGATTGCACCACTGCACTGCAGTCTGGGAGACAGAGTGAGACTCCTTCTCGAAAAGAAAAGAAAAGAAAAAGAATAGATTCGAAAGGAGTTCAAATACATTTGTGGACCAAAGATTCATGATGGTGCCCAGGTGCGGTGGCTCACACCTGTGATCCTAGCACTTTGGGAGGCCGAGGGGGGCACATTGCCCGAGCTCAGGAGTTTGAGACCAACCTGGGCAACACGGTGAAACCCCATCTCTACTAAAATACAAAAAAAAAAAAAAAATTAGCCAGGTGTGGCAGCATGCGCCTGTAGTCCCAGCTACTCGGGAGGCTGAGGCAGGAGAATTGCTTGAACCCCTAGGCAGAGGTTGGAGTGAGCTGAGATTGTGCCACTGCACTCCAGCCTGGCGAGGGAGACTCCATCTCAAAAAAAAAAAAAAGAGAGATTAATGATGGCCAATTAGAAGAATTGGTCAGTTGGAGGTTAAATGTCCAGCCTTTTGGAATTCACAGCCTTTCTCGATTCACAGCCTTTCTCAGAAAGGAAACGTTTGACTGATTGGAGAATAAAACAAGTGTGGTATTGCGGGATCTGGCCAGCAGCCTGCAATGCAATGGGGCTCTCTCTTCGTTCCCAGTCGGATCAGCAGGTTGAGAAATAATAGACACACACAAGATAGTGAAAGCTGGGTCCAGGGGGGTCACCACCTTCTGATCCCATGATGCCGCCAATGAACTGGATATACCAGCATTTATTATTAAGTTTAGTGAGGGCGGAAGTAGGTTAGTGAGAGATTTAGGGTCCTTTGATTATGAGGTGAGAGGGTCACATGGGGATGAAGTAATTCTTTAACGTAACATCTGTATGCAGAAGTACAGTATACAGAGATAAGAATTTACAATATAGTGTGTGCATCAGTAATTTCTAACAGAGCCTTAAAACAAAACAGTCTTTCCATAACCTATGATTAGCAAGATATTAATCAGCAGTAACAGTTGCAGCTAAAGCTGGTTACAAACAATCCATAGAAACAGGACGTGAAGCTAGACAACCTGTTAGACCAGAAATTCTCAGAAGGGAGTATGCCTTAACCCCAAAGAGGCCTAGAAGAGCTGTGGCAAGATGAGGGTGTTTATAGCCTATCTTATCCATATGAACAGATGCCCCTCATGCATCCGTTTATAGGCTCTCCACAAGGGTCGCATTCCATTCCCAGAGCTATGAACATCTGTTTTTCTGGGATAGGAATCTTGGTGATGTGAAACCTCCCTGACTGCACATCATTCATAGGCTCTCTGCAGGGGGAGGTACATCACCCGCTGTTGGCTCATTCTGGCAGTCCAACCTGGCATTTTCTTTACACAATCCTGCATGCAACTTTGTATTTATAATAATCAGGAGCATTTCATCTTTTATTCCATAGCAATAGTTTCAGGGGGTCTCCCTACAGTGTGGCAGTTTTACTGTTCTAATTATAAAAAGTATCAAACACATAGGCCGGGAGTGGTGGCTCATGCCTGTAATCCAACACTTTGGGAGGCCAAGGTGGCGGATCACTTGAGGCCACGAGTTTGAGACCAGCCTGGCCAATATGGCGAAACCCTCGCTCTACTAAAAATAGAAAAATTAACCTGGCATGGTGGTGTGTGCCTGTAGTCCCAGCTACTCAGGAGGCAGAAGTTGCAGTGAACCCAGGAGGCAGAAGTTGCAGTGAGCCCAGATGGTGCCACTGCACTCAAGCCTGGGTGACTGAGCGAGACCCTGTCTCAAAAAACCAAAACAAAACAAAACAAAAACCCACAAAACAAAAAACAGTAAACATTATTTCTTTTCTTTATTATTATTTTTTTTGTAATAGGATCTCCTTCTGTTGCCCAGGCTGGAGTGCCATGGCGCTATCATGGCTCACTGCAACCTCCGTGTCCTGGGCTCAAGCGATCCTCCTGCCTCCATCTCCCAAATAGCTGGGACTACAGATATGGGTGGACACTAGGCCTGGCTAATTTGCTTTCTTTGTTATTTTTTGTTTGTTTGTAGACATGGGGTTGGGGGAAGGGGTGTCTCACTATGTTGCCCATGTTGGTCTTGAACTCCTGGCCTCTAGCAATCTTCCCAAAGTGCTGGGATTACAGGTGTGAGCCCTGCTCCCAGCCTATTTTTGATACTTTTTTCTTTAAAATTTTTTTTCCACTTTCTGCAACTTCAGTTACATATTTTTTAATAAAAATTAGATCATAGCATATGCATTGTTTTGTAATCTATTCTTAATAATCATGAATATTTTTCTATCCAAAAAAATAATAATAATCACTTAAGACATAAGGAAACTCTAGATGATACCTTAGGGATGAGGGAAAGTACCCAAAGATTACAGTGGGAAGGCGTTCATATCTCAAGTATAGAAAGCCTTTAGAGAGCATGGGCAGTGCAAAGTGGGGGGTTTACGGAGGAAGCAGCAGCTCTGTATAGACCTCCTGGGCCACAGGTGGGCTTCACAGAGGGGCTTGCAAAAGGATCAACTTCTAGGGTATGATTCTCTGGCCCACAGGCAGCTATATGCAGGCAAGGTGGGAATTTTAGTTTCTCTGTCTAGAAGGCAGTGGACAGGTTATAAACAGGTCAAGGCTACAAAGTCACAGGGAGATCACTTTCTGGGTTGTGACTGAGGTAGGCTCTACCAGATGTTCTCATACCCACGGCTGACTAGAGACAAACATGAGGTATACAGAATAAGATGTAATCCCAGCATTTGGGGAAGCCAAGGTGGGCATATCACTTGAGGCCAGGAGTTCGAGACCAGCCTGGGCAGCATGGTGAAACCTCATATCTACTAAAAATACAAAAATTAGCCAGGGTGGTGGCGCACACCTGTAATCCCAGCTACTTGGGAGGCTGAGATATGAATTGCTGCAATGAGCTGACATTGCACTGCTGCATTCCAGCTTGGGTGGCAGAGTGAGATGCTGTCTCAAGAAAAAAAAAAAAAAAAGAAGTGGTAAAGTCAACTAGATAAAATATATACCCACAAACAAATTTTCTGGGGTTTCCTACTAGATAAAATCCAAGTTCCACATCAAGACTCAACTAAACAGTCATTTTCTCTGTGATTTGGACACTGATTGCTGCAGCAAGTTTGAATAAAGAGTGAGTTCCCTTCCTTTGGTAGGCCAATAGTAGAGATATTTGATCTGGCCCAGTGGATTGTTGCTTGTGTGCTTTTGGTTAAAGAAACCACCAGTGACTTAAGGGGACTTTAGAAACTGATGGAAGACAGCATTTATTTTTATGTATTTGTTTTATTTTATTTTATTTATTTATTTTTTTTATTTTTATTTTATTTATTTATTTATTTTTTTTGAGACGGAGTCTCGCTCTGTCTCCCAGGCTGGAGTGCAGGGGCCGGATCTCAGCTCCGCCTCCCGGGTTCACACCATTCTCTGGCCTCAGCCTCCCGAGTAGCTGGGACTACAGGCGCCCACCACCTCGCCCGGCTAGTTTTTTGTATTTCTTAGTAGAGACGGGGTTTCACCATGTTAGCCAGGATGATCTCGATCTCCTGACCTCGTGATCCACCCGTCTCGGCCCCCCAAAGTGCTGGGATTACAGGCTTGAGCCACCGCGCCCGGCCTATTTTATTTTATTTTTGAGACAGAGTCTTGCTCTGTTGCCCAGGTTACAGTGCAATGGTGCCATCTTGGCTTACTGCAACCTCCACCTCCCAGGTTCAATCAATTCTCCTGCCTCAGCCTCCTGAGTAGCTGGGATTACAGCCGCCTGCCACCACGCCCATCTAATTTTTGTATTTTTAGTAGAGACAGGTTTCACCATCTTGACTAGCCTGGTCTCGAACTCCTGACCTCGAGATCTGCCCGCCTCAGCCTCCCAAAGTGCTGGGATTATAGGAGTGAGCCACTGCACCTGGCCCGGAAGAGAGCATTAAACTAACTGTAGAGTCAATTACAGGATTTCATGACAAGCAGCTGGAGTCCCTGGAGAAAACAAACAGAACCATAGAGCAGAGGCCTTCAGAATGTGGTAGTTACCCCCGAACATCCTGGAAGACTATCCAGATGCACTTGCACTTTCTTTTTTTTCCTCTCTCTCTCTGTTTTTTTTTTTTTTTTTTTGGCAATGGAGTCTCACTCTGTCGTCCAGGCTGGAGTGCAGTGGCACTATCTCGGCTCACTGCAACCTCTGCCTCCCAGGTTCAAGCGATTCTCCTGCCTCAGCCTCCCGAGTAGCTGGGATTACAGGCATGCACCACCATACCTGGCTAATTTTTGTGTTTTTCATAGAGATGGTTTCACCATGTTGACCAGGCTGGTCTTGAACTCCTGAGCTCAGGTGATCTGCCTGCCTGGATCGGCCAAACTGTTGGGATTGCAGGCGTGAGCCACCACACCTGGACAGCTCTTGCAGTTTCAAGGATATGGATTTCCACATTTCAGCTTCCATTTTACTCTTCCCTGAAACTAGTTGGCTTGGGAACAAGTTTGACTATGTAATGGTCCTCCTTCTATTTCTCCTTCTATATTTCACAAGAGAAAAATATACCTTTCTGGCATCCTAATTCAAACTATGGCTCATTGCTCCAGGGTGGTAAAAATCTCTTTGAACTTAAGAGAAGGATATATAAACATATTTGTTTCGGGGAAAACTTTTTAAAAAGTAAGGCATTTTTGTCCATTGACAGGTGAATGGATAAACAAAATGTGACATACACACAAAGCAATATTTTTCAGCCCAAAAACAGAAGGAAATTCTCGCAACATGGATGAACATTGGCTAAGAGCGATAAGCCGGTAACAAAAAGACAAACATTGCATTATTTCCCTGACATAAAGTACTTAGAGCAGTCAAAATCACAGTCAGAAAGTAGAATGGTGGTTGCCAGGGGCTAGAGAGAGGAGAGAATGAGGAGTTATTGTTTATTGGTACAGAGTTTCAGTTTTGCAAGATGAAGAGTTTTGAAGACGAATGATAGTGATGGTTGCACAGGAATGTGAACATACTTAATATCATTGAACTATACATCCCCAAAAAATGGTTCAAATAGTACAAAGGGAAAAAAAGTAGTCAAGGCTTTCTAAACCCAAGAGGTTCTTGTCTAATATGCATTTCTTTTTTTTTTCAGACAGAGTCTCGTTCTGTCGCCCAGGCTGGAGTGCAGTGGCAGTATCTTACTCACTGCAACCTCTGTCTCCTGGGTTCAAGCTATTCTCCTGCCTCAGCCTCCCGAGTAACTAGGTTCACAGACATGTGCCATCACACCTGGCTTTTGTATTTTTAGTAGAGACAAAGTTTCATCACGTAGGCCAGGCTGGTCTTAGAATTCCTGACCTCAGCTGATCTAGGGCTCCTAAAGTGCTGGGATTACGGGCATAAGCCACTGTGCCTGACCTCTAATACACATTTATATCAAGGGCTTTAGAAATAGATACTTGAAGGCCAGGCACGGTGGCTCATGCCTGTGATCCCAGCACTTTGGGAGGCCAAAGGGGGCAGATCACCTAAGGTCAGGAGTTCGAGACCAGCCTGGCCAACATGGTGAAACCCCATCCCTACTAAAAAGGTGAAAAAAAACAGCTGGGCCAGGCGCGGTGGCTCACGCCTGTAATCCCAGCACTTTGGGAGGCCGAGGCAGGTGGATCACGAGGTCAGGAGATCGAGACCGTCCTGGCTAACAAGGTGAAACCCCGTCTCTACTAAAAACACAAAAAAATTAGCCAGGTGTGGTGGCAGGTGCCTGTAATCCCAGCTACTCAGGAGGCTGAGGCAGGAGAATGGCGTGAACCCAGGAGGCGGAGCTTGCAGTGAGTCAAGATCCTGCCACTGCACTCCAACCTGGGCAACAGAGCAAGACTCCATCTCAAAAAAAAAAAAAAAAAATTAGCTGGGTGTGGTGGCAGGCACATGTAATCCCAGCTACTCTGGAGGTTGAGGCAGGAGAATCACTTGAACCCAGGAGGTGGAGGTTACAGAGAGCCAAGATAGCACCATTGCACTCCAGCCTGGACAACAAAAGTGAAACTCCATCTCGAAAACAACAACAAAAAAGATACTTGAAAGCCTGTATTGAGATGCTCTAGAATCACAACAGCTGAAGCAGTATGAATGATTTAAAACGTAAATGCCAGGTCAGGTGCAGTGGCTCATGTGAGTAACAGCACTTTGGGAGGCTGAGGCGGGCAGACAGCTTGTTGGGGACCAGCCTGGGCAACATGGTGAAACCACATCTCTACAAAACCATACAAAAATTAGCTGGGCGTGGTGGGGCATGCCTGTAGTCTCAGCTGCGTGAGAGGCTGAGTCAGGAGAATCTCTTGAACCCAGGAGGCGGAGGGTATGGTGAGCTGAGATCGTGCCATTGCACTCCAGCCTGGGCAACAAGAGCAAAACTCCGTCTCAAAAATGAATAAAACAAAATAAAATAAAAAGAGAAAACTTTACACAACGTTTTTTTCCCCCCTGGGACAGGGTCATTTCTCTGTCATTTTTCATCTTGTCGTCCAGGATGGAGTGCAGAGGCCTGATCTCGGCTCATTGCCACCTCTGCTTCCCCACTTCAAGCGATTCTCCTGCCTCAGCCTCCCAAGTAGCTGGGTTTACAAGCATGGCCACCATACCTGGCTAATTTTTGTATTTTTAGTAGAGATGGGGTTTCACCATGCTGGCCAGGCTGGTCTTGTACTCCTGACCTCAAGTGATCCACCCACCTTGGCCTTCCAAAGTGCTGGAATTACAGGCATGAGTCACCATACCAGGCAGGAACTTTATACAGCATTTTAAAGATTTTCTGTGCTTTTTTAAAAATGTCAAATAAAATGAAGTATTTACTCCAATTGCAGTCAAACTTTGATTAATTCCATCTTGTAAAAGTTGAATATTTTCTATTTCTTATTTTTTCTTTTCTCAAATTATTTTTCATTTCTTATTAATTTTTTATTTTCTTTTTAAAAATTATTTTATTTCTTACTGATTTTTAAAAACCCCTTTTTAAATTTACATTGAAAAAGTTGGCCAGGCATGGTGGCTCACACCTGTAATCCCAACACTTTGGGAGGCCGGGCAGGTGGATCACGAGATCAGGAGTGCCAGACCAGCCCGGCCAATATGGTGAAACCCCTCTCTACTAAAAATACAAAAATTAGCCGGGTGCGGTGGTGCACACCTGTAGCCCCAGCTACTTCGGAGGTTGAGGCAGGAGAATCGCTTGAATCCGGGAGGCGGAGGTTACAGTGAGCCAAGATCGCGCCACTGCACTCCAGCCTAGGTGACAGAGTGAGACTCCGTCTCAAAAAAATAAAAATAAATAAATAAATATAAATAAAAGTTTCTGGCCAGGCGCCGTGGCCAACATAGCGAAACTCCGTCTCTACTAAAAATACAAAAAATTAGGCGGGCATAGTGGCGGGCGTCTGTAATCCCAGCTACCCAGAAGGCTGAGGCAGGAGAATTGCTTGAACCCAGGAGGCAGAGGTTGCAGTGAGCCAAGATTGCGCCGTTGCACTCCAGCCTGGGTGACAAGAGCGAAATTCTGCCTCAAAAAAAAAAAAAAAAAGAAAGAAAGAAAGAAAAGAAAAAGTTTCTGTGGCAGGGCACAGTGGCTCATGCCTACAATCCCAACACTTTGGGAGGCTGAGGAGGGAGAATCACTTGAGTCTAGGAGTTTTGAGACCAGCCTGGGTAACATAGTAAGACCTCCCCATGTATTAAAAAAAAAAAAAAAAAAAAGAAAGAAAAGAAAAAAGAAAAGAAAAAGCTAGGCATGGTGTCCGCACCTGTAGTAACAGATACTCGAGATGCTGAGGTGGGAGGATCGCTTGAGCCCTGGTGGCAGAGGTTGCAGTGAGCCGAGATCGCTCCTCCCTGACTCAAAACAAAATTAAATTAAAAAAACATTTAGGCCGGGCGCTGTGGCTCAAGCCTGTAATCCCAGCACTTTGGGAGGCCGAGACGGGCAGATCACGAGGTCAGGAGATCGAGACCATCCTGGCTAACACGGTGAAACCCCGTCTCTACTAAAAAATACAAAAAACTAGCCGGGCGAGGTGGCAGGCGCCTGTAGTCCCAGCTACTCGGGAGGCTGAGGCAGGAGAATGGCGTGAACCTGGGAGGCGGAGCTTGAAGTGAGCTGAGATCCGGCCACTGCACTCCAGCCTGGGCAACAGAGCGAGACTCCGTCTCAAAAAAAAAAACAAAAACAAAAAACAAAAGCATTTAATTGAAAGAGAAAAGTTTCTCTGTCAATTTTTTTTCTTTTTTCTTTCTTTTCTTTTTTTCTTTTTTTTTTTTTTTCTTTTTCTGTCTTGTGATGGAGTCTTGTTCTGTTGCCCAGGCTGGAGTGCAGTGGCGCAATCTTGGCTTACTGCAACCTCTCCCTCCCAGGTTCAAGCAGTTCTCTGTCTCGGCCTCCCGAGTAGCTAGGACTACAGGCACAGGCCACCACGTCCTGCTAATTTTTGTATTTTTAGTAGAGACGAGGTTTCACCATGTTGGCCAGGAAGGTCTCGATCTCTTGACCTTGTGATGCACCCGCCTCGGCCTTCCAAAGTGCTGGGATTATAGACGTGCACCACCCCGCCCGGCCTCTTTTTCTTTTTTGAGACAGAGTCTCGCTCTGTAGTCCAGGCTGGAATGAAGTGGCACGTCTCGGCTCACTGCAACCTCCGCCTCCCGAGTTCAAGTGATTCTCCAGCCTTAGCCTCCCCAGTAGCTGGGATTACAGGTGCCGGCCACCACGCCCAGCTAATCTTTGTATTTTTTAGTAGAGACGGGGTTTCGCCTTGTTGGCCAGGCTGGTCTTAAACTCCTGACCTCAGGTGATCCGCCCACCTCGGCCTCCCAGATTGCTGGGATTACAGGTGTGAGTCACTGTGCCCAACCAACACACACACACATATATATGTGTGGTGTGTGTGTGTGTATATATATATATAATTTATATATATTGCTGGGTTGCCCATGCTGGTCTCAAACTCCTGAGCTCAAGCGACCTGCCCGCCTCGGCCTCTCGGATGCTGAGGTTACAGGCGTGAGCCACCGCGCCCCGCCCTACCTCATCTTCTTAAGACAGGGTCACGGATTGCCCTGGAGGGTTAGAAACTTCGAGACTTTTGTAGCATCAGTAAAGGCCGCGGCCAGCCTCTTCGCGGCATGGGCGTGGCTCGCAGCTACTTCCCAGCCTGGGGTTCCGCTTCGGCTCGCAGACACTGTGTGCCCGCCAGTAGTGGTAGGTTTCCAACAGCTATTGCTGGCTCTTCCTCTTGCGGCCTTTTCTTGAAACGGATTCTTCTTTCCGGGAACAGAAAGCGCCAGCCATGCAGCCTCGGCAAGGAAAGGCCACGCGGAGAGCTTCCGAGGCCGGAGCCACTGTCCCCGAGGCTTCCGCGCGGAGTGCCAGGGGGGCCCGGACCGACCGCAACGAGTCTCCGGCTGCCCCCGAAGCCGCCCTGCCCGAGGCGGGAAAGTTCGGCCCCGCCAGGAAGCCGGGATCCGGGCAGAAGAAGAGCCCCCCGGACACCCAGGAGCGGTCGCCCGTCCGCGCAACTGGGGCCCGCGCTAAAAAGGCCCCTCAGCGCGCCCAGGACGCGCGGCCCTCTGACTCCACCAGCGCCGCTGGGGCGGAGGGGCTGGAGCCTCCTGCGGCTCGGGAACCGGCTGTTTCCAGGGCTGGTTCTCGCCGCCAGAGGGGCGCGCGCGGCTCTCCGAAGCCAAGACCCCTGCCCGGGCCCCGGGACGTGCCCAACCCCGGCCTGCCGGTCTCGGTCCCCATTCTGGTACAGAGGGATGCGGCGCCTGGGGCCAGGAAGCTCCGGGCGGTTTTGGAGAAGTTAAGGCTCAGCCACCAGGACATCTCCAAGGCGGCGAAGGTGGTGAATGGGGTTGTGGGCCACCTGCTGCGCAGATTGAAGTGCGAGCCCGAGTTCGGAGGCGTCGAGCAGCTGCACACCGGGAGCTACTACGAGCACGTGAAGGTGAGCTGCTTGGCGCCCGCCCGCGGGGCCCGGATGCTCAGCCTTCCCGAATCCGCAGTTCGCAGTCCCTACCTCCCCCGGGTCGCGCCCCTCACTTCCCTTCGGAAGTGACTTAGACTCTTGCATGTTTTTCGGTAGCCTGTTCTAAGTAAAACGACAAACCGTTCGTTTACTCATCTACACATCCAACGATCAGACAGCCAACCGGTACTGATTACTGGGTAATTTCAAGACAGTGTTCCCGGGGTAATTCAAATGTAGCGGTTTATTCATGCAAGCCGACATGTATCGAGTTTCCGTAACAGGGCGGTGTTTGATGGTGTGGACCTGAGGTCCCAAGTGAGATATTGACTTGGATAATTTGAAGTGGTCTGTTAAAAATTCCACGTAGACTTTTTCCTATGAGAAAGACCTCTTACTCCATAGAAAAAAATACCTTCAATTTCTCTCCCCCTCTTCCTCCCTGCCCTCTCCTGCTGTCCCGTCTATCCCCAATTTCTTATACAGAAATCTTGGGAAGCTCACAGTGTAATGTTAAACAAACAAATACGAATATTCCCTACAGATACTAAAAACTATGCTTTCTAGATACACATTCCGTATAATTGCTTAGACGTGTGTATTACACAGCTCCATTTGTTTGTGGGTGATTGAGTCATTAATGGTTTCTGTGTAAATCGAAAGTTTAGAAGCAAGTTCCTGACTGGAGCGTGTTTCCTGCCCAGCAACAGATTTCTTTCTTTTTCTTTCTTTTTTTGAGACGGAGTTTCACTCTTATTATCCAGGCTGGAGTGCAGTGGCGTGATCTTGGCTCACTGCAACCTCCGCCTCCCAGGTTCAAGCGATTCTCCTGCCTCAGCCTCCTGAGTAGCTGGGATTACAGGCATGAGCCTCCACGCCTGGCTAATTTTGTATTTTTAATAGAGATGGGCTTTCTCCATGTTGGTCAGGCTGGTCTCGAACTCCCGACCTCAGGTGATCCGCCAGCCTCAGCCTCCCAAAGTGCTGGGAGTACAGGTGTGAGCCACCGTGCCCGACTTCTTTTCTATTATTTTCTTTTCTCTTCTTTTCTCTTTTCTTCTCTTTCCCTCCCTCCCTCCCTTCCATCCTTTCTCTTTCGTTCTTTCTTTTCTTTCTTTTTTTTCTTTTTTTGACAGAGTTTCACGCTTGTTGCCCAGTCTGTAGTGCAGTGGTGCCATCTAGGTTTCACTGGCACCTCTGGCTCCCGGGTTCAAGCGATTATCCTGCTTCAGCCTCCCAAGTAGCAGGGATTACAGGCACCTGCCACCACTTCCGGATAATTTTTGTATTTTTAGTAGAGACGGGGTTTCACCATGTTAGCCAGGCTGGTCTCAAACTCTGACCTCAGATGATCCACCCGCCTCGGACTCCCCAAGTGCTGGGAGTACAGGCTTGAGCCACCGCGCCCGGCCCAGACTATGTCTTGAGCATGATACTTTTCAATTAACTATTTTACTTTTCAGCATCAGATGTCTCTGATTGAGCATGATTCTTATTACGTGCGTATCAATTCAGTTCAATTACTATATATGGCGGGTCCAAAGGAAAAAGAAAATTACCAGTTAGAATTAGAGAACAAGACATTCAGAAGACAGTCTCCATTCAGAACCACTTTGTGTGTGTGTGGGGGGGGGTTTTGTTTGTTTGTTTGTTTTGGTTTGGTTTTTTTTTTTTTGAGACGGAGTCTCACTCTGTTGCCCAGGCTGGAGTGCAGTGGTGCCATCTCGGCCCACTGCAAGCTCCGCCTACTGGGTTCACACCATTCTCCTGCGTCAGCCTCCCGAGTAGCTGGGACTACAGGCACCCGCCACTATGCCCGGCTAATTTTTGTATTTTTAGTAGAGAAGGAGTTTCACAGTGTTAGCCAGGCAGGTCTCTATCTCCTGACCTCGTGATGCACCCGCCTCAGTCTCCCAAAGTGCTGGGATTACAGGCCTGAGCCACCATGTCCGGCCCAGAACCACTTTGTTTTTAAAAATTATGCCAATGAAAAGAAATCCAGTGAAATTTGTTTAATCTAAAACTTTTTCTTTTTCTTTTTTTTTTTTTTTTGAGATGGAGTCTTTCTGTCACCCAGGGTGGAGTGGAATAATGTGATCTTGGCTCACTGTAACCATCTGCCTCCTGGGTTCAAGTGAGTCTCCTGCCTCAGCCTCCTGAGTAACTGGGATTATAGTCAGGTGAGTCAGGTGTCACCTCACCGGGCTAATTTTGTATTTTTAGTAGAGACAAGATTTCAGCATGTTGGCCAGGCTTGAACTTCTGACCTCGATCCACCTGCATCAGCCTTTCAAAGTGCTGGGATTACAGGCATGAGCCACCGCACCTGGCCTAAAACTTTTTCTGTTACTGATCATGAGATATACGTGGGCCAGGTACAGTGGGCTCATGCCTGTGATCCTAGCATAATGGGAGGCTGAGGCGGGAGGAACTTGAGGCCAGGAGTTTGAGTCCAGCCTGGGCAACATAGTGAGACCCCAGCTCTACCAAAAATAAGTTAAAAATTAGCTGGATGTGGTGGCACACATCTGCAGTCCCAGCTACCTGGGAGACTGAAATGGAAGGGTCATTTGATCTCAGGAGGTCAAGGCTGCAGTGAGGCCTGCTCACATCACTGCACTCCAGCCTGGGCAACAGCGAGATGCTGTCTGAGTGAATGAATGAATGAGATATATGTGTTTCTTGTAGAGCTGACCCACTGTTCATCCACCAGCAGGCTTGTACAGTTCATTAGCTCCCCTCCTCCTTACCCCTCTCCTCAGCCTCTCCCATATTCTCATTTGTCCCATATTTTATTTTATTTTTATTTTATTTTATTTTATTTTATTGTGAGATGGTGTCTTCCTCTGTCACCCAGGCTGGAGTGCAGTGGCATGATCTTGGCTGACTGAAACCTCTGCCTCCTGGGTTTAAGCAATTCTCCTTCCTCAACCTCCCAAGTAGCTGGGATTACAAGCTTGATTAACCATGCCCAGTTAATTTTTGTATTTTTAGTAGAGACGGGGTTTCACTATGTTGGCCAGGTTGGTCTCGAACTCCTGACCTCATGTGATCCGCTTGCCTCGGCCTCCCAAAGTGCTGGGATTATAGGTATGAGCCACGGTGCCCTGCTTCTTGTTCCATATTGATGCTCTAGGAAAGTCAGAAAAGCCTATAGAAGAAAATATTGCTCCTATTTTATTTACTGTTATCATTTTGATGTATTTTCTTCTTTTACACATACACTTGGATCTGTTATATTTATATTTGCATTTCAAAATTGGATTCCAAGTTCTTTTTTATGAGTCAAAGGATAGACAAAATATACTTCTCAGTAATTTATTTACATAGTTCCATATTGACACATTTCTCATTCATATATTTTATTGTAGTTTATCAAATTCTAGGTTAAAAAAAATCTTGAAAATATGTGGGAAGTTTCTTGTAGAAATTCCCTGTAGAATTGTTAGTCCATATGTTCTTTTTGTTCTAAGTGTTAATGTACTATTTATATACTTTGGACTGAGTGAAAAGGTTACATGGAAATCAATTAATTTTAGTGTTTGTTTGTTTTTGTTTTGTTTTGTTTGGAGACAGAGTTTCATTCTTGTCACCTGGGCTGGAGTGCAATGGCTTGGGTGGCCTCAGCTCACTGCAACCTCTACCTCCCAGGTTCAAGCGATCCTCCTGCCTCAGCCTCCTGAGTAGCTGGGATTACAGGCATGCACCACCATGCCTGGCTAACTTTTTGTATTTTTAATAGAGATGGGGTTGCTCCATGTTGGTAAGACTGGTCTCGAACTCGACCTCATGTGATCCACCCGCGTCGGCCTCCCAAAGTACTGGGATTACAGGCGTGAGCCATCACGCCCGGCCAGTGGTTTTAAGTAATGGTATATTAACTGGTAAAGAATAGGAACAAACTACAGCAACATGAACAGTGAAAATGAATTACGTAAATAATGTTGAACAACAACAACAAAAAGAACGTAAAGGAATACATACAGCTGATGCAGCAAGATAAGGAAAATAAAGGCATAGGATTGGAAAAGGAGTGATGAAATCGTTATGTGTAGATGACTTGATTGGCTTCATTTATAAACTGTTGGAAATAATTAGTAAATTAGCAAAATTGCTGGTTGCAAAGTCAATAAACAAAGATAAAAATATTTCAATATACTAACAAGGTTAAAAACAAAATGAAAATACTATTTAGAATATCATCAAAAATATCAAAGCTAGGTCCATTGGTGCATTCTGATAGTCCCAGCTATTTGGGAGGCTGAGGTAGGAGAATCACATCAGGCCAGGAGTTTGAGGCTGCAGTGCACTGTGATCTATCTGTGAGTAGCCACTGTACTCCAGCCTAGAGACCCCATCTCTAACAAATAAAAATTGAAAACTTTGGCCAGGCATGGTGGCTCACGCCTGTAATCCCAGCACTTTGGGAGGTAGAGGCAGGCAGATCGCTTGAGGTCAGGAGTTTGAGACCAGCCTGGTCAACATGGCAAAACCCTGTCTCTACTAAAAATACAAAAATTAGGCCGGGCGCGGTGGCTCAAGCCTGTAATCCCAGCACTTTGGGAGGCCGAGACAGGCAGATCACAAGGTCAGGAGATCGAGACTATCCTGGCTAATCCGGTGAAATCCCGTCTCTACTAAAAAATACAAAAAACTAGCCGGGCGTGATGGCAGGCGCCTGTAGTCCCAGCTACTCCAGGAGGCTGAGGCAGGAGAATGGCGTAAACCCGGGAGGCAGAGCTTGCAGTGAGCTGAGATCCGGCCACTGCACTCCAGCCTGGGCGACAGAGCAAGACTCCGTCTCAAAAAAAAAAAAAAAAAAAGAAAATTAGCTGGGCATGGTGGCATACGCCTGTATTCCCAGCTACTGGGGAGGCTGATGCAGGAGAATTGCTTGAGCCCAGGAAGCAGAGGTTGCCGCGAGCCAAGATTGCTCCATTGCACTTCAGCCTCTGTGACAAGAGTGAAACTGTCTCAAAAACAAACAAACAAAAATGGAAAACTTGAAAAACAATTTAAAAATCAAATATTTAGGAATAAATCTCACTAAAGATATTCAAAACTTAAAAACATAACTGGGTAAATTTGAAGAGGAAGTAATTGACAACTATGTCATGTTCATTTTTCCTCAAATTGATCTGGATTTAATGCAATCTCAGTCAAAATCTCATCAGTTTTTTAATTAAATTGACAAACTGATTAAAATATTTATTTATTTATTTATTTATTTATTGAGACAGAGTCTTGCACTGTCACCCAGGCTAGAGTGCAGTGGCGCAATCTCGGCTCACTGTAAGCTCCGCCTGCTGGGTTCATGCCATTCTCCTGCCTCAGCCTCCCAAGTAGCTGGGACTACAGGCGCCTGCCACCACTCCCAGCTAATTTTTTGTATTTTTAGTAGAGACGGGGTTTCAGATTTATTTATTTTTTTATTTTTATTTTTATTTTGAGACAGAGTTTCACTCTTTTGCCCAGGCTGGAGTGAAGTGGCTCGATTTCGGCTCACTGCAACCTCCTTCTCCCGGGTTCAAGCAATTCTCTTGCCTCAGCCTCCCGAGTAGCTGGGATTATAGGCGCCCGCCACCACACCCAGTTAATGTTTGTATTTTTAGTAGAGACGGGGTTTCACCACTTTGGCCAGGCTAGTCTCAAACTCCTAACCTCAGGTAATCTGCCCGCCTCAGCCTCCTAAAGTGCTGGGATTACAGGTGTGAGCCACTGTGCCCAGCCTGATTAAAAGATTTATATGGAAGTGCAATGAACCTAGAATAGTTTAGGAAATTGTACGGGAAAAAATGTTGGAAGATTTACTCTACCAAAGAGCAAGACTTACCATAAAGCAGCCTAATTAAGCAGGTGTTATTGATGCAGTGATAGAAAAATAGGCCAACTGAGGCCGGGCGCGGTGGCTCAAGTCTGTAATCCCAGCACTTTGGGAGGTCGAGACAGGCGGATCACGAGGTCAGGAGATCGAGACCATCCTGGCTAACACGGGGAAACCCGGTCTCTACTGAAAAATACAAAAAACTAGCCGGGCGAAGTGGTGGGTGCCTGTAGTCCCAGCTACTCGGGAGGCTGAGGCAGGAGAATGGCATGAACCCGGGAGACGGAGCTTGCAGTGAGCTGAGATCCGGCCGCTGCACTCCAGCCTGGGTGACAGAGCGAGACTCCATCTCAGAAAAAAAAAAAAAGAAAAATAGGCCAATTGAATAGAAAGTTCAGAAAGAATCCTGCACATATAATTCAATATAGTACACAAAATATGCAGCAATGTAATTCAGTAGGAGAAAGGTTTGTTTTTTTTTTTTTGAGACAGAGTCTTGTTCTGTCACCCAGATTGGAGTACAGTCGCACCATCTTGGCTCACTGAAACCTCTGCCTCCTGAGTTCAAGCAATTCTCCTGCCTCAGCCTTCTGAGTAGCTGGAACTATAGGCACACACCACCACATCCAGCTAATTTTCATATTTTTAATAGAGACGAGGTTTCACCATGTTGGCCAGGATGGTCTCGATCACTTGACCTTGTGATTCGCCTGCCTCAGCCTCACAAAGTGCTGGGATTACAAGCGTGAGCCACTGTGCCTGGCTGAATAGATGATTTTTTTTTTCTTTCAATGAATAATGCTGGGTCAATTGGGTATCTATATAGGAAAAACATGAACCTTGATTCCCTGCCACATATCATACACGAAAGTTAATTATAGGTGTGAGCCACTGCAGCTGGCCTAAAATCATTTTTAGTTATAAAAATAATGCTAGGTCATGGTAAAAAAAATCGAGTGTAGATCCTACAAAATGAAACAGGTAATACTCTTCCGCCTCCTGCCAGCTCCAGTAGTCCCACTCCCAGAGGGAATATATAGACATTATGAATCTTGCTTTTTAAAGTAAAGTTTTAAGTGGAACTTAAAACTTCCAGTCACTTGGAAAACATTCATAAGCAAATATTTCAGTGCTATTTTTACTGTTTCTTAGATTTCTGCACCTAATGAATTCGATGTCATGTTTAAACTGCAAGTCCCCAGAATTCAGCTAGAAGAATATTCTGACACTGGTGCATATTACTTTGTGAAATTTAAAAGAAATCCAGAAGGAAATCCTCTGAGCCTGTTTTTAGAAGATGAAATATTATCAGCTTCTAAGATGCTGTCAAAGTTTAGGAAAATCATTAAGGAAGAAATTAACAACATTAAAGGTAAGATTTTTGCCTTTTGATTCTTAAAGGTTTAATTATACCTAGTAATTGCCAATGTGCACTCACCTCCTCATGTTTCTTGACCTCTCTGCAGTAAGAAAAAGGGCAGTAGTGAGGTCAAGAAACATCAGTAGAGGAGTGTACATTGGCAATTACTAGGTATGACTATTCTCTCCTTCTAGAAACAACACTCTGCTTTTCATTTAGTCTGCTGCTTGTGCCACTGGGTAAATGCGCCTGCATAAAATTGATGGGATCCTCTTTAAAGCTCGTAATCTAATAGTGTAAAAACATACAACACAAATTGCAGTGAGTGCTCTGAAGGGAATAAACTGGGAAAAGTGATAGCAATTAGGGTGGAATGGGGTGGTAGAGCCAAGCCCTGAGGCAGAAAAAAGAGCTTGGCAAGATCTAGGAACAAAAAGAGGCTCTTGCAGAAAAGATGAAGTGACATGAAATGAAGCTAAAGAGGAGGCCAGGGACCAGATTCTCTACTGACTTGTAGACCCGGAAAAGGAGTTTAGATTTTGTTTTATTTTATTTTTGAGAAGGAGTCTTGCTCTGTCGCCCAGGCTGGAGTGCAGTGGCACGATCTCGGCTCACTGCAACCTCTGCCTCCCGGGTTCAAGCGATTCTCCTGCCTCAGCCTCCCGAGTAGGGGGGATTACAGGCACCCACCACCACGCCTGGCTAATTTTTGTGTTTTTAGTATAGATGGGGTTTTACTATCTTAGCCAGGCTGGTCTTGAACTCCTGACCTCATGATACACCCGCCTCAGCTTCCCAAAGTGCTGGGATTACAGGTGTGAGCCACTATGCCTGGCCAGATTTTATTTTATTTTATTTTATTTATTTTTATTTTATTTTATTTTGAGATGGAGTTTCACTCTTGTCACTTAGGCTGGAGTGCAATGGCCCTGATCTCGGCTTACCTCAACCTCCGCCTCCCAGGTTTAAGCAATTCTCCTGCCTCAGCCTCCCAAGTAGCTGGGATTACAGGCGTGTGCACCACGCCCGGATAATTTTTGTGTTTTTAGTAGAGATGGGATTTCTCCATGTTGGCCAGGCTGGTCTCAAACTCCTGACCTCGGGTGATCCACCCACCTCAGCCTCCCAAAGTTCTGGGATTACAGGAGTGAGCCACCGCGCCCAGCACCAGGTTTCATTATCTGATCATTGAGAAGCCAGGTTTTCATCAGAGAGTAATGACTGGCTTTGTATTTTTAAACATTTACTCTGGCTTCTGAGGATAGATTTTATAAGAAGGCAAATAGGAAGATTAGAAAGGAAAATGATGAAATAGTTCAGGTAAAAGATGGTGGCAGCTTAGATGGGGTGGGAGTAGGGTGCTGGGATTGGAGCAGCAGACAGGTCCAAGCTGTAGCAGCACTTGCAGCTGGATTAAGCATAGTGGGTAAGAGAGAGGATTAAATTAAGATGGTTCCCAGGTTTCTGGATGGTGCATCTGGGTGGATTGATTGTGCCATTTTCTGAGATGGGAAGGACTGAGGCAAAACATACTTTGGTATATGAATTAAGTTATGTTTATTGGCTTTGGATATGTTTGGTTGTAGATTCCTGTGGTACATCAACATCAAAGTGGATGTGTTAAGTTTGTAGCTGGATATAGGTTTGGAGTGCAAAGGATACCTTTGGGCTGCAAGTAAACATTTGGGAGTCATCATCATATAGGTGGCTTTGGGAATGGATGAAATACCTAGGCAGAAAGTGTAAATTCATACATCCATTAATTTAATCAATATTCATCGATAATCTAACGTGTAGGTGTTCTAGTTATTTAGGATTCATTAGTGAACAATTAGATGAAGACCTCTACCCTTCTGTACTTTATAATCTTGCAAGCACAGGCATACAATTAATAACAAATGGAAAAAATGATTATCTTGTATACTAGAAAGTAGTAAGTGCTGTTGTGAAGAAGTATAGCAAAGTGAGAGGGATCAGGAATGTGGGAGATGGAGGTCGGGGGAAGTTGCAATGTTAAGTAGAGTGGTAAGAAGAGAATTCCATTAGAGTTTGGGAAGAAGAGAATGAGCAAAAGGAGAATATGAATGTTTTGTAGAAGGAGCAGTCAGTGTTTGGAATGCTACTGACATCCAGAAATCCACTGGATTTGGTCTTTGGTCTTGTGGGGTTCTTTGGTCTTCTGGGGTTGACAAGAGAAATGTCAGTGGGGTGATGGATATGGAGTGAAAGGCAGGGTTGCAGTGGAGATAACATGTGTAGGCCACTCTAGAAAGTTCTGACTGGGCTGAGTGTGGTGTCTCAGCACTTTGGGAGGCCAAGGCAAAAGGATCGCTTGAGCCCAGGAGTTAAAGACCAGCCTGGGCAACAAAGTGAGAGTCCATCTCTACAAAAAAAATTTTTAGGCCAGCCGTGGTGGCTCACGCCTGTAATCCCAACACTCTGTGAGGCCGAGGTGGGCGGATCACAAGATAAGGAATTCGAGACCAGCCTGGCTAAGATGATGAAACCCTGTCTCTACTAAAACTACAAAAATTAGCCAGGCATGTTGGCACACACCTGTAATCCTAGCTACTCAGGAAGTTGAGGCAAGAGAATTGCTTAAGCCCAGGAGGCGGAGGTTGCAGTGAGCTCAGATTGCGCCACTGTACTTCAGTCTGGGCGACAGAGCAAGACTCTGTCTCAGAAAAAAAAGAAAAACAATGTTTTTTAATTAGCCAGGGGTGGTGGCATGTGCCTGTGGTCCCAGCTACATACAATGCTGAGGCAAGAGGATTGCTTGAGCCTAGGAGATTGAGGCTGCAGTGAGCCATGTTCATGCTACTGCACTCCAGCCTGGGTGACAGAATGGGACCCTGTCTCAAAAAAAAAAAAAAAAAAAAAAAAAAGTTTGGGCTGGAAGGAAGCAGAAGATGGGTGAGTGAAGGGGTGGCCTGCCCCTCCACACCTGTGGGTGTTTCTCGTTAGGTGGAACAAGAGACTTGAGAAAAGAAATAAGACACAGAGACAAAGTATAGAGAAAGAAAAGCGGGGGCCCGGCGCTCAGCTTACAGAGGACCCCGGCACCGGTCTCTGAGTTCCCTTAGTATTTATTGATAATTATCTTTACCATCTTAAAGATAAGGGAGTGGCAGGACAATAGGATCATTGTAGGGAGGAAATCGGCAGTAAGACATATGAACAAAAACCTCTGTGACATGAATAAGTTTAAAGGAAAATGCTGTGCCTTGAGATGCATATGCAAACATCTCCATAAACCTTTTAGCATTATTTCAGCCTATCACATGGGGAGAAACCTTGGACAACACCTAGCTTTCCTAGGCAGAGGTCCCTGCGACCCTTGGCCGTGTACGTGTCCCTGGGTAGTTGAAATTAAGAGAATGGTGATGACTTTTAACCAGCAAGCTGCCTTCAGGCACTTGTTTAACAAAGACACATCCTGCACAACCCAAAATCCATTAAACCTTGAGTCACTGCAGCACATGTCTCTTGCAAGGACAAGGTTGGGGGTAGGGTCACAGATTAACAGCATCTCAAATACAGAACAAAATGGAGTCTCTTACATCTACTTCTTTCTAAATAGACACAGTAACAGGCTGATCTCTTTCTTTTCCCCACAGGTGAGTATGGAGAGGAGGAAGATATGGGGTGAAAGGAGAGGTATACCCTGTAACCCTCTGTATGAATTTCAGAATAATCTAGCAGGGAGGGAGAGGTTGCTGATGTAGGAGAGGGAATAGTTGAAGAGCATGGTACTTGAGAAGTTGAGAAGGAAGGGATCCAGAGACCATGTGCAGAGGTGGCCTTTGAAAGGTAGATGGAGGGCCAGGTATGGTGGCTCACACCTGTAATCCCAACACTTTGGGAGGCCAAGGCAGGCAGATCATTTGAGCTCAAGAGTTCAAGACAGGCCGGGCGCGGTGGCTCACGCCTGTAATCTCAGCACTTTGGGAGGCCAAGGCAGGCGGATCACAGGGTCAGGAGATCGAGACCACGGTGAAACCCCGTCTCTACTAAAAATACAAAAAATTAGCCGGGCGTGGTGGCGGGCGCCTGTAGTCCCAGCTACTCAGGAGGCTGAGGCAGGAGAATGACGGGAACCCAGGAGGCAGAGCTTGCAGTGAGCCGAGATCGCGCCACTGCAGCTCCAGCCTGGGCGACAGATTAAGATTATATCTCAAAAAAAAAAAAAAAAAAGGAAAAGAGTTCAAGACCAGCCTGGCCAACATGGTAAAACCCCATCTCTACTAAAAATACAAAAATTAGCCAGGTGTGGTGGTGCTTGCCTGTAATCCCAGCTACTCAGGAGGCTGAGGCAGGAGAATCACTTGAACCTGGGAGGTGGAGGTTGCAGTGAGCTGAGATCACACCACTGTACTCCATCCAGCCTGGGCTACAGAGCCAGACTTTGTCTCAAAAAAAGTAAGGTAGATGGACACTTACTTCCTCAGTGGTAACAGGAGAGGTGGCCAGATTTGGGTAACAGGTGGCCAGGTTTGCAGATTTTTCTAGTGTTTTCTCCTTTGTGTTCTACTTCCTCACTGTGGAAGTCTTATCTGAGAGTAGTAGCCTTTACTGCTTATATACCCCCAACTCCCAAAGCCATCTACATTTCTGACCATAGCCACCAACCCAGCAACCATCCCCACTTGAGTGTCCCATAGGTATCTAGAGCTCATTGTATCTCATGAAGTTCAGCTTGGCCCAATCTTTTTTCTTCCTGCTTATTCTGTTTTGGGGAATGGAACCAACATCAGTCACTTCCTAGGCCAAGATCCTGGGATGGCATCCCAAGGCTCCTACTTTTCTCCTCACATCATACTCAACTCATGACCGGTTATGTTGATTTGTACTTCTTTAGTTGCTCTCATTTCTTCCCCCGTGTCTTGATGCTCACTGCCTTTGTGCTGCCATGGCACCCAGCCTCTGTGCCGGGCTGTTGCTGTGGTTTTTTTGCTGCCTGTCTCTTCCCTCTTGCCCATCTGGCCTCTTCTCTAGGCTTCCCTCCATTCTGCCATCTATAATTTGTAATGAAAATTTAACGAGGCGCTTTGGCACATGCCTGTAATCCCAGCTACTCAGGAGGCTGAGGCAGGAGGATTGCTTGAGCCCGGGAGGCAGAAGTTGCAGTGAGCCAAGATTGTGCCATTGCACTCCAGCCTGGGCAACAAGACAACAAGAGCGAAACTCTGTCTCAAAAAAAAGAAAAGAAAAGAAAATTTAATCACAGCACTCTTAAACCTCAAAGTCTACAGAGACCCCCTCATCATAGATGCCCCACACCATCTTGACAATGCCTCCTGATGGGAGATATCAGTAATTATTGTGTGGGTTTTTTTTGTTTTTTTGTTTTTCTTTTTTGAGACATAATCTTAATCTGTCGACCAGGCTGGAGTGCAGTGGTGTGATCTCGGCTCATGGCAACCTCCGCCTCCTGGGTTCAAGCGATTCTCATGCCTCAACCTCCTGAGTAGCTGGGATTACAGGCATTCACCACCATGCCCAGCTAATTTTTGTATTTTTAGTAGAGATGAGGTTTCTGCATGTTGGTCAGGCTGGTCTCAAACTCCTGACCTCAAGTGATCATCCCATCTTGGCCTCCCAAAGTGCTGTGATTACAGGCGTGAGCCATCACGCCCAGCCAATATTGGTTTAGTAAAGCATTTTGCCTTTTAGAACCAGTTTCTGTTTTACCACCAATGTTTACTTTATACTTAGCACACCAGAGATCTTCAATTATAGTTATATTATTTCCCCTGTATTTCTAGAGAAAATTGGATTAATACTTTCTTTTCTTTTATATGTTCAACCAGATGCAGATGTCATCATGAAGAGGAAAAGACCAGGGAGCCCTGCTGTAACACTTCTTATTAATAAAGAAATATCTGTGGATATAACCCTGGCTTTGGAATTAAAAACTAGCTGGCCTGCCAGCACCCAAGAAGGCCTGGCCATTAAAAACTGGCTTTCAGCAAAAGTTAGGCAGCAACTAAGACTAAAGCCGTTTTACCTTGTACCCAAGCATGCAAAGGAAGGAAATGGTTTCCAAGGTATTTTAAATATTAAAGTTAACTTAAAGATGTAAAAGAGTTGTTAATGTTATATGTACAGGCAGCAGATCAACAGCCACCCAATGCTGTTGTCATGTCAAGACCATCAGGCGAAACAGGTTATAAGATGGGAGTCTGGTGACAGACAGAATTGAAAAGGGCACAGTTGTAGTATTAATATCAAATACTCAGCTTTGAAATGTCTAGCAATCCACATTTGAATTTTATCTTTTTTTATTTTTATTTTTTCAGTAAAAAAAGCAGTATTGGCCTTGGAGTCAGACTGCCCTGGTTCTGAATCCTGAGGCTCCTTCTAGTAGTTGTGTGACTTTGAGCTAGTTATGATGCTTTCTAAACCCAGTTGCTCATCTGTACACTGTGTTAAGCAAAACTACTTGAAAAGTTCTGGAATGATAAAATGTGCATGCAGTTCTGTGGCCAGTTTTGTTCATGCCAGTTATATGTTATTACATATTAATATTATCATTAGAGTCTAGACTCTCATTCTCAGCCCTGGTTCTCTCTTTCCTTCATCTTCCCATTCCACTGCTCCTATACAATGTGTCTCAGCCTCACAGATCAGGATGGGTTTTCAGGCTATGCTCTTGGATAAAACTCAACTTCCAAGAACCAGACTGAGTTGGTCTACAGCTAAAACTTTATAATGGTGATATTTTTGAAGGTAGAAGGAAGTAACTTTTTTTTTTTTTTTTTCTGAGACAGAGTTTTGCTCTTGTTGCCCAGGCTGAAGTACAGTGGCACAATCTCAGCTCGCTGCAACCTCTGCCTCCTGGGTTAAAGCAATTCTCCTATCTCATTCTCCCAAGTAGCTGGGACTACAGACGCACACTACCATGCCTGGCTATTTTTTTGTATTTTTAGTAGAGACGGGGTTTCACCATGTTGGCCAGGCTGGTCTCGAACTCCTGGGAGTGGCTTTTTCCCTTGTGATTTAGTCTAAAAAAAAATGAAAGTAGCTGATTATTTTCATTTCCTCCCATAGATTTATGTAGGACTTTTGGCACCTACTACTACTGGATTCCAGGGAAATTGAAGGGGACTGTAAAACAAATGAGCCAAGTTATAAATGAGTATTGCTGAAAAAAGCCCAGAAATAGTCAATCATGCTTAGTTTAATGGTTTGTGTTTCTGTGGACACATATCATAACTTCATATATTGCATACATATAGGAATCATTTTCTGTAAGAAAAATAGTTTATGAAGGGAACTTACATATATCATTATTCATGTTTTTACAAAATGATTATAGCTTTCTGCAAAGAGGTTGTTCTGTAAACTGAACAATTTATAGAATAGCTGCCCCAAGAAACCTTCACTGTAAGTGATACAGAAATCACAACAGGACCCCATACCATCTCTTGCTGACCCCACACTGTCCTGGGGAACACTGGAGGATAAATCACCTTAGAGATGAAGAAGAGTCCTTTGGTGGCCCTGTGGCCTATGTGGCTAGCGAGGTTTTTGTTTTGTTTTGTTTTGTTTTTGTTTTTCTTTTTTTAGACGGATTCTTGCTTTGTCGCCCAGGCTGGAGTGCAGTGGCGTGATCTCGGCTCACTGCAACCACCACCTCCCAGGTTCAAGCGATTCTCCTGCCTCAAACTCCCGAGTAGCTGGGACTACAGGCGCATGCCACCATGCCAGAATAATTTTTGTATTTTTAGTAGAGACAGGATTTCACCATGTTGGCCGGGATGGTCTCCATCTCTTTACCTTGTGATCCACCCGCCTCAGACTCCCAAAGTGCTGGGATTACAGGCGTGAGCCACCATGCCCGGCCATGGTTAGGGAGTTCTTTGCATTCTTCCATTAAGATGAAAGAAAGTGAAGGCTGGTGCTGGATGCTTAGCTTCACTTCTGCTTTCTGTTACCCTTGGCTGTTCTGCATCTCCCATCATTCCAGATTATGTATAATTAGACAAAACTCTGCTTCTGTGTACGTGTGTGAGTGTATGTGAACAGAGGGACTTAGTGAAAATACTTGTACTAGATTGGAGACACTTATAACACCTGCTGTATCTTTTCTTTCTCTATACATTCTACTAGAAATTCCCTGGTCTCACAAATTATATTTTTAAAAATATTATGTTTTTGTTTTTATTTATTTTTATTTGTTTATTTTTTGAGACAATCTCGCTGTGTCGCCCAGGCTGGAGTGCAGTGGTGCAATCTCGGCTCACTGCAACCTCCACCTCCTGGGTTCAAACGATTCTCCCACCTCAGTATCTCAAGTAGCTGGCACTACAGGTGCGTGCCACCATGCCCAGCTACTTTTTTGTATTTTTAGTAGAGACTGGGTTTCACCATGTTGGCCAGGCTGATCTCGAACTCCTGACTTCAGGTGATCCACCCATCTCCATCTCCCAAAGTGCTGGGATTACAGGCATGAGCCACCGTGCCTGGCCTTGTTTTTATTGATTTTTTTATTAAAAATTTCAAATTTTAAAAATCTACCTGTTTCAAAATACCAGTTTTATTACCAAGGATATAATTTATTTAAAAAACAGTTTATGATTTACTTGCAGTTTTTTTGTTCTTAAGATAAGAGGACAGTAAAATTTGAGATTTTTAACCCACTCAAAAAAATGTTCAGCCAGGTGCAGTGACCCATGCCTGTAGTCTCAGCTACTCAGGAAGTTGAGGCAGGAGGATTGCTTGAGCCCAGGGGTTCAGGGCTGTAGTGAGCTATGATCATGCCACTGCACTCCATCCTGGGTAACATAGCAAGACGTCCTCTATACCCCACCCACCAAAAAAAAAAAAAATGTCTCTGGACAGTTTAACTCAACGTAGGCAAATTAACTTGTTTCATTATGTTATCTGTTTTTAGATACTGGTTTTTAAATTTTGATTTAATTTTTTTTTTTTTTTTTTTTTTTTTTTTTTGAGACGGAGTCTCGCTCTGTCGCCCAGGCTGGAGTGCAGTGGCCGCATCTCAGCTCACTGCAAGCTCCGCCTCCCGGGTCTACACCATTCTCCTGCCTCAGCCTCCCGAGTAGCTGGGACTACAGGCGCCCGCCACCTCACCCGGCTAGTTTTTTGTATTTTTTAGTAGAGACGGGGTTCCACCGTATTAGCCAGGCTGGTCTCGATCTCCTGACCTTGTGATCCGCCCGTCTCGGCCTCCCAAAGTGCTGGGATTACAGGCTTGAGCCACCGCGCCCGGCCTTGATTTAATTTGTTTCATACATTTATAAAGTATATACATGGTTCTACAGTCAAAGCTGTGGAAAAAGGTACAATTAGAGAAACATCTTCTGTTCATGTCCTCTCCATGCTCTTCTCTCCTTCCCTGATTAGAAACCTTTCTAATTGTTTTTAGTTTACCCTTCCATGGTTTTTAAATTTTATTTATTTATTTATTTATTTATTTATTTATTTATTTATTTCGAGATGGAGTCTCTTTCTGTTGCCCAGGCTGGAGTGCAGTGGGGTGATCTTGGCTCGCTGCAGTCTCTTCTTCCCAGGTTTAAGTGATTCTCCTGCCTCAGCCTCCCAGAGTAGATGAGATTACAGGTGTGCACCACCATGCCTGGCTAATTTTTGTGTTTTTAGTAGAGATGAGGTTTCACCACATTGGCCAGGCTGGTCTTGAACTCCTGACCTCAGGTGGTCCACTCACCTTGGCCTCCCAAAGTACTGAGATTATAGGCGTGAGCCACCGCGCCTAGCCTTCCGGTTTTAAAAGTGTAAGTAAATATATTCTCTCTCTCTCACTCAGTCATGTAATGGCTCAAACCTATAATCCCAGTACTTTGGGAGGCTGAAGCAGGTGGATCACTTGAGCTCAGGAGTTCGAGACCAGCGTGGGCAACATGGTGAAAGTCTGTCTCTACTAAAATACAAAAATTAGCCAAGTGTGGTGGTGCATGCCTGTAGTCCCAACTATTCAAGAGGCTGATGGGGGGGGAATCACTTGAGCCCTGGAGTTTGAGGCTGCAGTGAGCCAAGATGGTGCCACTGCACTCCAACCTGGGCAACAGAGTGAGACCCTGTCTCAAAAACAAAGAAAAAGTTGTGCCTTTTATTTTAAAAAGGGAGTAGCATATAAATGTGTATACAGTATATAATATAAATTATATACAATGTTTTATATTATGTAAGGCATATTGCATATAAATTATACATATTACATATAAATACTTATGTAAATATATATTGATATAAATATATTTAATACATATTTTTAAGATAAAGACATCAGGTAAAAACTAAGGAAATCTGGATAAAGTATAAACTTTAGTTAACAATAATGTATCAATACTGGTTTATTGTACCAATGTATTTTACGAATATGGGATGTTAATAATAGGGAAATGGGGGTGCAGTGGCATGTGCTTATAGTCCTAGTTTCCTCAACCTTTGGGAGGCTGAGGCAGGAGGATCATTGAGCCCAGGAGTTAGGGTTGTTCTGCTTGGAGCCGAACTCCTGGGTTCAAGTGATCCTCCCGTCTCAGCTTCCCACCTCCCAAGTAGCTGAGATTACAGGTGCACGACACTGTGCCCAGCTGGATATTTTTTCGAGTGGGTTTAAAACTTGGTATTTTGACTGTCCTTTTATCTTAAGAACAAAAAACTGCAAAAAAATTATAAGCTGTTTTTTATAAGTATATTATTGGTAATAATACTGGTATTGAAAAAGGCAGATTAAACATGTAAATATTAGATAATATACTAATTTATATGTATATAAAATATATTTGTATGCCACCCCCTTTTTAAAATAAAAGGTACACCTTTTTTTTTTTTTTTTTTAAAGTAGACACAGAGTCTCGCTGTGTTGCCCAGGCTGGTCTCAAACTCCTGGCCTCAAGCAGTCCTCCCACTGTGGCCTCCTAAAGTGCTGGGATTATAGGCATGAGCCATCACAGCCAGGCCATACATTCTTCTTTTTAATTTAATTAATTTGGTTTATTTTTTTTAATTTTATAGAAGCCCTGCTCTCAGATATAACACGTTTTTACTTTTAACGAGATATTTTCGAGCTCACTCCATACCTCTCTATAGAGATAATACCCATTCCTTTTTAAAGTCTATTTTTGCAGCTAGTCAAAGAGTAAATCCTTATGTAATATTGCTAGGCATTTCCCAGATCTCCATAGGCATCATTCCAATTTGCTTTTCCACAGCAATGTATCAGGAGTACCTGCTTCACCCTCAACCTCACTGACTTGTTAAACTTTTTGCCAACTGAAATTCTTGCCAGTAGTCCAAAAAGTGAGAAAGGATATCTCAATGTAGTTTATTTAAAAATAAACTTTTGGTTTTAGCAAGTTTTACATTTACAGAAAAATTGTGAAGATAGTACAGAGAGTTCCTGTATAACCCCATACCCATTCCCCTGGGGTTTTTTGTTGGGGAGGTAGTAGGGCAGAGTTTCACTGTATTGCCCATGCTGGTCTCGAACTGAGCTCAGTGATCCTCCCGCCTCACCGGATCAAGTAACCGGGACTACAGACACGTGCCACTGCAGCACCCCCATTTTCCTATTATTAATATTTCACATTAATATATTTATACAATTAATAAACCAATATTGATACATTATTGTTAGCTAAGGGCTATATCCGCTGGGCACAGTGGGTCATGCCTGTAATCCCAGCACTTTGGGAGGCCGAGATGGGCAGATCACCTGAAATCATGAGTTCGAAACCACCCTGGCCAACATGGTGAAACCCCATCTCTACTAAAAAAATACAAAAATTAGCCAGGCAAGATGGCATATGCCTTAGTCCCAGCTACTTGGGAGGCTGAGATAGGAGAATCACTTGAACTCGGGGGGTGGAGGTTGCAGTGAGCCAAGATCATGCCACTGCACTCCAGTCTAGGTGACAGAGAGAGATTCCATCTCACAAAAAAAAAAAAAAAAAAAAAAAAGGTCTATACCTTATCCGGATTTCCTTAGTTTTTCTTAATGTCCTTTTACTATTCCAAGATCCCATTTAGGATACCATATTGCATTTAGTTGTCATGTCTCCTTAAGCTACTCTTGACTGTGACAGTTTTTTGGTTTTAACAGTTTTGAGGAGTACTAATTAGGTATTTTGTAGAATGTCCTTTACTTGAGATTTATTATGTTTCTTATTATTATATCAGAGCTATTGGATTTGGGGAAGGAAGGTCACAGAGGCAAAGTGCCATCCTTATCGCATTTTATCAAGGGTACATGCCACCTTTCTTTACAGTCATATACAGTTGACCCTCAGGATTGGCTCCAGGGTACCCTGCAGACACCAAAGTCCACAGATGCTCAAATCCCTTACATAAAGTGATGTAATACAGTTGGCCCTCCATATCTGTGGGTTTCAATCCATGGTTGGTTGAATTCTCAGGTGTGAAACCCTTGGATACAAAGGGCAAACCGTATTGGGTAGCTATCCCTGAACTCTTTATTCTGTCCCATTAAAATCTTTGTCTATCTTTGTACCATGTTGCACATAATGTAGCTTTATAATTAGTCTCAATATCTTTTAGGGTAAGTTCCACCACTTTGTTTTTCTCCAAGGGTGTTTTAGAGAGTCTTGATCCTTTGCATTCTCGTATAAATTTTGAAATCAGCTTGTCAGATTCCACAAAATACTTTTTGGAATTTTGATTGAGATAATGTTGAATCTATAGATAAATTTGGGGCCAGGAATGATGGCTTATGCCTGTCATTCCAGCACTTCAGAAGGCTGAGGAAGGAGAGTTGCTTGAGCTGAGGAGTTCAAGACCATCTTGGACAACACTCTGTAAAAACTCCACCCAGGCGAGGTGACTCACGCCTGTAATCCCAGCACTTTGGGAGGCTGAGGTGGGTGGATTATGAAGTCAAGAGATCGAGACCAGCCTGGCCAACATGGTGAAACCCCATCTCTACTAAAAATACAAAAATTAGCTGGGCATGGTGGTGCACGCCTGTAGTCCTAGCTACTTGGGAGGCTGAGGCGGGAGAATTGCTTGAACCCGGAAGGCAGAGGTTGCAGTGGGCCGAGATCTCGCCATTGCACTCCAGCCTTTCGACAGAGAGATACTCCATCTCAAAAGAAAAATTGAAATTAAAAAAACTCTCTATAAAAGTTTTTATAGAGGGTTGTGAGTCTTCATCTCTATAAAAACTTTTTTAAAAATTCGCCAGGTATGGTGGTGTGCACTTGTAGCTTGTAGTCTTAGTTATGCAAGAGAATCACTGAAGCTCAGGAGTTTGAGGTGACCGTGAGCTATGATCTTGCCACTGCACTCCAGCCTGGGTAACAGAACAAGACACTGTCTCTATTAAAAAAGAAATAAGTAAACATGGGAGAGAGTTGATATGCTAACAATATTGAGTCTCCCAATCCACTTGTTTAGATCTCCTCTAATACTGCCCAGCTTCACTCATTAGCATTTTCTCTGCAGAGGTTTTGTATATCTTTTGTTAATTTATTCATAGGTAATTGATCTATTTTAAAACTTTTTATTTATCTATTTATTTTGAGATGGAGTCTCGCTCTGTCACCCAGGCTGGAGTGCAGTGATGCGATCTCGGCTCACTGCACCCTCCGCCTCCAGGATTTAAGCGATTCTCCTGCCTCTGCCTCCTGAGTAGCTGGGATTACAGGGCCCACCACCATGGCTGGATAATTTTTGTATTTTTAGTAGAGATAGGGTTTCACCATGTTGTCCAGGCTGCTCTCAAACTCCTGACCTCAGGTGATCTGCTCACCTCGGTCTCCCAGAGTGCTGGGATAACAGGTGTGAGCCACTGCGCCTGGCCAAAACTTTTTATTATGAAAATTTTAAACCAGTACCATAGGAGACTGGGCTGGGAGTGGTTGCTCATGCTTGTAATAAATACCAGCATTTTGAGAGGCTGAGATGGGTGGATCACTTGAGCCTAGGAGTTCAAGCCTGGGCCATGTGGCAAAATCGTCTCTTCAAAAAATACAAAATAAATTATCTGGGTATGGTAATATGCACCTGTTGTCCCAGCTATCTGGGGGGCTGAGGTGGGAGAATCACTTGAGCCTAGGAGGTTGAGGCTGCTGTGAGCCGAGATCATGCCACTGCACTCCAGCCTGGGTGACAAAGGGAAACCTTGTCTTAAAAAAAAAATAAATGACTGGGAGCGGTGGCTCACACCTGTAATCTAAGCACTTTGGGAGGCCAAGGCGGGTGGATCACCCGAGATCAGGAGTGCGAGACCGGCCAACATGGTGAAACCCCATCTCTACTAAGAATACAAAATTAGCCGGGCATGGTGGCGCATGCCTGTAATCCCAGCTACTCGGGAGACTGAGACAGGAGAATCACTTGAACCCAGAAGGCGGAGGTTGCAGTGAGCTGAGATGGTGTCACTGCACTCCAGCCTGGGCAACAGAGCAAGACTCCATCTCAAAAATAAAAATAAATGCACAAATAATAATTTTCTTATATTGGCTGGGCACAGTGGCTCACACCTGTAATTCCAGCACTTTGGGAAGTGGGAGGATTGCTGGAGTCCAGGAGTTCAAGATCAGCCTGGGCAAGGTGGAGAGACCCCGTCTCTACAAAAAATCTAAAAAGTAGCCAGCCGTGATGGCTATGCTTCTGGTCCCAGCTATGGAAAGGCTGACATGGGAAGATTGCTTGAGGCTGGGAAGTTGAGGTTTCAGTGAGCTGTGTTCACGCACTCCAGCCTGGGTGACAGGGAGATCTTGTCTCAAAAAAAAGAAAAAAAGAAAAGGTAATAATTCCCTAATATCAAACTCTATTCGGTATTAAAATTTCCACCTGTCTTGTAAGTGTCATACATTTTTTTTGTTCAGTTTGCCTGTTTGGATCAGGATTCAAATAAGGTTCATACCTTGTGACTAACCAATATGTCTTTTAAATCTCTTTTAACTCATAACTTCCTCTTTCATACCTTTTTTATTCATTGAATAAAATGTACTCAATTTACTCATTGAAGAAACAGGTTATTTTTCCTGTAGAGTTTCCCAAAGAGAGGATTTTGCAGAGTGCATTCTAGAAGTGTCGTTTAGCATGTTCTGCTTTCATCTATATTTCTTTTTTTTTTTTTTTTGAGAGGGAGTTTCACTCTTGTTGCCCAGGCTGGAGTGTAATCACCCAATCTCGGCTAACTACAACCTCCACCTCCCAGGTTCAAGTGATTCTCCTGCCTTGGCCTCCAGAGTAGCTAGGATTACAGGCTTGCACCACCATGCCCAGCTAATGTTCGTATTTTTCGTAGAGATAGGGTTTCACTATGTTGGTCTGACTGATCTCGAACTCCTGACCTCAGGTGATCCACCGCCTCAGCCTCCCAAAGTGCTGGGATTACAGGAGTGAGCCACTGCGTCTGACCTCATCCATATTTCATTAGCAGTTAGATCTAGAAGGTAATTGCTACGTGTTTTTTGTTTTTGTTTTTTGAAATTGAGTCTCACTCTGTCATTCAGACTGGAGTGCAATGGAGTGATCTCGGCTCACAGCAACCTCCGCCACCCGGATTCAAGCGATTCCCCTGCCTCAGCCTCCTGAGTAGCTGGGATTACAGTTGTGTGCCACAATGCCCGGCTAATTTTTGTATTTTTAGTAGAGACGGGGTTTTGCCATGTTTGCCAGGCTGCTCTTGAACCCCATACCTCAGTTGATCTGCTCACCTCGGCCTCCCACAGTGCTGGGATTACAGGCATGAGCCACTGCACCCGGCCTACTTGCTAGTTTTTATACTATTGTAAGAAACATCTCCCTCAAAATTTCATTTTTTGTTTACTGTCGTGTATCAAAATACCTTTGATTTTCATATCCACAATCTTGGTAACTCTTTTAATTGATTTGGTGTATTTATTTATAGATTTTTTTTTTCTTTTTTCTTTTTCTTTCTTTTTTGAGATGGAGTCTCGCTCTGTTGCCCAGGCTGGAGTGCAGTGGCATGATCTTTACTCACTGCAACCTCAGCATTCCGGGTTCAAAGGATTCTCCTGCCTCAGCCTCCCAAGTAGCTGGGACTGTATACAAATACATACATACATGTGGTATGTGTAGGCACAGGCCACCACACCGGCTAATCTTTGTATTTTTAGTAGATACAATGTTTCACCATGTTGGTCAGGCTGGTCTCCTGTCTCGGCCTCCTGAAGTGCTGGGATTATAGGTGTGAGCCACCATGCCCAGCACTGTAGACTCTTTTGTATTTCCTATATATGCAATTATATCATCTATTAATAATGATGGCTTTGTTTCTCCCTTTCCAGTGTGTAACCCTGTTTTTCCTTCCCTTACTGTGCTTGCTATGACACCCAGTGCATGTTGAACAGAAATAGAGATAGCAGAAGTTTTGCCTTTTTTCTGATTTCTCTCTCCAACTTTTTACCTCACATAATGATTGTTGCTATAGTTTTCTAAAATCTACCTTTTATTGAATCAAGTGTCCCTCTAGACTTAAATTGCTAAGAGGAGTTTTTTTAATGATGAATGACTATAGGATTTTAATAGCTTCATTTTCTTCATCTATCGAGACAATCACGTGTTTCTCCTCTGTTCTATTAATGTGACAGATTATATTGATTGATTTTTCTGGAAAATCCTGCAGATTATAAACCACTTTTACATTACTAGTATAAAACCACTAAGTAACAGGATGTTCAGAGCATAAAAGAGCTAGCCATGGTAAGACTCGGGGAGAAATCTTTTTTT
Organism: Macaca mulatta; assembly: GCF_049350105.2. NCBI lineage: Eukaryota > Metazoa > Chordata > Mammalia > Primates > Cercopithecidae > Macaca > Macaca mulatta. Next base: position 112,246,846 of record NC_133409.1, read on the forward strand.
TTCTTTTTGGAGACGGAGTCTTGCTCTGTCACCCAGACTGGAGTGCAGTGGCATGATCTCAGCTCACTGCAAACTCTGCCTCCCGGGTTTACGCCATTCTCCTGCCTCAGCCTCCCAAGTAGCTGGGATTACAGGCGCCCGCCACCATGCCCGGCTAATTTTTCGTATTTTTAGTAGAGGCGGGGTTTCACCTTGTTAGCCAGGATGGTCTCGATCTCCCAACCTCGTGATCCGCCTGCCTCAGCCTCCCAAAGTGCTGGGATTACAGGCGTGAGCCACCGCGCCTGGCCAAAATCATTCTATATTTACACAAACTCTCATGAATAAGAAGAAAGGAAATGATCCTCAATTCATTTTGTATTAATACTAAAACCTGTAAGGATGGTACAGAAAAAGTGAATAAATTGATTCAAATTATTATTAAAACAAAATATTTAACAAAGGGAATTTAGCAATATATAAAAGGTAATACATCTTACTATTGCTAACTATATTAAAATGTGACTTCCTTTTTTTTAATGTTAGGCCCATTTTTTGTCTTAGTGTACTTATTTTTATATGTAATTATTTATCTGTTCACTTCTTTTGATTCACTCCTAGGATTTTTCTAGAATATTTTCTTTTACTTTTTTTTTTTTTTTTTTTGATGGAGTTTTGCTCTTGTTGCCCAGGCTGGAGTGCAATGGTGCGATCTTGGCTCACTGTAGCCTCCGCCTCCCAGGTTCAAGCAGTTCTCCTTCCTCAGCCTCCCGAATAGCTGGGATTACAGGCACGCACCACCATGCCTGGATAATTTTTTTTGTATTTTTAGTAGAGATGGGGTTTTTCCATGTTGATCAGGCTGGTCTCGAACTCCCGACCTCAGCCTCCTCGGCCTCCCAAAGTGCTGGGATTACAGGCGTAAGCCACCATGCGCAGCCCCAAAATATTTTCATGAGGGAAATCACTTAAATATTGTTTAGATATGGATGCTTTGGGTAAAGTGCTTTTCTGTTTTTCTTTTTGAAATTAAGAGGAAACATGGCGGCTATCCTTCTCTCACATCGAAAAGGAAATTTTGAGCAATCATGGAAAATCTAAAACGTGCTGTGAAAACAAAGAAATGAAATGTTGCAGGTAACAGCCTTATTTTGTTAAATGACAGGTTATCTATGGTATGCTTAATTATTTGTTAACTCCATACCTCAAACCTGAAGACCTGAGCTGGGTTGGGTCTGGGGGGCAGGGCAGGATTGGGTTGAGCTGGGGAGTGTCAGTATGAAACCAGAGAAGCTAGATCCAAAGGGCCAAGGAAGGGATGTTGTTAGAAAGCAAGGCCAGGGAATAGTAGTTCTGAACCCTGGATCAGATGAATGTGTTTTTGTATAGATGTATCAGTAGGACAGAGTGAGAGGGTATGAACACTAGGTATGACAATTCGATGGGTCTTAGTATTCTGCTTGTTTAAAAGTAATGGATATTAATGCCATATAATTGGAGGAGGACAAAGGATCGTTCTTATTGGTTACTGGGCTTACTTTGGGATAGTTGGGTTGTGTTGACGGCTAGGGATTGACTGGCCAAACTGAAAACAACACTACGCGAGTAATTTTTTTTTTTTTTTTTTCTGGGACAGACTTTCACTCTGTCACCCAGACTGGAGTGCAGTGGCACAATCATGGCTCACCACAGCCTCGATCTCCTAGGCTCAAGCAATCATCCTACCTCAGCCCCCCAAGTAGCTGAGACTACAGGTACATGCCACCATGCTCGGCTAATTTTTTAAAAAGTTTTGTAGAGGGCCTGTTGGCTCACACCTGTAATGCCAGCCTAGCAACATGGTGAGACCCCACCTCCATAAAAAATTTAAAAATTAGCCAGGCATGGTGACTGGTGCCTGTGGTCCCAGCTACTTGGAAGGCTGAGGTGGGAGAATCGCTTGAGCCCAGAAAACCAAGGCTGCAGTGAGCCATGATCGTGCCACTGTACTGCAGCCTGGGTGACATAGAGACACAAAGTGTCTCAAAAAAAAATTTTTTTTTATTGGTAGAGATGGTGGTCTCCCTTCGTTGCCCAGGCAGGCTGGCCACCAACTCCTGGGTTCAAGTAATCTTCCCACCTTGGCCTCCCAAAGTCTTGGGATTACAGGGATGAGACACTGCACCCCACCATTTTTTTTGTGTGATGGCATACACACCATAAATAACTAAAATTGAAAAGGAATTGTTCATTTGAGTTCCTAAGGTTGGCCAGTATTGGCCAGGCGTGGTGGCTCACACCTGTAAATCCAGCACTTTGGGAGGCTGAGGCAGGTAGATCACCTGAGGTCAGGAATTCGAGACCAGCCTGGCCTACATTGCAAAACCCCGTCTCCACTAAAAATACGAAAATTAGCTAGGCACAGTGGTGTGTGCCTGTAATCCCCACTACTCAGGAGACTGAGGCAAGAGAATCACTTGAACCTGGGAGACAGAGGTTGCAGTGAGCCGAGATCGTACCACTGCACTCCAGCCTGGGCAACAGAGCAAGACTCCACCTTAAATAAATAAATGAAGTTGGCCAGTATAAAGATCACAAAAGTTAAAAAATCAAAACAAAAATGCCCAACATGCAGGCACAGAGGTTCTTTAAGATCTCATATGCAGGCTTTGAAGCGAGCATTAAGAAAAATATATTGTTGGCTAGGCACAGTGGCTCATGCCTGTAATCCCAGCACTTTGGGAGGCTGAGGCAGGTAGATCACCTGAGGTCAGGAGTTTGAGACCAGCCTGGCCAAGATGGTGAAACCCTGTCTCTACAAGAATGCAAAAATTAGCCGGGCGAGGTGGCGTGCGCCTGTAATCCCAGCTACTTAGGAGTTTGAGGCATGAGAATTGCTTGAACCCAGTAGGCAGAGGTTATGGTGAGCTGAGATCATGCCACTGCACTCCAGTCTGGGCAACAGAGCGAGACTCTGTCTCAAAAAAAAAAAAAAAAAGAAAAAGAAAAAGAAATATTGTTGATAAGGCTAGTTTCATAAATAGTACATTTTATCAACTACTGAATAACTAGATGAAACAGCAGATTATCTATGGTATGCTTAATAATGTAAATAATTCTGTGATATAATCAGTGGATTTTAAAAAAGAAAAAAGTTATATTAATTTTGCAGTTCAATAAAGTAAAATAATTTTATAACAAAACAAGATTTTGGATCGCTTGAGGGGGGTAAGGGGAGGGTCAGAGGTTGCAGTGAGCCGAGATTGCATCACTGCACCCCAGCCTGGGTGACACAGCAAGACCCTGTCTCAAAAAAAAAAAAATAGTATAAATATCTGTTAGCTTTATACAGTTGAAGAAATTGATAGAATATATTTAAGCTAAGAATGGGTAAGGGAGGGAAAAATGTGTTTTTGAAACTTCAAACCATATATTTGAAAACATAATCAGATTTTAGTGTGACTGTTATTATATTTATGTTATTTATTTTATTTTATTATTATTATTTTTTTAGATGGAGTCTCACTTGTTGCCCAGGCTGGAGTGCAGTGGCACGGTCTCGGCTCACTGCAACCTCCGCCTCCTGGGTTCAAGCAATTCTCCTGCCTCAGCCTCCCGAGTAGCTGGGATTATAGATGCATGCCACCACGCCTGGCTAATTTTTGTATTTTTAGTAGAGATGGGGTTTCACCATATTGGCCAGGCTGATCTCGAAGTCTTGACCTCGTGATCTGCTCGCCTAGGCCTCCCAAAGTGCTGGGATTACAGGCATGAGCCACCACGCCCGGCTTTTTTTGTTGTTGTTGGTGGTGGTGGTGTTACAGAGTCTCACTCTGTCGCCCAGGCTGGAGTGCAGTGGTGCAATCTCAGCTCACTGCAAGCTCCGCCTCCCGGGTTCACGCCATTCTCCTGCCTCAGCCTCCCGAGTACCTGGGACCACAGGCACCCGCCACCACGCCTGGCTAATCCGCTCGCCTGACCTCCCAAAGTACTGGGATGACAGGCGTGAGCCACCACGCCCGGCCTTTGTTTTTGTTTTTGTTTTTTGAAACGGAGTTTCGCTATTGTTGCCCAGGCTGGAGTACAATGATGGGATCTTGGCTCACTGCAACCTCCCCGTCCTGGCTTCAAGTGATTCTCATGCCTCGGCCTCCAGAGTAGCTGGGATTACAGGCGTGCACCACCAAGCCCAGCTAATTTTGTATTTTTAGTAGAGAAGGGGTTTCACCATATTAGGCTGGTCTCATATTCCTGACCTTTGGTGATCCCCCTGCCTCAGCCTCCCAAAGTGCTGGGATTACAGGCGTGTGTCACCACGCCCGGCCTATATTTATGTTATTATATATCTTTGTTGTTTATGTTTTTGCTATGAGATGCCTAAAATCCTTTGTTGAATGTAAATAAGTAAAAATAACTGTTTTCCTTTTTTATTCAACAGGAAAGATTGTTTAAAACTAATGAAATACCTTTTAGAACAGCTGAAAGAAAAGTTTAAAGACAAAAAACATCTGGATAAATTCTCTTCTTATCATGTGAAAACTGCCTTCTTTCACCTATGTACCGAGAACCCTCAAGACAGTCAGTGGGACCCCAAAGACCTGGGCCTCTGCTTTGATAACTGCGTGACATACTTTCTTGAGTGCCTCAGGACAGAACAACTTAAGAATTATTTTATTCCTGGATTCAATCTATTCTCTAGCAACTTAATTGACAAAACAAGTAAAGAATTTCTGTCAAAGCAAATTGAATATGAAAGAAACAATGAGTTTCCAGTTTTTGGTGAATTTTGAAATTGTATTTTTAGAAAGAGATTGTATTTTTAGAGTGACCCTAAATCCTGGAGAATACAAGAAAACTTTAAAAAGAGGCCAGGCGCTGTGGCTTACACCTGTAATCCCAGCACTTTGAAGGCCAAGGCCACTTGAGGTCAGGAGTTTGAGACCAGCCTGACCAACATGGTGAAACTCCGTCTCTACTAAAAATATAAAAATTAGCTGGGCATGGTGTTGCATACCTGTAATCCCAGCTACTTGGGAGGCTGAGACATGAGAATCACTTGAACTCAGGAGGTGGAGTTTGCAGTGAGTCAAGATGGCACCACTGCAGTCCATCCTGGGTGACACAGCGAGACTCCCTCTCAAAAAATAAATAAATAAGAAAAAAAAATAGGAAATTATTAAAACAATTTTTTAAAAAGCAACAAAATAACAAAAAATTAGAGTGACTGTAATAATTGGAATGTTTGAAATTTGTCACAGCAATAATTGACTAAAATGAATGTAAATAATTATTCAGTTTTCAGTTTGTTGTAATAAACTCTAATCAGTATAAAGGATTGACTATCCTAGGAAAAAGATTACTCAAGGAATAAGAAGCAAAAGGAGTATTTGAAATCTAAAAACATTACCATGCTTGCTTTATCATGCAGGCAAATAAATAAATGACATTTTCAGATTGGAATAAAAAAAGATAAAGTACATATTGCCTTAATTAAATTCATCAAGTACTTACTGAAAAACAGCTCTCCACCGTGCCTGGCCAGGCAATACATAATCTTTTTTTTTTTTTTTTTTTTTTTTTTTTGAGACAGAGTCTCACTCTGTTGCCCAGGCTGGAGTCCAGTGGCATGATCTCGGCTCACTGCAAGCTCTGCCTCCTGGGTTCACGCCATTCTCCTGCCTCAGCCTCCTGAGTAGCTGGGACTATTGGTGCCTGCCACCACACCGGGCTCATTTTTTTTAGTATTTTTAGTAGAGACTGGGTTTCACCTTGTTAGCCAGGATGATCTCGATCTCCTGACCTCGTGATCCACCTGCCTTGGCCTCCCAAAGTGCTGGGATTACCGGTGTGAGCCCCTTCGCCAGGCCGAAATACATAATCTTATAAGAAAACATAAGATACTTTATTTTAATATATGTGACTAAATGTAAAACCTAATTTATTTTCTGTTATCTATTTATTTTTACTTTCAGTAACACTTTTTTTTTTTATTTTTAGGTAGCATTCAGCCTACAGGCAACTGCTGTTTGTTAAATTTTTCCTGTTCATATATTTTGCACATTTTCTTGTTGGTTAGTATTCTTCTCATTGTTTTGTAGAAGTTCTTAATATTTTTGGGGTACTTATCTTTCATTTGTTGTCTGTGTAACAAATCACTTCTGCATGTGGGTTGTCTGCACCTTTTTTGGTGTCTTTTAGTAAACAAGGTTTTTTGTTTTGTATTGTTTTGTTTATTGTAAAGATTTTAAAATTTTAATGGAGTTGATATTTTTTTCTTATTCAAGCCTTTGAGAATAAATTGGAGTTGAATTTGTTATAGTTTTTGCTTTATACATCTTGTTTAACAACCTATTGCGTTTGAACATACTAAGAGAAACATTAGACATTTGAAGAGTTTTGGGGACAATTAATGATAAATAGAACACTATGCAAATAAAATAATCTAAGCAATTTTTTTTTTTTTTTTTTTTTTTGGAGACAGAGTCTCGCTCTGTCGCCCAGGCTGGAGTGCAGTGGCATGATCTTGGCTCACTGTAATCTCCCACTTCTGGATTCAAGCAATTCTCCTGCCTCAGCCTCCCAAGTAGCTGGGACTACAATTGTACACCACCACTCCCGGCTAATTTTTTTTGTATTTTTAGTAGAGACGGAGTTTCACCATGTTGTCAGCTTGGTCTCCAACTCCTGACCTCAGGTGATCCACCCATCTCAACTTCCCAAAGTGCTGGGATTACAGGCGTCAGCCACCGCGCCCAGCCAATCTAAGCAATGATTAACTCTGTAAAAAAAATGAATGCGTGAAAGAAAAGTCTGATATGAGAATATTGCTCAGCTGTAAGTATTGACAAAGTCCTCGTAATGTAACCATTGACTATTAATCTTATTGAAGTTATGGACTGTTGTCTGACTTTAAAAAAATTTTTTTTAATTTTTTAATGTGAAAAGAAAAAAAGAAATTATGATTACCCACTCTGTGGTTAGGATAGGACAATAGGCTTAGTGCTTGTATGGTGATAGTGGTAGGGGGATTACATTAGTTTCCTGTGTAACAACCGCAACCTTAGAGGCTTAAAACAACACATATTTATTATCTCACATTTTCAATGGGCCAAGTTCTGGGTGTGGCTCTGCTCAGAGTCTCTCAAGGCTATCATTAAGATGTCAGCCAGCGCTGTAGCCTCATCTGAGGCTTGACTGGAGAAGGATCCATTTTTGTTGGCAGAATTTAGTTTCTTACATTTGTAGGACCGAGGGCTTCAGTTTCTTGCCCTCAGTTCGTAGAAGCTGTCTTCAGTTCCTTACCATGTGAGCCTCCCAACACAGGCAGCCCACAACGGTAGCTCGATTCTTCAAAGCCAGCAAGGGAGGTACTCCAGCAAGAGGAGTGCTACAAACTTGTTTAACACAATTACATATACATAATTATGGACAGCCATTGCCTGTACTGTGTTCTATTGATTAGAAGCAAGTCAGAGGTCCCACTCATACCCAAGGGGAAAGGAATCGCTCAAGGGTGTTTTTGTTGTCTCAGGTGCCAGCGATATAGTTAGGGGGAAAACAGTTCCCATAAGAACACCCTCATTTCTGTCAACAATTGCAATTTCAAGGGATTCCTAAAACTGCCCTGAGGTTTGATGAAGGACGCACAGAACTCACTGAAACCACTACGCTCATGGTTGCAGTTTATTATATGGTAAGCATGCAAGTTTAAATCAGCCAAAGAAGTGCATAAGGCAGAGTTTAGGAGAGTACCAAACACAGCACTTTCCGTTGTCTTTTGGTGGAGTCATGGACATGTTATTCTCTTGGCATCAATGTGTACCAATACACACAGAATATTGCCAGCCAGGGAAGTTCACCTGAGCTATGTCCAGAGTTCTTACTGCCGCTCATGGTTGGCTGGCTATATGTCTAACTTCAGTCTCCAGCTCCTCTGGAGGGCAACAAGTATAAGCTGATACCATGACCCAAAGACCCCACCATAAATCACATTTTTATACTTTCTGGCACATTCCAAGAGTTTAGCCATTACCTTTCAGAAGCCAAGGGCAAAGGTGAGACTTTTCTTTGGGTTAAGTTAAATTCTTTACTACATAGATGTGAACTTCAGGAGTTTGGGGGCCACAGGACAACCCTGAGGGCCCGACTGTCGCAGGTATGCAAAAACTGAATTAATCTCTCATAGTGGGAAGTCAGTAGATGTCAAAGTTTTAAAACCAAGAAACTGCAGTATAAGCAAGTTATTAATGGCTAAAAGATGAAAAGGTTACATCTTGGGAGTGGAAAATGAAGAGTGGAAGGGTTCAGGACTACTTTTTTTAAAAATAAAATGATTTATTTTTTTGTAAATATGAATACAGTTGGCAAAAACCAAACCAAAACAGAATAAAACCAAAAAATGATAGTTATATGATGGATCATGCCGAAGTACAACAGCATTTATTAGTAGACTATAAAAAATAAATTTTGTGGCCGGGTGCCGTGGCCCACGCCTGTAATTCCAGCACACTGGGAGGCTAAGGCGGGCAGATCACCTAATATCAGGAGTTCAAGACCAGCGTGATCAACATGGAGAAACCCTATCTCTATTAAAAATACAAAATTGGCTGGATATGGTGGCACATGCCTGTAATCCTAGCTACTCAGGAAGGCTGAGGCAGGAGAATTGCTTTAACCTGGGAGGCAGAGGTTGCAGTGAGCCGAAATCGTGCCATTGCACTCCAGCCTGGGCAACAAGAGCGAAACTACATCTCAAAATTAATTAATTAAAAATGATAAAAAATTTATTATTATTATTTTTGAGATGGCGTCTTGCTCTGTCACCCAGGCTGGAATGCAGTGGCGTGATCTTGGCTCACTGCAACCTCCGCCTCCCGGGTTCAAGCGATTCTCTTGCCTTAGCCTCCCAAATAGCTGGGATTACAGGCGCCTGCCACCACGCTGGCTAATTTTTTGTATTTTCAGTAGAGATGGGGTTTCACTATATTAGCCAGGCTGGTCTTGAATGCTTGATCTTGTGATTCAACTGCCTCGGCCTTCCAAAGTGCTAGGATTACAGGCGTGAGCCACTGCGCCTGGCCTAAAAATTTTATTATTTCTATGTGCTCTTTTTCCCCCAGCTTTGACTCTCTAGATGCTTTTGAAAGTTTGAGTTCCTAAGAAATTCCACAGCTAGAGGCTCCTACAATGTCACTGAGTGAGGTTAAGGTTCTACTCTTATAGGGAGCATCTTATCCTTGGGGATTCTGGACAACTAGACCCCTAGGAACTTATAAAACAGCTGCTTTCATTAGGATTCTTTTGACATGGGGAAAATACAGCCATTGTCCATTAAAACACAATCCAATTTGGGTACAAGTACTCTTCAGGTTTTCTTTTCTTTTTTTTTTTTTTTTGAGATGGAGTCTCGCTCTGTCGTCCAGGCTGGAGTGCAGTTGCCGGATCTCAGCTCACTACAAGCTCTGCCTCTGGGGTTCACGCCATTCTCCTGCCTCAGCCTCCAGAGAAGCTGGGACTACAGGCGCCCACCACCTCACCCGGCTAATTTTTTGTATTTTTTAGTAGAGACGGGGTTTCACCATGTTAGCCAGGATGGTCTCGATCTCCTGACCTCGTGATCCGCCTGTCTCGGCCTCCCAAAGTGCTGGGATTACAGGCTTGAGCCATCGCGCCCGGCCTCTTCAGGTTTTCTAAGTTCTCCATAAGAATACCAAGACTAGGCTACCATCTTTTCTGGCAACAGACTACTTTTTAAATAAGCTTTGTGTAGTCCAAGATTTCTGGAAGGGAAATAGAAATAAAAAATAAAACCAAAAATAAATAACTCTTGTAGAACCATTTGCTTCCATACAGTACATGTATATTTGACTTTGATAAAAATGGAAACAATTTTTTTTTTTTTGAGACAGAATTTGCCTCTTATTGTCCAGGCTGGAGTGCAATGACATGATCTCGGCTCACTGAAACCTCCGCCTCCTGGGTTCAAGAGCTTCTCCTGCCTCAGCCTCCCGAGTAGCTGGGATTATAGGTGCCCGCCACCACGTCTGGCTAATTTTGTATTTTTAATAGAGACCGGGTTTCTCTATGTTGGTCAGGCTGGTCTCGAACTCCTAACCTCAGGTGATCCGCCTGCCTCGTCCTCCCAAAGTGCTGGGATTACAGGCGTGAGCCACCGTGCACAGCCTGAACACATATTATTTTAAAATTTCTTCATTTTGCCAGGTGCAGTGGCCTGAACACATATTACTTTTAATTTTTTTTTTTTTATTTTGCCAGGTGTGGTGGCGGATCCCTGTAATCCCAGCTACTTGGGAGGCTGAGGCAGGAGAATCGCTTGAACCTGGGAGGCGGAGGTTGCGGGTGAGCCAAGATCATGCCATTGCACCCCAGCCTGGGCAACAAGAGTCAAACTCTGTCTAAAAAAAAATAAAAAGAAAAAAGAAATATGTGTTCAATGTGAAAAAATCTGATGTTCACGTTAAAAGTGTAAAAAAAAAAACAAAAAACAGTGAAAATACAGAGAGCATTATTAATCTAACATTTTGTTACTGGGTAGTGCCATGCAATTCCAGGCTCCTGGTGTCTTGTTTTGTTTGTTCGTTTTTGAGACGGAGTCTCACTCTGTCACCCAGACTGGAGTGCAGTGGCCCAATCCTGGCTCACCGCAACCTCCACCTCCCAGGCTCCAGTGATTCTCCTGCCTCAGCCTCCTGATTGACTGGTACTACAGGCCCGTGCCACCACGACTGGCTAATTTTCATATTTTTGGTAGAGACGGGGTTTCACCATGTTGGGCAGGCTGGTCTCGAAAACCTGACCTCCAGTGTTCTGCCTGCCTCGGCCTCCCAAAGTGCTGGGATTACAGACGTGAGCCACCGTGCCTGACCTGGCACTTGGTGTCTTGAACAAAGACTTGGACAAGACACACACAGATAGTAAAGCAAAGCAGCAAAAGCTTATTAAGCACTCTTGGAAAGGGGAGAGCTGACTGACTTCTGTGAGATGAGATCAGCCTGGTTTGTTATATTTCATGGCCTGTTTTTTCCTCACTTGCTTACCCTAACTTTATTTCTTGTAAGCGAATTGCTCATCCTTGCTTAACCTTACTCTTTTTTTTTTTTTCTGAGACAGGGTCTCACTCTGTCACCTAGACTGGAGTGCAGTGGCGTGATCTCGGCTCACCACAAACTCTGCCTCCCAGGTTCAAGTGATTCTCCTCCTTCAGCCTCTTGAGTAGCTGGGATTACAGGCATGCCCCACCACCCCTGGGTAATTTTTGCATTTTTAGTAGAGATGGAGTTTCACTATGTTGGTCCGGCTAATCTTGAACTCCTGACCTCAAATGATCCACCCACCTCGGCCCCCCAAAGTGTTAGGATTACAGATGTGAGCCACCGCGTCCGGCTACTCATCTTTCATTTTTTGTGACCAAATTCCTACTGCAAGTCCTTGTGACTTATTTATCCTGTATGTTTTAACTCACTGCTTACTCCCTTATTTCGTATGTTCTGCTTCTGCTTACATGTTTCTCTTACATATTTCATTTTTGCTATCACTTAAGCTAACCTACATCAAAGGGTTCCCTTTGTCCCTGACTTCCTCTGCTATTCTCCTGCCTCAATTTTTCTCTGATTTTAGGACTTTTGTCTTTGGTATTCCGGAGTTTTATTATGAGATGTCTGTGTATATCTTTATTAAGCAGTTAGGACCACAGGCATGCGCCACCACACCCGGCTAATTTTTGTATTTTTAGAGACAGGGTTTCAGTGTGTTAGCCAGGACGGTCTTGATCTCTTGACGTGATCCTCCTGCCTTGGCCTCCCAAAGTGCTGGGATTACAGGCATGAGCCACCGCACCCAGCAGTGTTCTCATTTTTTAATATCTCAACATCCCTAACTCCCCACTCCCAGACTTACCAGAAACTTATTTGATTGGTCTTACTAAAGAACCTCCTGTTGGTTTTCACTGAACTCTGTTTTCCAATTTATTCATTTCTGCTTTTACCTTTCTTTCCTCTATTAGGTTCTCTATTTAACCTTATCACTAATAACAGGAAGCAATTATTACAGTAATGGAAAATTCACATGATGAAGGCTTAAACTAATTATACACAAATATATACTCATAAATTCTGAAAGTTAATATAAGTTACCCTCATTTATGGTGGAATACATAACGTAAAACTGTAAGGGAAGGATAATGGTAATTTGATCAAAGAAAATTTCACGGGAAGTGCAATTTGATTTTCCAAGGGTTTTAGCATGAAGCCATAGGCTAAAATGAAAAGATAAACTGTTGTTTCATTTCAAAGTGGGTAAAGGATAATTTAAGAAAAGTATACCCCAATAAAATATTATTTAGCAAACACAAAATTAAAACACTGTAAGAAAGACAAATTATCAACTTGTCATTTTATCACAGAAATGAACATTTATTGTTAACAGTATTTTTTCAGGTTCTGATTCTTTGTTTGAAAACATCTTTTTCACTGCCATGACAAAATCTGAACATTAAATTCTGAAAGACTGGCCTTATGACATATAGCAAAATTACAGGATACAGTTTAAAAGATTAAAAGAAAAACATTCTAATGCTACACTCCTTAATAAAAATCCAGGAAACAACTTCCAAGTTTAAATACTTCTGTTTTTATTAAAGAAAGTATAAAACATTGAATTCTACATTTTCAAACACTATTATTTTAAGAATCAGTCAAATCAGTCCGGTCTCTTCATACTGCCAGCATGTCTAATACTTCCGTCTTATTATATTTCTAAAAAATCTTGAATTCTGAAAAATAGAAACAAAATGTAAATTGCTGACTCCAACATTGTTTTTAAAAAGCTTAATTGTGATGAAATAAACATACCCGAATTTACCATAACCATTTTTAAGTGTGCAGCTCTGTAGTGTATACTCATTGCTGTGCAGTTAATCTCCAAAACTAGAGACAGCGTCCGGCTCTGTTGTCCAGGCTGGACTGGAGTGCAGTGGCCCGATCTCACCTCACTGCAAACTCCACTTCCCAGATTCAAGCGATTCTCCTGCCTCAGCCTCTCGTATAGCTGGGATTACAGGTGGGTGCCACCATGCCTGGCTAATTTTTGTATTTTTAATAGAGATGGAGTTTTTCCATGTTGGCCAGGTTGGTCTCGAACTCTTGACCTCAAGTGATCCACCTGCCTCATCCTCCCAAAGTGCTGGGATTACAGGTGTGAGCCACTGCGTACAGCCTCCAAAACTTTCATGCCATGAAAAACTCTGTGTCCACCAAACAATTCCCCCTTCCCACTTCCCAAGTCCTTGGAGTAACCACCATTCTACTTTCTGTCACTGTGAATTTTACTATTCTAAGTACCTCCTACAAGTGGGATAATATAGTATGTTCTTGTAATTGGCTTATTTCTCCAAGCATAATGTCCTCAAAGTTCATCTATATGACCGAGTTTTCTTCCTTTCTAGGGCTGAATGATATTCCATTGTGTTTATCTACTCATTCACTGATGGACGCTTGGGTTGTATACCTTTGACTATTATGAATAGTGCTGCTATAAACATAAGTACAAAAAGACCTGGCTTTCATTCTTTTTGATGTATACCCAGAAGGATTAAGTAATAGATACGAGTAACACCTAATTTATTATGTTAATGACTTAGAGATAATGCTCATTGCAATAAACATTATTAACAAAACCTAGTTGAAGTAAGCAGGCATTTTAAAGTCCATGTGTTATTGAACTTTTACCTCTACCACACTAGTCCAGAAGACATTAATGAAACTTCTTGGGCCTTCCTTGAGGTCTTTCCATTTTTCTTTCCATTTCCCTTTTCTGTTGATGTGCCTTAAACCTCTCAGCCATTGACACAAGCTCCTCTGGAATACTCTGAAATTATTCAATGTGTTGTTATTAGGATTCTGAGTTCTTTTCTACAACACTAAAATGCATCCAAACCATTTCAGATAATCACACAGCTGGTTACATGACATCCTTTAAACAGAAATAGGTATCTCGATTAAAACCTACATCCATCTACAGGCTACAAAATTTGCTACTTCAGCTGCTTCCAAGTGTTTTTAATGTGCCTTTATATGGTAGCATTTTCTACATATTCTTTTTTACCTCTGAGCCTGAATATGTTCCCCCTGCTGGAACATTTACCCCATCTTCTACAACTCTCCCACCTCCATTCTACTGATTTCTTCCTCGGTGGGGCTTTCATTGCTCACCCCCATTAGGTTAAGTTTCCCAGTTATATGCTCCCATAGTTTCTTATCATTGCCATGCTAAAGCCCTCAAACGTGTTGAAAACTTATTTGAAGTTTCCTGATAAATAGCAAGCCATAGGACCTGGCATAACTGACTGAGAAACTGGTAAGAAGTAGATTTCTAATGAATTGCATAGTCTCACCTGATTTGCTCTTTCCAGAATATTAATCAATTCAGAGGCAACCCTCCAATCATTTCTAGTCAAAGTTGTAATGGAAACACCAGTCCTCCTTTAGTGTGGGGGAAAAAACTCATGTCATCTCATTTATAATATATATTCATTATTCAGTTAATACAGAATAAGACAAATGAAAACTTTTTCACAGAAGCTGGAATGTATGAAGATTTAGGGTCACACAGATTTGGAATCTAAATCTGCTGTGGTTTAAACAGCAAAGGGGGTATATGATGGAAGCTCCCTTTTATTTATTTATTTATTTATTTATTTTATTTATTTTTTGAGCCGGAGTCTTGCACTGTCACCCAGGCTGGAGTGCAGTGGCGCCATCTCGGCTTACTGCAACCTCTGCCTCACGGGTTCAAGTGATTCTCCTGCCTCAGCCTCCAGAGTAGCTGGGACTACAGGTGCCTACCACCACGCCTGGGTAAATTTTTTGTATTTTTAGTAGAGACGGGGTTTCACCATGTTAGCCAGGATGGTCTCGATCTCCTGACCTCGTGATCCACCTGCCTAGGCCTCCCAAAATGCTAGGATTACAGGCGTGAGCCACCGTGCCCGGCCCAATGGTAGCTCTCTTTAGAGGAAAAAGGTCTTCTCATATCCATACCAATTTGTCAGTAACCTTCAGAGTAACCACTGGGTACACAGCTCAGTAGTGACACTAGATATAAAACACATAGAACCAGATATAAAAAGCTAATCATGGATTGAATCTGGTTGAGTCTCCGAACAAGCCAAATGAACAGGGATAAACAAAGTACCGACTAGAATCTGGGAAGTAGCTGAAAAATCATAGGTAATAGAATAAAATGGTTCTCTGGGCAAGAAGTTTGTGAGAGGAGTAATGAGAATCTAGAATTGGCCTTTCATGGGTGGACTAAGCTTACTTACCCTGCTCTTCCTGTGCGCCCTATTCGGTGTACATATTCTTCAATGTTCCGTGGAAAGTCAAAATTATAGACATGTGTAACGTCATGGACATCAAGTCCTCTAGAGGCTAGATCAGTTGCAATTAGTATTCTCACTTTGCCTAAAAAGTAAAACCAAATGAACACTGAACCATTCTGGTATAAATCAACCCAAGATCTAAAAAGTATATTTGCCCTAATTTAATCAATTTCATTTCTTACTGTTTACATTAAAATGCCTACTTTGTGAAAATGGAAAAGTAACTGCCGGCAAGTTACAAGATACCATGGTTCAGCAAATGAGTCCTAAACCCTTCGAACCGTGACAGAAAGATACATTTTTCAGATAACTTCAGATATATTTTCTGTTGCATACTAATACCTTGATATCCAGGTTTAAAGTCTTTTTTGTTTACTTAATGCTTAGAGGCAGATTAATGTTTAGAGCTCTAATGAGTGTAGTTTTAGGATACAGAAGGTGAGGACAGATCTTAGACATAAAACGGTTTCATGAAAAGATGCTGTCACTCAGCCAAGCACAGGTATTGCACTAATTTTAAAATGTATGAAATATTAATTACATAAACATACCTGTTTTAAAGTTCTCTAATGCTTTCTCCCGATCTCTCTGTTCTCTATCTCCATGCAGAGACTCTATTGATATATTTCCAAGTATTAGGTCACTTGATAAGTGATCCGCACTGAAGTAAAAGATAAACTCAGCATTCTTAGGTGCTTATTCTAATACCACCAGTTTTACTTCTATTAGCAAAAATCTAAAGTAACATAACAGACGTATCACCCCCATTTGAAATTAGTATACAAATAGAAATGATCCTAAACTAATCAATTTAATTAATTATAATGGACACACAAGAAAAAATACCTACACAGCTTTTCGAGAAACGAAGACAATGACTTTGTCTGTGGATGACATATTCTGTAGAAAAGTATGCATGTGACTCCATTTCTCTTCCTCGGTGGTTACAATTATATTTTGCTTCACTGAACTTACAGCCTAAAGGATTCAAAGAACATAGTTCATCAAGTTCATCATGATTGAGGGGGAGACCGCATACATCAGCTCAAAATGCATCTTCTCTCTCATTGGTTAATGTGTTTAATAAACTACTAAGCAAAATGGCAGATGTCCTAAAAAAATTACTTGTTTCTACTCAAGATTTGTATCTTAGATTTCACCTAACCTCAAAATACTATTGGTACCATTCCTTCGACCAACTATTTGTCTCTAATCATTTTATTTCATTTGTTTATTTCTGAGACACAGTCTCACTCTGTTGCCCAGGCTGAAGTGCAGTGGCGTGATGTCTGTAATCATTTTATAAAACAAATGTTACTGGATCACCATGTGTAAATCCCTAATGAAATAAGGGGTGTAAGCAATGACCCATTATTACTAATGATTAAATGAAAGGCCAATTTCATTTATTAATGATTAAGCAAAAAGCCAGAGAGAGAACTTTACATATTATAATGGAGGGTTCCCACTGACAACACATAAGCCCAATATTCAGTCTTAACTTCATCAAGGGAACAGACTTATATTTATGTATATACGTAGAGTTATGTTTAGACCCTGATTCTAACAGGGTTAAAATGAGGTATCAGAAAAATATAGGCCGGGCGCGGTGGCTCAAGCCTGTAATCCCAGCACTTTGGGAGGCCGAGACGGGCGGATCACGAGGTCAGGAGATCGAGACCATCCTGGCTAACACGGTGAAACCCCGTCTCTACTAAAAATACAAAAAACTAGCCGGGCGAGGTGGCGGCGCCTGTAGTCCCAGCTACTCGGGAGGCTGAGGCAGGAGAATGGCGGGAACCCGGGAGGCGGAGCTTGCAGTGAGCTGAGATCCGGCCACTGCACTCCAGCCCGGGCGGCAGAGCGAGACTCCGTCTCAAAAAAAAAAAAAAAAAAAAACAGAAAAATATAAACCCTGACTTTGCTGGGCACGGTGGTTCACGCCTGTAATCCCAGCACTTTGGGAGGCCAAGGGGGGCGATCTCCTGAGGTCAGGAGTTTGAGACCAGCCTGGCCAACATGGCAAAACCCTGTCTCTACTAAAATACAAAACTTAGCCGGGAGTGGTAGCCATACTTGTAATCCCAGCTACTCAGGAGGTTGAGGCATAAGAATCACTTGAACCCACTGCACTCCAGCCTGGGCAACAGAGTGAGACTCTGTCTCAAAAAAAAAAAATTATATCTATCTATCTATCTATCTATCTATCTATCTATCTATCTATGTATGTATATATAGGCCTCAACTACAGGTTGATGGTATTAGCTAATTATTGAAATTTCAAATGAGATAATGGCATTGTAGGTCTATTAAAATTATATGCATCTGTGATTTGCCCTAAAATTGGGAAGTGGGCAGACTAGGCACACCAAAATTAGCTAAATCTTCAGAATTTTCATAAGAAATGTTAAACAATAGTAATAAAAAAAGCTTACAACTAGATCCAATGTACCAACATAGACAATCATTGGTTCTTTCAAATAAGATTGTGCGAGGCGATGAACTGAATGAGGCCATGTAGCACTGGGAATACAAGTTACAAACATTACAATTTTGTTGTAAAAACATTACTATGTTTCCTTAAGCATGCTATGAACCAAGTTACTCATGAAAGACAAATTTAGTACTTCTTATTTTTTCAATAAGTAAGGCAAATTTAACAGTTAATTCACTGATTACTCAACTACTGTAAAGCTAGTAGATGAAACAAATATGTTTAATAAATAGGTTTTTGGCCGGGCCCAGTGGCTCACGCCTGTAATCCCAGCACTTTGGGAGGCCAAGGCAGGTGGATCACCTGAGGTCAGGAGTTCAAGACTAGCCTGGCCAACATGATGAAACCCAGTCTCTACTGAAAATACAAAAATTAGGTGGGTGTGATAGCGGGCGCCTATAATCCCAGCTGCTCCGGAGGCTGAGGCAGGCTCACGCCTGTAATCCCAGCACTTTGCGAGGCTGAGGAGAGGCAGATCACTTGAGGTCAGGAGTTCGAGACCAGCCTGGTCAACATGGGAAACTCTGTGCCTACTATAAATACAAAAATAAGTCAGGCATGGTGGTGTGTGCCTATAATCCCAGCTACTCGGGAGGCTGAGGCAGGAGAATCGCTTGAATCTGGGAAGCAGAGGTTGCAGTGAGTAGAGATCACGCCACTACACTCCAGCCTGGGTGACAGAGCGAAACTCTGTCTCAAAAAAGAAAAAAAAAAAAAGAAAGAAAGAAAAAGGCACTAAAAGGGATTAGTATTAGGTTAATTTTATCTCTTGGCCTTTATAAACGACAAAAAAAAAAATCCGATTTTTCGTTTTTTTTTTTTGTTTTTTGTTTTTTGTTTTTTTTTTTTGAGACAGAGTCTCGCTCTGTCGCCCAGGCTGGAGTGCAGTGGCCAGATCTCAGCTCACTGCAAGCTCCGCCTCCCGGGTTCACGCCATTCTCCTGCCTCAGCCTCCCAAGTAGCTGGGACTACAGGCGCCCGCCACCTCGCCCGGCTAGTTTTTTGTACTTTTTAGTAGAGACGGGGTTTCACCGTATTAACCAGGATGGTCTCGATCTCCTGACCTCGTGATCCGCCCGTCTCGGCCTCCCAAAGTGCTGGGATTACAGGCTTGAGCCACCGCGCCCAGCCCGATTTTTCATAGTGTCAGCAGGCAATACCAAATACTTAACCCAAATAAAAACAATTTTTTTTTTTTGAGATAGAGTCTCACTCTGTCGCCCAGGCTGGAGTGCAGTGGCACGATCTCAGCTCTTTGCAAGCTCCGCCTCCCAGGTTCACGCTTGGGTGTGGCGGCATGCACCTGTAGTTCCAGTTACTCAGAAGGCTGAGGTGGGAGAATTGCTTGAGCTGGGAAGGTTGAGACTGCAGTGAGCCAAGATGGTGCCACTGTACTCCATCCTGGGTGACAGAGTGAGACCCTGTCTCAAAAAACAAAACAAACTTTCAAAATATACTGATCAAAGAATATCTACATTTAAATGTTTCTTCAACTATATATAAAATAATGAAAGTGACCACTTTTTATACCTTCACAGTAATTCAGTAAAATCTAAGTTCTCTTTTCTTGGGTTAGGCATCGTGGCTCAGGCTTGCAATCCCAGCACTTTGGGAGGCCGAGACAGGTGGATCACCTGAGGTCAGGAGTTTGAGACCAGCCTGGCCCAACATGGCGAAACCCCATCGGTAAAAATACAATAATTAGCTGGGCATGGTGATGTGTGCCTGTAGTCCCAGCTACTCAGGAGGCTGAGACAGGAGAATCGCTTGAACCCAGGAGGCAGAGGTTGCAGTGAGCCAAGATCATGCTGCTGCACTCCAGCCTGGTGTCAGCGAGACTTTGTCTCAAAATAAATAAATAAATTCACTTTTCTTGAAATAGGAAGATTATTTGTAATAAAACTATGTGAGAGGATTTCGTATTTTTTTAATTTTATGTTATTTATACTAATAAAGACAAAGGATATAAGCCCAGGATATGTCATTCTTTTTTTTTTTTTTGAGACAGATTTTCACTCTTGTTGCCCAGACTAGAGTGCAGGGGCATGATCTCGGCTCACTGCAACCTCTACCTCCCAGGTTCAAACGATCCTCCTGCCTCAGTCTTGCAAGTAGCTGGGACTACAGGCGTGAGTCACTATGCCTGGCTAATTTTTGTGTTTTTAGTAGAGACGAGGTTTCACCATGTTGGCCAGGCTGGCCTCAAACTCCTGACCTCAGGTGATCCACCCACCTCGGACTCCCAAAGTGCTGGGATTATAGGCATGAGCCTGTGTGCCTGGCCAATTTTGTTATTTATACTAATAAAGAAAAGGATATAGGTCTAGGAGATATCATTCTTTATAGATCACTCTATATTCAAATAATCATTGCTTCCTGTTTTATTGTGAGCAGTAAGTATTCAGTAATCAAATGTTTATCTGCTTAGACAAGTGAACCCTTTATTCAAAAGTGAGACCTTACTATGATAAGTAAATGTTTGTGTTGAAATCCCTATCTGTAATTTAGGAAACCCAATAGTCATGAATAAGTACTTATTGTTACACTGTTCTACTTCCAATGTTATGAGATCTTTCATCTAAAGATTTCAATACTTCCAAGTAATGCTCAAATATTGTGGGAAAAACCAAACAGAATGGGATTCTATTCCACTGATTTCTATTTTGCACACAGTAATTAGGCATATACCTACCTGGTCATAACCGTCTGCCTATCCGGACGCACATCTAACAAAATCTTCATTATCTGGGGTTCAAATCCCATATCCAACATCTTGTCTGCTTCATCTAAAACCTGCATTGACAAAAAAGAATGTGGCTAGATGAGATATGGGAGGCAGGTAATGACATATATTCTTTATTAATGGAACACTAAGAAAGGCTTTTCTCATTTCCCCTATTACTTAAGCCACGATTTTAATTTCTCCAGAGGTCAGAATACTAAGCAATTTGTCATTGTATGTTGTCTACATTGATTTTTGTTGGCTTTCCAATAGCTTCCAAATCTCCTTAAACAAAATTTAAGTGTCTAAAATATCCAAGTAGATTTTAATTATTGTGTACCTATCTCTATTTTCCAAAATTTAAAGTAAACATGCATGATAATTTCAAATAGAAGTCTTACTTCTTTCAACATGCTAAAGAGAATGGGAAATATTCCTAGAGCCATTATAAAATCAACAGCCATAGCTGGGCGCGGTGGCTCATGCCTGTCATCCCAGCACTTTGGGAGGCCGAGGCAGGCGGATCACCTGAGGTTAGGAGTTTAAGACCAGCTTGGCCAACATGGTTAAACCTCGTCTCTACTAAAAAGAAAAAATTAGCCAGGTATGGTGGCGGGCGCCTGTAGTCCCAGCTACTTGGAAGGCTGAGGCAGGAGAATCGCTTGAACCTGGGAGGCGAAGGTTGCAGTGAGCCAAGATGACGCCACAGCACTCCAGCCTGGGCAACTAGAGCAAAACTGTGTCCTAAAATAAAAAAATAAAAAATAAAATAAAATCGACAGCCATTCTAAAAGAAACTTATACCCAAGCACTTGGGAGTTGATTAAAACTATTAAAAGCTCAAGTGGAGGGAGGAGAAAATAATAGTTCAGTCATTTTTTATATTTTGAGATGGAGTTTCACTCTTGTTGCCCAGGCTGGAGTGCAATGGCATGATCTCGGCTCACTGCAACCTCCGCCTCCCAGGTTCAAGTGATTCTCCTGTCTCAGCCTCCAGAGAAGCTGTGATTACAGGTGCATGCCACCACACCCGGCTAATTTTTGTATCTTTAGTAGAGACGGGGTTTCATCATATTGGTCAGGCTGGTCTCGAACTCCTGACCTTGGGTGATCCACCTGCCGCAGCTTCCCAAAGTGCTGGGATTACAGGTGTGACCCACCACGCCCGGCCAGTTCAGTTATTTTTGAACCCAGCATCCCAAACCCCTATTGCATGATTACCAAGTAGGTTATATTCTTCAGATTGACAAAGTTATTCATTTGCAGATCATTCAATCTTCCGGGAGTTGCAATTATGATATCTACACCTTTTCTAAGCTCTTCTATTTGTTCATCTCTATTTCCACCACCATATACACAAACACTTAAAAAGAAAAAATCTAAAGGTTAATGTTTAGGCACAGAATATCTCATCACAACTTAAAATTCAATAAAAGGGATAAAAATCAATTATCAGGTACCTTTAGGAGCATCTGCCCCTTTCTGAGAATTACGTACACCCATCAATCCCTAATGTTGTATCCTAAAGAGCAATATTTGTACCATCACCTGACCCAGGCTCTGACTGATTAGAGTAGTGCTAAATGCCTGACCCATGTTGAGCCATTTGGATTCTCTGAATGTGTGAAAAATAATGGGGAAGATGTATAAAGCCACAAATGATTAAAATATGATACTGGTGAAGGAATGGGAAAAAAAATCACCTACCTCCGAAGCCCTTTATATGAATATTTGCAACATTCTCCTTCTACTTGAAGTGCTAATTCCCGAGTGGGAGTTAGAACTAACATGCCGGGTCTATTCCTTTGACCTTTAAGGCTTTGGAGAGAAAACAGATTAATATTAAATTATTTGTCTCACATGCACGGTACATTCATTCAGTGCCATCAAGATTTGTAGCAACAAGCCAGGCGTGGTGGCTCACGCCTATAATCCCAGCACTTTGGGAGGCCAAGGCGGTCGGATTACCTGAGGTCACGAGTTTGAGACCAGCCTACCCAACATGGTGAAACCTCGTCTCAACTAAAAATACAAAAAATTAGCCAGATATGGTGGCAGAAGCTTGTAATCCCAGCTACTCAGGAGGCTGAGGCAGGAGAATCACTTGAACCCAGGAGGTGGAGGTTGCAGTGAGCCAAGATCGCACCACTGCACTCCAGCCTGGGCAATAAGAGTGAAACTCTGACTCAAAAAAAAAAAAAATTTGTAGCAACGAGTATCAGTTAGACATAGTCAGACTATGCGTTTTTGTGAGAAGGTATATGATTAAAAGTAGTCTCTATATATTACAGACTTTGCTAATTATGATCTACATACCTAAAAAATGACTAATATTATATATAATATGCCAAATTCCCCATATGAAAATGTATTATTATTTTCTCAGATTTAAGATTGCTTTACTGAGAGATCAGTGTTAGTTTCTATATACTTTTTCTTATTATAAAAGCAATACATATTTACCATAAAGTAGGGAAATTTAAAAAAGCCATACACCCTAAAACCCAACTTCCCAATACCAGCCTTTTGTTTAAGATGGTCTTTTCATTAACATTTAAAATGTCAAATATTTTATCATGGAATAGATAAGTGTATTGGACATAGTTTAAACAGTTTCCACTGTTTCACTACTGAGGCTTTTGGTAAATATTACTTATTGCCTCCTAAAAATGTTTTGCCAATTTATACTTTCACCAGCACAATCTAAGTGTCTAATTCCTTGCATTTTCTCTGCAGGTAGGCATTACCTTTGGATCAAGCAATAGGTAAAGAAATTGCAATTATATTTTTGATATCTAAATCTATCAAACCTCTATAAGAAGAAACCAGCCATAGGAATTCTTACGTGGGTTGAAGGTCCAGATGAATAAATCCAGGCATTAAATAACACAATGTCTTTCCTGTTCCAGTCTGGGCTACTCCTATAAGATCTATTCCTTGCAACACAATGGGCCATGCCTGTGACTGAAACGGAATGATAAACATTAACACAAAAAGTACATCTTTTGCTGGGCGCGGGAGCACATGCCTGTAATCCCAGCACTTTGGGAGGCTGAGGCGGGCGGATCTCCTGAGGTCGGGAGTTCGAGACCAGCCTGATCAACAGAGAGATAACCCGTCTTTACTAAAAACACAAAAATTAGCTGGGTGTGGTGGCACGTGTCTGTAATCACAGTTACTAGGGAAGCTGAGGCAGGAGAATTGCTTGAACGCAGGAGATAGAGGTTGTGGTGAGCCAAGACTGTACCACTGCATTCCAGCCTGGGCAAAAAGAGCAAAACTCTGTCTCAAAAAAAAAAAAGTACATATTTTTTGCCAACTGTTCCTTCTTTCCCAGCTCCAAACTTCTTTCAATAAAGATTTTTTGAACTCTAGGGAGAAGGTGCTGGGGGAATGCAAAGAGACAGTTGCTCCCTCGTGTCTTCTAACAATCAGATATCACTGGTTTCAAAGAGAAATGCTGAGTGAAATATTGTAATTAATGCAAGCATACCTGAATAGGTGTTGGCTTTTGAAAACCTGCCTTTTTAATGTTTTCCATAACCTCAGGATAACATTGAAAAGCGTCATCAAATGTGCAGGTAGGATTGGGGATGGTTCGTTTCTCCCCATCTTTCAAGTCATCCCACGTTATATTAAAATTTTCTTTCCTTCAAAGAATAAAAAACGTCAGTGGTTTTCCTCACTTTACTCCCCAATCAAGACATTCTCCAAAATCAGTTCTGGTCTTATCTAGAAATTCAACTGCAATTGATTAAAATGAAACTGTCAGGGAAGTTATAATGAAATGCATAAAGAAATAGAAGCAAGAGTCCATCTGTCTCTTATCTGAGAATAGCTGCAATGGGAAGGTTAAACACATTATACATTAGTAGGTCAATGAAGATTTCATGGATCAAAGATGAGGAGCCTGAAAATCATGCTTCATAAATTAAAACCAGATTTGGCAAATGCTGAGGGCCTAAGATGTTCCACACATATTTCATTAATGCATCCTTAACAATCTTATGTGTTAGAAAGTATTCTCAATTTGACAGGTGATCATACAGTAAGTTACCCTGCTCCTCACCTTAACCATTCTGCTATTCCATGAATCTCTTAGTTTTATCAGACTTTAATAGTAAGAAAAACCACTACAATTAAAACCTTCTAATTTCAGGTAATAAGGACTGAAGAGTTTAAGAAATTAACAAGATTAGATCTTTTTTTTTTCAACTCAACTATTAGAGCAATAATTCTCTAAAATTGCTGTCCAATATAGTAGGGACTAGCCACACACGGCTATTTCAGTTTAATATAAACATTCATTTGCTCAATTACACCAGCCATACTTTAAGTGCCAGTCAACTCCATTAGACACAAATATAGACTATTTTCCAACACTGTAGGAAGTTTTACTAGAAAACAATGTTCTAAAATATCATGTAAGTTGACACATTTTCATTTGAATATTGAAGGCATAGTCTTCAAATATCTTTTCACATTTGCCCAAAGTGTTAATACCAATAACGTAACTATACAAATACTTACACAACTAGGTAATAAAACTACCCACCTCCAACTATCTGCTTGTACTTTTGACATGGCACTTGTGGCAGTGGACTCTTTATAAAAGTTTTTCTTAATTGGTGGTAAATCTGGGACAAAGATGAAAATCCACACTTTGATAAATTTTACAGCATCATTAATACTTAGTCAAAGCTACAGAAATCATACTACAATATATTTTTTTTACCATGCATACCATTTGATAGTTCTACACTTTGCCAACAAGGCTTGCTCCCATCGAAAAGATCTCCCTTTCTGGAGGTTAGGCACAGTAGCTTACACCTGTAATCCCCGCACTTGGGAGGCTGGCATGGGAGGATCACTTGAGCCTGGGCAAAATAGTGACACCCTGTCTCTATTAAAATTTTTAAAGATTAGCCTGGCAGCCAAGCACAGTGGCTAACACCTGTAATCTCGGCACTTTGGGAGGTTGAGGCAGGCGGATCACCTGAGGTCAGGAGTTTGAGACCAGCCTGACCAACATGGTGAAACCCATCTCCACTAAAAAAAAAAAAACAAAAAACAAAAAAAAACCACACACACACACAAAAATTCTCCCGGCACAGTGGCGCACGCCTATAATCCCAGCTACTCAGGGAGGCGGAGGGTGCAGTGAGCCGAGACTGTGCCATTGCACTCCAGCCAGGGCAACAAGAGTGAAACTCCATCTCAAAAAAAAAAAAAAAAAAAAAAAGGAACTGGGCGCGGTGGCTCATGCCTGTAATCCTAGCACTTTGGGAGGCTGAAACAGGTGGATCACCTGAAGTCAGGAGTTCGAGACCAGCCTGACCAACATAGTGAAACCCCATCTCTACTAAAAATACAAAAAATCAGCCGAGCATGGCGGCGGACGCCTGTAATCCTGGCTATTCAGGAGCCTGAGGCAGGAGAATCACTTGAACCCAGGAGGCAGAGGTTGCAGTGTGCCGAGACTGCACACTGCACTCCAGCCTAGGCAACAACAGTGAAACTCCATCTAAAAAAAAAAAAAATTAGCCTGGCATGGTGGTATGTGCCTGTAGTCCCAACTACTAGAGAGGCTGAGGTGGGAGGATCACTTGAGCCTGAGAGATGGAGGTTGCAATGAACTGTGATTTTGCCACTGCACTCTAGCCTAGGCAACAGAGTGAAACCCTCAAAAAAAATTTAATAAAAATTAAAATGAAGCATGCTTTGTAAGGCATCAACCACCACAATGGATAAATATACTCTCACAATAATAGTTTGGTTATCTTTTCTTTGAAGGTCCATCCAATTACTTTTTTAGGAATTACATTTATATCCTTGGTCTATTCTCTTAAGCTACATTTCTTTTCTTTTTTCTTTTTGAGATGGAGTCTCACTCTGTCACTCAGGCTGGAGGGCAATGACTCAATCTTGGCTCACTGCTACCTCCACCTCTGGGGGTCAAGCGATTCTCCTGCCTCAGCCTCCCAAGTAGCTGGGATTACAGGCATGCGCCACCATGCCCAGCTAATTTTTGTATTTTTAGTGGAGATGGGGTTTCACCATGTTGCCCAAGCTGGTCTTGAACTCCTGACCTCAGGTGATCCACCAGCCTCAGCCTCCCAAAGTGCTGGGATTACAGGCATGAGCTGCCGCACCCGGCCTAGCTACATTTCTTAAAAGCCTATTATACCTCTTCCAAACTTAAATCCTTTCCCTGGTCCCTGATCCTAAATCTTCTCAACACATACTGTTTAGGCAGCACAGGAAACTTAACATGCAGAGGTCCTGACCAACACAGTAGCAATAACTGTCAATATTTTTGTAACATATTCATGCTTTTACATTTTAAATAAAAGATGTCCTACTGCTGCCTCCTCCCGAGAGCCAAGGCCAGCGCTTGAATAATGAAGCATTATCCTCCACATATAATGTTCCACATGAGAAATCTCATTTAAATTCAAACAAAAGGGCTGGGCGGGGTGGCTCACGCCTGTAATCCCAGCACTTTGGGAGGCCAAGGCAGGTGGATCACTTGAGGCCAGGGGTTTGAGACCAGCTTGGCCAACATGACGAAAACCCGTATCTACTAAAAATATAAAAATCAGCTGGGCATGCTGGCACACACCTGTAATGCCAGGTACTCGGGAGGCTGAGGCATGGGAATCACTTGAGCCTGGGAGATGGAGGTTGTGGTGATCTGAGATCGCGCCACTGTACTTCAGCCTGGGTGACAGAGCAAAACTCTGTCTCAAAAAATAAAACAAAATAAAATTCAAACAAGGCTGGGCACTATGCCTGACATCTGTTATCCCAACACTTTGGGAGGGTGAGGAGAGGATCACTTGAAGCCAGGAGTTTGAGACTAACCTGGGCAGGATAGTGAGACCTCATCTTTAAATTAAAAAATTTAAATCTAAAACAAAATTAAACAAACAAACAAACAAAACTCTGCCAAGAACTGTAATGCTTCTTATCATTTAATGGCTTTCCCTTTTTTTTTTTGCTCTTGTCAACCAGGATACTCCAAGATCTATTTCTACTCAATCATAGCAACAACGTTAACTTACGGTTTGCATGTTTACTCCCTTCCTATTTTCCCACTGGGACTGATTTTTTCCCATTTTATTATTAGCCTTTTGCAGTGAGTTACCGCTGACAGACTATAAATAGGTTTAATATTTCCCTTATAGCATAAATGACAGCTGACAACATAGAAACTATCATAACCTAGGGACTAATTGCAGCATTTTAGATTTTACTATTTTCATATACATTTCCTTACTAAAAATAAAGCACAGACATTGTACAGAGGATAAAAACTGCGGTTAACAGAAACAATGTATGTAAATGTTAGGAAGCAGCACTGACCTGCCCACTTTGTTTTTTGCCATTTCAAACCTTCCTCTCTAA
Source organism: Macaca mulatta (assembly GCF_049350105.2). Taxonomy (NCBI): domain Eukaryota; kingdom Metazoa; phylum Chordata; class Mammalia; order Primates; family Cercopithecidae; genus Macaca; species Macaca mulatta. The sequence goes on from NC_133409.1 coordinate 112,274,824, forward strand.
TTTGATCCCAATCTATCAATGGCCGATCTCCTGCAACAACATTGTTATCTGTGCTTCGATCTTTTCCAACAGAAGGTTGGAATGCAGTATCTGTTAAAAATATTTTTATCGATTAGTTTTTTTCTATTTTGTTTTTAATAACCAGACAATACTTAAAATATAAAATTTGGGGTTTCTGTACTACATTAACATGATAATCTTGTCATTTGTTATCGTTCAACAACTTACAAAAATTTAATTTTATTGGAGAAGGTAAGTAAAATAGCACAAGTCTAATGTTTGCTAAAATATTGTCATATCCATTACTCAGTCGTTACAATAATACTCCGGGGAAGCAGATATTATCCCAGATGAATGGATGAAGAGCCAGGCTTTGTAGCTCACTCCTATAGTACCAGCACTTTGTGAGGCTGGCGGGTAGGATCACTTGAACTCAGGCCTCAAGACCAGCCTAGGCAACGTGGTGAAACCCCATCTCTACTTTATAAAAAATTTAATTAGCTGGGTGTGGTGGCACACACCTGTGGTCCCAGCTACTTGAGAGGCTGAGGTGGGAAAATCACTCCCGCCCAGGAGGTCAAGGTTATAATGAGCCATGATCACACCACTGCACTCCAGCCTGGAAAACACAGTGAGAACCTGTCTCAAAACAATTTTAAAAATAAAAGAAAAAGAAAAAGAAATAAATAAAAGTTACAAAAATAGAATCTTAGACCTTGTCTTTTTCCCCAAGAAACACTAAAAGGCAGTGGTGCCTTCTAAACCCAAGTGTCTCTATTCTACTTTACACTGCATCGAGGTATGATTCAGGAATTTTTTCTCTATTCTACACAGATCTGAGATTTTTTAAATAACCAAATATTTAAGCCATTTTCAATGTCAGCCATGAATCTGAAGACAGGACTAGGGTTAGGATCCTGGGACCAATCCTTACTCTACCACTAACACGAAAATGTATGTATTAAAGGATTATTTCACTGCTTGCGAGAACTAGATTAATACAAAGACAAAAAATAAATAAATAAAAATAAAGGGTTATTTCATTTTCACGTACCTGTGGCTAAAAGTAAAATTGCTAGGCATGAACATAGAGATTTGGCATTTGGCATTTTAATTTGAGGAAAAATATTCTGGGCTTTCATTCACAGTAAAAAATCATTAAGACTACATTTATGGCAGCCTAATGCTTTGAATCAGAAAAGGAAATCAGGTATAATGGCTTATAACACTGAATGAAATTAAACATTTTAAAGGGCTTCTGTGGGAGAAAATTACTTACCAACTCCACATTCTGAACTGTAATTTTCTTCTAGCTTTTTAACAAAATTATCTATCGCTGCTTTTGCTTTTGTTTGCATTGCCTTGCTGCCAAAAATTTTGACTAATGATTCTGGTTGTTCTTGTATTATCTAGGTACAAGGGGAAAAACAGTGAGACTTAAAAGTGAGACTTACTAAGGTGAGACTTAACAAGTTCCCTAAAAAAAAAAAGTTCCCTAAGCCCCTAACCCCTTCCAACAATCACTCAACTTCAAAAACCATTACAGTAGAAAGTAAATATAGTGTTACTAGCAATCAAGGTCTAAATTTCTAGTTAGAGAGGAATACTATTTATATTTACTCTGGGATTTACCTCCTGGTCAGATGGAGAGGGGCAGGACAACCTGAACATTTAAAACTGGATAGCCGGGGAATAAACTCAGCAAATAGTGTAGAGAAATAATTAAGGCATCAACCTGACAGGTAATATTATTTTGATTCTGAGGTCTCCAACCTATAAAATGGTATTTATTTTGCTAATTTTACAGAATGGTAGGGCTGAAATGACATAATCTATGTGCTATATAGACAGTTTATTGAACTGCCAGGTTACTTAGGTAAATTTTTAACTTGATGGGATTCTATACTTAACTCATGTATACCGTTAAGGGTTTACATTTACAAAACGGATACATCTTATGAATAGAATCTACAAGTAACACCTATAAACATCCGTAATTTCAAATACCCTAATGGATTCAATGTTTATCTAAAACACAATATACACCAAATTTTGTCTTCAGTTGGTAATTCAAACAATGTTTATCATCTACAGTATTTACAGGCACTACAACTCTGTATGAGTGCGAAACAAGGCCATTATGGGATGCTATGGAAAGGGACAGCTACACAGAATGGGGGCCTCAGACTGAGCAAAAAGCTATGGTAGCAGGGTGTGTCAGGGAGTGGGTGGAGTACTCAAGGAATTAGGTGAAAGGACAATGGAAAGAGTGAACAGGCCAGATCAAGTCAACAATTTTAAGGAGTCTAGACTTACAGGCCTGAGATACTATGAAAGGCTTTTACATAGGAAAGGGACACAACTAATTTGTGTTTTAAAATGATTGTTCTAGCCAAACGCAGTGGCTAACACCTGTAATCCCAGCACTTTGTGAGGCTGAGGAGGGTGGATTATTTGAGGTCAGGAGTTCTAGACCAGCCTGGCCAACATGGTGAAACCCTGTCTCTACTGAAAGTACAAAAATTAGCCAGGTGAGTTGGCGGGCACCTGTAATCCCAGCTACTCTGGAAGCTGAGGCAGGAGAATCTTTTGAATCTGGGAGGCAGTGGTTGCAGCTAAGATCGCACTGGAGCTAAGATCGCACCAGTGCACTTCAGCCTGGGCAACAGAGCAAGACTTCATCCCAAAAAAATATAAAAAAATAAAATTATTGTTCTGACCACAGTGGAGAATGATTAGAGGATACAAATGGAAGCCGGACATAAAGTTGGGGAGAAGGCAAATGATGACATTCCCCTTGAGAAGTACATGAAATAGTCAAGACCTAGCGGTGAATGAGAATAAGGAAATACCAATATGGATAGTCAGATTACAGACTTGTAAACTCAGTGAATGTTGCCACCATTCACTAAGATTGAGAATATAAGAGCTAGCCAAAGTTTGAGGAAAGGGGTTTTCTCTGGAAGACATTTTGGACATGATGAATATTCCAGTGATCTATTCTTATGCAGATTATCTCTAAAGATTTTTACCTCTGGCTGGGCCTGGTGGCTCATGCCTGTAATCCCAGCACTCTGGGAGGCAGAAGTGGGCGGATCACCTGAGGTCCCGCGCTTGAGACCAGCCTGGCCAACATGGTGAAACCCCGTCTCTACTAAAAATACAAAAATTAGCCAGGCGTGGTGGCGCATGCCTGTAATTCCAGCTACTCCAGAGGTTGAGGCAGGAGAATTGCTTGAACCCGGGAGGCGGAGGTTGCCGTGAGCCAAGATCGTGCCACTGCACTCCAGCCTGGGCAACAGAGCGAGACTCTGTCTCAAAAAAAAAAAAAAAAAAAGATTTTTACCTCCAAGAGTCCCAAAACCTACACCTGGAACAGCTTAAAATTCAGGTGGCTTCTTGAGAATCAGGAGTATGAAGAGCTTTGGCAATTTATCTAATCTACCACAGTATGTTAATAACTCGGCAGAAATTAAGAGTTAAGGCCTGGTGCGGTGGCTCATGCCTGTAATCCCAACACTTTGGGAGGCCAAGGCAGGTGGATCACTTGAGGCCAGGAGTTGAGAGCAGCCTGGCCAACATCGTAAAACCCCATCTCTACTAAAAATAAAAAATAAAATTAAAAAATTAGCTGGGCTTGGTGGTGGGAGCCTGTAATCCCAGCTACTCGGGAGGCTGAAGCAGGAGAATTGCTTGAACCCGGGAGGCAGAGGTTGTAGTGACTTGTTATCACGTCACTGCACTCCAGCTTGGGAGACAGAATGAAGCTGTCTTAAAAAGAAGAGTTAGGTGCTCCCTTAGAAATGCATGATGCTCTCTTAAGGGCCGAAGAACACAGATGGCTTACTTGGATTGTGGTGTTTGTTGTACTTTGTATATTCTTTATTTTTGACCCACCACGACCTGTTTTTAAAAATAAAGGAATATATTATTATTATAAGTTGAAATTAGTAAGTTGAAAATTTACCCATTTTCCTCAACAAACATTCTCTAGTTCTTCCCCCAAAATGCTCCTAGGGTTCAACAATCATTTTTTGTTTGGAAAGAGGGAAGAGGTTCTATTCCAAATTTTGGTGGGTTTTAGCAGACTCTTACCCAGAGAGGTGGAGACTATAGATTCTGTATCAGCTTGCACAAAACCTAATTGGGTCCAAATTAGTGGAGAGGATGCAGAAATTGGAACTCTTTCATACAACTCAACAAATTTTCAAAAATTGGCAAACAGTTGAATAGACATTTCTCCAATGACATACAAATGGCCAACAGGCATGAGATGTTCAACATCACTAATCAGGTCCATGCAAATCAAAACCACAAAATGATTGTCACCTCACATCTGGTAGGATGGCCATTACCAAAAACAGAAAACACGTGTTGGTAAGAATGTGGAGAAATTGGAACCCCTGTGTACTGTTGGTGGGATTGTAAAATGGTGCTGCCACTATGGAAAACAGTATAGATTTCCTAAAAAATTAAAAATAGAATTAACATATGATCCAGCAGTCTCACTTGGGGTATACATCCAAAATAATTTAAAGCAGAGTCTCAAAGATATATTGCACTCCCATTTTCATAATAACACTACTCAAGTCAAAAGGTGGAAGCCACCCATTTATCATAGACTGATTAACAGATAAAGTAAGGTATATACTTAATAATGGAATACCACTCAGCCTTAGTAAGGAAGAAAATCCTGTCTCATGCTACAAAATGGATAAGGCTGGAGGATATTATTCTTAGAGAAATGAGCCAATTACAAAGACAATTAGTGCATGATTCTACTTATATGGATTATCTAAAGTAATCTAACTCAGAAACAATGTAAATGGTGGTTCCCTGGGATGGAGCAGGAAAAAAATGGGGAGCTGTTCAAGGAGTATACAGTTTCAGTCATGCAAGTTCCAGAGATCTGGGATACAAGATTGTGCTTATTGTTAGTATTGTGATATACATTTAAAAGAGGGTATTTCATTTTTTACAATAAAAAAGTTGGATCCAGATCCAACATCAAGTGAGTGCTCAGTAGCACAGTGCCCTTTCATCTGCTAAGTGCTAACTTCAGTGATTTTTATTGCAAACCTAGTGGCTTTCTTTCGTGGAGCATCATTCTTCAGATCTGCAGCCCAAGCCTTCTGAAAGGCCAATGAATCTCTGGGTAGTATAGCAATTAGTCTTATAATGTACTATTTTATAGCAGACTCCATCTGTTCATTTTTCTCAGGTTTTAAAAATGGTAAAATATACCTAATAGGTAAAATGTGGCAATTTATACTCGGACTTAATAGCTATCAATGGGGCAATCATTCTAATCATTTTTAAATGCTTTTCAAAAAAAATTCAGAAATGGGCAGGGCACAGTGGCTTACGTATGTAATCCCAGCATTTTGAGAGGCTGAGGTGGGTAGATCCACAGTTCGAGACCATCCTGGGTAATGTGAAAACTCATCTTTACTAAAAACACAAAAATTAGCTGGGCATGGTGGCGCACGTCTATAATTTCAGCTACTAGGGAGGCTGAGGTGTGAGAATCGCTTGAGCCCAGGAGGTAGACGTTGTAGTGAGCCGAGATCACACCACACTGCACTCCAGCCAGGGCCACAGAGCTGTCTCAAAAAAAAAAAAAAAAAAAAAATCAAAAGTAAAAAAATTAAAAAATGCAGAATTGAATGTTAACACACAAGATGTAAGAAAAAGTTTTTTCTTTTTTTAACTTTTTAAAAATTAAGGAAACTAAAAGCAAGGTACAACTGCTCTAGGCAGCCCTATAAATGATCTTACAGCTTTTCTTTGATTCCTGGCTCTAAATGGTACTCATAGAAAGACTGATTAAGTTTTGTTTTTCATTCTGGGGTTAGCTGTCTGTTAAAAGGCCTGTTCTAAGCATCCCTCTTCAGCCCTAAGATTTTGTAAGTCTTCTAGGAGTTGCTCTCCCAAATACATTGTCTGTATAAACACCAAAAGGTGAATTACTTTTTTTTTTTTAATTGAGGAGGAGTCTTGCTCTGTCACCCAGGCTGGAGTGCAGTGGTGCGATCTCAGCTCACTGCCAACCTCAGCCGCCGGGTTCAAGCGATTCTCGTGCCTCAGCCTCCGGAGTACCTGGGCGCGCCACCAAGCCCAGCTTTTATTTATTTATTTTTTTAAGTAAAGACGGGGATTTCGCCATGTTGGCCAGGCTGGTCTCGAACTCCTGACCTCGGGTGATCCGCCCGCCTCGGCCTCCCAACGTGCTGGGATTACAGGCGTGAGCCACCGCGCCCGGTCATATTAAATTATACTCTATCCCCAGGTTTTACAAATAGCTCTGGGAGAGACCTGAACCTCATTAGGTGGCAGCTGATTGGAGGTGAGGCAGTGGGGCGGGAATGCCTTCGCCCAGGCTCCGCCCCTGGCCCCACCTATCCTGCCCTGCCAGCCACACCCATTCTCACCGATCACCGCGCCGACAAAGTGGTTCTTCAAAGCAAAACAAAGCGGCGGTTCCTCGTGACCAGCGGCCACGGCCTCCGGGGGCCTACAGGGGCCTCTCCAGCGGCTACCTCTGCCGACACTATATCCCTCAGGACCTCTTCGATTCAACTCCTCCACCGGCCTCCTCTCTGGTGCTCGGGGCACTGTCGAGCTTCGCCGACTAGCAACGACCCATGTAGAGGCCTTGGGAGTTCCTCCGTGGTGGGACATTCTTCCAAGAAGGGGCGCGTCCGACGTCGTTGCCGTCCGACTCTGCACCACTTGACCGTGCCGTCGTAACACTAGCGTGCCAGGGAAGCCACGCAGCCGCTACTTAAGGAGCCCGCGCGAGGCTAGCCCTCCCGCCCACTCCCCTATCCCGCCCACTTCGCCCCGCTTTCACACAGCCATTGGCCAGCGAGCGTTGTGGGCGGGACTTTCCCATTTTTAGCCAATCGGCCTTCTGAACCGTGGGAGCGTGCCTTGAAGCAGTCAATGTGCCGGACCGTGTATTCCTTTCCAGGCGTGGGACTTTTTCCAAACGCCCACTTTGCTCCCGCCCCTACCGGACAGACACCTCGAGTTCTTAGCGTCTCAGTGCCTTGGAAACTTTTTTTTTTTCTTTTTAAATAGAGACGAGGTGAAGCCGTGTTGCCCAGGCTGCTCTTGAACTCCTGGCTTCTGGTTTCAAGTGAACTTCCAGCCTCGGCCTTACAAAGTGCTGGGATCAGGCCGGGCGCGGTGGCTCAAGCCTGTAATCCCAGCACTTTGGGAGGCCGAGACGGGCGGATCACGAGGTCAGGAGATCGAGAGACGATCCCGGCTAACACGGTGAAACCCCGTCTCTACTAAAAAAAAAAAAAAAATACAAAAAAATAGCCGGCCGAGGTGGCGGGCGCCTGTAGTCCCAGCTACTCGGGAGGCTGAGGCAGGAGAATGGCGTAAACCCGGGAGGCGGAGCTTGCAGTGAGCTGAGATCCGGCCACTGCACTCCAGCCTGGGTGACAGAGCAAGACTCCGTCTCAAAAAAAAAAAAAAAAAAAAAAAAAAAAAAAAAAAAACAAAGTGCTGGGATTACAGTCAGCCACTGCACCGGAAATGTTTTCAATCGTGACCCATAAAGGTAAGTCACTGTTAGAAGGTGACCCAATCCACACATAAAAAACTTGAAACAACAGATTGACAAAACAGCATTTGTCCTCGCTAGGTAAGCAGCGTTTTGATATATTTAAGCTTATTTTAGTTTAGTTTTTTAAATGGTTGTAATCCACAAAATTAAAAATTTTTTTTATTTAAATAGAGACGGGGGTTCCCAGGATGTTGCCCAGGCTGGTCTCGAACTCCTGGACTCAAGTGATCCTCCCACCTCCACCTCCCATAGTGCTGGGGTTACAGGCCTGAGCCACTGCGCTCAGCTCACAAAATGTATTTAATGGCCCACAGCTTAAAGATCGAGGCGGGCGGATCACAAGGTCAGGAGATCGAGACCACGGTGAAACCCCGTCTCTACTAAAAATTACAAAAAATTAGCCGGGCGCGGTTGTGGGCGCCTGTAGTCCCAGCTACTCGGGAGGCTGAGGCAGGAGAATGGCGTGAACCCGGGAGGCGGAGCTTGCAGTGAGCCGAGATCGCGCCACTGCACTCCAGCCTGGGCTGGGCGACAGAGCGAGACTCCGTCTCAAAAAAAAAAAAAAAAAAATCACTAACTTGATCCTTTTGGAAGTCATAAGTGTGATTGGGTTTTCATGCCCTTGTGTCAAACGTGTCTCCCTCAAACCGTGTTACAAAGTGGGCACACTACCTGCCTGACGTGAAAAATAAAGAGAAAAAGATCGCTGGCTTGAGAGACATTAATTGCTCTACACAGTCTTCTGGATGTTTGCTATAGTTTTTTTGTTTTATTTTGTTTTGTTTTTGACCTCTGTCGCCTAAGCTGGAGAGCAGTGGTGCCATCACTGCTCACTGTAGATTCAACCTGTTGGACTCAAGCAATACTCCCACCACAGCCCCCCGAATAGTTAGGACTACAGGTGTGTGCCACCACGCCAGGCTAATTTTTTTGTAAAGACAAGACCTCCCTATGTTGCCCAGGCTGGTATCCAACTTCTCCTGCCTTGGCCTCACACAGTTCAGGGATTACAGGCATGAGCCATAGTTCCTGGCCTGCCATAATTTTAGAGCTAAGGAAATAAATTGAATAGATTCCTGAAGTATTACCGTCAGTGCAGCCTGGTTCTGTGGCCGGACATACTACTCCAGGGCTTCAGGCCAGCTGCAAGTGCACTCCTTTGATTAGGGTCTTTGAATTATCTGAACAAATTTCAGTTTAGGCCAGGAGGGATAGCTCATACCTGTAATCTCAACACTTTAGGAGGCCTGGGCGGAGGATCTCTTGAGTCCCAAGGTTCAACACCAGTCTGGGTAACATAGTGAGTCCCTGCCGGGTGTGGTGGTACAGGCTGTAGTTCCAGCTACTCAGGAGGCTGAGCTGGGAGGATCACTGGAGCCAGGGAGATTGAGGCTACAGTGAGCCAAAATGCCGAAATGGTGTCACTGCACTCCAGTATGGGCAACAGAGTAGAGACCCTATCTCAAAAAAAAAAAAAATTTTTTTTTTAGTTCAATCATCCATCAAACACAGTGGACACCAGGCCAGCGTGGTGTGGCTCATGTCTGTAATCCCAGCACCTTGGGAAGGTGAGGTAGGCAGATCACTTGAGGTCAGGAGCTCGCGACCAGCCTGGCCAACATGGTGAAACCCCATCTCTAATAAAAATGCAAAAAATATTGACTGGGCGCAGTGGCTCATGCCTATAGTCCCAGCATTTTGGGAGGCTGCGGCGGGCAGATCACAAGGTCAAGAGATCAAGACCATCCTGGCCAACATGGTGAAACTCCATCTCTATTAAAATTACAAAAATTAGCTGGGCGTGGGGGCATGCGCCTGTAGTCCCAGCTACTTGGAAGGCTGAGGCAGGAGAATTGCTTGAACCCAGGAGGCGGAGGTTGCAGTGAGCCGAGATCATGCCACTGCACTCCAGCCTGGCGACAGAGTGAAACTCTACCTCAAAAAATAAATAAATAAATAATACAAAAAAATAATTAGCCAGGCATGGTGGTGGGTGCCTTGTAATCCCAGCTACTTGGGAGGCTGAGGCAGAAGAATTGCTTGTACCTGGGAGGCGGAAGTTGCAGTGAGCTGAGATCGCGCCACTGCACTCCAGCCTAGGTGACAGAATGAGACTGTCAGAAAAAAAAACAAACCTAACAACCCACAGTGGACACCTATTTTAATGCTATTTCAATCACAGTGCCTCAGATTGAAAAAAGAAAGTACAAGACCTGGTCCATCCTGAGTTGAATGGGTTAACTCATATTCAATTAACTATATTAGCTCTTAATGCCATCATCTCTGGAGAAATATGAATAAAACGCTATTACCTAGGAAAAGGTCGGGCGGGGTGGCTCACACCTGTAATCCCAGCACTTTGGGAGGCCCAGGCGGGCAGAGCATGAGGTCAAGAAATCGAGACTATCTTGGCCAACACAGTGAAACCCCATCTCTACTAAAAATACAAAAATTACCTGGGTGTGGTGGCGTGCACCTGTAGTCCCAGCTACTTGAGAGGCTGAGGCAGGAGAATTGCTTGAACCCAGAAGGCAGAGTTGCAATGAGCCGAGATTGTGCCACTGCGACAGAGCGAGACTCCATCTCAAAAAAAAAAGAGGCCGGGCGCGGTGGCTCAAGCCTGTAATCCCAGCACTTTGGGAGGCCGAGACGGGCGAATCACGAGGTCAGGAGATCGAGACCATCCTGGCTAACACAGTGAAACCCCGTCTCTACTAAAAAAAATACAAAAAACTAGCCGGGCGCGGTGGCGGGCGCCTGTAGTCCCAGCTACTCGGGAGGCTGAGGCAGGAGAATGGCGGGAACCCGGGAGGCGGAGCTTGCAGTGAGCTGAGATCCGGCCACTGCACTCCAGCCTGGGCGGCAGAGCGAGACTCCCTCTCAAAAAAAAAAAAAAAAAAAAAAAAAAAAAAAGAAAAAAAAGGATTACCTAGGAAATAGGCCAGACGCTGTGGCTCACGCCTGTGATCTCAGCACCTTGGGAGGTTGAGGTGGGTGGATCACCCGAGGTCAGGAGTTCAAGACTAGCCTGACCAACATGGTGAAACCCCATCTCTACTAAATACAAAAAATTAGCCAGGCATGGTGGCACATGCCTGTAATCCCAGCTACGTGAGAGGAGAATTGCTTGAACCTGGGAGGCAAAAGTTAGCAGTGAGCCAAGATTGCGCCATTGCGCTCCAGCCTGGGCAACAAGAGCGAAATTCCATCTCAAAGAAAAAAAAAAAAAGATAAAAAACATTAAATAAATGTTAGGCATTTAATCTCCATTCTCTAATCTTTAATCTGAAATGGGTAGTATTAACAATCTTTAGAAAGGAATTTTTTTTTTTATTTTTTATTTTTATTTTTTTTGAGACGGAGTCTCGCTCTGTCACCCAGGCTGGAGTACAGTGGCCGGATCTCAGCTCACTGCAAGCTCTGTCTCCCAGGTTTATGCCATTCTCCTGCCTCAGCCTCCCGAGTAGCTGGGACTACAGGCGCCCGCCACCTCGCCCGGCTAGTTTTTTTGTGTTTTGTAGTAGAGACGGGGTTTCACCGTGTTAGCCAGGATGGTCTCGATCTCCTGACCTCGTGATCCGCCCGTCTCGGCCTCCCAACGTGCTGGGATTACAGGCTTGAGCCACCGCGCCCGGCCAGAAAGGAATTTTGCTGGATTCAACTTGCTGGGATTTTGTTGAGGATTTTTGCATCTATGTTAGTCAGAAATATTGGTCTGTACTTTTCTTGTAATGTCTTTGATTGGTTTTAGTATTAGGGTAATGCTGGCCTCATAGAATCTCTTCCAGAAAGCAGAAGCAGAGGGATACTTCCTAACTCATTCTATGAGGCCAAAATTATCCTAACACTGAGAGTGAACCTTCATGTAAACTAGGAACTTTCAACAGCCAGGAAGGAGATACCCATCAAAGACAATAACCATGACTCATAAACAATGGCTTCCAGTGCTTTGAAGAAACCTCAGGTGCTTGTCACCGACCTGTGTTCCTTAACTAAGAAATGGGAATATGTGGGCTAAGAAATAGTTTCTCTTCATAAACAATTAACGCTTAAGAAAACCTCTCCTTTTCGTGGGGCCTCAGAGGCAATCAGCTGCTTCAAGATGAAGCTGAATGTCTCCTTCCCAGCCTCTGGCTGCCAGAATCTCTTTGAAGTGGATGAAGATTGCACACGACATACTCTTTCTGAGAAGCTATAACGACAGATGTTGATGCTGATGCTCTAGGTGAAGAATGGAAGGGTTATATGGTCAGAATCAGTGTTGGGGACAACTGATGAGGCTTCCTCATGAAGCAGGGTATTTTGACCGAAGACTGTGTCCGCCTGCTACTGAATAAGGGGTATTCCTGTCCTCCAAGGAGAACTGAAGAAAGAATGCACAAATCTGTTCAAGGTTGTATTGTGGATGCCAGTCTGAGTATTCTTAACTCAGTTATAGTTAAAGAGAGAGAGAGAAGGCTAATCCTGAACTGCCTGATAATATATGCTGCCTCATTCCCTGGGACCCAAAAGAGCAAGCAGAATCCAAAAACTTCAATTTCTCTAAAAAGATGATGTCCACCAATATGTTATAAGAAAGCTCTTTGTTATAACAAAGGTGAGACACATAGGGCCAAAGCACCCAAGACTCAGTGTCTTGTTACTCCTCATGTCCCACAACACAAACACCTGGCTTATTGCTCTGAAGAAACAACCTACTAAAAAAAAAAAAATAAGGAAGAGGCCACAGAATATGCTAAACTTTTGGACAAGAGAATAAAGGAAGCCAAAGAAAAACACCAGGAACAAGAGACACAGACTATCCTCTCTGAGAGCTTCTACTTCTGAGTCCAGTCAAAAATAAGAGTTTTGGCCAAGTGCAGTGGCTGACGCCTGTAATCCCAGCCTTTGGGAGACCAAGGCAGGTGGATCACCTGAGGTCAGGAGTTCGAGACCAGCCTGGCCAACATGGTGAAACTCCCTCTCTACTAAAAACACCAAAAAAAAAAAAAAAAAAAAAAAAAATTAGCTGGGCATGGTGGTGCATGCCTGTAGTCCCAGCTACTTGAGAGGCTGAGGCAGGAGAATCACCTGAACCCAGGAGGCGGAGGTTGCAGTGACCCGAGATCGCACCATCACACTCCAACCTGGGCGACAAGAATGAAACTCCGTCTCAAAAAAAAAAGAGTTTTTGGGTAACAGGGTAACACATAAGATCAAACCTCGTAAAAACAAAACAAAAAAGCAAAATAACCAATAAAGTAGAGTAACTATTTACATAGTATTAGATATTACAGGTAATCCAGAGATGATTTACAGTATAAGGGAAGCTCTGCTTTTACATGAAGAATTTGAGCAACCCTGGGATTAAGTATCTTTGGAGTCTGGGACCAATACCCCCAGAATCTCGAGAGGACAATACTTGCTGTGAACCTAAAATTGTTCTAAAAGATAAGTCTAAAAAAGGAATTTTATGTCTGTCAAGCTTTTCATTTTTGTTTTGTTTTTAATTGGATCAGCTATTTCCTTGAGTTTGGGCAGTGGATTAGTAAATAACTTTTTTTTTATTTTTTATTTTTCTGTCAGCCAGTCTGGAGTGCAGTGGTGGGATCTGGGCTCAGCACAATCTCCACCTCCTGGATTCAAGTGATTCTCCTGCCTCAGCCTCCTGAGCTGCTGGAACCACAGGCGCGCCACCACACCGGCTAATTTTTGTATTTTTACTAGAGAGGGGGTTTCACTGTGCCGACCAGCCTGGTCTCTAACTCGTGGCCCCAAGTGATCTGCGCCCGCGGATTTAACATTTTGATACTGTGTTCTCACGTGGTGAGGAAAGATATCTAAAACGGTAATTCCAGGTAACACGAATATTTTTAGTTCTGTGTTTTAAATTTTTCACAACATAGAGCAAAATGAGTTGCTTTTTTAGACCTGTGACAGCCTAAGCCTAAGCCTTTTGCGATAAAAAGCAGTGGAATCTCTTATCCTAAATCCCAGCTTGGTCTAGCACCTAGAAAAGCATTCACTAAGCAAGTAGAAATTGGATATGACTGCGGGGCTTTCAAGTTCCATCTACCACCTACTTTTCCCCACCAGACACGCAAAAAAAAAAAAAAAAAAAAAAAAAAAGGATGAAAAGGAGGAGTTCACGCCCAATTTTGACCTGAAGGCAGAACATTTCCACCAGCTTGCATTTTTGCCTCGGGTGTGACCTGAGGGAGTTGACCGCCAGTTCCCGAGTACAGCGGGGACTTCTGCTCCTGGGGTAGAAGCTGAATCAGTCGCCCCAGGTCCTCGATGCCATTTCCCTCCGGCAAGCCTCAGTCTCAGAAGGGGAGCCCTGGCCTTTCTCCTCCGCCTGCCGGGCGGTTTCTTCTGATCCTCCGGCTTCCTCAAAGCTCCCGGGTCTGCATTGGGGCTAAGTGGCCTGCCTTCTCCACGTAGCTCCCCTGGATAGCTACGCGCCAGAGGCACCGCCCCAGGTTCCAGGTCGCGTCATGACTTTCCTTAGCATTTGCACCGCTGCGGGATCCCTGAGTGAGTACCCCAATGTGGGTTTGGCGCAGCTAGGAGAAGGAATGGTCCCTCTACCCTCCGAGAACTTACTCCTCCGACTCCGCCGGGCAAGGAGCCACTTTGCCACAAGGAGGCAGCAAACACCGCACCCTTGGCTCTCGGAGCAGCAGGTGCTGATTTTGGAAAATCTCCTTAGGTTTTCACTTATCACCTGGGCTAGAGAATGTGGCACTGTCTTATATTGGACACCTACAACCTGCCAGACTCATTTAATTCTTAGGAAACTCCTGTGAGATGGATGTGGGTATCCCCATTTCACGATGAAGAAACTGAAGTCAGAGGAGCCCAGTACTTGGGAACCGAAGTGGAGGTGATGCCAAAGCTGAGCATTTTCTGTTCTGCCACTTTGCCTCTCAGGAGCCCATGGGTGCACTTCCCAGGAGGAAGGGGATTCCAGCCTCCAGCTGCCATCCCTTTTTCAAGGAAAAAAGCCATGGTTACTGGCATTAGGATAGATAACTTTGGCTTTAAGGTGATTTTACAATTAACGTTCACTGTATACATTTGGAAAAATAAAAATATTACCCAGAGATAAATTTAGTCCTTCTGAGTTTTCTTCTAGGCAAACTTTTGAGATTCTACTAGATATTCAATTTTGCACTCTTGACTTTTCCCCTTAAATTTTATAAAATAAACATTTCCTATGTTGTTAGACATATAATTTTTTGTTATACATTCTTTGCTTTTTATAATTTGTATTTTCATTTTTTTTTTTTTTTTTTTTTTTTTTGAGACGGAGTCTCGCTCTGTCACCCAGGCTGGAGTGCAGTGGCCGGCTCTCAGCTCACTGCAAGCTCCGCCTCCCGGGTTCACGCCATTCTCCTGCCTCAGCCTCCCGAGTAGCTGGGACTACAGGCGCCTGCCACCTCGCCCGGCTAAGTTTTTGTATTTTTAGTAGAGACGGGGTTTCACTGTGTTACCCAGGATGGTCTCGATCTCCTGACCTCGTGATCCGCCCGTCTCGGCCTCCCAAAGTGCTGGGATTACAGGCTTGAGCCACCGCGCCCGGCCTAAAAGAAGTTTTAATTCCATTTTTGTCAGGCCCAGTGCAGTGGCTCACGCCTGTAATCCCAGCACTTTGGGAGGCCGAGGCAGGCGGATCACCTGAGGTCAGGAGTTCGAGACCAGCCTGGCCAACATGGCAAAATCCTGTCTCTACTAAAAATACAAAAATTAGCTTGGTGTGGTGCCGCATGCTGTTGTCCCAGCTAATCGCATGGCTGAGGCACGAGAATCACTGGAACACGGGAGGCGGAAGTTGCAGGTGAGCTCAGACTGTGCTACTGCACTCCAGCATGAGCAACAGAGCAAGACCCTGTCTCAAAATAAGTAAAATAAAATAAAATTCTAATGTTATCAGAACTATCATCGTTCCCTTATGGTGGCAGCCTTTGGAGCCATGATTTGGAAGGGTCTGTTTTTACCCTCAAATTATATAAACATTAATACAAAAAATTAGCTGGGTGTGGTGGCACGTGCCTGTAGTCCCAGCTACTCAGGAGGCTGAGGCAGAGAATCATTTGAACCCAGGAGGTGGAGGTTGCAGTGAGCCAAGACCATGCCATTACACTCCAGCCTGGGAGACAGTGGGAGATTCCGTCTCAATCAATTAATCAATAGGTTAAATAAATAATTATATAAACATGAATACTCACATTAATCCAGCACTGCTTTTATTTTTATATTTATTTTGTTTTTGAGACAGAGTTTTGCTCTTGTCACTCAGGCTGGAGTGCAGTGGTGCTATCTCGGCTCACTGCAACCTCCGCCTACCATGTTCAAGCGATTCTCCTACCTCGGCCTCCGGAGTAGCTGGGATTACAGGCAACTGCCACCACACCTGGCTGATTTTTTTTGTTGTACTTTTGTTAGAGACAGGGTTTCACCATGTTGGCCACGCTGGTCTCAAACTCCTGACCTCAAGTTATCCATCCACCTCGGCCTCCCAAAATACTGGGATTGTAGGTATGAGCCACCATGCCTGGTGGCTGATATTTTTGCTTTCTTAATAGTTATAAAGTTTTGAATTTTGATGGGCTCCGACTTACTAATTTTTAAAATCAGTTTTGCTTTTTACATTCTATGTTGTTAAATATATATGTGTGTGTGTGTGTGTGTGTGTGTGTGTAGCTATCTTTAAGCCATGAGCATGAAGGTTTACTTTTCTGTTTCTGTTTTCTGTTAAGAGTTTTGGTTTTAGCCCTTTCATTGAGCTCTGCCGTTTTTGTTTTGTTTTTTTTTTTTTTTTTGAGACGGAATTTTACTCTTTACTCGTCTCCCAGGCTGGAGTGCAACGGTGCGATCTTGGCTCACTGCAACTTCCGCCTCCCGGGTTCAAGTGATTCTCCTGCCTCAGCCTCCCGAGTAGCTGGGATTACAGGCGCTTGCCACCATGCCTGGCAAATTTTTAATAGAGATAGGATTTCACCACGTTGGCCATGCTGGTCTTGAACTCATGACCTCAGGTGATCCACCCGCCTTGGCCTCCCAAAGTGCTGGGATTACAGGCGTGAGCCATCGCACCTGGCTGCAGTTCTTTTTTGAGTTAATTTTTATGTCTTGAGGTAAGGGTCTAAATTCATCTTCTGAGTCTTCTAGTCCATGAATGAAATAACTCTCCATTTATTTACATCTTTAATTCTTTTATCAATGTTTTGTAGTTTTCAAGTTATATACTTATTAAACTTGTAAAAGTATTTAGATTTTGTGTATATTGATTTTGTATTCTGCAACCTTACTGAACTCATTCTATTTGTTTGTTTTTTGGTGGATTCCTTAGGATTTCCTACATAGAAGAGCATGTTGCTGGCCCAGTGTGGTGGCTCATGCCTGTAATCCCAGCACTTTGGGAGGCCAAGGCAGGCAGATCACCTGAGGTGGGGAGTTCGATACCAGCCTGACCAACATGGAGAAACCCCGTCTCCACTAAAAATACAGAATTAGTCGGGTGTGGTGGCACATGCCTGTAATCCCTGCTACTCAGGCGACTGAGGCAGGAGAATCGCTTGAACCTGGGAGGCAGAGGTTGCAGTGAGCCAAGATCATGCCGTTGCACTCCAGCCTGGGCAACAAGAGCAAACCTCTGTCTCAGAAAAAAAAAAAAAAGAAAAGCATGTTGTTGGTATTCTTTAGTATGCGTGGCTTCTATTTCTTGCCTGATTGCACTGGCTAGAACCTTCAGTACAATGTTGAATAAAAGTGAAAGTGGCCATCTTTGCCTTCTTCCTGATCTTTCAGGGGAAGGAATTCAGTCTTTTTACCATTAAGTATCATATGTAATGTTAGCTGTGGGCTTTTTGAAAATAGCTTTTGGCGGAGCACAGTGGCTCACACCCGTAATCCCAGCACTTTGGGAGACCGAGGTGGGTGGATCACGAGGTCAGGAGTTCGAGACCAGCCTGGCCAACATGGTGAAACCCCATCTCCACTAAAAATACAAAACATTAGCCAGGCGTGGTGGCAGGCACCTGTAATCCCAGCTACTTAGGAGGATGAGGCAGGAGAATCGCTTGAACTCGGAATGCGGAGGTTGCAGTGAGCCAAAACCGCGCCACTGAACTCCAGCCTGGTCAATAAAGCGAGACTCCACTCCACCTCAAAAAAAAAATAACAGAAAGAAACAAAGAAAAAGAAAATAGCTTTTATTTAGGCTGGGGAAGAGACTTTGTATTCCTAGAAGTAGGTGTTGATTTTGTAAAATGCATTTGCTGCATCTCTTGAAATGTTCATGTAGTTTTTGTCCTTTATTCTATTAATATGGCATATTAATTGACTTTTTATTTAATCAAGCCATGCATTCCTGGGATAAATCCCCTTGCTCATGATATATAATTTTTGTTTTAATAATGCTGAATTGGCCGGGCGCGGTGGCTCAAGCCTGTAATCCCAGCACTTTGGGAGGCCGAGACGGGCGGATCACGAGGTCAGGAGATCGAGACCATCCTGGCTAACACGGTGAAACCCCGTCTCTATTAAGAAATACAAAAAAAACTAGCCGGGCGAGGTGGCGGGCGCCTGTAGTCCCAGCTACTCGGGAGGCTGAGGCCGGAGAATGGCGTGAACCCGGGAGGCGGAGCTTGCAGTGAGCTGAGATCCGGCCACTGCACTCCAGCCTGGGTGACAGAGCAAGACTCCGTCTCAAAAAAAAAAAAATAATAATAATAATAATAATAATAATGCTGAATTCCATTTGCTTTTTTTTTTTTTTTTTTTTTTTTTTTGAGACACAGTCTCGCTCTGTCGCCCAGGCTAGAGTGCAGTGGTGCGATCTCGGCTCAATGCAAGCTCTGCCTCCTGGGTTCACGCCATTATTCTGCCTCAGCCTCCCGAGTAGCTGGAACTACAGGCACCCACCACCACACCCGGCTAATTTGTTTTGTATTTTTAGTAGAGACGGGGTTTTACCATGTTAGCCAGGATGGTCTCAATCTCCTGATCTCGTGATTCGCCAGCCTCAGCCTCCCACAATGCTGGGATTACAGGCATGAGCCACCGCGCCTGGCCTCCATTTACCTTTTTTAAGACAGGTTTGAGGCTGGGCATGGTGGCTACACCTGTAATCCCAGCACTTTGGGAGGCCGAGGAGAGTGGATCACCTGAGGTCAGGAGTTCGAGAGCAGCCTAGCCAACATGATAAAACCCTGTCTCTACTAAAAATACAAAAATTAGCCAGGCGCGGTAGCACGTGCCTGTAATCCCAGCTACTCAGGAGGCTGAGACAGGAGAATCGCTTGAACCCGGGAGGCAGAGGTTGCAGTGAGCCGAGATTGAGCCACCGCACTTCACTCTAGGTGACAGAGTAAGACTCCGTCTCAAAAAAAAAAAAAAGACAGGTTTGTTTGTCTTGTTGCCAAGGCTGGGAGGCTGAGGCAGGCTGATCACTTGAGCCCACGAGTTCAAGTGATGGAGGGCAGTGGCACAATCATGGCTCAACACCTGGAACTCCTGGGCTCAAGTGATCCTCCCACCTAGGCCTCCTGAAGTGCTGAGATTGCAAAAAAGCCACCATACCCAAGTTTGCTCATTTTTTTATTTAAGATTTTTGCATTTTTATTAATCAGGAATATTGGTCTGTAGTGTTTCTTTTCTTGTGATGACTTTGATTATGGTATTAAGGTGATGCTGACATAATGAATGGGAAGTGTTCTCTCATCTATTTTTTGGAAGAGTTTGAAAGATTGGCATTAGTTCTCCTTTAAATACTTGGTTGGATTCATCAGTAAAACCATCTGGGCTTGAGGGAAATGTTGTCATTACTAATTCAATCTCTTATGACAGGTTTATTCAGATTTTCTATTTATTCTGAGTAGTTTATGTTTTTCTAGGAACTTATTCATTCCATCTAGGTTATCTAATTTATGTCATATAGTTGTTCATATCTGTAAGGTCAGTAAGGTGAGTAATAATGTCCTCCATTCATTCATTTATGTTTTATTTTTACTATATTTATTTATTTAGAGACAGGGTCTCACTCTTGCCTGGGCTGGAGTGCACTGTCATGATTTTGGCTCACTGCAGCCTTGACCTCCTTGGCTCAAGTGATCCTCCTGCCTCAGTCTCCCAAGTAGCTGGGATTACAGGCATGTGCCACCACACCTGGCTAATTGTTGTATTTTTTGTAGAGATAAGGTTTCATTATGTTGCCCAGGCTGGTCTTGAATTCCTGGGCTCAAGTGATCTGCCTACCTCAGCCTCCCAAAGTGTGATTACAGGTGTGACCCACTGCACCGGACTCTCACATTCATCTCTGATCTGAGTAATTTGAGTCTTTCCTTGGTTATTCTGTCTAAAGGCTTGTCAGTTTTATCTTTTTAAAGAACCCAGTTTTTATTTTTCTCTATTTTCTAAATAATTTTTACTCTAATCTTTATTACTTCCTTCTTGCACTGACTGCATTGATTTTATTTTATTTTAAGAATGAGTCTCGCTCTGTCACCCAGGCTGGAATGTGGTGGCACAATCTCAGCTCACTGCAACCTGTGCCTCCCAGGTTCAAGTGATTCTCCTGCCTCAGCCTTCTGAGCAGCTGTGACTACAGGCGTGCACCACCACACCCAGTTAATTTTGTATTTTTAGTAGAGAGAGGGTTTCACCATGTTGACCAAGCTGGTCTCAAACTCCTGACCTCAA
The DNA here is from genome assembly GCF_049350105.2 of Macaca mulatta. NCBI lineage: Eukaryota > Metazoa > Chordata > Mammalia > Primates > Cercopithecidae > Macaca > Macaca mulatta. The sequence continues at coordinate 112,295,087 of NC_133409.1, forward strand.
GTGATCCACCCACCTCATCCTCCCAAAGTGCTGGGATTACAGGTGTGAGCCACCGTGCCCGGCCCCTGCATTGATTTTAGTTTGTTCTTCCTTCCTGGTCATTTTCCCTGTTGTTAGCACACACTAAATAAGACTATGTCTCCTGGCTCCTGGATGATTTTGTCAACTACTTGATCAAGAAACTAGAAGCAGTTTCTACAATTCCCTTAGTGTTACCAGCCCTAAGAAATCTTTTAGGTGACCTGCTTGTATAGATGGTTTCTTCTACTTCAGATTTACAGCCAGGTGTGGTGGCTCACACCTATAATCCCAGCACTTTGGGAGGCCCAGGTGGGCAGATCTCTTGAGGCCAGGAGTTGAGACCAACTTGGCCAACAGGGGGAAACCCCTTCTTTATTAAAAAAAATACAAAAATCAGACATGCATGGTCACTCATGCCTGTAGTTCCAGTTACTTGGAAGGCTAAGCATGGGAGGTGGAGGCTGCAGTGAGCTGAGATTGTGCCACTGCACCCAATCCTGGGTGAGAGTCAGATCCTGTCTCAAAAAAAAAAAAAAAAGTTAAAAACCACTGAGCATATTGGCTCACCACACTTTGGGAGGCTGAGGCAGGAGGATTGCTTGAGGCCGGGAGTTCAAGCCCAGCCTGGGCAACATAGTGAGATGCCATCTCTATAAAAACAAAAACTAGCAGGGCATGGTGGTACATGCCTGTAGCCCTAGCTACAACAAACAAACATAGTAGGCTGGGTGTGGTGGCTCATGCCTATAATCTTCACACTTTGGAAGGCCAGGGCAGGAGGATCACTTGAGCCCAGGAGTTCGAGACCAGTCTGGACAACATGGTGAAACCGGCTCTCTACAAAAAAGTTAAAAATTAGCCAGGTGTGGCTGGGCACGGCTCATGCCTGTAATCCCAGCACTTTGGGAGGCTGAGGCAGGTGGATCACTAGGTCAGGAGTTTGAGACCAGCCTGGCCAATATAGCAAAACCCCATCTCTACTGAAAATACAGAAATTAGCTGGGCATGGTGGCGTGTGCCTGTAATCCCAGCTACTTGGGAGGCTAAGGCAGGAGAATCACTTGAACCCGGGAGGCAGAGGTTTTGGTGAGCTGAGATCACGCCACTACATTCCAGCCTGGGCAACAGAGCGAGACTCTAGCTCAAAAAAAAAAAAAAAAAGAAATTAGCCAGGTGTGGTAGTGCATGCCTGTGGTCGCAGGTACTAGGGAGGTTGAGGTGGGGGGATCACTTGAGGTGGGGAGGTTAAGGCTGCAGTGAGCCATGATCACACCACTGCACTGCAGCCTGAGTGACAGAGCAAATCCCTATCTCAAAAATAAAACAAACCAAAAAGAAAAACAAAAACAAAAACCCAAAGTTACAATCCTTTGTTTTTTGTTTGTTTTGTTTTGTTTTTGAGACGGAGTCTCACTCTATCACCCAGGCTGGAATACTGTGGCGCAATCTCGGTTCACTGCAACCTCTGCCTCCCAGGTTCAAGTGATTCTCCTGCCTCAGCTTCCCAAGTAGCTGGGATTACAGGCACGGCACCACCACACTCGGCTAATTTTTGCCTTTTCAGTAGACATGGGTTTCGCCACGTCGGCCAGGCTGGTCTCGAACTCCTGACTTCAAATGATCCACCCACCACGGCCTTCCAAAGTGCTGGGATTATAGGTGTGAGCCACCGTGCCCGGCCTGGTTTTTTATATTAATTGTCCCCCCATGCCAGCCCACCTCTTTCCCTGGACATTCAGGCTACCAAGAAGAGTATACTGGCCATCCTGAATTCCTCAGCCCATGCTTACCTTTAGTCCTCTGCAAAGTAATGTCTGTTCCTGCTATACTGGAACACTGCAGTTTTTGGCAAAGTGAGGACTAACTTTCTCGACTTTTCCTTCCCCACCTAAAACACCTTCAACTAGCTTTCAATTTTGAGATTTGCCAACATCTTGGTCTTGGCCTTCAGCTCTTCCTCCAGGCTACTCTAGGTATTCGGAGTAAAGCTTTCTGGTGCCTGAAGGCATACCTCAAAGACTCAGCCTGAAATCCAAGTAGCCTGAATTCTAAATCTTGTGAGTGAACTTGGGCCTATCCACCTCCCTTCTCATTCACTACTATTTTTATGTTCTGGAACTTACTCCATTTTTTTTTTTTTTTTAACACTTTTTTGTTTTGTTTATTCTTTTTTTTTTTTTTCTTTTTTGAAATGGAATTTCACTCTTGTTGTCCAGGTTGGAGTGCAATGTTGCAATCTTGGCCCACTGCAACCTCCACCTCCTGGGTTCAAGTGATTCTCCTGCCTTGGTCTCCAAAGGAGCTGGGATTACAGGCGCTCTCCACCATGCCTAGCTAAAATTTTTTTTTTTTTTTTTTTAATTTTTAGTAGAGATAGGGTTTAACCATGTTGGCCAGGCTGGTCTCGAACTCCTAACCCCAGGTGATCCACCTGCCTAAACCTCCCAAAGTGCTGGGATTACAAGCATGAGCCACCGCACCTGGTCTTGATTATATTAATCAACATCCAAATGTTACTCAACTTACTTCATCTTCTCTAGCCTCTATACCATATGGTTTCTCATGTGTAGATAAATCACAATCTCACAATCTGTTGAGACTAATTGTATTTGGTGTCTAGATCTCTAAAGTCCTCTTTAAAAACAAAAAACAACTCAAAGTTTAATCTGCTTACTAAAAACTATATCAATCATAAGTGTGAAGCTCAAGAAAATTTCAAAGTAATAGTGATGTAACAACCACCCAGATCAAACTTGCTTTCTGAACTTCATATAAATGGAATCCTACAGTGTCTTTTAGCTCACTCATGTTGGGAGTAGTTTATTAATTTTCAATGGTATATAACATTTAATTGTATGGATCTGCCACAATTTATCCATTCTATTATAGACATTTGGTCACTTCTGTTTATTTCCATGTTAAATAACACTGCTATGAACACTCATTAGCAGTGTTATTAGTGCATTTCTGTTGGATATGTGTTGTTTGGGTTTGCTTGTTTGAGACAGGGTTTTACTCTCTCACTCAGGCTGGAGTGCAGTGACACCATCAGGGCTCACTGAACCTTTGACCTACAGATTTAAGCAATCTGCTAAATGTTTTTTTGTATTTTTTTAGTAGAGACAGGGTTTCACCATGTTGCCCAGGCTGGTCTTGAATGCCTGCACTCATGCGATCCACCAGCCTTGGCCTCCCAAATTGCTGAGATTACAGGCATGAGCCACCGTGCTCAGCCTGGGCATTTATTTAGGAGTAAAAGTACTGAATCAGAAGGTGGTATGTCCAATCCTAGTAGATATGGTCTCCAAATTATATCAACTTAAACCTGCTACCACCACCACCAGCAGCAGCAGTAGCAGTAGAGAGTTTTGTTTTACACTGGGGCTGTTGGCAAACTATACACTTTCTACAAATAAAGTGTTATTAAGGCTGGGTGCAGTGGCTCATGCCTATAATCCTAGGACTTTGGGAGACAGGGAAGGGCGATTGCTAGAGCTCAGGCATTCCAGAACAGCCTGGCCAACATGGCAAAACCCCGTCTCTACAAAAAATAACAAAAATAGACCGGGCGCGGTGGCTCAAGCCTGTAATCCCAGCACTTTGGGAGGCCGAGACGGGCGGATCACGAGGTCAGGAGATCGAGACCATCCTGGATAACACGGTGAAACCCCGTCTCTACTAAGAAATACAAAAAAACTAGCCGGGCGAGGTGGCGGGTGCCTGTAGTCCCAGCTACTCGGGAGGCTGAGGCCGGAGAATGGCATGAACCCGGGAGGCGGAGCTTGCAGTGAGCTGAGATCCGGCCACTGCACTCCAGCCTGGGCTACAGAGCGAGACTCCGTCTCAAAAAAAAAAAAAAAAAAAAAAAAAAATAACAAAAATTAGGCCAGGCGTGGTGGCTCACACCTGTAATCCCAGCACTTTGGGAGGCCAAGGCAGGCAGATCCCTTGAGGTTAGGAGTTTGAGACCAACCTGGCCAAAATGGTGAAACCATCTCTACCAAAAAATACAGGCCTGGTGCGGTGGCTCATGCCTCTAATCCCAGCAATTTGGGAGGATGAGGCAGGTGAATCATGAGGTCAGGAGATGGAGACCATCCTGGTTAACACGGTGAAACCCCATCTCTACTAAAAATATAAAAATTAGCTGGGCATGGTGGCATATGCCTGTAATCCCAGCTACTGGGGAGGCTGAGGCAGGAGAATCACTTGAACCCAAGAGGCAGAGGTTGCAGTGAGCCCAGATCACACCATTATACTCCATCCTGGGCAAAAAGAGCAAAACTCCGTCTCAACAAAAACCCACAAAAAACAAAAATTAGCTGGGCGTGATGGCATGCACCTGTAGTTCCAACTACTCAGGAGACTGAGGTGAGAGAATCCTTTGAACCTAGGAGGTGGAGATGACAGTGAGCCGAGATTGTGTCACTGCACTCCAGCCTGGGCGACAGGGCAAGACCCTGTCTTAAAAAAAAAAAAAATAGCTGACTGGGCACGGTGGCTCACGCCTGTAATCCCAGCACTTTGGGAAGCCACGGCGGGCAGATCACCTGAGGTCAGGAGTTTGAGACCAGCTTGACCAACATGGAGAAACCCTGTCTCTACTAAAAATACAGAATTGGCAGGGCGTGATGGCACATGCCTGTATTCCCAGCTACTCAGGAGGCTGAGGCAGGAGAATGGCTTGAACCCAGGAGGTAGAGGTTGCGGTGAGCCGAGATCGCGGCATTGCACTCCAGCCTGGGCAACTAGAGTGAAACTCTGTCTCAAAAGAAAACAAAAAAAGCCAGGCATGGTGGTGCATACCTGTGGTCCCAGCTACTCAGGAGGCTGAGATGAGAGAATCACTTAAGCCCAGGAGGTAGAGGTTGCAGTGAGTGGGGACTGCACCACCACATTCCAGCCTGGGCAACAGAACGAGACCCTGTCTCAAAAAAAAAAAAAAAAAAAAAAAGGGCCGGGCGCGGTGGCTCAAGCCTGTAATCCCAGCACTTTGGGAGGCCGAGACGGGCGGATCACGAGGTCAGGAGATCGAGACCATCCTGGCTAACACGGTGAAACCCCGTCTCTACTAAAAAATACAAAAAACTAGCCAGGCGAGGTGGCTGGCGCCTGTAGTCCCAGCTACTCGGGAGGCTGAGGCAGGAGAATAGCGTAAACCCGGGAGGTGGAGCTTGCAGTGAGCTGAGATCCGGCCACTGCACTCCAGTCTGGGCGACAGAGCGAGACTCCGTCTCAAAAAAAAAAATAAAATAAAAAATAATTTGGGAAACTTGTATCACCACTGTCTTGACACCTTCCAAATTATTACATTTTTCTGATGACATTGGTGGTGGTACTAATCAATGTGATTTTTTTATTATATTGTGTAATGAAATGAATCAATATTTTGAAAATTAAATATTTCAATAAACTGGTATTTTCCTAATAACTAATGAGTGATGTTATAAAATCATGCATGAATAAAAAAGCCGTTCAAAGTGTAAGAAGCTACCATTTGCTGAGTGTTGGTATAGTAGAAAGAGTAGTGTCCACAATTATCTAAATATCTGTGTCAGGCTGGATTTTCTTCAATCAAAACAACATATTGCAACAGATTTAATCTGGAGTAGGATATGAGGCTGGGCATGGTGGCTGATGCCTGTAATCCCAGCACTTTCGGAGTTGGAAGTGGGCAGCTGCTTGAGCTCAAGCTCTGGAGTTTAATACCAGGTTGGGCAACATAGCAAAACCCCGTCTCAATTTTTAAAAACCATTAAAAAACAAAAAAAGATATGAGAAACCAGCTGTTTTCTATTAGGCCAGACATTAAACAGATTTACAAACATGTAAAATAAGGCCACTTTTCTTTTCTTTCTTTTTTTTTTCTTTTTTTTTTTGAGATAGAGTCTCACTCTGTTGCCCAGAATGGAGTGCAGTGGCACAATCTCGACTCACTGCAACCTCCACCTCGTGGGATCAAGCAGTTCTCCTGCCTCAGCCTCCTGAGTAACTGGGATTACAGGTGCACACTACCACGTCTGGCTAACTTTGTATTTTTTTTTTTTTTTTTTTGAGATGGAGTCTCACTTTGTCACCCAGGCTGGAGTACAGTGGCGTGATCTCGGCTCACTGCAACCTCCACCTCCCAGGTCCAAGCAATTCTCCTGCCTCAGCCTCCCAAGTAGCTGGGATTACAGGAGCCCACCACCACGCCCAGCTAATTTTATGTATTTTTAGTAGAGACAGGGTTTCACCATGTTAGCCAGGCTGGTCTCGAACTCCTGACCTCAGGTGATCCACCCGCCTCGGCCTCCCAAAGTGCTGGGATTACAGGCGTGAGCCACCGCGCCCGGCCTAACTTTGTATTTTTAGTAGAGATGGGGTTTCACCATGTTGGCCAGGTTGATCTCAAACTTCTGACCTCAAGTGATCCACCCACCTTGGCCTCCAAAGTGCTGGGATTACAGGCGTGAGCCACCATGTCCGGCTAGGCCACAGAATTTTTTGTTTTGAGAAACAAATTATTTTTCAGGCCAGGCATGGTGGCTCACGCCTATAATCCTAGCACTTTGGAAGGCTGAGGTGGGAGGATTGCTTGAGCCCAGGAGTTCAAGACCAGCCTGGGCAACATGGTGAAACCCTGTCTCTATAAAAACATAAAAATTAGCCGGACGTGGTAGCGCATGCCTGTAGTCCCAGCTACTCAGGAGGCTAAGGCAGGATAATTGCTTGAACCTGGGAGGTAGAGGTTGCAGTGAGCCGAGATCGTGCCACTGCACTCCAGCCTGGGTGACAGAGAGAAACCCTGTCTCAAAAAATCATAATCATAATCATTTTTAATTAAAAGGTTATCTATGTTAACATGAGTTATAGTCATTGAATTAGGTTTCTCAGTTTTAATTTCTAATATAGTAAATATCAGTATCTATAACTTAAAAGCTCTTTAGAGTACTCAATAATTTTTTTTTTTTTTTTTTTGAGACAGGGTATGGCTCTGTTGCCCAGGCTGGCTGGAGTGCAGTGGTGAGATCTCGGCCCACTGTAACCTCCACCTCCTGGGCTCAAGCGATTCTCCTACCTCAGCCTCCCAAGTAGCTGGGACCACAGGCACATGTCACTATGCCCGGCTAATTTTTGGATTTTTTAGTAGAGATGGGGTTTCACCATGTTGGCCAGGCTGGTCTTAAACTCCTGACCTCAAGGGATCCACCTGCCTTGGCCACCCAAAGTGCTGGGATTACAGGCCTGAGCCACCACGCCCTGCCAGTACTCAATATATATATATATAGATTTTTTTTTTGGAGTCAGAGTTTCATTCTGTCACCTCGGCTGGAGTACAGTGGCATGATCAGGCATGAGCCACCATGTGCAGCCTCAATAATTTTTAAGAGAAGTGGGACCCAAACATTTGAGAACTTCTGGCTCAGATGATCTTCAGAGTTTGTAGCTGGGCCCCATGGCTCAGGCCTATAATCCCAGCATTTTGGGAGGCTGAGGTGGGTGGATTGCTTGAGCTCAGGAGTTCAAGACCAGGCTGGCCAACATGGAGAAACCCTATCTCTACAACAAAATACAAAAACATTAGCTGGGCATGGTGGCACGCACCTGTCATCCCAGCTACTCTAAAGGCTAAGGTGGGAAGATCACTTGAACCCTGGAAGTAGAGGTTGTAGTGAGCCAAGATCACACCACTGCACTCCAGTCTGGATGTCAGAGTGAGATACTATCTCAAAAAAAAAGGAAGAAGAAGAATTTGTAACAATAATATATGCAGGCTGGAGCCTTTGGCATAAATCAAACGGGGTTACTTGGTTAAAACTCAGGTTTTTAACTTGAAAGCTGCCTGGTACAGCTATTGGTCATAGGTGTGATGGTGGGTGGCTGACACCCATAATCCTAGCACTTCAGGAAGGCCAAGGTAGAAGGCTCATTTGCAGCCAAGGGTTCAAGACCAACCTTGGCAACACAGCAAGAACTCGTTTCTACAAAACATAATTTTAAAAAATATTAGCTAGGTGTGGTTGTACTTACCTGTAGTCCCAGCTCCTCAGGAGACTGAGGCAGGAGAATTGCTTGAGCCCAGAAGGTACAGGTTACAGTGAGCTGTGATAATGCCACTGCACTCTCATCTAGGTAACAGAGTTAAGACTCTGTCAATGAATGAATGAATGAATGAATGAATGAATGTAAATATAAATAAATAAATTAAAAAAAATATTTCTGACTTTTTTTTTTTTTTTTTTTGAGACAGAGTCTCGGTCTGTCGCCCAGGCTGGAGTGCAGTGGCCAGATCTCAGCTCACTGCAAGCTCCGCCTCCCGGGTTTACGCCATTCTCCTGCCTCAGCCTCCCGAGTATCTGGGACTACAGGCGCCCGCCACCTCGCCCGGCTAGTTTTTTGTATTTTTTAGTAGAGACGGGGTTTCACCATGTCAGCCAGGATGGTCTCAATCTCCTGACCTCGTGATCTGCCCATCTCGGCCTCCCAAAGTGCTGGGATTACAGGCTTGAGCCACCGCGCCCGGCCTGCTGACTTTTTACAGTATGTTCAAAACCAAACCCACCAAACTCACTGACATGAGTTAATTTTGAGGCCACAAATACCTATCACATATTGGGTGATATCAGAGAAACATTTGAGTAGAGAGGAAATTGCATAGCACAGTTCACTCAAAAAGTAGAAATGGTATATTCTCAAGAACTTGAGAAAGTTCGAGGTGTGGTGACTCTACTGCATGCATGAGCAGGTTGTTTACTCCTGAGGCAGATAATAAAGCCCTCCCAGAAACTAATCACCCCTATTGCTTTGTGAGCAGAGCCCTATAGTTCTGTCTCAGCTGAAGCAAAACATGCTGCCTACATTTAAAAGGGGTCTTGAGGTTTTGGCTCCAGTTTCTGTCTCATCTTTATAGCTTTCACAGGATTATATTTTCAGCAAATAGAACAGCTCTAGAAACTTCCTTGGATGTTCCTTTAAAGTTTACACCAAGGCTGGCTTAAGATTGTAGTCAGTTTCTCTCTCCCATAGTAATAGGACTACATATGTCTGGCTAATTGTGTTAACTGACAATGGCAGAATGAAAGAAAATGGAATTCTAATGGTAAAACACAATTATATAAGGATGTAGCCAAAGAACCATAGGGCATCTCACCAACAATAAAGTTTTTTACAATTTTGGGGAAGAGAGAAATAAACTAAATAAAATCATGGGCTGGGTGCAGTGGCTCACGCCTGTAATCCCAGCACTTTGGGAGGCCAAGGCAGGTGGATCACCTGAGGTCAGGAGTTCGAGACCAGCCTGGCCAACACGGTGAAACCTCTTCTCTACTAAAATACAAAAATTAGCCGGGCATGGTAGCAGATGCCTGTAATCCCAGCTACTTGGGAGGCTGAGGCAGGAGAATCACCTGAACCTGGGAACCAGAGGTTGCGGTGAGCCAAGATCGCGCCACTGCACTCCAACCTGGATGACAGAGTGAGACTCTGTCTCAAAATAAATAAAAAAATAAAATAAATAAATAAATACAAAAACCAGCCAGGCTTGGTGGTGGGTGCCTGAAATCCCAGCTACTCTGGAGGCTAAGGCAGGAGAATTGCTTGAACTCGGGAGGTGGAGGTTGCAGTAAGCTGAGATCTCACCATTGTACTCCAGCCTGAGTGACAGACTCTGTCTCAAATAAAAAAATTAATTAATTAATTAATTAAAATCATGTTTCTTTGGGCTGTATGTATAAGGATCAACATCAGATCTTGACAGTGAAGTGAACCCAGGGTCCTTAATTGAGATAGATGTGGAATGTTGTATTCGAAAAAACCCCTTGTCCAAAACAGCTGCGACTGAGTTGTAAATTAAGGCTGTTTCTCTGTATCAGAGTGACTTAGGAAAACAAACAAAAAAAGAAAAACAAAATTAAAAAATAAAGTGACTTAGATCCTCCAGGCAAGAATGGATGTTTCATTGTTACTGATATACACATTTAAATAGTACCTTTTCTGATAGTCTGTAATTTTAGAGAATACTGTTCCTCATTGAGTAAGAACATAATAGTCATTCAAAAATGGGAGATCAGCCGCCTTGTGGTGGCTCACACCTGTAATCACAACACTTTGAGAGGCTGAGGTGGGTGGATTACTTAAGGTCAGGAGTTCGAGACCAGCCTGGCCAACATGGTAAAACCCCGTCTCTACAAAAATTCACCTGGCCATGGTGGCAGGTGCCTGTAATCCTAGCTACTCTGGAGGCTGAGGCAGGAGAATCAGTTGAACCCGGGAGGCAGAGGTTGCAGTGAGCCGAGATCGTGCCACTGCACTCCAGCCCAGGCAACAGAGTGAGACTCCATCTCAAAAAAATAAATAAATAAATAAAAGGGGAGAGATCACTATGACAATTTACAGCTGCAGCATGTCTTTGGGAGAAACTTAATTTTGTAGCTGGTTTTATCTGTGTCTGTCTCAACCTGCTATAAATGATGGCAGATTTATCTTTTCTCTCATGGATATAGTTATATAATATAAAATTTAATTTTATATAAATATATACTATATATAAGAATGTATAAATTATACATATTATATATAAGTATATATATGTTTTATATATATATATATAAAAAAAGAGAGAGTCCAGGCTGGAGTACAATGGTGCCATCATAGCTCATTGCAGCCTCTAACTCCTGGACTAAAGGGATCCTTCTGCCTGCAGCTCCCAGAGTAGTTGGGACTACAAGGCATGAGACACCACACTGGATTAATTTTTAATTTTTTTGTAGAGACAGGGCCTCCTTATGCTGCCCAGGCTGGTCTACAACTCCTGGCCTCAGGCAGTCCTCCCACCTCCCATAGTATTGGGATTACACGCCTGAGCCATCCCTCTAGGCTCACTAATCTAATTTTTACTTTCTCTTCTCTTAGCTGGGAAAAGGTAGTTCTCTTTGTAAAGAGGTGGCTTGGAGGGGATTCTAGAAATGCTTAGAAAGCTCAGCTTCACCTTAAATACGACCAAAGCTACTCAAGTATGTCAGCAAGGAAAGTCTTTTTTTTTTTTTTTTTTTTTTGAGACGGAGTCTCGCTCTGCCGCCCAGACTGGAGTGCAGTGGCCGGATCTCAGCTCACTGCAAGCTCCGCCTCCCGGGTTCACGCCATTCTCCTGCCTCAGCCTCCCGAGTAGTTGGGACTACAGGCGCCCGCCACCGCGCCCGGCTAGTTTTTTGTATTTTTTTTTTTTTAGTAGAGACGGGGTTTCACCGTGTTAGCCAGGATGGTCTCGATCTCCTGACCTCGTGATCCGCCCGTCTCAGCCTCCCAAAGTGCTGGGATTACAGGCTTGAGCCACCGCGCCCGGCGGAAAGTCTGTTTTTTAAAAGAAGAGTTGGCTGGGTGCAGTGGCTCATGCCTGTAATCCCAGCACTTTGGGAGGCTGAAGCGGGTGGATCACCTGAGGTCAGGAGTTCAAGACCAGCCTGGCCAACATGGTGAAACCCCACCTCTACTAAAAGTACAAAAATTAGCCGGGCATGGATGGCAGAAACCTGTAATCCCAGCTACTCAGGAGGCTGCGGCAGGAGAATGGCGTAAACTTGGGAGGCGGAGCTTGCAGTAAGCTGAGATCCGGCCACTGCGCTCCAGCCTGGGCAACAGAGCAAGACTCCGTCTCAAAATAAATAAATAAATAAATAAATAAATAAATAAATAAATAAAGAGTCAAGTATGAGATTAGTCTCCCTTCCCCCATCAATAAATTAAAACAAAGATTAGGAGACATATTTTAACAGTTCCAGTAAAAACTCCAGACTAGGCTGGGCACAGCTCATGTTGTAATCCCAGCACTTTGGGAGACCAAGGCAGGAGGGTTGCTTGAGCCCAGGAGTTCTAGACCAGCCTGGACAATATGGTGAAACCACATCTCAAAAAACAAAACCAAAAAATTCCAGACTATGATCACACAGGCAAATATACAGAAAAGGTAAGGTGAAAGGAGAATTATGTGTTTGACTACAATTTCAGGGCTGGGGGCAGGCCTGGAATCTGAGTCTTTTTTACCATCTCTGCACCCATCATCTTTTGTTGCTGGTAGGATTGGGGTTGGCTTCAAGTTTTGGTCCTGTAGATCTGATTGGCTCTGTACCACAGAAGTGGAGGGCTGGGCAACACATGGGAGTGGGTCCTGGAAAGGGCCTAGTCATACAGGGGCCTCTGGGGTTCCACATCACTGGATGAAGGCAGCCAGGCATTATGACTTTCGTAGACTCCAGGTACTTTTAGTGGAGCCCCTTTTCCTCCATTAAAAAAATACATAAAATTGTACGTTATTTTTATTTTATTTTTTTAGAGATGGGGTCTTGCTCTGTCACTCACACTAGAGTGCAATCATAGCTCACTGCAGCATCAACCTTGTGCACTCAGGCTATCCTTCCTCAGCCTCCCAAGTAGCTGGGACTACAGGCGCATGTCACCAAAACCAGCTAATTATTTTATTTTTTGTAGAGACAGGTTCTCTCTATTTTGCCCAGGGTGGTCTCAAACTCCTAAGCTCAAGTGATCCTCCTGCCTCAGCCTCCCAAAGTGATGGGATTAGAGGCATGTATATATATTTTTAAAATATATTTTAAAAATATATTTTCAGCAAGGCGCAGTGGCTCAAGGCTGTAATCTCAACACTTTGGGAGGCTGAAGTGGGTAGATCACCTGAGGTCAGGAGTTCGAGACCAGCCTGGACAACATGGTGGAACTCCACCTCTACTAAAAATACAAAATTAGCCGGGCGTGGTGGTGCATGCCTATAATCCCAGCTACTTGGGAGGCCTAGGCAGGAGAATCACTTGAACCCAGGAGGCGGAGGTTGCAGTGAGCTGAGATTCGCCATTGTACTCCAGCCTGAGCAACAAGAGCAAAACTCTGTCTCTAAATAAATAAATAAATAAATAAATAATTGCATACTTAAAATATTCTGGCCCTAGCCAGCTGCAGTGGCTCATGCCTATAATCTAACATTTTGGGAGGCCAAGGCAGGAGAACTGCTTGAGCCCAGGAGTTTGAGACCAGCCTGGGCAACATAGGGAGACCTCTGTCTCTACAATGAGTGTGATGGCATGCACCTGCCCCAGCTACTCAGTGAGCTGAGATCGTGCCACTGCACTCCAGCCTGGGTAACAGAGTGAGACCCTATCTCAAAAAAGAAAACAAAAGAAGAGAAGGAAAGAAAAAGAGAGAGAAAGTGAGAAAGAATCTTCCAGACCGTAAGAGCTCTAGGGAACATCAATTTGCTCTGGCTGCTTTCCCATTTTGATCTCGGGCTGGCATCAGGCCCACTGCAGGATCCCTGGCACCCCGAGACGCTAACGCAGATGGTGGGAGAAGTGTTCTATTAACCCGGCCAGGTTGACTCAGTGCATCTCTCCACCTCAGTCTCTGGTGTTGGCTTCTATGCACTCGGGAAAACTGCCCACTTGTCCCCAGGCTTCCAAGGAGGCCCACATGACCATCTGAGTTCCCAAAAGGTTTCCTTGCGCAATAGCCCTCTCATTTTGGCAGGCTCAGGTGCAAAGGCTTATCGGTTTCCCCAAAGCTGGGATCTTCTTTGTGGCAGAAGATCCCCACAAGATAATGGGATACTAGCTTTTTCACACCAGGAAATGGAATTTGAGAGAAGTTAACTTATTGTGTGGCTCAGATCACCACAGTCCCCCTGAAGAAGCCGTTAAAATTCTATACATGCTGGGTAAAATATTCTTTATCTACAGCAGTGTAAGTGCATCTCATGATTAGATTGAGGTTTTAAATTTTTTTAGATTTATTTTTGGAGTCTCGCTGTGTCACCCAAGCAGGAGTACAGTGGTGTGATCATGGCTCACTGCATCCTCAAACCCCTTGGCTCAAGCGATCTGCTGGCCTCTGCCTCATAAAGTGCTGGGATTACAGGCGTGAGCCACAATATCTGACCTTGATTAGGTTAAGGTGTTTTTCTGTTTTTGTTTTTTGTGTTTTTTTTGAGATGGACTCTCACTCTGTCGTCCAGGCTGGAGTGTAGTGGTGCCATCTTGGCTCACTGCAACCTCTGCCTCTGGGGTTCAAGCAATTCTCCTGCCTCAGCCTCTCGAGTAGCTGGGATTGCAGGTAACCACCACACACCCGGCTTTTTTTTTTTTTCTGAGATGGAGTTTTGCTGTTGTTGCCCAGGCTGGAGTGCAATGGTGTGATCTCGGCTCACCACAACCTCCGCCTCCTGGGTTCAAGCGATTCTCCTGCCCCAGCCTCCCGAGTAGCTAGGATTATAGGCATGCGCCACTATGCCCGGTTAATTTTTTGTATTTTTAGTAGAGACTAGGTTTCTCCATGTTGGTCAGGCTGGTCTCGAACTCCTGACCTCAGGTGATCCACCCGCCTCAGTCTCCCAAAGTGCTGGGATTACAGGCGTGAGCCACTGTGTCTGGCCCACACCCATCTAATTTTTGTATTTTTAGTAGAGATGGGTTTTCTCCATGTTGGTCAGGCTGGTCTCAAACTCCTGACCTCAAGTGATCCTCCTGCCTTGGCCTCCCAAAGTGCTGGGATTATAGGCGTGAGTCACCTTGCCTGGCCAGGTTAAGGTTTTAAATGTTCATTGCATCACAGCCATAGCTAAATCTAGTTTTCCTGTAAGTATGCCCTACACATCTGATAGTCAGGTTTTCTCAGCAACCATTGAGGGTGAGAGGGGGTGGGCTCAGGGGCAGAAAACTGGAGCCTCCACACAGTCCTAGATGATCATGTGGAATCTGGAACATGCTTTCCACTATTTTGAGTTTTTTCTTCTAGGCTGGCTGTGGTGGCTCACACCTGTAATCCCAGCACTTTGGGAGGCCAAAGTGAGAGAGGACTGCTTGAGCCTAGGAGTTCAAAACCAGCCTGGCAACATAGTGGGACCCTGTCTCTACAAACAGACAGACAACAACAACAGAAGAGCTGGAAAATAGCTGGGTGTGGTGGCAGGCACCTGTGGTCTCAGCTACTCAGGAGGCTGAGACAGGAGGGTCACTTAGGCCTGGGAGGTCGAGGCTTCAGTGAACCGAGATCGTGCCACTGCATTCCAGCCCAGGCAACAGACTGAGACCTATCTCAGAAAAATAGAAAATAGTTTTAAAACAAACACATAGTTAATCGTAAGAACAAAATAGTATTTTCAGCAGATACTATCTATTCTGAAACAACTACAAAACAATATTTCTAGAAATATAGTAGAAAATGTGTAAAGGCATGCATGGGGATGATATATACACACTAGCTTCAAGATAATTTCCTCTGGAGAGGGAAAGGAAAGATGCTTGAGTAATATCTATTTTAAAAACAGAGAAGTGAGGCAAATGTGGGGAAATGTCAATATCTGTTAAACTGGGGGAAGGTACAGGGCTGTGCTATATTACTTTTTTGGATGTGTGAAACCTTTTTTTTTTTTTTTTTTTTTTTTTTGAGACGGAGTCTTGCTCTGTTGCCCAGGCTGGAGTGCAGTGGCGCGATCTCCGCTCACTGCTAGCTCCGCCGCCTCCCGGGTTTATGCCATTCTCCTGCCTCAGCCTCCCTAGAAGCTGGGACTACAGACGCCCACCACCACGCCCGGCTAATTTTTTTGTATTTTTAGTAGAGACAGGGTTTCACCGTGTTCGCCAGGATGGTCTCGATCTCCTGACCTCGTGATCCGCCCGCCTCGGCCTCCCAAAGTGCTGGGATTACAGGCGTGAGCCACCATGCCCGGCGAAACCTTTCATTATTCAAATTTTTAATTAAAATTACGAACACTGGGAAAAAATTCATTGATACTGGTTGTCTTAGGATACTGGAAATAAAGGAAAATTGTCTAACTTGCTACATGTTCTATAAGACCACCTCCGACGTTTTGTTTAAAACATGATACACTTGCTTGAATGATTTAAAAATGGTAACCATCCGGAGAGTCAGAAGATAACAGCATGGGGCAGAAGAGAGAAAACCGACACATTCAACAAGCCTGCCCTGGGTCCAATCTACCTATCTCTGGGAGGTAACGATGAAACCTTAACCTATCCAGCAAAGGCGATTCCCAGTCAGCAGAGTCGTCAATTCAAACTCACAGTGTTAATCAGCTATAAGGTGGGCAGAAGTCTTTCAGGCTAAGTATATCTTACGAGGCAAAGATGACGAAGGAGAGCGTTGGAGACCCAACAGGAGGCCAGATGAATACTAGTTCAAAGTCAAAGAGGCAATCCCGGCGACTGAGGCAGCACAGGAAGTGCCCGATGTGCCGCTAGGCCAGGGCGTCGATTGCACCAGCTCACCCCGACGCGGTGCTAGGCGCCGCCGGAAGGGGCGGAGCGGGTGGAATATGGTAAAAGAGAGTCCGAGCTTCGCGCCTGGGTCTGGAGGAGGTCCTGCGAAAGCCACCTCGAGCGCGCTCCGCGGCTGCTGGTCCCAGTATGGTCGATGACGCTGGTGCTGCTGAGTCCCAGCGGGGCAAACAGACCCCGGCCGACTCCCTGGAGCAGCTGCGTATGTTACCACTTCCGCCGCCGCAGATTCGCATCCGGCCTTGGTGGTTTCCGGTGCAGGAACTGGGAGACCCTTTGGTGTTCTACCTGGAGGCATGGCTGGCAGACGAGCTCTTTGGTGAGCGACCCCAGGTGTGCTAGTGGGCTGTCCACCTCCAGTCTGAGAGAAACTCGGCAGGGCAGCTCTCTACGGCTTCTTTCCCAGATTCGCAAGCCAAAAGTGTTGCAGTGATTGCCCACCTTCCAGCTCTTCCCTTCCCTGGCCAACGTTCCCTTAAAATTCAGCTTGTAACTTGCCACCGTGCGGCCCCTCAGAGTCTTTCCTTACTTGTTTAGGCCCGGACCGAGCCATGATTCCAGAAATGGAATGGACGAGCCAGGCCCTGATGACAGTGGACATAGTGGACTCTGGGAACCTAGTCGAAATCACCGTTTTTGGACGGCCCAGTGTACAGAATCGGGTGAAGAGCATGCTCCTGTGCCTGGCATCGTTTCACCGAGAACATCGTGCCCGAGGTGAGGGTCTTTGAGAACCTGCATGTGGAGGAAGCCACGAGTGACTGTACTGGCCTTGCTCGGTTTCCTTCCATCCTCCCTTAACCTTCTCAGAATTTCTTGGTTTCCAGACTCCAGGGGCTGCACGAAGTTTGTTGGGAGGGGATCCCGGGGTAGGACCTTGGGAAAGTCAGCGGAGATCTGATACATTCAGGCCCATCACTGCCCAAGTCAGCCTCAGCTGGGTTACGACGCTATCGCAGATCCCAGATTCGGAGCCTCCACCGCAGGTCTTTCTCTCCTCCCCAACTCCCAATCACGGAGTAGTTCGAAACAGCGAACCGTTTTCCCTGTCCATGGTTAGCATCAACTGCTTCTCTTCCAGCTGAGAAGATGAAACACCTTGAGAAGAACTTGAAGGCCCATGCATCAGACCCCCACTCTCCCCAGGATCCTGTTGCTTAAGACAACATAGTTACTGTCGGGAACATCTTAAGAACTTTCCAACTTTTTCTGCTAAAGTTGAAGAGAAGCAAGTATAGCATTCCTAAATCCCTGCATTCCTTTTTCCTGTGTCTTGATGGAATGTGGTTTATTTTGTTGCAAGAGTGAGCTTGAACTATTCTAATAAAGAAATGGCTATTTTGCCAATGGCATTAAGATCTTCACACACTTATAATAAAGCAAATTTATAAAAGATTGACTCTTATGTTTTGATATGAAGGGTGGGCAGAAGGCTGGCAGGTTGTAGTTTTGTAGGTTTTTGTTTTTGTTTTTTTGTTTTTGTTTTGTTTTTTTGTTTTGTTTTTTTCTTCCTGAATTCCCATCATTTTGAAACTCCTAATCCTTCTATGATTTTATGGTCAGAATGAGGCCCTCACCCACAGGGGGCAGATATGCAGGGGCAGATAACCTCACAAATGGTGATCTGTTTTGTTTTTACATAATTGGCTCTCAAACTTTAAAGCTTGTAAAAAATCACCTTGGGAGCTTGTTAAAACACAATTTCCTAGGCTCATTCTCCAGAGAATTCTGATTCAGTACTGTTGGGGTGGGGCTTGTAATTTGCATTTCTGATGAGCTCACAGGTACTACCAAAGCAGCTTATCTGAGGCTCTCACTTTGCAGCTGGTAATTGACCCTCCAAAGAGCACCAGCTGTGCGTTTTCCTGGAGTCGGGTGTCCGTCTGGCACAGGATGACATTCCAACAAGCAGGCCTGGGCGGTCAGCATTCATTAATGGTAGCTTTGCGATTCACCAGGGAAGAAAAGGGATCCCTGGCACCTTGGCTTGTGGATGGCGCCCTGCCTTGGAGCCGGCTGTCTCCCTTTTTCTGCAAGGCGAGGCTGCACAGGTGTCCAGCATGGGCAAGATTGTTTTTCCATTACGTGTTGTACTGAGATTACCAATCTCTGCAAAACAGCTTCTATCCTTGCTGCCCCACTTTCTGGAAGTAGAATTTTTGGGGTGAAAGGTGTCAAAAGCCCTGTGGCTTCAAGCACAATTAGGATTGGTTTGAGACTCATGGAATTTATGCATTCCTTGGCAATAAAGTGTTCTAGCCTTTTGCAAGCGTTTTAAACTCAAGTCTCTTTAATTGTACATTTTTTATTAGAGGTGATGTTGAATGTTTTCTTTGTTTCAGTTTTACATTTTTCTGTATTAATTCCTTTCTTGACTTCTTTCAACTGGTGAAGATAAGGATTTTTATTTATCTCTATAAGCTTTTGTAACAATGGTCTGTTATTACCAGCATTTTCCACCCTCTTACATTTTTTCTTTGCATGTGAAAGATTTTTATTTTATGTAGTTAAATCAATTACTGTTTCCTATGTGTTCTCCCATATCCCCACCCTCTTAAGTTTAAGAGCTCCTAATTTTCTCCCATAGAAATTTGATTAATTCTTTCAAGTTTTTCCTGGTGTGATTTTTAATGTATGTTTGTTTATTTATTTATTTAGAGATGGAGTCTTGCTCTGTCATCCAGGCTGGAGTGCAGTGGTGTGATCTCAGCTCACTACAACCTCTGCCTCCCTGATTTAAGCAATTCTTCTGGCTCAGCCTCCCAAGTAGCTGGGATTACTGGCATGTGCCACCACACCTAGCTAATTTTCGTATTTTTAGTAGAGACGGGGTTTCACCATGTTGGCAAGGGTAGTCTCAAACTCCTGACCTCAGGTGATTCTCCCACCTTGGCCTCCGAAAGTGCTGGGATTAGAGGCATGAGCCACTGCACCTGGCCCTGGTGGGGTTTTTATTTTTATTTATTTATTTTTATTGTATTTTATTTTACTTTTTGAGATGGAGTCTCACATTGTCGCCCAGGCTGGAGTGCAGTGTCACAATCTCGGCTCACTGCAACCTCCATCTCCCAGGTTCAAGCAATTCTCCTGCCTCAGCCTCCAGTGTGGCAACCTCTCCTGTTCCTCCACGCCAAGCAGCTGGCTTGGCTTGATGACATCTATAATTCCAGCATGATATAGAGTTTCCATTTATTGGGTGTTTAGAGAAAGAAGCAGCCATATGAATAGGTGAAACTTAAAGTGTCAGTTCCAGGAAAGATGTTCATAGATGTTTTGGATGAGTTGAAAAGGTTGTGAGGGCCAGACACGGTGGCTCAGGCCTGTATTCCCAGCACTTTGGGAGGCTGAGGCAGGTGGATCACCTGAGGTCAGGAGTTCAAGACCAGCCTGGCCAACATGGTGAAACCCCGTCTCTACTAAAAATACAAAAATCAGCCAGGCGTGGTGGTGGGCGCCTGTAATTCCAGCTGCTTGGGAGGCTGAGGCAGTAAAATTGCTTAGACCCCGGAGGTGAAGATTGCAGTGGAATGCCATTGCATTTCAGCCTAGGTGACAGAGCGAGACTCTGTCTCAAAAAAAAAAAAAAAAGTAGACTTGCCCTCTTAAATGTTAAAACAGTCTACAAAGCTACTTAATTAAAATAGGAGGTAGACAGCAGAAAAAGTAGAAAAGTTACACATGAACATAGATTGGTTAACACTGAATTTGGTCAAGGACAATGAAAACAGCTTGTAAAGGAGAGAATCCAACATTCTGGTAAGGTGGGTATTACACAGAGAAAAACAACATACACATTGAGTTTTAGTTCTGTGATGTATCCTCATCTGAAACTGATTTTGTGTTGATTTTGAATTTAAAATGTTCTAAAGTTCTTCTAAAATTAGTCAACTATTTTAATAAAATGATTACCAGTTAAAAGTTGCTAATAAGTTTTTGTAAATTCAGCTTTATGTTGTAATTCCCTTATTGTAAGGTACATGATTATTTTAAACTCGAGTGATAATTAGTGGTGACAAAAAGTTTGTGATAGACATTCCCCTGATATTTAAAGTTAGCTTTGAACTTTTAAAAATTACTAGTGATTGGCTGGGCGTGGTGGCTCACACCTGTAATCCCAGCACTTTGGGAGGCCCAGGCGGCGGGCGGATAACCTGAGGTCAGACCAGTCTGGCCAACATGGTGAAGCCCCTTCTGTACCCAAAACGCAAAAATTAGCTGGGCGTGGTGGCGCGGGCCTGTAGTCCCAGCAACTGGGGAGGCTGAGGCAGGAGAATTGTTTGAAACCGGGAGGCAGAGGTTGTGTTGAGGTGAGATGGGGCCACTGCACTCCAGCCTGGGGGACAGAGCGAGACTCCATCTCCAAAATAAAATGAAAATTATCAGTGATTCTTGGTTAAAAAAAAAAATCCTAATTAAATCCTAATTACAGAATTACTGCATGCTATTGTTTAATCCTAGCACCCAGCTGTTGGCTTGCATTCTTCTAGATTAATTCGCAGGCTCAGGGACCTGCATCCCAGTGCCCTGACCAGAGCTGTGACCCGGGAAGCCAAAGTGTTCTCTGCTCAGGCTCCTCGCTGCCGCAGTAACTGAGGAAAGAGTAGCCGGTGCCTGTATCTTGCTGGTGTCCAAGACCTTCCTGGAAGGTGGGTGACCCAAGCAAGACCTGAAGACGGCAACAGTGCAGCCGGAGAGTGCAGCTCGGCTCTCTTCGTTTCCCCCTTCCCCGAGGTAATTTTCCCCAGCGGGGAAAGTGTTCTGTGGCAGCGTCGCCATACACGCAGGGCCTTCCAAATCCAGCTGGCCCGCAAGCGACCCGGTTTTCTCATCCCAAGTCACCTTGAGTAGAACCACAGCGGGCTTGGAGAGGTTTCCTAGTGGGCCAGAGAAGCTTCTCACCTGTTAAAGCCAGATGCGCGCAGTTAAGGAGTACAAGGGGCACAGCGGACCACAGCCAGGGAAGATTGCGACCCCGGGCGGCTGGGAGCCAGAAGCCCCACCTGTCTCGAGGTAAAGAGCGGCGCAGGGCAGAACTGGGCTGTTGGAGGAATACGCCTTTCCCTCCCCTCTACCTTCCAAAATACAGACGTCAGGGAAATGCAATTGTTTATCAGAACTCAAGTTTGTGTTGACAACCACTCAACAGAAGGTGTAAAACAAAAACAATCCACGTCAACCTCCCCCGCCACCCCGGCTTCCTGGACTAAAGTAGCGGGGGGCTTCCACTTTGCAATTATTTATTAGAACTCAAGTTTGTGTTTGCAGCCATTCAACAGAAGGGGTAAAAAAAACCAATCCACATCATCCACCCTTACCCCAGCTTCAGGGGCTGAAGTAGGGGGCGGCTTCTAGTTTGCAATTTTTTATTAGAACTCGTTTGTGTTTGCAACCATTCAACAGAAGGGGTAAAACAAAAAATCCACATCATCCTCCTCCCAACCGCAGCTTCTGGGCGAAGTACGGGCTTTCACTTTAACCCCTGACTGGCTCTGGCTCCAGGGCCCGAGATGCCTTCATAATCTGGTAACTGGGGCCCGGGTATCCTCGCGAAACCGCTGGGTCACTGCCTTGCTGGCAGCTTCGGGGGATCGCTGGGTCCCGGACTGGTTGGCAGCCTCGAGAGACTGCTGGGTCCCGGTCTCCCGCACCTCCACCGGAGAACCCTGTGTCCCGACCTCCCGGACCTCCACCGAACGCTGGGTCCCGGCCTCCCGGACTTCTGTTGAAGACAGCTGGATCTCGGCCTTCTTAGTGGCGACATCCTGGGCGAGGGCCTTTCCTGAGCCTGAAAGAAGAGCAGTGTGCGGAGGCCACAGCTGTGTCCCTATATCCTCTCCAAAAAAGGACAGTCACCCAAGCGGCCTGCGGGAGTAGGAACCAGGAATCCCAGAACGCGGGTTCACTTTGGCCTTCTGGATCCATGGCAACCGCCCCGTCTCCCACCCACTAACCGGGGGCAGACTGGGAGGGCGAGACTGCAGCCCCAGCAGCCAGGAAACCCCAGGATCACTCCTACGGAGCCAGGGTTTGCTCCAGGTAGCCCCATTCCCAGCCCCGTACCTTTCGCCTGGAGCTGTCGGTGATAGTCAGCCAAGTTCATGATCATCTTGATTGTGTCCTCCTGGTAAGAAGGCCTCCCAAATACCAAGATCTCAGCCTCGCCGTTAGGGTCCAACCGATTCACATGAATCAAGATTTGGGACATACCCTGGACGTGCGGGATGCGTTCTCGGTCCCTGCCTGCGCGGGTAGTAGAGAGGCTGTGAGGGTTGGGTGGCTCCCGGGGGTCTTGGGAGGGGAAAGTGGAAGGAGGAGACAGCCAGAGGGCATTGGCTACTGGGGAGGCTTGCCCTGGAACGCAGTGGGATGTGGGTGTGGGCGGCAGAAAGAAGCCGCATAGGGGCTGCCCCTCCTTGCTCCACTCACCGAAGATCTTTTCCACCAGCCAAACCTCAAGGCGAACTACCTTCGGATTCTTCAGGAACTCAGAGTGGAACCAGGAGAACCGCTTAGGAAGGTGACCAAGCACCTCGACTGGCATTGCTTTTGGCTGCATCAGTTGCACGAGCGTCGGAAACCGCCTGGGAGTGTCCATGCTGCGCCCGGTCCTGCAGGAGACAAGACCACCACAGCAAACCCAAAGGCCAAGCTGGAGCTAGGCGACTAGAACTGCGGTTTCGCCTGGGCCTTATTTAAAGTGCTTTTGGCCAGCCCCTCCTCTCCAACCGCGCCCTTCTCATTGGGTCCCAGGCCTCGCCTCCGCCTCCAGGAGCCCCGGCTTTTTCCGAGGCAGCGCAAGTGCACCGGTTCCTGCGTTGCTCTCAGTGTCTCTTCTGTCAGGAGCAGCCCTTTCCCCAGCGCACCCGGGAGGAGGAACCGGGCTCTGGGCACCAGGAATCCGCTGGTGCCCAGCGGGAGTCTTAACCATGGACTCAGGAAGGCGTGGACAAGCCCAGTATCTCTCCCAGAGGAAGGAACTGATACTTGCAGAATGAATACTTCATACGTCCCTCACTCGCTTCTGATCCCTGGCCACTACGTTTTCTCCCTCTGGCACCAGGTTTTCAGATTATTCTGTCACTTGCCTGAGACAGCTGAGTACAGAGCAGAATAAGCGCCCGCCTTTTTGTTTTGTTTTGTTTTGCTATAGGGTCTGTGTAGTGAGATTTGCGTAGTAAAAAAAAAGGGGGGGATAGAAAAAAAGTTATGGGGTCTGGCTATGTTGCCCAGGTTGGCTTCGAACTCCAGGGCTGAAAAAAATCCTCCCTCTTTAGCCTCCCCAGTGGTGGGACTATAAAGCGCTTTTAATTAATGCAGCAATGAACACACCTAACCACAGATGGTTCTCGTGGTTTGGACACCAGAGGAGATTCCTTGAAAATTTTTGACATCTCTGTTCTTTTTTATTTTTAATTTTTTAAATTGGAGACAGGATCTCTGTCACCCAGGCTAGAGGGCAGTAGTGTGATTATAGCTCACTGCAGCCTCCAACTCCTGGGCTCAAGAGATCCTCCCTCTTCAGCTGCCCCAGTAGCAGGGACTACAAGCCTCTGACACCATGCCCAGTGATGCCTCTGTTCTCTAAATAACACAATTATATTTGTCTCATCCTTCCTTTCCTTTCTCCTTTCCCTTTTCCTTTCCTTTCTTTTCCCCTTCCCTTTCTGACAAGGGTTCATTATGTTGCCCAAGCTGGTCTCAAGCAATCCTTCTGGCCTGGGCAAAATGATAAAACCCTATCGCTACAAAAAAAATACAAAAATTAGCTGGGCGAAGTTGCACACCCCTGTAGTCCCAGCTACTGGGAAGGCTGAGGTGGGACAATCACCTGATCCCAGAGAGGCTGAGGCTACAGTAAGCAGTGATGGTGCCTCTGCACTCCCCGCGGGGTGACAGAGTGAGACCCTGTCTCAAAAAATAATAATAACTGAGCCAGGTGCGGCGGCTCACGCCTGTAATCCTAGCACCTTGGGAGGCTGAGGCGGGTGGATCATGAGGTCAGGAGATCGAGACCATCCTGGCTAACACGGTGAAACTCCACCTCTACTAAAACAAAACAAAAAAAAAAGTGTGAAAATAATAACTTTTAACTGTGTTGCTATAAGATAAATAATAATTTATAATTTATTTTTATTCAGTATTGAAACACTAAAGAGAACTTCAGGTTTGCCACATTAATAGACCAAATGTATATATTCAGGCCGCGCCCAGGCGGTCGAATATATTTAATATATAGGAATGATTTAGTAGTTGGGAAATTCTTACTTGCTAATTGAGACAATTAAAGTACTTTGCAAAACAACAAGAAAAAACAACCCCATTAAAAACTGGGCAAAGCCGGATGCGGTGGCTCACGCCAGCTGTTCTAGAGCAGCCTGGCCAACATGGCGAAATCCTGTCTCTACTAAAAATACAAAAATTAGCCAGGCGTGCTGACTGGCGCCAGTAATCCCAGCTACTCCTAAAGCTGAGGCATGAGAATCGCTTGAACGTGGGAGGCAGAGGTTGCAATGAGCCTGTATTCCAGTCTGCGGGATAGAGTGAGACTCTGTCTCCACAAAACAAAGAAACAAACAAACAAAACTGGACAAGGAACATGAAGAGATGTTTCTCCAAAGAAGAAATACAGGCAGCCAACAAACACATGAAAAATGCTCAGTATCACTAATCAGAAGAGGAATGCAAATTAAAATCACACCGATATACCATCATACACCAGTCACAATGGCTTTTATTAAAAAGTCAAAAAACAAGCCGGGTGTAGTGGCTTACGCATGTAATCCCAGCAATTTGGGAGGCCAAGGCGGGCACATCACCTGAGGCCAGGAGTTCAAGACTAGCCTGGCCAACATGGTGAAACCCCATCTCTACTAAAAATACAAAAATTAGCCAGGCATGATGGCAGGGGCCTGTAATTCCAGCTACTCGCGAGGCTGAGGCAGGAGGATCGCTTGAACCCGGGAGGCGGAGGTTGCGGTGAGCCAAGATCGTACCATTGCACTCCATCCTGGGCGACAGGGCGAGACTCCCTCTCAAAAAACAAACAAACCCCCCCAAAACAAAAACAAAAACAAACAAACAAAAAAACAAAAAACAAAAAAAATGACAGGGCATGGTGGTTCACGCCTGTAATCCTAGCACTTTGGGAGGCTAGGATTTATATATCTACCACTGTCTTTCACCCTCTTCCAACCCAAGTAAGCTGGGACTTAACTACATGCATCAGACCTAGATCCTCTTAAAACAGAGATATGATTTTGTTAAATCAATATTCAATGTTTGCACTATTAGGACTTTGTAAACTATTCATAGCTGTATATACTTTACTATGATTTCTTTCCTTGACAAAGTTTTGTTTTTCTAGATATTAATAATGGATTTATTTATTTATTTATTTTTTATGAGACAGCGTCTCACTCTGTCACCCAGGCTAGAATGCAGTAACCCATCATAGTTCACCACAGCCTCCAACTTCTGGGCTCAAGTGATCCTCCCACCTCAGCTTCCTAAGTAGCTAAGATCACCGGCATGTGCCACCACAACTAATTCATTTTAATTTTTTTTTTAGGACAGGCTAGTCTTTGTTTTTTGTTTTTTGGTTTATTTGTTTGTTTGTTTGTTTGTTTTGAGATGGAGTCTTGCTCTGTCGACAGGCTGGAGTACGGTGGTGCGATCTCGGCTCACTGCAACCTCTACCTCCTGGGTTCAAGTGATTCTCGTGCCTCAACCTCCTGAGTAGCTGGGATTACAGGCACCTGCCACCATGCCCAGCTAATTTTTGTATTTTTAATAGAGACAGGCTTTACTATGTCTCAGTGCCTGCAACATGGCCACTGTATGCCCAGGCTGGTCTCAAACTCCTGGGCTCAAGCGATTCTCCCACCTCAGCCTCCCAAAGTGTTGGGATTACAGGCATGAGCCACAGAAACCAGCCTTATTTCTTTAGTATGTATTTTTTCCCGATCTTCAGGAATATTTATCTTGCATGCTATCTTTACTTGTGCCAGTACTGCTATTGGAATCAGTACCCTACATGTCATTTCTTACAACGGGGAGTATAACTATAGGATTAAATTTCAAATGGAGAATTGCTGAGTCAAAGGATCTGTAAATTTCCAATTGATAAGGTATTGCCAAATGGCATCCCATTGAGGTCGAACCAACCTATATACTCACCAGCCTTGTTGCTAACATTATAATGTGATAAACATTGACATTAATTTTGGGTAAAACCAATGCATATGCTTGTAAGTGTTCCTCCTTTCTAAAAAATCATTATTGAGAAATGCAAGTAGGGATGGGTGGCAAGCAGAGCCCATGCAATGGCCAGATGTTCTCTACGACACTTGCTGCAACCCAGACCTACAGCAGAAGTGACCTTTAACATTCGGTTATAAAAATTTTCTCCAGGGCCGGGTATGGTGGCTCACACCTGTAATCCCAGCACTTTGGGAGGCCGAGGCTGGAGGATTGCTTGAGGCTAGGAGTTCTAGACCAACCTGGGCAGCATAGGGAAAGCCCCATCTCTATAAAAACTAAAAAATTAGTCATGCATGGTGGCGCGTGCCTGTGGTCTCAGCTACTTGGAAGACTGAGGTGGGAGGATCGCTTGAACCAGGGAGGCCAAAGCTGCAGTGAGCTGAGATCACCACACTGTACTCAACCTGGACAACAGAGTGAGACATTGTCTCAAAAAT
Source organism: Macaca mulatta (assembly GCF_049350105.2). Taxonomy (NCBI): domain Eukaryota; kingdom Metazoa; phylum Chordata; class Mammalia; order Primates; family Cercopithecidae; genus Macaca; species Macaca mulatta. Next base: position 112,322,082 of record NC_133409.1, read on the forward strand.
AAATAAATAAATAAATAAATAAATAAATAAAACTTTTTCTCCAAATAATTTGTTGAAATAACTCAAGTCTTCAAAGTTTAACTTTCCAACTGTTGGTTCAAACCTGCACTGAAATTCTGGCCTTCAGTATCCTAGCAAAAAATCCCCCTTTGCAAGATGTTGAGGTGTATTGGAGAAACCGCCATTTTAAACAACAGAAATCGAGCTCAGATCGAAGTTGACAGAGGGCAAGGCAGGCATTCCTAAGGACCAAGTGGAACCCAAATGGAGAGGAAGAGGACACATTCAACATGCTGTGGAGGAGGGAGAGTGGGTTTTATCCAGGATCACATGGGATAAATGCAAGGACAGGCTCAAGTTTCCCACATGCAGCATTTCTCAATCCCATTTTCCTTGGCAAGAGTTCTTCTCGTTACTAGGCTCTTCCAATATAGACTAAGCTCTTGCCCTGGAAGGATTCTCTGTACTTTACAGATTTCCTAAGAAGGAAAAAGCCACTGTCTGTGGAGCTGGAAGGGGGCGTGACAGGACCCAGTCAGCCAAGGTCCCCCGACCCCTCCCCAGCTGGGACCTCGGGCTGCACCCAGGCTGCGCTGGGTGGGGTGGAAGCGCCCCCTAGCTGGACAGAGTCCCTCCCATACGCCCTGCACTCCGGGCCCTGTGGCCGGCTAGGCCGCCTAAGAGCGCAGAAGGACGCAGGAGCCGAGGGGCCTCCAGACCGCACGCCTAGTTCAGACCGCCCGCCAGGACCCCTAGTGCTGTTGGCCATGCCGGCCTCCCCACCCTCCGGCTCTTACGGGAGGTGATCAGGATCCTGGAGTCCTTGCCTGAATGCAAAGTAAATGTATAAAAGTAATCACAGTTTGGCCGGGCGCGGTGGCTCAAGCCTGTAATCCCAGCACTTTGGGAGGCCGAGACGGGCGGATCACGAGGTCAGGAGATCGAGACCATCCTGACTAACAAGGTGAAACCCCATCTCTACTAAAAAATACAAAAAACTAGCCGGGCGTGGTGGCGGGCGCCTGTAGTCCCAGCTACTCGGGAGGCTGAGGCAGGAGAATGGCGTCAACCCGGGAGGCGGAGCTTGCAGTGAGCTGAGATCCGGCCACTGCACTCCAGCCTGAACGGCAGAGCGAGACTCCGTCTCAAAAAAAAAAAAAAAAAAAAAAAAAAAAAAAAATAAAAGTAATCACAGTTTAAAAAATCTCATAGTACTGAGGTGTACAAAGTGAAGAGAGGCCGGGCGTAGTGGCTCACGCCTGTAATCCTAGCACTTTGGGAGGCTGAGGCGGACAGATTGCCTGTGCTCAGGAGTTCGAGACCAGCCTGGGCAACACGGTGGAAGCTCGTCTCTACTAAAAATACAAAAAAATTAGCCGGGCGTGGTGGCGCGCGCCTGCAATCTCAGCTACTCGGGAGACTGAGGCAGGAGAATCGCTTGAACCTGGGAGGAGGCTGCAGTGAGCCGAGATGGTGCCAGTGCACTCCAACCTGGGCGACAGAATGAGACTCCATCTCAAAATAAACAAACAAAAAACAAAATCCAAAATAAGCGGAGGAGCCAAAGGGGAGACAAGAAGCCAATGTGTTTATTTTGGGACGTGTAGAAGCCTCGAGAACATGAAGATGAAAAAGTATAGGGCAGGGGTGGTGGCTCACGCCTCTAATCACAGCACTTTGGGAGAAGGCCAAGAAGGGAGGATTGCTTGAGTCCAGGAGTTCAAGAACAGTCTGGGCAACATGGCGAAACTCTGTCTTTACAAAAACAAAATAAAACAAAACAGAAACAGAAACAAACAAACAAAAAACCCACAAAAATTAACTGGGCGCGGTGTTTTGTGCCTGTAGTCCCAGCTACTGGGGGCTGAGGTGGGAGGATCACTTAAACCTAGGAGGTGGGGCCGGGTACGGTGGTTCACGCCTGTAATCCCAGCACTTTGGGAGGCCGAGGTGGGCGGATCACCTGAGGTTGGGAGTTCGAGACCAGCTTGACCAACACGGAGAAACCCTGTCTCTATTAAAAATACAAAATTAGCCGGGTGTGGTGATGAATGCCTGTAATCCCAGCTACTTAGGCAGGAGAATCACTTGAACCCGGGAGGCAGAGGTTGCAGTAAGCTGAGATCACGCCATTGCACTCCAGCCTGGGCAACAAGAGCAAAACTCTCTCTCAAAAAATAAAATAAAATAAAATAAATTAGCTAGGCATGATGAATTATGTATATATAAAAGAGTTTTGGATTAGACACTTAGAAAGTTGTAGGAAACCATCTAGAGCAACACTGTCCAACTGAAATAGAATGAGAGACAAATAATACTAACTTTCTCATAGCCTCAGTAGAAAGAAACGTGTGAAATGAATTTGAATATTATATCTTATTTACCTTAATAGATCCAAAATATTATCATTTCGGCTGGGCGCAGTGGCTTGTGCCTGTAACCCCAGCACTTTGGGAAGCTGAGGTGGGTGGATCCCTTGAGTGCAGGAGTTTGAGACCAGCCTGGGCAACATAGCATGACCCTGTCTCTTTTTTTTTTGAGACAGGATCTCACTCTGTCACCCAGGCTATAGTGCAATAGCATAATCTTGTCTCACTGCAACCTCCACCCCCTGGGCTCAACCAATTCCTTGTGCCTCAGTTTCCCCAGTAGCTAGGGCTACAAGCATGCACCCCCCCACATGGCTAATTTTTGTCTTTTTTGTAGATACTGGGTTTCACCACGTTGCCCAGGCTAGTCTTCAACCCCTGAGGTCAGACGATCCACCAGCCTTGGCCTCTCAAAGTGCTGGGATTACAGGCATGAGCCACCCCATCCAGCCAACAAGACCCTGTTTTAACTGAAAAAATGAAAAATAAAAAAAGGAAAAAACAAAATATTGTAATTTTAACATAAAATCAGTCTAAAATTATCAATGAGAATATCTAAATTTTTGGTATTAATGTCATCAAAATCTTACAAGTAGCTTACACTTACAGCACATCTCAAATCAGACTAGACACATTTCCAGTCCTCATGTGACTAGTGACTTTTGTATTGGACAGTGCAGGTCCAGAGTGACTTTTCTTGAAATGCAAAGGAAGGTACCATGGAATAACATGTTTAGGAATAAGTAAGGTATACAGAAGTAGAAGTGAGGGTTGCTTTTCATAAAAGTCTGGGTGACAGGAAAAATGGAGCTTGGGCAGCAGGTGGAATGGGAGGTGGGAAATTGAAAGTTTATTATGGCTGGGCATGGTGACTCACACCTGTAATCCCAGCACTTTGGGAGGCTGAGGCAGGAGGATCAGGAGGTCAGGAGTTTGAGACCAGCCTGGCCAACATGATGCAACTCCATCTCTACTAAAAATACAAAAATTAACCGATGTGGTGATGGGTGCCTGTAATCCCAGCTACTCAGGAAGCTGAGGCAGTAGAATTGCTTGAACCCGGGAGGCGGAGGTTGCAGTGAGCTGAGAATATATATATATATATATATATATATATATATATATATATATATTGCACTCAGCCTGGGCAACAAGAGCGAAACTCCATCTCAGAAATAAAATAAAATAAAATAAAATAAAATAAAATAAAATAAAATAAATTAGCTAGGCACGATGAATTATATATAATATGTACATATATACATATATATATATATATATATATATATATATATATATATATATATGAAGAGAGAGAGAGAGTTGATTATTTGGCCAGCTGTGGTGGCTCACACCTGTAATCCTGTAATCCCAGCAGTTTGGGAGGCCAAGGTGGGCAGATCACTTGAGGTCAGGAGTTCGAGTTCGAGACCAGCCTGGTCAACATAATAAAACCCTGTCTCTACTAAAAATACAAAAATTAGGCCGGGCGCGGTGGCTCAAGCCTGTAATCCCCAGCACTTTGGGAGGCCCAGGCGGGCGGATCACAAGGTCAGGAGATCGAGACCACAGTGAAACCCCGTCTCTACTAAAAATACAAAAAAAAAAAAATTAGCCGGGCGCGGTGGCGGGCGCCTGTAGTCCCAGCTACTCAGGAGGCTGAGGCAGGAGAATGGCGGGAACCTGGGAGGCGGAGCTTGCAGTGAGCTGAGATCGCGCCACTGCACTCCAGCCTGGGCAACAGCGTGAGACTCCGTCTCAAAAAAAAAAAAAAAAAAAAAAAAAAAAAAAAAAAAAACAAAAATTAGCCGGGCATGGTAGCTGGCACCTGTAATCCCAGCTACTGGGGAGGCTGAAGCAGAACCGCTTGAACCCGGGAGGTGGAGGTTGCAGTGAGCAGAGATCGTGCCACTGCACTCCAGCCTGAGCAATAGAGTGAGACTCTGTCTCAAAAAAATTAAATTTAATTTAAAAAATAATAAAAATAAAAACAAAGAAACCCAATTCACTCTACATACTTTAGCATTATTCCTGAGAATAATGACCTTATCTTTTTTTTTTTTTTTTTTTTTTTTTTTTTTTTTTTTTTTTGAGACGGAGTCTCACGCTGTTGCCCAGGCTGGAGTGCAGTGGCGCGATCTCGGCTCACTGCAAGCTCCGCCTCCCGGGTTCCCGCCATTCTCCTGGCTCAGCCTCCTGAGTAGCTGGGACTACAGGCGCCCGCCACCGCGCCCGGCTAATTTTTTGTATTTTTAGTAGAGACGGGGTTTCACTGTGGTCTCGATCTCCTGACCTTGTGATCCGCCCGCCTCGGCCTCCCAAAGTGCTGGGATTACAGGCTTGAGCCACCGCACCCGGCCGACCTTATCTTACATAATTGTAGTACACTTATCCCACTCTAGAAGTTTCTAAATTTTAGAAGTTTCTAATACTACTTTGAAACATAGGGCATATTACAATTTCCTTCATTGTCCTGAAATGCACCTCCAATCTTTGATTCAGAATTATTTGAACTATGCACACAGCATTTAGTGTCTCTTTAGTAAATTAATAAAACAGTCCTCTTTTTGTTTTCAGATACTGAACCAGAAGTCCATTTGTCCCATTATTGGTGATGCTAACTTGGGTTAACTAGTTCCTCAACAGTCTTCATCTGATAGTTTTAGCTATTGATGATCATTTTCTAAATTAACTATACTGGTGATTGCAAAAGAACCCATAGTTTGTGTGTGTGTGTGAAGAGGTCTGCCTTAAGAAACCGTAAATAATGTACAGCTGAGGGGGTATTAGGTGTTACTAGGACTGGAAATGCCAGCTTAATCACCATCTGTAAAGCCATAAAACAGTGAAATCACACTCTCATCGAGTGAATCCAGTGCATCGCTCCAAACAATATGTTTAAAAAACGAATAAACCAAATTTATTTACAGACGAGCCAGAAGCCTGGACCGGTTTTGGCCGGAGTGCGCAGGCAGGGCCCAGGCGAGCTTTGAAATCCGGGTAGGTTCAAAGGCTCTAGAGCCAGGGGCTTGGAGGAACGCTAATCCCTTCAGGTAAGACAATCAATTTCCGAATTTCGGGTTTCTCTTTTGTTCAATGGCAAGAGTTCCTCCAGAGCTCCAGGGACGTTCTCCGGGTCGCCAGCAAAGTGGAGCCGCGGGTCCTGCTCCTTACGGCCGAGGGGATACGGACCCTTCTTTGGAACGTGTGAGGCAGGAACTCGATTCGGCAGCTACTGGGTGGTCCTCGCACCATCAAGCCGGAACGCCCGCTTTCCAAAGTTCAGGTCCCACCGGTTGTTCCCTAGGGGAAGGGTCAAGAGCGCCCTGCCCCCAGCCATTCCCAAGCCCATGGGATTCTGGTGCGAAAGACACAGGTCAATGCAGGTGGAAACCCTAGTTAACTTGGAGACAGCTGGGCCCGGGTGAGGCTCTCCCGAAGTCGCGGGAAGCGGAGGAGATGGCAACCCGCTGGACCGCAGCCAGGGCGGCCGGGCGCGGACCCAGGGTCCTGGCCTGAGTCCTGGCCCGGACCGGGGGGCGGGGCTGGGCCGGGGGCGGGGCCACCAGGTGCGAGGCTTTACCAGCCCTGAGGCTCGGCCCGCGTGGGAAGGCCTGGCGTGCGCTGGAGCGTGGTTTTGGTTCTGAGGGTCATAAGATGGGAACTCTCCCGGCACGTAGAAATATCCCGCCGTGGGTGAAAGTTCCCGAAGACCTGAAAGATCCAGAGGTGTTCCAGGTCCAGACGCGGCTGCTGAAAGCCATGTTTGGTGAGTGTGCCCAGTACTGGCTGGCTGCCCCGGCTCGGGAGTCTCCGCCGGCCCGGGGCTCTCACCTCTTTCCCCCAACAGGCCCGGACGGATCTCGAATCCCTTACATCGAGCAAGTGAGCAAGGCCATGCTCGAGCTGAAGGCTCTGGAGTCTTCAGACCTCACCGAGGTCGTGGTTTACGGTTCCTATTTGTACAAGCTCCGGACCAAGTGGATGCTCCAGTCCATGGCTGAGTGGCACCGCCAGCGCCAGGAGCGAGGTGAGAGGCCCGGGGACTGGGTACGCGGAACACAGGCTCGCGAGGGCCGCTTCGCGCCTCTCCTTCAGCGTTCTCCTCTTTCTCCTCTCTCTTGCTCACCAGGGATGCCCTTGGCGTCTGGGCCTTCCCGAGACCCCTTTGGGAGTGGGGGCCCCAGAGTGCCGGCCGTCGGTCTTGGAGACCCAAGGGTGAGACTAATGAGAGGCGGCCGATGCTGGACCCACTGGGCAGGGTTATCTGAGCTATCTTAACCGTCTCCTTGCCCCCTTCAGTTTCTTGGAGAATGTTCGAATGGGCCGAGTAGGTTCGGTTTACCAGGTCAGGCCCAGAACGCCTGGATCAGAAGTCCCAGAAACGAACCCTGAAAGAGGCGGAGAACAGTCCGGGCGCTTACTATCTTCCCCCAGACTCACGCCGTTGTTGCTATTTCTGGTGCAGGGATGCTCAAACTTGCGGAAGCCATGACTGCCCTCGAACTAGGCCCTTGGATGAAGTGAACCAGCTTCCAGCCAATGCAATGAAGGCCAGGATGCAGAGATTAGGTTGTGGCCAGAGCTGGAGTGATTCCTTCAGCTTGGTTTAAAATCTGCTCCAGCCTAAAGAGTTAAGGAAAACGATCTGTTTAGGGGTCTCTGCCCTTAGCTCTGAGTCTTGTTATGAATATCTCTTTGATGGTTGCCAATAAAAAAAAAGTGGTTTTTTTTTTCATTTTTTCTCATTTTAAAAAATAAGAGTTCTTTGTAGTGACATGGATGCAGCTGGAAACCATCATTCTCAGCAAACTATCACAAGAACAGAAAACCAAACACTGCATGTTCTCACTCATAGGTGAAAATTGAACAATGAGATCACTTGGACACGGGAAGGGGAACATCACACACCGGGGCCTATTATGGGGAGGGCGGAGGGGGGAGGGATGGCATTGGGAGTTATACCTGATGTAAATGACGAGTTGATGGGTGCTGACGAGTTGATGGGTGCAGCACACCAACACGGCACAAGTATACATATGTAACAAACCTGCACGTTGTGCACATGTACCCTAGAACTTAAAGTATAATTAAAAAAAAGTCAAAAAAAATAAGAATAAAGTTTTAAATAAGTTGATAGTTCAGTATGGTTGGATTGTAGGTACTACCTTTAAATATCTCTGAAGCACAGCTGAGGTGTGGACCTGAGCTTAACCCTTAATTGAAAACCTCCAAAGACAAAAGGAGGGTCGAAAGGCACACTTGGCTAGGGTCCTGAGATGCAGCACTGAACTAAAAACCTGTGGGAGATGGGATGATTGCCTCAAGTGACCTGGACTCACTTGAAAACAACCTTATAATAGGTTGATATTTTGTATATAAGCTGAAAAGCAAATGTCTCCAACAACAATATGGGAAGTCAGTACCATTGTCAGTGTAGCAGGTTTTGTGTGTGTGTTTTTGTTTTGTTTTCTTTTTTTCTTTTCTTCTTTTTTTTTTTTTTTGGAGACGAGTTTCACTCTCATCTCCCAGGCAATGGAGCGAGCTCGGCTCACTGCAACCTCCCCCACCTCGGCCCGGCCCCCGGCTCCCCCACCCCATTTCAAGCAATTCTCCTGCCTCAGCCTCCCGAGTAGCTGGGATTACAGGTGTGAGCCACTGTGCCTGGCCGAAATCTCAGATTTTCAAAGGGTTTTGTTCTCTTCTCCCAGGTGGTCCATACTCTAGGGAGATCCCCTCCTCTACAGTCTTAGCTTAAATATAGCTTAAAAACAAAGCTTAACCTGCTTTGTTTTTTCTTTACGGCATTTATAAACTCAACTGATAGTGTTAGCTGCTCATTTTCCTCCTCTCTACTCCTAATATTTAAACTCCAAGGCAGGGATGTTGATTTTTTGTTCTTAAGAGGGGCAATATGGTATAGTACATACTGGTTAAGGATAGTGTTGTAAGAAACGGACAGCAGCTAGACTACCTGGGTTTGAATCTTGGCTCAGCTACTTATTAGCTGGGGAGAACCATGCATATGTTAGCCTTTGTGCTTCAGTTCTCCACCTGTAATATGGGGATAATTATATCTACCTCATTGGGTTGCAGTGACGATTAAATGAGATAAGACTATGTCCTAAATCTGTGAAGTATTAAGACAATGTCTGACACATGGGCATTATTATTTTTTGTTGTTGTTGAGACGGAGTCTTGCGTTGTCACCCAGACTGGAGTGCAGTGGCCAGATCTCAGCTCACTGCAAGCTCCGCCTCCTGGGTTCACGCCATTCTCCTGCCTCAGCCTCCTGAGTAGCTGGGACTACAGACGCCAGCCACCTTGCCCAGCTAGGTTTTTGTATTTTTTAGTAGAGACGGGGTTTCACCATGTTAGCCAGGATGGTCTCGATATCCTGACCTCGTGATCCACCCGTCTCAGCCTCCCAAAGTGCTGGGATTACAGGCTTGAGCCACCGCGCCCGGCCGGGCATTATTTCTTGAATCTGTGAATTACAGGCTATTCATGCTCTACTGCAGGACTGGAGTAGACTCATCTATTCCAGGTTCTGAGCAAGGAGGGACTCCAGCTTCCAGTCCTATCCTCTAAGGTTCTCATCATTGAAGACTCAAAGAGGGAAGGCCATGAGTCTTGTAAATGCATTGTTTTCCTACCCCCTGGAAGTCCCGGGTGCAGTTTCTGGGACCATTAGATGCCATACCGCTTGTGGGTCCCTGAGAAGACAAAGGTATGTTTGGCATACTATTGAGGTTTATTTGGAGTGGAGACCAAGGGATCAGTCATATACCCTGTTGGCATTTTGACCCTCCTCCCACCCCAGCCCTGAGAACTGTGCCTGGAAGGTCCTAGACCACTCAGCCTGGCTCCTGCTCAAGATTTTGAAGGAAAACCAGGCACGGTGGCTCACGCCTGTACTCCCAGCACTTTGGGAGGCCAAGGCAGGTGGATCATGAGGTGAGGAGTTCAAGACAACCTGGCCAACATGATGAAACCCCATCTCTACTAAAAATACAAAAATTAGCTACGTGTTGTGGCGGGCACTTGTAGTCCCAGCTACGTGGAAGTCTGAGGCAGGAGAATCGCTTGAACCGGGGAGGCTGAGGTTGCAGTGAGCTGAGGCCGTGCTGCTACACTCCAGCCTGGGTGACAGAGAGACTCTGTCTCAAAAAAAAAAAAGAATTATCTGGGCCCAGTGGCACATGCTTGTAGGCCTAACTACTCAAGAGGCTGAGGCAGGAGGTTCACTTGAGTTCAGGAACTTGGGGTTACAGTGAACTATGATCGTACCAGTGCATTCCACCCTGGGCGAAAGGAGACTGTCTCAAAAAAAAAAAAAAAAAAAAACAAAACAAAACAAAAAAAAAACGAAAGTGATGGAAGTCTCCCTCCTATCTCATTTTATATTCATACATTTCCTACTTCCCAGAAATAAGCAATATTTTCTTGAATGTCCATTCAAGAGTTTTAAAATAAATGTAAATATAAGGAATTATACGTGTTGATTATTTTCCCTCCTTTACAGCTGGGTATTATTCCATTTAATTCCATTTAATTCTCTACAAAATGACTTTTGAGTTTATTCCCAATCTTTTGCTTTTACAAAGGTGAGAGGAATACCTTGAATACTTTTTTTTTCTATTTTTTTTTTTGAGACAGAATTTTACTTTTGTCACAGGCTGCAGTGCAATGGCGCAATCTCGGCTCACTGCAACCTCTACCTCCTAGGTTCAAGTGATTCTCCTGCCTCAGCCTTCTGAGTAGCTGGGATCACAGGTGTGGGCCACTACACACTGCTAATTTTGTATTTTTAGTAGAGACAGAGTTTCACCATATTGGCCAGACTGATCTCCAGCTCCTGACCTCATGTGATTCACCTGCCTCAGCCTCCCAAAGTGCTGGAATTACCGGTGTGAGCCACTGCGCCCAGCCTGAATACCATTGTTTTGCAAGTCTGCCACTAGTATGTCTGTAGGGTAAATTCCCAGAGGGAGAATTGCTGGTCCAAAGGGGAAAAACATGATTTTGCTAAATATTTTCATAGAGACTGCCTATTTCCCCATTGCCTCACCCTTTTTTGTTGAATCTGATGAAGTTTCCCTGTCTTTTATGTTGATAGCTTGAATTTGCTTTATGGACTAATGGTTGTTAGCACCCTCAGATGACCCTCATCTAGTGCACCCTTCAGAGAATCAGTTGGCTACGAAAGATTCTATGTGGGAATGTAGACCAGATACTTTTGAAACCCCAGTTCTCTAGTGTAAATCAAGCATATAAAAGTAACTGCCCTTATCCTTTAAGTCTATAATTCTTTTTTCTTTTTTTTTTTGAGACGGAATCTTGCTCTGTCACCCAGCTGGAGTGCAGTGGCACGATCTCAGCTTACTGCAGCCTCCGCCTCCCAGGTTCAAGTGATTCTCTTGCCTCAGCCTCCTGAGTAGCTGGGATCACAGGCATGCACCACCATGTCCAGCTTTTTTTTTTTTGTACTTGTAGTAGACATGGGGTTTCATCATGTTGGCCAGGCTGGTCTCGAACTCCATATCTCAAGTGATCCACCTGCCTTGGCTTCCCAAAGCACTGAGAGTACAGGTGTGAGACACTGTGACTGGCCTAGAGTTCCCTCTTAAAGGCAGAGTTTCTAAATGCAGAAAAATTTAAGTGAATAGGTGTCAATTATGGTATCAAAAGAGGGAAATTTAAGAATCTGCCATAAATTCCATGCATGTCCTGGACTGAAAAATTTTCAGCTTGCCTACCCCAACCCCCCAAACCAAAAGTAACTGCAATAAAATACTTTAAGAAAATTCATAGGTAAAATTTTGGAAGTAAAAGTCTGAAGGTGAAAAGCAGTATTTGCCTTGGAGCGGTTTTCTTTTTGTGAGCTTGCAGCTGGTGATCAGATTTCCACCAAGGTTAAATGCTACCATTACCGGAAACCACAAGCTTTCTTGTAATGGAGATGAAAGGGGTCCGCCCTAAGGAAGGTCTGACAATGGGATTGAAGAGTTTTGGAGAGGAGGTAAAACAAGCGCTTAGTCCAAGAAAACCTTTAAATAACAAGCGATGAACACCCAATCAAGTGTAATCATCCGACCCTGAAGTGGCTAATATTAATGACAATTGCCAACGCTGATTGAGAGCTTCTAGTTCCGCGGGACTAGAAGCTAGGCTCTTCCTTTTATTAAACAAATTCTCAAAATATTATCATTCTCATTGTCCATTTAAAGAAATCGAGATCCCACCAATCACACCACCTCCCAGTATTTATGTATTTACACTTAAATGTGTACGTGATTTCTTTGGGGGCCCTATGAAACGTTTTTATTTTTAATTTATTTTATGAGACGGAGTCTCGCCCTGTGGTCAGGCTGGAGTGCAGTGGTGCAATCTCGGCTCACTGCAACTTCCAACACCGGGTTCAAGCGATTCTCTTGCCGCAGCCTTCCCAGTAGCTGGGATTACAGGCACGCGCCTCCATGCCCGGCTAATTTCTGTATTTTGAGTAGAGACGGCGTTTCGCCACGTTGGCTAGGATGGTCTCCAACTCCTAACCTCAGGTGATCCGCCCGCCTCGGCCTCCCAAAACGCTGGGATTACAGGCGTGAGCCACCGCGCCCTTCCGGGCCCTATGAGAGTTTTTACCCTGTGGGTGGGCTGATACAGGGGGAGAGGGGAAATCGGAGTGGGTGTGGATGTTCCTCGCAGGGCCCCGCGGGGTCACCTATGCCCAACTCATTCCCAAGTGGGCTCCGAGGCAGGCGCTGTTGGGTCTCTTGGGACCGAAGCCGCCTGCAGGGTGGTCTGAGGCAAGTCTCCCACCTCTGTAGACAGGCGGGCCCTCCGGGAGCTTCCGGTCCGGTTAGGAGCCACGTGGATGTAAGAATCTGAGAAATGAACGTTAGGGCTGTGCTGGGAGGCTGAAATGTTGGGAACTAGACCTGGGCAGGGAGGTCAGGGATGGTCCCCCAAGGAAGTCACCTCTGTTGAGATCTGAGTGACCGGCAGCAGCGCGCCAGATGAGGAGGAAGGGAAGTGCAGCCCTGGGAACAGAGGAGGATGGTGGCTAGGCCAGAAGGTTGAGCGGGCTGGGGCATGGCCGGAATGGGAGCGAGGCGGTTCCCCCCGAGGCCTCGCAGACCTCGCCGAGAGCAAGGGTAAGCCGTCCAAGGGTTTTGAGCAGAAGGTGACTATGGAACCATCCGGAACCACTCAGATAAGCTGTTTCCCTGTCCCCGGCAGCTAGGATCCTAGGATCCGTTAGGATCCTGATTCTTCTCTAATGGCTCTGCCCTGCCTCTCCACTGTTTCCAACGACTCATTTGTTGATTATATTCGTTGAATGCCATTATTGAAATATTTGTTGAAGGCCGGGCGCGGTGGCTCACGCCTGTAATTCCAGCACTTTGGGAGGCTGAGGCGGGCGGATCACGAGGTCAGGAGTTCGAGACCAGCCTAACCAACATAGTGAAACCCCGTCTCTACTAAAAATAGAAAAATTAGCTGGGCATGGTGGAGGGCGCCTGTAGTCCCAGCTACTCGGGAGGTTGAGGCAGGAGAATTGCTTGAACCTAGGAGGCAGAGGTTGTGGTGAACCGAGATTGCACCACTGCACTCCACTGTGGGCGACAGAGCGAGACTCCTTCTCAAAAAAAAAAAAAAAAAAAAAGAAAGAAAATAAATATTTGTTGAGGGTCTGCTTTGCTACATACTCAGGAGTGGTGTTTTAGGAAGGAAACAAAAATGAAAATGTGGCCCGGGAACATTTTCAGGATTTCAGAGAATATTTTCATGAAACAAGTGCCTGGAGTGTTACTTACATGAAAGAAATTTGGAACATTAAATTGTATGGTAACTAATCAAAGGCAGAAATTTTTTTTCGAGAAGTTATCTGTATGGCACTAGAATTCCAGCGTTGGAATTTGTCCAGAGAGGGACTGCTGCACCAAATCTTGTAGCCATTTTGAAATCTCTGCTGCAGAAAGGGAAGGATCAGGTTATCCAAACTTCAATTGTCAAAAGCTGGTCCTAGTTTCATGGGATTTCTCTTTTCCTTCTAGCTTCAACGGTCTAAATAGTGTTGCATTGGGGATAGATAAGATTTACCTTCATGAAAATGCCAAATTAGCCGACCCTGTGATCACTGCCCATGAGTTAGCGCTGTTCTGCAAGGAGCAGTACTGTAAAACAAAACAAAACAGCCAAATTAACTACAATCAAACCTTTGTAGCTGCTGTTCGGCATCCATGGATTCAACCAACCTCCCATCAAAAATATTCAGAAAGAAAACAATAACAATACAACAGGAAAGATACAAACGAAACCCAACACAATGTAACTATTTACATAGCATTTGCACTGTTAGTAATCTAGAGATTATTAAAAGGTATAGGGGAGGATGTTAATAGGTTATATGTAAACATGACATTTTACATTAAGAACTGGAACATCTGTGGATTTTGGTATGGGAGAGGGGGTCCTGAAACAAATCTCTCAGATACGGAGAGATGACTGTAATATTTCATTCTGCCACTATAAAAGGAGAAGAAAATGTACAACATAGGGCTCCTGGCCTAAAATTCTTTCACAGGCATGGGAATTTAATGGGGACAAGTAGGGCAAAAGAAACAGGAGTATCAGGGCAAAAGAAAACAGGGCTTGGGGTCTGTGGGAGGGAAAAGAACTAAAAAGAGGAACAGATACACAATTTATCTCTTTTTGAAATTTTAGTAAATTTTGATGAGAAGAGTCCCAGATCCATCTGTCTTTTGAAGAATACAGACAATCAAGTGCTGGGGTCAGGGGCTCTCCCATGTTCAGGATGGTGATTTTGTGGGTGGGGTAGGCTGGCAGAGCCCACTGACATCTGGGTAATGAGAAGATGTTGGTTGGTTAGGATGGCATTCCTCACCCAAGCCCTATAACTTGATTTTCCAAGATTAATGATTACTTAGGATTATTTGATTTATCCCTCTACCTCCAGATTCCTGTTGTAAACTAAAAATAAAATTGTGGCTCACATCTGTAATCTCAGCACTTTGGGAGGCCAAGGTGGAAGGATTGCTTGAGGCCAGGAGTTCTAGACCAGCCTGGGCAACATAGCAAGACCTGATCTCTACAAAAATTAATAAATTAGCTGGGTGTGGTAGAACATTCCTGTAGTACCAGCTGTTCAGGAAAGCTGATATGGGTGGGAGGATTGCTTGAGCCCAGGAGATGGAGGCTGGCAGTGAGCTGTGATTGTACCATTGTACTCCAGCCTGGGCGATGGAGCAAGACCCTGTCTCTAAAAATTAAATTTAAAAATTAATTAAAAATGTAAATGTAAGAACTGGTAGAAAAGGCCAGGTGCGGTGACTCACGCCTGTAATCCCAGCACTTTGGGAGGCCGAGGTGGGTGGATCACAAGGTCAGGAGATCGAGACCAACATGGCTAACAGGATGAAACCCCGTCTCTACTAAAAATACAAAAAATTAGCTGGGCGTGGTTGTGGGCACCTGTAGTCCCAGCTGCTTGGGAGGCTGAGGCAGGAGAATAGCGAGAACCCAAGAGGCGGAGCTTGCAGTGAGCCAAGATGGCACCACTACTCCAGCCTGGACGCCAGTGTGAGACTCTGTCTCAAAAAAAAAAAAAAAAAAAAGAACTGGTAGAAAAAAGAAAATATTTAAATAATAAATTATATAATCAGGCTTCTATAAACCCAACCTCAAAGGCAGAAATCATAAATCAAAATAATACTAGATCAGGGAGCTAAAAAAATTGGAAAGTCCCATTCTTTTTTTATATTTTTAATGTTTTTGAGATGGAGTCTCACTCTGTTGCCCAGGCTAGAGTGCAGTGGCACGATCTCAGCTCACAGCAACCTCCACCTCCTGGTTCAAGCGATTCTCCTGCCATAGGCTCCCGACTAGCTGGGATTATAGGTGTGAGCCATCATGCCCAGCTAATTTTTGTGTTTTTAGTAGAGGGGGAGGGGGTTTCACCATGTTGGCCAGGTTGGTCTCGAACTCCTGACCTCAGGTGATCTGTCTGCCTTAGCCTCTCAAAGTGCTGGGATTACAGGCATGAGCCACTGTGCCTGGCCTCTATTCTTTTAAAAAGGTCAAAATGAGGTGGGGTGAGGGGCAAATCAGCAATATAAGGACCAGCAAGTGGCTAATACATGAATAGTTAAATAGTTCTCACAAATCAGTAAGTAGGCCCAGCGAGGTGGCTCACGCCTATAATCCCAGCACTTTGGGAGGCCGAGGTGGGCAGATCACCTGAAGTCAGGAGTTTGAGATCAGCCTGACCAACATGGAGAAACCCCCTCTCTCTACTAAAAAATACAAAATTAGCTGGGCGTGGTGGCACATGCCTGTAATCCCAGCTCCTTGGGAGGCTGAATCAGGAGAATTGCTTGAACCCAGGACACAGAGGTTGTGGTGAGCTGAGATAGCGCCATTGCACTCCAGCCAGGGCAACAAGAGCAAAACTCCGTCTCAAAAAAATCAGTAAGTGTATCTTTTTTTTTTTCTCTCTCTCTTTTTTTTTTTTTCTTCAGAGTCTTGCTCTGTCATCCAGGCTGGAGTGCAGTGGCTCAATCTTGGCTCACTGCAAACTCCCTGTCTCCTGGGTTCAAGTGATTCTCCTGCCTCAGTCTCCCGAGTAGCTGAGACAACAGGCACACACCACTACACCCAACTAATTTTTGTATTTTTAGTAGAGACAGAGTTTCACCATGCTGGGCAGGCTGGTCTCAAATTCCTGACTTCAAGTGATCTGCCCATGTTGGCCCCCCAAAGTGTTGGGATTACAGGTGTGAGTCACCACGCCCATTCTCAGTAAGTGTATCGTAACAGAACAATCAGCAAATGAAGAAATGCAAATAACCCACATGCTTCTGAGAGAAAGTATTCAGCCTCTAGCTTAGAAATGTACATCGACACAATTAAATGCATTTTTTCACCTGTGAGTTTGGCAGACATTTAAACCGATGCTATTTGGGAAAAGTTCCTGATATTCTGCATCTCAACACTACAATTCAAGATAACTTCTAGGAGACCAAGCACCGTGGTTCACGCCTGTAAACTCAGCACCTTGGGAGGCCAGGGAGAGTGGGTCACTTGAGGTCTCGAGTTCGAGACCAGCCTGGCCAATATGGTGAAACCCTGTCTCTACTAAAAATGCGAAAATTAGCCAGGTGTGGTGGCGTGTGCCTGTAGTCCCAGCTACTCAGGAGCCTGAGGCAGAAGAATCATTTAAACCCAGGAGATGGGGAGGTTGCAGTGAGCTGAGATAATGCAAAAAATAAACAACAACAAAACAAAACAAAACAAAACCTTCTGGGAATTGTTTTATAAAGAATGTCCTTTGCAGCCTTATTGGTAATGGCTATCATATTTTGGTTTGAACATTTGGAGGCCAAGGGCTAAAGCTAGGGCTGGTTCTCAGTCCACATGGTTCTGAAGGTCCCATTTCTAATCTCTGAAGTGGTTCCTTTTTGTTCAAATACTTGTTGCCTGGCCTAGGGGTGCTGGGTGTGAAAGAAAAAATGTGTAGTTCGCAGATCTCTGGGTTAGACAGAAGGGCTAGGAGTGTGGGGGAACTTTTTGAGGTAATTCTTGTTTAATTTTTACTCCAAGGAGAAACTTGTTAGTCTTTTGAATTCAGATACGGTTATCTACCAGCAAGTCATCATTTGGTAATGTAAATAGGATTGAGAGGTCATGTCCTTCATGCAAAACTTCAGTATTTCTTGAAGAAGGGAAATTAGTTGTTTTATTTAACTAAAAGCAAGCTTACTAATTTTGAATTATTTTCTTTAACAGTAAGCATAATTTTTAAAGATAATGTCGTAAGATGAATGAAGGAGGATTAGGGTGCAGTGAGAGAAGGCATCTATCTAACCTCTTGAAGTCTTTGTCATCAACAAAAGATGACTGTGAACTACTCTGTGATATTTTAGAAGCCAAAATAAGTTCTAGTGTTTGGAAGCTTGTGGAAGCAGATTCTGGCTCAATGTGGAGAGCTTTCTGACACAGCAGTTTAACAAATGTAATCTCGTGTGCAGGACGTAAAGGGAGATACCACGTTCTTGCATTTTTAAGGGGCTTTAGCTTAATGGTGCCAAACATAATGAGTATAAAAATCAGTGCAGAAATACAGTGAATAAAACATTCCTCATGATTACTCATAGCTAGATATTTCTCTAAAAGTTGAACATGATGTGAATTCATCTGCCTGCATTTAATGCCTAGGTTTTGGAATAATATATATCTCCAACAGTCAGCTGTAGTGCCTATTAACTTCAGTAGGGATGGCAGCAGGTTCAAGAAGTCAAAGAAGAGACCTGGAGCCAGTGGAGGAGACAGAGGGATTTATTAGGGGGAGCTTACATACAGGGACAGCCCAGTGACAGTGGACTGGACAGGAGAACCACAACCATTTGCAAAAAGCATGCAGTTTATATAGCATCTTCACTTAGCACACTCCTGGCAGCAAGCGCCACGTGGCAACTTTCATTTCTTAAGTTACTGCTCTCAGGTTTATCTGCCATAGAACATACATCCCAGTTATTACTTTCAGGTGCATCTATCCTATATCAGGCCAGTGGGATATTCACACTTTGGGTAGCTGAAGGGAATTCTTGCTGATCTTTGGATCAGTTAAATTTATATACAGTGGGCTGGGCGCCGTGGCTCACACCTATAATCTCAGCACTTTGGGAGGCTAAGGCAGGCGGATCACCTGAGGTCAGGAGTTCGAGACCAGCCTGCCTAACATGGCGAAACCCCATCTCTACTAAAAATACAAAAAATTAGCCAGGCATGGTGGCGGGTGCCTGTAATCCCAGCTACTCAGGAGGCGGAGGTTGCAGTGAGCTGAGATCATGCCATTGCACTCCAGCCTGAGCGATAAGAGCAAAACTCCGTCTCAACAACAACAACAACAACAACAACAATTTGTATACAGTGAAACTCCAGTGTGTGTATGTATGTGTGGGAAACATTCTTATTCTTGGCAGGATACAGAAGAAAATTTATTGTATTGGCAGATTGGATGAGAAGTTAATACGTGAAGATGGTCTTCTCTTCATTCCATTTGATATTGAGTCCCTCGTCATGCCCACATATTTGAACATGGATTGCTATGGTAAGTTCTGAAAGATCAAACATCTACACTTACCATAGTGCAGCATTAGCATTCAGTCTTGTCTTGTCTTGTCTTTCTTTCTTTCTTCTCTCTTCCTCTTTCTTTTTCTCTCTCTCTTTCTTTCTTTTTTTTTTGATGGAGTTTTGCCCTTTTGCCCAGGCTGGAGTCAAGTGGTAAGATCTTGTCTCACTGCAACCTCCGCCCCCTGGGTTCAAACAATTCTCCTGCCTCAGTCTCCTGAGTGACTGGGATTATAGGCACCCGCCACCACGCCTGACTAACTTTTGTATTTTTAGTAGAGATGGGGTTGTACCATGTTGGTCAGGCTGGTCTCAAACTCCTGACCTCAGGTGATACACCCACCTCAGCCTCCCAAAGTGCTAGGATTACAGGTGTGAGCCACCGCACTGGGCTTTTTTTTTTTTTGTGAGACGGAGTCTCACTCTGTCCCCAGGCTGGAGTGCAGTGGCAGGATCTCAGCTCACCGCAACCTCTGCCTCCTGAGTTCAAGTGATTCTCCTGCTTTAGTCTCCTGAATAGCTGGGATTACAGACACCCGCCACCATGCCTGGCTAATATTTGTATTTTTAGTAGAGATGGGGTTTCACCATGTTTGTCAGGCTGGTCTGGAACTCCTGACCCCAAGTGATCCACCCGCCTCAGCCTCCCAAAGTGCAGGGATTATAGGCATGAGCCACCATGACCGGCCAAAAATGACAGCCTTTCTAATAGATATGTACGTGTGAATAACAGATATGTAAGTGTGAATAGTTGTTTATTTTGTTTTGCTTTGGAGCATTTTCAACAGATTTACTGAGGTATAATTGATGAAATAAAGCACACATATTTAAAGTGTACAATTTGATGAATTTTGACTATCTATCTATATATATACCCATGAAACCATTACCACGATCAAGAGAATGTGCCCTGGGGCTGGGCACATGGCTCATGTCTGTAATCTCAGCACTTTGGGAGGCCGAGGCGGGTAGATCGCCTGAAGTCGGGAGTTCGAGACCAGCCTGACCAACATGGAGAAACCCTGTTTCTATTAAAAATACAAAAAATTAGCCAGGCGTGGTAGTGCATGCCTGTAATCCCAGCTACACAGGAGGCTGAGGCAGGAGAATCACTTGAACCCAGGAGGTAGAGGTTGCAGTGAGCTGAGATTGTGCCACAGCACTCCAGCCTGGGCAAGAAGAGTGAAACTCCGTCTCAAAAAAAAAAAAAAAAGCAAATTCAGTAGCTTTGGAGAAGCCTAGAGGAGACTTTATTAGTCTCCCTCAAGGACAAGCCAAAAACTCCTGCCACCATATTGACAAGGACGCCACCTATCTGGAGAATCACATTTTGGTTTAGGGATTGTTTTTTTTTTTTTTTTTTGAGATGGAGTTTTTGTTCTTGTTGCCCAGGCTGTAGCGCAATGGCACAATCTCGGCTCACTGCAACATCCGCCTCCTGGGTTCAAGTGGTTCTCCTGCCTCAGCCTCCTTCCTGAGTAGTTGGGATTACAGGCGCCCACCACCACACCCATCTAACTTGTTTGTATTTTTAGTAGAGACGGGGTTTCACCATGTTGGCCGGGGTGGTCTGGAACTCCTTACCTTAGATGATTCGCCTGCCTCAGCCTCCCAAAGTGCTGGGATTACAGGCGTGAGCCACTGTGCTGGGCCTGGTCTAGCGGATATTGACTGGGAGGAAAGAGCCATATATGACACTTGTTTCTTGTTCAAAGCACCATTTTGATGCCTTCCTATCTTTTTTTGAAAATAAAACACACACAACACACATACACACACACGCACTCACACACCGCTAGTTATGAAGATCATCCCCATCATCAGAAATCAGCAACTTTAAAAACCTGATGCACTTACATATTTGCTTTCCTGTTTAACGGGATGATCATTTAATTATTCTTGTAAAGTTGAGTTAATGCAGTATAGCACATTTCAAGCAGAACAGAAAAGTATGAAGATGAAAGTAGAGCCGGGCGTGGTGGTTCACCCCTGTAATCTCAGCACTTTGGGAGGCAGAGGCGGGCGGATCACGAGGTCAGGAGATTGAGACCATCCTGGATAACATGGTGAAACTCCGTCTCCACTAAAAGAAAAAAATACAAAAAATTAGCTGGGCATGGTGGTGGGTGCCTGTAGTCCCAGCTACTCGGGAGGCTGAGGCAGGAGAATGGTGTGAACCCAGGAGGCGGAGCTTGCAGTGAGCCGAGATGGTGCCACTGCATTCCAGCCTGGGCGACAGAGCGAGACTCCATCTCAAAAAAAAAAAAAAAAAAAGAAAGAAAGTAGAAACAGCACCCATCCCATTACTACTAGAAATTGTTACCACTAACATGTGAACATTATTGAAATTAATTTTGCTTGAATTTTATAGATGAAAGACAAACTGGGGTGAAATTGAAGAAAATATTGAAATTTAAATAAGCATTTTTCATCATAAATGGTATTCTTTCTTTCTTTTTTTTTTTTTTTTTGATACGGAGTCTGGCTCTGTCGCCCAGGTTGGAGTGCAGTGACCGGATCTCAGCTCGCTGCAAGCTCCTCCTCCCGGGTTCACACCATTCTCCTGCCTCAGCCTCCCGAGTAGCTGGGACTACAGGCGCCCGCCACCACACCCAGCTAGTTTTTTGTATTTTTTAGTAGAGATGGGGTTTCACCGTGTTAGCCAGGATGGTCTCGATC
The DNA here is from genome assembly GCF_049350105.2 of Macaca mulatta. Taxonomy (NCBI): domain Eukaryota; kingdom Metazoa; phylum Chordata; class Mammalia; order Primates; family Cercopithecidae; genus Macaca; species Macaca mulatta. The sequence continues at coordinate 112,343,285 of NC_133409.1, forward strand.
ACCTGACCTCGTGATCCGCCCGTCTTTGGCCTCCCAAAGTGCTGGGATTACAGGCTTGAGCCACCGCGCCCGGCCGGTATTATTTCTTTAAGGTTAAAAAAAGTTTGTAAGAAAGACTAAGCGACTGGTAAGGCAGCTCATGCCTGTAATCCCAGCATTTTGGGAGGCTGAGCTGGGAGGATCACTTGAGTTCCTCCTCATTATTTTTTTTTTGAGATGGAGGAGTCTCACTCTGTTGCCCAGGATGGAGTGCAGTGGCACGATCTCCTCTCACTGCAGCCTCTGCCTCCCGGGTTCAAGTGATTTCTCTGCCTCAGCCTGCCAAGTAGCTGGGATTACAGGCGCCTGCCACCATGCCCTGCTAATTTTTGTATTTTTAGTCGATACGGGGTTTCACCATCTTAGCTAGGCTGGTCTTGAACTTCTGACCTTGTGATCCACCTGACTTGGCCTCCCAAAGTGCTAGGATTACAGGTGTGAGCCACCACTCTCGGCGAGTTCCTCCTCATTTTGAACTCCTGGGCTCAAGCCATCCTCCCACCTTGGCCTCCCAAAGTGCTGGGATTATAGGCGTGAGCCCCCATGCCTGGCCACATTCCATATTTTGATGAATTTCTTAGTTTGTTGTGTTTTGATGTCAAAACAATTCAACTTTTTATTTGGAAATAATTCCAAACGCACAGATAAAATAATACAAAGATCTTCCATATACCCTTATAAACATTTCACAACATGTATTTTCTCACTCATATTTCTCTTCCTTTCTCTCATACACACACATATGTATATGTAACATATTATTATTTTTCAGAACCATCTGAGAGCAGGTTGACTATATTATGTCCATTTATCCCTCAATACTTAAGTATGTATTTCTTTTTTTTTTTTTTTTTTTGAGATGGAGTCTCGCTGTGTCGCCCAGGCTGGAGTGCAGTGGCCAGATCTCAGCTCACTGCAAGCTCCGCCTCCTGGGTTTACGCCATTCTCCTGTCTCAGCCTCCCGAGTAGCTGGGACTACAGGCGCCCGCCACCTCGCCCGGCTAGTTTTTTGTATTTTTAGTAGAGACGGGGTTTCACCGTATTAACCAGGATGGTCTCGATCTCCTGACCTTGTGATCCGCCCGTCTCGGCCTCCCAAAGTACTGGGATTACAGGCTTGAAGTATGTATTTCTTAAGAACAAGGATCTTCTCTTACATAAGTATAGCACAGTTACTAAATTCAGGACACTTATTTATTTTTTTATTTATTTTTTGCGACGGAGTCTTACTCTGTCACCCAGGCGGGAGTGCAGTGGCGTGACCTCGGCTCACTGCAACATCTGCCTCCCAGGTTCAAGCGATTCTCCTGCCTCAGCCTCCTGACTAGCTGGGACTACAGGCACGTGCAACCATGCCTAGCTAATTTTTGTAGTTTTAGTAGAGACGGGGTTTTGCCATGTTGACCAGGCTGGTCTTGAACTCCTGACCTCAGGTAATCCACCCGCCTCAGCCTCCCAAAGTGCTGGGATTACAGATGTGAGCCACCGTGCCCGACCAAGAATACAGTTTTTTGTTGCTTTTTTAAAAATAATGTTTGTCAATGTTTCATCCTTCTCAGGACATCACATCTAGAGGTACATGATGTCCTTTTGCCCCTCATTGGTGATGTGAAATTTGATGATCTGATTAAGGCCTTTTCTAGCTTCTTTTCTTTTCTTTTTTTTTTTTTGAGATGAAATCTCACTCTGTCACCCAGGTTGGAGTGCAGTGGTGTGATCTTGGTTCACTGTAAGCTCTGCCTCCTGGGTTCACGCCATTCTCCTGCCTCAAATAGCTGGCACTACTGGCGCATGCTGCCAAGTCTGGCTAACTTTTTGTATTTTTTTTTAAGTAGTGACGGGGTTTCACTGTGTTAGCCAGGATGGTCTCGATCTCCTGACCTCGTGATCCGCCCGCCTCGGCCTCCCAAAGTGTTGGGATTACAGGCGTGAGCCATGGCACCCGGCTGGCCTTGTCTAGTTTCTTCACTGTCTAGTTATCTTTTTTTTTTTTCTTTTTGATACAAGGTCTTGCTATATCACCCAGGCTGGATGCAGTGGTGCGATCCATGGCTCACTGCAACGTTGACCTGCTGGGCTCAAGCAATCCCCTCCTATCTCAGCCTCCTGAGTAGCTGGGACTACAGGTGTGCACCACCACACCTGACTAAAAAAATTTTTTTTGCAGAGACATGGTCTCACTGTGTTGCCCCAGCTGGTCTCAAACTCCTGAGCTCAGGTAATCTGCCCACCTCAGCCCCCCAAAGTTCTGGGATTACAGGCGTGAGCCACTGTGCCTGGCCCTATTAAAATATTGTATGGCTCTGTGTATGTATATGATTAAAATTTACACAAATGTTACTGTGTTATATATTTAATTTTTTTTTTTTTTTTTGAGATGGAGTCTTGCTCTGTTGCCCAGACTGGAGTGCAGTGGCACGATCTCAGCTCATTGCAGCCTCAATCTCCCAGGCTCAAGTGATTCTTCCATCTCAGCCTCCTGAGTGGCTAGGATTACAGGTGTGCGCCACCATACCCAGCACATTTTTGTTATTTTGTAGAGAGGAGATTTCACCATGTTGGCCAGGCTTATCTCAGATGCCTGGGCTCAAATGGTGCTCCAGATTTGGCCTCTCAAAGTGCTAGGATTACAGGGTGAGCCTCCATGCCTGGCTGATTTAATTATTTCTTACTTTTAAAATATAATACTTCCTCCTTAAGCCCTCTCTATATTTCTGTGCATATCTTTATTTCTTCTAATAGCTGCTTTGTGTTCCAAAGCGCACATTACATTATTTCTTTCTTTCTTTCTTTCTTTTTTTTTTTTTTGAGACGAATCTTGCACTGTTGCCCAGGCTGGAGTGCAGTGGCACGATCTCGGCTCACTGCAAGCTCCGCCTTCCAGGTTCACGCCATTCTCCTGCCTCATCCTCCCAAGTTGCTAGGACTACAGGTGCCTGCCACCACGCCTGGCTAATTTTTTGTATTTTTAGTAGAGATGGGGTTTCACCATGTTAGCCAGGATGGTCTTGATCTCCTGACCTCGTGATCTGCCCGCCTTGGTCTCCCAAAGTGCTGGGATTACAGGTGTGAGCCACTGCGCCCAACAATTTATTTCTTTATTCTATCTATCTATCTATCTATCTATCTATCTATCTATCTATCTGGAGACAGAGTCTCACTGTGTCGCCCAGGCTGGAGTGCAGTTGTGTGATCTCGGCTCAATGCAACCTCTGCCTCCCTGGTTCAAGCGATTCTCCTGGCTCAGCTTCCTGAGTAGCTGGGACTACAGGCATGCGCCACCCCGCCCGGCTAATTTTTGTAGTTTTTAGTAAAGATGGGGTTTCACCATATTGGCCAGGTTGGTCTCGAACTCTTGACCTTGTGATCCACCCGGCTTGGCCTCGCAAAGTGCTGGGATTACAGGCGTGAGCCACTGGGCCCGGACTATGTATTTTTTTGAGACAGTCTTGCTCTATTATCCAGGCTGGAGTGCAGTGGTGCGATCTTGGCTCACTGCAACATCCAACACCCAGGTTCAAGCGATTCTCTTGCCTCAGCCTCCCAGGTAGCTGGGACTATAGGCACACACCAGCAAGCCTGGCTAATTTTTGTATTTTTTGCTAGAGACAGGGTTTCACCATGTGGACCAGGCAGGTCTTGAATGCCTAACCTCAAGTGATCTACCACTGTTGGCCTCCCAAAGTGCTGGGACTACAGGTGTGAGCCATCATGCCTGGCCAACATTAGATATTTTACTGATCCTTCACCCTCATGTTAGATATTTAGATTGCTTTTAGTTCCCTACTTCTACAAACTGCTGTGATGAGTATCCTCTATGGGCATATGGGGAAATTTCTCAGATAATTTTCTCGGAGTGTGCTTTCTGTGATGTAGGGTATGTTTATGGTTTTCATACCCAATTTTATTAAATATGAGTACATTGAGCACCAGAATGTCTGTACCAGTCTTCATTTCTGCCAAAAGTGCATTGTGTCAGTTTCTTCCCATTCTCAAAATTTTCATATACCCAGTTTTTTTGGTCAGTCTGTATGAATAAAATACTATCTTATTTTGTCATTTTTCACTCTTTTCCTCACCCCCATTTCCTAAATCAAATCAGTTTTCAGGCATTGCCAGGGTTTTGGCTCTTGCACAGACTTCTCTTGAATTGCCTTTTCTTTTCCATACCTACTATCACTTTCTTAAGTCAGGCTCTTAACACTCATTTTGAATTTAGCAATTGATGTTTTGATCTAACTGTTTTCTCTGCCTCCATATTTAGCCCCATCATAGCTCTATTTCACATTGCCACCAACTCTGATTGTGAAATCCCCTTAAATCATTCAGTGGCACTGACATCCAAGCCTTACAGGATAAAATCTAACCTCTTCAGCATCATGCTATATTGAAATTATTTAAATACCCACTTACCTACCAATGGCTTGAAAGCACAGTGACAGGAACCCTGTCTAATCATTTTTGCAGCCTGCCATGTAACATGATTTCTCTCAAAAGCACTCTATCTCTTGAACTGAATCCTTGCTCTTTTTCTTCTTGGTTGCTTTGTGCTTCCACCACATCCACTCTGCGGGCCTGGGCCATCTTGCTGGTGTCCTTTTCAAGACGACAAAGGATGGCTCCAATCTGGTCCACAGGAAGCAGCTGTCTTTGCTCCTCTTTTCATGTACAAGCAACCTCTTCTCACTGAAGACAGTTCTTGCCTGTGGGGGCTAGGGTAGCTAGCCAGCCTCTTGCCTCAGGACTAGTTAGGCATGGGTCACATACCAGCCTCTCCATTCCCAAATTCTAGAGGACACAGGGCAAGCTCTCTGAGTGGTACTTCTGAAGCTCTCTACACTTGTCTTTATCAAATCTCTAGCAGTGATCAAACTTCCCTTTTATACCCACAAGGTGAGCAATGGGCTGAAGCTTGTCTTACCTACTATCATTTTTTAAAAAATAGATTTTATTTTTTTATTATTTATTTTTATTTATTTTTATTGAGACTGAGTCTCGCTCCATCACCCAGGCTGGAGTGCAGTGGTGCGATCTTGGCTCACTGCAATCTCCGCCTCCTGGGTTCAAGTGATTCTCCTGCCTCAGCCTCTTGAGTAGCTGGGATTACAGGCACCTGCCACCACGCCTGGCTAATTTTTGTATTTTTAGTAGAGACACACCTGTCCAAGCTTCATACTATGTCTTGAAGTGAGATATTGTCAGTCCTCTGACTTTGATTTTTCTGTGCCTTATTGTTGTAACCTGCATTTCCTAGCAGTTAGGTATATTATCTGATATATTTGTAAGTCATTTATTTTCCCTTTCTGCGAATTGCCTAATCATATTCTTTGGCCATTTTTCTATGGGGATCCAGATCCTGTTTTTGTTTATTTGCAAGGATTCCTTACATGGTTTACATATCAATGTCTTTTAGTTTAGTTGTGTGTGTGTGTGTGTGTGTGTGTTATAAGTATCTTCTTCAAATCTGTCACCCATTTGTTAACTTTGTGATGTCAATTGTTGAAAAGAAATCCTTAAATATTAGGTATTCAGGAGATACTTATACAATTTAACTGAGCATATTATATTTTACCTGGCAACCTTAACCATGAGGTTTTCCTTCCATTCCAGATCCTTTTATTTTCATGGGCTAGCTATGAAGGATTGTTTCTGTTGATGTGCTTTTCTACATGTTGTAAATAGCCAATTTTCTTCATTTTTAGTTAGGGACTAAGTCCATGGTACAGAGATAATCAGCCAATTCTTTTTGGTCATCTTTTTTCTTTTCTTTCTTCTTTTTCTTTTTCAAGATGGGGTCTCACTCTGTCACCCAGGCTGGAGTGCAGTGGCACAGTCAGAGCTCACTGTAACTTTGAACTCCTGAGCAGAAGATATTCTCCTCCCTCTGCCTCCCAGTTAGCTGGAACTATAGGCACATGCCATCTCACTTGACTAATTTTTTATTTTATTTTTATTTTTTTGAGAAGGAGTCTCAGTCTCTCAACCAGGTTGGAGTGCAGTGGTGCAATCTCAGCTCACTGCAGACTCCACTTCCTGGGTTCAAATGATTCTCTGTCTCAGCCTCCTGAATAGCAGGGAGGCGTGTGCCACCTTGTCCAGCGAATTGTTTTTTTTTTTTTTTTGTATTTTTAGTAGAGATGAAGTTTTGCCATGTTAGTCAGGCTGGTCTTGAATTCCTGGCCTCAAGTGATCTGCCTGCCTCAGCCTGCCAAAGTGTTGGGATTACAGGTGTGAACCACCGCTCCCAGCCAAAGATTGAACATCTGACCATAGAGTTTTTTTTTTTTAAATTTTCTAAATCCTTTTAGTTGTTCTGACAAACCAGTATAAGATAGAAACTTAAGTAGTACACATGAGTTTTATAATTTATCCATCTCTGGCAGATAGCTAAACTTAGCACATCAGAGCATAACACAATGTGAGGGTAATACAGTGTACAATGACATTTTCTTCTATTCTGAAGCTTACAGTCCAACAGAGAAAGAATTACTTGTAGTCATTGTGGTCACAAAAGGTTTCATGGAGGCAGTGAAGATAAAGCTCTACTAATACATAGGTTTTAATGTTAAAAATGTAAGCCTTCAAAGAACTAAAGGTAGCAATGTGTGGTGGTCCAAAAATTATCAGGAAAATGAGTTCCCTTCATGGGTCATATCAGCAATTCTTTTTTTTTTTTTTTTTCTGAGATGGAGTCTCACTCTGTTGCCCAGGCTGGAGTACAGTGGCATGACCTCGGCTCCCTGCAACCTCCGCCTCCCAGATTCAAGCGATTCTCCTACCTCGGCCTCCCAAGTAGCTGGGATTACAGGCATGTGCCACCACGCTTGGCTGATTTTTGTATTTTCTTTTCTTTTCTTTTCTTTTTTGAGATGGAGTCTCTCTGTTGCTCAGGCTGGAGTACAGTGGAGTGATCTCAGCTCACTGCAATCTCCGCCTCCCAGGTTCAAGTGATTCTCCTGCCTCAGCCTCCCGAGTAGCTGGGACTACAGGTGCCCACCATCACATCTGGCTAATTTTTTTTTTTTTTTGTATTTTTAATAGAGACAGGGTTTTACCATATTGGCCAGGATGGTCTTGATCTCTTGACCTTGTGATCTGCCTGGCTCGACCTCCCAAAGTGCTGGGATTATAGGCGTGAGCCACCATGCCCGGCCTATTTTTGTATTTTCAGTAGAGTTGGGGTTTCACCATGTTGGCCAGGCTGGTCTCGAACTCCTGACCTCAGATGATCCACCCAGCTCGGCCTCCCAAAGTGCTGAGATTACAGGTGTGAGCTACTATGCCCCGCCCACATCAGCAATTCTTAATTTACAAACCATGGATTGGCTTCAGGAGAACCTAAGAACCAATGCAATCTGTTGGTAAATTTTATGTGTGCAATTTTCTCCAGAGAGGGTCAACAGCATATATATTTTCAAAGATGTCTGTGGTGCAAAATAGGTAAGAGTGTATTATGTTAGAAGTCCTTGGGCGATCAACTTCACTGGATTGAGCACTGGATTGAGGCTGGATTGAGAATGGGGACTGGTATAGATCAGGATAATGTTGAATTTGAACCTCACTTGAGGCTTTTGTACAGAGGATGAGAAGACAGGGTAAATTCAAGGGATAATCAGAAATTAAAATCAGTATGATTTGGTGATGAGTGAGATGTGAAAGGTCAGAGAAAAACATCAAGGATGAAATCAAGCTTCTGACTTGCAACAGTGAGTATACCGAGAGTTACAGGCTAGATGGAAGATTAATAAAATTGGGAGCATTCTGGTTTTCATGAAGAATGGCCATGCGATGTTCAGGGAGAAATGGACAGTTGAAAATGAGAGTCTAGCCAGGCACAGTGGCTCACTCCTGTAATCCCAGCACTTTGGGAGGCTAAGGTGGGAGAACTGCTTGAGCCCAGGAGCAGGAGGCAACAGTGAGCCAGAATTATGCCACTGCACTCCAGCCCGAGCGACAGTGAGATCCTGACTCCAAACAAACAAACAAACAAAGAAACACACACCACCAAAAATCAAAAAAGAAACCCAAGTCCAGAGGCACATAGCTGGGAGTCAGTTTTAGCTGAGAGAGCTAAGATCATCCAATCAGTATTAAGGAAGGAAGTCACTACTGGAGACCACCAATACTTAAGAAAAATGGGTAAAATCAGAGGAATTGATAAAGGCCGGCTGAAAAATGTTGGTGTCTAGCTCAAGAAAGGACGGGTTAGGTGGTATATATTTATTAATATGGATCTAGAGAAGCATTTGTTCACTAATACATTTTACTTGTGTTCTCTAATTTAAAATCACCTTTTCATCTTGATTTTCCTGCAGCTAAATTAGAAATTTATAGTTTTCCCCCTAAAAAATGCAGTGACGTTCTTTCTTATAAATTACATTATCTGATTTTCTTGTCAGCCAGCTTCAAGGAAATCCATGTGTTCAAAATGTCTGGCTTGCAGTTTGCCCCATACCAAATGGTTGTTTAATCCAAATACTGAGCCGCAAACTGAGCTAATCCTTCTGGAGAAAGGATGGTTGAACAGCTGAGACCACTGGGTACTCAAAGAGAAGACCACACATCCTGAGCTCCCCAGTCTGGTTTGAGGGGAGGACAGCTGATAACGGGATATGCAGTATTCCCAGACATCACTGGTCCCAAACCATTGCTTCTGCCTGCCACTGCCACTGCCACAAGTACAATAGCAATGCCATCCCCTTGACACACAGCTTTAATCTTCAGGGTTTCATTTGGTCCTCTATGTGTAGATGTTACTCAAAGTTTACATGGAGTGCCAACATTTCCACAGGTCTTGGTGTTTTCACAGTGACCAAGAACAGAAGTAGAGCTCATCAATATTACAACCCTGCACTAACTTTCTGATTTCAAAAGCAACTTGACTGTCTCTGCAACCCACTCAAAACTTTTCTGTCTTTGTTTTTTTTTTTTTTTGAGATGGAGTCTCGCTCTGTCACCCAGGCTGGAGTGCAGTGGCATGATCTTGGCTCACTGCAAGCTCTGCCTCCCGGGTTCAAGCAATTCTCCTGCCTCAGCCTCCCAAGTGGCTGGGACTACAGGCATGTACCACCATGCCCGACTAATTTTTGTATTTTTAGTAGAGACAGGGTTTCACCATGTTGGCCAGGCTGCTCTCGAGCTCCTGACCTCGGGTGATCCGCCCGCCTCAGCCTGCCAAAGTGCTGGGATTATAGGCGTGAGCCACCATGCCCAGCCTCAAAGCTTTTCTTTACCGTTTGGAGCCCTTCAGGAGTTACTTCTTTGAGTTCCCAATAAGACTGTCTTTCTGTTGGCTTCAATCTCATAATGGCCAGAGTCTCCAGGAATCATCACCAAGAACAATTTCTTTGGTGGTTATATCAACACCAAATTCAATCTTCATATCAACTAATGTACTGTTCTGGGGTAACCAGGATTTCTCCAGTATTTCAATAACCTGTGTAGCATGACTCATGATATACCTTCAGTTTGGCCTATAACAAGTCCAACAAAACAAAATGTTGCAGCAGTCAACTGTTCCTCAATCACCGTGGGTCATTATTGGCATCATCCTTGGAAAACATCTCCACTTTAGATGGATAAAACTTATATCCTTCCTTGACACTGGGATTTATTTCTTTTGAGAAATAAACAAGTTGCTATTCTGCAAACCCATTCCATTGGAACCACATCACGCTGGGGTGCAATGAAAGCTGTCTCCCCACATTTTCTGGTGAAAGCAGTTTTAATACCTGCTTCCTGTAACAACTGAAAACTACCCCTCCAGGTGATTCTTTCTAGCTGCATTTCCCACTGTAATTGGATCCTTGGACTGCAGGAGGACTTTTCCTGGAACATCTAACAATCCGTAGACTTCTTTTGTTTTACCTTCATACAGTTTTTGTTTTGTTTTGAGACGGAGTATTGCTCTTGTCACCCAGGCTGGAGTGCAATGCCACAATCTCGGCTCACTGCAACTTCTGCCTCCCGGGTTCCAGTGATTCTCCTGTCTCAGCCTCCCGAGTAGCTGGGACTACAGGTGCCTGCCATCATGCCCAGCTAATTTTTATTTATTTATTTTTTTGAGACAGAGTTTTGCTCTTGTTGTGCAGGCTGGAGTGCAATGGCATGATCTTGGCTCACTGAAACCTCCGCCTTTCAGGTTCAAGTGATTCTCCTGCCTCAGCTTCCTGAGTAGCTGGAATTACAGGCGTCTGCCACCATGCCCGGCTAATTTTTGTATTTTTAGTAGAGACAGGGTTTCGCCATGTTGGCCAGGCTGGTCTTGAACTCCTGACCTCAGGTAATCCACCTGCCTCGGCCTCCCAAAGTGCTGGGATTACAGGTGTGAGGCACCACGCCCGACCTCATACAGTTTTTTTCAAGTTCAGTACCTCAGGTGTTGCCATTATCCTGAGTGGGCTGAGGGCTGCAACTGCGCTGGGAAGAGAGCAACCACACATATTTTAACCTAGTGCCTGTCCTTTTAACTTAACATTTAGGTCCCCCTCTACCTCCCTATTTTCTGTTAAGATTCCTCACATTTTTGCAAATTTGGTAAAATTCCTCATTTCAGGGGGGGTTAATCCCATTGTTGGCCACTAGGTAGAGCTAGAATCTTATTTATGGTGATTCTTACGCTTGCTATTTTTCAGTGTCCTATTTAGGAGGCAAAGAAGCCTTTGTCTTAGAATTTTAGGACAGTTTTTCAGAGCAGTCTTCATCATAAATTCCTCCAGAGATCATCAAATACATAAAAGGAAAAGAGGAAAAGGAAGAACTTCCAAGTTCATTTACCAATCATCTTTCAGCATAATAACCATCATCTACATGAGGACAAACCTCATTAACTGTGGGAGTCTGGGTACAGTCAACCTCCTTCTGTAGTTGGTCTAAGATCCTTTAAGGTACTTTGTAGCCAAAGTCGAGAACACTTCATTTTCTTTACCAGGGCTAAACTGATTGATTGCATCCTTATTTTGTTTTGTTTTGTTTTGTTTTGTTTTATTTTATTTTGAGATGGAGTCTCGCTGTGTCACCCAGGCTGGAGAGCAATGGCATGATCTCGGTTCATTACAACATCTGCTTCCCAGGTTCAAGTGATTCTCCCATCTCAGCCTCCTGAATAGCTGGGACTACACATCCAGCTAATTTTTGTATTTTTAGCAGAGACGGGATTTTACCATGTTGGCCAGGCTGGTCTCGAACTCCTGACCTCAAGTGATCCGCCCGCCTCGGCTTCCCAAAGTGCTGGGATTACAGGTGTGAGCTACCACACTTGGCTGATTGCATCTTTTAAAAATTGCAATGAGTGTAAGATTAGAAGTTTATAAACAGATATTTCCAATTGAGTTCTTTTGGTGAAGGTCCTTTTTTTGCTACTCAAGATGTTATTAAGTAATAATCAGATGTTACATTGGTTTCTCAGTCATCTGCCTTTTGCTAATGTGGCTTTAAAAATTAATTTGAATTGTTTGATAACTTAAAAAGTTGAAGACCCTGTCCCTTCTTTGGAGAAGTAGCTCTGTAGAAAGAGAGGCTGGCTGATGATCAGGTTTTAAGGACACAGCCTGGTCGTAGGTCTTTTGAGGATGAGCAGATTGCTTCCCTTTTTCATACCCGAGCTAGTGATAACAAGTTATCTCTTGTTCAGGACATTAATATACTGCTTTTCTTCATGCTTCAATAAAACATAAAGTGGTCAGTAGTATAATGATATAGAACAAGATAAAGTTTGTTTGTGGTTTTTTTTTTTTTTGGAGAGGGAGTCTTGCTCTGTCACCCAGGCTGGAGTGCAGAGGCATGAACTTGGCTCACTGCAACCTCTGCCTCCCGGGTTCAAGTGATTCTCCTGCCTCAGCCTCCTGAGTAGCTGGGATTACAGGTGTGCACCACTGTGCCCTGCTAATTTTTGTATTTTTAGTAGAGACGGGGTTTCACCATGTTGGTCAGGCTGGTCTTGAACTCCTGACCTCGTGATTAGCCCGCCTCAGCCTCCCAAAGTGCTGGGATTACAGGCGTAAGCCACTGCGCCTGGCCAGAAGATAAAGATTTTGAAGAACATTTAATTTCCTCATTTCTCCTATCCTCTACCCTGTGGATTGTAAGCTATAAAAGTTCTTTTCTGGAAGGGAATGGCTCAATACTTGAGTGCCATGCTCTCCTAGTTGTCATTTATCAAATTATTATTCTCATATATAGGAAGAATTGTCACATTTTTCTCATGTATAGGAAGAACAGCCATGAGTCAGCTTGCTGAGTCTGATTGGTCCAAGGGCTTCCTGGCACACTGAACCCCAGTCATGTAGAACCCCAGCTCTGTAGAAGAGGAGCAGCTATCACAGCAGTTTGAGTAATTGCAGACAAAGGTGAAGCAAGAAGAGAACAATATCAACAACAACTAGCAATGATAAAAAACAACCTACATTTACCTGGCACTTTTTTTTTTTTCTTTTTCTTTTTTTTTTTTTGATGGAGTTTCGCTCTTGTTGTCCAGGCTGGAGTGCAATGGCACTATCTTGGCTCATTGCAACCTCCGCCTCCCGGGTTCAAGCGATTCTCTTGCCTCAGCCTCCTGAGTAGCTGGGATTACAGCTGCCCACCACCACGCCCGACTAATTTTTGTATTTTTAGTAGAGATGGATTTTCGTCATGTTGGCCAGGCTGGTCTCGAACTCCTGACCTCAGGGGATCTGCCCACCTCAGCCTCCCAAAGTGCTGGGATTACAGGCATGAGTCACTGCGCCTAACCTATCTGGCACCTTTATGACCTGGGAAGTTTTGCAGTTTTATTCTCTGTTAAATGCATATCTGTTGAGCTTTTTCTGTTAGTAAAATGTACTCCAAGATTTCTTTCTTTCTTTCTTTCTTTTTTTTTTTGAGATGAAGTCTTACTCTGTCACCCAGGCTGGAGTGCAGTGGCGTGATCTCGGCTTACTGCAACCTCTGCCTCCCAGTTCAAGCAATTCTCCTGCCTCAACCTCCTGGGTAAGTGGGATTACAGGTTACCACCACCATGCCTGGCTAATTTTTTGTATTTTTAGTAGAGACGGGATTTCATCATGTCGGCCAGGCTGGCCTCAAACTCCTGATCTCAGGTAATCCACCCACCTCGGCCTCTCAAAGTGCTTGGATTATAGGCATGAGTCACGGTGCCCAGGCTTAATGCTGTATTTTTTAATACACACATGGTACAGAAGGATATAAGATGGCAAGTAAAATACCCCTTCTTAACCTACTTTCAAACTTTTTTCCTTTCCATATCTGGGCATAGAATTTGAACTCATTCTTTTTTTAAAAAAATTAATTTTTTTTTTTACTTTCTATAACAAAATATTTCAAACAAAGATAGAGGGACCAGTGTAATGAACTTAATTTACCTATTATCTAGCTTCACCTATTATCAATAATCTTGTTTTTATCATATTTCCCATATCCAGATTGAAGCAAATTCTAGACATCACATCATTTTAAAAAAATTAAAATAATTATTATTGTTGTTTTTATAGAGATGGGGGTCTCACTATATTGCCCAGGCTGGTCCTGAACTCCTGGGCTCAAGTAATCCTCCTATCTTTGCCACCCAAAGTGCTGGGATTATAGGCACGAGCCACTGCATCTGGCCCACATAATTTCATTTGTAAGTATTTTATAATTATTCAGTTTTTATTAATAGATTTTAGGTTTTAGAAGTTCTTTTTAAGTTTGTTTACAATAAAATCTTTATTCAAAAGACTGTAAAAAGTTATAACTATTACAGTCTGGCAAAGAGCAAATAAAGGCAAATAAAAAGTTCTCAGAATGTAGTTTCCTTCTTTTAAAATATGTAACTGTTGGCCGGGCGTGGTGGCTCAAGCCTGTAATCCCAGCACTTTGGGAGGCCGAGGCGGGTGGATCACGAGGTCAGGAGATCGAGACCATCCTGGCTAACACGGTGAAACCCCGTCTCTACTAAAAATACAAAAAACTAGCCGGGCGTGGTGGCGGGCGCCTGTAGTCTCAGCTACTCGGGAGGCTGAGGCGGGAGAATGGCATGAAACCCGGGAGGCGGAGCTTGCAGTGAGCCGAGATCACGCCACTGCACTCCAGCCTGGGAGACACAGCGAGACTCCGTCTCAAAAAAAAAAAAAAAAAAAAAAAAAAATGTAACTGTTTTCTTGGTAGAGGCAAAATCTTAAAAGGGATTCAGTTGCACATTTAAGTGTTTAGCCAGCCTTCTTCCATGCCCAGCAGTTAAGCCAGCACAGAAGGTCAAGCGTGAGCATGGTGGTTCATGCCTGTAATCCCAGCACTGTGGGAGGCTGAGGTGGCAGGATTGCTCGAGTCCAGGAGTTTGAGACCAGCCTGGGCAACATAGTGGGACCCTGTTTCTACAAAAACTAAAACTACAAAAAAAAAAAAAAAAAAGCACAGTGTTATAGCATGCACCTATAATCCCAGCTACTTGGGAGGACTGCTTGAGCCCTGAAATGAAAGGCTGCAGTGAGCTATGATCCTACCACTGCACTGAAGCTTGGGTGACAGAGCAAGACTGTCTCTAAAAAAAAAAACAACAAAAAACTAAACCAGCATAGAGAATCAGTTGCCTGTGGGCCCTGCCCAAGCCTCAGCCCACCTAGGAGTCTGAGGCTTTAAGGAGTCCTGTATGTACAAATGACAGACTCACACCATAGTCCACCCATCTGGAATATATCCCCTCAACAAAGCCTTGTCCTGGGGCAGCAGGCAGGCTGCAACCTGACATTCAAGAGTGGCTGGCCTTTTCTGCAGGAGGGTGGGAGGGCCTGAGCTGCCCTCCTGTGGCTTCAGGCATCTGGGATGAAGTGGTCCATGATATGGTGAGGATGGGTGGGGGAAAACTTTTTGACTGTGTGCTCATAGTTCACAGTGGGGATGATGGTCAGGGTGACAGTGTTCCTGGCTGTGGCCAGAATCTCTGAGATCTCTTTCAGCCCAATGACATTCTGCATAGTGCTTGTTAAATGTTCTTGAACCTGGCACACATGGTGGTTGGTGAAGAGTCCATGAGGACCACAGAGCTCCCTTTGACCACAGGGAAGACCTTTCCCTTCTTGATGATGAAGCCACCATGGCCTGTGCTGTCCTTGTGCATGGTGACAATCCACTGGACTGTCCTGTCCTGAATGACCATAACAATCTTCTTGGCCAATTACCTCTCATCTCTGCCAGATGGGCTTTTCCCATGTTCCACTTGGCACAGTCACGCCCATCAATCTGTAGGATTTGGTTCCCAAAGCACAGCAGCATGAGGGATGCAGTGGTGTTGGCCTGCACCACCTGCACAAAAGAGCCCCTTGTTGGTGGTCTGCAGCTGCAGCCCAGTCTTGCCATGTTTGTCTTTGCACAGGTGGATGTTGTGCATCTGGGGCTTGATCTCTCACCATGTGCCCAGGCTGTTCCTTGACCCCCTGGGCTGGTTAGGAACCTGAGACAGCAGTCTGCAGACAACAAGGCTCAGGGGGTCAGCCTGGCCTATGGGACCTAGTGCTTCAGAGGTTATTGGGAAGCAGGGGTAAGGATGGGGAAAGGAGGACGGAGAGGTCCCTGGGCCCAATTTCATCCCCAGACCACACACTTCATTTAAAAGTTTTAAATTTATAGAAAAATTGAGCAGACAGTACCATTCCATACTACATAATTCCAGTTTCCTCTGTTAATAACATCCCATATTATTTATTTATTTTTTGTCACTCAGGCTGGAGTGCAGTGGCGTGATCTTCACTCACTACAACCTCCACCTCCTGGGTTCAAGCGATTCTCCCACCTCAGCCTCCTGAGTAGCTGGGACTACAGGTACATGCCACCACACCTGGCTAATTTTTGTATTTTTAGTAGAGATGGGGTTTCACTATGTTGGCCAGGCTGGTCTTGAATTCCTGACCTCGTGATCCGCCCACCTCAGCCTCCCAAAGTGCTGGGATTACAGGTGTGAGCCACCATGCCCGGCCTAATAACATCCTATATTATTAAGTGTATCATATACATAGTTAACAAATACATTTCTTACAATTAATAACCAATAGTGATAAAGTTCATACTTACTCAGATTTTCTTTTTTTCTTTTCTTTTTTTTTTTTTTGAGATGGAGTTTTGCTCTTGTTGCCCAGGCCGGAGAGCAATGGTGCGATCTTGGCTCACTGCAAACTCTGGCTTCCAGGTTCAAGCGATTTTCCTGCCTCAGCCTCCCGAGTAGCTGGGATTACAGGCATGTGTCACCACGCCCGGCTAATTTTTGTATTTTTAGTAGAGACCAGCTTTCTCCATGTTGGTCAGGCTGGTCTTGAACTCCCGACCTCAGGTGATCTGCCTACCTCGGCCTCCCAGAGTGCTGGGATTACAAATGTGAGCCACCAAGCCCAGCCCATACTTACTTGGATTTTCTACATTTTTACCTAATGTCTTTTTTTCTGTCCTAAGATCCCATTCAGATTACCACTTTAAATTGTCATTTTTCTCCTTAAGGTTTTCTTGCCTATGACATTTTCTCATTCTTTGTCTTTAATGACCTTGGCAGTTTTGAAGACTACTGGTTAGGTACATTTTAGGATGCCTTTCTATTGGAATTTGTTTGATTTTTTTTCTTTTTCTTTTTCTTTTTTCTTTTCTTTTTCTTTTATTTATTTATTTATTTTTTGAGATGGAGTTTCGCTCTTGTTGATCACGCTGGTGCACAATGGCGCTATCTTAGCTCACTGCAACTTCTGCCTCCTGGGTTCAAGCGATTCTCCTGTCTCAGCCTCCTGAGTAGCTGGGATCATAGGCACCCGCCACTTCGCCTGGCTAATTTTTGGTATATTTAATAGAGATGGGGTTTCACCATGTTGGCCAGGCTGACCTCGAACTTCTGACCTCAGGTGATCCACCTGCCTCAGCCTCCCAAAGTGCTGGGATTGCAGGTGTGAGCCACCAGGCCCAGCCTGATTATTTTCTTATGATTAGGCTCGGATTTTAGATTTTTGGAGAGGAAGATCACAGAGATAAAGTACTGTTTTTCTTTTTTTGAGACAGTCTTGCTGTGTCATCCAAGCTGGAGTGCAGTGGCATGATCTTGCTCACTGTAACCTTCACCTCCTGGGTTCAAGAGATTCTTGTGCCTCAGCATCTGAGTAGCTGGGACTACAGGTGTGCACCACCATGCTGGGCTAATTTTTGTATTTTTGGTAGAGATGTGGTTTTACCATGTTGGCCAGGTTGGTCTCAAACTCCTGGCCTCAAGCAATCTGCCCGTCTCAGGTTTTACAAAGTGCCAAGATTACATGTGTGAGTCACTGCACCCGGCCTAAAGTACCGTTTTCATCACATCATATCAAGGGTACACACTATCAGCATGTTGCATGACTGTTCACATTGATCACCTGGCTAAAGTAGCGTTTGTCAGGATTCTCCACTGTAAAGTTACTCTTCCCCACCCCTTTCTTCTTTCTGTACTCTTTTGAAGAAAATCAACAGGCACAGCCTACACTTCAGGAGTGAGGAGTTATGCTCTTCCTCTCTTAGGATGAAGTATCTACATGATTTATTTAAAATTTTTCTGCACAGGAGATTCATCTTTTCTTCATATATTAATTTATGGATTTATTTATACTGATATGAACTCGTGGATATTCTTTTTTTTTTTTTTTTGAGACGGAGTCTCGCTCTGTCGCCCAGGCTGGAGTGCAGTGACCAGATCTCAGCTCGCTGCAAGCTCCGCCTCCCGGGTTTAGGCCATTCTCCTGCCTCAGCCTCCCGAGTAGCTGGGACTATAGGCGCCGGCCACCATGCCCAGCTAGTTTTTTGTATTTTTTAGTAGAGACTAAAAAATTTCACCGTGTTAGCCAAGATGGTCTTAATCTCCTGACCTCGTGTTTCGCCCGTGTCGGCCTCCCAAAGTGCTGGGATTACAGGCTTGAGCCACCGCGCCCGACCGTGGATATTCTTTTTTAAAAATGCACCTTCATTCTCAGATCGTTGATATTCATTTTACATTGTCGGTATAATCCAATACTTTGTTTTTAAAATTATTCCCAGCACGGTGGCTCACGCCTATAATCCCAGCACTTTGGGAGGCTGAGGCAGGAGGATCCCAAAGTCAGCAGTTCGAAACCAGCCTGGCCAACATGGCAAAACTCCGTCTCTACTAAAACTACAAAAATTAGCCGGGCATGCTGGCAGGCACCTGTAGTCCCAGCTACTCAGGAGGCTGAGGCAGGAGAATCGCTTGAACCTGGGAGGTGGAGGTTGCAGTAAGCCGAGATCACACCACTGCACTCCAGCCTGGGTGACAGAGTGAGGCTCTATCTCAAAAAAAAAAAAAAAAAAAAAAAGAATTATTCCAGTTTTGGCTATTGAGAGCTTTTTCAGCCGCTTCTTTTGTTCCTTTGGCATACCCCCATCACTCTTTTTTTTTTTTTTTTTTTTTTTTGAGACAGAGTATTGCTCTGCTGCCCAGACTGGAGTGCAATGGCACAATCTTGGCTCACTGCAGCCTCCGCCTCCGGTCCAAGTGATTCTCCGCCTCAGCCTCCAGAGTAGCTAGAGTTACAGGCGTGGACCACCATGCCTGGCTAATTTTTGTATTTTTAGTAGAGATGAGATTTCATCATGATGGCCAGGCTGGTCTTGAACTCCTGGCCTCAAGCGACCCACCCGCCTTGGCCGCCCAAGGTGCTGGGATTACAGGCATGAGCCACCGTACCCAGCCACCCCATCACTTTTTTTTTTTTTTTTTGAGCACTTTATTTTCTGGCACTATAATGTGCTCCAGGCTTATCTTGTATATTTCTTGCCCAGTCCTCAAGCCATTTCTGTTCGGGAGTCTCAGTTTTCTCGTAGGGGGTCACGAGCTAAGCCAACAGCCAGCTGAAGGCGCGCAGCCCACAAGGGTCTGAGTTCCGCCGCCCGGCCCAGTGCCTGTTCGCAGGTTCCCCAGAAGGGCGGGGGAGCGCGCCGGAGGCAGGGAGAGGCGGCGCGGGAGCACCGGGGCTTTGAGGATGGATCATGGCTTCCTCAGAGGAGGCGGGGGTTCCATTTTCCGTCGCCCACACCCCAGCCCCATTTTCGACGCCCTCTACTTGGCAGCCGGTGAGCCCCTAGCCCCGGCGTTTCTGGCTCCAGCCCCAGAAACCGTCTGCTAGACGCGCCGTCTGCTAGAGCCCCTGGAAAACGCCGGCCTGGCAGTCCTGGGTAGTGTTCCAGGCCCTTGAACTGCAGCGAGGGCAACCAAATGACAGGGGCGGTGACGGAGAGCATCCCTGAAAGGTAAAAAGTCGTCTAAAGGATCGAAGAAATGGAGGGCGAGCGAGTCCGTGGGCGGGACAGCACCTTCGGGTGCGGGTCGGAGGAGCGAGCCGCGGAAGAGGCGGGTAGGGCGGTGTAAATAGGCGGTGTAATTAGGTCGCAGAGCCGAGACCCTTCTGCTCCAGTGCCTCGGGCTTTCCTGGAGGCGGGCTGCGGGAGGCTGCTCCGTTCTCTGGGTCCTCTCCGCCGGTTCTTGTCGTTTGGTCAAGTCCTCAGTTGCAGTCGGTTATTGGAGAATGATCAGGGCCCAAAGATGGTTTACGTCGAGTCGTGGATGTTATCGCCGTTGTTTGGTGACCGAGCCCGGAGCTTGAGCCCTGGGAGGTCTTGCCAGCCGCATGTGGTCCCGTGCCCACCTCTCGCGGTGGGCACCTAGACTGTGTTAATCCACCTAGACTGTGCATTGGTCCAGTCTGGGTTGACCCCGACCCGAAGTAGCCCTTTCCTTCGCGTCCTAAACCTCGCTTCTCCGGTGGCGTCTGGTCCCTTCCCGCGGGCGGGCCCTGAGGTGCCGGGAGATGCTGTACTACTCGTGCCTTAGCGCGCACTTCCTTTCCCAGGCGAGAATCGCGAAATGCTGTCGGCCTTCCAGAGGCTGTTCCGAGTTTTATTTGTGATTGGAACGGTCTCAGAATGCGGAGTCCTGATCTTCATTTATGGATGCCCTTTCTCCAGACCCTTGCGATGCACCTGATCGGGACAGTGTCTTTCCAGCTTCGGATCCGCAGAAATCGAGGTGAGTGTCTTCAGGGGTCCTGGTAGGGAGAGCTTCCTTCACCCAGGTGCCAGGAAAGGTGAGTTTCGCTTCCGGGATCTTTCAGGATCACTCCAGCTCCTTAGTCTGAAGGCCTAGGACAGTTCTGCAAATCACCAAGTTTAAAAAAACCCTGGGTGTGCCCCCTGGTTTGTGAGTAGAAAGAGCAAGATGTGGTTGGAAAGGAAGATTGTGGCTAGAAGCAACCAAAGGCTGAAAATCTAGGACATTTGTGAACTGTAGGTTTAGAAGTCCCGGGAATCCCAGGGCAGCTCCTCTAGGGGACCATCTTCCACTAAATCTCTTTTGCGGGTCTGCCCCATGGCTTAGATATTCTAGGAGAGCTGATCTCAAAGCGGAGTCCCGCGATCAGCAAAATCAGCATCACCTGAGAACTCCTTAAAAACACAAACTGCCAGGCGCGTTGGCTCACGCCTGTAATCCCAGCACTTTCGGAGGCCGAGGCGGGCGGATCACTTGAGATCAGGAGTTTGAGACCAGCCTGGCCAACATGGTGAAACCCGTCTCTACTAAAAATACAAAAATTAGCCTGGTGCGCGCGCCTGTAATCCCAGCTACTAGGGAGGTGGAGGCAGGAGAATCGCTTGATCCTGGGAGGTGGAGGTTGCAGTGAGCCGAGATCCACCACTGCTCTCCAGCCTGGGTGACAGAGTCAAGACTCTGTCTCAAAAAAAAAAAAAAAAAAAAAAAAAAAAAATTAGCTGAGCTACTTGGGAGGCTGAGGCAGGAGAATCGCTTGAGCCCAAGAGGTGGAGGTTGCAGTGAGCAGAGATTGCTCCATTATTGCACTCCAGCCTGGGCGACAGAGCAAGACTCTGTCTCAAAAACAAACAAACAAACAACAAAAACTCTGTCACCCACCCCACATCCACAGAATCAGAAACTCTGGGGGTGAGGCACAGAAACTCGGGTTTTAAGAAGACCTCCAGGTGATGTGGATGCATGCTGTTGAAAATCCAGCTCTAGGGTCAGCTCCACAAGGCATGCACCTGATCAGCTGCTCTCTTTTTTAGCCAGAGCAGGAGCCAGGTGGTTGCACAGTTCTTCGTGGGCCTCTGGGCATTCCGTTTAAGGCTGGGGCCTGAGGGAATCTCAGGCAGGGATGGCATTGCTTGTGGAAAGCCTGCTGGCCTGGGGATCAAGAGGCCAAGACCCCAGTTCTGTTTGTGCTATGAAAGACGGGGACAGGGAAATGGATGTGTGTGGGCAAGTGTTCTTAAATCTGTAATGGTTTAAGTAACCGAAAACTCCAGCTTTTAAATAATGCTCTAATGGTTTTATTTATTTATTTATTTAATTTGAGGGAGTCTTGCTCTGTTGCCAGACTGGAGTGCAGTGACCCGATCTCAGCTCATTGCAGCCTCCGCCTACCAGGTTCAAGCAATTCTCTGCCTCATCCTCCCGAGTAGCTGGGATTACAGGCACCCGGCATCGCGCCCGGCATCGCTCTCTGCTAATTTTTGTATTTTTAATAGAGACGGGGTTTCACCATCTTGGCCAGGCTGGTCTTGAACTCCTGACCTCATGATCCACCCGCCTCGGCCTCCCAAAATGCTGGGATTACAGGCATGAGCCACCTTGCCCGGCCATTCTAATGGTTATATAATAAATAATTTACGTTAGTTTAGTGTTGTTCAGTGTTCTTTACAAGGTAAAAGGAAAAACATTTTCAAAAGGTAATTGTGTCTTCTCACAGTGTTCGGGGGTTCAAGTGAAAATTTTCTTTTCTTTCTTGCTTTTTTTTTTTTTTTTGAAATGAAGTCTCGCTCTGTCACCCAGGTTGGAGTGCAGTGGCGCAATCTCAACTCACTGCAACCTCTACCTCCTGGGTTCAAGCGATTCTCCTGCCTCAGCCTCCCAAGTAGCTGGGACTTACAGGCGTGCGCCACCACGCACCGCTAATTTTTTGTTTTTTTAGTAGAGACGGGGTTTTACCATGTTGGCCAGGATGGTCTCAATCTCTTGACCTCGTGATCCACCCGCTTCGGCTTCCCAGAGTGCTGGGATTACAGGCGTGAGCCACTGCGCCCGGCTAAGTGAAAATTTTCTAAAGGAGTCTTCAACTCACACCCCCACCACCCTGGGCACCAACCCTCACCCCAAGCTACAAGGAGGGTATTATCTATTATGGGGAATTCTGTCCAGCAGTCCAGACAGATGAGGGCAAAAAATAGTTCCTTGGTTTGTGAACCACAGGGCTCACTGCTAGCTTTAGCACAAGCAGTTCAGTTGCAGGAGTGAGATTCTTAGAAACCAGGTTGGAGTGAGTTGAGAAATTTAAATGGGATGCCTGTGGAATATGTTTAGTGGATGTTTTTAGAAAGCATAACTGATGCTCCTGGATGGGAAAACCTGGACAATTTTTGTTGAGATGGGGAACAAAGAAATAGCTGGAAACAGGGAGGCTGGGGGAAGAGGGAGCTTATTACTCAGGGTGTTGGGTGAGGGAGGACAGGGTTGATGCACGGGGAGGGAGAGTCTAGAAGTAGCAGCCTCCAAGCCCCAGTGAAAGCAGAGGGGGTTGTGATTTAGAGCTCTGGTGGAGGGGAGCAGCTTCTGGTAGAAGGAGGAGCATAAGTAGGAGCAGGAGGCAGGAAGGGTGAGGATTCAGGGAGCTGTATGGAAAGATTCATTCTGGTTGAAGAGAAAGAATACTCGTTTCTACCTTGTTTGATCCCTGATTACTTCATCTATCAATACTAATTAACATTTCTGCAATAAAAGCACTAAGTGCGTATGTACCTGCTTTCATAACTAATAACGCAAAACTTACAGACTTAAAAATATAATTTGCTCAATTTAAAAATAATCAGAGGCCGGGCACGGTGGCTCACACCTATAATCTCAGCGCTTTGGGAGGCTGAGGCAAGTGGATCACAAGGTCAGGAGTTCCAGACCAGCTTGGCCAACATGGTGAAACCCCATCTCTACTAAAAATACAAAAAATTTGCCGGGCGTGGTGGCAGGTGCATGCCTGTAATCTCAGCTATTTGGGAGGCTGAGGCAGGAGAATCTCTTGAACCCAGGAGGCGGAAGTTGCAGTGAGCTGAGACCGTGCCATAGCACTCCAGCCTGGGCAACAGAGCGAGACTCCATCTCAAAATAATAATAATAGTAGTAATAATAATAATAATAATAATAGGATATATTGAATGAAACATGTAAATTTTAATTAAATTGGCTGTGTGCGGTGGCTCATGCTTGTCATCCCAGCACTTTGGGAGGCTGAGGTGGGCGGATCACCTGACGTCAGGTGGAGTTTGAGACCAGCCTGGCCAACATGGTGAAACCCCGTCTCCGCTAAAAATACAAAAAAATTAACCAAGTGTGGTGGTGGGCGTCTGTAATCCCAGCTACTTGGGAGGCTGAGGCAGGAGAATTGCTTGAACCTGGGAGGCAGAGAGGTTGCAGTGAGCCAAGATTGTGCTATTGCACTCCAACCTGGGCAACAAGACTGAGACTCCGTCACACAGACACACACACACAGACACACACACATACACAAAAATTAAATTGGCTGGGTGTGGTGGCTCACGCCTGTAATTCCAGCACTTTGGGAGGCTAAGGCAGTCTGATCACTTGAGGTCAGGAGTCCAAGACCATCCTGGCCAACATGGTAAACCCCATCTCTACTAAAAATACAAAAATTAGCCGGGTGTGGTGGTGGGCTCCTGTAATCCCAGCTACTTGGAAGGCTGAGGCAGGAGAATCACTTGAACCTGGGAGGTGGAGGTTGCAGTGAGCCCAGATCATGACACTGCACTCCAGCCTGGGTGACAGAGTGAGACTATGTCTGAAAAAATATAAATAATTAAATCAAAAATCCAATATATTATATTCTCTTAAATGCTAAAAACTTTTAAAAGTAGCTAGAATATCTTAAAAATGTATTTGTTAACCTTTGAGGGCTTGCTGAAGTGCCAGGTCCTTTCTGTTTTGGATGTGTGCTCTTCTTCAATATTCAAAGAAGCCCATGAGATTGGTTCTCTGATTACTGCCTTGCAATTCAGACACAGAGAAACTAAGAAACTTATCTACAGTCACTCAACCAGTGAATGTAAAAGTTGAGATTTGAATCTTGGCTCGTATGCTCTGTTGTCTCCTTGTTATTGTAATGAATACAAAATAGATAACGGTTTCATTGAAACCAGTTCAAGAAATGCGGATTCTATGACTTCAAATTTGTTTCTTTATTATCTCTATACTTATTTTATTTTATATTATATATATTTTTTTGAGATGGAGTCTTGCTCTGTCACTCAGGCAGACTGGAATGCAGTAGCACAATCTTGACTCACTGCAACCTCTGCTTCCCAGGTTCAAGTGATTTTCGTGCCTCAGCCTCCTGAGAAGCTGAGATTACAGGAGTCTGCCACCATGCCCAGCTAATTTTTGTATTTTTAGTAGAGATGAGGTTTCACCATATTGGCCAGGCTGGTCTTGAACTCCTTACCTCAGGTGATACGCCCACCTCGGCCTCCCAAAGTGCTTGGATTACAAGTGTGAGGCACTGCGTCCGGCCTCTATACTTATTTTAATACTGAAGTGGGATGCAATTTGTTATATATGTTCCCAGAATTGCAAAAATATTACCAGGAAATATCTTGATACCTTCTTTGGGTTTTAGTAGTTTTCTAAGACCCCCAAAGAAAAAGCATCCCAGACCAGCCATGTTGGTGACTGATAGATACAGAAAGGAAACTGGACCTTGTTTCACACTCCAGTTCTGTGAAACCTGAGCCAATTATTAGGCTAAGTCTAGCAATCCAGTCATTATGTTGCCAACCTTTTCTTTGATTTTACTTAAATTTTGTTCTAAAATACATAATATATGTCATTGAGCAAGTTCAGGGTATGTGATATAGATATAAAAGGGTGTGTGAACAAAAGTGGCTGGTGCAGTGGCTCACGCCTGTCATCCTAGTACTTTGTGAGACCAAGGTGGGAGAGATCCCTGGAGCCCAGAAGTTCAAGACCAGCCTGGGCAACATAGTGAGACCCTTTTATAAATATATTACATATATTTATAAAAATAAAACATGAAAATCCTCTCCCATTCATGGCTCTCAGTCTACCAGCTCTACCCAAATAAATTTTATGTGATATATGCATATTTTACATGTATATGTAGGTATTTTAATGTGTGACAGGATATTTTATACATTGTACCTTTACTTTTTTCATTTTTAATTTTGAGGTAATTTTAGACTTTCAAAAGAATTTCAAAAATCATAGTGTTTCAATATACCCGTTACCCAGCTTCTACTTATGTTAGCATCTTACATAACCGTAGGACAATTGTTTTTCCTTTTTTTTTGAGACAGAGTGTTGCTCTATCGCCTAGGCTGGTGTGCAGTGGCATGATCTTGGCTCACTGCAACCTCCGCCTCCCGGGTTCAAGTGATTCTCATGTGTCAGGCTCCTGAGCAGCTGGGATTACAGGCGCCTGCCACCATGCCTGGCTAAATTTCGTACTTTTAGTAGAGAAGGGGCCAGGCTGGTTTCTAGCTCTTGACCTCAGGTGATCCACCCACCTTGGCCTCCCAAAGTTTTGGGATTACAGGCGTGAGCCACCGTGCCAGGCCCATAGAATAATTTTCAAAACTAAGAAATTATTTGCATTCCACCATTTTTTTCATGAATTTAGTTTTTCTGCTCTAGGATACAATTCAGAATCTCACATCATGTAGAGTTGTCCTATCTCCTTGGTCTTGTCTCATCTTGCACAGTTTCTTAGTCTATCCTGTCTTTCATGACCTTGACACTTCTGAAGAATACCAGTTATTTTCTGGAATGCATCTTGGCCGGGCGCAGTGGTTCACGCCTGTAATCCCAGCACTTTGGGAGGCCGAGGTGGGCGGATCACGAGGTCAGGAGTTCAGGACTATCCTGGCTAACACGGTGAAACCCCATCTCTACTAAAAATACAAAAAATTAGCCGGGCATGGTGGCGGGCGCCCGTAGTCCCAGCTACTTGGGAGGCTGAGGCAGGAGAATGGCGTGAACCCGGAGGCGGAGCTTGCAGTGAGCGGAGATCCCGCCACTGCACTCCAGCCTGGGCAACAGAGCCAGACTCCGTCTCAAAAAAAAAAAAAAAAAAAAAAAAAAAAAAGAATGCATCTCAGTTTGGGTCTGTCTGATGTTTTCTCAGGATTAGACTGAAGCTACACATTATCGAGAAGGACGCTACAAAATGATGTGATCATGTGCCCGTCTCAGTGCATCGTATTTCAGGACAGGTGATGTTAATTTTGATCACTTGGCTAGGAAATCACTTGCTTGTGTTCTTTACTGAAAGCTCATGGTTCTTTCATTTGTATTACTAAATATTGTGGAGGAGATACTTCAGACTATGCAAATATCTTGTTTCTGCTTAAACCATCACCCACGAATTTTAGCATTGGGATAAATTTTGCCTGAGGCAATGATTACTGTGGTCAGGTGGTGATTTTCTCTCTCTCTCTCATTCCTTCTACATTTATCAATGGATAAATGGATACATTTATCATGGAATAGCTGTTGTTTCTTCACTAACAGCTCCTGAAACCCCCCACCCCCAAACTCTTGTAACCACCATTTTATTCTCTATGAGTTCAACTTCTATACATTCCACATATAGGTGAGAGCATGAGATATTTTTCTTTCTGTGCCTGGTTTATTTCACTTAACCTAATATCTTCCAAGTTTATCCATGTCATTGAAAATGACAGGATTTCCATCTTTTTATTTTTATTTTTTTTGAGGCAGAGTCTCACTCTGTTGCCCAGGCTGGAGTGCAGTGGCATGATGTTGACTCACTGCAACTTCTGCCTCTTGGGTTCAAGCAATTCTTGTGCTTCAGGCTCCAGAGCAGCTGGGATTACAGGCGTGCGCCATCACACCCAGCTGATTTTTGTATTTTTAGTGGAGACCTGGTTTCACTATGTTGACCAGTCTGGTCTCAAACTCCTGACCTCATGTGATCGGCCCAACTCGGCCTCCCAAAGCGCTGGGATTACAGGTGTGAGCCACCGTGCCCGGCCAGATTTCCATCTTTTTAGGCTGAATAGTATCTCATATATATATGTGTGTGTTTATATATATATATAAAACATAATGACATTTCAGTCAATGATGAGCCTCATACAATAGTGGTCCCATCAGACTATAATAGAACTGAAAAATTCCTATAACCTAGTGGTGTCGTAACCGTCAGAATGGTGACAGCACAACACATGAAGTGTTTGGCATGATGCTTGTGTAAACAAACCTATTGCACTGCCAGTCCTTTAAAAAGTACAGTACTACCCATTGTATTACAGTTGCCCACGGGATTCAGTAGAATAATATGCCATACAGGTTTGTAGCCTGGGGGTAATAAGCTTTTACCATATAGCTTGGGTGTATAGTAGGCTATACAATCTAGGTTTGTGTAAGTACACTCTACAATGTTTGCACAACTATGAAATCTCCTAACAGTGCATTTTTTTGAATGAATCCCTGTTAAATGATGCGTGACTGTATTTTGATTAATTCCAGAATTCTTTTCTTTCTTTCCTTTTCTTTTTTTTTTTTTTTTTTTTGAGACAGAGTCTTGCTTTGTTGTCCAGGCTGGAGTGCAATGGCACAATCTTGGCTCATTGCAACCTCTGCCTCCCAGCTTCAAGTGATTCTTCTGCCCCAGCCTCCCAAGTAGCTGGGATTACAGGTGTGCACCACCACACTCGGCTAATTTTTGTATTTTTTAGTAGAGACGGGGTTTCACCACTACTTGGTCAAGATGGTCTCGAACTCCTGACCTTGTGATCCACCCACCTTGGCCTCCCAAAGTGCTGGGATTATAGACGTGAGCCACTGTGCCCAGCCCATTCCAGAATTTTTTTCTAAACATATACATAAATGAATCTATACAGAGTTCTTAAAATGTACATTATCTATACCAGCAGGCGGGGTACAGTGGCTTGTGCCTGTAGTGCCAGCACTTTGGGAGGCTGAGGCGGGATTGCTTGGAGCCCTGGAGTTCAAGACTAACCTGGGCAACATAGTGAGGTCCCTGTCTCTTAAAAAAAAAAGTTAGCTGGACATGGTGGCACATGCCTGTAGTCCCAGCTACTTGGGAGGTCAGGTGGGAGTATCACTTGAGCCCAGAAGGTTGAGGCTGCAGTGATCTGTGATTGTGCCACTGCACTCCAGACCGGGCAAGAGAGTGAGACACTGCTTCTAAGAAAAAAAAAATTTTAAAAATTCCAAGAAACCATTATACATGTAGCACAGAATTAAGTATCATATAGTTTTTATAACTTGCTCTAAATTTAACAGAATGTTGGTTCACTTTTACAATACCCAGGATGGTATATTATATGGTGTTTCCACACTGTAGACACAATTCCATCGCTAGGAATTCTGTTTACTTATGAAGGGTCCAGACACCTGTGTCGCGGAATGCTCTCAAAATCATTAGTGAAAAATTGGAGCATATGCAAGTGTCATTTAATGGATATAAAGACAGGCAATTTTTAACAGTGAAGTAGAGTTATGTATACTAACCAAGAAAATTGTAAAGAATATATTGTTGATTGTAAAATGCCTGTTCAAAACTCTGTGTAGAGTATGATAGAAATGGGGAATGAAGGGCAAGGTTTGTGTCATCTCAAGATTTTGTTTGAATTCATTGGATATGTGTGACCCATGCTGAGGAGCAGTGAGACACGCATGGTAAAGTGGCAAGTCTGGGGGCACTGGCTTGATTCTAAGGAAACCTGGGTTTCCATTGGCCTAAAGGTCCTAGACAACTGCAAACCAAAGAGGTGAATTTTTTTCCACTTCCAATATTTAGTCAACCCACTGACATTTTACCTGCATACAGGGCTTATGGATGCCACATGGGGGAGTGAATCCTAAGTTGTGCCTAGTCTTTCATTCAACAAATATTTATGGAACACGTATGTGCCCAGCAGGTTCTAGCTGAAGCGGGTACAACAGTGGTGGAAGGAAGGAGTCCTTAGGAGTTCATAATCTAGTGATGGTGATTGGGGAAACAGGCATTAATAATGTCTGCTAATTAATTAAGCAAGATTAATGAGAATAATACATAATTGGTTGGGTGAGGATATAATTTGGAGAAAAAAGCAGAGGAGGATGATATTGTAATTTTAAATTGGGAACCCAGGGAAGGTGTCAGTGGAAACCAGGTAATATTTAATTAACAGACCAGAAGGTGGTGTGGAAAGTGGAAGGGGGAATGAGCTACAAAGGCTACGAAGGAAAAGAGAACCGCAAGTGCAAAGGAAACAAAAGGAGAAGGAAGGAGAGAGAAATCTGGAGGAGGACTCCAAGGTTAGAGCCTGAACATCCTGAAGGGTGACATTGCCTTGAACTGATGTGGAGAACACCTTCCATGTAGCAGGTGTGTGGGTCGGAAGTCAGGGCTCTGGTGGTGTCCTTCAAGGTTAGTTCATGGTAAGCATGAGGGGATGAGGAGGGGAGGCTGAGATTATGGATATGAATCCAGAGACTCCAGCAAAGGGATGCTATTTAACACCGGGAGACTGCAGAGTGTACCAGGAAGTAAGTGGCTCTGATCCTGAGAAGGTGGGGAACCAGCCTAGGACCTCACATGCTCACTCAGCTACCCCTGTGTTCTTTGTCCCTGCGTTCTGGTCAGCCCAGGAAAAGAATCCCCTCCTTACCCCGCCCCCACTTACCCCAGCAGAGTCCCCTCCTCTCATCCCTCCACCTAGACCACACCACGTTCTCATGCATTGAAAACCTGAACTGTGTCAAACTGGGCCATTCAGGCCAGGTTGGCAGGATCCTTGTCACCTCCCGTAGGACCCAGAGGGTCGGGAGGCTGGCGCGTCCAACAGCGCGAGGGGTCCTGGCAGGGAGTCTGAGCTGGGCTTGCAAACCCAAGCGCCCTCTGCCCCTGCATCCTTCCTCGCTTTTAGGAGGCTCCGGCGGCCACACAGGGTCCGTGTGCAGGGCGTGGGGGAGGGTCGTGGCCCAGAGGGGCAACTCCTTGACCCACCCAGCGCAGCCTAGGAGCAGCCCGAGGTCCCAGCTGGTGAGGGATGGGGGACCTTGGATGACTGGGTTCTGTCACGCCCCCTCCTGTGGGGAAAAGAGAGATCAGATTGTTACTGTGTCTATATAGAAAGAAGTGGACATAAGAGACTCCATTTTGTTCTGTATTTGAGATGCTGTTAATCTGTAACCCTACCCCCAACCCTGTCCTTGGGAGAGACCTGCTGTGTTGACTCAAGGTTTAATGGATTTGGGACTGTGCAGGATGTGCTTTGTTAAACAAGTGCCTGAAGGCAGCATGCTTGTTAAAAGTCATCACCATTCTCTTAATCTCAGGTACCCAGGAACACATACACTGCAGAATGTCGCAGGGACCTCTGCCTAGGAAAGCTAGGTATTGTCCAAGGTTTCTCCCCATGTGATAGTCTGAAATATGGCCTCCTGGGAAGGGAAAGACTTGATCGTCCCCCAGTCTGACACCCATGAAGGGTCTGTGCTGAGGAGGATTAGTGTAAGAGGATATAGAGGAAAGAAGGCCTCTGGGCAGTTGAGAGAAAGGCATATGTCTCCTGCCTGTCCCTGGGCAGTGGACTAAAACCCGATTGTGTGTTCTATTTACTGAGATAGGAGAAAACCGCCTTAGGGCGGAAGGTGGGACTTGCTAGCGGCAATGCTGCTCTTTAGGCACTAAAAATGTTTAAGGAGATGTTTGCATATGCATATCAAGGCACAGAACTTTTCCTTAAACTTATTCATATAACAGAGATCTTTATTCATGTGTCTTTCTGCTGACCTTCTCCCTACTATGATCCTATTGTCCTGCCACTTCCCTTTTTCCAAGATGGTAAAGATAATGATCATAAATACTGAGGGAACTCAGAGACCAGTGCAGCAGGGGTCCTCTGTACGCTGAGCGCTGGTCCCCTGGGCCCACTGTTTCTTTCTCTGTACTTGGTCGCTGTGTCTCATGTCTTTTCTCAAGTCTCTCGTTCCACCTAACGAGAAACGTCCACAGGTGTGGAGGGGCAGGCCACCCCTTCACCCTCCCAGCTCCGCAGTCAGCGGCTGGGTTGGAAAAGAATGTGAACCACGCTCTCCCCAACACAGCTGCTCACAGAACAGCCCGTTTAACTGGGCTGCTGGTCTGAGGCGTCAGTCCCTTCAGCAGGGGCGGCTGCTGTGCCCACCACCCTAGGGGCTGTGCGCGAAAGAACCGGTCAGACTCCGCCAGGGATTCTTCTGAAAGAAAATCTCGAACTATCTCCCAAGCGGGCTCTGGACCCAGGAAGGCCCTCCCTCCTGCTGGTCCAGCTGCGTGCTGTCCGTGGCATCCGGTGGCTATAGTCTTGGAAGTTTCTGCGTGCTCCCATTTCTTGCCGTTTTTCTCACTAATGAAGAGGGACTCCCAATAGGTCTGAGACCAGCCTCCTGGACCCTGAAAGGTGAAGTTAGCCTCAAGTCGGCAATTCCTTGCTGGAATTTCCCCTTCATTCACTTACTCTCCACAAGTTGCATCCTCTCTCTTCAACATCCCACCCTCCCCCTCTTCCTCCTCGTAAGGAGTGTAATAGTATATGTTTACTTAGAAATTTACCAGGCTGTGGCTCCTCCATATAATCCTAGCCACTTGAGAGGCTGAGGCGGGAGGATGGCTTGAGCTCAGCAGTTGGAGGCTGCAGTGAGCTATGATTGTACCACTGCACTCCAGACTGGGTGACAGAGAGGAATCCTGTCTCTAATAACATCTTGAAAGTTTGCAGGCCGGGCCTGGTGGCTCACGCCTGTAATCCCAGCACTTTGCAAGGCCGAGGCAGGTGGATCACCTGAGGTCAGGTGATCCTGACGGACATGGTGAAACCCCGTCTGTACTAAAAATACAAAAATTAGCCGAGTGTAGTGGCGGGTGCCTGTAATCCCAGCTGCTTGGAAGGCTGAGGCGGAAGAATCGCTTGAACCCGGGAGGCGGAGGTTGCAGTGAGCCAAGATGGCACCACTGCACTCCAGCCTGGGTGACAGAGCGAGACTCTGTCTCAAAAAAAAAAAAAAAAAAAAAAAAATTGCAAAGTACAGAGTTCTTCCAGGGCAACAGCTTAGTCTATATTGGAAGATCCCAGTAACGGGATGAACTCTTTCCAAGGGCAATGGGATTGAGAAATGCTTCATGTGGGAAACTTGGGCCTGTCCTTGCATTTATTCCACATGATCATGGGTAAAACCCACTTTCCCTTCTCCACAGCATGTTGAATGCGTCATCTTCCTCTCCAGTTGGGTTCTATCTGGTCCCTAGGAATGCCTGCCTTGACTCTCTCTCTCTTTTTTTTTTTTTTTTTAGACAAAGCCTCGTTCTGTTGCCTTCACTGCAACCTCTGCTTCCCAGGTTCAAGGATCCTTCTGCCTCAGCCTCCTGAGTAGCTGGGATTACAGACGTGCCCCATCATGCCCGGCTAATTTTAGTATTTTTAGTAGAGACAGGATTTCACCATGTTGGCCAGGCTGGTCTCAAACTCCTGGAGTCATGTGATCCATGGTTTCGCCAATATACCTCAGCATCTTGCAAAGGGGGATTTTTGCTAGGATACTGTAGGCCAGAATTTCAGTGCAGGCTTGAGCGAACATTTGGAAAATTAAACCTTGAAGACTCAAGTTATTTCAACAAATCACTTGGAGAAAATCTTTATAAACAAATGTTAAAGTCATTTCTGCTGTAGGAATTCTGGCCATTGCATGGGCTCTGCTTGCCATGTATTCTTGCTTGCATTTTCCAATAATGATTTTTTAAAAAGAAATAACTCTTAAGAGCGTATCCATTGATTTTGTTCAAAAATCAATTTTAATGCTTCTCGTGTTATAATGTTAGCAACAAGGCTAGTGAGTATATAAATTGGTTCAACCTCAATGGGAAGACATTTGGCAATACCTTATCAACTGGAAAGGTGCATACCCCTTGACAGAGCAAATCTGTGTTTGGAATTTCATCCTGTATTTATACTCCTGCTTGTAAGAATTGACATGTACAAGGATGTAGATTGCAATAGCATTACTGACAAAGGCAAAAGATAGCATATAAGCTAAATATTCATGAAAAAACAGAAAAACACATTTAAAAATAAAAAGCAGTGAAAAGATAAGTGCTCTGAAACTAGGTCTCATAAAACTTAGAAACTAGGCCTCATATAGAAAAAAAAATTAACACCAGGTGGCTCTGGATAGGGTCCCACCCTGCCTCGATAAGAACCCACCCTGATAGGGTCCCACCCTGCCAATTCCGGGAAACAACCTCATGGGGTCCCACCCTGCCAATTCCGGGGGTCCCACCCTGCCTCGAAGTTCCCGGAATCAACAACTCCAGGAAAAAACCTCATAAGGTCCTGCTCTAACCAATTAGCATAAGACACCTTGCTCAGGCCATAGCTAGACCCAATCATTTTGCGCCTTAAGCTTTGTTTGAATTTCGCGCCATAAGCTGTGTTTGAACTTGTGTTTGCCTATATAAACAACCTGTAACAAGCAGTCGGGGTCCCAGGGCCAACTTAGAGCTTGGGACCCTAGCGCGCTAGTAATAAATAACTCTCTGCTGTGAATCTCGTGTCGGTGATCCTTCGCGGTGACCCCTGCCCAGGAGGGAATCGACAGTTCGGTTCCAACATGCTCATCACTATGAAATCTATATTTTAGTGGGAGAAAAAATAATGTGTACTTAGATGAAGTAAGTGCCCAAATGGAACGATCCTCAAGATACATTATTAAATGAAGAAAAAAGGTGCAAACTGTGTGTATTGTGTACAATGTTAAAAATATATATAGTAGGCTGGTAGTGATGGCCCATGACTGTAATCCTAGCACTTTGGGAGGCCGAGGTGGGCCTATCACCTGAGGTCAGGGGTTTGACACCAGTCTTGCCAATGTGGCAAAACCTCGTCTCTACTAAAAATACAAAATTTAGTCAGGCATGGTAGCACATGCCTGTAATCTCAGCTACTTGGGAGGTTGAGGCAGGAGAATTGCTTGAACTCAGGAGGCAGAGGTTGCAGTAAGCTGAGATCGCACCACCGCACTCTAGCCTAGGTGACAGAGTGAGACTCTGTCTCAAAACAAAAACAAAAACAAAAACATATATGTATGTCTTTGTGTTTGCATAGAATAGCTTTGAGAAGATATAATTAACTGAGATTATTTGAGGTTGAAAGAGACTTCACTGTATAGTGTTTTTTTTGTGTGTGTTTTTTTTTTTGAGACGGAGTCTCGCTCTGTCACCCAGGCTGGAGTGCAGTGGCCGGATCTCAGCTCACTGCAAGCTCTGCCTCCCGGGTTTACGCCATTCTCCTGCCTCAGCCTCCCGAGTAGCTGGGACTACAGGCGCCTGCCACCTCGCCCGGCTAATTTTTTGTATTTTTTAGTAGAGACGGGGTTTCACCGTGTTAGCCAGGATGGTCTCGATCTCCTGACCTCGTGATCCGCCCGTCTCGGCCTCCCAAAGTGCTGGGATTACAGGCTTAAGCCACTGCGCCCGGCTAACTGTATAGTGTTTGTGTAATGCATTTTACCTATTCAAAATAATTTGTAAAGGCATATGGGATATGGATTTGCAAACCGGATAGTCTGAAATTAAGTCCTCCTCCCCAACTGTTGGGATCTGATGAGATTATCATAGTGCTAGAAAGAGAACTATTTGAATGTTACATACGCCAGGAGTGTATAACAAAAAAAGTTTGAATCCAAATGTAAATCAAAAAGTATACGTGCATAATAAAATCAGTTTTTGTAACCCACTTATGTATAACGTGATAACCATTCTAATTTGTGATATTTGTCTCATTTTCAGTGTTAGAAGCATTTAAGGATATCTGATACATTAGATTTGTGTATGTGTGTGTTTAATTTTTTTTTTTCTTTGACGGAGTCTCACTCTGTCACCCAGACCACAGTGCAGTGGCGTGATCTCGGCTCACTGCAACCTCTGCCTCCTAGGTTCAAGTGATTCTCCTGCCTCAGCCTCTTGAGTAGCTGGGACTACAGATATGTGCCATTATACCTGGCTAATTTTTATATTTTTAGAGGAGACAGGGTTTTGCCATATTGCCCAGGCTGGTCTCGAACTCTGGCCTCAAGTTTTAGAACAGGGAAAGAGACAATAGATCCATAAATGTAGTATGTTAAAGTAAAAGTGGGCAGAAGAGTGAGGGATTACTAATTTATACTGTGTTCTAAGAATGCATTATAAAGATGCTGATTTTTTGTTTTGTTTTGAGACAGTCTTGCTCTATTGCCCAGGCAACCTTGAACTTCTGGTTGGTCTCAAGCAATCCTGCCTTGACTTCCCAAATGGCTATTTTTTTGTTTGTTTTTGTTTTTTTGAGGTGGAGTCTCGCTCTGTTGCCCAGGCTGGAGTGCAATGGCATGATCTTGCCTCACTGAAACCTCTGCCTCCTGGGTTCATTTGATTCTCCTGCCTCAGCCTCTTGAGTAGCTGGGATTACAGGCGTGCACCATCATGCCCGGCTAATTTTTGTGTTTTTGTAGAGACCAGGTTTCACCATGTTGGCCAGGCTGGTCTTGAACTCTTGACCTCAGATGATCCACCCACCTCGGCCTCCCAAAGTGCTGGTATTACAGGCGTGAGCCACTGCGCCCAGCCTATGGCTGGGATTACATTTATAATCCCAGGTCAAGTGATTCTCATGCCTCAGCCTCCCAAGTAGCTGTAACTACAGGTGTATGCCACCATGCTCTGCTAATTTGTAGAGATGGGGTTTTGCCATGTTGGCCAGGCTAGTCTCAAACTCCTGGCCTCAAGAGATCTGCCTGCCTCAGCCTCCCAAAGTGCTGGGATCACAGGCGTCAGCCACTGCACCTAGCCTCTTTGTAACTTCTTACAACTGCATGTGAATCTACAATTAGCTCAAAAGGATTACAATTTTTTTGTGAATTAAATTGTTTTTGAATCATAGTCAATTTTATTCCAATTTTTCAAAATTTATACTCAATATATTGTTTCTAAAATGTAAGTCACCCTTTATATAACAGTTTTATCATTTCATCTTTCTTTTATAGTTTTTAAAAAATCTTTTCCTCATGTTTCTTCAGTAGAAGCCAGAATCTTGAGATTTGGGCAGGTACACGTATCCAAACTATACCAGTTACTTTAATGAAAAGTTTATAAAATTAGATACATTTATCACTGTTAATGGATGAGTGGCATGTTGCTAGGTTCCTAAATTTTATTTTATTTTATTTTATTTTTTGAGACAGAGTCTCGCTCTGTCGCCCAGGCTGGAGTGCAGTGGCCGGATCTCAGTTCACTGCAAGCTCTGCCTCCCGGGTTTACACCATTCTCCTGCCTCAGCCTCCCGAGTAGCTGGGACTACAGGCGTCGGCCACCACGCCTGGCTAGTTTTTTGTATTTTTTAGTAGAGACGGGGTTTCACTGTGTTAGCCAGGATGGTCTCGATCTCCTGACCTCGTGATCCACCCGTCTCGGCCTCCCAAAGTGCTGGGATTACAGGCTTGAGCCACTGTGCCCGGCTCCTAAATTCTATTTTAAGAGCTGTGGAAATAATTATTTAGTTTCAAAGGAATATTAAGAGTTATGATTAATATAAATACATTTGGCATATAACAAAGAATAAATAGATGTCCACTCCATTCACAAGTCTTGTTAATACGGGATGCTACACATCAAATTAGGAAGTATCTGCTAGTTATGGTAGAAATTATTCCACAAATATGTATCAAGTGCTTAACATGTGCAGAAGTGCTGTTCTTGTTAAGTCTTCATCTAGTAAGTCTAAAGCAGATGCTGTTCTAGGTGCTGTGAATATACTGGTGAATAGAAAACAACAATTTCTATCTTATGGCACTTCTTTATGCTGTTTACACTGGGGACATAGCAGGAAACAAGACAGCAAAATCTTCATTCTTGTGAAATTTAAAGTTTTAGAACAGGAAATTCTTAAGCCACCAAGAAAAAGTCATTCACAAGCACTGATTCACATTCTCTCAGCTTCTTCCCCATCAAAGTTAACATATAAGCATTCAACAGATTCTGTAATTGGGTCTTTATATGTGTAAGACTCCTGTTGAGTAACTTTAACTAGATCTTTTAGCACCTGCCAATGTTTTTGAACATCCTTGTTTGTTATGACTGCTGTAGTCAAATAGTGAAGAATGTGTGGACACATTATCTGAATTGCATTAAGATACTGTGATTGGTAAAGGAAGAGATCAATAATATCACACCTTTGGGGTGATTGAAGAAAAAACGAGACCAGTGAACGAGCCATGCTCTCTGCTGAAGAGACTGAAGTGGAGAACTCACAGAACTATTATCTATGGTCTCTTTTAACCATGTAAGGTCTTCCATGTCTGCATCACAATTCTGCTGTAAGATTTCAGAGGCCAGCTTTCCCCAGTGTGAACTTACAGCATTTCTATCTGTTGCTGGAACCAACACTCTGAAAAAATATAGTCTGCTGCTCCTGAGTAATTCCCACATTCATATTGGAATTTTGCGTATCTGTAGAGTATATGTAAATATTCCTGCCTAAAACCATGCTTGTCCACCAGGCAGTCAAAGAGCATCCTACCATCCTTGGTTGACTGCATTTGCCTTGTTGTTTCTGGATCTTCATTTTCACAATTAGTTTTGTTTCTGCCTGAAGCTGTTTCAGTTGTGCAACAACTGTGGTTCTTTTCTCTCTCAAAGCATGAGGAATATCATCACAATAAAGGTCTTTGTATACATCCATAGCAAAACCTACCATGTTGGTATCACTAAGAAGGTCCAATTTACCTTGTAATAATTCCTTTTCATTATATATCTCTTTTACAGAGAGAAACTCAAGGAGCGGAAAGACTAGATGCTGATCCAAAAGGTGCGTGATTCAAGTAGTTAAGTCGTACCCGCCATCTTACCAAAAAAAGGGAGTCTGTACTCGAGAATTAAATTTTTAAAAATAGATTCAGGAGGTACATGTGCAGGCTTGTTACATGAATGTATTGTTTAATAGTGAGGTTTGGGCTTCCAGTGTGCCCATCACACAAATATTAAACATTGTACCCAACAGGTACTTCTTCAACCCTCACCCCGCTCCCAACCTTTCCCCAAAGATTAATTAAAAATAAAACAGGCCGGGTGTGGTGGCTCAAGCCTGTAATCCCAGCACTTTGGGAGGCCGAGACGGGTGGATCACAAGGTCAGGAGATCGAGACCATCCTGGCTAACATGGTGAAACCCCGTCTCTACTAAAAAATACAAAAAACTAGCCGGGCGAAGTGGCGGGCCCCTGTAGTCCCAGCTACTCGGGAGGCTGAGGCAGGAGAATGGCGTGAACCTGGGAGGTGGAGCTTGCAGTGAGCTGAGATCCGGCCACTGCACTCCAGCCTGGGCAACAGAGCGAGACTCCGTCTCAAAAAAATAAAATAAAATAAAATAAAATAAAATAAAACAAACTCAGAATTTTAAACATTTCAAAATCTACCTTAATGTAGGTCCTAATCTTGGGACTCTTCTTTAGCAACCATACACCACTGTGTTCTGTTGATAACAGAAACTGGGTACACCAGGCACGGTGGCACATGCCTGTAATCCCAGCACTCTGGGAGGCCAAGGCAGGAGGATTGCCTGAAGTTAGGAAGTCAAGAACAGCCTGGGCAACAAAGTGAAACCTCTATCTCTACAAAGAATTAAAAAAAAAAAAGTGGATAATTTAGACTTAAAGAGATATTTTGGTGCAAAAGGATTAACATTACATGTTCCAACTTAAAAGATCATAATTTCCTGCTTAATGACATCCATGTTAAAGTCTACTAGATATTATTTAAACATTGCCACTTCAGCTGTTCCTTTTTTTCTTGGAAACTGTTGTTTATTTCCATCAGCCTTATTTCCATCTTGTTTAAGAGCTTGTGGAAGAACAGCTTAAGGCCACTCATTGGTTATTCTTACCCATTCACTGGTCTGAGCAGTGGGAGTTGCGGACCAGTCATTCATGGTAGGCTGAGTGCTCCAATCTTCAGTAGGGAACTGCTGAATAGGCACAGAGGGCACCTGCATGCCTTTAAACCAGTCTGCAACCTCAGACTGAGTAGCAGTAAACTTCCACTGGAGCAGTCCATTCACTTTGAAATTCCTCCTTTTTCAGCTGCAGCCTACTCTTCCTTTTCAATCTCTTCAGAATCTCTATAGAAGTAGAGATCAGGCATGATCATGGGAGATGGTGCAACACATGCACAGAGCTTCCTGGGCCAGCATCCACTACATTAGACTCAGTGATTGAGTTTCCTTGTTGTTCCATGGGATGACAATGTCCGCATGGCTCAGAGAGAATCTGTGATGTAGAGCAGTGATAGGTAGGTTACCATAAGAAGCCTCTGAGAGAGGCTGATAGCCCTAGAATCAGTAACCATCCAGAAGATGTGGGTAGCAGAAGATGACTGGATCTGGTTAGCAAAGGTTCCAGAAGTGAAGTGAGCAGCAATACATGTGGCTCCAATGGTAGCAGCAAACTTCAGCACAGCCCACTAGCCAGTATTCCTGCAGGATATGACACATCAGCAGGGTTTTCAATGGCAACAATGGCATGAGCTGCCAGCAGAAGCTTCTCCCAGGTCCTCTTCAGATTTATATTTGTGGACTTTGGATCCTGTTAGAAAAAAAAAAAGATTTATGATATAGATGCCATCACTTTCATTTTTAGATGTACTATCATTCCATTTGGAAATCAAGGTTAGTGTCACCTAAGTGAGTTCCTGCTGTAAGAAATTTGAGGACATCAAGGGCTCTGGACATTGTGAAAGTTTCTCTTTAAGTTGCAACAGGAATCCAGAACAACATTGTATGGACCCCTCTCTAGGTAGCACAGAAGGCTAGATTTTTTTCTTTTTCTTTTCTTTTTTTTTTTTTGGATGAAGTCTTGCTCTGTCGCCAGGTTGGAGTGCAGTGGCATGATCTCGGCTCACTGCAACCTCTGCCTCCTGGATTCAAGTGATTTCACTGCCTCAGCCTCCTGAGTAGCTGGGACTACAGACATGCACCACCATGCCTGGCTAATTTTTTGTATTTTAGTAGAGACGTGGTTTCACCATGTTGGCCAGGATGGTCTCCATCTCTTGACCTCGTGATCCGTCCCACTTGGCGTCCCAAAGTGCTGGAATTACAGCTGTGAGTCACAGTGCCTGGGCGCTTTTTAACTTTTTTTTTGTTTGTTATGAGACAGGGTCTTGCTCTGTCACCCAGGCTGGCGTGCAGTGCCATGATCATGGCTCAATGCAACCTCTGCCTCCTTTTTCAAGTGATTCTCATGTCTCAGCCTCTGGAGTAGCTGGGATTACAGGCATGAGCCACCATGGCCTGGCTAATTTTTTTATTTTCAATAGAGACAAGGTTTTGCCATGTTGGACAGGCTGGTCTTGAACTCCTGCCCTCCGGTGATCCTCTGCCTTGGCCTCCCAAAGTGCTGGGATTACAGGAGCCACTGTACCTGGCCCAGATTGTATTCTTTTTTTGTTTGTTTGAGATGGAGTCTCACTCTGTCGCCCAGGCTGGAGTTCAGTGGTACAATCTTCGCTTACTGCAACTACCGCCTCCTGGGTTCAAGTGATTCTCCCACCTCAGCCTCCTGAGTAGCTGGGACTACAGGCACATGTCACCATGCCTGGCTAAGTTTTGTATTTTTAGCAGAGGTGGGGTTTTGCCATGTTGGCCAGGCTAATCTAGAACTCCTGGTCTCAAGTGATATGCCCACCTCGCCTCCCAAAGCACTGATATTACAGGTATGAGCCACTGTGCCTGACTTAGATTTTATTCTTATGCCTAATCCATTTGTCTGTCTTTGGTTGAAAAAGGATTATGTCCTTTTCTACTGAGTATGTCTCTGATATGCAACAAATGATTGGATATTTTAATCTATTCAGGTTTAATTGGGGCTGAAAACTTTAAGACCATCTACTAGGCTGTGTTATTAGGCTAGGCTTTTCTATTATCTAAACACTTCCTACCCCTACCACCTGTCAGTAATTACCTTTTTTTTTTTGAGATGGGGGTCTTAATATACTATGTTGTTCAGGCTGGTGTGCAGTGGCTAATTCACATATGCCATCATACCCTTCTACAACCTTAAACTCCTGGCTTCAAGTGATCCTCTGCCTCTGCCTCCTGAGTGGCTAGGAAAACAGGTGTGTGCCACTGCACCCAGCTAAAAGAAAACTTTTTTTTTTTAAGATGAAATCTCACTCTGTTGCCCAGGCTGGAGTGCAGTGGCATGATCTCAGCTCACTGCAACCTCCACCTCCCAGGTTCAAGTGATTCTCCTGCCTCAGCCTCCTGAGAAGCTGGGACTATGGGCATGCATCACTGTGCTCAGCTAATGTTTGTATTTTTAGTAGAGATGGGGTTTAACCATGTTGCCCAGGCTGGTCTTGAACTCCTGACCTCAAGTGATTCACCCACCTTTGCCTCCCAAAGTGCTGGGATTACAGGCATGAACCACCATGTCTGGCCCAAGAAAACTGTTTCTGATAGGGATGGAAGAGAATACTTACTTCTCCAGATCAGTGAATGCATATCTCATATCTAAGGTTGTGTTAATCAGTTTCTAATAAAAAATACCGCACCTGGCACAGCAACTGCAATTAGTGCCACCACTTGGTTGAGTCTGCAGCAGTTCACTGCCACCTTCTCGGATCCATCTGGTTTTTGCAGGCACCAGAGTGGTGAATTAAATGGAGATATGATGAAACTAACCCTATCCTTTAGGTCTTTAAGGGTGCCACTAGTTTCTGCCATTCCCCCAGGGATGTAATATTGGATTTGATTTGGTCTTGATCAGGAAGAAGGTGGTGGCAATTTCAGAGGGCTTCATCAGCCCTTCTCCACTCTATTTTCACCCCAGAGGAGTAGAATCGATATTAGGGTTGTGCCAGCTGCCAAGAATCTCCATTCCAAGTATACATTTGGAAGCTGAAAAAATGATCACTAGGTGGTTATGGACCCAGTGGGCCCACCGTGAGCTAGATCTTAGGACTCCATTTATTACTTGACCCCATATGTCCTCCCTGTAAGAGGAGTGGCAGATGATGCTGGTCTACATGTATCATTGTTAACCGGGATCTTGTGTTCAAGAGTCTATGATGTTTGGGTATTTCTGTTTTCCTAGTGTATATTACCTGAAGTAAATGACTGTAGTTTCCTTTCTGGAAAGGAATAGGGAACCATTACTATGTACTGCCATAGCATTGCCAGGTCCTTCCTCCTGGGGATCTGTCCTCTCCTTTAGTCATTGAGTTTCAGATCTGGAAACTGGCATATGTCTGGAAACTGAGCAAGGGAGCATGAGACTACTGCTTCCAGCCTAATCATCTAGCCTTGATTTCTTTGATGTACAGATTGAATAGCACCCTTGTTGGCTGCCCAGATATTTTTCCTCAGTCATTTCATAACCCTCTAGTAGTCAGGTCCCTCTGTGAAACTGACTTGCCACTTGTTACGATGATTGTGTCTTTCTGACATCTGAGGGTCAAGTGGCCTTGACTGGCCTTTGGGGGATAGTGGCTATCATCGCAATTGCTATTAGAGACCAGTTTTATCATAGCATCTCCTACTGTAAGTCCTGGCTCTCAGAGAAGAGCCCCTACTGAACTTAGCGGTGTTGGTGACATTCTCACTAGAATATTTCTTATTGCTTTGATAAGTAATGTATTTTCTGGGTCCTCTTGTGGATTTTCCAACTATTTGCAGTATATAGTCTATAGCATACTCACATCTCCGAGCCTTTTCATTCATCTACCTTTTGCTACAATTTTGGCATTTCTACCTCACTTAGTGTGGGCCATTGGTTTTTCCATGCTTCTGGGAGCCATCCTGGTAGTAGGATTGCATCACCTTTCAGGATCCTTGTCAGGGCATTAAATCCTGAGACCAATATCTGGTTCTTTTTTTTGAGACAGAGTCTCACTCTGTTGCCCAGGCTGGAGTGCAGTGGCGTGAACTCGGCTTGCTGGAACCTCTGCCTCCCAGGTTCAAGTGATTCTCCTGCCTTGGCCTCCCGAGTAACTGAGATTACAGGTGCAAGCTACCATGCCCAGCTAATTTTCACTATTTTTAGTAGAGATAGGGTTTCACCATGTTTGTCAGGCTGGTCTCAAACTCCTGATCTCAAATGATCCTCCTGCCTCGGCCTCCCAAAGTGCTGGGATTATAGACGTGAGCCACCATGCCCTGCCCCATCTGGTTCTTTAAAAGTATATATTGCTCTCTGTCATAACACATTCTGCATGCTCATCTTTGTAATTATTTTTAGAGAATAGAAGAGGTGTGGCTCTCAGTGCTTAGTTGATCAATGAAAAGTTGATTTGTTAGTATCACCATCCATTATCTCAGGTATAAATGAGGGAATCAGTTCTCTTTATCATCAGGTCCCTCTTTTTCTTCATAGTTCTGAATTTTCATATAGTTCAAGAAAAGAAGTCCTCAAGAGCAGAGAATCTGAGAAATTAATGTGATTAGTATCTAATTACCACCAATATCATCTTACATAAACTATATAGAGACTTTTTTGGAGTTCTGAGTTTTTCCTTTACTGACTTAAAAAAAACCCCACACAAACGAGTGAATTCATTTAGGACCAAGCAACGAAAAGTAGCTGTTATTCCCTGACACACTGTGGTATGGTTTGGCAGGAGGATAAGGCTGGGAATGGGTGTAGCTCTCTCACTGGCTACACAGATGGGTTCTAAGTCTTGCCTTGTTGAGTGGACAGTTTTGCTGAATCATGTGGATAGATAAGCTTAATAGTTTTCCCCTTTGCCCTTTGCCTTTCTAAATGTGATTATTTATAGGAAATGTGCTTTGGAAACTAGCATAAAGGAGAAAAAAGGCCTTTCCAGTTTGTCTTTTAAAGAACAAGCTGGGGATGGAGTTAAGCTAAGATTGAGCTCCATCTGGTGGCTAACTTTGATCAGTTCTTGGAACTAGGAACTGACCAAAATCTGGAAAGCCATGAT
Organism: Macaca mulatta; assembly: GCF_049350105.2. Lineage (NCBI taxonomy): Eukaryota > Metazoa > Chordata > Mammalia > Primates > Cercopithecidae > Macaca > Macaca mulatta. The sequence goes on from NC_133409.1 coordinate 112,387,377, forward strand.
TCTTCTAAAAATAGAAAATGGGCCGGGCGCGGTGACCACGCCTGTAATCCCAGCACTTTGGGAGGCTAAGGCAGGCAGATCACTTGACGTCAGGAGTTTGAGACCAGCCTGGCCAACATGGCGAAACCCTGTCTCTACTAAAACATACAAAAATTAGTGGGGCATGGTGGCAGGTGCCTGTAATCTCAGCTACTCAGGAGGCTGAGGCAGGAGAATTGCTTGAACCCAGGAGACAGAGGTTGCAGTGAGCTGAGATTGTGCCACTGCACTCCAGGCTGGGCTACTGAGCTAGATTCCATCTCAAAAAAAAAAAAAAAAAAAAAAAAGAATCATGATAAGCATGAATAAGGCATAGAGGCCAGATCAGCAGAGTCAATATGTGGTCTCTGGTAGGACTGGTGGGATTTTTGCCAAGACTTTAACAAACTCTATGGAAATTTAAACAGTGGGATATTTATAATGCAAAGTAACAGACACGCCGAGCGCGGTGGCTCACACTTGTAATCCCAACACTATGGGAGGCCGAGGCGGGCGGATCACCTAAGGTCAGCAGTTTGAGACTAGTCTGGCCAACATGGTGAAACCCCATCTCTACTAAAAATACAAAAATTAGCCGAGTGTGGTGGCGCGTGCCTGTAATCCCAGCTACTCAGGAGGCTGAGGCAGGAAAATCACTTGAACCCAGGAGGCAGAGGTTGCAGTGAGCCGAGATTGCGCCACTGTATTTCAGCCTGGGTGACAAGAGCGAAACTCCGTCTAAAAAAAAAAAAAGGCAAAGTAACAGACACAAAACTTCACAGGCAATCAAAGAAGGTCAGGAAGGGTGGATAAGCCTGATATCCCAAGAGAAAGGGCAGCTTTAAGAGCATACCTGGATTTTGAGCCTGGCAGATGAGGCTGCTATCAATCCAGCAATGTTGTAATCACCCAACAGGTTCGTCTTGCCTGCTGCACAGGGAAATCCAATTCACTGAGGGAAATCCAATTCACTGAGACAGTGTTGTGGTAGTAAAGAAATAGTCTTATTAATGCAAGGCCAGCCAAGCAGAGAGACAGGAGTTTAAGATTACTAAAATCTGCCTCCCTGAGAGCTCAGAGGCCAGAGTTTTTATAGATTATTTGGTGGGCAGGGAACTAGGGAATAGTTGAAGATGAAATCTTAGGGGTGTGGAAAATGGCCCTTGTGCACTAAGCGCACCTCTGGGTGGGGACCACAGGACTGGTTGAGTCAGGAGTCATGCGCCCTGGTAGGGTATGTCAGTTGCCAGAATGCAAAAATGTGAAAAACAATTCAATAGATCAATCTGAGGTTCTACACTAGTGATCTTATCTATAAGAGAAACTGGGGAAGTCACAAATCTTATAACCTAAGGCCACATAACTTCTGAGCAGTAAGGGATTACAAAAACTACACCTACATTTTGGCAGAAGTCAGGCACTCCATAATCCTAATATTGTGGGTTTTCATTAGTCTTACAAAAGCTATTTCAGTCCCTGAACAAGGAGGGGATCCGTTTTAGAGAGAGACTATGATCATCCTTGCCTTAAAGTTAAACTAGAAATTAAATTCCTCCCAAGGTTAGTTTGGCCTATGCCCAGGAAGGAATGAGGACAGCCAGCCTGTGAGGCTAGAAGCAAGATGGAGTCAGTCATGCTAGACTTCTCCCATTGTCATAATCTTTGCATTATTAGGTGGTTTCAATGTGCTGGAGAGATGAAGGGTGGAGTGGGAAAGTACTGCAGGAATCAAAGAGGAAAGAATGGGGCCAGCATGGTGGCTCACGCCTGTAATCCCAGCATTGTGGGAGGCGGAGGCAGGAGGATCACCTGAGGGTCAGGAGTTCAAGACCAGCCTGGCCAACATGGTGAAACCCTTTCCCTACTAAAAATACAAAAATTTGAACCTGGGAGGCAGAGGTTGCAGTGAGCCAAGATCGCACCACTGTACTCCAGCCTGGGTGACAGAGCAAGACTCTGTCTCCAAAAAAAAAAAAGGGAAAACCAGTGAGGTAAAGATTCAACTCCAAAAATTACAGAAAACAGAATGATCCTAAAGAAACAAAAACTAAGGGCCAGGCGCTCACACCTGTAATCCCAGCACTTTGGGAGGCCTGGGAAGGAGGATCACTTGAGGTCAGGAGTTGAGACTTGCATGGATCACTTGAGACCAGCCTGGGCAACAAAGTGAGACCCTGTCTCTATAAAACAAAACAGCTAAGGAAATAAAAGATTAAAGCAAAAGCCAATGGAATAAGAAACAAAATCGGATAAACAAAACCAAAAGCTGCTTCTATAAAAAAAAAAAAAAAAAGCAACACTTGAGTTCATACAGTTAAAAATGAATAATTAAATAAATGAGGTAGAACAGACAAATCTCCCATGCAGAATTTCAAATAATTTATGTAGGTACTCTGTCTTCATGGAGGTGGAGCATAACTCCCGGTACCTTCATTAAATGTGAGCTATACGTAACGACTTCCTGCAAAAGATTAAGGAAAAGGAAGGGATGAGTAACTTTATAGTGGAGAGGACTGACAGACTACTTCAGCCTGATGATCAAGGTCAACATAAAAAGTGAAGTCATGTTAATAGCACGTACCTCCCGTGTGTAACTGCCCGGTGGGTTCACCTTGCCCATTTCCTAGACAGAGCCAATTTATAAAGACAGGTGAATTGTAATAGAGAAAGAGTAATTCATGTAGAGCCGCCTGTGCACGAGACCAGAGTTTTATTATTACTCAAATCTGTCTCCTGAAGCATTCAGGGATCAGAGGTTTTTTTTTTTTTTTTTTTTTTTTTTTGAGACGGAGTCTCACTGTGTCACCCAGGCTGGAGTGCAGTGGCGCGATCTCGGCTCACTGCAAGCTCTGCCTCCCGGGTTCACGCCATTCTCCTGCCTCAGCTTCCAAGTAGCTGGGACTACAGGCGCCCGCCACCACGCCCGGCTAGTTTTTTGTATTTTTAGTAGAGACGGGGTTTCACCATGTTAGCCAGGATGGTCTCGATCTCCTGACCTCGTGATCCACCCGCCTCGGCCTCCCGAAGTGCTGGGATTACAGGCTTGAGCCACCGCCGGGCCAGGGATCAGAGTTTTTAAGGATAATACTGTGGGTGGGGGAAGGACAGTGTGTTGTGTTGATTGGTTAAGTCAGAGATGAAATAATAGGGAATTAAAGCCTCTTGCACTGAGTCAGTTCCTGGGTGAGGGCCACAAGATCAGATGAGCCAGTTTATTGATCTGGGTGGTGGTGCCAGCTGATCTATCAAGTGCAGGGTCTGTAAAGTATCTCAAGCACTGATCTTAAGAGCAGTCTAGGGAGGGTCAGAATCTTGTAGCCTCCAGCTGCATGACTCCTAAACCATAATATCTAACCTTGTGGCTCATTTGTTAGTCCTACAAAGGGAGTCCCCAGGCAAGAAGAAGGTTTGTTTTGGGAAAGGGCTGTCATCATCTTTGTTTTAACCTATAAACTAAGTTCCTCCCAAAGTTAGTTCAGCCTAAGCCCAGGACTGAACAAGGACAGTTTGGAGGGTGAAAGGGTGGCCTGCCCCTCCACACCTGTGGGCGTTTCTCGTCAGGTGGAACAAAAGATTTGAGAAAAGAAAGAGACACAGAGACAAAGTATAGAGAAATAAAAGTGGGCCCAGGGAACCGATGCTCAGCATACGGAGGACCCGCGCCGGCACTGGTCTCTGAGTTCCCTCAGTATTTATTGATCATTATCTTTACCATCTCCGAGAGGGGGATGTGGCAGGACAATAGGGTAATAGTGGGGAGAGGGTCAGCAGGAAAACGTGAACAAAGATCTCTGTGTCATAAATAAGTTTAAGGAAAGGTGCTGTGCCTTGATGTGCATGTATACAAACATCTCCACAAACATTTCTGTGCATTACAGAGCAGCATTGCCACTAGCACGTCTCACCTCTAGCCCTAAGGTGGTTTTCTCCTATCCCAGTAAATAGAACACACAATCGGGTTTTACACCGAGACATTCCATTGCCTAGGGATGAGCAGGAGACAGATGCCTTCCTCTATCTCAACTGCAAAGAGGCCTTCCTCTTTTACTAATCCTCCTCAGCACAGACGCTTTATGGGTGTTGGGCTGGGGGGCGCTGGGAGACGGCCAGGTCAGGTCTTTCCCTTTCCACGACTATCACATGGGGAGAAACCTTGGACAATACCTGGCTTTCCTAGGCAGAGGTCCCTGGGGCCTTCCGCAGTGTTTGTCTCTGGGTACTTGAGATTAGAGAATGGTGAGGACTTTTAACAAGCATACTGCCTTCAGGCACTTGTTTAACAAAGCACATCCTGCCTAGCCCTAAATCCATTAAACCTTGAGTAAACACAGCACAGGTCTCTGCAAGCACAGGGCTGGGGGCAGGGTTACAGATTAAGAGCATCTCTTCAAACAGAAGAATTTTTCTTAGTACAGAACAAAATGGAGTCATAATCTTATGTCTACTTCTCTCTACATAGACACAGTAACAGTCTGATCTCTTTTTTTTCCTCACAGAAGTTAGAAGCAAGATGGAGTTGGTTAGATCAGCTGTCTTTCACTGTCTTAGTTATAATTTTGCAATGGCAGGTATAATGTGATAAAATTGGCGCTTACCTCTATGGTCTTCCGTCTCAAAACCCCTAATCCCAGTCTAATCATGAGACTTCAAACTCCACTAGAGTGGATTTTTTTTTTTTTTTTTAAAGGCAGAGTCTCACTCTGTCACTCAGGCTGGAGTGCAGTGGTGTAATCTTGGCTCACTACAACCTCCACCTTCCACGTACAAGCAATTCTCATGCCTCAGCCTCCTGAGTAGCTGGGACTACAGGCGCATGCCACCATGCCCGGCTAATTTTTGTATTTTTATTGGAGATGGGGTTTCACCATGTTGGCCAGGCTGGGCTAGAACTCCCAGCCTCAAGCGATCCACCCACCTTGGCCTCCCAAAGTGCAGGGATTACAGGCGTGAGCCACCGCACCCAGCCTAGAGTGGCATCTTAAAATATACTTGACCAGTATGCCTCAAAACAGTCAAGGTCATCAAAAACAAAAAAAGTCTGAGAATCTGTCACAGCCAAGAGGAGCCTAAGGACACACGATGACTAAATGTAATGTGGTATACTGTTTGGGCTCCTGGGGCAGAAAAAGGACCTTAGGAAATCAGAATAAAGTACGGGCTTTAATAAGATGTTAATAATAGGAAAAACTGGGTGTGGGGTAAATGGGCACTCTGTACTATCCTCACAATTCTTCTGTAAATCTAAAACCATTTTTTTTTTGTTTTTTTGAGACGAAGTTTCACTCTTATTGTCCAGGCTGGAGTGCAATGGCGCAATCTCGGCTCGCTGGAATCTCTGCCTCCCGGGTTCAAGCGATTCTCCTGCCTCAGCCTCCCAAGTAGCTGGGATTACATGCGCCTGCCACCACGCCTGGCTGATTTTTCTATTTTTAGTAGAGTTGGGGTTTACACCGTCCTCATCTGTAAAATTGGTGTACAGTAGTGCCCCCTTATCCTTGGGAGATACGGTCCAAGACCTCCAGTGGATGCCTGAAACCACGAATATAACTGAACTCCATATGTACTGTGATTTTTCCTATGCATACATACCTATGATAAGTAGAGACAAGGTTTCTCCATGTTAGGCTGGTCTTGAACTCCTGACCTCAGGTGATCCGCTTGCCTTCGCTCCCAAAGTGCTGGGATTACAGACAGGCACCACCACACCAGGCTAATTTTTTGTATTTTTAGTAGAAACAGGATTTCCCCATGTTGGCCAGGCTGATCTCAAACTCCTGACCTCAAGTGATCTGCCCTACTTGGCCTCCCAAAGTGTTGGGATTACAGGCATGAGTCACCATGCCCAGCCAAAACTTTTAAAGGATGTCCTTTAGGAAGAAGATACATGATCACAGAAGGGAGTTCTGGGGAAAATGCAGACTGACAAGATTTAAAAAGCTATTAAAAAAGAAATTAGGTTGGGCATGGTGGCTCACACCTGTAATCCCAGCACTTTGGGAGGCCAAAGCTACTTGGGAGGCTAAGATGGGAGGATCACCTGATCCTGGGTAGGTAGAGGCTGTAGTGAGTTGTGATTGTGTCACTGCACTCCAGCCTGGGTGACAGTGAGACTGTCTCCTCAAAAATAAATAAAACAAAAAAAGGATATGTTTAACCTTTATTAATTTTAATTTGAAGGAGGGTAAGCATCTGGGTATTATTTCTTCTATTAAGCGTAGGACTGGCTATCATATTTCTCTAACTATAAAAGTAGAGAAGGGTGGATGTAGTAAACTGTGAATAGGCCAAAGGAACACAGAAAAAGTAGGAACTACACCAAAAACAGGAATGATGAGGAACAATGATGATCACATAGAAAATAACAAAATAGAAAGAGGGCCCAACGGTACCTCACAATAATGATCAATAATACCTCATCTTGGCTGGGCAAGGTGGCTCGCTTTGGGAGACCAAGGTGAGGGGATTGCATAAGCTCAGGAGTTGGAGATCAGCCTGGGCAACACGGCAAAACTCTGTCTCTATGAAGAATACAAACATTAGCCGGGTGTGGTGGTGTGTGCCTATAGCAATAGTTACTCGGGGGACTGAGGCAGGAGGATTGCTCGAGCCCAAGACGTCAAGGCTGCAGTGAGCCATGTTTGCCACTGCACTCCAGCCTAGGTGACAGCAACACCACATCTCTTAAAAAAAAAAAAAAATTCCGTGGTCCCATGTTATCATTGAGGCAAATGGAGAAAAGAATTTCAATAAATTTTCCCAATTATTAATATGCAATTTTAGCAGAGACTTTTCTTGATACTGTAGAGCATATACAGAGATTTATATACAGTCAAATGGCCATATAGTTGACTTGGTTTTTTATTTTCATTTTTATTTTTTGAGACACAGTCTCACTCTGTCACCTAGGCTGGAGTGCAATCTCAGCTCACTGCAGCCTCCACCTCCCAGGTTCAAGCAATTCTCCTGCCTCAGCCTCCCGAGTAGCTGGATTACAGGCGTGCACCACTCTGCCTGGCTAAGTTTTTTGTATTTTTAGTAGAGACGGGGTTTCGCCATGTTGGCCAGGCTGGTCTCGAACTCCTGACTGCAAGTGATCTAAGAGCCTTGGCCTCCCAAAGTGCTGGGATTATAGGCATGAACCACCGTGCCAGATTGACCTGGTTTTTATTCATTAATACCACATTGCATTAATGAAGGCTAACTGGTTGATAAATATGCAGTCACTGTAACAGTCAATCATCTAGTGTTTAACTGTGTACCTAGGGTCTCAGTAGTAGAATAGAGATTTATCATCCATGCCAAAAAGGAGTTTGTAGCCAAGTGTGAGAGAATGTATTCACATGAAAAGTGACAAAGAGGCAGGAAAAACGTTATTTGATGTTCTCACACCGTCCTCATCTGTAAAATTGGTGTACAGTAGTGCCCCCTTATCCTTGGGAGATATGGTCCAAGACCTCCAGTGGATGCCTGAAACCACGAATATAACTGAACTCCATATGTACTGTGATTTTTCCTGTGCATACATACCTATGATAAAGTTTAATTTGTGTTAGGCACAGTAAGAAATTAACAACAATAAAAAACTTACAATATACTGTAATAAAACAAAAATCATAATGCAAAAATTCATAATGAAAAAGTTGAATGGATTTAGTCACATAAAAACATCAACATTTGTGATACTGAAAAAGTACTATAAATAAAAGTAAAACCAAATGAAAACTGAAATTAAAAATAAAGAGCTAGGGCCAGCCTATGGTGGTTCATGCCTGTAATCCCAGTATTCTGGGAGGCCAAAGCAGGAGAATTGTTTGAGGCCAGGAGTTCAAGACCAGCCTGAGCAACATAGCGAGACCCTGTCTCTAAAAATAAAAAAATAAAAAGCTGTTGTAGACTAGTAAGAAAAATAAACACATCAATAGAAATATAGGCAAAGGACATGAGAAGGCATTCTGGCCAAGCGCAGTGGCTCACGCCTGTAATCTCAGCACTTTGGGAGGCCGAGGCAGGCGGATCACTTGAGGTCAGGAGTTTGAGACCAGCCTGGCCAATGTGGCAGTGAAGCCCCGTTTCTACTAAAAATACAAAAAAAAAAAAAAAAAAAAGCCAGGCGTGGTGGCTTGTGCCTGTAATCCTAGCTACTCGGGAGGCTGAGGCAGAATTGCTTGAACCCGGGAGGCAGAGGTTGCAGTGAGCCAAGATCGCACCAGATCGCACTTCACTCCAGCCTGGGTGACAGAGTAAGACCCCATCTCAAAAAAACAAAACAAAAAACCCAAGAGAGAGAGAAGGCATCCACAAAAGAAACACAAATGTTTCACAAAGGTATAAAAAGATACTTAACTTCACAAACAATAAAACCATAAAACCTGGCCTATACTAAAACCTAATTCAGTGATTTTTTATTTTATTATGTTTTTTGAGACATGGTCTCCATCATACAGACTATAGTACAGTGGCTGGTGTGATCACGGCTCACTGCAGCCTGAACCTTCCAGGCCCAAGCGATCCTCCTGCCTCTGTCCCACCTACTGCTACCTTGTAGCTGGGACTACAGTTACATGCCAACATGCCTGGCTAATTTTAAAGTTTTTTTATAGAGACAAGGTCTGACTATATTGCCCAGGCTGGTTTTGAACTCCTGGGCTCAATGAATCTTCCTGCCTCGGTCTCCCAAAGTGCTGGGGTTACAGATATAAGCCATTGCGCTTGGCCCAAGTGATATTTTAAAGTTTTATACTAACTGATAATGTGTTTTGCCATTTAAGCTACTGAAAATCATGATAAAGAAATATGACAGACTTGTTCTTTTTTTTTTTTTTTTTTTTTTTTGAGACAGAGTCTTGCTCTATCGCCCAGGCTGGAGTGCAATGGCACAATCTTCGCTCACTGCAACCTTTGCCTCCTGGGTTCAGGCGAATCTCCTGCCTCAGCCTCCTGAGTAGCTGGGATTACAGGCGCATGCCAACATGCCTGGCTAATTTTTGTATTTTTAGTAGAGATGGGGTTTCACCATGTTGGGCAGGCTGGTCTGGAACTCCTGACCTCAGGTGTTCCACCCACCTCCGCCTCCCAGTCTTGAATTACAGGCGTGAGCCACCGCACCCGGCCAGACTTTTTCTTTTTAACTAACAGTTAAGGAGAATGGAATCAGTTTGTCAATGTTTCAACACATAAAAATTTAATTTATAGAGCTTGTTTATTTTTTCAAAACTAGCATTAATAAAAGAATAAACAGGAATGTTCTTCCTTATTTACAAAAGTTCCTTGGGACATTATCCTAGCTACACCCACTTAATACAAAAAAATTGAAAAGCTGAACCAACCTTTTGTAATTCTTCACCTTTTTTCTTCATGTAGGAGCAAGCAAAGAAAGCTTTCTTGGCAATCGATACCAATCCCTAGATATATTTTACATTTACTATTATAACTCATTTGGAATCTTTAAACAAGTCTCTAAAAGTGACTTGTCTAAAAGTGAATACAGACTACAGAAAACACTTGCTGCCTTTTAGCTACAGGGGCAAAAAAGGATTCAGACAGGGCCTCGGAGGCCAAGGCTACTGGACAGCTTTATCCCACTGCACTGAGGTGTGGATCAGTTTACAAAGTTGTTTTTTTTTGAGACAAGGTCGCCTTCTGACCCCAGGTTGGAGCGATGTGGTGCAACCACTGCTCAAGGCAGCCTCAACCTCCCAAGCTCAAGCCATCTTCCCACCTCAGCTTTCCAAGTAGCAGGGACTACAGGCACATGCCACCAAGCCTGGCTGGTTTTTTTTTTTACTTGTCTTTTCTTTTGTTTTGAGACGAAGTTTTGCTCTTTCGCCCAGGCTGGAGTGAAGTGGCATGATCTCGGTTCACTGCAACTTCCGCCCCCCAGGTTCAAGCGATTTTTTTTTTTTTTTTTTTTTTTTTGAGACGGAGTCTTGCTCTGTCGCCCAGGCTGGAGTGCAGTGGCGCGATCTCGGCTCACTGCAAGCTCCGCCTCCCGGGTTCACGCCATTCTCCGGCCTCAGCTTCCTGAGTAGCTGGGACTACAGGCGCCCGCCACTGCGCCCGGCTAATTTTTTTCTATTTTTAGTAGAGACGGGGTTTCACCATGGTCTCGATCTGCTGACCTTGTGCTCCGCCCGCCTCGGCCTTCCAAAGTGCTGGGATTACAGGCGTGAGCCACCGCGCCCGGCCTCAAGCGATTATCCTGCCTCAGCCTCCCAAGTAGCTGGGATTACAGGCATGTGCCACCACGTCCGGCTAATTTTTGCAGTTTTAGTAGAGATGGAGTTTCACCATGTTGGACAGGCTGGTCCCGACCTCTTGACCTCAGCCTCCCAAAGTGCTAGGATTACAGGCCTGAGCCACCACACCTGGCCTCTTTTTTTTTTTTTAGATGGAATCTCACTCACTCTGCCACCCAGGCTGGAAAGCAGTGGCACAATCTCTGCTCACTGCAACTTCTACCTTCCAGGTTCAAGCAGTTCTCTTGCCTCATCATCCCGAGTAGCTGGGATTACAGGCGTGCACCACCACGCCTAGCTAATTTTTGTATTTTTTTTGTGGAGACGGGGTTTCACCATGTTGGCCAGGCTGGTCTTGAACTCCTGGACTCAAGTGATCTGCCCACCTCGGCCTCCCAAAGTGCTGGGATTACACGTGTGAGCCACTTTGCCTTGCCTAAGGCTAATTAAAAACAATTTTTGTTTTTTGAGATGGAGTTTCGCTCTTGTTGTCCAGGCTGGAATGCAATGGTGTGATCTTGGCTCACTGCAACCTCTGCCTCCTGGGTTCAAGTGATTCTCCTGCCTCAGCCTCACGAGTAGCTGGGATTACAGGTGCCCACCACCACGCCTGGCTAATTTTTGTATTTTTAGTAGAGACGGGGTTTCTCCATGTTGGCCAGGCTGGTCTCGAACTCCTGGGCTCAAGTGATCCTCCTGCCTCGGTGTCCTAATATGCTGGGATTACAGGTGTCAGCCACGATTCCTGGCCCATAGTTTTGTTAACAGCTTCCTGGGCAGTCTCCCGACCTATTTCCAGTGACACCAGGCTTCATTCAGTCTGTTCATCACTGTGACTGAGAGGAAAGCACTGGAATGAGTATTCATTCTGTTTTAAGCAAATTCATGGTTTCCAGGCTGAGCATCACTATTCCTAGAAGTAAAGCATGGAAGTGAGTAGGCACACTGTACAGGAACACATACACGATATACAGAGAAAGTGACCCTACAGAAAACACTGCTGAGGCTACCCTACTGGTCACTCTAGAGCAGACCACCTGCAACAGAATCACCCAGAACATCCAAAAAATAAAGAAAAATAATGATAACTAATATTTATTAAGTACTTCCCATGTGTTCTAAGTGCTTTACCATATTCATTCATTCCTTTAATCCTTGGGGAAAAACCTGTAAGTAGGCTCCCGTCACTAGCCCCATTTTACAGGCGAGGAGACTGAAGAACAGGAAGGTGAAGTCATTTGCCAGTATGCTTGACTGCTGGAAGGGAGGGAGGCTGTGCAAGGAGAGCTGCATGTTTATAGTGCTCCTGGGTTCGTTCTAAGTCTGAGAATCACGGAGTACAGGACTTTCAGGGCTAGAGTTTTTATTTTTTACTTTTTTATTATTTATTTTTATTTATTTTTTTTTTTGAGACGGAGTCTTGCTCTGTCACCCAGGCTGGAGTGCAGTGGCCAGATCTCGGCTCACTGCAAGCTCCGCCTCCCAGGTTCACGCCATTCTCCTGCCTCAGCCTCCCGAGTAGCTGGGACTACAGGCGCCCGCCACCTCGCCCGGCTAGTTTTTTTTTTTTGTATTTTTTAGTAGAGACGGGGTTTCACCATGTTAGCCAGGATGGTCTCGATCTCCTGACCTCGTGATCCGCCCGTCTCGGCCTCCCAAAGTGCTGGGATTACAGGCTTGAGCCACCGCGCCCGGCCATATTTTTTACTTTTTTATGGGATGCACAAACTGCAGAGAAATGGAGTCTATGCACCGAGGCAGCAGTTTGTCACAGAAAGTGGAAACCAGCTAGAATCCTTTTCAATCCCTTAAAAGAGAGGTTCGCAGGGGCAGACTGGAGGGAAGGGTCTGGGCTAGGAGATCTTCAAACCTCTTCTTTGGATTTCCCAGTGGCCTCCGACAGTACCTCATTCCAGGACTTCCATGATTACTCTGAAAAGCAAGGAATCCTAGCTTCCCAGGATGTGAGAGGGAGTCCCAGTCCTGTGGGAGGGAAGTTGTGCAAGTGAAAGAGGATGGATCCCATAGCACAGATGGCCTAGGTTTCTACCACCGAGGGCCTGGGCACATGAAGTTCCTTACCCGCAGCCTGTTTCTTTCAGGATCTCCCTGCCAAGATGTGAATCAGCCTTTTTTTTTTTTTTTTTTGAGACGGAGTCTCGCTCTGTCACCAGGCTGGAGTGCAGTGGCACCATCTCGACTCACTGCAACCTCCTCCTCCCGGTTCAAGCAATTCTCCTGCCTCAGCCTCCTGAGTAGCTGGGACTACAGGCATGTGCCACCACGCCCGGCTAATTTTTTGTATTTTTAGTAGAGACGGGGTTTCACCGTGTTAGCCAGGATGGTCTCAATCTCCTGACCTCGTGATCTCTCACCTCGGCCTCCCAAAGTGCTGGGACTACAGGCGTGAGCCATTGCGCCCGGCCTGTGCCTGGCTTATTACTATTATTTTAAAATTAATTAATAAAATAATATTTAAAAATGTCAATTTTAGACTCGGAGTGGTAGCTCATGCCTATAATTCCAGTACTTTGGGAGGCCGAGGTAGGGGGCTCACTTCAGGTCAGGAGTTCGAGACCAGCCTGGCCAACATGGTGAAACCCTATTTCTACTGAAAATACAAAAACTAGCTGGGTGTTGTGGCATGTGTCTGTAATCCCAGCTACTTGGGAGGCTGAGACAGGAGAATTGCTTGAACCCAGGAGGTGAAGGTTGCAGTGAGCTGAGATCACGCCACTGTACTCCAGCCTGGGCAAGAGAGAGAGACTCCGTCTCAAACAAACAAACAAACAAACAAACAAAAAAAGCTGGGTGCGGGGACTCACATCTGTAATCCCAGCATTTTGGGAGGCCGAGGTGGGCGGATCACGGGGTCAGGAGTCCGAGACCAGCCTGGCCAAGATGGTGAAACCCTGTCTCTACTAAAAATATAAAAATTAGCTTGGCGTGGTGGCGGGCGCCTGTAATCCCAGCTACTTAGGAGGCTGAGGCAGAGAATAGCTTGGACCTGGGAGGCGGAGGTTGCCGTGAGCCGAGATCGTGCCACTGCACTCCAGCCTGGGCATCAGAGTGAGATTCTGTCCCAAAAAAACCCACAAAAAACAAAAAACTTTTTACATCATGTCTATATATTTCAAAAAGAAATTAATAGACTCTGCTTCATTCTTTTTTATATTATAAAGGGTATTGATTGTGACCAACTAAGCTAATTTCACCATCCTCTAATGGGTGACAACCTGCAGTTTGAAAAACACTGCCATCATTTACTAATTAATGACTAAAATATTGACAGAATGTACAAAGAAAGAGAACAGGCTGGGAGCGGTGGCTCACACTTGTAATCCCAGCACTTTGAGAGGGTGACGTGGGTGGATCATGAGGTCAGGAGATCGAGACCTGCCTGGCCAAGATGGTGAAACCCCGTCTCTACTAAAAATACAAACAATTAGCCAGCAGTAGTGGCATGTGCCTATAGTCCCAGCTACTCGGGAGGCTGAGGCAGGAGAATCACTTGAACCTGGGAGGCGGAGGCTGCCGTGAGCCGAGATCGCGCCACAGCACTCCAGCCTGGGCAACGAGCAAAACTCCATCTCAGAAAAAAAAAAAAAGAAAACAAAGAAAAAATAGAAACAAAAACTTTTGCACTATAGGATCATTTCCTTCAGGACACTAAGTGAAGAGGGTCTTGCTATATATTGTCAACTGGGTGTAGTGGGTTAAATTGTATACCTCAAAAAGATATGTCCAAGTTCTAATTCCTGATACTTGTGAATGTGGACTTACCTGGAAATAAGGTCTTTGCAGATGTAATTATCATTTTTCTGTTTTTCTTTTTCTTTTTTTTTGGAATGTAGTCTCGCTCTGTTGCCCAGGTTGGAGTGTAGTGGCACAATCTCAGCTCACTGCAACCTCTGCCTCCCAGGTTAAGCCATATAAAAATTTTTAAAATGATTCCTAAACTATAAGTTCTACAAAAAACAGGCATGAAAAAGGCTTAGTCCTATCCATGTACTAAATAGTACAATAGTACAATACTTCAATAAATAAAAGGCTGTAGTTGTATTAATGCATGAAAAGGCCAATCAATGTAATAGAACAGAAAACCAAAAATACACCCATATATATGCATAGAAATTTAATATTTAATAAAGGGGACAATTCAGATTACTGTGGAAAAGGCGGATTACTCAATCAAGGATTTAATTATCATTGGAATAAACAGGTTAACCTATTAAAAATCCATCTGAGGCCAGGTACGGTGGGTCACACCTGTAATCCCAGCACTTTGGGAGGCCAAGGAGGGTGGATCACTTGAGCCAAGGAGCTTGAGATCAGCCTGGGCAAGACAGTGAGACCTTGTCTCCACAAAAATAAAAACAATTTAAAAACTAGCCAGGCATAGTGGTCCATGCCTGTAGTCCCAGCTGCTCAGAAGGTTGAGCTAGGAAGGTAACTGGAGCCCAGGAATTTGAGGCTGCAGTGAGCTATGATCACACCCACCACTGCACTCCAGCCTGGGTAGCAGAGTGAGGCTCTGTCTCCAGCAACAACAACAACAATAACAACAAGAACAACAAAACAACAACAACAAAAAACAGTAAAATTAGATTTAAATATATATGTAAAATAATAAAAATTCATTTGAATTATACCTAACAACCTAAATCAAATCACACCTCAGGAACATCAGACATTTAAATGTAAAAAAGAAAACTCAAACCATACCAGAGGAAACCATTAGCAAATATTTTATAGTCATGGAATAAGGAGGGCATTCCTAAGAATGAAACAAAATCCACAGACAATAAACATAAAAAGATTCAGGCTGGGCACAGTGGCTCATGCCTGTAATCCCAGCACTTTGGGAGGCTGAGGCGGGGCAGATCATGTGAGGTCAGGAGTTTGAGACCAGCCTGACCAACAGGGAGAAATCCCGTCTCTACTAAAAATACAAAATTAGCCAGGCATGGTGGCGTGTGCCTGTAATCCCAGCTACTCAGGAGGTTGAGGCAGGAGAATCGCTTGAACCTGGGAGGTAGAGGTTGCGGTGAGCCAAGATCGTGCCATTGCACTCCAGCCTGGGCAACAAGAGTGAAACTCCGTCTCAAAATAAACAAAAACAAAAACAAAAAAAGGCTGAATATATTTTGTTGTATGTCTAAATCACATTTTGTTTATCCATTCATCTGCTCATGGATTCTTGGGTTGGTTCCACCTTTTGGCCACTGTGAATAATGCTATTATAAATACTGGCATCCGTACTTATTTCAGTCTCTGCTTTCAATTCTTTTGAATATAAACCTAAAAATTGAATTGCTGGGTCATAAGGTAATTCTCTAACTTTCTGAGGACACATCAAACTGTTTTTCACAGTGGCTACACCATTTTATATCACCAGTAATAACAAGGGTTCAAATTTCTCAATATCTTTGCCAACAATTTTGTCTTTTCCATCTTTTCTTTTCTCTCTCTTCTCTTTCTTTCTCTTTTTTTTTGATGGAGTCTTGCTCTGTTCAGTCTGGAGTGCAGTGGCGTGATCTCTGCTTACTGCAACCTCCACCTCCCAGGTTCAAGCAATTCTCGTGCCTCAGCCTCCTGAGTGGCTGGGACTACAGGCACCCGCCACCACAACCAGCTAATTTTTGCATCTTTTAGTAGAAACAGGATTTTGCCATGTTGGCCAGGCTGGTCTTGAACTCCTGACGTTAGGTGATCCACCTGCCTTGGCCTCCTAGAATGCTGGGATTACAGGTGTGAGCCACCGTGCTTGGCCCCATTTTTTTGATAATAGCCATTCTAATGGGTATGAATTGGTATCTCATTGTGGTTTTGATCTGCATTTCCCTAATGACTAGTGATGTTGAACCTCTTTTCACGTTCTTATTGGCCATTTGTATATCATCTTTGGAGAAATGTCTATTTAAGTCCTTTGCTTATAATTTATTGTTTGAGATAGGGTCTTGCTATGTTGCCCAGGCTGGTCTCAAACTTCTGGGCTCAGCAATCCCCCTGCCTCAGCCTCCTGAATAGTAGGGAGTATAAGTGTGTGCCAATGCACTTGGCTACTTTATGTTTCAATTGGGTTGTTATCCTGTATATTAATCTCTTATCAGATATATAATTTGCAAATTTTTTTCTCGTTCTGTGGGTTGTCTTTTCATTGTTCTTCATGTTCTTTGATGTACAAAAGTTTATAATTTTGATGAAATACAATTCATCTTTTTTGTTGTTGTTGCCTGTGCTTTTGGAGTCATATCTGAGAAATAATTGCCAAATCTAACATCATGAAGCTTTTGCCCTGTGTTTTCTTCTAACAGTTTTACATTTAGGTATTTGATCCACTTTAAGTTCTGTATATGGTAGGTATAAGGTAAGGAGTCCAGCAACATTCTTTTGTATGTAGATATCCAGCTTTCTAAGTACTATTTTTTGAAAAGACTGTCCCTCCTCCACTGAATGGTCTTGGCACCCTTGTTGAAACACAGGAGGACTTTAAAGTCAACTCAGATTTCTCAGCTTATTGTCTGGGCTCTTGATAACTGCTCCCTCGGTAAATGACAACATATATCAATGCAGTAGTGCCTATCATATGATAAGGCAAGGACTATTGAGCTAATGAAAGTAAAAAGCTTAGAAGAACACCTGTGGTATGTAGTAAAAGCTCAACAAATGTTGGCTATTTCATTATTAAGAGTGACACTAGAGTCCAACATCTCACTTGTTTTCATTAAAGGTTTTAACATTTTGCAGAGTCTGTTATGTAAGTCAGGCCAAAAAGTACTATACCCTGATCACAACTAATCTTTGGATTTTCCCCCAAGACATATCCTCATCCACTCCTTTGCTTCTAAGTTTATTTTGCTTCTTATAACAAGTGTTGCACTCAATACCCAAAGATAAATCTTGATCTTAACATATGGCATGCTTTTTGTCAATGCTTTTTCTATGGATACTACTAAGACCCTTAGGTTGGGTGAGTGTTAGAGTGCCACTGCACTGCACTTTAGCCTGGGTAACAAAGCCAGACCTTGTCTCCCCACAAAAAAAAGAAAAAGAAAAGGGGTCTTGCCATGTTGCCCAGACTGGTCTCAAATTCCTGGTCTCAAGCAATCCTCCCACCTTTGCCTCCCAAAATGTTAGGATTACAGGTATGAACCACTGCACCCAACCAACATTTCCACTTACACTTCACCAAAAGTTTCTTTCACTTCAGACTGATTTTCCAAGTGTACGCTAAGAGGCTTTTAGTTGTGTTGATGCCACAACTGCCAGTCTACTAATTAAGTCCAGGATTTAAATGCTAAAGACACAAGAACCTGAAAAAGGCTTACACAAACTCCTCTCAGCAAGAGCCCTTAGTCTCCATTCCCACCTTCCCCAGATCCAGCTCACAGTGACCAGTCACCAGGTACCTCTTTTTTTTTTTTTTTTTTTTTTTGAGACGGAGTCTCGCTCAGTTGCCCAGGCTAGAGTGCAATGGCACGATCTTGGCTCACTGCAACCTCCACCTCCCAAGTTCTAACAATTTTCCTGCCTCAGCCTGCCAAGTAGCTGGGATTACAGGAACCCACCATCATGCCCGGCTAACTTTTGTATTTTTGTAGAGATGGGGTTTCACCATGTTGGCCAGGCTGGTCTTGAACTCCTCACCTCATGCAGTCATCTCTTTTCTGTCCACCCAATTCCTTCTTCAGTACAGACAGAGTTCCTACTTTATTCTTCTCTCAACATAATAATTATTTTGGGGTTTCTGGGAAAAATTTATCTTACTTATTTCCATATATCAAAGGCCTATGCAGAACAGCTAAATAGATACTGATGAGAAATATACTACTAGACAAACTCTAACACTCACTTAACCTAAAGGTCTTAGAAATTTGTTCTGTAACACATTTTATTCAAACTACACTAGAGTCCTGCCTCTAACCAAGAGTAAGGGCTGAATGACTCCTTTTACCCTAGAGTGCACTAGTCTCTGAGATATACAGGGACTCCTCAATCAGTTCTCAGATGATTCTGCCTCTAGGAGCAGCAGAAACTAGAGGAAATCATGTCTGGGCTTACTTGAAGTTGTGTGCTTATCCAAAATCTGCCTTGCTCACTCAAGAGTCCAGGTATCACTGGTCTTTGAGGTCACTAGGCAGCATCCAGTCTTTGAAGCAAACCATTCCAGGTTTTTGACTCTGCTTTCCTGTCAATGTCAGCTAGAGGAACTCTTCTCCCTGCCTTGGCCCTGGCTGGTCCTGGTTCCACTCTGGCTCATTTGCTTCTGCACCTGGCCTAGGATACCACATGATTAATTCCTTCCTGTGTGCCTCTGGCCCAGGTTTGCCAAGGGAATGCACTCAGAGCAGCTCTACCTATTCCTGTCAATCAGTTGCTGGTTGAGCACTGGCACTGCACATACCTGCTCTACAGAATCTTAAACCTTCAGGAGTCTACCTGCTCACAGGTCCTGTGTTCCTACAGGCCTTCTTCATCAAGGGTGGGGTCACAGTTTTGCCCCAAGAGGGCAACCTGCCTCCTTGTTCCTGTACTGGCTTGAGACTCCTAGGCTGTGTGTGAACTAGCTGATAGGCCAGAAGCTTTAGGATGAAAAGAATACTGGAGAAGTCCTCAAAGTTAGAACTTTTATTGGTGTCTGTGTCCCCTCACTCCTGTTACCTATCTTGACCCTTCCCTACTTACCTTAGTGATTTTGTGATTTCAGTGAAAAAGACGCAACCTAGAGAAGACTGCGAGGTCCCATACCTTCCAGGTGGCAGAGTCGACCTTAGACAGGGTCTTGCTTTGTTGCCCGGGCTGGAATGCAGTGGTGCGATCTCAGCTCACAGCACCCTCGAACTTTCGGGCTCAAGCAATCCTCCCACCTCAGCTTCCCGTATAGCTGGGGCTACAGGCATGCACCACCATGCCCAGCTAATTTTTAAATTTTTTGTAGAGACAAGATCTCCCTCTGTTGCCCAAGCTGGTCTCGAACTCCTGGGCTCAAGCGATCCTTGCGATTTGGCCTCCCAAAGTGTTGGGATTACAGGTGTGAGCCACCGTTTCCGGCCTGACCTTTTGTAAATACTCCCAACTAATTGTTCAAATGGACTTGAACAAAAGAATCTTCTTCCCAATACTGCCAGAGAAGGCAAAATTCTTCAAATTCATGTTTGAGGCCATAAACCAACAGGATTAAAATGGAATCGGCAGCAAGCAATGACAAGAAACCCAAGACCACTCATTTCCCTCCAGCCCAAGTGGCAGATGGGATCTCAAATACACCACGGTGTGATGCGTGACAGGCTGTTCACTGGGGATGTGGAGCATTCAAAGTGCCCTGCAGAGGGTGGGCCTGGATCACCCCCCCCCCCACTGCAGACACCCCGCCCTAGGCAACATTCCTGGGGAGTCTGGACCTCCCTTGGTGGACGGACTCCCGAGGGTCTCTAGGGTTTTTCACCCCACGTCGGGGTGAACTGAAGGCATGGGAAGAGGCGGCCCCACAGCCTGGGTCCCCCAAACCCCCTCCGGGCTGAGAGCAAGAGATGCCGCCTGGAGGCCACTCACCAAGCAGCTCCGCTGGCTCGGCACTCCGCTGGGTCGTCCAGGTCTGGGTCCTTGCCACCGGCTCCTCCCTCCGCCCACCCTTGCTTCCCGGACTCAAGAGCTGCTGGGCTCTCGACGCGCCGGCAGTGGGCTCCGCAAGCTGTCTCCTGCACAGAGCAGGCGGGAGGAGGGCTCTCGGTTGCTTCCCCTGCCGCAGCCGCGCGCTTCCGGCGGGGTCGCCGCCACTTCCGCTCGAGCGCGCCTCGCGCGGCGCGAGCCGGGACCCCAGGAATGGTCGGGCGCGCGGCCCAGGAGGCACCGCTGTCTCCTCACAATCGACCGGGCCTGCAGCCGCCGCCGCCGCCACCGCCGCCCTACTCAGGGAGTGGCCCAGGCCGGCGGCGCGCCACCCTCACCTCCTTCATTCCTACCAAGCCCAGCCTTGGCTACCTGACCCCCGTGTGGTCTCGAACTCGGTTAGTCTGGTGAAGGGACAGAGAAGCCTGGGTTCCCGGCGGCATCACTGAGATGCTCAGTCCTGAATTCTGCCCTCCATTAGGATTATCTGCTTTGTGGGATAATTTCCTCATTGGTTGAGTCAGTGAGTTGCGTGTCTGCAAGAGAGCATCCTATCTGGTGGGTCTTCATCTAGTTCTTGCACATTTCTTACTAAGTTCATCCTAAGAATATCTTACAGATAAGGAAACTGAGCTGCAAAGAAGTGTAAAAACAGTGGAACAGGAGATAACAGTATAAAGAGAAAAAAACATAGCCTGACTTTCCTTTATCGTTAATTGATTTGGGGACATTTTAAACTTATAGAAAGAAAAGAAACACGGGTTTTGTTGACACTTCTCAAAACAAAATTGGTGTAACACCTTTAAAATGTAAACTGTTATGCTGGATATATTTGTATTATTTTGAAGTCATTTAAAGTAATGGCATGAGGTGTTGCCTGCTGTTGGACCAGTAGTTTCTTTTTAGTATTCCAGCAAAGGCATAGTGAGGAAATAGGAAAAAAGAAGGAAAGCTGTAACAGGAAAAAAGGAAAAGGAGGAGCAGATGAAAAGGGCAGGAAAGGTTTAACATTTACGTAGCACTTGCTATGCACCAGACACTTCTAAGCTCTTTAAATTTATTAACTCATCTAGTTCTCACCACAGCCCTATGAAATGGGTATACTGTTGTCACCTCTGGTTTACAAAAAAGGCGAGTGAGGTTCAGAGAGGTTAAGCAAGTGGCCCAAGGTCATATAGTAAGTGGCAAAACTTTTGCATGAGCGCATCAGTTTGGCCCCAGAGACTGTGCTTTTTTTTTTTATTTTTTTATTTTAAAAGGGCCTCTTTCCTGTTGCGCAGGCTGGAGTGCAGTGGCACCATCATGGCTCGCTGCAGCCCCAACCTGCCAGGCTCAATGAATTCTCTCACCTCAGCCTCCTGAGTAGCTGGGACCACAGGCACATACATACCACCTTCCCCAGCTAAGCTATTTTTTTTTTTTTTTTTTTGAGATGCAGTCTTACTCTGTCACCCAGGCTGGAGGGCAGTGGTGCCATCTTGGCTCACTGCAGTGTCCACTTCCTGGGTTCAAGCGATTCTCCTGCCTCAGCCTCCCGAGTAGCTGGGATTACAGGTGCCTGCCACCACGCCCAGCTAATTTTTGTATTTTTAGTAGAGATGGGGTTTCACCAGTAGTTGGCCAGTCTGGTTTCAAACTCCTGACCTCGTGATCCACCTGCCTTGGCCTCCCAAAGTGCTGGGATTACAGGTGTGAGCCACTGCTCCCGGCCTATTCTTTTTTTTTTTTTTTTTTTTGTATTTATTTATTTATTTATTTGTAGTGACAGGGTTTCACCACATTGCCGAGGCTGGTCTCAAATTCTTGGCCTCAAGGGGTCTGCCCGCCTCAACCTCCCAAAGTGTTGGGATTATAGGCATGAGCCACTGTGCCTGGTCCTAGAGTTTATGCTTATTTTTTATTGATTGATTGATTGATTGATTGAGACAGAGACTAGCTCTGTCGCCCAGGCAGTGGCGTGATCTTGGCTTACTGCAATCCCTGCCTTCTGGGTTCAAACCATTCCCGTGCTTCAGCCTCTCAAGTAGCTGGGATTACAGGCATGCGCCACCATGCCCAGCTAAGTTTTGTATTTTTAGCAGAGACGGGGTTTCACCATGTTGGCCAGGCTGGTGTCAAACTCCTTACCTCAGGTGATCCACCCACCTCGGCCTCCCAAAGTGCTGGGATTACAGGTGTGAGCCACCATGCCCAGCCTATGCTTCTAATCACCACACTATATTTCCTCTGAATAGAGGTTAAGACTTGAATCAACTGGATTTGATGCTACTGAGTAGGAGTAGACAAGAGAGGTTTGCAAGGAAATTACTCTTCCATGATGTGAGAGTATGGGCTAAAATGTTTCATAGAACAAAAATACCATGAATAAAGTTTAAAAAGAGGAAACATACAGTGCACAAAGAATTAATATCTGGAATAGATAGTGAAAACAAATGTATATAAGAAAAAGACAACCCTATAGAGAAATGGACAAATGTGTAAATAGACAATAGATGAAGAAGAATGAAATAAAACTGACCACATAAAGAAGATGCTTAACTGCGCTAGTGACGCTGGCATGCAAAGGAAAATAATAGAGAGATCCATTTTATCCCACACTGGCTAAAACTGAAATTTGAAAATATCAATTTTGTGGAAAAGTGAATATTCTTGGTAGAAGTATAAACCAGGATAGCCACTGCCAGGGGTGGGGGTAGATTTGGCAGTATTAATTGTAAAATATTAAAATTAAGTAATCTTTGAAGTAATATTGATTATAATGAAAAACACTGCTTCAGACATTCTAATTTAACTTTTTTATTCTACAGATAAACAGGAGTTCAAACAGAGGTATGCAAAATATTTAACTGGAAACATTTTTTGCATAATAGTTTAAAATTAGAAAAATGTAATTTCAGCAGGTAAATAAACTATGGTAATCATTTACTCATTCTCTAAACACATATTTGTTGATTTTTTACTAGGTATTAGGCATTATTCTGAACATTGAGGATAAATTGACAGTTATCTTTGTGAACTAGAGAAAGATGATAGGGTGGCTCAGGGGCTAATTAATATTCTCCAGCCCAGACCCTTCCCCTTAATTCTTTGTTACGTCTTGATAGAATGATTTCAGTTTGTTCTGTAAATCACACTGGACTCCCCTGTAATGACTACAGAAACAAAAAGGTTTTTTATATGGATATATGGGTATACCCCAATTTCAAGGTATAAAGGCACAATAGCAGACTCTAGGAATGAGGAAAGCTGGAAAGGAAGGGGCCATGCTGATACTGACCATCAAGAAAAGCTTGAAGAGATGTCTCAAATACCCTGATGACTTACTTTTCACTGAAATGCAAAGAAATTGGCATCTTAGATATGCTTCCAAAGATTGTGCCCTCCCCCCTGGACAGCTTTTAATGAAGGCAGGACTACAGCAAGAGAAACAGCCAGATAATTGGTTAAAAAGAAAGACTTGCAGGGGCTTGTTTCTTATTATGTTTATATGGTAAATGCCTAGTTAGGACAAAGACAAAGAGCTTGATCATGGTTTGCTCGCACTATCCCTGGTGAATAGATTCAATTACAAAAGAGATTGATGCCTCAACCATAGCAAAAACCTTGTCAAGCTCTCAACTTAGACCACAACATGCTTGTTTAAAAGTGTGGAGAAGGGGCCAAGAGAGGAAACAACATGACAAGGAGTTTATAAATCTAAAGGATGACTTTCTCTCTGCATCTAACTAGTATGTGACTGCTTCTGCATTCCCTTTGATCTGTTCTTGGCTTTCTGAATGTAAATATTTTTGTCCTAAAAATTGGGGACCAGATCTGGTCCTCTCAAGGGGAAGTAAGAAGAACCCCAATGTCTTTTTTCTTCCAGCTAATTTAAAATAATTGGATTTAGCCAGTTGTGGTAGTGCATGGCTGTAGTCCTAGTTATTCAGGAAGCTAGGGCAGGAGGATGGCTTGAGCCCAGGAACTCCAGGCTAGTGCGCTATAACTGCCGCTATGAATAGCTACTGCACTCCAGCCTGGGTGACAGAGCAAGACTCCGTCTCAAAAAAAAAAAAAAAAAAAAAAAAAGCATATTGGATTTGACAGCAGAAAGCCTTCCAAAATGAGGAAAGATGGGACCTGGACTCAGTAAAAATCCCAGCCTCCCAGAGTGCTGGGAGTACAGGTGTGAGCTACCATGCCTGGCCTAGGTATTTCATATATATGAAATCATACTGTA
This sequence comes from Macaca mulatta, assembly GCF_049350105.2. Taxonomy (NCBI): domain Eukaryota; kingdom Metazoa; phylum Chordata; class Mammalia; order Primates; family Cercopithecidae; genus Macaca; species Macaca mulatta. The sequence continues at coordinate 112,411,461 of NC_133409.1, forward strand.
TTTGTCTGAGGGTCAAAGAGTTTTACTTGGCCATGAATATCAGACAGCACAAGTTGCTCTTAACTATTTAAAGATGAATTATAATCAAGAACCAGAAAGGGCCAGGCCTGGTGACTCACACCTGTAATCCCAGCACTTTGGGAGGCTGAGGCAAGTGGATCACGAGGTCAGGAGATCGAGACCGTCCTGGCCAACATGGTGAAACCCTATCTCTACTAAAAATGCAAAAATTAGCTGGATGTGGTAGTGTGCGCCTGTAGTCCCAGCTACTTGGGAGGCTGAGGCAGAAGAATCTCTTGAACCTGGGAGGCAGAGGTTGCAGTGAGTCAAGATCATGCCACTGCACTCTAGTCTGGCGACAGAGTGAGACTTCGTCTCAAAAAAAAAAAAAAAAAAAATTCCCAACAAGACCCCAGACATCCCCAGTTGGTTACTATTGTTAGAGAATCCCCAAACCAAATTCCTAGGGAAGGCTATGCCTTGCTCTTTGTTTTTGTTTATTCTTTTGAGACGAACTCTGTCACCCAGGCTGGATTGGAGTGGTACGATGAAAGCTCACTGAAGTCTTGACCTCCTGGGCTCAAGCAGTCTTCCTACCTCAGCCTCTAAAGTAGCTGGGACTATAGGTCCATGCCACCATGCCCAGCTAATTTTAGTATTTTTTGTAGAGATGGAGTTTCGCCATGTTGCCCAGGCTGGTCTCAAGCTCTTGGGCTCAAGCAAGCTGTCTGCCTGCCTCAGCCTCCTAAAGTATTAGGATTACAGGCTTGAGCCACTGTGCCCCACTGGCCATGCCTTTTAATATATATTAGTCAGAACCTTCTTTGAGAAATTTTTGGTAAGGATCTGCTGGTAATTTTAATTATGTTAACTCAGGTGCACCTCTAGATAATTTACTTAAAGCATTTTATTTTATAAACATTAAGCCCATGCCTTAGTAGAAAGAATATAAACCTTAACATAAGGAGAGTTGGGTTCCAGTTCGAACTCCACCATTTACTGGTTAGACACCTGTTGAAACTTATCTTAAAATCAGTTTCCTGATAGTAAAATGGGGATAACAGGAGTGTGGATTATATAAGATGAGACACGTGGAAATGTCTTACCAACTGACAGGCACCCTTCTCCTACCATGGTAAACTGTCTGTTAATAGTTTTAAGAACTTTCTATCCTGCTGCTTTTTGATGACTAAATATCATTTGTAACGCCAGACTCCCTGACTGGCTTATATCTAAAACGAGTCTATAAAGCAAATGTTGAAAGAGTTCAGATAGTTCACAGACTGCCAATAAAAATTGTCTACACATAATGGCCATTTTTTAATGAGAATAATATTTTCTATAAGTTTATAAATAATATACTCAACAGTTGTTCAATGAAGCTATTTTCTAGAAATGAATTGTTCAATGTTATAATGCTCCTGAGGCCTAGCACAGCACCTGCCAAATAGTAGGCACTAAATAATTATTTGTTGAATAAATGAATGAAAGTCTTCTTAATGGCTAGGAATTTATTCTAATACTGAATAAAAAAGGACCTGTAAAGGAGTGAAGCACATTCTTTTTTTTTTTTTTTTTTTTTTTTTTTTGAGACGGAGTCTCGCTCTGTCACCCAGGCTGGAGTGCGGTGGCCGGATCTCAGCTCACTGCAAGCTCCGCCTCCCGGGTTCACGCCATTCTCCTGCCTCAGCCTCCCGAGTAGCTGGGACTATAGGCGCCCGCCACCTCGCCCGGCTAGTTTTTTGTATTTTTTAGTAGAGACGGGGTTTCACCGTGTTAGCCAGGATGGTCTCAATCTCCTGACCTCGTGATCCGCCCGTCTCGGCCTCCCAAAGTGCTGGGATTACAGGCGTGAGCCACCGCGCCCGGCCGAGCACATTCTAAATTACTAAGCCTAAGGAGATAAATGTATATGCCTGACCTTTGGAAAGTAATCCACTTTGATTTTACTAAAACATTCCTAGGGAAGAATCTCATGATTGTCTAAGGTACCACAGTATTTCTAACTCCATTCAAACTTCAGGCTCGACAATCATGGCTCTGTGCTAGTTTTTATTACACAAATTTCTAGAAAATACTTCTTCTCATAAAGGTCTGTATAAACTTAGTGTAGTTTAAGGAGTTTGACCTATCACCTTTTTTTTTTTTTTTTTTTGAAACAGGGTCTCACTCTGTTACCCAGGCTGGAGTGCAGTGGCGCGATCTTGGCTCACTGCAACCTCCACCTCCCAGGTTCAAGCGATTCTCCAGCCTCAGCCTCCTGAGTAGCTGGGATGAAAGGCACCTGCCACCGCACCCAGTTAATTTTTGTATTTTTAGTAGAGATGGAGTTTCACTATGTTGGCCAGGCTGGTCTTGAACTCCCGACCTCAGGTGATCTGCCTGCCTCGGCCTCCTAAAGTGCTGGGATTGCAGGCATGAGCCAACGTGCCTGGTGTGACCTGTCACTTTCTAATGACCGCAAGCAATAATCCCACTAAAGGATGCTTGCCTGAAGCATTTTCTTGAGGAAACTGGTAAAAAAAAAAAAAAAAAAAAATAGCCAGGAGTTGTGGCTAATGCCTGTAATCCCAGCACTTTGGGAGGCCAAGAAGTGGTGGTGGGGGGGTGGATCACTTGAAGTCAGGAGTTCAAGACCAGCCTGGCCAACATGATGAAACCTTGTCTCTATTAAAAACGCAAAAATTATCTGGACGTAGTGGCATGCCCCTATAATCCCAGCTACTCAGGAGGCTGAGGTGGGAGAATTGCTTGAACCTAGGAGGCAGAGGCTGCAGTGAGCCAAGCATCTGACTACTGCACTCCAGCCTGGGTGACAGAGTGAGAGACCCTGTCTCCAAAAAAAAAAAAAAACCTTATTATTTTTTTTAGTAAACCAATAATTGAAAAAAATTCAGATAAGTCATTTTCATTTGAATTTAAAATTTTGTTTTTTGAATATATAATATCTTTATTGCGTTCAAAATTCAAAAAGTGCTTTTAATGAAAAAGATACTCGCCAAATCCTGTCTGTCAGTTATACAGTATCATTTCTTGTAAGAAACCTGTTTCTTTTTTTTTTTTTTTTTGCTTTTTTCTTTTTGAGACGGACTCTCGCTCTTGTTCCTCAAGCTGGAGTGCAGTGGGGCAATCTCGGCTCACTGCAAACTCCGCCTCCCAGGTCATTCTCTTGCCTCAGCCTCCCTAGTAGCTGGGACTACAGGCACCTGACACCATGCCTGGCTAATTTTTTGTATTTTTAGTAGAGATGGGGTTTCACTGTGTTAGCCAGGATGGTCTCGATCTCCTGACCTTGTGATCCGCCTGCCTTGGCCTCCCAAAGTGCTGGGATTATAGGCTTGAGCCACCGCGCCCGGCTGTAAAAAACCTGTTTCTAATTTATTGTGTACCCTTAGTTCTCAGATAAATACACATACACAATTTCTTTTCTTCCTTTTTGTGTATAGATGGCATCATACAGTACACTCTTTAGCACCTGGCCATTTTTTAACTTAATATATCTTGTGGGTGGTTGCATTTTAGAGCAGAAACACTTTCTTGTAATTTCTTATAGCTATGTAGTCTTTCATTTATTTATTTATTTATTTTTAAATTTTAAGACAGAGTCTTATTCTGTTGCCCAGGCTGCAGTGCAGTGGCCCAATCTCAGCTCACTGCAACCTCTGCCCCCCTGGCTCAAGTGATTCTCCTGCCTCAGCCTCCCTAGGAGCTGGGATTACAGTCACGCACCACCACGCCTAGCTAATTTTTGTATTTTTAGTAGAGATGGGGTTTCTCCATGTTGGCCAGGCTGGTCTCAAACTCCTGACCTCAAGTGATCCACCCGCCTCGGCCTCCCAAAGTGCTGGGATTACAGGCATGAGTCACTGTGCCCAGCCTGAATCTTTTTATGTTTATTGTCTGTGGATTTTGTTTCATTCTTAGGAATGCCCTCCTTATTCCATGACTATAAAATATTTGCTAATGGTTTCCTCTGGTATGGTTTGAGTTTTCTTTTTTACATTTAAATGTTTGATGTTCCTGAGGTGTGATTCGATTTAGGTTGTTAGGTATAGTTCAAATGAATTTTTATTATTTTTATTATTTTACATATATATTTAAATCTAATTTTATTGTTTGTTGTTGTTGTTGTTGTTGTTGGAGACAGAGCCTTACTCTGTCACCCAGGCTGGAGTGCAGTGGTGTGATCATAGCTCACTGCAGCCTCAAATTCCTGGGCAGCCTCAAATTCCTGGGCTCCAGTTATCTTCCCACCTCAATCTCCTGAGCAGCTGGGACTACAGGCATGGACCACTATGCCTGGCCAATTTTTCAATTATTTTTATTTTTGTGGAGACAAGGTTTCACCGTCTTGCCCAGGCTCATCTCAAGCTCCTCCTTCAAGTGATCTCAAGTGATCCTCCCTCCTTTACCTTCCAGAGTGCTGAGATTACAGGTGTGCCCCACTGCACCTGGCCTCAAATGGATTTTTAATAGGTTAACCTGTTTATTCCAATGATAATTCAATCCTTGATTGAATAGTCTGCCTTTTCCACAGTAATTTGAATTGTCTCCTTTATTAAATTTCTATGCATATATATGGGTGTATTTTTGGTTTTCTGTTCTATTTCATTGATTGGTCTTTTCATGCATTAATAAAATTATAGCCTTTTATTTATTGAAGTATTGTACTATTTAGTACATGGATAGGACTAAGCCTTTTTCATGCCTGTTTTTTGTAGAACTTGTAGTTTAGGAATTACTTTAAAATTTTTACATGGTTTAAAAAATCAAAAGGATGATCTTTTATGACATAAAATTATATAAAATTCAGTTTGTGTTTATAAATAAAGGTTTTTTTTTTTTAAACTTATTTTTTGAGACGGAGTCTGGCTGTGTCACCCAGGCTGGAGTGCAGTGGCGCGATCTCGGCTCACTGCAAGCTCCGCCTTCCGGGTTCACGCCATTCTCCTGCCTCAGCCTCCCGAGTAGCTGGGACTACAGGCGCCCGCCACCACGCCCGGCTTTTTTGTATTTTTAGTAGAGACGGGGTTTCACCCTGTTAGCCAGGATGGTCTCGATCTGCTGACCTTGTGATCCGCCCGCCTCGGCTTCCCAGAGTGCTGGGATTACAGGCGTGAGCCACCGCGCCCAGCCTAAATAAAGTTTTATTGGGACAGAGCAGTACCCATCATTTATGTATTGCCTCTGACCCCTTTTGCACTGCATTCGATGAGTGGATAATTTATTATTTTTTTTTTCGAGGTAGGATCTCAGTCTGTTGCCCAGGCTGCAGTGCAGTTGCATGATCTCAGCTCACTGCAATCTTCGCTTACCTGTCTCAAGCCGTTCTCCAGCCTCAGACTCCTGAGTAGCTATGACTATAGTCATGAGCCACCATGGTTGGCTAATTTTTTTTTTTTTTTAATTTGTAAAATTCTATTTATTTATTTATTTTTTGTCTTTTGAAGAAATGGGGTTTTGCTATGTTGCCCAGGCTGGTCTCCAGCTGCTGAGTTCAAAGTGAACCACCTGCCTTGGCCTCCCAAAGTGCTGGGATTACAGGTGTGAGCCATTGAACCCAGCCTGAGTGAGGCTGGTTTTGACACAGACTTCATGCCACAGAGTATAAAATATTTACTATCTGGCCCTTTATAGAAAATGTTTGTCTGACAATTGCTCTAAATTACCAGAAGAGCTAATTTACTCTAAATACATTGTGATATCTGTAGAAAAATTTTCAACGAAATAATTATTAGGATATGATTTAGGGCCAGCGCAGTGGCTCACACCTGTAATCCCTCCAGTTTGGGAGGCTGAGGAAGGCAGATTGCTTGAGCCTACAAGTTAGAGATCAGCCTGGGGAACATAGGGAGACCCCCATCTCTACAAAAAATAGGAAAATTAGCTGGGCGTGGTGGCTCAGGCCTGTAGTGCCAGCTACTCAGGAGGCTGAGGCATAAGAATTGTTTGAGCCTGGGAGGTGGAGGTTGCAGTGAACCCAGATTCCACCACTGCAGTCCAGCCTGCGTGACAGGGTGAGACCGTGTTGGAAAAAAATAAAAAATTTTAAAAAAGGATGATTTAGGCCAAGGCCTGGGCCCTGTGGCTTATGCCTATAATCCCTCTACTTTGGGAGGCTGAAATGGGCCAATCTCTTGACCCCAGTAGTTCAAGATCAGCCTGGGCTACTCAGGAGGCTGAGATGGGAGGATTGAATGAGTGCGGAAGGCTAAGGGTGCAGTGAGCTGTGATCTTGCTACTGTACTCCAGCATGGAGGACAGAATGAGACCCTGTCTCAGAAAAAAAAAAAAAGAAAAGAAAAAGAAAAAGAACATTTTTTAAAAAAAGGATAAGATTTAATTTAAATTATTTTTGTCATCGAACTGTGTACTTCCTTGAGTGCGAAATAGCTGAATCTATGGTTTTAGTACAGTTGCAATTATATGAGTTTTCTCATGTCCAAAATAGAAGACATTGAAACATTTCTTTTTATGTTTATATTTTCTGGTATACATTCAGTGATACTTAAAAATTAAGATGGGAGTGAAACTTTTTATGCATTAGATGTAAATATTTTTCTGGTACATGTTTAGGTTAGAGGGCCGATGATTGGCTTTCTATAGTATTTTTGTTTGCTATAGGTTCTTTGATTCAACATTAAGTCTAGTGTCCTTGAGAATAATTTTTTGACTTTTATTAAATTTATTGGAGCTATTCCCAGTGTATTTTCTCAGGTTTGATAGAAATATCACTGCAGACTTTCTCATACTAGTTGTATTAATAGGATTTCTCTCCAGCAAGCTACATAGTAAGAGAATTCCAACTGAATGACTTTGATTTTTAATGTATAAATAGGACTTTTTCTCTCATTTATTTATTTTTTGCTACACGATAAAGTGGTAAGGATTTTTCTATAATATTAGTTTTTTGGTACTCAATAAGACCAGAACTACTGCATATACATTTTAATTATAAATTATTTGATGCTAGGGTGGGCACAGTGGCTCAGCCTGTAATCCCAGAACTTTGGGAGGCCGAGGCGGGTGGATCGCTTGAGGTGAGGAGTTTGATGACACCAGTCTGGCCGACATAGCAAAACCTGTTTCTACTAAAAATACAAAAAGTAGCACGCTTGTAATCCCAGCTACTCAGAAGGCTGAGACAGGAGAATTCCTTGAACCCGGGAGGTGGAGGTTGCAGTGAGCCAAGATTGTGCCACTGCACTGCAGCCTGGGCAACAGAGTAAGACTCCATATCAAAAAAAAAAAATTATTTGATGCTTAATATTATATAACTTGGAAAGTGCTTATGAATGAAAATAATCAAGATATACTTTGTGCTTTTCACTCTTGAGGTTTTATGTGATAAAACATTGCTACCGGCCGGGCGCGGTGGCTCAAGCCTGTAATCCCAGCACTTTGGGAGGCCGAGACGGGCGGATCACGAGGTCAGGAGATCGAGACCATCCTGGCTAACACAATGAAACCCCGTCTCCACTAAAAATACAAAAAAATTAGCCGGGCGTGGTGGCGGCGCCTGTAGTCCCAGCTACTCGGGAGGCTGAGGCAGGAGAATGGCGGGAACCCGGGAGGCGGAGCTTGCAGTGAGCCGAGATCACGCCACTGCACTCCAGCCTGGGTGACAGAGCGAGACTCCGCCTCAAAAACAAACAAACAAACAAACAAACAAAAAAAAACATTGCTACCTACAGTTCATTCTCCCTCCTTGGAAAGTGGAACATTGCTGATCTCAATCAAAATGAGAGAAGTATGTAAAAGGGACCAGAATTATGTAGCATGCTTTGAACAGCAAGTAACAGGAAACACTGGTCCAGTTGGATGCTAATAAAGCACTGTATTATTGCCAATAGCAGGCATTCCAGGCATATTATGCCAAGGGCTCAAATTCAGTTTCTTGGTTTGCCTCCCTTTCCGCTTTGTGTTGGCTTCCTCTTCAGGTTGGTAGCAAAATACTTGTAGCTGATTCCAAAATCATATCCTGCTATAAACACTGTGAGAAGGAAAGAAGAGACAAGTTCTTTTTTGTGTCTCTCTTCAGAAATGAGACAACCTCTGCTGGAAGCCTCCTTTAGGTTTTACTTCATTTCAAAACTGGGACATGTGCCATTTCCTAAAGCAATCACTGGCAAGGGGAATTAGATTATCATGATTAGTCTAATCACCTGGAATTAAATTGATGTTAGGAGTTAGTGTCCATCAGGACTAAGCAGAGTTCTCTTTTTCTATGTTTTGACATCATGTGGGAGTTGAAAAACTGCAACTGTCAGCCAGAGATTGACAGAGTGATGGAGCCACTGAATAAGAAATGGATTTTATGACCTGGGAACATGAGAAGCTATGCTAAATGAAACTCATACATTTGAAGCTGCCAATTTCTCATAGATTATCTATTTGTTCAAGTGTAAGGAATCTTGAGAACTCATGTAGGATGCAATAGAAACTATATTTTATTTGAGTGCATATTTGTTAACATATTCCTGCTTTTTAAATACTCTACAATCAGGCTGGGTGCAGTGTCTCATGCCTATAATCCCAGTGCTTTGGGCGGCTGAGTCGGGAGGATCACTTGAGCCCAGGAGTTTGAGACTGCAATGAGCTATGATCATGACACTATTCTCTGGCCTGGGCAATAGGGCAAGACCCTGTCTCTGAAAACAAAACAAAATAATAAAAACAAAAATAGGCCGGGCGCGGTGGCTCATGCCTGTAATCCCACCACTTTGGGAGGTCGAGGTGGGCGGATCACGAGGTCAGGAGATCGAGACCATCCTGGCTAACACGGTGAAACCCCAACTCTACTAAAAATACAAAAAATTAGCTGGGCGCAGTGGCGAGCGCCAATAGTCCAGTTACTCAGGAGGCTGAGGCAGGAGAATGGCGTGAACCTGGGAGGTGGAGTTTGCAGTGAGCCGAGATTGTGCCACTGCACTCCAGCCTGGGCAATGTCTCAAATAAATAAATAAATAAATAAATAAATAAATAAAATGAAAACAAAAATAAAAACCCCTTTACCATCAGAAAGTTATCGACACTTTTGGTTTCAGATGTGTCCGTCTTGCTGTGAGTCCACATCCAGCAGGGACAGGCAAAGCCAAGAGCACCAGGGCTCCTCTCCTTCCTGTGTGTGTGCACCTTCCCATGAATATACAAAATAAAGATGATTACTTTACTCCATGTGTTACACTTGCAAATCTTGCCTTTTTTTATTGCTCTAAAATGTGAGGTAACCAAGATTTTGCATAAGTAGCAATAGACAACTTACTGCACACTATCTCTGACTCTGTTTCTGGTCCTATATGGTACTTTGGATAATATTATTTTGATAATTATGCATGAATAATTTTTCCAGTAGCACCAGCTGGCCCTAGCTGGCAGCCACCCCTTCCCAGTACATAAGTGCTTTGTTGTTTTTGAAAGATAATTTTTAAATGTTGAATATAATTTTTTTTTTCCAAGAGACTGGGTTTCACTCTCACCTCGGCTGGAGTGCAATGGCATGATCATAACACACCTTGAACTCCTGAGTTCAAGCAATCCTCCTGCCTCAGCTTCCTGGTAGCCACCACATTGGTGAGCTGGATTTTTTTATTTTTTAAGCTTTAACACAAAAGTGAAATGGTTTCTTTATTTCACCAAAGGGTTAATAATTGAGAAAGTGATTATCAACATGTACACAAAGCTAATTAGAAGATTAGCTTTCTCAATAGAAATCCAAGTGTCCTGTTAACACTGATGTCACTTATAAATAAATGTTTTGAACCTTTACCTTTTATTTTTTTATTTTTTTATTTTTGCCTCCCAACATAAAGGCCATACCAGAAAACCTCAGGAATGTAATAATTTATTTATAAGTTTTTTCTTCAAAAAAATCCCTTAAAGTTCAGACATTAACACTGATATGCAATACCAAATAGCGCCACAGGACAGATGGAAACAGGAAAAGTCAGATGGTTGGCACTTAAAAGGACCAGTAATTAAGCAATTAAAAGTGGATTGGATTGTTGGTTAATATTTGTTCATTTGAAAGAATCAAGTGGCAGAGGTAGCCTCTTGAAAGAGGGAGATTAAGTCACACCTAATGCTTCCCCTCACTGACCAAGGGGCTGGGATATCTTGTTAACTACCTCTTTTCTGTTTAATTGCATTCTGTACTCTAATTTTCTCAGATCGTATATTCTATCTTATTTTTCCCTCTGGACAGAAAGAAATCTTTGTTTACTTCATCCTACGTCTTTTCTCTGAGAAAAGGCAGTCTCCTCTCATAGGGGAAAGAAAACCAGGAGGAGGGAGAGAGGAAGGAAGGGGAAGAAGGGAAGATGAGAGAGAGAAGAGAGGAGACAGAGACGGAGAGAGAGAGGAGAGACAGAGCAGAGAGAGAGAAAGAGAAAAATGGAACATCAGATTAAAGTAGAAGACGTGGGAGAGAGGGGAAGGAAAGAGGGAGCAGGAAGGGGGATGCACCAAGCTCTCAATTTCAGGACTGTGCAAAATGATTTTCCAGGAGATGCACATGTGGTCTCGTATTTCTCACAATAGTCCACCCAGGCTCCCTCCTCAGGTCTGTCTCCCACTACCAAAACCCAATATAGCCAGTCTCGCTGCCTTACCTGGAGGGAGGACCAGGACCTGGTGCCAGGTCTGGGACTCCACTGCTGTCCCTGAACAGACTTGTTGGAGGCATTCACATTTCTCTCCACTCTTGGGGAAACAGCCTGCAACAGGAAAGGAGTGCGTGTTAGTGTTTTCTCAGGGCCACCTGGTGGTCCTAGCTTGCTGCACCCCGTTTTCTGACTGAGAGGAAGCAGCAAGTGTGACTTAATCTCCTTCTTGCAAGGGGCTACCTCTTCCACTTGATTTTTTTTTTTTTTTGAGATGGATTCTTGCTCTGTTGCCCAAGCTGGAGTACAGTGGTGCAATCTCCACTCACTGCAACCTCCACCTCCCAGGTCAAGTGATTCTCCTACCGCAACCTCCCGAGTAGCTGAGATTACAGATGCACACCACTATGCCCAGCTAATTTTTGTATTTTTAGTAGAGATGGGGTTTCACCATGCTGGCCGGGCTGGTCTCGAACTTCTGACCTCAGGTGATCTGCCTGCCTCAGCCTCCCAAAGTACTGGGATTACAGGCGTGAGCCACTGCGCCCGGCCGTCCATTTGATTCTTTCAGATGGATGTCTGTGGGGCACAGAAAGGGGCTCAGCTGAGGGGGCTTATGGGTATTACCCAGGGTGCAGCCTCAGGTTGGGGTAACTGCTGTCGCTGCTGCCACAGCTGCAGGATGAAGAGGTGGAAAGACACTGGGGGAAATATGGAATCAAATTTTTAAAAATGTTTTATTTTGGAGCTACTTGCCCCAAATCTTGAAATCAGAAAGTCCTGAGGGCTCTATCTCAGAATTCATCCCAAATGCATACATTTCATACATGTGCTCTATTCTAAAACATGTTGGGCTGGGTGCTGTGGCTCATGCCTGTAATTCCAGCACTTTGGGAGGCTCAGGTGGGTGGATCATCTGAGGTCAGGAGTTCTAGACAAGCCTGGCCGACATGGTGAAACCCCGTCTCTATTAAAAATACAAAAATTAGCTGGGCGTGGTGGTGCATGCCTGTCATCCCAGCTACTCAGGAGGCTGAGGCAGAAGAATTGCTTGAACCCAGGAGGCAGAGGTTACAGTGAGCCGAGATCGTGCCATTGCACTCCAGCCTGGGCGAAAAGACCAAAAGTGTGTCTCAAACAAAAAAAAAAAAAGAAAAAAAAAGTTGACTTTTTTTTTTTTCTGAAATTCAAACCCAATGTGCAAAATAACCAAACTATTAGGATGCCTTTTATTTTGGTTTCTTGGAATGACCACTGTTAATAAAAATGTTTGCTCTTTTAATTTATATATAAAAAGGAATATTCAGGTTTGCTTGATGTTCTGCAAATTTTGAATGACTCAAACATATTATGAGTGTTCTTTTGGTTACCAAGCTTAGAATAACATAAAAAACTGACAAGTCAAAAGAAAAAAAATTTTTTTAGGTTATTTGTAATAAAATGATGTGTACTTCTAAAATTAAAAAAATCTTGTTTATTTTATAGACTGGCATATAACTGTTAAGACCTTGATTATAAAAAAGAAAATGTCTTTGTCATTTATCAGTTGGTGACATTCATAATATACTTTATAGGGTAAATTAAAGTTCCTGGGGATTTGTTAGTGCCCTCCTTAACTCTCATGACAATTCTCCTTCTCTTACTTGAGAAGGGAGTGTTTGTGATCATCTGACCTGTTCTAGGGAACTGTCCATGCGTTTTATAGATATTTTGGAAAATTCTTTTTAAAATATTGATGTTTCGGCTGGGCGCGGTGGCTCAAGCCTGTAATCCCAGCACTTTGGGAGGCCGAGACGGGCGGATCACGAGGTCAGGAGATCGAGACCATCCTGGCTAACATGGTGAAACCCTGTCTCTACTAAAAAATACAAAAAACTAGCCGGGTGAGGTGGCGGGCGCCTGTAGTCCCAGCTACTCAGGAGGCTGAGGCAGGAGAATGGCGTAAACCCGGGAGGCGGAGCTTGCAGTGAGCTGAGATCCGGCCACTGCACCCCAGCCTTGGCGACAGAGCGAGACTCCGTCTCAAAAAAAAAAAAAAAAAAAAATATATATATATATATATAGATATAGATTTTCTTGTTAATAATTAATGTTTAGAAATGTAAACTAGAATTTTTCAAGTATTCTATGCTATCACGATTCTAAATTTACTGTTGGTGTATGACCTTCTCCCATAAGTTAAATTAGCTCAAGTGGCTGAATAGTTCTCCTTCATTCAGCGAAGGAGAGATTAAAAGAGGTAATATTTCTGAGTGGTGGAGGGACCTGCTTAAAAAAAAAAAAAAAAAGCAAATATTTATATAGGCAGTAGATATGTAATGAGTTGCTCCATATCAGAAAACTTTGGAAATTAAGAGGTTTTTCTGACCTCTTGTGGAAGTCTCATTAAAAATGGCAAGAAATTAAAGAACTTTTAGAAGCTTTGCTGTTACCTAAGGGGGTAGCCATATAATAAAATGGAGATTCATTCAAAGTCTGATAACCCGGAATCCTGAGGAAATAATTTACCACCATGCTAAACAAGTAGCACTAACCAAAGCAGTTGCCATACTGATGGTTTGTAAATACATTCTAGTCATTGTCTGCTTATCTCCAGAATGGATTGAGGATATTCCTGATAGACAGCCAAGGTTTTGCTGATAAAATTGCCTGACTGTTATTCTGGACTTAAGGAATTCCAACGTGTTCTTCAGTGATTGGGTGGTGGGGGTGTGTGTGGCACACGTTTCCCGTGACTGTTATAAAAAAAGCTCCAAAATGCCTTTTAACAATAATAAACACACTTGCTGTACCAAATGAATATTTAGAACAATTAGAAAGAAAAAAAAAATGAATTCTAACACTAAATTTGAGAATGCTCTGCAAGACTTGAACTTCCATGGCTTGGGAATTGCTAATTAGCCTCAATGGCAATATCAACTCCTTCTGGGATCCATAGGCTACTCCATGCAGTTAGAAATTCACTTCTTGAACCTGTACTCTGCCATATCACAAGCTCACATTTCTAAATACTACAAAGGATTCATTTGATGCATCTAGCTTTTAATAGGTAACAACAATCTTCCCCAAATATCCATCTAATTAGTCTCTGTATGACTAGAAATCTGAAGATTTAGTCTTTTGGAAAAGACTTCTAAAAATCAGAAGAAAAACTACCCTTGTCCTCAATGGAAAGGAATTCACTGAGGAACCATAAACTGAGGATTCTTAAGTATCTTCCAGAAGAATGATCTTCGGAAGAAGACGACCAAACCAATATCTTCAGATCAAGCTGTTGATGATACCAAGTAGACACTTTCACCCAAGACAATAAAACAAGATACATGTTCTGGTATCTTTGCCTTCCTTTAAAAATTTTGCTCTGGTTATCAAAGTGCCTAGTTGTCCCCTAGAGGCCAACAAACAGTTTTTAAGATTCTTTCACAAATTATATTTTATCTTAATCTTCTGTAGTACAGAATTTCCATGCCACCTAAGGAAAGGCAAAACTTTCTTGTGCTTTTTTTGCAGACTATAGCTATTGTTTTTAAATTTTTATCATTATATTTTAAGAGACAGGGTCTTGCTCTGTCACCCAGGCTGTAGTGCTGTGATACTAACTCACTGCAGGCTCAAGCAATTTTCCCACCTCAGCCTCCCGAATAGCTGGGACTACAGTTGTACAGCACCTCACCTGGCTATTTTTTTTAGTTTTTAGTAAAGACGAAGTCTTGCTTTGTTGCCCGATCTGGTCTCAAAATCTTGGCTTATCCCCCACCCCCAACCCCCTGCCCTGGCCTCCCAAAGTGCTAGGATTACAGGCATGAGTTGCCACTCCCCGATTTATTGTTTTAAATCTAACTGACTAATGCAGTTTTTATCCTCTACCTGATTCTACTAACAAAAATTTAATAGGTATTCAACACTTCAAAAGGTAGATTTTCTTCTATACGTTTCTTCTGGAATTTGAATTTTCTTGACAGTATTAATTTTTACCTTCAGCTTTATCAGTATTGAACACTGACCTGAAACAACAAAGGATGTCTGCTGACATTATTGCAATAATGTATTGAGTCTCTCCTTGCAGTGCTAGTCCTTAATCTTCAGTGACTCCCCAGCCTCCACTCAAGCTATGTTCACATGTTGAAGAATTAATTGTCCTGCTCTCACTGTGATAAATGACACTTACACACCCCATACCCCTTTCAGTTTGTGCAGCACTAAGGCACTACTTTTTATGTGGATATCAGGTCACCTGATCATTATACAAACTTATCTAGTGTAATATGGAGTGAGCTTTAGACTATTATATTAATAATATTTTTCAATATTTTAAACATCTACTCCTATAGGAAATGATGTTTCTCTGAGAAAGGTACCCAGACCTAAAATGAGGCAAGTATGGACTATTCAGGAGACCTTCCAGGAGGGATGACCGACTCCCTCTTCATCTATACTCTGGGAGCTCCAATTCCAGTAATAGGAATAATATGACTAGAAAAGGTGATCCAAAATCTGTCTCTGGTCCCAGCAGAAATCAATAGATGACACTACTTCTTTTCTGGAGGTCCAGCAACCTAGCTTAAAGTTTCATGGTGGTTTTGAATGATTTCATAGTTTTTGGTTTCTTCTTGGCTAGCCAAGGACAGCTTTTGTTTGATAGCAAATGCTGTTTGCAGCACCCACCTAAAACATTACTGTTCAGGCAGAACAGTTTTATGGCAAAGTTAAAAGACTACCTGTCTCTCTAGAACAGATTCAGATGGAGTTGGGACATGATTTCGTGGTCTGGTTTTGAAATCTAGTTATTTGTTTTTGCAACCTATTGCTAGGATTAATAGCTATTTTGTTTCCATTACTTACCTGAATTTCACTAGTACATCTTGTTCAGCCTTAAATGCTACTGTGCAGTCATTATACATTCACTATATATCTTTTGCAAAAAATGTACATGAGGGACCAACTGTATGCAGATGCAGAGAACGTTCTCCGGATAAACTTGTGACAAGTGGATTCTGACAGTGGTGTAGATCTGAACCCCCAAAGTCCTGATGGCTGACTTTGTCTTTGGTCAAAAGGGGAGGCTGAAGAGTGAAAAAGCACCTAGGAACTTGTAGTTGGGAGCTGAGAGGCATAGTTGAATCTTCCCTTCCAAACATAAACATCTCCTGCTAAATATTTTAACCAGTCAAGGTTGCTCAGTGATTGTCACGCAACAAGATGTAGAAAGTCCATCTGTAACTATATTTGAAACCAGAGAGAGAGAACATTCTGCAATGAAGACCACATTAATCTCTTTACTTCCCTTCCTAGATAAATTTACCAGGATCATCACCAAATTGCCCCATTTTAGAAAACTGGCCCCTACTCCCTAAACACTTCTTAGATTCACCTATTCAACTTCTACAATCAGCTCCCTACAACACTCTTCTGTTTGTGTAAAGTTTATTTTCCTATGTTGTTTGCTCTCCCTTGATGTAGCACACCAAACTCCGTCTTGTTGGAATACACCATGTGGTCATTGGGTGATTGCCAGCACCTGTGCAAATCTAGGGAGCCCATTTGGAGACTTCCTGCACCTCTATCTTTCAACCCCTGCCCTGGTTCATACCCAGTAGATCTGCTCCCAAATCCTTTGGATTTAGAGTGAAGAAATATTTTGATTCTGGGGCATTAGAAAGGCAAGCACTAATCAAATAAGATTAAGTTTGGCATGAAAGGATTAAGCTCAGAACAGATAATTACTTGGAATGAATTATCTTGGGAAGAGCTACCGGGATTGTACACTCACCCTAAGGTAGTTCAAGGGGCAGGTTGTTGGGTTCCTATGTTAAGGACAGAGCCTAGGCCCTCCCTCACTTTTCCAAGTATTTTGCTAACCAATTTCTTGGACTTGTCCTTATTCTGTATCAGGTCGGAGCAGAGCATGGACATGGGAACTAGTGCTCTCAGCAAGAAGCCGTGGTGGACCCTGCCTGAAAACTTTCATGCTCCAATGGTGTTCCACATGGAAGAGGACCAGGAGGAGCTCATCTTTGGTGAGAGGCCCTTGCTAACGTCCCCGCCTTAATCCTTGTCTTCTCAGTTTTCAATCTTTTCCTCCTTTTCCACCTTCATCAGTCACACGTCCATTCCCCCAAGGCCACCTCCCGACTCCCCAAGGGCTGGTGCTTGACAGACCCTCCTCTCACCTCTTATGCTCACAGGGCACGGTGACACATACCTTCGCTGCATTGAGGTGCACAGCCACACCCTTATTCAGCTGGAGAGTTGGTTCACAGCTACAGGCCAGACTCGTGTGACTGTAGTCGGACCACATAGGGCAAGGCAGTGGCTGCTGCACATGTTCTGTTGCGTGGGGAGCCAGGACTCCTATCATCATGCTCGAGGTAGGTATTCTTGGCTGAACTGTGGTTTTGGACTTGGTGGTGGAGTTCTGGCTAAGTTGTGTGGTATCTTGGATTCTTGAAGAATCCCTTTGTGGCTGGGCAATCCAGGTACTTCCCAGAGTCCATTGGTAAGAAAAGTGCTCATTTGTTTGTGGCATGAGATTGCTTAAGGTGGAGAAGGTAGCTGGGAGGTGTAAATGGGTTACCTTGGAAGGCCTGGGCTGGGGTGACATCCTCCCTGCAGCCTCCCTGATGGAGTCCAGGCCCGCCAATGGGCCCTAGTTATGGGCCCTGGTTCATTAGCCCTGGGCACATCTTTTGCAGGCCTGGAGATGCTGGAACAAGTCCGAAGCCAGCCCCTGACCAATGATGACCTGGTCACTTCCATTAGCGTGCCACCGTACACTGGAGACCTGTCTTTGGCTCCCAGGATAAGTGGAACCATCTGTCTTAGCGTTCCTCAGCCTTCCCCTTACCAAGTGATTGGTTGTTCGGGATTCCATTTGAGTTCACTGTATCCGTAATTAAGGACTGATCTCCTCTGGGAAGCGGGGATGAGAGGAGAAGTCTTGGCTTCGCTTTTGGTGAGAAAGACATGAAAGACACTGAAGAAAGTTTGAATTTGTGGCTGGGACCTGTCCCTCAGGTCTTGTAGACGTGTGTCTGAGGGAAGTCTCCCGAATGTAAGAAAGTGTTATTGGCAAAGCAATCCAATAAAATAAGCTACCTATGATGCAAAGCCTTCGATGTGCTGTCCTCTTTCCTTAGGATGAACTTATTCACCCCAGGATTTTCCTGGACCTTCAAGTGCACACAAATGGGGAGAACGGAAAGGTGGGAGGAAGGGTCCAGATAGAGATGGAAAGTGTTCCCACCCCAACTACCTGGTGAAGTGGGCAACCAGGGAATCTGGTGAACATGAGGTAGCCAGCATTGTCCCTGATTGCCCAAGTTTGTGGGTGGGGGTGAAGGAGGTGGTTTTCAGGGAGCAATGGGTTTTGAAGTCCCTCATGCCATGAATTAAATACGAAGGATTCCTGAAACTCCATTGAAGAACGTTTTCTGATTGCCAAGTCTATATATGGATCTCTCTAGGCAAGATTATGGCAAGCTAAACCTGTCCTCAGTAGAACTCTTCCTCTTCAAATTTGCCCCTTCTCCAGCAGCCTGTATCTTAATAATGAGGCAATTGCAGTACCCTAGGAGAGTGACGATGGTGACTTGGACCAGAGTGGAGTGGCTGAAGTGTTAGGAAGTGGTTGAATTTGGAACATAATTTGAAGCCAGCAAGATTTACTAATTACATGGTTTTCACAAGGCCAATTGCCAAATAAAAGTTAAAATATCATATTCACAGTAGAAAAACACTTAGAGAAAATGTTGAAAGAATTCAGGTTATAGTAGTCGAACACTATGGCTCATGCTTGTAATCCTAGCACTTTGGGAGGCCAAGAAGGGCTCAGGTGTTGGAGGCCAGCCTGGGTAACATGGTGAAACCCTGTCTCACCCAAGAACACAAAAAATTAACCTGGTGTGGTGGCACACACCTGTCATCCCAGCTGCTTAAAGTGGGCACTGGGGTTGCAGCATTGCTTGAGCCTGGGAGGCGGAGGTTGCAGTAAGCCAAGATCATGCCACCACACTCCAGCATAGGCGACAGAGTGAGACTCTGTCTCAAAAAAAAAAAAAAAATTCAGGTTTATAGACTGTCATACAGACTGCCAAAATAAATTGTCTACACATAATGGCCACTTTTTTCTTTCTAGAAGTGAATTGTTCAGTTAGTCCTGAGGCCTAGCCCAGTGCCTTAATAATTATTTGTTGAAAAATGAATGAAAGTCTTTTTAATGGCTAGGAATGTGTTCTAATATTGAAATAAAAAGAACCTGTAAAGGAGTGAAGCACATTCTAACTTGCTAGGCATAAAAAGATAAATGTATATCCCTGACCTTTGGACAATAATCAACATTGCTTTTACTAAAAATTTCCTAGGGAAAAATCTCATGATTGTCAAGGGTACCATAGTATTTCTAACTCCAATCAAACTTCTGGCAAAAGATCTGTGTATACTTTAGTACAGTTTTTAAGGAGTCTGAGCCGACGTTTTCTTTCTTTCTCTTTCTTTCTCTTTCTTTCTTTCTCCTTCCTTCCTTCCTTCCTTCCTTCCTTCCTTCCTTCCTTCCTTCCTCTTTCTCTCTTTCTCTCTTTCTCTCTTTCTTTCTCCTTCCTTCCTTCCTTCCTTCCTTCCTTCCTTCCTTCCTTCCTTCCTTCCTTCCTTCTTTCCTTCTTTCCTTCTTTCTTTCTTCTTTCTCTCTCTCTCTCTTTCTCTCTCTCTCTCTTTCTTCTTTAGATGGAATCTTGCTCTGTCGCCCAGGCTGGAGTGCAGTGGCATGATCTCAGCTCACTGCAACCCCTGTCTCCCAGGTTCAAGCGAGTCTCATGCCTCAGTCTCCCAGGGATTACAGTGGGATTACAAGCATGCCACCACGCCCAGCTAATATGTTGTAGTTTTAGTACAGATGAGGTTTTGCCATGTTGGCCAGGCTGGTCTCGGGCTATTGGCCTCAAGTGATCCACCTGCCTCAACCTCCCAAAGTGCTGGGATTACAGGCGTGAGCCACTGCGCCCAGCCGAGCTGTCATTTTCTAATGACCTATAAGCAATTATCCCACTGAAGGATCGCTGTCTGAAGCATTTTCTTGGGGAAACTGGAGAAAAAAAAAAAGAGCGAAAACAACCACAACAGGCTGGGTGCGATGGCTCACACCTGTAATCCTAGCACTTTGGGAGGCCGACGCAGGCAGATCACTTGAGGTCAGGAGTTCGAGACCACCTGGCCAACATGACAAAAACCTGTCTCTATGAAAAATACAAAAATTAGCTGGGTGTGGCAGTGGATGCCTGTAATTTCAGCTACTCAGGAGGCTGAGGCATGAGAAACACTTAAACCTGGGAGGCAGAGGTTGCCGTGAGCCAAGATCATGCTACTGTACTTCAGCCTGGGAGACAGTGAGACTCCATCTCAAAAACAAACAAAACAAAGCAAAAAACACCAAAAAACCAAGAATGATGCTAAATGGATTTGTGTGTGTGTGTGCGTGTGTGTTTTGCTACCATATTTTCTGTTCAATAGGGTCAATATTTATTTTCTCATAGAGAATGTCCTCTGAAGCCTTAAGATATGTTCTCTATGTGGAACTACTTTTTATTATACTGAACCAATAATTGAATATCAGCTGTGTCATTTTCATTTAAATGTAAAATTTTGTTTTTTGAACATATAATTTCTTTATTGGGTTAAAAATTTGAAAAATGCTTTTAGTGAGAAAGATACCCTCCAAATCCTGTCCTTCAGCTATACAGTATCATTTCTTGTAGGAAATCTGTTTCGAATTCCTTATATACCCTTGGTTCTCAGATAAATACACATATACAATTTTTCTTTTTTATATACAGATTGCATCATACAATATACTCTTTAGCACCTTGCCTTTTTAAAAACTTAACAATAGGTCTTGCAGATGGTTGCATTTTAGAGCAGAAACACTTTCTCATAATTTCTTATAGCTATATAGTCTTCCATTGTATGGATATAGCATTCAACCCATTCCATATGGATTGGCTTTTAGGTCATTTCCAACCTTATGTTGTAACAAACTATACTGCAGCACTGCAGTGTGTATATGTCATTTTGCACATGTGTGAATATATCTGTGGGATAAATTATTAAAAGTACATTAAGGGATATAGCCAAGTTTCCTTCCTAATTGTTGACAATTTATACTTCTACCACATGTGTATGAGCATCTTATTTCCTTACACTCTCACCAATAATATCAAATATTTTTAATTTTTTCAGTCTTATCAATAGATGAAAAATGGTTTCTTAGTGCTGTTTTAACTTGCATTTATCTTATTACGAGTGGCACTGAATATCTTCTTATTGGATTCCCATATGTGCTTCCCAATGCCTTTTCATTCATATGTATAGACAATTTATATTGTACTTTCTGTGACCTATTTAGGCTGTTGTCCATCAAGCTGTTATTGATTTGTAGTACCTCTTGATATATTATAAACATTAGTGCTTTGTTTGTAAAATAAGCCACAAATACTTCTTTCCAGTATGTCCTTTGTTTTTTACATTGTTTGGGTGGTACTTGCTATGTAGATTTTTAATGTCTATGAGGTAAATTCATGAATCTTTTTAAGTTTATTGCCTCTGGATTTTGTTTAGTTCTTAGGAATGTCCTCCTTATCCCAAATATAAAATATTTGGTAATAGTTTCCTCTGGCATGGTTTGGGTTTTCTTTTTTACATTTAAATAGTATTATTTAAATGTATTCTTGAGATGTGATTTGATTTAGGTCATTAAGTATGGATCAAATGGATTTCTGTTATTTTTATTTTTTATATATATATATATTTTTTATTATACTTTAAGTTCTAGGGTACATGTGCACAACACGCAGGTTTGTTACATATGTATACATGTGTCATGTTGGTGTGCTGCACCCATCAACTCGTCAGCACCCTTCAACTCGTCATTTACATCAGGTGTAACTCTCAGGGTATATATGTATTTTTAATGTAATTTTATTATTTTCTGGAGACAGAGCCTCTGTCACCCAGGCTGGAGTGCGGTAGTATGATCATAGTTCACAGCAGCCTCAAACTCTTGGGCTGCAGTTATGTTCCCACCTCAGCCTCCTGAGTAGCTGGGATTACAGTTGCACACCACCAAGCCTGCATAATTGTTATAGTTTTTGTAGACAAGGGATTTCACCAGTTAGCCAGGCTGGTCTTGGACTCCTGAGCTCAAGTGATCTGCCCACCTTGGCCTCCCAAAATGCTGGGATTACATTTGTGAACCTCTGTGCCTGGCCTGCAGTGATATTTCTGTCAAACCTGAGAAATACACTGGGGATAAATCCAATAAATATAATAAAATAAAAAATTATGATCAAGGACACTTAGACTTAATGTTGAATCAGAGAACCTATAGTAGAGAAAAATACTATAGGTAATATATAAGGCCAATCATTGGCCCACTAGATGGAAAACGTTTATAGCTAACCCATGGGAAGTTTCAGTCCTGTCTTAATTTATTAAGTATTACTGAATGTACACTGGAAAATATAAACATAATTAATCAGAAATATTTTAATGTCTTTTCATTCTGTTTTGGACATGAGGAAATCACGTTTTAATGAGTTGCAACTATGGT
Organism: Macaca mulatta; assembly: GCF_049350105.2. Lineage (NCBI taxonomy): Eukaryota > Metazoa > Chordata > Mammalia > Primates > Cercopithecidae > Macaca > Macaca mulatta. The sequence continues at coordinate 112,433,658 of NC_133409.1, forward strand.
AAAGTCATAGATTCAGCTATTTTGCACTGAAGGATGTACACAGTTCTACGACAAAAAAAATTTAAATTAAATCATATCCTCCAAGCATGGTGGCTCATGCCTGTAATCCCAGCACTTTGGGAGGCCAAGGTGGGTGGATCACCTGAGGTCTGGAGTTTGAGACCAGCCTGGCCAACATGGTGAAACCTCGTCTGTACTAAAAATACAAAAGTTAGCTGGGCGTGGTGTAATCCCAGCTACTTGAGAGGCTGAGGCAGGAGAATTGCTTGATCCCAGGAGGTGGAGGTTGCAGTGAGCCGAGATGGCGCCATTGCACTCCAGCCTGTGCAACAGAGCAAAACTATTCTTTCTCCAAAAAAAAAAAAAAAAATTGTATCCTTAAGTAATGATTTTGTTGGAAATTTTTTTTTATAGATATCAGAGTATTCAAAGTAAATTAGCTCTTCCTGGTGATTCAGAGCAATAGTAAGGCAAGCTTTTTCTATAAACGGCCAGATAGTAAATATTTTATGTTCTGTGTCATGCAGTCTCTGTCAAAACTACTCACACAATGATTACAGTGCAAAATTAGTCAGAGGTAATACATAAATGATGGATACTGCTCTGTCCCAATAAAACTTTATAAACACAAAATGAATTTTACATAATTTTATGTGTAAGAAAATATAATTTTTTTTTGATATTTTAGAGCCATGTAAAAATGATTCCTGGCTGGGCGAAGTAGCTCACACCTATAATACCAGCATTGTGGGAGGTGGAGGCGGTTAGGTCATCTGAGGTGAGGAGTTTGAGACCAGCCTGGCCAACATGGTGAAACCCCATTTCTACTAAAAATGCAAAAATTAGCTGGGCGTGGTGGTGCACGCCTGTAATCCCAGCTACTGGGGAGGCTGAGGCAAGAGAATTGCTTGAACCCGGGAGGCAGAGGTTGCCGTGAGCCGACATCACGACAGTGTACTCCAGCCTGGTCAACAAGTGCAAAAATCCGTCTCAAAAAAAAAAAAAAAAAAAAAAAGATTTCTAAACCACGACCTATACAAAAAACAGGCATGAGAAATTGTGGAAGACAGGGTGGCAATTCCTCAAGTATCTAGAACCAGAAATACCATTTGACCCAGTAATCCCATTACTGGGTATATACCCAAAGGATTATAAATCATTCTATTATAAAGACACATGTACACATATATTTATTGCAGCACTATTTACAATAGCAAAGACTTGGAACTAACCCAAATGCCCATCAGTGATAGACTGGATAAAGAAAATGTGGTACATAGACACCATGGAATACTATGCAGCCATAAAAAAGAAGGAATTCATGTCCTTTGCAGGGACATGGATGCAGCTGGGAGCCATCATTCTCAGCAAACTAACATGGGAACAGAACCAAACACTGCATGTTCTCACTGATAAGTGGGAGTTGAACAGTGAGAACACATGGACACACATCTGGGCCTGTCGGGGTGATGAGCAAGGGGAGGGAGAGCATCAGCACAAATACTGAATGTATGCAGGGCTTAAAACCTAGATAAGGGGTTTATGGGTGCAGCAAAACACCAGGGCACAGGTATACCTATGTAACAAACCTGCACATTCTGCACGTGTATCCCAGAACTTAAAGTAAAATTAAAAAAAAGAAAAAGAGTTAGTCCTATCCATGTTCTAAATAGTACAAAACTTTAGCAAATAAAAGACTGTGTTTTATTAGTGCATGGATGGAAAGACAAATCAATGGAATAGAATAGAAAACCAAATATTCACCCACATATATGCATAAAAATTTAATATTTGATAAAGAAGATGATTCAGATTAATGTGGAAAAGGCAGATTACTCAATCAGTGAATGAGCAATCATTGTGATAAACAAGCAAACCGTTTAAAAATCCATTTGAGGTCAGGCAAAGTGGCTCACACGTGTAATCCCAGCACTTTGGGAGGCACAGGAAGGAAGATTGCTTGAGCCTAGGAGTTTGAGATCAGCCTGACAAGATGGTGAGACCTTGTCTCTACAAAAACAAAAAATAAGAAATTAGCTGAATGTGGTGGTGTGCACCTATAGTCCTGGCTACTCGGGAGGCTGAGGTGGGAGAATAACTTGAGCCCAGGAGTTTGAGGCTGCTGTGAGCTATGATCACACCATTGCACTCCAGCCTGAGAGCAAGATACACAGCAAGAGAGTTCCAACTGAAGGGCTTTGATCTTTAACTTATAAAAGGAATTTTTCTCAATTAATTAATTAATTAATTATTGGCTGCCAGATAGAGTGGTAAGGATTATTCTATAGTATTAGTTTTTTGGTACTCAATAGGGCCAGAATTACTGCATATACATTTTGATTATAAATTCTTTGATGCTTAATATTATATGACTTGGGAAGTGCTATAAATGAAAATAATCAAGATATACTTTGTGCTTTTCACTCTTGAGATTTTATGTGATAAAACATTGGTTACCTACAGTTCATTCTCCCTCCTTTGAAAGTGGAACATTGCTGATCTCAATCAAAATGAGAGAAGTATGTAAAAGGGACCAGAATCATGTAGCATGCTTTGAACAGCAAATAACAGGAAACACTGGTCCAGTTGGATGTTAGGAAAGCACTGTATTATTGCCAATAGCAGGCATTTCAGGCATATTATGCCAAGGGCTCCCTTTCCACCTTGTGTTGGCTTCCTCTTCAGGTTGGTAGCAAAATACTTGTAGCCATTTCCAAAATCATATCCCATCATAAACACCAGGAGAAGGAAAGAAGATATGAGTCCTTTTGTGTGTCTCTCTTCAGAAATGAGACAACCTATGCTGGAAGCCTCCTTTAGGTTTTACTTCATTTCAAAACTGGGACATGTGCAATTTCCTAAAGCAATCACTGGCAAGGGGAATGGGATTATCACGATTAGTCTAAACTAATCACCTGGAGTTAAACTGATGTTAGAAGTTAGTGTCCATCAACACTAAACAGGATTCTATTTTCCTATGTTTTGACGTCACGTGGGAGTTGAAAAAGTGCAACTGACAGCCAGAGATTGACAGAGTGATGGAGCCACTGAATAAGAAATGGATTTATGACCTGGGAACATGAGAAGGCATGCTAAATGAAACCCATACATTTGAAGCTGTCAATTTCTCATAGATTATCTATTTGTTCACATATAAGGAATCTTGAGAAACTCATGTAGGATGCAATAGAAACTATATTTCATTCGAGTGCATATTCGTTAACATTTTTGTATTTTTCTGCTTTTTAAAAACTCTACAGTCAGGCCGGGCGCAGTGCCTCATGCCTACAGTCCCAGTGCTTTGGAGGCTGAGCCAGGAGGATCTCTTGAGCCCAGGAGTTTGAGACCTACCTGGGCAACATAGCGAACCCTGTCTCGACAAAAAAATAAAATTAAAAATAAAAATAAAATAAATAAATAAAAAATTAGTTGGTTGGGTTGTGCAGTTCTGTAGTCCTAGCTACCTGGGAGGCTGTGGCAGGAGGGTTGTTTGAGTTCAGCAGTTTGAGACAGAAGTGATGAGACAGATGGCATTATCATGCCACCACTCTCTGGCCTGGGCAATAGGGCAAGACTCTGTCTCTAAAAACAAACCAAATAAGAAAAACAAAACCAAAAAATCCTCTATCATCAGAAAATTATCAACACTTTTGGTTTCAGATGTGTCCATCTTGCTGTGAGTCCACATCCAGCAGGCACAAAGCCAAGAGCACCATGGCTCCTCTCCTTGCTGTGTGTGTGCACCTTTCCATGAATATACGAAATAAAGATGATTACTTACTCCATGTGTTACACTTGCAAACCTTGCCCTTTTTATTGCTCTAAAATATGAGGTAACCAAGATTGTGCACAAGTAGCATTAGACAACTCGCTGCACACTATTTCTCACTGTGTTTGTTGTCCTATGTGGTACTTTGGATAATGTTATTTTCATAATTATGCATGAATAATTTTTCCAGGGCCACCAGCTGGTCCTAGCTGGCTGCCTTCTCCTCCACCCCTGCTGACTACATAAATGATTTGTTATTTTCCAAAGATAGTTTTTTAAAACGTTTATATTCGGGGGTAAGCGTGAAAGTTGGTTACATAGGTAATCTAGTGTCATGGGAATTTGTAGTACAGATTATTTCATCACCCAGGTATTAAGCCTATTACTCACTATTTGTCTTTTCTGCTCCTCTCCCTTTTCTTACCCTCCACCCTCAAGTAGACCGCAGTGTCTATTGTTTCCTTCTTTGCATTAATAAATTCTCATCATTTAGCTCCCACTTGTAAGTGAGAACAAGTGATATTTGGTTTTCTCTTCCTGCATTAGTTTGCTAATGGCCTCCAACTCCATCCATGTTCCCACGAAATACATGATCTCATTCTTTTTGTTATGACTGCATAGTATTCCATGATGTATATGTACCACATTTTCTTCATCCAGTCTGTCATTGATGGATATTTAGGTTGATCCTGTGTGCTTGCTATTGAGAGTCGTGCTGCAATGAACATTCATGTGCATGTGTCATTATGGTAGAATGATTTATATTCTTCTGGGTATACACCCAGCAAGGGGATTCCTGGGTCAAATGGTACTTCTGCTTTTAGCAGCTTGAGGAATCACCATACTGCTTTCCACAATGGCTGAACTAATTTACACTCCCACCAACAGTGTATGTGTTCCCTTTTTTCTGCAACCTTGCCAGCATCTGTTATTTTTTGACTTTTTTAAACATAGCCATTCTAACTTGTGTGAGTTCGCATCTCATTGTGGTTTTGATTTGCATTTCTCTAATAATCAGTGAAATTGAGCTTTTATTCATATGCTTGTTGGCGCATGTATGTCTTTTGAAATTGTTTGCTCATGCCGTTTGCCCACATTTTAAGGAGTTGTTTGTTGTTCTCTTGTAAATTTGTTTAAGTTCATTATAGATACTGGATATTAGATCTTTGTCAGATGTATAGTTTGCAAATATTTTCTTTAGGCTGTCTGTTTATTCCGTTGATAGTTTCTTTTGCTGTGCAGAAGCTCTTAAGTTTAATTAGATCCCATGTGTCAATTTTTGGTTTTGTCGCCATTGCCTTGATGTCTTTGTCAAGAAATCTTTGCCCTTTCCTTTTTTTTTTTTTTTTTTTTTGAGACAGAGTCTCGCTCTGTCGCCCAGGCTGGAGTGCAGTGGCGCAATCTCGGCTCACTGCAAGCTCCGCCTCCCGGGTTCACGCCATTCTCCTGCCTCAGCCTCCTGAGTAGCTGGGACTACAGGCGCCCGCCACCGCGCCCAGCTAATTTTTTGTATTTTTAGTAGAAACGGGGTTTCACCGTGGTCTCGATCTCCTGACCTTGTGATCCGCCCGCCTCGGCCTCCCAAAGTGCTGGGATTACAGGCGTGAGCCACCGCGCCCGGCTTCTTTGCCCTTTCCTATGTCCAGGATGGTATTTGCTTAGATTGTCTTCCAGGGTTTTTATAATTTTGGGTTTTACATTTAAGTCTTTGACCCATCAAAGATAATTTTCAATGTTGAATCTGATTTTTCTCTTTAAGAGACTGGGTGTCCCTCTGTTGCCCAGGCTGGAGTCCAGTGGCATGATCATAGCCCACTGCAACCTTGAACTCCTGCGTTCGAGCAATCCTCCTTAACCATCCTCCTTATCTGGAATTACAGAGCCACTAAGTCGGTGAATCTGATTTTTTTAAAGCTTTAACATAAAAGTTAAATGGTTGCTTAATTTTACCAAAGAGGTAGCATTTGAGAAAGTGACTATCAACATGTACACAAAGCTATGTAAAAAATGAGCTTTGTCAGTAGAAATCCAAGCATCTCGATCACACTGGTGTTACTTATAAATAAATGTTTTGAAACTTAACATTTTTTGTTGGACCTGGTGGCTCACGCTTGTAATCCCAGCACTTTGGGAGGCCGAAGGAGCCGGATCACCAGAGGTCAGGAGTTTGAGACCAGCCTGACCAACATGGTGAAACCCCATCTCTTCTAAACACACAAAAATTAGCCAGGCATGGTGATGCATGCCTGTAGTCCCAGCTACGAGGGAGGCTGGGGTGGGAGGATAGCTTGAACCTGGATGGCGGAGGTTGCAGTGAGCTGAGATTGCGCCACTGTACTCCAGCCTGGGCAACAGAGTGAGACTATATCTCAAAAAGAAAAAAAAAAAAAAAAAGAAACAACTTTTTTTTTTCTCCCAACATAAAGCCAATACAAGGAAATCTCATGAAATTAATTATTTATTTATAATTTTTTTTTCCTCAACAAAACCCCTCAAAGTTCAGACATTAACACAGACATGTAATACCAAACAGCTACAAAGGACAGATGGAAACAGGAAAAGTCAGATGAATGGCGCTCAAAAGCAACAGTAACTAAGCACTTGAAAGTGGATTGGATTGTTGGTTAATATTTTTCCATTTGAAAGAATCACATGGGATTCTAGCTTCTTGCAAGAAGGAGTTTAAGTTACACCTGATGCTTCCCCTCATTGACCAAGGGGCTGGGATGTCTTGTTAACTCTCTCCTTTCGGTTTAATTGCATTCCATACTCTAATTTTCTCAGATCATATATTGTATCTTATTTTTCCCCCTGAGCAGAAAGAATTCTTTCTGTTTACTTCACCCCACTTCTTTCCTCTGAGAAAAGGCACTCTTCTCCAACAGGAGAAAGAAAACCAGGAGGAGAGGAGAGAAGAGAGAGAATATGAGAGAGAGAGAGGGAGAGGTGTGATGGAGTGTTGGACTGGATGATAGAGGGGAGCCAGAAGGGGGATGCTCCAGGCTCTCAATCTCAGGACTGTGCAAAATGATTTTCCAGGAGATGCACATGTGGTCTCATATTTCTCACAATAGTCCACCCAGGCTCCCTCCTCAGGTCTGTCTCCCACTACCAAAACCCAATATAGCCAGTCTCGCTGCCTTACCTGGAGGGAGGACCAGGACCTGGGTCTCTACTCCTGTCCCTGCACAGATTCATTTGAGGCATTTACATTTGTGACCACTCTTGGGGGAACAGCCTGCAACAGGAAAGGAGTGAGTGGATGTTGGTGTTTTTCCAGGGCCACCAGTTGGTCCTAGCTGACTGCACCCCCCTCCCCAACTACATACACTTCTTTGGGGGCAGAAAGTTCCTCTCTCAGCTGAGGGGCCTATGGGTATTACTCAGGGAGCAGCCTCAGGTTGGGGTAACTGCTCTTGTTGCTGCAGGAGGAAGAGGTGGAAAGACACTAGAGGTGGAAAGACAATCAGTCTGGAATCTGATTTTTAAAAACATTTTTTGGGAGCCACTTACTCAAAGTCTTGAAATCAGAAAATCCTGATGGTGCTGTCTTCAAAATACATCCCAAATGCATACATTTCAACCACTAATACTCTATTCTAAAACATGTTGACTTATTTTTTTCTCTAAAATTCAAGCCCAATGCCCAAAATAATCAAACGATTAGGATGCCTTTTATTTTGGTTTCTTGAAATGACCACTGTTAATAAAAATATTTGTCTTTGGGAGGCAGAGTCTGGCGGATCACCTGAGGTCAGGAGTTCGAGACCAGCCTGACCGACTTGGAGAAACACCACCTCTACTAAAAATACAAAATTAGCTGGGCATGGTGGCGCATGCCTGTAATCCCAGCTACTTGGGAGGCTGAGGCAGGAGTATTGCTTGAACCCGGGAGGCAGAGGTTGCAGTGTGCTAAGATTATGTCATTGCGCTCCAGCCTGGGCAACAAGAGTGAAACTTGTTCTCAAAAAAAAAAAAAAAAAAAAAAGAGAAAAATTTGCACTTTTAATTAATACATAAAAAGGAATATTCAGGTTTGCTTGATCTGCAAATTTTGAGTGACTCAAACAGAATATGAGTGTTCTTTTGGTTACCAAACTTAGAATAACATAAAAAACCATAGGAAGAAAAGTTGTTTTTTTAAAGGTTATTTCTAATAAAATGATGTGTACTTCTAAAGTTAAAAAGCTTTGTTTATTATATAGACTGACATATAACTGTTAAAACTTGATTATAAAGATGAAATTGTCTTTGTCAATTATGAATTAGTGATATTCATAATATACTTTTTGGGGTAAATTTCGGCGAAGGAGAGAGTAAAAGAGGAAAAATTTCTGAGTGATGGAGAGTCCTGCTAAAAATAAATAAATAAATAAATAAATGAAAGCAAAATATTTATATAGACAGTAGATATGTGATTGAGTTGGTCCATATCAGAAAACTTTAGAAATTGAGAGGTTTTCTGATCTCTTGTGGAAGTCTCATAAAAAATGGCAAGCAATTGGCTGAGCACAGCGGCTCATGCCTGTAATCCTTGCACTTTGGGAGGCTGAGGCAGGTGGATCACTTGAGGTCAGGAGTTGGAGACCAGCATGGCGACATGGTGAAACCCCATCTCTGCCAAAAATACAAAAATAAACTGGGCACGGTGGTGTGCGCATGTAATTCCAGTTACTCGAGAGGCTGAGGCAGGAGAATGGCTTGCACCCAATGGAGGTTGTAGCAAGCCGAGATCGCACCACGCATTCCAGCGAGGGTGACAGAGCGAGACTCTGTCTTAAATAAACAAAACAAAACAAACAATACCCCAAAGGCAAGAAATTAGAGAACTTTTAAAAGCTTTGCTATTACCTAAGGGGGTAGTCATGTAATAAAATGGAGACTAATTTAAAGGGCAATAACCCAGAATCCTGAGGAAATAATTTGCCACTATGCTAAACAAGTAGCATTAACCAAAGCAGTTGCCGTACTGATGGTTTGTAAATACGTTCTAGCCATTGTCTGCTTGTCTCCAGAACGGATTGAGGATATTCCTGATAGACAGCCAAGGTTCTGTTGATAAAATTGCGTGAATGTTATTCTGGACTTAAGGAGTTCCACTGTATTCTTCAGTGATTGGGGGGAGGGGTTGTGGTACACAAAAGAACTTTTTTTTTTTTTAATATGAATAAACAATCTTGCTGTACCAAATGAATATTGAGAACAATTAGAAAGAAGTCCGGGCTCGGTGGCTCACACCTGTAATCTCAGCACTTTGAGGGGCCGAGGCGGGTGGATCACCTGAGGTCAGGAGTTTGAGACCAGCCTGGTCAACATGGTGAAACCCCATCTCTACTAAAAATACAAAAAAATTAGCCAGGTGTAGTGGCTTCTGCCTGTAATCCCAGCTACTCAGGAGGCTGAGGCTGGAGAATTGCTTGAACCTGGGGGGTGGAGGTTGCAGCGAGCTGAGACCACCTCACCATGGCAATCCTGCCTGGGTAACAAGAACTAAACTTAGCCTCAGGAAAAAAAAAAAAAAAAAGAACAATTAGAGAGAAAGAAAATGAATTCTATAAAACTAAATTTGAGAATGCTGTCTAAGACTTAAACTTCCATGGCTGGGTGGCTTGGGAATTGCTGTTAGCCTTGAAGACAATGACATCAACTCCTCCGGGAATCCATAGGCTACTCCATACATTAAGGAATTCACTTCTGTTTTTTTTGTTTGTTTGTTTTTCGTTTTTTTTTGAGATGCAGTTTTGCCCTTGTTGCCCAGGCTGGAGTGCAATGGCGCGATCTCAGCTCAACGCAACCTCTGCCTCCTGGGTTCAAGCAATTCTCCTGCCTCAGCCTCCCAGGTAGCTGGGATTACAGGCATGCGGTTCCATGCCCAGCTAATTTTGTATTTTTAGTAGAGATAGTGTTTCCCCATGTTAGTCGGGCTGGTCTTGAACTCCTGATCTCAGGTGATCTGCCCGCCTCGGCCTCCAAAAGTGCTGGGATTACAGGCGTGAGCCACCGCACCCGGCCAGGAATTCACTTCTGAACCTGTATTCTGCCATATTGCAAGCTCACATGTCTAAATACTACAAAGGATTCATTTGATGTGTCTAGCTTTTAATAGATAACAATAATCTTCCCCAAATATCCACCTAATAGTTTTGCATGACTAGAAATCTGAAGATTGCGTCTTTTGGAAAAGACTAAACATCTCAAAATCAGAGGAAAAACTACTGTTGGCCTTAATAAAAAGGAGATCATCAAGAAACTGTAAACTGAGAATTCTTAAGTATCTTCCAGAACAACGATTTTTGGAAGAAGATGACCAAACCAATGTCTTCAGATCAAGCTTTGATGACTCCAAGTAGATACGTCCATCCAAGACAGTAAAATAGGATACAGGTTCTGATATCTTTGCCCTCTTTTTAAACTTTTGCTGTACTTAGCATTGTGCTTAAGCATTGCCTAGAGGGCAACCAAAAGTTTTTAAGATTCTTTCACAAACTTGGCCTGGTGAGATGGCTCATGCCTGTAATCCTAGCACTTTGGGAGGACCAGGCAGGCAGAATACTTGAAGCCTTGAGTCTGAGACCAGCCTGGTCATCATGGTGAAACTCTGTCTCTACTAAAAATACAAAAATGCAGAAATTAGCTGGGCGTGGTGTCACCCACCTGTAATCTCAACTACTTAGCAGGCTGAGGCAGTGAGATGAGATCGGACGAATGCACTCCAGCCTGGGCAACAGAGTGAGACTCTGTCTCAAAGAAAAGGATTCTTTCACAAATGACGAATGACAGTTTATCTTGATCTTCTTTTTTTGTTTTTTGAGGCAAAGTTTTTTTGCTCTTGTCACCCAAACTGGAGTGCAGTGGCGCAACCTCAGCTCACTGCAATCTCTGTGTCTCCCTGGTTCAAGTGATTCTCCTGCCTCAGTCCCTCAAGTAGCTGGGATTACAGGCTTATGTCACCATGCCTGGCTAATTTTTGTATTTTTAGTGGAGACAGGGTGTCACCATGTTGGCCAGGCTGGTCTCAAACTCCTGACCTCAAGTCATCCACCTGCCTTGGCATCCAAAGTGCTGGGATTACAGGCATGAGCCATCATGTCTGGCCTCAATTTTCTATAGTAGAGCATTTTCCCTGCCACCTAAGGAAAGGGAAAACTTTCTTATTTTTTTCTCAACTATAGCTATTGTTTTTTTCAATTTTTATTTAGCTTAAAATTTTTCTTTTAAGAGACAGAATCTTGCTATGTCACCCAGCCTGGAGTGTGGTGGTGTGATTCTAGCTCAAACTCCTGGGCTCAGGTGGTCCACCCACCTTAGTCTCTGGATAAGCTAGGACTACAGGTGCGCATCACCTCACCCAGTTATTGCTTTCAGGTTTTAGTAAAGATGAAGTCTCACTTTGTTGCCTGGGCTGGTAGCAAAATCCTGGCTCACAGGATGACCTCAAACAACAAAATATGTCTGCTGACATTATTGCAATAATGTACTGAGTCTCTCCTTGCAGTGTTAGTCCTTAATCTTCAGTGACTCCTCAGCCTCCACTCAAGCAATGTTCACATGTTGAAGAATTAGTTGTCCTGCTCTCACTGTGATAAATGACACTTATACACCCCATACCCCTTTCAGTTTGTGCAGCACTAAATCACTACTTTTTATGTGAATATCAGGTCCCCGATCATTATACAAACTTATCTAGTGTAATGTGGAGTGAGTTTTAGACTATTACATTAATAATATTTTTCAATATTTTAAACATCTACTCCTATAGGAAATGATGTTTCTCTGAGAAAGGTACCCAAACCTAAAATGAGGCAAGTATGGACTATTCAGGAGACCTTCCAGGAGAGATGACCGACTCCCTCTTCATCTATACTCTGGGAGCTCCAATTCTAGTAATAGGAATAATATGACTAGAAAAAAGTGATCCAAAATGTGTCTCTGGTCCCAGCAGAAATCAATAGATGACACTACTTCTTTTCTGGAGGTCCAGTAACCTAGTTTAAATTAAAGTTTCATGGTGGTTTTGAATGATTTCATAGTTTTTGGTTTCTTCCTGGCCAGCCAAGGACAGCTTTTGTTTGATAGCAAATGCTGTTTGCAGCACCTTCCTAAAACATTACTGTTCAGGCAGAACAGTTTTGTGGCAAGGTTAAAAGACTATCTGTCTCTCTAGAACAGATTCAGATGGAGTTGGGACATGATTTCATGGTCTGGTTTTGAAATCGTCCTTTGTCTTTGCAACGTATTACTAGGATTAATAATCATTTTGTTTCAGTAAATACCTGTATTTGACTAGTACATTCTGTTCAGTCTTTTTTTTTTGAGACGGAATTTTGCTCTTGCCCTCTAGGCTGGAGTGCTATGGTGTGATCTCAGCTCACTGCAACCTGTGCCTCCTGGGTTCAAGCGATTCTCTTGCCTCAGCCTCCTGAGTAGCTAGGATTACAGGTGCCCGCCACCATGCCAAGGTAATTTTTGTATTTTTAGTAGAGATGGGGTTTCACCATGTTGACTATCAGGCTGGCCTTGAACTCCTGACCTCAGGTGATCCACCCGCCTTGGCCTCCCAAAGTGTGGGATTACAGGCGTGAGCCTCCTCTTCAGTCTTTTTTTTTTTTGAGGCAGAGTCTTCACTCTGTCGCCCAGGCTGGAGTGCAGTGGCACCATCTCTGCTCACTGCAAGCTCCGCCTCCCGGGTTCGCGCCATTCTCCTGCCTCAGCCTCCGGAGTAGCTGGGACTACAGGCGCCCGCCACCGCGCCCAGCTAACTTTTTGTATTTTAGTAGAGACGGGGTTTCACCGTGTTAGCCAGGATGGTCTCGATCTACTGACCTCGTGATCCGCCCGCCTCGGCCTCCCAAAGTGCAGGGATTACAGGCGTGAGCCACCGCGCCCGGCCTCCTCTTCAGTCTTAAATGCTACTTAAATGCTACTGTGCAGTCATTATATTTTCACTATGTATATTTTGTAACAAAATGTATATGAAAGACCAAATGTTTGCGGATGCAGAGAACATTCTCCCGAAAACCTTGTGATCTGTGGATTCTGATAGTGGTATAGATCTGAATCTCATAGATGAAACTCCTAATGGCTGACTTTGTCTTTGGTAAAAGGGGAGGCTGAAAACTGAAAAATCACCCAAAAACTTGCAGTGGGAAGCTGACAGGCCAAGCTGAATCTTCCCTACCAAACATGAACGTCTCCTGCAATTTTATTTTTTTTATTTTTTAAATTTATTTTATTTTTATTTTTTTATTTTATTTTTTTTTTGAGACAGAGTCATGCTCTGTCGCCCGGGCTGGAGTGCAGTGGCGTGATCTCAGCTCACTGCAACCTCCCCCGCTGGGTTCAAGTGATTCTCCTGCCTCAGCCTCCTGAGTACCTGGGGTTACAGGCGTGTGCCACCATGCCCCGGCTAATTTTTTGTATTTTTAGTAGAGACAGGGTTTCAGCATGTTGGTCAGGCTGGTCTGGAACTCCTGCCCTCCTGATCTGCCCACCTCAATCTCCCAAACTCCTGGGATTACAGGCATGAGCCACCGCACCCGGCCACAAAATATGTTAAATACTCAAGATTGCTCAGTGATTGTCACTCAACGAGATGTAGAAAGTCTATTCTGGCATTCTACGACAGCTCGGCCGGGCATGGTGACTCATGCCTGTAATCCCAGCACTTAGGGAGGCCAAGGCGGGGAGATCACGAAGTCAGGAGATCGACACCATCCTGGCTGACATGGTGAAACCCAGTCTCTACCAAAAAAATTACAAAAGATTAGCCGGGCGTGGTGGTGGGCGCCTGTAGTCCCAGCTACTTGGGAGGCTGAGGCAGGAGAATGTCATGAACCCGGGAGGCGGAGCTTGCAGGGAGCCGAGATTGCGCCACTGCACTCCTGCCTGGGCGACAGAGTGAGACTCCCTTTAAAAAAGAAAGAAAGAAAGAAAAAAAAAGTACATTCTGTAACTATATTTGAAACCAGAGATAACATTCAGCAATGAAGACCACATTAGTCTCTCAACTTCCTAGATAAATTTACCAGCATAATTACCAAATTGCCCCATTTTAGAGAACTAGCTCCTACTCCTTAAACGCGCCTTAGACTGCCCTAGTCAACTCCTACAATGGGCTCCTATGACACCATCCTATCAAGTTTATTTTCCTGTGTTGTTTGCTCTCCCTTGATGCAACACACCAAATAAACCCAGTCGTGTTGGAATACACTGTGTGGTCATTGGGTGGCTGCCGACACCTGTGCAAATCTACGGAGCCCATTTGGAGGCTTCCTGCACCTCCATACCCTCAGCCCCTGCCCTGGTTCATGCCAGTAGGCATGCTCCAAAATCGTTAGAATTTAGAGTGAAGAAAAACTCCTGATTCCAGGGCATCAGAAAGCCAAGCACTTATCAGATGATTAAGTCTGACTTGAAAGGATTAAGCTCAGAGCAGATAATTACTTGGAATGAATTATCTTGGGAAGACCTGCGGGGATTGGACAGCCACCCTAAGGTGGATCAAGGGGCGGGTTGTTTGAATTCCTTATTAAGCATAGAGCCTAGGCCCTTCCTCGCTTTTCCAAGTCTTTTGCCAACCAGTTTCTTAGACTTTCTCCTATTCTGAATCAGGTGGGAGCAGAGCATGGACATGGGAACAGGTGCTCTCAGCAAGGAGCCGTGGTGGACCCTACCCGAAAACTTTCATGCTCCAATTGTGTTCCACATGGAAGAGGACCAGGAGGAGCTCATCTTCGGTGAGTGGCCTTTGCCGACGTCCCCTCCTTCATCTGTTTGTTTTTATTTTTTTGAGACAGATTCTCGCTCGTGATCTTGGCTCACTGCAACGTCTGCCTTTTGGGTTGAAGTGATTCTCATGCTTCAGCCTGCAGAGTACCTGGGACTACAGGCTCCTGCCACCATGCCTAACTAGTTTTTGTATTTTTTGTTTGTTTTGAGACAGTCTCGCTCTGTCGCCCAGGCTGTAGTGCAGTGGCGCCATGACGGCTCACTGCAAGCTCCGCCTCCCGGGTTCTCGCCATTCTCCCGCCTCAGCCTTCCGAGTAGTTGGGACTACAGGCGCCACCACCTCACCTGGCTAATTTTTTGTATTTTTAGTAGAGATGGGGTTTCACCATGTTAGCCAGGATGGTCTCGGTCTCCTGACCTCGTGATCTGCCCGCCTTGGCCTCCCAAAGTGCTGGGATTACAAGCGTGAGCCACGGCTCCCGGCCTAGTATTTTTTTTTTTTTTTTTTTGAGATGAGATGGAGTCTCGCTCTGTCGCCCAGGCTGGAATGCAATGGCGCCCTCTCGGCTCACTGCAAGCTCCGCCTCCCGGGTTCACGCCATTCTCCTGCCTCAGCCTCCCGAGTAGCTGGGACTACAGGCGCCCGACAGCACGCCTGGCTAATTTTTTGTATTTTTAGTAGAGACGGGTTTCGCCGTGTCAGCCAGGCGTGTGTGGAACTCCTGACCTCAAGTGATCTACCTGCCTCCACCTCCCAAAGTGCTGGGATTACAGGCATGAGTCACTGCGCCAGGCCGGCCTCCTTCATCCCCTTCTCGGTTTTCTATCTTCCCCTCTCCTCCCACCTTCATGAGTCACACATCCCTACCCTCAAGGCCACTTCCCCATCCCCCAAGGACTGGTGGCTGACAGTTCCTCTTCTCACCTCTTGTGCTTCCAGGACTTGATGACACATACCTTCGCTGCATTGAGCTGCACAGCCACACCCTTATTCAGCTGGAGAGTTGTTTTACAGCTACAGGCCAGACTCGTGTGACCGTAGTCGGACCACCAATGGCAAAGCAGTGGCTGCTGCTCATGTTCCGTTCCGTGGGGAGCCACTACTCCAAGTGTCACGCTCAAGGTAGGTATCCTTGGCTGAACTGTGGAGGGGAGGGCTTGATGGTGGAGTTCTGGCTGTGTTGTGTGGCATCTTGGATTCGTGAAGAATCCCTTGTGTGGCCGGGGAATCCAGGTGCTCTTCCCAGAATCCATTGGGAAGGGAAGGGCTCATTTTTGTGGCATGCGATTGCTCAGAGAGGAAAGGGTAGCAGGGAATAGTAAATGGGTTACCTTGGAAGACCTGGGCTAGGGTGACATCCTCCCTGGAACCTTCCTGGTGGAGTCCGGGCCTACCAAGAGCCCCAGTAATGGACTGTGGTTCATCAGCCCCAGGCAATTCTTTTGCAGGTCTGAAGATGCTCGAACGTGTCCGAAGCCAGCCCCTGACCAACGACGACCTGGTCGCCTCCATTAGCCTGCCACCCTACACCGGAGACTGATCTCCCCTGGGAAGCGGGGATGAGAGGAGAAGTCTTGGCTTCACTTTTGCTGAGAAAGACATGAAAAACAATGAAGAAAGTTTGAATCTGTGGCCAGACCTGCCCCTCTCAGGCCTTCTAGGCATGTGTCTGAGGCAAATCTCCTGAATGCAAGAAGTGTTATTGGTAAAGCAATCCAATAAAATAAGCTACCTATGATGCAAAGCCTTCTATGTGCTGTCCTCTTTCCTTAGGATGAACTATTCAGTCCTGAAGGGGATTCTCTGGACAAGTGCTGAGGTCTGGGGAGGCCCAGCCCAGGGAAGGAGCCGGGTACGAAAGTCAGGGCTTTCAGGAACTGCTCCTCTCAGGCCTGGAGCCTGGTTAGGCTTCTCTGAGTTGAGTGAAAACGGAGGCTGCTGAAAAGGGACCCTCCTAGGATCCCCAGGGTTTTCCTGGACCTTGAAGTGCAGACAAATGGGGAGAACGGAAAGGTGGGAGGAAGGGTCCAGATAGAGATGGAAAGTGTTCCCACCCCAACTACCTGGTGAAGTAGACAACCAGGGAAGCTGGTGAATATGAGGTAGCCAGCATTGTCCCTGATTGCCCAAGTTTGTGGGTGGGGTGAGAGTGGACGGGGTGATTTTCAGGGAGCTAAGGATTCCGAAGTCCCTCAAGCCATGAATTAAATTGACTAGGAAGGCTTCCTGAATTTCCATTGAAGAACTTTATCCGATTGCGGAATCTACATCTTTCTGTAGCCAGAATTATGGCATGCTAAAACTGTCCTCAGTAGAACTCTTCCTCTTCAAATTTGCCGTTTCTCCAGCAGTCTGTATTTTTTTTTTTTTTTTTAGACGGAGTCTTGCTCTGTCACCCAGGCTGGAGTGCAGTGGCCGGATCTCTGCTCACTGCAAGCTCCGCCTCCCGGGGTTTACGCCATTCTCCTGGCTCAGCCTCCCGAGTAGCTGGGACTACAGGCGCCCGCCACCTCGCCCGGCTAGTTTTTTGTACTTTTTTAGTAGAGACGGGGTTTCACCGTGTTAGCCAGGATGGTCTCGATCTCCTGACCTCGTGATCCGCCCGTCTCGGCCTCCCAAAGTGCTGGGATTACAGGCTTGAGCCACCGCGCCCGGCCGTCTGTATCTTATAATGAGGCAATTGCAGTACTCTAGGAGAGTGACGATGGTGACTTGGACCCCAGAGTGGAGTGGTAGAGTTAGGAAATGGTTGAATTTGGAATCTATTTTGAAGCCCACAAGATTTGCTAATTACATGGTTTTTAGAAGGCCAGTTACCAAATACAAGTTAGAAAGGTTGGCCGGGCGGGGTGGCTCAGGCCTGTAATCCCAGCACTTTGGGAGGCCGAGGCGGGTGGATCATGAGGTCAGGAGATCGAGACCATCCTGGCTGACACGGTGAAACCCCGTCTCTAGTAAAAATTCAAAAAATTAGCCAGGCCTGGTGGCGGGTGCCCGTAGTCCCAGCTACTTGGGAGGCTGAGGCAGGAGAATGGCATGAACCCTGGAGGCAGAGCTTGCAGTGAGCCAAGATGTGCCACTGCACTCCAGCCTGGGCAACAGAGCCAGACTCCGTCTCAAAAAAAAATAGAATGGCTGGGCTCTGTGGCTCATGCCAGTAATTCTGGCACTTTGGGAGGCCAAGGTGGGTGGATTACCTAGGTTAAGTGTTTGACACCAACCTGGCCAACATAGTCAAACCCCGTCTCTACTAAAAATACAAAAATTAGGCAGGTGTGGTGGCACATGACTGTAATCCCAGCTACTCGGGAGGCTGAGGCAGTAGAATGGTTGGAACCCGGGAGGTGGAGATTGCAGTGAGCTGAGTTCCCATAGCGCACTCCAGGCTGGGTGACAGAGCGAGACTCCATCTCAAAAAGAAAAAAAAGACGATAAACGTATGTGCCTGACCTTTGAACAATAATCAACATCAATTTTACCAAAACATTCCTAGGGAAGAATCTCATGATTGTTAAAAGTACCACAGTATTTCTAACTCCATTTAAACTTCAGGCTTGACAATCACGGCTCTGTGCTAGTTGTTTTTATTACACAAATTTCTAGAAAATATTTTTTCTCATAAAGATCTGTATATACTTCAGTTTAATTTAAGGAATCTGAGCTGTCGCTTTCTAATGACTGAAAGCAGTGAATGATCTTAATGAAGGATGTGGGCCTGAAGCATTTTCTTGAGCAAACTGTTAAAAAAAAAACACACAAAAGGCTGGGCGCGGTGGCTCACGCCTGCAATCACAGCACTTTGGGAGGCCAAGGCGGGCGGATCACGAGGTCAGGAGATCAAGACCATCCTGGCTAACACAGTGAAACCCTGTCTCTACTAAAAATACAAAAAATTAGCCGGACGTGGTGGCGGGTGGCTATAGTCCCAGCTACTTGGGAGGCTGAGGCAGGAGAATGGCGTGAACCCGGGAGGCGGAGCTTGTAGTGAGCCGAGATCGTGCCACTGCACTCCAGCCTGGGGACAGAGCGAGACTCCGTCTCAAAAACAAAACAAACAAGCAAAAACAAACAAACAAAAAAGCTTTTTTTTTTTTTTTTAGTAAACCAATAATTGAAAATCAGCTAGGTCATTTTCATTTGAATTTAAAATTGTGTTTTTTGAGTATATGATATTTTTATTGGGTTCAAAATTCAAAAAGTGCTTTTAGTGAGAAAGATACCCTCCAAATCCTGTCCTTCAGCTATACAGTATCATTTCTTGTAGGAAATCTGTTTCTAATTTCTTCTGTACCCTTAATTCTCAGATAAATAAATATACACAATTTATTTTCTTTTTTTCTATAAAGATGGCATCATACAATATACTCTTAGCACCTTGAGTGTTTTTAACTTAATAATATATCTTGGTTTGGGGCAGTGGTGTGATCCCAGCACTTTGGGAGCCCGAGGAGGGTGGATCACTTGAGGTCAGGGGTTTGAAATCAGCCTGGCCAACATAGTGAAACCCCTTCTCTACTAAAAATAAAAAAATTAAATGGGCATGGTGGTGGGCACCTGTAATCCCAATTACTTGGGAGGCTGAAGCAAGAGAATCGCTTGAACCCGGGAGACAGAGGTTGCAGTAAGCTGAGATTGCAGCCAGGATGGTCTCGATCTCCTGACCTCGTGATCCACCCGCCTCGGCCTCCCAAAGTGCTGGGATTACAGGCCTGAGCTACCGCGCCTGGCCGCGCCCAGCCATTCTTATGCCTAGTATTGTAGAATTTGCTTCACTCCTCTATAGGTTTTTGTTTGTTTTATTTTGTTTTTTGAGACAGGGTCTCCCTCTGTCACCTAGGCTGGAGTGCAGCGGTGCGAGCTCCACTCACTGCAACCTGCGCCTCCCCTGCTCAAGCGATCCTCCCACCCCAACCCCGTCTCCCAGCACCTGCGATGACAGTTGCCCGCCACGAAACCTGACTGATTTTTTTGTATTTTTGGGAGAAACGGGGTTTCGCCAAGTTGTCCGTGCTGGTTTTAAACTCCTGAGCCCCCCTTGGCCTCCCAAAGTGCTGGAATTACAATCAGGCTGCACTCCAGCCTGACTGACAAGAGCAAATCTGTCTCAAAACAAGAACAAAATCCAGATATTTTAAATTTTTGTCAGTCTGATAGATGAAAAATGTTTCTTAGTGATGTTTAAAATTGCATTTATCTTATTCCAAGTGGTACTGAATATCTCCTTGTTGGATTCTCATATGTCTTTCCCAATGCCTTTTCATTCATATGTATAAAGACAATTGATATTGTACTTTCCGTGACCTGTCTATTTAGGCTGTTGTCCATTAGGTTGTTATTGATTTGTAGCACCTCTTGATATATTATGAAAATTAGTGCTTTGTTTGTCAAATGAGCCACAAATACTTCTTTCCAGTGTGTCCTTTGTTTTTTACATTGTTTTGGTGGAATTTGCCATGTAGAGTTTTTAATATCTATGAGATGAATTCATGAATCTTTTTATATTTATTGTTTCTGGATTTTGTTTCATTCTTAGAAATGCCCTCCTCATTCTATGACTATAAAGTATTTGGTAATGGTTTCCTCTGGTATGGTTTGGGCTTGTTTTTTAACATTTAAATATTTGATATTCTTGAGATGTCTTTTGATTTTGGTTGTTAGGTCTGGTTCACATGGATTTTTAATATTTTATACATATATATTTTTACATCTATTCTTACTGTTTTATTTTTTGGAGACAGGGTCTCACTCTGTCACCCAGGTTGGAGTGCAGTGGTGTGATCATAGCTCACAGCAGCCTCAAACTTCTGGGCTCAAGTTATTTTCCCACCTCAGCCTCCCAAGTAGCTGGGACTACAGGTGCCCGTAACTTCTCCTGTCTAGTTTTTTAATTTATTTCATTTTTGTAGAGAAAAGATCTCACCATCTTTCCCAGACTGATCTCAATCTCCTAGGCTCAAGTGATCCTTGTTCCTCAGCCTCCCAAAGTGTTGGGATTACATGTGTGAACCACTGAGCCTGGTCTCAAATGCATTTTTAATAGGTGAACCTGTTTATCCCAATGATTACTCAATCATTGAATGAGTAATCCACCTTTTCCACACTAATCTGAATTGTCTCCTTTATCAAATATTAAATTTCTATGCATGTATGTGGGTGTTTTTTCGTTTTCTATTCTATTTCATTAATTCGCCTTTCTGTTCATGCATCAGTAAAACACAGCCTTGTATTTACTGAAGTTTTATACTATTTAGTACCTGGTAGAACTAATCCATTTTTGTGTCTGCTTTTTGTATAGCTTGTGGTTTAGGAATCATGGTTCACATGACTTACATGATTTAAAAAATTAAAAGAAGGTTAATATTTGATTGTGCATAAAATTACATAAAATTCAATGTGTGCTTTTAGAGTTTTTTGAGATAGATTGGTACCTATCATTTATTTATGTATTGCTTCTGACCACTTTTGCACTGCAATTGCTGAGTGACTAGTTTTGACAGAGACTGCATGACACAAAACACAAAATATTTACTCTCCGGCCCTTTATAGAAAAAGTTTGCCTGACAATTGCTCTAAATCACTAGGAAGAGCTAATTTACTTTGAATACATTGTACTACTTGTAAAAAACTTTCCAACAAAATCATTACTTAGGGATATGATTTAGGTGGGGCTGGGTGGCTCATGCATGTAAGCCCAGAACTTTGGGAGGCTCAGTTGGGATGATTGCTTGACCTCAGGAGATCAACACCAGCCAGGACTACATGAAGAAACTCCATCTCTGCAAAAACTACAAAAAAGCTAGCTGAGCCTGGTGGAGCATGCCTGTAGTAGTCCCAGCTACTCAGGAGGCTGAGATGGAAGGATCGAATGAGCCTGAGAGGTTAAGGGTACGGTAAGCTGTGTTGGTACCACTGCCCTCCAGCCTGGATGAGTGAAGGAGACTCTGTCCAAAAAAAAAAAAAAAAAAAAAAAAAAGGATATGACTTACTTTACATTATTTTTGTTATTGAATTGTGTACTTCCTTGAGGGCAAAATAGCTGAATCTATGGCATTAGTATAGTTACAATTCATTAAAATGTGAGTTTTCCTATGTCCAAAATAAGATGAAAAGACATTGAAACATTTCTCATTGATTATGTTATTTTCCAGTGTACATTCAGTGATACTTAAAAATTAAGATGGGACTGAAACTTTCTATGGGTTAGATGTAAATTTTTTTCTGGTACATGTTTAGGTTAGCAGGCCAATGATTGGCTTTCTATATTATCGATAATATTTTTCTCCACCTAAAGGTTCTCTGATTCAACATTAAGTCTGGTGTCTTTGAGAATAACTTTTGACTTTTACATTTATTGGACTTGTCCCAGTGTATTTCTTCAGGTTTGATAGAAATATCACCGCAGACTTTCTCATACTAGTTGTATCAATGGGATTTCTCTCCAGCAAGATACACAGTAAGAGAATTCCAAATGACAGGCTTTGACATTTAATGTACAAATAGGATTTTTCTTTTTTATCTATTTATTTATATATTTTTGGCTACAAGATGAAGTGGTAAGGATTTTTCTATAGTATTAGTTTTTTGGTACTCAATAGGGCCAGAATTACTGCATATACATTTTGATTATAAATTATTTGATGCAGGCCGGGCACGGTGGCTCAAGCCTGTAATCCCAGCACTTTGGGAGGCCGAGACGGGCGGATCACGAGGTCAGGAGATCGAGACCATCCTGGCTAACACAGTGAAACCCCGTCTCTACTAAAAATACAAAAACTTAGCCGGGCGAGGTGGCGGGCGCCTGTAGTCCCAGCTACTCGGGAGGCTGAGGCAGGAGAATGGCGTGAACCCGGGAGGCGGAGCTTGCAGTGAGCTGAGATCCGGCCACTGCACTCCAGCCTGGGTGACAGAGCGAGACTCCATCTCAAAAAAAAAAAAAAAACAAAAAAAAACAAAAAAAAAACAAATAAATTATTTGATGCTTAATATTATATGACTTGGGAAGTGCTTATTAATGAAAATAATGAAGACATACTTTGCACTTTTCACACTTGAAGTTTTATGTGATAAAACATTGGTTACCTACAGTTCATTCTCCCTCCTTGGAAAGTGGAACATTGCTGATCTCAATCAAAATGAGAGAAGTATGTAAAAGGGACCAGAATCATGTAGCATGCTTTGAACAGCAAATAACAGGAAACACTGGTCCAGTTGGATGTTAGGAAAGCACTGTATTATTGCCAATAGCAGGCATTCCAGGCATATTAAGCCAAGGGCTCCCTTTCCACCTTGTGTTGGCTTCCTCTTCAGGTTGGTAGCAAAATACTTGTAGCCATTTCCAAAATCATATCCCGTCATAAACACCAGGAGAAGGAAAGAAGATATGAGTCATTTTTTGTGTCTCTTTTCAGAAATAAGACAACCCCTCTGCTGGAAGCCTCCTTTAGGTTTCACTCCATTTCAAAACTGAGACATGTGCCGTTTCCTAAAGCAATCACTGGCAAGGGGAATGGGATTATCATGATTAGTCTAATCACCTGGAGTTAAATTGATGTTAGAAGTTAGTGTCCCTCAGCACTAAACAGGATTCTATTTTTCTATGTTTTGACATCATCTGGCAGTTGAAAAACTGCAACTGTCAGCCAGAGATTGACAGAGTGATAGAGCTACTGAATAAGAAATGGATTTATGACCTGGGAACATGGGCAGCCATGCTAAATGAAACCCATGAAATCAAAACTGCCAAATTCTCATAGATATCAATTTGAAGTTGAAGTATAAGGAATCCTGAGAAACTCATGTAGGATGCAATAGAAACTATATTTCATTTGAGTGCATATTTGTTAGCGTAGTCCTGTTTTTTAAATGCTCTATTGCCAGGCATGGTGTCTCACGCCTGTAATCTCAGCACTTTGAGAGGCTGTGGATCACTTGAGGCCAAGAGTTCGAGACCCCAGCATAGACAACATGGTGGATCTAGTATCTACTAAAAATACAAGAGTTAGTTGGGCGTGATGGTGCGTGCCTGTAGTCCCAGCTACTCGGGAGGCTGAGGCAGGAGAATCACTTGAACCTGGGAGGTGCAGAATGCAGTGAGCTGAGATCGCGCCACTGCACTCCAACCTGGGCGACAGAGTAAGACCCTGTTTCAAATAAATAAATAAATAAATAAATAAATAAATAAATAAATACTGTACAATGAGGCTGGGTGCAGTGCCTCATGCTGTAATCCTGGTGATTTGGGAGGCTGAGGCAGGAGGGTCACTTGAGTACAGGAGTTTGAGACGTCAGTGAGCTATGATTGCGCCACTACTCTCTGGCCTGGGCAATAGGACAAGACCCTGTCTCTAACCTCAGAACAAAACAAGAAAAACAAAACCAAAAACCTCTCTACCATCAGAAAATTATTGACACTTTTGGTTTCAGATGTGCGTGTCTTGCTGTGAGTCCACATCCAGCAGGGACAGGTAAAGCTAAGAGAACCAGGGCTCCTCTCCTTCCTGTGTGTATGCACCTTCCCATGAATACACGAAATAAAGATGATTACTTACTCTATGTGTTACACTTGCAAATCTTGCCTTTTTTATTGCTCTACAATATGAGGTAACCAAGATTGTACATAAGTAGTATTAGACAACTCGCTGCACACTATCTCTGACTCTGTGTTGTCCTATGTGGTACTTAGGATAATATTATTTTCATAATTATGCATGAATAATTTTTCTAGGGCCACCAGCTGGTCCTAGCTGGCTGCCTTCTCCTCCACCCCTGCTGACTACATAAGTGGTTTGTTATTTTTCAAAGATAAGTTTTGTAAAACTTGTATTTTAGATTTTGGGGCACATGTGAAGGTTTGCTACATAGGTAAGCTTGTATCACGGAGTTTGTTGTACAGATTATTTCATCACCCAGGTATTAAGCCCATTACCCACTATTTATCTTTTCTGCTTCTTTCCCTTTTCTTACCCTTCACCCTCAAGTAGAACTCAGTGTCTGTTGTTTACTTCTTTGCATTTATGAGTTCTCATCATTTGGCTCCCACTTGTGAGAACACACAATATTTGGTTTTCTCTTCCTGTGTTAGTTTGCTAAGGATAATGGCCTTCAGCCCCATCCATGTTCCTGCAAAATATATTATCCTGTTCTTTCTTATGGCTGCATAGTATTCCATGGTGTATATGTACCAAATTTTCTTTATCCAATCTGTCACTGATGGGCATTTAGGTTGATTCTATGTCTTTGCTATCATGAATAGAGCTGTAATGAACATTCATGTGCATATATTTTTATGGTAGAATGATTTATATTCTTCTGGATATATACCCATTAATGGGATTGCTGGGTCAAATGGTACTTCTGCTTTTAGCGGTTTGAGGAATCACCATACTGCTTTCCCAATGGTTGAACTAATTTACACTCCCACCAACAGTGTATAAGTGTTCCCTTTTTTTCTGCAATCTCGCTGGCATTGTTTTTTGTTTTTTTTTTTTTTTGAGTTTTTTTTTTTTTTTTTTTTTTTTTGAGATGGAGTCTCGCTCTGTTGCCCAGACTGGAGTACAAAGGTGCAAACTCAGCTCCCTGCTACCTCCGCCTCCTGGGTTCAAGCAATTCTCTGCCTCAGCCTACCAAGTAGCTGGGATTACAGGTGCCCGCCACCATGCCCAGTTTATTTTTGCGTTTTTGTTAGAGACAGACTTTCACCATGTTGGCCAGCCCTGTCTCAAACTCCTGACCTCAGGGATCTGCCCGCCTTGGCCTCCCTAAGTGTTGCCATTATAGGTGTGAACTACCATGCCAGGCCACATGTATGTCTTTTGAAAAGTGTCTACTTACGTCCTTTGTTCACGTTTTAATGGAGTTGTTTTTCTCTTGTAAATTCGTTTAAGTTCCTTATCCGTGCTGAATATTAGACCTTTGTCAGGTAATGTGATAGTTAATATTAAGTGTCAACTTGATTGGATTTAAGGACGCGAAGTATTGTTTCTAGGTGTGTTTGTGAGGGTGTTGCCGAAGGAGATAACATTTGAGTCAGTGTACTGGGAAAGGCAGACCCACCCTCAATCTGGGTGGACACCATCTAATCAGCTGCCAGTGCGGCCAGAATAAAAGCAGGCAGGAGAATGTCGAAAGAGTAGATTAGTCTTCTGGCCTACAATTTTCTCCCGTGCTGGATGCTTCCTGCCTGCGAACATCAGACTCCAAGTTCTTCAGCTTAGGGACTCGGACTGGCTTCCTTGCTCCTCAGTTTGCAGACAGCCTATTGTGGGACCTCACTTTGTGATCGTGTGAGTCACTACTCCTTAATAAACTCTTTATATATTCATCTATCCTATAGTTCTGTCCCTCCAGAGAACCCTGATGAATATGGATGCATAGTTTGCAAATATTTTCTGTAGGTTGTCTTGACAGTTTCTTTTCTTTTTTTGTTTTTTTTTTGAGACGGAGTCTCGCTCAGTCGCCCAGGCTGGAGTGCAGTGGCACTATCTTGGCTCACTGCAAGCTCCACCTCCCAGGTTCATGCCACTCTCCTGCCTCAGTCTCCCGAGTAGCTGGGACTACAGGCGCCACCACACCCGACTAATATTTTGTACTTTCAGTAGAGACGGGGTTTCACCGTGTTAGCCAGGATGGTCTCCATCTCCTGACCTTGTGATCCACCCGCCTCGACCTCCCAAAGTGCTGGGATTACAGGCGTGAGCCACCGTACCCATCCTCTGTTGACAGTTTCTTTTGCTGTGCAGAAGCTCTTAAGTTTAATTAGATCCCACTTGTTAATTTTTGCTTTTGTTGCCATTACTTTGGTGTCTTGGTCAAGAATTCTTTGCTCTTTCCTATGTCCAGGATGGTATTGCTTAGGTTGTCTTCCAGGGTTTATATAGTTTTGAGTTTTATGTTTAAGTCTTTGACCCATCAAAGATAATTTTCTTTTTCTTTTTTCTTTCTTTTTTGAGATGGAGTTTCGCCCTTGTTGCCCAGGCTGGAGTGCAATGGCGCGATCTTGGCTCACCGAAACCTCTGCCTCCTGGGTTCAAGCAATTCTCCCATCTCAGCCTCCTAAGTAGCTGGGATTATAGGCATGTGCCATCACGCCAGGCTAATTTTGTATTTTTTTTAGTAGGGACGGAATTTCTCCTTGCTAGTCAGGCTAGTCTCCAACTCCCAACCTCAGGTGATCCATCTGCCTTGGCCTCCCAAAGTGCTGGGATTACAGGTGTGAGCCACCGTGCCCAGCCAAAGGTAATTTTTGATGTTGAATCTGATTTTTCTCTTTAAGAAACTGGGTCTCCCTCTGTCACCCCGGCAGAAGTGCAGTGGCATGATTATAGCCTACTGTAACCTTGAACTTCTAGGTTCAAGCAATCCTCCTGCCCTAGCCCCTGAGTAGCTGGAATTACAGGTGAGAGCCACCAAGTTGGTGAATATGATTTTTCCTTAGTGCAAGTCGACGAATCTGATTTTTCCTTAACGTTTTAGCACAGAAGTTAAATGGTTGCTTAATTTTACCAAAAAGGTAATATTTGAGAATATTTTTATCAACATGTACACAAAGCTACCTAGAAAATTAGCTTTCTCAGTAGAAATCCAAGCACCCTGATAATACTGGTGTCACTTATGAATAAATGTTTTGAAACTTAGCTTTTTTTTTTTTTTTTGGCCTCCCAACATAAAGCCATACAAGGAAACTTCAGGAAATTAATAATTTATTTATAATTTTTTTTCTTCAAAAAATCTTTCAAAGTTCAGACACTAACACTGATGTGAAATATCAAATAGCTCTACAGGACAGATGGAAACAGGAAAAGTCAGATGATTGGCACCCAAAAGCAACAGCAATTAAGCAGTTGAAAGAGGATTGGATTGTTGGTTAATATTTGTCTATTTGAAAGAATCAAGTTGGAGATGTAACTTCTTGAGAGAAGGAGATTAAGTCACACTTGATGTTTCCCCTCACTGACCAACGGACTGGGCTATCTTGTTAACTCTCTTTTCTGTTTAATTGCATTCTGTACTCTAATTTTCTCAGAGTGTGAACACATACACACACACACACACACACACATATATATAATATATACATATATAGATATACAAACATTATATATATATATATAATTTTTTTTTTTTTTTGGTTTTGAGACAAAGTCTCACTTTGTTGCCCAGGCTGGAGTGCAGTGGCATGATCTTAGGTCACTGCAACCTCCGCCTCCTGGGTCCCAGCAATTCTCCTGCCTCAGCCTCCAGAGTAGCTGAGATTATAGGCATGTGCCACCACTCCTGGCTACTTTTTTGTATTTTTAGTAGAGACAGGGTTTCACCATGTTGGCCAGGCTGGTCTCGAACTCCTGACCTCAGGTGATCCACCTGGCTTGGCCTCTCAAAGTGCTGGGATTACACGCGTGAGCCACCATGCTCGGTCTCAGAGTGTATATTCTGTCTTATTTTCACCCCTGGACAGAAGAAAATCTGTTTATTTCACCCCACTTCTTTAAGAAAAGGCAATTCTCTCTAGGAGGAAAAAGAAAACCAGGAAGAAGGAGAGAGGAAGGAGGGGGAATAAGGGAAGATGAGAGAGAGAGAGAGAGAGAGAGAGAGAGAGAGAGAGAGAGAAAAGTAGAACATCAGATTAAAGTAGAAGACAGGAGAGAGGGGAAGGAAAGAGGGAGCAGGAAGGGGGATGCTCTAAGCTCTCAATTTCAGGACTGTGCAAAATGATTTTCCAGGAGATGCACATGTGGTCTCGTATTTCTCACAATAGTCTACCTGGGGTTCCCTCCTCAGGTCTGTCTCCCACTACCAAAACCCAGTATAGCCAGTCTCGCTGCCTTACCTGGAGGGAGGACCAGGACCTGGTGCCAGGTCTGGGACTCCACTGCTGTCCCTGAACAGACTCATTTGAGGCATTCACATTTCCCTCCACTCTTGGGGGAACAGCCTGCAACAGGAAAGGAGTGTGTGGTGTGAGTGTTTTTCCAGGGTCACCAGCTGATCCTGGCTGACTGCACCCCCCTCCCCGACTACAAACACTTCTTTGAGGCACAGATCTCCTCTGTCGGTTGAGGGGCCTATGGGTGTTACTCGGGGAGCAGGCTCGGGGTGGGTAACTGCTGTTGCTGCTGCCGCAGCTGCAGGAAGAAGGTGGAAAGACGCTGTGGGGCGTACTCAGTCTGGAATCTGATTTTTTTGTTTGTTTTTTGCTTTTTGTTTTTTTGGACAGGGTCTTACTCCATTACCCAGGCTGGCCCACAGTAGTGCAATCTCAGCTCACTGCAACGTCTGCTTCCTTGGTTCAAGCGATTCTCACTCAGCCTCCAGAGTAGGTGGGATGGCAGGCCACCACGCCGGGCTACTTTTTGTAGTTTTGGTAGAGATGAGGCTTTGTCATGCTGCCCAGGGTGGTCTCAAACTCCTCAGCTCAAGGAGGTCAGCTGCCATGACCTTCCTAAGTGCTGGGATTACAGGTGTGAACCACCTTGCCTGGCTAGAATTTGATTTTTAAAAACTTTTTTTTGAGGCTGGGCACCATGGCTCACGCCTATATTCCCAGAAATTTGGGAGGCCGAGGTGGGCGGATCACCTGAGGTCGGGAATTTGAGACCAGCCGGTCCAACATGATGAAACCCTGTCTCTACTAAAAATAGAAAATTAGCCGGGCTTGGTGGTACACACCTGTAATCTCAGCTGCTGGGGAGGCTGAGGCAGAATTGCTTGAACCTGGGAGGCAGAAGTTGTGGTGAGCCGAGATCGTGCCATTGCACTCCAGCCTGGGTAACAAGAGCAAAACTCCATCTCAAAAAAAACAAA
The DNA here is from genome assembly GCF_049350105.2 of Macaca mulatta. NCBI lineage: Eukaryota > Metazoa > Chordata > Mammalia > Primates > Cercopithecidae > Macaca > Macaca mulatta. The sequence goes on from NC_133409.1 coordinate 112,462,955, forward strand.
AAAACAAACAAAAAAAAACCCCACAACCCACCAAAAAAACCTTTTTTTTTTGGAGCCACTTGCCCAAAATCTTAAAATAAAAAATCCTGATGACTCTGTCTTCAAAACAAATCCCAAATTCATACATTTCAATTGCTAGTACTCTAGTCTAAAACCTATTTTCTTAATTCTTTTTTCAAAAATTCAGGCCCAGTCTAGGTGTGTTGGCTGGTGTATGTAATCCCAACGCTTTGGGAGTCCGAGGTGGGTGTACCACGTGATGTCAGGAGTTCGAGACCAGCCTGGCCATCATGGTAAAACCCCATCTTTACTAAAAATACAAAAATTGGCCGGGCACAGTGGCTCATACCTGTAATCCCAGCACTTTGGGAGGCCGAAGTGGGTGGATAACCTGCAGTTCAAGACCAGCCTGACCAACATGGCGAGACCCTGTCTCTACTGAAAATACAAAAATTAGCTGGGCATGGTGGCCTGTGCCAGCTACTTGGAGGCTGAGGCAGGAGAATCGCTTGACCCTGGGAGGTGGAGGTTGCAGTGAGCCGAGATCACGACATTGCACACCAGCCTGGGCGACAGGAGTGAAACTCCATCTCAAAAAAAAAAAAGAAGAAAAAAGAAAAAATACAAAAAGTAGCCAAGTGTATGCACCTGTAGTCCCAGCTACTTGGAAGGCTGAGGTGCAAGAACTGCTTGAGCCCAGGCAGTTGAGGGTACTGTGAGCCAAGATCTTGCACTCCAGCTTGGGCAACAGAATGACTCTGTCTCCAAATAAATAAATAAATAAATAAATAAATAAAATAAATAAAATAAGTAAATAATTAAATGAAATTCAGGCCCAAAGTCCAAAATGTTCAAACTATTAAGATGTCTTTTACTGAATTTCTTGCAATGACCACTGTTAATAAAAATATTTGCACTTTTAATTTTACTAAAGGAAAAATTAAAGGAATATTCAATTTTGCTTGACATTCTCTAAATTTTGAGTACTCAAATATACTATGAGTTTCTTTTTTTTTTTTTTTTTTTTTTGAGATGGAGTCTTGCTCTGTCCCCTAGGCTGGAGTGTAGTGGCGTGATCTCGGCTCACTGCAAGCTCCGCCTGCCGGGTTCAGGCCATTCTCCTGCCTCAGCCTCCTGAGTAGCTGGGACTACAGGCGCCTGCCACCGCGCCAGGCTAATTTTTTGTATTTTTAGTAGAGACGGGGTTTCACCGTGGTCTCCATCTCCTGACCTTGTGATCTGCCAGCCTCGGCCTCCCAAAGTGCTGGGATTACAGGTGTGAGCCACCGCGCCCGGCCGAGTTTTCTTTTGGTTACCAAACTAAGAATAACAAAAAAACTGATAAGTCAAAATCAAAGTTAGGTTTTCCTAGGTTAATTATAATAAAATGTGTACTTTTTTTTCGATGAAGTCTCACTCTGTCACCCAGGCTGGAGTACGGTGGCACGATCCCTGCTTGCTGCAACCTCTGCCTCCTGGGTTCAAGCGATTCTCCTGCCTCAGTTCAAGTGATTCTCTTGCCTCAGTCTCTGGCGTGGCTGGGATTACAGGCATGCGCCACGTGCCTGCCTAATTTTTGTATTTTTGTATTTTTAGTGGAGACGGGGTTTCACCACGTTGGCCAGGATGGTCTTGAACTCCTGACCTCAAGTGATCCACCCACCTTGGTCTCTCAAAGTGTTGGGATTATAGGCATGAGACACCACACCTGGCAAATGACATATACTTCTAAAGTTAAAATACCCTCTTGTTTATTATACAGTGACATATAACTGTTAAAGTGTTGATTTTAAAAAACAAAATTAACCAGCTGGCTCACTGCAACCTCCACCTCCCAGGTTTAACCAGCCGGGTCATTATATTTTCACTATTATATTTTGCAACACAATGTACATGAGAGACCACCTGTACGCAGATGCAAACAATGTTGTCCCGATAAACTTGTGATCAGTGGATTCTGGCAGTGGTGTAGATCTGAACCCCACAGTTAAAAGTCCTGATGGCTGAGTTTGACTTTGGTCAAAAGGGGAGGATGATAAGTGAAAAAGCACCTAGGAACTTGCAGTTGGGAACTGACAGGCAAGTTCAAGTCTTCCCTACTAAACATAAACATCTCTTGTAAAATATTTTAACCAGTAAAGGTTGCTCAGTGATTGTCATGCAACAAGATGTAGAGAGTTCACTCTAACTGTTTGAAACCAGAGAGATTTGACACTCTGCAATCAAGACCACATTAATCCCCCTACCTCCCAGATAAAGTTACCAGGATAATCACCCAATTGCCCCATTTTCAAAAACTGGTCCCTACTCCCTAAGCACTCTCCTCTAGTCAACTCCTATAATCGACTCCCTACGACATGCTTATTTTCCTGTGTTGTCTACTCTCCCTTGATGCGGCACACCAAACAAACCTAGTCTTGTTGGAATATACTATGTGGTCACTGGGTGGCTGCCAGCACCTGTGCAAATCTAGGGAGCCCATTTGGAGCCTTCCTGCACCTCCATCCCTCAACCCTTGCCCTGCCTCCTTCTCATTTGTCTCAGCATCCCTTGATGATCCCTGCGTGAATCAGTTCTTACACTGCTGATTGCAAAATAGTGACTTCACTCAAAAATTCTTTGACTTTAGAGTGAAGAAAATTTTTGATTCTGGGGCATCAGAAAAGCAAGCACTAGTCAGATGATTAAGTTTGGCATGAAAGGATTTACCTCAGAGCAGATAATTACTTGGAATGAATTATCTTGGGAAGAGCTATGGGGATTGGACACCCACCCTAAGGTGGTTCAAGGGGCGGGTTGTTTTGTGTACCTATAAGGATAGAGCCTAGGCCCTTCCCTCACTTTTTCTAAGTCCTTTGCCAACCAGTTGCTTGGACGTGACCCTCTTCTGAATCAGGTCAAAGCAGAGCATAGGCATGGGAACAAGTGCTCTCAGCAAGGAGCCGTGGTGGACCCTGCCTGAAAACTTTCATGCTCCAATGGTGTTCCACATGGAAGAGGACCAGGAGGAGCTCATCTTTGGTGAGTGGTCTTTGCCCACGTCCCCTCCTTCATCCTTGTCTTCTCAGTTTTCAATCTTTTACTCCTTTTCCACCTTCATCAGTCACACGTCCGTTCCCCCAAGGCCACCTCCCGACTCCCCAAGGGCTTGTGCTTGACAGACCCTCCTCTCACCTCTTATGCTCACAGGGCACGGTGACACATACCTTCGCTGCATTGAGGTGCACAGCCACACCCTTATTCAGCTGGAGAGTTGGTTCACAGCTACAGGCCAGACTCGTGTGACTGTAGTCGGACCACATAGGGCAAGGCAGTGGCTGCTGCACATGTTCTGTTGCATGGGGAGTCAGGACTCCTGTCGTCATGATCAAGGTAGGTATCCTTGGCTGAACTGTGGTAGTGGAGGGCTTGATGGTGGAGTTCTGGCTGAGTTGTGTGGCACCTTGGATTATTGAAGGATCCCTTGTGTGGCCCGGGAATCCAGGTGGTTCCTAGAGTTCACTGGGAAGGGAAGGGCTCACTCTTGTGGCATCCAAATGCTCAGGGAGTAGAGGGTAGTGGGGAGATATAAATGGGTTACCTTGGAAGGCCTGAATGGGGGACATCCTCCCTGCAATGTCCCTGGTGGAGTCCAGGCCTGCCAAGGGCCCCAGTAGTGGGCTCTGCTTCACCAGCCCCGGGCACTTCTTTTGCAGGCCTCGAGATGCTGGAGCGTGTCCGGAGCCAGCCCCTGACCAACCATGACCTGGTCGCCTCCATTAGTGTGCCACCATACACTGGAGATCTGTCTTTCGCCTCCAGGATAAGTGGAAACATCTGTCTTAGCGTTCCTCAGCCTTCCCCTTATCAAGTGATTGGTTGTTCGGGATTCCATTTGAGTTCACTCTATTTGTAATTAAGGACTGATCTCCCCTGGAAAAGTGGGGATGAAAGGAGAAGTCTTGGCTTTGCTTTTGGTGAGAAAGACATGAAAGACACTGAAGAAAGTTTGAATTTGTGGCTGGGACCTGTCCCTCTCGGATCTTGTAGACATGTGTCTGAGGGAAGTCTCCTGAACGTAAGAAAGTGTTATTGCAAAGCAATCCAATAATAAGCTACCTATGATGCAAAGCCTTCGATGTGCTGTTCTCTTTCCTTAGGATGAACTTATTCAGCCCTGAAGGGGATTCTCTGGACAAGTGCTGAGGTCTGGGGAGGCCCAGCCCAGGGAAGGAGCCGGGTACGAAAGTTGGCACTTTCAGGAACTGCTCCTTTCAGGTCTGGAGCCTGGTTAGGCTGCTCTGAGTTGAGTGAAAACGGGGGCTTCTGAAAAGGGACCCTCCTAGGATCCCCAGGGTTTTCCGGGACCTTGAAGTGCAGACAAATGGGGAGAATGGAAAGGTGGGAGGAAGGGTCCAGATGGAGATTCTGAAGTCCCTCAAGCTGTGAATTAATCCATTCCAGAACACTCTCCGAATGCCAAATCTACATTTGGATCTCTCTAGCCAAGATTACGGCAAGCTAAACCTGTCCTCAGTTGAACTCTTCCCACTCAAATTTCTTCTTTCTCCAGCAGTCTGTATATCTCATAATGAGGCAATTGCAGTCATCTAGCATAGAGCGACGATGGTGACTTGGACTAGAGTAGAATGGTAGAAGTGTTAGGAAATGGTTGAATTTGCAATCTATTTTGAAGCCAACACGATTTGTTAATTACATGGTTTTTACATGGCCAGTTACCAAATAAGTCAGAAAGATCATATTCAAAGTATAAAAACACTTATGAATTTGCTTGAGGAAGAATATAACTAAGCTACACTATTCTCAAGGAGAATATCATGTTTACTTTTAAATCTATAATTTAATAAGTGATGGCTCATAAACTAGAGGAAAAACTTATTTTGTAAAAGACGTGCAAAAAGAGTATTTTCTCTCTCAAGTTTCATACCACAAATGATGAAATCAATATTTTGTATTTTAAGGCCATAATTCTCATCTCTAAATCCCAGTCACCAGAGGTTTCTATGTGGGTACAGCCTAGGTATCATAATGGAGGAGTGAATATCTCGAACATTGGCGTGAGATTACGAGCACTTAAATAGTAGCTCTACCAATAGATAGCTTTATGATCTTCAGCAAGTCACTGATTTCTTAGTGCGCTGGTTTTCCCATATAAAATTGAGATAATACTGATTACCTCAGGTGAGAAACTTTCTTTTGCCTGGATTCTTTCACCGTCTTTCTTCTAACAGAACTATTGTTTCGTAAAGGCGTACGCTACCTCCGTAGCTCCAAAAGGGGAATGGTGATTGACATAAGCCAATCAGGCCATACACATTGTAATTCACTGGTCCAGGAATGAGCATGTGACCTGTATTAACCTAACCAGGTTAGGATTTATATTCTGCACTTGGGTGGAGGGTTTCCTGCCTCCTCCTGTCTCTGGTTAGATGTGATTTTTTTTTTTTTTTTTTTTTTTTGAGACGGAGTCTCGCTCTGTCACCCAGGCTGGAGTGCAGTGGCCGGATCTCAGCTCACTGCAAGCTCCGCCTCCCGGGTTCACGCCATTCTCCTGCCTCAGCCTCCCGAGTAGCTGGGACTACAGGCGCCTGCCACCTCGCCCGGCTAAGTTTTTGTATTTTTAGTAGAGACGGGGTTTCACTGTGTTAGCCAGGATGGTCTCGATCTCCTGACCTCGTGATCCGCCCGTCTCGGCCTCCCAAAGTGCTGGGATTACAGGCTTGAGCCACCGCGCCCGGCCTTAGATGTGATTAAGGAGGTGTGTGGCATTAGTTGCCATTGTTGTTATCTTGCAGACAATAAGAGGAGCACCAATAATATACAGCTGAAAAGGAGGACAGCAGAGACAGAAATAAACTGGAACTTTGATGATGTCAAATTGTGTTCTGCCTGGAGTTAGTCCTACCTCTGTTCTTCCAGTTAGATAAAAATGTCCTTCTATTGAAGGTTGTTTCTTGTGGTAATGTGGTAAGGATGATATTTTATGGTAACTAGGAAGCATTTTTTGACACAATCTTGGGCAGTCACTAAGCCTGGGTTGTTATTCTAAGGCTTGGGATCCAAAGACTCTGTAGGCTGGGCTCTGGGTGTGGCGTTGGTAGGAAAAAGTAAAGAGAAGTGGGGAGCAGAAGTATGGTGTTACAGGGCACAAGGATGGGGAACAGTAGATAGTCCCCCTTTTTTCTTTGGGGTCTACAGTGAAGTTTGACAGAAGGCAGTCTTTCTGATGAGTGGTCAAAGTCTAGGCATGGGTGTCATCTATGGGGTCTGAGTCAGTTGTTTTGGGGCATGGGGAGGAGTAGAGACCAACAATGTGAGGTCTAAGTGGGATGGGATTGGGGCTCTTTAGGTCCTAGTCTTGTAGAAACATGATTACTGGTTATGTGGCATTAATTTCTTCCCAGGCCCCTTTGGAAAAGTAACAGATTACTTTATACAGTAAAGACCTTTGGGAAAAGTAACAGATTAAATTTGTGACACAGTGCGAATGAGGCTTAATGATTGCACTTTCCTCTTGACTGCAGAGCCTCTGAAATTAGGGGTTGGAAGTTGTTGAAAGCCAAATAAAAGTCCTGGGGTGAACAAAACACCTGTTCATTAACATATTGAGTCTCTACTACATAGTATTGTGTGAGAAGCTAGAGGTATAATGTGAGTGAGATATCCCTGCCCTTAAGTTGTTTTAATCTGGGACATTTGTGGTGACTTTGGGCCCTAGGGAAGAATCTAGAGGTGATGTTCAGGAGGGACATCTGGGCTGGTGATTGGGCGGGATCATTCTGCATTAGTAGTTGAAATCATAAGCGAGACCACCTGGGGAGAGCATGGAGTCCGAGGGAGAAAAGGGAAGAGGCTGATGGAATCCATGGGAACACCTACAGTTAAGAAATGTGAAACAGTCCAGGCATGGTGGCTCACACCCGTAATCCTAGCACTTTGGGAGGCCAAGGCTGACAGATCATAAGGTCAGGAGTTTAAGACCAGCCTGGCCAACATGATGAAACCCCGTCTCTACTAAAAATACAAAAATTACCTGGGCATGGTGGCATATGCCTGTAATCCTAGCTACTCAGGAGGCTGAGGCAAGAATTGCTTGAACCTGGGAGGTGGAGGTTGCAGTTAGCCGAGATCATGCCACTGCACTCCAGCCTGGGTGACAGAGTGAGACTCTGTCTCAAAAAAAAAAAAAAAAGTTAAATCAGCTCAAGTCACTGAATTGATTGTTCTCCTTCACTCAGCAAATAGAAGATTAAAAAATGAAATATTGGGCCGGGCGCGGTGGCTCAAGCCTGTAATCCCAGCACTTTGGGAGGCCGAGGCGGGTGGATCACGAGGTCAGGAGATCGAGACTATCCTGGCTAACATGGTGAAACCCCGTCTCTACTAAAAATACAAAAAACTAGCCGGGCGTGGTGGCGGGCGCCTGTAGTCTCAGCTACTTGGGAGGCTGAGGCGGGAGAATGGCGTAAACCCGGGAGGCGGAGCTTGCAGTGAGCCGAGATCACGCCACTGCACTCCAGCCTGGGAGAGACTCTGTCTCAAAAAAAAAAAAAAAAAAAAAAAAAAGAAATATTTCCGTGTGATGGAGGGGCCTGGCAAAAATAAAAAACAAATTAAAAAAAAAATAAATGAGAAACAATAGGAGCTTGGAGAAGTCTATAAAGATGACCAAGCCAGAGAGGTAGGACTGTGGCAGTGTGAAATATGTACAGTATTTGGTCTTAGTCCTGTTTCCTGACATACAGCTCCTAAAACCTTTGGAATCTGCAAATTGATGAGTGTCTTTAGTATGCTAATGAGATGACTGGTGGCTGAGAACCCTTGGGTAGCTTCAGGATGGGGACTGGTCACAGGGAAGGTCAAGATGTGATTAGAGGGTTGGAATTTTCAGCCCCACCTCTAAATCTGGGAAGGGGAGAGGGGCTGAAAGTTGAGCTAATCACCAATGGCCAGTGATTTAATCCATCCTGTCTATGTAATGAAGCTCCATGAAACCATAAAAGGACTGGGTTTGTGGAGATCCTGGATACTTTAACACTCGGAGCTTCCTGGAGGGTGGCATGCCTGGGGAGGGGGTAGAAGCTTTGCACTCTTTCCCTCATAACCTTGCCCTATGCATGTCTTCATCCATATCCTTTGAAACATTCTTTATAATAAACCAGTAAATGTGTTTCCCTAAGTTCTGTGAGCTGCTCTAGCAAATGAGTCCAATCCCAGGAGTAGGAATCCTGATTTATCCCTAGTTGGCCAGAAGCCGAGGTAAAACAACCTGGGGCTTGTGATTGGCATCTGAAGTGGAGGGCAGTCTGGTGGGACTGAGCCATCAGTCTGTGGGATCTAATGGTACTTCCAGGTAGATAATTCAAAATTAATTTTTTTTTCTTTTTTCTTTTTTTTTGAGATGGGGCCCAGCTCTGTAGCCCAGGCTGGAGTGCAGTGGCATGATCTCAGCTCACTGCAACCTCTGCCTCCTGGGCTCAGGTGATTCTCCTGCCTCAGTCTCCCGAGAAGCTGGGACTACAGGCGCCTGCCACCACGCCCAGCTAATTTTTGTATTTTTAGTAGAGGTGGGGTTTCATCATGTTGTCCAGGCTGGTTTCGAATGCCTGAGCTCAAGGGATCTGCCCACGTCCACCTCCCAAAGTGCTGGGATTATAGGATTACAGGTGTTAGCCACCAAGCCCAGCCCAGAATTGAATTTAATTAGAAGACACCCAGCTGTGTCCACTGCAAAACTGATTGATGGGCTGTTGGTGGTGTTAAAGGAAATTTAAAGGAGCCCATTGATTTGGATTGAACTACTACTGCCAGGCCCAACAGACAAAACCACAACGGAATCACTCATGCTAAACTTAGACATCGCCAAGCCAAAACTAAGTTGTTTGACCTTTCGAGAAATCAAGAGAGATAGAGACAATAACTAAATTTCCAAACAGGCCAGTTTTAGCCAACATGCTAAAGAAGTTCCCTTTGCTTTTAGGAGGAAATTAACTGAAACTAATCTGCATTTTGTTTACTGTTTCTGCTCTTCTCAGCTCTTTTCAGTTTATAAAACCAGCCTCCTCTGCTTGACTCACTGTAACATTCATTCAATTGTATAGAAGGAGGTGTTGTCCAATTTTAGAACTGCAAACAAAAACCAATTAAGATCTTCAGACTGAATGTGTTGTAATCTTGTCTTTTGACAGTGGGGAGAAATCCCCATACACGTCTTGGCGACCAGAGGTCACAGAAGTCTTCTGTGTTGATTGTTGAGTGAGAGTTCAGGAAAAATCCTTTTTTATTTTTTCTCCATAACTTACAGAGACAAACTGGAAAGGGGTGGTGTTCTGAAAGATGAGACATTTTAAGAGAAAGAAAGAGTGATTGCAGTGTCCACTATTACACAAAAGCCAAAAGGCATGCCGGTTGAAGGTGTCCCTTGAATTAGCCTTTAAGAGGTCATGGATGCATTTCTAGTGCAGCTTTTCTGTGGTGTTGGGTGGGCGTGATTCTGACTGTCATGTGCTGGTTAGTGGGTGGATGCTGTGGAAATGGAAGTACTTTATATAATTTATTTTATAAGATGCAGTTTGTTTCTAAAGTCAAGATGATGTATAGAGTAAAATAAAGAGGAAGGGAGGGTACTGGAAAGTTGTTGGTAACATGGGAGAGAGGCTTAAGCATATTTATGAGGGGAAAGGGTGAGATGCTGCAGATATGGGGAAGCAGAGGGCAGCAGGTGGCAACCCAAGGGCTTGGGAACCCAGAGTGGAAGAATTAGTTTACCCTAAAGGCAAGGAGTGGCCAGGTGTGGTGGCTCACGCCTGTAATCCCAGCACTTTGGGAGGCTGAGATGGGTGGATCACCTGAGGTCAGGAGTTCAAGACCAGTCTTACCAACATGGTAAAACCCATCTCTATTGAAAATACAAAAATTAGGCTGGGTGTGGTGGCTTACACCTGTAATCTCAACACTTTGGGAGGCCGGGAGGGTGGATGACCTGAGATCAGGAGTTTGAGACCAACCTGGCCAACATGGTGAAACCCTGTCTCTACTAAAAATGCAAAAATTAGATGGGCATGGTGTTGCATGCCTGTAATACCAGCTACTCAGGAGGTTGAGGCAGGACAATCGCTTGAACCCAAGAGGTGGAAGTTGCAGTGAGCTGAGATCGCATCATTGTACTCCAGCCTGGGCAACAAGAGCAAAACTCTATCTCGGAAAAATAAAACAACAAAAACGACAAAAAATAAAACCCCAAAATTAGCCAGGCGTGGTGGCACACACCTGTCATCCCAGCTACTAGGGAGGCTGAGGCAGGATAATTGCTTGAACCCAAAAGGTTGAGGTTGCAGTGAGCCGGGATCGCGCCACTGCACCCCAGCCTGTCTCAAAAAAAAAAAAAAAAAAAAAAAAAGAGCAAGGAGTTCCCATCCTGGAGTGGGGTTTGCCTCCTCTCCCACCAAGCAAGCAGAGGGATTTCTGGTAAGGGGGGTGGAACGGGGCATTGCAGCATTGGCCAAGGACTCAGATGAGGAGCGCCAGCACTTCTGAAAAGCATCTGTGTATTGGGGGTGTGCATGGTGTGATGTCATCATGGCTTATGTGAGGGTGAGTGGCACCCTGAGCTGCAGCAAGGGTAGGGTGTGAGTACCTAGTTACTTGGGGGGCACAGGAATGGATAGGGATTGGTGATACAGGAAGTAAGTCACAGTGATGCAGGCAAAGGAACAGAGAAGGAAGAAGCAGCAAGTAATGGAAACGGATGAGTGTCACCAAAGATAAAAAAAAGCAGCTGGGTACGGTGGCTCATGCCTGTAAATCTTAGCACTTTTAGAGGCCAAGGCGGGTGGATCCTCTGAACTCAGGAGTTTGAGACCAGCCTGGGCAACATGGTGAAACCTCATCTCTGCTAAAACACAAAAAATTAGCCCGGCATGGTGGTGTACATCTGTAATCCCAGTTACTCAGGAAGCCGAGGCATGAGAATTGCTTGAACCTGGGAGGTAGAGGTTGCAGTGAACTGAGATTGCACCACCACACTCCAGCCTGGGTGACAGAGAGAGACTGTCTCCAAAAACAATCAAACAAAACAAACAAACAAAACAAAAACAAACCTAAAAAAGCATACAGGTGAAAAGTTCTAAAAGTAGGTGCAGGTGTTGTGACACTGTATGGAAACCCTAGAACCCTGATATCTATCCTAGAGCATACTGGACTTAAAATAGTCGCCAACATGGTAACAGAAATGAAGTAAATCATGTGACTAGGCAAAGCGTAATATATCATTTCAATGTACCTTTGACCTTCCTATTTATTTGAACAGGAAAGTTTTGCCATTCACCAGTTTTGTGGTGCTGTGGTTCCAGGGCAGTGCCTAAATCGATAGTTTGCATGTAATGTATCTGCTACATTTCAAAACAGAAATGCCTGTAGTCAGTATTATCTCAATTTTACATGGGAAAACCAGTGCACTAAGAAATCAGTGACTTGCTGAAGATCATAAAGCTATCTACTGGTAGAGCTACTATTTAAGTGCTCGTAATCTCACGCCAGTGTTTGAGATATTCACTCCTCCATTATGATACCTAGGCTGTACCTACACAGAAATATAGCAGATTTCTGCTACATTTCAAAAACAAATCACGCAGTGGCATGATCTCTGCAGTCTTGGCTCACTGCAACCTCTGCCTCTTGGGTTCAAGCAATTCTCATGTCCAGCCTCTTGAGTAGTTGGGACTATAGGCACACACCACCATGCCTGGCTAATTTTTGTGTTTTTAGTAGAGGCAAGGTTTCACCATATTGGTCAGGCTAGTCTCGAACTCCTGACCTCACGGGATCCAACTACCTTGTCCTCCCAAAGTGCTGGGATTACAGGCATGAGCCACTGTGCTCGGCCTATTTTTGCTTTAAAAACATTTTTAGATTTCTATTTTGTTTTCAAATCTCAAAGCTGTGTAAGATAAAATTTAAATTTTTTCAAAGAAACACTTTTTACTTGTACCAGATTCTCGAAGCAGTTGAATCTAGACTGATAAAAGTTGTTACTTCAAGATCTGGCAGCCCATTTTCATGAATGGTTAGGACAGAATGACTGTTGTAAGTATATTTTGTTTTAAATGGTGGGAGTGGGAAGTACTGCTAAAGTATTTCCAAAAATGTTTGGAAGCGGTTTAACATTTTTAAGTTGGTCAAGCAAGCATATACTATACACAATTTTCTTTTCCCTCATCTAGAAGTTGATAGAACAGGCACATACCTATTTGATCTCTTTACAGCCATAGTGGGAAGCCTCTTCCTCCCTCCAGGATAACGCTCCCTAATTCTTCCTCCTGTCTAAAACATCTCTGTTGGGCTTTGTTGCTTTGTATTCCAGAGTTTTATCTCTTGAAAATTTATCTCCTTGAAAGTAATTCCACTGGGATTAACCCTTGGAACTTAGTGCAAAATTGGTAATGAAATTGAAAAAATGGGATTTTTTTTTTAGGGAAGAAGAAAAAAAGGTCCTTTGGGAGCAGAAGCCCTTCCCTGGTGAGGCAGAGCTGGGTAGGTGCTTAAAATGGTAGTTCTGAGTAGCCAGAGGCTGCAGCATTTGGGCACCCACCTGGTCCCCATTTCTTAACGTTGTTTAGCAAATCCCTTTATTATAGTTAAAACGAAACTCACGTGAATATGTGGTATGTGAGTTACAATCAATTTCGAATTAATATTTCTCACAAAAACCCCAGGAGCATATGCAAATCTCCCCCCTTCCCAAAATACCAAAGACTTCTTCAGTAACACTGCAAAAAGATAATTTTTGTATTTCAGTCCAAAATCTGTATACAGTCAGTTTGGTAGACTTGGTCCAGTCAGTTCAGAACCATCTAGTTAGTTCCAGATAAAAATAGTCACACTAGCTGTTTATAGACATCTTTTTAATGTTTTACTTTAAAACAAATAATCCCAGTAGAAGAGAGCAAAGGAAATTACACTTTAATGGTAGCTTGAAATGGATATGGTGTTCCTGATTTATTTGTTTTCAGGAAACAGACAATTGCATTGTCATACATGACTTAGAACTGCTCACTTAAATGCACATAATTATATTAGATTAAGTTTCTTTTACAAAAACACAACCATGTCATTTAAGGCGAAAAATATCAGCTTCTAGGGAGACAAGTTAATATTGATGATATTTCCTCAATCTGATTTAGTGAAATGATCCATTAATTTAGTTACCCAGGTTTCATCATCCTTATAGTTTTGCTTTGCAAATGGGCATGAGAATTGGTCACTTTGTGCCTGATTTCCTCCTCTCTAGTAGACTTATTTTACTTGCAAATTAAGAACTTCAGAATCACTGAATCAATGGGAGGTGAGAAAGGCACCTTAGAACAGATCAGGACTTAAAAACTCAATAAAGTTATTTTAAACAAAACTTGCAATCTACAAATATTTAGTTGAACAAAATGCAAACATTTAGATCAGACATAGCAAAATTTTTTTAGTTAATCTCATACAAGGGATATTTGCAATTAAGTAATAGCTTGATCAACCCTACATGTTGAAGGCAGACACACTTGTACTGAGAAAGCATATGGCTACTCAGTGCTCAGCTAAATTGTGCTTCAAGACATCATTAAAACTGACCAATGGAACTTTGCTTAGTGTAAATGGGAGACCCCTCTCATTTCCACAGAGAGTAACGCGACAGACAGAACCTTACAGTTTCCACACAACTATCTTTTAACATCCCCCAATTTTTGTGCTAGAGTAAGATAGACACAAAATGGTCATGGCTTCAATGTATAAAAGTTTTTCACAACATGGTTTATCACATTTTGCTATGATTAAGACCTCAGTGTTGTGTGTAGGTTTTCTTTCTGAATCTTCGGTCTTCAGCAATGCTGGGTGAGCTGTACTGTGTTTGAGGCTTAACGAAGCCTAAGGAGGGGTCCCCAATACATTCAGAATTCCTGCTGCCAGTGGGGTTCGACCCAGGACAGAGTATGTCCAAGAATCAGTGCTACCTGAAAGTTGCTGCCTCCCTCCTCTTCCTCTGTTAATACTGGGAGACAGCCTGCCCAGTCATGGCAGGTGTGTGGCTTTAGGTCAGTGGAGGGGTGTGTGTGTGTATGTGTGTGTATGCAATGTTCTTGGGAAGGGGGAATCTTGGGAGGGGGAATCATCACTTCAGGTTGAATGAAGATGAAAAATTGATTTTCATAATTTACTAACATTCTGTATTTTGAAAATGAAAACAATTGCTTAAAAGGATTGACAAAGTCTTAACTGAAGTGTAAAATTTAGCCTTTATCTTCTATGTGTTTCCAGCAGCCAAAAAGATTCTAAATGATTCCAACTGTCTCAGAATCCAAGTGGGATGAGAAGAGGAAGCTTTAAAAATTTCCATGTTTATCAAAAGGGACAAGGTTCTAAAAGGTTGAGAAGCACATTTTAGGTAAAGCGGAGAGCTGGTTGACTTGGGGATGGAGGCTGGTTAAGGCCTGGTGAAGTTCAGAAGCAACATTCTGGCAGGGAATGAATGAGTTAATGAAGAAAAGCAGGGGAGAGTCAATGATGGAGAAAACCTGTTGGGGAGGGCTGGGGAGGACTGGGGAGGATTGGTGGAGTTCAGGGCCTCCTTCTTCCTTTGAACATCCACTTGATAACCCTGATCATCTGCTTGGCTGCTGGAGAAGTACTTCTGGGGGCAGCATTAATGTCTGCCAAGGAAACAACTTCCTTTCTTGAATCCTCCTGTGGCTAGGGTTTAATTGAATTGATGCTATCTCTTATGTTCTTTTCTTTTGAATGTCATTATGTTGGCTGAAGTTCTGACGACCTAAGATAGCTAGACGGGTTTCTAACAAGCAGTCAGCATTGCTTGCTTTCTGATAAATACATTTGTCGTTTTGTTTCCCTTGGTCTTTTTGCTGCTGTGATATATTTAAGTTCTGATGTGCAGACCCTGCCAGTACTATCTAGCTTCTAATTGTAAATGTTTATATCAGGAAATTGAACCAGTAATTTCAGATTTGGGACAATATTCTTGGGAAGAATAGAAAATTTTCACTACAGTATAAAAAGTAAAGGAAGTTTCGTCTTAGACTTTCATATGCAAAATGTACACATAATAGCAAAAGACATTCAGGGCATATTAAAAAATAAATACCTTGCAAAAATTCTCTGCTTATATATAAGAATAAGGGAAGATTAGGTAGTTGAATTCCCTAGCAATACTCATTTTCTAAAAAGTCTAGTTCTTCTATTTTGGTTTGTTTCTCTCCCTCTCATGCCCTTTGAGGGGGAAGTCATTTTCTTTTACTTTGCCAACATCCTGGTGGTGTTTCTGGATTCTTTTCAAGCCTTTCCTATCTCAGTCCCACTCAAATGTCCTGTCCCCCAGGGTCCTACCTGTATGTCAGCAAAATGAGAATAGCTTCTCACACTTGCCCTTTACATGGGCAGTACTGGCAAGCCTGGGGTTGGCGCCACTGCAGAGAAACCAGTCCAATCACAATGGCTGTTCTACTGACCAGTATTTCATACGCTTGTGTAGAAGTTGACCACTTATAAAGTTGATTCTGCCATTAGGGAATACGTTTTCATAAAGTCAAATATGTCGGATAGTCTATTTGCCCCACTGGCCCTGAATTTCATTATTTGCACATTTTCTAATTGAAGAACATTCGTGTCATAAAGAACAACATGAAAATGATGTGCAAAATTGCTTGCCACAGCGCTAAATCACCAAAAGCACACAAATTGACATTCAAATTACATTAATAATAAAATGACTGAATAGGAACGGGTTGGCAAATATATCTTGAAATAAGCAGCCATTTCTATTGTTCCCCAATTCTGCTTTAGTTGATACCTTATTAGCAGCTGTTGATAGCCATTGTGTTTAAATATACATTATGGCCTAATCTTGAAAATGTAGTTTGTATTTAGTCACAAAGCAGAAATGCCTGAAATTTGAAGGTGTTTACTCCCATAATTTCAAAATACAGTGTCAAATCTTCTAAATGACCTAAACTTGACATATTCATACACCCTATAGCATTAGCTGTGTTTGGTTTCTCAGGCTTTTTAACTCAAGGTACATTACTAAATGAGTGGGTTAATGTTGATGCACCTTGGAATTTTAGCCATCCCTAAACATGCATTTTCATGCAATTAAAAGATAACGGGCTTATAAACTGCCTTTCATGTTCTTCCTGATTCTTGCAATTTCAACTTTTTAGAAGGGCTTTCGAAATAGTTCATGCAATGATATGTATGGCTAAAGGAACTGCTATGCCTGGAAAGAAAATGAAGAACTTATTTCAGTTTGACATGAGGCAAGCTGAGGGCATCTGTACTTTCTCCTGCCTTACAAATGCTCTGAGATGATCGTGACCTTCCAGTCCTTAGAGAGTCTGATGCGAAGGCAGCTTCCCTGGCAGGCTGCGGTGCGGCATCAAAAGTGTCTGTCTCTGTCTCTTCAGGACCCACCTCTTCATCAGTTATAAACAATTTGGATTCCCTCCATTTGGGGTAAAAATCTTGGCTGCCTCTGGAGCCACTTGACTCACTCCCTGAAAGTTGTATATTCAGTTCCTCGGTCGACCTGATCAGGTTTTGCACAGACAAAGATTTGCCCAAGTCCTTTGGCACCATGGGACAGACAGACAACAGAGTTTCTCCTCCCATGTCAAAGCTTTTCCTCATAGAACGGTCCTTGGCGAGATTTGACTGTGCAACCTGAACATTTTCCTTGGAGGCAACAAGGCAGGTGGTGACGTCAGAAATGCTTTCCTGTAAGCCTGCAGGGTTTGGGTGCAGAGTTTCTGGCCTGGGCAGATGCTTGATGGCTGGGAGAGGAGGTGGGATCTGTAAAGTTGTTGGGGCTGCTGGCTTGGGTGCCGTGTTTATTTGGTTTGCAACGGTATTGGTGGCTGCCACTGCTGAGCCATCGCTTTGACTCATTGGCACCTGTGTTGCTTGACTGTGCATAGTAGGGCTAAGCGCGTAGAAAGTCTGGGCACTGAACTCATTTGGCGTCAGAATGAACTGCAGGCCTCTTGAGATGTTGGCACTAGTTGATCTGGATAAGCAGCCACTATTTTGTGTAGAACCCGAAAGATCTTTGCTATCCACGGGGCTTTGATAGTCAGATGTCTGTTCACATTCAAAAGGTGGGATCTGGAATGAAGCCAAAGCGAGGGCTGAGGCAGAGCCTTTCCGAAGGACCTGTTGATAGATGTCTAGTAGGCAGTCCAGCTTGGACTCTATGGACTGTACCTAGAAGTGAGGAAAATGGTTACACATGAGTATAATCTGTTATTAGGAATGGACTTCATTTTTAAATTCTAAATGTGCCAACACATTTAAAGAAATATTGAACATAAAGTACGATGCAGTCTTGACCTTTAGTGAATGTAGCATTTAGCAATGATGGGGTCAGAGGAGGACTTAGGAAGATAGGGACACTTTGGCTTCTATATAGTCTTTATTAGCATCTCTCCCTCCGCCACTTCTTTAAATAGTGCCTCTCAAAAGTCATATAAGCACTATAAAAATACAACTTTAAGACCTTCCATTCCAGGCTGGGTGCAGTGGCTCACGCCTGTAATGCCAGCACTTTGGGAGACTGAGGCAGGAGAATCACTTGAGCCCAGGAGTTTGAGACCAGCCTGGGCAACATGGCGAGACCTCGTCTCTACCAAAAATAATACAAAAATCAGCCAGGTGTGGTGGTGCTTGCCCGTAGTCCCAGCTACTAGGAAGACTGAATTGGGAGGATTGACTGAGCCCAGGAGGTAGAGGCTGCAGTAAGCCATGATTGTGCCACTGCACTCCAGCCTGGGTGACAGAGAAGTCCCTGTCTGGAAAAAGAAAAAAAAAAGACTTCCCATTCACGCCAGATTGTCTTTCCTAAGTCTCCTCTATGAAGACATTCTGAAACTACAGAAGTCTAGTAAGGAACTTATTCTATAATGAAATCAAGACGTTAAGTATCACTCTAGGTGATTCTGAATTTAAAGGTATATATAAAAAAAGGTACAAAATGCTCCAGAATTAATACATGAAGTATTTTCGATTCAATTGGGGGAGCCATTTGATTTCTGGAAAATTGTCTTTTTATATGAAGATACAACAGACTTGAGGTTAACAAACATTCAATGTGTCATCAGAGTTATAATAAGGTTTTATTTATTTTATTTTATTTTTAGTAGAGATGGGGTTTCACCATGTTGGTCAGGTTGGTCTTGAACTCCTGACCTTGTGATCTGCCTGCCTCGGCCTCCAAAAGTGCTGGGATTACAGGCGTGAGCCACCACACCTGGCCTTGTTTTATTGTTAAAAGGAGTGACCTGATGAGTGCTGTGGCCCTTGCCTGTAACCCCAGCACTTTGGGAGGCCGAGGCAAGTGGATCACCTGAGGTCAGGAGTTTGAGACAAGCCTGGCCAACATGGTGAAATCTGTCTCTACTAAAAATACAAAAATTAGCCGGGTGTGGTGGCACATGCCTGTAATCCCATCTACTTGGGAGGCTGAGGCACAAGAATCACTTGAACCTGGGAGGCAAAGGTTGCAGTGAGCCGGGAACATGCCACTACACTCCAGCCTGGGCAATAGAGTGAGACTCTCTCAAAAAAAAAAAAAAAAAAAAAAAAGAGAAAAGTAGTGACCCAAAAAAAGAAACAATAAAAACAACCAAAACACAAATGAAGAATAGATCTTTGTTATTTTTAAACAATTTTCAACTATTGGAAATCTACAGTTGGTTCCAATTAACTATTAATTGATGAGATGAAATTTTCTATTCCTTAAATGGAAATCCAAAGTATTTCAGAGAGCACTATCTACACACAAAGAACATTTAATTTTATTCACTATTTTGTGATTTTATTTATTTTAAAATAATCACTGTAATACATACAATTGCCTATAATAAAATTTATTTATTTTTATTTTTTTTTGAGACGGAGTCTCGCTTTGTCGCCCAGGCTGGAATGCAGTGGCACCATCTCGGCTCACTGCAAGCTCCGCCTCTCGGGTTCACGCCATTCTCCTGCTTCAGCCTCCCAGTAGTTGGGAATACAGGCATGCACCACCACGCCCAGCTAATTTTTTGTATTTTTAGTAGAGATGGGGTTTCACTGTGTTAGCCAGGATGGTCTTGATCTCCTGACCTCGTGATCTGCCCGCCTCGGCCTCCCAAAGTGCTGGGATTACAGGCGTGAGCCACTGCGCCCGGCAATACATTTTGATTTAAAAAATTCTGGCTAAAAAGTTACCCAGCGTAGTTGAGTTGTACCTGTTTTTCAACCTTGACCACCCGACCGAGCATACTGAGATCATCTGTGGTCTCATGTTCTGCTGTTATTTTCTCTCGGCTCTTCTTATCTGATGTGATTTGCCCTTTTCCAAGAATTTGATCAACACTATCAGAGAAAGAGGAGATCTGATTATGAGGGCTGAAGGTGGAGATTGCCCTAGGCCAGAATGAAGAGTTTTGGAAAAAAAAATTAAAAACAGTTATCTTCAATTTATGTAAGATGAAATAAGAAAGAACTTCTTCCAGTTGATATGCTTGTTTTAACATGAGATTACACATGAGATTAATTTTCTCATTATTCTGGTCCAAGATAAAATCACTTACGGGTGATCTTCTGAAGTAAAAGTGTCCTAAACTACAAAGTAATATGTTTCTATCTCTGATCAGGCAGTTCCTGAATTTAACCATTTCAAAATATGACAAAAATCATAATTATAGTTATCTTACATTAATAGAACAGATTAGTCTCTGAGCATTTATTATACTTATGTGAAAGATAAGCAGATAAGAAAGCTATGGTCTTTTTCTTTTGGAATTCAAGTTGGAGAAAATACATGAGCTAGAAACCCAAGATTGGTTCTATAAATTCTGTAACAGTTCAACTTTATAAAACCTTGGGAGTCATAGACAGTTTTATTAAAGAACTTAGAAGGCCATGGCCATCTAGGCAGAGATTGTAATATGACCACAATCTCTGGTCATGTTACAGATGTTACAGAATGAATTAAAGCAGTTTCCAAGAAAACTTGATCAGCCTAAATGAGAATCACTTTCTTCTTTTTTTGTTTGTGTTTAGAATTGAATTATCAAGAGTATTGACAATTTTCCAGTTTACTTTGTCTGCAGAGAAACATAGGCAGTACTCACTTCCTGCCATGACATCTAATCTACTAAACTGCAAACTACAAAGTCTGGGTCATTATTTTATCAGTCTCTGGATGTCCACAGGTCCTGGCACACACGATGGGCTCAATAATTACCTGCTGAATGAATTAACAAATTGTTATTTCTATAGCAATTGATGAACAGGTATTTTACTAAGGGCCCATTCTATGCCTCACACTGGGCTAAGTGTGCTGTGGGGACATAAAAAAAGTTCAAGACTCAGTCCTTGCATTTTGGGCACTATACAATCACAAATGCTGGTGATTTGTGCTGATAATAAAGCAAGGCTCTTCAAAAACTGAACTTACTAAATATTTTGGCTTTGAGATAATCACAATCAACTATATGTGGTTGGAATTAATATATGGAATTCATTTCTTTTAATCACTCAATAAGATGCTACTAGAAGGATACTATATATCTAGAGCCATACAGGACATGAATGAAGGAAAGAGCTCAATCTTAGCCCACAGCAAGGTGAACACACTTGTGACCGGGAAACAACACAAGGGCCAAGTCTCAACTTTGGCCCAGCACACCAAGATTCTGAGTGCTCTTGTGCTCTGCAGTAGACTCTACTACTGTATAAAGGTCAGAGAAAGGCCTGTCTTCACAGGTTGGATGGTTGGATGAAACTTAATGAAGGACACATACTACGTTATTCCCAAAGGACGATTAGAATTTAGATAATAAATGGAATTTAGATAATTTAGGAGCAGCAGTAATAATTCAAACATCAGTAACAACCATTGATGTTTATTAGACACAGTGCCAGGTCTGTTACATGTTATGAATTACATGCATTAACTCATTCAATCCTCATGACAACCCTATGAGGCAAGAACTAACTTTCTTTCCATTTTTACAGATGAGGAAAATGAGACAGTTGGATGCTTTGAATGCCTGAGTTATATCTATGTTAAAAGCAAAATAAAATCAATGTTAAAAGCAAATTCCATTTGCCCACTAAAAATGAACTAAAAATATGGAGTTCAGAGGTTTACTCTACTAAAGAGAAGTTCTTCCTAGATAGTTTCTATGCCCATTCCTTTACAAGGAATGACATTTTCTTTGCTTACCGTGTTTGAAGGCTTTTGATTCTACACAACATGTCCAGATGACCAGCAGAATATTGTTCAATGACATCTTTTACATCATATGGACGTAATGTTTCCTTAAACTTCCGTTTTGCAACATGAAATTTCATAATTCTGTATGAGAACATATTACATATTAATCTTTATAACTATTAATATAAGTTACCAAAATAATTTACCAGTAAATATAAGAAGAAACTCCGGGGGGAAAAGTCATGCGTCAAATTATTTTTGGCTTCTGCAGATGTGTAATATAAAAGACTGAGATTACAGTGGACAATTTAAGAACATCTCATGTGAGACACACCTTAAGAATAGAAAAATGCACTAAAAAAGAGGCTGAACACTAAGTGTTTTTCCTTTTTAATGTCCATTGAAACCCTGAATGAAAGTTAAAGTCACAATGCAATTCTAACTTTTCCATGTGATCTCCAGAAGTCCAAGATATAATACCTAGTAATAACATCCCTTACAAAATATAAAGGCTGTTAAAATGGTCTTTTATGGAACTACATGCATTTTTGATATACAAATGTGTTTGCAAAACACTCTATTCTCTCTAGGGAAATGTACATTAATATGGAAATTTGCGTTTTTTTCCCTCATAAATTATTCCTGCAGAATACTGCTGGATTAACTAGCCAAGTTCTTTTTGTTTTCAACATAATACACTTTTTTTTTGTTTTTGTTTTCATTTTGAGATGAGGTCTCACTATGCTGCCCAGGCTCTAACTCTTGGGCTCAAGCAGTCCTCCTGCGTCAGCGTTCCCAAGTACTGGGGCTACAGGCATGAGCCACCAGTCCCCGCCATAACATATTTCTTAACTAAACTAGGGAGCCTAAGCTTTTCAGAACCAGAGACCTCTTATTACAATACCTCCCGCAACATGGGCCCCATCTTTTAAAACGATATTTCATCAACAAATTCCATGATGCCATCAATAGCTAATCTGCCTAAGATAACTAGTTCCTGCAATAACTTGATGCAATTTCTCATGAAAGCAGAAAAACATAACATTTGAATTAGTTTGTGTAGCCTTATTGCAGGTAAATTTAAACCTGTTGGTGTTTTTCAACTATTAAATGGCCTACAGACTTCCATTACCACATTTGTAGATCCCAGGCTGGGAATCAGTCACTGAGACAAAATTTGTTGTCACTTGGTGGAAAGTGGGAAGATTAGGAACAAACGCAAAGTTTAAAAAGAAAACGTCCATTGCCTATCTTAGGTGACAGCTGATTTCAGGAATCCAAATTGTTTTATAGGTTAAAAAGCCCAAACCCTACCTTGCAATTGTATTATTAACTTTCAATTAATTATATCCTAATTATTCCTGAATCACTTATCTGTAATATTCTTACTCCCTTTCTCTAACCACATATTTTTCACCAATCTCTTCTTTATTCAGTATAGGTTTTGTATTTTGCCCCCAAAAACATTTAAGCAAAATTATTCAGCAGAAAGTAAAGAATAATTTTAATTTAACTTCTTAGTATTGAGCTTTGGTTCCGAATTGGTTTACCAGCATTTAGGTTTCATACAGCCTTAGTGTCCTGTATCAAAAAAACTGAGAAAAATATGTTACATGCGAAATTTCTGGTCTTGAGCGATTATGTAAATATGTTTCCCTATACCAGACTGTCAATTAGGTAAAGGCAGACATGGATGGCTTTTTTTTTTTTTTTTTTTTGAGTTGGAGTCTCACCCTGTCATCCAGGCGGGAGTGCATGGCGTGATCTCGGCTCACTGCAATTTCCACCTCCCAGGTTCAAGCAATTCTCCTGCCTCAGCCTCCTGAGTAGCTGGGATTACAGGTACATGCCACCACACCTGGCTAATTTTTTGTATCTTTAGTGGAGACAGGGTTTCACCACATTGGCCTGGCTGGTCTCGAACTTATGACCTCATGATCTGCCGGCGTTGGCCTCCCAAAATGCTGGGATTACAGGCGTGAACCACTGCGCCTGGCCTAGATGTCTTTTATTCAATAGTTAGTGCTTAATAAAAGTTAGCTATTGTTGTTACCACTTCTACTATGCCTGTTACTATTCTTCCTGAACATTGTGTGCTTAGAGCTTAGCACAGTTTCTGACACAGTAAAAAATATTTGTTGAATAAGAGGAGGAAGGAAAGGAAGAGATAAAGAGAAGATTCTCTAACCTGAGTCATATTAGGAATAAAACCAGAAGAGCTAATCTAACAGCCTAGAAACCTTCTTTGCTATCTTCAAAGCAGCTAATGATGCCTGGGTGGGCAGGAAAAAAGGAAAACCATCTTCATACATCCCAAGGTGGTTTTATTGTTGTTGTGTGATTGTGTTTTCATAACATCTGTCTACCACTTGTTATGTGAAGTACTTTGTATGTCTTCAATAGCACTTGATAAGATATTCCCTTCTCCTATTTATATTTTGGGAAACTGAGGTTCAAAGAACTTAAGTGACTTGCCCCCCAAAACAAGCAACTGGTATGAGGCAAAACCAGGATTCCACCCAGCTCTGTCTGGTTCCCACTCCCACATTACCTCCTGGTTTTCCCATGGCATCAATTCTGGAGAACTGAGAAGTCTGAGTGGGATCTTTGGCAGTTTTTTTTTTCCTATGGTGGTAGAAGAGGGACAAGCTACAGCATATGTCAGTGTGTTCTCTCTGGCTGTAGCTCAGACATTTGTGGTTTGGGACGCATCTGCTCAGATGTGAACCCACATACTTCCAACTGCCTTTTTTGCCCTAATGGGGATCTGCCGTTGTTTCTTGGTGGGCTGTTATGTGCACTCTTTCAGATAATTCATCAAAAGTTGCTTGTTGCTTTTCTGTTTTCCTTTCAGAGATGTTTTAACAGAAAGTACATTTTGAAGGCATTTGATAGATAATATTGCACTCTAGCACTCACACAGTCATAGTTTATGCAGGTCTTAAATAATTTCATTTTTTACTTACATAATTTGCTATTTATGAGCTAGCTAGCTAAAGTTAAAATTAAAATCATGGCTTATAATTTTGATCAATACTAAAAATGAAACTGATTATCTTTTACGTTATTTCAATATACTCACATAATGATAAGTATGCAAAACAGAGTAGATTTTAAAACCCTTAATGGGTTTGTCATTTATTTTTATACATCATACCACTCCTCAGGTGGTATTACCTTTTTTTCAGTGCTTTGCCTACAGATTTTTCTACTTTATGTATGAGAATTAAATAGTGAAAATTGGATTAATAAATATCATTTCAATTATTTAGAAAAGAGGAGTATGTGCAGTGATGCCTTGAGCAAGCTTGCATTGACTCCCAAGCACTGACTACTTTTAAGAATTTTGGTGGTTATTAAACACCACATGTTCTCACTCATAGGTGGGAATTGAACAATGAGAACACTTGGACACAGGGCGGGGAACATCGCACCCCGGGGCCTGTGGTAGGGTGGCCGGGAGGGGGAGGGATAACATTAGGAGAAATACCTAATGTAAATGATGAGTTAATGGGTGCAGCAAACCAACATGGCACATGTATACCTATGTAACAAACCTGTATGTTGTGTACATGTACCCTAGAACTAGTATTTAAAAAAAAAGAATTTTGGTGGTTATTAAATACAGCTATTACTAAAAATTAGATTATATAGACTTACAATCAAGTACATTATATTAAAAACAAAGGTAATATGTACTCAAACCTCACCATTTCCTAATTATTTTACTGTATATTACTGTCTATGCTCTTGAGTTGTTCACCTCTATTGTGTCTGTAACATGGGAATTCTATCTAATAATGTAATATTGCTCGTCTTCTCAACTCCTGCTCAGTGATGTCACATTAGTAGCTTGAAAACAGTTACGACAGGAGTATTTACACTACAGAAACTGGAAAACAATACCTATCAGGGTTTCCTCCTCCAGAAGAGCTGGTTGTTCAGCATTTGCCAGTGTATTACTGAGGCTAAAAAAATCTTACTTATTAGAATTAAGTTTTTGAAGATGGAGATCAAATAGATCTTCTCAACTGGCTGTGTTGTGGGTTGAAAACAAAAACATTAAAGAGATTCGAAGTGAGATATGAAAGTTCTAAATCAGGTTCTATGGTTTATAAGTGTGGAGGGAATGTTTAAAAGCATAGACTTTCTTTTTTTCTTCTTCTATTTTTTTGAGACAAGGTCTTATTCTGTCATGCCGGGTGGAGTGCAGTGGCACAATCATGGCTCACTTCAGCCTTGACCTCCCAGATCTGCCAATCCTCCCATCTCAGCCTCCTGAGTAGCTGGGCCTACAAGGATATACCCCTACACCGGTTAATTTTTATATTTTTTTGTAGAGATGGGGGTCTCCCTATGTTGCCCAAGCTGGTCTCAAACTCCTAAGCTCAAGTGATCCGTCTGCCTTGGCCTCCCAAAGTGCTGGGATTACAAGCATGAGCCACTGCACCTGGCCTGTAGAAATTTTTGAAATCAATGATTTATATAAAGAATGATGACCCTGTCATTTTACTTTTGTTAAAAGAAGACCAGGCATGTCCTGATAGCTCTCAAAGCTGTCCCCTTATTTGTATCTCCGCTGCTATAGCCTTAGAAAGAACAAACCTTTCAAAATGCAAGTAAGGGCATATTACCTCCCTTCTAAAGTCCTTCATTAGTTTTTCATGGCCTATAGGATAAACATCAAACTCCCTAGAAGCACATTCTATATGGCTGTTTATAAACTGGCCTCTGTCTATCTCTCTTGCCTTATCACCTTCCACTTCCTCCTTGGAACTTTAGGTTCCAGCAACAATAAAGTATGTATAGGTCCACAAAAACACTAGCCAATCAATTATAAACTTCAATTACTTCCATTTGCTATTTATTTTTCCTGAAATCCTGCTGTGTTTTCAAGACTCTGCTTTAAAGTCACTTCTTTTGGCCAGGTGCAGTGGCTTACACGTGTAATCACAGCACTTTGGGAGGCTGAGGAGGGAGGATTGCTTGAGCCTAGGAGTTTGAGACCAGCCTGGGCAACATAGTGAGACCCCTGTCTCTACAAAAAATAAAAAATTAACCATGCATGGTGGCACATGCCTATGCTCCCAGCTACTTGGGAGGCTGAGGTGGGAGGATCACTTGAGTCCAGGAGGTCGAGGCTGCAGTGAGCCTCCACAGTCTTGCCACTGCACTCCAGCCTGGGTAACAGAGTGAGACCTTGTTTCAAAAAAAGCTCACTTCTTTCATGGAAATTTTTATGATTCCAACAAAACAGTTGATCTCTTCTCTATTAACCTCTAGCTTAGTATCTAACACACCACACTATAATTATTTGCTCATATACTAGCTTCCTCCACCAGACTGTGTAAGACCCTTGAATGCAGGGATTATGTCTTCTACTCTTGATATTCCAACACTTGGCCCCGAGTGTAGTGAACGTGGGAGGCTTATTTGTTTAGAAGCCCTACTGGAGACTTCGGGCAGCTCTAGAGGGAAGAGAGTAGTGAATGGTGAGAGCTCCCTGCTTCTCTCTCCAAATGCTCATCTCTAGTTATTCCTCTGCATGCTGCCCGCTCTCCAGCCCATCTGGATTTTTCTGTCACCAATGTGCCCATTCATCAGGATTCTATCTCTCTGCACTCTACCTAAAATGCTAATTGTTCCAGATTCAGCTCAAGCACCAAGTGCTCTAGGAAATCTTTCCTAACCACCCCCCACTGGGGTAGATGGTCCTTCTCTGTGCTTTCAAATGCACTGTGATGTAGCTAAATCTGTGGCAGTGTGTCTCACCCACTGGAATTTATTCATGCCAGGAACTGTGCTTTTTACTTTAGCATCTGCATAATCCCTGGCAAGTATTAGGGGGTTTATTAAATGCTAGTTGAAGAAATAAATGACGATTTGCTATTCCATAGTTCAAAGATGTTTGTGTTTCTGTTACAAGGCGGACTCTTGTATGGATCTTCTAAAAAAGAAAGCCTTAGAATAGATTTAAGTTCTTCAGGTACATTTCAGAAAGAGCATAAGCCTCTGAGTTTCCTCCATGAATAAAAAAACTTTCTAAAGTAAAAGAAATGTTCATTCATTCAATAGTTAGGACGATGTGTGGTTCAGAAAAGTCATTTAAATAGAACTGCTACTGAAAATCATGAAAACATAATATTCTTTTCCCTTAGATTGCTAATGTAATTAGGATCACACAAAGAAACTGCATTGCAAGCAACAAGATATCATTATGAGGAAATAAGAAGAAAGGCGAGAACAGTGGAAGTCAAGGAATACATAATACTGCAACGTGATAAGCAGCAAATGTAAAGAAAGACCTAATAGCAAAACAAAACTGTCCAGGGAAAAGAGAGGGAAGAGCTTGTTGGGATGGAATCATATTGGTTGAATGAAATTTATAGTATTAAAAGACCATCAAGAAAACAATAGAAAACATGTGGCTGGAGTCTAAAAAGAATACAATCTCAGTTTTTCATTCCTAGGAGATTGCTATCAGTGCTTCCAAAAATCATGTGTGCCCGGCTTGCTCTAAGCAGGACCAGGTGTGAGGGATGCTCTCTGGGGCTCCTAACTGTTTTAGCCATCATACTGTGTGAATGAAGATGCCTGGTCAGCGGGGTCACGTAACTTGACATGTTTACATTATTCAATTATCTCAGCCTCCCTCTTTCTACCCAATCCCCTCTCACTTCTTCCAGGACAGTACATGATTTTCATGATCAAAATAGAAGGTAGAGAGGGGAAAATTTGTGTCTAAGCTAAGTTTGAGAGAAAGCATCTCTGAGTATTTAGTATTGTCCTCCTTGACCCCTGCAGCATTTTCTTATTTCTCTGGTCATCATTGGAATGCCTGGAACTGCCTCTGTCTTTATGATGCAATGAACGTAACCTGGGCACCCACTATCCATCTGCTGGACACAGAGCTGGATGGCGGGGACACAAAGTTGAGCAAGACATAGATCTTGCTCTCTTCAACTTAATGTTGAGTGGGTCTTCAGGAGTTGTGCCTGGCTGGATGGCTGGTGCTGTGCTAAGCACTTTACCTGCATTCTGTCAACTTAAAACTCTAAGAATTTTCCACTTTTGACATCTGGGTCAAGTAAAGATCAGGAGGTTGAGTTACCTGTTCAAGGTCACAGAACTAGTAAGAACAAGGTTACTGCAGATGCCGAGGTCCACATTTTTACCATTCCACTCATGGTGCTGCATCACAGAGTGAATCCCAGGCAGGCAATCTCGTAAACATTAAGGAGAATGTTTAGGCTGTCTATGGGTCTGACCTCCTACTGTGCCTTGTATGCTCTGACAGTCTCACGCAAATGAATCCAAAGCCACGTTAGTCATTTATTCATCTCTGTCCTTGTCTTTCCCGAGGGGATCCCATGCTTGGAATACATCTGCCTTTCAACCCAGCCATCTGCATTCTCTCATAGGGTCCCTTCTGGGAATCAGTCCATGGCTAAAATGGGTTACCCACCTCTAATAATTGTAATGTTTTACCTTTTATCACAAATTTTAAGGGCTGTCTGCTTACTTTACCTCATTTTGTAGGATATATACATCAGTCTCATTGGAGTCTGTTAGTTTTGCTTTACAAGGCATATTTTCCAGCAATATATATATATATAATATATTCCCAAGGCATATCATGAGCAAAAAGCTACCCAATTAGCCTTTGAGAAGAGGAGAGAGTAAGCCATTATCTAGTTATTTACAGGGAGCAAGGAAGCTCAGAGTTCAATAATTCTAGACACCAGGAAAATGTGGGTGCTGAACACTGAGGAAAATGTCTCAAAGTAGCTATCGAACTATGAATTCCAAAGGTCTTTCAATTCTTCAATTTTTTTTCCATAAGACTTGCATTTCATATACTAAGGGCTTTAACTACAGGATGATGGGGTGGTGGGGAGACCAGGGGAGTAGGGGAGTCCTTGTTGGCAGGTAGAATAGTGAAATCTGGTTTCATGCTTAGTTCTCACATAGGCTAGCCCAAATATTCGGTGTCTTAATCTCTAAACACAGCTGGGAGCAAGTCCAGAGCAACTCAGAGTCTAGACAAGGGCCCGAAAGCTTCTGCTATAAAGGGTCAGGTGTAGATATTTTATGCTTTGTGGGTTGTATGGTCTCCGCTGAAACTACTCAAGTCAGCCACTGTAGCATGCGAGCAGCCATAGGACAATAAATAAATGAATGAGTGTAACTACATTTCAATAAAACTTTATTTATAAAAACAAGCCCCTTGGGTTAGATTTTGATCCCCTGGCTATAGTTTGCTGACCCCTGGTTTAGATAAGAAGAGCCAAGAGAAAATGCCCTGAAGCCAGGAATAAATGAAAGTCCATGAACTGGCCTGGAGAAGCAGCAGAAGACCTTGGTGGCTTCTTACATGCTTACAAGAAAAGTTTGGTATGACTTGTGTATTTCCTACTAGAAAGAATGTCTGGGCAAATCATTCTAGAGTTAAATTAGGAACTTTAAGATATATTTAATGATTAAAATGATAATCATATTAGACAGCACTTTATAGTATAATTCTATGATAAGGGTACTATTGCCATCTCCATTTTGCAGATAAAGAAACTGAGGCACAGAGGGGTTAAGTAACTTCCCTGATGTTAAACATCCAGTAATTGTGGAATTAGCATGTGAACCAGTTTGGCTCCAGCTTTGAGCTCTTAATCATAAGGTTCCTCTATTATCTTAACATTAAGATCTTAATACTGTAACACGAAATAACAACAATGAAAAGACACTTTGATGCCGTATGGTTCTTTTTACTCACATGTGCCTGGCACATAGTAAGTGTTCAATAAACTTTTGCTAAGTGAATGTCCTGTTTTTACTATGTCTCACCTTCCTTGAGAGAGGTCTGAAGTTTCATGCAAGAAGTAGTTAAGAAGTTCCACTAATTTTTCAAAGGATTACCTTAGAAGGGAAAGGGAGTGCTGAAGTGACTGATTCATCCATTCTTTTTTTTTTTTTTTTTTTTTTTTTTTTGAGACGGAGTCTCACGCTGTTGCCCAGGCTGGAGTGCAGTGGCGCGATCTCGGCTCCGCCTCCCGGGTTCACGCCATTCTCCTGCCTCAGCCTCCTGAGTAGCTGGGACTACAGGCGCCCGCCACCGCGCCCGGCTAATTTTTTGTATTTTTAGTAGAGACGGGGTTTCACTGTGGTCTCGATCTCCTGACCTTGTGATCCGCCCGCCTCGGCCTCCCAAAGTGCTGGGATTACAGGCTTGAGCCACCGCGCCCGGCCGATTCATCCATTCTTTCACTGAATATTCATTAAGCACCTATGACCAGCCTTTTGGAGGACCAGCAAAAGGCTGAGGAATAAGTCACATACTCACCTGCTTCTTTTCTTCATGAGGGTAAACTGCATCACTGGGACTAATACAGCAGCAAAGAGCAAAAGACCCCTAAGGTTTGTCTCCCTTGATGCTGTTGGTTATGAACAGACTAGGAGCCCAATAAACCTATCGCACAAAACTGACATGTCCCAGCAGTACCACTAGAGGGTGTAAAAGATTCATCACAACCCTAAACTGGTACATCCTCTTGAAACTGAACTCTGCTCATACAATTTTCTGAGCATGAAGAAATAACTAAAGCAAAGTGAAACTCTGGGTAGACGACATCTATATATACACACGAACACATGTGCACTTATAAGGAAATGTAGGTGCATTTGTTGTGCTGCCATGAGTTCTAAAATCTTACAAAAGTCTTATTCCAATCCTCTAAATTTGGGTAAAAATATTGCATATGAATATGCAGCGATAAGAACGATGAGAAAACAGAAGCAGCAGTGACTGCTGCCACCACCAAACAGATGGACGGACCCAGCCAGCAGCCAAACCATGTGCAGGGCGGAGAGGGCTCAGCCAACTGTGAACTGAAGAGGCAGTTTGATTGACTGTCAAGACAGCAGTACTTCCCAAGCTTGGCTGCTCTTTGGAATCACCTAGGGAGCTTTAAAAAATGCTTGGGTCCTGCCTCCAGAAATTCTGTCTTAATTGTTCCAGGGCGTGGTCCAAAGATTTTACAAAACTTTTCAGGTAATGCTAATGTGCGGCCAAGGTTGAAAGCCACTGGAGTAGAGACAGGATTGGGGTGGCGGTGGCGTGTGGTGGTGGAGTGTGTTGGGGGTGGAACAATCCCTGCTGTCATGCAAAGAAGTGATCATGATTCATGCCGGCTTGCAAAATCTTCTAAGTCGCACATGTCAGACCCATAGGCATGGCGTCAGGGTGCCTTGGTGTCAGATCTCTAATCAGAACCCAAATGCCTCTCCTTCCTTGAGTGAGGTCTGAAGTTTCATGAAAGAAGTAGTTAAGAAGTTCCATTAATTTTTCAAAGGATAACCTTGGAAGGGAAAGGAAGTGCTAAAGTGACTGATTCATTCATTCTTTCAATGAATATTCATTGAGTATCTATGACGTTGTGCTGAGTATTGTGTTAGGCTCCAAACTTTTAACTGCTGGGAGCTGGCAGAGTTAAAGAAGCCTCCTACGTGATGACAATGATCATTTGGTCCCCAGTCTCTTCCTCTTTACAATCATGGTGCAAGACAATGGTTGCTGCAACTGTGAGCTCTGATAGGATTTGAGAGTCTCATTTGTCCAGAGCTTGGAGCTCTCTAGATAAGCTTCATGTGACTGCCTCCCCCAGTGAGGCCTGATGAGTGGGACTCGAGAATTTGTCCATTCATTCATTCATCAAACATATATTGAGTGCCTACTATATGCCAGCTTCTGTGCTAGATGCCAGGGATACAGCGATGAAGAAACAAATCCTATTGCTGGGGCACTTGCAGTCTAGTAAGGCACACAGACAAGTAGGCAGACAGTTAAAATTCACTTTGTGATGTGCAAGGTGCTGGGAAGCCCAGGGTGATATGGGAATGCAGAAGAGGGGTGTTTAACCCAGACTGGTAGAGGTGATCAGAAATGATTTCTGGAGGAGATGACAGTCCTTTACCTACTTCGCACCCTCATCTCTGGGGATATTATTAAGTTTCTGAAGGTTGCTGAATGGCCCCCGTGTGATTGCAGATCTTATGTTTATGGGGTGGATGTGGGTTTCTCTCCTTTAATCCCTCACTTTATAGTGGTTATTTGGGTTAACTTACACTACTGACATGCATTTCACATCCCTCTGTTATGGTTTGAATGTCCCCTCCAAAATTCATGTTGAAATTTTATGCTCAAAGTGGCAGTATTGAGGGGTGGAACTTACAAGAGGTGATTGGATCGTGAGGGCTCTGTCTGTATGAATGAATTATGGATTAATGGATTAATGAGCTATCATGAGAGGGGAACTGGTGGCTTTATAAGAAGTGGAAGAGAGACCTAAGCTAGCACATAGCATGCTCAGTCCCCTTGCTATGTGATGCCCTGTGCTGACTCAGGATGCCACAGAGAGTCCCCACAAACAAGAAGGCCCTCACCAGGTGCACCTCCCGCCTTAAGATCTCCCAACCTCCATAACTGTAAGAAATAAATTCATTTTCCTTATACTACTCAGTTTCAGATACTGTTATAAACATCAGAAAACAGACTGAAATACTCCCTCTTCCAGTTTGGAAAATTCTATCTTCTGATTTCTGACCCTCCATGAGAAATACAGCATCTATCTGTCTTAAAAGCACGGACCCCAGGGCTCATCCTTCAGGTGACCCAGAGCCTTTTGATCACAGAATTTCCCCTGAGGCAGTCCTCACTCGAAATTGATCATGGAACAAATCCAGCAGACAACTAGGGCTGCAGGGCTTGATAATTTGGGTCACTATTGAAAGCATATGTGTTAGTTATTTAGAATAGTTTTTAATGCTGTTTTCCTATTAATACGTAAACATAATTCAACAATATAGATTTGTATTTGTGTTTACAGTATTTAAACTCTGACAGTTTCATAACCTGCAAAGCAAGTTATAAAATTATATACCTAGGATTCCTCCACTCTTCTTTCATCTTAGATTGGGTTACTAGACAAGACCAAGGAACCCCAGGAGTCCCTGGATGCACTGATTTGTCTCATTTTCTTGGTTTTAACTCTTAATAGAGAAATGTAAATTAGTTCCACGTGTGTACAGTCTGTCTGATGTTCTCACTGTAGGGGCAAGCAGATATTCCATCTGGCTCACTTAGGACATTCAGACATTCTCTGGCCACACTGTTTCCACCACTGAAAGTAGACTTGTTCTCCTAATGCTTGCCATTATTGTCCTTTATATGCAGGATCTAGTAGGCTCTCCTGCAGAGCTTTTTTTTTAAAAAATGTTTGTAGAGATGGGTCTCGCTATGTTTCCCAGGCTGGTTTCAAACTCCTGGGCTCAAGCCATCCTCCCAGCTCAGCCTCCCAAAGTATTGAAATTTTATAGGCCTGAGCCACTGCACCTGACCCCTCCTGCAGATTTTGTTGGATTTTCTTTTAAGAGTGTAAGAGTAGTAAAACCCAAGCAAGAACTTCCAGATCCGAGGAAGTCCTTCCTGCCAGGAATTTGTAAGCATTGATATGGCGACTAAATTTAGGGATTTTGTTTTCTTAGGAGTGTAAAATCTTGCATACATTTTAAAGTGTGAAATGAATAAGTAAATAAATAAATTGACTATACATGTTGACTACTTTGAAATATTTTTAGCATGGAATAGGAGATTCTATATTTTTAGCAAATAATAGAAAACTCAGTTTAAATTATAGTCAAATAAAAGGTTGAATATCTCACAAAGTAAGTGCATCTTCAGTGAAAACACTACTTTAACAGAGCCTCAGAGCAAATGTAGCCACAAGTAATTACCTTCAAAACAAAAACAAGCAAAAAGAACATTCCAGGGAGTATATTAGCTGATTTTAAAGATATGTGCTCAATGATCCATAAAATGTGCTTTTAGCAGCATCCTTTACTGTAACACGTCATAGATTGACTGTCAAGAATGTCTTAATAGTGACTTGCAAACAAAGACTCATCACCTCTGCTAAAATAGCAGCGATGCCATCAGCAAAATTAAGAACTGGTGATGATTAAACAGCCTGTAGATTTAACAAAACCCACAATGGCAAACATGTGCCTCCTCTTTACTTACGGAGTATTCTTGCCTGAAATATGAAGTGAGATGTAAGAAGGATTCACAGCTGAGACTGCATTTGAGGGGTGGTGAAGATAATGGTCCCACACGTGCCTTTCAGAACAGGAAGAACACAGGGGCAAGAAAACTGAAAAACTTTATCGCCCAACCCAGGGTAACAGCGAGGCCTGATTTGCATACCCACTTCAGGAACTCTGAAATGTCATTAGTGGTTCTTCAGTTCGCTGATCAGATCTGAGCTATTTTAGAAGAGTTGATGAGCCTTTGCTAGTTACAAAGAAATTCTTGACACTTCATCTATGTTCATATTAGAGTGAAAGATTCTGGTAATTTAAGAAAGTGTTCTATTTACCATCTGGCTTCAAACCCTTTTCCTTCTACTGAATTTTTCTCCGAAGTCACGGATGACCTCCTTGTTGTCACTTTCAAAGGACCTTCTCATTTTTTATCTTCTTTGACCTCTTAGCGGCATTTAACAGCGTTAACATCTGCCTCCTGCTTGAAACACTTTCCTCCTCTGGCTCCTCTTCTGTCACACTCTCCTGGTTTTCCATCTGTCTGGCTGCTTTGAATCTGTCTCCTTCAGAGCATTCTTACTTTTGCAGCTCCTGTTTGTGAACCTTAGACTTCTGTGTTGACCATCTTCTCTTTTTACTCCCTGGGGTGAGACTTCTGCAAACCATTTATCTCTGTGCTGACAGCTACCAAATTTGTCCATATTCCAGATTGCTCTCCTGGATGTCAGATCCAGAGATCCACCTACCTGTTGGGCCCTGCTGTGACTGCTTGAACTCAACACTCGCAATAATGCACCATCTCCCCTCAAGCCAGCCTGTCTCACCATCCTTCAGATGTGCCATCCTTGATTCCTCCTGTTCTTTCCCTCCATCCTCTCCAATCAGTAAATATTCAAATCCTGTCTGAAATCCATCCTTCACTCTTCTCCATCGTGACTGCCCAGCTCAGGCCCCAGCAGATCCAGGTATTGTAATAATAGTTCTCTCTTTCCAATACATTCCTTACATTGCAATCAGAGTCATCTTTCCAAGTTTTCAAATGAAACACTGTATTAGTCTGTTCTTGCACTGCTATAAAGAAATACCTGAGACTGAAAAATTTATAAATAAAAGAGGTTTCTTTGGCTCATGGTTCTGCAGGCTCTGCAGGAAGCATGACTGGGGAGGCCTCAGGAAACCTACAACCATGGCGGAAGGCAAAAGGGAAGCAGGCTTCTTATGTGGCCGGAGCAGCAGGAAGAGAGAGAGAAGCGGGAGGGAGGTGCTACCCACTTTTAAACCACCAATCTCATGAAAACTCACTTACTATTATGAGAAGAGCAAGGGGGAAATCCGCCCCCATGATCCAATCACCTCCCACCAGGCTCCTCCTTCGACACTGGGGATTACAGTTTGACACGAGATTTGGGCAAGGACACAGATCCAAACCATATCATGCACGGATCTGATAAATTCATTTCTGTACTTAGAATCCTCCACATTCCTGTTCATTCTTAGGGTTCCTCCTCCTCCCTTCAGCCATACTCTCCTCATCCTTGTCCTCCACCTTCAACTGTCACCCATACTTTCTAATGCCACCTTCACTTCTGCTTCTTTGCAATTGCAGTGTTCTCTGCCCATCCTCTATCACCCTCCTTAGTAACCTGGCTAGTTCCTACATATCTACCAGATTTCTTCTTTTCCTTCTTTTAGAGTCTTCCCAAATGCTACCTTCCCCAAAAGTGCCCATATAGGTTGGCCTAAACCATCCTGGACTTCTGTCATTGTAGTAATATGCTGCTCTGCATTGTAATCGACTCTACTTTTCTGGTAGCTCCTCACAACTCTCAGCAGGGATCCATCTTTCTTGTTAACGTTTATCTCTGTGCCTGGTGCACAGTTGAAACTCAAGAGCTATTTTTCAGATGCATGCACTGAACCCCTGGGAAGAGCTTTAAGAGTCTCTAATCAGGCTTCGACAAGGGTCAGGGAGGGAGAGGGAAGAGCTAACTTCTTCCTTTCATTGTCCTGTTGCTTCTTCAGAGGGTGCCTGGGAAGGCTGCAAGCTCATCTTGAGGAGAAAAGAGGTGAGATTTACTTGGAACATTGACTCATGGTTGCTCTTCATGGGTGAAAAAAATTGCTCTTCCAGGCCAGGCACAGTGATTCATGCCTGTAATTCCAGCACTTTGGGAAGCCGAAGTGGTGGGTCACCTGAGGTCGAGAGTTCGAGACCAGCCTGACCAACATGGAGAAACCCTGTTTCTACTAAAAATACAAAATTAGCTGGGCATGGTGGCGCATGTCCGCAATCCCAGCTACTCGAGAGGCTAAGGCAGGAGAATTGCTTGAACCTGGGAGGTGGAGGTTGTGGTGAGCCAAGATCGTGCCACAGCCTGGGCAACAAGAGCGAAACTCTGTCAAAAAAAAAAAAAAAAAAAAAAAAAATTGCTCTTCCAGCTCTGAGTAATTTCTCAGCCCAGGTGGTGGGAAGGTAACTTCAAAGGGAAAATGGCAAGTGCTTCCAGGTGAAGGAGATGCAAGCAGGTGAGGCTGTATATGTTTTGGAAGATGGGAGTATCCTTCAGAAGAGGCAACAAAGTGCTCCTCTCATGTGACTCATCATGGAAGCGGGTGGAGCTCAGAAAGGAAAAGGCTGACCCAGAGCAGAGGATGGGCAGTGGAGGCAGCATGCTGGAAGGCATAAGGAGTCCAGACAACTCAAGGGTAATAATATTAGCATCTACATAGTGCTGACCGTGTATACTGTTCTAAGTGCTTTGCAAATGTTTATTCATTTATTAATTCCTTACTACAACCCTGTGAAGTCAATACCATTACCATCCCCAGTTTGCCAACGAGGAAACAGAAGCTTGAAGAGGGAGTGTGAGTTACTCAAGGGTGTAGAGAGGCTGTCCTGTTTCTTGGACTACTTCTCCCTAGCAGCTTCAGGGAGGGTGGGAGGAGGGGATAGAATTAGCCAATGGTACCAGTATAAAGTCGGGCTTCAGCTTCAACTAAAGACTTCTTTGAGTTTTCACCCTGGACCTTATTCATGTATTTATTTGATTCTCTAAAAGGCTAGTCTGGCCTGGGAAAGAAAAGGATGCATAAAGTGAAACATAGCAGGCATGACCATTATTGCATGGAGATAGTAAGAGACGGAAAGAGCAAGACACAATCGATAGTTTCTTGGTCATTTCTCTTCAAAATAATGAGTAATCTGCATCAGTGGTTTTGTTGATATTCACAAAAAGAACAGGTTGTACGGTATTTTGATTCAGTTCTTGACAACTGACAGAAAACATGGTTGTATAAAACAAACTGACAGGAAAACAACTGTCACTGAGGTTCTTATTAAGAGTGGCCTTAAAAGTGTGGTCTGAGGACCAGAGCAGCTTCACCAACCATTGGGTACCAATCCGTGAAGAGATTAGTGCTTAGAAACTTTTATTTTTTTTTGTATTTTTTTTTTTTTGAGACGGAGTCTCGCTGTGTCTCCCAGGCTGGAGTGCAGTGGCGTGATCTCGGCTCACTGCAAGCTCCGCCTCCCGGGTTCACGCCATTCTCCCGCCTCAGCCTCCCAAGTAGCTGAGACTACAGGCGCCCGCCACCACGCCCGGCTAGTTTTTTGTATTTTTAGTAGAGACGGGGTTTCACCATGTTAGCCAGGATAGTCTCGATCTCCTGACCTCGTGATCCACCCGCCTCGGCCTCCCAAAGTACTGGGATTACAGGCTTGAGCCACCACGCCCGGCCAGAAACTTTTAATAGCAATTTGACAGGGTAATTTTATATCTGTTGAAATAGTTTTAAAAATTGAAAAAAAAAGAGTAACTTTGATTCTAGATGTAGTAATTCTATGAAAACAATACTGGTAAGAAGCAGGTAAGCTTTGCACTGCACTGTTTTAACAAAGCTCTTTCCCCCAAATGGTGAATCCTTTACACAGTACTTATATGTTGCGTTGGTGTGCATATCTGATAAATTACCTGCCAGTTCAGTACATAAATACAATTTCTGTTATATTTCAAAAAGTTATTATTCTGGGGCTCTTCCATAAATATGCAGGTGTATATGACTTTCAAATATTTGTTATTTTAGTATCATTCATTTTTTTTTTTTTTTTTTTTCCTTTAGAGACAGGTTTTTACCGTGTTGCCCAGACTGGTCTTGAATTCCTGAGCTAAAGTGATCTGCCCAACTCAGCCTCCCAAACTGCTGGGTTTATAGGTATGAGTCACCATGCCTGGCCTGTTATTTCAAATTTAAAAAGATATATTAATTTTTGTGTAAAATTTTGCCCAAGATTCATATATTTGTATGTAATGACTACAAAGCCAAGTACTAGCATGAAAGGGAATAGTCCGTTACCTTCAGATAGTCCCAGTTAGCCAGATGCTTGACACTGTGAAGGAACATATCTAGGTAATTTATGGGCTATAGTTTTAAGACAGTGAGAGAAAAACAGGTGATCTACTATGAAATAGGTATAAGTGAGTGTGTAGAATCCTCTAGAGTCTATCCATTTGTTTGTTTACTTTCCTGCTAATTTTATCTTTCCATTTAGGAACTAATTTCTATGAGTGGATAAAAAGAAACTTAACATTGAACTGAATCACTAAAATATGGGGCTTTTGTTAAAAATAAGTACAATCTTCACTCCTAGAGGTGAGTTTCAAAACACATTTCCAGCAAATTTTTGCATTTCCCTGAAATGATATTTTGAGAAAAATCTATGATAATTCTGGAAGAAATATACAAAACTAAGTTTTCTTCTGAGTAAAAGACATAGTTTGGAAATAGTCTAAGAATAGTCATTCTTTACTATGTACCATAAACAGTGACATTATTTATTTTTTAAAAAGTGTCAGAGTGCATTTGGATAATAGAATTCAGACAAGTGCAAAGAGTGTCCTTAATCATCTCTAAAAAATGGCAGATGTTTAATAAATACTGATAACTGAAAATAAGAACTCTTACTTTGCTCTTTGTGAAGATAGTAATATTATTTTCCATATTGTCATCCTTGCAGTGGAATACAGAGTTTTTGTTACACATTTTAATTTGGTTGTTAGGAAAAACTACTATTGCAAGAGTTACTGAAATACAAAAGGCATATTTAAATATTCATATTAAACATTCTAACAATTAAAAAATGACAAGAAAAATGCCCAAAGTTCCTATTTTAGGGGTGAATAATAGATGTCTCACACTCGCAGTCAGTCATATACGTACACATACTGCTTCAGGGGAGCTGCAAGAGGCGGGCAGGTTCTGGCAAAAAACCCTCCGGCAACTGCTGTTGAACTTATTAACATAATTAAACTCCTTAGGAAAAGGACCCTTGTGCATAAGATTTAGGACTTACACCTGCAAACTTCTTTTTAGAACTGCTCATTGTATTGGTTGGTTTTTAAATTAAGTATCTTTAGAAATTAAGTACACCATGAATAAAAAATTTTCAATTAGGTTATTAAGCTATTGAGCGTAGCTATTAGGTTTTTACAGAATCTGTTAATTTAATTGTATTTTCTTTATTTTATTTTTATTTTTCAGACAGAGTCTTGTTCTGTCTTCTAGGGTGAAGTGCAGTGGCGCGATCTCGGCTCACTGCAGCCTCCGCCTCCTGGGTTCAAGCGACATAATCTGTTAATTTGAAATGGAATTTAGAAGTGATGAAAAACCACTAAGCAGAATCAGGATATGGAGGAGAAAAACATCTCCCTCAGGTATCACAACGCAGCAAGCAGAAAACATCAGGAATCCACAAAAAGATAGACATGTAAATAGTAAAGTTCCATTAAAAATAAGAACCAAGAAAGAATTCTGAAAAGCAAAGGAATTCTGCAAAGGACGTCACAAAAATCAGTCGAGTTTCAAGAAGAATAACAAAGTAAATCTTAAGCCATTGCTAAAGTGCTTAGCTAGCAGAATAAACCTATTTCATTTTCTTTCTTGCAGCTCACAATCCATTTTATAGGTTGTAAAGCAAAAGCAGAAAGCTTCAGAAGGTCTTGGGAAATGACATAAACTGGGTTAAGTATGACTTTTAGGAAGCCTAATCTGCTCTCACTAGATAAGATTTTCCATACTTGCTGCAAGTCAGATTAATTCCTGGACTGAATTGCCCCACCTTCACTTTAGGGTCTTTTATGGATATACTCAACACATGAAAAATTTCAAGGTGACTTCTAGACCAGTAATGTTCAATAGAATTTTCTGTGACAAGGGAAATGTTTTGTTTCTTTGTCTAATGAAGTAGCCACTGGCCACCTGTGGCTATTGACCAGTTGAAATATGAATGGTGCGACTGATCAACTGAATTTTAAAATGTATTTCATTTTAATTAATTCAAATTTAAATAGCCTCAGTAGCCTCAAGTAGCCAGTGGCTATCATATTGGACAGTGCAGTTCTAAATCCTCTCTATCCCTTTAACTGAAGGCTTCAGACAACATTTCACTACATATTCTCAGTTATCCGGGCGTATACATCACCCAAGGCTTCTAGGTTCACCAGAGATAGGGGGACTGTATAATTGGTTGTCCAAACAGGGATACTTTGAGAAAGATGGGAGCATTATTAACACTAATGATGAGACTAGAGGCACAATCTGGGACTGTCCAGGACAAATAGGAAGGTGTAATCTCTTCACCCATAGGGTTTGTGACTTGAGGGTTCCATTGAGAAGTAATTGGACTTCACTTTTTTTTTTAGTCTGCTGCTACAGATAGTGTTTAAACATGTTCTGGAGTTTCATCACACCATGATTTTCTTTGCCCCCACAAACATTTATGAAAATCTTTAGAACTCATTTCTGCTTTCCCAGTGACTCTCAACTATAGAGTAAATAAATGTCTAACATGATGCCAAATGACCAACTAAAAACAGAAATAAGTAATCAATCATACTAATATTCAAGATTAGACCAAACATGTGAATAGCTAAATTGGTTTGGATATTTTATTTTATTTTATTTTTTGGAGACAGAATCCTGTTCTGTTGCCCAGGCTGGAGTGCACTGGCATGATTTCAGCTCACTGCAACCTCCACCTCCCGGGTTCAAGCAATTCTCCTGCCTCAGCCTCCCAAGTATGTGGGATTACAGGTGCCCGCCACCACACCCAGCTAATTTTTGTATTTTTAGTAGAGATGGGGTTTCGCCATGTTGGCCAGGCTTATCTCAAACTCCTGACCTCAAGTGATCTGCCCCCCTCAGCCTCCCATAGTGCTGGGATTACAGGCATGAGGCACCGCACCTGGCCTGGTTTGGATATTTTGAACTTTCTTCTAGTTTTTCACCAACAGGCAGAGGTATTTCTTTTTTTTGCAATATAGTTACTCAGCATTCCCTGACATATACAAATTCTCCCAAAAGGATTAAACTGGGCCAGCTGAGCATGCAGCAGTTAATATAGTCCAGATCTTGATTGCGTGTGTGTGTGCGCACATGCACGCGCCTGTGTGTGTGTGTGTGTGTGGTGGGAAAGGTCATGGAAAATGTAAATTTAAGTTGCTAGGTATACTCTCTTAGCTCTCTGCCACCAGTAGAGGAAGCAAATTAAGATCAGCCTTTAACAATTACATTTCGGGTAATAAGACTAAGTCACTGCAAAATACTTTTGGGTTTCCCATTTTCAGAACTCAACCCATTTTGAAATAACCTACAAGGCCTTTTCTTTGATATACAATTCTGTACAGAATATAGATTGGAGCAAGTCATAAAAATAATTTAAAAATCCAATTGCATCAATAAACTATATGTCCTTAAAGCAGTAAATACACATGACAAGCCAAGACTCGTGTAATCTCTCAAACATGACCTGGCTTTTCAAATCCCACCCACGTTTTATAACTCTGTGTTGAACACAGCAGAGTTTTCTATTAAGAAACAAATATTTCACAATTCAATAGGCATATGGATGAATAGGAAAAGGGAAAGTGTTTATTCCAGGACATTTACCTGCAGAAAAAGAATTTAGCAACATCGTAATTCAATTAATCATAAGTATGTCTCTGAATCACTTTGTTCAGGATTTCACCAACCTGATAGCTCGAATGACAGTTTTAAGTGGTGGGGTGAGGTCTTCCACTGATACATCACACTGGCATCCTTTTTCATCATATACATCATCAGTGCCAAGGGCTGTGTCAGCTGCAAGAGAATATTGCCAGTTAAATACCACCACCATCCGCAATTTGAAACGTGTTGCTGAATTTTTCTCACGTGGAAATGGCAGGATAGTCACACACTAAGCTGATAAGCCAAGATATGTATAAGGTCAGCCAATTGTCTTGCCAATATTATTCTTTCTTGTTTTTCCACAGCCTCCCCAGTTTTAAATATGAATACTTTTCTGAACTGTTTTCTATGGGCAAGATGAAGCTATTGACACATTATCTTTCCAGTACTGGTGATGGATTTGTGTGGATCTACCTATGCTCTTTTGCCCAGTTCCTTGGAAACTAACAGCCAGTTTTTAAATGACAGCTGTCTGGAGTTACAGAAATAGTCTTTGGACTTGTAACTAACTGGCCTGTATATAGCAAGCTCACATCCCATGACATTGACCCCATTAGCCTTATGACCTGAACAAGTAAGCTAAGTAGCCAGAGCCAAGAATGCTGACTACTTATTAGTTACTGGATACAGGCGGCCAGGAAAGAGCTTGCTTCAGATCATACAGCCAAAGCGGAGAGCAGATTTTCAGACTGGATAAAAAATCAGTTTTTCATAAACGAAGGAAATTTACTTTTGGGTTAATTGCAAGTGTTTGGGGAAGGGAGCAGGGTTATATTAAATGCCAAATTATTATGAATTTGTGAAACAAATAAGGAATAAACTCATTTCATTGCATTTCTGTTTACAGTAACAAAACATTGGAATGAAGTTAAAATTCCTCTGATGGGGGATAGGTTAAATGAATATTGGTAGGTTTATATAATGGAATATTAGACAACTTTAAAAAATGATGTTGAAGTCTAATGATTGGGAAAGTGTCACAATATATTGTTAAAGAAAAAAACTCTACATATCTGAAATTAAGAATGATTTTATTGTTTTTGCTTGCCTGTATTTTCTAACATTTCTCCAGTGAACATGTGTTATTGTGGTAATACAAAGTAAATAAAGTAATAAAAATGCTCTCATGAAAGAGGAGTTATGTGGCCTCCAAATACCCCCCCCCTTTTTTTTTTTTTGAGACAAAGTCTTGTTTTGTCACCCAGGCTGGAGTGCAGTGGTACGATCTTGGCTCACTGTACCCTCCACCTATTGGGTTGAAGCAATTCTCATGCCTCAGCCCCCAAGCAACTGGGATTACAGGCCCACACCACCACACTCAGCCAATTTTTGTGTTTTTAGTAGAGACAGGGTTTCACCATGTTGACCAGGCTAGTCTCAAACTACTGGCCTCAAGTGATCCATCTGCCTTAGCCTCCCTAATTGCTGGGATTACAGGGGTGAGCCATCGTGCCTGGCCTACAAATACCATTTTTATATGATCCAATCCTCTCTAAATGTTGACATACACTAGAGGATGAATACTACTTTGTGTTGCCTTTGCTCTGTGCAGTGTTCATTTGCTAAGTCATGAAAGGGAAAGACTTTGCCATGGGCTGTCCTGGTTGGGCTCCAAATTTTGAAAGGCTATTGGAGGTTCATTCATTGAGGCAGTGCTTATATTTGTAATGCTGTTTGTGTGTCATTTACATCAATGAATATTTACAGTGTGTTTATGCAGTTTACTTTTGTGCTGTAATGCCGGTGGTGGTGGGGGAAGAGATGATGAGATACATGTAGACACATGGATCTTCACAGCTCTTCTTCAAGGTCCCTTTGGCTTTCTTGCCCTCAAGCCTAGTAGGGGAGAGATGAAATTACTACCTCACAATAATGATACTAATAGTGTTATTTTTCTAAATTTGTCTTCCTGTATTCATATGTTGAAACTTAATCACCAGTGTGATAGTATTAAGATGTGGGAACTTTAGGAGGTGATTCATTTATGAGGGTGGAGCCCTCATGAATGGGATTAGTGACCTTATAGAAGGGCTGGAGTGAACTAGGTAGGCCCTCCTGCCCTCTGGTCTTCCTACCATGTGAGGACATAACGTTTGTCCCTTATGGGAGACTCAGTAGAAAGGTGCCATTTTGAACTTCCAACCTCCAGAACTGTGAGAAATAAATTTGTAAGTTAACCAGTCTTAGGCATTTTGTTATAGCAGTGCAAATAGACTAAGACATTGAAATTTACACCAGGTACTTAGGTGCAGCTTCTGCATATATTAGTTTTCATACGTAGAGCAACTTTACAAGTTGTTAGTGGTATTATGACCAATTTTCAGATGCAGAAATTAAGGCTTGGAGAGGGTAAGTACCTCATCTGAGGCCATGAAGGTGGCAAGTGGAGCTAGTAAGTTGCAAAGGATGACATTAGAATTCAGTTCCCTGAGGCTCCAAAGCCCATGCCCTTTGCATTGCATTACTCAGTGTCAGAATGAGTTTGGGGTTAAATGGTGACTACAACATGT
This sequence comes from Macaca mulatta, assembly GCF_049350105.2. NCBI lineage: Eukaryota > Metazoa > Chordata > Mammalia > Primates > Cercopithecidae > Macaca > Macaca mulatta. Next base: position 112,507,814 of record NC_133409.1, read on the forward strand.
CAGGAGAGACAGGGCAAAGAGCTCACTACACGTGCGTGTTACCTGATGTGCATAGCTTGCTCCCATCAGATATGTGTTTTCTCCAGAGAAGTTTGCCCCAGTTGGAATGAGAGTACATTGATTAACTCTGTGTTTGACAGTTGGTTCGGACTCAGTGATGACCTTCAGGGTAGCCCAGTTTGCTGGATTGACCACCCACACAACACAGTCTTGTTAGCCCATAAACATCATGACCATGGTTTGACGACATTCTTTCCAGGAATTGTTCGTGGTTTCTTCTGATTTTATTTAACCTGCTCTTAGTTGCTGTAGTAGGATGAATAGAGTTACCCCAAGATTTATGTCCACGTGGAACATTGGAATATGACCTTAGTTGGAATAAAGGTCTTGCACATGTAATTAATGTAAGGTTCAAAATGAGATGACACTGGATTGGGGGTACTCTAAATGCAGCAAAAATGTCTTTATGAAACAGAAAAGGAAAAGACACAGGGACACAGAGAAGATGGAAGCAGAGACTGGAGTGATGCATCTACAAGCCAAGGAATACCAGGGATTGTTGGCCACCACCAGTCATTAGGAGAGAGGCAGGGGATGGTTTCTCCTGCAGAGCTTCCAGAAGGAAGCAACCATAATGATCCCATGATTTCATAGACTTCTGGACTCCTGTACTGTGAGATAATACATTTCTGTGCTTTCAAGTCACCTGATTTGTGGTAATTGGGGATGGCAGCCCAAGGAAATGAATACAGCTGGGGAAACTTTCCTTCATGGCCTCCAATTCTTTACTCCAGGACAATAATGATGATGATAGTAATAAGAGTTTTTTTTTTTTTTTTTTTTAGAGAAATCTAATTATGTGCCAAGAACTTTAATTAATTGTATCAAAACCCCATGAAGTGTGTTTTACTATTACCTCTTGTTTTATAGATTATGAAAGTGAAGAACAGAAGGCTAAGGAACTTGCTGAAGGACACTTGGAGAATAAATGACAGAATGAGAACTTAAACCCCAGCAGTTGGGTTCTGGAGCTGTCTGACCCTGAACCTCACCTCTGACTGCTTCCAGATTTGCCCTTCTTGTATCTCTGTCTCTTTTTTTTTTTTTGAGATGGCGTCTTGCTCTGTCGCCCAGACTGGAGTGTAGTGGCACAATCTCGGCTCCGTGCAACCTCTGCCTACTGGGTTCAAGCAATTATCCTGCCTCCTGAGTAGCTGGGATTACAGGTGCCCACCACCATACCTGGCTTATTTTTAAATATTTAGTAGAAACGGGGTTTTACCATGTTGGCTAGTCTGGTCTCAAACTCCTGACCTCAGGTGATCTGCCGGCCTTGGCCTCCTAAAGTGCTGGGATTACAGGTGTGAACCACCACACCCAGCTGCCCTTCTTGTATCTCTTATTGGTATCTGGGTTCCCATCTCCCCCCGCATCACATTTTCTTTCACATGGCTGGTGCACTTGGCATGGTGTGGGCCCCATAACATCCAGAGATTTGATTTTGAGCAATGTGGTCACCATGGCCATGTGCTGGGCCAGGCCACACCCAAAGGAGCCTTGGAAATATACAGACTCTGGAACTTCAAGGGGTGTGTGTAAGGGATGGGGAGAGGTCAGGTGGAATAGAGGACTCATATACAGACTGGGTGGCTGACAAAACTGAAGCCACCAGCCATCATTACGGAGCCCTGGGAGATGCCCAGATGTTAGCTCCCCAAAAGAAATATTGAATAACAAACTTTATCAAGAGTCCCAGTACATCTGAGCATGGTGGCTCATTCCTTTAATCCCAGCACTTTGGGAGGCTGGGGCAGGAGGATTGCTTAAGGCCAGGAGTTTGATACCAGCCTGGGCAACCCCGTCTCTACAGATAATAATATTAATAAAAATAAAAAAAGCTAGGCATGGTGGTGTGTGTGCCTGTAGTCATTCAAGCTACTCAGGAGGCTGAAGAGGGAGAATAGCTTCAGACCAGGAGTTCAAGGGTGCAGTTAGCTATGATTGTACTACTTCACTCCAGCCTGGGCAACAGAGTGAGACCCAGTCTCTTTAAAAAAAAAAAAAAAAGATTGTCGGTACAGAATTCACAAGAGTATTTTTTGCTGTCCTTCAAAATAGAGGCATATGACTGCTTTCCCTCATCTGAATCTGAATGAGAGGTACTTCTATCTTAGTCTCTTCCCATATCTCAGGAAGCTGGGGAACACTGGAGTGGTTACAAGACAGATCCTGCAAGCCTATATTATAACTTCCGTATTTGAAAACACAATATAACCAGCCATAACATGATAATGCAGGTCCAAATAATGAAATAGCATAAAATACAGAGTCCTTTAATTTTGAAGTTAATGGAAAACTTTCTTTCAGCAGATGTGTACAGTCACAATAAGCACAAAAGTAAAGATAGTGAAACTATATTGTTCACACATAAATGAACCTGAGAACATCCCAAATGATTACAAGACATTACCTCCCAGCCTAATGTTGCACTCCCCATCAACATCCTGTACCCCAGTAAGAGACTCATCCTGTTTAGGAACAGGGCTGGACAGAGGATGAGAGTCAGTCATCAATTACATTATAGTCAAATGCATCTGATTGTGCAGTTTTATATAGCACTTTATAATTTGATTGCTTAAGCCGTAAATTAAACACTCAATCCTGCTTTTTTTTTGGGTAGGTGTAGTCAGAGCAAATGAATAGGAAATATATCTTTGCTGGCATGTGTTGAGGCAGGAGTGAATTAGGGAATTTTTTTTTCTTGCTTCAAAGCTACAAAGATGAGCAAGATGCCGTCTTTCTGCTTCATAAGTACACCAAGTCCTCACTTAATGCCTTCGGTAGGTTCTTGGAAATTGTGACTTTAAGTGAAATCATGTATAATGAAAACGATTTTACCACAGCTATGTGATCTAAACAAGAGTTAAAGTCCTATGGCATATTTCTGGTCACAAAAACATCACCAATTTCTACATAAAGACACAAAACACAATATTAAACACTGAAACAAATGTGAGCTACATATACATTTAAGAAATATTAATAAAAACAAGTAAGATAATTATTTACCTAATTTTTGGTGAATCTGAGTGACAGTGGTCATGGTGGGGGAGGTTAAATCAAAGAATAAATGATTGCCAAGCGAAAATTAGAAGGGGCACCTCCTACCACTATACAGTTAAAAAACAAGAGCGAATATTGGTGGGCTTGCTGGGTGCTTTCCTACTGCATCAGTTGTTGTGTATTTGTATGATTATTGTATGCTATTTATTTACTTATTTATTTATTTTATTTTTGAGACAGAGTCTTGCTCTTTAGCCCAGGCTGGAGTGAAGTGGTGCGATCTTGGCTCACTGCAACCTTTGCCCCTCCGGGTTCAAGCGATTCTCCTGCCTCAGCTTCCCGAGTAGCTGGGATTACGGGTGCCTGCAACCATGCCCAGCTAATTTTTTGTATTTTTAGTACAGATGGGGTTTCATCATGTTGGCCAGGCTGGTCTTGAACTCCTGACCTCATGTGATCCACCCGGCCTCCCAAAGTGTTAGGATTACAGGTGCGAGCCACCATGCCTGGCCTATTTAGTTATTTTTAACCAAACTCATTTTACTGCCAGAAGTATGGTTATTTATTATTATTATTATTATTTTTGAGACAGCATCTCCCTCTGTTGCCTAGGCTGGAGTGCAGTGGTGTGATCATAGGTAACTGCAACTTCAACCACCTGGGCTCAAGTTATCCTCCCTCCTTAGCCTCCCTTTAGCTAGGACTACAGGCACATGTCACTATGTCTGGCTAGTTTTTATTTTCATTTTTTAATTCTTTGCAGAGATGGAGAGGTCTTGTTATGTTGCCAAGGCTGGTCTTGAACTCCTGACCTCAAATGATCCTCCCGCTTTGACCTCCCAAAGTGTGGAATTCCAGGTGTGAGCCACTGAGTCTGCTCTGACAAATTTTGATTTTACAATAATTTGTATTCATTCATTCATTTATTTTCCAACCCACTTATTCCAGTTCAGGGTTGAGGGTGGCTGGAGCCCATCCTGGCAGTGGAGGGCACAAGGCAGCTAACAGCCATGGACAGGAAGCACCACATAGCAGAGCATGCTCACACACACCCCCGCACTCACTCAGATGAGGATGATTTAGACACGCCAATGAACTTCAGTGCACAGCTTTGGGATATGGGAGGAAACCAGAGAACCTGCAGAAAACCCATACAGGCCTGAGGAGGATGTGCCAACTCCACACAGACAGTGGTCCAGCCAAGAATCATTTTTTTTTTTTTCTCATCCATCTAACAAAACGATGTTGAATGAAACAATTTTATTTGTGGACCTGCTGTATCTTGAGTTGTCAATTTTCTTTCCAGTGACGTTAATAACACATTAAATGTCTTTCTTATTACTCCTAGGGGCTTAAACCCCTCTGAATGCTAAAGTGCTTAGGAGGGGCTAAATTTCCAGCTGAGGTTGGCCCTCTGTTCTCCAACTACACGTTTGCCTCTCTGTTCTGGCATTTTGGGAGATGTAGGTTATGGGACCGTGAACTCATGTGACCACCTAGTCAAAACCTACTCAGAAAAGGGCAAAATGCCCATGGAACAAGGTCCTCCCCAAAGTCCTGCTCTCTGTGAGGGATCCCCTTGGGATCCTCTCTGGCAGAGTTAGCCCCATGAATGGTCCATGCTTGGCATTAGGGAGAAAAATAAATATAAAATGCAACTATTTGTCTTCCCCAAGCCTTTCCTGTTTCCTATTAATTAGCAGTGTTCAGGATTTGCTTTCAAGTACTCTGTTCCTCAACATTTAAAAAGATCTAAGCTGGCTGGGCGCGGTGGCTCATGCCTGTAATCCCAGCACTTTGAGAGGCCGAGGCAGGTGGATCACCTGAGGTCAGAAGTTCAAGACCAGCCTGACCAACATGATGAAACCCCATCTCTACTAAAAATACAACCACAAAAAAATTAGCTGAGCATGGTGGTAGGCACCTGTAATCCCAGCTATTTGGGAGGCTGAGGCAGGAGAATTGCTTGAACCTGAGAAGAGGAGGTTGCAGTGAGCCAAGGTCGCACCATTGCACTCCAGTGTAGGCAACAAGAGTGAAACTCCATCTCTAAATAAAATAAATAAATAAATAAATGAAAATAAAATAAAAAGATCTAAGCCAAATTTTGAATTTTGAAAAACTACTAATTGCTACTTTCCATACTGTCTGGAAAGGACCACTTGGACTTTAGATGATGAAGAGAGAGGATGGTAAAGAAGAACATTTTGGAAACTTCTGCTATGTCCAAAGACCATATTTCTATTTCCACTATGAAATTTTACCAGTAAGATGAAGGTATTTATGGAAGAAGGACAGGCAGTTTCTAGTTCTTTTTCTTAGTTACCTCCTTTTACAGATTAGATTCTTTCTGCATTTCTTTTTAAAAATAATTCTATTTTTCATTGATACATAGATGTACATATTTTTGGAGTACATGTGATAATTTATTACATTCATAAAACTTGTAAAGATCAAATCAGTATACTTGGGCTATCCATCATCTTAAATATCTGTCTTTTCTTTATGCTAGAAATATTTGAATTATTCTTTTCTAGCTATTTCAAATATACAACAGCTTGTTGTAACCTATAGTCACCCTACTGACCTATCAAACACTAGGACTTACTTCTTCTAGCAAACTGTAGCCATTAATTAACCTCTCTTCATTCTCATTCTTCCAATTCCCAACTTCTCTTCCCAGCCTCTTGTAATCACCAGTCTAAGCTCTGTCTTCATGAGATCCACTTTTTTAGGTCCCACATACGAATGAGCACATATGATCTATTTCTTTCTGTGCCTGGCCTATTTCACTTAACATAATGGCCTCCAGTCCTATCCATGTTACTGCTAATGACAGGATTTCATTCTTTTTAATGGATGAATAATATTTCATTGTGTATCTATGCCACATTTTCCTTATCTATTCATTCACTGACGGGCACTTAGGTTAAGTCCGTATTTCAGATATTGTGAATAGTGCTGCAACAAACATGGGAGTACAGCTATCTCTTCGATACATTGATTTCTTTTATTTTGGATATCTTTTTTGCATTTCTTGATGAAATGATTACAGTGGGTTTCAAATTCGGCTGCACATTAAAATCATTTGGGGAGTGTTAAAAAAATCCCAAAACCCAGGATGCTCTCAAGACCAATAACATTAGAAACCAAAGGCTAGGACCCAGGCATTGGAGTTGCCAGCTCTCTGAAGGAATCCAATGTATAGCCAAGGGCAAAGACCACCGGCTGTAGGTAGAAAAATGACATCTCCTGGTTTCTCTCAGCCAGAGCTGAGCAGTGTGTTTGGCTAACCCGCCATCCTGTGTTCCTTGGTGCTGCTGATATATTTTGCAGAGCAGCAATTTGAGACAACATACATGCCTCACAAGACGGCAGTAAATGACTACGTCATAAAAAACAGAAAAGCAATTTAAAAATCCTTTGATAAATTGGTGATATAGGAACAAGGTTTTGTCCTATCACAACATTCTAGTCATCTTTAATTGAGCTTGAAGGCCTCAGCCTTCTGAATTCCAGTCATTGTCTTCTACCCGCAGCCATCAAAACACCTCCTCTTCTCAGGCTTTGGCCCTCTTTCTCTTTTAAAGAAATCGCTACTGCTTTTACACACAAGTAGCTTACACAGTCACCGACAAAAATAAAACCCAATTGTCAAAGACATAGCAGAAACACTTGTTTTGCCTGTGAGGAATAATAACGTCCTCACATTTGGGGCAATAGGAGAAATTATAAAGGAGAGAGCTGGCAGCTTTGATAATGAAGACAGAACATGTTACTTCCCACAATAACTAAATTACGATGCCAAAAATTCTTGATTATGGAAGAATTCCAAAATATAAAAAAGGCTTAATATCTATAATGTATAAGGAACTTATTTGAATGAATCACAATCCAAAATATATATGTACAAATAAGTCAGTCAGGAAAGACTAGTAAAAAATGACTGAAAATTATTCAGTCTTACTAGAAATTTAAATATTGTAAATTAAAAGCATGAACTTATACCTATTTAATTTTCATAAGAATAATAACTAATACAAAATTGAGATAAATTTGGCACACTTTGACATTGCTGGTGACAATATAAATTAGATTAAATTTTTATGGCAATAAAAGACTTAATGTATAATCAGCAATCTTTTTATTTTTATTTTTGATTTTTAAACTTTTAAGTTCAGGGGGACATGAGAAGGTTTATTACATCGGTAAAATCATGTTTGTTGTACAGATTATTTAATCACCCAGGAACTATCCAACAGTTATTTTTTCTGATCCTCTCTCTCCTCCCACCATCCACCCTCAAGTAGGCCTCAGTGTGTGTTGTTCCCCTCTTTGTATCCATGTGCTCTCCTCATTTAGCTCCCACTTATAAGTGAGAACATGTGGTATTTGGTTTTTTGTTCCTGTGTTAGTTTGGTGAGGATAATGGCCTCCAGCTCCATTCGTGTTCCTGCAAAGGACATGATCTCATTCTGTTTTATGGCTGCATAGTATCCATGGTGTGTATATACTACAATTTCTTTATCAAATCTGTCACTGATGGGCACTTAGATTGATTCCATGCCTTTGCTATATAATCAGCAATCTTACAATTTTATACCAGAGAAGTTTCCTTCGGAAAGTAAGTTCAAAAAGAATAGAAATGTAGCTTAATGCAATAATGTTTATCACCTACCATTGAAAAATAGTTATATAAGTTTCAATGCCCTAAAATAGAAAACTGTAAATTATAGTAAATTATAGCATTTGATCATGCAGGTGTACTACACAGTTATGAAAAATACAATTATGAATAGTATGTAATAACATGAAAATATTTTAAAATGTGCAATGAAATTAAAATATGAAACTACTTATGTTGATTATAACTATGTACAATAGTATGTGAAAAGAAAAGTAGCTAGAAGAGAATATGTAAAAATAAAATTAGCTGTACTAGTGCATGAGATTATAAATTATTTATATTTTATTTAAAGTTTCCTAAGGAATTTAAGAATTTTTTCATCACAAAAATAATGTATACTTTTTGATATGAAGTATTTGAAAAATAGGAAAACAGAATGAAGAAAAAAAACATCTTCCGGGCCGGGTGTGGCGGCTCACGCCTGTAATCCTAGCATTTTGGGAGGCTGAGGCGCGCGGATCACCTGAGGTCAGGTTCGAGACCAGCCTGACCAAGATGGTGAAACCCCCGTCTCTACTAAAAACACAAAAATTAGCCGGGCGTGGTGGCGGGCGCCTGTAGTCTCAGCTACTCGGGAGGCTGAGGCAGGAGAATCGCTTGAACTCGGGAGGTGGAGGTTGCAGTGAGCCGAGATCGCGCCATTGCACCCCAGCCTGGCGACAGAGGAAGACTCCGTCTCCCCGCACCCCCTCCCCCCCAAAAAAAAATCTTCCAAAGTTCCAAGTCTTAAAGGTAACCATGCCCACTCCCTGCTGGGGCCGGCGCCGCGCTTGCCTTGACGTTCACTTCCCACCGCCCCGCCCCGTCCCCCGCACCAGGAGCAACCAGAGGGCGAGCGAGGTGGCGGCACCTGCACTGGCTCCAGCGCGGGCTACTGCGGCGTCCTGGAGGAGGAGGCCCGGACACTATCAGCGGCCTCCCCATGGACATTAAACCCAGAGAACTCTACTTGTTCTTCTGGCCTTTCAAGGGGGTATGAAGAGTCCGTGATCAAGCTCACCGCGAGACAGCTTGTTTGTTTTGTGATCTTTGACAGCTGGGCAGGAGCAGAAGCGGCCAATAATGCGCTGAACCGTATTCGCTTAGATCCCGAGAACCCACAGGCCCTGAGACTAGAGTTTGCCAAAGCCAACACCAAGATGGCCAAGAGCAAGCTAACGGCAACTCCAAATCCCACCAAAGTGCACCCCACCCTAGGAGCACACTTACTTCATCTCTCGGGACCCCTATGAGCTGAAGGGGGCTGCTCTGATCCCTGCATCCCCAGAGGCCTGGGCTCCTACCCTTTGTACACTACAGAGCTGACCCCACCCATCACCCATGCTTCATTCACCTACCCAGCTGCCACTGCAGCTGCCGCCGCCCTCCATGCCAGGTGCGCTGGTACCCATCCTCTGACACCACTCAGCAAGGATGGAAGTATCATCATTTCTGTTAGTTCTTCCGTCTGGTCGCCGGGGAGTTGGTTCTGGGAATCTGTGGTGGTGCTGGGATCACCAGCAGTGGTGGCCCCTGAGCTCCCACCTCCCCCGGGCGGCCAGTATACTCCTTCCTGTTCCCCTTCCTCCTTCCCCTTCCTACTCTTCTTCAGCCCTTTTCTGCACCCTCAAGCCTTTCTCCAACGCCTCTCAGGAGGATTTGGGGACCTTCTCGCTGGGGTGCCCAGATTCAGCTTCGAGGGTCACTGGGACCCTGCAAGGCCTGACCTCCCACCCAAACTTGCTTCTGTAGCTCCCCTCGAGGAAACGAGGCGTTTAATTTTGCATGTTTTGTCGCACGAATGAAGACGCTTACACTTGTGTATATGTCAGCATACAGTTTGTTTTCACGCTGTCACCATAGCAACAGGTCCTGGCCCCCGGCGGTTCATCCTGCCTGGCCCCTCTCTGCTCGCCTCGCTCCTGCACCCACCACGCTCCCGCGGCCCCACACGCTTCCAGACTCAGCGTCCGCCTCCACCCAACAGATAGATGGGGTTTGCCTTTTCCTTTCAAATTGGGCTTCTCTGCTCCCATCTTCTCGGATGGGCCAGCAGTCATAGGAACGCCCTCTATGCCGTTCTGTTCACCTCTCCACAGTCACCCTGCCTGCCACTGCTCCTCATTCTTTCCAAACCTTGAAATCAACCAAAAAGTGAAAAGTATTTTTGTACCCTGTAACAAAATATTTATGCATCATCATAAAAAAGCAACCATTATTGTGATATGTTACTTGCAGTGAAAGTGTGAGGGCTAGAAGTTCACAATTCATTTTTGTTTTTGTTTTCGTTTTTTTTTTTTTTTTTTTTTTTTTTGAGATGGAGTCTCATTCTGCTGCCCAGCTGGAGTGCAATGTGCCTCTCGGCTCACTCCAATCTCTGCCTCCCGGGTTCAAGCTATTCTCCTGCCTCAGCCTCCAGAGTAGCTGGGACTACAGGTGCACACCACGCCTGGCTATTTTTAGTAGAGATGGGGTTTCACCATGTTTGCCAGACTGGTCTCCATCTCCTGACTTCAGGTGATCTGTGCACCTCAGCCTCCCACAATGCTGGGATTACAGGCATGAGCCACTGTGCCCAGCCTCACAATTCATTTTTATTTTAGGAATTTAAATAAAGTATGTGATGATTCTATTTCATTATGCTATGGGGAACACACATTAAAATGGCTACTATTAATGGTGGTGATAACTAATTTATTATATCTTGTAAAGAATTATAATTTATTTTCCAAGGGTTCCTTCCTTCTGCTGCTGGTTGTATTTCAATTACTCACCCCCTGCCACCCTCTGCTATCATTTCTCAAAACCTGAAATATCATCCTAAATTTAGAGTTACAATTTTAGACATGTGCTAGTCCAAAGACAATTCCTTTAATCCAACTAGAGTTTGGAGTAACTGCTTGGGCCCTGATGCAGTAGCACAATTTCGTTTCACTAAGTCCTTGGCTAGGGACTTTTCTTTCTGTTCTACACTGGATGCTGCTAAGTAACCAAGAGCCAAACTAGGTCCTCAAGGCATGAATAAAGAACCCAGAAAAATACTCCTGATAATGTATTCTTTACTCTAGATGTTTTTCCTTTCAAATAGTTTTTATTTCCACCTTGTTTTTCTCTCATTATAATAGTAACACATGTGCATTATAGAAACCTTGAAAATTTGAATTTTAAATTAAATCACAGACAAAGAAAAAAAAAATCACCTGTGGTTTTAACACTCTAAGACAAATCATATCAAATTTTGATATATTCCCTTCCAGTCTCTTCCTGTACATCAATTGACGTTTAATGTCAAAGTCAATTTCTCAACATAGATGGAAAGTTAAACATTTCTGGTTGCCTTGGGAAGGAAGTTGGTTCTGATGTCCCAGAAGTTCCCATTCAGCCTCAACTTATGATGGCCTTCCAATCCCACGCTCCAGCCACACCAAATTCCAACTGCTTCTCTAGGTGCTGTTCAAGCGCCATCACCATTGGACACTCTCCCAAGGGGTATCGTCTACACACTCTCATCCATCCTCTTTGCTTTTCTTATTTGTTTGACTGGTAATTTCTAGGTGCTGAATTTGTGGTGGACAGATTATAATATGCACGGGGCACCAACAATAGCAAGGGACACTCACAATGTGGAGAACATCAGAATAATTAGAACACACCATTTTAATTTCAGCCTACATGTAACTTTTGTGGCACTTTGAAAACCATAATTTTATTTTGCAGCCTAGCAACTTCTTTTATTTTGAGAGGTCCTAAGCACAGAGGATGAAGTGTGGAGGGTGGCATGATGGAGTTTAGAGCCTCAGGCTTAGCTCTGCAGTGACAAGACTTTCAAGATTCTACCACCTCTTTGAAGGAAGACTGATGCGGCCCTTCCTTTACTGCGTATGCCTGTGTCTTCTCAGTTATTACACTGTATTATATTTCATTGCTTACAAGCCCCTTTCCTTGTTAGACAGTGAGCTCCATGAGGGCAGGACTGTGCCTTGTCATTCATGTAGCTAACCTCTGGATTTTGGCCTTATTGTTTTCTGTTGTACTATGGATAAATTTTCGTTTTGTTTTTGTGATCATTCATGACTAGGTATACTTCAAAATGCTACTGTGAAAAAACCCCAAATTTCCACATAATGTTTACTTTTTATAAACATTTTAAATAGAATCTTCCCCTATTAGCTCATGAAAATATTTAAGAGGCAGAAGAAGTTTAAAGTAAAAGAACGAATACCTTTTATAGTAGAACTCAGGAAATATTTGTTGAATAAATATGGTATGCTGCATGTTTATTTTTAGGTGGAAATGCAACCTGTAAGCCCACTTTAAACTCTTGGATCTATACATTTATAATTAGTAAATAATAGAAGAGTGTTCACATTGGTACAAAAGGAAGAGGGATTTCTCTCTCTCTCTCACTAGTTATCGGTATCATCCACATTAATATAAAAAAGAAGGCAATCCAGACTTATTTTTTTTCTTCAGGAACAATGTAACACTAATGGAAATCTGAATACTTTACAGCAAGATAGCATTACTTCACATGTCACTTTTGGATATTTCACACCTATCACCTTTTCCAAACTGACATTTATCTCAATACCTTATATTGCTGGTACTGTAGCAACAAATTGTAAAATCTTAATCATGTGACCATTGTTTACTCAATTCTGAATCTTAGGAGATTTGAAGTAATAGCTTACAAGTGAGTTTTTTAAAATTAAGAGTTAGAAAATCACCTCACTGAGTTCCCATAGAAATAAAAGATAATGCTCTAATAAAAATTCTGATACATCTGTGAACATACTCTCATTACATTTTTTTCTAGGCTGTAGAAATGATACAATATTTGAAAAAAATTCTGAAAATTTGTTTTTATTGAAAAAAAAAGCCTCTAGGTATCCATATCTGCAGCACATATTGGCTTAAAAGCTAAATATCCTTTTGAGCTTTTAAAGCAATATTCTAGTTAAAGAGCTAATTTTAATATTTTGAACAGGTAATTGCATTTTCCATGCATTTTTGCCAAAGTAGATGCAACCTGGAGAGCAAGCGTTTTTTTTCTTTCTTTTTTTCTTTTTTCTTTCTTTTTAATTTTTTTAGCAGAATTAGAGATTACAGATTGATACAGATTGTATAACTTAGTGCTGGGATTACTTGTTATTTTTATTGTTTTTTATTTTACTTATTTAGTATTATGACTTTCTTGACGTGAAAATTTGGGACCCAGAATAAATAATCCTAGTACTCAAAACAGAAATGGAGGACACATTTAAATGCACTATTAGAGGAAGTGTAGCTTACCTTTTTGTTTTTTTTCTAAAGAGATAGACTTAGAGCTTCCTATGAATACCACATTCTGAAAAAATGTCTTCAAAACTCTCTCAGCTCTATGGGAGGCTTTCATAGCAAAGAGAAAATATGACTAGCCTTTGACTGAACTTGATGACTTTTTGTTGGCCTGGACTAACTGACTTCTTTGACTTTCATCTAAAATAAGGATTATAGTTTATGCTGTGATTCAGCACACACACATACAAAGATGCACACATACACATATAAATAAGACAGAAGTTTCTTTCTGGGTTAAGATGGTAGATTGAACATATACATCTAATCTTGTTCCTTTTGAAAAACCCACTAAAACTATAGTGATGAAATACTTTAAAAAAAGACATAAACCCATAAAAGAAGAGAAAAGGAAAGGAGATGACAACAACATAATTTTGGAAGTGGGAAAGCAGATGGACAAGTTAGGTAACTGACTAGCTGATACCAGAAAGAAAACCCTATGCCAACACTGAGAAAAGCTAGGAACAACAAGATTTACACTTTAGAAAACTCAAAAGGCTCAGGAATTGGCAACATTAGGTACTTCTTGATCCAAGCATAAAGGGGGGATAACTAAGATATGGAAGGTTGCGTGCAATCTCCCCCAGACTCCTGGGCATATGGTCCTCTTCTATTCCAGCAGAAGATGGAAATCTTTAGATGAGAGGTCACCCCCTCATCCAAAGATACATCCAACACAGTCAAAGGACAGGTATTCAACCAAAAGCTGGGGTATTAAGTGATCATAAACAGATTGAATGTTGAGGACCCAGTGCAACCTGCTCACTATCATAATAATGGTAGTAAGACTTTTTCCCTCCAGGAGTAACTACTCTCTGGGGAATCTGATCAGTGCAAGAAAAAAGAGCTAAAGATACTGTTGCCAGGAATTCCCCCAAAATTGGTTGACTCAGGTCAACCTATGGTGAAGATCAAAGTTAATCAGCTGTAATACACTCAGAAACTCCAGTCACCCTTCTAGTCTTCAACATTTTATTATGAGAAAACATTCCAGTTTACTAAGTATCTAAGGAAATCTTCCAATACAAAAATGGAGATCAAAAGCAACTAGAAGGTAACAGAAACTAAGGAAATGAAAATTTCAAAACATTGTCAATATCTTCACAGATATAAGGCAAAATACTCTATCCATGCAACAAAAATAGGATACTAAAATAAAAGAACCCTTAGTCAACAACAACAAAAACAAAGAACCTTAGAAATGATAGCAGAAATGAAAATCTTAGTAAGAGATTTGGAAGATAAAATTGGCCAAAACTCCTAAAAAGTAGAACAAAAAGACAAAGAGGTAGAAAATGAAAGAGGAAGGATAAGAAAATCAGGGCCAGTATGCAAGTCCAACTTTCAAATAACAGATTTTCATAAAGCAATAACAGAGAAAATGAAGGGAGAAAAAAAAACCCAATAAGATATTCTAGAATGGATACTAACTATTTCCAGACATACAAGCTCTTAAAAATTTTGCCTTCCAGACACTCTTCTCAGGAATGTATGATAGGATGTACTTCATCAAAATGGCAAAGTAAACAAAGAGAGAGGGAGACACAGCCACAGAGCAGGGTGACACAGAGAGACACAACAAGAGTCAGCAGGGTGACAGTGAAGGAAAATTCCCGTGTGAAGGCAGTGTGCCAGGTGGAGAGGGAAATTGGTCCAGACAGGACTAGTGTGAATTGAGGGACAGACACACTGACAGCTGTCATCATCATGCCTTCTGTCATCATATCATCTTTTTTACCTAAAAAAACCTGGATTTTTACTCTCTGAAATAATGGAGTGAATCAAGAAAGACAAAAACACGAGATCCTGAAAACTGAGAATCCAATCTAGAAGAAAATAAAAAGGAATTCAAAAGATAATGGCTGTGCAGCAGGCTTAGAGAGTGGCCAGCTCAGGTAAAAGAAGAATGGAGGTTTCCAGAATGTGTTCTCAAAGAAAAGTCACAATGGGACCGATTGGTCACCTGATGCAATTTACCTTGTGGAAAATATTACTGAGAGATTATTGGAAGATGTGGGAAGAATTATGAAAACAGCAACAATCAACAAGCTATTTAATTTACTACAGAAAAGCAAAAGGTAAGAAACAACCATAGTGTAATGTAATATGTATACATAATGTAGACACTGAATTTTGACTTCTCAAAAAACTATAGTGACTTATGTTGAAAGGTTGGGAGGGTCTGCAGAAGGAAGAGTGAAATCTTCATTT
Source organism: Macaca mulatta (assembly GCF_049350105.2). Lineage (NCBI taxonomy): Eukaryota > Metazoa > Chordata > Mammalia > Primates > Cercopithecidae > Macaca > Macaca mulatta. Next base: position 112,523,094 of record NC_133409.1, read on the forward strand.
ACCAGAATAGAAAGTAAACGGTATTCAAAATGAATTAGTCAGAAGTCAGCAGTACACTCATATTATTGGAAAAATATGGAGATACATAAATATCAAGAGAAATAGCTAAAATAAATAGAAAATGGCTGCTCCTGGAAAGGGGCCTAGGGATAGAGTGGGAGAGTTGAGGAAGAAAATCATTATAATCTGTAACAAAGGGCTTATATCATTTGCCTTTTATTATTTTAAGTTGAACTTTCAATTTTGAGGCAATTGTAGATTCACATGCAATTTGTAAGACACAACACAGAGATTCTGTGTACCCTCTCTTCAGTTTCCTACAATGGGAGCATCTTGCAAAACTATAGTGAAATATCACAGCCAGAATATTAACATTGATCCAGTCAAGATATAGACATTTCCATCACCACAAGGAGTCCTCATGTTGTGTCCTTTTAGAGCCATACCCCCTTCCTCCCAGCTCCCACCATGATTACTGGCAACCACTCATGATATGCATTTCTATAATTTCAAGAATGTTACATAAATGGAGATACACACACACACACACACACACACACATATATATATACACTTCCCACACTACACTAATGTATGATACATCAGTAATACTTAATAATTAATGATATGTGATCTTTTGGGATTGGTATATTTTCACTCAGCATAATTCTCTCAAGATTCAACCACATTGTTGTGTGTATCAATACTTCATTCAGCTTTACTGCTGAGTAGTTTTCCATAGCATGTATGTGCCACAATTTCTTTAACCTTTTGTCTATTGAAAAGTTTGACCAATAGGCAAAAGGTTAAACAAATTGTGGCACATACATGCTATGGAAAACTACTCAGTTGTATTTTAAATATTTATAGTACATATATAATATCATCATATGCAATATATTAATATATCATATGTAATATACTAATATATGTAATATATTATATAATAAATATTAATATTACTCTGGATTGTTTCCAGTTTTGGGTCATTACAAAGAAAGCTACTATGACCATGCATATATAGGATTTATGGGAACATAACAATTTCTCTGGGTTAAATGCCCAAGAATAAAATTACTTGGTCGGATAGTAACTAACTAAATAGTTTTAAGAAACTACTAAACTGTTTTCCCACCAGCAATGTGTAAGTGATCCGGCTTCTCTACATCTCCCCCAGCATTTTGTGTCGTTCCTATTTTTTGTTTTAGCCATTCTGGCAGGTGTGTAGTGATATCTCCTGTAGTTTTAACTGGCCTTTCCCCATGGGGCTGATGATATTAAACATCTTTTCTTGCACTTATTTGCCATGTTTATATGCTCTTCGGTGAAATGTCCTTCATGTTTTCTGCCTATTGTCTAATTCAACTGGTGTTTTTTTTTTACCCCCCTCGTGGAGTTTTGAGAGTTCTTTATATATTCTAGTCAGATACGTCATTTGCACATATTTTCTCTCAGTTTGCAGCTTTTTTTTTCATCCCCTTAGTGTCACTTGCAGAGCAAAAGTTTTTAATTCAGTGAGGTCCACTTTATCTCCTTCCTTCCTCTCTCCCTCCCTCCCTCCATCCTTCCCTCCCTCCCTCCTTCCTTCCCTCCCTCCCTCCTTCCTTCCCTCCCTCCCTCCCTTCCTTCCTTCCTTTTTATTTGTTTATTTATTTATTTATTTCAGACGGAGTCTCGCTCTGTTGCCCAGGCTGGAGTGCAGTAGCGCGATCTTGGCTCACTGCAAGCTCCACCTCCCGAGTTCATGCGATTCTCCTGCCTCAGCCTCCCGAGTTGCTGGGATTACAGGCACCCGCCAGCACGCCCGGCTAATTTTTTGTATTTTTAGTAGAAGCGGGGTTTCACCATGTTAGCCAGGATGGTCTTGATCTCCTGACCCTGTGATTTGCCCGCCTCAGCCTCCCAAAGTGCTGGGATTACAGGCAGGAGCCACTGCACCCGGCCTCTTTCTTTCTTTTTTGATGGAGTCTGGCACTGTGGCCTGGGCTGGAGTGCGTGGTGCAATCTTGGCTCACTGCAACCTCCACCTGCCAGGTTTAAACGATTCTTCTGCCTCAGCCTCCTGAGTAGCAGGGATTACAGGCACCCGCCACAATGCCCAGCTAATTTTTTGTATTTTTAGTAGAGACAGGGTTTCACCATGTTGGCCAGGCTGGTCTTGAACTCCTGACCTCGTGATTCGCCTGCCTCGGCCTCCCAAAGTGCTGGATTACAGGCGTGAGCCACCACACCCAGCCTATCTGTTTTCTTTTTAAGGATAGTGCTTTTGTTGTCAAGCCTAAGAACTTTCTGCTGAGTTCTAGATCCCAAAGATCTTCTCTTACTTTTTTCTAAAAGTTTTATGGTCTATATTTAAGTCTGTGATTCATTTTGTGTTACTCTTTATTACTTGACCTTTAAAACCAGGTATACATATACTACTTTTGTAAAACCAAAAATCTTTGAATAAAACCTAAAAGGCTCAAGAAATGACACTGGCTCTTATTACTTGTGATACATTCTATAATATGTATTTCCTATTCTGTCCTATCCTATCCTATCTTACAACAGACCCTCCCATCTCATTCTATAACTTCTCTTCCCATCTTGTTTCATTTCACTAAAAGAATGCTGATCATAACCCACTCATTTGATTTCACGACACTCTACCATAGCTTGAAAAGCACGGTAGATAGTGTTTTCTACCTGCTTCGCATCCCTCAGTTTTACTTTTCAGTATGTCTTCTTTTCTAACTTTTCTTTATCGCCAATTCTATCTCAGATGTTGAAAAAAATCACCCACTGCTCTTTGACCCAAAAGAAAAAAACTACTTTTTCCTGAGGTTTATTACTTGCTCCCTTCTCAGTGATTCCCTAGGAGGTGACCAGAACTGCACACAGTCTGCATTTCTACTTAACTTGAGTCCTAAGAGAGCAAGGGCAGGCTCAACAGCCAGTTGAAATAAATTCTGGGAAAATGAGAGACACTGTTGTTATTTTCTCTCTTAAGTTCTATGCCTTTTTACGGTCACATCAGAAATAGAACATCATCTCCTTATTCCTCACAAAACTATATTCTCAGTGACTTTCTGAAACACTTTTTTATTTCAACAGTCATTACAAACTTTTGGTATATGATTGATTATTCCTATGGCAGGTAAAACATACTGTGCACAGGGCCTGCTACCACAGTAAACTAGGTTGCTGGGAGATTCAATCAAAATAGTTATCGACCCATGTTTACCAAATATGCTAACCAGTACTTTTTTGTGATTTGGTGAACTTGATTTTTTATTGTGTTTGTTCCCAGGCTTGCTAATTAACAACATTCAGAAATACTAATTCACACTAATGAGGGAATCTATTATGTAAGATACCACTGCACTTGAGTATTTCTCTTCACAATCAAAGACCCCATTTACACTGAGTAGATAATTCATGCATCCTCAGCATCTTAAATTACATTAATTATGATATGAATGTCTCTAAGATTCTCTGTTAAAGATTGTCAATTAACCTTACTTACTGGCTAGCAGAAATGCTGGCAAAATTTCACGAAATAGTTCCTGACACTTAATTAAAACAAATTTCTCTGTTTTGAGTGATGGTGCGAAGCACTAGAGAATTTTCAAAAACAATTAATATGGTCTCTACTGCTAAAACTGCTGATCATACATCTAGTAACTGCCCATAAGGTGAAAAGAAAAACACAATAAAATTTGTTATCTTTCTTCTTTTTAATTGCATATGTTATATATACTATCTTTATTCAAATGGAAACACTAGGATATGTTTTTATATATTCCTTAAAAATTATTGCAACTGTAAAATACTGGAGGAGTTTCATTATCTTCTTAGAGTCACTCAAATACTCACTGATTTGAGTACCTCAAACACTTACTTACTGCTGAACTGTGATTCAGCAATAACAGTTTTAATAATATCATACTCTTTGCCTCTGTGATGCATCTCATTTGTGTGTGGGCTTTTTAAAACCCCAAAACAATTTTTATTAATAAAGTTTAATTGATTCCTGAATAATTAAATAGTAAACAATTTATTTGTTCACAATGTGTTCATTATTAATTCATTTAAAATAAATATTTTCCAAACTTCTATTATGTGCCATGCACTGTGCTGTCATATAGTAAACCAATGTCTCCCTCTCAGAGTAACTGAAGTATTTCTGGCAAAGGCGGTATTTTCACTGCCTTTATCTTTAATAAAGGAAGTGGTCCCTGATACATAGTATTATTTCTGTGATTACATGAATTATTCAACATGAGGACTCTTAAAACTCACTCCAAGGAATAAAGGACTAAAGTTTGTATGAGAATATAACTTTTAACCTTCCATTTACCACAGGTAGAAATTGTCATCAAGTACTGGAAGAAAGGAAGACAAATACATGCAAATTAATCAAGTCCAGGATTTCAATTCGTCAAAATTAATGCAGAAATCAGCATTAATTAATAAATAATAATATATTTAATATATTGAGCAGCTATTCTGTGCTGGGCATTGTACAAGAATTTTACACACATTATATCTTATTACTCACATAACCCTATAAGGTAGATATCATTTCTACCACCCTAAAAAGAGAGAGAACAAATTAAAGTGGCAGTGAGGTTAAGTCATTTGTCTCATCTCACCCAACCTAGTGGGGGAACTAGGATTTGAAACAAGTTCTGTTTTACTCCAACACTAAGCACTGTGTCTGATTAATTCAATTTTCATAAAAATTTCCTTGAGAATATACTATAGTCATAGCACTATCAGTTTCCCAACAGCAAATAAAGACAGAAAACTCACAGCCTGGTGAAAACATTTTTTTTTTAAACTCACATACAAAAACCAATTTTTATAGATTTTTATAGTTTCAATAGTATATCATTGAAGTGTGCGTAGCAAAAGCAAGGTAAATTCATAGACTAGAATGACTGCCTTTATTAGAACCAAACAGTGAGATAATCCTGGTAAAGCCAAGTGGTCAATCACATTCAGATCACTGGGATAGTCACTGCTCCATACCTGACATCATCTCAGATAGCCTTCTCAATGTATAACTGAACTAGTCAAATTAGATGAGATCAATGAATTGCTTTTTTTTTTTTGTTGTTGAGACAGGGTTTTTTTGCGTTGCCCAGGCTGGAGTGCAGTGATGTGATCATGGCTCACTGCAGCCTCAACCTCCTGGGCTCAAAAGATCCCCTCACTTCTTAGCCCCGCAACTGGCTGGGGCTACAGGCATGTGCCACCATGCCCAATTAATTTTTATATCTTTTGTAGAGATGGGGTTTCGTCATGCTGCCCAGGCTAGTCTCTAACTCCTGGGCTCAAGTGATCCACCGGCCTGGGCCTCCCAAAGTGTGGGGATCACAGGTGTCAGCCACTGTGCCTGGTGATGAATTGCTCTTACCATTCTAAGCTAAAACACTACTTCATCTTAGGGGGAAACATTCTGAATCAATGGCAAAATGAGTGAAAGGGAGTTATGTAATCCTATCTCCACAAGGACGAGATCTGTTTCCTTCGAACCATATTCAGAGATATCTGATTGCAATCAAAGCAGCCATGTTTTATAATGACACTACAAATTACAGAATCACAAATCTATATTATTAATCAAATCTGCTGGAGAATTCTAAATAGATCTTGATATGGTTTGGCTCTGTATCCCCACCCAAATCTCATGTTGAGTTGTTATTCCCAATGTTGGGAGAGGGACCGGGTGGGAGGTGAATGGATCATGGGGGTAGATTATGGTTTAAAAGTGTGGCACTTCACCCTTTACTCTCACTCTCTCACTCTCTCTGTCTCTCTCTCTCTTCTGACACCATGTAAAGACACGCTTCCTTCCCCTTCGCCCTTCTGACATGACTGTAAGTTTCCTGAGGCCACTCAGGCATGCTTCCTATACAGGGTGTGGAACTGTGAGTCAATTAAACTTTTCTTCATAAATCACCCAGTCTCAGGCAGTTCTTTATAGCAGTGTGCGAACAAACTAATACAGATCTGGTAAATTTTCCCCCAACTTTCCACTCTTATTCAGCTAGCAGTAATAGTGCTAGGAAATGTCAACATGTTAACCCCAAAATCATCTGGACTAACTTGTCTAGAGATGGTAACATAAGCATTGTTAAAAAAAATGGAAATTACTCACTCAAAACCATTCAACCACATGGAAATTGAACAACCTGCTCCTGAAAGACTACTGGGGTACATAACGAAATGAAGGCAGAAATAAAGATGTTCTTTGAAAACAATCAGAACAAAGACACAATACACCAGAATCTCTGGGGCACATTTAAATCAGTGTATAGAGGGAAATTTATAACACTAAATGCCCACAAGAGAAAGCAGGAAAGATCTAAAATTGACACCCAACATCACAATTAAAAGAACTAGAGAAGCAAGAGCAAACACATTCAAAAGCTAGCAGAAGGCAAGAAACAACTAAGATCAGAGCAGAACTGAAGGGGATAGAGACACAAAAAACCCTTCAAAAAATCAATGAATCCAGGAGTTGGTTTTTTGAAAAGATTAACAAAATTCATAGACCACTAGCAAGACTAATAAAGAAGAAAAGAGAGAAGAATCAAATAGACACAATAAAAAATGATAAAGGGGATATCACCACTGATCCCACAGAAATACAAACTACCATCAGAGAATACTATAAACATCTCTACACAAATAAACTAGAAAATCTAGAAGAAATGGAGAAATTCCTGGACACATACACCCACCCAAGACTAAACCAGGAAGAAGTTTAATCCCTGAATAGACCGATAACAGGCTCTGAAATTGAAGCAATAATGAATAGCTTACCAACCAGAAAAAGTCCAGGACCAGATGGATTCACAGCCAAATTCTACCAGAGGTACAAAGAGGAGCTGGTACCATTCCTTCTGAAACTATTCCTATCAATAGAAAAAGAGGGAATCCTCCCTAACTCATTTTATGAGGCCAGCATCATTCTGATACCAAAGCTTGGCAGAGACACAACAAAAAAAGAGAATTTTAGACCAATATCCCTGATAAACGTCGATGCAAAAAACCTCAATAAGATACTGGCAAACCGAATCCAGCAGCACATCAAAAAGCTTATCCACCATAATTAAGTGGAGTTCAACCCTGGAATGCAAGGCTGGTTCAACATACACAAATCAACAAACATAATCCATCACATAAACAGAACCAAAGACAAAAACCACATGATTATCTCAATAGACACAGAAAATACCTTTGACAAAATTCAACAGCCCTTCATGCTAAAAACTCTCAATAAATTAGGTATTGATGGGACATATCTCAAAATAATAAGAGCTATTTATGACAAACCCACAGCCAACATCATACTGAATGGGCAAAAACTGAAAGCTTTCCCTTTGAAAACTGGCACAAAATAGGGATGCCCTCTCTCACTACTCCTATTCAACATAGTATTGGAACTTCTGGCCAGGGCAATCAGGCAGGAGAAAGAAATAAAGCGTATTGAATTAGGAAAAGAGGAAGTCAAATTGTCCTTGTTTGCAGATGACATGATTGCAGATGACATATTTAGAAGACCCCATCATCTCAGCCCAAAATCTCCTTAAGCTGATAAGCAACTTCAGCAAACTCTCAGGATACAAAATCAATGTGCAAAAATCACAAGCATTCTTATACACCAAAAACAGACAGAGAGCCAAATCATGAGTGAACTCCCATTCACAATTGCTTCAAAGAGAATAAAATACCTAGGAATCCAACTTATAAGGGACGTGAAGGACCTCTTCAAGGAGAACTACAAACCACACTGCTCAATGAAATAAAAGAGGACACAAGCAAATGGAAGAACATTCCATGCTCATGGATAGGAAGAATCAATATTGTGAAAATGGCCATACTGCCCAAGGTAATTTATAGATTCAATGCCATCCCCATCAAGCTACCAATGAGTTTCTTCACAGAATTGGAAAAAAGTACTTTAAAGCTCATATGAAACCCAAAAAGAGCCCTCATTGCCAAGACAATCCTAAGCCAAAAGAACAAAGCTGGAGGCATCATGCTACCTGACTTCAAACTATACTACAAGGCTACAGTAACCAAAACAGCTTGGTACTGGTACCAAAACAGAGATATAGACCAATGGAACAGAACAAAGGCTTCAGAAATAATACCACACATCTACAACTATCTGATCTTTGACAAACCTGACAAAAACAAGAAATGGGGAAAGGATTCCCTATTTAATAAATGGTGCTGGGAAAACTGGCTAGCCATATGCAGAAAACTGAAACTGGATCCCTTTCTTACGCCTTATACAAAAATTAATTCAATATGGATTAAAGACTTAAATGTTAGACCTAAAACCATAAAAACCCTAGAAGAAAACCTAGGCAATACCATTTAGGACATAGGCATGGGCAAGGACTTCATGTCTAAAACACCAAAAGCAATGGCAACAAAAGCTAAAATAGACAAATGGGATCTAATTAAACTAAAGAGCTTCTGCACAGCAAAATAAACTATCAGAGTGAATAGGCAATCTACAGAATGGGAGAAAATTTTTGCAATCTACTCATTTGACAAAGGGCTAATATCCAGAATCTACAAAGAACTCAAACAAATTTACAAGAAAAAAACGAACAACCACATCAAAAAGTGGGCAAAGATATGAACAGACACTTGTCAAAAGAAGACATTTATGCAGCCAACAGACACATGAAAAAGTGCTCATCATCACTTGGCCATCAAAGAAATGCAAGTCAAAACCACAATGAGATACCATCTCACATCAGTTAGAATGGTGATCATTAAAAAGTCAGGAACCAACAGGTGCTGGAGAGAATGTTCAGAAATAGGAACACTTTTACACTGTTGGTGGGACTGTAAACTAGTTCAACCATTGTGGAAGACAGTGTAGCGATTCCTCAAGGATCTAGAACTAGAAATACCATTTGACCCAGCAATCCCATTAGTGGGTATATACCCAAGGGATTATAAATCATGCTACTAAAAAGACACATGCACACGTATGTTTATTGCGGCACTATTCACAATAGCAAAGACTTGGAACCAACCCAAATGTCCATCAATGATAGACTGGATTAAGAAAATGTGGCACATATATACCATGGAATACTATGCAGCCATGAAAAATGATGAGTTCATGTCCTTGGTAGGGACATGGATGAAGCTGGAAACCATCATTCTCAGCAAACTATTGCAAGAACAGAAAATCAAACACCTCATGTTCTCATTCATAGGTGAGAACTGAACAATGAGAACAGTTGGACACAGGAAGGGGAACATCACACACCAGGGCCTGTTGTGGGGTTGGAGGAGGGGGGAGGGATAGCATTAGGAGATATACCTAATGTAAATGACGAGTTAATGGGTATAGCACACCAACATGGCACATGTATACATATGTAACAAACCTGCAAGTTGTGCACATGTACCCTAGAACTTAAAGTAAAATTAAAAAAAAAAAAAACAAGGAAATTACTGTTGTATACCTTAATTGACAGGTGAAGGTATAGCAAGAGAATATTTGTAGTGTATGCAATGATAAAGGGAATAAATTGAGCAGACTTGCCATATTTACTGAAAAAGAAGACAAATCATTTCACATTTCACTAACAGTAAACATACAGCTGGCTTACACTGTTTCATTAGCAGCATGAATTATACAAAAGAAAACATGCTAAGCAGCAAGCATGGTATAACACAGAAAGCTTTGAACTTAGACCTAAGTGCAACTTCAAATCCCAACTTTGGCATTCAGACTGAATTATGTGGGCAAGTGATTTACATTTTCTGAGTCTCAGTTTCCTTATCTGCAAAATGGCTATGTGTGTATTAAATGAACCAATTCATAGAAAAGGTCTAGCCAATGCCTCAATACATTAGGTGCTAACAATGCTATTTTCCTTTTCTTTCTTAGGCTCTATGAGTGAAGGATACTACAGGGAGAAATAGAAAAGTCCATCAGACACTGACACTGTCTTCACAGAACCCACAGGATGTTGAAAATAAGCTTTAAATGTCTGGGATGGTAGATTGCAACACTAGCCACAATGCTTCTCACATGAAGAGGTGGAATCTCTTTCTCCATCTCTTGCATTTGGGCTGTCCCTGTCATTTGCTTTGACCAACAGGACATAGTGAACATTAAGCTGTGATAGGTTGAGCCTGAACTTCAAGAGGCCTTTCAGATATCAATGTACTGCTCTTGGGAGCCCACCACCACCATGTGAACCAGCCCAGCCTGCTGGAGGATGAAAGACCATATGAGTAGAGAGGAGTAATCCTAACTGAGGCCCCCTTAGTCCGGTCAGCACCAGTTAATACAGCAGCTGAACACAGAGTATGAGTCGGTTCATTTAAGACCAGAAGAACTGCCTAACAGAATTGTGGGCTAAACAAATGGTTGCTGTTTTAAGCCACTAAATCTGAGGGAGAGGGATTAGCTATGCAACAGATAACATACAAATGTAAGAAGATATGGGGTCATGACATTTTTCAATCAAAAGACAAAATTATGGGAACAATAGTTTCAAAACAATAGTTTCAAAAGAGTTTTGGGAATGATTAGTCATCAATTCCAATAGAATGATGTGGTATAAGAATTGCTATTGCATTAGATTAATGAAAGTTGCAAATCTCAGGGTTTCACGTGCAAATGATTCTTGGTAGCTGGAGGTACAGAGATTAATTTTTCCCAGGCAATATTATTCTGAGGTTTCTATGTTTTTGGAGTTCAGAAACTGTTGTTATGCATTATACATGGCAAAAGAAGAAAAAGATGGCAAGGGAAGAAAAGCTGAACAAAACTAGATGTTGAAAATAAAATACCTGTAAAAGGAATTTGGGACAATGTCAGGGAGTTTTATACTGCAGGTAGCAAAAAACAAAGCCTGGGTAACTCATCTGTTTCCCACGTCAGTCATGCATTGCAGAAAAAGGATCCTGGCCTTTACTTAACCTTTTTTTCCCCCTTCTTTACCAAGTAGAGCACACCACGAAAGCGATTAAATATAATTTTAAAATTGTGTCATATTGGTTTATCTTTGTGCAGCAGACAACTAAGTGTGCCTTTGAAGGACATAATTGGAGATATATGAAGGAAAAATCACCATGCAGCTGAAAAGTGCTTCTCTTAAATATGGGCTAAATTCTGTGATTTGTGTAATGGGTAACTTTGTGCTTATTTTGTGCGAATTTCGGATGTCACCCACAGATTTTTTCTGAAAACTGTGAAGTCTGAAGAACGAGGAAGATGCCTTTTGTTCCCCTCAGTGTCAATCAATACTGTAACTGGGGTGGGCTGGGGTGGTAAAACTTACAGACAAACAGCAAGTTCTTTGAGGTGACAGTTGTCACGCCTCCTCCCTGCCTTCTAAATGCCCAGAAACATGCTAGCTCTGAGTAGCAGCCCTCAAATACTTTCTGATTTGAATTGAAATCCACTGGAGGGCTTATCCAAGTTTTAAGAATGAGCCACTATGGAGCACACACATAAACTTCACAATGGTGGGTGGCATATACCTGATGCACTTCTTAGGACAGAAAGGACTATGGCTGGCAGTGAAAAGGGAAGAGAAAGAGTGGGAAGAATGAGAGGCAAGAAGCAGCGGGTAGCACTTTTCTCTGTATCAAAGAGTCGTGAAACGAGGGTAAGGACAGAAAATTCACTCCAGGCATTCCTCAGCCAATCCTTGCTTTCCTCTTCCATTTCTTAGTTTGGAATTGCTAGTGAGGATACGAGTTAATGGCTAAGGAAGTTACTTTGCATTGGTCCAGAAGAGCAGGTTATAGAAACTCAAGTTTAGAAGAAAATTTCTTAGAGGTTGTCTGGTTTGATCTCTTTAAGCTTCCAGAAATTCCTGACTGTTGATCATCCAACTTTGATTTGAATGTTTCCAATTATGGAATCCACTCGATTGCTGTGGAGTCTCTAATTGCTAAGCTGTCATTATTATTGAACTAAATATTGGTATCACACACCTTTTAGTTCTGTTTCTGTCCTTTGAAACAACCAAGAACATATCTTCAACCTCTTGAAAAGCTGAAGAGGGGCCATACTTTGTACAAGAAAGAGAGCTGGGTTAGAAGTTAGGACACTTTGGTTTTGCAACTGACTAGTTGGTGTCCTGCTCCCTCAATTTATTTATTTATCTGTTTATTTTTGAGATGGAGTCTTGCTCTTGTCACCCAGGCTGGAGTGCGAGGGCATGATCTCAGCTCATTGCAACCTTCTGTTCCTGGCTTCAAGCGATTCTCCTGCCTCAGCCTCCTGAGTAGCTGGGATTACAGGTGCCCACCACCACGCCTGGCTAATTTTTGTATTTTTAGTAGAGATGGGGTTTCACTATGTTGATCAGGCTGGTCTCGAACTACTGACCTCAGGTGATCCATCCCCCTCGGCCTCCCAAAGTGCTAGGATTACAGGCGTAAACCACCGCACCCGGCCTCCTCATTTTATGTAACTTGTTACTGCAGTAATCACATACTCAATATTTTGTTAATATTACTTTTGAAAGTCTGCACTAACAGTGGAATATAATTGCATAGCTATAGGTTGAGGCCAGGAATTTTTTTTTTTTTTGAGATATAATACAAAGGATACTGGGCATGAAATGGTTAGACTAGAAGTTATAAACCCATGTCGTTCAAGGCAGGTAGGTAACGGAGAGGTTGAAAGGAATGGGGGATTGGTGGTTTGGGTTCCTGGAAAGACAATAGGGACTGGTTGAAATCTGCAATTTAAAAGACATAATCTATTTAAAGGCATTTGTGGTAGCCAGCCTCTAACATGGTCCCCAGTGGTCCTCATCCCCTGGTATTACCCCCCTGTATAGTTCCCACCTACACTGTACAGGGTTGGTCTGTGTGACCACTTGCACATGAAAGAAGCGATGGCATAATACTTCTGAGCTTAGATCATAAAAGACTGCAGCTTCTGTCTGCGTACTCTCTCTGTTCTCTCTGGGGGAGGTCAGCTGCATGTCATGCGGTCATTCAGGCAACCTAGGGTGTGAATGATGTGGCAAGGAAATAAGGCCTGCTAGCAAATGCTCGGTTGAGCTTGGAAATGGGTCCTCTTCCAGCATCTCCAGCCAAGAGCTTGACTGCAACCTCATAAGAGACTTTGAGTCATAACCATTCAGCTAAACTGCCTCTGGATACCTGACCATAGAAACTGTGAGATTATATGTTATTTCAAACCACTAAATTGAGGGTAATTTGCTATATAACAATAGATAACTAATATAGCATTTGGATTCATTTTAAAGTATCAATGTGCACGTGCACACACACTTTGTTGATGAAACAACATATATAGCTCCAGTTTATAACCCTGGGTTTCTCAATGAAACCTGGATCTACGGAAGCTAAAAGGTATGGTTAACGCGGCACTTGAAGGTCATTTGGCAGCTCAGCTTCTGCTGGAAGGGAGGAAATGAAATCCACTCAGAGCTCAAGCAGGGAGCTATTTTATCCACCAATGGAAACAGAATATAATTTTTCTTAACACTGTAGAGTAACAACAAACATTGGGACAGAACCTAGAGAAATCTGACAGAAATCCTGTTTTATAATACAAAGAGCACTTGGGTTAGAGTAGAAAGCCAGGCGGAACTTCAGTCAAATCAAAATAGAAAAGTATTTCCCCGTCACTAAAAACTAAGAACAAGCATTTCACAAAAAGTAATGGAAGAAGCAACCTGCTATGGTCTGAATGTTTGTGTCCCCCCAGAATTGATATGTTAAATCCCTAACCCTCAAAGTGATGGTATTAAGAGGTGGGGTCTCGGGAGACGGTTAGGCTATGAGGGCAGGGCCCTATGAATGGGATTAGTGCTCTCATAAAAGAGACCCAAGAGGTTCCTCGCCCTTTCCTTCATGTGGAAGTGGGCCCTCTCCAGACACGGAATCTGCCAGCACCATCATCTTGGACTTCCAGCCTCCAGAACTGTGTGAAGTAAATTTATAGGCCACCTAGTTTATGGTATGTTTTTTATAGAAGCCCAAACAAACTAAGACACAACTATTCTCAGAAATCCTAGAAATAACGTAGTCACTTGGGGTCTGAAACCAGAGATTGAGAGGTCACTCTCCACCCAATAGGAGAAGCAGATCTTAGGGGGACAAGAGTACATATGACGTTGCATAGCTGTAGGTTGAGGCCAGGAATTTTTTTTTTTTTTTTTGAGATACAATACAAAGGTTACTGGGCATGAAATGGTTAGACTAGAAGTTATAAACCCATGCCGTTAAAGGCAGGTAGGTAACAGAGAGGTTGAAAGGAATGGGGGATTGGTGGTTTGGGTTTCTGGAAAGACAATAGGGACTGGTTGAAATCTGCAATTTAAAAGACATAATCTATTTAAAGGCATTTGTGGTAGCCAGCCTCTAACATGGTCCCCAGTGGTCCTAGCAGAGGACTAGGATATGTCTTTGAATGAAGATGCCTGAGGGACTGAATAAAGAACCCGGACAACTAAAGAAAAAAGCCACCTATGGATCAGAATTGAGACAATTTCTTCAGGTAATGGTTTTTACTAATAAGTTAAGGAAGAACTGAAAGTGCGTTTTAGAATTCTACTGAATACCCTTTGTAGGCTTTTGCATAGAATTACTCCAGCAACTACGCTGAATATAGAGTTAAATACGGAGAATAAATTTCTAGAGTTTAGATCCAATCATTTTCAATAAATCCTTTTGTTCTTAACATTAAAGAAAACCCTCAGGTTTTGTTACAAATAGAGGCTGACAGGAATGGGTGCCCTACTCAGTCAGAATCCCAGGCCAGAAATCTGCACAAACAGGTTAAGTGGAAGCCTTAATAGGATACTGCTTTAACAAGAATTATTTCTGTCAACACAATGCAGAGTCATTATCAGGCAATTTCAGAAAGTGCCAGGAAGCATCATGTGGAAAATTATAATCAAGGCCTGGCTGAAGTTGGGCCATCATTATGGAAAGTCAGGAAAAATGCTAAGTGCGGCGTGGTGCTTGGCATTTTGTGGAAACACCAAAAATGTCAACTGGGGAGACTGAGAAAAACATGAGGGAGGAAGATGCCATTGGAAAATAAGCATAAAAGAGGATTAGTGTAAGATGAAAGCCCGTGTGCATAAATTAGTCAAATATAAAATACTGATAGTCTGTGATTTATACTGCTTGGAAGAAAATAGGCCATTATAGATACAAGAGACTGTTAGTTCAGGATAGTTGTCAAAACCATTGCATTAAAATGCTGCCTTTTTCTCACTGTTTTCACTGATCTTGACATTCTCAAACAAGGGTTGTGGTAGACTGGTGGGCCTAGAACCTAGGTAGAGGTTAAAAGAAGACAGGATGAGCTAACTATCTTTAAGAAGACTTGAGGGTTCTGGCACCCCACATGGTGTATTTCTACTTTTTTGCTATTTTTAGGTGAGACTGGGTTAGTTATTAACTTCAGAAGGAAGAAGGAGTCACCAAGAGAAACAGCTTGAGGAGCGAGGTGTCAGGAAGCTGCTGAGGAGGTGGAGAG
Organism: Macaca mulatta; assembly: GCF_049350105.2. Lineage (NCBI taxonomy): Eukaryota > Metazoa > Chordata > Mammalia > Primates > Cercopithecidae > Macaca > Macaca mulatta. Next base: position 112,538,608 of record NC_133409.1, read on the forward strand.
GAAGAGAACTGTACCGGTTTTCCCTCAGTGGTGGTGGTGATAGAACATTTATGGGCTGACTGTATGTGAGGAAGGATTATATGATTGAAATACGAATTTATTTATTTTTGCTAGTTGTTCCTTTACCCACTTTGCCTTTCATTTGAAATTCAAGGGGACACTCTAGGCTATGCTTGCTGTCTCATGGAAATGATGTGATGAGAGAAAAGTGAAAAAAAAAAGTATAAATCTGGCTTTTATGTTTTTAAAAGCCCAGACATTTAGAGGAACAGAAATGACATATAGACAGAATATTTGAAAGAAAGCACCATGGTTAAGGACGCCTCCTTACCCTCAACCCAAAGTGTAAGAGGTTTCTTGGCTATATCAAATATTACACTATGGGAAGCTGCTTTCCCCAAATCCAGTCCCCAAAACTAAATCCTTAAATTTATCCAGTTACTTCCCCCTACACTTGATCATGTGCTTTAGGAGAGTCTGGCCGAGATCCAGCTGCTGGGTCCTGACTGGTGACAGCCAATGATGGTGGCCCCATCCTCCATGCTAGTGATTGTTTTAGGCATGAGGATTCTGCAAAATATATGTGAATGGACAGTTTTCCTCAATTTTAAGAAGAGATGCAAACATAAGATGGCCTCTTTCTGCCTCTGAAAGTGTTGCATCTAGAGAAGATGTTGCAACTGCTGTAGCCATTTTGCTTCCAGCCTGAGGAGGAGGCAGGCAGACAGATGGAAAAAGTCAAAAGAAGACTCAGAGAATCAGAGAAATGAAGCCAGAGCCCTGAGGCTTGTGGAGAGCTGTCTTATCTCCGAGCCTCTTTCTATGTATTATAAATTGCATTATAGTTTAAGGTAGTTGAATCTGCTTCTTTCGTGCCCTGCTGCTAAATGCATCCTAATTGGTACAGTGGCTGAGAGGAGAAAGGAACATGAAGGGTAGTGAAGAGAGAGGAATTACCATCAGTGCCTGGAACAAAGGGACTAGCCTTGAGGGACCCCCACAATCGGAAGATATTCCACATCTTCATCTCACCCAGATCCCCCCGGTGAACCCTAAACATCTCCCGGACCCAGGCTGTGCCAGTCTTTCCCATAAACACCTGATGAGGATGTACCTTCCATGGCAGCTAATGTGAGCACTGAAGATTGCTCAGCAGGAATGGCAATTTCTCCTTAAGCAGAAACAATGTTAAATTTGTTAAAACATGCACGGTTATACAAGTATGTGAGACAGATTTTTAAATCTATTACAACTTCTGGAAGGAACATGCTAATTACTACTGGATGTTGTGTTTAGCTAATATCAAGCACTGTAAGGTGGAGTTCCCTAAAGCTACATCCTTCTCCTTCACTGTCCAGGTTATTGTACTCTTTGATTGCAATTCTGTAAGGCACTCCCAAATGCAGTGGGGTTCAGTAAGTGTAGGACTCCCTCGTAGCAAACTAGTCACCAGAAATCCGAAGATTTTCTCCTAGCTTTGTATCATTCTTGTGGATTTTGGCTGCTTGCTACATTTCTTACTTGCAATCTGCCACCTTCCACTTGCTTGTCTCTTGGCAACACCTGTGCATCTTCTGACACTATCTTTTGCATCTTGAAACAGGCCTCAGATGACCCTACCATTGGCCTCCCTCCCATGGAAAATAGACACAGACCAGTATGGCTGTCATCCTGAGTCTCCTCCCAGATACCTGATCAAAACAGAGAACAGTCATTGAAAGGCCATTTCCCCAATTTGCCTAATCTTCTAGCTCTGGCTGCCTTGAGATGATGTAGTTGAGAGGTTTGGCAGCTGAGGCTGGGAGGAAGATGGGATAGTGGCATGGTCAAGTGGCTGATATGGGAAGGGGAATCTGACTGATTGAAGTTGGAAGAGCAAAGGCAAGAAGTGGGTAGTGGGGATTGGGGGAGGAGAAGAAATGAAAGATGCTTAAAGGGAAATTGGTATAACATATAGGAGAACATCTTAGAATACGTTTGTAGGAGGACGGTGAAATTCAATTGCCTGCATGTGCATTGTGGCTCCTTTACTCATACCTGCTAGACCTTGGGCAAGTTACATAGCTTCAACTCTTAGTTTCCTCATCCATAAAATGGGGATAACACCACAACTACTCCACAGGGGTATTGACAGAATTAAATAAGATAATAGAGGTAAAGAATTTAGAATAACACATGCCACTGGGAAGAATTCAATACATGTTAGTTTTATCATTATTATTACTCATATACTTGACAAAAATATTTCTATATTACCTAATTTCTAAAATTGTATGAAGAGGGTTACATACTATCGATGAATAGAGTATTTCTATCTTTTATTATAGAATTTTTCAGCTAAAAATATGATTCATATCATAGAGGTCAAAATAAATTTGGTATGACAACACCACATCAGTTCTTTAGAGTTTACTTTCTTTGTCATTTGTGGCTTCAGCATCTGCCTGCTACTTTCTACTTTTCTGGTACACACAAGTATGGGATAGTGAGAAACAACTGTGCCCTTTTTAAGTGTAACATGTTGATCTTATTAAAAATAATAGCAAGAGAAAAATGCCATGGATATTTAATAACCTTTTTAAAGAGTCATTAAATTATGAAAACACTACCATCTGCAGAAAAGGGTATCAGATTTGTCAGGAATTATTAAAATTTACAGATTAATCCTAAATATTTTTTGTTTCTCTATTATACTGTCTTTCAATTGCAGGCCTATTATTTTCCAAATGTAACTTTTAGTTATTAATTTAAAGGTTGATCTGAGTTTTCATTATTCTTTCTTTTATTTATCTATTCTCCCGAGCATGTTAATGGGCAATGGAATGCCTAAAACATGTGAGGAGAGCAGAGGAGAAAGAAACAGTCCCAGAAGTGAATGGGCAAATAGACATGGAATAATTGAAAGCTGGCTGCAAGTGTTATATGTTATTTTCTATGGTAGTAAGTAGATTTTAGAAATACTTAAAACCTAAAGAGGCACTATAAGTAAAGATGTATAACTGAAGCCTACATTTATTTGACAGCTACTTAATTTTTTTTCCTGTAAAAAAGAACTTCCAGTTTCCCAAGACCCAACATTGAATTCCATCAGAGGTAAAGGTTCTGGACTATTGGATTAAATGAGGAGGCAGGAGCTCCTATCTCTTGCAGGTGGGCAGCCAACAAAGCAACTTCAACAGAACAGCAATGGGTCCTCTGGTCACTTGGGAAACTCAGAATTAATTGAGATGGGCATCAACAAGGGAGAAGCAATTGTTTGTAAACAAACAAAACTGTAATCGTATGAAATAACCTAGAAAATAGATGACAGGAGACCTTTCAAATTTGTGATTTGGTAGAGAATAGTACTTCTGTTTCTGTCTGACCTCTGAAACATCTTTGCAGATACTGAAAATATTGTGATAGATAGTGGTGACTCTAGAGTCTTTAAAAAATTCTTTTCCTCTGGCCAAACAGTACAAGGAGAATTTGTTTTCCAAATTAAAAATCCAGATTCTATGAATTTTATATTTAAATATACTCAAACAGTAAGGACCTTACATTACAAAGCTGAATGCTTTTTGAAGCCCATGTTAGAAGAATATGGATCTGTTGCAATATGTAATGTGTGATTTCTAATACAGTGTGAAAACAGGGCCAGTGATGAAGATAGGGACACATCTCAGTTTGCCAGGGATGCTGTGATGTGGGTGAGCATGAGCATTGTCTATGGACTGAATTGTGTCCCTCCAAAATTCATATGTTACGGTCCTAACCCCTAGTACCTCTGAATGTGACTGTTTGGAGAGAGGGTTTTTAGAGATGTGATTAAACTAAAATGAGGTTATTAGAGTGGTTCCTAATCTAATATGACTGGTATCCTTATAAGTAGAGAAAATGTGTACATGGCTGGGTACAGAGAAAAGTCTATGTAAAGACTCAGGGAGAAGACCATCTACAAGCCCAGAAGAAAGCCTTCAGAAGGAACCAACCCTGCTGACACCTTAAACTTGGGCTTCTAGCCTCCAGACTGTGAGAAAATAAATTTTTGTTGTATAAGGCATGGCATCTAGTACTTTGTTATAGCAGCTTGAGCAAACTAATACAAGTTCCATTTGTAGTAGAATATGTTAAGCATTATTACATAGTCCATGCCTGCACTCAACGAAGACTGGTTCCCACCATTAAGACAAGTTGCTCCTTCTACAACTTGGACAGAAATCAGCTTAAGGAGAGATGTTAGGTGAGTAACAGTGCAAGGGCCCCTACAGTAGGGGCAGGGGAGAGGGCAGTGTGTGAAAGGAAGGGCTAATTTTTTTTTTTAAGGGCTAGTTTTTTTTCTTTTCTTTCCCCCTATCATTTTGTTTTTATAAACTCAGGGCTTTATTTTTTTTTTTAAAGAAAATTCTCTATTGCTTTCTTATTACAAGAGCTTTACTTGTTCATTGTAGAAAAATTAGGAAATACAGATTAAAAAAATGAAGAAACAAAATATAACTGTGATCTCACCACTCAAAGGTAACTAACTGTTCATACATTCTTGTAAATCTTTCCATACTTTTTTCTATAGATATATGAATTTATATAATATATATAAATGGAATGATTTATTTTTTGTTATCTTTCTGTGTCAATAATTTCTAATTTAGGGCATCATTTCTAATGTCTGATATTGTTTCATTGTATCTATTATATCCTAGAAATAGAATTGGTAGGTGGGATGTGTCTAGACTTAGACATATGTAAAGACTTTTAAGATATTTTGCCAAATTGCCCTCCAGAAAGGATGTAGCCATTTATATTCAGCAAGTCTATTTTGAGTGCAACATAAAGCCCTGTCACTGGTAACTCTTGACTCAGCTGCTCAAGGGCTTTCAGCCAAAATCCTATGAGGGGAGTGAGGAAACTAGAGGACACTGAAAAGCTGTGCCACAAGTGACTCAGATCCTGCAAGTGGCTCGATGGAGGAGTGTCCCGTGTTGGTGGCCGAGGTTTTTCCTGCCTTAGCACAGGACAGGCTGCGAGGAAGCACGGCAGGATCAGCCGTCCTGCGCCCACGTGGGACCTGCAAGCTCTGCCAGGAGGAGTCACGTCAGTGCAGCCACTAGGGGTCGCCCTGAAGAGCATGGGACCCACAAGGGTGTGGAGTGAAGCGTGAAGTGGGGGCTTGTGTTGCTCACTTGAGCGTGGAAGAGATATCCCTGAGGACCTCTGAGTAAGCTGAGAGGGACCCGTGGAATGAGGTTCCAGGGATTTCACTGCAGGGAGCCTGAGATCATTGTGATTATGACCCCTGGTTGTTAATTTTATTCCTCGAGCTTTCAGGGCCTGGGAAAATACACGTTATTTTAGGGAAAGAGAACAGAAGGACTGATAGCCTTTGCAGTTTTTATGCATTAATGGGAGATGGTATTTGATTTTGGTTCCTTGCCCAGTATAAGAGATCCCAGGGGGCCTAGTTAAAAGGAAAGCCAAGCTTATCTTAAATGAAAAATAAAATATTTTATTTTATAAACATGAAAATTATGTGGCACTCAATAAAATGTGTTGGCAAGTGAATGTCTGCTACATAATATGATAAATAAAATAGGTTAACTCCTCTTGGGAGAAGAACTTGAATTTTACTTATCATTGGAAGACTTTGAAATAACTTTCAGCAGGAGCCTCTCTAAGGAAGATAAGCAGTGGTCTGATTTGCTGGTAGATGGAGTGTGTGAGAGAGGGAAAGAGCACCTTCATTGTTGACCAGAAGTGATCACCCTTCTCATTGTGTTTCAATGTATTCACAGAGCACCTGGTGGTTCCTGGGTCTTGGACCTTTGCTGGCCAGACGTCACATATACATCAGAATGACAGTCCCATTGATCTTAATGTGGCCCTTGTCTGATAAATACATTTGTAGATACAAGTGAAGAATTAACAACATTTTGTCGGCCTCTTTGAAATGTAAATTTAGCTGCCAAAGTGGTTTCCAAAAGTAAACTTATGTTCTGTACATTTGCCCAAGGCAACGAATAAATTTCCAATAAAACAAACAAACAATTCTTTCCCTGGGGTTGTTTTCTTCTATCTTCAAGTGGCACTATGGAGAATTAATTACTTCATAATCTCACTCACTATCGAATTAAAAATGGTTACAGAAAAACAGGGCTTACCATCTATCACTGGTTTTGGCTGAGAACTTTTGAGGCGCAGCGAGGGCCGGAAGCGAGTTCGGTCGTTGAAGCTCCAGCTCTTCTGCACTTTGGTGGGGCTGCCCTCAGCTGTGATGTCGGTGCTTGGGGACCTCCTGTCACCTACTGAGGCTTGTCGGCTCTTAATGCTCTGGCCCCTGGGGCTAGCCATGCGCACTCGCTCCTTAAAACTCAGCTTCTGACTGTGGAGAACAGAGGCATGATTATTCCATTTTAAGCAATTTCTACCACTTTGCTTGGGTAAATAATTTGATGAAGCTCATGTGGTCATATATTTCAATAGACGATGTTTTCAGCATGTAGGAGCATAGCAATTATATTTCCCTTATTTAAGATTTGAGCTTTATCTAATCTCTATATTTGCATTCATTTGAGATCAATCTCATTCTACAGGTACATACATCCTTTTTGGATTCATTGTAGAAAGGACTGAGGTCATACAGCAGTTTGTACACAATTACACTGTAGATAACCAAGAACTGTTTTGGAATTCACTTGAAAAACAGTTGGGTAATTTTAGCTTTAACCTCAACTTCTGAGATTAAAAAAATTATATTTTATTTGGGAGCATATCTCTTTGTAATTTCTAGACATTTCTACAGGTAAACAGGGATGACAGTTACATATATACTTACATTTGGCATGCATTTTATATTCCAGGCAAGATTATGATATCCATAAATTCATGCAATCTCATAGCAGTTGGTAGCACCACATACATAATATTAAACATACAACACTTAACATTAGATTTCTTTTATGCTTACATTCATTCTTGTGAGATGAAAACCACACAAGATAGAACAGCCCCAACATATAATGAATGTGATGACTGATGAACAGAATGAGATGTTATGTTCACTAACACAATTTCCTGCTAGTTAACAGGTTATTGATTTGCTGTGGCAGCTACTGGTAAATTATATTTGTTCAGGCATTCAGTTCTCTGATGCTGGCTAAGATTGAATTGTTGTGGGCTGATAAAAGAAGCATTAACAACAATCATAAAATCCAAAGTGCATCTTCACACGTTCCTAATCAAGAGATATGCTGTGATGTGCTAGGAAGGGCAGGTTGGGATTAGAGACATGGGGGCTAGGGTCCTCATCTCTAACATGGAGATAAACATAGCAACACAGCTGAGGGATTCTTATGGAAATCACATGAACTGTAAGAAGCTTTGTGTACCCATTCTCGTTTTTTTTTTTTTTCTTGTTTCCTTTGTAGTGTAATTATGCCATTCATTAGAAGGTGATACTGTCATCAATGTGAGAGGCCCAGGACTCTTCAGGGCCTGAAGAAATCATGGGCAACGGGTCTGAGGGAAGTCTCTCAGAGCAGCTACTCTGAGTCATGCCGCGGCCTTTGTGGGGTATGAAAGCAGCGTTCTCATGGATAAGGCTTATTTGAGACGAAGTGGAGGCCTTGTTTTTTCCACTTACCGCAATGTCCACTGTCCCCAACTGCAGCATGCCAACAGCAAATGTGTTTAGTGGATATGTGTTTTGTAGCTAACAAGAAACAGTAACATTTATTTTTCCATGCCTAGTTGCTTAACAAACGATATTCTAAAAGGGCACCACGTTTTATGTGTGTTTACATGAAAACAAATCAAATCATGATCTGGTGGTCAGGGAGTTCTGGAAACAATAAACAAGTTGACCATGCAACTGACAGCTCCCCTCTGAAATGCAGACACAGCTAAGTCCAGCATGACTTGCTGAAGGCACATGCAAAGAACAGGCGGGGCAGTCTGGTGATGAGGTTAGGTGGGTTCAAGAGTTCTTTACGACAATCCCAACAGTGGAAGGGTTTATCTGTACTTGACACATGTGTGATTAAATGATAGATTACATTAAACAAGAGCAACAATAACATCATAAAACCGCATCTTTTCATTCTCAGGCTAGGTTTTCCATGTCATCCCAAAGCCTTCAATTATTTCAACAAATCTGTCAAAGGGATAGTGCCCAAAAATGTCTACTTTTCTCAAGCTTTTTTTTTTTTAAATTGTAAAAGTTTCAAATCTCTTTTTAGTTTCAACACATCTGTTCCATAATTTAAATTTACAATGATCTAGTTCAGGAAGCATATGCTCACTTCTGCACCTTAATTTAGATTAATGAATAGCTCAAGTTGACATAGGTATCATTACAACTGGTCCTCACTGTATTCGATTTTATCTATTACCTTTTCTGGAACTAACAGATGCTAATTACCATAAAAGGTTGGCTTTTGAGAAAAATTATTTTCTCAGACTTTCAAGATATATCTCTTTTCTATGCCAACTAAATAAAGAAATGGATAAGACATCATAAAAACATTTAATATGAAAAATTAAAAAAATTCAATTATTAAAAAAGTAAAAACATCCAAAACGAAAGTATTAGCGTTAAATCCACCATGGTTTATTTATAATAAACATATTTTAAAAATCATTCTTATAAAAATATTTTAAAAAATTGCCTCTATGAAACATTTTGACATTACCTTATGAATAAATTGGAAAGTGGGAATAATATTCTCTAAATCTTAGTACCATTTAAAACATTTAAAGTTGATAAAAATAAATTCTAAGTAACATTTCCCTTTCGTTCTTCTCAACTACATGGATATTTGCTAATGTCTATTATTTTAAAGATTTCCGAGGATTATTTAAAAATAAACTCGGCATATTACATGCTAAATTAGAAAAAATGTAATGTTTTCACTTTCTCTTTTGACATAATTATGTGAAAGTTAAGAATAAGATTCTAATCAAGAACTTTTTAACCAGGCAAAATTTTCTTTTCCAAGGCAAAGATCGGTTCTTGTGTCCTCTTACAAAAACTCACTTTATTATTTTTCTACTTTGTTTCCCTTTGAAAATCAACAGAGCGTCTTGATTACATGAGTATTAAGCTGATTAGGTGACTGTTACTGAAAACACACATTGAATTGATTAAAAATATAGACTCTTCACTAGTACACTGAAGTTTTCATTATTTTCCTGTTTTTTTGGGTGACATCTATGAATATGATTTTGAAGAAGATTTATGTAACAGTACTTTTAGGAAGAATGCCAAGGATTATCTCCAGGAGACTAACAAGGAGATCTTGTTTTGCAGAAAGTAACAAAAAATTGCTGTGGTCACTGATTGGAGCATCTCTCCTAGTGTACAGTCCCACATTTACAGTTGAGGACCATGCTCAGCAGAGCCTGCACTGTCACCCTGCAATAGAGAATTCTCCCGTCTCTGGGAATCAGATGTACAGGTTATTCAAATGGCCTAGCATGCAGTCTACTACCGGCTGTTCCCTGCCAGGGAACTGTGTGGCATCATCATAACCCCACAGTAATCTTCTGGGACTTAGAAGGCTGTAGCTATTGTTATGCTTAATTAGGGTTTTAGCCCTTCATGGGATAAGCATTCTACAAATTCTCGCCTCAGGCACAATATGGCAACTGAGCCATAACAATTCAGTGCGTGCAGCAGCTCAGCAGTTGTCCAACCACAAGGAGGCGCCAAAGGGCTGACTGCCAGTTCTACGCGGGACGCCGACTATTTGTCCCAGCGGTGGAGAGTATCAAAGCAGGCAACAGGCAAGCGGGTTGAAAACCTCATTCAAGAAGTCCCTAGAACGAGTGAGTCTCTGAACAGGGCTCAGGTGGGGTGGCGGTGTAACCTGGTCATGCACCTGAGGTTAGTTGGCATTCTCAAATCTCATGTCAATAGCCCGGATGCTGGGTACCTCTGCTTCCGTGAGGTGTACATTCTGAAGAGCTTCTGCTTATTACTACAGAACTTACTAGGAGTGAGGGAAATAGAGCAGCACATTACTAAGCATTTCACGAATAGGAAAGTGCTTAGGGATTCTTTCTTTTATAAAAACAAAGCCATTTGGCTTTATTGTTTTTAATATAAAAGTACACAGACTAAGCAGAGAGTACTATGTGGTTTAATTGTGCTGCTTGAAAGATATCCAGTGATCTTAACAGCTAGGTTGATAAATTGGATTTGAACTAGGCATTACATACAAATGATGATAGTCTCTGTGTTAGCATGTAAGAATACATTCTTTAGGATATAGCTACCCCTGTAATAAATATCAATAAAACATAGTATACATGATTGAGTAATAACATATTTTAGAACTTCAAAGAATAAATATTTACAGAAATCAATAAATTCATAACATTAATTGTTGAAATTTAAAAATGTAAGTTCTTGGTTTGTGTGAAACATCTGCATTTATAGTTGATATAGGTAACCAATTGTCAGATAGAATATATGTTCAACAAAACAGAAGAAAAGATTCTAGATTGCTGGTTTGTAAGAAAGAAAGAAAAGTACGTTTCTTATTTTAAGTCCTATGATGTGTTGTTAGAAGACTAAATCCATTTCCTCTATCAATAAATGTGAACAGAAGGAGAGACCATTTTGGAAAGATTGTTTTTGAAACAATGGAACATTTTGCCAATAATGATACAAGTTGACTATGTTGGAAAAAAAACAAAGTCTAGTCTTACTGAGTTTAGTTTAACAACACATGCAGATCATTCATTGCACACAGAAGAAAGAAAATTGAAATAATGGAAAATAAACGCAGAAGAAATATAAGAGCACACAGTCTTCCACCAGGGTTCTAGAGTTCTCTCCAAGAGCCACACACAGCCTCAGAACCCGCCCCCAAAAGCCAACCACACAAGAGTGGTTCAGGAAAAGCACTCAGTGGCTCACAGCACAAGAGCGTAATGTAATACAAAAATATCATTTGTGCCTTAATGTTTAAGACACGCATCTTTACAACAGTCTCACAGGTACCTGGTAAAGCAACTTTTGTTTACTGTCTAAGAAATCTGAAAGGGTTCTAGTAATGCTTTTAAAATTGCCATTAAGGAAGCTTAAGTATCAAGCAGGCATATAGCCAACCATTGTTGATTAAGAAGACAGAGTAAATAGAGGCAGCAAGATGTATAGATAATCTCGAAACCTCAGATAGTATAATCTGTTTTTGTAGCAATAAAACTTAGATAGATAGAAGGAAAAGCCTTCTTGTATCAATGTGATGACTAAGCAACTACTATTTGATAATCTGGTCAAGGAGGAAGGGAGAACAACAGAAAACCTCAAGGTGAGAATATTGGCTTATTCTGGCCAGATGGGTTCACAGGTAAATTCAGTTCTCTGAAAAATGACAATTTATGTCAAAACAGAAAAAAAACCTATCCCATTAAAAAAAAAACTCTTCCAACTAATTTTTTAATGGAATGAAATCAATAAACACATTTACCACCACATATATGAGATTAGTACTGTTTTAGTGGGAATTCAGAGGAAAAGAAATGAGTGATTAAATGATGCTAAAGAAGTATTTTATGATTGGAGTAGAGGAAAAAACAGCAGGCTCAGTTGAGACTAACAGTAATTTGTACCTGACTGTACCAAAGAGAACTGATGAAACAGTATTTTCACTATTGCTCAGTGGAGCTATATTTAAAAAGCTCTTCTTCAGAATGATGGCTTGTATTTTTTATTTTTTTATTTTTTGAGATGGAGTCTTGCTCTGTTGTCCAGGCTGGAGTGCAGTGGTGTGATCTCAGCTCACTGAAACCTCTGCCTCCCAGGTTCAATTGATTCTCCTGCCTCAGCTTCCCAAGTAGCTGAGACTATAGACATGTGGTACCACGCCCAACTAATTTTTGCATTTAAAAAATAGAGACAGGGTTTCACAACATGTTGGCCAGGCTGGTCTCGAACTCCTGACCTCAGGTGATCCACTCTCCTTGGCCTTCCAAAGTGCTGGGATTATAGGTGTGAGCCACTGTGCCTGGCCATTGTGTTTCTGAAGAAAATTTTTGGATCTGTCACAAACAATGTGATATTTTTCCTTAGCCCAAGACATCGTAGGCAAATTTTGTTTAAACATACCCTAACCTCAGTGTAGAAAGACAAAATCCCTTTTTAACAAGAACATTCCAAAGCCGGGAATATAGTTAACTAAGGGTTCTATAAATGTGTTTGACATCTTAATCAATTTTGCAGAAAGAAAAGCCTCTCCGTGTATGGCCCAGTCTACAGTCAAGGTGAGAGTGTCAGGCACCCAGAGGCGGATGTTGGCTGCTGTGTTGAACTCATCTACACTTGGGTTACTCTCAGTTTGTAACACAAAGAAAAGCCCCATGAGGAAGGACTTAGGAGATTCTAAGCTCTGAGCTAAAAGATGAAAACGTTAGCTCCTGCTTGAGCCAAAGCTTGTCTACTCTGCCTATCTGAACCACCATCAATAACTCCGTGGTCCCAAAGGCAGTAAATGACTCTGCAGTTGGATGGTGTCAATTAGTTCCTTTGAAATGGGGTCAAACATTAATTAACAATACTCTGGACCCAGATTTACTCTTCTCTAAGGAAGAATTCTCATTATAAATGCATTTTACTTTGTGCATATTTTGCTTGGGTAAAGACAACTTTGTTACTTTCTAAGACAGTACTGTTGCTATTGTTATTACAATAGCCTTTCTGCATTCATTATGCAGGATTATAAATTCTGTGTATGGAGCACAACAAGGTGAAAGTTTACATAATATTAAATGGGACTTTAACTTACTTTCCTCAGATTATTGCAATGTTTTTAATTTTTTATTTTTCTTTTTATATTTCTCCTCTCTTCCCATTTTTTTTTTTTTTTTGAGACGGAGTCTCGCTGTGTCGCCCAGGCTGGAGTGCAGTGGCTGGATCTCAGCTCACTGCAAGCTCCGCCTCCCAGGTTCACGCCATTCTCCTGCCTCAACCTCCCGAGTAGCTGGCACTACAGGCGCCGCCACCTTGCCTGGCTAGTTTTTCGTATTTTTTTTTTCAGTAGAGACGGGGTTTCACTGTGTTAGCCAGGATGGTCTCGATCTCCTGACCTCGGGATCCGCCCGTCTTGGCCTCCCAAAGTGCTGGGATTACAGGCTTGAGCCACCGCGCCCGGCCCTCTTCCCATTTTTTGTTGGTGTTTTATCTCTTCCCACAAACTCCTTGAAGTCAGGGCCATTTTATTACTCTATCCAAGAATTATTTCTTGAGCACATTCTGTCATAGCTTTAAACAGGGTGGTATGACAGCTAGTTGGAAGATAAGAGACCTAAGTGTATCAAATATAAGACATTAAGTAAGGAATCTAGCTTAAGTAATAGTACAGGACTTATTTCAAGGTTGTTTTTGCCAAATGTTCAATGACCACAGAGAAGCAAGAAATTTCCGTGTGTGATTCTCTAAGTCATCAACCGACTTCTGTGGTTTTGTACATATTTAAACCTATGGGTGAGTTTTCTTTGACAATCTCAGTCTGCTGTATGCAGACAGTAAATGTTGTAGGTATATGCGAACATCATAAATGTGGAAAATTTGGTTGGTAGTTTTTTTGAATTGTGACAACTGAGTAGGAAGCTCGTTTTTGGACTGGTGAGCAGAAGCTCAAAAGTGACACTTTAATTTTGTCTTTGTTTTCTGCTATGCTAACATTGAAAAACAGTACAATATCATTGTACCCTCACTGAGAATTGCCATAGAGTTTACACTTGTTCAAGCACCTCCATGTCATTTACAAACTTCTCTTTTAGTTGTTAACAGCTCCGTTTCGGAGGATGAAACTAAGATGGGTGATTGCACCCCCAGGAAGCTCTGGAATTTGTGTCAAAGATGGTCTCTGTCCTTTGGATTTGGGGGCAGATGACCCTTTGAGATAATTAGTAAATGGATAGCTCCTGAGACAATGAAAGCTTTAAAAATATCACCAAAGCAGCTATAAACTAGCTTAAAATGGCTATGATTTATTTTGTGTAACTTTTTTCAAGTAAAATTGTCACAACAGAAGGATGGTGAGCTCTGTATGGAATCTAGAAGATGGACTAAAGGTCTAGAATTGGTCAGCTTGTCTCTTCCAGTGTCTAGGCAAAGACTATTCTGAATCTAGTGACTAGAACCTCTCTTTGGTCAAAAACATTTCTTAGGTGGGGAAGAACTACTTTTTTTTCCTGGAAATATCACCAAGGAATATCCAATGCCCTTGGCTCTAACTCTATGCTACCAAATAAGACAAGGGACTTGAATGCCATCCCTTGGGTAGGTTACCTACCCAGAACATGTGCCTGATGTTGTATATCCTATTGTACCTATCTCTCATCATAGACGAATGCATTTATGTTTTGATTTGTGTATCTTTACATATAAATATAATGCAAAAATGGATAGTCCAGAGCCTTAACACACCAAGTGAACTTTCAAAACTGGCTTTGGTATTGCATAGATATATTATGATTAATGTAATTATTTATAATAGTACAAAGCTAAAAGAACAATCCCTGGGCCCACACTGGCTTCCACTTAGGGACTAACTCTGGGTAGGTGGATGCCTTCATTTCTTTACGGAAACAAAGTGACAATGATAGGAAAAAAAATGTATCTCTTCTTGCTTTCCAGGCACCTGGGATTCTCATTGCTGGTTCTGCCTCTGACACTCTTCACATCATTAATGCTGGGTTCCACCTGGCTTTGTTTTTCAGGGCTTTGCTCTCAAATCTAGTTACTTCCTGGTACTCATTAACACGGATCAAGAAATTTTTCTTTCACCTCCTATTCCCTCTAGGTTTAGTTCTCTGCTGCAATCTGATGAAGCATTCCATCTAAGTCATGGGAAACTGATCGTAAATTATTTGGGGAATTTTTGGGAGGGCTGTCTTCTTCCTAAAAGATGGGGGTGGGGCTCTTTTTGAGTCACTTGAGTAGACCGCAGCACTCAATGGGCTGGAGATCTTGAGCTGTCACAGCAAGATGATTTCATCTTACCAAAAAAATGATTATATGTATATATATATATATCTCACTCCAAAAGAAGCACCCTAGTGAAGGGGAGTGTATCCTAGACTGCTGCCTGGACTTATAACATTCAGAAAAAAATTCATTTCCTTCATTCTCTAGATTACCATATTTGAATACTATGATAATACTTCTGTCTGGGAAAATGACAGCAAGGTCTAATCCAAGATCAATTTCCCTCCTCCCCCACTCCAAATGTTCTATGCCCTACAGATTTTGAAAAAGCAGGGAGTGAGTTAGGGAAAGACACTTTGATACTAAGGGGGGAAAATCAATAAAATAGCAACCTTTGCAGGCAGTCTTGTGAAAGGTCACTTTTAATCATCTTGTATTTGTTGATCGATTTTACTCACATGAGACACATTTAAAACATCTGGTAGGTATCAGATTTATAAACAAACATGTAGCAAAAGAGAAATCACAAACCTGCTTGATGCTTCCCCTTGTTCTTTCCTTCAGGTGCGTGCAGGCAGAAGAGAAATGATGATAAACCAGTGAATATATTTATAGCACTTGATAATGGCCAAATTGGAGATTGGGGAATCAAGTACCTTAAGTAACTCTTTTCATGCAAGATCCACAAAAGCAATGTTCTTTATAATAAATGTACTCAACTTGCTAACATATGTTCTTTATGATACAGACCTGAGCTAGCACAACATTTACTTGGCGAAGTCAAGACTGCCCACATAGAACCAAAAACAATAGACTTTTCATTAGCTAAAGCTATCCATGGCTAAGAAAAAGTGGTTCTGATCTAACCAGCATTAGCAAGGGCTCTTAGAATGTTGCTAGTTACAACATAACTGTTCTCTGTGCTTCTGGCAGACTTAGGTTTCTAAATCTGCATTCATTAACGAATTGTATCTCAGTCACTTGCTGAGGCAGATTTTTTTTTTTGTATTGTATAAAATCTAAATTTCCTTGGATTAAATAAGGTACATAGAATATTTATCAAAACTCTTTTAGCCTATACTGTTGGGTGGCATTTGTAATAACTCATTTTAGCAAATTTAGGTCTAAGCACCATGGTGTAGGGTCTGTACTCTTTGCAAATGAGCTGTGTGCCTTTGGGCAGGCACTTTGCTTGCCGGTTTTGGTTTTCTTATGAGTAAATCAAAGGCACTGGGTTAGCTAACCTACAAATCCCCACTTCTTAAGGTACTACAAGGTGTTCTTGAAGCTTGATAATTCCCCATAGCCTCATAAAATATCTGACTCATTCCCTAAACAGCATATTTACTTGTGTTTTGCCCTTTGCATAGGCTTCACTCTCTTTGAGGAGAAAATCAAGAAAAGTACTTGCTTCTATACACTCTTCTGTTATTAAAACAAAACTTTGAAATAGAACTGCTAAGACCTCTAGAGTGTATGTAAGAGACAAACCAGACCTGAAAAGAGAGAGTAAGGAACTGCTGGTTGTATCCCTGGCAGGTTTGAGTGTCCCTCCTCCTATTTATCTCTGCCCTGCACAGCTATTTCTAAGACCTCTCTCTCATCCTGTTTAGTGGAATCAAAGCATCCCACCACATCTCTAAAATTATGGGGAACAAGAGCATGGGGCTGGTGTTTTTTTTTTTTTTTTTTTTTTTGAGACGGAGTCTCGCTCTGTCGCCCAGGCTGGAGTGCAGTGGCCGGATCTCAGCTCACTGCAAGCTCTGCCTCCCGGGTTTACGCCATTCTCCTGCCTCAGCCTCCCGAGTAGCTGGGACTACAGGCGCCCACCACATCGCCCGGCTAGTTTTTTGTATTTTTTAGTAGAGACGGGGTTTCACTGTGTTAGCCAGGATGGTCTCGATCTCCTGACCTCGTGATTCGCCCGTCTCGGCCTCCCAAAGTGCTGGGATTACAGGCTTGAGCCACCGCGCCCGGCGGGGCTGGTGTTTTTTAATGATAACAATAACATTGTTGAGGGTGATGATATTGTTGATAAATTGATCTTCTTCCTGGCCACCTGTTTGAAATTATAGCCTCTGGTGCTCCCTAAATTCCTTCTTTTACTTTTCTCCTTAGCACTTAATGCCATCTAACATATCCTTTATTTATTTATTTATTTATTTATATTGTCTATCCCAGCATCCCTTGAATACATACTTCCCAAGGCCAGAGAGTCTAACTTTTTTTTTTTTTTACTCCAACTGCTGTATTCTCAGTGCCTAGAACTGTGCCTTGCACATCATAGGTGCTCAATGAGTAATTGTTGAACGCATACATGACTGAATAAATGATCTTTCCCATCAGAAGTTCTTAGGCTGAATGCTAAAGGAAAATACACAATGTAAATAAAATAGCAATCGTAGTCTGTTTCTTACTACAACACTCTCCATTTGGTAAGCCACTTAAATGTAAAAAGATCCCTCTAAGTCACTGAAATTTATTGTCACTTGATTAAAGCAAGTTTGCTTTGTAAAGCAAAAGTTTGAACTTGGCTTCAGGGACTCTGTTAATACATTAAAATTGTAGGCAAAGTATTGATTTTCTTGTGCATTGAATATCTTTCTTGGGAAAGACCCCATAATTTCCATCATATTCTCACTGGTTTAACAAAACAACAAAAATGATTAAGAACCTCTGCAATTTGAAGCAATGAAGCATTACTGGAGGGAGAGATGTTAGGACATCCAGTTTCCCATGAACTTTACCAGTGACTGCTGTGTCATTCTGGACAAATAACTGTTCTTCATTCAATGGAGCTGAGCCCCATGGTTCATGAGGTTGCAGGAAAAGGAAAGTGAGGGGAAGATTGACAGGCACAGTGGGATATAATGAACACAGGTGTTTGCATAAATCCTCCTCCACCTCCACCCCCACTTAAGACAGGGAAAATATCAGAGGAATAGAAAGAACTTTTGTGAATAAAATAATAGTTGATTTACTGGGGGAATTTGACTCATTATTAAACAGTTTTTCCAGGCTTCAGAATGGCTTTTAATCCAAAAACTGCAGTAAGTGGGAAGCCAAATAATCACATATGATAATAGACCACTCTCCTCTGTCACTTGAGAATTCTCTATCGGTTTTGCTACTCAGATTCCCTTTTTACATTTACCTAGCAAACTTCATGAAGACAAGAAATACAATTTCTATATAATTCTTATTTTTGGTTCATACTCCCAAGGAATAAGTGGCACAGGAGTTATGTTCTATTTTTGGTTTTTTAATATCAAAATGTTGAAAGGGTCTTAAACTCAATAAAAAGTTCAATGAAACTTCAAGATCTAAATGAAAAGAGGATTTTAATCCACACATGCATTCAACAGCATCCATGCTTCTATCCATGCTAAGGTTCCATCCTCTCTAAAATCCCTGGATTACTATGACTATCTCTGTCCCAGGTGCTGACAAGAATTTTAGACACCACCCACCAGGAGGCATGTCCCATTAGAGCTTACAAATCATCTTGCCCAACTCTTGTCCTTCTCTTTGTGGGTGGAAAAACTGAGGCCAAGGGCAGAACAGGGAAGTAATGTAGTTAATGATGGATCTGGTGCCTCCCAATGGTACACATTCTGCTGCATCGCAAACCTCCACGAAGACGGCACTGCCAGGGAATGTCATGGAGGTTTCCTCAGCTGATATCCCCCCAGATCAGTAAGAACAGGTGGTTTTTTTTCTGAGTCACAGTAGTTAGGTGTCCTGAATCCCATGAAGCCACTAGGATTAAGGTTTTGTTGGGCTATGAAGAAAAACAGCCAGTGCTCTCAAATGCTAAGTCGGATGAGGAATTTAATAACTTTTGAACAACCTGAGGAACAGACTATGCTAATCAAGCTGAGTGACTCACAGAAAGCCTTTCTCATGACTTACGACTTTGGTATTTCAATGAGGGCTTCTTTAATTAGGTGGTGAATACGATTTAACATTTTCTGTGATAGTTGAACTGGAGTCCAGGGTTCCAAGACTCCAAGACTAAGGCCTTTTTTCTTTTCTTTTCTTTTCTTTTTTCTTTAAATTACAGGTCTCTGTGGTAATCATTAGGACTGTTCATAATGTCCTTGGTTCTTGCCTCCTTCTTAGGCACATGGTAAAATTGTACTTCCCCATTTTCTTTGAGTTTAGGCATGGCTGGGTGATTTACTTTGGCCAGTGAAATGTGAAGAAAAGTAATCTTACTTTAAAATTGTGAATGCTAATTCCAAATTTTAATCTGCTGGATCCCATTGCCTCATTGTAAACTATAATCCTATCAGGACTCCTATTTTTCTCTTCTTTCGTCACTGACATGAGTTTGATCTGCAAGTGAAAGCTTGAGGACCATCCAGAGGGGATCCAGATAAGAAATGGCTTTGAGAGATTTAAACATACAAAGATGATTACTCTCTAAGCACTCATCTCTTGGGGTCAGACGATGGGTGCAAAATAAATAATCCTTGTTTTTCAAGAACTGTGGTGCTTACCTTTAGGATGCTGGTGGGTTTTATGAAATGAGACATTAGAAAATAAGCATGAAATAGTAGAAATAAATCTCTATAAAAGTTTACATTCTTTTAATCTTTAACCCCAATCTGTGGATTGTGAGGAATGATACTGATTCCATTTAGTTTTGTGCCAGAATTGCTACTAAATAGGTTTGAATCTCTCTAGGAGCAACAGAGAATAAGACAAGCCAAACATTAACACTTTTTTTGTGCGTGTGGGTATGGTTTCTTTAACACACTTGAAAAGACTCAACTACAGCGGCAGCTGTCA
The DNA here is from genome assembly GCF_049350105.2 of Macaca mulatta. Classification (NCBI taxonomy): domain Eukaryota; kingdom Metazoa; phylum Chordata; class Mammalia; order Primates; family Cercopithecidae; genus Macaca; species Macaca mulatta. The sequence goes on from NC_133409.1 coordinate 112,558,310, forward strand.
CACTGATACCTACTTGGTAGGGCTGCAGGTGTGCAAGGCCTTCAAGTGTGGCTTCCAGGTTGCAATGGAAACAGATTTCTCATCAGCTGCGTAACTACGCCAAACACACTGCATGTGGCATAGATGGGGACATGAAAAAGAAAAAAGAGAGCAGGAGATAGAATAAAATAAAAAGAGAAATTATTAAGTTACTACACGTTAAGATCTTTTGCCTCTCATACTTAGCCCTGATAAATGCCCAAAGGAGAAAGAAGGCTACTTTGGCATTTTCAGCTGACTGTTAAACATATTGCACTACATCAGAACTGCTTTTATTTTATTTTATATTTTATTTTATTATTTATTTATTTTGAGACAGACTCTCACTCTGTTGCCCAGGCTGGAGTGCAGTGGTGCAATCTCAGTTCATTGCAATCTCTGGTTCAAGCGATTCTTGTGCCTCAGCCTCTAGAGTAGCTGGGACTACAGGTGCCCACCACCATGCCTGGCTAATTTCTTTTTTTTTTCTTTTTTGTATTTTTAGTAGAGATGGAGTTTCACCATGCTGGCCAGGCTGGTCTCAAATTCCTGACCTCAAGTGATCCGCCCGCCTTGGCCTCCCAAAGTGCTGGGATTACAGGTATGAACCACTGCGCCTGGACAGAACTGCTTTTCAAAACAACAAACCAAGAAGCAAAAGGCCCCAAAAGTGTAATATAATGTAATTTTTGAATTGGTAAGGGAAAGATACTATATTATCCAAAACAAAAAGTGACGATTGACTGGCTAAATGCTAAAATCCAAGATAGTAGTTAGGTAAGCGACTTGAGCATGAGCATACATTCCAGAGATTGATCTTTAATCAATATTTGATAAGGGAGAAACAAAGGACTAATGAAAATCCACTATGCAACTAGTAAGCTAACTAGTTAACTAATGAATGCCAGGGTATGCTAATGATTTAGTTAATGAAATCCTTGAACTATGCAATACTTCTAATGCTAAAAATGAAGATAGTGATAACAAGAAGCAGAACTAAAATGAGATGGGGAAAATGTACTCTAGGTGTATAGCTGGAAAACGCCTAAGGATTTATGCCATGACCTAAGAACATGTTTATAGCTCTTTGATGTAAAACATAAACTCTCTCCATTTCATGTAATTATACCTGGCACACATAAGACAAAGTATTTTTATGGGATCCTCACAATCAAAGTGTGAATTAAGATTCCTGTTTTGTAGGTGAGAAAAAAAGGGCTCAGATAAATGAGGAGGTTTATACAAGGTTGGTGGAGTCGAGACAGTATCTCAAATTGCCTGGCTCTTGGTCATAGAATCCCTCCACAGAGACTTGCTGACTGCTTGAAGACTGTTTTTGGAAAAGCTTCCATCTGAACTGCTCATTTGAGAGACTGCCTGACCTTACTTTCCCACATAGATTTTGGTAAATTTCTTTCTTTGTAATGAGCCTGCAAACATCTGTGATGGCCAGGTATTTACTCCAGTCTCCTCAGAGAAAACTTTTTTTATTACAGTAGATTAATCAAAACATTCTATTTTATGTGACAAACGTATTTATTTATTATTTATTTATTTGAGATAGGGTCTCCCTGTGTCCCCCAGGCTGGAGTGCAGTGGCATAATCTTGGCTCTCTACCATCTCTGCCTTCTGGATTCAAGCGATGCTCGTGCCTTAGCCTCCTGAGTAGCTGGGACTACAGGCACGCACCACCACACCCAGCTAATTTTTGTATTTTTAGTAGAGACAGGGTTTCACCATGTTGGCCAGGCTGATCTTGAACTCCTGACCTCAAGTGATCTGCCGTCTCGGCCTCCCAAAGTACTGGGATTACAGGCGTGAACCACCATGCCTGGCGGACCAATTCATTTAAATGGGCCATATCCCTACTATATAACCATCAGTCATGATTGTGAAATCTACAATGAATAAAATGTGATCTAACAATATTCCTCTTCCTGAGAATATCATTGAATAAATGTATGCTGAATAAAAGTTAAAAATGGACACAACTACTTGGGAAAACTGGAAGTTTCTATGAAAGCTGAACATTTATGTATACTATTATACAACTACACACTCCTAGGTATATTTTCAACATATATGCTTATATATGTTCATTAAAAGATATGCACTATATGTTGGTTTCTAATAAACTAAAGCTGGAAATGCCCAAATACCCAGCAACAGTAGAATAAACAGAATATTTGTGATATATTTACATAGTACAATATTACATGGCAATAGTACATATAACTACACTCAACAATATGGATGAACTTCATGTGAATAATGTTGAGTGAGAAAAAGAAGACACCAAGGAGTACATTTCCATAACGTACAAAAACCAGGTAAAACTATTCTATGCTGTTAGAAGGTAGCACAGTGTTTATCCCCATGGGATAGTGATTGTGAAGGGGTACACAGGAAGTCATGCTCTGTTTATTTGAGTGCTGGTTATGCAGGTGTGCTCAGTTCTCCTAGGATATGTGCTTTTTTCCGCATGCACATTGTACTTCAATGAAATTTCAGAAAGTGATATAAAAAAATAGAAAAATGCAGTAGTAGAACTTGAGGGACTTTTTCGTATTTTTAAGGAAGGTTTAAATGAGATTTTTTACATGGCTCATGCTGATTTAATCTACAAATCTGTGGAAATTTGTGCTAAGTGTCCTGACATCGTATATAAAGCAACTATTGTTGTATCATCTTGAAATGTTAATTTTAGCAAATATTACACACACACAATTTATAGAGTGATCCAGAATAATTAAGGAAAACACATGGATTTATCATTGCAGCTTCTTCTGTAGTAGTGATGCCCAGAGATCCTCTAATGCTGTGATGATACAGAAGGCTGCTTTAATTAAACAATTTCCATAGAAGACATCACATATATATATATGAGTTCTGATACATTGAAAGCAAGACTCCTGTAGAACTAGAAGCATACAGCAGGTCTGTACATTATTGGATACCAGTGAAAAAATCCAAAACAACAGAACAACAAAAGAATGGGACCGAGGCATTGCCTGTGAATGTTATAAAGAACTGGGGGCAAAAGAGGCCGCTCTGAGAAAATTAAAGATTTTTTTTTTACAATGAAACCTGATGTCTTGCTATTTTTCTATCAAATTGATCCCAACAGCTAAGCTCTTGTTCCTTTCATTACTCATTTCCCAAAAATGCCTTTTAAATGAGAGGTACGGAAGGTGCAGGTGGCGTCTGTCACATGTCTGATACTAGTTAACAGTCAAAATGAAGGTGGAAAGTGGAACTCTATGCCCCTTACACTATAATAACATTGTTTTCTCCTTGGCTCTCTCTCAGCAAATTGCTTCTAGTAGCTGAACTTTGAACCCACATCCCTGTGATCCAGTGGCTCATGTTCCTATATTTAAAGCCAAAATCACACAGTAGTTGGCAAGAGAAAAATAACATTTAGAGGGATTTCCTATGGTTAATTTACATGGTGTATACAATTCAAAGGACAAATCAACAAGAAGCAAAATGAGAGCCAAATTTACCATTTACCAGGTGATGCTGGTGCTCTAGGCAGCCAAACAGATTTGAACTTTGCTCATTAAGTACAAGGCCAGCATAATTCAGTTTTTTGGGAATATTTTATTTGTCTTGCAAGTATTATCGTTATGACATGTTTGATACTTACTGGAAATGGTCTAGAACGTTTCAGCTGACCATCCAAAGGAATAATGAACACGCAGCTTATTTATTCAAGGTACAGAGTTTAAAATGTAAAAGTTCTGAAAGTTTTAGGCTATTAACCAGCAATCCTTTTCCACATCTCTCTTGACACTACTTTCTGTTCCTCAGAGGCAACTCCTTCAGTTATTATAGTTGTTGCTTCTATTTTTAAGAATCCTTATTTATTATTATTGTTATTTTTGAGACAGAGTCATACTCTGTCACCCAGGCTGGAGTGCAGTGGTACAATCATAGCTCACAGCAGCCTCAAACTCCCAGGCTCAACCAGTCCTCTGGCTTTGGCCTCCTGAGTACCTAGGACTACAGGTGTGTGCCATTGCACTTGACTTATTTTAGTTTTTTGCAGAGGTGTGGTCTCGCTATGTTGCACAGGTTGGTCTTCAACTCCTGGCCTCAAGTAATCCTCCCACCTTAGCCTCTCAAAGTACAGGGATTACAGGCATGAGCCACTTGCACCCAGCCAAGAATGCTTATTTTCAAGGATTATGCTTATAGTTATATTTCTTGGTTTTTCAATTTTAGACATTATCAATTAAATTCCTATCCTGAAAGATAATGATATTGCCCACTTACATGCCCTCTTCCCCTCCTTTCATCTTACCAACATTTTAATATCACAATTCTTAGCTAAGTTACTATTTAATATTATTATGACAATGTAACTGTTGTTCCCAGTTCAGCAGTGTGATGTACTATGGCTACTCTTTCTTTCCTATAGAAGTTTTTGTTTTTTTTGGGAGTTATAATTGCCCTATTTTAATTTCTTGATTTGCGTAGATGTACCTATTATGAATACAGTCCAGAGCTTTCCTACAGAACTATAAAATTCCTCTGGTCAAATGCATCATGAAATCTGAGAATTCCATTCTTTCGCTTCCTTGAAGATCTTTCTCCTGGAGCTCTCAGCCTCCTTCTCATTCTGTTCTCAAGGCCTGCATGGCTGTTGTCTTGGGACTTCCCTTCCCTATCATCATAGAAATCCCCTTTGCTCTTTCTGTGTGGAATCTCTTGTTTCTTGATTCCATGTCTCTTTCTCTCTTGGCTTATCCCCTTGTTTTGGAAGAGAAATTCTATTTACAAAGTTTCTTGAGTAAAGGTAAATGGTACATTAATTTTTGAGATCTTGCATGCCTAAAAGTGCCTTGGTGCTGCTCTTACACTTGATGGTGGTTTGGCTAGACATAGAGTTCTAGGTTGAAAATAATTTCGATAATTTTGAAAGTATTGTTTCATTGTCTTCTAATTTTTGGGTTACTAATGAGAAATCCAATGTCATCCTTATTTTTGATCCTTTGGCTCTGTCCTGCTCAGAAAGCATTTAGGATCCCCTTTTTGTAAGTTTTCTGATATTTCACTATGATAATCTTGGTGTGAAGTTTTTGGTTCACAGTGCTGGGTACTTGGTGAGTTCTTCTACTGTGGCCACTCCCGTCCTCCTGTTCTGGAGAATCATAATGTCCTATTTCATTGATAAAATCCTCCTCTTAGTTTCCATGCACTTGAGCTGAGATATCTTTATTAGCGGGATATTGGAACGCCTGGATGGGCCCTTCATGTTTCTTATCGTTTTTGCTTTATTTTCAATCATTTTTTATTCTTTCAGGGAAAATTTCACAACTTTATCTTACCTTCTGTTTTTTTTTTTTCCTGCCTTCATGTTTTTCACATCTAAGATTTTTTTTTTTCTGATTCTGTTCTTATTTATTTATTAAACAAATGTGGTCTCACTATATTGTCCAGGCTGATCTTGAACTCAAGTGATCCTCCCACCTTGGCCTCTCAAAATGCTGGGATTATAGGTATGAGTCACCACACCTTGCACTGTTTTTATTTATGACTGGAGCACTAAAAAGATGTAAAATCTCTATATAAGTGGCCTGAGCTTAATGACTAGTGGCTTCGTTTTAGGGTAATTGGGTGGAGACTAAGTCATTTTACTGGGGGAAGCCAAAGTTTCAATGCAAATTATGTATTTTTCTTTTGGATCAGTTGGCATCAAAGCAACATTTTCTAATCTATCCCTACCAGCCTTTATTTCACAAACTTTTACTTAATTCCCTGTTTCTGTTTCTAATAAAGCATCTTGGTTCCACAAAAAACTAGTCCAATCTCTCCAGAAGTAAACCTCTAACATGAAACTGTTGAAGAATTTTTAAGTGTTAAATCCCAAGGCATCCCATACATCCTCATACATTTATGAGGATGTAAATGCTGCTTTTTGAAAGGGGCAATGGATTCAGATTCAGACAGCAGAGATTTGAGTCCTAGCTCTTCCTAGGCTTGTCTTGAGGATCAAGTGACATAATGTATTAGAAGCACCCTGCAAACTAAAAAGCACTTCATGAGTCTTAAGCATTATTAATAAAAGTTGTGACATTTGGGCAGGTATTCAAAACATTACTGAGAGCTAATTTCTTTTTCCAGACTGCTCCAGCTTGAAATGAAAAGTAAATTTAAATGAATCATGGAAAGATATTGACACAGCTAAATTTGCTGCAAGCTTCTGGGGTTTTAAATTTTTTCCTAAAACGCTGAAATGTTGGTTAATTTAGTTCTCTCACCAACCAAATGATGAAGTAATTTGGGCATCTCAGTTGTACTTTTTAGAAGATAGTGACTCTGGCCTAAAATAAATGAGATGCTTTTGGGCTTGATGGTTTATGTGTTCAGTAAACCAAGTCAGGTTTATTGGGTAAGAAAGTGAATGGATGGGTAAATGAAGTTTGCTTTTCAATCTACTGTATCCTGAAATATAAATTTCTACAATATATAATCAAGGCTTAAAGCCTTGAATTCTGTCTAAAGACTATAACAAGGAAGAACAATGAACAAATTTAATAATTATATTATTATTTCTATGTCTAATAAATAAATTAATTGCATTTAAATGAAGGAGCAATTGCTTTTAAAATTAGTAGATTCTACTTTGATTAATGAAACTATGATTAGATTTTAAAAGTACTCTTGAATGCTTCAAGCCTTCCATTTTGCATTATTTTTGTTAAGAACAACATATAAGTTGGAGTTTTAAGTAAAATAAAAACTCATGATTTTACTTCATCGTTACCTGCACTTGTACAAGTTCAATTACTGATTACAATATGTATTACATAACCCAGTTCCATAAAATAAAATTCTAGGCCTCTAAGTAAAACTGTTCAATTAGCCTCTCCCCCACAGGGTTACCTGTGAGGGAGGCCTTGCCTCATTTTGACTGTAGACATATAAATGCCTCTGCCCCAATGATTTGCTGTAGAAATAGCAATTTATTTTCAAGTTCAATTGGAAATTGTTCTTGCACAGTCTAGTAGTCAATAATGATAAGTTAGATCAGGAGATTTCCTACAGTTATTCTCTATATTTCTCTTGTACAGTATGGTAGTCGATAGCCACTTGTAGCTATTGAACACTTGAGAAGTGGCTAGTACCATTGGCAAACTTGGTTTTTAATTTTAATTAATTTAAATGTAAAAAGCTACATGTAGCTAGTGGTGACTGTATCGAGCAGCACAGCTTTGTATCATCACAACTGATATGTGCATGAGAAATTCCTCAAAGAAAAACAAAACAGCTGATAGTCCAAGAGGTTTTATTGTGTCGAATGTATTATTGGTTCCATATGTAGACAGAGCTTGGTGCTCAGATGGATGGAAGGAACCTATGCAATAACTTCTGCACTCACAGGTTGGAAAACATTGTTCTAGAGTGAAGGGAAATTAAAGGATAAGAACGGTGAAGAGAAAAACTTATTAGAAGTATTGGAACATGTGTAACCAGTTAAGGAGTGCTAAGGGATGAAAGGCTATGAATTCTGGACCTTGGGGTATCTTGCGTGTGTCCTAAAGTGTGTGACTCCTCTTTTCATTCTGCTGATTATTGTTTGGCATCAGATCTTAAACTCCAACTTCATATGGGTCTTTTTGTTTAAGAAAATAGAGTTCACTTTCTCTTTAGTGCCCTTTTAAAACCTGTAAAGAATATGTAAAAAAAATTGTAAAAAATAATGTAAAAAAATAGAGATTCTCAGTGATTTGCATTGGAAGTCATGCCCGATGGTCTACTTTCTTGTCAACAGTTGCAGAATAGCTTGATTTAAAAATTAATATCCTCATTTAATGATGAGATATGAACAGATCTCCTTCATGATATAACTGAGCCATACTGCCCCCTCCTTTCCCCAGCTCCATTTCTGTGGGAGGCCCTGCATGTATCACAGCCACAGATAAACACTAAAGGTATGGGGTGCAGTGGTTATCTCCCACTAACCCACCCACCCAAAGGTACAATCTAAATTAAAACAGTGTGCTTGTGGCTGGGCGTGGTGGCTCACGTCTGTAATCCCAGCACTTTGGGAGGCCGAGGCAGGCAGATCACGAGGTTAAGAGATCGAGGCCATCCTGACTAACACAGTGAAACTCTGTCTCTACTAAAAATACAAAAAAATTAGCCAAGCATGGTGGTGGGCGCCTGTAGTTCCAGCTACTTGGGAGGCTGAGGCAGGAGAATGGCGTGAATCCAGGAGCTTGCAGTGAGCTGAGATCGCGCCACTGCACTCCAGCCTGGGCGACAGAGCGAGACTCTTCTCAAAAAACAAAACAAAACAAACAAAAAACAAAACAAAACGAAACAAAAAACAGTGTGCCTGTTACTGCAGCGTTAAGGCAAGTTTCCTAGGGCCTTGGAGCACCACTTCAAGCCCCTCCAGTTTAGAAATTCGGTAGCTTCCAGTTCCCTAGCAGGAAGGGAGAAACTTTAGATTGTAGAATTATTTTGTCCATGACTAAATGTCAACTCTACATTATGAATCTAACAAAAAATATATTCTGTAATTCTTAACCTGCATCTAGGATGGAAAATATATGGATGGTGAAAGGAGAAGCATTCCTTTTAGTGCTGAAGCTAATCCTGAGTTACTGAAAAGAAAATGAAATGCTGAATAACAGCCTATGTATTAGGAGCTAGCTTCAAATTATATACTTATTGTTTAATATTCTCAAACACCGATGTATTCCATAGTTCCATCAGCTCTCAAAATAGGATAACTGTTTCCACTAACTGCCCTAGATGGCACTAAAAGCAATTTCAAAGGTATTAAACCTTGACATTCTAAACAAATATGTTGTTCTTTAAAACAGCAACATACATCTGGCTGGAGAAAGTAATTGTAATGCCCTGTTCTGCTCCATCACTTAATGATCAATTATGTTTCATCAAGTAATTCATAAGACATATTAGATAATTCCAGGAGCAACACAACTGCTAACCTTTGCATGGCCTTGCTGACATGGTTACTTAGTCTAAACAATACATGGATCGTTTGCTAAAAATACATGTGTTTCAGTTTGGGAGAGGAGAAACACCTGTCCAAATCCAAGACTGTACATTAAGTTCTGACTTCATTTTTTTTTTAAAAAGGAACAAAGTAGTAGTTCTATCAAGCAATGAAGCACAGAGATTGGAAAATGACCCATCAAGCACTATGGACATAGATGTTGCCATCTACCTATTACATTGACATTTACCTGAATGAGGTTGGCAGCTGGGTTCCTTCTTTTCTCAAAGTGTTTCTGGCGGTGTTGTTCTTGTACTTTTAATGCAAAACCTGAGCCAAGAATGCCCTGGAACAAAATACAAAAATGGCACTCAAAAATTTCAAAAGCACTGTTAAATAATACAAATATTAAAAAGTCACTAAAATGAGTCTGAGAGAAGACAAATGGTATGTAGCCTGTCCATAAACATAAAATAAGCAGTATTTCTCTCCATTATAATACCATCAACCAACAGCAAATTGTTGGGCAATATTGCCAGGAGATACAACTTCTGTTCTTTAGTAAATCAATTAGGCATTGTCATTTATTATCTTTTGTGGTATAGCATAGGCACCATGATTATAAATAAAATCACAATATTTGTGTGTGTGTGTGTGTGTGTGTGGCCTTCTCTGTGACATTTCTTTTTGCCTAAGTTAGAGCGAATGGTCTCATCCAGTGATGGAATGTAGAGAACACGAATTTCAGCTTGGGACAGAGCTGGATTTTAAATCTGGGGGAGTTCAAGTCTCACTGCTGTGAACATGGGAATACTTCTAGCACTTTGATGAGACTCTGAAAGTTAGATTCTCTATCCATGAAATGGAGGAGAGAGGACTGTATAAAATCTATCCCAGCTGTAGTTCTTTACAATGGTGTAACTCTAAACTTACTAAAAGAAAAGTAAAATGGAGGGTGGGGATACTCAGTTTTGAAGATATACAGTAGAAGGTCTTCTATTTTGCCCATTTGTACAGTAAAGACTAGAACGTAGATCACTGCAAAGCACATTCCCATTTTAATTCACACTTTTACCATTCCTTGCCTTTTTTATTTTGGTTCACCTATTCCGTTTTTGGGATTAGTAAGATTAGTATTCCCTTCTAGGTTTACATTAGTTTTTGGCCACTTTGCTTTCCTTCTGCTTATCATCTTCATCTGCCAAAATTCTGGTTCTTTGATGTCCCCCACTCTTTCCAGTTTGCTCTGGTCTACTAACATTTGTGAAAACAAGATGCTTTGTCTCAGCCTTGGGTTGGCTTTTGGAGCTTGCTAAATTCAGTCTCTGGGCTTTGTCTTTAACTCTTGAGTTTATTGGCATGGGACTGGGAACTCTGCTGCCTTCAAGTTTGTGGATTTTACTTGCTAGCTATAAATTATTAGCTTTTTATTAAACTTCAAGCAGTCTAACCCTTAGGTTAGAGATGGACATTTTATAAGCACTAAGTCAGTATTTGCCACAGGTAAGGAATGGTTGTTTTTCTTTTCTTTTTATTTTTAGAGTAGTTCAAAGATGGTTCAAAGATGCTATAGGCTGCCTAGAGAGGTGGTGGGTTTTTCATCTCTAGAAGGTGTTAAGTCTCAGCTGAATAACAACTTGGCTGAGATATATTTGGGCTCTAGATAGCCTTTAACCTTCCTTCTTATCTTGAGATTCCACAATTCTGAGTACATCTGTGACAATAAACAGACAATAAGTAATGCAATCATGTTTAAAATACGCATTGGTCTAATAATACTATTTGCTATTCATGAGCAATGATCTACTCCATTATTAATTAGTACAAATGACTGTACTATGAAATTAGAAATTACATCATAGGTTCTGTTTTCCATCTCTCTTTTTCAGCGACTGTCTTACACTAAGATCTCTATCTCTTACAGGTTGTGATTGTACAAACTAAACTTTATAGAAACCTGGTCTCTGTGATCTGGTGTATAGATTTAAACAATGTTTCCCTCCTTTTGGGGGTTATAAAAATGCCCCTCCATTTCTAAATCCAGAACAACTTAAGTCATTAGTAACTTCCAGTTTTTTTCTGCTGTTTAAGATCATTTAGGAAAGATTCCTTTACTTTCCCTTTAATACTACTTTTCATAAAGTGTAGACATGTTAGGAATATGAAATACCAAACTTTCTAGCATCTATTTATAACATGTATTATATATACATGCATTTATGTGCATATATGTGTATAATTCGCTTGTATGGAGCATAATTCAGATTTTGCAGATGCTGAATTAACAGCACTAGCTACCATTTTGAGCACTTATGATGTGGATATGAGGTTTGGAGTTTAATCCCCTTTGGAAAATAAAGACAGGCACTACATAGCACAAATTTATCATCTGCCAAACAATTAAAAATGCACTGAAAATCACATTGGCATTGCTCGGAAATATATATTGGTGAATGGCAAATGTTTGCTACATATCTCTTGTGCCAGATTGTACATTATAGCATTTATTAAACCAGGTCTGCTTATTGTCTCATCATGGCTCCTTTCCAATTTTTTTCCACATCTCTCTTAGTACACAGCGTGGTGCACCTAAATAGAAGTCTGTGAAAATAAAGTCTATTGTATATGTATATACACACATAAAACATGGCTTAAGCTTTGAACATGTGTCATCCCTTCAAATATTGACACCAATAGATGTAAATTCTTAGAAATTGAATTTTAATTCATTTTCTAAGGCAACAAGACTCAATTTTTAGGTTTTAAGATTTAACACTTTGCTGAGAACTGCTACATAAACAACAACTAGAGAGGAAATATGTTTTGGTAAACATTTAAAATATTCAACCTTCATTATCTTCCAGATTAAATGAACCTAATTTGTAACCCACAATCAGCAAATAGGCTATGCTGAAAGATACCCAATGTGCTTTTGTTTTGTTTTGTTTTTGAGACGGAGTCTCGCTCTGTCGCCCAGGCTGGAGTGCAGTGGCGTGATCTCTGTTCACTGCAAGCTCCGCCTCCCGGGTTTACACCATTCTCCTGCCTCAGCCTCCCAAGTAGCTGTGACTACAGGCACTCGCCACCACGCCCGGCTAATTTTTTGTATTTTTTAATAGAGACGGAGTTTCACCGTGTTAGCCAGGATGGTCTCGATCTCCTGACCTTGTGATCCACCCACCTCGGCCTCCCGAAGTACTGGGAGCCACTGTGCCTGGCAAGATATCCTATTTTTTTAAACTGTTGTTAACATTTTATTAAATGCAATAATTACATTTAATTAATATTGTTAATGATTACAGTGGCCAATATTTTTAATTGAATGGTTAATATCTTGAGTCAAACAGAGTTCTTGCACTGAATTTACTAGCTGGATGTCTCAAGGAATTCAGTCTCTATAAAACTCAATTTCTTCATCAATGAAAATACTCTTAGCAGGAATATCTAGCAGAAAACAAGGAAGAACCCTAAAGAGGAGAAAGACCTGCCTATCAGGGTAACACAAGGGAGCTGGGGCTTCTTCTGTGAGCTCATTAGCCCAGAGATGGAGTGGGCACCGAGAGAAGTGACCCTACAGTGGAGCTTTGGAAGGGTGGCTTGTATGACTCTGTGATGTGCCGGACAGCCCTTCTGCATTGAGGGTAAGATGGAGAAAGGCTCATTTCTTTCTTGGTTCTCAGGCGTCCTGGGTGGGAGGAACCCTACATAGGGGCAGCCTCTAGCTTTCTCAGCAAAATGTCAATGTATCTTCCTAAATTTCAGTCAGACAACACTATTGGTTGGCAGGTACACAGGATATAATCAAATCTCTGGCCACTTTGTTTTTTTCTAAAGGTATATATGGACCATTTAGTCTTTCATTTAATAAATAAGGACTCAGAAAATATTGTGAGGTTTCAGTAAAAGATCCATAGTAGAGGTTACTTTTCTTGGCATTGTTAAGAAATGTTCTTTTCAGTGAAAGCAAAATTTTCAGATTTCCAACATGTATTAATTTAATTTGCATATAAAAATTTCATACTTACTTTATTGGAAACATTTCCAAGAATGACTACTTAGTCTCTGTCCTTTAACTTAACCTAGCGACATATTTAACCTCCCTGTGATAGTTCAGAGTTTCATTATGGGAACTGCCTTTTTGCTGTGCTGAGTGCAGCCCACTTCCAGCGGTGTGTTGACTGCAACACTAATTGGTCCTAGATCTTTACACATTTTGTTTTACCTTTTTATTTTATTTTATTTTTACTGACCACCTTAAGGACAGGATACACATTTTGAACATTGATGTCTGCTTGCTATTCACAGATTTCCTTTTCCCTCCTTTGCTGTTAGTCTTTCACCATTTCTTTCTGTTGCAGTGTCTGTTCTATCAGCTTCCTCTATATTTGTTGTTTATAATCTTCAAAGAATTATGAAAACATAAGGTGAGTTTATCAGAATTTTCTCTGAATGAAGACTAGGTTATGAATTAGATCTCAAGTGGCTCTCCTATGAAGGAAGACAGAACATAGACTGCTGTCTATTTCAACAGCCCAGAGGTTGCCTACCTCCTTGTTCATAGTTTTTCACTGAATCATAGAGGTTGCTATACATGTGGCCTCAGGATAAATATAAACACAAAAGCTGCAATTATTTTGTGCCGTTATAATGGGAAAAAACCCAAGACTGTTGTATTGTTTTTAAAGGTATTTTCCTGTAGGGAATCTGATTATTGAGTGAATCTCTTCTCTGTTCTGAATTGTTGAGATTGCCAGATGAAGTTGCCTTGGATATGTAAGAGTTTTTTTTTGATTCTCCTTGATTTCATCATTTTGTTCCAGGAAACATGTATTTCTAGATTCATACAGGCAAAGGGAAGTAACATTTATTGAGAGTTCTCTTCATGACAAGAACTTGACTTATATTATTACATCGATCTGCACAAAATTTCTCTGGGCTCAATAATTCTTCCTCTATTCTATTAAAAAATAAACTTATTCAGGGTCACTGTTCAGGCTGAATTGTGTCCTTCCAAAATTCGTATGTTGAAGTCCTAATCCCCATGACCTCAGAATGTGACCTTGTTTGAAAATAGGTCCTTACAGAAGTAATCAAGTTAAAACGAGGTCATTAGGATGGACCCTAATCCAATATGACTGGTGGTGTTCTAGGAAGTAGAAATTTGGACACAGATGACATGAAGACACAGGAGGAAGAGCCATCTATAAGCCAAGAAAAGAGGCCTGGAACAGATCTTTCTCTCATGGCTCTCGTGGCTTCTCAATGCTTTGATTTTGGATGTTCAGCCTTGGGAACTGTGAGACAATACATTTCTATCGTTTAAGCTACCTAGTCTGTGGTACTTGTTAAGGCAGCCCTAGTAAACTAAAGCAGTCACATAGTTAGTACATGACAAAGATGTATTCAAACTGAGTTCTAGTACCCAAGCATATGCATGGCCTTTTCAGTCTCTTTTCTGTGCTTTTGAGTGTTCTGGGGCAGAACCATCTGGTGAATCTCGAGTTGGGCACTGGTGGGACAAGGGTGTCCTCTGCCCTCATCAATAGGCAGAAGAGAAGCTCTATGAGCTAAAAGAGTTTTGGAGAGGTGCTCTGGGGTCTCTGGTTGGCACAGCTTGAGCTGTGTCTGGAGCAAGACTGGAGCTATTTTCCTTAAGCACTCTTGCTGCCACTGCCTTAACCCTCCTTTTTGTTGGCTCCCCCTTCCCCACCCCAGGTGGAGTGAACGAAAGCAAGAACTTGGAAATGGGGACAAACTGTAATATTTTGAACAGCTGCCTTTAAAGACACAAGAGAATAAAATGATCAGAAAGGCAGGCTTCATTCACTAAGGAGAAAATAATCAGAAGCTCGGGGGCAGATAAATGTGCCCTTTATTCTGATAAGATACAGAAACTGCTCATTTAAAAAATCAATGATGATGACACAGTGAATAAATCATCTGACATGTTTAATACCCTTTAAGGTCGTATGCGTTTCACTCAAATGGATCTGAAGAGAAAAATACTCCACTGTGCACATCCGTAAGTAGCACACACTATAAACCAAATTGGAAGGATCAGTTTTAAAAGAAGATAGCTTTAAATCTTTGCAAATATTTTAAATGTCTTAGTAGCATGTTGCCTAAAAAGTGAACCATCAGAGTTATTATTTGGTCACAAAGTATGAGCCTATATTAAATAAAGTCTCAGGTTAAGTGTCTCCAAGGAAGGACTATATTTTATAAATTGTCCAGATAATTTAGAAAAGTCAACATTATATCAGAAAAATTATATTTGTAAATGATATAGATGTGTTCCCAAGCATACCAATTTGTGAGAGCTCACTCTAATAAGTCTCTAAGACCTAATTTAAACTGCTTTATTGGTGCAAAGATACTCACGGCAGGAAGTGCAAAGAAAGAAATGCCAAGGAGTGCAAAGCCTGCAGAAAGCAATCTTCCCAGCCAAGTTAGGGGAGTTTTGTCTCCATAGCCAATAGTTGTCAATGTAATCTAGAAACAAAATAAATAGAACGTGCAGCTTAAGTACTTGAGAGGAAAGTTAGGACCTATGAACAGGAGGCAAGCAACGTTTCCACTAAATCATTATTCAACAAATCTTGTTGGTGCTTTTTATTACTGTGCTTTAATTTTCCATGACGCATGACAGAACTTCTCTTTGTTTAAGGAAAAGAATAACCTACATACTTGTTCCTCCCTTATAACACAGTTTTCTGTCTTTTCTAAGTGTATTCAAAGAAAGGTTATTTAAGTAAGTGGATAACCATCAGTGATTCAGAAATGATAGCACCATGGATTTAGTACCGGATCAGTACATAGAATAATAATTTATGTTAATTTAGGCAGTCCCTTCATTACCTTGGCAGGCATTTCCTGAAGGTCTGGTGTGTGCAAGGTATGTGTTAAGATTTGTAGTGGAACAAAAATGAGGGCATAGTTCTTGTCCTAAGATATTTATGGCCTAATAAGAGAAACATGCCACACATGAATAATTAAAATACACATAGAATAAGAGAGGTATTATAATGGAGGTACAAATAACCTGCTATGGGAATTCAAGGAAGAGATTAGTTATTATAAGCTTGAGGTGTTGAGGGAACTTTACTAGGGAGATGTCATCACACCTGGGCTTTGAAAGAGGGGTAACATTTTGAGAAGCAGAAATGGTAAAGAAGGTGATCTAGGGAGGGTGAAAGAGGTGGCTAGCTGCAGAGCAGTGAGAACACATAGAGTAGATTCTGAAAAGTACAAGTTGTTCAGCTGGACTGGGGCATGGTGGATTTAAAAAGGATTAGTGACTTCTTTAATTTATTTTATTAATATTTTATAGACAACAGTGTACAGGTCTTTCAGCTCTTTGGTTAAATCTATTCCTAAGTATTTTAATCTTTGTAGCTACTGTAAGTGGGATTGTTCTCTTGATTTCTTTTTTGGAAAGTTTGTTGTTAGTGTATAGAAATGCTAGTGATTTTTGTGGTGTTGATTTTGTATCCTGCAACCGTACAGAATTTATTAGTTCTAGCAGCTTTTTTTCTGGAATCTTTAGGGTTTTCTATATATAAGATTATGTTGTCAGCAAACAGCAACAATTTCCTTTCTTCCTTTCTTATTTGGATGTCTTTTCTTTCTTTCTCTTGTCTAACTGCTCTGGGAAGGACTTCCACTACTATATCGCATAGACGTGGCAAAAGTGGGCATCCCTGTTTTTTTAAAATCAAACAAATAATTCATTAATAATTTTTAATTTTTGTGGGCACATAGTAGGTATATGTATTTACGAGTTATATGGGATATTTTGATACAGGCATGCTATATGTAATAATGATATCAGGGTGAATGAGGTATCCATCACCTCAAGCCTTTATCCTTTGTGTTACAAATAATCCGGTTATACTCTTAATTATTTTAAAATGTAAAACTAAATTATTATTGACTATAGTCACACTGTTGTACTTTCAAATACTAGATGTTATTCCCTCTTTCAGTTTTTTTTTTTTTTTTTGTATCCATTAGCCATCTCCGCTTCCCTCCCTGCTCACTCTCTCCACTACCCTTCTCATACTCTGGTAACCATCATTCTACTTTCTATCTCTGTGAGTTCAACTGTTAATTTTTAGCTTCCACAAATAAATGAGACCGTGTGAAGTTTGTCTTTCTGTGCCTGGCTTATTTCACTTAACAAAATGAGCTCCACTTGCATACACTTGCTACAAATGACAGGTTCTCGTTCTTTTTAATGGCTGAATAGTACTCCATTGTGTATATATGCCACATTTTCTTTATCTGTCTGTCGATGGATGCTTGGGTTACTTCCAAATCTTGGCCATTGTGAATAGTGCTGCAATAAACATGAGAGTGCAGATGTCTCCTTGATATACTGATTTCCTTTCTTTTGGCTATGTACCTAGCAGTGGGATTGCTGGATCATATGGTAGCTCTATTTTTAGCTTTATGAGAAACCTCCAAGCTCTTCTCCATAGTGGCTAATTTATACTAATTTACATTCCCGCCAACAGTGTACAATGGTTCCTTTTTCTCCACATCCTTGCCAGCATTTGATATTGCCTGTCTTTTGGATAAAAGCCATTTTTACTGGAGTTAGATGATATATCATTGCAGTTTGATTTGCATATCTCTGATGAGTAATTATATTGAGCACCTTTTGATATACCTGTTTGTAGTTTGTAATGTCGTCTTTTGAGAAATATCTATTTAGATTTTTTTTGCTCATTTTAAAATTGTATTATTTTATTTTTTCCTATACAGTCGTTAGAGCTCCTTATATATTCTGGTTATTAATCCTTTGTCAGATGGATAATTTGCAAATATTTCACCCCATTCTGTAGGTTGTCTCTTCATTTTTTTGATTGTTTCCTTTGCTGTGCAGAAGCTTTTTCATGTGATGTGATCCCATTTGTTCATTTTTGCCTTGGTTGCCTGTGCTTGTGGGATATTACTCAAGAAATCCTTGCCCTGAAGAATTTCCCTCATGTTTTCTTTTAGTAGTTTCATAGTTTGAGGTCTTAGATTTAAGTCTTTAATCCCATTTTGATTTGATTTTTTTCCATATGGCAAGGGATAGGGGTCTAATTACATTCTTCTGCATATGGATATCCAGTTTTTCCAGCACCTTTTATTGGAGACACTGTCCTTTCCTCATTGCATGTTCTTGGTACTTTTGTAAAAAATGAGTTCACTGTGGATGTATGGATTTATTTCTGGTTTCTCTCTTCTGTTCCATTGGTCTATATGTGTTTTTATGCCAGTACCGTTTTGTTTCGGTTACTATATCTCTGTAGTATAATTTGAAGTCAGGTAATGTAGTTTCTCCAGTTTTTCTCTTTTTGCTTAGGATAGCTTTGGCTATTCTGGGTATTTTCTGATTCCATATACACTTTAGAACTGTTTTTTCTATTTATGTGTTAATGTCATTGGTATTTTTGATAGGAATTGCTCTGAATTTGTAGATTGCTTTGAGAAATATGGACATTTTAACAATAATGATTATTCTAATCAATGAACATGAAATATCTTTCCATGTTTTTGTATGCTCTTTAATATCTTTCATCAGTGTTTCATAGTTTTCATTGTAGAGATCTTTCACGTCTTTGGTTAATTCCTAGGTATTTAATTTTATATGTAGCTATTGTAAATGGGATTATTTTCTCAATTTCTTTTTCAGATTATTTGCAGTTGGCATATAGAAATGCTACTGATTTTTGTATTTGATTTTGTATTCTGCAACTTGACTGAATTTGTTTATCAGTTCTAATAGTTTTTTGATGGGAACTTTAGGTTTTTCCAAATATAAGATCATATCATCTGCAAACAAGGATAACTTGACTTCTTCCTTCCCAATTTGGATGCTCTTTATTTCTCTCTTCTCTAATTGCTCTAGCTAGGACTTTCAGTACTATGTTGAACAGCAGTGGTGAAAATGAGCATCTTTGTTTTGTTCTAAATATAGGAGGAAACATCCTTGCATCCCTTGGATAAATCTCACTTGGTCATGATGGATGATCTTTTTAATGTGTTGTTGATTTTGGTTTGCTAGTATTTTGTCGAGGATTTTTGCATCAATGTTCATGAGGGATGGTGACCTGTAGTTTTCTTTTTTAAATGCATTTTTGTCTGGTTTTGGTATTAGGGTAACACTGGCCTCGTAGAATAAGTTTAGAAGTATTGGTTCCTCCTCTGCTTTTTGGAATAGTTTGAGCAGGATTGATATTAGTTCTTCTTTCGTTGTTTGGTAGAATTCAACAGTAAAGCCATCAGGTCCCAGGTTTTTCTTTGCTGGGAGAATTTTTATTATGGCTTCAATCTCATTACTTGTTATTGGTCTGTTCAGGTTTTGGATTTCTTCATGGTTCAATGTTGGTAGGTTGTATGTATATAGGAATTTATCAATTTCTTCTAAGTTTTCTCATTTATTGGTATATAGTTTGTCACAGTAGCCTCTAATGATCCTTTGAATTTCTGTAGTATCAGTTTTAATGTCTCCTTTTTCATCTCTGATTTTATTTATTTGGGTCTTCTCTTTTTTTTCTTAGTCTGGCTAAGTTTGCCATTTTTGTTTATCTTTTCAAAAAACAACTTTTTGTTTTGTTTATCTTTTTTTTTTTCTTTTTAAACGGAGTCTCACTCTGTCGTCCAGGCTGGAGTGCAATAGCACAATCTCAGCTCACTGCAAGCTCCGCCTCCCAGGTTCACGCCATTCTCCTGCTTCAGCTTCCTGAGTAGCTGAGACTACAGGTGCCCGCCACCACACCCAGCTATTTTTTTGTATTTTTTTTTAGCACAGACAAGGTTTCACCATGTTAGCCAGGATGGTCTCAATCTTCTGACCTCGTGATCTGCCCGTCTCGGCCTCCCAAAATGCTGGGATTACAGGTGTGAGCCACCGTGCCTGGCCTTGTTTATCTTTCATATTTTCTTTGTTTCAATTTCATTTATTTCTGCTCTGATCTTTATTTCCTTTCTCCTATTAACTTTGGGTTTGATTTGCTTTTGTAGGTTGCATAATAGGTTGTTTATCTGAAGGTTTTCTTCTTTTTTGGTGTAAGCACTTATAGTTATAAACTTCCCTTTTAGTACTTTTGCTGTATCCCATTAGTCTTGATAGGTTGTGTTTCCACTATCATTTGTTTCAAGAAATTTTTCAGTTTGCTTCTTAATCTCTTCATTAACCCATTGGTCACTCAGGAGCATATTGTTTAATTTACATGGGTTTGTATAGTTTCCAAATTTTCTCTTGGTACTGATTTTTAGTTTCATTCAATTGTGATCAGAGAAGATACTTGATATTATTTCAATTTTCTGAATGTCTTAAGACTTGTTTTGTGGCCTAACATATGGCCTATCCTGATCTATACTTGAGAATAATCCATGTGCTTAGGAGAAGTGTGTGGAGTATTCTGCAGCTGTTGGATGAAATGTTCTATAAATATTTATTACGTCCATTTGGTCTATCGGGCAGATTAAGTTTGATGTTTCTTTGTTGATTTTCTGTCTGGATGATCTGTCCAATGCTGAAAGTTGGGTGTTGATGTTTCCCGCTATTATTGTCTTGGGATATGTCTCTCTCAAGCTCTAATAATATTTTCTTTGTATATCTGGGTGCTCCAGTGTTGGGTGCATATATATTTATAGTTGTTATATCCTCTTGCTGAATTGATTCCTTTATCATTATATAATGACTTTCCTTGCCTCTTTTGATAGCTTTTGTCTTGAAACCTAGTCTGTCTGATATAAGTGTAGCTACTCCTGCTCTTTTTTGGTTTCCATTTGCATGGGATATCTTTTTTTATCCTTTTATTTTCAGTCTTTGTGTGTCTTTATAGACGAAGTATGTTTCTGGTAGTCAACAGATCATTGGGTCTTGCTTTTTAAAATTTAATTTTAATCCATTGAATCCATTCAATTCTGCGTCTTTTGATTGGAGAGTTTAATCCATTTATATTCAGTGTTATTATGGATAAGTAAAGACTTACTCCTGCCATTTTGTTATTTGTTTTCTAGTTGTTTTGTGGTCTTCTCTTCCTTCTTTCTTTCCTTCTTGTCTTCCTTTCAGTGAAAGTGATTTTCTCTGGTTGTATGATTTAGTTTCTTGCTTTTTATTTTTTTTGCGTATCCATTGTATGCTTTTAAATTTTAGGTTACTATGAGGCTTGCAAATAATACCTTATAATCCATTATTTTAAACTGATGACAACTTAACTCTGATTGCATAAACAAATAAGCAAAAAGAAAATTAATGCAAATGCTACATTTTAACTTTGTCATCCCACTTTTAAACTTTTTGTTGTTTCTACTTTATCTTATTATACTGTGTATATCTTGAAAAGTTGTTGTAGTTATTATTTTTGATAAGTTCATCTTTTTGTCTTTCTACTTAAAATATAAGTAATTAGCACAATTATAGTGCTATAATTTTCTGTTTTTCTGTGTACTTACTATTACCAGTGAGTTTTCTACCTTCAGATGGTTTCTTATTGCTCCTTAATGCCTTTTTTCTTTCAAACAAAAGAAATCCCTTTAGCATTTCTTGTAGGACAGTTCTGGTGTTGATGAAAGGCCTCAGTTTTTGTTTGTCTGGGAAAGTCTTTATTTCTCCTTTATGAAGGCTATTTTTGCCAGATACGCTATTCTAGGATAAAATATATTTTCCCTTCAGCACTTTAAATATGCCATGCCACTCTTTCCTGGCCTGTAAGGTTTCCACTGAAAAGTCTGCTGCCAGATGTATTGGAACTCCATTGTATGTTATTTATTTCTCTTCTTTTGCTGATTTTAAAATCTTTTCTTTATCCTTGATCTTTGCAAGTTTATTAGTAAATGCTTTGAGGTTAAATCTGTTTGGTATTCTGTAGCCTTCTTTTACTTGAATATTGCTATCTTTCTCTAGGTTTGGGAAGTTCTGTTATTATCCCTTTGAACACACTTTCTCTCTCTCTCTCTCTCCCCCCACCTACTCTTTAAGGTCAATAACTTAGATTTGCCCCTTTGAAGCTATTTTATAGATATTTTGGGCATTTCCTTCTTTTTTATTCTTTTTTCCTTTGTCTCTGCTGACCATGTATTTTCAAATAGCCTGTCTTCATGCTCACTAGTTCTTTCTTCTGCTTGATCAATTCTGCTATTAAGGGACTCTGATGATTCTTCAGTATGTCAGTTGCATTTTTGACCTCCAGATTTTCTGCTTGATTCTTTTTAATTATTTCAATTTATTTGTTAAATGTATTTGATAAAATTCTGAATTCTTTCTTTGTGTTATGTTGAGTGTCTTTGAACGTTCTCAGCACAGCTATATTGGATTCTCTGTCTGAAAGGTCACACATCTCTGTCTCTATAGGATTGGTCCCTGGTGCCTTATTTAGTTTGTTTAATGAGGTCATGTTTTCCTGGATGATCTTGAAGTTGTGGTGTTTGTCAGTGTCTGGGCATTGAAGAGTTAGGTATTTATTGTAGTCTTTGTAATCTGGGCTTGTTTTTGCCATCCTCCTTGGGAAGGCTTTCCTGGCATTTGAAGGGATTTCAGTATTATGATCTAAGTTTTTGGTAACTGCAGCCTTTTCTGCATTAAGGGGTACCCCAAGCCCAGTAATGCTATGGTTCTTATAGACTTGTAGAGGCATCACCTTGGTGCTCTTGAATGAGATCTGAAAGAATTCTCTGGATTACTGGGCAGAGACTCTTGTTCTCTTCCTTTACATTCTCCCAAACAAATGGAGTCTCTCTTTCTCTGTGCTGAGGTGCCTGGAGATTGGTGAGGGTTGACACAAGCAGCCTTGTGGCCACCATCACTATTAGACCTGAGGCCAGCACAGCACTGGATCTTGCTCAAGTGGGCATCCTTATTTTGTTCTGGATCTTAGAGGAAAGAATTTCCATTTTTCACTGTGGAGTATAATGTTAGCTATTGGCTTATAATATATGGTTTTTATTGTGTTGAGGTACATTCCTTCTGTACCTAATTTGTTGAGGATTTTTTTTTTTTTTTTTTTTTTTTTTGAGACGGAGTCTCACGCTGTTGCCCAGGCTGGAGTGCAGTGGCGCGATCTCGGCTCACTGCAAGCTCCGCCTCCTGGGTTCCCGCCATTCTCCTGCCTCAGCCTCCTGAGTAGCTAGGACTACAGGCACCCGCCACCGCGCCCGGCTAATTTTTTTTTTGTATTTTTAGTAGAGACGGGGTTTCACTGTGGTCTCGATCTCCTGACCTTGTGATCTGCCCGCCTCGGCCTGTTGAGGATTTTTATTATGAAATAAAATTTGGTCAAATGATGTTTCTGCATCTAATGAGATGATCTGCAATAAGCCAGGCACAGAAAGGTAAATACTGCATGTTTTCACTTACATGTGGAATCTGAAACAATGAAACCCATGGTAGAAGAGGGTAGTATGCTGTTTACCAGAGGCTGGGGGTTGGGGGAATGGGGAGATGATCGTCAAAGGACACAAAGCCTCAGTTAGACAGGAACAATATGTGTATGTGTGTATATATATGTATATATATGTAATATATATATGAGATCTATTGTACAGTGTGGTGAATACAGTTAGTAATAAGTGTATTGTGCATTTCGAAATTACTAAGACTAAATTTCAAATGTTCTTACCACAATTTTTTTTTTTGAGACTGACTCACTCTGTCACCCAGACTGGAGTGCAGTAGCACGATCTCAGCTTACCGCAACCTCCGCCTCGCAGGTTCAAGTGATTCTCCTGTTTCAGCTTCTTGAGTAGCTAGGATTACAGGCATGCACCATCACACCCAGCTAATTTTTTGTATTTTTAGTAGAGACGGGGTTTCACCATGTTGGCCAGGCTGATCTAAAACTCTTGACCTCAAATGATCCCCCTGCCTTGGCCTCCCAAAATGCTGGGATTATAGGAGTGAGTCACTGCACCCAGCCACACCACAAAAATTGATATGTATTTGAGGTGGTGGATATGTTAATTAGCATGATGTAATGATTCCACATTGTATTCATAAATCATAGCATCACTTTCTACCCCATAAACATATAACTATAATTTCTCAATTTACAATGAAAGAAAAGTAAAGGATTAGTAAAGAGAAGATTAACTAGATATGCTAAAGCTAGGCCAGGGAATGTCTTTGAATATCATGTCTCTCCTATGATCAAACTGCTTCAGGGGTCCCCCAAATCTCTTAGAACAAAGTCTCAGCTTCTCTCCATGACCTGCAGGGTTCTTCATGATTGACCTCAGCTAACTTCTCAGACATGGTCTTCTACCATGCTCTCTCTCATTCTGCTTCTTCCTCTTCTGCCTTGCTATTCATCAATTCATCAGCACACCAAGCTCTTTTTTTTTTTTTTTTTGCCTCAGGATCTTTGCCCTTGCTTCTCTCTTTCTGAATTTCTCTTACTTCCAGGTCTGAATTCAGGTACCTGCTGAAATGTCAGCTCCACAGAAAACCATCCCAGATCACCAAATTTAAGCCACTTCCTGAGACTGGCTTAGTCTCCCAGCCTACATCTTTCTGCCATCCTGGAAGCCTCCTGTCCTTGAACATTGGACTCCAAGTTCTTCAGTTTTGGGACTCTTGGATCTTTGACCACAGACTGAAGGCTGCACTGTTGGCTTCCCTACTTTTAGGGTTTTGGGACTCAGATTGGCTTCCTTGCTCCTCAGCTTGCAGACGACCTATTATGGGACCTCACCTTGTGATTATATGAGGAAACTTGGATTCAAATAATTTAAACAATTTCCTTATCAGTATACAACTATAACTTGCCCACTAGTGTGTCCTATTACAAAGTCTGCCTTTAAAACGAAAATAGAGAGGACCCACAGACCCTCTGATGGAGGCAGATTGCTCCTGAGGGAGCTGGGAGACACCCTAAATACTGTGCTAGTATCCATGGCTGAGAGACCCACAGACAGTTCACATCACAGGACTCTGTGCAGACAACCCCCGGTACCAACCCGGAGTCTGGAAGACTAGATCCACAAGATAGATAACAATCACTACAGCTCAGCTCTCAGAAAGCCACATCCATAGGAATAGGGGGAGAGAACTACATCAAGAGAACACACTGTGGGACAAAAGAATCTGAACAACAGCCTTCAGTCCTAGACCTTCCCTCTGACAGAGCCTACCCAAATGACAAGGAACTGGAAACCAAAACTGGTAATATGACAAAACAAAGTTCTTTATAACTCCCAAAAAAATCACACTAACTCACCAGCAATGGACCCAAACCAAGAAGAAATTCCTGATTTGCCTGAAAAAGAATTCAAGAAGTTAATTATTAAGCTAATCAGGGAGACACCAGAGACATGGGAAGCCCAATTTAAGGAAATCCAAAAAATGATACAAGAAGTGAAGGGAGAAATATTCAAGGAAATAGATAGCATAAATAAAAAACAATAAAAACTTCAGGAAACAATGGACACACTTATAGAAATGCAAAATGCTCTGGAAAGTCTCAGCAATAGCATTGAACAAGTAGAAGAAAGAAATTCAGAGGTCTAAGACAAGGTCTTTTAGTTAACTCACTCCACAAAGACAAAGAAAAAAGAATAAGAAAATACGAACACAGCCTCCAAGAAGTCTGGGATTAGGATAGATGACCAAAGCTAAGAATAATCGGTGTTCTTGAGGAAGAAGAGAAATCTAAAAGTTTGGAAAACTTATTTCAGGGAATAACAGAGGAAAACTTCCCCAGCATTGCTAGAGAGCTAGACATCCAAATACAAGAAGCACAAAGAACACCTGGGAAATTCATGGCAAAAAGATCGTCACCTAGGCACATTGTCATCAGCTAATCTAAAGTTAAGACGAAGGAAAGAATTTTAAGAGCAGTGAGACAAAAGTACCAGGTAACCTACAAATAAAAACCTATTAGATTAACAGCAGATTTCTCAGCAGAAACCCTAGAAGCTAGAAGGGATTGGGGCCCTATCTTCAACCTCATCAAACAAAACAATTACCAGTCAAGAATTTTGTATTCAGCAAAACTATGCTTCATATATGAAGGAAAGACACAGTCTTTTTCAGACAAACAAATTCTGAGAGAATTCACCACTACCAAGCCACCACTGCAAGAACTGCTAAAAGGAGCTCTAAATCTTGAAACAAATCCTGGAAACACATCAAAACAAAACCTCTTTAAAGCATAAATCTCACAGGACCTATAAAACAAAAATACAATTTAAAAAACAAAAACAAAAACAAAAAAACCAAGGTATACAGGCAACAAATAGCATAATGAATGGAATGGTACCTCACATCTCAATACTCATGTTGAATGTAAATGGCTTAAATATTCCACTTAAAAGATATAGAATTGTAGAATGGATAAGAATTCACCAACCAAATACCTGCTGCCTTCAAGAGACTCACCTAACACATAAGGAGTCACACAAACTTAAGGTAAATGGGTGGAAAAAGACATTTTTGGAATATGGACACCAAAAGCAAGTGGGAGTAGCTATTCTCATAACAGACAAAACAAACTTTAAAGCAACAGCAGTTAAAAAAGACAAAGAGAGCATTATATAATGATAAAAGGCTTAGTCCAACAGGAAAATATCACAATCCTAAACATATATGCACCTAACACTGGAGCTATCAAATTTATAAAACAATTACTAATAGACCTCAGAAATGAGACAGGCAGCAACACAATAATAGTGGGAGACTTCAGTACTCCACTGACAGCACTAGACAGGTAATCAAGACTGCAGGTCAACAAAGAAACAATGGATTTAAACTATACCTTGGAACAAATAGACTTAACAGATATATACAGAACATTCCATCCAACAACCACAGAATATACATTCTCTTCAACAGTGCATGGAACTTTCTCGAAGACAGACCATATGATAGGCCACAAAATGAGCCTCAATAAATTTAAGAAAATTCAAATTATATCAAGCACTCTGTCAGACCACAGTGGAATAAAACTGAAAATCAACTCCAGAATGAACCTTCAAAACCACGCAAATACACGGAAATTAAATAACCTGCTCTTGAATGATCATTGGGTCAAAAATCAAATCAAGATGGAAATTAAAAAATTCTTTGAACTGAATGGCAACAGTGACACAACATATCAAAATCTCTGGGACACAGCAAAGGCGATGCTAAAAGGAAAGTTTACAGCCATAAATGCCTACATCAAAAAGTCTGAAAGAGCACAAACAGACAATCTAAGGTCACACTTCAAGGAACTAGAGAAACAAGAACAAACCAAACCCAAACCCAGCAGAAGAAAGGAAATAACCATGATCAGAGCAGAACTAAATGAATTTGAAACAAACAAACAAAATACAAAAGATAAGTGAAACAAAAAGCTGGTTATTTGAAAAGATGAATAAAATTGATAGAACGCTAGCAAGATTAACCATGAAAAGAAGAGAGAAAATCCAAATTAGCTCAAGAAGAAATGAAATAGGAGATATTACAACTGACACCACATAAATACACAAGATAATTCAAGGCTACTATGAATACCATTACACACATAAACTGGAAAATCTAGAAGAGATGGATAAATTTCTGGAAAAATACAACCCTCCTAGTTTAAATCAGGGAGAATTAGATACCTTGAACAGACCAATAACAAGCAAAGAGATTGAAATGGTAGTTAAAAAATTACCAAAAAAAAAAAAAAAAAAAAAAAAGTCTAGGACCAGACGGATTCACAGCAGAATTCTACTAGACATTCAAAGAAGAATTGGTACCAGTCCTATTGACACTATTCCACAAGATAAAGAGGGAACCCTCCCTAATTCATTCTATGAAGCCAGTATCACCCTCATACCAAAACCAGGAAAGGACATAATCAAAAAAGAAAACTGCAGACCAATATTCCTGATGAACATAGATACCAAAATCATTAACAAACTAGTAGCTAACTGAATCTAACAATGTATCAAAAAGATAATCCACCATGATCAAATGGGTTTCATACCAGGGATGCAGGGATAGTTTAACATATGCAAGTCAATAAATGTGATACAGCACATAAACAGAATTAAGAACCAAAATCACATGATCATCTCAATAGATGCAGAAAAAGCATTCAACAAAATCTAGCATCCCTTTATCATTAAAACTCTCAACAAAACTGGTACGCAAAGGACATCTATGACAATAAAATGTCATAATGTAACAATGTAATAAAAGTAATAAAAGTCATCTATGACAAACCTACAGCCAACATAATACGGAATGGGGAAAAGTTGAAAGTATTCCCTCTGAGAACTGGAACAAGATAAGGATGCCCGCTCTCATCACTCCTCTTCAGCATAATACTGGAAGTCCTTGCCAGAGCAATCAGACAAGAGGAAGAAATAAAGGGCATCCAAATCATGAAAGAGGAAGTCAAACGGTTGCTGTTTGCTGATGATACGAACGTTTACCTAGAAAACCCTAAAGACTCCTCCAGAAAGCTCTTAGAACTCATAAAAGAATTCAGCAAACTTTCTGGATACAAAATTCATGTGCACAAATCAGTACTTCTTCTATACACCGACAGTGACCAAACTGAGAATCAAATCAAGAACTCAATCCCTTTGACAATAGCTGCAAAAACAACAAAACAAAACAAAACAAACAAAAAATATCCACAAAACTCAGGAATATACCTAACCAAGGAAGTGACATACCTCTAAAAGGAAAACTACAAAACACTGCTGAAAGAAACCATAGATGACACAAACAAATGGAAACACATCCAATGCTCATGGATGGGTAGAATCAATATTGTAAAAATGACCATACTTCCAAAAGCAATCTACAAATTCAATGCAATTTCCATCAAAATACTACCATCATTCTTCACAGAATTAGGAAAAACAATGATAAAATTCATATGGAACCAGAAAAGAGCCCACATAGCCAAAGCAGGACTAAGCCAAAACAAACAAACAAAAATAAACAAAACAACCAACCAACCAAACAACAACAACAACAAAAACAAAAAAACCTAACAAATCAGGAGGCATCACATTACCTGATTTCAAACTACAAGGCCATAGTCACCAAGACAGCATGGTACTGGTATAAAAATAGGCACAGAGACCAATGGAACAGAATAGAGAATCCGGAAATAAACCCAAGTACTTACAGCCAACTGATCTTCGACAAGCAAACAAAAACATAAAATGGGGAAAGGACACCCTTTTCTTTTTCTTTTTTTTGAAACTGAATTTTATTTTTTTAAACTATATTTTAAGTTCCGGGGTACATGTGCACAAAGTGCAGGTTTGTTACATAGGTATACATTTGCCATGTTGGTTTGCTGCAACCATCAACTTGTCATTTACATTAGGTATTTCTCCTAATGCTATCCCTCCCCCAGCCCCTTACCCCCCAACAGGCCCTGGTGTGTGATGTTTCCCTCCCGTGTCCATGTGTTCTCATTGTTCAACTCCCACTTACGAGTGAGAAAATGTGGTGTTTGATTTTTGTCTTCTTGTGTTACTTTGCTGAGAATGATGTTTTCCAGTTTCATCCATGTCCCTGCAAAGGACATGAACTCATCCTTTTTTATGGCTGCATAGTATTCCTTGGTGCATATGTGCCACATTTTCTTTATCCAGTCTATCATTGATGGGCATTTGGGTTGGTTCCAAGACTTTACTATTGTGAACAGTGCTGCAATAACACATACATGTGCATGTGTCTTTATAGTAGAATGATTTATAATCCTTTGGGTATATACCCAGTAATGGGATTGCTGGGTCAGATGGTATTTCTAGTTCTAGATCCTTGAGGAGTTGCCACACCATCTTCCACAATGGTTGAACTAATTTACACTCCAACCAACTGTGTAAAAGTGTTCCTATTTCTCCACATCTTCTCCAGCATCTGTTGTTTCCTGACTCTTTAATGATCGACATTCTAACTGGCTTTAGATGGTATCTCATTGTGGTTTTGATTTGCATTTCTCTGATGACCAGTGACGATGAGCATTTTTTCATAATTTTGTTGGCTGTATAAATGTCTTCTTTTGAGAAGTGAAGGACACCCTTTTCAACAAATGGTGCTGGGATAATTGGTTAGCCACATGTAGGAGAATGAAACTAGATCCTCATCTCTCACCATATACAAGAATCAATTGCAGGTGGATTAAGGACTTAAATATAAAGCCTGAAACTATAACAACTCTAGAAGATAACATTGGAGAAACCCTTCTATACATTGAGTAAGGCAAGGATTTCAACACTAAGAACCCAAAAGCAAATGCAATAAAAACAAAGATAAATTGCTGGTACTTAATTAAGCTAAAGAGCTTTTGCATGGCACAAGAAACAGTCAGCAGAGTAAACAGACAACTTACAGAGTGGGAGAAAATCTTCACAATCTATACATTTGACAAAGGATGAATATCCAGAATCTACAATGAACTCAAACAAATCAACAAGAACAAACAATTCCATCAAAAAGTGGGCTAAGGACATGAATAGCCAATTCTCAAAAAATGATATACGAATGACCAAGACACATGAAAAAATGCTCAACATCACTAATGATCAGGGAAATGCAAATCAAAACCACTATGTGATACCACCTTAGTCCTGCAAAAATGGCCATAATAAAAAAGTGGAAAAACAGTAGATGTTGGTGGAGATGCGGTGAACAGGGAACACATCTACACTGCTGGTGGGAATGTAAACTAGCACAACCACTATAGAAAACAGTGTGGAGATTCCTTAAAGAACTAAAAGTAGAACTACCATTTGATCCAGCAATCTCACTATTGAGTATCTACCCAGAGGAAAAGAAGTCATTATATGAAAAAGACACTTGCACATTCATGTTTATAGCAGCACAATTCACAACTGCAAAAACATGTAACCAACCCAAATGCCCATCAATCAATGAGTGGATAAAAAAACTGTATAAATATATATATTTATACACACATGATGGAATACTGCTCAGTCATAAAGAGGAATGAATTAATGGCATTTGCAGCCACCTGGATGAGATTGGAGACTATTATTCTAAGCAAAGTAACTCAGGAATGGAAAACCAAACATCCTATGTTCTCACTCATAGGTGGAAACTAAGCTATGAGGATGCAAAGGCATAAGAATGTCACAATGAACTTTGGAGACTCAGGGTGAAAGGATGAGAAGGAGGCGAGGGATAAAAGACTACCAATAGGGTGCAGTGTATACTGCTTGGGTGATGGGTGCACCAAAATCTCACAAATCACCACAAAAGAACTTACTCATGTAACCAAAAACCACCTGTTCCCCAATAACTTACAGAAAAATAATCACTGGGGAACACTGTATAATAATAACAGTCATTTTCTCATAAAGACAAAACAAAACCCCACGGAAATCAACAACAACAAAAAAGGCTACTTCCCAACCAACTGTTTCCTAAATCCTTATTCTGTTCATCTTTATTCACAGAATGTATCAATACCTGAAATGATATTGTATATTGATTAAATTGTTTATTGTTTGCCTTCCCAACTAGAAAGTAAATTACACGTGGGTTGGGACTTTATCTTACTGCTGAATCCAAGCACCTTGTACAGTGATTGGCATACAGTAGTCACTCAATATACATTTACCGAATAAAGGAATGAAAGCCCTATGGGTGGGATAAGGATTCTGCTCTCTTGTTTTGCAGCCCAGAAATACTGATGGAAGGTTTTTGTAAGCAAAGTACATAATGTGATCAGAGTGGTGCTTTTAGAAACTGAAATTATGGCAGCAAATGTACAGGAGAGATTGAAATAGGAAGAAATGAGAGGTGCAGAGACCAGTTAAGACACTGTGAGAGTGGAGAGTAAAGAGAAATGTTTAGGAAGTTCAATAGGAATAAATTTATTGATTGAGGTAAAAGGAGAGACTAAGTCAACAGTGACTTGAAAATTTCAAGTGGGAAGATGGTTGCATCATAAATAAAAGTATTATAATGAAAAAGAGAAGGTTTTGGAGCAAAGGTGAAGAGTTTAGTTTTGCAAATAATGGTTTTTCAAATATCAGTATGACTAATGCAGAAATGTCTAGCAGGAAACTGAGAATGAGAGCTTGAGTACTGAGAGAGAAATTTGGTTTGGCATGAAATTTGGGTTTTAGAATCAGTAACAGGGTGATTGTTAAAGCTATGTGCATAACTGAGATTACAAAAGGTACACAGAAGGGGTCCAAGGGACACCTCAAGAAACACAGACATTTAAGGAATGGAAGGAAAAGGAAAGTCAGAGAAGAATTTCTTTGGATATCATGGTTTTCAAGTTTTTCAAAAGTAGAACAATTGGGAAAGGGTTATATAAATGGAAACTCAACAGAGAATGGGGAGTTTCACAAAAGAACAGGTAATCCCTGATGTCACAGCCTAATAGAAAACAAGGACAATGAGGCTGGGCACGGTGGCTCATGCCCGTAGTCTCAGCACTTTGGGAGGCTGAGGCAGGTGGATCACCTGAGGCCAGGAGTTTGAGACCAGCCTGGCCAACATGGTGAAACTCCATCTCCACTAAAAATATAAAACTAGCCGGGTGTGGTGGTGCATGCCTGTAATCCCAGCTACTCAGGAGGGTGAGGCAGGAGAACTGATTGAACCTAGGAGGTGGAGGTTGCAGTGAGCCAAGATCACACCACTGCACTCCAGCCTGGACAACAAGAGCAAAACTCCATCTGGAAAAAAAAAAAAAAAAAAAAAAAAAAAAAAAAAAAAAAAAAGAAAAAGAAAAAGAAAACAAGGACAATGAGCATTGGGAAAAGAGACTGAATATGGTGGAGACAGGTGGTCACTGGCAATCACTGAGAAAGTGTTTGCTCTGGTCATGCCACCTTACCTGAGCTTTGAAAGAGGGGGAAGAATTCGGAAGCAGAAATAATAAAGAAGGAGACAAACTCTATGATGCCAGACCTCTCAGAAGCATTCAGCTCAGCTGGCCACCCCTTTCTGGAAGCACTCTTCTCTTCACTTTCAGGGTTTTCTCTTTATATCCTTGGTGGCTCTTTTTCTGTGGCTCCTTTTACCCTTTTCAACCTTTGGACACTGGATTTTTAAGGTTTTGTTCTAGGTCTTTTTCTTCTTTTAAAGATTGTATTCTTCTTAGACTTTCCTTTCTTTTCTATCCCCTCTTTTTTCTCTCTTTCCAGGTGATCTTAAATGTTCTCATAGATTTAAATGCCACTTTTATGCTAAATATGCCAAATTTATACCTCTAGGCCAGGACACTTTTCTGAGTTCCCAATTCACATATCTGCAGTTGACAGTTCCATTTAGATGTCACATAGTCATTTAAACTTAATGTATCTAAAACAGAACTCTTACTTCTACCACATATATTCCTTCCTGTCTTAACCAAGAGCTCCACAAATCTATCCACTTGCTCATGTCAGAAGCCTCAGAATCATCCTAATTATTCATTTTCCCTCACTCCCCCCACAGAATCTATCAGCAAGTCCTGTTGATTCCATCTCCTTAAGTTTTTGCAAATTCACCCCCCTTACTCTGTCTTTGCTGCCACCATGGTAGACCAGGCTGCTACAGTAGCCTCTTAATTGCTCTGTCTGCTTTCGCTTTTGCTTTCCTCTAGTTCCTTCTTCATATACCTGCAAGGGGTATCATTTTCTTATTTCCATCTAAAAATCCTTCAATGGCTAGCTGTTGAATTCCAAATAAATTCTAAGCTACTAATTAAGCTGTCTCCACCTACCTAAGATCATCTTGATTTTACCCTTGCTCACTGCACTTTAATGACAGTGGCCTTTCGGCTCCTCAAACAAGCCAGGATCTTTCTACCTCAGGGCCTTTGCGCAAGCTGTTCCCTCAGCTGGAATTGCCATTTTCCTCACTCTTCCAAGGGCTCCTTTTCATCCTTCAGGTCTTATCCAAAATAGTTCCTCACTGAAGAGGCCTTCTCTACCTATCTTCAGTAGGGTCTCTGATTACTCTTTATTTCAGCTCCTTGTTTCTTAATAACATTAACATGAGTGATAGTGTGTTGTATTTTTCTTTGGGTAGGGATTCTTATTTCCTTAACTAGAAAGTGGAACCTCAGCTTACTTTTTATTTCCCTAACATCTAGCATAATGCTTGCCACAAAGTGAGAGAAACTCACTAAATATTTAGTAAATAAATGAATAATACTTTCAAAACATTGGCAACAACTGGAGTGAGATGCAGAGGGCAAGAACTCCCAGGAATCTCTGACTTGAGAGGAGGCTTTCCAGGATGTACTTGTGCATGTTTGCAGAGAGGGTGAGACCGAAGAGGGAAGGGGGGGCGGCTTCCTGATGAGGTAAAGTACCCAAAAAGGAATCGGGTTAAGGGCACAGTTGGAGGGGTTAGCCCAGGCAGTGTGAAAGGACAGTGCTTCCACGGTGGGGGTATGATGTGGCCTCAGTATGAGTGGAGGGAAGGATTAGGAATGCTTACGTCCGTCCTTTCAATTATAGACAAGGAGAAGGTGCGATCATGTGTGGGGAGTCAGAGGCTTGGAATAGGCAAAAAGACATGGGCTGTGAAGGTCTGAGAAGGGGTCAAGGACAGGTTAATAAGAGGTCTGCTGGTTGGAAGAGCTCATCCAATGTCAGAGAGAGGGAATTTGTAGTAGGACTTTACAGGAGCCAAATTAATCTAATGTTACCAGCAGTATTAATATGGGATTCTCAAAAGAATTCCTTGAGAATGCAGAAAAAAATTCCCAGGTCAATTTTATTCTTAATCTTTATATATGTGGGACAGATATTAATCTACTATACTTTTTCCAAAAAATAGCTTAATCTTTTTACATTGGTTTATTAATAACAATAGACTGAAGAAGAACTTTCATGGTTTGGTTACGGCAAAAATGTTACATTTCATGGTTTGCTTTGCTTTTCATTCCAATAATACATTTGCTTGGCCCAGTGCTCTCAGAGTGGGTTTTAAACCACTGACTCTGACTCTAAAGAATGGGACACGGCCAAGTGACAATGTGCTCAGTGTTTCATCCTGAGTAGAAAAGAGTGCCTACTTTCTTTCATTCTGAATTTAGGGTTGCCCCTTTCTCCTACAGGGGTGGTTTGTGGGGGTGAATAGAAGGTTGTGAAATCTGAGAACAGCACTCTGGAGTTCCTCTGGGGGTGAGCGAAGACTCTGCCCACTTTCTCCCTACACTCTGGTTCAGGCTTCCAGGATGATCACATTTCACTGAGTGCAAGGGATCTCAATAGCCAGCAACTGAACCCCCAGCCTCAATAACTTTCTCCACTCTGATTTCAAAGGAGCTAGGGATGTTTCCTGGTTGAAAGCCTAGGGGCCTTTTGTTGCCAGCTTAGGTTTGGGAAGGATCTGGCAACAGGGTGGCAGTTTTGTCCCCCTCTATGCCAGAGAGGGAGTTGGTGTGGGTTTTCTTTGTTTCTTGCCTGGAGAGTGCATGCATCATTTCCCTTCTGTGGAGGCAAAGAGGATACCTGGGCTTCATGATGTGAACAGAAAGGTAGCACCAGACATAAAATTATGAATCCTTTAAGGTGTGCTTACAATAAAACGATGTGAATCTTCTCCAGGTATTTACCCTGACCCATCTGCTTACTCTGGCTTTGACATTCTAAGTCAAGGACCAGCTACATTTGATAAAACCATCTTTAGATGAGCACTGCATAGACACTCATTGATTTTTTTTGACTTTCAGGTCAAGCTGCCCTTGAAGTACCGGTGAGTCTCCTTGGAACTGTACAACTACATTATGTTTCTTTTCTTTTCCTAGCACTTGGGAGGCCCTGCTAATGTTTATCAGCTGATCCTTTGTACATGAACTGAGTAGCAGAAGCCCTCTTGGTGCTTATTCTCCCATGCTTGTGCTAAATAACAAACCTCTTTCTGCCTTCCAAAAATGTTGTGACTCTTTTCACTGGTAGAACCCAGTAACGATTAGTTTCAGTTAGGTTCAGGGTCAGAGAAAGGTAGGCCCACACAAGAACCCAAAAGCACCAGTTCTTCAGAATAACTGGGGAGATTCTGGAATAGCAGCATATTTCAGAGAACCTGGAGAGGCTGCCTATGTGATCTTTAGGGGCTTGGCGGAAATCACACCTAGACTTCACAATTGAATTGGGTGATGAGGCAGTCAGTCCGTGTTCTAGAAACACTCCTCACAGATCTTCAAGAACCCAGCAGCATCCTGATGGCATGGCATGGAAAGATGACTTATTTGATTGTATCTCATCATCTCTGTATTGCAGATGCTTACAAACTGCGTACCTCAGTGACTCCCAGGCAGAAGGGCAGGTGGCTGTTATTACTTACGGTATACAGTTAACACAGTAATGTGGGCCGAATGAACTTAAGGAGCCAGAGCTGATTTTGGAAAAAACGGATTACTGCTATAATGGAAAACAAATAAGTAAGACACTCTTTTTATACTGTCTTTAGACTGGGAATCCAACATTAAATAAATAATTTAGTTGCTCCTTTGAAGATACTTCCATCACACTCCACTCCCTTTGTTGTGTAATTCTCTGCCAGTTCTACATGTGCATATGGCATTAGGGTGCAAGGGTTGAGCCCCATAGGTGATGGTGCTGGAATCAAACCCAGTGACTCTGTTCATCTTGGGTGAACCATGAGGATGCTTCACGACTACATATGGGCTGGGTGGGTGGGGATGACAGGGATTGGGTGGGTTTGGGATGACAGAAAGAACTAAAGTGTGGTCGGTTAATGGGTTCTTTTTGTACTAATATATTTTTGATACTTCCTGAGTCAAAGCATTTAATTCTCTTCTAATATATACAGTGTTAAAAGTGAATCACAATACATCAGACTTTTACTCTGCATAGCAAATGTGTTGCAAGGGAATTAGTAGAACCATAAAGCAGTTGAATCAATGTAAAATAAATGTTCTTATGAGAGAGTCTTGTTATTCTCTGTGGGTGAGATAATTTTTTGATATTATATATTAATGCATGAGAATACACAGAAGTCTTCTTAATTGGAACGTCTATGATGGCTACTTGGTTGCTTAGTCAGAAATTTGACTAATGCAGATAATCACAAAGAGACTTACGTGTTGCATATTTTATTTTAGCCTAAAGCACATAAATGTAATATTCTTGATGAAGAATGTGTTCTGCAATTGGGGTTCTGCCTTATCTTTTTTTGCATAAATCTCACTCATAATGCATCATTTACTTTCCTTAATTTTAGTATTTTTTAAAATTACATTTTTTTTTTTAGTGGTGCATAAACTCAACTTTTGTGGGAGCTATCTGAGGACAGAGTCCTAGATATTTAAGATTTTTTCCCCCACATAGTTGTGTGTTCACCCCTGATTTTAAAGTATTTTTAGTATTTTAGTATATTTATATTTTGCATTTATCAAGCTTTTCTAAAGCATTCTATTTTCATAAACCATCCATCTTTCTTTCTGTACCATATGTCATCAGTTTATGCAATAATATAAAATTAAACCATGCCATTATAATTACAAATACAACTGGCATAAAAAGGTTTGGGAATGGAATGGGTGCAGTGGCTCATGCTTGTAATCCCAGCACTTTGGAAGGCCAAGGCAGACAGACTGCTTGAACCCAGGAGTTTGAGACCAGCCTGGGCAACATGGTGAGACCCCCTTTCTTCAAAAAATTAGTAAAAAATTAGCTGGGCATGGTGGTACGTGCCTGGGGTCCCAGATACTCAGGAGGCTGAGGCGGGAGGGCTGCTTGAACCTGGGAGGTTGAGGCTTCAGTGAGCCATAATTGCACCACTGCACTGCAACCTATGTGACAGAGTGAGACCCTGTCTCAAAAAAAAAAAAAAAAAAAAAAAAAAAAAAAAAAAAGTTTGGTAATGAACATGCTGACTCTTTGCAAGCATTCAAACAATGTTAAGAACAGAATTCTGTGATACTAAAGATCATTTCGTGCTCTGCAAGCCTCAGTATGTTTTGTGGGAGTTAGGAGTGTTGGTTAATCTGGCCAGTCAGTGAAGAGGAAATAAGTTCTGAGAGCTTCTACTCTATTCTAAAACAAATACAATATTTACATAAGTGGGCAAGTAAACTAAATAGTGTTTTGTGAGCTTTGATTTCCCACACACGTAACCGTGACATTTTGCTTACATATACGTGTGTGTAAGAGATAAGAAGCAGGAGAATAGGAGAGATGGACCTTTACGTCGCCGTATTGGACATAATTCCATTTTTTGCCTCATTCCAGAGCTTGTAAGAGATGTGCTGGTGAACATGCACTGGATAGATTACATTTTTATTACAAAAATCTGTGACTCATACTCATGACTTTTGAGTATAATCTTTATAATATCATAGGTAAGGTCATGAAGTTTTGAATTTACTTTTTAAAATTAAAAAATAAATTATAAGTGACAAAAATGCCCACCGTCTCTTTCAGTGAAGTTCTAGGCAGAGTAGTCTTCTTCTTAAGTGATAAGCTGCCATTTCTTGCCACAATTCTTGACCTGAGGTAGAAGCTGGCAGCTGCCTTTTCAGGCTGCAGGGTAACAAGATGGATGAGGCTCTGGGCAGGGATGGCCTGCTTTGCCCTGCTACCTCCCCGCAGCTGGCCTCAGGAATCCCTGGTATTTTGTGCCATCTCTTCAGTTGGACCATTTACTTGAACGTGTCTTGCAGATAGAAACAGCTTAGATATATTTTGGCCCTTATGTTTCCTATGCTCAAATACAGTCACACAGGTGAAAGAAAATACGTTCTGAAAATCTGTGGGTTGGAAATGTTGGCATAAAGTTGTAATTATGTTAGCAAAATCTGAGGTGGAGTGGGGGCACCTTTCTGTGTTTAGCATTCAAGAATTCTTCCTCAGAAATAATACTGAAAAACAAATGAAAACTCTGGTCCAGACTTTCTTGATTTTTTTTTTTTAATGAGATGGCTGAGGCTATGGTCAAATTATAATTTAAGACACTGGTTAGGCTAAAGTGTTTTTTCTTTTCAATAGCACAATGAATTCCAAATCAGGAGATTTAAATCCTTCTTTCTTTCAGGCAACAAATCAACAAATGTTTATTGACCTGATTTTGAAGATACAATTATGTTTCTAGTATACCTATGTACATTAGTTTATAGCTAATGTGTTCATGTGAACAATATACTGTTGGTAGATTTCCATGGCACGGTATAATTCTCTATAAGGGAATTTTTTTTTTTTTGAGGCAAGGTCTCACTCTATCACCCAGGCTGGAGTGCAGTGGCATGATCTTGGCTCACTGCAACCTCCGCCTCCCCGATTGAAGCAATTCTCCTGCCTCAGCCTCCCAAGTAGCTGGAACTACTTACTTGAAACTTCTGTGATGGCTACTTGGTTGCTTTGCCATAATGCATTGGCAGTAAGAATTAATTATTAACTTTAATATGCCAGCATTAATTCAGGAAACATCAGCTTAGATGATGTTGTAGAAACATTTTGTAATGGTAAACCCAATGTAAGGCATGTATACTATATACGTGCCACCATGCCCAACTAATTTTTGTATTTTTAGTAGAGATGGGGTTTCACCACCCTGGCCAGGTTGGCCTCCGACTCTTGACCTCAAGTGATCCACTCGCCTCAGCCTCCCAAAGTGCTGGGATTACTGGCGTGAGCCACAGTGCCCAGCCCATAAAGGAGTCTTTTAAGGAAAGGTGATTCACCTAGTATCAGATAGTAGGTGGTCATAGAAATTGTGCAGTCAATTTTGAAATTTAGTTGCCTTGAACTAGTAGGTCAGAACTAGTAGGTACATCTTCAAACAGAATCTCCTGCGGTGATGGCATCATAAAATTTGGGTTCTGCTGTGGCAGGTAGCTCGGCACTAGCATTCCATCTTGCTTTTTTGGACGGTGGTGTAACAACAGTAATGACTACCATTTACCTAGTGCTTGATAAAGCACATCTACATGTCCTAGTCTCATTTTATACAGATTGCAACTTTGTGTTTGGGGGATATCTCAATTTTACAGAGCTGTTAATGACTGCTTAATAACACACCTCCATGAAATCATAATGTTAGGGCCAGAACCCAGGTCTCTTGACTCCAATTTTTCTATTCTTTACAAAACAGCATGTGCTCAATGCTGATAGAATAATAATAACTGATAAAAAGTGCCCAGAGGCATGTGTGAGATAACATCATTGAAGAAATACTCTGTCATCAATGCTACTTTAGATTCTCATTAAGAAAAAGTTCCCCCAAAGAGGCGTATGATAATCTACTTCACAAATCCATGCCAATAGGTTGGCATGGAACTTGTAGATGCTCATATTAGTTTGAATGTTTTGGTGGGTAGAGGCTGGGGTATGTGTGTCTCCATTTTTGCTTGGTAACTGACAATAATCTTGAATAGTTAGGAGCTAGTGTGTTGTTCCTTTCACCGCCAAGTAAAGTTTTGATACCATCAGATAATGCATTGGTAGCAAGAAGTAATTTTAACTTTAACATACCAGCATTCATTCAGGAAACATCAGCTTAGATGATGTTGTAGAAACGTTTGGTAATGGTAAGCCCAATGTAAGAAGAGTTGATTCTCTGAAGGGTCCTGGTACTATCAGGACAAGAGTATCCGTGTTTATTCCAAAAATTTACACAATTTCTTACTCTTAGATTTTACAGGAGGATGAAACTCAAGGCATATATTTGGGATGTACATGTTGAGTGCACAGTATACTATATACATAGAACCATCCATATGGTTTGCTTCTAGAAAGACTGTAAGATTTTTCTGCATGAATTCTCAGACTAACTCTGGCTGACATAAAATTCTTCTACATCCCTGAAATACTCACTTCAAGCACAGGGTCTTAGGTGAAGTCTGTATTCAGATGCTTACTCAAGAGTAGATTTATACTATCTGCTGCTGTATGCATCTTTTAAAAATAAAACCCCACAACACTATCTTCATCACAGTAACAGCAGTAAATAGAAGGAGGACAAACTGGCCTTCAAGAAGAGGTTATTATCAGGAAAAATTACTTCAGGA
The DNA here is from genome assembly GCF_049350105.2 of Macaca mulatta. Lineage (NCBI taxonomy): Eukaryota > Metazoa > Chordata > Mammalia > Primates > Cercopithecidae > Macaca > Macaca mulatta. Next base: position 112,599,240 of record NC_133409.1, read on the forward strand.
AAACCTGATCTGAAGTTATTTCAGGATAAATCTAAAGCAGATCAAAAGGAGAAACATAATAACAGGAAGGATTTAATAACAGAAAATAACTCCGGGGAAACCCACTCTTAAATTATTTCAGAAGAAATCTGGAACAACCAAAAATGAGAACAATAACAATAGAAAATGAAAATAAATGGAGCTCCACCAGCAATCAGAAGATCCCCTTTTCCAGTAGCTCCCAGTGCCTCAGCTACTGGAGCTACTTCCCTTTTCCATTTTCTGCCACCAATGCAACTTTAGTTGCCACATCAGAACCCAGGATATCTTTTCATCACAACCTCCAATTCCCAAGCCTGTTCTATGTTCAAACTGTGGGTCTGCATCAAAACACATAGGTCTTTTTTTCTTCCTTTTGTATTAAAGGTGCTTTCATTTAACTTCCACAGCAACGATGTCTACACAAACAGCAGCTATCATATTTGATTGGGCACTTGCTATGTTCTTGGTACCAGGTCTTTTATATCTATTTCGCTTACTCAGTGAGCTAGTTTCACTAATATGAAACTGCTTTCAGGGATCACAGTTCTTTGAATTGTTACTGGCTTGGAGCAGCACTGATCCCACCATGATAGCCCTCCAAAAGTTGATCTAGGGGACAGATCTCACTATCTTAACCGAAGCAGTTCCATAGTGAGTATTGAAAATTCACTGGCGCAGCGTATCTGTAGAACAAAACCTATATTTTGATACTTAATGTTGATACTGTGGGTTCTTTTAATATAGGGGATTTCCTTTTTTCATCACAGTGTAACATTTAGAAATACTCTCACTTAGGATGCTGTCATTTCCTTATTTATTCTGGATACTTCCATAGTTATTAAGGTTTCCATTAAGTGCAACATGGGCAATTTTAACTCAGAAATACCCAACCATAATTTTCAAACCAAATTAATCAAAACTAAGGTCTTGATTAATGTATAAATAAAAGGTATAATAGTCTAAATTTATTTTATTTCCCACTAGGAATCTAGAATATGTTCTTCTTAAAATGAATAGAAACAATGAGCTCTCTTGTTTGCTTTTTCTGTCTTTTTAGGTTTCAGACAATTTCATTAATGAGTCCGTTAATATCAACAAACCTGCTATGGACCAATAAGGCCTTAAAAAATTCTTCGAAGTTTGACATCTTATAAGATTTTTACTCTCATATTCAAGACTAGATTTTTTTAAAAAATAGAAACATAATTAGGTCATTCAGAAACCTGTTAAGTACGGGTTAAATGTCAGTCAAATTAGCACAACTGAAAGGGAAATCAATGAAAATGTTTCTTCCCCCGAAAGTCACAGAAATGACCTTTGAAAACCTGCTGTGTGGGTTATTCTGGCAAAAGAAACAAACTGGTGACTAACTGAGAGGTATATTAAGAGTTTCCCACACACTGTTTAACACACAATACAGCAATTCTTTTTCATCATAAGGAGAAAAGGAAGACTAATAAAAAGAAGGATAATAAGCTGCCAGGCTAAACTCACCAACAACTGCATCTCAATGGGAAAAGGGGCACCTGGGTGCCTCAGTAAGTTAAATATATTAGAATTATCCAAGAGAAGCAAAATTAAACTTGAATTCAAACCATTGCTTTGAAGGCTGGGATGATAAACTGTCTTCCCCTTACTGGCAAGAAAAGCCTCCTGTTTTCTCAGTTTACAGTTTATCCCATCATGAGTCACAGATTTTCATTTGCTCTCTACATATAAAAAGTATTTTAAGAATGTCAGATGACTGCTCTCTTTCAAGTTTCCACTCTTCTTTCAAAATGCCCATTATTGCTTGTGAATAGCGAAGAGCAGCCGGAAACCACATTATTAAACCAACAGAATCCTTTGAAACCAATGGCATAATCTTGTAGACATTTACTCAGATAACCTAAGAAAAATATTCAAATCTTTAGGTGAATGTATTTCTGATTTTTATTCATTTTGTTGCTGCTGTGCAATCAACAAATACAACAAGTTCTGCTTAATACAGCCCTAACAAATTTTCCTCATCTCTGACAAGTGTTCTGGGTCTTGCTGATGAGCTTTTGATGAGTAGTGGAACAATGCAAGAATTGGTAACTTAAATCTGTGCTTCACTAAACAAACAAAAAGCTTATCATTGTTTAAATCACAGCTTAAGAAAATGATATATTTTTATTCTGGCAACAATCCAGAACTCAAGAAATACTAAAGGTGGTTTAAAAGAGAACTTAAGGGTTTTTTTGGACCAAAATGTTACGGACATTCTTTAGATAAGCATTTATAATCTACCTCCCAGGTTCAAATGATCCTTTCACCTCAGCCTCCCAAGCAGCTGGGACTACAGGAGCGTGCCACCACACCTGGCTAATTTTTGTATTTTATGTAGAGATGGGGTCTTGGCATGTTGCCCAGGCTGGTCTCAAACGCCTGAGCTCAAGCAATTGGCCTGCCTTGGCCTCCCAAAGTGCTTGGATTACAGGCATGAGCCACCATGCTTGGCTATAATTATTTTCATATAACTCCCCTTTGGAATACATTAAAGGAATAAAATAAAAATAAATGTATAATTTACACATTTCTTTTTATGTCACTCCTATATCCCATGACATTCTTATTAGGGCACAAGTTCCAATGACTGTTTTATAAATTCTTTACAATGCAGGGAAAATTTTTGCTTCAGTGGAAAACTATGCGTTGTTCAGAGTACACCCTTCCAGGTTTTTGGATTCTGACTTTACGGGGCTCTGCTCTTTTCATAGTCTTTGAGCTATTTTATAACTCTGTAAGTTGTTGATAACTGGTAGCAATGCGAAATAATTCTTGCCTGTGGACATGTAAATAAATTCTGCCTAGTGGAGGTTGAACTGACTTCCCTCCCACACTGCGGAAGGAGCCAGTTTTGCCTCTATTTGCACATTGATTTCATATTCCTGATCTTTAAATGTTTCTGTTCTTTGGATAGTGCTTTGAACTGGTTTTAACATCTTACTGGTTTCTTCATTAATAATGACTTAAATTTCAAAAATGAGTTAAATGAATGTTTAGCATGTGTTCATTTTCTATCTTTGTGAGAATCATGATTTTACTTTATTTATTTGGAAAATTATCCTTTAATAACAATTTAAAGAAAAAGTAGGTTTTAAGAGGAAAGTTTTGAAATTAGGTGACTATAATCTCTGATCTCACAGATGGTTACCAGTCTTCTTTTTCATTTCTTTGTGCTGTAATTTTATTCACAGCTTTCATTCATTTTTTAACCCCGGATAAACTTTTAAAGAGTGGAAAATCAATGCAACAATTGATAATTTAAATTTGTGCTCCACAAAGTTAAAACAGATAAACTATCAATGTTTTTAATCACCATTTAAAAATGGTATATATTTATATATTTTATGTATTTTTAATTTTGGCAACAATCTAGCACTCAAGAAATATTAATGATGGTTTACAAGACAACTTAGTTGGCCCAGAAAGATGTGGAAAGCCTTTAGACAATAATAAGTAGTATGTATTTTCCATATAACTCTTTTGCAAGTGGATATTTTTATTGAGACCATCCATAGGAACCATTACATTGTATTAAAAAAAAATTTCACAACATGCAATAAATAAAAACATATTTGTATACTTACTGTGCCCCACCAGAGAGCATCTGCATATGTAGAAAACTCTTTATTGGCATCCTTTTCCACCAGATAGACAAGGAAAGATGAAAAAATAAGAACCAAAAATCCTATGTACCAAGCTGTGATTAATTCCTAGGTATAAAAGGAATGAAAGATTTTTAGAGGTGGGAAATCTTTGAAAAAGGAAAAAATAATTCTATGATGATTCTATTCACTTTACTACTTCTTGGATGTTTATGATGGCTCTTAAATAATCCATTGCACATCATGTCCCAAAATTGTTTTAACCAATTTCTGCAATGACTAAGTTTGCTTGTGATAGGTTTATTAAATATTACATCAATCAATGAAAAAGTTTCAAAAATTGTTTTTTAAACGCAGAGAGCAAATCTTACCTTGCTGTGAGCATAAACCACCGAACCCAGTAATTTCCAAGTGCCTCCCCTTCGGTCCATGCGCACCATGCGGAGGATCTGTAGGAAACGGAGACTTCTGAGTGCAGACGTGGCAAAAATATTACCCTGAGTTTTTGCAGAAACAACTGCTATTGAAGCGATAAGAACAATGGTATCTGAAAGAAACAGGTCAAAACAGCCATAATTAGCACGACCAGGAATTTTTATTTACCAAAACAATGTTTTCAAAAAGTTCACTTTGACCTATTTAAGGCACAAATAAACAGATCTTGATCCCCAGCTGCAGAGTGAAAAGGCAGAGAATGGGACCTACCTGTTGCTGTAGTTCTGACCCTTTGGCCATTCTGTGCTTTACCTATGCAATTTTGAACAACATATTATTTAACTTTCAACAGATTGGACAATGGGTTCAAAAAACCTAAGGTTTCAGGGAACCTTAAGACTTTGGGGCAACCTTTCACAATGTCTCTGGTTTCATCCTTTTTCCTGTGGCAAAAGGAGCTCCTGCCTCAGCCCCCAACACCATGGCTTCTGGGTGGTGTGACAGAGGCATCTAAATGTGTCCAGCCATAAAAGTGCCATAAGATATAATCATTTCTCTTGTTTTCCTGCCAAATAAGTTTGCATTTCCTTTTCCCCAAAATTCCCTAATGTGGCACCTGCAACTTTGCATATTAACAAAGGCCTCAACTAAGCTGAATACTCTATGCTTCCTGTATAGAATATTCTTTAGACCTGGTTCACCAATTATGTGTAAGTTTGCTGCATAATTAAATAATATTACATTTGTTATAATAGGGTATGTAAGTATAAACACTGTGCATTGCAAGGGAATGAATACTTGGTGTTTGACATACTGACATTTGACTGAAAAAATCTACCTTTTTGTAAGCAAAAAAGAGAAAAAGAGCATCTAATGAAAGCATAGAAAAGACAAAAGAGAACTTAATCATTCCACAAGTAAATATCTGAGTGTCGGGAAGTAGGCTTTGAAGTGGGATAAGTGAAGTGGCGATGAATGGCCTCCTGAGGCAATTTCAATAAAATTTAGCTTGACTTTAACATCCTCAAATACTATTTCCTTCCTGCTCCAAGTGGGTTGTGTATGACTGGGCTTCCACACTCCAAAGAGGAGTTCCATTTCAAGGGTGTCACATTTGTAATGTTTCTGTCACCCTCTGGATTAACTGCCTTATGAGTGAGTATTCCTCATTCAGCTCATCCTTCTCCCTGCACTGAGAAAGGTCTGGTCTCCTAGTGTGGACTGAGAAGATCTTCTGAGCCTCTCTGCTGGTGCCCCTTTTTGGGTCAGTGCTTTGAGAAAGAATTGGCAGTGCAACTTTCAGCTGAAGGGCTTTTTCTTTTCTTTTCTTTTTTCTTTTTTCTTTCTTTCCCTCCCTCCCTCCCTCCCTCCTTTCCTTCCTTCCTTCCTTCCTTCCTTCCTTCCTTCCTTCCTTCCTTCCTTCCTTCTTTCCTTCCTTCCTTCCTTCCCTCTTTGCTTCCTTCCTTCTTCCTATCCTTTGACAGGGTCTCACTCTGTCACCCAGGCTGGAGTGCAGTGGAATGAGCTCCGCTCACTGCAACCTCTGTGTCCCACCTCAGTCTCCCAAGGAGCTAGGACTACAGGCATGCACCAACACACCTGGCTAATTTTTGTATTTTTTGTAGAGATGGGGTTTTGCCATGTTGCCCAGGCTGGTCTCAAACTCCTGAGCTCACATCATCTGCCAGCCTTGGCCTCCCAAAGAGTTGAGATTACAGGTGTAAGCCACCGGTGCCTGCTCTGAAGGACTTCTCCCATCAGATCTAAATGCATGTGCTTTTGTGGGTAAGTACCCAGAGAGCCAAAGAGAGTAACCACTCTTGGCAGCTGTTGGAAACAAGAAGAAACTAAATGTGTTGACACTGACACCAAAGACATATTTTAAGTGAATAAAGGTCAGTTGCAAAGCGGTATGTGCAATGTGATTTTATTTTAATAGAAACATATATTAGTATGACTAGGAAAAAAATTTGAGACTAGGCTGGGCGCAGTCGCTCACACCTGTAATCCCAGCACTTTGGGAGGCCAAGGTGGGCGGATCATGAAGTCAGGAGATCGAGACCATCCTGGCCATCATGATGAAACTCTGTCTCTACTAAAAATACAAAAATTAGCTGGGTGTGGTGGCACGTGCCTGTAATCCCAGCTACTCGGAAGGCTGAGGCATGAGAATCCCTTGAACCCAGGAGGCGGAGGTTGTAGTGAGTCAAGATCATGCCACTGCACTCCAGCCTAGCGATAGAGCAAGACGGCGTCTCAAAGAAAAAAAAAAGTGAGACTATACACTGATTATTACTATTAATTATCTCTAAAGGTAGTGAGTTGGAATGAATATATGCATAAAGGGGCTTTTCACTTTCTAAATTATTAATTTCCATACATTGGAAGTTTATAAGGACTATGTCTTTGCAATTAAAAAAACTTTATATAAAGAGTTATGTGCAAACACATCTCTTGGTTTTCATCATGTGGAGGGATTTACTCCTGAGACTAGTGGTTTACAAAGAGACATTACTTATATGGCCCTATTGGATATACATTTTGCTTTTATTTCATTGTAATTCTGCTTTCTCCCAATTGTAGAAAGAAAAGAAAAAGATATACTGCCTCATTTACTGTGTTAAAATATTGGAAATACTAGAAATAAGTACACGGCTAGTAGAAGTGCAGAAAATACTACACTTAAAACTTACTATGTGCTTGGCATTTTCTTTAGTTCTAAGGTTTTTTTTTTTTTTAAATCAACATTACCTTATTTAATCCTTATAATGACTTTATGTGTTAAGTATCCCACAGATCCCATTTTACATATGAAAAAAGTGAGGCAGAAAAAGCATATATTGTATTCATTTTTTTAAAAACTCAGCCATCAGTTTATTAGACTACAGCACAAAAAGTATGCCATAAAGTTAGTTCATTAGAGAAAACCTAGAAAAGTAAGAGAAAGATTGTTGATTTGAGACAATTTAAAAAATTATGCACACGGTGAATCACAATCTAAATGTTTGAAGTTCCAAAATATGCAAAGGTAACCACAGATTTGATTTAATACTCTCATTGTAATTCAGATCAGATGAGAAAGTTAGAATTCAGCAAACTGAAATCATAGATAAGCAACCAAATGGCAAACAGTGAGTGCAGTCACAAAAATGTTTCTGGTTGGGTTACAGTCATCCACTGGAATTTTGCTGTCAGTACCACTTAGAATATTTCCTAGGCTAGTATTTTACAAGTTATAAGTAATCTTTATTTTTATTTCTATTTGCGTATTTATTGTTTTTGTGATCCACTATTTCATAGAATGGAGGTTCCACAGCGTTGGATCATTTTTTTGTTCATGAATGTATCCTAAGTACCTAGAACAGTGCCTGAAATATAGTAGGCACTCAATAAATATTTATATAAGATAAATGAGATTGAAAAACACTTAAAAGTTGCCTGAGCTTTGTTCTCTTACCACATCAATGGCTTATTCACTGGGATATCAGCCTAAAATACTCAAGTTAATCGAAGGATCACTTCAATTTTTAGCACGGAATTCTACTGCAACATAATTGTTATAGCTATCATCCATTAGAGTTTATTTTAAAATCTCCCTATTATTTAAAGTATAGGCATATATATTAAATTGGGGGAGTAGCTTAAGTTGTGCAGTTAGTTAATTGTCTAAAATATTTTTTGAAACATAGGAAGCTTGTTTTTGTGAAGATAACACATTTTAGAATAAGGTAGAAACTATGGACAGCCCTTGAAGCTCACTGGCTTCAGGTTCATTTGTTTATCCATTTATGCATTAAGTAGTTAATTGACTGTCAAGAATTATATTAGACGCTTGTATTAAAAATGAATATTCAATCATTCTTCTGACCATCCATCCCTCACAATTATTGATCAAGTGCCTACTGCGTACCAGGCACTGTGCTAAATGTTTTGTATCTTGCAATGATTCCAAATGGGGAAAATTTTGCCTTCCTGGGACATTTAGCAATGTCTAGAGACATTTTACATTGTCATAGCTGGGAAGGGGGTTGCGATAAGCATCTAGTGGTAGAGACCAGGGTTGCTACTAACCATCCTATAATGCCCTGGACAGCCTCCAGAACAAAGAATGACTCAGCCCCATATGTCAATGGTGCCAAGGCTGAGAAACCCTGATGCATATTATTTTATTTAATTCTTCAAGCCACCCTATGTAGTAGATGGTATTATAACCTTCTCTTTCTTATAAATGAAGAAATTGAGGCTCATAGTGGTCAAGTCCCTAAGGCCCAACATGTGTAAGTGATTGAGCTGGCCCTTACTTGACTCCAAAGCTATGTCCTTAAGAATTATGGTATACCACTCCATCCAGTGTGGGATAGGGGTGGAGGAGGAACAGAAAGGGGAGGCTATGAAAGCAGGTGGATAATAAATCAGGAATAAATTGTTATCGCATAAAGCATTCAGAGAAGAGAAAAGTGCAGGGAGGAGAAAGCAGAAATAAAATGATGCTGAAAAACAGATGGTACTTTTATGGCTGCTTCAAGAGAAAATGGGGCTAGAGAAAGAAATAGAACTGCTAATAAACAAGGAGGAGCTCTAAGTCGCATGAAAAAAACAAACAAACATGCAATCCGGAACTCTTAAAATCTACCTCTCCCAAAGGAAACAAATTAGAACAAGTTGGGAAGTAGTGAAGAAAGAGCTATTGATTATAAGCAGCCTAGTAGATATGTGAAATATAGGTTCACAAGGTATTAGGAAGTAGGTTCACAAATTTACTGAATCACTTAGAATGATTTACACATGAATTCTTGAAATTTGAGGTGACTGCAAAGATTTGAACAAAATAAATACTATAATGATATTTAAGACACATAAGGACTATGAAAGAGCTTATTTTTAGATGCCACTGGAACTTCACTCAAGTATTATTTAGTCAGCAAAATCAATATGAATTGATCACCATGGACCCTGTCTAAAAGGTGTTAGTCACTGAAATACCAAAAAAGTCTTCATTATTCACATTCAAAGCTTCCATATTGTGAACTCAAGGATTGGGTTAAAGCAAGGCCAATTGTACATCTGAACATGATGGACTGTGTTTTGTTGCTACAATTACACTATATAATGTATGTATTAGAAAGTATAACATGGCTCGATGTAAAAACACAAAGGAAAGAACTAAATCATCTGGGTCAAACAAAGCATAGTTGAACACTTTCAAACTAGTAGTTACAGGGACACATAAATTCTCTCGAGGTAAGTAAGCCACAAAGAGGGTAGATCTTGACTTCTAGAAACTGTCTGGAGACTTCAGGCTTTTAAAATTTTTGTAAATTAAGTTATTCTAGAGTCTCAGAAAGTTTTATAACTAACATAACTAACTAACTAACATAAAGGTAAATAACTAACATAAATTTACCTCTTTCCTTTAAAGTCACTTCATCTTGTTCTCTCTCATATAATCAGAAGTGCAATAAATACAATGTTCTTAATGTTCATATCCCCCTCTCCCACATTTTTTTTGTTCCAGTTCTCTGAATTATTTTAGTGGCCTCACTATAAGCTAGATTTTGAATAAGTTTAATAAAATATACGTTTTAAAGTTATAAAGTAAAATATCAAAACAATACAAATATGTATAAGGTAGGACACTAATTTATTTAATTAACCAATTACCTATGCTATAGTGTGGATATTTGACCCTCCAAATGTCATGTTGAAATGTGATCCCCAGTGTTAGAGGTGAGGCCTAATGGGAAGTGTTTGGGTCATGGGGCAGGATTGCTCATGAATGGCTTGGTATTGTCCTTGAAGTAATGACTGAGTTCTGGCTCTACTAGTTCTCTTAAGAATTGGTTGTTAAAAAGAAAATGGCACTTATGTGTTGTTAAAAAGAAAATGGCACTTCATCTCTCGACATGTGATCTCAGCACATACTGGCCCCACTTCACCTTCTGCCATGAGTGGAGGAGACAGCCTGAGATTCTCACCAGAAGCAGATGCAGGCACCATGCTTTTTGTACAGCCTGCAGAACTGTGAGCCACATAAACCTACATTCTTTATGAATACCCAGCTTCATGTATTCCTTTATTATAACACAAATAGACTAAGACACTTATTAATGAATTTTTAGGTTGCTTTTTGTTTTGCTATTAAAATGATGCTGAAATGTATAGTCCTGTACATTTATTTTTAGGATAAGGAATTTAAGGCTAAATTTCTTGAGACTGAATTGTTGGGATATTTTGATTTGTGATTGACATCAAGATGCCTTCAAAATGATGGTACCAATTCTCACTAACAATGTATGGGAACACTTATTTCTCTCTCTCCTTGCTAATAAAGAGGAATGCTAATAATGATAAAAATAGTACTAGTAAAAGCTAATGTTTACTGTTCACTATGTGACAGACATGGCTCTAAGCATGTTCATGTATTACCTTGGATATAATAAGTCTTCAATCTTTGCAAATACAGTAAGCAAAACAAAACCATCCCCCTCCTGTTTTAGACTCCTGGATTTCATGTCATTTTTAAGTCACGGAAGTTAAGTTATCTAGAATGATTTTGTCCAACCAAGATTATAAAAATATTCTTCTATATTTTATTTTGGCACACATATGCTTAGTTAATGAATTTATGTTTACTATTCAGGATAGTCTTTGTGGCAAAGGTAGCTAGCTGTCTACCACAGATATGTGCTTCCCTTCTAAGGTACAGCATTATCTCCGAGAAGTGGCTGCCTATTCAGAGGTCTCATTTCCCGGGACCCCCTTGCTTCTGGGTGAGGTGAGGTGACTAATTCTAGTTAGTGAAGATGAATGGAAATGATGTATGCCACTTTCTGGTCGAGGGCAAGCACATATGGCGTATCACTTTCTCTTTTTCTATGTCAGTTGCAGTTTGGTACTAAGAATGCCCTTAGAAGCTATACGCTGAAGATGGCAGTGCCTTTGTCAGCCTGGGTTCCTGAATGACTGCATGGAACAGAGCCTTTACCATATACGACAACCCCAAACAAAGAATACCTTTATTGAACTATTACACAGATAAGAAGTAAACTTCTATTTTATTTAGTTACTAGAATTTGGAGATTTGTATAATAACTAAGCATTACTCTAACTTATTCAATCATTAGCTTTAATGGAATTTTTGTTTGTCTCTGTGGTGAAGTAGAGAACAAATCTTACTTTTTATCCCATATGAAAGTCAATTTTCCCAATACCATCTAAGTAAAAACTCTGTCATTCTCCAAATGTTTCCACGTACTTATTGAGAAGCCTATTTTGGGATTCTATTACGTTTTATTGCCTATTCCTATATTAGTGTGACACTAATGTTATTCCTTTTCAAAGTAGTATCAATTATTGTAAACATATTAATTTTTCCCACGTGAATTTCAGAATAAATGAATCAAGTTAAACAACAAAATTCTGATACAGACCACATATTAAATTTACAGATTAACATCTCCTTCTTTATTGTCTTCCTCATCTCATATCTACTGAGTGGTTTACTTTTATTGATTCTGTGTCCATAATATGTTTCATATCTAATTTTCCCTTTCCATGTATCCTGTCTCTTCCTTAGTTCAGGCCTATGATACTTCTCTCTTGGTCATCCCTACAATGTATGGCCTGGTTTTCACTCTCCTGTTTTTCCTTTCTCTAAACCACTTTGTATTCTAATACCACGTGAAAATGTTAAGATGATTAGATTGCCTCTGTGATTTTAAAAAGGTCTTCCAATATGTAGAACAAAGATCAAATTCTGCTACCTGGCATTCAAAGTGCTCTATAAAATGCTGCTGCTCTGCCTGGAAGGCCCTTCTCCCTTCTTTGCCTGGCTAACTTCTGCTTGCTTCTGGAATTCAGCACAGATATCAACCAGTCAAGGTCACTTGTGCCCAGAGGTCTGAGGTATGCTGCTGTCATAACATTTATTACCCATGGTTATACTAGTAGTCTGTTTACTTGCTGGTTTTTTCAATTCCATACATTAAAAAAAAAAAAACTCTACACAGATTGAAATGCAAAAAACAAACCCGGAAAAAAATGGAAACATATATGATGATGAACAAAAGATTAATATCTTTAATATATAAACTTAAAACACTAAGAAAACATGCTAGTAGAAAACTGGACAGAAGGCACATACACAAATTTACCCTAGGAAGAAATAACAATGACTAATTAATGTATGGAAAGAAGTTCTTTACAATTTCTAGTTTTGAAATTTAAAACAGTAGAAAGGTACCATTTTATCCTATCAAACTGACAAAGTTTAAAAAAATGAACTGTCAATGTTGTCAAGGCAGAGAAAAAAAAGCTATTTGATGAAGATTTTCTGTAAGAATAAATTGGTATGATATTTTTTGGGGGAGCAATTTGACATTATTTGCCAAAACCGTTAACAATGTGAATGGATATTATTTCAGGAATTTAAACTCTAGGGATGTATGATAAAATTGTAGATGTTAACAAAAGTTTGCATCAGCATACTTATTAAACTATTATTGTTTTCTCCTCCCAGCTCATACCTAACACTATTAGTAATAGTATAAAAAATGAGAACGAATCCAGATTTCTAATGAGGATGGATTAATAAAAAACAACATGGTATATCCCTTCCAGAGCATGGGCTGTGGTGCTCAGGTGCCTGAGTTCCAATCCTGGCTCTGCCGCTTAATAGATAGGTTACCTGGTTAAGTGACTGAATCTTAATAGCTGGGTTACCTGGTTAAGGGACTGCCTCAGTTTCTTTATCTGTAAAATGTAGATAATAAAGGCACCTATGTCATAGGGTTGTAAGAATTGAATAAGTTAACTGTGAAACATCTCAGTGCAATACTAACACACAATACATTTGAGCTAATTTATTGTTATTATTATTATTACCACAAATGTGATACAACCACAAAACATCATGTCTTAGAAGAATATTGTGAGATAAAATGTTTCCAAACAACATTATTTAAATAATTGATTACATAGCAGGATAGCAGGATTTCAGTTTTGCTCTCCAAAAAGATCATGTATTTTTTTTTTTTTTTTTTTTTGAGACGGAGTTTCCCTCTTTTTGCCCAGGCTGGAATGCAATGGCACAATCTCAGCTCACTGCAACCTCCACCTCCTGGATTCAAGCGATTCTCCTGCCTCAGTCTCCCCAGTAGGTGGGATTACAGGCACCCGCCATCATGCCCAGCTAATTTTTGTATTTTCAGTATAGACGGTGTTTCACCAAGTTGGTCAGGCTGGTCTTGAACTCCTGATCTCAAGTGATCCACCGGCCTTGGCCTCCTAAAGTGCTGGGATTACAGGTGTGAGTCACTGCACCTGGCCAGATTATGTATTCTTATCGTATATAGAAAAATACATAGTATAAATACATATATTTGCATATTAATGGTGATTATCTGTAGGTGGTAAGATATATATATAGTCCAAATGATCTTTAATATACATGCATTGCTTTTGTAATGAGAAAAAAGAGAACCATAATTTATTTAAAAAGAAGCTATGGCCTAGAAAGGTTAGTACATTGGCCAAGGTAATTTACTTAGTCAGTGGTGGGAAAACAGAAGAGAAATGGGCAACATTTATTGAGTACCTCTGATGTATGAGGCTGTGCGGGATGCTCAGTACACAGACTCTATTTCATTGTTTCTCCATAATAGCCCTTCAAGGAGGCACAGAGGTTATGAGTGTAAACTTCATGTGTAACAGCCCTGGTATTTCTAGTTCTGTCCTGTCTTAGTTGTGTGACCTTGGGCCTATTAATCTTGCTGAGTCTTGGAATCCTCACCTACAAATAGGGAATAGATCCCTTTTTTTCACAGGGCTATTGGGATGATTAAATGAGATAATACATACAAAGTCTTTAGTCTGCCTTAGTGTGCCTAGTATCATGTTAACTCTCAATCTAAAAAAGAAAATGTTTTATAGATATACCTTTCCCTTCACTTTTCTCGATCAGTAATTTGATACTAAAAAAGTTCAAGAATCTTATCCAAAGTCATTTAGTTGGTAAATGAGCCAAAAATCAAACTAATTTCTGTTTCCAGAGCACTTATATATTTTTTTCCCCATGTTTCTCTTTTGGTAGCTTTTATTTTGTAGAAAGCCTAGTAAACAGGGATGTAGAAAGTCAAACAAAGGCTTACATGTGAAATTCCAAGAAGCAAAGTATTATCAAGACTATGGAATACAACTACATGCAAATGGTTGATATTCAGGTAAAATTTAGTGAAAATATTATAATTAACATGTTTTTTATATTTTAGGTTGTCCCAATGGGACAGCAGATTGAGAGAGAGAGGTCAGCCTGCCTTATCAATGTGAGCCCTTTTCTGCAGAAATTTATAATTTTCTTAGTGTCCCATGTATATCATGTGCCAGATGTTTTATTGCCAACGGAGCAGCAAGATAAATCTGAAGGAATGGAAATTTTCTGGTTCCATTATATTTGCTTATGTATACAGAAGGAACTTTCAAAAGAAACAGAGATGTAAAGTATGGAAGCATAAAGAACATTGAACTATGCCTAGTTTAATTATCTGTTCACCATTAACTAGCTTTGTCACCACTTATCTCTTAGGGCTGGTTTCCATACCTTTAAAATAGTTGGACTGAACTGGCAAGTGTCAAGGATCCTTTCTAACTTTGAATTTCTCAAATTCTAAGTGGTGCATTTTTCGTTTTTGGATACCGATTGAACGAGGAAGCATCAGAAGGAGTGTTTTGGATATGACTTTTCTCAAATTAAGTGTTAAGGCAATTTTTTCATTCATTCATTAGTTCATTCAACAAATATTTTTTGTGGCATGTCTACTATAAGCCAAGCATGAGGCATAGAGTAGTGAATAAAACAGAAAAGTTTTCTGCCCTCATGGAGCTTATGTTCTCCTGCGGTAGGCTGATGTTAAAGCAATAAACAAATACAGAACATAATGTTACATGGTGATAAAAACCTTGGGGAAATACAGAGCAGGATGAGGGTGGAGTCACAGAGGAGCAGGTGTTCTATTTTAAAGTGAAATTCCAAGAAGTAAAATATTATTAAGAGTAGGGAATATAACTAATTGCAAATGGTTGATATTCAGGTAAAATTTAGCAAACATCTTATAATTAACATGTTTTTAATATTTTAGTTTTTATTTTATTTTTGAGACGGAGTCTCTGTCACCCAGGCTGGAGTGCAATGGCATGATTTCAGCTCACTACCACCTCCACCTCTTGGGTTCAAGCAATTTTCCTGCCTCAGCTTCCCGAGTAACTGGGATTACAGGTGTGCACCACCACTCCTGGCTAATTTTGTATTTTTGGTAGAGATGGGGTTTCACCATGTTGGCCAGGCTGATCTTGAACTCCTGACCTCAAGTGATCCACCCACCTTGGCCTCCCAAAGTGCTGGGATTATAGACATGAGCCACTGTGCTGGGCTGTTTTTAGTATTTTAGGTTGTCTCAATGGGAAAGCATCTCAGAGGAGCCAAGACCCAATGAAGTGAAGGGGTGACTGTGATCATTATCTAAGGAAAAAGTGTTCCAGGCAAACAAATATAAAGACCTTGAGGTGGAAGTGTGTTCAGCGTGTTCAAGGGAAGGCAAGGAGATCAAGTTAGCTTGAGCGGAGTGAGGGAGGGCTCCATTCAGATCATGACAGCTTTGGGAATAGCTTTAGGATGTCCTTCTAAGTATTATATGATAGCAGCAGGGGAAGGGTTTTTGGCAGAGTGCAGGATCAGATGTATATTTTACAAGATCATTTTGGTTATCTTTGGGAAACCAATCAGGAGGGGGCTGGATGCCAGAAAGGAAGCCAGATGTCAGAGAGAAAACCGGAAGGCCAGTTAAGAAGCCACTGCTGTGGTCTGGACAAAGGGTGAGAGCAGCTTTACAAGAGTTAGGTTAAAGTCAGGAGGACCTGTAAAGGAGCTGGATTTGGTGCATATTGTGAAGGTGGAGGGGCCAAGACTTGCTGAAGGACTGATTGTGGGATGTGAGACAAATGAGGGAGTCTAAGGCTGACTTCAGGGTTTTTGGTCTAAGCAATCAGGTGAATAAAGTGCCATTTACTAAGCTGGGGAAATACCACTAGGGATAGGTGAGAAAGGAGCACTATTTGAAGGACAGAACTACCTGTTCTGTTATGGCCTTGTTAATTTTGAGATGCCTAGTAGGCGTTTGGTAGATGGTGAATGGGGCTGGAGTCTGGGGGAGAGGTCAGGGATGCAGAGTCAGGCAGTAGATTTTTTTTTTTTTTTCATGCTACAGGACGAATCCCTTACAATATCAGTAACCTACTGAAACAAATTGCTTCAAAGTGTGATCACAAACATTTAATTTCAGATGTGGGTTACAGACTGAAGGAGGTAAGGAAGCTGTGTTTCTGTATTTATAAAACAGGAAAGAAGCATTTGTCCCCTGAGACTAATCATGAATGAGTAGGAGGTACATCCTATTTAAGGCATACTCTAGTATCTTGAGTAAATTACCTAGGTGTAATTCCATCGGTTCTCAATAAATCGAAGAGATGAAAAGTTGTGTGTATTTTCTGATGTTTTAGAACATGGTTTAGGGCAATGATACAGTCTTGCTTTATATTGCGCTCTTTTATATAGAAAGTTCGAGACAAACTTTTAGAAGCAGCAATTTTGCACATTGATATCCTCAATGTTTAAAATTTTCCTCGGTATCTATTTTCACACATACCAAATGACAAAGCCGTAGTCAGTTTTGATTCTTAAACAGAACCCCATACCAATATTTGACTGCAAATTAAAAAAAAAAGATTTGGATTCCACCAATGAATAAACAAAGTTGAAACATCTGCTGGAAATCCCAACATCCTATGATGAAATTCCATGCTTGGATATCTTATTCAAGGTCATAGCTTGAATATTTAAACATCAACAGCCAAACAATGGCATTATGGGTTTAAATTTACAGAGCAAAACCACAATACCTAATTTATAATACTCCCTTTTTGCACTTACTCTAAGCAGTTAAATGATATGGACTCTCTGAAATTTTAGTAGTGTTGGGATATGTAATGTTTCTTTGAGAAACTTGATACTTATTTTCAGATGACATACAGATTATGATTAATCATCACCTACTGCTAAAAGTTTTTCAAAGGATATCTTCAGGAAGTTCTTTGAATAGACTGTGTTACTTGGATGTTACAATGGAGATGCCACTTGAGCTGAAATGTCACTCAGCAAAGGACATTTATGAATGGGAATTCATTCTAAGTATTATCTGGGAAATTTAGAATTACCTGGTTCGCCTGGCTCTCTTAATCTTTTTCAATGCACAATTTCTTATTTTTGGAAATATGAAATGGATACAGTTTAGGCACTTGGCTAATCCTTAGGGATAAACACTGGGGTGTGAAAATAGACTTTTCCTCCTGTGAAGAATAAAAAGATAGCACTTTAAAGGAGTGAATTTGAGTAAATATAAGCCAAGAGTAAATACCTGACATTCATTATAATTTTGAAAATCTTGCTTGTTGCCATGTGTAGATCTATTCTGTCTGTCTGTCTATCTATCTATCTATCTATCTATCTATCTATCTATCTATCTATCTATCTATCTATCTATCATCTATCTATATCTACCTATCAATAATCTATCTGTATTTCAGTGGGATTATTAACCAAACTGGTCACATCATCTAACTCCCATCTTTATTTATAAAATCCTTGCCAAAATTTTCCCTCTCTGGAACTAGATTAGAGCAGTTTTTGGAACTTTCTAATTTCATATTTGCTTTTATGTATTGCTGTTTATGAACGCTGCAAAGTGTATTGCTGCTCTTATCTGTGCTTAAAAGAAAAGAAAGAGTGTCCCAGAGAGGCTTGTATAAGATAATGCCATAAATTAGTTCCAGAAACAGGATCAGAATTCATGGCAACCAACTCCTGAAGCTGCAGGTCAGCTGGTGAAACACATTGTCTTATAACAAATCACAAAGCTATGAAGAAAAATCCTGCTTTGGACTCACTTTCTTTTCATTATCAATTCCTTTCCTACTGTCATGAGCTTTTTGAATAAGACACGCTCTGTTTAAAGGAGAACAAAAACAAGGTTTATTGAAAACATGTGATACTACAACTTAAGAATCCTTTATAAGGAGACTGGAGATGGCCTAATCAAGTTCAATACCATTCAGGAGCTGGATATTTTCCCATTAACTAAAAATGGAAGAGTATAAAGAAGGCATAATTCAAAAATAGTTTCAGATGTGCCCATTTTTTGACATTGTGACCAGTAAATACTCCAGAAAACCACAGAAACTTGATAAGAGATGGATTCTTAAGTCACACGATGGCAAATGTCCTAAGGATTAGCTACAGTACTTTGATCTCCAAATTCGAAGCACAGATTTGGAGTCTGTGGTAGGGGCTAAAATCAAATATTTAAAACATTTTGCAAAAGGCAGAAGTAAAATAACTGAGAACAAGTATGGGTGTAGAGAAGCCTCCTGTAAAAGAACCTACAATTCAAAGCATGTGCGCAAATTAAGCACTTTGTTAAAAATATAATCATGTTCCCATGACCAAATTAAATAATTGAAGCAATTAGATTAAAAATGCAGGCAAAAAATACCCTTTTGAGAAAACTTCTGATAACTGAGGCAAAGGAGCTATTTTTCACCTTGCATTGCCTGAATAATTGCCATTTTTTCCCCCTCTATTTGCTCATGTTGACAGCGTTGTTTTTACTTTGTGTGTGTAGGGGTTGTGATGGGGGGCCGAGGGATGACACTTCTCATGTGATTGTTTACTAGCTTGCAGTTTTCTGAATTTTTTATTCATTCAATACACATTCATTGTGGCCAGAAACTTCTAGGACCTGGGTATATAATATTAATGGGCATGGATGGGGCATGGCTGGTGTGGACCAGATAGATGCCTTCTGTCTGCACAAGGCTGAAAGGATGGTTTGCATAGAAGATGCTGAATCGAGTAACCACAATCATGAGTGATGAATGTTATGATAGAAGAAATCCAAGGAGCACATTGCAGGGAGAATTAACCTAGTTAAGAGGCCAGGGAAGCCTTCCAGGAGAAACAAGTGAAGCCATAATTAACAACCAGTCTACAAGAAAGCTTCAAAAGCCCTTCTAATTAAACCACATCCTTTAAGTACCATACATACCATTCCTGAAATTATTTATTATATCTAAGGACTCCAGACTCAAAAAGTACCTGTCTTGGTTCCTGCTCCTTCCATTTACCTTTTAAAATAAAATGTATTCTTATTTAAGATACACAGACTCTCAAATTCTAGGAATGCAGTATTGAAGATATTTTGAGGAAAAATAATAAACAAAAACATACAAAGACGGTCTGAGTTGATAATTTTTTCTGATTGTAGGTATCGATTCTAGGATTGATTAGAGGTTTCACTGAACATATCACTTTTATGATTCGGTTTGCTACCACTAAGAGTTATGGAGTATTGATTAAACACCAGGCATTAAGCTAAGCACTTTACATGTATCAGCTCATTGCATCTTCTTGGGCAATCCTTTGAAAAGGTACAACCAAAATTCTAAGTTTAAAATTAAGGAAATATATGAAGAGCAAATTAAGGCAAATAACAAAGCACCTTTTAGAATAGAGCTTTTCGTGAGTTAAAATTGCCGTTCTATGTTACTTCAGCCTAGAACTGAGGAGGTGCACATGGAAATCCTATGGCAAATTGTCTTTGGCATTGTCCCTCTTTGCAATGACAAAAGTGCCTGGAGTGTGAGGAGATTCGGAACAACTGTACATCATATGAACCCATCAACCCTCCCAATATTGCTATACAAAAATAATACCAGTCAACATCTAAACTGTACTTCATCTGTGCCACGCAATAATTCTTTTAATTTAGTTTTTGAATAGTTAACATATTTATATTTTAAACATCAAAATGACATAAAGAGGTAAATGCTGAGAAATCTTGCTCCTACCCCTGTTTCCATTCACACTGTCCCCATTCACTATCTTCAGTTAAACATTTTTATTCTCTTCTTTTTGTAAAAGTTATTTCAATGTTTCTTTATACAAACACAAGCAATATAAATGTAAACTTTTATTTTTCTCCTTTCTTACACAAAAGTAGCACACTATATATGCAGTATTACATTTTATTTCATTTTTCTTTTATTTCATAATTTGGGATTCTTCTATAGCTGTGCAGAAAGATCTTCACTATATTTTATTGTTTGGATGTATCATATTTTATTCAGCTCTAGTGAACATTTACTATAAATTGATGAAATTATTAGAAAGCAGACTTCCTGGGTCAAAGAGTAAATGCTTAAGTAATTTTGGTAGATATTGACACTCTTCCATAAGGGTGATACCCCTTTGCACTCCTGTGGCATGTGAGTGCCTATTTCCTTGCAGTCTCATCAATAAAGTGTGTGGTCAAACTGCAGATTTTTGCCAATCTGATAGGTGAGAGAATGCTTTCATTTGTGTTTCTTTTTTATGAGTGAGACTGGGTATGTTTAAGAGGTGTATATGTATTTCTTATTCTGTGACCAGTCTGTTCATATCCATTTTATTTTCTGTTAGGTTGTTGGGTTTTTCTTGATTTCTAGAGCTCCTTATAATTTAAAGTGATTAGCTTCTATTTTTTGGTAAGAGTTGTAAATATTTTTCCACATTGTCTTTTGACTTTGCTGTTTAGTTTATCATACAGTATTCTTTGATTTTATGTATTCTATCAATATTTTCTTCTATGACTTTTGTATTTTTAGTTACAATTAGAAAATCTTTCCAGATTCCAAGGTTCCAAGAGAATTTATCAATTTCTGCTGCCCAGTATTTTATGGTCTTATTTAATTTAAATCTTTGATTTATTTGGAGTTTATCTTGGAATCTGGTATGATAGATATGGATACAGCTTTATTTTTTTTTTCCAAATGAGTAATTAATTATTTCAGCATTTCTTACAACCAGAATGAGAATGAAGAATTGAGATTCATATATTTGGCCACACAAGGTTGTTTCTAACTTTGAGAAAAAAATTTTTTTTGTTGGTTATGATGGAAGATCCAAGGGGAGACATTAGGCAGAGTTTTGGAGGTAGTTTTAGAGAATAGTTTTAAGAATAGGGCAATTTCCAAGAGGTGTTGAATTAAGTAAGGAGAATAAATGACTTATTTTTAGATCACATTAGAACCATGAATATCGGACCCAACTCTATAAAGCACCATTGGGTCTTGGTGGCAATTTTGAATATTTTATTCCAATAGAGTAGTACTTTAAGGCTCTAACTAATGTCATTATATGTATCTTTTAGCAGGAAAGTATAATTAGTATTGGTCTCAGTAAAGTTTGCTTGAATAAGGACTTTCTAAAAATTAAAGTTAGATTTAAATAATGGTCCTTCAGGAATTTGTACAGTATTGGCTTTTTACATTAATTGGTCTCTTTACACTTCATCTATGTAAACATAATACTTATATTCATTTATCACAGTATGAGGAACTGCTCCTTAATGGGCAATACTTTCATTTGTTTCTTGACCCAAGTGGTAAAATATAAATTTCAGCAACTTCTGCTTATCAAAATAATTTCCATAGAAAAACAGAAAAAGCAGAAACATGAGTTCTACAAAAATAAAATGTCATTTAAGACAGCATGGTGTAATTTAATGCCATGAAACATTCTAGGCATTTCAACATTTTATTTTATGATTTATTTTTAAACTTTTATTTCAGGTTCTGTGGTACCTGTGCAGGTTTGTTATATAGGTGAATTGTATAACATGGGGGTTTGATGTACAGATTATTTCATCACCCAGGTAAAAAGCATAGTACCTGACAGGTAGTTTTTTAATGCTCTCCCTCCTCCCACTTTCCATCCTCAAGCAGGCTCCTATGTCTGTTGTTCTCTTTTTTGTGACCATATAACTCAATGTTTAGCTCCCACTTATAAGTGAGAACATGTGTATTTGGTTTTCTGGTCCTGTGTTGGTTCGCTTAGGAGAATGGCCTCCAGCCTCATCCATGTTGTTGCAAAAGACATGATCTTGTTCTTTTTTATGGCTGTGTAGTATTTATGTTGTATGTGTACCATATTTTCTTTATCCAGTCCACCATCAATGGGCATGTAAGTTGATTTCATGTCTTTGCTATTGTGAATAGTGCTGTGATGAATATATGAGTGCATATGTCTTTATGGTAGAATGAGTTATATTCCTTTGAGAATAAACCCAATAGTGAGATTACTGGGTCAAATGGTAATTCTGTTTTGAGTTCTTTGAGAAATTGACAAATGGCTTTCTACAATGGCTGAACTAATTTACATTCCCACCAGCAGTATATAAGCATTCCTTTTTCTCTGTAACCTTGCCAGCATCTGTTATTTTTTGACTTTTTAGTAATAGCCATTCTGACTTTTGTGAGATGGTATCTTATTGTGGTTTTGATTTGCATTTCTCTAATGATTAGTAATGTGGAGCATTTTTTCATATGCTTATTGACCACGTGTATGTCTTCTTTTAAAAGTGTCCATTCAAGGCCTTTGCCCACTTTTTAATGGGGTTGTTTGTTTTTTTTGCTTGTAAATTTGTTTAAATTCCTTACAGATTCTGGCTAATAGACCTTGTCAGATGCATCGTTTGCAAATATTTTTTCCTATTCTGTAGGTTGTCTGTTCACTCTGTTGATAGTTTCTTTTGCTGTGCAGAAGTTGTTTAGTTTAATTAGATCCCTTGAGTTTAATTGACAAAATTAGTCAATTTTTGTTGTTGTTGCAATTGCTTTTGTCTTTGTCATAAAATCTTTGCCAGGTCCTATGTCCAGGGTGGTACTTCCCAGGTCATCTTCCAGGGTTTTTATAGTTTTGGGTTTTATATTTAAGCCTTTAACCCATCTTGAGTTGATTTTTGTATATGGTGTAAGCAAGGGGTCCAATTTCAATCTTCTGCATATGGCTAGCCAGTTATCCCAGCACCATTTGTGGAATAGGAATTCCTTTTCCCAGTGCTTGTTTTTGTTAGGTTTGTTGAAGATCAGATGGTTTGTGTGTGGCATTATTTCTGGGCTATCTCTTCTGTTCCATTGGTCTAAGTGTTTTGTACCAGTACCATGCCGTTGTGGTTACTGTAGTCTTGTAATATAGATTGAAGTCACATAATGTGACAGTTCTGGCTTTGTTGTTTTTGCTTAGAATTGCCTTGGCTATTCAGCCTCTTTTTTGGTTCCATATGAATTTTTAAGTAGTTTTTTCCTAATTCTGTGAAGAATTGGTAGTTTGATACAAAGAGCACTGAATCTAAATTGCTTTGGGCAATATGGCCATTTTAACAATATTGCTTCTTCCTATCCATGAGCATGGAATGTTTTTCCTTCTGTTTATATCATCTCTGATTATCTTGAGCAGTGTTTTGTAATGCTTGTTGTAGAGATTTTTCACCTACCTGGTTAGCTGTATTTCTTTGTATTTTATTCTTTTTATTTATTTTTAATTAATTAATTAATTAATTATTATACTTTAAGTTCTAGGGTACATGTGCACAACGTGCAGGTTTGTTGCATATGTATACATGTGCCATGTTGGTGTGCTGCACTCGTTAACTCATCATTTACATTAGGTATATCTCCTAATGCTATCCCTCCTCCCTCCCCGCCGGTGTATGATGTTCCCCACCCTGTGTCCAGGTGTTCTCATTGTTCAATTCCCACCTGTGAGTGAGAACATGCGGTGTTTGGTTTTCTGTCCTTGCAATAGTTTGCTGAGAATGATGGTCTCCAGCTTCATCCATGTCCCTACCAAGGACATAAACTCATCCTTTTTTATGGCCACATAGTATTCCATGGTGTATATGTGCCACATTTTCTTAATCCAGTCTATCATTGATGGACATTTGGGTTGGTTCCAAGTCTTTGCTATTGTGAATAGTGCCGCAATAAACATACGTGTGCATGTGACTTTATAGCAGCATGATTTATAATCCTTTGGATATATATCCAGTAATGAGATGGCTGGGTCAAATGGTATTTCTAGTTCTAGATCTTTGAGGAATTGGCACACTGTCTTCCACAATGGTTGAACTAGTTTACAGTCCCACCAACTGTGTAAAAATGTTCCTATTTCTCCATATCCTCTCCAGCACCTGTTGTTTCCTGATTTTTTAATGGTCGCCATTCTAACTGGTGTGTATTTTATTCTTTTTGTGGCTACTGTGTATGGGATGGCATTCTTTTTTTATTGCACATCACCCTTTTATTATACTGATCTGGAAATAGGATTTAGTACAGTTATGCTCAAATGAACACTAGACCCATGTGGCAGGACCAAGCAACTAGAGCATGATTCAGAAATCAGTGAAAGACACACGTGGATAGGACCAAGAGGCATTCACTGCCACAAAACAAGGCAGGGAGGGATTCTAAAACACACAGCAGGAAGCACCCTTGCCCCTCAGAGGTCAAGGAGCTTATCCCATATTGGTATGAGGAATGGCTTATTTTCTGAAGACCACATGTGGGACTACTTCAACCGCCACGAGAAACCCTTAGACGGGTTATTGTTTTGTATTACTTATATACACTAAATTTTTTTTTTTTTTAAATAAAAGTAAATGTAACACATTAAATTCAGGATTGATCCCAACCTTCTAGAGCCAGTTCCTCTGGGGTCAGGGAGGAAACAGTTGTCACATCACCATGCAGGTTACATTTATCTTCCGCTGGGATGACTAGAGTCCCCAGGCAGTGGCCTGACTACAGAAGAGCACAGGACTAGCTCCTGGGGGCAGACAGGCTCTCTTGCTTCTCCTCATTGGTCATGGCTTAGCGTGGTGCCTCCTCACAAGTTCTTAGTAAACAAAGCACTCGCAAAAACCCAAGTCACTACCTTTGAACTCTCTTGGATAAGGGGGGCTTTTCCACAGCTTAGACTGAGAACCTGTGCCCTAGAAGTGCTATTCTGACTAGAATGTACGAAGGGAGTGGGTACAGAAGACAAAATGGCTAAAATGAAAATGGGAGCCATCTGCAGCTGCAGCTCAAGATGTCTACAGATGTGGTCAGTGTGATGTGCAGGAGGGAGCAGCAGATGGATGCAATGGGCAGGGAGGGTGCTCCTGGGGACAGCAGCCTGTTTGCTGGCCTTCACTTCTTGGCTTTGCCCTGGGCAGCGACAGCTTCCATGGCTTTGTGCATAGCCTCTTCATCCCCCAGGAACTGCATGGGCTTGATGGGCTTCAAGTTCTTGTCTAATTCGTAGACAATGGGAATGCCAGTCGGCAGGTTCAACTCCATAATAATCTCTTCAGAGAGACCCTCCAGATGCTTGACAATGCCCCAGAGGCTGTTGCCATGGGCTGCAATCAGTACCCATTTCCCCTCCTTGATCTGAGGAACTATTTCTTCATTGTAGAAGGGCAGAGCTCTGGCAATAGTGTCCTTCAGACTCTCATAGGAGGGTAGGTGATTTTCTGTGAGGTCTACATACCCGTGATCCTTACTGATGTTGCTGTAGAAAGGATGGTAGGGCTCTGTCGGAGGTGTGGGACATCATAGGAGCGGCTGCAGATCTTCACCTGGGCCTCACCATGCTTTGCAGCAGTTTCTGCTTTAGTGAGACTGGTTAGAGCCCCATAGTGCCACTCATTGAGGCGCCAAGTCCTCACTACTGGCAGCCACATCTGATCCATGGCATCTAGCACTGTCCAGAGGATCCGGATGGCGCTTTTCTGCACTGAGGTGAAGCAAATGTCAAACTCATAGCCATCATCTGGCAGTGCCTGCTTTGCCTCTTCGTGGCCCGTCGGGCTCAGGTCGGCGCCACGCCGGCCGCTGAAGTGGTTCTTCAGGTTCCAAGCACACTCACTGGGCCGGATCTGCACCAGTTTGTAGGTGGCCATGGCGGCAGGCTTGGGGGACAGCATTCTTGATTTGGCTGTCAGCTTGGATGTTGTTGGTGCATAGGGATTCTACTGATTTTTGTCCATTGACTTTGTATCCTGAAGCTTTGCTGAAGTTGTATATCAAACCAAGGAGTTTTGGGGCAGAGATCATGGGGTTTTCTAGGCATAGAATCATACTGACTGGAATCAGGGATAGTTTGACTTCCTCTCTATTCAGATGGCTTTTATATCTTTCTCTTGCCTGACTGCTCTGGCTAGGACTTCCAGTACTATGTTGAAAAGGACTGGTGACAGAGGACATCCTTGTTTTGTTCTGGTGTTTAATAAGAATGCTTCCAGTTTTTGCCCATTCAGTATGATGTTGGCTGTGGGTTTCTCATAGATGGCTCTTATTATTTTGAAGTATGTTCCTTCAGTGCCTAGTTTGTTGAGGGTTTTTAACATGAAGGGATGTTGAACTTTATCAAAAGCCTTTTCTGCATCTATTGAGATGATCATGTGGTTTTTGCTTTTAATTCTGATTATGGGATGGATCACATTTATTCATTTGTGTATGTTGAACCAACCTTGTGTCCCAGGGACGAAGCCTCCTTGATAGTGGTGGATTAGCTTTTTGATGTGCTGCTGGATTCATTTCGGGAGTATTTTATTGAGAATTTTTGCATCTATGTTCATCAAGGATTTGGCCTGAAGTTTTGTTTTTTTTGTTGTTGCTGTGTGCCTGCCAGGTTTTGGTATCAGGATGATGCTGGTTTCATAGAATGAGTTAGGGAGGAGTCCCTCCTCCTCTGTTTTTTGGAATAGTTTCAGTAGGAATGGTACCAACTCTTCTTTATACTTCTTGTAATATTCAACTGTGAATCCCTCTGGTCCTGGGCTTTTTCGGGTTGGTAGGCTTTTTATTACTGATTCAATTTTGGAACTCATTATTGGTCTCTGTCCAGGATTCAATTTCTTCCTGGTTCAATCTTGGAAGGTTGTATGTTTCAAGGAATTTATCCATTTCTTCTAGGTTTTCTAGCTTGTGTGCATTAGAGGTGTTTTTAGTAGTCTCTGAGGGTTTTTAAAATTTCTGTGGGGTAGGTGGTAACATCCCTTTGTCATTTCTGATTGTGTTTATTTTGATCTTTTCTCTTTTTTTACTTATTAGTCTAGCTAGCATTTTATCTATCTTATTTATTCTTTCAAAGAACCAAGTCCTGGATTCATTGATCTTCTGTATGTTTTTTTGTTTTTTTTTTTTTTTTTTTTTTTTTTTTTTTTTAAATCTCAATTTCCTTCACTTTAGCTCTGATTTTGATTTCTTGTGTTTTACTAGCTTTGGGGTTGATTCGCTCTTGTTTCTCTATTTCCTCTAGGTGTGATGTTCAGTTGTTAACTTAAGAGCTTTCTAACTTTTTGATGTAGGCATTCAGCACTATAAACTTCCCTCTTAATATTGCTTTAGCTGTGTCCCAGAGATTCTGGTATGTAGTATCTTTGTTCTAATTAGTTTCAAATAATTTCTGGATTTCTGCCTTAATTTCATTGTTTACCCAAAAGTCATTCAGGAGCAGGTTAATTTCCATTAATTTCTATTTTTATTGCAGTGTAGCACTGTAGTGTGGGAGTGTGGTTGGTATGATTTTTTTTATTTGCTAAGGATTGTTTTATGGCTGACAGGTCAGTTTTAGATTATGGGCCATGTGCAGATGAGAAGAATATATATGCTCTTGTTTTTGGGTGGAGATTTCTGTAGATGTCTATTTGGTCCAAGTGTCAAATTCAGGTCCTGAATTTCTTTGTTAGTTTTCTGCCTCAATGACCTGTCTAATATTGTCAGTGGGGTGTTAAAGTCTCCCACTATTATTGTGTGGTTTTCTAAATCTCTTTGTGGGTCTCTAAAAACTTGCTCTATGAATTTGGGTGCTCCTGTTTTGGATGCATATCTATTTAGGATAGTTAAGTCTGACCTTCTGAGGTGAACCCTTTACCATTATGTAATGCCTTTCTTTATCTTTTTTGATTTTTATTGGTTTAAAGTCTGTTTTGTTTGAACTTAAAATAGCAACTCCTGCTTTTTTCTGTTTTCCATTTGCTTGGTAGATTTTTCTCCATCCCTTTAGTTTGATCCTGTGTGTGTCATAGAATGCGAAATGGGTCTTTTCAAGACAGCATACAGTTGGGTCTTGCTTCTTTGTCCAACATGCCACTCTGTGCCTTTTAATTGAGCATTTAGCCCATTTCCATTTAAGGTTAATATTGATATGTGTGGATTTGAAGGATCAAATCCTGTTTTGTGTTGTTAGTTGGTTATTATGCAGATTTGTTTGTGTGGCTGCTTTTTGGCATCAATGGTGTATGTACTTAAAAGCATGTTTTTGTAGTGGTCAGTAGTAATCTTTCCTTTCCATATTTAACACTCCCTTTAAGACCTCTTATAAGGCAGGTCTGATGGTAATGAATTCCCTTAGCATTTGCTTGCCTGAAAAGAATCTTATTTCTCCTTCACTTATGAAGCTTAGTTTGGCTGGATATGAAATTCTTGTTTGGAATTTCTTTTCTTTAATAATGCTGAATATAGGCTCTCAATCTCTGCTGGCTTATAGAGTTTCTGCTGAAAGGTGTGCTGTTAGCCTGATGGGGTTTCCTTGGGAGGTGGCCTGCCCCTTCTCTTTAGCTGCTGTTAACATTTTTTGTTTCATTTTGACCTTAGAGAATCTGACAAGTATCTGTCTTGGGGATGGTTGTCTGTGTAGTATCTCACAAAGGTTCTCTGCATTTTCTGAATTTGAACGTTGGCCTCTCTAGTGAAGTTGGGGGAATTTTCATGGATGATATCCTGAAATATGTTTTCCAAGTTGCTTGCTTTCTCTCCCTCTCTTTCAGGGACATCTGTGAGTCATAGATTTGGTGTCTTTACATAATCCCATACTTTGGAGATTTTGTTCATTCTTCTTTAATCTTTTTTTCTTATTTTTGTCTGACTGAGTTATTTCAGAGAAGTGATATTCAAGCTCTGAGATTCTTTCCTCAGCTTGATCGATTCTGCTGTTATATTTGTGATTGTATTCTGGAATTCTTGAAGTGAATTTTTCAGCTGTATCAGATCAGTTCCTTTCTTTCTTAAAGTGGCCATTTCGTCTTTCATCTCCTGTATCACTTTGTTGTATTCCTTAGAATCCCTGGATTAGGTTTTCACTGTCTCCTGAATCTCAATGATCTCTGTTCCTATCCATATTCTGATTTCTGTTTTTGTCATTTCAGCCTGGTTAAGAACCATTGCTGTGGAACTACTGCAGTTATTTGGAGGTAAGAAAGCACTCTGATTTTTGAGTTGCCAGAGCTCTTGCACTGGTTCTTTATCATCTGTGTGGGCTGATTTTCCTTCAGTCTTTGAAATTGCTGTCCTTTGGATGGATTTTTCTGCTTTGATCTTCTTTAATGCCCTAGAAGGTTTGAATCACATATAAGGTGGTTCAGTTGACTGGCTTCATTTCTGGAAGAATTTAGGGGGCAAGGCTCAGCTCAGAACTTTTGGGCTGCATGCTGTAACTTTGGGAGGCTGTTACTGGATCCCTGACTTTGTTCTCTGGCCCCTTGAAGTTAGGAACCTGCTACATTGGAGGGGCTGAGGCGTTCCTGGACCTCTGGCCACAACACTCTGATGGGTGGTGCCAGCCAAAGCACTTCATTGGGGTGGTGGCAACAGGATCTGTGCTCATTTGTAAGTGTCAAGAGCAGTGCCAAGAGCAAGTGGCAGTGTGGTGGGGTGAATGCTCATCAACTGGGGCAGAGTGCTGGTGGTCATGGGGCTGCCGGCCTCCATGTGCACACTCGTGCTGGTAGCAGTGTCAGCATGGGGGCAGGCTACTGGTGAGCTTGGGGCTGCCAGCCTCCATGCATATGTTCACACTGGCAGCAGTGGCAGCGTGGGGCAGGGGATGGGGCTGCTGACCTCCATGCATGTGCTCACACTGGCATTTCTATATTTTAAAAGGAAACAGTTTGGCAGTTTCTGATAAAGATAAATCATTACCATATGACCCTAGAGAAATAAAAACTTACGTTCATACACAAACCTACACACGAATGTACATAGCTGCCTTATTTGTAATAGCAGAAGCTAGAAGCAGCCCAAATGACCTGTATTAGGTAAATGAATAAACAAATTGTGTTACATCTAGATCATGGAATTCTATTAAGCAATAAACAGGAATGCACTATTGATGCACTTGGATGGATCTCAAGAGCATCATACTGTATAAGAAAAAGCCAATTTCAAAAGATTACTACTTTACAATTTCATTTATATAACATTATAAAAATGACAAAATTGTAGTGAAACAGAACAGATATAGTGGTTCCCAGGGGTTAGGATTGAAGAGAGGGAGTACTTGTATAGGAGTAATACAAAGTATATCATTCCAAGTTTATTTAGGGTGATGGAAAAGTTCTGTATTTTGATTGTGGCAGTGGTTAAATGCATATATACATGTGAGAAAATTTAATAGGAGTGTATATAAAAGTTGAGTGCATGTAAAAACTGGTGAAATTCAAATAAGGACTATAGTTAATAGTATGTATTCATATTCTGGTTTTGATAATTGCATTATACGTAGGTAAAATATTTTGGGGAAAGTTAGGTAAAGAGTGAATTTGAACATGGAAATTCTGTACTATTTTTGCAACTTCTAAGTAAGTCTAAAGTTATTCCAAAATAAAAAATTGAACATCTTTTATAATAGTTACATCTATTTTCTTTCCTTTCCTTTCCCTCCCTCCCTCCCTTTCTTCTTTCCTTCCTCCCTCCCTCCCTCCTTTCCTTCCTTCCTTCCTTCCTTCCTTCCTTCCTTCCTTCCTTCCTTCCTTCCTTCCTTCCTTCCTTCCTTCCTTTTTTCCTTCCTTCCTTCTTCCTTCCTTCCTTCCTTCCTTCCTTCCGTCTTTCCTTCCTTCCTTCTTCCTTCCTTCCTTCCTCTCTCTCTTTCTCTCTCTTTCTCTCCCCCGCCCCCCCCCCCCCCGTCTGTCTTACTCTGTTGCCCAGGCTGTAGTACAGTTTTGCAATCAGAGCTCACTGCAGCCTTGAACTCCTGGGCTGAAGTGACCAAGTTATCTTCCCCTATCAGCCTCCTGAGCAGCTGAGACTGTCAGCGTGTTCCACCACACCCAGCTATTACTTTTTTTTTTGTAGAGATAGAGTCTCATTATGTTGCCCAGATTGATGATTTTGAACTCCTGGGCTCAAGTGATCCTCCTACCTTGGTCTCCCTTTAAAGTGCTGGGATTACAGGCATGAGCCACTGTGCCTGGTCTGTTTTCTTTTAGACTTTAGACAATGGTCCCTAGAAGGAGGCAGATTTGGAGACAGGAATCTAATCATATCACATGGCTTATTAATTTTCAAGTGGAACCCCTTTACTTATGTTTCAAAGTGAGGCAAATAAGAAGTTCTTTGCCAGTCTGGCCAGTGGAATTAGAATAATTGCTTTCATGGCATCAGACACCACCTAGTACATGCTGAAAATATGGATCTTGAAAAGACAATTGCTAATCTATGTAATATGGTTTTCCACTGATCTGTTAATAAATTCATTTTTCCTGCTCCTTCATTATTTTTCTACAAGTAGATTAAACGGATTATACTATAATTAAATTTGACTCAACAAGAGGCAGTGCTTTAGAGCAATGAACTATTGGGAGGCCAGCATGCTACTCCTAGCTTTGCTGCTGATTTATGGGCTAAGGACAAAGCACCCCCATTTCACAGTGCCTCGACTTTTCCATCTATAGAGTGAGGTAAACAATGTCTCAGAGGGACATGGTGCTGCTTTATAAGCTCTATATTCTAATTGAGCTCCAAATTCCTTTATAGAAAGGTGCTCTTTGAAGAATTAAAGATGTATTTATATTGTTGTTGTGACTCAATAGAAATGAAGCTTTAAAATCTAATTTTAAATGTCTCCTCCTGCACAGTACATTATCCACGTTCTTAAATACTGCAATCAACTATGCACCGAGTTGCTCTGTGATATTTATTAAAAATAAAAAAGGCACCACAAAGACAAACCGTAGAACATTTTCAAAGCCATGTGCAGGGGTTTAACTGCAGGACTTCCACTGAAGTTAATGGGACTCATACTGGCAAATTGCAGGCACCACTTTGAAAATTTACCCCATAGTGACAGTTTAATGCTTCTTATTGATCATACAGTTTCAGATAACATCTCAAGCCAAAAAGGGACAATTTCTCAAAAGAAATAAACAATCTTTAATGAAATAATTCTGCACTGCAATCATCATAACTAAGAGTATGGAATAGAGTCCTTTGGCAAGGAGACTCTTAGGAAATGCTTACTGGTGATACCACTGGGCTGTAAAACAGTTTCCATCACATTCTAATTCCAGTTCCTCAGAAAAATAACACTTTAAAAAAAATGTAAAATTTTATGTTTTAAGGGCAGAAATATAGAAACAGAAAATTCAGAGGATTATTTCCTTATAAACTTACATTTATATTTTTCAGAATGGGTAATAATTTGTATATTGCTGATATGAGGTTCCAACAGTCATAGATGACTAAAAAACCCAGGGCATTAAACGGCCATACTTTTTGTTGCCTGATTAACGTTGCTATTCATAACCGGAATAGTATTCATATTAGGCCTGCCAGCAACCCGTTGGACCTTTGCCTGGTGGCCTGTCTTTAGAAGGAAACTTGATTCAGGGTAGCAGAGCCTACATGGCCTTCAGCTGTGACCTCTGCCTGTCTCCTCTATCACCTTCTGCTATTCTCCCCACTGCTCATTGAGCTCCAACCACAAGACCTATGTCTCCACCTTGAACAATCCAAGTTCATCAAGTGTTAATAATCCTTGCAATTACTATTCCCTGGCCTGGAAAGATCTGTGTCTAAACCTTCTCATGGCTGTCTTCTTCGTAATATTCAGGTCAACTCAAGTGTCAACTACTTAGAAAGACTTTCTCAGACCACCCAAGCTAAGGTAGCCTTTACTCTTTCTGTTTTATTTTCTTCATTGTGCTTATCTGTAGCTGACATTATCTTGTTTTTCAAAAACATATTTGTGTATTGTTTTTATTTGTCCACACATATTATCTCTATAAGAAGGAAGACCTTGTCCATTTGGTGCCATACAGCCTCTCCAGCATCCATGAGCATGCTTGGACACGGCAGAAATTGTATAAACGTTCGGCAGATGACTCAAACATAATTTGAAAACCTGGGGGCAATCCTTTGCTTCTTTGTTTTATACAATCACTCATGATATTTCATAGCCTTCTTTCTAGGACTACTTCAATTTCCATCACCTTTGCTTTGTAACACCATAATTATAGTATACTTCCTTTCAGTTTTGCCATTCTCTAAGGCCACAGGAGAGTCTATTCTTACAGTCAGGAACCATGTTTTAGTTGCTTTTGTATCTTTTATACCTAAGATTGTGTTGGGCACATAATAAATACTTTGTCTGTGAATGAATTTTCTTATGTAACATGTGATAGTACAGAATGTTAATACAGTATATCATAGTGCTCTACTAAAGTTTATAGAAAGAATGGGAAATAATCCTTAGTTATTCATTCTCCTCTTCGGAAATAAATTTTCTTCATGTGGTCCAACCATATCAGCTAATCAAGCTACCTGGTAAGTTCAACTTTCAAGTTTGTGTACCAGGTCAACAATTACCTAAATTACCAATAGGTTATTAATGTTAAAAAACATTTGAAGGTATTCCTGCGAGTGATGCTACTTACTCTTGAGATGTCTCCAATTTGGAAATACCCAGGGAGCCTCATGATAACATCAACTCAAGAGCATATGCAAGTTTGATACAGGCCAAGTAAGTCTATTTTAGGTCCTAATTTCCCCTTCAGGTTAGAGAGCAGCAATAGGTAACATAATTTAGTTAATCTAATTAAGGCTGAGACTGCAATTAATGTTCTATAAAGTCTGGCTTTTCTTTAAAGATTTTGAATTACTAATGATAAGCATAATAGTATCATGTTCTTTTGTTTACAAGTTGATGACAATAGATAAGGTTCAATTAAATTTAATTTTAAAATGCTAATAAACAGTAAAGACACTTTTCCAGTTGGGTATGTATACTTTTCTAGAGTGAAATCATAAGAAATAAATCCAGGTTCTTTCACCTACCATTTTTTTTTTTTAACTTTGGGCATGTTTCTTAAGTCTTGTCTTACTTCCTCATCTATAAAATGGGACATTATAAAGGACAGGCATGATGTCTCACACCTGTAATACCAGCACTTTGGGAGGCTGAGGCAGGTGGATCACTTGAGGCCAGGAGTTCAAGACCAGCCTGGCCAACACAGTGAAATCCTATCTCTACTGAAAATGCAAAAATTAGCTGGGTGTGGTGGTGTGTGCCTGTAGTCCCAGCTACTCGGGAGGCTAGGGCATGAGAATGGCTTGAACCCAGGAGGTGGAGGTTGCAGTGAGCTGAGACTGTGCCACTGGACTCCAGCTTGGGTGAGAGAGGGAAACTCTGTCTCAAAAAATAAATAAAATAAAATAGAATAAAATAAAATAAAATAAATAGGGACATTACAGTACTTGCGTAGAATTAAATAAGACCATATTTATAAAGCGCTTAGAGTAGTACTTAATATATAGTAGTTCTCAGTAAATATCAGCTATTATTAACTAGAGGGATTAAAATTGTTTTAATGTTTTTGTGATAAGTCAATCCAACAGGTTTTAATTGTCCTCAGATGGTCCAGTTAATCACATGGAAGGAATCTATGTGCACTGAGGGAGTTTGAACACTTAGAAGTAAAAAGTCACAGAAGAGTGTATGACTAACAGAAAATAAGTGAAATAATATAATTTCTACTAAAGGGGAAAAAGGAGTAGAAGGTATAGAAAATAATGTCACTCAAGAGTAAGTCTCTTGGAACAAAAGATAAAGAAGATAGAAACAGAAAAATGATGTCTCAAATCAATTTAGAACACAGTTGCAGTTTTGGGAGTCTGTGATCTAACTTTTGAACACATTAGCAACTTAAGTTGCCTTTTTTTTTTTTTTTTTGAGATGGAGTCTTGCTCTGTAGCCCAGGCTGGAGTGCAGTGGCCGGATCTCAGCTCACTGCAAGCTCCGCCTGCCGGGTTCACGCCATTCTCCGGCCTCAGCCTCCCGAGTAGCTGGGACTACAGGCGCCCGCCAATGAGGTCAGGAGATCGAGACCATCCTGGCTAAGGTGCCTTTTAATAAGATGAAATCGTAGGTATATTAGAGTAGCCTCAGCCATCTGGTTGATTTTAATAAAGGCTTCAATTTTATTTTATCCATGTAGGATAAAATAAAATTTTATTTTATGCCTCTTTTGTCCTCTTGTGGAAATAATTACACTGAAAATAAACTGTTAAAATAACAATAAGAAATCAACTTACACTTAGCATCAAATACAGATCCAAGACTAATAACAGGCTGGTATTTTCTCACTGAGACTCTCTGCAAGACTGAAAAATATGGCCCTGTTATATCTGCCTTTGGAAAGCGTCACCAAGGAATCTAAAAAAAGCCACTGTGAGAAGCAATTTGTTGGCTTCCTGACACATCAGGCTCATTATTGGTGATCCGAGTTTCAGCCTTTGGTCTATCTGCAATTTTTGGGTAGGTCAGTAATGAAAGCTAGAAAAAAGAATGACTATGAAATCAG
Organism: Macaca mulatta; assembly: GCF_049350105.2. Taxonomy (NCBI): domain Eukaryota; kingdom Metazoa; phylum Chordata; class Mammalia; order Primates; family Cercopithecidae; genus Macaca; species Macaca mulatta. The sequence goes on from NC_133409.1 coordinate 112,634,875, forward strand.
TCTTAGAAGTTATTCACAAATTCTTTATGCCAATGTTATCGGGTGAGTGTTTTGTGTTTTCACATAGAGAAATCATAAAGCAGCCTGTCCAGGTAAATGAAGGGCAGCTTGGGTGGTCATCCCAAAACACAATTGACTATCCAAATCAGCAATGCAGCAATTAGTGCTCATAGCTCTAGACAAGTTATTATGGCAGAAGAGTCTTAGAGGAGACATAAAAATTGAACAGATAGATATGAGGAAGAATTTTATATTCAAGATAAGATTTTACCAATTTTCAAAGCAAATGCTTAAAACCAAGCAGAGATAAATCAATGTACAGTAGTAATGAAAGAAAGTACCTAATTAAAAAGAGTTAAATAGATTAGTTTCTTCCCTTATGTTACAATTGTTTAAAATATGTTTTCCAAACACAAATATGTAATGATTTTATGATTTGTGAAATCAATGAGCTTTTGAAATGCTCTTGGCTTTGGCCAGAGTGCAGGGGTAAGGAAGGTGGGCAGTTCAGAAGGGCATATGCTAAAATCTTTAGGAATTAGTCCATAAAACCTCTATCAATTGGGCCTTTGTCAAAAGGGTGCAATACTACATGAGACTTGTTAGCTGACCACTGTAGCAGCTTCAGTCTGTTTCCAATTGGAAAGAAAAACATTGGTGTGCTTACAGAAAGCATTTCCCAGGTTGAAGGCACAGTCAGTCTACCACAATCTTTTCTATGTTCTTTTCTCGAATGCTCAAGACTTCTAAAAACATTTGGGTGTATACTTGCCATATTCAGAGTAATCAAATCTTACAAATATATGAAGTTTTGAGAGGTTTTAGCTACATTTCCAAACATCCATTCAGAACAGTTATCATGGACAGATGACAGATGCTATTCCTTTTTTCATTTTGTCACAGTAAATTAGGTTGAACAAGCGGACTACAGTGTTCACTTTAGTATTTTACCAGTTACATCAAGCATTTTTATGAACCTGTTGGACAGGCCTAGAAATAGTCTCAATAGTCATCTGGTACAGCTCGCTGCCTTTAGGAAGGTGATGTTTGATTCTTTAGTGTAGGTTAAATTTTACTGACCTCATACTGATAAGCCACATTTGGACATGCTTCACTATAACATCCATTCAGCTGGGCCATGGGTCAAACATGTACATTTAATAAAAGATTAAAAAAATTCATAGTTATCCTAACTGTAAGTACAAATGTAGACTTTGTTCTAATGGGGATTCATTATATATTTATCTGTGAAATTTTCTTCCAAAGCAATTAATTTACTAGAGGTAAAATATCTAAATAAAGAAAAGGTCTAAAGGGTTAACAAAACTGCAATTATGCCTAAACCATGTCATACTAGTACTTTTTTGAGACAGGATCTTACTCTTTTTACTCAGGCTGGAGTGTAGTGGCAGGAATGTGGCTCACTGCAGCCTCAAACTCCTGGGCTCAAGTGATCCTCCAGTCTCAGCCTTCTGAGTAACTGGGACTACAGGTTCGTGTCACCATGCCCGGCTAATTTTTAAATTTTTGTAGAGACAGGGTCTTTCCATCCCAGGCTGGTCTTAAACTCCTGGGCTCAAGTGATCTGTCTTCCTCAGCCTTCCAAAGGGCTGGAATTACAGGCAGGAGTGACTGTGCCAGGCATCATACTACATTTTTAAGGTCACTATTGATAGGTCCAAAGGCAAGTAAGATTACAGATAACATAACACCATTTTTAGAACTACATGTTATATCAAGACCTTCAAGGACCTGAGACAGGAAGACAAAGACAAAAGGACTAAGATGTGTTGATGTATCCATAGCTGAAAACAGCTATCAAAAGGCAGCAGACATCTGGGAAAAAGCTTTCTTTTTCGCATGGTGGCCAGAGATACATTGGCATTGCTTCTGGAATTGGAACAAAGCCAACTTTTAATTGGTTTTAAAATCTGGAATGAAACATTTTTCCAGTCATCCATGAACTGACCTTATCCTGTAGAAGTTGAGTGAATCTTGGCTAACCATCTGCCTTGTGAATTGTTTTGTTTGGGCCCCTTATGGGACAGAAAGTACTTGTTGTGCAGTAGTTTCACATCAAGTTACAGTCCTTTGTAATGCTGCCTGAGTAGCGAATTGAGAGAGAAAAAACCATGTCCAGGGAGAAATATCTAATGCCTTCACTAATATGCCTTGGGGCTATATGAACCTGCAAGGCTTGGAGTTACCACCTACTTTGCTCCATACCTTAGCATGATGGCTTCCAAAAAGAAGTAAAGCTTATTATTGGAGAAGATAGACAGCTGGACAAACAGACTGCATTCATGAGGGCCAAACCAGGTATTTTAAGATAGATTTAACTTAGAATTCCACTAGATTCACTATTGTAACACCAATGCCTCACACACAGCCACATTTCCATAAATTCTGGTTTAGTAAGTGGAGACTTTTGAGATGTGCATACTATGAAAGAAGTATGGAATAAAGGATTCTTCTTAACAGTGTCCATGGATGGTGATACACTTTCTTCCTAAATCCACTCTGCCCCCACCATAGGGAACAGGAGTAAGGGAGGAAATTAAGAAGATCACTCAATAATTCCTGACTCCTAAAACAAAACAGAAAACCTATGCTAGCTGAAGAAGATAGCCTAAACTATTTTGTAAATTAAAAACCTACTTTTTCAGGTTGAAAATAGTTGAAATAAACAAGCCTCATCAAGAATTTGCAGTATTTGGGTTTGAATGGCTGCTAAGAAGAGAGACAGACAAAAAAGCAAGAAAGCCAAATTTAGCTGCTAAATAATAATAATAATAGCTTTTATATATAGACTTTTCAATTTTATAATACTTTTAAATATTACTGAGAAATGCCAGATCTTAATTCCAGAATGCTCTATGGCATCTTCATTAGGAAGTACAATTTCAAGCTGGAACCCGGGTGAATGATGTTTCTCAGAAACCATAGCAGCTAGGGAGGTGCAGATATGTGCTATGTATTTGGGTATTTTGGGTTGGAGGGTGGAGGACTCATATTTTAGGGTGTAGAGCACTTTGTCCAGTCTACAGTTACCAATGCATTAAGTAAACTGTACTTATAATCATTCTTGAAGAATGTTAATTGATATGCATTACCAGTATCAATGTATTGCCATCTATTCCAGCTGATCCAGAGCATAACCTGGTGTCATATTGTAGAGCAAAAAGGGTTTTTTATACTCACTGAAATCAATGTTCCCCTAAATCAGGGCAACACTGGAGCACCATGTATTTCCATATAAGTTAATTGATATAAGTGGGTATTCTAGAGCCAGATTGCCTGGCTAAAATTCCAGCTCTACCATTTAGTAGCTGTATGAATTCAGCAACTAACTTAGCCTCTCTTCACCTCAAATTCTTCAACTGTAAAATGGGGATAATAAAAATATCTACCTCATAATGCTGTGGAGTCAACATCAAATGAGTCAACATTTTCAAAACACGAGTGCCTGGTCCATGATAAGTACTCCATGGATGTTAGCTTTTAATATTAATCAAATATTGCAAAACAGGAGATAGAAGAAAAGAATGTTGGTGTCATCAGTCCAGGTATCTGAGACTCTGATATTCACCTATAACACAGAAGGGCTTTCGAGCAAACCTCAGTCTTCCTTGCCATCCTCTATACCGACAACAGCAACCCGCAGACCAGATTCGAATGATGAACTCCAAACCAAAGACGACAATCATCACGAACTCCTAAAATATCAGATAAGACATATCAGAGAGAAGCATTATGAAGCAAACCACAGTAAGAAGCTCTATGGATATTTTTGGACATTTAGGCACTTTGTCTAAAGGATCTAGTTGTTAATATCTAAAGTTAAGAACATTTCCTTTCTCCAAATCAAACTAAATCTGGAGAGCATTTGAACCTCATACTGTCTGCATTTCCTATCATGGAATGCTCTTCCTTTTCAAGTCACTAATACTTTGCAAATTTGGGAGTCAGTTTCAATACTAAATGTGCAGGTTGAATAATGGATCTCTCTCGTCTGGAATTTATAGTGTAGCTGACTTTAGCTACCCAGTAACATGTGAAATATCCGAAATAAAATAGCGAATCCTGAAATATAATGGCAAGTTTTACAGAAAATAGAGCTTCATTTTGCTGCAAGGAGTGACATAATCTCTAAATCTTCGAGAGTTGTTCTCAGAGAAAAAGAAGCAAATATTTAGAAGTATACTGAATTCTTTCGTTACAGTGTCAAAATCCCCTTAAAAAACAGTAAGTTTCAAAAGTATTACAGTGTGAGACACACATCCTTTGCCAGAAATGAGACCCTGAATCCTTCCGATCTGAAGTTGTTAATTATTATGCTGCCCTTTGGCAAGAGCTGCCTAGAAAACAACACCTGCTCCAGGAAAATGACTGAGATTATTTAGGAAGAGTTGTGAGTTAACCCTGGGGAAAGGCCAGCTACAGTGGCTCATTAAACAGTCAGTGATAGAATGAAAAACCAAATGGAATTTGTAAAACGAAAGCATTTCTGGAGCAAGCTTAGCACGGTCATCTTTTGTTCCTATAGGAACAAGCACTTAATTTATCAAAATTGTTTTTCCTTTAAAAATAATTCCCTTTCTTGTTTTAAAGCAAGGGTTGATTCAACATTTATAATGTAGAACAATATTTATAGATTTTTATCATAATATCTTAATTGTAAAAGTAATATATTGTCTTTATTAAAACTTCCAAACATCACAGAAATAGAAAGCAGAGAAAGTAAACATTCTAACCTACTCCCCACTCTCCCATTCTACTCGCAGGATAAAAACTGTTACCAAATTTATAAAAGTGGCATTTTTGTTGCAAATTTCAGGCAAATGTCTGTTTCTTTAGTTAGAGCATGGGATGATATGCTGCACTTTTGAAAGGACTAGTAGAGCTATCATTCTATCCTTCTTTTATTTTGCACTAAGTAATCCACAAATATTTCTCATGATGGGAAATAAATATCCAATATCATCACTGCTTACTCACCGTTATTCAAAACTACTTATAGGATAAACCTTCAAAGATGACTTTATGCAGATAACCAAAACGAGGGTCAACATACACTCATTAATAATCCAAAGGTTTTGTCTGGTTTTGGCTTTGTTTTGGTTTTGAATGTATATCTGGCTAGTTGAGTCTGTTCCTTTATTAAGGTATATAAAGTGCCAGATCATTTGTTGTTAATCCAGCACATCTTTCCAAATACAGAAAACATACTCAAGCCCAAAATGCCCATGTAGTTGTGCCTGTGCCCAACTTAGGTTAAATGGCAGATCCACTTTTTAATCCCTGCCCCTAATTCCTACTTATGCCAGGACATTTGGAACGCCAGTTGTGAGTACTCATATTATAAGGGATCCCAAGAAAATCCCAAATGTGGCCTGTGTCCCTGAACACTACTGTGTAGTAATTTTTGTTTTTCATGGAAACAGATGACATCAGTATGTCCACTGTTCTTAACAAATGACAGATGCCCATTGTTCTTAGGTATGTCAAGGTCACTGCACTATTCCTATGTTGCAGTAAGGCAGGATAAATTACATTTACAAGTTCTTTATTCAAGCCCTATTGTTCAGAAATATTGTTTGCTGCTTTTTTTTTTTTAAGGAGGGAGGGAAAAATGACAGGAGAGTCTCAAAATTCATACAGCGAAACTAATAGGGTTGAAAGGAAAAATAGACAAATGTTAAGTCGTATTTGGGGACTTCATTAACACACCTTATCCTTGCTCAGAACTATGGGCATAGAACTACTAGAAAGAAATTTAACAAGTATGTGAACTATCTGAACAACACATTCAACCTACAGGATCTGATGGATATGAGACATTTCACCTAACATCAGCAGAATACACATTTTTAAAAAGCATCTATGCACATTTATTAAGATAGATTATGTTCTGGGTCATAAACAAATTTCAACAAGTTTAAAAGAATAAAATCAGACAGAATGTGTTCTCAAGCCACAATGGAATAAAACTAGAAATCAATAACAGAAAGACAAGCAAATCTCTAAACATGTGGAAATTAAACAATATTCTTCTCAGTAATCCATTGGTCAAAGAGAAAGTCTCAAAAAATTAAAAAAATACATTGAACTGAATGAAAATAAAAAATGACATAACAAAATATGTAGGATGCAGTAAAAGCAGTGCTGAGAAGAAAATTTATAGCACTAAATGCTTACATTATAGATGAAGAAAGGTCTCATATTAATAATCTTAGTTCCTACCTCAATAAATTGGAAAAAGAAGGGTAAAATAAACCCAAAGGAAGAAGACAGAAGGAAATAATATAGAAAAGAGCATAAATTAATGAAACTGAAAACAGGAAAACAATATGGAAAATCCATGTGACAAAAAAGTAGTTCCTTGAGAAAATCAACAAAGTTGATAAATCTCTTTCTTGAAAGCTGACAAAAAATCCCCAATGTCAGGAATGTAATAGGGGATATCACTACAGATTCTACAGCCACTGAAAAAATGAAGGAGTACTATGAGTAACTTTATGCACATACACTTGATAACTTAGGAGAAATGGACCAAATACTGTAAAACTACAAGCTACCAAAACTCAACAAAGAAGAAATAGACAATCTGGGTAGCCCTATAACCTCTAAAGCAATTGAATTGATAGTTAAAATCTCCCCAAACAGAAATGTCCAGGCCAAATGGTTTCACTGGAAAAATCAACCAGACATTTAAATAAGAATATATCATTTTCACACAATTTCTCCCGGAAAATAGAGGAGAAAAAACTTTCTCAATCTTTTTATGAAGTCAGTATTACCCTGACACCAAAACCAGACAAAGACAATAAAACGAAGCAAAACAAAAACTACATACCAATATATATCATAAACTTAGACACAAAAATCCTCAACAAAATATTAGCAAATATTTTTGCTAGTCAATCAGTCAATATATAGGCAAGTAGGATTTATTCCAGGTATGCAAGGCTAGCTCAATGGTTAAACTCAATCAATATAATGCATTATACAATAAAGCTAAAGAAAAAAATATAACCATATAAATTGATGAAGAAATAGCATTTGACAAAATCCAACACCCATTTATGATTAAAAAAACTCTCAGCAACTTAGGAAAAGAGGTTTAACAGTTTAATTAGATAAATAGCATTTACAACAAACCTAACATCGTACTTAATAGTGAAAGACTGAATGCTTTTCCCTAATATTAAGAACAACCAAGATGTATATTTTCATCACTCTTATTCAACATAGTATTGTAAGTTATATTAATAGTTGCTGCAATAAACCAAATAAAAGAAAAAAAAAAGGCATGCAGTTTGGAAAGGTAAACATAAAATGGTCTCTATTTACAAATGACATGACTGTCTACAGAAAAATCCAAAGGAATCTACGAAGACACCCTTGAAACGAGTGAGTTCACTAAGGCTGCACGATATATGATCAATGTAAAAAATGAATCATTTCTTTATACTAACAATGATCATATGGAAATGAAAATTAGAAACAATATTATTTATAATAATTCCAAATAAAAATAAAACTTAAATATCCACTTAGAAAAACACACACAGTTTATGTGCATTGAGATTACAAAATGCAGATAAAAGAAATCAGAGAAGACCTAAATAAGTGAGGAGAAATACCGTGTTTATGAATTGGAAGACTCAACATAGTAAAGATGTCAATTCTTCCCAAATTGATCTACAGGTCTAATAAAATTCCTGTCAAAATCTCAGCAATTTTTTTTTGGGGGTAGATACAAACTTATTTTAAAATTTATATGGAAATGCACAGGACCTGGAATAACTAAAGCAATGCTGTCAAAGAAGAATAAAACAAGATCAATCACTTTACCTGATATTAACGCCTACTATTATAGCTCCAGTAATCAAGACTGTGGATTGGTGGAGGGATAGACATATAGAACATATAGACATATAGAACAGTGAACAGAATGGAGAATTCAGAACTAGACCCACACAAATATGCTCAATTGATTTGTTTTAAAGGTGAAAAAGCATTTCAATGGAGGAAGAAGAGCCCTCAACAAGTGATGCTGGAAAAATTGAACATCTATAGGCAAAAAAGTGGACCTTAATCTATACTTCCTATCTTATGAAAATCACTTAAAAATGGACCATGGGTTTAAAAATTAAACATAAAATAATAAAACTTGTAGTAAAAAAAAAATGGAGACGGCTGGGGGCGGTGGCTCACGCCTGTAATCCCAACACTTTGGGAGGCCGAGGCGGGCGGATCACGAGCTCAGGAGATCGAGACCATCCTGGCCAACACGGTGAAACTCCGTCTCTACTAAAAATACAAAAAATTAGCCAGGCGCGGTGGTGGGCGCCTGTAGTCCCAGCTATTCGGGAGGCTGAGGCAAGAGAATGGCGTGAACCCGGGAGGCGGAGCTTGCAGTGAGATTGCACCACTGCACTCCAGCCTGGGCGACAGAGTGAGACTCTGCCTCAAAAAATAAATAAATAAATAAATAAATTGGAGACATTTTTGGGATTTGGACTAAGCAAAGAGTTCTTAGTCTTGACATCAAAAGCAGAAGTTATAAAAGGAAAAAATGAGAAATCGGATTCCATCAAAAGTAAAAACTTACTCCATGAGAGCCCAGGTACTAAGGATGAAAAGACAAGCCATAGACTGGGAGAAAACGTTTGTAAACCACATATCTGACAAAGGACTAATATCTAAAATATATAAAGAAACCTTAAAACTCAACAGTAAAAAACCAAAACCTCAATTAGAAAATTGGCAAAGATATAAATAGGATATTCATAAAAGAGGACATACATAAAAGAGGTTACATATATGGCAAAGAAGCACATGAAAAGATATTTGACATAATTAGCCATGAGAAAAATGCAAATTAGATTACAATATATCACTACACAGCAAGCAGAATGTATAAAATAAAAAATAGTGGCAAAAAATAGTGACAATATAAAATGCTAGGGAGGATGCAGAGAAGCTGGCCCATTCAAACACTGCTGATGGGAATGTGAAACAGTATAGTCCCTCTGAGCATGGTAGTTTCTTATAAAATTGGACATATTGTTACCATATGACTCAGCAATTGTACTCTTGGGCATTCATGTCAGAGACGTGAAAACTTATGTTTGTACAAAAACCTGTACATGAATGTTCACAGCAGAATTTTTCATAATGACCAGACCCCCAAAACAGCACAGATATCCTTCACTATGAGAATGGTTTAACAAGCTCTGTTGCCTCCATACCATGGAATGCTACTCAATAATAAAAATGAATCAACTATTGATACACAGAGTAACATAAATGAATTGCCAGGGAATTATGTTGAGCACAAAAAAAGCCAGTCTTGAAAAGTTATACACTGTATTATTCCATTTATATAACATTTTTGAAATAAAAACATTTCGGATATGGAGAACAGATTAGTGGTTGCTGGCATCAGGCTGGGAAAGGGAAGAGGTGTGCAAGTGTGAAGGAGAAGGTGGATGTGATTAGAAAGGGGCAACTTGAGAGATCCTCATTACAATGGAATTGTCCAATATCTTGACTGTTGTGTTAGATATACTAATCTCTGCATGTGATAAAACTGTACAGAGCTAATACTACCCCCTGACCACAAATGTATTCAAGTAAAACTGGAGAAATCTGAATGAGATTTGTGAGCTGTATCAATATTATTATCCTGGTTGTGATATTATACTATAGTTTTACAAAATGTTACCTTTTTGGGAAATTGGGTAAAGTATACACAGGATATGTCTACTATATCTTACAACGGCATGTGAATCTACAATTATCTCAATAACAATTTACATTAAAAAAAGCCATTACCAGCAATCTAGACAATGGGATAGATTCATAAGAGGAAATGTGTTCTTCTTCAAATCCAGATGCTGGGTCTGATCTCACTGTGTTTTGTTTAGAGGTACTCTTTAAATCGCCCTTTGGATGGGGTCTCACTGTTTTATTTTCATATCAGTTGAAAATATAAAAATTTGTTACATTCAGTTGAGATTATTTAAATTAGGGCTGGTTCTTCTGACCCTTGCTGGGTAAGCCATGAGACAAGTTCTGGTGCCTTTGCCACTGTACCTAAGGATAAAGCAGTTCATTTTCTCTTGCTTGGTTTTAGTTGAAATAAAATACTCGCTGTTTACTGAAATGGTAGCTAAAGAGATTAGTGAATAATATTCAGAATATTTGACTTATCTGGAGGAAAGCTGTAGTGGAAATTTGATGTTATTAACAATGGTCCTGTCCTTCCTTATTGAAGCCCCTAGAAGCTTGGCTTTGATAGCTCTTTACAAAAGCAAAGGCAATCAATGTTTATTATTTTTATCACTTACCTTGCAGGAGTTACAGTGTTTCCTCATTTGTCCTCATATAATTTTGGTAAAATGTAGAAGACCTTTCTTATTTTTCTTAAATGATAGGGAAATTAAGAAGCCTAAGAGGCAGTGGTGGCTGGGCGTGGTGGCTCACGCTTGTAATCCCAGCACTTTGGGAGGCCAAGCTGGGCGGATCATGAGGTTAGGAGATCGAGACCATCCTGGCTAACACAGTGAAACCCCATCTCTACTAAAAATACAAAAAATTAGCCGGGCATGGTGGCGGGCCCCTGTAGTCCCAGGTACTCGGGAGGCTGAGGCAGGAGAATGACGTGAACCCAGGAGGTGGAGCTTGCAGTGAGTCGAGATCTCACTGCTGCACTCCAGCCTGGGCAACAGAGCGAGACTCTGTTTAAAAAAAAAAAAAAAAAAAGGCAGTGGTAGAGCTAGTCCTGTATTTTATCTACAATGTGTTTTGAGACTACCAATCCATATTAACCCTCTTTTCCAGACATTAAAGAAGCCTCTTCATATGTCATACCTGAGAACTGTGATTCAATTTAATTGATATATAGAACTCTGCTGTACCATTTGAGGTTTAAATTATGTTCTTGCAGTTATTTTGTTTTTAGCTACTTAAAATTGTTTTAGGCAGATTGATTTTTTGGGTACAAATTCACAATGCTTAAAAACTCATGTTCCAGTTGTTTTCTCATTAATTAACAGCACTGTTCATTAAAACACAGTGACCTTTGTCTAATCTACAAGCTGTCTTCTGTGACCATTAGTTTTTTTCTGGTTTTATGCCATCAAATAGCATTTTCGTGAAGATGAAATGCCGACATTATAAACCCTGTGACATTTGCACCAATTCTTGAAGAGCTGTGGCTAATTAGACATACATAATTAGAACTATTGCTTTTATTCAGAATATCAACATAATCAATTCCCAGCTATTTTTGTTCCTTTTTGTGTGTGTGCATATACTTAAAGTAACATAGGGCTAGCAGATCAGCAGGCCTCTTTACATAATCCCTGCAGGGAAAGAATTTGTGACGTAAACTGCATCGTAAAACGCAAAAAAAGAAGGCATCAGTCAGAAGGGTTGCAGTTATAATTCTATGTAATGTGGAAAATTCTACTAGTATAACACATATTAGGGGAATGAAATTAAGATCCAGCGATGGCTCCAAACTTAAATCAAAATGTGGAAATATACAAAAGTAAATTATCTTCAGGAATTTTTTCTCTTTGGAGAGCAGAAAAATATCCTAAAAACATGCTTACTAGCCATAACTTACAGAATATCACATACCATCATCAATCTAGCTAGCTTTCAAACTTCTCCTTACTTTTTGGGAAGGTATATTAGTGTATTGGAAGAGAATTTGAGGGAATGAATGTTTTTACCAAAGGGACTAATTTGACCTGGAGTTGAGGACACATGGATATTTACAGAATCATTGCTGCACAGAGGTGGTTGTGAGAGCATGACAGAACTTCACTAAGTTGGCTAGTAGACACTTCGTGGGGTGGGTATGGGGAGAAGAGGGTCATAGAGGTAGGAGTGGGGTGGAGATGGGGGAAATTAGATTAAGGTGTGAAGGGGTATGGATGCTTCCTGCCTTGGAGAAAAATGACTGACGTTGTTTTGACAGACTGTCACTGCAGCTAGCCTCATTGATTGGAAGTCTTAGGAAGATATAGATTAATTTGAGTAGCTCCAGCAAAATCTAGTGTCTTAGTAGGTCTTCCCCCTTGGGATTAGTTGATTCCTGAATTTTCTTTATAAATGATTTATCCATTCAAGTTTTTCACACCTGTTAATATATAAATCTGCTCCTGAAAAGTAATTCATTTAACCATACCTAAATAACAACGTTCATTTATCCCAGAGGTTCTTCAGAAGATCATAGGGAGGGCAATAGTTTGAAAATGCTCATTTCAAATGACTGATTGACACTTTGTTACTAAGGAAGGATCAAGGCTGGTTTTCATCAGGTATTGAGGCCATGAGTTGAGACCATATGGGCTGGAGGCAGCAAGTGGATGCCCCCTTCTTGGGGAAAAGAGTTGGGAACAGCAGGACATTCCTGGTTTACCCCTAGCTGCCTACCTGGAGTGGCCCTATGCATCCCAGTTACTAGTTGGGATGCCATGATGAGAGGACTTTTGTCCTCTCTTGTAGTGATTTTAGATTCTTAGGGATGGGTTGGCTCTTAGCAGCTATAATGCCTGCCTAGCATGAGCAGCCACCCAGATGATCCCTTCTGTGTTTACGTTTTATGTTCTGTAAGTCATATCTGCATCAGGGCAGAGGATGTCTTAGGCTTTCCCCTTTACCTGCCACAGGTGAAGTCTGCCCAAGGGGCCAAGCTGAAGTGGTGCCCTTTGTGGAGGAGCCTCGCTGAGGTTTTTTTGGTTGTCCATCCTCCCCCATCCGAAACCTATTTATACCTTAATTGGTTTGAGGTTTCTATTTGGGCGTGTCTGTATGCCCAAATGATTCATGTCTGAATCATAAACACCAAGCTGGAAACATTGAAAATGGCTTGCTGCACCTTGAACTGGACCCAGATACCTATTCTGTTATGATTTTGTAAAATAATCACAAATTAACCAATTCAACTTAGAATCAAAGCTGAGTGTCCTGAATCAGATCAAAATGGAAACATCAAAAGAGTCTCCAAAATGAATGAAATCAAACCAAGTTTTCATTTGATTCAAATTGCTAATTTGTCTACTTCTCACTAATCTAGAGGCTTTTCTTCCTCTTAAGAACTACATGAGGCCGGGAGCAGTGGTTCACGCCCGTAATCTCAGCAGTTTGGGAGACCGAGGTGAGCGGATCACCTGAGGTCAGGAGTTCGAGATCAGTCTGGTTAACATGGTGAAATCTGGTCTCTACTAAAAATACAAAAATTAACCAGGCATGGTGACAGGCGCCTGTAATCCCAGCTACTCAGGAGGCTGAGGCAGAAGAATCACTTGAACCGGGGAGGTGGAGGTTGCAGTGAGCCGAGATCAAAATTAAAATTTAAGATACACAAATTTAAATAAAATTCCTTAAAACAAACAAGTATTTCTATTTAGAGAGCTATCCTGACCTTGAGAAATAACTACATGTCAGCCAAGTTGACTATAAAGCAAATCTTATCTTCTCATATTGGTGATATTTGTCCTGTGAATTGAAGTGGACCCTTGTGTCAAGACAAGAGATAGTACGGCTTCCGTGCTACTGAGAGTGAGAGGCAGGTCAGGGCTGGGCATGTTCTTAGAGAACTCTCAGAATTTTTACCTTTTCTTACTGAGGAGTTATGTCTCCGTTCTTACAGCTGCCCTTCTTTGGACCAAAGGAATTGCTCTTACACTGGGAGATCCCTTGATTTCCAGAAAATCTGCTTCTTCCTTCTTCCTTGAGGGTATTTACAGAGTTTAGCATAACTAACTGCTCTACAATGTTGACTTTATTCCTAGATATTCTGCTTTTCATGAATTCGTTTTATAAATGTCTACTGAATACCATAAACATGCAGGATATAAAGATCAGCAATGTGTTCTGTCACCCTCGAGGAGTTTATAATCTATTGGGGAAGATAAGCCACACGACTAGACAACTCACAAAACCATGTGCCAGAAGTTCTGCTGAGTGGTGGTTTCTAGAGAACTGCTTTACCCATTATCATAGCTCCTCTTCCGAGAGCAGGCCCTAGCCAAATGTTTGTCGAAGTTTCCTTCAGTTCAAGGCTTCAGGCTCAGCAAAACCCAATTAGCATACTGTTTCATTAATCTATTAAAATCAAAATTCTCAAAAAGAACTAGCTGGAGGTGGAAAAATGAGAATAAGTTAATTGGCCTATGATTTTCATTTCTGACCTGTCTATTCAGCTTTATGACACTAATTACAATGAGAGGGCGAACGGCTTCTTACTGCAAGACGTCTTAGTGACAGTGTGGGCTTATTTTGATTAATGTAAGCTGGAGGACAGTAACTACCTAATTTCACTCCTATGGTTTATACCACTGAATGATTATATTTTCATTTGTGGTTACCCGATATCTCTTCTCTTTTTACATTTTACTAGCCTGAAAGGATTTTTCACTAATGGTTACACCATGGTTCTTAAGACAAGCTGCTGGGGGAAAGAAAGTGAGAGACAGGTTATCCCTTTTATTTGAGCATATGTTAGGCAGAATCTCCAAATGTCTTAGTTCTTGGAGAATACGGAACTTCAGGGTGGAGCCAGGTGGCTCCTGAAGGCTCAGCAGAAGTGGTCAGTGTGTTTTATTTACTCAGTAACTAAGAAAGCAAAGGCTGTGTTGATGAAGGGGTAGAACTCAGAGAAGCTCAATGGTTGAGCTGTCAGTGGGGAAGACATTCTGCTTGTTGGTAGAATGTGAAAAACCTGGAAGAAATGGAAACCTTTGGGATCATGGCTTTCAGAGGAGAAAAGGCTATCGGCAGGGTAGTGTTGGAGTCCTGTAGAAATCAGATACAATATTGCTTTCTTTCCATGCCCCTAGGTTTCTTGTGGACCGACATGTGCCACTGGGAGAAATCTCCCTGCCTCCTCAGGTCATTTGGCCAATTTCCTTCTAGACTTCCTAGCAAAACAGAAAACATTTTGAATCAAAACCTAGTCTTGCCTTCCTCCTCTTCTATATATGATGATTATTTTCCTTTATAAGCACCAAAGTGCATTTTATTACCTAAGATTTATTTTTCCAATGACCAAAGTATATATTATTGGTGTAAATGTACTTGGTGGCAATATGAATAATATCCTTTGGTGAGCTTTGAGAGGTAGGAAAACACACCTTTCTGTGCATATTGCATGCACACTAATATGCTCACTTGATTTCAGAACTTGATATTGAAACTCAGTCAGTTAGGCTCATGCAAAAGGACAGGAAAGGCAAAAATCTCAGAATAAAAACTGACAGGAGGCCCTATTAACAGAACATATCACCGCAAATAGAAACCGCATATTAGCTCTCAGTGCAATTTCTAATAAACATAAAGAAGTTAACTATCCTCAAAGTATATAAATCAATGGTATTGTAACAATATTCCATTAATCACACTTTCAAAATTAAGGAAAATTTAAAGTTTTCTGCCGCTTTGAACAACTAGATCACAAAGAAAAATCAAATATATGCAGGATCTTTTATTTTAATAATTTCAATTTTATTAACCATGTGAATCCTCACAGTGTATTCTTCATGAAATCTGTCATGATTCTGGGCTATTTATTTATATCTCTAATTGTTTCCAGTCATCTATCAAAATCATTCAAGACCATTCATGCCATAAATCAAGTATACTCTTAAATTGAGTAAGATGAAGGGCCTGATCAGAGATAATCTGGAACTAATTTAATGAGCTCTTCTGCTTGTTGTTCATTTGAACCATTCAACAATAGATTAAGAATCAATGTTTCTATACTGGCTTAAAAAAAAACTGAGTTGAGGATAAAAACAAGAGAACTACCTGGGCAATTTCCAAGTGTTTTAGAATGCATTTTTTTAATGCTCCCTAAGCATAACACATAGCACATGGCAAATATTTAGCAGTTAGATTTAATGGTGAATTATCCTGACAGCTGAATCCAGGAATTCATGGGAGCATCCTTTGTTTCTATCATAATCTGTTTCTCTGTTGTGTTATTTACCAAGCTACATTCTGATTCCCATTTGTTTTTCAAAAGTTTCCCTGCTGGAGAGAAAATGCCGTGCATGCTAAGTGTAGCCTTTATCTCTGATAGAGATGACTCCTACTGTACATAAGCCATCACTCTTATTTGCTCACAGTAGTGTTTGGCATATTATTGCTGTCATACACCTCTGCTCACATCATCAATATATCTTAATACATCACTGCCTGCTTGCCACCCATTATGCACACACACTTGCCAAACAACCTCTAATGGGTGATGGCCTCCATCCACAGCAGGATGAATTGCCATTGCTTGAATTGATTTGGAAAATCACTTAGTATAGGAGGAAACTGATCTGCCACAGTAACTTGAAACCCTCCTCTACTCTTCTGCTCCTTTATTTGGTTGTAGACTTATTCCTACCTGGCAACATGACACTTGATTTGGAGACCATGGTAGTAGTTTAATGATATATGAGAGGACTGATTCACAATTTTAACTAATAAAGCATCCTGTACACAGCTAGTGACCAAAGCCATGGAAATATAGACCCATATATTGAATTTACAGGACATTAACAAGAAATAAGCTCTGGGCAAAAATAAGTGTCTGTTCAGAACTAAGAGTCTGCCCAGAAAAGAACGCATTGGAGAGAGAAAGTGCACTTCTTACTATTTCCTAAGCAGCATGGGATGCCTGAATAGATGTAAAGTGATACAGCAGTGTCAAGTTGACCTTTTGTAAAATCTAGACAAAAGAAGTCCTGGAGCAAGGTGCACAGGAAGCAAATTTACAGCCTGGCTCAGAGTGAATGGGGTGGCTGGGCTGAAGGAAAAAGGAACAAGGAACCCACAGCAGTGGATTCTCCTCTTGAAAAAAGGAGAACTCTGAAAAACTTCCTAAGCTGAAAGGGAAACAACTCTTGCCTCTCTCTTGTTTGCATCCCCTTTTTCGTCCTTGCTTACATTCCAGGCCAGCCATGAAGCCTTGAGGGAGGAAATGCTCTCACGCCTCCCTACAGGACTGTCTTGTCATGGTGGAAGCCCCAAGCATCTCTCTGCAGTGTGGGAGCTGGGGAGACTCTGCTGCTCCATATTTTGGCAAGCAGGGAATAGAACTGTATTAAAGCAAGCATTTTTCCCCCATAATAAAGAGTTTCTAAAGTCACCGAAAGTACAGTGTCCCCCAGCCCCATATCTTGGCAGGCAGGGAATAGAATTGTATTAAGGCAAGAAATTTTTTCCCCCATAATAAAGAGTATCTAGAGTCACTGAAAGTACAGTATTCAAAGTCTGGTTTATATATCCAAGATTGGTATCTCATCAGAGACTATAAATTGTTTACACTGTTGAAAATTCCCATTTTTACAACTTCTTCTGTTTTATTACGCTACTTGTTTGCATAGTAAATACGGATTCAATGGAATCTTATCTTCTTCCATAACACTAATACACTTCATCACTTCCATTCAGACTCCATTAATTCAGAATTTGTGATTATACCACTAGAGTTTGGGTGATGATTATTTTTGTATCATTTATTTAAAGAGGATTTACTAGGCAAATTCAGAACAGAAATGAGAGGACAAGGGGGAAGATTTAGCATATTTAAGAGGAAACACTTTTCAAGACCCTTAATAGCACT
This sequence comes from Macaca mulatta, assembly GCF_049350105.2. Lineage (NCBI taxonomy): Eukaryota > Metazoa > Chordata > Mammalia > Primates > Cercopithecidae > Macaca > Macaca mulatta. The sequence continues at coordinate 112,652,516 of NC_133409.1, forward strand.
TATTTGCATTTAAACAATTAATGGAATAATTACAATCAAGCCATCTCATTAATTGAAGAAAACCCAACAGGATCTTTATTTGGCAACAGTTTGTTAGCAGAGATTCCCTAAGTATTGACTCAAAGGAAAATTGATAGGAGATATACCTCCTCCCAAATGCTAATTACCCCCTTTCAATCATCTTAAATGTTTCCCAAACATTGAAGTAATCATTCCAATAAGCTACAGCTAATTGTACAAATTAGTATGCAAATATGTGTCAGTCTGTCCCACAGGTAAGCTCCAGTTTCCTGCAATCTGTGGAGGCAGCCCTTAGCCTAGCAAAGCATGGCAAGCTGGAACAGAAGGAAGGGTCTACCGCTGATCCAAGGGGTTTGAGATTCATTTCCACAGCCCTATCTTCACTAGTTCCTTGATCTGTATTTGCATATTCTGTTTTGATCTTTTTCATACTTCCATTAAAAGGTAGACCTATCCCAGTAGATAAGGCCTACTTGTCTCTTTCTCCTTGATACTGGCTTCTAAATAACTAATAAGCTACAAGTTTTGGGGAAGCAAACGGCCAGCACAGTGATTTCACTGGGTCAATGTCAAACACTGGGATCATTAATTTGATCAGAGTGGGACGCTCAGGACCAAGTGCTGAAAAACTGGTTTCCACTATATCTCATTCATTCATTTAGCAGAGCCCAGGGGATAGAAGCATGGAGGGGCTCTGCCACTTCTGGAATGTGTACAATTTAACTTAACCTCTCTGTGCCTCAGTTTTTTTTCTATAAAATTAGAATGAAAAATCCATTCTTAACAGGGTTGTTACCAGACTTTAAATGAATAAGTATTTTTACAGTGCTTAGAACAGTACCCGATACATAGAAATCACTTTAACTCTGTTAAACAAAATAAGTCCACTCATTAAATATTTGCTGAGTGCTTACTATGAGCCAGGTGCTCCTCTAAATGCTGGGATACAGAAGTGGACAGAGTAAACATATCTGTGTCCACTTGATGTTTCTAGTGGAGGCAAGCAGATAACATAACGAACAAGTACACTGGAATACAGAAAGATAGAGCATTGGAAGATAACTGCTATAGAGAGTGATAAAAGAGGATGAAGGTGCTTGGAAGAGCTGGAAGTTTTCCAGCTTTAAATAGGAGCAGGGTAGGCCTTTTGGAGCAAATTCAAAGTTAATAAGGGAGCCAAGCAGATATCTGATGAAAGAAGTTTCAAGACAGAAGGATCAGTTGGTGCAAAAACTCTGAGTGTGAATGAGGAACAAGAAGACTGGGGTGGCTGAAGTAGACTGGGTAAAAGGAGAGGGACAGGAGGTGAGGCTATCTGGGAATGGCTGACTAGACTGTGTCCCTACAGAGTTTTTAGGTCACTGTAAGAACTTTGGCTTTTACTCTGCAAGAAAAGGGGAGTACACTGCAGGACAAAGGCCTTGGGCAGAAGTTTGGATTTGTGCTCTGACCACAGCTGCTCTCATCCCTCACCAGGTTTTGGTAGACACAGAAGATCCCTCTGAAAGGAATGGGCACCTGGAGATGATCCGAGGATCAGGGCATGGAAACTGGGACAAGATTCATAAGTATGTCTATTCTAGGCAAGGGAATAGGAATGAGAATCTAAGCTAAGAACAAGGCATTCCCTGATGCGTGCTAAAAGCAGAAGCTTGAAAATATAAATATCATATCCTCATTAGATGATTTTTCATAATTATGAGAACCTTCAAGTGAATACTATTCTGCTCACTGCCAAGTGCCAACCCACAGCTACTCAGCCCTGGTCCTCAACGTGGCCATGAACGGACAAGTTTCCAAGAATGTCTTTGAGGAGATGAGAAACAATGTGATATTTAGTATTGTTTACTGGCAATAAAGGAAAGAAAAACAGCAGATATGGGAAGAACTATCTTATACTTGATTTTTATATACTTTCCAAAATACATTTAAATGGGAATTCAGAACACTTGATTTTTTTTTTTTTTTTTTTTTTTTTTGAGACGGAGTTTTGCTCTTGTCGCCCAGGCTGGAGTGCAGTGGGGTAATCTCGGCTCACTGCAACCTCTGCCTCCTGGCTCAAGTGATCCTCCTGCCTCAGCTTCCTGAGTAGCTAGGATTACAGGTGCGTGCCACCATGCCCAGCTGTTTTTTTTTTTTTTTTTAAATTTATTTATTATTATTATACTTTAAGTTGTAGGGTACATGTGCATAACGTGCAGGTTTGTTACATATGTATACTTGTGCCATGTTGCTGTGCTGCACCCATCAACTCGTCATTTACATCAGGTATAACTCCCAATGCAATCCCTCCCCCCTCCCCCCTCCCCATGATAGGCCCCGGTGTGTGATGTTCCCCTTCCTGAGTCCGAGTGATCTCATTGTTCAGTTCCCACCTATGAGTGAGAACATGCGGTGTTTGGTTTTCTGTTCTTGTGATAGTTTGCTAAGAATGATGGATTCCAGCTGCATCCAAGTCCCTACAAAGGACACAAACTCATCCTTTTTTATGGCTGCATAGTATTCCATGGTGTATATGTGCCACATTTTCTTAATCCAATCTGTCACTGATGGACATTGGGGTTGATTCCAAGTCTTTGCTATTGTGAATAGTGCTGCAATAAACATACGTGTGCATGTGTCTTTATAGCAGCATAATTTATAATCCTTTGGGTATATACCCAGTAATGGGATGGCTGGGTCATATGGTACATCTAGTTCTAGATCCTTGAGGAATCGCCATACTGTTTTCCATAATGGTTGAACTAGTTTACAATCCCACCAACAGTGTAAAAGTGTTCCTATTTCTCCACATCCTCTCCAGCACCTGTTGTTTCCTGACTTTTTAATGATTGCCATTCTAACTGGTGTGAGATGGTATCTCATTGTGGTTTTGATTTGCATTTCTCTGATGGCCAGTGATGATGAGCATTTTTTCATGTGTCTGTTGGCTGTATGAATGTCTTCTTTTGAGAAATGTCTGTTCATATCCTTTGCCCACTTTTTGATGGGGTTGTTTGTTTTTTTCTTGTAAATTTGTTTGAGTTCTTTGTAGGTTCTGGATATTAGCCCTTTGTCAGATGAGTAGATTGCAAAAATTTTCTCCCATTCTGTAGGTTGCCTGTTCACTCTGATGGTAGTGTCTTTTGCTGTGCAGAAGCTCTTTAGTTTAATGAGATCCCATTTGTCAATTTTGGCTTTTGCTGCCGTTGCTTTTGGTGTTTTAGACATGAAATCTTTGCCCATGCCTATGTCCTGAATGGTACTACCTAGGTTTTCCTCTAGGATTTTTATGGTATTAGGTCTAACATTTAAGTCTCTAATCCATCTTGAATTAATTTTTGTATAAGGAGTAAGGAAAGGATCCAGTTTCAGCTTTCTACTTATGGCTAGCCAATTTTCCCAGCACCATTTATTAAATAGGGAATCCTTTCCCCATTTCTTGTTTCTCTCAGGTTTGTCAAAGATCAAATGGCTGTAGATGTGTGGTATTATTTCTGAGGACTCCGTTCTGTTCCATTGGTCTATATCTCTGTTTTGGTACCAGTACCATGCTGTTTTGGTTACTGTAGCCTTGTAGTATAGTTTGAAGTCAGGTAGCATGATGCCTCCAGCTTTGTTCTTTTGACTTAGGATTGTCTTGGAGATGCGGGCTCTTTTTTGGTTCCATATGAACTTTAAAGCAGTTTTTTCCAATTCTGTGAAGAACCTCATTGGTAGCTTGATGGGGATGGCATTGAATCTATAAATTACCTTGGGCAGTATGGCCATTTTCACGATATTGATTCTTCCTATCCATGAGCATGGTATGTTCTTCCATTTGTTTGTGTCCTCTTTGATTTCACTGAGCAGTGGTTTGTAGTTCTCCTTGAAGAGGTCCTTTACATCCCTTGGAAGTTGGATTCCTAGGTATTTGATTCTCTTTGAAGCAATTGTGAATGGAAGTTCATTCCTGATTTGGCTCTCTGTTTGTCTGTTACTGGTGTATAAGAATGCTTGTGATTTTTGCACATTAATTTTGTATCCTGAGACTTTGCTGAAGTTGCTTATCAGCTTAAGGAGATTTTGGGCTGAGACAATGGGGTTTTCTAAATATACAATCATGTCATCTGCAAACAGGGACAATTTGACTTCTTCTTTTCCTAACTGAATACCCTTGATTTCTTTCTCTTGCCTGATTGCCCTAGCCAGAACTTCCAACACTATGTTGAATAGGAGTGGTGAGAGAGGGCATCCCTGTCTTGTGCCAGTTTTCAAAGGGAATTTTTCCAGTTTTTGCCCATTCAGTATGATATTGGCTGTGGGTTTGTCATAAATAGCTCTTATTATTTTGAGGTACGTTCCATCAATACCGAATTTATTGAGCGTTTTTAGCATGAAGGGCTGTTGAATTTTGTCAAAAGCCTTCTCTGCATCAATTGAGATAATCATGTGGTTCTTGTCTTTGGTTCTGTTTATATGCTGGATTATGTTTATTGATTTGCGAATGTTGAACCAGCCTTGCATCCCAGGGATGAAGCCCACTTGATCATGGTGGATAAGCTTTTTGATGTGTTGCTGAATCCGGTTTGCCAGTATTTTATTGAGGATTTTTGCATCGATGTTCATCAGGGATATTGGTCTAAAATTCTCTTTTTTTGTTGTGTCTCTGCCAGGCTTTGGTATCAGGATGATATTGGCCTCATAAAATGAGTTAGGGAGGATTCCCTCTTTTTCTATTGATTGGAATAGTTTCAGAAAGAATGGTACCAACTCCTCCTTGTACCTCTGGTAGAATTCAGCTGTGAATCCATCTGGTCCTGGACTTTTTTTGGTTGGTAGGCTATTAATTGTTGCCTCAATTTCAGAGCCTGCTATTGGTCTATTCAGGGATTCAACTTCTTCCTGGTTTAGTCTTGGAAGAGTGTAAGTGTCCAGGAAATTATCCATTTCTTCTAGATTTTCCAGTTTATTTGCGTAGAGGTGTTTATAGTATTCTCTGATGGTAGTTTGTATTTCTGTGGGGTTGGTGGTGATATCCCCTTTATCATTTTTAATTGCGTCGATTTGATTCTTCTCTCTTTTCTTCTTTATTAGTCTGGCTAGTGGTCTGTCAATTTTGTTGATCTTTTCAAAAAACCAACTCCTGGATTCATTGATTTTTTGGAGGGTTTTTTGTGTCTCTATCTCCTTCAGTTCTGCTCTGATCTTAGTTGTTTCTTGCCTTCTGCTAGCTTTCGAATGTGGTTGCTCTTGCTTCTCTAGTTCTTTTAATTGCGATGTTAGAGTGTCAATTTTAGATCTTTCCTGCTTTCTCTTGTGGGCATTTAGTGCTATAAATTTCCCTCTACACACTGCTTTAAATGTGTCCCAGAGATTCTGGTATGTTGTATCTTTGTTCTCATTGGTTTCAAAGAACATCTTTATTTCTGCCTTCATTTCGTTATGTACCCAGTAGTCATTCAGGAGCAGGTTGTTCAGTTTCCATGTAGTTGAGCAGTTTTGATTGAGTTTCTTAGTCCTGAGTTCTAGTTTGATTGCACTGTGGTCTGAGAGACAGTTTGTTATAATTTCTGTTCTTGTACATTTGCTGAGGAGTGCTTTACTTCCAATTACGTGGTCAATTTTGGAGTAAGTATGATGTGGTGCTGAGTAGAATGTATATTCTGTTGATTTGGGGTGGAGAGTTCTATAGATGTCCATTAGGTCTGCTTGCTGCAGAGATGAGTTCAATTCCTGGATATCCTTGTTAACTTTCTGTCTCGTTGATCTGTCTAATGTTGACAGTGGAGTGTTGAAGTCTCCCATTATTATTGTATGGGAGTCTAAGTCTCTTTGTAAGTCTCTAAGGACTTGCTTTATGAATCTGGGTGCTCCTGTATTGGGTGCATATATATTTAGGATAGTTAGCTCTTCTTGTTGAATTGATCCCTTTACCATTATGTAATGGCCTTCTTTGTCTCTTTTGATCTTTGATGGTTTAAAGTCTGTTTTATCAGAGACTAGTATTGCAACCCCTGCTTTTTTTTGTTCTCGATTTGCTTGGTAAATCTTCCTCCATCCCTTTATTTTGAGCCTATATATGTCTCTGCATGTGAGATGGGTCTCCTGAATACAGCAGACTGATGGGTCTTGACTCTTTATCCAGTTTGCCAGTCTGTGTCTTTTAATTGGAGCATTTAGTCCATTTACATTTAAGGTTAAGATTGTTATGTGTGAACTTGATCCTGCCATTATGATATTAACTGGTTATTTTGCTCGTTAGTTGATGCAGTTTCTTCCTAGCCTCGATGGTCTTTACATTTTGGCATGTTTTTGCAATGGCTGGTACCGGTTGTTCCTTTCCATGTTTAGTGCTTCCTTCAGGGTCTCTTGTAAGGCAGGCCTAGTGGTGACAAAATCTCTAAGCATTTGCTTATCTGTAAAGGATTTTATTTCTCCTTCACTTATGAAACTTAGTTTGGCTGGATATGAAATTCTGGGTTTAAAATTCTTTTCTTTAAGAATGTTGAATATTGGCCCCCACTCTCTTCTGGCTTGGAGAGTTTCTGCCGAGAGATCTGCTGTTAGTCTGATGGGCTTCCCTTTGTGGGTAACCCGACCTTTCTCTCTGGCTGCCCTTAAGATTTTTTCCTTCATTTCAACTTTGGTGAATCTGGCAATTATGTGTCTTGGAGTTGCTCTTCTCGAGGAGTATCTTTGTGGCGTTCTCTGTATTTCCTGGATTTGAATGTTGGCCTGCCCTACTAGGTTGGGGAAGTTCTCCTGGATGATATCCTGAAGAGTGTTTTCCAACTTGGTTCCATTTTCCCCCTCACTTTCAGGCACCCCAATCAGACGTAGATTTGGTCTTTTTACATAATCCCATACTCCTTGCAGGCTTTGTTCATTTCTTTTTCTTCTTTTTTCTTTTGGTTTCTCTTCTCGCTTCATTTCATTCATTTGATCCTCAATCGCTGATACTCTTTCTTCCAGTTGATCGAGTCGGTTACTGAAGCTTGTGCATTTGTCACGTATTTCTCGTGTCATGGTTTTCATCTCTTTCATTTCGTTTATGACCTTCTCTGCATTAATTACTCTAGCCATCAATTCTTCCACTTTTTTTTCAAGATTTTTAGTTTCTTTGCGCTGGGTACGTAATTCCTCCTTTAGCTCTGAGAAATTTGATGGACTGAAGCCTTCTTCTCTCATCTCGTCAAAGTCATTCTCCGTCCAGCTTTGATCCGTTGCTGGCGATGAGCTGCGCTCCTTTGCCGGGGGAGATGCGCTCTTATTTTTTGAATTTCCAGCTTTTCTGCCCTGCTTTTTCCCCATCTTTGTGGTTTTATCTGCCTCTGGTCTTTGATGATGGTGATGTACTGATGGGGTTTTGGTGTAGGTGTCCTTCCTGTTTGATAGTTTTCCTTCTAACAGTCAGGACCCTCAGCTGTGGGTCTGTTGGAGATTGCTTGAGGTCCACTCCAGACCCTGTTTGCCTGGGTATCAGCAGCAGAGGCTGCAGAAGATAGAATATTTCTGAACAGCGAGTGTACCTGTCTGATTCTTGCTTTGGAAGCTTCCTCTCAGGGGTGTACTCCTCCCTGTGAGGTGTGGGGTGTCAGACTGCCCCTAGTGGGGGATGTCTCCCAGTTAGGCTACTCAGGGGTCAGGGACCCACTTGAGCAGGGAGTCTGTCCCTTCTCAGATCTCAACCTCCGTGTTGGGAGATCCACTGCTCTCTTCAAAGCTGTCAGAGTCGTTTGCGTCTGCAGAGGTGTCTGCTGCGTTTGTTTAGTTTACTGTGCCCTGTCCCCAGAGGTGGAGTCTACAGAGACAGGCAGGTTTCCTTGAGCTGCTGTGAGCTCCACCCAGTTCGAGCTTCCCAGCAGCTTTGTTTACCTACTTAAGCCTCAGCAATGGCCGGCGCCCCTCCCCCAGCCTGGCTGCTGCCTTGCCGGTAGATCACAGACTGCTGCGCTAGCAATGAGGGAGGCTCCGTGGGTGTGGGACCCTCCCGGCCAGGTGTGGGATATGATCTCCTGGTGTGCCTGTTTGCTTAAAGCACAGTATTGGGGTGGGAGTTACCCGATTTTCCAGGTGTTGTGTGTCTCAGCTCCCCTGGCTAGGAAAAGGGACTCCCTTCCCCCTTGCGCTTCCCAGGTGAGGCAATGCTTCGCCCTGCTTCAGCTCTTGCTGGTCGGGCTGCAGCAGCTGACCAGCACTGATCGTCTGGCACTCCCCAGTGAGAAGAACCCAGTACCTCAGTTGAAAATGCAGAAATCACTGGTCTTCTGTGTCGCTCGCGCTGGGAGTTGGAGACTGGAGCTGCTCCTATTCGGCCATCTTGCTCTGCCCCGCCAGCTAAGTTTTTTGTATTTTTAGTAGAGATGGGTTTTTGTCATGTTGGGCACGCTGTTCTCGAACTCCTGACTTCAGGTGGTCCGCCCACCTCAGTCTCCCAAAGTTCTGGGATTACAGGCATGAGCCACCGTGCCCGGCTGAAATGTTTTTATTTTTAAGTTTGTAGAATGCTTGCTTATCTTGTTCAACTGCTCAATTTCTTCTGCTGGAAAATCTACAGTATAAATTATGTTGCCACAGTTTTGGTAAAATTGCCATCCTTTCCTCCAATTTTGACAAATGTCTGGCTCAGATGTCTTTGGAATATGACAATAGACAGAATTAGATCACTTTTCACTTTTTCTGTCATGTAAGCCAAAGCTGGGGAGAAGAGACTTTGAATTTATCTTATCTTCTGACTTTAGCACTGCGTGTAAAGGAGTGGCCATAAATTGAGAATATTACTAAGGAAGTTAGGGACATAATAGTTCTATCTTTCCCTGGCTCTCAATCAAATGTTGAGTGTTCAAAATATTAAGAAAAGCATATGGCTTATAATTGATACTATTACTTAACTGAAATCTTTGAGTATTGAGGAGAGACACTGTGCTGGCAGGAAGGTGGGCAGTGGGATGACTATTGTCATGCAGAATGCACTAAACATTTATAGGCTAGGCCTTGATTCATACCAGTCGAATGTCGTTATTTGCTTTGGTCACATTTTGTCTGTTGGAAAGAGAATCTCCTTGAATAATGTTTTTGTTCATCTGAAATGTCAGTCTTATAAAAAGCTGCTAGTCACTATAGTGGTTAGAAATTTCCATCTTATAATTAAAAAAAAAGTTGTTGGCAGTTGAAAGAAACATAAAACTGAATTATGACTCTGGCTAGAGTCAAATTATGTTAAGATTTTATTTCATTACTCTATATTTCTGAATATTACTGAGTCAAGAGAAAGAGTAATCCCTAATTTCAGATGAATTTTTTTTTCTTGGAGATTTTCCCAAGTAATTAATTTTTCTCTTTTGCTTTCCTGCCCTCATCTGCTGCAAACCCCAAACTTTGAGATCTACCTGTCTATCTATCTATTTCCTATCTATCTATCTATCTATCTATCTATCTATCTATCTATCTATCATCTCTGTTGATGGCATATCAAGGGAGGTTCAGATATGTGGGTAAGCTAAGGTTTTTTTTTTTTCATTTAATTACCTTGTCCTTTGAAATCATTCTGTCCTAATGATGCAGGTGCTTGTGCCAGTGGTTGAACTCCTATATTGATATTTGCTGCTCAGGTATTTGGCCAGGATTATTTAAGCCAGAGGCTGAAGGGTAAAGACTGACTGCTTACATAAGCTATTACATAATAGCTATTACATAAGCTATTACATAATAGCTTAGGTGAGTGGTTGTCAAGAGCAAGCCATTCCCTTTGATGCGTTAGGAAGCAATTTTGATTGATCCAGTAACTATTGGAAAGAGAATTGACATTTGGGGATGATGCTAGTTTCCTGCAAACAATGATATTTATGTAGATAAAAAAAAACTAAACCTTCCCAGGTGCTCCATTTCTTGGAGAATTCCATCCCTTTGTCCTTCAGGAAAATTGTCAGTAGCAGGTGATTGCAATTACCCTAAAGATTTCTGGTTTTTTTTCCTAGATAAAAAATGGTTTAAGAATGGTTCCCAGTGAGCTCTTTAAAAAAATTGATTTCAATGAGTCCTCAATGCAATGTTAATCCATAGCTCTTTCAAAGGAAGAAGACTCCATCCCCAATTTTGCTTCTGTCATCCAGGACTGCCAGGACTTTGGATGAAGACTGCTGTAAGCTAATACTCTAACCAGTTAAATGCTAGCATTGAAAACGATGCAGTTGTTAAGCCATGTCTTGGGAAGGCACCTGATGAAATGCCTCAAGTCTAAATTTTAACAGAAGCACTGCTTTAAATGAAGGTTCCTAGGGGCTTAATACCAAAATGAAGAGTGTTAATATTGGGTCTGTTTTCAGAGTGTTTTCCTCATCATAATGGTGGCTACTCTTTCCTTATCCATTTTTTTTTCACTCTCCACCTCACAAGGTCCCTTCATTTTCCCTATGTAGCCATGATCTCCAAATCCAGACTCCCTCATCTCCTGGACTATAGGTAAGTATTTCCAACACCTTCTGATGGTCCCCAAATGAATCAAATGTAATATATTTAAAACCAGCCTATCTCTCCTCTGAAATTGTTGAGCACCGTGTGTTCTTAGTCTCAGCTGATGTCATCACTATCTGACCATGCCCCCAAATCAGAAAGTGCAGAAATCCTCACCTCCAGTCTCTCACCTCAAACACCACCCCTTGATGGCTTAGCCTCAGAAATGTTCTATGAATTCAGTTTTTCTTCTCCATCTTTTCTGCCTCTATTTTGGTCCTGATGCTCATTATGTAGCTTTTGGGCAATGTAGCAGCCTCCATTCCTTCCTGCCCTCCACTATTCCTTCTCCATTCCAATTATTCCTCAAGACATAGTCAGAATTATCTTTCTCAAAACCAAATTTGATCAGGTTATTGTGCTACTTAAGGACCTCCTTTCAGTTTCCAATCACTTACAGCATAAAATTCAAATGACTGTACTCAGAAGAGTTGGTTCTTCTCGGTTTCTATCTTCCTTTGAGCTTCTGTTCATCTACCTGACCCCCATAAAATCTAGCCAGACTGACCAAGACCTTTGTGATGCTAGAACCACCTCAAATGTCTCCATCTATGGAAGCTTCCTTCAATTGCCAGTGGAAATGAGTCCCTTCCTGTCTTGTAACCAATTAGGCTCCCATTCTACTTACTTTAGGTCCTCTCATTTAAGCGTGAATGAGGTCAGGAATGAGCTAGGACATTGAACTTAGAACCAGTGGGCACTCAAGAAATGCTTGGTTAATGCATTTTTTTTTTTTTTTCAGAGACAGATACTCATTCTATCACCCAGGGTGGCGTGCAGTGGCATGATCATAGCTCACTGCAGCCTTGAACTCCTGGGCTCAAGCAGTCCTCCCACTTTAGCCTTCTGAGTAGCTAGGACTATAGGCATGTGCTAGATGAGGTCTTACTGTGTTGCTCAGGCTGGTCTCGGGATTTTGGCCTTAAGTGATCCCCTTTCCTCAGCATTCCAAGTTGCTGGGATTATAGGCATGAGCCACTTCAAAAGCAAAATATGTGTCAAAAGTGAAAAACAAAAGTATCATGTGAGGTCTGAGGAGGGACTGATAACTATGTTTTAGTTTGACTAGGCTCGGTTGATCTAAAATGTTATAGGAAGCTGTTTGAAGACACTAGTCCTTTTTATTTTTTATTTTTTGCCTCTAGAGATCACTAGTGAATCATTTGGTTATTACTAAATTAGTTTTTAATTAAAATATGTTAGTGTTGAATAATTGGCTAGGTCTTTGCAGTAATTCTTGTTATATGATCTTATGCATTTTTAATGTTGGCTACAGACTCATGTTATACTATTATTCTTTAATGTTAATGATTATACTGCTTTGATATTAGATTAGCATATTTGCTTTAATAACATAAATGATTGATTATCCCAGACTCAGAAGGGTAAGTGAGTCTCAGAAAAAAATGAGGAAGAGTGAAAAAAAAAGAAGCACAAAATGAGCGAATAATCACTTTATTTTAGACTTTGAAACTTGTGTTCCACATTACTTAATTACAGTTGCCTTTATAGATCTTCCAGATGAGTGAAAAATTGTTTTTGGAATTTAATATTGCGAAAATTACAAGATCAATTGAAACCAGAGTATTTTAATGTCTCCATGGAGGCACTGAACCTATATACTTATTTATTAAAAAGCTTGCTATTAGTACAGGAGAGAAAAACCTGAATCTACTCATTCAGTTCAAGTAGTTGATAGTTTTATCTTGCATCTCTTTTGCTCCAGGCACTGAATACCTATTTTGTTCTAGGTACTGTGGCTAAAGTGATGAACAAAACAATAAGCGTCCACTCTTAGGGAGCTTATGCTCTGATGTATAATAAAACCAATAATGAAAGACAATAACAAATACGCCAGCGAACATCAAATAGTGATAAATTCTATAAAGACAAAAAAACAGGAATACATGTGGAGAATCACTGCTGGCTTCCTTAGATTGAATGGTCAGGTTATTCACATAGGTATTGAGCATCTCCTGTATGCTAAGTACTGTGATACATACTAGGAAATACATAGACTACTAACAAATAGTTCCTATTCTTATGTAGTTTTCAATCTAACAGAAATAAAAGTATGTATGGAAACCAACAACTGTAGCAGAGTATGATAAACACTGTTACAGACCATCCACTGCTACAGACCATTCCCTTTGTGCTGTGTTGAACCCCAGAACACAAGGGAAGCGAATGTAACAACTCCTGGAGAGTCAGGGAAAACTTTCAAGAAGAGAGCGAGCTGAGAATTAATAAATGGATAGGAATTACTAACATGGTGAAGGGAAGTGGTAGAACTGGGTTTTTCAAATAGAAGGAACATTATTTTTAAAGGCACAGAGACAGTGTACATGAAAAATATGAATGGTTTAGTATTGCTGGAGTGTAGCATATGACTGTGTGTGTGTAGCATATGACTGTGTGTGTGCACATGCACTGGTGCATATGTGGGTACCTTCAAGGGAAATTGGTGCAGAAATTAGCCTAGAGATGTAGGAAAGATCAGGATGTGAGAAGCCTATGTGTAGCAAGGTGTGATACTGTGAAATACACAGTATATTTGGTCTTCCTCCTTATTTCCTGGCATATAACTCTTAAAATCCTTAGAATCTTCAAAGTGATAAGTGTCTTTTTGTATGAATTGACTGGTGGCTGGAAACCCCTAGGCAGCTTCAGGATGGAGGCTGGTCACCAGAAAGACCAAGACAGGGTTAGAGGGTTGGAACTTTTAATCCCACCACCCAACCTCCAAGGAGGGGAAAGGGGCTGAAGGTTAAGTTGATCATCAGTGGCCAATGATTTAATCAATCATGTCTATGTAATGAAGCACCCTCCATAAAAATAAAAGAGGACAAGGTTTGAAGAACTTCTGTACAGATGAACATCTGGAGATTCCTGGAGGATGGCGTGCCCAGGAAGGGCATAGAATCTTGGCACCCATTCCTACATAACCTTGCCCTACGCATCTCTTCATCTGTATCCTTTGTAACATCCTTTATAATAAGCTGGTGAATGAAATAAGTGTTTCCCTGAGTTCTGTGAGCCATTCCAGCAAATTAATTGAGCCCAAGAGACGGTCACGAGAACTCTGATCTATAGCTGATTGGTTGGAAGCACAGGTAAGAAAACAAATCTAAAGCTTGCAATTGGCATCTGAAAGTTGGGGCAGTCTCGTGGGACTGAGCCACAAGATCTGTGGGATGTGACGCTATCTCCAGGTAGATAGTATCAGAACTGAATTGAATTAGAGAACATCCAGCTGGCAGTGTAGAACTGATCACATGCTTTGCATGTAGGGAAAACTCCCCACACATCTGGTGTAAGAAGTGTTCTGTGTTGTGAGTGGACAGATAAAAGGCTTTGTTTTTTCCTCTTTGATAAGGTAAGAATTAAACCTTTTAATTCTAAAAAATACTTGGAATTTTACTGTGGGTTAAAAATAGGAAAAGACAGAATGATCCCAATGTTATAGGTGTTATGCACTAAGAAAATGTCAACATACGTAAATAAGTGAAAAAGAAAGTTTATAATTATTAAATCAGATTGTCTTATATTTTTAATAAAATATTGTTTGTGCTATAGTAATAGCTGTAAAATGTTTCTAACTTTAACATCCTATAACATTGTTTTTCAATCTAAACTGCCTGATAGTTTCCTTTATTCAAATTTATGCCAATTTTAAAAATTTGAACTTTTGATAAATAGGTTTGTAAAGCTTAAAGATTTCTTTAATATAGCTGGATAAAGGAGAGTAGAAAAGTTTGATTGGATGAAGAATACTCCAAACCATGTACTGATGCAGGTTTTATCCTTTTGATTTATGGGACCTAAGGATGACACCCCCCAAACTTAGCTTGTGGTGTTGATGTCTTTCACTTGAAAGCCTGCATTATCCATCAGAATACAGTGTGCTTTTGAATAGGCAGAATGGGTGAACTCTATCCACTTAAATATGGGCTTTCCTGCCACAATTGCCATATATACATTGCTGGAAAACCCAGTTTGGGGCAATATTTCACACTAAAAAGAACAGGGCTTATGATAAAAATAGAATTCGACCAAACCACTCTAAACCTAGGAAACTTTGTAAACAGAGACCTAACAAAAACAATTCTAATAAGATAAAAGTACAGTTAAAAAGGCATGTCAAATTCTAATAAGGAAATGCTGGAGTAATCTTGGCCTTCACTAACACATAGGTAAAGAGAGCTTGATGGACTGGGATGTTGGTAAATATTCAGGCTGCTGCATTATGGAGATAAGGTCACCCTGTCATATGTCACAGGTAGAGAGAGGTGTTGGCTTTGCATACAATGTGGTGATGCTAATGATGGATTACTTCTGTTCATCGTCTATGTTTGTGTCTTCTGCACAAGACTGGGAAGATCTGCCTAAGTAACTTCCAAGGAAGAGCAAGTATCCAAAATAAAGAAGGCAGACATGGCAGTACTGCATTCCTTCAAGCTTGGTGCATTCAGGTAGGCCAATGTGTTGTATGCTGAGTTGCTGTTATATGAGAAAAATAATCTCTGACTTCTGTGTTACATTGACATCATTACTGTAGGCACAATTTCATAAATTGTGGATGAGGTAACTTGCATTAGGGAAACTTAAGGTAGCAGATTGACTGTATTTGCATAATACACCACATTCTCCACCTGATTTAACTAGGAAAATAATTTTAAAGAATCATCACAGACAGGGATGGGGACTATATGAGTATCTCAGTGTACAGCTGTTATATAATGTATGCCATGCCTCTGGCTCACAGCATACCTGGTAGGTCCTTAGTGAATATTTGATTAGTGAATAAATGAATTAATAAATCAATGAACAGCTCAAGATAAAAAAAAAAAAACCCTGCAAAAGTGACTCAAGGAAACGTTTGTCCTCACAGTGTTGGGGTTTCGAAGGACACAGCTCGACCTCTATCCTAGAGCTCTCCAAAGCTCTTTCTTGGACTCTACAAACTGACAAGCTTCCCAGCCTCATCACACAGTCCATTTGCCTCAGCCAGTTGTATGCACATCCCTGCCTGGCTACAGTGACCCTGGGCATCCAATTCTCCATGGCTGTAGGCTATAGGTCAAGACCAGAAAGTGACTCAGAAAGGAGCCTATGGGAGAGAAGCAGATGGGTTAACTGACAGGCAGAGAAACCTCCAGACTCACAGAGGTGTAATTAACTCACAAATTCTCCAGTCATTATTATCATTAAGTCAAAGAATGCCCCCCAGCCCTTCTTCACTTCTACATAACACTCCTCCAGCATAATATGTTGGGATTTCTCTTTCTTTTAAGGTTGCATTTGATGTTATTCGTACTTGATGTTCCCTGATTTAAAAAATAACTTTCAGGAGAATAAGGGGTGGGGAGTGAGAACCAGAGTGAGTCCTCCCTCCTGCCCTGCACTCCTAGGGGTGGTCCTCTTTTACTTTCTACCCTCCTGGTCTCCCCTGAGAGCTGTTTTGGTCTGGAGCTTCCATTTCTTTGTTAAGACTCTTCTGCAGTGTTCTTTCGTGAGGAGGGCTTTCCAGGTTTTCCCAGGATGCTGAGACCTTGCGGTACTGAATCTCCCTCAATTAGTCTTCAGTGAGCCAAGGCTGGAGGGCCTGTAACACTTGCACAGTCTCTTTTCTGTTCTCCATTTTCCAGTAATGTTCTGTGTATTCATTGTGATTTATAGCCCTGGAGGGAGCCAGGTCTGCAGCGTTTTCATTGAATCCAGCCTGTAATGTTGTTTGTCAAGCTGCCATTTACAGCTTGGAAAATTTTTCTCTAATCTACTTTGCAGAGGCATGATGTGTCTTCTCACTTTAGTTGTAACCCCTGGTGTGTATGCCTGCGTGGGGAACAGTGGGACCTACCCTATTGCTTCCAGCTTTTGGCTTTGTACAGTACCAAAACAATATTCAATATATAGGCATGATCAGTAGTAATCTATATTGAAAATAGTTTTTGATCATCTCATTTGTGATCTCCAAGATTAAAAAAATGACTTAGAGATATATCTATTTTCTTATGTGGATAGGTCTTAAAGTGGGAACTTAAAAAAATGACGAATTAACCTATTTCTCTCTCATCTTCTAATTAAGCAATTTCACCATGATTTCAAGGTTATTTTCTTCTGGAGTCAGTCAGAGGTTGTAGAAAATACTGTACTTGAATTCTTCCAGGGCAGGGCAATGCCTTATTCATTTTTGGGACTCCAGACCCCAGCACAGGGGCTAAAATGTAGGAAGCATTTAATATATATTTGAGTTAAATTGTGTGAGTTAAGGAACTGGACCTGGAGAAATTAGAAGAGGAAGTAAGTAGAACCCAGGGAAATATATGAAAATCTATAGAAATCCACCGGATCAGCGATCAAGTGGGAAATCCAGAGTTGGGATACGTAGGCCGGAGCAAGATGGCAGGTCTCAATCAGAAAGGCAGTGAGCAAATGGGAACCACAGACAAAGCAAACCACATCTGGCAGGAGGCAGGTAACCTGCAGCTATGTAGTAACCAAAGGGGGGGAATACTTCTAATCTGCTGAGGAAAGCCCTCCCAGAAATTTCTGTGAGGCACAAACCAATTATACAGGACTTACGATTTTGGTTTAACCTGCAAGTTCTCTATACTGTTCTAGTCCATGCCCTTTCCCTATTCATGCTGCCTCTGTTTGGTTTAGGGCTCCATTGTGTTTTACTTGAATAACTTCACCTGCTTCCTAAATGTCCCCCATCCTATTACTCTCTACTCTAGTCCATCCTACAGTCAGGTCCTGCCTCTTGTCTGAATTTTGGTGCCATATCCATGATTCCAAGAACATGTCAATATTAGTGTTATATAATTAAATGGGCCATCTCCTTTCATTTACTGATGATTTGCCACCAACTATTACTGTATTAAGTGGTATCACTGTATCAGCTTTGGATTCTATTCTCAGGAAATTTACAGTTCAACTGGTGCCTAATTTTTCTCAACTTCTCCCACCCCTGGCTCACCCTCCTTCAGTTGCTCATCTTCTTGCCCTTCCTTGTCTCACCAGGTATGCTCCTGTCTAAAGCTTTTGTCCTTGAAGCTCCATCTGCCTGGCATGTTCTTTTCCCTAATCTTTACATGCCTCGTCGCCTCATTCCATTCAAGTCTCTGCCACCCATTTCAGTGGACTTCTCTAAACATACTATCTAAACACTTCTTCATTACCTATTCTTTTTCTTGCTTTCCTTTTATTTGTGATATCTAATATATTGATTTTCCTGTTTGTTTATTCTAGGTCTTCCACAAAAACATGAGCTCCATGAGAACAGAGATTTTGACTGTTTTGATCATTGTTATATCCTCAGCTCCTAAAAAGGAATGCCTCATCCATATTGGATACTGCATACATCTTCTTGAATAAATGAATAATGGAGAAGATACAATGTCAAGTAGACAGGACTGAGGAAAGTTAGAGGAAAGGAAGTTTATTTCAGGAAGGAGGAGGTATTTGGTCCAGGTTTCAAATGATGGAAATGATCAAAGCATGGAAAGGTAGTAAGGGAAGGGTATTTTTCCTTCTACTGACAAACATTTTGGCTTCTTTCGTTTTCCAGTAACCCTGTAAAATTTTCTTACTACCTTGATTCTCTTTCTCTCTCAGTTGGATATACTTTTGTGAAGCTCAAAAGGGCATAAAAGCTAAACATCAGTGTGGACCTGGTTGAGTATGGCTCATCTATAGCTGTAAGGGTGTCTGCTGGGTAGCCTGTCAAGTCTTGAAACAAAGTTGTATAGAGTTCAGTGGTATAGCCTGGACCACTTGGTTAGACATCAATGTTTGCATAGAAATATGGAAAATTCTTTCCTTCCTTAATTGTAGATAGAGGCATGGTCTTTTTCAGGCACAATCATTATCTTTAACTTCAAAAATTCTTTCCTCTAATATCTGAAATACTTTTTATGGGGCAACTTACTATGTTATTATCCCTCTGTTAAGATTCAGTGTAGGTGTTTAACTATTCCTGCTTTTTTCTTTTCAGTCATCGGCAGATTGATGAGGGTCGTTAGTCTCTGTGAATCATTTTAGAGTTTATTTGCATTTTCCTTGATGAAAGAAAAGCAAAGGAAAATAATTGCAGTTTTCAATGTTCATTGGGATATTCTGAGAGCTTTCTGCAGTAAATTATAGGGATGTGATAAATCTAAAGAAGCATCACTCATTCCTCACATCTGATTGCTTCATATCTCATATTGCGTTACTGCCTTACAAACATAAGATTTAATATCCTCAAATGGATTCTTATCCTTACACTCTGTTATCCTCTTACAATGTTTAATACCAGAAGTTTTAAATGTAAAGACTGCTGTCATCTCATTCTATATCAAATCCATACAATTTCATGTGCAAACCTTTCTACTTTGCAAGGACTGGTAAACGTGCTTGTGGCTGATTTTTCCCTCCCTTGTTAATACTGGTATATAGGAAGTGACAACAATGTCTCTAACTCTTCAATACCATGTTATATATATAGTGAATAGTTATATAGCAATTAAAATGCATGTACCCACATTAAAAAAGAAAACATGTAACAAATTAATTATGTAGCTGTTATTACCTTTTCAAGGCGATACTTCACTTTACAAAAGAATTCCCTATGGATTTTCCTTAAATAGTAAGCTCCACTAGTGCATTTAAGATATAATTAGACCTGCCTACATTGAGTTTGTACACAATTCAGGAGCAGAGTCACTGTGCAAGGAAACAATAAACCCATGTTTACTTTGCTACCTGAAGCATAAGGAGAAAACATGCATATGTAGAAGCTGTCAAACATCTGGATGTTTGGGAAAGCCTGGATAGAGTACTCATCCAGATGCTGAGCACAATCGATTTGTAGTTTGGCGTCTTTCTAACACAGCCGGAGGGTACAGGAGCAAATATACTGAGACAGGCTCTATCTTGCTAAAATTGATAGTGGCATTCCTTTTACTGCAATTTTAGAAATGATAACCTGCAATAAGAATTTTGCAAATAATATGCATCACTTTCATCAAATGGAGTTTTCTGTTCTCAACATGATGGACAATTTTCATCTAAAAACTTAAAACAAATACTTTAAAATTAATCTGGATGGCAAGAAGTTCTTCAACAGAGAGGAAATGCACTCCTGACAGTATTGTTCTCAAAAAGGTGGGAAATACAATGCTAAAACCTACAACCTTTGGCTAATGAAATCAAAACAAACCAAACAAAACTTACCATAATAGTCTAACCTGGAAATAGGAGAACTCATTTCAACAGCATGTAACTCACCTGAGCAAAGTGAACTGGGACTAGAAGATCAACCGTTACACTTGACTATTTACCCCATGAATCCAGCTCTTCAATATTTGCAAAACAGAATTTAGAATTCTCAGTACAAAGAACTTCTAGTGGTCTGAATTAATATGCCCATTTGTGATAATTTGGTAAGTGGAACTCTTTATGAAAGCATAACATCCTAAGTAAAAGTGTTGTAAACCTCATTTGGTATATATAGAACAAAAAGGAGCCTTAGACATGAGCACTTCATTGAGTGCTGGCAAATACTTTTTGGTAGACTTGTCAGCCTTGAAAGAAGCAAGAGAATGAGAGGCAGCGGGATGCTCTGAAGACAGCCCAGTCTTTTCCTCAGCCAGGCCTAGGCTGGAATCTTGGCTGTTTTACACTTGGTGTGTTATCTTGCACAACTTATTTAGCTATTTGTGAAAATGGGAGGGGATACTTACATTGCCAGTTTTATTTTTCTAATAAGAAACCAATGAGCCTAATAAATGAAGGGTACTTAAAAAATGCTGGCTCCCTTTCATTTTTGATGGAGTCACCAAATATAGAAAATTAACACCAGCTTTTAACCGTCCTTGGAATGTGGACACAAAGTTTCATACATGTTCTTGAGTTCACAAATTTTATCACCAGGGTGATGGCACAGCAAGCAAGTCCATCAGATCTGGAGTTATTCCTGCCCAGTGTTACACTCAGTAGATGCAGGCATGGAGAGAAGAGATATAAAGCCACAAGCACTGTCATCAGACGTATTTACTAAAATGCTGCAACAATTGAAATCAGTTTCATTAGTCACCAGAAATAAGTGGCTATTGTGAACACATGCTGCATGCCGAATGTATACCACTGAGTCACTTTTAGAGAACATGTTCACGTAGCAAGCTTACATAATTAAGTGTTTGATTGTGGTGAGAAAACTCTTACACAGATACTTGTTTTCTATTATAAAATATAATATTTTCTCAAGTGTAGCATTTTCAACTATTCCACAGTTCACCTGTACTTGTGTCCCTATGAGGTCTCCATTATACATGGAGGATCCTGTGATGATCATATTTGCTAGCTTTCAAAGAGTTTTCCTTCTCTCGGTCCCAGTCCTAAGCATGTACTTGAATTTATCTAATTTTCACATCAGCCTTATGAAGTAGGCTATATCATTAACCACCTTTTTTTGAGTTTTGAATTTCATTTAATTTTTTTTTAATTTTTAGTTTTATTTTAAGTTCCAGGGTACATGTGCAGGATGTGCAGATTTGTTACATAGGTAAACGTGTGTCATGGTGGTTTGCTGCATCTATCAACCCATCACTTAGGTATTAAGCCTAGAGTGTATTAGCTATTTTTCCTAAGGCTCATTTAATTTTTAAAAATATTTTTCTCAATTTTTTGTATTGTGGTAAAATATATGTACTATAAAATTTACAGCTTAACCATTTTAAAGTATGGTTCAGTGGTATTAAATACATTCATAATGTTACAGAACCATCACCACCACCCATCTCCATAACTCTTTTCTTCCTGTAATGCTGCAACTCTATCTGTTAAACAATAACTCACTATTCCCTGATCCCTATAGCCCCTGGCAACAACCATTCCACTTTGTCTCTATAATTTTTTCACTATTCTAGGTATCTCACTCATATAAGTGGAATCATACATTATTTTTTTTTTGTGGCTGGCTTATTTCACTTGGCATAATGTCGCCAACATTAATCCATGTTGAAGCATATGTCAAAATTTCCTTCCTTTTTAAGGGTGAATAATTTTTTTTTGTATGTATATACCATATTTTGCTTATCCATTCACTTGTCAGTATACACTTGGGTCTTTTCCACATTCTGGCTATCGTGAATAATGCTGCTATGAACATGGGTGTACACATCTCTTTGAGACCTTGCCATCAATTTTTTTTTGGCGCACATCCAGAAGTGGAATTGCTGCATCGTATAATTCTATTTTTTATTTTTTTGAGGAAAAAAAGCTGTATTGTTTTCCATAGTGGCTATAGCATTTCACAGTCCCACCAATTGTGAACAAGGGTTCCATTTTCTCACATCCTCACCAACATTTGTTATTTCCTGTTTCTGTGATAGTAGCCATCCTAATGGGTGTGAGGTGGTACTCGGTGTAGTTTTGATTTGCACTTCCCTAATGATTAATAACGTTGAGCATTTTTTCAGGTGCTTATTGGCCATTTGTACCTCTTTTTCTTGAGAAATGTTTATTCAAGTCCTTTGCTCATTTTTGAATCAGGTTGTTTTTGTTGTTGAGTTTCAGAAATTCTCTACATAGTCCAGATATTAACCCCTTAACAGGTATGTTATTTGCAGATATTTTCTCTCAGTCTGTGTGTTGCCTTTTTTCTCTGTTGATACTGTCTTCTGATGCACAAAAGTTTTAAATTTTTATGAAGTTCAGTTTCTCTATTTTTTTCTTTTGTTGCCTACTCCTTTGGTGTTATGTGCAAGAAATCACTGACAAATCCAATGTCATGAAGCTTTTGCCTTATGTTTTCTTCTAACACAAATCCAATGACTTGAAGCTTTTGCCTTATGTTTTCTTCTAACAATGTTATAGTTTTAGGTCTTTAATGCATTTCAATATAATTTTTGTGATTTGTCTTAGGTAAGGGTCCAACTTCATTCTTTCACATGTGGATATCTAATATTTCCATCACCATTTGTTGAAAAGACTGCCCTTTCCCCACTGAATGGTCAAAAATCATTTGACCATATGTGTGTGGATTTATTTCTGGACTTTCTATTCTGTTCCATGGGTCTAAATGTTGGTCTGTATGCCTATATATAACATAAAATTTATAGCTTAACCATTGTAAAGTATAGTTCAGTGGTATTAAATACATTCATAATGTTACAGGAGACTACCTCATGATTGATTACTGTAGCTTAAATACATTCATAATGTTATAGGAAACTACCTCATGATTAATTACTATAGCTTTGCAGTAGTAAGTTTTAAAATAAAAAATTATGAGTCCTTCAGCTTTGTTCTTTACTTTCAAAATAGTTTTGGCAATTTGGGGTCCCTTAAAATTCTGTATGAATTCTAGGATGGGTTTTTCTATTTCTGCAAAAAACATCATTGGGATTTTGATAGGAATTGCATTGAATCTGTAGATGACTTTGGACATGTTAACAATATTAAGTTCTCAAAACTATGGACATGGAATGTATTTCCATTTATTTGTGTCTTATTAATTTATTTCAGTAATGTTATTGTAGTTTTCATTGTATAAGTTCTTCATCTCTTTGGTTAAGTTAATTCCTAAGTATATTTTGATATTATTATAAATGGAATTGTTTTCATAGTTTCCTTTCTAAATTCTTCATTGTTGGTAAAATGCAACTTATTTTTGTATATTGATTTTGCATCCTGTTACTTTGTTGAATTTATTTATTATTTCTTACAGTTTTTATTTTTTTATTTTTTTAATCTTTAGGGGTTCCTACATATAAGATCACATCATCTGTATACAGGGATAATTTTACTTACTTTTTCAATTGGGATGCCTTTTGTTTCTTTTATTTAATAGTTGCCTAATTGCTGTAGCTAGCAATTAGTACAGTCGTCTAGTACTTTGTTGAATAGGGATGGCAAAAGCAGACATCTCTGCCTTCGTCCTGATCTTACAGGAAAAGTTTTAGTCTTTCACCTTATGGTATGATGTTGGCTGTGGGTTTTTCATATGTGGCTTTTATCATGTTGAGGTAGTTTTCCTCTATTCCTAGTGTGTGGAGTTTTTTTTTTTTTTTTTTTAATCATAGAAGGACATTGAATTTTTTTCAAACGTTTTCTTCTGGCATAATTGAGATAATTATGGGGCTTTTCCCTTCATTCTGTTAATGTGGCCTATATCATTGATCAATTTTTGTGTGTTGATCATTCTTTCACTGAAGGACTAAATCTCCTTTGGCCAAGGTGTATAATCCTCTTGATACGCCGTTAAATACACTAGCATTTTGTTGATGATTTTTACACTAATGTTTATAAGAAATAATGGTCTATAGTTTTCTTTTTCTTGTGTCTTTGGCATCAAAGTAATGCCTCATAGAATTAGTTAGGAAGTGTTGCTTCTTCTTTATTTTTTTGGAACAGTTTCAGAAGGATTGCTGTTAGTTCTTTAAATGTTTGTTAGAATTCACTAGTGAAGCCATCAGCTCCTGGGCTTCTTTGTTGTTGTTGAAAGATTTTTGATTACTGATTCAATCTCCTTACTAGTTATAGCTCTATTGGGTTTCTATTTCTTTGTGATTTAGTCTTGGTAGGTTTTGTGTTTCCACAAATTTGTCCATTTCATCTAGATTTCCAATGTGTTGTCATACAATTGTTCATAGTACTCTCTTATGGTCCTTTTCATTTCTGTGGAATCGGTAGCAATGTTCCCATTTTCATTTCTGATTCTATTAATTCGAGTATCCTTTTTTCTTAGTTCATCTATCTAAAGGCTTGTCTGTTTTGTCAGCCTTTACTAACAGCCAACTTTTGGTTTCATTGATTTTCTTCATGGTTTTTCTAGTCTTTTTTTCATTTATCCATGTTTATTGTTTCCTTTGTTCTGGCTAGCTTGGGTCTAGTGTATTCATTTTTTAGCTCCTTAAGTTGTAAAATGAAGTTGCTGATTTGAGATATTTGTTTTTGTTTTTTTTTTTTTTTGAGACGGAGTCTCGCTCTGTCCCCCAGGCTGGAGTGCAGTGGCCGGATCTCAGCTCACTGCAAGTTCCGCCTCCCAGGTTCACGTCATTCTCCTGCCTCAGCCTCCCGAGTAGCTGGGGCTATAGGCACCCACCACCTCGCCCGGCTAGTTTTTTGTATTTTTTAGTAGAGACGGGGTTTCACCATGTTAGCCAGGATAGTCTCGATCTCCTGACCCAGTGATCCGCCCGTCTCGGCCTACCAAAGTGCTGGGATTACAGGCTTGAGCCACCACGCCCGGCGTTGTTTTTTTTTTAATGTAAGCATTTATAGCTATACATTTTAATCTTAGCACAACTTTCACTGTGTCCCATAAGTTTTGGCAGGTTGTGTTTTGTTTTCATTAATTTCTAAGACTTATTTTTTGACCCACTGGTTGTTTAAAAGTATGCTGTTTAGGCTGGGTCTGGTGGCTCACGACTGTAATCCCAGTACTTTGGGAGGCTGAGGCGGGTGGATCACTTGAGGTCAGGAGTTCAAGACCAGCCTGGCTAATATGGTGAAACCCTGCCTCTACTAAAAATGAAAAAAATTAGCAGGGAGTGGTGGTGTATGCCAATAGTCCCAGCTACTCAGGAGGCTGAGAGGCAGGAGAATCTCTTGAACCTAGGAGGTAGAGGTTGCAATGAGCCAAGATCCCACCACTGTACTCCAGCTTGAGTGACAAAGTGAGACTCTGCCTCAAGAAAAAAAATAAAAGGCATGCTGTTTAATTTTTGAATATTCCAGTTTTATTTCCGTTATTGACAATTAACTTCATCCCATTGTGGTTGGAAAAAAATACTTTGTGTGGTATCCATCTTTTAAAGTCATTGAGACTTAACATGGGGCTAACATAATGGCCTGTGCTGGAAAATGTCCCTGTGTGCTTGAGAAGAATGTTTATGGTATTGATATTGGGTAGAGTGTTCTGTGTAGTCTGTTAGACCTAGTTGGTTTATTGTGTTAAGTCTTCTGTTTTCTTACTTATCTTCTGTTTGGTTGTTCTATCCATTATCGAGAGTGGGGTATTGAAGCCTTCTACTATTATTGTAGAACTATCTAGTTCTCCCTTTAATTTTGTCAGTTTTTGCTTCATGTATTTTATGACCTGTTATTAGGTACATAAATGTTTATAATTATTACATCTTCTTGGTGTATTAAATCTTTTATTAATATATAATGCCCTTCTTTATCTCATAACTTTTTTGATTTAAAGTCTATTTTGTATGATATTAGTATAGCCACTTCTGCTCTCTTTTGTTTACTGTTTGCATAAAATATCTTTTCCACCCTTTTACTGTCAATGCATTTGTGTCTTTGAATCTAAAGTAAGTCTCTTGTACTAAGCATATACGTAGTTGAATCATGTATTTTTATCCATTCTGCTAATCACTGGTTTTTATTAGAAACGTTTATCCACTTACATTTAAATTAGTTACTGATAAGGAGAGGCTTTCATCATTTGGCTCTTTGTTTTGTATATACTTTATAGCTTTTTTTTGTTTCTCATTTCCTGCATTGCTACCCTCTTTTGTATTTAGTTCATTTTTTTTCATAGTGAAATGTTTGAATTGCTTTCTCATTTCTCCTTGTGTGTATTCTACAGCTATTTTCTTTGTGGTTGCCATGGGAATTAAATTAACATCCTAAAGTTATAACACTCTAATTTGAATTTATACCAGTTTAACTTTAATGGCATAGAAAAACTCTGTTCCTTTACATCTCTAGCCCTACTCCTTTCAGTTATTAATGTCAAATAATTACATCTTTACATACTGTATTCCAAAAAAGGAAAAAAGAAAAATGAAGCATGTGGGGAGGACCCTTTTAATCTCCTGGAAGTCACTTCCGTTGGCGGGGGAGGGGCTGACAGCAATGGGTGAAGGTGCAGCAACAATGGCTGCCACATTTTTTGTCTGCTCCTCCGTGATCAGAAGCAGCAATTAGTGATCCAGGGTCAGATTTCTGATATTTGGAGCAGGGTTCTTTTTGCCCATCCTGGCTCATATAAGCTGTGTTCAGGTCCCTCCTGGAACATGTGCACAGCTGCCTGCAATGGGCCTGGGTGTAGGGGATGGGTAGCTATCACTGTGCTAAGAGCTGAAATGGACCGAAATTAACTGCAATTTTACCATCTAAGCCTTCCTCTGGAAGCTGCAAACATTCCATAGATTCCAGAGTTCCATCCATTGAATTACATCAAATTCTGCCAGTGCAGAAAGATAGTAGGATTAACAAACCCTCTCCCTACAGAAAGCCTTGTTGCAATAGGTTTCTGCGAATATCTATCTGTAACACTAACCACTTGCTCAAAACAAAGGCCTCATCTGCATAGAGGAACTCATTTTTACCTTGCTAAATCTGAAAGCATTCAAGACTGACAGCCACATTTTTATTTTCTACTAAATGCACTCTACTTACTAAACTCTGATCTATTCACCCTATTCAACAGGTTTTAAAAGTCAAGATACTAATCAGTTTTAGACTTTGAAATTACATGGGTTTCTTTGGACTATTTAGAAATTCATTAGCAATGACAGAATTTACATTTCAGAGGTTTGGAGGATATAAATCTAACATGTTAGATTTTTGACCTGGCTCTGAAAGAAATCTTTTCATGAGATTCCTAATGATTGATTTATTCCTAATATTGGTCATGCAGTAGATCGTTTTTTGTTTCCAAGTTTAAAAATCAGATTTATATTTTCAGTCTAAAATTCCTGGTTGAGGTTCTATATGTGGACCTAAAAGCCAGCTATACCTTAGCCCCTGGGCTCAGATCATTTGTTGTTATCAAAAGGGTGGACAAGGTTAAAAGCCTACTTTCTACCCAAAGGGAAAGCTTGCAAATGGAACAGATCTCTGATGTGCTCTTTGGTCTATCTGTTCTCTACGCTGGGCTTTGAAACGGTAACCTTAACGTGAGCAATATGCTGCTGGAGCACAATTTGTATGCAAATGAATTGAGAGAGATTTATTACAGATTCAAAATGAGTTCTCCCTGATATTGCACTGAAAGACTTGATGATGTCTTAGCAACCTTAAGTACAAACTAGCCATCTGAAAGCAAAGGTAGGAAAAGCATCTGCCCTTCTCTCAGGTTATATGAGTTGAAATCTTTCAGTTTCTGCCTTCGTGGTAGTAACAATTTTTTCATATTCAATATTTATTGCTGTAACATAACCAATCTCTGCTTATTAGGGCACGTAAACCATCTTACCGTTTTCCTCCCCCTGCTTCTGTATACCCCTAGGCTCTACAGAAACAGTGAGCTGTTCCAGTTTGTAGTTCATTCAAATAGCTCTAAGACTGTCAAATCTGATAATTTTGGACAAAGTGAGTGGGTTAAAATAGTTGAAAATGAACCAAACTTTCAATCAGATGTGATTTGAGTGTACAGTGCTATAGTTTAGTTGTAATAGAAAGTATGAGAGCTTAAAAGGCTCAGAATAATTCAGATAAAATTATCTTGGGGTCTTTTTCCATTTTAAAGTGAATCGAGCAATTCTGTGTGCTTGAGGATTGACAGCATAATGGCAACAGAGCAAACTGCAGAATTTATCACCAGGTAACTGCATTAGCAGCAAAACTCCTAATGCAGTGTGTTGGTAGAAAAGAGCATGAAGGAGACTTCTATTTTCTTATGAGGTGCCATATGTTCATAGTTCTTAGCCAATTATATTTAGCTACTGCCGAATTACAGTTATTGGAAAATGCTCTCTACTCTATAGTCTTTCACAATGTAATGAGAGGCCTCATAGATAGTGACTCTTCTTATATAATTTGTTTATTAGCATAGATAAACATACTCAAAACTGCTTTCTAACATTGCCTTCTATTTATGATATATCTATAACACCAGATATTGCTGTGTAATAGCAATCCTGAACATTTCTATGTATTTCTAAGGATTGACTACATGTTAAATTGGTGGGCAAATGTTTCAGTAATCTTTGAAACTTTTATATTTCACAGTAACTCTTTTTTAGATAGAATTTTTTTGTAGGATAAGATGCATAGTACAAATGTTATAGGCAGTTCTTATATAACATTCAGGTACGTTCTTGTTCATGTTTCACTTACCAGGATCAAGAGGCAACTTGAGGCCAGTTTTGTGTGCTCAGGGATGGTAGAAAACACTGACAAAATCAAGCAACCAAAGACAAGGAGAAAACTGTAAAACAACAAAAAAGAGAAATCTGATAAGAACCTTGCTTTATTATCACAGACTTAATTTCTTGCTTCAAATGAATAAAGCACCAGGCCCATTAAATTAGCACACATTAAGTCATAAAAACTCTGGAAGGGACTAGCCATTTTGGATATTAAAATACAGTATGATATACAGTGCAAATGGGGCTCCTCTGCAACTTTATTGATGAAAAAAAGGTTGTGTTTGTGAGTTTGTGTGTGGCATGCTGCATTAAAATGTTAACATCTAAGAGTTTGTGAATTTCCCATACAACTTCCTTCCCAAACAATGATCCTGAGAGAGGCCCAGAAAGTATGTTTTTGCTCTCCTATCTGGGGAGCACACGCCACAGTCACTCTTCTTTTAAAGGAGCAGAGTCTGTCTCCTGTTTGGCAACTTTGCTAAACTATCAAGTGTCCTCATTGGTTGATACTGAGCCACCAGCTTATTTTCAGGGTCTGATATTGCTCATGGATTCTCATTTGCTATTCCTTTATGTTATTAATAATAAGATCATATATTAATAAAAAGAATAGAAAAGGAAGTGAATGATTTCCTCTGCTATCCATGCACTTTCCATTTCCTTTTAGTCAAACTGCTGGATAAATGACTTCTTAGCTCTGTCTATTCATATATAAGGATAAGGAACAGAAGTCAGGATCAGGTATTGTCTACCAATTAATCTACAGACATTTTTATTCCTATAAATGTGTAACTTCTAGGATCAAGGCGGGAGCTGAGTTTCCAAGGAAAATGTCTACTAAAAGGGAAGGTTCTGTTTCAAAGTTGAAGTTACTTATTTGAAAGGCAGGATTAAAAAACAAAAAACCTGAGCTACTTGCTCTAGGCTATATTTTTTACTTTTGTTCATCTCTGGGAAATTCATACAGTAAGCTGTTTTAAAATACCAAGTTTCTATGCTCCTCTGGATGATGGTAAAGTTAGTCCCTGACTCCTCCTTGCTTCCCCTGAAAAGTCTTACAAGACTTACTACCATACTTGATTGGAAGTTCCCAAAGGTCAGGGTTTGGGCAGTATAGCCAGAGTTTGGTTAATTATGCCTACAGGATAAATCTGGCTCCTAATGCCTGTTTGTGTAAATAAAGTTTTATCAGCACACAGTCACACTCATTCATTTATGTATTGTCTATGACTGCTTTCATGCTATGATTGCAGAACTGAGTAGTTACAACAGGGACAGTAAGGCCCACAGAAATGTTTGTCGACCCCACCTCATCTATTCCTTGTTTCCTTATATTTATCTCAACATGTTTTCTATGCTGATGATAATGACTAACATTCATAGAGTGGTTCCTATAAGCTGGACAATGTGCTAAGCCCCTTTTAAATGCATTCTCCTCATTCTCCTTATATTATCCATTATCTCTACGTTATCCCCAGAAATCTATGGGATACAAAATATTATAATCCCCATTTTCCAGATATGAAAACTGAGAATTAACATTTGTAGCTCATCCAAGGATGTGTAGCAGAAAGAGAATCTAAGCACTGTGTAGTCTAAGCCTCTACACAGTGCTGCTGAATAAGCATCAGAGATAATGGTGGTAACATTCTCAGCTCAGGCAGACACTTCTCTATCTCCTCAAACTGAGGGGGAAGGGGTTGCCATTCTAAACGGAAGAAGTCTCCAAGAGGAAGGAGTCGGCTAGTGGAAAAAACCTAATACGTGATGTTGGTGATTCATCATGCTTTTTTATTTCTCATTTTTATTTTTTTAGAAATAGGGTCTTTCTTTGTTGACCAGGCTAGAGTGCAGTGGTGCATTCATAGCTCATTGTAACTTTAACCTTGAACTCCTAGAGTTCAAGCCATCCTCCCACCTCAGCCTTCTGAGTAGCTGGGACTATAGGCACAGGCCAGCAGGCCTGGCTAATTTTTAAAAAAAATTTTTGTAGGGACAGGGTCTCACCATGTTACTCAGGCTGGTCTTGAACTCCTGGTCTCAAGGGATCCTCCCAACTCAGCATCCCAAAGTGTGTCTGGCATCATCCTACTTTTGATTCATGCATCTAATGATTCAGGATACTGTGGATTATATTTTAAGTTGGTCCTAATGGACTAAAATTTGTAAACTAGTGGTCAAAATCCAGTGCACCTACCTGACCCCCAAGCTACAAATGAGAAAGTGAAATACAAGGATTGCTAAGGTAGTTGGGAGGATGATGTGGCATCAGATGACAGTGATAGATGTTCTCCTCTGGCGAGTAGCCATTATCTGGATACTCTCTCCGCTTCCCCACCAAGTCCAGGTTTACCAGAAAACACTTGGAAAATGAGCAGGAGATTATTTAATCATTAAGATATTTTCCTCCTTTGAGAGCATCTCAGTGACAGTTTTATAATCTCTATGTCTGTGTTCAAAATACACCTTATTGCTAGTTTCTTCTTCGTCAATATTTGAATCCTACAAGGAGGGTACAAAATGTGAAAGGCAGCAAGTCAGAAAACGAATGAGGCAAGTTATTTGCTCTCTGTTTCATGGAACAAGAATTATCAAAGTTTGCAGAACAGGGTGAAACAGGTGGCTGAACTGGGAGTCTGGAGCCAAGTGGAGGAGAGGCTTATAGGGCAGAGTCTGCATTTAGTTCAGTAGAAAATGGGGAGCCATTGAAGATTTCTGGACAGGATAAAAGGGTCATCAGAGTTGCCTTCTGGGAAAATTAAGTTGGCAGCAGTGTGTAAAGAATGGATCTGAGTCGTGAGAGGCAGGAACAAGGGTAACAGTGAATCCAGGTTAGGCTGTAAATGAACATGGTAGAAATGAGAATGGAATAAAGAGGGAGACTAAAGGGATGCTGTAAATTGAGGAGCAGAGTCTGGAAAGTGGGTGTGGTGGCTGGAAAGTCTGAGATGACCATACAAGTTAGGAGAAGAAAAGTCAAAGTCAGAAGGAGAAACTGGTTTTGGGGAGAAGAGGATAAATCTAGTTTTAGACATCCAAGTGGAAATGTGGATTTAAATCTCAGGTACAAATTCTAGCTGGAGATATGGAAGTATTTTCCACCCCCCCAGAAGAAGTAAATGTATGGAATATGTTATCCTGACAGCGCAGACAAAGCATATAAAGTTTTGGTAAATAAGCATGGAGGATATTCTAGAACCACTTCTTTCATTTGGCAAATGACATCATGGAGAACAATGAACACATTCTGCTCTGAATTAGCTCTTGGTACCATTGCCAGAGGCAGACTTTCTGGCTGGAGAAAACACTGAACTGACACAGAGTGACCCCTCTAAGGTGACAGTGTTCAGATGTTGGGCTCATTGGCAGTGACATAGTGGGGTTTGTGTGTAGTTCTGCTGACACCATTGCTTCTGAGGATCCCGTGCATGCTGATGACTGACCATGACCCCAGTGCACCCCTCTAGTGGTTGAATACAAGTAGAAGCAGAGGCAAGAGTCACTGGGATCAGACTATCCTAATGTGGAGTCCATGGTTCTCTAGGGGATCTGTGTGTAAAATTTAGGGGGTTGTGAACATAGGGGGGAAGAATTATGTGTTTATCTTTCACTAACCACGACAATAGATCATGATGGTATTAGCAGTACTTGTGACTTTGTTCCTCACAAAAATTACAGATTTTAAAATCCCATTTTACAGTTGTAGATGAAACCCTAATTGTTTCATCTTGCATATTGATTTTGCTCATCATTTCAAGATTATGTAGCAATTAGCCCCACTGCTAGGGGTTGTTTATAATGAAGAAGCATATGCATTGCCATATTGCAAATTTGTGTAATGTTTTAATAATAGATTTCAACATATTTTTTCCTTTTGTAGTCACATATATTTGAGGAATGGTTCATCGTTTCCACAAGATTGCCAAAGTGCCCATGACACACATAAAAATTAAGACATCTGTAATTGAGAATTGGTAAGATGGGGCTGGAAGAGGGACCATTTTTGCACCTGTCAGCTTTATGATCAGTTTAAAAAATATGAATGTTTTTCCATGTATATATTAATCCTGACGTATCAAAAGATGGATGTTCCTTCAAAATTAGTCTGGAACAGCTATTGGCCTTTATTTTGCCTGAAACCATCATTTATATTTTGTTTCTGAGGAAATTCATTTTGATCTAGATCTTTTATCCAAAACTTTTTATTTGGAAGGCACTGATTATTGTAAGACAAAAAGAAGGAAATTTATGAAAAATTTAAATATTACCAGCTCAAAGGACTCTATGTTTACTCAAGAAAACTATCATCAGCATTTCTTGTGGGTTAATTAAGAATCAATTTGTCAGATTTAATTTGACAAAAAGCTTGACTTGGGAATCTCATGGGTGCTTGTATAACAGATGATGTCCAGCTTCCAGAACTAGTGCATCGAGCACAGATTCATTTAGAAAGAATGAAAATGATGTGAAAATAAAACATTCAGAAAAGCTCTGCTGAATGAACCATAGCAAGTTACCCCATTGTCATGCACACAAATGCACAATCCCCAGGCACTCACAAACAATTGTGAATGATGCAATGAAGAAAGGAGAAATGGAACTGAGGTTTCAAGTAGACATCTCCCTGAACTTAGCGTGATACAACAGGCAAATCAACAGAGTAGGCTTTGCTGATTGAAGCAACCACACGTTTCCACCTAGAAGGTGCTCTCTGCAAGCATTTTGGCAGACTATAAGCATTCCATGGCATAATGGCCCATGTAAGTTAGTTATACTTATTAAGAAAGTTTTGAGGGAGGGGAGATCTTAAATTTTTTTTTTTTTTTGGTTTTTGAGATGGAGTCTCACTCTGTCGCCCAGACTGGAGTGCAGTGGCATGATCTCGGCTCACTGCAAGCTCCGCCTCCCGGGTTCATGCCATTCTCCTGCCTCAGCCTCCCGAGTAGCTGGGACTACAGGCGCCCGCCACCACACCCGGCTAATTTTTTGTATTTTTAGTAAAGATGGGGTTTCACCGTGTTAGCCAGGATGGTCTCGATCTCCTGACCTTGTGATCTGCCTGCCTCGGCCTCCCAAAGTGCTGGGATTACAGGCGTGAGCCACTGCGCTTGGCCCTTAAATGTTTTAAATGGAATGGAACCATGGGATTAAAATAAAAGATGCTAACAGGAAGAAGATATAGAATATTTTAAGAAAACAATTCTTCAGAAATAACTTCCAAAGGAAATTCAACCCTGCTTCTGACTTTTCATAAATTTTAAAGTACTGCTTTGATGAAGTATGCTCTTCAGTGCATTTGACAGGGGACCTTGAGAGCGTTTCATGAATTATGATGACTGCAGTGTACATGCTGACATTAGAGACTATAGCTGACCCAGCACAGCACTTTGCCTGGAAGACAGGCCACCTAATGAAATCAAAACTTCATCAACAGAGAGAAGTACTAGAGTCATTTATTTCTTCCGGCATCCTAAATTTACCTTTCTTTCTAAACTTGGTACTTTGCAAAATATCCTTTATGCATAATGTTTCCACAAGAGAAGTGCATTTGGCACCTGAGATCTACTCAGAGCACACCCCAGCTTCCATTGCAAAGCAATAAAAATTAAATATGACATTTTTGGTATCTTTAGTGGTGACTTGGAATACTTGATTAGAACACTGCACGATTCTGCTTTTAAAGTGCAATGAACCTTAAATATTAACAAAGACCCTAATCAATAAATACTATCACTGAAATCTGTGAAGTTTTTTTTTTTTTTGAGACAGAGTCTTGCTCTGTCACCCAGGCTGGAGTGCAGTGGTGCCATCTCCGCTCACTGCAAGCTCCGCCCCTGGGTTCACGCCATTCTCCTGCCTCAGCCTCCCCAGTAGCTGGGACTACAGGCGCCCCCCAATACGCCTGGCTAATTTTTTTTATTTTGTTTTGTTTTGTTTTATATTTTTAGTAGAGACAGGGTTTCTCCACGTTAGCCAGGATGGTCTCGATCTCCTGACCTTGTGATCCGCCTGCCTCCTCCTCCCAAAGTGCTGGGATTACAGGCGTGAGCCCCCTTGCCCAGCCTGTGAAGTTTTAAAAATAGTGTCATCAGCAAACAGTTTTTAAAGAATGAAATGTTGCATTTTACATGTGGGTTGTTAAAAGGAAATTGGAGGATATGGTAAAGCATGGTTTCTGCTTGCTTAGTGTTTCTTTAGAGGACTATGGCTAATGTAAGCAAGCTAGGAGATGGCAACAGAACCCATAAACAGTTCAAGAGATTTCCCTCAGAGCAGTCAGTGGATTCTGCATAGACAGAGATGGAGCATGCCTTCTCACCCCAGGATCAGAGAATTCGTGTGGCCAGAAGGATTTCTGATTCAGTCTCCCTTTGAGGACAGGGATTATTTTTGAAACATCACTGATAGACACTTGTGCAGTCTCTCTCTAAACCCCTCCAGCAATCGGGCCCCTCCCATCATTTTACGGCGGCATAGCCCTGTTGCAGACAGCTCTACTGTTGGAAAATGATTTTCTCCTGAGTTCGTTCTCCTTGTCTGGGACCTTTACTCGTTGGTCAGATTCTGGACCACAGAGGACGTGTGCGCCTTCCTCCCTAAGAGAGTTCTCCAGATGTTTGAGGCTGGTTTTATCATGACTTCCCTGTTGGTCTTCAGATTCAATATACCAAGCCCAGTTTGCTGTCTACTTTACATACGAAATTATGTCCTGATGTGTCATTCTCCTTGTCACTGTTCTTTACCTTTGCCCAGTTTGTTACTGTATCCCTCAAAGTGGGACTCAGACTCATTCTCATTCTTCAGTGTAAGCAAAAGAATTGGCATTTAATCACCAACAGTAAATATCTGCATTTTCCATTCTTGCGGGGGAATACAGATTTAAACTTGATACTGCTCAGCTACAGCAAAAGTTTTGTTTCAAAAAAGACTGTCTCAAGGATATGCAATCACTTATTTTCTTGTACTTTTCTTACCACACCACGGGGCCTGGAGCAAAGCTGACCACTGGCAATCTGTGTACTTGGACCCTACTACTTTGGTCCCTAAAGGAATTACTTTCACTAAACTGTATTGGATTTTCTGCTATTTCCTTAAGAAGGAGTAAAAAACATTTAAGCAGCTTACTGTACTTTAAGAATTTCTCCGTATTTCACATTGTATTTGCTCAGTGAGGCATCCTGTGAGAAATTTCTCTCAGGATTTTACTGCAAGAAAAATCTATTAACATGTTGCTTCTGGCAAAGAGGATGAAGTTTTAGGTTTTGGAGACTGTGATCTTTTAGCATATTTGTTTCCTTGCCAGGAGGCTCAAAGGTGAATTTGGGACCCACATTACAAATAGTAATAGTGTCTCAGATCATTCTGGCATACATTTTTACAGGTTAACTTCATTCCCAATTTCTTTGCACTGTTCTATCATTATCTTACTTTCGCTGTATTATATCAATCACAAATATTTACATTGTACCAGGAACTGGGAACTCAGGCATAGTCCGCATCCTAACCAGGACTTTCAGTTAAATGGGAAGACAAACCTTTGCTTATTTTCATCCACTTACACTACATATATTATGTAAGCAGCCACAGATGTTTTCTGCACGTTACAAGGTATTCAGGATATATTTGACCAAATAACAAAAACCATAAAGATGCGTTTTTGTGTATTACTACTCTTTCTTTGAAATGGGAGTATTCAATCTAAAGCTGCATTCTTTTTACAGAACTAAATGACACCATTGATTCAGATTGAACTTAAATGAAAATGAGTAGATTTTGCTCACTTGGATTTCTGGAAAGCCTTTATATTTGTTACATTTACATATTACTATGGTAATCTTGATTCTTTTATTCCTAGCATGAACTACCCACTCCCTAAACAAGGACCTCCTAATGTCCTACCCTTATCTTTCAGATTTCTTTACAAACACCATGTCTTGACTTTGGAGCCCCCCCCATCAGGAACCTCTTCTCCCAAGACTATTATCATCCTACCTGAATTTCTCTTTCTTTCCCTCAAAGATATTATAAAGCACTTATCAGTACTTTGCTGAAATCAAGACATTATCTACTCTATTCTCCTGATGTAGCAATCTGGTTAACCTATCAAAATAAGAAATAAGCATTATGTAATGTAATTTTTTTGCTCTTAATGAATTTATGTTATTTTCTAGTAATGATGGTTGTTCTTTCCTTTTTTTTTGAGAGAGAGTTTCGCTCTTGTTGTCTAGGCTGGAGTGCAATAGTGCGATCTCAGCTTACTGCAACCTCCGCCTCCCAGGTTCAAGCGATTCTCCTGCCTCAGCTTCCCAAGTAGTTGGGACTCCAGGCGTGTACCACCATGACTGGCTAATTTTGTATTTTTAGTAGAGATGGGGCTTCACCGTGTTGGTCAGGCTGGTCTTGAACTCCTGACCTGAAGTGATCCACCCGCCTCGGCCTCCCAAAGTGCTGGGATTACAAGCATGAGTCACTGTGCCTGGCCCTCAAGTTTATTATAAATCATTTGCTTAATATTCTGTCTAGAATATTTCTAGGAATTCTTATTGAGCTTATCAATATACAAAGCCCAGGGCCTCCTATTTTACTCCTTTTTGACACTCAGGATATTTTTTCTCTCTCTGGTCATTTGTCATTCATTACATTTTTTCAAGATTTATTAAAATTTATCATACCCCTGAACCTAAAGTAAAAGCTAAAATATGATGAGAAATTATTAATGAAAGTTCTTCAGTTTCATCTTCGAATACTTTGATGCCTTATGATACAAATCTAGATGCAAAAATATGAACTCATTAATAGTCAACAATTTTCCAATCTCATATTTTCATTGTTTCTCTTAATCATATTTTAAAAAATCCCTTTTAGTGTAAAAAAAGAAAATCATGCTTTTTTTCCCCCAAGTTTTTAGATAGAGGGGGTACATGTACAGATTTATTACATGGGTATATTACACTCTGGTAGTCATCACAGTACCCAGTAGGTAGTTTTTTGAACCATGCCCCTCTCCTTCCCCTTCCCTTTAGTAGTCAGCAGTGTCTGTTATTCTCATGTTTATGACCATGGGTACTCAACATTTAGCATCCACGTATAAGTGAGAACATCCGGTATTTGTTTTTTTTGTTCCTATACTAATTTGCTTAGGACTTTGGCCTCCTGTTCCATCCATGCTGGGACAAAGGACATGATTTCATTCTTTTGTTTGTTTGTTTGTTTTTAGTGGTTGGGTGATCCCAGGGAATTTTATTACTTTATCCCAGAATCTCAGTTGCCTCATCTATAAGTTGGGGATAATAATGGCACCCATTTCATAATTATGAAGATTAAATACATTAAGGAAAACACTAGTATGTGCCTAGCACCTGCTAAACACTCAACAAAGGTCATCTGTACACACTGATGTCTCAAACAGGGACGGAATGTTTAACACAGAAAACAGGAGGTTTTAGCCACTCACTTGTTCTCCTGGCTCCCGAAACATAAGCTGCCTCTCCCCAATTCATCCAAGCCCATCAAGATAGTTGTCCTTGTCCTTAGTCTCCACAGGTGTTCAGTGTGAGCCAACTGCCAGATGGCTTTCATCAGCACAACTGAATAACCCATTTATGCCTAGTGTTCCATTATTGGAACGCTACGTTTATGGGAGTTATTTATATCCTACTGCTCAAGGTCATTACCAAGATCTGATTTTTCATACAAAAAATTTGTAACCTCCAGCATAAATGGGATAATCAAAGCAATTGTGGCAGTTTTGAGGGGACAAAACTCTAGAGTTTAATCTTCCAGCTTGACTAACTTGGAAGCGTTCCTGTGAATATAAAAGATCTTGTTGGGGGCGGTGGAGAAGTCGAGATTGGCTCCGCGGCTGTACTTCCAGCTCAAGGCCGGGTCATAGTCCTGCTGCAGGTTCTGCTGCAGGTTCTGCTGCAGGCTGTCGGCCGCCTTCTTGCTGAGGGCCATGTTGGGCCTTGCAATCGTGCTGGGGAGTGTGGAGAGGGGTGGCGGCTGAACGAAGGGGACAGGTTTTTGAAGCCACCCGTAAGTTTGAGAAACTTCAGTTTCTGTTCCTCGTTCTCAAAATCAGCAGTATCCCACTGGCCAAACTGGGTTCCCCTCCACTTCCTGGTTTCAGAAGCTTCCATTTTGCCTGACTCGCGATGGATCTCTCCTTGCAAGGCCTTTCGCCTCACCTGGTCTATGTGCGCCTCGTCCATGTTGCCTTTCTTTTCCAACACCACCTCTAAGTCCGTGTCTGTTTCCTCCTTCCAAGGATCTCTTGCTACTCCACTCTCTTTCCTCTTCTTCTTTTTCTTCCTTTTCAGAGCTGGCTCCTCAATGATTGGCTGCTCTACCTTCTTGGACTTCATCGTTTTCTTTGCGGGGGCCTTAGGGCCATTTCCTATGGGGGTGGATGTATTCCGGATCCTCAACTTTGGCTTCTTTTTACTTCCTTTCCTAGGGCTGCTCTCCATGGACCTGGAAGGCTTGGAGTGGCCTGGGAGGGCGTCTCCCTCCTGGTGGATTTTTTTTTCTTCTTCTTCACCTTCCCACTGTGTTCCCTGGGGCTCTTCTGCTTCCCTTATCTGCCCCAAGGTTGCCTGTTCCTCACCCTTCTTCCCCACTGAGCAGGTGTTGGCAGCATCACCAGCCTTGCAGAATCAAGGATCCTGGACTGAGGGGTCCTGGGCCCCCTTTGTTTCCTTCTTGTGGTTTCCTCTTCACCCTGTCTGAGGTCTGGGGAGGTTTTCACGCCAGAGGCATGGAACATGGCTGGAGGTGACTTCTTTTTCTTTTCCCCACAGAGGAACTCCAAGCGACCAAGCACCTGCTTCCTGGGGCTGGGTGACTTCTCTGGCCGTCTGGCACGCAGCGTGTCAGGTTCTACGTGCTCCTCGCAAAGGGTGCTGACACCCTTCTTTTTCTTCTTTTCTTCACTAGAGACATCTCAGGTACCTTCCCATGGACCACACTTTTAGAGGGCGATGTGGCTTTTATAGGAGAAACATTGGCAAAGTAATCATCATTGTTTAAAATTGAGTATTGAGTCTCTGGTTCTTTGACCACTTTCTTCTTTCTCTCTCTGGGAGCCCAGGGCCCAGGTCTACTTTGTGTGTCTTGGTGATCATTCCGATGGGCCAAACTTCCCCACCTCCACGTGAGAGCCTGCTCCACTGTGACCCCAATTTCATTGTTTTTTATGGCTGTGTAGTATTCCATGGTATATGTGTTCCACATTTTCTTTCTTTCTTTCTTTTTTCTTTTGAGATGGAGTCTCACACTGTCACCTGGGCTGGAGTGCAATGGTGCGATCTTGGCTCACTGCAACCTCTGCCTGCCAGATTCAACTGATTATCCTGCCTCAGCCTCCTGCTAGGATTACAGGTGCCCATCATCAGGCCCAGCTAATATTTTGTATTTTTAGTAGAGATGGGGTTTCACCACATTGGCCAGGCTGGTCTCGAACTCCTGATCTCATGATTAAACTGCCTTGGCCTCCCAGAGTGCTGGGACTACAGGCATGAGCCACTGTACCTGGCCTCCACATTTTCTTTATCCGATCCACCATTGATGGGCAGCTAGTTGACTCCATATTTTTGCTGTTGTGAATAGTGTAGCAATGAACATAGGAGTACATGTGTCTTTTTGGTGTAATGATCAATTTTCCTTTGGGTATATACCCAGTAATGGTATTGCTGGGTCAAATGGTAGCTCTCTGTTTTAAGTTCTTTAAGAAATCTCTAAACTGCTTTCTGTAGTAGCTAAACTAATTTAGCTTCCCACTGATAGTATATAAGTGGTCCCTTTTCTCCACAGCCTCACCAGCATCTGTTGTTTTCTGACTTTTTAATACTAGCTGTTCTGACTAGTGTGAGATGAAATATCATTGTGGTTTTCATTTGCATTTTGTGGTGGAAAATCAGGCTTTTTGATGGAAAATTAAGAATAGGTTAGGATTTTAATAGCTCTGATCTCTTGGTGTTAATGTAACAATACTGACCACCAACAAGTAGGATTATTTCTTCTCTATTCCTGTAATTTTAAAAAGTCCTTTTTGGGGACAGGGGAATGTTGTGGTTTATCTGGCTTTCAGCTCATTTGAAATTACTCTTGATGACTGTGGTTTTTTAAATTGTTAAAAATATGCTGTTAGTTACATGTCTTCCATTTTCTCAATATTTAAAAACACAGAGTAAAAAATCTGAGTTCTTTGGAGAATTGCTGTGTGAACAAGATTGGTTTATTCTTATGTTCTTTCTGGCTTCTGTTTTTTTTGGTGCATGTGTCACAACATATTGCTCTGTTGCCCACACTGGT
The DNA here is from genome assembly GCF_049350105.2 of Macaca mulatta. Taxonomy (NCBI): domain Eukaryota; kingdom Metazoa; phylum Chordata; class Mammalia; order Primates; family Cercopithecidae; genus Macaca; species Macaca mulatta. The sequence goes on from NC_133409.1 coordinate 112,693,417, forward strand.
GTACAGTGGCCAGATCATATAGCTCACTGCAGCCTTGAACATCTGGGCTCATGCAATCCTCCTGCTTCAGCCTCCCAAGTATCTAGGACCACAGGCACATGCCACCATGCCCGGTTATTTAGACAAACATTTTTGTAGCAACAGAGTCTCACTGTGTTGCCCAGGCTGGTCTAACTATTGATCTAATGTGATCTTCCTGCATTGGCCTCCCAAAGTGCTGGTATTACGGGTGTGAGCCACTGTGCTTGACTTCTTGCTCTTCTTACAGGCCTTCTCTGGGGCTTCACATTTCTTGTTTTTACTGTTATTAAAAAAAATTGTTGGGATTGGTTCCAAGATGGACAGATAGCAACAGCTCTGGTCTGCAGCTCCCAGCGTGATCAACACAGAAGATGGGTGATTTCTGCATTTCCAACTGAGGTACCTGGTTCATCTCATTGGGACCGGTTGGACAGTGGGTGCAACCCATGGAGGGCGAGCTGAAGCAGGACAGGGCATCGCTTCACCCAGGAAGCACAAGGGGTTGGGAGATTTCCATTTACTAGCCAAGGGAAGCCATGACAGACTGTACCTGGAAAATCAGGACACTGCCTCCCAAATACTGGGCTTTTCCAATGGTCTTAGCAAATGGCACACCAGGAGAGTATATCCCGTGCCTGGCTTGGTGGGTCCCACACCCATGGAGCCTTGCTCACTGCTAGCGCAGCAGTCCGAGATCAAACCGTGAGGCGGCAGCCTGGCTCGGGGAGGGGCATCCACCATTGCTGAGGCTTGAGTAGGTAAACAAAGTGGCCAGGAAGCTCAAACTGGGTGAAGCCCACCGCAGCTCAACAAGGCCTGCCTGCCTCTGTAGACTCAACCTCTGGGAGCAGGACATTGCTGAACAAAGGCAACAGAAACCTCTGCAGACTTAAACGTCCCTGTCTGATGACTCTGAAGAGAGCAGTGGTTCTCCCAGCATGGTGTCTGAGATCTGAGAATGGACACACTTGCCTCCTCAAGTGGGTCCCTCACCCCCATGTAGCCTAACTGGGAAACACTTCCCAGTAGGGGCCGACTGACACCTCATACAGCCAGATGTCCCTCTGGGATGAAGCTTCCAGAGGAAGGATCAGGCAGCAATATTTACTATTCTGCAATATTGCTGTTCTGCAGCCTCTGCTGGTGATACCCAGGAAAACAGGGTCTGAAGTGGACCTCTAGCAAAATCCAATAGACCTGCAGCTGAGGGACCTGACTGTTAGAAGGAAAACTAAAAAACAGAAAGGAATAGCATCAACATCAACAAAAAGGACATCCATACCAAAACCCCATCTGTAGATCACCATCATCAAAGACCAAAAGTAGATAAAACCACAAAGGTGGAGAGAAACCAGAGCAGAAAAGCTGAAAATTCTAAAAAGCAGAGCACCTCTTCTCCTTCAAAGGATTGCAGCTCCTCACCAGCAATGGAACAAAGCTGGATGGAGATGACTTTGACGAGTTGGCAGAAGTAGGCTTCAGAAGGTCAGTAATAACAGACTTCTCTGAGCTAAAGGAAGATGTTCAAACCCATGGCAAGGAAGCTAAAAACCTTGAAAAAAGATTAGACAAATGGCTAACTAGAATAAACAGTGTAGAGAAGACCTTAAATGACCTGATGAAGCTGAAAACCTTGGCATGAGAACTACGTGAGGTATGCACAAGCTTCAACAGCCTGTTTGATCAAGTGGAAGAAAGGGTATCAGTGATTGAAGATCAAATTTAATGAAATGAAGTGAGAAGAGAAGTTTAGAGAAAAAAGAGTAAAAAGAAATGAACAAAGCCTCCAAGAAATGTGGGACTATGTGAAAAGACAAATCCACATTTGATTGGTGTACCTGAAAGTGACAGGGAGAATGGAACCAAGTTGGAAAACACTCTTCAGGATATTATCCAGGAGAACTTCCCCAACCTAGCAAGACAGGCCAACATTCAAATTCAGGAAATACAGAGAATACCACAAAGATATTCCTTGAGAAGAACAACCCCAAGACACATAATGTCAGATTCACCAAGGTTAAAATGAAGGAAAAAATATTAAGGGAAGTCAGAGAGAAAGGTCGGGTTACCCACAAAGGGAAGCCCATCAGACTAACAGCGGATCTCTCGGCAGAAACTCTACAAGCCAGGAGAGAGTGGGGCAGATATTCAACATTCTTAAAGAAAATAATTTTCAACCCAGAATTTCATATCCAGCCAAACTAAGCTTCATAAGTGAAGGAGAAATAAAATCCTTTACAGATAAGCAAATACTGAGAGATTTTGTCACCATCAGGCCTGCCTTACAAGAGACCCTGAAGGAAGCACTAAACATGGAAAGGAACAACCAACCGGTAACAGCCACTGAAAAAACATGTCAAATTGTAAAGACCATTGATGCTAGGAAGAAACTGCAGCAACTAATGGGCAAAATAACCAACTAACATCATAATGACAGGATCAAATTCACACATAACAATATTAACCTTAAATGTAAATGGGCTAAATGCCCCAGTTAAAACACACAGACTGGCAAATTGGATAAAGAGTCAAGACCCATCAGTGTGTTGTATTCAGGAGACCCATCTCAGGTGCAGAGACACACATAGGCTCAAAATAAAGGGATGGAGGAAGATCTACCAAGCAAATGGAAAGCAGAAAAAATAAAGCCAGGGTTGCATTCCTAGTCTCTGATAAAACAGACTTTAAACCATCAAAGATCAAAAGAGACAAAGAAGGCCATTACATAACGGTAAAGGGATCAATTCAACAAGAAGAGCTAATTATCCTAAATATATATGCACCCAATACAGGAACACCCAGATTCATAAAGCAAGTCCTTAGAGACTTACAAAGAGACTTAGACTCCCACACAATAATAATGGGAGACTTTAACACCCCACTGTCAATATTAGACAGATCGATGAGACAGAAGGTTAACAAGAATATCCAGGACTTGAACTCAGCTCTGCACCAAGCAGACCTAATGGACATCTACAGAACTCTCCACCCCAAATCAACAGAATATACATTCTTCTCAGCACCACATCACGCTTATTACAAAATTGACCACATAGTTGGAAGTAAAGCACTCCTCAGCAAATGTAAAAGAACAGAAATTATAACAAACTGTCTCTCAGACCACAGTGTGATCAAATTAGAACTCAGGATTAAGAAACTCACTCAAAACCACACAAGTATGTGGAAACTGAACAACCTGCTCCTGAATGACTACTGGGTAAATAATGAAATGAAGGCAGAAATAAAGATGTTCTTTGAAACCAGTCAGAACAAAGACACAATAAGAATCTCTGGGACACATTTAAAGCAGTGTGTAGAGGGAAATTTATAGCACTAAGTGCCCACAAGAGAAAGCAGGAAAGATCTAAAATCGACACCTTAACATCACAATTAAAAGAACTAGAGAAGCAAGAGCTAACAAATTCAAAATCTAGCAGAAGGCAAGGAATAACTAAGATCAGAGCAGAACTGAAAGAGATAGAGACACAAAAAACCCTTCAAAAAATCAATGAATCCAGGAACTGGTTTTTTGAAAAGATCAACAAAATTGATAGACCACTAGCAAGATTAATAAAGAAGGGAGAAGAATCAAATAGATGCAATAAAAAATGATAAGGGGGACGTCACCACTGATCTCACAGAAATACAAACTACAATCAGAGAATGCTATAAACACCTCTCCACAAATAAACTAGAAAATCTAGAAGAAATGGATAAATTCCTGGACATATATACCCACCCAAGACTAAACCAGGAAGAAGTTGAATCCCTGAATAGACCGATAACAGGCTGTGAAATTGAGGCAATAATTAATAGCCTACCAACCAAAAAAAGTCCAGGACCAGATGGATTCACAGCCGAATTCTACCAGAGGTACAAAGAGGAGCAGGTACCATTCCTTTTGAAACTATTCCAATCAATAGAAAAAGAAAAAACACCACATGTTCTCACTCATAGGTGGGAATAGAACAATGAGAACACTTGGACACAGGAAGGGGAACATCACACAGTGGGGTCTGTTGTGGGGTCGGGGGATGGGGGAGGGATAGCGTTAGGAGAAATGCCTAATGTAAATGACAGTTAATGGATGCAGCAAACCAACATGGCACATGTATACATATGTAACAAACCTGCACGTTGTACACATGTACCCTAGAACTTAAAGTATAATAATAAAAATAATTGTATTCCTAACTTTTGTGTTTCTTTATCTATGTACTTATTCTGTACACTTACTTCAGTCTGGGTTTTTTAAAAGGATCACAACTGCCTTGAGAAGAGGCCTTGGAATGGGAAAGTCCAGACTCTTCTTAATTGTTGCCTCATCACTGAGTCCCTATCAGAAGTCTGAGTTTCTTGAAGACACTCACTCAGTGTGGAAAGAACCAAATAGATATTGGCCTGTCAAAACAAATAAAAAGTCTCTACTTTTTGATGGCAGTTGAAAAGGATGTTTTTCATCCTGGTAGATGGGACATGCAGTTCATGGCTGAATGGAATCGCTGGGAATGATCTTGCTGAATGGAATATCTACAGTTTAGAAATCTATCACAGTCAGGTTCTTGCTTTTGCAAACTGTTTCTGTTTCTTTTCCAGGAAAAATAACTGTGATAAAAAACCAGTGTATATCGCTCAGGAATAATGAATTCAAAACTGGAAACAAAAACAGCCTTTTTGACTGTTAGATATTCAATGTGTGCAACAGGAGAGCATTTATTTGATATTTTATATTCTTGTTAACTCTGTTATATTTTCCTCTGAGCAAACAGCACCATTTGGAATTACAGCTCGGTTTATTTTGGTATCCTCTACTAAGATGTACCCTCCATGAGAGCAGAAAACTTTTGTCTCTTATTTACTACTTTATTTCCAGTATCAAGAATAGGTACTGGTACTAATCAATTCATTCACGCATTCAACATGTAGTATTCAGGGGCTACTATGTGCCAGGCAGTGTTCTAGGTGCTGAAGGTATAATAGTGAATAAATAGACAAAAATCCCTGCCCTTACAGCACTTACATTATAGCAGGAAAGATGGGCCATAAACAACGTTTTATTAAATAAAATGCATACTGTATTTGAAAGTGATAACTGCTAAGGAGACAAAAACAGCAGAGAAAGAGAATAGGATGCAGAAGCGGGGAGAGTTGAACTTATGGACAGAGTGGTCATGGAAGGTCTCTCTCACTGAAGAGGTGACATTTATTGAATTTGTAAGTGAAATTCCCAAATCCCTAAAGTCATCAAGCCAAAGCAATGGTGCATTTGGACTTCAGCCTGCATAGGCCTTCCGGCCCCTGCTTTCTATGGAACTGCTTTTATTATGCCAATTCCTTGTTTTAAAACTTATGGTTCCTTTACCTTGCTATCACACCCAAACTCATTCATCTGGCTTTTAAGATCCTCACTAGAACATTAATTCTTCCATTTCTCCAGAGTAGACCTTCTAGGCAGGTCCGCCTGGTTTCTGTTTCCTGCATAATATCATGCTGTAACATAATAATGTGATATAATAATGAAACTTGATGCTTCTGCGTGCTACTTCCCCTGCCACAGTCTGCAAGTCAGATGTCAGCTGATCCCCAAGCTCATACTCTTTGTGTCCCAGGTACATGGCCTCCTTTCCACATCCTCACTACCTCTCCTCTAGCATTGTTTTAAGAATAAAATGAGATAGCCTCAAAATGAGAATCTGTATTTTAACATAATAAATAAATAAATAAATACCAAATAGAGTTAAAAATCCCAATTGACAAATAATTGCTACATAATTTTTACAAGTTTTCACTAACATGGATAACAATTATGATAATGAATTATGTTGGTTTTTTATATAAAATCCCTGCTTAAAATGCAAAACACTTATAAATGTAAAACATGAAACAATACCCAGCAAAATTTAAGGTGTTCAAGTAATCAGGCTTGGTCTAAGCAAACCCATTTGAAGAACGAACGTAAGAGTTGGGTTTGAATGTGTACAGAGAAGTGCTCAAGGTTCACTAGTCATGGAAACTTCTTGACATACAGACGTCTGCATTCAGCCTCTTGTTACTCCAGTTCCTGGGAAACTATTTGAAGCTGCCTAAATAAATGGGTAATATTGTGAAGCTTCTTGGCTGCAGTCAGTACATGGGAATGAGTCTCAGTTAAATTGACCAGGCAGGGATTCCAAGTCATCATTAAAATGACCACTAATGACTCTGCTGACCTGGCTACCATGCTAATGAATTCACAGTGTGCCCATCCACAACCGAGAAAAGGGCTGCCTTAGAGGAAGTGCTAATTATAGCCGTGAATGAAATAAAAGTTATTTGTAAGGGTGAGGAAGAGACATTTGTAAAATCTATGTGAGTGTTCCTTTTAAAGTTATCTTCTCAAGAGATTAATGTCAATGCTGACACTGGGGAAAATAATCCAATGTAATAGTTGTGATAATATGAATCTATGTGGATTAAATTTTCCATGCTTTGTTTGGAAGGCTCTGTTTATGCAAGAAAGTGAGCTATGACAAAGGTTGAAAACACATTAAAAGATGTTTGACAACAGTTGTCTGGCCGGAATCATTTTTCCATAAAAAGGCTGTAAATTTATTAGGCAAATAATAACTTAATCACTGCAATTTTCTATGACTATATGATAATAACCATTATATTATCTGAAAATGAAAAATAGAAACTCTGGAGTACATTTATTTAAATATGATTATTGGGAACTACAGTAAGAAAGGATAAAAATAAGCTTAAACTTATTTTTCCCTGGAAACAAAAAGCTATTTTTTTTGTTAACCATGGGTAATGCAGCATAAAAATCTATTTCAAAGTACTATATTTACTAATAAAAATCAATTATGAATTTTGGTTACTTTCAACTGATTAGACCTACGTAATTCACTTGTTTTAAAAAACCTGGAAAGGCTTTCTGAGCGCATTTACATTTCATGGAAAATCTCAGTGCAGCTCTTTGTTACACATATATACAAGAGGACCCATCACTTCTTGTGTGAGAGAATGTTTTAAAGCAATCACAAAATAAGAATTTGCAACCAAACTGAGCCAGGTTATGCTATAGGGCCTATGGAGTGGGGAATTGCTACTGATTTTCTCCACTCGATTTGGCCTACAGAAATAAAGTAGTGAAGTGACTAAAACAGCAGAAAACAAAATCTTCTTGAGTAAAGTACTCTTGGCAGTAGACTTTATGATGTGGTACAACATCAGGAAAAAATAAACCCAGCAGACAGATGGTCTCCAGAGAGTAATAACCATAAACTCTGAAACTACTACACATGAAAGTACCTGCCCAAGGAATAGAGAAGATAGATGTTTCGCTAGGGATTGACCTACAATGGCACTTGTTGCTCTTGGTGACCAGAGCTAAAAGAAAGCTGAAAGCCAGCATCAGTGTGTGAAGTCACTGGAGTATTTTATAGATCAGAAAAGTTGGCAAGCGATGGACACTAGACAACACAAACTTCCTCTCTCCAAAAATATATTCACAGTTAGCTTTAAAGCTGTAGTCACTCCTCTGGGGTCTGGTAAGTAAAGAAAAAAGGTATGTTTTTTCTTGCTGCTGCTATATATAGATAAGCATCAAGCTTTTTTTTTTTGTGACCAAAACAATTGAAGTTGATGATTTTATGTAGATAGAAACATATTAGGATGATAAAAAGAAAGACAAAAATGTGGCTTTACCTAACATAATATTTTATTCTTCACTGAAAGTTCTAGAGATGTTTACTTAAATTTTGTTATTACTGTTTTAGGTGCATAGTTGAAACTAAAACATATTAAATGGCATTGGGAGATGTAAAGTAGAAAGTGTTAGGGTTGGGAGTGGTGGTTCACGCCTATAATCCCAGCACTTTGGGAAGCTGAGGCGAGTGGATTGCCTGAGCTCAGGAGTTTGAGAACAGCCTGGGCAACGCAGTGAAACCCTGTCTCTACTAAAATACAAAAAATTAGCTGGGTGTGCCATGCACCTGTAGTCCCAGCTACTCAGGAGGCTGAGGCAGGAGAATTGCTTGAACCCAGGAGGCCGAGGTTTCAGTGAGCCTAGATCATGCCATTGCACTCCAGCCTGGATGACAGAGAAAGACTCCATCTTAAAAAAAAAAAAAAAAAAGTAGAAAGTGTTATTAGCATAGATAGTTTGCCCTAAATTTTCAGTTTTCATGGGCACCTGTCCTATTTTTTAAAAGAGAAACATAACTCAGTTTTCTAATTAGTAAGCTGACAGGGATGCACTAAATAAACATGTCCCATATTCAGTTGTTTTAGGATACTCTGATGTCAATGCTTCTATTTAGAGGGTAGTGGGAGGAGGGCTATGCTGTCAAAGAGTCAGAAATGGCTTCCGATTCCTGGGCCCTTGAAAATGCACGAGGCTGGCAGGGTTCCAGAAGTATCACCTGCACAATCCAGAAAAAAATGCGTTATTTTCCACTTCTTGCCATAAGAGAGTCTAGACTTTCTTTCTTTTCTTTTTTTTTTTTTTGTGCCACTAGTTATTGCCATCTGTAGGAGAGGAAGGGAAGAGAGAAAGATTTATAGCAGGGGTGGACAAACTTTTTCTGTAAAGGACCAGATAGTAAATATTTTAGATTTTGTGAGCCATGTGGTCTCTCTAGCAGCTACTCAGCACTGCAGTTGTAGTGCAAAAGCAGCTATAAACTGTAAATGAATAGGTGTAATTATGTTCTAATAAAACTTCATTTACAAAAACAAGTGGAAAGCTGGATTTGGTCCACAGGTTGCTAACCCTTGGTTTAGAGTATTACGAAGGGCTAGAATGTGATTTCTCCTCTCATCTGGCAAGATAATGTTAATTCTCCCTCAGCAAGGTTTTCAGCGTATGTCTCCTCCTACTCAAGTCCTCATGATAAAGGGCCCATCATAAATGTACTTTTATGTCAGAACTTATTGTGAATTTAAAGGTTATCATTCAAAAATAAATTTAAAACGTGGGAAAAATTTTTGTACACTATTGAATGTTTTTGTCTCTTTAAATACAAAAATAACCAAAGGAAAAATAGAGGCAGATAGAGATGTTACATATTTCATAATTTCTTTGGCAGAACCAAGTTCCCAATACCAATCTGCAAGTGACAGAAAAACTGTTTCTGTTCTTCACTATTCCATTTTTGTCATTTATATTAGATAAAATGAGCATCAGTCGATCAGAAGAGTATTTGATCTTTGTCTTCCCCGTTTAATGTTGCTTGGTGGAAAACCGTAATTCAAAGAAAAGCAACAGAAAATTAACCAGGTACTATTACCCATAATGGGTGTCAGACAACTTTTACATCACTGTAAAATTCTAAGTGCTTGAAAAGTTTTCCAGAGCATTTCTTTTTTTTGCCACGAAGCTTTGGGAAACAAAGCAATTTAATGTTCTTGAAGTTCAAAATTATTTTCCATAATAATTCAGCCTTTCAAAGGATTTCTACAAAATCTTTTCCCTCCAGTAAAAGAAAAATTCAAAATGCTTGACAAAAAAATCCATGGCATCTTTAAAAAACTATTGTTGGCCCATATTTTTCTTTTGAGTGACTTAGGTTTTTTTAGAGAAGTTTTAGGTTCACAGTAAATTCAGAGGAAGATGCAAAGATTTCCCATGACTCCCAAATCTTGAAATTTTCTTTTTACTAATGGTAAAACATTTATAGGCGTATCAATGTGATATGACTATGACAACCCTATAAACTATAACCAATAAATTATTAATTGAGGGCCATTCATTACAGAAAGTGGGACTCATTTTTCAACCCATTTGGGACATCAGTGAATGTGGTTATGGTTTTCCTCTGTTAGCCAAAGTGTTTCCTTTTCAGTTTGATTTAGTGAACCAGGGAGATTTGGTAGAACTATCATTGAATTACACATTAGAAGGCCTAGAGTTTAGTTTAGTTTTACTGCTTCCTAGGTTGGAACTGTTGGACAAATCTCTGATCTACTGTTAGCTTCAATTTCTTCACTGGTAAAATGAAGTCTAGTAAATGCTGTGTGTAGATAGGATTCGATTATGTAGGTGATGAAATAAAAATGTTATACAAACACACTGTATTCTTATGAGAGGATTATAGTGCCCTTGAGATTAGGCCTTTATTTTACTTCTTTTAATTTAATGGAAGAAATATTTATTGAACACCTACTAGACACTTGTGTTAACCTCCAGGCACTTATACAAAGAAGCAGCTCTTAAAAAGCAAACTAACACAGGAGCTGAAAATCAAACACCACATGTTCTCACTCATAAGTGGGAGTTGAACACTGAGAACACATGAACACAGAGAGGGGAACGGCACCTATCAAGGCTTGTTGAGGGGTGGGGGGTGAGGGGAGCAAACTTAGGGGATGGGTCAATAGATGCAGCAAACCACCATGGCACACGGATACCTATGTAACAAAACAGCGTGTTCTGCACATGTATTCTCTTTGTTTTTCAGAAGAAATAAAGAAAAAAAAAAGCAGCTCAATGATTGTTGACTTGTATTGGTTAATTGCTATATTTAAGGCAAGTAAATATTCATCTATTCACCAGTAAATAGATAATGCAAGTCTTTACAAGACTATTTCCATATTAGATTTCTGAAGGATGATTCTGAAAACTGGCTTTCTGGCATGGCAGATTGCCTTCAGATTGACAGCAGTTTGCAGAGGTAGGAGCCGTGGCACTTGTTGGTTGGGGTTAGAGAATTTCTTTACCAGTAGCTAGAAAGGCAATACAGTCTTTGACACCATCAAGAAGCCATAACAAGAGATTGTCCCTGTTTCTACTTGAAAATGTCTGCCACAGAATTCACTAGATCATATTTAGTACCTCTTATAAAGTCAAATTCTTCTCAACTGGTAATTAGCTTTGGTACTACTGAAACTGCATATAGAAAATTATTGCAATTTTCTATTTATAGATTATTGTATCAGTATTGAATACTTGTGCATATGTAATACACACATGGAAGTAATGAAACTATTGGTCAGCCATATCAAGGTTTAGATACTTAATCCACTGAAGCTGGTAGTTATTTTGATCTGTAATCATAGTGAGGGGCAAGGAAGAATAAACTATAGGAATCAAAATAGTAATAAGCATGTTTGAATTATGTGGGAGTAGTTTCTTTTTTGTCTTTTACTGTATTTTTAGAGATGGAGTCTTTCTCTGTCATCCAAGCTAGAGTGCGGTGGTGTGATTACAGCTCACTGCAGCCTTGAACTCCTGGGCTCAAGAGATCCTCTCACCTCAGCCTTTGGCATAACTGGAACTTCTAGTGCACACCACCATGCCCTGCTAATTTATTTTATTTTTTTAGAGATAGGGTCTTTCTATGTTGCCCAAGCTGGTCTCAAACTCCTGGCCCCAAGGAATCCTCCCACCTCAGCCTCCTGAGTGATTTGGATTAAAGGGATGAGCCACCTGCACCCAATGGGAATATTTTCTTGATAGCATTTGTGCTGGAGCCAGTCTTCTATGCAGGCCTTAGGACTCCTGCCAACAGGTTCAGAAGTTAACATCAGATAATCAGACATTATTATCCAGACAGTCCTCTTAAGTACCTGAATTGCTGGGAGTGTTTAGATACTCCCAGACAACATCAACAGTAACAGAAATAGGGATAGGTAATAGGGAAAGAGCAGCAATAGTTGACTAATTCTATATACATGATACTGAACTCAACACAGGGATTTTCTTTGACCTTTAAGGAATGATGTTTGAGAATTTGTTGACCAAGAAATGGATTAGCATATAGGGACTGCTATAAGTAAACAATCTGTCCAGTCATATCTAGGTGAAAAATGACAGAATAGAATAATATAAAAGTAGAGGAGGCAAGATGAAGGGAATTCTGATATAAGCTGGGAATGTTACAAGAGTGAAAATACCATCCCAACACAATTGGCAAACTCTACCTAAGGGAGGAGGTGTCACTAACTAATGACTGAGGCAAATCATTAGGTTCAACCATATGAAATTGCCATTATTGTAGGTCAGACACAACTGAATTTCAGCAAGTTTACCTGGCCCAACCTTACATGTTACACCTGTATTGTGCTTAGACGTTGCTATGTATATATGTGTATACATTTATATATACCCAACACAAAGTTCATGCATATCTTCTTTCAAGATTCAACAAATCTTAAGACGAGGGAAAGCTGACAATAATATTTATTATAACACAGCTCCTTTGTCTACAGGGTTATCAGTTCAATTACTTTCAAATTTGGTTGTAAACATATCTTGTGTTTGGGCATAAGTAACTTCTTAATTATTAAGTAATACCTGAATTTACCACTTTTAAAATAAATATACTTAAAAAAATAAATACACTGAAATTGAGGAGCAACCAAACAGTTCTTACAGAAGCCAAACTGTACTTAGGAAACTCAAGTTGGCTATTTTCAGCTTATTCCTCAACTCCTTAGTTTCAGGTATAAAGTCATCACATACCAATTGGATGACTAGTCCAAAGGGAAGCTTAGTAAGAGATCACATTGTTTATTCTCATCCCTGAAGTCAGCCACACTTGAGAGACGAATAAACAACAGGTGCTGCCCAAGATTACAATGTAGGTTGACTTCGATGCTTCAATTATTTTTGGCCAAGATATTATATTTGTACATCTCTATGTTTGTAAATATTGCATATATGTATATATGGATAATTGTGGAAGTAAGGGCTATATACATCACTGGTTAATCTGATAAATAAACTTAGTTATTTTTAGGAAACTGTCTCCAGATTATAAGAATAAGCCACATTTATTGTAAAAACAAGTACATAAACAATATAGAAATGTATAACTTAGAAAGTCAAAATCCCCAGTAATCATTGTCTACACCTTTGCCTTCCTCTTTCAAATAACCAATATCATCAATTTGGGGGATATAATCTGAGCTCCCCCTCCTCATCACAATGTTCTGTTTTTTTTCCCCACTTATTTCTTTAAAAGTCTAACCTCCTTTGAGATTCTGTTCTTCACCTACCTAGATCATAATGATATTTCTCTTCTCTACACTTTCAGCACTTTGAGTTTGCATTTTAATAATAAAATGTCTCATATGGTTCTCTAATTCAGTATTTCCCAGATTGTTTTCCATAGAACATCACTATCCCAAGAGATTTTTATAGATCTGTCTCAAGAAAAAGTTGCTCTGTCAAACACATTTAGGGAGTTCTGGGTTCAATGACAATAACTGGATTTCTTTGTTGCAGAAGTTCTGAGACACTGTGTGTGTATGTGTGTTTGTGTGTGTGTAAGTTTCTATTCACATTTTATATAAATGAAAACATATCTTTGTCACATATATCAGATGTCCAATTTTGAGACTTGGTTGTGTTGGGGTCCCTAAGGAGAAGTGGCCCTGCAAAAGAGGAAGAGACAGTGAGGGTCAAGAAGGAAGGTCAGGGCAAGGCGGGGAGAATCCAAAGAACATGGTATCCTGAAATCCAAAAGAGTTTTCAGAAGGAGAAAATGGGTCAGGTGCAGTGGCTTATGCCTGTAACGTCACCACATTGGGAGGCCAAGGTGGGAGGATCTCTTGAGGCCAGAAGTGAGACCTGCCTGGACAACATAGTGAGACCCTACTGAGACACCTTTAACTTCTTAGGTGTGAATGGTGAAGTTCCAGGGGAAGATTTTAGTATGCCACATTTCTAAAATTTGCATCCAGGAACATCATCCTATTCACCTTATTGATATCTTAAGTGACTTTAATGGTTTTTAGAACCTTGTGTGAAAAACTCTACATTCTTGAGAGTAGCGACTTTGTTCTTCATTCCTTTTTGAGACCCTTGTAATGCATAGCATAGATCTGAAAACATCAAAACACTCAACAAATATCTGTTGATTGTATCATATGGTTGAAGGAAATAAAAAGAAAACAATGAAAAATATATTGAAAGATAACTAATATATGCCCAAACTTTTCACCATACATTTTCCTCATTGATTTATTTATCTTGAATTAAATAAAGGGATTTTTTTGTCTTTAAGAGGTACATCTTAAAATTACATAATGCCATTATATTTCACTATACTGATCAAAAGTCATTGCATAAGAGGGGTGTGCAGACTGATTATCAAATCACTGTAAGAACATGAAAAATTTACTGACTAAAATTTTTATAGTGCAAGAAATGTGTTTCTATCCTAAAGAGGGTCATAAAATGGGAGAATAAAACCCTAAGAGTCTTATCATTAAATTTATGGAAGTTCATTTCCTATGTATGAGGAGAGTCTAATGGAAAACTTTATAACCATGGACCTTCTCCTTTGTCACGACTGAAGGGATCCAATGCTAAAATTCTGTTCCATGTAACAAAAAGTACAGTAGAAGAATATATTGTATCTTGAGTATACCCTTGTCCTTCTATATCTTCCTCTGACTTCTATAAGATATATTTTAAAAACTCAGTCCACATTCCTTAATTCCTCCAACTCCCTCCAGAAACAACAGGTCTTCAAGGTGTAATTGGGTAACTTTTATTGAAATCAGCTGTTGGTAGTCCCTGTCCACCACCTGTGCCAGTTATTGAGTCACAGAGGAAGTGCTGGGTTTCCAAACACAGTCTGTATGGAGTAAATTCTCGAAGCATTTGGCCCTATCTCACAATGCCTCTCACTGCCCCGCTCATGATCCAGCCATAGATTTTAAGTTGAACCAGTGTTTCTGTTTCCATAATGGAAGTTAAGTTTTAGCATACATATTTGAGGGTCACCACAAATTTAAGAGGATACCTTTTAAAATGTCGCTTTTCTTTTCTTTTTTCCTTCCTTCCTTCCTTCCTTCCTTCCTTCCTTCCTTCCTTCCTTCCTTCCTTCCTTCCTTCCTTCCTTCCTTCCTTGCTTCCTTCCCTCTCTCTCTCTCTCTCTCTCTTTCTCTCTCTTCCTCTCTCTCTTTCTTCCTTTCTTCCTTTTTGAGATGGAGTTTCACTCTTGTCACCAAGGCTGGAGTGCAGTGATGTGATGTCACCTCACTGCAACCTCTGCCTCCCGAGTTCAAGAGATTCTCCTTCCTCAGCCTCCTGAATAGCTGGGATTATAGGCGCCTGCCACCATGCCCAACTATTTTTTTTTTTGTATTTTTAATAGAGACAGCGTATCACCATATTGGCCAGGGTGGTCTCGAACTCCTGACCTGAGATGATCCACCTGCCTCAGCCTCCCAAAGTTCTGGGATTACAGGCATGAGCCACCACGCGTAGCTTGCTTTTCTTTTTATAATACAAAAACAAAATAAAATTTTTGATTCAAACCTTATTGGGAATATTTGACTGCTAGTCATAAAGTGCCTAAACTAATGAATAAGAAAAGTAATGTATTTTTGAGACAGCAACAAGAAATTCTTCTTGAGCTCAGGATGATATCTCAAAGTAATAAAAATATATGCTCTCTTCTGTATTTGGCTTCAGGACCTCGTGGTGGTTGATGGTGGGAAGTGCTCTAACTTGACTGGAGGGCAGCACCTCACCCTCTACCCCAGCACATGGCCTTGGGCAGGCACTTTAACCTTCCTGGGACTGGCATCTCTCTTCTGTAAAACCAAGAGGTTGATCTGCAAAAACACAAATGGCACTTCCAGATATGTCTGAATCCATGACAATATTATTCCACGTAAAAATGTGCAGCAGATCCTGTTACATATAGACAAAGTGGGCCACTCTGTTTCACAAATAGCACTTTTCAAGCAATATGACTTTTTTGTGCTTAACCCAGTAATAAGCATTTCCTAAAAATGTAAATGCTAATAGGATAAACCTTAATAGCAGCTTGATTGTGGAAGTTTGGATTTAAAAATAAAATGGATAATAACTCTGGAGACGACAGGGCCACTTTTCGCCTGCAAATTGTTTGATGCTGTGGGTCAGTGGATGGGAAAACAATAAGAACATCTGCTCAGATGACACATTTCACATTCCCGATGAGGCCATAATGGTTCATGATGAAATGTTGAGAAAATGGCTTCTAGGAAAGGAAAAAACAGAAGGAGATACAGCCAATTCTCATTATTTGCAGTGGCAGTTATGTTCTGTAAAGTCACTACAAACACTGAATTAGTAAATACTAAGCCATTGCTCATAGGGATATACAGGAATAAGTCCCCGGGAGCCTCTGGTCTCAACAGTTTCATCAGCTGATTGATACATATTATTGCTTTATGTGTGCTTCCATTTAATGATACTATATTTAATATTGTTGATTCATTAATGTTGAACTCACAGCCAAGAGGACTATAACTCATACCGGAAAGAAGCTTATCTAACCAAGTGTGTTTTCTCCAAGAGGCTCATCACAGCCTTCATGTGCTTCGGAACAATAGACAGCACTTCAGCACTACTCTTGGGGCTAATTTTAAGTGGTGAAAGTGTCAACAAAAAGCACAAAATGCTGAGCATGCCTGTAACCCCAGCATTTTGCGAGGCCAAGGTGGGAGGATCACTTGAGGCCAGGAGTTTGAGACCAGCCTGGGAAACATAGTGAGACCCCATTTCTACAAAATAAACAAACAAACAAATAAATAAAACATAAATCAAAGAAGAATTTCTTTTTTTAAATAAAAGCACAAAAATGTGAAAAACAGCAGAAAATAGGTCTTGCAAGGGACATATGTTTACAGTGTGAGAGCTGAAACAAGAAGACAGAGTGTCAGTTTGTTCAAACTCAATTGAGAACCTGAATGTTGGGAGACTAAAATTTTTTTGTTGCTCTGTAAATGGCCACAGAGGTGCCTTGGGTGTTGATTTTCACCTCATAAATACATTTTTAGTGAGTTAGCAAATTTGTAAATATGGAATACACTAATAATATTGAGGATCAACTGTATAAATTGCATACAAATTTCAAAATAGGTAAAATTCTAAGTATCATAACTTTTTAATTTAAAAAGCAAAGAATGGTATTGCTGTTATTAAATTATATAAAAGATGATCTTAAATGAGTATTTTCTTATAATCACCGAGGATGGGAAATCAGTAAGATATTTATAGTTCATACACAAATAATGTGTTTCTGTACCTAAGGCATATTTTCACTATGAATAAAGGTGGTTTGTTTTAGAATCAACAAATAAACAGAATTACAACATGAAAACCTGTGGAGGCTGCAAATAAAGGAATCTTGAAACTTGAGAGTAATGAGGATTGTTCCTACTATTGATTAATACAAATCATTTGACCAGATCCCTATAATAATCCACATGTAATTGCAAGGGTTATCCAGAGGAGTAAAGTGAGCAACTTAAATTATGCCATCATTTTTAATGTTTGATAACTTACATTTAAAAGTCTATCAGGGCACAATTATGTTTACTGAGTACACTGATTGAATAAATACAAAGCTGCCAAGACACTCACTGACTTGAGAACTAATGTTGTAAGTGGCCAAGACAACATTGCTATGATTCATTTAAGTAAACATTCATTTAAAAAATTTTTTCTCAAAGAAAAGAAAATTGTGAGGCCTCAAATAAGGCACTGAAACTCATCATGACTGACTTCACAAGCAATATACGAAGCTCACCATCTTAAAAATAAAATCTGTGGGCTGAGTGAGTTGGCTCATGCCTGTAATCACAGC
The DNA here is from genome assembly GCF_049350105.2 of Macaca mulatta. Classification (NCBI taxonomy): domain Eukaryota; kingdom Metazoa; phylum Chordata; class Mammalia; order Primates; family Cercopithecidae; genus Macaca; species Macaca mulatta. The sequence continues at coordinate 112,711,014 of NC_133409.1, forward strand.
ATTTTGGGAGGCCAAGGCAGGTAGGTCACTTGAGGCCAGGAGTTCAAGACCAGACTGGTCAACATGGTGAAACCCTTCTCTACTAAAAAAAAAAATACTAAAAATTAGCCAGGTGTGGTGTGTGCACCTGTGGTCCCAGCTACTCAGGAGGCTGAGGCACGAGAATTGCTTGCACCTGGGAGGCGGAGGTTGCAGTGAGCTGAGGTTGCACCACTGCACTCCAGTGTGGGCAACAGAGTGAGGTTCCATCTCAATAAATAAATAAATACATAAATAAATAAAATAAAAGCTGTGATTAATAGCTGTAGCAATCTAAGTGAAGGCTTCCAATTCAGTCTTTAACATGAATGTTTTCTATTATACTATCATTTAAGCAACATATATTTATTTGCTAAACAATATGCCTTTCCAGATTTTAGGTATTTTCATGTATTAGAAATGCAGATATCAATTGATTTTCTATGGCATTTAGTAAGATAGTCATAAATTAAAATAAATAATACATTTATTTCCAGTGAGACTAAGGTTTGTTCAGTGAAAAACAGGTGCTAAAATATATTAGTCAAATCATATTTTGACTCAAGCTTTAAATAGATGATTTGCAAGTATGAATTCCATATATGCAGCCTATATATATATATATATATATTTTATATATATATATTTATGTAGAGAAACAAGTTCTCACTCTGTCACCTAGGCTAGAGTGCAGTGGCATGATCTTGGCTCACTGCAATCTCTGTCTCCCAGGCTCAAGCGATCCTCTTGCCTCAGTCTCCCAGGTAGCTGGGACTACAGGTGCACACCACTATGCCCAGTTAATTTTTTGTACTTTTTGTTGACATGGGGTTTCACCATGTTGCCCAGGCTGATCTCAAACTCCTGAACTCAAGGGATCTGCCTGTCTTGACCTCCCAAAGTTCTGGGATTACAAGTGTGAGTCACCCCACCTGACCTTGGCTCCCACTTATAAGTGAGAATACGTGGTTTTAGGTTTTCCATTCCTGAGTTACTTCACTTACAGATATAATCTTTCTGTTCTCCTCTGCCAACCTCTTTGCTCCACATGCACAATTACCTGAATGGATTTCATCATTTTCATGCTCATTTGTTCATCCTTTCTCAAGTCCACATCTGAAATACTTTATCTTCTCATCTCAGCCCATCCAAACCCCCATCAACCCTGCCTTCCCCAGTCCACTCCACTTTAACCTGAAATCATTTCCAAAAAATGCCTGTGGACTTGCATAGTTTGATATGTGATTATAAAAGTGTATTTTGTGCCAGTATCTAATTTTTCTTTTATATCACTCTTGTTCACAGTATATAATGAGGGCCCGCATCATATTTTATATTTACTTTTCAGTTTATTCAATTTCATCAGCTTCAGAAGTGAATAAATTATTAACCATTTAGAATAGTAACATTGGAGACAGGGTCTCACTATGTTGCCCAGGCTGGTCTCAAACTCCTGGGCTCAAGCTATCCTTCTACCTCAGGCTCACTAGTGGAAACTACAGGCACAAGCCCGCCAAGCCTGGCTCTAACTGCATTTTTTTTTTTTTTTTAAAGAGGTGAGCTGTTGTTGCTCAGGGTGGAGTGTATTGATGTGATCACAGCTCACTGCAGCCTCGAATTCCTGGGCTTAAATGATCCTCCCACCTCAGAAGTATGGTGGCCTATACCTGTAGTTCCAGCTACTCAGAAGACAAGAGGATCCTGAGTGGTGGGAACTACAGGCACAGGCCACCATGCCTGGATAGAAGATTCTTTTATTTTTATTTCATTAGATAACAGTTCTGTATAAAAATAACTTGCCTGGGCTGGGCACAGTGGCTCACGCCTGTAATCCCAGCACTTTGGGAGACCAAGGCGGATGGATCACGAGGTCAGGAGTTCGAGACCAGCCTGGCCAACATAGTGAAACTCCATCTCTACTAAAAATACAAAAAATTAGCCAGGCATGGTGGCGGGCGCCTGTAATTCCAGCTACTCAGGAAGCTGAGGCAGGAGAATCGCTTGAACCCAGGAGGCAGAGGTTGCAGTGAGCCGAGATTGCCCCATTGCACTCCAGCCTGGGTGACAGTGTGAGACTCCATCTCAAAAAATAAAAGCAAAATGAAACAACAACCACCAAATAAAAACGTATTTGGGGGCACTGAAATAGAAATAGAATATTGAGGGAAACACTTAAATATTTATTAAAAAGTTAAGAAAATAAGGGACTGGAGACGTTTATTTCACAAATAAATATTTTTATAAATTGACATCATGGGTAGTGTAAACTTTGTCTTAATTAGTTGCCTATTGAGAGATCTTGATCATTTGTGCTAGTGATACTGTGATGGAATGGCCATGGGGTCATTTGGTCACTTTCTCCCCCTTACTTAGTTTTATGTTAGTAATTCCCATTATTTGAGGGGTTCTGATGTCATAATAATGTCAATAAGGGTGTACTGTCAGGCTTCTTTCATTATGATCCTACTCTGTTGGAGATAAAAACTCAGCACACACAAAATAGAGTGTATCAAAGCATTCCTTTCCCTTCTGGCCTGCAACTTGGCATGTTTTCAAAAATCTTTAGCAGCATAAAATCACTCTATATTTGTTTTCAAGTCTTAGATGAAAAGAGCTATTGTTGAAAGCTTAGTTAAGAAATTAAACACACTCAAGACACTTTTCACACTTTTGTGCTTTGGGATGTAATTCCTGTAATTAGGTTTGAATTGTATTGTGAATCATCTGGATTCTCAAGTTTATAAAATTTCATTCACCAACAATTTCAGTTTGAGTTTTCCCCAAAGCAACTTAAAAAATGATAAAAACTATCATTTTATACTGTAAACTCTAAAATGAGAAAGTGTGATTTATTTATGGGGAAGAATTCTTGTTTTCCTTAACATTTCTGAATCTCAGGGCAGCCCAGCATATTATATAACCAAAAGAATATTGCTTGCTATTCTTTCAACTCAGACATGCGGCAGTAAACTATGCCTCCTAGAATATTTTCATGGTATCCACAATTGGGAGCATTATTTCTAGAATTAAGGATGTGTGTTGAATGTCTTTGTAGATAATCAATATATACATGTTTTCTAAAAATATGGCAATCTGAAACCTTTATTAGGAGCTATGTTCCTTAGAGAGTTCCTTGGAGTTCTTTAATTCTAGCAACCTTTCTCTCTTCCTTTTCTTGCTCAAATATGAAAGTTGGTATTAGTTTGATGCATATAAACGAAATAGCAAATACAAAACAGCATAAATGAGAGCCAAAAAGGCCCTGGGCAAGATTCCCAGGCACAGCATTTAGAATTCTAGCTCTGATTTGCAGGATCGTTATTGTCCAGGCCTAGCCTGAAAGCTGAAATGCATTTTATTCCGCTTATTGATGCATATTCTGCCTCATAACAAGACCCCAGATTACTAAACTTATTTTCTCCTGCAAAAATATCTGATTTAAAGTTCATATTTTCGAGAGGGAAAGCAAAGAGTTCTGGCTGGCTGCTAACATTCTAAGTATTGAGATATAATTCAGAAGTATTCGGCAGAAAAGAGAAAGATAAACACCTCTTCTCTTCACTTTTACTGCCATAAACAGGTAGCATATATATAGGCTTCCGTAAAGTTTTGCATTCATTGGTGTTGTTAGTAAAATAGATCCTGGCTGTGGTAAAGGAACATTAACATCTCTCCCTAATGTGTTACTATGGATGGTTACCACATTTTTTCCTGTTTTCAGATAATGTATTGCACTTTGAAAATGCAAGAAATTATGTTTTCATTGTATTTACTAGGGCAATTCTTCCATTTATGCCACTGGAATTGTTACCTGATTCTTGACCTTAGTGTAAGGCCTGCTGACATTAATTGAACACATATTTATTGTGTACCTCATGTGTTAGGCCTCATATGGTTTTAATATTTTGTTTTACTTTAATATACCTGCATAAAATAATCTAAATCCCCTTACCATATCAATATAGCAGAAATGTTTGACTTTAACAGCTTACAGATAGACAAAGTGAGAGCCTTCTAGAAAGTGAGCATGTGTTTGACAGAAGGGAGTGGCTGTGATTATGCCCATGGATATGATGGAGGGGAGTGTAGAATGGGGTGTCTGGGGCTAGACAGGCAGGATACTAAACCTTACATGAAAAACAATTGTGAAAGAGTGTTTATAAATTGAACACAACAGTAAGTTGTGCTTTTACTAACTATATGTTATGAAGAGGTTATGTGAGACAATCCCTATCAAATCAACCACTCATCTTCCCAACTGGTAACCTTGGGATGGAGGTGGGGAGGCTATTGCATTGACTGCCTCTCTACTGCCCATTTGTTTTATATCATGTTCAAACTGTTCTCTTGTAATGCGGAGTTTGAGCTTCAAAAGGGGACCCTTTCCATATAACATGAGTCGGAATTTTGAAACCGTGGATGCCTTTCATTCATTTAAAAAAAAAAAAAAAAAAAAAGATGGCGCACCTATTATGTGCCAGGCACTCACTATATTAGGCGCTGGGGACACATCAGTTCATAAGGCACAGCACTTGCTCTAAAGAATCTAGAAAATAATGTAGTCATTCTGAAAGAGGGGTCAGAATTTTTCTTTTTTATAATTTGTAAAACTTAACATTTAAGAGTGATTTATAGAAAACATTGAAAAGACCTGGAAAAAAAGATGAGAACAAGAATGAAATCTTTCCCTGGGGAACCCCTTAAGCTATCCATCTTTTTCTCAGGTTTTCTATGAAAAAGGCCCATCATGTGATTAAATCCAGTCCATGAATAATATGGACACTAGGAGAGTGACATAAGAATGAACTTTCCTTAAGCTCCCGATGCTATGGAACAAGAGGCAGAGGCATTTAAAAACATCCTTATTAGCATGGCGATGAAAACAATCAGTGTAGACACGGAAGGAAACAGGGAGATCACCCTGACCCGTGGCTCTCCACTCTGGCTGCATATTAGCATCATCAGGGGAGTATTTTAAAAATGATCATGTTCAGGCTTCCTCAAAAGATGAAAGTAAATTGGATTCCCGGGGAATGAGACCTTGGTATTGGCATTTTTAAAAGCTTCCTACGGCTGGGCGCAGGGGCTCACACCTGTACTCCCAGCACTTTGGGAGGTCAAGGCGGATCACCTGAGGTCAGGAGTTTGAGACTAGCCTGGCCAACATAGTGAAACCCCGGCTCTACTAAAAACACAAAAAATTAGCTGAGTGTGGTGGTGTGTGCCTGTAATCCCAGCTACTAGGGAGGCCAAGGCAGGATAATTGCCTAAACCTGGGAGGTGGAGATTTCAGTGAGCTGAGATTACGCCACTGCACTCTAGCCTGGGCAACAGAGCAAGACCCTGTCTCAAAAAAAAAAAAAAAAAAAAGCTTCCTACAGCCAGGGTTGAGATCTACTGCTCTAGGTCCACCCTTACTCACTGTGAAGCTGAGAAAACCCAGACCCACAAGGTGAAGTGAAGCACTCAACGCCATGCTCTAAAGCAGAGGCAGAGCCCAGCTTGGCTGCTAGTGTCTGGGCACTGTAATGCAGTGGGCCTGAACTCCTGGTGCTCCAAACATCTGCTTTTATCCATGCTTACTTTTTAGGAACCTTTAAATAGTCTCTCAACAGTAACTCTATTATACATTCAGATTGCCTAACATAACTGAAATCAGGGGTCCTTCTGAGATGTCAGAAGCCCATCTTGGTGGGAGAGGGGGAAAGCCAGAGTTTCAGGAGTTCAGCTTACCTTGCTCCTTTTCTCCTCCAACAAGAGTATCTCAGTTTTAATCTGTTGAATATATAGGTTTTGCATGTAGGATTTCATGTCAAGAAAAAAGCAAAGGCTGGGTGCAGCAGCTCATGTCTGTAATCTCAACATTTTGGGAGGTGGAGGTGGGAGGATAGCTTCAGGCCAGGAGTTTGAGAACAGCCTGGGCAACATAGCAAGACCCTGTTTCTACCAAAATAAATAAATAAATAAATAAATAAAAAGAAAGAAAGAAAGAAAGAAAAAGAAAGATCTAAAAAGAAGCTTCAAAAAAAAAAAAAAAAGAAGGAAAAGAAAAAAGAAAGAAAACAAATAACAACAAAACCAATTTAAATCTTCCCCCCAGTCCTCAGGGATATAATGGCTTGTGTTTTCATTTAGCTATTGTTTTAATTACATCTCCTACCCTGGAAAGAGTATTTAAACACGAGAGAAGGTTAGACATTGAAGTCAATTTTTTTGAGGCTGCTAAATAATGTTGGCTCTGGTTTGGATCTTTTTTTCTTCTGATAACTGACTTCTTGTGTGGCTTTGAGCAACCTCTCTGAGTCGGTTTCTTTCATATGTAAAATAAAGATGCTGTCACTGGGTCGTTGCAGGTATTGCATGAAATGATAAACTTAGTAAAGGATTTAGCACAAAAAGCAAATGTAAAGCACTAAATGTATCCAACATGAAGCATGTGCTCAGAATTTATTAGTTTCATTCCCTTTCTTCTCTTTTAGTTGACAGCAATGGAAAAGTTTCTGTTAAATAGTGATATCAGATTACAGGCTAAATGATTTAGCACCTGGGATATTTTAAGGTTGGCCTTATTTTGAGAATTACTGGGTGTGTTTGTTTTGTTTTGTTTTGTTTTGTTTTGAGATGGAGTCTCACTCTATGTCACCCAGCCTGGAGTACAGTGGTGCTATCTCAGTTCACTGCAACTTCCTCCTCCCGGGCTCAAGTGATCCTCCCACGTCTGCCTCCCGAATAGCTGGGACTACAAGCAAGAATTACTGTTTTTGAATAGTACCTTCAAAAAACATAATCTTAGAAGACCCATTTTTATGCTACTACGGGCAAGAAATATTGTTTTTGAATAGTACCTTCAAAAAACATAATCATAGAAGACCCATTTTTATGCTACTACAGGCGAGAAATATTGTTTTTGCATAGTACTTTCAAAAAACATAACCTTAGAAGACCCGTTTTTATGCTACTACAGGCGAGAAATATTGTTTTTGCATAGTACTTTCAAAAAACATAACCTTAGAAGACCCGTTTTTATGCTACTACAGGCGAGAAATATTGTTTTTGCATACTACCTTCAAAAACATAACCTTAGAAGACTCATTTTTATGCTACTACAGGCGAGAAACATTGTTTTTGCATAGTACCTTTAAAAAACATAACCTTAGAAGACCCGTTTTTATGTTACTTTGGTGCATCACAATGTTTTCAAAGTACAGAATGCAAAATAATTCAGTTTCAAGATCTTTAATATCTGAGACACTATTCAAGGACCAAGTCCTAATTCCTTCCATATTAATCTGCAACACTTCCCAAGTAACTCAACCAATATAAAGTGGATTAAGTCACCTAGAATATACATCTTCTTTTTTAATTACAGACACAAAGTTCCTACTTATAGTTATAATAGATTAGGCTGAGCATGCATTTTGGCAACACTCAAAGTAATTAAAAATGATTTAAAAGGCAAAAGAACAAAATTACCAGAGATGAAATACATCAAAGTAATCTAGTTGTTCAATTTTTTATTTAATCAAAGGCCTCAATTTGACTTTTTGCATTAACTTTAAGCAGGTGAAAACTGAACAATTCAGAAGGCCTTGAATGATTTATTCATGTTTTGCCATGTTTATGTATCCAATTTAAATTTAAATTTCACGGTTATTCAGACTACACAATGATAAGAATGGACAAGCAGGTTCACTTTAGGAATGGTTGTGAGTGATTATGCTAACTGCTAAAATAAAGGGATGAAAAATTGTGGAACAATTGCTTGTGAAAATAACCTAAACTAACGTTTAGATCTGCTCTGGTACTCAACTTGCTGCCAAATTTCCATGATGCTACTGACTTAACTGCCTTTGAAGAACTCTGCCAAGAGACTTCTCCTATCTGGAGGAAGAAAACACAGGGAGACCTTTTCCATAAGCTAAGAACAAATCTCAAGTTAACAGGATCCAGATAAAAAGGTAGTAACAGCTGACAAGACTGGCGAACCGTGTGAGCTGTGAGCTTGTACATACACACGAGGGCCACGGCCCCCAGATTCCATCACGTTCAACAGTGAGGCTTGCCCTTCTTTTTCAAGCATCATGTGCTCATTTTAAACAGATGTCAGACGCAATTTTACCACACAGATGGAACCAACCATTTAAACTAACTTATTCTGCCAAGTCTGTTTGGGGAAGGGCTGCATATCTAGAAATGCACATTTTGTAGTCATATCATGCTTTCAACTTAAATTCCTGCCACCCCTGACTACAGATCAACAGTTTTCCAATAACCAATGAGATAGATTAGCAAGACATAGCCTATTATTCTAAGTTTACTAGAAGTGAGAGTTTTTATCAACACACACACACACACACACACACACACACACACACACAGAAGAGTCTTGAAAGATCTTCCAAGAATGCAATTATACAGTAAGTTAATTTCTTATCCACAAAAGTATAGCTGTATTAACAACCCTTCCTTAAGTGGATACACTGGAATGCTGCCTTAGTTATCTCAAACCACTTTCCTGCAGCATTATTTTGCACTTACTTTTAGTCATTCTTCTCCATCTACCTTCACCCCTACCAAGCATCTGGCTCCTCCTCCTGCCTTCCTCCCACAGCACTCACACTTTCCTCTTGAACAGCACTGAAGGCATACAGGTCTGCATCTGACATGCTTGATTTTTCAGGTGTGGCTCTGTAACACAGACCTATCGTTGGAACCAGAAGCTTGATATGGTTTTAGTGAAACTTGTTCTGTGTCATAGATAAGAAAGCTGGATAAAGAACATGAAGATGAACTCAAAGACATAGACATATTCTTACGTGGCTGTGCTGAGGTCTGCCAAAGAAAAACTTTGAAAGATTGCCAGGAATCTGAACTTAAGTATCAAGGGCCTTTTGTTGACTCAGTTTTGCTACTGTTCTTTGTTGGTGGTTGGTTAGTTGAAATTTCATAAATCACCCCAGGGAAAATCTGGGGTCCAGAAAGATGAGATAAAGACTAATGATTGTGGGTGAAATATTGGCTGTGCTGTCTCCTCCGGTCACTTCATTTTCTCACCATACTGCCTCTCTCTATTTTCTTTACATTTTTTCTTTTAAGTTTTTGTACATTCTCAACCTTTAAAAGTCAAAATTCTGTAACGTGCATATCTTGAGGAAGTCTGATTCCACTCCTGACTCCTTTAGTTGCCTCCAAAGGCAACTAAAAATGTGAGTCCTCTTTGTGTTTCCTGAACTTGGTGCAAATAGTCCAAGATTTCTTAGTTACAGAAGGGATGGGCATGAAGGCATTTTAAAGGGGGCAGCAGGGATTGGTGGGGGCTGCCCTGAGAGAGGAGCTCTTATTCTGTGGGGAGGGAGAGGGACAGAGGTGACGGGTTAGTATGATTCATTGGATTGGAAAAGGAATTTAAGTGTAATTGTTGTTTCAGTCATTAAACATTTTACAATTTGTTGATGTCGTTTCCTACATTATGAGAAAGCAACTAAAACACACCTGGGTTCAACATAAATGGCTTTATCACATTTAGTGAAGGCTGGAAAGATCTTGTGATTCACAATTTGCCAATTTAAATTGTTATTCACAAGAAAGAAATCTTGGTTTGGAGCTAGTTGGCTGCAAGTCAGGCTGAAGTTCACCTGAAAACATGTTAATTAATCACATTTTAAAAACATCTTCACTGGATAAAATGTGTGTCCAGAGAAGTTTCTTGTTATGTGGGCTTCATCACGGGGTTGTAAGGTCCTCGAGGGCAGGGACCAAGTCTGTTTCACTACATGGTGTGTATCTAGAGCCACACAGTGTGCTCAAAACACACTAGGTACTTAACAAATAATCACGGAACGGATGAATGACAGAATCAGATGGAAACAGCCTACCAGAGAGGGTGAGTAAGCATTTATTGCATTCAAGGGTACATTACTGGATCCTCAGGAAAAACAGGAAATTCAGGAAAGAGTTCAATCTCTATTTCTGGAATTTGTAATCTAGATGTAGCATATGAGTTTATTACTTTTGAGTTAAAACAACAAAATTGAGCTAATTATAGCAAAAAGTCCCAGTGAAGAAATGATTTTGGCAGGATGATGAAGAAGGGATGAATGGTAGGGAAGATTCCTGAGAAAGGTCTTCAAGAGCTTTGCTAGTTAGAAAATTACTGAGGAAAGAAGCAGTTACTATCCAACAAAGGGCACTTCAAAGAAGGTAGAATTTGATCATTTGGCTTTGAGTGTCCCGAGGTCTAAACTTTTCAGCTTAAGCTAGAAAATAATTTACAACATGAAATTAGGTTTAGAATTTAGCATTGGTGTAAAAGGCTAAAATATTTTATAGAGTTTCTGATTTTATTAAAGTAATTTTACACCGCTATAAAAATATTTTCTAAAATTTTGGGGTGCTTCCTAACAGTGGCAAGACAGATTCTAGACTATTGTGGCCTAGAAGGAGAATTTATGAGCTATCTATATTAGGAAGCGTACAAAACAAGTCTAAACTGAATCCAGTATCATATCTAATGAGATTTATTTTCAAGGATGCAAAACTTCAAGCATATCAAAAAGGAAAAGAAAATCCTAGACCAAGTAGAATGGAAAAGTTGTTAGCACAAAGGAAAGGGAGAAACTACCAAGTGTTTGTGTTTGCTTTGTGTGTGTGTGTGTGTGTGTGTACATGCACAAGTGTGTTTTCCTGGAGAGTTTTCTTTGAAGTCAGACTTTGAAGTTGGCTCTGCTGTGTGACACATCAACTATCCTTATCCAACAATACTAATCTTACTGTATCCTTCTTTGCTTCCTTTTCACCATCCATCCTTCTTACCTTCAACTTTGCAAACTTACAATGGCCATTTTTTCCCCCCAAATGCACAATTGCTCTTAAGTAATGACTTTAGTGTGTCAGGGATAAACATTTCTATCTAGCCAGAGTTGTATAAGCCAAACTAATTTCAGAGAGATGACTTTCATTTTATTTAGTGAAATGTTGATGACTTTTCCACTCAGTTCCCTCAATCTTTTTTAATTTAATGGATTTGGATAGAAGATGAAGTTCTAGAAGTACATCACACTCTTCAGGAATGAGATCAGCTTTGCCATGTACTAAGAATTAAGCTTTGCCCTTGTTCTAAGTACATAATACATAATTCTAATCTCTAAGAAAGTAATTGTTCTATAGGATGTTTTGTGGAAAATAGCTGTGGATTAAAATAAAATAAAAACAGCATCACTGAATAAAAATCGAGCATAGGTATATACTTTTATAATTACTGAAAGGTTATGTATCTTAGGGGAGGACATATGTTTTTGTATTATCAATAAAAGGCTAAGGGGTTAGGCCAGGCACAGTGGCTCACACCTGTAATCCCAGCACTTTGGGAGGCTAAGGGGGTGGATCACCTGAGGTCAGGAGTTCAAGACTAACCTGGCCAACAAAGTGAAACCCCTTATCTACTAAAAAATAAAAAATTAGCTGAGTGTGGTGGTGGGTGCCTGTAATCCCAGCTACTCAGGAGGCTGAGGCAGGGAGAACGGGTTGACCCTGGGAGGCAGAGGTTGCAGTGAGCTGAGAGTGCGCCACTGCACTCCAGCCTGGTCAACAGAGCAAGACTCCATCTCAAACAAACAAACAAAAACCAAAAAACAAACAAACAAAGAAAAAATCAAACAACAACAACAACAAAAAGAAGGCTAAGGGGTTAATTTAATTTAACAGAATAATTTTGGCAGGGGGCAAGAGAGGATCTGAGAACAAGAAAGTAAAAAATCCTGATCATCGGGAGAATATCCACACTTGTTCCATGTTCAAATACTTCCTTTGCATGTGAAAATCCTCAAGTTGATTTAACATTGATTTTTTGGGATTTGGGAAGAGGAAGGAGGAACTAGAAATCAGGCTTAAAGTTTTCAGAAAACAACAATCAACATTCTCAGCTCTAAGCAGCAGTAACAACAAAGGCCTGAGAAGATTACTGTGAGGGCTTGGGATCAGATATCTAATCTAATTATTAATAGAAATTTGATTTCACACGACCTTTTGTAGAGCCCAGAAAGTTATATTTGGATGATTAATTCTTATGACATCATGATAGGCAAAAAGCATCAATATTTGGGTTTCCCGCTTCCATGATATGGCCGTCCTCCGAGTTATGAAAACATATTCTTAGAATTCAAGACAGATCACACTAGATTGGAATGGTTCTACTGCTCCAGCCCTTGGAATTCACTTCCCCTCCAATGCCCTCTGACACACACACAATTGTGGAAGGACTGCTCATGCCTGTGTGCCCATCACTGCAGCAGGTGTAAGCGTCTTTGTCATCACTGTCACCAGGTGAATACAAGGTACAGCAGCAGACTCATGCCACTGGAGGAAGTGAGACAGCTGGGGGGCTCTGCTGCAACTGATGGTTCCTGTGATTCATGCATGGAGACCATACGGTTAGAATTCTACCAACAAGTTGGCATTAATCAGTGAGGATTTTCTCCTTGGTTTTCAGACGATTTTCATTTTCTATTTGTGAAGCATTAGCTTCATCAACTCCATTCAGTGACTTCAGACTGTGCCTTGATTCCAAACAAGTGAATCACTGTAGAGGATGATGAAACCCTGGGTGACAGATAATCTTTTAATCAGTTTGTTTACCAAGATTGGCTGCTAGTGGCATGTCATGAAGAAATAATACTGAATACGCTACCAGTTATTATTACAAACTGCTATCAAGACAGATTTTTTAAAAAAGCAGTAAGGGATCAAATTTCTAGCAGGCACAATTCTTAGTTTTTCTTAGCTATGCTTGATTTTTAGTGATGTGGCTTTCCAGGATCCTTGTTGAAAAATAATTCAAGAGAAATTTCTGTGATATTCTTGCACTAATTCTTCTTCTGAAGGAACAAAAGCAATTTTTTTCATCTCTTTTGAAAATTTGAAAAGGGTAGAGAGTTTTGAATGAAAAGATTGTACAAGAGAGTTTTAAATAAAAAACTATTTGAGAGGGTATAGCATTTGGAAAAAAAGGGAAGAACTTTTGTTCTTCTTACATGATTAAATATAGCATTAAATTGATAACCAAATTATTCAATTGATAATTGGGAGAGGGAAAGGGCAAGGGAAATGTTCTTCTTGCTTCCCAGTGTAGTTTTGGTGGGAGCAGCAGCTAGTTTTATTCCCATAATGATTTATGAAAAAGAACGGAAAGAGTGATTTGTTAACCATTGAAGAAATATTCATTCATATGTTCATTCAGGGCAAAATTTTGGCACTTTTGAGCAAAAATGTCAAAATTGAATATGACCAAATATTGACTTGAGGTATATGTGAAAATGAGTGTAATATGAAAATGTTTAAAGCTATACTCACGTAGTTAAAAATTTTCTCTACAGTTTATAATATTGGCACTACAATACGCATATGGAGTATAAGCTCAGAAAAATGTTGCATTTATTGATGTTGATGTTTCATAATCTACTTTAAAGAAATGGGAGAGACACAGAAGTATTACAGGGATATTTACAGCTGTCCTTGTTCACCACTTTGCATGGGAGGCTCTGTTTCAACATGGTGGATCCAAGGGTCTTGCTCCACCTAACATGGTTGGAAATGCTATTTGCCACATGTAATTCTATTTTGCACCCTTTGGCTCTAGACCATGAGAGCCAAAAGCCACAATACCTCCAAAAGAGGAAATAATTTTTCCACTATTTATATTTTCTGTGAGACAGCACAGGCAGATGATTTATATAATGCTGTAGAAAATTAATATTAGTTGCAGCCAGACTCAACTTTCCAGCCTTCAGCATCCATTTGAGAAAGCCAAAGATGTTGTGTCTGAGTTTTAATTTTAATGAGTTAAAAATAAGTGTTCTTTTCTGCTGTTTCCTGAATGAATATAAAAAAGTATGAACATTGCCAATCAAGGAACACTACTTTGATTTTGATCCAATAGCAATACTAACAAAAAAGAGTGAAAAAGTTAAAAAAAAGTGTTTTTCAGAGAGAATGGGGCTCCAAGAAGACAGTATATGTGCATTTGTTTGCTGTTTAAAACTTCCTTTGATCTACAAATCTGCTTCCATCCTATCCTAAGAAATTTCAAGAAGATAATATTACCATCAGTTAAAGTCATCATATGTAAAATCTTCATCTTCTCTTTATAAAATTCAAGCTCTTTCAGGCTTTCCTTTATGAATCTATTTAAAGAAAATGATAATGAACTCTTGGCATATGTTAATCCATTAGTACAACAAATAACCTAACTACTGAAATATAGATAATAACTTAAGGAAATTGTTTTTGAAAATATAAAAACATACATTACTTGGGTATAGATTTAAGTATAGAAAAATACTATAAAATCAATGTCCACTTTCTTTTTTCTTACAATACATACCTTAAGAGGAAAAATTTACACTGACCGTAAATTCATTAAAAAGAAAAAATATTTTTTTTTCCTTTTCCTTTCTTTCTGTTCCACGAGAGAAAGGAAGCCAAAACTCAATAAAACAGTTTATATGTTAATCACAGAAGATACTCAATGCTCACTCTGCTTGGGGAGTCAGCCAGAAGATTCGGAACAAGTTGTTCTCATGATTCTTAACTGTGAAGTATGGTAACGACAGGTCAGTTGGATTTGTAAGCTAGCTGGTTTTAAAAAGATCTTGGCCATTTGTGAAGCCAATATATTTTCCTTTTCTTAGTCTCATAAGAATGACCTCAAGGAACCTTAACACATTTCCTTCAAATTTGTGCTATTGTTAATCAAAGTTCACTCCAGCAATTATTTTAAAATTAAATTTTTGACACAATGAAATTTGACCCTGAGTTGGTAGGAAAAGTTGATAAATTGCTTTTTAAACTGATGTGGTGCTACATTAATTGGTTTTCTTGTTTTTCTGGAAAACTTCAGCATGTTAGTAGCTCTCCATAACATTTTATAATTGGATCCTTAAGAGTTTCCTGAAACTGTTTTTTAAAAATGTTTTCAAAAAACATTTTTACTGTATCTAAACTGTACAGAAGCCAAAGTTCTAGTTAAAGTATTCTGTAATTGTTTCTAGTAAAACAAAAATGAACTATAAACTCTCTATCTTCATGTCACTTATCTGTATGACTTTCCAAATAGATATGTCCTCTTTGGCTGCAATAATAAATCTCATTATTTAATATCTGACAGAATAAACATGGCCACTCTTGATAGACATGTTGACTGATGGACTGAGACATATAGATACATGCCATGAGATCTCTTTATAAGGTAAATCAACTTTTTTTTTCTGCCTTTTGAAATGCAGAAAGATAAACAGATAATGTTTCTGGATATGGAGCAGTTGATTATATCTATCAGAATTGAATTTCATACTAAGAGTAAGAAACCCTTCAACACTTCCATTGGTGTTTCATTAGAGATACTCTGCTGAGCTTTAGACATTTCAAACCAGCGGCTAAGAACAGACAGAACACCTCTAAAGTAGTTAAAATGGAAAATGACCTATTAAGTAAGCAATAAGTCTTGCCTGTATCTCTGTTATGTTTATCAGTCCAAACTCTGCCCTTCTTCTATAAAGTATAGTCTGAATAAATATTTTTTGACGATGATAATAACTTTAGATACTCCAAATTTAGCATGAAAAGAGTAAATTAAAAACTGCCTGACCTCAAATTTGTAGTGTGAAACAATGCCTATTTTATATTCAAAGCTCAGGAGAAATAGCATGTTAAGTGAAGCATATATATTAGTTTCAATGTTAGAAAAATTCTTTACCTTTTCCCCCTGTACATCATCATTATTAAATATTATCCATGAGAGCCTACATAGTAGGCCTTGTGAGCTCAATAATACACCTGTGGTTAATACTGAGGTTCAAAGGCTGTTATGGATGTCAGTCATCTAGGGATATGGTTAAAATAATCACTGGTGGAAAACTAAAAGTGCAAAGGCTAGGAATATGAAGAGTTGTGAGATTGCCAGACTGGAAGACCATCAGACTCAAAAGTCTGGGGACTGGTCATGATTAAACAACTCATTGTGAAACTCTCTGTATATCCCCTTGCTGGTCTTTATTATCATAGGGGGAAAATGAGAGAAAGGAATCTTCCTCTCCCATATATTGTAAATGAGATAAATATTTGAGATACTTTAAGATTTCTGAATGCAAGTTGTTCAATAACTAAGTTATAATTAACAGCAATATCAAGCACTTTACCGTTAAACAAATCCATATTTATTTCCTTGTCTCCTAGCTTTTTCAATTAGACTGAATGTTAAGGCAGAGAAGAAATAAAGGTGTCTTTGGCTTCTTAGAGGAAATAGTTAAATTGAAAGTTGTACAAAATTTTTTGTAGGCTTTCGATTTTTCTCTATTTTTTTCTACAAATTAATGCAAAGGTTTTCCTAATCATTACATAAAAATGTAACACTTCTATAGCAGTCTATGATGTATTAAATAAGTAATAAGTCTTGCTTATAACTCAGTTTTGTTTTTCAGTCCAAATCCTGCTCTCTAGGAATTACAGTGTGTAATATGATTTGATGATGATGATGTCTTTAAAAGGTATATCATAAAATGAATGGGGAAGGGTGCTAATCTCATCTATGTCAATTACATTATTTTTATTCCTTTTAATGGAATCATCAAGTAATTTGTTTAAAATGTAACACTTCATCTGAGAGGCATAATTGCTTTAACATTGTTGTGATAGTTTTTTGATGAACTATAGGAACACATATAGATGGTTTTTCATGTTAATATGAATGTGATGTATGTAGCAATTGGTTCTATAAAAGGCTGTTCGGAACTGTTTTCTCTTGAACAGCAGTGGTCTTATGGATATCTGCATGACCTCTGCCGAAGTAAAATACTGTGGTTTGTGAGAAGACATGACCTTTGGACACAGCTGGTCTAGTCCTGGCTCTGATGTGTCAGTGAAAGTGGAACAGTTACATGGCTCTCCCGAATCTCTGTTTTCACTTGGTTAAATGAGGGTTACATGTACTTACTTACAGAGTCATTATGAGAATTAAATGACATTAAATGTTAAAATTTGTGAGTGGTCAATATATGTACTTCTTTTCTCCTCCTCAGTCTCTTAAGAATATTCTACACCAGTATTGCAGAATAAAGAAACAGGGATATGTTAATTTGTTTGATATAATAATTTCACAATGTATACATATATCAGGTGGGGTGCAGTGGCTCATGCCTGTAATCCCAGAACTTTGGGAGGCCGAGGCAGGCAGATCACTTGAGGCCAGATGTTCGAGACCAGCCTGTCAACATGGCAAAACCCTGTCTCTACTGAAAAATTTAAAAATTAGCCAGGCATGGTGGCGTGTGCTTGTAGTCACAGCTGCTCAGGAGGCTGAGGCAGGAGAATCACCTGAACCCAGGAGATGGAGGTTGCAGTGAGCCGAGATTGTGCCACTGCACTCCAGCATAGGTGACAAAGCAAGATTCTATCTCAAAAAAAAAAAAAAAAAAAAAAAAAAAAAAAAAAAAGAAAAGGAAAAAAGAAGCACATGCTTTTCCTTTAAATTTGTAGGAAATTATATTTTTTTACAAACTCATTTTGCCTTCAAATAATACAATGACTAAAAAAAGCATCTTGAATGATCATATTGTTATAATAATGAGCTTTTCCCTTGTATGTTCAAAGGATATAATCTGATATGAAAAGCCTTCACTAATATGATTATTTCACATGAGATATCGATAGTAGCAGAATATGAAATCTTTTTTGAAAGGATGAGAGCAAGAGAAAAATAACTTAAGGGAATAAGAATCAAATTCTGTCCTCAGGAATTTGAAACCCTCAGCATCTATTTTGGAACTTGTAGCTTTCACCACGCAGCAATGAGGAGAATGGGTGACTTGTGAAACATCCACTCATGTTCTAGTGGAGAAAAACATGATCAGTGCATCCTTTTTGAATGGGCTTTATTTATGGATACAGTTCTCAGAGATCCTGGAATGTCTTTGCTCTGTCCTTCAGCTGCCGGTTTGAGGTAGGCTCCTATAGATTGGTGGTAGGTTTTTCAGAGGTTTTCTCTGAAGCAGTTTTCTTAAGCCCATGAAGAAAGGCCAGTGACACAGAGGGCTGTGGGCTGTGTAAACATCTTCCTGCTAATGTCCCAAGTGTTTTAACAGTGGAAGATTTCAATTTTAGTTATAGCACTATTTCCCAGGATTAAAGGCTCAAGTTTGAATTCAGTTAATGACAAAATGATTCACTAGGAGGTAACTTCTGTGAGAGACAGGCCTTTGTCTTGTTCTCTGCTGAATGCCTTAGAATAGGTCCTGAGATAATATCGGGCATGTAGTAGGTGCTCAATAAGTATTTGTAGAAAAAAATGAATGAATACTTTTTAAAAAATTGACCTTGATTTGTACAACACTCTGGTGCATGAAATTATTAGAAACAAAACATGTGTGATGCCTTTTATTATGTGTTGACCCCAAGATAATCTTACCAAATCTCACAAAATGTGGCAAAAGAGGATATAAAAAAAAAATCTTAGTGGAAAGTTAAGTCTTTAATGCAATAAAGAAGACAATACATAAACTAATAATAGTAACAAATGCTCATTGAATATTTACTGGAACCATGCAATGATCTAAGTGATTTATCTATATCATCTCATTAAATAACAACCATATATTGATGTGTGAATCAGGCATTGTAGAGTAGTGGCTGAAGACAGACTTTGGAGCTCAACATTCTGGGTCTAAATTCAGGCTCTGATACTTTCTCTGATAAATTCAGGCAAGTTGCTTATCTTCTTGGTTTCCAAGTGTCTTTATCTGTAAAAGGGGGGAAATAATACTTTCTGCCTTATACAGCTGTTGTGAAGTTTAAATGAACAATTGATCCTAGAAGAGTACTAGGCATGTAATATCTATCTGTCATTCTCTCTCTTGCTCATGTAGAACAGTGCCTTGTGCAAAGTAGGAGCTAAATCTTAGCAGTCATTGTGTGTTACTAATATCATTCCCATTTTGCAGATGAGAAAACTGATGCCCAGAGAAGTAACTTGTTCAAGATTACACAGCTAGTAGCTATTGAAACTAAGGTTGGGATCTAGGTAGTCTAACTGGGTACCTTTTGCTCTTAACCACTATGCCATTGTATCTCCTCAAATGAATGTGCTGAAAAGGTATTTAACTCACTCTTAGTAATAAACTACTCCTAGAATTTATTCAATAATTTTCAAATGATAATTTCACACTTCTTGACTAGAATATCATTTTGAAGATTTCTAATGAATAAGTACAGGTGTTTCTGTAGGTTATTAATAAAAATATGCTATTATCCACCCAGTTGCCTGATTAATTTTAAGAGCCAATGCACTAGAAAATGATTGCTATTTTCTGTAATTTAGGCTTCAAGAATTGTTAGTAACTAAAAATAAGCCTCATCACAGAGAGACCAGCTTTGCATTCATTTGACATTAGCAAATTCTTTATGTTCAATTCCCCATCTGAAGTGGTAGATCCTCAACAATAGCTTGTAGTTTAGGATATATTTATGCAGATTCTCTATGGCACAAGGAAGAGCACAATCATCTTTCAGTGACAGTATAAGAGGCTGACGCTTTTGAAAAATGGTTGAACCATACATTTAATTTAAAAAAGGGTGAGAAAATAACATGTATCACTAACAGTGCAGGCTACATTTAAGTAGCAAATAAACAGAAATTGTGTTTGTTTTAATGGTGAATTGCCTTTAGTTGCATCAATGGAATGATCATGAAAAGGATAAAAAAATCAATTATTTAATTTCCAAATCTCCCCTCAGAGCAGTTCAGCTTTGTAAGTTTAAACAGTTTGTGAAATCTAGCCAAGTATGCCAAATACAGTATAAAGTGAAAGACAAACTTCAAAAAGGTGATTTTTCATTAAAAACTACAGCCATTTTTCTTCCTGAAATCAGCCAGATACGCTTATCCAGACAGATGCAGGCCAAGGTCAAAGTGATAAATTTTTGGCAAATTAAACCGGACATGTTAGGTTTAGACACTGCCCCTACTGCAGTCATTCCATATCACCTTAGAGTCCCCATAGCATCACAGTGAACACGGGATGAAAAACTATTAAATAAACTTGTATTTCTCCTCAGAAGGCTCAGATATTTTTGAAGCTTCACTTCTGTATTCAAATTTTCCCAAAATAATCTGAAAAGTTAAAAGGCAATTAGTATACTGAAAGCAGAATTTCTCTGCCACTGAGGTTATGCTTTCTTTAATTCTTTTATCTGTCAGTCTCTTTAATTTTTTATCTGTAGCATATATTTTTGAGCCTCTTTTGGATGTCTAGTTGGCAGGTACGGAGCCAAGGTGTCAAGAATGATTCCACTTCTCAATTTTTACACAGAGTAATCATACCATTCTCGACGCATGTTTGGCTATGTATGGGGCAACTACTGATAATAATATTATCATTAATTTATGCAGAATAAGAGAAATAGGTTTAATTTGGATACTCCAGGTCAGTGAATAACAGTTACATATTTAAAATGCGCTATTCTATAAATGAAAAAGAAACTTTTATTTAGAAATAAATCATAAAATACTGTTTGGTTATATATAAGGCAAAGCAACTTTTTGCTAGATATTGTTCTATTTCTCTGAAATCTCTTCAGTAGAGAGCCTTAGCACCTCTGTTACCTGCCTCCCTGAGCTTCAGTCATATTCTTTTTTTTTTGTTTGTTTTTTTGTTTTTTTTGAGACAGAGTCTCGCTCTGTCGCCCGGGCTGGAGTGCAGTGGCCGGATCTCAGCTCACTGCAAGCTCCGCCTCCCGGGTTCACGCCATTCTCCTGCCTCAGCCTCCCGAGTAGCTGGGACTACAGGCGCCCACCACCGCGCCCGGCTAATTTTTTGTATTTTTTAGTAGAGACGGGGTTTCACCGTGTTAACCAGGATGGTCTCGATCTCCTGACCTCGTGATCCGCCCGTCTCGGCCTCCCAAAGTGCTGGGATTACAGGCTTGAGCCACCGCGCCCGGCCTCAGTCATATTCTTAAAGCGGCAGCTCTGGTCACAGGTTCTCTGTAGGAGTTACTGCTTTAGCAGAAAATGCTCTTCTCCTATGGGCTGGGTAAGCTCTCTCACAGCTTCTCACAGGCATGGTGTTTCAGACATATGCCCTTACAAAACAACATTGTGTTTGCTCAGAACACTTATCTAAAGTTGTATTTACACATTCATGAGTGAGGTAATCTGATGACTAACTTTTCCCTGCATTAGACTGTAAGAGGGTCAGAACAATGTTGGTTTGTTTCCCAGCTTTATCTCAAGGATCCACAGAGTGCCTGGCATGGAGAAGGAAACCAGCATTCAGTAGTTGAGAGAGAAAAGAAAGAAAGAAAGAAAGAGATGGGGAGGGAGGTGGGGGTGGGGAAGAGAGGAAGGAGGGGAGGAAGAAAGGAAGGAAAGGAAGGAAGGAAGGGAGGGAGGGAAAGAGGGAAGGAGGAAGGAAGGAAGGGAGGCAGGAAGGGAGGGAGGGAAGGAGGAAGGAATGAATGAAGGAAGGAAGGAAGGGAGGGAGGAAAGGTGGAAGGAAGGAAGGGAGGAAAGAAGGAAGGAAGGAAGGACAGAAGGAAGGAAGGGAGGAAAGAAGGAAGGAAGAAAATAAGGAAGGAAGGAAAGAAGGAAGGAAGGGAGGAAAGAACGAAGGAAGGAAGG
Organism: Macaca mulatta; assembly: GCF_049350105.2. Lineage (NCBI taxonomy): Eukaryota > Metazoa > Chordata > Mammalia > Primates > Cercopithecidae > Macaca > Macaca mulatta. The sequence continues at coordinate 112,732,696 of NC_133409.1, forward strand.
AAAGAACACAGCTAGTAGCTATTGAAACTAAGGTTGGGATCTAGGTAGTCTAACTGGGTACCTTTTGCTCTTAACCACTATGCCATTGTATCTCCTCAAATGAATGTGCTGAAAAGGTATTTAACTCACTCTTAGTAATAAACTACTCCTAGAATTTATTCAATAATTTTCAAATGATAATTTGACACTTCTTGACTAGAATATCATTTCGAAGATTTCTAATGAATAAGTACAGGTGTTTCTGGGCTGGGGAGTCTCTCCAGACAGATAAGATTCAGGCCAGGTTAGGCAACACCCATCCTATGCATGAAGATAGAAGGAAGCAAGGTTAAAAAATAAACAGAAAAATAAATGCAAAAAGAAGGCAAAAGAAATAAAATTGAGGATATTAGACAGGGAAAGGGAATTAATACTCACTGAGATCTATCTTAGTCTAGTTACTTTATAAACATTTCAGTTCGATGACCGTCTTATGGAACAGGGATTTCTGAATCTTTGTTCAATAAGACCCCACTAGACACTAATGTCCTTCATATTATGCTGTATTTTTTTCCACTCATCTAAATTTTTTTTTCCTTTATGACTTTATTTTAATTTAAATTTTTTTTTCCCACAGGGAGTCACAGCATACAGATAATTAACACAGATTATCTGTGCCAGCTATTTCTCTAAATACTTTGCATGTATTACCTTATTTAATCCTTAAAACAACTTTACTGTTATTCCCCCTTTACCAATAGGGAACACTAAGGCTAAGAGTTACAGAGCTAGTATGTGCGGAAGCCATGACTCAAATACAGGTAGACTCAAATTCAGAATCCTTGTGCTTAATTGCTACCTGATACTGCTTCTTTGTAGAGCAAGCAGATTATTAAGCAATTGAAGTGATTTGTCTGAGCGGTCTTTATTATTCTGACTAAAACGGTTTACTAGGACATACACATTAAAGCCATCTCTGCCCCCATCTGGTAGTGTTGACTGACAGCTGGTAGCATCCCAGAATCCTAGTCACACCTGGCCTGTCTTCCTATTGTCCCAGTGATCGCATCACCAGTGACTGGACATGACTGGCTGGGGAGACTCTCCAGTCAGATAAGATTCAGGCCAGGTTAGGCAACACCCATCCTGTGCGTGAAAACAAATATCAGAGCCAGGCAAAAAAGTTTCCTGCTGAAATGTTAATAATTTGGCTGAAATAATAACCATCTCAATAATAATGCATAATGATAATAATGCATAATGACTCAGTTTCCTTTGGTAGACATTGTCAAATTATTAAATCTTCTTTTTGGGAATAGGCAGGCCCTTTCTGATTCTGCTTCAAGTCTCTACCTCTCACTGGGAAATAAAGGGCTGAATTTTAGGTATGATTCAGAACATCAAAGAATGTTCAAGCTTAAAGTGCTTTGAGGTCATGAATACAACAACCTCATTTTATAAGAGAGAAAACTAAGGCCCAGAGAGGCATTTTAAGAAGAATGAATATTTCTTTCCGACCTTAAAATGACTCAGAGAGAAAGACACCATGGAAAATAAACATTTTTTATGTGCTGCCTTCACATTTAGTTACAAAACAGAGAAAACCAATGGGTAAATGATTGTTGCTATCAATATTTCTTCTCATTTTTACATTTCACTCATTTTCTATAGACGTGAAAAGAAAGAAATGCCTACTCTATGCTAAGGGAACACGTGCTCGTGGGGCACCCAGGGGCCAAATACCAGCCTAGTTGGGAGATGTGCAGGTAGGTTTATGTGGTCTGTACCGGAGATACTCTCTGGATTGCATCAAGTTTGAGTAAATAATAAGGCCTGAAAAGTATTTGTTGAGTGAATGAAAGACTGCTTAAATTAATCAGTGGGGAAGCGTACATGAGGCATTTCTCCTCTGAGGTGTATGGAATAGACTGGAAGAAAACAATATACGATACATGTTCAGGGAGGCAGGTGCTTAGTGGAAAGATCTCTCTCCAAGGAGGACCTGTTTGTAAGTTGAAGAAAAAGTTTGGAACCTTAGGATTTAAACTAGGACAACTTCTGGCAAAAAAAGATGCTTGACAGAGTTGGAAATCCAATTTCAAACCCAGAGTAAGGGTGTCCTTTACATTTCCCTAAAGCAGAAAAGTGTCTCTGGAGAAAGAACGCATGGGCTGGAATTGCAGACTCACTCTGAGTGGAAGCAGCGCCCCCAGCTGTGGTGGGTTGGCAGTCTCCGCTCTGAACTACCCCTTCTGTCCTGCTTGCTTTGTGATGATCCGGGAGCCCTGCCAGCTAGTGTCCCTGAGGGACTGGGTTCAAGCAATCAAGTGTGCCAAGGCCCAGCCGCTCCTCCTCAACCCAGCTTCCACCCGCTCGCCAAAAGCACTGAGGGTTCTGTAATGCTCAACGAACATCAAATTGACAATATTGGCAACATTTCCAGACATGTCAAGGCCTTGTTTCTTAAAATACAGTCTCATATATGACAAGTGTGGTACAGGGTTAATGAGTTTTTGCAAGTTTTAGATGTTGTATGTCTTACAATAGAGCACAAAATCTGTTCTGGGTCTGAAACAGTATTACTAATGTTAGAAGTATTTAACGTTTCTTTTAAAATACTTAAATCACTTGAAGTTTCAATTATGTATAACTTGAGGCCAACAACAACATCCGTATTTCTGTAGCATACTGTAGCCTTCTTTTGTTTATATGTCAGTTTTCCCTATTTGACTATAACCTTCTTGATGGTAGGAACCATGCTTTATGTTTTTAAAAAAGCTTTCTTGAGGTATAATATACAAACCATAAAATTCATTGGTTTTAATTGTACAATTTGCCAGGTGTGGTGGCTCATGCCTATAATCCCAGCACTTTGGGAGGCCAAGGCAGGTAGATTGCTTGAGGTCAGGAGTTCGAGACCAGCCTAACCAACATTGTGAAACTCCATCTCCACTAAAAAAAAATATAAGAATTAGCCGGGTGTGGTGGTGCATGCCTGTAGTCCCAGCTACTCGGGAGGCTGAAGCAGGAAAATTGCTTGAACCTGGGAGTTGCAGGTTGCAGTGAGCCGAGATCATGCCACTGCAATCCAGCCTGGGTGACAAAGCGAGACTCCATCTCCAGAAAATAAATAAATAAATACATAAATAAATGCACAATTTTTTGATATTAGTACATTTACAGAATTGTGCAACTAGTACCACATCTTATGAAATCATTTCTATCACTCCAAATATAAGTCCCCTGATCATTTGCCTCCACTCTCATCCCTACTCCCCGGCTTAGGCAACCATGAATCTATGCTTTTGTCCTACTTATTCTTGAAGCCCCAGTGCCTCAGGAAATGCTTTAGTTTATTAAATTAATGTCTTAAGTAATGAATTAATTAGTTCCTAGGGACATAGCGCTCTCTACTCATGATTTCCAACTTTTCATTTGTACGCCAAGTATTTTAATCTGGCATCATCTCATTTCATGAGAAAAACCTTGTAAGGTGGTTAGGGCAGGGTGATACTTTTTGAAAATGATAAAACAGACTTAGAAAGAGTGAGTGATATGCTCAAATTTCCCAATTGTAAGTGATAAAGCTATGCCTTTTGACTACATAGCCAGTATTAACTCCATCATGGTCAAATTAGGGTGATAGACTATTGAGAAAACTTGGGGTCTACATAAATATATTTGGACTTTTATGTAGAAGTTAAATAAAAACTCCCATTATCTTTAACCCTGAATTGATTTGATGAAGTAAAATAAAAAAAAATTTATTTTAAAACGAGGTTGGCACATGCATAATAACAGAGAACTGAAAAGAGTAACACATTTTTTCTCTTGTTAATTGGCAAATTTGAGAGCACGCAGCTTTCTGAGGACTTCTTTGTGTGGCTGGTTGTTCAATTTTGTTCTTCATTTTGGGAGAGGATGCACAATTCACCTGCTTTTACATAGCCAAATTGATATGGGAAAGAATTATTAAAAAGCTTACAGAAGAAAAGGAAATTACTTTTTATTGAAACATACTTTAACGATCAAAATTATATTTATTTTGGTAATGTGTGCTATATTTTACAGACGTATGCTTCCGTGGTAGAGGCAAGCATAACTTTCCTTTAAATGTGGTTCTGGTGGGTGCATGCCTGTGAAGGTTTGTTATCTGTCCCTCAGGGCAGATTCTTGCTGGTTCAAGCAAAGGAAGACATAGTTCCTTGCCTGAAGTAAAATGGACTTCAGTTGGCAGCTGAATTTGTCCAGGACTTACAGAATATCATACAGGAGTAAGTCCTGCTTTCCCTGGATATCCAAAAAAATTGAGGAGAGAGTGACTATTGAAGAATTTTAAAGCATCTCTGGGTTCGTAAAGCACTAATTCCTTTTTATAGAGCATTATTTGTAAATTACTACAATAAAATTTTACTTTACTCTTTTAAATCCTCAGCTCGTATGTGTAATTTATCAATATGAATAGTTGTTTTTATAAGTTAGCTATTTTGTTTGTACTCTCAGCTCTCTAGAGACGCGTATAGCTCCAGTTACAGTTACAGCCGCAGTTCTATCTCAATTATGCAAAATACACAAATGAAAATGTGAGCAAATTACAGAGACAAGCAAATCCATGAACAAGAACACATCTGTATGATGATAATGTTAAGACAGAGTCAGAGAATTTGAAAACTGGAAGTCATCAAGCCCAAAGATGAGAAAACCAAGGCTCAGAGAAATTGAATTACGTGTGGAAATTTAAGTTGAGGAAGAGGGAGGCAAGAAAAAGATTTTGACAAAAGCCAAGAATTTGTTACAGAATTTATATTTTAATGAGTTAAGTAGATAAATTAATTTTAAAAATCAGGTAACTAAATTATAGAATACAAAATATAATATTTTCTGTGGTTATAATTTCAGTTGTAAGAGATTGGAAAAATGATAAATTTATATATTTAAAGCTTTGCATGTGATGCATTTTAATACAACATCTAATTCTATGCTGCCTTCCCTTATTTTAGGAAAACCCCTCACTTAGATCTTTGAATTAAATTTAATGTTAAAGTTGAAGGGTTTAATTTTTCTTCCATTCATTTTCTAATTAATTTTATAATAAATATTTGCTGAGTGTTTGCTATGAATCAGGCATCATATTTGTGCTCTGAGACTAAAGCCAGAATAAGTCAGATGAGCTCCTTACCCCCACAGAACTTCCATTCTGGTGGGAAAGTAGAACAGGCACAAGAAAATAAAAAAGTGAGTAAAACTTTCTGATAGTGACATGAAGAAAACAAAAATGAAAATGGGGATAGAGAATAGGTGGGTAGGTTATTTCAGATGAGATGATTAGGGAAATTCTCTGATTTTTTTGGTGACATCAAGACTCTGGTTGACTCTGTTTTGGCTGTGCCAAGGTTGAGAAGACTCTCAGACAAGTAAGTGGAAATGTCAAAGAGGCTTCTAGTTGTGAGTCTGGAGATCAGAGAAGCAAATAAAAAAGGGCATTATCAGAAGAGATGGGATTTGAAGACACAGCGCTGACTGAGACAATTTAAGGGAGATTATTAAGAAGGCTGAGAAGGGTTCTCCTAGGAGAGAAGAGAAAACCTGGAGAGTGTAGAGTCTTAAAATGCAAGAGAAGAAAATTTCAAGGAGGCTGATCTGGAATGCTGGATCCAAAGCATAGAATACTGCTTTGAGGTAGAGTGAGAGGAGGGCAGATGAGATGCCATTGAATTTGGTACAGTGAGGATTTTGAATTTGGCAAAAACAGTTTCATTGAGAAGACGAGAGTGGAAACTCAGTAGGAATGAATTAGGGTGAATGGGAGATGAAGGAAGTGGAGACCATCCCTTTGAGAAGTTTGCTATGAAGCAGAACAGAGAAATAGGCATAAGCTGGAAGGGGATAAGAGAGCCAAGGTGTTTGTTTTGTCTTTAAAGGGATATATTAGATCATGTCAAAAAGCTGGTGAGAATGATGCAAGAGAAAGGAAACGCCTAATCATGCAAAGAAGAGAAGATTTGATGCAGCTGCTTCTGAGTGCTGTAAGTACACTTAGCAGGGGAATGAGGACCCATTTGAGACACATGGTCACAAATTTAAAGGGATACCAGTCAGCATGATTAGGTGATTTTCCCTATGTTTAGTTTCTCAGGCACAAGACAAAGATAGGACAAGGCTGGCCGGTGTGGTGGCTCATGCCTGTAATGCCAGCACTTTGGGAGGCTGAGGCGGGTGGATCACCTGAGGTCAGGAGTTTGATACTAGCCTGGAAAACGTGGTGAAACCCCATTTCTACTAAAAATACAAAAATTACCTGGGTGTGGTAGAGAGTGCCTGTAATCCCAGCTACTCGGGAGGCTGAGGCAAGAGAATCACTTGAACCTGGGAGGCGGAGGTTGCCGTGAGCCGAGATCACGCCATTGCACTCCAGCCTAGGTGACAAGAGTGAAACTCCGTCTCAGAAAAAAAAAAAACAAAAACCAAAAAACAACCATAGGACAAGGCCAATATATGGATTTAGTTAAAGCTGGAAGTTTTGTTGAGAAAGGGGATTCATTGCAAGGGAGTGTCATAGTGAAGGTACATGGAATTTATACTAGTTAAAAGAAGAAAGTGAGTACCTGAGTGAGGTGATGAGTATTGTCAGTGTCACTGTATTCGAGGTTTCAATGGGCCAAAGATTCAGTGGGATTGGGGACACTAAAGTGAGTGTTGCAAGAATAAGAAGTGAGATGCTTAAAACCAAGCTTTTGGAGTTGACTGACATTGTTGATCAGTGGAATGAAAAAACATAGCTGAGCTATACAGGCCATGAGAGCCCAGACAAAAGAGAAAGAGCCTCCTGTTACCAAAATGGAGTACTAGGATCCTTTAGCACAGGATTAGTCCCTACAATTTGGGAAACACTTAAAGATGAGTTTTGAAATTAGGGGATTCCTGCAAAGATATGGCAATTATCTAAAGCACTTCTGATATAACAGCCAAAGGCCAAAGTTCAGATCACCTTAGAAATCTCACTGTCACTAAGTAATTTTGTTTGGAGATCTATATAATTTACTAATTGTGTGACCATGGGCATTTTGTTTAGTTTTATTGAGCTACACTTACAAATGTAGGATATCACCACCACCACCACCACTGTTATCACACTATCACCACTGTCATCACCACCATCGTCACCATTATCATCATTACCACCACCACCATCATCAACATTATCTTCCTTCTTACCATTATCATTGTTGTCATCATCAATCATCACCATCATCATTGAGATATATAGGTTGCCATAATTAATTTAGGGCCTTTCTGTTGGCTCTGCATGGAACACTCTGTCCCTACACATATGTTCAGCAGATTATCTGCCTTCATTTCAAATGTTACCTCCTCAGAGAAACCCCGTAACTCAAACTAAAGTAGGATCTTCATGCCTCTGACATGCCTTTATTCCTTAAACACCCAGTTTTTATCGCTTATTATTATTATTATTATTTACAGATAGCATCTCCCTTTGTTGCCCAGGCTGGAGTGTAGTAGTGTGATCATAGCTCACTGCAGCCTTTAACTACTGGGCTCAGAGATGGTATACATTTATTTGTTTACTTGTTTAATTACATTTATTTGCTTGTTTATTGTTTGTATAGCCTCTTTCAAGAAAGAGATTCTATGAGATCAGGGACCTTGCCTAAAACTAGAATAATGACTGGCTTATAGTAATGATAAGTCAGTATTTGTGAATGCAAAGGTCAACTGTAAAATCCTCTATCAAACAGCTACTATTATTATTAGGAGACACACGACCTCAATGTAATCAAATTAAAGAAAGTAGCAATTTATAATTCAAAGAAATGCAATTGATTTATACATCATATTTTTGCAGCATGATTTTTACTTACTTTTTAAAGATCTCAAGATTAAGATTTATGGAGTGGAAGATAAGTAATGGTCAACTCACTAGAGCTAATGGAAACAATCAAGTAGAATTAATTACCTGTGACAGATGACAGATCATTAATCAGTACTCACAGTGGAGACTGAGCTAACATGATGTGGTTAGAAGCAAGGTACAAATCTCCAGAAGAAAAAGGGTCCTGACTCCTAACCTCCCTCATCCCCTCCACTGCTAACAGACTGGGAAGTCCATCCTGTAAGAATTATGGATGGTATCCTGCCAGAAGCAAAGGCATAATCCTTCAACAGATGATAGAAACTAATCAGATGCAAAGAGATAAAACATTCCGGCCAGGAAAGGCTAATCTCATGGGGCTCCTTTTGCCTCTTACCTATAGTTATCATAAAATCTCTTAAGGTAAATCCTAATGTAATTAAAACTTTTAAATCCTTAACATGTTAAGTTCTGTCCAGAATTTTTTTAATCTGAGCATCTGAAGGTGATTTTAATTTATCATACTACAAAATATATTGGCTTTTAAAAAATTCAGATTTTTCTCCTGTCTTGTTTTCTTGAGGGTTATTACTCAAGAACGACATTGAATTTGTTTTTCATGTTCAAACCTGTTTTTTTTTTTTTTTTTTGAGACGGAGTCTCACGCTGTTGCCCAGGCTGGAGTGCAGTGGCGCGATCTGGGCTCACTGCAAGCTCCGCCTCCTGGGTTCACGCCATTCTCCTGCCTCAGCCTCCTGAGTAGCTAGGACTACAGGCGCCCGCCACCGCGCCCGGCTAATTTTTTGTATTTTTAGTAGAGACGGGGTTTCACTGTGGTCTCGATCTCCTGACCTTGTGATCCGCCCGCCTCGGCCTCCCAAAGTGCTGGGATTACAGGCTTGAGCCACCGCGCCCGGCCTAAACCTGTTTTAAAGCAACATAATTAATGTTTTATAAAAGTCATAGTCAATTGGCAGATATATTCTTAGTTGAGAAAGACAATGCTAAAAGAATTTTCAAGAAACATTTTTCAGGCATTTTGAGAAACAGTTTTAGTATAAAATACAGCGCAGAAAAGCTGACAATGCTAACAAATAAGTCATAAAGTAGATGAGTTTCTTGAAGTGATAATAGTTCAAAAAGCAACATTACAAAAACCGTCTTTAATTTTATACCACATATAATTTATGCAGGATATAGATGCATTTTAAGCTACGTATATGAGATGATGTAGGACAGGGCGTCCAAAAATGCTAATTCCTAGGCTATGTAGGTCTTAAAATAGCAGATAATCAGGACGATCTACATGAAAATAAGTCATAACATAACAAGTATGGGAAATTGATTTAAAAAAGAATAACAGCTTTCTCTTACTCTCTTTAAAGTTTGTTTTTAAAACGAAAACTATGTAAGCATCTATTATAATTTTAAATTAAGTGTTTATTTTTGTCAAAGTGATACATGCATATCATTGAGAGAGGCACATAGTTTCCTGCTCCCAAGTCAACTGCTTTCAGGTCTAACTGATTTAAAAAAGAAAATCTAAATAAGACGCATATTTGCTGCTTCTCAGTTATTCAGGGTTAGGCTTCATCTATTGTCTTCCTATTAGGAAGATGAGGATGTAGCTCCCTTTCTCCTTATTTCCCTGCCACGCTCATCACACAAATGCATACGCGCGCGCGCACACACACACACACACACACACACACACACACACACACACATATTTTCCATGTCCCAGCTCTCACTCACCCGACAGATTTATAATTCATATTCAATGTTTCTATTATTAAGACCTTACAAACTCCATCCTCAGATAAGCCAACTAGTGAGAAGAGTAGAAGCTAATTGGAAGCTCTGTTAGCTAGATGGGCTTTAGGGCAATCTGGCTGGGTCTTTTCATGAGGAACTCCCCACATCCCCTCTGCCCCTATTTCTATGCAGTCAGGTGTTTATTCTTGGGCTGCAGATTCCTGAGAGAAGGCTCTTCCAGTGCCTGGTGGGTGTTTTTGGAGTCAAGTGAGGGAGAGCTTACCTGTAATGTATTAACTTTCATTTTATCTGCCTGTTTTCAGTTCAGTATTCCTCCCTCAACTCTAGCCCTTGGGGACTACAATCTGGAAGCTCTCTCTGGCAGGCCTTCCAGAGAATCCTCCTCCAATTGTTGCCAAAGTGTGAGGCAAAGTGTGAGGCAATTACCTCGCATGCAGAGTTGGGAAGGGGCCCTGGGTGTCTAAATGCCTCTTAAGGAAATTTACAGGAAGGTTTTTGTTTTAGCCTCACTTCACTTCCACTTCCAGAGGTGCCTGGAGCCACTAGTTCCTCGCCTTTTGGTCTGCAATATAAATCAGGTTGTTTCTTGGCTTTCCCACCTGCTGACTTAGTATTTAACTTTCTAGGTTCTGCTAAGTCAGTTACCACTTGTCCATATGCTTTCCAGGGTTGTTTGTGTTCTCTTTTATTTCTTGTGCCCTAGTGATTTAGGATCTTTTAAAAACCTCTTTATATTCATCTTGATGTGGTTTCAGAAGGGGCTCAGAGGCTAATGTATGTGTTCAACCCACCATCTTTAACCAGATGTCTTGAAATTTGATTCTTAAAAAAGTGATTCAAATAATAGTCAAGAAAAATATAAGTTTTCATATGAGGTATTCTAGTAGTAATTTATTATCACACTATATTGGCCAACATGCTACAGATTCAGAGAGACAAATGGTGTAATAAAAAAGTAAACTTTAGTTTCAATAAAATATAGATTCTATTATTTTTTAGATGAAGTTCTTTGTCTATATAAATCATCTCTTTAAACACAAACTTTAGTATCCAGTTAAAGTGGGCAATAAAAGACATCAGGCATGACAGAGTCTGTATGCTTTTATACAAGGACCAGACAAATATCTAATTATATGAAAGTATAGCTCAATTCTGCTATAATAAAAGTAAACCATAGTCAATTATGGCCCAGTTACCTCTAGAAAGCAGAGGTTAGCCAACAAATGTAAAAGTTCAATGTCCCTATTACTTTAAGTATGACTAACAGTGATTAAAATAGGAATTACATGACCATTGATTCCCAAATGTCTTTTCTAATGTATCAAGACACGGGACAGCTTGAGATAGCAGATTTAATTTAAACAAGTAAACCGATGGTTTACTCATTCATTTATTGCCTTCAATCACTTCCACAGCTGGCGCGAACATTTGTTAAGTTTTAAAAGAACAGAAGCCAAAGTGCGTTGCAGTAATTAACTTATGAAAGCAATTAATGTAAGCAACATATGCATGCACATTATCACACAGTAGTGCATATGGTTAATTAAAGTTTAACATAAATTAGATCTATTTAACCTTATTTCAAGGACCATTTGCACGGGTTTTTTTTTTTTTTAAATGTCCATATGTCTTAACTAAGGTGATTAACTGCATCGTGTTAATGACCTCAAAAAATTAGCTAAAGCCTCTTGGTTTATTACTTAGTTAACAACAAACATGGCACAAATGCTCTGTTTGTTTTCAGCATGATTTAGAAAGCCAAGACTGGCTAAAATGCACAAAAGCCAAATGAAGGATCAGTCTTTCTGGAATTAAGAGGTATGTTTTACATTTAAAGAAAAACTTCCTTTGTAAGTTTTAAGATAACAAGACGTAGTTGCTCCTCTCAGATGAACTTGCTCTTAAAAAATATGTAATATGTTAGTGGATATCTTTTTTTCTAGGTTTATTTATGAAATCCTTCACCAATGAATTAATACTTAATGTGGCAAATATGTGTTAAGCTCCTACCCCACCCAAGGAACTCTGTTCAGCTCTATGATGAGACAAAGGCACACATTTTTTTTTTAAATAAAATATGACCTCTGCAAAGATGACTTAAGAAAGCTTAAAAAATGGTCATTCATAAAGTGGGACAAATACTAAACAATAACATTAAATGTAAGAAAAGGAGGAGAGCACAAATAGTTACCAGTTACTAGGAATGAGCATCAAATCTTACATTAAACTTCCTGACAGTTATGGAATGAAGAAAAGTTAAATTACATAAGTTTCATCTAAATAAAAAATGAATAAAATGCAGTTCTTGTTCTTGATATTTCCTGTCACAAGACTATGTTTAATATTAACAAATATCTACCTAATGGGCTTTTTGATATTCTTTATTAATTTCATCAACAATTATATCTAACTGATTGTATACATTTTAAATTATCCTGGGTAAATGAGCATTTCTCATGTTCTAGATTTTGCATGTTCTTATCTTGGGCCATTTTCATCTATCCTATTAAACTTCTAGTACAAACTAGACTACTTTATATATTCCATTTGGCACGACTGCAGGCTTATAAATTGACAACTTTGCAGTTTAAAGCCACATGAAACACATGAAGTTGGTATTGCAATTCCAAAGACAAGGTTCTTAATTAATATATTTAGGATTTTAATGGTAAGAGACTGTGCCAGATATTTCCATGTGCCCAGACAACTGAGAGTGCACTTTTTGGCAGTCACTTTATGTGCCTGTGGGAGGTTTAGGGAGTGGGCAGTTCATTGTCCATTTGGTCTTATTCCACCAAACTTTAATTTTTTTCTGTTGGTTAACCGACAAGCTTTCAACTCCTCTCTTCATCCACATCAACATGGCATTCAATCAATACTCACTCTCAGCCCAATCCTACAAATAGAAAAGGGATTTTAGTTTCAGTACCACGTTTTACAAATCAAACTTCTTAATGCATTGAGAAATTAAAGGACTTGTTTATGGTTTTACAGCTAGTTATGAGGAACCTCTGTTATGGGTCAGCATTTATGAGGTTAGGATTTTAAAATATGGTTTATAGGACTGATTAATTATATAATCATAATGATTTCTCTATACTTCTATACACATGACTTAAGGAATGGGAGCTAGCCTTAGGATGTTTGTGAGTCTTTAAATACAGGGACCAAGTCTTACTTATCTTTATATCTCTAACACCCAGCAGAGTGCCTGGCACAGAATGTTTAATAAATCCTGGGTGGTTAAGTGAAGAATTAATGAATAAAAAATCAAGAGCTTATGGGCACCTGCAGAGTAGAGAACTGTGCTAGGTATATTAGCATTTATTCTAATGTCTAATTTCCATAGGAATTAGACTAAGAATTACTTTTCCTCATAGATATACAAAGAGACATATTAGAGTCTACTCCATATCTATATCTATATCTCTGTCTACTTCTATCTGTCTATGTAGCTAGCTAGCTAGAGATTTGTTTTTCTAAAATAAGGCTTATTAAAAAAAAAAAGAAAATTTCCCATGCTACCACAGATCCAAAATCTACGGGGCCTTCTGCTTACAATCTCACATACTAAAATTAATTTAAATGAATTTTCTTAAAACTTATAGAGAGGAGGTAGTTAAAAGGCTAATAGAAAATTATTTAACTCTAAGATTATTCCTATGAAGAAAGTATTTTAGTACGAATGTAACCCAGGTAGCAAATACCAAACACATTGTAAGGAATCTACAAGATTCCTCAGAGTTTTTTGCAAAGGGTCCTTCCAACTGCATATAGTTCCTACATCACTGGGCATATTTTAGAACCTTTGTTTTTCTAAATTCAAAGAGTACTCAATAAAATATCTGTCTAGTATAACTGGCTAAAAGCAAAGTCGTATTACTGATTTAGCCAGTTAAATTAAGAGTAACAGAAACCAAGAAGTCCACATCTGTTTTGTACCTAAGGACCTACCCCATATTAAAGAGATTAACATCAAGGCATGGGTTTCTTCTCAGGTAACCTCACCTGTCTGCTTTTAACAGCAATAACACTTTTGTTGCTTAAGGAGTTCTCAAGCAGTACACATTTCTCAGCATGTAATTTTTCTATTTTCCCTCCTTTTCATGTATTTATTCTCTAGACTAAGTTCTTCAAAGATCACATGTTTTTTTTCCTGTAATGTGTAGAAGGTGTTAGGTACAGAAATGGGAACCAATGTTTCTTGAATACCTGTTATGACCAGGAACAGTGCCTAGAGATCTTTGAGTCCAGAATTATCTATCTTTTGCCAAAATAAGTGAAAAAAAAATTTGTATTGGTCACCTATAAATGACTGCAAATTAATACCAATATGCTTAATTAAAACAATATAGATTGGTAAATTCAATGGAATCTTAGAACATTTAATTAATGGAAGCAATAAAGTATGTAATGTTAAAGAAAAAATACAGAGTATGGTTGAGTTGGTATTCATATTACTTATATCATGATCTTCAAATAGTTTATTTTCCAACAGTAGGAAGTTAGATTTTCTTATCTACTTACCCCATTTTCTCATTTCTCTAGATTGATAGGATTCTGTCGTGAGACACTGACTTTATTTAAAATTCTTATTGTGTTCATCTCATTGTCACTAGATTAGGCTAAAAGTCATTGTTTGTAGAAATCTCTAGGATCTCCAAAGTCACAGGAAAACACATGACAAAAACAATTCATCACAAAATAAGAGATGACTTGCTTCTCTGATTTGTAGTATAAACAAATCAAACAGTTTTCCAAAGTGAGATATGAACAAGTCACATTTTCTGAAAAAAATTTGAAGCTTGTCATAGTTGAAATATTTGAGAAGCTCAGTGGGACTTAGTCCAAGGATATTTGCCACAAATTAAAACTACAGAATTCTGGTTGTAAAACTTTTAGCATTTCCATGTGGCTAATAAAGAATCACTAAGTACTACTGAAATACCTATAAATCCTCCCCCTCATCCCCAGTGGGCCCAAAGCTAGCCAGTTTTGTAAAATTTAATTCCTTGTGTCAATGTTTTGTGAGGCTTTGATTTTTATTTTTTAGATGCAGACTCTAAGTGTTGACTCCATCTAAACATCTATCAAGTATTAAGAATGATTTGTTGAACTTAAAAGAAGAGAAGTCACCATGGTAATGAGAAACTTGTTGGAGCACATCATTTGTTCTTACAGGATTTTCAGGAAAACACAATCCTTATCTTTCCCTTAGAAATATTATATAAAGAGGATTTCAAACTTTCATAATTACAAGTTTTTTTCCTTCAAAGAATTAAATGAAAAATTCTAAGGAGTATTAGTGTTGTTGGTACCCCTTAGATATTGCTCACTGTCTTTCAATATAATTTGAAGCCTAGGGAGTCATTAGGTACCACTGTTTGCATCACCAACTATATGATCAGAAATTGTGATTATAGCTAAAAAGTACACCAACTTCTAGAAATTATAATTAAGTGCCAGATAGAGAGAAGGGAAATGGGAAGAAATGAAGCTTTAGCAGACATTGTGGACAGCTGTTTTCCATAAATAATGTAAGCCTGCTAGTTTTTAATGCAGTATAGCTTTTCATGAACTGATTCCTTGTAGCAGCAATACTAATTAACCTTTTAAAGTCATTTTTGTGTCCCAAACCAATAAAATTCGGTGGGGCAGAGCAGTTTATCATCATCTCTGGTAGTTCATGGGATGAATGAGGGTGGAGCCCTGAAGGCAAAGGGGTAAGCAAAGCAGATACTCAGATTGAGAGCCTCAGCTCTCAATCCCCTCCCTCCTGACAGCTGAGGAGAACAATTTTGGATCCACCTGATGCTGAGATGCAGCCTCTTCTGGCTCCCCGGTATTTTTCTCACATTCCTGTGTCGTTTTAACAAAGGTAGATAGAGTAATCTTTATCCAACATTAAATGGACTGCATATCTAAGTTTCTAAGTGTAAAACTCTTCGATAGCTTCTCATTACATTTCATATAAAATGCAAAACCTTCGTCTTGGCTTGCAAAATTATTGCGATTAATGACTGTCACCTTCAGCAGCAGCTGCCCTTTGCCCACAAGGCTCCCATTGCAGCACATCCCTCAGATTACTAGAACTACTAAGCAAGCTCCTCCCTCACACAAGTTGCTTTTTCTACCCAGAATCATCCTCCACTCCTGCCTGCATGGTGCCAACCTTTAGATTTCAACAAGCCCACTTTGTTTTTTACCTCTGCTGTTGAACATATTTATTTTCTCTCAAAGCTTTTATGAGTTCTGGTTACGTATTTATTGGCTTATTGTTTTCTGTTTTGTATCCCCAGTGTATTATATACTCCTTAAGCCCAGGAACTGAGGCCGTATTGCTTAGAACATGTCTAGAAGAGCAAGTGGCACATACTGGATGCTCAATTAAGAAACAGTTGAATGTATAAATGAATATTTGTGGATCTATTCTGATGATGTTGGCCTCTTAGGGACATTATTACAAGATGCAAAAGCAACTGGTTGAGATATAAAGCATTTAATTAGGTGATTCAGATGCTAGGCAGCTGTTTTGACTGATTTTAAAAACATTTTTACTGAGTTGACAGATTTGGATTGAAGAGATCCATCTGGAAACTCATCTAGATTTCCAAGGCTCCATATATATTATCTTGCCTCTGTTCACTTCTCACTCATATACAGGATGCTACATGAGAACATTCTTATCCAGAATGTTGGGTATACTTATTTCGACACCTTTCTGAGAAAAAAATCACTGAAGTATTCTCTTTATTAAGAGGTGCTAATTTTCAATAGTAGGTCTATCTATTTCTGCTACATACTATCAAATAAACATAAACATTTTTATGGTTTATAAATCTTAGGACGTTTTTCAGAAAATGGTTAATAGATTAAGAAAATCATGCCCTAAAATGACATATTTTTTGAGAAGAACTAATTGAACAGTAAAAGGATCCTCTCTTCCTTGTTTATGTGAATAATTTTTTAGGAAACAAAAGAAAAAAAAGGAATAAGATGAGGTACAGCCAGAGGTCCCTCACTATCTCGTCCCTCGTCACTCCTCACCTGTGTGACCCAATGTCCTGAGTTTAGTACCAAAAATTCCATATCCCAAGATATCCTTTAGTTGTAGGCAAACCAAGACAGCAATTGCTCACCCTATAAGGGAGGTTGAAGCGATGGTGTGTGTGTGGTATGTGAGTGGAAGGAGGGTGAGAGAGGAGAAAAATGCTGCATAATTCTGGGAAGGGAAGGCGAGGGTCTTCCACCTGCTTGAGAGCTCTGAGCATGAAGAGCAGATTTAAAAATAGCACATTGAGCTAATCACAGTGCCAGAGATGTGCTGTTGCTGACAATAGGCTGTAGGGTCTGGAAGGAGAGGATGATGCCCACAACTAGGATGGGGATGGGGACCCACTTGAGAAGGCGCTTCTATCTTAGTCTTCAGTGTGAGGTGATGACCTCTAAGTGGGATTTTGGTGACCCAAGTTTTTACTTTTAAATAAAATTACTGACTTGATCATTCCAATATTAATTTCTGTTCAGAAAAATTGCTATTTCTGCTTCCCAGTTTCCTGTGATTAGTTCAATGTGTCATTTTGAAATCTGTTCTTCAATCGCAAAAAACTGAAAAAAATCTGTCATGAGTTCACATCTCAGCTGCATTGGAAGTTGTTGTAAAAATAATTGGTAGATCTCAAGTGAGCGTGTTATGGTGTATAATGATTAGAAGATGAACTATAAGAAAACTTGTTTTGACATTAATATTCTTTAGAAAAAGAAATCAAAATGAAAAATACTATAAAAATCTCCCAAGTTGAATGTTATTCATGTAACCCATAAAGTATTAGCAAAATGTTCTCATTTTAGTAAATTATGATTGAATTATTTCAATACCTTTTTTTCCAAGCTCATCTTGACATGAAAAGGAAACCATTGTGTTAAAAAATTATCCCCCAAGACAAAAACTGTTTATGGTTCTCTCTCACTTAAAAATTGTATAACTCAAATGACCCACCAGCAAAAAAACAAATAAAAGTGGGCAAAAGAATAATCCTAAGTGAACTAATGCAGGAACAAAAAACCAAATACTGTGTGTTCTCACTTATAAGTGGGAGCTAAACATTGAGCACACATGAACATAAACTTGGGAACAATAGACACTACAGACTACTAGGGTGGGGAGAAAGGCAGCTTTGGATTGAGAAACTACCTATTAGGTACTATACTCATTACCTGGGCATAACATACCCATGTAACAATGTACCCTCTGTATCTAAAATTAAAGTTGAAATTTTAAAAACTGCAAGAAATGGGCAAAAGATTTAAAAAATTTCTCAAAAGAAGACACACAAATGACCAGCAGGTATATAAAGAAAGGCTCAGCATCACTAATCCTCAGGGGAATGAAAATTAAAACCGTAAGGAGACATCACCTGACACCTGTTAAGATAGCTATTACCAAAAAGATAAAAGATAATTAGTACTGGTGAGGATGTGGAGAAAAGGGAGCCCATGTACACTGTTGGTGGGAATGTTATTCCAGCCATTATGGAAAACAGAATGTTCTGTGGTTCCTCAAAAAAATAAACCTAGAACTATCACATGATCCAGCAATTCTATTTCTAAATGAAATGAAATCAGTATGTGGAAGAGATATCTGCACTCTCAAGTTTACTGAAGCATTATTCACAATCACCAAGATACAGAATCAACCTAAGTGTCCATCAACAGATAAATGGATAAAGAAATATGTCCTGGCTGGGTGCAGTGGCTCACATCTGTAATCTCAGCACTTTGGGAGGCGGAGGCAGGTGGATCACTTGAGGTCAGGAGTTTGAGACTAGCCTCGCCAACATGGTGGAACCCTGTCTCTACTAAAAATACAAAAATTAGCCAGGAGTGGTGGTGGGTGCCTGTAATCCCAGCTACTCATGGGGCTGAGGCAAGAGAATCACTTACACCCAGGAGGCAGAGGTTGCAGTTAGCCAAGATTGAGATACTGCACTCCAGCCTGGGTGACAGAGTGAGACTCCATCTCAAACAAACAAACAAACAAAAAAGAAAAAAAAAAAGAAGAAAAAGAAAGAAAGAAATGTGTCTTATATACCCAATGAAATATTATTCAGCCTTAAAAAAGAAGGAAATCTAGTCATTTGCCATAACATGGATGAAACTGGAGGACACTATGTTAAGTGAAATAAACCAGGCATAGAAAGACAAATACCGCATGATCTCACTTTTACATGGAATTTGAAAAAGTTAAAAACATAGAAGCAGAGAGTAGAATTGTGGTTACTAGGGACTGGTGAGAGGGATATGGGGAGATGTTGGTCAGAGTATACAACATTTCAGTTAGACAGGAGGAATAAGCTGAGGAGATCTATTGTGGATAACGGTAACTATGATTAACAATGTACTGCATACTTGAAAATTACTGAGAGCAGACTTTAAATATTCTTATATTTAATAAATGAGGTAAAAAAATGAGGTAAAGGATATGTTAATTATCTTGATTTAGTCATGCCACAGTGTATACATATATCAAAAATCATGTTGTAAACTGTAAGTATATACAATATTATTTCTCAATTGAAAAATAAAATTAAATAATAAAGATTGTATAAAAAGTAGAGTATTATATAACAGAGAGCTAAAGCACAGACAATAAAATTATATTCTCCTCTATCCACGAGGATTAACTGTTTGCTATATGTTTAGATTCCTTAGGACATTTATACATAAAATATGTCCACAAATATGAAGTTGGTCTTAATACAGAACTAGGGATAGTACCTCTGATATCATTGCTGATATGAATTGCTGGTTACATACCACCAAAAGCTGTAAGTAAATGTAAGTAAATGGATTTTCTTGGCCCTTTTCTCCCCCACCCACAACCTTTTTCGGAAGAACATTCATTAACTGTATCAAGAATTTCAAGTTGAGGGAGCCACACGTCTTAAATTTTCCTTTACATCCTTAACTGAAAAAGTTAATATATTCAGATCATAATGCCAAATTGGGTTTAGGTTCAGTGATTCAATGAGTTATGAAATACTGACACCCAGCTTTGTTTTGGTCCACTGGGAAATTTTCTGTCAAAAATGTCCACTTCAAGACTCTAGAACAAAGATTAGTCAACAAATTTGGAGTACTTATTATGAGTACTTATTAATAAATACTTATTGAGTGCCTACAAAGAACTTAAAATGGTTTAGCTGAGGCAACTATTGCAATAACCTGGCAAAGTAGATTCTCTTATTTTCCCTTCCCCATTTTACTGAGGAGGAAACTGAAGCTCAAAGAGAATCTCTCATGCAAGCAAGGTCATACAACTAGTAAGTAGCAGTGCCAGGATTCAAACCCTGATACTCCTGTCTACTCCCCGAAACTCCCCAGTACATCACTATCTTGCTCTTTGCCACTCACTACATACTTGGGCTTTCCAGAAATGCACCGCTCAACTAATTCTTGCTCATCTTCTACTCACACCAAACATGCTGTTGAGCCCAATCAACCTTCACCTTATTTTCTAAACTTGCCATATGTATTCTTATTTCTGTGTCTTTCTTCATATATTTGACATCTAGTTCTCCTAACTATACTTCCTGCACAGTGTCCTCTAATGAATCATTTCCTATTCATTTCTAATTGAATCTTACTGCTGTTTCCTTTCAACTCAAGCAGCATGGCTATACTGATTTTATAACACGTATATTATCCCCCATGTTATGAGGTCAATCTTAATATGGAACTTGGGGCTGCTTACTCTAACTCTTGTTTTAGTCTGTCTCCTCCTCTATCCCTTCAGCCCACTAGACAATAAGCCCCTTTCTGGCAGGGCTTTGTTTTACTTTTCTTTGAGTTCACTAGGGCAATATCACAGTGTTTTTTCATGTTTCAGGTGGTCCAATAAATGTCTGTTGGATTGAGTTTAACTAAATACATAAGGAAGAACATTTAAGGTAATTTTTGCTCCCAAGTGAATGCAACTCAAATGTACAGCCTAAGATTATATCTATTGAAGCCAGGTAAGTGCTGTGGTAGCAAGCAGAACCCCTTGACTCCCTAGTTAAAGAAGATGGTTGATCCATCCACATTTTAGCGTGTGGCAAAACCACTATACTTAGAAAATGAGACAAAATACACACATAAAAAGGATTGGCTGAGATTTAGTAAAAAAAAAATCTCTAAAAGACAGACCATTAACATTATTCTGAGCAAAAATGTAGAACATAGAAAAATAAGAGCGTCAGGCTTTTTCTTCACTCAAATAAATGTCAGGAAAATGTTAAAGGTTAGAGTTTCCTGATTCTGAAATAACACCTGAGTGGCAGAAGTCTTCAGAAAAAGGCTTTAATGGCCACCTATTAATAATAGAGCAAGCTATGGGGAGTATATGTGATCTGTGTAGGGTCACGGATCATCTTAGATGTGTATTCCAACACTCTGGCTCAGAATACTCTACTATATTTAAAGGGATCAAATCATTCTTTTGGTTTACCAATAAAGCAGAGAGCTACACCTTATAACACAGATGGACAGACTGACTGGAAGTGAGGAGACAGGCAGAATCCCCCTCCCCCTTTTTTTGATACAGTGTCCCGCTCTGTTGTCCAGGCTGGAGTGCAGTGGTGATCTTGGCTCACTGCAACCTCTGCCTCCCGGGTTCAAGCGATTCCCCTGCCTCAGCCTCCCGAATAGCTGGAATCAGAGGCGCCCGCTTGGCTAATTTTTGTGTTTTTAGTAGAGACGGGGTTTCACCATGCTGGCCAGGCTGGTCTCAAACTCCTGACCTCAGGTCCGCCCACCTTGGCCTCTTAAAGTGCTGGAATTTCAGGTGTGAACCACTGTGCCCGGCCCCACTCTCTTATAAAATGGAGGTAGAGGCAGTGCCGCTGCAAGACACTTTTGGTGAGCAGCCAGGCCACAGCTCTGGATTGTAGTGTACAGTTGCTGGGCTTAGGCTCTTGGCTCCAAGCAATGACAAACTCTAAGTGGAGTAAATTTCTAGTGAGCTCTCGAAGAACACATCCATCTTGGGCATGGAAAGTCAGAGACAAATGACATGATTGGTCTATAACCAAAGGCAGGCTTCCCTCAATATTGGCTGATACTTTTCCTGAAATGCAAGCCTACCCAGAACAGTTTGCCAAAATCCAGGCATCTAATTTCCTGAAGTTATATTTTTTACTTTCTGATTATTATTATTAATTTTTTTTTTTTCAGAAAGGGAGTTTAGCAGATTAACTAAGAGCATAGACTGTGAGCCAGATGCCTAGGTTTGAATCCTGGCTACACCATCTATCAGCTGCTTGATTTTGGGAACGGAACTTTAGTCCTCTGTTTCCTCATCTGAAAAATAGAACATATAACTATATCTAACCCACAGATTTGTTTTGAGAATAAGATGAGTGTATTACCAAAAAACATTTAGAAAAGTACCTGACATATTTGTTGTTAGCACTCAGCCACTCAATAATGCTATTATTACTGTTGTTGTTTATGTGACTACTACTGCTTAAACTATACACAGCATAGGTGGCAATAGCTATGTTTTGATGTTTCTGTCTCTCCCATGACTTCAAGAGCTGCCTTTGTCCTTACAGCCTGCTGAATGAGTAGTCGAGGTGACCCTCTAATTTATTTTGTGCCTGCCCCATCTTTCCTTGGCTTCAGATGACTGGACCAGAGGCAAACACCTGATCCAAGGCCACCTAGTCCATTGGTTGGCCATGAACGATCAAGTCATTTTGGGAAAAAGCCAGCTAGAATCAGGGCCAAAGTCAGCCCTAGAGCACAACAAAGTCACAAAGTCATGTGCTAACTGAAATTATGAGAACTGAAACCATTAGGAAGTTGGCGGGGAAGGGAAGGGGAGGGAATAGGAAGTAGGGGGGGAGGGAGAGAAAGGAGAACAAAAGGAGAGAAAAGGAAAGAAGAGGAGAGAAGACAAGGCAAGAGGGGAGAAGAGAAGGCAGCACTTCAGCTCCTGAAATTTTCTCTTTCTAGCTCTAGTCTTTATAAATGTGGACTTCATGCAACTTTCTTTTTCAATACTTGCTGCTTGTTTACTTCAGCTTGTTTGCATGACTTTCGTTCTTTCACCCTAACATATTATAGTATCATAGAAACATATACAGCTTAGGGGCCCCCAACAAGTAGATAGGACCCAAAAATTTTATTTGGTGGCTCTCTAGGCCAGGAATTGCCATTTATCTCCCTCTCATTGTATTGATTGGTTTGGCTTGATTTTCTGGAGGGGAAAGGAAGGTAAGGTCAGCCAGCCCTCAATTTCCTTTGAAGTTCTAATTAGGAACTTATCTGTCATGTCCTTTTCTCTATCACTCTGACTTTCCCCCAAATGTTCAAGGTCCTGGAGAAATAAAATGTGCCTTTCCTCATATAAAGACCTCTCTCTCATGATCTTGAGACAGGTTCACAAAAATGATAACTTTCATGTTTGGAGACTTTTGAGCACATGAACAATAGTATAAACTGAATTGTCCATTATACTAGGCTCTCTCAGTCCAAGGCAATGTAGAGGGTTTCAAGGACAAAGAGTTCCACAAAGTACTGATTGACAGTACTGAAAAACAGGGATCCCATACTTAAATAAATTTGGTATTAGTTTAAACAAAGACAAGCTGGACTTTGAGAGATTCTAATATGCTACTGTGCAGCAGGAATCTTTAAGAGAGAGGAAAGCATGCACCAGTTCCCAAGAGGCCACATTTTTATGGGGCATAGTGACACAGGGAATTCAGTTTGGAAAGTTTCATCTAGATCAATGGTTCTCAGCTGGATACAGTTTGTTCCGCCTGGCCCTCACATCCTTCCCAGGAATATTTGGCAATATCTGGAGACATTTTTGGTTGTTACAACTCAGGGGTGCAGGGTGCTATTGCATCTAGTGGGCAGACTGTAAGGATGCTAAACATCCTACAAGGCACAGCACAGCCCCCCCAGAAAAGAATCACCTGGCCCAAATGTCAGTAGTGCTGATGTTGAGAAATCTTGATCCAGGGCATAGTAACTTGAAGGGTGGAGTGGGAGGAGTGGGCAGCAGGCTTCTTGGGCATGTCCTTCCTTCCCAGGGCAAAACACGTTATGAAAAGGGAGCTCCTGGCCGGGCGCGGTGGCTCAAGCCTGTAATCCCAGCACTTTGGGAGGCCGAGACAGGCGGATCACGAGGTCAGGAGATCAAGACCATCCTGGCTAACACGGTGAAACCCCGTCTCTTCTAAAAAATACAAAAAACTAGCCGGGCGAGGTGGCGGGCGCCTGTAGTCCCAGCTACACGGGAGGCTGAGGCAGGAGAATGGCGTAAACCCGGGAGGCAGAGCTTGCAGTGAGCCGAGATCCGGCCACTGCACTCCAGCCCGGGCGACAGAGCGAGACTCCGTCTCACAAAAAAAAAAAAAAAAAAAAAAAGAAAAAGAAAAGGGAGCTCCTGGCCACGCGTGGTGACTTACGCCTGTAATCTCACCACTATGGGAAGCCGAGGCAGGCAGATCACGAGGCCAAGAGATCGAGACCATCCTGGCCAACATGGTGAAACCCTGTCTCTACTAAAAATACAAAAATTTGCTGGGCATGGTGGCATGCTCCTGTAGTCTCAGCTACTCAGGAGGTTGAGGCAGGAGAATCGTTTGAACCCGGGAGGTGGAGGTTGCAGTGAGCCAAGATCATGCCACTGCACTCCAGCCTGAGACAGAGCAAGACTCCATCTCAAAAAAAAAAAAAAAAAAAAAAAAAAAAAAGAAAAGAAAAGGGGGGGGCTCCTAAATCCCCCAGAATCTGTTCCAGATTAAGTTCTCTGTAGGTTCTTGATGGTCTCAGTTTAACAAAAAGCTTTTTCATATCTTACAGTGTTATTACATTCATACTTTTAAAAATATTTCAAATTTGCAACAGAAAAGGAAAAGTAAGGGTGAAATAAGAATTGGTATTTTTTTCTGGTTTAATGCTTTCTCAAGATTTACTCAATCTAATTTATTTCTACCACACGCCATAGAAGATAAGCAGCAGCAGATGAAATTTTGAGGACTGTCTGCTCCCTAACTCTTCCCTGCATTAGATCTCCCTTCAGCACCCTGAGCTCCTCTCCAGTTGCCTGGCTTCTCTTCTGGGACAGAGAACTCATTCTTGTGGATGTATAAGAACACTGATGCCTTATTCCTCCATGGCCAGGGAATATGTTTATGACACAGGAAGAGGACAAGAAAATGAGCATTCATGTGGAAGTATTAGACATCTCTCTAGGCGGGTATTTCAGTACAGGGTCTACCCAGCCACCCTCAAATCTGCCCTGCAAGTGATTGCAGAAGTTGAAACTTCCAATACTTGAGGCTACATCGTAGAGGCATCATTCCACATTTGGAAACATCATCGCCAGAGGCAGAAATGGCCCAGCAAGTAAACTTTTTTTTTTTTGGTAAATAAAATCAATTATTAAATAAAATATTGCAGAAGACTGCAGTTATATAGGAAAACTTTTTGAATTTACTTAACGATGAGATATGAAAGGGAAGAATTCAATTCTATCCCCATGGAACTGACAATAGGAAAAATGTTCTCTCTTTCAGACTTGAGAAGGTTTTACTGCTAAGATCCATGGATGGAATAATCAGGCTGAATACAAACATGCTTTTCTTTTCTAATAGTGCTTAGGAAGCAGAGGTACTTGCACAACTGTTTGTAAGGGGGAGTGAAGTGAGTTGGCATCTCACAGTAATCTGCTTCTCTCTATCATCATCACCGTTCCTATTTTTTATTCCCCTCTGGCTTGCTTAGATTTTCTTTTGGTCTATTCTCCTGAAAAGTCTTAGAGAGCATGAGCTAATATCAGTTAAATCTTAAATATTTCAAAGCAGGCACAGTATCTGGTAGTTACTGGGTTATGACCATGTAATGCTTGGTGTGAAACCGGAATTGTTTTTACTTTGTATGAGGAATCAATACCTATTGCTAAACCTGTGTAAATAATAAAGTGGCTGGGAAAAATACATAAAATGAGAAGTTGCTGCCATAGAAAGTACCAATGTTTCCACGCTGTCACTGTCACATAAAAGAGCTCCGTTTTTAATAATTTACCATTAAAAATGAATTTTCTCCAAAAGACCACTTCTACAGTAATGTCTCAATTCCCCGAGATTATCTATCTGAGATAAAAACCAAAGCTGCCTGATATCCACAGTCTAGGAAAGAATTCAACTAGCAATTTCATGTGTGAGGCTCTGCCTGCACTAGAAATTCTAGTTTAGGTGAGAATTTTGGTACTGATTATGATTTTTAGTAGCATCTATGTCCTTCATGAATCTTAACATTTCAAGCTGGATTCATTTTTTTTTTTTTTTTTTTTTTTTTTTTGAGACAGAGTCTCGCTTAGTCGCCCAGGCTGGAGTGCAATGGCGCGATCTCGGCTCACTGCAAGCTCCGCCTCCCGGGTTCACGCCATTCTCCTGCCTCAGCCTCCCGAGTAGCTGGGACTACAGGCGCCCGCCGCCTCGCCCGGCTAATTTTTTGCATTTTTAGTAGAGACGGGGTTTCACCGTGTTAGCCAGGATGGTCTCGATCTCCTGACCTCGTGATCCGCCCACCTCGGCCTCCCAAAGTGCTGGGATTACAGGCGTGAGCCACCGCGCCCGGCCTGCTGGATTCATTTTTATGTGTTAATATTCAAGTACAAGATCTTACATAAATAACTATACAAGATTGGATGTGAAAACAGACATACAAGAAATGCACTTGTCATTTTCTATTGGATGGAGATTTTTTTTTGACAGTACTTAAAGTTTAGTCAGTGTGCCTGTGTGTGTGTGTGTGTGATTGTGTGTCATTATGTGTGTGTGTATAGGTGAGGCACACGTCACACAGGAAAAAGTCTGCTATGCTTTAAATCTTTAAGTTCTTAGCATAGACAAATACATTTCTCATTAAAAATAACATTTTCTAAAATTTAAATATTTAAGATGGAATCTGCTATTTTCGGGGAGATTTAAGGAATATTTATTTGGGAAAAATTCAGGAAAATTACTCACTATGGAAGCCATTTGATCAATTTTTTTGGATTCTTTGTTGTGATTTTTTTTTTTTAAAAGAACAAAAAGCATGAACCTTTTTATTTGGGAGAAAAGAATCAATAGTTATTTAAGCTTTTAAAAATAAGAGGCAAAATATCCTTGAAGCCAGACTGTATAAGCAGTCAAGCTATATACCCTTTATAATTAGAATAGACATCCCTTATAACTGAGAAGTCTTTCCTCATGTCTAATCTAAATATATCTTGTTGCCAACTCTGGCTACTTCTTATTTTGCCTCAGTGGAAAAAAATAGATCTGCATTTTCACTGCAGCATTTTTTATTTTTATTTTTTACTTTTTGCTAAAAAGCCATTATTAAGATGTTCCTTTTGGCATCTCTTCTCTTGACTAAATAACCTCAATCTGTTTATCTTTTTTTAAATTAACAGGTTCTATATTCTGGTTCTTGTATTATTCTTGTAACTTTCCCTCTATATCTTTTTTGAAAGTGCAGGGCCATAGAAAAGCAACCTTCTCTACTGAGAGGTGAAGAGAGCCACAGACAGCCAGAAGTGTTTTTTTTGGTCTGGGTTTTGCATATTTCCTTTGACTAGGACACTTACTGGGCTTGCATTCTTCTAAAGGCTCCCCCTCCACCCCAGGTATAATACATTACTGCCCGAGCCCCCTGGCTTGAGACCTGAATGTAAGGATCCAGCCAATGGCTCTTCCATGGCCACCAGTGGCTAGAAAGCCCCCCATCAACTTAGCCTCATAAGACAAGCTCCTCAGCAAAGAAACCAAGATCTACATTTCAGCTCTTTGAGGCCTTGAAGATACTTTTGTCATAGCAATGGGAGTTTTCCTGTTTAATTTATTCCTTGTTTTAAATTTAAATTTATATTTTCACATCTAAAATGGGCAACAGAGAACCCTATGGCATGGTAGATGTGTCAGGGGAAGCTGGAACCTTGAAGCATGAGACCAGTCCTCCTTACTGGCACTGAAGAGGTTGAGTTCACAGGGCGGCCTGCTTGTGAAAGATAGCCCTTTGTTGAGCTTTGCTACCTAAAGTACTCCCTTCTGGTAGTTTCATAAATTAAAACATTGGCAGGCTAAAAATCATCTTTCTTCCCTTTCCCTCACCAAGAAAATAAGCCCATGTATCCTTCATAGCTTTTATCTAGTACTGTTATTATTCTCTTTTATCAAGTTCCTCATTACTTTCTTCCCCAGCTTAAACTGAGTAAGCACTCCAGATTCTATCTGCATATGCCATGGTTTCTTTATTCAAAGTTGTTATGCCCATATGAATAAATCCAAACCTCTGACATTCAAATACAAGGACACCATTGGTGGGGGTTCAGGACATTCTACCCCAAAGCATGTCACCTTGGTATTTGACAAAACAGCCTAAGAAGCAAGGTCAGTCTTACCTTTCCCTCCCTTATATCCCCTGAAGCAGGTCATAAGATCCTCATTCCAGAGGTGCCCTCACCATACCTGGAGGAAAGGAACATCCTTATCTTTGATGACACACAGACCCAGAGAAGAATCTGAACAAATATGCCTTGCTAAGTTCCCCCAGTTCGTTACCATTAGGTCATTCCCTTTTGTCCTCCAATCATATTTCTCAGGACTGTCCACTCTTTATCAAACCTAAGCATAAATACACAACTTTACCTGTTTCATTTCTTTATGAAGGCTCCCATGTCATGAAAACTTCCATTAAACGGATCTGTAAGCTTTCCTTGTTAATCTATATTTTCTTACAGGGGCCTTAGCCATGACTTTAAGATGGGAAGACAAGATGTTTCCTTCCCCTACACTGTTTAAAATGTCTAAAGGTTTCACATGAGAACAGATAGACTTTACACAACTGTTGGTTGAGAAAACAAATAACAAAACACTACCGAAATGCAGTAATGCATTGGAATGAATTTGTATTTTTCTAATCACAATAGTGTCTGTATACTTTTGAGAAGCAGCTACATACACATATAGGATACATAATACTGATTTTCTTCAGTTAACAGTGGACCCACGGACTCACACACGCCTTGCCACAACTCAAAGTCTCCCATTGGTCCTCAGAATACAAACGGGAACCACTGCTCTAGGGAATAGTTACGTTGCCATGGTGCCACTTACTACCTTAAACTCTCATGACGATCTAGTGGCCTTGAAGATGTATTTTAGGTTTGAATTTCCAGAATTTTTTTCATAAGGGCTAACTTGAGAGTTCCCCAGTCTTGTTTAGCATCAACACTGCCACTGATTAAAATCTTACTGAAATCTACTTGTGGTGAAAAAATAGAAATTGGAAAGACACACCTAAAATTTCAAGCTATTATCTCAAATACTTTGAGTTTTTATTTTTATCTAAACTAAATTAGGCTTAATGTATATATCATAAGTGAGAATGCAGAAGTATGCACCATTAAAAGAACCTTTCATTTTAAGTTCAGGGGTACATATGCAGGTTTGTTACATAGGTAAACTTGTGTCATGGGGGTTTGTTGTACAGATTATTTCATAACCCAAGTATTAAGCCTAGTACCGATTAGTTATTTCTCCTGATTCTCTCCCACCTCCCACCTTCCGCCCTCTGAAAGGTCCTCATGTCCTTTTAAAGGAAGTTAATGAAGTCTTCCACATAATAATATAGAATTCAAATAACACCAGCGTGATTATCTCTGAGCTTCTATTTAAAAATATTTCTAGCCTATCTAATGTTTTTAAATACAACAAAGATAGCATTGGAGAACACTTTTATTTGATACAACAGTCATGAAGATTCATTCCTTTTATGTGTCTAGCATTGTGCTAGACTTAACAGAACATAAATAATCAAATTAAACTCATCAAGCACTTCTTCGGGATTGTGATTATTATACTAGGAGAATGCCAGACTCAGAAAAATTTGACAACTTGCCCATGGTCACCAAGCTAAAATATTCCATGACTTGAATTTAAACCCAAATTAGTATGGTAACAAAGCCTGAGCATTTTGCATTACACAAGGCTAGAAACCTCTCTGATAAATCAACCGAAAAGGAAAACAGTAGTTGCCAGTGCCGGTAAATCACAAACAGCTCTGAAACTAAGCAAGGAGGACCCTGGATTAACAAGGAGGTAAAAAACTTTATTCTCTAGTGGAAGTATCTATAAATTTAGTAAACAGATCTAATCCATTGATGCTTACTATGAAAAAGTTATGAATTAATATGCCCATTAAGTTTCTTTTTGACTTGCCCATATGTCCATAGCCCCATACTGCCACCACACGTAATGCCCTCCAAGTAATTAACTATTTTCAGTGAAAGTGAGTATACTGGATCCTATCCAAGCTTGACCTGTCAACATTTGGGATGACAATGACATTGATTAAGGGAAACACTCTAAGAACTCATCAGGTATGCATCTGCTTACTCTTGTACTTGTATCCCCCAATCTCTTCATCTCTTGGTTGTTAGTAACTAGAATGCTTATATATTTGAACCTTGCAGTGAAGAATGAGAGCAGAAATGTGCACTGCCAAAGGGGAAATCAGAAAATAAATGGGCAAGCCTCCAGACCACAGAAGCCATCAGCAAAACTGCCAGTTCAGAGGTAATGCAACTTTAGTGGTGAAAGAGTACAACATCTTTAAAGAAGAAAAACTGCTAAAAGTAAAATGCTATCTTGGCAAACAAAATAAAAAACGTTGTCTTTACTCTGCATTTGGACACACCACAAAAACATAGGATGTCCTTAGTTCTGCACACTTGCATTAGACACTTAATCCTGATGCACACTCCGTGACAGCTACCATGCTGGCCCCAGTGATGCCTTTTCCTGTCTGGATTTCTCAACAGCATCATAATTGGTTTTTCTGCTGTCATACATACTCAGCAGTTATTCATCTGTCATCTCCTATTTGCCAGGCACTATTCTAGGCATTGGTCTTACTACTCAGCCCCTTCCCACTTGTCTTAGTCAGTTTGGGCTGCTGTAACAAAGTACCATAAACTGGTGACTTATAAATGATGGAAATTTACTTCTCTCAGTTCTAGAGGATGAAAGTCCAAGATTAGGGTGTCAGAATGGTGGGGTTCTGGTGAGGCCCCCTTCCAAGTTGCAGACTACCAACTTCTTATTGTATTCTCACATGGTGGAAAGAGAGGCTAGCTAGTTCTCTGGCTTCTTTTTGTAAGGATATTAATAGCATTCATCAGGGCTTTACCTTAATGGCTTAATTACCTTCCAAAGGCCCAACCTCTCAATACCATCACATTGGGAGTTAGAATTTCAACACAAATTTGGGGTGGGTGTCATAAACATTCTGTCCTTTGCACCACTCTTTCTCCATTCCTTACATTTAAGCCAGGAGGATTCTTCCAAAACATAAATCTCGTCTTGTCATTTTCTTGCTTTAAAGCCTTCATCGGCTTTCCATTGACCTTGGGATAAAGTTAAAAACTTTTTGGTTAGTATAGCTAACAGAGCTGTTCACAGCCTGACCTTGGCTTCATCTGGAGTCATGGGCACAGGCTCTGTGTGTGAGCTTCTTTGCTCAGGCCTCTCTCTCACTTGTCCTCCCTTGCAAGTGTCTAAGACAACATGTATCTTCCATTTATGGCTTCTTGTGGTGGTCAGCTGACATGAAGCTGATAAATCCCTGTACCTACTTCAGTGCTGCTCATAGAGTGAGTAGGAAGTCACATTCATGCTTCCCACTTTATATATAAATTGATATTTATGTTCACTTTTATCCTCTTTCAGCTTCTTCTTTATGAAGTTATCCAGAGACACAGCAACAAAATTTAGAGTGCAAGGTATTTGAGTTCGAAGAGAAGGAGGTCCAGGTAAGAGGTGATAAAGTATGAGTAAAGAATAGTACACATAAGTCAATAATTTATCAGATACACACACACACACACACACACCTCTACCTTTCCATTCTGTAAGAGTTATTATATTTGAAAGGGTTTAGGTTTATGAATGTCTACACACTAATAGCTAATCAGGTAAAGAATGATAGATAAGAGAACGGTCCATAGGAAGCAGTAGTAAAAATGCAATTCTTATAATATTCAATATAAGCATATGCACTGGCAGGTGTTTCCTTTTCTACCCCTCACTGTGTTAACACTGAACAAATGTAAACGGTATCATTTTATTTCCTCAACTATAAGATAGGAAGGTTAAAAGAATTCAACTTAAAGGTCCCGTCCAACTCTAAACTTAATAATTTGGCATTTTCTTGGAAATGTGTGGAAATAAAATCATAATGAATCCTAGAACTTAGTATTATAAATAATAATCAGATTATTATTATGGTTAAATAGTATTCCTGTGATTTAGGTGTATTCACAAACTGGTGGCAGTAATGTGTTTGTAGCCATGCAATACAAGTAAAAAAATATAACTGAGTTGCATTTGATAAAGGGATGCCTATATTTTGATAAAGGGATGACTTCATTTTATTAATGGCTATATAACTCCACATTAAAGAAAGTCCATCACATTCAAGAGTAAGGAACAACCTGGAACTGTTCTCACTGATTATCACATTTTGTTTTATCCAGTAAATGTGGGTTGATGTTTAAAGTTTGGCTGAGAGGATGTCCTAAATCTTTAATATCACTTAGTGTAAAATTGCCTGTGATTATCAGTTTGAAACATTTTATTTTCTGCCTTAGATACAGTCAGTCCATTAATTTAGAAATCTCCCAGATATTCCTTTAGGTATATGCTTTGAATCCTGTCTCCTATATTAGGAAGCTACGAAACCTCCCAATAGGCACACGATGAGTGAGGGTCTTATCTTTGAACATTGTTGCTTCCAGTCTTTGGCTTTCCATTAGCGTTCAAGAGTTCTGGAAAACATCTTCTTGAAATACTTAGATCTCATCATGGTTCTTAAGGTCCCAGCTCTGGACCAGAGCCTCAGTGCAGACTGTCTCCCCACCTAAACCACTACAAACATTACCTTATCCTAGCCTCTATCCATGGAAACAAGCTAATGTTGGTCAAAGATCATTATTCTCACTTTGGAAGAATTTACTCTAATGCTTAATTTCTCATCATATTGATCAAGAAAATAGTTTGGGGACTCTTCACATGTTATCCTCTGATTAAATTTTCTCTTTAATTCTTGTTCTTTCTCTGCTATTACTGCTTTGTTTTCTTTATTTTTAAAACTTCACTCAATATCACACCTCATTTCTCTTCTGTCTGCCCCAGAGCTATTTTCTCTAGAGAGCACTATCAGTTTTTGTCTATTTCTCACAGCCACTAAATCTTATTACCTATAACTTTTCCCCTTACACCTACATTTTTCTTTCAAGTGAAACAAGATCTTTTATTTGAAAACTTCCCCATTGTTTCAATTTTAAAACATCTGAGGATTTAGAATATCACAAAGATGATCATAAAGTAAGGTTTGCGTTAGGATTTTTCTATTTTAGATATTTGATTTCATAAGAATATTAAATTATATGCATATATTTTTAATTGTAGAGAATGAGGAATATTTGTAAAATTAGATGCATTTTTTGCAATTTATAAAAAGAAATTTGAACATTGGAGTAAAGCACAGGTGGCATATTCAAATTAGCAGATATCTTTAATTTTAAAAAAGAAGATAGAAATATTTATAAGAATTTTTTCAATTCATTTGATTCTCTTCCAGGCTACCAAATTAAACTATCCTGAATATCATCACATATCAATTTACAGAGCTTTGCTTCTACAGCACGAAATTACTTCCTCCATTTCTTTGATATCCTGGTTTTGAATAATTCACTATGGCTTGTTGCTTCTAGCCCTATTCAAAAGTCTTTTCAAGTTCCAAAAAGGTTTTCTTAATTTTAGAAGGTCCATATGTTTAGCTTCTGTTAATAAGTGCTCTCTGGAGGCATAGTTAGATGGGTATGAAAAATCTGCCAGTGGATGAGGTATATTCTTTGACATATTTTTAAATGTCTCAGGGAAATTAAAGATCAAAATTACAAATTACAAATTTTATTGTTTATATTTGAGTTTTACAAAATGATGTTATGGGATATATACAGATAGCAAAAGGGTTACTATAGTGAAGAAGATTAACATATCTATCATCTCACATAATTACTTTTTTTGTGACAAGAGCAGCAAAATCTACTTGTTTAACCAAAATTCCAAGCATAACACAATTTTATTAACTTTAGTTCTCATGTTGTACATTGGATCTCTAGACTTGTTCATCCTACATATCTGCTATTTTGTATCCTTTGGTGTACATCTCCTTGTGTTCTCCCTCTCTCCACCTGTGGTAACCACTCTTTCATTTTCTATTTCTGTGTATTTGAGCTCTTTTGAAATGTTCCACATTTTCAAGGTATATGTCATAGAAAGACTATTAGAAAGCAATTTAGGAGATCTGTCTAAAAATAACACTGTGGCAATGTTCCTATATATTAAAATTTCAAGGGTTATGATAATTACTTGTCATGGTTCATTGTATGTGCTAATTTCTTAGGAAAGGAAAAAGCCTATATCTTCACTGGTGTCACAGCATGATAGGTGGTTAGAAATAATTAACAGAAAAAGGCACCACTAAGTTTTTATTCTCTTAACGATGTGGATTTGGAACATTACATCTTTTAAGTGACCTCCTTCTCATTAAAAAAAGTACCCAAACTCATTTTTATAAAAAGTCTTTACTAGACTGCTTAGAAACCTCAGCTAACCTATTTTGCAGATGAAGATTGGTGAGAATCTCTTCTCCAAGTAAAGTAAAATCATTTATATTGACTTGTCATAAACTGTGTTGAAAGTTTATTTTTAATAAAAATATAAGGTATAATAGTTAAGATGGTCTGTCATGTCATATGATTGATAGGAATGTCAAGGAAGAAAAGGAGATGGCCTAGGAGGAAATAAACACCAAGCTCGTTTTACTTATAGTAAAAGAAATAGCCACAATTATCATAGTAGAGAAAGGAAGGATTAATAAATT
The DNA here is from genome assembly GCF_049350105.2 of Macaca mulatta. Classification (NCBI taxonomy): domain Eukaryota; kingdom Metazoa; phylum Chordata; class Mammalia; order Primates; family Cercopithecidae; genus Macaca; species Macaca mulatta. Next base: position 112,767,314 of record NC_133409.1, read on the forward strand.
GTAGGACAAGTGGCTATTTATAAAGAGAAAATAATGTGAAGTCTTTGTATCACAGCATTAACCAAAAATAAATTCCATATATATTGGGGCTAGATGTAAATAATAAAGCTCCAAACAGTCTAAATAAAAATATAAATGATTAGTTATAGGAAATCAATTTGAAGATGGACTTTTATTATTTATTTACTTAAATTTTTACCTTAGGTTCAGGGGTGCATGTGCAGGTTTGTTATACAGGTAAACTTGTGTCATGGGGGTTTGTTGTACTGACTATTTCATCACCCAGGTACTAAGCCTAGTATCCAACAGTAATTTTTCTGATCCTCTCCCTCCTCTCAGGAGGTGGACTTTTATAAGCACGTACAAAATAACACAGTAAAAGTAATAAACATTTGAAATTCTTATACGATTCAAAGGAATACACTAAAATCTAAAAGGCACCCTATAATCTAGGTGGGAAAAAAAAGCATGGTCAAAAATATGACAGTCATTGACTACAAGATTTCTTATAATCTTTAAGAAAAACATGACCCCAACTAGTAAATAGATAATAACATAACCAGAAAACTTCAGAAAGAAAAGAATCCATCATGGCAGATGAGAGGCAGGACTAGACTGCAGCCCCAACTCTGATGGATGGAGCAGTGTGTGGAGGCTTATATCTTGAATTTTTGCCCCAGAGCAACTGCAGGAATAAATCAGGAAACTCGAACGGACCTACAGACCCTCTGAAGGAAGTGGGTTGTTCCTGCAGGACCTGGAAGACACCCCAAATAGCGTGTGTGCCCAAATGTGGAAGTGGGAAAGGGAGATCCTCCACCCCTGAACACACATCCCCACTGGGAAAACTAAAGGTCTAGTTTACAGGTGAAGATTCTGACCTTACCTGAAGCTGAGTCAATTTAGAGAGCCAAGTGAAATACAGGCTTAGAGGAAGCAGTGGGAAAGGCCCTGGGAGCTCACTGGGTCTCCAAGCAGGCCATCACTGCCTGGCACCACAGGGACCCTTCAGGAAGGTGGCTAGGGGCACGGGGAAAACACCACAGGGAAAAGGAAATCTCCAACTGAAGTTTGTAACAATTTGAACTGGTCAAGAAGCCTCCTGGCCAGAACTGAGAGGAGGGTGCAAATCCAACGTGCAGACTCCATAGGTAGGGGAAGAACTAATGTCCTACTTTCTTTTGCAGCTGAGAGGCGGGTAGCCTGGGGCAATTTCTCAGCCCTGCTTGCCCACTGCCTGGAAACAGACTCGCTGCTGCTAGCAGGGGCATGGTGGGAGTAAGACTGGCCCTTCAGATTGCACGGAAGCTGGGTGAGGCCTGTGACTGCAGGCTTTCCCCCACTTTCCTGACAACCTGCATGACTCAGCAGAGGCAGCCATAATCCTCCTACCTACATAACTGTATTAACCTGGAAACCTCACCCCCATCCCCCACAGCAGTAGCAGTAAGGCCTGCCCAAGGAGAGTCTGAACTCAGACATGCCTAGCCCTGCCCCCACCTGATGGTCCTTCCCTTTGAATTAACCCAGTCCAACAAAGACAAAGAAAAAGGAATAAGAAAATATAAACAAAGCCTCCAAGAAGTCTGAGATTATGTTAAATGACCAAACCTAAAAATAATTGACATTACTGAGGGACAAGAGAAACCTAAATGTTTGGAAAACATATTTGGGGGAATAATTGAGGAAAACTTCCCCAGCTTTGCTAGAGAACTAGACATAGAAAAAAAGAAGCACAAAGAACACCTTGGAAATTCATTGCAAAAAGATCATTGCCTAGGCACATTGTCATCAGGTTATCTAAAGTTAATTAAGATGAAGGAAAGTATCTCAAAAGCTGTGAGACAAAAGCACCAGGTAACCTATAAAGGAACATCTATTAGATTAACAGCAGATTTCTCAGCAGAAATCCTACAAACTAGAAGGGACTGGAGTGCAATCTTCAGCCTCTTCAAACAAAACAATTATCAGCCAAGAATTTTGTATCCAGTGAAACTAAGCTTCATATATGAAGGAAAGATAGTCTTTTTCAGACAAACAAATGCTGAGAGAATTCACCACTAGTAGCCACCACTACAAGAACTGCTAAAAGGAGCTCTAAATCTTGAAACAAATCCTTGAAACACATCAAAACAGAACCTCTTTAAAGCATAAATCTCGCAGGACCTATAAAACAAAAATACAATTAAAAAAACAAAACAAAAAACCAAGGTACACAGGCAACAAATAGCAGGATGAATGGAATGGCACCTCACATCTCAATACTAACATTGAACGTAAATGGCCTAAATGCTCCACTTAAAAGATACAAAACTGCAGCATGGATAAGAATTCACCAACCAACTATCTGCTGCCTTCAAGACACTCGTCTGCGTAAGGACCATTAAACTTAGACTAAAGGGGTGGAAAAAAGCATTTCATGAAATGGACACCAAAAGCGAGCTATTCTTACATCAGACAAAACACATTTAAAGCTATTCTTGTATTAGACAAAACAAACTTTAAAGCAACAGCAGTTAAAAAAGACAAAGAGGGACATTATATAATGGTGAAAGGCCTTGTCCAACAGGAAAATATCATAGTCCTAAACATATAAGGACTTAACACTAGAGCTTGCAAATTTATAAAACAATTACTAATAGACATAAGAAATGAGATAGACAGCAACAAAATAATAGTGAGGGATTTCAATACTCCACTGATAGCACTAGACAGGTCATCAAGAAAGAAAGTCAACAAAGAAATAATGGATTTAAAGTATACCTTGGAAGAAATGGATTTAACAGATACATACAGAACATTCCATCCAACAACCACAGAATACATATTCTATTCAACAGTGCATGGAACTGTCTCCAAGGTAGACCATATGATAGGCCACAAAACAAGCCTCAATAAATTTAAGAAAATTGAAATTATATCAAGCACTCAGCTTGATATCAAGCACTCAGTTCATGGTGGAGTAAAACTGGAAATCAACTCCAAAAGGAATCTTCAAAACCATGCAAATACATGGAAATTGAATAACCTGATCCTGAATGATCACTGGGTCAAAAATGAAAGCAAGATGGAAATTAAAAAATTCTTTGAATTGAACGACAATAGTGACACAACCTATCAAAATCTCTGGGATACAGTGAAGGCAGTGGTGATAGGAAAGTTCATAGCCCTAAACGCCTTCATCAAAAAGACTGTAAGAGCACAAACTGACAATCTAAGGTCACACCTCAAGGAACTAGAGAAACAAGAGCAAACCAAACCCAAACTTAGCAGAAGAAAGGAAATAACCAAAATCGTAGCAGAACTAAATGAATTTGAAACAAAAAAATTACAAAAGATAAATGAAACAAAAAGCTGGTTCTTTGAAAAGATAACTCAAATTATAGACCATTAGCAAGATTAACCAAGAAAAGAAGAGAGAGAATCCAAATAAGCTCAATAAGAAATGAAACGGGAGGTATTACAACTGACACCAAGGAAATACAAAAGATCATTCAAGGTTACTATAAACACCTTTATGCACATAAAATGGAAAACCTAGAAGAGAAGGAAAGATTCAACCCCCCCTAGTTTAAAGCAGGAAGAATTAGCTAGCCTGAACACACCAATAACAAGCAGTGATATTGAAATAATAATTTAAAAATTACCAACATAAAAGTCCTGGACCAGACCATTATATTCACAGCAGAATTATACCCAATATTCAAAGAAGAATTGGTACCAATCCTGTTGACACTATTTCATAACATAGAGAAAGAGAAAACCCTCCCTACATCATTCTACAAAGCCAATATCACCCTAATACCCAAACCAGGAAAGGACATAACCAAAAAAGAAAACTACAGACCTAAATCCCTGATGCACATAGATGCTAAAATCCTTAACAAAATACTAGCTACTCAAATCCAACAACATATCAAAAAGATAGTCCACTATGATCAAGTGGGTTTCATACTGGGGGTGCAAGGATGGTTTAACATACAGAAGTCAATAAATGTGATTCACCACATAAACAGAATTAAAAACCAAAATCACATGATCGTCTGTTTGCTGATGGTGTGCTTGTTTACCTTGAAAACCCTAAAGACTTCTCCAGGAAGCTACTAGAACTGATAAAAGAATTCAGCAAAGTTTCCTGATACAAAATTAATGTACACAAATCAGTAGCTCTTCTGTATACCAACAGCGACCAAGCTGAAAATCAAATCAAGAACTCAACCCCTTTTACAACAGCTGCAAAAAAAACTACTTATGAATATACCTAACCAAGGAGGTGAAAGACCTCTACAAGGAAAATTATGAAATACTGCTGAAAGAAATCATAGATGACACACACAAATGAAAACACATTCCGTGCTCATGGATGGGTAGAATCAATATTGTGAAAACGACCATACTGCCAAAAGCAATCCACAAATTCAATGCAATTTCCATCAAAATATCACCATCATTCTTCACAGAATTAGAAAAAACAATGACAAAATTCATATGGAACCAGAAAAGAGCCCACATAGCCAAAGCAAGACTAAGCAAAAAGAACAAATCTGGAGGCATCACATTACCTCATTTCAAACTATACTATAAGGCCATAGTCACCAAGACAGCATGGTACTGGTATAAAAATAGGCACATAGACCAACGGAACAGAATAGAGAACATAGAAATAAACCCAGATACTTACAACTAACTGATCTTTGACAAAGCAAACAAAAACATGAAGTGGGGAAAGGACACCCTATTCAACAAATGGTGCTGGAGTAATTGGCTAGCCACATGTAGGAGAATGAAATTGGATCCTCGTCTCTCACCTTATACAAAAATCAATTCAAGATGGATTAAGGACTTAAATCTAGGACCTGAAACTCTAAAAATTCTAGAACATAACATTGGAAAAACTCTTCTAGACATTGGCTTAGGCAAGGATTTCATTACCAAGAAGCCAAAAGCAAATGCAATAAAAACAGAGATAAATAGCTGGGACTTAATTAAACTAAAGAGCTTTTGCACAGCAAAAGGAACAGTAAGCGGAATAAACAGATAACCCACAGAACGGAAGAAAATCTTCACAATCTATACATTGACAAAGGACTAATATCCAGAATCTGCAACAAACTCAAAGAAATCAGCAAGAAAAACAAATCCCATCAAAAAATGGGCTAAGGACATGAATAGATAATTCTCAAAAGAACATATGCAAATGGCCAACAAACATGAACAAATGCTCAAAATCACTAATAATCAGGGGATGCAAATTAAAACTACAATGTGATACCACCTTACTCCTACAAGAATGGCCACAATAAAAAAAAAATAAAAAAAACCAGTAGGTGTTGGTGTGGTTGCAGTGATGAGGGAACACTTCTATACTGCTGGTGAGAATATAAACTAGTACAACACTATGGAAAGCAGTGTGGAGATTTCTTAAAGAGCTAAAAGCAGAACCACTATTTGATTCAGCAATTCCACTACTGGGTATCTACCCAGAGGAAAAGAAGCCATTATACGAAAAGGATGCTTGCACATGTATGTTTATAGTAGCACAATTTGCAACTGCAAAATTGTGGAACCAACCCAAATGCCCATCAATCAACAGTGAATAAAGAAACTGTGAGAATATATATATGATGGAATATATATGTGATGGAATATATATGTATGATGGAATGTATGTGTATATATGATGGAATATATATATGATGGAATATATATATGATGGAATGTATATAATATGATGGAATATATATATATACACTCAGACATAAGAAGGAATGAATTCATGGCATTCACAGTGATCTGGATGAGATTGGAGACTATTATTCCAAGTGAAGTAACTCAGGAATGGAAAACCAGTCATCATATGTTCTCACCGATATGTGGGAGCTAAGCTATGAGGACACAAATGCATAAGAATGATACAATAGGCCGGGCACAGTGGCTCATGCCTGTAATCCCAGCAGTTTGGGAGGCTGAGGTGGGTGGATCACGAAGTCAGGAGTTTGAGACCAGCCTGACCAACATGGTGAAACCCCATCTCTACTAAAAATACAAAAGGGAGCCAGATGTGGTGGTCCATGCCTGTAATCCCAGCTACTCAGGAGGTTGAGGCAGGAGAATCACTTGAACCCGGGAGGTGGAGGTTGCAGTGAGCCGAGATCACGCCACTGTACTCCAGCCTGGGCGACAGAGTGAGACTCTGTCTCAAAAAAAAAAAGAAAAAAAAAAAAGAAAAAAAAATGATACAGTGGACTTTGGGGACTTGGTGGGAAGGGTGGGAGGGGGGTGAGGGATAAAAGACTGCAAATAGGGTGAAGTGTATACTGTTCTGGTGATGGGTACACCAAAATCTCACAAATCAGCACTAAAGAACTCACTCATGTAATCAAGCACCACCTGTACCCCTATAATCTATGGAAAAATAAAAACAAAAAAAGAAAACTTCAAAGAAAACTTCAAAGAAAGAGAAAATATGGGTAAATATGTTTGACCTAATAAGTAAACCAAAGTAAATTAAGAAAAATAAATATATTTTATTATCAAAATAATTAAATTTGAGATAAAAATTTTACATAGTGCAGAATATGTGTATAAATCTATTTTCAAGTAGTTTGGAAATATGTACCATGCACCTCAAAACTACTCATATTGCTTGACTCAGTAATCATACTCTCATGATTCTATCATTAGTAAATGATCTGAGAGAAGGGAAATCCTATGCACAGCGATATTTGAGAGAAAAAGAATCTTAAACGTATCAAGAAAGGATGATGGTTGCTGGGAAATATTGGTACATGTAGAAGTTGGAACAGTATATGGTTATTAGAAATGACTTTTGAGAAAAACAGAATATCAGGAGAAAATCTTTTTGTTAAAATGTAAATGAAATATCAGACCATGAAATTATCTGTTCAATAATGTCTCAGTCTTCTGCAGAGCAGAAGGAACTATCATCAGAGTGAATAGGCAACCTACATAATGGGAGAAAATTTTTGCAATCTACCCATCTGACAAAGGTCTAATATCCAGAATTTACAAGGAACTTCAACTAATTTACAAGAAAATAACAAAGAGCCCCATCAAAAAGTGGGCAAAGGACATGAACAGATACTTCTCAAAAAAAGGCATTTATGCAGCCAACAAACATGAAAAAAAGCTCAACATCACTGACCATTAGAGAAATGCAGATCAAAACCACATGAGACGCCATCTCACGCCAGTCAGAATAGTGATTATTAAAAAAATCAAGAAACAACAGGTGCTGGAGAGGCTGTGGAGAAACAGGAATGCTTTTACACTGTTGGTGGGAGTGTAAATTAGTTCAACCATTATGGAATACAGTGTGGCAATTCCTCAAGGATCTAGAACCAGAAATAACATTTGACCCAGCAATCCCATTACTGGGTATATACCCAAAGGATTATAAATCATTCTTTTATAAAGATACATGCATACTTATGTTTATTGCAGCACTATTCACAATAGGAAAGACACGGAACCAACCCAAATGCTCATCAATGATAGCCTGGATAAAGAAATGCGGTACTTATATACCATGGAATACTGTGCAGCCATAAAAAGGAATGAGATAATGTCCTTTGCAGGGACATGGATGAAGCTGGAAGCCATCATTCTCAGCAAACTAACACAGGAACAGAAAACCAAACACCACATGTTCTCACTCATAAGTGGGAGTTGAACAATGAGAACACAGGGACACAGAGAGGGGAATAACACACACTGGGGCCTATTGCGAGGGGGCGGGGGTGGCGAGGGGAGGAAGAACATCAGGACAAAAAGCTAATGCACGCAGGGCTTAAAACCTCATGGACAGGTTGATAGATGCAGCCAATCACCGTGGCACACATATACCTATGTAACAAACCTGATGTTCTGCACATATATCTTGGAACTTAAAAGTAAAATTAAAAAAAAAAATCTCATTACACAAACATTTCTCCCTCATGTATACAGACATTTTCCCCTCATGTGCCATTGTTCATTAACAAATAGAAAATATATTTTGCCTGAATATTAATTAAATAGCAAACTTTTAGTACCTGAACTTCTACATCTGTCATGGAAGATGAACAAAATATTCAAGAAAACCATTCCTGCCTTGGTCAGTTTTGGTAGTATGAACAGGACTGACAGGATTTGGGAAGTGTAGAGAGAATAGATACCACCTCCTTTTTTTTAGAAGAAGCACAGTATCAATTGTAAGACAAAAATATTTTCTAGAGAGTTCACTTACTCTTAAAATTAGTTTTAGAAATATTTCCCTTCCACTGGCCCCCATTCCCAACAAAGCCATGATTTTAGGCTGTGGTCCTCCCCTTCCTCACTTCCAGGCCTGTCCTAATGGAGCCACAGCTTGCATACTTCCTATCCTCCTTTTTGCCCTTTCTTTCGCTATTTCTTCTCTTGGTTCCATTTTTTTCTTTCAGACATCCTTGACCCTGAAAATGGTTCATAAGTATTTATTGTTTACCAAGTATTTTCATATGTGTTCTCTCAGTTAACCATATGAAAATTGGTTAACTCTCAGTTAACTTTTTCTTAAGAAAAAGTTAAGAAAAGTTTCATCTCTGAGTAACCCTCATTTTTGTTGGTCTTCTTGAGACAGAGTCTCATTCTGTTGCCCATGCTGGAATGTGGGGGTACAATCTCAGCTCCCCACAACAGCTGCCTCCCAGGTTCAAGTGATCGTCCTGCTTCAGCTTCCCAAGAAGCTGGCATTACAAGTGTGTGCCATCATGCCTGGCTAATTTTTTTTTTTTTTTAGTAGAGATGGGGTTTCACCATGTTGGCCAGGCTGGTCTCAAACTCCTGACCTCAAGTGATCTACCCGCCTCGGCCTCCCAAAGTGCTGGGATTACAGATGTAAGCCACCTTGCCCTGCTGGACCCTCATTTTTAAATAATTTTTTTCCCAATAATTTCCATCACAGGAGCCACGTAATAACAATTCCCCCCCCCCCCATTATCCTGTGCCCCAAAGTGGTCCAATCTGCACTTTTGCCTTCTTTCTCCTTCTATGCCTGGAGTACTCTGCTCTTCCCACCGTTACCCAAATATGTTTTGTTTTCTATGTTGGGGCTCTTATTCTTGCTTTTCATGTTTCTCAGAATGACCTCCTAAGATGACTGTAATATGAGAACATGGTAGATAAGAACTTACTAGAAGAAACAAACAAAAAACCAACCAACCAACCAACAAACAAAAAACCAGGACTCAGGATTCTCTAGTAAGAAAACACCAAAGGAGACCTCTTTTAGAGTAGTTTCAACAATACTTGCATTTTCTATGAGTTTTTGAGAGATGGCTCTGTGACCACCACACAGCAAAGTACCAGTGACTTTAGGGTGACAGGGAGTCCTAACAATTCTAGGAGCGGCGCTTTTTACAACTCGGAAGACTTTAGAGAATTCTACATACTCTAAACCTCCGTTGACCATAATTTATCATCCAAATAAGTACACTGAGACTGGGAGTGGGTGTTATTAAAAATTATACTGGGATAAGCAAAAAGCAGTACAGTTATGGAAAAATTTTTAGTGCTTCTTACTGTGTATTTGTTAGAAATATAAAATTTCCAATATCTGACCTTCTGAGTCTGAATCTCTGCAATTACAGCATGGAATCTGCATTTTACATAAACTCTTCAGTTTCTTGGTAATTGAAATTTGAGACCCACTACTTTAATTTTTTTTTTTTTTTTACAAGTTGGGGTTTCTTTTTGTTTTTCTTCAATAATCTTCTTCTAAACATTTAATGGAGATCATGATTAACACAATTTACTAAGTAAATAATCCACATAGGGTACCTTTAGGGTACAGTCAACATGCAAAGTTAAAACTTGCTTTTTGTCTGCCATTTCCAACAGTGCTTTTATACCTACTATGGCTACTCAATTAAATACTTGGTTTAAATACTGTTAAATAAGTATAGAAGTATTATTTTCAAGCATTTTTCAAGGAAACTATATGACATTTCAACTACATTGTGACCTCCTTTACAAACTCTCATTGGGTACTTTATTATAATTTGTACATAACTTTGTTATAATTTAATAGACTTGCTAAGAAATAAACTTTTGGAACTCAATCCATTGTCTATTCTGAGACTATTAAGTTTTGTGACTTAGGCACATTGTTTTAAAATAAAAAAAAATCCTTCTACAATGTCCAACTCTCTTAGAACTTGTCTAATCCATCTAGTAAAGATCTCACTGAAATTTCTAGTAAGTAACTTCATTTTCTGGAATAGACACAAAGACTTTCTGACCTGTAATACTTTATAAATCCCTTGAGAATTAATATATATTACTTTGGATGTAAGAGAAAAGCCTCTAAAGTCCTTTTTCCATTCTTTAAAAAGACTAATAGTTTTAATATACATAAACATTAAATAAATGCATTAGGCCTATTATGGGTAAGTTATATATATGTTGAATATATAGTATATATTATATATAATATATATGTTGACTCTAAATAATATACATGTTGAATATACATTATACATATTCCTCAGTGGTTAAACAACTCAGAAATTGAGTTCATTATACTGTACACGGTAATGCCTAATTCAAAGTGTTACTTAATGTTCCTGCTAACCCTGGTTCTCCTTGTTTTTTTTTTTCTTAAAGAATCCATACGACTGCACCCTTTCTTCTTTTCCTTCAAAAGGTCCTATTTTAAAAAATCATGTTATCAATGGCATATTTTTAAATTGTTAATCAGATGTTTTGGGGAGCGTTCTTGTCATTTCACAGCCCTTCTAAAGTTGAAGTAGCATATTGGGTAGTGGTTCTTAACTGGGATGAGCACACAAATCACCTATGGAGCGTTTTTTTTTTTGAGACAGAGTCTCGCTCTGTCGCCCAGGCTGGAGTGCAGTGGCACGATCTCCGCTCCGCCTCCCGAGTTCACACCATTCTCCTGCTTCAGCCTCCCAAGTAGCTGGGACTACAGGCGCCTGCCACCATGCCCGGCTAATTTTATTTTATTTTTTTATTTTTTAAATTTTTTTTAGTAGAGACAGGATTTCACTGTGTTAGCCAGGATGGTCTCTCCATCTCCTGACCTCGTGATCCACCTGTCTCGGCCTCTCAAAGTGCTGGGATTACTGGGGCTCCACCCTAAACCTACTGAATCAGAACGTGTGGAATTGAGGCTTGTGTGTGTGTTTGTGTGTGTGTGTGCACACGTGCTCATGGACACTCCCAGTTAATAATTACTGCACTCAAATCCTTGTCTGACCACATAATAGTTGTGTGGCCATGTTATTTACTCCCTCTGAGATCAATTGCTACTCTAAAATGTGGGAGTTATCATACAGGATTCAAAAAGTAATTTTTGGTAATCAAAGTAAGACAACCAACATAGAGTGCCAAATTTCCCTCTATGTAAGGCAAATTTTCTTATTTAGCCTCTAAAAGGAATAATTTTATATGAATAATGTTCATTATACAATCTTTTTATGCTAGTTTTCAGTTAATCAGGCAGAGCTGACAGTCTCCATGAGGAATCATAAAAATAATCAACCTTATCCCAGAAGAATTGTCAACCAAGACAAAAGCCAGAGGGAAATTAATTTTCTTCACCTCTTAATATTTGATCTACAAAGAAATTTGTTTTGTGACTTTTCTTGCCTTTAGAATAGAAACTTGAGACATAACCTCTTGGAAAAATTTGCATATTATTTCTAACAAAGATGTTATGACCTTCTATCAGAGCTCGATGCCACTCAAGTTGCCATACAAGAACTAAGTTCCTATAGAGGTACAGTGACAGCTGTTGGGTTGAATGCCGGCAGAGAAATGAGAAAACATCAAGGTACTGGGTAATTCTGTTATTCATGGCTGTTTTCCAGATTGCTTCCTCTTTAAATGAACCCACAAGAAGTGTAGAGGTGAGTATAAGCTATGTTTCCTAGGAAACGTTAAAGGTAAAATTTCAAGTGTCAGAATAATTACTTTGACTCATTTGAGTCAATAGAGATGACAAATGTTAAAAGGGCCCAGAAAAGTTGCTCTTGCAGAATGCTTGTTTAGATTTCAGTATTTGAGAATGTTTTAAGTTACCCTGAAGTCTACTATAAAGTTCTACACCAAATTATTTTCAATTTAATGTATAGGGCAAACAAACTCTAATCATTCTTTTAGGAGTGAAGGTTGTTCACAGTACCTAATTATATACCTAATTATATAGTATTAGAACATCAGAAAGGATGAGCATCCCTGCTAGGAGCTGTGGGTTTAGGGCCCCAGGATGACCTGGGAAAGCTAGGCCTCCCTGGTATAGTTTCAATAAGCAGGAGCTTGGAGTAGAAGCAATATTTCTATTGTGATTGTACCAAGCACTGTGCCTGGCATAGAGTAGATGCTTAATTAAAATTTATTAAATAAATGAATGTTCGTGGATTACTCACTTAAGCTTGGTGAGCTGGCTTGATAATATCTGCCTGGGCAGCAAAAATAGCTCCAAATTCATTATTATTACCGGGAGAACAAATTCATATACAAAGGATATCATTTTTTCTTACCAAGTCAGTGTTTACCAAGAGAAGAAAACAGTAACAGTACAATATTTAGTTTAGCCAGATTTTAACATGGTGCCCAGCTCTCCTAAAGCACTGTATTGCAGATTAGGTTGGGGAAGATGTGTGTCAAAATTTTCTCTCAAGCTCCCTGCAAAAGCATCTCTTCCAATCTCCTGGTGGTTCCCACTCCCTTTCTGTTGAAGCCCGCCAGGTTTCCTGCCCATTACCACACACTCACAAACTGGCGGAAACATTCTTTGCTCCTCTTTTTGATAACCTTATTTTACAAAGAAAAAAAATGTCTAGAATTGGTATTTAAAAAAAAAAGCACAATAGCCTGATGCATACATCTCAATGCAGCCTAGGACAGAGAAGTCTCCAGTCTCCAGTGTATCTATGGCCGCTCCTCAGCTTCCCGTGTGCTCTGCTGGCCCACACTGCTTGCCAGCAGTCCTTACATCAAAAAGGTTGATAATGCATCCAGCCCTACCCTACTCTTCTGCTGGCACCATGCTCACAAAGCTGTTTTATAATTCTTATTCTCATTTTTGGAGATGCGCATGCATGGAAAAATTTTACACAATATGGAATGTTCTGGGGTAGGCAAATGGAAAATGAACATGGCCGCCTCTTCCCCCAGGATGTCCATATGTCTATTTTTTCTCACTATAACTTTACAGGGACTGTATTCATATGGTTCTGCTTTATGGGCTTATATGACTGATAAACAAACCTAACTCAGGTATTTTAATTCAGAGCAGAAGAGCTTCCGAAAACTGATACTTTCTGCTATGAATGTTCTGTTTCAAAATCTGGAACATCCAGGATATAAGATACATTGTCTTTTTTTTTTTTTTTTAAGGTAGGTTCCATTCAAAGTACAAACTCATGATAAAAATTGCTGTAGCAGGAGTGTCAGTCTGCAAATTGCTTTTCAGCTGAAGGAGCTTTGTTTCCTATTGAATAATAGCTCCCAGGCATTTCTACTTATGATTGGTGGAGGAAATCCTCCTGTCATAGCACATTAGGGTTTGATGCATTTGCTTGAAATCTCCAAATCTGCCAGAGAGGTACCTCTGTAGTAAAGCCACCGGCATAGTTTGCTACAGGGATCTGGGTGAACTTTCATCACAAATGTGAGTTAGCAATGTTCCTCCTCAAAACTAGGGAAGACCTACGTATGTCAAGGGTTCTGACCAATTGAAGCGCTACAAATTATCTGATCAAACCTGACCTATTTTAGATCTACTAGACCAGTCTAAGATAACCCAGAGCAGTAAGAACCTAAGAACAGGAACTTTCTGTTGTGCATAAAGTGTTGCTCCTGGTGGAGATGAGTTCTGACCTTCCTGAAGGAAGGTTCTATGTTTTAATTAAAGTACTTAGAGATCCTAAAATGATGCTCTTCTAGCAAGCACCCAGTAAATGCTAATGGTTTTCCTTTTTGAGGGGAGAGAGAAATCTTTGTCCATCATTCTGTGATAGTGTATATATAGCTAATGCAAATGCGAGTAGCCTCTTACATGGGGATTAGGCTCTAAATCTAATGAAAAAGACATATCATTACACACAGTAAAAATGACCCTAAGTTTCCTTTAAATTGACCGTAAAGTGTAGTATTCACGGTGTTGTTAACATAGCAATAATTACTATAACCCCAGATCTGAGAGCCTCTGAAAGCCTATATCCAAATGTGTGGACATTCAAGCCTTCCTTCCTTCTAGATTACTATCAGATTTTTGAAGTAAATGGAGAATGGATGATAAGGGATTGTAGAATAGTCTTGCCTGATCATAGCGATTATATTTTTGTTTTAAAATTAAGCATCTAAAATCAGTATATGTTTATATATTTCTTTATTTTAGAAAGGATTAAACAAGATGGTAAAGTTGCACCTTAGGTGGCACTGAATTCTAACATTGCGTAAATTATGCAACTCCATTATTTTTGAGGCATTAATTACATGACTGTAGATTATGTAACCATTTTGGGGGGCATATGGAGCAGGCAATTTTAGTTACTTAGTGTTTTCTTTAAATCACTTTAATTTGTCACCTTTTTTCTAGGCTTTTTAGCCACGGTTAATAGTGATAGTAATCAGGTAAGAGTATTAAAATCATAGATTATCTGGGTATGAAGGATCCTTTATCCACATATCTTCATTCATGTATTGATAATTCTCTAGAATATCTGAATTGACACTTTTTGAGTATGGTCATCCAACCATTTACACATACTCAATGTGTAGAATTGAATAAATGAACATTTTCTGAAGACTTTCAGGTTAGATTTTGTCAACTACTGAAATCTGGATTTCACTGTGCAATACTAGTGTTATGGACATAGTAAATCTGTCAAACAAGGAATTAAAGTAAGAGTAACGTGATTTGTTATTGGTGAGCATATACAGGATCCCAAGGACACTTGCTTTTCAAAGTACTCATATACCCACCTATTAAATCCATTCTAGAATATTGCTTTTGATCAATGTGAAGCTTGTTAGCTCTTGAAATTCCCCAACATAGTAGATTCAGCAATAAAATTTATCTGTCTCTAGTCTTCCAGCACCTTTCCCATTTCCCAAAATCCTTCCACAACAGTGGACAATGATTTGTTAATCTCATTTAGGAGTTTTGCAGATACTTGGATAGAGTTCATTCCATTCCAATTACTAGAATTCCCTTGGGAGGGCTACATGTTCTCTTTTCAAGGGCCAGATGTTTGGTGTCAATCTTGATGTTCACAATTCTTTCTACTGTCTTCTGATATGATGTGCTTATGTGATGTGGGGGTTTTGCAAAGCTTGTCACTGGGACCCCCACTTTACTTTTAGTTAAGACACAAAGGTTTTTATCTGGTAATTTATGAAATACAAATCTATTTCCATCAAGAATAAGAACCTCGGCAAGATGTTTTTGATCCTGGTGTGTCCTAGCATTCCATCATTCTCAAATGGTGCCAGTGGTGGCACAATTCATGACCACCAGGCACACAACCTCCCATAGCAGCAGCCACTGCCACACACCACAACCCCACTGCTATTCTCAATGACTTGTTTTAATGCAGTCTAATAACTTCCCCCACAAAGAGCTCTTTCATATAGAGAGTTGCCACAGAAATGAAAAACCCTATATAGGGTTTTTCATATAATGAATATAATGACACATTCATATAATGAATACATATATACATACATATAATACATTCATATAATGATCCAAGCAGAGTAATTCAGAAATCCACCAACTTAAACATTTATCTTTTCTTTATGCAGGGGGTACTTATTAAAAAATTATAGCTTACCATTTGGTAATTGACTAAAATATTTCTGTGTTCTCTTTGTGCCACTGAAACCTGATAGACTGATTTTGCTGCTGAATTGAGATAAAAGTATAGTTTCTAGCATGGCGCTTAGCACATAGTAGATACTGAGTCAAAGTGAGTTTGTTTCTCTTACCATGGCCTTGGTGGTACTGCTTCATTTTATACCTTCAATAATCAGAAATGGCAAGAAAGGAGGGTGGAAGGTGAAGGGGGAATATAAGTATTTACTTGAATACATCTCAGGCTATTCCTAACACACACTATAAATGCATCAGTTATACGCTGTTGACCAACTCCCTGATCAAAGCTTCCCAGTGGCTTCCAAGGCTCCAAGGTCCTATCTAATCTGTTTCCCCTCTGCCTCATTCTGTTCCAGCCACAGTGACCTCCTTGATGTTCTTCAACACACCAGGCACAATCACACTCCAGGGTCTTTAACTTTATTGTTGCTGCTACCTGGAATACTGTTCATTCAATATTTGCATGGTTTATTCCTCACTACATTCAAGTCCTAGTTCAGATATTTCCTTAGCAAGGTTCCCTCATGACACCTAAAAATCATAATCTTTTCTTTGCTTAGGCACTCTCCATCTCCCTTACTCTCTTTTATTTTTCCATAGTATTTATTACTCTCTAATGTCCTATATAATTTACTTATGTGGAATGTTTATTGTCTGTATCTTCCTATACATGTACAAATACACAGAGACACAGACACACAGATGTACACACAGAATGTAGGCTCCATGAAGGAAGGGAATTTTTTCTTCTGCCCACTGCTGTATTCCCAGTGCCTACAAAAGTATGCTTGGAAGTAGTAGTTTGCACAATAAATATTAATTAACTTAAAAAATGTAAATGGGCCGGGCGCGGTGGCTCAAGCCTGTAATCCTAGCACTTTGGGAGGCCGAGACGGGCGGATCACGAGGTCAGGAGATCGAGACCATCCTGGCTAACACGGTGAAACCCCGTCTCTACTGAAAAATACAAAAAACTAGCCGGGCGCGGTGGCGGGCGCCTGTAGTCCCAACTACTCGGGAGGCTGAGGCAGGAGAATGGCGTGAACCCGGGAGGCGGAGCTTGCAGTGAGCTGAGATCCGGCCACTGCACTCCAGCCTGGGCGGCAGAGCGA
Source organism: Macaca mulatta (assembly GCF_049350105.2). Lineage (NCBI taxonomy): Eukaryota > Metazoa > Chordata > Mammalia > Primates > Cercopithecidae > Macaca > Macaca mulatta. The sequence continues at coordinate 112,784,309 of NC_133409.1, forward strand.
GACTCCGTCTCAAAAAAAAAAAAAAAAAAAAAAAAAGTAAATGAAGGACTATTCAGGAATGCAACCTGGCAGAAAAGTAAGACACCCCTATATTTGGCCAAGTGATCGGTATTCACTAACACTTAGTGGAACTGGAAACTTATTATCTGGGCATTACAAAGAGCAGTAAGGCCCAGATCATGTGGACTGATGTTTGATTTTATAGTCGTTGTTGCTACTTTATGGTTCTCCAGCACTGAGACCAGAAACATGTATGGTTCATCACAAATGCAGTCTGGATCCCTTCTAAGCCATTATGCTCAGCACCACCAGAATTATTGGTCTCAAAGTAAAATTTGACTATGACTCTTGTCTGCTTAAGGTTCTTCAGTGATTTTCCACATTTTTCAAGATAAAGTCTAAGTGCATAAAACTAGTATGCTAGTTCTTCATTTACTCATTATTACCAGCCCTCTGTGCACAGAGTAATATTAAAGCACTTGCAGTTTCTCAGAAATGCTATGTTCTCTGCTTTTGTAAACTTGTTTCCTGATATTTATCAATTCTACCCTATTTATTTTGCCAACTTCCGCACCTTTGAGTTCCAATACAGGTCTCATCTTTTCTGAAAAACCTTCCTTGTACTGCCTAGGATGCATTAACTTACCTTCTACGTCTTAGCAGACGAGATCTGCCAGTTTCTTCTTGTAGTTCTGCCAACTTTTAACGTTTTACTTTATGGATTAACCCTCTTTATCTATGACAATGTTTTTCATGATCTTAAACTTTATTTCATCTGATTTTAAAGCTGTATCAACTCCCTTTGGTTTGTTTTCTTGGTAGTTATTTTCTCACAATTTTATTTTTAATATTAATGTGTTATATTTTTAAGTGGGTTGCTTATAAGCATAATATTGTTAGTTAAAATGTATTACCTGTCATTCTTTGTCTTTTAATTCAAGTATGTAGCCAATTTTCACTCACTTGGTTAACAGTATATTTGTGCTTTTAAAAAATTTCTCCTTTTCGTCTTTTTGAGCTAATTAGGTTTTTTCCCCCTCTTCTTAGTTTTTCTGTCTGCTAGTTTTGGAATTGCAGTCTTGAACTCTATAATTTTAGTGCTTACTCTAATTTCTAATATGCATACACAACTCAATACAGTTTAATCAGTATATTTACCCACTTTTGGAATAATACAAGGACCTTTGAACACAACTTCAATCACCACCACTATCAACAACTGATATGCTGTTGTCTTGCTTTTTAATTGTATTAATTATATGCAAATTAAATATTATTTTCAATTATTTATAGTCAACATTTGTTTAGATTTATGTATTCATCATACTTTCTTGTATCTCAGATCTTCTGATATGGTTTGGCTGTGTCCTCACCCAAATCTCATCCTGAATTGTAACTCCCACAATTCCCACGTGTCATGGTAGGAGGTGACTGCATTATGGGGGTGGGTCTTTCCTGTGCTGTTCTTGTGATGGTGAATAAGTCTCATGAAATCTGATGGTTTAAAAAAAAGAGAGTTTCCCTGCACAAGTTCTCTCTTTGCCTGCTGCCACCCAAGTAAGATGTGACTTGCTCCTCCTTGCCATTCAGCATGATTGTGAGGCCTCCCCAGCCATGTGGAACTGTGAGTCCACTAAACATCTTTTTCTTCTAGTCTCAGGGATGTCTTTATCAGCAGCATAAAAATGGACTAATACATCTTCCTTTAAGAAAATTTTCCTTCTTTCTTAGAACATTTTTATTCTGATAATCCTCTTAAAATTTATTTGCAATTGTTTTCCAGTAGTTTTTAACACTATAACAATTAGCTTTTTCAATCTATTTGCTTATAATTACATAATAATGCTCATCATTCTTTTTTGTCTTTAGATAAGACAACCTTTCTGGGGCAATTTGCCCTTTCATTTAAGTAGATCTTTTAGGAAAATACATGTGTGAGCGTTTCTGGGTAATAAATTATTTAGTTTCAGTTTTTAATATTTATTTTTTGGAATGACCAAAAACAAAGTTGTTTTGCTTTTGTGCTTGAAAGACATACCATTACACTTGTCAGTAATTTATCTCTCAGAACTTTAAAATAATTATTTCAGCCTTCTATATTCCATTATTGCTAAGAATTGTCAGTCTAATTGTCATTCTATGTTATCTGTTTATTTTCTCTGGCTTCTTATGAGACTATTCTGTGTTCTACAGTTTGTCTATACTGTGTATGGATTTCGTTTTATTACTCCACTTTGGAACGAATTTGGCTGCTTGAATTGGATAACTGCTGTTTCTCTTCAATTCTGAAAATTTCTTAACAATTATGTTCTAAAATATTTCCTCTTCTCTACAATTCTGTATTCTTTCTGGAATTCTGATTAAATGTACCTTTTAACTTCTCTTTCATATTTTTCATCCTTTTCCTCTTTATACTGCATTCTGGGTAATTTCTTCATGTCTATATTTTACTTTACTAGTTCTCTCTTCAGTTGTGTCTAAGATGCTAATGTTTACTACACATGCGCACACACACATACACATAATAATTTCTATAAGTTATATTCATTCTTCTTTCAGGCATGATGCCTCTGTATCTCTAAGTTCCCTTGCTCCCCACCCATATTTATGGAATGCTCTTTTATTTATTGAAGATTTTACTTGTGTATTTTACGTTCCAAAACTGCCTGACACACCATCTGTAATCTTTGATAGTCTGAGTCTGTCATTTGTTTCTTTTGCTGACCCTCACTCATGTTAGCTCATGCTCGCTGGGTATTCATTTGTTAGAATTCTTGGAGTCTTGGGGTAAGGGTTATTCTCCCAGAGAGGATTTTCTTCTGCTTATGTGAGGTGTGAACTTAGGTTTGGGGGAACACACAGATAATGTGAATTCAAATTGACACTGATGTAAGAGCTAGGAGATGTTTTTCCTTCCTTCAATGAGATCCAAGGTTGAAATAGATTAATTTTTTTAGCCTCTCACTTTCTGAGGTGGTTACCTCACCTGATTTTATTATTTATTTGCAGCAATTGTCCTTAAGCAGTTTTTGCTTTACTCGGGACCCTCTTACCAGCTAGAAGGCTCTGCTTCCTTTCCCTTGAGCATGTGTGATCTAAGCTCTCAGCCACTAGGCAATGGAAGAAGCACATGGCAGATGTCAACTATTTTCTCTCTGAATTCAAAATCCCTCCTTAATTTAGGCCTTTAAAGGGCTCCCTTATTTTTTTTGTCAGCTCAACTATGTATTTTTGTAAGTGATGTTATAAAAAGGATTTTCAGAGTACATATTCCATCATATTGTTAGAAAGGTAAGTCCTTCTCATAGTGCTTCAAATTTCTCATTTTATAATATTTAGTATATTCTTTTAAAAAATTTAAAAAGTTTTTTAGAGAGAGGGTCTCATTACGTTGCCCAAGCTGGACTTGGAATCCTGGGCTCAAGTGATCCTCCTGCTTCAGCCTACCAAAGTACATTCTTTTGTAAATGTCAAATTTTTTATCTTTTTCAGTTGATTGTGTTCACCCTGAGGTCATGAACCATTTCTTACCATGTAATAATTTATTTAGTCAAGAAATAATAAGTTTCTGTTATTTACTAATGCACTGATGTACCAACCTGGTTGTATATATAAAGGTAGTCAAAATTGAAGTGTTTCCTGCACTTACGAAGCTGACAAATTAAAAATAATACAAGCTAATTTTTGTTGAATCATTTCTTATTTAGAAAATTGCTTAGTTGTTCTGATACTCTATGTTTATTGTCTCATATTAATCTTCATAACTATCCTATGAATTTGCCATTATTAATATTTCATTTTAAAGATGGGGTAACTGAGGCTGAGAGACGTGACTTGTGTGTAGCAAGAGAGGAGTATAATAATTATTATTATTAGCTAGCCATGACCTACACTTAAAAATTTTTAATTATCTTGCTGGGCAAGGTGGCTCACATCCGTAATCCCAGCAATTTGGGAGGCCGAGGTGGATGAATCACTTGAGCTCAGGAGTTCAAGACCAGCCTGGGAAACATGGTGAAACCCTGTCTCTACCTAAAATACAAAAATTAGGTGAGCATGGTAGTGTGCATCTGTGGTCCCAGCTACTCAGGAGGCTGAGGTAAGAGGATCGCATAAGCCCAGGAGGCAGAAGTTGCAGTGAGGCAAGATTGCACCACTGCTCCCCAGCCTGAGTGACAAAGCAAGACTCTGTCTCAGAAAAAGAAAAAAAAAAGTATCTCATTCTATTGAATTTTTATAATGATTTTCTATTGCTATAGACTCAACACTATACATGGTTTCAGAGATTCACTTGGACACATCAAAAGGAAAGTGAGGATGTATCTCTGAGGATGGACTCTCTATGCATACACAACGCTCTTTTTCTGATACTCTTTCTCACTGTTGCTTGCAAATGCTCTATTCTGATGACTTTTTTTTTTCCAAGTGTATTTGTTTCATATTGGACTTTTCCTTCTTTTTTCTTTATACTTCTTTTCCTAAATCCTTTAAAAGGTTTTGGCTCTGAATTTTCAAAAGGAGTCTATAAAATCCAACAATCAAGGATTTTTAATATAGCATGAGTTGTGAAAAGTAGTTTTTACCAGGATTTGTAGGCTCTGGGTTATATCTTGATTGAGGAGGGAGTATCTTCAGGCAAGAACATCATTCTAATCATGATGTAAAACTTTCAAATAATTCAAACCTCAGTTGTTTTATATGTATCAGGTTTTTAAATTGAGTTATATCTTTGAAGATCTACTTGATGTGACAGAGATTAATCTCATCATATAAATTCTGAGAAACTAAAGAAGTCTTATTGTATATGCCCTTAAGAATATTGATTCTTATAAGCAATAACCATAATGATCACTATGTCATATATAGTTGCATTTAATTAATATGCATGACATATTAATTAATGAAATATTAATGACATCCTTTCAGCAGCAACTTGTACTTATTCAGTGGTACTTGTACTTCTTTGGCATTTGAAGTACCACCTTACACTTCTTAATCTGCCTTATTTTAGGTGCCTACTTTTTGCATTCTTTGTTCTATCCATTTCCTTATATTTTGTGGCAGCCCAGGTGGCCACCTGGTCTCCTCTTATTCTCACTCCTTGGCTGCTGTGTAATGAGCTTCAGCATAAGATTTTCCTGCAGGTAGCAATGGGAACTTTTCTGTTCAGTTCTTCTGCACCCCTGGCTCCTGTGCATATACAATGCTCTCTTTCTGATGTTATCTCTTACTGTTCCTTGCAAATGCTCTATTTTTTTTACTTCTTTCTTCCTGAGTCAGCTCTATCCCAAGTGTATTTGCTTCATATTGGACTTACTCTTCTTTTTATTCCTTTTCTTAAACCTTTTAAAAGTTTTTGGCTCTGAATTTTCAAGAGGAATCTATAAAAATCCAACAATGGACGTTTCAGTGATTTTTTTTAATAGAGCATGAGCTCAGCAGAAAAAGTAGTCTTATCAGGATTTTTCATGTTATAATTTCTCACTTTGTTTTACAAAGACAGCACACACACACACAAAAAAAACAAAAACAAAAAAACAAAACAAAACAACAACAACAAAAAAAAAAACTGTTCGTTTGAGAACAGGAGGCATCAACTCCTCTACAAAGTAATGGTAGTATAAATAAATAGATAGAAACAGTGTATAAGGAAAAATCACGTTGTTAAACATTTTGAGACCTGCAGAGCATGGGTGCTGTTCTTATTTTCAGTTGCTCTCATCAGACAATGATTACTTGACACTCCTTAAGAGTAAAGCAGGAAGATTGGTGAACATAAGGTTCATAACTGCTGGAAATCTCACAGAAGAGTGGGTTTCTGATGGATCTTAGGCCTGTGATTAATTACAGACCAACAAATGCATGAGTCATAACTTGTTAGTCACATTAAAATTATCTAAATCAAGTTGAAGACAAAATGGGATATAGATCTATTTTTCCCACATGAAAAAAAGTTGCTTCCAAAATTAAAGACCATAAAGCTCTTATGATGATGCAAGTATATACTGTTGTCAAACCTCCATGTATTCTTTGGAAAGTCACCTTATAATCAGCACCAACCCAGCAGAATGCAGAGACATGAGTTAAACCATTCCTAGAATGTATATGATGTGTGCTGATCAAAGGGAAGAAAATAAAAGCAATATGTCCATACATGTGCATAATTACTCCCAAACCCTCAAAAGTGAATTTTAAAATGTTGATTTTTAGAAAAATGAATACCCAAAAGTTAAAGAAAAGCCAAGTAAAAGGACCAAAATTTTGAGCATTTAAATCTGATTCTCTTAACTTTATACAATATGATGTCTTGGACTTTCCCTGAACACATCACCTGCGGATGGATTCTCTCACTCATTCCACTGCATTTAGGCGCATTTTTAGTTTTAGTTTTATGGTATCTTATGTACTCAGAGGAAGGTCCCCCAAGATTTGCTTGTGCAAGTTCAGGCCTTTTATAAAGAGTATTCCCTAGTTGATGCCTATACCCTGCTCTGCATTACTAACAATTATGCAAATAAATCTTAGAACCACCCACATCTGCTTTTAACATGATGCTCTCTTTGTATAGCAGGACTAAAATTCAGAGATTAAATATATCTGTGATAGCACAGGTCTTTTAAAATTTAAATTGGGGTATTTTGGCCTTTGAAGTGGCATCATATATTTTACAAAATTATTACTTAATGGGAAAGTATACTGTCTTTTTGTTTTCCTTATTCTATTCATTTAAAAAATTAAGTGCATGGGCAAGTGTCCAGATAAATTTACTCATTTCCATCCTTTTATTTTTTTAATCAGTGAATAGACAATCAAAAATCCTAAAAATAATGACTTAATTACAGAATCACCACTGAAAACAGTCTCAAAAGGTAATCTATGTACAGCCGGGTGTGGTGGCTCACGCTTGTAATCTCAGCACTTTGGGAGGTTGAGGCGGGCAGATCACCTGACGTCAGGAGTTTGAGACAAGCTGGCCAACATGGCGAAACCCCATCTCTACTAAAAATACAAAAATCAGTTGAGCATGGTAGTATGTGCCTGCAATCCCAGCCACCTGGGAGGCTGAGGCAGGAAAATCACTTGAACCCAGGAGGTAGAGACCATAGCGAGCCGACATTGTGCCACTGCACTCCAGCCTGGGCAACAGAGTGAGACTGTCCCAAAAATAAAATAAAATAAAAAGGGAGTATAATCTATTCCCTGGCTTTTATCCAAGGTAGCAGTTTGCTTGTACTTTTACTTGTAACACTTTTAAAATTCTGCTTGAAATTAGTTGGTCACATCCTCATTCGTCTGCTTTAGTACACTGAAATCTCTTCAAAGAAATGTTGACAGATAATATCTTTGACTATCTTATCATGCTTGTCACATGATTGGTGTGCAATAATCGTTTATTAAGTGAAATCTAAAAAACATGGGTTTCTATCTGTTTTAAAAATCTCCAGAGAAAATAATCAGAGACATACTTGAAGAAGAAGTGAAAATGGGCTTAAAACCATTTACGTCCAAATTGAAGTCCATTAGCTCTAATTCCGTTCTTCATAGAGCTAAAGAACTAGTTGATGGTTTACCGTTGAGGATTCTAAGGGATTGAACCTGCAGCCTGGATTAGGGCCCTGTGTCCATCCACTGATAGCTGTGTGGCCATGAGCAAGCCACTAAACTTCGCCAGGACTGATTTTCTCATCCCTAAGATGGTGATGATAAGAGTTTCCTTCCTCTGTGGCTTTCTTAAGGTTTAAGTACAATACAGATATAAAATATTTAGCCCTGTTTCTGAAATGTAGTGACAATCACTCATTAAAAGTTGGCTATGATCATCATTACCATCATCATATCAGCACTGTCCAGTTGGATACAGAATCTTGTCGACATCTTTAATCCTCTCTGCTCCATCAATCTTGGATCAATCCAACTGTTTATGCCTTTGCTCTTGGTATCTGGCCTTTAAGGGCTATGAATCCTACCATTTAACACTGTACTGGACATTCTAGTGAAAGCAATAATACAAAGAAACTGAGTTTTAGCAGGGTAGAGAAAAAAGTTGACATAATTTATATATAATATCCAAGATAATAGAAAACCTAGTAAAGCTAATTAGGTAATTCAGCAAGGTTGCCAGGATATAAGACCAAAACACAAAAATCAGTAGTGCCACTCTGCAACCACAACAGCAAAGTAGAAAATGAAATAGCATAAAAAGGCACTATTCACAGAGGCAACAAAAGCTTTAAGATTCTCAGGCATAAATATAACAGATACATGCATATGTCTGTAACCTTCATTGTGACTCGCAGAATACCAGAATTTGGCCACACAAGTGCTTGGATAGCAAGTGCTATCGTCTGAATAATTGTGTCCCCTTCAAATTCATATGTCAAAACCCTAAGTCCCAAGGTAATGATATTAGGAGGCTGGGCCTTTAGGAGGTAATTAGGTCATGGAGGTCAAGCCTCATGAATGGGACTAGTGCCATTATAAAAGAGACACAAGAGAGACCCCTCGCCCCTTCCACCATGTGAGGACACAGCTAGGTAGTTTCGTCTATGAACCAGAAAGCAGGCGTTCGCCAGACACTGAATCGGCTGGCATCTTGATCTTGGACTTCCCAGAGTTAAAACTGTGAGAAATAAATTTCTGTTGTTTATAAGCCACTAGTTATATTATTTTGTCATAGCACCTTGAAAAGATAAAGACAATATTTTTTGGATATATGTTCTTTCGAATTTTTCTATAAATTCTGTCATTTTCCAAACAAACCATAAACAGTTTTCCCTGGGGAAAGGGCAGACTGAAAAAGTGATTTGATCTTGAGTAAAGATCCAAGATTAGACATAACAATTAAGAAAAAGAAATCAGGAAGCAGAGAGTTGTTCTACCAGATGTTATAAATATGTAGTAATCAAGAATATTGGTGGCTACAGGGATAGAAGAAAAGCAGATCTGTGCAAAAGAATATTAAGCTCAGGAGCCTACTTGAGCATATATTGATCTTGGTATTAAAAACCAGCAAAGAAAATAGGAAAATGGACTGAACATGATATTGGAACAGTTGCCACTGGAAAGGAATACAAAATAAATTAGACTTAAAAAAAATCATACACAAAAAACCCTCCAAATGATTTAAAGACCTGAATGTGAAAAAAGAACTTGAGACATCTCAGAAATTTAGGAGACTCTCCTCATTACATTAGGGCAAGAAACTATTTTTAATATCATAAGACACAAAACACAAGATGATTAAATAAACTGTTAAATTGTCTATGTAGACACCATACATCTCTACAATAAAAGGTACCACAATGTTAGAAGTAAAGAGCCTAAGAGAAGATGTATATTAACATATATGGTAAATATTTAGAATATGAAACATCATTTAGGAAAAGAAAAAGATACAAAGACAGAAATGGGCAAGAATATGGACAAGAAATTCATTAAACAGAAATCCTACACAGGAAATAAAAATACGAAAAGATACTCAATCTCATTTGTAATGAAGGCAGTGAAAAGTAAAACAATGAAGAGGAGTAATTTCTTACAATAAGTGGCCAAAAATTAAAACATTTGGCAGTATCAAGTATTGGTAAGAATAAGGAGAAATTGGAAATCCCATATCTCCCACCACTCTTGGAGGGAGTGCAAATTGTCAGCCCAGTTTGAAAGGTGATTTGTCAATATCTAGTAAAATTAAAAGTGAGCAGAACCTATAACCTAAAAATTACACTTCTAGATTTAGACCCCAGAGAAACTGGCAGATAGTGATAGAGACATAACTAAGGATATTTGTTTACAGCATTGTCTCTTATAGTCAAAAATTATATATAACATAGAAAGAAACATAATGTTTCATGAAAACATAATGCTTATCTAAAATATGACTATAACATTATGATTTATATAAAGAAAAAGACTCAGCAGCAGCTGAGAGGGATACACAATCTTAGCAAATCACATCTAATTATACAAAGGTTAGACATTCTCCTAATTTAATCACATAATTTAATATGGCAACTAATAAAATGGCATATTCAGAATGGTGAAAGAACAATAGTCTGAAAGGGAAATAAATGAGATAAGACATTTTATATTAGAACAAAATAGTTTTTAACAAGCCTTAATAAAATTTAATTTAAAGGTAAAATGAACTTCATGAAGTTCACATGAACTTCAAAAAATATCTCTCCTAGCTCAGTCATTAAATATGCTGGGAAAATGTCACCATTTCTTTCTCATGAGTAACAATTTGACCTGCACCCCTAATGCCCAGAGTTTGGTCTCTATATTCCATAAAAGTAGCCAGCCAGGATTCCTTGAAGAGTAATTGATTCCTTTTCATGGGGTAGAGAAAATAAAGTTGTATTCCAACTATGTAATTGTTACAGGGAAGCGAGAATGCTTTCAAAGATGTCTGGGAATGGTTCTGTAAGGGGGAAAAAAAAGCCTCCTGGGGTTATGACAATCAGAGTACCAAAAAAGAAAATGATAATCCTATCAAAGGTCATGAGCTCATAATGTTACACAAGCTAGGACAATGGTGGAAGATATATGAAAGCAAAGGCATTTATGGATTTTTCTTTCTCTTTTTCTTTCTTTTCTTTTCTTTTCTTTTTTTTTTCTGAGACAGAGTTTCACTCTTGTTGCCCAGGCTGGAGTGCAATGGCGCAATCTCGGCTCACTGCAACCTCTGCCTCCCGGATTCAAGCGATTCTCCTGCCTCAGCCTCCCAAGTAGCTGGGATTACAGGTGTATGCCACCATGCCTAGCTAATTTTTTGTATTCAGTAGAGATGGGGTTTCACCATGTTGGTTAGGCTGGTCTCGAACTCCCGACCTCAGGTCATCCGCCCACCTAGGCCTCCCAAAGTGCTGGGATCACAGGCATGTGCCACCGTACCCGGCCTATGGATTTTTAACAACATCTGTAGAAGATACTTAACTGAAACTTAAGTGTATTGTATTTTATTTGCCTCAGTTTCATTAGAAAAAGTCAGAAGGTAAACATTCAAGGAGTCTGTGGTAAAAAGTTCCGTATGAGATCTGCAGCCAATGAACGTACGAAAAAAAGCTCATCATCACTGGTCATTAGAGAAATGCAAATCAAAACCACAATGAGATACCATCTCACACCAGTTAGAATGGCAATTATTAAAAAGTCAGGAAACAACAGATGCTGGAGAGGATGTGGAGAAATAGGAACACTTTTACACTGTTGGTGAGAGTGTAAATTAGTTCAACCATTGTGGAAGACAGTGTGGCAATTCCTCAAGGATCTAGAACCAGAAATGCCATTTGACCCAGCGATCCCGTTACTGGGTATATACCCAAAGGATTATAAAACATTCTACTATAAAGACACATGCACATGTATGTTTATTGCAGCACTGTTCATAGTAGTAAAGTCTTGAAACCAACCCAAATGCCCATCAATGATAGATTGCATAAAGAAAATGTGGCACATATACACCAAAGAATACTACGCAGCCATAAAATGGAATGAGATCTTGTCCTTTGCAGGGACATGGATGAAGCTGGAAGCCATTATTCTTAGCAAACTAACACAGGAACAGAAAACCAAACACTACATGTTTTCACTCATAAGTGGGAGTTGAACAATGAGAACACGTGGACACAGGGAAGGGAACAACACACACCAGGGCCTGTCAGGTGGTCAGGGCAAGGAGAGGGATAGAATTAGGACAAATGCCTAATGCATGCGGGGCTTGAAACCTAGATGACAGGTTGATAGGTGCAGCAAACCACCATGGCACATGTTTATCTATGTAACAAACCTGCACATTCTGTACATGTATCCGGGAAATTAAAGTAAAACAAAATAAAAAAAATGGGTGAGAGTGACAATTAAGGGATGCATATGGGATAGACCATGAGAAACCATTTCTCTGCAAAAGACTACTTGACACCGCAGCAGATGGTACTGTGAGGAAGATCCCATCCCAATGATCACTGGCTCTGCCATGTAAGAAATAACACTCAGGATCATGTGTTTTAGTCTCAAATCTCTCACCATAATCCAAATCTGCAAACATACCTAGGTCCTAATTCTGTGCTCTGTAAACTTGATCTTTAATTAAACAGCCAGTTTGAGATGGTTATTTTGCTTCTGTGACAAACAATTTTAACTCTTGATAGTATGACACATGATGGAGATGGAAAAAGACAGGAAACAAATGCTTAGTATAGTACTTTTGTATTAAATGCAAGTATAGTAATGATTTATATCTTTTTTGTTAATTTTAACTTGTGCTATCTGCTTTTTAAAGAGAGGCATTTAAAGGAATCTGACATAAAAGACCCGAGATTTTAATTGAAATACTTACAAATATTTACCTTAATTTTTAATCAATATTTAGATGCTCAAGGCAATCTGATTTATTAGAACTATCCACTTAGGCATATTGTTTACAAGCAGTGTTTGAGTGCTTAGGAATATTTTATTGTTTTTATGAGTATTTGAAAGTCTGCTTTCTGGGTGTTTGAAGTGCTAGAAACAGATATATCCAATTTGTGGTTTTCATCATTCTTTTGCAGGGACAGAAAACCAAACACCGCATATTCTCACTCATAGGTGGGAACTGAACAATGAGAACATTTGGACACAGGAAGGGGAACATCACACACCGGGGCCTATTGTGAGGTGGGGAGAGGGGGAGGGATAATATTAGGAGATATACCTAATGTAAATGACGAGTTAATGGGTGCAGCACACCAACATGGCACATGTATACATATGTAACAAACCTGCACATTGTGCACATGTACCCTAGAACTTAAAGTATAATAAAAAAAAAAAGAAAAAAAATGTTTAAGAGAGCTTGCTTAATTTTTCTTTAAATATTTTCAAATATATAGGGAATTTTAACCTATTAAATGCATAAACCAATGGAATATTAATTCAAGAACAATTAAAGCTGATATGTTAATATATTCACAAAATTACTAGTTTTAAATTTGTAAGTTTACTCTAAACTTATGAAAAACTAGGCTTTGTAATTAAAACTCTTTTAAACAGGATAATAATTTAGAGATAAATAACTAACTATAAATGTTGTTTTCTGTATAAAAAAGACACCTTCCCTAAGATATCAAAAAGCCAATTGATGAGGTCAAGTGAAAAAGCAATTACAGAAAATATTATATCATGTGACATAATTTCTATTAAAAAGAAAAGTAACACAATCTATACATTATATATATGGGTTACCATGTAAATAATAATAAAATATAGAAATGTAAACTGAGGAAGGGAAGATGGCATATGAAATTTTATCTGAAATATTTTTCAAAACACTAAAATAATCATAACAAAAAGTTAATATTTGTTTATTGATAGCAGGTACATTGGTGGTGATAATATTATTTTATGTTAAATTTATTTCAATTAATATTTCTGATATAAAAATTCAAATAAAAATACATGAAGAACCCAAGGGACCAATAGAAATAGTGAATTGGACATAGATTTGGGCTACTAAAAGATAGATTTACTGGGAAGATGATGATTGAGTAATTAAAATTACATAACAAAACGTTTTCATTTAAAACAAAGCAAGAATGAAAGAAGTTTCTGCCAAGATGTTTCACACATTATGACTGATTAACAAACAGTGACAACTTGACATTTGTTGTGCTCTTTTGACAAAATAATGTGCATCTGAGAAAAATGGTAACTGGTGATGAAATATGTCCAATAAAACCTGGAAATAAACAATTAAAGTCTGCCCTGGAAACTCCAATATGGAGAAAAGTTTACTTGTGAAAATCTAAGTGAAGTGAATGTTGATTTATTCCTGTGATACAAATGACATTATTGGAGAATTCATATTATTGGATAAAATGCTCAATTAAATTGATTGCTGTAGAGGAATAACGATACATCTGAGAGATTCTGCATAAAACAAAACCAAGGGATTGTGTGGCTGTGTTCTAAATGCCTTCAGGCTGCTTTTAAAAATGAAATTAATCTCCCCAGACAAATATCTTCCACCAGTTTAGACAATCGAAGGGAATATGCTGTAGGATTTTCAGGCAATTTCAGAACCACATCCCCAAAGTATTTTCATTAATGGTAACAGTATTGGAAAAAATGTGTACAATGTTATTTAAAGAAAATAATAATTGGCTACGATATAAACCCTGCTATATGTTTTTGAGAAATGTGTTTTTCCATTTTGTACAGATGTAATCATTTTACGCTTTTGTGCATACTTCTAAATACAAGTATTTCAGAGAAGTGTGTAACTCAATGAAGCACGTGGGCTAGGGACCGAAATCTTGTTCTGCCCTTCAACTAGAGTGTGACGCTAAATTTCTTGTGTGCTGTGAGGAATGAGGACAACGTAAGGTACCTAGCACAGTGCCAGGTTTGTGGCAGGCACTCAGTAAAAGGTAGCTGTTATTATTATTATTATTTATGGTATCATTATTTATTTGACAAAAGGCCTTTTGGCTGTTTTTCTTCTCATTAATTCTTCCCATTGGATTTGAGGAAGAACAGGTTTTCCTCTTTTGGTCTTAGTTATTTCAGTGATTAAAGTGAAAATAAATCTTTCTGCAAAATCTCATTGTCTGATTGTTAAATAATTTGCAATAAATATTTATGTAGATAAACCATCCAGGTCCCAGACTCTATTTATTCCCATTTCTACAACTTTATTACCTTATCTGATCTAAGAAATTTAGTGCATATTTATCTCTTCTAGGTAGATGAATGAATTCACTTTGTAAAAGTTTTCTAAAAAATTATACATAACCATGTCTAGCATATCTAATTAGGTAAAATTATTCATAATGTATTTTCCAGAAAACTAAAACCATGGTATTCCTTTATTTTCCTACTCTGAATATAGCCAAGGACAAAACTATTTGTCCTTTCAGGTTTGAGAGAGGCATTCTCATTTAGCTTAAAAACTATGATTTTTAATGCTTAAAGGATATCATAATTAAAACATTAAATATAATATCAGCTGGATTTAGAAATATAAATGTAAATAAAATATAAGTGAAGATATAACTCTTTACTTATATCTAAGTAAACTGAGAAGCTTTAATCTAAAAATACATTCCAGACTTTATATATTACTGAGTATAATGGTTTATATAGCCTTTTCTCAACTCATAATTATCAACGTACTTGCTGTCATTAAAGTTTTGTAAAAGATATATGTATATATGCACATAAGAGAATAATTTTAAATATAAGCATATGTATTAAATTATTATCTTAGAATGTTTCTGGTCTGAGAGACTAGCTCATCTCATTGTCTAGGAAACAAGAAAACAGTTTTTCTAGATTATTTTTAATGTACGAAAAACACTACTCCTATTGAGATGCTCTGGAAATGTAATTAAATACTAAGATTGCTACTAACATGATTAAGGAGAAAGTACAGTTAGGCTCTTCTAAGCCAGTTAAAACCATTGTGCCAGTTGCCTTACTCAGTAATAAATCACATCTGATATCTGGAAGCAGAAATATCATGTAAGCACTTCTGTTCTTTTCCTGTCCATGAAAGGTTGGAGGATTGTATTAGAGTAAGATTTTTTATGGGGTCAAATAAAATCTCATGCAGATTGTACAAGTACCTGCAGAACTGCTTTACTTACTGGGATTTGAGGTTGTTTTGCAAAATTGATGGTATACTTCAGGAAGGGCACACCATATTGGTGACAGATGTAACACAGAACCTTAAACTACAATAATGGTTTTTAAATTACCCAAGGTGCATGTCTCATTCCAATAAGTAAATACAAATAAAAACATTTAACTCAAATATCATGTTCAATCGGTACATTTTATTTTAGCTTCAGCAATATTAATAACAGAGAGAAAAGGTGATTAGAAAAATTATCTGAATATAAAGTATTTATAGAGAATGAAAACAAAATCTCGTTGATTGAAAAGATAGTGAAAGATATATCAATTCTAGGAAGGATTAGATTTAAAAGAAGGGAGATTCTCTAAGTGTATAAAACACTTTAGTGGGCTGCTACAAAAAGGTGAGCACTCTCATTTCTGGACACTTTTAGAGCAGAAAAATCATACATATCTTTCTGATTTTTAGTAGAAGAGCTATCTGGACAGTTCACAGGGATTATATTTAGGTTCTCCAATACCTGTATGAATGAATTCTCTATAAATTAATGTAAAATTAATGTAAATTCTCTATAATTTAATGTAAAATAGGGACATCAATTTCAAGGTTTTTTGGTTGAGAGTATTCATAATTTGAATACTCTCCAGAGATGGGAGAATATTGAATAATACTCTTCATTGAATAATGAAGTTGCTTTGAATGTAGATCCCCCTATTTTTGTACAAATTGGGAAATGAAAACTTTTCCTCACTGTAAATCTGCAAAGTGTAGGCCTGTACTGGATGGTCTGGGTTCAAATCCCGGCTCTATGAATTACCAGTTGTGTGACATTGGCTGAGTTACTTAAGCACATTAGGCTATAAAATAGGAGTAACGATACCTGCCTAAGAGAGCTTTTGAGAGGTTTAAATGAAATAATCCATGTAAAGATCTTGAAACAATTTCTGGCATATAGAAATTATTCAGAAAGTAGCAGCTCTGATTGCTATTTCAGAGCAGTAGGTCCTAACATTTTGTTTTTTGCTGCGACTCACAAGACAGACCATGTCCACACACGCAACACACTCTTGTTGGTCCATTTTCTACAGAGTAGACCTCCTTACTCTCTTACGACAAATATACTGGAAGGCAGATTAGCAAAAGTGACATTATAACAGAGATCACTGTGATTGTTTTAACTTAAAATCAGAATTTAAAAATTTCAGCCCTTAATTTTAATAGCAGGTTAATAACAACACATATTACATTAGGTCATGACTCAGACTCACGCTGAAAGCCCTTCTTTAGGAAGTAAAGGGAAGGGAGAGAGGTACGTGTGAACATGTTTGGATAAAGCTATTAAATAAAATCATTTCCTCTTCCATCTATTCATCCATCTGTCCATTTCAAAGACTGAAGAAACTCTGTCAAGAAGCATGCATAATTTCCTGGACACTTAGGTTTGTTTATTTGTTTTGCTGTTCTTTCTTTCTTTCTTTTTGTTTCCTGTTCTTTAAGGAAGCCTCCTATCCTAGAAGAGGTAGGAAAGAGCAAAATTTTCTCCAGTTCTCCCAGTTAGAACATTCATCTTTTCAATGATCTGTCTGGGGAAAAAATATGAGGTTACAGATGAATGCCTGCTTAATCCTAGATTTTGATAGATGCAGAGATGTATCCTTGGACTAAAACTCAGAGGGGTGGGAGAAAGTGGGAGAGTAACTTTATGTACAGTCAGAGTACATTACAAGGAACCTGGGGCAGTTTCTTTGATTTTAGTTTGGCTTTTATTATTCTGTATTTAGTGGATCAACATGGTGGCTTTTAGTTTACATTTAGGTTAAATATTGTTCTTTTTGGATTAACATGGCAAGTATAATTCAGAATATTTTTGTTTAAGTTTGCTTGTTACAACTACAAGGGAGTTATTATACTCAAAGTAAAATGAATATTTAACTTTAGTGAGTAGCTATTTCTTTAGTGATTGATTCCAACACACGTTTGTTTATTCAACAGATTATATGATGGAGTTGGCAGCCATATCATCACAGCATTTACTACATGAATATGTAAATGCATTACAAAGAGTAGAAAATAACAAGAGAAGGGAAAAGCTAGCAATCTACTTCATTTGTTTCCCAGAATTTCCTACTAGGTTTTGCAGAATCAAAATCAGAATATGTCACATGGTCAACCAAAAAATTAAAAGTCAACCCATAACAGTGATATATATTTAAATGATCTCTTCTTCCAAATTAAAAAAAATAATTTAATGAAGAAGACCTCTTTTGCTTCAGTCTTCTATAAAATGAGGATGCTTGTTCTTTTCTCAAAAGCTTGTGGTGATAATAACAATGCAGTGAGCAGAGTACGCAGGACTGGGGCATAGAGGATGTTCAACGGGGACTATTACAGTATGTAAAGCACCAGTCACTCCAATCCTGGACCTATGTGTGTGGATTCTCAGGGTGTCTACCTGGAAGCTAAAAAACCTATTCTTTTCAAGATTTTACTCCCAAATGGTTAAAACATGAAAGGAAAAAATTAACACAAGAAAACTGAAGCAGCAGAGAAATAACCTTCATCCTCTTCTAGTGAATATTTGACTTTTTAAAAAAAATTTATTTATTTATTATTACTATACTTTAAGTTCTAGGGTACATGTGCATAACGTGCAAGTTTGTTACATATGTATACTTGTGCCATGTTGGTGTGCTGCACCCATCAACTCGTCAGCACCCAATATTTGACTTTTAAAAGCCTATGTACCACATATAGTGTAGTATAAATTATAGTTACCATGATGATATACACAAGAAATCTGCATTACTGGATTATTAGTACACTGTATAATTAAAATTTTTACCTGGTTAGATGTTAGGTAAAGGGGCATTCAAATAAATAATATACACATTCAAAAAAGTAATTTTTCAGAACAATCAAATTATAATAAAACAGTTTAAAAAATGAGTGGCTTTAAGTATTTGGATGCTATTTAATAAAGATGACAAATTTATTGTATTTTTTTTTAGCTAAGATTATAGGGCACATCAGTATGGAAGAGACATAAAATATGTCACCTGGCTGGGCACAGTGGCTCACACCTGTAATTCCAGCACGTTCAGAGGCAGAGGCAGGCCGATCACTTGAGCCCAGGAGTTCAAGAGCAGCCTGGACAGCATGGCAAAACCCCATGTCTACAAAAAATACAAAAATTAGCCTCAGTGACTCAGGAGGCTGAGGTGGGAGGATCATCTGAGCCTGGGAGGTTGAGGCTGCAGTGAGCTGCAGATCATGCTACTGCACTCCAGCCTAGGTGACAGAGAGAGAGCTTGTCTCAAAAAACAAAAACAAAAACAAAAACAAAAACAAAAAACAAAAAAACCCAAAAGCCAAAAGACAAACATATCGCCCAAGGAGCCAAGGAGCAGGGTTATTTATCCTGATGTCATTGCAGTCATGACAAAAATCCAGGTATCTGATTATACAATGTAATAATTATACCATGATTCTAAATTTTAACATTTTTAAACAGTAGTCAAACAGAATAATAATCAAAACACCAGCACTTCAGAAATAGCTGTACTTTCCAGCATGAGCATGTGCAGGTGAAATTTTGACAGGACCATTTTAATGGTGTGGACTTGATACACCTTAAAGAGCAAACCATTATATTTTTAACTTCTTTAAATACCAAGTTCTTTGCACAGAAATTATCCGAATTCTCTCTGACCCTCATTGCACCCTGGCTTTGTGGGCTGCCCTGAAGTTGTGCTGCATTCCATGTCCAGGCTTGACCTGACACTGGGCCTCGCTCCCCCTGTGGGGAATATCCTGAAGGAAGCCACAGGAGTGAAAATATCCCTTAGGCGCATTACTAGAAAACACCACCCCCATTTTTTTTTTTTGTCATTAAAAAGTACTTCTTTAACAAAGCAAAAGTTTCATCCTTTTCAGTGTAAAAACATTTTTACATCTTGACGTGACTGAATTATCAAAAAGGCTGTGTCAAAATGTTCTGTCTTTACAAAGGCGATGCTTGTGAAAGATGAGCTAGGAAGCCTACAGAGGAAAAGACACTCATGTATTTACCCAAAGAAAATGGGAAAATGGAAAAATTGAAGTGCAAAAAAGTCCATCTACTACTACAGAATCAGAATATGTAAGGGCTAGAGCATACCTAAAAGACCATTTTATCTAAATGCTAACCTAATATTTTCATTTTCCACATTGCCTGGTTCCTTGCTCTCAGGTAAGTCAATGACCCTCTCCTGCAGGGTCAGTCTGTCCCAAGCTCAGACCCCCACATGTCCAGGATAGAAGGAATTTCAGTTTGACGCTTGGGGAAACAGCCTCATCACAAATCCTGCACTATAGGTAAGCACTAATTCTTCTTGAGTGTTTTTCTCTTATCAGAGACTAAGTCTTGACCAGAAAGTGGCTCTTGATATTGTTTCTTTCTTTTCAATTTTTAAAAATTCTTATGGGTACATATAATAGGTGTATATATTTGTGAGGTACTTGTGATGTTTTGATACGGGTATACAATGTGTGATAATCAAATCAGGGTAATTGGGTATCCATTATCTCAAGCATGTATCATTTCTTTGTGTTAGGAACATTACAATTCCACTCTTTTAAAATAGTTATTTTTTAAGTTTACAGTAAATTATTGTTCTGTTGTGCTGTGAAATACTAGACCTTATTTGTTCTATCTCTATATTTTTGTACCCATTAACCATCCCCACTTTATCCCCAGTCCCTCAACCTTGTTTCTTGTACTTGAATCCCTATTTTCATTACCTTCCTTAGGAAGTGGGGGCTGCCTCACTTTCCGCAGATCTCCTCAGAACACCATCTTGTTATGGGAGCTCGGCTACCATGTAGACTGCCATCTATTTGGCTCTGTCCATAGAGCTTACTGGTTCCTCTCTTTCCCATGATTGTGTTCCATCTGACTTTTACCTTTGCCTGGTTCTTGATGCCAGCTGCAACCGCAGAGTTACCAGTTGCCAATCATAACACTCACTGAATGCAATATAGCAGCTGCCTGAATCCATTTCCTTCCATTGCAGCTAGGTCCACTCTTTCAACAACCGCTGCCAGTGCCAGAATTGAGGCTCAGGTCTGGGCCACTCCCAGACTCCCTCTGGTTAATAGGCCTGTGTGTATCATGATTAGAATGAAATTTCTATTAAGTGGTCATCCAATTTCTTGGGGCTTAGAGATCCAAGAGGCCACTAGTTTTTGAGGAAGCTGATTTTATCTCATGAAAAGAAATGACTAATTAGAAATGTTTTAATTCTGTGAACATGAAATCAGAGTCTACATAACACACACAGTGCTTTACAAAAAGGCATCTCTTCTAGACAGACCAATTTTTTTTTGAAAGAAACTCTACATACCACAGCCTAACCCAGGCCACAGTTCTTGGCCATAGGAGCGTGGCAAAATTTCAGCCCACATTTACCTCCTTGTCTGGAAGTCCTTGTGGAGGACTCCCATGAAGTTACATGCAGTCCATGTAACTCTATGTGACTGATGGATTGGCCCTGGTTCTGTTCCTTGGAATCTCAAATAACAGTTCTAAATTGCTTTTCCACAAAAGACTCTCCAAGTATTATTATTATTATTATTATTATTATTATTATTATTAGAGACAGTCTCACTCTTGCCCAGCTTGGAGTGCAGTGGCTGATCAGACCTCTCTGAAGTCTTGTGTGTTGGGGCTCAAGCAATCCTCCTGCCTCAACCTTCCGAGTAGCTAGGACCATAGGCATGTCCTACTGCACTTGGTTAGTTTTTTTCTTTCTTTTTTTTCTTTTTCTTTTTTTTTAGAGAAGGGGTTTTGCCATGTTGCCCAGGCTGGTCTTTAACTCCTGGCCTCAAGTGATCCTCCCACCTCAGCCTCCCAAAGTGTTGGGATTACAGGCACGAGCCACCATACTCAGCCAGAATCTCCCATTATTTGGTAACAGCTGCTCTATTCCCTCTGCAAACTTCTTTTCTTTGGGTTAAACATCTTGAGTTCCTTCAACTGTTCCTCTTGGTGAAGTTTTAAAAATCCCTTCTCCTTCTTGTTGGCTCTGTTTGGAACATGCTTCTATTTATCTGTATTTTTCTTCAAGTATGCCCTAAACAAACACAGCACTAATGCAGGTTGGTTTCACCCATGTGGATTTATAATTCTCCCTGTTCCACAACATTCTGTGTTTCTTTTAAAGCACCTTAAGACCAAAGAAAGTTGTTAACTGGCTGGCAAGAGAGACTCTGGGCTTCAGGTATCAAGTATTCTAACTTAAATAATTCTCAAATGAAACAAAACCAAAGTATTTTCTTACAATTACTTTTTTTAAAAAGGGGTATAAAGAAAACTGTGAGAAACTCTGAGAAAGCAAATGCTAAGCCAATTTTTGTGATATATTTAGTTAGATTACAATTTAGTAACTTATTTCCTTCCATAGAGCACATGCTGATTCCCATACATAATTTCAAACTATCTTCCTTCAATTCTATGTATACACATATATTTATCATTGAACTATTAAACTAATAGGTGAGCCTCTCAAATATCCAATCTATGCCTGTATCAGTTATGGCAGTGACAGAGTTTAATCAATTAAATTCATAAGGGCTTGACAGAAAAAAAAATTAAATACATTTTGTCAGCAAATAATTTGAGCTCATGCAGATAGAGGGGACATGGTTAAAATTAGGAGGTTCATGTAGCTTTCCAGATTAAGGAAGGATATTCTAATTACATCTTTAATGGTGCTGAGAATGTTGATGATAGAGATTATGAGGTTCAAGGTCCTTAGGCAATACGGTTAGGTTAGGTCACAGTCTAAATTCTGAAACTGTTTTCATGCTTTTAAATTAAGTGATTGTTGATGTGGATGTATGGCAGGGACTGAAATGAACTAAAGGGTTTGACTAAAGTGTGGTTTGGAGACAGACCTATGCATCTAACTATTAACACACAACTGTATCATCTCTTTTAGCTTGTTTGGATAAGCTATAAGATCCTTAAAAAGGAGGATAAAGATGGAGATGGCTGGGCCAGATGCAGTGGCTCATGTCCATAATCACAGCACTTTGGGAGGTTGAGGTGAGTGGATTGCTTGAGTCTAGGAGTTTCAGACCAGCCTGGGCAACATGGTGAAACCCCCATCTCTACTAAAAATACAAAAAATTAGCCAGGCATGGTGGTGTGCATCTGTAGTCCCAACTACTCAGAAGGCTGAGGTCAGAGGATCACCTGAGCCCGCGAGGTCGAGGCTGCAGTGGGCTAAGATCACACCGCTGCACTTCAGCCTAGGCAGCCAGAGTGAGACCGTTTCAAAAAAAAAAAAAAAAAAAAGAGGGGGGAGATGGCAGAGGAAACTAGAATAAGCATGATGGGGAAATTCTGAGGGGGCATAATAAAGTTGTAAATATGAAGACTCCAGAATCAGACAAACATGATTTCAACTCTGCCTCTGTTATTTTATACTATGTGACATCAGGGCAAGTTATCTATTTTACTTGAGTCTTAGTATTCCTGTTTGTAAAATGGGTTTAATAATAGCTATTTTGAAAGTACTGTGGGATTAACTGAAATTACATAGTATAAAGCTCTGAGGATATAGTATATGTTCAATGCAATGTTTGTCTGTCTACCAGGCAAGTTGACACAGGCAGTATGGTTCCAGGAAGTCCTCACAAGGTTTAGATCTTTAATGGAGAACCCTTCTCTACAGAAAAGCACTGCTCCACAATAAAGATTCCGAGGACTTAAAAGCACTCCATAATCAGAGAGTAAACGGCTGCTACACACTGATACAATGACTTGGAATCCTCCTGGATGAGCAGTACACGAGTAGAAGACATTATTAGTAATCTCCAGTTGTCAGTTGTAAAGTATGCAGTCAGGAACTAAGCAAATGATATGCCCTAATTTTAACACACTGTTGGCTTTGCAATTAGGGCCAAGTTTTCATGACATGTCTCCAGCTGGCATCTCAGTGGTGCTGGTTTTCTGGATGGCAAAACATCCTGTTCAGGATTTCTTATGATCAAAAGAACTCATCCTAGGGATTAGCCTGTCAAGGAGATAATGCACTGAATCTTACAGAGAGAAGAGTGGTGACAGGACCATTATATGACCTGAGATAGGTTCAATATTCAGTAGTGAGTCCACTAATTCTGCTTAGTTCCTTTAATTACACTGGATAAAGGAGATTATATCTATGAGGTACTTGGCTTATGAATTTTCTGTACCTTGGCCCAGACTGTCTTTCAAGATATATTTTCATGAGGACTTTTAGATATATCTACACTTGAATGAGATAGAGTCTATATGTAGAACATCAACAAGGAGAGTGATAATGCAAGAGTGTGGAAAGAACTTGAGATGCAGACGTGGAGGATTTTGGACTGAGGTCCAGAATTCCACATACAATTTCTAAGTATGATGGTAAAGTCACTTCACTCCTTTTGACTTCAAGTTCCTCATCTTCCAAGTGAGGATTATGATATCTAACTCCAAAGGTGCAGTAAGGATTAAAGGAAGAAATGTAACTGATATAATGTAGGTCTTAAAGGTAGAAAGTTCTCAGCAAGTGTTTCCTGGATGAAAGACATGAACTATATTTAAAGCAATGTTCCAATATTGACTCAGATGTGAAAAGCTGTGTAATTCTTAGGATGCTAGTTTTTCCATGTCCTTGAGATACATATCAGTTTTTCTGACTGAAAGTAGCAAATGTTTGAAACAAAAACAATCAAACCTAAAATTTAATTATTCAAAATTCACAAAAGCAAACAAATGAGAAAGAAGTCTAATTAAACTTTCAAATTATGTGGAGTTTTTTTTTTTTTAAATAAGTTTGTAGCACTTATATTTCTAAATTAGTTAAGCCTAAAATTGTGCTAAGACTTTTAGGACCCTGTGTGTATGTGTATGAAATTAAATTATGTAGTGATGTTATTATTGAGAGAAACTAGCGTCTCCAAATAATTCTGCATGGCTTCATAAAATCAAATTCACCCAAGCTTTGGCTACTGCTAACATTTTAATATTTAATAAAAATATCAGAGTGTTTTGCCAATAACCGGGCTAATTCCACAGTGGGGGAAATGAGATAAAGAAAAAACAAGTGGCTTAACTAAGGCCATGTACTGACCTAGATTTTCTCAGTGAACAAACATTGCTTCTGGGCAAAGAGTTTGCCATTTTGGAACTGGCATTAAGTTAGGAAGGCTAGGAGGATAGCACTTAGTAATTTATTATTTGTAAACTCCTTGGCTTTGTGTCTTGAGTAGTAATAATGGCCCATTATTACTTTAATGATAATAAAAAGAAAAGTGGAAGGGTAGAGAGCCAGGCAGCGTTGGAGGTAGCATTCATGGGATATAGACATGGCCGGCATGCCTGCTGCAGTTCAGGTAGGTGTAGAGTACAAGGGAAAGGGCATAGGAATAAAAAGCATAAATAAAAGTAAAGCATATAAAAGAATGATACATTAAGATATAAGAATTTATGACATGGCCAGCAGGGTACAGACTCAGTTTTGATATTTGTTCATTGAGCTACTTGCAGTGGGGAGGCTGCAATCCCTCTGCAATGCCAATAAGAAGGGGATGGATATGGACTGAGACACAAACTGCATCTGCCACGGAGTCATTATTCCCCTGGTAGGGGAAAGGGGTGGTCAAAAGAAAGTTCATACTTTTATTGTTTACTTGCAGTACACAAGACTTACAATTATTTGTGTAACATAAATTTAAATAATTGATGTTTTCAGCAGTAACTTTTTGGTTACATTTCAAACAGTTCAAAATACATTTATTTTTTCTGATAAATAAAACACCCTACACATCTTTTAAAAAATTCTAAAAAATATCTGTTACAGAAATACCTATATCTGAAGGAAACTAATGCCTTACTTTATTGTCCAGGTAGAAACTGACCAGTCTTGTTTGAGTGTACCTACTCCCCTTACCTATCATGAGCTATTTTTAAAAACTAGTTTTTTTTTTTTTTTTTTGAGACGGAGTCTCGCTCTGTCGCCCAGGCTGGAGTGCAGTGGCCAGATCTCAGCTCACTGCAAGCTCCACCTCCCGGGTTCACGCCATTCTCCTGCCTCAGCCTCCCAAGTAGCTGGGACTACAGGCGCCCACCACCGCGCCCGGCTAATTTTTTGTATTTTTTAGTAGAGACGGGGTTTCACCGTGTTAGCCAGGATGATCTCGATCTCCTGACCTCGTGATCCACCCGTCTCGGCCTCCCAAAGTGCTGGGATTACAGGCTTGAGCCACCGCGCCCGGCCAAAAACTAGTTTTTATTATGTTCAGAATGATTGGTTAGCTGACTTTCTTCGCAGCTTAGGGAAATTTTCCTTTTCCTAAGCCCTTTAGAGTCTTTTCAATAAAATGCACTGTGTGTAATGGCAAAAAATATTTCACGCAGTCGTATGCAAAAACAGGAATCTGAAAATGTAAATTTTAGGAATGAGTTATTAAGAAAAGACATTTGGATCAAAGAAAAACGTATTTCTAAAGTGAGTATGATTTATGGTGCTAGGATGGGACAGCTTGCCTTCTGAGAAACAGACTTGCTTGACCCAGTTTGTGTTCAGCTATCTGGTAACTTGTTCAAAAGGATTAACATGTAAGGGTCTGGAAAAACTCTAGTCTGTAAGTGGCTATTTAGTACGGGCAGGAAAAGACAGTTTTTTCCCTAGAAGCCTGGGGCCATACTTTTCCTACGTTCCCACTAACGCATTTAAGGCACACCTGTTGCTGAGAAATGCATCCTCTACACTTTACAGGGTATGTTTATACACACAGTAGCGACTGAGTCATTTAGTCTGTCATAAGCTGCTTCCAGTTTTTAGCCTATTTTCTCTGGAAAATAATACAATTTCTCTTTTTTGGCAATGTTCCTATGAATAACAGTGCAAAGAGAAAAACAAATAAAGAATTATTGTATTTTTAGATATTTAAAAGACATTGGTGGCCCGGTGCAGTAGTTCATGCCTATAATCCCTGCACTTTGGGATGGTGAGGTGGAAGGATTGCTTGAGTCCAGGAGTTCAAGATGAATCTGGGCAACCTAGTGAGACCTCGTCTCTACAAAAAATTAAAAACTTAGCCAGGCATAGTGCTGAGTGCCTGTAGTCCCTGTTATTCGGGAGGCTGAGGTGGGAGGATTGCTTGAGCTCAGGAGGTTGAGGCTGCAGTGAGCCAATATTGCACCACTGGACTCCAGCCTAGGTGACAGAGCGAGACCCTGTCTCATAAATAAATAAATAAATAAAATAAAAATAAAACTAGGAGGACAGTGGCTAGGTTTTTTCCCCTAGCCTAATGAACTCACTGGACAAAACTCTGGATTATAAGGGTGGTAGAATACTAGAATGAGCTTATGACATATTCTGTTAAGTAGAAAAAAATCTTTTGAAAGCAACTTACTGAGAGATTTGAAAATATACTAAAAAAAGAGACAGCAGGAAAGCAGTGGCTTCAGAACACTACGTGAATCATAATGAGAAAGCAAGTCATTTGCTACTGCCCCTCCCTGTTCAGCTATTAGTGTATCTTTGGCAGATTGAAAACACTTAGTCAACTTCCTTTTTAAATACAGTAGACATGACATTTATGGCCTCCTCACTTACTCCTCCTTAGAGAATTTCCCCTCTCACTTTCCAAGAAGCAGTTCTGTGGGCCCATGACAGGACCCTCCCCAGTTAGCCCAGCGACAGCTGACTGGATCCAGGTGACAACTGGCTTGTGCTAGACAGACAGGTCCCTCTCCAAGGAATTTAGAATTGGGACAGAAGGACAGGAGTCAGTTAACTTGCCTGTGGGGGTTTGGTTTGAAAGTTCACATAGAGTCTGAGCCAGACTTAGAACCAGTGCCAGCCAGAACCACATGTACTAAAGATTTAGTAGGGCCGGGAAGTCACGAGTAGGCTGAGAGAACAGGCAGAGGGCAGGAAAAAGGAGCAGCCACAGTGAGAAGGGTAGAAAGAAAAAGCTAGAGACCTCAGGAGAGATGACTTAACTCTAGCTGTCTTAAAGGAGTTTTTATACTTGACAGCTGGGGGTGGATCCAGGTTTTGTGGGCCCTGAAACATATATCATTTTGTGCCTTCTCCAGAAGAAGAATTCAAAATTACAATAGACCAT
This sequence comes from Macaca mulatta, assembly GCF_049350105.2. NCBI lineage: Eukaryota > Metazoa > Chordata > Mammalia > Primates > Cercopithecidae > Macaca > Macaca mulatta. The sequence goes on from NC_133409.1 coordinate 112,812,069, forward strand.
TTGGTACAGGGTCGTATGAAGCTCAAGTGAGGGGCCCTAAAACTCAAGCTCCATTAATTTCCTTTTCCCTCTGTTTACAATCAAGTCATTTCTGAGGAAGATATCCAGACACACACTAAGGAGGATCTTTTGCAGAAGGTCAAGAGGAATCTGGACTGAATTTCCAAGGAAACTTGTTTCTAGAGACCTTTAATTAGGGACATTCTGGTGAATTCTTTCTTTGGCCATTTCATCTCTGGAAGCCTGTGTGCTTCAGGGATTCTGAGGGCCACGCTCACAACTCATTCTCTAATTCCCTACACATCCCACTGGTCTTTCTTCTACATATTACAATTTTGTTACGGTTCCCCTAGGAATTTATTTGTGTGTTTAAATCATCCTTTAAAGGAATCTCTGAGGTTTATTTTCTGTATTTGAAATGTTGCTGGTTGGTCTGCATAGTTACAACCACCTGTTTTCTTCTTGAGTCATTATTAACAAAAAAGAAAATCCATGAAGCACATGCTGTTTCCCTGTTTGGCTGGACTTCTTCATTCTCATCACGTCCTTGAAGGGTTTCAGATTGCCTGGTGGCCACTCTTCTAATCCTATCAGCCTGGGAATATTTTAGAGGACTGGATAGAAATACTTATATTACTATCTTAAAAAAATGTCAGCTCTCAACCCTAATATCCACAGAACACTTCAGATAAAGCCTCTAATACTGTATATATAATTACTAATGTCTATGAAGTGGACAAAAAATAACAATCAAAGAGAAAACTACTCAGAGTAGAGTCTGATCTCTTTTCCTTTCTCTCCCTCTATTTCCCTAACACACACACACACACACACACACACACACACACACACACACACACCCCTTAAAAGGACAGTTATGAGCCAGGAATACATTAACACCAAGAATAAACAGAAATAAAGATCACAGGAGTTAAATTCATACCTCAAAGTGTATGAAATACAGTAATGTTTTAGAAGGGGGAATTATCTCTGGAACAAACAGATTTTTACAAGGAAAATAAATACTGCTTAATTAAAGTTCTTGCAGTAGAAAATGAATACATTGATTCTCTAAAAGTCAATGACCTTGATAATTAAAAGAAGAAGAAAAATAATATACACCATGCTGACTAATTTTTTGGTATTGTACTAAGTGTTTTCCATGAATTGTCTCATAGAATCCTCAGAACAGTTCTATATTATTACTCCCATTATTTTATAGATGAGGAAACTGAAGCCTAGGAAAAACTAAGTAAGCCAAAGTCACACACTTAATAAAGGGTTAAGTCATGACCCCAATTCCTGTATTCTAGGGCTTTAAAAACTTTCCCCCACCAAGAAAGACCGAGCATGTTGAAAAGGTCCTGTTGAAATAATCAAATTGGAATAGAGTTTAAGTAGCTCAGAGGGTCAGGTATTTTTACAGTCTGCTACTTTGCAGGTAAGACTTCAAAAGAAGACAAAATTAATTTAGAGTAAAAGTGGAAATAGAACTGGAGAAGTGTCATCATGCTTGTGACACTTAGCATCAGGAGCCGCACATCAATTGTATTTTTATTCATTACCATTTGTATTTGTTTCATTGTACCTGTCTCTCATCTCTTCAGTGGGCCTTGGCTTTTCAGGAAAGGGCATTATATTTCCTTTGGAGTCCTGCCTAGTATCTTACAGAAAGACGATCAATAATCGCTTTTTGAGGATGGAGACAACAAAAGGGGAAAAAGCTTTTTTTTTTTTTTTTTTTTTTGGTTAATAGGATTACATAATAATAAAGAAATAACAAAAGAAGAGGACAATCAGGTATTTAAAAATCAGGAACAGGTTAGGCATAGTGGCTCACACGTGTAATCCTAGCATTGTGGAAGACCAAGGCAGACAGACCACTTAAACCCAGGAGTTAGAGACCAGTTGAAAGGCAGTCATGCACAGATTCTTGGCCCCTGCTTGGCCACATGAGTGCTATGGGCCTGGAGTATTTCCTTACTGGTAGTTAAGAGCCTTCACAGCCTGTGCTGGGAAACATGGCAAAACCCTGTCTCTACTGAAAATACACGCACGAAAAAATTATCCGGGAGTGGTGGTGCATGCCTGTAGTCCCAGCTATCTGGGAGGCTGAAATGGAAGGATCACCTGAGCCTGGGGAGGTCGAGGCTGCCATGAGTTGTCATTGCTCCACTGCACTTCAGCCTGGGCGACAGACAGAGTGAAACCCTGGCTCCAAAAGAAAAGAAAAATCAGGAATAAGTGAGGGAGGCAGGCACAAGATACAAGAAAAAATGAATACAGAGTGAGATTTGAGAAAAATAGAGAAATGGCATTTTAGGAGAAGCAAAGATAAAATCATATACTGGGAAAAGTGATGTATGATGTAGTCAAATTGAAAAAAATATGAAAAATATGGGGAAAATGAGGGTACATTATTTGTCAACCATTTCTGCACATTGGAAGACGCTTCATTAAATAACTTTTGCCACCCATGCTTAAAAAAATATAATTTCTATGAACAGATGTGTTAAATGCCATTGATTGGAATTTTTTCCCAAGGCATTATGGAATAGGCATATATTGTTAAAAGGAAAAGTTTATTATTATAGAACCGTATTATAATAAAACTTCAAATATTACAATACAACTCTATTATAATAAAACTCTGTCATATCAGAGAGCCTTGGAGTTTTTTTAAAGAGGAAGTTATATGCTCTTTGAGTATATAAACCTTTTACATTTATATGGCATAAATAGGTCTAATCTGAATAAGGATTAAATCTAGAGAAAATATTTTTATTTTGAAATATGCACAGACTCATAAAAATTGCAAACCTAGCATCGAAAGGTTCTGTGTAGATTTCATACAGCTTCTTCCATGGCAACATCTTACATAACTATAACACTTCATCAAAACCAAAAAACTGGCATGGACACAATGAAATTAACTAAACTATAGATATTAATCAAATTTCACCAGTTTTTATGCTGTTTTGAATGTGTGTGTATAATTTTATGACATTTTATTACATGCATAGATTTATAAGTACCACCACAATCAAGATACAGAACTTGAGAATATCTTGGAATGGAAGGGTCAGACAACAGAGAGATGCTATATATAAGAAAGTTCTTCTTAGAAAGACAAATAAATGGATATGAAACCAGAATGTTTAAAATAAAAAAATGGAAAAATTAAATATAAAGAAAAAATGTACTAAACTGAAAATATAAATATGAGGGTTGGAGAGCAACAATGTAAAAAAAATTCACATTTTGAAGGTTACTATTTGCAGAAAAATGTTTTCCAATATTTATATTGGAAAAATATAAATATATATAAATACATATACATGTTCCACAATAAGAAAATGGTCTAACCCTCCCAAAATTTATATGTGTCAGCAAAACAGTCTTTTTTCTTGGAAAAAAGAATATGAAGTGACAGAAACATAGGAACATCTGATCTCAGCGTGCAAATGCAAACGAACTTTTGAAATAAATTTCTATGGATGTAGAGACATGCCACACATATATTTTCTAGAAATATAGAAACAATTTTAAAGCATAGCTCAGCATCTGTGAAATTTTTCTCTATATTTATAAATGAATTTTTTCAAAGCAAAAATGTATTTTAAAGTTAAATGCCATAGGAAAAATTTAGAATAAGTTTATTCTAAGGTGTACTCCATATATAGTTCTACTAGTTATGATTCAGCTCAAATTCTGCTTTCTCCAATGACTTCTCGCAACCTCTTCAGCCCTATTTGTTCTCCTTTTTGATCTACACCATTTTTCACTCAAATATATTTTTCTTACTCACTATTGAGGAATGCAAGTTCTATGAGGCAGAGTTTTTTGTGCATTTTGTTTTCTCATGAATACCAAGTTTGCCCAATGCCTGGCACATAGTAGGCATTCAAGAAATGTTTACTGAGTAAATCAGTGAACATACTTTTATTCTTCAATTAAACTGTGAACTCTTTGAGAGTAGGGTCCATGCCATGCACTTGTGTCTCCTCTCTTGGATACGTATTGAGCTATCAGTAAATAACTGTTAATAATCAGTATGTTATGTAACATGTACTGAGATAATTTCTAGTATTTCAGGTCAAAAATCAACATGCTGGGTCAACAAAGCTGCCATTGTTTTGTCTTCTCTGACTTGTAAATATGCAAAAAACAGAAATTATTTCACTGGATAGATGCTCATTTACATTCTAAGGTCTTTTAGTTTTATGCCTAATCACAAAGACAGAGAATATCAAGGTCATTACTGAGGCAATTGAAAAGGCTTCATTCTGTAAACTTGTTTTGTATATAAACTGCCCTTCCTGTAGAATACACCAACATTAGAAGCATATAGTCAGTCTTTGTACAGTAGTATGAGACCATGAAAATGCCTGAAAATTGAAACTGTGCAAAGTGATCTTAATAATCAATGGAAAAAATTATGATTGATCCATGGCCTTTAAAATTTTTTAACATAAACATTAAAAATTCTCTCACTGCCAGTTATAAATGCCTAGGGAAATGAAAAAATAATAAAATGAATATTTGTTTAGTATACTGTAACTTAAAACATTAGAAACCTGGAGAATAAGTGTTTTGTTTCTTTGAAAAAAGTTTACTAAGAATAGTTTGAATAGTCCTTTTTTTCTTCTAGTCATATGTCTTTCTGTTGGGAAAGGCAGTCATGCAGACTGTTGGCTCCTGCATGGCCACATGAGTGTTATGGACCTGGGATATTTCCTTACTGGGAGTTAAGAGCCTTCACAGCCTGTGCTGGGATTGCTACTTTGTGAGGGAGTATCTTCCCCTCTTCTGGGCCTGATATATACTCCTTTGTTCTGCTTAAGCATGTGTGTCCATAACCCTCAGGCATGTCCTCAGCATTCTGCACCTCCAGCTCCACGGGGGAGGGGCAAGGTCTGGGGTTCTTCTACTGTAGCACAACCTGGGGGTATGTGCAGCTACATCATCAGAATTGGCCATGGAGAATAGATCTGCTGGCCATGGGGACCGCCACAGTGCAACGGTCTAGATCCTGGGCACTTTCATCAATCAATTTTAATTAATGCATAAATATTTCTTTGTCATTAGATTTTTTTTAAAAGAATTATTGGCTGTATTCAGTACCATGTATTCAAATTTAATGTATTTTCTTATTTTGTAACTGCTGACAAATTTCTATCACTAGTCTAATATTTTTATAAGGATTCAATGGGGCAGGGGAGTCATAAAGAAAAGAGCTCATACCATATTTCCTTTGCCTAACTTGTCTACCCTGCTGGAAAGCATCTTTATTTAAATACACACATAAGTGTGTATGTGTATATATATGTGTGTGTGTGTGTGTATACATACATATATATTGTTATCAAGGATTTGGTAAAATTATTGGCCTACTTTTATTATTAAATTCTTATTAAATTATACATTTTCCAATTATGAAAAAACCCTTATCTAAGAAACTAAAATTCATGTAGGGAATCTTTGAACCTTTTAAGGTAAGAGGCTTATGTCATTGCCAACTTCAAGATTACTGCAATGAAAAAATTGAGCAAAGAAATACATGCCAGGTAGTCTGTAATCTAAACCAGTCTTAAGTGTGTTGATTTCTTAGAAGGACTCTTTTCAGAATGCTTGAAGAAAGAGGGAAAAAGTCAATGATAGAAACAACAGAATTGCTAACAGAACAGAGCCAAAATAGAAATACCATTTGTATGCAGCTGTACCTAATAAAGATATTTTAAAATGTTCATTCAAAATTTACACAGTAAGAGTGTATACTTTCTTCAATTCATAGGAAACAAAACTTCTCATTTTTGCTACTTTTGAGAGGTATGGATGTGAATTACAATGGTTTTATACAGGATCCTATATTCAATTTCTTGGTTAATTAAGTCTTAAGATAAATTCAGATATACTGACAAATTTCAGGCAACAATTTTAGTTAAGATTTTCAGAAAACAGGCCTTTAGCTAAAATCTAATTTAAAATCTCATCTATACCAGAGGGTGAAATCTGCATGGTGAATTTTATATCTCAGCTGGTAGCACTCATTATCTCTACAGCATAATATGTTTCTGACTCATAGACCATTTACTTCCAAGCCCTTGGTTTCCATAATAGTGCTTTTTCCCCCCAGTCTAATATTAGCCAAAATTTCACCAGAGTGTCTTTCCAAACTACATTAAGCCATATGAACATCATTTCCTTCGTGTCGTGTCAGTATAAATAAAAACACTTGACCAAACAATAAAATTTTTGTATTCTAGCTTTGTCTACAAATATAATGGACTGTGGTGTATAAAATTAAGATCTACTTACTTTTGCTTAAGTTATTTTTTGTGTATGTATGTATGCATACTGATATAGACAAAAACACAGATTACCTTTCTTTATTTGTATTGCCATTTATTTTAATAATTCATTCTTTTAACCTAGCCTTTTAGTAAAATAATGTATTTAGTGTAACTAGATGATGAACTTTTTTTTTTAAAGTACCTAGTTAATTTTAGTCAGGGCTTTCATGTTCCTTAAAAATAAACATTTAAATTTCAAATAATTTTAATTTATCTTGTTTAAAATGCTAGAACTGGTTTAAAAAAATTTGGTCCACTGTGGCATAATTTCTTATCTTCCCATCCAAAGCCTGAACTAAATTTGAATGTTTAATACTGGTGAGGCTTGGTGAGAACATAATAATTTATACTGGGTGAGGCTTGGTGCTGTTTCTTTTCTAATGTGTGATAATTGATGATAAAACAATGGCCATTGATGAGTGAGTGCTTGTATAGCACTTCTTGTTCCACTAAATGAAGGGAAAGTATCATTATCCATGGTACAAAATGTCAATATCAAGAGCCATTTGCTCAGTGAGGCCAGGGACACTAGAAATGATAATTATGTCTTTCTTCCACAAGGCTATGTAATTACAATTGGAAAATTGTGAACTCATAAATGACACTTCTTAACCAGCGTTATAAAGTTAATCTGCTTGCTCTAATCTACGCACGTACACACACACACACACACACACACAAACCATGGTGTGTGTGTATAAAGAAAGAGAGAGTTTGTTACTAACTCGAACAAGTCATTTAGATATGATTTTTTCATGTTTTGACATTATAAAAAAGATGAATAGGAAACACAATGCCTCAAAGGACTGAAGTATATAATAAAAGAATCCTTTAACATGTATTCACTCTTATTCTCTCTTTTAAGACTTAATGATAGACATCGTAAACTTTTTTGGATTATTTTTAAAAACTTTAGCAGGATTTTATAGTAATATTGAATTTTTTATGTAAATGAACACATATTAATAGTAAAAAGAAACATTTTTTCTGATAAAGCTGCATAATCTGTTAACAGTTTTGCCATCACAGATAATACTCTGATCATCCCATATTTAATGTTGTCTAAGTAAAGTGTGATTATAATTATTTCATATTGTACCAATAGTTGGCTAATTTGAAAGTTCAATACAACCAAATTGTAAAAAAAAATTATTTATATTCATACATCTATTTTCCCCCTTTTCTAATGTTACTACTTTTCTACTAAGCATACTAAAAGCATGCTTTTCTACTAAGTTGAAAAGATTTGTATTATATTTTCAGAGAACTCATTTAAATCTCAAAGGTAATGCTGCATGCAGATTCTTAAGCATTCTCATGGTATATCCATTTATTAGGTCATTGTAACCTCATTGCACAGATACCTCACTACAAAGTAGGGCACTGGCATGATTTGGTCTGTCATGGTCCCTGTTGGAAGTGGTTTACAAAAAATGGCATATTTATTCCATGTAGGAGGCATACAGAAAGTCATAAATACAGCTTTAAGTTTCAGTGTGCATATTAATAATCCAACTATACATTTCTCTTAATGTTTATAAGAAACATGATAATTTGCTACAAAATAAAAATGAATGGAAATGGCACTGTAAAGACTTGGGCCATTGTTGGAAAGAGCCCTACTGATGAATTACTTTGGTGTGTTACATTTATTCTGAATCCTCCCCTTCCCCGGGGTTGCTTCACTTCCCTTCAGTGCCTGTTAAGCTTCATTCCTGCTGTTGGATGAGAACAAGCATTCAACCTGGCTGCACATCAGCTAGGGCTGCCCCACAGAAGGGTGCAAAACCAAAATTATTTGCTAGCCTACATTCAAAAAGAGGTGGGCAGATCACTTGAGGCCAGGAGTTCGAGACCGGTTTGGCCAACATGGAAAAATCCTGTCTCTTATAACAATACAAAAATTAGCCGGGCTTAGTGGCACGCGCCGGTAGTCCCATCTGCTTGGATGGTTGAGACAGGAGAATTGCTTGAACCTGGGAAGCGACAGTTTCAGTGAGCTGAGATGGTGCCACCGCCATCCAGTCTGGGCAACAGAGGGAGACACTGTCTCCCCACCAGCCTCCCAAAAGGAAAGAAATGTTCAGTATTGTCTAGGATACCACCTGAAGTTCAAATTTAGAAAGAGGGCTTAGAATCACAAAATCTCAAAGCATTTTTTACAGAATTTAAGAGAAATACATATTTCTTATCCAACTGTCTATTGGATAACTGTCTACTGGAAGATGGGAACATAAGATGTACTTTCTTCACTTTGACTAAAGTGTATCAGGAGGGAGGGATAAATTGTTACAAAGGATCAACATAATTATTTACCTAAGAATTTTGTTAGGATAAATTGGTGGTGTGCTACTAATTGTTTAATAAGCAACTCTCCAGGAAAAATAAATTCTAATGCACAGCATTTACCGTTTTCTGTGGTATAAATACTTCCGCTATTGTAAGCTTTAAAAAGAGATGTCACTGACTGTGAAGTTGGGAAGAAGTCTGTACTGGTAGCTCTCTATGATATAATATTTCATCATGTAGAGATAATATATAATTCCAAGAACATAGGCAATAAATAATTAGAGAGTGATGAATTTGGAATATTTATTGTTTTTAATGTAATTTATTTACTTATGGTTATATAATTGTTTAACGTGTGTGTTTAAAAATGGGCTCATAAAATTCCTAAAAAATTATTTTATCTTGTTTTTTATTGAGGTAAAGTATACATATAAAATTTAACATCTTTACCATTAAGTGCCATTTATATATATATACATTTTCCCCTTCCTCTCCTTCTCTCCACTGCCCTCCCTGGTCTCTGGTAACCACCAATCTACTCTCTGTCTTCATACGATCCACTTTTTTAGCTCTGATATATGAGTGAGAGCATGTGATATTTGTCTTTCTGTGCCTGGCTTATTTCACTTAACATAATAGCCTCCAGTTTCATCCATGTTGTTGCAAATGACAGGATTTCATTATTTTTATGGTTGAATAATATTCCATTGTGTATATATACCAAATTTAAAAAAATCCATTCCTCCATTGATGGGCGCATAGGTTGATTCTATATTTTGGCTACTGTGAATAATGCTGCAATAAACATGGGAGTGTAGAAATACCTTTGATGTATTGATTTCCTTTCTAAAATCCAGAAAATTTAACATCCAGCTCTCACAAGCTTGTATGAGCCACTTCCAGCACACCACTGGGGCAGGTAGACATTCATGTTTATATAAATATCATGAAATATGTTCCATTCACTCATACGTAAATTATTGTTTGTATTCTCTTTAATATTGCTAAAGAGTTCATTTTAAACACTATTAGGAAGGCCACAGAGAACCTTGCCATTTATTAATTAGTTTTACTGAAGAAAAATGAGAAACAGAAGGGATAATAACTACTAATAGGATGTGTATGTGTATTTATATATTCAGTGAACTACCTCCATCTCTAGCTACCTATTTTTACATTATACCTATCTAGATTAATAAGGCAAAGTTTATTGATATCAATCTACATATAATAAATTTATTGATATCATCTACGTATAAAAATCTTGTTCTGGAAAAAGTATCTCAATTATTTTCAAGAAAAACAATTCTGTAAAATATAATTTGACCAAACAAATCATAACTATTCTTAGCTTTATTAATAAGTATAGGTAATTTTTAAAAGTATTAATTTGCCCCTTCAATGTTTACAGAATAACTTAGATTTTATGTAAATGAATGTAGAGGGTGGAGAGAAGTTGATGGGACTCAAATCAGTTGAATATATATCACAGACTGAAAAAGTCTAAAATCTACTTTGGGTAAAATTTGTGTTTTGCCTTCTACATGCCTTCTTCAGCAAATGATCTTTTCAGTAAATTGCAAGCCATGACAATAATAGTTCAGGCATTTAAAAAAAAAAAAACAAGTGGGAATAAAGCTTTACCCAGAAAACATGACATTTAGATTGAAGGACCAATAGCTGGGCTTGCTTAGGTAATGGGAGTCTTTGTTGAGCTGGTTCCAGATTAACAGCTGGAAATGAACTCAGTTCCTGACTGATGAGTGCTAATTAATATGGATAACTGTCTACACACATTACAAGAGACACAAAATTGTATTTTGTAGAAAGTGTCATTGAACTAATAATTTCAGATGTATGTCGACAAGTTAAACTAGTAGAGATTTTCAGCAACTTACAAAATAAATTTGCAAGATGTTTGCTGAGTCCATTAAAAAACCTTCATATGAAAAGCTTTCTAACGTTTGAACTACTTGAAAAGGTTATAACGATACCATCCTTAATCTGATAATACATTGTTTTAATGTGATGATTTCTTAAATTATTTTGAAATTTGATAGAACTTGAGAAATTTCTCCCTTTTATTATATATGAACCAGCTTCTAAGCAGACAATTATTTTGAGGGTTTTAATATCTTTGCAAGAATCTTCCTGAATACAAGGAGGATCTGTTAGCCAAGAAGCAAGTTTTCTTTCTCTCTTGCTCTTTTTTTAAATGTATAACGAATCACCAAGATTTGAGTCACTCCATTCAAAAGAAATGAGAGATTAGGAGACATTTAGCCCATGTAAAATATAATTTGGTCATCATATCTTTGTCTTCCACTGGGCCAAGAGTCAAGGATACATATTAATAAAGGACACACCAGCTATCTCAAAATAACAGAGTCTCAGGCAACTAGCATCCAACCAAGAAAATCTGGTTGTTTAGAGAAGCTCCAGCTATGCCTGTGACCTAGAAAGGCAGCATCCTTCCATGTTTACATAGCAGGTTCATCTGAGGATTTCAAGTACTTCGCAAACATTTACTTGTCAATTATCACAGCATCTCCAGGAATTAAGTAAGTGTGAAAGATTATTATTCCCACAGGAGATCCGGGGATAAGAGTCATACCAGAGATGTATTTTCCAGGAGTTACAATGAAATTGACACAGTGCTGCGGCTGTGCGTGTAGTAGGCACTCAATAAAAATCATTTAATGGATCTGAATCAGAGCAAGAGCTAAAAAGCCATAGCTCTGCCTCTCTTTTACACAGAAAACAGACTTTGAGTAATTCTGAAATGAATGCCATTGTAGATCGTGCCAGCTGTGTAAGCCATCTCAGATAAGTAAACTACTTTAGATCCAAACTCAAGTCCAGACTTTGACTCATATTTCATTTGTACTGGACAGCAACTCTGTTCTCCATGAAATTGGCTGATCTAAGACAGAGCCATCCTTATTTCTATTACCTGACAATGTACCTTCCTAGAACTCATGCAAACTTGTTCTTCTAAACAAGCATTTTTTTTTTTATCGTGGGTAAAAAAAGACCCTAATGTTACAAAATTTCTTGTCTCAACAATTCATAAATTCATTAAGTGTACAAGAAGGAAACCAGCATAAGTTGACATCTTCAAAAAACATTCTCTGTAGACTCAATATATTTAGATAAGGACTATGTTAGATGCAGAAAAATGTTGTTAAATAATAGAATGTTTAAGATTTATTTTGGGGTGTGTATTATAAATTCCAAGAAGTTGGTGACTCTGGGAGCCATTTGTGAATTACCAGAAATAAATCTACCACTGAGTGGAGAGAGAAAAGGTTCATGAGTAGAGAGTCAAGACCTGATAGGACCAAGACCCGATAGGATCAATGTTTCAAAGACTTTTCCACTGTCGACGAATCCTCTTGAAGAAGACCTCTCTCCCCACAAACATAGTGGGCTATGTGGAAAGAAACACTGATACCTTGTTTACGTTTTAAATTGCTGGAATTTGTTAGTTCTGTCTCCTTGCTCCCTTTTCCCTGAATCTGTCTGGTGGACATGTAATTCTTGCTGATCATCAAATTTTCACATGACAACATGAAACCACACGGCACCAGTTTATGACTCAACTGGACTTCTCAGACCTACTTAAAAACAGTGCCTTCTGAGGAATCAGAAATATCTTTCTATCATTAAAAATATAAAAAATAACAGACGTTGGCAAGGATGCAGAGAAAAGGGAATGCTTATATACTGTTGGCAGGAATGTAAATTAGTATAACTTCTGTGGAAAACACTATGGAGATTTCTTAAAGAACTAAAAATAGAGCTACCATTCAATCCAGCAATCCCACTACATGGTATCTACCCAAAGGAAAAGAAATTGTGATATCAAAAAGATACCTGCACTTGTATGTTTATTGCAACATTATTCACAATAAAATATTTAAATTATTCACAATAAAACAATCAATTTAAATGTCCATCAAAGGATGACTGCATAAGGAAAATTTGGTGTGCGTGTGTGTGTGTACATATACTACTCAGCCATTAAAAAGAATGAAATCATTTGCCACAACACAGATGGAACTGGACGCTATAAGTGAAACAACTCAGAAACAGAAAGTCAAATATGGCATAGTATTAGTCTGTTCGCATACTGTTAATAAGACATACCTGAGAGTGGGTCATTTATAAAGGGAGCAGGCTTATTTGACTCACAGTTTAGCATGACTGGGGGGACCTTAGGAAACTTACAATTATGGCAGAAGGGGAAGCAAACATGTCCTTCTTCACATGGCAGCAGCAAGGAGAAGTGCTGAGCAAAGAGGGAGAAGCCTCTTATAAAACCATCAGATCTCGTGAGAACTCACTCACTATCACAGAACAGCATGGGGGTAATCGCCCCCATGATTCAATAACCTCCCACCACATGGCTTCATAGTGGAGTGGAGTCATGTGGATATGTTTAACCTTGTCAATCAGATGTCTGAAGGCTGAAGTGATGTTTCTATAAGTTGTCTGTCATTTTTCTTTTGGGTGAGATAGACTTTTAGGGATGGGTAATGTCATTTGAGTTACAAAACTAGGTCAGGATCCCCCTCTCTTCATTCCAAATTGCACAAGAAAACTTTAATTTTAATCTTGTTAACTAAATAGATTTGTTATTAATGAACCAGCATTAGTCAGTGTTAATGTTGATCAATGTTACATTCTTGTCAAGGGTAAACTTTATCACTATTAAGGGGAATAACACACACCTGGGCCTGTCGGGGGTGGGGAGGCGAGGGGAGGGAGAGCATCAGGACAAATAGCTAATGCATGCGGGTCTTAAAACCCAAATGATGGGTTGATAGATACAGCAAACCATCTATGTATACCTATGTAACAAACCTATGTATACCTATGTAACAAACCTGTACATACTGCACGTGTATCCTGGAACTTAAAGTAAGAAAAAAAAAAGGCTGTCCTGAGAGTTTATCATAAAGATATTTACATGATGAGGCCACTGCTGGCTTTTCAAGTGCTTAGGAAATACCACAGCTCTGGTATCCTTGCCTCCTGGGGACATGAACTAGACTAGTTTCAGGTATTTCCTTTAAAACTGAATGCTTTTCATTGGGAGTTTTTTGTTTGTTTGTTTGTTTTTAGCTTTTCTGTATGGAGATACAATGCCAGAAATTCAAGGGTCTCTTCAGATATTCATGGCTTGTGACATATGATTTTGATTATACCAGTAAATTTAGTGTAATCTTCTAAGCTATTTGGTTTTCCCCACCTAAGGAAGGTGCTACACCACTCTAAGTGTCAGAGGTGGTTTGGTTTGCAAGTCTCCACGAAGAGGAGTGGGTACAGAGGATAGTGGCTTTCCTCTGTGGCTTAGTCTGCTTTTTCCTTCTCTGAAAGTTTTATTGTCTAATGCACATACAAGTGTTTGGCCATATACATAATGGCAAGCTACCATTAGCTAGTACTTTTCTGACAGCAAGCATTGAAATACAGGGGATGGGAGGATGATTGGAGGAGGAGTGAAGCTCACTGGGAGAGGAAATAGAGGCTCTGGAGATACCTAATGGGGTTTTGAAAGACGAAGTTTTGACTTTTAAGCTTTGCCTAAGGCCAACTCCCAGTTAAAATCCTTTACTCTTCCACTTCTGGTAAATCGCTCTTGTCCACCTCCAATCACCACCACAACCATTTAAAGACTCTATTGGATGCGGTGGCTCACGCCTGTAATCCCAGCACTTTGGGAGACCAAGGTGGATGGATCACCTGAGGTCGGGAGTTCAAGACCAGCCTGACCAACATGGAGAAACCCTGTCTTTACTAAAAATACAAAATTAGCTGTGCGTGGTTGTGCATGCCTGTAATCCCAGCTACTCGGGAGGCTGAGGCTGGAGAATTGCTTGAACCCAGGAGGTGGAGGTTGCATGAGCTGAAACCGCGCCATTACACTCCAGCCTGGGCAACAAGAGTGAAACTCCATCTCAAAGAAAAAAAGAAACAATAACAACTATATTAGAGGTCAAGGAATTTGTTATTTATTTATTTATTTATTAAGAGACAACATCAACCTTACAACTTTGTAGGGTAAAAAAAGAATCAGTAACTCTCCACCTTACTTTCTATTTCATCCCACATATCCCCTAGCACAGAATGTGGAGCAAGACAGAAGTTGCACATATGACCTTTAAAGGAATGAGGCCTGTTTTGGGGGGTCTTTTTAAATAACTTATTTATCCATCAGATCTTCCAATTTAATGGACTACACATTTATAATAATGCCTTCATTACTCAAAACGTTTTTGGAATTGATTAAAATAAATTGCAATAGAACTTTTTAACTACTTTGACAATTGGCACATTTTCACCCTTTGAGGATGAATTTGACACTTTTAACAGTCAAATGTCATTCGGAGCCAAGTTTGGGGAAGGTACATAAGCAGCCAGGGCAGTCCTCCTCCTTGTTTTCTTTTTTTGTTGTTGTTTTTCTTTTTTTTTTTTTTTTTTTTGAGAAAGAGCCTTGCTCTGTTACCCAGGCTGAAGTGCAGTGGCACAATGGTGACTCACTGCAGCCTTGACCTCCTGGGCTCAAGTGACCCTTCTGCCTCAGCCTCTCAAGTAGCTGGGACTACAGGGCATGTACTACCGTGCTTGACTAATTTTTATTTTTATTTTTCCTGTAGAGATGAGGTCTCACTATGCTTCCTAGGCTGGTCTCAAACTCCTGAGATCAAGTGATCCTCCCACCTCAATGTTGGGATTACAGGTGTGAGCCACTGTGCCAGGCCCCACCTCAGTTTTAGAAAAAGAGTGGTGAGACTATGAAGCCATTAGGCTACATTGTGTAAGACAGTGGCTTAATTAATTGATTCTAAAGTCAGTTCCCAAGGATAGTTCCACAACTCTTTGAGAAATGGTGGTGCCATTAGTATAGGATGAGAGTGTTCCAGGGGACCTATTTGAAACTATATATATATGAAACAAATGTGCTTGTTTAAAACTAAGCCTCATTTTTTGACACTATATTCTGTTGTTTGATGATTTCCTCTAAGCTGAAGTAGTTTGCATTCATTCTTGGGACACTTAACAAGGGTTCACCCATTAACATACTACCAATGTTAATAGTCAGCCAGAGTGGCTGAGTACAAACCCAATTTATGATACTTTGTATTGTGTCACCCTGAACAGGCTTCCTAACCTCTCTGACCCTCAGTCTCCTCATCTGAGTAGAATGGCTATAACATTAGCGCTGGGGATTCAGTGAGTAAATGCATGCATTACCTGGTGCCCATGACAAGTATTCCACAAATGCAGCTGTCAAAAATGTTTTACTGATAGCCCACTTTGTGCCTCTTACTCTGCTACCAGCATTTCTAATTTGGGATTAAACCGAATCAAAATAGTAACATAAAGCAATTCAAATAAAAATACTAGTGAATTAAACACCACTTTAATATGCTTACTTATTTAAAATTACATGAATATAAAGTCCTCTAAACATCTTCACAGATTTATCAAGGTAACTGTACCAGTGACCATAACATGACTTTGTTATGACAACAGGAGCTAGATTACTGTTATTTTAAATTCATATATGCTCTGACTCTGAACATTCCCATGAACGCAACTGATGTTTTCATCTGAAAGCATTTAAAATATAATAATCATTACCTTCATATAACAATATCTGATATCTGAGCTGTATAGAAATAGTCTGCATACAACTCTGCTACTGTTCCTTTGGAAATGTATTTAACATCTATGGAGGTTAAAAGCTTTTGGATTAAGGTATATGTGGGATGGTATTCTAAAAAGACGTCTTCTACTATTTCTGATAGCCGAATCTGTGGTGAGAATCCACATCTGACCCATGGGTTGGTGATGCTCTGTCTTACTGTTCACTACAACAAGACTCTGGAAGTTTATTTTCTAGTGACAAATGACCAATGCTTACAGTCATCCTTTTTGCTAGTATTTGTTTACACACTCATTGTATATATACTCTGCAAATAAACAGTGCACCTGAATTTCTCAGAATGTGGGCAATATTAGAAGTGCCCTTCTGTTAAAGAGGATGTTAAAGAATAATAAAGTCTTTTCATAAGATTTTCCAAACAATAGTTTTAGTTTAAGATTGATCCCACCCAAGGTATGATTTCCCAGTTATTTTGGCAGTTGCAATTATAGTTTCTTGGACTTAACTGCTTAATTAGGAGCCTTTGGAAAGTTTCACGTCAAGCTAAAAATATTTCTAATGTACACTTTCTGCTTACTCAAAGCTGCATGGAGCTATAATTTACGAAGGAAACTTGTTTCCTTAATTGTTGTGTCAGTCAGCAAAAGCACAGGGAGCAGGCACAGAATAATCCGTTTATATTTAGCTGTGCCAGTGGCCACGAAATGTCACAACCTTCATGTAATTTAGGGAAAGGTTAGGGATGTCATTTCTATAGGACTGATTACTTTACAATTTGTTTTACTTTTTAAAATTATGTACTTTGCAGGATTTTTACAGAGGCCTTTTGTTTTCATCGGTATAATTTTGCTCTTATGCAATACTGGAAGGTGAAGACTTGAGTCAGATTTATTAGTTGATCTTTACGTTTGGGTATACATTACAAAAAGTTAGACTGATAGAAAATAAAAGGTGATACGTACAGTTTGAATTTAGAGGTTAAGGGTTTATCTTATAGTAATTCTACTATTTTATACTGTCTTAGGTTACCGAAGAGTATGTTTCATTTTAGAATGGATCTAGAGAATAGATCTAGAGAAGAGAATTGCACATTTTTAAGATGATTCTTCTATTTACCAAAGGTGACGACAGAAAAGGGGAAAAACAAAGAAAAGTAAATAAACAGGAACAATGCCTTGCATCTCTGTAGCACTCTCTGGCTTTCAAAGCTTTTTCACATCTATAACTTGAATCTTTCCAGAGAGAGCTTACTAGGTATGTCATTATTTGATGAGCTCATTCCCTCCAAAAAGCACTGTGTCATGCAGTGGTTACTAGCTTAATTTTTTTATTATTATTATACTTTAAGTTCTGGGATACATGTGCAGAACATGCAAGTTTGTTATATAGGTATACATGTGCCATGGTGGTTTGCTGCACCCATCAAAACATCATCTACATTAGGTGTTTCTCCTAATGCTATCCATCCCCTAGTCCCCCACCCCCGACAGGTCCTGGTGTGCGATGTTCCCCTCCCTGTGTCCATGTGTTCTCATTGTTCAACCCCCACTTATGAGTGAGAACATGTGGTGTTTGGTTTTCTGTTCCTGTGTTAGTTTGCTGAGAATTATGGTTTCCAGTTTCATCCATGTCCCTGAAAGGACATGAACTCATTCTTTTTTATGCTGTATAGTATTCCATGGTGTGTATGTGCCACATTTTCTTTTTCCAGTCTATCATTGATGGGCATTTGGGTTGGTTCCAAGTCTTCGCTATTATGAAGAGTGCTGCATATGTGTGGATGTGTCTTTATAGTAGATTGATTTATAATCCTTTGGGTATATATCCAGTAATGGGATTGCTGGGTCAAACGGTATTTCTGGTTCTAGATCCTTGAGGAATTGCCACACTGTCTTCCACCATTCTCATGGATAGGAAGAATCAATATTGTGAAAATGGCCATACTGCCCAAAGTAATTTATAGATTCAATGCTATCCCTGTCAAACTACCATTGACTTTCTTCACAGGATTGGAAAAAACTACATTAAATTTCACATGGAACCAAAAAAGAGCCCATATAGCCAACACAATCCTAAGCAAAAAGAACAAAGCTGGAGGCATCACACTACCTGACTTCAAACTACACTACAAGCCTACAGTAACCAAAACAGCATGGTTTTGATACTAAAACAGATATATAGACCAACAGAACAGAACAGAGGCCTCAGAAATAATTCCACACATCTACAATCATCTGATCTTTGACAAACCTGACAGAAACAAGTAATGGGGAAAGGATTCCCTATTTAATAAACAGTTTTGGGAATACTGGCTAGCCATATGCAGAAAACTAAAACTGGACCCCTTCCTTACACCTTACACAAAAATTAACTCAAGATGGATTAAAGACTTAAATGTAAGACCTAATACCATAAAAACCCTAGAGGAAAACCTAGGCAATACCATTCAGAACATAGGCATGAACAAAGACTTCATGACTAAAATACCAAAAGCAATGACAACAAAAGCCAAAATTGACAAATGGGATCTAATTAAACTAAAGAGCTTCTGCACAGCAAAGAAACTGTCATCAGAGTGGACAGGCAACCTACAGAATGGGAGAAAAGTTTTGCAATCTATCCATCTGACAAAGTGCTAATATCCAGAACCTACAAAGAACTCAAACAAATTTACAAGAAAAAAACAAACCACCCCATCAAAAAGTGGGCAAAAGGTATAAACAGACACTTCTCAGAAGAAGACATTTATACTGCCAACAAACATATGAAAAAAAGCTCAGTATCACTAGTCATTAGAGAAATGCAAATCAAAACCACAATGAGATACCATCTCATGACAGTTGGAATGGCAATCATTAAAAAGTCAGGAAACAACAGATGCTGGAGAGGATGTGGAGAAATAGAAACACTTTTATTACACTGTTGGTGGGAGTGTAAATTAGTTCAGCCACTAGCTTAAATTTAAGAGTCAGATGGGTGTGAATTATAATCCCAGTTATGCCACTTCGATCAGTGTGATCTTAGATAAACTACGTTGTGACCTGAGCATCAGGTTCCTCTTCTGAAAAATGAGGATTATTATAACTGCTTTATAAATTGTCTGGCCAATACAAATGAGCACCATGTATGCACACAGTATACATTTAATGAATCATAGTTGTCAACTCTTCTTTTTATCATTCCTATTGCTGTCTAGCCCTACAGGCACAGTGAATATTTTCCAGCTATTGTAAAAAGGTAGGGGCCAAAGTGCAATGGACAGTGGAGATGTAATGATTTATTAAGAGAGAAAGATGTTTATCTCTTGTTGTGGAAGTCATTTCAATAGATGATGTTTCCACATCCCATCACCTTCCAATGTTTTCCTTAGAGTTGACCCTCCTCCACCAGAAACCTCTTCGGCCTGATCTCTCCTAAACTCTTGCTTCGTGATGTGTGTGAATATCCAGTTAATAGAACTTACTAATCCTATTATATTTCTGATTCGTTCTATTCTTGAGTTAGTTTTGATTAAAGATACTTTTATACTTTATGTGCATTAATCAAGAGACAATGTGATAGCAATTAAGTACCCCTTGACAACCAAGTTTCATAGTCTTCTAAAAGTTATTTAACATCATCATCTTTTTGGTACATGTTTTATGCTATAGTTGATTTGAATGTCAACATTCCTCAAATGTTTCTTAATAATTGCAGCAATGTGTAGAATTAAATCTGATATTGGTACAAGTTGACAGATGAGCTTCATATCTTTTAAGAAAATACCGGGACTCTGTTTAATTAGGATTATATATCCAAATGAGAGAAAGAACATTTTCATGCTTATATGATTTTAAAGGAATAATCAGGAATAACATTGGCAGAGAAAGGGATAAGAGATTATGGGGAATAAAAAGAGCATGTAAGAAATATGGTACTACACTCTTTAATAATTAGTTTTAGGAGGAATATGCAAGAGAAAGATTGTAGAAATTTAGAGGTATTTCTTTCAATATCCTAAGCATTTTTTTAAATTTATTTTTTAAATTATCCACTCCAGTTGTCATCAATATCTTAAGCATTTTGCAACAAAGGTCTGCATGGAGAGTGATATGCTATACCTATGACATAATAAGGAACAGGACAAGTCCATACTTACAGCAGTAAAACAAGTTGGAAGAATGGGATGGATGCAGTTCAAGAAGGTCTTATCAAGCTACATAGAAGTTTTCGATTCAGTATGTTAACAGGAGGCACGTGGCTTGTCTTCACCATCAAGGGTTCATAGTCAAAATAGTGGTGATACAAAACTAATAGAAATTATGATAGTTTTACAGGTAGTGAGCAATATGCAATGTGATTAGAAAGGGAGACTATGAAGAGGTGTAAGATTTAGCTTACAGTTGTGGCAGTGACTGAGGCAGTAGGTGAGATTTAAGTAGGACTTCCTTGGCAATTGTATATTGAGTATTGTAATGAATTACTCAGAACATGATGGGAAGGCTCTCTCTGTAGTTACTTGAGAGCAGAATTGATTCTTAATAGTCTGGGTGCTTTGATGCTTTAGGTGAGCGTCTCAGTGAAGGTGAGGACTGGGGCAAAGGTAAAACATAACTGTAGATTTTATGTAAAGCAACCATCCAGAAGCTTAATAGTATCAAAATAACTGTGTGTGCTGCTGCCATAATATGCATACACTATCAGAGCTGCTGCTCACAGAAGATGGTCTGTCCACCGCCTAGCCCGTGAATCAGACTTCATACATTTCTGTATTATTGCAAGGTGTTTCTGGCAAATGGTAGTAAAATGTTTTGCTCTATAAAATCAGTTTAGGAGTTTCCATTTGTAGTCTGGAAGAGTAAGCTCCTAATTGAACCTCTTGCAAATAACAACTGTTCAAAATACAGAAAAACAACTAGCCGAGGGCCTTGGAGAGTGAACAACAGTAGGAAGATTTTGAAGGGGAGTCAATACTTGGAGTAAGTGACTGGTACGGGTTGAGTTTTAGATCTTCACAGTTTTATCCTGAGGGTAGCTGGAGCAACACGAGGAAAGAGCCACTGGAGAGTGATCTGGGGAACTTCATAAAACAGAGAGCCTGAGAAAGAGGACCCCAAGTTTTGTGTATAAATTCCACTCAAGTCTCTTGCTATTCTTATAAGTATGCAAGTGCAGGGCACAATAGAAGCACTATGAAAAACCATTATGGAGGTTCTTTAAAATACTAACAATAAAATTACCACATGAGCCAGGTATCCTAATTCTGGGTACATATCCAAAGGATTTGAAATCAGTATGTCAAAGAGAGACCTGCACTCCCATGTTCACTGCAGCATTATTCACAACTGTCAAGATATGGAATCAACCTAAGTATCCAGCAGTGAATGAATGGATAAAGAAAATGTGGTATATATACACAACAGAATACTATTCAGCCCTAAAAAAAAAAAAGATAATTCTGTTATTTAGATGAGTTAAACAGTCAAACTCATAAAAACAGAAAGTAGATTGGTAGTTACCAGAGGTTGGGAGGGAAGGGAAATAGAGAGATATTGGTCGAAGGGAACAAAGTTTCAGTTAGACAAGAGAAATAAATTTTTTGGCAGGTGAGAATTCTACCACTGAACCACCCATGCACTGACATGAGAAATAAGTTTTTGAGATCTATGGTACAACATAGTGACTAGAGTTAATAATGTGTTGTATTATATATTTTGAGATTACTAAAAGTGAATTTCAAGTGTTCTCACCATAAAAAATTATAAGTATGCAAGGTAATAGATACATTAATTAGCTTGACTTAATCATTCCATATATCAAAACATCACATTGTACCCCATAAATGGATACATTTGTAATTTGTCAATCAAAAACTTAAATAAAAAACAAAATAAAAGTACTCTGAATGGTGAACTGAGCTACCAATAACTGTAGGGGAGATGGTTCACAGTTGAGTCTAACCAAGATAATTGCCTTCTAAAGCAAAAATATCAACAACCTTGAGAGTAATGTAATAGAATCCAGAGTCCCCACAACATAATCCCTGCAGTGTCCAGGATAGAATTTAAAATTATTTGACAAACAGCCAGGAAAACACGACCTACTTTAAATAACCAACAGATGCCAATCCCAGGATGGCACGAATTTTGGAATTATAAGGCAAATATTTTAAAGCAGCTATTAGAATATGCTCAATATGATAAAACAAAAATGCTTGTAATGTATAAAATGATATGAAATCTCTGCAGAGAAAATAAAAATAGTATCACCAGTATACTAAGACAATTTCCAAACAAATGGAAGTAGTATCTGGAAGAAAGTGTATTTCTAAATAATTTTCACACAAGAACTGTATGTGTTGTTAGTCAAATACATAGTCCAGAAAAATACCTAAAACCTACTGCTCTTGAAAGGCCATAAAATAGTTAAAATTAACCCAGAAAAAAATCCTTTTAAATACTTGGAGTCAGTACTATAAAAAAGTGAACTAAAACATCATTTGGCAATCCTAAGTGAGAACAGAAATATGCAAATTTCACACTCAGCTCCATATTCTAACAGACTTCTAGAGAATACAATATATAATAACATTTATAAGGAGAATACCAAGTATATAAAATGGTGTGAAGTTAAATTTCTCACAAATTTGTTGTCTGTAACTATTTTTTAAGTGTTGGTGTTTCTTTAGATTATATATTACAAAATATATAAACATAATTCATGAAAATCAAAGTGATATAATTTGAGAGCAGTGTTGTTAAGCTATGTTGTTATGTTTTATATATATTAGACACAGCAAAGATGGTAGGGAATATTTGTGAGTGATTACTGAATCTCATTTACTGATTTCCTTTTACAAAATATAATTTTTTTCAGGGAGTATGGAGATCTATTTTATTCTACTTTAGGGACAACTTTCTAGCACACTGCACAAGCAGCAAAGGAAGTATTCAATCAATAGTGGTGTCCATAGGAAAAGAGCTACTGAAGTCTTGGACATTGATATCCTATTTAGAGAGTTGGTGACAGAGGGTGGTGTTTGAAGAAACCATGACAGAGCTATCAAATAACTTGGTGGCCATAACATATACTATCAGGTTTCTATTTAGCCAGATTAATTCAATGTATAGTATACCTTCCAAATATTTAAGGTAAAAAACATATAACATGTTTAAACATATATAACATGCTTCAACATATACATAACATGTTTAAACATATATATGTTAAACATATTACATCTTTAAAAAACATATAACATGACTTCTCTGATCTATTTCGCCATGATTTGTGAATGTCTTATGCTGGCAAAAGGAAGCAGCATAGCAAAGGAAACCCAGTATTACTGAGAAGAAAGTCCTTCATTTATGCCTTTTACATTTGATGATTTTTGTAGCTAAATGAATACATACTCACCTTTTCAATGTAATCATTACCATGTATATTTTCTCCAATGAGACTGAAAGCTCAATATTCATAACAGTATTACATGTTTCTCTGACATTCCGCATAATACCTAGTACAGGTGTTAAATACAAAAGCAAGGTACTAGACAATGAAGAGCTCAGAACTAAGAAACAATTATCTGGATTCAGATCTGGACAAGTAACTTCAACTTTCCAAATAATAGTTTCTTCATCTTTTAAATAAGAGTAAGATTAACAGATACTTCATGATGTTGTTGTGTGTTTTGTATAGGATACAGCAAGTAAAGTATGTATATTAGAACCTGGAGCATATGAAGTGCTCAATAAATAGTAGTTGTTATGCTTATAGTATTATTTTACTTCATCAAAAATTTGTTGAATGAATGAACAAATGAATAATGATGTAATTTTATTAATTTGAAAACTTGATCTCATATTGGTCTCCAGGAGGTGCTAAGTGGTTCATTTGAAGGTTTATAAAAAAGGTGAACTAGAACATTATTTAGCAATTCTATGTGAGAATAGAAATATGCAAATTTTCCACCCAGTTCCATATTCTATCAGACTTGCAGGAAATATAATATATTACGTTAAAAAGAGAACACCAGCTACGAATCTTATCACGAGATGAATTCCAGTTATTTATAAGTATTTACAAATTGCAATGCATTATCAAAAGACAGAGGGTGGGATAGAGAATGGAAATAAAAGGATAAAAAAGGCCCAGCTCTGCTCTCAAAATCTCACCACTTTCCCTTAGAAATTGGAACAATAAATTACCTTGTGTAGACAGTGATCCCAGACATTGCAGATAGCTGGAGACTATAAAATACATCAAAGTGTTTACATAAAAAATGAATATATGTTTGAGACAAGAGGATTGCTGAAGCACAGGAGTTCAAGACCAGCCTGGGCAAAACAGTGAGACTCTGTCTCTACAGAAACAAACAAACAAACAAACAAAATTAGCAGAGTGTGGTGGCACACATGTATACTGCCAGCTACTTGGGAGGCTGAGGTGGGAGAATCGCTTGAGCTCAGAAATTTGAGCCTGCAGTGAGCTATGATCATGCCATTGTACTCCAGCCTGGGTGACTGAGTGACCCTGATATATATATACACACACACACACACACACACACACACGTATGTATGTATACATGTATATATGTATGTATATGTGTGTATATGTACACACATACATACATATACATACATATACACATACACACACACACATACACACAGAGCACCAAATATGTAAATTCTTCTCCAGTTTTGCTCTAATAAATACAATAAAAAATTTCAGATACTTATCTGAGGCTCAAATAATCATCAGTTTATTCTCAGAAGCCCCATTTTCTACTTTTCTATTAGCCATCTAATAAATATTTCTGTTCTTAAAATTCAGGTTTTTTTAAATAAGTAATTTGCAGCTTGACCAGATAATCTAATAAGGCTCATCATTCTTATCACTCTCTGATTAGGTTCATCCACCAAAATCTTAACTTGTACTCAAAATTATATTATTAGTGAGGAACCCAATGAGGGCAAAACCAACTGCAAAAATAACAAACAAAAATAACAAGAACAACACCAATGTGGTCAGTGGCATTCTGGTAAATGTTTAACAACTGGGTCTCAATAAAACAAAATGAAACCCTAATTTGTAGCATTTGCCAACTTCTGTGGCATAAATTCTCTGTCTATGGCTCATTTCAAGCTACCAATGTGATGCCACTGAACGTGGAGTTGAGAAGCACAGTAATATACCATTATATAGTCATTCCATTATGAAGACACAATAGATGTAAATAAACCAAAGAGATATAATAGTAAAACGGAGTAAATCATTAGAAAGTGAGTACTGAGAGTAGGGTAATAGTTAAAGGGCATGGGAAGTATATGGATTTGAAACAGAACTGTGCCACTTTCAGGTTTTACTGGACAAATTCCTTAATCTCTCTACACCTCAGTGTTCTTATCTGTATAATTATAAAACAAACTCCATAAAGTTGTTGCAAAGATAAAATGAGGAAATACATGTATGACACTTGGCACAATTTCTGAAACATAATAATAATTCACTCCATGTATTATAATAAATAACATTGTTGATGAAATTACTCATGACAAAAATAGTGAGTGAAATTTCATTGATGAAAAAATGTATTTCTTATTTTGTGATCTAAGAATCACAAAATTTTAGTCAATTTTGCTTCCTAGACAGCTGATGGTACTCTACTATTAGAAACTGAAAGGGAAAAATGGTCTCAACCAATATAATTGATGTAATATTTAATTAGCTGGATTATGAAGCAGAAAGGAATTCCATACATTCTTGAATACATCTGCAGCAAGAGTAAATAGGTTTCTTCTTGGGTATTAATTCAGATTAATTGAGCGTGTCATATTGACAAAAATCCTGAGGTTGCTTCTAAGATTGGCAGGAAAGAACACTTTAATATATGAGCAATAGCCACTATGGTTAGTGATGGGGAGGAAAGAAACCATTATATGCATTGACCATCCTTGAGCTGGGTCTATGCTGACAGTGTCTGGAGAAAATTCATGTTGTACTCTGCTTGTAAAGAAAAAAAAGTTACCACTTGAACATATTCCTGAATTTGGGGGTTTCACATACTTGAAATGGAGGTTGACTAAGTAAAAAAATTTATATACATAATTTATGATCAAAGTTAGAGCCAGAAAACAAAACTGGCTCAATTTCAGTTTTATGGAGGAGGGGCAGCTGGAAAATGAAATAAAGTGCATGGGACCTGGAACCAAAAGAAAATAATTCCTGGCTGTTTTTCTACATTCCATCTGAGAGCCATACAACAAAAATAGCAGTGCTGGAATATTATCTGGGATATCTGTTAATGGAAGTTACACATGCATGTTAAGAAAGATTATAGGCCTTGCTTTGGTTTTCTAAGGAGTATAGGAATTCTATTTCCACATAAAAGAAGGAAGGCCAGCAGAGTCTTGCAGAAAAGGGCCAATCCAAAAGTTTCCTTGAGCAAAAAGGATAGAATTTAATTGTGCTTCAGTCTTATCAAAGCGTACCTTACATTCAATAGAACCATTTTGGGTAAAGCCTGACAGGTGTCAGACTACCTGTAATCAGGTCTTGCAAATTATAAAAATCAATTCCTATATTTTGCAAGCATCTTTCAGTGTATTCTCTTTAGAGTCTCTACTCAAAAAATAAAATCATTTATTCTATATAGGCAAGTATTTCAAAGTCAAATGAATATCCGTAATATCCAACACTGAACCTCTTACTGGAATGGGAATGAGAATTACTTTTGAGCAGTACAGGTCTTGGCAAATTATCCTAATTTTAGAGTTGTTACTTTGCAGTCAATTCAATTCTTTTTTTCTATATTCAAGCCCAATTTAATGAAAGTCTTTTCTCATCTTTTTTAAGGCTTAAAAATGCAGAAAAGTACAGAGAATAATATAACAAACACTAATGTATTCAGCCCCAAAATTCACAAATGTTCACATTTGGTCATTTTGCTTCTTATGTATTCATTTGGATTTATAAAAGAAAGAAATTTTTCATAAAGTTGAGGTCTCCCTTTTCTTCCCCAGCCTATTTGTCTACTTCCTTTACCAGACACAATTGCTATCAATAGTCCATTTATAATATTGCATAATGTTTCTTATTAAATTTACACAAGTAGTATAACTTTACATATTCTTTTGTATATTGCTTCTTTCATCCAACCTTATATTTTTGAGATCTATAGATATCAACAAATATAAAAATGTCATTCCTTTTCATTGTTGTATCGTTATTCCATCATATAAATATGTCATAATTTTTCTACTTTCCTATGGATGAACTTTCAGATTTTTCTAAAGGCAAAACTGAAAAAAAACCCATGAAACTGTTATCTTTAAATATTTGTTGTTTTCTCATATTTATTTAAACATTAACTTAATTCCAATGAAAATATTTTAGAAATCAACCAAGCTAAGGAGCAGCAAAATTTCTTTGATCTCACTATTTATGAAGTTAATTAATGTTAAAACTCTATCAATATTTTTGGTATGGGGGCATTCTAAAGATACCCACACATATTTACAAAATGTCATCCCAGTAAAAATGCTACATTTTTCAGGCTAAGAAATATTTCCTGATTATTTTTGTGTCATTGACAAGGGAAGAAATCAGTATATCCATGTGGGGTAATGCACATCAGTTCAAAGTATACAATATGATAAAATATGAAGAGTTTGGTTTGGTGAAACGCTAAGCAAGCAATGCTGAATAATGTCATTGTGATAGTTCCAGACCTTTGGGGATATGGCTAATAATTTAGCTTACCCCACCTCCTGAATAACGCTATAAGATGGGCATGTTACCATCCTCACTTTATGGATGAGGAAAATGAGAAAGAGATGTTCTGGACAGAATGGCGCAGAATTTCCTCCTTTAAGCACTGTGCTAAAATGCTGTCACACAGAGAAGTTAAGTGGCCTGTTGAAGAGTTCATGAATATTTAGATTCTTTCACATCTACTTATTGTTCCAATTTTATCACAATGAATCAAGTAGACATCCCTTAAGGAATGTTGCAAAAATAAAACATTATTTCCAAGTGCAGAAACGCTTGGAAACTGCAATGAAGTACAAGCACAACATAACCCATGTAGATCAATGCTGCCCATGGCAAGCAGGAAAGAAGGTTCAAAGGCAGACCCGGGCTGCTCAAGTACATGGGCATGCTGTTTACTTAACATGTGTATCTGTGAACATCCAGAACAGATATGAGCATGTGGGAGCCCTTTTCTGGTTTTCCTCCCAGTAGTTTTTACCATATATGTGTTCAGTTGGAATTACTTGAAAAATAAGACGAGTGTTTGCTTGCTTTTATAAAAATAATCTGTTCCCAAATTGTCATTCTTGAATATTTAGTCTTTCTTCTATGGAGAAGTGTGCAGGAAGAATTAGAGACCCTTGTGGGAGAGCGTATTTCGTTCTGAAAGGATTTCTGCTTTTCATTTCTTGTAGGAGATGACCAAATTTAGGAGACAGCTTGTTTGATAAACAAGACACCGAAGGGATTTTCTTTTGGCAAACACAGAGCAGTGTTTGTAACCTTGGCACTATTGACATTTTGGGCCGGAGAATCCTTTGTTGTGGGGCTGTCCCAGGCATGACACGATGCTTAGTGGCTTCCCTGGCCTCTACCCAAGGATGCCAGTGGTATCACACCCTCTCCTTCTCATACTTAAAAAAAAATCGCCCTCAGTTGAGAATTGCTGAGGGTATAGAGAGTCATCTAAAACAGGGAGGACAGTAAAAGCTAGGGCTGGTCATTAAAATTTAGGTAAAAACAAGAAAGATGCTGCTCTCATTAATTCTCTTTCCTCTCATTCTTCCAAACATCTCATCCGTTGCCACATCTCATCAATTCTCATCTCTCCATGAGCAACTCTCAAATATGTACCTTTAGTCCAGACTCTCTCCAAAATCCCAAGTCTGTCTGCCTTTCCTGCTACCTGCTGGATATTTTCTGTGGACAACTTTTATCACCTGTAGGAAATTGATACTGCCTTCATCCTGATGTTCTGATTCCATTAAAGGCTATACTATCCTACCAGACATCTGGGATTGACACCTTGGTTACCTTTGATCCCTCCCTCTCTGTTAGCCCCCAACATCTCTGCCTTACAATTCAGGTTTCCCAGCCTTTACATACTCCCTGAAATCAGGCCCACACACCTCACTAAAGCCCCACTCCCATCTTCTCTGTACTCCAGTTTAACCCTAGTAAAGGAGCTCTGTCTCTTAGAGACATTCTTAATGGCTCTCTTTACCTATCAATACACAGCCCACATTTGGAATTACCCACAACTTGTTCACTACAAGTCTTCTTAGTCCCACTTTCTCACTACTGTCTTAGAAAAGCCTTCTCTTTTGTGTAAACTTGAAAATTTACTTTGTCTAAAACAACTATTCATTCCACCTTTTGTATGCTTGCCACCTCTTCCCTGAATGTTATTCTGATCCTTGGTCCAGAAACATTCTTTCTCCTGGAACCCCTATGACATCTACTGAATTGTCCAAATAATGCATGTGGCAAATTAACACTGTAGCATTTTGGGCATGTGTCTTATGAGTGTAAAACATCTTCGAGAGTTCTTCACACTGTGCCTTGCACATACAACATATTAAGTATATATTAATAAATGAATGGAAGAATTGAGAGAGAGAGAGAGAGAGAGAGAGAGAGGGACCTTTAATACCATGGTAAGGTCATTTTTAAGCAGGAGAGAGAGAGAAGAGGAGAGAGACAGAGACACTTTCAATAATATGGTAGAGTCACTTGTAAGCAGAACCCAAAATGCTCTTTTATAAGGTGTGAACAAAAATACTTTGGGCCAAAAATATTTCTCATCTGTCTAATTGCTGCATTAAATTCCACTTTAAAAATAAATTCATTTTCTGTCTTGAGGTTTTCCAGATTTCAAGAACATACAGAAATGAGCACTACCTAGTTGATAAAGAGCCTCTCCTTAAGCAATCCTGCTGCAGAACAGGACACATGTTGGGGCTCTTGGAGCAGGGTATATATGAGAGCCTCTCTGGAGAGCCACAGTACTGTGGGAGGAGAAACAGGCAAGCAAAGGTGTACGGGCCACACCACAGTCAAATTAGGTTACCATGAACATGTCATATATCTCCGCAGAGGTATTTAGGTATATATGTGTGTATATATACGCACACACACACACGTTTAATGTGTGTATATGTATCTAGATATGTACATAAATTTATTTTATTTTGTAGGTTGTGTTTAAACAAAGACCACCACAGCTAACCTCTTACTGAATGGGGAAAAGCTTTCAGAATTTCCTTGAAGAACTGGAATAGGAAGGCTGCCCACTCTCACCACTTTTATTCAACACAGAACTGTAAGTACTAGCCAGAGCAATTAGACCAGACAAAATAAAGAGGCATCCACATTGTAAAGGAGACAAAGTCATTTTGACAAATAGAGGTAGGTAGTAAAAAAAAATTTTTAAAGAGGAAAAGAGGAAGTCAGATTGTCTGTGTAGGTGACATGACCTTATGTAGAGAAAAATTAAAGGCTCTACCAAAAAACTCTCAGCACTGATAAACGATTCAGTAAAGTTGCAGGATACATAATGAATATACAAAAATTAGTAGCATTTCTGTACATGAATGAACTAGCAAAAAGAAATCAAGAAGGCAATCTCATTTACAATAACTACAAAAAAGTAAAATACCTGGGAATAAATTTAACCAAGAAGGTGAAAGACCTCTCTAAGGAACACTACAAAACACTAATGAAAGAACATGAAGAGGATACAAACAAATGGAAAGACCCTATGGTCATGTTTTAGAAGAATTAATATTGTTGAAATGACAATACTACCCAGTGCAATCTACAGGTTCATTGCCATTCCTGTCAAAATACCAATAACATTATTCACAGAAATAGAAAAAAACACTTACAATTTGAATAGAACCACAAAAGACTCTGAGTAGCCAAAGCAATCCTAACAAAGATGGTGGTACCACACTACCAGTCCTCAATATATACTACAAACCTGCAGGAACTACAACAGCATAGTACTAACATAAAAACAGACACAGAAGAATGGAACAGAATAAAGAACCCAGCAATTAATTCACATATCTACAGCCAACTGATTTTTAATAAAGGTGCCTAGAACACTCACTGGAGAAAAGACAGTCTTGTCAATAAATGCTGCTAGGAAAACTGGATATCCACATGCAGAAGAATAAAACTAGACTTCCACCTCTTACCCTATACAAAAATCAACTCAAAATGGATCAAAGACCTAAATGTAGGACCTGAAATGATAAAATTACTAGGAGAAAACATATGAGAAACAGTTCAGGACATTGGTCTGGGAAAATATTTTATGAACAAGACCTCAAAAGCACAGGCAACAAAAGCAAAAATAAACAACTGGGATTATATAAAACTAAAAAGCTTCTGCACAGCAAAGGAAACATCAACAGAGTGAAAAGACAACTTATAGAATGGAAGAAAATGTCTGTAAGTTACTCATTCAATAGGGGATTAATATCTAGAATAAACAAGGAACTGAAACATATCAACAACAAAATCCCAATCTAAGTAAAAAATGGTCAAATTATCTGAACAGACATTTATAAAAGGAAGACATACAAATGGCCAACAAATATATTTAAAAATGTTTGACATCACTAATCATCAGGAAAATGCAAATCAAAACCACAGTGTGGTATCTTCTTACCCCAGTTAGGATGGCTATTATAAAAAAAAGACAAAAAATAACAAACAGTGGTGAGGGTGTGGAGAAAAGGGAACTGTATATTATACCTGTTGCTGGGAACATAAACTAGTACAGCCACTGTAGAGAAGAGTATAGAGGTTTCTCATAAAACTACAAATAGAGTGACTATATAATCCAGCAATGCCACTACTGGGAACTTATCCAAAGGAAAGAAAGTCATTGTATCAAAAAGACATCTGAACCCCCATGTTTATTGCCCCACTATTCACAATAGCCAAGATATAGCATCAACTGAGGTGTACCATAACAGACGAATAGATCAAGAAAATGTGGTATACATACACAATGGAATACTATTCAGCCATAAAAAGAATGAATTCCTATCATTCATAGCAACATGGATGGAACTGAAGGACATTATATTATATGAAATAGGCCAGGAACAGAAAGTTCAACATCACATGCCCTCACCCATGTCAGAAGCTAAAAAAAGTTGATCTCTTGGAAGTATAAAGTAGAACAGAGGAAACTGGAGGCTGGGGAGGGTAGGGGGAAGGGAGGGATAGGGAGAGATTTGTTAAAGGATACAAAATTATGGCTAAATAGGAGGAATCAGTTATAAAGTTTTATACCACTGTAGGAGGACTACAGTTAACAATAATGTATTACATTGCTTCAAATAGCTAGAAGAAATATACTGAATGTTTCCAACACAAGGAAATTACAAATATTAGAAATGATAGATATGCAAATTACCCTGTTCTGATCGCTATACATTATATGGATTGAAACATCACTATCCCATGAAAATGTATAATTATTATTTATCAAACAAACATCTTTTTTAAAACCCAAAAACAATTTTAAAAAAAGATCGTAGCTGGAACTTATAGTAGACATTAAACATAAGAATGATTACATTTAAGCAGGTAGCCATACAAGGGAGCTGAAATAAAAGCCATTTTCCAATTAGAAATAGTACATATTTCTTTCTATTCATTATTTCTTATAATTTTCCTGTAGTTTTTGATATGAAAAGACTGAGAGAAAGACACTGACTTTCACTATTTCTAATCCACAAAAAATGACTGTTGTTTCTAAATTTAACTCATTATAATTATCTGTTTTTTCCCTAAGGCATTAACAAGGCCAATCATGGGATCTAATGACTAATCTCACAGGAAGGGTAACTGGTGACTAAAGTATCCCTCATGTCATATATGTGTATATGTATCTTTTGATGGTTAGAGTCGAATGAACTGGTATCTTTACCTTGCAAGTGTGTAGTTTCGCTTTTATACCCTGAATTGCTTTATGCAAATTACAGTCTACAGAGCTGAAGCTCCTTGCTGTGGATCTATGAAGGCAAATGTTGGAAAAAGGGCCCCAGAGTCAGAATGGCTTTTCCACCAGAGAAGTGCGACTGTTTGCAGGCACAATGCTTAAGGTTGACCCTCATGAAGGCAACTGTGATTGAACAACTGAGTTGGCTTCCTAGATCCCAAATATCCTTCCTATATTTAATCTGATTAAAGTTTTCTCTCTTCATTTAAACATAAAACATTCCATGACATTGATTTACTTCCATATACAAATGACTGGTTTCATTCACTCATCATTCATTCATTTGACAAATACAATGCCTCCCATGTGCCAGTGTGGGTAGACAAACAGGACTGACTGACAACTATTGTCAGGTGGCGGAAGAATGGGCTGGGCGACTTCCCTTCTCCAGGCAAGTGAGCCTGCTCCCAAACTCAGCTTCTCCAAGGGTCCTCCAAGTTCCACATGTTGCATAATGTAGGTCCCATTAGCTTCTAAGAAGAGGCAAACACCTAAAGCCAAACTGTTACTCTAAGTCAAGCTCTCTTCCTCTTGCAAATAAGACTTCTCACTCTCACCATGGAAAAGGAGAGAACTTTCCCTGTGGACCACCAGCTAACTGTTCCTGGTTCCAGTTCCAGCCTGCACTCAGTGACTCATTCTGGCATTTTCTTATGCTACCAGTGGCACTGTTCTCGTTGCTGGGGAGATATGTACAAAACAAACAAAAATCCTTACTTTCAAGGATCTTACATTCTAGTGGGGGAGCCAGACAACAAGTACAGTAAGTAAATAAATGAAATACAGTGTAGCACAACCAAAAGTAGTAAGTGCTGTGGAAAAAATAGAAATCAGGGAGGGGGAACAGGAAGTGTTGGGATGGTGAGTACATGTTGCTCTTTGCAAAGTAGATTTTAAGGGGTGAAGGGGGAAAAGATAGCCCAGCCTCCCACCCTGAAGGCTCGTTTTTTGTTTATTTGTTTGTGTGTTTTTCTCCCTAGCCTGCTTCTAGAGCAAAAGTCATCTGGCAGTTTCAGATGACATCATTGCCCAGAGGTCCTCAAAGACAGTGAAGCTTGAAGAGGTTTATTCATGTGTCAAAATGGGAAGATTACTGTCTCTCCTGCCCACTTCTCAGGGTTGTTGTAAAGATCAAAGGAGAGAATGGCTATAAAGGTGCTTTGAAAACAATGAAAGCTCTGCACACTGAAAAGGCATTATTATTGCAGAATTGTGTTAGAAATAAGTGGAATGACTGTTTACGTATCCAAACATTATTAACTATAGTATAAAGATGAGAGAGAGAGAGAGAGAGAGAGAGAGAGAGAGAGAGAGACACTAAATGTAGGGCTTGGCTTGTAGTCTTATATAACAAACTGTCAGCTGGCTATATCCAGCTGGTATGACACCTTCCTTTCCTACCAAATCTCCATTGCTGGCCAGCACAGCTTCACTCTTCTGAGGTTATTTTTCTCCTTATCATTAGACTGCAAAGTACATGATCAATCCTAGGGTGAAAATATTGATTCTACCATAAGTAAATGTGCAAATTGAAAGGAAGGTTAATTTTGTAGGCTCTTAAATTACTCAGGCAATAGAAAATGTCAATAAATTCCAAGTGAAAAACAGAAAAACTGATGAGAAAAAGAAAAAAAAAAGATGAGAAAACTGATGAACATTTTGTGTTCTTTTAAGAACACATAATGAATGTTAAAATTATCAGATATTTTGATACAAGAAATAAAACCAATGATTTTCTAATTTAGGTATCATTTTTCTCTCTTTTTTAAAAAAAATGTTTTTCTTAATTATTTCACAGACCCCTCCACCCTCCGAATTTAATACAGATCAAGAACTGGTAAAATTGAAGACCATTTATATTACTCAATTGTTTCTAAAATAATAGGTATGACACTTGCTATTAATTTATGACTCATAATCTTCAAATATTAGTAATTATTTAAAAAGGAGACTAATTTTCTTAAACAATATGGAAGACACACCTCTAATGTTTAATTTTCTTCTTTCTGGAATCTAGAGTCCTGGATGAAAACAAGAAGTATAGGAGAAAACATACAAAATGGTACTTATTAATAGAAACAGTTTGGAAACATTAAAATGAATCTAATAAACACACATTAAAATATTTTACTTATGTGTTTACTATGAAGGAAGGGTAATCGTACACAAACGTAGTAGATGAAGTAGATCAGACTAATAGATTTGAAGTTGGCTAGACTTCACCATATGAAATGTATTTGAATGTGTTGTCTGCACAATTCCCACTATCTGTATATATTTGGTTTACAAGCATAATTCACATTTTTTTTTCACTCAATGTTCTTTATTTCTGAGCTCCTGAGCTAGCATACAGCTTGGACCATAAGTGCAACTTCGGGGGTGTCACAGAAGTAGGATGCGCAGGGAACTGTGAAGCATGTGGAAGACTCAGAAAGGCCTGGGTCAGGAACCCGAGTGAGCCCCAGAGCCTGACAACAACATGCAGGGGTCCCTTCTGCAGCTGCTGTTGGCTTATAGGCTTTTATAGGGAAAAGTGTTTATGTTCAAACACTAACGCTGAAAAAACACATAGGCATAGAAAGAAATGGTGTCACTGAGTAGAATTTTTTTCGGAAATGTGACAGGTTCTTACATGTGAAAATTCTAAGGGTTTCCTAAAAATACTTGTAGTTTCGTATTGGATGGACTCTGGCATTTTTAGGTCTCATCCATTTTTAATGATACATACAATCAATGTAAAGAAGTCAGCAACCACAATTTGATATCTAACCACCAAGATGTATTAAGACTATGTGGTAAATATTCTTTCATGAAAATTCCAAGTAACTGCTTGTTGTGATCTTAAAAAACAACTTTCCTGTCTTAATAAAAATATTAACATATTTATTTTCAATGCAATATGTGAAAAGTATTACATGTAGGTTCAAATTTACAATTAAGTGGGGGTTGGGGAGGCCCCCCAAATAGAATCACATTCTAAACCCTGGAACCCATAAATATATTGCCTTATATGGCAAAGGGACTTTGGAGAAGTGATTAAGACTCTTGGGGAGGGTTGGTTATCCTACATGATCAGGGTGGGCCCACTGTGATCACAATGGTCCTTGTAAAAAGGAAGCAGGAGGGTCCAAGTCAGAGGAGACAATGGAAGCAGGGGTCTAAGTGACATGGGGTCATGAGTCAAGGAATGCAGGTGGTTTGTGGAATGTGGAAAAAGAGGAAATGCATTCTCTCCTATAACCTCCAGGAGGAATATAGCTCTGCCTTCACCTTGATTTTATTCCCTATGACCCATTTTGGATTTCTGGCCTCCAGAACTGTAAGATAATACATTTGTGTTGTTTTAAGCCACTAAGTTTGTAGTAATTTGTTTCAGCAGTAGTAGGAAAACTAAAAGAGCTTATAGACTGATTTGCTGTCCTATTCTCCATAAATGCTAGACCCTCAATAATAATGGGCAAAAGCTAAAAGTCATTATTTAAGAAAAAAACAAAGAAACAGAAGCATCTGAAAAGCACTGAAAAGCACTAGGAAGCATCTTGTGGATGTCTCTACCTCTATACTGTGCGGTTTTTAATTGCTGCTGACCATGTGTACACCAATCTTATGAACAAAGCTCAGCAGATAACACATAAGGAATAGGGAACAGAAAAAAGTTCCAAAAAATCATGCACATCATTCTGTGACTTTATCAGTTAGTAAATCCCTAAGTGTCTATTCTAAACATCTCTTGTGTCTAGAGGTAAGTTTGCAGAACTGCAGTCACCCAAATGACCATATACAGTGGCAGATGCTCACCAAGAAATAATAATATTTCCTCTGAGGAAAATTTAAATTGATGTTGCAGGATGGGGTGGCTTGGGAGTTGCATTCTTAGGCAGTCATTTCAGGGATTCGATAGCCTCTGCAGCTGGTCACAGAAGATACTAGAGATCCAGGCCCCTCCTGTTGTATGCCAGAGATATTTTCAAAGATCCCTTGAGAGAAAACAAAGGGCAGTATGGAGCATGCTATGAACCCCAGGTTATTAGGGAAAAGACTGACCAGGAAACTGACAGCCTTTCTGAGAGTCACAGAGAGGATGCATGAAGGATGAGACAGGGCCATTCAGGGGCTGTGATTAGAAGCTGATGCAGAGATTGAACTCCTTGCTCCTGATTCATTAGGCAATAAGAAGCATGGCCAGGGACCTGGAGAGAAAAACTAGAAATCACTACACAGAGTTCTATGAGGGCAGCTTTGGCAATGACACTAAGACACTGCAGTGAGAGGGTACTACAGACTCAGGCCCCAAGAAATACAACAGAAGAGGAATAAAATAGTCCAGGCAAGAAATAATTGTTTTTCAATAAAAGCAGAAGCAAAAGACATAGAGGTATGATTTGAGAGACTTGTAATATCAGAAATTACCAGATGTAGAGAAAACTCTAATACATTAAAAACAAACAAACAAACAAACAAAAAACCTTGAAACTTCATCAGCAGTTGGCCATTCTGTCACAAATACTATTCAAAAGAAGAGATAAGCGGCTGTGGCATTTCAATTGTGATAGAATATTTAGCTCAAAATGTCTTCCATAGTAACAAGACCTAATACGTGAAATTCAACGAAAGACTATTTGGGAGGTAGACAAGTAAATTTGTTTCTCATTTATATGCATGCTGCAGTTGAGCTCAAGGAAAAAGATAATAACTATAAGTGTCCACATATTAGAGAAAAGAGAAGTGGAACTCAGGATGGATCTCTTGTATTCCTTCTTTAGAATAACTCCTCTGGGGACAGGTTGGAGTGTGTGGAATAGGAATTGCAGTAGAAAGCTGCTTTTGTGGGGAGAATTCAGGTTGCTTAGAACATTAATGTTGGGTGACTAGGCTGAATATTCTACCACCGTTTATAAAATACAGCTGCAACCCCCGACATACCTCTAGCATCTGTCCCTTGTGGTTTACTGCTTTTATGTCTCTTGGTCTCAACATCCCCACATCATCTTCCTCATTCCACCAGCTCTTGAAGCTACACAGTCATTGGTGAGACCTATATCTTTTCTTTCTCTGCCCTTGCTTCCATGTCACAACATGCATTGCCATTATCCATGTATCAGCTTCTTTTCTCCAGAAGCCCGGCCAAACTCCAGTGACACAGTTTATACATGTATTCACAAAATGTTCCAGCAAGCACACGATGAACATACAAAGCACTATTTGGAAAATGACAACTCTTATAATACTTCCGTAAAATCCTGAATTCATAAACACCATATGTGTTTTTATGGCTTTGAGGCTTTACTGGTGATCAGAGGCAGGTCCTCACTACAGAGGGAAATGATACATTTCATTAATATCTTGAGGGTTGCCTGTCTTTTTCTGCGAGTCTGTCTTTGACTTGATGCCAAGAAGAGAGAGAGAGAGAGAAAAAACAAACAAACAAACAAAAACTGCTGCCATATTCTCCGAGCCTTTCACCTAGGCTTCCTCTGTCTTCCTGCTTTTACATATTTTATACACCTCACTATAGGAAAACAAGATACTCAAATATACTGCTCATTAAAGAACATACCTACTTTTTGGAATTCATAGATAAACTCACAACCTATTAAGTCAACTTACAAAATAAAAGAAAGAAAGAAAGAAAGAAAGAAAGAAAGAAAGAAAGAAAGAAAGAAAGAAAAAGAATGACCCAGGTAAAGGGTGACTAGATTTGTTAGTGTCCTCAATATTTCACCCTGCCTGCTTACCATCATATTAAGGTAAGTGTTTAAGAACACACACTTCGTCATTCTGACTCTCTGAGCTTGAATCCCAGTTCATATTCTCACCGGTTGGATGACTCATCCAAGTGACTTAACCTCTTTGTCCCTCAGTTTCCCCAAATTTACAGCTGATGATGGTAGTATTTTGGACCTCAAATTGGAACCATAAGGTCCTCTACTTGTTCAACCTACATGAACACACACTATGACAAGAGAAGTTGACATATGTCTACAGAGAAAAATATAAACTGAGACACAATTCTTATTGCAGAGTGGAAGCATCTGTCCCTAATGCACCTACACTGGTCCAACGGACTCTAATGCCCCAAATGTGAAGAGTGAGAAAATGTGAAGAGTGAGAAAAATGGAGGAGTAGAAGATGGAAGAGCCTTTAAAAGGGGATCTGTAAAGCAAAAGGTAGAGGAAGGAATGGGAGCAAAGAAGACCAGAGAGGAAGCTCAGAAAGTGTCAGGAGCAGAAACCAAATGTAGGGTTCTATTTCCAAGTCAACAGGCTGCCAAGGAAGTGGCAATAGGTGCTATTGCAATAGGCAGACAAACAGGAAGCTTAGGTTACCTTCAGAGAAGCTCAAGAGGCACTGGGACAAAGCTGAGATGGCAAAACATGATAGGTGAGAAATTACTCCAGTGAAACATACCAAGAGGCATGATGGCTCATGCTAGCCTGTCAGCCAGAGCGCCCGGGACACTGGACTGGAAGCTGGGGGACAGGAGACAGCAGTTTTTCCTGGAGCAAGGGCACATATACAGGACTCCAACAGTTATACCAA
Organism: Macaca mulatta; assembly: GCF_049350105.2. Taxonomy (NCBI): domain Eukaryota; kingdom Metazoa; phylum Chordata; class Mammalia; order Primates; family Cercopithecidae; genus Macaca; species Macaca mulatta. Next base: position 112,851,964 of record NC_133409.1, read on the forward strand.
CTATTCACATTGGACATTCCTGACTTGGATTGCTTTTCGAATATCAGATAATTCTTACTTTTGAATACTCTTTTGAGTATTCAAATCTTTTGAGTATTTGAATACTCTTGGAAGAAACACTAAATAGTACTGGCTTTAATAGTGATTTGTATAAAAAGAGCTTTAAACTATGAAATAATATGAATCAAGTTATATAATATGATTTCATTTTAAATTCCTGGTATTTTCATTCATCGATATGTTGATTTTTTAGTAGCTTTATTGCTGGGTGACTACAGTCAATAATAACTTAATTGTTTATTTTACAGTAAAGAATGTAGTTGGATTGTTTGTAACTCAAAGCATAAATATTTGAGGGGATGGATACCCCATTCTCCATGATATGCTTATTTCACATTGCATTCCTGTATCAAAACATCTCACATACACCATAAATCTATACATCTACTATGTACCTACACAAATTAAAAAAATTTTAAAAATTAAAATAAATAAAAATAAAATAATTGAACTGTTAAAAAAACCCCCAAATATTAATTCCCTACATCTATTATACATTTTACTTTTAAGATTTTCAAATCATGAAATAACAAGATCAATAGTAGTAAGAATTTTCTGCTTCATAATGAATGCATGCACAGTCATTAACTTTTTTCAGAGCATGTATCATGTCTAACAAAGCACATATATGTATCTAACTGAAGTATTACTGTGAAATAGAAAATAATGCAAATTTAATCTTTTTATTAAAACAACTAATTCTTTGTTAAAGAATTAAATAATTAAAGATTATTTAAACAAATACTAAAAATTATTTAAAATATGAAAATATTTTAAAAATTTAAAAATTTAAATTAAATATTTATTATTTTAAAATAATACATAATTTATAATTATTTATTAAATAATTATTAAGTAATTTTGTTATTAAAAGTTCCAAAATATCTCAAAAATAATTGTTAACACAAGCGTTAATAAAATAACTCATATAGTGTGGTATTTATACTTCTGTAAAAGATAAATCAAATATAACATCTCCATTTAGTTAATATATATATTTTAGCTAAATATTAATGGCAATGTTTATTTAAATTTCAAATTACCTGATCTTAGCTTTTATAAAACCAATAATTAAAATTGTCACATAGGTACTACAAACACAACTGAAATGTATAACACTCAGAAAAATACCCTTCCTTGCTGATTTCTCCTTGCAATATGCTTACTTTCTGTGAAAAATGGTTTTTAAAAATTCTAACAATTTCTTAACAATACACACAACTGTATTAATACAGACCCACAAAATTTATTAAATCAGAGATGTATGGTTATAATTAAGAGAGAAAACAAGTTAACCTTTTAAAACCATGATGATATTAACATATGATTTCTCAATGAAATTTCCTTTTAATTAATCAGACTTTCTTCACATTTAATACAGGTTTAAATAAGTATGTGTGAATGCTTATTCACAATTTTTTCAAATTCTTATGATGTAAAAGGGCTAATTTTATTGCTTTTAAGTTAAGCTTCATTCAAACTGACCTTCGGTTTTTTAAAAAATTAACTGATCAACATAAAAATATAAAATCTATCATAGTGTTAGGTATCCTACTGATTTATGGAAGAGATTTTGCTTGATTTCTCTGTAAGCATTCATTTGATGGGGCTCTTGGACATCTTGGGCCTCAGCTTCTTTTTTTCTTTTTGTGTGTGGGCCTCAGTTTCTTTTTTTCTTTTTTTGAGTCAGAGTCTTGCTCTCTCCCCCAGGCTGGAGTGCAATGGTGCGATCATGGCTCACTGCAACCTCTGCTTCCTGGGCTCAAGTGATCCTCGCACCTCAGCCTCCTGAGTAGCTGGGATTATGGGTGCGTGCCACCACACCCACCTAATTTTTGTACTTTTAGTAAAGACAGGGTTTCACCATATTGGTTAAGCTGGTCTCAACGTCTTGGCCTCAAGTGACCCACCCACCTCAGCCTCCCAGAGTGCTGGGATTACAGGTGTGAGCCACTGCACTTGGCCCCCAGTTTCTACAATTAAAAAACAAGGCTATCAGGAGAACCTTCCATGTCTTGCCGAGCTTTAATTGTGGTTCCATGATTGCACTGAGTGGTACTTTCTCAAGCTCGTGTTCAATTTTAATACATTTTTCTGAATATTATTCCTACTTTGTAGTGCATTTTTGCTGCCTTTGTACTAGTGCTGTAGCATCATGTTTGTTTTATATTCTTAGAATCCAATTGTGAGTAATGTACATTAAAATATTTGGTTTAAGGCATTCAAAACCAACCATGTTCAGTTTTCTCATATGAATTGAATCATTGTTGAACCTGGATAAATTTAGCCTTATCTCTACCATTTTTTAAATTCAATATATAGTAGCAAGTGTGAAGGTATGTTTTTGCCATTTCTATTAGTGATGATAATAATATTAACAATAATAACTACATTAATTTGTAGCATTTTAATGTGATTTTATTTTCAAGATGAACTCTTCTATATATTCCTTCTTCGTTGCGGAAGTAGGCAAATGTTCATTTTGTCTTCCTCAATATTTTACTCTTAGACAGTTCTTACTCACGTTGACAATGAATGTAACCTAGCAGTCCCTGGACAACACCCCAAACATTGTATTTCTCAGGTCAGTGAAATAGTTGTACCTGACTCCTATCTTTCATATGCAAGGCAGGTTTTAGGAGGACTGTTTCTCCCTACTCTTTGCTGAATGTACTACTGAGAGTCTAGTTTCCTTTTCCACCGTGAGGAGCGCTCTTGTGAAAAGATTACTCAGTCTACTTCTCTGATATTATTAAGACAATGGGAATGGAAAGACAATGAATAAAGAGATAAGGTAATTAATCCATCCTTGGGAAGACAGGCCACATCCATGGGTGACCACATGACTGGATTACAAAATGGCTCATATACTGTTGGGATTCTCCTCATGGCCATCTCTGAGCTGTTTGGGAGACCATGTTAATTGTTACATTAATCTAGATATACAATGTGGATTTCATGAAATTGGAACATGTCAATTATATCCTTGATCCTGTACTTTCCCACTTGCTTTGTGGTCTTGACCACCCACTGGTTATTTTTCAATTTTATTCCCTTATGGGGCATTGGAACCTTTCTTTCAGTTTATAGCCTATTGTAGTCTCCCTGTTCTTACAAAATTACTTCAGTTTTACTATTCCCTTAAGTTGTCAAGTGAAGTTGGTGACTTTTAAGCAAATAATAAAATTTAGATAATTCTAGGATATCTTTGCTTTTACTACCAAGCACCCTGAGAAAATATTCTATGCTCATTGATTCTACTTGCTCACCACCTATTCCCTCCTTAATCTTTCACAGCATGCCTTTGACCCTTACTACTCTTCTACTCGCCTGAAAGGTCACCAGTTTTCTCTTAGTCATCAAATTCAGCATCTCTTCTCAGGTTCCATATTTATTTGTGACAATAAAATTCTTGCCCAGACTTTCTTTTCTGACACCTTCTCCCCCTATGACTTCTGCAACTCTCCAAAGTGTTCACCTCATTTCTTGCCATTCACTCTTGGTGTGCTCTTGCTCTGCAAGTGGGGGTGTTCCTTAAGGAAATGGCCTTAAGCCTCTGTTCTCAGGCACTTTCTCCTTTGGTAATCCCAAGGCTTCAATTATTTTCGGTACATGAATGATCTCTCCACTGAAAATCTCTCTCATGAGTTTTGGTGTTGAATGTCCTGCCAGCACCAACAGCCTAATGTGTCCCAAGTTAAACTTGTCATCTTTCCATCAAGCCAGATCTTCTTTGGGGGCTTTCTGGCTCTGCTGATGGCACCATCATCTGTCACTTAGAGGTGCAAAATGAGTCATATCAATTTTATCTTCTAAATAAATCCCTCTTGCACCAGTCTCATTTCTAAACTAACTGCCCAGTGGTTAAGCTGTTGATCTATTTTAATGATGTGACTTCCTGACACTTAAATCTGATCATGCTACTACTCTGATATAAAGTTTTCCTTGGATCCTCATTGCCTGTAGAATCATGTTCAAATATCTAAGCTTAGCTTTGAAAGTCCTGATTGGTTTGGAACCAATCTACGTTTCAACTTCATTTCTCACCACTTCCCTTTCATCAAACTAAACTGCTCACAATGTTTCCTGAATCTTCTCACCTTGTGCCTTTGCTCATGTCTTCTCCACCCACAGAGCCACGTATTCTGCACATCTTGGAAGACCAAGTCAAGTGCTTGGTCTTCCACATCTTTCCTTCATCTCTCCTCGTTTATACCACATAGAACTTTACACCTCTCTTATGATACTTATAAAAATCTGATTTTAACCTTTTATTACATCTTCTCATTTGCTGTGTTCTAAGGATAAAAAGTGAGTGATTTGCAGTTTCTATGTGCCAGGCGTGTGTTAGGTTCTGAGGCTGTAAAGTCCCCATCTACATGTTATGTATCACCCACCTGACTCTATAGGCTCTTGAGAGTAAAAGTTGATTCTCCTTTGCATCTTCTAAAACTCCAAGCACTAGAACTCCATACATTCATATAGGACTTCAAATAAATTATCCCAAACTGAATCCCATATTTCCTGCCATGGTCCACTTCTCCACTCCCTTCCCATGCCTCCCCTTGCCTGATATTTGCTCATTGTTTTCTGAATTCAGCTGATAAGATTCTATGTACAAATTCATATAAAATTATGAATATTACGCCAAACTGTTTCCTACTTAAAACTCCAAATAAGCATTATCTTCTGACAAATTGTCTCCTACTTAAAACTCTATGTGAGGGTATTCTGCTTTAAAGGAAATGCGTACAAAAATAACCAAGAGACTAATTAATTCTTCTTATGTCACTGTGGCCTGGATCGGTAGTGTCCTCATCAGCTTTGACAATTAACAGGAAGATAAAGGGAAAGACTGAGACTATGCCTCTATTCATAGGTGCTTGACATAAGTAAACCACCGGATTTGAATTAAAAATTAATTTACTGCCAAGGATTTGACACAGAAACAAAGACCAAAGACCATAGTAAATACTAGTGGTAGAAGTAAGCCATACAGAATTTAAAGAGTTTGATGGTGTGCAGTTGGAGTTGTAAAAGACATATGATGCAAAAATGCTTAATTTCCTGTGTCAGGCATTGCTCTTTACAGGAGTGAGCTAGAGTATTTTATATTTTCTAAGTAATCTTCACAGGAATCTATGAGGTTGATAATGATTTTATAACCCTCATTTTACAGATGAAGAAACAAGTGCTTGTAGAGCTTGAGTAATCTCCCTAAGGTTACACAATTAGTAAGTACCAGAGTGAGGACTTGAAGCCAGGCAGTCTGGCTGCAGGTTGGACAGTGAGCCGTTACATTGCACTGCAGTGGAAGAGCACCACTGAGCATGGCTAATTCATCCTATTCTCAGAGGCAGACACTCATTTTCCACGGTGGACAGGACCACAACCTTGTCTTCTGCCTTCTATCCTTCCCTTTCCTTCTGTTCCTAGATCCAAAATGTTGTGCATCAGTGGCTTTGGGCCTGGCTTTGGGCCTGGCTCTGTGCTGGGCCATCCTCTTGCTTTGGTAGCAGTCCTGCCTGCCCTCTTTTCTCCTCTGATCCTGCCTGGCTCCATAGGCTCTGGGTGACAGTGACATGAATCAAATCTTTATGCAGTCAGCAAGCCCAGAATAACCCACTCATAGCCCAGCCACTGCTCCTAAACGCCTGATCCAAGGAGTACAACAGGGTACAGTCGACTCTCCATATCCACAGACTCAACCAACAACAGAACAAGAATATTTGAAAAAATAAACAATAACATTACAGCAAAAAAGTAATACAAATAAAAAATATAGTAAAACAACTATTTACATAGCAATTACATTATATTAGGTATTATAAGTAATCTACAGATGACTTAAAGTATATGAGAGAATGTGCTTGGGCCATATGCAATACTACATTATATCGAGGACTTGAGCACCTGCAGATTTTGGTATCCACAGGGGTCCTGAAACCAATCCCTGGGGGTCCTGGAATCAATACCTCTTGGATACCTAGGGACAACTGTTTTAAAACTTTCACTTTAAAAGGTGGTACAGGAGGTGGGTGTGAGAGACAGTAATGTCTATTAATTGTGGATAGCAAAGGAAGAGGCCCATTTGGATTAAAAACAGTTAAGTTTCTATTCCCAGATATATGCAACACGCTAACAAACAGATGAAAAGCTCTGTAAACTCAAATTACTCTTACCAAGCAATAAACTATACCTGAGTGGGCTTCAAAAATAAATGTTTCCATTTAACAAAGAATACAGACTTTACGGAAAAAAATCAAAAAAATGTTTCCCCCGGTGGCCTAACATATTCTTAGGGTGCGACTTTCACTCTGGGAGAATTCTGGAAATAAGCCTCTGAAAAAAAGCTATTTTAAAAGTTTTGTTTGGTTTAAATACATATTTCTCATTGTTCACTTTAGTCATAGGTAAATGATAATACCAGACAAAATGAACACAAAATCAAATAGATTAAACATCATAGTTCCTTATGAGTGAATAAAGAGCATTTCTAGGTGGGGTATAACAAAGAAAAATCAAAACCAATGCACGTTCACCAGGAAAGCAATCTCGCTTGGAATGTTTTCAAGGCAGTGTATACCACATTGTAATAGTATCTTATAAATTAATTATCAATAGATTATAAATCACTCAGGGAAATATGCATTTTTAATCCACTTAAATTAGAAAAATAGTGTTTCCATTTTAAAATGCCCCTCACTTGACCCAGTAATTGTTATGACAGTAGGTTCTAGGGTAAATCCTGGCTTGCTGCTTGTTTTGTAATTTGCTCTCGCTTGTTCCTAAAGCTTTTGCAATGTTCCTTTACAGTTAGAAATTTAGCCTGGGTGCACTTAATGTGCCACTTACTATGGCTTCTAAGTGGAGCTAGCCTTTGGAGCCAGTCTAATCAACCTAGCTCCATTCTACACAAAGTTAATAAGCCTCTCTGACTCCATTTCTGGCCAGGAGTGACGTTCCTCATACAAAAGTGGGTCTTAGCTCTTTTTCACTGATTTTTTATCATGTCAGTTCCAAGATCCCCTGTGTACACAATTTTAGCAGTAATTCCCATGTCAGTACACAGAGGTTTTGCCATTAAATCCATCCTAAAATTAAATGCTTTTTAGCAGAGTATAAATGATATTCCCTATGGGCTCCCTGTACAATATGATTTCATTCAATAAACATGATTGGAGCACCTACTACGGGTAGAGTGCTGGCCCATGCATTGTAGTGCCAGAGGCATTCAAACCAGAGAGACTCCCTCTTGAATACGGGCTGCATAAAATGAGGATAAGATTTGCTGGGCTGCATTCCAAGGAGGTCAGGCATTCTTAGTCACATGACGAGACAGGAGGTCAGCAGGACTGGTATCATAAGATACAGGTCAGAAAGACCCTGTGGATAAAACAGGATGCAATAAAGAAGCCGGCCAAAACCCACCAAAACAAAGATGGCAATGAAAGTGACCTTTGGTCCTCTTACTGCTCATTATAAGCTAATTGTAATGCATTGGCATGCTAAAAGACAATCCAGCCCCAGGACCGTTTACAAATGCCATGGCAACGTCAGGAAGTCACCCTATATGGTCTAAAAAGGGGAGGAACCCTCAGTTCTGGGAATTGCCCACCTCTTTCCCCCAGAAATCTCATGACTACTCCACCCCTCGTTTAGCAGATAATCAAGAAATAACCCTATAAATAGCCAAACAGCAGCCCTTGGGACTGCTCTGCCTATGGAGTAGTCATTCTTTTGTTTCTTTATTTCTCAAAGAAACTTGCTTTCCTTTTACTCTATGGACTCGTCCCGAATTCTTTCTTGTGTGAGATCCAAGAACGCTCTTTAGGGGTCTGAACTGGGACCCCTTTCCGGTAACAGTAGGAGTCCAAGGATGAGAGACACCTGGAACTCGGCCTCCACAGGCTCCTAATCTACTGGGACAGAAAGAATCATCCTTAAATAATTCAATACATGCCAGTTGTGACACATGCTGTTGCTGTGACAGAACTATAGGAGTATAGAGGATTCATTCTGAGAGGAGTCTCTTTTACTCTTTTACGAAAACTACTGGTAGAATATAGCATTCTTTTTCAGTAGGAAAGAGATGCTTGTGTATATCATTTATGGTATACTTATCCACAAACATAGAAAAATAATTACAATCAATTATGATTCTTTCCTAAGAGGGGATATGTAGAACTTGGGTAGCAGATGACATTCAGATGAACCTTTATCATTTACTCTCTAGAATTCATAATTTATTAGACTTCCTTAGGTTCAGGAAGTCTGAGCAGAGTAGTCTGGGAGGAGGAAGAAAGAATAAAAACTCTCTCTACTATTTTTCTTTTCTATCAGAAATATGCTTTCAGAACTGACCATCAACAAAATTTTCCTTCACTGCAAACCCAGCACAGGGAGTTATGGAAGTTCAATGCCAATTAGTGGCAGCTTATTTTGCACGAAGGCTCTGACCCTGGCAACTCCCCACTCTCCTTTCATTTTGGAGCCACCAGGTGAGATCCGTGCTTCAGCAATGCCATGTGCAATGATGCCATGCATAAGTTTTAGGCAAGAAGACATTTTCCTGTCTTTTTACAAACACATGGAAATGAACCTCATCAGTTTATACAGCGAATATGCTGTGCCAAGGAGAACCAGACATAGGGTATTCTTTGCACCTCCAGGTTAACCAAAATAAAATGTTACCATGTTGTTTTAGAAAACAGATTAAAAGATACTAACCCTCCATAGTTGTAGCTGTGGAAAATTGTTAATTCTTTACGTCAGAATGAAAACCACATGTCTATGTTTCAGAGAGTTTTTTTTTCTGACTTCAACTTTAACCCCAAAGTAATGACTAAGCATGCCCAAAGAGGTACTTTATTTTTATAGCCATGCTCATGGAAAGCCAAAATGGCACCTGAATGACTTTTCCCCTCCTCTTACTCACAGTCATAATTTCTAGTATTAGCATTATAGTAGCTGGAAGTGTTTTTAAAAGCAAGCATTTCCTTTTTCATTTCCAATCACAGTAGAAAAAATAAAAGTTTCCCTGCTAATGCCGGAGGGTGAGAAATTCTTATACTCTCATTACGCTGACAATGAGAAAGGAAAATAGATTTCTACTCTGGTCAGATAGCAGAAATCCTGGTTCTCCAATCCTCACAGGAAAGCTAGTCCCAGCAACATACCACATGCAGTCTGTGCAATAAAGTGTCCTATTAGCTCTGATGTTTAGATCTGTATTTGTGTCCTTTGCTTCGCACTTCTTCTCTCAATAGAATTCCTTTACTCAACAGGTAAGAGAAAATTATTGGAAACAGGTATAGTCTCCTAGAGTGAGTAATAAAGTTTACCAAATAATTCATAAAATTAACCAACATATTTTCCTGAGGAAGCATGCATAAATAACATGACATCATTGTCAAGGAGCATTTAAGGAAATGACAAACATGTTCAAGGGAGTAAAAGCTATTCTCTGGGCGCTGATGTAACTGGAACACGGTTTAATAACATGTTAGCTTGAGCCCACTGTGTAGTAAACATTTACTACCCATAGTACATAATGAAGCAGTCGGGCGATGCCTTTTATCAGAGGCTGTTTCTTAATCATTCGGGGCCCATTAAAAGTCACAACAGAAGCAAACAGAAACTGTGACATGTGCCTCTAAAAATACTGCTTATTGGCAACTGCTCTCTGGAAGAGGTATTTTGTGTTCATTGGATCCACTGGTGTGTGAGTGAAATTTTCCAGCAGTTCACAAAAATACACAGACCACATCAAGCGAGGGCACATCTGTGAACTTAGAAAAATGTGGAAGTAAGGGGAAGCATTAGAAAGCAGTGCATCTTTGTTATCCAGGATGATTGTCACTAAATGCTCCTCTGTCTTGACATTTTTAGGACTGAATTGTAGAGAAATGCACTGTGTGCAAATTTCCATCCAACATGGTCAGCATTCAGCCCCATGGATTATAGTTTTTACATGTGTTCTTCTGTGTGCAAGGTTTTACCTAGTCAACATCGACATGACTCAAAAAATGTGCTGTCACTTTTTTTTTTTTTTTTTTTGAGATGGAGCCTCACTCAGTCACCCAGGCTAGAGTGCAGTGGCGCGATCTCAGCTCACTGCAACCTCCACCTCCCTGATTCAAACAATTCCCCTGTCTCACTCTCCTGAGTAGCTGGGATTACAGGCATACGCCACCTGGCTATTTTTTTTTGTGTGTATTTTTAATAGAGACGGGGTTTCACCATGTTGGCCAGACTGGTCTCGAACTCCTGGCCTCAGGCAATCCACCCACCTCGGCCTCCCAAGTGCTAGGATTACAGGCATGAGCCATCGCGCCCGGTGGTGGTATCACTTTTATAGTTATTCTTCATTCACCACCTGACTTGGGAAAGGCTCCTTGAAAGTGCCGGAGCACTAGACCCACAAATAAAAAGTAAAAAGGGCCTTTCCATTTATTTTAAATAGATGCAGTGGATTATCAGGATGAGTAACATAAGAAATAGGAGAAAATTAATGGCTAATAAAAACATGATGGGTTTTGATAATGGGTACCCTCATACAGTGCTCTGTGCACCCTCTTGCACAGAACAACTCCTTGTATTTTGGTTTGGTTGATGTAGACACTTTAACTAAATATTCCAGACCACACAAAAATAAATCAACTTAGTCTCTGTTTTTTTTATATTGCATCGCTCCATTTTTGCCATTCCCAAAGTGAATACTCCTTTTGTGTAACCTCTCTTAAGTGTGTGTTTGATTGTTTGCAAAATATTCAAAATTCTAACAACTTTTTATTTCTTAGATATTACTAAGTATCACTCAAATCAGTCCACTTCTCTCCATTTCCTTTGCCACTAGCCCAGAGAAGGCCACCATTGACTCTCTCTTTCAATTTCTGTCCCCATCCTGCCCCTAGTGAACTCCTCATGCTGCTGCCAATAAAACACATTTGATCACATCTGTCTCCTCCTAACTCTTCTTTGGCAAGTTAATACTGTCAGGATGAAGTCCAAGTTATCTAACACTACCTACTTTCTTCTCATTTCCCTTTCTGTAAAATAGCCATAATGGACTTCCAGTTACCCCAAAGACCATGTATTTTGCTCTGTAGGGATTTGCGCTTGCAGCTTCCTCTGCTTGGAACACTTTTCCACATCGTGTGTCAACCTCTTGCACAGAGCAACTCCTTATTATTTATTCTTTAAGTCTAGGCCAGGTGTGGAGGCTCACACTTCAGGAGGCTTAGGTGGGAGGATCGCTTGAGGTCAGGAGTTTAAGATCAGCCTCAGCAACATATTGAGACCCTGTCTCTACAAAATATTAAAAAAAAAAAAAAATCAGCCAGGTATAGTAGTGCATGCCTTTGGTCCTAGCTACTTAGGACGCTGAGGCAAAAGGATCCCTCCAGGGGTTTGAGCTGCAGTGAGCTATGATTGGATCACTGCACTCCAGTCTGGGTGATGGAGCAAAACTCCGTAGGTAAAAAAAATAATAATGATAATAATCTTCAGGACATGAGAGATCCTGATATTAAATAGAGAAATAATTTCTAAATACTAAAAGATGCTGTTGATTATAGATAATAATTAAATTTATCATTTATAATTTAATAGATTTTAACCCTCTTGACAGTAAAGATAATTATTGTGTAAATTAATCAATTACTTTTGAAATAACTATTATATTGTTCTTTTCATAATAAATACTAAGTAAACATGGTGAGGTTAAAAATAAAAATTTGTTGAGTATTTACAATTAACTAAGCCCTATGGTATGAGTATTATACAGATTAGCAAGATGTAGTTAATAATTGAACCCAGACATGCTGCTATCAAAATTCACTGTTTCAATACTATTCTCTTAAATGATTAAATAAGTCAACTAAATTGTAGGACTCCCTGACATCAAAATAAACAAATGCATAAATAAATAAAGAAATAAAGGGAAGAAATCACCTTACCACAGAGATTAAAAATTCTCATTGACAAATGTCTGTGAGAAATGCAACATATATATAATAAATAGGAACAGAGACAAAGGCTGCTTATCAAACTGAATGTTTATTGCTTCTAGAAAGAAGTTTTTCAACCTGTAAAACTGTTGCTCTTGTTCTCATATAGGAGAAAAATGAAACTGAAAATTAATAAATAAAATTTAAAAGGAAGGCTTAATGAGCTTCAGGCCAGTGGTTTACCATGCAGGGAGCAAAAATGGGCTTGGCTTGAGGAAGTAGGAATGGGAACTCTGTACTGCAGTTCTAAGCCAAATTAAAATATGGGAAATGCAGAAGACACATTTAATTCCTTAATAATAGGAACATTGGGCCAATGTCTTGGAGTCTTGCAATTTTCAGATAATATTTTATTTCTCAGCAGGTCATATTAAGAGAACCTCTTGAGGTTGTGTAAGCATTATGATTCTCTGCTATTGCCTTACTTCGTCTGTTGCTATTTTTTGTCTCTTCAGGTTTGGTCCTTAAGGATTTTGTTGAACTGACCCTAAGCACTTTATGTTATCTTTTTGAAGAAATATATCTTCTAGATTTCTCATATTTTTATTTGGCTTATAACTTCAGTACTGGGTTCCCATTCCTACTTCCTCAAGCCAATCCCATTTTTGCATTACTTAGATGGGGACTGACCCCTCATTGGGTAGATTTTTTGCCACTTTTTGCATTTTTGCTTGTCTTATTTCTTGTGCCAACTGGCTTTAAAAATATTGTCTGGAATGATGCCTCTATTGTCTTCTATGATTATAAATGTAGTTAAGAAATTAATGCTGTATAGTGAGGATCCCAATTCACCCCAAGTAAAAGAGAAAACATTCTCACAGGCTTCAATTTCTATCTAAGCACACAGGACTTGTTTAGCATCATGAAAGACCATCAAAGAAAGAGATAAAGTCAAAATCCAAGACATTTCTGGGCTCCACTTTCTTCAGGTCTCTGTCACCAGTTGCCTCTCAGCAGATTTCAGGCACCAGAAAGTAAAGTATACTATGAAGCATTTCTATATGCCAACAGTGAACAATCTGAAAAAGAAATCAAGGAAGTGATCCCATTTCCAATAGCTACAAATAAAATGAAATACCTAGAAATTAACCAGAGAATTGAAAGAGTTCTATGATGAAAATTATAAAACACTGATAAAGGAAATTAAAGAGGAAACAGTAAAACAGAAAGATATTCCATGTTCATGGGTGGGGAATCAATATTGTTAAAATATTCATACCACTTAAAGCAGTCTACAGATTCAGTGCAATCCCCATCAAAATACCAAATACATTCTTCATGGAAATAGAAAGAACAACTGTAAAGTGTATATGGAATCACAAAAGACCTAGAATAGCCTAAGTTATCCTGGGCAAAAAGAACAAAACTGGGAGGAATCACATTACCTGGCTTCATATTGTACCACAGAGGTATAGTAACCAAAACAGCATTGTAATGGCATAAAAACAGACACATAGATCAATGGAACAGAATAGAGAACCCAGAAACAAATCCATATATCTATATATCTACAGTGAACTCATTTTTCAATAGAAGTGCCAAGAAGATATGTTAGGGAAAGGATAGCCTCTTCAACAAATGGTGCTGGGAAACTTCCATATGCAGAAGAATGAAAATAGATCCCTATCTCCTGCTATATATGAAAATCAAAACAGAATCAATTAAAGGCTTAAGTCTAAGAACCCAAACTATGAAACTACTACAAGAAAACATTGGAGAGAATCTCCAGGACATTGGAGTGGGTAAAGATTTCTTCAGTAATACCTTACAAGTACAGGCAACCAAGGCAAAAATGGACAAATGGGATCACATCAAGTTAAAAAGCTTCTGCACAGCAAGGGAAACAATCAACAAAGTGAAGAGACAACCTACAGAATGGGAGAAAATATTTTCAAACTATCCATCTGACAAAGGATTAATAACCAGAATATGTAAGAAGCTCAGACAACTCTATAGAAAAAATCCAATAATTTGATTTTAAAATGGGCAAAAATCTGAATAGACATTTCTCAAAAGAAGACATACAAATTGCAAACAGGTATATGAAAAGGATTCAACATCACTGGTTATCAGAGAAATGCAAATCAAAATTCTAATGAGATATTAACTCACTCCAGTTAAAATGGCTTTTATCCAAAAGACAGGCAATAGCAAATGCTGCTGAGAATGTGGAATAAAGGGAAAAACCCTTGTATACTATTAGTGGGAATATAAATCGGTACAATCACTATGGAGAACAGTTGGAGGTTCCTCAAAAAACTACAAATAGAGCTACTATATGATTCAGCAATCCCACTGCTGATATGTACCCAAAAGAAAGGAAATCAGTATCTTGAAGAGATATCTGCGCTCCCATGTTTATTGTAGCACTATTCATAACAGCCAAGATTTGGAAGCAACCTGTGTCCATTGACAGATGAGTGGATAAATAAAACATGGTACACTATAGAGTACTACTGGGCTATAAAGAAGAATGAGATTCTGTCATTTGCAACAACAGAGATGGAAGTAGAGTCATTATGTTAAATGAAACGAGCCAGGCACATAAAGACAAACATCACATGTTCTCACTTATTTGTGGGATCTAAAAATCAAAACAATTGAACTCATGGAGATAGAGAGTGGAATGATGGTTACTAGAGGCTGGGGAAGGGCAGTGGAGGGGTGGGGGTAGAGGGGATGATTAATGGGTAGAAACATATAGTGAGATAGAATAAATAAAACCTATTATCTGATAGCACAACAGGGTGACTACAGTCAATAATAATTTATTGCATACTTAAAAATAATGAAAGGAATATAAATGGATTATTTTAACACAATGAATACATGCCTGAGGTGATGTGATTATTATGCCTTATATGCCCTATAAACATAGGCACCTACTATGCACCCACAAAAATTTAACATTAAAAAGTATACTCTAAAGCATTTCTCAAAAAAGTCAGAACAGTGACATGTAAGTTTATACAAATGCACAAGTTTATATTAATCTATATTTATATATTCAAGCTTATATTAAAGAGTCTATGTTTTATAATTTGCTATGCTTTATTTTATCTCCTGAAATGCATCTATTTATAGCTACTAAAGTCATTCAAGGGAAGATTATTTGGCTTATATTACTCACAAACAAAAGCATTATTTATAAGAGTTTAGAAGAACCTATCTTAGGGGAACCTATCTTATCGCTGAAAAGCCACTTCAGGAAAATTAAAAAGATGAGGAAGATCATGATATTAAGTGTTTAGTCAAAGAACCAACAAACTAAAAAGTATCTGATAGCAACAAGTAGGTCTAATACTTCCTAAGGTGATGATTTGTGAACATATTAGGAGCATTTTTTTCTTTTTCTCAAAACTACATAAAACAGTTAAAGTATTTATACAATGTCACCAAAACTCCAGAGTTCTGAGAAGAAATCTTATAAAGACTAATTTATAGGACAGATCCAGTGCCTGTAGGGAATATTCTGGTGTGGACACATTGTGCAGAACTAGCTGGTATAAGCCCTACTTTTGGAAATGAAAACCATTAAGCATAAACTTTCAGAAAAGCCCATGAGAGCTAAGGTCCTTGGAGAAATTTATACATTTGGCAATTCTCATACAAGACTTTGAGAGGCAGGGCTCTTAGTAGTTAGCAATGAGGCAGTGGGGTGACTTTTCTCCCATTAACTGTCTGTTCGCAGCCCAGATTTTTCTTGAGTCTATTATATAGATTTTTATATGCAAAAATTAAAATGTTGAGAATGAACGTGTATCTGGCATTGCATGCCCCTCTTCACTTCTAAAATTGCTTCTTTTAAAACAAGGAGAATCAGTGGGAATAAAGGACAAAGATTGTGTGTAAGACAATTATTGATTTTGGTTGGTCTGAGACTGAACTCCATGGTTGCCTCAAGAAACAAGTAAGGTTCTGCTATTAGAGGCCTGAACAAATGTCCTGGTGCAATTTCTTAGAAATTCTTCCTGATTATCTCAGGAAACTTTAACAGTGGTGCAGCCTAGGGATTGATAGGGCTGTGGAAGAATCATAAGGAAAAGGGCATTCACTGCAATACAAGGATCGTATTACAATTCCTTAAGTACAATGCAGACATGCATGTTTGTATGAGCACAGAGTTTACAAGAACAAGTTTTATGAGACTGAGCTCTAGTAAGGTCAGAATGCAGTGTAATTGACTGGGCTGCAATCGGGGTCAGGGCTGGGGGTTCTGAATTCAGGCTTCTGCTCTATTTTCAACTGGTGGTGAGACATGAGTTCTTGGGCCTTAAGAGGAGTACTCTATGCAGACTACAGGGCTCTCTCTAAACCAACTACTTTGATTCAGAAGTGTGCAAAAAGTTCATCTTCAGAATTATGTCTTATGATCTATGTTACTGAAATGAGACTGTAACTAACACAAACAGAATTCTTTCTAAATTAAAGTAATGATATGAGGTTGGGGGTTGCTTTGCCCACATGAGGGACAAAGCTGAGTCAATGGTTAATTTTATCTGCAGATTAAGTAAAAAGAGTATTGGTTATTTTGTTGTAAAAATATTTGAGTGACCTAAAATTGCTACCATTGTTTTGCTGCATAAAGAATGAGAGGTCAAATAAGACTTCATTAAAAAGTATGTGGCATTACCCTTGAAATTCAAATTGCAACTCAGAGATTCTGATATAGGGGTGGGGATAAAGGTAGGCTTTCTCTTATGATTCTTAGTCTGGTTATCAAGAGTCAGATTTAAAGTACACAATAAGGTACTAGTAATCAAAGTAAATTTTTTTCCTCTGTTTTAATCTGAATTATTCTAAATGGCCTTAAAATGTAGTAAATAGGACATATGATATAATAAATAAAATTTAAAATATTTTTTTTTTCAAAGTAGCTTGATGCTTCTTCAGTATCATCTGGAGGGCTACACATTTAATTCTGTTACACTATTTGGGAGAGTTTTATGAGGTTGCTGTGAGAAGTAAATAAAGTACATAAAAAGCTCTTGGCCCAAGGTCCGGCGTGTAGAATGTGCTAAAGGAAGGCTGGTTGTCATTCTCATTCAAGAATAGGACTGCAGGTGGTCACACAGTTAAGCACTATGATGCCAAGAACCAGTTTCAGTGCCTCCAGCATATTCAGAGCCTCTACTGTATTCATTTCACATTCCAACTCTGGAACCTCCATGTTTGATCTCAAAGAAATGTTACCAGACTGGACTGTAGAAAATACAGATTCTTTTTCTTGAGTTGAAATGGGGATATACAACCTAAGTCCACAAGTGTATTCTGTTGTTGAAGCTAGGCATATAGTTTTAAATTAAAATAAAGTTACTTGATGAAGTAGGGGGAAATCTTACGCAGAATAGGAAACCAGGAGCCACGTATGAGGACAAGTTTTACATGTCAGTTTGGCTAAATGATAGTACCCAGTAATCAAATAATACTAGAGTTGCAGTGAAGGCATTTTGTAGACGTGGTTAACATCTACAATCAGTTGACTTTAAGTAAAGGAGATTACCTTGACAGTGTGGATGGGCCTCATTCAATTGGCCAAAAGGACTAAACAGCAAAACTAAGAGTTTCTTTAGAAATCGGTAGCAGGACTATAGCATCAGCTCCTGCCTGAGTTTCCGGTCTGCTGGCCTGCCTTATAGATTTCAGACTTCCCAGTCCCCATAGTTGTGTAAGCAAGCAAATTCCTTGAAAGCAGTCTGTCTCTCTGTCTCTCTTCTCTATCTCTCTTTGTCTCTCTCTATAAATAAAATATCCTACTGGTTATTTCTCTGGAGAACCCTGGCTGATATACCATTCTTTGCCATTTATATAACTAAATGTTTATAAATTTAAAAACATAATTATATGTTTTTTATATATGTGTATATATACATATATATGGATTCATAAAAACTTAAAAATGAAGTGAACAGTCCTACATTAAATATACACAATAGGGAAAGTGGGATTGAAAATAGGAGATAGGGTAGACAAATACAATTTTTTAAATGAAGTATTATATAAAAAGGAAGCCAATCTCTGGACTATTAACGTCTGTGTGCCATGAACTGGGGGCTTGATCAATCCCCTTCTGTGCACCTATCTGAGAATATTCATATTTATAAATTATATTATATATTACAATGGGCCTAAGTGAAACCTAATGCTTGAAATGGAAATAACAGCTTAGTCTATTTTGTGCTTCTGTAACAAAATACCAGAGACTGGGTGGTTTATAAAAAATGGAGATGTATTTCTTACAGTTCTGGAAGCTGGGAAGTCCAAGGGGCCTGCATCTTGTGAGTGCTTTCTTGCTGCATTGTCCCATGGCAGAAGGCGGAAGAGCAGGAGAGCACATGCAAGTGAGAGAACCAAACTCGCTTGAATAACAAACCCACTCTTCTGATGACTAAGTCACTTCTGTCATAGCAACTTTAAACCATTGAAGGGCAGAGCCTTCATGACCGAATCACCTCATATTAGGCCCTCCCTCCCAACACCGTTGCATTGGGAATTAACTTTCCACCACATAAACTTTGCGGGATACGTTTAAACCATAACACCAGCTTAAAAGATATTTCAAGGAAGTAGAGTAATTACATCCAAGGAAATATTGAGATAAGAAGTATCTGGACATACTCATGAACTTTCAAGCACATGCTACTAATACGAAGTATACTCATCTCTGAAGACCTAGCTAAAATCTCATAGTGACTGTGTTCTGTTTTTTAACTATTAGAGGATTTACACCGCAATTCACTCATGGGTATCACAGAGTGCTTTATATTGCTTCTTGTTTAGTATTTTATATCTTGCATACATTCTAGGCCATAAATTCCTTAAAAAGGTCAACAATTTTCACATTTATTTGTTTTTCCTCAGTGACTGGTTTAGCATCTTACACATGGTGATATTCATAGTTGAGGCACTTGAGAATTAATTCATAACTAATAATGAATATAGAAGGTATAATTCTAATAAAGAATTAATGAGTATTTATAATTATAAATAATATCCTAATGATTTAAGATGTTGATCTTTTTCTTGCTCAAAATACTGGCCAAAATTTGATCCTTATTTTGTTGCTTATTCACACCATAAATCTATGTTATAACTCATGCACTAAGCCACTATTCTATAGAAATCTAATAAAGTTTCTTAATTTGTAATGTATCCTACTTACACAATTAAAACCTCAATTGGCTAAACAGTATCACTATAATAACCTATTAAATATAACATTAACTTAATGTTTGAGCTCTGATAGCATGTTAGGGGTACTTGTCAATGTAGCTATAACAAGCAGTATTTACACTGAACACTTGTTTTTTTGTTTTATTTGGCAGGGTCTCATTCCGTTGCCCAGCCTGGGTTGCAATGGAGTGATCACTGCTCACTGCAACCTTGACCTCCTGGGCTCAGGCCACCTCAGCCTCCTGAGTAGCTGGGATGATAGGTGCATGCCAACATTCCCAGCTAATTTTTTCATATGTTTTGTAGAGATGGGTTTTTGCCATGTTGTCCAGGCTGGGCTCAAGCAGTCTGCCTACCTCGGCCTCCCAAAGTGCTGGGATTACAGGCGTGAGCCATCACACCTGGCCTATACTTAATATTTTGATAAATCAAAGAATTGTATAGTTCATGGGCATTATGAGTTTTTATTGGATATGCTGTTTTAACTGGAATAGTGAATAAATTAGCTAGTTCAGATAAATTTAGGATTAAATAAAAATTTATTTACGTTCATGCCATTTGCTGATACTTGTAATAGTAATTCTGTTTTTCTAAAAGAAATCAGAATTAACGCATATTGACAAAACATAAAGGCAGTGAGTTCATAGAAGTTGCAATATTATATCTCTGCTCTGCATAGCTCATTTTCTTGTTTAAGCTAGGGATTCATCTGCTTGAGAATAATCTCATTATATTCATTGAACAGATTCACCATTAGATGTTCTTGCCCTTTAATTCCATTACAGTATCTATTTGTATTTCAATTTTGACCTTTGGAATTTTTAAAATCAGTATTTCTTGCAAAACTTAATATTACTGTCTTAATATCACAAAGACAGCTAATTATGTTGAAACCTTAAGTCAGTTTTCATGGGTCAGCAAAGATTCCCATCATTTTATAATTCCCACTTATGATGTGAATGACTCAGGAATGAAGAGTCTGGCCACTAGCACTGGACAGCATGCTATGTAGATGGCTTTATAATGTTGGAGAGTGTTTTGCATTACTATGGCCATATCCTTCAAATCTTATTCTCCTTAAGGACAGAGACAGTGCTATGGTCTGTGGCCTCATATCCAGGGAGCTTAGGACATTCCCAGAGGTCATAGCCCAGGCCTTGGCCTCATTATCAGCTCTAGTGAATTGAGGTAACCAGTTGCAGGCAAAAAAGAGCTCCTTTAGCTCTCTGTGGTCCTGGCTAGTTTTGAAACACAACACCCACATCATTGTCCGGGCTCGGGAGTGGGATTACAGGCAGTCACAAAATTTTCAAATGTAAACTCAAACTGACAATGACAAAATCTCAAATAATGGGAGATTATTAGTTTGGGTCAAATTTCTCTTCCTTTGTACAAAGGACTTGGCAATTACTTCAAAATATATTTAATATTTTGTAACTTCTTCCATAAATTATATTTAATAATGACTTGCCTATAATAGGCAAATATGAATATTCATATACTCATTGGTTATTAGAAGCACAAATACATTTCTATTATAAATACTTCTCTATTTAGTGTGAGCTATTGGAATTTGGATTTAAGTGTCTGACTGTAAATTTGGGTTCACTTTGGATTTCTTTTAAAGTTGGACATTTTCTGAAAGGTGTATATTTATGAAATAATTGTTTTTTGCTAGTAAACAGGGCATACCAATTGTTGTTGTCTGTAATAGGAGAAATAGTGAGCAGAGGAACTAATATATATATATATATATACAAAAAGAAGTTAGAATTACTTTTCAATGAACATTTTAAACTGCGTAAAAAGTCATTATAATAATAGAGACTTTAGAAATGATAACATACCTGGGATGGGGAAAACCTCAGATTAAAATAATTTTGTGTAAACTTTTGGTAATAGTCCCTGTAGTTCACATCAATAAGTGAATCCTAAAATATCTTTGGGATATACAACAAATGCTTTTAATACAATTCTGATTCATATGTTATATTCCTCCAATCTAGTATTTTGCACTGCTATACAATAACCAGTTTTTGCAATTAGCAAGACTCAATTTAAAGATGACTGAATTCTCAAAAGATATTTAAATTGATGATGTTCAATTATATAACTTACAAGATCTTTCTCAGTTTTGAAATTCAGTTATTCTCTATGCCTTCTGGCATCTCAAGAGGGATATGTATAAAATTAAAATTTATGTTACTATAATATATGCAATACAAATTTTTGCAATATCTGACTACTCCCTCTTGGGTTGGGCCACTAGCAATTGGAGGGTATAGAATCTCATTTCCTGTGGTATCAGTGCATTTGGTTCAGGTTCTGGTGGGGCTGACATCTCCCTGCTCCTATCTTGGAGACACATAACCTTGGCCTGGCAATCAGCATAATTCATCCCCCAGCCTACAGTATTTGCTTCATGGGCATGTGACCCAAGTTGGTTCAATAAGACACCCTCTTTCTTTAACTTTTGGAAAAAGAAAGTTTTGTTTTGCTTGGATTAGAATGATTTAGATATTATGCTTCTGTCCACCAACGTGTTGGAAGTGTCTACCTAGAGAGAAGTCAATTCAGATGAGGCAGAGCAGAGTCAAGAGATGACAAGAGAGAGAGACAACTTAACAAAATTCAATTCCTTGTATCTAGCTATGCCTGAAGCAAGTAATACCCTAGACCTACTTAGTCAGGTGACCTAACATTTTGTTTTTTGCTTAAATCAGTTTTACTTGGGTTTCTGCAACTTGCAACCAAATGAAACGTAAGAAAAAGGTTTTCGAAATTCTAGTCATTTTCACTTCATTGCAGTGGTTGCAAAACGCCATCTTTTCAGCACAGTACACTCTCCTCTGAACTTGGTCTCTTTTGCCTTGTTTTATTTCTTCTTACAGCAATATTTGGGTCAATAGAAAAAGAGATGAACAGACACACACCCCTCATTAAGTACTAACATTTAGCTTTACCTGGGCATTTTTAAAAGAAAGCAATCTGTCCCTTATCTGAAATTATAATGTTTACATTTACAGCCCTGAAATGTTATATACAGCAAAATTATCCTCAAGGCTTAAAAATGCCATGGTGATGTCTATGTAACAGAAAGGTCCTCTTTTATCAGTCTTTAAAAATGACAATTAGCCAACAAAGAAGTATTAGTAACCAATTCTGATACATTTCATTTTTCATATAGTACTTTAAAAAGTAATTTGGTGCCAGGTTTATGATTGCCATATCTCTCAGTTTTAGTTTTTTTTTTTTTTTTCTCTCCTCTTTGGTTCACTTTAAAGTTTTAAATTTTTTGTACTTTCTAAATGCCTGGGATTTGGCTCAGTGGAGATACCACATTTTGAGACAACCCCATAGCTAAAAGTGGATATAAACATATGTGTAGCATTTCAATGTTCATTTATCACTTTCGGATGTGTCCCGAAAGCTATAAATAGGAAGCACGAATGCACCAACGTGCACTGACATTCATATGCATGTGAATTTGTGTGCTCAGCTACTATGATTTTTTTCGAATTTTATGATAATACTTATTTGTGAAAATTTCATTAACTACCATAAATCAGACTCTGAGACTGTCACTTGTTTAATAGAACTTTTAAATAATTCTAACACTCCAACAATGTCAAGAATATTCATCTACTCATTTCCTCTCATTCTCTGATCTCCAAATGTCAAGCAGTCAGCTCCCAATGTGGCACTCTGGGGCTACAGGATTCAAAGCACACATGGCATTTCTCGGCATTGTGCACAAAAAATGAGATCATGCATTTGAAAGGCTGGGCACGGGGCCTGACACTCAATAGGAGCTGAAATCAAGGCCAATTCTCCCATCTCCGTTTCCTGCTTCGTTCTTTGCACTGAAGGGCACATGTGTGCACGTGCACCACATCCCCCTTTTCCTTGGAGGAGTGATATATTTCAGAATTGTTCTTGATCTTATCTCACCTAACTCTCCTTTGATAATGTAATTAAATGTCCTTGTAATATTCTGAAAAGAAATTAATAAATAAAATAATTTGCCTAAACACATAATGCCAACTCCCCCATAATATAAGGGGAAAAATAAGAAAAGTAATTCATGACAAAAATGTATTTCTATAGGTAAATGTTTGGGCACGATATACTTGATTAGAAAATATAATTAAATTGTTAGATGGTGGCACCTAAACGCAGAATTCTCGCAATTGCAACTGCTGCAAATGTATAATAATATGGGCATGTTTCACTGGCAACTCAAATGCCACAAGCTGTGCTGCCATCAATGGTGTGATTTTTTTTTTTTTGAAATGGTGACCAATTCTTGGTAAAGTTCCGAACAAAACTAACCACAATATTCTCTTCATGTATACGGTAGCTGCATTCCTGCAAAATTCAGAGTATTACGATTGTGCAAAATACTTTGTGTTTATTTGCAAAATGGAGAGAAGCTTAAGTTCAGATGATTATAAGTAGACTTTTTACCTACATAACTGTCCAGCAGGATACTCAAGGTGCAAATGTCCCATGCACTGTAGACAGATATTTATCTCCTATGTGCTCTCTTGCCATATAATGCCTGTTCAGACGTTGTAACGATCTGAAAATGTCTCACCCATAAAAAACTCTCCTAGGAGGTGGGTAATTCTATTATATTCTATTTCCATGGAGACTTTTTAGAACAACATGTTTAATTTCAAACTACAACTTTCATTATAACAAAATATTTGCAACCCATGATAAAGTATTCCATATTCTTCCAAAAATTCCTCTGGTATTACTGTCTGCTGCAATGAAGATATCACAAGTGTTCCCATGCATCCCTAAATATGTATGGATAGATTCTGGGTTTTGAATTTGCTGAAATAGCCTTGAAATAGAGACATTAATTACATGCTTAGTTGGAGACAATGTAATAAGATTCCTTTGCCAAAGTAATTGGAACCCTACAGCTATGCTCTCCCGGTTATTATACAGGAGCAACAAGTTTTAAGGCATATAAAACACCAGAGGCAGGTTGAATTGTAACAGCAACTCAAAGTTAGTTGAAAAAAATTCTAAATTAAGACTGAAAAAACATGACCCATCATCACTGAAATGCTCTGTTTTATGACTTTGTGATTACCAGAAAGAATATAGTTACTTTAAGTGCCAGACTTTCTTAAAGCTCCACTTCATCCAATAGCTGATTTACCTGTAAAACACCTGTGAAAATATTGATTCCAAAATGCCGATACAAGAGGATGTCTCTACTATTGGCTTTATTGTGCTTTGAAGGGCAAAAGAATGGTATGGAAAGATCTCACCAAAGCAGAAAAAACAAGAAGCTTGAATTTAAAACCATGTTGGGAAGGTTCATGAATGGTGATGTCAAGAAATAAATGGGCATGGTAAAAGAGACAGACTGTGAGACACTGAAGAAAGAAGAAAACAAACAAATATTTAAATATTTTTGGAATATATTATGAGACAATGACTTTCTCCATAATTACAGACTCACAAATACATTTAACAATTTGATTTGCACCATGGCTATGAAATGAAGATCAAATCAAGATTTTTATACTCATGGCATCCAAAGAAGTTTACTTTGTGGGAGTCTCAATACATTTTCTTTCCATGAAAATATAGTGGCCGGCTGCTATGGTTTGACTGTGTCCCCCAAAGTTCATGTGTTAAAAACATAATCTCCAATGCAATAGTGCTGACAGCAGCACCTTAGGAGTTGATTAGGTCATAGAGGCTTTGCCCTAACATGGATTAATGCTGTTATCAGAGAAGTGGCACCCTCATGAAGGATGAGTTTGGCCCCTTCCATCTCTCCTGTGGGCTCTCTTGGTATGTGATGCCTTCCAACATATTATGACAGAGAATGAAAGCCCTCACTAGACATGGTCCTTCAATCTTGGGCTTCACAGTTTTGAAAACTGTGAAACAATAAATTTCTGTTCTTTATACATCACCCAGTCTCAAGTATTCTGTGACAGCAGCACGAAACAGGCTTAGACATTTTCTTTTGCTGTACATTAGTCCTTTGAAAACTAGTGTTTTCCAAATAGTTGAATTTATAAAAGTTATCCACCAACCAAGCATAGGCAGGAGTCATTTGATGACATCCTGAACTAGAGATAAAGATGTAATGTACCTTTCTGGAAGTCAATATTTTTAATGTTTTTCCAAGTTCCATGTGTGTGCTTGGGGTGAGGGGAGGGCATTTGGTAAGAGAAAAGGGAGTTAGAACACTTCAAAATTTGATGTCAAGGGAATTTACCTATCCTGATTTCTGGATACCAGTGTAGCTGATGTTCACATTTTGTCATTCAGTGTGTGTATGTGTGTGCGCATATGCACACACATGTGTGGATATGCATGTGTGAGTACATAGACATACATTACAGCACACTTTGGCCTCCTTTCTATTGCTCTCATATGCAAAGCTGCTATCTCAGGCATTTAGCTCATTCTGTGGCTGGCTCTTTCTCAGCCTTCAGATCTCACCTCAAATGCTGTCTCTCCTGAGAGGCCCTCGCTGCTTCTCTATGGAAGAAGCCATTCTCATCCACTTTCCAAGACCACATCCTGTTTATTTTCTTCAGAGCACTTACAAGGCTGCAATGATCTTGTTTATTGACTTGACTGTTTATTGATGATTTCCCCCCATGTTTGCCATTCTTACCTCCAGACCCAGGACAATTTCTGGCACATAGAGGATACCAAAAACAAAACAAAACAAAACAACAAACAAACAAACAAAAACCCTTTGTTGAATAAACAAACACTGAATATAATTCTTTGGACCTAAAAACTCTGCTTTTTATCTTCAAGTTTAATACTGTGTACTTTATTCTTTTAATATTCTTAATGTTCTAAATGACTTTATTTTTCCCTAATATAAACATTTATCCAAGTTTCTTTCTATATTTATTTATTTAGGGGATATCCATCCCCTTAAGCATTTATCCTCTGTGTTACAAACAATCTGATCATGTTCTTTTAGTTATTTTTAAATGTACAATTAAATTATTTTTTACTAGTCACCCTGTTGCGCTAACAAACACTAAGTGTTATTCATTATTTCTAATGATTTTTTGTATCCGTTAAGCGTTCCCACTTCTTTGTGAAAAACTGCACCCCTCACTACCCTTTCCAGCCTCTGGTAACTATCCTTTTATGTTCTATCTCCATGAGTACAATTGTTTTAATTTTTAGTCCCTACAAATAAGTGAGAACATGTGAAGTTTGTCTTTCTGTGCCTGGCTATTTTTCTATGTTTAATCTGTAGCTCAACTTGATGCCAAATTGAATTAGCTACTAAATTCATCTTCATTGCATTATAGCTCATGTGATGTTGGATGTGGCTTCTCCGGGCTTTACTGACTTTATCATTTATATTGAGAAACTTTCACTACTTTGGGAGATTATTTTGTGATTACAGTCATTCTGTAGAGCACAAAAGAACTAGACCAAGGAAGAATAAAGAAAAACTTGTTAGTATGACGTCTTAAACATCAACAGCATTGCTTTAAGAAATTGTTAATATTTCAAACAACATTTTAATGAATTCTGGAGAGACATGCCGGTTTTGTCAAACATTTATCTTGACAAGTTGAGTCTAGTTCTAATTCTATTTGGACACTGCAGGATCCCCTCATCTCAATACTATTCTTCTGTTCTCTCGCACTGGGCCCCATCCAAGTTAATTATAAAATGGTCCTTTGTGAAACGTAAGTGCATTTTGTTCACCACTACTATCCAAGAGGTCCTTTCCATTCGGCCTCCGAATGGAAAACAAAACAAAATTTATATTGTACAAATATAGGGTTCTATTTTTAGGAAGGGAAAAGAAAGATGGGACTAAGTGTCCTATGTTTTGAGTTCCTTTCCTGACTTTGCCACTCACCAGCCGTGTGACCTAATGCAAGTCTATTGATCTCCTTGTGTATCAGTTTCCTCATTTAAAATATATGAAATTTATGAATGATAATGTCTACCTCACAAAACAGACCTAATAATGAATAAGTCACCACATCTAATACATGAAGTATACTTAATTGAACTTAAAAATGAATTTAGCATACACTTTAATTCTTCTATCACTGATAACTCTCTCTATAATGTTGTATTTCCTTTCTCTATATAATAAGTTATACTTAAATTAACTTAAAAAATATTCCTTACAGTGACATTTTTGTATGCATCAAGAAAACTGTATGTCCTAAAATTTTTGGTTTAGGATTAACCTGAAACACTGGTCTGTGGTAGAACACCTGAGTTTCAGTTTCAGTTAAGCTGAAGGGCTTTGGGCCAATTGTTTCACCTCTGGACATCATTTCTCCTCATATGTTAAATATAGAGGGTGGATTAGCCAGGTGTGGTGGTGGGCACCTGTGATCCCAGCTACTGAGGAGGCTGAGACACAAGAATCCCTTGAACCTAGAGGCGGAGGTTGCAGTGAGCCAAGATTGCATCACTGCACTCCAGCCTAGGCGACAGAGCAAGACTGTCTCAACACACACACACACACACACACACACCACAGAGGGTGGGTTTAGATTCATAGCTCCCAACTGTGGCTGCACATTGGTATCATCTGGAAGACTGAAAACAGATAATGCCCTGGCTCCACCATCAGAAAGGATGGTTTGGACTGGGGCTTGGCATTGGTATTTAAAGATTAAAAGTATCTCCTCTGGGATTTCTAATGTGAAGCTAGGGTCGAAAACTTTCAATCCTTCAATATCTATAGCTATTCAGAAACCAGAAAATAAGAAAGGACAAGTTTTTTCGGATGGCCCGTATTTTTCCTAAGGGTATAAAATATAAGACGTGGGTTCAAATGAAGTCATAGCCTACCCTAAAACTTAAAAAGTCTTTGAAGAAAAAATAAAATTTCATCTCATGCAAAAAAAGATATGGACTACAAATGAATAGGTATATGGTGCTATTATTGTAAAAATTCCATTATTAGAACCATGGCATCAAACTATAAGGTTAATATAGAATTATATAATCTAGAATTATTTGAAAATTTGTTATAAATTATTTGTTCAAACGATAAAATATTTTTTACCAAGTTCTCTTTAATAATACTGCTATCCGCTGTATAGTTTAATAAATAAGGCAGCAAACTATTTTTAACTATAAACAATTCAGGTCCTTTTAAGTGCAAAAGGATGCCTTAGCTAAATAGAAGGAAGAAGAAGGAGACTATTTAGAAGCTATTATGAGTCAGGCATCACAGTAGGTGCTACTGTATTTGATAAGTCATCCCCATACTATTCTGTGAAGTGTGTGTTACTCTTCCCACCTTACAGATATCCACAGTCTTATTAATAAAGGCAAAGGGATCTTCCCATGGGGCTTTCCAGAGAAAATAGCAGAGTCAGGATTTGAATCTGGACATTCTGATTTGTTAGCACGTTTTATAATAAATCATTATTTATAGTCTGTAAGCTCTAGAGCATTAAAATTCACTGTACTCACAATACATAGTCTACAAAATTCCTCCTGTATTTTTTTTTCCAACTTTTCTTCCCCACTCATTCATCCGTTCACTTATTCAGCTACCAATGAGCCCATCCACCAAACACTTAACTGACTAGTTGATGTCAGGCTGGAGATGCAAAGATACCCAAGAAAAGCAGCAATTGGAATGTAAGCTGTCTAAGGCACGGGCACTGAGGCAACTAGGAAACATTTTGGAAAACAACAAAACAGAAAAATCAGATTGGTCTTAAGAAACCTATTAAAGCAGCACATAGTGACTCAGAACAGACATAAACAAAATCATGTTAGAGAGACAGAATGGGCCTCAGGCTGATAAGGCAGGATTAACTGGTGAATGCACAGGAAGAATGTGCCAATCAACAGAGTAGCTGGTTAAGTTTGGAAACGTAGGAACATCAAGGTCACAGAGGTGAATAGGAACAGGGATGAGCGCTGACTCAGAAGAATGTGCCTTGGCATGCTGACTCAAGTGGCCTGTATGCTGACAGGCATGGACTGGGAGGACGGGTACTCAAGTTACTTTCTTGATTCTCTTTGTTCTGCATCCATGATTTCCTCACAACCTTCTGGTTACTTTGGCTTCCTACATAGATTGGCTGCAGCATTAGAATTTTTTTTTTTTAAATACTGATATTTAGGCCTCACCAGAGACTAATTAAGTCTGAATTACTTAAGGGTAGTGTTGAATATTTGTACATCTCTAAAGCTCAAGTGATTCACATACACAACATGGGTTTGGCAAACATTTTCTGTAACGGGCAAGATAGTAAATATTTTAGGCTTTGTGGGCCATCTGGTCTCCATTGTAACTATTCAACTTTGCTATCGTAGCACAAAAGCAGTTATAGATAATATTTAAATGAATGAGTATGGCTGTGTTCCAGTAAAACTTTATTTATAGACAATGACAATTAAATTTTGTACAATTTTCATCTATCAAAAAATTGTATTTTTCTTTTGTCTTCTTTCATTTTAAATGTAAAAATGCAAAAACCACTGTGAGTTTGTGGCTGTACAAGAACAGGTGGGGGGCTGCATTTGTTTCACAGGTCAGGGTAGCCAAATCCTGGTCTGTGGAGATGATACAAATGCACAGACATGTTTCATCACAAATGAACCAGGATTCTCATTTCTAATACACCGGTCTCTCAGAATTCTCTTGTGAGAAACCAGCATTCTGAAGTAAGTAAACTTTAGGACTTTGATAAATCAAGTTTTTCTAAACCCATGTGGCTGAGATCTAGACTCTGGGTAATGGAGACATCACTGAGACAAATGACTTCATTTGGAGAACTGACTAGAGAAGCCACTGCCTTTCCTCAAGTAAGACTGATTCCCCATTACTACATGATGTGAGCTGTATAAATTAGACATCTATTAGGCCTAGTTAGCACGTTTATTTATTTATTTATTTTATTTTAAGTTCTGGGGTACATGTGCAGAACGTGCAGTTTTGTTACACATTTTTGAAATCGATCTACCTGACAAAGGGCTAATACCCAGAATCTACAAAGAATTTAAGCATGTTTTATAATAAATTATTATTTATAGTCTGTAAGCTCTAGAGCAACGTCATCTGACATAACAGTCACTCACCCATGTGGCTACTGACCACTTGAAATGTGGTTGGTTCAAATTGAGGTGTGCTGTGTTAAAATACACACTGGATTTTGGAGGCAGTATGAAAAAAAGAGTATAACATCTCACTAATAATTTTTATATGTCATAACAATTGTGTCAAAATAATAATATTTTGCATATACTGGTTTACATCAAATATATTATTAAAATTAATTTTACCTGTTTCTTCTTAAATGTAAATAACAGAAAACTTTAAATTACCTATGGGGCTCCTATTATATGTCTCTTGGGTAGCGCTATTCTAGAGAGCAGAGGTTGAACTGTCCTAAACTCAGGGTTTATGGCAGAATTTGGAACATGGTGGGTTCTAAGTAATCGTTTGTTGCGAGAATGGATGTAACTCTGTGATGTGTGCACCCAGGAGGTACAACAGATTCCAAGCAAGAGGTGATGATTCAGCTTCAACTTGAAGGCTAAACGTTAATCAGGTGCCAGAGAGGAATGACAAATGAGAAAAATACACAAATTCTGCCCTGCTACTGTCCTTTTTTTGTTTTGTTTTGTGTTTGTTTGTTTGTTTGTTTTTGATTTTTTTGAGGCGGAGTTTTGCTCTTGTTGCCCAGGCTGGAGTGCAATGGTGCGATCTTGGTTCACTGTAACCTCCACCTTCCAGGTTCAAGCAATTCTCCTGACTCAGCCTCCCGAGTATCTGGGATTACAGGTGCCCACCACTACGCCCAGCTAATTTTTTTGTATTTTCAGTAGAGACAGGGTATCACTATGTTAGCCAGGTTCTCCTGACCTCAGGTGATCCACCCGTCTCGGCCTCCCAAAGTGCTGGGATTACAGGTATGAGCCACCATGCCTGACCCCTGTTCCTGTTCTTGACTAACTCCCTATCCCTGTCATGTTTTCTAGTCACAATCCCAGGTCCATGATGTCCCCAACCTTTGCTATTAGAAGCTTTGCCCAAGACCAAAGGAGCATAGTCACAGTGCCAGGGAGACTCAGGCGGGCCTGTGTTCCTCTAACATCCCAGGAGAAAAAAATGCTCTGTGTTAATTCTAAACTATTCCTTTTCTATTTGTCTTCAATGATATAAGAGAAGAAATACTTCATGAGATGTTAAATGAAAGCCAAGCAAGTCTAAAGCACTTTAGTGTTCGTCAATTGTTTTTGGTTGGTGTTATCTTTATTGACTGATGTTGTTGCCTCTGGCTGCCTAATCTTTTCTCATTTTTTAACTGCTGTTTAGCTTTTCGTAATTTGGTGCTTAGATGTATTCTTTTCCTTTGATTATGCGATAATTTGGGCTTGACGCATAATGGTTAATTCAGAATCCACTACCATCACTTTCTCTCTTCTGGGATAATCTCTACCATGGAGGCTAGAATAGTGAATTCCCAAGCTCTGAGTCTCTCCTGCACATAAGGGTTCCCACACGACTCAGTTTTGGCCAAAGGGACATGGGTAGAAATTCATCGAAGAAGATCTTTTCCCATAAAAAGGAAAAGCCTTGCTAGTAGCCTCTTGGTCACTTTGCCACTTAACTGGAATGCAGGTTGGAGGTGGAGCAACCATCTTGTGACCATGAGAGGATGAACATGAGGATGGTACGTTGATGGCACATTGAGGAGAGTAGGCCAGACAGAGCTCCAGTCCTGCATGACACTGTGGAGGCCTGACTTCCTTTAGATTTTATATTGTGTGGGGAAAATAAATCCTGAACTCATTAAGCTACTGTTAGTCCAATTTTCTATTACCTGCCACGAATACATTACCTCATAGAGTAACTATAATTTATAATATTATTATAATAAAAGTCTTCTCCCCTCCACAGCAGAAATCTCCCAATGACTGTGTCTCTCTTACATCTTTCATCCACTTATCTTGTTCTCTCTGCTGTCTCCCTTCTCTTCTCTCTATCAGGTCTTGACTCATCAAGTTTGGAATCTAGGGAAGGTTATATATAGGAGAAATGCAATGCCCTGAACAGCAGTGGTAGTTTGGAAGCACAGTCAGTAACACGTGCAGTCCCTTCACATCTTGATTGTGTTCTCTCCAAAGGAAAGAGTGTCCATCAGACGACTTGGCTGAATGTGTGCCCAGACCCTTGGCCAGAAGAGTTGAGGATTCGAGGAAGGGTGAAAATGCCACCAGAGGCATAGAGCCAGGAGAGATGGTGTGGCAGCTCCTCATGTTGGAATGTGAATGTTACCTCCACATTTGGTAAGCCCTTGGGTATTAGAGAACATATTTCAGTTCTTTTTGGACTACACGGCCTTTTGTGTTCTGTGGTAAACCCACACAAGCCTTGTCATCTCAGCAAAATCATCAGGCTCTAGTTAGAAAAGCATTCCTCCCCACAGATAAGAAAAAGAAGCCTCCAATCCAAAAACAGCCAAGTCAACAAAGGAAAATTGAAAAGATGCCCAGACTACAGCACAGAGACATATTAACTCAGAAAGGAAAATGTCTTTTTCCCCTCGAGCTGTTTATTCAGAACTTTTTAATGTAACCAGGTGACATTGGGTAATGTTGATATAACTACAGTTCCTTACTTTTCTTTCAACACAACGATATGCTCTGCCTTCTTTCTATAATTTCTTTATCTGGTAATACCAAGGATAAAAAAAATACCTAGGATATTTTGGGTGAAATAAGCCTCTCTTGTTTCCTATATAAAGCCATGTGGAATCACAGGTAGAGAGAACAGGCAAAGACACATCCCACTGACAGGTAACTTTATCCGAATATTTGCTTGAATCTGTCTTGCATATTGTGATTTAGTTACTTTATTTCAAAGTCTACACTATTTTTTTTTCTGGCATGTTACTGCATTGCACATCACTACTATATTATAAGGCCATTTTCCATGGAGTGTGTATATACACGCAAACGTAGGATTTCAGAATGAATACTCTTACTGTGAAGCCTCTGAAAATGCTGCTTAGGAATTGGGCAATTTCCTTTACTGAGAGTCCAATTTACCTTGTATATTTTATAGGTTACCTTTGAGAATGTTCAGCTTACATAACCCCCTCCACCATCTCTCTCTACAGCTGCCTGAAGGACATACCTCTAGGAAATGCCCTTTCATCCTCTCCCACTCATAGCTGTTTTGTGTCCATCCTCTGAATGCCTCCTTCCTTTGTCTCTGAAGACTTGAAGCTAACCCCTTCCCAACATTACCAAAGATTTTTGCTCTAGGTCCCCTACCAGAGTCCCTGCTTCTACTGCTCTGCTAAAAAAACCTGTCTTCAGTTACCTACAGCTTCCACTACTCCTTCTTTCTCTGAATTCTTACTCCTTATAGTTCCTGGGATATCTAGCTGCAGTTATTGATTCATCCATTGAAAAAACATTTGATTAGCAACAGGAACCATTCTAGGCTCTGTAGATAATGCAGTGATAAGGCAGGTAAGAGTCTATGAGTCTAGACAGACAAGAGTCCAATGAACACATTAATAAATAAGAAAACCAGGTATTATGATAAAACCTGGTGTTATGATACAATAAAATGGGGGTTAGGAGACACAGAGGAACAAGGGGGCTTTCTAGCAGGAAACATTTCCATTGAAACTTGAATGTTACGAGTTTCTTCATCACTGACCTTATGATCTGCGTTCTGTGTCCTAATATGATTAATTCATCAAAACAACAACCACTAACACTTTTCAGGAAGGAATTTTAAAAGGAAAATGGTACATGCTTTGTGATACTGCATTTGTGTTTTTGGAGAATGGGATAATCATTTATTTCTTCATGCACATACAACTTACAATACTCTCATTCATGGGGAAGCATGAAATGAACTGCGCTGTGTGGGACCATGGTATAGGATGTGGAGAAGATGCTCTGCATAGAACTGCTCAAGTTATCATGTCTCTGTCTTTATCATCAGGATGTACCTGAAAGCTCTTGTGGGGGAGGGAGAGAGAAAGAGAGAAAGAGAGAGAGAGAGAGAGAAAGCATAAGATTATCTCTGTGACTGAAGAGTCTGAATAGGTAACCCTGGAAAACCTCAAATGCGTTTATGTCCAGCTTTCCTCTATGAAAAATGAATTGGAAGGAGAACCAATCCCAGGAGCATTTGTGAAGTAGGTAACAAATGTAAGTGACATGTAACAAGAAAATGGTTGGCAGCAAAACAGACAAATGATGTAGGGTTAGAGTTAAGTCAATACCATTGTTTTGGTCAAAATTAAAATGATTTTAACTCCTATTCATTGCATGTCAATTTTATTTGGCTAGCTTTAAAATTTTACAGTCCTATGGTATCAAAACTCAGGGTTTCAAATAAGATGTTAAAAACTCTCTTTGTGTTCAACTGCTTTACTAGCTTATCATGTACTTTGCAAACATCTCCTGATATTTCCAGTCTTGAATAAAAGCGGACTTTGTCAACCCCTAGGTCAGTGCAAAAGTCCAGTTGAAAGCAGGCTTGAGTACTTTTATATAACACATTTTTTCAAACATAGAAATTGTTTTGGTTGTAAAGTAGGTCTTCATGTTACTGCCAGGCTAGGGTTAAAAGACAATTCCGCTTTTGTAACCCAAAATACTTAAGAGTAGGGGCAGCAATATCAACATGAAGATAAAACAAGATTTGCCCCAGGGAATCCAAATGAGATTAATCTATCAGGCAAATGACAGTGAAATGCAATAAAGACAAAGATGGCAGGCACATGAGATCATCAACTGTGAGTGATTTTTCCCTCAAAACTCATGCAGTTATAAATATATGAGAATATCTCCCTAGCTGGAAATATAATAAGAAAGGTGTATTAGTTTCCTAGGGCTGCCATAACCACCACAAAGTTGGTGGCTTAAGACAACAACAAATCTATTATCTCAAAATTGTGGAGGCTAAAAGCCCCAAATTATGGTGTCACCAAAGCCATGCTCCCTCTGAAGACTCTAGGGACAAATTCTTCCTTGCCCCTTCCTAGCCTCTGGTGGGTCCTGGCAATCCTTGGCATTCCCTGGCTTGTGGCTGCATCATCCCAATCTCTGCCTTGGCCTTCACATTCCCTTCCGTGTGTCCCTTCTTCTCACAAGGATACCAGTCATGGGATTTAGGGCCCACTCTCTTAGCAACCTCACATTAACGGCTAATTACATCCACAAAGACTCATTTCCAAATAAGATCACGTTCTGAGATTCTGCATAGACATGAATTTGGGTAGGGACAGTATTCGAACGATTATTAGTGTCAGAAGATTCATGTTCAGATATAAACAAGAAACGTATGAAAAATAAGAAAACAGTGGAAAGAACACTGGCCTCAGAGCTAGAAACCTGGGGCTGGTTCTGTTTTTTCTATGATTAAATTGCTGAATCTGCGAAAATCACTTACGTAGTGCCTGATCCAGAGTAAGTGACAGCTTATAATTATTATAATTATTGATCTCCCTGTTCTATAATCCACCCTGCCTGTTAGCAACACAATCATGTTTGCAAAACTCAAATCTAATATCATTCTTATTTAAAACCTTACATGTTATCCAGTTGATTACCAGATAAAGTTCTCAGTAGATACAATACCCCTTATTATCTGATCTCATATCTCCCCCTAAGTCTTCCACTCCTCACCCAACAGTCGCTCTATGTCCCAGATGCATTGAGCAAAACTGGGATACATTCTCACACCTCCTTGTCCTTGCTCATACAGTCCCCAAGTCTGGGATGCTCCAGACTCCTTGTCCACCTGGTGAATATAAACTCAGACCTAGTCAGTGCTCAGGTGCCAGCCCCCTGAGGCTTCCCTGAAGCTTTCATCAGAATGATGGGCTCCTGTTCTCTGCTCTTTGAGCATAGCAATCCCTCACATTTGCTTGTGATTATTTATTAGCATATCTTCTCTTGTGCATTAGGAGTTTCCCCGGGCTAGGCAAAATGCCTTATCAATTCTTAAAGCTCCAACTCCCTGGGAGGAAGTATAACATACGGAAAATAACATATGGTTTGGAGTCGAACAGGCCTCTGCTCTGCTTTTTCACTAGTTGTACAAACTTGGAGAAGTTACTTAACCTGTAAATTGGGGTAATAAATGTACCTACCTACTGTGGTTTGTGGTAATGTTTGCAATGCATAATGCCAAGAACATAGTAAAGAATACTTAATAAATTCCTTTAACTTAATAGTGGTAGTTGAGTACAACTGAAAACTTAGGCAAGCCTATAGATTGTTGCTGCTCCCAATTAAGAATCTCCTGATTTTGGCTCAGCATGGTGGCTCATGCCTGTAATCCCAGCAGTTTGGGATGCCCAGCTGGGAGGACAGCTTGAACCTAGGAGTTTGAGACCAGTCTGGGCAATAGAGGGAGACCTCGTCTCTACACACACACACACATACACACACACACAATTAAATTAGCTGGGCATGGTGGCACATGCCTTTGGTCCCAGCTACTAGGGAAGAGGTGGCAGTATCCCTTGAGCCTGGGAGGTCCAAGCTGTAGTGAGCCATTCTTGTGTCACTGCACTCCAGCCTGGGTAACAGAATCACACCCCATCTCAAAACAAAAAACAAAATACCAGAAAATCCTTCCACTTAATCTTATTTGTTTTCCTCAGTAATTCCTTTGCCTACTCTCCTCAGTCTTCATCCAAATACTCACTGCTCTCCTAGAACTCCACCTAACCTTATTCTCAGCAGATTATCTTACCTCTTACTAGGAAAAAAAATGAGTAAGTAAATAAATAACAGTCAAGTATGATCTCTTTCAACTCCCTTCTGTCCCACCACTCTCTCTGAGAGATACACACACATTCTCACAAACTTGTCTACGTATTCATTTATGATGGCTTGCTTTCTTCCCTTCTGGGTCTGAAAAAGAAATATTCCTATCATCCTTTGACTGTTGAATGCCAGCCCCCATTCTGTGTGCCTATGACTCTGGCCTGGGCCTCCCCTTCTTCCTCTAGGACACCGCCTCATAATGTCCTCTTTTGTCAGCACCAGCTTTCTAGGGGGCATCCTTCCCTGTAGCCTACAAATATACTGAGCATTTCATCCCAGATCAAACAGACAAGATCAAGAGTCTCCCATTGCTCTGCTCCTAGATGTTTTCTTGCCTTTCTCCTTCCAATTTCATCCACACTTTCAAAGAACAGTCTGGAAAAGCAGTCTCAATTTCTTCACTCACGTACTCATCAATCTACCTCACTGCAACTAAAAACAAGCACTACAGTGAAATCACTTCATTACCAAATTTAATGAATACATTTACAAAAGCTATTTATAGTGGCACTTCTTCTATATTCAATACAATTGATCACTTTGTTTTGAAAACTATTTGAACTTCTGTGCTCTGGGATACAACTCTCTTCTAGTTTCTCTGATACAGAGAAACTGTATCAACTGACTGTGCTGTTGATTTTTTTTAAATTTTTTTTGTCCAGTTTTATTGAGGTTGAATTGACAAATATAAATTGTATTTATTTACACTGTGCAACGTGATGTTTTCATATGTATACACATTGTGAAATTATTACCACACTCAAGCTAATTAACAGACCTATGACCTCACATCGTTATCTTTCTTGGGGGGCGGTGAAGATATTTAAAATCTATTCTTTTAGCAGTTTTCAAGTATACATATTTTTTTCTGTGACAGGGTCTTGCTCTGTCGCCTAGGCTGGAGTGCATTGGCGTGATCTCTGCTCACTGCAGTTTTCTCTTCTGGGGGTCAGGTAACCCTCCCACCTCAGCTTCCTGAGTAGCTGGAACTACAGGTAAGTGACACCACGCCCAGCTAATTTTTGTATTTTTTGGTAGAGATGGGGTTTTATGTTACTCAGACTGGTCTCAAACACCTGCACTCAAGTGATCTGCCTGTCTCCACTTCCCAAAGTACTGGGATTAGAGGCGTGAGCCACTGTGCCTGGCCTGTATACAATATATGCTTATGTTACTGTAGTCATCATATTACGCAGTAGATTTCTAAAACCTATTAATTCTTCATTGAATTTTCTACTGGAGAGCTATACTTCAAGTGCCGGTGACCCTGTGACCTTCATCTTTGGCCTGCTGTTCTTTCCACTTTTCCACTTATGCTAGAGACTCTCCTTGAAAAATGGCATCTCCTTTCATGTTTTTCTCTTACCATGACCTTTGACTTTCAAATTGTATGCCTTCCTTTAGTTTCAGAGTTGATTATCCTACTGCCAATTGATTTTCTCTAACTGAATATTCTACAGGCATTTGAAGTTTAGCTTTTTCAAAGTTGAACTCATTATATTTTCTCTTGATCCTCTTCATACATTCTCTTTTATAGGCAGCACAGTCACCCACAGTCAAAGCCTAATGGAGGGTGTGTTGGGGCAGAGATTCAAGGTGATGCCCTCTATGGGGTATACCTGAAATTTAGGGCAGGCTCTGTAGCCTACGAGTAAAGACAAAAGCCTTGGAAGCAAATTCTCTTGGCTTTTCAAAGAATCACCTCTGTGGTTTCTCTTGATTATATGTGTGTAGGGCAAGAAGGTACCTTTCATCCTAGGATGAGATCAAAAGGATATGAGTTTTGTTGTTGTTGTTTAAATGCTTATCAAAAACTGTTTCACTTGTTGATATTCAGAGCTGCTTCCTAGGGTGGAGGTGGAAAAATGTGTAAATGTAGCTCGGGGCTAATGTGGGCTTCTTGTGATTTGAAGTTCCAAAGATCTGTGGTATAGACTAGGAGTCTAGCTCAAGAGTCCTCGGCCAATACCTTCATCCACCCACCCCACTTACCCCACCCTCATCCAACTAATCACAAATCATTTTTCTTAAATATTTATTGACTCCACTTCCCCTGCTCCATATTTGCCACCACTTTTCTAAACTGTTTACCATCTGTCCTTTGAATGCTATAGTAACCTCTTTGATAGGGTTCCCAGTAATGTCTTGTCCTTCTTGAATCTAACTTCCACTAAGCCATCTGAGTGGCCAAACTAAAATTCAAAACCTTGCAGTAACTTTCTATTTCTTACAGGATAAAGACTCAGCTCGTTAAATGGTACAAAATCCTCTCCAGGATCTAGCATTTTCAGTTTCATCCATCCCAGCTCCCTGCTTACACTATTCTGCAGTTCGTGGAAGCTGGTTGGAGCTCTTCACAACACATTATTTCCCTTCCACTCTTTTACTTCTGGCTCATGTAATCTGCTTTGCTTGGAATGTCTGTTCCCAGCCTCCTCACCGGTGTAAATCTCACCCATCTTCCAAAGGCTCACGTGATGCCTGAGTTGTATCAAATGAACCTGTTGCTTCATTTCATGGCACCCTGTCCTCACGTCTGCTGGCTTGTTTCCACATTGTACTGCATTCATCTATTTATTTTTCTGCCTGTCCCTGTCCCTGCCTCCTCCACCTGAAGGATAAATTCTCACTAATTTTTATATCTCTTGCACCTATCACAGTGCTTGAAACATAATAAATACTCTGCAATGCTCACTCAACTGAATAAGTGAATTCCAGCTCTCCCACAAATTTATTATGACCTTGGGCAAGTTTCAAATTCTCTGGCATTCAGTTATTTCATGTGAAGTTAAGGAGCTGAACTAATCTTTTAAATGTCCCTTTCAGTTCCAACGTTCTATGATGCTTCTATTATATTTGTTGAAAGAGTGTAATGGAGTGAAAGTTAATTTTTAATAGTCCATAATTACTAACAAAAACATTCCCTATTTCATCATTCATCTCTTCTGCATGAAGTTTGATATGTAAAGAGTTTAACTTAAAATATCTCTAAGTAATTGTTCAAAAAGCTCCTACCTTAATGTGTTGGAGTAAACAGAAGTAATTCACATTCATAAAGTGTAATGACTAGCAATCTATTTAAACTTGCAGAAAAAAACGAAGAATAATTACTACATTATAAATGGCTATTGGGTTATGAAACTATTCCTTGTTTTCTACTTATATATTCTCTTATTGTTAATAACTCAATGTTGGAGAGCACGCTTCCCAGTTGCAGTGTAACACAGTGCCTATGTGAATTGTTTATTATTTTAAATACATTTTTAATTTTGGAATAATTTTAGATTTGGAGAAAACCTGCAAAAATAGTACAGGAAGTTCTAGTATATCCTGTACCGAGTTTCTCCTATTGTTAACATATTACATTAGTAGGGTACCTGTGTCATAATTAATGAATCAATAGTGATACATTATTAAAGTCCATACTTTATTCCGATTTCCTTAGTTTTTACCTCATATCATTTTTTCTGTTCTAGGATCCCCTCCAGCATACTGCACTACATTTAGATCTCATATTCTTGGCTCTGACAAGTTCTCAGGCTTTCCTTGTTTTGGATGACCTTGACAGTTTTGAGGAGCACAGACGAGCTGTTTTGTGGAATGTCCCTCAATGTGGGCATGTTTGATGTTATCATGATGAGACTGGGGTTATGGGTTTTGGGGGGGAAGACAACAGATGTAAAGTGCCATTTTCATCACATCATGCCAAGGCTGCATATTGTCAACATGACTTATGAGTGATGATGTCGACCACAATCACCTGGCTGAGGTAACATTTGCCAGCCTTCTTCACTATAAAGTTAATTTTCTCCCTTCCTGTCCATATTGTGGAAGTCACTATGTGCAGCCTGCCCTTAAAAAGCAGAGGTATGTTCCAGCTTCATGGGGGTTATCTACATAAATTATTTGGAGTTCTTCTGCATGGCAAATGTGTCTCTTCTCCCTCATTGATTAATTTATTCAATCACTTCTTTGTATCAGTGTAGGCTTATGAATTGTGGGTTAATTTTGAAACACCAAATTTACATTAAATAGAAGTAAAAAGAGAACAAAATAAACATAAAGCAGGGACAGGGACAAAGTGTGTTCATTTGCTTCTGGCTTCTTTCACTCAATACTTTTTGAGGGAGGTGGAGGTGAGGTGACATTCATCCATGTTGGTGCATTTAGTTTTAGATTAT
This sequence comes from Macaca mulatta, assembly GCF_049350105.2. NCBI lineage: Eukaryota > Metazoa > Chordata > Mammalia > Primates > Cercopithecidae > Macaca > Macaca mulatta. The sequence goes on from NC_133409.1 coordinate 112,893,203, forward strand.
TCTTATTGCTGTGTAATATGAATGCATATTATGTAAATATATCACAGTATTTTTCCATATGTATAGCTGTAGATCATTCCCACTGCTGTACGCTATTCCTAGTGTGAATATAACACATGTATTTACGTTTCTTTCTGTTGCTATGTGTTGGACAGTTTCCAGGTTGTGACAATATGGATAGTGCCACTATGGACATTCAGGTATATGTCTTTTTGTGAACATATGGACACATTTGTGTTGCTACCAAAGAATGAAGTTGTTAGATCATAGGACACACCTATGATCACCTCAAGTAGATAACACAGTCACAAGCAGGGTACAAGTCCCATTTGTTCTGCATCCTTGACAACATTTGGAATTGCCAATCTTTTTCATCTGTGGATACATAGAAGTATGTCATTGACATTTTATTTTTATTTTACTGATAACTAATGAAGCCAGGAACCTTTTCATGTTTATTGGCCATTTAATATTATTTTTTGTGAAATTTTCATAATTTCCTGTTCTTTTTTGCTATTGGATTGTCTTTGTTCTTATTAATCTGTAGGGTGTGTGTGTGTGTGTTTATACACTGGATATAAATTCTTTGTTGAATATATTTATTTTGAATATCTTCTTCCACTGTGTGGATTGCCTTTTCATAATCTTAACAGTGTCTTTTGATAAACACATTTTTAAATGTTAATGTAATCTAACATAGCACATTTGATTTTTTGGTTACTACCCTTTGTTTTAGTTTAAGAAATCTTTGCTTACTTGAGATTCAGAAAGATGTTCTAGAAAAGGGATTGGAAAACTATAGCTTGTAATCCAAATCCAGCCTGTCACTTGTTTTTATAAATAAAGTTTTACTGGAGCTCAGACAGGCTCATCTGCTTATATATTGTTTACGACTTATTTTGTGCTACCATGGCAGAGAGTTGAACAAGTGCAACAGAGACTGTAGGATCTGCAAAGCCTGAAACATTCAGTATTGGGCACTTCAAGAAAAGTTTGCCAACCCCTGTTTTAGAAGGTTTTGTTTTTAACCTTTACACCTAGATTTGCAATTCATCTAGAATTGATTTTCGTGTATGTTGTGATGAAAGAGTCAAGATTCATTTTTTTTCCCATAAGGCTATCCAATTGACCTTGCAGTTCTTGCTGGGGAAAAAAAAATCCTTTTCTCACTGCACCACAGTGTCATCTTTGTCATAAATAAGGTGACCAGTAAGCATGGGTCTGCTTCGGGGCTCTCTATTCTGTTCCATTGATTTATTGCTATCTAACCTCTCACCAATACTATACTGTCTTAAATGCTACAGTTCTATAATAGATCTTATATTTTGTAATATAAATCCATCTGAAGACATTAGCTGTCTTTTACGTTTCCACACATTTTAGAAAGCTTGACATTGATTTTGCCAAATATTTCAATTGTTCGGGAAGTAAAAAAAAGGTTTCCATTTTAAAAAATAATTTTTTCAGGTATGAAAAGAATGCTTCAAACTAAATATAAATTTAACTTTTAAAAACATTTAGACCAGTGAATAGCATCTATATAATATTACCTTTGTTTATTTATTTATTTTTTATTGTACTTTAAGTTCTGGGATACATGTGCAGAATATGCAGGTTTGTTACATAGGTATACGCATGCCATGGTGGTTTGCTGCATCCATCAACTCGTCATCTACATTAAGTATTTCTCCTAATATTATCCCTCCCCTAGATTCCCACCCCCTCACAGGCCCTGGTGTGTGATGTTCCTCTTCCTGCGTCCATGTGTTCTCATTGTTCAACTCCCACTTATGAGTGAGAACATGTGGTGTTTGATTTTTCTGTTCCTGTGTTAGTTTGCTGACAATGATGGTTTCCAGCTTCATCCATGTCCCTGCAAAGGAAATGAACTCATCCTTTTTTTATGGCTGCATAGTGTTCCATGGTGTATATGTGCCACATTTTCTTTATCCAGTCTATCACTGATGTTCATTTGGGTTGGTTCCATGTCTTTGCTATTGTAAATAGTGCTGCAATAAACATATGTGTGCATATGTCTTTATAGTACAATGATTTATAATCCTTTGGGTATATACCCAGTAATGGGATTCCTGGGTCAAATGGCATTTCTAGTTCTAGATCCTTTTGTTTATTGATATATTCAATATAGTGTTTTATAAAGGGCAACACTGATAAGCTAAAATCTAGATTATCCATGACATGGAAACAAAAGATGTCCTTAGCAATTTAGTTTAAATTTAAATTTCCTGTTAGAGATCTATAAAGAACTATTGTGATTCAGGTGTGGTAGGTGTGCAGACATTTCAATAAAAGCTCTTTGGTAGCTTCAGAGTTCTTAGGAAAAAGCTGTACTTGAACATTTCTCAATGTTTGCAAGTGAGAAAGGGTGGTGCTGTTATTTTCTCTGAACATTGCAGTTCAGTGATATGTTTTAAAAGTAGTGTTTTCTTATCCAACAAGCAACAATTGACAGGTTGAACAAGTAGGAATGCTGCACAACCCTTCAATATGTCTTGTGGGATTTAGTGGATTTTGAGTTAGCTTTGGCTAACATGTTAGATGCATAGCACTTTCCCTACATTATCTCATTAAAACAACCCCAGATGGAGGCTGGTAAAGGATGGCCATTTCACGAGGTTAACATGTGTTAATGTTGTCAAAATACCCATTTTTATTTTTACTTCTCTGAAGCTATTTATTTTACCAGAATAAAAAATAAATTTCTCTTCTTAGTGTATAAAGCCACTTGACAATTTATAATGAGTTATATATAAATATTATAACCTGCTGTCCACTCTCTAAAACTTGTTCATTATCATTCTTTTCAACAATTACCTTTAAGAGTTTCCTCATTGCACTTTGTCATAAAATAGGCTATTAGAGGCTATTGCAATGGTTGATTATAAGTTCAGGTCTACATTGAATTTTTGTATGTGATCTTTTGCATCGACGTATTCTCTGTGTAAGTATTTTAAAAGATATATAATATCCTTAAAATTGTGAGTGCACTAGAGAAAATGTAAGTCAAAATAGAGAATTTGCTAATTTAGGGCTAAATTTCATAGTGCAATATTTTTCACAAACTCAAAATAATAAAGATACTCAGTGAAAAGTCTGTATCATAAAATATATAAAGTAAGTTCTTAAGGCAAAAAGTCAACTTTTTTAGGGTTATGAATCATGTTAGAATTTGCTGAAAACTATAGACTATCTCCCCAGAGAAATAAATAAAAGTATGCTTTTTGCATATAATAGTCTAAGGCTTCGCGAGGAGGTCCTTGTTCCCCACACATAAATACCCCAACCATAGATCCCATCTCTAGTTCCTTGTGTCTATCTCCCTAGGTTTTCAACTCACAAGAGCTACTACATAAATCTGTTATCAAAATTACAAAAGTCCTGTTTTAATGAGGCCTGAAAAAAAGTTCCTACTTACAAATTACATTACCATCAAAAGTCATTTTTATTGCATATATTTAAGGTATAGAACATGATGTTTTGATACACACACACACACACACACACACACACACACACATAGTGGAATGGTTACTATATTCAAATGTTTTAACATATCCATCATCTCACGTAGTTACCCTTTATTGTGTGTGTGGGAAGAGCACCTAAATATGAAAAGGTGCTCGACATCACTAATCAGCAGGGAAATGCAAATCAAAACCACAATGAACTATAACTTCACACCTGCTGGGATGGCTATTATCAAAAAGACAAGAAATAACAAGTGTTGGTGTGGAGAAAAGGGAATCCTTGTACACTATTGGCTTTTAATTGCTTAAAAATACTTTGGTTGCCTAATAGGTTGAACATCCTCCCATTCTTTGAGTCCTTTATTCAAAACATTAAGTTTAATTTAAGTCAAAATACATTTATTGTTATTTTCATAAGTTGGAATAAATGGATACCCTTCCATCTTGTCTGAGCCTTAAATGCCTACTCACTTTTTGAGATCCGCTGTTGTCACTGTCTGCCCCACACCCACCCATTCCCCTCTGCCTGGCCACAGTTAAATCTGCATGCACACAGAAAACCTGTTTCTCACAGTTTCATCCCCACTCGCCCTCCAGAAGGCTGCCCACTCCTTTATCTGCTCCTTCACTGTATGTGCAACAACTTTTTTCAGTGCACCAAATTTCCTGGCATTCTTTGGTTATAATTCCCCGCCCCCTTCCCCCTTCTAGATTGAGGGTCCCTTGAGGGCTGAGAGAATTTCATATTTATCTCTAAATAGGAAAGCTGACAGAGAGTTTGACACATTAGTGAGCAGTAAAAGTTTGTGGATGAATAAATAAATGAAGGAATCTTTTCTGTAGTGGTATATTTACTTTGATAAAGCTTTTAGGGGCTAATATTACTAATTTATGATTGTATACACAATGGAGTCCTTAAGTACTTAGTTTCAGCTTTTTGGCTAAACTGAAAATGATAAAACTAAAATGATATTTGCATGCAACTACTAAATTGGTCTTAATAACAGACTTAAAGTCCACATGCAATACAGCACTCAAAGTATGGAAAATAAAATCAGTACACATATGTGAACAATGTCTCCTTTCTCCTTGAAATAATTATTGATTTCATACTAAATATTTTTGATTTATAAATGTATGATTCAGGTCATCTTACAGACTCTGTTTTTAAAAACAAAACTGATTGTTCTGCAGATTATAATATTTACTGTCATTGTATTTTGTATCTTTCAAAGATTATAATATTTTGTTCCATTATATTTTATTCTTGTCAAACCCCTGAAATAAATTTACTTGTCAAGCCATCACTGAAACATCTCACAATCATCTACCAATGCTTTATCATCTTTAACACAAAAGCAGAATATGTGAGATGTTTCCCAATGCTTACTGAGGTACCACGTCCATCATCTCAAGAGTTAGACCTACTTGTCCTTTGTCTCTTTCCTCTCTTCCCATTGCTTTCATTTTTGGATTATTGACAACAAAATAATTTCACTGATATAACTGCCAACATGTTCTAGAATTCATTTCTCCTTAAAATAAATTTCAGTCAAATGAGCCATTAAAATCCACTTTAAAACCGTATCTCCCATTTAAGCTTTCTCAACCTGTTGCTTGAGATGGTGTGGAGAGGGCTTACACGCTGTGGATTCTGTTTTTACAGGCTTCTGTTTCTTTTATTGAAAGTTTTAAATCTCCGATCTACTCTAGGCAAGCCCTGTCCAGGAGGGTGTGAGACAAGGTAAAACACCTGTCAACACACTGCCTAAAAATAGTTCTTAGTCTGGCTGACTTCCCACTTCAACCAAATTAACAGCTGTTGAGTTATTTGCATCTCCAAAGCCTGATGAACTTTTTATACTGTTTCCCCATCTTGGAACAAACCAAGAGAAAAGCCCAACATTTTAACTTCTTATCCTTTATACAAAGCTTTGTTTTCAGATAAAGCTATGAAATAAGAAGTTTCAGAAGGTCTCCACTAAAATTATTGCATTTTAGTGTTTTTTTTTCCCCTTCCGCATGTCAGTACCAGGCAGTCTGCAATGTCCAGAACTCAAGCTTATGAGGCAGTTCTGTGCATTTCTACAGGAAATTGTCAATAATCAGCCCAAAGCTTCTCAACTCCGGCTGCACATGGAATCAGCTACAGAGCTTTTAAAAAAAGAATCTCTGCTCAGGTACCCCTCCAGAGATTCTGATTTAATTGATCTGGAGTGGAGCTTAGACATTGACATTTTATTTTAAAAATTCCACCAGATGATTCTAAGGATTGAAAAATACAGATAGCCCTTGTATTTTATGATGTATCTATGATTTTGTATTTGATCATACTTAAGATTTGTTTTGATTCTTTATTCTATCAAACAATCCAAAACATAGCTGTTACCTTAAAAGTATGTATTTTTATTATGTATTGAACATTGAACATTATATCACTGATTTTATTCCCACGTTACTTTCAAAAATTCAAAATTCCTTTTGAAAAGATGAACAAAACAATATATATGCATTTGTTCTCTATTCATGTATTGGCATGGCATGATATTTCTGTTTTACTTCAAAATTATTTAACTGTTCTCTTCTGGAGGCTTATCCTTTTCTGATCATTGCATATGTGGAAATAGGAAAAACAAAGTATTTGAGGAAAGGAGAGTATTTGGGGACTTCCAGGCTAGGTCAAAGATTGGGAGACTCACTATTTGCAGAGTGACTATTTTCCACATGATGAAATGCTTCCCTCTCCTCCATTGCAAGAATTGTTGGCTAAAGCCTTACAGATAGCTCCAGTTGTGAAGTGGGCAGTGAAATATTTATAAAGGTACACCATGTTGGATGATCCCAGATCGGGACATGATGAAATGGAAACAGAAACTGGGTTCTACAATGAAAATAAATTTAATACATTAATGCGCGCGCGCACACACACACACACACAATGGTTTTAAAAATAAGGTAACTATAAAGAAGCTCATTAATTCTTATGAAGTAAACTGTGATATGGTAACTGGGGCCACTTATTTGTACCCACTCAATCTGCCACTCAATCCTTTCCTCCAATTATGTTGAATGAAGGGCCCCATCTCTATCTAAGGTTCCTCCCTTTTCCATGTGGACTTCAGTAATTATCCTCTATCGCCCATTTGTACCATCAGTTTCTCTTTCTGTGCTACAACAGTCACATCAAAAAGCAAAGCTGCTCTAAAACAAAGAAAACAAATAACAAAAGGCAACTCTAACCCATCTCCTGTTCCATCTTCTGTTTGCCTTCAAAGCAAAATTTCTTGAAGAAGCTATCCGAAGTTACCTTCCCTTCATCACCTTTTCTCTCCTCCACCCATTCCAGTTGGACTTCCCTCCTCAACTCCACCAAGAAGGCTCTCCACCAATTGTTTTCAGCCACCAAACTCAAAAGTCAATCATCTGGTCTCCTTGTATTCAACCTCTTTTTAGGTTTCAGCTGACGATTCCCTCTAAAAGAAATCCTGTACCTTTTAGTAGTTACTGCCCAATTCCTCTTAACTATCTCCGACACATCCCCGCCTCTCACACCACATTTTATTTATGCATTCATTAGTTGATGGACATTTGGGGGCATTTCCACTTTTAGGCCATTATGAATAATGCTTCTATGAACATTAATGTTCAAGTTTTTGTGCGGACATATGTTTTCATTTCTCTTGGATATATATACCTATGAGTGGAATCGCTGGGTCATATGGTAACATTAAATTTAAGCCTCTGAGAAGCTGCCAGACTGTTTGACTGTTTTCCAGAATTACTGCACCATTTTACATTCCTAGCAGCATGTATGAGGGTTCCAGTATTTCCATATTCTCCTCCACATGTCATTATCTGCCTTTTTTATTATAGCCATCCTAGTTGGGGTGAAGTGGTATCTCATTGTGCTTTTGTCTTGCATTTCACTAATGGCTAACAGTATAAACATCTTTTCAGAAGTATTACTTCCCATTTGCGTATCTTTTTTGGAGAAATGTCTGCTTAGATCCTTTACTCATTTGTTAAAATGAAATGTCTTTATACTATTGAGTTGTAAGATTTTTTAATATATTCTGGTTATTACATTCTTATCGGATATGCAATTTGCAAATATTTTCTCCCATTCTGTGGGTTCTCTTTTCACTTTCTTTATGGTGTCTTTTGAAGCACAAAAGTGTTTTAACTTTGATGAAATCAAATTTATCTAAATTTTTCTTCTATTGTTGGGCTTTTGGTGTCATATTTAATAATTCTTTTTCAAAACCAAGATTATAATGATTTACCCCTGTGTTTTCTTCTAAGAGTTTTAAAGTTTCAGCTCTTACATTTAGGTCTTGATCCATTTTGACTTAATTTTTACATATAATGTGAGGTAAGGTTCCAATTTCGTTCTTTTTCATGTGGCTATCCAGTTACCCTAACACCATTAACTGATTTCACTCTTGATTTTAAATGTCTATTATGGATTAGCAAGTTCATTTGCATTTCTAACAGGTACATGAAATTTAACATACCAAAAGGCAACTCTTCATTCCTTTCCCACAAACTTATTGTTTCTCCTTCTCCAGTCTCTCCCAACTCAGTGAATTGTACCTATCCACTCAGCTGTTAAAAACAAATTTATCTATGATTGTTTCTTAAGCTGACCCATCAGCAAGTTCTCTTATTTCTATCTTCAAAGCACATTTTAAAATTCATTCTCTTCGTCTCCTCTTTTCTACCTACCTTCATTTTCTAGGTGATTTCATTTAGTTACATAGCTTAAATACTGTCTTTATGCTGTGATGACAGACATACATATCTCTAAGTTCATCTTCTACTCTAAACTCTAGCCTTATATATACAACTTTCTACTAGCAAACTCCACAATATGCCCAAATGCAAACATTTGATCTCCAACTTTCTCTTACTCCCCCCTCATACCATATTTTTCCCCTCTCATCTCCAGCAAATGGTGCCACCATTTGCTCAATTGTTAAGGACAAAAGCCTTAGAATTTTTTTGGCTCCTTACTTTCACACCCAACATAGAAAATGTTAGAAAATCCTGCAGACTATACCTTCAAATTGTATCTCGAAAATGACCACTTCTTACTACTTCCACTGCTACCAACCTAGGCCAGTTCACCATCATCTTTTGCCTGGTTTAGTCCAACAGTCTCCAAATAGGTTCTTCTGCTTCCTTTCTAGTACCCCCACAACCATTATCTATTTTTTCCCAGAGCAGCCAGAGTGATTATTTTAAATATAGATCAGATCAAGTCACTTCCCTGTTCAAAGCCTTTTGATGACCTTCAGTGAATTTAGAACAAAATTCAAAGGCCTTGCTATGGTCTAGCCAGCCTTGCATGATCTAGTTTTTAGCCAGTCTCCAGATCTCAACTCTTGCCATTTGCCTCCTACCCAACTGTGCTCCAGTCATAGTGCTGTTATTCCAACTCCTCAAGCACATTCCCCTCCTAGAGTCTTCTTGCTGTCTCTCTGTCTGAGTTCCTTTTGTCCCAGACAAGTGCAATGCTTGCTCCCTCTCTTCATTTAGGTATGAGCAGAAGTATTCCCTGACCATATTATCTAAAAGTAGACCCATCACTCTTCATTCCCCTTGATTGTCTATGTCCTCTACTGAATATAAACCACATGAGGGAAGTTTCTTTGCTTTTGATCCTTGGTGCATACCTAATGTCTAGAGAGGACTTGGCACACAGTAGATCATTAGTGAACATTTGTTGAAAGCATAAATAGATGAATGAATTAATGTCTTTGTTACTACCATCCTAGTTGAAGCCACTAGGTCTCTTTTCTAATAATCTCCCAGCAGGTCTCCCAGTTTCTACTCTTATTTCCTACATACAGTCTAATCTCCATACAGCATTATGTTTTGTATACATAGAAATCAGATCAAGTCATTCTCCTGCCTAAAACACCACAGTGGTAACTCATCATGCATATAATACAATCTAAACGGTTTACCTGTGATATAGGAAGGTTGATATGAGCTGCCTCCTGCCTATTTCTCAGTACATGAGTCACACTTCTGCCTTATTGGTATGCTCCAGCCATATTGATCCTCAAGAACCTCTACATCACTTCTGTCTTAGGATTTTTATTGATAATATCTGATCCCTCTTCACAGAACTCTCTTATTTCAGTCTTCAAAGTGTTGGCTTGTTTTTGATCATTAAGATTTCTGCTTAAATATCACCATGGACTTTCCTGAGCACCCAGTATAAAGTAGACATTGGTCATTTTGGCTCATTGCTGTGTTTTAGCTTTCTGCATAGCCCTTATCTTGATCTGAGATTCTTATTTATTGATTATTGATTGTATTTCTTCTCCTTCCACCCTGCCCACTGTTCCCCCACAACCAGAATATAAACTCAACAGATCACGCTGGCAAGAATGTGCAGAAAAGGGAACCCTTGCACACTGTTGGTGGGAATGTAAATTAGTAGAATCACTAATGGAGAACAGTTTGAAGGATTCTCAAAAAACTAAAAATTGAGCTACCATATGATCCAGCACTGGGTGTATGCCCAAGAGAAATGAAATCAGTATATTGAGGAGATATCGGCATTCCTATGTTGTTGCAGCACTGTTTACAACAGCTAAGATGTGTAAGCAACCTAACTGTCCAACAACAGAAAAATGAATAAAGAAAAAGTTGTACATATACACAACAGAGTATTACTCAGCCATAAAAATGAATGAGATCCAGTCATTTGCAACAACATGGACAGAATTGGAGATCCTTAGGTGAAGTGATATAAGCCAGGCACAGAAAGACAAACATTGCATGTTCTCACTCACTTGTTTGGGATCTAAAAATCAAAATAATTGAACTCATGGACATGGAGACTAGAAGGATGGTTAGTAGATGCTTACAAGGGTAGTGGGGCACTGGGGTGGGGGTAAGTAGGAATGGTTAATGGGTACAAAAAATAGAGAGAATGAATAAGCCTACTATTTGATAGCACAAAAGGGTGACTATAGTCAATAATAACTGTACATTTTAAAATAACTTTTTAAAGAGTATAACTGGATTGTTTGCAACTCAATGTATAAATACTCAAGGTGATGGATGTCCCATTCTTCATGATGTGCTTATTTAATATTGCATGCTTGTATCAAACATCTCATGTACCCCCTAAATATATACACATACTACTTACCCACAAAAATTAAAAAGAGAAAAAAAAATAAAAAAGGGATCAGAGATTGTGCTTTCCTTGTTCAAAACAGTATCCCTAGCACTTCCCATAGCAGTCAGCACATAGTAGATGCTTAATATTTATTTGTCACACCAAATAGTTTATATTCTTTTGTCTTATCACCAGTTTCTACGTACTGGGTTAAGGGAATATATTTTGATAACGTCTCATACAGTTTGTTCGTTGGCTGGTTGGTTTTTATTTTTGTTTTTGCTGTTCCAAATAAGTACAATTTAGAATTGAGCCTAATTTCACAATTAAACTAGCAGAGTGTTTTTTTTTTCATTATTAGATGTCACATATGAACATTTCCCAGTGTTCTAAGAATGACCTTGGCAAATGCAGCCTTTCTAGTGACTTGCCTACTTAAGATTTTCTTTCTTCATTCTTGGTAGCTATTATCAAAATAACAATTATAAAAACTTATACTTGCACAGTAACTTAGAGTTACGGAGTCATTTTACAAAAGAGAACACTGGATCTGCTCAGAAAAAGTTGTTTTCATTAGTGTTCTATATTGAAATGGAGACAAAAGTGAAAAGGGATTACATACTTTCTCAAGGATACAGGACAACAAAATGGTGGAGTCAGAATTCAACCCAGGGTTTTTTCTCCCCAAAAAGTCCTCTTTCTTTCCACAACAGCTCATGTTTACCCCTCAAGGGACTACTTGGAAAACATGAAGCATTAACTTTGTTCTTTCATGTATCTTCCTCTTTAGGCTTTCCCTCTCCTTACTTGCCAAACCCTTAACTAGAATATTATGGAATTCAGAGAAAGCACTGGCTGGAGGCTTCCTTTAGGACAGAAATTACAATAGAAGCTTCAGTCTTCAAATGAACACCTTTGTACTCATAATGTTTTCAAATACTAAGGTATTAGAATTATAAGAATTTACATTCTACGCATTCAGATATTAAGAATCTTAAGACAATAAAGGGCACTGAGCATGACTTGTAATTGACATTTTATACACTTATTTAAAAGAAGGATTTATGGAGAAACACTGGAAATTTGCAAACTTTTGGGAAAGAATATGATGGGAGATGAGTATATGTGTGGGAGAAAGACGAAAAATAGGTTCTTGAACCTGTAATTTTAACTCCCACACTGTTTCTTTCAAATGTCTACACAGATAGTGTTTATAATAACTCAGCCCTTTAAGGCCAACACATCCTGCCTGTGGGGCTATTATGTCTGTTTAAAAAATAATTAACGTGAGGCTTGTTAATAGCGTTCAGTGTGCTATGGAAGTGACATACCCAGGGCCCAGAGTGCTAGCCCTTTTTCAGAAAAATAAATATAAAGATATATCTTTATATGAAAGTGAATTTTTATGTTTGTAATAAATTAGTGATGCATTACATGATTCACAGTTTACCCCCAGGTAAACTAAAATCTACCATTTATGCAACAAATTTTTATTTGTGAAAACAGATCTGATTCTGGATAACAGTTTATCAATATAATTGTATAGGTTTCAGTGTGCATGTGTGTGCTTACTACAAGCATTACTAAAATGGCTCAGTGCTGCCCAATTACTATTGTATCTTGGGAAGATGAGACTAAATATTTAAATAAGATTTAAGTGACAATGATAGGCCAAATTTGTAAATAAAGAGAAAATCTAACTAAAATTGATGAAGGTAATATACTTAAGTAATTCATGAGACACAGCAGTAAATGTTAGTTATTCAAACAGTAGCAAACAATGTATAAGTATTACTTATTTAATCACAACACAGTGTCATCCTCTTCTCATCTGGACAATAGGTTGTATTTATTCTGGTACCTAGGAAACACTGCCCAAGCTAAATCAGCTTTCTGGCAGATTACAACAGTATCAAATTTTTGGCCATACTACACCACCTTTTTGTCTTGATGTTTTCAAAATCCTTCAGTGTCAAGCATTGTTTAACCATTATGAAAGCTGATGCCTGGTTAAAATGATACATGATCCATCTCATATAATAAACTCTGCTGTCTTCCATCAAAAAGTGTGTAAGATCTAAACTTAAAAGTATTTTTTTTTTAAGTATTCTAAAGTCATTGGCTAGTTGGGTGGCAAAGCTCTGTTTGAAACCCAGGCCTGAGTAATTCTAAAACCTATGTTTTTTACACTGGGACCTCCCTTCTCCCTTTTTAACTCCCTTTAGTCTAACAAAACTAAAACCAACAATTTAAAATCTGTAAAGTTAACTACAAAAACGTTATTTCCTGATTGTGATACCCTTTCCTTTCCCTCCCCCCAGACACTTGACGTGATGTTTTGAAGTTTTGCTATATGGAATGGCAGTACGTATTTCAGATTTACCTGGCACTTCTACTGGAGTTCCCTCTGGGTACAGTGAATGTCTCTTGCAGGTGGGGCTGAGAAGAAGGAAAATGCCTCCTGGATATGTCCCTAACCCAGCTCTAGTGATAAGACCACTGTCTGTGAGACCCACAAGTTTTTCTATACAGGCCTCTTAGCCACTACGACAGAAGAAAACCAGATCCTTTCAGCACCAGGCCCTGGATGCTTCCAGATACTATCTAGGAACCTGGGGGACTTCTACTTATCAAAGGTTTGTTTCTAGCCAGTACTACTGCTATTTGGGACTAAGAATATCCTAAAATATAACTCCATGATATGTTTGGTGAGCTACAACAGTTTAGGGTATTACATTTCCTCCTCAATCTTTACTTAAAGATGTCAAATACTAAGCAAAAACAATGCATATTGTAGCTACTGCAAAAACATTTTCTAGAACTATAGGTTAAATGACATTAACCACATGAGGAAATAAAATGAAATGACATGTAAAGAATATTTATATTATTTCATAATTATGGAATAATTATAAAAATGGTGACTTTATAAACCTTTATGTTTATATTTATGATGATTAAATATGATTTACATGGAAGTGTTTAGTAGGTTATTAAGAACCATGTACATATGTTAATTATTACTTATAATACGGTTTAGAAAATGCATTATTAGAAAGAAAAAGAATAAAATGAAAGAATAAAGCTATCAAAGTTTTTAAAATAACTGTCAATTAATCATTTAGTCATAATCTGAATCTACTGAAACATATGGAAAATACTTTTATAATTCTATTGTATTATTGTTTTTTGTAATCTTTAAAAATATTTAAGTTCTTCTTATCTCTGTATTTGTAAACTGACAGTGATAACAGCTAATTATTTTGTTAAAATACTTTCCCCAAAGATGTTATAATTCAAAAGAAAAGAAATAAATTGATTATTCTTAGCTCTTAATATTTTTCAAAATTTTAATCTTCCATCTGAAAGTGAAGAAAATGAAAATTCATAAGGGTTAACTTCACGATGTCAAAGTCTAGGCTGATCATACATCCTTTAATTCTTGATTCCTCGGAATTGACACGTACATCCAAATAAGGCACCACCCAAAATAAGAAAATGTAAAAAAAGATGACTGTTATCACAGATAAATATATGGGTAAAAGTATTATGAAATCTGGCTGTGACCATGGACTCAAAGCAGGAATTAAAAAACTAGCTACAGAAAATATAAGCACAGAATGTGAAAGAAGGTGGCACTTTTTTTTTCTTAACTAAAGCACTCCTTGTGAAAATTTTTTATTAAGTACAGACACTGCTGTACTTTCTCCCCGTCAGATAAATAGAACAGATAAGCAGGTGCCTTTAAGATTTGGTTCATCAGTTTTGACAGTAAACATACTCCTACATTATAGAAAATGGGTAGGAGTCTTTTAACCAATAACCAGTGAAAAAATAATACCCGCCCCTTCTAGCCCAGAGGGTTTCCATGGGAATCCTGTCTATATTAGCTTTGGCAGAGACTTGTGGCTATTTTTAGAGGATTTGAAAGCAACTAAAAATGCCTTTCACTTTTATTCCAAAGCTGAACTGTATCTATGTTTATGAACCCCCTCACCCCACCCACAAGCTACACACAAACAAGTGCACACGTGCACACACACACACAAACATACACACACACACACACTCCTGAAAAAAACAATTGTATTAGCTTTAACTTGGGTGCAGTTCAAAATCAAAAGCCAAGCCACTGGCTCTCCTTTTCCACATTGTTCAGGTGTTGACAAGCCTGTCTTTTTATTAGCTGTAATTGCTCTTAAAACTTTACTCAGGAGACCTTGTACACTGTCTGTTAGACCAAAATCTAAAATGCTAATGCCACTCTTCCAACTAGAGCCTTTCTTGGTACAGCATGAATTACCAGACTTGGTTTATTTATAAAAGTTACCAAGTATAGACAAAGTCCAGTAGTTGCATACCCTCGTTTTGAAGAGAAAGCCTGTCATCTGGAAAGGGGACCCTTCTCCTTCGTATGAAATTATTCCTTCAGAGGAGCGTGCCATCCTGGGAAGAAATGCTGAGTGTTTCAGTACATTCTGCTCAGGATTGGCTGTACTTCTGCTTGTCCCTTCACTCTTTTAGTAAGGGTTGTCTCATTTGCACATCTTATCTATTTTCTTCCTTTTTCTTCTTACCATACTTTTAAGCCTCACAGGCACTTCCATTTGAAAAATAGGCCAGAGTGTGTGTGTGAATGTGTGTGTGTGCACGCATGTGTATGTGAAGCATTAACCCTTTACTGATATTTGCACTTCTTTTACTTTAGTTATTTTAATGTGACTAGAAAATATTTAAAGTTTACTTTTCATTAATATTTAATACCCTCTGAGGGTACATTTAGTTAGGTAGCTTTCCTTCTGGGAGGGAGCCATCTCTAAAACAGTGGCGCATTAACAGGGTGGCCATTTATATTTTCATCCAAATCATGGTATTTTGAGAAGAAAGGGGCACAACCTAGGACAGTGCCAGGTAAATTGGGAGGCATGGTTATCTACTCACAAGGAAACAGTCCTCCATTTACATACAGGTAAAACCTGAGTGATGCCTCTGCCAGAAATAATTATTCCAAAATATTCCACAGCATGATCATTATTCTATTGGGAAGCTAAATAAAAAATGGAAAGAGGCAGACTATTATTGTATGGCCCTCCTTTAACCTTAGCCAAGATCGGCTTGCACTGACCATTTTTTCTTCTACTGTAATAATTTTTTTCCCTTATAACTGGACAGGGAAAGAGACAGGAAGCCCTGGAGAAAAGGAAATTTGTTTCCTAAGATTCATGTCTTTTGACCTCAGACTTA
This sequence comes from Macaca mulatta, assembly GCF_049350105.2. NCBI lineage: Eukaryota > Metazoa > Chordata > Mammalia > Primates > Cercopithecidae > Macaca > Macaca mulatta. The sequence goes on from NC_133409.1 coordinate 112,909,073, forward strand.
CAGCTCCAAAAATTTATGGATCAGAGTCTTTGAGTTTAGATCCCATCTCTTCACATTCCCAGAGAGGAATCTTAATGAAGTCATTCATCTCCAAAGCTTTTGGATTTAATGCCAGCTCTGGATGCTGTGCAGTGGTGGTTCTGTGATAGACAGCCAGCTGTATCTGAAACAAGAAGTATCGCGTGGCACCTTTGACCAGCTTTTGGCTTTAAGGTTTTTTGTCCAGTAGTAAGTTCTCAAAAGCCAAAGATCTTGTTTCCCTTGACTAAATGTGTAGTTTCAATGGACTCTCTCTCTCATAAATACTTCTGCTGAAATTTCTGGCCATTCTGGGTGATGTTAATGGCCACTTCTTTCTAACATGGCTTTATTGCTTTAATCATATCTTTAGGTCAGCCAAGTTAGTAAGACCTCCGGACAGGGCCTAGCGGGACATATCTCCTTCTTACAGACACATAACTTACTATTTTTGTTTCTACAATGGTAAACTAATGAAAATGTTAACGAATACGCAACACAGAATGCACACTCTAAATAAGGGAGTACATTCAAAGATGATTATAGGCACTGAATAAATGTATTACAATTGCTGTAAATCTCATTTCTACCCCTTTGCTCATTTGTGTGCCTGTTCTCACCCATTTCCTAGTTAGCAGCTGAGAATATCAAAGGCTTCTTGCTATATTCTGGCTCTTAGCACAGGCTTTACCTCTCTACTCTCTTGGATTCTAGTTTGACCTAAGCTCTTAATTAGGAGAACATTTACTCCTGGTCCCCCAGTTCTAGCATGAACTCTCCCTTGGATTATCTGCTGCTACAGACTGGTAAATTTATGCTTTTTCACATGAATTACTAAAATTGTCTAATAAAAATTTCTTAAAAGCATGAAAATAAACAGAATAGAAATAATAGTTCTAACATAGCATAGTGTTAAAGCACCTTAGATGAATAGCAAAATAGAAAGGTATTTAGTGAAGGGAGAACAGAGGGCTGGGAAGATTTAAATTAATTGCATGTGAAAATCCATATTCTTAAGGAAAATAAGAAGAGCTATGATTTTGAGGCCATATAATCTCATGATATGTGTCATGTGGATGAGAAGAAGGGATTCTTTCTTATCTTCTGCTTGCAATGCCATCCTCCTCCAATGATCCCCTTCCCTGGCTGCCTGGGGAACCTCTGGGCATTCTGAATCCTATCCATGCCTCCTGCAGCACTTAGACTGAGGCTCTGTATATCCCTTTACCAGACTGGAAACCACTTGGGAGCAGATACTATGCTACTGTAGCCACTGAAGTATCTGCTCGATGCTTGGCAAATAAATATCTCTCACATCACTCTGACTCAAATACTAAACTCAAATTCCAAAAAGAGCTCATTGATAAGTTTTGTGACTTCATAATTAATATCTTTAATTTTCTTTTGTTCTTAGAAATGAATTTAAATCCAGTATTATTTTCCTAACTACATTAATTTCATCACAGTGAGAAACTCTGAAAAGTAAAATAATAAAATCTTGTATATGAAGGACATACAGATGGTCCCTGACTTAACCAGGGTTAGGCTATGATTTTTTGACTTTATGACACCATGAAAATAATAAGCACACAGTAAAAACCATGCCTCAAGTACCCATACGGCCATTCTGCTTTTACTTTCAGCACAGCATTCAATAAATTCCATGAGATATTTAACATTTTATTGTAAAATAGGCTTTGTGTTAGATAATTTTTCCCAACTGTAGGCTAATGTTAAGTGTCTGAGCACTTTTAAGGTAGGCTAGGCTAAGCTATGATGTTTGGGAAGTTAAGTGTTTTAAATTTATTTTTGACTAATATTATTTTCAACTTACAATGAGTTTATCTGGACATAACCCCATCATAAATGCAGGAGCATCTGTATACATTTTCCTTTAAAGATACCGTAGATATACACTGATTAGGCAATGTTATATGAATAGCATTTTCCTAGGGTGCCTTGCCTTAGCTGGCAAACTGCATTATCACTCACTGCTGCTATGATTAGATCTGATTCACATTTTTTAAAGGTCTAACATATGAGCACACTGTATGAAAAACTTAATTTGAATGCTCAATTACAGCCCATCCCGTTTCTCTTTATATTAATCCATAGATAATGTTAAATTTTCTTTACAATATTTGATCCTAGATAAGTGAAGGTGAAATTATTTCATGGGCATCAACATTTCCTTTTATATTTGAAATGTTACATTACATTTCATTCATTTGGAAGGTAGCTTTCAGTATGTAGATGATCACCTTAATTCTGATTTAATTATACTTAAGAATTTGTAGAGAATCCTAAAAATATGTCTTTTGTATGCAGTCCAGATTCAAAGGAATTAAAGATAATGATTATTTTTAATGCATTTACTTTGATTAAGTATGTTTATTTCATTTGCATATATATAAACAGGGAATGACAAATATGTTCCAGTGACAAATGTTCCATAAGTTGACTGTTAATCTTATATATAATATTTATAGGAATAAAAACAAGTAAAAATGTAATAAATAGGAATTTAGGCTGATCACAAGGTTAATATTACCAGATACCATCACTCCTAAATACCTCCCAAGTTTTAGCCATGAAATTTATAGCAGCTTTTGCTATTGCTGCTTTTTGAAAAATGATTTCAATACTTATGTAGAAGTAGACCCTTTGGGGTTATGACAAATAATCTCTAAAAACAAAAACCCTACAAGTTACTAATAGATGACACATATCCTTCTAAGTAATTAACAATTAAGATCATATAAGATACCACATCTTTATAGAAACTTCATTTTAAAATATATGTAAAATAGAGTTCCCAAATGCTTTGAGCCATTTCGAATCCAAAATTTGTTTAAGATGCCGAAAGAGGAGTTCCACTTTGATAAATGTTGTAGAGAGACACAAGAGAAGGTTGCTCCTGCTAACAATGAACAAAAGCCAGAAGATGTACAAAATTACTACTTTCCTTGAGCCCATTAGAGAGTTGAGGTGCAAGGCAACCAAGTAAACGGAAGGCCAAAGAGTGATATGCCCCTCAAGAGGGACATACAAAGTATTTCATCTTTGGCAAAGCGTGGGAAAAATAGGGGGCCTCCCTACAAATGTGAATAGAAAAAAATTAGCTAAAATTTTCACAGATTTCTAAAAGACAAGTATGAACTATTATTAGTTTGAAATACCTAGGAACTCCATAGACAGGGGAGCCCACACTTATTTATAAACTTTTGCACAGGCCTCTGTCAGGTGCTTATGAGAAAGACTGGGAGCAGGAAATGAGAGAGAGGTCCCTGCTGTGGCAGAGGCATGCGGGAGGTAACTGCCTGCTGCTGGAGGACAGGCATGAAGCCAGCTGACCTATGCTGTAAGAAAAGTTAAAGGAAGTTGTTAAGACAGAATGCATATGATACCAGATGGAAATTGTGGGCTATGTAAAGAAATAAATAGCACTGAAAATGCTAGAAATAAAGGTACATATAAAGGATGTTTTTTGAATTATTAATCACTTTTAAAGATAATTGACTATCTAAATCAAGCATAGTAACAATGTATTGTGAGGCTTATAAGTAGAAGTAAAATGTATGATAATACAAAGAATGGGAAGGAGTAAATGGAATATGTGCTGGGAGGTCCTTATACTACAAGTGAAATTATATAAATTACTTGAAGATAGACTGTGATAGTTTAAAGATATTTACTGTAAATTTCAGAACAACTACTAAAATACTACTAAAAATATTTGAAAAGAGGAACAACTTATAGGTCAGTAATGTAGATAAAAATGGAATCATAAAAATATTTAGGTAATCCACAGGGAGAAAAAAGGGAAAAGGAACAAATAACATATTAAATCAATAGTAAACAACTAAGTTTGCCATATTAATAATCACATTAAATGCAAATGCTCTAAAATATCAATAGACAGAAACTGTCAAATTAAATTAAAGAAAGTCCCAAGTCTGTAAATAAATGCACTTTATGTGTTATATGTGTTATAAATAAGCACACTTTAAATATAAAGGCATAGGTTAAAAATTAAATGATGAAAAAATATACCACACAAACGCTAATAAAAAGAAAGCTGGAGTGACTATATTACTATCAAAAAAAGTAGACTTCAGAACAAGAAATATTACTAGGAATAGAGAGACATTACATAATAATAAAGAAGTCAATTCTTTAATACTATATAAAAACCTGAATATATTTAATAACATAACTTCATAATACATGAAGCAAAAACTAATAGACATGAATAAAATAAAATGTAAAAAAACAGTAAAAAGCTGATAGAACTAAAAAAAAGTGATAAACTCACAATTATAGTTGGAAATTTCAACACTTTTCTTCCAGTAATCTATAGAATAAGTAGATATAAAATTCAGTAAGGATATAAAAAATTTGAACAACACTGTCAACCAACTTGACCTAATTGACATTTATACAACATTCTTCCTTATATTAAAAGGATAAACATTGTTTTCAAGTGTACATTGAACATTCACCAAGATAGTCATATTCTGGGTCATAAAATAATAAATCTGAACAAATTTAAAATATTTGAGATCCCATACAGTAACATTTCTTGAACTTGCACTATCAACACTGGGGCCAGATAATTCTTTGTTGTGTGGTGCTTTCCTATGCAATTTAGGATATTTGGCAGCATCCTTGGTCCCTATCTGCTAGATGCCAGTAGAAAATCCTCTCCCTTCCCTCAAATGTGGCAACTAAATATGCCTCCAGACACTTCTCAATGTCGTTTGGGGAGCAAAACTGTCCCTAGTTGAGAAGCACTGACATAAATTATGCTCTCAAACAACAACAAAATTTAAGTAAATCAAATCTAATGATACGGATAAAAGATAACACATCATGACCAAGTGAGCTTATCCCAGAAATGCAAGTTTGGGTCAATATTCAGCACATTAACAACAATTATTACACAAATAAAAATCAACATCTCAATAGATATAAAAATAGCATTTGACAAAATTTAGCATCCATTAATGATAAAAACCGTCATCAAACTTGGAATAGAAAGGAACTTCCTCAACCTGAAAAAGGGCACCTAAAGTTAACCTATAAGTAACATCACACTTAATGGTGAAAGAATGAGTGTTTTTACCTAAGACCAGGAATACGGCAAGAATGCTCTCATTATTCCTATTTAACATCATAATGAAGGTTCTAGCCAATGTAATATAGTACAAAAAAGAAATCAAAATTATACATATTAGAAAGGAATAAATGAAACTGTCTTTTATTTGCAGACCACGTGATTGTCTATGTAGAAAATGTCAAAGAATCTACACAAGTTTAAAAGGTACTACATACTAACAAAATTAAAAGGCAAGTCATAGACTTAGAGAAAATATATGTAAAACACCTATCTCATCAAAAATAACTTCCATCCTGAATTCATAAAGAGCTCTTACAATTCAACAATGAAAAACAACCCATTTTTCTTTTAGAATTGGTCAAAATATTTTAAAAGGTACATCACTTGAGATACGAGCGGCAAACATCATGTGAAAAGATGTTCACCATCACTAAGTATTAGAAAAATGCAAATTAGATTAAAACTATAAGATACTATTAGATGCCAAACAGAATGGCTAAAATTTATAAACAATCACTACCAAGTATTGGTTTAGATGTTGAACTGAAACTCACACATTACTGAAGAGAATGTAAAATGGTACAGCAACTTTGGAAAACATTTGGCATTTTCTTACAAAGTTAAATATGGATCTACTATACAATCAAGGACTCCCTCTCTTATATATTTATCCAAGTAAAGTCCCCACACAAAGACCTATCTGAGACAGTTTTTCATAATCACCAAACCAAATATCCAACAATTAATGAAAGAATAAACAAATTATGCTTTTATGGGATACCTGTAAAATGGTATCCAACTCAAAAATATAAGAAATAAGGGAATCATACACATAACAAAATGGATTCATCTTAAAAGCATTATGCCAAGTGAAAAAAGCCGATCATAAAAAGCTACATACTGTATGATTCCTGTTTTGTGACATTCTGGAAAAGGCCAAACTGTAGAGCCAGAAATCAGATCAGTGACTGTCAGAAACTAGTACCAAGGGAAGAGAAATGGAGAAATTTTGGGGGTTATGGAAGCATTCTATAGCGTCATCAAGGTGTTTGTTACATGACTGCACAGGCCTTCTTGGCAAGTAAAAATTTGCATTAAAATTTAATTATTAATTCATTAATAATATTCAAACATTGACAATGGGTATACAATATTTCCTGTCTCTTGGAAGTACTCTTTTAGAGTCTATGTAGAAGAACCTCTATCAATTCATTGTTCAATTCCTGTCCTTTGTCACTGTACATATCCACTACGCCCTGTTTCTAATAAAACCAAATATTTAATTTTATAGTATTAATACTTGTAGAAAATCAGAAACACAACATGATAGGTTATTTGGACAGAAATACAGTTTCAGAATAACTTAGTCTAGTCCGCTATTTTACATGGACTGGCTGTTCTCGTTTGTCAGCCTAAACTGGACACACTTTAGAATTTAGGCAATTCAGGAGAATGTGAGGATCCAAATTGTTTAATGGACTGTGGTTGTGAACATGTATGAATACAACCTGGAGACTCACAGAAATAACTGAAGATGATTGATTGTACATATCAATGGGTGGGGCAGAGCCAGAGTGAAATTATATTCTTTAGGACCCTGCTTTTTATTACAAGCTTGTTTACCTTGAGATATAGTTGATACCTAAAGAAAGCAGAAATCTGTACCTAGTCTATTTTCTTTACCTAAAGTTCTCTCATTTCCATTAACTCATTAACTTCTACTTACCTTCAGGTATTAGCTTACATGTCTGAGGTCATTTTTCCTGCTTTAGGGATTAACGTCCTCCTCTTATACAACCTCAACTCATCTGTACTTTATCTCCTTGCACATAGCACGCCTTTAGTGGGGAAATTAGTTTGTAACTAATGTTTTGTATCTGTCTCCCAACTCAAATATAAACTCCATAAGAAAAAGGACAATGTCTTTCATGCTGACTGCCCTTACACCCAGCACCTGATTTGGGATCTCCTTCAAGACAGGTGCTCAACAAATGTTTGACTTTTCACTGGGGGATTGCTGGTCATGATATGGAGATAACTTACCCCCAACGTGAAGCAATGTATGGTATATAGCAAAAACCAAATCCAAACCCCAAACAAACAAAAAGCAAAAGATGTACATTTGAATCCCATCACCACCGTTTACTTGCTAACTACTTGGTGAAATTTATATAAATTCATGTAAATATCCTGAGCATCTCTTTCCTATCTTTAAAAATCGTTTACTTGCAGATGATTTGGGAAAATCGATATAAATATTTTCTGACCATCATTTATCATTAAAATGATTCGAGTAATAATGAATGAATATATTTTGTTGGGTTTGTATGTTAGCTTGTTTTTTTAAAAATCTTTCTTTGGTGGTGAAGACCATGGTAGGTTAATGTTGCGCAGGTGTGGACTTACTTAATGTGAATGTGCTATGTTCGATGAACGACGTAATGTGCTATGTACTGTAAAGGATTTAAAGTACTGGTAGATATCCCTGGGGAAGGAAGTTGACTTTTGGGAGTTTAAGTTACAATTCTATAGTTGATTGAGTAATTAGGATACTTGCTTGTAAGCATGTTTTTGAGCATGGGTTGTTCATGGTAGGTAATGCACCTTATAGTATGCTCAGAACACAGTAGGTGGTCAAAAATTGTAGAATTGATCCATTGCTTTTTGTACTAAATAAGAGTAATGCCTATATTCATTCTAATTATGCTGCTTTTTAAGAATTTATTTTCATAAAACAAGTCATGGTGAAATGCACATTTCTAATTCCAGAATCAATTATTAAGGTGAGCTATATTAAAGTGATGATATTTGACTGCTGCTGACTTTTGAAAATGGCAGTTTCAAGTGGTTCAAAGTATTTGATGATTTTTGTATTCTAAATATGTATATTTACTTTACATTTCTCCTTTTTAATAATCAACATGAATTTTGCCTAATGACGAAAAAAAAATACTTTTTTTTCTTGGTTCCTCATGATCTAAAAGACTCATCTCAATGCCATAGCACATCGTTTAAGCTTTCTCAAATCTGACTTCGACTTATGTTGTCATCTTTTATTTTCTAATACTTTTTTTTTTTCATTTTGAGTCCAAATCACAAAGATGATTCATTACCTAAATTCACCCTGTACTTTCTTGAGTCCATGCCTTGGCTCACACTGCACCCTTTTCCTGAAATTGCCTTTCAATATTTCAACCAAAAAACATTGCCTATCCCCTAAAACCCAATTCAAATGCTACTTCTTACTCTCCTATGTTTCTCCCTCCTTACCAGCACTCTGGATAACCATTCTTGCATTAAACCTAGTTTTGGATAGATTTTCCTCTTCAGCCAAATCATAGGCTACTTAATGGTAGGAACCATATCTTAGCCAATTTTTTTTTCATCCCAGTACCAGCTCTGTCTGAGCAAACATCCAAAATAATAGATTTGGTCAACTGGCATACACAGAAGATGTATCTTTTTGAACGACATAAATTGATGAAACTCACTAAGTAAGTCAAAGGAATGGAAGTGGAAGGCTTGAGCAATAAAAATCCTTTTTAAGGCTACTATCATCTGGTATAAAAATTTATTTTGAACAAATTACACCCTGTTAGTACCACTGTAGCTTTGCTTATAAGGTACAAAGATCAGTATGCATGACACATAAATTCAACATTTTTATTATATATCTATTTAATTCGAAGCATTTTAAACTTCAAATTAAGATATTTTAATGTATCAAATAGAACCATATTTGATCATATAGAATAACTTAAATTTTGAAATGTTCGTATTGTTAACTTTTTAATCAAGTGAACTTAAAAAGTATCATACTGCGGCCATGTGAAAAATCAACTATCTTTTTAAAAGATCATTAATTTTCTACAGCTCAGTCTGTAACCGAAATCTAGCAACATCTAGTTTTATTGTTTATAAAATTAATAAACCCCAAAGTACATTGATAGTTTATTAAGGGTTATCTTATCCGAGTAAACTTTAAGTAGTCCTGCATTTCCAAACCTATTAAAACAGGGTATTTTCCTTTCTGAAAACCAAATCTCAAAATGACACTGAAATTGGTTGCTAGTAAATATTACTCCCAAATAATGAACACTTAATCCTATCAGATTGTGCAGAATATTCATTCCTAGGCATTCTTTCACTCTGGATAGAGTTAGTACATTTGAACACACAAAGTAGTCTTTTAGGAAATGCACTTGGGAGTTCCCTTCCAAGCTTTGCCAAAGACTCACATTGTGGCCAGATTCTTTGCTTCATTGTCTCATAAGTTCCCCCATTTATATAAAAAAATTACATTTTGCCATGTGCTATTTGGATAGTATTTTGATAACAAGATATACAGACCATAGTTTTATGAAATTTGAATTCCCTGTTACTTGTATTCCAATTAAAAATTATAAACAATGAAGTAATTACAGGTTTTTAAAAAGGTTTTTGCTTTTTCTTTTTGACATTGTTGTCATTGTAATTATAGTTTAACTCATGACTGGTTTATACTTCCTTGATAGGCCATGTTAATTTAAATGTTTGTTTTTAATTAGATAATGCTCCTGAAGAAATAAATGAAAAAGATCCTATGAAAAGAAAACCAAATTTCTCAGTGGTAGGTCAAAACAACTCTAAGTTGATTACATAAATGGAAATAAAAATATATTTTTTTAAATGTTGTCAGTGACTGTTTAAGGTATGATTATTCTCTATGTGGGCTATTTGTGCCTTGTATTTTTCCATCCACCTACCTATGATTGGGCTATTTCCCTGTCCCTTTTCTGTGGAGTGGAAGGCAGAGCATGGCCGGAGAGAGAAAATGTAATGAAGTTCAAATCCTTCCTTTTGGCTACTCATGAGCAGCTGGAGGAAGTAGTTCACAGTAACATTTAACAGCAGGTATTGCCTGAACTAAAGTTTGAGAGATATTATTTTTTTTAATTTCTCCACAATATTCCAATAAACAGAGGTAGCTGAAAATTAAGCGACTAACCAATGGCATCAAAAGCATATTTCTGACTGGTAATAATTCCTATCCTCAACCAACAAAATAGGCAGTAAATAAAGATACCTCATAACCAGGTGGCTTTAAAATATAAACAAAAAATCACTCTAACTGGCTGGATAAATTGGTATTCTATTTGAACTTTTAACAGAATCTCAATCTAAATATCAGAACAAGGATTCACCTTTAGCAAGGATTCAACTTTAAATGAAAATGTTTTGGGGTGTTGAGAATTCAAATTTCTCTGAATTGTAAAGTTCTGTCATGGCAATGAGTGGTGAAAAGAAGTATGAGGAGGAAGAAAATAAATATGTAATTTAGAGTTTGTTCAGGATCCAACAGTTAACTCCCCTTATTCAAGAAAGTTGAGTCATGGGCAAACCACAGGTGGTCAGGGAGTGGGTGAACCATGACACATCTGTTTCTCATAAAACCAGACTGTGCCATTCTAGAGCCTTTACTTTTTCTGAATGAAATACATTCATGTGCGAACGTGTCAGAGCCAGTGCAGGAAAAACATTTGTTTTCTCTGGCACGCTATGCACTTATGATTTGCTTAAATGCAATACTTGGGCCTTCTTGTTCTCCCTAAACATTTGCCACTTACATTCACCGAGTTCGCCTGGTACAGCACCAACACTGGCAGGTTTGTCTCAGATACCATGCTCTCTATGATGAAAATCTGTTTAAAGTCTCTTTAGGAACAACTGCCTGATTTAGTGAGATTTTTCACTCAAAGTAGTTATTAAATGCATTTTTCTTATTATGGGCCTCATATCTCTTAATGAAGGTAGAAATGACAACAAGAAACTCCTTAAATTATGGAAGAACAAGGTGTAGGAATTTACAGTCTTTTCTTAGTTATTATGGGTGAATTAAAAGTCATCTGTGGTTCTCAAACTTTAGTGTGTATTGAAGTCACTTGAGAATTTTGTTAACATGCAGATTCTGATTCATTAAATCTGGGGTGGGACTCAAGATTCTCATTTATAACAGGCTGTGAAGTAATGCACCAATAGGCGGGTTGTTTGACAGAATACTTTTTGAGTAAAAAGAACCTGGGGCACAGTTCTTTGACAGAAAGGCTACATACAACCAACCAGTTGATACTGAAGTCACTTTGAGTTTAATCTTAGCTTGATTTCGTCTCTTTCTCTAGTTTTTGTGTTTGCATTTAAGAACAGGTTGGAATAAAAACAAAACAAAAAACAAACAAACAAAAACAACTATCGCACATCAACTGTATAAAAGATCACAGACAGCAACTACTCTCCCAATCTCAACATCATTCCTCTTCTCTTTCCCCTTTCTGGTTGGTCGTACACAACCAAACCACACTTTATTCTTAACAAGCCATCTTACACTTTTAGGAAATGTATAGATTATACAAAGAAGAAGACTGGAGATTTTCTGATGTAGGATTTTTCTAAGGAAATGATGTGAAATGAAAGTCCCACTGAACTACAATTTGGAAGAGCTGAGTGTTTTCTTGCTTCATCTCTCACTACTTAAGGGAAAGCCTTTTCTTTATTTATAAACATAGCAGGATCTTACTTTACCAATTTAACAACCCTGTTGATGGTGTTCAATGAGTTCTTATGGAGGACAGCCTTTTGAGTACATTTTTTAAAGCATTATAAAAATACAATATAAGAATTATTTTAAGGTACGATATAGACAATGGCAATTCATATGCTATGTAACTAACTAGACTAAATATCATTGAGGACAGGAATGTATGCTATACTTCTATTTTTACAACCCTGTTTTTTTTTCAGTCATTTAGCCCCATGTTAGGTAGAGTATTATAAAAAATATCAGATGATTAATTAATTGTCTGACTGAAAAAGAAATAAAATTGTAGTATATAATGCTGACATTTGAACCTCTCTTTTAATCTGCCATAATGAAACAGAAGGTACTAAAACTAGCATAGAAATTTTTATCCGATTTTGTGGCATGGGCCACTTTGGCAGTCCCATGAAGCCCGAGGAACCCTTTTTAACAAAATTGTTTTAAAATGCATAAGATAAAAATATTACAAGTAAAAATGATTATATAGAAAGAGTTATCAAAATATTAAAAGAATTCGTTATTAATGCATTAAATAAGGTATCACAGCAGGTCTAAGTAGCTAACATAATTTTGAAGAAGTGCTAAGGATAAATTATATTTGAGATATATTCAATACCTGTGATGTAATTTAAAATTAATCTAGGATTTCTATTGATGCCAAAACCACTGGGGTTTGTGGCTTACATTAATAATTGAGGGAGATATCAAATATCAATTAGAGTTAGGAAAAGTAAATACATTTTTTTCTATCCAAATTCTGGATCTTAGGTTATCAACCCCTGAACTAGAACATAAATATAAGGATTATAGTATAATCCTTAAAATAACTCAAAATCCCTATCTTTGTATCATTCTAGGCAAGACTTAGAGTGTAACATATAATCTTTTGTTCTCATAATTAAGAGTTTGCAGTTCTGCTAGGTAGAATCAAAGAGCTTCATGATTTTCCACAGCTACTACATTAGTATCCATAATGTATGGTACACATTAATTTAACACAATAATGTACCATAACATAAAAGGATGTTGTTAATGTTAATGTTCTTGATTTATTATCTGGTAGTGCTTGGTCTCAATTTATTATCCTTAATGAAATTTTCTAACTTTTTTCCTTATTCTTGTACTCAAAATTACATTAATGGTACTTTGAAAGAAAAGATGTTGCTATGAGATTTTGCTTAGAGTCGAAATAAAGCATTCAGCTAAATATATCCAACGTAGTTGTAGAAGCAAGAGGAAGAAAAGAGTTCTAAGTATCTTCTTTAGGAGTGATGCAAACCTTGTTTTGTTTCACCATTGCTTCAGGTTTAGTTCAATGACTGCTCCCATTAGTACCTGTCAGCAAATCCCTGACTCGCCCTTGATCACTAGCGTGTCTACCCTGGTACATCTGAACTGCCTCCCAGTGCTTTCTGAAAGAAAGTAAAAGTTTAACAAGTCACACGGAGAAAATCACGAGCAAGAGAAGACTGGATATTAAGAAACCAGGTCTTGGGCAGGTGAACAATAATGCAGACTTTTAAATAAGGTGGCAATTGGTAGCAAGGGGAATAATCTTGATGAAATTAGTAACTGGCATATATTTCTGGGCTGGGAGGGGAAGTATCCCACAGAATCCTGCCAATAGAATGCTGGAAAATTACAAAAAAAGGTTTCAATATTGCCGTTGTTGTGAGTTGATGTGTGTCTCTTATAAAGATATGTTGAAGTCCTAACCTCTGGTATTTATGAATGTTACCCTTTTTTTTGCAAATAGAGTCTTTGCAGATGTAATTAAGATGTGATCACACTGGATTACAGTGGACCTTAATTTCAACCACTGGTGTCCTTATAGGGAGAGAGAAATTTGGAGTTCGAGATACAGGAGAGACAGAGGGAAAACAGCCGTGTGATGACAGAGGCAGAGACCAGAATGAGGCGGCTAACGCCAGCACATGTCAAGGATTGCTAGGGACCACGAGATGCCAGGAAGAGGCAAGGAAGGCTTCCTCCCTAGAGCCTTCAGAAAGAATACCACCTTTGGGCACACCTTGACTTCAAGCTTCTGGCATCACGTACTGTGAGAGAATACATTTCTGTTATTTTAAACCACTTAGTTTGTGGTAATTTGATACAGCAGCCCAAGGAAACAAATACAACCATCTCCTTTAAGAAGGGTTAGAAGGGTTAGAAATTCACTTCGACTAGCATCAGGGCAACAATCTTAATTCCTGTCTCAAAAATCTGCTTTCATTTCAAACATAAACTGAGTTTGAGGAAAGCATGACTGCATTATTAATCCCATAAATGTAGGCTGAAGTTTAGGAAAAAGAATGAAAAGTTGCAAGTACTCTGATTCTAGCCTTGATTGCTGCCGTTACTGACTGACAACCCTGAATGACTGGAGGTGGCTCCTAGAAATTGCAAGGAGTGTGAAAGTTACATGTGCTCACTTAATTTAACCATTTAATCTTTTAATGATCTGATATTAAAGAGCTAAACCTGGAGAAGCCAATTGGATCAATTAATAAATAGAGGTGGTAAAAGAAGTATGAAGGAGTCAATAATTTCCTAATTGATCTTTTCAGTTTTAAGGAGTAATTACATACATGGAAAAGAACACAATTTCCAAAATTTCCTTCATGGCTGAATTTTTAAACGGCAAAGCAATAAGGCAAAGTGCAAGAAAAACAGAGACACAAAGAGCTGAGTCATTAGATTAAAAGGTCTTGATATTTTAGCAAAAATAGCATAAATGTAGTCATTAATAGCCTGGAAATACTGTAGTCCAGTAATAGCCTGAAAATCAGAATTTCTGTGTTGAATTATACTTCTCTGTATTATAGATCATCCTTTCCTTTCCATAAATTTATATCCCTTCCAAGCTTCAATATCCAGTCCTCAACTCATGTTTCCCAAAAAACCTTCCCCATTCTAACTATAGGATTTCTCAGCAAGTCTGTTGTACCTCTGCTGCCTGCCTTTCTTACCATTTCTTCTTTTTCTGTCTTTTTTTTTTTTTTGAGACAGTCTTGCTCTGTCACTAGGCTGGAGTACAGTGGCGTGATCTTGGCTCACTGCAACCTCTGTCTTCTGGGTTCAAGTGATTCTCCTGCCTCAGCCTCCCAAGTAGCTGGGACTACAGGCTCCCGCCACCACACCCAGTTAATTTTTGTATTTATAGTAGAGACAGGGTTTCACCATGTTGGCCAGGCTGGTCTCGAACTCCTGACCTCAGGTGATCTGCCCACCTCGGCCTTCCAAAGTACTGGGATTACAGGCATGAGCCACTGTTCCCGGCCCTCTTACCATTTTTTTCTATTTCACTTTTGTATAGCTGTCTGTTCCTACTGATAGAAACATAATAGTGCATATATTGTGAAAAAAGTATTCTGATGTTTATTTATTTCATATCAGAACATCTCCCCTTCTCAAGTCTTGGCAGTACACATCTATAATTCATAGTAGAAAGTTACATAACAGTCTTCCTTACTATTGCAAGGCAGAAATAATTTCTCCACTAAATTCACCAGGATAAATAGATTACGGTTTTACATTTAAATACCTGTGATAATCATTAGATTTCATTGTAGATATGTCTGTTCCCCTCTCCCTCTAGGCTCATGATAGAAATGCACTTCCCCACCTACTCTGAGCTTACCTGTGTGTCCATATGGCTTACTTTGGCCAACACAGTGTGAGCAGAGGTGTCATTTCTGGAAGAACGTTTTAAGTGCCAGTGCATGATTTACCAGTATCTTTTCCCTGACCTGGTGATTATGAAAACACATGCTAACATGGGGTTTCTGTGAGGCTGGGTCTCAAAGGGATTATAAGCTGAGCTCCTGCAGACATGAAGCATGAGGGAGAAATGAACTTCTGCCTATGGGCTAAGATTATATTCACTGAGACTTGGGGCTTTGTTTTTCTTATGTTATTGTGGCAAAACCTAGTCAGTCTACCATGAAAGATACAATAAAAAAATTCATGTCACATCTAATACTTTATTTTCACCTCAGTTAATACTACAAAAAATAGGCAAGGTTCAGGTTAGAGTCCCCAGTTCATCAAAGAGAAAGCTAAGGCTCAGAGTCAACAGACCTGATAAGAATACAAACCAGAGGTTGAATCCAGTTCCAGCATTCTTTCCTTGTAAGTTGTTTGTAATAGATAGAAAGTGAATATAAGCATGGACCTAATAGTAGGGAGAGGATTTAGGTTTTAAAAGGGTTTACTGCAGCGTAATCTTGTTATGGTCACTCCTAGGGACACTAATAAACTGGATTTGAAAAATTGCCATTGCATTCTGTTGTCATCTGTTATATTGTATAATATAAAATAAAAATAAAATGGATTTGTATTTACTACAAATTCATTTTAAAATTTAATTTATGAAGCTGCTTGGTAATGTTAGCTTAAATCTATTAAAATTCTATTAAAATCATTAAATTGTTTTGATGACTAAAATGAAAAATATTTAAAACACATAATGTATATTATAAAAGATTTCATTAATTATATTTAATAATATTTTGACTCATTACCAGTGAAGGAAAACTAAAGCCTATTTATTAATGCTGTTATTTATATAGTTAAAACTTCTACTTCTGTTCTATAGTTTGACCTTTAAATCTTCTAAGTATTTAATGGCTGCTGTTACATTATCGGAAGTCAAGAGTGCACTTTAGCTCAAAATACACCTAAAATGGTTAAAATGATCAAAGGTTTTTGAAGAATTTTTTGCAGAAGCTAGACTGACTAGCCTTTCACATGAACAATTTTAAACTAAAAACAATATTCACCCCTAAAAAGAGAGTTTTGTATTCCAGTTTTTATTATCTGTAATATTTTCAAAGAAGCAAGAATATTTCTGGTTTCTTTTAGTTACAGTATAAGGAACATGAAAATAAGCAGAAGCCCCACTCCTTCGGTCTGAAAGATATTGAACAGGCTTGGGGCAAATCAGCTGCATTCCACTGGGTACATTATGTTCATTTCTGCATTTGGAGTTGAGTCTCAGGGAAAATTTCAACTCAAGGGCATGGCCTAAAGGAATATCAATTCTGCTTGTTTCTGAATGACCCCGCAGTATCCAAACTCATCTTACCTGTCCATTAAAAATAGCAGAGTTTTTAATAAAAGTATAATTGAGATCAGGTGCAACTGTTATTGCATTTTTATATAAAGAGTATTAATAAATATTAATAACAAATGCATATCACTGCCACATCATGAATACAGTTAACCAGATATCAGTGCATGAACTACCTGGAAATTTTGAGCAGACCATGCTTAGAGAACTGTGGTTATTTATATCAGATACTGAGAAGAAAACTGATCTCCTGGAGGACAGCAGATATAAATAGCAGTAGAAAGAGGAGCAGGGAAAGGAACAATTGTATATGTGAACAGATCAAGTAGAATGTTTGCAACCCTTATGAACTTTGAAAACTATTTCCAAGATTGCATTACAAAAGCATCTATTACACAGGAAAGTTTCACTGCATTAAGTTTAAGAGAAATACAAATTATTTGGCAATCCTTGAATTGCATGACAATAAAAATTCAAATGACCTATTTACAATAAAGAATACTGAAGCTATCTTCTAACCAGGGCTCCACTGTGACTCCACTCCTAGAGAGATTCTCTACCCCTCCCCCCACCACAAGTCACTCTAGAATACTTGATAACCAAGTCTAGAATTCATCCCCAAGCCAATAAACCTTCAGTTGCTTCCAGTATTACTGTATGAAGACAGTTGAGAGCCAGTGGGAGATACAGGCTCATCGGCAGGACATGAAGTGGGTAGGTTGTAGGTAGTAGCATGAACAAGTTACTTAACCATCTGATATGAAGTGACCCCTAAAACTTAAAACAGAAGATTATGTCCTTCAGACTTAGGGGACAATTCAGTTAGATTTATCTGCTTTTCCAGCAACCACCAGATTTCCTGTTCTTTCATAACATATTCTTAAGAAAAGACAGAAACTACCACCAGGAAGTGTATTTGTTTGCTTGGGTTTTGTTTTTTTCTTGTAGATCTGTAAGTGATCCTGAATCATTCCTTTATTAGTTCATACATCAGCTAATGGGGTAAGCTATGTTTCCTCTCATTTTGTGGCTTTACAGTACATCAAGACCACAATAACATAATCTAAGGTATGTCTTTCCTATTCTAATGCTCCAAAATTTTGTTACTTAAAATGAAGATTATAGACCAGAAGCACTTGCGTAACTTGGAAGCTTGTTTGAAATGCAAATTTTTATTTTCACCTCCTCCACCTCTGTAACCTACTACATCAGACCCTGCATCTTAATAAGAATCCCAGGTGATTCATAAGCTCACGTAAATTTGAGAAACACTGCCCTAAGAGACACTAGGACCCTTACTTTCCCAGGTGAGAGAGAATCTCTTCACCTTTGGGACTCTTTCTTACAGGCTGGCTCCCAAAGGTGATAGAAAGTCATGGGGTGCCATCTCTGCAAGTAAACCACAAAATCTTCCTGGCTATTCATTATTATTAGAAAAGCCACAGAAAAGGAAATATTGTGTTCTCTGATGTGACACTTTGACACCTTAACCATGGAGCTTCTTTTCAGAACACTTTCACTGGGCAATCTGACATTCAAGCTCATGCCAATCAAAGTTCAACTCATTGCCTATTCAGCTTTTCTAAACATCCCAACTCCTGTATTTCACCCCCAGGAAAAGGGCAAGACATCATTGACTTCACCTAAATTCTCATCTGCACTCTCTTCCCTAATTTCTAGGTGACCAATGTTATCCTGACACTTTTAAGTTTTTCCCCAGGAAAAAGCCCTCTAATGGTGTTACTTTGGCACCAAGGGTCATTACACTGCAAACACACTGAACAACTCAGAACAATTCCCAGGTCTCCCTCCCAAAAGATGCTCAATCAGCATCAATAAAGTTATAATTAGAGGGCAGGTAAAGGAGACTGGAGAAGGAGACAAACGCTAACAGGACTTAAGGGCTTAGCAGCTGAAATCCTTAGGGATCTACCTATAGGGTTCAGGGCATAAAATGGCACCAGCAGCTTGCTGACATTTTCAGCACACAATCCAACTTTCTAGAATCTTTTCATTCATCTGCATAACTCTGCTTGGAGAAGTCTTCATTCACCCTATGATACTCTTGTCAGAATTTCATCTCCCTTATGGGCTGGGTGAATATAACTCTATCACTCAACTATATCCATTGCCTGCGATCTCTCCCCAGTACCTCCACAAATCCTGCCATAAAATTGCTATTTGGACTTAATCTTTCTTTGAGAATCTCATTTTAGCTTTCAATTCAGATAACCTACGCAGACTTCTTCAGTCTCCAAATGTAACAGGTACTCAAGGCAAATGTAACATCTGCAGAGAATTTCAGTTACTCACTAGTAGGGAAGTTTCTCTCAAGACAAATTGAACCTGACAGCCACTCTGAATTCCCATCTTCTTCTCAGAATGACTCAAACTTGGTCTGCCTTCACGTCGTTCCCCCAATTGCTTTGCTAGTAGATCATATGTTCCCTGAGAACAGGTCCTCTGATTTGTCTCTTACTTCCAGTGCTTTAAACTGGCAAATAAGAAGTACTTAGCAAATATTTTTGAAGTGAAGATAGTTGGAAAAATGACAGTAGCTCTCCGCAATGTCACTATCCAGGGAAGACACTGAAATTTATTGAGAAGGCTATGGGATTACTGTAATAAACACTTGGAAAAACAATTTCTCTGGCACCTCAGTTTGTTAGTAGCCAACACCTTGATTTCAACCAAGTGAGACCCTGAGCACATAATCCAAATAAGTCTTGCCTACACTCCAGACCCCAAGAATCTGTGAAATAATAAATTTACGTGGTTCTGAGGCACCAAGTTTATAGTATCTTGTTACCCAGAGCTAGATAATTAATATAATAGCCTACACTTACAGTGCTATAAATATTCTGAAAATACAATAATTAACTTTATTTTCTCATTTTATAGATTTACAGTGCATGAAGTAGACTCTGAAAGACTTCAGGTCCTGGGACTATCGAATAGTCAGTAGAGCTGCTGTGGGAATTAACAGTTCCTCAGTCCTAAATCCTCAGCTGACTGAACAGACCGTCTGCAGCCCCACTGCCTTCTCTGATACAGAAACAAATTATTTAGGTGACTGTGATTTTCTTTAAGTGTTGTATTTGTAAAAGTGGTTTCTGTATTATCATTTCTAAGAAATAATAGGTTTTAAAATGAAATTTAGTGAAGCGGCAAAGGCTCAGACTTTCTATTATGAAATGAAGGAAGTTCAGAAGCAATAGAGATGAAGAACAGTAAAAGTAAAATAAGCAGTGAGTGGAAAGGTCATTGAGAGAACACGATGTGGTAAAATTTAAGATTTTTTTTCCTTGTCTTTTGTGTTGGCCCCATAACACACCACAGATGGTTGCGTCAGTCCTTTGGACATAGCACTATTGTTAGACTTTCAGCAGAGCTACTCCAAGGAATTATGTAGCTGATTTCTATAATTCCCCCACAATTATATCCTTTTTGCAATTCTCACATTAATTCATAATTCCTTTTTTTTGATTTAAAATAAGCTTTATTTCCAAGAGCACTTTTAGGTCCACAGCAAAATTGAGCGGAAGTACAGCGCTCCCATATACCCCCTGGCTCCACACAAGGTAGAACTTTCTCCACTGTTGAGATCCCCCACCAAACTGGAACATCGGTTACAATCAACGAACCTACCCTGACCCATCATTATCACCCAAAGTCCACGGTTTACAGTAGGGTTCAATCTTGGTGTTGTACATTATATGGGTTTTGACAAATGTATAACATATTTACATAATAATAGTATCACATGGAGTAGTTTCATTGCCTTAAAAATCCTCTGGGTTCTGCCTCATCATCCCTCCTTCTCCCTAACCCCTGGCAACCACTAATCTTTTAACTGTCCCTATAGTTTTGCCGTTTCCAGAATGTCATATAGTTGGAATCATACAGCACACAGCCTTTTCAGATTGGCTTCTTTCACTTAGTAATATGCATTGAACATTCCTTCATGTCTTTTGATGACGCAATACCTTATTTTTTTGCCCTGAATAATATCCCATTGCCTGAATGTGCCACAGTTCATTAACCCATTCACCTACTGAAGGACATCTTGGTTGCCCTAATTTCTTAATTTTTTTTTCTATGTTACCATGCAAATTATTGTAATTGACCATGGAAAATAATGTCATAAATCAACACAACAGCAGAAAGAAATAAAGAAACATAAGATATTATAAAGAATATGTGAACTTACATATGTAACAAACCTGCACGTTGTGCACATGTACCCTAGAACATAAAGTATAATAATAATAAAAAAAAGCAAACAAAAAAGATTATGTGAACTGAAAGTCTTACCAGTTTATTAACATACTGTTTCAGATATACTAAAAAAGAGTAAACGGACAAAGTTGAGAACCTAAAGTGTAATATAATATTTCAATATATTTATAGTAATTTAGAGAATAATTTTTTTTTACACACCAGAATATCTGGATTCTATAATGAAGTCTCTGGGAATTGAAAGCAGCCCAAGAAATTCTCCTGGTGAATGACGTCACAAGGGCCTGAGGCTGTTTTGAATCTGAGAAACCTGGAAAGTCAACATTTTGAGTCCTCTCTTGTCAACAGATTATTTTTGCCCTGTAAGGTAGTATTTTTCAAACTTTTTTCACTCAATCCATAAGTAACAAATTTTGTATTCTTGCTCTCCTTTCCTCTCCTCTGCCCCTCTGCCTCTCCACCTTGCACCTTCCCTGCAGAGAAAACTGAGACAAGTTTCATGAAACAATACTTACCCATAAGTATTATGAAAAGCACAAATATAAGAAAGTCAATAGGGAATGTGATTTCATTAGCATTTAAATGTAAAAGGAAATGTTTCCAAAATAAATGATACAAAAGTAAACAAACAAAAACCAATATATAGTTCTCTATCCATTAAATTGATATCAAACCCTACTAATGAGCCAAAATTCACAGGTAGAACACCACCCTCCAATGTCCACCCAAGCCTTCTCTCAGATACTCTCAGGAAATGCTTCTAACTGCACCAGGCTGGTGGCTTTCCAAGAGAAAAAAAAATCCCCTGTGTTTTCTGGATAGGAGTCACATACCTTTATCCTTGGTATGCTGTTGTCCCATCAGAGGCAGTGCTAGCTTTGTTTGATTGCTGATTAGACATATCATAACAATTACATATTTTTTCTCCTTTTATTATAAATATTCTACTAACATTAAATAATATATATGATGAAAGTTATGATCAAATGTTACTACTAAAAATGAAACCTGACTGAGCTTGGTGGCTAATACCTATAATCCTAGAAATTTGGGAGGCCAAGGCAGGCAGATTACTTGAAGCCAGGAGTTCAAGACCAGCTTGGTCAACATGGTGAAATCCCGCCTCTACTAAAAATATAAAAATTAGCTGGACGTGATGGCGGATGCCTGTAATCCCAGCTACTCGGGAGGCAGAGGCAGGAGAATCGCTTGAACCCGGGAGGAGGAGGTTGCAGTGAGCTGAGATGGTGCCACTGTTCTCCAGCCTGGGCAACACAGTGAGTGAGACTCCATCTCAAAAAAAAAGAAACCATGGTGGGAGGGATGGCACTGGGAGTTATACCTGATGTAAATGATGAGTTGATGGGTACTGACGAGTTGATGGGTGCAGCACACCAACATGGCACAAGTATACATATGTAACAAACCTGCATGTTGTGCACATGTACCCTAGAACTTAAAGTATAATAAAAAAAAAAGAAACAAGAAAAAAAAAAGAAACTTTGTTTATTCATCATACAGTTGACATTCTTTAAAAGCTCTGTATTACAAATATCACAAATAGTGTCACATCAAATTGAAAGTATTTTTTAAAAGAAAATGATAATACTTTCACGTTTATACATTGCCTATGTAAATTTTTTCCTTTGAAATCTTTTTTACATGTAAGCATAATTTATATTGTTAATTCTACACTTTCTCATTTTACATTACTTCATAAGCAGATGATCATATCTTTTCTTAGCAATTTATATTCATCATTTTTGTCAATGTAAAGCACACTAGTATTGAACCATAATTTACTTAATTATGCTCCCTATTATTGGACACTGAGATTGCTGCCACTTTTTAATATCATACATAACACTGCTAACATTCTTTGTACAGAAACATTTTTCTTGTTTTCTTGGGTTATACTCCTGGGAATAGAATTCAAGGGTCAAAGGGATGATATATTTTGGAGCTTTTGATATATTCTGACAAAAATTGTCAGTGTCACAAATCTTATGTTAAAAATTTGAATTGGGGAAATCCGTGTGTGTGTGTGTGTGTGTATGCACATATGTGTGTGAATCTTAAATTGTGAGTTTCATGTTTCTTAAAAAAGACTATTAACAAAAGAAGAAACAAAAATAAAAGAAATATCCATTTTTGAAGTTGCTATGCTAGTTATACACATTCTGCCATAAAAATTTGTTTTTAAATTATTTAGCTTAAAAAAATAAATATTGTCTAAGTAGTTTTTCAAATTTATTTAAAAATGCCAGAAAAATGTTAAATTTCTACTTGTTATATAAACAAAGCTTTTATACAAATTACAAGAGAAATGAAAGCTTCTTCATTTTTCAAAGCATCTAAAAAACTACATTTATAAAATTCTTAAAAATAAAAACAATCCAATTTGCTTAATAGAAGACTCTTCTAATAGTTACCAATAACAATCTGAATTCTAAATCTAGAGGAATGACAAGTTGTATTGTGCTTGAAACTCACTAATTCAAAACTTTAAGTTTTAAAAATAAATGAAAAATAGTTCCTAAAAAATAAGATTTTTCTTTGATTATTGAAAGATATATAGTCATTTTTATGAAGATAGTTTAAAGACACTGTATTTAGTGCATTATTAAGACATTAAAAATATCAGTAGTTCTCTATTTTATATAAAAAGAATAACTCTTTTAAGAGAAACATTGGAAGTTGTTTATTATAATAATGGCTTCAACCTAATCTTCAAAATATGCCATTTGAAAACACCTAAAATGCAAATAATGTCTTCAACACTCTTCTTGAAAGAAACGGTAATTCTCATATTGGATTCTGCTGAAATAAAATAATTATGAAGGTGCAGCTTTGTCCATACATGTCCTGAATTATATAATTCTTTCGGGAGATCCATCCTACAAATACCGCTGATTTTAAGTTTAAATATAGGTTATAATAATCAATTATCATTAGCTGTTTAGTCTAAGAAAAGAGTTTTTTGATCACCAAGTTATCCAACAGCAAATCTTGCATCTTGAATTTTTTTCCAGTATGTCAGATATTTGCTAAACTATCCACAAGTAGTCATTTGACTTCTTTTCTGACCAATGGCCTTCCTCTTGTGCCAATGTAGAAGGCTTAGGGGCTGAGTTACAGAATTTGTAACTGTGCACAGTTAATTAATTGATACTAGAATTATCATGAGGTTGAAGTGAAATTGAAAATAAGATTAAAATAAAGAATCATAGAATTAGAGTCCCTTGATTTTACAGCTAAGAATACTGATCTGTGAAGAAGTTATTCTGTTACTACAGAGCCTAAACTGGCAATCTTAAATTTTAAATTAAAGTACTAAAATTATATGACAGAACCTAAAATTATTGCAGTTTGTGATGTATAAATTGCAATATCATCCACCAGTTTTTCTGGGCTTTACTGCAATAAAAGGTTATATGCCTATGAAGTAGAATAATAGCTTGTGAGTAAAAAAGATTAATCTTAACTGGGTATCAAAAGGGGGATTTGAAACCACAGCACAACTAAAAGTCTCAAACATCAAATGAAATCAGCTATAACTTCAATGCTACATTAAAAAAATACTAGTTATTGAACATGATTTAAAAAATTTGTGTTAAGCACTTGATACCATATTTTAAATATGAATATATTATGATAATATTTGATTATTCATGAGACTACCTCATTTTAGATCAAGCAATAACAATTTAACATTCAATTAAATAACATATTTCAGTCTTGAACTTAAGAGGGAAATCACAGTATTACGAAGCTCCTCTGAAATCAAACTTACAGCTCGCTTCTCACTTTGACTTTAATTAATTTTTAAATATCAAGATCTAATCTCAAGCCCATCCCACAGAATTACCCAGGTTGGTCTTTTGTCTTCATTCTCTTTCCAATGTAGCCACTTTATTGCCCAAACCAACAAGTCTCTTGTCCTTCCTTGTCCCCTTGTCCTCCCTTCACACCCATTTGGGAGAACTTCAACCCTGTGTAAATTAAACTGTCCTCCTCAGCTACCTTATACCTGAAGTGATGAGCAGAGCACTAATGGAGAAAATGACATAGCCATGTGGATTGGAGGAAGTACAAATTGGAAATCTTCAACCTCATGGGGCTGCAGGGCTGATGCAGGATCTGTTCCTAGGCAACTCATTCCTCAATTACCCATTAGAAACCATTAAGACGTACAGTTGCTGTCCTTGTTGTCCTCCTCAGCACTTAGGAGCCTCTTAGCCACACTTACCCAGGTTTTCTTTCTTCCTCTTACACTGGAGATTCAAGGTTAATACTTTCACATATTCTCCAAATTCCTCTTGCTGCTGACTTCTCAGAAGCTTGCTTCAGCATCTCCTCTCTTTCTTATACTGTCTGTCTCTTACCTTTGTATGGCTTTAAACTTGCTCATGACTCTTCCATTTTTAAAAAGATAGACATAAAGTCTAACTTCTCCCTAACTCAATGAGCATCACTGCTTGAAAGTATTTTACGTTTATCTTCCTTGGTGCTCATACACTCCTCATCCTTATCTTTCCACTAAAGCTACCTCGTGTTATTCCTCAATGACCTTTATATGGCTAAATCCAGTAAGTATGGCGGCTCTTACTTTACTTGACATCTATAGCCTTTGAAATGTTTTTCTTTACTTCTACAGTGCTGCTATCGCCTAGTTTCACTTCTCCTTGTTTTTGGTTCCTTCTCTTGTCTCCTTTATTCACTCATCCTCCTGTTACTAAATGTTGTATTATTCATAGTTCTGTCCTCTTTTCACCCTACACAACTCACCGTGGCTTAGTCACAGCATGGCTTAAGGCTACCCTTAAACTTATTTCTCCAGCTCAGTTCTTTTCCTAAGTTCAAACCCTCTCTAGTCTCATGTGAATGTCCAACTAGCATCTTAACCCCATTTCACAGAAAACTGAACACACCTTATTTTTGCTACAAAATCTACTTTCCTTCCTGTTTCCACATCTTAGTGAAGGGTAATACTTTTCCCATAGTTGTCCAGGACAGAAACTAGAGCATCCTCCTCCTTTCTTTCCCCTATTTTCCCCACCTCCTGATTCAGTCCATGCCAAATACTGTAGTTTCTTCCCCCTTCTCCCACCTCAAGGACTTGCAAGTCACTTGTCACGCTTTACTTTGTTTAAGCCCTCATCATTTCTTGTCTAATGTGCCTCTTTAGTACTCTTTTCTTTGAATCTTGCTGACCTCCAATCCATTCTCACTGTGACTCTATAATCATTTTTCTGAAATGCAAGTCTGAGCACATCACATCCCTGCTTCAAGTCCTTCAGTGATTCCTGCACTCAAGCATAATGGAAAAACCAATTAGTTTGACCCAAAGGCCCTTTATGATCTAGTCACAGTGGTTTCCTCTCCACTTTCATCTCTTCAGTCATTCCCAACTGAAGATAGACATAAGAGCAGGCAAAGTCCTTAAATAAACAGTGCTCTCTTTCACTTGCTAGACTTCATATACTCTGTTCTTGTTGGGCAAGTTCTCTGCCTATTGGCACTTCTCTTTAGCTAACTAATTCTATCCTCCCACCACCTCCTCCCCTCCCCACATATACAACCACACCCTCCCCTGCAACTGATCCTTTGGGACTAAGCCCAATTTCCACTTCCCCTCCCCTTCCGAATGCTACTCCCCCACTCAGGCTTCCTCAGGTTCCTGTAGTATGTGGTCCCTCTTACCCTGAGCCCACCTCTGTCAGATCACTCTTCACTCTGCACTAGAAGTATCTCTGTATCTATTTGCCTTCCACACTAGATTTCATATTACTTAAGGCAGGGACTATGTCTTAATCATCTTTGTGACCCCTATACCAACTGTAGTTGTTGGGGATTGTATTTTAACCCCTTACTGAGGTTCCAATTCCAAAGAAAAAAAGGGAACATGTGATTCAATTACTCTTGAAAACATCTTCAAGTTCAAAAACTACAAAATCAAAGCAGCAATATCTAGCTTAGGTTTTTCTGAGCACTAGTTTGTTTTAAATTATTCTAAAACATGATAACTAATTGAACTGTACTCATTTACTCACTTTCCTATTTTCTTCTTGGTATTTTCCTTCTCACTTCTCAACACGTTTGGAGGATATAGTTTTTTAAAAGTTTGTTCCTTGTGGAAGGACTGGAAGTTGTCTCCCCAAAATCCATTCTCTCCTTGTTCCTTAGTAACAGAATTTCTATATTGGTGGGAGCAACCTCTTGTACACTTAAGGAGGAGACGAGTGACAGAGTGGGGCTTCTTGAAAAGTACTAGAAGAGAACCGGCTTCACTTGAAGGCACACACATTTTTCCTTACTCCTCTTTTCTTTGTCCTCATGCCTGAAATGTGCATGTTGGTGAGAGCTTAAGCAGCCATCATGACCCATGAGGCAAACTTGAGGATGGAAATCACACACTAAAGATAGTAAAGAGGGGGAAAAAAGCAGCCTGAATCACAGATGTGTAAGTTATTCCCATAACAGTGTTGGAATACCTATACCCATAACTCATTTACATGAGAGAAAAATAAACCTTTATTGTATTGAAAGACACTGTTATTTGGGATAGCTTTCATATGGAGCCAAGTCTAATAAAAATTCTTGGATCCACTGCTTTTCTGCTTCTAAATGACAACTGCTCTGCCTTCTGAGACCTTTCCATCTCCATTGTGCTTTGCCCGTGTTGTGTGTGCCAGACAAATCTTGTGGCTTTCCTTGAATAGGATGAGAAAAACTAGTTAGCACCCAATATGCTATCTCTACCCACCTGAACCCTCATTTTCACTAAAACTTTTATCTGCTTACTTATAACATCTATCTGTTTCTTCTAATCTGTGGGAATTTGGAGGTAGAGCCATGGTTAAAACAGCTGGAGTCCCTCCTTTTCAGTATCACATATGTTAAGCCATAAATAGAATCAGAAAGAGAAAAACACTTAATGAGAAATATGCAAGAACCATATGAAGAAAGCTTTTAAGATGCTTCTAAGGGACATAAAATACATAAATAAAAATGCATACTATGTTCTTGGATAAGAAAATGTACCATAAAAACATTCGTCCTTTCAGCTAATTTGTAAATGTAATAGCACACTGAAAGTTAATACCTTTTTTTTTTCTCAGAACAAAATAAACTCATTCTAAAGTTTATATGGAAAAAGAAACAAACAAGAGAAGCCAAGAAAATTCTGAAAAAAAGTGTAATGAGGAATGAGTAACTCTACCACATAAAAACACTATAAAGCCTCAGTAATTAAAATGAGATGAAGCTACCGCATGAATAGAGATGTAAATTTAAGAAGCAAAATATAAAGTTACAGACACAAAAAATACATGAAATTTTGGTGTATGATAAAAGTGGCATTTCATATCTGTACAGAAAAGATGAGCTATACAATAAATGATGCTAAGAAAACTGGGTGACCATACAGAAAAAAGTTGAATCCCTGTCTTACATCACACCAGAGCAAATTCTAAAAGGATCAGATAGTAATGTAACAAAACAAAAAAACAAAAGTACTAGAATAAATGTACAGGAAAATTCTTTTTATAACCTCAAAGTGGTGGAAGGCCTTTCTATTACCTAAAATTTAAGTGCCATAATAGAAAAACTAATAAATTAATCCATATTAAAGAAAAACAAAAAAATTCTAAATAGTTGTTTAAAATATAAGTAAAGTCAATAATATGAAAAATATTTACAATTCAATTAACCTAAAAAGGACTAATTTCCTTGGCATATATGCAGCTCCCACAAAATATTCACTTATCTTTTATTTATTTATTATTTCTTTCTTTATATAGTGACAGGGTCTTGCTCTGTCACCCAGGCTACAGTGCAGTGGTGTGTTCATAGCTCACTGCAGCCTTGAACTACTGGGCTCAAGTGATCATTCCACTCAGCCTCCTGAGTAGCTAGGAGTACAGGTTCACATCACCATGCATGGCTAACTCTTTAATTGTAGAGATGGGATTTTACTATGTTGCCCAGGCTGGTCTCAAACTCCTGGTCTCAAACGTTTCTCCCACCTCAGCCTCCCAAAATGCTGGGATTACAAGTGTGAGCCACTGTGCCTGGCCCTAATATCTACTGAAGGCAGTAAAAGCCAACAACCCAATAAAATATAGGTCCAGTATAAGAAAGTAAATTTGTTTAGAAAAATACAAAAACTTCTTTAATACCTGAAATAAGTTCTCTCTCATGCATAAAAAGGAAAAGCAACTTCATTTTCACTTCACTGAGCAAATTCCAAAAGTTTATTAACACAGAGTTGACAAGATTGTAGATGAAGAAACCCTCTTTATATTATTGGTGGAAGTAAGTACTGCTAGAAATTCTATTGAAGGCAATTCAGTAGTTTCTTTTAAAATTAAAAACTCATAAACCAGGCCAGGCATGGTGGCTTACGCCTGTAATCCCAGCACTTTGGGAGGCCAAGGCAGGAGGATCACCTGAGGTCAGGAGTTTGAGACCAGTCTGGCCAACATGGAGAAACCCTATTTCCACTAAAAATGCAAAAATTAGCTGGGTGTGGTGGTATGCCCCTGTAGTCCCACCTACTCGGGAGGCTGAGGTAGGAGAATCACTTGAACCCAGGAGGCAGAGGTTGCCATGAGCCGAGATCATGCTACTGCACTCCACCCTGGGTGACAGAAAACAAAACAAAACAAAACAAAACAAAACTCCTAAATGCTTTGACTTTACATTTCCACTTTTATAATTTTTTCTTACAAATATATTAACCCATGTATAAAAAGACATACCTACAAAATTAGTCATTGCAACAATTATCTATAATAGAAAAACACTGGAAATACCTTAATTGCCCTTTAACAAATAATGGATATTCATTAAATGGAATAATATATAGCTCTAAAAAATGAGGGAGCTCTTAATGCACTGATATGGAAAAATCTATGATATATATTAAGTGAAAAAAAGAACATTGCACAGTACTTATACTACTATTGTGTGTATAAAAAAAGATAAGAAAAATAAAAATATATTGGGAAGTACATGTTCACTTTATACATTTGCGTACTTTTTGATGCTTGGGTCCTTAAAATATGCTACCTAGGCAAAAACCTAAATAAGTATTTATTAGTAAGATAAAGAAAGAAAATATATCACTGAGAACTTTAGAAATCTCAAGACCTGTGTAATTATGTACCAGGAGATGTCATATTAATGAAGTACAGAAAATGTCAAAAATAAAAGGAAATGTCTTTCTTTGCTTGTCTTGAAGGCCCTGATGACTTCTGAATACATTCACCAAGGCAAGTGTTGATACAATCTTTTTTTCTCTCTAGCTAATTTCCAGGGAACAGAAGTAATACCTAATCAAAGAACATTACATAACTTCCTCCAGAGTAGGAAGACCTGGCAATTTTCAGAATTGCTATGGACCAATGACTTCTGTGTACCTCTCATTGTCCCCCTTTTTGAATGGAGTGTTCACAGGATAATCACAATGAACATTCTATTCAAAAGGTGGACAATGAGAGGCACACAGACCAAAGTACTCCACTATTACATGTTGGCAGTGTGTGTTGGGGGGCATTAGATAACTTGTCTTTTAAACTAACAAGCCTCCAGATCAAGAAGAACTGCATCTGGAACAGGTATAAATAACAAGATCCTGGAGTTTGAACTTGATTTCATACTTATTATTAAAAGTATGAGAATTTCCCAAAATTATATTTATATATAAAATGAGACGGAAGTAAGCTATTTTGTGTGTGGGTGGCATGTGAATAATTGTGATCTAGAAGGTGGAACATGGTATATTGCATTATTGTTTCTAATACTCTTTCCCATAACTATACCATATGCTATATGACTTTGCATAACCTAGCACTAGAATCAAAGGATATTTTCCTTCCTAACTGATATTAGGCTTGGCCATGTGACTTTTGCTGACAAGTAGTATGTTAGCAGAAGTATACTAGCAGAGGATTAAAATGTTATTGCCAGGTTGGGCTTTGGTGTAGTTACTCTGCCTTTTGCCATGAGAAGACCCTGCCTTATATAGCTCCTGGTCCAAGAAGAATGAAAGAAAGGTGCAGTGGACATAGACCCAACCTGCAACTTAAGGCCATGAGAAGACTCTGCCTTATAGAGCTCTTGGTCCGAGAAGAACGAAATCAAGTTGCAGCAGATCTACACCCAACCTGCAACTTATGGCCATGCCCAGCTGAAGGCAGCCTAGATAAGCCAAACCTCAGCTGACACCAGCCAAACTAAGAGGAAGAAGTAAATACTTCCTGAATACCTCTCAGGTTTAGGTAATATATTATGCAGTATTATTGTGGCAACAGCTAACTAACATACCAATCCAGAAACCTGAGGCATTATTGAAGGAATACCAGTTGCTAGCTATTGATTCTAAATTATTTTAGAAGCAATCATGGTAAATCACTGCTATATGTCTACAAAGTAAAAAAGAAATCCAGAAAAATTGTGAAATCAAAGTAGCTGCCCTCAGAAAACAACAGGGATATTCTCTGAGAGAGATGGACACTGAGTACATAAATGCCATCACTGAATTTTCATGTGAAAACATTTTTAACTTAATATGAAGAATAATGTTTAGATATTATGAGATGACAATCTTACACAAACTGGTAATCATACTTCAGAGATGGGCTTGACATTTTCTGCATTTTTAATTTCCCCATAAATCTTGATCAAGATGTAAAGTAGGAATCTCCAGCCCAGGAGCTAAAAGTGACGATGCGAGAAGTTACTGCTCAGAACACCTCTCACTTTTTGTCCCTCTTGCCCCAGTGGCAGGTCATACTGAGACCCTGCTGTGCTACATGGGGTATATGGTTCATCACAGTTTAAAATTAATGGTTACATTTACTCAGTTTCAAGAAAGTGTTTTCATATTTAAGGACTGAAGTATTATAGTAGTAAACCAACTGACTTGTATTCCAACAACAAAAAAAATCACTTCTCTGCATGTCACAACTGAGAGTGATGTGAATGGTTTATCTTTAATAAGTAAGCCTCAAGATTGCTTGAGCCCAGGAGGTTAAGGCTGCAGTGAGATTTGATCACACCACTGTGCTCCAACCTGGGTGACACAGTGAGACCCCATCTGTAAAACAATTTGAAAATATTTAAAAAGCATTAGAACTAAGGCTTTCATCTTTCTTTGCTCCTGATTTTTGTATCCTCTCTATTTTATTCCTCACTGTTCTTTCTTTCCTTTAACTATGAAAGAGAATTAAAGATAATATTAAATTTTCTTTGCATTTATTCAACAACATTCATAATCTGTTCTCCATTCTTTTTTAATCATCTGATCATCTCCCCTATTTGCCGTGCCTGCACCGGCAGTCACCTTTTACAAGATTTTTTAAAGGTGCCCTGTTTACCTTGAACTTTAAAATTTATGAAAAGAAGCTGTTTGTTGTGAGAATATGGCAATATTAAAAAACAGATTTTTATCTATACTTTGTAAATACCTAGGTTTTTCTGGTAAGTGTAAGGGCTCGTGTTATTATTGTGAATTAATTTTTTTTTAACCAAACATCAATTTTTTTCTTAGACAATGTGAGATGAGGATTTTTATACATAAGAAATCCATTTATTCTGCCTGTAAATTACTTTGTGATTAAGTCATTTTAGAAAACTGTGCTAAGAAAGCTATGACTGTGATGTGTCCATTTTTGTCATAAACTATCTGATAAATGTATAAGTGATTTTGTAGATGATTTTCACTATAAAATTCAAATATTCTAATCCAAAATGGAGGTTGTTACTAAGAATAAAAGACACATACTATCTTTGGTGATTAAACACAATCATTTTTAAAATGTTTAATTGACAAATAATAACTGTGTATATTTATGGGAGATGATGTGATGTTTTGATATATGTTTACACTGTGGAATGATTATATCAAGCTAATGAACAAAACGGCTACCTTACATACTGGCCACTTTTTTGCGGTAAAAACATTTAAAATCTCATCTTTTAGCAAGTTTGAAACATACAATGCATTATTATTATAGTCACCATTCTGCACAACTGCCCACTAAAGCTTATTCCTCTTGCCTAATTGAAATTGTGTACTCTTTGATCAACATCTCCTCCTTCCCTTTCCATCTCCCTCCCTCAGCCTCTGGTAACCACCATTCTACTCTCTACTTCTGTGAGTTCAACTTTAAAAATAATTCTTATACAAATTCTCTTTTTCTACTATGCTTCTTCAAAACAAGCCATGTCCTCCACATATACTACTTTTAAATTAATCTGTGGAATTCCCCCCAAAACAACAACTAATATGATTAATCAGTTTTGAGGAAACTTGTACACGCATAGGAAAAATAATTAAATGATTACTACTTGATCTTCATTAAAGATATTAATAGTTTACAGATTTGGGGAACAGATGTATTAATAATTAATATAACTCAATGTAATGTTGCCATCAACTAGATTATAATATAATTTCATACTGCATTAAAAAGTCTATTTGAAAGGATACCAAATTCTCTATTAAGTTTTTTTCTTAATAGAAACCACATTTTGGGGAAAAACAGAGAAAAAATTCTAAGTAATAAATACATCCTCACTTTAGTACATAAGAAATAAATTTTTAACGTAGTGTATTCTTTAATATAGGTGGTTAATTTTATCATGGCTGAACCAATACATTACTAGAATTATGTTGAATTGTTTATATGGTTTCCCTTCTCTAATGCAACCATGTTATGAATATATAACTTGTATTTCTGCACTGAAGCCTATGGTAAGTTAAACAATATATTTTCTATTTGATTTAAAATACCTCTTTTTAACTGAGAGAGACCCAGACAGACAGGCATTTTGTACAAGCATGAGCTGTTGCTTATTCATAAGTAAAACCACAGGTCCTCAAGTCTATAAAGTAATGTGGGCTTCATTCAGCTTTGACTTTTACTTCTCAGCCATGGCACTCGTGTACGGTGGCCAAGGAGGGACACAAGGGGCATAAATCTCTCAACAGAGCACATGTTTTATAGCTTTTCAAAGGAATCCTCTATTTCTCATATTAAATTCACACGTGGTGTGTGTGTGTAAGTCCATGGACAATTTCCAAGCACTGGGCTACTAGAAAAAGTTTCCAGGGGGCACTTACAACTGCTGCAATTACCCCTTTTGTATTCTAGGAAGAATACACAAAGAACTGACTATCCTACAGGTCAGAGGGGAAACTCCCCATTGCCTTTCAAGTAAGTTTAATCCTGCAAGTTATTTATAAAATTATGTCTTTCTTTGAATAAAAGAAGCAAAAGAAAAAAGAAGAGGAAATTTTTCTTTGCTTTAAAAATATTAGAATGACAAGAAGCATCTATTTAGTATATTCAAGTATACTTTTTTCTTCTTACAGGAATTGGCTTGATTTTCCTTTCCTTGCCTTTAACCACAAAAGTAGTATTACTACCAAGTTTTCCTAGCATTTTTGTATCACATTTCCTTGGTCATATGGAGCTATTTTATATGTCTTACATAAAAATGAGTAATTCCAAGTCTCTCTAAAATAATTAGGGAGAAAACCACAGAGAAAACATCTATATAAAATACATAAACATCTATAGAGATAACCGACTTGCAAATAAACCTGAGTTTCTAAATAAGAAAGCATGTCAAAAGAAAGTTAATTACTTAAAAATCACATTACAACATTAGCAGACAATGGAAGTGCAGAAGATGTAATAGACCTTAATTTTAGCATAGTAGCTCATGAATTCTCATTTGAAAAACGAATTCAAATTAGCTACGATGGAAGAGTTCTCATCTGCACTAAAATAGCCAGAAAGGTTGTAAAGGGAAGGTAATGATGAATGGCAATGTATTGAATCATAGACTTTTTTTGAAAAATTGCTCCAAAATCCAATGGATTTTAAAGTACTTAAGATACCAAACTATTTATATGATCACCTGTGATGAAAAAAAGAAAGGAAGGAAAAAAGAAAAGAAAGAAGTAAAAAAAAGTGAAGGGAGAAGAGAGGTTCCTAGGCAGGATTTATGTGTTCCTTGCATGCATTCATAGCATGAGCATTGCTCCAACAGCAAACCCTAACTATCTGTGAGATTTATACCCTATATTACATATCATAGCAAAGCATAACATTAAATATTAGATGTTTATCCAGTATTCTTCCTCCTCTTTCTCATATTATTGCCATATATAAAGTAAAAGGTATATCAAGATTCATGGTATAGAATAGAAACAAATAAAAAAGAAAATTAAATACCAATTACTGTTAATAAGTTAACACATACTCAATTTTTACTATGTGTTAGGTGCTCTAAGACTTTAATCCTGAAATCTTACTTCATCCTAAAATAATTTTTAAGGGTAAGTACCATTATTATTTCCATTTTAAATATAAATAAAACATGTTCTTTTATTTTCACATTCCAGTAAATTGCAAAGCTAGAACAGAAACAAAAGTCTACCAAAATCGGGCTGGGTGTGGTGGCTCATGCCTGTAATCCCAGCACTTTGGGAGGTTGAAGTGTGAAGAATCCTTGAGCCCAGGGAGGATTGCTTGAGTTCAGTCTGGGCAGCAGGGTGAAACCCCATCTCTACAAAAGATACAGAAATTAGCCGGCTGTAGTAGCACACAACTGTAGTCCCAGCTACTTGGGAAGCTGGGGCGAGAGGATCACCTGAATCCAGGAGGTCAAGGATGCAGTGAGCTGTGATCACGCCACTACACTCCAGCCTGGGTGACAGAAAGAGACCCTGTCTCAAAAAAAAAAAAAAAAAAAAGTCTACCAAAACCTAATACTCCTTTCACTGTACTACTTTGCTATTATTATTATTGTTATTATAATTATTATCATGCTTAATTTCATGGGATTAACAGGGAAACAAACATGAACATATTAATAAAATATCAACAACATGGTCTGAATAGTCATGTTTACGACAATAATCTGAGCTACGCCGAAGGAACAATGCCTCCTATGATTGCCACAGGTGTGAAGTCCTGACTCTGATTCAGCCACCATATCAGTTCACTTCTAGGTGGAGCATCTCCAAACTTCACCATCTGATGAGATTGATACAAATGAAGACAATGAGATTTAGAGAGTCTAAGAAACTTCTCCAAGGTAGTTGTGGCAGAATCAGGATTTAAACCTAGGTGTTCTGATTTGAAAGCTCTTGCACACAACCACTCCTAGACAGAGCTTTTCATAACTGGATGCACAATAAATTGCAGATTATGATTGGCTTAGAACTTCAGAGAAGGGGAAATAACTCTTGGCTGGAAGGGTCAAGGATGGCTTTTATACAGGAGAAAGGTTTTATTCAGAACTTTGAAAAATTCATAGAACTAGTGGACAGAGGTGGAGCAAAGGGACAGTATGCCTTGCATTATCTTATAGTTCTGGAGATCAGAAGTCCAAAATCAGTCTCCCTGGGCTAAAGTCAAGATACCAGCAGGGCTGGTTCCTTCTGAAGATTCTGAAAGGACAATCGGTTTCCTTTCCTTTTTCAGCTTTCTTGGCTCAGGACCCCTTCCTTGTATCACTCCAGTCTCTTGCTTCTGTCATCATGTGTTAACTCTGATTCTCCTTCCTTCTCTTTTGAAGTCCCTTGTGATGACGCTTGGCCCACCTGGATAATCCAGAATAATCTTCGCATCTCAAGATCTTTAATTTAGACACATCTGCAAAGTTCCTTTGCCAAATAAAGTACCCTATTCCCAGACGCTGAGGACAAACATACAGCCATCTTTGGGGGCATATTTTCAGCCTACCATAAGGTAGGACAGCCATAAGGTTCACAGAGCCTGATAGCCCTCCTTGCCCAATTGAAGACAAGTGAGAAAACAGGGAATTAGCATGATTGAAGTAATATTTTTGGTCAAGTAATCTGGGGTTTAACTGGCGATTCATCTACAGCAGTGATTCTCAAAAATTAGTGTATAAAAATACATTTTGTGTTTGTTATAACACAGAGGTTCCTGGGCCTCTTCATCACTGAATCTGTGATGAAGATACAGTATTTATGGGTCTGTGGTGGAGTCCAGGAATCTTCTTCTTGAAACAATCCCTACAGATGATTCTGATGCAGGTGGTCAAAGATCATTGTTTGGAAAATGCTGGACTATGACATGTAAATGTCTTCATAAACCTACATTCACTCTTTCCCCAGTCCATGAGGGGAATGAGATCAGGACTTAAAAAAACAAAAAGTGAAAATCAGATGTGTATTTTAAGCTTATTTACACATTAGTTTGTCTGTAAGATTTATCACCAATCTAAAATAACAATGCAACAAAATTCACTCTTTTAGGCATAAAGGGAAAAAAAAGTTACCTGTTTCTAGAAGATAAAGGGGAAGAAGACATCCGAGAATTACATGTCTCACTGACTGAATATTTACTATGTGCTGGGTACTGTTCCAAGCACTATATAATATTAATTTTTTAAATCCTCACAGTAACCCTACATGTTGATGTTACAATCGCTGTTTTTATGGATCAGAAAGCTGAGGTGTAGAGGGATTAAATAGCTTTTCCATTATCACATAGGTAGAAAATGATAGAACTTCTTTTGGTTATTGTCTGTCTGGCTTCTAAATTCTTACACTTTTGACTTTGCTGCTTTGTCTTCCAAAGAATGCTCATCTACAGGAGACTAACTACTCAAAAACTTAAATATAAAATCTACAATCATTTAATAGATATTCCTGATTCTTTTAAGAAGCAGCAGCAATGGGTATTGAGAGAGGGAAAAGCAATGGACTTAGAACTAGAAGTTGGGATTTTCTTCTGATTTGGAGCCCACTATCCCTGGGACCTTGAACAAATCCCTTAATCTCCATGATCTGCATTTTCTCAGTCTGAACATAAGAAGACGAGACAAACTAATCCTTAAAATATCTTATCATTCTACATTTCTAGGAGTTTTATGAGTATAGTAATTATGACTCACATATCACTCCGCACTGATGATAGCATGGATTCCTCATAGAAGGAATTCTACATGTTAGCAGAAACCTCTTTGGCTGAAAAATGGCTAAGTAGGAAAGAAACTGCAGAAAATCTAGATCAAACCCCCTCTAGAATCTGTGGGAACAAGGGAAAAGAAAATAGCCTTTGCAATCACTTTTTCCAAGGACTCAGCAACACAAATAACATGATATAGGTGAGAACCACGGAGGAATCAAAAATGCCCTTAGAACCGGCAACAATTAATTTGGTAGATTCAAAACTGAAACAAATGCACTAATTCATAGAGGAGTCCTTTTCTGGTAGTTTTGTCATCTGTCTTTTTATATATAATGTAAAAAAAAGCTTTGTAATACTTGAGTATCCATCCATTCCATGGCAGGTTAAAAGCAGCTAACTTGCCAGAAGGTTAAGTGGACTGTGCACTTAGAGCAATAAAAAGCAATGGAGATGATACTACAACTACAAAAAGTTGAGACACTGTGCACAGTGTCTGCAGTTTCTCAGTATGGGACAAAGGACACTGCCAGAGGCCACATGGTGGCGTGATGATGAGCACTGCCTTGTGCATGCCTAACAGATATGGCGGCGGGTCACGTCTCTAACATTGACTCAAATGTTTGCTGAGTCCCCACCAAAGTTTAGTGTACATATTAGGCATAGAAAGGATGAGGATGAAGTGAAATATGAGATTTTGCCAAATTATTCGATGACCTGAGACACTGGTGATAGACTCCAGCTCTGTGGTCTCAAGACAGAGGGCCCCAAGTCTGGGGTGTCAGTCCCTGAGTAAGTGCCTCGGGAGCGGTCTAGAGAACTGCCTGCACTAGAGGGTTCTGGAGCTGGTGCTGAGAGAGCGAAACTGCACTGTCCAATCCCTGAGGAGTTGTTTGAGGAAGCAAAGGAGTTATCAGAGAGTCAAGAGAGGAACATATGGGAGCTACCCACAAAGGGCTCATTGGGCCACCACTGCCAAGAATAGGTGCCACCTTCACAGAGAAAGAACCCTAAGCAAGAGGCTCCAAAATTAGGACTTTAAAAGTGCAAGGCTATGGAGTCACATAGACCTGGCTTTGAATCCTGGCTTGGCTTGGCCATTTAGTATCCAAGTTTTTCATTAGCCAAATATCTGTATCATCTCATTGTTAAGAGAATTAAATGGAATATTGCTGGTATGCAGCTGAACTTTGGTTATTAAATTTTTTTTCCTGTTACTTCATCATTATTTAAGAATATTGGGATGTACTCAGAGAAACCCATGAGAGAAGGGTTTCTGAGTGTAGTTATCTTTGGAAACAGCAGGTAGAATGGAAACAGCAAGGAATGCCTAATGCAGAGAGATCTCTGCCTCAGTCTTCCACCTCAATGAGCATTGTCAGTCTTTCAAAATAAGCTTCACAGTGAAGACAGAACACTTTTCCATCAGAAAAGTTGGTCTAAATATCCGAACGGGCATTCAGATTCCTGCTGGTTCAGGGCAAGATTAGAATTTTCCAATTTAGACTGCAGGTTCTAAGGAAGTAGAATTATATCTTATCTATTTATGCCCCACAGATCCCAACAAATAGGAGATTCTCAGTAAACAGTTATTGAATGAATAAATAAATAAATGCTAAATATAAATACCTCTACCTCTCTCCGTTTTTTCCATTGACAGCATTTTACATCCATGTTTCAACAATTTCTTAGGAGTTATTTTTATAAAACAAATTTAAACTATCTTTACATTTCAATACAAAAAGAGCAATTGATATACAATAGCAGGCTTAAAATGGAACCTATAATGGAAACTGAGGAGAAACTATCATTTGTTTAGTCTCTCCTTGTCTAGGTACCCCAAATGCGTGAAAATATTTCAAATAAGACCGTAAGATGGAGCAGAGGCTGGGTGCGGTGGCTCACGCCTGTAATCCCAGCACTTTGGGAGGCTGAGGTGGGCAGATCATGACGTCAAGAGATCGAGACCACCCTGGCCAACATGGTGAAACCCCATCTCTACTAAAAATACAAAAATTAGCCAGGCATGGTGGCATATACCTGTAGTCCCAGCTACTTGGGAGGCCGAGGCAGGAGAATCGCTTGAACCTGGGAGGCAGAGGTTGCAGTGAGCAGAGATCACACCACTGCACTCCAGCATGGCAACAGAGTTAGACTCTGTCAAAAAAAGAAAACAAACAAACAAAAAAGAGCAGAAAGGAAGAATCTCAAGACCTGGCTTAGTTCCTGAATCTCCAATTGAAAACCAAGATAAAAGGAATGCAGCTGCTGCTTAATGCCACCAACTGCAGATGGAAAACTGGCAAGCAGAACATGCAGACCAGCAAAGGGAGAGGCATACATTGTAACATAATTAACTATTCATACCTTCTTAGGATCAGCTTGGAGGAACTTTCGTAGAAGATCATGGATTTCTAAAGGAATTTAGAATCAGTAAATACTGACTGCCAGGGGAACCTCAGTTTCTCAGGAAAGTCATTCAAGGCAAATGTTTAGCAATACAGGGTAAAGAAGAGAAGGCTTTTCAAAACTCTTCACCCAAAGTCGATTTGTAAGAATGTAAATGAACTTCATGCATGAGGTATGTATGCTTTGGGGTGGCCATAGAGGGTGGGGATCCTTGCCCTCTTAGACATATGCAGGTAATGACTGGCATATGATGTTTGGAAGAAAGAGCTGTGTGAGGTCATACTGTGCAAGACTCTAAGGCAGAAATCTAGCTACTCTTGGTACTACTGTACTGTAAAAGCTGAGTGAACATTCCACTAAACAAATGATCCTTAATAAATAAATTTTTCAAACACCTCCTTAGCGCTAGGAATATTTTTCATGCTTTTGGGAAATGGATTCATAAAGAAAAGTATTCACTCAATTTTTATTTCTGTGGTTTAGATGGATGATAAAAAAAAATCTACAGGCAGCCTCATGGAGAGCGATTCTAAACTAATGACTTAATTTATGTTGTGCCTATCACCCCTTATTTATGTGGTTAATGCTAAGATTGAGAGCCCCAAAGCCCCAAATAAGTGAATAAAGGCTTTATTAAAGACTGTACTAAAAATAAGTGTTTTGACAATACATGTGTTATTTTCTAAAATAACATCCAAGAATGTTCTGTCATGATATGTTATTTGGTAATTAATTCCTGTGAAATCTAGAGTGGTCAACCATTTCCCTCTCATTTTAAAACATTTAAAAAATTTTTGACACATAATAATTGTACATATTTATGAAATACAGTATGTTTCAATGCATGTATATGTTGTATAATAATCAAATCAGGGTAATTAGCATATCTATCACCTTAAACATTCATCATTTCTTTATGGTGGGAACATAAAAAGTCCCTTCTTCTAGCAGTTTTGAGATATACAATACCTTACTGATGATTGGCTCAACCATTCCTCTTAAGCAGGCCATTTACAACCTGGGTGAAAGAAGACTAGGTGTTAGATATTCAAATTGTCTAGATCTGCTCAAACTAAATAATTGGCACTTTCTGCTGTGACACAGTTTATGAAGTTCATCAGATTATGCCAGTGAGATTCCACCACATGGGGACTCATATTTTGTCGAGAATCAGAAACATGCTCACAAATGAATTTCAACATCTTTGGGAATTATTATCACTCCCTCCATTAGAATGCAAACTCCATAGGAGCTGTTTTTCCCATCCCTGGAAGACTCTGGCGTGCAATAGGTGTTTAATAAACATTGTGTTGATCAAACGCATGATTGAATTTAAGTTGCTGCTTTGAGATAGCATTGAGGAAAGTGGTTAAAGCTGAGCAAAAAGTTCATACGTCATTTTATGAATACACATCCCTGCAATCTGTTCTCTAAAGGATGCTTTTGCGAAAACACAATCTTCTCTCTTGTCTCACCAAAGTTGAATGCTTCTCTCAAATGTCAGAAAACCTAAATATGACAGTTCATGTCTGACATCCAACATCCACTTAATAGATAGTAATTAAACACCTACTATACACGGCCATAAGTCACTAATCCAGTCTTTCCTATGTAAAAAAAAAAAAAAAAAAAAATTCAATCTTCTATACAAAATATGGTACCCAGGATTAATTGATAAATAGTAAAGCTTCTCCTGAAACAATTAAAGGCCATGAAGAAGCCCCTAGAGCCACATTTCACCCACTGCTTTTGGTACTATAAAAGCCAAATGAATATTCAACTAAGCAAATGCACTTAAAACCAGGAATTAAAACAAAAGCCTCCTTGATGCTAAGGATAGCTTTTCATGCTAATATGGTAATTCACTCACAAGTAAATAGATAAAAAATATGACCACACATACTATGCCTTACACATCCAAATAATTGCTTTCCTGTATGAAATAGTCACTTTGTGAAGTTATGCATTTATTCTTGTGAACAGTCATTTAAATATTTCAGAATCAATTTTTACTTTTTTCAGAAGTACGTACTATTCTTTTAAATAAACTTAAAAGATAAATTTTATTTTGAGGGGCTGTGAAAAATCAGTTGGAATTCCTTATGATAAACAACATAAATAATCAAGATGAGCAATGACATTTGAGTTAAGAACAAGATGCAACTATAACATATTAGGAATTTTTATGTGGCTCATAACCTGATTACAAAGGCAAATCTAGAAGAGGAACTCTGTAATATAGTCACTGACTTAAGTAGAAAGCTTATTAGATTATTGTTAAGATCAACAGTAAAAAGTATAACATAAATATCACAAATATTTGAATTTTGATATATATAACAAAGGAAAATTATTATATTTAGATATAATATTTCTTAAAAATGAAAAATGGAGATTATATTAATATATTCAGATTTTATAAAATAATTATCCTAGTTAATATTGGAATATCATTAGAATTTCATAGCACTGAATTTCTCTACCATTAAAATACCATAGTATAAAACCAAATATTATTTTAAGATACTTTATAAATGTCGTGTTTTAAATGATTTTCCTTTTTAAAATTTAGAGGCATCCATATTTCTAGGTAAATTACATGTCCATCTTTTTTGTTTGAGTGACAGACTAAGGAGGCTCACTGTTATATGAAGGCATGAGCTGACTTCAGAAAACTTTAGAATTGGCTCCTTCTACTCATTCCTGTATTTTCACCCTATGCTTCCGGATCTTGTCTGAATTTCTGTACCAAGAAAGCCTTTGTAATACTCCAGGGCAAACATTTTTATTGAGAGCCTACAGCATAACAAGGCTCTGTAACTGTGCCTAGCAGCCAAAGTTTGCAAGGTAAAACCCAGATTCCCTTAGAGATTTGGCTGAGGATTTGGGCTTGGTTATACTGTGAATGCACTCAGGTATGTAAACGTGGCCACTCTGTGTGCTACAAACACTGAGTTCTTCAGTGATCTCACCGCAGATACAGGGACTGGAGTTACTCCTCATCCTGCAATTACTTGCCTAAAATTGGCCATGCTAAGGATAAATAACACTCTCACTTACTTCTGTCCAATTAAATAAATATTCACTAGTAAATAATTTGCATGTACTTCTTTATAATACAACATTTAAACACCAATTTTGGTCCCAATTGAAAGTCAATTAATGACAGGAGCAAATACTATGTTATTTAGCTTAACTGTATAATTTTAGAATTCTTGCCCACTTTAAAAAAATCTCATCCAGTTTACAGAAAACAATTGGCTCACAGAGACTGTATTTATTTTTGTTTGCCCATTTCCTTTATTATCTCCTGTTAGAAACAATTTCTAGCATTGATTTGTTTATTCTAAATATGATGACAAAAATCCATTAGATTTATTGTCCAGACTCCCGGTGCCCATGAATATGATCCTCAGGATATTAAGGGGAAATCAAGTTTTTGCTATTTTTGAACCGCCTTGACATTAGCAGTCATCATTTATAAACTGGCGGAAATTAGCCAGTATATGAAGGAGTTCTAACATGTATCAGCTGACAATTAAACTGAGTTGGATGGTCATCAGAGAAAGCACTTTAGCTATCAAACAATACCCAAGGTAACTATCTATACTCATGATAAAAAGATATTTTCATGTCCTTTTGTAACCCACACAATATTAAGCATCAATTATACAAGCAACTGTTCCTGAGCCATATCAGAGAGCGAAGGAAAAACAAAATATTTAACAATATTGCATGGGATGTGTTATAAAGGCTTTTACTTTTTTTTTTTTTTCAGTTTAGTAGAGGATCCATTTCCATCTTTAACTCCAAAGATGGCATGAGCCTTTCTACCAAAGGGGTTCTGAAAAGCTCCTCCATTGCTACAGATCAGAGACAAGAACTTTACACATAAAGAACACAGCAGCTATTGCAGCATTGCACAATGATGAGTAATGCTTTAGAGAGCATAAACTATGGAACCTAGGAAATTCTTACAAACATAGTAGTTGATATGAACTTAATACTGAAAATAGTGAATTAGGTAGAGATTAAGACTTAGTAATAAGAGGCCTTCAACAATAAATGGACTCACTAGGAACATATGTT
The DNA here is from genome assembly GCF_049350105.2 of Macaca mulatta. Lineage (NCBI taxonomy): Eukaryota > Metazoa > Chordata > Mammalia > Primates > Cercopithecidae > Macaca > Macaca mulatta. The sequence goes on from NC_133409.1 coordinate 112,953,550, forward strand.
TCTGTGTTGCTCAGAATCTGCTCCACAGCGGTTGTCTTTGTTCTTACAGAGAAATAAATGAAGTCTGTGTAATGGGTAAGGACACATAGGTGAGCTAACGTTTGAGCTGAGATTCGAAGAATGAATGGCATTTTATCTTGTGTGTAGGGGAAAGGGAAACTCATTCCAGTTAGGGAAATGAGATGAAAAGGCATAACTCAGGATGGAAGTGCATAACTCTCTCGACACAATACAGGATCCAGGTAGACTGTGTTTAGGGTTTTGGAAATGATATGGGATGAAGCTAGAAAGGCAAGAGAGTCTGCACTTAAAGGTCTGGGAATATCATCTTAAGCGGTTAAGTTTTACTCTACTGTGAAGGAGAAGTCTGAGAAGGGCAGGGACATAAGCCTATCTAGTCTCTATGCCCCTCTATAAGACAAAGAACCCTCTGTGGGCTTCAAGCACGTATTCCTTAAGCCTAGAATAGAGGCAGAAAAGGAACTTCGCTCATGTTCTCTTGTTGGTTAATGAGGATTTGTATCAATTGCTTCTTTTAGCAAATCTTGGCTGACAATATGGAATACTGAATGAAGAAGAGAGAGGCTAGAGGCACCAGAATTCCTAGGAGGTCACTGCAACTGCTGGGAAAATGCAAGTCATTCTATGAACGAAGATGATTTGGAAGGTGGATATGAAAGAAATTGTAGAAGTCGAATTAATAGAATTTGGTGATTGGCTGGACTTCTGATGAAGGTAGAAAATTTTTATAACTCAGATGAACAGGTTGAGGATGATGCTTCTCTCAAAGATAAGAAAAGCCTTGAAGAGGCGAAGGGGTTTTCTTCGGCTGGGGAAGGGTGGTGCAGGAAGAAAAGGAAAGAATCATGCTTGGGACACCTAGAGTTCAAAAAGCCTGTTTGACTTTAACATGGAAACATCCGAAATGGGGCTGGGGCTTAAAAGGCAGCTAGAGATGTTAGCAAGTCAAGATGTTTGCCTGGATTTCAAATGCGTAACTTGATATTAGGAACTGCATCTCTGACTAAACTGCAAACCCAACCAACATTTTTATATCTACCTCCTGCCATGCGACTTTAAGCATGTATTCATTTATTTATTATGTACATATTACTGAGCACCTACAATATGTCAAGCACAGTTTTGGGTTTGGGAATGCAGCAAACAGGAGATTAACTTCCCTATTGTTCCCAGGTAGATTATCTTCCAAGGGAATACTGACCAAAACTAAGTAACTAATAAACATCTATTTTTAGAAGGTATATACAGGTGGTAGTATAAAATTGTTTTATTGCTCCTCTGAATCTTAATTATGATTCATTATGTGGTTATGCATGAAATTAATAAAGTTTTTCTTATGCAGAAGTATATGGGAGTACAGAGTGAAGTAACAGGAGGAAGTAGTAAAGCAAAAAATTATTGAGCTTTCATCCAGAGAAGATTCTCCAAGTGAGCTTTTCAAGAAAACCTATTGGTGTTCTATTAGTTGCTTACATTTTTTCCCAATTGTCATTATGGTCATAATTTAATACAAAGAATGATGATGTCGTATATCCACCCATGCTGAGAATGTGTCAGATGTGCTTTCAAAGGTAGTTCCAAGCGGCTATTACCTGAAGTAAATATTACACAAAATAAATTAAATCTTATTAGATTCAAAGATTGACAACAGTGACAAACAGATTAGAGTATTTTAAAGCTGGTCTTGCTTTTAGGATTCAGAAGTGTTCATTCGTATGCTAGGCTTGCTGCTCTATGCTACTCACTTCAGAGGATATATTCTCTTTCTTTCTTGAAGCGCCTTCTTCACTGGCTTCTTAAACCTGGGACTCTATGAATTTCTCTGTGACTATTCCTTTGCTATTTCTTTGTAAGCTCATTCCCTTCTTCCAAGTCTATAAATGTAGGTGTTCCCCAGGGTTTTATTGTAGATCTGTTTCTCTTTTTATGTCAAACTCTTTCCTAGGTAATCTATCCATCATTCATTCATTTCTAAAACAAACATGTATTCAGTACCTCCTGTATACCAGCACTGTTCCATGCATTTGAGATACACCAGTGAACAAAACAGATAAAATCCCTGTCTACAGAGAACTGAAACTGTAGCATATTTTGATCACTATACATATGCTTTTGACCCCCAAGTTTATATTTCCAGTCCATCTGTTCTCTGAGCTCCAGATTCATTCACTGACTGATTCTTCACTTGGATGTTTCAGAAGCATCTCAAATTCAGCATGGCCAGAATGGAACTGTCAAGTTGGGGATAAAATTATGAGTCCAATGTTTTCCACTTCTAAAATGGAACCAACTTCCTTCCATCTGAAAAACCCAGAAATGTAGAAGTAATCCTTGTCCTATCAACTTCATTCTTAAAGATCAATCTGCTTCTCTCCAACTCCACTGTCACCATCCCAAATTTAGCATACTTTATCATCTGGGACCTTTGGATAGGTCTCCCTGCACCTATACTTTCCCTACTCCAATTCTCCACAGTCAGATGATGTTTAAAAACGCAGATCAAATCATGTCAGCCCTTTAGAATAAAAGCAAAAATCCTTCACAGAGTACGCCAGACCTTGTATGATTTGGCTTCCCTCTACCTCTCTCATCTCTCCAGGCACCACTCTCATGTGTCATCTCTAGCTTCGGCTTTCTTTCAGATTCTCAAATGCACCAAGTGCTTTGCACATGTTTTTCCTTTATGCTTCTTTTCAAGGGGTTAACTCCTTTTTTTTTTTTTTTTTTTTGAGACGGAGTCTTGCTCTGTCACCCAGGCTGGAGTGCAGTGGCCGGATCTCAGCTGAATGCAAGCTCCGCCTCCCGGGTTTACACCATTCTCCTGCCTCAGCCTCCCGAGTAGCTGGGACTACAGGTGCCCGCCACCTCGCCCGGCTATTTTTTTTGTATTTTTTAGTAGAGACGGGGTTTCACCGTGTTAGCCGGGATCGTCTCTCCATCTCCTGACCTCGTGATCCGCCCGTCTCGGCCTCCCAAAGTGCTGGGATTACAGGCTTGAGCCACCACGCCCGGCCAACTCTTTTTTTTTTTATCAGTCTGCTATTGCTGCCATAACAAAATGCCACAGACTAGGTAGCTTAAACAACAGAAATTTATTTTCTCACAGTTCTGGAGGCTGGAAGTCCAAGATCATGGTGTTGGCAGGGTTGGTTTCTCCTGAGGCCTCTCTGTTTGGTTTGTAAATGCCTACTTCTTGCTGTGTCCTCACATGGTCTTTTCTCTGTGTACATTTATTCTTAATGTCTCTTCTTCTGACAAAGAGGACACTAGTCCTATTGGATTAAGGCCCCACTCTTATAACCTAAGTTTACCTTAGTTACTTCTTGAAAGTCCCTATTTCCAAATACAGTCACATGGGGAATTAATTTCCACATATTTGCTAATTTTCCATGATTCTTCCTGTTATTGATTTCTAGTTTTCTATTACTATGGTCAGAAAATATATTCAATATGATTTGGATCTTAATTTTGATCTTGTTTTGTGGCCTAACTACTATCTATTCTGCAGAATTTTCTGTGTATACTTCAGAAGAATGTATATTCTGTTGCTATTGGGTAGAAAGTTCTGTATATATCTGTTAGGTCCATTTGGCCCAAAGTGTAATTCAAGTCCAATGTTTCTTTATTGATTTTATGTCTGAATGATATGTCCAATGCTAAAAGTGGGGTATTGATGTCCCCCACTATTATTTTGTTGCAGTCTACGTTTCTCTTCAAATCTCTTCATGTCTGCTTTATACATTTAGATGCTCCAATGTTGGATGCATATGTATTTACAATTGCTATATTCTCTTAATCAACTGATCCTTTTATCACCACATAATAACCTCCTTTGTACCTTTTTGCAGTTTTTGACCAAAAGTCCATTTTGTCTGAAATAAGTATAACTACCCCTCTTCTCTTTTTATTTCCACGGAAATATAGTAATTTATCCCATTCCTGCACTTTCAGTCTGAGTGTATTTTAAGGTGAAATTAGTCTCTTGCAGGCAGCATACAGTTGGGTCTTGTTTTGTTTTGCTTTTTAAATTTTTTTAATCCATTCATCCATTCTATGCCTTTTGATTGGATAATTTAATCCATTTACATTCAAAGTAATTACTGAAGGTTAAGAACTTACCAGTGCCAGCTTAATTGATTTCTGATTGTTACATTGAGAGTTAAATAAATTTTGAATTTTGGGGGGGACACAATTCAGTTCTTAATAGAAACTTTCCCTGATTCCCTTGGGTGGTAGGCTCCCAGTTATCCATTCTCTTAACATCTTGTATTTGTTACAATGCACTTTTGCCATTTGTAATAACAAGCACTGCTTGCCATGTAGAAGACCAGGCCTTTTCCTATCTCATTGACCTTATCTGTTACTATTCTTTCCCTCACTCACTCCATTCCTCTCTAAACATGTTATCCCAACCCCTCAAATTTTCTATGCCCTTATACAGCTTTATTTTTCTTCATAGCACCACCCGCCATATAGTATTTACTTATTTGTTTATTTGCTTACTGTTTAATTTGTGCACCAGAATGTAAGATTCATGGGTTCAGGTACTATATTCCACAAATCTAGTATAGATTCACAATATGGGGAGCACTCAATACATATTTTTTGAATAATGGGTGTATTTACTTGTATAGTTATTTGATTCTTACTGTTTTCTCCACCAGAGGGTAATCTCTGTAGTACAGGAAGAATGTCTGTTATGCTCACCAGTGACTTGGCACTTAAGATCTAGTGGCTAGCACATGGTATGTTCTGAGTGAATATTTTTTAAACGAAAGAAAAAAAAAAGCAAAAGTAGTGAAAGTTTATAGAAAACATCTTGAAACAATTTGCAGAACATGACGAGAAGTTGTAGCCATTTCTAGTGATTTCACAATTCATTTTGACTTAGCTGGGTATACCCTCAGTTTAAGCATGTCTTTTCTGGGCCAAATCTCTGTTGGGGCCATAAAACCGCCATCAGAGTGTTATGTATGTTATAGGAGAAAAGAGAATGACAGAACTTATATTTCTAGAATCATTTACTCTCCAAGGATCAAGTGTAACCCCAGATTGTTATTTTTTTGGATGGTCCTTTAGTTTACTAATGAATGGGATTCCAAGACCAAATTATTTGGATGTTTTGTATGGATTGAAATAAATGTCCTAAAAACAAGGCAATAAAAGCATACTTTGAGACTAATTTCTACTTCAAACCAAGTGTTATTAAGAAAGTGGCTCTATTTTCTATGCATGTTTCATTTTTTAGAGAATCTTAAAAGGAAGGAAAACTGATCACTGGGCATGGTGGCTCATGCTTGTAATCTCAGGACCTTTGCAAGGCCAAGGTGGGTGGATCACTTGAGGATAGGAGTTCAACAAAACTGGTCAACATTATAGTTAGATTATTTTGGAATTTGTCAAAAAGTAGAAGGAACTTAATAAAAACTATATATATTATATTTGCAAATTCTTAGAGAATTGTGATCTTTCTCTTCCAAAATATCATGGTAGGAACCTGAATGCTTCCTGAGGAGTACTTGTGCCAAAAGAGTACTTATACCTATCGTCATTTTCATTTGTTTTTCAACCTAGGGAAAAGTTTGAAAAAAAAATATTTGTGGGCTGGGTGCAGTGGCTCACTTTTATAATTCCAGCACTTCAGAAGGCCAGGGGAAGTGGATCACTTGAGCTCAGGAGACCAGGCGGGGCAACATGGCCAGACCCTGTCTCTACAAAAAATACAAAAATTAGCTGGGCAGGGTGGTGTGGGCTTATAGTCCCAGCTAGTCAGGAGGCTGATGTGGGAGGGTTGCTTGAGCCCATGAGGCAGAGGTTGCAGTGAGGCGTGGACTGCAGCAGTGCACTCTAGCCTGGGCAATAGAGTGAGACCCTGTCCCCCCCCAGCGACAAAAATTATATGTTTAATAAGCTCAAATGTAGCTTTTTCTTCTCTTTGCAATAGGGTAAATTTTGAAGTCATTTCATGTCTTTAAGAACATCTAAAAGAAGTTTCCCTTTTATACTTCAAAATTTTTTTCCAAAATTTTCTCCACCCTCTTTTCCATTTCACATCCTAATACATATAATCACATTTTTCCAAATATTTCTCCACCCTCTTTTCATTTCATGTCTTAATACATATAAAATATGTCTTCATGTGAAAAATTATTTGAAATAATAAAACTCATGAAGTTTTGCCATTTTGTTGTAATTAAAATTTAAATATCAACAAATACATTGGCAAAAACCCAAATAAAACAAAAACCTTATTGTAGGAGGTCGTATGATTAAGAAAGTAAAGACTATTGAGAAGCACAGATCAAAGAGTAAATCTAGGAAGAGTAAAGAGAGCTACTAACAAGGATTACTGTATTCCTCCTCTGTTTTGCCCTGGATAGCTGGTGGAAACAAAATCTTTTTAATTCAGATTTCATCAAGACATTCTGGCTTGAGGCAGTGGCTCATGCCTGTAATCCCAACACTTTGAAAGCCAAGGTGGGAGGACTGCTTGAAGCCAGGAGTTTGAGACCAGCCTGCAAAATAAAAAAATTAGCCGGTTGTGGTGGCACATGTGGTCCCAGCTACTCAGAAGGCTGATGTTGGAGGGTCTTTTGAACCTAAGATTTCGAGGTTGCAGGGAGCTACGATTGTACCACTGCACTCCAGCCTGGGTGGCAGAGTAAGACTGTCTCAAAAAAAAAAAAAAAAAAAAAAAAAAAAGTTCTGTGTCTGATGAATGGTTAAACATGTACACATAAAATTTATAATTTATAATTGGGATCTAGTTCACATTCTGTCCTAAGTTAACTATTATCAGGTTAATGTATAATTTAAGTTCCAGGAGATTCAAGGATCATGAAATAAATTGAACACTTAAGCATTTTATCTTGGCTATAATTTTTCTCAAGGCATTTTTTGGATAGTTTTTAATATTATGCATTTCAATTAACAAATATAAACTTTGTTTCATTCCCTACTGAATCCAGATATAAAGTATAACAACGTTATTTTTAAATTTCTGAAACAAACATATACGTACACACATATAAGGATAATGCCTGTAGGTGAGGACACAGGACACAATGATCACATACAGAACAGTCCTATTATCAATACAAATTAATACTGATTTATGTTAATTATACTATTATTAATTTGGGCTTTCTGCCTTGATATTTAGAAGAGTATTAGTCAACACTGGTCTCCAGTAGGATAGGCAACATTCGTAAAATCCAGATTTGCAATTTAGTAATGAAAATGTTCAATACTTTTAAAAAGCGGGTGACTTTGTGAATATGCATGCATAGCCAAAAGCATTTATGAAGTAGCTAATTGTAATTTCCAATTGAAAACCTTGATTGGTGCACATGCCTAAATGGGTGTACACACATACATGCACACTCGTAGTTTGTATGATCATGTTAGCTAAACATCTTTGTCCCTGATATAAAAACCAAGAAACAATTAAGTTAATAAATTTTCCGTAAAAGTAAATACTGGTAGAATGATTATGTTAGTATACATGTCTTCATGTTTATGAATATGAATGAGCATGAAAAATTATTACATGTGGTTCTAAGTATTGTTCTTTTGACAAGAGGGAATAGATAAAGATGACATTTTATAATTACAGATGGTGTAGATTACTATAGAAAACTATTCTGTTCTTTTTATGAACGTTTGCAGTAGTCACAGTCTCCTTTTTGGTTAAATTAGGCTTTTGTTTTCATTCAGGTATGTAAAAGGCACCTTGATGCTTTCAAGGCCTCTATGATATCAATTTAGGTTGCCATATTAGGAACTGACTAAGGTAAAGAACCTATCGCTTAAGGTAGTTAATATTTTGTCATTCACTTAAGCCAATACCGAGAAGTGATTTGAGCATGGGAATAATAAGAAACAAATAGTTACAGATTGATACTCTTAAGCTGATTAAAAATATGTAAATATATACATTCTCATATGGACTCAGATTCTTCAGTTATAAAATTATGCATATATATGAACATATTATTCACATAATAAATACTTTAGTACCCACCACAGGGCCATGAGCAAAGTAAGCAATCTTTTAAATTTTAATTGTAACAAGATATTTTATAAAATATTAAATTTATTAGAATCCCTCATCTTACAGAAAACATCCTTTCCACTTCAGAATTTGTACTCAAAACATGTTAATGCTCCTGCTTTAATAAAATAAGAAATAATAATGGCTAAATTTACAGTGGTAGATAAGATGCTTCTGTTTTGATCCATTCAATAATTCATGATAAAAAGAAAAAACACAACTGTACTTTAAGTGACATTTTAATCAAATTTGATTTTTATAGTGCTTAATATTTCTGATTTTTGCTGCCTCATTTAATCAAAATTCCGAAATAAATTAACCAGCTCTTCGTGCAGCAAAGATTTGTCCAATGTTTAGTGCAAAATCAATGTATGCAAACATAATACTTCATTTTAATAGTTTGTTATTTTTTCTTTTGTTTAAATGTTCACACACACACACACATACACATACACACACAAAAACCTCATTTCTTTTTGGTAAGAAGCAATACCAAAAAGAATAGGTTTTTCTATCTTATACTACATTTCTTATTTTGATAATTTATTTCAGGGAATTTGAGCCTGTCAACATTATAACAATATAACAAATTACCTCCCAGATTAAAGTAATAAGGGTATAAAATCTGACAGCTCTTTTGTGTTAAAAATTAGGTCTGATAATTGCTTTGAAATTTTCTTCTCTATCTTATTTTTTAAAGGGACCACAAAATCCTACAGGGGAAGAGATTACATTTTATGAATTTTGATTTATCTTATTAGCTGTGTTTTAGCAAAAAAAAACCCCAAAAACAAAAACAAAAGCAAAAAAACTTGGACAGTAAAAGCTCTAGGCATTTTTAAGAATAGTTACACCAAAATGCTTCAACATGTCAATCTGCACCTACTTAAAGTTTCCTATTTTAAGAAAGCACAAAGCTTCCACAAAGAAGCAACTTGCATTTCTTTTAGTCTATAGAGACAATTCTAACATCTATATCTTGGCAAAGGATATCTGTATTATTTATACATGTCAAACATTGAGAAAAGAGTAAATGGATTCAATACAAAGACATATTCTAGCTTTATTTTCTGCGGTTTAGCCTATTGATAACTGACAGACACGCAGTGAATTCTAATGATCCAGGATATCAGTTCTCACAACTTGACAATATAGACTGAAGTGAATAAGCAGTTATTTAGTACGCCCCATGGTGGAAGTAGCGAGAATGTCACCACCTCCCTATATGGTTAAGGGGAATGATGTGTTTGGGATTTGGACTGAACACCAAGGAAAGAATACCAGGTGGAAAAATAGATTGAGCAAAGTCAGAGAGGCAGAAAAGAATAAAAATTACTGGAGAAACACTGACTAGTTCAGTTTTTTTGGAGCAAAGACACCATGAAAGAGTCATATTAGAAATAACTTGAAAAGTGGGCCTAAGCTATTGTGTAGTCAGTGATGTGCCTCCACATTTCTGAACTGAGGAGGGCATAATAAAATTTACAAAGGTAACATTTTCTCTGTAAACAACTTATACATTTAATGCAATAGCATTATAATTATCTTTTAAATGTAATAAACTTAGTGGGGTAGGGAAAGACATAGCATGTTCTTTGCTGTATCATCAAATCAAAAGATTTGCAATAGGATTAAGATACACAAAGATCAGATAGTAACACTCCATATTTTAAAATGTAATTCTAAGCAAAGAGGAAATTTTATATTTTACATGAATGGAAGTAAATTTTTTATCATTTATAATAATTAATATCCCCTTTTCCTTAGGAAGGAACCCATCAAATTATAGAATTTCTATAGGCATATGTCATTCTACATGTAATTTTATTTTTTGCAAAATATTTAATATATCGTGCTAAGCAAAGAAAGCCATTACTGCAGTTGCCTAAATTAACTTACTGAGTACCTCTGCATGCAGTCCTGCAGAATTCTCACTGGATAATTTCTGAGAAATTGGGAAAAAAACCAGAGTAATTTATAAAGACAAAAAGAGCATGCATATTGTGAATGTATTATTTAAAGATTTAAATAATAAACCTGCAAATATTTCAGCTTGCTTTTAGAGGTTTTAGAAAACAATTTTAAAGAATGAATTTAACATGATTTTACTGTTACTCCATAAACATAGGGAGTAATATTTCTCTAAAGATTTATAATTACATACATAAAGGAGAGGAAAATAGGAAATGACCTTCCCCAAAGCCTGATTTTTGATCATAAAATCATATCTGAAAATGTGAAGTTCAACCCTAGAATAGAAACTGTTGTTAAAAATTCCAAAACAAAATTAACACCTATGTTAGGTGCAATTATCAGTATTAAGAAAGAACTAAGCTAGGACTCATTTTTATTTTCATAGAAAAGTATGGTTTGCCAAATTTGTAAGGCACACAAATTATCACACAAAATGTTAGTATTTAAAAGCAGCCACAAGTAAACTATTTAATGAATTTTCCCTTTCTAAAAATCTTATTTTAAGAGAAAATCTCTTAGAATGAGTAGTTTTAAAATTTCACAGGAACAGCAAATATATCAACTGTATTCATCCTAGGTAATTACTTTCTTTGCAGGGCCATATACATTCTTGCAATCTAGCTGAAAATTGAAGCACACATCACAAACAGAATTGGATTAACAGAAAATGTTTTTTAAAAACCAGACCATATGAAGGAATACTTAAAAATACTGACATACATCTAAACCACCTAAACTTGCTGCTTTATAGACTGAACTGGGTTCTTTGCAAGTGCTTCTTTACAGGAATTTACGTCTGTGTACCTTGGTTCTGGCCAAATAAAATATTTTTTAAGAAATGGTTTAACTAACTATTTTCAGCCCTTCTGGTTTTGTTGGATTAATATGACATTGTTCCAATCCTTCAGAAATTAACACTTTACTGGAGGAGGTAGACGCTTAACTATAAAAAAAAAAAAAACAAAAAACAAAAACAAAAACCACACACACACAAAAAACATAGAAGTGCAGTAATTCAGATATGCCCAGGATGTGGGCTCATTGACAAAGGTCATTCAACCAATGTCTGGAGGAGGTGATATGGGAGCTGAGTCTAAAAGAAGAAGTTAGAGTAAGAGCAAAGAGGATGAACGTTAAGGAGCAGCATAAGATGCTGGGAAGGGCAGGACACTGCAAGAAGTTCAGAGTTGCTGGAGTGGAGTTGAGAGTCTCAAGGGCAGAGTAAATGACAAACAACCACCACTTTTGCCCACAAGGAATATAGTCTGCTCTAATAAAAGCTTGTCTGCTATAGACTAGTTGTGAGGAGCCACTGCAGGGGTCTAGCAGCAGGGTGACAGAAACAGATATGCATCCTTAATAGACTGCCTTGTGGCTGTGCAGAGGACAGAAAGCAGGGGAACAATCCACATAGGAGACTGAATAAGAGAGAGTTGAACAGGGATTGAGGCAGGTCAGTGATGGCAGGATGGAGAGGAAGATAAAGATTAGTAAAGTCCCCTTAAAAGTAATCAAGACTGATTCTAAGGAAGGAAAAAGGCTGAACACGCAGAATGATAATAAATATGAATGATTTCTTTTTACCTGAATCTGCCAAAAGTGTACCTTCATGAAGTGAAATCATACTGTAAAGTTGCCATTTTTCTTTTAATCAACTGCAACGAAGTCTAGGGAAATGTATACTACTTGGCAATTAGAACCCATATTTGTATCTGAATATTCTGTGTGAATGGGTCACATGCTGAGGACGTGGGAGAACATCACAACTTATCTGATGCTTCACAGTCCTCAGGGCTAAGTCTTAAAGCATTTCCACAGAAAGTGGAACAAAACAAAGGGAGCTTTTGTTCCTTAAAAACACATCTTTCTCTACTTCGATCATAGCGATTTATTCCAACATTCCAGGCATTTAATAGTTTTTTTATCACTTGCAAAAAATTACCTGTTTCCTAAACCTTTTCATACTCCTTAAGGAAAAAAAAAAAAAAAAAAAAAACTTGTATTTCCTTGATCTTGGCCAATAACTCAAGAATGCTCATATTTATTTCCCTCGAGCCACATGAATTCGTGATTGTGTATTTGGTTCCTACCGTTATCTAAGCAGCCCTTCACATTGCTACATAAATGTTAGTATTTTATCTTTGCTCAGCCTCACACTCATAATGTATCCTTATTGAAAACTCATTTGTTTGTAAATGTTAATTTATTCTGAAAGGGTATTCTGGGACAACATTACAAATTAAGAAGATGGGCTAAGAAAATAATTTGTATTTGCTTTGAATTATTCTGTAATTTTATTGTGCTGTGGAAAGAATGTAACAATTTAGTTGAGCATTCTCTCTAATAATGATGTATGAAGATGTAACATGGAGTTTATTTAAATACATCAAAAACCATCCCACAAAAATTAAAAAATATTAGCTGGGCATGGTGACTCACACCTGTAATGCCAGCACTTTGGGAGGCGAGGCTGGCGGATCGCTTGATCCCAGGAGCTGGAGACCAGCCTGGGCAACATGGCAAAACCTTGTCTCTTCAAAAAATACAAAAATTAGCCAGGCGTCATGGTGCACACCAAGCTACTTGGGAGGATCACTTGAGCCCCAGAGGTGGGGGTTGCAGTGAGCTGAGATCGCAGCATTGCACTGCAGCCTTGGTGACAGAGTGAGACTCTGTCTCAAAAAATTAAAAATAAAAATAAATTAGCCAGGCCCGGTGGAGGTGGGAGAATTGCTTGAGATCAGGAGTTTGAGGCAGTGAGTCATGATAGTGCCACTGCACTCCAGCCTGGGCAACAGAATGAGACCCCCAACTCTAAACAAAACAAAACAAAAGTCAAAAAAAGAACCGGCCCCACAAATCTCTATTTCTTTTCTTCATATGCATGGAGTACAAAATAATTCTTAGCTATAGAATTTGTAATACTATCTATTTACAAAATTAACAAATTTTTTATTCATTCTTTATTTTATTTGCAAAACTGATACCATAAAATTTGCTTCTTGCTCTTCAGAAGTTAAAAAAATTGTCTAAAGCAGTGTTTTTGAGGTTAAACCAAGCAGAGTTTATTTCAGAGGGTCTGAAGTTGGGGTAAAAAGCCTTAAACATTATGTGAGTTTCAGTTAACTGTGGCACAACTACAGTAAAACAATTTGGCTGATTTTGTTAAATTTTCATGAATATGAAGCTTTAATTAAACATCCTTTTACTGTGAGCTGGTATTTAACAAATAGCCTTCTATACAAAGTACACCAAAATACAATTTATTAATCGCTCAGAGAGTCATTTTAGTAATTCAAGCTACTAGAAATTTCCCCTCCTATCTCTGGTACTAAAGTCCCATCTAGAAATTGTGTTGCTGTTGTTGTTGCTGTTGCATGTCTACAATGAACTTAGTAAACAGCAATGTAGTCGCATGACAGAAGAGTGAAAACTATATGATTTGCTCTTAAAATTACAGGGTATCTGATGATTCTAGATAATATTAATACTTCTTTTTCACCTGGTCAATTAAGGTAGAAAGAAAACCTCCACAGAGGCTTAGCCAAAGGATGGGTTTGCTCAGCCATTCTGGGCCTTTCACCTGGCCTCCATGATGGAATGAAAGAGCCTGTGCTGGGAATGTGCCAGTGCTTGGTCTCTGCCTTGTGTAAGGTTGCTGGAGGACTGGCTGCAGCGCCACCGTTGCTTTCCCCCTCAAGAAAGTGTATAGGATCATGGTGGAGTGAATGGGTCGCTATTTTAGGAATAATTTTGTATCTGCTAGAATTTAGGTTTAAAAAGTAATTTCTAAACTTTAGATTTTTATTGCACTATGTTACTGGTTTGAAAAAAGTTACTTGTGACACATCAAGCAATTTTCACTGTGGTTCAGAACCACAGAACTGGATATTGTGTTTTAAGAGTAGACACTCCACCAAAACCTAATCAATCTTAAAAAAATAAAAAAGAATGGAAAAAAGTTGAATGGTCCTGAGCCAGAACAGTGATGGTAGGGATGGAATTATTCATGGCAGAAATTGTTTGAAGAATTCAGAATACCTTAAACTAGGATAGATAGATAGATAGATAGATAGATAGATAGATAGATAGACAGACAGACAGATAGATAGACAGATAGATGTAGATGTAGATATACCTATACAGATTGGCCATTTATCTCTTTGAATGCAGATAAAAGACTGGACCCTAAAACCAAACAGAACCGAATTTGTATCCCAGCTTTGTTAATTATTAGTTATGTGAGCTTCCTGCCCATTTAAGAGTTGGGATAACAATAATGCCTAAACATAATAATAACGTGACAAAACATACGACTGTTTTGATGGCCAAAGCAGCTGATTTTAATATTTTACATTTATTGAGTGCTTACTCTATAATGTTTTAAGTGCTTTCTATAAATTTCATTTAATCCTCAAACAAGCCTTTGAAATGGGTCTAGTTCTTATCCTTATTTTACAGATGAAGAAGGAACAACAAGGAACAATTAATTATGCATGAAAAGTAAGGTGTGTTGCATGGAAAGCTTGATACCTGAAACATAGACTCAATAAATGTTAACTGCTTTGCTCACAGAAGCTTAATTTAATGTCTAAGTAATGAACAGTACTCCAAAATAAGAGTACTTAAGTCTAAACTGTATTATGCTACATTTTCAAATTAATCAAAATCCAAATTGGCCATTTCATCCCAACATGAACTAAACTAAGTGGCTAAGAACAAAAATTTATGCTGTTAAAGTATTCTTATATTAAATAAACCTTCAGATCATCAAATTATAAATTCTTGAGATTAACAGAGCCATCATTTGTCCTTTAGTTGTGATATTTATATAACTTCTAATAGAGTGGGGAAATTGGCAATCTTCTAATTAACTTGATATAAGCAGCCAAGTAGGATAGCGTAACTCTCACGGTAAGAAAAAACATTAAACTTAAATTATTCATTCTAGAGGTCAAGAGAAGAGCCAAGAAAGGTCTTACTCAGCTGATAAAAATAAAAAAAAATATTTAAATTCCTTATTGGTCATTGGAGCAATTTGTGAATCTCTAAATGCATTTAACCACTGATCTCATCTTTAGTTACTGTTAATTTGAACCTGAGCAGTTATCTGATCAACGGTATTTCATACCACAAAGCAGACTAGAGAAAAATATTTTCACTTCCCTTTCCATAAAAGCTATTCCTTAAAAGAGAATCTGAATCTAAAATTTAGAAAGTCCCACCTGATTTCAGCTCTAATAGCTGATTCAGATTTTTAACCATTCATGTACCATCTTACCCTTAGTTTTTCCGAAGTGCCATCCTTATCTATAAGATTCAGCCAAAACAGTGTTAGAATGGGTACCTTCTGGGACTTCCAACAAGAAATCAATATAATCTCTAATTATGAGACTGTGTTACTGTTAACTCTATTCTGCCTTTTAAAGTATAATAAATCCTTAAGAAAACTTAAGTCAGCTGGGCATGGTGACTTACACCTGTAACCCCAGCACTGTCGGAGGCCAAGGCAGGATGACGGTTTGAGGCAGTAAGTTTGAAACCAGCCTGGGCAACATGGCAAGACCCCATCTCTACAACAATAAAAATTAAAAAAAAAATTAGCCAGGCATGGAAGTGCATGCCTGCAGTCCTAGCTACTCAGGATGCTGAGACAGGAGGATTGCCTGAGCCCAGGTTGCAGTGAGTTATGATCATGCCACTGCACTCCGGCACTACTGCCTGGGCAACAGAGTGATATCTTATCTCTAAAACAAGAAGAAGAAGAAGAAGAAAACATAGATCTATTTCCAAATTATCACGGAACATTTATTTTCTTTTCTCTTTTCCCTACTTAAACACCTTCAACATGTTCATATAATGCCCAGAAAATCCCCCCATAATTGCAACATTAAAAAAACAAACAAAACAAGCCAGATGCGGTGGCTCATGCCTACAATCCCAGCATTTTGGGAGGCTGAAGCGGGTGGATCATCTGAGGTCAGGAGTTTGAGACCAGCCTGAACAATATGGAGAAACCCTATCTTTACTCAAAACACAAAATTATCCAGGCGTGGTGGCACATGCCCGTAATCCCACCTACTCAGGAGGCTGAGGCAGGAGAATCGCTTGAAACCGGGAGGCGGAGGTTGTGGGGTGAGCCGAGATCACCTCATTGCACTCCAACCTAGGCAACAAGAGTGAAACTCTGCCTCAAAAAGAAAAAAAGTCTAAATACATTCATTTTTACTGTTGCTTTACATATTTGGGTTTTAAAATAAAGAATAACTTTATTCTGAAACTCTGACTTGATTACTTGAGTGGAAATCAATTACAAACATCAATGAACACACTTTTATTATTTATTTGTTTATTTTTGTAAAGACGGAGTCTCACTATGCTGCCCAGGCTCGTATTGAACTCCTGGCCTCAAGTAATCCTCCCACCTCAGCCTCCCAAAGTACTGGGATTACAGGCATGTGCAACCGTCCCCAGCTGATACACTTTGAAAATGTATTTTGTTTTACCAAGAACTTCTTTAGTAAAAATTGTATATGTTTAAGGTATACAACTTGATATTTAGATCTATGTATACATTGTGAAATAATTGCCATAATCAAGCTAATTAATATATCCATTTACCAATTACACCTCAGTAAAGCTGAAAAAAGGAACCCTTTCAATAAAACAACATAACAGGTAAAATAGTTAAAAATGTAAACATCAACATAAAACTGCAGTAACTAAACTCATGTCCTAAGTAATTTATTTTATTGTAATTCTCTTGACTTTCATTATCAAATATTTGTTCATCACTCCTGCCTTGCTTATTTTTCACAGAAGCCTAAGGAATTGTATCCTAATTTCTTCTAAGTTTTCTCATTCTGAAATTCATCTTAGATTACAGTTTGTCTTACCACCGTCAGCTGCTTTCACCATATATAGTTTAAGGTTTAAATCTAGGAATAAATCTAGAATTTGTATACCATATTTCAGAGAAGAAGCTGCTGAAATAAATAAAGTTGTGACCCACCATGAGTTATTGTGTCCTTTAACTTCTATATGGCCCTTTCCTCTTCCCTGGCATCCCATTTGCTCCTTCCACAGTTCAGATGGTACCCAGAAGTGCATAACTGGTAAAATCTAGGATAAATGAACATGGTGAATGGCCAGTAAAAATAACCATCCTATTTGAGCTGCAAAATCAATCCTCATTGAAGTACTTGTTTCACAGGGAAAAGATTACTCAATGATTCTTGAGGAGAATGAAATCATAAGACTGAACTCTACTTGACTTTAACGAACATCTGATTTATAGCTTAACAGTTTTACAGAATGAGTTAAAAGAATTTTACCTCAACTTCACAGTGATGAACATGACAAGATATGAAATTAAAGAATGATACCACGATTAACCTCAAATAAATATCAGACTTTGGAAGCGGGAGCAGTAAACTGATTGATTATCTTCATCTTTGATAGAGTTTTATCACTAGAGCTACTAATATGTGGCATTGAAGTGTCAATCATTATTTAGTGCTAAAATTACTACTATGAATATATTTTTCTTCTTTATGAAACAGATGTATTCTTGAAGCTTTGAAAAAATAAATTTCATATAGTAAGCCATATTTAAGATGCTGGGAGTGTTCCTATGCAAAGGTGTTTCCAATTATAAATCCAAGTATACCTCTATTTTTAAAAATCCCCAGCTTACTATATATTTTTAAGTCTATGTTTTAATATGCCAGATTTTCTTAAAGCAGATAACCCATAAATAACACTAATTTATGCAGTTCTTTGATTGTGGCCCACTAAGAGATAATATAAAGAGTTGCCACTCAGCATCACACAAACATGTTGGAGAAAAATTGCAAAATAGATCTTGCCCATTTATTAACCTGCATATTTTTTGAAAATGTCTTATTATTCTTCTGTAATTATCTCATGCGAGCCCAACATATTAATTTAAAAAGGAAATAGATTATGTAAAAATTATGATGAATAGGGTATAAGAGAAAACATCTTGCTCATAAAATGCCTAATATTAAAAATATTTTTTGCACCCATATTTTATCAAGTATTGTTTGTAGATTTATATGTGGTTAATAGTTTGACAATTTTTCTCATTACTATAATTCATTTTATTAAAATGTTATTTTCACTGCTGTATAATATTCCACTGTTTGCCCATGTTACTAATGAGGGCCACTTAAATTACTTCCAGGTTTTCACTATTAAAGCCATTGCTGCGAACAACCTTGTAGATATTTTTGTGCACATGTGTAAGAGTTTCTCATGCAGAGAAGTGAAATTGCTGGGCCATAGGATATACATTCTCCCAAATTTATTTGTTTCTTCCAAATTGGTCTACTAGATATTTGTACCTTCTTACCAGCAATTTAATAGCCACATTCTCTTCTCAAGTTAAAATAAACTAAAACTGCAAGCATCAATATGGTTGAATCTCTCAAAACATTACTTTTGGCTCACTTTTTAAAAAATTGTTAACCTTTCTTTATTTTTTAGTTTTTTAGAGACAGAAACTTGCTATATTGCCCAGGCTGGCCTTGAACTTCTGGGCTCAAGCTATCCTCCCACCTTAGCTTCATGAATAGCTGGGATCAGATGCATGAGGCACCTCACCCAGCTCTTGAAAACCTTATTTTTGAATGAAACAATTTAAGTACAAGTTTAAATCTTCCCAAAACAAGTGTATATGTGTATATGTGTATGTGTACACATATATATTTATATAAAATCATACATAATACTGATAATCCAATATAAGTAATAGTATACATTATAAACACAGTCATGCACAGCTAACTGGCATGTATATGTTCTGAGAAGTGTTGTTAGATGATTTTTGTCATTGTGTGAACATTTTAAGATAGAAACATTCAGAGAGGAAAAGAGGTGAATGGGATGGACAGGTGGGGTTTCAGCAACCTCTGTAAGCTTTGTTCTGTTGTAAGAAAATCTGAAGGAAATGTGACAGGATGGTGGCACCATTTTATATAAGAGGGAAGTACGAGAATATTTATTGTTTTCTGTACTTTTCAGTAAGCTTAAAAAATCATAAAGCAAAAATAGAAATAAAAATGTTTTGAGTTTAGGTAAAAACTAAGGTCCTTTTGAAATAGCATTTAAGTCATGAAATACAGACACATGATGCTATGTTTTACAACAATGGTCATTTATGTGTACAAATATCTTGACGGCAAGTTGTCCTAGAATATAGAAGTATATGTACAATGCAGCACTAATCACAATAGCAAAGACATAGAATCGACCTAGGTGCCCACCATCAGTGGATTGGATAAAAAGAAATGTGGTACATATATGTCATGGAATACTACACAGCCATAAAAATGAATGAAACCATATCCTTTGCAGCAATACAGATGCAGCTGGAGGCTATTTTCCTAAGTGAATTAACTCAGAAATAAAAAAACCAGTACCACAAGTTCTCAGTGAGATTTATAAGTGGGAGCTAAACATTGGGTACTGATGGTCATAAAGATGGCATCAACAGACATGGGGAACTAATAGAGCAGGGAAAGGTTTTAAAACTGTTGGGTACTATGCTCAGTACCTGGGTGGTGGAATTATTTGCATCCCAAACTTCAGCATCATGCAATATACTCATGTAACAAACCCACATATGTATGCCCTGCATCTAAAATAAAAGTTGAAATTATTTTTAAAAAGGTGTAGTTCCAGTATCATGACAATATCACATTTCTTGAGGTAGTCTGTCCAGGTATTCTTGCCTTGGTCCTCACTGCCATTCTATGAAGTAGTCAGGGTGGCACAACCACCTTTATCTTATATATGAGGAAATTCAGCCTCAGTGAGCTTCATCGACTTGCCCACTATCAGCTGTAGAGTTAATTTGGGCCCAGGTCAACACTAGAGCCCAGAACTCCTCCCCAGGCCAATGCTTTTTCTCCTAACTCTGCCACACAACCCCTCTGCATCTCTCAATCCATGAGAAGAAAGGACAGGCACAAAGTAAGGATGCATCTGTTACATATCAAGCCTTCAGACCAAAATAACAGAAACCATCCATTATGCAGCTAGTTTATCTGCAGACCAAGTCTTCCTGCCCAGCCAGAGGGGAGCACAACCCTAGGCAAGGCCTCTCTGAGGGCCCCTTCTAAGGGACACAGATGTTGCATATTTCTTGTGCTACTATTCCTCATAGAAATGATAAATTGTGAAATATGGAAGAGAGTAATTACTAGGAAAAAAGGATGCATTTACTTGATCAAAAAATGTATAATTTCTTACTACATCCTCAGTGACCCTGTAGCTTAAAACAGGGTAGGCTGGAATGGGACTGTCCTAGTTTTTACTCGGCAGAAGACAGCTGGCATTCATGTGTAATGACCCATAAGAAAAATTAAATCTAAAACTTCAAGTTAATCAGTGTTCTCCAAAATTCAGCGAAAAATAAATAAAAGAGAAACATGGGATTCTGACACCTTCAGAAACTAAACATCTGAAGCTGTAAATTTCTCTCTTTACTCTAGCAGTTCTACTTTCAAAACTGTGAACCAACTGTGAAATAACTGATTTTGGGAAGAATTAAAAGATAAGTCTTAGAAACAGCTAATATAAATGTCCCTCTCCAAATTAAATCAGTGGGGTGCTAGTTTTAATGTCTCTTCTTATTAGCTCATAATTAGGATTCTGTATAAGCAATTACAATATTCACGTCTCTGGAATAGTTTAGGTGGAGTTTTGACCTATGGTGGTACAATTTAAACAACCAGTAATAGCCAGTCCTACAATTCTATGATTAGGGCTTCCTTTACTGGGCCCTAACATTTATTTCATTTTCCTGCAATCTTCCCCCCTTTTTTTTCCTCCAGAGAAAAACTTTTACTCCCTTGCTCTGCTAAAGAATCCTGTATCCTATTACTAACAGCTTTGTTATGTTTTGTTTTCTAACAAAGGAGACCTTATGAAGTGAACCTACCAGCACTAAGGTTCAAATGGCCTAATTGCCAAATCCACTTTTTCAAGTCTCATCCTACAGCCCTAGCAGGATTTGGCAGTCCTTATCAACTCTTCTATCTTAAAATCTCTCCACATTTTCCTCCCAAACACACTCCCCTGATTCTCTTCTAACTCTCTAAACACTCCTTCCAAGTCTCGTGTGCATATTTCTCCTCTTTTTCATATTCATGTATGCTTTTAATAATTCCTTCCTTCTTCTTGCTTGTTTTCTTATTCCACATGCTTCCTTTGGGTTCTCCTACCCATTTCCTATGGCTTTAATTATTATCTATAAGTTAGTACCACATAAATCTATACTTCACAGTTAGTCTCTTTTTTGAAAACTTAAGCCCAATCCATTCTCTGTATTGCTATTAGAAATATTCTTTTTTAAAAATAATCCCTTTCCAGTCAATTTATCTACAGAAAATAAATTATAAAAATAATTCCACCTCCTCATTCTTTTTTGAAAAATGTGATGGCTCCTTTGCCTGAAGGACAAAGTCCAAATTTCTTAGTGTTGCATACAAAACATTCTACAGTATGTCTTTGCATACTTTTCCAGTCTCATAATTCCTGCACCATATTACAGCCAGGCCTCACCAGCCCTCCTTCATTCCTTTGTGTCTTTGCTACATTGACCAAATTTCTACGATCAAGAGCATCAGGACATAAGGTCTGATAAGCAAACTTCTACGAGGGTAAAAGGACTCACTTGGAGTCTAGACTGTCCTGAGAAACCTGGAACATTAAGTTGACATTTTCCTGCAGAGGCCATTCCTAGCTGTGCCTACAGAGTTTCATTTTGTTCTTCATCATCGTAGAAAATTTCAAAATGTTCACACTTACATGTAATGTATTTGCAGAATCTCATATTAAAAAAAAACCCATGGTAAGAAGAAAAATATTCCTCTAGCTGAGTTAACCAACAAATTAATTCTAGAAGTGTAGAGGAAGGAAAGAGACATTCAAATACGTGCAATGAAACAGATCAGTTGCATGAACATTGATAATCAAGGAAGGAATGCTGCTGCAGGCAGATGTTTCTCGCACAACCTGCAAACTCCAAACCATCCTGCAAGCTAAATGTGACTTACTCAGTGAATATGTTTCTCACTCTGTGCTCCTATAACATCAAATTTATGCCTTGATTATAGCCCACAGTATACTTATCTGTAATGACTTGATTTTATGTCCATCTTCCCAGTCTGTGAGCTCCTTGTAGATAGGCAAAACACCTGGCATCGAGCAGATGCTCATAAAGGAGTAATGAACTCACCCTTTAGAAACAGCATTGCCTCGGACACTATAAAGTTTTTAAAAACCTTTCTGAAATCATAGCAATGAATACATTAAGTGCAATTTGGTCAAAGAAATTATGAACACTGTTATAACACATTCTATATGAAGACTCTCTCATTAAACCAACATGTTCATAAAACAATCTGTACTGACATGGAGTTAGAGATAACTGACCCAGGACACTACAAGTTCTCCAAATAGCATAAAGTAATTCTACTGACACAAAATATTTATGCTTGAAAATCCAAGCTTAAAAAGCTGACAAATATTTCTATCACAGTCTCACTTCCATTTTGTCAAAATCCACTAAGAACTAATTACATGAATTCATATTACAAAAGAAAGTCTTGCCCCAGTGAACAGTGTTAATTTTCTAGCTATGAAAGGTGGAAATGCAGAGTGCCCAGGAGATAAGGACATCTGTCCAAAATGCCAGGCAGTTACCAAAAAAGTTATTATAGTAATTCTTTTTCTTATTTTCCCATCTCTAATATTCCTGTTTCTGTTCCTTTCTTGATATTTCACATTTGTACAACTTCCTTCTCTACAATTTAGCTCTTTATTTAGCTCACAAAGTAGGCATTATACTAAGGAGGTAGAGTATTCGTCTTTGGCGTCAGTACCAGTTGCCCTTAGCAACCACTACTTGAAGGGAAACCTTATTTTCATCTGCTAACTCCAAATAGGACTAAAGGGTCAACTGCAGAGCAATTGTAAACGGCAGGTATTAAACTGGAAAATTGCTCAATGTAGGACCCTCTTTCATTTGAATTATTCCAGTGGCATTGGGTGTTTTGTTCACAAATATTTCATAAGTCACAGGATTTATAAATCGGTTTTTAAATGATACTTATGAAAAGTAGAACTACACATTCCAACTTGAGATCTCTTTATTATTGGAGCTATGGAGAGGAATCACATAATTAACACAAGTCTAATGCAAACAAAGATAAGTGAAGGGAATATTCTTTTCAAATATATTATGCCAAATACTCTGAAACTATAACTCCTTTTGAATTTACTGATTTTTGAGTTCAAGTTTCCAAAAACCTATGCTAAGAAGCAAAGCCAGTTTGCTCTCTATTATTAGTTTAAGCTAATAAACACAGTGGTTAAGAGGCTAATAATTCTGAATATTTTGAATCATTTTCTGATACATAACAATTCTTTAGGAAATATTAAGGAAAACATAAGAGATAAAGGATGCATATAATTTTCATTATTTTTATAATTCTTAAAGGACATCTATATATAATTTATATACGGTATTCTAAATGAAATTATACTTTAGCATCTTTCCTATGAAGAATGGAAAAAAAACTGCAAAAGAACACATACAGTTTCACTATTGCTGTGGCTTAAGAAATAAAAAGTATTGCACTATTAGGCTTTTTTTTTTTTTTTTTCTTAATAACAGATTTCAGGAGGCATGGGCTGTCCCATATGAGAGTTCTGCATGTGGTTGGGGGAACAGATGTTGACAGCAGCAGCAGCAACCTTTATGTTGACACTTCACAGGCTTTGCCTCTTCTGTAAATCTTTTGTAGATTTACAAGTAACTGGGAACATCAATGTTTTACATTAAGTAAACTTGATTCAATAGTAGGTGACAAGAAATTTTACTAGTCCTCTGTCCACAACTGTAAATAGGGAACAAACTTTCCTTTCATGAAACACACAATTCAGTGAGGGAGATGAGGTAAAGAGAAGAGCGGGAACCAAAGAACAGAGATTCAAAAGAAGGTAAAAAAAAATTTAGGAAGAGTAACTTGAAAATATGATGATGATGATGATGATGATGATGATGATGAAATTGTATTAATAAACATAGGACAGAAACTATGTTTGACTGTAACAAATTAATTCTGTGGAAACAGCATGTTTTCTTTTTCTTTTCTTTTCTTTTTTGTTTTTTTGAAAATGGGATCTCGGCTCGCTGCAACCTCTGCCTCCTGGGTTCAGGTGATTCTCTTGCCTCAGCCTCCTGAGTAGCTGAGACTACAGCACCCGCCACCATACCCAGCTAATTTTGATATTTTTAGTAGAGACGGGGTTTCACCATGTTAGCCAGGCTGGTGTCAAACTCCTGGTCTCAAGTGATCCGCTCACCTCAGCCTCCCAAAGTGCTGGGATTATAGATGTGAGCAACCGTGCCTGGCCATTTTCATGCTTTTGTAAGCCACTCCAGCTAAATCTGGAAATTCAAGTTACAAGTTTAATCTTGTACTCTTTAAGTAACTCTGAAATAACTAAATAACCCTTGAAACAGAAGAAAAATCAGTTACCCAATCAGATTACCATCAACTTACTATGGGTTTTTGTTTTGTTTTTCACTTTCCTGTTGCACTGAGGTTGAAAACACACACACACACACACACACACACACACACTTGTTTTTGACTAGAAAAACTAAATATAGCTAAGTTATTTTCAAATTGCATGCAATGTCACTGAATTATAATGTATTTCAAGTATGTAAATTTTACTACAGTACCAATAATTTTAAAACTTTTACCATTTGCCTAATACTTTGTGAGTATAAGTATATATAATACTCCAATTTTTAGTTAAACACAAATTCTCAGCTACTACAAAGTCTGCCACCTCTGAAACTTTCTAAAGGGACTGAAATGCTCCAGTGTGGGTCTCTCACAAATGTGTTTTACTCTGTTAGCCAGGCTGCTGCTTGGGATTCCCCATCGGCCAGATGCTCCTTAACTTTTCTGGGTCGATGCTCCCTCATCCAGTCCTCCTTGGACAAATGACCACTTTGGATGAGTTAGGGCTGTTGCTTGAGATCAAAGAATGCTTCTTTTTGGTGGAGATTTTCTGTTTTGTTTTTTCTGTGTGAAGGCCAGCTATGTACCAGAAGAATTAGACTCATGACTTAAGGTCCCTTAGTCACTGTCCCCTCGTCTCTGCTCTTACTCATTCTGTTCCGCCATTGACGCTTGAAAGCACCACAGGTTTGTAGAGCTATGGGAGTAGCTGCACGGTTTTTGTTTTCTAACCAGGACTCCAGACAGTTATATCTGTTAAGTTCATTTACTTTAAACCTCAAAATTAACTGCAAATAGGCCATCAATAAATTCCCAACTGCAAGAACTTTGAGTGAGTAATGAACACTTAATGACTTAAGGTTACATTTTTAATAGTCAAAACTCTTTAATTATTGTATAGCTATAATGTCCGTCTCACTCTAAAGAATTGTTTTTACTCTAACATGTGCTCTGTTTTGCTATGAAATATTTCTTGAGGTAATAAGTTTTCACCAAGCTTATATTTTTGGGCAACTCAGATACAATGAGAAAAAAACACACCAAAAGACCAAAAATTTTTAAAACTCACTTTTCTTGCAATCATAGACATTTTTCATTATTATAGAACATTCAAACAAGTTAGGTGGACAAATATTGTCTATAGATAAATGAGATGCAATTTTAATAAAGAATTTGAAGAATGACATTAAATGCTGTCTGAAACCTTTTACATTTTTTAATGTATGACCATACTCCATATATACTTAGATAACTTATCCAGAAATCTCAACTGTATTGAACATTGCTGAGAGAAATAAACAATAATTTTAACAGATATGATGACAGTAAAAATTGATTGCATATGTTTTGGCACTAAAACTCATATATTTATTTACAAGCGGGAACTCCATGCTGCCACAGAGACCTGTAAATTCTCCTTTTAGGTATACTGTAATTTGGATCAGTTTCTTCATCTGGTTTCCCAAAGCATAAACAATAAGAAGCTGCAAATGAAGAAGAATAAAGATATAGAAATGCTGGAAGTAAACTTGGATCCTAGTCTGGACTTAGATAATGGGAAAGAAAGAAACTCTCTTAAAAGAGTGAACTTTAAGAACCTAGTAATCTGGGAGATCTTGAAGAGCCCCTGAAGGTGCTGTGTTGCACAAAAGAAGATGTTCTGAATGCTATTTCTGAAACCTCAAATCAAGTGTGAACTCTGCTCAGTGTAGTTAGATTAAGAAAGTAACGTAACATGCATTTAGAACACTTTAAAGAGTGATCAGTATTGGGAGGCCGAGGCAGGTAGATCACGAGGTCAAGAAATTGAGACCATCATGGCCAATATGGTGAAACCCGTCTCTACTAAAAATTACAAAAATTAGCTGGGCGTGGTGATGTGCACGGGTAGTCCCAGCTACTTGGGAGGCTGAGGCAGGAGAATCGCTTGAACCTGGGAGGCGGAGGTTGCAATGAGCTGAGATCACACCACTGCATTTCAGCCTGGGGGACAGAGAGAGATTCCATCTCAAAAAAAAAAAAAAAAAAAAAAAAAAAAAGTGATCAATAAAATGGCTAGCATTTTGCAAATCAGAGCTCTTATGGGTTGTTTTCACTTCTTAGGAAAAATATTTCATTTGTTTTTCCTAGAAAAAGCCAAATAAATGAAACATCATTCTACAGTTTGAGACACAATGCTTATAATATAAACAGAAGTAAAATGTTACTCAGGACTTTCCTAAACTTACTTTGTATCTGTCATTTGCCTAGCACTTCAAGTTTGCTTTCACTTTTTATCTCCTTAAATCCCCATAATGTTCTTCCCGGTCCAAATCAGATGGCTTTTTTTCTGAACTTCTTGGAGCACTGTAAATATGGTCACATGTATTGTCATTGTCGACTCACTGTCTGTCTCAACTAGCCATGTGCTCCTTGAAGGCAGGGCCTATGGTTCCTTTTGTCTCTGTTGTCCTCAGGATAGTGTTTGGAGCATGGTAGACACTCAATATGTTTGCTGAACAGATTAAATAGAAGTATAGGTCATGACCTCTCTGCTAAGGAGTTCATAGCTTTTCTGGGGAAGGTAGATAAGACATAAATAATAGAAATAACATAATGAGGAAGATGATTTTCCGCTCAAATATGTGGTCCAGACAATCAACGTCAGTGGAAACAGAGCAGAGAGCAATATTGGCTTAAATGTTCAGTAAAGCTTCATACACAGCCTTGAAGAATCTTGGTGTTGATGCTACTTCTGGCTGCTCAAGGTAACTCATCTTCACTATCTAAATGTAATTTATAGATTCTATAAATTAAATACAAGAGTTATACAATTAACTGATAAATTAAGAACTGTCCTAAAATATATTTAATTACACACACACATTCTAAATCTGAATTATTCAGATTATATTTACAGTGACAAAAATCAGTAGATAATTATATAGGATCATATCATTTAGCCCTTTTATGACTTTCTGAGATATGTTCCCTTATTTGATAGACTAACCTAATTTTTTCTGAAGAAATAAACAGATACAGAACACCTGAGTAACATTAAAAGAAGGAACAAAACAATAAAATCAAACAAAGATATTAGATTCTTATCTCATAACATGTACCACAATAGTCCCAGATGTATTAAAGACTTAAAAGTTAAAAAAAAAAAAATAACCCATAAAGATTCGCAAAGTAAAGATGGGCAGTGAAGTAATTTATAATTTCATCTTAGAGATGCAATATAGGACACATTTTTAAAAGTTATGAAAAATAAAAATACCCTTAACAAAAATCAAGATACAAGACAAACTGGCAAAAGTATTTACAGCTTACATCAAAGAAAAATGACAATTTTCACATACACATATGAAACAATAAAAGGATCATCAATCCAACAGAAAAGTGGGTATACTGTGAATAGCTACTTCTTAGAAAAATAAAGTGCTAATAGTTACTAAACATATGAAATGTTCATTAACCTCATATATTAACAAGAGAAATGTAAATTAAAACTATATTGAGCTATCATTTTGACCTATCAGCTCAAGGAAACATCACAAAATTTGATAATATACTTTGTTGGCAAGGTTCAAAGTCTTACTCTTTCTTATATTGGAAACGGGTAGGACCCCATGTGAAGCAATAGCAAATCTGCCAAAATTTTACACAGTTCGACCCAGTCATGTTATGAACTGAATTTTCAACATATTAAAGTCCATATGTTGAAGCATGAGCCCCCAATGTGATATTATTAGGAGGTGGGACATTTGGGAGGTAAATCAGGTTTCGATGAGGTCATGAAGATGAAGCCCCATAATGGGGTCAACATCCTTGAAAAAGAAGAGACACCACAGCTCTCTCTCTCTAAGCATGCACAAAGAAGAGGTCACATGATCACGCAGCTAGGTGGCAACTAACTGCAAGCTAGGAAGAGGACCCTTACTAAGAATCAAATCTGTTGGCATTTTGATCTAGGACTTTCCTGCCTCTAGAACTGTGAGAAATAAATGTCTATTGTTTAAGCCACTCAGCAATGGTATTTTCTTAGAGGAGCCCAAGATACATTTATAGGAAGTTATCCTCTTGATAACTAACACACAAGTAAAATGACATTCATATAAGCATTTTCATTGAAATATGATAGATGATATTAGAAATAATTGAAGGCAGTTAAATAACTTAGTTCATATCAATTTGATGGAATTCTGTGTACTATGAAAATGAGTAAGGCAGTACTGTATAAACTGGTAAGGCATAATACAGTGTGTATTATATAACATTTATGAAAAGAAGTAAACCTTACATCGATAGTGATAATGTATACAACATCTCTGAAGGATATAAAAAATGCAAGGATAGTAGTTGTCTCTGTAGTAGGAAATTGGTTGTCGGGGGCCAGGAATGGGGTGGAAGAATTCTCACTGTTAACCATCAAACATCTTTTGATTTAGTATTATATGCATATATATCCAGTTCAAAAGAAAAGAAACAGAACCAGTATATGTTGGAATGCATATAATTTTGTTAACTAAAAACTGAGCTTCTATTCAGAACAGTATGTTTCTCTTGACTGAGGGATTTCTTCTAAGCAAACTACTTAGTGAGTAGCCAGAAACTTTTTGTATCCAGACAGAAATCATTGAATTAGGACCTCAGCTCTTTGGGTCCAGGCTTTCAATACAGGTTACTAAAATAGATAAAATAGAACTTACGAACCAAATCAGAGTTTGCCTGGATTCATTCAATCATTCCGCACAACACATAGCCCTACACTCTCTCTCTTCATCTTTTTAATGACCTTTGCTCTTTTTTGCTCAGTGTGCTTATTTGTGCTTGTTTCGTTTTTGGCCTGAAGTACAAACAAACAATATAGAGGGAGGGACAATGGTGTAGGCCAAGAGATGTAGCCCAATGGAAATGTTTCTTAAGAATTACAAAGCGGAGAAATGGAACAATGCCTAGGGGCCTCAGAAATACACAGACACACACGCATACACACAGAAATACATGCATACACACACACAGACACATATGCATACACACACATTCTTTATCATATGCCAGCATTATTAATTCACATTAACAAATGTAACTTTTTGTTATTTCATAAATTAATATGTCAATATTTGGAAGATTTTCATAACTAGTGAACTAAAACTTTCCAAATGACAATGCATAGAATTACATAGATAACATGGGTAAAGGCCCATTCAAAGTGCATGAAAACAACACTTTTTTTCTTGCATTATAATTTTTGATTGACAGACAATTGTACCTATTTTGGAGATACAGTGTGATATTTTGATAGACGTATACAATGGGTAATGATCAATATCAGGGTCTGATACTAATGCCCAGGTGGCAGAGGCAAGTCTATCTCAAAGACACTGATGAAAGATTTTTGGAAACTTTCACTGTCTGCCTCTGTGGATGGAGTTTTCCAGGCAAAATAGTTAAGAAATAGTTTCTTGGAAAGAAACCACAATACTTTGTCGGTGCAGGCTCTCACTCCACTACATGGATGTGCCTTAAAATTGGCAAGCAACTAGGATCTTTTCTGTAGATAACCTCCAGTGTCAGGGAAGTGTAGGATGCCATTGCTGCCAGTGTACACAAAAGCCTCAGGATCTGACTGAGGAAGGATCTTGAATGAATAAGGACCTTGGTGACTATGGATGGTGGAACCACGCTCATTCAGAATAGAAAGGCTGAGAGAACAATGTCGGGCTTTTTGTTTTTGCTTTATAGAGACCACGTGATCATGCCATGTGCATAATAGGTAATGATTATACATACATGAACAGAGTTTTCTTGTAGGGTTTGGAATCAAAGGCCTGTGTGTTGACATTGACCATGTGGGTTGGTAAACTAAGTCTCAGTTTCATTATTACTAAAATAAAGATACCAATGGCTTTCTCACAGGTTAAGACTTTCCACGAGGACAGAAATGACGTGAAAACATAAAAGAAAAACTAGCTGTTAACAACAATTATAAAATTATAAGCTCCAGACAATGTAAACCTAAAAATTTTGACGTACTTACTTTATTCATCATAACTTGGTAAGTTGGTAAGCAGTTACACAAATGGAATTCTTTTTTTTTTTTTTTTTTTTTTAACCACACCAAACACTTGAACCCAGGCATTCCTAAGAGACATCTAAACCATGTACAGTTAAGATCAGCTGGGCAAGAGTAAAAGTATATGTGGGCTGGGCGCAGTGGCTCACGCCTGCAATCCCAGCACTTCGGGAGGCTGAGGCGGGCGGATCACGACGTCAAGAGATCGAGACCATCCTGGCTAACACGGTGAAACCCCATCTCTACTAAAAATACAAAAAATTTACCGAGCGTGGTGGCGGGCACCTGTATTCCCAGCTACTCCGGAGGCTGAGACAGGAGAATGGCATGAACCCAGGAGGCGGAGCTTGCAGTGAACCGAGATTGCACCACTGCACTCCAGCCTGGGCGACAGAGCAAGACTCTGTCTCAAAAAAAAAAAAAAAAAAAAAAGTAAATGTGGCTAACAAACACTTGCTTCGAGCTCCCACCAAAGACCAGAGTCCAAGAGTGCGTGAGAATGTGTGTGCTGATTTATCCCTCCTCTGACCACAGAAATACCTGAAAATGCGGGATTCTGAGAGCCTCAGAGAGTCTGACAGCAAAGGCTTGGCTTTGGAGTTCAGACACATTTTAGTTCGAGAACTAGTTTTAACACTTAGTATTTGTATGAACTTGAGTTAATTACCCATAATTTCTCCACTTACAAAATTGTGGTAAAACACGTGAAGCAGTAAGGACTCCATCTTCCATCCTCTGCATCCAGGCCAAGGAAGACACTCTGAGTTAACAAATCACATATGACTGAGGGCAGAGCCATCCTTAAAGAAGGTGTCTTCTCCAGAGAAGGTAGTGAGACATCTCTAGGTGGGGTAGCCATCAGCTCCTCTTTTCAACATAAAAACGTAAAGAGGCTCCTGGAGGAGCCTTTCTCCTCTCTCTTTGGTTAAGTGTTAAAAAATCAGCAGATTAGGTCTTTCCCTTCCACAACCCTTTCATCCTCACCACCCTGGCCTTGACCAATTAAAGACTCACTGGAGCTCCTAAAATAGAAGATACCAGGAATAATCTATTTTCATTATGAATTAATTTAAAGAGCTTACTTTCATGATTCTTTAAAGAGATAGAAAATTTATTAAGAGCAAAATAGGGGTATAAGAGGAGTCCTTTGAGGGCTGGATTCCTGTGAGAGGGAAAGAGGCCACGGCAGAGAACTTGGACGGCCAAGATTGGGTTGAAGCACTTGATGTCTGAGCACTGAAGGGAAGGTCAGAAAAGCAGAATGGAAGGAAGCAACGAAGACACAAGTGTGGGGGCCAAAGGAAAAGAAAAAGGGACAAATCCTGTTTTGTAAACTGAAAATAAGGAGAGAATCTGAGGATAGTAGAGCTGGAAGAAATTTAGAAGATTATCACTTCCAGGACCTTCAGAAGCAAACACCTTTAGGGGTCAGGCAGGGAGTGTTAATCAGGGAAGTTGGCTGGTTGTGATACAATAGATATTGGAGGAGACTATGGAGAACTAGAGCAAGCATTTTGTTCCTAAAAACAATATAGAGGATTTTTTGTTTTGTTTTGTTTTGTTTTTTTTAATACTGTGCTGGCCAAAGAACATAACCACGCGAGGAATTTGTCCAATCCCTGTAATGTTACAGATGGGACTGCTGAGCATTAAAATATATAAGGAAATGTTTTACGATGCGGCCTTGGACAGAGATAACTCTACTGGGGCTCTTTTCTCCACATACTGCAAAGCTGGGACCATGGATCTGAAGGATCTCACAAGAAGGAGGTCACTCCAGGAAATCCTCAAGTCCTGGGGAACTCCAGGATTTTTTCAGTTCCCCCTTAGGGAAGAACTCATTTTATTCTCCAAGACAACCCAGGAGCAAGTCTAGGATGGGTCTAGAGAAACCTCAAGGGAAAATTTAAATATTTTAGACTGACTCCATATTCTATAAGTTAGAAAGGGGCACTGAAGGTATTGAAAGGGAATGGTTCACAGGTTTATCCCATGAAAACTCTATCACATCTTCTGAATGTCCTATCACACTATGATGGTGATAAGCTGTGGGGATAAGCTTAAAGGGGCAACTGTGAAGGCACAAGATCCAGAACAAAAGCTGGTAAAACAGGTTTACTTAGGGCATGCATGCAGAGGCTGCATCTTTTGGGCCACATAAGTCATACTGTCATCAATATTATGGATTTGAAGCATCTATGGTTTTAATGTCAAACATTAATTATCCATCCTTGACTAGTTCAAAGAGAGAAATTTTGAATCTGGGTTTGAATTTCAGTTCTGCTACTTATTAGCTAGCTGACACAAGGAAAAAATTACTTCACTCTTCAGTGGCATACTTTTCCCGCCTGTAAAATAGAGATAATAAAACTTATCCAGGAGGGTTGTGATGCTAAGAGGTAACATGTAGATGCAAAGAGCCCAACAGAGAATAATTACTCAATGAATAAAAGCTGTTATTATCTCTTATCATTATTGTTATTGTTATCATAATAGTAGTTACAGACTAGCATCATCACACAGCAAGCCTCCATTGCTTTCTTCTCACATACACAGAAAGCCCCATTGCTTTCTTCTCACGTCCTCAATGTAACTTCCCAAACATGCAGGATCTGTGTGCTCTCTGAGAGCTCTAATAAATGCACAGCTCACTCAACTTGCATCCTGGTTTACAGAAGCAAGTAACAGGAGAAGCAGGACTTTCATAGCCCTTCCACACTTTTTTACTCAAGCGCTTTGGTATACAATTACTAAGCAGTGTTTCCAGCAGCTTGTGATTTGCAGTAAGTAATTGCAGTCTAGTGCTCTTTCTTCTGTTGCCACTTGCTAAACACCCACTTAAAAGTATCAGATCACAAAATTCACTACAAATTGAAATTTATGTTTCCTTTTGGGTTATTTGGGACTAATCCAACAAAGTCAACAAGGAAACACAATGTAATGTATACTTTTAGTTTCATAACACTACCTTGGTTATTTTTATACTTAATTGAAACGGGATATTTCCTCTTATATTTTTGTTAATGTGGATTTGGAGGGGGGGGTTCTAGACAATGAATTTACACTACCAAATGTTAGGCAAAGTAACGAGAAGCAAAATTAACTTACTGAAGCATTTTAATGAGTAAAAAATGGTTATCTATTGCCTAAATAAGTCAAGGTTTTTCTTTCTAAAGGTATCTTCATTTCATTGGCTGTGATTTTGTTTAATTTGAGAGAGAAGGCAAGAGTGTTATCCTCCAGTTGGAAACTAGCATGGATGGTATTCCTGCTCCTACTCTTCAGAATTTTAGTATGAACAAAATAAGCTGATCCAAACACACATTAACTGACTGGTGGATAAACACACTGTGGTATATCCACACAACTGAATATTATTTAGCAGCAAAAAGAAATGAAACATTCATACATGCTACACCATGAATGTACCTTGAAAACATCAAGTGAAAGAAAAGGCACAAAGGGCCACATATTACATGATTCTATTTATACCAAATGTCCAGAATAGGCAAACACATAGAGATAAAAAATGGATAGAAGGTTACCTAGGAAAGGGGTGGTGGTAGGGGATGCAGAGTACTGCTTATGGACAAGGAGGCTTCTTTTTCAGAAAAATAAAAATATTTTGGAATTCCATAGTGATAACGGTTGTTTAGCTCTGTGGATATCCTAAAACCCACTGAATTTTATACTTTTTAAAAAATTTTTTATTTTTGAGACAGAGCCTTGCTCTGTCACCCAGCCCAGGCTGGAGTGCAGTGGCACGATCTCGGCTCACTGCAACCTCTGCCTCCTATGTTCAAGCTATCCTCCTGCCTCAGCCTTCTGAGTAGCTGGGATTACAGGCATACGTCACCACATCCGGCTAATTTTTGTAATTTTAGTAGAGACAGGGTTTCATCATGTTGCCCAGGCTGGTCTCGAACTCCTGACCTCAGGTGATCTGCCCTCCTCAGCCTCCCAAAGTGGGGATTACAGATGTGAGCCACCATGCCTGGCCAACTTTCATACTTTAAAAGAGTGAATTGTATGGTATCTGAATTAAAATTCAATTTTCTACCTAGAAAATTCTTGCCTGTCATATCATCATTTCCCAAAACAAACATTCTCTGCAAGTTTACCTTGTGAGGTTCAGTGAATTCTTGAGTGACACTGCATCAGCAAAACAAGTTTTGAAGTCCTTGTTTATAAATCTCAACTTGGTTTCTATAGTTTTATAAACAAAATACTCTGCCAATTTTATATTTTGAAAAAAATGCTCTGAGGATTCTTTCATTTTATTGGCTTTTCTAATAAGATAAAAGAAGTGCTTCATGCTTTTTATTTTAATTTTTGGAACGAAGTTGAGTCAAAATGGGATTAAGAATTCTATTGTATGGCTTCTTTAAAGCAGCAGAAAATCAAATATGGAACATACCCAAAGTGGGAAAGAAATAATTACTTAATTCAGCACATTAATAAAAAAGATCTTACAAATTAAATGTTGTTGCAAAGACATCTTAAACACTTACTAGAGCATCATACACATTTACTGAGAAAATGCCAAGTTTTATATTATGGTATTCTAGCAACTCAATGCAATAAAAATTTCCAGAAAAACAAATGGAATAATGTAATTTTTATACAAAATGCACACATACATATGACCAGTGTTACTTTTTTCTTTACTTTTTTTCTTATGCATTTGGAAATGCCACTAATGCAAGATTTTATTTAATAATTGAATAATAATGTGGAGTAATGTGGTGTTGAAGAGAACAAACCCTGGGGTCTATCTGATTTGAATCCTGATTCCTCTATTTACGGCCTGGAGAAAGTTTCTTGATCTTTCTAGGCTTCAATTTTCTCCATCTGTAAAATGAGGATATGGTATAGGGTTGTGAGAATTCAATGCAATAATGCACTTAAAGTGTTTAATATGATGTTTGGCACATGGTGAGCTGAAAGCATTATTATTACCATCATCTTTTTCTTAGCATTGCTTAATGTCCTTTTATAGGATTATTTCTTCTTCTAGCAACACTTCTGAGAGAGTCAATAGATTTCAGCTAGAGAAGCAAGATCACAAACCAATTCAGCCCTACAATGAGACACTTTTCATTTGTTTCTCTCAAAATATTCAAGTTGTAATTCCAAGAAACCATTCATCCTTTATGCTAACAGGCCACTAACCACAATTTAATAAAATGTCTTTTTTTCCATAAACAAAGCCAAACATAATATCTTGTTCATCTGATTATAAGCAGAATAGCTGCTATCTGAACACTGCTGTATCACAGGCAATAATAGCAGTAATTACTAGCCACCACACCCCCAATCACCTAAGACACGTGGTATCCATCAGTATAACAAAAAATGAAACGAGGCAAACAAGTCTGCTCATTCAACTTTGTGTGTTGATATTTGATTTACAGTTCAATAGAGTTACATCTATTCTATAAGTAATTCCTAGGTACTTAGTATGTTTTGAACATGTTGGATGCCTAGAATAAATTTCTCATTTAATTGAATTCCTTAGTATTGTGTTAGGTGTCACAGATACAAACTAAAGTTAAACTTTACCTTACCTAAACCTTAAAACCTTATTCTGAGGCACATTGTATTCAGAATTAAAAATAGTCAAGTTCTTCAATTACAAGATAAGATTTAGTAAAGGCAAGGCAAGCATCAGTAAAATGTTAATTCCAGATACATTTATTCTCTGTAACAGCAGACATGGATAACATTTCAAGGTAAATTTAAATAGCTTAGAAAAGTTCATGGTATGGCCAACTGTGATGATAATCTTTACTGCAAGATCCCCGGGGTAAAAAGAGTTATTTTATGTCATCCTAATATAAACACTGCCATTCCTGAGGTTCCCAAATTGTTTAGGAACTATCCCATCTGTACCATTCCCTAAAGATAATCAATCTCGCCAGGTGAACTTAAACCCAAAGGCTGGTGCTGGTGTTTCTGGAGGACAGCATCTGAAAGGCCCAGAGTTTCTTACCCCAATAACTGATGTATCTGATGTGAGCAAGTCCTGGTTTGCCTGACCACACGTCAACACGGAGGAGCAGGGTAGTAGAGGCTGAGAGTAGTATGCCATGTGGTGCATTTGATCCTGCAAACCAGGTTTTGATTGACCCACTGAGAGGGAAACAAGGTAAACTGAGACTATAATTACTGAACTAATTTGGTTTGGTGGCCTAAGAAGATAAGTCTTCAAAAAAATTCAAAACTTGTTATGGAAACAGACGTACATACATATACTCCAAATCAAACCAAAAACAAAGCCGAAAAGAAAAGTACTAACTAAAAATATCAATTCTACCTGGGAATTAAAGACTCCCTGTTATCCAAAAACACTGCTTTGGAGTTAGGCCAGCAAACACCCTTAACATTTGGTCCTATGTTACAGTAGCCTTTTTTGAAGGAAAATAAAATGAAGAATCTTGACAAATGATTTCATCTCCATATAAAATTATTTTTAATCAGCATTTTATAAGGAACCAGAATAAAATGTGTATAACAAAGATTATGCCCAGATTTTAAAGAAAATGTCGAATGTATGGAAAAAAGCAAAAATAGATATAAACAAGGAGAAGTGACGGCATTTTTAAAAAGTAGTGTTGGTCAATTAATGCAACCATGGCAATCTAAAGGGATGAATAGTAAAATTTCATACTAATTACCAAAATCTTGTTTTCTAACATTTCCATACCGAAATATTTATGTTCTTTTTAAATTTAGGAATGTTTGAGATTCTTACTCCAGACAATCACTTCAAAAACTGGGAACAGAGGTACCAACCTGCTTCTTCTCAGACTTGCCATACAACGGAAACAACTTCTCCCTCCTGTGTCAGCCCTGAGCATATTCTGACTCAGTAAAATTGAGTTTATAATAGAGTAAAATACTTTATGATGGAAATTTTATTCTGCTACTTTGTGACATAAAAAATATTTAAACAATCCAAGAAAAAGGGAGAGAAAGACAAAATTTTCCATTCTTTCAGATACATTACATTCCCACACACTTCTCCCATTCCTAGTTCACATGCTGATGTGCATGCTGATGTGTCTTTGTGTTCAACATAAGAGTAGAGAATAGCCAGCCTTTTTCATGAAGTACTAAATAGGATTTGCAGTAGATCAAGGCAGGTTAGTCACCTCCCATTATCCAAAAACACTGCTTTTGTAACCTCAAAAGTTCAAAGGTCTTTGCAAAAATTAATGAAATTAGATCCTACAATAATAGTACCTCCAAAGATACAATGCTCTGAATTTACTTAAACAGTTACATAGGAGCAATAACCAGTTTCAAAATCAATAAAAGATTCAGAATGGATATACTTAAAAACTAAAGAAAGAGACTGTCTAGTATACTAGATTAAAATGATTTACTCCCTCCATTCTAAAATGGATCAATTTTTCTAAGCCAATGCTCCCATCTCATAAATCACTGGAAAATCTTTCTAAATATTAATAGTATAAGGCTACAGGAACATAAAACCCTAAGGCTTAGTTTAAAAGAACCTAGAGAGAAATAAGGGACATGAATTCCACAAAAACAAAGTTTCACTGGGGGTCATTCTGGAAAACTGTCACACATACCTTCAGAAAGCTGGTATGAGAAGC
Source organism: Macaca mulatta (assembly GCF_049350105.2). Classification (NCBI taxonomy): domain Eukaryota; kingdom Metazoa; phylum Chordata; class Mammalia; order Primates; family Cercopithecidae; genus Macaca; species Macaca mulatta. The sequence goes on from NC_133409.1 coordinate 112,991,845, forward strand.
ATGCCAAGAAAGTTCAGTTATTATCTCACTGGCAGTTATCGCTATTGTCCAGTCACTCAATCTTAACCACCGATGGTTAATCTCAGATTGTTTGTCTGGTAAGATGCAAGACTGCAAGGCAAAGTAGGGGCAGACACCAGGGACAGAACTGAAAATCGAAATCAGTGGGCCCTAGGCAAAGACTGGTTTTCCACAATAGAATTCAGAAGCACAATGTTTTAATTTAAATATTACTTCAATTCCAAGATAAATTAATACAATTTAAACCTCATTCTCTAATTTTCCCTGGGAACTAAAATTTCCTTTACAATAGATGACAATTTTGTAGTTTCTTAGAAGTCCCTTGGATAGAAAGTATAATTAACTTGGTAACTTAACAAATATGTTCATGACTACTAAGCCTTATGTGTCCCCAAGACTGCTTTGGATACTCAGTTTTGAAAACTGAGTGGTCCCCAGGTACCAATATATAAGTCTTCTGGGAAATACAACCAGAGAAAATTGTTTTGTTTGTTTTTTGGTTGGTTGGTTTTGTTTGCCTTAAAAAGACCTGAGCAAAGCAAAAAATAACTACTGAATTTTTTAAAGACTGAACTACCATGCCTTACGTAATGAAAAATCTAAAGTGCAATGTAGCAAAGAACTTTCTACAAAGCAGTCTTTATGTAATAATTACATTACTTAAAGTAAGAGATCTATAGCATCCATGCAGTTATGCCCACACACATATTTATTCACTGAATCATAAAATAGAGCTATTCTCTGAAGTGGAAGCTCAAAATTAGTTGATAGCAAAGCCTTAGTTAGATCATCAAGATAATTTGCCATAACTACTTCCACTTTCTTTTTTAAAAAAACTTTATTTATTTATTTAGAGACAGGATCTCACCCTGTCACCCAGGCTGAAATGCAGTGATGCGATCTCAGCTCACTGCAACCTCTGCCTCCCAGGTTCAAGCAATTATGGTGCCTTAGCCTCTTGAGTAGCTGGGGCTACAGGCACATGCCACAGCACCTGGCTAATTTTTGTATTTTTGGTAGAGATGGGGTTTCACCATGTTGGCCAGGCTGGTCACGAGCCCTGAGCTCAAGTGATCTGCCCACCTTGGCCTCCCAAAGTGCTGGGATTACAGGTGTGAGCCACCATACCCAGTCTCTTTTTTTTTTAACTTAAAGTTTTTTTTATTTTAAATTTTTATTTCAACAGTTTTGGGGGTACAGTTGGTTCTTGGGGGTACGGTAAGTTTTTTAGTGGTGATTTCTGAGGTTTTGTTGTACCTGTTACCTGAGCAATGTGCACTGTATGCAATATATAGCCCACTTTCTTAAGGATCTCCATTTAGCATCTCTTGAATCCGTTCTGCAATTAATCTAGTTAAGAAATTTAACTCTTAACTTTGGAAAAATTATTAACAAGGCTTTGGAAAAATGGGAAATAATTTCTCCGAAAAAAAAAATCAAAACATTGGATGATGGACAGATAGATAGACAGATAGGCAGACATACAGATAGATATTTCCTTCTCCTGTTTCCAAAAAGGATCCATAGTGACACTTACTATTCACGGCACAGTTTCAATCTTTAAGTCTTTAAGGCTAGAAATGTAGTTTATAAGATAATATTTTATAATAATAAAATAAATAATGAAGCAATGCTTTCAGAGTAACATATTATTCTAATACTGGTTGAAATTCTAGAAATAAAAAAGTTGATTCACGTTATCCTCTCCATACAGTTGAAGTGGAGAACTTCTAGCTTGAGAACATTTGGTTCAATTTAATCTGAATAAAACTGCTTTGTCACTGCTACCAAAGTATAGAAAATAACTTCCGGTGTCCAATCTGGTGACCTTCTCAAGTAATGGACCAAAGTAAAGGTAACAGATAGTTGAAGATCTGAACATAGTGATTAACCAGCTAACTAAGTCTTTGAAAGCAGAGGATAAAGGATAACAATGCCAATCTCCACAGTTCAAAGGAAGAGTGGGGTGTGCCCTTCACTAAACCTAAAATATTCCCACTCCACATCCTCCTTCCTTGCCTTCTCTCTCTATCTCCTCCACTCCTCCCCATGAGTCACTGCCTTTGCCTGTCTGAATCCCTCCACTCCAGACTCCTTTCCTTTGCCCCCTCTCTTCCTAGTCTACCTCTTTTTTCTTGTCTTCTTTCACATCTCAATCACTTTAAATGAAAATAACCTTGGAAAGAAGTATGTTCTGCTGTTTACCATACTCAGTAAAACAATAGTTTCCAACATTTTAAAATAAAAATTGGACACTTTACTTTTCAAGGAAAAGTAAAGTGTATTTTCAAGGAAAAGTAAAGTGTATTTCAAGAAAGAAAATACACTTGATACATTGTATATTTAGGGTGTGTCTTTCAACAGATTGCTTCTTCTTCTGTAAGTAAACAATTATGACCAGGAAAATAAGAAGTTTCCTTGCACACTAACCCAACACCCTAGATCCATACGGAGGCACAGAGCACAAAGCTGAAGGGGTGGAAGCCCTGAGTATCTGGAGTTACAGTCCTTGACTCCAGGCAAGACTGGAGGTTAGCTATCCCTAGGCAATGGGACAGCTGTCACAAATGGGATTTCACAACCTCCCCAGAGGCCAATTCTGCTTTGTAGTAACCTCACTACTGGGAAGTTATTTGGTTTAGTTAGCTTAAATAACTCATGCTGAACTTTCCCAGTCTGGTCATCAGTATTAACTCGCTGGAGTAGTTTTTAAGTGCTTGAAGACAATTATTGGATTACCTACTAGCCTTCTCTTTCTCGTGCATAATCACTACAAATCATTTAATCTTTTCACAACTGTTTTTCATCATTCCTATAATTTTTTTTACTCTAACTCTGATACTTCTAGATTTTCCTATCATCTTTAGTTATGAAATGAAAGTGATAAATGTTAGAAAATAACCACTATTATAGTAATGAAATAATGAGTGAAATCAATACTTTACAAAGCCCTTTCTTGGGCATGATGTCTTTTGATTCTGACAATTTTGTAAGGTAGCTATGGCAGGGGATAAAGCTTCCATTTTCCTCAGATGAGGAAATTGAAGCCCCAGGAGGTTGTCACTTTCCAAAGCATATATAGCCAGAAAGTGCCAAAGACTATATCAGAAACTGGGACTTCTGACACCAAAACTTATATACTTTTACTTTTAAAAACCCTAGGCTATCTACTTATGTCTATGAAATAATCTTAGTGGATCTTAGTGTGTCTTTTTAACTTTCTTCTATTAAAAAATGCTTACTCTATGTTTATATACATATAAAATTTTCTGGTGAAGGCTGGGCGCAGTGGCTCACCCCTGTAATCCCAGCACTTGGGAGGCAGAGGTGGGTGGATCACTCAAGGTCAGGAGTTCGAGACAAGTCTGCCCAATATGGCGAAACTCCAGCTCTACAAAAAATACAAAAATCCAGGCATGGTGGCACATGTCTGTGGTCCTAGCTACTTGGGAGGCTGAGGCATGAGAATACCTTGAACTTGGGAGGCAGAAGTGGCAATGAGCCGAGATCACGTCACTGCACTCCAGTCAGGGTGACAGAATAGACTCTGTCTCAAAAAAAAAAAAAAAAAAATTAGGCCAGACGCAGTGGCTCATACCTCTAATTCCAGCACTTTGGGAGGCCAAGGCGGCCGAATCATGAGGTCAGAAGATCGAGACCATCCTGGCTAATATGGTGAAACCCCATCTCTACTAAAAATGCAAAAATTTAGCCAGGCATGGTGGCAGGTGCCTGTACTCCCAGTTACTCGGGAGGCTGAGGCAGGAGAATGGGGTGAACCTGGGAGGAGGAGGTTGCAATGAGCCGAGATCGTGCCACTGTACTCCAGCCTAGGCGACAAAGCAAGACTCTATCTCAAAACAACAAACAAACAAACAAAAAATTCTGGTGATATATATGTGTATATTTATGTGTATCTATGTGTCTACATATACCACCAAAAAATATTTCCTGCCAAGAATCTGAGTGCCCATGTACTCTGCTATTATGAACTAGGTTGCAAGGAAGCCTGTTGTCATGGTTACATTTTTGATAATCCTAATACTTTGTCATGTATAAAGGTGAAAGTATTACATTCTGTATAAAATTGGTGCTTTTTCTTAAATAAATAATATTGGAAAATTTAAGCTCAAGAGGCAGCACAAGTTTAAAGTGATGAATAAAAATGTGTTCATTGTCTTTATCTTGTCTCTTTAGAAAACAAGACTCAAGTGCAAACCACAAAGGTATGTGGTTTGAAATAAAGTTTATGAAAACCTCAGTAGTTGCAATTACTGAGACTTTATCAAAATGCTGGTAGCATAACTATGAGAAATCCTTCTTGCTATTCTGACAATAAACACATCTATGCCTTCCACACAGCCCTACGAGCCCTCACTATAGACTCCCTATGAAACTCATCAGTATCCCTATTCCTTTCTCCTGAGCAAGTGAGTCATTCAGTTTTCCTAAAGTAAAGGCTGTCTACTCTTCTTAACTTAATGTTGTATCCCCTCAAAATCCCTCAAATCTGAGAGCTCAGAAAGAAAAGGGAGAATTCCTGGGAGAAAGCTTTCATCTTCTTAGTGAATACTAAACAATCGTGAACTAAATGTTGGTAGAAATACGGGCGTTCAAGGTCATTCGGATGAGGACCCAGATGGAAATGAGCAGCAGGTTTTAAAAACTTGGGAGAAAAGGTGATCCTTGTTATAAGCTGGCAAAGAACTTGCCTGAATTGTGCTCTAGTGTTTTGAATGTTGAATATCCAACCCCCAATATGACTATTTAGAGATAGGGCCTTTGGAGGCCCTACGGGGCCTACAGCATCTGACCTATAGGATCACAGCCCCACTCTTATGTCCTTACCTATGGAGGTAAGTAAGGTTAAACAAGAACGTAAGAGTGCGGCTCTGATCCTATAAGATTTGTGTCCTTATAAGAAGAGACATGAGAGATCTCACACTGCCTCTCCCACCACGGGAGCACACAGCAAGAAGGTGGCTGTCTACACCAGGAAGAAAGCCAAGAACCGAACTGGCTGGCACCTCACTCTGGGACTTCTAGCATCCAGAACTGTGAGAAAATAAATTCATGTTGTTTAAGTCACTTATTCTGTTGTTTAATACCACTATGGCATTTTATTATGGCAACCTGAACTGATTATGACAGATTTTGGGATTAAGAAGCAGGGTAAAACTGTAAAAAGTACCTAAAAGCAAACAAACAAAAAAAAACCCTAGAAGTTCTAAAGTGGCTTTGGAACTCCGTGATGGGTAGAGGCTGCAAGAGTTGGAGGTGCATGCCAGAAAAAGCTAAGATTGTCATAAGGGAGCTGTAGGTAGAAATACGAACATTAAAGGCAACACTGGTGAGAGCTCACAAAGAAAAGAGGAGAGCTGGAGAGAAGGCTTTCATCGTCTTAGTGAATACATACATAATTATGAACTGAATGTTAGTAAAAATATGGACGTTAAAGGTCATTCTGATGAGGACTCAGACGGAAATGAGGAACAGGTGATTAAAACTTGAAGGAAAATTGATCCTTGTTATAAAGTGGCAAAGACCTTGCCTGAATTGTGCTTTAGTGTTTTGTGGAAAGTAGAAACTGTGAGCAATAAAACTGGACACTCAGCACAGTGTTAAGCGTGTAGCTTTGGTTCTCACTGCTTATAGTCAAATTCGAGAGGAAAGAGATGAATGGAAGAAGGAACTGTTAAGTATAAAGAAACCAGAACTCAGAGATTTGGAAATTTCTCAGCCCATCCACATTCCAAAAAAAAAAAAAAAAAAAAAAGGAAAGAAGTTTGTTTTGAAGAGAACACTAAACACTAAGGGTATGGCTGAACAACTGTTTGATAGAGATCACAGGTGCAATTCATGAATGTAATCAGCCATCTCAGCAGAGCTAGGAATAGGATTACCCCAGCAGAGACTCTGCCCATTTGAAGAATAGGGGAGACAGAAAATGGGATGGAATAACAGAAGGTTGTCAAATTTCTTGGGTTCTACAGGACCAGACCATAGAGCTCTTTGTCTATGAACATGAACTAGTCTTCAAAGAAAGGGAAGAATGACTCTGAAAGCAATTCAGAGATGATCAGGACTGCCACTCCCACCACAGGCCCATGGGGAGGGAAAGACAGGTGGGTAAGGCTCCTTCCTGCTTGGTTTCAGAGAGTGGAGCTGCCTCAGAGACCCACAAGGTGGGGCCACCCTACAGAACTGTGGCAGTGATGCTGCCACCTCAGTAGGCCTGGAAAGTCAACAAGGATTATTTAAGGCAACGAGGATTATTCAAGCCAAAGACAATTATTCTCCAACCTTAAGATCAAATGGAAATTTGCCTTGCTAGGTTTGACTTGTTTGGGATCCATCAGCCCTTCATTTCTTCCGATTTTTCCCTTTTGTGATGGGAATGTCTATCCTATAACTGTCTCATCATTGTATTTTGGAAGCCCATTAGCTTGTCTGGTTTCACAGGTTCACAGCTGGAGAGGAATTTTGCCTCAGGATGAATCATACCTTGAGTCTCATCCATCTGACTTAAATAATATTTAGATGAGATTTTAGAATTTAGACTTTAGAGTTGATACTTGATGCATTAAGACTTTTGGGGCTGATAGGATGGAATGAATGCATTTTAAATGAAAGGACATAAATTTTGGGGGGCCAGGGGTGGAATGTCACAGACTAAATGCTTGTGTCCCTCCATAATTCATATACTGAAGTCCCTATCCCCAATGAGTGTATTTCAAAACAGGGCCTGTATGAAGGTAATTCAGGTTAAAGAAGGTCTTTAGGGCCTGGCCATAATCCAATAGGACTAATATCCTTCTAAGAAGGCTGGAAGTTTCAGATCTTGGTGTTGGCTGATGTGGCTACTGGGGAGGCCCTCTTTCTGGTTTGTAGGTGGCTGCCTTCTTGCCATGTTCTTACATGGTGGAGAGAAAGCACATGAGCTCCCAGAAAGAGGGCCTCCCCAGTAGCCACCTCAGCCAGCACCAAGACCTGAAACTTCCAGCCTCCAGAACTGTGAGGTTTCCACTGTTTAAGCCATCCATTCTACGGAATTTTGTTATGGCAGCCTGACCTGACCAAGGCATCCACTAATGAATCACCTGGAGTAACCAAGTTCTGGTTACACCTGGAGTAATTAAGTTCTATTTCACGTTATGCTCACAAAAAACTTTTCTAAACCTACCACCTCACCCAAAACACACACACATACACACACACACAAACACAGAGTCCCAACAGCAGGTCATTTATGTCCTCTTTGTGCCAACTCTCATATAGCTACCTTAATTTATTTCATTGCTCTCACCAAACTGTAAATTGTTTGAAGGCAGAAATTCTGTTTTAACATCATCGTATCCTCTGCAATGCTTACCACAGAGTTGATGCTCAGTAATTGTGTTGAGTCAACGCAGTTGAATTATCTTGATTTGGACTGTCAACTTTCCTTTTTTAAGAAATAACTTCTTAAATTTTGAACTCATTCTAGAATCATAGAAAAAGAAGCAAAAATTGTACACCCTATACTATAGTGTATAGGAGAGTTTCTATACACTTTCCCCAGCCTTCCCAATATCAACTTCTTATATAATCATAGTACATTTATCAAAACCAAGGAATTAATATTATTATAGTATTAACTAACTACAAATTTTCTTTGAATTTCAAAGTTTTTTCAATAATGTTCTTATTCTGTTCCAGGATCAAAACCAAGATCCTATATTGTAATTGCTCATCATGTCTCCTTAATCTCCTCCAATGTGTGATAGCCTCTTGGTCTTTCCTTGCCTTTCATGATCTTGAAATTTTTGAAGATTACTAGTCAGTTATTTTGTAAAATGTTTCTCAGCTTGCACTTATCTGATATTTTCTCATTAGATTAAGATTATGCATTATTAACATGAATACCATCATATAGGGATACATGATTTCAACATGTCCTATTACTATTACATTAGGAAACATAATAGGGATATATTTTATTACTGTTGATATTAACCTCAATCATTTGATATACATGTATCCTGTTACTGCTGACATTAACCGAATCATCAACTGGTGCCTGCTTGGTTTTTCCACTGTAAAGTGACTATATTTTTCTTCATAATTAATAAATATCTTGGGTGAAATACTTTGAGACAATATAAACATTCTATTTCTCCTTCATCTCTTATCCACTTATTTTAACACCCACTGGCAGATCTTGCTATCAATAACTATTTCTATAGCATTTATCTAGTGGTGATTTTCAATTTTCTTATTCCTGAACTGTCAACTTTCAAAACAAACTTCAGTTTAATAAAGGAACAAAAGGCAAAGGCCTGAATTCCCCTGAATAGGGCAGTGCAGGGTGAAGTTGGAATACAAGTCTGAGTGATCCACACAAGTACAACAGGAGGCTTAATGGTGCCTAACTCTAGAGCAGAGAGAGGTGAGGCTTAAGTCATCTTTGGTGGCTGCCTTAATTTGATAGATCAAGCCCATTCTACTCCCCTTGCTTGATGAGATCCAATTTTTGAGCTGAGCTAGCCTAAAGATTTGTTGTAAAGGCAAATGTAAACAGATGTGCGGGCAGAGTGGCAGGAGAGTAGCAGCAGACACCAGACATTTCTTATCAGAAGCTGTTTCTCACATCTTCTTTGAAAAAAAATATTTCATTTATTTCCTAATGAATATTTGCTAAAGTTATAGTAGCACACATCTTTTAAAAATTGTTCAATTGATTTGTTTGCTAATTCATCATGACCAGTATTTTAGGAATGTTTATTGTAGTACATCTATAAACAATGGAACATGTAATTGTAAAAGATGGAAACCATAACCTACTAATTGTACATTTAGTTGGAACCCTAGGAGTTAGTTCACCATTATGTCATGAATATACTTAATAAGTTTCTTACTGGACTTTACACTACGCTTTATTGTGAATTTTATAATAATGCACTCTCAAAGTTTTTAAGTGTAAACGTTCATCATAAAATACTAGGATTTTACTTTGGTACTTTATTAACATATTTCTCAAAACTTCATGTTAACATTGAATAAATAAATCTGTATTTCAGATTACTTTATAGTAAACTTTGTAAGTATTTTGAATAATTTCATTACAAATTAGCCATTAGGTATAATTTCAATACATTAAGTTCTTTAAAAAGAAATTAAATAATTTTTTAAAAGCACAAATGAGATTCAAACTTATGAATCTAAATTTATTCAAAACAGAGGTAAACCACTTGTCAGCCTGTTAAATTTGGTGAAAAATATTAAATGCTCTTTCATTTTTAAATCATTCAGTTTTATGATAGCGGTATTAATTGATAATATCATGATTTTGGGATAAGATGTGACTTCTCCACAAATCAATATGTAAATTTATTCCAGTTGTTATTTTCCTTTTATACACCACTAAAATGAACACAAGTTTAGAGATTTTTTAAATTATAACATTAAAGTCCTTTTTAACATCGTGATGTATATCTCTATTTCTTTATTTATCGTTATTTACCTCTGAAAAATGAATGATACTTAACTTTACCTTTTAATGTGTGGAAATAACCTCCTCAAATCTTTTAAGATTGAAGTCTTCTACTCTTACCGATACAGTGCAATTATACGGAGAAGCTATGAAATTACTCCTATTTTACTCTCACAGCTGAACCCATTTATAGAACTCCTGGTTTAGAATTGTTCCCTATTTTTCTGATTATGGAAACAAATATGAGGTCATGAGAAGCCAAGAGTAGTGAGAAAGGTGGGTAACAGGTTTTGAGTAATTTTATTCATGACTAGAAGACAAACAATGACTAAAATTCCTATGTAGTTCATTAAGAGATTCTGAGTCAATTCCAAAGAGGTTAAGAAATAGCCACCCTGCAATATAATATAGCAGTGGTGGGGCCTCCTGGGGCTATTACCTCAAAGACAACAGAGTGTGCGTTATATAACTTCTGGCACCCTATAATCACCCCAACGTGGCAACTCTTGATGATCTATGCCAATGAGGGTAAACAAGTGGAAATTTGAAAACAGGGACTATCCACGAAAAATATAGTTACATGGAAAGAAAGGAAGTAGTTTGGTTGCTTTGGGCAGAGACCATGCTTCTAATGCCCCCATATGACTCCTGATTTGGAAAGTTGTTTCTTATGTAATGGCCAATCTACAATGAGAAAAATCCACACAGAACTACTTAGAGGTTATACCAGAAGGCTACTGATTTTCTTTTCAGAAGTTCTTGGCAATTCTTGGGTGGATTTAAATTATGACAATGGATTTAGACTCTGGTACTTACTTTTAAAACACCATACTACACAAATGGGTTTTATCCTCAACTCACAGTCTTACAACTGAGATTTTTTTTTTTTTTGACAGAGTATCACTCTGTCTTCCAGGCTGGAGTGCAGTGGCACGATCTTGGCTCACTACAACCTCTGTCTCCCAGGTTCAAGTGATTTTCTTGCCTCAGCCTCCTGAGTAGCTGGGAGTACAGGCATCCGCCACCACGCCTAGCTAATTTTTGTATTTTTAGTAGAGACAGGGTTCTACCATGTTGGCGAGGCTAGTCTCAAACTCCTGACCTCAAGTGACCTGTCTGCCTCAGCTGGGATTACAGGGATGAGCCACTGCACCCGGCCCAATTTCCAAATAATATTTACTAAAATTATATTTCATTAATACAAACTGTATTTTTAGAATACATTTTGTTATTTGTCAAAGAACAGAAGGACCTGAAGTTTTAAGATATTTCAGGAATAAATTTAACTGTATGAACTTTTCCTCTTTTGTATTAACTTTAAACCCCAACTCCGTACTTCTCTCTTGCACTTCCCCATCACATAGGATTCATTATCTGCATCCCCTCCTAACACTTTCTGGTCACTCCTGTATTCCATGTCCACCAGCACTTTAGAATAACGTTTAAAGTCCTCTTGAAGTCAGCAGCTTTTACAGGTAAACGTGCAAAGTATTTAGGAAATTGTAACAGGTTGAAGGGGGAGGAAGGAAACAAGGTCATGAGTTAGAATTAGAAACTCTGGGGAGTAGGGTGATAGTCCAGAGAAACATCTCCATACAAAATCCAAAACTGGATGGTCTGCAAATAGATAGCCAAAGTGAGCACAGATAATATACTTGAAGATTTAAAGCATAGGACACACTGTCAACATACATATAAAGAATGGTTGAGAACACTAGAAGTACTTATTTTTTTAAAAAAAGAATATATTTTGTGTTTCACACCATAAAATTTGAAAAAGAAGTGCCTTTGAAAGAAAGTCTTATTTTGGAATTGAAGAATGCATTTTAAAAGCTCCACACTTTAATGGGAAAGCACTATACTTAGGTCATGTTCCTAAACTTTAATTTCCTTATTTGGGAACTTGTATTTGGGATCTTTTGGATACAGCATAAATTATGCCAATTTCAGATTTATTCTCGACTTACAGCTTTACACGTATAACCAAAATCTGAATTACTTTTTAAAAAATTTCATTTAATTTTAGAGAAGTGTGACTTCCTAAGAACTAATGTTAAGCAGCAATTAAGGTAACTGGGGTGTTACCTAAATTTTCGGTGTATTCACTCTTAGGAAGACTAGTTTAGTCCAAATCAACCTTAAAGGAGGCAAAATACCAAATATGATTAACAAATATGATTATAATTACAATATGTAATGCTTTACATCCTTGACAGACCTTAATAAAATGAAACTTTAGGCCTCCTTGGAAAGATGATTTTTTTTATTATACTTTAAGTTCTGGGATATATGTGCAGAACATGCAGTTTTGTTACACAGGTATACACGTGCCATGGTGGTTTGCTGCACCCATCAACCCATTGCCTACATTAGGTATTTCTACTACACCCATCAACCTGTCACCTATATTAGGCATTTCTATTAGTGCTATCCCTTCCCTAGCTCCCCATCCCCTGACAGTCCCTGGTGTGTGATGTTCCCCTCCCTATGTCCATGTGTTCTCGTTGTTCAACTCCTACTTATGAGAGAGAATATGCAGTGTTTGGTTTTCTGTTTTTGAGAAACATGATTACTTTAATTATCAAGCAACTACTATTGTACCAGGAATGAGTTTTCTGGAAGACCTTTAAAATATTTTATCTTGGAAGGTTTTTAAAAGAGCAACATATACTCACTGATATGCATAGAAAGTAGTATCAGTGAGTGTAAGCAATAAATGTGGTATATTCATTAATCAGCAATTATTCTAGATCATTACATTTGTATGATGCATATTTGTAGCTCTCAAAATAGCCTTCTTTGTTTTTCTCTTACTAATAATTAGGGCAGCTTAAACAAAACAAAACAGTAACACAACAAGCCATCTCCTAAAAAGATGAACAGTGATTCAGTTCTTAAGTTGGCCACAATATTGTATTTGCTAAACAATGTCACAAGCCTTTCTAAAGGTAAAAGAAAAATATTGCTTTAGTTACTGTTACAAAAAATGGTTATTTTCTAGGAGTTAACCTGGGTTTTTGATGCCTTACTTGCTTCAGTTTAGCTATTTGTGAGTATTATTTAATCTTTATTTCTTTTCTGTCTCTCATGGGCATGGCGTAATGATATCTGTCTAGTAGCTGATTCACATCTGCTTTTCAATAAAAACATTCCAGACAAAAGTTATTTATGTTATCATATCACCACCACATTTCTGAGTGGCTAGAGAGAATTAAGAAGAAACAAGCCACAGATATTTTACTATACAAGGGAAGTACAAAATTTTATTTATTTTTCCTCTTATTCCTAGGACATAAAATACCTATTTTTCATGGCTAGTACTTTTGATCATTAAAAATATTAAGGATAAATTGTGACTGAAATAAATGTGCTTACATAGCAATAGAATTTATTCTCCTCAGCTGCACCAAAAAATAAGGTTTAAGATATAAATGTGCTGAGAGGAAAAGAAGTAATAATAAAGATTGCTTTCTAAATAGGGAAACGGTTATGCATCAGATGAGGAAAGAAATAAGAAGAAAGATTATGCCAAATAGAGGTTTAGGAGAAGGAAGCAAATATGAACCAAACACTGCATGAAAAAAGATGGGTTGTGTGGGAAAGCATGAGCACTGTGCCACCTCTGTCACATAAGTTCCTTTTGAATGTGACACTCTCTATTGGGTGCTGTGATGGCTAAACATAAATAAATAACTTGGAAACAGTCCAGTTTTTCATCTCAAGAAGCTTATTCTAGCCCACTGATGAGATGCTATAAATGCAGAAAAATGGTTAATTATGCACCATTGTATGCTAAATGCTTTACATGTATGAACCCATGAAGAACAAGCACAGGGAGATTAAATAAACTGACCAAATAACAAGCCAATGAAACTAGTTAAGTCACAGGCCAGCCTTGAAAGCCCAATCTTCATGTCTCTAAATCTCATCTAATTACTACACTCTAGTGATACTTGTTGGGTGTGTGTCATGGAAAACGCAGGGCAATAGTAAAAACATTTCCAAGCCTACATCAATACTGAAAAAGTCAGGCTGAATAAATGGAAAACATATGGTAAGAAACTGACTCCTATGGGAAAAAAATCATCTATGTATTCTCAATTATGTTACAGTAATTTGAGAATATTATGGATGGTGGGTTAACTTATATTTTTCCAGAGTAACTCTTGTACCTCAAGGAAGGCATTCACTTGAAACAGTCATCACGCTAAGTAAACTGATAAGCCTGAATGATAGGACTAAAGAAAAACTGTGGAGATAGTGTAAATAACACATTAGTGGTTTCATTCTTGACAAAAGGGTTGAATATCTATCTATCTACATAAAACAAGTTTCCTTTGGACAATTATTTAGACATGAATATCTGAAATATTGGAAAATAATAAATATTTTAAAACTGGGTAGTGGGTGAAATTTATACTTGTTTGAACTTTATGAAAAACAGTATGATTTAAAAAATTTTATCACCCACACACACGAGACCTCTATAAATTTTCAAGAGTACTTTTTATTATATGCCAATATTTAGATTATAATAACTTTGGTTCTGGCCATAATTATTAGTCTGATAAAATGCAGTACCACTTCACAACTGAACAAATTCTTCTTTATCTACAATTACATTCATTTTAGTACCTGTTAGTTCTCAAGAACAGAATTTATTAATGCAATTTTCTGAAAACAGCATGTATTACTTATACTCACTTATTGCCTTAATGAGCAATGATTTTAAAAGGACAAATTATGATTGAAAGTTAAAATAGGGGCCGGGAGCAGTGGCTCAAGCCTGTAATCCCAGCACTTTGGGAGGCCGAGACGGGTGGATCATGAGGTCAGGAGATCGAGACCATCCTGGCTAACACGGTGAAACCCCGTCTCTACTAAAAAATACAAAAAAAACTAGCCGGGTGAGGTGGCGGGCGCCTATAGTCCCAGCTACTCCGGAGGCTGAGGCAGGAGAATGGCGTGGACCCGGGAGGCGGAGCTTGCTGTGAGCTGAGATCCGGCCACTGCACTCCAGCCTGGGAGACAGAGCCAGACTCCGTCTCAAAAAAAAAAAAAAAAAAAAAAGAAAGTTAAAATAGGACATCAATAGTAGAATTTTAATAAGGAGTGAAGTGCAAGATAAACATTAAAACATTAAAACTTAGTAGGAGTTGCTCCAGGGGACTAAAACACTGCTGGGACCATCAACGTCAAGAGAAATATTTGGTATTTACTCAGTGTGCTGCTAACTACTTCTTAAAAAACAGGATGCTAAGAAACGTCATTACAAAGCTGTCCTTCAGAATATGGTACATGTTATTGTTGGCCTTTTCATTGATAAAAATGGATTATCAGATAGACCTTGAGTATACCATGTTAAGAGGTTAAATAGTAACAAAGAAAGGAGAGAACGTTTAGCTTAGTTTTTTCATGTCCGTGCTCTAGAATCTGACTGCTTAAGCTCAAAGATAGTTCTGCCACCTCATAATTTGAGTGATCTTGAGAAATTGTTCAATCTTTCTATAGCTCAGTTTCTCATGCATAAAATAGGAATAATAAGAGGTTGTGGTAGGGATAAATTGAGAATCAGCTTGTACTATTTTAGCACAGGCTCCGCTACACAGCCAGTGATCAACACACATTAGCTTATACTATTATTAATAATATTCATAACACTTCAGTAATACTGCATAAAGGTCCTCAACAGAGGAAATATATGACCTGGCTTAGGTGTTAAGAGGTTTGCTCTAGCTTCAGTGTTGAAAACAGCCCGCAAGGGACAAGAACGGAAGTAGGAAACTCTGTAGGCAGCCACTGCACAAACTACCAAGATGAAACTGGAGAAGGTGGTTAGAAGTGGAAAGGCTATAGAGATTTCATGAAGGATTATTTTATCAACTGGACATGGCGTTTTCAAAAAAAAAAAAATGGACAAGATAATTCAAAATTGTTTCTTTCTGGGGGAATTGAGGGGATTTTATGGTCTAAATGTATCCCTCCAAATTTATATATTGACAATCCGTCTCCAAAGTGATAATATCAAGTGGCAAGGCCCTTTGGAGGTAATTAAGTCATGAAGGCAAAGCCCTCAAGAAAAGGTTCAGTGACCTTATGAAAGAGGTTGAAAGGAGCACCCTAATCCCTTTTTTGCCCTTCCATTCCTTCTTCCACGTGAGGACACAACATTAGTTCCCTTCAGAGGACACAGTAACAAGGCACCATCTTGGAAGCAAAGAGTAGCCCTCACCAGACACTAAATGTGCTTGCTGGTGTTTTGATCTTGGAGTTCCCAGCTTCCAGAAATCTGAGAAATAAATTTATATTATTTATAAATTATCCAGTCTATGGTATTTTGTTATGGCAGCACAAATGAACTAAGATAGATGGTTGTTTATTTGCCTTTTTGTTGGGTTGTTTTTGTCTGAGTGGCTAGAAAAATGGAGTCAGGTGTGGCAAGATACCTAGATGAAGATGATTATACAGGTGCAAGTTTGGAATGAGGGGATGAGGACAACCAGGAAGTCAGCTTTGCACATATTCAGGCAGAAATGTCTATAGACATCCTTGGAAATATTAATAAGACAGTTGGATAAACAAGAGGAGAGAGATGGGTGGAAATTTAAAAGTAGATTACTGTTGATTAAATTATATTGTGCAGAATAAGGCTGAAATGAGAGATGGAAAGTTGCAAGAAGGCAATCTTAAATGTAGGTAAACTAATTTTTCCCCTTAATGGAGACATTTAAAAAATCCTTACAATATCTGCCTAATTGCTAAGCTGTATGTATAGCACACTTTGGGATCGTCTGGATTCTAAATATGTTTAGAAATCTCATATTAATTTTTAAAGCCATGAATCACTGTAAAAAAATTCATGATTCTAAGAAATGTGTATCATGAAATATATTTGGGTAGGCTGGGCGTGGTGGCTCACACCTGTAATCCCAGCACTTTGGGAGGCTGTGGTGGGTGGATTACCTGCGGTCAGGAGTTCAAGACCAGCCTGGCTAACATGGTGAAACCCCGTCTCTACTAAAAACACAAAAATCAGCCAGGCATGGTGGCACATGCCTGTAATCCCAGCTACTTGGGAGGCTGAGGCAGAATTGCTAAAGCCCAAGAGACGTAGGTTGCAGTGAGGCAAGATCGTGCCACTGCACTTCAGCCTGGCTGACAGAGTGAGACTCTGTCTCAAAAAAAAAAAAAAAAAAAAGACAGAGAGAGAGAGAAAGAAATATATTTGGGCGATAATACAAAAAGTGGTCAGTTCTTCTCAGGAAGGAAAGAAGTTCAGTGCACAGATCTCAACTGTTGACCCAAGGATCACTAATCATTGCTTAAGAATCAAACATGAATAACACTCCCACAATTCAAACTAGCAAATGCCTATAGCCATGAATAACTTGGTGGTAATTATTCATTCAGCCAGCCAGACACTTGGCACTGGGAATAAAGATGAAAAGACAAAGCCTGAGCCGAGAAAAGCCTGGTAGGGGAGACATCATGTTTGAGGGAGAATATCCCGTGTGTTCTACTAAACACTCTCTCAAGGTACTGGGGAAACACAGAGTCAGTAACTAAATATGTAAAGTACCAGATGGACTTCAGAGAAGATTAGACTTTAGATGAATCTAAAGGAATGTAGGAACTTGAAAGATTGAGAATATGGAATGGAAGAAGCATGCTAGTAGAGAGAATGTACAATGAAAGACACTTCTCCATGGGCTTCATTTTGCCCCTATACCTGTTCTATCTATTCTAGTATTTTAAATTAAATTGTGGCCGGGCGTGGTAGCTAACTCCTGTAATCCCAGTAATTTGGGAGGCCGAGGCGGCTGGATCACTTGAGGTCAGGAGTTTGGGACCAGCCTGGCCAACATGGTGAAACCCCATCTCTACTAAAAATATAGAAATTAGCTGGGCGTGGTGGCGGGCGCCTGTAATCCCAGCTACTTGGGGGGCTGAGGCAGGAGAATCACTTGAACCTGGGAGGTGGAGGTTGCAGTAAGCCAAGACCGTGCCACTGCACTCCAGACTGGGTGACAGAGCAAGACTCCATCTCAAAAAAATAAATAAATAAATAAAATTAAATTGTTTACACATCACTAAAAATGAAGTTATTAACTATTTAACTTGACAAACATAAATATCTAATTTATAGAACAAACTCACTTTATTTTCAAAGGGTCTTCCTGGGCATTTATTCTTTCAGAACAGACATTTTGGAATTCAGACTGAATCTTTATCAATGTTCTAAGCCCAAAAGGGAAGGATTTCAAGAGTTTCAGGAGAACTTCTTGGGCTGCCCATCATACTTCCTGGCCTACAGATGCCCAGAATACAAAATATAGCTATGACTCACTTGAATCTAAGTTGTGGACTAAAATGCAAATATTTCAGAAATCTGGTAATCATTTACATCTTAATGTGGCCTCAGTGCATCAGACTCTGTGGACCTTCCCAGGAAAAGTGAGGTTGGGGAAGTCACAAAGTACGAATAACAAGTGAGAATAGGTAGATTTGGGAATATCAAAGATAAACTAATGCTGCTTTATAGGCTGCATTAAATTCTCTTATAAAACTGTAACAATTATACAAGTTTGATAAATATAAAAGTAAGTTGTAACTATAACATAGCTTCGCATCGTTTGCAAATAAGCTATAGATTTCTATCTACAAAGGCTTTAGTTTGAGGAAAAACTTTTTATAGTCTTGGCACATTATGCAACTCTGAGTAAACTTCTGAGCATCTCCCAGGAACCACTGCAGGTGCACAAGACCCTGTTTCTTCCCTTAGGCATTTATAGTCTATGAGGCAAACTTCAAAACCTTCAGAAGTAAAATAAATAACCTCTTGTGGTCTGAAAAAGTGCACTATAATACTTAAACATATTTCATTGAAAAAGTATCTATTTGTCAACTGGGTGAATTAATCAGGGGATAAATTTTATAGAGGATGAGAAAAAATTGTAAGTGATTCTCTTAAATATGGAAAATCATATCTACATTTCTAAGACTTCTTATAATTTAAAAAATATGATTTAATTACTAGTATTTGTGTAGAGGCTAAAACAAATTTGTGAAATGTGAGTGGTTTCCCATGCCATCATTTTAATTTTATTTTCTATCTTATTTTATTTCCATTTATTTTAGTTTTAGAGGAAGGGTCTTGCTGTGTCATTCAGGCTGGAGTGCAGTGGTGCAATAATACTACACCATAACCTCAAACTCCTGGGCTCAAGCTATCCTCTTGCCTCAACCTCTTGAGTAGCTATGACTACAGACATTCACCACCACACCCAGCTAATGTTTTCTATTTTTTTATTTTTGTAGAGATGGAGTCTCACTGTGCTGCTGAGATTGGTCTCAAACTCCTGGTCTCAAGTGATCCTCCCACCTTGGCCTCCCAAACCATCATTTCATTAGGCTTTAAAATGTACCTTGATTCACAGGATTTGGGTTATTAATAAAATAATGTGTTATATGGTGTTGTACAATAAAATCTTGAAGCACCTAGTGACAGAGTCTAATGCATCCCAGATGCAATGGTCAATGGCAGTGATTAGGTCCAGGCCAAAAGTGTCAGAGCCAGAGATAAGAGGCTCTCAGTGGACATAAATTTGTGTGGTAGAGAAATCCTCATAGAGCATAACTATCAGGAAGTTGAGTCTATGATGTTTATTGGATTCATAAATGAAGAAAACTAAATTTGCCTTTATTAGGTAAAAGGGAGATAAAAGCAAGACTAAGAATGATCAGTTGACAAAGATTTTTGTTTTCTAGTTACTTGTGTTAATGTTTTATTATAATTAAATGCATTTTAATATTGCCAAGATATAATAGATAAATAAACAATGTGATAAGAATAACTGAAATTATCTTTGCTCAGAGATTATTGTCTTTACTATGTGGGAAACTGAGCTTCATGAAAATTAAATAAAGCAATACATTTTCAAATATATCAGTTGCTCCTGATGGAATACTAGGTAGAGATGCATTTGAGGACTGATCCTAGAGGGCAAACATGCAATGTTCAAGTTACAGTGGGTGAGGAGAGCTGCTGCCTTTCTAAAGTAATTAAGAAGACTTTCTAAAACTCCTGGGGCCACCAGTTCATAACACCATACTGTTTTGTGTGGTCCTGGGTTCCCAATGAAATTTGGCCGCATGAGTGTCCAGGACAAGTAGAGTAGAAACAGCAACAAATTTTAATTATGCATCCACTTTGGTGGCTTTGTAAAGAAGAGAAGACACCATTAATACAGACAAAAGTGGTGCTCTGCAGCTGAGAATCACCTGTGCCAATAAGGCTATTCTCAGATCTGTGCCAAATATCTGAGGGCAAATGGAAATTTAAAATACTATACAGACGTGAACTTTGGATGTATGGAATGTTTCTGAATATCTGCATCTTGGAAGACCCATATATACGTTCTTTCATTTTCATTCCATCCTGGTTCAGACTTTCATTAATTGCTAAACTATAACAATAGGTTCCCAGCCAGTTTCTCCAATTGCCATTTGTCTTCATTCCAGAATATGCTATGCATTGCTGTCATATCAGTCTTTTAAATTGCTGCTCCAGTAATATCATTCCCCTACTGAAAATCCATTAATGGCTCTTTATTGCCTGTTGAATCAATCAGAATTTCCTCATGATACCACTCATAGTATATCCCCACATATTCCTCTCTATCCAAATCTCCTATCAGTCCTCCACTTTTATGTCCCTTTTTCTTCAGTCAACAGGACAGTAATTCCCTAGGAACATCACACACCAAGCTTGTCTCCATGTCTTTGCCCATGCTGTTCCCCAACTGCAGCCTGGCATTATTCTCATTTCTTACTCCCCATTCCTCTCTAATTCCACCTTCTCTAGGAATTTCTTCTTGGTCTTTCTCAATCAGATGCTCTGTCTCTCCTTGGAATCTTCATAGCCATTTGGATGTCTCACGGTGATGGACAGATTCTCCTTTATGTCATTTATATAACTGTCTCCTTAATTTGAAGATTGTGAGCTTGTGGTCTGTATCACCTAACATAGTGCTAAAAAATGGGAAGTCAATAAATATTTGCTGATTTGAACTGATCTAGCAGCATTTCAAGTCTCTTTTGGTGACTAAGTTTTGCGTTATACAGATTACATGTCCATTACAATTTATTGTGGAGGACTTTTGTCCGTTTTTTTCCATTTTGTTTGCACATAGCTACTGAAACAAGAATCCAATGCTTGTTTTTTCTTTTCTGAAATGAAAGAAAGAAAGAAAGAAAGAAAGAAAGAAAGAAAGAAAGACAGACAGACCTTGGCTATTAAACATAAAAACAAAAAGAAGGTAAGCAGTGTTTATTGGAAATATATCTGGTTTACTACAGAAAATTACAGAACTACGCATTTTAAAATGTTCAAGCATACTTAATTACAATTTAGTCAAAAGTACAGTTTTCTTTGTTCATTGAAAAATTGCTTCAATACCTTTATTTTAATGAAAATAATATCATACTAGAATAAGTAGATGTGTATAATCATTTTCATGTGTAAATATGGTAGATAAAAGCCAAGAATAATCTATCTTTATCTCCATTTTCTGTTACTGAAACATATAAGAATGATCTTAAGCTCTAGAAAGCATTCAATTTATATAAAAGTGATTCTTCTGAAAATCACAATGTCTTAAAGTTGTCTTCTCCCCTCGTGCAGCACTCTCTTGATACGCCTTCAGCCTCTAGTCTTGTGTCATTGGGGACTTCCTTCTTTTCTCCTCTCCTATTTGTGATCGCTAACCAACACTTCATGCCTAGTACATTGTTTCTCATTTCTAGCTTTCACTCAGAAAACTGACTCACAAATGTATGTATTTTCATCCTTGGTTTACCATACCTTGGTTACTGCGCCAATGCACAGTCTCTAGCATACAGTATTAACCCACAGTAAATATCTCTTGGAAAACGAAATGAACAACATTAAAGTTCTGGTCCAATCCATGAGATGACTACAGTCCATCTTCACTACAATTACCTTCTATCACTTTAATCCAATATATTCCCAAACACAACTTAGTATCACCTCTTCATTCCCAACCCCCAACATTCTTCCAGTTCCCTCCCTCAACTCCAGTTTCCTTCTATTCCAATTCTAATACCATATGGTCTCAAACACAATAATGTCATTTCTCTGTATTTCCCTTCTGTTTTCCCCTATCTAAAATGTTGATCATTCCTATTATTATGTTCCTATTGTCTTATTCTGGGTTATATTTATAGCATGTACTCAGTTACAGCATCAAGTATTCATTATGTGCTTACCACATGGTAGACACTAGGTTAAGTCCTTTATGTGTGTATTATTTTTATTGATTTTCAAAGTAACTCAATGAGAAGATGCTATTATTTCTATTTTACGGATGAGAAAACAGTTTTCCTAATATTTATTGAGTACAAAGATATGTAATTAGATATGAAACTATCTGATATCCAAATATGTATGTGTCTGTAACAGAGTAAAATACATAATACCTTATCTTAATTTTTCTCCTAGAACAGTTTCTCTAATAAATATTTAAATATAATTGTCTTGAAAAATATTAAAATGTTACTTTGCTTTGATAAATGAGTATCCTTAGCAAGAGAATTAACTATTTTTGTATCCACATTTAACAGCATGAATTAGTATTTAGGACACATTTACACTGACAAAATAACATGCTATATTTGCAAAAATGTGATTCAGAGATTGACATTCATGCAGTAATTTCAAATAAATATTTTTAATAAACACTATAATGACCACAACCATAAAATAATGTCATTGGTAAAAATTGCCAAAATACAGTAAGAATTTTAAAAGGCATTTTTAGCTTCCTCTTTTGGGTATCAACCATTATCTTCTCTCTGAATAATACTGAAAGAAAATTTACATCTATGCAACAAATTTCACAATTAGAAATGGAGATAAAATTACATAAGCAGACACTAATGGAAAATCTATTCAAACAAAGGAGGATCTTTAAAGCCAAAACTTGAAGCACTTGGGAAGGAAAGAATCATTGAGTGTATCTAAGACATACAGTAAATGGCATGCTCCACTGATTCTGACAGCCTGCAGGTTGGTTATGAAACACCAACACAAAGGCTTCAAGACATGGTAAAATTCAGAAAATGTGGCAGGTGAAAAATCCAAGCGAGAGGTCTCTCTTTTAAAAATAAATGAAAGCTACTCTTATGGAATAAACAAACTATAGTAAGCAATTGCTACCATCATTCTTACAATCTCTGAATACCTGTGATTGTCTGTGAATAAATGGTACCAACTGAAATAGGGAATTCATCACAGAATGCTGTAAACAGCATTTGGGTACATGGCTAGATAGATAGATAGATAGATAGATAGCTTGATCAATCGATAGATAGATCAATTCACATAATCCTCAGTGCGATATAGTTCTAACCATTCTCATTTTCTAGATGGGAAAACTGGGGCCTGAAGCTTCCTTGTCTAAGATCATACTTAGAGCCTCTTGTGAGGCTGAACTGAACTCAGTCCTTTGACTAGGATTGGGTGTTCTTTCCTCACTAGCACAGTGCTCTCTTCAGGGCTAAAACAGAATACAGGAATACAGCTCTTTTCACATTCACAAGCGTGCCTTCTACCTCTCCAAAGGCCCACGAGAAATCCCACTGGCCAGGGTGAGGAGAGAAAAAGGCTGTGATATGGATCAGAAAAAGTCTTACGGATCCAAGGATATTCAGGTTAGATAAGAAAGGGAACAGCACAAAGCCAAAGTGACCCCCAGTTCGATCCTGCTCAATTCTAGGAAATCACCACCAAGCAATTCTGACTTTTTGTGGGAGAAGGAGAGGGGAGGGAGGCAAAGGAGGGAGGAGAAAAGGTAAAGAGGGAGGGGGAAAACTGGGAGAAAAGAAAAGGGAGAGAAAAATGAGAGTGGGACTCAAAGTTGGAGAGAATGATTCAGAGGAATTAATATCCCACTCTAAGGAAGCACATAATTAAAGCTTCTTCATCTTCTGAAACATCTAACTAAAAAAGACACAGGCTAGAAAGCCTCTTTCTCTCTCTCTCTCTTTTTTTTTTTTTTTTGCTTCTGCCTCAAGCACTTTTAAAGTTGCCTACACATTACAGAATGTTTTGTTTGATTTCCTTTCAATGTCCCAGAGAATATTTGGAATGTTTCTTAATTTACATATGATGTGGTGTTATTTAGATATAGATCCCATGAAAGATAAAAAAAATTTTAAAGTGAGTGTAAGTGTGAGCATTGAGACAGGAGAAGGAGGTAATTAAGAGATAAATGAAGCTTATAAAAGCCTGCTTCTTATCCTAACCACTGTCATCAAAAAAGAAATCTGTAATTCATGAATAAAATATAATCTGAGTTTTACAACAGCATTATAAAGATTCTTACTGAGTATAAGTTTTAAAAGTGTTATTGTGTTACAAAATTTAATGGGAAATTTTTCTTTCCCTTAAAAATAAACCCAAATACCACAGACATTTCCCAAAAATTCCAGCTGTCTGCCTGCTCTCCTTGAGTTATTTTATTTTTCCTCCATTAGTAGTTTAAAGGTGTACTCTTTGATATGTAATATCATTTTAAGGAGTCGAACGGAATTAAGATTGTTCCAGTGTACTCAGCTGTTTATTTTCACATAATTGAGGTACACATTGCAAAATTAGAGTGTTTTCATTGGAAAACTTTCATTACTAGTTAAAAACTGTCATCTCAACAAAATAATAGACTTCTAAATCAAAGGAGATTTTCGTCCAACAATTTAACAAGTATACTAGTGTATGCATGAATGTGAAATTTTGGAAGGGCCAGGCATAGAAGGAAATAATTTCTAATTTGTCATAAAGTCCAAGAGTATTTCTAGTAAAAATATTTTTACAATTCTACCACACCCCATGTATTGCATTTTTTCTGCTATGTTGTTTTTTCCACTGAAGGAGTCATAGCCCAAGTACATTTCTTTGTAATTACAGAGTTTCTATCTATCCATCCATCTGTCCATCCTTTCATTTACTCAGTTCAGCTAAAAGAGTCTTCATTTTGTATCCACCAGCTGCCTGGACCTGTTAGGTTCTAGGGAAAACAGATGGATAAAGTTCTACTCCTACTCTTAAGGACTTCACAGAGCAGGTTAAAAGGTAATCAGGTAATTATTATATGATAAGGGGGTAGCTATGTTAAATACATGAACGAATATACAAGAACAAGACAGGAAGAAGGCAGCAATCTCCCCTCATACTTTGCCTCCACAAGGTACAATTTATCATTCACAAAACAGTTTACAAAATATTATCTCCTGCGTTTGGCCTTTGTTCCTATTCCTTCCCACCTGTCCTCTTAAAATAGGCTGACCCTTTGCAACCTTAACTGACCCAATTTAAACATGACCTCCTCTGACCAGCCTCTCCTCTGCCCATGGGAGTAGTTACTGCACATTTCATTCTCATAGCATCTCTAAGTTGATGCACACTGTTTCTCCTGAGTGCTTTCCCTTTAGACTGAAACCACGTGAAGGCTAGGAATATTTCTTTCTTCTTTGTATCACCAGTGCTAACCATGTAAATGTGTGAGGAATGACAAAAAGGAAGAAAATAATTACAAGTAAACAAGACCCTATACTAATACATTTCATTGTGCCCTTTCATACACATATATCCTACCTACCCCGCCACTACTAAGAACTATTCCCTTTCTTTCTTGTAAAAAGATATGCATTAAAAATATTTTCGCTTTTAAACGGATTTTTCCCCAGAGGGCAAACCACTCATTTACTCTCCTGGCAGAAAAAAAACAGTAAAGTGTCAAGATGTCTAAGCCAGTTTGAAAATATTTTGGAATTTCTGTGTTTTTCCCCCTCTTTTTTACACAGCTATATAAATGTGGACCTGTTCTGAAAGTCAGCTTGAAGCGCACATTTCAAGGTATTTGAAATACTTTTCTTTCTTTTTTTCTTTTTACATTTCATTTGACTAAGCAGTTGTTTAAAATGTGGTATAACCAGAATGTACCTATTTATATTGGTTACTTCAAAATGCATGTCTATGAGTCACTGTTTTTATACGCTTTATCTAGCCAGCCCGTTCAAAGAAAAGAAAATAGGGGAACTTATTAGAATAACAATTACCAGTTGAATGACCTAATACAGATTAAATTATAAGAAACAAGACAGGAAAAGGAAACTTAGTTTATATCTCACACAGGTGCATGTTAATTATTCCATCAAACCAATAACTATATAAACATAATTTCAGAAAAATGGAAGGTGGAGTTTAACATTATAAAAGAGTCATTAGCTGTATAAACAATGAGTAAAAATATGTAACGGTCAGAAAAAAGCATAGCACTTGCAATGAGAGACTGTTTGTATTAAATATATTTAGATGTGTCAGTCACTGCAATATTTATTCAAGGAACCAAACTTTTGGGATTTCATTTCTATTTGCCACCAGGTGAATAAAGTTCATGTTGTCTGTGACCTTCTACTAAAAATGTTATTCCTTAGTCATATTCTGCATTGGTGGTCAGGGTTGGATGCCAAGAATTTGCTTGTCATCTGACTGAGTTTCCTTTTCACATGAAATGCTTCATCTGAATTACACCATCCTAAATGATTGTACAAGCTGAAGAATTTTCTATGTCCAGTAGTTTTATTCGTTAAAGAAGCATTCAAGAACCATTACAAAACAATTAAAGCAAAGATAGATTCTGTATATTCTGGTCATTTGTGCACACCAAGATTGATGGTGGTTAGCAGAGTATGTAAATCAATGAATTTAGGAAGTCTCACTGAGTTGTACAAACTCTTTACTGGGTCTGTAGCTCCATTTCCAGAGTCCTGTGTGTTTTCACAGAAACTGCACCATTAGTTGTCTTCACTGGAGGATTTGACCAAATTTATCTAAGGTAATGTGCCTATACATGAGCTTCTTAACTAAGGTTCTTAAACCCCTTGGTTTAGGAACTTCTGGAAATTTATGTAACCATGTGCATATGTCACCTGCCTACATGGCAAGGACACATGATAGAAAGCATAGTTTTCTGGCCTAGGCCAGATAGTAAACATTTTCAGCTTTTTGAGCTGTAGATCACTGTTGTTACTACTCAACTCTATTGTTGTCATGTAAGAATAGTCACGGACAGTAAATAAATCAATGTGGATAATGGTGTTTCAATAAAACTTTATTTATTATTTATAATGGACCCCAGATTTACAAGACGTGATTGGAGTCTGTTCTGTGCCTGTGTTTACCAAGTACCTCTCAATAATGGGTTAGTTTTGCATATGGCTCTGCCTACAGGAAATGGATAGGATAGTTATGTGAATTTGAGGATTCTAATTCATTTGAGAGTTTTATAGGGTTAGTAAGCAAGAAGAACTCCTTCAAATGTGACTAAAGTGTATAAATAATGATGATTCATATCTCAGTGCTCATAGACATGGCCGGATGGTGATTTATAAATGAGATGATGTACCTAAGCTGTGTACTTGCCTTTGGGCAGCACCCTGCAATGTATGCTTATGGGGCAAATGACATTAAACCAATCACAGAGAAATTGATCCAGGCTAGAAGGCACCCTTAAACTCAAGCAAGACTGGATTGGCAGGACATATATCAGCCATACACAGGGTCTGATCAGAAAAGGTCCCTTTAATTTTACTGAAGGCTTCTGTCTACCCATGCAACAGTAAACTATGTAGACCAATAGATAACCATATGCTTTTTTTTGTTTTCCAAATCCATGTAGTTTTTTAGACATAAGATCAGCAATAACTACAATCTGTTCCACTTGTGGATAACTGTCATATTTGGTAAGGAAAATAAACATATAAGAAATTTTAGTATTTTTATTTTTAGAGGTCCATACATTTACAAAATTTATTTTTAAAATAAACTCATCATTTGTTGCTAAAGTTATTCTTTATAAGCCTGTTGACTTTTTTTTAATCAAATGAAGATGTATTTTTCACAGTTACATTATATATTATATATGTGTATATGTATACAAACATATTTAAAAGACAATATTCTCAGTATTTGAGAAGCTGTAGTATGATGGATGGGATCCTGCTGTCAGAAACCCAATTACATAGAAATTTGAATTATTTCAGATTACAGATTAACAGTGGACATGGGGTGATAGTCCATGGGAGACCATTAATATGAATGTATCCCATCTATAATTGGGCATGCCTTATACATCATTTTCTTGATCTACTGTCAGTCAGCTTGGCTTCAGCTTGCTTTTAACTAGGAGCACAGTACATCACATGAAGTACCTGGGAGGAAGTGGAAATCTCTACATTAAGTAAGAAAAAAATGCCTTTCAGGGAGGTAAGTAGTTACATTCTCTTCAGGCTTTCCTTTCTTAAAGGACTCACCATGAGATATGTAAAGAAAGAAACAAACAAAAATTAAAACCTTTTCCAATCTTCTAAAGTTACAAGTTAAAAATAGCAAGATTTCAAACTCATTCCAGAAGCCAAGCATGATAAGGACAAACCACAACGGAATGCTCTTGAGTCTGGACATCCTGAGGAAGGTGAGACCCAAGGACTCTGAGGGGGCCCTGCGCAAAGCCAGTGAGGACCACACCCAGAGACTCACTGCCGCTTCCCTTCCTCTCATTTCTCTGAGGGAGATGCAGGTAGACCAAAAACGGGAATTCAACCTGAAGAGTACTTCCATACCATATGTCATATACTGACTTAATACTTATTGTTGTATTATTAATATTATTCATTTCCTACTTATTAAACTTCCATTCTGGCAACCTGTATAAGAATGTAAGTAAGAGTATTTGGTGAGGATTTTTCTTGGTTTGTTTTGTGTGTATGTGTGTGTGTATGTGTGTGTGTGTGTGTGTTTTCTTGAGACAGGGTCTTGCTCTATCACCCAGGCTGGAGTGCAGTGGCATCATCACTGTTCACTGAAGCTGCAAATTCCTGAGCTCAGGTGATCCTCCCGCCACAGCCTCCCAAGTAGCTAGGACTACAGGCATGCACCACCATACCCAGCTACTATGTTTAATTTTTTTTTTTTTTTTTTTTGGTTATTGTTGTTGTTGTTGACAAGGTCTCGCTACGTAGTTCAGATTGATCTTGAACTCCAGGCTCCAACACAATCCACTCACCTCAGCCTCTCACAGTGCTGAGATTACAGGCACGAACCACTCTGCATGACCCCTAAACAAGAGTATTTGACAGATAAAAACTACCCAAAGTCCAGGTCATCTCAGCATGCTGGGATATGGGGTAATATTGTGTGACACAAATTATCCTGAGAACTCATGTTCTAAGTATCATACTTAGAATCTGTAAAATACTCGCAATTTGCAAAATCATGTAGACCAACTTTTCCAGGAGACTGATTCAGAGAATATTCACTAGGAGCAATTTGGCTCAAATAAAACCTTGTCCCTACAGTTCTTCAGAAAATGCACGGGCTTGCTGAGAGAATGGTGATGATAGTGATGGTGGGAGAAAAGGAGGAGACACAGAATAAGAAGGACTATGGGATGCACACAGTAAAAAAGTCAAGTAGGGCAAAGAGGGTTACGATAAAAGGTGCACCTTGTCTCATTCCTGCCCCACAGCCCTGTTCGTCAAAGATAACTTTCATCGCGTAGTTTAATCCTTCCAGAAACTTTCCATTTATATACATGCATACATGCTGTCTATGTATTGCTGATCCTCATTATTTGTGGATTTCATATTTGAGAATTTGTCTACTCAAAATTGATTTGTAACCTCTAAGTTAATACCATACTTTTGAGGTCATTTGCAGACATGTGCTGACCAGCCAAAAATTTGAGTCTCCTCTCACATATGTTCCCAGCTAACACTGAACCAGGCTGAAAGGCGATCTAGCGTTCCTAAGCACAGGAAGGCTGTGATGTGCCTTATGGAGAGAATACATGTAAGATAAACGACATTCAGGTATGCATTACAGACTGTGAGTTCAGTGTTAATGAATCAACAATATATATTAAATAATGTATCTTCAAACAGAAACACACATAAAACAAGGTTATGTATTGATCCATTGATGAAAATGTTATAACCAAAGGCTCACAGGACCTAACCCTGTATTTCCACTAGGAGCAATGAGTCAGTATTTGCTAATTCAGTATTTACAGTGACTTTATGGAACAGAATGAGAACAACCTACTATGTGTGTATTTTTTAATTTACAAAGTAGATACCTGTATGTGTTGTACATACTGGTTTACACCTTGGTTTTTTTTTGTTTTTTGTTTTTTCATTTTAGAAATCATGCTATACCATGTCATGCATATCCACCTCATTCTTTTCAAAGGATGCAGTTTTCCCTTGGACAGTTTTGCCATCATTGATTTAACTAGATGCTAGTAATATAGTTTTATGTTTTTTCTAGACTTTTAAAATGACAAAACAATGTTTCAGGGAACATTCTTATGCTTACATCTTTGCAAACTATCTAAATTAAAGAAATCTCTACATTAAAGAAAATTCTGGTTTCTGTGACAAATACATAACAGCTGTGGCTGTGTTTAGGAGGCATCAAAAAGTTTAACAAATTGATAGGTTCGAGTATCCCTTATCTGAAATGCTTATGACCAGAAGCGATTTGGCCTCCAGGTTTTTTTGAAAATTTGAAATATTTGCATATACTTACTGGTTGAGCATCCCTAATCCAAAATCCAAAATCCTTTGAGAATCACGCAAGCACTCAAAAAGTTATGTATTTTGGAATATTTTGGATTTTGGACTTTTGGATTAAGGATGCTCAATCTGTACTACATAGGGTGCAGACTTGTCCTGTGAGTGTAATGTGGCTGAACAGCAGCACCACATTGAGGATATTTAGCACACACCAAATAATAATTAGACTTCCTTTGGTATGTGAAGTCAGGGTTAAACAACTGCGGGGTCCCTTTATCTGAGGACCAATGGAAAATGGCCTGTGTTTGTATACAAATCTCCAAGACCAAAGGAGGCCTTTTTAAAAATAACTTTTAAGTTCAGGGGTACATGTGCAGGTTTGTTATATAGGTGAACTCATGTTACAGGGGTTTGTTGTACAGGTTTATTTTGTTACCCAGGTACTAAGCCTAGGACCCAACAGTTATTTTTTTCTGTTCCTCTCCCTCCTTCTAACCTCCACCCTCAAGTAGGCCCCGGTGTCTGTTGTTCCTTTCTTTGCATCCATGTGTTTTCATCATTTAGCTCCCACTTACAAGTGAGAACATGCAATATTTGGTTTTCTGTTATTGTGTTAGTTTGCTAAGGATGATGGCCTCCAGCTCCATCCATGTTCCTGCAAAGGATATAAGCTCATTCTTTTTTATGCCTGTGTAGTAGTCCATAGAATACATGTACCACATTTTCTTTATCCAGTCTACCACTGATGGGCATTTAGTTTGACTCCATGTCTTTGCTATTGTGAATAGTGTTACAATGAACATACGTGTACATGTGTCTTAATGGTAGAACCATTTATATTCTTTTGGGTACATATCCAGTAATGGGATTTCTGGGTTGAATGGCAACTCTATGTATAGCTCTTTGAGGAATCATCACTGCTTTCCACAATGATTGCACTAATTTACACTCCCACCAACAGGGTATATGAGTTCCCTTTTCTCCACAATCTTGCCAGCATCTGTTATTTTTAGATGTTTTAATTATAGCCATTCTGACTGGTGTGAGATGGTATCTCATTGTGGTTTTGATTTGCATTTCTCCAATGATCAGTGACATTGAGCATTTTTTTTCATATGCTTGTTGGCCACACATATATTTTCTTTTGAAAAGTGTTTGTTTGCTGGACTTAATGCCTGGGTGATAGGGTTGATCTGTGCAGCAAGCCACCATGGCACACGTTTACCTATGTAACAAATCTGCACATCCTACACATGTATCCCAGAACTTAAAATAAAAGCTGATAAAAATAAATAAATGAATAAAGAATTAAGAAAAGAAAAGTATCTGTTCATATCCCTTGCTCATTTTTAAAAAATGTTTAATGGGCAAAAGATATGTTTGCTTGTTTTTAACTCACAAAATGTTTGTTTTTTACTTGTAAATTTGGGAGGCCTTCTTAACATGCTCTTTATCTAGTAGGGCCAAACTAACCCTCTTCCCTAGGGTAAACAGCAATAGCCATGTATAATAACAAGGGGAATTGAGCCTCTACTGCCTTACATCCCCCTTCCCTTCCCCAAACTGTGTTTGGGTAGCAAATGAAGTAGCTCTGAATCAGGACCATCGGCGTGGAGGTTAAGACAACTGAGAGAGAAGATTGTAGATATTCAAAAATTGTGGGAGTAATGAGTCATAGAGAATTGTTCATAAAAATAAATGAGAACCCTTCATTTTCTCCAGTCACCTCTCTGTCTCAAAAGTGTCTCAGATAAATAGGAAATGCCTGAAGAAGCACATACAGTACACTTCAACCTCTCAGTGCACATACATGACTCAGGCAGAAAATGGTCAATTACAGGCCAACAATTTTAAATATCAAAATTCTTTTCTCCCTCATAATTCATTCATGAAACCATCACCTTTCTAATGATAATATTAACAATTAAAAAGCATATTAATATAGACAAAGAAATACGAGGAGGGGGAAACCAAATTCACGTTAATTTTAACCATTTTCTCTCTCTCCCTCACTCACACACACATACACACACACACACACACACAATAGTGTGCTTGCAAAGCTGAAGATATGCCTCATCTCTGAAGCAGGGCAGGATTTTCAAGAGTTAGGGTCAAATCCGGCTGCTCCTACTTACATCTGTCTTGGTTCAGGCTCTTTGGGGCATATAAACAGAGTGCTAGGCCTGTTTAACATGGCAGATTTAAAGACTGCACAGATGTTTGTGCTTATTTGAATGTCTGGATGAATACATTTGCCCTGCCCTAATGAATTTACCAAGCGTAATGAAATTGTGTGTGAAATAATAAATGTATTTGTGTGTGGTGTGATGATGATGATGATGATGATGATGATTTTGGATTCCTTATGTAACACTTATACGTACTCTTTCCCACTCCCACTTGCTTGATTTCAGGAAATATTTCTCACATTTTCAGATCTGAAAGAAACCACAGTGATGCAACTGAATGGGCTAAATACTAATTTGTTTCTTACTTGATCTATTCATTTATTAGATCCTTTAAAGATCAAGTCAATATATGGTTTAACTCCAACAGAAACACTTTCTTCAGAATTTAACTTCCTTGGAAGAAAGAAAAGTCATGGAAATTACTATCTTTTGCCAGCTATTAAGAATTTCTAAAAGGGAAAAATATTTTCCCTGTTAGTACTACAATGCTTATTTAAAGAATATTCTTCATGGAATAGTTGAACAAACAATAGTATTTAAAATGAATGTCAATATTCATTTATTAAGAAGTATAAAGTACCTTCGGTAGAGGAAGGTAAGTAAGGCAGGTCACAGATCTACAACCGAAGTCATTTCTATACGGGATTAACCACCAATGCTGGCTCCAATAGTACTTGATCCTGAGGAAGCTACTTAACATTTTTGCAGGCTGTTTTCACATCTAAAAAAGATAGCACTAGAGTCGGTCACCAAAGGTCCTTTCAGCTCTCTAATCCTATTACTTAAATGTGTCAAAGCAGTAGTTCCTGCTTTAAGAGTGTGCTTTTATCTATACACTCAAAAAGAAAGAGATTATAAAATATGGCTTGATTTCCGAAGAAAAATCTTTTTGTTCAAGCTCAGAGAACTTGTACACACAACAGGAAATATCTGGCTCTATAATCTTGGCACCAAATAAAATGCTGTTGTTAAATAAGTGTTATGCTAATTCAGTTATTCACTCATTTATTCACTGAACACATGTTTTTTCACATGTGTCTATTATTGCAGCATTTCCTCCTCTGAAGAGGCCATAGACTATATTTGGTTAGAAAGTATAAAAATTACTTTTTTTTTTTTGCGCCAGCAATTACATAAGGAGCTTTAACACTTTGTCTCCTTATTTCCACATTTATCAGATGGTTGGTGCTTAGAGGGGTTTATGATTTGCCCAAGGTCAAGGTCATACATATTCAGTGTGTGTGACTTCCAGAAAATTTCTTATTCCCTTTACTTTGGCTACAAAGTTGTGAGCCTTGGGTTAGGGCTCCATCTGCTTTTTAAAATTTACCCTGCACACTACTGTTACAGAAATTCTCACAGTCTCACACACCAGGCAGCCTTCTACATGATCATGCCTGAACTCTATCAGGGCCTTTGCAGTTGTTAAGACATCGTGTTATTTATCTCCCAATGTTGCCTTATCATAGCTCCAAATGTTGCCATTCCAAACTTTTTTTTTTTTAACCAACCTAAACTTTTATTTATCATAACTCCAGGATTTCGTTATTCTTAATTACTTTCATCTTTCCCCTTCTCAGGGAAGGGGGTTCCTGAGGCTTTTTTATTTGTACAGATTTCCAGCTGCTTGGAGAAATAAAAATTTAGCTTTACTCTGTTGATTCCTAATCTACCATTCTCCCTCTCTCTTTGCCCATTTATTTATCAATTATGCAGCCTAATCTGTCTTCCCCTTCTCCCCTGCAAGCACTGTTTGGTGCCTTATCTCAAACTCTTTAGAACTGCTTTGCACTTACCAGCGTCTCTCTTAGAGACTGCAAGATTGCTTTCCAACCAGATATCCCTGGTTTCATTCGAGGCTCTCTAAATATCACCCTCTCTTCTGGAGTCCCCATCCCAGTTATACAGTGATACTTTCAGGGGCACCCCTCACTCTGCATGGTCCCTTTCAAAAAACTGATTGCTATGTCAGCACACCACCTAGTTGCTGGGTTGTTCTGGCCTTTTCTTCCAGGACATCATGTTTCCTATGAAATTGGATGTCCGCCTAACACATGGCACTGCAGATGCTATCAGCTCCTAGATGGCAAAGTTTTCTTCTAGGTTCTGGCCCCTCGCCTTTTATCCTGGCTTTCCACATTATGATACATTTTCACTTATTTTCTTTGTAATACTTTTATCCTATTGCAATCCTTTGAGAGTCAGTCTTCCTGTGGATGTTGTATTTTCCTAGTTTTTTTCTTCTTTGTCTCTTTTGCAAATCTTTCTCTTCTCATCTCCCAAAATGCCAGTATTCCCTAAATCTTTGTCTGTACACTCTTCTCCAAGCACCTTATTTCTTCATTCATCACTCTACATTAGTAACTGATGATCCCCTGTCTTTCCCAAAGCCCAAACAGGCCACATGTCTACTTGTGCTTGTTCTTTACCTAAAACAGAATTAAGCAACTTCTGATTGGTCACAGTCACACTTGCTTGGAACCATGAACATTTTGATTCTTTCATCTCTTTTGCCAACCAGAAGCCAATGGAGAGCTAAGAACGCCAGTTCTCCCTTTGAATTTTCTCCTATTCTCCTTTTCTGCACATTCCCAGGGCTGACACTCCAGTCCAGGTCCTTGTCATGCTGCACTGCCGCTCCACTGCCAGATGCTTACTGTAGAGCAACCACTAACTTTATATGTCACCCTTGAAACACTATAAAAACATAACAGATTTATTGTGAATAGGTCTTTTAAATATATTATCACATGCTTTAGAAATCTATATTAAGATTGCAGTGTGGAAAGGGAATTTGAATCAACAAGAAACAACAACAACAAAAAAATAGGTATTTGCCTTTAACCTTTTGTGGAGAAAAAAAGTACAATCCTTCATTGATGACAACTGTAAATTATGACAGCTACCCTTCAATTAGAGGAATATTCTGTCTTCTCCAGTACAACGTGATAGTTTGATTATTCTTATTTATGGTTGTCTAGGCTACCTCACTTAGCGCCATCTATAAATGTATTTTTATTATCCACTTCCTGCCCTGAAGCCTGGAATAAAACTCCATACCCACTAGCTCTGGAAAACAGCTCTCAGCAGCATGACCCAACTAGTTTAGGAAATGTAATTTGTAAAGTAGCTCATCAAGTCCAATACTGGATGTAAAAGATCTGGAACCATGTAAGGGAATCTTTCCTGCTAGAGATACTGTGAAACTCTAACTTCCAATTTTAGGGGAATGACTGGGGCCATTCTATCGAGTGAAAGGAATAATGGGCTACTGAAGCATTGGTAGCCTGAACTGCTGTCTAGGAGTCCACACGATTTGTACAAATATGACGACTACATAGTTTTCTTTCCTACTATGCTTCCTGTCCTAACTTTGGAAGAATTGCAGGACGATCTCAGTGCACAAGTAAAGTAGGACCTATGTAACTAGGGTAGCTGGTTCATTTGGGAAGATCCTAACCCATCTCATTTTGTTTACTCCTTGATGGATCTGAAGCTAAGGGAACTTAACCGGGTTTCTTCTAGAGAAAAATACTTGAATGCAAATTTGAACGTTCGTGCTTGTTAAAACTGTTTCCCCAAAACAAACTGTAATTTATTCTATGTCAAGGACTAGATGAGTAAGAGTAGGTGCTCCTTGGGTTCAGGATCCTATCTTGAAGGTTGTAAGTGAGTTCCCAAATGTCATTTGGATTGCCAATCAATTTCTCTGCCTTTTCCATTTGACATACCAAAACAGAACTATAGGATTTTATCATCAGGCATGATAAATTTAAAATTAGTTTAATCTCACTTTGAAATTCTTTAACCTGACTGCTGATCTAGGTCTGAAATCCATTTGAAGTACGTAGTCTTTGAAAAATGGATAAAAAGCACCTTAGAGATTGCAATGAACACACATTTTTAACACTTTTTGACCTTAGCTGCACTGGGAAGTACCACTCTTAGTTGAAGAAAAAAGCCATTTTCCACATGACTGGAGAAAGTTGAACAAATGGAATAAGTGTTTCCAAAGTGTTCCAATAACACAATATGCAGTGGGTACTCACTCATTCAATATTTGAGTATCCACTGCATATTGTGTTCTTGGAAGGCTAGGTATAATATTTTCCTTTCATGTACTAGAATTAAGTGAACAATATTAGAAGCTGAAAGTGTATACTGAAAATAAACAGACACTTCATTTTGCTAAAAAACAACAACTTTTTGGTTTATACTATTGTTCTTAACCCATTTAGGGAGAAAGAAAATAACATCTCCAAACAAAGTATTACGAAACAGCATTGGTTTCTTTCTTATTTTTAAAAATACTTTGGAGCAAATTAAACATACTCAGAATGTTTTATTAACTAGAACATTCAGTTTAACTAGTTTAATTACCACTGTTTAGAAATTATTATGATCAGTGGGAACTCCTGTGTTTGGTCTCAGTGTGGGAATGCCCTGAGCAGAACGCCTGCTTGCACAGGCAGCTGAATGCCAAGCTCCAAAGTTTCCCAAGGAGTCAAGAGAACTGGCAATCAGCAGTTCTGTACATGGTGATCCTGCAGTTTACCTTGTAAATCCCTTCAAAAGGAGCAATAGCTAAATGCCACGGGAGAAAGGCCAACCTTTGCTTTTATCCTAAGTCAATTCAGAGAGATGGTTTTTGAGGCTCAGTAAATAGTAAACGAATATCCTTCTAGATAAAAATTTCTTGAGGGAATATGCTATGTCTTATTTATGTTAAGCCCTATAGTTCCTACTCTAGGGCCTTACACTTAGCAAGAGGTCAGGTTATTAAACAAACACTGAAGAATTATATCCTAATTTTACAAACCAGAAAGTTGAGAAATGTAGCCAATGACTCAAAACATGGGGAGAAGAATCTAAATTCTCAACTCCATCCAATCCTCCTAGATTCATTCAGGTGTGAGAGAAAACAGGTTTAGAGAAACAGAAGCCTTAAACTTGTTTTCCATTCTAGAAAAGGTTATGAGAATCGCTTTAACAAGGCCTATGCTTTGGAAAAATTTTCAACCAGAAAAAAACGCAGGTAGTTTTCTATCTCCTATGTACTCCTATGATACATTTGCATTTTGAGGCCGTGCTTTAACCTCTCAATAAAACAGAAAAAATACAGCTCTGTGATGCCAGATTATAGATCTATTCTTGGCTCACTGACTAAAGAAACTCCTAATGATTATAACAGCCACTGGGGTAAATATTTTTAACTGATATTTAACTATGTTACAAATATATTTGGACTTATTTATTGTACATTTTTCTATAATAATTCCACATGGCATAAAAACTAATTTCTAACCTAACTTATTTCTTAGCTATATATTTCCAAAGTATATAGTCAACTTCCAAAGTAGTCAACTTCCAAAATGGAAGGTATAATCTTTTAAAAATTATTCTGAATATCTGACTATTGCCAAATTTCAGAAATAATATGTAGATATTAGAAAACTTCAGCAATTTTAAGACTTCACTCCTTATTTTCTAAGAAATTTGAGCATAACTAAAACCCCAAGAAAAATAGGGTTCTCCCTTTATACTTTTAAAATCCACATTTTCTACAAGTCTCTATTAATTACCATAGAGCAATATGTAAATTAGGTACCCAGTCTACTTAGGCAGTACACTCTTAGAGCATGTAATTAGAAATTGAATGTGTCTCTTAAGAACAGACAGCTTTCGGAGGAAGAAAAAGCAACATTTTGTACAAAGAAATGGGGAGAAACACCATTCCAGAAAGGCAGAAGCACAGAGAGAAAGGAAAAACAAACTCCTTGATACTAGGTTATAAGGAATTTAAACTATAATTCATTTATTCAACAAACATTTATTGTGCATACACTATATTGCTAAGAGCTATACAACACCCCAAAGTAGTTTTTGTAATTACTCTACCTATCTGATATGAGGAGCCCTGGGCCCACACATACCATCCACAATCAAGATTATAGCGGCCTAAGCTCTTTAGTTTAATTAGGTCCCACTTGTCAATTCTTGGTTTTGCTTCAGTTGCTTTTGGGGACTTAGTCAAAAATTCTTTGCCAAGGCTGATGTTGAGAAAACTATTTCTTAGGTTTTCTTCTAGGATTTTTCTAGTTTGCAGTCTTATATTTAAGTCTTTAATCTATCTTGGGATAATTTTGTATATGGTGAAAGGTAGGGGTCCAGTTTCATTCTTCTGCATATGGCTAGCCAGTTATTCTAGCACCATTTATTGAACAGGTAGACCTCTCCCCATTACTTGCTTTTGTTGGCCTTGTTGAAGATCAGATGGTAAGTGTGCCACTTTATTCCTGAGTTTTCTATTCTGTTCCATTGGTGTATGTGTCTGTTTTTGTACGAGTACCACACTGTTTTGGTTGGTATAGCCTTTTATAGTTTCAAGTCAGATAGTGATGACTCCAGCTTTTTGTTTGTTTGTTTGTTTGTTTTTGTTCTTGTTTTTTGTTTTTGTTTTGTTTTTCTTTTTTTTTTTTTTGCTTAGCATTGCTTTGGCTATTTGGGTTCTTTTCTGGTTCCATATGAATGTTAGAATAGTTTTATCTAATTCTGTGAAGAATGAGGTTGTAGTTTGATAGGAATAACATTGAATCTGTAAATTGCTTTAGGCAGTGTGGCCATGTTAACAATATTGACTCTTCCAATCCATGAGCATGGAATGTTCTTCCATTTATTTGTGTCATCTCTGATTTGTAAACAGACAACTTACGAAATGGGAGAAAATATTCACAGTCTATGCATCTGACAAAGTTCTAATATCCAAAGTCTATGAACTTAAACACATCAACAAGCAAAACACAACCCCACTAAAAAGTGGGCAAAGGACATGAACAGGCACTTCTCAAAAGACATACAAGTGGCCCCCAAGCATATGAAAAAATGCTCAAATCAAAACCACAATGAGATACCATCTCATACCATCAGAATGATTATTATTAAAAAGTCAAAAAACAACAGATGCTGGTGAGACTGCAGAGAAGAGGGACCACTTATACACTGTTAGTGGGAATGTAAATTAGTTGAGCCGCTGTGGAAAGCAGTTTGGAGATTTCTCAGATAACTTAAAACAGAACTACCATTTCACTCAGCAATCTCATTACTGGGTATATACCCAAAGGAAACAGACCATTATACCAAAAAGACACACACACTCATATGTTCATTGCCATGCTGCTCACAATAGCAAAGACATGGAATCAACCTAGGTGCCCATCAATGGTGGATTGGATTTTTAAAAAAAGGTACATATACACCATAGAATTCTATGCAGCCATAAAAAAGAATGAAACCATGTCCTTTGCAGCAACATGGATGTAGCTGGAAGCCATAGTCCTAAGCGAATTAATGTAAGAAAAGAAAACCAAGTACCGCATATTCTCACTTATAAGTGTGAGATAAATACTGAGTACATATAGACATAAACATGGGGACAATGGACACTTGGGACTACTAGAAGTGCGAGGAACGGAAGAGCCACAGGTTGAAAAACTACCTATTGGGTACTACGCTCACTACCTGGATGCAATATACCCATGTAACAAACCTGCACAAGGGCGCCCTTTATCTAAAATAAAAGTCGATTTTTTAAAAAAAGAAAAAAACCTGGCCAGGCGCGGTGGCTCACACCTGTAATCCCAGCACTTTGGGACGCCAAGGAGGGCGGATAACGAGGTCAGGAGATCGAGACCATCCTGGCTAACACGATGAAACCCCGTCTCTACTAAAAATACAAAAACAAAATTAGCCGGGCGTGGTGGCGGGCGTCTGTAGTCCCAGCTACTCGAGAGGCTGAGGCAGAAGAATGGCGTGAATACGGGAGGCGGAGCTTGCAGTGAGCCGAGATCGCGCCACTGCACTCCAGCCTGGGCGATAGAGCGAGACTCGGGACTTGTCTCAAAAAAAAAAAAAAAAAAAAAAAAAAAAAAGAAGAAGAAGAAGAAGAAAAGAAAGAAAAAATCTAACAGGCAAAGTAAAGGAAAGAAAATATAGTGGCTAAGCATGTGTGGCTCTCAGCCAACCTGCCTTGGTTCAAAGCCCTGTTCTGCCATTAACTCAGTAGCTGACTTTGGACAAGTTACTAAACCGCCCCCTACTTTGGTATTCTGGTTTGCTAAAAGGGAGATTATAACACTAACATTACTTATTGGGGTTATTCTGAGGGATAAAAGAATTAATGTGCATAAAGCATTTAGAACAATGTCCAGCACATAATCAATAATTAAAATGACTATTATTTGTGATAAAAAAAAAATCTTCTTCTCTATGACTTTATTCTCTCTTGATTTTCCTTTTAGCCTTGTATTTCCTTGTAGCTAGTGTCCAATCTCCCTTTTATTCTTGCCAAACTAACTGAACATATGGCCTAAATATGCTGTTTCCTCTCCTCACTTCTGATTCATTTCTCAGCTAACAGCAATCTGCCTCTGCCCTCACTGCTTCACTGAAGGTTAACACTGATGAGGTTATAAAATCACTGAAGAATTCCACATTGCTAGATTCAATGGTAATTTCTGATGGGTCTTTATCTTACTGAACCACTCTCTACATTTCAGACCCTTAGTTTCCACAACCCTGAACACCTTTTTGTCTAGTGTTTCCTTACAGTCTGCTGCCTACTCCATGTCATTCCTTGTTTCCTTTGCTCATCAATTAAATGTTGGTATTCTCCAGATTTCCATCCTTGACCTCCTACCCTTAATCTTTATTTGCTTTCCTCATGATTTTAACTCTTGTCTGTATTTTTATGTCTTTTAAATCATCATCCAAGAGCTACTGTACATTTATAGTTGGAATTCCCACAGGCACCGAAAGCTCAGCATTTCCAAAGCTAAACTCATTTTATCACCCCTGCAATTCACCAACCTGTTGTTCCACCTGTATTGAGTTCAGTTAATAGCACCACTATTTATCCAACCACCTAATCCAATAATCTGGAAATAACAAATCTATATCTTTTAATCTTCCACATTCAATCATTCACTAACACATTTCAACTCTATTGTCATACTTTTCCCCCGTCTTCACTACTACTGCCCCAGTCTAAGTCCTAATTATCTCTTGCTTAAGTTGGAACAAGTTTTAAAATTTAACCTCTACCTCAAGTTTTGTCTCCCTCAAGCCATCACTGATAGAACTAGTAGAGTGACCAATCTAAAATGGAAATCCAATGACATTACCTGCCTAAATCCTATCTTCCTCAAAGATTGCCCATCACATAGAGGATAAAATCCTAGACCTTTATCATATAAATACAGCCTTCTACCACATTGTGTCTGTTTTTCCCTCTAGTTTCAATGACAGCTACCATGCTAAGTGTGAATATGTATATATTAAACATTATGTATACATATACAATCCATATAATATCATAACACCTTGAAGTAATATTTTATTCCTATTTTATAGATTAAGAAACTGTTACTGATATTTTCTAGATTAAGAAACTGGTACCTGTATAGTAAAAGTAATGTTGATCATTAAATCTAAATCTCTCATATTCTCCAATGGATTTCTTTGAGGTCAGGTCCACATTGTTCCTTTCTTTGAACCACCAGCATCTAGCACATTGCCTGGCATACACAATGGCTGTTAATCAAATGTTAAACTAAATTGACTGTTTAAAAAGAGAAGTGATGGATTATAACATTATCGTTAGATTATGCAGCCACTGACTGAAGAAGGAATAGGGATGCTAGAATTACCTCACAGGTACAATAAATGACAACAATGACCACTATGACTGAGTTCGTAAAAAGTGTATATCTCTTCATCATGTAAAAATTTAATAATCTTTCAAATTATGAGATAAGCTCTATATTATCAAGAGTAAATTTAACATTCTTTTCATTTCTAAATTGCATTTTATTCCAGTGTCTTTTACTTTTAGAGGATCAAAACAAAGGGAAATAGACATATTTGCACTAACACATATTCTCTGTTAAAAGATACAGTATGTATGTGCTCATGTTGCACTTGTATTTGTATGAGTATGAGATATATGTGCACAATACACAAATGTATATGATGAAAAACTTCAAGCTATTTTTAAGTTTAGAAATTGATGACTTTAGTAACATTTAGGAAGCTCATTCTTCAGACACACTGATTGCAAAGGATTAAAAGATCACCTGAAACCCTGAGACCATTAAAGAATTCCATTAATTATGAAAAAAAATGCAGATGTGTGGCCAATCTTTCTCTCAGGTTGCAACCAAATAAAACTTCAAATAACGCACTCATAAATGGCTGAAGGAAAAGGAAATTAAAATGAAAACACATACATATTAAACATAACTATGAGCTGTGGCTGTTCAACAATTGGGCTTCAAGTAGTTTCACACCATTGGGCCAGGATAAAACATGCTCTGCTGGCATTTTCGTCTGCCAAAATAGCCATTTGCAATTAAAAATTAAAACTGGCACTACTTCTTTGCAAGCAGTTTTCAGAAGGCTGCTGGCTATCTTTCTTGTTTATAGTTTTTTTTTGTATCAGTCCTTCATTTCATTTTGAAATACCCTTTTCATTTTTTTCCTTTTAGGCTATCGTATTCCAAGTACTAATATTTTAACATTTTTCAACATTTCTATTTGTAATATGGTCCTCAAGTACAATAGCATCGTTTAGATTTCTAAAGACTGATTAGAAGAGTATGGAAGATTTTATATGTCAGCACAGTATAAAGTAGTATAACTTCTGCGAGGCCTCTGTAGACTTAAGAGAAATCAGTGATTTTTTTAAAGGAATGCAGGAGCAAAAAGAATATGTAAACATCAGTCTCTACAGACATAAACTTAATTCAGAATAGAATATATATGTAAATAGTAAAGTAATTCATTAGGTCTAATTGAGTCTGACACATAGAACGACCAACAGAGTAAAATTCCATCTTCCACAAGGGAACTAATAGTATATTTTGGAGATCTGGGGTGTCAGTAAATGAATCAGCATGTATGCATGGAGCATCTTTTATGTGACAGGCAGTGTTCTGGGTGCTGGTGATATAATAGTGAATAAGACAGAAACCCCTGGCTTTAAAGAATTGGGGGTCAGGGAGGAGACAAGCAATAAACAGATCCTCCTCCAAGCAGAGGAGGAGTGATGTATTCTGTTAAGTCTTTAGAAAGATCACTGTGGGCCAGGTGCTGTGGCTCATGCCTGTAATCCCAACATTTTGGGAGGCTGGGGCGGGCAGATCACTTGAGGTCAGGAGTATGAGACCAGCCTGGCCAACATAGCGAAACCCCATCTCTACTAAAATGCAAAAACAATTAGCCAGGTATGGTGGCACAAGTCTGTAATCCCAGCTACTCAGGAGGCTGAGGCAGCAAAATCGCTTGAACTCGGGAAGCTGAGGTTGCAGTGAGCTGAGATGGTACCACTGCACTCCAGCCTGGGCAACAGACTGAGGCTCCATCTCAAACAAACAAAAAGAAAGAAAGAAAGATAACTTTGGCTACTATGTAGCATAGAGACCTTGGGGATTTAGGAATTAAGTTAAAGCAACTAGGTAAGAGGCAACCCTCAAGCTCACAGAAGAGGAAGGGAAATAATAAAAAGATCAGGTTACTTCTTATTCCAAATACTCCTTCCCTTTTATGATAGTATTTTAGACTCTCTACAGTATCCTCCACCATCTCGGATCACAGACATGATTGTGCTAATGTCACAGATGAAGATTTGGAGACCCAGAAGTGTGAGATGACTTACAGAATTAATTAGTGGCAAAACTGCAAGCAAAGCACTAATCTCCTACTTCTAGTCCCATATCTTTTTTCTTTTAAATGAATCGTCAGTGTCTTACTTCTAAAAAATCTGAAAAGACTTGGTAGTTCTTTCAGCTTCGGCTCACCCTGAAGCTCCTCTATGGAAGGCTTATAAGGAAAATTATTTACTTACTCAATTAAGCAAGCATTTATGAAGGGTCTACTAGACATGAGGCACCTTGTTAGGCACTTAATATTTAGAAATAAGTAGAAATTTCACTGTATGGAAGCTCGCTCTCATGTGGGAGAGACAGACCAAGCAGCCCATGATGACAGTACAATGGGGGAAGCACCCTTATAATGACATTGGTAGAGTGCCATGGAACCTGAAACAAGGGGCACCTAACTCATCCTGGCAGAGGGAAGGGAACTGTTTGGAAATATGCCCAAGAGGAAGTGATCTTTGAACTGTACTTTGAAGAAACATTAGGAGTTTAATACCAAGGGTGCAAGATGTGGGGAGAATCCAAGAAAACAGCATGAGCAAACACACGGTGGTGAGACACAGGGTGGAGCAGTACAGTAAGGGTGGGGCTTAGAGTGCATATTAGAGGGGAGTAGTTATATAGGAGTCTATGCTCTGAGGGTCTTGTGTGAACTCTTCCAAGGAATCTGGAGTCTAACCTACACTACTGTGTCCATTTTCCCAAGTCTTAACCACTCCTCAGTCCACTTGAATCATATTTATGATCCTTAGCACCCCACTGAAGCTGCAGCAGCAAAGGCCATCAGTGGCTTCCTTCATAAGAAATCCAATGAAATCTTACCTAACTTTTCTAGTTCTTTCTGCAGCACTGGAAACTGCAGGCCATAATCTTTTTTC
Organism: Macaca mulatta; assembly: GCF_049350105.2. Classification (NCBI taxonomy): domain Eukaryota; kingdom Metazoa; phylum Chordata; class Mammalia; order Primates; family Cercopithecidae; genus Macaca; species Macaca mulatta. The sequence continues at coordinate 113,036,771 of NC_133409.1, forward strand.
CATATGCATCTTCCTTTACTTTCATGAAAAGAAGATCCCCTGGATTTTCCCTTGGCCTTTGGGTTGCTGTCAAGCTTCTCCCAGGTTCTTCCATTGGTTCTTATTTTTTCATCCACTGCTTGGTGTTGGTGTTCCTCAGTCTCTTGCCTCCACTGTGCCCTCACTCACTCTATATATTCTTTGGACTATCTCATTTTTTTCTACTCATTGCTTTAATTACCACAAAACTGACAGAGGCTTTCAAAGCTAAATATCTGGTTAGATATTTAGATTAAACTCCAGATTTATAAATGAATCCATTCCTTCAAAAATATTTTATTGAGTGTTCTCTATGTGCCAGAAATAGTTCTGGTTGCTGATCCAACATGGTTGGAAATAGACTGTGCCTCGTTCACTGCTATGTTCCCACCACTTACAATCTCCACCTGAATGACTCACAAACATCTAAAACCCAACATATTCAAATCTGAACCCATTATATCCACCAGAATATGTGCCCTTCACTCTTTGTCCCATATATTAGTGAACGGCACTTCCATTCCTCAAATCAACCAAGTCAGAATCATCTTCCTCATACCACATGTCAGACTGGTGAAAACAATCTGCAAATTTTATCTCCTTAACATTTCTTTGGTTAAACTCTTCCTTCTCATCTCCATAGTTACTGCCTTAGTTCCTTAGGAAGTCATCTCTCATCTTTCTAGTATGATCCACAGCATATAGTAGATAGTCAACAGACATTCACAGAATAAGTTTATGAATAAATGAACACAACAATGAATGGAAAACTCACACAATTGCTATCATCTCCTTATAGGCCATATTTATTTACTGAACTCCAATTTATTTACTGAACTAATGAAAGGCAAATCTTTCCAAAATTTATATCTGATTATGTCATTCCCCTGATTATCACCATTCAATGACCACTACTGCCTACAGGATAAATACCAGATACTATGGTCAGCATCTGAAGCTATCCAAGAGATTGATTACTTGCCTTTTGCTCTATCTTCTTTTCTTGAGGCTTTCTACACCCTGAAAATACTTAACAGCACCTAGCACTTACTGTGCTGATTCACAACCCCATAACTTTACTCAAGCTGTTTTCTCTGTCAAGATTGTTCATTCCCTCCTGCTGTGCCCACCTGAAAATTAACTACTCATTTGTGGAAACTCAGCTTATACCTCACTTCCCCTTTGAAGCCTGTGCTGACATTTCTGCCCAGGCTTCACTTCGTAACTTCTCTTTCTAAGCACACCAATAACATTGTTTCACACTTGTTCACAGGCTTATAGTAGTCCTTTGCTGGAGTCTTTTCTTTCCTCCAGAGTGGAGGCCTTTGCCTTGTTAATTTGGGAATTAGCACATATTACACACTCCAATACTTGTAGATGGATAAATAGATGAAGGAGTAGGTGATGAGAGTCATGGAAATATTTTAGGCAAGGGGATGATATGATAGGGTTTGCATTTTACGAACAATACTATGATGTTAGAGCAGAGAGAAAGCTAAGAACAGAAGCCAGACGATCAGGCAGGAGAATATTACAAACCATCCAATGGAGAGGTAAGAAACAGAATGGAATAGAAGTAGTAAAGAAGAAAAGGGAATGTATTTGAAAAATACCTATAAAGTAAACAAACAGTATTTAATGACCATTTGCCTGACCAGAGGGAGTAACTATGAGAAAAAGGATGACTTCAGAGCTCCTAGCTTGGGTGACTTCTTCTTGTCTCCTTGTTTAATATCTATAAATTTGTACCCATAGCATTAAGTCAGACAAAGATACATTAGGCAAAGTGATCAATTACATGTATCTACAACACCGTTTCCCATGTAATTTCTCAGAACCACATTTGCTGCATCAGTGCAAATTTATATACGAAGCCCCATCCTGTGTTCCTCTACTATCCTCATTATTCTTCAAAATTTTCCCTAAACAAGGAGGAATTAAAAAGGGACAAACAACATTCAAGGCAACGAGTCACCTCATGTTTGAACAGCACACTAGTAAAATAAAGAAAAGTTGAAGACAGGAAATATGGCTGTCAGGTAAATCCTAAAGAATGGTAAGGGCAAGGATCTCCTAATCCCCACTAATTTAAAAAGTTTAAGGGAAAGTATTTGAAGTAGGTCATCCCTTGCTCTGTCCAGCCATCCTATCAATAGGCTAGGATATGTACTCTTGAAAAGACATTTTATACCCCTAAAATACCATTATAATCATTATTTTTGCATAAATAATAGAAATTTATATTTACCTCAAGCATAACTTTAAACATGCTTTTCTTGTTTCTTGGCAGTGAAAACACTGGTCGACCAAGTAAATTCATCCCTGAAGTACCTCATTAATCACAGTGCACTTGTTCTTGGCAAGAACCTTAATATGCTACAAAAACTGTTATTAAAGTAAGATTTGGGGATTCCCAGACTGGCAAGGAATTAGTTAATTACACCTCTCTCGAAATTATTTTCTTGGGGTCTAGTTAAACTTACAGCATAAAGCAACTTCGATAAATGAATGTAATGCGTAAAGTCTGGCTATTCTAAAGCTCATTTAAAATCACAAGCAGCAACTGCCAAAGATGGCCTCTTTCCCCAGGGTCTGCTTAGTTGTGCACAATCCTTCCAGAAGATGATACTATCCATTCCCTCTTTGTGCTAATGTGGATCTAGCACCCCTATCTAATTGCTGAGGCATTACAGTTTCAGACTCTAAAATATATAATGCAAAACTTCACATAAGCTACATCTATTAAGTACGTAATTTATTTCCTATCTACCACTAAAGATACTGCTAGACTGATAAAGCTTGGTGGATAGAGAAGTATACAACCTTGAACCTTTGGAAAAATAATTTATCAATGTTTTAAAATTCTGTAAGCCCATACAAACCTGTTAACACCAACACATGGAAAAGAAAATGTTGCGTTGCAAGTTCTCATTGATGTTCAAGAACAAGTTAGGAGATGCAAAGTATGTGCACCAACCAAGGCTTTCTTTAACTCTGTCTGAATATACAATGCATAATATACCAAAAATGAAAGGCTAGAAATGGTATCATACTTAAAATTCAAAACCATACATATTTTGAGCATACAGTTGTAAAGAAAAAATCATAATCTATACAGTACATATTTGCTACCAAATTGAGTATCATAATTGCTAAATTATTTCAGTATATTCTGACAGGTCAAAATAATTTACCAGGCTTATTAAGTAATATGTTTAATTATATATCAGTTCAGAGGAGATTAATATGAAAAGTGTCAGTAGCATTTCTCTATCATTATCCTAACCACATTTAAGTAAATGTGAATCTTACATAAAAGTTATACTTTTTGATGTAATACTGATGCAACACAACCGTTCTCCTTGTGTGCACTGTAAAACGGAAAGTTGGCTGGAATATTCCGCCTAATGCTACATGTTCACATCAATCAGAAACTGTAAAATTTTCCAGATACCAGAGACCCACAGATTGTAGACTCCACCAATTTCCTGACTCCTATGTGGTCGAATTCCAGGTTCACCTAGTTACAAAACCAGCCCTTCTTCCACGTTATTTCAAAACACGTTTCTGGTGTTGATGCTAATTCTACACCCCCGGAGAGAGTTATGTACGGATGACACAACTTATCTCTAAAAGAAACCTAGTCCGTGTGCTCAAGACTTATTTTACTAGGAAACAAGGAATGTATCAGCGAGTATCTGCAACTTTCTCTACTGGTCTTCTAAGGTTGATGTCTTTATATTTCATCTTAACAAAAAAGAAGCAGAAATAATGATACTAAAAAGAGAGGAAGCAAAAGGAGAAAAGGAAGAAAAAAAGAATTAGACATGAGGTAACATTATAAAAACAACCTTAAAATGCCCAGATAAACGTGACTCTAATAGGAGACTGAATGAATGGACTTTGTGGGAAAAACAGTAGTAAACTTTAAAGCCACTGAAAGGTTTTAAATGCCTAAGGGAAAAATAAACATTTGCTTCCAATCATTTTCTCATTAAGCATTCTCTGCTAGATGGAGAAGGCTTACTGAAAACACACACACACACACACACACACACACACTTTGACTCCGCGCCACAAATGGGGACTTAATCCACTGCCTGATCTCTGTCCGAGGCGACCCATTTGCGCTTCTGCTATCGCACCTCTGCCCGCGTTCCTGCGCCCCAGGTTCCCCGCTGCCTCCCAACCCGCTGCAGCGCGGGAGCCTTGCTTCGCCTGGCCTGCTGGCCTCCTCTAGACCTTGGCCACCTTCTCCGTGGCAGGAAGGGCTACATGCACTGACAGATTTTCCGTTGGTGGTGGCTGGGTGGTGGCGAGGCGTGTTTCCGGGCGCACTTAAAACCTAGCAGCTCTCTCCACCAAGTAGCAGCTTCCCCTATTCCGCCCCTAGGACTGAGGACCTAGCCCTCGGTACCACCTCACTCCTCCCGGTCCTACCCAGCCATCACCTCCTAACCTCCCCAATGTACTCTCAAGCCTCACACAGGCGCCTGTCCTCCCTTTGCATTCCCTAGCTCCCGGGCGCCCCGTTCGGTTGAAGTTTACGTATCTTGGGACCTAATTGCTCCCAATTATCCGCGCAGCCTAAGTCCCGCGTCTGCCTGGCTCCCGCCCCGGGAGCCTGAAGCTGCCGGGCAGTTCATTGGGTGTCCTCGGGGAAATGGTTCAAGCTGTAGAGATGGGAGAAGTGGGGCTGGGGGAAGGGAGAGGCTCCAGAAGGAAGACCACGAACACGTGCGAAGAAATAAAAGCCACCACGTGTGCACGCGCGCGGGGCCCAAGGGCGCGAGCGCGGAGCACGCCCCAGGGGGCCAGGGACAGTGGTCCCCTGGAGCGGGCATAGCAGGGGGCGCGGGTACTCACACGAAAGCGTGGTAGATGAACGCCCAGCCGCGGGGTCTCTCCAGCACGTTGTACAGGTAGTTCTGCACCCGCCGGTACTTGACGTTGCGCCGGCAGCTCTGGCTACTCGTGTAAGAGAGCGGCTTCCCCAGCAGGCTCATCCGGGCCCCCTGCTTGCCCCGGCGGCTCTCCCTCAGGCCACCGCCGCCGCCACCGAGCGTGGCCGCGCGGGTGCCCAGCAGCAGCAGGCCGTCGCCCCTGGCGGCTGCCGAGTTCAGCAGCACCCTGCCCCGGCCCGACTCCACATCCTTCATGCCGCTGCCCAAGCGCCCCCCGCCCTCCGCCGCCGCCGCTGCGCCGCTCTTCACCCAGAGCCCGGCGGCGCCGCCCTCCTCTCCTCCCGCGTGGTGGCGGGGCATGGCATCACCACGGGCACAGCGAGGGGGCCGCCAGCGCCTGCGGCGGGGGCAGCGGCCTCATGTGCGCCGGCGGGTTTCAAGGAGGAAGCCGGCGGCCGACGGGGCGCCCGCCAGCCAGAGACCTCTGAGCCGGGGGCGGGGAAGCAGGCAGCCAGCAAACCGCCCGGGCTTCGGGGCGGGAAAGGAGGGGCTGCAGAGGAGGCCGAGGAGTCCCGATTTCTAACAGCCTTTAGCTTCGAATTCTAAATCCGGACCTGTTTGGGGCGTCAGTTTGAGAGGGTTTCTCTTTCTCCCTCATTCCCGCGACTACCACTCCCTCCTTCCCAAAGTGCCCCCGGGGACGGAGTGGGGGAGTGCGGGGCGCTCCGAGGCGCGCTCCCACGCGCGCACACCCAGCCCCAGGCTTCCCCTTTCTTCCCTCTCTCCACTCCCCACGCCTTGCAGTGAACCGACTCCAGAAGCCCCTCTCCGAGGCGCTAGTTTGGTTTGGTTGTGGCAGGGGCTTTGCAGCTGTCCGGAAGGTGAAGTCAGCCTTGTGTCCTGAGGAGAAACTGGAGACGCAGGTCGCTGTGCTCTCCCGCTGCTACGTCGCTGCGCCGGATCCTGCCATCCTTCCGCAAGGGGTGAGAGCGGGAACAGCCCTGCCCTGCCCTCCAGGTATTAGCTAGCCTGGAGGCTGGAGCGCAAGGTAACGCTCCAGGCAGTGGCACTCGGGTCCCCGCACACGGGCGAGCCCTCCGCAATTCAGTGGACAGACTCGAAGGACGCGGCTGCCGAGTCCGCGAGGCAAGGACCAGGCATCTTCCCGCGTCTCACTCCAGCCTGCGGACTGTGACTTTCCATGCCAGTATCAGACAACAAGCCCGCGAGTAACTGAACATCCTTTCCAGTCCATGGGTGGGGTGTGGAAAGGGCGTAAAACTCCAAAGTTGCTCCTCCGCTGTGAGCGAGCTGCCCCGGGGCTCTGCTTGACTGCGGCGCGAAGCCTGGGAGAACAAACCCGGTTCCCTCCGTCAAGAAATTTCCATTTAAGTCCAATAAAGTAATATGATTGAGAAGTTCGGCAGCGGCAGCGAGGACCCCAGTGTCTGGTAAAGAAAACCTGAGGGTGGGGTGTCCCGGACGCCAGCTTTTTGGGGTTCCGACCCCACCCACCTTATGTTGTAACTTACAAGCTTAGAGACCTGTTGCAAGGAACAACTGACTGGGTCTTCCACCACCTCTGGCACCCGGGTGGTCCAAAGCCCAGGCACCCTTGGCGGAGAGAGAGGCCACGGTGCCACTGGCCGCGGCCTCTGGCCTTCAGAAACAGTATATTACAAAGAAAAAGAAGTTTAAACCTCACATTCAGCATAGGGAAAACTGAAGGATGCCAGGCTCGGGGACTTCTTCCAACAGAGTGACTCTTCCCCGAATATGAACGAAAACAATCATCAAATTAAACTGAAGGGAAAACTAAGCTTCCACCACAAAGACACAGCAGATAGTTGCAAGGTGGATTCCTTCGGGCCTCTTCCTTTCCTAAGGCTAAAACAATGCTAAGGCAAAAGTCTTCTTGCAGCCGTCTCCTCCCCTCCGAGATAAATACTTTCCCAATTCCCCTCCACCCTGTACACACACCCACGCCCGCAGCAGCTGATTTTTGTCTCCTGCAATAACTCGATTTAAATGCTTTGCTTTTACTCTTTATTATCACTATTATTTGTGTGAAGCCCTCTTGCCTGCTCTTGGTCACCAGCAGGAGCAAGCCCTCCCTCCTTTCCCCCAAGCCTCTGGGCAGCAGAAGCTAGCTGGGAGCTCTCTGCAGCTGGCGGCGACGCCACGTGACTGTGAGCCGATCACCAGCACCCAGAGTCACTCTAGCTTTCCCCTAATACACTTCACACCCACGCACTGTGGAGGTGCGAGAGAGGTTGCTCCGTGCGGTGCTATTCGAGGCAGATGCAGAGAGCGCCCTGGAGTAAGCTCTCCAATCCTAGAGCTGCGCGGGACCCTGACTGAAGGCGGAGGGGGCGGGAGGGGGGTGCTGTTGCTATATTTAGACTCCCTATGGAGTTTCTGTGCAGGGACTTTCAGGGTGAAAGATCTAGAGACTTAAAATGACTCGTGTGCCCGCTTTAAACGTCAAAATCTTGGCCTTTCTGCAAGCAGTAAAATGAAAACCACTTCCTCTTAACTTAGCTGTTTTCCTTGTTACAGACTTCTACTTTCGCTGGGTAGGTAAAGTCACTTCCATTTCTCTGGCGCCGCTGGGCCCCGCATGCAGGCAAGAGGTCTCAGGAAGGCAGGACACAGGGACACGTTTCCCTGGAAGACAGCCAGCTGCTTAATTTCTGAATGATGCTTTTCTGGGGTGCAGCAATAATTCTAGTGAAACTGTGTTATTGATTAAGCAAATGCCATTTAAGCTTAATGAAGAAGAAGAAAGAAGAAGAAGAAGAAGAAGAAGAAGAAGAAGAAGAAGAAGAAGAAGAAGAAGAAGAAGAAGAAGAAGAAGAAGAGGAAGAGGAAGAGGAAGAGGAGGAGGAGGAGGAGGAGGAGGAGGAGGAGGAGGAGGAGGAGGAGGAAAAAGAAGAAGGAGAAGAAGAAAAGAAAGAAATAAACCGGTTTCTGGTAGCGGTTTTGAGCTGCTGGGAAGGACCTTTCACTTTTGTCTTCTAGAGTAACCGCCGTTTGGATACACAGCCCAGGAAAAGAGGACCCGCTCAAGTTTTCGTGGGTAGTGTATGAGAGTTACTAGGAATCCAACAACCTGGCTTCCTAGTTCACTGTTCCTTCCACCCATCAATCTGCATCTCCAGCAAAGGATGGATAAAAGAGCACACGGTTCTGGGATTTTGTATCAATCTCTCTGACTGCAACCACTGGAAAAGACTGGCTTAGCTCTAACCATCCTACCCTTGAATGCCTAGGAAGAAAAAGCCAAGTGAGGCTGTGCCAGCCTCTCCTACAAGAGTCTCTGTTTGCACCTTGCTTTATTTGCTACCTGCTAACTTCCCTCAAAAGACAGGAATTAACTTTGGAGAAAATAAACTGTTTGTGATTAAGCTTTGTTGTTGTTCCTTTGAATACACATGTTGCTAGGAAACTGCCTTTTATTAGTTCATTTTGCTGAAATATTAAAATTCAAATATAAGAAAAGAAGATAGGTATACTGAGCAGTGAGTAAAACAACAGTGTATATTCTATGCATTATAATTACATTAGAGCATTATGAAGAGGTAGAGGTAAAGGCAAATGTTAACTGCTAGTGTAAAGTATGTGAGTTGATTGGCCCTCCCCATCTTTTGAGATGTGTTTGCTTTTACTCATTCATTCTCTTAAGATGCTTGCCTGAAATTTATGACCTTGGAAACATTTTCTGAAGTCTACATGGATATGGTTTCAATTGAACAGAGTTTCTAGAGATATTTTGTTTCAATGTGTTTCTTTTTCTTTTTTGGAGATGGGGTGTTGCTGTGTTGCTCAGGCTGGTCTCAAACTCCTGAACTCAAGCAATTCTTCCACCTCAGCCTCTCAAAGTGCTAGGATTACAGGCGTGAGCTCCTGGCCTCAGTGTATTTTCTATTCCATTGTATTATCCTTCTGAAAGGTACTCTGAAATAATAATATTTAAAATTCTATACATGAGCTAGAGATGCACAAAAAAAGGCTTTCAATGCCCATAAGAGGCCCAGAATAACTGGATCTGGACCAGTTTCACAAAGCGTCAATGACCCATTACTCTCCCACTTTCCTTCTTCTTCATGCTTACCCATTTTCTCATTTGCCCCAATCTCCTACTACAAGATATGCCCCTACCAAGTCATGTTCATGAGTCTGATCAACTAGTGAGTGATAGAAGTGCCACTCTTTGGTGATATGGATGCATTTTGATCCAGTGTGAAATTCCTGGGCTAATCAGACAGGGAATGATAAATAGAATTCTTAAACCCTATAATAAAAAGGAAATGCATGTGACATGAGTCTGCTTGGGAAAATAATGAAGGGGCAAATATAAAACTAAAAAAGTAGAAAATAACAAACAAAAAGAAAATGCACTAATGGAGAAATGGAAATTCATGATTGGTTGCTGTTTAATGATGTGCACAGGGCTCAGCAATTTGCCTTGTAAGCGTAGAGGTAGAACTGAAGTCTCCAGACTCCTGAATATAAGTCCCTTTCAGCTACACCACCCTTCTCCTTAGCTTTTATTTCCTTCCAATCAGGCCGTAACCAAACCAATAGGCATAGCAACTATATTGCATTTCATAGATATCATAATCATTGGTTCAGTAAACATATTTATCTCCTACTATTATTTTAAATGTATCAGCATAATATACCATTTGTTTTGATCAGTCATCAACAATTCTTATCTCTAAGATATATCATACAAGTTTTTCACGCTGTTTCTTCAACAAGCAGAAATTAATCAGAGAATCCAGGACAATATCAGAGATCCTATGAGCCTCACCAGACTGCATGAGAGTGATAACACAGTAAGAGTCCCAGGCCTACCTCACACAGCAAATGGGACATTGTTCCTCAGAACAGCCTTTGCCTCAGGGATGCAGAAAGGAAGCAGATGTGAATGAGTGTGGCTGTAAGGAAAGACTGGTAGAGAAATAGTGCAGAAAGGGCTCAACAAGTTCTCACCATTTTTATTCCAGCAGCTAACAAAATTAACGTTTCTAGGAATTACTGAAATATTGTGCTGACCACAATTATTGAGGCAAAATAATAGCAAATACTTATCATGTGTTTTGTATGTGTTAGGCACTGTGGTTTACAGTAATTATTTCAGGCCAGGTGTGGTAGCTCATGCCTGTAATCCCAGCACTTTGGGAGGCCGAAGTGGGAGGATCACTTGAGATCAGAAGTTCAAGACCAGCCTGGCCAACAGAGTGAAACACCATCTCTACTAAAAATTACAAAAATTAGCTGAGTGTGGTGGCAGGTGCCTATAATCCCAGCTACTCAGGAGGCTGAGGCATGAGAATTGCTTGAACCTGGGAGGTAGAAGTTGTAGTGAGCCAAGATGGTGCCACTGTACTCTAGCCTGGGTAACAGAGTATGAGACTCTGTCTCAAAAAAAAAAAAAAATCAATTGTGACAATAGTTTCATAAGTAAGCACTACAATCATATCCAATTTACAGGCGGAGAAACTGAGGTGTAGACAAGTTAATTTTTTTAAAACTAAAAAGTAGCTGAGGCAGGGCAAAAACACAACCAAAACTAGATTTTTAACTACTAATCTATATCAGCTTTTGAATAAAAAATACTTAGCCTATTATTGTGTATTAATAATCTTAATGGTTTTTTGTTAGAAATGAAAAGCACTGGAAAGTTTCTATCGGTTATCTTGGAGGAGGATTTGAGGTTTTATTCCAAACACAAAAATAACTTCAATATTTCTGTTCACTTTTCCTGTGGAAGTAGGAGTTCCCCTGCATAGGTACTCTTCTGTGTTGAAATTTAAAAAATAGTCCCAAGTCTCATAGTATCAATTTCTTGAAACTGTATTTACATTTTGATCTTTTTCTTAATGCTATTCTCAGCTTTAATTATAAAACCCTGTTAATTCTATTTGGCCATACCTGATTTCGTTTTTTTTCCGACCTGTTAATATGTCAGCACTACTCTCTATCTTTTAGCCAACTATTTAAACATGTCTTTCTGGGAATAATCTGAATAGAGTCATTTGAACCTTTTAAGATCCATATATTTAGAAACTATGTGAAGAGGTTGCCACAGAAAGCAAACATCTCCTTTAAGCTAGTGTACCGGAAAATTCTGTTACTAGTCTGTGCCCCCTAGTGGTACTGACATTTTACCATTGTTTTTAAAAAGGAAATTAAGAAAGCTTCTTTTATGAAGTTCTCAAAACTTACTAATCTCTTCAACAAGTGATCTTCAACTATCAGGTGCCAACTACCTGGAGTGGTGCAAAGATGAAAGACAGTCCTGATTCTTGTTATGTTCATAGACTAGTGGGGGAGATGGATAAATGAGCAAGTAATTGTAACATGGTGATGAGTTCACAGAGGTTTGCACAGAATGTTACAGAAGCTACAGAGGTTCCTAAAGAATGTAATAGCTGAGCTAAATCTTGAGGAATAACTAGACTTTGGTGAAGACATGAGGGATAACTCAAAGAGAAAACATTTGAGAAGATGTGATGGAGTCTTGCTCTGTCGCGCCGGCTGGAGTGCAGGCACAATCTCAGCTCACTGCAACCTCCACCTCCCAGGTTCAAGTGATTCTCTTGCCTCAGCTCCCCCCGAGTAGCTGGGACTACAGGCACATGCCACCATGCCCAGCTCATTTTTGTATTTTTATTGGAAACAGGGTTTCACTATGTTGACCAGGCTGGTGTTGAACTCCTCACCTCAAATGATCCACCCACCTTGGCCTCCCAAAGCGATGGAATTACTGGTGTGAGCCACCACGCCCAGCCAGAGAGATGTGAATTTTGAGAGCTGATCATACTTTGAGAATAACAAGTAGTTGGACTCTACTGAAGCTTAGTTGCTTTTGGAGGTGTAGCTATAAGCAGGAGGCAATAGAAGTAAGACAAGGGTTGTATGACAAAGTCTTGGCAAGAACTTTGGATTTTATCCTGACATGAGTGGGGAGATCCACTGAAGAACGTTAAGCCAGAAATACTACATGTCACTACTTCTACTTTCAGAAAAGGCTTGATATAGATTGTACACCTACAAGTGGCACACACTGTTCCAAGTGGAGACTCAAAGATGAAAACGATACGGTGTCTATGCTATAGGTTAGTGAAGCTACCAATCCATGGCAGATGTTAAGCCTAACTTCCAATTTCAGGCACAAATATCTGAGTGAATGATGGTATCATTTACTCAATCAGTAAAGATTAAGGAGAAGGCAGTCTGAAGAAGGGAAATATGTTCAATTTTCTATTGAGTTTGACATACCTGTTGATACAGCTCAGTGGAGATATCTAGTTGACGCTTGGATATATGGATCTACAGGTCAGGGGGAGCTTGAAATTGAAATTCAAGAATCATCAACCTATATTTATAATGGATGAAATCAACAAGTCGGAATCAAGTTACTTGGGGAAGCATGTAGATTTGCTTAAAAAGGAAGAGGCCTGAGAACCCAACCCTAGTAAGTGTGACCATTTGGGATAAGAGAGAAGGAGCAAGTAGGGAAAGAGACTGAAATAAAGAAAGCTAAGTAACCACTGAGGACCACTGCTACAATAGAGAAAAAAAAAAAGGAGCTTCAATAGGGAAATGCCTGAAAGAAATCAAATAAGGTAAGGATTTTTGATTTAGCAACAAAGAGGTCATTTGAAGAAGTTGTTTTTATTTTTATTTTCTTGCAGAATTGTAGAAATAGAAATCAGATCAAAGTGAGCAGAGAAACAATTTGAAGATAACAGAATGGAGATAATTATTTTAAAGTGGGAGAAGCAAGCAGAAGATTTAGGTTTTAAGAAGGCACTAGACAAAATCATGTTGATTCACTTGAGACTTGAGTGGCTGTTGCAGCCACTGTCACAGGTCCCAAGGCTGAGCCTGCACTGGTGTTTGGACAACTAAGCTGCAATTTTGACAGACGCTATTTCATTGTCAATTGTGAAGCCTGCAACAACTTGGACATCTTTTATTGATTTTATTGAGTAATAACATTTTCATAAAATCCATTATATTTTATTTCTAACATTTCAAAAAATTCTATTTAATAAGTATGCATTTTTCATGTTTAGTTTTACCAAGAAGGAAAATGCATGCTAGATAAACTACATTTTTGTTTGATTTTATTTGTAATTAAGGATGAGGAACTGACCAGATCAGAAAAAGGAAGTCAATACCTGCTAAGTATTCAACACAGTTTTCAACAGTGCTACTGAAAGCTGCAGGAGATACTGTGAGTCCCTCAGACAAGTCAGGGATTCGCAAGAGTGGGGTCATCAAGTTTCTGGAGTTTCAATAAGATGTTTGCTTTTTTCTTATATATACATATTAGCTTTCTGCATAAAATTATATTAACAGAAATGCTATTAAAGTTTTTTTGCAAAACCACCAAGCTACAGAATGGTCCTGTTTGTTGGAGTATTTAGAATACTTCCCACCTTTTTTTTGAGTCATGGCTCAGCTACAAAATGACAAGGCTCATGGCACACTAAGACAAAAGGAGGAGGCCAGTGATAGCCAGAGGTGGTGGGCCTGAGTTTTTGGCTATCCTGGGTCTGCAGCAGTGACTGGATTCTCTGGATTATAAAAAAGCATTAGGATTTAAACACTACAACGTGTGGGCCTTGTATAGGAATCATGAAAGTAAAAACAGTTAATTGGAGCAAGAGGTAAGTGTCCTGAAAAAGAAAGGGAATGTGAGATTGCAATCAACTTGAGTTTTACCACTCTGGTGTAAAATTTTGTTGATATACAATAGAGGGACTGTGACATAAAGGGAGTATTACTTGGCATGTTTTCAAGTTTCTGGTTTCCTTTTTGCATGTTATTTTGTATCTAAGACTGAAGATTTTTTTTTTTTTAAAGAGAGAGACACAAAGTTGAAAATTGTTTTAAGGAAGAAGATACATTCTGTTGTGAATAGGAAGATTAAAAATGAGAAAGAAGCAGGGGTCCACAGACCCAATATTAGTTTTGATGACAAAAATCAGAAGTGGAGCAATAAATACTAATACATATTTAAATATATTTTTAAATATGCTAAGGATTTGGGATCAGAAAGAAACTTATAAATTGTGGGATCCTGATTCCTGACTGATTACTGAATCTTGCTAAGTCTTTGTTTCTTTCATGTTTAACGTGAGGATAGTAATATCCTTATCACAGGACTTTTGGGATGGTTAAACAAAATAGTTTATGTAAATGTCTTATCTTAGTACTGACACATAATAAGTACTCAGTAAATGTTAACTACTACTAATATTTATGTTAAACAAGATTTAGCTTGGATTCCATTTGTGATTTAGCCTGCAATTTGAAATAATAGCTGATTAATTCTCTGAAACATTAGCTTCCGTAATTGTTAACATTTAGCTGAAATTTAGCAGATACAAAAAAAATAGAAATATAATCTTGTTAAAAAACCAGATTATATGAGTAAACCTTGAGATAACCCAGAAGAGAAACTTTAAAGTTTTGCAGATGATCTCATTCAGGTGACTATTTGTGAAGTTTAAAAGCAGATGAAAGCAACTATGTCTGATAGTGTACCAGGCTATGCAGTCATTGATGTATATTTTATTAAGGGCTACTAGATACAACTAAACAAAGTAAACCTTAATGTATAGAGTTTTGCTACATTACTCTAATGTATAGAGTAATGTATATCTTTCTACTTTTAACAGCAATATTCAAATAGTAATAGTTATTTCATCCTTTCATTCTAAAATATCTGTGATATTTCAGATGTCTGGTGAGAGCTGTTGAATTCATTATTCTAGAATATCTGTGAATTTATGATTCTAAAGTTTTTCTGGATAGCAGAGGTATGAGAATTTGATGAAAGCCTTCAGAAAAGTTTTTTTAAAACTTACAATTTTGCATACAATTACCACTTTTGAGGCTCACAGACTCTTGGAAATAATTTGTAAAACCTAGCTTAATCAAACCCAGATTATGGGCCCTTGGGCTGTAATTCTTAGATTAATTAGGTTTTTTTCTTTTTTAATTTTTTGAGATGGAGTCTCACTCTGTTACCCAGGCCAGAGTGCAGTGGTGCAATGTTGGCCCACTGCAACCTCCACCTCCCAGGTTCAAGCGATTCTCCTGCCTCAGCCTCCTAAGTAGCTGGGACTACAGGCACGCACCACCACACCCGGCTAATTTTTGTATTTTTAGTAGAGACAGGGTTTCACTGTATTGGCTGGGCTGGTCTCGAACTCCTGACCTTGTGATCTGCCCACCTGAGCCTCCCAAAGTGCTGGGATTACAGGTGTGAGCCACCATGCCCAGACAAAGGAATGAATTTTACAAAGATTCTCTTGAGGATATCTTCAGGATGACTTATATGGGATATATGGGAAAATTTGAAATAGCTAGAACTTCCTTGACATCCCTGGTAATCTACACTATTTCTCATGATTTGGTTGGGAGTACCTTGGTGACACTTCTATCAGGGAGGGTCTAGGACAGCAAGGTTTGTGGTCACTATAAAGTCCTTGAACTGAGATTTTGGATCTTTGTTATAGCTCTTTCTGTTGGAGCTAAAACAACCGTGAATTCTCATTACGTTTTTCATATGGTTATACTATAGGATCACATTTACTCAGAATAATGGTGTTTCTATTCCAAATTAATCTTCCAGAGTTTGGATACTTTTTATTTTTTATTTTTATTTTAGAGACAGGGTCTCATTCTGTTGAATAGTTTGGAGTGCAATGCTGTGATCATAGCTCACTGCAGCCTTGAACTCCTGATCTTAAGCAATCTTCCCACCTCAGCCTCCTGAGTAGCTGGGACTACAGTTTCATGTCACCACACCTAGCTTTTTTTTCTTCTGTCATTTTTTGTAGAATCAGGGTCTCACTATGTTGCCCAGGCTTGTCTTGAACTCCTAGACTCAAACAATCCTCCTCTCTTGGCGTCCCAAAGTTCCGGGATTACAGGTGTGAGCCATGGCACCTGGCAGAGTTTGAGTATTTTAAAGCCAAGAGCATGTATGTATGTGTAGTTCAGTGAGCGCATATATAAACACATATATAAGTATTAACATAATTGCAACCTAAGCTTTAAAATATTGCCCACCAAAGCATACAAACTACCATGAATCTACTCATGCAGTACAAGGGAAGACTATGAGTACAGCCAGAACCTCAATTCTGGTAAATACATCAAAGTCATTTCTCTGCTGAAGTCTTTATCTCTGCTGCCTAACCAGTACACTATCATGGGACACACTCATTTTTGTTTCAGTCATCTCTCAGGAATTGAAGTCTTGACCCATATCTTAAAATGGTGACTGGAGTCCTGTTACGGGTTTACCTACTTCCACAGTGTTCACTGCCTGCCTGCCCACCTATGGAACCTCTGGATGTCATCTTGGCTCCAGCCTCCTTTTTGTGTTATACACATTGAATAACCTGCTAGTGCATAGTTCTTCAAAAAAGAATACATTCTTCTGCTTAGCAGACTATTTCCTGCCCACACCTGATGTTGAGGCCATTCTCCTGAGCCCTTGCCTGGGCCCCTTGCCTGGGCCCCTTGCCTGGGCTGTCAGTGTTCAATTCTACAGTGGCTAGCTGGGTCATGACTAATCATGCTTAAGTTTAGACCAAGCCCCTATATTCCTTTAATGAGAATTTTAAAAATTTATCCATTCCTCAATCCACTCTACAATTGTTGAGTTCCTACCATATGTTAAAACTGTAGAACAAACATTATCCCTACCTAATTCATGCCACAGTTTACTGTATTTTTTTTAAAAGCTTTAAAATACTTTTAGAGCAAACTTAAATACATAACAGGGAATGACAGAAATATCATCTAAAACTTGATAACCCCAAACCAACTAATATGTTTTATAAACATTTATTCATCTAGAGCTAATTCTTTACACCAGTGGTAACTTTGCCCCGCAGAGTATATTTGCAATGTCCGGTGATGTTTTTGGTTGGCAAAGTACATAGTATGGGGGAGGGTGTGGGAAATTGTTGCTACTGGCATCCAGGTTGTAGAGGCCAGGGATGCTGCTAAACATTCTACAATTTACAGGATAGTTCCAAACAAAAAAGGAATTATCCTGCCCAAAATGTCAATAGTGCCGAAGTTGAGAAACCCTGTTTTAAACAAACTTTTTAGGTCAGCCTTTGAAGGTATTGAGGTGGAAAGTTTTGCTTGCTGCCATTTGGTGATATTTGTTGGTCTACGTACCATTTATTTCCATATTTAGAATTTCAGTTTTTGTAATACACCTGGGGAAATGATGCTAGATGTTTATGAAAAACATTTTTCCACTTAAAGTAAAATCTTTCAATGTACACAACACCAGGGAAAGTCAACAGGTAAGTAAGCATGTCAGACTTTGTAATATTCTAGAAGGTTAAAATAACAACAGTATTTTTGTATACCTAAAAAGGAACATACCTTCCTGCTTCTACTATAAGATAGAAATGAAAGAGGCAGCAAAAAATCCAGAGAACAAATAAATGACTAATTGGTTCAGGGTTTTGAGGGCTCTTTTGAGACTTTTTTTCTTGATTGCATTGGACTATAGATGCTTCAAATGACACTATAGGCTTATTATAATTTTATCTAATTTCATATAAATTTATACAAGGGCTCTTTAAGGTGGTAATAAAATATCAATTTGCAAATTAAAATAACTAGAGTTCATAGATGCCTATTCACCACTTCACTAGAGGCATTTTTTGAGAGATTCAAGCATGCACATTTGGTCCGAGTGTCATTTTAATGCAAGTGTTTCCATTGTGGGTTGCTGCATCATATTTGAGAAATGTAATAAAAACACACATTCATAACCTTAGAAGAGCTGTATCAAACTGACATTTTTTTTACTTCAGTTAGTAGTATATGAATGTACTATAGCAGCTAACAATTTTCTTGTATAACAATGGTCTCTGGTTAGAAGGAAATCTGTTAGAATTTGAAGATATTAAAAGGACAGAAGTGGCTTAATGTATTTTCTTTTTGAATAAATTTACCTCTCTTTTGGAAAAGCTTGTTTTTAATCTGCTAAATCAAACATATGTTTTCCAAAGGTAGTACTTATTTTTTATGTATATATGTATTCATATTCAATTTGGTTGTAAGCTCATGGGTACATAAATCCTCCAAATATTGCATTTATTTCCATCTTCACTGATCTACTGGAGCCCTTAAGTTTCTTTGTTCTGGAAAAGAAAGTCATTCCTTTAAGAAAAATATGAAAGTACTCCTATTTCCTTAATACTCCTGGAAGTATGTTCTAATTTTTTGTCTTAAAAAATGATTAAACTTGTGCAAAATTGTTTTCTGTTTTGAATTATATTGACAAAATCAGAGATTTTACATGGATTAACCTAAATCCCAATAACCCTATTTAACATACAAGTAAATCTGGATGCAGCGTTTGGTCTCTTGGTTCCCCAGTTTTCTCATTTTCAAAATGAGAGAAAATAACGTGTTATGGTATAATAGATGCCAGTGCCTTGCACTTATTAGGTGCTCTGTAAATGTTAAATAACACTTATGGATGGCTTCCAGTTTTGTTATGGGGAAAACAAGAAAAGTATTAGGAGAAAAAATTAAGAATCACATGTTGGAATGTTTACTTATTTTAAGATATCTTCTTGTAAAGGAACATAACTAACTGGCAAATCCAACATCACTCAGACTATAAGTTATCATGTTTTTAGTAGTTCCAAAGCTAAGTAATACTAAAGTAAATATATGGAAATATTCATATACATGAATCTAAATAAACTCAGCCTCCTTTTCCCATTCTATTTTTTTAACTTTTTGTTCTGATTTTCTCCATCACACAACCCTCATATATTTAACAGAGCTATTGAATTTTAGAGTTGGAATGGAGTTTAAATTTATTTCAACCAATGCAGAAATTCTAAAATAGTTCCAAGTTTTAAATTGTAACGCTTGATGGAAAAAAAAGTCAATATATACTCTCCTACATGCTTTCCTGAAGAGCTTCATTTAATCCTTCCACAACTATATGACATGGGCATTACTACTCTCCTCATTTTTTGAGACATGGAAATAAGCTCAGAAACATTAAGAGATTGCTCAGTATCACATAAGCAGTAACCAAAAAGTGGGGATATGAACAGGATATGAACAATCGCTAACTGACTCCAGAAACTGTGTTCTTAACCACAAAACCTTATGTCTCTCCAAATTAGAAAATGCTTTTAGTGATAGAGGGTTGTTTATTTAGAAATTTTATTAACAGCCACATATAAGAGAAGAAGAAAGATATATCTGCAAAGGCCCATAAACACTGATCATTCTGGCTTCAAACACAGGAGAGAAGAACAGAGTCACTTCCCTAACTGAACCTGGTTTTTCTAGGTACAGTAAAGTACAGATACCCCTTTCCTGGAGATTCTGAATCCTAACATTACAATTGTATCTTAAGAATGTGTTCAGCTGCTAATAGAAATCCCCCTCCCCAAAATACTGGTTTAAGTAAGGCCTATTTGTTTCAAGCAGAGAAGCCTTGAGTCAAGAGTCAGGCAGGCAAGCATCCACAAAGACATAAAGGCCTAACTTTTTCCATTTGCCACTTTCACCTGCTTAGCATGTGTCATTCATCCTTATGGTCGCAACAGTGGCAGCTATGTTTGCAGACATTATGTCTGAAATTCCAGGTGAGAATAAGGGAAAGGCTCAAGTTCAAAATGGACTTTGCTTTTTATTCAGAAAGGGTGTCCTCCTGATGAATTTCTACCTGTAGCTCATTGTCTAGAACCATCTCATGACCAACCACAACTACAAGTAAGGTTGTGAATTATTTTCACAACCTTAGGAAAGTGAATTATTTTAGTTGGACATACTGGAAATAATTGAGAACCATGTAAACAAATGGGGAACAGACAGACGACCAGCAACATCTACCATAGGCCACCCCCTTGATTACCCAAGTGACATACCTTAAATTCACAGATACAGAAGGTTGAATGTAAAAGGATAGAAAAAGACGTGGCTATGCCAGTATCTAACAAAATAGATTTTAAGGCCAAAAGCTTTACTAGAGATTAAAGAGGTCTTTCATAATGATAGACGTTTCAACTCACCAGGATAATACAGCAATTCTAAATTTGTATGGACGAAATAATATGGGTTCAAAATATATAAAGCAAACATCGAATTACAAGAAGGATTTGACAAATTAACAATTATAGTGGAATATTTAATATATCTTTCTCAGAAATAGAACAGTTGCTAATCATTAAGGTTTTCATCTCTTTCTTGTAGAAATTTGCCGAAAACAGAAAGTTAAGTCTCCTATACACAAATATTCCGAAAATTTGGTAGCATTTTCTTTAACATTCCAGCCTCAGCTGGCACATTGTCTATTCCCCAGATTTAGCATGCAACTACCTGCCTGTTGCGTGTATCAAGAGTCACTGGCTTCCTAGGCTGTAAATGGCTGGGCCCTTTGTTCCTTGTAGTGCTCCTGGCATTGACTTTCGTTTTGGTTCTGGTTCTCAAATGAGAACAACAGTAACTGGCTCTGATTAATTAAATTAAAAGGAGTTTATTTGGAGAATATTGAGTTGCACACATTATTGAGGCAAGGGTTAGAGAACCAGGCCCAAGTATAAGCATTAAGGAGCAATGTACCAAACCATGCAAAATTGGTCTGATAATATTGATGCCACAGTTAACATCCTATTAGCTGGAACTTTTCTTTATTGTACCACAATTTCCAACAGCATGATATCTCCTTTAGCTAGTAGTTGGTCTTAAAACCAACACTGCTCCATAAAGCCAACCAAGTGGAAGCTGAGTTTGTTCTACCTGTAAGGTACTCATTTCCAATTCAAAGTCTTAAACGGGACCATTCTATTTTTCCTGCCTTTATCTTGGTGCTCTGGCACTGTTAGAGCCTGGAATTACTCAAACAAAGCAAGAACACTCAAAAGCGACTGACATGTCGGAAAACATGGCCAATGTCCACTACACATAGAAATATTCCTTATACTTGTCCCTTTGAAAGAGTTAAGTCCCACAAATTGTGCTTCCGAGGTGCAAGGACAGAATCATATTCAATGTCATCAGTCTGTTGGAATTGTGAACATGAAGTTAGTATTTATTTAAAAATTAATACACAGATTTAAAAATTACACCTTTTATTTCTGGGGCAATTATTTGTGGGTAATGCCAGAATATGATTTGTTGCAAGCAACAGATAAGCAAGCAATCAACCACACAAACCTCAAACAAATAAAAAGATTTAACAGGAAATTTGATGACATTACGTAGTCTCTATCTTTGGGGAAGGGTTACAAGAATCTGAACTTTATTTAATTTCCTTTCCAGGACAAGCAGAAATCATCATGTGGTATTAGCGATAGGGTTCACAGCCAATGTGGATGATTTTTTTGAGGGCTCTCATGGATTCAGATGCAACAAAAACTGAAACAACCCAAACACATACATATGCATATATATGTGTTTTTGCATGTGCATATACACATGCTAATTGACATAATAAGGACTATTTCTGGAATTGTGGAAGAAAATGCACTCTGATTCAGCCTCCCTCAGAGGTCAAAAACGAACATAAAATGACAATTCTGACAGGCAAGTGGAACTATCCCCCTGAAGATAATTGCCAACATTCAGATGAACTTAAACCTTAATTTTTGTAGGGCAGTGGCAGATAGTAGCAAGAGACAAAATTACTCAAGGTAGGGTCTCATAGGTGATTCTCTTGGGTCTCATAGGTGATTCTTCTGGCATGGAACTCCAAGGGGCTGAATAAAGGGGGCCAATAGAAAACAGATTACAAAAATAACTAGTTGTATTGAAACTTAGCATTAGATTTATGGGAGAGAAGGTTTTCTTAATAATTTAATAGGTCAGTACATAAGCATTGCAGATTGAATTCATATCATCTGGGTAGTTCAAAGAAGCTATTAATACTATTTTAGTTTAGAAGTGTACCAGGTTGGTAGCATCCTCAGGAACTTATAAGAAGGAAATGAAAACAACCTACCCAATAGCAAGCCAGGCCTCAAGGAATACTTGCAGAGAAAGTTCTAGTAAATGGAAGTTAATTGCCAAAATCACAAGCACCCAAGCAAACACAGCAATATGAATGAGCAGCAGCTGAGTAAACAAATAAATAAATCAAACTAGCAAAACATTTAGGTATTAGATTTATCAGTCACACTATAAAATGGCAACACTTAGCATTTTAAAATAATATATGCTTCAAAAGAGAGGATTAAAACACACCAAGGTGCTATAAAATTAACAAGCAACAAGCAGACTTAAAAAAGAATAAAATAAAAATTTTAGAAAGGAAAAACTATTGAAATACAAATAATGGTTAGGTATGATGGATGATTAAATATGTCATGAGAAGATTAGTGAACTAGATGATGAATCTGAAGAATTTATTCAGAAAGTAACACAATGAGAAAAAAAGAGGAAATATGACAGAAAAGAGGTAGAACAGAGTAAAAAATTCTAATCTAATTTTAAAAGTTGGAGTTCCAGAAATAGAGGAATATGAATGAGGTAGAGGCAATATTCGAAAAATAATTGAGAAATTTGATGATGTGATGAAAAACATCAATCTATAAAGTTGTGAACCTAAAACAGAGTAAATAAAAATAAATGAACATCTCACTTATGTAATTTAAACCACAGAATGCTATAGATTAGCTGAAAAATCTTTAACAACTACATCAATAAAAATAGATTAAAGACTTAAATCTAAGACCCCAAACAATGAAAATACTAGAAAAAAACATTGAGGAATGCTTCAGGATATTGGTTTGAACAAAGATTTCATTGGTAACATTTGAAAAGCACAGACAACCAAAGCAGAAATGGCATCACATCCTCTGCACAGTAAAGGAAACAATCAACAAAG
The DNA here is from genome assembly GCF_049350105.2 of Macaca mulatta. Lineage (NCBI taxonomy): Eukaryota > Metazoa > Chordata > Mammalia > Primates > Cercopithecidae > Macaca > Macaca mulatta. The sequence goes on from NC_133409.1 coordinate 113,059,610, forward strand.
TGAAGAGATAGCACAGTCAATGAGAGAAAATATTTGCCAACTATCCAATTGACAAGGGATTAATAAACAGAATATGTAAGGAACACAACTCAACAGCAAAATCAAATGACCCAATTAAACAATGGGCAAAATATCTGAATAGCCATTTCTTAAAAGAAGACATACAAATGGCCAACAGGTATATAAAAAATGCTCAACATCACTAATCGTCAGGGAAATGCAAATCAAAACCATGATGAGATAATATTTCATTCCAGTTAAAATTGACTTTATCAGAAAGATAAAAAATAACAAGCGCTGGCAACGATAAGGAGAAAGAAGAACACTCATACCCCATTCTTAGTGGGAAGGTAAATTAGTACAGCCACTATGCCAAAATAGTATGGAGGTTCCTCAAAAACCTCAAAATGAAACTACCATATGATCCAGCAATCCCACTGCTGGTTATACCTCCAAAAGAAAGGAAATCAGTATAGAGAAGAGATATCTGCACTCCTATGTTTATTGCAACACAATTAACAATAGTCAAAGATATGGAATCAGGAGGTAGAGCAAGATGGCAGAATGGAAAGCTCTGCCAATTGTACTTTCTGCAAGGACACCAATTTAACAACTATCTACAGAAAAAAAGTACCTTAATGAGAACCAAAGATCAGGTGAGCACTCACAGTACCTGCTTTTAACTTCATATCACTGAAAGAGGCACTGAAGAGGTAGGAAAAACAGTCTTGAGTTGTGGACCCCACCTCTCCCCGTCCCCTGGTAGCAGAGGCGTGGTGCAGAGAGCATTTCTGTGCACTGGCAAGAGGGAGAGTGTGGTAATTGTGAGGCAATGAACTCAGCACTACCTGTTACAGCAGAAAGCAAAACTGAACCAAACTCAGCTGACACCGACCCACAGAGAGAGCATTAAACCAGCCCTAGCCAAAGGGGAATTGCCAATCGCAGTGGTCCAAACCTGAGTTCCCACAAACCTCGCTACTGTGGCTGAAGGTATTCTGGGGCCCTAAATAAACTTGAAAGGCAATCTAGGCCACAAAAACTGCAACTTCTAGGCCAGTCCTAGTGCTGAACTGACCCCAGAGCCAGTGGACTGGGGGGACTTACTGAGTTACCAGCAGGGGTGGCTAATGGAGTGCTGGCATCACTCCTCTCCTAACCCCAGGCTGCACAGCTCGCAGCTCCAAAAGAGCCCCCTTCCTTCTGCTTGAGGAGAGGAAAGGTAAAAGTGGGAAGGACTTTGTGGAATGGAGGTCATCATGTTAAGTCAAACAAGCCAGGCATTGAGAGACAAACTTTACACATTCTCACTTATTTGTGGGATCTACAAATCAGAACAATTGAACTCATGGGGATAGACAGTAAAATAATACTTACTGGAGACCGGGAAGGGTAGTTGGGGGTGTTGGGGAGGTGAACATGGTTAGTGGATACGAAAAATAGTTGGAAAGAATGAATAAGACCTATTATTTGCTAGCACAACAGAGTGACTATAGTTAATAATAATTTAATTGTACATTTTCAGACAACTAAAAGAGTATAATTGGATTTTTTTTGTAACACGAAGGAATCCTTTAGAGGACAGATATCCCATTTTCCATGATGTGATTATTATGCATTGCATTCCTGTGTCAAAACATCTTATGTACCCAATAAATATATACACCTAGTATGTACCCACAAAAATTAAAAATAAATAATTGAAATATTGGAATTAACCTAAGTGTCCATCAATGGATGAAGGGATACAGAAAATGTGGTACAAAGAAAAGATAAATGTTTGAGGTGATGGATATCCCAGTTACCCTGATTTGATCATTACACCTTGTATACCAAGTATTACATGTACCCTCAAAATACATTGAAGCGGCTTCATTGTCTGGAGTAACACCCGAGGTTTGTTGTCTCATGACCACGGAGATCAAAGATGTGGACACACACACACAAAGAGTGAGATTAAGAGTGGGAATTTTCCGGGGCCTGCCCCTCAGACATAATTCTGAATTAAAGAAAATATTTTATCAAAAGAAGATGGCCACTACCCAGTTGCAGAGGACTTCCATGACTGCACTGGTATTTCCCAATAAGATATCACCTGAACACCAGTGTTTGGTGTTAGTGAAGAGGCTCCTAGCAGTTTCAGTATCCTGTATCACATATTTGAGAGGAATATTTCCAGAATGTTCTTATAGAACCAGATATCTAGATGATCTTTTGGTCAAAATACTGAGAGAAGATAAAAATTGCCCAGGATCTACACAGTTAGTGAAATAGATGCTAGGACATTATGATGCTTTACAGAAAAAATACCTAAGGATGGCTGTTCTAGCTATATACACAAACCCAGAAGATCCTCAGACAATTTCAGAATGTTACCATTTCAAATTCAAATATGCCAACAATGGACCACTCATGGACTTACTTCGTAAGTAAAAACCAAAGCAACAAATCTAGCATGTCATGTACTGATACCAAGAAAGCAAGCATTCTCCTTATTCGCAAGATTGATATCCTAATGCAAAATCTGGGGCCTTTACCTAATGATGTTTGTTTGACCATGAAACCTTTTTATTATGATGAACTTACACCCCTAGATTACCAGCCTCTCGGTTTTAAGGATGGTGATTGTGAAGGAGTTATATTTGAAGGGAAGCCTAGGTATTTAAATGTGTGTGAAGTCTCAACACCTTTTCACACCTTCAAAGTAAAAGTGACCACTGGAAAAACTCCGTCTCTACTAAAAATACAAAATTAGCCGGGCCTGGGGGATTGCGCGCCAATCTCCAGCCTGGGCAACAAGAGCGAAACTCTGTCTCAAAAAAAAAAAAAAAAAAAAAAAAAAAAAAAAAAAAAAAAAAAAGGAAAGAAAAAAAAATAGTGATTTATTGAGCTGCTTTTTGTTAGAAGGGAAGTTCTGCTGAGGACTCTTTTACCCTCACCTAAATAATTTCTTTCTATCTCCTGTATCAATATCAATTAAAAATTTAATGACAAAGAAAATGTGGTACATGTAAATAGTGGAATATTATTCAGCCTCAAAAATCGTGAAATCTTGTCATTGCAGCAACATAAATGGTAGAGGTCATTACATTACATGAAATAAGCAGGCACAGAAAGACATATACTGCGTGTTATCAGTTACGTGAAAGCTAAAAAAGTGGATCTTGTGGAGGTAAAGTTGATCGGTAGTTAGCAGAGGCTGAGAAGGATAGGAGGGAGGCAGGGGAGAAGAAGAAACACTGCTAAATGGGTATCAAAATGCAGTTAAAGATAGAATAAATATGATCTAGCATTCAAAAGTACAGTAGGATGATTACAGTTAACAATAATTTTTCATATAGTGGAAAACTACTGACAGAGAGGAAATGGAATGTTCCCAACATAAAGAAAGGGAGAATTTGGGGGGTTATGTATGTCCCAGTTGCCTTAGTGATTACACATTTTATACATGTATCGAAATATCACAGGTACCCTAAAATTATATACTTCTATTATGTATTGGGAAAAAAATTACCAGGGAAAAAGGAACTATATTTTGATTGACAATTGATTTCTCAGCAACAATAATGGAAGCCAGGAAACAGTAGAGTATTTTCGATATAATGACAGAAAATGCCTGTCAGTATAGGATTATATACTTAGCAAAGATAATTTTGAAGAATGAAAAATAATGGTATTGTCAGGTAAGGAAAAGGTGAGAAATTTCACCACCAAAAGACACTCTCTTAAAAAATTCAAAAGATATATTCAAGGAAAATGAAACCAATTCCACATGGAAAATACAAAAAGGATTAAAGAACAAAGAAAGTGGTAAATACATGGGTAAATATAAACAACATTGAATTCCTAAAACAATACTTTTTGGGGGGTTTAAAACAAGGTAAGCTATGGTATTCAATAATTACATATAAGTTAGGAAGGAGTGATCAGACTTAAACATTTAATAGAATCATTATTTAAAGGAGTACGTTCAGATTTTTATAATTTAAGTATACATGCTGAAAATGTTAAGGTAACCGAGAAAACATAGAAATGGAATATTTAACTTTCAAATCTGTGGAGGAAAACATGAGTAAGAAAAATATCTATTCAATATTTAATTAGACAACTCAAAACAACAAATTAGAAAAACAGATAAAGAGGGACAAACAACACAATAATAGGATAGTAGAAATAAATCCAAATAAGTGCCTCTCTCTTCTCAACTCTCAATATTTAAATATTTGCCATAGTGACTTGCAAATATTTTATTAAAAATTTACTATTAGGTTGATGCAAAAGTAATTTCAGTTTCTGCCATTACTTTCAGTAGCAAAAACTACAATTACTTTTGTAGTGATCTAATATCTGAAACGAAAACTACGATATATAACATTAATGCATCAGCAAAAATGTCAAGTTGTGTATATGTTCAGGAAGGAGGTTTTATAGTTCTTGCTGAATATCTCAGCTCTTATCCGGATAATGTCTTGTTTCTAACTAATGTGATTTTCCTCGGGTTTAGCTTCTTTCTATCTGTCCATTATCTGAAGGTGCTAACACCTAGATTCAATTTAAATAGTATCCCTACTATATTAAACATATGATTTCTTTGTTTGGTTACATATCAATACACATTTATTATTGAGCATAGAAAGTCAAGAAAATTTGCATCCATTACAAAATATGCTAGACACAACAGAGCCAATATACAGCCCATTGAGCAAAGCCATTAAATCATTTCAAAAGTTGTGATATAATTGCTTTACATAATGCAGAAGTCTTTGGTGGCTTGTTATATGAATGTAAGAATGTTTTATTGATATTTGGGGAAATTAATCTGCATTTTTGTATTATTACTATTACATATGCTAATTTTACCTGCAGGAATATAAAAATATAATTAACGATCCAGTTAAAATGATCCACTAAAAGACAAGAATTTTTGGTCTTGATTAAAAAATGAAAGACCTACCTAAACCTTCAGGAAGCAATTTGAACATGGACAACTGGAGCAAAGCTGGGAAAATGTGAGTCAAAAAATAAATGGCTTCTTTTGAGAAGTGTCTGTTTCATGTCCTTTGCCTATTATTTTTTAACATTTTTCTTGGTTGTTGATTTGTTTAAGTTCATTACAGATTCTGGATATTAGACCTTTGTTGAATGCATAGTTTGCAAATATATTTAGTGTACTCTGTTGATAGTTTCTTTTGCTGTGCAGAAGCTCTTTAGTTTAATTAAGTTCTACTTGTCAATTTTTGCTTTTGCTGTAATTGCTTTTGGAGACTTAGCCAAAAATTATTTGCCAAGGTCAATGTCAACTTGTGTGCCCATCAATAATGAATTGGATTTTTAAAATGTGATACTTACACACTATAGAGTACTATGCAGCCATGAAAAGGAATAAAATCATGTCCTTTGTAGCAACATGGAATAGCTGGAGGCCATAATCCTAAGTGAATTAACTAAGGAGCAGAAAACCACATGCCACATATTCTCACTTATAAGTGGGAGCTGAACACTGAGAGCACATGGTCATAAACTTGGGAACAACAGACACCTGGGTCTACTAGAGGGAAGAGGATGGAAAGGGGCATGGCTTTAAAAACTACCTATTAGGTGTCATGCTCACTACCTGGGTGATGGGATCCATACCCCAAACCTTACCATCATGCAATATACCCATGTAACAAACCTGCACATATACCTTGTATATCTAAAATATAAGTTGAGGCCAGGAGTGGTGGCTCACACCTGTAATCCCAACGCAGGCAGATTACTTGAAGCTAAAAGTTCAAGGCCAACCTGGTTAACATGGCAAAACCCTCTCTCTACTAAAAATAACAAAAATTAGCCAGGCATGATGGTGCGTGTCTGTAATTCACTTATACAGGAGTCTGAGGCACGAGAATTGCTTGAACCAAGGAGGTAGAGGTTGCAGTGAGCCAAGATCGCACCACTGCACCACAGCCTGGGCAACAGAGTGAGACCCTGTCTCAAAAAAAAAAAAAAAATTAAGTAAGAAAAAGAATGGTATAACTATACAATTATGCAAATACAGACAAAATATATTTTACGGTCAAAAATATTTATAGAGATAAAAGAGTAATTGCAAAGTGGAGAAAAGTTTCAATTTACTGGTGAGACTAAAGATTTCTGATTTGTATACATCTACTTAAAAACACAGTCTTTTATGTATGTTTGCATGTATGAAACGAAAAGGATGAAAAGACAAATACATGATAAGACTGGGAGATTGTAACACATTCGTCTAGTAATTGCGAGATTAGCCATGTAAAGTCAATGAGAGCACAGAATATTTGATTAACACAATTAACAAGTTTAACCTAATGAAGTAACTGCAAAATACCCCTTCCATTCAAGGACACCTAGAACTTTTACAAAATTAACCACATATTGTGCCATAAAACAGGATTCGTCAAATTTCAAATGACTGGAGTCAGGCAGAAAAAATTCCATGACCACAGTATAATTAAGTCAGAAGTAATAAACAAAAAGATTAGGGAAAATTCACACTTTTAGAAGTTAAATATTTCTAAAAAACACACAGGTCAAAGAAGAAATTATAGCAGAACTTAGGAAGCACTGGAAACTGAATGATAATACAAATGCTGCACATCAAACTTATGTGATAACGCTAAAGTGGTTATTAGAAAAAAGCAGAAAGTTTCAAATTATTACATTAGAAAATTTTAAAAGCCTCATAATGAATGAGTTTAAGAAATTACTAACAGAAAAAAACCCTGAGTTCATCCCCCAAAATAGAAAATCCCCCAAAATAGAAAATGAAAGGAAAATAGACATATAAAATAGAAAAATCAAATGAAAGAAAATAGAAAAATGGAAGATAGAAAATCAAATGAAAAGAAACAGAGAGAAGAAACAACGCCAAAAATTATTGGAAATGAATGTCAAAATTCACAAACAGACTGTGCAAAGGGGAAAAGAGTGAAAAATAATATTAGCAGTGAAGGGGGTGGGGAACATAACTAGGCAGTCTGTGTAATTTAAGTTATTGTTTAAATATTATACCAATACATTTAAAGTATTAGGTACAATGGGCAAACTTCTATAATAATGTAAATCAAACTAACAAGCAGAAATGGGTACCGGGGTAAGCCCAAATTGAGTTGTCACTATTAAAAAAATAAAATCAGTAGTTGAAAGTCTTCTTTCTCATATATTCTTCCAAAAAAACTTCTACTATTTTATTCATAAAGACCAGCAAACATGAATTAATTCCAATCCTACACAAACTATCCTAAACTATAAAAACAGAGGATATATCAGCAAACTAACATGGCAACAGGAAACCAAACACCTTGTGTTTTCACTCATAAGTGGGAGGTGAAAACTGAGAACACATGGACACAGAGAGGGGAACAACCCACAATGTTGTAGTGTGTGGGGTGGGGTGGGGGGAACTTAGAGGACAGGCCAATAGATGCAGCTAACCACCATGGCACATGTACAACTATGTAACAAATCTCCACGTTCTGCACATATATCCCATATTTTTTTAGAAGAAATAGAGAAAAAAAGAAATTTCAAGAAACTTGGTTTTGAAGACCATTTAATATTGTGATGGTTAAAAAAAATAGAGGAAATAATAATGAGCTATTCCTAGCTCATCTTAGGAGGCTTTTATTACCTTGGTTCTGAAACTTACGAGGACAATATATAAAAAAAAGTTACTGTCCAAACTAACTTGTGAACACAGATGTTAACATCTTAAAGAAAAGATCAGCATTGCTTAAAAGTAATAAACGTTCTGGCAAATATGTGTTCATTTGAGAATATAAGATCGTTTAACAGAAAATAAGTTTTGGTAATACACCACTTTAACAAATTTAGGAGAAATTTATAATTATCTAAATGGATACAGATAAAGAATTTGATAAAATTAAACCTTTGTATGTGTTAAAGCTCTTACCAAACTAAGATTTGAAAGTAAAAAACTTCCCTATTTAAAGGTGTTCAAAACCCCAGAGACTACCTAATGATAAAACTTGGAAAACATTCCTTTTAAGATAAGACAAAAACAGCAGTTCCTGCTGTCACCACTTCTAGTTGGGCATTTGTCAGGGCAGCAAGGAAAGATAAAAGACCTATGAAGTTTAGGGGGGAAGAATAAAACTCATGTTTTTCATAGATGGTATGATTTTTTAAAATCTAGAAACCTCTAAAGAATCATTGAGTACATTTATCAAGACTGCTGGACACATGAATTAATAAAAAGCTTTAGCCATACTTCTATATATTAGCAACAAAGACAAAATGGAATCAAACAAATATAACCTTTCACATAATATTAAAAAATTAAGAATCAATTACCAAAAATATGCAGACATTGATGGGAAAAAATATCAAACTTAACAGAAAAGTATTAAGTAAGACCAAGACCTAAATAAGCAGAGAGACACACCATGCTTATGACTGAAAGACACAATATTACAAAGATATCAGTTGTCTTTTCCATTTATCTATGAGTTCAGTGCAATTCTAGTAAAAGTTCTGACAAATTTTGTTTTTTGTTTGCTTATTTTTTATTTTATGATGAACTTAACAAACGGAATTTATACTGTATACTAAAATTTATACTGAAGAGATAAGAGCCCTAAATAGCCCAGAAATCCCTGAAAAGAATAAAGGTGTCTTATTCAGATAAATTGTAAAGGATAATCATAACACTATAGTAATTAAGCCAGTCAACAAAATAGAAGAGTTCCCTGAAACAGAATAAAACATACATAAACTCCCTTGATGATGAGTTGACATTTTATGTTGATGATGATTAAGGGACCAAAACAGAAAAGGTATTGGAACAATTATGGAGAAAAATAAAATTGGACCTAAACCCAAACATAAAAATAATTTTCAACTGCTGTAATGATGGAGAATATCGTTATGCCCACAGCACAGAGAAGGCTTTTAAAGGAAGATCCCCCCAAAATATATCAATGAGCACATTAAAATAAATAACTTCTGCTCAAAATATTCATAAAGTAAATAAAAAGTCAAACTAAATTTAGAAGAAGATGTTTGTAATGCATATAACCGACAAAGCATTAGAGTCTAGAATATATAAAGAAACCATAAAATTACAAGTAAAAGACAAACAATCCAATAGAATGGACCAAAAAGAATAAAAGGAAAACAAAATCTGAAGAGTCATTTCATTTGAAACAGAAACTATACAAAATATTCAATATCGTTAAGATTAAGGGGAATGGAAATTAAGACTATAAAGAGAAGCTAATTCCTATTTGCCAGACTGGCAAAAATACTAAAATCTGAGAACATCATATTCTGCCTGGTATGCAGAACCACCTGCCCACTATGTGTTCTCGGTGGAAATGTAAATTTGAACCATCACTTCAAAAACATTTGATGTTTTCCAATTGAGCAGAAGATGCATCAATCCTATGATTTAGCAATTCTACTCTTGTCTATATATTCCTCAAATCACATGCATACGGATACCAAAAAATATGTGTAAGAATGTCTTTAGAAGCACTGTCTGTTAACAGCAAAAAAACTGGAAACAACCCAATAGTAGACTGAATAAATAAAATTTGGGTATTCCTACAATGAAACAGTAAATAGCAGTAAAATGAATGAATTATAACCACCTACAACATGAATGCATCTTATAATAGGAGCAATGAAGCCAAATTCAAGAAGATTTTGCTATATTTGATAATTCCGTTTAAATACAGTACTAAACCATGCAAAAGTAAATAATATATTGTTTGCATATACAAACATATTTGGTAGCTATTTATAAAACATATTTAGTAACAAAGGAATGATATAGAAATTGTAGTTACTTGGAAAGGTAGGGAGGGCCAGGAAATGGGATAGGATTGGTGAACAGCATTTATGAGATTTGCAAAGTGATAGTAATACTGTGTTTCTTAAACTGGGTTGTAGGTAAACATGTGTTTGTTTAAGTGTTGTATTGCTATTTTTGTACTTTACATATATTTTATAAGTATTTTTGTATCTACTCAATATTTAATGAAAATAAGTGAAAGAAACTATCTTCAGTAAGTTCTGGAGGAAAAACTCATATTCAAAATGTGATAACCAAGAGAAACTTTTATTAGTTCATTTCCTATAAGATATCCCATAGGCTATCAGAGTAGATCTGATTCTGAGTAAGTCAACCCATCTGTAATTTCTTATATGTCTTTTTGGTACAGGAGAAGCCATTTTTTGGTAAGAGGAGAAGAGACAAACAGCATCATAATGACAGCTCACCAATCTTTACTATTCTTGACTTTCTGAGATTGCTGTACCTACAGGGTTAAGGTATCTTAAAGTACAGCTTGATGTGAGAGAATTTGCTGTCTATTCAGAGACAATCTTTTACTTACAGACAGTGTTTGATGTGACTTACAGATATCCTGAATCATCTTTTGTCTTCATTAAACTACAATTCTATTGATACGAAAATATCTTACTGTTTTGCAGTCAGCACTACTAACCACCTAAATTGATGTTTTATTTACAGGGTATTAAATAAGAACATCTTTGTCAAATATATGCTCTTGTTTTTTTCCCCTCAGCTTTGTGTGGGTCTCTTTATCTTTCCTTATTAGTGCTATCTTAATTGCTCCATCTTCAAGCAGCTTATAATTTATAACTCATTGCTTAAGGCATAATTGCTGACCAAGGGGCCTCATTTCAGATCCACTAATCTATTGCTTTTTGAAGTTGCTACTGCCTTATAGAAGTTTGCCTTCAATTGATTATAGATCCATGCATGAGCTCTCTGCTTGCACTATCTTACCTTCACAGACTCCATTTAGTGAGTTTTCCAGAGCTCAGCACGCTAGTTAAGACACACTGAATGTAACGCTACCCATTATCATCTTTCCTTTTAGCTAATTTGAAAGCACAGTTTTAAAACTAAAGAAAAAAATAACTGATAGAGTATTTTAAATTCAACTGCCTTAGAAACATTCAGTAGTAAACGAACTTAAGTGATTAATATGGAAAATAAATCTGTTCTCCTTCACCCCAAGCTGCATTCTGTGTTTTAGTTGTATTTGTGCCAAGAAGTTTCGGCAATCTGTGCATCTTTTTTTTTAGCCTCAAAAGTAAATAACAAAACACAGACTCCATGGTTGTGTGGCTGATTTTACAGAGTATTATGGCATGGATAGCTTTGATAAAATTCTCCCAAATTTTCCTACTCTCACTTGTGAGAGTAGGAAAATCTTCAGAGTCCTTCCTCAACCTGTGCATGGTGTGGGGGTGTGTGTTCATGTGTAATTTCTAAACTCATATTAATGATTCAAACTTTAAAATAATACAAAATAATATATGGTGGACCCACAACATCCTGAAATAACAACTTAAAAAGCTAGATAAAATGTTTCAAACATTTCTGAAAAGCATAAGTAAGGTAACAAGATAAAAAATTACCTGGCCAAAATCTAGGATAAACTAAAAATTCAGAGAGTTGTGTCCCAAACTAAAACTTGCTTTTGCCCAGAGGGTGTTTATCTATTGAAAGAAACAACTGTGAAACTGAACTGTGGTTTTGGCAGCCTCCTGATACAAGGGAACATACTTCAAAAATCAGTTTCTACCTAACTGCAGAGTCTGAAAAGAGCTATAGCCTCAGAATAAGCATGAGCCAGTAGTAAAGAAGCCCTTGCTTGAAAATGGACAATAGAGATCCATAAAACTTCAGATACTGAAATTAAGACATATTATAAAACAACTTATGCTTCCAAGTTAAAAATATATATCAACAAAACAAGCTTAAGAAACAGAAAGTTACACCGGGTGCGGTGGCTCACGCCTGCAATTCCAGCACTTTGGAAGGCCGAGGCAGGCAGATTGCTTGAGGTCAGGAGTTCAAGACTAGGGTGGGCAACCTGGTAAAACCCCATCTCTACTAAAAATACAAAAATTAGCCAGTGGTTGTGGTGCATGCCTGTAGCCCCAACTACACATGAGGCTGAGGCACAACAATCGCTTGTATCCTGGAAAGGAGGTTGCAGTGAGCTGAGATCGCACCACTGCACTCCAGCCTTGGGCAACAGAGGGAGATCCTGTTAATAATAATAATAATAATAAAAAAAGGAAAAGAAACAGAAAGTTATTTTAAAAAGTGTTACTGATTTTAAGACAATTAAACCAATCTTCTCATCCTAAAACTATAATGAAAATTAAGAACTGAAAATTAAGAAATGAAATTTAACAATAGACTAGATTAAAAAGAAAATTAGTGAGCTGGAAGATAGGTTAGAATAAACTTTTCAGATTGCAGCATGAAGGGACAAAAAGAAGCGCAAAAGACGTGCTAAAAGACACAGAACATGTCTTACAGACATGTTCTAAAGATCTAAACTAATATGGGAAGATCTAAAATAATATGAGTAGAAATTGGTCTTTATAGTCTGTCCCCTTAGAGCCAGGAGACTGTAGGAGGGAGATGGATGTGGTTACAAAAGGGCATAATGGAGGATACTGTGGTATTGGAAGTATTTTTTATCTTGATTTAGGTAATGGACACACAAACTTACACATGTAATAAAATTGTATATAACTAAACACACACATGCATGCACACAAGTACAAGTAAAACTGGAGAAATCTGAATAAGATTAGTAGATTGTATAAATGCTGGTTATGGCATTATATGGTAGTTTTACAAGATTTTAACATTGAGAAAAATAGGAAAGTGTACATAAAATATCTCTTCTTTCTTTCTTTCTTTCTTTCTTTCTTTCTTTCTTTCTTTCTTTCTTTCTTTCTTTCTTTATTATTTTTTTAAGACAGATTCTCCCTCTGTGGCCCAGGCTGGAGGGCATTGGTACAATTATGGCTTACTGCTGCCTCAAGCTGTCCCCCTCCCTCAGATTCCTGAGTAGCTAGAATTATAGGCATGTGCCACCACACCTGGCTAATAGTTATTATTATTATTATTATTATTTGTAGAGAAGGTCACACTATATTGCCAAGACTGGTCTTGAACTCCTGAGATCAAGAGAACCTCCCACCTCAGCCTCCCAAAGTGTTGGGGTTACAAGCATGAGCCACTGCCCCCAGCCTCTGTATTCTTTTTTTCTTTCTTTCTCTCTCTCTTTCTCTTTCTTTCTTTCTTTCTTTCTTTCTTTCTTTCTTTCTTTCTTTCTTTCTTTCTTTCTTTCTTTCTTTCTTTCTTTCTCTCTCTCTCTTTCTCTCTTTCTCTCTTTCTCTCTTTCTTTCTTTTTCTTTTTTTGAGATGGAGTCTCGCTCTGTTGCCAGGTTGGAGTGCAGTGGTATGATCTCAGTTCACTGCAACCTCCATCTCCTGGGTTCAAGTGATTCTCCTGCCTCAGCCTCCCAAGTAGCTGGGACTACAGGCACCCACCACCACCCCCAGCTAATTTTTGTGTTTTTAGTACAGATGGGGTTTCACCATGTTGGCCAGGATGGTCTCGATTTCTTGACCTCGTAATCCGCCTGCCTCAGCCTCCCAAAGTGCTGGGATTACAGGCATGAGCCACCACGCTCGGCCTGTATTATTTCTTATAACTACATTTGAATCAATAATTAACTCAATAAAATTTGAATTAAAAAATATACAAACATGTAGATGCACAATAGCAAAAATGCAAAATGCCTAAGCAAAGAGAACATGCTAAATACAACAGAAAAATAAAGATGGACTGCCTCCAAAAGAACAGCAGTTTGACTGACAACTTCATAATGCCAACTAAGGATGCTAGGAGTCAATAGAATACTAGCTTCAAAGTTTTAAGATAGGTAGCAAGTGAAGCTATTACCCAAAGTGAAGGTAAAATAAAGGCATCTTCAGATAGACAGAAAAATAAGAGTGTTCACCACCTTCAAAACTGCACTAAAATATAACTCTAAAGGATTTACCTAATAAGAATAAAATGACCCTACATAGAAGATGTGAGATGCATGAAGGAATAAAAAGCAAAATTATACACATATTACATATTAGTTTGTAAAATATGAAAGTTAACATATATCTTTACCAGATATCAAGACTTAGTAACATTAACACAATATAGAATAACTAAGGCTGCCCAATGGGACAAAAGAGGGCACCTAGAAACAGTTATGCATTTATGAGCATTGAATTAAGCAGTGTAGAGCAGTGGAAAATGACTTTTTTTTTTTTTTTTTTAATGAGACAGAGTCTCAATCTGTCACCCAGGCTGGAGTGCAGTAGCGCAATCTTGGCTCACTGCAACCTCTGCCTCCTGGGTTCAAGAGATTCTCCTGCCTTAGCCTCCCGAGTAGCTGGGACTACAGGCATTTGCCACCACACCCAGCTAATTTTTGTATTTTTAGTAGAGACGGGGTTTCACCATGTTGGCTGGGATGATCTCAATATCTTGACTTCGTGATCCACCCGCCTTGGCCTCCCAAAGTGCTGGGATAACAGGCATAAGCCACCGTGCACTGCCGCAAACCTCATTGGAAAATATATTCATGATATTTGGGAATAAAAATATTTCTGAAATAAAACATAAAAAGTACTAACTACAAAGGAAAAAATCAATAAACATGCTTATGTTAGAAGTAAGAATTTTGGGCCAGGTGTGTTGGCTCACACTGTAATCTCAGCACTTCGGGAGGCTGAGGCAGGAGAATCCTTTAAACCAGGAGTTTGAGACCAGGCTGGATAACATAGCGAGATCCTGACTCTACAAAAAAAGCTTTTTAAAAAAAGTAAGTAAGAATTTTGTTCATCAAAAGGTGCTATAAAATTACTAAAAGAGAAGCCAGAGTGGGAGAAGGTATTTGCTAACAAAGACTCATATCCGTAACATACAATGAACTCCTACAAATCAATAAAAAGAGAAAACTTCACAGAAAAAAATGGGCAAAATAATATGAATAGGCATTTGCCCAAAAAGGTGTCAGAAAGGCCAATAAACCTTTAAAATGTTTTTAACTTCATTTATAACTAAGGAAATATTACTTCCAGTCTTAATGAGATAACAGTACTACCGCCCACTGCCTACCACCAGATTAGCAGAATTTAAATTAACAATACACAATACTAAGAAAAACAACTCAATTCTGAAATAGCATATTTTTATACATACATCAACAAATATAGTTAAATGGCAAATAAAGATATGAAAGGTGTTCAGCATCACTGCATTAGCACAATATAAAGTAAGATTATAACAAAATAGAACTACACATCTATTTGAATGAATCAAATTGAAAACATTGACCATACCAAATGTTGGTAAGGTTATGGAAGAACTAGACCTCTCATATGCTGCCAGTAGTAATGTGATTTTTTTTTTTTTTAGACTCCCTTAAATGTAATTTGAGTCTGGGAATATATTTGTCTCCTAGTTTCACTAAAAATGTAGATTTCAGGTTTTTATTTTAATTCTTGTTGCTTTTCTATATTTTCCAGTAGGAAAAGAGGAAAATGCTGACTTTCATGGCCATGTTCACACTGGAAGCATTCTTTATATTTTTAGGCACATTAATTCGTTATTTTGAAAGGCTGATTAGAGGTGCCTTTTTAATACTAAACTTTACGAGATGATATTGGGTTGCGTAGTGCTTTATAACATAACAAAAAAGAAAATATTCTCCTACACTGTACCACTTCTTTTGCCATGAAAATTAATCTGATCTAGTTTAGTCAACAAAATAGAGTGAACATTACAATCAGAAAATTGAACTGAAAAAGAAATCAAGACAATTATGCTGTCCTAAAGTTACAATCACTATAATCAACAGATGAAAAAATATGCATACAGTCTCACCCATGGAAGTTTAAATTTTAGGCATCAAAGCACGAATCCAAGAAGGTCTAGGGAATGCCTCACCACTTTTCTGCAGATAGATATTAGACAGATTATGCTTCATAAAGCACTAAAAAAGGCTCTCTGAGAAAGAATTGTTCTGCATACCTTGCCCTTTGTTGGTGTCAAAGCTTTTGATCGACTGTAATCAGTTGGCTTTTAGAAACAATGACTGATATTTTCTTTAAAGAGTTCTGTCAATCTAAGTATTTTTGTAATTCATTTGTTATTAGCTTGCAGTGCTTTTGATTACGTTTTTCCTTGCAGTTTTTTACTATAGTGCCTCTGATTTCCTTATCATTTTGCAACTATGATCTGTTTTATACATAATTAAACACCTTTTGCATTACCACACAGTCTGCTTCATTTCCAATATTGAACAAATGGCTTGTGTAGTTTTTAGGAAGTGATGATTTTAAAATACTACAGGGAATAAGATTCTTTAATATATTAATTATCTGCCAGATCAGAATGGCCTGCAGACAGGGTAAAAGAAAGGCATAATTCTCTGGAATGCAAAGAAAAACTAGCTCAAGGGATTGTTACAGAGTAACTGTTGCTAGTAGACAGTTTAAGAGATAAAGACTGGGGCAGTCCTCTTTGGGCATTATACTTACACATTTTAGGTAATAAATCAGACTATTAAGGATTAAACTATATAATTATTGCCACAAAGCATACCAACATGCTTATTACAGCAAGTAAGAAAATCTTGTCGAAATTACCAAGCCTCTTGCAGGTGAAGCCCCTTGCAAGTGATCCAAAGAACCGTACACCAGGTGAAGTGAGAACTGGAACAGCATCTACTGAAAAATGGAGTAGCCACATTCTTCCTTGAATCTTAAGTATTAGAGTAAGGGGACAGATTAGAACCAGAATAGACACAAGAGCTTGGCCATAACTGACAGCCATCCTAAAACACACCAGGTCTTAGAATGATGAATGTTATATCAGGAAAAGAAAAACTAACTAAGGAAGTAATCAAAGGGATATAGTTCTATCATCAGTATCAGTCTATGGAAGAGTTATAGTCCATGTCTCCAAATGGTTTTTGTTGGTTAAGGAGTCATGGAGTTGCATACTTGGATACCAGTTTCCTTATTCTTCAAAATAAGGTAATCACAAGCAGTCTTTTATCTCCATTTAAATAGTAGTTAGCCATCACATAAAAACTCTTATCCACAATGATCAAGTTGGCTTCATCCCTGGAATGCAAAGCTGGTTCAACATATGCAAATCAATAAATGTAATCCACATGAACAGAATCAATGACAAAACCACATGATTATCTCAATAGATGCAGAAAAGGTCTTCAATAAAATTCAACACCCCTTCATGCTAAAAACTCTCAATAAACTAGGTATTGATGGAACATATCTCAAAATAATAAGAGCTATTTATGACAAACCCACAGCCAATATCATACTGAATGGGCAAAAGCTAGAAGCATTCCCTTTGAAATCCCAAGACAGGGATGCCTTCTCTCACCACTCCTATTCAACACAGTATTGTAAGTTCTAACCAGTGAAATTAGGCAAGAGAAAAGAAATAAAGGGTATTCAGATAGGAAAAGAGGAAGTCAAATTGTCTCTGTCTGCAGATGACATGATTGTATATTTAGAAAACCCCATCGTCTCAGCACAAAACTCCTTAAGCCAATAAGCAACTTCAGCAAAGTCTCAGGATACAAAATCAATGTGCAAAAATCACAAGCATTCTTATACACCAATAACAGACAAACAGAGAGTCAAATCATGAGTGAACTCCCATTCACAATTGCTTCAAAGAGAATAAAATACCTAGGGATTCAACTTACAAGGGATGTGAAGGACCTCTTCAAGGAGAACTACAAACCATTGCTCAAGGAAATAAGAGAGGACACAAACAAATGAAAAACATTCCATGCTCATGGATAGGAAGAATCAATATCGTGAAAATGGCTATACTGCTCAAGGTAATTTATAGATTCAATGCTATTCCCATCCAGCTAGCGCTGACTTTCTTCACAGAATTAGAAAAAAACTACTTTAAATTTCATATGGAATCAAAAGAGAACCCGTATAGCCAAGACAATCCTAAGCGAAAAGAACAAATCTGGAGGCATCATGCTACCTGACTTCAAATTATACTACAAGCCTACAGTAACCAAAACAGCATGGTACTGGTACCAAAACAGATATATAGACCAATGGACCAGAACAGAGTCCTCAGATATAACACCACACATCTACAACCATCTGATCTTTGACAAACCTGACAAAAACAAGAAATGGGGAAAGCATTCCCTATTTAATAAATGGTATTGGAAAAACTGGCTAGCCATATGCAGAAAACTGAAACTGGACCCCTTCCTTATGTCTTACACAAAAATTAACTCAAGATAGACTAAAGACTTAAATGTGAAACCTAAAACCATAAAAACCCTGGAAGAAAACCTAGGCAATACCATTCAGGACATAGGCATCGGCAAAGACTTCATGACTAAAACACTAAAAACAATGGCAACAAAAGCCAAAATTGACAAATGGGATCCAATTAAACTAGAGAGCTCCTGCACAGCAAAAGAAATTATCAGCAGAGTGAACTGTCAACTTACAGAATGGGAGAAGATGTTTGCAATCTATCCATTTGACAAAGGACTAATATCCAGAATCTACAAAGAACTTAAACAAGTTTACAAGGAAAAAACAAACCCATCAAAAAGTGGGCAAAGGATATAAACAGACATTTCTCAAAAGAAGACATTTATGCAGTCAACAAACATATGAAGAAAAGCTCATCATCACTGGTCACTAGAGAAATGCAAATCCAAGCCACAATGAGATAACACCTCACGCCAGTTAGAATGGCTATCATTAAAAAGTCAGGAAACAACAGATGCTGAAGAGGATGTAGAGAAATAGGAATACTTATACACCGTTGATGGGGGTGTAAATTAGTTCAACCATAGTGAAAGACAGTGTGGCAATTCCTCAAGGATCTAAAACCAGAAATACCATTTGACCCAGCAATCCCATTACTGGGTGTATACCCAAAGGATTATAAATCATTCTACTATAAAGACACATGCACACGTATGTTTATTGCGTCACTGTTCACAATAGCAGAGACTTAGATCCAATCCAGATGGCCATCAATGATAGACTGGGTAAAGAAAATGTGGCACTTATACACCATGGAATACTATGCAGCCATAAAAAGGAATGAGTTCACGTCCTTTGCAGGGACGTGGATGAAGTTGGAAACCATCATTATCAGCAAATGAACACAAGAACAGAAAGCCAAACACTGCATGTTCTCACTCATAAGTGGGAGTTGAACAATGAGAACACATGGACACAGGGAGGGGAAAATCACACACCAGGGCCTGTTGGGGAGTGGGGGGCTAGGGGAGGGATAGCACTAGGAGAAATACTTGATGTAGATGATGGGTTGATCGGTGCAGCAAACCACCACTGCACGTGTATACCTGTGTAACAAACCTGCACATTCTGCACATGTACCCCAGAACTTAAAGTATAATTAGAAAGAGAGGAAAGAAAGAAAGAGAGAGAGAGGGAGGGAGGGAGGGAGGGAGGGAGGGAGGGAAGGAAAGAAGGAAGGAAGGAAGGAAGGAAGGAAGGAAGGAAGGAAGGAAGGAAGGAAGGAAGGAAGGAAGGAAAGAAATAGTAGTTAGCTCTCAAAATGTATCTTTGGAAATACTCTTCAGGATAATGGCTCATCTGGTTTTTAGTTGTTTCTATATCTGTCCTATTTATTTACCAGCTCTTTTAAATAAAAAAGAAGCCCTTTAATTAAAAAAGCAATATGAGTGTCTCCCGATAGACTTCATTAGTGCCATTATATTATTTTTGCTGCTTCCAAATACAATAGATTCATAGTTTGTTTAAGGAGCAAGCTGAAAGATAATAATAGTTTCACTGTAGAAGAGCTGTAGCTAATGCTACATCACTTATGAGATGAAATTATTACACATATACATTTTATACAGGAAATGGAATACATTGAAGATATAATTTTAGTATAAGAATTACGAAACTAATCGTTATTATTAACTATTTCTAAGATAGTTTCTAAAGTGTTTTTTTATGTCAGAATGCTTTAATAGTGTGTTTTCTTTTCACACATGGACTACCATTTGAAAAATATGATGACAGCTCTTTCTATTTCATAAACTCCTATTAACCAGAGTAGTTCCCTCTACAGTAGCCGGAAGCATGCAGCAGATGGCACTAAGAACATTTAGCAAAGCAGCCAAGAAGAGGTCTTCCTTAATTGCTCCACAAGGTCAGAAAATTGTCTGAAAAATGAGATACACTAAGGGAATCCAGCCTTCCCAAGATAAGTTACACAATGGAATTTGCAAGATCCACACCCTGTACTTTCCACTCGGGAGAATAATTTACAATATTCAAAATAAACATATAGATAATATCATGTTGAGCTTCTTTCAGGAATTAGGACTGTAATACTTGCCAAATTGTGAGCTATCACAACTATTGCTTTTTATTTTTAATTGAGAGCAATCCATTATTTTAACTTTGGAAGTACAAGATACAACGTGCTTAAATTTGTATTTTGAGAAAAGGAATGATTCATACAAAAGATAGCAAAGCAAATATCTGATTGTCTTCGCAGTGAGTCGCATATGCTTTCACCCTGTTATGTCCTTCTTTGTATTTCTACCGAAGTGGTGCAATAGCTAGTTTGTCACAGTTATGCTCTCACTTTCTATCTTGTGATTTTCTTTAGCAAACTGGTATTTGCTGCAGGATTGGATTGTTTAATTATTATATCTTTAGATACCCAATAACATATGACTAAACCACAGAACAAGACTGAACTAACCTAATGTCTGCAATGGAAAAGAAAAACCAAGCACATTTATAAGTCAGTGTTCTGCCTTTAAAAATAATTTCTATGAAAGATTAATTTCATTTACATCCACAATGCAAATTTACATCATTTTTTTGTCTACAGGTAAGTTTTACACAAACTTTTGTTTGCATCAACAGCACACATTTCTATCAAAACCATAAGGTGCAATGAGTATTGAAGTGTATTTCTTATACAATGGGAAAATACCTTTTATAGTTCTTCTCTTTCAGTAACTGAAACTTTACTTAAAGAAAATCAATTCATTAGAAGATAGGAATCAACAAAACCTGAGAAATTTTGCTAAACCTGCATCATGCAATAATCTTCTGTCCTGTGAATGATCTGTGGTCACAGCGCTCTTTGTTGTTCCACATGGCATCCCCATACTGTCATCCATACATTCTAAAACTAGCAGTTATAGAATCTTGTGGTTTTTGCTGTCATTATTTGAACATTTTAATCAAATAAATTCTATATACAACACAAAAGAAAATAAATATGACCCCTGCTTTAAAGTAGAGATATTAAAGAGTTCTTGTCCAACTTTTGAAAGTGAGAAATATTCCTTCCAGGATGATTGTATAGAGACAGGAAGGAAATCATTGGTTGATCAGGTTAGAGATCCTGAGAGATCCACCTGTCAAACTATAACAAAAATGAATTACTGAGTTGTGAATTTAATATACTTTATTTCTTGAAGAATCCCCATATTCAAGGATAGATTTTAATAATTTCTGCTAATTCTAACATACTCTACATGCATGAATACATCAGGAGACCACCAGCTTTTCAAAAAATATGCTATGTACTATTTCCAGCACTGTTTCTTAGAAGAGAAGAAATAACACTGTGGCCTAGAAAACTTCACTGTTACATTACTGTTAATATTTACCAGGATGAAAGAAGATGCTGTTGGTTAACTTAGGGTTTGTCAATAGAATATCCTTTTATATTTTGAAAGAGCTTAATCATCTAGTGAAGAGTTTTTCAAATCCTATTCTATAGAACACTGGTGTTTCTCACGATGTTAATAGGTGTCCCATTAGCAATACCTTAGTGACACCTTTCTTTTTAAATGCATTTTCTAAAAATGCACTAACAATGTAAAAATGAAGAGTTTAAAATATTTTCATATGCGTTTTGTTATTGTGCTAGAATCTAACTATAAGAAAAATCCCCAAGAGTTTTCTTAGAAAGGAAAATTCCTAAGGAAGTAAAAAGAGAAAGCACTAATCCGTGCCATTTAATCAGTGTGCTAAGGCATAAGTAGCATTTATTAATACCTGGGTGCTAGATGAGAGACATTGACCATCCTCTCATGTTGCATCTCCTGGTTTTATATCTTTGGCACACAATAGTGACATTTTTAATGTTTAAGATACATCAAACATTCACAGATTAGTGAATTTCTGTTAGAACTCTGTCAATACATCATAATTTTAAAGTTGTTTTGGCATCGAATAAGTTTTAGATGTGCAAATCTGGAAAGCAGATTTAAATAACAAAGTCTGCAAACTAGAAGTAGAGAAACATGAATTAAATTTTTTCATATCTTATAAGTAGTAGGTTTGCATATGTATACTAAAGCCACTCTTTTCTTTTCTTTTCTTTTTCTTTTTTTTTTTTGAGACGGAGTCTTCCTCTGTTGCCCAGCTGGAGTGCAGTGGCATGATCTGCAACCTCCACCTCCCAGGTTCAAGCCATTCTTCTGCCTCAGCCTCCCGAGTAGCTGGGATTACAGGTGCCCGCCCGCCGGCTAATTTTTATATTTTTAGTAGAGACGGGGTTTGACCTTAAGTGATCTGCCCACCTCGGCCCCTAAAGTGCTGGGATTACAGGCATGAGCCACCAGGCCCGGTCCATTAAAGCCATTATTTTCAATTTTGCCACAGTTTATTTGCTAACATGTCCAATTCTTAAGTATTAGTCTACAAAGAAAAACAGGCATTACTTAAAGATTTTCTAAAGTTCATATTATTTTTTTTGTAGAGCAGTTTTAGGTTAACAGAAAAATAAGTGGAAAGTACAGAAAATTCCTTTATAATTTTGTCACCACAACATGCACAGCCTCTTTCGCTTCAACATTGCACATTACAATGATACATCTGGTACAGTTGATTAGCCTACACTGACACACCATTATCACCCAGAGTCCATAGTATATATTAACATTTGCTCTTGATGTTGTACATTCTATAGGTTTGGACAAATATATAATGTGTCCACTGTTTTAGTGTTATATAGAGTAGTTTTGATGCAGGGCAGGCAAGCCCCAAGGTGGACTTAGTCTGTGAGGATTCTTGGCTTCACCAAGGAAGTAATTCAAGGGCAGCCAATGGTAGGATAGAAGAAAACAGCTTTATTGAAGCAGCAATGTTACAGCTTCGGCAACGTTGCAGCTCTTTGAGGGCTCCTATGGAGCAGAACTACCTCATAGGCAGTGTGCTGAGTATGGTGGCTCAGGGCAGCTTTGCAGTCATATTTATACCACTTTTAATTACATGTAGATTAAGGGATGGTTTATGCAGAAACTTCTAGGAAAGAGGTAACTTTTGGGTCACTGGGTCATTGTCATGGAAAGGAATGGTAACTCCTGGGTGTTGCCATGGCACATTGCTGAGTGTGCCTTATGGAAAACTGCTTCCACCCCATCCCTGCTTTAGCTAGTCCTCAATTTTGTCTGGTGTCTGAGCCCAACCTCCAGAGTTGAATGTCACCTCTTACCTCAGCTTCACTGCCCTAAAAATCCTCTTGTGCTCTGCCTATTCATTCCTCCCTCCTGCCTAATCTTTTCACTAATCTTTTCATTGTCCCCATAATTTTACCTTTTTCAGGATGTCATATAGTTGGAATCTTCATTATGTAGCCCTTTTAGCTTCTTTCACTTAGTAATATGTATTTCATGGTTTGGTAACTCATTTATTTTTAGCACTGAATAATATTTCATTGTTTGGATATAGCAGTTTATTTATTATTCACTGACTGAAGTAAATCTTGATTGCTTTCAAGTTTTGTCAATTATGACTACAGCTGCTATAAATATCCACATGCATGTTTTTGTGTGGACATAAGTTTTTAGTTCATTTCTGTAAAGATGAAGTATATTATGGTAAGAGTATGTTTAGTTTTATAAGATGCTGCCAAACTATCTTCCAAAGTACCATTTTGCATTTCTGTCAGCAATAAGTGAGAATCCCTATTGCTCCACATACTCACCAGCATTTGGTATTATTAATGTTTTGGATTTTGGTCATTCTAATAAGTGTTAACTACCTCACTGCTGTTTCAATTTGCAGTTCCCTAATTACATATTATGTTGAACATTTATGCATACACTTATTTGTCATCTGTGTAGCTGATGAAATGTCTGTTCATATTTTTTGCTCATTTTAAAAATCAGGTTGTTCATTCTCTTATTGTTGACTTTTAAGAGTTCTTTGTATATTTTGAATAACAGTCCTTTATCAGATATATTCTTTGCAAACATTTTCTGTTAGTCTGTGGTTTGTCTTCTCATTCTTTTGGAATTGTTATCCATGGAGCAGAAGTTCATAATTTTAATTCAGTCCAATTTCTGAATTATTTCTTCCATGAATTGTGCCTTTGGTGTTGTATCTCAAAAGACTCATTGCTATTCTCAAGATCACTAGAGGTTCTCTTATGTTATTTTCTTTTCTTTTTTTTTTTTTAAATTTATTTATTATTATTATACTTTAAGTTGTAGGGTACATGTGCATAACGTGCAGGTTTGTTACATATGTATACTTGTGCCATGTTGCTGTGCTGCACCCATCAACTCGTTATTTACATCAGGTATAACTCCCAATGCAATCCCTCCCCCCTCCCCCCTCCCCATGATAGGCCCCGGTGTGTGATGTTCCCCTTCCTGAGTCCAAGTGATCTCATTTTTCAGTTCCCACCTATGAGTGAGAACATGCGGTGTTTGGTTTTCTGTTCTTGTGATAGTTTGCTAAGAATGATGGATTCCAGCTGCATCCAAGTCCCTACAAAGGACTCAAACTCATCCTTTTTTATGGCTGCATAGTATTCCATGGTGTATATGTGCCACATTTTCTTAATCCAGTCTGTCACTGATGGACATTTGGGTTGATTCCAAGTCTTTGCTATTGTGAATAGTGCTGCAATAAACATACATGTGCATGTGTCTTTATAGCAGAATAATTTATAATCCTTTGGGTATATACCCAGTAATGGGATGGCTGGGTCATATGGTACATCTAGTTCTAGATCCTTGAGGAATCGCCATACTGTTTTCCATAATGGTTGAACTAGTTTACAATCCCACCAACAGTGTAAAAGTGTTCCTATTTCTCCACATCCTCTCCAGCACCTGTTGTTTCCTGACTTTTTAATGATTGCCATTCTAACTGGTGTGAGATGGTATCTCATTGTGGTTTTGATTTGCATTTCTCTGATGGCCAGTGATGATGAGCATTTTTTCATGTGTCTGTTGGCTGTATGAATGTCTTCTTTTGAGAAATGTCTGTTCATATCCTTTGCCCACTTTTTGATGGGGTTGTTTGTTTTTTTCTTGTAAATTTGTTTGAGTTCTTTGTAGGTTCTGGATATTAGCCCTTTGTCAGATGAGTAGATTGCAAAAATTTTCTCCCATTCTGTAGGTTGCCTGTTCACTCTGATGGTAGTTTCTTTTGCTGTGCAGAAGCTCTTTAGTTTAATGAGATCCCATTTGTCAATTTTGGCTTTTGCTGCCGTTGCTTTTGGTGTTTTAGACATGAAGTCTTTGCCCATGCCTATGTCCTGAATGGTACTACCTAGGTTTTCCTCTAGGATTTTTATGGTATTAGGTCTAACATTTAAGTCTCTAATCCATCTTGAATTAATTTTCGTATAAGGAGTAAGGAAAGGATCCAGTTTCAGCTTTCTACTTATGGCTAGCCAATTTTCCCAGCACCATTTATTAAATAGGGAATCCTTTCCCCATTTCTTGTTTCTCTCAGGTTTGTCAAAGATCAGATGGCTGTAGATGTGTGGTATTATTTCTGAGGACTCTGTTCTGTTCCATTGGTCTATATCTCTGTTTTGGTACCAGTACCATGCTGTTTTGGTTACTGTAGCCTTGTAGTATAGTTTGAAGTCAGGTAGCGTGATGCCTCCAGCTTTGTTCTTTTGACTTAGGATTGTCTTGGAGATGCGGGCTCTTTTTTGGTTCCATATGAACTTTAAAGCAGTTTTTTCCAATTCTGTGAAGAAACTCATTGGTAGCTTGATGGGGATGGCATTGAATCTATAAATTACCTTGGGCAGTATGGCCATTTTCACGATATTGATTCTTCCTATCCATGAGCATGGTATGTTCTTCCATTTGTTTGTGTCCTCTTTTATTTCACTGAGCAGTGGTTTGTAGTTCTCCTTGAAGAGGTCCTTTACATCCCTTGGAAGTTGGATTCCTAGGTATTTTATTCTCTTTGAAGCAATTGTGAATGGAAGTTCATTCCTGATTTGGCTCTCTGTTTGTCTGTTACTGGTGTATAAGAATGCTTGTGATTTTTGCACATTAATTTTGTATCCTGAGACTTTGCTGAAGTTGCTTATCAGCTTAAGGAGATTTTGGGCTGAGACAAAGGGGTTTTCTAAATATACAATCATGTCATCTGCAAACAGGGACAATTTGACTTCTTCTTTTCCTAACTGAATACCCTTGATTTCTTTCTCTTGCCTGATTGCCCTAGCCAGAACTTCCAACACTATGTTGAATAGGAGTGGTGAGAGAGGGCATCCCTGTCTTGTGCCAGTTTTCAAAGGGAATTTTTCCAGTTTTTGCCCATTCAGTATGATATTGGCTGTGGGTTTGTCATAAATAGCTCTTATTATTTTGAAGTACGTTCCATCAATACCAAATTTATTGAGCGTTTTTAGCATGAAGGGCTGTTGAATTTTGTCAAAAGCCTTTTCTGCATCAATTGAGATAATCATGTGGTTCTTGTCTTTGGTTCTGTTTATATGCTGGATTATGCTTATTGATTTGCGAATGTTGAACCAGCCTTGCATCCCAGGGATGAAGCCCACTTGATCATGCTGGATAAGCTTTTTGATGTGTTGCTGAATCCGGTTTGCCAGTATTTTATTGAGGATTTTTGCATCGATGTTCATCAGGGATATTGGTCTAAAATTCTCTTTTTTTGTTGTGTCTCTGCCAGGCTTTGGTATCAAGATGATGTTGGCCTCATAAAATGAGTTAGGGAGGATTCCCTCTTTTTCTATTGATTGGAATAATTTCAGAAGGAATGGTACCAACTCCTCCTTGTACCTCTGGTAGAATTCAGCTGTGAATCCATCTGGTCCTGGACTTTTTTTGGTTGGTAGGCTATTAATTGTTGCCTCAATTTCAGAGCCTGCTATTGGTCTATTCAGGGATTCAACTTCTTCCTGGTTTAGTCTTGGAAGAGTGTAAGTGTCCAGGAAATTATCCATTTCTTCTAGATTTTCCAGTTTATTTGCGTAGAGGTGTTTATAGTATTCTCTGATGGTAGTTTGTATTTCTGTGGGGTCGGTGGTGATATCCCCTTTATCATTTTTTATTGCGTCGATTTGATTCTTCTCTCTTTTCTTCTTTATTAGTCTTGCTAGTGGTCTGTCAATTTTGTTGATCTTTTCAAAAAACCAACTCCTGGATTCATTGATTTTTTGGAGGGTTTTTTGTGTCTCTATCTCCTTCAGTTCTGCTCTGATCTTAGTTATTTCTTGCCTTCTGCTAGCTTTCGAATGTGTTTGCTCTTGCTTCTCTAGTTCTTTTAATTGCGATGCTAGAGTGTCAATTTTAGATCCTTCCTGCTTTCTCTTGTGGGCATTTAGTGCTATAAATTTCCCTCTACACACTGCTTTAAATGTGTCCCAGAGATTCTGGTATGTTGTATCTTTGTTCTCATTGGTTTCAAAGAACATCTTTATTTCTGCCTTCATTTCATTATGTACCCAGTAGTCATTCAGGAGCAGGTTGTTCAGTTTCCATGTAGTTGAGCAGTTTTGATTGAGTTTCTTAGTCCTGAGTTCTAGTTTGATTGCACTGTGGTCTGAGAGACAGTTTGTTATAATTTCTGTTCTTGTACATTTGCTGAGGAGTGCTTTACTTCCAATTGCGTGGTCAATTTTGGAGTAAGTACGATGTGGTGCTGAGAAGAATGTATATTCTGTTGATTTGGGGTGGAGAGTTCTATAGATGTCTATTAGGTCTGCTTGCTGCAGAGATGAGTTCAATTCCTGGATATCCTTGTTAACTTTCTGTCTCGTTGATCTGTCTAATGTTGACAGTGGAGTGTTGAAGTCTCCCATTATTATTGTATGGGAGTCTAAGTCTCTTTGTAAGTCTTTAAGGACTTGCTTGATGAATCTGGGTTCTCCTGTATTGGGTGCATATATATTTAGGATAGTTAGCTCTTCCTGTTGAATTGATCCCTTTACCATTATGTAATGGCCTTCTTTGTCTCTTTTGATCTTTGATGGTTTAAAGTCTGTTTTATCAGAGACTAGGATTGCGACCCCGGCTTTTTTTTGTTCTCCATTTGCTTGGTAAATCTTCCTCCATCCCTTTATTTTGAGCCTATGTATGTCTCTGCGTGTTAGATGGGTCTCCTGAATACAGCAGACTGATGGGTCTTGACTCTTTATCCAGTTTGCCAGTCTGTGTCTTTTAATTGGAGCATTTAGTCCATTTACATTTAAGGTTAAGATTGTTATGTGTGAACTTGATCCTGCAATTATGATATTAACTGGTTATTTTGCTCGTTAGTTCATGCAGTTTCTTCCTAGCCTCGATGGTCTTTACATTTTGGCATGTTTTTGCAATGGCTGGTACCGGTTGTTCCTTTCCATGTTTAGTGCTTCCTTCAGGGTCTCTTGTAAGGCAGGCCTAGTGGTGACAAAATCTCTAAGCATTTGCTTATCTGTAAAGGATTTTATTTCTCCTTCACTTATGAAACTTAGTTTGGCTGGATATGAAATTCTGGGTTTAAAATTCTTTTCTTTAAGAATGTTGAATATTGGCCCCCACTCTCTTCTGGCTTGTAGAGTTTCTGCTGAGAGATCTGCTGTTAGTCTGATGGGCTTCCCTTTGTGGGTAACCCGACCTTTCTCTCTGGCTGCCCTTAAGATTTTTTCCTTCATTTCAACTTTGGTGAATCTGGCAATTATGTGTCTTGGAGTTGCTCTTCTCGAGGAGTATCTTTGTGGCGTTCTCTGTATTTCCTGGATTTGAATGTTGGCCTGGCCTTCTAGGTTGGGGAAGTTCTCCTGGATGATATCCTGAGGAGTGTTTTCCAACTTGGTTCCATCTTCCCCCTCACTTTCAGGCACCCCAATCAGACGTAGATTTGGTCTTTTTACATAATCCCATACTTCTTGCAGGCTTTGTTCATTTCTTTTTCTTCTTTTTTCTTTTGGTTTCTCTTCTCGCTTCATTTCATTCATTTGATCCTCAATCGCTGATACTCTTTCTTCCAGTTGATCGAGTCGGTTACTGAAGCTTGTGCATTTGTCACGTATTTCTCGTGTCATGGTTTTCATCTCTTTCATTTCGTTTAGGACCTTCTCTGCATTAATTACTCTAGCCATCAATTCTTCCACTTTTTTTTCAAGATTTTTAGTTTCTTTGCGCTGGGTACGTAATTCCTCCTTTAGCTCTGAGAAATTTGATGGACTGAAGCCTTCTTCTCTCATCTCGTCAAAGTCATTCTCCGTCCAGCTTTGATCCGTTGCTGGCGATGAGCTGCGCTCCTTTGCCGGGGGAGATGCGCTCTTATTTTTTGAATTTCCAGCTTTTCTGCCCTGCTTTTTCCCCATCTTTGTGGTTTTATCTGCCTCTGGTCTTTGATGATGGTGATGTACTGATGGGGTTTTGGTGTAGGTGTCCTTCCTGTTTGATAGTTTTCCTTCTAACAGTCAGGACCCTCAGCTGTAGGTCTGTTGGAGATTGCTTGAGGTCCACTCCAGACCCTGTTTGCCTGGGTATCAGCAGCAGAGGCTGCAGAAGATAGAATATTTCTGAACAGCGAGTGTACCTGTCTGATTCTTGCTTTGGAAGCTTCCTCTCAGGGGTGTACTCCTCTCTGTGAGGTGTGGGGTGTCAGACTGCCCCTAGTGGGGGATGTCTCCCAGTTAGGCTACTCAGGGGTCAGGGACCCACTTGAGCAGGGAGTCTGTCCCTTCTCAGATCTCAACCTCCGTGTTGGGAGATCCACTGCTCTCTTCAAAGCTGTCAGACAGAGTCGTTTGCGTCTGCAGAAGTGTCTGCTGCGTTTGTTTAGTTTACTGTGCCCTGTCCCCAGAGGTGGAGTCTACAGAGACAGGCAGGTTTCCTTGAGCTGCTGTGAGCTCCACCCAGTTCGAGCTTCCCAGCAGCTTTGTTTACCTACTTAAGCCTCAGCAATGGCGGGCGCCCCTCCCCCAGCCTCGCTGCTGCCTTGCCGGTAGATCACAGACTGCTGTGCTAGCAATGAGGGAGGCTCCGTGGGTGTGGGACCCTCCCGGCCAGGTGTGGGATATGATCTCCTGGTGTGCCTGTTTGCTTAAAGCGCAGTATTGGGGTGGGAGTTACCCGATTTTCCAGGTGTTGTGTGTCTCAGTTCCCCGGGCTAGGAAAAGGGACTCCCTTCCCCCTTGCGCTTCCCAGGTGAGGCAATGCCTCGCCCTGCTTCAGCTCTGGCTGGTCGGGCTGCAGCAGCTGACCAGCACTGATCGTCCGGCACTCCCCAGTGAGATGAACCCAGTACCTCAGTTGAAAATGCAGAAATCACCAGTCTTCTGTGTCGCTCGCGCTGGGAGTTGGAGACTGGAGCTGCTCGTATTCGGCCATCTTGCTCCGAATTCCTCTTATGTTATTTTCTAGCAGTTTTGTGTTTTACATTTAGGCCTATGATACATTTTGAGCTAATTTTTTTAAAGAGCATAAGATCTGTTTCTAGGTTCTTTTTGTTGTTGTTGTTGTTGTTTTGCATGTGGATGTCCAGTTGTTCCAGCACAATTTGTCTTTTCTGTTTTGTATTGCTTTGGCTTTTGGTCAAAGATCAGTTGACTATATATGTGTGGATGTATTTTGGGGCTATTTTGTTCTGTTAATCTGCATGTCTTTTATCAATAACACACAATCTTGATTACTATACGTTTATAGTAACTCTTGAAGTCAGGTAGTATCAGTTCTCTGACTAGATTTATAACCATTTCATTTTCTGGGATGATAATGTAAATGGTAACCTACTTTTAATTTCAGATACCACTTGTTCATTGCTCTTATTTTGGAAAATAATTGACTTTCGTCTATCAAGCTTGTATCTTGCAACATTGCTATAACCGCTTATTAGTTCCAGGAGTTTTTGTTGTTGTTGTTGTTGTTGTTGTTATTGACATTTTCTGATTTTCTACACCAATAATAAGATGATCTGTGAACAAAGATGGTTTTATTTCTTCCTTCCTAATCTGTATATTTTTAATTTCCTTTTCTTATTGCATTAACTAGGACTTCCAGTCCAATGTTGAGAGCAGTGGTAAGATGGGACATCCTTGCCTTGTTTCTGATTTTAGTGGGAAAGTTCTGAGTTTCTAACCATTAAGTATGATTTTTGCTATAGGGTTTTTGTAGATGTTCTTTACCAAGCTAAGGAAGTTCCTTCTAGTCCTAGTTGACTGAGATTTTTTTTTATCATAAATGGGTGTTGGATTTTGTCAAATACTTTTTTGGCATCTATTGATACGATCATGTGATTTTTCTTCTTTATTGATATGATGGATTTTATTGTCAAGTATTGAATCAATCTTGAATACTTGGGTTAAATTTCACTTGGTTGGGGTATATAATTCATTGTATACTTTGTTAGATTCAATTTGATATTTTCTTGAGGCTTTTTGCATCTATGTTCATGAAAGATATTGAGCTATAGCTTTCTTTCCTTATAATGCCCTTGTCTGCTTTTTGGTATTAGGGTAATGCTGGCCTGATGGAGTGAATTAGGAAATATTACCTCTACTTTTATCTTCTAGAAGAGGTTGTTGAAAATTGGTATAATCTCTTCTTTAGATGTTTGGTAGAGTTAACCAGTGAATCCATTTGGGCCTGGTGCTTTCTGTTTTGGAGAGTTGTTAACTATTGATTCAGTTTCTTTACTGGATAGAACCCTATTGAGGTTGTCTATTTTTTCTTATGTGAGTTTTGCTATAATCTATGTTTCAAGGAATTGGTTCATTTCATCTAGATTATTTAATTTGTGGGCATGGAGGAATTATAATATTCCTTTATTATCCTTTTAACATCCATGGGACATGTCATTTCATCATATGTTTGATTAATTTTGATCATATGTGGTACTATTTTTTATTTTTTACCTTGGTCTTTGTTCTTCTTAAAGATTTTTTAAGTTGCCAAATAAGAACACTTTCTATGATACTATACTTTTAAAATGTTGTTGGAAAGCATTGTGTCATAAGTTTTTTAGAATATTTCTGCATGGTGAAATTTCAGATGCCACAGAAAATTTAGATTTAATATGCAGTCTATTTACATTTCCCCAAATCGGAATTTATAATAATAATTTTGAAAAAATTATAATTCCTGGAATTTCAGGTAAGGATGTTTTATTTGAAATAGGTATCAATTTTTTCTCCAGATATCTCAACAAGTAATATATTTTGGAATTCTTTGAAAAGCAAATGATGTTACCTTTCAAGCTCCCTGTTTGAGCAGCTCCCCCTAATGAACAGAATTAAATGAAAATAAATTAATTTTTATCTGTTTTTAACATGAGACTTAATTAGGTCTTTTAATGTAGAGTAAAATTTATGATAATTTAGCTTCAGGAATTTTATTTCCATTAGATTTTATCAGAAATCATTATCTACTTGAAGTCATTAGTCTTCAGAATGATGGATGATACATTTTGTTCCACCTTTCATGTGCTGGTTGTTAGAGTTTACTTTTAGAAATTCAAAACCAGTTTTTATTTTAATTTGGAATGGGTTTTGTAGGTTCATTTAAATTTTAGTAATTAGAAAAGGTGGAGAAGCAAGTAGCTTCCCTAACTTCTTCTATTTGTTTAAGTATTAACCTGTTCTAGTAGTCTGATTGCATTATTTCTGAATTTACATGAAGCTCTATTTGTTAACTGAGTGACCTTTTCTCTCTAAATCAGAAGTGCTAAGATGTATCTTTTTTGAAATGGTTATTTTATTTGCTTTGACTTTCTTTTCTTAGCATTCCTCCAAAAAGCGTTATGTATGTAAACAAAGATTTATTAGCATAAGTGGCAAAATGCCCAACAATTTTTACAAAATAAGTTTTACAAAAGATAATTAAGGATTTTAGTATTTTTCCATTAGCCCCAAGTGAGAATAATCAAATTGCTGCCACTAATGGCATTGGCCTCACATGACTTTAATTATCATGAATTACTCAGTTTTCACCTTTCATATATTTTAGAACTATAAGATGAATTTTGAATTAACATATTTTTGTGTCTTGAGAATATTAGAAGTGGAACAAAAACCACAGTATCATTATTGTCGTAGTGTTGAGTAGTTAATGATGTTTTAAAGACTAAAGATATCTTTTGGCCGGGAATGGCGGCTCACACCTGTAATCCCAGCAGTTTTGGAGGCCGAGGCTGGCAGATCACTGGAGGTCAGAAGTTCGACACCAGCATGACCAACATGGTGCAACTCCGTCTCTACTAACAATACAAAAACTAGCCCAATGTGGTGGCCAACGCCTGTAATCCCAGCTACTTGGGGGGCTGAGGCAGGAGAATCACTTGAACCTGGGAGGCAGAAGTTCCAGTGAGCCGAGATAGCGTCATTGCACTCCAGCCTGGGAGACAAAAGCAAAAACTCCATTTAAAAAAAAAAAAAAAAAAAAAGGCCAGGTGTGGTGGCTCATGCCTGTAATCCCAGCACTTTGGGAGGCCGAGGCGGGCAGGATACGAGGTCAGGAGATCAACACCATCCTGACTAACATGGTGAAACCATGTCTCTACTAAAAATACAAAAAAAAAAAAAAGAAGAAGAATTAGCCTGGCATGGTGGTGGACGCCTGTAGTCCCAGCTACTCAGGAGGCTGAGGCAGGAGAACGGCGTGAACCCGGGAGGCAGAGCTTGCAGTCAGCCGAGATCGCGCCACTGCACTCCAACCTGGGCGACAGAGCGAGACTCCGCCTGAAAAAAAAAAAAAAAAAAAAAAAAAAAAAAAAAAAAAAAAATCTTCTACTGATTTTCTAGATGAAAAAAAGAAAAATGCAATGATTCTTGAATTCAATGAATTAAAAGACAATTTACTGATATTTTGTAATCTGCTGTGCATGGTCTTTGAACAACAAGATATCAAGAGCAAATATGGGTTCTAAAACAGCATTCAAAATGTGATGCTCCAGGAGGGTTCTTAAACGCCCTATCACTTTCACTGTGGCATTTCTACAGAAAATCAAACAGAATGTCTGACCATGCTTTTCCATCCCGAGTGGCTCTCCAAACGGCAACTGACCTTGCTGACCAGTAAGGTTCTCAGTATTTGTTTTCCAAAACCATTGTGTCTTCAAGCTGGTTTTACATTTTTCCGTTTGATAAGGATCAGCAAGCTATGGTTTCTACCCCCAAGAAGCTTACATGCTATCAAGGGAAAGAGATACATATGGAACTAACCAAAGATAATAAAGTAAATACTTTGCTCTTTGTGGAAACGCCAGAGAGAAGCTAGTAATTCTTCTGAAAGGATTAGAAAAACTTTACAGAGAGATGTGATTAAAGTTTGTCCTGAACCATTCCATATATTCCACAGAAAAGATACCAGAGAAAGGTGTGGGGAAATTAAAGGGACAATCTCACATAAACAAAAAAAAAAAAAAAAGAACTTTGAACTTACAAAATCATGTACTTGGAGTGAGAAGGACCCTTTAGTATGGTTATTAGAAAATCAAGAAAGATACACATCATTGGCAGAAAGGAAGCTATAACTTAAGACCCTAAGGTAGAAGGGCTCATTCTTTTCTCTTTCTATTCCATTACCTTCTAAAGAGTTTAGAAATAATCAAAGAATATAAAGATGCTTGTAATCTAGTTACTATTTCAATACTCACTATATGCAAGGCATAATGCTAATTTATTTGCACATGATTTCTCAATTGATTCTGTCAACAACTCTTCCCATTAGGCATTATCATTTCCATTTGAGAACCAGGTAAAACCTAATATTACTGAAAGTTAAGTAAACTTCCTGGTATCACATAGCTAATAGGTGGTGTAACAGAGAATCAAATTAACGTTTTTTGACTCCAAAGTTTATTTGTGTTCTTAATCACTACATCACACTATCTCCATTGTACAAGAAATGCGCTGTAAAAAACATTAAGAAACCTAGACGGATCTGGTCCCTAACTTCCAGGAGGATGTCCCTAGAATGGGGACTTAGCCTGAAGGATGAATATCTGCAGAGACTGAGTTCAGAGCACTCACACTGTTGGTATTTTTTAAATTGATGGAGGTCTCCAAATACCTCTGTTTCCTCAGAGAACACTATGAATTTATCAATCTCAGTGTTCGGTTTCACAAACTGGGGGCATATCACTCCTCGTATCTTTTAATTAGAGCCATAGGATAATCTTCTGATAATCCATTTCCTTGGCATGTGACTGCAAAATCCTAACCTATATACATGGCAACTGATACTCCTATTGGTTTTACCCTTAAAATTCCACTGATTTAATTATTTTTATTGTTTTTAATGTTTGAACTCTATAACAAACTAGAAATTCTCCACTGTTGATAACTGCAGATAGCGCTGATGAAAAAATGTGAGACAAAGGGTGGAGACTGGAGACTTAATTTCATGTGATTATTCCTGCTGGATAACCAAAAAGAGAAGTTGTGATGGCAGTTCAGGGTATTTCTGTCTGCACTGGCATTTCTGTGGTCCCACAAGCTATAGGGAAAAAACTGTCTGGCAGACTCCTTGGTAGTGAATGAAAATGTCTGTGGGTCATAGAAGGTCATGTGGGCACTGGTCAAATACCCGACTGCTAGGATTGACCAGGGATAGTGTATAGGTAATTCTGGTTTCTTCCTAAAACTATTACTCAGGAATACAACTGGAGCACATCAGTCAGTCACATTGATCACAAGGCTTTTATTTTAGAGTTTGCTTCCATTTTGAAAGAACAGGTAAAATTCATTTCTTGATTTTGTATAAATGTACTTATTACATACCTAAGTGAATACCCTATTGAATATTCTTAGCAGTAAATTACCCATGAAACTAAAGTGTTTTTTCCCTATTAATTATCTATAAAATGATTAGTATTGAAAAAGGCAATAAATAGATTTCAACTCTTGACTCAAATTTTTCTATCACAAATTAGACTACGAACCATCTTATTGAAAGTTCCCAGTTTAGAGCTTTGTTTGAAGTAGGAAATGAAAAATTAAAGTATCTTAGAGAATCTCTGTGTTCATAGACAAGTTTCAGCAAGTCTTACATGGAGCACAGTGAAAATGATATTTTATGTTAAACTCATAAAGCAAAAAGGAATAATCTACTGACTATTATTATGTCAAGTATGCACAGTATACATATAAATTTGTAAGCAAAAGGAAATTGTAACTGAAATTGATCTAATAATTTAGCACTGAGGAAATGATTTTGATATAATAAAGTTAATATATTCAGTAATAGAATGACTAAATTTGCAAATCTCCTAATTGGATTTTTGTATTAATATAAATTGCAAAGCATTTGTACTTTATTATAAATGAAATGGTGCACTCATCCATATAATTATCCATGTAATCCATATAAT
The DNA here is from genome assembly GCF_049350105.2 of Macaca mulatta. Classification (NCBI taxonomy): domain Eukaryota; kingdom Metazoa; phylum Chordata; class Mammalia; order Primates; family Cercopithecidae; genus Macaca; species Macaca mulatta. Next base: position 113,096,103 of record NC_133409.1, read on the forward strand.
TATTACTTAATATTGAGCATGCACCTCCTGGGTTTGTAACTCATAAATTTGGACTTTAATTATTGAGCCAGATACTTAATTTTTATAACTTTAAGTTATTACTCATTCATAACTCTAGTAAAAATAAACAATGGGATGCTATAATATTTTTGTGTTCTGATGTATTAGAGAAAAAATTTTAAGATGAACGTTTTAGTAATAGACAATATAAACTATAAAAAAAGTTTCATTAAAGAAAATAGCTTACCTGTTATTATCACTATCATCACAAACACTGTAACTATTAAGAATGCTGTAACATTTTAAATAACTAATAATATAGTGATTTCTTTCAGTGTATTTTCACCTTACATAGTAAAATTAATGAACATTAATTTATCTTAAAATTGGAACATATAACTGACAATTTGTCTCTATTGAAGTCAGCATATTTTTAAAAATGTGATCTCAGAAATGAGAAAAAGTGGAAAAATACATCAGCTATATATAATTAAATAATTGGGAAAAATTATATTTCTTAAATATTTGAAATGAAAAAAATTGTGAATATTGTATTCCAGTTACAGTTAGCAGTGCAAAGAGACAGAATAAGGAAATAGCAAACCAATCACGATTGTGAGCAATTTCTCCTTTGCTTTTGGTCCCAATAGAATAATTGTGTATAGAAGAACCTGGAAACAGGCAAAGGACCTAGCAGGATACACTTTTCCTAATTTCTATTTCTTTAACATTCTATTAAAATAATACTCTTAGTAAACTTTTGTTTTGACATCATCAGGACAAATGCCTTGAGGCTTAAAAAGTGTGCCTAGAAGACATGGTGGGTTTATTTCACTCTCAGGAGCTGATGAGTAAGTGATCACCGTGCCCCCTACACATGCATAAAAGAACAGGTCCTGAATAAAATGGAAGACCCACGGCTCCTGGGTTGTAACTCCCAAGGTCCAGGCACCCTTGGTTCACAATGAATCAAGTGGAGATATTTGGGATAGGCATCTGGATATGTAGAACTAAGGCCCAAGGCAGAGTCTTGGCTGGGGATAGGAATGTGGAGTTTGTTCTTCTTAGCAGGTAGTTGATAATGTGCAGTGGGTGAGATAACTCTGCAGGAAGGCAATTGTGTTGAATGAGAAAGGTAGCAGGTGAATATGGAATCCTGGGGAAAACCTGAGAAATGCTTAAATTACTGAGATGGGCCAAGGAAGAAAATCCAGTGAGAAGCACAGGATGGTTCCATAGATAAGTTATTTTACAAAATGAGAGTTATAGTTTGAAGAATGATGCTCTAATCAGTTTCAAATAATGTGGGAAGATATCACATTAAAAGGACTGTGGATTTGTCAGGTAGGAGCTAATTGGCAGTCTTAGCTGCATGTTGTAATCTAAGTGGATGTGATACTGATAGGCTGTGGGATGTCCTCAAATGCCAGTGGGGCCTCGATTCCAGCCAATGTCCAGTCTCTTGACATCATTGCAAGAAAGAATTCAAGGATGAGTCAGAAAATAGTGTAAGTATGGAGATTTATTGCAAAGCTAAAGTACACACTCAGGAGAGGGGAGTATGGGCATACTCAAGAGACAGTCATGCAATAGAATTTGGGGTTTCTAGATTTATGGATTTCTATAACCAAGGGGTGGACTATTCATGAAATTCCTGGAAAAAGATGGAGATTTCTCGGAACTGTGGTGCCACTCATTTTTACCCCATGTGGCAGTTCTTGGAACTGTCATGGCACTGGTTGGTGTGTGATTTAGTATGTCAATGAGTAGATAATGCGGTCTTAGGAGAAACCTAGCTCAAATCCAAAGCTGTGTTGGGTCCAGTCAGTCTTAGCCAGCTCAGTCCACACCCTGCTTTTCAGGGTCTTATCAGTCTCTAGCTTCTGTAGCTATTCCGACAGTTTGCTTTCACTTAGTCACGTGAAATTGCTGCCTGGAATTTTCTATTCTGCGACCACCCTGTGTTATTCCTGTCTCAGATGGTGAGTGTGGAAGCCAGACTGTTATTTTCTAAAGTGAATTAGAGGTAAGGAAGCAGTGAAAAGCCAGTTTGGTCTCTGCTGGTATTGATTTATGCTATTATTTCTGCCACAAATGGTGGGAGGAGAAACAAAATCGCCTGGTGCAATAGTTTACAACATTGGCTGTATATTACAGTCACCTCGAGAAGGGTCAATTCTATTTTTTGCATTTTCATACTAATGCCTGCTTCCCCTCTCTCCCCTAACCCACCAAACCAATGAAATCTTAATCTCCAGGAAAAGAACTCAGATATTGATATTTTAAATAGATCTTCAGGTGATTTTAATATTTAGCTGGACTTGAGGACCACTGGATTAATTATATAAGACTAAGGGTTTTGTAATCAACTTTAGATTAAATGTCAACTCACCTTCTGCTGATTGTGTGACTTCTCTGATGCTCAATTTCTTTACCAAGTAAGGATAATAACAGTATCTTCTCCACTTGATTTCAGGAAGAATTAGATGATGTAAAGTATGTGAAACACTTGGCATGACCCTGTCTATTATTGGTTGTTGTTGTTGTTACTGTTTATGTCATTAAAGCAGACAGTTGATCATCCTAGTTCTCCAACTCTTTGGAACATATCTCTGTATATACATGTATATAAAATACATGTCATATGTATCATATACTTATATATATGATCTCTATTGTGACCACATAGATCATATATATATATATATATATATGTATATAATCTCTATGGTGACCACAGAGTAATAAAGAGATGTGGAGAGTCAAGCTCTGCCATTCTTTCCACCTCTTGTACTTCATGTCATCTGCTCAACAACTCTGCTACTACTTATGCCTGGTAATTGACTCTTGCCCCTGTATTAGCTATATCAAAAGTTTCTTGCTTCATTCCTGTTTGCTGCAGTTTTACATACATTTCTTGGGCCTTTGGTTTCTAACATTAACTATAGAACTTTATTATTCTTTCATAGAACTTAATAAGATCTCTCAAGCTCCTGCTCATTTTCAACTGAATTAAAGTCATTTGTGGCAATGCCTTATTATGCTACTAGACTATACATGCTATATTTCTTGCTATCGCAGACTGCCAATGGGCCCTAAGAAATGTGTGTTGATGGTGGTACGTGCATTGACTTTGGTTTCTTGCCTGGCATTCTACCCTTGGACCTTAACTTGGCTACCATTGTCAAAGCAAAAATTGCACTGGAGAAAGTTAAACAGGCGAGGAAGATGTTATTCAGGACAATTGCAATATTGGAAGAGAGACCCCAGTTTGAAGTAAATTCTGCTAAAACTAAAAGCAGGAGAGTTTTTATACACTGGAGTGAACTAGTGGAAAAATGCCGGAGGACGTTTAGAGGAGGATGATCAATGGGATGTGTTGAGCACATTGAGTTATTTATTTCTGAATTTGCAAATGTTCTCTGTGATTATACCATCTGTGTTTGCTAATTGGTGCCCAAAAAAGTTAGGCTCCTTCCCCACCTCTAAGACTGGGAGATAGCAGCACTATCTTTCTTGATAATTACCTTTCACAGGGATAGCTCCCAGGTCCTTGAGAAATACATTAGTGGGTTGTTAAACTGGTAAGAGGCTGGGAGAAAATATACATCCCAAAGACATAGAGAAAGAATGTACAATTGAAAGTTTTCTAAAGTAAATGCTCTAAGAAAAGGGAAGTCAGGGTCTAGAATCAGGAAGAAGCCTGTCTAAAGGTTACTTAAGCTGATGAGAACATTAAGGCTATCTTGGTCACCATATTTGATTTTTGTTTGTTTTAATATTTTTCTCAACTTCAGTATCTCTAGACTCTCTTGCTTCTTGTTTTTGCTCTGCCTTTATGTTCTGGTTTAAATCAAAAGTTTATTGAGCTAATAATTTTTTTAAATCTTAAAAAAGTATTAATTGGAAACAGTACATAAATTGAAACACACACACAGACATCTTTAGATGTGGAAGAAATTCTAAAATTAATCTAACATACATCTATGTCAAATATTTGAGTATCCTTTATAGCATTTTGCCTCCGTTTAATTATCTCCAAGAAAGAATAACTATTAGGTAATTCTTCCTTCTTTCTTTGGCCATATCCTCACCATCACAAACAACAATGAGCAAACTGAATCATTTCCTCACTCACATGAGGGATCCTAAAGTGTTTGTATATACTATTGAGATGTCATCTTCCCCTCCTTGCCATGTCTTTTCTTCCTTGGTTTAGATTCCCATTATTTCATATAGTATGTTGATTCAAGGAAACTTCTTAACCCGGATTGTTTTCTTCAACATCTTCTATAAGATATGGCACTCAAAAGTGAATACAAAATGTCCTGAGTACCAGTAGACCAGTTCACAGTAGGGAACAATCACTTCACTCCTTCTAAACACTCTATTTCTATTAATGCAGAGACCAAATTCCCTTTCAGTAACTGGTTTTTGTTTGTTTGTTTTCACATATACTTTTTTACTACAATTTACTCCTATTAAATATATTTTGTTTGCCTTGGTCTACCATTGCAGCTTGTCAACACCATTTGGGATATTGGCTGTATTCTACATTGTATTGACTAGTTTTTCCATTTTTCTCTAATCTGCTACATTGATAAAGATTACTTTAACTTCATCACCTGAATCTGACAAGAGCCCCGAATCCCACCCATGCACCAATGAATCAGCATCTTCAGGACATGGTCTTTTAAGAAGTTGTAAATTTACCTCATTGTGGCTCAATATTCATTTATCTTTTATATCCATATCCTAAGATAATTTCAAATGTGCAGATAAAGCATCAATTCAACAAATCTTTATTATTTCTGATTGTTTTTATAAACCTAATAAAAATACATAGTATCCTAGTATTTACAAAAAACATTCCGTTTTGAAATGTATCCAAGCCTATTTGTTAAACTTATAATTCCTCTGGGAAAATTGGTTATGAATTATTTTTGAGAAAAGACAAAATTTTCATTCTTACATTCATGAACAGCCAAGAAACAGAAAGGCCAGGTGTCCTTTGCTTGACTTCTTTGGCAGAGTGTTGACGCCTTCTCTGCTTTCAAATCAATTAGAAAAATATTTAAGGCATAAGCCTTTTCTGATTTCCTATATAATTGTGTTCAAACATGAATTTTTCACAACTTAAACTTTTTTCTAAATTGTCATTCTATGGATTTGGTAGAACAACAAATGTATGTATGATTTGTTTGAAATTTTTACTATGTAATATTTTCTGCATATAAAGCTATGCAAGATATAAGTTATGATGGCTAGTAATAAAATGCACATCCATGACTGAATTTAAAAACTGGAATATAATCAATACCATAGTGCTTTTCCTTATTGCAATCCACTGCCTTCCTTCTGGGGGATAACTTCTATCCTAAATTTTGTGTTCAGCATTTCCTTCCTTTAATAAAAAGAATATTGTAACATATGTGAGTATCCCCAAGCAATTATTTCGTGTGTTTGTTGGTATAATTCATTTTCAAATACCAGGTAGACATCAGAATCGCTTACCTGGTGCTCAAATGATAGTAGAACCCCATGAGAGCCAAAATGGAGATTTACGTGCTTGGTTCCTCTTGAAAGACCAACTGCCTGCACACTTGACAATCTGCTTCTGTTTGGATCAAACACTGGATTCAGATATGCTTTTGAAAAGTATATTAAGGTCCATTTTTCCTATGCTACCCACTTGCCAAAGTACTTCTTTACTTTTTCTTTATGAAAAGTTATATGCAGTCTATGTACTAATTAAGCTGATATTAATAGCATATTAGAAAATTAAAGCATATTTAAGTTAAATTTTGATATAACCATGATTTTGACCATTCTACCTGATGGTATAGACATGTACACTCAGAATTGAAGAATAATTACACTATTTATTTATAAGTGATTAAGTTAACTGCAAAGTCTAAGTGCTAAATTTCAGTGACCCAGACCATGACTAGTTGAGGTCCTTTTGTTTAGATCTTGCAGAGTCCTGTCTCCCTTTCTATAAGATCTTTATTCTCCCTGATTGTCTAGCTTTCTGCTCAGATATTTATTGATTCATTTCTCTCCTACTTTCTTGACATCTGTCTTTCCTTAAGCCACTATTGTTTGGCATCTGCCTTCACGTTATGTCTGTCTTTGCAAGTCTCTCATTCCTACTTTGTCCAGGATGCAAAATGAATTTAAATTCTGGGTGTTAGGAGTCCAGATTGAAGGCTTATGAAGAAACTCTGGCCAGATCTAAAATAAGTTGTGTGATCACAAGGAGAGAGATGCAAAAACTTCAAGGATAGGGTGACAGATACAGAGATAGACAAGGAGGAAGTGAGATGTGGAAACAGGTGGGGGTAAATCTTTATTACAAGATTAAGAAATGGGAAGAAAATTAATTTGAAAGATAAAGCAAATCTATACTAACCATTTTCACGAAACAAATTTCAACCATTTGATTTGCTTGCAATCTGCACTGAGGCCCTCTGGTTCTGGATGATTGAGACTAAAGTTCAGTTTGCTTTTTTTAAAAAAAATCGTAGATTGTTTGTTGTGGCTTGCTCATGAATAAGATTGCCAGGTTCTATTTATATAGAGTTTCATCCAGCTTATAATGTAAATAATTGGTGATTTTGTTTGCAACTTCTTATTTTGCTTATATTACTTTTGTATAATTTATGCACTCATGGCAGCCCTTCAAGTAGACTATAAAACTCTTGTTTGGCAGGATAGGACTCTGGCACTAAGCAGTTCATCAAAATTAATCTCTTAAATATTAAATAAACATTCAGGAAAAGGTGATTGCCGAGGCCGCCAGGAATAAAGTGCAGGAGTGGTGTTTATCACAAATTTATCACTTAACTTTCACTTTCAGCTGCCATGATTTCCATCATCTTAAATTGAACAGAATTCTATGTAGACGTTATTTTTTTTTTGGTCTCAGCTTCTAGCCCTTTTATGCAGTTAAGTATACCAAAGACAAGGAGTAACCAGGAGCATCTCAGGGGGAAGCTTTTAGTGTCATTGATTTCTTTGGGAATATGAGGAGAACTAGGGCTCCATAAAAACATACAATTTGCAATTCTATGAAACAAAAATTTAAGAAGAATTTTCACGTGTGGCTACATTCAACATCTACTATCTCTAGTCAGGGAATCTCTAGTCAGCTGAGATTGGGAGTAGCTGCCCTGGGCTCCCCGGGGAATTGATCATAGGTCCTGAAAGACTCCCCATATACAGACTATGAATCTTCTAAAGATGAGGAAAAGTGACAGTCATAGGGAGTCCCCTAAGTTGATGCCTCTCAAACTTTAATGTGTTTGCAACTTGCTTTAGGATTTTGAGAAAATGCAGATTTCTAGGCCCCCCACTCCAAAGATACTGATATTGTACGTCTGGAATGGGGCCTGAGAAGCTGCCTTTCTAGCAAGCTCTCAGGTGTTGCTACTTTGCTGTTTTCAGGACCATACATTGGAGAGAACTGCACTGAGTGGTCAATCGCACTATGATTAATTCAATCAGGAAACTTGAATGCCTTCTATGAATATCCATGACCAAAGAATGGGCCTCTGGAGGGCTGCTCGCAGACTGGAGAGAGGGAGAAAGGACACACCTGCCTGGCCAGGAAAACCAACAGAATCAACATCGGAAATCAGTGTAGTGGCAGATGACCCACTAAAATCACCTTCTGGTCATGAACCAGCACCATGAGTTAAGAGGTAGGCAGTGTTTATAACCCAGAATGGGAAAGTTCTCTTAAAGGTCCCTGGTGCTACCAAAGCCAATTAGAGAGGTCCAAGGGGACTGTTGTCTTGGGTAGCGAGTTACCAAATATTTCAGTTCAGGCATGCAGAAAACCTTACAATGTAGAGTTGTGATCCAGACCTAGACTTTGGGGTGAGGCAGCCTGCAGTAGAATCCCTGCACTGCCACTTCTCAGCTGTGTTCCTTAGCAAGTTACTTAACCTTTCCAGGCTTCAGTTTTTTCCACATAAAAATAGAGATATTAATAATACCTTCTTCCCAGGGTTGTTGTGAAACTACTATCAAAGCACTTACCACCATGCTTGACACTTAGAAAGTGCTCAGTAAAGGTTGTTATTATGCCTCCAGCAATATAAATTTTTCCTTTGATGATATCTAGTGACTTCATCAGAATAAAGACTTTCTTATATATTTTAATGTGACATATGCAGAAAGAATCACACAGGAGCTGCAGATTTTTTTTAAAGTTATTTTGATCACAGTGTATAAATTCTCCTCTGAAGAGTAGTTCAGCTACCATTTTCGTGATAATAACAAAGCAGCAGCTAAAGCTAAAGCTATCTTGGGCTATTTCCTCTAAATTTGCCTTCTAACATGTGAAGAATTTTATCTCACAAATTAGCAAATTCTAGCAAAGCTAGAATGTTGGTCATTTCTGATACCATGACTCTTGTGTGTCTTTTCTGGCACATCCCAAAACCATCAGACTGATTCTGAGTTCTCAGAATACATATTGTGTTTATGCATTCATTATTCATTCATTCCTTTCATTCTTTGGTGTTCACAGTCTATTCCTATTGCCATGGGGATAACTATTCAATGACAATTACCTCTTTACTTCATTTTAGTCATTTCCACAGTTACTGTTGTGTCAGGTTTATTCTGGCTTTGATGATGAATGGAAAGGGAAAAAGAAACTTATTAAATAAAGTGATTTTTTTTCCGCTCAATTTGCTTTTGCATCTCTTTATCTATGTCTCAAATTTAGCAAGTGAAACATTTGTCCCAATGGATTATCTGAAATGCATCGTTGGCTGTCAGACACATGATTGATTTTAAATATATGCCTGAGTTCTTTCTATTAGACTAAACCCCTAGGACAGCAAAACACTCTTGCTGTAAAAATGCTTTCCTGTCATTGTCAGGTACACCTCTCGTCTTTGACTTAACCCTTGTATTGTAAACAAGTAGTTGCTGGCAAGACATCATAAACAAAATCAATTTCTGTGTGTCTATTTTCCAGAAGTCTTGCCAGGGAAGGTATCTCTCTAAGACATCATTCCATTTCATCCTTTCTTGGTTCTTGGCTCCTTTTATCCCTCTTTCTGCATGCCATATTCACTTTTCCTGTATCCACTTTGAATCAGTCTCTGTGCCTCTCTGGTTACTGTGGCTCAGCAATGAGTCATGGAAACTACTCAAGACTTGTCTCCTTCTATTTATCCTACCAGCCGTATCCTGTTATTTGTCTGCCTTTCAGCTGCCCTTGTGTAACAAGATGCCTTTTTACTTGCCTTCTTCAGTGTTATTCATCTTGTTTAAATTTTCCATCTCTGAGCTGCCAGCCCCCAACACCATTTTAAATTTTAAATATTTTCATTAATTTTTTTAAAAAAGTTATAATTTGGCTAAATAAAAGTGTCTCTTTGTATTATGAACTATGCAATAGTACAATGTGCAAAATTTAATTAGTTCCAATTACTGTTTCAAACCCAAATGAGCCTATGTTCATTCTCATCTTACAGTGGCAGAGGGATACAGCAGAGTATTTGTGCAAAAGCTTTATTTCATTTCTCTTCACGACCTTCCTATTTTTATAATTTTGAGGAGTCCAGTTATATTTAATATGTCAGACTGATTTTCCAGTAAGTTAAATGTAATGACACTGGAATGTCATCTATGTGCCAGTTCAATTGTGACACGGGTTCGAGACCAGCCTGGGCAACATAGGGAAACCCTGTTTCTACTAAAAATACAAAAAATTAGCCAGGCATGGTGGCACACGCCTGTAGTCCCAGCTACTGGGGAGGCTGAAGCATGAGAATCTCTTGAACCTGGGAGGCAGAGGCTGCAGTGAGCTGAGAACATGCCTCTTTACTCCAGTCTGGGCAACAGAGCAAGACTCAGCCTCAAAAAGGAGAAAAAAAAGTCCAGGCACGGTGTCTCACTCCTGTAATCCCAGCACTTTGGGAGGCCGAGGCAGGCAGATCACCTGAGGTTGGGAGTTCAAGACCAGCCTGACCAACATGGAGAAGCCCTGTCTCTAAAAAAAAAAAAAAAAAAAAAAAAAAATTAGCCAGGCGTGGTGGCACATGCCTATAACCCCATATAACCCCAGCTACTCGGGAGGCTGAGGCAGGAGAATCGCTTGAACCCAGGAGGCGGAGGTTGCTGTGAGCCGAGATTGCGCCATTGCACTCCAGCCTGGGCAACACGAGCAAAACACCGTCTCAGAAAAACAAAAAACAAACAAACAAACAAAAAGCACAAAACACAGAATGCCCAGTTATAATTAAAATTCGGATAAATGACAAATAATTTTCTAGTATAACTGTGTCCCTCATATTACGTGGAACACACTTATACTAAAAAATTCTTTGTTATTTATCTGAAATTCAGATTTAATGGGCATCTTGCTCTTTTATTTGCCGAATCCAGCAACTTTGCATAAAAAGGAATGAAAAGAAGAAAACCTGAAGAGAAACTGAAGCAACATCTACAGGGCACGGTGTGAAGTTTTTAGTTTATTAGCACCTTCGAGAATATTATCTGATAATATTCCAGAATTCTGCCATTGATATTCATGTTTTGAATCAATAATAGGAGGCTTCAGTCTTTATACCCAGGTGTTTTGTGTACACAGATGGTCTGCTTTCCAACCTAGGAATGCACGCTGCTTACTAACAGCTTGAATTTGCCAATCGTACATCAGGTTGCAGGGGGAAGAGGATTTTTCAATACAAGATAAAGGGGGATCACACAGTAGAACTTTATAGGTTTGAGTTAGTCACAGGATGAAGGCAAAAATAGAAAGTTTACAAAAATGAGTGATTGGGAATTGGCAAGAGTCCACTTGTTCTGATACTGCTCTATCTGTAAGGACAGTGTTAGGAATTTAATTGTAATTAGGAAGCATTGAGTGATGCCAAATATTAACTAAGAGAAAGCAAGGTTTTTTAAACCAAAAAATAAAATACAAAACAATTCTATATTAGAGGCAAATTTTTTCTTAGGGGATATTCTGAAAGATTTAACAAACTGTTGTGATGGCTATCCTTCTCACATCCATTTACTCTTCTAATTTTATTATGTAAGAAAACATTTTCCGCCTGGCGCGATGGCTCAAACGCCCGCAATCCCAGCACTTTGGGAGGCCGAGGCAGGCGGAACACGGTGAAATCCAGTCTCTACTAAAAATACCAAAAATTAGCTGGGCATGGTGGCGGGTGCCTGTAGTTCAAGCTACTCGGGAGGCTGAGGCAGGAGAATGACGTGAACCCAGGAGGCGGAGCTTACAGTGAGCCAAGATTGTGCCACTGCACTCCAGTCTGGGCGACAGAGAGAGACTCCGTCTCCAAAAAAAAAAAGAAAAAGAAAGAAAAGAAAACGCTTTTACACTGCATGTGTTGATCAGTACATTTGTCCCAGCTAAACTCATTACTACTTTGCTGAGTGACTTAAAGTCAGTATCTGTATCTTTTGGTTCTCAATGTCTCATCTGCAGAAGCTACATTAGAAGATTTCCAAGACTTTTTCTAGATCTAACACTCTACTTCTATTTCATGCACATTAAATTAGACTGTGATATCAAAGAATAATGACAATGGAATATATCATAGGAAGAAATAAAACTAGTAAATTATGTTAGTCGCATTTTCTGTTCTTTTTCATATTGAAACGTTATTTACAATATGTCCAAAATATCAAAATAGTCCAACTGTGAAAGTGGATACTAGCCCCAAATTTGCTAAACATGACAGCATCAGAAGCTGGTTGCAATAGATGAGATTGACTGCCATCAAATTATTACAGATTTGTTTAAATTAGATGAAGCATTGATTTAATATCCTAGGTTTGTCTATTTCTAGCATATGTTAATGAAATACTTGTATGTCTGGAATTCTGCTAGTCTCTTCCTGTAAATATTTTAGTTTCCTGGTAGTTAGTAAAAATCCAGAAATCATTTTAATTGATAGTAAATGTTCCATTACATGTGCCTGGTTTGATAATAGCTGCAATAGAAAGAAAATCTGTCTTTGGTAAGGTTTGTGATATAATAATATATAAATTAGATAGAAAAAATACTTGTAAGATTATGGTAAAAATTGAGGAGGAAAGAATTGATCCTTACTATGCGTAATCAAAAAAAGTAATCACGCTGAGTACAGTGGCTCTTGCTTGTAATCCCAGCACTTTGGGAGGCTGAGGCGGGTGGATCGCTTGAGGTCAGGAGTTCGAGACCAGCCTGGCTAACATGGTGAAACCGTGTCTCTACTAAAACTATAAAAGTTAGCTGGATATGGTGGCGGGCACCGGTAATCCCAGCTAATCAAGAGACTGAGGTAGGAGAATCACTTGACCCTGGGAGGTAGAGGTTGCAGTGAGCCGAGATCGCACCACTGCACTTCAGCCTGAGCGACAGAGCAACTTCTCAAAAAAAAAAAAAAATATCATATTAGGTCTTGAAATAATACAACTAGAATTGAAGAAATGATAATATTGTGTTGTTTGTCTTAAGTATTTAAAAAATATAAACCTGAGAAAGAAAAAAAGGGTGTACAGATATACTAACAGTAACTTACACCTATTCAAATACTATTTTTTAAACTAATTTTTATTTATACAGCTAGTTTATGAAGGTATTCTCCTTGTACAAAATCAAATATTATAAATAAGACTAATATTGCCTTTGCCCACCACTCTAATTCTTCTTTCTTCACCTCCTCCTTGGAAGTTAGTACTGTTACTAACTTTGCATGTATTCAGATAATTTTTAATGCATTTTTGCACAGAGATTTCACTTATTGCTGTATTTCATATTTGATAACAAGTTCAGCCTGCTGTTTGTGAAAACAATGCTACTTATGAAAGACCTTTCACATTTGTGACTTAATCATCAAAGGGAAGAAAGCTACACAGTGAGCATTTGATGAGTCATTTAGGGGCAAGGTGTATGTGTATGTGTGTGTGTACACATGTGTGTGCATATGTTTGTTGTGTGTGTGTATATATACACATATATAATACATATATATACATATATATTTTATATATATATTTGTTTAAAAATGTTCACAAGCCACTTTGCACCTCAATTTCCTCATCTGCAACCAGGAGTGTAATAATTTGAAACATTACCTGCAATGTTTCATTCTTTTGCTTTTTGAGACAGAGCCTCACTCTGTCACCTAGGCTGGAGTGCAGTGGCTCGAACTCGGATCACTGCAAACTCTGCCTCCCGGGTTCATGCCATTCTCCTGCCTCAGCCTCCCAAGTAGTGCTGGGACTACAGGCGCCCACCACCACGCCTGGCTTATTTTTTGTATATATCTATTTTTTAGTAGAGACAAGATTTCACCGTGTTAGCCAGGATGATCTCGATCTCCTGACCTTGTGATCTGACTGCCTCAGCCTCCCAAAGTGCTGGGATTACAGGCGTGACCCACTGCGCCCAGCCTAATGTTTCATTTTTACACTGCTATGAAGATATAACTGAGACTGGGTAATTTATGAAGAAAAGAAGTTTAATTGACCCACAGTTCCAAACACTGTATGGGAAACATGGCTGGGGAGGCCTTAGGAAACTTACAATTATGGTGGAAGGTGAAGGGGAAGCAGGCATGGTCTTCTCATGGCCAGCAGGAGAAAGTGAAGGGGGAGGTGCTACACACTTTCAAACAACCAGATCTCTTGAGAACTCAATCAGGAGAACAAGGGGGCAAGGGGGAAGTCTGTCCCCACGATTCAATCACCTCCCACCAGGCCCTTCCTCCAACACCGAGAATTACAATTCGACATGAAATTTGGGTGGGGACATACAGCCAAACCATATCAATTACTAAGCTTTGGTCCAGTTCTCAATTTCTGTTATTTTCATTGCTAATAAAATTGTTATTAGCAATTAAAAGAAATAATCTCTGTTATTTTCATTGCTAATAAGATTGAAAAGATGAATATATTGAAGGATTTCTGCCACCACCACCACATGACCCTGCAGTTTTACATTATAGCTTTTGTTTATGCAACCCAATATATTGTTTGCAAAAGCTGGATACATACTCCTTTGATCAAAGTAGATTCAACTCATTCCTGGTTCCCACACAGCAAGAGGGAAGATCCAGTAATGTTAGCCTTTCACAGCATCTCAAGATTATTCCTTAAGAGTTTTGTCCAATTCACTTGGAGGTAATCTTAATAGATTCATACTCCTACAATTGTTCTGAGTATCATTGTAATCCCCTAATCACAGGAAATTTGGTGAACAATACCGATAACTTGTATATGACATTCCGCAACCTCTTATTTCAGAGCCACAAATTAAGATTAGCTTCTATACATCTTCCCCTGATATCTCAAGTTCTCTCTCTTTTTTTTTCTCAAATTCACTGCCACCCTTACTAAAACATCAGTAACTAGGATTTTAAGTTTGTGTTTTCTACATTATTGTGAAGGTGATTTTTAATCAGTTACTTTTCCTACTCTATCAAATAGACAATTATGTTATTATCTGGGCACTAGTGTGTATTTATAAGCTCTGTATCCTGAACCTACATCTATAGCATTAGAATTTAGTTGTTCTTGTTATTTTCTTAAATCCTTTAAGTGTCCCTCCTTAGCCAGATTTGCTATTACTTTTTACATCAAAGGAAGCCTGATGAAGAAGAGAAGTCAGGCAGACTGAAGCAAAGGATTCATGAAGAGAGCGGAACACAGGAGAACGATGCACAAGAGTGCTATTGTCTTCAAAGGCGTAGGACCAATGCAAAAGTAAACAAAAATAACCTTCCTGAAGACATATGTGTTTATGACTTCAGAGTCCAGTGTAGTGTAAGTTATCTTTGGAGCATTTGTAACGCCTTTATAATTAGTCATTATTAGCAATCCTGAGCAGTGAGTGGAATTGCCAATTAATCTGAGGTTTCCAAAGTAGGTCTGAATAATATTCTGTAATACAAATAACATTCATATGTAGTTGCTACATTCACTGTCAGTTGCTGGTTGGATAAGATATCTTGTTCCTAGTTTTACAGGTGTGCATATCTCATTTGCTTCAGCCAGCTTCTCTGCCAGTCTTATCACCAGTGATTTCCAGTTAAAATTTCATCACACTTAAATGATTGGAAAGTGGTATAGATATGTGAGGAAAAGCTTCAACTTCAGAGGCACAAACATTCTTTAATAATTACCAGAAACATCTCCAGAGGGAATACACTCAAAAACATCTATGAAATGAAATGTTTTAAATTACAGAGAATTTAATGTGTCCATCTTGGATTTAATTTGATACTAATTGATGATCTTTGGGTTTGTCAAAAGACAAAGTTAGCATGACATCCTTAGAGGCTGAGGTTGTGAAATACATTGCTATATGAGTCTTACTCTAAAACTAGTGTTGTTTTAATTAAATCAGCAATCCCTTTAGGGTTAAAACAGACAATGTAAAGTGTATTAGTATATGACTTTTTAAGAGCCAGTAATACTCCTAGAGGTTTGTGGTACTACATAGCTCAGATATTTTTATGATAATTTCTTTCAGATTTCAGGCAAGGAAGTTCAAGTACTTTCTAGATAATTAGTGCTGGTCTTAGTTCTCTAGGGTGCTAAGAAATGATGTTTATCTCTAATCTCTGTGCCCAGAAGTTGAAAAATACTGTGATTAAGGTGTGTTGAGGAGAGTTGCAGAAAAAATATTTTTATAGCGCAAAGTTTCTCAGTTTCTTAGGTGCAAATAAGTACTTTTGCATCAGTACCACTCTAGTATTGATATTTTCCTTTTGATAAGCAAAACTATGTGTGTACTCCCTGTAGTACATTGTGTTAGTGACAAACAAGCATGAAATTCTTTGTTTTCCTGAGGTCGAGTAAGATCCTAACCAGTTTTCTTGTCTCTCTAGGTGGGCTTAAGAGTGAGTCTATTGGTCAATGTCTATTCTGCTTTCAAGTGGCTATGCTTCTAAAATAATATTTGTGAAACTGCAAAACACCATTCTTTAATACATATACATTCTCTTCACTTTAGATTAAGACTATCGTATAAATTTGGAATACATCTTCTCTGATACTGCATAATTTTAGAGCCATGCCATTGCCTAATATCAAGTTATAATTTTCCGTACAAAATTGTATGGAAAGTTTAATAATACAGTGATATGCAAATTATATTAAAAATCTCACACCCATACACAAAGGTTGAGTTGTGGAAAAAGCCAATTGGACAGTAGATTTGCCAACATTTCTCTTAGGGCAGTCTCTTTTATATTAAGAAATTTTATTCATCAAATAAATATTCTTTAATAATTTATTCTTCCCTTTCTATGTATTTAAAATGCAATGTAAACATAATTTGTATACATTCTTGCATGGATTAGGAGCTCTGTTCTTTATTTTCCCTTAAAATTCAGTATCAACACCTTAGTTCCAGATGCTAAAAACATAAAGGGCCAAATGTAAACATTTTCAGCTTTGTTAGAACTACAGGCATACTTTGGAGATGTTGTGGATTTGATTCCAGACCACCTTAACAAAGCAAATATCTCTATAAAGTAAGTCATACAAATGTTTGGGTTTCCCAGAGCATATACAATTATGTTTACACTATACTGTGGTCTATTTGGTATGCAATAGCATTATGTTAGAAATGTACATACTATAATTTAAAAATACTTTATTGCTAAAAAACGTTAACGATTGCTTGAGCCTTCAAGTCATAATCTTTTTTGCTAGTGGAGGGTTTTGCCTCAATGATGATGGCTACTGACTGATCAAGGGGGTGGCTGCTGAAGGTTGGGGTGGCTATGACAATTTCTTAAAATAAGACAATGAAGCTTGCCTCATCAATTGACTCTTTCTTTTACAAAGAAGTTACCTGTAGTATGTGATGCTATTTGATAGCATTTTGCCCATAGTAGAACTTCTTTCAAAATTGAAGTCAGTCCTCTCAAACCCTGCCACTGCTTTATCAAGTAAATTTACATACTTTTCTAAATCTTGTGTTGCCATTTAACAATGCTGACAGTATCTTTACCAGTAGTAGATTCCACCTCAAGAAACTACTTTCTTTGCTCATCCATGAGAAGCAACTCCTCATCTGTCCAAGTTTTATCAGGGGATTGCAGCAATTTATTCACATCTTTAGGCTCCATTTCTAATTCTTATTCTTTTGCTATTTCCACCACATCTGTAGTTACTTTCTCTAGTGAAGTCTTCAGCTCCCCAAAGTTATCCATGAGAGTTGGGTTAACTTCTTCCAAACTCCTATTATTGATGGCATTTTGATCTCCTCTCATGAATCACTAATATTCTAAAGAATTTATAATGATGAATTCTTTCCAGAAGGTTTTAAATTTATTTTGCCCAGATCCATCAGAAAAATAACTACCTATGGTAACTATAGCCTTAAAAAATATATTTCTGAAGTAATAAGACTTAGATGTAGAAATTGCTACTTGATCCATGGGCTGCAGAATGAATATTTTGTTCGAAGGCATTAAAATAACATTTATCTCCTTGTGTATCTGTATCAGAGCTCTTCAGTAACCAGGTGCATTGTCAATGAGCAGTAATATGCTGAAAGAAATCTTTTCTTCTGAGAAGTAGATCTCAACAATGGGTTTAAAATATACAGGAAACCATGCTGTAAACAGAAGTGCCATCATCCAGGCTGAGGCTGTGTTCCATTTATAGAGCACCAGAAGAATAGGTTTAGCATAATTTTTAAAGGCCCTAGGATTTTCTGAATGGTAAATGAACATTGACTTTGATTCAGGGTCACTAACTGCATGAGCCCCTAACAAGAGAATCAGCCTTTCCCTTGAAGCTTTGAAACAAGGCATTGACTTTCCTTGACTTTCCTCTCCAGCTATGGAAATCCTAGATGGCACTTTCTTCCAACAAAAGACTATTTTTTTCTACCTTGAAAATAAATTGTTTAGTGTAGCCACTTTCATTAATTATCTTAGCTGGATCTTCTGGATAACTTGCTGCAGCTTCTACGTGAGCACTTACTGCTTTGCTTTGCAATTTTAGGTTATGGAGATGCCTTCTTCTTCAACCTCATGAACCAGTCTCTGCCAGCTTCCAACTTTTCTTCTCTAGTTTTCTCATCTTTCTTGGCCTTCATAGAATAGAAGAGACTTAGGGCCTTGTTACACCATCAGGAAAATAGAAGGCTTGGACAACATTAAAAACCAACCAGATGTAACAGACAGATACAGAACATTACACTCAAAAACAGCATTTTTCTGAAGTGCACATGGAACATTCTGTAAGTTTCATTATAAGTTCGGCTATGACTTCTGATAAATTTAAAAGAATGAAAGTCATGTAAAGTACATTCTCTGACTACCATAGAAATAAAATTAGAAATCATTAACAGAAGAAAATTTTAGAAGTGAAAAAATACGTAGAAAGCAAACAACACATTCCTAAATAACCAATGGGTCAAATAAGAAATCAGAAGGGAAATTGGAAAATAGTTTGAGATGAATGAAAATGAAAACGCATCATACCAAAACTTATGACATGTGGCAAAAGCAATGTGAATAGTAAATTTATAGTTGTTACTGTCAATATTAAAAGGAAAAAAGAAATCAGTAATTTAACTTTCTCTGTAAAACTGAAAAAAGAAGACCAAATTAAACCAAAGCAAGTCGAAGGAAAGACATAATAAAAATTGTAATGAAAATAAATAAAATTTAAAACAGAAAAACAATAGAAAATTCAATAAAATCAAGAGAAGAGGGACATCACAAGATGGTTGACTAGAAGTCCCTAGCACTTGTTCCCCTCACAAAAATAGCCAGAAAAACAAATAAACAACTACATTTTAACAAAAATAATGAAGGCGGAGTGTCAGAGTTGATCAGACAAGTGACAGAAACCCTAGTGAGCACAGCTATTCAGAATGGCTATATAGAGAATGGAAGGAAACGCCAAAGGTACACTACTTCATCCCACAACTGGGATCCAGGAGAAACCTGTCCCTCAGGTAAGGAGGTAAGCAAGAAGATCTCAGCATCTCCCATCAACACCCTGGACACATACAGACCTCACCGCTGGGGTCCCCCGTAGTTCTCATTTGAGGGAGCTCCCTGGAGTCCACACAGTTTTGCTCTGCTCAGAGAAGGAATTAACCTCCTGCCCTATCCTCTGTGCCACATATTGCTACTGTATTACATCATCTTGGAACCAGAACTATGCTTGGCATGTGTCTTGCTCTATGAGCAAGTAACCACAGATACCCTTCACCCCTGAGGCTAAGCCATCACTGAACCACCACCAACTGTGACCCAACATCCCCAAGAAGAGCTGTGAGCAGCTGTTACAACCTTACCTATAGGGCCAAATGGAGGTAGAGCTGCTCCACCTACCTCTTTCCCTCCCACCTCAAACCAGAGCTGAAGCAATACCCTGCACCTTGAAAAACAGTACTTTGGCCACTAAGAACAGTCATGCCTCCCTAATGCCCAAGTTGAAGTAGCACCCTGCATTTCAAAAAATGATGCCTTGGTGTGTGATGTTCCTCTTCCTGTGTCCAAGTGTCCTCTTTGTTCAACTCCCATCTATGAGTGAATACGTGCAGTGTTTTGTTTTTTGTCCTTGTGATAGTTTGCTGAGAATGATGGTTTCCAGCTTCATCCATGTCCCTACAAAGCACATGAATTCATCCTTTTTTATGGATGCATAGTATTCCATGGTGTATATGTGCCACATTTTCTTAATTCAGTCTATCACTGATGGACATCTGGGTTGGTTCCAAGTCTTTGCTATTGTGAATAGTGCCATGGAGTGGGGGAGGGGCGAGAGATAGCATTAGGAGATATGCCTAATGTAAATGACGAGTTAATGGGTGCAGCACACCAACATGGCACATATATACATATGTAACAAACCTGCACTTTGTGCACATGTATCCTAGAACTTAAAGTATAATTTAAAAAATAATGATGCCTTGTCTACCTAGAGCAGTAACACATTCCAGTATCTACATTGAAGCAGTGCCCTGCAACTCAGATAAATGGTACCTGGGTTACTCAGAAAAAATCATGCTTCCAGCTATGAGCTAAAGTAGCACATTGCCCCTCTGGGGAATTGGTGCCTTGGCCCACCTGGGCTGCTCCTCATTCCATGGCTGAGCTGACACAGTACACTGCATTCCAGGAGAACAGAGCACTGCTTGAGTTGAGAGACCCCACCCTACAGGCCAAACTACTAAACTCTAGTATTCTGCTTCCCTTGAGCTTGACTAGCCCTCTAGAGCTTTTGCTGCTGAAATATCACTCTTCTTGGGGAGTGGGGTTATTGCTATACTGTTTTCTGTCCTTCTTCACCAGGGTCCAAACAACAGCTGTGGTCTGCCAGTCTGGAGACTTGCTACCACTGAGTCTGGCTTCACAGAGTCGGAGATACTGCCAAGCCCCACCATCACAGGGTCAAGGGTCACTGCTGCACAATGTCTCATCTCTTGGGACCTGAATTGCCATTAAGATGTATTGGCTCAAGTTTCTGAATTGCAACTTTACCCTACTCTCTAGGTCCAAGCCTCCAGAGCACTTCTTTTCCCCTAGAGTTGGGTCAATGCTGTGCCCTGACTTTCAGGGGTAGAATCATAGCTACAGCCTGGTCCCTTGGCCCAAGCTGCTAGGAGATAGCTCAGATTGGCAGATCCAGCTCTGTAGGCAACCTACATTCAAGCACGCATGGAACATAAACTCGTACCCTAAGACCAAGGTGTCATAATAGGTTTGTGAAACTCTGAGCCTAGGACCTTGACCCCACAGGTGCTTCAAATGCCTGAACTCTACATCCTAGACCACTGAGACATTTACTTTATTGCTGATGTTGAACACAGCTGAAGAAGCTACATGGAGACTGTAACACTGCACTTATCTGGAAATACACTCTCTATATCCTTCTCAACTGGCACACTAAAACCCAACTGGAGGTAAAATTCTTTCTCTATGAAAGCCACTCTAGAAACTATGAAACAGGTAATTGCCCCACCAGATACACAGACATCAATGCAGGCACACAAAAACTACAAAAACCAAATAAAATGTGACACCATCAAGGAAACATAATTCTCTTATAGTAAGAGATCCCAATGAAATAGAAATCAATAAATTACCAGAAAAGGACTTAAAATAATTGATTTTAAGAAAACTCAATGAGATACAACAGAGCAGACAGACAATTTAGCAAAACCAGGAAATAATTGACAATATGAATGAAAAATAAAACACAGATAGAAATCATGAACAAAGAATCAAACAGAAATCCTGCAGCTTAAACTGAAGAATTTCTGCACAGCAAAAGAAACTATCAACAGAGTAAACAGACAACCTACAAAATGGGAGAAAATATTTACAAACTATCAATCCAATAAAGGTCTAATATCCAGAATCTATAAGGAACTTAAACAAATCAACAAGCAAAAAACAAATAACTCAAGTAAAAAGTGAGCAAAAGACATGAACAGACACTTCTCAAGATAACACATATAGGCAGCTAGCGAATATGAAAATCATCATTAATCATCATCACTAATCATCATTGAAATACAAATCAGAACCACAGTGAGATACCACTTCACAGTAGTCAGGATAACTATCAAAAGTCAAAAACAACATATGTGATCAAGGCTGCAGAGAAAATGAGATACATACACTCTTAGTGGAAATGTAATTGCACTAACTGTAAAAAGCAGTTTGAAGGTTTTTCAAAGAACTTCAAACAGAGCTACTACCATTTGACCCAGCAATCCCATTACAGTGTATATATCCAAAAGAAGATAAATTGTTCTACCAAAAAAAAAATGCACTTATACATTTAGCAGCACTATTCATAATAGCAAAGACATGAATCAACATGAGTGCCCATCAGTTGTTAAAGGTAAAGAAAATGTGATACCTATACACATGGAATACTACAGAGCAATAAAAAATGGAATCATATCTTTTGCAGCAACATGGATGCAGCTGGAGGCCATTATCCTAAGTGAATTAGTGTAGGAACAGAAAACCAAATACCGCTTGTTCTCACTTATAGGTGGGAGCTAAACATTGGGTACTCATGTACATAAAGGCGGCAACAATGACAGTTGGAACTAACAGAGGCAGGGTGAAAGGGGGCAAGGGTTGAAAAACTAACTGTTGGGTACTGTGCCCACTTCCTGGGTTACATGTCCAACCATATACCAAACCTCAGCATCATGTAATATTCCCATGTAACAAGCCTGCATATGTCTCCTCTGAATCTAAAATAAAAGTTGAAATTATTTAAAAAAAAGAATTCAGTGAATGAAAGAGAAAATACAATAGAAAGCAGCAACAGCAGACTTTATCAAACAGAACAAAGAATCATTTGAATTGCTGATAGATTGTTTGAAATTACTGATGCAGAAGAAAAAAGAAATAAAAATGAAAAAGAGTAAAGAAGCCTACAAGACTTATGAGACATTTTTAAGGTAATAAATATTCATATTATAGGAGTTCCAGAAGGGAAAAAGTAGAGAGGAAGTGTAGAAAACCTATTTAATAAAATGATAGCTGAAAACTTTTCAAGTCTGGCAGCGGGGGACAGGAGGGATGGGGTGGGTAGGTGGAATGTGGACATCCAGATCCAGGAAGATCAAAGGTCCCCAAATAAATTCAATCTAAAAAACCCCTCCTCCAAAGTACATTATAGTCAATTGTCAAAAGTCAAAGACAAAGACAGAATACAGAATTCTGAATACAGCAAAAGTATCAAGTCACTACAAGGTAATCCCAATTAGACTAAAAGCAGATTTCTCCACAGTAATCTTTTAGATTAATGGAGAGTAGAAAGAAACATTCAAAGCACTGAAAGAAAAATAATTGCTGACAAAGAATACCATAACAAGCAAATCTATCTTCCAGAAATGAGGGAGAATTGGAGTCTTTCACAGTCCAGCAAAAACTGAGGAAATTTAGCAACACTACACAGTTCCTATAAGAAAAGCTCAAGGAAGCCCTACATCTGGAAGCAAAGAGATAATAATCACTATCATGAAAACACACAAATGTATAACACTCATTGTCAGAGCTGATACACAAAGAAGAAAAATAAAAAGATCAAACTTTATAAGGAGAAAACCACACATAAGTGAGATTGTCTTTCTGTGCTTCAGGACATTGGTCTGGACAATGACTTCATGAAAAAGACCTCAAAAACACTGAAAACAAAAGCTAAGATTGACAAATGAGACTACAGCCAACTGAAAAGCTACTGTACAATATGGGAAATAATCAACAGAGTGAAGAGACAACATGAAAAATGGAAGAAAATGTTTTCAACTATTTATCTGAAAAAGAATTAATATCCAGAACATACAAAGTACTCAAACAGCTCAACAGCAAAAATACAAATAATCCAATTTAAAAATGGGCAAATGAGTTTAATAGATATCTCTTTAAAAAAGAGATATAGATGGCCAAGAGGTATATGAAAAAAATGTTCAACATCAGTAAGCATGAGGGATACAAATCAAAACCAAAATGAGATATCATCTCATCTCAGGATGGCTACTACCAAAAAGACAAAAAATAACAAATGCTGGCAAAGATGCAGAGAAAGAGGAACACATACATTTTTGGTGGGAATGTAAATTAGTATAGCCATTAGGGAAAACAATATGGAATGTTTGTACAAAATTGAAAACAGAAGTAACATATGACCCATCAATTCCACTACTGGATACATATTCAAAGGAAAGGAAATCTGTATGTGAAGAGATATCTCCAATCCACATTTATTGCAGCACTATTCAAAACAGCCAAGATATGTGCTGGGTGTGGTGACTCATGCCTGTAATCCCAGCACTTTGGGAGGCCAAGGTGGGTGGCTCACCTGAGGTCGGGAGTTTGAGACCAGCCTGGCCTACATGGAGAAACACTGTCTGTACTAAAAATACAAAAATTAGCTGGGTGTGATGGCACACACCTGTAATCCCAGCGACTTGGGAGGCTGAGGCACAAGAATTGCTTGAACCCGGAAGGCAGAGGTTGCGGTGAGTCAAGATCACACCACTGCACTCCAGCCTGAGGAATAGAGTAAGACTGTCTCAAAGAAAACAAAAACAAAAACAAAATAGCCAAGATATGGAATTGACCCAAGTGTCCATCAATAGATAACGGATAAAGAAAATGTATTATATATAACAAATAGAATACTCTTTAGCCATAAAGAAACCTGGAATTTTGTCATCAAAGCATCATGAGTTTGGAGGACATTATTTAACTGAAATAAACCAGGCTCAGAAAGATAAATACTTCATCTTGTCACTCATATGTGGAAATTAAAATAGTTGTTCTCCTAGATGTAGAAAGTATTAGATTGGGGCAAAAGTAATTGCTAATGGCAAAAACCTCAATTACTTTTATACCAACCTAATAGAATAGTGGTTGCTAAAGGCATGGACAGCTATGGGGGTATAGGGGGAATAACGAAATATTAATTAATGGACACAAAATTATAGCTAGATCGGAGGAAATCTTTCTAGGGTTCTATAGCACTATAAGGTGAATATAGTCAACAATATTTTATTTTCAAATAGAAGAGCAGATTTGGAATACTGTCAACACAAAGGAATGATAAACGTTTTAGGTGATGAATAAGCTAATTACTCTGATTTGATCATTATACACTGTATGCATGTACTGAAATATCACACTGTACTTTATAGATATTTGCAATTCTTATGTGTCATTTAAAAATAATAATGAAAGCGAAAAACAGAAAAAGATATAAAGACACTTCACCAAAGAAGATATGTATGTGGCCAATAAGCACGTGAAAAGATACTCAGCATCACTAATTACTAGGCAAATGTAAATTAAAGCTACAATGAGATATCAATAACCACTAAAATAACTAAAGTTAAAAAGACTGACATTTCCAGTTAGTGGTGATGATATGGAGGAGCTCAAATTCTCATTCACTGCTGTTGGGCATACAAAATGGTATAGCTACTTTGTAAAACAGTATGGTAGTATCTTACAAAGTTAAACATACATGCTACGGTTTGAAAGTGTGTCCTCTCCAAAATTCATGTTTAAACTACAATCTCCATTGTGGTTGTACAAAGAGGTGGGGTCTTTTGAGAAGAGACTAAGTCATGTAGGATCTACCATCATGAATGAATCAGTGCCTTATAAAGGAGCTGGAGGAAACTAGCATAGGCCCTTGTTTGTCCTTCTGTTTCTTCCACCATGTGAGCACACAGCATGTGGCCTCTTCAGAGGATGCAGCAAGAAGGCACCATCTTGGAAGGATAGTCTGGGCTTCTCGCTGTATATCAAACTTGCTGATACATTGATCTTGGACTTCCTAGCCTCCAGAACTATGAGAAATAAATTTCTGTTCCTTATTTTTTTTAAAATCAATGAAACCAAAACTTGTTTATTTGAAAAGATAAACAAAAGTAACACACGTTTAGCTAGGATGAAAAAAAAGGGAGAAGAATAAATTATAAGATAAAAAATAAAATCAGGGACATTACTAACAATCTTCCAGAAATAAAAGGGAAAAGTGAATATTATACTATGAACAATTATATGCCAGCAAATTAGATATACTCAATGAAATGAGCAAATTTCCACAAAATTCCACAAATTTCCACAAAATTCCACAGATTTCCAAAAAAGAAATAGGAAATCTGAATAAACCTGTAACAAGTGAAAAATATTGAATTAGTAATAAACAAGCTTCTCACAAAGAAAACCCCAGGTCCAGCTGACTTTGTTGGCGTGCCTCCAGTCTTGGATGATTTTGTCCCTTGGCAGGTTCCATTTCCACCTCTGCCTACCTTAAGAGGCCCTACCATCTAAGCTCTTCATGCCCATTTGCATTGCCAGTGCCTACAAGCCAGCATTCCCCACCCCTGAGAGGGCCTCCAACCACTCTGAACTGCCTTTCTGGGCTGTCAAAATTGTCTGTTAAGGCACCAATTACTGTTCTTCTTATTGTTATGATACATACTTCTGTAATACATAGGTTTTTACTGTCCTGACTCTATTTTTGCAACAAACCTTATGATTTTCAGTGTGCAATTCTGCAAAGCATGAGTTTTTTTCCTGAATATATATTGTATTATAGCAACATTCCTCTATCTATTTCTTAGGGGTTGTGTAAGGGTTAAGTTGATAAATGTACAATGCCAAAAACATCTCTAGTACATAATAAATAATCATTTAAACAATTGGTGCTATTGAGGGTAATTTTTTTCTAATGTGTGTGTGTGTGTGTGTGTGTGTGTGTTTTGGCTTTGTGTTTTCGGCAATTAAATATGTGTTACTCCAAAATTATAGACACATATAATTTAGTAGCATTTGCTTTTGTGAAATCAATGAATGTTCAAAATTTGATTTAAGGTAAGTTTATTACAAATAAGACACAAGTGGAAGCCTAGACAGATTTGTGATTAAATGAGAGACTTATGTGAAAAAGATAGGATGCAAAGTCGGAAGTGATAATTATCCCAGAATAAACTCTGACATCTAGGCCTGAAATTGGCAAGTTGAACACAGCATAAATTTTAGACACCATCACAAAGAGAAAATGTTTTCCTTGTCGAAGAGGAGATGTAGTTTTAAAAATATAAAAATAATATAAACAATTAGTGTCCCATTAACAAACATGCCAAGGTTTTCATGACAAGCTATGGTGGTCATACAGAAACTTTCTGCAGCCTTTGGAAAACCTAGTAACATTTTCAGGAGTAGAGAAAATGTACTCTATAGACATCTGCATATTTGGCATTAGATGAGATGAAGAGGTGTCAAAAGACTTCACATCTGTCATACTGAAGAACAATGCTTGGTCCTAGTGACTGATGTTCAAATGTGTTAGTCTCAAAGGAGAAATGATAAACTCAGAAGTACTCTGTGATCATCACAAACCCTCCAGGCATAAAGATTTGTAAAAAAGATTAGGCACACAGCAATACACACAACGTACAATCAAAGTATAGATAATTCTACCACCATGCAGATTCCAGTCAGGGCAGAAATATAACAGAAGGATGCCTAAGATCAGGCACAGTCTGCACTTTACCATCAACCCAAGCAGTTCAAATCCAGCGCTGGATTCGGAGTATCTACAGTTATCTTAATGTTGAAAACCACGTGAAAAAAAGTCTATATAACCACAGTGAGACAAACGTAATGGTTACTAAAGACAGTATGCAAGCTCATACTCATAGAGAACTGTGATGGGTCCCAGTAGTTCTTTGTCAAGGGCTGACACCAAGTATTCAGAGACCTTCTTGCTTACACTCCCAGGTGGAAACTGAAGAGTTATGGGCCATACTTTGATCACTTAGTAGCATTATTGGCTCAGTTACACTAGTGTGCCTCAGTTTACACCTCTCTTCTACCACTTTTTCCCACTCTACACCACCTAATTTGAAGACGCTGAAGGCAGAGATATTGGTGCTCTTGTTAGGAAAAAATTCTGAATTCAGCTTTGTTTTTTCAATTTACTTACACAAGGGTTTTTGGTTTTGCCCAGCAGTTATTCTTTTTCCTCCACTCTCTGAGAAAGAATCTGAAGATGCCCAACTCTCTTTCTGGAATCATGGGCTTTAAAAACAAAACAAAGAGAACAGAGAGAGAAAGATAGAGCTGGAGAGATAAGAAGAAAAGTAGATGGTCGCTAAGATCAAGAGGCAAGCCAGGACTAGGAAAAGAGAGGTGCAGGAAAAGACTTCAAGGAATTTGGAGAGAGACATTGGAGTAGTGCAGCAAGGTGTGAGGGAAGGGGCAGGAGAGATGTGGGATCTAAATAAGCTACTTAAACTCTACATATTGGCCTTCTCTTCATGGTTTTAGAGAAACTTGAGTAAAAACCTTGCCTAAAAATGAAAATTAAATAAATTTTCCTTACTGTTTTGAGTTTTCTTTGATCAAAACATTGTTCGAGATTGAGCCATATGGATCCTGGGGTTTATAAGCTGGCAGACAGGAATCAGATAGAAGATCTGAATTTGGTTAGTAGTCAGTGAAAGCAATTTAGTCTCATATCCAAATGTCTTTTCAGCAATGGCTCTCCATTTTCATAACCTCTACTTTTCTTTATGTCTTTATCTTTATTTCAGGTAGATTATTACAAAAATTCTTCCTCTATCTTTTTGTGAAATTCATCTTTGGTCTTATTGGAGGTTTTGCAATTTAATGTTCAGATTTTCTCACTTAGCATCTCAGTGGAACTAAAGATAAGATGACAACACTATTTCAGCAGATCCCCTGAGATGCCTTTGTGTCTGCCCTGATAGTTCTCTTGGAAGAAACTTTAGACTATGATTTGGCTGAACTTTGAGCAGCAGAGTATTTAGGGCTTTTAACATGGAATACAGCCTTTTCCCAAGGATAGTCTTTAGGTTATAGAAAAAAAGTTGGAGTTAAAAAATCCATTCCTATTGAACTATTGCTTTGATAATTTCACTAAGCAGTAAGAAGTTGCTTCTGCCAGAACATATATAGCTAAAAGCTGCAAAGAAATACCCAGAGTATAGGAGTCATCCTATCTAGGTCTTGTCCCTGGTGATGCTTTTTGAGAAATAGTGCAGCTTGTCATTAAAGGAGGAGGTTCTCTCTTTTATCTTTCACTTGACAGAACCTTACATCTCATGGAGCAGAAGCTGAGATGTTAAGCCTAAGAAACAAGCTACAGTCTAGGAAGCACAAGTTCAATTCCTCTGCTCAGGCAAGTTCTCTTTCCTGCCTCCTCGTTTGTTTCCATACACAAAAACAGCTTCTTAGCCTCCTTCTCAAGGTTTTAGAGGTAATACAGAGATTTCCAAGCTATTAGAAAAAGAGCTTCTTTCTTAAATTTGTATTTGGATTTGATTATGATGAATCACTCTTAATATAAAATAAAAAGGGCAAGAAAATAAAATGAAGAAAAACCCTGAAAGGCTTTGAGTTCACCTATCATTTGTTTTATCACTCGGCAAACATTAACTTAGAGTCTATTAGGTGTTAGGTAATTAAGTGTTTCGCTGGGTACTACAGATATAGCTATGAATAGGATATAGCCTCTGTTCTCAAGAAGTATACAACTAGTGAAGGATTCAAGTAAATAAGCTATGTACCATGTACTGTAAACCTTAAGAACAGGGTACTGAGGGATCACAAATAAGAGACATCTAACTGAGTCAGGATGGGGGAGTGTGACAATATTCATGAAAATACTAAATTTCAGGAGTGAAGTGAAGCTTAGGAATGTATTGGTGCTGGGGATAGTATGATAATCTGAGGTATCTGGTGTGTATATTACCGACTAGTCAGATCTTAGCATAGTTTATTATTGCAGTTAATTTTATATTCCATTTCTGTATCTCTCTCTTCACACTCTCCTATATTTATTTAAATAAAATTTTTATCCATTTAATATTTATTGAATATATTTTATATGCAGGCACTATCCTAGCATATGAGTGGCTCAGCAGTGAAAAGGCCAATTATGATTTTTTTGGGACACACATTGTCTAGAAGGACCTAAAACCAGATCATGCAAATAAGTGAAGCCAGCAAAGTGTACTACAATAGGTAGTAGTGAAGACTTATTAAACCTGACACTACCTCCTCTGTCTAAAGGTATTAAAGCTCAGATTATTACGCAACACTGTGGGTGCAAATTAAACATATTTACAGACCGGGAGTAATTCAAAGGATGCCAATTGGAGACTTCTGAAAGATTAAGAGATGTTGTTACTTCACACTTAAAATACAGAAGGAAATGTTCTACCACACAGCTGCTAGAGGAAATTTGAGTCACACAGGAGAACACTGGGGTAGACGGGAGATGTGGCTTCTAAGGCCCATACAGACATAACATAAGCCAGCACTTCTATGCTGGCTGTGGAGCTTCATTGTTAATTGTAAAGAAGGTGTAACTGTGCTGCTGCCTCTTTCTTTCTCTCTCTCTTTCTCTTTCTTTCTTTCTTTTCTTTCTTTCTTTCTTTCTTTTTCTTTCTTTCTTTCTTTCTTTCTTTTTCTTTCTTTCTTTCGTTTTCTTTCTTTCTCTTTCTTCCTTCCTTTCTCCTTCCTTCTTTCCTTCCTTCTCTCTCTTTCTTTCTTTTTCTTTCTTTCCTCCTCCTCCTCCTCCTTCTTCCTTCCCTCCCTCCGTCCTTTCTCTTTCTCTTTCTTTCTGTCTCTCTTTCTTTCTGTCTCTCCTTCCTTCCTTCCTTCCTTCCTTCCTTCCTTCCTTCCTTCCTTCCTTCCTTCTTTCTTTCTTTCTTTCTTTCTTTCTTTCTTTCTTTCTTTCTTTCTTTCTTTCTTTCTTTCTTTCTTTCTTTTGAGATGGAGTCTTGCTCTGTCATCCAGGCTGGAGCACAATGGTGTGATCTTGGTTCACTGCAACCTCCACCTCCAGGGTTCAAGTGATTCTCCTACCTCAGCCCCTGAGTAGCTGGGACTACAAGCGTCTGCACCACTCCTGGCTAATTTTCGTAATTTTAGTAGAGATGAGGATTCACCATGTTGGCCAGGCTGGTCTTGAACTCCTGACCTCAAGTGATCAACCATCTTGGCCTTGCAAATTGCTGGGAATACAGGTGAGAGTCACTGTGCCCAGCCCTATTTCTCACATCTTTCCACTTACTTGGTAATATTATATCCCTGGGTGGCTGAATCAACTTCACTTTTTTTCATTCCCCTAATTTAGGTTTCTAATGAAAGAAATGAATTAAAAAGACATGGAAAACAATTATGATTATGATGTTGATGAACTGCATAGAGTAATGAAAAATAATCTCTAGATAGAAGCATGAGGAGAACCACCATTTCAAAATTTTAGGTCAATTTCGAAGAAGAGTTATTCTTAGCTCCTTTCGATAGAGAGGAGGCACAACCCCTAAAATGTGAAGACAGGAATGATGGATGAATCTCTGAGCGGTCCAAATTCACCCCAAAGCAATGCCAAGAAGAAGCAGCTCCTTGATGAGGCAGCCTCAGGGCAAAGTCAAGTCCTCCCCAAGATCAGTGGCCCAGACAGTGAGACAAGAACAAGCTGACCATAACTTGTGGAAGATAGCCTCACATTCATGTGGCCATGGGTGAGCAGTGTAGCATATAGATATGAGGGAGCCACAGGGAGTGGCAGAGCCCTGTTTTAGGGACTCGAAATGGGTCTTTCTGCATTGCCCACCTTGGCCACTGTGAGAGGCAGAAACAGCACTGACAGAGGAGAAAGAAGCCACAAGGCTAGAAGCAAAGGTGGGGACCTTCCCTACGTTATGGTTGTGGCGAAAGAGGTTAGCAAGGTCAACAGCAAGATGGGGTACCATTGTGAGCCACCATGTGTGAGTCACTCTACAAGCAAGGGAGGAATGACGTGACACTGATCTATGCCATTGATGTGGCATTACTTCCACCCCTTGCTTAGGGATGGCAATCTGTGGAACATTGCTTGCATATTCTGTCCTCTATAAAATTCATATCAAAAAGAAAAATGGAGTAATAATTGGAGAGTGAGTACTCTCCTTCACTTTTAGAGAGTCTTCTGGAAACTCTTCTATCCCTTGATGTCAGAGAAGCATTACCCAGCCTGGGCATATATTCCCTGTTCCATCTGGTAGTGATAGACTTCCAAATGCCTCCCACTTGTGAAGAGGAAAGAGCCAATAAAAGTTTTAATGAGTAATTGATTTAATAGAGCATCTTGAAAAGTAGCCACATGTTCTATTAGAAAAATCATAATAATACATTTGCACAAGAGTAACATTACGGGTGAATATAAAGCTTAAAATCAACTAAAGACTCATCCCATACAGTGCTACCAAAGAATAAAGTTTCTCTAAAAATACCTAGACACAAGGTCAAATTTTATACAATAATGCTTTTGGGAGGTAGAGTTATTGGTGTATGCTCGTGTTTAGATTTTTAAAAGCAAACGTTTGGGCAGCTTATAGTCAGAATGCAGGCTTTCAAGGAAGGAACATTCCTCATGCCGGTTACAATATCAGCATTCTGTTAAATAAAAGTAATATTAAATAAGCACACGTTTACTTTCCCTGTCCTAACAAAAGCACCAATGGTTATTTAACATTTGCTTCCATATCTTGTTCATTCTACTCTGAATGCACTCTCGTGAATTTTTCTGTTTCTTTGCAAAACTGATCGCAATGTATGGAATATTTGAAGACTAGCATCAAAATTTATCAGGAAGACTTGTCAGAACAAGTGATAACATTATCTAGCCTTCATGCCCTGTTGAAAATTCTTAAGTGTTGACTACAACAATGTATATCTATGATTTCTTCTGTGGTTGAAAAGGATAACTATAAACTGCCTTGAGAACATCTTTTTCCATATATGTTAATAGTCTGTATTATTGGATACTAACTCAACTCTGACTTACTGTGCTTCTTCTCTTAGCAGATCCCTCAGATTTGATGCTTACAAGTTGAGTAATTACCCGGTACGTGTATTGACAGATCAACAGTCTCAAACAAGCAATGAACAAACTTGCTACATATGTTCATCTCGCCACAGATGCTTTCCCCCTCCTTGTGGTTTTTTAGTGCACCAAATATTAATAAATGCACTTGTGAAGGTTCTTACATATGTCTCTAAGATAATCTGATTTTGTACAAAAATTTATCTTTACTAGGTTTACAGAATATTTACGTAGGCAAATCTTTTGTAATCAAGAATTCCCGAGGATGGCATAGTACTAGAAACACAGATTGCTAAAGGTGGCAAAGCAAAATGATTGATTGGCATGGTTTAGATTCAACCAACTATATTGAAAGGTATATAGCCAAATAATGGCTATTTAGGAAATTTATAATCCAGGCCAAGACTGCAGTTCTGTGGAATGCTGACTAAGATAATGTCGGGCCTGCATATCTGGCAAATTATCAGCCAAATCCATTGTGATCAAGAGTAAGGCCAATTTTATTAGAGTCAATTTAGACCTGCTAAAAACTGATGGGTAGCATAAAAATCAAAAGCCTTTCCTTCATTTGAAATAGGGAAATGATTTTCAACCAATAATCTCCTAGATAGATGCTGACTTCCTCTGAGAAACCTAATGAACTCATTTCACTGAACGGTATCAAACCACTAAATGCAGAACATTGTGGATGCAATAAATGTAACATCAGTCTTGAGGAAAATTATTTATGGTGAGAAATGACAATAGTTGTTGGTTGTAAAAGTTCTAAGCTTTGAAGCTGGAGATCTAAGTTTGGAGACTTGAACTAGAGACCCTAGCTCAAGTCTCATATTTATCAGTTCAGTGATCTGGGCAAACATTTAACTTCCCTGAACCTATGTTGGGGGCTATTGTTACCAGCCCTGTCTGATGCACAAGTTTTTGTGAAGGTCAGACAGAAAATCACGTTATTGGAGATGTTAGTTTGTCTTCCCATGTGGTTGACTGAATGATGAATTGGCAGCATTGCCCTAGAATCATTTAACTAGACCATGCTGGCTCTTGTTCAGTGGTGCTTTTACTTACTGGCTTAAGGTTTCCTCGGTGATGCTTGACTTATATTTTATTTTCTGTTCTTTCCTTATGTAGTTCAAGATCATACGTAATGGAGGCAGTACGGTATGAGGAAAGGCCTGGGGTTTAGAGTCAGAGGGTCTAGCTTTAACTAAGTGATGAAGATAATGAGAATGAGGATGATGAAGAATAAACTAACCTTTCTGAAGTGCTTACACACATTCAGGACTATCTGTGTCTCATACATCTTGTTAATTCTTCACATCAACATTATTAACAACCCCATTTTATGAATGAGAAAACTGAAATTTAAAATATTTACATGACTTACCAAATTAACCAGTACTATAAATAGTAAATAATTTGAAGCCATACAATCTTATTCTAGAATCTTTGCTATTAACTGTTGCCTTCCGGCAAAATTTGGAGAATAATCAACTTGGAGTGACTGTGAATGTGAGAATCTGCAGTGTTACTGTCAAACACATCTAATGGTTAATTTGAGACTCACTGAGATTCCAAAAGCAAACCTAACTTAGCCTCCACAAACAACGTTTTAGGGTAATAAAAGTTGTGAAAATCTTTTCCCAACTTCTCTTTGGAATCCCTACTAAATTTGAATTTGAAGAAAAGATAGTACATGATAACCTAAGAAGAACTTCCAAGTATATCACACACTAGGATAGAAGGGAAGCTGTGCTCTCTCTCTACCAATACTAGAACAACCAGAAAGAAGAGTTTTAGAAGATAAGGGTTGTCACATTCCTGATCAGTGGTTAGGTTTTTTTCTTAAAACAAAAACAAAAACAGGGATAATGGCATACCATGGAAGCTCTTGGTCATGAAATCTTTTCTGCAAATACTCATACGAAAGAATGGCTACACATCTCTGAGTTTAGCTTTGGCTTAAGCCTATGAAGTTAAAAGTTTAGGATGACTTTCCAAGTCCACCCCCCGCCCTTTTTTTTTTTTTTTTTTTTTTTTTTTTGAGGTAGAATCTCACTCTGTGACCCAAGCTGGAGTGCAGTTGTGCAATCTTGGCTCATTGCAAACTCTGTCTCCCAGATTCAAGTTATCCTCCCACCTCAGCCTCTTAAGTGTCAGAGATTATAGGCATGCGCCATGATGCCCAGCTAATTTTTGTATTTTTAGTAGAGATGAGGTTTCACCATGTTGGTCAGGTTGGTTTGGAACTCCTGACCTCAAGTGATTTGCCCACTTTGGCCTCCCAAAGTGTTGGGATTACAGGGGTGAGCCACCGTGCCTGGCCTCAAATCCTTACTACACTGTGATAGTATACATTTTTAATAATAATTTTTCTTTAACAAACTACTTGATGCCAGCCCTCGAAAACAAGACTTTTTATTGTTAAACTTGCTAGGACTGCCATAAAAGTTTTGGAGACTAATTAAGTTTTTCCTGAAATTTCTTATGAGCAATAAAAAAAGTGCATATATGTTTACATATATATGAACTACTTTAACTTGAATTAAATTTAGCAAATTGTTATTTGGGAACAGATGTTGTTATAACAGTTTTTAAAAGTTGATTACATTTCAATGTGAGGCTGGGATGCATTTCAGTTGCAGTGCCTGAGAGGTTCTATAATGAAAGTTGACATTCAGGACTGTTTGTTACAATGTCTTTGTTATATTGATGCTATCACTATTGTTTTGTGGATAATTACTAATTACTTTTTGAGTATTGCTTTTGAATGTCTTATGACATTTTGTTCTCAATAAGATGTTTAAATGTATATGAAAACTAAACTTTGGGATAAAAGCTCTTCATTAACCAGGCAGAGAACAGAGCTGGTCACACATATATAATCTATTAAGTAGATAAAATTCATTCTAATGAGGCAAGGTAAACATGGCTGATCACTCATACATAAAAATAAAAACAAAGATAGTAATCATTTCTACTTTGGACAAGTCACCTACACATCGGTCAGCTTTTCCAGCTTTACAGAGGTGGTTATGGTTTCACAGCTGGCTTTGCATGTCAGTGGAGAAATATGGCTGTTTGCTTAACATGATGTAAAGGATTCAATACCTGCCTCATTGGTTTAGGTCATTGACAGCCTTTGTTAAAATGTGAATATTATTTGGTGTGTCGATATATTAATTACAATGTTGGCTTAGTAAAATACTTATCTTTTAAAAGGATGTTAAACATGGTCTGTGTGTTCTTGGTTTGGATGTGTGTGGGACAAAGAAAGGCCTGGAGTATGAGATAGTGCCTGGTGTTGAAGGACTTGGGCTGAACACCATGGTAGAAAGATGATGGTTGAGATGAGGATACCCATTCACTTTCTTGCACATGGGGTAGATGTTAGTAGAGATACAATACAGAGATGAAATGTCTTGAGACTACACTTTATCTCCTTTGCCTGGAATAAGTCAGTGCCTTTAAGTATAAACACATTATATGAATGCTGTCTCCACTCAGGGTGCTGCTTCCATGCTATTTATAGCCAGTCCTCATAACGAATCAACATCATTCTCCCTAAATCTTGGACCATCAATTCTAACTTTTTACACTTTTAGGCCGCACAAAATTTGCGTTGGGGTTGAACACTCCTAGCATTTTTCTTTTACAGAGTATGGGGTAGGGTAGCTGAGATGATATATGTGCAGGATATACTATGGAAAGGGCCTTGGAACAAACAAGAATCCGTAAATGTATCCATCTATAACTCATAAATAGTAACTATCTTAATTGTATCCACCATTGTGTAGGCCAGTATGTCCTCAAATACATGGTGGAAATGGTGTTTCTGTGAAAAGTTGGTAAATTGCTGATGGATGTTTCCATTTCTTCCCAAGTTACAGAAAATAGCAGAAAGGGATAGTTATTCATGAAAGTCAGCCTAGAATAGATGGGCCAGAGTGGCCCTTCCCAGAAGAGAATGGGAAATATCACTGGATTTATGGCAATTGGAGTGGATTTTTGTAGAGACATATCAAAAGACCTGTCTTTCATTCTGTTCTATTCAATAGTATAAATAAGTGGGTTTAGAAAAATATATCAATGACATATCAGTCAAATTCAGAGATTAATAATTAAGGAAGAATAATTAATATTATGGATAAAGAAACAGAAATTGAGAATGACAGTAAAGAGCATTCAATGCTGGGATAACTGTAACATAAAGACTTGTAAGAGATCTAAATGTAAAGTTATATGTTCGGGTTCAGAAGTTAAATTGTACAATTTCAGGGTACAGAATATTTGGCTTAGCTGATTGTGAGCTCAATGAATAAAAAGCAGATGTGTCTGCCAAGAAAGCTCCTGTGGTTTAGGCTGGGTTTATAGAAAGTGTCTAAGTGGTCTTGCTGGATTTTGTGTTGATTAGACATTACCAGGAAGCATCTGTTCAATGATAGTTGAGATTCCTAAAGGATGTCCAGAGGGAGCTGTTTGGAATAGCTAGCTGTCTAGAAACCATATCACATGGTTGGAGAAATGGGATGTTTAATTTATAGAATGAAGATTTGAAGGGGGGTACATGATGGGTGGTCTTTTAGTATGTGGGTTTTACACAGAAGATGGATTCAATTTCTTCGGTGTGACTTAGGGAAGCAAAGCTAGAACCAATGGGTCCAACGTTAAGGAGGAAGATATCGGCTTATTCTGAGGAATGATTGCAGATAATGTGGGGGCAGCATCCTGGTCAGGGCAATAGTTCCTTGTGGTCGTATTTAAAGGCACTGAGTTATTACAGGAAAACCAGACATCCAAGGCAAAAGGCAGTCTGGAAATAGTGTTTTCCATTGCTAGAGGTGCTGAGGAATTGGCTGGAAGATCAGTTTTCAGGAGTGTGGTTATATCTAGGGGCTGTTTAAGCCCTCCCACCCTGAATTTATGTGAAGTTCATCAAGGGGAAAGTCTGAAAAACAGGTAATCTCTAGATTTCTTTTAAATGGAAAGAATAAATATTCTTTTCGTGTAATGTGTTCATATGATCATTTTTTTCCAATTTTGATCTACTTAGTAACAATAATCCCTTGTGTAAACATGCTTTTCTTTGACGTTTGCAATGCACAATTATACTTCTCTAACTACATAGAGCCACTTTAGCATTTGGAAAAACTCCTGCAGTTTTCTGTACCAGAATATTGGGCTCTTCCCATACCATCTAAAAGTTATTTGACTTTTTGTAGCTATCTTCAACCTGGAACAGAGTTTTGAAAGGTGCATCATAAGAATAAAGTTAACTTTACAAATGAGAAAAAGAATCTGCATAGTATACATTTTGTGACAATGGCTTAATTTCTATGAACAGAATTTCATTAGAGGTTGAAAGGCCTCACCATCTGGCATGATGAAACAATTTTAGAACTTTCTATCCTTGGAGAAAAGAAGGAAAAACTGTG
This sequence comes from Macaca mulatta, assembly GCF_049350105.2. Lineage (NCBI taxonomy): Eukaryota > Metazoa > Chordata > Mammalia > Primates > Cercopithecidae > Macaca > Macaca mulatta. The sequence goes on from NC_133409.1 coordinate 113,133,920, forward strand.
GGAGTGATATTTCTTTCTGACAAGGGAATAAAAGCTAAAAGATGAACACAAAAAATGCTTCTTGGAAATTAAGAGAACTGAATAAGTGAGAAATACTCAGTGAGGCACAAAGTGAAATAAGAGGAAATAATTCCAGAGCCTGAAAGACACTTAAGCCAGGAGATAGTACTTTCTCATCATAGTTTTCAACATTCTCTTCCAAGAGGGATATATTTTGAGTCCAAAGATTGTCTGGTTCTTATGAAGTATGATTGCCTAGTTGAGCAAAGTGATCATAAGATTTCCTCTATGTAAAGTGGAAGAAAAGCTTTGGTTTTAGGAGTCTTATCTGAAATGTACTAAATGTCACTCTAACTTAAAGGCTATTAGTAATCAATTCATCTAAGAAGTCATATTTCACAATATTTTTCTCTCAAATATCCTGGTTTCCTGGTTGCTAACAGCTTCCTCTTCATAATTGTCAGTATAACTTTCTCAAGAAGCTAAAGAAAGTGCAAAGAAAAACACTGTATATGGGAAGTCTAGATTCTCTTTTATAAATGTTTTCTAGTGGCTGTTAATACAGTCATATCCTTCTAATCACACAGCACCTAGTTCAGTTCTCAGCATACATGGACACTCTCAACATGTCTTTGGTGACCAAGTCTTAGGAAGACAAAAGCCAGGACAACTTGTTCACATTCAGAGTTTTGCCTCAAAATAAAGTCTTTGATTGAGTTCATTGGGAAAAACGTGTGTAGTAGGCAATGCAGCCAAAGATAAAAGTAACTTACTACCTGGGAAGATCGAACATGGGTGGGTTTTTTTTTTTCCCCACTGCTTTAACATGAATCACTGTGCTCGACTTTGAACTGGTAAGTCCCTTAAGACTAGTGACTTTCTTAGAACTATCACTTAGGTATCAATTGTCTTCCTTTGTTAACTCAAGTAGGGTGACTGTGTGTCCTCGGAGACACTAAAGTTCAATGATGAGAAGAATGCATCTTCTGGGCTTTAGGGATTTGACATTTGCTGTGCCAGCAGGAGCGGGTGGGTGGCAGCCACCTAAAAGCTCCCTGGGCTCTTTATCCTCTTAGGCAATGTGATGATTAATATCAGGTGTCAACTTGACTGAATTGAGGGATGCCTAGACGGTTGGTGAAGCATTGTTTCTGGGTATGTCTGTGAGGGTGTTTCCAGAGGAGACTGACATTTGAGTCAGCAGACTGGAAGAGGAAGATTCAGTCTCAGTGTGGGTGGGCGCCATCCAATAGCTACCAGGGCCACTAGAACAAAGCAGTCAAAAGAAGAGAGGATAAGCAACTTGCTGAGACTTCTTGCTCTGTCTCTGTCTTTATGAGTGGAACTCTTGCTTCCTCTCTTCCTGCCCTTGGACATCAGACTCCAGGTTCTTTGGTCTTTGGACTCTGGGACTTCACCAGTGGCCTCCTGTGGGCTCTCGGGCTTTGGTCTCAGACTGGAGGCTGCACTGTCAGCTTTCCTAGTTTTGAGGCTTTTGGACTTGGACTGACTTGCGCTATAGGCTTCTCTCTTTCCCCAGCTTGCAGATGGCCTATTGTGGGACTTTGTCATGTGACTGTGTAAACCAGTTCTCCCTAGTAAACTCTCTTTTACATATACATGTATCTTATTGGTACTGTCCCTCTGAAGAACCCAAATGCAGGTGAGAATTAGAAATGGTCATTGGACAGATTTATTTTTGGGTCTGCATGAGACCTGGGTTTTGGGACATTTCAGGGAGTAGAGGCCATTAGCTTAGATTGGAAAGATACTGGGCTTCCTGCCGAATTCAGCAAGGAGGCAATTGAGTTGGTGTACATTTGCTTTGGAACTATCAAAGAGGTGTGAAGATACTGGCTTCTTAATACTGCATACATTTCTTGTTCAAGAAGAAGGAGGATCGATTTAAAAATGCTAACTGATGACAGCGGCCCTCTTTACTCTCCTCCACCAGATGGGATATGGAGGGAAGGAGTAACTATTTTTTTTAAAAAAGGGCCTGAAGTTTATTAATTCTTCTCCCACCCCTCCCCATGCCCTTGCTGGGATGCTGGCAGGAGTCACTAGGCCTCTGAGCATCTCAGAAACTCCCCTGTGCTCCAGAAGGTCTTCATCTTCTTGCTCATGGAAAAGATACAGCAGTCATGGCTGGCGTCGTTTACCTTCTAGTGTGTGCAGCCTCCCCTGGCAGTGCTGGCATCAGGCCCAGAAGTGTGAGAAACACTCCTTCCGGGCATTCAGGTGGGACACCTGCCTCTGATACAGCTCCAACTTCTGGAGCAAGCAGAACATGCACCCGGCTCTCTGGTGACTGATCACCGCAGCCCTTGCCTCATTTGTGCTGGTTGGTGATGTTGGAGCTAGAGGTCGCCACCTTGCTTGTCAGAACCAAATTGTAGCATGTGCATTCCCTATGCAGCAGCACAGCCTCAGGACAGCCCTCCCTCACCCAGGATGGGCTTCCAGATGTGCAGGACTGGCTTGGCAGCTATGGCCCCAAGAAGCACAAAGTGCAGATCCTCATACTTCCTGCAGGCAGCCAGGCTTTTGGCAGAAATGTTGATGATCACCTAGGGGACTTGGTGGCTCAGGGTTGGTGCACCCCCACGACACTGTTTTCTCATCTTCTCAGTCAGTTCCACTCAGGCCTGTTAGCTGTTGGTAGTTGGTAGTAGTGTTTGTTTTGTTTTTTTAAATTCATTATGAGATTTATTTATAACCTGTCAAAAGCCAAAATGTAACAAATCTCACTTTCCGGAAAGTCATCTTACTAGAAATACATGAAGTGCATTCAATACAAGAAAATAAATCAAGTTTCTCTGAACACCGGTGAGATGGACAAGCTGTAATCGGTACCTGCAAATCAAAGTTTTCTCAGATTTCTTTCCAAACGGCCAGAGATGGTCTCAACCCAGGAAGGTTTGCGGTAACTTTTTCCAGAAACTACCATGAAAAAGACAACCTCAACGTTTGGGTTAGAAAAAGGTAATGTCCCAAACAGGCCCAGTCTTCTGTAAGGAGAGGACAACAGCAGCAGTGTGCAGGCTGCAGGCCCAAATCACTTTTGCCATTTGCAACCTCAGCTACTGACTGGAAGAATGTTCATATTCAGATTAAAGATGTTTCTAATTAAAAACGGAGTCTAATTCCATATTTCTTTTGATCCATATTCCTTTAGGGAGTTGTAGATTGTGTTCTGTCTCAGTTCTTTCAGATTTCAGGCTCTCTTTTTATCTGTATTTTATGCCCAAATATCCTTGGGAATAGATTATAGAGAGAATCTGTTATGATCTGAAATAGATTATAGAGAGAACATATTATAACCCACAATAGATTATAGAGAGAAAAGAGAATGTTCCTGATTACTTAATTCTGACCCCAGCACCACTGTCTGTATTATTGTGCAATAATAACCTACCTTCAGGAGCCCTTGGATGACCAAAGGCACCCCTTACCTCTCTTTGTTGCTGTTACCTCCACTGATAAAAACAGGAGATTCTGGGTTGAGTTTTATGGGTGGTCTAAAGGCATACATCTTCACAAGCATTGGGGTGAGTAGTGGTTTTATATTCAGAAACACTGACAAATTCCAGAGGAAGCCAAAAATTCAAAACCCAAGTAGTGAAATCATGGGTAACTTGAGGATGTTACGAAGGGGAATCAGAGAATGGGAATCATATCTGCGGGGCAGTGTTAGCTGAGTTACTCTCCAACAGTTTGGGCATACATATGCGTGTGTGTGTGTGTGTGTGTGTTCACATGTGTGTGTGTTTATCAACCAAAGAAGTATCTGGTAATACTGAGATGTTTGATTGTATATAAGAGAGCTAATTACAAGGTTTTTGTGTATGGATGGGATCATAGACCAGTAAACATTATTACGGGGATTCTGAAATGTTTGGATTTGTTGGTCTTTTCTCTAGGGTGGTTTAGCTTCTCTTGAGGATTGCTCACTCTCCTGACTGAAGGATGTAATATTGGCGTACATCCTCTGGGGATCTGAGAAGCACGCAGGGGAAGAGGACTGGGCATGCCATTTCATTTAAGGAACTTGAGCATCCTCAGATTTTGGTATCTATGGATGTCCTGAACTGAATCCCCAACAGATACTGATGGATGATTCTACTTATCCTGCCAATTATAAGATCATATTGCTGGATACTTTTCATTTATTTTATTGTTCTCTAAAATATGATGTTATTTTAAAATAAGCAAATTAATTATAAATAGCCAAGTATTTTTAAGAAATTTAAAATTCATAATTTGGCAGTCATATCCCTTTACAATTGCCTTAATCTGATGATCATTTTTAAATGACTGATACTTAAGCATGATAGTTACCTACCTGGACCCTCCTTTTCTGTGGACCTTGTGATGGAAAACAACCCGACATGAATAGGAAGCCCAGCAAGCAATGGCAGTACAAATTCTCAGACGCATTGCTGTGATTGATATTTCTTGATCAAAGTCTTTATTGTGGGTAAATTAAGTTAAAATAAAATATATAACATATACAACACTTCCATCAAAATAAATCTGTTTTAATCTGATAGCACACATTAGCTTTTTATCCTAATTTAATTTTTGAAGTACAATTAGAGATGTTTTCTGCCATGCGCCATGGCTCACGCCTGTATCTCAAGACTTTGGGAGGCCGAGGCGGGTGGATCACCTGAGATCAGGAGTCAGAGACCAACCTGACCAACATGGTAAAACCCCGTCTTTAATAAAAATACAAAAAAATTAGCCTGGCATGGCGGCGCACATCTGTAATTCCAGCTAAGAGGAGGCTGAGACACAAGAATTGCTTGAACCCAGGAGGCAGAGGTTGCAGTTAGCCAAGATTGCGCCACTGCACTCCAGCCTGGCTAACAGAGCAGGACTCTGTCTCAAAAAAAGAAAAAAAAAATGTATAGTGACTCCCATGTGCTACTTTGATCTTGGATTGGTAAGGCAAATTTACTTCTCGAGAATTCTGCATACAGTTTTTGTTGTTCACCTTTGGCATATAGAGAGATGCTGGATTCACCAGCAAGTCAACAGAACAAAAGAGTTCTAGGATGATGACAGCATGAGTGTTGGTGTTGAGAAATCCCTTCTTTGAGTTATCATGAAAAGCAATAAATAGTGAAAAATACGTTTCTGCTAGAAACTAAAGATAAAAATCAATTATATTCTCAAATCTGTCAGTGCCTTCTTTCTCCACGCATTGGGAGCATTATGATGCAAAAAAGTAAAGCAATTGCTAGGGTGGATATCACAGTTATCCCCAACAATTTCTTTCTTTACTTCAGGATGGAAAATGGAACCCTGAAAGCCAGGTAATGGACAAATCACAATTATTCACATGGATTTATTTCCCTTTCATCTGAGCTTAACTCCATTTTAATGCAAAATGTCATTACATATAAAAAAGAACAAGTACCGATTCATACATCATGCAATATGAAATAAAATTTCCTCCACAGTGACTGGTAGAACCCAAAAAAATAGTATATACTGGACTGGAATGGTAGCAGCTGACCCAGAGATAAATTTTTTGTATACAAGCAGTTGTTTGCTAAATGGCCTGGCATGAAACATTCTACTCAAATGTGGTCAAATGAGACCAATTTTATTATCTTTCTTGGGAACATAAAATGGGTAAGTAAAACATATGTTAAAAATTATGTTTTCCTGTTTCTTTTTACTTTTTAAATGGATTACTAGAAAATTCACAATTATACATATCAACCCTCAAGCGAAATCCTATTATTTGTTAGTAGATGGTATTTATTATTTACTTATTATTTCAGTAGAGAAAAGAAAGCTCATTCAATGATTGATTATTAAATAGTTTAATAATTATTCAGTAATTACTCTCTAATAGATTTTTCAGTAAATAATGCCAGTGTAGTCCCACTCTCACTATCTTGAACACAAAATAATTAAATGTTTATATGAACAACTATTTCAAGGGAGGATGTTCAATGGAGCACAGAGAAAGATTTATGACATCACAAAAATGGAGGTACCTGGCTGAACCTCAAGCTGGTGCTAACAGTCCTCCAAAATGTTATAGCATCCTAGAGCAGCAACTGCAAGAAGAAAAAGAGGGAAGCTACACCAAAAGAATCCAGGCAGATTAGAAGCAGAAAAGCAGAAGGCAGACTGTCAAGGTAGTCATAATTGCTGTGTAATGTAGTCAATCCTTTGCATAGAGCCAAATGCACATGCAAAGATTAAAACTGTAATGTGAACCTAGAAATGAACAGCCTACCACACACAAAATAGAGAATATAGTCAGGACAAGCAGAGAGATTATCCTCTTAGCCACACTAAGTGTCATCACCAGTTTCTCAGTGAGGAAGATTTAGAGACAGAGAGCTAAAACCAATATATATTCAAAAAAAGATTATTACATGTACATATATAGAACACATTGCATATAGTAATCCTTACAGTAGAGAGTTCAAATAGTCTGAAGGCATTAATTGGCTTCAAGTATTTTTAGGTTAATCAGTACTTCTGGATATACTGCATGTAGATACCTGAAATGGTGCATCTTTTCTCATTATTATAGTCAAGATCCTAGTGCACAGAATGGAGACAACAAGTAATCATCTTCCTCTTAGGGAATTCTGTCTTATGGAGGGAGGCTTATTTCATAGGGCAGTGTTACATTTTCACTAGAACAAATGATCAGCTTTTTGAGACAGGTCTTATTTATTAGAAAACCTAAAGAATATAAAATCCCTAAAATCAAATTTAATGAAAATACAAGGAACATGTATTATAAAAAGTAAATGATTTACTAAAAAATGTAAAAGAAAACTTGAATCAATGGAGTGGCATACCCAATTCTGAGGGTAGATTGGAATAACTTTAAAGTGAAAAATTACTGAATTAATTTAAATTTTAAAAACATTTACATTCCAAATTTCAATCAGCTGTGTTTTTGACTCTGAAAAATAATTTTAGTGTTCTCTGGAAAAATTAATACATGTTTTAAAATTCTAACATAATAATGATACAGTTGTTACAATTATCATTCCTTTTTCAGAGATGAAAAATTGAGATCCAAATAAGTTAAGTAATTTGTTAAGGCCACACAGCTAGTAAGTAATAGATGTCTCAGAAAACCTATCTCAGAGCCCATGCTCTCTTTTAGGGGAATGGTCACTTAACGATTATTTTATGATCCAGAACCTTCTCAGGGCATTATAAACATCTCTAACAATTCTTTCTGCCATGCGTTCAATTAAGGCACTTTTGTAGGAGAACTTTTTAATAGTCTGAGTGTTCAAAGCTGTTAAGAAATTACCTTCATCAAAATTTAAAACTTTTTCTCTTGAGGTTCTATTAAGAGAATGAAAAGTCAAGCCACAGACTAAGAGAAAATATTTGCAAACCATATACCTGACAAAAGACTTGTGTCCAGAAAATACAAAGGACCATCTGAACTCAACAGTAAAAGAAAAAGAAAACAACTAAATAAACTAATTAGAAAATCAGGGTGGGTGGAACGGCTCCTGCTTGTGACCCCAGCACTTTGTGATGCTGAGGTAGGAAGATCACCTGAGGCTGTGAGTTCAAGATCAGCCTGCACCACCCTGCAATACCCTGTGTACAAAAAATAAAAAAATTAGCCAGGCATGGTGGCATGTGCCTGTGGTCCCAGCTACTTGGGAGACTGAGGGGAGAGAATTGCTTGAGCCCAGGAGTTCAAAGCAGCAGCCAGCTATGATCATGCTACTGCATTCCAGCCTGGATGAAGAACAAGACCCTAACTCAAAAAAAAAAAAAAAAAAAAAAAGCGAAAACGGTCAACCAACCTGATGAGGCGTTTCACCAAAGAGGATATATAGATGGCAAATAAGTACATAAAAAGATGTGTTACATCATTAGCAATTAGGAAAATGCAATTTAAAACCATAACAGGAGAAATTCACTCTATCCAGGGAATGAGATGGAGTAGATGCAATTCTTTCTATTGCCTCTGCTAAGGAAGCTTAATACCTCAGGCATTATGTATTGAACAAACATTGGAAGAATTTGAAAAGTGGAGGAAAGAAGGCAAACTACTAGGCACCTTGGGACCAGAGGAATGACACGGTGGTGATGTCCCTGGATTTTCTTTTTGCTTCATATCCCTCAATGTGTGGTGGAGAATCAGGGACCTGGAAACTCCAACGGGTCTGGACCAAATAAATAAATAAGTAAAAAGCCCTAAGAAAGGCCTTATCTCTCAAGTGAAATAACAAGAAAAGGGACAGCTTAGTAAGAGAAAAAAATCTTTTAGATGATAACATTTCTCCCTATACTAGCAAAACACTGGACAAAATTGTGACTATCTCTACACTCCTGATAGCAAAGAAAGACTGGGGAGACAAAATTTCCATGCTTGTGAAGCTGCAACATATTGCCCCCTCCATCACTGTAGTTGAATCAGTGAAGATGGAGTGGGAAGTGAGAAATTTTACTCCCTCCCTAAGACCCAACCTCATCCTGACAGTGTCAGTGGAGGTTATGTCCAAAGCAAAACTGAGACATTATCCCCACTCCAAGTCAGAATGGTGTCAGTAGAGGAAGAGAGTGGAGCCCGAACTCCCACATTCGCTTAGGAAAAGACATCAACTGCAGCTAAGTGCACGACTTGTACTTTCACTGCCACCTGGTGGTAATAAGGTAGTGTCCTCTTTTCCTACTGGCACAATGTCAGAGGAGGCCTGCTAAGACAAATAATTTAAATAAGATCCAGAGTCTTATAATATAATAGCCAAAATGTCCAGATATAATGTTAAATGACTTATCATACAAAGACAGAAAAATTTTGCCTTGAATGAGAAAAGACAATCACAGATAATGCCAAGATTAAATAGATGTGGGAATTATATGACAAAGATTTTAAAGCAGCCATTATGAAAATGTTTCAATAGGTTTGAAGCAATTGAAAAAAATGGAAAGTACCAGCAAATCAATAGAAAGACTCTGCAAATAGGAAGAATTAATGAAAAGAAAAAATATATGTATAAAGAAATGAACTAGAAATTTTAGAACTGAAAAACATAACAACTGAAACTTAGAAGGTCAATGGATAGGCTTATCAGTATAAAGAAGATGACAGAGGGAAGAATTTGAATTTAAACATAGGACAATGGTAATAAAACGATGGAGATTACTCAACATGAAAAACAGAGAAAATAGACTGAAAAAAACAAACAAAGTCTTAAGGATTTGTGGAAACTCTAATGCAAGATTTATGCTAACAGAGTCCCAGAAGGAGAGAAGAAAGAGAGGTGTGGTTGAAAAAGTATTCAAATAATGGGTAAAATTTCCCCAAATTTGGCAAAGGACATGAACCTATAGGCTCAAGAAGCTGAGAAAATGTCAAACAGGAAAAATCAAAGGACTGTTTGGCAAGATACATCATAATGACATTTCTGGAAGCTAAAGACAAAGAGAAAAATCTTAGAAAACACCAGGAGAGAGAAAAAAAAAATCTTATCAATAAGGGGAAAACAATTGGAATGACAGTGAAATTCTCATCAGAAGCCATGAGGCTGGAAAAACATGGAACAATATTTTTCCATTGCCAAAGGAAAATTTTTTAGCTTAGATTTCTATAGTCAGTGAAAAAAACCTTTCAGAATGAAGGGGAAATCAAGACATTTTATGATGAATAAAAACTAAGAGAATTTATTACCAGCAGACCTAATTTAAAAGGATGATTAAATGATTCCTTTTCCTAAACAGGAAGAGAAATTATTTATTTTTCCTAAACAGGAAGAGATGATTGAAAAAAAAAAGAATTTTAGAACAAAGAAAAATAGAAAGCACAAAATCAAATAGACTTTCCTTTCCCTCTTAATTTTTGGAAATTGTATTTGACGGTTGAAGAAAAACTATAATGTTGTACGTTTATAAAGTACATAGAGAAAATCCTTAAGACAAATATATTATAAATGGGTTACAATAGGGGGAGATGAAGTTTCTGTTCTTTACTTGAACTGGTAAAATGATAATACCAATAGACTGTGAGGCATTATATACACATAATCTACTACCTACAAGAACCACTAAAAAAAACCTATACAAATAAACACACTAAAAAAAGCACAAGATGAATCAAAATAGAATTCTAAAGAATATTCAAAGTAACCCTCAAGAAGACAAGAAAAAAGAGAAACAGAAAAATAACAAAAGAACACAAAAACCAAAACGCCAGGCTTAAGCACTGAAACTTTGATCATCACATTAAATGTAAATGATATAAGTATAGCAGTTAAAAGATTGAGATTGGCAGAGTGGATTAAAAACCATAACTATGTGTTGTCTACAAGCAAATAACTTCAAATATAGCAATATAGATAAACTGAAAGTAAAAGGACAGAAAGATATATCATGCAAACATCAATTAAAATAAAGCAGAAATGGCTATATTAAAATGAGATAAAGTATACTTCATAACAAAGAGTTTGCCAGGGACAGAGACAATCATTAGTGATAAAGGAATCAATCTACCAAAAAGACATAGCAATTTTAAATTTGGACACACCATAAAACAGAGCTGTAAAATATGTGAAGCAAAAAATGATAGAACTGAAAGGAAAAATAGACAAATTCACAATTACGATTAGAGACTTCAGCTCTTTTTTCAACAGTTGATAGAACAAATACAGAGAAAATTAGTAATCATATAAAGTCAATAACACCATCAAACAATAGAATCTAATTGGCATTGATAGAACACTTCATTCAACAACAGCAGAGTTCACGTCTCTTCCAGAATTCATAAAACATTCATCACAAAACATCATATATTTGGCATCTATAAAACAAATTTCACCTCATTTAAAAGAATTGAAATCATACAGAATGTGTTCTCTGGTGGTAATGGAATCAAAACAGCAATGCATAACATAAATATTACAGAAAAAAATCTAAACTCTTCGAAACTAAGCAATGCATTTCTAAATAATTCGCTGGTCAAAAAGGAAGACCTGGCCGGGCGCAGTGGCTCATGCCTGTTATCCCAGCACGTTGGGAGGCCGGGACAGGTGGATCACCTGAGGTCAGGAGTTCAAGACCAGCCTGGCCAACATGGCAAAACTCTGTCTCTACTAAAAATGCAAAAATTAGCTGGGTGAGGTGGCATGCCCCTGTAATCCCAGCTACTCGGGAGGCTGAGGCAGGAGAGTCGCTTGAACCCAGGAGGCGGAGGTTGCAGTGAGCTGAGATGGGGCTGCTGCACTCCAGTCTGGGTGACAAAGTGAAACTCCATCTCAAAAAAATGGAAGTCCCAAAGAAAACAAAATACATTAAATTGAATGAAAATGAAAAAAGCAACATATCAAAATTTGTGGAATGTAACTAAAGCAACACTGAGAAGAAAATTTCTACAACTAAATGCTTATATCAGAAAAAAGAAAAGTCTCAAATCAATCATCTCATATTTAGAAACTAGAAAAAGGACAAAATAAACTAAGAGCAAGCATAAGGAGGAAATAATAAAACTAGAGCAAAATTCCAAGAAATTAAAAGCAGAAAACAATTGAATAAATCAACAAAACAGCAAGTCAATTCTTTGAAAAGAATTAATACAATTATCAAGCCTCTAGCAACACAGACAAATAAAATTAGAATCAAGACACAAGTTACCAATATCATGAGTAAAACAGGGAATATCACCTCAGACCCTGAAGACACTGAAGTGTATAAAACCACAATGAGATCTCACTGCACACCTATCAGAATGGCTAAAATGAAATATAGAGATAATACCAAATCTTGCCAAGGATGCAGAGAAACTGATTGCTCATATATTGCTGGTAGGAAAGGAAAATGGTCCAGCTACTTCAGAAAACAGTTTGGCAGCTCTTTACAAAACTAAACATGATTATGTGTTATGATGTAATAATTGCACTATTGAACATTTATATCAGAGAAACAAAAAGTATGACTGGGCGCGATGGCTCACGCCTGTAATCCCAGCACTTTGGGAGGCCGAGGCGGGTGGATCACAAGGTCAGGAGATAGAGACCATCTTGACTAACACAGTGAAACCCCGTCTCTACTAAAAATACAAGAAAATTAGCTGGGCGTGGTGGCGGGCGCCTGTAGTCCCAGCTACTCGGGAGGCTGAGACAGGAGAATGGCGTGAACCCGGGAGGTGGTGCTTGCAGTGAGTGGAGATCGCTGCACTCCAGACTGAGCGACAGAGCAAGACTGTCTCAAAAAATAAAAATTCAAAAAAAGTTATGTTGACACAAGACCTGTAAACTAATGTTCATAGCAGTTTCATTTGTTTGTAATAACTGAAAACTTGAGACAACTCAACTGTCTTAACAAATGGTTAAAATAATGGTGTCACCTCCATGTTACATACACAAGTTGGATGTATCTCAAGGGAAACATACTTTATATAAAAACCCAATCTGAGTGATTTTCTTTTCTTTTTCTTTTCTTTTTTTTGTTTTTGTTTTTTGAGTCTTGCTCTGTCGCCAGGCTGGAGTGCAGTGGCGCAATCTCAGCTCACTGCAACCTCTGCCTCCTGGGTTCAAGCGATTCTCCTGCCTCAGCCTCCTAAGTAGCTGGGAGGACAGGCGCGCGCCACCTCGCCTAGCCAGTTTTTCTGTTTTTAGTGGAGACGGGGTTTCACCATGATAGCCAGGATGGTCCCCATCTCCTGACCTTGTAATCCGCCCGCCTCTGTCTCCCAAAGTGCTGGGATTACAGGCATGAGCCACCGCGCCCGGCCTGAGTGGTTTTATTGATATAACATCACTGAATAGAGATGGAGTATAAACTCATACTTGTGTGTGTTGAGGGGGTAGTCACGGAGGGGTGAAGAAGGTGGATATAGCTAGAGAGAGGCTGCATGAGGGAGCGTCAGAGTGAAACAGTCTGTGTCTTGACTGTCATGATTATTACACAAATCTACGCATGTGATAAACATTCTATAGAACTATACACACGTGCACATATACATACACATATGCATGCAAACCTGGCAAAAACTAAATATACTTTATAGATTACACCAATGTCAGTTTTCTTGATCTGATATTGTACTAGAGTTTTGCAAGATGTAACCACTGGGGCAATTTGCATGAAGAGTACACAGGACAACCCTACATAATTTTTTGTGACATCCTGTGTATCTATTATTTGAAAATAATTTTTTAAAAAAGACTTTGGTAGATAGAATGTGGAAGCTCTGCTTGCTAGACATCATCTGTTTGGGGGATATATAATGTCAATAGCTAACAGTTATCAAGCACTAACTATATGTCAGGCACTCTGTTATGGGATATACATGTAGTTTCTTACATAATAACAAAATTTTGAAAGTAGATAGGATTTTAATACATTTTCAGATGATAAAGTAGAAGCTCAAAGGAGGTTCAAGTACCTTCCTATGTTTTCACAAATAATTCCGTGCTGTATTTTACAAGGTAAGATGGAAATTGAAATGCTTTCTGGGATAGTGGGAAGGCCTGCCTGCTTCTATAAATACATCTTTCTCTTATCATTGATGCTGATGTTTCCTATATCGGAAGTAAGATCTTTCAATTTCTTATTAGAAATGCATCTGATTCCATGATGGAAGGAAAAGGGACACCCTACAGAAGGAAAAGGGAGAAGATAAGGATACACGGCTATCTACGACATATTAGATCCACTTTGTGACCTAAACAATAAATGTTCTAGTCTCACCTGAAGGGTAGGACTTTTCTGAAGACAAACCTTGCATACTTAAAATTTCTCTCAGCATTGGCCTTAATCTTGATATGTAAAACTGTAGTGTAGGAAATTTGGTCAAAATCAGTCAAGGCATTTGAAAGTTAGTAGGAAACAAACACATGTAAAACACTAAAAGGTCCAATCGATTTCACTGTGTTCAATCAATGTTTTTTAATGCCCATTTCAGCGGGCAGTCTTCTTTTAAACATCCATATAAACCAAGAATGACTAAAAAAGCATTCGATTTTACCACATACTGTTAGCTGAAAATTAACCACAGAGAGGCAGAAGACTGAATATTCAATAGCAAATTATTTCTCTTTTCCATATAAAATAGGTCTCCTCATATGGATCATGTAAAAAAAAAAAAAGCTGTCTGTAATTTAGATATTAAGAGCTTAAGTACATTTTTTGTTTAATTTTTAATGAGTCCAATTTTCCAACTAATGATTCTTTTCTTGGATTAGAGTGATTTTGTGATTGAGCTTCAAAAGCAATTTATATAGCTGGAATCATTAATTTAATATACTTCACTGACTTAAATGCTAACAGTTTCATTTCTGATCTTAAAATACTAATTTTTAAATCTTATAATAATGAAGCCTTTATTTTTTATTCCTAAATTTGGTGGATAAATCTCAAACCCAGGTGTCAAGAGTAATTCCTCTCCTAATCCTGCCTTTTTTGGTAAATTCTATTTGTTCTTTCAACAACACATTATCCAACATTTATTAAGTGCCAGGTATTATGTTAAGTGCTGGAACACATCAAGTTGAATTATATGAAATTGTTATTATATGACCTGACCATTTTTAAGCCTAAAAAGAATAATGCTGTACTATTCAATCTAACAGAAATAAAAATGTAGGTTCTTCCATGAAAACTTCACACTCTGATGGAAGGAACTTACAAATAAACAAAATTATAACTTGGAGAGATTCTGAAAGATGTCCTGAAGAAGTGCTCATGCTGATTCTGGAAGAGATGTAAGAAGAACCAAGTGGAGAAGGCGTATAGGAAAGAAGGTCTTTTCTATTAGAAGCAAAGTGTTCACAGAGAAATTCAGACTCTAGATGACAAAAATTATGAGTCTTGACTGAAGAGAAAGATCAAACCACAAAGCCTTTTATGCGATGAGATTTTTTTATGGCAATTGAGAAACATTAGGGAATATTTGCATTTTACGAAGGTCACTCTAGCAACCTTATGAGTGTTGGGGTGTTAGGGGAAGGTATACAGGAGTTAGGACTGGAGCCAGGGGAGTGCAGTAACTTCTACACTCAGAAGTTACTGCATCACTGTAAGCAAGAGTACAGAAAAGCAATAGCATTATAAATGGTTAGAAGGAGCCAATGCAAGGGAAATAAGGGTGACATTATTATACTGGCCTCATGTAGAATGAATCAGTGGGAGAAATTCAGATGGAAAGTTTTTGTTTGGGAAACGGTATGAAAAACTGAGACAGAAAATATAGAAGAGTCAGGTCAGGGTGGAGGCAAGGAAGAATGCAATAAATCCAGTTTCACACATTCAAGTGAACATATATGGTTGGGATTTGACATTGGGCTTTGAGACCACACATCGGAACTGGAAATACAGATGACAGAGTCAACAGAACGCACATGGTAGTTCAGCAGATAGGAATGTATGGAGTAACTCAGGAAAAGAGTGAAGTGAATAGCCAAAGGTCAAGGGCAGAGTGCTGGCAACACTAACAACTAAAAGGTGGGACAAAGGAGGGAAGCCCAGAAAAGAGGAAGGATACAGAGTGGTGGGAAGAAAGCTAGAGTGTTTGGGGTGAAGGAAGCCAAAAGAAGAGAGAATTTGGGAAGAGGAGAATAATTAAGAATATTAAATAGCATGGGAAGGTTGAATAATAAAGAGAGAAGGGTATCCAGTGGTTTTTGCTACTAGGAAACCATTTGTGACCTCAGTGGAGAGTAATTTTTGTGAAGACTTGGGGATATAAATAGATTGCAGAGGGTTTAGGAGTAAATTTTAAAAAGTGAGCAAGTGGAGGCAGCATGTGTAGGCTACTTAAAAGCAAACAAAAACACCATCACCAAATATGTCTTTTGTATCTTTATCATAAAAATAATATGTGTTCTTGGGGAGGGGGAATTCAGGTGTTAAAAAACTACTTGTAATTCCAGAGAAAAATATGAATAATATTTAAGTTGTAGTATACAATCCTCTAGAATTTTTCTATGCATTAAAAGGTGTATATATATAGAGAGAGATATATAGTATACATGCACACACATACACATACACACACACTCAGTATACTTACTGGCAAATTATTATCTTGTAAACTGTTTTTGTTACTTAAGATATTATGGGTGTGTCAACAAATAGTCTTGTAAGACATTTATCAGGCTTTGTGGATGGGCCTTGATTTATTTAACCATTACATATGATTGGACATATTAATTACTTCATACAGAGCTACATGCTCATCCTCTATCCTTCTGTTCTTATCTGCCTTGTTCTTCTTAAAACCTGAGGCACAGCTGCTATCTGGAGATTTTCCTTCACCTACCAGTTTGGGAAGATTGTTTTCCTGATTCGTTGTTTGTCTGGTTTTCTTTTAATCCTATTGACTCATTTGGTAGAACTTTTGCATACAGAGCTGTAAGCCAGAAATAATGCTCTCTCACAACTCCCATGACATTCATTATCTTCCAGTATCCACTGTTGCAGATAAAACAAATAGGAAAACCTCATGCCTAGAATTCTCTCTTTTGTACATATCATGACTTTTACTTTTCAGAAGATTAAAAACCCTTATCTATGTATTTGTGCTCCAAAATTTCAGAATTGAGGAATCCAGATGTGACCTATTTTAATTAATTGTTGTTGATGTTCAGTAACCTCTTTCGATTTAAAGAGTCAAATCTTTTAACCCTGGAGATTTACCTTCAATTAGTTATTTGATAATTTCTCTCATCCATTTTTACATAGTTGATCTTTAGAAATTCTATTCTGTTAGTTAGACATTTGAACTTCTTGAGTTGTTTCTCTATTCTTCTAATATTTTCTATTACATCTTCAGTTCCTTTGTGGGTTTTTTTTTCTGTACATTTTGGTAGCAATACATTTCATATGCAAGAGCTCCTTTGAATTCTCTGGTTGTTCCTTTTGTAGCTTCCTATTTTTGTTTTGTGGATACATTTTCTTCATGGGTCTCTGAAGATAACAATTAGATATATTTTGTTGTTTTCTTTTTTTGAGATATAGTCTCCCTCTCTCGCCTAGGCTACAGTGCAGTGGCACGATCTTGGCTTACGGCAACCTCCTCCTCCCAAGTTCAAGGAATTCTCATGCCTCAGTCACCTAAGTAGCTGGGATTACAGGCATGCGCCACCACACCCAGTGATTTTTCGGGTTTTTTTTTTTTTTTTTTTTTTTTTTGGTATTTTTGGTAGAGACAGGGTTTTATCATTTTGGCCAGGTTGGTCTCGAACTCCTGACCTCAAATGATCCACTCGCCTGGGCCTCCCAAAGTGCTGAGATTTCAGGCGTGAGCAACCACGCCCAGCAATTTTCTTTTTAAAAATAGTTTCCATGTTAGTTTACTTTGATCATAGTTACTCTGTCATATTGAAGGATTTCTGAAGGTTTTTAGTGCACCTTGATTACTTTTTTACAAAAAAAGCTGGCAAAAAAAAAAAAATCTTGGTATTTCTATATATGTAGACTGCGCTAATTGATAGGCAAGATTAATGCATGGGAAGAGACCAAGGGAACTCTACATTCAAGTTTCTTACTCTGGGGAAACTTTGAATAAGTTATTTTCTATAGGGTTCTTAAACTTCTTTAGAGAAGTCCCCTCCTGCTTGGTGGACAGAAGCCTGCTTTCCAGTGTGCTTTTCTTGCAGGTTGGAAAGATCTATGTGTGGGGGGTCGTCGACTGTTCCAAATACAGACATTCTATTATCCCTCCTGTTTTTAGTCCCATGTCTGACTTTGCCCTCAATTTAATCTAGCATATTTCAGTCCCAAGTATTGCCTACAATTGTCATTACAGGTGAATTTAAACTATAAGGCTTTCTATACACTTGGCTGGAGGTTTCCTCTGACCTTATTCACAATTTATCACTTTCAACCTCTTTTATATATTCCATACATTTGCTAAAATCTCTAATCTGTTGATGACCCATCTCCTTTTATTTTTCTAAACAGTGGGTGATATGGTTTGGCTCTATGTCCCCACCAAGTGTAATCTCAAATTGTAATCCCCATAATACCCATGTATTAAGGGTGGGACCTGGTGGAAGGTGATTGGATCATGGGGACAGTTTCCTTCATGCTGTTCTCATGACAGTGAGTGAGTTCTCACAAGATCTGATGGTTTTATAAGCGTCTGGCATTTTCCCAGCTTGTACTTCTCTCTCCCGCCACCATGTGAAGAAGGATGTGTTTGCTTCCCCTTCACCTTCTGCCATGATTGTAAGTTTCCTGAGGCTTCCCCAACAATGTGGAACTTTGAGTCAACAAACATCTTTCTGGCTGGGCACAGTGGTTCACACCTGTAATCCCAGCACTTTGGGAGGCTGAGGCTGGTGGATCATCTGAGGTCAGGAGTTCAAGACCAGCCTGGCAAATATGATGAAATCCTGTCTCTGCTAAAAATACCAAAAGAAAAAAAAATTATCTGGGTGTGGTGGCACACACTTGTAGTCTCAGCTACTCGGGAGACTGAAGCAGAAGAAACCCAGGAGGCGGAGGTTGCAGTGAGCCGAGATTGTCCCACTGTACTCCACCCTGGGTGACAGAGCGAGATGCCATCTGTAAATAAATAAATAAATAAATAAATAAATAACTAAATACATTAACCACTTTCCTTTATAAATTACCAGTCTCGGGTATTTCTTTATATCAATGTAAGAATGGACTAATAGAGTGGGTTCATAAAATGTTAATGGGGATCTTTGATTGAAGATGTAGTATAATGTATTTTTAATCAAATGTTTCCTTAAGTACAGGTTAATTCTGTCCCTCTAGTTTATGAGCTCCATAAAGGTAGGGATGTGAACGTTTTCACTGCTGTATCCCTAATGCCTATTGTAATGTCTCGTAAAGTCTAGTAATGTCATTGCTGAAAGAGCAATTAGGACTTGTGAGAACATCACAAGGGAATAAAACAAAAACAAAAATAAAGCCATTAAATTTTAATCCAGGTGGATTAAATTTTAAAATATTAAGAAGAGATACAATCTTACATAAAGCTAACATAATTTATTTTTGTTTATTGAGAATCTACCTTAGCTACCTGTTTTTGAAAAATGAAAACAGTGATATTAGAGCAAGAAAAAGTGGTAAATAATATGGCTTCTTCTATGATGGACTGCCCTTTAAAATGTATATTTACTGTGTGTATGTGGGTGCACACATACACATATACATATACACATGCATGCATGCATGATATCACTTCTATTACTTTTCTCTGAATCTCCTATATTTGTTAGTCTTTGGACTTGTTAATTACAATTTTGCCAACTGAAGCACTTAAGTAAGGCAATGCTTATGGTAGATGAGGAGTAACTATACATCACACAGATATCACAGTTACCATCTGCCTGGATCTCAAGTGTTTACACAAGGTGAGGGAAATTAGCAGTTAAGTTAATTAAATTGCGGGTTCTGGAGTGTTGGATACCTAGTTCCTACTGCTCATTCTCATTAGTTCACTCATCCATTCATCAAATAACTATGAAATGCCTACCATTTAAAAAGCAAATGAGGTAGGATTTGTGTGTATTCAACCAGGTAAACAGCTATATAAAAACAGTGAAGGCAAAGCAACACATAATTTCATAGTCCAGAATACAACCTCCTCAGACACCTAGTAGCTGGTATAATAGCAATAGGCACGAGGAAAGAAAAATTGAGAAGTATTATGGTTTGGGACACATGCTCGCTGAGGCATCAGTCCTGGGGAACAGAGGTTCAGATGTAGGGTAGACATATAGACTACCAGAAAATGTGGCTCAGCACGTCTGGACAAGAGCAAATTAATTTCATGGAACAACATGGAGTTGCCACAAGGATCCAAATAACACTTCTTAACTAAGCCAGAATTGATTTTAAACTTGTCTTTCCTGGAGGTGATGGTATTGGTGGACCAAGCTGCAAGGAACTGGAGAAGGCAGAGCAAAGAAAATAGTACAGTGGCTAACATAGAGGGTTGCAAAATGTATTGAATAACAGAAATCACATCTTTGGACTATGTTCTTAATTTAAAATGGGGTTTCACCTATTTATTATTATTTCTGATGCTTGGAACTCTTCTTAGCAATTTTGATCTTGGATAGCTGGATAAATAAGTGAGGATAAATTCAAGCATGGCTCAAAGATTGCTAGAAATATTAACTATAGATTTTCACCAGCAATTAGAAAGGTGGTAACATGATAGCTCAAGTTAAGGTTGAAGGAATAAACTCTGACAAGGACAGCTTCTATAAGTTAAACACTCCTCCACATTATGGAATATGGACTAGCATGAGAACAGCGAGAAGCATTTGGTACAGAATTTAAGGTGGCACTCAGTCTCAGAGTCTGCAAACGCCACCCTACTCTCCTGCAAGACCCAGAGAGTGACTGACTCCTTAAATTTTCTGTATTTGGCCTCTTGCTAGCCTTAACCTAGCTCTGGTCCTACCACATTAAAATCTTTTTTAACATTCTGCCCATTTCAAGCCTCATTCCCTTACCACCTCATCCCATCCCTCAAAATAAGTAGTAAAAAAGTTACCAAGGTAAATGAGGGACACATGCCTGAACATGAGACCTTCACTCTCAATCTAAAGAAGTTTGTCCTTAGATGTCTAGTTTGGTGATTTTATCTTCTTTTTAGCTCTTGGAATCCTGTAACAAAACTGCACATGCCTATTAGCCATTTTTGGTGGCTTACGCAAGGATAGAGAACGTACTTAAGCAAGTTGCATTTGACATGAAGTTGGCAGGGATAGTGAATAGATTTCATGCCAGAATCAAGATTTTAAAAGATCTCGACAGGCTGCAATGATGGGCCAAATATAATAAGATGAAACTTAACAGGGATAAATGTCTGTACTTTGGTCAAAGTTCCAACTAAATAAACACAGAATGAGAGAGATGCAGTTGAAAGGTAACTCTTGTGAAAGACTTGAAAGTTTCAGCTTGAACTGTTTCAATGAGTCAATCATGCTGTGTGTTTAACCTAAAACTAAATGTAATTTTAGGCATTATTGACAGAAGTCATTCATTTAAAATGAGGAAGATGATAACTCTGCTCTATTCAAATAGAGTTACCCCTCTATCAAGGGGAGTGAATATTTCTTTTGTTTAGAAAAATTTATTAGTGGTTTCCTTGCAAGTGAGAAATGTAGACTTATTTAGGAGGGAGAATGTTATACAAGGGAAATTTCAGAATAAGAAGAAGTAGGAATTTTCTGGGAGAAATATCTCTGTAGGTGGAGGTAGGGGTCTAGCACCACAGTGGTAGGCTGGAGACTGAGGAGAGGAAGGGCTATGAGAGCTTTCTTGCTGGGGAAAGTCTGTGAGTTTTCAGAACTGCTATTGAATAGTAGATAGTTTTCTGTTCTGAAATACAATTTACCTCAAGTCCCCAAATTTTCACTATAAGTCAGTTACATACAACAGGTTTCTGTTTGGTAGAATAGCCACAGTAAGGCAGGCTACATAGAGATATCAAAAATGGAGCGTGAGTCAGGGATTTGGAGCAAGAGTAAAAAACAAGCAGAAGAACATGAGAAGACTAGACTGGCTTAGCCTCCCAGCCTACATCTTTCTCCCATGCTGGATGCTTCCTGCCCTTGAACATTGGACTCCAGTTTCTTCAACTTTGGGACTTGGATTGACCTTGCTTCTCAGCTTGCAGAGAGTCTATTGTGGGACGTTGTGATCGTGTGAGTTAATGCTCCTTAATAAACTCCCATAGATACATATTTCTATCCTATTAGTTCTGTCCCTCTAGAGAACCCTGACTAATATGATCATCATGAAGAAAAATTGCAGAGGAGCAAAACTTCTGTCCAGGGCCCCACTTATGAGGCTGTAATTCAGAGAAGAAATAACTGTGGTCTGAACTGTGGTCCCACTAATGCAGTGGGAGAGGGAGAGAAATACATATATATATGGATTTGATAAATAATAAGAAAGTTTAAAAAGATCTTGTTTGCTGCTTTGCCTCTAGATTGATGGTGATGCACTTCACTGAGAGAGGAATAAGAGAGAGCACCAAGCCTGGTGGAGGGAACTTGAGAGAGGATGGGATTTGGTGATGAATTTGGTTTTGTATTTATTCTGATATACCCAAGGGATACAAGTATGTATGTGTTTTCTTATGCAGCAGACTGTTCAGGTCTGTGCTTGGGAGTGATAACTGGATCCAACAAAGATTTAAGACCATTAGGACATGTGTGATGATCAAGACTTTGGAAAGGTGATTCAGGAAGATTGTGTAATGGAGGATGAGATGGGACATGAGAACAGAACGCAGAGGAGCATCAATATTTTAGGGATGATCAAAGGGAAAAGCATTTATGAATACTACTAAGAAGGGATTCCTAAAGAGGTAAAAGGAAGATAACAAAATCTTATCACAGAGTCAAGTGAAATAAGAGTTTCCAGGAGACAAAGGCTAAGAATATCTAATGAAAGAGCAAGAAAGAACTAATAAGTGTCCTCACAGTGAAATACCAAAAAAAGAGATGAGTGATAGTAATGCTTAAAGCAGTTTTATTGAAGTGTTAAGGGAGTGTTTATCACATAGGGAAAGTTTCTGAAAAGAGAGAGTTATCCAAGAAGGAAATACAGGAATGATCTCCCTAGGACTAGGTCTATTCAAGTACTGCTACTGTGATAAGGTTTTTACATAATAAAAATTCAAACCTGAGATTTTTTTTCTTAATTAAAAAATATAATAGAAATTTATAATATGAAGTGTATAGTTATTGCTGTCACTTCACCCTAAAGTAAACAGACATAAAAGTTAAGGAAATGTTGTGAAAGAGTTGTATTCTAAAGGAAACAAGGGATATTCCTGATTGCTAATGTAATAAAATGTTTATATAAATAGATTTATGAAACAATATCAAGCATGGAGAAAAGTTGCAGAAAGAGAATGAAGAACTTTTTCCTCTGAGTTTGAGTAAGAGGATAATGTGATGCCGCATCAACCCCGAATACTTTAATGAGTTTTCTTTTCTTTTTTTTTCTTTTCTTTTCTTTTCTTTTTGAGATGGAGTTTCACTCTGTCACCCCAGCTGGAGTGCAGTAGCACGCATGATCTTGGCTCACTGCAACCTCTGCCTGCCGGGTTCAAGCGATTCTTGTGTCTCAGGCCTCCGGAGTAGCTGGGACTACAGGCATGCAGCACGTACAGCTAATTTGTACTTTTAGCAGAGACGGGGTTTCACCATGTTGGCCAGGCTGGTCTCAAACTCCTGACCTCAAGTGATCTGCCCACCTCAGCCTCCCAAAGTGCTGGGATTACAGGTGTGAGCCACCACGCCCGGCCTAATGAGTATTTCCTATAACTGAAGACTTTATCTTACGTTACTGTAAACCATCAATATCAGTAAATTAATATAACTATATTACTCTCATGTAACCTCAGACTCCATTTACATTTTATCAATTATTCAAATAACATTCTTTATAGCAAAAGGATCCAATTCAGAATCAAATGTTGCATTTAGTTGCCATGTATATTTATTCTTCAATTTGGAACAGATCCTCTATCTTTCCTTAACTTCATGATCTTGACAGTTTTGAAGATTAAAAGATCAGCTATTTTGTAGAATGTAGTTCAATTTCAGTTTTTTTGTGTGTTTCCTCATAATTAAATTCCATATATGCATTTTATTTCTTGCAGGAGTACCATACAAGTTATATTGCATTTTCCTCATTGCATTTATCACCCAGCACCTGATTAGAATTGTCTTATTACTGGTAATATTGATGTTGATTACTTGTTTAAAGTAGTGCCTGCCAGGATTCTCCACTGGAAAGCTACTACTTTTCCCTTTGGAATGAATGAATAGTGGGGATGTATTATGGGATTATGTAAATTTCCCATCTCTCATCGAACTTTCAATTAATTAGTTTATATTAGCTTATATAATATACTAACATATTAATTAACAGCTAACATATAACTTTAATTAGTTAACATATTAATTAATAAACTTATAACTCATACTCAGCCCATGAGTACGGATTCATGGATTCTTTATTTTATTTGATGTTATAATTTATTGATGTTGTTGTTATAATTTATTTTGATGTTCAAGTTGTCCTGGATTTGGCCGGTGGGAGCTTCTTTAAGCTGGTTCCTATGCTTTTAGACTGTCCTCATTATTTTTTCAGCACTTTTTATGGCATAACAAAATGTTCCAGACTTATCTTGGACTTTCCCTGCCCAGTCTTGGATTCAGCTATTTCAACAAGGAGCCCTAATTTTTTTCAAGAGAGAATAGCATTTAGTGACCAAGATCTGGGTGCTAGGTATTTTAAACATAGACACACAAGCACACACTGTGATAGTTCGTTTTTGGTGTCAACTTGACTAGGACAGGGTAACCAGATATTTGGTCAGACATTATTCTGGGCATGTCCATGAGGCTGTTTCTGGATGACAGTAAAATTTGTATCTATAGACCAAGTAAAGCAGACTGTCCCCTGCCCCCACTGTGGGTGGGCCTCATCTAATCAGTTGAAGGCATGAATAGAACCAAAAGGCTGATCCTCCCACGAGTAAAAGGAAAGTTTTCCTGCCTGATGGCTAACAAGTTGGGGTTTTTCCTGCCTTCAATCTCTAAGTGAAACGTCAGCTCTTCTTGGATTTCAAGCCCTCTGGCCTTTGGACTGGAATGGCACCATTGGTTTTCCTGAGGGTCCGGCTTTCTGATTGCAGATCTTGGGACTTGTTATCCTCCATAATCACATGAGCCGATTCTTACTGATAAATCTTATTGCTTCTGTTTCTCTGGAGAACGCTAACTACTATACATACACACATATTATACTCTAGAGCTATTTCTATATCTATCTAAATATGTTGAAAAACATGAGTTCACTTAATATTTCCAATTTCAATGCAGTACCACAGATTCATCCTAGCTTTTTTTTTTTGTTCCATTCCCTGTTTGTACCTCCCTTCTCTGACCTTGAAAAACCTGACTCCTATTTTTCCTATTTTCTTTCTTTCTTTTCTTTTTCTTTCTTTCTTTCTTTCTTTCTTTCTTTCTTTCTTTCTTTCTTTCTTTCTTTCTTTCTTTCTTTCTTTCTTTCTTTCTTTCTTTCTTTCTTTCTGTCTTTCTTTCTTCTTTCTTTCTTTTCTTTCTTTCTTTTTTTTTCTTTCTTTCTCTTTCTTTCTTTTTCTTTCTTTCTTTTCTCTCTTTCTTCTTTCTTCTTTCTCTTTCTTTCTTTCTTTCTCTCTCTCTCTCTCTCTCTCTTTCTTTCTTTCTTAAATGGAGTCTCACTCTGTCACTTAGACTGGATTGCAGTGACGCGATCTCGGCTCACAGCAAACTTTGCCTCGCGGGTTCAAGCGATTCTCCAGCCTTAGCCTCCTGAGAAGCTGGGAATATAGGCGCGTGCCACCAGATCCAGCTAATTTTTGTATTTTTTAACAGAGACAAGGTTTCACCATGTCGGCCAGGCTGGTCTTGAACTCCTGACCTCAGGTAATCTGCCTTCCTGGGCCTCCCAGAGTGCTGAGATTACAGGCGTGAGACACTGTGCCCCACCCCTATTTTCTTGTTATCTATTTTCTTACTTGATCAGACCCCCTGTATGTAACTGAGCATTGATCCCTGCTGCTACCCTTTGTCTCATTGCACCGACATCCTTCTTGCTCTACTGGGGTCTGACACCACTTGCCAGGCCATCATGACCACTGTCCCCGGAGCAGTCCCCTATGTCCCCCACTGTAGCTACCACCTTGCGCATCACCCTCACTTTAAGCACTGACATCCTGCATTGGACTGATGCCACTGCAGTACTCCACACCCCTCGCAGCCCTGACCGTGTGGACACTCTACTCACCTGGCTTGTTTTCCCCATCCTGTGCGGGGCTGTCCTTCTATGTAAAGCCTACTCATCTGTTTGTTTGTTTTTTACTCCATCAAACAGTATGGAAAATTTACAACAAATACTTTGGACATTTCCTTGTTTAAACAATTCTCTAATTCATCAAATACATTTAGAAAAGTACCTATATAAATAAGGATATTTCACAGCCTCCCTCTTCTATGTACTATTCCCAAGCTTTCAGTTTTAGTGTCACCACTAAATGTAGGAAGGAAACTCATGGCCTTGAAACACATCAAGAGGACCCCATATTCTACTTGAGAAATGGCATTCTATGTCCCACTTATACAAGTTGTGTATTCAAATTTAGGATTCATGACAGCTGTGCTACTATACTTAGAAGGAGGGCAGGGATAGAAATTTAATTTTGACAAATTTCTCATCACAGCTTAAGTCTTGTTTTGAGAAATGAATTATTTAAAAACAAAACACTTATTTATATAAGTGTGCTTTTCAAAATCTCAATTTAAAATATTCACAACTTTAGTTGTGAAGGCATATATCATGATAAATATCCTTATTTCTGGTATAGTTCTGTAACCAATTTTTTTTAAGAGATAAATGTTTTTATAGCAAAACATTGGTAAAATCTCTTTATCCTTCTGAATTTTTGCTCTTTTATTTAGAGAAACAATGAACAGTTTCTTCCTTATTGGGCACTGAAATGCTAACAAATGACATGTAATATTTGTTACTTTCAATGAGGCAACATAAAAGTCGGCAGATATGTGTTCCTTAAAATTAAGGAAGAAACATGGCAAGTTTCCTTTCCAAACACCATGGTTATAGGAGAGTTACATGTGGTTTACTCAGTGATAGAGTTGTCCAGAAATAGGAAAAATAAATAAATAATATTCTGGAATGATTCTTTATATATCTATTGAATTTATTCCTATTGCTAGCTTTATTTCCAAAAAAAAACCCCATAATCATATTTTACACTATTTTATTTAAAAAGAAATAAAGAAAGCACACCTGATAGAAATAGGGCACCATTGGAGAGTTTTAACTCTTTTACAGTAGGAAATATGGATTTAATGTCTAGATTGGACATAAAAGACTGCAAATGGGAATTGGCTAATTCAGTGTTTGCAAATCTTGCTTCAGGGTCACTCAGCCTGCTTCCAGTGATTTCAATGTATGTGAAATATGTCAAAGATGGTCATAAGAAATTTTTATCATTATTAAGAAAATAACAGTGGAGTTAGCAGTGATAATAGCATATTTAGGAAATTGATGAGTTTTGAGTAGCCCTAAAAATTAGCAAAATTGCTTATTTAATTTTCATGTACAGGTTTAATTATTTACAGAAATTGTGTGAATGAAAAATATGGTAGAGATACTAAAGCAGTATTTCCCAAAATGAGTTATAAAATAATTTTTGTGGTTTCAACCAACATCTAAAAAATAAAATAGTTGTAGAAAAATATCAGAAGGCTTCATGTGCAGGAAGGGTGAGGACTGTTTTTGTAAAATCTTTATTTATTTCCATTATTATACAAGATTGGATGGTGGAGAATTATGGCATAAAATGTATTTTTACTATTTTGATTGTGTAAAAATATATTTGAAAATAATTCCGTTTGAGGAGTCCCATAAAGAGTTTTTTTTTGCATTGACCTATTAACGTTCTAAACTCAAGCTTTAATTTGGTCTTCTTAGTGTGTGAGTGTGTATGTGGTTGCGTATTTCTCCTACACTTGATAAAACAGCACATACTAAATATCAATCATTTTAAGTATTATAATTATGTTTGTGGAATACTTATTATATATCATGTTCTGCGGTAGATTCGGGGGATAAAAAGATAATCTGTGCTCCAGAAGGCTTACTTGAGTGGGAGAATGAGAAATTAACAAATGATTGCAGGAAGCTGATCTGAGTGTCCCTAGGCATAGATCAACAAAGAGTAATGGCAGGAATACACGTGGGCTTGACACTTGAAATCCTATGCAGAGAAATAACATTAGAGCTGAATCTTGAAGGAGGAGAGTCACAGTAGAGGGAGGCAGAAAGAAGAGCAAATGCATAGGCGTGAACACTTTATGTAACTGTAGACAAGAGGTCACTGGCAACTAGAGTCCGAGGGTGGAGGGTTGGGTGTGGTATGGTATAGCTGAAGGGTTAAAAAGCATATTCCTAAGAGTTCTGTTTGCTATACTGAGGTGCTATGCTTTTATCCTGAAAGCAATGAAGAATCATTCTTCTTGAGATTTTCAGGTACAGAAGCATCATGATTTGGTCAGTCTTCCTGATAAGATGGCTTGGATTGGAAGGATGGATTGGCAAGTGGCTCCCAATTAGAGGAAGGGAAACCCAGTGTAAACTTAGAGATGACAAGGGTGTGAATTAAAACCCTAACAGTGAAGGCAGGGAAAAAACAAAAAAACCCTAGAAGTGAAGGCAGAAAAAGGATAAATGTGCAAGTGTCGTAAGAGGAAGAAGAGTAGGACTTCTGATGGGGTTGTAAGGGTGGGAAGACATCAACATAGGCGTAGAGTAAAACAATGGGTTGTCCAGCTAAATAAGTACATTTTCAAGGTTAACCTTGACCAAAATAGTGAATAGAAGTAAGAAATAGATATGGGGAAGTCAGATTGCTAACTTATTTTCAGATACATAGATTTGTGTCATTGGAGGACCCTCCATGGAGATATTTCATAGGGGCTCAGATAGAATTAGACTGTCAAAAATATTTGTTAATGAATATATGAACAGTTGGATGGGACTGTCAAAGGCTCAGAAGTGGCATCAGTGATTTGGGCATCACTGATTTGGAATAAGGGAAAATCACCTACAACGGGAGTAGAGAACACCAGTACTGAAGGAAGCAGGGAATAAAAGTAGAGGCAGAAAGAAAAATTTTCAAAGCACGTAATCAGAGCAACATTATTTTAGTCTACATTTAAATTTTTAATTCAGGACACAGCATTTTCTTCAGAAAAAATATCCACATAGCATGTTATGTCAGATCAGCTAACTTTACTGACTTGTAAACTACTCCAAATCATGTCAATGTGAGGATTTTATAAGTGGATATCTATAAACTATGATATGATTTAGAAAAATTCCAAACACAGAGGGACCCTAAATTGTTGCATCTTTTTGCATTTTGAAAGTATCTATGAATTCAGTCAAGAACAAAGAAACTTGAATTTACAGGATTGAAAATTTAGGTTAACAGCCAAAAGATATTTGCAATAACCAGAAAGCTACAGGGTGTGAGTGCTATTGTTCCTTAGGTATTTATATATCATTATAAATAAAGGAATGTGGCTGTCAAAGAATGGCAGTATTTACTGAGTCTCAGTAGGAAGACTGAAGCAGATTAAGGGGCCTCTCAGAAAGTACACTAGGAAAAGAAACAACTTGCTGGCATTGATGACTCTCAAAACTTGGTGAGAACTACTATGTATTTTAAATTTTAATCTGTCAGGTCTGTCAAGTATTTCCTCTCCAATAGTGCCACTCTAGAGCAAGCCATCATCATATCATCCTCTCTCACCTCGATCAACTATTAGCTTCCTAACTGTCCTCACATCATTTTTACACTAGTCTCCATGTTTGTTCAGGTCGACCAGTGATTTTTTAAAATGCAAACCTGATTATGTCACCTTTTGCTAAAGGATATTTTAATTTAGATTTTAAGATAGACTTTAGGATGAAGACTGAAATTCTTACAGTATACAAGGCTGCATGACCTGGCCCCCTCATAATTCCCTTATTTTGCTCTCTGTTCAAGGTGGGAGACTATCAAAGCCTTCAGTGTATGCGTGTAGCCCAGACTTTCATCCTTCTCTTATGCTCAGCTCAAAGTCAACTTCCATAAGCCTTCAATTGAGCCAGACAGGCTCTGAGACAATGGAACAGGGACACTGAAAATTTCCTTTATAAAACAAATAGTATTTGATACTAATGAATGTATTTGCGTAACAACATGATTAATGTATGCTGGCCTCACTGGACTGAAAAAAGCATGTGGTCATCCCTGTATCCCAGCAGCTAGCACAGTGCTAGGAATAAGGGGGTGAGTGGTCAGTGACACTTGGAATGAATGAAGGACTTGTGAAGGAATCAGTGAAGTTGAGATGCAGTTGTGTCTGCTTGAACAAGCAGAGAATTCTTTACAGAATGAGGCCTAAATTAGTCTATTTCACAGAGATACAGTAATGTGAATATATCTTTCTGGCTGTCTTGTTTTATGGAGGAAATGGTGATGAACAGCATACCAAGAAAATATCTTTATTAGACAGTTTTAGGATGATATAATCTCAGTCCTTTTCAGCCATAAAATTAGTACTTGATATATTAAATATGAATGTATTGTTATATACTACTTGAAGTGTTTCTATCTAGTAATATGCTTTTCCTCCTGTATCCTCTACTCTTTGTAGAGCATTTTTATAACTTTTATTTTAGATACAGGAGATACATATGCAGGTTTGTTACGTGGGTGTGATGCTGAGAGTTTTGGGTATGGATCCTATCACCCAAGTATTGAGCATAGTACTCAACAGGTAGTTTTCAATCCATTTCCCTCTTTCTCCTTCCCCACTTCTAGTAGTCCCAAGTGTCTATTATTTCCATGTATACTTCCATGTGTGCTCAGGGTTTAGCTTCCACTTACAATTCAGAACATATGATATTTGGTTTTCTGTCCTGTGTTAATTCACTTAGGATTATGGCATCCAGCTGCATCCATGTTGCTGCAAATGACATGATTTTATTTCTTTTTTATGGCTATATAGTATTCCATGGCGTATATGTATCACATTTTTTTTTTTATCCAGTCCACCATGATGGGCATCTGGGTTGATTTCATGGTGAATAGAGTGACAATGAACATATGAACGCATATGTCTTTTTGGTATAATGATTTATTTTCCTTTGGGTATATACCTAGTAGTAGGATTGCTGGGTTGAATGGTAGCTCTGTTTTGTGTTCTTTGAGAAATCTCCAAACTGCTTTCCACAGTGGCTGAACTACTTTACATTCCAACCAATAGTGTACAAGAGTTCCCTTTTCTCCACACCTTGTATGCGTTCTTTTGGGAGGTGTCTGCTCATGTCCTTTGCCCATTTTTTAATGGGGCTATTTGTTTTTGCTTGTTGATTTATTTAAGTTTCTTATAGATTCTGGATCTTAGACCTTTCTCAGATGCACAGTTTGTTAATATTTTATTCCATTCTGTAGGTTGTCTGTTTACTCTGTTGATAATTTCTTTTGCTGTGCAGAAGCTCTCTAGTTTAATTAAACCCTGTTTGTCAATTTGTTTTTGCTGCAATTGCTTTTGGAGACTTAGCCAAAAATTCTTTGCCAAGACCAATGTGGAGAAGGGTATTTCCTAGGTTTTCTTCTGGGATTTTTCTAGTTTGAGGACTTACATTGAAATCCTTAATCTTTCTTGAGTTAAGTTTTGTACGTGGTGAAAGGTGAGAGTCTAGTTTCATTCTTCTGCGTATGGCTAACCAGTTATCCTAGCATCATTTATTGAATAAGGTGGTCTTACCCCATTGCTTGTTTTGTTGGCCTCATCAAAGATCAGATGGCTCTAGGTGTGTGGCTTTATTTCTGAGTTTTCAATTCCATTCCATTTGTCTGTCTGTTTCTGAATAACATGAATAGCACCATACTATTTTGGTTACTGTAATGTTATAATATAGTTTAAAGTCAGATAGTGTGATGCCTTTGGGCTTGTTCTTTTTGCTTAAGACTATTTTGGCTATTTGGGTCCTCTTTGGTTCCATATAAATTTTAGAATAGTTTTTTTGTTCTAATTCTGTGAAGAATGACATTAGTAGTTTGATAGGAATGACATTGAATCTGTACATTGCTTTGGGCATTATGGCCATTTTAATGATGCTGATTCTTCTAATCCACAAGCATGAATGTTTTTCCATTTATTTGTATTGTCTCTGATTTCTTTCAGCAGTGTTTTGTAGTTCTTGTTACAGAGAAATCTTTTACCTTCTTGGTTAAATGTATTCCTAGATATTTCATTTTCTTTGTGGCTATTGTTTATAGCCTTGTGTTCTTGATTTGACTTTCAGCCTGGATGTTACTGGTGTATAGAAATGCTACTAATTTTTGTACATTGATTTTGTGTCCTGAAACTTAACTAAAGTTGTTTATCAATTCTAGGGGGTTTTTGGAAGAATCTTTAGAGTCTTCTAGATATAGAATCATATTGTCAGTGAAGAGAGATAATTTCACTTACTCTTTATTTTGGATGCTTCTTATTTATTTCTCTAAGCATATTGTTTTTAATTGATCTTTGCTCTTTTTATTTTTTGTATCTTTAATAGAAGAAATTAGATGCAGTACCATATAATGCCCTCATGGTAGGGAGGAAAGAGTTTAATGACTTTGCTTGCATAAATGAACTTATAAATTATACTAATATTTTTGATTCAAGTTGAATAAAATAAATTTTGAATTCTGAATTAAAGTTGCAAGTGATTGTGCATTGCAATATGAAGAACCCACTTAAGGAGTGGCTAATACTGAATTAAATACAGTCAATCATTTTATTAACAATTTATTATATGTGTTGCTTATTAGATTTATAAAGGTGTATCTCTATCTATAGCTTTTTAAACATCCTTGACATATAAGGCATAATACTGCCTGAAGCCATGTCTGATGAGCTGGTGGTAATGTGTTCCAGGAGGGTAAAGTAGTGAACGTTGTGGTTTCTGTCCTCAGAAATTGGAAAAAGGCTTCAGTTTTAGTTTATGGTTCCATTCTTCCCCATTCTTTTTCCCTTTAGTCTCGGTGGGCCTGCATCCCCAGCATTAAGGGTGAAATACACAACTAAGGCCCACGTCTAACAGTGCATTGTAGTCTTGTAGTCACCTGGCCACAGTAATTGATGCTGACAATGACACAGTGAAAGCCAATCAGACATAATGAAAGTTTCTGATGGGAATATTGAGACAGAGGTAGGACCTCTTTCTATTAGACTTGAGATTGGAGGGATATGAGGTTGCAGGTGCTACAGACATATTGCTTCATGAAAGAAAACTCACATAAGGCACCACCTCAGAGGAAGAGTCTTAACAATGTCTACTGCCCTCTGCACCAATCTATGTCTGTAATTATATCCACACCTTCAACTTTCTCAGCCATATGAACCATATTTCTTTTAATTATTTTGGTTTTTGAGGGATTCTATTTGAATTGATTCTTTATTACACACACCTCACAGTGCTAATGTAGGTGCATTTGAGAGTTTCTAGATGGAACTAAATTTATACCATGAAGACATGAAAATATTACTCAAGTCAGTAGACCTTTAATGCTTGTAAGGTGCTCCTTACACCTTCTTCATTCTCAGTTTGGAAGATTTCTTTAATTTTCAGAATGACTTCTTTGGAAATCATTTTTGCAAGAAACAATGGGTTTTTTTCACCTCATGAGAGTTATAGCTATGTACAATATGAGTCAATTTTAATTAGAGAATTGTCCACTTCAATGCATTCAACTGGACCAAATAACTTATTCTCACATATTAGCCTTGAAGAATCCACAATTCAACATTGTATTTAAGCAAATTATGAATTACTATGACTCTACATGGTTGCTTTAAGGCATCAGAACTGCAACCTAAACACCTCAAATACCAAGGAGAATTAGGAATGGTTTGATGTATGCTTGTTTATGCACATTCAGAATATAGATGTAAAGCATTGCCAGTCTTGGTATACATTATGCCTAATCAAATTTACAGTGAGTAAGTCGATGATATATTTTTAAAGTATATGCAAAATTTAAATATGGAAGAAGATGCACCCTCTTGCTTTGGGTGGGGGAAGAATGAATTTAATCTAGAAGATGAAGGACTACAATTGAATTCAATCTAGCTCGATATCTGGAGCTAAGGGGATCTGGTTGCAATGTGGAAGCAATATGGAAGTGTTAGGAGGGAAAGATGGATTTCAATTGCCTTTTTAAAATGAGAAATGATTACTAACTGGGAACTGTCTGCTCTGAAGGAAATTATCTTTCTGAACAGATGAACTCCTCTGGGGTAATTACTACTAAGATTAAGGTCCAGCTTTCTACAAGGAGTCTGACCTTGAAAATGTCCCCTGTCTATTAGCAGATAGGGTTTGTAGGGACTTTTAACCCTTCCATTGAGGACACCCTCAGTCTCCAAACAGCAAGAGGCAAACACTAACTCTCATTAGTCTGTCTTGCATTGCAGTATTTAACTTCCATAAGGGAAGAGAAAAGTTTCCACTGAAGTGTAAAAACAGAAAAATCGTGTTCAAGAGTAACAAAGGTAAATGTTCTCAAACAGTTGTTCATCTGTCTATATACTATATAACCTCTATTTTCACACCAATAAACAGATACAAAGGATAAACTGTCCTGCACAGAATTTCTTGAGCATCAACTCACACCAAAGAGCTGTTCAGTTCAGTGAAGGAGCCAGGACCTATTCCAGGAGTTATTTCTAATCTTACCTTTCCCTGGTGCCAAGACACTATTTACATGAAACAGGGGTGGAGGGGGCAAGTAGGGAACTCACGGATCACGTAATTAAGAAATTTTATTAAATATATTATCCTCCTTGGTATATTTACTTCACTTTTTTCCCTAATTTAACTTTCTCCCTTAAGCGTCACTAGGGGAGGAGATGAAACCCTACATAGAACATTAGGTGTTAATTGTTTCATAACTAAAGAAATGGATTTCAGTGATTAGTACATTTTATTTTTTGTCCCCTACTTTAAAAAATTCAGTCAAGCTCTCATTTCATGTTTTTCCAGAGCATAAATATTTAGACACCAATATTTTCATTAGTAACAATAATGAAAACACTGTCATTTATATTTTGTTTTATATATGACAACCTTGTCAGAAGCCAGTTATTTTCCATAACAGTTATCTGAGGTGGGTTAGCAAGAGAAATTCTTACACTGAATTTTAGCCATATGAGGAATCATTCTGGTTGTTTTTATTTTCATTTGAAGTATTCAATTATAAAATTGAGTTGTATGGAGAAGGTGTCATCTTGATGCTATTTATGAAAGATCAGTCTCTTCCACTCAAGGAAATTTTACTCAAGTGAAGAGAAAATAAATGCACTTGCATGTATATTCAGGGCTGCTAATAATTACTTTCTAGTCTGGAAGAAATTGTGTGTATGAATAACAAAACTAAATTGGAAAAGTTTTTTTAACTGTAATTTTTCAAAACCTGGACAATAAATAAGAAGAGATACTTGTTAGTATTACATTTTTGCTTTATTTTATTTTCTGATTCATATTTACTCAAATAAGCTTTCTGATCTTCTCCCTATTAAGAATGTAGTGATTTACAATGTTTACAAAGATGTAACTAAAAGGGACCCTATGTTCTTTTGGTAATCTGAGAAATCCTGTTGAATAATGGTGTGTTCTAATTTATTTGTTTACAAATAAGATGTTAAAGTACAAATGTTAAGTATTCTGTTTAATAATTTAAAATGTTCTTTCAGATACAGCTGGAAGGTGCATCTCTACAGAAAATTTTTTTCCTAATACTTCACATCTTTCTGCTGGTGTGGATATTTATGAAGAGTGTGTGTATGTGTGTGTGTGTGTGTGTGTATGTATGTGTATATACACACATGTATATACACATATCTATATACAAATATATATCTATACATATATAACATTTGGTTTTTTTGTTGTTGTTTTTTGTTTTGTTTTGTTTTTGAGACGGAGTCTTTCCCTGTCACCCAGGCTGGAGTGTAGTGGTGCCATCTCGACTCACTGCAAGTTCTGCCTCCTGGGTTCACTCCATTCTCCTGCCTCAGCCTCCCGAGTAGCTGGGATTACAGGTGCCTGCCACCACGCCCAGCTAATTTTTTGTATTTTTAATAGAGAAGGGGTTTCACCATGTTAGCCAGGATGGTCTCGATCTCCTGACCTCGTGATCCGCCCGCCTCGGCCTCCCAGAGTGCTGGGATTACAGGAGTGAGCCACTGCACCCGGCCTCATACATATATAACATTATATACATATAAATAGTTTGAGGTACAGATGTATGTTATTCAGTAGTTGCTCCCAAACTTTTAAGTTCCAACCCTGTTAATATCAAAATTTCCTCTCCCCTACCACCTTGGTAGTAACGGAAATCTATATATTCATTGATTAAGAAGTTAGAAAAGCCACATAGTATTGACCTATATGTCAAATACATCTCTCCTTTACTCTTCACAATATAATCTAAATACATCTAAATAGCTATTGTCTGTTAGCTGTGTGAAATGCACTGTGCATTTACTTAGCTCACTGAAAATGTTATTTGCACACATGGAGTCACTGTCTAATTGAGATAGTTGTTAGTGCCCACTGAGGTTCATGGCTTTCAGGTTGGAAACAACTATCGAGCAGGGGTATTCAAACAATTTTTTGAGGGCCATTTATAATGACTCCTAAGAGATTTCATAATGCAAAAAAGTATAAACTCATAAAACAAATGAGGACTCTGCATTGTCTTTTATATTTCTAAGAAAATTTTCCTCAGAATGTCAATTACTGTAAAAAATTGAGATGTTTTTTCTTCTGCACCATGACTCCCATGCTGTTTCATCAAAAGGATGAGTAGGGAGTTATTCTTAGAGTTCATAATGGCTGAATTGGAACAGATAGAAATGGTGGGGTGAAATGGGGGAGAAGTAAGGTTGAGACATGGGGAGAAGGATAGGGGAGGCGAAGTCAATATAGATTCTTTGGTGTTCCTGGTTTGTAAACTTGCATGCATTGATACAGAGTTCACAGGGGGGTTGGTCATCTTCTAGGGGTTGAAGTAACATAAATATCTAGTTATTAACAGAAAAAATAAGACCTCATCTCAATTATTTTTCTAGGAACAGAGTGGCCTCCTATTTCTACCTTCTGCTTTCTTTATGTATCCATCCCTATGCTGATTTTCCTATAGTTCTTATGAACTAACCATTTCTCCTTAATTCAGTCATACAACACAGCCTAATGCTCTGCTCTTCCAGTGGGCTTTACAGATATCTTGATACCAAGTCATTTAATACAAACTGAGCACAGCATTCTTTATTATGCTTAATTTATAGTCTGGAATCCAGGTTTCACAATGCAATAGGATTATGCATTCTTTCATGCTCTATTTTTAATAGATTAGTTACAATTTTGAAAATCTATTGATAAACCAATCTGGCTTAGTAGAGTTGACAAGTGTCTATGCTAACTAAGATCCAGCAATCCCTCTCCTACGTATAAATGCTAGAGAAATTGTTGCATGTATGTAACCAGGGAGAGGCAAATGAATGTTCATAATTTGTAACACAAAAAAAAACCAGAAATAATCTGCAAGTGCATTAACATTAGAATGGATAAATAAATTATGGTATATTGATACCATGGCATACTATTAATCAGTGATACAATACCAACAGTTATACACTCTATATGGATAAATCTTAAAGGAATAACAGAAAATAAAAAACAGGAAATCATAGAAGAATTCATACAGTATGATTATTGCATTTATATACAGCTTGAAGATAGGCAAAACTAAACACTACATTGTTGGTATGTACATGAATGGCAAAACTCTACAGAAAAGTGACAGAATAATTAATACAAAAGTTATATTATAGGTCAACCCAGGAGGATGGTAGGGGGATATGATCTGAGAAAGGCACACAAAGGAATTCAAAGATGCTGCTAATATTCTACAT
Organism: Macaca mulatta; assembly: GCF_049350105.2. Lineage (NCBI taxonomy): Eukaryota > Metazoa > Chordata > Mammalia > Primates > Cercopithecidae > Macaca > Macaca mulatta. The sequence continues at coordinate 113,171,458 of NC_133409.1, forward strand.
CTTAAGATGAATGATGTGTACACATTGTTCATATACATACAATACTCCTGTTCATATAATTCATAATTTTCAAAAAGAAATTGTAAGAAGCCACACAACAGTACAGTTTGTGATACCTGCCACCATCCAATAGCATTGAAAATAGATAGGGACTCTTCCACTTCCTATCCAAATTTTTATATATGGGGAAGGATTTTGTGGGTTTAATATAGGTTATGCTGTGTTGAGTCTGCTTTTTAGACATTTTAAAAGTTCCCATTCCCAGAAAGCATTATACTGTCTCATACTAATTCCTAAATGTGCACAGGAGGTCAACTTGTAGAGTGAGGCTGGAACTCTAAATGTTTGTCTCACAAACTGTGTGAAACCAATGGTACTTCCCAAATCAAAACTCAACATGAGGCTCAAGTTCAGAGATTTCTAACCATGTCTTATTTTTTTAAAGAAAAATAAAGTCAGGGTGGAAGAAGTCTGAGAGTTTGATTCTCTCACATTTGAGAATTACCTCAGGCCATGAAAACTCAGTACGTTTAAAAAAGAAAGAAATTTGTAAAGTGCTCTAGTTCCACCTCCTAATTTTACAGAGGAGAAAATTGAGGCTAAGAGAAGTTAAATCAGCTATAAAAGTAACTTCAGCGAGTCAGTGGAAGTCCAGCATCAGACTCAGCTCTCCTTTTAATCTAGTGCCTGGCATTGTAGTGGAGTGGTTAAGCTTGAGTGGTTGAGTCAGAGAGACCTGAGTTCAGATTCCAGCTTTCCCGCTTACTAAGTATGCACGTTGGGCAAATTAAATTACTTAACCTCCAAGTCTTAAAATGAAGACAGTAATAATCCTTATTACATAAGGATTATATAAGAATTCAATTAGATCACATATAATGTAATAATTTACACAATGCTTGGCTCTCAGTAAGTACTAGATAAATGGTATCTGCTATTACTTGTAATCAATTCTGAAACTGGTATTTGTTCTTAAATGTTCTGTAAAGTGTATTAAAAAAACTGTTTACCTTTCCCAATTATAAGGAAATAAAATTTTAACATTTCCTTCTAGAATCTTATTATATGTTACCTACAATTAAATCGGACAAACCTGGAGTTCTTATCTTGCTCTACATTTATTAGCCTGTTAACTTCCCTGAGCTTCAGTATAGAGGAATTGTGTGAAAATTAAATAAATGATTGATAGGAAGAAACTGCATCAACTAACGAGCAAAATAACCAGTTAATATCATAATGGCAGGATCAAGTTCACACATAACAATCTTAACCTTAAATGTAAATGGACTAAATGCTCCAATTAAAAGACACAGACTGGCAAACTGGATAAAGAGTCAAGACCCATCAGTCTGCTGTATTCAGGAGACCCATCTCACATGCAGAGACATACATAGGCTCAATATAAAGGGATGGAGGAAGATTTACCAAGCAAATGGAGAACAAAAAAAAGCGGGGGTCGCAATCCTAGTCTCTGATAAAACAGACTTTAAACCATCAAAGATCAAAAGAGACAAAGAAGGCCATTACATAATGGTAAAGGGATCAATTCAACAGGAAGAGCTAACTATCCTAAATATATATGCACCCAATACAGGAGCACCCAGATTCATCAAGCAAGTCCTTAGAGACTTACAAAGAGACTTAGACTCCCATACAATAATAATGGGAGACTTCAACACTCCACTGTCAACATTGGACAGATCAACGAGACAGAAAGTTAACAAGGATATCCAGGAATTGAACCCATCTCTGCAGCAAGCAGACCTAATAGACATCTATAGAACTCTCCACCCCAAATCAACAGAATATACATTCTTCTCAGCATCACATCGTACTTACTCCAAAATTGACCACATAATTGGAAGTAAAGCACTCCTCAGCAAATGTACAAGAACAGAAATTATAACAAACTGTCTCTCAGACCACAGTGCAATCAAAATAGAACTCAGGACTAAGAAACTCAATCAAAACCGCTCAACTACATGGAAACTGAACAACCTGCTCCTGAATGACTACTGGGTACATAACGAAATGAAGGCAGAAATAAAGATGTTCTTTGAAACCAATGAGAACAAAGATACAACATACCAGAATCTCTGGGACACATTTAAAGCAGTGTGTAGAGGGAAATTTATAGCACTAAATGCCCACAAGAGAAAGCAGGAAAGATCTAAAATTGACACTCTAACATCGCAATTAAAAGAACTAGAGAAACAAGAGCAAACACATTCGAAAGCTAGCAGAAGGCAAGAAATAACTAAGATCAGAGCAGAACTGAAGGAGATAGAGACACAAAAAAACCCTCCAAAAAATCAATGAATCCAGGAGTTGGTTTTTTGAAAAGATCAACAAAATTGACAGACCACTAGCAAGACTAATAAAGAAGAAAAGAGAGAAGAATCAAATCGACGCAATTAAAAATGATAAAGGGGATATCACCACCGACCCCACAGAAATACAAACTACCATCAGAGAATACTATAAACACCTCTATGCAAATAAACTGGAAAATCTAGAAGAAATGGATAATTTCCTGGACACTTACACTCTTCCAAGACTAAACCAGGAAGAAGTTGAATCCCTGAATAGACCAATAGCAGGCTCTGAAATTGAGGCAATAATTAATAGCCTACCAACCAAAAAAAGTCCAGGACCAGAAGGATTCACAGCTGAATTCTACCAGAGGTACAAGGAGGAGTTGGTACCATTCCTTCTGAAACTATTCCAATCAATAGAAAAAGAGGGAATCCTCCCTAACTCATTTTATGAGGCCAACATCATCCTGATACCAAAGCCTGGCAGAGACACAACAAAAAAAGAGAATTTTAGACCAATATCCCTGATGAACATCGATGCAAAAATCCTCAATAAAATACTGGCAAACCGGATTCAGCAACACATCAAAAAGCTTATCCAGCATGATCAAGTGGGCTTCATCCCTGGGATGCAAGGCTGGTTCAACATTCGCAAATCAATAAACATAATCCAGCATATAAACAGAACCAAAGACAAGAACCACATGATTATCTCAATAGATGCAGAAAAGGCCTTTGACAAAATTCAACAGCCCTTCATGCTAAAAACGCTCAATAAATTCGGTATTGATGGAACGTACCTCAAAATAATAAGAGCTATTTATGACAAATCCACAGCCAATATCATACTGAATGGGCAAAAACTGGAAAAATTCCCTTTGAAAACTGGCACAAGACAGGGATGCCCTCTCTCACCACTCCTATTCAACATAGTGTTGGAAGTTCTGGCTAGGGCAATCAGGCAAGAGAAAGAAATCAAGGGTATTCAGTTAGGAAAAGAAGAAGTCAAATTGTCCCTGTTTGCAGATGACATGATTGTATATTTAGAAAACCCCATTGTCTCAGCCCAAAATCTCCTTAAGCTGATAAGCAACTTCAGCAAAGTCTCAGGATACAAAATTAATGTGCAAAAATCACAAGCATTCTTATACACCAGTAACAGACAAACAGAGAGCCAAATCAGGAATGAACTTCCATTCACAATTGCTTCAAAGAGAATCAAATACCTAGGAATCCAACTTCCAAGGGATGTAAAGGACCTCTTCAAGGAGAACTACAAACCACTGCTCAGTGAAATCAAAGAGGACACAAACAAATGGAAGAACATACCATGCTCATGGATAGGAAGAATCAATATCGTGAAAATGGCCATACTGCCCAAGGTAATTTATAGATTCAATGCCATCCCCATCAAGCTACCAATGAGTTTCTTCACAGAATTGGAAAAAACTGCTTTAAAGTTCATATGGAACCAAAAAAGAGCCCGCATCTCCAAGACAATCCTAAGTCAAAAGAACAAAGCTGGAGGCATCACGCTACCTGACTTCAAACTATACTACAAGGCTACAGTAACCAAAACAGCATGGTACTGGTACCAAAACAGAGATATAGACCAATGGAACAGAACAGAGGCCTCAGAAATAATACCACACATCTACAGCCATCTGATCTTTGACAAACCTGAGAGAAACAAGAAATGGGGAAAGGATTCCCTATTTAATAAATGGTGCTGGGAAAATTGGCTAGCCATAAGTAGAAAGCTGAAACTGGATCCTTTCCTTACTCCTTATACGAAAATTAATTCAAGATGGATTAGAGACTTAAATGTTAGACCTAATACCATAAAAATCCTAGAGGAAAACCTAGGTAGTACCATTCAGGACATAGGCATGGGCAAAGACTTCATGTCTAAAACACCAAAAGCAACAGCAGCAAAAGCCAAAATTGACAAATGGGATCTCATTAAACTAAAGAGCTTCTGCACAGCAAAAGAAACTACCATCAGAGTGAACAGGCAACCTACAGAATGGGAGAAAATTTTTGCAATCTACTCATCTGACAAAGGGCTAATATCCAGAACCTACAAAGAACTCAAACAAATTTACAAGAAAAAAACAAACAACCCCATCAAAAAGTGGGCAAAGGATATGAACAGACATTTCTCAAAAGAAGACATTCATACAGCCAACAGACACATGAAAAAATGCTCATCATCACTGGCCATCAGAGAAATGCAAATCAAAACCACAATGAGATACCATCTCACACCAGTTAGAATGGCGATCATTAAAAAGTCAGGAAACAACAGGTGCTGGAGAGGATGTGGAGAAATAGGAACGCTTTTACACTGTTGGTGGGATTGTAAACTAGTTCAACCATTATGGAAAACAGTATGGCGATTCCTCAAGGATCTAGAACTAGATGTACCATATGACCCAGCCATCCCATTACTGGGTATATACCCAAAGGATTATAAATTATGCTGCTATAAAGACACATGCACACGTATGTTTATTGCAGCACTATTCACAATAGCAAAGACTTGGAATCAACCCAAATGTCCATCAGTGACAGATTGGATTAAGAAAATGTGGCACATATAACCATGGAATACTATGCAGCCATAAAAAAGGATGAGTTTGTGTCCTTTGTAGGGACATGGATGCAGCTGGAAACCATCATTCTTAGCAAACTATCACAAGAACAGAAAACCAAACACCGCATGTTCTCACTCATAGGTGGGAACTGAACAATGAGACCACTTGGACTCAGGAAGGGGAACATCACACACCGGGGCCTATCATGGGGAGGGGGGAGGGGGGAGGGGGGAGGGTTTGCACTGGGAGTTATACCTGATGTAAATGATGAGTTGATGGGTGCAGCACACCAACATGGCACAAGTATACATATGTAACAAACCTGCACGTTATGCACATGTACCCTACGACTTAAAGTATAATAATAATAAATAAATTAAAAAAAAATAAATGATTGATAAGACAATGCTTGGGACATTACAAATGCACAAGTATTTTCTTGTTTGTATATCTATATTCATAAATCACTCTTTCAATTACAATCAAAAGAAGGGGGAAATTGTTCTGGTCCTAGAAATGAAAGAAATTCTCAAGGCACAATTGTACTATTAACAGTGGAGAGAGGAACTTGAAATCTACAGAGCACAATGAAAATATTAATATTATGATTTCTAGTCTGATGTGTGCCTGTATCATTTTAACCCCTTATTTGCAAGAAAAAAATTCTTGTCAATTTATTGAGTGATATTTTCCTCGGAGGAAAAAGGAGATTTCTAGTCAACATTCATTTACTACAGTGTACAAAATAAATACTCTTAGCCATTTGAGCAATATTTTAAATTCAATCACGAAAATGAAAGGTAGCTCACAACGGAAGTGTTTGACCTACACATAGATATGTATTTTATATCAGTTAAATGTATTTTAGTTTAAGATATACTAACGGTCATCCTCCTTTAGAGGTATATGTTAACAGAGCATGTACTAGATATTTTAAAATTAAACATCAATATTGAGTCATATTTGAAAACATAAGGAATACTGTGGTCCTATAATTGTCATACAATGAAATTCAATTTGATGAAACACCTTCGAATGCAAAGACTCCCAAAATCATAACATGCCAGAGATGGAAGAAATCTTACAAATCATCTGACCAAAACCTTAATTCTTCAAGTGAATAAGCTGAAAACTCCCAAAAGCAAAATGAACTGCGCAAGTCACACAGTAAGTTGGTAGAAGAGTCAGGATTATACTTGGGACTAACATTCTGTCTATATGGCTTCCAATAGCATCCAAGGCCCATGGTGGTAATTATGCCATGGATAGTCTTTCCAAAGATTGCTCTTTATATCTCAACACTTCTTTTCAAGTTGGGGATTGTGCAAGGAATGGATAAAAAGAAGAAGATTGATATCAGACATGAGATAGGTTGCAAATATTAAAGTGGCTCTAGTCACATAATTTTCCCCTACTTGTATCCCTATAAAATTTTTATAATAGTGAACTTATTAGGAGAACCACCATCTTTAGCTACACTTCCAGGGGTGACTCCAAATACTTGTGGTTTGGGGATATAAGGAAAATGAATGAAATGGATCAATTGTTGGGTGCTGGAGGTTTGAGATTGGAAAGACATATGTAACTACCACATAGAAGCTATAAGATTAACAACAACTGCTGTATTAACATACACCTATTGAACCTATTAACCATCCTGACATTCTCCCCAATCCCCTGTACCCTTCCCAGCATGTAATAACCATCCTTTATTCTCTATCTCCATGAGTTCAATCGTTTTGATTTTTAGATCCCACAAATAAGTGAGAATATGCGATGTTTGTCTTTCTGTGCCTGGCTTATTTCACTTAGCATAATGACCTCCAGTTTCATCCATGCTGTTGCAAATGAGAGGATCTCAATCTTTTGGGGCTGAATAGTATTCCACTGTGTATAAATACCACATCTTCTTTATCCATTCATCTGTTGATGTACCTAGAAAAATTAAAATTAAAATAATTACACCTATTATTTTACCCATATATCTATTGAGTATCTGTTACGTGTAAGCCAGGCACTATAAGTACTTGTAACGGAAAGATGAATAAGAAAATAGTGTATTTAACTAGCATGGTAGTGTATTCAACTCAAGGAACTTAAAGGCTCCTGTGATGTGAAAAAAGAGGGGGAGCTGGCTTTAGACATTTCCCTCTCTGGAACTTAGGTAATACTTTCAGAATTATTTCTTTTTTCTCTCCATCTCTAATTTTTGCTTCTCTTTGTAACCTTGCCTCATTATTTCAGACTTTTCTACAAACAGGGACCATTAAGTCACATCCTTGTAATATGTGACCTAACAGGTAAGAAAGAAATTCTTTTTTTTTTTTTTTTTTTTTACCAGAATCATATATAAAAATTCCAGCAATTTGTTATGATTGGCTCTGATTGGATCACATGGCCAAAGTTTACACAAATAACAGAAGTCAGGAGAGCAGGATATTAATAACAGAAGTCAGAATTATAGGATATTATGATTTTTGCATCTGTAGCATAAGTGTAGCATAGATGACCAGGTCTGTGAGAGGCAAATAATTTGAGTGGTAGAGACAGTTTTCCAAAGGAGTTGAAAGATCTTATTCTTAAATGTGGGAGTGGACACTGAGAACACAAAAACACAAAATTTAACAAATTATCCCCACATTTTAAATCTGTATCAAGGAACTCACCATTGAATAAGTGCCAACAGATGGTGACAACATAATGTTACAGATGTCATAGGGGATATGCATAAAATGTGTCAGGCACGCAAGGATAGAGCAGCCACCAATCTTTCCCAGGAGAGGGACGATATTGATGCAATCTAATATGAATCGTTAGGGATGAATATGATTTTGTCCCAAAGAGAAGGTATAAGAGAAGGGGTAACATATTCCATGGGAAAGCCAGGAGACAATGATAAATTTATATTGCCTTAGGGATAACTGCTTAATGGGCAACTCATAGAGACAGAAAGTAGACTTAGTGGTTGCCAAGGCCTGGGAGTGAAGGGGGAATAGGGAGTGACTACTAATGGATAAATCATTTATTTGGGCGTTCTGAAAATGTTCTGGAATTATATAGTAGTGATGGTTGCATAATTTTGTCATTATACTAAAAGCACAGTTAATACTTTATTGTTCACTACTTTTTCTTTTTTTAGTTTTTATGAATACAAATTATATATATTTATGTGGTGTGTGTGATATTTTGATCCAATAACACAACGTGTAATGATGAAATTTTGATAACTGGGATATCACCTCAAGCATTTATCCTTTCTTTATGTTGCGAACACTTTCAAATATCATCTGGGTGTTTTAAAGTGTAAAATAAATTATTGTTGGTTCTAGTTGCCCTATAGTGCCATCAAACACTAGAAATTATTTCTTCTATCTAACTATATTTTTGTAGCCACTAACTAATTTCTCTTCATACCTCCCTCCCAACTACTCTCCCCAGCCTCTCATAACTAGCCATCAATCTACTCACTATCTCCTTGAAATCAACATTTTTAGCTCCCACATGTGAGTAAGAACATGTAGTATTTATCTTTCTGTGCCTGATTTATTTCACTTAACAAATGTCTCCCAGTTTAATTACTGTTGCTGCAAATAACAGTATTTTATTCTTTTTGATGGCTGAATAATATTCTATTTGGTATATACACTGCATTTTCTTTACCCATTCATCCATTGATGTACACTTAGGTTGGTTTCATGTTTGGCTGTTGTGAGTAGCACTGCAATAAAGATGAGAGTGCAGACATCCCTTCTATATAATGATTTAATTTCTTTTGAATATATAGCTAGCAATGGGATTGCTGGATTATGTGGTAGTTCCATTTTTATTTTTTAAAGCAATCTCATACTGTTCTCCATAGTGGTTGTACTAATTTGCATTCCCACCAACAGTGTCCAAGCATTCTCTTTTCTCAGATCCCTGAATCTCTGCCACTTTGTCTTTTTGATAATAACTATTTTAACTAGGGTACCATAATATCTCACTGTGGTTTTGATTTTCATTTCCCTGATTATTAGTGATATGCATTTTTTCATATACTTGCTGGCCATTCGTATGCCTTCTTTTGAGAAATGTCCATTTAAAGATTTTGCTCATTTTAAAAATTGAATTATTTGGTTTTTTGAGTTCCTTAGATATTCTGGTTATTAATCCCTTGTTGGATAAATGCTTTGCAAATATTTTCTCCCATTGTGCAGGTTGTCTCTTGACTTTGTTGATTGTTTGCTTTGCTGTGCAGAGCTTTTTAGCCTGATGTAATCCCATTTGTCAATTTTTGTTAGTGTTGCCTATGCTTTAAGGCCTTCCTCAATAAATCTTTGCCTAGATCATTGTCCTGAAGCATTTCCCACATGTTTTCTTCTAGCAGTTTATAGTTTTGGGTATTCACTCAAGTCTTTAGTCTATTTTTAGTTGATTTTTTTCTTTTTCTTTTTTAGTTTAGACTGAGTCTCACTCTGTCACCCAGGCTGGAGTGCAGTGGCATGATCTCGCCCTTCTCCCGGGTTCAAGCGATTCTTTGCTTCAGCCTCCTGAGGAGCTAGGATTATAGGCGTGTGCCACCACGCCCAGCTAATTTTTGTATTTTTAAGTAGAGATTGGGGTTTGCCATGTTGGCCTGGCTGATCTTGAACTCCAGACCTCAAGTGATCTATCCACCTCAGCCTCCCAAAGTGCTGGCCTTACAGGTGTGAGCCACCCCAACCAGCCTATTTTTAGTTGATATTTGTATATGGTGAAAGGTAGGGGTCTAGTTTTATTCTTCTGCATATCCAATTTTCCCAGCTGTTTCCTGAAGACACTGTCCCTTCTCCAATTTTATTCTTAGCATCTTAATGAGTTTGCTGCAAATGCATGGATTTATTTCTGGATTCTCTATTCTGTATAACTGGTCTGTGCATCTGTTTTTATGCCTGTACATGTTTTGTTGGTTGCCACAACGTTGTAGTGTGTGTATGTATACACACACGCACACATATATATGTTTGTGTGTGTGTATATATATTAAGAGACTAAGAGATTATATATATATAATATATACATATATATATATATGTTTTTAAGAGACTGAGTCTCACTCAGTTGCCCAAGTTGGAGTGCAATGGAGCTATCACAGTTCACTGTAACCTCAAACTCCTGGCCTCAAGGCAATATATAATATCAATATAGACATCTGTCTACCAACACAATTATAAAATATAATTTTTAACTTTTTAAGGGGAGAAAGGGGCACACAAAGGCGAAAGAAGCTAAGATCTATGAATGCCATCGTGGGCGTTGCTTACTGAAACGGTGGCTTGACAACAGTTGTGGCAATATTTAGCCTTCACAGAACTGTGCCTGAGAAATTTCCTTGTAGTTTATCTTCGTGAGAAAATAACAGCATTTTCCCATTCACAAAATTACTTTTTCCACAATTCTCATTGTGTCTCTTTGAAGACTGACAATTTATTATTCTTCATAAAAAGAGAGGGTTCTAATCTCAAACACAATATGCTTCTGCTTCACTCTGGAACAAAATCAGCACATGCGAGCAAAGCAGGGCCTCGAGCTGTGGCCTTAGCCCTGCTTCCGCGCCTCATTCCTGCTTCCGCGCCTCATTCCTGCTTCCGCGCCTCATTCCTGCTTCCGCGCCTCATTCCTGCTTCCGCGCCTCATTCCTGCTTCCACACCACAGCAGGAGGGAAATCTCACTACTGGTTTGTTTGAGGCACTATATCCCTCCGCTGTCATTCATCAATATGTCTCTTTCCCCGAGAAAATGATAAAATTATGTCTGCCAAGCATCCAGCGAAGCCCTGTATTCTAAATCAGGTACCAAATACAAAAGGGAAGAGATAAATTTCTAAAAGGACAATGTTTTCCTCTTAGTAAGCAAGCATCATTAACATCTTTCAGCTCCAGGGCTGCGGTTTTAATTTCATATTTAATTCCTTTCTCTTAAAGCAGTTCTTTTCTGTCAAATCTGTAAAATCAGATTTTTCTCTTTCTTCTTCCCTCTCCAAGTCCTTATGTATCTTACCTTGTTTATTTGTTCTATTATCTGAACTCTCGCAGAATATAAGAAATGTCACTAAAGAAGCCAAGAAAATGAGTCCTAGGCCCAGCCTGGGGTTGTGGGAAAGTCCCAGTCTAAGGATTACACGTGACATTCAAGCCAGTTTTTGAAGAATCAATAGAAGATACTCTAGGACTTAGGCCTTCATCTGCAACCCAGTGGGTCAAGAAGCTGTGTGTGTTTAACAAATAGAAGCTGAGTGTTCTGTAGACAGAGTAGTAATAACAATGTCTAACTTTTAAGGGTTGTCATAAAGATTAGAGAAAATGTACTACAAGCCCTTAGCAGAGGGCCTGGTATATAGCAGGTGCTGAAGAAAAAAGAATTATCACTAACATCAGTAGCATTGGCATCAGGCACAAAGAGCCTGTCTAACCAAAATCACTTGCATGTGTAATTTGTAAGATTTCATAAGTTGCCTCCCAATTTACAAACTGATCGCATTTAAATATCTTGCATATAATTATCTCATTTCCTTAAACTCTGTGGGGACCAGTATTTCAATCCCCGCTTTTAAAACTAAGAAAACCAAGATTTGAAGCATTTAAGTGACTTGTCCAAAACCACATACTCCCCTTTATTTCAAATCCTGTGTGATGTTGCTTGCAAGTTAGCTGATAGTTTTGAAATACCTGCTTAGCATGCATTATACATTGCATAACAGTTGTCTAAACAGTTACCCATTTGCACCATCTGCCACTTTTCTTTTCTTTTCTTTTCTTTTGAGACGGAGTCTCTCTCCGTCGCCCAGGCTAGAGTGCATTGGCGCGATCTCGTCTCACTGCAAGCTCCGCCTCCCGAGTTCATGCCATTCTCCTGCTTCAGCCTCCCGAGTAACTGGGACTACAGACACCCGCCACCACGTCCAGCTAATTTTTTGTATTTTTAGTAGAGACGGGGTTTCACTGTGTTAGCCAGGATGGTCTTGATCTCCTGACCTCCTGATCCGCCCACCTCGGCCTCCCAAAGTGCTGGGATTACAGGCGTGAGCCACCGCTCCTGGCCCATCTGCTACTTTTCAATTGATTAGTTGAAGAGACTTTTTTATAACTCTCTTTCAATATTTTGTATTTCCTCTTTCCAGAGAGATACTTTAAGTCTTGGCCTTCAACACAGTATTGAGCATTTTGCTAACATGGTAGATTCTAGCTAAGGTGTTATTTTAGAGTTTACAATGCAATAGAATGAGGGTTAACTTTTTAAAATCTCTACTTCATGTTAAGTTTCTAAAATTAAATTGATATACCTTCTAATACTCTGTACTTTTACATTTCTCATAATGCCCCAAATAGATAAAGAATCTTCTTCAATAGTCACTGAACTTGCTGTTAACACTTTACTTTTGTGTTAGACATAAATGATGAACTCAGTACTTTTCATCGATTGCCAACTTCTAGCACTTACTTCATCTCCTATTATTGCTTTCTTTCTCATCTTCATTACATTTTAGGTGGTGATTGTCAATTTTCTAACATTGCTAAAATGGTTAGTCGTTCACACAATGAAACAACAGCTTTCAGTGAAAGATCTAACTGAGCATGTGAGTGGAAAATTAAGACTTTGAGGTGTTACACTTGAAGAAAAGTTAATCAACAACTAGAAATGAATTGCTAAATTGTAGTATGTTGGTTGTTCAATTACTGGAAGCTACTGTGAAAACTAGAGTAAGCCCTCACAATAATGTTAGATTCAACACTGGGGAAGCGTAAATGTGAAAATCACGTTGATCAGATTAAACCTATCCAGTTCGTTAAAAACAATGTACTTGTTTTATCAAAAGGAAAATACTTTTTTTTTTCAATACTCAGGAAATAAGAAGCTGTATGCAAAGAAGGAAGATAGCTAGAAAAGTCTGAGTGAGTCTTGGTGCAGCTGCTCCAATTCAATGAACTGAAGGAATAAATTAGGTGATCCAATCAAAACAGATAGAGTCACAAAGCTGAGGTAGTGAAACAGTCAAGGGCTATGCCAAGGAAACCAAGCAATAATATGACGCTGGCCCCAAAACCACAGTTGTCCCCAAAAGCTGTGTGTTCTGATTCTGTAATGCCAGCTGTATTGCACAGAGACATTGTACAGACATCTGGGGGGCTGAGTCCTGATGTAAAGAACCCGTCCTTTGACTTAAAAGGGAAAATATGAATCCTAGTGATGTATATTAAAATATGCTCAGATTGGTAGGTCTGCACGGCTCTGGGAGCCCAAGTGAGGCTCTGCGTCATGTCGGAGACTGCAGATGACTCCCTGGGAGCTCATGTCTCCTTTCCCAGCGGTGGCAGTTTTATTTGCTCGTTCGATTTGTACTGTGATGCCAGTAAATATCTCAAGCTGCCATGGAAGCCTAAAACCATTTAGATTGGTTCTGTTTTCTTGGTCTGTAGGGAATTGCAAATAAAATCAGATACTTCTTCCTCCTCTTCTGTTTATTACCACAGGGGGGCTGTATATTGAGCTATGATTGTCAATTAGTTGTCGTCTGAATGGAAATATCATAGTTTTGTCAGAGGAATGCCTTGAAAGGGTCACTGGAAACACTAGTCATGCATGTTGGAATGGATGTAAGGTACCAGAGTGGAGGACTAACACAGTAAACATACTGTGGCTGTGCCCCTTGTTCTCTGGGAGGGACATTAAAGTCATCTGTCACGGTTAAAGCAAGACATTTTCAGGCTGAGGCATTAACCATACTCTCCCATGCGTCATATATGTATTATATTCTTTTTCTCTGATATTTTTCCTATTCTGGTTCATTTAAGGTAGCCTTTTCTCTGCCCCTTTCTCCTGCAAAGAACAGTTCCCCTTATTTTCTAAGGTAGTTCTTTAGCTAACATGCATTTATCCATTGCCTGACTCGCTATAAATAGTTCGGTTTTACACGCTTGCCAGAATGAAACGCAAACAGGCACACATTCTGTAACTCAGTATATTTTCTCAAGCCTTGCAGGGATTTCAGGCCCACACTGTGTTCTTTCATGTATTATTTTACTTACTCACCCATATTTTTCTGCATAATTCAAAATCACATACTTTCAGGTACCCGTGTGAGAATTCTGGCATTACTGTCACAAACCAAAACCTTGTTAAAGGAAACTTTTGCTCTCTATTAGATAAATATAATTTTAAAAAATTGTTTGGCTTTAAAAAAGTGACTCTTGGTTTCATGTTCCAGGAATGCTGTAAATCAGGGTTCACCAAACTTTTTCTGTAAAGGGCCAGATAGAGAATATGTTCACCTTTGTGGATCACAGGTCTCTGTTTCAGTTACTCAACTCTGGTGTTGTACTGAAAGGCAGCTACGTAAATGAATGAGCATGACTATTTCCAATAAGACTTTATTTATGGAAATCAAAATTTGGATTTCATATTGTTTTTACTTATCACAACATATTATTCTTCTTTTGCTATTTTCCCAACCATTTAAAGATGTAAAAATTATTCATAGCATGTAGACCTCACACAAATAGAGAGCAGACCAAGTTTGGCCCATGGGCTATAGTTTGTTGACCCTTGCTATACATTTAAGTTTTTTTAATTAGACAAAGGCTATGCTACACAATGACACTAGCGATGCAACACTGTAGCTACATGGATAAAATGTTCATTTGCTATGAAAAAGCTGGAAGATCACCAATAAATCTCTGAGGATTAACAGCAGAATATCAAGGAACTACTTTTAATACTTTCAACCTCTTGCGCTATATAAATGTTGTGTGCAATTGCTTGAATTAATCATCAGGGAACTTTTATGGATTATAACCAGTGACTTTACTATGGTGCAGAGGTTTTGGAATTAAACTTCTGAAGTTATGTAAAATCCTAATAATTCATTAAGAAGGGAAAACTTTGTCAATAAATCAACTACTTCCACTTTCCTGCATCCCCACTTCCAAAACTTTGATTTTAAGGGAAGGGATTCTTTATTTTAATGATGGCATCTCTCTTCTGACTTAGTTATATCGTGGAGCCATAAGGGAGACTGAGCAGCTCAATACAAGATTGATAGCTTGATTACAGCATGATTAGCCTAATTGTTCCTGTGACTAATAATATGCATTTCATTTGCAATTTTTCAGCTGGTATCACAGTTCATGGCCAACAGGCATATTTCTAGATTATAAGGGATAACAGTTTTGAAAACTGCCACAATATCCACAAGATAATACCTAAAAAATAAGGCCATACAGAATCCTACAAGCACAATTCATGATTGTTATATAAACAATAAAAGCATTTGGAGAAAATGGACTCCATAAACCAAGACAGTTTGTTTCTAGACAGGGTTTATTTAACATTATATAATTCATACAACACAACCTTCATCTTTGCTCTATTCCAAAAAAGCAAAGAAATTGGAGCTAAGCAGGCATATACATTTCCTGAGTATTCATGGCCCATTTGTAGTCATTATCATTGGGTGACGTGACAATTGCAGACAAACTGTGTGTCTATCTGCACTTGCTTTCAACATTGGAATAAATGATGATCAATTTCTTCACTCCCATTTCTCTACTTTAAGGCTATCAATTATTTCTTAAGCTTATAGCTTTTATATTTTCCTTAAAACTCAGGTCTGATGATGTTATTTATTTGCTCCAAAAATTCAACATCCAATCACTTAAATAAAGTTCAAACATCTTAGCCACTTGTTCAAGTGTCTCAATAATTTGACTTCCCCAATTAACCACCTTTAATTTTTGCAGTAGTTTTTTCTTGCCATTCTTTCACAATTATTAAGTGACTCTTCCACAAACTAACCTTCTGCCCCATTTCCTCCATGTCTTTGATCCACTTGGTTACGTTAGGGCAGCTTGCAATACCCTTCCCTTTCATAGCTGCCTGTCCACATGCTATTCATCTTTCAAGGTCCAAGTCAAAGCTCAACTTTTCCAATAATTCTTCCCCAAAACTCAAAGTTTTCTTTATGCTTTTCTTCCTTCAGAAAACCATGGGTATTTACAGATTGCCTTGGAATTGAAGGCATCATTTATATATGTCTCCATTTTCTTCTAGACTCTAAGACAATGGAAAATCACATGTGAACAAGGGGTCATGATTCCTAGAATGTGGAAGGAACCATCATTCCAGAATCCATTGTCATCATTGAAGAAGTCAGGCCCTCATTCAAGATCATGTGTTATCAGAGACCGCTGAAGAGAAGTACATGGTACCTTGAAGTGGTTTTAATTAGATCAAGAAACTTTATGAGGCAGTGGGGTAGAAACTTGGCAGAAAACTCCTGTAATTACAAAACTTCCAGCTATTTTCTATGTACAAGAGCTAAAGACTGAACACCTCTTTGCTTCAAAGGTTTTTTTTAAATTTTATTTTTGGTAAAAGATTGCAACCTTTCATGTGTGCAGGGGGTGGGGGAGGTTGAGTCACTTTATTTTGGTTAGGCATAGGTGAGGGCAAGCCCTCTGCTGAAATGGAGATTGCAGTGACTTTCTGGCTCTGAGGAGAAAAACATTTTCATTGGAGAAAAATGAATCACATTAGGGAGAAACTATTTTCAAGGGAGCTAAATCTGAGCTGATGGGAAAGATAAACAGTGTGGGAGAGCACATCATTCTTCAGATAACCCAGATTACTCTAACAATACAAAGACTGGCAGCTTTGGAAACTCTGAGACACACTATTTTGATGTTTACAATGGTGTTCTCACAATGGTCAGTCAACAATATCTGTGGATCTGCAAGCAGATTTATAGCCAAAGAGAATGGACAATAGGAGCTGAAGATAAAAAGCAAGATGGAAGGCACTGAATATGGATGGCAATCTGCCAAACTAGTTTTGGTTTTATGCCCAGTTTCCTTTTGGAGACTCTAACCTTTAGCTATTAGATGCTCTGAAGAGGCTGACATTGTGCTATCAGGAAAAATGACACTTGGGTCTTAAAAACTGATGTGCAATTATTTTGTAGATGTATGCCACAACATACAGTTATTTAATAAGTTTTAGTTAATGAAATTTTGCCAAACCTAATTTGAATTTTGAAGGACCAGAATTCTTATTTCAGTGTAATTGGCTTATATAAGAAACTTTCCATCTACCATAGTCAGACAGACTATTGACACATCTGTTAGTTTTAAGCTTAAAAACAAATATACCAACTCATCCAAGAATACAAACTTTGGCAATTTTGACATTTAAGAAGCAAACATTACACTCTACTTAATCTTAAAGTTTGCACAAAGTGTTCTTAGTACTAGGAAGAGGAGTGTCGTAATGACTACTTGTGGTATGTGTATTTACTGATATGTGTATTTATACTCTACCTTCATACCTAAAGGTTTGTAAATGAGTCTCATCTGCGACCTCAAGTTTAGACCTGTACTTTTGAAGAACAAGCATCTGTTTAGTTCCCAACATAGGTGAGATAGTGTGGGCTGCACAGTATATACTTCCACCACAGATGATGCCAAGAGCCTAGTTCCCCACCAGAAACACCATATTTGTTTTTTGAAATTCTGGTCCCATCAGATGCATTAGAATTTCTTTTTTTTTTAATTTTAATTTTTTTATTTTTTATTATTATTATACTTTAAGTTCTAGGGTACATGTGCATAACGTGCAGGTTTGTTACATATGTATACTTGTGCCATGTTGCTGTGCTGCACCCATCAACTCGTCAGCACCCATCAACTCGTCATTTACATCAGGTTTAACTCCCAATGCAATCCCTCCCCCCTCCCCCTTCAATTCAATTTTAATTATTTAAAAATTCTGACCCTCTACTCACTTTCCCTACACATATACACATATGCACACAAACCAGGACAAACTTACCGTCATGCAGTGTTTTGTTTTATATCAGAAGAGACAATTACCTAAAATATCACTATTTTTCAAGGCTCCTACATGCATTTTTATTTCCATTTTTTTTCTGCCACTAGGCACCTAATAATAAGATAAAGAAATCTATCAGCCAGACCTCTTCATCTCTTCCACTATGCCTTTAATTTTAGTTTTAATTAGAATCAGTTTAGACTGTGTGTGTGTCTTCCCTCTAATCTTCTTTCCTTATTTTTATGTCAACCATGCATCTTAGAGAAACCATATATGTTTCTTTTTGACAGGATATTTACACACTATGAATATTCTCTTCACTTTTTTTTTTTAAATAGAAAATCTCTTGTTCTGTCACCCAGGCTGGAGTGCAGGGGCAGGATCATTTTGAGAACAAATTTTTTATCCAGTTACCTCTATTGTAGTCTCATTGCTTATTTTTAAAAGGGGTGGTTCTGGGGGATGGGAGAGGAGAAGCATAAGAACAATGCTGATTTTTATGATTTTTCAATCTCTTGTTTTCTGTTTGTTGAAAATACCAGTTTTGCTTTAAGGGATAGGTAAGAAGACAAGAAAGTCTGTGTTTTCCCAAATGGGCTGCTCAATAAGTATTTTCTAGCAAAGGAAAAAGCAGCTTTAGGGCTTTACTGGTGTGTAAGGGTGTCTAAATTGCCTTCTGCAGTAAGGAGGCTGTGCAGCGTTTGGCTGCTCTGGTGGGTGGCCTTCCTCTATAGTAGGTGGCATATTGCTGGAGTTAGAGCAGCCCCATTCCTTCTCCTCCTCTCCTTGGCCAGTTATTTCTTGATGAGGTCATTAAGTAAGCAGAGTCACTGATAGAGTTTTAGGTCCAACCACTTTCCAAATGCTAATTTGGATGACAGGTTATGACCTACACAGTGGCATTTTCAATGTGGGTCACTTTTGTCCCCTAAGACTCAAGCTGCCGTTAGAAATGTTGTGCATGGGGGATGGAGAGAAATGTCAGCAAATCCTTTGGCTTGTTCCCTCAGGTGCATGAGTCATGGTGGCTCAATGGAGGAGAGCCTGCATTCTTGTGGTGCTCCTGTGGCACTCCAGCAGTGCCCTTGGCCTTGACTAGCAGCTTCTGGAGTCTTGGGGCTAAAGAACTCCTCAGTGCTCCCTGACTTGGCTCCCATAAGTCAGTTTGAAGGCATAGTGAAGACTAATGCTAGTGCTACTATAAGAGAATGAATTAAGATGGAGAAAATATGCAGTTTTCCCCCAATGTCTTGTATGTCTCAGTACCATGTACTTGTAAGTAGAGCCATTCCTGTAAAGCAGAGGTATTCCCAGAAGATTTGACCTAAGATTGTAATTTGGATTTAGAAATGGGAGTAAGGCCAGAAAAACTTGTTAGAGAGGTTTGTTTATTGTATCAAAGAATGGGGAAAGACATACTGATTTCAAAGTCATAAATGGGAGAGTGAAAATTGTGGAAGTGGAGAAAAATCATCTTGTTGATTACGGCAAAATAGGAGAAATCACTTGATTGGGACGATAGAGAAAAGCTCTTAGGAGATGCTGGAACGTATGAATTAAACTCTCAAAATAAAAATTGATAGAGAAAGAGGAGATTTTGTTTATAATTAACAAAATATTTCATTCAGAGTGACTGAAACAAATAATTAAATATTACTTATGAATGACATTAGGGACATATGTTAACCACTGCTTTGCCACCTCTGCCCAGACAGACGTGGTTTGGTTTAGAGGCCTTAGTGGTTGCTTTGGAGATTTGAGTTTCATGTTTATTTATAAAACCACAGCAGTAGTGCTGTGCTGTGAATGTCCAATACACTAGCAGCCAGTTTCCCAAGTGAGTTCCATGCTTCTGACAGAATCCAGATGTTTTCATTTCTTCATGTTACCAGAGATTCAGGTTTGATCAAGAAAGAAGTTACCAATAAGCCTATTGAGAACCCAATGTCTGAACAGCATTATTATTTTCATGGTAAAACTTCTGAGGCTTGATGGACTATTCTAGGATAAAAGGGAGAGGAAAAATAGTAAGTGTAATTTGGATACACTCAACTCCAAGCAGAAGCATAATTATTTTATCTTATTTGTGATGAGGAGCATGTGATGTGAATTGATTTCATGGTTTTCCATGGGGTTCAAAATAGAAAAATAAACATATGCACATTCATTAGAATAATTATCTGGTGGTACTGTTAATGATCTTTATTTAGCAGATGGAAATAGAATTTTAGACCTGCAAATATAAGAGTCAGAATTCTAGAACATAAGAGCTCAAAGAGAACTTTGAGATAATTTAACCACACTGAAGTCCAGGGAAGTCAACTGACACTTAGATTCACATAGCTAGCAGAGAAACAGCCCAGACTTGTTGAAGGATATGTTTAGAGCCCATTGTACACAGATTATGAATTAGCAAGTCTTTTTATCCTCTTCATTTTCGTTGAATTGTATCTGACGTGAAGGGAATGATCATGAAGCATTAAGACAAAATGAGTAAAGTGAAGAGCTGTGCATTTTGCTTAGTCTATTTGTGGCACCTATGTACGGTTTGGTGTGAAAAGAGGTTGAAACTGGTATCTAAATTGAAATCTTTCGCTATCCATTGCAAATAATAAGTAGTTGATTATGTAACCACTGTGGAAAATTGTATTTTCCTAAGTTGGCAGTAACAATATCTCTCATCCCATGGTTTACAATGTGACCTTACCACTCCCCTCATCCTCATACCTCCTCTACTCCTCACCCTCGACCTCTGTCCCTGCCCTGCCTACACTTGGGTGGTCCTTTGTGACTCCTGGGTGAAAATGATGTATAACTTTGGAGGCTAGGGTCACACAGGGAGATACTGATCTCACCTCTATTTTGGGATGCTTGCTTTTGGGATCCAGTCACTATGCTGCAAGGGAAGATCAGAACACCTAAAGATGCCACTGATAGGTGTTCTAGCTGGAAACTCCTGCTGAGGTGCCATCAAACAGCTGTGTGTGTGTAAAAAATCATGTAAAATAACTCTAGCAGCCACTATCATCTGAGTGCAGCTGCTCATGTGACCCTGTACAAGAATTGCCTAGACAAGCCCCATTTCCCTGCCAAACAATGAGAAATAATAAGACATGACTGAAGTTATTTTTAATTATTAAGGTTTTGAGTTGGTTTGTAGAAAGCAATAGATAAGGAGAATACTACTCCTAAAAACAGAAAGGAAGAAAGGTAGGTAAAAGCAAGTTATTAATATTCTTTAAAAGACAAAAAATAATTTGGAATCAATCAGACTCACATTCTACAGTACAAAACAAATTGATTTCAAAGAAAATGTGAACTATTACCAAAGCTCATAAGGCTCCAGCAAAACCCATAGATAAGATAACATATAATGGGGTGGGGGTCAACAAGATTTTCTAAGCTTGAAATGGGAAATTATGTAAACTCAACATTATTGCATATACATCTCTCTATTTGGCTTAAAAAAATAGGCAAGATGACCTTATGCATCTTTTCCACCTCTAACTTCCACCATTCTATCTTCATCGTGTGGGTGTTCAGTTTGCTGAAAAAGCCAGATTTCAGAACAGCTTTCTTTCAGAAATGATGTCTTTAAAGTTAAGGAAAAAAAGCTTGCCACACTGTAGAAGTGGCAGCTATAAAAATAGACATAAAAATAAATTGAAAATTCATAACAATTGTGCTGAAAAAGACGCACTGGGAATTGAATTACAAAGTAAAATGAACAAAGTGGGCTTTTGATTAAATGAGTGCACCAAAGTATTTACAGTATGATAATATGTTGGAAATGGCTAGAGATATTGCAGAATAAATGAAGAAAACACTACGAGTATAGTGCTAGGAAAGCACCATCTCAAAGCATAAGGCAAGGGTCAGAGAGCTGGGTTAATTCTGTGCTTTAACAGAAAGAACACTCAAAATTGTGCTTAGAAAATGCAGAAAAAATGGGAACACAATATGTCAAAAAAGCTTTGTACTAATAGGAGGATACTAAGGTAGAAAACCAAGGGATTTGGACCAGGTTGTGTAAGATAAAAGTACATTCCTTTCCTTGGCGTGTATCCCACCCCCGCTGTCCTCAGACACATATCAACACCATACGTTCTTAAAGAGCAAAAGTGACTCCATGTTCCTCACTTACATCTGCACAGATGGCAACAATTATTCATCAGTTTCCTAACAGTTTATCTTCTCTTTCTAAGCAAAGGTTGGAGACCTTAGTTGGACTGCAGTTCTAATAATATTTAGGATTTCATTGATGTTCCTCTACTAGTAACTATTTTTGGCTAGCTTAACATCTACTCAGTGCTGCAAAGTATACAGAGGTCTAAAGCCTATAAGCAACTTCTGCCTCGTTAAGGAGACAGAATTAAATTAATATAGAATAATGAGTGCTGGAAAAGCCTACACCATGTTAATAGAAAGAATGCACTGGATAGGAAGTTTGAAATATGGGTGAGAAATGACAGACTGAGAGAGCAAGACATTCTTGACAAGTGCCATGCTTTATACCTGGTACATAGTAGGTGCTCTAGAAATATTTATTGAAAAATTAAGCAAGTAAGGCAAAACATCTGAAAATGGGACTTAAAACTGTGATAGGGAGTAGTCCAGCCTGGCTAGAGAAGTGAAGGCAATGTTTGATGTCAAGGAAAATCCAGATAAAGGAGGCCTGGAAGGAAGGTGATACGTTCATTTTCTATGGTAGAAAAACGGAAATCAATAAAACTGCCTGATACTCAAGAGAGATTACTCTGACAGCAGAATGTGATATGGAACAGAAAGAGAAACTAAGTGAGGTAGCATCAATTTCAGTTCTTTCCTGCCTTGGCAGGCTCGTTGTGAATGTTTGCACTTTGTGCTTAGCAGAGAAAACAACCTCAAAGCAAGATGTGTGTTGTGGAGGAGAGAGTGAGGCTGCTGCAAGAATGTTAGGAAGCACAGCTGGAACTGGCTTTGTGGTTATTCTATGTGGCTGGAAAATGTTGATGTGTAGGCAATTCATTTTGAACCAAGACTTCCAGAAAAATCTCATGAGAAGGCATATGAAATATAGCCTTAGAACTCAAAGGATGAACTGCACTGGAGCTATTGCAGCACAATTGTAAGGAGTATACCCTCTTTATATCATGATGAGTACCAAGAACCAGGTTTTCTTGTCAGAAGAGAGAGGCAACCATATACCTATATTTACCTTAGACATGAGGAACACACCTTACTTGAAAAAATAAACAAGAAAAACCTTTGGTAGGATAATTCCTACATTAAATTTTTTGCATCTTGGTTGATTCATTAAATGTCTGTTATTGGGAATAAGAATCTATATCTGTCATTTCACTGGAAATACAGCAATGTATTTTTGTAAGGATTTGAGATAGACTGCTTGGGTTTGAGTCTACCACTTACTAGTCCCGTGACTTTAGGCAAGCTATTTAACTTCTTTGTTCCTCCATTTCCTTATCTGAAAATGAGATAATTCTAGAAGCTTCCATACAGGGTTATTAGGCAGATTAAACGTTATTAATTACATATGAAGTGCTTAGATTAGCGTATAACTCCTAGGTGGTGATAAATATCGGCTATTACTATTACTATATTAACTTTGTATTTTCTGTGTCTTTCTGCCTAAGGAAGAAACTATTACTATCAATTTTTCTATGGTAGAAAACATAAATGGCTGGTACTAAGTAACATAGTGAATTATTTGATGGCATTCAGAAAGTTCTCCCTTCTCAAACCCTTCTGGTAAAGAGAGTCATATTTTTACTTTTCTGGAACAATGCTTAAAAAATACACTTACTGAGTTGAACAAAACAGAATCATAAATATATTAGTTGCATTTTGCTTTTCCCGTCTGAGAAAGCCCGAAAAATCATTTTCCTTTCCATCTGAAAGGACATCTAAAAGGAACCAGACCATACAATGACACCAAGATGTCTGTACCTGAAGTAAAATGAATCACAGTAGAAAAGGATAATGTCTGAGAGGAGGCTTTAGATATTGTTTTGATTATCCAGTTATTTTCTATGTAAAAGCCACTTGTGTCTTGGAGTGGACCCTGTCATCTGAAAAGCACTTCATCTTGTTGTATGTTCAAAGATTTAAATGGAAGTTGTTGCTTTTGGGAAGCAGCCATAAGGAGAGACTTGGCTGTGTTTAAAAGCCTCAATCCATTTGTCTCCTATTATCAGTGAGTCCCTCCCTTGTGTTACAGGTTTGGCTTCCTCCAGAAGCTAATCCTAACCTGATAATCATAGAATATAAAGTCTTCAAGCATTGTATGCACACAATGTGCCAAGCATATTGTACAGTCACATGTAAGAATATTGACATGTAACTCTCAACAGCAACCTTGCAATGTTGTTATGATTTTTCCAGTCTCACAGAAGAAGAAACAGAACTACAGGGGTTAAGTCCATCGTTCAAAGTCACACAGCTGTAAAGGGAAGGAATAAGAATATTATCTCAATTATTATCACCAACTTCACTGGATATTTTTCTAGCCCTTTCATTTAAACTAATACAACATTTAATAAAAAATGGAAACATAGATTTCAGGGAGTCCAACCTAAACTTGGTCAACATGAAACAAGATTCAAAGACTTGTTACATCACTACCTTTTGTGCCTCCTGCGTATCGATGAGTGTTGTGTGAACTGGTCTTATGCATTTTTAGTTATATAGTAAATTCACTGAAAATTCATTCTTGAGGGCGGGGGTCCCATTTTCCCAAATTATCCTGTGAAAGATTCTTAGTTAGGCTGTAAGGTGAAAAGTGAACCCTGCTCTATTTGCAATAGTGTTAAACTATAAATGAATGCCAAAGTTAAACAAAATGGTGATCTTATATATTACCCTTCGATGCTTTTTACTGACATTTGAAATTCTAAAAATATGTTGTCTCTTGGTTCATGGGGAAAAAAAATGGACATACCACATAGCTGTGAATCTCTCAACTGAGAGGCTCGGTTGACCAAGGTGAAAAAATTCTGTGCAGACACAATTGGCTCCTTCTTTTCCACATCACCAACAACTGCTTTAAAGACTCTAGGAGTATATACAGCATAGGAAGAATGAGGGAGCGTTCCAATTATTTAGGTAACTCAGTTTTTTTTGCTTTGATAGTATTATATGGCATCAGGATATATTTGTTATTGAAGTCTTTTTTACTTATATAACTAACTGCAGAATTCACTCTTTTCATGTACATACTGATATTCATAAAAATTGCTCATATACTGGCCATAAAGCATGGCTCAATATATTTAAAGAATTAAAGTATTACAGGCTCTGTTTTCTGACTACAAAGCAATTACGTTAGGAATGGAAAACAACCATAAAACCAGGAAATAGCAATATATTTGAAAATTAAGAAATAATCATCTAAATAGCATGTGGCTCAAAGAGAAAATCATAATGGATTACACAATATTTCAAATTGAATGGTAATGAAAATAATACATTTCATAACTTATAATATGCTGCTAAATCATCTAGAGGGTATTAAAACATTTTGTTATATATTTTTTATCATGTATAACATGATGTTTTGAAATATATAAATATTATGGAATGACCAAATCAAGTTAATTAAAATATGCATTATCTCACACATTTAGCATATTTTGTGGTGAAAAAATTGGACTTACTACTTTGTATCATTCCTAAAAATAAATTGTAAATATGTCATAAATCTATGTGTAAAAATTGAAACTATAAAGATTTTACAAAATAATATAAGATGGTATCTTCATGACCTAAGAGTAGGGAATGATTTTTTAAATAGGACACAAACCCCACTAACCTTAAATAAAAGATTAATAAATTTAACCTCATTAAACTTAAGAATATCTTATCACCAAGACACAAGTGAAAGGCAACCTAGAGAGATAAAATATACATATACAACACATATAATTGGCTATTAGTATACCTAGAATACATTGACTCAGAATCAGTTAAAAACAAAGAAAAAAACTGGACAGAAGTCACAAAAGAGGAAATTCAAATGACCAAAAAATGTCTTAATCTGATTAGCCATCAGATAAGTGTAAAAAAATTCCATAATGAGGTACTACTATGCACCTAGTATATTGACAAACTTTAAGAAGTCTCATAATCCTAGGGGTTGGTGCGATGTAATGGGAGTATATGTCCATTGTTGGGGGAAGTGTGAATTGGTAAAACCATTCTGAACAAATGTTTAAGAGCTAATTATATTACTAGAAATTCATGATCAGCAATTTTAGTCTCAGACATAAATTCTAGAGAAAGGCATGCTTATGTATAACATACCTATTCAAGAATATTCATAACAGCACTATTGGTAACAAACCCTGGAAATAATATCAATAACCATCAACAGTAGAACAGTAGAAAAACAGTATATTTTTCATTGTATAAATAACAGAATGAATTGCACATTCACACAACAGCATTAATGAATTTTAGTGGTATAATGTTGAGGAAAGGAGATAACAGAATGCATGATTCCATTTATAAAAATTTAAAAATAGGTAACATCAAGCAACATTGGTTAGGAATTATAACGTGATAGTAATACTTCAGAGAAAAATCAATAAAGTGATTATAATAAAATTCAGAATGGTGGATCCCACTGGGGATCGGAAGGACAGGGAAGAAACAGGAATTTCTGAGATACTGGTAATATATTTTTTGATCTGAGAGAAGTTTACAGAGATTTTTTTTTTTTGGCTTTGTCATTAAATAACATAAATAAATAATTAATGTTTTAGATATTATTTAGGCATATTTATTCATTACACTATAAAATTGTTTTATTCGTGATGAATGAAATGGAATAAAATTAAACTTTATCTCAAATAAATATAAATTAAGGAAAGAATGTTCATTATACCTGTTAAAATGAGAATCACAAACTAAAACCTTTTGCACAGCAAAGGAAATGATCAACACAGTGAAGAAACAATATACGGAATGGGAGAAAATATTTGCAAACTATGCATCTGAAAAATGGTTAACATCCAGAGTGTAAAAGTAACTCAAACAACTTACTAGCAAAAAAACAAATAAGCCCATTGAAAATGGGCAAATACTTAAATAGACAATAGATGTATGAAAATATGTTCAACATCACTAATCAGGGAAATGCAGTTCAAAACCACATTGAGCTATCATCTCACACCTATCAGAGTGGCTATTACTACAAAAACAAAAAATAAATGCTGGCATGGATGTGAGAAAATGGGAACGCATACATTGTTGTTGGGAATGTAAATTAGTACAGCCATTATAAAAAACACTATGTGAGTTCCTCAAAATATTAAAAATATAATTACTATATGATCCAGCAATCCTACCACTGAGTATATATTCAAAAGAAATGAAATCAGTATGTCAAAGAGATAAATTGACTCCTATATTTATTGCAGCACTCTTCATTAATAGCCAAGATATGGAACCAGCCTAAATCAACAGACGAATGGATAAAATAATACTTAGCCATAAAAAAGAATTAAATCTTGTCATTTGTGGCAGCATGAATGAACCTAGAGGGCATTATGTTAAGTGAAATAAGCCAGGCACAGGAAGACAAACACAGCATGATCTCACTCATTTGCAAAATTTAGAAAAGCTGATCTTATAGAAGCATGGAGTAGAATATTGATTACCAAAGGCTGGGGAGAAAAATGGCCAACAGAGACAAAATTACAGATAGAAGGAATAAGTTCTGGTTTTCGATTGCACAGTAAGGTGATTATAGTCAAAAATATTGTAATTGCATATTTCAAAATAACTAGAAGAGAGAATTTTTAATGTTCCCCAAACAAAGAAATGATAAATGTTTGAAGTGGTGGAGAAGTAAATTATTCTGATCTGGTCATTTACTATGTATACACGTATTGAAACATCATAGTGTACTCTATAGTACAATTATTAGGTGTAAATTAAAAATAAAATTAAACTTTAAAAGTTTGAAGTTAAAAAAATAAGAACCAGTGATTCTATTTTGCCATTTTTTTTTTTTTTGAGATAGAATCTCGCTCTGTCACCCAACTTGAAGGGCAGTTGCATGATCTCGGTTCACTGAAACCTCCGCCTCCCGGGTTCAAGTGATTTTCCTGCGTCAGCCTCCCAAGTAGCTGGGCTTACCGGTGCCCACCATCATGCCTAGCTAATTTTTGTATTTTTAGTAGAGATGGGGTTTCACTATGTTGGCTGGGCTGATCTCGAACTCCTGTCCTCGTGATCTGCCCACCTCAGCCTCCCAAAGTGCTGGGATTACAGGGGTGAGCCACCGCACCTGGCCTTACTTTGCTAATTTTTAATAGAACTTTGCAATTTATAAAAATACTATTTAGTGTCCTATGGGGAAAAAAAATTCATTTAACACAGTATAGCTTTGCTGAATGTCTCTGGTTTGGTTAGATAAGTGAAATAAAATATTTTATTCAGATGATATCAGATAAATTTTGATATTAAGAATTTAGATTTTTCAGTTAGTGCCTAGACAAATGATTAGAAAAAAAAAAACAACAACAAAAAGAGATGCACTATCAAATACTTAAGAAAGCAGGATATTTTAAATAATAAAAAGTACTTCTAAGTGTTCGTTGGCATTCACTTAATAACTCATAGTGCCATAAAAAATGAATCACTTCAGCTAGCATTCTTATTCTTCCTAGATGTATAATAAAGTAGAATGAAGAACACATCACTAGTGGAATTTGCCAATGTTTATTTGTTTATCAACATATATAATCAAAAAGTATTTATTGAGTGAATTATATGTATTCTGTACTGTTCTAAGTGCTGTGGTTAGAGCTATGGATAAAACAGTCAAAAACCCAGTCACCCCTGAAGTTTGCATTCTTGTTTGGAAAAGAGGTAATCAACAAATAACTAAAATCATGTCAGGCAATGATAAGTACTACGAGGACAAAGCAGTATGGAGGGGCAAACTCAGAGTGAGGATGCAAATTCAGGTAAGATGGACTGCTGAATGCTGGTCTTCGTGCAGTCAGTTTGTTGGTTTGCTGGGTGGGTGGAGGAAATTCCTGAGAAAGCAAATGAATTTCCCAATGTTGAGGAAGTCTTTTGGAGTCTGGAAGATTGGGCACTATTCAGGTTTGGGGCAGTACAAAATCTGCTTATGGGGAACATTTCTATTAGAGCCTCAAATAAACCTGAAGATATAATGAAATAATTCACGGTCCCATTTTAAATTTAGACTTTCCATAAACTAGTTTCAAATCAGAGGTTGTGGGTCTCATTTATATACTCACATAAAGCCATGAGCTTTTTATTTGCTAAGGAAAGTAGCTTAGAAGTAGCATATAACTCAGGAGTGAACTACAAACTTTTTTGTCCTAACTCTTACTGTTGAGATTATTTCTAAATAATATATTTTTTTCTTATTCCTGACTGAAAAAGAACAGGAAACTGAGATAATTAAATGTTTTGTAGGGATGTGAGATCCTCATATGATGTAACATGATTTTTCATTTTATTGTTTTAGCTTTAGAATTTGGGAATACATGTGCTTGTTTGTTACATGGATATTACATGCAAAAGAGAGGGGGTTGGGGTTCTAGAGTACCCGTCACCTGAATATTGAACATTGTACCCAGCAGATAGTTTTTCAGCTCTCATCCTTATCTCACTAGACCTCGTCCCTTTTGGAGCCCCCATAGTCTGTTATCTCCATTTCCCCCCAATCCCCATGTTGATCAAATATTCTCTCCATTTTTATGTCCAACTGTACATGTTGTTTAGCTCCCACTTGTAAGTAAAAGTATATAATATTTGATTTTCTGCTTCAGAGTTAACTCACTTAGGATAATGTCCTCCAGCTCCTTCCATGTTGCTGCAAAGAACATAATATCATTCTTTTATTGGTTGCATAATATTCCATAGCATACATATCTATATATGCACACACATACACACATATCTATACACACAAATACATGTTTGTGTGTGTATATATATATATCTCTCACATTTTCTTTATTCAGTCAACTGTTGGTGGATACTTAGGTTGGTTCCATGACTTTGCTATTGTGAATATTGCTCCAATAAGCATGTGAGTGCAGGTGTCTTTTTGATAAAACTATTTATTTTCCTCTGGGGAGATACCCAGTAATGCGATTGCTGGGTCAAATGGTAGCTGTGTTTTAAGTTGTTTGAGAAATATCCAAACTGCTTTCTACCATGGCTGAAATAATTTACATCCCCACCAACAGAGTATAGTTTTCCTTGTAGAGATCTTTCTCCTCCTTGGTTAAAGGTATTCCTAGGTATCTTACTGTAGCTATTGTAAATGTGATTGAGTTATTAATTTTGTTCTCAGCTTGAACATGATTCACATATAGAAATACTACTGATTTTTGTACATTGTTTTTGTATCCCGAGACTACTAAAGTTGCTTATCAATTCTGGGAGTCTTCTAGAAGAGTCTTTAGGGTTTTCTAGGTATATGGTCATGTTGTCAGTGAACAGAGATAGTCTGACTTCTTCTTTTCCAATTTGGATGCCTTTTATTTCTTTCTCCTGTCTGGCTACTCTGGATATAGGACTTCCAGTACTATGCTGAATTAGAATGGTGAGAGTAGACATCCTTTTCTTGTTCCAGTTCTTAGCGGAAATGATTTCAACTTTTTCCCATTCAGTATAATGTTGGATGTGTGTTTGTCATAGATGACTTTTCTTATTTTCAGGTATGTTCCTTTGATACCTAGTTTGTTGAGGATTTTTTTATAAAGGGATGTTGAATTTCATAGAGTCATTTTTCTACATCAATTGAGACGATCATATAGTTTTTGTTCTTACCTCTGTTTATGTGGTGAATCAAATTTATTGATTTGTATATGTTGAACAATCCTTGCATCCCTGGATTAAAGCCCACTTGCTTATGGTGAATTACCTTTTTGACACACTGTTGGAGTCAGTTTGCTAGTATTTTTTTTTTTTGAGAATTTTTTCATCTATATTAACCAGGGATATTGTCCTGCAGTTTTTTTGTTTTGTTTTGTTCTTGCCTGATTTTGGTATTAAGGTGATACTGGATTCATAGAATGAAAGTATAATTGACCTATTTCCTTAGTTTCCTCTCAAAAATTGCCATCACATTTTTAAAATTATTATTATTATTATTATACTTTAAGTTCTAGGGTACATGTGCATAATGTGCAAGTTTGTTACACATGTATACTTGTGCCATGTTGGTGTGCTGCACCCATCAACTCGTCATTTACATCAAGTATAACTCCCAATGCATTCCCTCCCCCCTCCCCCCTCCCCATGATAGGCCTCAGTGTGTGATGTTCCCCTTCCCGAGTCCAAGTGATCTCATTGTTCAGTTCCTACCTAGGAGTGAGAACATGCGGTGTTTGGTTTTCTGTTCTTGTGATAGTTTGCTGAGAATGATGGTTTCCAGCTGCATCCATGTCCCTACAAAGGACACAAACTCATCCTTTTTATGGCTGCATAGTATTCCATGGTGTATATGTGCCACATTTTCTTAATCCAATCTGTCACTGATGGACATTTGGGTTGATTCCAAGTCTTTGCTATTGTGAATAGTGCCACAATAAACATACATGTGCATGTGTCTTTATAGCAGCATGATTTATAATCCTTTGGGTATATACCCAGTAATGGGATGGCTGGATCATATGGTACTTCTAGTTCTAGTTCCTTAAGGAATCGCCATACTGTTTTCCATAATGGTTGAACTAGTTTACAATCCCACCAGCAGTGTAAAAGTGTTCCTATTCCTCCACATCCTCTCCAGCACCTGTTGCTTCCTGACTTTTTAATGATTGCCATTCTAACTGGTGTGAGATGGTATCTCATTGTGGTTTTGATTTGCATTTCTCTGGCCATCACATTTTGTTTTGTCCTCCATAGCTACTGAGTTCATCTGGATATAGGAGAGTGATAATGTAAAAGAAAGTAGTTATAATTCATAGTGAATATTATCTGTTGTGTGACTTTGAAAGACATCAGGAGTTTCTTTAGTTAAACAAAATTTTCTAAATACTTGAGACTGAGTAAGGCTGGGCTGATCAAAGCTACAAATGGAAACCAAAAAGGCTCTTCTGAACTAGATTATGGGAAGTGTTCTATTGGGAAGCTGAGAGTTGTACAGATCGTGCACTGTACATCAATGACTCAAGTAGCTACCCAGTTTCTCTCCTCTCTGCTCTCCGTGGGTCCCATTGCTTCCCTGGTGAATCCCAGCATGATTTCTTAAATAATCCAATTAATGTTAGTACTTACTTGGTGCTTTATTTCCTCTATGTGAGAGAAGTGCACACTGTCTGCTTCTAGTCAGCCATCTTGAGCTGGAACCACACCATTGTTTTAAATAGCATTCAATAAATCTTTTGATGTGATAGTGCAGTAAGCTGAATATGTAACAGGTTCAGAATTTCCTCTGAAATGTGTCAAGATGATCTTTATTTTAATGTGCCTCTCTCTCCTAAAACTGGAATACAGCAAATGAAACTAGACAAATAAATGAATATAAGTATTTTCAAAATCTGATTGAGTAAAGAGTAAAAAGTTGAGGCTAACTTGTGGGGCCTAGAGGCAATGCACATACATGTTTAAAAACTTTTTAGATTTCATTTCCTTTTTAAGAAATATTCAGATTAATATCTTGACATCTTCATTGGAGGCTTTTATAACTTAACTGGAAGTCTAAGTGAAACTAAATTCCTTTAGATGAAATTAAATCCTGTTTGTACTTTTTTAGTACTTAATGAAGACTTACACAACCAGAAAGAAATAATTTCAGTAATTGAATACATTCTTGAATTTATTAAATCGACTAATCTCTATTTTTTCAGTTGCCTCTCAAAAATTGCCATCACATTTTGTTTTGTTCTCCTTAGCAACTGAGTTCATACTGGATATAGGAGAGTGATAGTGCAAAAGAGAAGTGGTTACAATTTTGCTTACATATGTTGGGCACTATTAACCTTGTACGTAGCTGCTTTGACTTGATGAGAAAATATCATAATCATTGGGCCAAGAAAGAAAGAAAGGAACCGAATAGCTACAGCTCTCAGTATAAGAACATGTTTCTCAGCAGTGAGGATGTCCCCTGGGATACAAGAATAATGGAGACTTTGCAGGCCTGGGGAACTTAAAGGATCTGCTTATGCAAAGCAGTTCCATTTGAGCACACATGAGCAAGTGGTTTTTGCATAAACTGCTACCGTTTCTGGATGGTTTTTCCACTTTGGCTCCCTATGGATGGGTTCTATGAGACCATCTTCTCATACTCCAATACCTCAGAACAGCTCCTTAGTCTTTGGAAAGAGATGCATATGGAGAGAATAAATCTTAACTCATGGCTTCTGTTAATGTACTGGGAGGTGAACAATTGCAAGTTATTCAATTAATATGTAACCAAGAACCTGGAAATGTATCAGCATGGAATTCAAGATTGTACTGTTAATTGAAGTCTTGCATTTTGCTCATACCTACAAATTAAAACTCTTCAGTTAAGGCATTTGAAGATAATAGAGAACAAAATCCAACTGAAAGGAAAGAGATGTTTTCCTCGGCCACAGCGGTAGGCATATTACAACATTTGGACAATGGATTTGGCTTTAAGCTTTCATATAGCTGGGAGTGACTGTGGGGTTCTAGAGTTTTTGGTTTCTGACAACAGAAAACAAACACATTTATTTGTAGCAAAAAAATAATTCCTAAATTGAAATGGCAGCAAGAATCTATCATATGTATAGTGGCATCATAGGTCCTAACTTGGTCTAAAAAAATCTTTTTATCTATGTGAAAACTGGTGCTTTGAGAAATTAATTAACAATGAATGAAAATATTTGTACCTATTCTTGGTTATTTCTCTGTGAGGGATTTCTAAAGATGTATGTAACAAGGAGAAAACACTGATTTGCTAATAAGGTAATGCGAATTTTGGAGTTAGATGTGACTTTATGAACTAGATAGTCAAATATCCTTGATTCCCCAGATGAAGAAACTAAGACCCACAGAAGTTGAAACAACAAGAAAAGACCAGAAGTTAATAGAAGAGGTCAGAAGAGTAACAGGATTGTGAAAAGGGCTTTTCTATTTAGCACAATTCTGGGAGAGTGAACTCCAAACACAAATCTCTCTTGACATACCCCTAAAATCCTCTAAATGTACCCAATCAAAATGGTCAGTGCTGGGCATGTTGGCTCATGCCTGTAATCCCAGCACTGTGGGAGGCTGAGGTGGGAGGATTGCTTGAAACCAGGAGTTTGATACCAGCCTGGGCAACAAAGTGAGGAACAATCTCTACAAAAAAATAAAAATAAAATACCCAGGCAGAGTGACAAAGCACCTGTAGTCCCTGCTTCTTGGGAGGCTGAGACAAGAAGATTGCTTAAGCACAGACATTAGAGGCTGCAGTAAGCTATGATCATACCACTGTACTTCAGCTTGGGTGACAGAGTGAGAATGTATCTAAAAAATAGCGTGTTGGGTTTTTAAAAATATATGTATATAAAATAGAAAGCAATTAATTATTAAGCACATTACCACCACATTTAAGTTGTCAATAAGACATTTGCTATCAAAATGTGAAATTCTTTTTTTTTTATTATTATACTTTAAGTTCTAGGGTACATGTGCATAACGTGCAGGTTTGTTACATATGTATACTTGTGCCATGTTGGTGTGCTGCACCCATCAATTCGTCAGCACCCATCAACTCGTCATTTACATCAGGTATAACTCCCAATGCAATCCCTCCCCCCTCCCCCCCTCCCCATGCAAAATGTGAAATTCTTAAAACAGGCCATTACACAGAGCAATAACGTAAAAGGACTAGAGATCTGAGAAGACCACCTTTGTTGGAGGAGAAAGTTAGAAATAGAGAATCAGTATCACTTAGAATGAGATTGAGAGCAAATGACAGTCTCCAAGTAAAGCCTTTGTTAGAATAATCGAATTTTATATTCACATAACTATCACCATGTGGCTGCAGGTCTGCAAGTATAATAGAGAGGGAGTGTCAGAAGGGACTGAGTAAGGATAATTGCGCTAATTGTTTTCAATTGAATCCACATGATTTAATTACATCCCACTGGGTCCCTCCCATGACTCGTGGGGATTATTACAATTCAAGGTGAGATTTGGGTAGGGACACAGAGTCAGACCATATCAGGGAGTTTGTCTATATTATAAAGTCATGAGACCGGTGTTCTTTATGATCACCGGATATATCTTTAGAATGAGTATACATGTATTCTAATAAATCCACTTAGAAGAAAAATATTCATCTAGTGAGGCAAGTAGGTTTAAATTAAAATATTCTCAGCACTTTAGTATGAAAGAATTGATTCTTGACAATGGCTAATTAAAGTTATTAATCTTCAAACAATTTTATTTCCTTATAAATGTGGGTCTAAGAAAGAAACATGTTTAGTGTTACAACTGCAGGGTCAAAATCAGCAATTTGAGTTTGGTTGTCATTCAGACAAAAACTTGGAGGACTTTTTGTTGTGAATCTACAATCAGGGAAGAACCACAGGATGAAGAATTTAGTGCAGGTTAGGTAAGTTCACACATTTTAGAGTCCAGTATATCTTGTACAAAGTTGGGGTGCAAGTACAAACTGAGACTACAAGTGCTACATGAGGTGAAAACATAAGAAAGCAGAAAATATATTTTTAAAAGCGAAATTGCCAACTATTCCATGCCTCATATCTATTTTTGCAAGAGATAAATCTGCATGAGCAAAAGATGGGAGCAGACCCTCTCTGCATTAATTGCTCAAAAAGTAGACTTAGAGGCCCTAATAAAGAAGTTGTAGACATCTGAATTCTATAGGCCTAATGAAGATTTTCCTTTACCACCTGATTTGTATGAGCAAGAAATTTGGAAGGAATGAATGATAAACAGTTGTTACCACCTGATTTGTATGAGCAAGAAATTTGGAAGGAATGAATGATAAACAGTTGTCCTACGGCTATTTGTGAATAACAGAAACATATTCAAATGAATTTATTAAACAAAAAATGAAGAGGTAATTAGTCATCAGGATATAAGGAACACAAGGAGAACCTGGTGAACTAGAACCAAGAACAGAAAAGCCTTCTGGAGGAAGATCCCACTTTATCAGTAAACACTGCTTCTGGGCCGCATGGTTGCTCATTTCCACTTCCCTTTGTGGGTCACCTTTATTATCTTCTCTTTACTGATTGACCTTTATTCACCACGTGCACATGGCTAAAGTGGCCACCTTCGCCACCCCTAACTGGTTTTTCTCTCCCTAATCAGCCCAGATATTTAGGGGCAATGGACAAAAGTTTGGGTTATGGAATTTAAAAAAATTTTCAGGGTTGATTAGCTAGGGTGGGTGAGCTATTTGCAGTAGGCTGAGGAGACCAACAAAAATATGTGGACCCCAGAGTAGATTAGGTTACTGCATCACATTATGTCGTCAGCTAGTTACCATGTTGCCTTGTTTTCTCAAGTTAAATATACTCTAGAAAATGTTATATTGATTGTCATTCATAGCTTGTTAAGGAAGGTATTTCACCCATATATAGACTCGGGAAGGGGAACATCACACATCGGGGCCTATTATGGGGAGGGCGGAGAGGGGAGGGATTGCATTGGGAGTTATACCTGAGGTAAATGACGAGTTGATGGGTGCTGACGAGTTGATGGGTGCAGCACACCAACATGGCACAAGTATACATATGTAACAAACCTGCATATTATGCACATGTACCCTAGAACTTAAAGTATAAAAAAAAATTGAGAACAATTTCAATTAAAAAAAAAGTTTATTTAAAGTTAATTGTCAGAATTATAACACCTATTATATAAAAATGCTTATTTGGGAATAGTGCATCTGATTTCTATGGTTTTGCATTTCAGTACTGGAACAGATAATTATACTTGAAGTTCTAGGGTACACGTGCATAACGTGCAGGTTTGTTACATATGCATACATGTGCCATAATACACCAACATGGCACATGTATACATATGTAACAAACCTGCACGTTGTGCACGTGTACCCTAGAACTTAAAGTATAATAAAAAAGAAAAAAGGAAAAAAAAAAAGAAAAGACTGCTGTGACAGAGCTAGCCAAAGGATGATTTCCCTTCCACAGTGTGAAATTGTTTCTAGGAAGGAGCTGTCCAGCAAGGGACTGACTATCCCAGGAGCCTGGCATCTAGGTGAGACTGTATCCTAGTTCTTGCCACTGTTGAAACACAGTGCTATTCTTAAAGCCACCGTTGAAACACAGTGCTACTTGTTAAAGATGACAGAGCCGCTGTCAGCCTGGTCCCGTGAGTGCGTACATGAACCAGGGACATTAAGAAAATAATTCTGCTGAAGAAAATAACTTTACCATATTTTTGAAATTTATTTTCCTCCAAAGCAACGAGTGAGTCTTAACATGCAAGTAAACTTGGGAAAGTGAGAATTTGTTCTAAAATCATACTAAAGTATAAAATCACCGTTATTTAAAGTGTGGTCTGAAAATCACATGAGGACTGTTTGATGCTAGCCAGTGAGGGATAAGGGGGTTGCCCTGGAATGTAGATCAACTATATCACCAAGCACACTGTTTAGTTCAGCTGACTTTTTTTTTTTTTTTTTTTTTTAAATAGGGAGACTGTTTGCTGAAGGAAACAATGTGTTGATTTATATTCTGACATACACACCTGAGTTTGTCATGGACCAGTACTTTGAGTAGCCTTGCTATAAATGACCCGTATTAGAACTGCTATTGAAAGCAAGTTTATTTTATTCTTTAAACCAACGTAACATATGGACATACTAAAAAAAATGAATAGCATATAAAGGAGGCATAGACTGAAAAGAAAAAAAGTTTCTTTTCTCAGAACACTCATACACTGTTGGTGGGAATGTAAATTAGTTCTGCCACTGTGGAAAGTAGTTTGGAGATTTCACAAAGAACTAAGAATAGAACTACCATTTGACCCAGGAATTTCATTACTGGGTATATATCCAAGGAAAGTAAATCATTCTACTAAAAAGACACATGCACCTGTATGTTCATTGTAGCACTATTCACAATAGCAAAGACATGGAATCAACCTAGGTGCCCATTGATGGTGAACTAGATAAAGAAAATGTGGTACATATATATCATGGAATGCTACATAACCATAAAAAGAATGAACTTATGTCATTTGCAGCAACATGAATGCAGCTGGAGGCCATTATCCTAAGTGAACTAATGCAGAAACAGAACACCAAATACTGCATGTTCTCACTTATAAGGGGGAGTTAAACACTGGGTACATGCAGACCTAAAGATGGGAACAATAGACACTGGGGACCATACGAGGGTGATGAGAGGAAAGGGAAGGCAAGCGTTGAGAAACTACTATTGGGTACTGTGCTCACTACCCGGATGATGGGTACAATACACCCCAAACCTCAGCATACACAATACAGCCTTGCCTATGTACCCACTGAATCTGAAAGAAAAGTTGAGAAGAAAAAAGAAAAAACTTCTTCTCTCCTTCATCTCACAGGTCACTCAAGTTCTTCTCCCCAAATTAATCACTATAACCAATTTGTTGTGTATCCAGAAAATATCATGGGTATAACTGCATATATAAGTATACACTTATAAAATGTACACAAACAGAATTACAGTATGCACACTCTTTGGTGCCTTGCTTTTTCATTCAATAATACTTCTTAGAAATATTTATATATTAGCAAATATAGACATATTTCATTCTATTTGAGGACTGTGTAGTATAGGTATTCCATTATGTATGTGTATTATCATGTAAGTAACTAGCTAGTCTCTGTGGATGTATAACATGTTTCTAGTTTTTTAATATTACAAAAAATATTTCAATGAATAGAATTATACATTGAGAAAATTGTTTACTTTTGAGAGTATATAACATGGAATCTCTATGTCAAAAGGAATGTACATATGAAATGTTTACAGATGTTGTCAATTTTCCCTTCAAAAAATGGTGCCTCTATATTATATATTATTTTCCAAATGAATATGAGAATACTTTTTCTCTACCTCCACATGGAAGCTATTATTTAATGGTAACACTTTAGCCAAGCTGATAAGTGAATAAAGTTACTTAAATTTGAAGTGCTTAATTTATGAGTGTGGGTGAACTTTCTTCCCTAAAGAATTATATCACAGAAGTCCAGCTCAGGTAAACAAATTACAGGCAGAACACCCAAGGAAATGGACCGAGAAC
This sequence comes from Macaca mulatta, assembly GCF_049350105.2. Taxonomy (NCBI): domain Eukaryota; kingdom Metazoa; phylum Chordata; class Mammalia; order Primates; family Cercopithecidae; genus Macaca; species Macaca mulatta. Next base: position 113,210,439 of record NC_133409.1, read on the forward strand.
TGAAAAGTCAATGGGAAAAAAAGAGTTCTCCCTCATGGACGTAAAGGTTCTCATTTCTGTTTCTCTCTGCATATTTGCATGCTTTCTGTCTCTCTCTCTCGATCATTTCTTTTCTTCTGCTGAACAGGCACATGTCAAAGACAATAATGCTCCACAGCACCAGAGTTCAAGCGAAACAGAATGTTTGATATTTTTATGTCAGATTCCTAAAATGAGAAAGTGATTGGTAACACACAGTATCATGAACATGGACATAGGGTCTGTTACCTGCCCACTGTGGCTTCAGGAGTAAGAGAAAGAGCGTGAGTGGTGGATTACAAATATACTTGAAAGGCCATCTATGGCAGGGATTTCCTGCAATAGTTGTACACAATGTTGACTCATCACCTAGGATTGTTCTGCCTCTTATATATTTTTTAAATTTTATAATTATTTAACTTTTTTGTGGGTAAGTAGTAGTTATATGTATTTATGGGGTATATGGGATGTTTTGATACAGGCATGCCATGTGAAATAAGCACATCATGAAGAATGGGGTATCCATTCCCTCAAGCATTTATCCTTTGAGTTACAAACAATCCAGTTACATTCTTTAGGTTATTTTAAAATATACAATTACATTATTATTTACTATGACCACTCTATTGTGCTATCAAATAGTCTTATTCATTATTTCTATTTTTTGTGCCCATTAACCATCCCCACCTTCTCCCAACCCCTCACTGGTGCTTATATGTTAATCTTCAGTATCACATCCTATCACAGCCCATCTCCCTAGCTTTTTTTCACTTCCTAACTACCATTACAAATACGCTCTTCAAATGTAATATATGCTCTTCATATGCTATTTGACACTTCTCCTTCCTCCCTCCTCATTATTTTCTTCGCCCACACCTCTTGTTCAAATGTACAAATTGTCACTTCCAAGGTCTAAAAATTATACATGACAACGGTGAGTGTATTCAATCATCATCTTTCTTTGCTGTGCAACAGACTCCGAGCACTGCCAGAAAATGTTCTTAAAGCAAATGGATTGTACAGAGGATGAAGGTTTTAAAACTTTTATGTTTCATGTTGGGCAAGACAACCCCGTGCCTCATCCTTATTCACAATATTTTCTCAAGCCAAACTTTCAGCCTCTTCTTGAGTCTCTGACTCTAGGAAACTACCACTTTGTTACAGGGTGGTCTCTCTTAAACATGCACCCACTCATATCCTTTCTTTTGCTTAAAATAACTAAGAACTCATTTCTACACTAATTCACCAAGTCAAAAGTCCTCAGCATTTTGTACAAGACCCTTCATGGAGTGTCTCCTACTTACCTCCTGCCATGATACATTTCCATATGCACCTCCTATTTCAGCCAAACAAGTCACGGAGAGATCTCACGAAGCCCCAGTCTCTCACAGTACTCTGTCTTTGCACTTCGCATTTCATCGTTTTTGAATGTCATCTCTTCCTTCCTGTGTGTGATGGGCTTCTCCTCAGCCCCTCTGTACGGTCCACGAGTAACCTACTCAGAGAAGCCCTCCTGCCTTCCCTCCACTCCCAGGCCACACTTACCCTATTAGAGTTAGGTTATTTCTCTTCTCTTCCACCCAGAGTGTCCTTTATTTATTTCTCTACTCCCTGTCTAGTCCCCATCCTACAACTATGCACCCTAGAGTGCAAAGTTTACATCTCAAAACCTGAAAAATAACAACTATCCCAATAATACTCAGTAAATGTTTATGGAATGGATGGACAGATGGGCTTCTAATATGAAGAACAGGACATTCAGTTTAGTTAATTGGGGGAGTTGGAGACAAGTCGGGGTGCCTATTACTCAGTATGTAATATTCTGCTCTCCGGTTTGGTAATTTCACTAAAATCAGTAACCTAAAACCAACAACAAAAAGTCATAGCCTGCTTAAAAGAGAGGAACAACCTTTCCTCAAGTTTGCTATTTCAACAATAATTTAAGAAAATCATCTTTTTACTACCTGTAGGTGTCACATGGGACTGACATTGTGGTGTCTCTACCTTCTGCCTTCCTTCATTCCCAGTAAGGAAATAAGGGAGATATGCTGACATTTTGATAGAGTGGAAATCAATACCAATATTTCCAGCATTACCTACAGAGACAGAGAGTTTTCCAGGCTGGCAGGCTTTACTGCAACTTCTGAAGGTGTTAACATGTCAAGAGAAAGACTGTGTTAACCAGAGCCAGCAGAACCTTACAGAAGCAAAGGGAAAAAGGCAGATACAAAGGAGACCGCAGGTCTGTGTTTCACAAGCACCTGGGATGTTTGTTAGAAATGTTGATGACCGGCCCCACCTCCATCCTAGTAAATCAGAATATCTGGGAATGGAGCCCACAAATTTGAATTTAGCAAGCTTCTTGGATGTTTTTTCAGCCCATTAACTTGTGGAAATACTAATTCAGATATGGCTTTCTCCAGAGCTGAAGGGGGAAGTGCCTCACTATGGAGAAATGAGTATACCAGGCTGAGTAAATCAGCCTGATGCCCTTTAAACTATCAGATCACAAGTCCTACTTTCCCTATTTTGATTTCATATTTACAGCATAATCTCTGACAATTTAGCTTCCATGCAACTTAACCTACTGGAGGAAATTGCGCAGGTAAAGCTCATATGGATTTTGATCCTTTTTACGATCCTTTTTATGATGTCTTCATTGCAAATTTACAAATTATCAATGGTTGTTCCATTTAATAATGTCTCATGAGTTTTTTTCCTGTGAATTGAAACTCCGAGTCTGATCAATTAGCTGGTAATTATTGAGCTATATTGAGCTTGTGAACATACAGAGCTGGAGATAGACCCTCGATTACCACTGTGTGTGTCTTTCTTGTGGAGCATTCCTGGCCTCCTCCTAACATCTTTTCTACCCTACCTCCAACTGTCTCATCTTTCTCAAACACATAATGAATTTATGGTGGCTTTATCTGAAGAAATCAATACTCACAAAACATCTGCCCATGTTGTACTATTTTATAGAGTAGGGTTAAAAATCATGCTCCTTAATAAATTCAAAGACAGAATCTACCTTCTATCTTTCCTGTAGGGGTAAGGCCCAACTCTGAAAGAATAATGTTTAACTAGGGGTGATTTTGCCTGGTGATTTTAACCAGGAGACATTTGACAAGGTCTGTTGATATTTTTGATCCTCACAACTGCAAGATGCTATTGGCATCTAGTGGAAGATGCCAGGGATGCTGCTAAATGCCTTAAAACACACAAGACATCTCCCTACAAAATATTATTGGAATTATTGGGTACAGTGGTAGATGGGACTCCTCTGTACCTTCTGCTCGAATTTTATACTGCTCTAAAAAGTGAAATCTATTAAAAATTATCTAGCCCCAAATGTCAATAGTACCAAGGTTGAGAAACCCTGTCCTGAAGGAAGCCATGTGAGTTCTTTCCTACTTCTGAACCTACTTTCAATTTTTATGACAATGTTAGCTATTGTAAAGGAGAGCAATTCTGTGTACATATGCTTCCAAAGTGAGTTCAAATGTACATTTCTTTTTTTTCAAATCAGAAGATGATGCTATACTTTAGTAACATATGCTGCACAACATCACCCTCAAGATGAAGCCATTTAGCTATACCACAAATATGAGCCATGCTGAGGTGAGAATGAAATTCACTTTTAAATGAACACACTTATGCCAACAGAGGTAAACTAAATTAGAAGTATGCGATGAGAAATTTGGTCTCAGAATTTGGCTATGAGGGATGACCTACTTTGTAGGGGGCGGGGGGGGGTTCGTTTTTGATTTCCAGAATCTGTGTGTTTCCCTCATCACATGAGTCTTCCATACCCACACATCTTGTAGACCATATGGTGCTCTTTTGGAATGACTTTCATTTGATTTTCTCCTTTTTAGAGAATTTTTTTTTTTTAAAATTTTCACTCTGTCAGAAAGTGCAGAGGTCCTCGAGGAAGGGTCTTTTGTCAAAATGCTCTTCTTAGTAGTAGCGACCTCTGATGATTCCACTAGGATTCTTAGCAGAATAATATATCTTCTGAAACAAACAAACAAACAAAACAGAAGTATACCGTACTGGTGAAGCTTAGAAAAGCATTTTATATAACTTGTTTGGAGGAAGGAAAGAACCCACTCTTCATTTGGGGTTAGGACTTCGTTAGCTTTCTCATGGGGAAAATTCACAGATTTCTTTTAGGCAGGGGTTGTGTGGTGGGGAAAATGGACAAGCACGGAGGTGAGTTAGGGGTTAAGGATGGGAGAATACAAACGTCACTTACTGAGGAGTTACTGAGTGCAGACCTCAGCGCCATGGAAGAAAGACACTTGACAAAGTCACTTGTGACCTGAGATGTTCAGCATTGAGAAAGATGAGAGAAAAATGGCTCACTACTTCTTACAAGGACCAACCCAAATATGAGGGAACTTCAAAAAATTCATGGAAAAAATGGAATTAAAAGACAAAAATTGCAAACTTTATTTTTCAACATAAGCCGAATCAAGTTCAAGACACTTTTGAAAGTGTCTTGATATCAGCCATGATATCAAGAATGACTAAATGATATCAGCCATTTAGTCCATCCCTAAAGAAATGAGAGTTAGGAATGTAGCCAAGTCAATGCCAACTTTTTTTTTTACATTAGAAACTGAAGAAAAATGATGCCTTTTAAAGATGTGTTAAATATTAGGAAACAAAAATAAGTCAGAAGAATTTAAATCAAGACTGTAAGGTGAAAGCCTAATGATTTTCCATCAAAACTTTCACAAAATCGCCCTTGTTTGATGAAAGGAATGAGCAAGAGCATTGTCATGGAGGAGGCAGACTCTCCGGTGAAGCTTTCCCAGGAGTTTTTCTTCTAAAGCTTGGCAAACTTCCTTAAAACACACTCATAACAAGCAGATGTTATTGTTTTTGCACCACCCCCTTGCCCCAGCCCCGGGAAAGTCAACACACAAAATGCCTTCAGCATCCACCAAAACTGCCATGACCTTTGTTCTTGGTTAATCTACTTTTGCTTTGACTGGACCTCTTCCACCTCTTCGTAGCCATTGCTTTGATTGTGCTTGTCTTCAGGATCATACTAGTAAAGCCATGTTTGTCTCCTGTTACAATTCTTCAAAGAAATGCTTCAGGGTATTGATGCTACTTGTTTTAAATTTCCATTGAAAACTCTGCTTTTTTCTGTAGCTCAAGTGGGCACAACATTTTTGGCACTTTGCAAATGGAAAGTTTGCTCTGCTTTAATTTTTAGGTAGGAATTGTGTAAGCTGAACAAATTAAGATGCCTGTGGTGTTGGGCTATTGTTTCTGCTGTTAATTGTTGGTCCTTTTCAATTAGGACACAAACAAGATCGATTTTTTCCTTGCAAGTATATGTGGATGGTATGCCACTGTGAGCTTCATCTTCAACATTATCTCATTCCCTCTTGAAATGAGTTTTTCATTTGTAAACTGCTGATTTATTTGGGACGTTTTCCCCATAAACTTTCATAGAGCATTATTTGTTTCATCATTTTTCCACCCAAGTTTTACCATAAATTGATGTTCATGCTTGCTTTAATTTTAGCAGAGTTCATGTTGCTCTGATTGAGGCTCTTTTGAAACTCACATCTTATCCTTCTTAGTGGCTCAAACTAGATGCTGTTGAGGCAAGTTATAAAAAACACAAGTATATTTTGGTGCAAAAAATTTTAAAATCCATGCACTTTTTCAGAATATTTGTTTTCCATGAACTTTTAAACTATCTGTTAGTATTGAAAATGCGAACAGGACAGCAGGAGAGACTCACGATTAATTAAATACAATTAAGGAGTGGAACTTACTGTACCAAAACAGAACCTGCTCACTTCCCAGAAAGCCTGCCCAGACTTTTAGTTTTCCACTCATTGGTCTTCTTCTTTAATTGTAATCTTCAGCTTCAGTGTAACACTCATTTGCAGATGAAGCTGGGCTGAAGCACCATTTTCTTCTGGCAGGATAAGACCTCTGTGTTGTCTGTTACATTTGTTGTCTGCTTAAGACCTTTCCACCATTGTATCTGCCTACAAAATCCACAATTGGTGAAACCCCTGTTTGGTAAGTTGCTTCTCAGTAGAAATGCAATCATAGCCATTATCTGTAGGATGGCACCTTCTCTACTGTTTAGAATTTTGGATTAGTGGAAGAGTTTTCCCAGTTGATAGTTTGCTATCACCCACCCAAAGACAGACAGCCTTTTAGCCAATTTCAACATGCTGTTGCAGGCAGAGACACAAATCTGAAATCCAGGAAAACTAAAAAGCAATTTAAATCTCTTCTGCAATGGCTCACACCAGTGTCAAAAAGGGTTTATATTCATATCACAGAGGAAGTAACTTTAAAGCCTCTTTCCCCCTATCTCTCTGATTCTTTATTCAGGCATACAAGCTGCTGGGAAATTTCTCTTCTCTCTCCTCCAAAACTCTATAAACCAAGTCCATGTTAGGTTGAGTACCTCCTACCATCTTTCTTGATCTTTTAAGCTGTCTATCAAATGCTGTTCTTCTGTTCTAATCTAGATTGGTCTAGGCTTTCAAAACATTTTTCAGTTTTCCTTTATATCCATTACATGGACAAACAAAATTGGCACCTGCCAGGCAATGAGAATTTGCTACTTTTGAAAGTTATTTTAAAGATAAAAGCATAGCAAATCCATACTTTCCTCCACAAAATCACATGTACGTGCTTACAGTGACAAGGTACTCTGCACTGTGTTCTTTTTGAAGAGAAAAAGACAATTAATTCTCATGTCAAATTGTTAAAAGTATGTCTACACAGGATTAATATTTTGGTGGCCCAGGGCAGAAAAATGCACTTTAGCAAATTGCTTAGAAAGAGTGATTCCATTCTATGAATAGGTTCTTGAGGTTCTCATTGGTAGTGACTGTCAAAGCTGTAGAGTTTCTTTCTTTCTTGAAGTCTTAATGTAACTAATTTCTAGACAGAAAGGAAGGCATGTCCAGGCTTCTCTCAAAAAAGATCGTCTTGTTAATTCTTTCATGAGTTAATCCTGTGGGTGATTAGCAATTCAGGAGCAGGTGTTCAATTGAGCCTTTGGAGGACCTAGGCCCTTTTCAACTCAGAGGGAGTCCTAGACTGGCTAGGATTTTAGAGATAATAGCAGAACCAAGGGCTGAAAGCCTATGATGGGAGGCATTCTTTCTCACCAACTGGTGAGAAGAACAGAGTGCCTTGCTATTATGTGTGTGTGTGTGTGTGCGTTTGTGTGCACATGTTGTATGTATGTATTTTGTAGAGTACAGATTCACTTACCCTTTTTTTTGGATGGAGTTTTGCTTTTGTGGCCCAGGCTAGAGTGCAAATGTGCGATCTAGGCTCACTGTAACCTCTGCCTCCCGGGCTTGAGTGATTCTCCTGCCTCAGTCTCCCCAGTAGCTAGAATTACAGGTGTGCATCACCACACTCGGCTATTTTTTGTATTTTTAGTAGAGATGGGGTTTCACCATGTTGGCCAGGCTGATCTCAAACTCCTGACCTCAGGTGATTTGCCTGCCTCAGTCTCCCAAAGTGTTGGGATTACAGCCACTGCGGCTGGCCTGCTTACCCTTATTACTGAAATCACAAAACTTGAAAGTGCTAAATTAAGTGATACATTTAGTACTGTAGGAGTTCAGGGATCTGGGAGATAAAAGCAAGTTGTGTTAGTTCTGGGGACAAATCAGGCCTTGAATGAGACAGGGAGAACTAAAGACTGTATTATAATCTCTTTTTTACATACTTTCAATTTTTAAAATTTGAATAAAAGTATGCAAATATTAGAAATGGGCCGGGTGCAGTGGCTCACACTTGTAATCCCGGCACTTTGGGAAGCTGAGGCGGGCAGATCACGAGGTCAGGAGTTCGAGACCAGCCTGGCCAACACAGTGAAATCCCATCTCTACTAAAAATACAAAAATTAGCTGGGCAAGGTGGCAGACGCCTGCAATCCCAGCTACTTGGGAGGCTGAAGCAGGAGAATCACTTGAACCTGGCAGGCAGAGGTTGTAGCAAGCCGAGGTCGTGCCACTGCACTCTAGCCTGGGCGACAGAGCTAGACTCTGTCTCAAAATAAAAAAATTCTCTTTTCTGCATTTTTATGAATCTTCCATAACTGGTACATAATTTATCTTACAATGGGAGAATAAAATCTAAATTATACTTAAAACAACATAGTGATTGAGAGCTGAAGCTGGGCTGTGCAGCCAGGTTACCTGTATTCAAATCCTGGTCCACTATTCAGGCTGTTACACCTCAGGCAAGTTGCCAGTCTTCTTTTTGGCTCAGTTTTTCTATCAACTGTGGGTACTAACAGTACTTACCTCCTGGATTTATTGTGGGTGATAAATAAATTAACACATCTAAAATACTTGGAGAAGTGTTTGACCTAAAGATCATCCTCGGTATACATTAGGCAGGATGAAGATAAGAGGAGGAAGAAGAGGAGGAAGATTCTATTCATCTAAAATCCTAGCACTAACAGCCCAATGAATGAAGGTTTTTTCCTCTTAATGCCTATTTTGGCAGCTAACTGATAAATTGTATTGAAAGAAATCAAGACTGCAATTTCTAGATCCATTTACTAGATTTATCAAGATAATTTACAATTACTAGGTCATGCAACTTTTATATTTATTAGTGTTTATAGAGATTTTAATAAGGATTGAAAAATTAAAGCTTAAATAAAACTTAGAGTCCCATATATTTACAATAAAGTCATATCATTTCATAGATATTTTTGTTGAACTGTGTTTTTCTTTCGCATAAATGTATTATGGACACTTTGAGATTAGGGTAGACCCTGGCTGCTATTTCAGAATCAACCTATCAATTAAACTGACCCAAGAACAATTTTTTTTTACAATTATAATTCATCTTTTATTTTTATATTTATTTTAGAAGTATTTATTTCTGTATTCCAATTATAAAGGGAATATTGAACATTTAGCATCACAAGTTGTTAATAATCAAAAGAAATAAAGGAATGGCCTCCAGAAACTATTTATAGATGTTCATTATAGAGAATTTGGAAGCTATTGAAAAGAGCACCTGTAATCCCATCATGGAGAGATATTCTTTTAGTATGTTGGCGTGTTGTTTTCCACTATTTTTTTTTCCTGAAAAGTGACTCTAATATTTTGATAATTTATCAATAGATTCTTTAATATTTTGAACATTTTGTTATAAAGTATAATCATCTGTAAATATAAACAGTAGTTAACCTTTTCTGACTGCAAACGTGCCAGCAAAGTGTTTTTTTGTTTTTCTGTTTGTTTGTTTGTTTGTTTTGCTGTGGGCATTTAATCATTGTGACCCCTAATAGGCTAGTGTCCCTTTTAACAGTTAAAAGGGACAAATAACTGAAATAGTGACTTGGTGGATGTAAAATCCACCTGCTCTTATTAATAGTTTCTAGAGGTTATCCTTTCCTTTCCTTTCCTTTCCTTTCCTTTCCTTTCCTTTCCTTTCCTTTTCTTTCCTTTTCTTTTCTTTCCTTTCCTTTCTTCCGTGCTTCCTTCTTTTTCTTTCATTCATTCTTTCTCCTTCACTTCTTACCCCAGGTCATTTGAAAATGTACAATATTCTTAGGTGACAACTTTTCTGGGGTTTTAAGTATTTTTTTTATCATGAACATAAAATATTAGCACTAAATTAGCAGATTCTTTTTCTGTTGACAAATAAGATGACTCCCTGTTCTAACACCAAATAGGTCTGTTCCTCACAAAATGGTAGGCCTTCCGTTAGCCTTATATTTACATTTAGAAATTTATTTTATTTATTTATTGTGCTATTATCCACATATTGAACATAACTTTAACAATGAAACATATGAGTTATAAAAACGAGTGTATAATATTTATTAATAGGGCACTTAAATTAAACAGTATTCTTCTAACCCCACTCCTAAATAATTAAAAGCATTCTGAAAGACATTCATATTATTCTCAATTGCCATTTGGGATTGTTGGTTTCCCACATTTCTTTAAAAATCAAATAATTATTTCTGGAATTATATCATACAGCTCTACCACCTGCTGGTCATAAACAGTGTAATCATGCACAATTCTTCCTGTCACTGATGCACACTCTGACAATTTTAACAACTGGCTGTTATCCTCTCTCTTCCAACTCCTGCCGTAACCTTGGAGAAATTTAATTTCCAAACGAAATAAACCATCCCATCTGTAGATGAAACTCAGTTTCATGATCATTTTAAACCAAAGTATCTTTATCTTGTTTTCAATCAATATTTCTGTTAAGTTAGAAATGATAACTTTGTTATTCTCCTCTACAACCACACCCTTCTCTTCCTCTACTCGGTCAGTTACTTCCATTACATTTTCTCTTTAATTAGCTGAGAACTCTAGGTCTTTGATTGCTCTCTTTAATTCCAATTGATAAATTTTCTACTGGCTTTTCTTCTTCCCTTTACGGCTTAAATACTATGGTCAAACCATTTCTACTATTCTTTTAGTAGAAATGACTAAAAGTCTTAATGACTCAAAGTCTTGTCTACTTGTGTTTCTGTCCTGTCTGATATGTGGAGCCACACTTCTGCATTAATCATCTACCTTTTCTCTTCCTGCATGAAGAGTTGGGAAGCCTGCTAAAGATTAAATAGAAGTCTCAAAACTTTTCAGATTGGAATTTGTACAAATGTATGCTTTCCAACGTCAGCTGAGCCTTTCAATTCCTTGTTCTTGGAAAGATTACTTTCCCACATCCCACCACTCTTTTCAACTCAACACCTACTTCAACTCAAGTCCCTTACCCCATCCTTCTTGGCAGATGGCCTTGTCTCCTACTTCCCAGTGAAGAGAAACTAACAAGCTCCCTCATCTTCCTTCTTCCTTATTTACCCCTTCACAAGAACAGGTGTTTTCTTTCTAAAACTATTCCTTTTGAAACACTCCTCGTTTCTCTAAAGATTTGTCATCAATTCTTTTATCTTTTCAATTCTTAAATAAATGTGCATTCCCCCACTAGTAAATATAATCATGCCAATTTCTTCTATGCTGTTATTAAAGTATATAATTTATGCTTTTTATGATTTTCTATTTTTTCCAGACTTACTATCTATTGCTTTTGTTACCAGATACAAAACAAAACAATGCAATATAACGTACTCTCTCTCTCTGGACAAACTTCTTCAAAGAATAATGCTATTCTGTACTCACTATTTCTATTTTCTCACCTCTGGTTTGTTCAGTCCCATCCTACTATCTCTCTCTCACACGATGCCAGCCCATTGCTCACATAGTCACCAATAATTTTCTAAATAACAGATATAATAACACCTCCTTCTCCTTTTTCTTACTTGTCCTCCTCATGTCATGAGTCACTGCTTACAGTTCCAGGGTTTTCTTCTTCTCTTACTCTACATGGTCTCCCTGGGTGATAGCATCCACATCCATGGCTTTCAGGGATGCAGTCACACTAATGACATCCAGGGATGGTGTGTCTCTTGAACTCCCAAATGAGATCTCAAGTCTCCATTGAGTATCTCCTCCTGGGTATGTTGTGCAGGCATCAGGCATCTCAAATACAAAAGGTCTGGAACAGAACTAATCTCTCCCCACTCCAAACCTTCTCTTCCTTCTTTGTTTTCTATCTTGATGACTCGTATTGGCATTACCCTATTCTCCAAGCTACGAGAGTTGTTCTAGTTTATTTCATTTGCTTCCCATGTCCAATTATTTACCATATTATGTTGCTTCTGATTAACAAATATATGTAACATATTTTCTATGCCGTTTCCCCTAAATCTTGACTGTTCCATATTGGCACAGAACAATTGCTTTCTAACGCTCTTTGGTAAGTGACTGCTTGATTAACAGAAGTAATTAACAATTCCAATAGGCAGAACTCTTAATGGCCATGTCTTGGTTAGCTAACCTATCACCTGAACATGAATGATTGATCCAAGCTGGGAAAAGCAGATTCTTTTTCCCGGAGATGGGAGTTATTAATTCTTGGAATAGAGGGACAAGAGTTGGTAGAACTGAGATACATTAATGACATCTTTTTAGGTAGACTGTCCATGACTTCTGCAACTCCCACAGTTCTGTCTGTAGTCTTAGTTACTTAATAATTTCTTCAGCTAAATGAGATAACACTTTGCAACAAATTCCTTTTCTTTGTTAAATTTTGTCCGTTTGTTCCTGCTGCTTGAAACCAAAACATCCTGAACTACACCCGAAGTTTTCTAACACTGCCATTGGAGTTATCATTCTGAAATAACAGGTGGGTTTTATTTCCCTTCTTAAATTATTTAAGAGAGACTCAGTCGCCTCGTGTATAAACCCAGTTTCCATAGCTAAGCACAAAAGGGCCTTCACAATCTGGGTTCTTCCTTCGTAGTGTTATCTTCCAATGCTTCCTTGTGTGTAGCAGGAATTCCAGTCCCATTGCTTGTGATTATGGGATCTTTGGTGTGCTTCAAGCGGTTGAGCCTTGCCCACCCGTGCCTCCCTCTCGGCTTAGTTTCATATGCCTCCTTTCCTTTGTGATGCATCCTCTCACTCAACTCTCCTGACGCCCTTAGGCACAGTCAGCACTCTCTTCTACTCTGCTCCTACAGTACCTCCTATTTACTTCTGCAAGTGTTTACAATGCTGCAGTGTAAATATTGGCTTGTAAGTCTATTATCCTATTAAACCGGAAGCTCCTTGATGATGAAGACTCTCGGGTCATGTCTGGCCAAGGAGACCAGGTGCTTCTGGAGGCACCATCATGGGAGGGAGAATGATAGGATGTAGGGGACCATTAGAAAATTTAGGAAGCATGGTGCTTTTTTAAGCCTCTCAGACAGCTTCTATAATGAGGTACACCCTGAGAGAAGAGCATATCATGACCTCATGAATGGAAATAAAACAGAAGGACGGAGATGTTTGAATTGAAACTGAAAGTGGGACCTTCCTCATTTAGAGGTACAAGATTGACAAAACAGATAGAAGAAAACCTCTGTCCACGTCAGCATGGAGACAACAACAATGCAAGAGCCTGTGGCATTAGCATAGGGGATGTGAGGAGTACTGGGATGGCAGCTTAGGGACACATGGGAGACCTAACAGCGATGTCTGAATCACAATGGCCAAGTCTTGCTGATTTAGTGACTAGACACCAGAAGATCTTCACAGTCACTGGGTCTTGTTCATAACCATTGCTGAATTGGCTAAGGATAAGGTCCAAATATCCCACAGATGATTTGAAAACAATGATAATAGTTGTTTGGACTTGACTTCTGTTGTGTAAATGTTGCAAGAGGACGGTCAAGGATATTGAACAGATGAGTTTGGTGAGCTGGTCTGAGTGCATGTGAGTGTGAGCATGTGGCTAAGGAGTCAAGGAACAGAACTCGCTCAACAGAGGTGAATGAAAATGTAAACCTGGCAATTGTCAAAATGTTGTACAGCCTTAAAACTTTTAAAATGTTGTCACTTTAATATGCCCTTATGTTTCTACCTTTTTCTTTCTTTCTTTCTTTCTCTTTCTTTCTTTCTTTCTTTCTTTTTCTTTCTTTCTTTCTTTCTTTCTTTCTTTCTTTCTTTCTTTCTTTCTTTCTTTCTTTCTTTCTTGCCTTTCTTTCTTTCTTTCTTTCTTCTTTCTTTCTTTCTTTCTTCCTTCTCTTTCTTCTCTTTCTTCTCTTTCTTCTCCCTCCCTCCCTCCCTCCCTCCCTCCCTCCCTCCCTCCCTCCTCCCTCCCTCCCTCCCTCCCTCCCTTCCTTCCTTCCTTCCTTCCTTCCTTCCTTCCTTCCTTCCTTCCTTCCTTCCTTCCTTCCTTCCTTTCACCAGGGTCTCACTATCTCCCAGGCTGCAGTGCAGTGGCACAATCATAGCTCACTGCAGCCTCGACCTCCTGGGCTCACCTGGTCTTCCCACCTCAGCTACTCGAGTAGCTGGGACTACAGTGTGTGCCACCATGCCCAGCTAATTTTTATTATTTTTTCTTTTTTAGTTTTTCTAGAGATGGAGTCTCACTGTGTTGCTCAGGCTGGTCTCAAACTCTTGGGCACAAGCAGTCTTCCTGTCTTGGTCTCCCAAAGTGTTGGGATTATAGGCATGAGCCACCATGCCCAACCAGCCTTTGCTTTTTTTTTTTTTTTTTTTTTGAATGACTATCTGTTAAGTAAATAGTGATAATGAAGTAAAATAAAGTTTTCCCAAAGCTTTTGGTATTAAATCTGTTTTAAAAACTCACTTAACTGTGAAATTTTACTTTGTTTTTATTTAATTTTTTAATTTCTTGGCTATTTTTCTGTCCTGGGCAACTATCTTTGCTTTTGTTTGTTTGTTTGTTGGTTGGTTGGTTGGTTTTTTTGGTTTTTTTTGGTTTGTTTTTTTTTTTTTTTTGCTTAGGCCGATGTTTTCTGCTTTATCAGAGTTATTATAACCACCATTTTAATGTTCCTGCTGCAAATGAAAACCCCAAGTCATGGTTATCTTGTGAAAATCATGTGCTAGATTTGTTGATGAAAGGAAAAGTGTTTTTATGAGTCCAGTATAGATGTACTCCCATTATTTAGCATCTTAATACTTACTAACTGTGAATTTGGTTTTGGCAGAATACACTGTCACCTTTAAGAACATTTCAGTAGGGGCTGGTGGTTATGCGACTGGCATTATTTTCTCCATGATTACATTTATCAAAACTGAATACATTAAAATTAAACAATTATAATGTTCACCGTTACTCTATTACATAAAAGGTAAAATGAGATTTCTGATCACTTATCTTCCCACAATCTGGGTAGTAAATAGAAAAATATTGGTGCATTTTAATATAGCAAGTTCACTAGAGCAGATTTCTAGCTCATTCGTTGTCTATTGGAAACCTGTACCTAGTAGAAGTTAAAACAATTTAAATGCATTATAACCAGATTGTAGTAAGTGCATAGAAGTCATAAGAAAAGCCAACACTTTAGGATTTCAATAGTAACAAAGATTAGGTAGCTACAGAGGAAATGAAACATGAACTCCACAAAGACATGGACTATTCTGCAGAATATGCTCACCCTAATCGGGACTAGATTTAGATCCAGTAACTCGTGCTTAGTGCCTTGCAGGAGCCCTGCTGGCCTTCCCATCGGCAGGCACTTTCACCTCCGTCCCAATTCCTAAGTTCTCCATTTCCCTGGAATTTCGAAAATACTAGCCTTTCCCCACAGTCCAATTCAGTCCTGTCTCAACTGTGATGGATTAGCATCTTGATGATTTCCCTCCCATCTGGATTACTTCACTAATTGGTGAATTGTGTGTAACTAGCTCTTAAGGATATACAACGTAACATTGCTTAGTACTATGGCACGTTGTCTACATCTTTATTCTTTATGTAGGTTGTGAACTTTGGGGAGCAGCAACATGTTTCAGACTTTTGTAGTGTCCACTCCAAGAAAATTCTGAGCATGTGTTCAGCACATTCTTGTTACTTAAGTCACAGTTTCCCACAGGCTTGCTAAAAAGGAGGGAAGAACATACTGAGGAGATGACCTGGACTTACTAATTGAAATTTCCCTGCAGAATGGGCTGTTTATCGCTCATGCAATTCATTTGTCAACACTTGAATTCATATGAATTTTCAGGGAATTAAAAAGAAACGGTAAGTGGACATAGTGGTGGAGAATCAGCAGAAAAGAATTCTGTGTGGACTTCCATTAATTCTGGTTACTTTTCCTTATGAAAGTTCTGCCTGTCCCTAAATATGATTTGTAAGCTGCTAGGTACTCAGTGGTATATGAAAGCATAGCTTCTTTTGACAGCTGACTACCAGTGCATTAAATTTGCAATATGTTTCTATTTTTCCTTCTTTTTGGCCAAAGCAAATAGTTGTTATTGTCTCTATTTCCTGTAACTGTTATTGCTGCCATTAATCTCTCCAATGAATTTAACAGGGAGGCATAAATCTATCCCTAATTCCAGATAAGAAAGGCACTCAAAGAAATATACAGATACTTAAACAAAAAAATAATGCAGTGTTAAGCTGAGCTATATTCTTTAGTAAAATCTTTTTTTTTTGTATTGATTTTTTAAATCTCTGAGATAAGTGAACATCGTAAGGGCTAAAGTAGTTATATTATTCAGACACATTTAAAAATTCAAATATATAAATGAATGTCACAATGAGCACATTCAGAGATGATATGGTCAATATATATAAAGCAGTAGGCCTGGAAGAAATGGCTGATGAATATTATTTGGGAATATGTCATAGCATGCCCACAATCTGCAAGCTGTCACATGTGGATACACTGACTTTTGTCTGCCATCCTCAAGCTAGTTTTTTCTCCTCCAGCTTGTTTGAGAATGGACTTTTGTTTGAGAAGAAATAAATGTGTATTATTTCACCTGAGAGTAACTAGTTACATTTTCAAAACCAGATCCTGACTTATACCGTTTTGAGAGACTGGTATATATGTGGAAAGTTTTAAGAAAGTAAATAAATTAACACTGATGGTAATTCTAGGCTACCAAAATTCATTTTATGTTATTTAATATGTATTAAGCACTTGGTTTATGCCAGACATTGACAAAATGCTTTTACAAGCATTTTACATAACAAATCTTTAATGGGTGCCCACCATATGCCAGGAATTGTTTTATTTCTTTCTCATGATAACTCCACAAAATAAGAGCTATTCTTATGCATATTTTCTGATAAGAAAACTGAGATTTTCAAGCTTGATGAAATTACTCATGGTAAAATAATTAGAAAGTGGCAGAGCCAGAATTCTGAATCCAGAGCCCAAGCTCTTAAATCAGATGCCATATTGCCTCATATAATGCATCAAACCTGGAATTAGGAAGATAAATTGCAGTGCATAAATTTGTTCTTACATATGGGAAGAACAAGGAGATAAGCGAGAGCTAGGCAAAGAGAAATGAGAATCCAGTCATTCCTCTTCACAAATTATACCTTTTTGCTATATTTAGATAAAATTTTCAGAGTTTCATTTGTTTTGTTTACTTATCTTTTTCTCATTCTACCTTAACTCGTGATGTGCTGGTAAGTTTTTAACAACTATTTTTTGGAATAAAAATCCCTGGCCTGTAACATTTGCCAGTTTCTGCAGTGTAGGTAATCACACCATGGGTGATTTCACACTATCTGTGTGAGTTGGGAGGGATATGGATATTCGGATTAATGAAGCCTAAAAGATCAACACAAGATTAATGAAAGATTAATGAGGCCCAAGCAAGATCAATACAAAGAAGGAATACTCCACGGCCCATTATAGTCAATTTGTCAAAAGTCAAAGACAAAGAGAGACTCTTGAAAACAGCAATAGACAAGAGACTTGTCACATGTAAGGAAACCCCTATAAGCCTATAAGAAATTTTTCAACAGAAACCTTGCTAGCCAGGAGGGAGTAGGGATGATATGTTCAAAGTGCCAGAAGAAAAATAATGCCAATAAACAATACTATGCCTGGCAAAGCTGTAGTCAGAAATGAAGAGCTAAAGACATGCCCAGGCAAACAAATGTTGAGGAGGTCATTACCACTGGACATACCTTACAAGAAATGATAAAGGTTGTTCTTCATGTTGAAATTAAAGCATGCTAATTAACAACATGAAGACATATGAAATTTTAAAACCCAATGGTAAAGGTAAATATATGGTCAAAATCAGAATACTCTAATACTGTAACGGTAGTGTGTAAATCACTTATATTTCTAACATAAAGGTCAAAAGACAAAATTATTAAAAGTAATCATAGCCACAATAATTTTAGGGGAACAATATAAAAAGATGTGAATTATGACATACAAACATAAAATATGCAGGGGGAGCAAAAACGTAAAGGTTTTATATGTGATTATTGTTGTTATTAGCTTAAAATAACGTTTTATAATCATAAAAATAATCTGATATAACGCCAAATGTTCTGTGTAAGCCTCACAGGAAGACTTATCCACCAACAGCTCTTGTAAGCTGGCTTCAGAATGTCACACTGTTTATAACCTGCCACAATAGAGCATTCACTTAGTAGTTGAAAAAGTGATAAATTCCAGAAGAAAACTGTTTTGAGGGTTGAGAGATTTGGAATCAATGCTGTTTTTTTTTTTGGTTCATTGAGCTCATTCCTGAAAAAAGTCTAGAGAAATGAAGCAATTCTCCCTGGTAGATTTTATGGTATTCCATTAAAAACCTTGGAGGGTCCGAATAGTTTATCAGGTTATGAGCTGATCCCAAAGTTTTCAAGTTGAAAGCAATGAGTTTATCCAACTGAATATCCAGAAGGGAGAGATAGACCTTTGACACTGGTGCTGGATAATTTGCTGAATTAATTCTCCAATTAGAGCCTTTAGCATCTATTGTTAGGGAGGAACAAGTCATGAAAATAGGGAATAAAATTTTCCTAGAAAATCATCTATGAAAAACTACAATTTATAATGTATATTCAGTGTTCCCGGGGAGAACTGATCCTGGGAAAAGTGCCATGCCACTGCTGGCCTCGGTGTTCTGGCACAGCACTGTTCCGCTGGAAGAAACTGCTCTCTGCAGAAGCTTTCATCTCTCTGCGCTTACACTGCTGGAACACTCAGCCAGCCAAGAAAGGGTGTAGGCACAAGAAGCATAGATACCCTGAGGTGATGCCTATGGGTAGGGGAGGTAATCCCTGAGCTACTGAAATTCACCCAGGCCCCATCCCCTAACTGTCATAAAAACCCAAAGTACTTGCTCCGCTTTTGACTCAAGCCATTCCAGAAGAGCTTGAATAACCGCCATGTTCTCCCTAGAGTTTCATTATGTGAGTAATATTCATACCCTCTGGGTGCATGTATAACACCATCAGTCCTGATACCCAAACTAATATTGAATGGGGAATTGATCCTTCCCTAACAGGGCACCCACAGAACACTAAAAACAAGACTGTTTGTATCATCTAAAAGAGACCAGAAAACCTATAGAATTCATACAATCACATGAGGGAGAATCCTAGACTTTCTTACTGGCTTCTGGGTGAGGTACAAGGGGAAGGAAGAAGAGTGGGGCCTGAAAGCTGCCAGTGATTAAAATCAAAATGAAGTCATCACGTTTAGGTATTAAAATAGTCAAGTACACTTGTGCTCCAACTTTTTAATATGTAGAATATTGGGGTAGTGTACAAATAGATGATAACCATTCGTGCTGGGTGATAAGGACCATGGATGTTCATTATACTATTCTATTTTCATATGTTCAAAAATTTCTATAAGTTTTTAAAAAGTCAAGTCCAGTCTTGCTATGATTTGGTTTGTCTCTGCCAAAGATCATGCTGAAATTTGATCTCCAATGTGGAAGCTAGTGGGAGGTGTTTGGGTTATTGCGCAGATCTTACGAGTAGATTAATGGTCTCCTGTGGGGGCAAATGAGTTCTTCCTCTTGCAGGAATGGATTATTTCCTGAGAGCAAGTTGTTAAAAAGAGTCTGGCTTCCTCAGTTCCAATCTTTTCCTTCCTCCCACCATGTCATCTTTTTGCACATGCCAGCTCCCCTTCCACTTTCTGCCATGAGTTTAAGCAGCATGAGGCCCTCACCAGATGCAGCTGCCTGATCTTGAACTTTCCAGTTGCCAGAATCACGCGCTAAAGAAATCTCTTTTCTTGTAAACTCCCAAGTCTCAGGAATTCTGTTATAGCAACATAAAAAGGATGAAGATAAATCTAATATAAAAACTTCAATATCTCATGCAAGTGAAGCTTCTCTCTTTTTGCCAATAAGAGCATAATTCAAGCTCAAAACCTATAGTAGAGATTGGGCCACATGATCAGATGATTGGTTTCTTTTCCATTTTCACAAATTTCTCAATTCCTCTTGTCTCTGTGTTGCATCTGAATGCCCAGGGTTGTGTTGAGAGCTGGGGAAAGAAGGAAGGAAATGAGAAAGTTGTTATCTAGCAGTGGTTGCCCTCATGGTTGTGAGAGGTGCTGAAATACTGAGTTTGGGGGCATTTACTTTTGTGGTTTCACACTGACTTTCTGAATCCTTCCACTCAAGACTTGCTGCAGCCCTAATTCTTATGTGAAGTAATTCAATCCCTGATCGGCCATGTACAACCACCTCCTGCCCACCTCCATTTCCTCTAACTGGATACCTCTATTATCTTTCCACCAAAGATGTCTCACTTATGGAAGAAAACCCTCTAGAGCAGAGCTGTATCGATGTAATTCAAGACCAGTGATTTGGAATGCATCCATCAGCTCAAGGGATACCCATAATGGGAGTGATGCTTCCTCATAGTGAGGGAGCACTCTTCATTTTCTCTGCCTTGAGGTAAACTGTGGTCTACCTGCATCCTTCCCGCTTGACCAGAGGAGGGTCAGATTCTAGACCTTATGTGCCCACACCCAGCAGTGACGTGATCAGTAAGAACTGGGAGGCCGTGGGGCCTTCAGGTTGCTGCAGCTTGCAAAAATCCCTAGGGAACAGGTAGTCAGTCTCCTCAGTCTTGGCAAGTGCTGCTCACCTCAGAAGGGGCTCTTGAGGTGCTTTTCTCACTAAGCTTGTTGCGGGGGGTGGGGGCAATGGGGGGCAGCCCTCTTTTGTTACCTCAAAAGGTGATACTCTGTACTCTGGAAATCTCCCCAGAGAAAAATCTCAACTCTCGATCTTCCCGCAGCCAATTTCCTTTGTTTGTAGATACCCTAGATGAAGAGTGTTGGTTTAAAGGTGACCAAACTGTGTTTTGGCTTACCCCTCAGCAAGGTTTGCCTAGCTGCTCTGGCATCTCCTTTTAGACTGTGCAGATAATTAACACCCTTCCTTATCAGCTTTGGAGCCTCCGCCAAAATTCTAAAACAACAGGGAATTCACACTTAGCTCTTCTTGCATTTGGAATCATTTTAAGGCAATGTTACTCGTGACATTTCAGGAAAAAATGCAAATATATTACAAAGTGTTGTTGGTTGTTATGTAAAACCTCTTAGGAGGCAATAAAAATACATTTTGAGTGATAAACAACAAACATGATAGGTACCCAGCAATGATTGACATGGAATATTATGGGAAAAGGCTCATAATTTGCATCTAAAAATTATTAGACTCAAATGATTTTAAAGACCAAGGGCCAAAGAAATCAATGGGAGTTGGGGAAAAGGTGACCTGTTACTACTCCACCTAAACGACCTAGAAAAATCTGTGTTTTATTGAATCGTGATACAGAGCACACTGTTTTTTATACTAGATACAGAAATTGAGGCCAGAGATAAAACGATTAGAGGGGAAGATGCCAGTGCCTAGCACTTAACAATGTCCAAACAGAAAATGCAGAACCTAGGAAAGGCCTGGGGTTGCTTAGTGACAAGAGATGAAACTGAGACATGGACCCACTCGCTGTCATTCTTATTTTAAAAGGCTTTTACATCAGTTTACATATAGCTCCTATCTTGTATTGATTAAGATAAATAGCATTTTATAAAATGGTTGTTTAAAAATTTCATTTTATGGGTGTGTGTGTGTATATATGTGTGTGTGTATATATGCATATAATCCTTCTTAAGTTCTGCTTTTCAGCCATGATCCCACAACCACTTAGTTGTGGGGTTGGCAGAGGTTCTTTTCAGTGCCATCTGGACGGGGATGTTCAGTTGAATCTGGAGATCACAGGATGAGGTGAAGCATCTGCATTCCCTTCACCCTCCTGGTGATGCGTTAGAAGGTACTTGGCACAAAGGATCGATTTACATGGAAGCGAAAATTTAAGGTGAGAAATGAGAGGCCTTTAAAGACCAGCTCTTTGCTTTCAGACTGTGCTCAATAGAGCATGCAGGGGCTGCTCCAGGGACCCAGGCAGGGCAGGGCCTGCAGTGGGAGTGTTTTCACCGACTCAATCACCAGTCAGTCCATGGATTTAAAAAATCTCTTTTTCATGTTCATCTTCTTATTTGCAAATAATAATAATAATAATAATAGTAGCAGTAATATTAGTAATCATGATGCTTAATACCCCGATATGGTTCAACTCTCCCACGTCCTAGGTGAGGAGAGCTGTTCTGAATGGGTAAATGACTCGGCCAAGTTTGTGGCAGGGCCCAGGTAGGGATCCAGGCCTCCTGACCACCCTCAGCCCAGTCATGTGCAATTCTGCAGACTGGGCTCCTCCCCAGGGATTCTGCTGCCCTGAACACCCGCCTTCCATTCCTCTTGCAATGCAGAGACCTACAGGAGCTGCACCCTCTGAGGCGAGCAGGCGGCTGTGTTAGTCATTCTTCCTTCATGCTGTCTTAATCCCTCTGAATGTCCGCAAAAGCCAGGAATAAGCAACAGAGTCACTTCCAAACTAATCTCTCCCATGTGCTGTCTTTTTTTGTCTTGCTTCCTTTGTGGATCTGTCACTGAATAATTCTCCTGAGCCTGCTCAGATTACACTGAATCCCTGTGCCTGTATCGAGGAAAAACAAGAGAGCAAAGCTACCTCTGTGCACATGGATATGTGACTTCGGCCTTTTGACATTACACAAATGGATTCAAATTGAGATCTTTCCCGTTGAGGAGTGAACTCCAGAGGCAGAGAAGAGGGAATTGTGAAACAGTTCAGGATTCTTCTGTCTCACTTACTAGGTCCTTATATAGAAATCAATACAACATGTGTGCCAATCAAATGAGATAATGTCTGTGAACAGTTTGAACCATTTATTAACTCTAAGGGGCAAACAAAAACGAGTCTCTAAAACTCTAGTGGGGGTGGTACTGGGCTTCCTGATGAATGGGTTCTAGTGCTGGCTCTGTCACCAACGAGGAGCTTAAAAGGTTATTTTACCTGTCTAGACCTAGTTACTTCCTCTATAAAATGAGTAGTTCCTTCCGGCTTTAGCATTTTAGGATTCACTCACATTTTGGGAGTTAAACTGAATTTCTGGCACTACTATTTTGGAAGGTTGATTTTGACCTAAGCATATGCAATGCTAAATATAATGCTTTAACTGCATTTCTGTCTGTTTATGGCTTCTTTTTCTAAGCCAAGATAAGCCTGTTTGGTTCAAAGCTAGACAGCCTGAGTGTGCTGAGCACGTTCAGACTGTACTGCTTATAATTGCAGCCTTTCTGGAATTGTCTATGGAAAGCAGCAAGAATCTCAAGCAGGGCTGTCGTCTTAATAACTGGATAACTGCAAAGGTAGAGGTTGCATTAACTGACTAAAATGAATGAATATTTGAGCTGAAGTATCTCTATTTACACAGATCCCATCAGCTACAGATCATTCCGGAGGGAAGGAAATTCAGCTGGATAAACACCATACGATAAAAGTTAACAAGCTTTGGAACTGTGACTTTCTTTTACTTTAAATTAAACTACACACTTTATTTACATTTCACCAGTTATACAACTAATGTATTTTTCTGTCCCAAGGTGCAACTCAGGATCTTACATTGCCTTTAGTTATCACTTCTCTTTGTTCTCATTTAATCTGTGACAGGCCTTCAATCTTTCCTTGTCTTTCATGACCTTGAAAGTTTTGGAGAGTGAGTGTCAAGTTATTGTAATATTTTCTATTGCTGCATAAAACTACCAAAAATTTAGAGGATGAAAACAACACAAATTTATTATCTCACAGCCTTCATGGAACTGTGGCTTCCAAAAAGCTGTTAGGAGGAAGTAGGCCATCCCTGGACTGGAGAAATTGTGTTCTGTGGATGTTACCAAGATGTCCAATTAAAATGAACACTGATGGGGCATCGACAAGACCATGGTCTTACGACAGCTGAAAAACACAGTAACTGGAGAACTGTTACTGCCACATATGCCTGTTAAACAATAGGGTCCGGGAAAGCTCATCTGAAGACGACACAGAGCCTCCTCGGCAGCAAATACTACAAATTGGCAATCAGGAGGCTCCCGCCCCTCAGAGCATCTGCTGATTGGCTCTAACCGTGGTCTCCAGTAACTGGTGGTTGTGAAGTAACTACAACATATCCTCCTGGGCTGTCAAATGACTCATAGATAGCTTCTCCAGGCCATAGAGAGTCTTCTACCTCTAAAGACATATCACCCTATTTACAGAATTAGAAAAGCCACCAAGAAATAGAAAGTGCAGACCTCATCCTTAAAATGTTATTTAATCATGAGTTTAATGGAAAGAATACACGTTTCTCTCCTCTCTTTATCCCTGACGAGCTAGTGGCCATGGGCAGCGGGCGGGTGGGGAGAGTGTGGATAGGTAAGGAGACTCAAAGGCATCCCAACCTGTCTTAAATAGGGAAGAAAAACTGAAATGTTTTTGTGAATTTTAGTTGACAAGCAGAGAGTAAGAACCTATGTATGGTTCTTTGTAGTTTTCAAACAATCCTTCACTTTTACTACCTTCTTTAACAGTTGTGGCAAAGACGTCAAATGACTTATGCAAATCTCACAATGGATTGTTGGCAGGTTGTGAAGAGAAAGTCAACTGACCAGACAGAATCCTTTCTTCTCTTGGGTAACACTTTTCCAGGTTCTTTAACCTTTTAAAGGGAGTGGTTTTGCAATGATATTCAAATTATGCTTAAATTTGGGCAGCTCCTTAGGCTTTTAAGTGAAACACTTTATATAATGAAAATAACACCTATAATGAGCATGATAGTATTGATAATAAAGATGATGGTGATAATTCATTAGGCATTACGTGTTGGGAACTATACTATGCACATTTGCAAATATTATTTTAAAATTCTTACAGTTTTTCCTTTTAGGGAAATAATAGTAACTTGCCTCAATTTGGAGATGAGGGACCTGAAGAGCAAAGTGTTTTCATTCCTTGCGAAAGGCTACAAAGCTAGTAATTTCTGGAGCTTGGATTTGACCCCCAGCGTACCTTTTCTCTGCTATTGTGCTGTTACCATTATGCACACATCTTAGGTCCCAGCTGAATCCCACCCAACCTGTTATCTTACCTTATGCGTTTTCACCAAGGATAGTTCTATCATTGTAAGAGATTCGTGTCCTTCAGACTCTGCGGAACACCATATGCAGGGCTCTACATGATTCATTAGAAGGCTCTGAGATAGCCTGGCATGATGGCTAAGAACTCTGCTTTGCAATCAGATAGACCTGGCTCAGTAACTGACTAGTTGTGATACCTGCAAAGTCACTTACTTAACCTTTCTGGGGTTCGCTCTCTTTTCCTGTAAGTGTGGGCAATGCTACCTACCTTATAGCGTTGGTGGGAATATGAAAATTAGATGCAATAACTACATAAACTACTGGCAATTAGTAAGTCTTCCATATAATGATTATGTTGTTTCTGCTTCACTGAGGTTTTCTGAAAAAGCCATTGTTGTGCCTGCTTAACCTTCACTCAGCCTACACTAAGGGTGGGAAATTCACTCAAATAATTATTGAGGACCTGCTATGTTAGATACTGTGCCAGGCACCTGTAATAGAGCAATAAATATAATCTTTGACTTTAAGGAAATTACTTGACTGGTAAAAGGAGTAGATCCCTCCCCACCCCAAATTGTAGTAGAATGTGATAATAAAGACTTCAATATTGTACTATGGGAGCACAGAGGAACAGCTGGTGCTACCTGGAGGGCAGTCAAGAAACGTTCACAGATGTGCAGTGAGCAAGATCAACAAATGCCACATACAATTCCTGTCTTCCCTTCAAGAGAAGATGGCAAGACAGCATTCTCTGTAGTCCTTAATCAGTGGTGTGCCAACATATGGCGAGGATGTGATCTGAGGCTGACCTAGTCATTGCATTCCCAAGTTTGCCTAAAAGAGGATGCTAAAACTCCTGTGCCTAGCTAAGACAATGGCTCCCCATAGAGCACATAAGTTTGAGCTGAAGATTTCTAAGTCCTATTTATTGCTCCGGAGAAGGCTACTTCCTTCATTGCTAAGAGTTTCTATCTAAATGAACTCTGTTGGAGAAGATGGATGTGATTCCTTCCAGTGGCCATTATTTACTTTTGCTCTGGTCGCTGAAAATACATATTTCTTATATAAAATTCTGCTCTCAGCTCCACCAATCAACCAAGAACCCAGACAGTCTCAATCTCTTCTGCAGCAGTTTCCTTGGCAACCAGGACCCAGCCAGAGAGCTCGCCAACCCGCAGTGGGACCAAGCGAAACCCTGCAGCACTGTCAGGCACTGTCTGCTCTTAAATAGTAAGAGACCACACAAATGCCAGCCCAGCTGCCATCATTCTCTATTTGTAAAGCACCTTCCATCTGGGCACCTCAAAGCGGAACGCTTTCACAACAGGGGTCTTACCTGATTGAGATGAACGTTATCATGATTCACATTGTTCCTATAAGGAATGAGGAGGGAGAAAAAACAAAGGATTCTCCAATGGGCTCTTTTGTCTTTCTTATCTTTTAATATTTTCCCTTTCCTTTTTGTTTTGTTTTTTTAAACCAGTGTTTCTGACACACCCTGCAGTTACTCTTTCAGTTGTCTTGGAAAATGCCACATTAAAAGGCCAGAGTCAAGATCACAGTACTTACTCTTCCTCAATCAGGGCAGCCCCACCGATCTTTCATGTCATAAGAGCTGAACCCAACTGATGTCTAAGTCAGGCACTGCTACTAGGTTCATAATCTGGCTTGCTGGGGAAGGAGGGTGGATTGTCAGCAAAGGAGGACCACACACCAGGTAAAAGCGGCTTCTTTCTCTCCCTGTGCCAACAACTGCTCACACCTGATGGTTCCTATGGAGCCTAATTATGAGAAAAAT
This sequence comes from Macaca mulatta, assembly GCF_049350105.2. Lineage (NCBI taxonomy): Eukaryota > Metazoa > Chordata > Mammalia > Primates > Cercopithecidae > Macaca > Macaca mulatta. Next base: position 113,237,088 of record NC_133409.1, read on the forward strand.
ATTGAGGACTTCCATTTTAGTGAATAAAACTTACCAAACGAGATTATTTAGAGCAGGGCTTCTCAATCTTTAGTATCTCTGTGAATCACTTGGGGATTTTGTTAAACAGCAGAGTCTGATTCAGTCAGTTAGGGGTGGGACCTGAGGGTCTGTATTTCCGACAAGCTCCCAGCTGTTGCTGGTGCTACCGGTCAGAGGACTGGACTTTGAGTCGCACGGGATCAGGTTCAGTGTTTATTGTTTACACGTACTCACACATGCCTTACACACATTCACACATGCCGCAGAATTGGACGAGAAAGAAAAGCACACTTTTCATTCTTGGATGGTTTTATATATTTAAAAACACTTTGATAGACATTTCTTTTAGGCAAGCAGGGTAGGTAGGATTATCCCAATTTTTTTCTGCCTAGTGGTATATAGCTATATAATTTCATTAACTATGAGGTTGTAGATCCAATTCTTCATACCTGTTCCCCACAAAAGACTAATTGAATTAGAATATGTTTGTATTATAGTATTTTTGTTATTAAATGGTATTTGTACACAAATCAGAGTGTCGTTATTAAGTTGTTATTAATCACACACATTTTGAAATGCTGTAAATCCAAGTAGGTTCAAGTTACTAGGGAGTTACTTCACAGATTCCACAGAAGGGCTCAAAGAGACATCTCCGGGGAGAGGGGGTGCCTTTGCCAATGATGCATCTCTGGAAACTCCCACATTCATAGTCAAGTGAACTTTGCTGCCTTGTCCTGATGTTTGCTGGCTTTTCTCCACATTGAATGAAATTCCATAATCATGGTGAGAATAATTAGAATGGTGTCAAGGAATCACCTGTCTCCCACCTGCAGTGGGTTGAATGATGACCCCCATCCCAAAATCAAAGTCCACTCGGAACATCTGAATGTGATCTTATTTGGAAGAAAGGTCTTTGCAGATACAATTAAGGTAAGGATCTTGAGACGAGAAGGCCCTGACTTAGGGTGGGCCCCAAGTCCAACGACAAACATCCTCATAAGAGATCAAAAAAAGAGAAGAGAGAGGGGAACAGGGAAGGCCATGTGAGGATGGAGGTAGAGCCTGGAGTTCTACTGCCACAAGTCAAGGAGTGCCTGTAGGCCCCAGGAGCTGGGAGTGGCAGGAAGCATTCTTCCCTGCGGCCTTTGGAGGGAGTGTGACCCTGCTGGCACCTTGATTTCAGATTTCTGGCCTCCAGAACAGTAAAATAAGTTCTTGTCGTTTTACAAAGAAGTTCTTGTCGTTTTAAACCACAAGCTTTGTGGTACTTTGTTGTGGCAGCCCCGGGAAAGACTGCACAGCCCCTTACATACCTTCCAGTGGCGGCACATGGTCCAGCCTGGAGAATTTATCTACCTTCTGCTCATGCCTCCTCTCTGCTCCCCTGTCCCCGGTACTTGGCCTTGGCGTGGCACGTCTGCTCATGCTGTGCTTGAGCGTGGTGGCACTGGTCCCAGGGACAGGGCAACTTCCTATTCCATACGTGGAAATGACAGAGATTCTTTGGCCACACACACCTGGGGACTGAAAATGAACCTGTAATCTCAAGGGAGGTGAGTCAAAACTCAGAATTTATTCACCAAAACAAAACCTCTTGATTAATTCTTGATGGAGAGAAAGATGAAAAAGACTTGAGTAGGCATGTAATTATAAAACACTTATACTGTATTCTCAAGCAGATATTTTTACACCCTATAAAAGGCAGTTGCCCCACAAGATTTGTCCTTGACCTTAAGGTTTAGTCAGTCCTATTTAAATTTTCCCTACTGAAGGCGAGCGCATCAGCATTGACCCTCAAAAGGTCCTCTGCGTGCAGCGTCTTCTCCGAACTGCACGAAGCACTGCTGCCATCTTGTGGCTGAGATGCGCCACCACACCCGCTTATTTTATGCGGTTCTAGCTCTCACCAATAGAGGGCGGGGTTGAGGCTCTTGCCTACAGACGGAAACCCTTGTTCATAATTTTGAGCCAAATGCTAGCGTGGCAGAGATTTCTTCTGAAACTAAATTTTGAGAAGAACCAGGTAATACAACTGTTGTTTGCCTGTTAATAAAGCAGTGGAAATTCACAAATACTACACAGCCTCCTCGGAGGTGAGAACATGCCACTACGCTATTTTCAATTTCCTATTTTCCTAGCTCCTATCCACCTGATGCCCTAATGGTAGCTAACAGGCAGGAGTCCAGCGTGGGAGGGTGAGGAGGGTTGGGACTGCAGGAGGCCAGGTGATACCCTGACACTGGACTTCCTGTTACCTTTGGAACTGAGAGGCAATCCAACCCTAAAGCGGTGGAACTTTGTTTAACTCTCCAACAACTAGGGTTCTGAGAGCCGAATTTCCTAGGAAAGAGGATTTATGTAGCTCAGAGTTGTATTTGGTTTGTGGTTGCTATTACAGTAAGAGAATCAGGCCTGGTGTGGTGCCTCACACCTGTAATCCCAGCCTTTTTGGAGGGCAAGGCAGGAAGACTGCTTGAGGCCAGGAGTTTGAGACCAGGCTGGCCCACACAGTCAGACCCCCATCTCTAAAAAAATTTTTAAATTAGCCACGTGTGGTGGTGCATGCCTGTTGTCCTGGCTACTGAGGAGGCTGAGGCTGAGCCCAGAAGTTTGAGGCTTCAGTGAGCCATGATTGTACCACTGCATTCCAGCTTGGACGACGGAGTGAGATATTGTCTCAAAAAAAAAAAAAAAAAAAAAAAAAAAAAAAAAAGAGAGAGAGAGAGAATCTATCTTTCTTAGTCTCCATCTATCTTTTCACAAAAGTGGAATTTCCCTGACTGACCCGCATCAACATCCTCCTTTCCCTACGCCTGATAAAATTGTCAAACAGAGCAAAGCTCAGAGCAAGAGTGAAGGTTCTGGGGGTTTCCCATTTGTCCTGCCTTCTACCTCTTCTGTCATTGTCTAAAGAAAGGTGCAAAGAATGTTTCTTAATTCTTTATAATTGGAAAGCTCTCATCAAGAGTGTTTTAAAGAAAAAGAAGTGCATTTCTGGAGCATTACTCTAGGGGTACCAACTTATCAATTTTCATTGATGCATCAGAGATCTAGACTGAAAAATCATGAGTGGTTTTGCTGGTTTTACTTAGTAGATAGAAAGGTCAGTGGAAAGTGTGGCCAGTCACAAGGCTCTGCTTTCTAGGCCTGGGCATTCAATCTTTCTGTGCAAAGTGAGCTCTTCCAACCCCTGCATCACTTGGAGGTGGGGCCGGCTTCATAGGCCCGGGTCCTGGGCAGTCACACCAGGCCTCGCACTCAGGAGGGCTGCTCTTGGTTTCATACTCTGCTGTTGCTATCTTGAAAATCTTAAGAATTTTTGAACAAGGGGCTTCACATTTTTATTTTGTACTAGACCTCCTAAATGACATAATAGGTCCTGCCTGGGAGTTTGTTAGAGATGCATTCTCTGAGGCCTCATCTTGGACTTCTAAAATTGAATGTGTATTTTAACAGGATCCCAAGGTAAATGGTCGCAACATTAAAATTTGACCACTGATCTTAGCTGCCTATGAAGTTGTGGTGGCAGAACTCAGATGAGTGAGCAGGGGGTGAGTCCTTGGAAGACAATGCAGGGGAAGATCTGCCTTCTCCTCTTCAGAGTGGAAGAATCAAAAAGCAGAGAGTCTGGGGTTGGGGGCACTTGGGAGATGATGAAATTCAGGGCGAGAGAGGAGAGTAAGTGGAAATTGTTTTACAGTACAGGAAGCAGCTCTCATAAACCATTTCCTTTATAACTTGGTGACCTGTTATAAATTTTTGAAAAATTTAGTTCTAACATTGGAGCACAAAAGGGAAATTGAACCATGACTGACTACTGTTTCTCCAGCTTTAGGATATAGCCTGACCATTGATGAGCTATTGCTCTGCTATGGAATGAGACAGGAATCCCCACTGATCCAGGTTGCCCTTTATCCCTCCACTGTTTCTAGACATTTTCCCCTCTGTTACCCTTCTAGCTCTCAAATCTCCAACCTTCCAACCTCAACATGCACACTTTGCTTTATGTCATCAGGGGGTTACACATTTACAAAAGAACAGCTTGGAAAATACTTTGACTTCAGCCTGTAGCTGCTTTCAGAAGGATAAGAAATCCCCAAGGAAAAGGGGACTCTAATAGGTCAACTGCTAGAAATAAAGGTGGTGGATATATAAAGTCAAAATTAATTTGTAATTTTAAAATTTACTGCTGCAATGATTTAGAAAAAAAAACCTTCAAATAGGTTTGAAAAAATTTTTTTTTAATTTGGGTGTCATAGAGCACTTCATATTGGTTACTTGCAATTTCATTGAGCCCAATTATTATACTTCCAGTGTAGAAATCTCCACCTTACTATACATAGTTGAGAAATCAAACATCTTTGGTATAATACTGTGTTAGGTCATTCTTGCATTGCTATAAAGAAATACCTGAGACTGGGTAATTTATAAAGAAAAGACATTTAATTGGCTCATGGTTCAGCAGACTGTACAGACAGCATGGTGCAGGCATCTGCTTGCTTCTTGGGAGGCCTCAGGGAGCTTTTTACTCATGGTGGGAGGCAAAGTGGGAGCTGGCACTTCATATGGGGAAAACAGGAGCGAGGGCGGGGGGAGGTGCCCCACACTTTTAAAGGACCAGATCTCCTGAGAACTCACTCTTTGTGGTGGGGACAACACTAAGCCAGGAAGGATCCATCCCCATGACCCAAGCAGCTCCCCCCAGTCCCTACCTCTTACACTGGGGATTACATCTCAACACGAGATTTGGAGGGGACGTCCAAACTATGTCAGATGGTGAAATTAGACCAAAGAAAAGCAGAAGCCACACAAAACAAAAGTGTTGTTTTTAGAATACAAGCTAGCATGCAAGAAAATCCTGGCTAAGGGCAACAAAAAAAGTAAGACTTTATTTTGATTCTCAACAGAAGAAATAGGTATGGATCCCTCTAGCATTATAACTGTAGCTGTTTTGGGAGTTGGGCGTGAAACTTTGGGATTTATGAAAAGGAGACTGAGTTTTTATAGACTGAGAAGCAGCGATCTGGAAGAACGCGGAGTCCTCAGTTTCTGTGTTGTGCATTCATTCCACCATCTTGGTTTGTGTACAGTCTCTGTGCCATATACTGAACTACTTGTTTATGTCATTATTTTTAACTTGAATTATTTCAAAGGGATTTACAAAGAGTTTCAAGAAGCCATTTCATAATAACATCATTGGAATAAATCATAAAAAGAAAAAATATATATACTAGCGGTGAGTTCTTTTATGGTTGATGTGAGAGTAAAATTGTTTTACAAAGTCCTGGAGAGACAGGGTAAATTAAGCTCGTATAAGGGGTTATGATACTATTCCTGCAATAGTCCCAGGCAGGAGTTCAGGAAGTCTGTGAACTTGAAAGAGAAAAAAATGCATCTTTACTTTTTTCTAATATCTAATTGAAATTTAAAATTTCTTTCAGTTATCACTGCAGGTAAGAAACCACAATAGCATAGCAGTACCTGTGACCTTGCTGTCAATACAAAATCACACATATTCATAATATAAACTGGTATTTATGCTGATAACAGCTTCAAAAACACTGTAGTTATTGGACCTGTCACTAGATTTCTTTTAACACCTCAGTAAAGAAGTCATATGTATTGCTGGATGACAAATTTTTGTTTTGTTTTATTTTGTTTTTTTGAGACAGGGTCTCACTGTCACTCAGACTGGAGTGCAGTGGTGTGACAAAGGCTCACTGCAGCCTCTCCCTCCCAGGCTCAATTGATCTGCAAGCCTCAGCCTCCCAAGTAGCTAGGACTACAGGTGTGGGCCATCGTGCCTGGCTTTTTTTTTTTTTTTTTTTTTTTTTTTTTTTTTTTTTGTAGAGATGGGTTTTTGCCATATTGCCCAGGCTGGTCTCTAAACTCCTGGGCTCAAGTATCCGCCTGCTTCAGCCTCCCTAAGTGTTGGGATTACAGGTGTGAGCCACCACGCCAGACCACAAATTTGTTGTTAGAATGTTTTTAACTCTTTCAATACAATTGGCTTCATTTTCCTCCTATGTATTTTTAAAAGGCGTTTAACATCATTATTCTGAGAAGGAGTCTATAAGTATCACCAGGCACCAAAGGGAACCAAAGCATATGAAAAGTTAAGTGCCCTGTGTTAGAAGTAACCCCACTCCTCGGTATATACCCAAAGGGAAAGAATTCATTCTATCAAAACAGACACATGCACCCATATGTTCATTGCAGCACTATTCACAATAGCAAGGATAATGGAATCAACCTAAGTGCCCATCAGCAGTGGACTGGATAAAGAAAATGTGGTACATATACACCATGGGACACTATGCAGCCATAAAACAGAACGAAATCGTGCTCTTTGCAGCAATATGGATGGAGCTGGAAGCCATTATCCTAAGGGACCTAAAGAAAGAACAGAAAACCAGATACTGCATGTTCTCGCTTATAAGTGGGAGCTAAACACTGAATACACATGAACATAAAGATAGGAACAATAGACACTGGGATCACTAGTGAGGGGAGGGAGGGGCCATGGACTGAAAAGCCATGTGTTGGGTGCTATGTTTACAGCCTGGGTAATGAGATTGCTGAGACCCCAAGCCTCAGTGTCATGCAGTTTACCCATGTGATAAACCTGCACATATACCCTTTAACTTATAATAAAAGTTGGAATAAAAAAAGAAACATGAGAAGCCTCTAAAATTACATTTGATCCCATTCCATACTTTTTAATAGACTGAAGATGCCTGCTCTCTGATAAAAATAAAGAATAGTATATTTGTCTTAAAGAAAGAACTCTATAGTAGAAGAAAGCACAACCACCCAGCAGAAAAAAAAATTCTTTTTTCAGACACTAAATAATAAAATGTAAAACAAACATACAAAAATATTTGCAAAAAGTATTCACTGACATACTGGAAAAACAGTTGACAGACATGCATAGCCAACGCAAGAAGCATCTTTAATGAACACTCAATGAAAACCAAAGGCAAAACATTAGGAAAAAACATGAATTTAGGGTGGAGTGAACATGATGGCAGGAACAAGCTAGAGTGATGTAGGCGTGTGGTTTCTGATGATTTTATGTTTTGATAGAACTTGGAAAATGTAGAAGAATAAGTAGATAACACTTATAATCAGAAAAGCCACAGTCACGTCTTGCGGAACATAAATAGGGAAAGGAGTGATGGAATGAAAGTACATGCAAAGGAGGATGAAAGAGATAATCCAGCATCTGACGAGAGGACCTAGACTGGGTATATAGAAAGGGAGAAAGAAAAAGGTGGTGATTTCAGTGAAACGACTCAGTTCGTCTGCTCCTGGAGAAATTGGGGAGAATTCAGTGATACGGGAACAGATTTGCAGGTAGAGAATAGGCTGGGAACCTCACATTGCAGAAGGCAGTTAGAGAACCTTGAGAAGCTGAGAATTTCTGGAATAGAAAAATTGCGAGACTTACTGATGAAATCATCCAGGAAATGGCACTGAAAATGGTCATTAGAAAGCACCATTTTCTAAAGCTAGCCTTGTTCTGTTGGACTGGGTCAGAGAGAGTGCTCTGTCTGCTTCTAAGAGGTGGTGCTCACTAAATGCAGAGGTTGGTCTAGAAAAGGAAGGAACAACCAGCCCTACTGAAGATGCACAGAATGGCCTGAAGACAGCGTATGTGATATGGGCTATTGAAATTAGCACTCCTATCACCTGAGCAGAGGACAAATCTTCCTCTGTTTTTATCTGCCAGTACTGGAAGGAGACATTCTATCGGTGGTGGTGGACCAGATAAATTAGCAGGAAATGAAGGCCAGATTTGCCCAAGAGTTTTGTTCTCATATGAAGTCTTCACAAGGTTAACTTAGACTTCACAAAGTTAGGTTTATGCATAATGCTTATAGGTGCTAACATTTATTAAGCCACTTACTATGAATTCAGGTTTTGTTCTGCAAATTTAATATTTACTATTTACTTTAATCCTCAAAATAACTGTATGAGGTAGGTGTTATTATTATTCCATTTAACAGATATGTTGTAGTGTATTTTGTTAGCTGTATGTCTTCCTGCATGCTACAGATGTAATTATAATGCCATATTCCTCAAAATATCAGTCTGGAGTCTTAGAAATATTTAAGGCACCAGATGAGTGGCTCCATAATTTGGAAGAGAGGAGAGGATGAGTGTCATCAGAGTGAGTGTGGTTGGGTGTGGCTAATTTGAGAATTTTTGTACCACCTTTCCTAGGTCTTGAGAGGAAAGAAAAAATGGATCTAGAGCAGACACAACTTTTCCATCATGTCCTTCTCTAAGACAGATGCATTCTCTTTCTTCTACTAGCATCCATATTGCCTTGGGATAACTACTCTAACTTTTCTATGTGGTTTGGGTGCAACTGTCTAGATTCCCTAGATCCAGGGCTGGACAGTTTGAGTAAAGGAGATAGAGCCTGTCCATCAATGTATTTCATTTTTCTGGTCAGAGATATTTGTTCAGCGTTAGGCATGGATCAAGATGATCCAAAGGAGATTTTGCTGGGATGATGGGACAATTGTGGGTTTTTTAATCCAATGAATACATTTACATTTACAAAAACCAATTGACCACCAAGTATGTGATAAGATAGGTATACACTTTTAATTAAAGGAGCTCTGTGGTAAGAGCGATAGAGCGGCAGTCACCAATCTTTTTGGCACCAGGGACTGGTTTTGTGGAAGACAATTTTTCCACAGACCCAGGGGGAGAATGGTTTCAGGATGATTCAAGGGCATTACAGTTTGTGCACTTTATTTCTATTATTACATTATAATATATAATGAAATAATTATATAACTCATCATAATGTAGAATCAGTGAAGCCCTGAGCCCATTTTCCTGCAACTAGATGGTCCCATCTAAGGGTGATGGGAGACAGTGACAGATCATCAGGCATTAGATTCTCATAAGAAGCACGCAACCTAGACCCCTCACATGTACAGTTCATAATAGGGTTCACGCACCTGTGAGAATCTATTGCTTCTGCCAATCTGACAGGAGGCAGAGCTCACTTGCCTGGCTCACCTTTGGCTGTGTGGCCCAGTTCCTAACAGGCCACAGACCAGTACCAGTCCATGGCCCAGGGATGGGTGACCCCCGCTTTATTGGGTCTGACAACCTAGACTGGGGTTATTAATGAGCAGCAGGCGGGGTAATTGGAGGAGGCAGGGTAGATAAAACTACTTTTGGAAAGTTAAAGAATAATTCTTTCTTTATTCTATCTCCTTTACTCAAACTGTTCCTGAAGGCTGCATATGATGTGTTCATGCAGTTTGACAGTGCAAATGGTGAGTGGTCAGGGGACGGGAGAGAGAGAGGGCTGGGAGAGAGAGAGGGTTAGAGAGAGGTTTCAGGGAATGGAGAAGAGCCCACCTGCCTCCTTTTCCTATCCCCCACCCCCATCATAAGGCAGAGTCACTCAGGCAACTTGTGGGAGACCAACTTGGCTAGGAGCTGCCTTGTTGCAGAGAAATAGCTTAGGATTTTTTCTCACCTCATGAACTCTTCATTCTTTAATATCTGTCAGCAGTTAGTAGAGGACAGAGAGCGCTTAGCATGGCAGGATCCTGAGTTGGTCAGACTTTGGTTCACATCCCAGTATGGTCACTCATCAGCTGTGTGACCTTAGCTTGTTGCTTCGCTTGTCTAAGCTGCAGAGCCTTCTATGTGAAATAGGGGTCCTATACTTACCTCGTAGGACTGCTGTGAGGGAGTAAATATAATCCCACAGCCTTCGTATACAAATCAAATACTGTAAGTCCTAACTTGGACTAACTTAACCACCTGTTCTTGGAAACTGACTTTAAGTGAAGCAATGTACAACAGGGCCTTGATAACATTGACGGAGAAAAAAAAAGGTTTCTTTATATGCCATTTCACTTAAAGTCACAGTTTCTAAGAACTTAATGACATTGAGGATTTACTGTATGCTATCATAATTATTTCTTTATATATATAAAATGATCTCTTTTAATACACGGAGCTAGTTTAATACAGGGCTACTTTATATTCTAAGTACTTAATACCTAGTACTTAACAAAATCCTTAATGATGTTGGTTAAGTATAATCAGATAATATATTATCTGGGATATATATGGGGCTGGGATTTCAAGAAATAAATTGTCAGAGTCAGCAAGAAACTATGAAGACTTAGCAAAATTGCCTTTCCTCAGGTTCCTTCCTCCCATCACTGTAGGCTCTGAAATCCCAACACTGGGTAGCTTTATATGGTTTGAAGCGAGATTACTGCTCTTCTCCTGTCTAGACAATCATTCTGAAGCCCACTCTCATCATCTGTTTCAGTGGCAGGCTTGTCTCCTGGCCTCACCCAGCTCTGAGCTATCTTAATGCACGAGCATTAATCAGCTTTACTCTTGACTGTTTTAAACTGAACTGATCAGTTGTTTTTGCCTCTTACTGACCAGGCTAACAGATAATCTTGTGTCTTGTAGACCAAACAAATGTATGATTTAATAGGGTAAAAATCAGTCAACTGTTTAAAAACTATAAATAACTGATGCATTCATGTCTCCAATCTCTTTATTGCCTCAAATTTGATGTTGATGTAACTGTGTTTACTCTGCTTTACAAGTTAAAGCCAGTGTGGTCTATAAAAAATTAAGAGCCTTAGAAAGACCAGACTAGATCACAAAAGTTATTTTACTACAATGCAAGATGAAAGTAGTGCTTACCAAGTGTATTGTGAGAGGTGACGATTATTAAATATATGAACACACTTTTAGGTAAGAAGAAATCATAAAATAACCTAAAAAGTTAGTAATATCTCCTTGAATATATTATTCTGGATATTCATCTATCTATATTTGAAGATACTTTTATTACCTAAGATCCTATTAAATATAATTCAGAGTAAATGTATTCCTTATTTTTTGTTAAACTGGTCTCCTCTAAACCAAAGTTATACAAATTAGTCATGGGGTCAGGAGAAAAAGATGGAAAGGGGAAATATACTGTGACGAGAGACGCAGGAATCAATTTTCTGATATGCCACATAACTTGAAATAATTTGGCAACTGGACAACAGAGTTGTCTCTTTTATTAGCACATTCAAACAGCAGCAGAAAACAACCTTCCATTTGATTCTTACTGAGATTTATTATTTTTAATAATGCCACTTTTCAGAAGTATAGTCATGTGCTCACTTAGACAGGCTGACAAAGTGAAAACTTGTATGTGATGCAAAGTACCCTTTGGGCCATTGATTAAGACATAATATAGTGCAGTGACAAGTCAAGTCAAATGCCCGCAGCAGACAACAAACCCCAGCCTCCCCTTCCCATGGTCTGGCTCCCATTTTGCACCATAGAACCCACAATGGAAATCTGGCAAGACATAGAACACAGATGGCTACTGACTGACATGAAAAGTAAATTTTATTAAACATGTTTACATACATGAGTTGGAATTTCATTTAAAAGCACAGGGGAGTGTTAAGACAAGTGGTCAAAATAGAAAGATACTACCCAATTATAATCAGTTGATTGTTGGCCACTAAGACAGAACGGAATCTAGTAGAAGTGCACCAATGCTTCAGTTCCTCCTGCTCAGCATGGTGAGCAGTGGTCAATCTGTGCCCTGTGGAATGATGGGCAGATAATTCTGGCATGTGTAAATAATAATAAATAATTCACTTGGTGCAGGCAGTATGTCTATGAATTAAAACCTAATGTGTACACAGTGTCTACATGTGTTACAGCCCCACAGTAGGAATCTACACCAAAATATTTATTAGAAGGAATTTGGTCCGTACTACATCACGTTTTCCGGAGGGTAAAAAATAAAGTCCATCTATAGACATTTCACCACAGACCCAGAGACTGAGTCTGGCTAAAACCTGCAAAATGTCTATAACAAAAATGGATGGCTTAGATTTCTTGGTTATTTCGGTATAGTAATTAACAAGCAAACTGTACAAGTACATGCAACATACAAGCTGGCCTATGTGGAACTAACATACATTATTAAATAACCTTTTGTTTCTTTTCTTTTTAAAATTTTTTTTACAAAATGTGCATGCAGCTTTGAACAGTTCCAAGTCATGCTGCTCTATCTGTGTAATCACAAAAGTGGAGTGACTCATAAAAGGAGGGAGAACATATCAATGCACCCGCAGAGACTGCAGTTTGTAGCACATGTACAGAATGTCACAAGGGAAATTCAAGGCCAAGAAAAACTAAATGAAGAAAATGCAAATTGAAAGTTTACTTTGTTTATTTTTCCCCCCAAAAGTAAGATACTTTGCATTAAAAAATCAAGCTTTGTGCTTGCATCAATCTCAAAGAAATGTAAACTAAAATTCGATAAAAACATTAGTTTAGTGCAGAATATTTCAACTGGAATTTCCAGTGGAATATTGAACAGCTCATACCATGCTCTTTCCAGGGCAGATGGGTGTGTCTACACTGAGGCATGGCTGAGAAGCCTGGGCGTAGCTCAAAGTGTCTTAGGCTCAAATCCATTCCTAGTCACCATTTTTGGGAAGTCAAAGTATGGTTTATACACATGAGCATTTTTTTTTTATATCAGGAAGAAAAAGGCAATACAAGGAGTGTTTTCAAAGTACAATTATGCAGTTAGTTTTAGTCCCCAGCATTAGTTGCAGATTGACTTCTTTAAAAGTCTTCCATGCAAAACAATGGAAACCATAAATTAATTTTCTAGAATGCAAACAGATAGGCTCTTCATTAAAAAAGTACTTCTGTGATTATTTATTTTGGAAGATAACTTTTTTGTCTTTTGGGTTTCCACACGTAAGACTTTAAAGAATTATAAAATGAAAGCTAGTGAACCCTTCCTTGGCTTCACCTTATGTAGCTGTTTAACACTTTGGGGAGATGCCACAGAGACCACTTCAGCCCTTTTTTTGGTGCTTTTGGAAAAAAGAAGGGAAGAGTCTCTGTTAGCATCATGAGGCCTGTCATGACACAGCCAAAAAAACTAGTGGAAATAACAGATGTGGTGAAAACAAAAAAAAAAAAACCTCAAGAAACGAAAACCAACAAACAACACACAAATAAACAAAACACACAAAAGAACAAAACAATTCAAACATCAGGGAAATAACACTGCTTGTGGTCTGTGCAGAAACGTGTAGAATACAACTTTTCACAGAGTGAGAGTTTCCAGTTTGTTCAATTTGGGGTGTGTGTGTGTGTGTGTGTGTGTGTGTGTAGGTGTATGTGTAGATTTAAAGTTTCCTCTTTTTCTATTTGTTAGAAGCATCAGTGACTCTCACCAGCACGTTGATTCTTCCTGTAATTTGATAGATTGCCTTGTTCTGTCATATGAAGCCATGTTTTAAATAACAATTGGGACATATTATTGAAAAACTACTACAGGCAAAACACAAGTTGATTGTCTGTCTCCAACAATGCTTTTGATCATGAAATATCTGGTTCAGATTATTATCCTGAAAGGTAGAGTTTTATTGGAATGACTCTGGTATGAGTTCACTATGATCGAATACAGGGAGGCCCAGTTGAACTTTCCAGAGATGACTGGGAAGCCCGGCGGGTGAGGGGAGTGAGTGTGGGATCCACCAGTGAGGACGGTGGGAACAATTTGTACCATCCGATCACCATGCTGGACAGGTCGAGTTCTTCCAACAAGATCTGAGCCACACCCATAAAGCATTTGTGGTCCATTCTGCCATAGTCTCCCCAGACAATCACCTGCAGAGAGAGAGAAATGCAACATTACCTGGACTTCTCTCTCCTTCATATCCGGATGGGCTCAAAGCAACTATGCTGTAAAAGTGGGCCAGTCAGTGAAGCAGAGGAAATGAATACAACTATCACCAAGGAGAAGGCACAGATAAGAAGATACACTAACTTTAAGATGCTTATAGACACTTCACAATAATTTTTAGGCTGATGGAATGAAGGATTGTGTGTTCCTAGTCAATGAGGAGTATTATCTACATAAGCCATGTTAAAGAAATAAATATATAAGATTATTTTTATATGAATGCAACGCCTTTCTTGTGTAACTACTATCTAATTAGCGATGTGCAGGACCATAAAAATATAAAAATTAAAATTTGTGCAATTTAGGAGGGCAGGATGAGCAATCCAACTCAGTATACCATGGAATGTATGTACAAGAAAGTATGTACAAAGAATGAGAGTACTCATTTGATTTCTTTTGTATTACGGTCTTTTTAATGAAGGGGTAGATCAAACAAATAATTGTGGGCTGGTACCTTTTGAGGACTTGCCTGCCAATTTTAATTTAGATGATTAATATTTCAATTAGATCATTAAAAATTACCACAATCTAGGTCAACTTCTATTGGCTATTGGTGTCAAACAAGCCTTCCACTACACATAGTCCCGGGTTCTATTTTCTAATACTTCAGTCATCTGTAAAGGTTCCCAACTGGACTCATTCACCTGTTTTATACAAGCAGAGTTGGTGGTGAATCCCACCTTTAAACTTTACTGAGTAACTTTGTGAAATTACTTTACCTCTTGAATCTCAGACATAATCTTTAAAATGGGGATAATGATAGTATTGCGCATGTTAGTTACAAAGTTTAAATAATGCATATAAGCACCTAGAAATGCATCTGGCATTCAACCAGGACCCATTCTCTTCTCCTCTCCCTCCTCCTCTTTGTATCCCATGTTTGGCAGAGAGCAATGCTCAACCAGCTATTATTAGCATTGTTTTGTTTGATATATCTCTATCTATTTATCATCTAGCTATCTAGTGAGGATATATCTCTATCTATTTATACCTATCTATCTAGTGAGGATACATCTCTATCTATTTATACCTATCTATCTAGTGAGGAGTGAGGAGGGGCGGGAACAGGGCAAAGCTAGAAGGAGAGGATAGAGACAGAAAAGAAAAGAAGAGAGAGAGATAAAATAAAATTGTTCTCTATTAGATCCACCAAATATTTTTAATATTATACATTATTTACATTATAAACTAACCATTTGAATTTCTTCTACTCAAGAATATTATCCTACATTTATCTCTTTGTGTTTTACCATCTCTTTGATATATGAATAATACAAACATTTCAATGTAAAAAGCCAAACAATTACTGACCTGAAGAACTTTACCCTGTGGACTTTCATCAAAAACCAGAGACTGCTGATACAAAGGATCAAGGGTTTTTCGTGCAATTCTTGTCTTCTTCTTGGCTATACAGGCCCCATTTTCCAAAAGATATACTTTGACATATGGAGCTAAACAAAGTTATATTAACATACAAGAATTATTCCTTAAATTCAACTGTTTTTTTAATTAGAGAATTCCCTATTAGAGAATTAGAGATGCTTACTGAAAGTTTCCCATCGACTGTTTAAATTACTTAAAATTTTCATTGCTCCATACATTCTATTCCTTAAATCTATATGTTACCATTACTGCCATTTTCCTCATTTTGATTCAATGTATACAAAGTTATTTGAAGATGTTGACTTACTTGGGTTACAATGCAGGTTTATATCTTAAAGCTCATTGTTCCCCTTTTACAATTAGAATATATTCTTTTTTTCTTTTGCCTTTCTAAATGTGCAGAAAGAAAATAATTGACACTAGCTAAGAAACAACCATAACTAAACTTTAAAAAATATTATAACATACTTCCTAACACCTTCTGAAAGAATAACTGTGCAAGGAAAACCCAAATCCATTTTAATAACATCAAAGAACACAGAAACACTGCTTTTTAAATTAATCAGATGATGCAAAACAGAGCATATGAAATTCAAATACGGCAAATGTTTTTATTTGTTTGCCTATTAAATAGCCCCTTCACCGAATTCAGGAATACTTCTCCTTACCAGGTGTAGATTTGGAACCAGGCTTTTGTGTGAGGCTTCGTGCTCTAATAACTTCAACTTCTAATTGGCCCTTTTTGTCCTCCATTCCAATTTGTATATCACCTGCAAATGGAGGGGAAGCAAGATGTGTTTCAGCTTCTTTCCAGTTAAGTGCAGTTAAAACAAAAAGGAGAGCCCATAACAGACTACAGATTTTTATCTTCATGATTTTGTTGAGAAACTAATATTTAGACCCCCTCACTCCACAATCCACTTTTCTTTCTTGGTCTCCAAATCAAATTTGGAAATGATTCTCTTATTTTTTCTGGTATTAATCCCCCTTATGAGATTTGCAAATTAGTTAATAAATGACTATAACAACACTGAAGTATTTCTATAATTCTTGTACTTAATGTGATTTCTTCTTGTACTTAATGTGATTTCATCCAGTATATACTAAAAAATTGTAATATGTATTTTCATTATCCTGAGAAAGCCACCATTAATATTTGGTGAATATCCTAGCATTCTCATACTTCTATCAATCTATCTGCCTATCTATCTATCTATCTATCTATCTATCTATCTATCTATCAATCAGCAATCATGATCATGTATCATCATTTTATTGACTGTATGGACTACTGCATGGACATGTCATTACTTATTAAATCAGACTCCTATTGATGGAAATAAAGGTTAATTACATAAACTATTTTATGGTGCAGTGTATGTAAGTAGGGTTATAATGAACAGTTTTATAAGAATTCTTGCACACATTCTTGAATCATTTATTTTTTGAACATAAAATTCCAATATTTTAAGTTTTCATATCTAATAGTATGGACATCCAAAAATTCCATGCATTCTGCCAACTCCTCCAGAAAGGTTTGCACTATCACAGAAATATCGCTCTTCCTGCCTCCCACCCTCACTAATACTGGCCAGTATCAAAAATATGCTTAATTTTTGCCAATCTGGTTAAAACGATATTTTAATTTGCATTTCTTTGATTATTAAGGAGCATTATGTAGCCCATGTATAGTTTGATACAAAATTAGATCAGCAACTAGAATGAATCCCTTCCTTTTTATTTCATGAAAATATTTGTTTCATAGTTTTCATGTCTCTCGAGCTCATATTTATTAGAGCTCCTCTATGAAAACACCTGGGTGTATTCTCCCCATTTTTTGGTAAGTAGAATGTTAAATACTGACAGTTATAGTTCTACTCAGGTTTTTTCAGCTTTCTACTTACTCTTAAATTCTTTGTGGTAGGTTATATTTTTTAACAACTGTTCATCTCAAATAAATTTTCAAATGTTTTTTTTTTTGTTTTGTTTTGAGACAGAGGCTTCCTCTGTCGTCCAGGTTGGAGTGCAGTGGTGTGATCTCCGCTCACTGTAACCTCCATCTCCTGGGTTCAAGTGATTCTCCTGCCTCAGTCTCCCAAGTAGCTGGGACTACAGGCATGCGCCACCCTGCATGGCTATTTTTTGTATTTTTAGTGGAGACAGGGTTTTACCATGTTAGTCAGGCTGGTCTCAAACTCTTGACCTCAGGTGATCTGCCTGCCTTGGCCTCCCAAAGTGCTGGGATTATAGGTGTGAGCCACAGCGTCCAGCCTAAGCATTTGCATAAGTGGTATCATTCAGCAATTTTCTTTCTTCACTTAACTACATTTTCTTAGATATCCATCCAAGTTGATGTGTTGAGATCTAGAACATTCCCTTTAATTTCTCTATTACAGTCTATTACATGAATGTCATATTTATCTACTCTCCAGTTAGGGGTCTTGGCTTTCCTATTTGGTGCTGCTACAACAAAATGCTGCAAAGAGCTTCTTGAGGATATGTAATTCGAAGTTGTATTGCTGGGTCACAGCACATCCACACTTTTATTTTTACTAGATGCTGCCATATTATTCCAATTGGTGACTGCACCAAATTACACTTCTAATAGCAGTGTAAGAGAATGCATATTTCTAAGCATCTTTGCTACTTATATTGAAAGATGTAAACATTTTGGACAATCTGATATGCGAACACACACACACACACACACACACACACGTGTGCTTTGTAGAAACGTTAACAGATAAGTAAACTCCACTCTATTTTCAGTTTGATAATTTTTTCTCATAAATTAAAACTGAATTTTTATCAAACATTTTTTCTGCATACTTAAGATGGTCATGTTTTCTTTTTATTACAGTAATGTGATCAACTATATTAATTAGTTTTCATATATTAAACCAACCATGTGTTCATGAAAAAAAATCCCATTTGGTTGTGATAATATTATTTTTAGTATTGCTGAATTTGCTTTTCTTGGGGTTCATGAGGGACTCTGGAAAGTATGACTATATTTATTTTCAGTTCTGAAAAATCTATCAATCATTATATACATGTACTTTTTATTGTTACACTCTTTGTTTTCCATTTTCATTTTTATTCATTGATACATAATATGTACATAATATATGTACATATTTTTTAGGTACATGTGATAATTTAATACATTCATATACTTTATTATGATCAAGTCAGTGTAATTGGGATGTCATTACCTTAAATATTTGTTTTTTCTTTTATGCTAGAAACATTTGAATAATTCTCACTCAAACATTATATTTTCAATGGCGTCTGGCCTATACTCCTTCCTTCCCTATTCTGGGACTAATTAGACATATATTAGACCTCACTTTTCTGCTCGGTCTTATAACTTCTTATTCATATTTTCCATTATTTTGTGTGTCCAATTAATTCTGGATACTTTCTTAAGGCTTTATCCTCCAGTTAGCCACTAACCAATTATCTCCTCAACTCTGTCTAAACTGCTGGTAACTCATCCATTGAATTCTTAACTTTAGTTATATTTTTCAATTCTATAATTTCTACTGGGCTCTTAAAGATTTGAGTTTTCTGATGAAATTCTCCATCTTGTTTTTTATTTTAGGTAATCTTCTTTCTCTTCCTCATGACTTGAGATGATGTCCTGAAATTGCATTAAAAAGATTTTCCTTGTTTGTTTGCTTTGTACAGATTGTTCAGTTCACCACTCAATGTGCTCTTTCAATCTCTCAGGTTTTATGTTTTTCTTAAACACTCAGGCATCATTATTTTTCCCCAAAATCTGTCTCTCTATTCTCTTTTTAGGCTCCTGTTAGAGTAAGTTTGAACTTTTTGGTTTATTCCTCCTACATCCCGAATTCTCCTCTCTTATAAAAGATTTTCTTTTTTTAAAAATTTAAATAGGCCATGTTATTGGTGGTATTCTATAGTTCTCCTTTTATTTTTCCTCTTAGGAAGCTTGTATGCTTTTCTATCAAGCCTCAGTGTTGCGAAATTTCACTATATTGTGTCTTCAAGCTGATCTATTTTCATGCATTTTGCTGAAGTTCTTTCCCACTGCAAGATTACAGAAAGATTAACCTAAGTGTTTTCCAGTACTTTTTAGTATCTTTCTCTACCTTCCCTTTTCTTTTTTATAGTTAAGTCTAAAATATTAACTTTTTTGGAAAGTTGTGTAGGGTGAGGGAATTCCGTACATTTTTTCACACAGGTAAATAGTTATGCTACTATACTTTACTGAACAGTCTATCTTTTTTCTTTTTTTTCTTCCATGCTCTGAAATGCCACCCTTGTCCTACATTTAGATCTATTATATCAGAGTTCCTGGTAATTCAAATATTTATGGCTAATTTTACTTCCTGTTTCATAATATCTCAAATTAGAAAAATACACTTGAAATTAGAATAGTTGTTTGCAAACAGTAACTCCCTAGCTAAAATGTTGCTTCTCACTTGTATTGCTATTACACAATTTTAAATATTTTAAATGACTTTGTCAAACACAAAACATCAATTTTCCTGTAGAAAAAAAATGATTCTTACCCATTGCAGGGGTGGCAAGAGTTTGGCGGCCAACAAGCTGGGCTGGTCCCAATCCATCAAGAAAATCACTGAATTGACTGTCAGCTCCCAGTCGCACTCCAGGAAATATTAAACTATCAGCAGAAGGATAAAAACCAAAGGAAAAAAAAAAACCATGAAATCTTCTAGAATTCTTTTCACTAGTTTCCATTTGACTAATTATGATCATGAAGCATAAATATTACTTAGACAATCTGTTTTTTTTAATTGATTATTTGCATTGCCTTTGAGCCAAGCATATGAGGCTTAATATTGATTGAGGATAGGTGTAAACTCTCAGTTTGATACCTAATGCTCTATTCAAGAGGGCTCAGTCATAGTTTTTAATATATCAAGTTCCAAATCCCTATATAAATGTGTTGCTGACAAAAAAACATATGATGCAAATTTTTATATCATAAACTTCACACAGATACTTGCTCATGAACATTAGGTAACATTAATGCTAATTTTTTTTAAAGTGACCAATAATTTCTTGAATAAATGTTATAGTTCAAGTTCTTATTTATAAACATTTAATTGATTCATTTTTGAATCAATTCTGGTTAAATTCATCTTTGAATCAATTAAATGTTTAAATTATTTGAGACTTTTATTTGGTTCCAATTGAAATTAATTGATTAAAAAATCTGTATTTCCTCCTATAATATGACTTCCTGATAGCCCCAGGATGTAAGCTGCACAAGGATAGTGCCTGTGCTTTTCTTGTTGACTGATGTAGTTATCACTGGGTAATAAGAACTATGCTCATTATGTAATAGGCATTCAGTAAGCATTTTTTGAATGAATATATTTCTATAGAGACTTACTCTTTGCATTGTGCTTTCACATCTATTATTTCTCTTAACTAAGGGAATTAAATGGGACACAGATTATAATCCCATCCAGAGACCATAAAAATAAATCTAAGAGATTAAGTGGTTTATGATGGAGGCAAATTTTATTTGTTACTTTTTTGTATCAGAAAATGATGTGTTCAAGTCTCATTTGTATATTACTTTATGCTACTTCATTCAATACTGGTATTTTGTCAGTAAGTTTATCTCCATAACTTTCATACCTGATGATTTTTGCTCTTAGATATTCCTTACTGGAAACATGCATAACAAGCCAATCATTTGACCAGCTAAACAAAGACCAACTAGTTTCAGGAATGGGAAAGAATATAACAAACAGTAATCTGGCATATTTCTGTTAAATTTTCTAAACAAAACAAAAAATCCAGTAAAGACAAGAAATATTAGATTGGTATATGAGTAATGTGAATGGTAATGAACAAATAATTATAGAAAATTTATATGTGGTGAATCTCCATGTAATCCAAAACAACACATTAACTACTTATTTGTAAGATCCACTACCTCAATAAAAATTCAGTTTTACCAGAAAAATTCTCAAGCATAGGAAATAGCACGTTTTGTGCAGGATCCATAAAAAATGTCAGAAAAAAAAAAC
This sequence comes from Macaca mulatta, assembly GCF_049350105.2. Classification (NCBI taxonomy): domain Eukaryota; kingdom Metazoa; phylum Chordata; class Mammalia; order Primates; family Cercopithecidae; genus Macaca; species Macaca mulatta. The sequence goes on from NC_133409.1 coordinate 113,258,310, forward strand.
GAACTGAGTAAATTTTTAAAAATCGTATTCTATTTTCTCAGAATTAACTAAAACATTTTAGTCAGAAAAATAATGAAGCTGATAGATCCTGGATTATTTCCTAAGGTAAAAATGAGTCAGCAATGTTTTAAAAACAAGAAAATGTAAGTTACTTACACATATGACAGTGTTAGACTTAGAAAAGCTTAGGGTCCAAATTAGCTTGGAGAAAATTAAGAAAATGGGAAATCAGTTCCTTACTTATAAATTTTAATTTAGACTTTGGTGACAGGGACAAACTATGAATTTCCCATATGAAAGAGTCCATTACCTGTGGCATTTCTACACTAAACATCCAGTAAGGAACTATTCTGGGCTTTCCTAGATGGAGGAAATGAATTTATTCATGTGGACTCAGAATTTCTTCACCCTTTGAAAGGTATGAATGACCAGGTGTAGAGGTGTGTCCGTGTGTACTTACTTATAAGCCATTAGGGTGGTTTAAAATGGATGGTTGAACTTCTGGTTAAATAGAGAAGCTGCACAGTAACACTCAGTGGCTTTGTTATTTTACTGATTAGTACACAATTCGTGGTTCCACAGCCATGCAGACGTGCTGACAGCACTTACTTGCCCTCAGAGCTGTAACTGTTGATGCTGCCATCAGTAGACTCTCGGCTCGGCTGCCTTACCATCTTCCTCATTTCAGCTGCCATGCCTGTTTCTGTACTTCTCTGGATGGTACTTTTTAACTTTTTGTGGCCCGACTCTGACAGGAGAGAGTAAAAGAAACTCTAAGTTTTATTCAGACAGCTTCCCCCGAATATCAATTGATCCTGCAAATATAATAGTTAATTTTACACATAATTACAAATTTAATCAGAAAAATAGTAACCTAAGGGAGTACTTTGCTTGATTCAGGCTCCTTGCCAAAGTGTGCTTGGCTAAGAGTAGCAGCACTGGATGCTACACCATGGCCACAGTTTCAGTGACTGCCTGAATCTCAATCAGCCAAAATGAAATCATTGTATTATTGATGGTGACAACTTCAATGAAAATCTGATTTTGGCACCCAATTGTTATGTGGAAAGATAATGGTGAACAATCTAATAGGTTTCTCCTAATATGGAATTCACTAAATGTGTATGAATAGTCTCAAAGGACAAGTCGTATTCTTTTAAGGAGAAGGTGCATTTGGAACCCAGTATGAACAATACCACAGTTTTTGTACTATCACGTATCAGCAATCCTCATAAAGAGAAACTAGTATTTTAATTGATGATTTTTGTAACACTTTAACATACACTATATAATATTTATACACATTTGAGATGGCATATAGATTACAGAGTTAGGTATAACAGGTTTTATCCTAATTCAAAGACTACTGAGCTATCTCATGGCCTTTTGACTCAGCTGCATGAGTTCTGACTGGCAGTTTTGGGGTGTACACCTCCATTTGCACTGGGTATTACATGCATTTGCATTTCAGTTCTTGATAAGTTCAGAAGAATTTTCTTGAGCCACTTTGAAATGCACTAACCAGCATTCTATTCATAGCATGGAAATAAATTCTAAACTATTTACTTGCTTACATGCATAAGCAGTATCAATAGGTTAGGAAAACTGCTAGACTTTATTCCATCTATACATTCTATAAACATTTCTGGGTTTTGCTTTAGTTTTTGTATAGTATCATTTAATACCCATTAATAATATATGAAAAATGCTCTATATATGTAATTACATACATAACTACTATATAAACACATTAACTTTTCAATCTTCATAAAACCTTTACAAAGAAGGTACCTAAATACACTCTTACATAAGCCATTTGAAACACTGCATCTTTTCCCTCTCATTTTTGGTCATTGGATTCCTTTTGTAAATTGTCTAATCAAAGATATAATAGGTTATGCTATATGAACTTAATGCTGATGCTTCCTACACATTGTTTTAGTATGTTCATTAAAATTTTTACTTTTTATTGTTCTTAACCTTTTTATTGCTATTTTTGCTTACAAAGACAATATATGTATATTACAAAATATTTAAATGTTACAGAAATTGCAAACATTGAATGCCCCCTATAATTTCACCACTCAAGGAAGACAATGGTTAATAATTTGGGAACTACTTTTTCTTTATACCTATACAAGCTTCTTCACTTGGCTACTGTGATCCACACTCTCCGTTTTCCCTTCTTTGACATTGGTTGTTACTTCCCAGTCTCTTCTGCTGCATTTTTCCTCTTTGAGATTTTTAGATATAGACGATCCCTAGACCTCAGGCCTCCGACCTTTTGCTTTCTTCTACACTGACTTCCTAGGTGATCTCTAACATAGCTTTAACATAGCTAACAAGGTCATTCATGCCATTGTGCCTCCCAAATATACATCAAGGTCTTAACCATTCTCTTAAATGCTGAAGTCATTAATTCAATTGCCTAGTAGCTCCATTTACATATCTAATAGGCACTTCAACATTAACATATCCAAGACAGAACTCTTCCCCACCTCCACCACACTACCACCTCCTACTACTAAATCCTCCTCCCGCAGTAAATGGTACTGCAATTCACTTGGCTGATCAGGCCTAAATCCTTGTAATCGTCTTTGATTCCTCTAACACACCCCACATCCAATCCATCAGCGAATCCTCTTGGCTTTGCCTTCAAAATGCATCACAAATCTGGTCATTCTTCTTCCTCTCCACAGCTCCTACCCTACGTCCAGACACTGTCATCACTCAAAAGAGCAGTGCCATACCCATATAGCTGGTCTCACTGCTTCTATTCTTTTCCTCCTCAGAATATTCTTGACATAACAGCCATGGTGAGTCTTTAAAAATGTAAATCTGAACATATCATTCCCCTGCTCAAGATCTTATAATGATTAATCACCAAAATAAAATGAAAATCCAAAATTGTTATCGTGGCCCAGGAAATGCCATATCATCTTGTCTTTGGACACTTCACATCTCATCTTCTGTCCCTCATTCCATATGACCAATGCTCTCCAGTCACACTGTCTTCCCTACATTTCCTCAAGCCTGCAAGCATGCTACTTCTGTTTGTCCCTTCTGACTTTCTTGCCTTGTTCCTTATTCAGATTTCTGCTTCAAGAGAAGCTGTCTCCTCAGAGAGGCTTTGTATAGTATCCCTTTGCTGTGCTTTATTTTTCTTCATAGCAGTGCTTCATCTGCCATTAAACCTTTATCTGTTTGTGTTCTGTTTTCCAATTAGAATTTAATTTCTGTGAGAGCGGGGTCATTGTGAGTATTGTTCACTGTTACTCTTCATATCTAGAACAGGGGTATAAACTGTTGATAGTGAAATCACACCACATATACTAATGTGCAATTTTCACATTCCATTTAATATAATGTAACACAAACAGGTATATATTTATTCTTTTTAAAGACTGCACTATTCCATTTTATGACTATGTGGTTCATCATTAAACCATCCCTTTATTGATGGGCTATTGGATATTTCCAGTAGTTATAGAACAGCTTCTACAGGATGAATTACTGGAAGTTGAAATGCTACTGAAAGGGTAGGAATCTGTTTAATTTAAATAGCTATTTCTATATTCCCCTTAAGAAACATTGTAGTGATTTATACTCCTACCAACAGTCATATGGATGTTCCCACTTACCTACCTATGGCTCAAGAATTCTCTACCTTTCCCCTTTTTGGACTCTGTCTTGTCCACTTGACTTGTCATTGTGGAACGTGCACACTTATCCAAGGCAGGGACTTCATCTATGGCCATTGTAAATGCTGTTTAGTTTAGTTTTGGCATTTATTCATTTATATACCGATTCCTTTCTAGAGGTAATTCATTTATGAAGTCACTGTGGTAGAGCAGTGGCCATTCATGGCCACATACTGGCCAGACCTCACTTGAAGGACAGGGGTAAGCCCCAGGGATATATTACCAAAGTATTGAGCCAAGATGAATTACAAGTGTTTATCCAAGGCAGCATGAGATAACAAAATCTGGGTAGAACACCAGTTATTGAAAATAACGAGGATCATGGCTAGAGAAATTACAGGAACTTTAAATGGTGAGGTGCTGCTGGAAATTGGAGGAGAAACAGTTAAGAGGATCAACAATATGGCAAGTTCAGGTTAGAGTGTTAGTTCATTCTGCTTTTTGTTCATTCACCTATTCAACAAATATTTATGGAGCATCTATTACGTGTTATACAGTGCTCGAGGTGCTGGGGATGTACGGATGGATGAGAAATGTCCTGCTTTAAAGGAGTGTAGATTCTAGTTCACATGTATATACAAGAAAGACAGTGAACAAAGATACGATATCGCTGATAAGTGCTATGGGAAAAAAATTAGGCAGGATGAGAGGTGTAGAGAGTGACGAGGTAGAGCAGGAATTGTTTTGTTTGAAAAGGAGCCAGGGTCTGATTAAGCAGTGCAGGGGGAAGTGAGGACACAAGCCATGAGGAAAGAGGGAAGCAGTACACAGCAGGGATTGGTCCTCGTGACAGGGGAGGCTGTGAGTAATGGTGGCTGTGGTAGAGGGGAAGGGGAGGGCTGCAGTCTTGCAAGTAGTGCACAGGTCTCCAGGCTTCCTCTCCAGTCTTTGTAATGTCGATGTTGACTCCAACCCGGAGGCTTTGTCACCAGTGATCTCGGGCTCTGTGTGTTGCTGGCAGTCCAGAGGACGGTGAAGTGCAGACTGTCAATAACTGATTTCTCTTGCATTATCTAACACAGGTTTCACATGATTGTTGTTCATTACATATTTGGTGACAAATGAAAAGAAAAACCTTAAAAGCGAATAATCTTTATTCATTTGTATATTTTAGTTGAGATATCAAGTTTTCTCAAAGAAGGATATATCTACAGGGTATCTCAAAATTCTTACAGCCGTTTGAAACTTTAATAGTTTCCACAGTGTAAAGGATACAAATGCTCAAAAAACATCATTTGAGGGGCTAGTTATTGAATTTTCTTTTATATTTACTTGATTTTGTGAATTTGAATAATATATTTTTAATATTAAAGTTCTTCTTTTAGTCCTGCTGAATTAAGATGGCAGATGAACTGACATCTAACTGTTGTCTTATTCATATTAATAAATATTCATGAAAAGAGCTTCAATTGACTAAGCAATATAAAGGTCTAGGCAGAAGCTCAATAAACAGTTCTAGTTTGGAATTTGCCTTATTTAAATTCATAAGGGCCCCAATATTAATTTGGAATGTGAGGATTAGAAGAAACATTGTTTTATAGATGTGGAAACTGTAAATCTGGAGAAACAGAATTCATGCAACAAATTAGTTCAGCACTTACTCTGGGTTCAGTCTTTTCCAGATGCTGGCAATACAGCAATGAGCACAACAGACAAAATCCCTGTCCCAGTGGAGCTTACATTCTAGTGGATATAATGACTTGCTTAACATCACACTAGTTAGCAGCAAAAGCTAAATTAGAAACCTGTCTTTCTAAATCTTAGTCTTGCAATCATTCCATTATACAACATTTTAGGAACACGTAAAGTCTGGTCTTACTTATTTTGCAAATAGAACAATGGTCTATCTACACAGGTATTTTCATGTATACATTCACATACGGCTTTGCAAGTTAATTTGTAAAAGTTTGTTAAAAAGCACATATATTCTATACAAGCACAAACGTATAATTATCTGCATCTATGTACATATGCTGTAATTATAACAAAAATGTGTTACATCTATGTAACATGTTTAATGTCAATATAGTCCATTAAAATATATACAATATTAGAAAATGCTTTTATTCTTTTAGGAATGCCATCATTATTATTTGTATCCATTGAAGAATCATTAACCTTCTAAAGACATGAAGGCTACTACAAATTATGACATGAAACCTTTGATTTGTGAATACCATCTCAAGTATTCTATTAAGAATAAAAAAGATTAGACAAGTAGTACATTTTAATATTCTTTAGTCACATGAAAAATTACTAAAATCCAAAATGTTTGGGGGAAATATTTCACTCGTGTTCCGGAAGGGCAAACTTTCTCTCAAAGAGTATTCCAAAAGGTGTCATATTTACATGTGAACTCTTTCTCTCTTTGCTAATTTAGAGATATGTGTTATATTTAGAAACAGCCACTGACTAATTCATTCTATAAATACTCATTAAATACCAAGAACCTATGATATCGGCATTGTTCTAGGTGCTTCAGATACAACAGTAAGAACAGAATAGAATAAGGAATACAATAAATCTGTATTGATAAGTTAGGACCATGAGAAACAGATCAAGGCTAGAAAGCTAGACAAGAGAGACAGAATATATTGACATGCAGATACAATTAAAATCTATGGTGCTAAATGTAACAATTTAGGGAGGAAATACAGATAAAAAGAGTAAAGAGAATGGAGTTTGGAATATTCTCACAGTTAGATGTCCAGAAGAAAATCAGGACTGTCAAGGAGGCTGAAAAGGAGGACCTCTTAAGGTGGGGGAAAAGCAGTAAGTGCAATGGTACAGAAATCAGAAGAAGAAAGTGTGTCAAGAAGTAAAAAAAAAAATATGTTGTTGATTGCTACTTAAGAGGTTTAGTAAGAAAAAAATATAGATGTGACCACAGTGCTTGGCTTCACGGAGATAACTGACTGAGAGGAGTGGATTCAGTGAAGCAGTAGGGTTAGGTGCCTAAAAGGAGTGGCCAGTCAGGAGAAGGAATTAGAGGTGAGTAAACAGAGACAGCTCCTATGACTATTTTGTAAAGGTTTGTTGTGATTGAGAGATGGTATTTGAAAAGTCACACAATATTAGGGGAGGTTGTCCTTTTCTTTAAGATGCGTGGTAGTAGAAGTTGTTTCTGTGTAGATTGGAATAATTAGATGAACAGGGAAAAACACATTGTTAGGCTTAATATTATGGGTTGGAGAGATGTATAAAGATAGATAACATCAGATAAATCATCTTCCAATCAAAGCAGTCTCTGAGGCCAAAGCAGCAGACTATCCAATTCCATCAATTAATTGGAAAAATCGGTAAGAGTATCACCTGATTGATTAAGCAATTTAGGTCCCAAATAAATGCAATAATGGTTTGTTAACTCACAAAAACAAAGTATCAAGTAAGTACAACCTTTTTGGTTATTCTGAAATAATATTTTTTTATTTTTGTGGTGACAAATTCAGTCATTTTGTAAAAATTAATTATTTTTTTTAAGAGACAGGGTCTTGCTAGGTCTCAGTAACAAGATCACAGTAAGCTATGATTATGCCATCACTAGACTGGAGTGCAGTGGTGTGATCACAGCTTACTGTTACCTTAAACTCCTGGGCTCAAGCGATCCTCCCATCTCGGCCTCCCAAAGTGCTGGGATTACAGGCATGAGCCACTGCGCCTGGACAAAATTCAGTTGTTTTTTTCTTTCTTTTTTTTTTTTATTGTGGAACTGCAGTGAGAACTTGAAAATTCAGTTTTTAAAAAAAAATTGTTGTGGTTAGTAAAATACACTTCGTTCATTTTGTCCTTCAGTTATTCAACAAACTATTTCCTTAGTGATTTGTGCCCCGATACTATATATGTAAGTGTGAAAAGGAAAGAAGCCCATCAGCCATTTCATGGTCTAGAAGGAGACACAGACAAGTAAAAGTCTCCTTGTGATGTGGTATAAGTGCTGTGCAATGGGTTTATTTTATATGTATTAAACTTTATGTATTTATTTTATAGAAATTCAATGATATGAAGAGAGGAAGAGAAGGGGCGAGAATAATTCAAGCAGTGAGTGAGAATCACAGCTTGCAATGCCACTTAATGAGCATGTAACCTGGAGAGATCATGAGCTGAAAAATGGAAATCTTCCCCTTTGTTTCAGTTCCTCAAGATAATTCTGGTGTTTATGAAGATTTCTAAAAAAAGGTTCCCTAAAAGCAAGCCAATGGCTTTATCTGGTGTTTAAACAAAACAGCACCAATGTAGTCACTGTGTAAAAGCAGACAGTATTGGACTTACTGAGTCACCATAGATTGCTCTTCAAGAGATTTTCACAGGAAATTTTAACTCTGTGCAGAGGTGGAGGAAGGATGGAGGCAGGGTGGAAGGGAACTGTGTACTTGTATTTCAAGCCAGGAGAGCAGCACACTGAAAGGTCCTGAAGAGAAAGAGTATGGCCCCTCGAGATAACTACATTTCCTGAATCACCAGAGTTAATTTAATGGTGAGTGAAGATAGTGAGGTATGAAGCCAAAGAAATAAACACTGGGAGGGCCTTTTATCTAAGGCTCTCAGGGTGCACAGTGACATATCATTTGAGCTGATGTTGTATTGTTATTAACGCTGTTCTTAATAATCTCAAGGTCCTGGTCTTCCTCATACCAATTTTACCCATATAAAATTGTGTGTACTTTGTATTACATGCAATACAATATAGTAGTATTGCCATATATCTCCAACAATTATTCTTTAAAAGAAAATACGCAGTTCTCCTTTGTTGATGTCAGATACTTCCAATGTGTAGTAACCATGTAGTTGGAAATTTTTATTAGTCTTCCCTAATACTGCCATCATTTTCTTTAGTATTTAAGCAAATAAACACAAATGTTCCTTTTGTGTTGCATCAAGGTTTTTGAATATATTTTATCCTAGGCCAGATAAGTGCAACTTGTAAAAATTTCATAGGTCGGAGAATTATTTTTAGAAAATGTCACGAGAGTTCTTTGACTTTTATTGTTTTCCTCATTTTCTCTCACTTATTCTCCTGGTTAATCCTATCAATCATAAACTCCACTATTTTCCTTCCATTTTTCCATTTTCCAAAGGTATTTCTAATGAAAGAATAGAGTGGTCAAGAAATTAAAAACTCATTCTGAGTATTTTTGTGAGATAGATGGAATCATTCTTTTGATGATATTTTCCTTCAAGAGAATACGTCAAATGTTTCCTAGTGATGTACTTATCCACTTTTATTCCATTTCCCTAACCCAAAAGATATAAAATGTTTTCTTTTGTTACCATGTACTTTAAATTGTTTACAGATACTACTTCGGAAAAGGATTCATCTGTTCGAACATGGACCTTTATTTTTATTTTCAGCTCTTCCATGGCTAATAGCTATTCTTTCATTAAAAACCTGGTATTGTTATGATTGACTATAAAGCCTTGCCTGTCAGATCTGTTTAGCTCACTCAATCACACTTATACTTTCAGCAAAATGTTAGCTAATATAACTTTGATTTTTCCATTTGCCAAGCTATTGAAAGTATAAATAATAGCAAGTTCAACATGGCATTTCATATGTTTTAAATAATCTTCATATTAAACTTAATAAGGCTGCCCAAAAATATTTAAGTAAAGAGATTTGTATTCACTGAAACATACCATCTGTACCACCTCTTATTTTGGCTAAAGCCAGATAAGAGAGGGGGAAACATCCAAATGCTGAACTTCTCACTCTTGTAAATTGTTTGATTTCACAGCTTCAGTGTTTCCAAAGTATTTCTAGTGTTAGGAGCTAAATTATGTCCCTCTAAAACACATGTTGAAGCCCTAACCACTGTACCTCAGAATGTGACTGTAGTTGTAGAAAGGGCCTTTTAAAGAAGTGATTAAGTTAGAATGAGGCTATTAAGGTGGGCCCTAATCCAATTGGACTGGTGTTCTTATAAGAGCGGGAGATCAGGCCTCATAGACACCAGGGGTCACCTGCACAAGAGGGGCCACCCTAGGAAGATGCAACAAAACTGCGGCCAACAGCAAGCCAAGAAGAGAGCCTCAGAAGAAACCACTCCTGCTGACACACTGATCATGAACTTCTGACCTCTAGAATGTTAATAAAATAAATATCTGCTCTTTAAGCCATCCAGTCTATGATATTTTGTTATGGCAGCCATAGTAAACAAATACATCTGGGGAGTGGATTTTTTTATTTTATCATGTTATTTAATAATTGTGATGATTTAGATACTTTAAGCATGTGGGGATAAATAATCACCTAAATTGTCTGAGGATGAGATTAAGCCCCAAATGCTGGGATGGACTTGGTTTTCAGGTTGCCTTAAATAAGAAGTGGTCTGAAGGCCAGGCATAGTAGTGGCTTATGCCTGTAATTTCAGCACTTTGGAAGGCCGAGGTGGGTGGATTGCTTGAGTCCAGGAGTTCAAGACCAGTCTGGGCAACACAGTGAGACCTCATCTCAATTAAAAAAAAAAAAAAAAGTCATCTGAAGTATTACATGGGTATACTGAAATCATTTATTAACAACTCCTGACAACAGGAAGATAAAGGCTCAGATTTTATTTGCTCAGTAGTAGCAAAAATTTACTTCATATTTGTTTTCTTTACTCTTCTTTGTTCTAAGTTAATACCTCAGATGAAGCTGCATTTCATTTACTAAGCATAAACCTATAATATCTCCTTACTGGCGGGGCGCGGTGGCTCACGCCTGTAATTCCAGCACTTTGGGAGCCCGATGTGGGCGGATCACGAGGTCAGAGATCGAGACCATCCTGGCTAACACGGTGAAACTCTGTCTCTACTAAAAATACAAAAAAATTAGCCGGGTGTGGTGGCGGGTGCCTGTAGTCCCAGCCATTTGGGAAGCTGAGGCAGGAGAATGGCGTGAACCTGGGAAGTGGAGTTTGCAGTGAGCCAAGATCACGCCACTGCACTCCAGCCTGGGCGACAGAGCAAAACTCTGTCTCAGGAAAAAAAAAAAAAAAAAAAAAAAGAGTATCTCCTTACTATCTATCACCTTGACTATAATGATAAAGTAATACTTCAGGCTGAATCCCAGAAAGCAGCAAATGCTTTATTGCATTGTTTCATATATTTTTAAAAACTTTTATTTAAACTCAAGGTTTTGGGGAATCTTTCCTCCTATCCAATCTCAACAGGCAGACTAATATTCCAAATGGAACCTGGACCAGAAATGGTTTGAGGGGCAACTCTGGAGTCAAAATGCCTGGATTCAAGTACCAGCTCTACCACTTACTAGTTCTGTGCCTGCAGGCAGCCAGCCTACTGAGCCTTTTTACACCTTAGTTTCCTCATCTATGAAATGGGGGAATCCAAATACCTAGCTCATAGGGTTGAGTATTAAATGAGATAATTCATGTAAAGCACTCAGGAAAGTACCTGGTACCTATTTAAAGTTATCTGTTGTTACAGAATAAGATCTCAAAGTATTCGGCACAGATTACGTCCTCAAGTAGAATGATGCCAGTTCTCCTTGTTCCATTCAAAGCACATGTTCTTTCTGGGCCTCACATTTAACTCCAAATGCTATTTAGAATGCAGTACAATTAAGCTGCAACATGTCGCAGATAATTACATGTGCCCCCAATATCCATTCTCACCTTTTTTTTTGTTTTCACTGGTAAACTTCCCATCCTCTAAGTTAAGGACTGACCACATTTCCCTTCCCTCCTCTGCTCTTGAAGGCGTGGGGACATGATGGTGGGAGCTAGAGCAGCTACTTTGGGTCTAGGATAGGAGAATTTGATGAAACTGGTGAAGCCTAGTCCTCTGACATGAAGGAGTCACCATAACAGCCCAGATTGGGATGCCCACTGGGACTATTATGTAAGAGTCTTGATTAAACACTGTATCTGTGGATGCCTCGTTACAGCACCCTATCATGTACCACAGAAGATAATATTCTAAATAAAATCCAATGTGAATTTTAAAAATAATAAAAGTCGTTTTAGGAAGAATAAAGAATACTCTCAGTTCTTTAGCTTCAGAAAGAACATTTTAGTCCTCTACAGTTTCATGTTTGGAAGAATAAGGTTCCTCTTCTAACAAGAGAGTTAATGGAAATTTTTCTTCCCTACAAAGTCTCAGAGAATGTTGGCTTAGAGAGGAAGATTCTAGCAATAAACACCATTTATTAAATACCCTTATGACACTCCGCAGGGTACAATAAATAGAGGTGTCCTTTTCTTTTTCTTCTCTTTTTTTAATTTTTATTTTTTGAGATGATGTCTCACTCTGTCGCCCAGGCTGGAGTGAAGTGGTGTGATCTCAGATCACTGCAACCTCCGTCCCCTGGGTTCAACTGATTCTCCCGCCTTAGCCTCCTGAGTAGCTGGGATTATAGGCACCTGCCACCACGCCTGGCTAATTTTTGTATTTTTTTTTTTTTTGGTAGAGACAGAATTTTGCCATGTTGGCCTGGCTGGTCGTGAACTCCTGACCTCAGGTGATCCACCCACTTTGGCCTCCCAGAGTGCTGGGATTACAGGTGTTAAGCCCCCACACCTGCCCAGAGGTTTCCTTTTCTAAGAGTTTAACATTCTGAAATAAACATGCACGTATGAAGTTCTTAATTATTGTGTGGCAATGACTGTACTGTACAAGTTATAGATAGAAGAGAGGATTTTAGATCACAAAGAAAATTAAGAAAAAGTGTTTTCTATGTTCTATAAAACCAAATAGATTCTCTGTACTTCTTACCACATTCCATAAAATGAATTAGATGGATTTTCATCAAAATTGGGATGGTTTGATTTAGAATGCAAGTACGTGGTATATGTGAAATTCCTTCTGGGAGACCCAGCAGGGCAAATTAAAGAGATAGGCAGCAATTCTTGAGAGAACCTGAAACAGAAGTACAATTGATCTAGGAAAGATGTGGCATATATAATTAGTTATCACTAAAGAAGCCCCCACACTGAAACTCAAAATCACAGCATCAGGTACTCTAAATGGTAGGGTGATAAGGGGTAATTGGGCAGTTTCTTGTTGGGGGACTCAATGTAGCTTGAAAGAACAGCAGAGCAGGTATTTATTTGTTCTTGACTGCTTATGATTTTCCCAATCTACAATGTAGAGACAGACAGCATGTGTAAGTATACTTTTGTAAGGACGGGGGAGCTAAACACTTAGAAGAACTTACACGATGATTACTGAGAAGTCAAAATTAATACTGTTCACATGAAGTAGTTAAATGTTACAAGGAAAGAATAAAATATGTTTGATAATCTCCTAAAGGCAAAGTTTGTGTAAAGAGGAATTTTGATTCCTTTACTTCTTTTAGTTGTATACATTTATCATATCAGGATTGGCCGTGATTTCCTAAGAAACAAGATGAATATAGGTCTGTATATAAAAAAAAATTCACAAAGATGAAATCAGTGAAGTAGTTAATCAATACAGGCAGTTCATAAGACTATTTATATTCAAGACACTATGAAAAGATAGTCTCAGCTTGCCCTTCAAACCCCTGCTTGGAACTCTACTCTGTTCTTGCTTTAAAGGGTCTTGCTCTGCCCTCTTCTGATCTTACCTCTTCACATAGCATATAGCCTTCCCTGTCCCACAGAACAAGAGGGGGCCAAGAGGATGTGCCCACCTAGAGTCCATGCCCACTCAGAGCTCATATTCCCTTCTGAACTAACCTTCAGATCCATAGGATCCTAGAATTTCCTGCCTAAATGACCCTGAATCCAATCCCAGGGATAGCCCAGATGTCTTTCTAGGGTTTACTCTCCTGAGGATGGATAGTATCAGCAGCGTGCACACCCTGAAGTCCAAGTGGCAGTGGACAGAGCTTGAACGTATGTGCAAGGACCCTCAAGGTACAGGACGGAGCCAAGGTTTGGGAATAGAAGGTGGGTGACAGGTTTCAGCAGGAGGTGGTGTAAGCCGAGCCCAAGCACAGAACCCTGGAAAGCCTGAGAATTATATTGAAATGTGACCTCCTTGGTCACTAAAAAGATATTTTTGTCAAGGACGGAGACTAAAAGAACTTTTATTTAGCATTTTGTTAGTTTGGTTTATAACTTTTAAATGGCATACATGTATGTGTACTTCCATTTATTGCTCAGGGCCTCCAGCAAGCCTAGAATCTCTCAGGTATAAAACTGTCCCATGCTTCATAAACAATGAATCCTTTATTTTGATCCATTTGAAGGAATTATCATTAGAACAAGTCCGTTGGGTAATTTTGTTTGGAGTTTTTGTCAGACTCTGAAAAACCTGTGATAATTTTTTGTGATTAAAAACCCAAAGAACTCTTACGTGAGTAGCACAGTCTTACTTTTTTTTTTTTTTTTTTTTGAGACAGTCTCTGTCTGTCACCCAGGCTGGAGTGCAATGGTGCTATTTTGGCTCACTGCAACTTCTGCCTCCTGGGCTCCAGTCATCCTTCCACCTCAGTCTCCCAAGTAGCTGGGACTACAGGCATGCATCACTATGCCCAGCTCATTGTTGTATGTTTTTGTAGAGATGGGGTTTCACCATGTTGCACAGGCTGGTCCTGAACTCCTGATATCTGCCTGCCTCAGCCTCCCAAAGTGCTGGGATTATAGGCATGAGCCACGGAGCCCAGCCTTTCTTCTCTTTTATAGAGGTTTTTCTCTCCTTAGTTCAGAAGATTTGGGGGCCTACAAGGAAAGGAGCAGATGTAGAAGAGTAACAGCTCTACTGGAGACTCAATCCTCACTTCTGTCTCTGCAGGGAATAATCTTCACATTAACACACCAGGGACTTGGAAATCTATAGACCTAGATAAAATATACCTCATGGAAGTGAGGTGAAATGACAGCAGAGTAGTCAGAGGTTTAGGGTAGCAAAACTTACACTTCACAGAATAAAACAAGGATATACTAGCACATATTGTAATGACTGGTTTACGATCCTCACTTAATTAGGTGAATATTTCTCTACACATTTTTAATATAATGTGGAAGCATTATTTACAACGATTTGATTTAAGAAGATATTAAAAGAAAACTGGGGTACTAGAGTCAGTCCCTCCAAAACTTATTGGAAATCACATCATTTTTTTTCTAACTTCATAATTTTTAGAAGAAAGTAAATTCAGATGCACCATAAACCATCTCTTTTCTCTTGCAGTTATAAAACCAAGAGGCAAGAAGCTGGTCAGAGATAGTTACCATTTCTAACTTACAAAGATTCCATTTCCATTTTATTAAAAAGGAAATTTGGAATTTTATTGGCAGATAATTCAGTAGGCAAAGATTACAAACATTTTTACAGTAAGCTTCCAAGGAGCAAGCCAGCAAATACTGCAGAGATCCCCTACAGGCCATATCTTAGTTACAAAACAATCCAAACTTACTGTCCCCCTGGTGTACCCAAACCTTGCCCCACTCCCTCCAGAGGTACTTGCATACAACTCTAGGAGATTCTGTCATCGTAGAAGAAGGAAATTCAATTGTGAAAAGTAATAACTACTCAAGGTAGCTGCACTCTCCCCAAATATTATCATCTAGAAATGTTTCACTCTGTTTAGCTATATCATAATTGGAGGCTTATTTTGATTTATGATTACCAGCTACATGTGGCTGGTACAAGTTAGTTCATCAGTGTAATTTCTAACATCCAACTGACATTCCTATTCTACAGGAAATGGAATGAAAACTAAAAAAAAAAAAAAAAAAAAAAAAAAAAAAAAAAAAAAAAAGAGGGGTATATATTTGCTGAGTGATCAGAAATGTAATTAATGTTTTTAGAGGAGAAAAAAGTATCAAGATTATTTATTAGGTATAGAATGAGTTATTAGTAAATCCAGGAGAAATTTTGTAAAATGTAAGAGAGATAAAAATCAGTTAAAGAGAAAGGCCAAGAGAAAATCAGAAATGCTAAACTTTATGAGGCAAAGAGATTACGATAGTGAGGGTGGCCATCAGCACAATGTGATTCTGACTGGCTAGTCCTTTCAATGCAGGGGTCCCCAACCTCTGGGTCATGGACTGGTACCAGTCTGTGGCCTGTTAGGAACCAGGCTGCACAGCAGGAGGTGAGTGGTGGGCAAAGCTTCATCTGTATTTACAGCTGCTCCCCATTGTTTGCATTACTGCCTGAGCTCTGCCTCCTGGCAGCTCAGAGGCAGCATTAGATTCTCATAAGAAAATGAACCCTATTGTGAACTGTGCATGTGAGGGCTCTAGGTTGTGTATTCCTTATGAGAATCTAATACCTCATGATCTGTCACCGTCTCCCATCACCCCCAGATGGGACCATCTAGTTGTAGGAAAACCAGCTCAGGGTTCCCACTGATTCTACACTACGGTGAGTTGTATAATTATTTCATTACATATTGCAATGTAATAATAATAGAAATAAAGGGCACAATAAAAGTAATGTACTTTAATCATCCTGAAACCATCCTCTCCCTCTATCCCCGGTCCATGAAAAAATTGTCTTCCACAAAACTGGTCCCTGGTGCCAAAAAAGTTGCCGACCGCTGTTTTAAAGCAAATACTCTGACTGCTTCATTTCAGACTGGCACTGAGATCTACTCTAGCTCAAAGTATGGATATGACAAGAGGGAAAATAGGCAAATAATGTAAATTGTGCTAATTTGAGGCCTGGCCACAGAGGCCTTGGTAGTAATTTGAGGGTAGGTTGTGTGACACCGATAAAGAATCATTCCATGACTGGGAAGAATATAACTTATGTCTAAAAACTTAATTTGAGCCTGTGTGCCTAAAGGTTTTGGGAAACTGCTGGCTGGCTGCTTTTCCACTGACTGTGGTTAGAATAGGTACTAACTAACAAAACATAGTTGCGTATCTGAAGACCAGAAGAAAACTCTTAGGAAATAAAAAGAAATGGTTTGGTGGTGAGAATCGGTACAATGAAGTATTAAAAACATTAGGTCTTTAGGGCCGGGCGCAGTGGCTCACACCTGTAATCCCACTACTATGGGAGGCCGAGGCAAGCGGATCACAAGGTCAAGAGATTGAGACCATCCCGGCCATCACACTGAAGCCCCATCTCTACTAAGAATACAAAAATTAGCCAGGTGTGGTAGCTTGTAGTCACAGCTACTTGGGAGGCTGAGGCAGAAGAAACACTTGAACCTGGGAGGCAGAGGTTGCTGTGAGCCAAGATCCCGCCACTGCACTCCAGCCTGGCAACACAGACTTCAACTCAAAAAATAAATAAATAAAATATAAATAATAATAATTAAAAACTAGGTCTTTAGTTTTCATTTTACTACTCATCTTTTAAAAATTAGATGAACATGAACTTGAAATATGCAATACAATACAAAGTATACTGGTGAAGAAAAAATCTGGTTGATTAAGGTTTACCAATCTTCAGAACTGCATTACTGTAACTTAAGGAATTGGCTAAATTACTTCAAGTACAGTATTTAATGATTCTGTGTGAGAAAAACAAATGTGCCTAAGCAGATGTCTAAGCTTTAATGAATGAAAATGTTAACAAAATGAGAGATAAGAATGAGAACATATTACTGACTCTAATTTGACATCCTTAGCAGAATCAATTACTTTCTGCCTTCTTTCCAGTTTGCTTATTACTCTCAAGGCATTGTGCTAAGTTGACTATAAAAAATGGCAATCCTGATAGTTTGAGGAGTAGGAGGTATGTTCAGTGTTAATCACACACAAAAATGTTCGATTCTGGTTCAGCTACACTTCAATAAGTGGGAATGAATGAACATGGCCATGAATGTGGAATTGATAACTCTTCTTGAGAAGGAAAACACTGTAATTCACAAGGTAAAAACAAATCTGATACTTTTTCACTAGAGCAGGTGTACATTTGTAAGAATATTAAACACTGGCTTATGCAATATTAAAGCAGTACTAAAAATAAGCACTGAGCTGAAAACCCTGAAATTCAAATTATAGGTGGGTTAAATTGATCCATTTTAGAATAGAACAGATCAGAAACTTAGCACTGAAACCTTAAAAATAAATGATGGAATCCAAAGTCTGCTCAAAGAATGCAAGGTGCAGTAAGGTTAAACCCTTAGCCTGTGGTTACTTAGCTCCTTACCAACACAATGAAAATTAGAGCCTTAATATTTCCACTTCTAAGTCTTTGACCTTTACTGTAGATAAAACTTTAATTTTAATTTTGTTTAAAGAAGAATTGTCTTATTATGGAAGCAGTGGACTGTGTCCTTTATTCCCAGGATTGTTTGTTTCAGAAATAACACACATTGTTATACTCCATTTGTTCACACTCTTAACAGGCCAAGTCCAACCTCCAGTGACTTTAGCATCTCCCTGCTTCAATAAATGGTTATGTAACAGGTCATGCAACTTGGCGGCAGCCATATATAGTTTCCCAACAATGAATAGCAAACCAATCACTGAAGATTAGACACAGTCCAGAGAAACCACTTTTAGTTCTTTCTGATGTTCTTAGAGACAGGGAGATTTTGTTTGCAAACCTAATTCCTAAGTATGCTCCTTCACATTGCCCCTACAAAGGTACAAAAGGGAGAAAAGTACTGTACGTCCCTGTTTACTCTAAATTCTTGGTAAATTGATTTTGGCTGTATTTCTCTATACAATAAGTTCACATTTTTTGGAAAGAAAATAAGCAGTCAAGTTCTAAATCAATCTGAGGAAAACAGAGCATTTTTGTAGGTTTTAATGTTTCACCTACCATTTGCTAAGTTAAACACAAAAAAACTTTAAAATATTAAAAAGATGGAACCCTAGAAAGCATGGCAAAAATAATTATCTCAGGAGTACATTAACAATTTTGATGAGAAATGGTGGGTAATTTTGTAAAGGTTAAATACCATGGCAATATGTATCATCAATCTCATTTGTTGAATGAGATATTTTTACCTTTTATTTTCCTCTCAAGAAACCACACACAATATAATATTGATATGAAAAGTCATCATTCTCACCAACACACATTTATGGCTTGTCCAACACAGATTATGAGGTCTGATTTTGATCCAGAAATTTCAAACAGGCTTCTAGAACCACAGGCCCAGAATCCTCGGCCCAGGTATTTTAGATTTTTGTTTTGAAACAGCTGTTAAGATTGCTGCCTTTATTCTAATACTTCACATTCTGACTTGCTGTGAGCCCAAGATGATCTAGACTGTCTCCTGGTTAGACTGCAACCCATAGTAGAATAATTATATTCATTCATAAAGAATTCCACTATTTGATAAATATTTTCAGTTTTTTTGACGAGGAAACCAAGGATGAGAGAGGTTAAATGATTTTGCTGAGATCATAGCCAGTAAATGGCAGAATCAGAACTCAAATTCAGGGGTTCTAGCTCCAAGTTACCAAAAGCTTTGCACCTTAAAAGGCACCAGGTGAACTATGGCTAAGGGGTTTATCTATCTACACAGTGACTGATTGGGTCCTGCCCATTGCCTCCTAACTTCCTCTTGAATGCTGGCCAGCACTTCAGGACGTGACCTAACACATTACATTTCTCTCTTCCTAACTCTGGCCTTCAATTGATTCCTGATTCCTTCCACCTTTCTGGTGTCCTTGGGAGAGAATTTAGTCAACTTTTCAGGGTATACTTCACACTTCAACTACATATGCAAATAAACATAAAACTGTAAAATTCAAATATAGACAAAGTTTCAAGTCTTAATTAAAATTGTCATAATAGTGCTCTACTAGAAAGAAAAACAGGATGACAGTTTGCTTACACATCTTAGCATCTGCAGAAATCATGTTTCTCCAGGAGAGTACTGTTATTTTACCAGAGTAATAATCCATGAGTTTTTTCAAGGACACATATTTTGACTTACTGGTGCTTGTAATTAATCCTATGATAGCATATGGCTGGGGGGATGTCACACACAGGTGAAATATCAAATAAATTAATTTGCGTAAGAACCACCTATAATAGACCCTCCAAACCACACATGTGCACACACAGCACACACACACACACACACACACATACAAACACATAGAGATATGAGAGAAAAGGAACAGCTTTCATTGTTATACTTTAAATGCTTTTGATCAGAGTTGACAAATATAATTTGAAAATTTCAAGTTTTTCATATAAAAAAAATCTCATATTTTTAGGAGAAGGCACATTTTCTCATATCCATTTGTCTTTAACTTTCATGGGAGGACACATTTCTCTCATACTTCCTCCCAACTACATCCTTCTCTACATCAAACCTCTCCTCCTTTTCTGTACTGAGAGAATGGTATCCTTCCTCCTCCTCTGCAGCATTCCTATCACATAGTTCCCTTCCTTTCTTTTCTTCTCTACTTTATTCTCTTTATTCGTACTCTTTAAGCCCCAGTACTCCCCAAATTTCTTTTTTCACAAGCTGCTTATATTTATGTCTGCTTTCTAAATGCTATCCATACATGTACAAATATTCACACCTTCACTTCCCAAATATATATGCAGCACTTAAATGGTATTGTTATAAGCACTGTAGATTAAAAATTAAAAGACACTTACAACCTGGTGGGGGAGAAAGGAAACCATATATGCAATTCTATTTCAGTAGGATCAGAAGTAAAAAATATTCCTAAGGGAGATGAGACAGGGGATCAAGTTAGCATCTCTCCTGGGGTAAGTTAAAGAACTTCCTGCTGGGGAGGAGATACTTGAACTATAATTTGAAAGTTAAATATAACTTGCTAGACAGAAGAGAAAGGCAAAGGGCATTCATGATTGTGGGGGCAAAGGTCCCAAGTGGTCTTTTCACTAAGTAATCGTTACAGTTGTACCTCTAATTCATTATTATCTACTACGTCTTGAAATATCTGAGATCTGGAATCCCTTTTAACAATCTTACTTAAATCGTACTTTCAAAGTTCACAATAAAACCACTAGCCTCTTATCAGGGCAAATTCTGTCCACAACGTTGGTAGCAAGGACCCCAAATACAGGTGGATAACAGGGGAACCAATGCTGTGTTCCTTGCCCCATTGGAAATCTTGGAAAACCAGGGAGAAAGTATGGCAAACAGAGGAACAACTATGACTATATGCTCTTATAGTTCTTTTCTTAGCTCTTTAATCTTTTTTTCCTTTGTCTTTAACTCTTCTTTCTTCTGCCCCTCAAAAATGGTTTCTTCCAAGAATTAATCTTTGATGCAGAAGTTCTACAGCCTTCTCCGGAGTTCTCCTTAACTCTCTGAGGATCTCCTTAACTCTTCACATGGATAACTCCCAGGGTGGTATCTCTAATCTCCGTAACCTTCGTGAGTTGCAAATCTTAATTTCCAACAGCTTTCTGGACGCTTTTCACCTAGAAATCCTACCAGCATCTTAGTGTTTACAACACTTTGGGGTTTTCTGGTGTGTCAACTTGGCTAGGCTACAGTTGCCAGTTAATCTGGCTTTTCAATCAAACGCAAATTTGGGTGGTGTTGTGAAGGTATTTTGTAGCTGTGAATACAGTCTAGAATCACTTGACTTTAAGTAAGGGAGATTATTTCAGATAATTTGAGTGCACCTGGTTCAATCAGTGGAAAGCCCTTAAGAGCAAAGTTGAGGCTTCCCTGATAGAGAAAATCTACCTGCAGACTGCAGCTTCAGCCAGTGCCTGAGAGCTCTAGTGTACCCTTCTCTCATGACCTGCCCTAGAGATTTCAGACTTGCCTAGCCACTTCTCACAGTCATATAAGGCAGTTTCTTGTAACACATCTTTTAATATACATCTCCTACAGATTCTGCTTTACTGGTTAGAATCTGACTGAGCTATACAGACCCAAACTGGCCTCCTACGAATTTCCCATTTCTGGTAAAGGCACTGCTGTCCTCTCACTACCAAAACGTGACTGTTAATCTTAACTGCCTTATCTCCTCTACCTATTCCTCCCTTCTTATTTCAATTGGCCTTCCCATATTGAGATTCTTATCATTTCAATTGGCTTGGTACAACCATAACAGCTTAATTTTCATAGAGATGGCATATTGATCTCTTGTTCAAATTTTACTGGTTCTCCCCTAGTCGAGCATAACATTTACTGTGCTCCTATACTAGATTCACACCACCTTTGCCATGTTTACCTCTTCCTACTGCCTGACAGCAAACCTCTGCTCCAACCAACCTGGTTACATACTGTTTCCTCTGCATGAGCTGACATGTTCTGCCTCCAAGCCTTTCCTTATCCCATTTACTTGGGATGTCCTTTCCTGTGTTTCCCCTACCAATCCTTTAAGATTGCCTCAAAACATCTCTCCCAAAAACCAAGTGTGACCACCCTAAGCTGTAGTGATACTGCTCTCTAACTCCTATATTATTTCCCTGTAAATAAATAATTGACCATGAACTACTCTATGAAAACAGATTAATGCAATAAACTTTAAATAAAATCTTTCCCTTTTATCTAACTTGTCATCTGAATGTATATGCTTCTAAATCTCTCCCCTCAACACACTCCTGCCCGAGTGCTTTGTGAAGACTGGTGCTTACCACTTGTTCACTGAGTGAGCTGGTGATTGAATTTTAGTAACTAAAACTTATAACATTAACTATTTGTGTATCTTCAAAGAAGCCCAAAGTGGAGGCCGAGGCGGGCGGATCACTAGGTCAGGAGATTGAGACCATACTGGCTAACATGGTGACACCCTGTCTCTACTAAAAATACAAAAAAAAGTTATCTGGGCGTGGTGGTGGGTGCCTGTAGTCCCAGCTACTTGGGAGGCTGAGGCAGGAGAATGGTGTGAACTCAGAAGGCGGAGCTTGCAGTGAGCTGAGATAGCGCCACTGCACTCCAGCCTGGGCGACAGAGCAAGACTCTGTCTCAAAAAAAAAAAAAAAATTAGACAACACTGATTCTGTACTGTTGGTCTTACACCAAGTTTATACCTAGGTAGAAAAATAATTTATTGCTGTCTATAAATATTATAACAAGCACAGATAAGAAATAAGAGGACATTTTACTCGGTTGGTTAAGCACGATGATGGCATAAAACCAAACAGATGTTAAGATTCCTTTTAAGACGAATGAAACTAAATTGGAATTATGGGAGGGAAAAATATAAATTACAAATGTATTAAAGCCATCCTAAGCATATTTATATCATTATTCCATGGATAAGCCCTGCTTCTGAAGGTAATTATTAAATAAAACTGAAATTAGGAATTAATTTATACAAGTATTACTCAGAATATAAAACAAAAATATATAAACAAAACACAAGCAACATGTAGAAGACTCTTCTTGGATAATCTATAAAGCCCTTCATTTGCAAACGTATTCTCCATCATATTTTGATTGACAGTTAATTTAGAAAGAAGCAAGAAAGTAAGTTACTGATAAATATGGATATTACCGTATACATTATATGTTTAGTCTTTGGAGAACAGCACTGTTTTTGAATATATATGTATGTAAGACTGTCCTTTTCAAACTCTAGTGGTGACAACTGTACACTTTCAATTTCAGCCAGGCTGTTTGTGACATCAGAATATCAGTGAATAAGAAAATGATTCTAGAAATAAATTATCAGGTTATACTTCTACCCACACATTTTCTGAAAGCACAAAATAAATCTATTTTTGAAATTTCATCAAATTATTAACACATATGGATCTAAAAGCTGATAATTCCCTGGTCCTTGCCTGAACATAACAAAATAAAAGGCAAAATTTTGGAAGCCTAAATAGAAAAATGTGACTGGTAATTTCAAAATGCAAAGTAAATATACTTCTGAATTTCCAAGAGAAATGCTCATATATTTGCATTGAATTGTACCTAAAAGGGCTATATTGTATACAGTTTAGTTGACAAATTTTAAATAAGGATAAAGTTACTTTAAAGAAAAATTTAACTTTATGATACCATTAAGATTTATGTTTTGGTAGTAATGAGTTTAAGGACTGCTCAACTTCAAATTCAGCTTTAAAATCCTGTAAGTCTAGCTTTAAAGTTAATCATATTTGGATATTACAATGCTATAAATAAATCTACTGTTGCAACATCATTTTTTAATTATTTCATCCGCTGCATAGTAATTTTTATGTTTTTTCATTTTCATTTAATTATTTGCAATCCGAAGTATAACACTACCTTTGAAAACTGTTAAACAATACTGAAAGCTTCAGACAAATACAGAAATTTGGCTTTTGATACTAGGTTTTATGAAAAGTGATAAATTAACAAACTCCCCTTATAACTTAGTAAATACATACATGGAACATAGACTTACCTTGTTTATCTTGAAAAAATTAAGCATCAGCATTAAATTTTTCTCTGGGGAAAACTGAACGCCAAAGCAGCTTTGACCTGGTTTAAATAACTTGTGCGGTCTCTGGCTGGAATATCTGTCTGAGCTGTCTGTGAACTGTCTTCTCTGTCTCTCTCTCATTCTCTCTCCTCCTCCCTCACCCTCCCGACTCTCTCTCTTTCTCATGCATATACATAATATAATTAAATTACTTCTGTCAACAGTGCTGTTTTTCTATAGCTTATTGTAAGACCATAAAGTGTAACATCACTAAGCAAATTTGTCATCTTATAAATTTGAAAACTGCTAAAGGGCCACAATTTGAAAACTGCCACAGTCACAACATTTTAAACAAACTATGTAACAAAGACATTTAAATCAAATGAAATGAAAATATGTTGCTTACTTTATTAAATACAATATAGCTTCTCCAATTAGGTAAGAAATCTCAGAGAAATAAAGCTCAGGGCTAATACATGATTTCCAGGATAGGTTTGTTTAAAAGGTTTTTACACAATTAAGGGGAAGGTTCCATATCGATCTCTTGTGTTGTACTCACTTGGCACTTGTAATACACATTTAATACACTTAAGCTGTCAAAATTATCACTTTCAATATGTACTTATTAAACACTGGTAGGTTTCAGCTGGTTTTCCTGTGTTTCAGGTCCCACCCTCCTGCCAGGAGAAAAACACTAGAACACTGGAAATGGAAAAGCTTAGAAAAAAAAGGTTCCAACTTTCGTTGAGCACTTTTTATATACCATGCCTTATGCCTAGAGGTTTATACACATTTCCATTAACCCTCATCATAATTCTCTGGTATTGGTATTGCTATGTTTTCTGAATCTCAGTTCAGAGAGTTAAGAAGTAGTAAGCAGCAAAGCTACCACCACAAGCAAAAACAAAACCCCCCAAAACACAAGCAAATGCTAAGGCCTGTCTTCTCCAAACGTGTGTAAGCTCTTTAAGCTCTTTTTATATCATCATGTTCACGGAGGGAATATGGAAACAACAGGATCATTGTACCATAAGAGCATATTTATGTGTGGCTCCTCCTCACCTCCAAAATGGCACTAAGGAATTAAAAACATTAGAGTCTAGAGTGTTCTGTTTTTCCTCTTTTTCCCTCCAGGGCTGTGTCAACAGCATGAAGGGTAAAAGTCAGCAAGAGTAATCATTTTTCATGGTTAACCAGGATAATCCTGGTTTATGCCTGTTTTAGCATATTACTAATGGTGTCCCTCTTTTACTCACAAAGATATTCCAGTTTGGATGCTAAATTACATAGTCAATAGACATATAAGTGGTAGAGCAATACAAGTTAAATTAAACCTGCCTCAAAATTGCAAGTGATATTTTGGAATTTTGACAGGACTGTTACTAAAATTGAAATGGCAAGGGATGAAGTCTATGTAACTCAAAAGTTTAGCCTACTGGTACCTTAGTAAACAACGTATCTGCCTCTCAGAACTTGGGAGTATTTATCTGGGTTTATAGAAGGCTGCCATATCCATGTGGGATGCCATGGTAGGGTGCCCTGAATAAAGGTGGAATATAAACAGTGTTACAATCCTGCCAGAGGACCCCAGCAGGGAAGAGAAGGCACAGAGAAAGGAGGTGAAAGAATGGCCTCCTCAAGCACACAAGGCAAATCTGAACAAATTAGAAATAGAAATAACCTCATAGAACTTGTGTTTGGGCAAAGAGCACTTCTGTGCCTTAGAGGCTCTCACTGGCTGGGCACCTCTGTGCGAAGACCAAACCACATAATTAGGTGGAGACCTTGGGTAGAAGGCTACGGGAGCAGATGCTGTTGGTTTCCTGGCTATGCCCCCTTGACATTCACTGTTCTGTATGCAAGGATGCTGTCTTACTGGAAGCACCTCCAACCCTCTGCTGAGGGTTTCTTCCAATTGTGTAGTCAGCTGTGAACAGAAGGAAAGCAGGCCTGAAGAAGTCAATGACTCTGCAAGCAGTCCCATAGCCAAGGACAAGTGAGAGATGTTGGATAAATCCTACAGTTTCCTCACGCTCAGAGGAAACACTTCTCATAGTCTCCCATAAAACCCCAATTGCCTACAGCAGATATCTGATAATTAAACACCACATTTTGACTTCCTTTCCCTGTCTCATTTCCCCACAATCAATACTCGTGCTTCCCTGGGATCACCTCTCAAATAAACTACTTGCACTCAAATCTTTGTTTCAGGGTCTGTTTTCAGGGGAGCCTGACCAACACAGTTGCCAAAGAGAAGCTTACTCTACTTTGTAAGGCTGGAGGGCCATGTGGTTTAGCCAATATTTGAAAAAGAGAACTTTTCATTAGTTAGTCAATTGATTAGTATTTTATAAAGATTAGAATGACATAACTTTTATTTGCCATAGACTATAAATGACTCACATTACACAGGTAGCATGTGGGGACTGCACACAGAGTACAGCCTCCTTCAGATCCTCATGCTCTATGGAATAGTTTTTATATGGCTATCCATCTTGACTATTTTTAAAGGTGTAATTAGATCTTGATCAACAGAGAAATGTATCCCAGTGATACATTTCCTCATTATAATGTATCAGACGGGGCAGTAAGCTTTTACAAAAGAGTGTAAAAAGCTGGATAAAGATATGCAAAAACCACAAAGAAAACAAGGGATGATGTCACTGGCAATATTACGGCAGAAAAACAGGCAAGCCAGAATATAATTATTTTAATAGAAGAGAGGGCTTGGCCTATTGCCAAGCATGAAAAGGCAAAAGGAAAGGCCCAGAGTGGAGGAGTGGATGCCAGGCGATGCATCTCTAGACACCTCATGTTCCATGGAATCTGGTGAGGAAGGCATGGTGCCTCTAGGATCAGTAGTCTTGGAATGTTTAAGCCCACAGGAATGGGAAGCTGTGTGGGATGAAGTTGCCCTGCCTCCCCCACACTACCACCAAGTACTAAATCAAATAGTCTTTAAAATCAATTAAAGAAAGCCTGGTGTGATTTGAGAAGGAGCTTTCTAATACCCCAATTATGCCCTTTACCAGTTAGTTGATGCCTGAAATGCTCATATTTAGGGAAACTGTTTTCATAATACAATTTGAAATAAAATGCAAACCCCTGGTTAAAGACACAGGCCAAATGAATCTCAGCACAAAAACAGCCAATGAGGTATGCTTTTGATCTTTTTTGCATGTCTTCAGTAGTGCTTAATAAATAATATTTTCAAAAAAAGAGTCATTGTCAATGAAAAGGGGTGCATATCGGAATCCTTTTTAGAAGCTAATTAACTTGTCTTTATATTTCAACTCCAAATATTTCTCTTCATCCTCATTTTCTTACATCCATTCTTGCCATTTCCTCTTGCCCCAGCTCCATTCTCCAAAGCAAACAGGAAAAGCTTTAAATCTGCGAACCAAATTATGCATCATCTTTGCTCAAAACCCTTCAACGGCATTCTGCTGCACTTTAGATGAAACCAAAATTGTAAACATGGTCACAAAGTCTTACTGGAGTTGGCCCTAACTTGCTCTTAAGAATGTTTTTGCGCCACTTTTTCTCTTTCTCCGTATACGCTACTGTTTCGACATTTTTTTACTTCTTTAAAATTAGTTTCACCTTTTCCATCACAGGTCATTATCCATAATATTCCTTTCGTATGTGGTCCTCTTCTTTCCCCTGCACTACTCTCTTCTGCTTTGCTCACCCTTCCTCATCCCTCAGGTCCTGGAGTAGCAGACTTCATTGCCACCAGTCTAGGTTAAGTCCCCATGTAGGACACTCACAGGGCCCTACACCCCTTCATAACATTTAACGGACTTGAGATGACCATCCTGTTTCTGTCTTCTTGTTACATTATAAGATCCATGAGGGTAAGGACCATGTCTGTCCTGCTTATTACTGTATTCTCTAAGCCCAGCATAGTGCCTGGCATGTACCAGATTTTTAATAAATATATTTTGAATGAATGAATGAGGAGGGACTTCATCCAAGGTGTTCTGGCCCCAAATGCCATATTCTTTGTGCTACATCTCCCAGAACACATGGAATTGAACAACTGAACTAATAGAGAAAATGACATAAATAAATGGATAAAGATGAAGAGATGGTTAGAAATCAAACTTTGAAGACAAAATTATTGATATACTTTGAAAATAGTTGAAATACTTGAAAATACTTTGACCCATTTTAGACTTCTGACCTCTGAAACAAGATATAAAATTTGTGATTTTTGTTAGTTTATTATAGCAGCAATAAGAAAGTAATACCAGCCGGGTGTGGTTGCTCACACCTGTAATCCTAGCACTTTGGGAGGCCGAGGTGGGTGGATCACTTGAGGTCAGGAGTTTGAGACCAGACCGGCCAACATGGTGAAACCCTGTCTCTACTAAAAATACAAAAAACAGCAGGGCATGGTGGCACCTGCCTGTAATCCCATTTACTTGGGAGGTTGAGGCAGGAGTATTGCTTGAACTGGAGATGGAGCTTGCAGTGAGCTGAGTTGTGCCACTGCACTCCAGCCTGGGCAACAGAGTGAGACTCTGTCTCAAAATAAATAAATAAATAAATAAAAATAAAAGAAAGTAATACCCAGTTACTACAGAAGAGTACTCAAAAAGTTATCACTTTACAAAAAGGAACCTCCCTAAAGTTCTCTAATATTTATAAAAAGATCTCATGATCCAAATTCTGAGAATAATATGGTTTCCAAATAGCTTAAAAAAAAAACCTACCACTTAAACAGAGGATTTCTAAGGCTAGAAAACATATCCACTGTACCCATTATTATGTTCCCACCTATGAAAAATAGAGTTGTTTGTAATTAGAATATATTTAGTCAAATATTTATTAAGTATTAAAGAACTATGCACAACAAGTAAAACGCTGTGTTTATTCCTATCTTATTTAGATAGCTGGACTGTATCCATGGTTTTTATATATATATATAAAATATCTACAGTATGCATATATATAGCATAGAATATATTAAATATATAAATATAGTATGCATATACACACATATACATGTAGATATATATTTCCCTTTTATTAAGACTCAGTGCAAATCTAGATTTAAATCCAAACGCTAGCACTGATACAACTTTTGGTAAGTTGTTTAAGTTTCTTTTTAAGTAAAGTGGAAATTACTCAGTTTGCTGGGAGGAATGGAAATGATAGATTTATCCACTGAATAACAGTGTACTGTAGACCCTTCGGCATTTTCTCACAAATAAGGATTCCGAGTAATAACATTTCCATATATGTTTGAAAGCAGAGGCTAACAGGAAGACTAATGTACAGAAAGACACAGTGCTCTGGTCAGAAGGTATGTGATAAATAGAACAGATTAATCTTATGAAAATACAAACTTTTAATTAGCATTAACCATGATTATTCACAGGGTGTTTATAGTCTATTATTGGATGCAAATCAAAATACTACAAAAGCTAGATGCTACTTCCTGCTTTTCAAGGTATGGTGAGGACGGGATGAAATGTAGGAGTCACTCAGTGAGTAAGCAGAAACTAGTCTCTGCTTGGCAGTTTGAGATGGCTATAAAATTTGAATTTGGAGGGTGAACAAAACTCTGACTTGTAAATTTTTCTGTTTTAATCCAATCACTCCAATTAAGGCAAACAGACCTACCTGATAATTTTTATACAACTTGTGTTAGAAATCTATGAAAACTATTGCATATTAAGTCTCTATCTTAAGGTCTCTGTAGTTAAAAGAGTACATGATGCTGTCAGAAAGTTGGGTAAAACAAGCATTTTATATATTGGGTCATTTTCATGATTTTGGACAATAATTCTTTAGATATCTGCTCATGGGAAGAAAGCAATTTGAAACATAATAACATATTTTGAAACTCAACCTTGGGATGCACTTTGTGATTTATGTGTTGTGTTATTTCTCTCATATGACCCTCGAAAGGAAATTGTCAACTGGAAAGGAACCCTTGCTATTTTACACATTAGTTAAAAGAAATGCACATCAAAATATAGTAGTCAATTAATTTTCCAGTACTAGGGAGGTTTCGATGACTCTATGGGTGCTATATGTTAATTTAATGAGCTTTGCTATTTATATTATAGTGTGAAATAGTCAATATTAAGGCAGGTCATTGAAGATGTGCCTAACTGGCTTTGTGATATTTGGAAAGGTCAGTCTCTGGATAAAACAAAACAAAACAAAACGAAAGCAAATTGCTTGGAGGGAAACAGCCTGTTGCATGGCAAGAGTGATTCTATCTTGAAGTGAAGCCACCATAATAATCGATGTTTGACCCCCACATGTAAAGGTGTTCTCAGTAACATCTTTAAACAATGCCTGCAGCATAGATAATCATGAAGATGTTTATCTAATCTCCCCAGTGGTCATTTGGTAAGAAAGTCTGAAGATGTGATCAGCACATTAAAAGTTTGCTATATGAAGAATTATTTCTGGAGGTTGGTGCAAGGATCCACCGTCTTGCAGCCACCTATCACTTCTGTTTGTAAGTTGCTAGTTAATAATTCTTTCTGATAAACTGTATTTGTTAGCCTCTTTCTTTGGCCTTTCAGCTCTGTTGGGCTTTGGGGGTGGGTTTGCTTATACTTGCTCTCCACAGAACACTGCTTTCTAATGACGTAAGTTAAAAGTGAAGATGAAGCCTACAGAACACAATAAATGGGAGATTAAAGAATGACCCTTAGGTGGCCTCTTTGAGGTTTAAGATGTCTCATCTGATCTGATATTCATGGCTAAGGCTCTGTTATGTCCCAAGAGCAGTCAGTGTATTATGGGAAGACCTACCTGTGGACTTAGGTAGCACCTAGGTAGTTAGCTGGAGCCTGATGTGTAAGAACACTGCACCACTAAACTTCCCACATCTATTCTTTCCCTCTTTCTCTCCTGTAACAATGCAAAAGGTGTCTTTCCTCTTGCTGGATGTGATCCCGCCTGCCTTCAATCAATAGACCAGGCGCTATTAGATTAAATTCTCTCATCTTTTTATCTTAAAATCTTCCTTTCAATAGAATATAAGTATTTCAAAACCCATGCTCTTCCTTGACAAACTTAACTCCTCCCTTTCTTTGTTCATATCTCAGAGAACAATTTTTAAACAACTGTCTTATTTCTCTGTCCCCATGTAATATCTGGTAAGTGTACTATTTTGCAAACACAAATTCTCTTGAATTTATCAAAGCAGTCTTTGCTAACCAGTAATTCTAGAATCTCAGCAGCCACTTCAAAATATTTGTTCCAGTTTTCATTCAAATGAGAACTTTACTTTGTATTAGAAAAATAGTCAGTAAAAAAAAAAAAAAAGAGAAAAGTACTCAGTGAAAAAGAGAAAAATACTCACTGAAATGTTTCAGAAATAATGATCCTCAAAACAGAATTGTAAAGATTTCTCTAACACTTTCATTATCTACCTTGATTCTTGGCCATAGTCTTTAATTGTATTTTGTTGGATTATATTTTACAATACCTATGCTTCTAATCTATCAGCACCTTTTTTTTCTTTCTGTTCTTTACTCACTTCTATGAGCAGCAAAAGGGAAAAAACAATTTCATATAATTATATAAATCCAGTAATTGTTTTGGGACTCTACTGTGCTGTACAGACAAGGTGGTGATACTGTTGAAAACAAACTGCTTCCTAACAGGGACCATTGATTGTGTTTGAAATCAATGTATAATGTGTGAAAGTCACAATTGCATAAAAGTGAAATGTAAAGATGTTGAGCATCACTCCAAAACTGCTATTTTTTGATGTCTCAATCTCTATGAATAACCAGACCCAATATATTTTCATAGTTAGAAAAAATTAAAAAGTTAGGTGATACTTTTAGCATTGTCAATTATCAATAATGCAAATTTCAGAAAATTTCAGAAAAGTGGAATATGACTGAGATATGGTTATAAGCAAGTTTGGTTCCAAGCTTACAGAAGTGCCAAATGTTGAATATCACATACATGTAAAAATCAAAGAAGGATTTGATTAAAGTCACTGTTGTGAAAAACAAGTTACAGAACCATAGACTGTAGAGCTTGGAAGTATTAGAGACCCTGTAGAATCCAATCTTATGATCCTGCTGCAAAGAAAACTGGCTGAAAAGGTGAAAAGAAAATTGTCAAAGTCATACAGCTAGCCTCTGGCAGAGAGGTACGTGAAATCCAGGTCTGTTTACCCTCAGTACGGTACATATTCTAATACAAGTAAACATACATACAGAACAATCCCCTAAGTCTATTGGTTATACCTTAGAATATTCTACCAATAAAATACTCCTATCCCAGCATGAGAGGCTGGTGCAGTTCATGTATGTGCACCACTCAGCAGCAGAACTGATCCTTCATCTAAGTGAAGAGGGGTGCTATGCAGGATGCCCTTGGGCTGCTATGAGAACATTTCAGCCCAAAGTGCTGGTCCCACTCACCCTCCAACTGAACCTAGTTGAGGATTAAACATCAAAGCAACCCCAAACCTGGAAGGTTAAAGGGAATTCTTTTCTCTAGAGGCTCCATGGAAAATAATCTTTATTCTTTGGCCCACAGGCTAAACTGAACTCAATACAAATTACTGAATAGCTTAGACAAATTTTGGTGCCAGGTAAAAAGAAGTTTGATATCTGTGGTATTCAGCTGTGCTTTATCCTACAGTCACAGATCCTACGGTTTCAAAAAAAATCTTTGCTGTTCACCCACACGTATGTATGTCTGGCTTTAAAATTCTGAATTATGTTCATAGGAAGAATTAAGCAGTGCTTCAGAGGATATTTGAAGCTCAAAGATAAATGTAGAATTTAGAGAAGAATGCTCTTTTATACTGAAATATTTTGGAAAAATTTTATAGTAAACATGAGTATATGATAAGCAGAAGGCTAAAGTCTCATTTTATTTTATTTTATTTTTATTTTTATTTTTTTTTGAGACAGAGTTTTGCTCTTGTCGCCCAGGCTGGAGTGTAGAGGCGCGATCTTGGCTCAATGCAACCTCTGCCTCCGGGGTTCAAGTGATTCTCCTGCCTCAGCCTCCTGAGTAGCTGGGATTACAGGTGCCTGCCACCATACCTGGCCAATTTTTTGTATTTTTAGTAGAGATGGGGTTTCATCATGTTAGCCAGACTGGTCTCAAACTCCTGACTCAGGTGATCCACCTGCCTTGGACTCCCAAAGTGCAGGTATTACAGGCGTGCGAGCCACTATGCCAGGCCACGTCTCATGATTTTTTAGATAAAATTGAAGACTTAAAAGAATATTCCTCTTTTAGCTGCTGTTTGAGGTTATGCTCTGTCTTTCTGGAGATATGCACTACTTTCCTTTGCCATTAGAGGCCTTCAAGTGGAAGAGTTTAAGAAACACAGAACATCATTTTTTTTTTTTTTTAAACTTACCTTGGCAGTACATTTCCAAATTCCAAAAAGCAAGCCATAGAGTTTCAAATCTTCTTGAAGCTTAGTGATTTGGAGTTAAAGTAGTTTTTAGTTCATACATTCCAAAGATAGGAAATAATTATGTTCTGAAGATACCATTAAGGTCAGTTGTCAGCATAAAGTGGACATAATTTAGAGATTGTTACGTCAACTGACTGGATATATGATGTTAACCTGTGTTTGGGGTATCACAGGAAAGCTTAATATATTAGACTGGAATCACCTTCCAGATAATGTGGAAGAATTATGTCAATGATGATATATAATATTCTTTGTACTTTTTGAGGTATCTAAGCCAAATAAGTATCTAGAACGCAACAACAGAATCTTCCGAGAATCAACAGTGGGAGTCATTATGTGTAATCACAGAAATATCAAAAGTGTGTTTTATCAGCAAATCTGATATTATGCTCATTATGATTTTTTTGTTATTGTTGAGGGAGGAAGGAAAGATGGTTATAAATGATGGGTATAGAATTAGACATGTCAGAAGACTTCACAGAGAGCTCAATGATTCATTTAACCAAGCAATAAACCACTGGGAAACTAGATGGGAGACATGTATGTTTATTAAAATATCATGCAGAATAGGAGGTGAAAATATCCAGCATCTCAAAGTGGCAGTCTCTAACCTGATAACATAACTGCTGCACAATTTTTCAGTGTAAAAAATCAACTGCTTGTTATAAAGGTGTTTTCACCCATCTTCATGCATGCAAAAGAAGAATAACACAATTAGCCTTTTGGATATAAAGAAAAAAGGAACAATCAAGAAACAATACTTTTAATAATTTAAAAAACCTTTATAACCCCAAATATATTGTAATGCTATTATTTTCCAGGTTATTTTTGCTCTAATAACAGTATATAAATACATATATTTTCTTGTTTTGAGAAGTTAAGATTTAGTTGTAATACACGTAAATCCTCTAAATAAACTATTTTTTAAAGGGTATAATAAATTGTAATACTTACAGGGATTTTTATGTAAGTACTGAACGATGAAGTTTAGAGACAATATAAAATCAACTATGGATTGACTAGAAAATAGCTGTATGTCCCTTTAACCCATATTTTCATTTTGTCAAAAATTATTAAGTGACACAACTGTTGTTTAAAAACAGAAAATAAAGCTTTAGCTAAGTATACAAAATGAAAGTATTCATTCTCCTTTCTAAGATATTGTCTACCTTACTGGTTGATAGCATTTTCAGTGCACTATTACAACACATAACAGTTCTCTCCACACCAATTTGGCTATATAGGTCTATGAACATTCCTCACATGTTTAATATGTAAACATGCCACTGAGCACAAAAAATGAATTAAAAAGAGTAAAATACAACATCGGCAGTTGGGTTTTATATATAAAGCAGCAACAGGGCAGACCTCAGGTGATGTTTAGACTTACTTCTTGACCTAGACTTATGTTAACAAGCCCCCAAAACGTCTAAAGCACTAAAGAGGTCTGCCAACTACACTGAGATGTGGCTACGTAGATGTTCTATGGGTTTACAAATATAAGGTGAATAAAACTGAATATATCCATCAAAATCTTTATATTCTACATAGCAAAAGAGTACTAGGAAAAATTACAAATAAATCAAGTCTCCTATAGTTAAATCAATCAATAGCAACTCTCTCACTTAAAAAGTAACACCGGGCATAGCATATAGAGCATCTAAGACACAAAATGTATGCAATTCCAAATTTTAGATTATATTACACATTTTACTTTTTTTTTGTTAAAGATGTGCTATGTAATCATTACAATTATTTTAACTACAGCAAATACATGAGTAGGTTAAAAATTGGTATGTCATATATCCCATAAATATATATACCTTTTATGTGCATACAAAAATTTTTAAAAAATTGGCTTAGTGTCAGAAGTAAATTTAATAAAATAGAGTTCTTAATTAAGGCTAGAATTTTCCACAGTGAGAAAACTGTCCCCATGGAGTAGCTAAGAAGACAGAATATGTAGGCGCAAAGCCTGGGTTTTATTTGTTTGTTTATTTATTTATTTATTGAGATAGAGTCTAGCTCTGTTGCCCAGGCTGGAGTGGAGTCTCAGCTCACTGCAACCTCTGCCTCCCAGGTTCAAGTGATCCTTCTGCCTCAGTCTACCTACTAGCTGGGATTGCAGGCACGTGCCACCACGCCCGGCTAATTTTTGTATTTTCAGTAGAGACGGTGTTTTGCTCTGTTGGCCAGGATGGTCTCTAACTCCTGACCTCAGGTGATCTACCCTCCTTGGCCTCCCAAATTGCTGAGATTACAGGCATGAGCCACAGTGCCTGGCCAAAGCCTGGGTTTTAATACTAGCTCTGCCAACCCCCAGTTACTTAATCTTTATACCTTAGTTTCCTTACTGTATACAGGAAAAATGTTAGCAGAACCTATTCCATAGGCCTGTTTTGAAGATTAAATAGTGTTGATAAAACAACCTGGAAGAGTAAATGATATATAAATGTAAATGTCTGTTATTTGTAGACATAAACAAGCCAGGAGTAGTAACTGAGCACCAGAGGTGAGACAGAAGAGAGAGAAAGAAAAAGATCAAAATAATGTGTGCTTTGTGACATGACCACTTCCCAATCACCTTTCCTCCAGTCCTCCCATGACCAGCAGTTTCCTCATCAAAGTCTATTAAACTCATAAAGTTTGGACATTAAC
Source organism: Macaca mulatta (assembly GCF_049350105.2). NCBI lineage: Eukaryota > Metazoa > Chordata > Mammalia > Primates > Cercopithecidae > Macaca > Macaca mulatta. The sequence goes on from NC_133409.1 coordinate 113,294,270, forward strand.
AAAGGTTTTTTTTTTTTTTTTTTTTTTTTTTAAGCAAGGAAATGACTAAACTTTATGCAGTCTATGTTGTACTGAACAGGGGAATCTCGACTCTAAGAGTTAAAAGAGGCTGGGAAATTTTAAAATTGATGAATGAATAAAAATTATGGGGTCAGTTTTGGATTCTGACAGGTTTTGAAACTGGGATAAAGGGGTTCTCAAATTACACTGGCAGTGCACAAATTTTACAGTAACATAAGAAAGCACCAGTATTTTCAGACTCTACTTTGGAAAAGAATTTAAACTCAGCCGGGCGCAGTGGCTCACACCTGTAATCCCAGCACTTTGGGAGACTGAGGCTGGTGGATCACCCGAGGTCAGGAGTTTGAGACCAGCCTGACCAACACGGTGAAACCCCATCTCTACTAAAAATACAAAAACTAGCCGGGCGTGGTGCTGGTCGCCCGTAATCCCAGCTACTTAGGAGGCAGGAGAATCGCTTGAACCAGGGAGGTGGAGGTTGCAGTGAGCTGAGATTGCATCGTTGCACTCCAGTCTGGGCAACAAGATTGAAACTGCATCTCAAAAAAAAAAAAAAAAAAAAAAAGAACATAAACTCTCAAATGATTTCATTATTTATAATGAAAGCCTTTTCAAGTTGTGTGTGTGAGAGTCAGTTAGTGGTTTCTCCCCTTTCCAGGTAAACAATTCATAGTAAGTGGTTGCTAAGTCACGGATTGTATTTCTCGGCTCCCATCCCTAGCATCTAGGCTTGGCCATGTGATTCAGTCATTAATACAGCATTAATATGAATGACATGTGATGCTTCTAGAACAAGGCTTTTAGGAGTCAGATATATGTTCTCCATTTCCCTTTCATACTTTTGCAATATGGATTTGAATGACAAAAAAGCATAACATGTAAAGAACCTGGGCACCTGAACCACCGCACAGAGGAGAGTTGATAACCTGCCACGAGCATCTGCCTCAAATTATTAAATTAACAAAAAATATAATTTTACTAAATGTGAGCCTTTATACATTTAGGGTAAAGTTTTATAGAAACTAGAATTATGTTAGCTAATATATCAAATTACTTGGGGATGATATAATAGTATGATGGCTAAGAATAAATTCTACCACACAAATGCTGTGTCTAGCAGTTATTAGCTATGTGATCCTCGGCAAATTGATCTTTCTGAGCTTTAGTTTCCTTATTTAAATAAAATGATGACAATAATGGTACCTGTTTTAAAGTGCTAGAATTGTGCCAGTATGACTCATTGTATGTACCTGATAAACCCAGCCTTTATTAATATCTACGATTAGGCTTATCCCTGTGGATGAGTGAATTAGCTAAATAAGCAGAACCAATGAATCCAGTTTTCTTGTAAGTATACAGAAGCATTCTGAACAGTTTAGGAGAGTCTATCTAGAAGCTGGCGTGGTTGTACATAAAATGGTTGCAGAGTCAGAAGGCTCACTGACAGTGCCACCTCCTTGGCCAGCTTCAATGACATACCCCATTTAGAGCACAGACTCTATAGCCCAACTGCTGGATTCAAATTCCAGCTCTGCCCTTACTATGTGAACTCAGGCATGTTACATGCCTCCCTATGTTTCAGTTTCCTGATGAGTAAATGGGACTAATAAAGTGAGGCATATCTCTGAAGATGAAAAAATAGTGGTGTGCTTCAGCTTAGTCTTAGGGTATAACATTATACGGATATACATGTTATAAATTTCTCCTTGTAAAAAAATGAAGTCCAAATTAAATATTTTTCTGGTTACAAATGACAAAATGCTCACCACTGACACTGGAGATTCTGGATACTTACAGGCAGTTATACATTTAACTAGTATGTAATAGCACTTTAAACATACCGAAGCCATATGGTATAGTGGTTAAGCACTGAGGCTACAGGCACAGACTAAAATTCTAATTATTTCTTTGCCACTTACTAGCCGTGTGACAATGGTTAAGTGACTTAACTTCTCTCAGTTTCTGTGTTTTCCTTGAAGAATGCAGCCAATATTCAGAGTTCTGTGTCACAGTCTCTTGTATCAATGTCATAGGGTTGCTGACAGGGTTAAATGTGACACTACACATTATAAGCCTTACAAAGGACCAGTTACATAATATAGGCTAAACAACTTTTAACCATTCTTATTAGTAATTATTTGCTACTTGATCAGTATCTATGGAATGAATGAAATAAATGTTTGGCATCACCTAAACATGACTGTCAATGATGAGTGAAAACAAAAATAGTAGCCATTTAAGTTCAGTGGAAAATGATTGCTGGTTTCAGGCAGTGCTGACCTAAAGATTTAATGGTGGAAACAAAGGTAAAGCTTAAAACAGAACTAATGGCTTTTTTTTTTTTTTTTTAATATCTTGGGGAGGTGAGTAGGATACAACTAAGAATAAATAAGATAAATGCAATATGATATGTTACTAAAAACAGATTCTCTAAAAAATTACATTTCATATACCATGTATATAAAATATGAAATATTTATGCTCCTTTAAAATTGTATTTAATTCTCACAATTATTTTTTTAGATGAGAAGAAAGGGAATTATTAAGAACATATTAAAATTTACGGAAACTTTGAGGAATAAAAAGCAGATATTTATATTTTACTTTAAATGTCATTTTCTTCAGGAAGCCTTCCTTAGTTAATACATTCTTAATCTTTCCCAATCTGATCAGCCTTTTATTTTAAAAGCTTTCAATAATTTTGCACTCATGAGCTGGTGAGCATTAAAGGGCTTTGTAAAAGCTGAAGTTCCATAAAGAAAGGATCTCTCTTTGCCTGTTGATATACTACTTAGTAAATGAGCTTGTAAATAACTCCAGGGCAAGAAAAATGCTTTTACTTCTTATGTACTATAAACAGTGCTCAGTGCCAAGTTCTAAAGGGCATAGGCTCTTCTCAAATGCTTCAGCCAAAGGGTATGCAGTGAGTGACAACTATGAAAATATAAAAGCAGAACAAAAGAATAGACAACTGGCATTACTTTAAATAATGTCACTAAGCCATTTACAGAGTAAAAAGCTGCCTGCTGTATTGTGCTATCTGGGCCAGTGAAACTAGGACATGCTGAATATGAAGAGAAAAGCACAGGCAGAGGCCTCTAGAAGACATGCTGTTGCCTCCAGTGCCATCAGCAGAAAGGAGCCAACAGAGCTCACTTATTATAGAGCCACTTTGATTTAGGCACCAAGGGACTCATCACCGAAGCCACAAACCTCTTAGAAATTAAAGTCAATGCTTGCAATTGCACTTAGAGCAAATTCAAGCAGCTCTGGAAAAAATATGCTTTATTATCATGGTCAACACATTTACTGCAACATCAAAATATCTGAATTTAGCCTTTTTTCCTTCCTTTTTTCTGTGTATAAAAATTAGATTTTTAAAATTAATTATGTGATTTATTAAATATTTTTTCCCACAAAAATATACTTTTCAAGCTGTTCTTTGAAAGAGACAATCAAGAATGATCCATGAGAATATGGAATTATTAAGTATTATAGAAAGCCAGAGAACTGAATTGAGAATAAATTTTCACTTCAAAGGTAATTTTTTCGTACTATTTTCCTTGCTATTTACAACAATCTTCTCAATAAGTCTCCAATACCTTTCACAACTAGTATGTTTTCTTCTTTGATTAGCAGAAGATCACAGAATCTTACACTAATTATAAATCTCCATAAATTGTATGTAATAATTTCTTAAAACGACTCTTCTGGGTGTTTTTTCCTTTTTAAAAACAGTTGAACAATAGGTTGAGTATAGTTATCAAGGTAGAAACTATAAGCAGGAACTAGCATTTTCAGCAGCAGGTTAAATGACCTAAAGATGATTAACTTTGTTTTGGCTTTATTTTTCCTGCGGGTTTCTAATCAACCCTTTCCGGTAGGTTTCTAATCAATACCCTTTCCCTTAAAGAACCCTTCCTCATTAGAGGATTTACATCCATCTTCAGTTTCAATAATGCAGGTAGACAGGTCAAAGATTCATTCTTACAATTTCAAACTCAGAGTGATAAAAATATTAACATGTGTTAATTTTTATTTCCCAATTAATATACTTTTACATCATTACATCACTAGATATAGTAGTGTTTCAATGCAACTATATGCCTACTTATAAATGTAACTTTAGTTATTACAAATAAGTTTTAATCTTTTTTAGTTGAAACTTTCCTAAGTGTAGTATAATTATTTACTATTTGATTACTTGCCAGAATCTTCATAGTTTCAAATTAAGAGAAAAATAAGTATGGTATTTCCATTTACAAAAACATCCTATGGCACTGACTTTGAATCTAGAATACAGAATGTTTTTTACCTCCTTGTAGACCTAGAACATGAAGTCTGTTAAGCTTCACTAAAACTATGACTAACCATTGTGTGTACCACATTCTTTGGTTGTAAGAAAAGAATCTTTACAGTATAAATGATTTTGGAATGAGTATCACAATGTACTGGCTCAATATCAGAGGTTTGTTTCCCAAGTAAGAATTCACTAGCTTACTTGAAAATCAGTTACAGCAGATCCTTTATTCACAAGTCTCCTCTGGCCCTATGCCCAACAAAAGAAGATTTCCAAAAAATCTGGGTATTTTTGCTTAAATACTTAAGTATTTTCATAAGGTTAAAAAACCTTTTATAAATGATACAAACAGATGTTGTAAATTAATATCTTTATCAATCACTATTATTCCTCTTAAACGTACATTTTTTTCTTTCAATGATTTTCTAATAAAATATTACTTTATTTGACATTTACTGTAATGGTAAAATAGTTAAATCAGCACCAATTCTGTTTCCAAAAGGGGGAGAGGGCAGTAAAGGGAGTGAGTGCTGAAAAAAAGTACCTATTGGGTACAGTGTTTACTGTTTGGGTGATGGGTACACTAGAAGGCCAAACCTCACCATTATGCAATTTACCCATGTAGCAAACCTGCAAATGTACCCTCTGAATCTATTAAAAAAATCAAAATCTTAAAATGATAATTATTTATTCTTGCTTATAAAAGAGTTAATATTTAAAAACAGTAAGGTAGAATTAACTGGTTAAATGTATCAAGAGCAATGTTCAGGTGCTTTTCAAGTGATATATAAGCAAAGAAGAGAAAGAAAGGAAAAGGGAGGTTGCAGAGTAATTGACAAATCACTTCTACAGTCATCGACAGTAAACGTTGGGGATTGACTCCAGGATGACCACCATGTATACCAAAATCAAAGCTATTCCTCCACATATGCAGGTTTCTATAATAATTCTCATGGATACTTTATTTTGGCTTTGCATTTGGTTGACAAAAAAATTTGTGAATAAGCGGGCCTGCGAAGTTCAAACCGCATTAAGAGTCAACTGTACTTGTTACAACTTAAAAAAGATGATTTTATTTCCTAGGAATAACAAACCAAACATAGAAGAAAAACTTACCCACTAAGAAGAGCTTGCTTGTCACAATGTTAAATGAAATATTATACCATGATGTGATCAATTAATTACCATCTGAGCCTTAAGCTTTGACTGAACAAACATCATATTCACCTGTCTAATAGATGTTTATCAAGATTCTTCTGCATTAAATGCACTGTTGTGAAAGACCAGAAAAAACCTGTTGCATGGTCATTACCCTTGAGTTACTTCGGAGTTCATCTTGTGACATGAATTCTACAGATGTAAACAGTACCACATGAGAACTCCCCAAAAGTCTTATAGGACTTAAGAAAATTACTTTTGGTCCTGGTAGGAAGTTGAAATTTGCGTAAGGCTTGAATGAAGAGAAAGATTTTGACAGACAAACTGAAAGATTAAGAATTTTCTGGGTAAAGCACTTGCAGAGGCACAAAGAAAGACGCTTTGTGTTCGTGAACCCAAGGAAGACAGGTCTGAAGCAAGCAAGAAATGAAGTTACACATTTGAGAGATGGAACATAAATAAGAATCATTTGCTCATGTCACATAAAAGTAGACATTTTTCTGTTACATACATCACATTGGTTTCACATGTGCACAATACCTGTGGCCTACACTATAAGTTAAATTACTAAAATAAGTTCCTATCTATAAACTTTCTGTGATCTACTAAGGACGGTTTGGGGAAATTGAATAAACAGAATTCAGATTGCAGTGAGAGGGGGACTGAGTGGCCTCAGAAAGAGAGGGAATACAGAAAACTCTTCCAAAAGTTTCTTTCATTCTAGAAAACTTTTCTGTACGTGGTACAGGCTTTGTGCTACATACTGGGATACAATCACTGAAATCACAGACACGGTCCTTGAGCCCCCAACTGGGAAAATTAGGGTTGAGTGATGTGCTTTTACTACTTTATGTAAACAGCTAAGCCAGGTATCAATTTTAGGGCAAAGTTGAAGATATAAAGAGCCTTATCTATGGGGGCATAAGTCTTCATTCTGAGAATCACTGTGTCTAACAAGAGATATCAACAGACGTAGGGTATAAATGTAAATATGACAGGTATATGGAAAAAAACACAGTCTTGGAAGTAGGGTAAATTAACCCCTGACTCTGAGAAGCAGAGAACAATGATAGAAATGATTATTATTTACTAATATCTTCTTCTGCATTACAGGCACTAAGTTGCTGGCTTAGAGCAGACCTTAAGAAATGTTCTCCTTAAAGGACTAGACAGTAAATATTTTTAACTTTGTGGATTAAGCAGTCTCTGACTTTGTAGCATGCAAGTAGCCACAGACAACATGTAAATGAATGAACATGGCTGTATTTCAATAAAACTGTTTATGAACATAAAAATTCGATTTCTCAGACTTTTCACATATCACAAAATATTATTCACATTTTTATTTTTTTCAACCACTTAAAAAACATAAAAATATTTATTCTCACATGGGCCCTAAAAACCAGGCTCTAAGCCAGACTTTGGTGACCTCTAACCTAACAGAGTGAAGGCTGAGTAACAGAGCAGAGGGGAGGGAACTGGCAAAAAGAAAACTTGGATTTCTGTCTGGCAGATTATGCCTAATTTGGGATGAACATACTTCTGGGAGTTCATAAACATCTTTCATGTTTGTTTACACGGTGGTGTAAGTGAACAAGTGCAATTTACTGAGGCTAGGACTGACAGATTTCACCAGACCCTCAAAGGTGGACTGGAGGAACTTTGAGAAATACTGACTTAGAAGAACTCAAGCGTTAGATATTAAGATTCTATTCTTGTATTCTATTAATTACACGTAATGAACAGATAAAAATATTAGCTGGATTAATCTGCCCCTGACTACCATTCATGAATGATGTTACTGATACCTTTTCTTTATCTACTTACCCTTGTATTTTGTTCCCCAGAATTATTAAAACTGCTAATTATTATTACTGATCCCTTGCCATGTGTCAGCTACTTTGCTAAACTGTTTAAAAAATTTATTTAATCTTCACAACGGTCTTCTGAGGTAGGTACCATTTATGCTTCCATATTAGAGTTGCGAAACTGGAGGCTAAAAAAGGACCTTTACCTTTTTGTTTTCTGCAGGAGTCTCTTCTAGATCCTCTTAATTTGTATTTTATACTTCTTTCCTAAGTAACTTCATTGATTTCAATTGCCAGTTCTATGTTGTTGATCCTCAAATTGCCTAAAACACATTTATAATGACAGTCCCAAGCTCAACATGGCCAGAATTGGCAAATGTGGTCCTTTCCCAACAATCACCCTCTTAGTAAATGGCAACATCACGTACCCTTATCTCTAATATTCCTCTCCTCCCTATTGCCCAAATGCTCAGATACAAAAGACTGTTTATTCTAAGACATAATTCTAAGCTCCTTCCAGTTCCACCCTAGTTACAAGCATCCCATGATGGTGTACTAAGCGGTCTTAAATACATATTTTTTTTTAAGTGAAAAAGGCAATATTATAGAACAAAATTAAATATTATAAAGCTATGGTTGTTTAAAAAACCTATATCAAAAAGGCTTCTCTCTGTGTGTACATACAGTTGGAATGGGATTATAGTAAAGTGGTTAAGAACATAAGCTCTACTTCAACTGTTAAGAGTTGTGATACCTCAGACAAGTCATAGAACCTGTGAAATGGCAATAATAGTAGTATTTCATGGCTGTTTTTTGTGAATTGAAGGAATTAACACACATAAAAAATTAAAACACTGGCTGGCATGTAGTAATTGCTCAGTAAATCACAACTATTATTGCTAATGGTTTTATCAATATTAATAATACAAACGCATAGAACGATTATCCAATAATAAACTATCATTTTCACACTGACTTTGCAATTAGTGGTGATACCACAGGAGTTTTATATATCTACTTTTTGCCTTTCTGTACATGTGCCTTTCTGTAATGTGAAAATCATTAGTAAAATAAATCCACAAAACTCTCTATTTAAAAAAAAACACTCTGAATTAAATAAGGATGTATTGTCACTTTAAAAACAATCAGACACATTTCTTGTTACGTCTTTAGCTGCCTGAAATGTTTTGTGACACCTATTCTGAAACTGATCTCAGGCTTAACAATTATCTTAGTATAGTGAAAAATATCACCATGTGTAATTATTTTAGTGCTAAGTGTTGTGCTTTGAAGGCACTTAATAAATTTAGTTTCCTTTCCTCTTCCAAATCCTGAAATACAAATTAATTATAAAAATTAATTCCACTGAAATCGATAACTTTTTTCTGCCAAGCCAACCTAAAAGTATATCTACATCTTAGCCAAACTCAAAATTTATATTTCAGAGCAAGGAAAAGAACAAACATAGACCAGCTGGAGTATGTTTGAAAATACTAATCCTTATTAGGGCATCTCTTCAGAAGATGAGTTACTTTAGCTGAATTGAATCTCTATTAACAGTAGTGAATTCCTAAGGCAGACAGCAACAGTAAATAAAAGAATCCATGCTTACATTCATTTGATGGTTTCGCCGACTTGAGAATCATTTCTGGCACCATGATTTTGTGTTCAGGAAACAAAGAACATGAAACATTACGTTCTTCGGAATGTTTTTCTTGTGCCATTAAATGAATCAAGTAAATGAGGCAATAAGGCATGAACAAGGAATTTAGATTTCAGCAATATTTTGATCCACAGTAGCTTTCAGTTTCTGAAACTTTGGAAGGGCCAACATCCTTTGTAAGAATTTTTGGCTTATATTGTTAATAATCAGCAGAGCCAAGAAAACATTTCTTAGAATGTTCAAAGACACTACCTTAGCCTTCCTTCCCTGCAGCTATAACATTATTTTTCTAAGAGAAAAGGCAGACAGTCTTCACAAAGCCATACCAGACTTAAAATACAGAGAATATTTTGGTAAACTGTATTGGTTAGAAGGAGAAAAATAAGTCCTAAGGCAAGTATCATCCATTTTCCCAAGGTGAATAAAGTATGCTCTCCAGGAAGGTTCTCATTTGATTTATTTCATGACTTACATTACCTGCGTAACTTTTGGGTAATAAAACTGGAAAAAACTAACAGAATGAGATTTAATATTTTGCATATTTATTGGCATAATTATTGTCTAAAGACAATAAGAATTTTAAAATAATACCTTGAACTCATTGTAAATTAGCTTATTCAAGCACTATCCCTTTAGATGTGAGTTACAGTTATTTCAGTGTATATTATTCATTTCTTGACAGTAGAACAAGGACAATTTTGATAGTTTCTACATATGATTTCATCTTGAGAAGTTAGTGATACGCCTTGGAAATTCATAAACACTTATTAACCCATTGTGAAATCTAACATCTATAAATCTACCTAAAACACCTTAGAATACTTATATTTATTGCCTGTAGAATCTTATAGAATAGTGAACTCCATATAGTTTTGAACTCCACTATGGACTTCCTGAAGTCCTTCACTCCCTTGATTAGAATGAAAGAATTATTTAATTTCCTAGAAATAAATTGTCAAGGCAAAAAAAAAAAAAAGCCATTTAGAGCCATATTAAGAAAAAGTGAGCCGGGTGAGGTGGCTCATGATAGTAATCCCAGGACTTTGGGAGGCTGAGGCAGGAAGATCACTTGAGGCCAGGAGTTCAAGACCACACACAAAAAACAAAAAACAAAAAACAAAAAAAAAAGAAGAAGAAGAAGAAGAAGAAAGAAAAGAGTAAGATTTTCTCATTTCTTGGGAAGACACAATATTAATAGATAAGAATGAAAGAGCAGAACTTCAATTTTCTCCAATAAAAGTGATAATACACATGCTAGAAAGAGTCAGACTAAACAGTAAATAGCAAGCAGCCCAAGACAGGTGAATCACTAAAATGGGCATAAGAATCTAGACTTAACCAGATATTTTCTCAAAGTCTTAAAGAATGTGGCAATATATTCTCAAAGAATCTTTTGGTGATTTCAGACACCTTGGCAAGGACACTGGAGATGCACAAAGGCAGGGGATGACAATCTTGAAAGACAAAAGAACGGCTAATGTGAACCAGATACCTGCAAGGGAGGCCTTGATCCCTGATAAATGTTTTTTTAAAGTTACTTTCCAGATGACTTGCATTATCCAAACTTAGCTGGGTAAGTGCTGCTCAGCACGATTTTAATCATACCAATTAATTTCTTACAACATAGCTCACCCTATATTCTCACTCTCTCCATTTGTTAATACCTCATTTGCACTGAGAAGATCAAGGAGCCTCTGACTCAAGCTCCTTCAGCTTTCAATATTCCCACTGCAATATTCCTTTGTATTTCAGCCATTTCCTCTTTTCTATCATACTCAGGGAAACAAAATCAACCTTCTCTGTCTCCAAGAATAAACTTGTGTTCTTGAATTATCGCCTCTGTTCTCTGGAACTTTGCACAATTAAAATTATTTGTATCATATCTTTCAATCTCTCCATCTAGAGGTGTTACATCCACTCTTCACCCGGAAAAATGATCGGATTCCTTTGTTCAGAAACATGCATGCACACACACATCACACACACCTCTTACTCCTACTACTCCCTCAATTAAGAGTGTGGTACATGAAAAGTGCTAATAAATATTGGTAGAATCAAAGAAAAAAGGACTGCTACATTTGATCTCTTTCCTTCCTAATGCTAAACTCCCTGAAGAAAAGTTCATAAGAGTTACCTCTATTTATCCATCTTGCCAGCCCCAGCACCATGCATATGAACAGACTTTAGGGATGGTGAAGGCAGCCTCATTCTAACCCATTGTGTACCTTCTGGCTCTATTCCCTTGAGCTCCACCCCAGAGTATCTCCTGTTCTAGCCTTTCCCATCCATGACAAGAACTGCACGCTAAATCTAATTGTGAAGGGGAATTAAGATAGAGATGGTTAGAGAGAGGGAGCTGAAATGAATGACAAAATGGAGAGTGGAATGGGCAGCAAGTTGACAGTGAAGTCAGAGAGCTCAATTTAGGAATTCAGAAAAACAAACTGTTGAAATAATGGGGACAACATATGGAGTTAGAGGGTCTTGAACAGGGTCTTGAAGGAAAGGATCTGCACAGGGGAGAAATAAACTTTGATAGTGGGAAAATATTGGAAAGGTACAGAATACCTATTACTAAAGAAGCATAGAAGTGATTTTTAACACATTCATACCACATTATAATTGACAATTGTTTGAAAATTGTGAAAGAGTCCTGCAATATTTTCCATAGTTAGAATATAAACATCAACATCTTGTCAGTATTTGGAGAAAATATATTACTCTAACAAAGTATCTTCAGCTGTTAATGATATAATAAATAATTTTACTAAATGGTTAGAACAAATCATCTACCAATTCTGCATGTGCCCTCATCCTAGGGACTTAGATCCTTGACCCATTTTTCTCCCCACTACCTTTGATAACATATATAAATAGAACTAGATTTTATTATTTCTGGCATTTTACTTTCCTTTTTTTCATTTTGTTCGTTGGTTCGTGTGTATTTCAGGTGTGATTTCCTTCCACTGTAAATGATACTTCTATTTTTGAAACACCCACTGTGCCTGGGATAGTACTGCAGATAGTTACCCAATAGTACAAGTTAAAGTAAATTGAGTAATTTCTAGTTTATAAAGCTGATATTTTACATTTACAGATGTTTTCTTCATAAAAGTTAAAAGTTCTATTAGAAATCATAGTCTCAGTTGTACGAAGCTTATTTGATTTGAGATCTGTCCTGAGATGAGGTATCCATGGGAATTAGAGAAATATTTCGTATAGTTTTAGGTTCCACACAGATTTCTTTTTCATATCCCAGGAAACTAAGCATCATTTTCAACATTTAATCAATGTACTCTTCCCTCTGTTGTGCAAAGTCCTTCCTTGTGTACTCATCCTGATTTATTTGTGTTTTTATGCTCAGGCTTTACCTCTTCAAGAAAGCCTCTCGGAATGAGTCTTGTCCTTTCCTGTGCTTCTGTTCTACTACTCTGACACTTGTATTTAAAATAATTGTGTTTTCTGAGCTAAAATATTTATATGTGATTTGCTCTACGATACTGTGATATCCTTGAGGGCAGGAACAGTACGCCATCCCTTTATCCCTAGCTCTTATCCCAGTGCCTGGCATGATGTCTAGCATATACTAACCACAAAGATGTTCAACAAATGCTTGAACTTATTTCAAAATCTCAAATGTGCTTGTTCTCTCTCTCTCTCTCTTTGCAAAGTGGTTAAAAGCATGGGCTTTGGCACCAGGTCGCCTGGGTTTAAATTCAGGCCCAATCAGTTATGAGACCTTGGGAAAATTACCCAATCCCTCTAAGTCTTAGTGTCTTCAACTTTAAAATGGGAATAAAAACATTTCATAAGTTTCTTGTGACCAATGAAGGAGCGAAACTGTATACACTCACACAAACATAACTTAGGAGAGCATGGTAAAAGCTCTAGAAGTGTAGATATATTATTTTTATCCACTTAGATACATGAATACTTATCATTCTTATGAAACTCATTAGTATAATTTCAAAAGTATATTTAGAAATGACTTTGCACAGTTTTGTAGAACCTTCCCAATAATATTTTCATTTTCAAGTGAGGAGAAGATACAGGATATTGTATGGAATGTTATACAGTTAGTATATGAGTGAGGGGACAATTCCTTACATTACACAGGCTGGGCCACTAAAACCAGCAGAGATTAAAAACTACATTTTAAAACCCAACCTGCAGTTTACCTAGAGCTTCATTCAGTTCCAAAATATTTCTGGCTCAGGAACTTTTTTTTAACATTTGCCATTCTTTACTACTTCATACCCTTTCTATCTATATTGAAAGAAAGGGCTGAAAATTAAGAGAATCCAAACTTGTTTAAAGAGAGACATCTAAGAGGGGCTTTCTTATGGGAGATTAAAATTAAGTAATATTTCTTGGGGGAATATGAATCCAGAAATACAGATCTCATGTTCAATGCAGAAGCTGAAGCAATAAAAACTAACCTTTCTTAGAATAATTCTGAATTTTGTTAAATCTCTGTAGGAGAGATGAAATATAATTAAATTAATGGGGAAAATCATTAGTAGAAGTCCTAAGAAAGAGAAATATCAGGCTATACACTAAAACAAAGAGGGGTGATAACTGAGGGTTATCAACATTTGTCACTTGCTTTAGAAAGATCAAGAAGATTGAAACCTAAGGATAGGCTATCAAATGAAAGGTAAAATTATTATGTAGAAAGAGAAGCATAAAATTTTACACATAGAAAGTCCACAGGAGAACATCCCATTCAACCCATCATTATACAAGAAAACTGAGTTGTAGAGAGAAGTCAAAGTTCATTCATTGAGTCACTTTGGAACGGAACTACATATTTTGGTATCTTGGCTTCATAATCCCATTTCCTTTTTGCACCTGTACACTGCAATCTAATCTCTGAAAAGAGGGTATTCCATGAAGTTATTAACAACACAACTTCTGGGAAAGAAGATATTATTTGATGTCAACATCTGACCATAACTGAGATAAAACACAAATGAAAAAAGCAAAGAGACTAAGTGTTTTAATGACAATAATTTGAACCCATTACCTATTAATACAAGGATGAGCCACAATAATAGTTTTTATGCAAAATTACTGTTGTGTTTCATAAGAAAACTATGCTCAAGTAATGAATGATAGGGTACTAACTAGCTAGAGAGGAAAAGAGCGTAAAGAGGGAGAAGAAAGAGAAAAAGAGAGAAAAAGACAGACTGGAAAGTTGAGGGAAGAAGAAAAACCAACTCTCAAACTTACAATCTCTCACATACGAAGCACTAGTTTCCTTCAAGGACATCAAATAATGTTTCTATTTCATCTAAGTATTTTGAAATCTGGTGGTCAAAACCTTCTCCACCACCTCATGCTGTAAATAATTACTTCAAAACCAATAAAAATCTATCCATCTGAAAAGGGGCTACTATCCAGAATCTACAAAGAACTTAAACAAATTTACAAGAAAAGACAACCCCATCAAAAAATGGGCAAAGGATATGAACAGACGCTTCTCAAAAGAAGACATTTATGTGGCCAACAAACATATGGAAAAGAGCTCATCATCACTGGTCATTAGAGAAATGCAAATCAAAACCACAATGAGATACCATCTCAAGCAAGTTAGAATGGCAATCATTATAAAGTCAGGAAACAACAGATGCTGGTGAGGATGTGGAGAAATAGCAACACTTTCATGCTGTCGGTGGGAATGTAAATTAGTTCAACCATTGTGGAAGACAGTGTGGTGATTCCTCAAGCATCTAGAACCAGAAATACCACTTGACCCAGCAATCCCATTACTGGGTATATACCCAAAGGATTATAAATAATTCTACTATAAAGACACATGCACACATATGTTTATTCCAATACCGTTCACAATAGCAAAGACTTGGAACCAACCCAAACTCCCATCAATGATAGACCAGGTAAAGAAAATGTGGCACCATGGAATACTATGCATACATACACCATGGAATACTATGCAGCCATAAAAAAGGATGAGTTCATGTCCTTTGCAGGGACATGGATGAAGCTGGAAACCATCATTCTCAGCAAACTAACACAAGAACAGAAAACCAAACACCAAATGTTCTCACTCATAAGTGGGACTTAAACAATGAGAACACATGGACACAGGGAGGGGAGCATCACACACCGGGGCCTGTCAGAGGGTGGGGGCCTAGGGGAGGGATAGCATTAGGAGAAATATCTAATGTAGATGTCGGGTTGATGGGTGCAGCAAACCACCACGGCACATGTATACCTATGTATATGTATATGTAACAAAACTGCACCTTCTGCACATGTATCCCAGAGCTTAAAGTATAAACACACACACACACACACGCACGCACACACACACACACACACACACCCCCAAACCCAGGAAGCACCACCATAAAAAAATTAAACAAAATAAACAATACAAATGAAAAATGCCTCATACTTACTGTAAAGGAACCTGACTCTAAAGAAGACAAATAATTCTCCATAACAGATAGAACAGCCCATCTGATTGGAAGAGCAAAGATGCAGATCCATCACAGGGATGCTAGCTATTTTAGGTTCATTCTAATCCTGTAATTTTAAGACATGACTCAAATTTCCTACTTCTAATTTATTTGCCAATATATCCAGTAGAATGAATAATTTAAAATAGGTACTTTCCAGAATGCTGAGTGAGACATAAAAAGGATTTTGTGAAAAGCTTTTTGGTATAAGTAAATTTTGTGATAAGGTTCTTGCTATTAAGGAATAGAAAATGGAACCAATGTTGGTTTTAAGAGGAAAAACAGTTGCTGACTATTTAAATCGCTTCAATATTTCACTTACCGTTGATTTTACATAATATTGAGCATAGTAATGAATAGTCTAACCTGTCTGACCAATTTTATATAATTTTAAGCAGTGTTTTGTTATATTTTACAATACAAAAATAGCCACCCTCCCTTTTGTATTTGTTTTTTAAATATATACCTTTAGGGCATTACGCTTTTAAATTTATAAGCAGCAGAAAATATCTGAAACACATATTCGTATTAAAACATTATTCTTTGTATAAAACCACTGACCCATTTTTCTAAAGTAAAAATCGCTGCTGGGTTTTTACTTATATTGAAACTATAACAAGTAAAGTTCAATTATTATATTTATACAGTACCTTGAAGAGTATATGTCAAGTTGCACAACTGACCTTCTTTTCTATAAAAAGTATAGATGTAGCCAAAAATAAGTAATTGAATTATGGAACATTTTGAAAAAGAGAACCCCGTTGCTTTTGTTGCATGTAAATAAATTTGGATGTTTAATACTTCTTTGCATTTCCTTGCATATTTGCAAATATGACCTTAATTTTTTTAATTAAAAAATCTGTCCACTTTACAGATTTAAAAGTGATACCTTGTGAAGACAGCTGTACAGAAAAAAATAAACCCATAAATTTAGCAGATTTTCAGAGACATAAAAATAAATTTTCTTTTCAAAGAAGAACCAAATACATGCCACAATTCCATCACAAGCCATAGTATGAAAATCAACTTTTTCTCTCCATAAAGAATTGAGTTGTTTAGGTTGAATTCACATCACTCACCTGTTTGACTAAGCTGAGATGTGCTTCTACTCCTTCGAGACACTATGGCAACCACTTTGGCACTAAGGCTGGATCTCCGTTTCTTTCCACCTGCTCCAACTGTACCAACAGCTGTGTCTGACTGGCTGCCGTCATTATGCTCCAGTGTGTACATCTCTCCACTCACACTGGTGCTCTTCATGATGGCTCTTCCTGAAGTCCCCATCCGTCTGCCTTGCATTTTGGGGGTAAATGAACTATATTTACAAAGTAAAAACATATATGCATCCATAAATTACAGGTCAGCATCACTGAAATTCTAAATCTAATTTATTTTGAAATAATCCAGACATATTTTTAGGGGAAAAATGCAGTTGAGTAGTGGTTCTACACCTACAAATAGTTTAGTATCACACCCCGCAAAATATTTATTACTAGACATGGCTTAAAACAATGCCATTTCAAGATGGAATAATTTATAAACTTTTTAAAGATTATAAAAATAAGTGCAACAAATGCCATACATGGGGAGAAGAATGTTACTGACCAATTTTGTAAATAGTATAGTTACTATGTTACCAGAGAAAAACTAAAATATTTCAATTATTAAGAAAAGTTCATATACATTTCAGAGAGAAAAATATTTTTAAAAACGTACACTCTTTAAATGTGCCACATAACGAGGCTTAAGAAATGAAGAGTATTTGTTCTAATTTCCCTTTGGGATTATAACTAACACATCTTGCTTCATGAGTCTAAGTAAGACTGCAAAGAAAGCAAAAACTAAAACGAAAACAACAACAAAAAATGCTTTTGGATTAGTTTCCCCTCCTCCTTCCTTGTGCCCTCATGCTCCACTTCTCCACACAAACTTCTTCATATCATTTCCTTCTTTCAGTGCCTCACACTCGCATGATGTAGGCTGATTTCTTTTTGTTTTTTTCCTTTCCTATCAAAACTTGTCTATGTTACCGGCTTGTACAAGTTTATCTGAAGAGATTCCTTCTCTCCCCAAAGAATATATTATTGTTAATTATTTTATGCAGCATAGAAAGTTAGCTGGGAAAAACTCCTTACTATTAGCCCAAGTAAACTATGTCTGAGAGTTGAGGAGAGGTAGGGCAAGCAGGCAGGGAGCAGGGATATTAGGATTCTTACAACCTTTTAAATTACAATGTGTATGCAGCTTTATTATCCATCTAGACCAGTACATTTCTGTCTAATAAAAACCTGGTTTGATACATCTAAAATGACCCTCTTAATTTTGTTTCCTCAAAATATTTGCAAAAACTAATTATATGACCCTTATTACCATTTTGATCTTCTTCATTTTCTACTTCTTGTTTTGAACTACAAAATACATACTAGCTGATATAGCATCTTTAACAGTGAGGACATTTAATATGTAAGTCAGAATAAATCCTAATATGATTATAAATTGTAAAACAGAAAGTCTTGGGATTATGTAACAAGTTTGTTGTCATATATATAATGAGAGAGAAATTGGTATGAGGTGAATTCAGAAACGTGGGAGAGTAAGATCAGGAAGGAGAGTTTATAAGCTATGGAAAAGAGATTAAGACTGGTCCTTAGGATCCTTCATGGATTGTGAATTGAATATTGAGACCTCTATTGATGAGGACAATTTGTAATTTTCAATATTTAGTTGCATTACTTGAACTTGTCCACATTGAAATTCTGATAATAATAAATGATTCTTATTCTTTCAACATATTCTAGTCAGTTTTTCATTAACTCAAAGTTTTAAAAGTCATTTGCAAATCTGATAATTTTGCTATGCATTTTATGTACATTTTTTGAGACACAAATGAGAGTATTATTATATATCATCCGTCCCAAACTGATTCCTGTGGGATTTATATTCCCAACTCCAGCAGACTTTCTTTCCTGATAAATATTATGGTCAATTTCTTCTGTGTCTTCACCAACATATTGGAATGCATTAGCTAAATATGCCACCCATCCTTACGGCTACTCTATCTGCTTTTCTTTACTATTTTACTTGCAGAATTCTGCTGGAGAATCTACAGAAATGTCAGGATTTGGTCAATTTCATAGTTACAATGTCCATGCTCAGTAAAATGCCTACAACAGAGAAAGCAGTGGTTTCTCATCTCTCATCAATCTTTTTAGCACACTCTCCACAGTGGTTACTGAAAACTTCTCTTCTGATGATTTTTTTTAACCTTTAAAGGAAAGTATGAATTAACTAACATGTACCCTTTTTTCTTCCCATTATTTCCATAAAGATGGAATTCTATTACAGCTTGAAATTTCTCTCTCTAATATCGGTCTACAAAAAAACACCATTGTGAAATTCTGGGCAATGTTCTTTACTTTATAAAGAAGTTTAAGAGTATACGGAAATGTCTGCTATCATATTTTGTTATTAAAATTTAAGATGAGCTGGGAAGAGTCAAAAGTTTATTTCATGGATATCCAATTTTAGCAATGAAATATTCTACAATTTTGACAAAAGTTCTGGAAAACATAGAAAAACATGTATAACAAGTGTTATCATTGGGAGGGGGTTAAGTTATATGAAAAATGATTGGGTGAATAAAATATGAGGTGCTTTTTTTTCTCAAAAAATATATGTCTAGATGCTTAAAAGCATTCTTTTATGAGGACATGTGTAGATTCCTAAACAGTCTATAATATAATAATATTCAATGAAAAAACATTTAAGGTATTTTCATTTCTTTTAATTGAGGCAGTTCAGAGGATCTATCTAATCAGTCAGATTAATCTAATCAATCTGAAGATTACAGCACAAATATGCTTTCTACTGCCCCATTTCTTAACTTCCATTTGTTCTGCTTCTGTTTCTTGAAAAATTATTCCTATCACTTATACATATCTGAATCGTTTAAGACACATCTTAAGGTTTTCTGCTTTATAAAGCTATTCAGTCTCTCAAGCTTCATGACTGTTGTCTCCTGGTCCTTTGTTTCATATTTTGTACTGGTTATATTAAGATTCTGATATTTCATAACAGCAAGCACTTTATGCACCACTAAAACTGCTACAGTCCCCTTCCCATTGCTGAATGAATTGATTTATGAGTAGGAAGTGGAAAAAAAGTGATCAGTATAGAAATATACTGTGATATAACCCATCTTTAAAAAATCAAACAAAATTCCTTTCTTTTTGATCCCCCCTCTTCCTGTAGACTTTTTGCTGAAAAATCTCAAGTAGTTATTTATATATCCTCTCCTCCTATTTTTTTCTGAACAAATTTGAATCAGGCTTTGTCCCCAACATTTCGCTAAAACTGCCTTTTATCAGTCGCCAATAACTCCACATAGCAAAATCCTGTCACTTACCAGTCCTAATCCTTTTGACCTCTCAATATGTCATGCATTTGTCAAACAATTTGATTCCTTTGTCTTGAAATACTTTATTCTAATGGATTTTCCAAACTTGTGCCTCACTGGCAGGACCTTGATCCTCTTTTATCACTAAATGTAAGAGCACCTCAATGTCCAGCCCTTTGGCTTATATTCTTCCACATGAAATGAATTCCATAGATGTCTCACCTGGTTCCAAGCTTTATGTAGTATCTATATGCTGCAGATCCCAATTGTTTTCCTGCACCTTGTACTCAACCCTGGACTCCAGATTTATATATCTAGCTGTCAACTGACATATCTGCTTGGATATATCTAATAAGGCTCTCAAACATAAAGTGTTCAACCCCTCAAAACACCTGCTCCCTCTCCAGTCTTCCATATCACATCATAGGCACCCATCTACCCAACTGCTCAGAGTAAGAACAAAATATCCAATCTTGGAAGTAAGACAAGCCCAACCAACCAACCAACCAAATTGGTTTCTTGGCCACTTTTCTTGAGCATTCCCTAACGTGCTTGTGCACTGGCTAACAAGAGCACCTAAGGTCATTTGACTGTCTACAGAAGTGTAAAATTTTGACTTAGTATTTACTTGTATAATTATAGTCCAAATATTTTATATTCTTTGTAAAGTTAGATGTTAATTTGAAAAAAAAAACTAATAAAGGGCAAATGATTACTATCTGGCCCTAGAGAGGATAACCAGTAAGTCATAGTTTCATTGACTTAGAATACATTATCCAGTTCTGAATCTAACTTAGTAATCTAATTTTAGTATTCCATTTTTCCCCAATAACTATATGTGTGTGTACAAAATTACAAGGGTTTCTTGGATCATCTTTGGAAACAGCTTGTTATACTGTTGGTTTTCTCACTAATTAATTAAAACTCCAACATTTGCTATTTTTCTGGTGATTGTTGTTTTAATTTGGAGAATTACATTCTGACAGTACTGGAAGTTCCACCAAAGACACTTAAATGAACTCTCTACTTAAGCCAATTAGCTGTGTTGTCCAAGCAGGGCATTTCATGGGCTCTATAAGCCCAAGGATGCCTTTTCCTGGCTTCCAGATTTAACCTCAAGAGGCAACAGCACAGTCTTCTTTCTGTTTTCTTTTTTCTGACTCTGGTTTTCTATGCATGTTTTGATTTTGTTTTGTTTTCTTTCTTTCTGGTTCTGGTTCTTGGCAAGACTGGCTCTGATTCTGCATTGCTTATGACCAATAATACTTTCTAAACTAGTAGCAGTAACAATAGGGAATCTACCTATGGGTGAAATCTGTCAGATGGCTGGCCAACAGATTTCAATGTCAGGAATACATTGAAAGCTGGGTGGCAGATAATAGAAAATCTAGTTTGGTAGACTTTTTGCATTTTTTTTTTTTTTGGCATGCTACTAAAAACTCACATCACTCAAGAAATACATTGTGCACACTGAAAGAAGAAAAACCCTTTAAAGTCTAGGCTTAGGTTACTATGTTAATTTTAACCCTATAGCTGAGTGGTAATGCTGAACCTGCTAGTTCTTTTTGCTCAAAAATCATCTTTTCAATTGGTGACAAAAAAATTTCTTACTTTGTGTATAGCATAGGGATAGTTGTTCAAGTAGCAAATACTAGATCTCAAGGTATTTTATTTTTATACTTCTGTTTTAAAAAAATGTTTTAATTTTCAATTTCATGGGTACATACTAGGTATATATATTTATGGGGTATGTAAGATTTTTGGGGGGGCTTTTTATCACACTTTAGGTTCTAAGATACATGTGCAGAACATGCAGGTTTGTTACATAGGTATACACGTGCCATGGTGGTTTGCTGCACCCATCAACCCATCATTTACATTAGGTATTTCTCCTAATGCTATCCATCCCCTAGCCCCTCACCCCTCAACAGGCCTTGGTGTGTGATGTTCTATACCCTGTGTTCTCATTGCTTGACTCCCACCTATGAGTAAGAACATATGGTGTTTTATTTTCTGTTCCTGTGTTAGTTTGCTGAGAATGATGATTTCCAGCTTCATCCATGTCCCTGCAAAGGACATGAACTCACCCTTTTTTATGGCTGCATAGTATTCCATGGTGTATATGTCCCACATTTTCTTTATCCAGTCTATCACTGATTGGCATTTGAGTTGGTTCCAAATCTTTGCTATTGTGAATACTGCTGTAATAAACATACATGTGCGTGTGTCTTTATAGTAGAATGGTATTTTAAATTTGATAGAACTTCTGTTCTGACTGATCTGTACAGGTAAGTACTTACATAATTCTAGCACAGAGAATTAAAGAATCCCCAGAGAATAAAGGAATTGAACTCCTAATACTTTAAAAATGCTATCCTTTTAAGAAAAATCCCTTTTCAAAAAATTGCTAACTCAGCAGAATCAAAGTGAATTCTTGAAGATAGCAAAGTAGTTTAATAATTTTGGCTTAACAGCAGGTTTATGAAAACCACAATGATATTCTACTTTAAATGTACTAGGATTGCTATAATAAAAAATAGACAATAACAAAGGTTGACTAGAATTAGGAGAAACTGGAGCCCTCAACATTGCTGATGGGGATGTAAAGTGATGCAGCTGCTTCAGAAAATATGATGGCACTTTAAATACAGGTAAACTAGAGTTACCATATGATCCAGCAATTCCATTCCTAAGTACGTACTCAAGAGAATCGAAAATATATATCCACACAAACATATATGAACTATTCATATGAAAATTATTAGCAAAAGTCAAAAAATAGAAACAAAACAAATGCTCATCAACTGATAAATAGAGAAACAAAATGTGTTAAATCCACACAATGAAATATTATCAACCATAAAAAGAAATGAATTTTGGGACCTCATACTGATAGCTACGGAAAATGAGATCTGGTGGTAATAACACTTTGGTCCACATTATAAATTACACATATGATTTGGTAGGAAATAATTAAGCATTAAATGGAAAAGGTGATAAAGTATCTATACACATTCAGCCAAATCAAAGATGCCATCAGTATTAAGACATATCATAATTTTATGTAATTTTTTTGGTGGCTTAAAACAACACAAATTTATTATCTTTCAGTTCTGGAGGTCAGAAGGCCTAAAATCAAGATGTCAGCAGAGTTATGTTCCATCTGGAGGCTCTAGGGGAGAATCTGTTTCTTTACCTTTTCTAGTTTATATAGGCTGCCCCAATTCCTGATCTGATGGCCCCTTCCTCCGTCGTCAAAGGGAAGAAAGGGAACAATGGCTGGTTGCATCTTTCTCACGTGGAATCACTGTGACCTCTGCTTCTATTGTCATATATCTGTCTTTGACTCTGCTCCCTCCTTTTTTCACTTATAAGTACTCTTGTGACTACACTGGACCCACTGGATAACACTGCATAAGCTTCCTTCTTTAAAGTCAGATGATAGCAACCTTAATTCCATCTGACACCCCAATTCCCCATTTTTCTGAGGATTAGGATTTGTCGGGGGCACATTGTTCTGCCTACCAGACCAAGTAACTCTGGAATGGGGGTATGGAGTCTCTCTCCTAAGAAAGAAAAATGCTAATTAAACAATGACATGCCATCAATTGGAGAATATGCACTGACTGTATAGATGGTAAAATACAAACAAGTAATGTGGATAAAATAAATTAAATTACGGTAACAGACAAACGAATTTAAACAATAATTTTTTAAAATAATAATAAAATAACATTAAAACATCAGAAGCTTACTTTCCCAAACATAGACTGTTACTTATAGATACAGAAGTGATGGGTGATGTAAGACAATCAAACTGCACCTTCATTTGCCAGATTTTGGCTCATTATTACAACGTAAGGAGGCTGACACAACGTTTTGGAAGAGGATAAAAAATAGAAGTCCTAAAATACCTTCTTTCAGAAAGCAAGAATGTTTTCAGAAGACATGAGGAGGGGCTATGTCAGGATCGTTCCCACTCTTCACGACAAGCTTAGCTTAAAAACAGTTACAATCAATTTACATATATTCAATCCACTAAAAGAACCTAGAAGTCTACTACAATTCTATTGTAAGCCTTAAGGAGGAACAAATAGTATAAATAATAATAATGCATATAAGTTCACAATGCTGTTTACAAAAATGTTAAAAGTTAAACAACAAAAATTATATGAGTCCTACACTTACATCTGGATCAATACACAAGTTACTAACCACAAACAGTAGATCAATATTGTTGATCAATATTAAGAAGCCATCTCTAGGCATCCATCCTATAATTTTCAGTGGTTGTAACACAGGGACTGGTGATTAATAATCAAGGTGGCATTAAATACCTCCTAAAGGTGTCTGGTAGATCATTTTGATAATAAGAATCAGAACTGAAAAATGAACTCAAGCTAGATCACTATTTATATTCAATCTCTTCAAGTAAGCTGGACCTTAAGAAGTAATTATCCCTGTAATTTTTATGAAATCTCATTCCCGCTCACACATGTGTTGAGTTTTATGTGAAGCTACAAGTAGTCTTCAGTGTTGAGGGCTTATGCACATTTCGGTAGTTTATTCCTAGGTCTTAGATTTATTTCTAGGTATTTTATATTTCTGACTACATTACATTGATGGCATTTTATAAATTTCATTTCCTAAGGTTTGTTGCTAGTACATAAAAATAAAATTCCTTTTTATACATATAAAACATACATATAAAATAGACACATAAAAATTGTTTTTTATATAGACTTCTAGGTCCTTTTAGTGGGTTGAATATATGTAAATTGACTGTAATTGTTTTTAGCTAAGTTTGTCATGAAAATATTTTATATATTTCCTATATGTATAATCATATAAACTGTAAATAATGATCCATAAATTCATCCATCATTTATCATCCCTCTCTCTATCTGGATTCAATTTGCTAAAATTTTGTTTAGGGTCTATTTTAATGAGAGGTTTTGGCCTATTTTTTCTATCTTGTAATGTCCTTACCAAATGTATCAAGGAAAGGCTGGTATCATCGAGTTTCAAAATGTTCCTTAGGAAAAAATTGTGTAAGACAGAGTATTTATTCTTTAAATATTTGTAATTATTTATCAGGATTTACCTGGGTCAGGATATTTCTTCGTGAAAAGGTTGAAAACAATTACAGAATCATTTAAGAAACTAAATATAGAACTCTTCAGATTTTTAGTTTATTCTTATGTCATTTTTAGTAAGTTGTACTTTTCAGAAAATTTGTATATTTCATGTAAGTCAGGGTTAGGAAAATTTATTTTGTAAAGGGCCAGACAGTAAATATTTCATACTGACTCTGTTACAACTACTGGACTCTGTTGCAACCACTCAATTGTTGTGGTGGGAAAACAGCCATGGACAATATATTAGGAAATGGGCATAGATGTGTTCCAGTAAACCTTTATTCACAATAATAGGCAGTGGGCCAGATTTAGCCTGCTGGCCATAGTTTGCTCACTGTGATCTGAATCGAAAAACTTACCAGCATAAGTTGTTTATGGTATCATTTATATATCTGTATAATATGTATTATTGTCCCTTTTCATTCAATGGTATTGGTAATTTTTATTGAGTTCATTTACTTTGATGCAATTATTGATACAGATGTAGTTCAGTCCACCACTTTGTTTATTTGTAGTCATTCCATCTGTTTGTTGTTTTACTTCTCCTTTTTGTCTAATTAGGTATTTTTATTATTCCACATTTTCTCAACTATTAGCATCTGAGTTGTTCATTCTTCTATTATGTTATTAGTAACTACCCTAAAGATTAAAATAAGCACTTTGACTTACTTAAATCCTCCTTAAGTTATACATTTTAACCAATTTCAAAATAATGCAAGATTTGTATAATAACTTACTTCCATTTACTCCCCTCCCACCTTTCACTTAGGTATTTTATATATTTTTCACTTCTACATATGTTTTAACTAACACAAGATGTTGTTTTTATCATTATTAACTCTTTCCAATGTTCTTCATTCTTCCTCAAGGCTAGTGC
This sequence comes from Macaca mulatta, assembly GCF_049350105.2. Taxonomy (NCBI): domain Eukaryota; kingdom Metazoa; phylum Chordata; class Mammalia; order Primates; family Cercopithecidae; genus Macaca; species Macaca mulatta. Next base: position 113,320,116 of record NC_133409.1, read on the forward strand.
TTCCAACTGGAGATACTTTTCTTCCACATGAACTCCCATTAGTATTTTTTGTAGTGCTGGTCACCTCGGGATGAATTCTCTTTGCTATCTATCTATCTATCTATCTATCTATCTATCTATCTATCTATCTATCTATCTATCTATCCATCCATCCATCCATCCATCCATCCATGCACTCATTTATTTCCTGAAAGACAATTCTGGGTAATATTTACTAAGCATAAAATTGCAGGTTGGACATTTTTATTTTTTCCTTTCAGCAATCTTTCTTCCGGCCATTCCATCAAATTTGGGGTCTCATAATATCTGCTGAAATTTCAGCTAGTCATATCTTTACTTCTCCAAAGATACTATGTCTTTTTTCCCCTGAGATTCTTTTAAGAAATGTTTTTGTTTAGTTTTCTGTACTTTGATTACAATAATGCTGATTTTTTTTTCTCTTACCTATATTATTGGGTATGTAAAGATTTCAGATTTGTAATTTGATGTCTTTTATCAGTCCTGGAAAATTATCGGTTTGTATTTCGGTATTCAAGCATTGCTCTGTCATTTCCTCTCCTTCTGGGACTCTAATATATTTGAATTTTTCATCAGGTTCCACTTGTTTACGTTCTCCTCCAATTTCTCTCTCTCTCTTCTCTCTGTGCATCAACTCATATACTTTCTACTAATTAGTTCACTAATCCTTGGTTTTACTATTTCTCACATGTCATTAAACCCATCTATTACATTTTAAAAAATTTTTAAATTATAATTTAATTTTTTAAAATGGATTTCAGGTCTCTGCTAAATAATCCATTCTCCTTTGATTTCTTTAACATATTAATCACAGATATTTTAAAGGCTCCATTTGGTAACTCTTGTTAGTGTTTAGCCAGGTAGTCCTTTTTTGTTGTTGTTAAACATGACTCATACATTTTAATCAGATATAAAACTGAGTGGATGAAACCCTGTGGAGGCTCTGGATGATATTATTTGCCTCCAAAATAGGTAAAATTCTCATTTGATTGACAGAAAGATTTCATCTTGTTCTTGTACAAAGTTTCGTTTTAAAGATTTGCTATTACTCACAGAGTGTAATGCTTATTTCTAGAGTTTGGCCCTTCTGAGATACGTAAAAGAACCAAAGGTGTTTGTTACACCCCTCTAACTATGGGAACTTGAAGTCCAATCCATCTCCCCAGCACTGGCAGCTGCTGGAATTTGTGCTTGGCTCTGTGGCCTTCCAGCTGCTGCTTTTTTTTTTTTTTTTTTTTTTTTAGTTATTTTTTATTATTATACTTTAAGTTCTAGGGTACATGTGCATAACGTGCAGGTTTGTTACATATGTATACTTGTGCCATGTTGCTGTGCTGCACCCATCAACTCGTCAGCACCCATCAACTCATCATTTACATCAGGTATAACTCCCAATGCAATCCCTCCCCCCTCCCCCTCCCCATGGATGCAGCTGGAAACCATCATTCTTAGCAAACTATCACAAGAACAGAAACCAAACACCGCATGTTCTCACTCATAGGTGGGAACTGAACAATGAGATCACTTGGATTCAGGAAGGGGAACAGCTGTTGCTTTTTGTTTGCTTTCCCGGAACCTTCGCTGTGCATAGACAGCTCATTGGTCAACGTATGAGGGAAATCTACAGCAAAATTTGAAACTTTCCACCCTCACAATTTCCAGTTTCTCTGTCAGTGTCTGAACTGTGAAATTTATTTTCTCAGCCTAGTAAGTAAGAACACTGCTCTCTGCTTAAGGCTCTATTATTCCATGTCATCAAACTGGAAAGTAACCTCAGAGGAAACTAGGATGAATTTACCACTTACTTTGTGTTTTCCCCTCCTTTCAAAAATTGAAACTACTCAGATTTCTGCCTGCTTTGTTGCTCTCAAATGCCTTCCAATAGTTTTTGCTGTTGTTGTTCATTGTTTGTTCTTGTTTAGCTTTTATAGTTTTATATGTGGAGAAGTTAGTATGATATAAACTATACTGTCATGCCTGGGGAACTGTGACCATGTCATATTGCTGCTTATTTTTGAATGGTAGAAGTAGACCAGTTATGTTGTTATAAAAATCTTCATAGGGTTTCATAATGAAGACATACGTTAAAATCATGCTATAGCAATTTATTTGTAAATTACACTGAATAGCTTTTGCCACATGATTCCTATATACAGTCCCCCAGTACCCTGCTTCTGCCACAGAATGGCAGACCTGAGATGGTCCTCTTCAGTTCATGTAGTCTGCTACTCTAGAGGTACAAAATACTGTTTCGAGGTACTCCAGGGCAAAAACTTCCCCTAGCTCCTACATGTTCTAGAAGGGAATTTTTCGTTGGGCCTTTTAAAGCTGTGGTATTTATTTTAGAGAGCTTTACATTCTGTTCAATAGCTGAATAAGTAAGCATCTACTTTTGGCATTTCCTCTCATTTTGGTCCACATTTCACTGAATTTGAAAACTGCTTTCTATAGTTTATAATTTACAGATGTGGTTAAATCCTAGTTTCACGTTAGATGGAGTTTTTAGTCTTTTTAGTCTTCTTATAAAAATGAGGTGAGTAAACACATCTGTTCTCTGTAACTTTATTATTATTTTTTTGAATTTCTAATCAACTTTCTTTTTTTTTATATGTTTCCTTTTTTTTTTTAATTTATTTATTATTATTATACTTTAAGTTCTAGGGTACATGTGCATAACGTGCAGGTTTGTTACATATGTATACTTGTGCCATGTTGGTGTGCTGCACCCATCAACTCGTCAGCACCCATCAACTCGTCATTTACATCAGGTATAACTCCCAATGCAATCCCTACCCCCTCCCCCCTCCCCATGATAGGCCCCGGTGTGTGATGTTCCCCTTCCTGAGTCCAAGTGATCTCATTGTTCAGTTCCCACCTATGAGTGAGAACATGCGGTGTTTGGTTTTCTGTTCTTGTGATAGTTTGCTGCGAATGATGGCTTCCAGCTGCATCTATGTCCCTACAAAGGACACAAACTCATCCTTTTTTATGGCTGCATAGTATTCCATGGTGTATATGTGCCACATTTTCTTAATCCAATCTGTCACTGATGGACATTTGGGTTGATTCCAAGTCTTTGCTATTGTGAATAGTGCCGCAATAAACATGAATAAAATACCTAGGAATCCAACTTACAAGGGATGTAAAGGACTTCTTCAAGGAGAACTACAAACCACTGCTCAGTGAAATCAAAGAGGACACAAACAAATGGAAGAACATACCATGCTCATGGATAGGAAGAATCAATATCGTGAAAATGGCCATACTGCCCAAGGTAATTTATAGATTCAATACCATCCCCATCAAGCTACCAATGAGTTTCTTCACAGAATTGGAAAAAACTGCTTTAAAGTTCATATGGAACCAAAAAAGAGCCCGCATCTCCAAGACAATCCTAAGTCAAAAGAACAAAGCTGGAGGCATCACGCTACCTGACTTCAAACTATACTACAAGGCTACAGTAACCAAAACAGCATGGTACTGGTACCAAAACAGAGATATAGACCAATGGAACAGAACAGAGGCCTCAGAAATAATACCACACATCTACAGCCATCTGATCTTTGACAAACCTGAGAGAAACAAGAAATGGGGAAAGGATTCCCTATTTAATAAATGGTGCTGGGAAAATTGGCTAGCCATAAGTAGAAAGCCGAAACTGGATCCTTTCCTTACTCCTTATACGAAAATTAATTCAAGATGGATTAGAGACTTAAATGTTAGACCTAATACCATAAAAATCCTAGAGGAAAACCTAGGTAGTACCATTCAGGACATAGGCATGGGCAAAGACTTCATGTCTAAAACACCAAAAGCAATGGCAGCAAAAGCCAAAATTGACAAATGGGATCTAATTAAACTAAAGAGCTTCTGCACAGCAAAAGAAACTACCATCAGAGTGAACAGGCAACCTACAGAATGGGAGAAAATTTTTGCAATCTACTCATCTGACAAAGGGCTAATATCCAGAACCTACAAAGAACTCAAACAAATTTACAAGAAAAAAACAAACCACCCCATCAAAAAGTGGGCAAAGGATATGAACAGACATTTCTCAAAAGAAGACATTCATACAGCCAACAGACACATGAAAAAAATGCTCATCATCACTGGCCATTAGAGAAATGAAAATCAAAACCACAATGAGATACCATCTCACACCAGTTAGAATGTTCTCTGTAACTTTAAATCTGTGATCATGAGGTCTCTTTGAGAAGTAAAATGAGTAGGCCTTGATGACTCATTTGAACATGCATTCCCACTGGGAGTGATACTGTCCTCAGAAGGGGATAACTGATTCTTGGTGAAGGTAGAGGGAACAAAAAAATCTTAAGATAATAGGTTAGTGGTCCTCCAAAGGCTCACAGTATATAAATAGTATGTCTGTAGTATTAAAATTTCATGTGGGGAGGGCAATTAGGAAAGGAACACCTAAAAGATTCCTTAGGGGAGTGATAATAAAGAAAGATTGAGAAACATTGAATTAGGAGGAGGACTGGGGAGAGGTAAAAATCTGGGTGGCTTCCAGTTTTTTGATTTGAGAACTGGGTGGATAATGGCGTAAAAAGCATATAATTACTCTGTTCAAATACTAAACAATCCAATAATGTTTTCACACTTGTTCTAAGAAATGTTGTTTTACAAATAACCAGTTAAAAATATATATGCTCATGTATTTCTATTGTAAATGCAACACATACAAAAACAAATACATATTTAAACAAAAGCTGATATACATACTCAGTGAATACCAAAACATGAGAAAACAATTACTTACATCATGTATGGACCATAAAACTATATAAATGAGTCACAAATAATAAAGTCATAAAATTAAAGATGAATACACACAAATGCTGCCTTGATGTATCTGTTGTAGTTTACAAAGTAACAAATAATACAATTAATTATTTCAGATGATTCAGAAAACTTTGAAAATATTTCCACTAATTACAAGAAAACAGCATGTATGTCATCTTGGGGATACATTAAGGTCTATGCTTTCTTTATTCATACGCTGCATAAGTAGTATGTATACAGTTAGCAAACACCAATCAATTCACACTTGGTTATCATGTCTGTGCTTTAGGATAGTCCAGCTGAAATCAAGGTAATCATATGTTAAAATGAGTGAAGAAACAAAGCTTTAAATGATTTTCTAAATGAATAAAAAAGATAAAGTAAAAATATACTTTAAAATTTTTCCTACATTGCTTTAAATTGAACAGATATCAAGATTAGTATAAAAAGAGTAGTAGAAAGTCTATTAACTGTACAAGCTGAAGTAATGAGCTTGGAAATAATATATATTTCTTCGGACAATCTATATAATGTTATTTAAAGCTAAAATGCTAAAAAACAATAACAAGTATTTAATCTATCTCATATACCAAGTGTATAGTAAACATAATTTATAGTAGAAAAACAGACCAACTAAGACCAATATAGAACAATCTACTAGTTTTCTTTTTCTTTGAAATTTGTTTTTTCTTAGTGTATTATACTGAAGTCTCACTACACATTGCATAATCCTTCAGCCAAATTATGGTACTATCTGAATTTTAAAAACAGGTAATAACTAGAGAAGTAGAACCACATCACATATTTTAATTCTTTCCTTGGAAGTAACAGCACTAGAATTTACTGTGCCATATATTTTGGTTTACAATATGTTTTTAAAGCAGCAGTGCCTAGCTTCCTTTTTAAAAATAAACTACTTCACAGACTTCTGTTGTATTAAACAAATACCAGTAGAACTGCTTTAGTTGAAGTTGCTGAAGTCCTGCAGTCTAGGAATTCTCCTGCCCGTTTAGTTTTTCTCCTGCTCCTTGGACAGTTTTCTCCTGTCTATGAGGCAATTCTTGGAGACAATAAGGAGCATCAGAACACCAACGGTCCATGGGCATAACTTTGAAAACCACTCTAATAAAACTGAACTCTTCAAGTGTCAAATCCGACAGTTAAATTCATCCAGCTCACCATGAAGCACCGTGAAGTGGATAAGTTAAATATTAGTATCAAAATTCAAATTTTAAATGCTGTTGCACTATATTATGTTTTAGCCATCTCTCATAAGACATTCAAAGATGACTTTTAAAAGTATAAAGTAATTAATCTAATACTTCATACCATGTATGCAGTAACTGAGTTATGAAGCACAATGCTATATTTTCAAAGTATTCTGATATACACTATTTCATTTTATTCTCAAACAGTCCTGTAAGGTAAGAGTGGCAGGTATGATTCACATTTTTCAGACGAATATACATTTAATATTATTATTACATTTGTATGAAAATCCACTAAAAACATAGATCTAGGAATCATGTGTGTTTTGTTTTATACCAGATAGTACACAGCACCTGCATATAAGACGTACCCAATAAATGACTGGTGAATAAGTAAATGAATAAATGTATGAATAAATGAAAAAAAAATCAAGGTCTAAAGAAGTTGTACACTTGTTGAATGAAGCTCTCAATATTGGTTAGTAAAAGTACTGAGCCATAGCTGATGGAACCAAAGATTCACATCTGAGTCAAAAGCAGTCTTTAAGGGCAGGCTTGGTAGAATTCACATTGTCCTGGCATGGGAACTCTGATCACAAGATGCTCTTTATTCAGCAATCACTAACCACTCCCTTAACTTGAGACTCACTTCATTCTTCTCCCTTATATTCAACTATCCTCTGAGACTTCAGAATCTCTTTCTCAGTTTGAGCTGTATCTACCTTTACCTCCCACATTAGTTCTTCATTCCCCGCTTTCATTCCACCTCATGACTGACATGGTCCTGTCTCTGCTGGTGCTCTCTTCTTTCCCGAAAGTTTTACAGCTCTTGGCTCCTTTCACCACCTCCTTCTATGTTCCTCATTGTTATTTTTTTTAAGCCCCTTAGATATTACTTCCAGTTCAAGATCCAACTCTGTTTGCTCTGCCTTGGCATTTGCCATCTAACCTGGGATAAAGTCTCTAGGGCCATGATCCTTCTTACTTTTCACACCTACATGTTTTTTCTTATTTATTAATTATTTTAAAATATTATCCTTTTCAAGTGAGCAAATGTAAAAAAAAAATTTTTTTAAATGGTAACACATCAAATACGAACTATTTCTGGCAGTATGGTAGATGATATATTCTGATTCCAAAAAATCCTTTCACTTCCAAATGCCAATTCATTATGATGAGAAAATTACAACAAATGCCTGTTAAAATACAAACTTGAGGTCACAAGAAGGAAAGGCATATCTCCTTAGCCAAAAACCAAACGAGAACTAAAACAGGTTGGAAAGTGAATGATGAATGTCTTTGGAAATATTGCAGGTCTAGTGAGGAGTTAGAACAGAAATCCTCATGAGTCAAGACCCTTAAAGAACAACAAGGAAAAATGTGTATCTCAGTCTAAGCTCTCATAGAACCTCACTGGTGGCTTTCTAATGTACTTTTCTCAGAGAGGAGAATGATCCAGAATGAAGGTCTAAGATGCATGAAAAATGATTAGCAAAGAAACTAGAATGCATATGGTTTACTATAAGACATTTAAAAAAATAACATGCAATAAGGGGAAAATGAACCAATCTATAATTAAAACTTTGTACAAGAATATGCAAATGCAGGAGGGACAGTAGCACAGCTAAGCATATGACAGTCATTTTTTTTCCTAGGAGGAAGTAGAGGTAAGTATTAACTTCAAATTAACTACTTAACACAATTTATAAACTTGAGAAACTAGTCAGTAAAAATCACAGAAACTGCATGATTTCCAGTGTAATGGAGGGGGGAAATGAAAGAAAAATAATTCAATTAAAAAACAATCAGGAAAGAGAAAAAATAGAATAAGAAAAATTAAAAGCATACACTGATATAGAATTCTAACTCTATAAGAAATCAAAATAAATGCAAATTGATAAGCTAGCCAAATTAAATGATAGAGATTGTGTGGTTAGAAAAAAATTAAATCTAGCTATTTGCTGTTTACACGAGTATAACACATTGGTCATAGAAAAGTTGACACAAAAAGATGTGAACAGTGAATAGTTAGATTGAACACTAACTGAAAATAGCTTGTGTTATCATGTAGGAAAACTGACTTTAAAACAAAATAATATTATAGGAATAAAGAGATTTATTACATAATAATAAAAGGTTAAATCACCAGAAAGACAAAAGAAATTCTGAACTTGAACCTAATTAAGTATCTCATATAAGAAGAAATGAACAGAATAAAAAAAAAACTTGACAACTCCTCTTTATAGATTCTGACTGAGCATTTTCAGTAAATACCAAATCAAATAGGCAAAAGAGTAGTAAAATAACTGAAGTTCTGAATGGTTTGGATAATAAGCTTCATGTATTGGATATATAGATAACTCTAACTGAAGATTTAAGAGATACACATTCTTCTCAACCACATGTGTAATATATACAAAAATGACCCAAAAAGTAGGTGACAGATCAAACTTCAAAAACTTCAAATAATCAATATCAAACACAACACACTCTGACCACAATGCCATTAAGGCAGTTAAGTTAGAAATAAATAAAAAAACTCCATACTTTTGGAAATTTAAAGACTTACTTCTAAATGATTAATAAATAAAAAGGAAATAAAAATGTGATGAAATTTAAATATACTTAAAATTACATAAAAAATGAATATATTACAAACCAAAATTGGTGAGATAAAGATAAAGCCACATTTCAAGGGAAGGAAAGTTAAACTTATTTATAATAATACAGTATTAGAAAAAATAGAACAATGAATTTCATTCTTACAAAAGCAACATGCAGAAAATATAAAAAAAGATGCCAATCATGACATCAAAAATGTATGGTATGTATAATTATATCTACAACAGCTATGCATAAACTTTATTGAGAAAAATGTAAAGTTTCACTGAGAGACATTAAAAAAAATCAATTGAGATATACGGTGTTGGAAGGCACAATCTTCTAAAGATTCTGATTACCCATAAATCAATTTATACATTTAATATAGTTCCAAACTAAGGATTTATTCCGTAGAACTTGATACACTTATTCTAAAATCAATATGTAAGAACAAAGGACAAAAACAGCCATGACACTCCTGCTAATCAACAAGAATAAGGTTGGGCATGGTAGCTCACACTTGTAATTCCAATACTTTCAGGAGCTGAGGTATGTGGATTGCTTGAGCCCAGGTGTTCAAGACCAGCCTAGGCAACATGACAAAACCCTATCTCTACCAGAAAAAAAAAAAAAAAAAAATTAGCCAGGTGTGGTGGCATGCTCCTGTAGTCCCTGCTACTTGGGAGGCTGAGGTGGGAGGATTAATTGAGCCAGGAGGTGGAGGCTGCAATGAGCTGTGACTGTGCCACTGTACTCCAGCTTGGGTGATAGAACAAGATCCCTTTCTCAAAAAAAAATAAAATAAAATAAGAATAAGAATAAAACAGGCAGATTTGCACTACTATGGTATGTATTATTAGTTTTATCAATAAGCTGTATGAATTATGACAGAGTGGTTTTAGTACAGGAATAGACATTAGATACACCAAAGAAATGCAGGCTAGAAATAGACTTAGTGTTTGTAAAGTCTTGACAAAGGACAGAGCAGCATTTAGATCAGTGAAAGACTGGGCCTAAAATACAAAGTGACTGATTTGGAAAGGTAAAATGAGATTCAGATACAATGGTAATATTTGATTTTTTAAGCTTGGTGGTAGTTACCTAAGCCTTTATTATTATTTATACATTTTGTGTATCTTAAATATTGCATTACGAATTACAAAAAAAGTTTAGGTTAAATGCAGGAAAGTGTTTTTGAGCTAGGCTAGCAGCTTCTCAATTCTGGCTCTACCACTTACTGGTCATGTGAACTCAACAGGCTGCTTTACCTTTATCTGTGAAATGAGATTACTAGCAATTACATGACACGGCTCTTTAGCAGTAACAATACTGCATATAAGTCACCTATCAGAATACCTGGTCTACTTATAAAGGATACTTAATAAATAACAATATTCTTTTACATTAAAATGTAATAATATAGATGCTATGGAAAAACTTAGGAAAGTGACACATCAAGTAGGTATTTGGGAAGCACTGATTTGGAGTACTAAAGGATATTGTATATATTCCAAATATGTTAATCGTTGCAGAAATATGAATACTTGGCCAGTCGCGGTGGCTCAAGCCTATAATCCCAGCACTTTGGGAGGCCGAGACGGGTGGATCACAAGGTCAGGAGATCGAGACCATCCTGGCGAACACGGTGAAGCCCCGTCTCTACTAAAAAGTACAAAAAAACTAGCCGGGCGAGGTGGTGGGCACCTGTAAGTCCCAGCTACTTGGGAGGCTGAGGCCGGAGAATGGCGTAGACCCGGGAGGCGGAGCTTGCAGTGAGCTGAGATCCGGCCACTGCACTCCAGCCTGGGTGACAGAGCGAGACTCTGTCTCAAAAAAAAAAAAAAAAAAAAAAAAAAAAAGAAATATGAATACTTGCCCAAAGAGAGAGTATTTAATGTTGATAACCAGAGTTCATGCCTGGGGACCACTAAAACAATTAGTTACCGGTTGACATAACATTGCTAGGCTCATAATAAGCATTTGGTTTTCTAATATGCAAACATAAACATATAAACACACATTTATAGCACATGAGGTCTTCCTCAAGGGCAACTTATTTGATCCTTTTTTTTTTTTTGACATGTTGTAATTACTACAAAGACCAGTTATATTAACGATGTTCAATGCCGTATTAGCTATCCAATGGCAAAATGATTAGCTTAAGAAGGCTTCAATATGTTACAAAAATAATCTAATTTAGTCTAAGAAAGAAAATAAAGCTACAGGAAATTACATTTCTACAAATAATGAGATGTTGCACGATGTACTTTTAAAACGCCATAAACAATGTGTAGTTATTTTCTCTAAGGTAAGAGTCTTTAAGATCTAATTGTGCATGGTCATATCTACAAATATAACCCCATCTTGATATTATTAGTTTGTATTAAATTTTGAAAACTTTATTATAACTGACCATTGTCATTGTCTATTATACAGTAAAATTCACCTTACATGTCACTGAACTTCACAGAATTTGATTAAACATATGTTAGTAAATCTATAATAAACTCACAGAGTATAAAGGTAAAAACAAAGCATTCTGCAGCTGTCTCAAACTGTACCAGTGATGCTTACTTCAAACTGCAGCCTTAAATGGTTTGGAAGGAAGAACCTAACCAGGAAAAGTTACCTGTCCCAAAAGTTATGTATTTGGCTATTATCAAGACTTTTGGGTTACATGTATTCACAGCTCAAGCAGTATTTTGATTATGGTATGAATATAACAATGCCACTATGAATATAACAATGCCAATTTATATATATGGCACAGTGATTGATTCAGTCATATGATATGTTAGTAAGTATAATATAGTAATTTATTAATATATTTACCATACATCTAGAGTCTTTTTAAAGGGTACATGTCACATTCTTTCTGTCCAGCTTTAATCTATTTACAGGAAAGGGTAGTGGGAATGGTTCATCAACCTTGAACTATCAAAATGTTATGAAACGAAACACTAGAAAAAAAACTAAAATAAATTTTTTCTCATATATTTAGTATTTTTCACTGTGTTCAGATTCATCTTTCCTTGTCATCTAATTTCTAAAATATTTTCTTCTCTTTTTTAGTATTTTCATAGATCTCAATAAACTTTGTTTTTCCATAGGACAACAGACAGGCAGGCAAAACTAAGTGTGGATAACTAAAATAAAAGAAATAAAATAATAATAATAATCCCTTTTGTTCACTCTTGATTACATCTGATGTTAGTAGGCATAATAATTAGTGAGCATATAAAAGAAAAGTTTCATTGATTTTAGCTATTAAAATAGCAAGCAATTTTGTAGTTAAGTACTTTTCATATGCTATCACAAAAATCCAAGGATTACTTTTGAATTTTATCCTGTCTTCTCTTACTGAATTGAAGAAATATTGTGAAATAGGAGGCATTTGAAATTATTTTCCATAACACTTTTCAAACATAACTGTAATATCAAGATTGATATTCCAGAAGATATTAACTTCTACATTTGCTATCACAACTTAAAATATCAAATAATTTAACCTACATTGTTTTAAAATCCTCAAATAAATAGAAGAATATTCCTATCAGTATATGCTTACTGATTATTATGCCTACTGACATCAAATGCCAAATTTTACTAAATGTATAGTTGTGGACCCTGCAAAGCCCCAAGGCCAAGGGGAACTTCTGGGTGGTTGACATAAGCCTGATCCCAGCAGAGTCGCTATGGTGGCAGAACACAGCCCTGTGTAGGTGTTGGCAGAAATGGGGTGCACGCGGAGCCTTCACCAAGGACCTGGGGCCCTACTTGCTGCAAGGTGCGCCCAGTCCCCTGCTGCCACCCAGTGAGGGCTTCAGCATCAAGTCCCTGCTAGGGGACTCTGGGGAGGAGGCACCCTGGTCCCATAGAGCAGCCCAGCTCCTTCAGGCACGGGGAGCAGTGGGGAGGAGGTGGTGCCCACCCCACCCCTGCCCTCTTCTGAGAGGCCTCTGTGGCCCCTCTGCCCCCTTCCCAGCCCCGTAAGAATGGAGAGGGAGGCTTCCCAGCAGGGAGCCATGGGGCCCTCGACCTTCTCCACAGAGCCTACGGCCTGGTCTCTCCACTTACTGCAGGACACCTCAGTTCCTGGGTGGCTGTCCATTGGGGGACACAGAGCCTCCCTCTAGGGGCAGCTGCTCACCTCCTACTTGCCTATCTACACTCCCAATGTGGTAATGCCCTTGGCACCATCACCCACCTACTGCCCCCAGTGTCCACTATCAACTGGCCCTGCCTACTGGGGGGGTGGCCTCTCAAACCTGAGGGCCCCCAGGACTGCTCTGGGATCTAGATGTCCTCTTCCAGGAGGTGCCACCCAACAAAAGCATCTATGATGTTTGGGTCAGTCACCCTTGGGACCTGGCAGCTCCTGCCCCAGGCTGGTTGCTCTCTTGGTGCAGCCCACGAGGCTCCTAAGGCAGGGGCTCCTCCTCTCTCCACCTCCCACCCCCAGCTTGTTGATAGGGAGCCAATGCCAGGAGGGTGTCTGTGACCACAGCAGACTCAAACCACCAGGCAGCAGCCTTGCTAAGTGTCCACAGTATTTACTGGACTACCCCACGCATGGCTGTGGCCCAGCTGGGCATGACCCTGATCCTGGTCAGTCATGCCTCTGTTTCCCCTATGCCAGAGGCAAGGCTGGAGGAGCAGGGCTGAGTCTGGAATAGCCCTTTCATGTCTCCTCTTCTCAGTCCACCACTCATCCATCACCAGGTGTCACCTCCCCTCCCATGCTCCAGGCTGGGGGAGGGAGAGCCTAAGGGTAGATCCAGCCTGAAGTCCTGCCCTCTGTCATCTGTCTGGGAAGGAGGTAGCACCTTTTCTGGGAAAAAGGTTAGGGAGTAGACTGGACCCTACATGGTCTTGGTGGGGGGAAGATAACAGGAATTTACAATGTTTTTTTGTTTGTTTGTCTTTTAAAAAAGATAATAAAGTCCTTATACATGATAGGAAATAAAAACTTTGCTGCTTATTATTACAACTTATATGTAAATATATTCTATCATAATTCATTAGCTTTGTTCATCTTTTAACCATGAACCTCAGTAAACAGAACTATAAAAATTATGCAGATGTTAGTTGCTAAAAAATAAGTAAGAAACAGTAATATATTAAGAAAAATTATTCCTCATAGTGTTACCTATAAGGGCAGGGAACATTTATATCTGAAGAGCCTGCAAGGCTTGTTCACAGGATTTTGATGCTTTTATGTTGATGTCATTTTATTCTTTATCATTCCAAACTATCCTCTCTCAGGTTTTTACCACGGGATTGACGACGGAAGCAAAATAACTTCGTGTGTGTGTGTGTGTGTGTTTGTGTGTGTACTGCTGCATGTGTGTCTATGAGAATATGTAGACAGAAGAAAGCATATGAAGGGATAATTTGTCTATGAATGTCAGAAGACGTGTCACATCTTATTTTTTTCTCTCTATTCTTCCTAATTATTCTAAGATCAAATATGTACCACATATGACAAATCACTGACATACAGCATGAGATTACAAGAAAAGTAGCTCTTCATGTTAGCTTAAGGTTAAATTTGTTTAACTATTAGCTGTAGTGCTTAAATTTACATAATCCACTTACATAAAATAAACTCTCAGTTTATATGGGTTTTAAACTACAAAGAAGGGAAAAGAAGCTGAAAACAAAAAAGTCCTTAGAGAAAATAGATTTATCACTAAGAAGTTTCTTTGTACTCTTTCCAGGTCCACCCCTCTTCCCACCATCTTCACTAAATATGAAAATTCATATGAAGCAATGAAGGAAAATAATCCTCTATCTTTTGCTTCTTGTCATGATATAGTTACAGTCCATGCTGATTTGTTGAGTTGCCGTGTTCCCCACAAAGTAACACCGGTTCCAATACACTACTAACATGTAGATTCCCCCATTCTCCTTGTATAAAATCAGTCTCTTGACATTGTTTCCCTATTCTTTCTAAAAGAAATTGCATAGCCAAATTTTATAGGAAGATAAATTTCTGAAGAATTCTACTTCTGAAATTTTAGGAGAGTGAAAATGAACTCACAAGTTATTCTATGCAATTGCTTAGTAATACAAATTCTATTCACTAGTAATACTTTAAAGCACAGGGCTCAAGGTACTTGGCTCTACAGTGAATATAAACAAAAATTACTTAAAAAGGTAAAAAATTACTTTTTTAAAAGGTAAAAACAAAGTCCTTGGTTAGGTCCTATTTATTACATTCTTTGGTATTCAATAGTTTTTAAAACATTCTATCTTATTAAGAATTTAATAAAAAGGAATCTATAAGAATACTTCTTACCCCTCGATCTTAAACAGCTTAATATGGCTACGTTCTTGAGCTCTTATAATTCTTCCTTAAACTTTAAAGAACTGTACATTCTTTCAGAATCAAATGCTGAGAACACCAAAAGTAAAGATAAAACATTTTCTACTAATATATTTATCAGTTGAAATTGCTCATGTTAGATTATCAGAGTATGAAATTGTTAAATAACAGCAGGCTGATTACTTTTAATTTGCTTCAACAAACAAGAGAGAATCTTCAAAATACAATTCATTGTACATCACCAAAATGTGCACTAACATCAGACTTTCAGAGTACTGGAAAAGTGTTTGTTCCTATTTTTAACACTTATATTTATTGGACCTCTCATCAACCCCACAATTCCTCCAATTGTAATAAATATTTAGGTTACACAACTATAACTATATGAAACTTTGACTTCTGAAAACTAGTAAAGAACTAATACAAAATATGCTTTGTCCACAATCAATCTGCTTTAGTTTAGATAGTACTTGGATGTCTGGGGTCTTTTTCCTTTCGGCAGGGTATTTGTCTTTGAAGAACACAAAAGCACTACTGGTGACTCAAACAAAATTGATGCAAATGCCTTACAATTCATGTAACATAACTAGGGATGTATATTTTGTTACCACATCCACTACAACCCCACATACACCCATATACACACACACACCCCCATGTTGATTTATTTGTATAGCTGTTATACTATAATGACATTGTTGAGTAATTGCAACAAAGACTGTCCTGCAAAGCCTGAAATATTTACTATCTGTCCCTTTACAGAATACACTTTCTGATGTTGGACTAAAGGAAGAGAATTTAATATTAGAGGAAACTACTACAAATGTGACTCAGAGTGATCTCTAAACTTATGACTAGGGTTATAAGCTGTATCTGATAGTAGTCCATCCTAAACATTCTGTTGGCAATACTACATAGTAGTCGATCAATACTTAACCCACTGTGACCTAAACTGTATTACAGAAAAAATATTCAGGAAGCTACTTGTATTTTTATACCACAGATAAAGATCCAGCTTATATAAACAGTATTGCCAACTCACCTGATTCTACCCCTGGGGCGCTCAGATTGCTCTGACATAAAGCTTGTGCTGCTGAGGCGTGAGGCACTGCTGGTTCGGGAAATGGCGGACACATCACTGACATCACTATCTGATGATTTGGCAGAGACGTTATCACAGCTTCTGTACTGATCTTTATGTATGTTATACTAAAGATTAAAAACAAGAAAGTGTGAGCTCCATCATTAGACCATGGAAAAGACATAGATGGTGAGATGAATGACTACTTAGCCCACACCAAATAAAGGTGTACCTTCATAAAAGTAGGTGTAGAATCTAAAATAATCCAAATGCTAACATATGATTTCCAGTATAAAAACATTATCCTTTGAGTGGTAAGAGATGGCTTAGGAAGACTGAAATATAAATTAAACACAATCATTAAATGCTTGATTAGAAAATTCATTATTTGTATATACTTAGAACCTCAAAAGTGTATTATTCATTGTTTTCTAGTACATATGCTTCTCTTTTTTGTTTTCATTTTCATTCTTGTCCATTTTATTCACCTTCTACTCTAGTCAAAGCACAGGCTGAGCATTCCTCATCAAAAAATTCAAAATCTGAAGTGCTCCAAAATCTTTTTGAGCACCGACATGATGCACAAAAGAAATGTTCACTGGAACATTTTGGATTTTCAGATTAGGATGCTCAACTGGAAAATACACAATGTATATGGTACAAATATAACAAAATATGAAAAAAAAAATCCAAAATATCAAACACCTCTGGTCCCACGCATTTTGAGTAAGGGATACTTGACCTGTATAGACTGGTTCCATCTGTACATACTTTTTGATACTTTCTGAAACTAGTCAATTTAGTTAAATACTTGGCAAGACATTATAGTGTCTAACATTTCTTAAAAATATATAACTTTTCAAAAACAAGGGCTGATACAGACTGAGTAAAGAGGTAGTGACTGGTCTTTACCTTTCTACTATGGCTTCATTAGACGGTTTCAGATTTAACCTAACTTAGTATCAAAATTAGAATACTGGATCCCTATAAAAATTTCATTGTACATTATATCTTATATTCAAAGATGTCTTTAAATTTGTCTCTGATATTCATTGCCTAAAATTTTAGGAATCAAGTAAAAGATTAAATACGCAAAGCTGTCAAAGCAATTATCTACTCTTATTTCTACTTCACTGTCTTATTGTGATGAATCACACAGTGAATAGCTTATGTATTACATATTATTTATATACATGTTATAATTGTAATAAATAGGTTACATAACTATAAATAACTGAAAGATATCTAAAATGTAAGTAGTTCTCTTAGATACTGGAAGGTAAGATACTATAGCTTCTTTTGTAAAACAAAATAACATATGGGTGTTTGTTTTTTCGCAAGCAATTAATTTTAGATTTATGAGAAATAAAGTATGAAAATATCAAATGTTTATTAAATCTGTAGCAAAAGTCATCTATCCTTTGTGATGTTCCATGTCAGAGGAATTTTAATGAATTTGAACTATCTTGCCAAAACATACTAAATTAACTGATGCTACAACCTGGGTCTATATGTACTAAAAAGAAGATTAGACAATAACACTTAAAAAATTATCCTAGAGAAAGGTCTCATGTTTATTCAATAATTTCTTATATGAGAGTAGTTTAGGATTGAAACATTTAAATGTGAGTTTTGTTTTTGTTTTTGGAGACACATTCTCCCCTGTTGCTCAGGGTGGAGTGCAGTGACGTGATCTTGGCTCACTCCAACCTCTGCCTCCCAGATTCAAGCAATTCTCCTGCCTCAGCCTCCCAAGTAGCTGGGACTACAGGCGCAGGCTGCCACACCTGGCTAGTTTTTTGTATTTTAGTAGAGATGGGGTTTTACCGTGTTACCCAGGCTGATCTTAAACTCCTGAGCTCAGGCAATCCACCCGCCTTAGCCTTTCTGAATGTGAGTTTCATTTCTTTGCCTCTCATGTGTATGTGTTCGTAAAATAATTTCATATCAGACATGAAAATAATTCCCAATATATAGGATATATATACAATTATTTTTCCCAAGGATTTTTCATAACTGTGTGATTTATCTCTCAAGGTCATATGCCAAATTAGAATTTAAAGGAAATTCATATACGTTATTGTATCTAAACTGAGCTATATTGATTTCATGTTTGATCTAAAATTAATGTGATTTAAGATAATGTATTGAAAGCAATGTGACAATATGGTTTACCAGCAAATTCAGTTATATTTAATAACATGATTCTGACTGACACAATTCATTTTAATCAGATCTGTTTTCAGTTTACAGGTATATGTGCTAAAAATTCAATTATGTTTACAGAGTAAAACCTGAATTTAACACTGTTGCTGCATTACAAACACAACTCCTATATTGTTGGTTTTCTGAAACACTGTGCTAAAAGAGAGATGCTATGTAATTATAGTTTCCAAATGTATTGGAATGATACCTTGCCCATGACAGAATATAAAATATTCTCTGTTCTAGGTGTCAGTATTGTGCTGACACCCAGAGCAAATGCTCCCCTTATTTGATATTTGACAATATTAAGCAGTGTACACTAAAGCATATAGGTATGTGAATGTATATGAAAATATTTTTCCAACTAAAGTATTTTTAGTTGGAAATAAGCCAAAAGATGGCTTTACTTAAGCCACCTTTTCTTCAACCTTTTTGTATACAGACCTTGGTTATTCCAGAAAGTGGACAAAAAGGAATTTCAAAAATTATGCCATAATAAATTGTTCTACATTGAGATAAAGAACAATCTATCATTCTGATATGATATCACAGTTTTAATCACATTGATTATTTGAAGAAAGTGAAATACTTTTATATTCACTTTTAACTATTTAATATGTTAACATTTTAATCACTTTGAATTTCATCAGGCATGATCTGTTAAATTTCAAATGTAACAATTTAATATTTTAATGCAAATACATAAAATATATTTTGAAGAACATAATTCCTCAGGAGGAATTTATACCGATCCTACAGAGGGAAAATAAGTCATTGATGTGAGAGAAATAATAAAATACTACTATTCTTAGAAGTAAGTAATAATAAACACTCTTCAGCTACCTACAAAACCCATCACATCACTCTTGGTTGCTGTTCCTGGGTTACAGAAACATAAACATTCTTTAAATTGTGAGTGCCTAAATGTGATTTCACTTCCTTATTATGAATTTCACTTCATCATTAAGGCATGCAACTCTGTATAACACCAATAAAAAAATAGAATGGTGACACATTTCAAGGATACCTAAGCAGCATCGTTGTGCTTTTTCAAAAGCAAAGTTAGTGCTAATTCCTCACTCAGGATGGATGTTAGGGTCATTTAATCTTCTAAAAGAGGTACTAGGTTTCAAGAAGCATCTCAGGAATTATAGCTGTCTGACAATGTTTTGCCCTGAAAAAAGTCCAGCTCTACTAGTGGTTGATTAAAAGTATTCTGAGAATGGTTAACTAACTTCTGCTTGGTATAAATTTCAACTAAGGTTTGTAGCTTCATCCAAAATGTCAAATGGATTAAGATACCAAAAAAGAGTCAGTAAAAGACTAAAGTTCAAAATTTAATCAATATAAAATTTGTGCCAATACTGGCTCTTAATTATAGCCATAAAATAGATCTTTGTAAAATAGTTATAAAATATGTGATGTAAAATAATAAAAATGAAAAAGATATTTCTCAAGTATATGCAAAAGGTTTGAATTAACAAAAATGGCTACTGAAAACAAAAAATTCTATTGTGTTAGTATATAATATAAATATTAGAAATGTGGAGAGTATTTTATCTTCTACTTGACATATAAGAAAGGTTAATCATTTATTTTATCTTATATAATTTCCTATCCTATATTCTTACAAGTTTTTAAAGCTACCATAACTTTGATCTCATATTTAGCTATTATAATTTTATTTAACATAGTAGTATCTATTCAGTAAGAGTCATAGTACTCTATCTGAAAGTAATAGGTTTTAAAATATTCAAATACAATAAGAGAGAGGAAAGGAAAAAGGGTGCCTGTGCAAAGGAGAGAGGAAAGACAGAATATGCTAATTTAATTTTTATGTAAATTGAAAGCCACATGGGAACCTAGAGTAATGTGTTCATTTCAATGATATAAGTAGAACAAAGTCATTCCCTAAGTCCCAAATCCATTGTTCTAGGCCTCTTCACTCTACAGACAGGCTCTACTAATTTTAATACAAATTTTAATAAATTACCTCTTTGCTTCTGAGCCCCAGTTTTCATAAATTTGGTAAATAAGTGAGCTGGAGTAGATTTTGAGGTATTTTCAAGTTTTTAATGTTATGAGTCAGAGAATTTGGAGTGTGCCAAACAAGATACACCTACCTTTGGCTTACTATGACTATTAGTGGGGGTTTAGACTTCTGAGTACTTCATTTCATTGATTTTTTGGATCGACTAATTAATGATTAGAGTCCCAGCTCAGGATGATCCAGAAAGGCTTTCAGTATCTTACCCTGATTCTTTACTTGCCTCTTTCTTGTTTCCTATACTGGCTCTACCTCTCCTTGCTGTTCTATTTGACCTCATCTTTTGAAATAAAGCTAAGAAACTGATAAAAACTGTCAGCTTAAAAGGAGCATTTCCAGTTTAAAGAAACTTTCAAATAACTGCATCCAACTGTAGAGGGAAAATAAAACCCCAAATTACCCTGCCGTCTAATTCAAACTGCATTTGTAGTAAGAAAACAAAAACAATGATGATATCTATGAAGACAGATAAATAGGCTGATTAGGTGATAATACCATAAATAACAAGTTGCAGAGAAGATAAATCTGTACAGAGCTGAAATAGCCAATACTATGGGATATCAAGTTACTTTGCTTACTATTTTTTTGGTAAGACTCTTAGGGAGTTGGGCATCGCCAATCACAGTGACCCTCCGCACTGTATCATTTGGAAGCCCTTCTGCATCTAACCTAACACATAAAGTGATAGACTGTATCAAACACACATGCCTCTGTGGCAGTCCTGGTGATAAATCATATTTTGTAGCTACCTCTTTTTTTTTTTAGTCACAGAATATCTGGAAAGATAATGAACCACTTCCACTGCTTAAAAATAAGTAGGTTTTTCTAGGTCCATATTTCAAGCTAATAATATTAATTTAGTGTAGCTTTATTTACTTTTGATTTCTAATAGCTTATTACTTCCAAAAGAGTTTGGTGATATTAAATTACAACAAAGGTCGACCTATAATGGCTGCTGCTACTTTTGTAGTATTCTATAAAGAAAAAAGGCTTTTAAATAAACCAGATAATATACTTGAAATTACTTTATAAAGAACAAAAATCTATGCTATTTTATTTAAAATTATCAGATATTAGCAGTTTATAAACTCCTTAGTGTTTCCTTAGAAAATATTATTGAAATAAAAATTAAATGCTTATTGGCACTTAAAACTGTGTAAATTTCAGTTTCTAGAAGTTTGAAATCAGTTACTTTTCTTACTAAAGACAGAGCAATAAGAAATCTCATATTACATAATTTTTATCATTCACAAATATCAATAGTCAAATATCAATCCAAAGTTGTATTTAAGACTATAAATATATACCTTAATATCTTAAATGCAATATTTAAATGATGTTCAAGCAACAAAATGTCTTCATATATCTTGCTTATTTATGTGAATTTGACTAATGCTAATCAATCAAGTGATTTTAATATCAAATATTTATATATTTTTAGAAAAAAATCAAATCCAAGTTAATATTTCAATGAAGTTATATCATATGAAAATATCAAGAGGAAAGAGGGTTTTTTTTCTGGCTTTGGTAGAAATTATGATGCAGGACTATTATTTAATGATACCTTTTCTTATTTTTTATTTTTTATTTTTTAGATGGAGTCTCGCTCTGTCACCCAGGCTGGTGTGCAGTGGTGTGATCTCAGCTCACTGCAACTTCTGCCTTCCAGGTTCAAGGGATTCTCCTGCCTCAGCCTCCCAAGTAGCTGGGATTACAGGCGCACACCACCACGCCTGGCTAATTTTTGTATTTTTCAGTAGAGATGGGGTTTAACCATGTTGGCCAGGCTGGTCTTGAACTTCTGACTTTAGGTGATGTGCCCACCTTGGCCTTCCAAAGTGCTGGGATTATAGGCGTGAACTACTGCGCCCGGCCCAAATGATACCTTTTCTTATATAATTCGGTGCTTTCTAATCCTGCCTGGTATAGACACTACACATTTTTAAAAGGGAAACTATTTGTTGGATACTACTAATTTTACCTTGGAATACTGCTCGCGATCAAGTTCTTGACTAGAACCAGACCCTGTTGTCTGCTTAAATCGATGCACTTTCATTTTCATCTGTCTTGTTCGCTCCTCCACTACTAAGCTTGCTGCAAAAACACATAATGGAAGCCTATTAAAACACATGAAGAACCTTTCAGGAACTGAATGGTTTAAGATTTCAATGCTTTTGAAATGACTTCAATTAAATAAAATTTAGAAATAACACGATTAATAAATTAAACAAAATGCAGAATACACAGTACTAGCAACTGTTAATCTAAAGATGAACATGATTCAAATTACACAGAATGGGGAATGTAAATGTTAGTAACAAAATACACTTTATTTCTTGATTTTATATGACATATTTTCAATTTCCTTCATAAATGATTATGTGAAACCAAATTTAATTGTAAAAATATGTTTTCAATTTAAACAACTGTTTGTTGCATGTACATATATAGAGAAAACAAGTATGCATACTTAAAACATCACACATATATGCACATGCTTACATGCATGCACACACCCACTTAACACCCTCGGCTAACTGTAGTCACCTAAAAATTGCTTTAATTAATAAGTATCTACTTTACTGAGGCATTCTTATAAATCGTTAATTTCTGTCAGTGGCTTCTCATGACTTTGTCAGTCCTTAAAACGGACTTAGTAAAAGATTAGCTTGCTATTTCTTACAGCTATATCTGGACCACATACATGAAATTTGTAAGTTTGAAAACGAATACATGACTTTTAGCCCTTTAATTTATAATACGTAAAGAATGCTTTTAAGCTTTTATCAACCTCCTAAGTAGCACAGGAGGGCAAGAATTGCAGCCTTTGATAAAGTATGAATTGTTCTAAGTTAGAATCTACCATCAGCAACATCACTTCAAAACCCTGCCTTTAAATTTTGCATTTTTACAAATGAAAGAGAAAGAAACAGCTAAGGTACAGTCACGTGTAGGGTAAACGATTCAAAAGCTTATACTTATGTTGTATGAGACCTATGTTTACTTTATACAACATTTGCCAACTTCCCAGACAACTCAACTTCTGCAACAAGTGTTCAGATTTTTAAGTTGTAGGGCTGTGTGTGTGTGAGTGCACGCACATGTATGTGTATGGAAAATTGTTTATTGGTGACTGATGTACTGGGAGCTTTTGCCAAGAGACTAATGGTTTATGAGTTAATGGAAATGTTGACATGTCTGATTGACTTGGCTGCTGATTTTATCTCTTACAAGGAGTTCATAAAGGCATTTGCTGACAATTTTTTCCATTGCAATGACTAAATGTGGCCTACCATCCTTGATTATAAAACGCCAACACATACTTTAAAAAAAGAAATCAATCTGTAACTTTTATTGTGTTCAAGTGCAGACCAATAGTACAAGAGATAATAAAATTTGGAATTTGTGGCTAAGTGTTTTAATCATACTTTTAGCACTAAATTATAAAATGTTTCACTTTGTTTCAATTCAGTAGATAACCAATCTCAAATCCCTAACAACCCTTAGTTATGCAAACTAAGCAACGATACACCCCTGCTTTAATAATGTTGACTTCAGAGATAATAAATTGTGACTATTGTTACCATTACAGGATAGTTCATTGGAGAGCTTGAGAGATGTGATTCAGAAATTCATTACTTTGCTTTGAGTTTTGAGTAAGTCAAATGGACTGCAAATTTAGTTCTGCTCTATAATTAAAGCTTAAAGCAACTCAAAACAATCTCAATTTGCAATAAAAACAGACTTAAATGGTGTTAGCTTAAGTATTCTCATAAAATGATATTAACTTTGCTTAAAACTATGTTGACACTGATTAGCCCACAGCTTTGCAATCTTTTAGTGCCATGTAATTTTCAGGGTAGATGGTTAGACACTGATAATTATATCCCAATAGCTACTGGCCAGGAGCAGTCTGACACAGATCTAGGGACTGAATCTTGCTAGGACAAAACTTCATTTCTCTAAACATTAATAGGATTACTTAGCTTATGCTATGGCTGCACTTAAATCTTTATTTGCAAAATGTAAAACTAAATCATAAAAAGACAGTGGTAACATAACTAAAATGAATCTAAAAATGGTTCTAAATTATTTCATTTACCTTCCTCAAATCATTACTATACTATATTTATTTCCGATGAAGTTAAAACTGACCTTATTTAATCTGTGAAAGTAAAAAATAATCTCCAAATTAACATTATTATTCAAAATAATGAGTAGACTCCCTTGACTCTCCATCAAAGATGTAGTTGCTACGCTATCCTCACCGCTTGCTCTCAGATTCCAGCAACACAACCAAAATGCCAATAGCTTACAATTATTTACTCTTAGCAAAAAGCCAGATAATTACATAATATCACACACATTTTTGTAGTACTTTTCATTATTTCCCAGTGACATGTGCCTTAGTGCATATTCTGAAATAACTGTTTATACAAGTTATTGTGCTTCAGTAAAAGTTTTTTCACAATCACTGAAAAATCTTCAGTGTAAACGTGGAGATTCTTTAACTTTGCTAAAGATCTTACATGATTTCCATTTTTATTTTTCAACTATATATCTAGAATAAAATGACATTATTTCTGGATTACAGATGTGTTGAGCCAAATATTAAGACGAATTTAGAAAATAAGATAATCACCACAAATTTGAACAAGAAGGTATGATTCCAATAAGTTATATGATTTATGTGGAGAATAGTAGTAACGAGTAAAAGTTAATTGAAAGGTGATTGTCTCTCTAATATCTTAGTATAAGTAAAAATAACTGTAACTCAGTTAAAATATCTTCCTTTAAAAAAAGACTACTATCATTAAAATTTTTATATTATTTTAACAATTTTAAACCCAAGAGCAAAACTAAAATAGTAAATAAAATATTTTCCAATTATCCCACAAATCCTAGCATTACATTCACATTTTAGGAACATTCTGAACGTTAACAGTATTGTAAACTAACTAAATCATTAAAATGCCAGTTGCTATTTCTTTACACAACATTTAAAACTGGGAGGCTATGGGATTTTTATTTTTAAAAATTTCATAAATGCCACATAATCAAGAGCTAAATAATACCTCTCATTTCTTACAAGAAATATAATTACCATGCAATTTCACTTAGTTTTTTAATGAAAATTTAGCTTATGTATAATAAAGTCAAAAGATAAGGATATTTACTATAGACTGTTTTTCAGCATTAATTATAGATTTTGTGATTATATATCAAAAATGTATGTATCCTAGTTCCTCAGATGTAATATTGCAATTTTATAAAAATGGGTTTGAAGGGTTGAAATATTTCACTATAAGGTACAAACTGAATTATGTGTCTTATGTTTTAAAAAATGGTATTTTCTAAAAGCACATATTAGTTTACAAAAATGTATATATTGAACAAGATCCATTTTATTTATTCCAACTTTAAATACATTGTTCTTTCCAAACTGTGGTTTTTTAAAATAATTAATCTATGTATGTCACAAATCAATTCAATGTTAAAATTAAGTAAGTATAAAACTGAAACTTTTTTTTTTTTTTTTGAGACGGAGTCTCGCTCTGTCGCCCAGGCTGGAGTGCAGTGGCCGGATCTCAGCTCACTGCAAGCTCCGCCTCCCGGGTTCACGCGATTCTCCGGCCTCAGCCTCCCGAGTAGCTGGGACTACAGGCGCCTGCCACCTCGCCCGGCTAGTTTTTTGTATTTCTTAGGAGAGACGGGGTTTCACCGTGTTAGCCAGGATGGTCTCGATCTCCTGACCTCGTGATCCACCCGTCTCGGCCTCCCAAAGTGCTGGGATTACAGGCTTGAGCCACCGCGCCCGGCCCTGAAACTTATTTTTAAGAGTTAAATGAAAACCGTATTTGTGAAATAATTTCTTGTCTTCTAAAGCTCAACAAGAAAGAATCTGATTGGAGTATGCAAGATAAGAAAAGCAAATACAATCTACAAAGTACGGTAATTATCACAATTTTCAAATGGAAAGTATTAGTATTAAAAATAAAGATATTAAAATAACTACTTTTCTTTTCAAATTCTTTGCTAAGGATTCCTAACTGAGTGTTATCAATGATCTTTAACAAATCTATGAAGAAACTAAAATCATTCAATAATCTTGTTTGTCCTATATGCATTTTTCTAGATCTGTCCCTTTCGTATTATTAAAAGGCCTATTACTCTAAAAAATACCCTCAAAAATCCTTTAAAAATCTTTCCTAATCCATCATTTAAAAATTTCTATAACATCCTTCACGGAGATAATGTAATTTTCTAGGAAACCTCTTTGACTTATCACATATTTGTAATTTGCTTTAAAATATCGTAAATTTTATAGTTATATGTAATTTAGGACCATTATAATTTAAACTTGCATTAACATATTTAAAATATTATTTATAAATTTAATATCCTCCCTAACTCATTTTATGAGGCCAACATCATCCTGATACCAAAGCCTGGCAGAGACACAACAAAAAAAGAGAATTTTAGACCAATATCCCTGATGAACATCGATGCAAAAATCCTCAATAAAACATTGGCAAACCGGATCCAGCAGCACATCAAAAAGCTTATCCACCATGATCAAGTGGGCTTCATCCCTGGGATGCAAGGCTGGTTCAACATATGCAAATCAATAAACATAATCCAGCATATAAACAGAACCAAAGACAAAAACCACATGATTATCTCAATAGATGCAGAAAAGGCCTTTGACAAAATTCAACAGCCCTTCATGCTAAAAACGCTCAATAAATTCGGTATTGATGAAACGTATCTCAAAATAATAAGAGCTATTTATGACAAACCCACAGCCAATATCATACTGAATGGCCAAACACTGGAAAAATTCCCTTTGAAAACTGGCACAAGACAGGGATGCCTTCTCTCACCACTCCTATTCAACATAGTGTTGGAAGTTCTGGCTAGGGCAATCAGGCAAGAGAAAGAAATCCAGGGTATTCAGTTAGGAAAAGAAGAAGTCAAATTGTCCCTCTTTGCAGATGACATGATTATATATTTAGAAAACTCCATTGTCTCAGCCCAAAATCTCCTTAAGCTGATAAGAAACTTCAGCAAAGTCTCAGGATACAAAATTAATGTGCAAAAATCACAAGCTTTCTTATACACCAGTAACAGACAAACAGAGAGCCAAATCAGGAATGAACTTCCATTCACAATTGCTTCAAAGAGAATAAAATACCTAGGAATCCAAATTACAAAGGATGTAAAGGACCTCTTCAAGGAGAACTACAAACCACTGCTCAGTGAAATCAAAGAGGACACAAACAAATGGAAGAACATACCATGCTCATGGATAGGAAGAATCAATATCGTGAAAATGGTCATACTGCCCAAGGTAATTTACAGATTCAATGCCATCCCCATTAAGCTACCAATCAGTTTCTTCACAGAATTGGAAAAAACTGCTTTAAAGTTCATATGGAACCAAAAAAGAGCCCGCATCTCCAAGACAATCCTAAGTCAAAAGAACAAAGCTGGAGGCATCACGCTACCTGACTTCAAACTATACTACAAGGCTACAGTAACCAAAACAGCATGGTACTGGTACCAAAACAGAGATATAGACCAATGGAACAGAACAGAGTCCTCAGAAGTAATAACACACATCTACAGCCATCTGATCTTTGACAAACCTGAGAAAAACAAGAAATGGGGAAAGGATTCCCTATTTAATAAATGGTGCCAGGAAAATTGGCTAGCCATAAGTAGAAAGCTGAAACTAGATCCTTTCCTTACTCCTTATACGAAAATTAATTCAAGATGGCTTAGAGACTTAAATGTTAGACCTAATACCATAAAAACCCTAGAAGAAAACCTAGGTAATACCATTCAGGACATAGGCATGGGCAAGGACTTCATGTCTAAAACACCAAAAGCAATGGCAACAGAAGCCAAAATTGACAAATGGGATCTAATTAAACTGAAGAGCTTCTGCACAGCAAAAGAAACTACCATCAGAGTGAACAGGCAACCTACAGAATGGGAGAAAATTTTTGCAATCTACTCATCTGACAAAGGGCTAATATTCAGAACCTACAAAGAACTCAAACAAATTTACAAGAAAAAAACAAACAACCCCATCAAAAAGTGGGCAAAGGATATGAACAGACATTTCTCAAAAGAAGACATTCATACAGCCAACAGACACATGAAAAAATGCTCATCATCACTGGCCATCAGAGAAATGCAAATCAAATCCACAATGAGATACCATCTCACACCAGTTAGAATGGCGATCATTAAAAAGTCAGGAAACAACAGGTGCTGGAGAGGATGTGGAGAAATAGGAACACTTTTACACTGTTGGTGGGATTGTAAACTAGTTCAACCATTATGGAAAACAGTATGGCGATTCCTCAAGGATCTAGAACTAGAAGTACCATATGACCCAGCCATCCCAGTACTGGGTACATACCCAAAGGATTATAAATCATGCTGCTATAAAGACACATGCACACGTATGTTTACTGCGGCACTATTCACAATAGCAAAGACTTGGAATCAACCCAAATGTCCATCAGTGACAGACTGGATTAAGAAAATGTGGCACATATACACCATGGAATACTATGCAGCCATAAAAAAGGATGAATTTGTGTCCTTTGTAGGGACATGGATGTAGCTGGAAACCATCGTTCTCAGCAAACTATCGCCAAGAACAGAAAATCAAATACCACATGTTCTCACTCATAGGTGGGAACTGAACAATGAGATCACTTGGACTCGGGAAGGGGAACATCACACACCGGGGCCTATTATGGGGAGGGGGGAGGGGGGAGGGATTGCATTGGGAGTTAAACTTGATGTAAGTGACAAGTTGATGGGTGCTGACGAGTTGATGGGTGCAGCACACCAACATGGCACAAGTATACATATGTAACAAACTTGCACGTTATGCATATGTACCCTAGAACTTAAAGTATAATTATAATAATAATAATAAAAATAAATAAATAAATTTGGATCTCAAAATTCCTTGAATCTTTCACATTTCTCTCTATGCTCCTTGAAATTAAAATGAATTTGAAATTTCAAATTTTTTTGTTTGTAGGCAAAAAATAATTTATATTAATACACTGGTAAACCTCCTAATATTTTCAAGCATTAGATGAAATATGACTGTAAAAGGACAGAAATAAGTAGAAGTTTTATAATATTAAAATATTAATGTAAAATTATTTTTTAACAAGTTCAGCTCATATAAATATCAAAGTTGACACATGATAACATCTGGACAGGATATTTAAGCCTGTCTAGTTAACTAAGATGTGCTATCATATTTTATGAATGAAAAAATTAGTGTCTCTGCTTATTCGCTGCATAGCAACAGAATGAAAGTTCCATGATAGTGCAGTCCCATTCTTGTTCCAGTAATCTCTCAGGAAGAGCAGTGATAAATGACCGCTTATTTGGAAGTTGTCAGGTAGACTGAAGAATATAAATGACACACCTCCTATGTCTCAGTTATTGACTGCAGCAAAATAAAAAGAGCTGAGATTAACAAGAAAAGCTGAAAAACGTTTAGCTAATTGAATCAGTATAGACTATACCAAGACTTAATAGGAAGATCAGATCTTAAATATTTAAGGTATAAACTATGTCTTAAAATATATCAAAAAAGATGGTTTATTTGAAAATTCAAAAATACAATACTAGTCTCTGCTCACAGTTTTTTTAGACTTCAGAGAAACAGGAATTGTTTATGTGGATAAGCATTCTGCATATACCTGGAATAAATGTGGCAAAATAGTAAGAACCTAGGAATGGGAATTACTAGGCATAGATTACAGCCCTAGATCCATCACCATTCATCAGTTCCTCAATGTTCCTTTGATCAATTCCTGATATATCCCTCCATTACAGAGTTTTTATCTGTAAAAAGAAGAGACTGCTCAGAGAACCCTCCAGCAGTTATAGTCTATGATTCTATAGTATTTCAATAGGGTATTGTTAAAATATTTATTTTTTCTTATTTGCAAAAAATAGGAATCTCAATGACTTTGTCTCTTGCTTTATTACCTAATTTCCAGCATTTTAAAATTTGCCAATTTACTATAGGTGTTATGAGGAAAAAAAATCACCAGTTGTATTTTACACCACTATTTTCTATCATGTTCTTTTCCCAATTTAAAAAATATCTGTTCAGGATTGATTCCAGGAGCCCCCTACCACATGTACCAAAATTCACGGATTCTCAAGTTTCTTATATAAAATGGCATAGTATTTGTATATTACCTAAGCACCCCATCTCATATACCTAGGTTACTTATAAGAGCTAATACAAGGAAAATGTCATGCAAACAGTGCCTATATGCATTTTTCTAAATCTATCCCTTTCATATTATTAAATGGCTTATGACTTAAAAACATCTCAAAAATCTGTTATACTGTATTATTTATAGAATAATGACAAGAAAAAAAAATAGTCTGTAAATATTCAGTACAGATGCAACCAATCATTTTTTCCCTGAAAGATTTTTGATTCATGGTTGGTTGAAGCCACCATCGTGGAAACCATGGATGCTGTGGGCCAACTGCAATGTTTTATTTTCATGTTGATCCTTATTTCTGGAGTCATGCAAACATAGTGAGAAACTTTGATGTAATGCATATCCAACTTCCACATTTTGACACATATATATATACTATAAATAAAGATTAAATGTTTAAAATATTTTGACTACATAGAAATGCCCTAGTTCGGGCACATTTTCTTGGAATAAAACGACCCCTTTCAACTTGTAAGTGTAAAAATGTTCCAAGTAGTCTCCCTTTTTGTCTTATATAATTCTCTTGGATGTTAAGGATTATGTTATAATAATGTAAACAATAAAAGAACATCTACCCAGCATCTACCAATAAAATAAACATCTACCCATCATCTACCAATGAAACATACATCTACCAGCATGAGAAGCAGAAAATGCAATAAGTGAATAACACATAAGTGAAAATACCACATTGCCTTATGGACTTTTAAAGCAAAGTTCCTATGTTTAGATAAGTGAAATTGAACATTGGCATTGGCGAAAGAGGCAATTTGTATATATAATCACTCAAGTCTCACTGCAGCCAAAACTACAAGACCATCTCCTGTTTTAGCGTACTTATGCCCATTGAACTATCTAAATTGAAGCTCAGGATGTCCAACTCCAGACATAATTTCTCAATGTAAAAACTGCCAATTCCCAGAGTATCACTGAAAATACTAGTCACTGACAAGTAAGAAAGTCAGGCTCTTATAAAAAAATTTGTTATATACCTTGTCCTTTAGGGTTACACAAAGTTAAACAGCTTTTAAAAGCATGTTTAGGTTTTGAGAGTGAACACTATCTCCCATAAGATGTGCTTCAAATACAATTTTTATAAAAAGCAACCTGTGTAATTAAGCCTTCTTTGGGGGATAACAAAACCAATCACAGAGGAAGTCACGTTGTTTATACCAAGTGATATCTAAAATATTTAGCCATAATTTCTCATTACTCCAATAATACTAATGGATCCAGAATCTATCCTGAAAGACTTGATTGGCACAATTCTGCTAAATTCAAATTTGATTTTTGAAAGTCTTTTCCTGTGTTTTACAATATTTGGGGAACATATACAACTTCAGAGAAAATATATCAAAGAGCCCGTTCATGGTTAGACATCCATTCTCCCTCAATTAGGTCTCTCTTCCAAGTTGCGTCTTGGTTAATATGTGTTAAAGCCTTTGAAGCTTTAAAAGCCTGTGATACTATAAATAAACACATCTGAATCACCAAATGGGAAAACAGGGTCAAAAGCATTACTTCTGAATTTTTCTAATCAATCTGCTTAACCCTCTGGATTCCTGAAGTTTAAAGAGAAGGCTAGAATGACAATATACTCATGAGATTATGCCAAAAAAAAAAAGAAATAGATAAATTACTTTTCCTAATAGAGCTCTAAATATTATGAGTAAATATTCTTAAAGATTCATAATAAGTGTTCAGGAGAAGCAATGCCCAGGAATATTAAGAAACTTGTATTTTCAAAATCTTAACACACAATAACAGAAAATGATTCACCTGGCCCAATATGCATCTACCACTAATAATAAAAATGTAAATAAAACTGAGACCTTTGCTACTTAATGACAGTTAAAAGAATGCTGATTCTGAAAAATGCAAAAATTGGTTTACTTATTTTAAAAAGAGTACATAATTTGTTCTTAGAGTGTTTCACAACCACAGCACGCTATTGAAATGTGCTTAATTTTTATTTATACAACTGTACAAAAATTACCAGAATTAATATTTTTCACTTCTTTACTTGAATTCCACCAAAGTTAATGCTCATAAGTTTTGCGGAAAATATAGTTTGCATAACCTAGCATTCAAACTGTTCTTACTGACATTTAAAGAAGGAAAGCAAAGTTAACTTATTAGAGAACTTATTAAAGAAACCTGGTACTTAAAAATATAGTTGATTAGAGACAATCCTAATGATCTAGTTACAATCTCTAAGATCTAGTTACAATAATTATTACATATTTTATTAGTGAAACAGAGAAGCAAAAAGGACCAAAATGCTATTTATTTATTCCTATAAATAATTTACTTACTTTAATTGCCTTTCATTTTCCATGTGTATAAATTACACACCATTACGATAAAGGAAATTCATATTTGTAGAAAAGATAATATGATGTGTTTTGTTATGATTCAAAATTGCTCCCAAGAGCCAAGAACTTAATGCATTTAAAAAATTCTATCTAAAGGCATATAAATCATAAATTTATTATGACAATAACATTTTTTCTCACCTTGAAGTCATTTAATTTCTGGTTCAGTTTTGATCTTCTTATATCATTATTTCGATGCCCCCAAACTACATTCATGGGCTCTTTAAAACTGTCCAAGAAATGTAGCAGAGAGGGAAAAATTGGCTTACTTTTAGAATGAATAATTTAAAATAGGCCTATAAAGCAGTTTGTGAAGACTAAAATGATATGGTCTTTAAGCTGTCAACATAAAAGAGGGAGTTAAAATGTAAACAAAGTACTATGAACATTTATAGTTCCTTGGTTAACTTTTCAAGCCAAAGGATGTGTTATCTTTGTTAACTTTGTTAACTTTCAAGCCAAAGGATTTGTTATCTGTATGGCAATTGGAGGAGCAGGCCAAATGTAGAAGGTTTAACTGAGAGATGCAAAACTGAATCAATAAGGAAAGGGAGGAAAAACTAAGTGGGCCTCTCCAAAATCCCAGTGTTGAGTGGTGATTGTTACAGGAACATTGTGTGGGGCACAGAACATGGGCTGTGGATTCAAAATCTGGTTTTGCCTCACAGCAGCTTTGTTACCTTTGGCATTCAACTTAACCTCTTTCCCTCGATTTCAATAAAATGGGGTGAAAAAAACCTTCCTTGCAGTTGTATATGTGTTACTATAATTATGTGGTGATGCATGCAAAGCAGGTACTCAGTAAATGCTGTCTGAATGTTGAAGAGCCTACAGAGCAAAGTGGATGAGAACAAGTTCCCTGGAGAGGGATTTCTGTCTCGTTTCCTATTCTATCATTTATAAAATGAAATACTGACTGACAAGGGGCCAAGTTTTTAATCTAACTTTTAACTTTTCAGCAGGAAAATAAGCATAGTAATAGTCAGATCTCAGGTTGTTGTGAAAATATAATGAGATAAATATGTAACACTTTTAGTAGAGTCACTGACATATAGTAAGTGCTCAATATAGCCTATCTACCATTAGTAATGTTTTCAGTATTTTACACTTCTCTTTATGTGACTTTACAAACATATGCTGGAAAATTAATAGACTGGTTCCCTATAGGATAACCAACCATTCTTGTTTGCTTAGAAGTGTCCCAGTTTTAGCACTGAAAGTCTTGCATCTTGGGAAAACTCTCAGTCCCTGACAAACTGGAACCACTGGTTGTCCTACAAGTTCATCTACAGTTAATCAAAAACAAACCGTGACTAATGAACCCCTTATCTTGCGTACTCGTCTTCATTTATCCGGGATTTACTCACGATAACCTGAATTCTCTAATAAGAGAGATCCCAGTAAAGATAAACTTCAGCTCACAGAAGTGGGATTGCTATGCTGTGAATTTTTCCTTTCTTTTGGTCTATGTGAGCTTAAAATATGATTTCAATGAAATTTCTTGAGCTTGCTTCTATCCTTTCAAGGTTTTGAGAGCCATGTTCAGTGGCTAAACTGCGCCATCTTAAATCCCTAAGGAGAGGCGCAGCATCCTTTTTCTGACCTATACCTTGCTGAATGCATTTTGGGATGTGCTTCTTTGGTTGTTTCTAAAAATGAGGTCTATTCTGTGAGGCATTTATACATCCTGTTTCCAAGGAATGCTTGGAAGGGTGATGACACCTCTCAGCCAGGACACACTGACTGTATAAAAACATAAATTGACATGCTCTGCAGAGAGGCCCTAAATGTGCATATTTCATGCAGACTTTAGGTTATACTTATGGATTTTGTTTTGTTTTATTTAGCTAAGTACAGCTTTTCCTAGTAATATATATGGAAAGAGCTCTAAATGAAGAATTATTATATTTTTCTTTCTTTTGGATAAAGGAATTAGGTCATGGCCGTTTCTAATATGAATCTAATACTTTTAGCACACTAAAATTTATCTTGCAAATCCAACTACATTCTTCTGCACTTAAGTAAAATTACATTGGTCATTCTTGTACTACTGAATCTAATGTTGTGTTTCCAATATCTGATGTAAAAATGCAGGATGGCTAGAAATCTATGCAAAATCTATGGCCAAAACATCTTGATCTCATTGAATTTTTAAATTTTTAATTAATATATGTATTGCCTAATATATCAGACACTATGCCAGAATAATATGTATGTATAGTGCCTGAATATAAATATTGTTAAATACATTTTTATAAATACAGATTAAATATGTAACTGAAAATGTTCTCTTTGTAATACTGAGATACATAACACATAACTAGATACACTAAGAGTGAGAAATAATATATTTGGGATTTGTACTTACTAAAATAGGATACACCAACATGTAGTGGAAAAGGTCAAAAGTAAAAAGATCTGGGTTTGTAGTCTACTACTGAAGAGCAGTTTGGGCAAATGTCATAATCTTTCTAAACTTGTTTCCTTATTCATAAAATAGGAATGATGCTATTTTCAGAACTAGCTTTGCGTTAATTTGTTGTTACTATGGACAACAAATTAATTCAATCGTTAGTCCACTTTCAAATATTGAGAAAATGTATTTTTATTAAATTATACAGAATTACACAATTATTAAATATAATTAACCTTATCACATTAAGCTGAAAATGTATGTTCAAATAGTTAATCATCAGGCCAACAGCAACTCTGAACAGAAAATGGTGTGGGCAGCATATGACTGTGGGGGGAATCCTGCAACCTATTTGAAATTCAAGTGCAAAGACCAAAAGTGCTGAATGGTTTTCCTCAAATTAATGGGTATTTTAACAGTATTGAGGCAAACCAAAGTAACATTTAGGCAGCAGCTTCTCAGATGTATGACTGCAGCCAGGGCCAGAACATTCACTAAGGTTACTGTTATCTGGAAAGTAAAATCCAGAGATTTTCTACTTTTACCAGGTATCACCCTGAATAGAAGAATTAAATCTTTTATCTATGAGAGCAGGGGAATGCAAACAAACAGAAACAAAGAAAATGTCATTTTCCAAGGAGAGTTGTTTTCTAGTTGTCAGTGTAGATAAATTAAAAAAAAAAAAACAACATTAATTTTAAATTTTTTTTTTAAAAAAACATTAATTTTAAAGTAATCTCTTTGATGTAAACATAGAATATGAAATAATTAATATCAAATACACTACAAAGTCATTTCAGGAAAATAGCTACCTGTTAATTTTGCTCATTATTTCAATAAATACCGTTATATAACTCTTGTATATTCTTATTTTTAAAAGTAACAATATTAAATGGTTAAAAAGTTATGTTAATATTTACCTTTTGTGGAAGAGTTATATTTTTCTTGTTCTTCAATGAATTAAATGCACATAATGATGGAAACAAAAGAAAGAAATCAGCAAATTTATAGTTAGACATGGAAATGTAAATTAACACAATGGCATGAATAATTAAAATGCATAACATATAATGTGACATGATAAATTGCAATGAAAAACCATGAGTTCCCAAATATGGTACTAAAATTAATCAAAGAAAGAATGAATACAGCAATTTAAAGATTTAAAATGAAACAAAAACATTGGGAAATTAGTATGTTTGGCATTTGAAAAATATATTCTGTATTATTTTTTCTTTCCTTTTAAGAGCTGTATAAAATTTCAGTACCAATTTTATTAAAACATCTCAAATCCATTGTGATTTTTGTTGGAAAAGTATTTAAAAGCATACTTAATTTTCATAACAAAAATTTTTATCATTTCAAAAATGAAAGTTCATATGATAAAGTCTCATATGATAAAATGAAATTTATTTTTTTATCTGATAAATAAAAAATGAACTCCATTTTTACACTTTCTTTGCACCATGGAAACTATTCTGTAACACTTTCCACATGAAAGAAAATTCTAATTTAAGTAATCCTTTCTTTCTTCTCAAATTAATTACATTAAAATACACCAAAGTAAAATTAGTTGTTTTGTAGAGACTATACTTCTTAGACATTTTATAAGGCTTTATATCCACCTCTTCATTTTGTACTATTTACAGAGGACTAATGGCCTGTTTCTATATTCCTGAGGAGGAATATCACTGGAGTTTTAGGTAGGTGATATAATAATGGAAGATATAAAACATAACTAACACATCATTTACTGTTAGTTTGTGAATGGTCTCTAAATACTTCTTTAACAGATCCAGTTGAGCACAAAAAAAGTTACTGGTTGGTTTCAGAAATCCATTTTTATACAACCAAATAAGCTGTCTTCAGCCTTACTATACATAAGGGATATGCTGGG
The DNA here is from genome assembly GCF_049350105.2 of Macaca mulatta. NCBI lineage: Eukaryota > Metazoa > Chordata > Mammalia > Primates > Cercopithecidae > Macaca > Macaca mulatta. Next base: position 113,357,375 of record NC_133409.1, read on the forward strand.
ATATCGTGTTGAAATATAACCAGAAAAATGTTGTGGAAGTCTTTGCTTTCAATTATCACATACCATTAGAGTTACTTAAATTATAAGGCTACTTTTTCAAGTACTCTACCTCAAAAATCTGTATTGTGATCACCTCTTTGTTTTTCCCCTAAATCTACTTTAACATAATCAGGCTCCATGTAGCAAACAGGCTAGCATTCTAAATTTTTAAAATAAACTTTAAAACACCTTTTCAAAAATTGAGTAAACATGTCTTTTCATGTATGTTAGCCTTTAAGAGCTACTGCCTTTATGGTATAAATAGAGAGTAGTATATTTGATTTACAAAAAAAAAAAAAAAAAACCAAAAAAACAAAAAACATACTCTTGGTGAAACAGTCAAATTGTCCCGGCATACATTCCAAAATCAGTAATGTAGATAACTGTACCCAGAAACTGTGTATGAATAAAATTATTTTATAAGTGCCTCAAGAAGGAGTATCAGTATCTAGTAATCTAAACCATTTGAAATATTTGTTCTTACCAATCAGCTGTTTATCAAATTATTTTCTAAACAGAAAACCACCCTTTGTTAAAAATAAAAAAAAAAAGGGAAGGAAGTTAAGTGCAGTAGGGGCTTAATCAATTGTAATAGACTGTGGTCAGCATTAATCTTCATGGGAGATGGAACTAAAGTTTAACAAGTAATATCAAAAGAATAAAATGACATAATTCTATAGCCTTAAGAACAACAATAAAATCAATCTTAAATAGAACATGCTAAATCTTATCTAACTCATACATCAAATCAAAATTTACTTTTATAAACATATTTTAGGACAAACAAAGCTGTCATGTGGACTGTTCATTTTGAAATAGAATCATAAAAAGATGACGGCAGACAGTATGATCATTTACCAAAAGTCCCAAAGCACATATTTATATCATTAAAAAACACCAGGTCTCTTTTATTTATAGGACATTTATATATATAAAATACACGCTTGTTGTCACATTTTTTAAAAGCTGTACGTATATAACTCTAAGGATCATATATTTCAGGAAACTCAAATAACCAAAATGTTTATTAGTGTATTTGTCATATTAAATATCAAAATAACTCCACCAATGTAGTCATTCCCTTCTTCCCACCTTAATTCAATCCTTACAAATTGATGATTTCTCTGAAAGACAACTGTGAATAGGAATATCATAAACAGTAACATTGATATTAACAATAGAACATGAGCTTTTTAAAAAAACCAAAATCCAATGTACAATATAACTGATTTTGTGGAAGCAATTCTTATTTATACAGAAATAATGAAATAATGTAACCACAATCTCACTATAGGAGAGTTATATGCAGTACCCTTATATGCTTTTGAACCCATCAAATATTTTATTTGCAACTGGAGGAAATGCAAAGAATTTTAGGAGCACACGAGTTTTAGAATATCAATCTTTAGTAAAATATGATCGGTAACACCGACTTTGTAACTAAACACCCACATTTGTAGTTCTTTCAGTTGTGCAACAGGAGCTCATGAATAGATACGTTAAATAAACACCAACTTTTGTTTTAAAAAATAAATTTTAAAACAATTTCATCTGGGTTATTGCCAGATTAATTATGAATAATTTTAAAATGTTCCCAGAGAGGAGAGGAAAAATGTTAAACATGTCAATTAATAATTCCAATGAATTAACTGCTATTTTAAAAAAGAAAGTCAGAGTTTCACAACGCATCATATTTTCATGGTTCACTAAATGAAAACCCTTTTAGCAACCCTGAAAACTAAAGCATGGAGCATCAATAGAATGTATTTTTAAAAATATAAACTCAAGAGTTTATCACACCAGTGTTACTCTATTAATAAGTTGATACCTTTAAAAATCTACACTAATTTTCCTATAATCAAGTATCCTGCATGGCAATCTATGCCACATCAGTCTTTGAAACAATGCATTTACCTTCTGAGATCTTTAACATTTCTGTGATACATTCAGTAAAGAACTTCAGTTAAGTGAGAAAAACAAATACCCCTGTACCCTCAATATAAAATGAAATGCAAGTTTTCCATCAGCAACAATAACACTGCTGAAAAAAATAATCAAAGTGTTAACCTTTCAGTTGTTTCACAGGGATGAAGGTTTTTAATAAATATCTTAAAAATGATTCTATTACATTTATATTACAATCCCAAAGTAGAAATTATTTTAGTAAATTGCTTACCAAATCCCTGATTTAAAATATGTGATTAAAAAATAATGATACAAATCATTTCACCTACTAAGATATGTGATAGCACTTTGGGTCACATGAAGAATACTACTTTAACCTAGTGTCTAAATCATCTAGCTCAGGTAGTTTAGAGAATTTAGTTTCTACTAAAATCAGACTGTATACATTCTCTCTCTCTCTCTCTCCTCCTTTGTTGCTCAGAAAATGAAGCAATAATATATGCATAAAATAAGAAAATCTTTAAGCAATATGAATTGCTGAAGACACTAAAACATGTGTTCTGTCATTTTTTTCATCATCAAACTTATATTAAAATATAGGCTACTGCTAATCAAGTTAAACGAAAAAAATAGTAAAGGATTCAGAATGATTAAGTTTAATTTTTAAAACATATTTTAAAGGTAAAATATTCTTTTAACACATAAAATGCCATATTGTACTGTGATTTTAAAATTTTATTTTCTTCCTTTGTCCCTTTGGAATAAGATGTTTCTAGGCCTCCATCCCTTCTGTTAAACGACCATCTAAAATTAATTCATCCAGCAAAACTCACTCAGCAAAAACCGTGTGCATGCCATGAACCACTGTCACTAGGTGTTGGGGATAAAGACTGTAAGAAAATTAAATTTTTAGGATTCAGCAAACTATATATAATCAAAATACTATTCATTTAATAAAAGGGGTATAAATAGAGGAGGTTCTCAAATCCAAGATTTTTGGACAATGATCTCTCTTTATCGGATACCTTGTTCTATACTGCCGCTTCTCACTGGCACTTGTGGGAGCTGTCTTCCCCTACGACTGCTGAACGATGTGTCTGCTGGAGGAGATTGTGTTGGACTTCTCTGTCGGTGCATTCTGCAGGCAAAAAGCAAAGTGGGCATGAAATAATGAAATTCCAACGTGGTCTGACAAAAATCTTTTCCTCCTTTCTGTTACTATTAAAATAGACATAACCCCCCTCACTGGGCCAATGGGAGCAGAATCAAACACTTTTTATGATATGTATAAATGGAATATTACAAAAAGGGGTTAAATGAGATAGGGCAATGTGCACCACACACAGTTCTACATAATGAATTCTTAAACTGAGCAGAATCCAATTCACTTCTTTTCATTAACTTTCTATTAAGTTGTTCTACCTGGGCAAGTTATTCAGTTTCGGCATTACTGAACCAAATATATCTAATTACAGCCTCTGGATCTTAACAATATGTATAAGCGAGGTAAGAAAGGCTGTTGCCTAAACTGCTACTCTTAAGTTGATCTAGACTATAGAATTATTTATAACTGATAAGAATTCTAGCTGCAGACTTTTATAAATTACCACTCACTTGTACTTTATTTCTAAATAGGAACAAATTTGAAAGATACTTAAAATAATCCTGGACACATGTTATGAAATACACTGGTGCTAGCATTAAAATTACAAATAAAAATTTGAGAAGTGTGCAGATGTATTATTACTGCCCAGGATTATGCGGACTTCCATCTGTTGGCATTTAAACACTTTTCAAACTAAAGAACTTTAACACATTCTAACACTTTAATGAACACATATAAAAGATTCTTAAAATTTCCTCTTATGCTTTCTAAAGTAAGCACACATTTAATTCCAGGTAATTTATCATAAAAATTTCACATAATTAAAAAAATTATATATGAATATGCCACAAACAGATGAAAGGACATAACACAGCCAAATTTAATTTTCAATGAGAGCTAATTGGCAGAAACTATAGAATACCACCAGCACAGTGAAGATAGATGCAAGTAAAAGAGGATGTGGGAGAGATTTAACTGTCACAAAGAAAGGATTAAAAGTTATGGTGTCAAAATGAGTGAAAGCTTCGAGTGCTCAGGAAGGTACAACACCACACCAACACCCGGAGGCAGGACATGAATGCTGAGGGGGACACTGAATAGCGACCTTGTCAGAAGCGGAGAAGGTGGCGCCGACCCTCCAGGGACAAGGTGGTGCATAGAACACAGTGTTCTGACACTAGAGTGCTCACTCGACCTTGAGCGAGCAGGATGTTTTCCCCTAATGACTGGCTGATCAGTTGCTCTTGGGGCTGCGTGTCCCCTTCTAGAAAGACATGTTGGGAGAACCCTAAAACATTAGGGCCAAAAAAGATCTTCAGTCAGCAGGTTCACATTAACTTTGATACCAACACATTTGTCCAAGGAAAACCTGGTTACTCATACATGACAGTAATTTCAAAGAAGAGAACCCATCACGCAATTATTGAAATGGAATTCAAATCAAACTGACAAGTTATTATTGCAAATGTGAATGCCATGTGGTTTTAAAAGGCTAATTGGTGTTGCTCTAACGTAATAAACCTCTTGTATGTTCCACCAAGGGCAGAGATTCCTGTCTCTGTTTTTTTTGCTTGCTTTTTGTTTTGTTTTTGTTTTGTTTTGTTTTATAGAGCTCTATCTCGAGTGCCTACAACATAGCTGCATAGAGAGCAAGAGCTCAATAAAGGTATGTTGCTTGAATGAGTGACTGTAATTAGGATGATGAATACAGGGAAGCTTCAAGTGCTTGCCTTCAAGAAGAAATATTGTAGGCCTCTATGTTTTTACAATGTTCATAATTTTACTCTAATAAGCAAGACTATGCCAAAAACAACAGAAGAAGGCTGCCTTTTGAGGTTAATCTAAGTAGACAAAAAAAATTAAAACAATATAAGATGGAGAATGCTTCATTAATTATACATCTGATTAAATATAAATGGCTTAAATATGGATAAAAACATGTTCTCTCAGATATAACAATATCTGAAAATGTATGTATCCATATTTTGACGATTATATTACTATGGTGTTTAAAATTATTGTAAAGCCAATTAATGAATTAAAAATTAAAAAACGATGTTTATATATACGTACTTATTTTTATAAAGGCATGCTTTGGCCTTTTTCATTGATTTTGGTATATATTTTAAACAAAATGCATGATTAAAATACCTAGCATGTATTATTTTGACAGAAATAAAATGATACCTTATCCCTTTTAAAGCAATACTGTAAAATTCACTTAATGACTAAAAATGTGTGAGAACAAAGAATACATATTTATTACCAAAAGCACATAAAGCAGTGTCATTCAACTTCTATTCAGATTGGCAATTTTTCTTTTTCTTTTAAGTAAAATTATTTTAAAAGCTATAATGATTTTGATTCTGAGTATTTATTCATTTAAGAACAACAAAACGGGAAAAAGTCAGGTTGAAGATAACAAAAAGATGTTCAGCTTAGATTTTTAATAAAAGTGTATTTTACTTTCTTGAGCTATCAATTAGTGCTTTATCACACTATAGTTCAAACCCTGAAACCTGGGCTGTTTCCTCAATTTCCAAATTAAAATAAAAAGTAACTCATAGTGTTCTATATATTAAAACTGTTTATTCTAAATTGACTATCGACATTAACTCAACTATATAGAATTAATTTCTAAGGGATAGAGTACATCATCAAGTCCTTTCCAGCGATAAGAGTTTTATCTATTACTCTTTGAAAGCCATTATCATGACAATAAACTTCAATCCTTGTTCAAGATACACTTTCTAAACGTGGCTTGCAAATGGAATTACACAGTTTTCACCTTATTACTGAGAAATGTCATGGATATTACAATTTCACTTAAATCTTGCTCCATTCCTTAAAGCAATTCACAAGCACTAAAAGAAAAACTCAAATGTGACTTGAAATGTAAATAATTTAGGTGAACTTGCTGTGACACCAAACTAAATGGCAAAAGTATAAAAAGCAATTTCAGGAGCAAATAAATGGCTTCCTGGGTGAATATTCACAGCTCAACCACATATAGTGTTCCATCTCCTGAACCACAAGGTTTGCAGTGTCTGAAAACAGCCTGTAATGTTTGACGTTAATCGTTTAGCACAAGATATGCTTTTTTCTTTGACATGAAAAGTCCCTCAATAATGAAAGAGTTCCTGCCCCCAGCCACTCTGTAACAAGCATGAGATCACAGACCAAAAGAGAAGCACAGAAAGCCACTTTGCCAGAGGAAGAAAGGAATGTGGTAGCAATGATGAATTATGAAGGGGAAGCTGGGGAGAGGAAAAATGCAGAGCTTGGAGAGAGAAGAGCAAGGTTTTGCAGAGGAGAGATAATAGAACCAAGTATAGTTTGTTTTTAGGCAAGAGGAAAGGACAATTAATCAAGAAATTCTGAGGCACAGGGTGTAAAGTTGAAAGAATCCAGGCTGTTGTGCCCTGATCTTTTCAGTGAAATGGGGTGTGCTAAGAATGTAAGGATGTTAAGAAGAATGACAGAGATTTAGAACAACCTGTTAGAGAATGAAACAGGGAGTGTAGGATGGATAAATAACATAACAGTAACAGCTGTTCCTTACTGAGGATCAATATAGGGTCATCTATTCATGACAGGAACTGAAAGTGTTTGCGCACATATGCAGGCACGCTGCATGTATTCATGCATACATGTATCTATATGTGTACACACACAAGTATATACCTATGTACCTTTTTGTATTCTCACACACTAGGAAGTGTTATTATTACTATTTTATTTTATTTTATGACTGAGGGTCATAGAGTGACCTGGAGAAAGAGAAACAGCTAAAATGTGGTAGAGGCAGGATCCACACAGGTCTGTCCAGCTCCAATGCTTGCTCTCTTTTCTGTCTAGTGAGATAGGATTGTTTGCGTATCATGAGAAAAAAATGGTAATTTCACATCTCAGGATGTACCATGAATCTTATAACACAAATCATATGTCCAAGTATCAAATTATTTGGCAGGACTTAACCGAACTGTGTTTGAGAGTTTGTGGAATCAAAATATATGGACAATGGTATTTAACAACTACCACTCTAATATGTATATCTGTATCTCTTCCTTTTTAAAAAATGAGGTTTGTGGCCGCATATGGTTGCTCATGCTTGTAATCCCAGCACTATGGGAGGCTGAGGCAGGCGGATTACCAGGTCAGGAGTTCAAGAGCAGCCTAACCAACATGGTGAAACCCTGTCTCTACTAAAAATACAAAAATTAGCTGGGCATGGTAGTGTGCACCTGTAATCCAGCTACTCAGAAGGCTGAGGCAGGAGAATCACTTGCACCTGGGAGGCAGAAGTTGCAGTGAGCCAAGATCATGTCACTGCACTCCAGCCTGGGCAACAGAGCGAGACTCTCAAAAAAAAAAAAAAAAAAAGAGAGGTTTAATTCAAACTTATATATGCCTGACTCTAGTTCACCATCTCCAAATATGTATCTAAACATTTACCACTGAGTTCAATCCATGCCTACTCTCCTTCATCTAAGACTAGAGTTTTGATTTACACTTAAGTAAAACACACTTATCAATAAAAATTTGAATCTTTAGTCAGACATTTTTGTTGCTGCAAATGGACTTGCAGTAAATTGCTTCTACCAAAACCTAAAAAAAAATACATGGTTTTGTTTTTTGTTTTTGTTTTTAAACAACTTGTTAAAGGATGGACATGTATGTGGTATTTAAGGTCAAATTTTCAAAGTGGTTCCTACTGTGCTGGTCCCTTACAGGCCTGCACAGGCTCTTTTGCAAGAACACACCATAAAATGCCTATGTAAGCAATTCTAAATAGTAGTCCCAATAAAGAAATAAAGCATCCCCCAGTTAGAATGTAGAGTGTAGTTTCCACAAGAAGAGAAGTCACTAGAATAGAATGCAGAAATGATGGGCAGCAGTTCTCATGGGTGAATTCACATGAACATGAAAAGCTAGACTTTTATCAAGAAGCTTCCCAAGAAAATATGATGCTTAAGTGGCTTGGCACAAAAGATATAAATCAGTTCTACTTGTCTCCTAACAACAACTGGTCATCATCTCTTTCGAAATACATTCTTACAAGGCTATCTGTCATGAGGTTACGTTTGTTGAGGGCAATAAAAGGCCTCTAAAATTATGATCATTAAACAGCAAATTTTGCCAGAAACCAATGCAAAACTGTGTAGTATGACTCCTTTTGGGAAGTTATCAACTCTCAAAGGCCAGGAGTCAGTGTCCAAAGCATTTATACTGTGTCTTCGGTTCACGTGTAGCTAGATGTAAATTCAAGGTATCTTCTTGATAGCTCTTATTCATAGCTAACATAAATTAGAAAACCCAGGACAGTTCTTCTTTTGTAACTTGCTATTCAACAATTCACACAGAAACTAGGCATGTAGCTTACACTCTAATAAAAATCAATGAAAAGCTTTAATTATAATCAAGCACACCTAAAAGGTTACAGCTTTCTACTTTAAACTATAAGCAAAAGAAAGGCAAGAGTATTAGGAATATAATTCATAAGTGCCATACATTTGAAAATGAAAGTCTATCAAATCCTTGCTATTCTGATTGGAGGATTAGTGTTTATTCACAGATTACTTTCAGAGTTGCAAAGGCAGATGCCTCAATATCACTAATCTGGAGTTAAGCACCTCCGGTTGACTCTGACATCATCTCATTTTCTAAAATAGTATACTATTGCCAAAAAACTTGTTCACTGATATATCCTTAATATATAACTACACACAGTAGTCACTCAACTAGCAATTTTTTTTTTTTTGAGACAAAGTTTTGCTCTTGTTGCCCAGGCTGGAATGCAATGATGCAATCTCAGCTCACCGCAACCTCTGCCTCCCAGGTTCAAGCGATTCTCCTGCCTCAGCCTCCTGAGTAGCTGCGATTACAGGCATGCACCGCGATGTCCAGCTACTTTTGTATTTTTAGTAGAGATGGGGTTTCTCCAGGTTGGTCTCAAACTCCCAACCTCAGGTGATTTGTCTGCCTTGGCCTCCCAAAGTGCTGGGATTACAGGTGTGAGCTACCACGCCCAGCTTCAACTAGTATTTTAAAAAAATGAATGAAAGAATACTGAATAGAATTAAAAGAACACAACTTCAAGGAAAAGGTTTAGTCATATCAAAATAATTGAAATTCTGTAAAGGGGGCTGAAAATGATGGTTGAAGACTGAAAATTTATCTAAGAAATCATAGTTATTTACAATGATGGTAAAGAAATTGCAGTTAATTGAGCTGGGATTAAAGAATGTGAAAATACAAACATTGGTTCATCAAAGGCTATCTATCAATCGATCAATTTCCTTCCTCAAAGTCCAACTCCTTTTACTACTCAACACTTTTTGTGAGTCCCCTTGTATCCTTACTCCATTGTGAATCAAGTTCCCTAAATAGTCATACCCCCACGGACCACTGTCCAGAAGTAAATTTCATCTCCCTTTTACCTACCATATCCGTTGATATGTCTCACACCTACTCATTTTTCAGATCTCAACTCAGTGTTAATATCCTCTGGAAAGCTTTTCTTTTTTGCTACTTGTTATTTTATTACTTGAACTTAGCACATAGTTGGTACATATCTGTTAAATGAATGAATCACTGAATTGTACAAATTCTATCTCTATTAGGCCTATTAGGATAGCCTGGCTGATGTCTTGCATCTACCCCTAGGTCCTTTGGTCCACCTTCCAAAAATCAAAGTGATTTATAATTCTGGAACTCAAAACAGATCCTCTGCCTCCCATGTTTAAAGTACACCTGTGGCTCACAGATCAATAAAGAGGTTGAAATTCTTTAGCATGGTATTAACATGGCATAGTGATGTCACTCATTTAACCTCTCAGAATTTCTCTGATTTTATTTTCAGGCCTCTTTTTCTATCCACTGAATCCTGTTCTCCATCCCAAAACTGGTACCATTTCCCCAAACTCAAGAAAATATTTCCAATCTCAGTGTTTTCTCACGTTGTCTCCTCTTAGAATACTCCACTCTTCACACATACTTTTATGTATCTGGATTTAGCTCAAGGGACATCTGTTTATGAAGCATTTCCTAATTACATTCTTACCCCACACCTTTCCTTATGTTCATACTGTACCTGTGCATACCTCTATAATGAAAGCTGTGATACTTGAATACACTCATTTATTTACATCTGTGTCCCTTTACATGCTCTCAATCATTGTTGGATAAATGAATGGGTGAATGAATATATGTTAGTTGCAATTCTTAGATCTTTTTACACTATGTTAACAACAAAAAGTGTCAATATGTTGTACCTAAAAATACTTAAAACCTTTGTGGAATTGGACAAATTGCAAACAAAAGGTTAGCAATCCCTTATAATTTTTACACTAACTCAATGTATATCCTTGGTTATAATATACCAGTAGAATATTAGAATATACATTTGTAGAAAAGTGATTTTTTTAAAAGATGGCATTATTTAGATAAATAAGACAGTCAATAATTTGCATATTCCAGGCACTACATTCATTGGTAACATTTAAAGTGATATCAGAAACAAAATATTAATGTTCTAATATGTATATAGGAATGAGTATGGATTTAATCCTTATTAGTAATCAGAATGATCACTAAGAGAAATACATAATTATTTTTTGAACCCTAAGATTTAAGAAATGCCTTGAAATTATCCTTCTCTTCTTCAATGAGATCATTTCCATTTAGGAGTAGGTTTAGTTACATGAATGCCTTTAAACATCACAATTTGTGTTTAAGAACTGATCATGTAAAATGAGAGTGACAGCACCCCTAAATATACTCATAAAATGGAAGATGTCAGCACACCACAACACCAAGCCTACCTTTCTGCATCAGAGGCAGTGCCTTTCCTAGTCTGTTTTTGGATGCTAGATCTTTCAGACTTTCTGGAGTGCCTGTGGAATGAAATGTTAAACACAAAATATATGATGAATAAAGCTACATTAACATCATACAATGATAAACGCAACAGACATGAAAAATGGCAACTATATTACCTAAATGATTTTGTCAGTCAGTACTTTTCAAAAATAAATAAACGAATGAATGATGAATGAATAAATAAAATGAAAACCAGAATTGGTGCCAAGTGGAAGACACAAGTTGCCCAACAGAAGATGTGAGAAGCTGACATTTCATTAGTCTAGACAAGTATGTCTACAATATGAACTCCTACTGAGCAACTCAGCCTCTGCCGATGACCAAACAAATACAATGGTGAAACGTAATAATGATAAATGTGATGATGGTAATAGTTTAGGTGCTGAAAGGCTTCAAAGGGGTGAAATACCCTCCACTTTCACAAGTTGAAACTTGGTGCTACAAAGATTTTTTCGTTCTGTTCCTCACAAATTGTGAAGAAAAGAGAAGAAAAATGCTATAGTTAAAGACGTTTTACATAAATGAAAGTATTTATATAAACTATTAAAATCATTAAAAAATTTTTCATAAAGATGCTTGTATAAATTATATAGTATTTTTAAAAGCACACAGCATTTTAATCACATTACAAACCACAGTCCCCAGTTTATTCTACTGTTTAAAAGTACATATGTACACTGAACATTTGAAATGCATTTTTCCTACAGAAATAATTTTTCTATAAAAAGTTTGCTTCTCCACGGCAGCTTACGTATGTCTAATTAGCCTAAAATGTCTGACGTACCATATATTTGAAATAAGCAATGTAAAATATTGTGGTCAAGAAGCTCACACTTATTACACAAAAAGAGTGAAACCCTAAGAATGTGTATCTAATGTTATTATCTACAAATTAAGCTTATTTTTCTTTACTGATAATCCCTTTCCCCCAACAATGTTGAGACAAGTATCTGTCTTTACTTATTAATGTGTGACATCCTAATTAAGTATCTAGTACATACCAAGTTCTGCTAGGCACTAGGAACACATATCAAGGTACAAGCCTGTGACTGCTCATCTCTCCCAATCCCTTCCACTTTCGCCAGAAATTGTGTTCACACTCTCTTGCCCCTTCAATTCAGCGTTTCCGCTGTGTGTTTTCAGACTCGTGTTAATCTGACATCCCACTTCTAAGATAAAAAAGGAAGAAATAGAGGAAGGAGACATCATATTCCCTTACTAGTTGGAAAAGAGGGTACTCAATATATTGAGGAATAACTATGGCAGGCACTGAGGGGGGGGTATGAACGTATTAAACTCCATGAAAATCCTTTAAGAATGTGTCATTTCCATTTTGTAGATGAAGAAATAGGCTTAGGGAAAGGCTACTCAGTTACAAAGTGGCAAAGCTAGGATTAAAATCTATCTGGCTCCTAAGCTGTTTCTGTTATATACTATACAGCAAAGAGAGTGGAAGAGATAGATTCTGACACACGCCTTAAGGGTGTATCTTTGTTCTGGAATGAAGAAATGAAACCATGAAATGAGGTGCCAGGAAATCACTAACAGATGACTCTCTCTCTGACATTAAGGTTCTTATTTACCTGATTGCTTCTATGGTCAGGAGAGGGGATCATGGGTGGTAGGAGGGCAGAGACTTCATGATTGATTTCATGGCTGAAATCAATGGGAGATGTTGTTGGGAATGGAATCTTGTTCCTGAAGCACAGGGAAGAAGGCATAAGCATAGTGGGAGGATGAGAAGTAAGGGGAGAAGAGAGGATTGGTAATTAGATCTGCAGGCTCAGGAGGTATTGGAGCTCGAAATAAAAATATAGTTATGGGAAATTTACGCTTGGTCCCCACAGTGCTTGGGCAACTGACTGGAAGATCAAATGCTCCTTTTCTCATCTTCAACACAAGTAGAGCAGATGAGAGCGGACAGATTCAGGAAGACCCACAAAACTCACTGTCGTTAAGATTTCCAATCATTCATTCAATCATCCAACAAACACTTGTGCATGTATATGTACTAGGCACTGTTCTAGGTGGTTGGAATATGTCTGTGGAAAAAAAACACAATTATCTCTACCTTCAAGAAATGTACATTTTGTTGATACAAGACAAAAAATAAACAACAAAAAGTAGCTCAAATAAGTACATTATATAGTATGGGAAAAGGTGATACATGCCAACAACAAAAGTAAACCAGGGTAAGAAGGTGGGAGTTTAGGGGCAGGGGCAGATTGCAATTTTAAGTAGGGTGGTTGGAAAGGACTTATTGAAATGGTGACATTTTGGCAAAGACGTAAAGTGAAGGAGATAGCCATGTATATTGTTAGAGAAAAAGTATCTCAGGAAAAGGGAAGAAATAATAAGAAATAATGAGGAGGCAGGGGTCAAGAGAGGTGATTCAGATGAAAAATTTTATAGGAGAAGACAGAGAAATCGTGTAGAATCTGGTGGGCCCTTGAATAAGACTTCTGCACAATCAAAGGGTTATAGGCATCTTTTTGAAATAGCCTGCTTTTCTTCTGATCCCTGGAAACTTCTATTAATTTCTGGACCCAATTGATATTTCATTTCCTCTGTGAAACTTTCAAACTCCTTCTCCTCTTTTCATCTCCTAAAATGTAATGGATTCATATATTAGATCATCACAGTAATCAATGATTGTTAAAACAGTGATGATGATATTACTAATATATAACATTTACTGAGAGCTTTCTCTGTGCTAGCATGTCCACTTTATCTGCATTATCTTATACCTTCTTTCCAATTCAGAAGTAGGTACTACTCTTTTATTCTTTTTAGGAATAAGCAAATTGAGAGTTAGAGATTACTTTGTTCTAGCTTACATGGTCATTCAACATCTAGCCAGGAGGTGAACTGAATGTCCATAATCTGAACAGCAGTAATCATGTTGTATCTCTGGCATAAGTGGCTAAAATAATTAATTCTAGAGTCAGACTGGGTGTAATCTCAGCTCTGTTTCTGCCTAGTCAGGCGATTTTGGTGAAGTTACTTAATGTCTCCATGCTTTAGTTTTCTTTTACCTAAAGAGTGGCCATAATACCACTACCACTGCACAGATTTTGCTAATTTTAAATATTTCAGTAGTACTTAGTATTGTAGTATTTGTAGTTTTTGTAGTATTACATAGAATTAGAATTGACTGTTTTTTGCATTACTTGGAATTAGCAAGTGGTGCTATTAAAATATTGCTTTAAATATTTGTTTTTTGAAGGCAAAGACTTTTCTTACTCATCTATAAAAATATAAAACTCAGAGCCAGTGCTCTATAACTGGATAACAAATATTCATGCAAAGGCTCATAATCTAACTTTTTGATTTTTGTTTTCATTTTTAACCCTCTTATTGAGGATGCCCCTTTTTTCTCTTCAAATATCAATGAAATTTACTTTCATTATAGATTCTCCTAAAGATAACTACAAAGGATATGTCTTTACAATTCTTCTAACCCCTTAAAAGAATATGCAAATTGAGTTAAAATGATATGCACTTAATTGCAATAATTTCCTGTAAAGGAGAAGAGAATAAAATAGAAAATTCTAACGTTATTTTCTATTTTCAATCCTAAATTATAGCCAAAATATTGTATATTTTAACACAGCCATTTCTTAGAATAAATTGGATTGAGATATGTAAAATAGGAAAAGTTAGAACAATCCATAGGAATTTTATAGACATTAAAATCCTATAGACATTAAAATTCCACTATCCCATGTATAACTAGTTAAGTTTAGAGACGAGGAAAGTTAGTCCATAAAAGTTTAAGTGTCTTATCCAAGCTATGACAGACCTTAATAAGTTGATGAGGATAACACCATCACACCCCTAAGTGCTTAAGTTATCTGCTGACTCTGCCACATGTTCACTTTGAATGATTAGATGTTTACCTGAGAGATCCCTGGGCACGAGTAAACAAGACAAGACTGTTTCAGTGTTTTCATTATGTTTATAGTCATTAGACTTTTTTTTAAGTCTAAACATGCTTTTTTGTTCTGGTATAAGTTTTTTATCTTTACAGTATTATTCATAAAGAATATTTACTTGGTTTACACATGCAAGAATCAGAAATCTTGAGTTTTTCTCCCTTTATTCACAACTGAATTGTCATGTAATTTTTGGCCTTATGCTTTCTAGTTCACAGTGTACTAAAGAAATTCTTTTAAAGCTATAAAGGTACATTCAAATGTGAGGTACAGAGCAATTATTTTATTATTAAATCAAAGCAAGAGTAAAAATCAGAAAATGGGATGTTTCTACTTAAACCTCAATTCTTTTGAAGTTCCATTTTCAGTGATTATTTCCTCTCTATTAATTTAGTGTGAAGATTTATAAAATGAACTGATGAAAAGCAGAGATAATTGTTAAAAATTTATGTGTTTTCTTTTCCTTTTCAATATCTAATTTCAGTTAGGGTAACTCCCTAAAGACATTGGTAAATAAAGCTTTTCTGAAGGCATTAAAATTTTATTAAATGACAAAATTAATACTAAAATGTTATTAAAGGACAAAATTAACATTACGTAGTAGACTTTTCTTTTGCTTTGGAAATACTGTAGCAAAAGTCTACTACATAATGTTTTCATTTAATTAGAGCTAACACTTGTATCATAAGAATATATCTGTCTATATTTTGGCTACTTAGATGGCTTATACTGTCTTAATGTGCAATGCAAATTTCTATCACCCTATTTACTCATTAAGTTTGGGAAGGAAAAATTAAATTGGAATAGAATCAACCTAAATAAGAGATGTTCCTATGCAGTGAAGATGGATGCATGCAATTAAGATACATTTACCTTCCTGTATATTATTGATATTTATGTATATGACTGTAGCTATTAAATAGACTCACCATATTTTAGTTTATGGATACACTTTGTTCATTCATTCAAAGAGTATTTTTGAAAAGCACAGATAATAAAGGATGTTATAGATCAAAAATAAATAAGGTAACATACTGAATTTATTTATAAGTGGTTCTACACCAACTCTGAAAATATGTGGCAACTGCCATGAATCCTGGAAGTGAAAAAGTTTGTGACTTGTTTGTCCCAGAATATTTTCAAAGGAGGAATAAGATTAATTCATTTTAAATCAAAAGAAACCACTTGACACTTTTGGTTGAGGATTCTTATAGACAAGTAGCTGCTACCAACTGATAGGCATAGGAAACCACACAAATTTGGTTATCTGCAAAAGAAATTAGAGCCACTTTAGCAGAACAACTCAGAAATTAAATATAGTGGGATGCTTTACTTAACTGAAAAATTTAAAGTTCTGGAAATAAGATTATTTTACCAAATATTTTTGGTATTTGAGTTAAGCACTACTAAATTGTACCCTTAAAAATCATATATACATATATATGTGTGTATATACATACATGTGTGTATATATATGGCTGACTACTTAGATGGCTTATACTGTCTTAATGTGCTATACACACACACACATATATATACACACACACACGTATATATACCATTCTCAATCAAAATGTTGAAGATAGTAACTCCAGTAATTTGTTAAAGCCAGTGACATGTTAAAATATACCTCAAAATGGACCCAATGAAAATATTGCATTTTCTTGAATAAAACATTTACCAAAATAGTTTAGAGTTTTATTCAATAATAACTTACACTGGCCTTTCATTCTTAAAGATGACCGATTAAACTGTAAGCACTAAACTCAGAACTCTGATGCTTCAGGGCCATATTAAAATATATTTTTTCTAAATGGCTACTGACAAATTTTGGTTAATTTCAAGCTACAACTCAATCTAAGTTTAATTAAAACTCATACAATTACATATATACAGATTCATTAGTATTTTCATGTATTAAAATAATGTTATTTATAAGGAGATGCTTTGTTATTGGAATGATTTTTTTTAAGGGTCAACAGTTTTAGAAATAAAACTACAAGAAAATTTTCACTATAATTTTAAAATCAGAAATATGCCCTGGGATTCCAAATTTATGTACTTTTTCTTCATCAATGTTTTAAATTTCCTCAATTTCTAGAAAATATTCTTAGATAAACCTATCTTCATGTTAATTCCAAATAAATCTATGGTATCACTTGAGATAAAACTGAGAATGCTTACTACTAAAATTAAATTATGGAGAAATAGTTCACTAAACATTATGTGTTTGTGTACAAATATATGCTGTGGGAAACAAGAGGGCAACTAAATACTTTTCAGTTTATTTGAATGTACTGGAGAACTCTCTTAAGGAATTATTTACGTTCTCATTACAATGTTATTTTCAAAATAATCAACTACGGCCCTGATAGAAGATATCCAAAACTGAATTGTATAAATTATTATTAACTTTAGAATATTTTCCTGGCTACCAGTGTCCAATGATAAAAGTCACCTAATGCCTAAATTCTTATGAACATTCACTATATCCAAATCTCATGCCATATTTACTTCATTTAGAAATTGGCAGAAACTTCTGAATGAGTAAAATCAGAGCTGATGAGAAATGAAATGCCAGTGTTCATTATGATTTGTCAAGTGATTGACCTGGTAACCTATGAATGTAACATTAGTTAACAAAATTTATCTCTCATTTTATAAGTACATATTTATCTTATATTTTAATACAATTGTAATAATTTTCTATTCTTTACAGAAATAAATAATAGTATCAAGAGATATAAAACGTATTTATTTTGGTTGAACATAGGACTTATCTATAAATATGTCATCATAAAAAAGCAAAATATGTACTCAAAATTATGTATTTAGTAAGAATTTATTTTAATAATCTTATCTAAAAGGATCATTTCTGTTCCCAAAATCTATTCTTACAGTTATATATACAATCTAGACAATCAAATGGAATAATTCATATGCCAGTAAATTCAGCTAATAACATCTCATGTATGTAAGAACTAAAAGTATTATTTGAATTTCCATTTTGCTTAATCAATGCCCAGATAAACTTACATTTATATTCATTACAAAGATCATCATGTTTAATTTTCCTATACTCAGTCAATACAGAAGATGAAATCTACTATTTTATTTGTTTTGGAATACACACAAAGGTTTTCTAGAATTATCTTTTCTTTTTTTATTTTCTTGGGGATGAGAGGCAGACAGGGTCTCACTCTGTTGCCCAGGCTGGAATGCAGTGGTATGACCATGGCTCACTACAACCTTGACCTCCTGGGCTCACAGATTGTGTGCCCACCTCACCCTCCTGAGTAGCTGGGACTACAGGCATGTGCCACCACACCCAGCTAATTCTGAAACTGTTTGCAGAGGTGCTGTCTTACTATGGTGCCCAGGCTGGTCTCAAACTCCTGGGCTCAAGTAATCCTCCCCACTTAGCCTTGGCATCTCAAAGTGCTGGGATTACAGGTGTGAGCTACCATGCCTGGCACAGAATTATCTTTTCTAAAAGAAAATTCTAAGTTCCATGATGGCCAGGACTTTGTCTGTCTTAATCACTGTTGTGACCTAGTCATTAGAATAAGGTGCATAGTAGGGGTACAGTAAGTATTTATTGAATAAATGAGTAGCAATATAGATATAAAGTTTTATTTGCACAATTATTTCATATTCTTTTTTGAGAAGACTCTACATGTGTAACACTTTTTAGATTTGTTACTAGTTTTTCTAGTCCCAGAATTTCTATCCTAGAAATCAGACAGTAGCAGAAAGAATTACATTTAATTTCCAAATATGTAAGTATAAATCACATTGAGGCAAGTATCTTAGAGATTAAAAGATGCTAAAACTTTCCTGAAACCTTCATAAAATATCAGTTTGTAGTATTTTCCAATATCCGTAAAACAACCTTAATTTTTTTCTTGGTGACAATGTTTCCTTTTTCTTTCAAGCTAAAATCCTGAGGATATCTTGATTGTTTACAAACACAGAAAATAAATTGTATCGCGCTTAACTAGGGCTTAAATTACTCTGCTATACATACAGATACTAAAAAAAATCTGTATGTTTACATGACTAGTTGTGCTGCTTCTGAGATACCACATCTACTTATCTGCTGAATAAATATTACCAATGTGTTGGCTGAATTTCTGCTTGAACCAGAAGAGAAGCATCTCAAACACCCAAAAACCTTTGTGACCAGTCAGGAAAACACATTTAAAGATAAAGCCTATAAACACCATAAAATAGGAAAACTGGGTCAACTTCAAACTGAGAAGAACAAAGTAATGGAAAATATATGTTGTGGCACTTCTGACATATCAGCATAAAGTGGATTCAAAGCACTGATGCTATTTTTAAAAACCTACCTTGTGTACTGACGCCTTAGCCCTGGACAATATTGTGTTTAACAATACAATATTTATAAAATATATAAAAACCAGGTATTTTACTTTATAAAACAGACATTTCTTAATATAATCAAAGCCTAAACCTCATTGTTAATGAGTGTACACAGCAGCAAAACAAGACAACTGAGATAAAACCATCAACCAATATAACAAACAATAGGCTCTGTGACAGATTTTAGTATAATCTAAAGCACCTGAGAATTTTTATTTATTTACTTGTCAACAAAAACAGTATTTAAATTTGTTTCCAGAAATTCAAAACACAATCAAATGCTCTTCAAAACAGAACATTCTTTCAATGGATCCTGACTTCACTGTGTTTAAACTCTGCCATTTGTATGCTATCCTCATTTCAGTAAATATTCTGAGGTGCTTTACTAGAGTTGGCTACATCCAACATATCTGGCTCTGGCTTCTGGAATAAAGCACATCACATTCAACATTT
Organism: Macaca mulatta; assembly: GCF_049350105.2. Taxonomy (NCBI): domain Eukaryota; kingdom Metazoa; phylum Chordata; class Mammalia; order Primates; family Cercopithecidae; genus Macaca; species Macaca mulatta. The sequence continues at coordinate 113,377,079 of NC_133409.1, forward strand.
CTCTTGGTTATCCTTCAGTTGGTGGCCTATAAGCTTCTAGAAGCCACTTGTCTGTGAGGAGGAGTTGACTAGTACCTGTCATTCTCTGGAGACGCATGCTGGATTTGAATCCTGGGACTAGGAGGTCGTCTCCTATCTAGGGAGGGGGACCATCTACCCCTGTTTGCCCAGTGAACAAGACAGGAAAAAAACAGGACATTTAGTAACTCCTAAAATAAAAGAATACATGGAACAACAGGACTGGAAAAGCACCCATAAAGGCAAAGTGTAGATTCTTTGCTCCATAATTTAATTTTCACTTTTATAAGCCTTAGAAAGATAAGTTACAATACTTTAAGAACATTAAAACCTATAATCTTACAAGTGAATAAAGAAACAATTTATTTAGGAGATGTTTGGAATCCGCCTAGTAAGTGTAGTTTTGTTCTTCCAAAATGTGCTTCTATGTGCATATTTAATCTATAAATATATATATATATATAAATGTAACTTTAAGTTTTTAAAGATGCATCTTCAGGAATCTGGCTTATGTTTGAATAAATAGGTTTAATAAGGTACCAATGATTTTGTGATACCAGGCCTTGAAATTACCGTGTAGAGTTGCAAAGGTGGGGATGTGTGAATTTAATACAAAGTAGGAACACAGTTAGGTAGAAGAAATAAAAATGTTATTTAGTGTTGAAACAGTGACATGAAGAAATAATTCATGGGAAAGCTACCAGTGAATTCTTAAATTTTCTTGTCAAAAACCACAGGGCTAATTACTGAACTTTAAAAGCTGTAAGTAAACGATACTGATAAACAAAAGCAAAGAACATAGATATATGAAATGATAAATTAGCATTAATTTTTTTTTAGTTTCACTGGTTTTTATTTGCAAAAGTATGTCAATTAAATGGATGCTTTTTAGCTCAGCATTTACAATAATACTTTTCTTGTGATTAACAGTAAACCCAAGTTAGACAACTGGTTCACTCCTTTGTTAAGCTACCTTTAGATTCTGTCTGTGTACAACCACAGACTTCAAACATCTAGTTAAAACTGAGGAAATAAGACACTGAATGGGTCAGAATTAAATTTTTTTATTTATTATATATGAAAATTCTAACAGGATATTTTTCTATAGATATTGGCTTTCTTGTATGAAAGAAGGAATAAGTGGATAGTCTTAAAAGACTCATTTAGGTATAAGACTTTATAACTCTCCAAAGGAGTTTAGTCCTAACATTTCAAAAAGAAAGTTTTCTTTTTGAAAACTTACCAGATACAACTTGGATATTTTAGACCATCCAGCCAAACATAGCAAAGGGTTTTTGTCACTCAGGATATGTGAGGTCATCAGATACTGATTCTGAAATCCTCTGGAAGCCTTTGTTTAATCAATCTTAAATAGACAAACTTGGCATGATTCAAGTCAGGCTTTGAAGAAGCCATGAAGCAAGTGAAGATACTGAATAGCAAATTTTGAGCAGAAGATAAAAATGTGTGGAATATACTCTTAAAGGTGGTAAATGTTTATAAAATAACATTTTGCATTAATTTTAAATTATTTAATTTTTTAAAATTATTTCAAGGATTGGTCAATCCAATCTGAATGTTTTAAAAAGTTTCTTTTCACTGTACTGGCTTTTGTTCTATAGATAAAATAAAGAAATATTTGTAAAATAATTGGAAAACAATTACAATGAAAGCATTTTCTACATTAAAGTATATACTCCGTTGTGTTAAAACTTTTGGTGTTATTTGAAAACACAAATATAGACTTAGTATTTTTCCGTGAAGCAATAATATTAACTTGACAGAATTATGAATAACCTTGCTTCCTAGGGTAAAATTCCAGTCCTTGTGCTTATTTAAACATAAAAGTAAAGAAAAAGCAAGTAAAAATGGCTTAATTATGAAACATGCAGTGAAAGCTGTGAGGGAGAAAGATGTACATTTAGAAACAAGCAATTGTGAATGCAAGCGATTAAAAGGTAATTTTAAACAAATATTTGGCTTAATACACGTATATCTGTACACTTAAAGTCCTTCTGAATATGCTGATATGTAGTACCAACAGAATAAATCTGTTTGCTTTTTCCCACATACAGTGGATACAACAAGAGCAGGATCAATTTACATCCAAGTTTTCGTCCTAAGAACAGATGTCACTTGAGTTTTAATAACACATCTTTCTAACTTTTAAATATACTAGCATATTTTATATGCTTTCTATAATAGGTGCTGTTTCTATTTTTTTCCTATTATAAGGAATGACCAAGCTTAGAATCTTTCTCTCTCTTCCCAACTCTGGTTAATGAGAAATATACATAGCTTCAACTTTCATTTCTATTTTCATTTTACAAGCTAATATGGCAGGCTATGTTGGAGATTCTAATCATAAAGTTGAACTAAACCAGTTCTTTCTTGATTTGTATTTCCAAACCAGCCTACCTAAAAGTTCACTGCTTAGTTACTTTAGGAAATTATTAGTACTTTAGTATCAGATATTCTAAATTCATTAATTGAGGAACATCTATTTCTTGGGAGCCCACTCCTTTCACTGTGATCAGAAGAAAAGAAGAAAGATCACTCTGAAGGCTATAGGACTGAATAAACAGGCTGTGAACTCCCTGCAGAAGGAAATAGTGAGGCTTTTCTTTTTTTTTTTTTTTTGACAATTGCATCCATTATGCATAGCACAGAATAAATATTTGTGAATATTTAAGTAAATAATGATATAAGGCTATTGGCTTGGGGGAGAAGGAATAATGAGAACCTTAACCAAGAAATCAAGAGCGCTATTGATATAAAGGGATTGAGAATTGATAGGCCTCAGAAAGCAATTAAATGATACTTATGTTGGAGCTCTTCCCTCTCCCCCAGGCATTGATAAACTTTAAAACAAATGTATATGTGTGTTTAAATGTGCTATTAATACCTACACTTGCATACAGACACATCTTTTAATGGTGCATATGTCTTGGCAGAACATGGCTAAGAAGCTTAATTATCTAAAAAAGGCATTATACAAAAACGTAAATCATTAATTCCATAAATAGCACAAATTAAAAATATGAGGTATTTTAACATTAGAAACCAAATGAGATAACTGATTATACACATATATTTTTATTGTGTTTTCATTAATCATTTTAGTCCTTAAAATTTTCTCCTATTTTAAACTAAATTTCACTTATAAATATGTACATACACACACACACACACACACACATATATATATATATATATATATATATATATATATATATATATATATTTTTTTTTTTTTTTTTTCCTTGAGATGGAATCTTGCTCTGTCACCCAGGCTGGAGTGCAGTGGCATGATCTCAGCTCACTTCAACCTCTGCTCCCTAGGTTCAAGCGATTCTCCTGCTTCACCCTTCCTAGTAGCTGGGATTACAGGCACATATTGCCATGCCCGGCTCCTTTCTGTATTTTTAGTAGAGACGGGGTTTCACCATGTTGGTCAGGCTGGTCTCAAACTCCTGACCTAGTGATTCGCCCGCCTCAGCCTCCCACAGTGCTGGGATTACAGGAGTGAGCCACCGCGTCCATCCAATACTTACACTTTGAAACAAGATCTATGATATATATTTCAATTCAATATATAACTATTGATTTTTAGGTAGGAACCTCCTTTCCCTTAAGTCTCATGTTTCCATTACGAGGGAAATTCATTCAAGTAAGCCTTTCCTCATCGCACCCCAAGGAGGAAAGAGTGGCTTATATGATGGGTGACCATGGTAAAGAATCGGGCACAGGAAACTTAGCCCTTTCTGGATTCCTTTTTCCAAATTATGATGCCTGCAAACAGCACAACAGACAGACTTGTAAAGCAGTGATGAGATCTGAGGCCTGACCCTGTAGCAGAAGTTTGTGTGGCTCAGTGAATCTGGCTGATTCTGGGATTAGTTATTAGCCATCTTGCAGACTCAAAGCCACAGCTTTCAATTCTGTTCAAAGTACTTATAGTGAAAATTAAATCTCCTATCTTTCTAGTACCTGGGTCTAACTCACAGCTCAATCCAAATTTGAAGTGAAAAGTAGAAGGTGTTTTTTAAGCCCCTAAACTCCCCAAATGAAACATTTACCAAGTAAGAAATATATCATGTTGTCACTAAAGATGGAAAAGAGAAATAGGATATTATCCCTGCCCTCAATTAGAAAATATTAAAAACCAAACCAAATGAGGTAACTGATTATACACATATGTATTTTTATTGTCTGTTCTCATTATTCACTTCAGTCCTTGATTTTTTCCCCAATATTGTTTTAAACTAAATTTAACTTATTTTAATTAATAGATAGTTATACTCTGAAACAAGACCTATGATATCTATTTCAATTCAATGCACAGCTGTTGATTTTTAGCTAAGAACTTCCTTTTCCTTAAGCCTAGTGTGTGTGTTTCTTCCACTATATGGTGATATTGTGGAAGAACAGCACAATATAGTGGAAGACACAAACATACTACAGTACTAAGTAAAATACAATGTATTTTAATAGAAGTATATAAAATTAGGTGGGCCCAGAAAAGGTAGTAAATAATTCTGACTGGCAAAAGAAAGGGAAGTATGCGTGCATGTTGATGGGGGGACTGAGAACAGGGGAGGAGGTTAAGAAGGGTTTTACAAAGATATGGTATTTAACCTATATTTTTGAACAATGAGCAGAATATTTAGGCAGACAACAAAGAAGAATATTTTAATTTTAATAGAAAGAAAATGAGATATAAGTTAACAAAGACTATTAGAACTTAAGAAAATTAATGGGAGCAGGAGTGTCACTGGAATTGGAGAAGGGCTATCTATCAATATATTCAAGGTGAGGGACCTGTTCCAAAGGAAGTGATTGAATTTATTGTGACTGAATTTGTGATGGAGCAGGAAGAGAAGTAGTTCCAGATTATGTGGCTGGTTATATGTCAAAACCATAAAATGAGAGGAATATTTAGAAAGAGGAAGCATTTTGCTGTAAAGGGACTGAAGCGGGGATAACGAAGTTGATTTAGACATCACCATTTAGAAATTTAGGCCTGGTCAATCACAGTGGAGGGTTGTCTTCATATGTATTGGAGTGGGAACCTTTTATAGAAATAAAATTTAAGGAACAGGACAGTATGGTAGGACAAAAGAGGAAAACTGGAGGTGGAGCTAGGGAAATACCTATCTTTATGGGACAGGGGAGAAAGACAAGCCTTCAAAGGAGACATCATAACAGAGGTTTTAAGAAAATCTGTAGAGGTACTTAATGGAGGAGAGATTCAAGTGACAGCGTGGGCAATGTAAAATGTTGCAAGATGCTGCTGAACAACTAGGGAGCCAATGTAAACCACAGAAGAATTTCAGCACAGCTACAGAGCACTAGGAATGAGTAGACGTCAGATTGCAGGTATTACTGGAAGGTAAAAAATGCAGGCAGTAAGTATAAACTACCTTTTCATAAGCCTTCATCAAGGATATGATTGCTCTGAAAGGTCAAGGAAGAAGATAAACCATCCAAGAAAAGTAAGTTTTCTCTAGTGGCTCTAAAAATCATTGCTTCTGAACATGTAAGTAATAATTTGTTTGAAAACCTAGAAAAACAAAGGTTAATAGCAGGCCTGTAACTCACTCCTTGCCAATCCAGGGAAGCAAGGGAAATGGGAAGATATAAATGATAAATTATTTCTTATCACAAATAAACCTCAAATATATTGATTTAAGAAGCAAAACTGAATTGGAATAATTCACTGAATTATGGTAACCCATAAGTATGTTTTCCATTTGTGTAATCAACAGAACATGAAATGGAGGTGCTCCTAAACTAAAATGGTTTCCTTTCCAAACTGCTTTTTACATGCATTATTCAAAAGTCATCTGTTAAAACAGGCCAAACCATGTAACAAGGGAGAAAAGACAGGTGTATCTGATGGTTTTCAACTCCTTCAGGAAAAGAATGCTGCTCTTTTATCTTCTGAATCATTAGAAAAGTATTATATTGAGTACTGAGTATGCTTTGACAATTTCACCCTTTATCTTAACAGAAAACTTGTATTAAAGGTTAGGAGTTAAGTTGATATAAAGGCATGTAAATGTTAATCAAAATGGGTTAGAATAATCAAATTGCTTGACCATACATAGTTCACAAATTTGTAGAAATAATGTTCATCTCTTAAGAATATAAAATTAAGTTTTTAAAACATTTGCTCTAACATTTTATCTACTATGTATATATTAGACATTAATACAATAATCCCTGCGGTAAATTAGAGAAATTAAGTATCCTCAAAACCCTCTAAGACTCCCTTCTCCTACTCTCCCCATACTGTCTGGGGGCTTCAGATGCATTCTCCAAAGATAACAAAGTCACCACTCTTGATATTGTTATCTTCTGCTTCAAAGCTGCTTTATAGGCATGTTCACAAAGGGTACATGTAGTCTCTATCCTCCAAACCAATAAGCATCTACAGCTTCTGTAATTATTTGATGAAACCTTATCTAAGTTTTATTTTACATTACATAAAATAATTGTTGTTTATTTTACATTACATAAAATTGCTGTTCCTCTTGGCAACAAAGTGATCCCAATAAACTTAGGATAATTGATAATACCAAGACTTGTTATCATTGAGTTTTTAAATGAAAAATTCCTTTTTATTCAATATGTAGAATGAATATATGTTTTCAATGATATTTTTTCTTCTTCTAATCAAGGTAAATACACTCACTTGGACTTTACAACAACCTGTGCAACAACTGACCCTAGATTATTTGTCTACTGGTTGAGCTGTTTTAAATTTACCAACACAGAGATTTATAAACTCTGTGGCTTCAGTGTCACAAGGGAACACATGCTAGATAGGTTCACCATAACAATAGACCTGCACTGTCCAGTACAGAAGCCACAAGCCACATGAAGCCATTGAGCACGGTAATGTGGTTAGTCCAAAGTGGGATGTGCTGCAAGTACAAACTATCTTTAGTATCTATGACTTATTATGCTGAAAAAAGGGAGTGCAAAATATCTAATAGTTTGTATAATAATGACATGTGAAAATTATTTTTTGAATATGCTGGGTTAAAAAATTACAATTAATTTAATCTTTTTAGTATGGCGACTAGGAAATATTAAAGTATCAGCTTGTGTTATGTTTCTATCAGATGGCACTGATATGGATAATATTGAAAATGTCAGGCTGCTATGGTCAGAAGATTCTACTGACTTGAGAATTTCTATCCTTGTTTTACTACTAACCAGAAACATGTAAGAAAATAATAACTAAACATATTTTAAAATTTTCTTGTTACTCTTGAAATTATTTGGGGGGGGTTATATTTGACTAAAGAGAATGATAAAACGATTCCAATTATGATTTTAGAAGACTCTATAGTCATTTCAACTAAACTTTATATTACAAAAGGGATACAAGACAAATTAAATTTCACTTTTTTCTATTACACATTTTACAAATATAAAAGAATACACAATTTAAAAGTAAATTCTTAAGATGCTAAAACAAGGTATATACACACCTGTACCTATTGTTCAATTCCGGAAATAAATATCTTACGAATAAATGAATAGATTCAGATTAGAAAGATACCTAAAGAAAAGCTTTGAGTAGCCTACTAAGAAGAAGTGGGTTACATTAGCACAACTAAATGTTTTTCTTCAGGATTTGTAAAGAGGTAGTATGCAAACGTCTTCTGAATGACCTCTAATTAAAAAGAGATAGCAATTATAAACAAGACTATCAATTATAACTAAGTCTATTAAAATAGTTCCATCACAATGGAAAAATTAGATGCTTACAGCTAAGAGACAGTGTAACACATCATCAATGAATATATTTGAATTGAAATCAGAATTCATTAAAGTTTTAAGCAAAATTGTCTGTGTACGTATATATGTATTTCTTTTTGTTAGGCATCAGGAAATCTATAAATAACATCATATTTGTTGTCAAAGTATAATTTATCGTAAAACATTATATTGAAGAGTAGATTGATTAAAAATGAATGTAGATATACGAAGGAAGTATTCTATTTAAAAAGAATTCCTGTTATGAGTTTACAGAAGATTGTTGTTAAACCTATAAATACTCTTTATCAGTGGTACTAAGAGGAAAGTGATCCTCCCCTTCAGATAATTCACTGGACCCTATAACATTATCAGCATACTGAAGGCTTCCTGAATAGTCAATAAAACGACTGAACAGCAACAAAAGGGGAAAAGCAGCAGCCAGAAGCAGTTACAAATTACATCACACCATTTGCAACAACATTCATAGAAATATGTGTATGTGTACCCTTGGGTTTATCCACGTACGCATATCTCTACATAGACATGTATAATAAGGGAGGGGGAAATGTAGACAATTAGCAAAGTGAACATGAGTGAATAAACCTGTGAGGCTGTCATGAAACAAAACAAAGTGATTGAAAAAAAATCACTAGTACAAATGATAAGAAATTAAGAAAGTCTTTATTTTATACCTTTCTCGTTCTGGTGAATGCAAACTAGTATCTGGTCTCAAGCAGTTGGTACTAGCACTCCTAGCCCTGTCAAGAAAGGGCTGCAGTTCACTAGTGCCAGTGCATTGCATCCAGTGGTAGAAGAGAAAGACAGAGAAAACAAAGAAAGGAAGACCACGTTAGAGAGTAAAGCATAAAATAATGTCCCCTTTACACAAAATGTAGAATCACTGGGATTCAGTTCATAAGGGTGTGAGAGAGTTGACAGAATGACAGTGTAAAATTTTGTTTAGAAAATGAAGCTAAACAAAGATTATGCTTAAATTGCTTTGCATAATTTTTAGAAGTGTCTCAGACTGAAAAATGAGACTAAATCACACCTACTTATGAAAAAAACTGGATACAGAAAGCAATAAAACAAAATGCCTAGAATTTCATTACCAAGAACAGATGCCACACCAAAACAAAATGAAGGACATCAGAGGAGAAATAATTTTACAACTCAACTTTTTTGGTTCACAACAATAGACAAGAGAAATGGAAGGTATCACTTCCATATGTTCTTACCTAACCAGTATTTCATCAGTAAATCTCAATACTCTTGAGTTAAAGCATTCATGATGAAGGGAAATGTCCTGTCTAGTCACTGATTTGGTCTTAGTATGTGCAGGCAGAACTGAGCTTCACAAATTAAAATTACACAAAAATAAAATAAATTATAATTAAAATCAACAAGTACAATATACAAATGACAAAGCAACTAGACTTCTGACATTTGAGTTAGTAGATTTCATTTAGAGAATTATTCTAGTAGTAAGTTTTATAGTTAAAACGATTTTAGATACCATTAATTTAATGTTTCTCACTGTATAATTATTTCAAAAGAATATTTTATTAGAATGTAAATATTTTCTATTTAATGTTTTATTAGAATGTGAATTTTCTATTTTTAGTAGGCAAGGGATTAGGAATTACTTTATAACTGGGTGGGACTCACTGTTGTGGCTCTTACCTGTAAATATTCCAGTGAGAACTGCTCTGTAATAAAGGCATCTTGGGAGGTAATGTTTTATAGTGCCTACCAAGATGTCTGGAACGTAGCAACACAAACACGCAGGAAACAGAAAAATATATATGAAACCAATTTTTTTAAGATATTCAGAAAGTAGGAGGCCTATAAAGCTATATAGATAAATCTTTTGTCACTTTTTTCTCAAAAGAACCACAATAACTCTTTGAAGGGAAGACAATTATTAAAATATGAAATCATAGACACTTGACTTCATAAAATACTCATTATTTAATTATCTGAATTAGAGAAATACCTGCTGACCAAACTCTAGGAATTATTGATCAATAGTTAAATGTGCTACTTAATCTCTGATTTAATATTACGCCTACTTCTATGGAAGTAAACAACTCATAGCTAAAAGTAAAAATCAACTAATTTATATAATTTTGGAGTTACAGTATGACTAAAAGAGTTAATGTTCTAAAACAAAACAAAGTGTTGACTAGCATTCCAGGGACACAGCTGGTTATAGTACCAGACAGCAGCAAAAAAAGAAAACAGCAAAAAGCCAAGAATTGATTGCAGAGGAGTAAGTTCTTTCTACTTATCAGCTTCTGTCTGGATCCAGACCCAACCACAGGAAATTTACCTTTGGAAGTAGGATAAGGTAGGCATTAGATGCAAACCAGAATATGGATTTTGAACTGGCAGAAAATTGGCCCAACACCACCTGATTCCTTTAAAATCTGTGAGGGTTTCTGGACTGTCTATGCCATGAAGGACAAACTAGTTCAAGCCATATATTTTTTGATAATTTAATAACGTTCTATAAATTTAATTGACTAATTATGAAAATCTATCGTCTACTTCAGCTAGCAGTAAAGCACAACCAAGAGGGAACGGAATAAAAATTTATCAAAGACTTCTAAACATCAAACACCTCACTGGTTTAATCATGTTTATATTAATGATCAAATCAAAGGAAATCTCATAAATCTTCAGTTAAAAAATGAACTAAAATGCCATTTTCTTTTCTTTTTTGAGACAGAGTCTCGCTCTTGTTGTCTAGGCTACAGTGCAATGGTGTGATCTTGGCTCACTGCAACCTCTGCCTACTGGGTTCAAGCAAATCTCCTCTCTCAGTCTCCCAAATAGCTGGGATTACAAGCGCCTGCCACCATGCCCACCTAATTTTTGTGTTTTTGGTTTTGTTTTCCTTTTTTTTTAGTAGAGATGGGGTTTCACCATGTTGGCCAGGCTGGTCTCAAACTCCTGACTTCAAGTGATCTGCCCGCTTCAGCTTCCTCCTTATTAAGTACAAGTTGAGGACAAATTTTACTGAAACTAAAGATTTAGCCTCCTTTCTAGACAGTGGAGTCTTCTTTTCAACTCCTAACCTCAGGCAAATATCTTTAGTAATAGGTTGCTATAAAACTTTTCTAAGCATTGCTTCAAAAGTGATTTTTTTTTTTTTTTCAAGAATGGGACCAACATAGAATGGGAAACAGCTAGAAAATAGCACAAAATTTATAGTCTGAATGTTCAAGTTCCTGTCTTGGCTTTGCCACTTATTGGCTGTGACCTGGATAATTCGATTAAGTCTTCAAGCCTGTTTCTACATCCACAAAATGTGAGAAATAACATCCACTTAACAGGGGTGTATGATAACACGTATACAATATTTAGGACACACTAGGATACAGTAAGGCAACTACAGCATTTTCTCTATACTACCACTTCCTCGAGACACATTTTACTAAAAAAAGGTTGGGCAATTAAATAATTTGGGAGAAAAGAAATTAAACATACAGATTTCTTTAGAACATGACTTTAATATGCTGTGTGTATTAAATTTCAAGGTAGACACTTTCATTTGCAAAGTTTCCAAAATGTATTTGACTCACAAAAACTTTTATTGGTGAAACATCTCATAGGACAAGTTTCCATATTTTTGGAAAAACTAGTTAAGCAGAAGATATCAAGTAGATCTGATTTTGAATCCTTGCTCTATTAGTCGTCAAATAAACTTTCTTAGCTTTTTTCCTCATCTCTAAAATCAGGATAATAATATTCATAACATATAATTACTGTCAGGAAATTGACATAAAGTACATTAAATATTTAACACTGTGCTTGTTATTAAATAAGTGTTATTTTCCTTATGTTTACTGGAGACTAGTAAATCCTCAGACTTTATTTTTAAAAGTCCTAAGTGAACATGGTATGATGTATTTTGAAAGCTTTAGATTTTAGCCATGGATAGTTATATAAATAATAAATGTCCATAGTTTATATGAAACCAAATTATATTATTGATATATCCATATAAAGCTGTGGTTATATATATTTACACATTGTGACATTCGTTTTTATTCAGATATATTTTTATAAATACATGAATATAAACATAGAAGAGATTATATATACATACACGCACATATTTTTGAACTCATATTGTCTCTATCTCCATACTTTTAGCATTACACATTACAGAATGAAAGACAGGAAGGAGAAAAGCCACTGGTGACATACGTTTTGCTCTGACACATTTGGCTAGCTCAGCTTCCGCTTCCTATCTTGTTGTAGTACCTGTCTACAGAACGTGATCTGCCTCACTGAATACTCATCTATTTTTAAATTGTATACATACAAATATGATTATTTGCTTAAATCAGGAAATGCAAAGTCAACATACAGAGTCTATTAAATAGGACTTGCAGAGCTCAGAATTATTAGCAAAGCACCATTCTTAAGGATAAGATTGTATAAAATGATGCAGCTATTACTTTGTATTACAAGTACAAAATAAGGGAAAGAAAAAATACCTTTAGTTATTATATTTAGACTACTGGTGTGAGTATCCTAGAAATATTCACACACTGAGTGCCAGGCACATACTAGGTAGCTTAAAATGTAATGATTTTTTTTGTGTTTGTTTTGTGTGCGTGTTTTTTTTTTTCTTTTGCAGCTTTAGTCACATCAACAGGACTGTGAGAAAACTTTCAGAATTAGTAAATAAACCATTCTTATTATGAAATTGTTTGTTAAGAAGAACAAGTCATAATAAACCTGGATAGTTTATGCTTTGACTTTCAGTAGGTTTTTATAATATGCATGATTTTACATTTTTTTCTCAGCAAATAGAACTAATAATTTCCTCGATTTTTTCCTGTGGCACTTCAAGCAAACATGGCAGCAGTTATCAGTAGTATAATTTTAGACTGTAAAAAGTTCAAACAAATTTTATTAGCCCAATTTTGTTTGCATTATTGGGCAGAACTACATATTACACACAGACATCATAAATCATGCATTTGTCTTTGCATCGCAAGTACTGCGGTTATACCTCTTTCCTTCTCTTTCCTCTTACTTTTCATTGGCTAAAATATTTGAGTTTGGTTATTATGTGTTAAGTTTGTTTCACTGACTTACTACTTCCTTAACTTCTATATTCATTTCAAATATACATTAAGTATTTATAGAATATGCTCCATGAGTAATCTGTAAGAAGTTTTACTTGGATATGAAATTAAAGATGTAATGAGATTAACATAAAGCATCAGGCTCTAAGCTCCAATTTAGAAGCAAAAAGTATATATTTTGTCGCTTCTAAAGAGGTATTCATATTGTTATATGCCTTTGTGGGAAAGTTTGTACTGCAGCATTTCTGACAACTAGTGGGCTAGGATAGTTAAGATCAGGTTGAACATCTTCATTTTTCATCAGGAAAGAAGCTGAAGCTCAGCCACTAAAAATGAACTGTTAAAGATTTTATCAAAAGCAAACAATATAAACAACAATAAATTCTAAAAGGAAATAAAAAAAGACTAAAACAGAGCAAACTCACAATTATGAAACAACGACACTGCCATACACAGATTAGACCTCTTGTGACTAGACAGGAATATGTGTGGGAAGGTTGGGGGCACTCACAGTGAGCATTTAGAATTTTAATCGCAGAAACTGGTTCCTCAGTTTTAGGAATTAAAACAGTCCCAGAGAGGCCCACTGGTCTCTGGATTTTTGAATGTAGAGATGGCAAAGTAGTCTGCCTGAATCAGAACTGAAATATATTTGGAACGTCTTCCATAACCTCAATATAAAACAAAACAAATTTGGAATACTTGGGAAATTTATTTGACCTGCTTGTAATAATACCACTAAGGGAGAGACGGAAGAATAATAGAATGGAAAGAGAGTCATCACACACAATCACCATTACCAAATCCCTGTATTTACCTGGTAGTATGTAGGCATTCTGCACTTCGTCCTCGTTTTGCTCTGGGCAGCATAAGAAGCTCACTGCACAGACAGGATGGGTGGTGAGTGAAACAGATAAATTATGAGACATGGGTTATGCCAATGGTATGCCAATGAAAACATGAAAAGGGAAGAAACCAGATTGTCTGCACTAGCATATTTGCTTGAGAGGTTAAACAAAAATAAACATGAAAGCATTTAAAAATTTTAAACAATAAAGTACAAATATTATGATTGAAGTCCTAGCTGTTGCTGATTTGCCATTGTATTTCAAAATGATTTTATAGAATATTAAAACAAAACAAAATTAAATATTCCTCAAATAAGATATAGGAATCTGTTTCCAATTATAGACAACTGAGTATTTTTTTAATACTATAAATTTGGCCTGATACCAATGGGAACTCTGAACATTTTTATATCTCTGTAACAAATTAAAGCGTGGTAGTTTTCTTGGCTTTTATAGCCACTGAAAATGCAATACCATATTATGTTTCTTATTAACCAACTAACAATATAATTGATTAGAATTTTTATTTTAAAATTAATACTTTATCTATATCCAAATTAATTTCACAATATTGACTGCCCTGGTCAAGTAGCCGTGTGTTTTCCCTCCTCACCTAAACTCATGGTGCCCCAAATGAATGTTGATAAAACAGCCCTCATTCAACTCAAGCTGAGATGTCTGGAATCCTATTCCTCAGAGCAGCTCTTCATCCTGGTACCTATTGTAACTCCATTCTTGAAGGTCACAACCCTACTTTCTACAGTAGGATGGCAATTAGGTAGGTTAAGAAGTTCTACTTGGGTTCTGTGTCCTTGACTCCATGGCGAAAAAATCATTTAGCACCACTATCATGACCCTACTCCTACTGAAAGTTTCTCCATTTTAAAAAGCCAGAAGAGAATATTCAACAAGGTGGATATTACAAAACCTTAAATCAGATCCTGAGCTTATAATCAGGCTAAATGTACAGGTATATGGTTACTTCAAGAAGAAAGTCTGTGGGCATGCAAAGCAACAGATTCATAATGTAGACTTATAGTAACTGTTTCCATGAAACATTAGTTCACAAATGCAGAATTAAATCTAAGTACATATCCCCGTAAGAATTCATCTCAATATTTTGTATTCTAGACATTTTCTAGAAAGAGATTTTATGAAAAGAGGTATATAACAGAAACATTATTATTGAAGTTCTCATAGAAACTCTGAAATTAACTTTCAAATGACATATATCCACAATGTTTTAAATTATATAAATAACATAATTTTTATGATTACTAATACCTCAAATATTGTGATCCACAATAAATAAAGTATTTGAAAACTGCCTATGCAGGCTCCCTTCTATAATTTAGGTCAACATCTAAGTCAACAAGCTGTACCTTTAAAGCTGTCTAAGCATAAATTCTGATTTTGTAAAAGAAATTGGATAATTATAACAATATAATATTAGCCAAATATTTCCTAGAGTTGCATTTTAGAATATCTTAACAGCTGTTGCTTGAGAGAAGTTCATTTTTGAGTGATACTTTTACTCTCTAATGTGCTATGCCACAATATCTGTATATATTAAAACAGAACAAAAATTCATAACATTGAGATCATAATTTTGACAAATACCTGTCTTGTTCTGATAAATACTGACTATCCACGTCTCTGGCTCTATGATCAACTGGACTTCGGGAGGCATCATGGTGTCTGGTTGGAGAACGTGACCTTCTTGTTGGATGAATTTCATCTAAACTCCTAAAATGATTACAAAATTCTATGTGTCAAATTGTTTCATCTTCCCAAAACAGGCAGACAGACTAAAGTGAAGGAACTGACAGTGATATGCAAATAAACACTGAAAAGTATTTGCGTCATAATCAAAACCTATTTTATCAATGAGTTAAGAGTATTTATTTTCTACGAGTTTTTGCCTGTGGCTGCATTTCTCCAACCTTCTTTCACACTTCTACCAAAAAACAATTTTCATCGGCATAATTAATTACAATTTCAGGAGTGTGTATCAGAGTAAAATGAAGTAGAGCAGTATATTATATGTTTTATTTATATTTCCAATCGTTTGCTTCAAAGAGACAATTCTAAAACTCTTCAAAGTCCATTCTATCTCTTAACCTTATCCTCTTTGCCACTTCTCTCCACAATTCTGATTTGCTACAATTTTTTTCTAACAAGAAAGAAAACTAGCAAACAGAATACAAGCCAATTATTCAAAAACTATTCCTAGGACACAAACGATTTCTACTCCCTGGGAAATTTATTCAGATTAAAATAGACTGCCATATAGGTTGGACAAAGAATAAAAAAGCATTTTGCCTACAGTTAATTCTGAAAAAAACAATTTGACCAAACTATTTTTTCATTTCAGTTAGTTTTGCAGCAATTTACACTGCATTATAATAAAAATGTACTGTCAGGGACACTGAGCCCATTTCAAAGCCTACCTCTGTAATGGCACATTTGGTAAACGTGAACGCGGCTTTCCCTGATCATTGCCGCGATGAGGAGATACTGAACGTGAGCGGTGATGAGTTGTTCTTTGCTGTTCTGGCACAGTTAATGTTGTAGATTTACTTTCTCTAGCACTAGACCTATAGCCTACTGGCAAGAGTACACACAGAAAACATTTAGTCAGTATTCTTCTGTAATGCAAACATTAACACAGAAATATAAAATTACACTAAAGCAGCCATTGATCTATAAAGAATACATGTCATGCAATCAGTTAAGTATACCTACATAGAGTGTAACATATACATGCACTGAAACAGGTTACAGTTGGCTCAAAAGTACCATGGAGATACTAATACGAATATGACAGTTGATGCCTCAGACATTATGATGAGTTGGGATACTGTTTCAATGTAAATAATGAATGAGTTCGTGACTTAGTAACACAAATGAAGCGCTTGACAGGAAACTATAGTTAATATACAAGTCAATGCTTAGAAATATATTTAATAAATTTAAATAAATTTAAATAAATTATTCATTTCAATTTTTATTGCAGAGGATAAATTACTTTAGTTGGATTGCAAATGGCCCCTTTAATAAGAAAACGAATATATTATTTCAGTTTTAATTAACAAAGAAGAGTAGGAGATCTCCACCATTATACTGATTAAGTATACCGTTATACTGATTGTGAAACCACAAATAATACTGCAATTTTCAAATGTAGTATATGACTGAAGATGACGATCACAATAATGTAGAGAAAATGATCCCTTCTAAAGAACCAATTGCCAAATCTACCTTACACATCTGAAACTACTCCATAATTATTTTAATTAGCATAATTAAGATAATATAGTTAACATATTGCAATTTGAAATTAATTATAACAGCTACTTTTCCCCTGAAGTTAAGGTTTATATTGTCTCTGATATGGTTAAGATAAAACAGTAATCTCAAAACCAAAATAAGAGTTTAGAGTTTAAAATTTTTTCACAAGGGTCACTGTCTTTTATTATCATAAGGAAAATTAAAAAATTATGTGGCCAAAGTAAAAACAAAAAACTATATTTACAACTACATAAAACATACATAAACCATAAATACATTAAATTTAACTGGGAAGCTAAAACTGTTGCTCATTTTTTACTTGGTAACTCTCACATTATCTCAAAAATATGTTATGAAAGATCATGAGTAAAGGCAGGCTAATAGTCCCTAGCAGTTTATATACTGTGAATCCATGATCTTATGCCTAATTTTAAGGGACTTCAAACATTTCATTACACTTACTTTGACAATATTCAGACCAAATAAATACAACCATTTTGCCACTCTGTAAAAACATGTTTCATTATCATAAATGGTATAATTTATAATTTCAAATACTTTAATTTTTTATCTTATCAAAATACCAACTAAGCTATTGAGTTTTGTGTAAAAAGTCTGTTATTCAGATGTAATATTATATTGTAATTTTAAGACTAGAAATTATAATATTAAGGCTAGAAAGAGACCCACTAAGTTAACATGTAGTGCATACACTATTAATACATAGCTCATTGTAAAAAAAAAAAAAAAAAAGTGACTGTTTTTTAAAGACAATTAATCCATAGTCTGAATTACTTAAACATTTTTAGTTACCATTTGGTATCAATTATACAATAATTATGGAAGGCCAATATTGACTTATGAGCCCTATTTCGAGATTTAAGTGCATATTCAAGGTATATAAATAGATTTTGTAAAATTAATTATTACAGAATAAATTTTAGAGAATTTTGGCATCTTGCTGTTAAAGATATACTCCGTCTCAAAAAAAAAAAAAAAAAAAGATATATAATTAATTTGTTTCTTGGATTCTTTGTGTTTATATAGAAATTAATGTCTCTTTTGTCCTATTAAGAAGGGACTTTAAGGAAACAAGTGAAATCTTAAAACTTTTAATATATTAACAACTTTCAATGTAACTTAGAAAGTTCTGAATTCATAAAGAGAAAGTACACTGAAGGCAATGTGTACTATTTTGGTGACTCAAAGTCATTTTGAATATAACATACGCTATAATATTCAAAGTTTTAACATTTGACTCTATAGTAAATGATCTCAAATAAATATGCATTTATAGTTCTTTGCAATTTACAAAGAAAAAGTTCTTTGCTTTTTAAATTTATAGTTGCTTTTTACAAAAAATTTTATTTTCTTCACATGATGTTTAATTTATTGTTGACAACATGCACTCTATCTTCAGAACCATGACTGGTATCAAACTTTTTTTTTTTTTTTTTCCCAGTCGGAATCTTGCTGTCCGCCCAGGCTGGATGATCTTGGCTCACTGCAATCTCTGCCTCCCGTGTTCAAGTGATGTTCCTGCCTCAGCCTCCCAAATAGATGGGATTATAGGTGTGCGTCACTAGGCCCAGCTAATTTTTGTATTTTTAGTAGAGATGGGGTTTCACCATATTGGCCAGGCTGGTCTGGAACTCCTGACCTTGTGATCTGCACACCTTGGCCTCCCAAAGTGCTGGGATTACAGGCATGAGCCACCGTGCCTGGCTAGGATGAAACTATTTTGTGGTAATCCCAATGTTTTAGTTTACTCAGAGTTAGAGATTAGAGATTCTTTTTTCTCATTTTCTGGTTGAAGTTGCTAGATTCCTCACCTCAGATGAGGGCATTCTGTATATGGTCATTTTTATTCTTCTTAATCAGCTAAAATTTTTTACTTTAAATAACAATAAGGCTATAACTACAAAGTTAATAAAATGTGGCTCTGGCAGTCTCAACTGCTGAAAACCTGCTATATTTCCCTAACTGGAAAAAGATAGTAAGCACATGAAACAAAAACAGAGAATTTTGTGTTCTAGAAAAGCCAAGGCATTAGGAAGTTTAAGTTTTGGCTGTAGTAGAACATTTTGTATACAGCTTTTGAGCTTCTCTAGATAATATACAACCAGGAACTTCCTTGAGTACATTAAACATATATAGAAGATGACTTCCATATCTAAACAAATTTTTTCTTCATATTGGATGCTAGAAATATAGAAGCAAATTTGTAACCAACATTTAAAAGTACATAGGAATGCACTGTGCTAACTTATCACCTCACTTTATTTCAGCTTCTTGTCCTTATTTTACTGACTCATCTTTCCTCTTCACTTAAAATGTATTGTATATTACTATGTGACTAATTATATTTGCCGTACAGATACTACCACATAATCACAATCGATCAATGAAGAGTGTATCTGAAAATATTAATGAATTACATGATCTCCTTTAATTTATGAGGAGATCTTTGAAACATTAAATATTACTTATTGGTTTTATAAGTTACTAGTCACATTCTATTAAAGTTTGACTCATTACATTTTAAAATGCTAAATAAAAATGAACAATATTATTTGAAAAATACTGCTTCTGTATAACAGAGATTATGCATGTTTGCAAACACTTTGAGGGACATGGTATATTTCAGTATGGAATATAGGTATATTTAGAATTCAGTGCTCCTTGTTGATACTTAAGCACTAATCCCATCTCTGGTGGATTCCATAACTCACTTTGACTTCTCACAAGATGTTATCCATGTTGCTCTCTCAGAGAAAGAGGAAGAAACTCATCATTTGTGTAAGTATTTATTTAATTGGCCATTTATTTCATTCACTATCTTGTCTCATAACAGAAAATATGAAATTTCAGGTGAACAAAAATTGGGAACCACTCACCGAAGTAAATTCTATTTAGATAAACTGGTAATGACAACATTAAGGCTGATTAATGGTAAAGATTCTTGTTAGAGGTGATGATTTTTCCACCAGGAATAATCTAATTCCTATTTGAATATCCCAAATTAATTTAAATGTATAATCACTTTACTCTTTCAATTTAATGACAAACTAATATGATGTTACATTTTGTGTGAACTTTTTTGTTGAGAATGTGTGTAATTATTATGGCCTTCTAAGAAATAAAAACAGAAAGCAAAAATGAAATGCTCTCCAGTATGATCTAAATCTCTCACCAATACACTGACATTAAAGATTAATATATAAGTATATAGATTTTCACAGCACTAGATTTATTATTTTAACAATATTTTCTACTTTCACACAGTGATTAAATACTACATTTTTGGCTACGCATGGTGGCTCACACCTGTAATCCCAGCACTTTGGGAGGCCGAGGTGGGCAGATCACAAGGTCAAGAGATCAAGACCATCCTGGCCAACATGGTGAAATCCAGTCTCTACTAAAAATATAAAAATTAGCTGGACATGGTGGTGCATGCCTGTAGTCCCAGCTACTGCGGAGGCTGAGGCAGGAGTATCACCTGAACCTGGGAGATGGAGGTCTCAGTGAGCCAAGATCGTGCCACTACACCCCAGCCTAGCGACAGAGTGAGACTCTGTCTTAAATACATACATACCTACATACATACTATATTTTCTCTGAATTATAGGGAACAAATGCAACTTGATTTTAGAGAACTCTCCATAATTTTCTCCCAGTTTTAGTAAAGTTGTATGCATCTCTCCAAACTGTGAAGTTAGTATGGTAGAATTTATCAACTTGAGCAAAACCATTGCCCTCAAATTAAGTACACTACCATCTGAGAAATTACATAAATGAAGGGCATACATTTCAATATTGTCTTTAAAAACTGCCTTTAAAAATCATATTTATACATTTTAAGACTGTCTCTTTCATTTCTTCTTATTTGAATATTTACTTCTCCTCTCATTAGTAAATTTTTAAAAAGTATAGAATTAGTGCCAAGAAAGTCTTTATCACTTGATTTTACACACTTCTCTGACAAAAGTCAGATGAGAAACATTTAAAACGTACAACATCACAGAAGTCTTACTAACTTACACAATGACAAAAAGATGTTCACTTCAAATGAGTACTTCATCTTTCTTAAACATATTACTATTTTAAAACATATACACACATTCTCTAGCTACAATCAGTGGGGAACACATCACAAAAGCTTTAAAAGTGATGGCCAGGCCACACATGCAATTTTAAACCTGGCCATGCACTTTTCTCAGTATATTCCATGGAAGGCTACATTATTTTGAGAAATGGTGGAAGGAAAATCATAGAAATGCAATATAAAACATAGAACAACGGAATTTTTATTTAATAACCCCATCTTTTCAAGATAAAGTTCATATTTTCACTTATGCTCAGAGCATTGTGAAATAATGATTTGTTTCACCTAGTTAGCCATGTTTCTATGGAAGAACCTCACTAAAATAAGTGGGAATGCTAATTAGCAGAGACTAGTACATTTAAAATTTTCTTAATAATTTGAAATGTGGCCAGGCACGGTGGCTCACGCCTGTAATCCCAGCACTTTGGGAGGCCAAAGCGGGTGGATCACGAGGTCTGGAGATCGAGACTATCCTGGCCAACACGGTGAAACCCTGTCTCTACTAAAAATACAAAAAATTAGCTGGGTGAGGTGGCGGGTGCCTGTAGTCCCAGCTACAAGGGAGGCTGAGGCAGGAGAATGGCATGAACCCGGGAGGCAGAGCTTGTAGTGAACCAAAATCAGGCCACTGCACTCCAGTCTGGGTGACAGAGTGAGACTCCGTCTAAAAATAAAATAAAATAAAATAAAATAAAAATAATAATTTGAAATGTAAGTCACCATGGAATAATATAATACTGATTTCTCTGTGATATAAATCTTCAGTTTAGTATCCTAAAGAGGTCTGGAAGCTGACAGAGAAAACAAGCAAAGCAGCACAGTGAAGCAGGGCCATGCTCTTCACTCACGCACCTGGAGGAACTACGCCAATACCATCATCAACCTCATAATCTGAGATGTCACTATCACTGATTCGCTGAGATCCTGCACAACAGTAAGGCAAACAGATACCTCTGTGTCTGGTTGGTTTATGAAATGTAAAGGACATTGTTAAACTTTTTTTAAAAGTAAATTACATTACTACTGAAAACTTATGAAGACTAATACAGTACACACTGAGCTAATTTTAAAAGAAATGTTTGTTCTCTAAGGATAACATTTTATCAGTATTTTCTCCTCATTACACCAAAGACATATAGAAACAAGGAGACTTTACCGAGTAAGATTTTCGGATTAATTCTTTAATTAAAATATTATACTAAAAGCCTGTAGCACAGTATATACAGTACATTGTTTTCTACACAATTAAGTGCTTTCCTCTGCAGTTCAGAGAGGATAGGGCTGAGTGGAAAGGTTCAGAGACATTTCTTGGCTGGAGCTCTATTCAGCCTGTTTTATGAAAAAACATCAGGGCCCTTTATAAAATATTTATGTTTAGCTCCCCAAGTTAGTCACTATACTTCACTAAACATTGACTTTGAGGAAATTACTGATCAGGGGAACATCAACATGAAATATTTAATTATGTGAGAAAAATAATTTAGTTCCAGATTACCAAAATGAGGCGTCTTTCAGTTGTTAACTTAGAAATGTAGCTATGACTCCAAAATTACTCGATAAGTACAGAAAAAAGTAGCTTTTCCCAATCACTAGATGAATCTTAATAAACATAACCTTCTAATATTTTAAACAATATTTCTTATGAATAACTATTAAAATATTTATGAACTGGCTGGGCATGGTGGCTCTCGCCTGTAATCCCAGCACTTTGGGAGGCCGAGTGGGGTGGATCATGAGGTCAGGAGTTCAAGACCAGACTTGGCCAACATGGCAAAACCCCATCTCTACTAAATACACAAAAATAAATTAGACGGGCGTGGTGGCACGTGTCTGTAATCCTAGCTACTCTGGTGGCTGAGGCAGGAGAATTGCTTAAACCTGTGAGGCGGAGGCTGCAGTGAGCCAAGATCATGCCAACACACTCCAGCCTGGGTAACAGAGTGAGACTCTCTCGGGGGAAAAAAAAAACAACAAAAAAAAACTATGAACTATAAAGTTATTAAGACCTCACATGTAGCAACCCACCAATGATGATAGAAATTATTCCATCAGTCAATAATCAACAGCTCAATTGGCCCTGTGCAAGAATTTTAATTCAGAGGTTTTTGGCTTTCAGCTCTGGAATTACTCTGCTATGCTATATTATTTTCATTGTGAAAATGTAGAAACAGTTTTGCCAAGATTCTTCATAAAAATGAACAATTTTCCAATATTTTGATCTCTAATAAAACATTTGAAAAACAAAAACATCTTGAATTATTAATCACTAATTAGATCATTACAGCATAATTACTTTGTGGCAACTAAAACAACCTTAACCTACTTTGTAGCTTTTTGCTAGAGCTTTCTCCATGAATATGTCGCCTTGGCATGAAAGGTGATGGCTGAGGCAGAGGTAGTGAAGACTCATCATGTGTCTGAAGTTTATACCAATGCGGTTCATCGTCTAAAAGCGCTGTCTCCAATTCTATGAGGATCTGAGAGGGTAATTCTCAAATTAAATCAAGTACCTTTATCAAAACATAATGTAACAGCAATCGTAATAAATATCACAAAACTTTATTAACTATTTGACTTGAGTTTTTAAAATATACATCACCTCTCCAAGAAATTCACTTTCTTCTTCTTGCACTCTGGGTTGGTCCCACACAGTTATTTCTAACATTCGTTCTCTAAAATCTCTACGATGTACATGTGAATAGACAAAAGTTTGATTCCATTTTGGTTCTAGTATTTTCTTTACTGTTTTGGTCCTCCTTTTACTTTTATCACTGAAAAATAAGTATGTTTTGTAAATGAAAAAGCAAGTATTTGCTGCCATCTACTGTAGTCACATGTAAAACTGCCATTGATATTTATATTATTTTAACTTATAACTCATTGAAAGTCTATAAAAAGATACTAGAGTTCAATAATCTAACTTCAATTACAATATAAGCAGCAGTTGTAATTATAGCGACACATACAAGGGTACATTCTAAATGATGTGTCGCTATCAAAGACTAATATGTCTATAAACAAGGTAATAGATTTCTTTTTTAATTGGCAGATTATTTTCAAATATTTCCAACACAAGGCTTGAGGGACTTCCTTTTTCAGAGATAATGTACTTTTATCTCCTCAGAAAGAATTATCTATTATGTTTTTTAAAAATATCCCAAAAGAGAAAATTCTACCTTTTCTATTAGTATAGATTTTAGGATTTTTCTTTTTTTCTAAAATTATTCACTACCTTCTATCTGGAAGAAAATACATTTTTACATAGGGATTTCGAGGACGCCCATCTACTCTAGCAGGTAGATCTGTTGCTTGCAGAACATTTACAATCAGCTGGTGTCCCACTTTATCATACCACAGTTTCACCTAGAAGCAATGAGGAAAGGAATTATTTGTAAAAATCATGAAGCATTACAATTTTACGTAAAACAAAATTAAAGTTATATTTAAAGGAGGAAATTTTGAATTACAATATAATGCAAAACAGATATTTCTAAAAACATACCAATTTGAAAGCATAAACACACAGAACTTTACTTTGCTCTTTGAGTACTTTAAACATAACGTAAAACTGGCAGGCCTTCAGTGTTACTGTACATTCTCACATATCATTTTATAAAATAAAACTAATAATAATTTTTCCAAAAAACTAAGGGAAGAGGGAGATATAAAATCATTACTATTGTTCTTAAATGTTAAAAATAAGAGTCTGAGGATTATATGTGTCTAAATGATTATAGCGTGACTAAATGCTTTTTCTGGTGTCACAGGTAGTTAAAATAAAAAAAAGAGTTTGGATATTAGGAATAAGACATACAAAGAATTAGAAGAGATCATAAAACATATTTACTGTGGGCCTATTTTATACAGGCACTGCTAAGTATTTCCTGGTATTTTTTCTCACATTTTTTTTTATTTTTTGGAGACATGGTCTCACTCTGTCACAGGCTGGAATGCACTGGCATGATCATAGCTCACTACACAGCCTCAAACTCCTGGAACCAGCAATCCTCCCAGTTCAGCCTCCCAAGTAGCTGGAACTACAGGTGTGCACCATCATGTCTGGCCATTTTTTAAACTGTTTTATAGAATTGGGGATATTGCTATGTTACCCAGGCTGGTCTTGAACTCTTCAGCCTCTCAAAGTGCTGGGATTAAAGGCCTGAGCCACTGCACCAAGCCCTCATTTAATTTTTAGAATTAACCTATTACACGTTATTTTTCATGAGAGAAGGAGGAAAAAACAAAGGATACAATACACAAACGATATCTTCAAACTACAAGAAGGCCAAATGATATTTCTATTAACCAAGATTTCATGACAGTAGACCAAAGAATACTGGGGAAGTAACATACTAAAATCCTGCCAAACTCATAAGAATTGGATTTTATCAGTCATTACAGTATCTGCCCTGGCAGTGGTGATGACACTTTAACAATGTCATCACCTTTAATTTTTTTCCTTTAATTTAGAAGTTACTTCTCATTCTATGTTTGAGTAAGCATATGCTGTTAATGGGTATATGTTAGAACATATCTGAGAGTCATCATAACAAAATAAACTAATTTAACATAGGATTAGCTTTTCATGGTAAGGCACAGATTAAGAATTCAAACCTGGATCTGTCTGATTCCCACTTGATACCTAAGATGTGGTTTTCACAGAACCAGAATAGGTTTCCATCCTCTTTTAAAATATGTGGAGAATACAAGAGATTTACACATACACTGAAGAAAAAGATGGCAGGGCAGATAAACCCAAAGGGTATTACAAAGATATTCAATATACTAAAAATAAAAGTTAAAACCATAAAAGCCCTAGAGAAATAAGCTTATATATATCTTCTCTGTCTCATTAAAACCAAGAGAAAACCACAAAGGCAGACCACAGAAATCCACACATTATCAGAGGAGCAAAAGGTCATTTTCTGTATAACAACTTGAAACAAATAGTCTGAAGTCCTTAAATTATAATATCAACATAACATTTTCCAACATAATCTACAAATATATGGCTCTTCATTATACTTAACCCTAGTTTCTTCACTCCAGGTTTCCCCAGATCACATAATAAGGCAATAGTGAGAAAATGGTAGCTTTTTCAGAGAGCTTTCAGTGGCAATGAAGAGTTTTGCCAAATGCCTTAGGAAGTTAAAAAGAATATTCCAAATTTAGGCTCTTCAGGCTCTAGGCTCATAAGGTTGTTACATAAATGGGGCATGAATTCCTAATATTATGTGTAAATAATTATTTACCTTAGAAACTTTTACACCAAAAATATGAATATTTACTTATGTTACCATTCATCAATTAATGTTCAGAGTATCTGGCACATTGCAAGCACTCAGTAAGTATTTCTGAATAAATATATGAATAAAGGAATAATTAAAAAATTCATGAAAAACTAATGAAGTAGATTATGGTGTTAAATGACTATGTATTGCAGGCTTCAAGGAAAGGGGAACGTATTTAAAGACAGACTCAGACAGTATATGCAAATACTAACAGTCTCCAACATGTACAAAAAATACATACAGAAAGTTGCCCTGGTAAGACTTGTGGGGCATCTTTTAGAGCTCCAGGACTTGTTGGAGAAATAACAGAAATAGAAGGCCTTTCCATCTTCTGAGATTCAAAGGAACTTGAACCTAAAATAAGAAAAAAAGGTAGTATTTGTAAGTGTAGAAAATATTTTTAATAAAATGTTAAATGCATCCGTATTTGCATAAAACCATAATTACTACCACTGATAACAGAACCTACTTTTAATAGGGTAGATTTTGTCTTCAGTTAATTGTCTATTTAAGAAATATTAAGAATGATATAATGAAGTGTTGTGCTTATTTCAATTGGAAAGAATTGATCTACATTTCTGGAGTGCATGGTATTACACAGACTCTTGTATGACTTCACATATGGGTAAAGGTCTGCTTCAGCGATAAGGAAGATAGTTCCTGTTAACACTAATTATCTTGCCTAAAGTTCTTACTGAGAAATTAAAACGAATGCATACATAATATAATTTATGAACCACATCTAAACCAGATTTTGTCATTGTTTTAAAATCAGATATACCATCTATCTTAGTTTTGATCTTATAAATGAGTATCTTGAACCTCTGAAAATGCTACTTCAAGTAATTCACGACTAGTGATTTGCTTCAACTTCACACGAAGGAGGCTGGGTCTCCTCTCGGCCACTTGGTGGAGTTCTTCACTGTTCAAGTATACCCTGACACACAGAGCAATATAGAGTGTTTATAGAAGGCTATTAATCTAGAAAGTATAACCTTGAACTCACCACCATTCAAACTTAGCCAATGCTTCATTGAGAAATACTGTTTATGAAGCATTGCCTGAGTATGTGCAATGCACACATTTTTTCTATAACTACAAATTAATTCTCATGTCATATTTTGTGCCCTCCAAAAACTGTTAGTGATAAAAAACAGCTCTATAAAATTGTTACTGTGTGTATTTTCCCAGGTATATTTAAAATACATTTCCTTGAGTCTCACTACAGGAACGCTGTTATTTCTAATAATGCTTGTTTGTAATATTATGGCAATCAGTGTATTTTTTAATCATATCAATAATATAAATTATGCAATTAGTCCCACTTCTTCTTTGTATTGATCATCAGAAAGCTCAAAGCCAAAACTGGGTACACCTCTAGCAGAACATGATGGTATGCATTTTAGATGATAACCTAGCCTAGTGTCTGTTTCCTTGTTTATCCTACTTTCATATTTTCTTCTCCCTTCTAATCACTATCACTGGTTTTCCCCTAAATCACCTTTTATTCTCTACTTCTATAACCTGGGTTCTGTAAGAACATCTCGGGAATCAAGTCCAAGTATTAACTTAATTCCCATCCATTGCAAAGAAAATACTTGGGTCACTTCTGCATTATCACTGAAAACTTAATTGTCTATACTTTATTGCACACAATATCATCTTCTCTCATACAGAAATGACTTTAATTCCCATATAGATAACTCCTTCAACCCTCTGGTTTCACAATCCCTTGACCCATTATGTTTAGTGAAGTTTACCCATTCATTTCTAAAAACAATCCACACACTTTGTTATTGTCAGGCCTCTGGGCCCAAGCCGAGCCATGGCATCCCCTGTGACTTGCATGTATATACACCCAGATGGCCGGAAGTAACTGAAGAATCACAAAAGAAGTGAAAATGCCCTGCCCCTGCCCTAACTGGTGACATTCCACCACAAAAGAAGTGAAAATGGGCCAGGCACGGTGGCTCACGCCTGTAATCCCAGCACTTTGGGAGGCCGAGGCGGGCGGATCACGAGGTCAGGAGATTGAGACCATCCTGGCTAACACAGTGAAACCCCGTCTCCACTAAAAATGCAAAAAATTAGCCGGGCGTGGTGGCGGGCGCCTGTAGTCCCAGCTACTCGGGAGGCTGAGGCAGGAGAATGGCGTGAACCCGGGAGGCGGAGCTTGCAGTGAGCCGAGATCGCACCACTGTACTCACTCCAGCCTGGGTGACTGACCCAGACTCCATCTCAAAAAAAAAAAAAAAAAAAAAAAAAGAAGTGAAAATGGTAGGTCCTTGCCTTAATTGATGGACATTACCTTGTGAAATTCCTTTTCCTGGCTCATCCTGACTCAAAAAGCTCCCCCACTGAGCACCTTGTGACTCCCACTCCTGTCCGCCAGAGAACAACTCCCTTTTGACTGTAATTTTTCTTTACCTACCCAAATCCTATAAAACGGCCTCACCCTTATCTCCCTTCGCTGACTGTCTTTTCAGACTCAGCCTGCCTGTACCCAGGTGATTAAAAAGCTTTATTGCTCACACAAAGCCTGTTTGGTGGTCTCTTCACACGGACGAGCAAGACAGTTATTTGGTAATACAATTATTTGTTAAAGTGCCTACCTAGTTTCTTCACTAGGCTGCTCTTGAGACTGAGCTGCTTAGCAATCAAACTGAATAATCCAGTATCACAATAAATGTTTATGTAAATAGAACTATTCCTGATATATTAAGCTCTGTAAGGGTCCTGACTGTTATGATGCTGAAGAGTATTCCCAGTAAAGATTTTTTTTTTCTTTAAACCACATAAAAAAGTAGAGGAAGAAAAATCTTAAAGTAGAACTTCTTTGGATTTCCAGTTACTGGCATCATTGCCAACATCTAGTACCAATGGAGACATCTTTAGTATAGGAATCCCAATTCATTATATCAAATAACTAAAGAAAATTAGAAATCTTTACTTTCAATTAGTTCAATACTTTTATAGTAACAAAGAAATCTTATACTCACTGGACTCCAGCGGAGGGTGGGAGCTCTCAGGAATCCGGGGAATGTCACTAAAAGAAACAGGATATGGTGAAAATCCCATTAGCTAAATGACCCTGCCTGAGGCAATCATAGCCCATTTTATGTGATGTGAAAAATCCTGCTGGGTCTTTACAGGTGTGGAAATGAATAGGAGTTACTATTAAGGCAACTACTAATGTGCATGAATGTCAAACACCACACAAAAAAAAACTGCAATAAAAAAGTTTTTATATATTTAAGAGCAAAATACTTTAACATGACAACAATCAGACTAATATTGTGGTTAAAATCACCACAATATTTTTACTACCAAAACAGCAGGTTTGGAAATAAAAAATGTTAAAGGTAACACTTTCCTTCAATTCTAGGAAATCAAAATGACACAAATTTTACAAATCAGTAATATGCTTTACAAACACATCTGAAAGAGTTTACTGAGTGAAAGGGATGGGAACATCTCAATAAAAAAATGATATGGTGAATATCATGGGCAAAGTTAAATGAAAAGGATGAGTTGCTTTGGAAAGTAAAAATGGTTCAAGCTTGCAACAAAAAAGCCAAATTATTTTATATATGTGAATATATAATACATATGCACATATATGCCCTTTATAGAGATCCATATCTCTATACTGAAGTTAGCTAAATATATGGCTATTTACTATATGGTTAGAAAGTGACTTGTGAGACCACCCATTCCTGCCACACTGATAAATTACTCTGAAGAAATATATGTACTATAGTCTCAACTTAATCCATTACCCACTGTGCCCTTAAGAACCCTAGATCACCTTGGCTTAGGTATTATACTGCATAGGACTATATTACTTCTCATTTTTCAAAGATGTTTTAATATCAATTTAAGAAGATTAACAATATGCAAGTATTAACATGACATATTAAAGCAGACTGGAGTTAGCTAGTCCCAACAACATTATCGGCATATTTTTTAAGAATTTCTAACCACTTACCTTATGACCTAACTTCACTTTTTTTTTCACTTTTTGGGGGAATGAAAACAAAAGAGTTTTCCCTGTTTGATTGTTCTCTGGAGTTGTCATTTTGACTATTTTGTGCAAAGTAATTCTCATAACCAACTATAATTTATACTTCTTAAAAATGACAATTCGGCCTAAGTTGTGTATTTTATATATTTTATTATATATTTTTGTATGACTATACATTTATATAAAGTCATTTGAATGAATTTATAATTAAGAGACTAATTTATAATACCTAAAGCACACAAAAAATTATATTCTGCTACTTTCTTCTAAATTAATGTAAGCAAATAAAAGTAAATTGTAAAAAAAATCGAGGAACAATCAATTTTTAGATAGTATAACTTCTTAAAAAATCAGCTTCATAGTCCATTATGGAATCAGAATTTGAAACTCTAAAGCCAGGTACAAACTTTGGAATTTATGCGTCTTGTGAAAAAAGAATGGTGGCGAAGTTGTTGAAAATATGTCAAAGTGACTTTTAGTTAAAATTTATTCATGTTAATTGCTTCAGTAATATTTTCAGGCATAAATTTCCACTGGATGTTTACATATCCAGTGGAATTCTTTATTAGTTCTACCTACCAGTTAGGGAACAATTAAAAGCATAAAGGTCAAAGATATTGTATTTGGTGGGTTCACAAAAAAAGTCAATACCTCAAGATGGCTGATGCCTCTTAGTGTGTACTGATCAATGTGATTGCAAGTTATATTTAGAATGATTCCTGAAATCACTATGCCACTAAATTATGAATATTTTCTTTTTCCTTTAATTATAGTTGCTAAACAGAACTACATTAAATATTATTATTAAAACACAGCTC
Source organism: Macaca mulatta (assembly GCF_049350105.2). Classification (NCBI taxonomy): domain Eukaryota; kingdom Metazoa; phylum Chordata; class Mammalia; order Primates; family Cercopithecidae; genus Macaca; species Macaca mulatta. The sequence continues at coordinate 113,408,355 of NC_133409.1, forward strand.
TCTAGCCTGGGTAACAGAGCAAGACCATGTCTTAAAAAAAAAAAAAGAAGTAGCTAAAATTATTTTTCTAGGATTCTAATAATGTATTTATTAGAAAGCTGGTATCACCTTTGATTCTGATTCAATTATAATCTTTGTATTCCACATCCTTTGACTTCTATAATCTATAAACTATAATTTTTGTATTCTATGTTCATTTCAATTCTATAATCTATAATGTGTTTAGAATTTGGCTGTGTAGATGATTACTTCTTAATTAATTTTCATAAAAAGTAAAAATAATGTTACTCCAGTCTACTTTAATTGTCTGTTACTTTTTTAAGTCACCATGAATCAGTTCTGTTTTAGTTGTTGACTTTTAAACCACTATATATTTGAAAGTATTTGGCAAGTGCACAATGCTTGATTCTAAACTTTAGCTTTCATACTTTTGATTCATTTTCCAATTTACTTACCTCTTTTCCAGCCTTATATTTACCTCAGCACTAGAACATACGTCATGTAAAACTAGCATAAATCGTAGTATTGTTATTTTAAAAGTCTACATGGAAATGTACAACACTTTTGCAAATGTCTTCAGTGTTCACTCTTAATAATCACCAGTTAAAATTGGTTAAAAGCTTGCCTTTATTTTAGAGTTTTATATATTAATATTATTTGATATATGATCATACATTTTCATTCTTTGAGAATTATGATAATTATATTTTCTTGTATGTTTTGCATTGACATATATTCGAGAGGCCAATACAAATTAAAGGTTAGCACTTTTTCAACATAAAAAGCCTTGAAGTAATGGCTGTATTATATTTTGGAGAATAGGGAAAAAAAGAATCATTTCCAAGAATACATTTAAACATTAAGCCAAGTATAATAAAACAGTTCAAAATGTCTTTAAAAATTACAGACTGGCAAAATGAATATTTATTTTGGACCATGTGGGTTTGCCAAAAAAAGGTAATGATATGGGGAAATCTATATACATACATAGAAAATATCCCACTGGCTATAGATAATTAAATTGTACAGAAAATTGAGGTTTTAAAAATATCATTATGACCAATTAAAATGTTAAAATATTTAATACTACTTGCTTGATTTTAAATAAAAGTTGAAATTACTCACGGGTAAAGAGACAGAAAAAAATGTTCTATTCTTTAGTAGAATAATAAAAAGTTCATGTAGACATATGAAATCATTAATATTTTAAATAACACAAGGAGTTTGTTAATGTCTCTCTTAAAGGAAATACTACTTATTAAATTAGAATTACTTAAATATATCTGCCATTAAAAGAAAATTTTACTTTATATTTCTCTTGCAAAAAGTACATATTGATATTTTTTGATATTACAATTATTAAAGTGTGGAGCTTCTAAAATGTAGTGAAGTAAACTCAGTATTCCAGTTAAAAAATTAAGAAATTTTTAATGATCTAAAAATGTATGCCCATAATTGATGAAAAAACTATCCATGTTAACATGTACTGTATGAATGTATAAAATTCTTTTTAAAACCCTACTAATACATGTAATTTACTAAACTTAAGAAGTAAGTTTTTTTAGCCTTACCCAATAGGCCTTGAAACAATAATTTCAACTTGAGGTTCTGATTTTGATTCTAAAATAATGTTGTAAACTTCTTCATTTGTAGCTCCCGGCAGGGGTTTACCATTCCATTCTAGAACTTCATCCCCTTGAATTTAAAAAAAAGGGTATTTTTTTACCTTATATATTCTGTTTATTTTTCGTATCTTTTCTCTTTTTTAACAAAGAAATGCAAAACATATACAAATAGTTTAATTGTCTAGGCTCTGCTTTCAAAAGCAAATTGATTGCCATATAATGTCAGCTAAATGGTTCTTCTAAACACTTTTTCTTTTCTTTGTTTTTCTTTTTTTCCCCCAGAATATTATTGGTGACTGGAAACAGTACAATACAAAACTACCTTTGTCTTTTGAGATATACCAGAAATCATATAAAAATAATCTCATGCTATGGGATGGAATTAGCACAGCCTATTTGGAAACATTAAAAAATAATAATTAGCAGCATGCCCTCTATATAATAAATGTAGGCGGCTCTATTTTTGAAATATTCTTATTAAACTGTGCATAAATCCTGTTTTATTTTTGGAAGAAAGAGCAATTAATATTTGTTAGCATGAATTTCCCAATTACAAGTCATGCTTCAATGTCTTCACCAGATGCACAACAGAATAAAAATGCATGAAAGGATTTGAATTCACACCCATCAGTTAACGCAGGTAGCTATGGCAAAATTACAAAGCAAGCAGATGTAAAACTGTTGCATGACAGTTAACCCACTTCCAGATGTTCAAAACACATATATACTATACATAATCTATATTGTGAACATTAAAGTACAAGTAGAAAACACTTTAACAAAACATTAATATAGTATGTAGTAGTTTGTTAAATATTCTAAGATTAATCAAAGGGAGCTAAAAGATGTTGCGTTAAAAAAATACAGGCTAACAACTTATAGTTATTATTTTAACTACGGTTTTCACACCATAGGTCACGTGAAAAAAAAACTATTTATTTTCATAAATATTTAAGAAGTTGTAGTACCAAATGGTTCTCTGCCTTAGACCCTTCAATTCAAAATGGTAGTCTCAGCTGAAATATTCCAACCTCATTGATGCACTGAGGTGTCTTAATTTGTTGATGTTTATGCTTATTTTGTTGTTCTCAGTATCTAGAACATTTTATGAGCAAAGTAAATTTGTGTTGACATACTGGGTCAATATCATCAGTGTACATTTTACAGCCAAGTATAAGCATAAAATCTTTTCAATGTGTAGCTAGAATTTTTTTAATAAAAGTAGGAAAATTGCTTTGCTAGTATTACTTTAAAGTAATTATATTTTCCAGTTGTTTGCTCACTGAAGAGTAAAAAGCAAATATGTGAAAAGTACATGATGCTGCTTTGGTTTGGTAAGATACTATGGTAATCACCAATTCTTTTTTTTTTTTTTTTGAGACAGAGTTTCACTCTCGTTGCCCAGGCTGGAGTGCAGTGGCGTGATTCGGCTCATTGCAACCTCCGCCTCCCAGGTTCAAGCAATCCTCCTGCCTCAGCCTCCTGAGTAGCTAGGATTACAAGCATCCACCACCATGCCCAGCTAAGTTTTGTATTTTTAGTAGAGACGGTGTTTCACCATGTTGGCCAGGCTGGCCAGGTCTCCTGAACTCAGGTGATGCATCCGCCTCAGCCTCCCAAAGTGCTGGGATTACAGGTGTGAGTCACGGTGCCCGGCCACCAATTCTAATAGACTGCCCTAAGCTGTTACCTAGAAAAGCTTTTCAAATAGGCAATGAACATACTTCACTGTAAAAAAAAGAAAAAAAAAAGAAAAGAAAAATGATAATTACAAATTTATAATACATCAAGAGTGCCTTCAAAATTTTTTGACCAAGAAAAGAAACAAAGTTGACATCATGGTCCTGTACATATATAATATGAACACTATATATACGTGTGTGTGTGTATATATACACATTCATATTATATGAGTACATACATATATATATACACTAAAAAATTTGTAAAACAATACTTACCCTGATTTTTCTATTTTATTATGTTCTACTTCAATTTTTTAAAGTGGTAGGTGCAAACGATTAAATTGATTTTACTACCCAATAATAAGTTGCAACCAGCAGTTTGCAAAAGCACTGCATTTTAAAACTCTCCTTTTCATAAGCAGCAACCTGGACACATAACTTTTAATATAAATTAACTTAATACATATGCTTATTTATTTACAGATTAATAATTCCTAAACCAGAATGCTTTTTTTTTTTAACATTATTTATGTGTAGATAATCAAGCAGGGATGTAGACAACAAGGGTACAAAGATGAAAATGACATTTTATTGGTCTTTAAATTTGGTCATGAAGAAATGATACAGAAACAAATAACTTTAATAAAATATTTTATATGCAACAATAGAAGTTCATTTGAGAACCAGAAATAGAGTCAAGTGGTGCCAGGAACATAGTAATTAGTTATTGTTCCAGGTGAGATATTAGGAACCACTTTAGAATTAAGGCAACTTCAGATGAATTGTGAAGGATGGAAAGGCCTTCAACAGGAGGAGTAGAAAACTAGGTAGACAAGAGTCATTGACCACGTCTTCTAGGTGGGAAACAGCCTGACAGGAACCTACAGGTGGACCAACATCCTGGACAGCTGAAAGTGTTAGTAGAGGACAAGGCTACAGAGCTTTGACTTGAACAAATGATAACTAGGAAACACTGAAGGATCTTCATAATAAAGAGAGTGTCAGTGTCATTTTTGTGTTTTACAAGGTTAAATGAAGTAGCAGTACAGTGCATAGACTTGAAGCGGGGCAGTACTGGATAAAGATATTGCAAGATTAAAGCAAGATTGCAAATGTTAAATAAAAGTCACATTGATTTTTTAAAAACTGGCTAAAGATGTTTATATGCAAATAATTCTATTTGCAAATATGCAAATATTTAGTCAGTTCCTAAATTATAATGTAAATCAAATAGGATATATGATTGAGTCTGTAAAATCACTTTACTTTCTTCAAATACATAAATTGCTTAGAATGAAAAGTACACTTGTCTGCTTTATAGTTAAGCTGAGCTTTTAACATTTCAGATTTAAGTTTCTCGGGCTCTTGGCTCTTGAAATGAATCATTAACAGATATTTTATATAGAACACCCCTCTTCTTTTACTTCCTAAGTAACTTCCCATTAAAACATAATAATGTGTGTATAATGTGTATATAATGTTTATAATGTGGTCTGCAAACTCAGGTTTCTGTAGTTAAAGTTATCTTACATTAGCCAACAAGAGATTCTCAGACTTTCTGAGGCTTATTTTTGAGTCATTAGATAAACACACACTCAGTTTACTGACACAATAAACCCTGAATGAGTTATTTTCCTACTGAATCATAACTGGTACTTCATAAGAAATAACAGTGTAACATATCTCTATACATATTCAAAGTCATATAGCAGATGGAGAAAAATCCATCTGTATGGAGTTTTCTTCCTATACACCTGCACAGCAAGTCCTTGTCAAATTAAAAAAAAAGAAAAAAAGCCGGGCACGGTGGCTCACGCCTGTAATCCCAGCACTTTGGGAGGCCGAGGCGGGCGGATCACAAGGTCAGGAGATCGAGACCACGGTGAAACCCCGTCTCTACTAAAAATACCAAAAATTAGCCGGGCGCGGTTGTGGGCGCCTGTAGTCCCAGCTACTCGGGAGGCTGAGGCAGGAGAATGGCGTGAACCCGGGAGGCGGAGCTTGCAGTGAGCCGAGATCGCGCCACTGCACTCCAGCCTGGGCGACAGAGCGAGACTCCGTCTCAAAAAAAAAAAAAAAAAAAGAAAAAGAAAAAAAAATAAAATGATTTTGAATGGATATCCTGGTTAACAAACACACTGAAAAGTCTTTAAGAGTCCTATAATATTTTGCCAAAGTTTTCAAGAATCACTAACTTAAGGTTTAAAAGTTAAGACTATCACCTGGAAATGTAGTCTGTGTTATGGGTTATTAATCTTTAATTCCACAGCTTAGCCAACTGTGTTTCCTTTATAGTTGTCTGGCAAATAAACAGCCATCTAACAAAAATATTTCTCCTAAGCTCTGCAGTAAAGTCAACTGGAAGAAATATTTTGATGTGATTTTAACAAAAATGAAAAGTTAACTATTTACTAAAAATATATTTTAAAATGTGTTACTATTTAAAATATGATACATTAACATATATTAAATAATTCCATTGTGCCATGTTCAGTTATAGGGCAACAAAAATAAATTTCTAAATACCAAGAGGCAGCACATCTGCATGAGTACAGTATATGCCACTTTTAAATTAACTAATATTTTATTATACAATCTGTGTAAGAAATGTTATAATGATTATGTTTTACTAAAAACACTGCTCCTGAATAAGTGTTTCAGGACTGCTCTGAAAAATTTGGTAATTACTGTAGCTTAAAATATAAACTAAATAACTAAATAGTGATATAATTTTTTTTTCACAAATTGTTTTAGATTTCAACTTTTGTAGCAATATTATGATGTCATCTCCAAAAATGAGTAATTCTTCTATATTTTACATCTTTTCATTTTTATATAAATAAAGAAGATTCCTATCCTTACTCTCCAGATTGCTGCTGATGTAGAGTTACCTACTATTGCAATTGGTAAATATTTATATCAGGAAAAAATCTGTATTCATGCATTAAAATTTAGTGACTTCATTGATACATATATACATATATATATGTATGTATGTATGTATAAAACTAACCCCAAATTGAAAACCACCAACTCATGTTCATGTATGGAGAAAACACTGTTTAAATATTAAAAAAAGAAACTTTACCTGCTCTTAGGTGTCCAACTACATCTGCTAGGCTACCCTTCTTTACTTTGGTGATGAAAGCACCAAGTCGTCCTAAGTCAGTCATTTTTCCTCCAACAACCTGGATAATTACAAATTTATAAGTTTCCAAGACTCATACCAAAACATAAGCTTATTAGTTTGAGGAATTAATCCTACATTCTTTTATGATGAACTTGAAATTGCATGTAGAAACATTAATGAAGCGAAACACATTTTTTTTTTTTTTTTGAGATGGGATCTTGCTCTGTCACCCAGGCTGCAGTGCAGTGGCATGATCACAGCTCACTGCAGCCTCGACCTCCCAGGCTCAAGTGATCCTTCAAATTCTGCCTACCAAGTAGCCTAGACCACAGGCATACACCACCATGCCCAGCTAATTTTTAAAATTATTTGTAGAGACAAGGTCTTGCTATGTTGCCCAAGCTGATCTTGAACTCCTGGGCTCAAGTGGTCCTCCTGCCTTGGTCTCCCAAAGTGTTGAGATCACAGGTGTGAGCCACTGGCACTTCACTTACATTTTTGATTAAGGTAGCTGGGAGAACAGTTTTGAAAAGAAAACATCTCATATTTGAGATGACTATGTGTCCTAAGGAAGTTTGGGTACTGATTTCTTTCTTTCTTTTCATGTACAGATTTCTTTCTCTCCCCACCCCTCCCTCCCTTCCTCTCTCTCTCTTTTTCTTTCTTTCTTTCTTTCTCTCTCTCTTTCTTCTCTCTTTTTTTTTTTTTGAGACAAGGCCTCACCCTGTCACCCACAGAGTGCGCTGACATGATCATAGATGGCTGCAGCCATGAACTCCCAGGTTCAAGTGATGCTCCCACCTCAGGCTCCCAAATAGCTGGGACTACAGGCATGTGCAGGCACTACAGTCAGCTAATTTTTTAATTTAAATTTTGTAGAGAAGGGGTCTCACTATGTTGACCACGCTGGTCCCAAACTCCTGGGCTCAAGCGACCCTCTCACCTTTGCCTCCCAAAGTGTTGAGATTAAAGGCATGAGTCACTGCACCTAGTCTGTACTGATTTCTTAAAAGCGAGCTTGTCCAACCCCCTGTCAGTGGGCCACAAGTGGCCCGGGATGGCTTTGAATGTGGCCCAATACAAACTTGTAAACTTCCTTAAAACATTATGAGGTTTTTTTTTTTTTTTAGCTCATCAGCTGTTGTTAGTGTTGATGTACTTTATGTGTGACCCAAGACAATTTTTCTTCTTCCAATGTTGCTCAGGGAAGCCAAAAGATTAAACAGCCCTGTCTTAAAGTGACCTAACAATAAAAGGGCACCATAAATAATGCATATACTTAGAAAACAGGTGCCAGGTCTTCCTCACTTAGTATCAAACAGCAAGTGTTTGACAGTTTACATTAAAGTTCATTTTTCTTTATCATTCAAATTCATGTGTACCATTTGAATTATTATTTCTACATGAAGATAATATCCCATTGTCAATATCAGATCTTGATCAGATCTTGATCTCTTCTGTGTATCTGTAGTAAAATGTAGGTCTATGACCATAAAGACTAGATTCAAGCCAAGCAAATGACATTTGGGGGAAGCAATTTACCATTGTGCAAAGCCTAATAGCCTAAATGCATCTCTGCAGCTGACCATCTCATCTGAAATATGTATCTAGGCCCATAAGACTATCAAAATCTGAGTTTTATTATAGAATATTTTAAAATCTATGTTTAAGTTCTTCCAATGCAGGGGCTCAAATATATATAATTTAAAATGAAGAGAATATCACCAAAAGTTGAGATTCATCCACAATTCTTTAGTGGCACACCCATTAGTGGAGGTAATCAGAATTATTTCACACAGGAGTAATTAACGGTAATAATCAACAAGAGAGCACTATTAAGTACATTAATTTAAAAAAATTCTTACAAAACTCTTGTAATTAGAAAGTGATCCCTTTAATGTTCATGTTGCTGCTCAAGTTACAATAAAAGTCCACATCATCTATGCTACTTTCCATTTAAATCTTAATGCAAGAAATCATCCTGAACTTTATAGTCAGAAAAAAATACATTAGTTTCCCTAAAGTTTATTCAATTTTCCTAATACATCTATATGCTATATCAATAAAATTATATAAAATATTAAAATGACATTTAAAAATCATTGCCAGAAACTCTGATGAATGCAGACCATAGTGTAATTCACCCTTTAAGAAACATTTTAAACCAGCATACTTACTTTCAGACCCAGCAATGCACCCGATTCTTTGGGCATGGTTGTTCTCTTGTTAAGAATAACACGTCCAATTAATCGGTCCCCCTCTTTAGATGGCTGCCACGTTACAGGATGCTGTTAAAACATGAACGAGTTTAAAAAGTAACATATACAGAGTAGAATGCATTCAGCTATAAAAAGAATGAAGTCTTGTCATTAGAGGTAACATGGGATAGAACTGCAGAACATTATGTTAAGTGAAATAAGCCAGGAACATGTTAGTTCCTGCATGAAAGTTAAACACTGCATATGCTCACTCACATGTGGAAGCTAAAAAAAAGTTGATGTCGTAGTAGTACAAAGTAAAATAGAGGATAATAGAGGCTGGGAAGGCAGGGAGAAGGGAAGGATAGGGATAAATTTGTTAAAGAATACACAATTACAGCTATATATGAGGAATAAGTTCTGGTGTTCTATAGCACTATAGGATGACTATAGTTAATAATATATAGTTTCTAAAAGCTAGACGGAGGACATTGAATGTCCCCAATACAAAGAAATGATAAATGTTTAAGGTGATGGATATGCTAATTACCCTGACCTGATCACTATACATTATATGTCCTGAAACATCACTATGTACTGTATAAATATGTACAATTATTATGTGTCAATTAAAAAATAAAATATAAGACAAATAATAGGAACAACTGGCAGAGTAACTTAGAAATCGTTATTGAAAAATATTTTCATTTATAATATCAACCTAAAAATATTTTTAAATCCTAAGGAATTGATAAATAAACTGGGCATATCCAGACAAAAATATTATTCAATGGTATAAACAAACCAAAAAGCATCACCAAGCCACAAAACGACAGCGAAGAACTTTAAATGCATATTGTTAAGTGAAAGAAGCAAATCTGAACAGGCTATAAATTGTATGATTCTAACCATGGGACATTCTGGAAAAGGAAAAACTACAGAGACAATAAAAAGATCAGTGGATGTCAAGGACTTAGCGGAGAAGAAAGGAGAGAGGGATCAATAAGTGGTGCCAGGGATTTTTAGAGCAGTGAAACTATTCGGTGTGATACTGTAATGGTGGATACATGACATTATAAATGTGTTAAAACCCACAGAATGTATAACATGAAGTATGAACCTAATGTACACTATGGACTTTGGTCAATAATAATACATCAATATTTGCTCATCAGTTGTAACAAATAGACCACACTAATGCAAGATGTTAATAACCAGCTAAACAGGTGGAAAGGGGTGGAGTAAGGAAGTATATGGGAATTCTGTACTTTCTCCTCAAATTTTCTGTAAACTTAAAACTGCTCGAACAGGCCTATTAAACTTTTAAAAAGTAAACAACTTGCTTTCTTTCCTATAGACACAAATTATTAGTTGTAGCATGATGCAATTTCCTCAGTTAAAAGACACTCTAGAGGAAATTTCAGTGGACTCCATCCTTGGCTTATAACTATATTTCATTTGTAGCAGAAATTTATACTAAAAGTTGCTTAAAGTGGTTGGCAAATAAGTATACATTTTAAAATGGTTCTAAAATGGAATTAATTGAAATTTAAAAATATATCTGCTTATATAAAGAAAACTGATTCTGTATGGTGACTTGTTAATGTCAATATCCATAACTCAACATCTCAATCTTTCTTACAGTCATTATTTAATAATCATTTTTTACTTAACTTAAAATTTGTTATAATTATTCAGTAATAACTGCTTTTTTCTTCAAAACTGTACTATCTTAAATGAAATCAATATTTGCCCTTACCAAATGAATAATGGAGCAGATATCACATATCAGACAAAGGACAATGAACGAGCACACACATTCCCTAAACTTCAAACACACTTCCCAGAAAACTTACCGAACTAATAGGTGATGTCTCCCGGCTGTGCCACGTGGCAGGATCCAACCAATAATAATCCAAATCACCTGTGCAATAGAAAAAAGAATGAAAAGTGTAATGGTGTTAAAGAGAAGAGTGTATCACTTTAAGCTTTACTTCTTCAATCTATAAAGTAAAGCGTTATAATATCATAAGCTTGAGCGTGTACATTGCAGAATGATGCACATCTGTGTTGCAAAAGTTGTGACTTGAATCACTGGAATGAATGTATGCTACAAATGCACTTCATACAATGAATGACTACCTTTTTCTCTCATAAATCAGTCTGGAAACACATATAAGTGTACAGAAAATTAATAAAATTGAAATTACTACTACCACAAATGTTGTTATTCAAAAGGTAATTATTGCAATTTGCAAAACTCTATCCTATAATTTAAACTTAGTAAAAATGCCTAATGACTTCCTGAATGCTGATTCATGTTGAAATTCTGTGATAAATTAATAGAAACACTGAGATATTTGCAGAGAAAGCGAATTATATTTCCCCAAAAAAGAAAAATTGATCATTAAATTAAAAGCTACTTTAAGAAGTCTTTGAAGTTTAAAAAAATGACAAAAATTCATCCTAAACACTTCAAGAAAACAAAAGTTCATTGTATCCCTCAATAACCTGACTTAGGTCTTGAAAACTACTCCTCAGGATTCTTCTCTCGTTCATGCCCCAATATCTCATATGGTGGTTCAACCCCTTGTCTCACTCATATTATCCTAAGTGAATCTATTAATATTATACATCTAATATGAGTGAAACATGGAGTTGAACCACCATATTATATATATATGTGTGTGTGTATATATATATGGTGAATATATATATGGAGAAAATATATATGGTGAATATATATATGTGGTGAATACTCAATCTGCAAAAAATTGTTCCTTATAGGCAAAGGACCAAAAGCTGATGTTTCTGGGTAAGGTTCAATGGTGATACTCAACACACTTTATTATGAAAACAGTGCTATCAAGCAGTGCTATTCTATGATATAGAAGCTTTGTAGAACAATGATGTTGAATGGAGAATCTAATTTAATTGGTTTGGTACTGGATAAATATTACGCATAGTCTGTCAGATGATTCCAGTGAGCAGCCAGGACTCTTACAGTATCCTGTAATAAAACGGATGCTACAGATATTGCAGCTTAACAAATTTTGCTTTTTCCAACTTTGGTCATACATAGTTTTGTAGCTATCTACTAAATATTGCCAACAAATGTAAATGTAAAAAACACATTCATTATTTTAGCATACAATACTTGTATATAGTTTAGTATACAATCATACCTCCTTCATATTCTGAATGGCTTCTAATAGTTTTCATCATTACCCATTAAAATATAACACTTTTGCTTAAAGACTTATAAAAAATAAAATCTAAAATCTAAATACTTAGTTGTAAACTATATTTGTTTTTTCTATCCCTGTAATTACTGTTTGAAAGATATTACTGAACTCCTAAGCACTCTTAATTGGTCTTGATAACTCAGATTTCACTATTATTAATGGAATAAGCAACACCCAACAAAACATGCTCCTAAAATATTCAGAATCTAGTATTTCATTAACACAAAACATTTTCCTTGATTATTTTTGTAATAGTTGATTAAAGATATTGACTACCAGATGGCATAGCTGCAAAATGGTAAATTCATGGTATCTGCTTGTGGAGTCAACACAAAAGCAACTTGGTCCTAACAGCCAATGGAATCCCCAAGGAACTAATTCACTATTCCCATTAATTTAGAATCACGAAATATGTCAGCTGCTTGTGTCTATGGAAATGTCTCAAGTTCATAACTAGCCAAGTTCAATGAAGTGTTGTAATTTTGAAAATCATTTTTTGTGAAGGATTTAAAAATTTTTATACTATACCTTGTGAAAAAGTAGATTAAATTTAATAAACACACAACTATCAAGGCAGAAATAAAAGTCAGCTAAATTACACACGAATTTTCTATAAAGAGAACTAGTGTTTTCTAAACCCAGGTCATTATTATTAGAGTATGTAACAAGGCATAAACATGTATCTCTATCTCTATAATTTAGAATTGTGTATCTTATGATGTCTAGTGTTAAAGCACAATGGATTTCAATAAGATCAATCAATGCCAATTAAACAAAATTCCCTTCAAAATAATATACATGCATGATTGAGCACGTGTATGTTAATATACTTAGTAAAAGTAAGTTTTACTTACTTTAATTTCATTCCTCTAATTTCAAATATTAAATATCTATTTAGCAATTTACATGACAGCTCTACTTGACCAAGTGAATGTGCACGTAGTAAAGGAAACCTTATCTGTCCCAAAGCCTTGAAGTATTAGAAAATTTGAACTTCCTGACTATCTCTAGAAGTAATATGCAGCGTATTTTTAATATCATTATAATGAATAATAATAAAAGATGGAATTCAAACCAATTCTAAGATTGGCTCACAGCAACTCACAATAATGAATAGCAATTTCAAATACATACATGTAGTCACCTTCAAAAAGAGATTGTTCTTCCTAGATATTAATAGAATAGATTTCCATTAAAAAAAAAAAAAAAGTAAATTTCACAGACCAAGAATCAGAATTATCTTTCCCACGTATTTGCTGAACCTCTTAAAATATTTTCGTCTTTTACTTTTTTGAGTCCTCTATAGCAGGATGTGAGTTGGAACTAAACGAAACATTGAAGAAAATATGTTTATTGAATGTTTTTACGCACTGCATACACAAAAAGCCAAGTGAGTTCTAAGAACAGGTTTTCAAGTTGAGACAAGGTAAGATATTGACACGTGGACACGTACCATGGTCAGCACACATGAGTTAAATATTGTTTTAGTTACACTGTGATATTAAAAATACACACATTTTAATATTTTACAGGGATATTCATTTGGGAAACAGTCTTCTCATAGACAAGAGTTAAAATCTGAAGTCTAAGAACTAAGATAAACTCTTAAATCTGGATTAATATACTTAAAATACCACTTTGAAACGTTTCTTCATATTTCAGAAGTCTATTTAAGATGGTTCCATGCCTACAATGGAAAAGTATGCTTCCACTTCCCCTAGATTATATACAATAGAGGAGCTAACTTTGGAATAAATAAGCAGTAATTTGCTATACAGGAAGTCCTAGAAAGTCTAATTTCACCTAACTAGAGGTCAGGAATAAGAAACAAATATTATTTAATAGTGCTTATTATCTAGGCATTACAATAAAATGAGAAGATACACTTGTTAAATTTAATCATTAATCATACAATCTATAAAACATTAAAGTGTATTTTATAAATAAATCTATGTGTACTGTTACAAAATTTATATAAATTATCTTTCACAATTGAATTACTGTCATTCACAATTGAATTATTGTCAAAGTTCCTAGCATAGTGAAAATACTGGTCCTCAAATACTTTTTGTTAATTTTATTCTAAATTCAGGCCAATATTCACTCCCTAAACATATCTGAAGGCAAACACTGCATAAAATTAGGTAATACAGATTTTTGTCCCTTGAGCTCAAGGCCTAAAGCAGGGCTAGAGGCCTCTCCAGATCACGGGGCTTCAGCAAGAACGTCTTTAACAATTTTAAGTAACTTAAAATCAAATTTCTTGTTTTGGTTCTAGGACCAAAAAAAGGTATAAATCCTTGGGAGAGTTGCATATTATCTCTAGCCATTAGGAGTTCATTAGCGCTATTGTTTTCTAAATGCATCTTAGAAATTTCACTTTGGATGGCAGCTATGTTTACCACCAAAGATACTCAACATAAATTATAATCAAAGAAATACAAATCAAAACCACAATGAGATAGCATCTCATACCTGTTAGGATGGCCTATTATAAAAATTTAAAAAGAAATCAGTGTTGATGAGAATGTGGAGAAATTTTGGAATCTTTCTACATGGCTGATGGGAACGTAATCAGTACAGTCACTATGGAAAACAGTATAAACGTTCCTCAAAAAATTAAAAATAGAACTACCATAAGGTCTAGCAATACCACTTCTTATCCAAAGGAATTGAGATTAGAATCTCAAAGATATATCTGCATTTCCATGTTCACTGCAGCACTATTCACTATAGCCAAGAGGTTGAAACAATGACCACAGACAAATGAATAAAGAAAACGTGGTATAAACATACAACATAGTATTACTAAGCCTTGAAAAAGAAGGAAATCCTGCCATTTTTGACAACATGGATGAAACTTGAGAATACTGTGCTAAGTAAGCCAGATAAGGAGGACAGTGTTATACAAGGAATATAATGAGGAGTATAAGTAGTACTATATGAGGAATCTAAAATAGTCAAACTCATGGAAACAGAGAATAGAGTGGCAGTAGCTAGCAGATGGGGAACAGGGGAAATGGGGAGGTATAAGTCAAAAGGTACAAAGTTTCAGTAATACAAGATGAATAAACCCTAGAGATTTACTGTATAGAATTGTGTCTAGAGTTAACAATACTGTGTGTCATACTTAAAAATTTGCTAAGAGGGTAAATCTTAACTTTAAGTATTCTTATTACAAAAAAGAAAATAATAAAGAGGGTGGAAGTTTCGGAGGTGATGGATATGTTTATGGCATAGAATGTGGTGCTAGTTTTAGGAGTGGATATTTCTCTCCAAACTCATTAAGTTGTATACAATAAACATGCCTAGCTTTTTCTATGTCAAATATACCTCAATGAAGTGCTTTTTTAAAAAAGAAAAATATTACCCTTTTAAAGTTCCGCTTTGTTCATAATTGCACTCTGCTTCCATCCTAAAACCAAGAACATCCCTGTGTCTTTCTCTCTGATATGTAACTTTGATAATTCAGGTAAACTTAAGTATTATTGAATTGATTTATGTAAATGTATCGATTATTATTTATTAAGTTATTGGTGTGACAAAGATGTTTGTATTCAGAAATTATTCACACTCAGTGAAACCTCCAGAGTTGAACTACCCCAGAGAGTGATTAAATATTTGCTTGAAGCCATGTGGTGCCACCTTTATGTTTTACAATTTTAGGACACAGGCAAGGAAACTCAGTAGCTGGTCCAGGGAAAGGGGAACTTTATTAACATATTTGGTAGAGGCAGTACTCTTTCTGATTGCACGTATTGTTCGTTAATTTGAGAGCAAATTTTTGGGATGCAGACACCACCATGACACAACTCTACAAAGATGGAACTCAGAATCAAAATTTCTGGCTGAATCATAAGCTCAGTCATTCAACTCAGAAGATACCTCTCATAGAACCCCTCTTTCTTCTGAGGGTAGAATGAGATCATGTGCACGAAACTGTTTTATAAGTATAGAGCACCACAGAAATCCACATTGTCAGAGTATAAAAATGTATACTAAAAACAGTTTGCATTTTTATAATTACAAGCATTTCTGTCAATTCTAATAGCATGTACAAACTAAGAAAAATGTATTTTTCTACCCAGTTTATTTGAAATCTTGAGTAATCACAAAACTTCATTATGCTTTAATTTCTCCATCGACATTATTTTATGCTAATATTTATAATCATATTCATATAACACTTATAAAATCAGCGATTATGCAGTAAAAAGAACTTTGCACTCAGAGTTGGAGACTTGTGACTAATCCTAAATCTGCCATATTAGGTGCATTCTCTTGATAATATCTCCTCATCTCTATTAACCTTGTCCTCTTTTACAAAATAAGAATAGTGCCTTTCCCCTCATAAGCACTTTATGAGGATTAACTGAAATATGTCAGTATTGTGAATTGTAAAGGAGTTTAGAAATAGAGCTTAATGTCTCATTACACACTTAAGATGAAGAATATGAAATCATGGTGTTAGAGATCAGACTTACAGTTAATTAGTGATCGCAAACAAAATATACATAATATCTGTAATCTTTGCAAAATATGCTTTGAAATGGGCTTAGAAAAATGATGAAGTCCTGTTGTTTGTAAAATTTATTAACTGGCCAGATTATTCAAGATATCCCTAACAATGTTTCCTTGAAGCCAGCTTGTATTATACCTTAAAAATTATTTAGTAGACAATAGTCGTAAAATATATTTTAATATTTAATTTCTAATAGGTTGTAAGCTTCCTAACTTTCTGTAACTTATTTTTTGGGTTTATATTCCTTAAAAAATTATCTAAACAATAATAGGATTGACGGTAGTAAGAAAATAACTATTCTAAGTTTAAACATGAAATATGGTTACTGTAGATAATGGGGCTTTGAGAAAACACAGAAAACATTGTGGGTTTGCTTTGAAAAGGGTAATCGGTATTGAGGAATTAAAAGAAATTGGAGATAGTAAATATCAGTCATCGGATTAATTCTTCCTAGTTTTAAAAGTTATGTACATTTATATAAATTTAGATTTTGAGATAACATGAAGCTTTGGGGTCCAGAAACATTCCCAAAACACCATGATGTTCAATGCCATCTTTCTTATCTCTACATTGGCCTGGTGCTATAAGGCCTTAGATAAATTTTATAAATTAAAATTCCAGAAACCTTGGACACCAAACACACAAACACATACACACACATGCATGCACACACAACTTTGTGCCTTAGGATTATAAAATAAGGATGTGGTCATGGTCTTCAAGAAATGTAGACCATACTGTATTATCTGTATTAAATGACAATGAAAATGTATCTGAATAAAAGTCTCCAAGGTCATTGATAATGGCCAAAATGCTTTCCACACATAACAGTTTGGAGAAGAATAAATTTCATGTGTAAATATGACCTGAGGCCTAATAACTGAGAAATTTCTCCCCCAGAATCTAAATATAGAATAGTAAGGTAACCTGGATAACAAATCACAAAATTGACAATCTTAGGGATACTTGTTTTTTCAACACAATGACTCTTCATAAATAAGAATTTGGGAAGTGCTGTACAGCAGAGGGAAATATTTTACTGCAACTTTCCAACTGACCAGGCTTCCACATTGACACTGAGTATTCCATTCACGTGGGAGAACAGGTTGTCAAGTGCAAAGTCGCGGAATAACCAGCCAGGAAACCCTGTGGAAAAAATTGGGGTTTATTTGTTTTCATTGTTTGGGGACTGGATGTTAACCATAGGTTTAAGAAATTGTTGTGCTGGGCAAGTTCACAGCAGTGACATTACAAGAACAAACTCTACATATAAATATCTTTGATAAAGGAAAATGTTAGTCCTTATCCAGACCCAGGCAACACTAGCAAAACAGCATTAAGTTGAAATAATATTCTGAATGTCAAATCAATTTTTACCTGCCTCTATATCCCAAAGACAAGGAAATAAAAATGTAAAGATGGATATATGCTTTTAGTGATATAAATGAAAATAGTAAAATGATAATAAAGATGAATTTTAAGGGTACACAGAACAAAACAGAAGTACTTATGTGGGACTGATACTTCTTATTTTAAAATATACTATTAATCTACAAAAAAAGTAGAAAAGTAGAAAAGTTTATACTGTAGCAAATAGTGGGTAATATAAACCAGTTTTGACACCAGAGATCCCTTGAGTGACTATGAATAGTTGTTTTTGCCTTTCTTTTCTATTTTATTCTACTTATTTTTTGGTTTGTTTGTCTTTGTTTTCATTTTCGCTATGCAAACAAATAATTTATAGATAAATTAAAGGACTTTATTTTTAAGTTGGAAATTCCTTGACTGGCAGTGGAAAATCACCAGGAATAGAAGTTTGGAGAACATTTTATTTTATGCCTCAGCATTGTTTTTGAGAAAACTTCTAGATAGCCATATTCATAAAACTCCAAAATTACAGCCATAGGAAATGAGATTGCAAAACACTGCAATCACTGGTCTAAATCTCTGACTCAATGCAAAAGGGGTCAAGCTTTATAAAGTCACTTTTTTTCAACTGTACTCCAACTCCATGTGACAGAAGTAAATAATTTAAATAAGATAAACCACAAAAAATTGAGGATAAAGAAGCAATATCAACAAATCCATATGGATTGTATATACAATTTTTATTAAAAAGCAAACTAAGTTAATGTTGGTCAAAGATTAACTTACTGACTCAAGAAAGAAATTATCTTCCAGGCGTCCTAAATATTTGACTGAATAAATAGTTCTAAATCTATATTTCCAGCATAATTATTTAAAAATATCTTCATGTTAGAATTGTTACTTTAAAAAATAAGTAAGCCTCACTGACCTAGACTAATATTGTTCAACATTGGTTTCTTGGCTTTGTCACAGGTGCAAGAGAATCCAATTCCCAGCTTGCCTGGTTGTTTAAATACATGACTTCACAATCACTAGCTGCATGGAACTACCCACAAGTACACTTTAGAGAGTATATCCTTGAAGATACTGCCCTACAAATTTCTGAAATGTTTAACATAAAGCAACAATATATACAGAAGTCTTTGTGAGGGCTATGTGGTAAATCAACTTATATTTTCTAAAACAAAACTATGAATTAATTCACACCATCAAACAACCATGCACCTGGAACACACTATATTTCTAGACAGTCCCTCCCCCTCGCTGCCCCTACAGTTCCTTTTATTGTATTGTTCTTTATCATTACTATATCAGGGTGTTTACTATATAGATCACGGTGGTGATGATTCTGATAGTATGTGGATCATGCTGCTTCTGCTCCTGCTGATAATCTCCTCTATGAAATAACAGAAAAGAAACTTTCTTTTGGTGTCAGTATCAGGAATAATTGCACTTATGCAACTGGTTTTTTTTTTTTTTTTTTTGAGATGGAGTCTCGCTCTGTCACCCAGGCTGGAGTGTAGTGGCGCGATCTCAGCTCACAGCAACCTCCACCTCCCGCGTTCATGCCATTCACCTGCCTCAGCCTCTCAAGTAGCTGGAACTACAGGTGCCTACCATCATGCCCGGCTAATTTTTTGTATTTTTAGTAGAGACAGGGTTTCACCGTGTTAGCCAGGATGATCTCGATTTCCTGACCTCATGATCTGCCCGCCTCGGTCTCCCAAAGTGCTCGGATTACAGGTGTGAGCCACCATTCCCACCGCAACTGGCTTATTTTTATGTTAAAGATGTTGTGCATTTGTAATGAATGACACTTTTTTGTGTTGGGATATTTGTGATTAAATATGCAGTCTAATTTTCTACCCTTATTTTCCCTTACTGATCTTTTCTATGTATTTTAAATTTATTTCACATGGCTACATTTTTACATTTTCGTTGCTATTGTAAATCACTTCTGATATTTAAATAGGCTTTAAAATGACATTAACATAGCAATTAAAATCAGATTAAATGAATATGTACACAATATAATTTAGTATATTTATTGTAACTCTATTTTCATTAAAATGCAGTTTTCCCTCCATTAAACTCAAAATAACTTTGATTCAACAGAAAACAACAAAATGGAACTAATGTGCAAGTATTAGTTTACAGTAAATATCAAGTTATCTTAATTTATTTGAGAGTCCTGCCAAAGGATGGGAAGTAAGTGAAAAGGTCTTCTCATCTGGCAAAAAGCAATAGAACAAAATCTGAGCTCCTAGACTTTATTCCTAGAAAAACACACTAGGCCCTCACTCATAACTTTATAGCCACAATAATACAAGAGTTTCTTTGGTATTCAACCCCACAAAATCATTAAAGATGCACACTGTAAATGGGAAAATGGTTTGTTCAAATAAACACATTGACAACAACAATTATTCACAAGAAAGGGGACAGGGAAACCTAAAGAAACCAACAACAAATACACAAAAACAAACAAATCAGCTAAGAGTCTATGTGCCCTCAACACTGTGATACTGTGTGTAGCTCTATGAATATAACTGTGTTAAAGAGTGCATGAGCAGTTATATATGAACACAACTGGATTAAAGGGCAAAACATTGATGTTAAAACAATATCCATTAAGCAACAACTAAAGACATTATAGCATGTAAATTTTTATAAAAACAAGGATGAAATCCCTTTATAGCTTTCCCAATTTAAAAAAAAAAGGCTGGTAAATTATAATTCTGAGATAAATTTTAATTAAAACAATGTAAACAAATAGCAATAATCATAACAATAAGCTGGTTGGCAAATATTTGGCACATCGAAAAACTCAGCTGTCAATAATAAGGTATCTAAGCTAAGTTTTTACAATTAAGTCATTATTCATCAACGCAACAAAAAGCAGAAACAGCAACTGTTTATTAAATATTGCTTCAAATTAATCATGAATTTAATTTAAGGATTAAATGCACGGTAAATAACTCTTATCCCTTTGCATGTGCTATTTCCCGATATATTTTAAATGCAGTACAAAAAAACGGAAAAGATCAAGTGCTCTTTGCATAATATTCCCCACACAGAGTAGCTGAATTATCTTTTAAAGATTCTTAAATCAATGGCTTTCAAGTAAGAGCAAATCAAGTGAACAAAACTATATTTTTAGAGAATTATGTAACTGAATTAAATTGTGAAATTAAGAGCTATTAGGTCAAAAAAATAAAATTGCAAACCATTAGCACTGATAAACTATTCAATAACACTAAATCTGAAAATTAAAATTACCACTTGAAAGATTACATTTATAAAAAATTAAATGGAATATTATTTTAGTAATGTTAAAAAGTCAATTTTTCATACTTTATAATTTTTTATAACTCCATAACAAAATGTTCCCAATTGAGATATAAGGTGACATCACTGACAAAGACAGTAAATATCTTTAACCCAGTTCTCTCAATAAAAATGTGCACATTTAAGATTGACCTAATAATGTCACCAATCTTAACAATATAGCATCATTCTATTTCATCTAATTTCTATAAAAACCAACCTAAATGCTAGCTAAAATATCTTACTGATCACAGCAGGATTGAGCTGGAGAAATATAGAATCCATGAGAAATACCGAATTATAGTAATTATAATAATCCCAATATGAAGAAAAAATATCATAGCTTAATTTTATCTTTTATAAAACAAGACATTATGTTATATACAGGTATACTATAAATAAAATTAAAGGCTGGTCTCCATTTTAAAATAGAAGAGCCAGTCAATAGCACCTCCTAAACTCAACCTCAATTTCTTTTTAACTGGCAAGACCGTAAGTAGCGTTTACCTTATAAATAAAATGTTTATTATTCACATTTGAAATATACTTGTAAAGAATTTGTGATAATCGTTGCAACTGTATTCTAATGGCTTAGTTTTCAAATGAGAAACTCATTACTACCCTAGGCTAGCCATTTTGCATTATTTACAGTTGAAAGGGACTAAAAACACTGAAAAACAACATCTGATTGGCCTTTATAATTTAAATTATTACCAAGAAGCTCTATGGTTCTATTTGTTTTTCAAAGTGATGTACTAATAGTTTTAATGAGGAAAAAAAAAATCACACACACACACACACACACACACCCCCCCCAGATCTTTGGGCCTACATAATCTCTCACATAATTATCACTGTATCACATTTCAGATCATACATATGGATGTGCACTTAGTTCACAAGTATGCAAACTGTATCCATTGTAATTTAGTTTTGTTAAACCATCCAGGAAATCTGTGGAGAATAAAGATATTATGTTTAAAGACTCTATATAGCAAACTCAAAGAGGACAGCTTCAAGCAAAAACTTCAGAAAGATTATTCTCCTTACAAACTACATGTTTCTTACCAATACTCAAAGCGTCTTTCATATTAAATAGATGTCTTAGAGCCCCTTATTCTGTGCTTAATTTTTCCATCACTTTTATGCCTTAATTGAATAGCTCTGATTACAGTAAAATCTCATAATAACAAACCTTACCTAGAGAACTCTATAACTAAATGTCTGCCTAAAATAAAACTAGCCTCTGAAATCGGGAAATCACAACATATTTGTCAAAGAAGCCTATTGTCATAAGAAACCTAGTCTCTGTCAAGCCATTCTAAACGGAAACAAGCTCAATGAACTTGCAGTCATTCCTGATGTCTTTGCTAATGTCAATGATGGGTCTAATCATCACATATTTATCTTTTGGAGATTTAAGCTTTGGGTGCATTTGTTTATGATATAAAATGGCAGAGCCCATGAAAACAGCAAATAGTAACTAAGGTTTCTTTTTTTTTTTTTTAAAGCAAGAGCAATTTGAAGCTGGTCTTGGGCTTACTCACTAACCATAGAGAGAAGTGGTGTACCTTTATGTAGGCAGGACTTTTTCTACCACTGAATGTCAAGTACTTTTTTTGTTGTGACTTTTAAGGAAAGGATTATAAACCTGAGTTGTGCAAGTCCTTTTACATGGTCCATAATTATATTTAGGGGATCCACGCACTCTTTTAAATTCTAAGTAAAATTTTGTGTGCAAAAGTATTTTTTCTCCCAAGAGTCTACTGCTTTCTTTATTTCTCAAAGGCCTCTGATCTCTCTCCAAATTAAGAACAAATAGTTAAAGGGACTAAAGGAATGAGTGACTCTCAGTAGGGTATTATGATATGGACTTGCTGCTTTACCTTTAGCTCCCAGAATTATCCTCTCTTGCAGGTGCCTAGCCGCAGCAGTATGCTTTCATTAAGATCACTATTTAAGCCAGGCACTTAGGAGATCAAAAAACCATACTCAGAGAAAATGAGCTTTGTGAGTACATATAGAGAGCAAGGGAATTCACCTCAAAAAGCACTTTCACGATCTATCAAGACTCTAATGAATTTTATTTTTTAAAAGTCTTTAATATAGAATAGGCAAGAGAAATATTACACACAAATATACTAACATCTCTTCTCTGATGAATACCTTAATTTCAAAGATATATGCTAAATAGGAAAATATAGAAAATATAACAAACTTTATATAACCTAAATAAGTGATTACAGAACATAATCCTGAAATAAAAGTAAAAAAAAAATTTAAGTGGATAAAAATGTTGTTGCAATTTGAACCTACTCAGAAGAACAAGTTTCAAGGGCTAAGCATTCTCTAGAGAGAAAAACAACAAAACACTGCAGGGCTAACATCCTCTTGTAACAACAACAACAAAAACCCTCAAAGCTATTTATAAGCCTAAAATATATGACAGATGTTATAGTACTGAAATACGTTTGTTAAAACTCACCAGCCACTATATCAATATGCCCCCCTTTCTGAAGTCAGTTTTGAAATCTGTTCAATGTTTACAGTTCATCATGATAAGAATTTATTTCCCAGACATTCAAGACTCATAGAAGTCACATAAAACCTTCTCTAAAACTTATTTAAATTAACTATGCAATCAAGATTTTTGGTTACATTTCTGCAAGTAATTGACCAACTCATAATATGATTCTGATGATTCCCTTCTTAAAGACAAAAGATTGGCCTACTTGAAGCAGGTTACATAAAATCTAAAATCATTAGCCTACCACCTACAGGCCTGATAAGTATTTAAAAGTTTTCTTGACTATTATCATAGTATAAAATAATCACGAATTCTTTCATTAATTTATCTTCTTTTATAAATTGACATGCTTCTTCCCAATCTCCCTAGCCTTAGAAAATTGAGAATGGCAAGCATTTGTTTTACTTATTAAAAGTGTTTACAGATGACCTGGGGAAGGACAGAGGACAATATATATTTGCAGTTCATTGAGATTAATTTTTGTTTTTGTTTTCCAAATGACTTCTTCATTTCTCTAACAGAACTCTTGCCAGGAACATTCGCAGGTAATACTTCAAAATGAAAATATCTTATTCTCCTTGAAGATCTTCCTAACTATGCACTAATAAATAAATAGCAGCACCCCATAAAATCAGAAAGTTGGAAGAGACTTGAGCAGATAAGCTTCTATGGAATGGATAATCACTTTTCTAATAAAGTTATTGCCCTCATAAATATATGTGTAGAGACCATAATTCAGAATGGTTCCTCAGAAGTAGACACATAAATCAATCACATTGTTTTTTCTTTTACTTTTGTCTCTCATGTACATACGTGTGGGAGCATGAACCATCATTGCCTTAGCCTTCCTCTCATAATGGTGGGTGTCTATTATTAAGAAGAACCAGCAAGTATAAACATGAACACAAGATTCATGATCATTATAAACTGGCAATGATTAGCTACTCTGCAAGCACACTGTTCGATTTACAATAAAATCCTTCCATTCTCACTAAAAAATGTATGTAATTAGTCTAGACTCACAAACTTCAACTAGTATTTGGTAGGCAGCAATCCGATTCATATTTTTGCAAGTGGAAGGTGGTTACTGCTTTTCCAGTTGCCTCTGACCCTTTGGATTTTGAGCTTGCCTTCATCAGAAAATGGACCTCTTGAAAAACATTTGCTGAGAAAAGAAGGCAGGAGCTCTCTTCAGCTGCCCTCAGCAATACACACTGAACCTGAGAAGGAGCAAGGGAGCAGTGAGGAGAGCCCTTGTCCCTGGCCAACTTTCAGAGAGCCCCAGTGCCTCTCAGGATCCAGGTCCTCATCAGGCTGCAGCACAACTGTGATGCCTATTTCCTCTCCCAAGGAGTGTAGTCTTAACAGCAGGTGCCCTCGGGACACCTCAAACTTACTCAACGCCTATTTGGCAAAATAGTTACAATGAAGCCAATAAATTCACCACCTTAATTTAAAAGAGGCATATCTCAAAAAATAATAAATAAATAAATAAATAATAAATTTTTAAAAAGCCTTGGCAGCTAAAACACTACAAATAAAAACAGAAAAAAAAGAAAGCTGTATTTACCCCCTGTATTAGGAAAACCGCATACCTTTAAACATTTAATAATTGTGTCTTTTTTCTACATGAAAATCATCAATAGATGATCTTGAACACCCAAAAGAATGTTTTGCCATTCCTACAGAGAATAACAGGAGAGTCTTTTTCCAAACTGGCAGAAGGGAAACAAGGGTCAGAAGGGGTTAGTCACTAGTTACTCTTTTAACCCAAGGTCACACACCTAAATCTCTGATGCAAAAGACTACACTTCTCTTTCCTTCTTTGTGTCTTGGGCTCTCTGTTCCCCTCATCTGAACAGTTTTCCCTTTAGTCAACAGACTAAACACAGACATTTCCATGAATGTGTTCTATAATCAGGACTGTCAATTAGGAGAAACCGATCCTTCTCAGACTTTTTTCTAAACACTTGAAAAGAACAATCTATATATACTTAAATCTTTATATTTTCAAGAAGATTAAGCTCTGACGTTTTCTAATTTTAGTGAAAGTCACTAAATAGGGAAAGCAAATCTTTGATCCATCAGAGAAGAAAAATGTATACCTTCTGAATTAATTGTATATTATATATATCCCAAGTTAAGACTTAAATGTAATACTAAAATATATATAATTTAATGTGCACTTCAGATAAACATTTAAAACATAAAAATAACTTCATGTAATACAAGTAATCATTATAGCATCCTAAAATAACATATTTATATAAAGCAAAACATCCTTATTCTCTACTGATAGAATCTAAATGAAACATTTTAATATCTTACTCTTTTGGATAATTAAACAATAAATTCCATTAACTTTACATTTATCCATAGATTAATATAATTTAGTTTACCTGTGCTCTGAGTGCAATGTATGAAGTAGTAGAAACTGCAGAAACCCAGCAAACATAACAGCAGCATCGGAGTGGTTAACTAAATGCCACTGGCATCAAATCATTAAATTTCAGCTAGCAATGGCAGCAAATGCACAACACAATTAAAAAATCCACCAAAATAAAAAATTTTAAATAAAATTCCCAGTGGTCCTTGCATTCTAAATCAAAGGCAAAAAAGCCTGCAGTGTCCAACATTATACAACAGTGACACTAAACAAGGCCATAAGTGCTGCTGTCATCAAAACAGATCTCTGCAGTGTACAGATTCTCATTGATTACAGCATTAATCTATAGTGCTCTGTGCTGTACTAAAGTGGCTCCCAGAGTAGCATACACTAAAGCTCTTTTAGCTCCGCAATTAACCATTTCCTAAAACAATGCACAGAAGCTGCTACCTTCCTGCAGCCAGAGAGATGAAACGCTGTGGTCCTTAAAGCTAACACAGAAGAAAAGACTCAGGCAAATGTTCAGGAGCTCATCTTGTACCCACTGACACTCACTGCAATACCTATGGGTTAAGATGACAAGGCTGAGCAGACGCCTGACCATCAGACCACAGAAAACTCACCTGAAATGATTTGGTTCCATTATCAATCACTGGCAATGGTCCTGCCAAGCCCTGTGTAACAGATCATTTCCTCTGCAGTTTCCCTAACTGAGGAATCTTACTCAGCTCAATGACAACAACTGGCACCAGAAAGCATAAACCAAGAGTATACAATCGATTGTTGGGAACACAGGCAAAAGCGCTTCTTCAGGCTGATCTGGTACAGCCAGGCTAGTGCTAATGGTGGCTCATCTCCAGAGGGCAAAAGGACAACCTCAAATAGGTTTTGCCAGGGAGTTGGGGACAGGAGAAGGTGGCTCGTATTTCTGATATTTTTAAAGATGCATATTTTTGATGACTGTAGATGCATAATTCATAATACAATAGATTTTTTTCTGAGACACAGAATAATTATCCTCTCATTGGGTCACCTACATTTTACTTCACCCATATTTTGTGTTACAGAACAACAGCAACAGTAACAACAAAATTAGTTGATTTGAAATTGTTACTATCTCAATTACATTTTTAATGTAGTATAACATTCAGATTCCAGAAACAGCAATGAATAATGACATACTTCTCTAATCATCTTGGGATTATTTGCTGAACAATCAAGGTGGACTGCTTCTAGTTTGTTTTAGAAAATGAAATGGTCAAATGATAACAGAGAGAAAATGAGGAACATCTTTCATTTATTTAAAACAAATGGCACTGTGTTTATACTTAAATTACATGTACTTGTCAAAAATAATTATCTCATGAGAAAAAAATTAAAACTGAACCATGGATCATCTCATTACCAAAACAACTGCAAAATATCAGCCTTAAATGAAATCACTAATTTGAACAGTTTTTCTCTCTTAAAAGAACATATTTATGGTCTCATTCAGAATATTTTTTTTTTCTTTTCTCAAACTTCCGCCTATGCTTAAAGCTAGCTGTAGTCAAAACCTGACCAAGTTATTGTTGGGAAAAGCAAAAGGGAAATAAACATTAATTGAATGCTTATTAAGTGCCAAATATTATACTGTCTATTAATTTTATTTAGTTAATTTATTTCTCATAGGCATATGAAAAAATCAGTAATACTTATCCCATATTAGAGATGGGGTTTAGAAAAGCTAGTTAACTTGCCCAAAGTCACATGATTTATAATCAGCAGAGTTGGAATTTGAAGTTGGCTTTCTCTGTTTTGAAAGCCATGTATGAGCTTTTCACTACATCACGGTGGTTAGGAGTTCCTGCAATTATTTTGTTGAATTACTTCAAAGTTATGTCAGTGTTTGTGCAAGTACTCGTGACTTGTTGGCAGTGCAGCGGGGCCCTATAATGATAAACTTCTATTTCCCATGTTTGGAGGTGGTGAGGATTTTCCGGAGCAGCTAATGGGGCTGAAGTCTTATACTTGCTGAACTTAAGTTGCTTCCATTATGATATGGTCATTAAGAAGACATACAGATGGCATGGTCTAGAGGTAGACCTGCTGGACCAGCAAGTATACAGAAGAGAAACAATAGAAAGCGAGTCAAAACTTTCAACAACCAACATACTCATTTTTGTCTGGTTGAAATCATTACCATATACTTTTCTTCGACTAGAATTTAAGAATGCATGAATCAGGCTGGGCGCGGTGGCTCATGCCTATAATATCGGCACTTTGGGAGGCTGAGGCAGGTGGATCACCTGAAGTCAGGAGTTTGAAACCAGCCTGGCCAATATGGTGAAACCCTACCTCTACTAAAAATGCAAAAAATTAGCTGAGTGTGGCGGCAGGTGCCTGTAATCCCAGTTACTCGGGAAGATGAGGCAGGAGAATCGCTTGAACCCAGGAAGCAGAGGTTGCAGTGAGCCAAGATTGTGCCATTGCACGCCAGCTTGGGTGACAGAAAGATTCCATCTCCCCCCCCCCCCGCAAAAAAAAAGCATGAATCATATAAGCCTATGTAGGCTTGTCAACTGAAATAAAATATTTTAATACACTGCATGTGTCTATTGTTGTGCTTGAGTTGTGAGATTTTAAAAAAATATTTATTTCTCTATTCCTATTTCTTTTGTTTATTATCCAGTATGGGCTTATTTCAAATTATAAAATCATTTTAAATGTCATTAATCTAACATTTGTCCCTCATTCCATCTCATGAATTTTTATTAATTTATTATAATTACCTTGAGTTCCCTAAAGTGCCTTGATACAAGAAAATTTATCAAATAGTAACAAATTGCATTTCTAACAGAAAATACTTAATAGACCAAAGAGGGTTTGATAACAAATTGCATTTCTAACAGAAAATACTTAATAAACCCAAACAGGGTTTATTAATCAAAATAGTATTCATGGCTTTCAAAATTACAGAATCAAAGCAGAGAATCAATATTAGAAGAGATTAATGTTGACCTTACTCTAAAATATCCTCACTCATTTCTGGGTACCACATACTATGAGCTTTCATGCATAGTAACAAGTGTTATTCACTGGAGCCACTGTCTAGGTAAAAGTAGAAAAAAATCTTCCTATTTTCATTTTTTAAATTCCAAAATTTATGTTAACAATATTTACTCATTTAAAATATTTCTACAACTCTTCCATCTTGAGCCATATATATCCTTTTTCTGGGTTATATATTTCACAGCCTCATACTTAGTTGTGATTCCACAGCTATATCAAAGACCAGAAAACTGATTTCCCTTGGGAGAGAACACATTAAAACCTAACATCAATTGCAATTTTGAGCTTGCTTCATATATTCCATTTGACCTTGTCCTATTATAGTTTAGGTCAAGGCCTGCATTTGTGAAAAGGTTTTGGTTCTTTCACAACAACCCAGGAACCATTATTTTTAAAAAGTGACACAAACTTCCTATTTTTGAATTGACATTCCACTAATGAGGACTGCAATTTGTCATGTATCTCTCATTCTTTGTATGAGATAGTAAAGCATAGAACACATTGACAGAAAAGAAAACCCATGCACAATTAAGTAACCTGCTATTTTTAAAATTATTTTCACAGGACATTGATTTTCTCATCTTCAAATCTTTCTTGATGTGACTATTACAAAGGAATAAATCATAAATATAATTAATCATCTTAAAATCTTTAGGGTTATATTATAAACCCTACAATCTCATTTCAGAGAAACAGATTAAAGATAAAGTTGGTAACTGGAAACTTTATTCAATTAAGAACACTGTACCCCTGACACACAGAGAATAGAAATATTTTGACTGGAAAATAGATACAGAGGGAGTGTTAAATAGAGATCTGGGTACAACTGGGACAAAAATGAAGTGGGATTACCATTATCTATTTCTTACCAGCAACTCCTCGTCGAGCTTCAATTGTTCTCTCTTCGGAATCAACAGACCTTACTTCTTCCCACCCTTCTGAAGAGACATGAATCCCAGGTGCGCACATGACAGCAACCTTGCAAATAAATCCAGCTTCAGAGATTTAAGCTTTGCTGTTTAAACCACTCTCTGCTGCTCAAGATCTTATCGAAGAAGAGTGTGAAGTGCCTCCTTCATCACTCTGCTTATATCATTGAACAACAGGACCAGCAGAAAATGGAAACTGAAATAAAACATTGGTGTGAAAACAAGAAAGTCTCCTTGCATGACTGACTCAGGTCACTGCAGGCACTGTGCAGTTACCCAAAGGATTGCTTGGATAAAATACTGTAGACAAGCTTCGGTGGGCCTGGTGGTGTGGGGACTGGTAGCATTTACTGAGGAGAAGCATATTGGCATCTCTGTTGGGTTTTAACCAGATCCACAGGATTCAGGAAATAAGCTCTCTGCCAGATGACACTATGCTCCTAGCCATTCCTTCTGTTTACTTATCGCCCAAATTACTCTAACTAGTGTCCTTTGTCCTGCTGTGAGCTTATTTGTGGAGAAGGCTAAATAAAGGATTTTTATGACAATGAAATGGCCATTGGCCCATAGAACGATTTCTTAACATAACTCTTCTGCTTTTGTTCAGTACTATTAAAATTAATTAAATGGGAGCACTTATTATTATATCTTTGATTTATGAAGAAAAACACTTTTTTTGTTTCTTCTTGAAATATTTGAACTTAGGCTGTATTTTTAACTATTATATATTCTTTACATAATACTTACCTCTTATTACAAAAACTTTTTAAGGTAGGTCCTCTTTCCCTATTGTTTTATTTTTCTATCAGATTCAAATACATATATATGTGAATATATTATATATAGATTCCTATTATATGTGACATGGTACAAAATTAATACACACTTCCGAAATATGAAGAGCTGTACCTTCTGATAAATGAGATGCATTTTCCTACTTTATGGAAAAAAATATGTATATTTATCTACCTTAACTGTAGTCTTTTCACTAAAACAAACTAAAAATTTCACATGTAATTTTAATTTAAGCATATATTCCTGCAGGTAATTATTAATGGTTTGGAGTTCAATACAGAAAATGTTGTAAATAGCAAAAATAACACAATCACCTTGCATTTACATATATTTCATACTTCCTAAATAATATTCATGTGCTTCAAAATGAATCTGAGAGGCAACAAAGATGGACAGCATTAACAAGAGAATCAACCATGTAGAGAAACAGACATGGAGTATTACCAAGACTGGTTTATCCTGGAAATGAAATTCCTAAGTCACTAACCTAAGGCTTCTACTTCACCAAACTTTCATTTTCAAATTAAACTTTGGTAGTAATATATAGCCAGAAAGTACAGATAAAAACCTATTTCTATCAAATGCCAATATTTTTAATGTTGAAATATTAATCACATATAATATCTTAGAAATTCCTTTTTATTCCTTCATAGTCGTATTAATTCGATACGCAAAATAAATCTGATTTTCAAATCACAAATCTCCTACAAGTATCCTTTGAAGTAATAATCAATAATGTATTGATTTTCTAAGTTCTGTACACCACCAGCGTATTAGGGACAGTACTGAAGTACTATATAAAAAATGTATATATTATTTCCAAACTCTTCCAAAGTACTTTCAAAAGCTGAAAAACATCTCTACTCATCTATAGCTGACTTACTTATGTAATATCATCTGTTGCTTACAATTATACCTTGTAAAAAATATATACTTCCATATAAACAAATATACCAATCATTTTAAATAATGAGGATGTCTACATAATTTACTGTTGATAGGATGTAAATCTAGCATCTCATTCTTTATGGACTACAGAATGAAGACTGCCCAGGTAGAACTAACACATTACTACTGAGTTGACTGTCTAAATCTGCTGTGTGAGCCCTGCTATATTGTATTAACGTACTGGCACTTAAGAATCAATAGCAGGACAAACTCTGGATAGAAGAGGGTAAATATATTGTCTTTTAATCTGTACATGTGGAAACTCTAGATCCTTTTAGTAATACCAAGATTCTTAATCTTTACAACCAGGAGTAGAATGTAATATTTATGAAAGGTTATGGCATAAAATTATGTTCAGGTTCACGATACCTCCTCTGAGAGGTTTTCATTGACTAAACCCAACGCACATTAATCTTTTTATTGTTTAGTACTTCCCTTTAAGTCTTTAAGGGAGAGCCAGTCTTACATAATCTTTCATTCTGTTATTTCTTCCAATTTTCACTGATCCCTGCATGCATGCATTCAAAACTTCTTTCATCTAACAAAAATTCTGAATATCAACTATACTAAGCACTGGAGTAAAAGGAAAAAATATACAGAACAGGTCTGTGCCTTAAACGTTTAAATGCTATTATTATTCCCATGTTACAGATGAGGAAACCGAGGCTTAGGTATGATAAATGACATATCAAGTCAGTGGCAACACCAGAATTTGAATTCAACAAAAGCAATAATAATCAACGTTAATATCGCTTTAGATTACCACTTCCTTAAATCTGGGGGCTCTCACCTGACATCTGGTTCAAGGCTGTGTTCTTGGTAGTTTGTGATTGAGGCAAATAAATCTGCACTAAGTAAAACATACATTATGCTATTGGCTAAGGTCCTCTGTGAGAATCCAGTATAGCTCTGCCATGCCATGATCTCACAACACCAGTTTACAGAGATGTTAGCAGACGGTTTAAAATAAAAGGGCCCCAATCACATGTATTCAGGACACACTGCATATTCTAGTCTTTTCTAGAAAAGTAACAAGGCACATTACCAGAAAAGGTGGTCAGAAGTCCTGCATTGAGGACACTTTCAGCTAAAGTTAGCACTGGCTAAACTTATTTGAGCATAAACAATATTTTTGGCAACATTTACTAAGCCCGTTATTTTGCAGAAATAGTTGGAAAAATGCTTGCATTATTAATACTGTGTATTCTGATTTTTGTTAAGCTATCCTGAGGAACAAGAATGAGAGAGAAGTATTGGATCCCATTTTATAGATTAAGAGTTGATGTTCAGGACCATGTTGTTCCTTTAGGTAGTTTCTGTAATAAAAGGGACTCATGTCTTGTTCTGTCACTGTGGTATCAGTGTTTCTGCTACCACAAATTATCAGCTCAGCCATCCCTCCTGACCCAGATGGACAGCTTCTGTACCAAAGCTCCATTTATTAAACTCTACATAATCAAATGGAGGCAAATGTTTTTAGTTTTCTTTCTTTCTTTCTCTCCCTCCCTCCCTCCCTCCCTCCATCTCTTTCTTTTTTCCTTTCTTTTCCTTTCTTTCCCTTTCTTTTCCTTTCTTTCTTCCTTTCTTCCTTTCTCTCCCTCTCTCTCTCTCTCTTTCTTTCTTTTTCTTTCTTTCTTTTTAGATGGAGTCTCGCTCTGTCGCCCAGACTGCAGCACAGTGGCGGGATCTCGGCTCACTGCAAGCTCCGCCTCCCGGGTTCACGCCATTCTCCTGCCTCAGCCTCCCGAGTAGCTGGGACTATAGGCATCCGCCACCACACTCGGCTAATTTTTCATATTTTTAGTAGAGACGGGGTTTCATCGTGTTAGCCAGGATGGTCTCGATCCCCTGACCTCATGATCCACCTGCCTTGGCCTCCCAAAGTGCTGAGATTACAGGCGTGAGCCACCGCGCCCAGCATATGTTTATTTCTTTTGCTGAAACTTAAAATATTTCAAGACAAAGTCCAACTGACATAGCCCAGTAAATTCCAATTGCATATAGCTAAACACAAAATAAATCAATATTCAAGATACAATTTGTGGAGTAACAATAACAAGATAGAAGGCAAAATTAGTTTTGAAGACATAAGAATTCTTAAAATATTAGGATTTGGGAAATTAACATATTTAGTTCAATTTCTTCCAGGATTGAGAATCTCTTTCATAATTACAATTTCCTGAGTTATAAGGCTTCAATTCCTCTTATATCACTATTTATAGGCTTTCCACAGGGTGGTTTGGACATTAGAAGCAACTCTGGTTATAAAATGCCTAACTGGAAAAATGTAAAAGGTTAAAAAAGACTCCAAGTATTTGACGCTATCAAGGGGCCTCTGGATCCCAAATTGCTCTGAAATTCAAATTCAAATTAAGTTACAGGTATGGAAATTATTGTTTTCAAAGTGTAGTAATGATGCTACTTATAAATGAATATGAGCACCCAATGAATTATATTCTTTGTTTTACAGTGTGTTAAAGGACAAGCATGTTTAAAAGAGATCTTCGATGAAAACTGGTCTGTATCATTTGCTTTGATTTGTCATGTTTTCTAAGCTAAGGAGCCCTACAGCTTCCAGATCCTAACCTAACCATATGGAGAAACTGAGGCAATTACTGGATATGGAATAAAAGGGATCAGAATAGCAAACATGCCAAAATGTCAGACAGTGCCAGGATGTGACCCAGGGTTGAGAAGGGAATTTTTCAGAGATAATATTTTTAGGAGATTTGGAGAGACGATGTTTGGGTAGGACAGGAAGATCAAGAAAGACATAAAAGGTAAGTTTGTAGTGTGCCTAATTAATAAACCTGATTCACCTACTACCATGGAATGTCTCTCCTCCAATTTTTACCTTCTGACTGATCTTACACATTACCTACAGGAGATCTTTTGAGTGCTTTTCATGGTGATGAGATATTTAAAGCATAATCACAAGCTGACAATTTCAGTCTTAAGATGGGCACAAATGTTTTAGTCATTACTGTATTCCTCTGTAAAAGACAAAAAACATGTCAGAAGAAAAAGGATTCCAATTTACAAAGCCAACATTTTAGCTCTCTGAGCACCATTTCTGAGCATCTGCCTGTTCTTTGTAACTTTAATAATTGATCCCACAGGAATGGAAAAAGTTTTGAGCTTAAAACTAGGTGGGAAAGGTATTATAGAATGAGGTATCAGTGACCAAGGACCAAATGTTATTTTCTTGGTGTAGGATTATATTACAATGTAGGCAATATAAATTCAGTCTATAAAATCCACTTAACGAACAGATGAGCAGAATGAGATTTCAATTTATTGCAACAAACTTATTGTGTGTTTTTGTTTTCACCCAAGGTTCAGACAGAAATAAGATTACTCATTTACCTAAGCTGTGTCAAGTTTTACATTCATCCTTTCATTATGGAGAAAGCACTCTGAGTGTCCTGGTCTTGTACAAAGATGCAAAGTTAAAAAAGAGGTTAAAAATTTGCAATTTCCTGCTTCTTAGGAGGGAAACATTCTCATGGCCCTGTGTGGTTTAAAAATGCAAGCCCCCCCACCATTGTAAGTCTTGATTTATTCAGGCATATTGCTGAAGTATCACTTCACATTCTTACAGATCTAATTTTCTCATTTCATTTCCGGCACTTGGAGGTTGGAAATTTCTCTTTCACACAAATTCAGCTATGCTTTTTAAAAATGTTATCTTTATGCATCATTTATAGGTTTTCTCAGTGGAATTTGGGGGGTTTGGGGAGAATTTTGTTTGTTTTTTTGTTTTGCCTACTTTTAATTTCTTTAGCCTCAGCAGCCATGTTACTGTAAACTGGAAGTAATTTCCAGTGGTGTCCTAGTTAGCTTTTTCCCTTTGATATGCTGACAGTTTTAAATCTGATTTGTCAGTTCAAATGCCATTAATTGGATATATTTATTTGTCTTCACAGAACTACAATTCAAGTAATGCTATCTGAAGTAACAGTGCCTTCTTTATTATCCTATTGCCTACACACCTAGTTGCTTCCTAGGTGTGGTCATGGACATCAGCTATTTCTTCGCTAAAAAAAAAAAAAAAAAATCAACAAATCAAACAAGCTAAGTAGAAATGTTACACAAAATATGACGAGACTTAAAATACCAAGTTATTAAAGAAAGCACAGAGTCAAGTAGAGTCAAGATCATTTACATGATGTATAAGCTAAGTAATTAAATGCTACACAGAAGTGTATGTCTCACTCCATTATTTCTGCACATCATTCTACTTTTCTATTTATATGTATCCACCTGTTGTCCTCTCTATCTGAGAAGTATTTTGAAAATCTATTAGGAATTAAACAAAACAAATCAAAACCAGTGGTTTTCCAGAATAGAAGGCTCCCTAAATTCTACCTCAGCTGAATTTCCAACCAAATCACATAAGGCCAGTACTTTCTCTGGGTTATACTTTGCCTACATGACCAGACTACTTCTTGCTTGTTTATTCTTCTCTCAAATAATTTTGAAAATTTTTTCTTGAAAATATTTATGAACTTTGTGTCAAGATATAGATATACATATAGTCTTCTACCTCTAAAACAATATTTATTTCAAAAAATAAACAGTCACACTATAAAACATAAATAAGACAAATGTAGAGCTAGAATCTTTAAAAAGTAAAGTGGTGAGAGTGGCTGAAGCCACCCAGCCCACTGAAAGGCAGTGCAGGTAGGTAGAGGCTACTGGAGCTGCAATGTCCTGTCCTGCCAGGAGAGAAGTCAGTCCATGCCTAAAGCTCCTCCCATTAATTGGGCTAAAAGAAACCCCAATCAATCTCTCCCAGGGTTGCTACTTGCAATGTGCCATATACCCTGTGACTTGGGATCAAGGTACTGGAAACTATAGAAGAAAAAAGTCTATGCTATATACCCAACAAGAATATCATTCAAGAAATGATAACAAACTAACGGCATCTTACTATCCCCAGACTCTCACTGAAAAAATTAACAAAGGACATGCCCTTACAAGAAGAAAAATAAAGCAGAAAGGGAAAATGAGAAGTAACCAAGAACAATGAAATCATTTAAACATGTTGGCAATTAAGTATTAACCATAATAACACTGATATCTATTTATGTGAATATTGAAACATAAGTTGAACTTAA
This sequence comes from Macaca mulatta, assembly GCF_049350105.2. Taxonomy (NCBI): domain Eukaryota; kingdom Metazoa; phylum Chordata; class Mammalia; order Primates; family Cercopithecidae; genus Macaca; species Macaca mulatta. The sequence goes on from NC_133409.1 coordinate 113,445,211, forward strand.
ATTCCAAATCATATCATAGAAGATAGAATAAAGACAGTAAATTTTTGAGAAAAGTGAAAGAATGCTAAAGTCTTCTTTCGTAGACATATGATTTAATTTTAGATTTTACTAAAAAGTTCTAAAATTAAGTACTTCATTGAAAAGTTAAGGTTTGCATTAAAGGATAGAAATGAAATGCATAATGCCTTAAACTCTAAAAGAAATGAAGAGACATGGAAAACAACTTGTTCTATCTTTAAGAATGCATGAAAGGTAAAAAAGCAAAGCCAAGGAATGAATGGTAAATAGAAAACCTGAGCAAATACGAATACAAGAGAGTATGTCTATGGTAGGGGTTTAAAAATACAAAACAAAACAAAACAAAAAGACAACAGAAAAAAATATAAGTATACTCATTTTGATATATATCCTGTTAGTTCTCTGTGCATATATGTAATCATTTTTTCAAAAACATACCATATAGTATACATATAATTAGCAATCCCTTTCCCTGAAGTATCACAAATATATTTTTATGTCATTAAATATAACAATATATAACAAGATTTTCATGGCTACACAATATTCCTGTAAACAGTGCCTTTTAACCAGTATCTTATTGTTGGAAACTAAGCTGACTTCCAATTTTTATATTATAGAGTTTGTTATCATAAAAAATATTTGCCCATATCTATCATAAAGTATTTATTATGTCAAGATACTCTTTGTGATTCAACCACATTTTATAAACTAAATGTAAATAAGTCAGTTAGAGTTAATGATTGCAGCTATTAAATAAATTTGACAAGTTGACTCATTATTTGGGTTACAGACAAGTTCTTACATGATTTCAATTCCAAATACCAGGCTTGTTTGAGTTTGAGTTACTCCAATCACTATTCTAGCTCCCCTATTAACTGTGAAATACACAATCTCATGCTCAATTCAACTCAGTTTCCCAAAAGTCCTTAATTTCTAACCTAACTCATGGTTTCCCAAAGAAAGAGCTGTCTTGGCAGCCCCTACACCTAATTTAGAGCTCTTATTCTTTCTAGGGATTATGACAATTAAAATTTCAGCTTCTTTCCTTCTGATCACTTACTTGTCAGTCTGAGCTTCCTAATCTGTTTTGTTTTTCACTATTATTATTGATGTTAGTGATGTTGCTTTATTTCTTTCTTAAATCGAATAGCAATTCTCTCAATAACTCATGTAGTTTTTCTGTGCATAATTTTTTTTCTTTCATTAAAATACACACTAAGTTAATGTCTAATGGTAGGAATATTACAGTTACCTGTTGGTAGTTCAAAAATTAATGTCCAAATTACTAAAATAATTAAAGAAACAATCCTGAGAACACAGAAGTAATTACTTCTCTGTAATTAGAAGTTTCCATAATTACACAAGAAACAAAGTAAATAATATCCTGTCATCCAATGAAAAGGTACCTACTGACCTAAGTAATTTTTCCCAAACGCATGGCCATACAATCAATAAACTTAACAGATATACCAAGAATTAGAAGACAAGAAAAACTACCCTTTTTCAAACCCAATCATCCTCAGTAGTACTTTGATATACATCTTTTCTCTATATACAATTATAAAATTTATTAGTTTCTTACTTTCTAATTACTTCTATAAATTAAAAAAAAGATTCAACAGTGTACAACTTAATCCAACAACTATAATTCCACGTATGTAACTGTAAACTATCACTTCAGTAACTATAAAACAGTATATAAATGTAGAAAGATGATTTCTCCATTTATGCTTATAATTAATTTCCCTTGGGAAAGCACATGCAAACCTTAAGAATAAAATTGAGTACTCCAAGAGAACGACTGAGGAGAAGGTGAAATTTGATTTTAGTTTTAAATCACAGCTAGAGATAGAGGACATTTTAAAAAGGCAGAACACTGCCAAATAATGGAGATGGAAAAGTGTATGGTAAGTGTGAAATACAGGAAATAAATGCTAATCAGTCAGGAAGAACAGAGTTCTAGAGGGGACTGTGTGAAGACAAGTTAGGGCTACACTGTGAAGACTGAAGGGCTTGGCTGAAGTTTTTGGATTTCATTCTGTATATAATGATAACCTAACCTATAGGAGTTTCACCACCACACTGACTGGAATGACCGTGTTAGGACAGTTACAATTACTACCTTTGTATGATCCTCAAGACTCTGAGCAGTACTTTCCCATTTATTATCTCAAAGTAGACACGACTTTCAGTTTCTGTTCCAAATACATGCAAAGTCACTCTTCTGTTCCTCAATCTCTCCCAAGCACTACAGAACTATCCCAGGCAGAATTTACACCTGCTAGTCAGTCAGAAAGTGAATTCCTGGATTAGAGTTCCAAAATATACCTGGAAACATATAACTCCGTATTTTACCCCCTAAACATAAGTTATATCATTTTGGATACTTTCCGAGTCAAATGTGTCTTCAAATTAATATGCTACTTTTTATTGGGGGCTCATCAAATTAATATGCAACTTTTTATTGGAAGCTCATCTTACAATACAAAATAAAAATTCTCATGGGAGGACTAGTAGTACTTCATAATTTATGAAGGGTCAGTTTTGAGATTTGCCAAGAATAATACTCAGGCCCCAACCCAGAACACTAAAATCTAAATCTCTGGGCTTGGGACCTGAATACCAGCAGGTTTTTCAAAAATCTCCTCCCTCAAGTGATTGCAATGTGCACTGAATGTATTCAACTACACATTAAAATAAATTTGGGGCACTGCTCCACATTGACTAAATTAGATTAGTTTTTGGTGCTTCCCCAGCACATATTTTTAAATGCTCCTCAGATAATTTTATAAGTATGTAAAAATTTTAGGGTCACTGATCTAATCCAACCCTCTCCTTCTGTTGCCCAAGGTAACCCAGTTCTTGACAGAACTAGGATAAACTGTTCCCTCAACCTGTAACCTCTGGGCTCTTTTCTCTCTACAGGTCTATAAGCTGATTCTTCCTATAACAGTGTGTATGCTTGTCTTTCTTTATTCATGCCAGTCTCCCTCACTAGAATGACACATTGGTTATTTCTGCCCAAAATCTACCCCAGCTCTAATATTAAAGGTTGGCATTCAAGCTTCCCTCCTCGCTCTTGTAAAATCTTTTATCTATGCATCTTATTTGCTGCCATAGAAATAACATTTATGGGGCCGGGCGCAGTGGCTCATGCCTGTAATCCTAGCCCTTTGGGAGGCCACGGCAGGCAGATCACAAGGTCAGGAGATTGAGACCATCCTTGCTAACATGGTGAAACCCTATCTCTACTAAAAATACAAAAAAATTAGCTGAGCATGATGGCAGGTGCCTGTAGTCCCAGCTACTTGGGAGGCTGAGGCAGGAGAGTGGCATGAACCCAGGAGACGGAGCTTGCAGTGAGTCGAGATCACAACACTGCACTCTGGCCTGGTGACGGAGCGAGACTCCATCTCAAAAAAAGAAAAAAAAAAAGAAATAATATTTATTGAGTGCTTGATATGTATCAGGTACAAGGCACACAAGGCCATACATAATCTCATTTAATCTTTACAACTACTTCATGCAGTATATGCGATTATTATTTCCAGGTTCTAAAACGATTGAACGTGAGGCTTAGAGAGGGAGTTAAGTAACATGTCCTGGGTTATTAGTCTCTGGCTATGTCTAAAACTTATTTATGTCCTCATGATCTGGGATATTAAACCCTCTTCAAAAAGTAACTACTCAACAAGGTTCTTCATGATCATATGTTTTTCACAGACAATGGAGACAAATGCCAAAATCAGTATTTATCATGTATGTACACAAACATCTACAGGCCTTTGTCTCTTTCCTCCTATGGATATTATCATTGAGTTGAATTATGCCCCCTCCAAACTCATTTGTTGATGTCCTAACCCCTATTACCTCAGACTGTAACTACATTTGGAGATAGTCTTTAAAGATGCATTTAAACCAAATGAGGCCATTAGGGAGGTTCCTAATCCAATATGACTGGTGTCCTTACAAGAAGAGGAAATTTGGACACAACGTGCACAGAGGGAAGATCACGTGAAGACATACGGAAAAACCAGGGAGACAGGTCTAGAACAGATCCTTCCCCGTGTTCCTCCAAAGCAACCAACCCTGCCAACACCCTGATCTCAGACTTTCAGCCTCCAGAACTATGAGAAAATAAATTCCTGTTGTTTAGGACACCCAGTCTGCAGTATCTTGTTATGGTTACTCTTGGAAACTAATACAATTATTATCTCATGTGGTACACAGCAGCCTCAGAAGCATTTACTGGAATTAAAATTAGATCTGCCCTTTGGGATGAAACATGTGCTTTTAAAAAGACTCAATTGCACAAGTTCAGCTCAGTAGTTAAAACAAGACATACAAAGAAAATGGCTATATATAATAAACCTAGAATAGCAGTAAGAATCAGAAATGCCCCACAAGGTATAAATAAGAATGAAATGGAAGGTAATATCTGAATTTCCAATACAGTAGGTGACATCAGTCAGTATCTAGGGATCCGGCTTCTATCTAACTCCTGGACAGGGATTAGTGAGGGCAAGCAAAAGCTTCAGTTCTAAAGACTTGGGCAACAAAATCAGATTCAGCCACAAGATCTAGGGAAATGGATCTAATAACCAAAATAAGGCACAACTCTGGAACCTCGTCTCAGGAATACGTTAAAAGTTAGATTGCTAGGGTTGAGCCCAGACTGCAGACAGAACAAGTAGAAGGACTGAGTAAATGCTTGTCCTCAGAGGGTCTGGCTGAAGCTGGAAACAAGATGAATTTCAAGCTCTCCCATCTGCAAAGAATAAAGGACTTCAAGGGCAGGAAATCCAGCAGATCTCAACAGCCATGTTGCCTTCTCTGATCAACACTGCGTGGAAGGAGAGATTTTTGTTTGCTTCTGAACCCTCTTTCAGGTCTGAGATTTCTGTTATTCTGTTATATTGAACCAAAAGTAAGGACAACTTTTTCATTCACTGGATAAAATGGGTCAAAAACACTGCAGTATGATTCTGCATTTTAAAAGGATACCGAAGAACAACTTACTGAGATAAAACAGGTGATACTGAAATCTTCAATATCAAATCTTTTTCTAAATGAACTTTGAAGTATAAATGTTTCCCCTTAAATTGACCTGTAGTTACATATCTTTTTAAAAGTTCTATATTAAAGTTGTAAGCATACATTACATGTAAAATTTGTATGATTATTTTTGAAAATGTAGCCCTGATGTTAATTTAGTTTCTCCTGATTCAAGAATAGAAATTTCTTTCAAATGCAACTAAATGACTAATATTTCTAGCCATGGACTAATTTAGAAGAAATATTATTGGGTATAATCATGTTAGATTTACCGACTTAATTTCTTTCCTTTTTATAGAACTTATGTTTAGTCATAACTCCTGTTTTAGAATCAAGGAGACTTTTTTTTCGGTCGTTTATATATTAGGCAGAAATTGAAGCTGAAAATCCAGACTCTCACCATGATTTCCAAATTTTTCTTAATGCATATTCTTAGAAATTAGAAATTAGTATGTTAGCTCAGACCACACACACACACACACACACACACACACACACACGTGTTCTTTCAATCTCTTATCAAGATTTAAATTGCACAGACGATTAAAACAGCTAATGTCCATTCCATATCCACGGTAAGAATAAATTAGTTCTCAGACTTTCTCTCTCTAAGGCATTAGATTGAAACATCTAATGCCCCAAGTCATATGTCTCTCCTTCAGTAGTTAAGAGGCAGAATTGTTTATCCTTCCCTCATCAATGGCAGACAGTAGTCTCTCCTCTGTTTTATGCCTATTCTCATCTCTGTCCTTCATAAGACCAAAAAAAGGCCAGGTAAAACTGTTGCACATTAGTGCTAAATGTCAACCTGTCCAACTGTCCAAATGCTTCCCTATAGCAATTTCTTTCCTCTGTTAGAATAATTAAAGAAGAAACTACAGAAAGCATTTCGCTCACTGTTAAGAAGTGGAGGTAGAGGTATCTGAAAATGTATTCCTCACCTTATGTGGGAAAGGGGCCAGGGTAGATGTAGATAAAAGGGACAAACACAAAATAAATCAGGTGGACTCTTTTGAGAGGGCCATTGAGGTCAGGGACTATGCTCAATCAATATATTCCCCAAACCTGGTAAGTGCCTGTCATATAGTGGAAGCTCAATGAAAAATTAATATATGAAGAGAAAGGAAAGAGAAACGTATAAAAAGAGAAGTCAAGGCTTTTACGGTTCCATGTGAACCCATTGCTTTTTGATGTTCTGATTGATAAAATACCAATTATGGCAGGCCCTAGAAGACACCAAAATTGGTTATGTGCAATTTACTAAAAGGAATATTAAATAGAACTTTTTTACTTTCTTATTTGAAAAAATATCAAATAATTTATGCATACGATAAAAATTAAAATAAATAAGGGCTTCCCATGCATAGCTATAGTAATTGTTTCTCCTCATAGCTCTTCTTCCCACAGTATCAATTCTACTTCCCAACCTTATTTTTAGGTATTTTCTTAGTTGTTCTAATGGAAAACATCCTAATTTTAAAATAATTTGTCTCTATATGTTGACTGCTTTATTTGTAATATTATCTACTAGTTTCTAATTTTAAAATATTACCTATTGTTAAAACTGATAAAAGAGAGATGCTCACTTTATTTACAACATTTTGATTTCAGAAGACAATAGTTTTATCTTTCTACAATTCTATATTTAAACATACTTAATCCTCTATTTCTCATCCTAAAATCTGAACAGAATCTTTTAACTCTTGAACATTTTACATAAGACTATTCATATTCCTGCCTATCCCTCCACCTCTGCCCTCTTCAGAGTGCTTCAGCTCCCATATCTGTCAGTTTTACCTTTATTTTGATGCAGACACAATATTCATATTCAATTGTGTAGATATTTTTAAGTATTCAATGTAGAAAAGGGTTTATTCTAAAAATTGAAAACCAATAAGCAGCTTTTACAATATCATTACATCTAAATACTCCAGAACCAAGAAAAAGGCAATAATGTGCAAAGGTTAAATTTCCTTTTCTATAGATGCACTGTAAGGCACTCAGACAAAAATGTAGTTAAGTTTATAGCCCAGTTGGCTGTATCAGTCACTTAAATTATATCATATTTTATCTTGCTTCATATTTGGACAAGGATTTTTTTTAAGTTTATTTTTTATCAATTTTTAATTGCCCCATTTTATTGTTGAAAGAAGGCACAGCCTTTCTTTACCAAGTCTATGATGTCATGTAACTCATTCATTAGTCATTGGTTATTTCTTGGAATCCATGACATTCTTCTTAATACAGATATTCTTATTGGAGCCTCCTGGAAATGACCTCCAGTTTTAATTTGAATGAACTTCTTTTTGCACATGTCATTCGGGGACTTCCTTGCATTGAATTTCTGGGTTAGTTCTACTATTCGTTTATTATTTGTCTTGACTACATGATTATTATTCAGTTTTCTTGGGTGCATATATCCTTAAATAACATTCTCAGAACGAGAATAAAAAGTAGGTTTTCTGAGACCTTTGAAGTTGATAGTTTAGATGAATACAGAATTGTGGTTTCAAAATTACTTTGCTTATAATTGTTTCTGTATATTTTATTTTTATTAACATATAATATTTGCACATAATTACGAAGTACATGTAATATTTTGTTACATGCATAGCATATGTAATGACCAAGTCAGGGTGTTTAAGATATCCATTATCTTATGTATTTATTGTTTCCATATGTTGGGAACATTCTAAGTCCTCTCTTCTAGCTATTTTGAAATATGAAATACATTGCTGTTAACTATATTATACTTATCTACTATCAAACATTAGATCTTATTCCTCCTATCTAACTGTATGTTTGTACCCATTGACCATCCTCTGTCTTCCATCCCTCTCCCCTCAACACACCCTTCCCCATGTCTGGTGACTATCACTCTACTCTCTACCTCCATGAAATCAATTCTATTAGCTCCCACATATGAGTGAGAGTATGTGATGTTTGCTTTCTTTGCCTGACTTATTCCACTTAGCCTCTAGTTCCATCCATGTTACTGCAGATGATGATGATTATTTCATAATATCCTCCAGTTCCAGCCATGTTACTGCAAATAAGAGGATTTAATTCTTTCATATGGGTGAATAGTATTTCATTGTGTATACGCACATTTTCTTTAACCATTCAGGCACTGATGGACACTTAGTTTGATTCAGTATCTCTGCTATTGTGAATAGTGCTTCAATAAACATGCGAGTGTAGGTATCCCTTTGATATTCTGATTTCCTTTCCTTTGGATAAATACCAGTAGTGGGACTACTGGATTATATGGTTGTTCTATTTTGTTTTTAGAGAAATCTCAAAATTTTGAAGGCACTCATCAACTGTAGTCTATGTTCAGTCTGTAGTTTATCATTGCTGATGAGAACTATAAAGGCAGTTAACTCTTTTTTGTATATGACTTGGTTTATTTTTTAACCTCCAAAAGCTTATACATTTTTCCCCTTTTCCTCGGCATCTTTAATGGTGTTGGAGTTCCTCTTACGTTTCACAATTATAATCTTTATACTCATCTTTGGGCATCCCCATGGCTGTATGGGCTTCCTCATAGGTAAGTTTAATGTTTGCCTCTTTGTAGTTTCAAAATTCATCATTTTTACTTCAGGTTTTATTTTAATGCCTAAGATCAGGTTATTTTATTTCCTGGCTTGGAGAATTGTCCAGATACCATACCTGTAGGCAAGTGTGTGATACTGAGTTTGGTCATATAATCTTGCATTTTGTCCAGTCACCTTTGTCCAAGCACTTCAATGCTCTGAATTGTGGTTCCCAGAGCTTTCTCTTTATCTTGAGCTCTGTTAATAACTTTAATACTTAAAAAAGTGTTTTACAGAGAATATTTGTGTGTTTGGGTGAACAAATTTCCCCGTGGGTGGAGGTTAGATATTTCAGGACGTATTATACTAAACTTGACCAACATGTGTGGCATTTTGTTCTGTTTGTTTTTTAAACATTCTTCTGCTCTTGAATTATCTCTTATTTCCAGGGTCAACATGTCTTGGTTTATCTTGGTCTTTATCTTGGTTCTTAGTTTATCTTGGTTCTTTCTATCTCTTGCTATCTCTTGAGTTTTGTTGTTCATTCATATTCAAAATGGGCAACCAATTGGTGGATTTTCCTGTGTGGCTGATGAGTGTTTCCACGTAGATCATTTTAGCTTGGCTGCTCTAGTAGATACTAAGTGTATCTCTGACATTTGTGAATAGAGTACGTGAATGGATACCTTTCACTTTAGGATGAACGAGGTGTGAAGCTCAACTTCAGGATGGTATGGATGGGGATTCCACAATGGAGAGGCACATACTCCCAGTATCTGATTTTTGCTTAAGCAGTTCGCTGAATTGCTTCTTGATATTTACCTGGGATTTAAATGTTGGGCCTCTATTGTGTGCAAGGCAATAAAGAGGAAGGGGGAATGGTAAGAAGAGTGATGTAAAAGAGTGTGTCAACAATACCGAATGAACGTGCCAACCTGAAGTTCCCCCTCTCACTTCAGCTCCATTGAATCTGATGTCTCTGAGCCTGAAGTCTTCACAAGATGCTTTATGGCAAATAGCTCTCTATACTCCACCACCACACCCTCATGCCTACTTGGCAAGCTCTTATGTGGAAAAGCAGGCTGTATTCCCCTCTCCATCTTCTATAAACATCTCATTTACCCATAGTTCACCTTTTCTCATCACTTTTATGAGTATTTTATGGGAGTCCCATGGAGTAAGAAAAACAAATGCTGAGATTTGACAGCCATTTGAAAGGAAAGCTCCTTCTAACCCATTTCCCTTTTAGGAAAAAAAAAAGTATCACATTATTTTTATAAGAGTTCCTGATTCCCCAATGATTGTCAGGTACCCAAACTTAACAGGCAATTATTCATATTACCCACAATCTACCCTTGGTCCCCTAACACTATCTCTATATTTAGGGGTAAAAGTCACATCTGTTATTAAAGGTCCTCAGTCTTATTCAGCTACTCATTGTTTGATATTCTTGCAGGTATCATTTCTTAGACTAATCCAGAAACCTTATGCTCCTCAAAAGACTGCTAAACACTGCCTAGCAGTAACAGTTATAAACCAACCAATAGCCCCTTGTTATATAGGTTGACATCTGAAGCCATTCACAAAGCACTGTAGAAATTCAAAGGCATAATTAGCGTTGTACTTTCTCAGTTTACTGAAAGTCAGCAAGGAGAAGGTAAGGAAAGAAGGAAATCCTGTTATCCTATGCCAGGCTCTTCTTCCAATTCCCTGCCTTAGGATTTATACATTAAGTTCCTTAAGTATAAGTGGCTTTCCCTTGGATCAAGACAGCACCTTTGTTTCTTTGCTTATTCTTAGGCCTCTTTACTCTGTTCCTCACAGGTATGAATCTTCAGTAGATCTTCTCTCAATGAATTATAATACATATTTCATTTAAATTTAACTGTTACTTTATAAGCAGGATTTAGTTCACTTTCTTTTTCTTCTATTTAGAGAGACTTATATTAGTTAATATTTATAAGCTAAAAGACAAGAGATGCCCAATTTTTCTCACCTGGCAATAGCAGTATGAATGGCAATTACTTGTAAAACCTGGCTGTTAACCTCAATTTTTAGATAATCCCACTAGATAGAGCTCATTGTTAATCAGTGTGTGTGTGTGTGTGTGTGTGTGTGTGTGTGTGTGTGTGTATGCTATGCATATGTGTATTAAAAGGAATTAAACTACATTTAAAAGATTATATTGACTATAAAGGCTGTGTTATCTTTCAGATGCCATTTTGACCAGGTTATCTTTTGGTTTTGTGAGACAGCAGAACACACAGGAAAATTATATCAATACATCAAAGAGAAATGTTCCTTTGAGGCATTTATCAACTTGTATTTTATTGTGTAATTATTCCTTATAACGGTGAGGCAATAAGCTCCTCGCATCAGACAAGCTCCATCCCTCCAACTACCCATGCCACTAGTCAGGTTTCTTTCATCATCTGTTGTTATTGTAAATAATTTTAGAATTTAATTATGTCTGATTGCATGCTCACTGTGATTTATAACACATATTCAATAAAAAACTGGTGAAGAGCCCTTTAAGGAATGGGAAAATACACATATTGTGATGGTTAATACTGAGTGTTAACTTTATTGGATTGAAGGATGCAAAGCATTATTCTGGGTGTGTCTGTGAGGGTACTGCCAAAGGAAATTAACATTTGAGTCAGTGGACTGGGAAAGGCAGACCACCTTCAATCTGCGTGGGCATAATCTCATAAGCTGCCAGCACAGCCAAAATAAAAGCAGTTAGAAGAACATGAAAAGACTAGACTGGCTTAGCCTTTCAGCCTTCCATCTGTGTAGGATGCTGCTTGTCCTCCAACATCAGACTCCAAGTTCTTCAGCTGTGGGACTTGGACTGACTTCCTTGCTCTTCAGCTTGCAGATGGCCTATTGTAGGACCTTACCTTGTGACGGTGTGAGTCAATACTCCTTAATAAACTCCCCTTTATATATACATCTATCCTATTAGTTCTGTGCCTCTAGAGAACCCTAACTAATACAGACTTGGCACTGGGAATGGTACAGAATATTAGAGGAACAGAATATTAAGGATGGAGTTATTTTGTTGGTTTTGGGGTTTGGATTAGACCCCCAAATGCTAAGGACTCTACTTCTAATAGTATGGACAATACTGATAGTCCTTGGCGTGAACTGTTTAGAGAGTTATGCAAAATAAATGCATTTGGCACTCCTGATTCACTGCTTGTGAGAGGCAAGGAGCTTAGTGACTCTATTCATAATACCTTTGACCATATGTGGAGAACCAAGGAATATAATGAAGTTGGATGGTTGCTCCTAAGTTCACTGGGCAAAGTGATAAAAGAAAATGATAAACTAAGCAGATACTGAGCCTCAAATCTTCTCACATTGCCCTGAGTGACAGTCTTTTCTCCTATACAAAAAGAGATGAAATTGTGGAAAATCAGACACAAGCTCTTATCATGTGAGTGGCTAACCTGCAACAAAAGGTGTGTATACACACAGCCTTGCCAGGTGTCTACTTTTAAAGTGAGAGCATTGATTGGAAAAGAATGGGACTCTGCAACATGGAATGGGGACATGTGGGAGGACCCTGACAAAGCTGAGGACACTGAGGTTGTAAACTCTGATGAGTCTTTTTTGCCAGAAGAAACAGCTTCCTCATCCCAGTAGTGGCAACATCCCCTCCTGACCCATGCTGACATCAGCCTTCCCATCTTTGTCTGGGGAAAGAAACCCTGTGTTGCCTGAGGCAAGAGTGATGGTCTGCCTCCCCTGAGGCAGCTGCCAGGCAAGACAATGTTGATTTTCCTCAGGACCCATCCCCCAACACCTCTGTTTGCTTCTAGACCTATAATTAGGCTAAAGTCCTGACAGGTCCCTAGAGGCATGGTTCAGAGTGTGAGCCATGAGGAGGTATGCCACACTTGAAAAGAACTGCTCGAGTTTTCTAATTTATATAAGCAGAAATCTGGAAAACAGGCATAGGAATGTATATTAAGGGTGTGGAATAATGGTGGGAGGAACACAGAGTTGGATCATGCAGAATTTATTGACTTGGGCCCACTAAACAGGGATTCTGCATTTAATGTTGCAGCTCGGGGAGATAAACAAGGTTCTGATAGTTAATTTGCTTGATTAGCTGAAATATGGATTAAAAGATGGCCCACCGTGAGTGAGCTGGAAACGCCTAATCTCCCTTGGTTTAATGTAGAGGAAGGTTTCCAAAAACTTAGGGCGATCGGAATGCTAGGGTGGATAAGTCACTTTAGACCTATACATTCCAGCTGGGAGGGTCTAGAAAATATACCCTTGACCAATACTTTCAGAAACAGATTTGTGAGGGCGGCACTTGTATCTTTGAAGAGCCCTGTGACTGCTCTTCTCTGTATGCCAAATCTGACACTGGGAACTGTGGTCATTCAACTACAAAATCTGAATGCAATTGGAATAACTAGATACTCAGATGGCAGGAGCCAAGGGCAGCACTCAACTGTCAAAGACAAGGTAGGCATAGCTACCACAATGGACAGCAGAGGCAAAGCAGCAATCAGAATAGCCTGACTCATGTAGATCTCTGGCATTGGCTAATTAATCACAGTGTTCCTAGAAGTGAAATTGATAGGATGCCTAATGCATTATTACTTAATTTGTATAAGCAGAAAACTTCCAGGTTGAGTGGACAAAAGACTAATTTGAATTATTAAAACAGAGAATCATGGCCCCTCAATCAACTTCCAGACCTGAGACAGTTTATAGACCCAGAACCCATTGAATGAAGGGGAAGTTGGGTCCTCTTGAGAAAGGACCCCACTACATTATCGACAAATTCATGCTGTTACTCTTTCTCCCACCCTTCCCCAAGGAGACCTCCAGCCTTTTACCAGGGTAACTGTGCACTGGAGGAAGGAAAAAATGATCAGACATTTCAGGAACTACTGGGCACTGGCTCTGAGCTAACACTGATTCCAGGGAACACAACACATCATTGTGGTCCTCCAGTTTAAGCAGGGGCTCATGGAGGTCAGGTAATTATTGGAGTTTTAGCTCAAGTCCAACTTACAGTGGGTCCAGTGGGTCCCCGGACACATCCTGTGGCCATCTCCCCAGTACCAGAATGCATAATTGGCATAGACATACTTAGCAGCTGGCAGAACCCCCATATTGGCTCCGTGACTGGTAGGGTGAGGGCTACTATGGTGGGAAAGGACAAATGAAAGCCACTAGAGCTGCCTCTACCTAGAAAAATAGTAAATCAAAACCAATATCACATCCCTGGAGTGACTGAAGAGATTAGTGCCATCATCAAGGACTTGAAAGACGCAGGGGTGGTGATTCCCACCACATTCCCGTTCAACTCTCCTGTTTGGCCTGTGCAGAAGACAGATGGATCTTGGAGAATGACAGCGAATTATCATAAGCTTAACCAAGTGGTGGCGACTCCAATTGCAGCTGTTATGCCAAATGCGGTTTGATCGTTTGAACAAATGAACACATCTCCTGATACTTGGTATGCAGCCAATGATATGGCAAATCCTTTTTTTCTCCATTCTTGTCCATAAGGCCCACCAAAAGCAATTTGCCTTCAGCTGGCAAGGTCAGCAATATACCTTTACTGTTCTACCTCAGGGGTATATCAACTCTCTGGCTTTGTGTCATAATCCTGTTCTGAGACAGCTTGATTGCTTTTCCCTTTCACAAGGTATCACATTGGTCCATTACATCGATGACATTATGCTGACTGGATCCTGTGAACATGAAGTAGCAAACACACTGGACTTACTGATGAAACATTTGTGTGCCAGAGGATAGGAAATAAATTCGACTAAAATTCAGGGATCTTCCACCTCAGTAAAATTTCTAGGGGTCCAGTGGTGTGGGGATTGTCGAGATACTCCCTCTAAGGAAGGTAAAGGATAAGTTGCTGCATTTGGCCCCTTCTACAACCAAGAAAGCAGCATAACACCAAATGGGCCTATTTGGATTTTGGAGGTAACACATTCCTCATTTGTGTGTGTTACTCTGGCCCATCTATCAAGTGACCCAAAAGGCTGCTAGTTTTGAGTGGGGTCCAGAGTAGGAGAAGACTCTACAACAGGTCCAGACTGCTGTGCAAGCTGCTCTGCCACTTGGTCCATATAACCCAGCAGATCCAGTGGTGCCTGAGGTGTCAGTGGCAGACAGAGATGCTGTTTGGAGCCTTTGGCAGGCACCCATAGGTGAATCCTAGGATTTTGGAGAAAGGACCTGCCGTCTTCTGCAGATAACTACTCTCCTTTTGAGAGATAGCTCTTGACCTGTTACTGGGCTTTAGTGGAAACTGAATGTTTAACCATGGGTCAAGTTACCACGCAACCTGAACTGCCTATCATGAAATGGGTACTTTCTGACCCATCTAGCCATAAACTGGGGTGTGCACAGCAGCATTCCATCATCAAATGGAAGTGGTATATACATGATCGGGCTCAAGCAGGTCCTGAAGGCACCAGTAAGTTACATGAGGAAGTGGCTCAAATGCCCATGCCCATCATCTCCACTCCTGCCAGCCTGCCTTCTTTCCCACAGCGTGCACTGATGGTCTCATTGGGAGTTTCCTACAATCAGTTGACAGAGGAAGAGGAGACTAGGGCCTGGTTCACAGATGGTTCTGCACCATATGCAGGCACCACCTGAAAGCGGGCAGCTGCAGCACTACAGCCCCTTCCTTTTTAAATTTTTATTTATTTATGTATTTTTTGAAACAGAGTTTACTCTTGTTGCCAAGGCTGGAGTGCAATGGCATGATTTGGGCTCACAGCAACCTCTGCCTCACGGGTTCAAATGATTCTCCTGCCTCAGCCTCCCGAGTAGCTGGGATTATAGGCATGCACCACCATGCCCGGCTAATCTTGTATTTTTAGTAGAGATGGGGTTTCTCCATGTTGGTCAGGCTGGTCTTGAATTCTTGACCTCAGGTGATCCGCCTGCCTTGGCCTTGCAAAGTGCTAGGATTACAGGCATGAGCCAGCACCCCCAGTCCCTCTACACCCCCTTTCTAGGACATCCCTGAAGGACAGCAGTGAAGGGAAATCTTCCCAGTGGGCAGAACTTTGACCAATGTACCTGGTTGTGCACTCTGCATGGAAGGAGTAATGGCCAGATGTGTGATCACATACTGATTCACAGGCTGTGGCCAATGGTTTGGCTGGATGGTCAGGGACTTGGAAGAAGCATGACTGGAAAAATGGTGAAAAAGAAATCTGGGGAAGAGGTATGTGGATGGACCTCTGTGAGTGGTCAAAAACTGAAGATATTTGTATCCCATATGAGTTTTCACCGATGAGTGACCTCCACAGAGTAGG
The DNA here is from genome assembly GCF_049350105.2 of Macaca mulatta. Taxonomy (NCBI): domain Eukaryota; kingdom Metazoa; phylum Chordata; class Mammalia; order Primates; family Cercopithecidae; genus Macaca; species Macaca mulatta. The sequence continues at coordinate 113,461,142 of NC_133409.1, forward strand.
ATTTTAATAATCAAGTGGATAGGATGACTTGTTCTGTGGACAACACACAACCTCTTTTCCCAGCCACCCCTGGCATCACCCAATGGGCCCATGAACAAAGTGGCCACGGTGGCAAGAACAGAGGTTACGCAAGGGTTCAGCAACATGGACTTCCACTCACAAGGCTGACCTGGCTATGGCCTCTGCTGAGTGCCCAATTTGCCAACAGCAGAGATCAACACTGAGCCCTTAATATGGCACCATTCTTTGGGGTGATCAGCCAGCTACTTGGTGGCAGGTTGATTACACTTGACTTCTTCCACCATGGAAAGGGCAGTGGTTTGTCCTCACTGGAACAGACACTTACTCCAAATATGGCCTTGCCTATCCTGCATGCAATGCTTCTGCCAAGACCATCATCCATGGACTTTTGGAATGCCTTATCCACCGTCATGGTATTCCACACAGCATTGCCTCTGATGAAGGCACTCACTTTACGGCTAAAGAAGTGCAGCAGTGGGCTCATGCTCACGAAATTCACTGGTCTTACCATGTTACCCATCATCCTGAAGCAGTTGGATTGACAGAACAGTGGAATGGCCTTTTGAAGTCACAATGACAACACCAACTAGGTGACAATACTTTGCAGGGCTGGGGAAAAGTTCTCCAGAGGGCTGTGTATGCTCTGAATCAGCGTCCAATATATGGTACTCTTTCTCTCATAGCCAGGATTCACAGGTTCAGGTATCAAGAGGTGGAAGTGGAAGTGGCACCACTCACCATCATCCCTAGAAACCCACTAGCAAAAGTTTTGCTTCCCATTCCCACAACATTAAGCTCTGCTGGTCTAAAGTTCTTAGTTCCAGAGAAAGGAGCCTGTCACCAGGAGACACAACGATTCCATTAAACTGTAAGTTAATATTGCCACCTGGCCACTTTGGGGTCCTCCTACCTTTAAGTCAACAGGCCAAGAAGGGAACTGTAGTGTTGGCTTGGGTGAATGACCTGGACTATCAAGATGAAATCAGTCTACTACTCCACAATGGAGGTAAGGAAGAGTATGCATGGAATACAGGAGATCCCTTACAGGAGATCCTTTAGGGTATCTCTTAGTATTGCCATGCCCTGTGATTGAGGTAAATGGAAAACTACAACAGCACAATCCAGGCAGGACTATAAATGGCCCAAACCCTTCAGGAATGAAGGTTTGGGTGACTCTACCAGGTAAAAAAAACACAAACTGCTGAAGTGCTTGCTGAAGGCAAAGGAAATAAAGAATGGGTAGTAGAAGTAGGTAGTCATCAATTGCAGCTGTGGCCACGTGACCATGTGCAGAAACAAGAACTGTAATTATCATAAGCATTTCTTCCTTATTTTGTTAAGAACATATTTGTGCATGTATACACTTGTACTAAGAAAATATCTTCATCTTATTTCCTTTTTCCTTTATCATGCGACATAAGATTTATTGACTTCATATCAGCATTTAAGTGTTGTTAACTTCATGTAATAGCATTTGGGTCGGGGACTGGTACTTTCTGGTTGTACAAACGATAGTTGTATTATGTTAGGCATAATTATGACCTTATTATTGTCTTTATTTGAAGATGATGTATGATTTCAGGAGATGTGTATGAGTTCAAGTTGACAAGCGGTGGACTTGTGATGGTTAATACTGACTGTCAACTTGATTGGATTGAAGGATGCAAAGTACTGTTCCTGGGTGTGTCTGTGAGGGTGTTGCCAAAGGAGATTAACATTTGAGTCAGTGGACTGGTAAAGGCAAACCCACACTCAACCTGGGCAGGAACAATCTCATCAGTTCCCAGCACGGCCACAATAAAAGCAGGGAGAAGAACATGAAAAGGCTAGACTGGCTTAACCTTTCAGTCTTCCATCTGTGTGAGATGCTTCCTGCCCTCCAACATCAGACTCCAAGTTCTTCAGCTTTGGGGCTCAGACTGGCTTCCTTGCTCTTCAGCTTGCAGACAGCCTATGGTGAGACCTCACCTTGTGACCATGTGAGTCAATACTTCTTAATAAACTCCCCTTTATATATACATCTATCCTATAGTTCTGTCCCTCTAGAGAACCCTCATACACATATCAATCTCCATCAAGAGATTTCTGGGCCCGGCACAATGGCTCCCACCTGTAATCCTAGCACTTTGGGAGGCCGAGGTGGGCGGATCATGAGGTCAGGAGATCGAGATCATCCTGGCCAACATGGTGAAACCCCGTCTCTACTAAAAATACAAAAATTAGCTGGGTGTGATGGCACGCACCTATAGTCCCAAATACTTGGGAGGCAGAGGCAGGAGAATCACTTGAACTCGGGAAATGGAGGTTGCAGGGAGGCAGAGGTTGCAGTGAGCCAAGATCACATCACTGCACTCCAGCCTGGTGATAGAGCTAGACTGTCTCAAAAATAAATAAATAAATAAAAAGTATCTGGATACAAATTAAGTATATCTACATTTTTATTATTTAACATCTACTTTATTACTTCAGGGAAAAAATATGTGTTCATAAAACAATATTAAGGCACAAAAGGCAGTCAAGAGAGTCTACTCGCCATCTGACTTTTTACAAGCCCATAAATAATATGCAACTTATAAAGAGAAGTCATTGGAAGGTGAGCTGACTGATCCCATATCTTAAATTGGGTTGCAGCAACAACAACAGAATGAGCTTTCCCTCCCTCCCTCCCTCCCTCCCTCCCTCCCTCTCTTCCTCTCTTTCTCTCTTGATGAAGTCTTGCTCTGTCGCCCAGGCTGGAGTGCAGTGGCACAATCTCGGCTCACCACAACTGCCACCTCACGGGTTCAAGCAATTATCCTGTGTCAGCCTCCCAAGTAGCCTACAGGCACATACCACCACACCCGCCTAATTTGTTGTATTTTAGTAGAGATGGGGTTTCACTGTGTTGCCCAGGCTGGTCTCGAACTCCTGGGCTCAGGCAATCCGCCTACCTTGGCCTCCCAAAGTGCTGGAATTACAGGCGAGAGTCACTGCGCCCAGCCAGAATGAGTTTTAATTGTTCCTATATATAGTATAAGATTGTATTGATACATATATATGGGGGGATACATATATACATGCAGTTTTGACATAGAATAAGGAAGCGAAGTAATTCTTAAATTATAATGTTTTGTATATAATTTATTATGCAATTTGGCAATTATAAAGAAAGCCCAAAACTGCAAACAGTCCCCCTAAATACAAAAACATTAAGAAACACTAAAAGACTCCAACACTTCTACAAGGATGATGACCAGCACCATTAAATTTAGGACTGTGGCCACTTTAAATCTGAGTGAACAGAAGCAAAATGAGGAGAATCTTCAAAATAAGCACATAATTTTAATATTGCATTGAAACATTTTCTATATAAGCACTATCTAATGGAACTTTTTGTGATAATCATTCTTGAGCACCAGGCGTTTTGGCTAGTTCTTCAGAAGAAGGGGAGTTTTAAGTTCATTTTATTTAATTTAAATAGCTACATGGGGCTACAGTATTATACAACGAAAATTCAGACTATTATACAATATTCCCACAAGTTTTAGAGTAAGAACTTTTTACCTCAAAGTTACTACCCAGAACACCATACATAACACCTTGCTTGATACAATACTTGTGAAGTACAGTTGATGCTTGAACAACACAGGGGTTAGGGTTTGACCCCTAAGTAGTCAGAAATCTGAGTAAAACTTTTGACTCCGGAAAACCTTAACTACCAACAGCCTACTGTTGACCGTTTAATTGAGACTAAACAGTCAATTAACACAAATGTTGTATGTTACACGTATCATATACTCTATTCTTACAATAAAGTAAGTGATAGAAAAGTTATTAAGGAAATCATAAGGAAGAGAAAATATATTTACTAGTCATTAAGTAAAAGTGGATCATCAAAAACGTCTTCATCCTAAAGGTCTTCATCCTCATCGTCTTCACATTGAGGAGGAGGAGGAGAAAGAGCCTTGCTGTCTCTGGATGTCAGAGGCAGAAGTGGAGGAGATGGGAGGGGAAGCAAAAGAGGCAGGCACACCTGGTGTAACTTTATGGCAATGCATGGTAATTTCTGCCTGACATTTTTGCTTTTTTGTTTCTCTAAAAATGTTTCTGTATGGTACCAACATTTTCTCCACCATTTGCTTTAGTGTCATTGTCTCTATCATAGAAGGATCCACGTGGTAAAAGAAGTCAAAAGGAGTCTTGAATAACAGGAACCTCTACCAGACTGTCTAATGTCAACCTGTTTTCCAGCACTGCTTCTTTTACATCTTTTTCCTCACTGTCTGTCATTGGTTAAGAAGCACTCATCTATCAAGTTATCTTCCGCTAATCCCTCCAGTGTGGTGTCTATTAACTCTGGAATCTATATTTAGAAACTTTTCACTCCATACCTTTTTTTTTCATCATATCCACAATCTCATGATTTCCTTGATTTGCCTATGAAGTCATGCACAACATCTGATACAGTTCTCTTTAGAAGGAATGAATTGTTTTGGGCCTGACGGCTTTCATTTTTTTTTCTATAACAACGATGGCATCTTCAATGGTGTAATCCTTCCAGATTTTCATGATATTCTATTTATCGGGGTTCTCTTCCATAGCGTTACAATCTTGTCCATACAGTATTATGTGAAATGAGCCTTTAAGGTCCAGAAGCCAAACTGGAATCTTTGTGTTTGGAGGCAAGTAGACCACTTCAACACCTTTCGTGTTGAACTCATGGGGTTTTGGGTAGCTAGAGACATTGTTCAATATAACAATAACTTTGAAAGACAGTCCCTTTACTAGCAAAGTACTTCCTGACTTCAAGGACAAAACATCCATGTATCTAGTCCAGGAAAAGAACTCTTGTCTAGGCCTTCTTGTACAACAAAAAGGCTGGCAGTTGGTGTTTATTTTTTCCCTTCAACACTCAGAGGGTTAACAATATTATATACAGAGGCAGCCCTTACTGCATTTGCACAAAACAGTATAGCTAGCCTATCCCTTCCTGCCTCAAATACTAGTGCTTCCTTCTCTTCCTTACTACTCAATGTTCTTTATGGCACTTTTTTTTTTTTCCTCCAGAATAAAGCACTTTGCATTAAAACCTTGTTCAGGCACATATACTTGCTTCTCCATAATTTTCTTAATGGCATCTAGAACTCATCTCTGCTGGTCCATAGAAGCTGCTTCTACTTTTGATATTTTTTGAAAGCCAAACCTCTTCCTTAAATGATCAAGCCATCCTTTTCTGGCATTACATTCTCTAGCTGTAGGTCCTTCACTATCCTTCTGCTTTGTCATATAATGACTTTGCTTTTTCTTAATATTAGGGTCTATAGATACACATTTCTTATAGCAATCCTGCACCCACAGAAAAGCTGCATTTTTAAGGCGAGATCAAAGTTTTTCACAAAAAGTGCAAGGGTTTTGCTCCTGCTGGCGTAGCTGCAGCAACAGTGTCACAAATTTCTTTTTCAACAGTGGTTCTTACACTGGATGAATTTATCTTGAAATGGTGGGCAACTGCAGCTGCAGACCTCAATCTGCGGTACACATCAAGCAATTCAACTTTTTCCTGTAATGTCATAACGTTGCTTCTTGGGAGCACTTCTAGTGTCACTAATGACACTCTGTATGGGTCTCATGGTATTACTCAAGGTTAATGGTATCATACTAAACATCACAAAAACTATGTGAGAACCACAAGATATCACGCAATTTCCTGGAGAAAGAAACTGCTCACAGGGGGATGATAAGCATCACAGGGCATTTTAAAGTGGTGCGCGCAACAGTAACGCTCACTGGAAGAGGCTAAGAAATTATTACAGTAATACAGTATGCACTACAGTTAACTTCGTGCAGCTATGATTTAACACCGCATGTTTACATGTTTACATTTCTTTCCACTGCAAATGGCACCACGTATAGTCTATAAGTGTGTAAGTTTTTATTAATTTTAACTTTTTATAATAGATTCATGTATATTTTATGGTAGTAAATGATAAAACAGACTATTATCTATATATATTGCATGCATTCCTGATATACCGTTTTCTTATTTTCTTCAGGTATTTCCAGGCTACCTGGTGCGTCCACAAATTTTTTAAATTGCTGCAATTCTCAAAAAAAAAAAAAATCCAGTATATTCATTGAAAAACCATCCACGTATAAGTGGGCTCATGCAGTTCAAATCCGTGTTGTTCAAGAATAAGCTGTAATCTGTTCACAAATTGTGAGAAAAGATTAATTTGAAGTTTGAAAAAAAAAAACCTACCTTTGCAACTGGAGTATTACATAACTGATGTGATTTTTAAAAATATCTACTTCCTTTATAAGGCATAATTTTCATTTTCTGGCAAACAAATTGTTTTTCACAGAATAAATCCACTCTAAAATAATATCTTAAAAATATTAGACTGCATACCAAATTTACCAGAATGACAGGACACAAAATCACCAAGAACTTTTGTAGCCTCAACTTGGAGGTTGTTGTGTTTTAAAATCCCACAAATCAATCAATAAAATTAAATTAATAAACATAAGACTGGCGGTAAGGCTATCTCATCTGTGAGCATTCCCAGCCTCACTGCGGAACCCAGCACCTCGCCAAGCACACGCGCCTCTGCACTTGGCTGAGGTCCCCGCACGGCCGGCGCCGCCCCCTTACCTTTCTCGCTGACGCTCTCGCTCTCCAGCTCCACGTCCTCGCAGCTGGTGTACTCGGGCGTCGACACGCCCTCCTCCTCAGAGCTGCTCACCGACATCTGCCGCTTCTTTCCGCCCCTCTTGGACCGGTGCGGCTTGGGCGGGGACGGCCGCACCGACTCGGACTGGTCTGAGCTCAGAGAGTCGTTCCGCAGCATGGTCTCCACCTTCTCGCGCTTGGCTTTCCGCATGAGGACCGCCGAGCTGGGGTCCAGGCGGCTCTGCTTCCTGAGGGGCGCTTGGGCTTTGAGCTCCGTGGCTTCTGCGGGAACCGGCCCATGCCTGGGCGCCGGCGGGCTGTGGTTCGTTAGCTGCTTGGCGCCCGGCGCCCTGGTCTCCGCAGTCCTCTCAGCCGAATAGGCCCGCGGCGAGTCCGGCGGCGAGGCCCTGGCCGCCGCCGGCGCGCGTTTGCCGACCTTGCCCTCCGGCAGCGCCGCGCCCGCCTCGGTGCGCGGGAGCGCCACGTCGCTGTGGCGACGCTCGTGCCTCGCGCGGGACACCCGGGCGTGCATGCGCATCTGCTGCTCCTCAGGCGGCGGTTTCACCGGGTACCGAGCCAGGTTCGGGTCGCTGCGGTACCTGGTCTGATATTCCTCTTCCTTTCTTTGCTTTTCCTCATCCGCCACTTTGCCCTCATCCCGTTTTTCCGGCGTGTCTGGGTAATCCTGTGATCGCCCTTTCTCAAGCCTTCGGCTTTCCCGCCTTTCTTTACGTTCCCGTTCTTCGACGGCCCCCTCCCCGGGCTGTGCTGAGGTCTTTGGCACACGTTTCCGCTCGCTCTTAAGGGCTCCTTTGCCATTCTGCTCGGAAAGCCCTGGGGTCTTCTTTCTATGGTATACAAAAAAACGTCAAGGAGAGCAATTTATAAACTTATAGACATAAAAAACGTGTTTTCTTTTCATTCCAGTCTTAAATCATTTCAGTTACAATAATTAGTTATAGGGATTTGGATCTGAAGGTGGAACTGTAAAGGTGTTGGAATTTTACAATGTAAGGGATCTAATGGGAACACAAACTAATTATTACCAAATAGAGTTTTCATAAGAGTGTGATGATTGTACTACATTTAGCAGCTCACTGAAGCGTCGTTGATCTTGTTAGAAGTTTACATTGGATCAATTTACTTTTCTTGAAATGTTGATAAAACTTACCTTGCAGGGTTCATGTGAGGATTAGAGACACCATCTGTGAAGATGTTTTATGAAAGGGTAGAGTGTCGTGCAAATGGAAGCAGTTCTCCAGTGTCTCTGATTCTTTGTTCTACTAATTATACTTTTTCTCATCTCTGCCTTTAATTTTCTGTTTCTGAGTCCTTGACAGTGTACAAAATATGGTCAAGAATTCTTCAGTAATTTAAAACAAATAAACAGTGTCTCTTTCAATCTTGCTTCTCCCTGAAGTTGGCCAGCTCTTTACACCGGCCACCTCTCTTCCTGCTCCTGTACCTCCCAATTCCTCATTGCTTTCCTATGAATTTATATCATTAGTAAAATTATTCCTACCTATCAATCTTCAAATTTGAACTAAAAAGTCAGAACAAAAAGTCTCTATTCAGCCCTCGTTCTTGAAATTTTTGTAGTTTTTCACTATATGTCAAAAACAGAACTCTTTTCTTTAGAAACTTTACAGCTCCAAATTCTCTATCTTATTTAAAGATATCATCTTCCAACCAGTTCCAAACTGCATCTTCAGTATTTTTGTCTCTTCTTCTCCCACAACAATTTGTCACCAAATGCTATTAATTCTACCTTCCCCGAGATATCTCTGGTGTCCTATCTATCCTTTCTCCAAATAGCTTAGTTACACTCATTCTCTCGTACTGCCCTCTTATATGCTGTGTAGCTCCCCTGCAACTCCTGAGTACCTTATAAAGCTTAATTCAGAAGTCACTTCCTCTTTCCTAGGGCTCTCAAAATACTATACGTATTGCCTAGCTTTGATCAAATTAGCATCCTGGTTAATCGCCTAGGTGTCTTTCTTCCCTAGGATAGTGTGTGGTCTCTTCCCTAGGATTTGTCAGAAAAGCGACCATGTATGTTCTAATCATCTTTATACCCTCTGGTTCCTGGCACAGTGTTTATCTGTAGTAAATACACAATGACTGCTGGCTTGAATAATAGCTACATTCACTGAAAGTCTACCATGTGCCAGCTTGGGAAGAACACATGTTCTCTTTTAATACCTGCCACAACCCTGCAAGTGAGTTTTTACTGACTATTGTGGCAGAGCCAGGACTAGAATCCAGACCTCTTTAACTTCGAAGTCCTTGATCTTTTACTGTATGGGCTTTGCTTGAAAAGGGGTTCAAAAGCTTTCCTTGGAGCCTCCTTTCTCCAAGTAATGGTTACACATATAAAAATAACAAGCCCAGTCTAGGTCCTAACAAAAGTCCTGGTCCCCAAACCATGAGCCTCGTGAGCCTGTCTTCCTTGTCAACACTTTTTCCCAGTGCATAGCTTCATGTTTGCCCATGAATACATTTTTGAATGAATGAATCAATCAAAGTAAATAATCTGATCATATTAGTCTCTGTTTAAATATTCAGTGGTTTCCCTTTCGCCTACAATAAAAGCTATAAAATGTAACCTGTCCCTTCACTGCCTCACCAGCCTTTTCTCCCCAACATTCCCTCTGCTACTTGCACTGTAGCCAGCAGCTATCCTTTAGGAGGCCCTCACCTTGGGCTTGTTCCCTCAGGCCATGTGCCTGTGCAGATACCTGGAGCACCCATCCTACCCTTCTCCTGGTTAATTCCAAAGTCACTCTAGAGCTCAGCATAAAAGAAATGTCCTTAAAGAAGGCTTCTCTGATGTGTCCACATACTTTCTGATAGGTCAGATTCCCCCATCACATGCTCTCGGAGCACTTTTAATTAAAGGGCTAGGTTTATAAGTGAAACATGATCTAAGAGCTGTTCTGAGTTCACCGTTGGAAGTTGGTAGCTCAGCTGGGTGACTTAGTTCGTGTTTACGTCTGTGCTTGATATGAAAGAAAAGCTTTCAACAAAGGTCTCCTAAGGAGTACATTCTAGAGATAGACAACACCCCTCAGGCCTGTTGTTTTTCCATGTGGGATCTGAGAATTAGTACTTCCACATATTCCTTCCATTAATAGAAGTTAAATTCTTGAAAACGCGTTTGCTCTCCTAGCAAAATCTTGCCTTTTGCTTACAGGGTGAAAGAACTATTACCTCTCTCTAGGAGGTTCACTTCTAGACCTGGATGAAGCCTGCTTCTGTTCAGGCCCCAAGGCTTGCTGTGAGGGCTCAGCCCCTTTGCTCCTGTCTGGTGGTGCGCTGGGAGGAGCAGTGTCCTGGGAGGAGGCAGCTGCTGTGCTCAGGGGTGTCTGAGAACGCGATCGCTCTTGGAGTCGTGCTTTCTTTTCTCTTGGTACCTCAGAACCAGCACCTGTAGCTGTATCACTCAGGGTTCCATCCTGACTTGTCTGTTGAGGGCCACTTCCAAAGAACCATGCCCCAGATTTGGTTAAGATTTCTTGTTGCTTTCGACATAAATTGCATACCCACATAACCTATTTGAAGAAGAAAGAACAATATAAATTTTTATGCCCTCTTGGAAATAATTTTTCTTTTTTTTTTTTTTTTTTGAGACGGAGTCTAGCTCTGTTGCCCAGGCTGGAGTGCAGTGGCTGGATCTCAGCTCACTGCAAGCTCCGCCTCCCGGGTTCACGCTATTCTCCTGCCTCAGCCTCCCGAGTAGCTGGGAGTACAGGCGCCCGCCACCTCGCCCGGCTAATTTTTTTTGTATTTTAGTAGAGACGGGGTTTCACCGTGTTAGCCAGGATGGTCTCGATCTCCTGAACTCGTGATCCGCCCATCTCGGCCTCCCAAAGTGCTGGGATTACAGGCTTGAGCCACCGCGCCCGGCCGGAAATAATTTTTCAGTATCTTAAAATGTAAGGAAAAAAGAACAGTATTCATTTTCATATTTATCCTTGCAAATTTCTTGAGAAAATGGTCCTCCCACAAGTCACAGTCAAATATATGAATGCCTAGACAGGGACTTGTCTGAGGCTAGAGAACCTCTGGGCAGTCAGAATAGAGTTTTTTCCTCAGCATTTCTAATTTGATGATTCTGTATTTCCTTTTACCATATATCTGTCATATTTTTTATAATTGACTCTGGAGTATTAGCAAAAATGTTCCAAGCAAGGTAGTTAACTGGTTAGAAAAATGTTACCAGGAAATAAAAGAAAAAAGAAAAATGTTACCCAGAACTACAGAATCAATATGTATATACAGTACTTGCAAGTATTTTTAAAAAGCCTGTCTTTTCAAAAATCACCTACAATTAAAGGCAATATTAAAAATATTCATATAGAAGAAACAAACATAAAAAAGTAGGCCCACAAAAAAGGTCAATCTGTATATTTTCTCTAGTTTCTTAGCAATAAACTAACCTTAAGCTTATTTATGCTATAAAATATAATTTTCCATGCACATATTTACTAAAGCAATAAATGTGACTCTGAGTTTATTCATATGTGACCACTCCAATGTAATGTTTCCCAAGGAGAGCTATTTGGGAACCATCATTTAGCAACATATCCACTGATAAATTATAAGATGTAGCACCACTTAAAATAAACCTATATATCCGTTCTCCATTTGATGACCTTTAAAATGAATGTAATAATGAGGACGATTGTTGTAATAAAAAATAATAACAGCAGCAATGACTAGCTGTCACGGGGCAAAGATAGGTGCTAAGAGCCCCATGAGCCATCTTTTCAAATATCCTCAGTACCTCTGTTTCTTTGTGCTGTGATTTTACATCGCTGCCTCAGTTGCATGCCTCCAAAGGCACTTCAGGTGTTTTGTGTTTGTTTGTACGTCAGGAACTACCTCCACAGGAAAAGCTAATTACCAAACTCTAGGCTTCCTTTTCACAAATACTGACTCAATCAACAAGTACTCAAAAATATTGTATCAGGATGAATAAATCGTAGATACATTAATTGAGAAGCAACAGAAAATAGTAAAAGAAGCATTGTTTAGTAGGTCAAATGAAGAAAATGAACTACTGAAAATATTCAGATAAATAGGGAAAAGCTGTAACTATAGCCATAGAATAAGATGAAGCTAAAATAAGAAAAAGACAGGAAAAAACTAATACATTTTTTTAAAAGGAAAATACTGCAGATGAATTAAGAACTGCTTTCCAGGCAAGAAAACTCAAGGAAAAATTAAGACTGAGGAGAAATAATTGCTATAAAAAATTTAAAATTCATGAAGGTTAATTGATTTATTTAGACTCCCAGTCATAAAATGAAGTGTACTAGGTTCAAAAAAGCAGTTAGGTATAACATCTACACAAAGCATAATAACCAGTATTACGGATTTCTCATCTACCAAGATGTCAAACAAGATGAACAATTCATTGCATAAGCCTATATCAAAATAAGGGGTTTATGGAAAGCAACTTGAATTTAAGTGCTAGCCAAATAAGGGTATATTTTACAAAATCTATTACTGAGATGGTCCCTCAGAAGTCCTGATTGTTTGAACATGGACATATCAAGGATAACATTAAAAGGTGCAATACTCCAGGGCCAGGACCTTCATGAACAGTCAGTGACACTGAGTCTCTTCTGCCCAGAACCCTGAGTGGGGACAGGGGACATGTGTGTGGCAGGAAGGTTGTTGTTGTTGTTGTTGTTGTTTTTGTCTCTTTAGCTGACAAGACTGTGATAAGTTTGAAATCCTGTAATTCATGAAGATTGGTATGAAATTTTGACTATTTTACATCAAATAAATATTTCTTAGACTAATAATAAGCAACTTATTACTCATCATTTAAAGTAGGTTCTTTTCAGCCAAGTGTGGTGGCTGATGCCTGCAATCCCAGCACTTTGGGAGGCTGAGGGGAGCAGATCACCTGAGGTCAAGAGTTCGAGACCAGCCAGGCCAACAACATGGTGAAATCTCGTCTCTACTAAAAATACAAAAATTAGCCGGGCGTGGTGGCACACGCCTGTAATCCCAGCTACTCAGGAGGCTTAGGCAGGAGAATCACTTGAACCCAGAAGGCAGAGATTGCAATGAGCCGAGATCCCACCACTGTCCTCCAGCCTGGGTGATAGAGTGACACTCTATCTCAAAAGAAATAATAAGAAATAAAATAAAGTAGGTTCTTTACTACAGAAATATCAAGGTATACTTAGGATAAATATGCAGTTTTTAAAAAACCATTCAGAAAACACAAATTTACAATTACAAAGTTTCTAATTGAATAAAGCCAAATAAAGAAGCCCAAAGGAGCACAATAATACTGATAGAAGGGTAAAGGATACTCTTCATTTTACATCTGAATATTTTCTAGAAATCATTATCACAATCTTATTTTGATTGCTTCACATTTGTAAACGTTACAAAAAATGGGTCAATGAGAACTAACTGCCAGATTTGGGTATGTTCCAGATTTTGAATATGTGCAGAATTGCTACCAGATCAATTAAAAGAAACACAATTTATTATTATTAAGTTGAATTTTACAATTTAATTTCACTTCCTGTTTATTCAAAAGGTTACATTAGCGACTTTGTCAAAACAGCATAGGCATTTTAAATAATATTATTAAAATGTGTATTCATTTAAGTCTGTGATGCTTCATTAGTTTTTTTTCTATTTTTAACATTTACTAAAATATTGTATAATTCCAAACTTTTCCTATGTCTTATTTCCTTGTATACCACAACACTTTTAAATTTGTATTTTTAAATTAACTATGAGTGTAGTCAATCCATCCTCCAAATTGAAACTAAAATTAACCATAACAATATTAAAATATTTATTTTTATTAAAATATCACCTCCCAGTCTATTTGCAGTTCTAAAAATTAATCATACCACAAATTTTACAAATAAAAAATAAATTGCTCATATGAGTTATAAAGAAAAATATATAAGATTACAATAGAATATTGTCATACATTTCAGCACAGTTAATACCAAACATTGCAGACCTCTACAATACATTTTTTGAAGTCAGTATTAAGTATTATATTTGCCTGAAGCTATAGATAATACAAGAGTGCGGTAGGGAGACATTTTTAACAATTTTTTTTTAAGAAAGAGTTTAAGACACAACTTTGTCTACAAAAAAATGCTATTTATTTAAAGCACACAAACACACCTTTTAGAAATTGCACTATGGAGGATTATACCCTGATTAAATACCCTGGGATATGTTCCAAACTAATCTAAAGTAGGCCTGTGCAATAACTGATCTTAACAATTTACAGATTTTAAGCAATCACATACAAACTTGATTCAAATACTATTGTGAAGTTACATGACTTTTGAAACACCATGGCACATATCAGAAAATATGAAGGATTGAAAATTGTATTCTGACTTTTTGCTGTAACTGCAATTTTAAGTGTCTTTTCCTCTTAATTCTTAAGCAGTACACTAAACTATTTTATAAAACCCACAGGAATTTTTTACCCAGAGAAATAAAAATTGCAACACTTTCTGCTATACATATACAGAAAATTCCATAGATAAAACCACAAGTTTGGCAGAAAAACTAAAAAGGTATTCGAGTGGAAGAAATATTGAAATATTTACAGAGCTGGAGACACAGAACAAAAGAAATGTATTTCTTGATTTATTCTTGATGATATTACTAAGGTGATTCATGACGAGGTCCAGGATAATTTTTTTTTTGGGGGGGATGGAGTTTCACTCCTGTTGCCCAAGCTGAAGTGCAGTGTCATGATCTCATCTCATTGCAACCTCCACCTCCCAGGTTCAAGCGATTCTCTTGCCCCAGCCTACCAAGTAGCTGATTACAGCTGTCCACCACCACCCCGGCTAGTTTTTGTATTTTTAGTAGAGATGGGGTTTCACCATGTTGGCCAGGCTGGTCTCAAATTCCTGACCTCAGGTGATCCACCCTCCTCAGCCTCCCAAAGTGCTGGAATAACAGGTGTGAGCCACTGCACCCAACCCAGAATTCTTATATTAACACAAATGTCTTCCTTATAAGAATCCATCTGAGGTATTTAGTATTATAACATAAAGAATAAATATAAGCATGAAGGTTTAAAAAAAGACAGAGATTGTGATTCAATTTTCATTTGATATTTTTACAGATAAATGTTAAGATCGATTTTCAACTAATATAGGATGTTTTTAAAAATTATTATGCTACCATTTTGAAAAAACATGAAAAAGAAGATGAGATACTCAATTGCAGTTGCTGCATTTTCTGAATACTTTTACTCATTTTCCTTACTTTCCCTATTCAATAAGTACTCACTCTAGCAGAAACTAGGGACAAAATTATCAAGGCAATATTTCAACTTTGTTGACAAAAGTAGATGAGATGGTAGAAAACAGTAGATGTCAAAATAAATGAGAATGAGTTCCTTTTGGTTCTGGTAGTGTGAATGTGTATGTGGGTGGGAATGGGTGGGGGTATGTGGGTATGTTCTCTTAGTCTTTTTTTGTTGTTATTGCTATTTCATAAATTTATTTCCCTTTGGAAGTTCATAAAATATGTGGTTTTATGAAAGACAAAAATATGATATAGAATGTTTCTTTTTAATGAGTAAATCACATCCAATACCACTGTCTTACTATTAGCATTTTAATATAATTTTCTATGCAAATTTAAAATACCTGAGATTCCACTGTAACTCTATATCCTATTTATATATTTAATATTATAGCACAAGTATTTCTACTTGTGCTATAGTGATTCTAAACTTTTCTAAAGAATTTTAATATCTACAAAATATTCTATAGAGATGGAATATCACTTACCTAGCCCTTAAACTGCTTATAACCTTTCACATTAACACTGAACTCTGCAGTGAAAAGTGTGTTGATCAAACTTTTTTTCATATTTATGGTCTTTTTTTTAGGATACATTGGAAAAAATCAAATTATTTGGTAAAATTTTAGAACATATTTAAAGCTCCTCTCCTATAATCACTGTGTGGTAATAGCTGGGGCTCTCTGTATAATTTGCAAAATAGCTTCCCAAAAGGGGTGCTAAATTGTACCCAAAAGTGACAATATCAATTCTGCACTTTAAAATCTAATGACATAATAATGCCCCAACCCTATACTCTTACAAATGTTTCAAATTTGAAATAATATAGTGAGATTCATTTAGATAATACAATAATAAGCCACACAGCAAAAAGGAACCTCAAGGAAGGGAGATAACAATGAATTTCTAGAAGCTGCTAAGTGTATGCATGGAAAAGAGTGGTAAGTGAAACAAAATGGAGGAAGCTGTAGCTCAAATCACAGATGGAGGAGGGCCGTAACCAAGAATGGAGCTGATCTTCTCTGCAGAACCCACGAGAAGATCTAGGTTAGATGGCAGATACTATGGCAGGAGAGAAGTGAGAAATAGAATTAAAACAGATGACTATTTGTCTTTTTTTTTTTTTTTAAGTTTATTTTCCATATGCAGAATGACCACTTTCTCACAAATTTGAAACAGACAGGTGTTGCTGACCTGCAAAGAGCCTTTCTCATTCTGGCAGGTAGATTTTCTCTATCCTAATGGCTGGTTCTCCAGTTGTTCACTCAAAAACACCTCCCACATATGCATACACAAACACACACCCCAATCATCCATTCTCATGCCTCGTTTTTGTTTATTCCCCTATATATGGCTAATCAAGGAACACTAAACTATTAAAATAAAAACTATAACATTGAAGAGAAAGGCTAAAATCAACATAGATAAGAATTAGTGTTAGAAGAGTAAGAGATAATTCCAGGAAATACCTTAAAGAAACCTTAAAATAACCTCTACTTAGTGTTCAGATGTCAAAATTAAAAGAGCTTTTAAAATTAATGGTAAAATTATCTCAATAAAAGAAGGATTTAATGTTGCGGGAAGTCAGGGACCCCTAACGGAGGGACCAGCTGAAGCCATGGCAGAAGAACATAAACTGTGAAGATTTCATGGACATTTATTAGTTCCCCAAATTAATACTTTCATAATTTCTTATGCCTGTCTTTAGTGCAGTCTCTGAACATAAATTGTGAAGATTTCATGGACACTTATCACTTCTCCAATCAATACCCCTGTGATTTCCTATGCTTGTCTTTACTTTAATCTCTTAATGCTGTCATCTTCTTCGTAAACTGAGGAGGATGTGTGTCACCTCAGGACCCTGTGATGATTGCATCAACTGCACAAATTGTTTGTAGAGCATGTGTGTTTGAACAATATGAAATCTAGGCATCTTGAAAAAAGAACAGGAAAACAGCAATGTTCAGGGAACACCAGAGATAAGACTTCTGGCCACCAGTGAGACGGACAGAACAGAGCCATATTTCTCCTCTTTCAAAAGCAAATAGGAGAAATATCGCTGAATTCTTTTTCTCAGCAAGGAACATTCCTGAGAAAGAGAATGCACCCTGAGGGTAGGTTTATAGACGGCCCCCTTAAGGCGTGCCATCTTTTATGGTCGAAGCCAAATGGATGAAATAAGCCCCGGTCTCCTATAGCACTCCCAGGCTTATTAGGAGGAGGACAATTCCCACCTAATAAATTTTGGTCAGACAGGTTGTCTGCTCTCAAACCCTGTTTCCTGATAAGATGTTACAATGACAATGCATGCCTGAAACTTCATTAGCAATTTTAATTTCTCCCCATCCTGTGGTCCTATGATCTCACCCTGCCTCCACTTGCTTTGTGATATTTTATTACCTTGTGAAGTATGTGATCTCTGTGACCCACACCCTATTCATGCACTCCCTCCCCTTTTGAAAATCGCTAATAAAAACTTGCTGGTTTTACGGCTCAGGAAACATCACGGATCCTGCTGACACGTGATGTCTACCCCAGACCCCCAGCTTTAAATTTCTCTCTCTTGTACTCTTTCCCTTTATTTCTCAAACCAGCCAAGACACCTAGGAAATAGAAAAGGACCCACATAACCATCGGCAGTGGGTTCTCCCAATAATTTAAAAGAAAGGATATATGAAAAACCAAGAGATAAAACACATGAGATAAAATGTTAGAGAGATAAAACATGAAATAAAAAACATGAGATAAAATAAGAGTTCTAGAAAAAAAAGAACAAAATATGGAGGGGAATAAAGTTGCAAAAATAATAGAAGACAAATTCCCAGAATGGACAAGTCATTGCATATTAATACAATGAATGGAAAAAGAAACTACCAATATAAAAATCATTATGAAATTTCCACATAACAAAGCTAAAGAAAATATACTAAAAGTTTCCAGAAAGCAAAGGCTGGGTCCTAGAGAAAGGAATAGGAAATAGAATGGTATCAGAATTCCCATCAGCAATACTGGATGTTTGAAGACAAGGGAGAAATACTATCAATAGTCTTCGGGAAAATGATAGGGGTCCTGAAATTTTATATATAGGTAAACCATCAAGTATAAGGCAGTTTAAGAAATTTTCAGAATTTGGAAGAACTTGGAAAATTTACCACTCACATATCCTTGTTAGCAAAACAAAGTCTACCAAGAAAGAGGAAATCCAGGAAGCAAATGGTTTTCACAGAAGAGCAAGTGTTAAGGGACGTCCCAGGATGAAGAGCCCTCTTTGAAACCCTAGAGAGAAATTTCGAGCAGGAGAATGGACTCTAGAATGAGGATTCTGGGAGCAAAAATTAAATAAACCAGAAGACAACAGCAACAACACAAAAGGCAAATTGATCAAATGCATAGTGCGATTTTGAACACAAAACAAATGAAACAAAAACTTCATAGGATAAAGGAATTAGCTAAAGGGAGGACTCATTTGTATTTGAAGCTAAGAACATTTCCCATCAAGTAGGACAGTGGTCATGATATCCGACCCATAAAATATGAAGCATAATCTGAATTCGCTGCTTGGCTCTATGGTTAATAATAATTGTGTTAAGCTGCAGAAGTTAACCATAGAAGAAACAAAATAGAGATTCTGGGTGGAAGGACACAGGAGTGTCCAAATGACATCTCTGTGCTTCGGTATCTTCCTTTATTTTTATATGTCATTGCAATACTATATGAGCTGTGAAGAGTTGATTAGTCCAAATATAAATGCTTAATAGTGCCTTGTCGCTCATGAATAGAAAAAGTTTGGGAAGAATAGTCAAAAGACTTTTGCTCTTTATTATAAGCCTTCTATTTCATCTTTTATCCACATATACACAGTTACATAGTTATATGTAGTATTACATATATATTTATCTTTTAACATATTCATAATATGATAAAAAATATATTTTTTGGATCATTTACCATTTATTGATTACTTTATCATTTTTTATTCATTTAAGTTGTACCATTAAGGTAAACATTTTGTTTAGAATATTTTCCATGTTTGTTAGCATGTAAACTAATCAGGTTTTTGTGTATTTATCAATTAAATTCATAGTATTTCTTACCATTTTTAATTGATTTATTAACTCCCTGATACAGTTTTTTTTTTTTTAATTTTGTTACTTGCCATATTGGTTACTTTCTGTTATCATAAAGATGATTTTCATTTTATATCATCTATTATTCTCTTCCTTTGCAATCCTTCTGTTGTACTTTAGCTCAGAAAGTGCTTTCATAAATATTCACTTTTATTTTCATTGACTATTTATATGGTTGAACATTTTACATTGTCTTTCTTGATCTCTCAGAATCTATTTTGAGGTATAACAAGAGTTAGGGAACTACACTGATTTCTTTTCATAGATAACCGTCACAACATGTTTACTGAAGGATACTTCATTTCACTATTAACCTGCAAAGAACAGTGATCTCTAGAGTTAAACTGCCTAGGTTCTCATCTCAGGTCCATCTGTCAAGCCACTTACTTGCAATTTGCTCAAGCCAACTTTCGTATCCTCCCAAAGATTCATTGCCATCATCTCTAGACAGGGAGTAATAATAGTTTTTATCTCACTGAGTTGTTTTGAGAATTAAATGAGATAATACATCTAAATTGCTTAGCATAGTTCCTGAAATATAGTAAGCAAGCATTATCAGCATTATAATGGTTATTTTATCATTATCAAAAAGGTTCGGGGCGACTATCAGATTCATACAATATCTTACTGAAAATTATTTCTTCCCATGGAGGGGTGTGTGTGTATATATATACACACATGTATGTATTACATATATATATTTATTGTATATATTATATATGTATGTATATGTATTATATATAAATATATGTATTATATATATAAATTCAATAATATGAATTACATTATTTAAAGTCTCTACATTTTAAAGTTGATTTTACACACTATCTAATGGTCTGTCACTCACTTCTCTTGTTTCTGTAAATGACTAAAATTTTTATGACTTTGATTCTGTGTAGGTAATGGCAGGTAAAAGGCAGCAATGAATACTGAATCATGGTTAAGGAGCAGCCCTTGGAAGTAGAATATATGGGCCTGAATCCTTATTTGCTGACATTCTCATTATCCTACCTAGGACAGATTATATAATCTCTCTGTGCTTCAGTATTGTCATTTATAAAGCAGGGAGAATAATAATAATGATTTCATAGACTCTATGTTAGGACTGAGTTATACAAAACCATGTTTGACACATAGTAAATATTCAATAATATTTTTATTAGCATCATACAACATTTATTGCTGATGTGTCTTCAAACTGCAGGTAAATAAATATTATTTTATTTTGCAATATAAAGTGCTACACTCAGTACATATTTTTGATTTCAACAAATATTTTAGGTGCCTGTTATGTGTTAGGCATTGTTTTAGGTGCTAGGGATGCAGCACTGAAAAAAATAGACAAAAATTCTCCTCAAGGAGTTTATGTTCTAGTGAAAAAAGACAGAAACAAAACATAATGGTAGGCCGGGCGCTGTGGCTCATCTCAGCACTTTGGGAGGCTGAGGTGGGTGGACCATGAGGTCAGGAGTTCGAGACCAGCCTGGCCAACATAGTGAAACCCTATCTCTACTAAAAATACAAAAAATTAGCCAGGCGTGGTGGTGGGCACCTGTAATCCCAGCTACTCAGGAGGCTAAGGCCGGATCATCGCTTGAACCTGGGAGGTGGAGGTTGCAGTGAGCCAAGATCACACCACTGCACGCCAGCCTGGGCAACAGTGTTAGACTCTGACTCAAGAAAAAGACCCAAAAAACCATAAAAAACCCATAATGGTAAACATATGTGGTATTATAGATGGTGATAAGTACTGAGGAATAAATGCAAAAGAAAAAGGCATTGGGCACTCTGAGTGGTGGTAGAATACAATATAAAATTGGCTAGTCAAAGAAAACTTCACTGAGAAAGTGATACTTGAGTAAAAGTAAGCTATGCAGGTATCTGGAGGAAAGCATCTCAGGCTGTAAAAGCAACAAATAAAAAGGACTTTGTGGAGCTTATACCTGGTGGTTTCAAAGCACAGGTGGAGCCGAGTAAGTGAAGGTTCAGGTCGTATAAGATGTGTTCAGTAGAGTAAGGAGTCAGACCCAGTAGGTCTTTGTGGACTATAGCAATGACTTTGACTTTTATGATGAGTAATGGGGAGCCATTGGAAGATTCTGAGCAGAGAAGTCATCTCATACATCTTTTGTTTTTGAGACAGGGTCTCACTCTGTCACATAGGCTGGAGTGCAGTGGCACCATCACAGCTCACTGCAGTCTCAACCTCCTTGGCTTAGGTGATCCACCTGCCTCTGCCTCCCAAGTAGCTGAGACTACAGGCAGGCACCACCATGCTCAGCTAATTTTTGTGGGTTTTTTGTTTGTTTGTTTGTTTGTTTGTTTGTTTGTGTTTTTTGGTAGAGACAGGCTTTCGCCATGTTGCCCAGGCTGGTCTTGAACTCCTGAGCTCAAGCAATCTGCCCGCCTTGGCCTCCGAAAGTGCTGCAATTAGAGGCATGTGCCACCATGCCCAGATATAACTTGGCTTTTAATAGGATCTCTTTGGTTGTTGATTGAGAATAAAATATAGGGAATCAATTATGGAATATTTGTGACTTGAATTCTATTACTGCAATTTTTGCTCTCTTTTAGCTCATCTTTACCAGATGTGTTCTCTCATTCCTTTAGTTTATCTTTTTGTGTTACTTTGTTGGAGGTGTTACCTCTGATACACAAGGCTGAAATGTATTTTGGATCCAACTGATAATTTTTATGTTATGATATCACCTGAATATGCAGCAATTCCTACTTCCCTGTCTTATCTCAGGTCCTCCATTCATCAAAAGTAAATGCATAGACTCATGCACTGAATTTCATTTTCTGCTGATTGAGGACCTCGCTTATCACTGACTCCTTTATTTTCCTTAGTCTTCAATCTCATCTTCTCTACTACTCCTTTCCTCTTGGCATATAACCACAAAAGTACACAAAATAATCAAGACTTTTCTTCCAGTAATAACAAATTGAGCCTCCTCTTTCTCGTCACTTTTTTCATTATCCTCCTTAAAACTAAGCCACTTGTTAAAGTAACCTAAACTCATAGCCTGTCAACTTTCTCACACCTCATTTAATCCCACCATCTTGAAATCTGACTCATCCCTACAATTACACTTTTCCTCCAATGACATTAGTGATCCCTTCCATAGTGCCAATTCTACTTAGCGCAACTTTTTAACTCTCCTCTTAATAAGCTCTTTGAGTATTTGTAATTCCTAACCACCCCTCATTTTTAGTTTCTAAAATTCAGTGACAATTTTCTTCTCTGGTCTTCTTCCTATTTGTATCACCTCATATTCCTGGCTAAAATCTTCCTTCTTTACTCTTTTATTAAATGTTGATGTTACACAGGACTCAATTCTTGCTCTTCTACATTTGTTACTTAAATAGGCTTCATGAAAGATGTGAAGTTTTCCAAACATTTTGATTTCAAGCCCTGTGAAAAAATATTTTTGAGAAGGCTTATACAATAAATATTTGTGTAATGCATTATGCATGCATGCCTATTAGAATAACACTGCATTTGCATTATAAAACATGCAGAAGTAGAAATTAAAATAAGATAAAAATATCAATAGTATATCAATTTTATCTTGTATCCAAAAAGAATAGCTTGCACTATAAACTGCTGATTCTAAAATCATAATTTCTAGCTCAGACACCTTTACAAATATCCAAATCCATTTATCTTCTTATTTACTATATATGGCCACTTAAATGTTACACAGGAGCCTCAAACTTAAAATATACAAAACAGAAATGATTATGCTTCTCAGAAACTTTCTTGTCCAGTACTTCTTGTTTTAGTTAACAGTACCAACATCTGCAGAGTAACCCGATATGTTGATCAAAAATTGATCTTAGCCTACTGTTGTTACAGTAGACAGACATGAGCAGGGCAGGAGAGGGCTCCCCGCCACCACCAGGAATGTCAGGCGACTATCAGATGATGGTCGGGCAAAGTTGTTAATTGTCTCTCTAAAATAATAATTGATCTCAGCCGGCAGCAGGAAAAGGCAGTCTCCCAATAAAAAAACAAAACAAAACAAAACAAAACAAAACAAAAAAAACCCTGACACTAGTGATCAGCAGCTTCCCAGTAAGATCTCAGGAGTTGGGTGAGTGGGCTCAAGCACGTGCACTGTGAGACAAAATGACAGAGTTTAACTGGTATATGACCTTCCTCTAGGAATGCTAGACTGGTAAAGGAAGAAAAACTCAAGTGAGCATTGCATATAATTCCAGTAAACACACTGTGCATGCTCCCCTCCCAAGTGTTAGCATGCCACTGCACATGTGGACAGCTCACCCCAAACAAATAATCAGGAAAGAAGGGACGCAAGACCTTAGAAGTATGCCAACATATAAAACCCCAGTCCAAACGTCAAACCATGCATTCGATCTCACAAGTCACTTTCTTGATCCTCTTCCAAGTATACTTTCCTTTCATTTCTGCTCCAACGCTTTTAAATAAACTTTCACTCTTGCTATAAAACTTGCCTTAGTCTCTTCATCTGCCTTATGCCTTTCACTCAAATTCTTTCATCTAAGAAGGCAAGAATTGAGGTTGCTGCACACTCATAAGGATTTGCCACTGCTAACACCCTCTCCCCAATCCTTCATCAAATCTTCTTAATTCTGATTCTGGAACATAATGACTCAAATTTATTCCCTCATGTCTATCCCCATTGTACTGCCTTATTTGGGCCATCATCTCTAACAGCAAGTATTGCCATAACTAATATCCTAATTGATGTTTTTGCCTTTTTTATTGCTCCTGCAATAAATTATCCATACCATTTCCAGATCTTTCAAAATTTTAAATTGCCAAAAATCACATAAAGAGGAAAATAATAAATATTAGAGTGAAAATAAATGAAATATAAACTGAAAACCAATAAAACCTAGAGAAAATCAATGTACCCAGAAATTTGCTCGCTAAAGGGATTAATAAAATTGATAAACATCCCACAGCACTGGTCAAGAAAAATAACAGAAAATATGATTACCCAAAGAAAGGACAGCACTACAGAGCCTAGAATTATTAAAAATACAAATAAGAGAATATTATGAACAACTTTATGTCAATAAATTCAGTAACATGAATAGAGAAATTTCTCAAAAACTCGAACTACAACAACTGACACAAAAAAGAAATAGAAAACCTGAATAGTCCTTTAGCTATTAAAGAAGTTGAGTTAATAATTGAAAGCCAATTTATACTGAAAATGCCAGAACAAAATATCTTCACTGGCAAATTCCTTAAAACCTATTTAAAGAGCAAATGATATCAATCTTACATGAAGTTTAATATTTAAAAAGAGTGAGGAGAACCATGCTCACTTCTGAACTCACTGTATCAGATCAGCTTAGCCTTAATACTAAAGTCCTGACACAACAAACATTTGAAAATGATTAAAAATTAAAAACCAATGTCTCTCAAACAGGGAAGCAAAAACATTTAAGAGAAAAATTATCAAACCTAATACAGTACTATATAACCACATAAAAACATTATTACAAAGTGAGATTTATCCTAGCAATGCAAAATATATATATATACACATATATGAAAAATAAATATATATTTTATATTATAAAATATATGTGTATGTGTGTATAAATACATATTTAAGAAAAAGTATTTGACAAAATCCAACACTTTTAATGAGAAAAATGCTCAGCAAACTGATATAAAAAAGATTTCAGAATAATTCCTCAGTATGATAAAGTACTCATCAAAAAACATACCACTAACAGTACATGCAAGGATAGAAGGCAAATGTTCTCTACTAAAGATCAGGAACAAGGCAAATATATATACTTTTTAAACCTCTATACACCATTGTAATGGAGATCATAATAAATATAATCAATCAATAAAAATAAGATTAAAAATGAAAAAGTAAAACTATCTTGCAGAAGTTATGATAGTATATGTAGAAAATCCTAAAAAAATCTACAAAACACTATTGAGACTAATAAATTAGTTTAAGGCCAGGCACGGTGGCTCATGCCTGTAATCCCAGCATTTTGGGAGGCTGAGGTGGGCAGATCACTTGAGACCATACTGGCTAACACAGTGAAGCCTCGTAAAAATACAGGAAAGAATAAACAGCAACAGTTAGTAAATATAAATGAATACTGATGATAAATAAGCATAATTTAAAATAGTTGTCAGAATAAATCACACAATAATAACATAAAAGATTTGTGGGGATAAACTATGTTAATGTGGAATGAGGTTCTTATATTGTGGTAAATATGTTAGTATATACAAAGCATTAATAACATAAGATTTTATGAATATCAAAATAATAGCAAAAGAGTGTATTACTGGCAAGATAATGAAAAGATAGAATGCTAATATAACTAATCCAAAAGAAGGTAATAAAATGGGAAATGGGAAATATAAAGGAAGATGTCAAATTTCAATACAAATACAGTGCCACCTACAGTATGTAAGAAAATTAAATCTTCCCATTCAAACAATCATCACAATGGACTTTGTACACCACCTAAGCCAGTGATTTGCTAATTAGAAGAAAAACTACTATAGCTTAAGGATTCAGAAAGATAGACTAAAAGAAATACTATACAAACACTAAATAGAAGAAAGCTAGTATGGTTATAATAACGATAACATAGCCATCACACAAAGTAGACTTGATGCAGTAAACCTTACTAGAGATGAAAAGGAGCATTTAATTATCATGAAAAATTACTTCACCGAAAAGACACACAACTCTAATTTCATATGCAGTAACAACATAGTCTCAACCTATATAAACTTAAATTAAAAAATAGGCAAATCACAAATATAGTGGGAGACAAACACATCTGTGACAGAACATAAAGAATAAAAACAGCAAGGATATAGAAGAGTTGGAAAAATTTGATCTCACTGACACATATAAAAAGAGCTGTGCTTGTTAACTACAGAATAAGAAGTGTAAATATGTTGTTCTACAAATGCTCTATATATTTGATGCAGTCTGCCCCCCAGACACCTGACACATAAATCCCAAAAAGGTTTTCGAGAATTGTATAAAGAGAATCTAAAATTATCATGAACATTCTGAAGACAAAGAAGAACCAAAACAATCTTGAAAGAGAAAAATTTAAGAGACTTATACTGTTTTTTATTCCAGCATTCCAAAGTACAGACAGATTGCTTTTTTAAGTATCAGTGCTACTAGACCAATCACAGTTATTTCTATATTATTTAGGTAGATGACTATTATCTGCTCTAACAGATATTAATATAAGATACCTATACATGATTACATGTTGGATTATCTGGTAGTCTTATATTCATGTACTTTAACTCTTTCCGTAAATGTCAATTAATAAAATGTTTAACTACATGTGGATAAATGCTTTCGCATTTGTAAGAATTTTCTAATTAATCCATTTGCATTTTTTCTAAGCTTTATTGAACTGTAATTGACAAATAAAATTATATATATTTGAGATATGCAAACATTGTACATAAACATTGTAAAATGATTACCACAATCAAGGTAATCAACATATCCATTACCTCAAGTAGTAGTAGTTATCTTTTCTCTGCCTGTGTGGGGAGGTAGAACACTTAAGATCTATTCTCTTATCAGATTTCAAGTATACAATACACTATTATTCAGTACAGTCAACATGCTGTATTTTAGGCAGCCAGACCTATTGATCATAACTCAAAGATAGTACCCTTTTACTTACTTCTCTCCATTTCCTTCATCCCCCCAGGCCCTGCCTAGCAATCATTCTTCTGGTTTCTATGAGTTCAACTTATTCAGATTCCATATACAAGTGATTAAGTAGTATTTTTCTTTCTGTGCCTAGCTTATTTCACTCAACATGATATCCTCCAGGTTCATCCAGGTTGTCACAAATAATAGGAATTCCTTCTTTTTTAAGGCCGAATAATACTACATTGTATGTTTTTATCATATTTTCTTCATTCATCTGTGAATGCACATTTAGGTTGTTGCCACTTCTTGGTTATTGTGAATAACACCACAATGAACATGGAAGTGCAGATATCTCTTCAAAATATTGATCTCATTTGCTCTTGATGTATACCCAGAAGTGGGATTGCTGGATCATATAGTAGTTCTATTTATAATTTTCTGAGGGAACTCTATACTGTTTTCCATAGTGGCTATGTCAATTTATATTCCTACCAACAGTGTATAAGGGTTACTTTTTCTCCACATCCTCACCAATATTTGTTATCTTCTAACATTTTGATAATAGGTGTGAGGTGATATTTCATGGTGGTTGTAGTTTGCATTTCCCTGATGATTAGTGATGTTGAGCCCCCTACTGATATACCTGTGATATGGTTTGGCTCTGTGTCCCCACCCAAATCTCATCTTGAGTTGTAACTCCCATAATTCCCACATGTCATGGGAGGAACCTGGTGGGAGGTGATTGAATTATGGGGGCAGATCTATCCTGAGCTGTTCTCGTGATAGTGAATGAGCCTCACTAGATCTGATTAATGGGAGTTTGCCTGCACAAGCACCCTCTTTGCCTGCTGCCATCCATGTAAGACATGATTTGCTGCTCCCTGCCTTCCACCATGATTGTGGGGCTTCCCCAGCCACATGGAACTGTAAGTCCAATTAAACCTCCTTCTTTTGTAAATTGCCCAGTCTTGGGTATGTTTTTATCAGCAGCGTGAAAATGGACTAATAGAGTAAATTGGTACTGAGAATGGGGTGTTGCTGAAAAGACACCTGAAAATGTGGAAGCAACTTTGGAACTGGGTAACAGGCAGAGGTTGGAACAGTTTGGAGGGCTCAGAGAGATGACTTAGGGTATCTGGGGGAAGAAATTTCTAAGCAGCAAAGCATTCCAGAGGTAACTTGGGTGCTGTTAAAGATGTTCAATTTTATAAGGGAAGCAGAGCATAAAAGTTTGAAAAATGTGCAGCCTGACAATGTGATAGAAAAGGATTAATCCCCAAGACAATGAGAAAAATGTCTCCAGGGCATGTTAGAGGCCTTCACAGCAGCCCCTCCCACCACAGGCCTGGAGGCCTAGGAGAAAATGGTTTCCTGGCGAACCAGCTCTCTAAGCAAGATGCTTATTTTTAGTGTCAGCAGCAAGATTCTTGGGGCGCCCATGGGAGGGTTAAGGGGTGTCAACATGAGAGCAGTTCATTGTCAGGCTTCCTGATAGAATCCATGGAGTGGTAAGTAGAGCCCACAGCCTCTCTTCCTGCTCCCAGACTCTCTCGACCATTCGGCTATGATGATTACCTCAGTAATCTGGGTGAGGCAAGAAAGAAGTGTGCCTCCAGGGCAGCATCCTGCACAGCAGAAGGAGTCAGGAGTTCAAGCACTATGTTCTAATTTTTCCCCATGGGATACATAGTGGGCTAAAAGTCTCTCTTAGAACTGAGCTGTGCCACCTTGAGGAAAGTGGGATACAAGACGTGAAACTGTTCTTCTTATCCTCTTTGATGTTTCTATTCTTAAATTTCTTGCTTTGATGATGTGCTGGAACTTCAGTGAACTCCTAGATTCTCACAAATGTACTCTTATCTGTGGGTAGTTGTCAAAGTTGATACTTGCACAGGGGCATGATGATAGAAAGAGTCTAGTCTCTCATCTTGCTGATATTACTCATTCAATTCAACAGGTTGTTCTCATTTGTTAACTTCTCATATTATGTTTTGATACATTTTTGCCTTTACATTAGTCTTTAGATTTTTTGCTATTTTGGTCATTATTTTAATCTCTAATAAACTGCAATTCCTTGACAGGTGAATCTTTTTCCTTTTGTTTTATCAAACATCATATGTCCTAGGCATAACTAATGCCATGTATTTTATAATTACACAATCAATACATCCATCTATCAGTCAGTTGTCTGCAAGAATAGCAACATAGTCCTTCATAGAAGGAGCCAAAAAACTCAAGCAAAAGATAAAATGGAAAGATTTTGCTGTCTGTAAAACATAACTTTTTCCACAAGTAATTATTCTCCTAGCATGCAAATTTGTAGCTATTTCATATACAGCTATTCCATATATCCTGTCTGTGTGTGTGCGTGCTTGTGTGTTTTTTTTCTCTTTCCAGGAATCAAGCACTCTGCTAAGCAGAGACATTATGAAGTAGTATAATTATTTGCATATTCAAGATAATAATTATGTTCCTTCATTAGGTAAGAGTTATGTTCTCAATAGTATCTCCTTCTGCATTTTTATACCTAGTTAGCAGGCAAAGATGTTCTATTTTTTCATGCCTTATACATTTCAATATTTTGTACACTTTTTAGCATTTTAAACTATAAAAAGAGTTTAACATTACAACCACCTATACAAAGAAACAAATAAATGCAGCTGTTTGTTATACTCATCAGATTTTTCAAAATATTTAAGAAGATACCAGTATGAACGGGCAGACCCAATCAAATTAGGTCTTTTTCCATAGCCCCTCCTCCAAATGTTTTCTAAAGTTCCTCTGGAATATTCTCCCTTGGTGCAGTAAGTACACAAATTTTGTTTCACTGCAAGTATACTGGGGGTAGTTTTATCTGATTATTATATAATGCAGTAATGTCCATTTTTATTTCATTGCATAATTTATTGTAAAAAAAATCTATAGATTATTTACTTCAGTATTTTTAGAACTAATAGAGATTAGAACATGGCCATGTAAACATTTTACTTATTTTATACTAGAAAATGATATATTATTATTGTGGTTCTTACAAACTTAGAGATTTTTAAAAGTCTTAGGCTTGTTTAAGGTTTAAAATATTTGACCAAAATAGAAAGTAGTTCTTTCAAATGTCAAGGGTTTGCTCTATACTGAAAAAACAAAAAATCTCCTTACTGGTTGCTTTAGAAATTCCTGATTCAGGTCTAGAATTTAAAGATGAAAAAAATCAACTAGTCCAACTCCCTTATTTTGAATATAACTGAATTGATTCAGAAGTGTCATAAATTGTCCATGGTCTCACATGCAATTCGTTATGAGGTTTATTGGAGGACATAAGGGGAATATATAATATATTCTTTCCTCCTAATGTAAGGTTTCACTTGTGCCAGAATCTCCTGAAGTGCTGTGATAATATCAAACACATGCAAGCACATATTTACAAGCACATGCATATACATTGTAGATATACACTGCACAAGAACACTGGAAAAATCTGTAGTATAAATCCAAAGTTGGTGATACAGTTGGAGAACAGAACCATAAAAAATGCCTTAAAGATGTCAGAAAAGCAGGCAGATGATTTCACAAAGAGCTGCATAACATAGTGGCTAAGAGTCACCTCTGTCACTTAACCAGTCTGTGATCCTAGACAAGCTACCCAACTGTTCTCTGCTTCAGTTTTCTTGTCTGTACAATAGGCATAGTGATAGTACCTCTCCCATAGGGGTGTTGTAAGAGTTAAATTAGCATTTGTGAAGTGCTTGGAATAATGTGTAGCACATAGTAAGTGCTATAAAAATGTTGGTTAAGAAAATGAAATATGGCATTTAAAAATGAGTATTTTGCATCCAACCCATGTGACATAGTTTGGATGTTTGTTCCCTCCAAATCTCATAGTGATATGTAATCCCTAATACTTGAGGTGGGATCGTGGGGGAGAATCCCTCAGTAATGCCTTGGTGCCATTCTCATGGTAATCAGTGAGTCCTCCTTACGAGTTCATGGGACAGCTCTTTTAAAAGAGGGTGGCACCTCTCCCATCTGTCTTTGTTCCCAATCTGGCCATGTGCTACACTGGCTCCTCCTTTGCCTTCTACCATGTTTGGAATTTCCTGAGGCCCTCACCAGAAGTGGATACTGACCACACTTCCTGTACATCCTGCAGAACTGTAAGCCAATTAAACTTCTTTTCCTTACAAATGACCTAGCCTCAGGTATTTCATTATAGCAACACAAAAACTAACATACCATGCTATCCTTTCTTAAAGTAAAATGTCCTGCCCTATATGCAATGACATGTTTCAGGAAAAGACAGAGAGACAGAGACAGATAGAGAGAGATGTATGATACTCCTTTTTTTGGTTAAGAAGAACAAAGAATTAGTGATAAGAGCTCCTACTGTATTGGCAAGGATTAGCATCTGATATGAGGAAGAACTTATTGACAATACAAGATGCCAAATACAGCTCAGAAAATAAGGACTGCAAGTTTTTCTTCCCTGTCAGAGTATTTTTAGTTCACTAATATGAGTAGGCTGTAATGAGGAAGCTATAGAAAAATCAGAAAACCTCTCAATATTTCTTCTTTATAATTTTAAGACTCAGATATCACATCTTTAGACTTTAATCCTGATTCAGCTGGTTACAGTTTCCATTAAAATAGAATATATGTCTTTCCAACTTTTGTTAATTGCTTTCAGAAACCCTAACCAAAAATGATTTCAAATGCATTTATGACTGTCGCCATGATCCATCTAAACCAAATATAACAAAAATTCTGTCTGCAATTATTACATTCCTCAAGGTTAAAAAGCAGAAAAAGACATCAAATTGCAACAATATAATCTGGAACCTGTGGCCCTTCACCTTCAAGCAGATGTCCTTAATTTGAGGAAAAGAGCATGAGGGGAACCCTGAAAGGTAGAATGGAAAGGAAAACAAAAAGTCAGACTTAGGGGAATGAGACATGTGAATAGTAATGAGCAAACAAAAGGAACAGGCAATTACTATTGCATATTCGTTTGTTTCAGTTCCTACAAAACTAGTTTGTGACATTAGATCACATATAAGGTGACACATTTCTGGCTATACTAGCTTGAGAGATTTCTGCACAATAACCTGTATCTATGATTAATGAGGACAATGGGGTCAAATATTCTCAAATATTTTTCCTCACAAATATGAGAAAAAGTCTTCACAACCCATATTTCAATGTCTTCAATATCGCATGTCCTGATAATAGTGGCAGGAGGCAGACAAATCCTAAACAGATAGGGGTGGGTCCCTGGTGAAACCCCACCTTCAAGCCAAAAGACAGTTTAAAGTCTGAAAGCCAAAATACAAGTGAAATCCACAGACCAAATTGAGAACCTCTCTTCTCATTTGGTGCTTTCTTCCAATTGATCCTCACCCTTCACATATTTTACATATACCTACCCTTCCATAACTGGTTTTTTTACACTGTCATGCCCACTTTTGACTGGCCTTTTTTTAGCCTTTTTTTTTGCATACTCACAAACCAATCAGCATGCCCTCCCCATTCTGAGTCCATAAAAGCCCCAGGCCCAGCCACACTGAGAGAAACCACCCAACTTTAGATGGGGGACCACCCTCACATCCCCTCTCTGCTGAAAGCTGTTCTGTCATGAAATAAAATTCCTCTCCACCCTCCTCACCTTTCGATTGTCAGTGTAACCTCATTCTTCTTGCATGTAGAAAAAGAACTTGGGAACCACTGACCATGAGTATGAGCTGTAAAACAGGCAGGCTAGGGCATGCTCAGCCACAGGCTGAGAACGGACCCCTGGTGAGCACAGAATCCAGGCTGGTTGCGCAAGGCAGGTGTGGCCCAGTGGGCTGAGTGAATGAGACACATCCTGCAGCAGCCCTAGGGCCAAGCAAGGCTTGAACAAGGATGTCACTGGCTGTGGAAGCCCCCAACTACCAAACTGAATAAGAAAAATCCTGCATCATTCCTAGGGGTTCATCCAGGATTGTCAGAGGGTGAGTGAATGTGGGCATACGATTCTTCACTTTTTTCCCAAGACTTTTTGTCCTCAGACTTTTTTCTGAAGGTAGATAAGCACTGTACCTCCAATTAGGCTGTTAAAAGTGAATGGCATGGCTAGAGAAGACAGGATGAGGGCATGGCCCTGCCACCACCTCTCACCCCCATCACTCTCAGGCATAAGGAATCTACCGTAAGACATTTTGTCATTCACAAACAATTGTTGTCTTGTTTTAACCCCCTTCTAAAGATGATTTATAATCAGCTATAGGACTTTGACAAGTCATAAAGTGCAGGTTTCTGATAACTGTAGATATTGTGACATTAGAATAGAGGAAAAATGTTCAGGACTCATGAATGTCATGCAGAACAAGAATTAACTGAATGAACTAAACTAATAAAGGACTGAAGCAATCATTTTTTATTTTTTGCTTAAAATGTTGCTGATCCTTTGTTCTTCAGAGTCCAGAAAATTTCTATTTTGAGCTATTTATAGCTTTTAACAATTGAGTAAGCTATACTTCTGTGAACAAAATTTCCAGCATATTTGTTTCTCTCTGCCTGGTTTCTCCACAATTTGGAAATGATTCGTGAGTATTCTTAACTTATGACAATACAGCTATTTGCATAAGCTCAGTAAGAATCTGTTTTCTCTTGCAACAAGATGCAATTGGAGAAACTGTTTTTTGTTTGTTGTTGTTTGTTTTTGCCAAGGCTTTGACTGGAAAGGTGTGCTCCCCTTTAAGGAATCAAGCTTAACTTGCAAAGCCAATGGAAGTCCCTTGGGAAAACTGGCCTGGCCTCATAACTTGCCTACACAGTTTTTATACCCAGTTCCTAACCTGTCATCAGTAAAGAATGTAACTTCCTTTTTTGTTTGTTTGTTTGGTTTTTTTTTGTTTGTTTGTTTTGAGATGGAGTCTCACTCTTTTACCAGGCTGGAAAGCAGTGGCGTGATCTGGGCTCACTGCAACCTCTGCTTCCCAGGTTCAAATCATTCTCCTGCCTCAGCCTCCCGAGTAGCTGGGACTACAGGCACGTGCCACCATGCCCAGCTAATTTTCGTATTTTTAGTAAAGACAGGGTTTCACCATGCTGGCCAGGATGGACTGGATCTGTTGGCCTTGTGATCCGCCTGCCTTGGCCTCCCAAAGTGCTGGGATTATAGGCATGAGCTGCCACACCCAGCCAAAAATGTCACTTTCTAACAGGCCTAGAAGCAGAGGAATTTACCCAACCCATAGGTATTTGAAGGTGCAAACCCATGGCTGGCCTTGGCTTTATAAGGTCTTATCTGAGATTCCTTATGAAACAGAGTTCCATCAAAGCCAATTTTAAAAAGCCTATGGGAAACATAATTACTTTTGTTGCTTATTATTACTTTATGCAAATAATCAGGCTAAGTATAAGACTAAAGTTTATTTTACAAACAACTCAGTTCTATTACGATTTGTTTTTAGCACAAATAAGAACTGGAGAGAGAAAAATCATGCTACTCAGGAGGCTGAGGCAGGAGAATCACTTGAACACGGGAGGCAGAGGTTGCAGTGAGCTGAGATCACACCACTGCACTCTAGCCTGTGTGATAAGAACAAAACTCCATCTCAAAAAATAAACAAACAAACAAAAAGCTTTTCATACACTTCTCATTGCATTCTAGTCTCATTAGTTGTTTTTAAGTTTTTGTCTGCATTTTAGACTAACCCTCATTCTCGTGAACCAACCAGTAATCTCTGACAGAGTGCATATTAGCTGCTTTTCTGAAATTCAGAACCATTGATGCATTGGCAAGAAGTAATCTTGAGTAAAAATGAATATGGCCTTAAAGTACACTGTTTTGTTAATGACCAACTGCTTGAATAACGATTAATGGATGTATAATGAATAGTCGTCATTTTTGTTGTGACTGTATCTTAAATCGGTTTAAATAATGACATGCTGCTTCAGTAATACTGGCCTGCATCCGCTGCTATAGTGGAAGAACTGAAAGCCATGAATTTCATGCAATAATTTTATCCACCTAAAATACTGTGGTCCAGGACATATTTACTTGCTATTATTGCCAACCTTACCTTTCTTTACTTTTCCCTATGCTCTTACTCACCAATTCCAGGATACATATGCTATCCTTTAATTTCCAAAAACTATAGATGGCTCAGAGTTTTCATTCAAGAAATGGGGCTTTATCCAGTAATGTGTCATTTGTTGAAGTGCAATGCTTCTAGGAGAATAGATGTGAAAATATGGTAATGTAGAAAGTATTAACTGTGTTTAGAAATTAATTATATCCCCTTTGGCATTGTCTGGAGCCATCCTCTGCTCAAACTGGAGTTTGATCTTCATAGTCAGCACTAAACATCAACTAAACACCAACAGAGCATGACAGAAGGAAGGCTGGTTCATCACCAAGATTTCAATGTAGAACCTTCCACTCTGCCTTCAGTGCCATAGCCCATAATTACAGAAGTTGTGAAATACTGCACACATTTCCACATTCCATTGCTGACAGCCGCTTGACTTCATCCCGACCTCAACCAAGATCTACTTTCTGGAATTGACCCTTTTTTCCCAAATACCAAGGCCCTAGGTTGAGACATTGTGAACCCAGTATTTTGCTTTGGATTCCCTTTATGATGCCCAGCTCCCATTAAGTAATTTAAACTGACTGTCTTTTCTCCAAAACTATGTACTTTAACAATATCCTATTTTGATATAGCTTAAATTGAAATAGAAACAAGGCAAAATCCACATCCCAGTCATCGAAAATGTATTTCTTCCTCTCAGAAACCAAGACTAGGTATATATTTAAAAAGAAATTATATATCTTTCTGCTCATAGTCTTGAGATAAGTATCATATTTAAGAGAATTTTATCACTAGCCTACATGTTAGAAACAAATGGAAACAGCTTTCAATTAAAAATAAAGGAAAACAGGCACACCAACCCCCATGAACACTATATTCTGGATATAATTTTATCCACTACACCAATACATCACAACATCATGATTCTTTGATCACAATTACCATGGTGATCAAAGAATTTGCAAAAATAGCCTACTTAAATAAAACTGTCCCATGGAGAAAGCTGTTTGCATAAATTTCTCTACTTCTAATAAATTAGTATTACAATAGTTTTCACCATGTACTTCGTAGACTTGGTAAAATTGTTACTCCCTTCCTAAGTCCATATGTATTATTGCTGGTTGCAATGTTTATTAAAAATGTCATCTATCTTCAAGTTTTTATAAAGTTTTCGTAAGTGTCCTCCTGCTGTTTATTTCACACCTGCTAACGTAATCCTTCCTTTATGGTGCTCTGTTTAGTTTCCATGGAAATGGTATTATAACAAAGCAGAAACAACTGTCATTGCAAGATGATTCCTGCTTAATTTTAAGCTGGCGGTAACCTCATTTCTGTATACATAATGGAAAATGTTATTTGACAGTGATTTCACACTGAGATCAGTCTGTGACCACTCATGAAAGAGCTATCTTTTATTGATGATCTGGGGTGGCTCTGATAGATTTTAAAAGCAATATATGAATAATTGTCTACTTTTTTTCAGGAAATAGAAAAAGGTCATATCATAGACAAGGAATTTACCATCTAACCTCTTAAAATACATAAAACAATGTTCTACTACTTTCTGTCAGAATATCACTTTAAAATAACAACAAAATACCACATATTTTGTTCTAAGGAATAAATAATGTGTTTTCATTTAAAATGGCACTGTAGGGGGGAAAATCATAGTCTTTGGAGTTAGGTATACCTGCTTTGTAAATATAGTAGGTCAATTTACTTTTCTCCTATAAAGGGAGGACAATAATGTTTAACCCAATGATTTTTTTTTCTGCCAGAAGAGATAAACTATTAAATGGCTTGATATTTACAGGGGCCAGATTAAATTAATTTTCAGTCATGTACTTAGTGTACAAATTTAAAAACAGTGATCTCTTATAGGACATTATATAACATTTAAAAGACCCACTAACAACTAAGACAAATGCAGAATGTCACTTTTAATAGATGTCTTAAAGGCATAATATAAAATATTTTATCAAAGAACACAATTTATAACTATTTTTATTACAAAAATGTTAGAACTTGAAGGAAGATAATAGGCCACCTAATTCAATACCTATCACTCTCTAGGAAAGGAAACTACATTTAGATAACTTGTCCACAGTGATAAATTTTACTATCAGCTCAGCTGAGGTGAGATCCAACTGCTTTAATTCAGGTCTAGTGACTTACCATGAAACTCTGAAAAACACATTTTAAAAATACAACACCAAAGATTTTTTTCACTATGCTTAAACGCTTATTTAAAACTTTAAAATTTTAGTATTTACTGTATCATGGGTTATTTAAATTGTGTGGTAAAATTTAAATAACTTTATAAAATGTCAAAATATGAGGAAAATTAATACCCTCCTTATTTTCTTTCATTTGAAGGCAAGTTTTATCCTTTTGAGTACTAAGCATGCTGGACACCATTCAACACTATTATTCTTAGGGAAAATGTAACTTTAATGAGAGCGTTGCCTCAAATTGCAGCCTCTAATTTACCAAGTGTCACAATAATGGGTTATCAGATTTACTGGTCATTTGACTTAAATACTCAAAACCTGGAAGTACATTTAAATCTTTTTTGAGGGGGAGGAGGGAATTTGGAAAATTAATAGCATTAAAAGTTCCACTGGAGTTGTTTTCTAGTAACAGCACCCTGATGGCCTTCATGCTCAACTGTCTGGCACTATGTTACTGATGCTTTTATTATCCTTCCCATATATTCATAGACCATACGGCTTCTCAATGAATCTTTATCTAAACTCCACAACTGTGTTATTAGATGGCTAACTTTATAGATTTGTTTCAAATAGTTTGTTAAACTATTAGTGGAAACATTATCTACTCCTAGAAGATATGCAGAAATGTCTATCAAAATATTGTTGGAAATATTGGAAGTCATACCCACCTTAAAATACAGATATGTATAACCTACTACTCATCAATTGGGTAAATTACCAAGCTTTTCCTGCCATCCTGCAGAAGGATAGAGAACATCATCATCTTAAGAAATAAATTCCTCCCTCCTTGGAGACTTGTTCCCAACTTAGTTTTCTCAACCCCAAACTCTTAGGAAAACTATGTACTTTTGCTAAAAAGTATCTTTACATCGATATGACAACAGGAAAACAGTTATATTTGAGTGTATATTATATAAATGTTGATGTATTTTAAGGACAGAAATACGAATATGAACTAAAATGGTCTGTAATCATTGATAATCCGAAGATGGGAAATGCAATCTACATGTCTTCTTTTCTGATCTCAAAAACTCTGGGATGTTAGAGGTCTTACAGCCCTGACACACATAACAGGGCTCTGCTTTCTTGTTGGAGAAATCAAGGTGCTTTTTCTCATAAACTCAGACAAAATAAAAATAACTATCATAAAGGGTGCAAGGCATTAAGTTTTAAATATAGTAATCATGCCAAGTGGAAATATTTCACCATTATCTATCATACTGTATGATAGGGACATTTTCTCTTCCCGATGCTTTGTAAATTCTGCCAGGGAAAATATTAAAGAATATTTAAAATTCTAAATGTACTGAAATACCTTGGAATGATTCAATATCTTGATATCCTCCTTATATAGACTGTAGCCTCTGTTTAATTATGTTACTCACATAATTTCTGATTTTGAATTCTGTTACTACTTGGCAGATAGGATTATATGGAAATTAAAATAGTAGTGTTCCTTGCTGATAATTATACATTTAAAAGTATTAAAGTGAAGAAAAAAGGTCTTTAGAAAGGTTGGCAGTTCAAGTGATTTTTTTAAATAAAAAAGGTCACAATAAAATAAATCAGTGTTTTATAGATTACTGATCAGAACAGTTTTCTAAACCAAGACAGCTCCACTTAGTTAGAGTTCAGATGTCCACAAGAATGAGGAACATTTTTCGGTTGGAGTAGCAGAAATAAGGAAACCTGTTCCCTGTCTGGACCAATGCTACAGTTAGCCCACAAAGTTAAATACAAAGAAATTCACATGCTGTTTCCTCCATGACTGTTCATGTAATATCTTAAATCAACCTTCAAGCCTCTTATGTAAAATTAAGGCTTTATTTAATTTTAAGTTAGAATTTGTTTAGGTAATTTGGAAGAATGTAACTAAAAACATGCCTCCTGGATTAATTTGGAAAGATGAGAGACTGATTTGCATTTGGTCTGTGATTTTTAAATAACTTAATAAAACAACAATGTACACAGTAGGGAAATGTATTCTTTTGAAAAAAATATTAAAAATAAAGAACTATATAGATTAAGAACTGAAATCTGAAACTTTCCCTTTATACCAAATCTATTATAATTTAGTTCATCCACATAACATTTAATACATACTATTTAGTGTCTATTATATGCCAAGTACTAATCAGACCCTAGGGAAACAAGTCTCCATGATCACAAAGCTTATAATAGAGTGGGAAGAAGCAGAAACACTGACAGTGTATACTATGTTAGGTAGTGCTATATCAAATGTAAATTACCAAAAAGGGCCAGTGCAGGGTAGGAGAGGTGGGTAGGGAATGCTTTTTAAGAAGGAGTTTTTAGAAAGGGCCTCTCCAATGAGATGCCAAGTGAGCAGAGGCACAAACCTTGGGCCAGACTGATAAAGGAAGTCATTCTAGGAATAGGAAGCTGAAAATGTCAAGGCCTTACTTGGTGTGCTCATGAACAGCAAAGTGACCACTGTGTTTGGAGGGGATTATATGAGAGGATGAGATCAAGTTGGGAGAGGTGTGGTGAAGACGAGGAGCCCTACAGCTCTAACAGGACGTTTTAGTGACTAGAAAAGGCCAGGCTCTTTTCATATGTATCCTTCCAACACTCGATACACACATACACACACACACAGACACACAGGGAGAGGTATCTCTCTCTATGTATACGTACATGTGTGTATCTACATATATATATATACGTAGACACTTATATGCATTTATGTTTGTGTTTATAGGGATTTTAATTAAGTTATTATAAAATACAGCACTGCTCATATGTAATTTCCATAGAATTTAAAAATATAAAAGTAGAATTGTTCATGGTGAACTCCTTTTAAATGTTCATGGAGGCTAACAAATTGCCCTTCACAACAAGCAGTAGTAACTTACACTTCCACCAGCAACATATGATAGTGACCACTTCTCAAAACCCCCAACAACACTAGGTGTTATTAGTCTTATGAATTTTTGTCAATCTGATAGTGAAAATGATTTTTCATTGCTCATTACAGTTCATTTTTTAAAATATGTTTCTTCATTTTTTGTAATATATCTTATGCAAATTTACTTTTCATATTTTTTTGTTGAATTATTTTTTATTTAAGAGTGTCTATTTGGTTGTTTTTGTTTTGCCTCCCTTGTTCTCATCCCACTTCTCCGATTTTAACCAATGTTGACAGCCAGATATGTATGCCTTCTCAGCTTTCTCCTATTCATACAAACGTACACAAACATCTTTACACATATATAAAATTATTTGATTTTCATTTATTTGAAAAGTCCAGAAAAAGCAGATTTATAGAGATAAAAAGTAGATTAGTTTTTGCCTGAAGCTGGGGACAAAAATGAGGTTTAATTGTAAATGGGCTTAAGGGATTTTATTGGGGGGATTAAATGTTCTAAAACTGATTTGTGGTGATGATTGCATTACTCTGTAACATTACCAAGAAACACTGAAAGTTACTAAGAAACATTAAATTGTACATTTCAAAATAATAAGTTTCATTTGTATATATCAATTGTTTAAAGAAAAAGATGTATACACATTTCTAGCAACTTGCTTTTTTAAATAAAAATGTATCATCGATATCCCTAAAAGTTAAAAGGAGGAAAGTCTACCTTTTTGAACCTTCTATACACATATACATACACACACACACAGAC
The DNA here is from genome assembly GCF_049350105.2 of Macaca mulatta. Taxonomy (NCBI): domain Eukaryota; kingdom Metazoa; phylum Chordata; class Mammalia; order Primates; family Cercopithecidae; genus Macaca; species Macaca mulatta. Next base: position 113,501,881 of record NC_133409.1, read on the forward strand.
TCACATATGATCTTTGCATAAAGATTGTATAGAGTTAATTTTTTCAGACAACTTTGCATCTTAATTTTAGGACAGAAGAACAAAACAAGAAAGCTATAAAGTAAACAAACAATATCAGATTGGAAAATATATACATATTTAAAATGCATTTAATAGCTAAAATGCTAACACATTTAATATACAAAGAGTGCTTACAAATGGACAAGAAAAATATGACTCAATAGAAAAATGAGCAAAGGTTACGAGCAAATAATTCTCAGAAAAATAAAAATTAAATGTCTCAAAACACCTGAAATAATGCATAAGCTTAACAAATCAAAGAAATGCAAATAATTAAATTAATAAAATGCTAATTTACATGTATCATGTTCACAGGATTCAAAGAAAAGTATTAACATTTATTATTGGTGCTATGTGAGAAATGTATACTTTAAATATTACTGAATTACTAAAACAGTTTTGGAAAGCAGTTTGAAAATAACCTATTTTTTGGGAATTCATTCTTACAATATAAAATGCTACTAAGAATATATGCACAAGGAAAACTGTGGTGGTGTTCTTAAAAATCCTTAAAACAACAACAATGGTGAATAAATTATGGGATATACATAAGGGATTTTTCAAATTTATGTTATATTTAGCCACCTCACTAAATTTCTCGTTAATTTTTATTATGGTATACAATTTTACAGTCAGCAAAAAGATACATCTTTACTTCTTTCTCTCCATTTTTATTCTAGTTATTTTATTTTATTGTCTTACATTAACTAAAACATCCAAGACTATGTTAAATGATAATCAGTTAGTGTCCCATGTCTTGATTTTTACTGATATAGTTTTAGTGTTTCACCTGTAAAAATAGTGACTGTTGTTAACTTTTGGTTAAATGTTCCTATTCATATTTAGAAGGCTTTATTATATTTAAAGCTAGTGTTTCATTAGAACTCGCCATCAATTTTACCAAACATTTTTCAAGCATTTATTGATTTAATTATTATACAATTTTCTTCTTTACTTGTTTGATACACTGAGTTATGTTGTTAGATTTCTTGGTGTTGAACCATCCTTATCTTCCAAAAGTAAACATTATTTGATCATTTGGTTGCACTAAATGTTGCAGTGATTATTTTAGAAACAGTATGTAAAAGATAAGCTTTCTGAATGTTTGTACGTCCAAAAATTTGTTAACTTTGCCCTCACAACTAGTTAGATACAGAATTCTAGATTTCAAAAATTTATGTTTGTTTCAGAACAGTGAATATATTGCTTAATTAATGTCTAACGTTTTGTTAAAGATAAATCAGAATGCAATGTTTCTCATTTCTTTGTAAGTAAACCTTTTCATTTTCTTTTATTTATTTATTTATTATTATTATTATTATTATCATTATCATACTTTATGTTCTAGGGTACATGTGATAAAATGTGCAGGTTTGTTACATATGTATACCTGTGCCATGTTGGTGTGCTGCACCCATCAACTCGTCAGCACCCATCAACTCGTCATTTACATCAGGTATAACTCCCATTGCCATCCCTCCCCACTCCCTCCTCCCCATAATAGGCCCCGGTGTGTGATGTTCCCCTTCCCGTGTCCAGGTGATCTCATTGTTCAATTCCCACCTATGAGTGAGAACATGCAGTGTTTGGTTTTCTGTTCTTGCAATAGTTTGCTAAAAATGATGGTTTCCAGCTGCATCCATGTCCCTACAAAGGACACAAACTCATCCTTTTTTATGGCTACATAGTATTCCATGGTGTATATGTGCCACATTTCCTTCATTTTCTTCTTGAATTATTTTAGATTCTTCTGTTTATACTAAAAGTAATAAAATTCCACCAAGATGCATATTTGTATAAGTATTTTTTCAACAATTATACTTAACAATTTGGGAATATTTTCCTCCATTTTTGTATTTATGTTCTTGATTATTTTCTTTTTTCATCTTCTGGAACTCCTATTAGTTGAAGTTAGACTTCCTTGATTAAGTATCTATGACTAACTCTTCTAACATTCTAACTATTTGTTTTTCTTAAACCAGTGAAAATATCATATATTTATCTTATAGATTACTGATTCCATCCTTAGCTCTGTCTGCTCTATTTACCAGTTAAACTGACTTTTAAAAACAATTATTGCAAATCTATTTTAATTCCTAACTCATTCTTATCCTCTCATTGCCCCTTTCCTCAGCAGACTGTTTTTATTTCGTGTATGCAAATCTTTGTTATTTCAGATTTCATGGAATCATCTTTGTTCATTCTGGAGTGAATTTCTTCTGCCATTATGCAGGTAATAGGGTTATTTTCTAAGGGTCCCCATCTTCTAAACAGATGGGGTCACTGTGGGTTTGGTGTAAATGGGTAGGTACCTTGACCGACTGGCTTTGTTGTATCACTTAGGCATATTACACATGTGCAGAATGGCAGTGACCACCCACTGCTACCTAAACCCATAAAAACATTTCTTAGTTTTTCACTTATTGAAACAAAGTTGGCCATTCTCTGATTGTAGAATATCCTAGTGAATTTCCCTGTGATGTAGCTGCTTTAACTTTTTTTCTTCTCCTTTCCAAGTCAGTTTTGGATATCAAGTTACTTCAGGCTCTCTGATTCCTTCATACTCTGACACCCACACTAAGCATCCATTCTCAGACACCGATGCCCATACTAAGCATCTTCCTCAAATAAGTCGCTAAATTTCCTTAGATTACTGACTACAAGTTCTCAAGCATTAGAGTGTTAGCTGCTGCATTTTTTCTTTAAGTGGATATATGAGGAGTAGTGCTGGGAGGTGAGGTGAACTCAAATGTCCATGGCAGCATGCATGATATTTTTGACTAATTGCACTGACAGTTTCCTCTTCTTTTAATATTTATATTGCCTATCAATAAACATAATAAACTCTCCAGCTTTTATCTTTTTAATAATTTTCTATCGCTTGTGTTTTGAGCTCGTATGTGGTTTGCTTTTATTAATTAACTCTTTTGGGTTTTCTGTCTTTGAGGAGTATTTAAAAAGTTATGGTCTGCTAATAACATCTTTTCTTACATTTAACTTTGTTCTGAAATTGTCTGTATCTAAAAATTTTCCTTGTTATTTAAATGAATTTTGGGTGGGTGGTAAGGTGTTTATATGTGTGTTCTAGTCAGTATCTTGATCCAGTCTTATGCATTATATATTTATTATTATCATTTAATGAAAATTTTGTGCTTGAGCTAAATGTAGTCAAACTGAATGTCACATTCTGGAAAGCCTTGATTTCTCCAGGTTGAATTAATCACTCCCTTTCTTTCTCCCATTTAACTTACTCAAAACATCTAAAACATCTGTGACCCTTACTGGTATTCATTTGTTTATGCTTGTCTATCTATTAAGTGTGTTGTCCTTGCAACTAGGGAGAATGTATTTTTATTTCTTTTTTAGAACCTAATTATTGAAAACTAAGTAATCAAATTTTATTACTATCACTATCAAATGTGACAGTCAAATGAAAAATAGACTAGACTGCCTCATCTTAGGAATTTATAATATGTATCGTGTTAAACACATTATAAATGCTAGTAATAATCCCCAAATACTAAGTAGGGAATATTATTGCCTCTATGAATAAGAAACTGAGGCTCAGTGAAGTTTCATAGATCATCCTAAGTTACCGAACTCACAAGTAGAGAAGCCAGGTTTTAATTCTGTTTTTTCTTTTTTTTTTTTTTTTTTTGGTGAAACGGAGATTTACTCTTGTTGCCCAGGCTGGAGTGCAATGGCACGATCTCGGCTCACCGCATCCTCCGCCTCCCAGGTTCAAGCGATTCTCCTGCCTCAGCCTCCTGAGTAGCTGGGATTACAGGCATGAGCCACTGTGCCCGACTGGTTTTAATTATTTTACACTTCTAAGTTCAGAATCCTAACTGTGTTTTTCTGTTACTTTCCTAAATAGTAATAATAACAATATTAAAGTGTATTAAAATCTGAAATTCTCATCCCAAAATAAATCTACACAAGCTAATGTTGTAAGAGTAAAGATATAAAGCTGTGTGTAATGCTGAGAATGTAGGAAAAATGAAAATCCACATATAAACATATGTTTATAAATATAAATATATATCACAATAAATATTCATAATAATAAAGTATGTATTTTTTCTGTATGAAGGTGAGGCTTAAACATTAACCTATAAACAACCAGGAACATGATGAATAAATTATATTGAAATACTAATGGTTTATGATTTAGGATACAAATCTTTCCAAAATGTATAACACATCTGCAGTATTGTCTTTAAAAGAAGACATTGAAAATTAGGAATATAATAATTACTATCATTTATTGAAGGCCTAATATATTAAAGGTGCTGTATCTATATTATTGATCATTCTTACATTAACCCAGAAAAATAGGCATTACTAACTCCACTTTGCAAATGAAAAAACCGAGGCACTGAGAGTTGAAATCATTTTCCTAAAGTTATCCAGCTAATAACTATGCAGCCAGGATCTGAGTCCACAGCTGCCTGACACCATATCCTGTACTATCTTCTGTAACTATCTTCCATGCTTCTGGAAGATGACAAAGGATAGGCTTGGATTTCTATGTGCTAGGTATCCTGATAAGAGAATTTTCCCACCTGCATTATTTACTCTATCTAGGGAGGTTGTTGCTATGACTGCCTCATAGACCAAAAACAAACAAAAAACTTAGTTGCAGAAAACTTAGTGTCATCTACAGTCAGTGAGTAGATGAGATGAGATTTGGAACTACTCCAAATGGAATATATTTTACTCTACATACTCTTTTCTCTCTCTATAGCCATCACTGGAAGAAGCGGATTTATTTGCTCATGCTGCAGCGAGGGAGAACTGTAAATAGTCAAGTCCAACTGATATGTGCAAGCCAGCTGGACTGTGCATGTCATAGATCAAAACTGCTAAGTTTTTGAATTCTTGTGTCTGTTTTTCCAGTTTTGACTATCCTCTGAAGTTGTAAGATTCTTCTCACCCATCATATCTGCTAAATTGGAGCAGCTTTTCTTTTTTTCTAACGCATTTTACAAACTTGAAGGCTAGCAACAAAACCTAGATTTTAAGAGCTATGAATGATTGAGCCACTGTATTCCAGCCTGGGGAAGAGAGTGAGACTCTGTCTCAGAAAAAAAAAAAAAAAAAAAAAAAAAAAGAGAGAGAGAGAGAGAGAGAGAGGAAAAAAAATAAAAAAAGACAGCTATGAATAAACTATGAGTACACTAAGTTCTCTTATGAATTAATGGCATGGATTTGACATGATCAAATTATTTGTGAAATTCCACATTATCTTTTTGCTGATTTCCTGTTATCTGTCTGTTTTTTAGACAGCATTCTCAAAGTGATGCATGGAGCAGGTCAAGCATGGCCTGGAGCAAGTGTGCTGTGACTCAATTTTCTCATTTGTCACAAGAAGATAGGAATAGGGTTGTTTTGACAATAAAAAACATATGGATATTTTACACACATATACAACAAATAACACTGTTTTAATATTATGTGCTCAATAAATATTAATCCAAAAATGTCTGTTTTTCAGACAAGAAAAGTGAAGTTGATAGAGAGCTGAGTTTTTGATAAATGAGATATTACTTCATTACTAAACTACATTCTATGTTTAGGACATAATATGAGAGTATAAGATGTTTGGTGTGGGCCCAAGAAATCTACATTTAAATGAGCCTCTTAAGAGATTTGTGCAATGGCCTAGAGTTTAAAGTGACCATATTTGAGTAATACCATTCTCCAACTGAAGCATGTAGCAAGTCAGGCATGACCTGGAGCAATTGTGCTATGATTTAATTTTCTCATGTGTCACATGGAGATAGTAATAAGTTTACATTAACAATTAAATAAAAATATATAGATATATGACATACACATATGCAACTAAGAACACTACAATAATATTATGTACTCAATAAATATTAGTCTAAAAATGTCTGCCTCAACAATTGGTGATATTTTCAAGTGATGTTTTATGAATTAACTCTATGATATTAATGACATTAATTGTCAGTAATGATAATTTAGTCACAGTTGTTAGGTCATCATACTCCTACTTTATCTTTAGAGAGAAACAGGTCCACTTTCCACTATGCTCAGTATAGGAGAATTCTAACTTCCTTAATGTTGAAGAATGAAGATTAATGAATTTCTCCTTTCCAATCAAAATTTGAAATATCAACAGATGTAGGAGATGGTACTTTCCCCATTAGAAAGGAAGGAACCAAGTCAAAAAGATATATTAAGAACACCATAGGAAATTAATCAATGCCTGGGAAACCAAATTGAAAATTCCTAGTTCCTTCTTTCCCTCTCATTTTTAACTTTGCACTTTCTGAAGTGTTGAATTTCTTTGAAATAACAACATAGAATATTTCCTGTTTGGGGGAGTCTCTCAAGGCTTTTTGAAAAATATATTGCCAATTTCTTCATTTTTGCAAAGAAATGCCTGGCCTTTGTATCTCTTACTATGGCCTTATAAATATTATTTTTCAGTGCCTTAGTGTATTTTCCTCAAGGCATATCAAACTGTCAATACTTTTACCTTTTATAAACTCCCCAAATAGTTGTGGTACTTAATATTTTCCTGCAACATAAATGTCTCTCATATATGTATTCCAAAATATATTTAAAAACAATGTGTGTTGGAAGAAAGGTAATAACTAAAACAATAAAAGGACTAAACTAAAAAATGTACAATAACACTATCATCTTGCTGCTACCATAATAGAATTTAGTGGATCAAGCAGCACAATATCCCCAAAACACATGTCTCTAAGGAGATTATCCATCATTATGACCTACTTTCATAATCAGTTCCTACCTTGATATTATATTTTAAAAACAGAAGCAGAATATACACAATTTATGCTTAATGGCACAGCAATAGCACTGTTAAATTTTGACCTAAAAATATTCAAACCTCACAGCAAAGAAATGAATATGTGAATAAGGTAAAAAATGATTTTCTCTGAAAAATAAGGTGGGTATACAAAATAATACATTCAGAAAAAAAAGTAGCTGGGAATGGCTTACACCACATAAAAGTAAATATCATTCAACATATTAAATAATAAGGTTTCTGAAATAATCATCTTGTCAAGAGAGTCTGGGCTCCCACAAATAATTGGTGCATTCAGAGAAAACAATAATTTCAACTTCAAAGTAGCCAGCAAGATAAAGTAAATAAATATATTTTTCCAGAGTAAGTGAAACAAAATCGGTTGAAATTTCTAACTAAAATCAACTTATTGAACTGGTTTTAATTCTATTTATTTTACAAGACTGAAAATGATATTATCCTGAAATAATGTAGGTAGAAAAGAAAACTTGTAAAGGAGGAATCACAGAAAAGTCATACATCACAATAGTTGAACAGAAATCATAAGTAACAGATGATCTAGTTTTGCACCGTGACCTTCCAGGCCACATTTTGTTTACTAAAATTCATGTATGTTTCTCAAGATTATTTGGTCAGGCAGCCCTAAAGTAATGGTTGAATGCAGTTACCATTTTACCGCAAAGATTACAAACCAACAAAGCTGAACTATGTGTTTTTTTTGTTTTTTTTGTTTTTTTTGTTTTTTTAGCAGTTTTCTCTGGTTTAATACATTTTAAGAGAAGTAAATCACAAAGGGTCCCATCTGCATTAAATGAGAAGTACTGATTAAGGCTCATTTAGATCTTTCTGTTTTACTTAGAATCCAAATCATATGCAAGAAAACATAAATTAGAAAACTCTTATACTAAGAAGATATAATCTGATATTAGAAATTTCTTACTATTTTTATCTGCTCAATAGCTCTGAGAAGTATGTATTGGGTAATAATATTATTCTCATTTTTACAAGTAAGAAAAAAACCTAGAGAAGCTGTGAGTTTTCTTTTTTTCAGGTGACAGGACTGCAACTCAGACCAAAATGATCCAACTCCTAGTGTGTCACTAATCTCATCACCCTAAACATGGCTACCTCTTATACCCAGTGAAAATTATTAATTCTCTATATAGTGAAATGTATATACCATTCGACACACAGATTCACATGCTGCTGAGGTAATTATGGAATATTATGATGCTTCACAGATAGTATTTCATAAGGATAGATCAATATAAATGGTTCTTTAACCACATGTAAACTTGTCACCAGTTTAAATTTTCAAACATAATTTTAGGGCAAGACAAATTAAAAGACACAGGCTTCCTGGAATCCAGAAGAGCTAACAGAGCATATTAAAAACAATTTTGAAGGGAAAAATTCAAATGTGGAGGAAACAGATGTAAAATTTGTTAAAGGCAGTAATGAAATGGGAACAATAATTATGCTATGTTACAGATTCTAATGAGTTGATTTAATGTCATAAAATGATCTGGAATTACTGTATACAAGGTGGGAATATTAAAGATGAGTATTATTCTCACAAAGGAAATTAACACCTCAATGATGTATATGGTACTAAGGCTACAGAAAGAAGAAATACTTCCACACAAAAAAATTGTTGTATTTAATAAAATCTGGTCAGTTTGGTTTATTTCAAACATACTTAAGGAGTAAAAGTAATGATGGTGGTGTGGCGGAAAGTAATTTAAGATATTAATCTCTGTTTGTTGTTCCTGGATTTTTAAAGTCACATTCAAATCAGACAGAATATTCTTGATTTATTTGTCTCAGGGACTTCTTATTTTTCTGTATAATAGCAAACACATTGTGAATTTTAAGAGAGAAATTCTGGAAGATTCCCCAGTCTTGAAGAAACTGGAGGCTGGCAGCCTAGGGGACAGCAGAGACTCACTCATGGTTAGCTGGTAATGTCCTGGGAATGTGGTAACACCTTTAAGAGGATGGCTGTGTTCTGGGTGTAGGGAAGCTCCATAAGGGCAAATACAATTTTATTTTTATTTATTTATTTATTTATTTTTTTTTTTTAAGGGACAAGAAGCAGGAGGGGAGGAGAAGGAAGTGGAGAGGAGAGGAGGAGACAGTTTTCCTTCTTAAAAGTAAGTGAAAGTACTCCCTCCTTCTCTGGTTTCCTTGGAGCATTTAATTTAAATTTTCTCTGTCCTTTGAAATAGATGTGCATCTTTTTTTAAGGTTAAATAAGCCTTTTGCCAGCTTTATGACCCAGTATTGTCTTTTTTAAGGACCTGGAGCCATCTGTTTGAAATGCAATCATCCAGGAAGATAGCGCCCCTCTTTAGGTTTGTGTGGAATTGTAGGGATCTAACTTCAGCAGGCACCTTGCTCCATGTTGCCAAACAACCTCTTGTAAGGATAGGAGAAGCTTATTTTCCCTTTGGACGAAGCCAATTCCCTAACACAGATAGTTACCAATTCACCCAAATTACCAATTTAGGGCAAACTATGTGCGCTAAATGCTGCTGCCAAGTCTTACTAGAGGACTAGTTATTTTTAATCTTGAGAACATGTATGGAATGGGTTGTATCTACTTGGTTGTATGTAAGGGTGAGATTTATTTCTGTCTCTGCAATCTCAGCAGATTGCCTGTGATAGGCATCACATTTTGGCTTAATGCTTATTCAACAAAAAAGTGTTTTCTTTCTCCACTACCTTCATGAAGAAGATTTCTGGGTTGGAAGAAGATTTTATTTTTAATTATATTTTCCCCAAAAGCTGTACCAGAGGAACAGGGACTCAGCTTCATCAAAGATAGCCATGCATCAAGTAGGGCATAGATAACCTGTGGAGAGTGTCTGTAGTAGCCAGTGTAGACTTGATGACTGGAAGGGCCTTTACAGTGCTTTGATAGTGTCTATATAAGGTACATCTCTGAGGTCCTGGGAGAACTGGAGGACTAAATTTCAATGATTACTGAGACTGAATTCCTGGCTGGCCTCACAAAATAAACTCTTAAAACATAATTAAGTTAACGAAAATCAATTAAGATAATTTAAATAACTTTATGTACACTGCACAGTTTATATCCCTAAAAGTTGAAAAACAGAATACATTTCAGTGGAATATACACAAGTGACACAAAACACACAAGGAGAAAAAAAAAAAAAAAAAAACAGCATGTACTGGTGTTAATGCAGCTATAGTTGGTGAAGTAAATTCAAGCTCTCAAATTAAAAACTACCTGATACTTTTCTTCTGCTGAAAAGAGACAAATATAAAATATAATGTCAATAATACCATTTCTATGCACCAAAATATATGGAAAAATCCTCTGGTAGTGGAGAAATACACATTGGGATGGGTGTTTCTTCTCTGATATAAGCAAATTTACAAAACATGAATACACAGAAGCTTTGAGAAGGAACTTTGGATCTTCATTTTCAAAATTATGCATGTGTATATATCTTTTTCACATAATGACTTTTTTCCTTTGGCTAGATACCCAGTAGTGGGACTGCTGAATCATATGGTGGTTCAACTTTTAGTTGTTTAAGGAATCTCCAAACTGTTTTCCATAGTTGTTGTACTAGTTTACCTTCTTACCAGCAGTGTAGCACTGCTCCCTTTTCACCACATCCAGGTCACCATCTTTTTTTTTTTTTTTAAACTTTTTAATTATAGCCATTCTTGCAGGTGGTATCTCATTGTGGTTTTAATTTACATTTTCCTGATAATCAGTGATGTTGTGCATTTTTTCATATATTTGTTTGCCACTTGTATATCTTCTTTTGAGAATTGTCTATTCATGTTCTTTGCCCACTTTTTGATGGAATTATTTTTTTTTCTTGTTGATTTGTTTGCGTTCCTTGTAGATTCAGGATATTAGTCCTTTGTTGAATGCATAGTTTGTGAAGCTCTTCTCCCATTTTGTGAGTTGTCTGCTTACTCTGCTGATTATTTCTTTTGGTGTGCAGAAGCTTTTCAGTTTAATTAGGTCCCATTTTATTTATTACTGTTTTTGTTGCATTTGCTTTTGGGGTCTTAGTCATGAATTTTTTGCCTAAGCTAATGTCTAGAAGAGTTTTTCCAACGTTATCTTCCAGAATATTTATGGTTTCAGGTCTTAGATTGAAGTCTCAATTCATCTCGAGCTGATTTTTGTTTAAGGTAAGAGGTGAGGATCCAGTTTCATTCTTCTACATGTGGCTTGTCAATTTTCCCAGCACTGTTTATTGAATAGGGTGTCCTTTCCCCAATTTTTGTTCTTGTATGCTTTGTTAAAGATCAGTTGGCTGTAAGTATTTGGCTTTATGTCTTGGTTCTCTATTATGTTCCACTGGTGTAGGTGCCTATTTTTATACCAGTACCATGCTGTTTTGGTAACTATAGCCTTGTAATATAATTTGAAGTTCGGTAATGTGATCCCTCCAGATTTGTTCTCTTTTCTAAGTGTTGCTTTGGCTATTCAGGCTCTTTTTTGGTTCCATATAAATTTTAGAACTATATTTTCTAGTTCTGTGAAGAATGATGATGGTATTTTGATGGGAATTGTCCTAAATATGTAGATTGCTTTGGGTACTATGGTCATTTTCACAATATTGATTCTACTCATCCATGAGCATGGGATGTATTTCTGTTTTCTTGTGTCATCTATTATTTTTTAGCAGCATTTTGCACTTTTCCTTGTACAGGTGTTTCAACTGCTCAGTTAAGTATATTCCTAAGTATTTTATAAATATTTGCAGCTATTGTGAAAGGGACTGAGGTCTTAATTTGATTCTCAGCTCAGTCGTTGGTGTGTAGCAGTGTTACTGATTCGTGTACATTGATTTTTGTACCCTGCGACTTTACTGAATTCGTTTACAAGATCTAGGAGCTTTATGGATGAGTCTTTAAGGTTTTTTAGGTATACAATCATATCAATGGTGAACAGCAACTGTTTGACTTCCTCTTTCCCAATTTTAATGTCTTTTATTTCTTTTTCTTGTCCAATTGGTCTGGCCAGGACTTCCAGTACTATGCTGAATGGAAGTGGTAAAAGTGGGTATCCTTGTCTTGTTTCAGCTCTCAGGAGAAATGCTTTCAACTTTTCCCCCATTCAGTATGTTTGCTGTGGGTCTATCATATATGGCTTTTATTACTTTGAATGAGGTCCCTTTTATAACTATTTTGTTGAGAATTTTTATAGTAAAGAGATGCTGGATTTTGACAAATACTTTTTGTACATCTATTGAGGTAATCATATGATTTTTGTTTTACTTCTGTTTATGTGATGTATCACATTTATCGACTTGCTTATGTGAAAACATCCCTGCATACCTGGTATGAAACCCACTTGATCATGATGTATTATCTTTTTGATATGCTGTTGGATTTAGTTAGCTAGTATTTTGTTGGAGATTTTTGCATCTATTCCATGTTCATCAGGAATATCAGTCTGTAGTTTCCTTTCTTTGTTATGTCCTTTCATGGTTTTGGTATTAGGGTAATACTGGCTTCATAGAATGATTTAGGGAGGATTCCATCTTTCTATATTTTTTGGGAATAGTTTCAATAATATTCGTATCAATTCTTTGAGTGATAGAATTCAGCTGTGAATCCATCTGGCCCTGGACTTTTACTTATTCGCATTTTTTTTAATTACTGAAAAAAATAAAATAAAATAGGGAGAATCAGTGGATAAAGGCTCCCATAATGGCAAATACCAAATCTTGTTATTGATCTGTTCTGGGTTTCTGTGTCTTCCTGATTTAATCTAGAAGTGTTGTATATTTCCAGGAATGTATCCATCTCTTCTAGATTTTCTAGTTTGTGTGCATAAAGGTTTTTATAGTAGCTTTGAATGATCTTTCGTATTTTTGTGGTATCAGTCATAATATCTCCAGTTTTGTTTCTAATTGAGCATATTCGGATCTTCTTTCTTCTTTTGTTGGTTAATCTCACCAGCGATCTATTGATTTTGTGTATCTTTTAAATAACTGATTTTTACTTTCATTTCTCTTTTGTATTATTTTATTTCAATTTCATTTAGTTTTGCTCTGATCTTTGTTATTTCTTTTCTTCTGTTAGGTTTGGGTTGAGTTTACTCTTGTTTCTCTAGTTCCTTGAGATGTGACATTAGGTTGTCTATTTGAGCTATTTCAGACTTTTTGATGTAGGCATTTAACGCTATGAACTTTCCTCTTAACATTGCTTTTGCCGAATCCCAGAGGTTTTGATAAGTTGTGTTACTACTACCATTCATTTCAAAGAATTTTTTAACTTGTATCTTCATTTCATTGTTAACCTAAAAATAATTTTCAAGAGTATATTATTTAATTTCCATGTATTTCTATAGTTTTGAGGGTTCCTTTTAGAGTTGATTTCCAGTTTTATTCCACTGTGGTCTGAGAAGATACTTGATATGATTTTGATTTTCTTAAACTTATTTAGACTTGTTTTTGTCTGTCTTGGAGAATGCTACATGGGCTGATGAGAACGATAATAGTGAGAGGCTTTAATATTCCACTGACAGGACTAGATAGATCAAGAGAGAAAGTCAACATAGAAACAATAGATTTCAACTATACCAGAGAACAAATGGACTTAACAGATACTTACAGAACATTCTTACTGCTTCTTTTGTTCCACTTAGGACTGATTGACAGTACTGATCAGAAGAAAGAGCTATTGTACTAAAGAGGGGTCAGAAACTTATGACCTACAGGCCAAATTCTGCCTGCCATCCATTTTGTATGGCTCAGGAACTAAGAGAAAGATTATTAGAAATGCAGATTTTTTAGCCCCATTCAAAACTTACTGAATTAAAATTTCTGGGAGTGACACCAACAAATCTGCCTTTAAACAAGCCCCTCAGAAGATGTATATGCACTGGCTTAGAGTTTAAAGTGACCAGATAAGAGGAACGGAATTCTCCAAGAGAAGCATAGAGCAAATCAAACATGACCTGGAGCAATTGTGCTGTGACTCAATTTTCTCATCTCTCACATGGAGATATTAATAAGGTTGTCATGATGATTAAATAAAAACACATGAATTTATGATACACACACACTTACAACTGAGAACACTGTAACAATATTATGTGCTCAATAAATATTAGTCCAAAAAATGTCTGCCTCTGCCATTGGTAATATTTTCAATGGTAATGTTTTGAAATTAATAGCTATTATATTTTTAATGGTGAGAGAAGAAATTTAAAAATTGATATTTCATGACACATAAAAATTACATAAAATTTCAGTTTCCATATGTAATTTATTGGATCATAGCCACATCTATTTGTATTATCTATGACTATATATAGGCATAAAGACAAATGTGAATAGTTGTAACTGAGACTGTAAAGCTCACAAAGCCTAAGATATTTACTCTTTTGTCCTTTATGGAAAAAGTTTGCAGACCTCTATAAAGTAGGGAAATTAAGAAGATTAAATAATTGCCTAAATGTACGTAAGTGGGGATTTGAAAGAGTAAATCATGTGAGCATAAATTTGTGGAACTGAATCCTGTGTTACATTTATATGAAACACTACACAGCAAAACTGTCTTCAGTCTACTTCCAGTTTTCTTGGATTCTAACAATGGTCTCTGGGCTAGCTCTCTTTCATCTCCTTTTTGTACACCTTGACTCCCACTCAGAATTAGTTTCTGATGTGACAACATCCCTTCCTCCAACATCTGTACTGATACATCTTGATGACTCTTGTTACCAACCTAATAAAGATCCCCATGGTCTAAGCCAAGCAGTAAGAGAAATAGTGTTGGGCACTGCCTATTTTTCTGTGTAAGAGTTGAGGAAGAGATACTTCAAGTGAGTTGCCAATATTTAGAAGACAGGTTAGATTGTGACTAAATTCAGATTCTCTAGCATTCATTGCAGTGCTTCTCACTCTAGTCCAGACTGCCTCACTGGTCATTTCAGCAATATCACAAGAAATACATCAAGTAGGAATAGAAAAGATGTATACTATTCCTAAACAAAAATATACAGTAATTACATATTTATATTCTGTCAGTAAGAATTATTCCTGCTAGCCATAGTCTCTAGTTCTAAAATATGTTTAAACACGTACATTTACATCTGTATCACAATTTCAAATGAAATATTTTAAAGATATTTTTGAAGGTTTCTGTGAATGCAAACAAAAAAAAGTTGGGTTCGAATGAAAGCATCTTAATATAAGAAATAAAAGATATGAAAAAAAAGAACTAAAGGATATAAATGAACCTTCAGCTGTGATTTTTCCATATATATCCTACATTAAATAGTATTAACCCTACAGTTGAGAGAGATGTAGGACATTAGTTATTTGCTATATCCAATTCTCATGGTAAAATTTGTTACAAAGTTTTAGCTTCCTGAAATTTAAAAGCAAAAATAACACCGGCAAAAGCCTCTAAAAATCACAAAAACATACAGTAACTTATTATGGAATAATATTATTTTAGAATATTTTATTTACTCAAATACTTTCTAATGCATTAACCAAAAGTCTAAGTGGGAAGAAATTCTTACAGAGTATTGACAAATCTAGATAAAGGCAATCTCAAATATAGGTAACAAATTTAATCGCTTTGTAAATTCATCAACTTGACACTGTACATTTGATTGACATAAGAAGGAGAGCAAAAATACTACATACATTATGTATTTAGGTCACAGAATTCTAAATAGATGCTCTTTCTAATAAAAATGTGAATTAAAGTAATGGATGAAATCAGTTTCTAATAATACTGTGCTTTGTTAAAAATGTGCTATTTTAGGTATGTCTAAGAAAATTCAATGTCTGTAATCAAACTCATATGCGAATCAAAGGTATGAATTTAAGTAATACATTCTAATTAATAATAAATCACTGACCAAGAAGTGTAAGATTAAGAAGCATTCATGAAACAGCAACTGGATTACTTGAAATATTTGAGTGAATGGTCCAAAACATTAAAATCTATCTGTTTCCACTTATCATATATGCACTGTTCAGTAGGCAATTCATATTTGGACATGGTTAAACAAAAGAGCTTGTGGGAGCCTCTTTTTATTCTGCTCAACTCAAGTATCTTCTAGAACTTTGTGTGAGGAAGAAGACCAAACATCCCTCTCATACCATAAAATCTGAATAGAGAATTCAAAGCCAGAGATGATAGGTTTGATGAGACAGCTCCACAACAATAGCTAAGTACAGTTCTAATGATTTTATTTTAGGAAACAGATATCCCAAAATACAAAATTATGTTTTATAGTTTCAAACATTGGAGTTTCGAAACAACTTAATTAAGGAAAAAAAGGTATAGAGAACTGCCATTCATTCACTCATTCATTCAAAGTTCACTGAGTGTTTACTATACTTGCAGCACTATAAACACCGAGCAAAAGCACCATGGAAATTAAGCATGGCTCATGTCACCCAGGCAAACAGCAAAGTGAAGGAATTAACAAAAAAAATTTTGATATTTCCTTTAAAATATATAAGCATAAAATTTTTATAACAAGAATTTGTCTTGACATAAATGATGATCAAATGATCTTATTTAAGAGCTCTGACATAAGTGCCCTGGATTTTCAACCACATGCTGTCAACTTTATGATGTATAGAAAATCACTAAACTTCTATGGCCTCACTTTTCTTATATACCTATAAAGAATTTTGCCTGTAATAACTAATATGACTCCAGTGTGAATAAAATTCCATGAAATAATGCATATTAGAAACTACTCTGTATACATTTAAAATAATACACAAATTTAAAAACAAATTATAAAAGTATATTTTTGACTGACTTACATTTACTACATTGTGTCAAGTCAAATTCTAATTTCCTCATTTTCTCTTATCATCACAATATCTTACTTCACCAATGACAAAGTAGCTACAGTTCAACAATGAGTTTCTACAATTGAAACCTTTTTCTCTTTAAAATAATTTCAAGATGCACTAGAGAATAATTACTCAATGTTCATTTGATGTTTGACATAATTATAGTTCATAAAACAGTCCCATTATTAAAAAATGAATATACTATAGATTACATTATTTGTGTCTTTTAATGTGTTTTAGGGCAAAGAGTGAAATGATTAAAAAGTGGCTTGCATACAGCATTTATTGCATAGGACCAACCACTAATTGAGAATTCTATATTTTTCTCTGATATTTCAATATCATTTGCATTTTTGGTGTGTATTTTCCCATTGCAGTCACTAGGATACAAACTCATTGAATTTCACGAATGCATGGTCAGCCCAGTGAGAGTTGAAAATATTAAGAATTAAAGAGGAAAAAACACTTGGGGTTTATTAGAAAGAAAATAAAAGTACTAAAGTAATATTTGAATATATTTACCAAAAAAGGAATTTTTAATTATTTTTTGCTGCTTATTCTAGAATTCAAAAGAAAGTTTAAAAATTAATCATGTAGAATGTCAACATAAAAGCTAGAAGTTATTCAATTGGCAGAGGGCTACTACTCTATTCAAGGCCTTCCATTATTTTTCCAAAAGTTCAAATTTATCAAAATTACTCAACAGAGTTTCAGTTCAAAAACACAATTTCCTAATCTTTCAAATGCTATGTAAGTATAAAAATAAGAATAAAATCTAGACATATTCCATGATACAAGGATGGATATCATTAATAAAGTAGAAGCCTTGAGAAAATTTTGGAAGTTATGGAGATGAGAATCAAGCCTAGTAAAACAATGGTCAATCCACGATCCAAGACAGATGAAGGGAAACCTTTGAAGTAAACAGGTTTTCTCCAGAGATCCCTAAATTAAATGACACATGATCCTAGAGTAAGGACAGACCAAACGGGAGGTGTAGTGGGTAAGGGCAGAAAAAGCCTTTAATAACTATACCATGACTCTGCACACTGCCCTGTGGCTGCAAATTTCATTTATTTCATTACCTTTCCATTTCAAATATAGCATACCAGGTACAGCAGGGCTTTGCCTGTTGGAATTCTCAAGGTAGAGGGATTGTGCCAATTGAGAGGTGATACTTTGCCCCAGTAACATGAAGCTGACTCCACAAACTCAGAAGTCAAACACTTCTCAACATTCATCACATATTTCAAGTGCCTACCTGTGCCAGGCAAGGTTGCTGGCACTGAGAATACTACAAAGTTAAGATCCCCCTTTTCTACAGAGCTGGCAATGAACAAAGAAATAGATAGATATGTATTTCACAGGGTGAAGTACTATGGAGAAAAATCAAACATGGTAAAAAGAAAGGATGTTCTATGGTTGGGCTGTGGCTATAATTTTATATGGAGTAATTATAGTGGGCCTCTTTGATAAGGTAATGTTTGAACAGAGACCTGAAGAGAGTTTGGGAGTGAGAAGTGGGAATAATGTTCCAGGAAAAAAAAGAGTTATGCTAGGAGCCTGAGGCAGGGTTTTGTTTAGTATGCACTAGGACCAGGAAGAACACAGTGAGCAGAAGGTAGCAGGCAGGTAGGACAGTGACAGGAGATGATGTGTGTATGTGTAGAGTACAGATGATGCAGGGTGTTGGGTATAATTGTAGTGTCTTTGCTTTCACTTTGGATGAGACGGGAAGCCACTGGAGGGTTCTGAGCAGAGATGTACATGGTATGGTCTGGTTTACACATTCAAACAATTATTCTCACTCAGATTTGTCTTTGGGAGTGGGGTGGAAGATGAGGTGTTGAGGAGGAAAGGTCAATTAGGGGTTCAATGCAATAAACCAGACTAGAAGGTGTCTTGAACCAGTTTGACGAAAGTGGAGGTGGTAAGAGGAGGTTGCATTGTGGATATATTTTGAAGACAGAGCCAAATTCCTGATGAATTAGATGCGGAGGGAAGAAAGGCCAGGAGGATTCCAAAGTTTTTAGTTTTGTTAACTTTAATGATGTATTAGTCATTTACTGCAATGAAGAAGGCCGAAATAAGCAGGTTTGGAGAGCTAAAGCAGGGATTGGGTTTTACATGTTAAATTTGAGATGCTTATTAAACATCTGCTAATATATTTGGCTACCAGGCTGAAGCCTCTTTGGTGGTCTCACTATTTACTAGGACAATTAGAACTCTGTTATAGATACTTGGAAGTTCAGAGGTACCTCCAGAGGCTGGAGACAAGTGTGATCCATGGGACAGTTGGAGGGAAAGAAATCTGAATCCCCTGAACAGTACTGAGGACGCTACCAAAGGAATGCAGACTAGGAATGCTAGAGAGGGAGTGGCCCAGAGAGAGACCTCTCCCAGAAACCCCGCCCTGAACTCCCTGCTACCTGGCATCCTACTCGTTGCCTCATTCATAGACTTTTCAAGAAATGGACAGATGGGACTCATAGAAAAGTAAAACTCTCCTCTTTATCTAAAACTAAAATTTAGAAGAAGATCAATATAAAATTCCAAAAACGAACCAATGGATGAAAACTCAAAAAACTGGAACTTTACTGAGGAATCAGAGCAAATGTTTCTCTGAGAAACGGCCATATTATACAGTATTATAAGAATTTGGGAAAATTACATTAAAAAGAAAACTGCAATTCATATTTGTAAGGGGTTATGAGAAGACATTTTTTCCATGAAAACAGGACAACATGATATCACAAAATTTTGTTTTCAGGTCATTCAAATTTACCTGGATGAATAATCATGTAAGCGTAGCTTTGAGATTTTGAAAAATATTACTAATGGAAGGTGGTGAAGATGATGAGAAAAAGTATGAGAAGGTAGGTACAGATAATTCAACATACATTGGGTAATAGAAAGGAGAGGTCAAAGTAGATAGGTGAGAAACAATGATCAAGGCTAAAGAAAGGCATGCCTACAGATCAAAAGAACACACAAAGAACTAAGCAACTTTAATAAGACACTGCCAATTATCTATGTCTTTAAACATTTTTTTTTCTTTTATCTTGAATACAAAGAAACATTAAAGACATCCAAAACAGACTCATCAAAATTACTTTGCTTTTTAAAGAATAGTTTTGAGGTGGAAACATAAGAAGTGCTAATATACAATTTCTTTATTTTAGACACTCCCTATTGCCTTTTATATACCATATCCACAAATTAATCTTATGATCACAACTTTTACTCTTCACTAAAAACTGAAACTTTAGTTTTAAAATTTCAAAGATAGAGGAAAAATCGGATCAAATATAGATAGGGAAAAATGAGATACATTTACTTGTAGTTAACCCACAGTGAGGACAGGAGGATAATCTTTTGTTTCCTCAATCTCCATGAAAAGAGAGAACTTTAAATAAAAAATAAGAGAACATATGATCCTGGTACATAATAGAAATGAAATACTAAGTTAGGTGACAGTATTGTTTTGTTTCTTAAAATAGTTCAGCGGTGATGATGTGGTCAAAGAATAACAATTAAAAACAATGGAACTGGGCAACGCCCAGTGGCTTACAACTGAAATCCTAGTGCTTTGGGAGGCAGAGGCAGGAGCCCACAATTCCAAACCAGCCTGGGCAACATGGTAAAACCCCAGTCTCCACACACACATGCACACAAAATTAGCCAAGTGTGGTGGTGGGCACCTGTAGTCCCAGCTGCAGGAAGCCAAGATGGCCTCAGCCACGTCAGTCTCAGCTACAGGAGATTCACTTCAGTCCCAGTTAGAGAAGGTTGAGGTAGGATGACAGCCTGAGCCCAGGGAAGTCAAGGCTGCAGTGAGCCCTGCAACAGAATGAGACCCTGTCTGAAAAAAACAAAACAAAACCAAAAACAAACAAACAAACAAAAAAAAACAGAATGGAACTGGGCTGATAAGAGCAAATGCTAAGGCTGTTGTGGAATCTCTGATATAAACACCACAGGAATTAGGCCTTGTGATCAATCTAGTGTTTGAGAAAGACATGCCTAATAAACATTAGTTTCTAAGAATGATTTACTGCAACTACACTATTAACATTTAATATACATATAATATGTCAGAATTGAAATGAACCTATTTCTTCTCTCATTTAATTATGGCCAGCCAGTTTTCCCAGCACCATTTATTAAATAGGGAATCCTTTCCCCATTTCTTGTTTTTGGCAGTTTTGTCAAAGATCAGATGGTTGTAGATGTGTGGTATTATTTCTGAGGGCTCTTTTCTGTTCCATTGGTATATATCTCTGTTTTGGTACCAGTACCATGCTGTTTTGGTTACTGTAGCCTTGTAACATAGTTTGAAGTCAGGCAGCATTATGCCTCCAGCTTTGTTCTTTTGGCTTAGGATTGTCTTGGCAATGCAGGCTCTTTTTTGATTCCATAAGTTGCTTATCAGCTTAAGGAGATTTTGGGCTGAGATGACGGGCTTTTCTAAATATACAATCATGTCATCTGCAAACAGGGACAATTTGACTTCCTCTTTTCTTAACTGAATACCCTTTATTTCTTTCTCCTGCCTGATTGCCCTGGCCAGAACTTCCAACACTATGTCAGACTAACAGCAGATCTCTCAGCAGAAACTCTATAAGCCAGAAGAGAGTGGGGGCCGATATTCAACATTCTTAAAGAAAAGAATTTTCAACCCAGAATTTCATATCCAGCCAAACTAAGTTTCATAAGTGAAGGATAAATAAAATCCTTTACAGACAAGCAAATGCTGAGAGATTTTGTCACCACCAGGCCTGCCCTACAAGAACTCCTGAAGGAAGCACTAAACATGGAAAGGAACAACAGGTACCAGCCACTGCAAAAGCATGACAAAATGTAAAGACCATCTATGCTAGGAAGAAACTGCATTAACTAATGAGAAAAATAACCAGCTAACATCGTAATGACAGGATCAAATTCACACATAAAAATATTACCCTTAAATGTAAATGGACTAAATGCTCCAATTAAAAGACACAGACTGGCAAATTGGATAAAGAATCAAGACCCATCAGTGTGCTTTATTCAGGAGACCCATCTCATGTGCAGAGACACACATAGGCTCAAAATAAAGGGATGGAGGAAGATCTACCAAGCAAATGGAAAACAAAAAAAGGCAGGGGTTGCAATCCTAGTCTCTGATGAAACAGACTATAAACCAACAAAGATCAAAAGAGACAAAGAAGGCCATTACGTAATGGTAAAGGGATCACTTCAACAAGAAGAGTTAACTATCCTAAATATATATGCACCCAATACAGGAGCACCCAGGCTCATAAAGCAAGTCCTTAGAGACTTACAAAGAGACTTAGACTCCCACACAACAATAATGGGAGACTTTAACACCCCACTGTCAACATTAGACAGATCAACGAGACAGAAAGTTAACAAGGATATCCAAGAATTGAACTCAGCTCTGCACCAAGTGGACCTAATAGACATACAGAACTCTCCACCCCAAATCAACAGAATATACATTCTTCTCAGCACCACATCACACTTATTCCAAAATTGACCACATAGTTGGAAGTAAAGCACTCCTCAACAAATGTAAAAGAACAGAAATTATAACAAACTGTCTCTCACACCACAGTGCAATCAAACTAGAACTCAGGATTAAGAAACTCACTCAAAATCACTCAACTACATGGAAAATGAACAACTTGCTCCTGAATGACTACTGGGTACGTAACAAAATGAAGGCAGAAATAAAGATGTTCTTTGAAACCAATGAGAACGAAGACACAACATACCAGAATCTCTGGGACACATTTAAAGCAGTGTGTAGAGGGATATATTTTTTATGGGGAACAATCATACACTAGTCTGACACATAATTTAACAAAGTCATTGTAAAAAGTAATACAAGTTTTATTTTTATTTATTTATTTATTTTTTGAGGTAGAGTCTCGTTCTGTTGCCCAGGCTGGAGTGCAGTGGTGCAATCTAGGCTCACTGCAAGCTCCACCTCCCGGCTTCGCACCATTCTCCTGCCTCAGCCTCCCCAGCAGCTGGGACTATAGGCACCCACCATGCCCAGCTAATTTTTGTATTTTCAGTAGAGACGGGGTTTCACCGTCTTAGCCAGGATGGTCTCGATCTCCTGACCCTGTGATCCGCCCACCTCGGCCTCCCAAAGTGCTGGGATTACAGGCGTGAGCCACCGTGCCCGGCCGTGATGCAAGTTTTAACCATGTCTAAAATTAAAATAAACAAACAAACAATAAAAACAGCAACAAACAAAACAAGAAAAATCCCAACTACCGATCTGAGGCTTGACTTACTGCCCTACCTAGAAACTTCTCTGATACTGTCTGTCAAGTGCATCTTCTCCTTGTGATTGTCATTCCTGTTTTAGCTTGTGTTGAAAAACATTATAACTGCACATTGGCTCAATGACTGACATTGTTGGTCTTCTGTGTTTCTATGTAGTTTAAAAGACATGGACATTTTCAAATTCCGTAGAAGTAGTTGAAGAGTCATGAGGCATATTATTTTCTCCATGAAAGATTTAGTTTTCTACTCTTTCCCATATAATTTGCTGTAACAGCACTTTATTGGTCAATGAAAATACTTGATTGATTTTTATAAAAATTAAGTCTTTTATAATAAAGATGTTCATAAATTAAATGCACAAAATTATTTTTCCACAATTATAAAGTGATTCAAATGGATTACTTTCTGAAAACAAAACATTTGCAGTTGAAGCTTATGTATGAAAAAACTATTGCATATATACATATACATACAAAAACAAAATAAATTAGCCAATGAATAAATGTATTTGTTAAATGCCTTAGTAAGGCCATAAATAAAAACAAGGATTTTTAAAGATCTACATATCTAATTTCAAGTTGTGATTACAAGATTTAGAACATACTTTTAAAGTTTTTAAAGTAACTGCAAAACTAATAAATTTAGAACATATTTTCCCATATTTGAAAAATATCTTCAAAACTGCTTTAATAAATAGAATACGAGGAAGAGTCGTAGTCTAGTAGGTTTGTGGCTTAAAAGCCAATCGGCACGAGATGCTTTTGGCACTAAAAGGTTTGGTGGGGTGTTGGCTGAATTACTAGACAGTTGTCATCCCGAACACTAAGGGGAAATTTGAGGGAATTCTATTTATTCCTTAATACAACATTCCATAAAATTATTATGCATCAATATAGCATTATAGTCATACGATAAGTATACATATGCATACAGATACACATTTTAAGCTGAATTTATTAAATAATAAACTTGCAAAAGAAGGTGTTTATCTATGGCGTATTAACCATTTAACCTAATGTAATCTTAATAAAATTAAATTAAAAGTCCCTGAATGAATGAATAAATGAATGAGTTCATGTAACCCAAGGAATAGACTTTACTCTTAATTATAATAATTAATATTAGTGGCTGCTTGATTAAACAAATGTAAGCTTAGTGATGAAATGCAATTGAATTTTCTTGAATACAAATAACTTATATTAAAATGAACAGAAAGAGAGCATCTTGGCATGAATTACCAGGCAAAATGCATTTATTGAAAACAATGAGATAGTAATTTTGAAATAAAAATAATTATATATGAGACTACTGATGACAGCAAGCCAACAAATGAATAAATAAATGAATAAAAAAATGAATAAAAAGGCTGGTGTGGTGGCTCACACTTGTAATTCCAGTACTTTGGGAGGCCAAAGCAGGAGTATCACTTGAGCCCAGGAGTTTGAGACCAGCATGGGCAACACAGGAAGCCCCTATAACTACAAAACTTTAAAAAAGTTTTTTTAAAAATTAGCCAGGCACACCTGTGGTCCTAGCTGTTCTGAAGGCTGAGGTGAAAAGACGGTTTGAGCCTGGGAGGTTTAGGTTGCCATGAACTGTGATTGTGCCACGGCCATTCTAGTCTGCGTGATAGAGTGAGACCCTTTCTCAAAAGTAAATAACTCAATAAATAAATAAGTGCATGGATGGATTAACACAAAACTATGAAAAGTCTATTTGTGTAGCTCCAGACTGGTAATGTAAGGACCTCTGCAGATCCTTCTTCCCAGCAAAACCACTATAACTAATAAAAATTATTATTATTTTTTTAAAAACAGCCATTTAAAGTATCTGAAAATTGTCTGAAGTGTATACAGCAAATGTAGAAACATTTATTCAAGAAACTCTACTAAATTTTTATAAGAACACCAAGAGACTTGAGCCACAACCAGCTTCCTTTCTTCTCTGCTCCATGCTCAAGATGGAAATTATATTCTTGGTAGGTACAGCCAAGTGCATGGGCTCTCTCTCTCTCCCCAGTTCTCAAAGACTACAGTATCAGTCCCAGAATGAACAGCTACCAACATTTCTTATCCCCACTTCCAGCTCTATGGTTCAGAAGCTCCATTATAGGTAACTGCAGTGGAGTGGTCAGGGGCTCCCTGCCCATGAAATCTGTTGGATGGCAGGTATGAGGCGTATATTGAAAGTTGGGTGGCAGATGACAGAAAATCTGGTTGTCAGTATTTATGTGCCCCTGTTTGAATGCTACTGAAAACTCACTAGAGAAAATACATTATGCACCATGAAAGAATAGCCTTTTAAAGTAGGCACTTAAGTTTCACTGTTAATCTTGGACCTATGGCTGAGAGGTAAAACTGAAACTGCTAGTTCTCTTTGTGAGCTTAAAAATTAGTCATTTCAACTGGTCATAAAAATCTCTTACTTTTCATCCTAGGGATAGTTAGTCCAGACAGACAGATATTAAATTCCAAGTTACCTTAAATTTCAGAGTTCCTGTTCAGATTGACTTATACATATTAATAAGTACCTATATAATTCTAATTTAGAGAAATAAAGAATCCCCAGAGAAGAAAACACCGAATTTCTAATACTTTGACTATGTCTTTAAAAATCTCATTCTCAAGAAATTAGTAACCTAGAAGCATTTTTATGTATTAACAAAAGTTCACACAAACCAAATCATGGGAGATATCAAACAAGTTTGATAATTTTGGCTAAAAGAAGTTTTATGATAACCATAATGAGATACTACTTCATTTCCATGCAGTATGATGGCTCCTAATCAAAAAGACAGTAACAAACATTGACAAACGTGGAGAAATTGAAACCCCCATTTACTGCTATGCAGCTGCTTCGGGAAAATTTGGCAGTTTCGCAAAAGGATAAACATAGAGTTTTCATGTGACCCAGTAATTCCACTCCTAGATACATAAACATAAGATTTGACAATGTATGTTCACCAAAATATCAAGAATTTTGTCCATAGTCCTTAGCTTTGTGGAAGTTGTTTCTACCATAGCCCTTTCCTTATACTAGAAAAGGCTACTTTTCTATACCCTTGAGCAGCTCCCATAGTCCTACTGTGAATCCTTATTTAATACTGATTTGAAAAATTATAATTTATTGAAACAGATGTTATAACTGTACTAAAAGATGATGCAGGATGGTACAAAACCAAGACTAACCAGGACTTTGATAATATGCAATAGTACACAATATGCAATAATCATATGAAGTTTAAAGAATAGTAATGCTGAATGCAAGATGTTAAAACAGGCTAGCAAATCTCAAAAACAGGCTAGCAAATTTCAAAAATAGATTTGTAATAAAAAATTCACAGCTTTCTGAATTATCTTCCATAAAAGTTTCTGCAATGTGATGTTTTATTCCTCTCTAGGATAAGCTCAGCAAAACCAGACAACTTGTGAAATTTAATCACCCAAACTGCCAAATGAAAGTTCTCTTGATATATTCTAAACTTTTCTTATTGATATATTTATCTATATTTATAAACTTTCTATACAGACTTATGTTATTTTTCTGGGAAGAATTTCAAAGAGAACTTTTGTCAGAGAAATCTATCAAAACTTTCAGATGAAAAGAAGAAAACATAAAAGTGGGTCCAGGCAAACTCTTACAATAACTTTTTCAAAAGATTGAAGGTTGTAAATTAGAATCATATGCTTCATCATGCCAAGAGCTAAATATGGATAACTCTGAGAAGACTTTTCATAATAAGAAAAAATATTTAATGCAATCATGCAAATCATTTTAAAAATGGTTATTATTCTTTGTTGCCTTTAATGCTAGCCAGAGAAAAAACAAATCATCACTTTGATATTTAAAGAGTTGAGTCTGAGAGTAATGTTTTTTAAGCTGTTAAGAATCAACCATCCCACAGACATCACCTTATAATACAGCCAGCTTCAAATTCAGTTGGCACTGTACCATTCAAGCCAACATCCTGTTCCATCCAAGCCAATTCCCACCTTTTATAATCTTTCTATAAAATCATATTTATTTACTAACATATCATTTAGTATGATGTCTTAAACATCAATGGATAGTTATGAAAAACTAGTTGAAAAATTTTAACTTTGTCAATTTAGTGCCTTGTTATTACTTTGATATAAAAATTATTTTGTATATGTGATACTTAAAAGGTAGGTATGTTCAGCTTTCATATTTTGAAAGAATAAGAAAATAGTAAGGTTCTGTTTTTCAGAGTAATGCTAACATTTATTGTAGAATAATCTTAACTTATAAAACCTGACACTTTCTTTCTGAAAATATAGATTAACTAGAAACATAGCAAGTTCATTTTAGTTGCTATAGTCATCAACAAATCGTCCCTACTAAAAAAAAATAGTGATGAAAATTTACGGGAAATCCCCAAGGAATTAAATTTGCAGGACTCAATTCAGTTGGCTTAGCAGCAGCAAAGTGTTAAATATTATCAAGGGAGCTATCTAAATTCAATCCTCTGCCACCAAATAGTAAAACAAAGATAAAAGTAGTTTAAACAGGCTATGGGAAATTTTACAGTATTGCTATATATTTAGGCTTCAAGGAGGGCTTTTAATGAAGTAAAAAATATAATCATAATTTTGCCAAAGAGAGTATGTACTTGACAACATCATTTTCTTTTATCAACCATTACATATGTCCATTACAAAGTCATTCTTTATGACAGCAATTTTCTTTACAAGTAAACACAAAATCTTCCAAATTATTATTAGATATGATTTAGGCTGAGGATGAAGTTTTAAAATAAAATATTGCTGATATGGAAAATATGACAATACTTTTGCTGGACTTAACAAAGGAAATATTTATAAATTAGCTATTCTTAGGACTTCATATCACATACTCCTTTATTTTAATCACAGCTCTTCACCAATTTAACAGATCAAGTAGAATTTATTATTATTATATTGATCAAGATGAAGATTACCTTTAGAAAAGTTTTATTCACCCTTATCTCTCTTCTCTTTCCACCCATGCCAACACCACACACATATAAATTATGATTTCTCTACTAAAAAATAAAAGAGATCAGAGGAATAGGGAAAGAACCGGCAATGAAATATTTCATTTAATAGTCAGTTATGCTCTTTAACATGGCTAAGACAAAATGTGGCTTCAGTTTCCCTTGGCTAGAAAGGTCATTCATTGAACTCCTTCAATAGGCTAAAATGGTTTTTAAAGAAATTATGACAGAGTACTTAAAAATAAAGTGATAGATGTATGCATTCTAACCAAAGTGAAGAAAATAATTGAAAGTGATTATATTTTACAGGTCTTTCCACTCTATTTTTAGTCTGAGTCTACAAAACCCACCTGTATTCTCATTACACTATAATCATAACAAGCACAAATAACCTACCATTATGGGAAGTGCTGTCAAAGGGATAGTGAGTTTGGCCAGCCCTACAGGACAGCAGTTTAAATTTCATCACCAAATCTGCCTAAATGTCAGCATTATTTACTTATACTTTTACTCTTTAAAAGGAACTTAAAATTACCCACGTTTTGACTGTGGACTCATCCAAAGTAATAATATTGATAAAATTGGCATTATAATAATATCCCCTAAAATTATCCCACATACAATCAATGGCACAGGCAAAAATAAGTAGCAAAAATAGATTACCCTATATGATTTTTCAACTCTATTTCTTTTTCATAGAAAAAATTGATGAGCATATACTAGCATAAGCTTAAAAACACAGATTAATGTTCAATTTAATGTCATGCTTGCTAATTATGCACTGCAGGGTATCACATAAGCTATACAATTTTTGAACAAAGGCAGCTCAGTTGATATATTGAACCTGAAATACTCATTGTCTCAGTCTCATATTCGTAGATTAATGAGCTGTGAGGAAGTTGTAATTTACACCAAATGAAGGTGTATAGTATGTATACCAAGGAAAGGCTGACTGAAGAGTCTACTTGGAGCCTATCTTCCCAGGCACAAACAGCCTCTGTGGTTTCTACAGCTGATAAGAGTTAAAAGTGACCTTTTACTCTCCTAACAAGTTATTCATATGCACAGGAGAGAAGAAAAAGGCAAAATGTGGTTCAATATGACAACTCTGCTACTTGTGTTCTATGGAAAAACGATTATACTTTGGCCTCTTTACTTGCATTTGATCCATTCCCTCTATTAAGTGCTTTCCATTCCTTCCACAATAAAGTTTCAAATCACCTGCCTTTGCATGCTGAAAATGGTAGAGCCCATTAGAATTTATTGTTTCTGAAAGTAGTTGGAATAATCATCAAAACTCAGAGTTAAGCAGATAAATGAGCTTGCAATGATATAAATTATATTAAAATTTCACTGTCATCATGAACTCAAACTATCCAGACTTCATCTATTAATATCAAACTCTGTAATAGTCTTAAATGTTCATTTTTTTTTTCATGAGAACTGGAAATGAGCTCTTCCTAGTATATAATTTCTTTGTGAAATATAGTTATTCACAACACTAGGTGCAACATTCACTTAATAAAGTTCACAACAATACAAGAACAAATATTAGAAAAGAAAGTATGGATTCTAACCACTTTGTCCTCCTTTGGGAAAGCATCCAAGGAAGCAGGGTAGAGAAAGAAGAAAAAGAAGAGAAAAACAAAATTGAGCCATGTATTAATAAATTGGCTTTAAGAAAACAATTATGTGTTTCTTCAAAGTACTAAAGCACAACAATTTTGAAAAGTAAATGTTTACTCTCCCTAAAAATTAGTCATTGTTCAATCCTTCATTGAAAATGCCCATATTATGGGTCCTGCTATACGTTAGATATGAGTTAGGCAGAATAATTTCCTAAAATTTTAGAACTTGGATTAGTAAATCTAGATTTAAAATATTCTTCATAAAGAAGGTTAATTCACTACCACATGTAGTCTACCTATTATTGAAAAATATTTTATTAAAGTGCATAAAATTGTATGAATAATTTTGTCAAATTATTGTTAAAATATTGAGAGTCATAACTTGGGAAAATCTAAGAATGAGAAATGTTTGTAATAAATAAAAATGGGAAGAGAAATATGCTAACTATTTTGACTATAAACTATTCCACCGGCAATACTTATTTGTGCTACACATTTCAACATTTATGTTATAGAAAAAAAACAACTGTATACAGTGTTTTTGTCTTGTGTTCCAATTGAAATATCTTAAGATGTGTGCTTTCTTTTATTTTGTTCCTTTAAATATTTTTTCGAAGATTGGTTGGGTTTAATAAAGATGAACTACACTGGGCCTGAGTGTCCTCTCCAAAGCGTAAGTACCTCCTAGGTCAATTTTCTTTAAACACCCTCTCCTTTTTAAGACCTGATGACTTTAATATATCAATCATTAACTGTATTGCTATTGACTTGTCTCAAAGCTCTAATGGGAAGTTAAAAGCATTTAACAGTTGTGGGTGCTTAGCCAGCACTAGCACTCAGCTGATCTGCACCTCATTGTTCACTGCCAGCATCTTTTCAGACTGAACAGTGTCCTTACCACATGGGTTGTTAAATATTTTGATGTTGCCTCCAAGTTTTACCTGTAAGAATGTATTTCAAAATAGTGTATTAAAGAGCACTATAGAAGGGGAAGTTAACAAATAGATCTTACATACTTTCTATGTGCCAGATACAACCTTACTACCCAAGCTTATTTTAGAAAGCCTGTAAGGTGGCATATGAGGATGGCTTGTAACAAATCACTATTAGGAGAGGAAAATAAAACTTATGCAGTCATAAGAATGGGACCCTAAAGAAAGATTAAATATACATATCATAAAGATCTAGATTTTAATTATTTTTATTAAAATTTCATAACCATACAAGGTAAATATTACTATCTAGTTTTCATAGTAAAGAAACTGTTCAGAGAAGTTCATTATCTTCCTAAAGCCACAGAGATAGTAACAGTCTCGTCTTAAAGTATAAGATATATCGATCAGCCAGGCACAATGGCTCACACCTGTAATCCCAGCCCTTTGGGAGGCCAAGACAGACGCATCACCTGAGGTCAGGAGTTTGAAACCAGCCTGGTCAACATGGTGAAACTCTGTGTCTACTAAAAATACAAAAATTAGCCAAGTGTGGTGGCGGGCACCTGTAATCCCAGCTACTCGGGAGGCTGAGGTGGGAGAATCACTTCAATCCGGGAGGTGGAGTTTACAGTGAGCTGAGCACCACTGCACTCCAGCCTGGGTGACAGAGCAAGACTCTGTCTCAAGAAAAAAAAATAGATAGATAGATAGATAGATAGATAGATAGATAGATAGATAGATACATGATACTCAGTGTCTTAAGTCCATTGGAATAAATTTTAGAATATCTGACTTATAACTCAACTAGACTACTAAAGAATATAATGTTTATTGGGAGATTTGTTTTAAATTTAACTGTAATATGCAAATTAGAGAAATATCAAGAGGGCTTAAAGATTTCATGTTATTTTTAAACATGACCTTGTATTATATTATAATGTATTAATGATTAGATAATATGACAAATTCTTTACAGAAACACTGGGAATTCATTAGCTACATACTTGTAACTGTTCTACATTAAGCTGCAGATCTCTATTAAGGAAAACTCAGATTTCCCTATAAATAATTATACTGTACTATTTTAGAGAATATGATAAAGTATAACATTAAAATGTATTCTAAACTAAATATTTATTAGAATTACTCTAGTATTTCATAAATAATAATATTGGTTCCTACCATATTAGCATCTTAACGCTTCAAAAATTGCATTTATTTAAAGTACTGGCATAAGAGGAGTAGCTCTTTTTTAAGCCAAATAAGGAAACATCATCAGGTGAGAATATATCTTATAGAGAAGAAAATGAGAAGTGCAAATCTCAATAGTTTTTAAATATCTAAATAATTTCCATGAAATAAGCTTGGAACATGTCAGTAAATCTGAATTTACTCTCATAGAGGCTAATCATTGCTTAGTATATGACATTCAGTTATTTTGCATTTCATGTGCATTCAATCTGAACACTAATGTTACAGAAATCAAAAGTAATTAGCTTTTTTAAAAGAATTGGTCATAACTTTCAAGAGTTTTATAATTCATGATAACATTAAATCTACATTAACTGCATTTTTCAAAAACTAAATGCATTCTCACAGGTAATCTGTTGGTTTTGAATTGGAATCATTTATTAAGAAATACAGATAAAGTAACTTCTTTTTAGGAATTATTTTCATCAGCATTCCACTACCTTATTAAGGACATGAACAAAATGAGGGAGGTTAATTTTAATGTGTATGTTTATGCACATGTTTGCTTTCTAAGATGCATGTGTTCTCATGTTTGGAAGGCATAATAGTTTTTGTCCACATTCACAACGCCCCTTATGTTCATGGAATACTCACGTTGTTTGACCGTAGAGACACGCGGCCTCCGCAGCGTGCACAGAACTTAGTGCGACAATAGGAGCAGAGATGACCGCACCCATCAGCAAACTTTGTTTTATGACAGATTCCACAAGTTGGAGCATCGTCTTTGTGCTCGCCCTGGTAACGCCGTGCTTCTTCCCCTATTTTTCTCACTTGTTCTTTATAGCTTTCAAACTGTTGATGCAATCTCCTAGGCAAAAGAGAAAATGGTAGCAAACTAAGTAAATGGTGGAAGACAAAACCAGAACAAACAAAACAAGGAATTTTTCTAACAAAAAGGAAGCATAGCTATTTGAACTAAAGCAAAACATACAAGCTATTTTCCCTACTAACCTTACCTTCAAAGGTAGGATATATATTAGCATGATTCCATAATCCCAGTTTTGCTCATTAGCACTGAACTATGTGTATGTAGAATCTATATAAGCACTGTTTATCGCCAGCAGTGAAATTTGTGTAGCTATTCCCTGCCTCTGTTTCTTTTAGATTTTTCAAAATATTTCAACTGAGAGCTTAACACTTTACAACTACAGGCATGTGTGCATATAACTGAAACAAAAATCACACAAAATATTTAGCCTAAATACATACGATGTGCTCCAATATTTTCTATCCTATTCTAACTTTAATACTGAATATAATTCAAAAATAAGTTTGTCACAGTAAATTGATTCCATGACCCAGTATTTGAGCATGATGCATACTTTGAAAAATATTGTTTTAGACTATGTTGCTGGGCAATCTGTCTTCTACAAAATAGATTCCTTTGCCCCCATTCCTGGAAGCTACTTACCTATTTGGCATCAAGTATCTAATTTAATACATTACACAGAATGTTAGCTTTTGCATTATATTTGAGTTCCTAGTTCTTCCAGTTCACACTAAAAGTTCTAAATCTTACCTTGTAGACATGCAGATTTTTACATAGTCCAATTTTTCATTATTTTAACCAGGTAATATGTATGAAGCTTGCTAGCAACCACTCCTGATTAACTACCGTCTGTGGGGACAGCTAAAGTTGTCTAGGGAAACTTCCCATTAGAATGTTCACATTTAATGTGATTAAAGTCTCCTCCCATCACCATCAGTTCAAATTCCAATCTTAAATCTCTATAAATAGAACTGTTTGCTGTTCTGAATAGAACACAAGAACATCCAGTGAATCCCCCAGTGGAAGGATGTCTTGGTTTTGAAAATGAGAACTGAGAGTTGTCCTGAGCCTAGCCAATAGTTATTGGCTATTTTGCCAAAAGAGGGACTCCTGCTCAAATTCATCTGGGTATCTGAGCTAGTTTTCCGGATTTGAGTATTCCCTAGAACACAGAGTACACGGATGCTTTTGTTAATTCAGGCAGTTAGTCTCATGTTCTCAATCTAAGATAACTGTGAGGAACTGATACTCCCTGGAAATAGAATCAAATAAGTTAGGTCCAGGTACTGCAGTGTTTGAGGTATTGAGACTTCATTATATTTTCTTTTTAACCTTAATAGTTCTTAAGCAGAACTTCTGTGATTACCTTAAAAATTCTCAAATCCCTTTGCAGCTTTGCCAGCTGACACCTTTTCTATTTAATTCCAATAATTAAAGCAAACATACAAGCACCAGCACATAACAGTGTAGTTTAGGATCTGAAATATTTCCCAATTAAAAGGCCAGCTAATTTCACTTTACAAAGGAATATATGTGTTATTTCATTTAATGAATGCAAGAATACCTGGTCAATTTATTGAAGAGTTATTTGATACGTTGATGTTTTTATATTTTAAGTATAAAAACTAGGGTCAAGTTAGTAGAAAACAAGTGTGGGCATTTGTTATTTCAAAAGTTATCATGTAAAATTGCACTGACAATCTTACTTCTTCCACTAAAGAAAATAATTTTAAGGAAGGGCTGGACGCAGTGGCTCATGCCTGTAATCCCAGCACTTTGGGAGGCCGAGGCGGGCGGACCACGAAGTCAGGAGATTGAGACCATCCTGACTAACACGGTGAAACCCCGACTCTACTGAAAATACAAAATTTAGCCGGACATGGTGGCGGGCGCGTGTAGTCCCAGCTACTTGGGTGGCTGAGGCAGGAGAGTGGCGTGAACCCGGGAGGCTGAGCTTGCACTGAGCCGAGATCGTGCCACTGCACTCCAGCCTGGGTGACAGAGCAAGACTCCATCAAAAAAAAAAAGAAAAAAAAATTAAAATAATAATAATAATAATAATTAAGGAATGGGAGCAAGGAAATATTTCTAACCAAGGAAACTCCAAGCATAGAGGGATTACATAAATAAATACTTATTGTGAGAACTACCAAATCAAATCCATTTAAGTAAATATAAATGAGAAGGCGAAAACTAGGCTAAGGAAAGTTTCCCTATAAACTTATTCTAAAATATAGAACATGATGGAGTACGGGTGTTGGCAAACTTTTCGGAAAAAAAGGCAGATTGTAAATATTTTAGACTTTGAGGGTCATGTAGTTCCTTTTGCAACTGCTCATTTCTGCTGTAGCAGGAAAGTAGCCACAGATAGTATGTAAATGAATGAATGTAAATATGCTCCAGTGAAACTTTATTTACAAAAATAGATAGTAGTCCAGATTTTGCCCATAGAGCAGTTTGTCAATTCCAGATTAGTATGTGCTTTATGCTAAGATATAATGGCTTGAAAACCAAAGCCTCTGCGTGTTTTTAAATTCAAACATAAAGGAATTTTATATGACCCAATCAAAAGGGAACTTGTTTCAGGAAATCTTTGTACAATATATACATGCAGGGCACTGACCACTGAGAGAAAACCATACTCTATTACAATCTCATAGCATTTCATCTGGGTCACTTATAGACCATTTAATATTTTTACTATGTTTTATTGTTATTTCTGTACTTAACACCTCTCTTCTATCAAACAGTAAACAATATTAGAAGTCCACAGTTTAGCAAACAGTTCAGACATATACTTCTCATATTTGCTGAATGGAAAATTTATACATATACGTATTACTTTCTTAGTCTGTTTTGAGAAAAAAAATCCATACAATTTACAAACAAGTTCATATTGAGGACAAAATATCCTAATACACCCTACTTCACAAAACATTGAAAATTCTGGGTGTAATATTTAAAAATATAACTTTTAATGTACATTTGAGCTGGAGAGAAAGTATGCAAAATTCTCAAAGGACAAAAATGAAAGAGAAGCAGTAATTCAGAAAAGTAACATATCTCTGAAGCAGATGCTAGAAACATGTACTGAGGTTCTGTGACCAAGAACTTCAGTTTTAACTCTTGTACAAGTGATTGAAAACAAAATTTTAGTTAGGTATTCACCAAAAATAATTGAAATAGAGTGCATGATATCCAAACCAGTAGCGGACAAAATATGGAATGAGAAAAAAGTCAACCCAAAGAAGATAAGAATTAAAATAAATAAATACATAAACATAAACAAAGCAGAACAATTAATTATGACAGTATGAAATGGTAAAAAAAAAATCTAACACATGAGGAATCACAAGTATTATACATTAAAAGAAGCATCATCAAAAGACAAAGATCATCACATTAGATTTTTAAAATCCAACTAAATGAAGTTCTGAAGCGATATACTCACAACATAAAGGCACAGAATGTTTGAAATAAAAGGATAGAAAAAAGAGATCCCAGGGAATTATTAAGAAAAACAAACAGAAAAGCAAACAAACAAAAACTGGTATGGAACTTAAATTTAAAAGCATTACTACAGAGTGTAAACTTCTATTAAAAAGTATTCATTTTATTTTTTACACGACAATTATAAACTTAATTGCATATAACATATGTGTATCTATACAGTAGATTAAACTCACTTGTTAATCTTGTTGAGTTCTCTGTGTGTGTGTGTATATATGTATATACGTATACATACACATGCTTTTATACACACACACACACACACACACACACACATATGCTTAACACATATCTAAACTTTTCCCAAACTCTAGGCTTCAAAAGTACTAAAATCATTTTATTTCTTAAGCTGGTGGAGGAGGGGTTACATGACGTAGGTTTTATTTTTTGTTTACACCTTACATATATGTTTTATAATACTGTTTTGTATGTATGAACAATTTAATATTAGAAAGAAAAAGATTCATTTCTAGCTCATCAAATAGTATTGAACAACAAATCAGGGCTACATAGAATTGAAGGTCTCCTGGCTGTGACGTAGGTAGGCAGCAACTTTTCCTTTTCTAGTTGGTCATGGCAAATGAGCTGGTTGGATGAGACTTCTCCACTGAGGTATGACAGTGAGATCTCTAGCTTCTCACTTTCTCCATGGGGGATCTTGGAGTAGGTCCTAAGGAAGACAGCCACCAGGGGACAGTGTTCTTCTCCCAGAGGGACATACCTAAGTGACCTGGGGCAGCTTTTCACCAAGTGCTTCCTCCCAAAGTTCATGAGGCCATTCACACAGTCATCACTCCAAACTCTACAAGGAATCACATCCTTCTGAATGCTGGCCCTTGGTGAACTTTACCCATCTATGCCTTCCTCTCATGTGCTTTAGAAATTTAGAAATTCCTTTTTCGTTTTCAGCAGCAGTCCTTGTTTAAACTACTAGTATAGACATCCCAGTAGGGAGTATAATGAGAGAAGAAAGAGATTGCTTTTTCTCTTAATCTTCAAATATTTTTTCTTTCTGGGTTTTTTCCTTTACTTACAGATAAGATTCCCTTATTCTGCTCTGGAAGAAAAAGCCCAACTTAGGTCCCTGTCAATTTCTCCAACTTATTTCCTGGGATGCTCCTTATTTTAACTGCAGACATTATGGAAGGAAGGAAGGAAGGAAGGAAGGAAGGAAGGAAGGAAGGAAGGAAGGAAGGAAGGAAGGAAGGAAGGAAGGAGGGAGGGAGGGAGGGAGGGAGGGAGGGAGGGAGGGAGGCAGGGAGGCAGGGAGGGAGGGATGGAGGGAGGGAATTCCTCACTCCCACATCCTTAAAATCTACCTACTCCATAACCTGCACTACCCTATTAAATTGTTCTCTTAAAATACAACCTTAATGCCCTTTTCTCAATTCATATTCCCCTTACATTACTCTGATATCTCATGCTGTCAAGATGCTGTCCTCATAATAAAATATGCCTTTGGAAGCAAGATACTGGTAGTGAAACCATAAACAGCATATTTATTTTTTGTATCTGATGTTTTAATGCTTTAATCTATATCAAATTTGTGACAGTGTTCTATTATGAATAATAAATGGAAATACATATTTTATTATATGGTCTTACAGTAAATGTGGACTGCAAATGTAAAAGCTTTTTATGAAATTTATTTGTACACTTCAATTTTAGAGTTAACAATATATTCTTATTGACTAGTGAGGTTGACAAAATATATAATCGCAAATCACAGATTTAAATTATCCATATGGAAAATGGAAAGTATTATAAAATACACAATGCTATCAAAAGAAAAACAGTGATACTGAAACTTTCTCCTAGGATATGATTTTTTTCATTGTTTTACTATATAATAATTGTTGCATTATTTTAATAATTGTACATTCAATTCAAGAAACTCTAAAATTTAATTTGTAAACAAGTTGTTTGGGTGACTAATAGTATATATTTTGAAAGAAACAAAGATGAATGCCTAAAAACCTAAATATCATTCTTTAAATGTCTCAAAAGCTAAATATCATGTGATCAATGCAAAATAAATAATTTAAACAAGCAATTATTGATGACATTTGCACAAATTAATAAGTATTTGTTGAACAAGTAAATGGTAATAGTGGAATGTAGAGAAATCTTTCTAATTAGCGCAGCAATTCACATTTTTCTGTTTTGAATTTTTTCTTCTCCCATTCCTAAATAAATGAGAATCTAGCAGAAACTTCTACCTTTCTTCCTGGCTTTCTTTTATGAGGTCTAGGCAAATACAACTGGATTTTTCCAGAGGAGGAAAGGATGGAAGCTATCGTTTTAAAGTTTTAAAACTCCAAGTGGCAGGTTCTAAGAGCAGGTGAGGGCTTTCTCTGAGATAAAAGCAGGGCAGAGGCCAGGATAGTTTGCATGCAGTACTCCCAAATGGAGGATTGCTTTAGGATGTGTATACATTGGCGGAGGGGCATGGGTGCTGAAAACAATAAGCATGGCCTCTGTTTCCCTTGTCGCCCTTGGCACAGAAAACAGATCAGTACCATCCATCATGTGTTCCCTTCGTCAACCTTAGCACATGGGCACCACCAAGGCCTTATGGGGTTAGTGGCATGGATATTAAAGGCAGGAGAGTTGTTCTGAGAATGATGGACTGATTAAGAGCCTCCAAAAAACATGGGGTTGTCCAAGAGGGAGCCCTAATAATGTCTGAAATTCAATGTTTTTCTAGTCTAGTAGGTTGGAGGCTTGTTTATACACATTTTGACATCACACTATACTGTTGAACATAAATTCACAGTTCTTGACTTCAGTGAATAATCTATTTGGAAAGTAAGTTATACATAAATATAAATTAGCAGTTTATGACAGCATGTACCAGGATCAAAGAAGGACAATAAGTCATATAGTTGTACAGTTAAAAAACTCTTTCTTGTCCCGACAACACAACTGTCCTCCTTTTAGTGAAACTGCCTTTTTGATTTCACTCCATAATAGAGGAGCTGTAAAATTTCACAAAATTTCAAGGGTCACTATTGTTTTTTTTAATGATGTTTGCAAATAGTGGCTTCTTGTGTCAGAGTTGAGTAGAAAATAATAAACAGCACAGTCTTTTTGACCAAAATGTTAAATAATGGGGTTTTCTGCTACAAAACAGTTGGAAGAGGGATGGTTGTGGTGTCTTGGATTGGTCTCTTGGAATGCCCTTCAAAACAAGATCACAAGCTAACTCCTCAAAGTTTCACCATCAGGCCAAGCACAGTGGCACATGCCTGTAATTCCAGCACTTTGAGAGGCCAAGGTGGGAGAATCACTTGAGCCTAGGAATTTGAGAAATGCTTGGACAACAAAGCTAGACCCAATCTCTATAAAAAAAAATTTAAAAATATATTAGCCAGGCATGGTGGTGCATGTCTGCAGACCCAGCTACTCAGGAGGCTGACGTGGGAGGATTGTTTGAGCCTCAGAGGTCAAGGCTACAGTGAGCCATGATCATGCCACTGCACTCCAGCCTGGGTGACAGGGTGAGATCCTGTCGAATACAAAAAACAAAACAAAACAAAAATAACAAAGCTGCTCAATCAGAAAGCTGCAGAAATCAGAAAGCCACTGTCCAAATGGCTGGTGCTACTGTCCTACCACCTCTGCTAAGGTATTCTGATCTAGAAGCCACCACCAGAGCCCCATCAGGAGATCCCAGGAAAATCATGCCCAGTATGTTGTTTCGGCTCTGCATCTAATTCAGTTTCCATTCAAATCTCATGCAAGCACATTCGACTGATGGAACCTAAATTACATCAGGGATTCTAGCTGCAGGAGAGTCTATGTAATTCAGTTTTCAGATTTCTACTTTTTTCATAAGACTTCCTAAAATGATTTTGAAATATATATTGTGGGGGTCAGTCTTCCACTTCAGCTGCAAACTTCTGATCTATGTCAAATTGCTTAATTCCTTCCACTGTACCATGGGTGAACAATACCTAAGATCTCCCTTTCCCATTCATTTTCCATTTTATCTCTCTCCCCTCCCTCTCCTTCCCTCCTTTCCTTCTGCTCCCCTCACCTCTCCTTCCCTCTCTTCGTTTCTCTCCTCTTCCTCCCTCTCTTTTTCTTCATCATACACTAAGCACACATTACTATGGAAAGCATTTCGCCACCACCAGGAAATTTTAAAAAATAGATTCAGTTCCCCAAGCAAATTACTTATATGAGGGGTCTTCAAAAAGTTCACAGAAAATGAGTATTACTAAAAAGCTATGCATAGATTCCAAAAGTTTCTTGCACCAAAATGAACTTATACTAACTTGTTATAACATGTCTGAAAAGTATCTATTAACAGTTCGAGGCACTAAGAAGGATAAAACATAAGTTTGAAAAGAGCTCCTATGAGAGCAACACGAATTCCTCTAAAATTGAAGCAAGAACAAACATGAAATTTCAAGTGACCGGGCACGGTGGCTCACGTCTATAATCCCAGCACTTTGGGAGGCCGAGGCAGGTGGATTACCTGAGGTCAGGAGTTCGAGACCAGCCTGGAGCCTGGCCAACATGGTTAAACCCCATCCCTACTAAAAATTACAAAAAATCAGCCAGGTATGGTGGCAGGTGCCTGTAGTCCCAGCTACTCGGAAGGCTGAGGCAGGAGAATCACTTGAACCTGGAAGGCAAAGGTTGCAGTGAGCCAAGATAGTGCCATTGTACTCCAGCCTGGGGGACAAGAGTGAGGCTCCATCTCAAAAAAATAAAATAAAACAAAACAAAATAAAATAAAATAAATACAAATTAATTCAAGTGAAGTTTGGGCAGAAGAATGGTGAAATCACTGATGCTTTATGAAAAATTTATGGGACAATGTTCCAAAGAAATCATCAGTTTACAAATGGATAACTCATTTTTAGAAGGAATGAGATGATGCTGAAGATGAAGCCTGCAGTAGCAGACCACATACATCAATTTGTGAGGAAAAAAATCATTTTGTTCATACCCTAATTGAAGGGTACAGACAATTAACAGCAGAAATAGTAGCCAGCACCACAGACATCTCAATTGGTTCAGCTTACACATTTTTGACTGGAAAATTAAAGTTGACCAAACTTTCCATTTGATGGGTGCCAAAACCATTGCACCCAGATCAGCTGCAGAGAAGAGCAGAGCTTTCAATGGAAATTTTAAAATCGGATAAATACGCTAAAGCATTTATTTGAAGAATTCTAACAGTAGATGAAACATGGCTTTACCAGTATGATCCTGAAAACAAAACACAATCAAAAGAATGGCCTTCAAGAGGTGGAAGTGGTCCAGTCAAAGTAAAAGCAGACCAGTCAAAAGCAAATGTCATGGCAACAGTTTCTTGGGATGCTCAAGCCATTTTGCTTGCTCACTTTCTGGGGGACCAAGGAATGATGACATCTGCTTATTACGACAGTGTTTTGATAAAGTTAGCCAATCTTTAGTAGAAAAAGTCCCAGGGAAGTGCCATCTGAGAGTCCTTCTCCACCATGACAATGTTCTTGCTCATTCTTCTCATCAAACAAGGGCAATTCTGCCAGAGTTTTGATAGGCAATCATTAGGCATCTACCTTACAGTCCTAAATTGAATTCTTCTAATTTCCTTTTGTTTCCTAATCTTAAAATGTCTGTGAAGGGCACTCATTTTTCTTCAGTTAATGTTGTAAAAAAGACTGTATTGGCATGGTAAAATCCCCAGGACTCTCAGTTCTTTAGGGATAAACTAAATGGCTGGTATCAAGGGTTATAAAAGTGTCTTGAACTCCATAGATCTTATGTTGAGAAATAAAGTTTGCAATTTTTAAATTTTTAATCCCTTTTTTTCCTATAAACTTTGTGGATATATGTACGCGTGTCTGTCTAGTTAATTTTATCTGGTTAAAAAGCTGCAGGGACAGTAAATCAACGTAAAACTTGGACTGAGATACAAGGTACATATACAATCTAACAAACAAAAAACCTCCTTCTTTCCGTAGTGATTTAATGAACAGCACAAATCTATCCCCTGTGAATGAAGGCCCTCATTATTCTTAGCTCGGATTATTTCATTAGCTTTCTAGCTAGGCTTCCTGCCGATGGATTCCGTCATTCTAGTGCATCTTTCATACTGCCTGAATGATCTTCCTAATAAATGGAACCAATCATGTCAATCTACTGATTAAATATCATCTCTGAGGTAGTTCAATTTCTCATCCTGTGGTACAAGGTCCCCACTTTCTTATCTATTAGAATCTCTCACATACGTTTTCTCATACATCTTACACTACAATAAAATTAAACTTTCTAGCTATTTGTCAAACACAGTAGAATCTTCCAAACATCAATTCAACAAACATACATTGAGGTCTGTTGCACAACCCACACTCCTTAAGGCTCCAGGAGTACAAAGAAAGTAGCATAAGAAGGTCTTGAGTTTCAATTATTTTATTACCTGATATTCTTATTATAAATACAAGTTGTTTACAGGTGTCAGGCATATGCATAGTATCCTGCAAAAGGAAGTGACTGCAATTGCAAACATATGTAACTCAGATGAAATCGCTTTTACAGCAGTGTATTTTTCCTTCAGCTTTGAACTTCCTTTCATAGCTTGAACCCTTACCAAGTATCATCAAAACTTATCAATACTTTACTAATATAAATTTACTTAGGTGAATTTTTCACTTAACACCAGCTGTAAGGATATAACACGCTATTCTAGATATGAGCATACAGGCTCTCTTTTGGAATAACTATGTATTATTCTACCATTTGCCTTTGTTGTCTGCTTCAACTCTTTTTGTGAATCACTGCTGAAATTTAAGAAATCTAGTTGTACAAGCTTAAAACCATGGTTTTCTTCTTTGCCAGGACTTGGGGTTCATCACTATGACATCGTTTAAACACTTTTCTTAGAGTGAGACAAGATAAAGGAAGGATTCCAAAACCCAGTGTAAAATGAAAATATTTGGGAAAATACAGACACAGGAGAAGAAACTCTGAAGATTAGAGGGTACAATTTCCTCATTTTATAAATGGGAACATTTAGGGACATGCTTTATGTGCCTTACATAAGGCTAGTAAAATGGTTGGTGATAATTAGGTCCTCTATTTCAAACTTTCCACTACACCATTCTATTGTCAGAATGCTAATTTTAATTATGGCTAAAGGAATGGAAAGTTATTGCTTTGTAAGAGGGGTTTCCTTGGTATCCTCAAACTTAATATGCATCAGAATTATCTAAAGGGTTTGTTAAAATGCAAATTTTTGGACGAACCTACAGAGCTTCTGATTCAGTAGGTTTGGGATAAATTCCAGGAAGAAGCTTTTTTAGTAGTTCTGGTGCAAATTATCCAGAGACCACCATGTGGCGGAGACTGCAAACATTAAGAATAAACTTGAAGATGAAGGCAATTTTTTCACAGATCTGCCATTTCACTTCATAAAAATAATCATCCCAATGAAATTTTAAGCATAAACGCAAAATCTGGGGCACTACCCCTCTGGAAATATGCTGAATAATTTAATATTATGGTATATACACATATTTAACCTGATAATCATCATTGTTTAAAACTTACAATTTTATGACTCAAAGAAATGTGCACATTTGTGAGTTTTAAAAAGCATCATAGTGTTTTGTACACAGGCTTAAACATAGGTTGCTTCAGAGGCAATATTCTAAATATCTCAGTAATTCAGAAATTTACCCCAGATGTTATTGAGTAATTTTTGAAAATTACTACAGTTCAACAAATTATCAGTTTGTATCTTAAAAACACGTTTGGTCTTTAGTTTAAAATGAGTATACTTTTTTCTTATTGCAAATATCCAGCAGATGGCACTAAAGCTTTTTATTTTTGCATTCAATTCTGTCATAGTTATTTAAATTACTTTTTAAAACATCTTACGTGTTAAAAAAAAATTAGTACAATCAGCAGGAGATTTGAGTTACTAGGAAAATGTGTTTTCAGAGGTGGCTGAAAAAGAACAAAAGAAAAATTTATAAAATGTTGCAACTTCTGCTCTTTTGTGGAGGACTATCATTCTACATAACCTTTTAAAATATTATATATTAAGGGTTTTTGTATATTTTTCTATTGTTGGTAGTTTTTATGGTCCTCCATTTAGCATTGTTAAAAATGAAGTTCATCCAATCAGCATCCCACAGTGTTCTGAAAGCACTGAGAGATGACACTTACGAAAAATAAGAGCATAACTGATGATTAGCTATTTGTGTTGTATAGTCTATTACTTCAGTCAAGCATTTATTTTTAATTCCATTTTCAATTTACCATAGGAGGCCACTCCTGAGTAAGCATTAAATGAAGACATCTGAGGACATGGAAGCCCACTAGCATAGATTTAAGTTTTCTGCTGCACTCCATCTCCCAATAAATACTTTCACTGTGTTC
This sequence comes from Macaca mulatta, assembly GCF_049350105.2. Taxonomy (NCBI): domain Eukaryota; kingdom Metazoa; phylum Chordata; class Mammalia; order Primates; family Cercopithecidae; genus Macaca; species Macaca mulatta. The sequence continues at coordinate 113,546,341 of NC_133409.1, forward strand.
CTGAATGCTGTGAAGTGCTGCATGTGTAGAAGGTTCATATGTTAGGTCCTAGAAATACTGTTTCTAGATATTATGGAACAATATTACTGCTTTCTAATATTAGAGATATATCAGAGGTCTGAAACTGAAAACCTGGTTCAAGAAAGGGTCATTTTAATATTTTGGCAAACAAGTTATCTCATTCACAGTACAACTGAGGAGAAGAAAATCAAGTAAAATTATGAGAAATCATAAAGTAGGATATGAATTAGGAATATAATTTTTAAAAGGAATGAAGGTAAGTTTTAAGGAAATAATCTTAATAGGTAATATTGGGATCATCTATATAACAGATATGTAATCAACTGATATTAAATAGGTCTAATCATACTCCATGCAAACGTTTCCAGAATGTGTCACGTGATCATGCCAACCTACCTAATGCATAAAGAGCAAACACCATGTGTTGGCAATTTAGAAGACAGTGATGTCTACACATATGAGCAAGCCAAAGTGTTAGGTAACCAATTCATGCTTGCATCTTCTGCAATGCACAACCCACTGTAAACACTGCCTTTGCTGTATTGTCAACTATCTTCACCAGAATTGCTTTGTTATGTTACTATAAGGAGGGAAAAAACCAACCCAATGACATTATACAACGGGACACTTTTTGGAAGGAATTAAATATAATAGTTCAGACATAAGTGTGAGCCTGGCGTGGTCAGGATCAAATCTAGTTCTATTTCCTAGCTTCATGACCATGAAGAAGTTATTTAAACTCTGTTCCTCAGTCTCCTCATTTATGAACTGGTGATAATAATAGCAACTTTGTAAGATTGTTGAGAGGTTAATTGAGATAATCAATGTAAAGTGCTTAGCACCGTGTCTAGCCTATGGTAAAAGCTCAATAAATATTAGCTATTATTATTATACGTAGACATAGATAATACATGAGGGAAACAGAGTACTTTGCTTTTAAGTTTCTGAGTACACTTAGCTGATAACTTTGGGAGGCAGTGATGACTGGCAGGATTTCCTGGCAGATGGGGATTAGTATGAGTGGCTTGGATGATCTATCAATAGACCACTAGTGAGGGGAAAAAAGGTCATCTTGAAAGATGGAAGTCAGAGTGAAAAATGAACCCACAAGTAAAATCTGTTTTGTGGAAACTCCAGAAAATACAACCACTAGTGGAACACGTGTAATTTTGTCTGAAATTTTTTTTGGCATTTTTATGGTCATTGCTGATTCACAACAAACAAACAAAAAAAAAAAAAAAAAGAAAGGAGATTCTAAAAATCTGATATTTATAAAAAGAATATTATCATTAGTATTATCACTGCACTGATAAATGTAAATTGCCTGAATCACAAATATTTCCAATGCTCTGAAATACTTGGTGAATGAATGATATACAGAAAAATTTTAATGTGAAAGACTTGTTTTCCTTTTCATGTTTAATGTCTGATAAATTTACAAACATCGAATGTATCCTTCTTATTAGTGAGTTAACCACATTTTGTTGCCTTTTCTTCTTTTAGATGATAAACTATGTTCAGGCATGTGTTAGTTAAGGGAGAGGGGCTTTCAATGTTACTTTGACAAAGTATTACCTTACATTTTTAATATTTGATCAGAATAATTCCTTTAAAACCTCAATGGTCCTATAAAGCTCTTCAAGCTGCTTTGTTTCTCAGAAATCACAGAGCCACAAGGGAATAAATGAGAAGTGCAATGTCCCCTAATTTCCAGAACATCTAATGACTTCATCTCCCTGGACAAATTCTTCTGTTGGTAAAGTTTGTGCTCACCCATCTGGTTACCAGGGTCTCTATGTGGCGACCTGTGACATTTCTCTCTTGTCTGTTCAGAGGTTCTGAACACCCACTTATCCCTAGTGAGGGGATAACGAAGATATACTGCTCCTACTCTGAGTGTAGAAGGAAAGTGTATTACTTGCTTCTTGACCCCAAGAAGTGAATGCACAAGCATATTTCTTGGTTTTAGATTTAATCTCTGTGTGTGCCAATACTTGAGAAAAAAGCAGAGCCCAGTGGTTCTAGGGCCAAATTTCCTGGGTTCAAAACTTTCCTGGGCTCTCCCTCTTATTAGCTTCTGACCTGGAAAGTTATTTAACATGCAAAGACTCCACCTCTTCCTCTGTAAAATGAGTATAATAATGCCCACCTACTGTGGGGTTGTTGTGAGGATTAAAATGGCTAATATGTATGTGCAAAGTACTTAGGGAGGTGGAGACAATAGTGAGTACTCAGTAAAATATTAGCTATTTTATAATGTATAGAGAAAATAGTGAACAAAAATCAGATAAAACTTCTATTATGGTCCTGTGAAGTGTAACATTATTCAATGGATTGAAATACATAAATAGGATCTAGAATTATGACATAAAATATATAGATTGAGTCCAGATTCTTGAAAGAGTGCCATCAAATATTCTATTTCTAAAGCTTAAGTTGAATAGCTTGGTAATAAAAAGTTTATTCCAAAAAGACTTGCTCTTTTTCACTTTTAAAAGCAGAGGAATACAAGCTTCCTGAATTTTACTTGCACAGTGTACTGAATTAGCCAACCATCATTAGGTACAGTATTTTCTAATGCATTCTGGAGTGCATTTCAAGGTAAGTGACAAGATGTAATTTTCTTCCCATTACATTTGCTAATGATGACATCTGTTTTCATCATTTAATTAAAATACATTGTTAATATGCATATAAAACCTAACTATCATCTAAATAATATAACAGGTGTTGTAAATAACTTAAGTTCTTTTATATCTATGAAAGAGAGATCATAAAACAAATAATTCAAATATTACTGCTAATGTAGAATATAAAATTCCAGAGAATATCAGAAGAATTTTTAATTTATACAAATACAGATGTATTCTATATCTGTTTCATGTAACCCAGAACCCCTACTATTGTTTAATCAACTCCAGACAACTTCTTCTACCCTCACCAACCACTGCTTGGTAATAATCAAGTCTATTTTTAAAACTTACCATTTTATGGTATGGTATATTTAGATACTAAAAAAAAAGTATCATAATGCTTTCACTAATCACAGTGCACACAAAGCTAGGAGCAGTTATTTTACCTTTCCTAATATTGCACCATCTATGAAAAACTGTGAATAATATCAAGGTACTTTGAATTTGAACCACATTTAATTCAATAGACTGTCAGAACCCTGGACAGAAAATCTTGCAGTTTTTGTCACTGTCACGATACAATCAAATCACAATCTAATTCCAAGTCAACAGTTCTATTGATTTTGTAGCAATCGGTCAAAATGAAAACACTTTGCTATACTTCACTTATGAGCAACACCCTATTTTATATATTTTTGGTCATTTCTTTTGAGTATTTGAGTAATCCCCTCTGATGAATCATCTTAACCTTAAAATCTGGGTTTCATGCTTTCTTATCCAATTCACTAACCCCTGCATCAGGTCCCTTATAACAGGCAATTGGTAAATATTTAGAGTTCAATTGAACTGAAAGCTACTCAGTGCAGTAGCCCAGGAAAGAAACCCTGTGATTCTAAGGAGAAATCTACTTGTCCCTTGACTCTTTAAGTTGTACTGCCCTTTGCCCTTCTTATGGTTAAACTTAGCATACTGAAAATATTGTAGCTATTTAAAGTGAAATTCGTATTGTATTATCATCTGAGGACTTCGAATGCTAAGTAACATTTTGTTACTACTGATTTCCCTGCTTTTTAAAGTTTAAGTAAGGCAGTTAGAAAAGGCTTCACCAAAAGGTGAAATCTGAGCAAAGAACTGAAGGAGGCGAGGGAGCACATTACGGAGATCGGGGCTTGGTAGAGGATGCAGCAAGTGTGAAAGGCCTGAAGTGGGAGCCCACCTAGTGAGGCTGAGGCAAAGCGGGTGGGCCCCTGTGGTGGGGAAGGACTGAGCAAAGGCAGAGGAGGAAGAGGGTACACACGTTATGTGAGCTTTCTTCACCGTCATAGGGATTTGGCTTTTACTCTGGGTGAATGGGAAGTCACTGGAAGAGTCTGAGCGGAGGAATCAGATAACTGGACGGACATTTTCATATGCTCCCTCTGGCTCCTATGTTTGTAATAGAAGACAGCAAGGAGGAAAGCTGAGACTCCAGTCAGGAGGCCTGGCAATAATCCAGTTTACAAACAATAGAAGTCTGGACCATAGCTCTGATAGTGGAGGTGGGGAGTGCTCAGATACATCTTCCTTCTACCTTGCTTTAGTTCTCCCAGAGTCTGTGTAGGCAAGCATATTTTATGTTCATGACTGTTATGTATTTTGTTTTGTATTTTATTTTATTTTTGAGATGGAGTCGCACTATGTCGCCCAGGCTGGAGTGCAGTGGCATGATCTCGGCTCACTGCAACCTCTGCTTCCCGGGTTCCAGTGATTCTCCTGCCTCAGCCCCCCAAGTAGCTGGGATTACAGGCACCTGCCACCATGCCTGGCTAATTTCTGTATTTTTTTTTTTTTTTTTTTAGTAAAGGCAGGATTTTACCATGTTGGCCAGGCTGGTCTTGAACTCCTGGCCCCAAGTGATCCTCCTGCCTCAGCCTCCCAAAGTGTTGGCATTACAGGAGTGAGTCACCGTGCCCAGCCCCTGTTTTGTTTTTAAAAACACGATTATCAGGTTGCATTTTTCTATTTTATTTTATTGATTGATTGAATTTTGAGACAGAGTCTCTGTCTGTTATGCAGGCTGGAGTGCAGTGACACAATCACAGCTCACTGTAGCCTCAACCGCCTGGCTCAGGCAATCCTCCCATGTCAGCCTCCCAAGTAGCTGGGACTACAGGCATGCCCCACCATGCCTGGCTAATTTTTACATTTTTTGTAGGGACAGGGTCTCACTATGTTACCCAGGCTGGTCTCCAACTCCTGGGTTCAACTGATCCTCCTGCCTCGGCCTCCCAAAATGCTGGGATTACAGGCATGACCCACCTCACCCAGCTGCATTTTTCTATTTCATACTGTGCATGTTTTCTCAGCATCAAAGACAATTATTGCCAAATCACACCAAGTGAAGGGTGTTCAACTTTCCGAGCCTGAGTGACATCAAAGAAAACTGTGTCTCATAATTGGAAGAGGATGCAGAAGTACGATAATATATTATCTCATAGTTAGAAAATCCATGTTTACTTGACACTCTATTGGCATCGTGAATGAAGTACCCACCTGACACCTACCCAGCATCTAAAACCTGGCAATCACTGTAACGTGAAGGTAGACCCTGCTTGATACATCAAACAGCTTTAAAGTTCCCAGAAATTTTAGTTATTTTATATGTGCTATTAACATTGTGTAGGGAATCTGAATACACAGTAATCTCACATCTGGAAATCTTATGTAAGTCATGTTCCTTCAACCCTTTCTTTGTTTCTTCTTGCTTCAGTGCCAAGCCCCAGTGGTCATACCTTTTTAGTCCATGTACAAATCAAGGTAGAGGTTATATTAAATGTTTATTAGAATGCAGGTTCTATGAATGAATAAAAATAGCTCCAACTCTTAAGGGCTTTTTAAATCATCTTTTTCTGTTTGTTTTGTAGTAGATTTCACCTTTTCTTAGGAAGTTACACAAATGTGAACTGTGATGTGATAAAGTTAACTTCCTCAAATATGTTAAATGTTTAGTATGTACAGTGCTTGGGTATGCATGTGTATCTGTGTGTATGTGTTTACAGATATATACACACATATAAATATATTTTAAAAAACTTTGTTAGATGATCCAGGATACAGCAGACCCTCAAGGTCTTCAATTTAATATGAGTTTTCATTGTGCATTGCTATAAATTTAGATATGGAAAATAGGCATGTATAATTGGTTCAGATGCTGAGAAAATGCTCCTTTAAATAAAGGAGCATTGTTTTTGTTTGTTTGTGTTTGCTTTTGCTTCTCGTAAGTCTAGGAGAAAGCTTCTACCTAATGGAGCAAACAGGTAGTGAACTAAAGATAGTTGTGGTATAGTAACCTGTCTCAACTCCAGATATAGGCACTAGTCTCTGCATAGTAAGCTCTGGGCATGGCTGCTGCAGCCACCACCAGTTTAGTAAGGATAGGTATCCTTGCCAATATAACAAGAAACAATTTCACAGAAAAAGGGAACTTGCAAGGAAGACAATACATGAAGTACTAGGGAATAGAACTGGAAGGAAAGAGACAGAAATAAGGAGAGCTCAGATTAACTACAGGCAAAGAGTGAGGTAACATTTCATATTAATTACTTGCATCTAAAACCTGGCGTGTACAGTATGTCTCTTGCCTAAAAATAATTTAAACGGCCTGGCTAAGAGCACCGCTAATTTGTCACTGTGTGCATCCTGCTGCTCACCTTTCTATAGTATCGGTGTGAAAAGGCATTTTAAATCCTACTATAACCACATAATCCAGACATCACCAAATGATCAGATTGCAAGCTTCATTTAGAAATGCTCTCAAGTCTAAGGATACATGGATTATTATAGTTTTTAACAGATTGCTTTCAAAACCCAAAGATTTCTGGGTTTTGTTTTAGCTTTAAATACCATCATAGTAAACAAAAGCGTAGAGGCATGAGGCAAGGGGGGATTGTGTTATAAATTTTAGAAAATTTCACTATCATCTAAGGTGAAGCTATCCCCTTTCTTTGATTCCTGAGTTAATGAAAGCCCAGAAAAGTGTTTCATTGAATGTCCATGGTCAGCATCCTCTGAGTAAGGGCATTATTACCAGATATAAGCCAGGGTTGAAACGAAGGCTCTGCCAGTGATTTGCTGAGTGATCATGAATAAGTGAATTAGTCCATATAAACTTTATTTCCCTCATCTGTAAATTGAGGGTAGTAACTGTACCTCTTAGGACTTTAGAGAATATTGGTGTAATATCTGACACAGCTTTAATGCTTAGTAGATCTCAGTTCTCTTTCACCACTTTCAACTTTCAGAGGAGTATGGTTTGCCCCTTATTCTGTTTCTACAGAAAACGGTAGGAGAGAGGAATGGAAAGTCCAATAAAGTAAGAAGACCTAAGTGTGAGTTGCGGTTTTGTCTCTTACATCCTGGACAACTTTGGACATAGCCCCTTAGCACTTCGGAGCTGGGATTCTTTCGCTCTCTCTTAAGAGTGATACATTCATAAATTCAACACACAATAATTGAGCATCTACTACATACCAGGTGATATAAACATGAACAAAACTAAGTCCTTGTTCACAGAAAACTTGTATGTAACTAAGAGAGGCAACTGTTAAATCACATTAACAAAAGAACATAGAGAAATAACAGGTAGCTTTAACAGCTAGGAAGACGAATAAAAGAGGGAAACATACAGACACACCCCTGGCTAGGGGTAGGGCATGGCTACATAGACAGGATTGTCAGGGAAGCCTGAGTGAGGAGTGGGATCCTGAAGGATGAGAAGAAACATGCCTTCTGCCTGTGTAGGGAAGAGGATTCCAGGCAGATGGAGCAGCCAGTGCAAAGGCTGGACAGGAAAGAGCTTGGGTCAGGGCGAACAAGGCAGAGTGGAGTGGGGACTGGAGATAAGGTCAGTTACGTGAAGTCAGGAATGTCTTGAGAACCATGGAGGGGATTTTTTATTTTCTTCTAAGTAGAATGGGAGGCCACTAAAGGATTTTTGTTGACAAATTTATATGATGAGATAGAGAATTGAAAGAATCCCTTTTGTTTTTCCCAGGGAAACCAGACCATAAGCAAGGCAGTCCAGGAGAGAGGCAAGCCACATGGTTCTTTGAAAGAGTGCTTATGCTGGAGGTAGTAAGGAAAAGTCAAGCTGAGGATTTTTTTTAAGCCCTCACACCAATGTAAAATATTATTTTAGCACAGAAAATTATTTCCCAGGATAGCATCATCCCTGGAAGTCTCTGGAGTGCACTTCATTTGTAACTACTTACTGGCTCTGTAACACTAAGCAAATTACTCTACTTCCTTTAACCCTCAGTGTTATGGACTGAATATCTGTGTTCCCCCAGAATTCACATGTTAAAACCCTACCCCTCAGTGTAGGGGCCATATTTGGAGGTGGGGCCTTTGGAAGGTAATTAGGTGGAGATGAGGCCATATGGGCGGGGCTCTCAAGGTGGGATGAGTGTCCATACAATACTTGGAAGAGAAACCAGAACCCTCTCCCTCTCTCCACCATGTGAGAGCACAGTGTGAAGGGGGCCATCTGCAAGCCAGAAGGATGGCCCTTGGCAGGGAACAAAATTGATGGGCACCTTTATCATGGACTTTAAGCCACTCAGCCGATGATATTTTGTAATGGAAGCCTAAGCTAATGTACTGAGTTTCCTCGTCAGTAAAATGGGAATAATAATATTGTTTATTCCATAGTATTATTGTGAGACCTCAATGAAATAAAATAAGTAAAGGACTTAGCACAGTGTCTGGATAAATAGCAGCCACAATTAATGTAACTAAAATATTCTCAAGTCATAATGATTAATAAGGTTAAATTCATAGGAATAATAATTTTAAAAGTCTTCAAGCTTGCCAGTGAATATTTACAATAAATGTAGTTCACACATGAACAAACAGGTCACAGACTTGTGTATTTACTCATAGAGAATTTTTGTGTTTCTTTTTTCCCCTAGCTGGATGAATATGTTAAAGGTCTAGTCTAAAAGAACAGCCTTCATGGAAGAATTCTATAAAAACAATTCTTACTATTTAATTTAAAAAATCTTATTTAGAGCTATAAGACAGATATAGACTTGTAATGTTTGAACTTTTGTGTTATTTAGAGACACATAGAAGGGATTTCCAGTGAACTGATGAGGATTACAGGTGGGCTGGTGAGCATTCTGTTTTCATCTTTCTAATCTTAGTTAAACAGAATGATAATCTTTTTTAACTTCATTAAGCGCGGATGCCAGGATTAAAGCTCTTTACATGATAGTCCGTGTAGAAGTGAAAAATGAAGTTTACCACGACCAGAATATGATATAAAGTAACACCTCTTCCAAATGATTATTATAAGTTTCTTCTTAAGATGATTTCTGAATAATGGAATTTATCATTAGAAGGATAACTTCCCCTTTTCCTGTCAGAAAATACTGAAAGAGGCCGGGTACAGTGGCTCATGCTTGTGATCTCAGCAATTTGTGAGGTTGAGGCAGGAGGATCTCTTGAGCCCAGGAGTTTGAGACCAGCCTGGAAAAACCAGTAAGACCCTATCTCTACAATTTTTTTTTTTTTTTCAGTTAGTTAAGGTGTGGTGGTATATGGTCCTAGCTACTTGGGAGTCTGAGGTGGGAAGATTGCTTGAGCCCAGAAGTTCGAGGCTGCAGTGAGCTGTGATTGCACCACTGCACTCCATCCTGAGTGACAAAGCCAGACCCTGTCTCAAAACAAAAGAGTGAAGCCAGGCACAGTGGCTCCCATCTGTTTTCCCAGCTACGTGGGGGATGAGCAGGACTATCCCTTGAGCTCAAGAATTTGAGATCAACCTTGGTAATACTGTGAGACTTGATTTCTTAATTTTAGTTAAAAAGAAATAAAAAAGAAAATACCTAAAAGGATAACTACGATTGCACACTTTCTATTAATTAATCCACAGATTTCATGTCTATGAATTCTGTGATGGATATTTGCTTATGTTAATTAAATCCGGAAATCAGCTTACACTCTTGGAAAGTACTTACTGTTTACAGCAGCAGCTGTCTACACTGCAGAAACAATAAGCATACTTTAATTATCTTAGCTCAATAATCTTCAAGATACTGCCCTGCTAATGGACACAATGTTTCACTCTAATATGATATATTTTTTTCCCCTTTGGAGGCAGGATCTCACTCCCACGCCCAGGCTGGAATGCAGTGGCACAATCACGGCTCACTGCAGCCTCGACTTCCCAGGCTCAGGTAATTCTCCCACCTCGGCCTCCTGAGTAGGTGGGACTACAGGTGTGGGCCACCATGTCCGGGTAATTTTTTGTATATTTTGCAGAGGTGGGGTTTTGTCATATTGCCCAGGCTGGTTACGAACTCCTGTACTCAAGTGATCCACCCACCTCAGACTCCCTAAGTGCTGGGATTACAGGCATGAGCCACTGTGCTTGACCTCTAATATGATTTTCAATAAGTCAAATCTAAATTTTAGTATTTCTGTTTTTGCCTAGATTTCAAACAAAATAAAAATATACCAAGAACACAAAAAATAACTATGAATACCATATAATACAATCCACTATGTAAATGAATGTTGCTTTGTGGGTATCTTATTTCATTTATTAGCATATCTAGTTAGAGTACTACCTCTCTTGAGGTAGTAAGGGGCAAATGGAGAGTGAGTCAGAGAATGTGCCCTACTCCCTTACCAGAAATATATGAGACTTAAGGGTTCCAGACCAATTTTGTGTTATGGACTCTTTTGGCAGTTTATGGATCCCTTCTCAGATTAATATTTTTAAGCATATATCAGAAAATACATAGAATAATAAAGGCAACCAATTATGTTTAAAATGCTATCAAAATATTAAATAAACAAAATTTTAATGTAAGCATACATACTGTCATTTTAAGTTCTTGGACACATTAAAGAGAATACTTTAAAAAATGTAATATAATAAACTGATGTGTACTTAAAGGGGCAAAGCAATGACCTCCCTATAGTGATATTCATAGCCTCATAGAGTTAACAAATGAGGAAACCATGGACCAGGGAAGTAATTACATAGAAAAAGGCAGAACTGAACAAAATCCAGGCCACTGACTCATCAGTGAGCAGAATACTTAGTTGTGTTTGACCAGAAAAGCCACTCCTTTTGAATAGTCATTTGACCTGGACACCAAAGGTAACATGCTTCCCTTTGTGAAATTTAATATGGCATTTTTCAATAGTGAGAAGCAATCACATGCTCAGTGTTAAGTTTCATGTGAAAGAAAAATGGTGGAGATAGAAGTCTGATATCTATCAAGAGCGAAACCCATCATTTGACATGAGAAGTTTTTTATCTTTACTGAATTTTTGGCTCGCATTTTGAATTCATCTCAGTGGAAAATTCATGTTGTATTCAGTGTTTTTCTCTTTATTCTGCTAGCAGTGAGTCTCAGTTTTAACCTTCAAGTATTTGTTCTGATTTCGTTGAGATAAGTGTTTAGCTCTGGCAAGGATATGATTTGCATTTTATTTGTATGAAGAGCCAATACGGATTCACACAAGAGATGTTTAGAGTGACAAGAGCTAAGACACAAAGGATGAAATTTCCAGTTTAAATTTTGCAGGTGGCAAAAAACAAAAACAAAACCCCCTAAAAACGGCATGGGTGACAAAAATATAAATGCTGCTCAAGAAAGGAGCACAGGTTTAAAGAGATACCGCTGAGTAACTCATGCCATTTGCTCCACCGCCAGGGCTCCAAATACCCTTCTGAAAGCCCCAAAGGGTATTTCTCTATTGATTTTGCTCTCTCAAAATTTGTAAAACAATAAATATTGTTTTATTTTTCTTGGAGAATCAGGGAATAACAAAAATATATGTTTAGCTTACATACTGGTCGGCATGAGGGCTCTATTTTGCTCACTGATATATACCAAGGAGATAGAACAATTGAGAAGTTCAGTAAATATTTGTTGAATGAAATGTTGATGAGCTTTTTAAGCTGCAGGAATATAGTCCAAGAAATTTCCAGTAACTTATCTTATGGTTGAATCACCCAGAGTTAAGTTACTATAGAGGGGAGGTGTTGACATTGGTTTTCATTTTACTGGGCTGGGAGCTGCTTGAGGGCAGGAATCTTTTTTTGTTCATCTTTGTAACCCCCTTCACACCTTGCTTTGCATTGTGGTTTCCCAAGGTGCTCCTTAAGTGTTGAATGAATAATGAATGAATGTTGTTCTAGCCAGCAGTTTTCTTCCCCATCATACATATCTGCTTCCCTAACTGATAGTTGTTCCTGCTTGTTTCATTACCTAGACCCCCTGGGCCTTACCACCACATATTCAAATTCAAACCAATCTTCAAAGCTCCTTTCGGAGTTCACTTCCTTCTGGAGGTCTTCACTGATCCCACCTTCTTTGAATGACTATAGAATTTCAGTTTATGTACCATTCCTCCTGATGTTTTATGTGGCTCTGTCTTGTTTGCAAAATTCCTTTGTCTCCTGGAAGCCATCTCTTGGATTGCCTTTGTATCCTTCACAATTATTTAAAAAACACACTGCAAATACTGAATGCTCAATGAATATTAAAATATATGCATAATACAACAGAATTATTCTCTGAGACACTTCATGTAGAAAGAGATTTTAGGTGTAATTTAATCTAAATTTCCTTCTGATCCTCAAATCCCTTCAGCATCATCCTGACCCAGAGTTCTTCCAGACTCTGCCCACACCTTCAAGGGAGATAAGGGAATCACCTTGTGAGGCATGTAATTCCATATTTACAATAATTAGTATATTTTTTATATTGAGCTTAACATGTCTGCCCTATCTCCATAATTGGCATTACCCTTTTGGCTTATTCAGAATAAACCTAACCCTTTTTCCACATGACATTAATCCAAATATTTGAAGACTACTATCTGTTATGTCCTTTCCTGAGTCTTCTTTTCCTCAGGCTAAGTCATTTACTATTTGACACAATCTTTTAGCCCTTCACCACCCTAATAGTTTCCCCATGAAAATGCTTCAGATATCTATTCCATTATGAAAGTAGGACATCTCAAACTGGAATCAAGGTGTAGTCTTTCTATTCCTTATTTTACATTCTATACTTCTATTTATAGGTCCATATCACATTAGATTTTTCTTGGTCATAATCACACAACTGATACCTATTTGAACTTAATGTCAACTAAAACTCCAATGTCATTTTTACACTTCCAAAAGCTAAATTGCTCTAATTGCATGGTTGTTTTATTTAGGCCAACATACAGGATCTTACTGTCTTACCTGTTGAATTTTATCTTGCTAGATCTAGCCCATACCTCCGTAAGGACAAAATACTTTTAGACTGTGACTATCTTATCTAACTTACTGTTTCTCCAAGTTTTCTTTGTTTGTTTTTTAAAGATAAGGTCTCACTCTGTCACCCAGACTGGAGTGCAGTGGTACCTGTGATCAGGGCTCACTGCTGCCTGAACTCCCGGGCTCAAGTTATCCTCCCACCTCAATCTCCCAAGCAGCTGGGACTACAGGCATGAATGACTACACCCAGTCAATTTGTTAAATTTTTTTGGAGAGAGGGGGTCTCACTATGTTGCCCAGGCTGATCTCGAACTTCTGGCCTCACGTGATTCTTCTGCCTCACCTCCCAAAGTGCTGTGATTACAGGCATGAGCCACTGTGCTGAGCCTATTTTTCCTAGATTTATATCTTATGAAATGTAATGTATATTCTGTTCTCATCACCATAGGCAAACTTTTCCTGAGGACATCTGTGTTCTAATAAAACTTATTTGTACCCATTGAAATTTAAATTTCATGTAATTTTCATGTTACAAAGTATTATTCTATTGATTTTCTTCAACCATTTAAAAATGTAGAAGTCATTCATACCTCACAGGCTATACAAAAACAGGTGGGAGGAGGGATTTGGTCCACAGGCCAAACTATGGTTTGCTGACTGCTAATCTAAAAGTGATGTGAATGTGAGGGCCTTTGTCAAAGCTCCTTGACATGCACAAAAACCTCCCTCCAGGTTATTCCTTCATAACGAGGGCTTAGCAATAAAATTGACCACAGAAATTTTAAAATGTAAAGTTGAGGCTCTATCCCCCACAAAACTTTGTTCAGTGGTTCAGGAGAGTGGCTCGGGAATGTGTATTTTGAAAACACTCCCTGGACGTCGCTTTGGTACAGCACAGGTTTTAAAACCTGATTGTAAAGTTGTTGTTAAGAATAAGAAATTCAGGCCGGGTGCAGTGGCTCATGCCTGTAATCCCAGCACTTTGGGAGGCCGAGGTGGGCGGATCACCTGAGGTCGGGAGTTCGAGACCAGCCTGACCAACATGGAGAAACCCGGTGTCTACTAAAAATACAAAATTAGCCAGGCGTGGTGGCATGTGCCTGTAATCCCAGCTACTAGGGAGATTGAGGCAGGAAAATCGCTTGAACACGGGAGGCAGAGGTTGCTGTGAGCTGAGATCACACCATTGCACTCCAGCCTGGGCAACAAGAGCGAAACTCTGTCTAAAAAAAGGAATAGGAAATTCAAAATTCTGAATTTCTTTTGAAGAATATCTTTATTGTTTTTATGACTAAGTACTGAGAATATAATGGTGAGCAACACAGGCAACAGTACTTGCCCTAACAGACTTCATCATATAATGATATTTTGTTGAAATCATTTATTATAATGCCTTTCCTCTAGTTGACCATAAGCTCCTTTGGGCTAATATCACTGTATTATTCATAATCAGAAATCAATATGTGTTCATAAATGTAATAATATTTCATATGATTATATGAATAAAATGAAATATGAAATATGAATAAAAATAATTCATATTATTTTCCATTTTACATATTTTTAAAAGACAGATTTCAAACTACCTCTTTTATAAAATGATCCAAGAATTGTCTGTGTGCTAATTTTTACACACTATCTTGCTCATCATTGTATTATTAGTTCCTAGAATCTTGCCTAGCATATAGAATGTTTGTTATTCAAGTATGTTAATTAAATACATTAATATAAGAGAATAATATGCAAGGTATTAAAGGAAAAATTGGGAAGGTATGATAAGCAAAACAACTGTGTCAAATTAAAATTTCCGCTGAAACTATTGATAACATAATTTAAGTGTCATACATGTTTTCCTGGGAGCAACAATTCATATAGTTATTCTGAACACTGTATCTGCACCTCTACCTCATCCCAACACATACAAATAAATCAAATTAAGTTAAGCATGGACCAGAAAACAAAACCAAGAATGCTTGCATGGATAGGAGAGGTCTTGACTGCTGTAGTGATGATCTAAGATGAACTTTTCAATCTGAAGCCTCAATTTACTAGTAAAAAACAAAAATCATATAATTGGCCTATGCTTAAAGATACTGTAAGAACAAAAGAGAGAGCTTCATCTCTCAGGAGCATCAAGAATAAAGGTTTTGAGCAGCAACATGTAGATCACAGGGTGAGTAATATTAATGCAGGTACTCAGGAAACAAAGCATTGACTTCATATTCAAAAGAAATAGAAACAACTGCATCATTTTTGAAAATCCTGAGACATGTATGTTTCATTTACCTTTGCCACAACACTAACTTGCAGAGCTAAAGCTTCCTGAAATAATTTCAATCTGATATTTATCACAAGCATTGCTGAATTTGCCCTTACAGGCTCAACAAACCACCGGAGACTTCTATTAGAGAAGCTGGACAGTGAGCTACAGTTTGTTAGCTCCCTGACTGTTCAGGGCCTTCAGCTACCTTTTCCTTTTGCACTGCCACAACAGAAGCGGCTGCTATTCTAATACTATAGCAGCGTTAACAGCAGCAAAGCACCTAGGTGCCACGAGTATCTCCTACGGCAGTAAAATCAGTAGCAGGGAAAATCAGGTCCAGCTTCCCATTTTTCCCCCAACTCAGTAAAGCACTAAAGTCATGCTTCCACCATATGACAATATTACATTCACTTCCTTAGCTGTTACAACCATTGTTAGCCTCCACTGTATGTCCAATGTACTTTAATTGTATTACTCCCAAACACCTCGCCATCTCCTATAGATTACTCCCTCTGTTTGTTATTTCTGGAGCTTTCCTCTTCCTCTGCTTGCTTCAGTTCAGTTCCTTTCAGCAGTCCCATCGGCTCATGGCACCTTATAAATTCTTATCAGGCATTGCCACTTCTTGTTCATCACTGATGATACTGTTGCAATTCTGGTCATCTCCCTTCAATCTTCTCATAGCTTTGAACTGTTTCTTTCTCATTTATTCCCCCTACTCCTCCACTTCTCCCAGTTTTATTGCTATCTGCTTTTTCTTCCTCACCTGTTTTCTGCCTTTGAGGACAACTGAGCCGACCTGCAATTAGTGTGTAAGAGTAAAGAACATATTTTGCACTTAAGCATGATTCCTTTTTGTGGACAAAAAAAAAAAAAAAAAAACAGTTTCAAATTGTTTTGCATAATAATTACCCATACCATGTAAGCTGAAAATCAATAAAAAAAAAGCTACAGAGCTTGACAGAAAAAAATAATTGAGGCTGGTTTCATGGCAGGGGTTTGTGAGTCATAATATCACTGGATATTAGAACATTTTCTAGTATACTTGTTACCATGGACCAAAAAAATTGGTCCCCTGCCCTGTGGGATGTTTTTATCTTCTTCCACGCATGAAAAAGAAGAGGCACTGGCCCAGCAGTGACATCAGCCAAATCTTGTGATCAAAAGAGTGCTATCCTTTCATTTAAATCACCTTCTATTGTATGATTCCTGAACAGTTTGGGTCAAGCATGAACTTCTAATGATAAGGTGATTCTGGAAAAGTTATCCATCTTTCTAAGCTCTCAGTTATTCCATTTGTAAAATGGAAACACTGCACTCACATAATTTATGAGGAATATATAAATAGATTTTTTACAGTACCTGACCCACATTAATGAAGAATATAACAGGCTCTGATTTTCTAATGTGTGTCATTGGAAAACAGTATAGTACTCAGTATGCTCCAGGCAATATATGTTAAGTGCCTTTTATTCATCAATTCTTATTTTGACAAATCTATACTGCAAATTTGCCATGTGCCAGGTGCTATTGCAGACATTGGGGATATCATGTTGAGTAAGACAAAGATCCTGAACTCAAGGGGTATATGTTCTAGATGGGGAGAGAGCACATAAACAAATAAAGACATCACACAACAAATAATAGATCCTATGATCACTAAGTAAAAGGCTGAAGAGTAACTAGGCATGTGGGAGGGCAGTTTTAGATAAATTATCCTAAAAAGGCCTGACCCAGACCCTCTATGAGCAAGTGAATTTGAATAGAGATGCAAATAAGGTGAGGCAACAGGTCATGCAAATATCTAAGGGAGAATATTCTAGGTAGAGGGAATAGCAAGTACAAAGGCACTGAGGGAGGAACAAGCTTGAAGTAACTAAGTAACAGCAGGAAAGTGAGTGAGGCAGCCTCAGCATGAGCAATGTAGGAGAAACTGAATACATGGCCAGGGGGCAGATGCTGTAGGGTCCTATCATCAATGACAAATTGCATACATTTTATGTTTAGTGGGATGAAACCTGACTGGAGTATTTTAATCAGGGGAGAAACATGATCTCACTGAAAGATGCACAGGATCACTCTGGCTGCTTCTAGGGGCAGGAGGAATCCATAGTCAAGAGTAGGGGGTAGAAAGAGCAGATATGAATTGCTCTGGTGAAGAAGATGGGGTTCACCAGAGCAAATCATATCTGTAGTATGAAGTAGAGGATGGTCTAGGGTGATAGCAAGGGAGGTACTGAAAATGGCCAGATTCAGGTCTTATTATGAATTGCTCTGGTGAAGAAGATGGGGTTCACCAGAGCAAATCGTATCTGTAGTATGAAGTGGAGGATGGTCTAGGGTGATAGCAAGGGAGGTACTGAAAATGGCCAGATTCAGGTCTTATTTTGAAGGCGGAGCTCACAGAATTTACTAACGTATCAGCTAGAAGGTATGAATGGAAGAGAAGTTTTAAGGGTGACTCCTAAGTTTTTGACTCCAGCAATTAGGTAAATTATGAAGATTAGAAAGTCAGGGGAGGAGTTTATTTGAGGGAGAAAATTCAAGAGTAGCATCTAGATTAAGTTAGGTTTGAGAAGCCTACTAGATATGTGAATGAAGATGTTGAATAAGCAGTTATTTATAAGTATCAGGCCCTCGGGAAAGTGGTTTGGGGTAAAGATACACATGTAAGTCTTGTTTAATGCTCATATTGTTCTAAGATGTAAGAACTATTATTATCTCAGTTTTACAGAAGAGAAAACAGGCTTGAAGAAACGAAATAATTTGCTTTTGAGCACAGGGAAGGGTTATAAAGAAAACAAAAGAGGAAAAGGATCCAGTTTCTTTATAAATAGGTGGACTAATATTTGGGTTGGCTGAGGAGATAAATCCAACTGCAGTCAGTAGCAAAAATCTGAAAATGTATGATGACAAAACAAACTTGGAAATTGACTGAGATCCAATAATAGCATTAATTATAATACTGAATGACCTCAAAAAGAAGATTCCAGTTTTTCAGTCAGTGAAATGCAAGGAAATATTTTATCAAGTCACATAATAGGTCCAATCTGCCAAGGATGTACCTGGAAAGCAACGAAGAAAACTGAAAACTCTAAATATTTTTATCTTGGCTAACTACATATTTAAAGGGAATATTGAAATCTGTAAATATGTGAGAAGATAATGAATCATTTACCAACTTGTGTGTATCTCAAACGCACTTAAATATCTCAAGAAAGGAGGTTGTCCACATACTTCATTTAATCTGAGTTCCTCCATGGTCTTCACCTGCATATATATAACTACCCCTGAGAAAAAGTTCAATTGAATTGAAAAGGCATGTATTCCTGTACTTAATCTTGGAGTATTCCCAAAACAATATAAATTCAGTTGGAATATCCACATCCAACATTCCTTTTCTTTTTCGGCTTCTCATTCTATTGTTTCTCTCTCAACATTATTTCTGATTCCTATTCTGCAAGCGATTATTATCAACTTCTGTAAATATAGCATATCTGGTTAAAAGCATGATTTCTTGAGTCAGCTAGCCTGAATGTGAATCTCAGCTCCATCATTTACCATTATGCGGTCAAGGGCAAGTCACAGAACCTTTCTGTGCCTTATGGAAGCTTTCACCTGTAAAATGGACATGATAATAGAATATTCCTTATATGAGTATCAACTGAGATAAATAAAGACAAAACCTTTGATAAAGTACCTGGCACTGAGTAAGAGATCAATAAAAGTTTAACATTATTATTGTCATTATTCTATTATTTCTATTATTTTTACATGTACTTAGAATTCCAAGTGTCCTTTGTCTCTTTTTCCCTAGGAGAGGAACAAACAACAACAAGATAAAAATTATAAAAAGTAAAGTTAAAATTAATAATTTTAAAATTTTTAACATTTAAAAGGACAAAAGGTTTTTGACAAACCTTTTGCAATTTCTATTAGTAAAATTAGGCAGTGTTATTATTCTTTCATACATGTCTTCAGCAGATCTCGATGGGATACTGTGATTCAACTTCTCATAAAAATAATTCCTTCTTCTGTCAAGTTACTGGTATCACAAGTGCAGATGAGAGAGGAGTCTTGACAAGAATTTGGTATCCATTAGGCACCACAAAATCACTCTCAGGCTTGGGTTTGGCCTAAGACCTGTTCAGCTCCAAATGGCTCTCTTTTTGCTCCATGTTAATCCATGAAAGACTTCCCTGCACCTTTCACCAGGACACGTTCTCTAATCACAGATAATTAATAACTAATCATATCTCCACAATTTAGATTAACAACATAAACAGATATTTTAAACAGGACTTCAAATAAATAACCTTCATACTATTGCTCTCTATTATATACTGAAAATGAATAACAGTATTTTAAAGAGGTGACTGTAGTATACACCACGCCTATGTTACAGCAAACACATGCCAGCAAAGGCATACACTAGAAAAAACAGGAACATAATGCAGGCGTTGAATGTCCAAACCATAACCCCAAACAAAATTCATCATTTTAGCTTTCTTTCAAACAGAACCCCACATCTGTATTTATACAAGAGACTCCTAGGGTGGTCCTTCAGAGCCCAGCCTGCCCTGAGCACATCTTAAATCCACTCTCAGCTGCTGAAAAACAATTTATTTTTTAAACTTCATCATCATAGAGATGAAAAACAAAGTCTAGCCCTTTTATTTACCAGATGAAGTCCAGTGAGGTTAAATCGCTTGATCAAGATGACGCACCCAGCTGTGCTGGAACCACATTGTCACAGCCTTGCATTCACAGCTTCCTATCAAGTGGGCAGATCTTCTTCCCTTTATGAATTTCTTGCTTCCTTCCCTCCCTCCCTCCCAGAGGGCAGAGTGTTACGGGATAAATCATGCCCCCTCAACAATTCATATGCCGAAGTCCTAACCCCCAGTATCTCAAAATGTAATTCCATTCCTTTCCTCTCCTCTCCTCTGCTCCCCTCCCCTCCCCTTCCTTTCCTCCTCTCTCTCTCTCTCTCTCTCTCTCTCTCTCTCTCTGATGGAGTTTTGCTCTTGTTGCCTAGGCTGGAGGGCAATGGCGCGATCTCGGCTCACTGCAATCTCTGCCTCCCGGGTTCAAGCAATTCTCCTGCCTCAGTCTCCCGAGTTGCTGGGATTACCGGCGCCTGCCACTCTGCCCAGCTAATTTTTGTGTTTTTAGTAGAGACAGAGTTTCACCATGTTGGCCAGGGTGGTCTCGAACTGCTGACCTCAGGTGATCCGCCCACCTCAGCCTCCCAAAGTACTGGAATTACATGTGTAAGCCACCATGCCCGGCCAAGTAATTTCATTAGACTAATTTAATATGACTAGACTCCTTATAAAAGGAGGTTAGGACAGACAAGTAAAGAGGTAAAGAGGGAAGATGATGTGAGAACACAGGGAAAAGATAGTGATCTACAAGCCAACGAGGCCTCAGAAGGAACCAACACAGCCACATCTCAATCCCAGACTTCTTGCTTCCAGAAGCCATCCAGTCTGTGGTACTTTGTTACAGCAGCCCTAGCAAACTGATGGCAACTTTAGTTTTCACAGATAAAACGAATACAGAGTAATACAGAGATGAGATTTAAGAAACATGCGGTGGCCACATCATTAAGAACCATGTTAAGAAATGTGAAATTTCACCTAGAAGTAAATGTGAATCACCTGCCTAGAATAAGACACCACTGTAGTTGGAGGGTCCCTTCTCTGATCTATTCCACATGGATTGCTTCCTACTTTATCCAGTCCTTGAGTGTTGTGGCTTCCTTGGTCGGTCTCTCACTAGTGGACAACATTCACCAGTTCCTTCAGGGTTTGAAGGTATGCCCAAAGTCCTGCTCTGGTTAACATCTGCTACTCCAGATTTTAACTCGCTTGGTATCTCCCTAGTCCAGTTTGGGTTGTGTTCTTTTACATTTATTGTTTCAGGCATTGTCGCAGATGCCGTTGGTGTCCCTCCCACGTTCCCTTCCACTATTTCACTGGGGAGTCATATTCCCCCAGCTCCCATCACTCGCCTTTCTGTGCCTCAGGGCTTTCTCTGAGCACTGGAGCCTGCTTTGCCTAAAGTACAGAGCAGAAATAAGGTAAGGGGGAATTAATACTTCCTCTCCCATGACTGATAGGAGTTTGTAAATATATACTCCTGCTCCTTGTCCCTTTTAGTGTGACAACTCTGAGACTTGTATTTTCAGCCTGTTCCTAGGTGTTGTTTTCCTGGAATTAAGTTCACTCTTCATCTTCCTTATCGTACCTGTTGTTATGGGTGGAATTATGTCCTCCCAAAAAAAGATACGCTGGAGTCCTAGAGTCCTAATCCCAAGTACCTCTGAATGTGACTATTTGGAAAACAGAGTCCTTATAAAGTAATTAAATTAAAATGAGATTATTAGAGAAAGCCCTAATCCATTAGGGCTTATGAAAAGGGGAAAATCGGCCACAGAGACAGACAAGTCCAGAGGAAAGATGATGCGCCTTGTGAAGATGGCGGTTGTAGTGATGCCTCTACAAGCCAAGGGACACCTGACACTACCAGGAGCTACGGAAGTGGCATGGAACCGTTCTGTCCCTAGTGCCTCCAAAGGGAGCATGTCCCTTCTAATCCCCAGATTCTGATGTCTGGCTTCCGACACTGTGCAGCAATACATTTCTCTTGCTATAAGCCCCCCAGTTTTTGGTACTTTGTTAAGGCAGCCCTAGGAAACCATTATACCTGTCTTCTCACTTTACCATTCTCCTACAGGTAGCTCCTTTACCTCCCAAATAAACTACTTGAACTTGAACTATTATCTCAGAGTCTGCTTAACTAAAATGTATTTTTCCAATTAGGTTTTGAGATTCTTTAGAAAAAACATAGAGCTTTCTGCTGTTTTTAACCCTTCTGATAACTAGCAAACCATTCTCCATATAGTCAGTACTTAACAAAGGTTTGGAAAAGAAGTGAGACAGGGAGGGAAAGAAGGAGGGAAGAAGGGAGAAAGTGTCATAAAAAAAGGATCCAAGTAGTTTGTACACATAAACACAGATAATTGAAAAACATAATACAGATCAAATAAGTTGAACTACTATTTGGAAATGGCCAGTTTATGGTTATGTCACAAAGACAGAATTGTCATACTAAGTTGCCTCATTACTCCTTTTAAATAAAATATAAAATATTAAGAAATAAATAGGAAAAAAACCCCTAAATCTAATAATGAATTCGAAAACATTTTCAAAGTTCCCTGTTAGATAGACACTATATAAGTTTAAATGCTATTCATTGCAGGCTATATTCCTCTGTCGCAATAGTCCCCTGAGAGATTTAAAGTGCCAACATGAAATGGTTTATTTTCTACTGTGAGTAAAGGTCAAGCACAAGTTATCCCCGTAGTTCTTGCTGACATAGCTGTGCTGAATAATTATATTTATGAACACTGCCATGAATATATTTATGAGACTGCAATTGTTTCTGTCTTAAAAACAATTAAAGATTTCCCCTAGGGGAAAAATAAAAATGTTATTGTGGTATAAATCTTTTCTAGAATTACTGGTAACATATTTCAAATATTAAAAGAAAAAATACTTTTACTTGAACTTTATGCATGTGATACATTGACCAACTTTGGCGGCTCTTTTCATTTTACAGTCAGCTATTTTCTCGGAGATGCTGAAACAAGCTTAGTGGAAAACTAGAGGAGGGTCCGGGAACCAAGGGTGAACTCCAGGCCTCTCCATCTACCACCACCACCTTATCTAAACCCACACTTTGACAAGAAACAGAAGAAAGGCCAGAAGAGGATCAGAAGTCAGAAAGCCGGTAATACACAGCAGCTGAGTGAGTGCAAAGCGGACCAGTCCATCCGCGGAAACAAACAGACTGTCAACCCATAGTTACTATTCAACATAATCTAAATGTAAGCACATGTTTTTGAGTTAGTAACATTGAGCAATGACCAGCCTAACTGTGCTAAAAGGATATTAAATTTTGTTGGTGTCATGCCACAATATTTCCAGTTAAGCTTCACATTTAATCCAGTTAACCTAATATTTAACACCACATTACAATTTTGAATTAACAGTTTTTCTTATAGTTTGTATATAATAGTATTATAATGTCAACAAAGATATAGTGCAGGTATTTCATAATTCCTTCTGAATTATTTTAGTAAGTCTGAGCTATTAAGAAACAAGCTGTATCACGGTAATTATGGAAAAAAAAGATTAAGAAGGTCAAATATTTGATTATATACAAGGCCCTAGAGTTCCAAATAATAACATACCTCACAAAAGTCAATATTTTAAATAAACACATCTATCATTTACCTAATTGAAATGCAAATATTAATATCAATATCTGTGTCTCAGAAGATGTTACTTACATAGAGTACACTGGAAAAAAGAAAAAGAAGAAACTTTTCTCATTCAACAAATAATTATTGAGTGGCAAATAAATATAAGGAAATGTGTTAAGTACATGTGGAATTCAAAGTGAACAAGATTTAGACCCTATCCAGTACTTGAAAAAAGCCTTGGTCGCACATAATTTCAATATAAAAGATTATGCATTCAGTAATTTGAAAGTCAGAAAAATCAGTGTTATGAGTCTAAAAGAGGGAAGAAGTACTACCATCTTCGCTGTTCAGGGAAGATATAACTCAGATGCTGAACCAGGCTTAGAGGACCTAAAAAAATGGCTTTGGTATTCATACACGACTA
Source organism: Macaca mulatta (assembly GCF_049350105.2). NCBI lineage: Eukaryota > Metazoa > Chordata > Mammalia > Primates > Cercopithecidae > Macaca > Macaca mulatta. The sequence goes on from NC_133409.1 coordinate 113,570,218, forward strand.
CAGATGGGAAGGAATTTGAGAGAGAAGAAAATGCATAAGAAAGAGAAGAGGTATAAATGCACAAGCTGTGATCTGGTAACAAGTAGCCCTACTTAATCAGAACAATAGTACCTAGTGGTGGAGAGCAGAAAGTAAGGCAGAAAAAAAACAGGTAGATGGCAGAACAGGAAGGCCTTGGAGGTCAGGTCACAGAGTCAATGAGGAGCTGAGGAAGTTTATTAAAAGTGGGAGAGAGGCACACTTACTGTAATGCAGATGGAAGTTTAATCTGGAGGCAGAGTGTAGGATGCACTGAAATGGTAAGTGTTTAGATCAGGGGCTGCAAATTCAAGTGCTTATCAAGGTCAGGAAGATTCCATAAAAAGCAACTTCAGGCCGGGCGCGGTGGCTCACGCCTGTAATCCCAGCACTTTGGGAGGCGAGACGGGTGGATCATCTGAGGTCGGGAGTTTGAGACCAGCCTGAACAACATGGAGAAACCCTGTCTCTACTTACAAAAAAACAAAACAAAACAAAATCAAAATTAGCTGGCCGTGGGGGCGCATGTCTGTAATTCTAGCTACTCAGGAAAGAGCAAAACTCTGTCTCAAAAAATAAAAATAAAAAGTAGCTTCATTGAGGACCTACTCAGTTCTAGCTCATATGAAATTTGGCATATCCAATTCTACCAAATATTTCAGTTATTCCAAAAAAACTGCAAATCCAGATTTTGATGTGAAATTTTCTAATTCATACATTTAAAATAATTCACATTTAATTGATTGATTCATTGATTGATGACTGAAAGACGAATTCAGTTCATGGGCTATCAGTTTTCAACAGGACCACCACTATAAGTACATTAGAATGATTTTGACATAAATTAATAAGGCATCAAATTGTATAATGGCATTATTATGTTTAACTATTCCTTCTTATACCTTAATCAATCAATAAATTGAATTTTAATACAAAGTAGTTAACAAGTCTAAATCAATATGATTTAGAAGGCATTTAAAATATCTGGTAGAGGGCCAGACATGGTGGCTCACACCTGTAATTCCAGCACTTTGGGAGACCAAGGGGGGCGGATGGCTTGAGCCCAGGAGTTCAAGACCAGCCTAGGCAACATGGCAAAACCCTGTCTCAACAAAAAGTTTAAAAAATTAGCAGGGCATGGTAGCAGAAACCTGGGGTTTCAAGTTACTCAGAAGGCAGAGGAGGGAGGATTGCTTGAGCCCCAGAGATCAAGACTGCAGTGAGTTGTGATTGTAGCACTGTACTGCAGTGTGGGCAACAGAGCAAGAGTCTGTCTCAAAAAAATTAAAAATAAAACAAAATACCTAGCAGAAACATGTCATAGTTATATGAACTCATGAAACATATGTATTTTGTATGAAAAATCTAATAGAACCATGTCATTGTTATATTCTGCATATATACCATATAGTAGTTCCCAACGATAATCATGAATTTAAAGGTAGAAATAAGAAGATAGTACAGATAGTAGATACATAGTTCTGAATGGAGGTTCCTTTTACTACCACTATTAATATGTTAAAATGAGTAATTAATAGCTCTATTGTAGTACCTTAAACACTCAGTCAGGAGGCTGTTTTCTTCCACAGCTAGTTTTAATAATGCAAATATTTTCAATACTTAATATACAGATAAAGAGGTTGTCTGGTACTACTTTAACAAATATTTTCAGACCAAGTGCACTGCTTCTGTGAATTATGTGAAGCAAAGCATTTTCCAGGAAACTTTGTATTTCTCATGTTCATGTTAAGTTGTCTTATAAGGTGTGCTCATAGAATTTGGGATGTCCTCGGCAAGAAATAAGATGAAGGAGGACTCCTCTGAATGGGTCCACAGACCTGCTGTCAATAATTCAAGAAAAAGGTCTTTGGGGAGGAACCAGAACCTAGGAGAGAACCCAAAGCAGGAAGAGAGAAAACACAAATTTCTGCGCCACGCTCTCCTCTGCATGAACCTCTAGGAGCACAAACACATATGAAAGGGGTCCTACAGGGATGGGAGATAAAAGACAGACTCAATCAGGTGGAGATACACTGAGAACCTGGCAGGCAGTGCAACTCCAGAGGGGCTTCCAAAATGAAGATGGGTAGAGCATTTTGTAATCAAACCACGTAATCAAGATGCTTATCAGTTTCTGGGTATTTCTATCCATAATCTTGGATCCTTTTGTAAAATTTTGTTTAAATTATAAAGATGGGTGTATCTCTGAAAAGAAGAATCACAGAAAATGTGTCTTTACAGAACCTCTCTAAGGTGATTCTGGAGGTTTTAATGGTGATGAGTGAGAAATTCCAAAAAGTAAGGTAAGTTCTGGGAATAAAGGTCAAGGTCAGAAAGTCATGCTGTGAAGTCTTTTCTCTATATAAAATTTACAAGATCAGCGTTTGATTTCTTTTGCTTTAAGAGGACCAGTTGGTTTCCCTAACAACTTTGTATCCACCTTCAGGGAAATCAAGTAAGTACCTTATAAATCCATGATATTGTTGGAAATATTATGTAAAGCAATTCTGATTTCTAAGCACCTATGCAACTGCACCTATATTAAGTAGGGAAGTCTCTACATGGGTGAATATATAAATATGTTCTCCAACAGCTTTAACAATTGTTATTCTGGCTGGTATCTAAACAAAGGATCACTTTTACTAGGGTTATCTTCATCCCAGTTTGCCTGGGATAGTTTCTGTTGGTATTTTTTGGTCAAAATTGTACTGGTTTGGACAATAATTATAATAACAACAGAACATTTAACTAGTAGAGAAGGTTATCCCCATGACAGCCATGTCAAAGAATCTGAGCCTGAATTTGCTGCATCCAAACATTGCTAATGATTCTCTTTTAGTTAGACAATATATGCTACAATTTTGCTGGCATGGTAGTATCCATTCTCCTGTATTTGGAGTATGTATTGGTTATATGGTTGGATGTCCAGAAAGCAGTGAATTCAGACAGTGCTATCTCAGCACCAAATGAAATTCGCCAGTTTGGAGAGCCACACCTGAATATGTGAGTTTGAATTTTTTTTAACTTTTATTTTAAGTTTGGGGTACATGTGCAGGTTTGTTACATAGGTAAACTTTGTCATGGGGGTTTGCTGTACAGATTTTTTCATCACCCAGGTATTAAGCCAAGGGTCCATTAGTTATTTTTCCTTTCCCTCTCCCATCCTCTACCCTCTGATAGGCTCTTCTTAAGCATAGCTTCAGAAAAGTATCTGCAGATTACTTTGTGTTAGAAAAGTAATGTAGATTATAATACGTATTTTCCTTGTTTTAGTTGCCACAGAACTGAGACTAATGTTAGAATCTAGGTGTACAAAGGAGCTTCTCTTAGGTATTCTTTAATATCTACTCTATATAGTTTAGGTGATCTATTTACTTATTTAACCTTAATTTTCTTATTTTCTATTATGTTTAACTTACAAGCAACTTCAACTTCCTTTGTAAATGTAAAAGTGCTAAATGAATATTGAAATTAAGAATTAAAACAAATATTCTAAGACAACTACCCATTTAAAAGATAATGGTCATATTTGTGATTAGAGGCCAAATGCAGCACTCATGGGGCTGGCATGGTAGAATTAAGCTTTTAGGCAAGAGAATTCATATACCAAAGTCAAAATATGAAAATATGAAAGGAAAAAAGTCTACTGTCTTTCCAGTTAGGAGGAGAAAAATCAGAGTAACAATTTCAGTTATGCATAATAATGCATAAGGCATTCTTCTATAGTTATTTTTTAAACTTCTAGAATTTACATTTTTAAATTTATGTTTCAACTTTTATTTTAGGCTCAGCGGTACATGTACAGGTTTATTAGACATGAAACCACATGTCGTGGGTGTTTGGTATATAGATTATTTTGTCACCCAGGTAATAAGCATAGTACCTGATAAGCAGCTTTTTTTGATCCTCACTGCCTCCCACCCTCCACCCTCAAGTAGGCTCTGGTGTCTATCATTCCCTTCTTTGTGTCCATATGTACTCAGTGTTTAACTCCCACTTGTAAGGGAGAAAATATGGCATTTAGTTTTCTGTTCCTGTGTTAGGTTTTTAGTATAATGGCCTCCAGCTCCATCAGTGTTGCTGAAAAGGGTATGATCTCATTCTTTTTTCATAGCTTCATAGTATTCCATGGTGCATATGTACCACATTTTCTTTATCCAGTCTACTATGGATGGGCATTTAGGTTGATTTAATATCTTTCCTATTGTGAATAGTGCTGTGATGAACACAGGCATGAATGTGTCTTTACGGTAGAACAACTTATATTCCTTTGGGCATATACCCAATAATGGGATTCCTGGGTCAAATGTTAATTCTGTTTTAAGTTATTTGGGAAATAACCAAACTGCTTTTCACAATGGATAAACTAATTTACATTTCCACCAGTAGTTCATAAGCATTCTTTTTTCTCCACAACCTTACCAGCATCTGTTATTTTTTGACTTAATAGCCAATCTGATTGAAGTGAGATGATATCACATTATGATTTTGATTTTGATTTCTCTAATAATCAGTGATGTAAAAATAATAAGAGCCATCTATGAAAAACCCATGGCCAAAATCATACTGAATGGACAAAAGCTGGAGGCTATCCCGTTGAACACCAGAACAAGACAAGAATGCCCACTCTCACCACTCCTATTCAACACAGTGCTGGAAATCCTAGCCAGAGCAATAAGACGAGAGAAAAATATAAAAAGCATGTAAATAGGAAGAGAAGAAGTCAAACTCTACCTGTTTACAGTATTTTTGAAAATGTCTTTGGATTACTCGTAGAAATACAAACTGTGTGACTTTCGACATGAAAATTTACCCCTGTGAATCAGTTTATTTATCTTTAAAGGAAAATTAAGATCTCCCTCATGTACTTGTGAGAAATAAAAATAATAATAAATAAGGAACACCCAGGAATGTGCCCTGAATGTAGCAGGTGTTCATGAAATGCCACTGTTATTCTTATTTTAAAAAGAAATGAAAAGCAGTTTCTTAACAGTCACAAAGTTTACATCCCAAGACCTCTGTGAACTCCCCAATTCTCTAATTATACCTTATACAAAAATTAACTCAAGATGGATTAAAGACTTAAGCGTAAAACTCAAAACAATAAAAATCTTAGAAGAAAACCTAGGGAATACCATTCAGGACATAGGCATGGGCAAAGACTTCATGATGAAACGTCAAAAGCAATTGCAACAAAAGCGAAAGTTGGCAAATGGGATATAATTAAATTAAAGAACTTCCGCACAGCAAAAGAATTACCATTAGAGTGAACAGGCAACCTACAGAATGGGAGAAAATTTTTGCAATCTACCCATCTGACAAAGGTCTAATATCCAGAATCTATAAGGAACTTAAATAAATTTGCAAGAAAAAAAACAAACAACCTATCAAAAGTGGACAAAGAATATGCACAGACACTCCTCAAAAGAAGACATTTATGCGGCCAACAAACATATGAATAAAAACTGAACATCACTGATCACTAGAGAACTGCAAATCAAAACCACAATGAGATACTATCTCATGGCAGTCAGAATGTCGATTATTAAAAAGTCAAGAAACAATAGATGTGGGTGAAGCTGTGGAAAAATAGGAACGCTTTTACACTGTTGGTGGGAATGTAAATTAGTTCAACCATTGTGGAAGACAATGTGGCAATTCCTCAAGGATCAAGAACCAGAAATACCATTTGACCCAGCAATCCCATTACTGGGTATATACCCAAAGGAATATAAATCATTCTACTATAAAGACACATGCACACGTATGTTTATTGCAGCACTATTTACAATAGCAAAGACATGGAACCAACCTAACTGCCCACTAATGATAGACTGGATAAAGAAAATGTGGTACACATATACCATGGAATACTGTGCAGCCATAAAAACTAATGAGATCATGTCATTTGCAGGGACATGGATGAAAATGGAAGCCATCAACCTCAGCAAACTAACACAGGAACAGAAGACCAAACACCACATGCTCTCACTCATAAGTGGGACTTGAACAATGAGAACAAATGGACACAGGGAGGGGAACAACACATACCAGGGCCACTTTGGGGGTGGTGGGTGAGGGAGGGAGAACATTAGGACAAACAGCTAATGCATGCAGGACTTAAAGCCTAGATGATGGGTTGATAAGTCCACCACCATGGCACACGTATACTCATGTAACAAACCTACACGTTCTACATTTGTATCCTGAACTTAAAGTAAAATAAAAACATAAAAATAAAAATAATAAAATAAAATTTAGGGACTGGTTTCAATACTCTGTGAAACAGTTTTATGAATCATTATTGCTTGATTGTATTTACAGAGTTATTGTAAACTTATTCATGTCACATATATTAATTACTGCCAAATCTGATATTCTACTCTTAAGTTTTGTAAACGTGAATTTATTTCCTGATTCAAAAGCATTATTCCTTGACTTCTTTGTGTTCTTTTCTATTCCAATACCAGCCATTAAAATAGGCTTCATTTCCAGGAACATTCTTCACAAAGGAATGAAATGCACCTCACTTGGGGAGAATAACTGCATATATCTTTATGAGTACAGTCCATGAATTTTCAAGGAGATGCCAGAAACACTCTACATAGATGGCAAGTATTCTGTGTAATCTTTACTCCTGTCTATCTTATCTCATGCTAGAAACAATCCAAATCTGTTTCCACAAAGTAACAAACCACTACAGGAACAGGGCTGACGGGGTCACTCATAAAGAGTAAATCCAACAGATAATTCTCCACCAAAGCCAAGGGTCTGCTGATCCTCTGTTTTCTTTCTCAGAAATTTGAGAAACACAGAAAGAAATTAAATAGGCAACATAAATATGCCATCTAAAAAATCAGATGGAAGGAGACTATGGCGCAAACATTTCTACATGAGCTACAGTTACCAGAATGTACGTATGAGACATGGGGAGGAAAGAAATACAGTTCAAAGAGTCCGGTCATGGTGAGAAACAAAGGGACTGGGGACACTTTAGAGAGAGGAGTCAGTCGTATGCCAAGGCTAGTTGGAGACTTTGGGATAGATCCTGAGAGAAATGCTTATAGAAACAGCCTGGGTTCTGGGACCTAATTAAACTTGGAAGGTTATTCAGTTCTTCCTGTCTCTCCAGCTAGTAAATGGGTTAAATAAGATTAACCCTGTGGTCCAACATAGTAGAACTAAGGCAACTGCAGGGACCCTCTCACTCAGAAGCAAATTCCCAACCAGCTTGGGAATACAACTTTTGTGCTTTCCCTTTTCATACTAGAAGTGTAAATTGACAAACACCCGATCAAACAAAGTGTCTTATATGGTATGATTATGTTTGTGCTATATTATTAGCCAAACAACAACTAAATCAACAAGTAAGAGAATAACACATAGACAAAAAATACAGATGCTTTACCTATGGCATCTCATTTAGTTCTCATTAAACCTCAGTAAATCTCATATTATTTTTACACATAAGGAAATTCAGATTAAATGATTTGCCCAACATATGCAAGTGGCAAAACCGAAACACAAAATCTAGGTCAGTCCAATTTCAAAGTCCATGATATTTACAGTCTACCATGCTTACACTTCAAAGAAATGTAGATGATGAATATTTTCTAATTTTAATAGATGAAAAAGAGTGAAAGCAGGTCAGCGAGTGGTTAACCAGGGAAGTACACCTGCAGAGATAAAGTGGAAGTGAAAGTTTCCAGGGTTCCTCTGAGTACTCTTGTCCCTATTTCTCACTATTACTCTGTTCCTTTTACATCATTCCTCCTGGAATTCCACAAGATACTGCAATATTCCTTAAGCAACCTAGAGAGTTCCCTGAACTTACAGTGGAAAATATCCTATTACATACATGTGCTACAGAGGCAGCAGGTCCTTTAACTGGTAACCAAGGAAGCTGGAGGAACTTCAGATCCCTCTAACGTTATGAGGACTACACTCTCATCTTGAAGGAGACAGAATCAACATTTCATTTGAGAAAGTGCAACTGTATTCCAAAGGACATCAACACAGTTTTAACCACTTGAAACTAAACTATGTACACCATTATCTTTACAATAAATAGCTTTAGATTTCTGAGATTTACCATTGATTGTGAAATTTTTACAAAGCATAATATATCATGAAAAGTGCATAAAATTATTCATTTGTTTCCACCTTGCTTGAATCTACCACTAATCTGTGAGCATCATTTTTTAAAACTTCTGTGATCATCTAATAAATCTACTACTGTTTATGTTTGGGTGTGCTAAATTGAAAAAAGAAAACAGCTAAATGGGCACTAAATTATATAATACTTTGCAAGATTAACCACTTTTGTGGTTAATTAGACCACAGAAGGAGAGTACACTAAAATAAGTATCATTTGTTTTAATAAGCTTTTTATTTAGACAGAAAGCAAATTTACTGGGATCTTAACATCTCTGGGGTCAGTGATTTACTGTCTTGTAGCTGATACCAAGCTTTAATGAGGCTTCACAGCATTAAGACTTGGAATTCTCACTCGTAAAAGGAATATTCTCAGGTGTGTCCTCTAAGAGCCACACCCTACTGTTTTAGGATTAGGTTTTCACAAGCCAAGACTAGGCATTACATCTTACAAGCCTCAAGAGGAAGTGGTTAGAATTCAGCCTTTCTCGCTAGACTACTCAGATTTAAATTCTGGCTCTGCCATTTACTAGCTGCGTGACCTTGGACAGACAAGACAAAGGTTTCTGGGCCTCAGTTTCAAATGAGTTAGGAAATACCTCTAAATACATAGTAAACTTTTAGTATTACTAGAAGGATAATGTAAAGTCCTTCTCTCCCTACCTTTCACAAAACAGAATGAGATTATTGCAAAGATGGTACCTTGAAAAAAGAAAAGTTGAGAAAGAAACCCCTAAAATTTCTAGGGCCAAGTTCAAAGTGGGTCCTATTTTTCATACCCTCAAAGGCAAAAGAAGACAAAGCAGTCTCTGGCCTTTGTCAGAGTGAGATAACGAAAAGGGTAGGAGGAAAAAAGAAACTATCTTTTGGAAGATGTACTGAACTGACATAATGGTGACTCTCTCTCCCTTCAATTTCACACTTTCTTTTTTCATGTGTGAAATTTGGTAATTCACACTTGATTCACACTGATAATTCTGTGACTTGGGAACTGGTGATTGCTTCTTGTCTCAAAGGTACGTCTGATGTCATTGGAACTGGAAAAAGGAGCAATATGAAGAGTGCTGGCAGACTGCATTCTCACCATTTGGCAAGGAAAGATAGAAAGGAAGATGTCCCACACTGGAGCACTGTGCAGGTTCCCATAGAGCCTTCTAAAAGTCTACCACATAAACCTTATGGGGAGACAGGCATTTGGATATTCATCCCACAGAGGCAACTGAGGGCTGGTCAGTGTGAGTCAGAGAAGCAGTGATGACTCCCCAAGGAAGGCCAGACACACCCTGGATGCCACAGGAGGACTGTCTTCTCCCCTCCCAGCTCCAAGCCCCAGCAGTAGGAGGACAGGGCAGGAAGAGGGAGGCAAGTGTCTGAGGGGGGAAGACACGCTCACACCCCAAAGCCCACACCCTCCACCACGGGTATGGGCCACAGTGACATATACTGAGGAGAGAGGGGAGAGAGCAAGGTGTGGAAGGAAGGAACCTGGGATCAAATGTGAGATTGAAATATTAAAGAGGGTGGATAACTCACTCCTGACACCAGTTTATCCTTACTAAATGAAAGTGACTGAAAAGTGACAGAATTGGATGGAGAATACTTTTAGAGAGATGAATTCATAGCAGGAGAATCACAGCAGGAGAATTCTCAGGAGGTAGTCTTCACGGAAAAAAATAGAAATAATTTGATGTCTAGTCCTTCTAAGTTGAGAGTTCTCAATCAAAACATTTTCTTAAAAAGTAGATATTACAATTTTTGCCATGGTCAAGAACACTACACAAATCTGTACTCAGGATCATCCTCCACTCAGCCCAGATCCATCTCTCAGCAGAACCAATGGTGGGGGTGGGGAGGGGGGTCAGCTGCAAACTCTTTATTGATATTTAACATTTTAGCCTCTTAAAAATCATTTTTACTTTTCCCTAAGTAATTCTCTAAGTTTTGGGAAGCAGAGTCATCCTATTCTCTTTAATTTCTCTGACCATGCCTTCATTATTGCTTCTTCAATTTTACACTTAAAAAGAGAATTTTCACAAGAGTAATACATACTTACTCAATGTGGAGTTTATAAAATAAGTGCTTTTTCTGAAAAAAAAAACTGTGAAAATATTAGAAGAAAATGCTAAAAATAGGTGACAAGGATCAATAATGGAAGCACTAAGAAGTATTACTGCACTTCTTCTTCCTTAATTATCCTTTAATATTTTCTCCCACATTATCCTTAATATTTTTTCCCCATACAAAAGCCATATGTCTACAACGCAAAAATTATACCCAAAGTCTTTTTAAGGGTTGGGAGTGAAGTAAGAACGTATTTTCTTTTATGTTGTTTGTGACCTCACCTTGTATCTCTGTATTATGCAAACCTAAGCAATTTGGGAAACTGTTCTTTCTTTGTTGCTTAAGTTAAGCAATGACACTTAATCCTCCCACTTTCTCACTTCCTGATGCTACACTTAATGTTATTAGAATGCCCACTATCTTACTGCTATTGAATTTGATCATATCTGAAATAAAGTATAATCAGATGTTGCAACTTGTGATGGATGATTCTGTAGTAAAAAGTTCTCAGTCATGTTTGCCCTCCTACTAAATTGAAAGAGGGAGTGAGTTCCCAGATACGGGTTCTGAACTCTGGAAGTTAATTCCAACCCAGTTAGTGAACATATAAGGAAAAAAAATACTTGTTTCCCCACAAGAGGGCAAGGCAGAATTATCCCAGTTCTTGTGTCCTTTTTGGGGCCCAGGCTGCCAGGATTCAGACACTTCTGTTTCCTCAGTCTCTTATTTGACTCTGGATCCTCTGAACTTGGCTCCTGATCTTGGTCTCTGGCCCTGTGTCCTCCTGAATCAGTGTAGGCTTGGTCTGCTCTGAGCTCAGCCCCTGGTGGTCCTGCTTTTTAGCCACACTCGGAGTCCTCTGCATCAGCAGCACTCCACCTTCTCCCCTATGGCCACCTCCCAGCTTTGTGCAATCTTTGCCTGCATCCTTACTTTTCTTCCCTGTCTCACCTGCCAATGCCCTGGATCATGCCCACCATGAGGGCAGGATAGGGACAGCAGGTCAAGGGTGAAAAGTCAACACATGGTAGGGCTTATACAGACTGCAGTCAGCCCCTTCCTCAGTATTTTAACTCCAGTGGGAATTTGAGCTTAATCTCAGACATTAAAAATGAATTTACTCTCTGGTCTCAATCTATTTTCATGATTAAATTTTAAAGGTAAGAAAATAACTTTGATAGGAGAATACCGTTTTTCATTAACATTTTTGCATTTAACCTATTTCCTAGCAGGCTCTTGATGGAACACCTCATCCACCAGGCCCAGATCCTTCATTATGGTAGTATTACCCACTGCTGCAGATTCAGGTTTGTCCTTTCTCAAACTTTTTTGCTATTTTATTTTGTTTTCTATATCCTATAGATGTTATCACACAACTCTTGAGAAGGCAACTTTTAGTCCACATTTTTCTGAAAGTCACTGATGAATGAAACCAAATTATTGTCAGCTTTAAAGAATACTGTGCTGTGGGCTCAGGACTCAGGAGAAGGCTACGGTGTTAGCCAAAAAGGACACAGGCCGTCCTGGCTAAGCCCTGGCAAAGGAACTTCGTTGGAAGAAAGCAAGCACTGAGACACCCATGAAGCTGATAATGTTTAAATGTTTTAGTGGGAAATCCTCTTGCTTTGGATGAAAGAGCTCTGGTTCAGGGCTAGATTTTTGGACTATGAGTCAAAATAGCTCTTATTACATTTGCCACATGAAGATTTTTTAAATACTTATTTTGTGCTCCATTGTCTACCATTCCTACGTAAAAACATTGTATTTTGTTTATTTTCTGTCACTCTCCAATAAAATGTAGCTTCATGAGAGTGGGATTTTTGTTTGCTTTGTTCAGTTTGTGTTCCAAATACATACAAAAGTGCCAAGTGCTGAGCAAATAATTGTTGAATGTGTAAGTTATTTTGCTAGTAGAAGTGATGGGTTTGAATCCATTACGACTTGCTTACTAACTGGAATAACAGAAGTAGAAAGCAAATACAAACAAACTGCCCAATAAACCCAAAGATTTTGGTGAATAGTCCCAAGCGGTATCCAACTGACATATTCAATCACAAACCACATAAAGAGAATAGAATTAACAAAGACTTTCTGATTGGGAAGACGATGTTAAAAGTAACCTAATTCAATCATGTAATTGATACTAACTTCTTGCTTCTTTTAGTGGCCTAATGTAAATTTTATCAAAGCAGGGAATTTAGATTATTTGTATGTCCTCTAATTTATTCCATTCCAGATTGCCAATGAGGCCAAAATAGCTGCAAACTAGCCCCCACAGTTTATAGATCTAGTAGGTACATGTTTTAAAAGCTGTTTTTCTGTTCCATTAAACTTCTTTCTTTCACATATTATGCTCAAATCTTTAGCTTTGAGATTACAAGGTGTTTAGTTCAGGCAGATTAATAAACTGCTTAAGGCTGGTGAAAATTAAAATAAGGTAGCTCAGCAATGTCTAATGTGATCATCATTTCTAGAATTACTTCAGCCCAGAATCCCTCCTCTGCAGTATTTATCAGGCCTTCAAAGAAATGGAGAAGCTGAAAATTCCATGGTTTGCATTGGGAATTAATTTGGAATTGTTGAGTGTCACAATGGTGCTTCTCAGAAATAAAGCTCTACTAAGTAGTTTATGTCTGATGAGCTTATTCAAAGAATCTCAAAACTGCAACAGGAGCACAAACAGAAAATCAATCTGCAAGTTGGAGGGTCACACAAAAAAGCAATGAGGAGCTAAAACTAGAAACCTGAAGTTGCTTTAAAAAATATCTATTGTTTCTTTACATAGGACACTGTAAATTACAAAACATTTCATTTTAGGCTATATAACATTAAAACAGACTTTGTTTTGGTCAAACATATATCATAACCTTCCTACAGTGAAAAAGGTATTTGAGTAATTTATTTACTAAATATTATTTACTTTCCTGAGTCATATGACTTCAAATTTTATTTCCTAAATACAAAACAAAAAGCATTCTTTGGGGGTAATTTATTTGTATTATTGTAATTTTTTATATAACACTATAGCTCATAGTTAAAAGAACAGAGAAGTATAAATATGGGAGCAGAAGTTGTTAAAATAGTCTCAGACATATATTTTATATGATCTATTGGCCTGAAACAAATATTTAAGGCAAATATTTCTTACAAAAGTAAGAAATACTCTTCTGGAATTCCTTGTTTTCAAAAATGAATTTTAAAATTCCAATTCTCAGTACGAATTTTCAAATGAATAACTGGTACCTGCCCTGAACCTCCAATTTGTAGCAAACAACCTTGCCCTGTTCCATAGAAATGATATGGGTAATTGGGTAAGATTCACCTCAAAGTCCTCCCACATCTTGTTTGCAAATATCCCTTTCCCTGTTCCCATCCTTCTGTGTGGCCTAGTAGGCAACAGTTTTCTTCTAATCAAGGCTAATCCCTCTAAATGTGTTTGGATGTGGACCCCCGCAATATTCTCAGGAATACTATTTTCAAACTTTTCGGGAATTATTGACTCTAGCATCTAAACATGGTCAAAGTTCTTCCATGTCAACACCTTCCCCCAACAATAAAATCTCTACCCTATCTCACTCCCCTCCCAACCCTTTTTCTCACACACACAATGATGGATATGAGAACAGCACCAGGCAGCACTTTCTGAACCGACCAGAGGGTTATGTAAATAGACAACTTGATACTAAGGTTAATACCATCACAGGCTGGTCCCAGGAGCTCAACAACAAGAGTTCAAAAGAGACACATGAGTGCAGAATCAGTCACTATCAGTCCAAATACTAAACCACTTATCTGTGAAGCAAAATATTATACATTGCTTTTACATTAGCAGTGATAATTTTTTAAAAGAAAATTATGTCTTTAACATTATTCCAAAGACATATACACTATAAGGGAAAATTTCTATTATCAAAACATTAAAAATAAATGTATTTCAAAAATAACAACACTGAAATTTAATATAACATCTTAAATTAAAGGGTTTCAATTAAGAAAAAACCTTATTCACCACTAAATAATACAAAAAACAAATTGAGGGAGGGGAAAGAATAAAGAATGTGTATAAAAAATTCAAAATGAAAACATTATAAATGGCCAATAAACATCTGGAAAATATTTATATTTACTATTAGTAGTAAAAAAAAACAAATGAAAATAATAAAAAAGAACCACTTATTACTTATAAAGCTGGAAAAGATTTAAAAACGTACAACGTCCTGTGCATCTGTGGAAATAGTCACTGTCATGAAAATTGGCACAGCCTTTCAGGAAGACATTTGTCAATATATAACAAAAGCATTAAACTTTTATAATTTATTCTAATTAATTTTAATAAAATAGCACTGTAGCTTTTTTAATAATTACAAAATGCTGAAAGCATTTTAAATAAGTTAGAATATATTTTATCCATGAGATTAAATATTATGGATTTCCCAGCCTACTAAAGTGAAATAAAAATTGTTTTCTTCAGGTCTTAGAGTTTTTAAGATAATGAATATGTTTGGTGAATCTCTAAGAGGGATCTAGTGTTCCTCTGTCTTTTATTTTTTGTAAGTCAGGTTAATTAACTAAAATATAAAGTAATATAATATGACTCATCATATTTTAGTGTACAGTTTGGTGCATTTTGACAATAAAGATATAAAATATTATCATCCTTACAAGTACCCTTATATCCCTTTGCAGTCAATTCCCACTCTCTCCCCCAGTTACTGTTTTCTAACCTTATCATTTTTGCTTTTCTTAGCATTTTATATGAATAGAATCCTATAGAATGTAGACTTTTGAGTCTGACTTCTTTTACTTAGCATGATGTTTCTGAGATTCATCAGTGTTGTTTTATGTATCAATGGTTTGTTCCTTTTTATTGCTTAACAGTAGTAGTATAGATATACCATAATTTGTGTATTCATTCACGAGCCAAGACATCTGAGTTGTTTACAGATTGTGGCTATTATGAATAAAACTGCTGTGAACACTGGAATATATATCTGTGTGTGGATGTGAGTTTTTCTTCCTCTTGGCTAAATTGGAGTTTGATTGCTGGGAAATATATTAAACATATATTTAACTTAAGGAATTGCCAAACTGCTTTCCAAAGTAGCTTTCCATTTTATGCTCCCAACATCAACCTATGATAATCTCAACTACACCAAGATTTTGTCCACACTTGTTAATGTTTGTGTTTTTAATTTTAGTCACTCTAGTGGGTATGAAGGGTATGTCGCTGTGGTTTTGATTAGTATTTCTCTGGTAACTAAAGATGTTACAAATCTTTTCATATGCTAATTTGCCATTTTACATCTTTGGTGAAGGATTTGTTCAAATATTTTGCCCATTATCAGGGAGTTGTCTGCTGTCTCATTATTTAGTTATATGTCTTTAGTTAGTATATGTCTTTTATTAAAAATGTGCTTTATAAACTTTTTCTTTAAGTCTGGTTTTCAGTCATTTTCTGAACAGTGTCTTTCAAGGAACAGAAGTTTTAATTTTGATGAAATACAATGTATCAATTTTTTCCTTTTATGTTTTATGCTTTTGTGGCCATTCCAAGAAATGTTTACCCAATTAACAAAAGTATTTTCTCTTATATTTTATTTTAATAGTTTTCTAGTTTTAGCTCTGATATTTAGGTTTATAATCCATCTTGAGTTAATTTTTATATATGGTGTGAGGTACAGGTCCAAATTTTTTTGTTGTTGTTTTTTGTAGATGGATATCCAGTTGTTTCAGCAATGTTTATTGAATTACTCTGGCATCTTTGAAAAGGTCTCCACACTTAATTTAAAAACCTATTTATTTTTAAACATTTACTGACTTCTCACAAAAAATACACCAGTTTTTAATAAATGCTTTAATAAAATATTAATAATATATTAAGATGTTAATTATGTCATTAGGTAAAAAGAAAAAGCTGGCAAAGCAAAACAGTGTGTATATATCTGGACTATATGTACCAAAATATACACACAGGGATTATTGGGTTAATCATGGGTAATTTTACTTTTCTTTTATGTATTTCATTAAATTTTCTTCATTAATGTATATACAAATTATAATAAACACTTTGAAATTTTATTCATTAAAATTTTTGATTCAATGCTTCTTCAGAGTTACTTTTTATTTAAGCTATGAGTAGAATTAATAATTACATCAGTAAATAAAGTAAGGTTGTACTAAGTCAGGCAGAAAAGGGGACAAAATCTAGTTAATACTACATTAGCATTTACTAAAAGCATCAGATTATATTTGACAATTTTACTGTGAAATTAATATTCTCAAAGGAACAGACTCAGAATTTTAAAGTTAAACCAAACATATCTTTAAGAAGATAAAAAGTCAATGAATGATTTAGCCATAAAATTTCATTGTGCCATAACATCCAATTTTAACATTGTTCTACTTTTGACCTCCTTTCTCACATTCACAGGTCATCAGGAACTTTCCACTAGTATCATACAGTGCATACAAAACATAAAGAATTGTTTGATTTTCTTTTAAAAGATTTTCTTCCTAGATTTTAAGGTAGAAAGATAAAAATGACAACTATAAACATTTTTCTTTCTTTATCATACCTTTTCTCTTTCTTATTTCATAAGAAGGATAGTTTTGGCAGGGCGGAACTTGCCTTTTCAGGAATTTCTTATTTGCATTCCCAGTGTCAGTGATGTAAGTGATCTTGCAGGCGTGTGTGCGTGTGTGTGTGTGTGTGCAAGTTCTATGACTATGGCATTATACAGCACAGAGTCTAAGATAAATTGAAACATGGCAAAAATTATAATTAGTACCAAGTGGGTGTAGTGTAAGAGCTAAAAAAGCAAAGTAGAAGTTGGAATTCATTTTCATATCCAATTCAAGTGTCTGAAGCTAGCTCTCGGGTGATTTCTGATTGTTAAAATTATATTTCTTTTGAGCATTTTGAGTAGTAAAAGGATATTGCTTTTTCCACTGACTAATTTCACAGAATACTTATTTGGCCAAGTATTGTGGGTGGTCATTTTACATCTTATTCAAACATCATTTGGGGAAATTCTGGGGACCCATTTTTAAGTTTTTATCATGGTCTGCCTGTTAAGAGCATTTATAATGTGAAAGGGAAAGGCAACTCCATTAGAAATACTCCTAGAGATAGAACAGATTGTTATTTATTTGTAAATCCTAAGCACAGTATGTTAACCTCAACAGAGGAAAACCTTAGAAACAAAATGCAGCATGCGGAGAAAGTACAAGTGTTATATAGCATTGTTAGTAATTTGGAAAAATTGGAGACACACTATGTAGGATGTGGGTAAAGAATTTTAAAAATAAATTATGGCACATGTATACAGGGAAATATTCTCCAAATATTAAATATAATGTGGTTCAAGAACACTCATTGACATAAAATGTTACATATAATTTAAGACCTAATTAAACATGGAAATACAATTGGGAGTAATTTTTATAACTGTCTTTTATTTATCCAGTGTCTTAAAAAAATCTTTGTAAGTAACAGTAGAAACTTGTGGGATCTTAAGGCACAGCTATCGGAATAATACTTCCGTAAAAGTATGTTGCCATAGCCTTTCTCCAAAAGAGGGCAGTTCCTGATCAGCAGGGTTTCTTCTCCCAACTGTAGCGAGTGTGCAGCAGAGCCCTCTTTCTACTACTAATACAAGACACTTCAGCTTTCTGTACTGTCTGATCTGGGTTGAAAGTTTAGTAAATTTGTGGTGAAACTAATAGCAATGTTGTATGTTATCTTAAAATATGCTCATTTAGAAAAGATGTTTTTGTGATATCAACAAATATTTAACTATAAGAAGACAAAAATACAGTATGAAGCGAGACTTGGGCTTCTCAGATACAAATGTTGTAAGTAAAATTTTCCTATCATGGAGAGAAGTAGGATAACATAATGGTTTAGAGTTGAAGTCTGGGGTTAGGTCAGTCTTGGTGTGAATCCTTGCTCTGTCATTTATCAGTTTTGTTTACGTAGGCGAATTACTTTACCTTATTAAGTCTCAGTTTCCTTAACTGTTAAATAAAATAAGAAAAGGAACTACCCTATAGGGTTATTGTGAAGATTCAACGATGACATACAAGGAAGATATGTGTTTTGTGTCTGCACAGCATTGAATATGTGCTCAGTAATAAATATACATCAATGCTAGGGGTCCATGCTCCCTGATAACTCATGCATATGCTATAGTTATGTTTTGTTCAGTGAAGGCTTAGACATGTGGAAGGAGATCTCACTTGCAGGGAAGAGGGAGCAAGGCCACATCTTATTAGACAAGAGAGAGAAATAGCAGCAGTACAATTTAAAATATATTAGTAAAACAGATTTCATACACATGTAAAATTTCATCAAGCCCTAAAATTGAGATACAACCTAAGAAAAGAGTTTGATCTCATTTCTCTGCTTTTTAATAGAAAAGCATCCTCCCTTCATCTTAAGTCATCAAGATAAAAACTATTACTTTTGATACCATATCCAGACAACTTTTTAGGATTTCACATTGTACAACCTTCTTATAAAGCCTTTTCAAAATCCCTCTTTATTATCTAAAAATGAAAAAAAAATCTACAAAATTTGTTGGCATTGGCTGACTTTAGCAGGTATAGCCAGGTATTCAGTGTTTTCTCCATGGCCAGAATGCAATGTTCTGTCTTCTCAATAAGTGTGATTCCAGTCAGATGGACAGATAGACAGAAAGAACTTCAGTTTGTTTATTTTTTCAAAATTGAATAATTATGTGCATAAAGCCCATCTGGAGCTACTTAACGTGTATTCCCATGTGCACTCACACGTACACATATAAGCACACAAACATACGTAAGCATGAAGTCAGTCATTATATTCTAAAAACAAATGACCGCCGGATAACAAATAGGCTTTTGGGGGGTTGTACGGTGGTAGAGACACACCAAATATTTTTTAAACCATATTATTATTAATAAAATAAATTATATCTTTTGAACATCTGAAAGAATTTTATAAAATTAAAGTTAAAATTTAAAGGAATATTAGAAAAATGATGAGTAAACAAAAGTAAAGTGAAACAATAAAATGGTCTTTTACCTAACAATCTACTATTTATTAGCTTTATTTTAGCTTTCCAAGTTTGTTTAGTCATTAGGTGCTACTGTATGGCACTGATATTCTTCTAATCTTAGATTCTGTAGTTTGCTGAGACATCTCATCCTAAAAGTACTTACATATTTTATGTAATAGTAATTATAATATATGAAAGAGTACAGGTCTAATTTTCAAAATGTTACTTATGTCCCCCAAATATACTTGCCCAAATCCTAAATTTCAGTTCAAGAAATTGTCTAACTTGACTTCAGGCTTAACTCTCAGGGCATAGTGTTTCTCATCTGTAAAATAAAAGTATCATCCTATATGCTAGAATTCAAAATCTAGACAGGCATTTTCAAACATCACATTATTGTCATGCTGCCTAGGAAAGTCTGTGACTACTATTCATTAAGTCCTGTTATTGCTCTCACTTAGCTCCAAATAACAGATGGCTAGAAACTGTAACTGGACACCAGGGTCTATCTTCACTAGTCTTCCAGTGGAATTATCATGCATAAGGGAAAATTGGACATAAGAATACAAATTATAGAACTGGAGAAAGAACCTAGTTCTACTCTGCATTTTGCAGATGAGAAAGTTAAGGTCCCTAGGTACTAAGTACCTTCTATCCCATATCATAGAGTCTAACAGGAGCAAAATAATTATTTAAATTTTTTTGTGTGTGTTAGTAGCTAAACCTATGTGCTGTGAACAATGCTAATTCGCAGTCTCTGTGAGTTTAAGTTACCAGTTTTGGCTTATAGCCTCTAGTTATGCAAAAAAAGTGAAAACAATGTTAAGACAAACATTGTAATAATTGGTATGATCCAGTATTTCTTTCTCCTTCCTTATTAATCCTGCCCACCAATGAATGCCATATTAATTATACCAGTTTTTTTTTTAAATACAGGGAATGCTTTGAATCATTGTACTTGTATTAGATAAGTCTCTCTGATACAATACACATTGGGTTAAAACTTCCTTTGGGGTTTTAAAATAATAATAACCCATGAATATTTCTGAATATACATTTTTATATGCAAACTAATAACTCCACCCAAATCACAGAACCAGATAAGACTGTCCAATACAAAAAGTATATTGTCCCAAAACTTCCTTAGATGTTGGATCACAGAGGGTCTTGGTGCTTGGGAGGCAGAGGTACTTTGGAGGCATTTAATGAAGGGCACCTTTTTCTGAGCAGTAAGGAAGTGTTTCAATATTTTAACAATATGGCTCACCTGCAGATGAAGACATCAGCCTTGCCTGAATAACCAGAATCATTTAAAACCCACTAAAATGTCAACACACTTTGATCAATCCATTTACAGGTTCTTCATACTGTCAAAATGAATGTCAGGTACAAAGGAAGATCTGCTTCAGAAAAAAATTAACATTTTCTCTCTGTATTTGTAAGATTAAGAGAAACATGCCTCATATTTTTTGCTTTTCATTGCCAAAAATATATAAGAATCATTAAATTGGTTTCTATATTTGACACCAATGATGACAATATGCTATAATGTTTGGCAATCAACATTATTTGAAACAGGTATGTTGCTAATTCACACCTGTACTTATGAAAAATACTGGCATTTCTTCTTTTGGAAAGCACTTAACGAATGGTAGTTTCTGGAGGAGAAATGAATACAAACAAAAAAGCATTCAAAAACCACTTGAAAACTGTTAGGAAAAGTCAAATAAGGTCATTTTCATGTTGAATTGTCAGTGAAATCCTATTTTAATTTTTTTCATATTATCACTGCTAATTAAAAGAAATATTTTTTCAAGTTATAAACTGTAAATATATTAGGAGACACCTAAGAAGGAGATACTTTAAAACAATCATTGCACAAGCAGACTCTCATAGCCCAGCCAGTTCAGCGTAATAGGAAAATACCTCATTATGGTAACTTGAAGAAATCCCAACAGAAACTACATAAGAGCCCTGGATACTTCATTCCCAGCAGGTTCTTGCAAAGCCCTGAACAGCAAGAGATACCCTTGTTATTTCCAATGTACTTGCAGCCTGAACACTCTTCCTGTGAGGAACAAAATATGCAGTTGGGGCTATCTGTTACTGACGCCGCTTTCACCACACAACCACTGATTTGCTGCATAACTGACCTTGATTCTTTCCCCTTCATAACCCTTAATAAATGGTTAAGTAAACACTTGTTTTAAAACTCCCTATTTCCCATTTCAGTATGAGCTTATAAAGGTTCAGCAGTTAAGGCCTAATACATCAATTTCTATTTGAATTTCTACATTTAAGGTGTTTAAGCCCTAACACGTCTTTAAAGTGACATGAGCATTTGAAGGGTATTCTTATCTTTAAACATTACACTGAATTATGAAAAACTATTTTCCCAAAGATTTTGAATACTGTCTCTTTTACGGCTCTGATGTGACAGTGTTTACAAATTACCACAGATTATCAAAAGCCTACTTAAAAAAGAGACTTGCTATTCATTTCTAGAAATATCTTTGTAACATCATTGTGGTTAATATATCTGGGTTTTTCATATCTCTATTGTTTAACCTTTTTTACTGAAGACTTCAATAGTGTCCTTGAAAAACTGGGGGTGGGGAAGTTATATATGGATTATATATATATATGTTTTGCTTGTTTGTCCAACAGAGAACTAAATCAAAACTGATTCTCCCCATATCTCCAAAGAGGCTGGGATCATAATGGTTAGATCAATAACTGAAGAAATGCTTTCATTGTACACATCAGAGTGCCCAGATTTCTTAAGAGATGAGCAACACAAGATGCAGTTCAGGACATATATGCCACATAACACCACATGTTAAAGGTAACCAGTTGTTGATACGGTTCTAATTGATACACAGAAACAGCTTCATTTCATTTGAGGCAATTGATGTCTCTCAAATCAACGGAAAATAGGAACAGTGAGGTAAAAACTGTTTGCTCTCTGATAAAGTAAGAACATTAAAAAGGCTACTATTGACCAGCAAAAGCACTGCCCTAAAACAAACAAACAAACAAACACCAAAAGAAAGAACAAAAAACCCAAAGGGGCACAAGACAACTTTTGCAGCTGATGGATATGTTTACTGTCTTGATTGTAATGATGGTGTCATGGTCTACACATATGTCCAAACTCATCAAATTGTACATATTAAATATATGTAGTTTTGATACTTCTATTACACCTCAACAAAGCTGTTTTAAAAAAACTAAAACCTCAAGGGATCATTCGTATTTTGTTAACACACTCTGTGCATTCGTTACTGCTCTTATTTAACTTTAACCCTTTGGGCTCTTTTCCTAAAACTGCACAGGGTGACAAACTAAAATGCTGTGCCTTGGAACAGCAAAAGCCCTGGATTACATTTCCCATTATGAGAATACCAAAGTGTTTTTAGAATATCCAACTCTTTTTTTTTTTTTAATGCCTGCCTATACACGCCCCCAAATGCCACTAAATCCTGACAGTCACTTCCTTCTCCCAATGCCACCTGCTCCCTGAACACCCACCCACGAGCTGCTAAAATCCTCCCGTCACCTCAGCCACATGCCAAAATAGAATGCTGCCTGCCACCCCCACCCCCAACCTCCAAACCGCCTTTGGTATAAGGAAGTAAATATACATAACTCAGTTCACTAAGGATTTTATGGTGGCAAAGGGTGATGGCAAAGGGTTCTGGGCCTGAGACCTGGAAAGAACTTCATCATTTTAATATGTACAAATCACAGCTGTTGTTTCTGGTATGAATGTGATACTTACTTAGAGATTCTGGTTGCTACAAGAAAGTTCAGGCTAATATTTACTAATTGATCTAAAAGCAAAGTGGAGGTTATAACTTCCACTACAGCATTAAAATTTCCCATGTTGCCCTCTCATTTCTAGCTTGAGAACAACTCTTTATAGGCATGACAACTTAAACAGCTCTCTACTTTAGATGGCTTACAGTTTGTTTGAACCTAAAAAGCACACAGCTTTTTGAAGAATATATCTAGTTATTACTCCATTCTTTAAACAACTATTTATCTACTATATGTCATGCACAGTGAAAATATAGTTTTAAATATGTGGTTACTGCTAATATGGAGATTATAATTTGCTTCAAAACTCAGTTATTAAGTGAAAATATTTTCCAGGATTTTATTAAATTTATTTTAGAGCCAGACTTATAGAGCTGAGGCTGGAAGTAGATCTGTTTACTTTGTAGGCTTTGGTATAAATTTCCAACAGCAGCTTTGGGTACAGGTACTATACTTACTTGTCTTTGTATCTCCTATATCTTGCATAGTCCTTGGGCATGAATGAATGAATAGGTAAGTGCAGGGATGCATGAATAAACATACAAACAGGTCTGTGAAGAAATGAATGGATATGATTTTCCACAGTAGATATTCCCGACATTACTGCAAACCAGGAGAGTCTTGCCTTTCTGTATTACATTTCACTTCTCCTTATCTACAGCTTTTGGAAATGAAGAAACTCCTTAACTAAATTCCAGTTCTTAAAAGAACAACAAGTAATAGGTCTCCCTAGGTCTCACAGAGGACTAGGAACACACAATGATTCACTCTTTGCCACAGTCATGCCAAGAGACCAACATAAAGGAAATTGATCTGGATCATGTTGCCATAAACTGTTAGCAGAATTTTATGAATTTGAGTATTTCAGGGAAAAAAAAAATGCAGCTCTTCTGTGCCTTAGAGTATCTTTTTTTTTTTTTTTTTAAAGACCTTTCTATTCAAAAGTATTACTTGGTCTTTTTTGCCCAAAAGTATTACTGAGATAAATATATCAGTTTCCCCTATGGTTCTTCTAGAATTTAACACACTACAGCCACTAAATTTGGAAACATATCCCAAACCTTGCTGGTTATAAATCCCTAATTGGAATTAACAGAACTGAAGGGGGAAGCCACTCTTTCTCTTCTTCCCATGAGTGAACAAGTGAGCCTCCTGGGAAGTCACTAAGGCAACCTAAGGCATAACATGACTGGTTTTCTTGAGTCACTGAAAGGATGGCATAAACACACAAATTCAAATAATAATTTTCTACTGTGGGCACATTTTTCTAACTAACCTTAAAAAGATGAGAGGAGAAATGGGGGCTGAATGTCAGACATGTTCTACTGCCTTCAGTAGGACAGAAACTTGGATATTTGTCTTTATTGCTAAATTAAAAGAGGGGGGTCTAATGCGCTTTAAAAACATTAAAGCACCAACCTTACAAAGCATTGAATGTTATGCCTTTGAGTCTTCCATAAAAGTACTAAAAATCTATATCTAAATTACAGCTTTTTATCACATTCTTAATCACATATACTCTGATAAAGGTTGGGAAATAATCAGTCCTCACCATTTGTAGGTATCTGATATATTAATAACACCAAGAATAACAACAAGATAATAATAGGTAATTCTTATTAGACCCTTACCAATTTGAGGCATTACTAGAAATTCTTTACAGAGATCTTCATAATTTGTTACTACAGTCTTTGATGTAGCTATCATTACCATAATCCCTTTTTATAGATAAAGACATTGAGGAACAAAGAAGTTACATGCCCAAAGTAACATAGTGAGTTGGTGGTGCAGCAAGGATTTAAACTAA
Source organism: Macaca mulatta (assembly GCF_049350105.2). NCBI lineage: Eukaryota > Metazoa > Chordata > Mammalia > Primates > Cercopithecidae > Macaca > Macaca mulatta. Next base: position 113,595,115 of record NC_133409.1, read on the forward strand.
GCAGTATGGCTCCCGGCTGTTAGCAACCGGCAATGGATAAGTAGTTGAGTATAGTAAACAATTAGTGCTATTGGAGATTGTTATTATGGTTTATAATGTCCAAACAGAAGCGTTTCAAAGTTCTTGTATTCAATTAATTTGCTCATTTAAATAACCAAACAATTATGCATCTTAATTATGCAATTAAGCTCATATGTAAATATGAGCACACATTTTCATATTTACATACCTGTATAACATCAGACTGAGAGCTGGAAGACTTGGGATCAGTCTCAGCTTATTAACTTAACTCATTAATAAGTCACTTAACAACAGAAGCTGTGGCTCAGTTTCTTAGCAATAATAAAAATTACTTAGACAAAGTGACATTTAATATTTCTTGCAACTCCAAATTCCTAGAATTCTGTTGTCTCTCGATATTTGTTCTATCTACTTGATAATAACTCAGATAATGAGGAAGCAATTCCATAATTTTACAGTTTGCCACTTTAATAGGAGAGTTTTAAAAGCCAGCGTATGGAGCACCACACCTGTTCCAGGAAAACATAATTCCTGAGAGCTGCAAAACACATTCCTATAGTTGCCCAGTCTGAGAAATATTGATTCCAAAAACTCAGTTCTCGTACTGTGGAAATATCTTGTATTCGTGAATCATCCTCACAAAGAGAAATTTGCTTTCTATTATTAATAAGTGGGATTGACAGATTTAGCAAATAAATATAGAGGACACCAGCTAAATTTGAATTTTGGATGAACATAGAATAACTTTTCAGTATGTCCTCCTGAGGGACATCCCCATATAAGGGATAAGTATGTACCATACTGAAAGTTTTAGGGACATAATAAAAATCATTCACTGTTTACCAGAAATTTAAATTTTACTGGGTACTTGTAATTTTTTCTGGTAATTTTACTAGTAAATGAATCACTCACTTGAGGTGAAAATAGAAAACCAAAATAAAATAATTAGAACTTACGAACCACTGAGCATGCATGTGAGAAATGCTAGTCTAAGGTATCATTTAATTTTCCTCATTTTGTAGACATCTGTGCCTATCCAACATCAAATTATCATTTATATAGAAAAAGACTAAATTGTAATACTGGTTACTATTCAAACAGGCTATGAGTAGTAAAATATTAAAACAAAAATTTCTATAAACTAACCCTCTCAGAGTTGTTGTCCTTTAATTTCCTAATGGTTTTTCTTTAATCACTGTTATACTAGTAGAAAGGAACGTTCATGCAAAACAACAACAAAATAAAGAATATGGCCGGGCATGGTAGCTTACACCTGTAATTCCAGCACTTTGGGAGCCTGAGGCAGGTGGATCACCTGAGGTCAGGAGTTCAAGACCAGCCTGACCAACGTGGTGAACCCCCGTCTCTACTAAAAATACAAAAATTAGCCAGGCGTGGTGGCACACGCCTATAATTCCACTACTCGGGAGGCTGAGGCAGGAGAATCGCTTGAACCTGGGAGGCAGAGGTAACAGTGAGCCGAGATCGTACCTTTGCACTCTAGCCTGGGTGACAAAGGCAAAACATGGTCTCAAGAAAAAAAAAAAAAAAGGCAATTTTGGAGACAAGAGATGACCAGTGAAACTTGTTTTTGAAAAGAGGCACATGATGTGATAAGTATAGATGTAAATGATTGTTAATTAGGTAATTAACATGAAACAATTACATGCCCAGGATAGGGCAAGCAATAGGCAGGAGCTTATTTGGTGGAATAAGGGCAAGATGCCCACATATAACCCCACACTGCCACTGAGGTTAGCATACTGTAACATACAACTTGTCAAAAGGGCTTTAATTTGGATGGTTAGTGAACAGAAGGTAACTACGCAGCTGTGATTTTTTTTTTTAAACTGTAGATCTAAGGTGAACAAAGAGATACAAAGATGAATTCTGGAAAAAGCAACAGCCAGTTACAAAGAAATGGGAGGGTCAGGCAAGCCTGGAATGTTCATTTTCTTCTTCACTTCCTGAAAAATGTCTACTTATCTTTTAGGACCCAATTCCAGTTTTCCTCCTCTGCAAATCTTTCTCAGTCTTTTGTCATCCCATCTGCACAAATTGCTGCAGGCCTGGCTAGTTATTTCTTCTTTAGAACTTCCTGGTATTTTTTATATACCTTTCAGTGCTCCCACATAGCCACTGTCTTATTAGATTGAGTTAGGTGTCCAAATGTCTGTTTTCCCCTACAAGGCAAATGCTATTTGAGAATAGGAGTTGTGTCACTCATAAGGGCACATAGATCCTTCTGAATAAATGCGTAAGTGGTCATGTAAGATACAGGATAGAAATAATCAGACATATAGATCATAGAATTTTACATACAAGATCTTTCATTCAGATACCACTTCTTCATGGTCTGCTTCCCATTGTGAATTTATTTTACACATTTTATTTTTTAAAATTCCACATTTCTTCTTAAGGAGTGGGGGTGAAATCTGATTGAAATGCAATAGAGCATTTTTATTTACAGAGGATTTATACAGACAGAACTCCTCTTAAACAAACCCTCATGAATAAATATAAATCCATGATGTGCCAGGGGTATCCCGTCTTCTCTCCCAGATACCATTCATTTCCAGCTAAAAGGAAAGAGCCCAGTACTCTAGGACAAGCCAAATTCTAAACCCATATATATCAGTATAATGTGAGTACCGCAGAGAGAGCTCCAGGAAGCTAAAGTCTATTTGAGGAGTCTGGAAATTCACACATGAAACAACTGAGGAAGACAGTACTTCTAACTGACAACGAATCAGTTCTTGCTGTATTTTTAGTCCTCTCATACATTCCATTCTTTCTGTTTAATTATAGGTGATCTGTTGTTTCTAAGGCCACACGGAAATACCCTAACACATGTACACATTTCCATGCACATATACCTCCCCACAAACACACACCCCTACACACACACACACCTCTCACTCTCTCCTATACAACTTTGCTTATGTTCTCTAGACTCTGCATTCCTTCCTCTCCCTTGATATACATGCATCATTAGTCTCCAGTATGACCATCTACAAGATTTCCTTGAATATATTCCTCATTGTTTTCTCTTAAAGCCAAAACGTTACATTATATTATCAAACATTTGCTTATGCATTCTAATTATTTTATGTATGCTTATTATTTCCATCTCTATTATTAGAGCTTCAAAGGCAAAGTCTTTCTCTTCTAATCTGCTTTTTCTCACCCTTAATAACACAGCATATATTGCTGTGCGTCTAATAAATGTTCAAGTAATAGGTATTTGAGTAATAAATAAATAAAGAACTAAATAGAAATAAATAGATGTTGAAATGTAAGGATTTCAGGATTTCACCACAAATGAATCATACCGACATTCAGAGAAGCTTTTACCTCTGCCTGGCATTAACCACCACATACTTCAGAAGCTGGACCATAATGCCCTAGGTTTGTTTTATTGCTTCCTGAGTGTTTACCCATATGAAATTTTTTCCTATCCAACTATGTCCCCCAGATTTTAGTTTACATCAATTCAAGAGAATCTGAGTTCTATAATTACTTTCCTATATTGAGAAACATTTTCTATATTTTTAATCCCAGTTGCAAGAATAACATTTCCTTACTTGGAATCACTAGCAAATTATACTCAAGTATAAACTGCTATTCTAAGCTATAAATGAAAATGCTTTCTTGGGTGGATCCGTTGAGATATAAAGAATGGGGTAGGGGCTCTGACAGAAGTATTGTTTAATCATTTATATACTGCTAAATATGTACAGGAAGTGGTGGAACTAAAATCCCCACACTTCCCTCAGACAGAAAATCAGAGGTGATATCTCTTCTTTTAGCACTTCTTTTAATGTAGCTTCAAGCTGTCATCTTATAGTTTGTTCTTATTGCTATTTATGACCATCTGTGTAATCTTTTGTCACATGGGAGTGATCACAGGTAAAGTAAAGGTTTGCAAAAGAAAGTTTCATAATCACAAGACATAATGTTAAAAACTGTCATGCCATGTGTTGTATTTATTTTACTTATTTGTTTTTATTCTAACAAGAAGACCTCAAAGCCTTCACATGAGATTTGTTAGAAAGGGATGGTAGACAAATAATAGAACCAAAGTTAAAAATCCACAGAAAGTATATTTCAATAGCTTCTGTGCTCTTTACTTTGTGCGCTGTCTTTCCTAACAATAGAACAGTAAGACAAACAGAGTTTGAACTAAATCTTTCTTTGATCTGTGATCTATTTTGGTGAAAACAGAATGGAAATAAAAGTTAGCAATTGAAAGTAATGTTTCTTAAATTTTGCCTTTCTATTTATATGGCATAATTGTGTTGTTTAAAAAGATCACATGGATTTTGAATTCAAAGATTTCTTTACATCATTTAAGATTTTGGAAAAGTGAATATAACATTAAAAATTCCATTTAAATACTAAATCTCAAATTTATTATAATTAAAATGTAATTGTGTAATGTATCTTTTAAAATTCATATTATTTTATAATCATAGAAATAAATCATGGTCTATGACGTGGCAAATTAATGCAAAAAACTATGGAAAAATGTCATTGCAATTATACATATTAACATAACACATCTATATCCCATTATGTTTTAATACATTAATTTCAAACATCCATTATGATAGTACTAACAGTAGAACAGCTTAAGTAAAAATAAAAGGTCAAAAGTATATTCTGCTAAAATTATAGATAAAGTCTCTGTAGTAACTGATAGAGGGAAAAGTCTCTCTGAATCAAGTAAAATAATTTTAGCAACCAATAGCCACATCAAAATGTAGTCCAAAGACCCACAGCATCACATTACGTGAAGCCTGTTAGACATGCAGAATCTTGGGCACCACCACAAGCTAATGAATCAAAATCTGCATTTTAGTTGTGATTTGTATGTTCATTAAAGATTGAAAAGCACTGGTCCGTACCTTGAAATCAAAGAACATTCATACCTATGACATGGTCTGGCCCTGAATAAACTTTTGACATTGATTTCCTTTAGTCTTCCTTTGGCATCTCGGGTGCTTACTTGCATGCGACTTCTCAAGGCCAAATCATATCTAGATTGGTCTCTCTATGCATCTTGTCCCTTCTTTGAAATATACCATTTCTAGTTCCCATTCACTCACATGTTCTTTTTTTATGTGACAATGTTAATTGATGTATCTACCTGCTTTGCCTAAGTATGACATCACTCAACAAATATAACAGCAGTAACTTACATTAGCTACATCTTTGGAATTGCTTAATGTCTTAATTTTGGAGATAATAAAATGCCAGGAGCTAGAGTGTTTGAACATATGGGACAGATGTTTTGATATTCCTCCATCTCCCACCTTCATTCACTACTTCAAAGATTTTGGTGCTACCTTGTAGTAAGTCTTAGCCTGTTCAGGCTTCCATAACAAAATATTCTAGACTGGATAACAACAGAAATTTATTTCTCACAGTCCTAGAGGCTGGGAAGTCCAATAGCATGATGCCAACAAATTCAGTGTCTGGTGAGGGCCCTGTTCCTTCTGGATGTCACCTTCTTGCTGTGTCCTCACATGGCAGAGGGGCAAGGCATCTCCATTCAACCTCTTTTGTAATGGCCCTAATTCCTCATGATTTAATCACCTCCTAAAGGTCCAACCTCTTACACTGGCAATGAAGTTTCAACATATATATTTGTGAGGAGATACATTCAGACTATAGTATATAGAAACTATTATTTATAACTTAACATGAAAATTACATGGAGAGCTATTTATCTAACTTATAAAAATCACAAAGCATTTTTTTCTGCATTTGATCCAAATGTTTGCTGCATTTGACCAAAAATCTCAATAGTTTTATTGAGACTTTTGTATGTAAAATGCAGAGAGAGAGAGGTGGCAGGATCAAGCCACATCATAGAAAATAATAAAGCAAAAATTCATCTTGAATTTTGTTTATGGAAGCTTAAAGAGTTTCCAAGCAAAACTCTTTTCCATATTCCCTTTTTACATGAACTGTGGTTACCAAACTCTTTAAACTTCAATAAAAACTTTAATGTCAGATATGACAAGACAAAAGTCTAACACCTTGATTATCCATTTTCTTCAGAACCACTATGGCACATTTCTGACTATAAGTAAAGCCAGTGTCCAACTGCTTCTGCAGAATATAAAGGAAAGACGAGCACACAGAAGGTGCACAATACATGTATGTTTATTGAATCTCCATTTTTACACAGACTTTTCTTTCAGCATCCAGATGATTTTAAGAGTCTGTATGTTTGGTAAAAGAAATATATATTCTGAATACTTCTGAGCACTTTTAGTCTCTAAAATATTTTAAGAAATATCCTATTTTAATCTAAGGAAATTCAACTAAAATAACTGAAAGGCATCCATGCTTTCGTTTGTCTTTTTAGCAGGGAATTTGGTAGAAAGGTGTGTTGACTCATCACCAATGTGATAATGCAGAGCTGAAAAAGGAAGCATTTCATTTTCCATCATGTTGAAAATGATATTGATTTAGGACAAGACTGTCAAACATTACTCAGCTTCCATTGTTGGCCTATCTGGCAGATTGTAGATTTCCAAATTACATGTGAAATTCCACACCGCAAATATATTTTCAAAGTTTTAGGTTGTTACAGATATTAAAAATAAAATATTTACAAGAAATATCTACAAAGTTAAGTTATAGTAACCAAATAATTACATAGACTTCTTAGGTCAAAATATTTGCTAGTTTAACAAACATATCTAAATATTTATTTCTTATGAGATACTCTTTTAGAAATGTTATATTAGAAATATTATGACCAAAAGCTTAAGAATTGCACTGGGCTACATGATTCTTTTTACTAAATTAATATTGCATGACTAGATAAGACCAGTTATTGTTGACTGCTTCGCTAAATCAAATAATCATTGTACTTAACACATCCAGTCAGAATTCAGAATATGTTTCCCTCCATTTAATAACAATTCGATAGCCTATACAACCTGGTACATATCAGTTTGATTAAGCTTTCCTTTAATTTGAATTCTAAAGATAAGTAATTTTGCACACTGTTGTTATTGAGCAAAAACAAATATACATGGAAATGAAAACAGATGTCTCCAATATACTTAATGCCTCAACAGCATAGCAAAACACAACCATCAAGACTATTATTATTGATACTACCATGAACATCTATTGATAAGTATTCAAAATCTAAATCATGCAAAGTAAACCTGATAATCCTCGAGTTTCTAATTTCTCCTATACTCCCATTAAAAAACCCATAAAAATTGAAACTGTTGTTATTGGATTAATTAAGGCATGGGATATAGTCTCATGTGATAACTTTATGACAGTAAGAAGCTATCTATGAAAGAGGCTGAGACCAAGGAAATTTCTTAGGGCTTTTTTTGTTCAATGAAGAGAGAGGCAAGTGTACATTTCTAAGTGTGGAGTATTCCTTTAGTTCATTTCCAATAACTTGATAGGGAGATAGGACTACAGGTCATGTAAAAAGGGAATATTTATATTAGACTGTTATCAGCAAATAAAAAATCTGCTTTGATATATACTATTTACATTCTCTGAGGGCATTCCCAAGAAGTACCTGTTATATGTGTCATATTAATTTTTAAGAGTTTTGGTGGCAGAAATGTTGTCAAATTGATCATTTTGTATAGCTCATTCTTGTGGTTGCCCCTTCAGAGAGGCAAAAAATTGTTTGCCCCAGCCACAGGGTCACATGCCCTATTTGGCAATTCCAGTCTTCCAGGCTAATGAGCCACAAGGCCTCCTGGGCTCAGGTTCTGGGTTCATCTATTTCTGATGTAAGAGAGTTTGCATAGCTGCCAATAAACCAGAAGAATGCCAATTTGGTCTTAGAATACATAGAAAATTAAGGAGTCACATTACACAATAAAAAAATCTTGCCTGTCCAAATAATTTGACCAATATTAATATATTAGTACATTTTAAATCATTCATATTTATATGCACACGTGATTAAAATTCGTTAATATATTGTTCTTCATTTCTCTCCTTGAATTTAGAGCTTAAACTGCAGATGATGGATGAAAATGATTATCCCGGCCGGGCGCGGTGGCTCAAGCCTGTAATCCCAGCACTTTGGGAGGCCGAGACGGGCAGATCACGAGGTCAGGAAATCGAGACCATCCTAGCTAACACGGTGAAACCCCGTCTCTACTAAAAAAATACAAAAAACTAGCCGGGCGAGGTGGCGGGCGTCTGTAGTCCCAGCTACTCGGGAGGCTGAGGCAGGAGAATGGCGTGAACCCGGGAGGCGGAGCTTGCAGTGAGCCGAGATCCCGGCACTGCACTCCAGCCTGGGCGACAGAGCGAGACTCCGTCTCAAAAAAAAAAAAAAAAAAAAAAAAAGAAAATGATTTTCCCATATCATTTTCTATACATTCCAAATTTTCTTTTTTTTTTTAAAATTTATTTATTATTATTGTACTTTAAGTTGTAGGGTACATGTGCATAACGTGCAGGTTTGTTACATATGTATACTCGTGCCATGTTGGTGTGCTGCACCCATCAACTCATCATTTACATCAGGTATAACTCCCAATGCAATCCCTCCCCCCTCCCCCCTCCCCCATCCCCATGATAGGCCCCTGTGTGTGATAAATTTTCTAATAAGAACACGTTTTATTTGAATTAGAAAATCAAAAGTCTTGGAAGAATCAAAAGTAATTTAGAAATGACTTTTGCCCTCAAGGGCTTTAAAAGTTTTTTGAAGAGATAATAAATGAACTTAAAAAATGGTGATACAAGGAAGTATACAAAAAGTGCCACTACATACTGAAAACAAAATATTTAATTTTTTGAGGGGTTGTGTGAGGTGATGGTGGAAATGATCTTTCTATCTGTTGATTAAAGTTTTCATGTATAAGTTTTCATTTAAGTTGTTCCTAGAAGGAAGGAATGGTAGAAAATCTGAGCAAATTTCTCTAGAAACAAAGGACATATTCCTATATATGTTATTTTACATAATTCATGAGGTTTGAACAGTTCAAAAAACCCAAATGGACTCTAAATTGATAAATTCTTCCCTAGTCAAAAAGAATAGTTTGAAAAAAAATAAATAAATAAAAGGCCGGGGGGAGGGTGGGGGGGAGAAGAATACATTAGGGACAGAATTTTTGAGTCTACAATGCCAAGCTAGTGTTTATACATTGTTCAACTGACAGTAAAGAATCACCAAAGTTTTCTAAAAGGGAATTTAGATATAATATACTATAGGCCACCAGCTGGTATGTGATAAATCTGAGGTGGAAGGTAGAGCTATCAGATTCAACATCTGTCCTCTTTCAGACCCAACACAACGCCTCTCTGTGCTCAACAAATAATAAAATGTTGCTGTTTTTCTTGAAATGTGGTAGCCAACTTCCAAGATAGCCACTGATAATCCACACCTGTAATATTCGGGCTCTATCTAGGCCTTCTCCGCATTGAAGCAGGGCTGGTCTGTAAGGCTAATAAAATATGAAGGAAGTGACAGTATGTGATTTCTAAGTCTGGGCCATAAAGACATGCAGCTTCTGCCTTGATTTCTTGGGTTTCTTGCTCTAGAGGAGGTTAGCTGCCATCTTGTGAGGATACACAAGTGGCTCCATGGAGAGATTCATTTGTAGAAGGATGACCTTTTCTAGCCAAGTTGCCAGTCACATCAGTGAATCACTTTGGAAGCGAATCTTCCAGCACTAGTCAAGTCTTTAGTTGAGTGCAGTATCAGCTGACATCTGACTGCAACCTCAAGAAAGAATCCAAGCCTGAACCACTCATAGAAATTTTTCTCAAATTCCTGACCTATAGAAGCCATGAGATATAAGAGACGATTATAGTTGTTCGAAGATACTACATTTAGGTAATTTATGAGAGTGAAGCAATAGATAACTAATACAAAAAGGTCCCAGCCATCAACTCAACTGGGAGTTCTACTAGACAAAATATTATTTTGGAAAATTAGTGCAACTGTGTGCACTATGTGTGCAGTATTGACACACATTCCATTATAGGTAGAATAACAGTGTGTGGTATATTACTTCTATCACATTATAGTTAAGACTATTATCTAGAGATATACAACTATTTTGCAAACTACTAGCTTCATTTTAGAGAAGCAGCAGAGGCAGGACACTGAAGTAGATTAACCTGTTTTTAAATTTCAGCTCTTCCACCTATGTGAGTAAATCTCTTCACATCTTCACACTACTTGTGAGTGCGAAGCTGCCCTACTTACCATCACAAAAAAGGATCCTTGGGAAAAACCAAACTCAAAGAAGCAAATGTCTGTAAAAGTCTAAAACAAATATAAAGAGCACGTGGCAAAAAAAAGAATGCAGATTTTGGCCAGGTGTGGTGGCTCATGTCTGTAATCCCAGCACTTGAGAGGCTGAGACAGGCAGATCTCTTGAGGTCAGAAGTTTGAGACCAGCCTGGCCAACATGGTGAAACCCTGTTTCTACTAAAAATACAAACATTAGCCGGGTATGGTGGCAGAAGCCTGTAGTCCCAGCTACTCAGGAGGCTGAAGCTGGAGAATCGCTTGCACCCAGGAGGCGGAGGTTGCAGTGAGCTGTGATAGTGCCATTGCACTCCATGCTGGACAACAAGGAGATTCTGCCTCAAAAAATAAAAAATTTAAAAAAATTTTTTTTAAAATCATATTTTAAGAAATCTGAGTTCAACTCTGTACTCTACTATATATTATTTATGTGACATTGGACAAGTCAGTCGTTCTAAATTTCAATTTATTACCACTCTATTCAGAAAAGTAGGAAAGTACTATGAGACTTAAATTGATAATATATGGGACAGTGCCCAATATGTTGCTTGTTACAGAGTAGGCTTTGTAAGTATTTCATTTGACTTTAAGTTATTTTGGTTTTATTAAGTTGAAAACTGGTGGAGATATTTGTAGCCTAGTGATCATCAAGTGTAGATGATCTGCAGACCCCTGAAAACTGAGAAAATTTAAAGAACCCATTGCTGACTAAAGATGTTGACAACGATATTAGGTGAAATCCTGGGAGCCAAATTTTAATACAAATAACAAATGTTATTTGAGTGCCTTGTATATGTCAAACATTTTATATTCATTATTTCATTTAATCTTCATAATAACCTTATGAGGTCAGGATTGGCATCTCCATTTCACAAATGAAGAAACTAAGACTAAGAGATGATGTGTAAATTTTGATAAAGTCAAAGTCTATTAGATTCAGAAGCAGGAGTGCATCTTGCTAGAGAAAACTACAATAAGAGTAAAAATGAGAATTTGTAGAGAAATCCTAGGAATCAGAAGAAGATGGGCATACATCACAACGAGGAACAAAGAAGCCAAGAAGGAAGAAAGAGTTAAGAAAATAAAATAAAAAACCTGTAGGCAGAAAGAGAGATATAAGATAAATCCTTGAGATGCAAGTAAAGGAACTTTGCTTCATAAGTTCACCTGTAGATTTCCTTTAAAGCTAATCAGTACACTAAAATCATGTTTTATAGGCTGATTTTTGTGATAAGTTATTGAGACCCTAAAGCTTTGTAGTTTCACCTCATTAGGACACAGTCCTCTCATCTCCTAGATGGACATGATCTTTGAAGGAGTCAACCTTTCACATGTTAGCTTACATAAAATTTTCAGTATAGGGTCTGAAACATATCATCTGCTTAACACTAGATTCTTATTAAATACTATTTAGGACATTTAAAGTGTATTTATTTAAATATCTCTAAGAGTTAGTATCTCTATGGAGTAAATATCTCTATGAAGTAAGTATCTCTATAAATTCAGCACGAAATAAATTTGGTTTCAATATTCTACACAAACAAGATACCTGCATAGTATAATGATACTATGTAACAGTTCTGTCTAATCCAAATCAATGAAATTCTTGACTAAGCTACAAATAGCATAGGAATGAAAAACACTTACAAATTAAAAAAGATCACAAACCTATGTCTCCCATATCTCAAATAACATAATAATTACTGCAAGTTTTTCTCTTTCTCTATTTTTCAAAACATTGACTAGAAAAAATGTTTTATCAAATAAGATCACATTTTTCTATAGGAAACATAATGTAAATCTAGATTTCTTGAGAGTGAATTTTAGATACTTTAAAATAATAAAAAACACCTACAACTATAAAATATTGTAACAATTTAAGTTATTGGAATTATATATGAATTATTTAAAATTATCAAGTGTGTTTAAAACTTCGATTACATTAGAAAGCTACTGTGCTATTTATTTAAAACATGTAAGTATGACACCATTCTATATCATAAATTAGACCTAAAATGTATATGTTAGCTGTCAAATCAAACGTTTAACAACATTTTTCTTGCTCTTTCAGAATGTAAATGAGTCTTTTGCACGATTTGGATAATTTAAATCATATTGAAAAGCTTCCCAGTTAAGATTAAATGACTATTTTTTTCCTTTGTTGAATTTCTCTGTAGAAAGCAAAATAATTCAAAAATCACTCCAGAGTTGTTCCTTAAAAAAAAATAGCCTGCAATTCTCAACTGTTTCCATAGATGGAGAACTCATGCACGAGTAAGCAGTCAAAGGTAAGGGAATGAAAGGACCCAAATCTCTACATTTATGTGTATCTGGATGTGTGTGTTTAATGTCACTTATAATAATCATCTTTCAATATTCATATTACATTAAGAATACATTATGAAAAAAGTCTCTGTCTTTCTAGTCAGTCTCCTCCCTACTGTGTCCTCCTGCTTTAGAATTCATTCATTAGAGGCATTCCTCTTTATTTGCACCTAATATGTTCCAGAAAATGGGTTTGATAGTAAATTTTCAGATAGTGAGAGTCTGTGTTTCAATATTTTAAATGGGAAAAAAATAATAAAGAACTTAAAGCCTATCCGAAAATCTTGAACCAATTTCATTGAACATGACTAAAATCTTCTTAAACATACTTAACAATTCACCAAGGTTTTTTGCATAATGTAAAGCATTTAGGACACTAATTGCCTAATTATTTAATGATTAATGAGCTTAATGAGCTTACGTATTTTGTCTGAAGTTAACAACAATACACTAAGGTATTGAATACTTTTTCTTCTATACTGCAACAAATATGTAATATAAATGTACCTAATGTATTAGAATATGTTAGAAAGGTGAATCACCTACTCTCTACAAGGAGCTTTTGCACTTTCACATAAGCATTTACATGTAATAATTTGGGGAAATAATAATGATAATGCCCAAGTTTGAACAAGGGAAACAGGGGACTCCATCTTGTTGGGAGAACTGCTAAGATACCCCTGCAGCACGCTCCACCTTTATGTGTAAACAACTTAAACGTTTCGCTCTCAATGGCTGCAAGTTTGTTACGGTGAGTTTTCAATTAAACTATAAATTTTCTGTAAATGTTTTTTGAAAAATAATATAGCTTAAAGTGAAAACATCACACACTAATGTTATTATTTTATTATTAACACTTGATAGTTCTTTTCACTTTCACTCCTAGCTGGGTGGGATTTTGTTATAGTTAGCTGTCCCCTAACATCCATTCTTTCTCTCTTTCATAGCAAGATAGCCTATCATTCTACTTGAGGATAAAACTGCTTGGAAGAAAAGTTGTATTCCCAAACTCTCAGTATATGCAGGTATGGCCATGGGGCCACTTTTTAGTCAATGGGATATGGGCCAATGTACTACGTACAATTTCTGGGACTTATTCCTCAAAGGTGAGGGTGAGTTCTATATTCTCCCCTTCCTGCTTTCTGATGGCTCCATGCAGACCTAGCTGTATACCAGCAGTCACATTGAACCATGAGAGAGCTTGAGAATGAAAGCCACAAACAGGGGAGTAACAGGACAGGAGAGAAGCCTGAGCTCTGGACCTGGTGAGGCACCACACACTTCCTACTATATTCTTGTTGGACCTGAGAGAAAAGTAAATTTTGATCTTGTTATTTGGGGTATTCTGTTGTTATTATTACTATCAGACAAATATAACCCCAACTGACACTGTGTTCTTTCTTTGTGCACTAGGTATACTGGGCTTAAGTTTTACACATAACTTACTACATGCTGCTACAATTATTTATTCATCTTGATAAGGACCTCAAGGACAGGGACTGCATTCTATTTACCTTTGTAATCTCCAAGCATATGGAAAATAGTATAGATTTGATAAATGTTTAAAAAAGAGTTGTTGTATACCAAATTGAGTATATCACTGGCAAGTACTGTTCATCAACATCTGTCAGTTTCAATACCCAAACCCCTATAACAGCAGTTTGAAAGTTTCTAGCATATTTGCATGAAACAACAAGTTCTTTCAACATAAACATGTGAATTCTTTGATTTCAATCAAAGAAACAAATTTATTAAGATTATTGTTTTAAAAAATTATGGTTTCATATAGAATGCCTTCTTGGAGGGAGAATTAAGAGACAATTTCAATCTAAAGTGAGCCAACTCTTTATGATGAAATATGGGGCAAGATCATTAACTTTTATCTATCTACGGGCACGTTTTTATGAATGTAGCCAAATTAGAGTGCCTGAATCATCTATTCTATCACATTCACTACAACTTTAGTTAGAAAATGGATCTGGACTATCTTATAATTAAAAGAAAACAGATACAATAATCAGTACAATATCACATATAGCAGGTGCTCAGTGATAGCATATTAAAATAGTGGTAGTATTCTTACAGGCTTTAGTTTCAGAAAAGAATGATTACATTTAAAAATATGGGTAAATTGAGTCAGATTCCTAACTGGGGTCTGGGCATCTTTCTTGCACTCTTTTAGCCAGTCTAAGCCATGTTCTCCAACTTGCTTCACTAAAGTACCCTTTGTGAATTCCCAGCACTAGTCCACTAAAGAGACAGTAGTTCTTTGCCATGTGTTATTGTTCTTTGTGAATTTCATGGGAAGATTAGTCCAACATTTCTGACTTTTCCAGCCACAAACCATCAAACACCATTGAAATATCAAGTGCACTGTAAATGGAGACATAAAAGGGGAGCGGGAATTGACCAATAGATGGAACGAAGGAAGGAGAGTGAGAAGACCCCTAGCAGGTAGTGAAGACTCTGAGGCATGAAAGACTTTGGCACAACAAGGCAGCAGAAGGAAGGCAAGGGCTGCTGGTACATGGTGCAAAGAGGCTAAGTGGGTCAAGGGCTTGAGTTTAGATCATGGCTTTCCAAACAATTGAAGACGTTTTCACAAACATAACACCAATAGGCTTTAAGCAGAAAAAAACTACGCGATTTTAAAGGTTTACTTTGGCTATTGTGCAAACTATTTGAAAAGGATTTTGCAATGCAGATACTTTATCGTCTCTAGTACCTCAAAAGAAGGTAGGACAAACTTGCATCATAGAATGTTATCATTATAGTATTAGTAGCAATTATTAATTAATACGAATTGACTGCTATATTAAGAAGAGTAAGAACTGACTATATGTAGAACTAACTTTGATATGTTATTCCAAATAAGTGTAATTATTGTTATTTTTAAATAAGAAAACAGACTCCGAGAGGTTGAGTGACTTGTTGTGGAAGTGATAGAGGAGGATTTGAACCGCAGTTTTCTGCCTCTGAAGCCTAAGCTCTTTGGGGTGTTCTTACATCAGTTCTCAGAGTTATAGAATATCTGGTATAGCTTGGCAAACAAGACACGCCCCCAATCCTCAAGGATCTTAGAAGACAATAGTGAACACCACATTAGGACCAAGCATCTGGGCAATATATGTAAATTCACATGCCTATGTGGGGAAAAAAACTACAATTAACCAGACTTCAAACTAAACTGATAAAATGCCATCACTCTCATCCCCCTCCAAAGACATAGGACCCACATTCCCACAGAGCCAAGATTCAGCACAGAAACCAAGAAGTACGTGAAAAGAAAATATATATAAATAATTTCCTAGTTCCTTTAGTCAGATTATCAGGATGAAATAATTTTCCAGAATGTTAAGTCTACAGCCATTCAAATTACATTACAAAAATCCAAAATATAAATTCACATTTTGATTAGTCTGTGTTTTGCATTATCTCTATCACAAATTCCCTTAAATAGAAAATGTAAAAGGGTTTTACTATAGTGATCACTATAACACCTGCAAAGGTTTTTATATATAAGAAAAGATTGTCACGTTATTCATAACGTGACAATGTCACATGATTTTCTCCTTTTAATTTTCTTATCTGATCCTCACTTGAGCACTGGCAAGTGAACACAGTAAATATTAGTGACCTCATTTGCTGACCAAGGTTTGTGTTGACTGCAATCTATAAAGGGATCTCAGATATCACAACAGTTTAGTGACTAAATAAACTTCTAAAATTGAAAGCCAATTATACTATACTGACAGCACAAGTATACATGTACAAACACCTACAAATCTGATTTCATTCAAAATTCATATAAATATTTTCATCCAATGGGTTTGGAGTTACCATACCTCAAATGTGAAGTAATACCACATAAGGATTTTTCAGTATGAAAATATAGTGAAAGCCATAAGGTTTGCACTTGTCTTACAAGAACTCCATGATACATCAACACAGGGCAGGAATCACACTACCACCTCTTAGTCAATTTCTTATCTAATCAAGCAGGTTATCTAAAAAGCCAGTGGAGGCCTTCTTCCCTAATGACTATGATTGTGCATTCCAACTCAGCATCTTTTTTAACATCCGTTAAAATGTTGAGCACTATGGTTTACAATATGGCACATAATTCATTGAAATTATAAATTTTACATTCTTGAGGAGAATATCTGCTTAATCAAACAATGATTTCTATATTGCTGAACAAAATGGCCAAGTCTCAGTCTTAATCTGCTCACTGTCTTCCTTGAGACACTTTCACTGGCTTCCAGGTTACTACACTCTCTGGGTTTTCTGCCTTTCTCTCCAGCCTCTAAATGGAGAAATGTCCCCATGGCTCATACCTGGGATCATTGCTATTTTCTCCCAATACTCTCATCCTTGGTTATCTTCCCAGCCCATGGCTTTAAATGACATCTGTATCCTGATAAATTTCAGTATATCTATCCAGCTCAGACATCTTCCTAAACTCTAGATTTGTGTATACAAATGTCTATTCTATATATCCATCTATGATGTTTAATAGGCACCTCAGATTTATCTTGTCTAAAATCAAGCTATTGATATTTCAACCTCCACCCCTACCAACACACACACACACACACACACACACACACACACACACACACACCCATGTAAATCCGTTTCTTTAAAAGTCTTCCCCATCTCAGTAAATGGAAACTCCATTTTTATGTTTGTTGAGACCAAAAAAACTTAATTATTCTTGACTCTTTTTTCTTACACTCCATTTTTATTGGAATCCTTTCAATTCCACTCTGAAAATTCTTCAATTCGACTCTGAAAATCCTTTCAATTCTACCTCCAAAATATATCTAGAATTCAACTAATACTTAAAACGTAGGCTGCTACTACGCTTAGCAAAGTTATTGCCTCTCATCTATATTACTTCAATAGCCCTCAAGTAATATCCTTGTTTCTAGCCTGCACTCTTATGGGTTATGTTTAGCCCAGCAGCTATAGTGATATGGTTCAAATGTACCTCAGATCATATCACTTCTCAGGCCAAACTTTTCACGTGTCTCCCTACTTCACACAAAGCAGAATCCAAAGTGCCTCCATTGGCTGATAAAGATCTGCCATTTGAAACCTCTTTGGCCTTGATTCTGCTGTGAGCACACATGGCTCCCCAGTGATCCAAGCACAGTTCCATTTTGTGGATATTGCACTTGTATGTCCTTCTGCCCAGAATGGCTCACACACAATTCTTTCAGGTTGTTACTGAAATGTCGCTTTCTTACACATTACTGCAATATTGTGGCAATACTCCCTGCCCCATTCTCTTTTATTTTGAAATTTTTCTCCTTAAGTATTTTTGAAAATTGAACTGCATCTATTTATCATGACTCTTCCTTAATAGAATTTATCTTTCTTATTCACTACTGTATCTCAAGAATCGAGAACAGTTTCTGATACATAATAAATGCTCTGAAATATTTTTAAATAAATAAACATTTGCCAACATTGTGATGCACTGTGTACATCCACCATGCTAATGTTTTTACCTTACTTTATTTTTAATATCAGTTCTCCATTGTGTGTATTATTTCTTATTTAAAATAAAAGAATTTGGCTTTTTCATATCCAATTGGTAAAATGGAAAGAATCACATCTACAGAGGTACTGTACACCATCTCAAGAAGCAAAGTATAGTTTTTACCAAACCACCATAATGGCATTTGTGTTATTTTCAAAAAAGCAAATTATTACTACCACAGTTTTCACTGGCAATATATTTCAGCCTTAATGTGCTCCCATTAAAATGAAATTTATGTATTAATAATTGAACCAAAATACGTAAATATTAAGATAGAGCAGGGATAAAAATAGGGAATAAACACTAACAGAAAGAAATGGCAGCATGTCCTGTTACATCAGTTACAGAGAATTTGATTAGGTATTTCTCCAAAGAAGATATATCACGGCCAATAAACACATGAAAGGATGCTTGACCTTATTATTCATTAGGGATTTGCAAATAAAACCACAATGAGATATCACTTCATACCCACTAAGATAGCTAAAATCAAGATGACTGGTAATGACAAGGCAAGGATGTGGAGAAACTAGAAACCTCATTCATAGCCTGTGGGTTTATAAAATGATGCAGCCACTTTGGAAAACAGTTTGTCCGTTCCACAAAATGTTAAACATAGAGTTACCACATGACTATTTATATGTCAAAAAAAAATTGAAAACAAATGCCTACACAAAAACCTGTACATGAATGTTCATAGCAACATTATTTATGATAGCCAAGAAGTGGAAATAACCCAAATGTCCAACAACTGATGACTGGATAAATAAAAGTGGTATATCCATATAATGGAATATCATCCAGCAATAAAAAAGAATGAAATACTTGTATGTGCTCCATGCAACAATAAGGATGAACCTTGAAAGATTATGCTAAATGATATGGTTTGGCTGTGTCCCCAACCCAATCTCATCTTGAATTGTAGTTCCCATAATCCACATGTGTCATGGGAGGGAGCAGATGGAGATAACTGAATCATGGGGGTGGTTTCTGCCATGCTGTTCCCCTAATAGTGAGTGAGTTCTCACAAGATCTGATGGTTTTATAAGGGGCTTCCCCTTTTGCTTGCCACTCACTTCTTCCTGTTATGTGAAGAAGGACATGTTTGCTTCCTTTTCCACCATGATTATAAGTTTCCTGAAGCCTCCTCAGCCATGCTGAACGGTAAGTCAATTAAACGTCTTTGCTTTATAAGTTACCCAGTCTCGAGTATGTCTTTATTAGCAGTGTGAGAATGGACTAATACACTAAGTGAAAAGAAGTCAGACATAAAAGACCATATATTGTGTGATTCCATGTATGTAACATGTCTAGGTTCAGCAAATCTATGGAGATAGGAAGTAGATTGGTGGTTACCAAGGATTATAAAATATATGGGGAACAATTGTGAATAAGTATGTATTTTCTTTTTGGGGTGATGAAAATGTTCTGCAATTACATAGTGGTGAAGGTTGCATAACTCTGTGAATAAACTAAAACCAGTGAATTGCACACTTTAATACAGTGAATTTTATAGTATATAGATTATATATCAGTAAAGATGTTATTTTAAAAGAAGACTACTGAGTTTAAGCTTTCCTAAATCTAGTATTTGAAATGAAGGAGAAATTGAGCCAATAAGTAAAATGACAGACCTAGCCTTATAAATGTCATTACTGTCTCCTTAGGCAAACTGCTTGCCCCTCGTCTGGATTCTCAGGACACTCAGTCCATATTTTCACATAACAATCACAGTATATTGTCATCATATGTTCACAGGTCAGTGTTTTTCATTTCTCTAGATACTTGTAAGGGTCACATATTTTGTCTTACACTATCTACATAGCCATGGCATTTAGCACAGTTAACATATACACTGGTCATTTAAAAGATGGTTGGTGAATAAAAGGTCAGAATAATCAGAAATAGAGTAAAAAATATTCTTAATTATAAATCCTGTACTTATTATGACATAATATTTATAAATTATATTGCTGTTCTTTTCATGGGCAAAGACCGGTGTTCAGAGATTTGTTAGCTATCTCCAGATAGGCCTAGGCAATATTGGGGTTTTTCCTGGGCATTCTCTAATAGGTCTACTTGGCACAATATACGTGTGATTGGCACACAAATACATGAATAGATTTATATAGTTATAGTGCTTGAAGGGACTTTAAGAGTCATTGTGATAAAATCCACCCTAGCAATGTTTAAGAAACCAAAAACGAAAGTAGTGGTTTGCACAGTGTCACCCACATAGACATAGTGAGAGGCATAATTTAAACACAGGTGTCTTGATTCCAAATGCAGTGATGCCTTTGCAAAACATGCCCTAAGATCAAATAACCCTGGAATGCATACTTTCACAAAATGAATGCTCTCAACATACAATTTAATCCAAACACCTCTGATTTATCGCCTGAGCCCACAATACCGGAAATATAGCAGAGCGGTCTTTGCTAAGACATAATTTAAGTCATGTGATTCTCTTACTTAAAGGTCTCAAAGGCTTCACATCACATTCCAAATCCAATCTAAATTCTTCACCAATGCCAGGCAGTTTCATTATAACTTTGCTGTGTACATCTCTCCACCCTCACCTTGTGGCACCATCCTTTTGAGCACTCTCAGGTCCTCTTAGGTCCCACCATGCATCAAGTTCTCTTCAATGCCTCAAAACATATGCCCATGTTGCTTTTTTCCCCCACAAGCACCACTTCTGTTATTTGTTTTTAATGACTAGTTATGAATCCTTCAAGTCTCAACTTTAATGTTATCTTCCTAAATAGGTGCTTCTTGAAAACCCTAAGTTGCAATGGAATGAATGTTTGTGTCCCCTGCAACATTCATATGTGGAAATATTAATCCCCAATAGGATAGTATTATGAGGTGGAACCCCTGGGAGGTAATTAAGTCATGAGGGTGGAGCCCTTATGAATGGAATTGGTGCCGTGATAAGAATAGACACAAGAGAGCTTGCTTCCTCTCTCTGCTCTCCACCACTTGAGAGCGAAGCAAGAAAGCCATCTGTAAACCAGGAAGCAAGCCCTCACTTCCAGAACCCAACCATGCTGTCACCATTATCTTGGACTTCCACCCTCCAAAACTGTGAAAAATAAATTTTTGTAGTTTAGTAGCCAACCAATCTATCATAATTTGCCATATCGGCCTGAATTTACTAAGACATCAGTCTTTCCATTTACTATATCTTGTGTTACATTGATAGAACTACGATTTCATAAATATCTCATTTACTTGTTTTCTGAACTATATTTTGCCTCCCACTAATCTATATGTACCATGTCAGGAGAGATCAAACTATCGAATTCCTTACTTTGTCTCTAGTATTAAGCTCAGAATAGCCATCTAGCATGTTTTTTTAGTTGAATAAGTAAATATTGTTAAAAACAGCCTTCTTTACCAGCACAACAGGACCGTGAATTCCAGAAGTACTGTAATAGAGGCAAGTCAGTGTCTTTCCTGGTACCTGATTATGGTTCTAATCTACTTACTTGCCTGAATTTAAGGGAAAGCAAATACAATTTTCTCAAACAGCAAATAATTTTTAAGCTAAAGTAAGTAACCTGTTTCCCAGCAATTGATTAATCAGCAAATACTTACTGATCAGCTCTGTATTAATTCCTAAGTGGTAAAGAAAAGGAAGATGATCTCTAGCCTCATTCCTCAAATTGCTTAAAATTGAATTGAAGAAAAAGAACAACCATTGTGAACAGTTAATTAAAAGTACACAGCTATATTCAGCAGGTGACTTGACCACTTTTGTTGGAGACATACACTTGGGACACAGTCATATAGCAGGGATAATTTAGGCAGAGAGTCTAGGTAAATTCTTATCATACAGACAGACACACAGACCCCACACACACACACACACACACACACACACCTGCAAGCAAAACTGTATATCTGATAACTTTATTATTTTTGTTTTTCAGAAACCCATGACTTGCTAAATCTGATAACTTTAGTAAGCTGAAAATTAGGTGTCAGTAAAAATAGAAAGGAATAGTGAGGAAGACAGCTGAACTGTCATTCATTCATTCATTCGTTCGTTCATGTATTCATCCACTCAGGCAAGTAGGAAGGCATTCTGTGAAGTGCTATGGGGAATAAGACAGTCATGATCACTGCCCTATGGAACTTAAGATCTGATACCAAGAAATACAGAAAAGGAGAGTATTTCAGGAAGGAAAAGTTTAAGTAAGGGTGCCAAGTGTTACAGAAATATTAAGAACTTAGGCAAGAAAAGGGCCATAAGATCTGACAATGAAGAGATCTCTAAGCACATCAGGGTGTCGATGAGATCATTCCCTCTATACCCAACCTATCACAGTCACCCCCATAATCACCTTAAGAGTTATTTTGAGTCCTCCCTCCTCTCTCCCCTACTTCAGCCATTGAGTTGTGGTAATTCTCTTATAATCTGGCCACCCTGTAAGCTGACCCTGTGGAGAAAAGATAAAAACGGATGTTTCATTAGAGGCTAGAAAGCATATCTGTGACCCCACTGGTGCGGGAGATAGAGACAGAAGTAAGGAGACTAGCAGTTTCAGACACACAGGTTCTGCTATGTAAAAGGACAATTACTCCACTGAGTCTTTATTCCTTTATGGGATTTCTGATATGGGATTTAGCCATTTTCTTTCATTGGATGAAAGGGTAAACAGCACTCCAGGTGAGTTCTATTTTTTTCCTGTACTTCTGATTTTCAACTTCATCTACTCATCACTCATCCTACCCAGTCCTATTTTTGTTACATCCTGCCTGATCCTGCCCTGAGTTCCCTGTTCACACAGCTTTGTGGGTTTCACAGGCATCACTAGTGATCTTGTTTCTGAATGCACAAGCTTTCTGCCTTTGCTCAGTGAAATCCAGCTTTGTCACTGCCACCTCCTCAGGATGCCACGCATGCTTCCCTGCCTGGGATGATGTGCTTATAGGAGCACTGTGGCAGCGTCTGCACACTCCCACCCCATACAACTTTGGTCTTTTGTTCTCTCCGGTCCCACTGAGGTATTTTTAAACATTTTATCTTTAGGATGCTATTTTGAACCTTTTTTTCCCCCTTTCCAGACTTCTGGAGTATTGTTGGCCAAGTGTGACAATAATGGTTGCCTCAGCTGCTGCATCACCTTTCATATGCTGTACATTTTAGAACTTTGGAATTTTTTTGCTAATAACATCTTTTCCTCCTGTTGGAGCCTTAGTGACAGCTGCTCCCAGGACAGAGTTCAAGCAACTTTTAAAAACGTTCTCATACTTCCTATTTTTTGACATTTTTTTCCTTTATGTTCTTAACCTACTGCCATTTGTAACTTTTTTATAAGTAATAACTCAGCATGCATTTAACAGCAAGATGGACTGGTGAGAGCCAGAAAATGGAGTGTGAGATCTCTCATCTTTGGCTTTCTTACCAACACAGTGGCAAACTTTAACAAACTTCTCTCCTACCATGTCCTTAGTTTTAACTTAACGACTTTTTAAAGTCATTTGAACAGCTTACATTATAGAGATGTGAAGATAAAATGAACATTTTAAGCTCTTTTGAGGATTTCCATATCCTCATCCTCATCACTCATTCACTTATTTACTTTGTGGAATGTTCTGTACCACATTTTAAGCAGAATAAGATCCTTCCGCTATCCAAAATATCAGATGGATGTCCCTGGTTACGGATAGTCAGGAAACCTCAAGGAATACAAATTCATTAAAATTTAGCCCTAGAAAACTATTTATACTGCTGTAGACAACTATAATATGTAGGGTTTGATACAATATACAATCAAAATCAGTATTAGATTAGTCAAAGTTTTAGTCTATAGTAACCTATAGGAATAAATGCTTGCCTTTCTCCCATCCTTCTTTATGTTTATTATTTAGCAAAACTTTGTTGTTTACATAATACTATCACATTAGATATTATTCCTTCCCTAACAAAGAGCACATTCAGGTGTATATGGGGCAGGGGGGTGAGTAGAAAGAAGAGAGAAAAAGGTATCAGTAACAATAAATAGTAATATAATTAGTTCTGAAATGGTAACATGTCCAAGAACGGTGGATCCATACAGAACAAAATGCCAATTATGAGGATGAGATTATATGTGAACTGCAATCTAATGTTTAAGTAATATTTTTCATATATGGAAGAATGGAAATGCATTTCAGGACAAGAGAAGAACAAAGTAAAATATATCAATGTGTAAGAATGCACAAGGATGAAGACCAGAAGAGCATGATGAGAATGTGCAGTGAGGCTGGGGCAACAGAATGCCTGGAAATGTAGTGTATGGTCAGGCTCTAGAGAGTCATATACAGTATGCTAAGGAGATCAAGTTTCCTCCTTTAGGTAATTCTGATATTTTCAGCTTCAGATAATGAGTGAAATTGATGACCTTAATTGAATTGAGAAACAGTGACTAGAAGCAGAGAATATGAATTTTACACAGGTGTTTTAAATTTAGGATGACCGCAGACTATGACGACAGCAATATTTAGTTGACAGAATGTACAACATAATGTATCTCTACATGTGCAACATAATAGTAGTAAAAAAAACATTTGAGAAGTGGGCAGAAGAGGCTTGACAGAAAAAGACTTTGAGGGAAGGATTATTGAGGAGGATGTGGGAAAGTTAATAGCTGTAAAAGTAATGAGAAGAGAGAATTTCATAAAAGATAGGACTATAAACACTGGAAAATGTCCAAAGCTGAGGAAGTCTCATGACAATAAACATAAAACAGTTAGATTTGGTAACTGGAAATGTATTTGTGGCTAGAGGGGGCAGCCTTGAATGCAGTGGCAAGAGGAGCAGTCAAACTTTAAGGCTTTAGAAGCAGCCCTCCCTTTGATGAGGTGTGATAGAAAAGATAAGGAAGATAGAACAGCAGGAGAAGTGGGGTAGATGCATTAGGGAAAGGCTCATCCACTTGTTTATTTACAAATGATAAGATTATTTAAGTGTGAGTTGTAGAAAAGACTGTAGAGAAGAGAAACAGAAAATGAAAGAATGTAGTAGCAATCACCATACTGAGTCTCAGAGGTGATAAACTTATTAGTCATTTATTTTCCAAAGACAGTGTTATAAATCTGCTAGATATGCTTGAGGAATATATTTATGTAACTTGAAATTTTGCCATATCTTGAGCTCAGTTGATAAAAAATAAATTACCTACAGGAGAAAATTTGGGTTGTTATTTTATACTATATCCCAAGAACTCTCTGTATCACTTGTGAATCAGGATATGTTTTT
Organism: Macaca mulatta; assembly: GCF_049350105.2. NCBI lineage: Eukaryota > Metazoa > Chordata > Mammalia > Primates > Cercopithecidae > Macaca > Macaca mulatta. Next base: position 113,620,522 of record NC_133409.1, read on the forward strand.
CCACTTGATTTATAAGATTTATTGATATCATATAAGATTTATGTTATTAATATATCATATCATATACTGATATCCAAGAAGGACAGGGTAAATTGAAAGTTTACACTGTTCTTTTTCCCTCATTTGATCCATTCTCAGAAACTGATTAAAATGAACCAATTAGAGAAGAAAAGTTCATCAATGCTAAAAATAATGAACAACAGATTAATACCTTAAATTTTGAGAACTACCTGTTAGAGAGTATTTCAATCTAAAGTGTAATAAGATGGTGGAATTTGACATTCAACTATCCTTCAGAACAGTAAAATGACACAGGAACTGGAAGAAATTATGAAAAAAATCAACATCCAATTATGAGAGAGATAGGCTAGAAATATGTGCTGACTACAGAAGACGAAAATACTTCACTAAAGACATCTTACCCCACAACTAACAAAAAGTAATTAGAAAATTCAGGTAATTGTCCTGCCTGCTTAATGCCACACTAGTAAACATCAACGTTTAATTTAAAAGAGGTGTGCATTAAATATTATTAAAGGCGGACAATTTTAATCACCAAAGAATTACACCTTCTTACCTCAAAATACCAGGTTGAGACCAAATTTTAAGCCGTCAATGTTTATATACTATTAAAACCATCCAAGGTTAGGATTCTTGTCAATTTATTTTGCAGAATCAACAGAATTCTGAAAGGAAAACTTAACAAAGATAGCACAGAATACGTAATTCGTAGAACAAAAGATACTCATTTCATATCCTTATCTTTGACTGAATCTCTGTATTTTTTGTCCATCCCACCAACTAATAGCCAGGACTATGTATGCTATGTGTATTGGTAACAGTAGTAGCATTCTCATTCAAGTCAGGAACAAAACAAGGATCATCATCATCATTAGTATTTAGTATTGTTCTGGAAGTCTTTTCCAATGTATTTCAATACAGACATAAAATTAAAAATCTAAAAATTAGAAAAGAGAAAGTAAGGTTACCAACATTTGGTATGACTGTCTATCTTGAAAGAATAACAAACAGAAATAAAATTATGTATTTAAATTAGATTTTGATTAGGTGATCAGTTGTAATCTATTTTAAAATAAAGATATTTCTATAGTCAGGGAAAAATATTATAAAAGGGGTCATATTAAAAAGTAGAAAGAAACATCATAACAATATCCTAAATTGAATTGCAAAAGACCTATATAGAAAACTACAGAACTAATCCGATAGACATAAAAATAAATGAGAAAAAGGGTAATGCTACTCTTGATCTGGAATTAGAAGACAATATTAAAAGAGGCAAATTCATTTATAAATTTAGTCTAATGAATGAGAGGTTCATTGGAATCTGACAGATTTATTCTAAAGCTCATCCTGGAAAAATAAATATAGAATAGTCAGAATGTATTCGAAATGGAAAGGAAATGAGGAGCTCTTTGCTCTTTGCTTTTTAAGGTATGAAAGTGTATTTTAAAGCAATACTAATGAACACAATGTAGCATTCAAAAATAGATCTGAAAGAAAAAGAGACTCTAAAAACTATCAACATACAGATGGACATATGAAAAATGTGCAATTTCAAATCGATTATATGGATTTACTAATTTAGCCTTTTATTCAGCAAAGATTTATTGAGCAACAACCATTTACTAGGCATTATTCTAAATATTGAACAGGGAGTGGGAAAGAGATTAAAGTTCCCTGCTCTCTTGGAGTTTACATTCTAATGGAGGAGATATGCCATAAACAAACAGATTCACAACTCAGTGAAGGTAGTGATGAGCAACATAAGGAATAATAGCACAGCACAGGGAAGAGGCGCAAGAACCAGTGCTGATCCAGCGCTGCTTTAGATAAAGGCACCAGGAAAGCTCCTTCTGAAAAAGGGAAACAGGAAACTGAAGAATGGAGGGGACAGCCAACCATGCACATGTCCAGGAAAGCAGTAAATAAGTGAGTTGACCACTGAGGATGATTACAATAAATATTCTAAATTTTAGAAACAAAAATATTGAAAATCCACATAAAGTAGGTAAATGTTCCTAAATAATAAAGTGCTGAGAAACATTCTAAGCATAATACCATATTGAAAGGGAGGAGGCGGTGGCAGGAGACTCACAGATCCCATCCTGAGAGAAGCTTCTCTAATCTTTGCCAGTAATCATTAAACATTTTAGATGCCAATATTTTTTTACTGGTAATGCTGGATGTGAACAACTGTCCAGCATTTGTTCATGCTGGACAACTTCCTTCAATTCTTATACATTTTTATACTATTCCACCATTAAAAGTTTGTAAGAAGAGCAAGCTAATTTACCTGTTTTTCTCTAGAATAGAGTGGCAAAGTAGTAACCACAGAGATAGGTTTAAAAAAGTCACCTGGATATATTGTACTTATTTTGCTTTCCTATCAATTTCATTTAGTATTTTAAAAACTATAAGATTCTAAAATAGGAGCCTGATTAGCCAGCTTCTCTTACAAGAACATGCATATTTGTAATGGTTCCTGTTGCCTATAATTGCATTACAATTTCCTTTTTCTCTTTTTCCATTCTATATAGAACATACATCTAACTTGCTGTGATGAGATAAAATTATTTTCATGTTTGCAGTTCTTACGCAATAACACCTCCTTCAAAACACCTCATTCCCCAAAGTGCTATTTAAATTTTGTGATGATTTCTAACATTTCAGCCTAATTGTTTAGGTTTTAGAGAAGAAATTAATGAAAGGGACAACCATTTAAAGCACATGAGCTTTGTTCACACTTCATTAAATATTGTAAATGGCTATTTTATTTTATGGCTTTTGCATTCCTTTTGAATTCTAGCTGGCTTGCTTTCTACAACCAGGAATTTTGATACTGTATTCAAAGAAACCTTGCTGCATATAGTTATCATCTAGTTTATAAATATATTTATTTCTATTTCTTATTAGTCTAAAATGAAGCTAAATTTGAAAACTTATGCCAAGGTTTAATCATTTTAGGGGCAGGTAATCCCAATCTTCATTAATATGAAAAAGTTTATTTTATCTCTATTCTAAAATTATATGAAAGTTAATTTTGCCTTTCTTCAAAAGTAATTAATTTACTTCATATTATACATTCTGTGCAGAGTAGTCATTAAGAAATATTTCAGCCAAAATGTTGGTATTGCTTTAAGGAAAAAGTGATTCATCAAAATAAATTTAAAATTTCAGTAAGACCACACTGATGAAAATTGATCTGTCATTCCATATGCACACTTTGTGATTATAGAGCAATTACTACATCTGATTAGTTATTACCTATCAATTATAAAATCTACAAATTAATTTCATTATTAATTTGAAACTTGTATCATTAATCAAATCCAGCGCAATTTTAATGGGCAGAGTATATAGTACCTTTGCAGTAAGACTCCTTTTTTTCCCCTAAGAAATGCTCCTCCAGCAGCATGATGGGTCTCCAAGGTTGTGTTGCCTTGTTTTTGTCACTTCTATCTATGCAGAGGCTGTGCCAGTCAGAACCCCTGGTCTGTACCTTCACAGTCCCTCTGTACAAAGACAATAGATATCAGTGAAGTGATCACAGGCACTATGGCTGGGAGGTAATGTAAGCTCATGGATGAGCTTGTCATTTTCTTCAGTCTTTATAAATAGTGCAGAGAAAATGTCCGTTGAAAGAGAAAGGAATAAAGTACAAATTAGGAAAGAGAACTTTAAGTCTTGATGTACTCCTGAATCTCTCCATTAAATTTTCTTTCCTTTAGCCATTGTAAGTTTGATTCTGCTAGTTATAAATGTGAAAAACATAATAGTGAAAGTATAGAGTATAAAGGTATAAAACACAAACACTTAGCATTAGTAGGGAGGCAAGGTTTTAATAAGGTTTTGAACTTAGACATAGACGCTATTTATAGCCAATTTGATTATATAAAAATGGGATTGACTTAACATCATGGTATACGTTGAATACAAAATTTTAGGCTTGAAGATGTTATAGACTAAATGTTTGAGGCTCTCCAAATTTTGTATGTTGAAGTCCTAACCTCTTGTGTGGCTATACTTGGCAGATGATGCCTCTAAGGAACAGATGATTAAATTAAGGTTAAATAATGCCTTGGTCTGATAGGATTGGCGTCCTTATAAGAATAGATGTCCAGGTGTGGTGGCTTATGCCTGTAATCCCAACACTTTGGGAGGTGGGCGGATCACCGAGATCAGGAGTTTGAGACCAGTCTGGCCCACACGATGAAATCTCATTTCTATTAAAATAACAAAAATTAGCCAGGCATGGTGGCACTCAATGGTGGTAGTCCCAGTTACTCTGGAGGCTGAGGAAGGAGAATCACTTGAACTGGGGAGGCCGAGGTTGCAGTGCGCCAAGATCGCGCCATTGCACTCCAGCCTGAGCGACAAAGCGAGACTGTCTAAAAACATATGTGAATAGATAGATACCAGAGAGCTCAAGCTCTCTTCTTTTGCATGCAGCAAGGCACCAAGGGAAGGCCAGGTGAGGACATATAAGATGGCCGCCTTTTATAAGCCAGTAACAGAGCTCTTACCAGAAAACCCAGAAGAAACTGATGTTAGACTTCCAGCCCCAAGAACTGTGAGAAAGTACATTTCTGTTGTTTAAGCCACTGAGTCTATGATCTCTTGTTATGGCAGCCCAAGAAAACAAATACAAAAAAAGATCATCTAGAACACATCCAGTAAACACCGACACACAAACACAAATAAGCAGAGAGGCCCAGACACAAATACACACACACACACACACACACAAAGCATATTACAGATTAAAATAATCTAAAACCAGAGACAGAACAGCTTGCCTCAGTTCATACTGCATCACTGTAAAAGGGGATAGTGATTTACAATTTACTTATCCTTGAGAGTACAAAGAAAATACAGTCTGAGGCAGAAATGGTTGAGGAACTAGCTTAACGTTTGGAAATTCAATTTGGAAACAGTCATTTCTAAATTAATTTCCTTTTAGTTTTGAACAGTGCATTTTAGACATAAGCTCAGCTTTCAAAGTTCTGCTTCATTTTCTCTGTTTTTTATAAATAATTCCTGAGGAGTGGCTCAATGGACCTCCCCTACATCACATGTCTTTTCTTCCCAGAGAAACATGGTTCACCCTTCATGATAGAAAGAGTATTAAATCTATACTATGAAGAATTCTGTGATCCTAGCCTACTTCTTGATATGTTAATAGATCTCACATAATTCAGAACATCTATTTCTTTCTAATAAAGGCAATATTTCAAAATAATTTCTTTTCTAAAGACTAGAACAAAAGACTTGGCTTTGGGATGCAAAAGCAGAACAACGGCCTTTGTGTTCTGGGCAATATACCCGCCCTTTCCTTCCCCAGGTACTTAGCATGATGGTTCAGCTTTAGAGAAAGAAGCATGCAAGGCAACAAACATAATTTAAGGAAGAAATTATAACACATCTTTTTAATATGTGTAATATACAATCTTCGTTCCACTGGCAAAACCGGACTGCCACTTCAGTTTATTTTCCTTTATTCAAAAGAATAGCTGGTGAGATTGACACATTCTTTTGGGTAGTTATGATGACAAGGTGAAGCATTCTGAGGCAGCTAAATAGAAAAATACCATTTGGATAAGGCTCAGGAATAGATTGAGACTCATTGGGCAATTAAAAAACTATATTTAAGACATGACAAAATATCCCCATTATATTATCAAAATGACTTGCCTAAATAGTGCTCTTAAAATGCCTTATACCAATACCATGCTGTGTCTTATGTTCTATGCTTCTTGAGGGCGGGTACTTTCTGTTGGCACATTTATCCTTCCAACAACAATTATCCAGTAGTTTCATTGCATTATTTGAACAACAGGTGGCCCATCAACATATGGTAAGGTAAAGAAGCCAAGAGGGTTTCTACAACATGTATTTGCTAAAAATATTTTCTCTTCTTTTCTAATAAAATGTTTTGCCAAACCCCAAATGATTTTTGCTTTATCTTTCTGAAGATCAATTTTAAAGTAATAACATGAAATTACCCAAATAAATCCTCCATATTGAAAATGACAAGGGAGATAAAAATAAACAAAAGTAGCTAGGGGAATTCCCATTACCATCTCCCACGAGCTGTCTTGATCAAACAAACTATAACCATCACTGATCATTCTCCACTCTCACTGACTTTAGAGTATAATGCTCTTGAATTGTAGTCACACACAGATCTATTTTTAGAAAATAAAACATTTCAAAAATCATAGTGAGAATATTGACTATGAAAATTGCTTAAACATTGTTCATTTAACCAACGATAATATAAAAATCTTCAATTCGTGACCATTTAATAGAAATAAAAATATATTGTGTGCGTACCTAAGCCATAATTTCTGAAAGAACTCCAGTTTTTAAAATCGTAAGGAAATATCCCCCTACCACTATATGAAATCTAGATAGAATCCCCTATATACCAAACTCCATAAACTTTGCAATATGAAAATAACTATAAACCTAGAAAAGAATAAAAATAGTTGATATAGGTTCAACTTGAAACTCACACAGAGCTGTCACTGTTTGTATGCTGCAAGGGGACATGTTCAACTGGTTTGTTGTTGCTTTGTCCTCAGGTTTCTGGTTGTTTTGTCCTTAATGTACCAAAGACAGAAAGAAGAAACAGAGACCTTTCCATGATTAATTTCTACCAAGGAAGTCTTCCCATTTAAAAAATAGGCCAATTTAAGATGCCAATCACACCAAAAATATGCCAAGTCAAAATGCCAATCATACCAAAATAGCAATGTTCCTGTTTATGTTTCTGCTTTGCATGTCATGAACTTTGGGCAAGAGAACAAACAGAAATCAGCAGATTCCACCTGGAGCTTTCCCTCTCTACACAGTGCTGAAAACAAATCAAAAGAAAATTTAAATAAAGTCACAGAACAGAGGGGCCTTGAGAGACCTTGTGGCCAGTTACTGTCTGGGACCTGTAGGCAAAACAAACTTCTTTTCTCTCTTTTAAAATGATGAGGACTGAGTCTTAAAAACCTCTCTTAACAGATCATTGTGGTGTTATAGCTATCTGAACATCAAGAAGCAGCTTTTCCTATAACTAATCAATTTCTCAACTGATTTTATTAAATCCAATTTCTCCTTAACAGTCTTCTATGTATTTAGATAAAAAGAACCTGATTAAAGTGCACTTGCTCATTTAAATTCCAATTAGCAGTCCTTTGAAAATGAAATGTGATTATTTGAAAATTATAAAAGACAAAGGCCAGACATGGTGGCTCACACCCGTAATCCCTGCACTTTGGAAGGCCAAGACCGGTGGACCGCTGGAGTCTAGGAGTTCCAGATAAGTCTAGGAAACATGGCGAAACCCCGTCTCCACAAAAGATACAAAAACTTAGCCAAGTGTGGTGGTGTGTGCCTGTAGTCCCAGCTACCTGGGACGCTGAGATGGGAGGATCACCTGAGCCCAGGAGGTTGAGGCTGCAGTAAGCCATGAGCTGTGATCACGCCACTGCACCCCCTACCGGGCAACAGAGTAAAACCGTGTCTCAAAAAAAAAAAAAAAAAAAGGAGGGGGAAGAAGAAGAAAAGGAGGAGGAGGGAAGGGGAAGGAGGAAGAGGAGGAGGAGAAGAAGAAGAAGAAAAAGAAGAAAACAAAGAAAAAGGAAAAAAGATTAAACTATATTCTCCGGATAAGCCTTGGCTGTCATGCATAACATTCCTGGCACAAATTGGCACCAATGACACCACTGCAGTGGAAGCAAGTACCTCTGACAGTCAGGAAAACCCCACCCAAACTCCCTGTGTACCATTGGGCAGGATATTCTAATCTGACCTCTCTGAACTTCAATGGCGTTACATGTTTAGCAAGGGAACTGGATTAGATGATCCTTTCAACCTCTTTCAGTTCCAAAATCCTGACTTCTCTATTTTCTATAATTTCTCTTTCTCTCTCTCTCTCTCTCTTTCTTTTTTTGACGGAGTTTCACTCTTATTGCCGAGACTGGAGTGCAGTGGTGTGATCTTGCCTCACTGAAACCTTTGCCTCCCCGTTAAAGCGATTCTCCTGCCTCAGCCTCCCGAGTAGCTGGGATTACAGGCGCCAACCACCACGCCTGGCTAACTTTTTGTATTTTTATTAGAGATGGGGTTTCGCCATGTTGGCCAAGCTGGTCTCGAACTCCTGATCTCAGGTGATCCACCCGCCTTGGCCTCCCAAAGTGCTGGGATTGCAGGTGTGAGCCACTGTGCTTTGCCTAATTTTTTAAATAAGTAAGTTCCCGTAACAATGCATTTGTATCTCTCACTAGATATATGATGTCTCTGAACTACAGTACTTTATTTCTCCCCTGTTAATGTAACATATAAAGGACTCTGCATTTCATTTGAGCACTAGACTGAAACTCTGCTATGAAACCGAATATTCTTGAAGGCAGGAATCCGGTCTGATATCTGTCATAATATTTAACCTAGTGGTTTGTACACAGTATGTGCTTGTGTTCAATGACTAAATGAATACTAAATAAACTACACTTAATTTGGAGAATATCTGTTAAACATAGTCGTTTGTATGACCTAAAAATACTGAAAGAATCTGGGTTTTAGGATGTGCTACTAAAAAAGAATATAAATGATAATTTATAATAAGTAAATGATAAAGTAAACAGTATAGAATTAGGCATTTTTAAAAGACATATTCAGATGTTCTGGGGAAATCGACATAAAATGCTGTTAAAAAACTAAAGTTTTTTCTTTTTTTAATTAAAACGACAAGTGATTCATATAGTCCAGAGGCAATTTCAAAAATAAAGTCTGCAATTTAAAGGAAGGCATTTATAAAAATAAAGTGGTTGCTACATTCCTTTCAGTACGGCTTAGTGAAGCAAGTCCTAGATAAAATAAATAGTATATAACTGAGGCTGGTAATTTTGACCTTATAAAAAACCCATTGGTCTTTCTGTTTCATTTTGTTTCCTTAAATATAGTTTGAGACCAAAATCTAATGTACATAAATATATTTTAGAGCATTGTTAGATATGCCTTCTTAGATGTGACAGCATTCTGTTATCTTGTTATAAAATACATTTTATGAAGCCTTATAAAACTGTGGTCTGCTATTATCAATAGATGATATTATGTGAGAATACCACTATCAAACTCGAAATGAAACCCGCAGTCTCTACCATGTCCTGCACGACCCAGCTCCTCCAGCTTCACCCCAGGCCACACTAACCCTCACTAAGAGTGTTCTAGGGACACGTTCCTTCTGATCTTGGAGCTTACTGCCCATCCTGTCAGGGACACCCATGTCCCAGCTTTTCCCAGACCGCTTCTCCTCACTTTTCAGCCCCCAGGTCTCACTTGGAAGCCATCTCCGATTTCTTTATTAAATTAGGCCCCTCTGGGCCTCCTGAGGTTGGAGAAGCAGGCTTAGGCCAAGTCATGCAGGGCACAGTTGAGACTGCAGGTTTTATTCCAAGTTTGATAGTGGCATTATCGAATAATATCACCTATTAATAATAGCTGACCACAGTCTTACCAGGCTTCATTAAATGTATTTAATTATCTTTAATTCAATTTGTTTAATGAAACAAATTAAGTATAAAATGTGACTTTATCTTAAATAAAATTATGCCCTTGGAGCAAAACAAAACTTCAATGCAGGTAACCCTGCAGTGAGTGAAGCCTCACGGTGCAATTAAGTGCGTTGTAAATAAGCTGCACATGGCCGGGCCCAGTGGCTCACGTCTGTAATCCCAGCACTTTGGGAGGCCGAGATGGGCAGATCACGAGGTCAGGAGATCAAGACCATCCTGGCTAACACGGTGAAACCCCGTCTGTACTAACAATACAAAAAATTAGCTGGGTGTAGTGGCGGGCGCCTGTAGCCCTCGCGACTTGGGAGGCTGAGGCAGGAGAATGGCGTGAACCTGGGAGGCGGAGCTTGCAGTGAGCCAAGATGGCGCCACTGCACTCCAGCCTGGGCGACTGAACCAGAATCTGTATCAAAAAAAATAAGCACGGCCAAGCACGGTGGCTCAAACCTGTAATCCCAGCACTTTGGGAGGCCGAGACGGGCAGATCACGAGGTCAGGAGATCGAGACCATCCTGGCTAACACGGTGAAACCCCGTCTCTCCTAAAGAAATACAAAAAACTAGCCGGGCGAGGTGGCGGGCACCTGTAGTCCCAGCTACTCGGGAGGGTGAGGCAGGATAATGGCGTGAACCCAGGAGGCGGAGCTTGCAGTGAGCTGAGATCCGGCCACTGCACTCCAGCCCGGGCGACAGAGCAAGACTCTGTCTCAACAACAACAACAAAAAAGCACATATCAGTGTTTTGTTCCAAACGATAGGGGAGATGTTGTTAGTGAAGATTTCTGGAGTTTATGGAACATTTCTGGAGTTTGTGTAGTTTATGTAATTCTGGGTGACATTCAAATAAAACTCTGTAAATATATATTTGTAAATATATAAATAAATATATAGAGGTTGTGATAGGAGGTAGGAATTAAATGAATAGGGGCAATCAATGGTAGAGAATAGCAGAGGGGCCTACTTTAATACAGAAATCAGAAATAGTTTCCATGAGAGACCTAGGGGCTGAAAAGTGAGGAGACAAAGTCTGGGAAAAGCTGGAACGTGGGTGTCCCTGACAGGATGGACAGCATGCTCTGAGATCAGAAGCAACATGTCCCTGGAACACTTTGAGCGACGGTTAGTGTGGCCTGAGGTGGGGCTGGAGGAGCAGGCTCAGGCCAGGTCATGCAGGGCACAGCAAAGACTGTGGGTCTTATTTTGAGTTTGACAGCAGAATAGCTCCTATTCCATGACAGGAAGGGCCTTATCTGTCTAACTCACTGTTGTATTTCTGGTTCCTAGCATGGTACCTGGTATGTAGCAGATGCTCAACCTGTATCTACTGCATTAATGAATCGATCAATGATTACCACCAAATGTAATCAAGAACCTGTAGCACATACATTCTTACCCATTTGGAATAAATTGATTGCAACTGTTTGCCAATATTTTGTTTGTAATTAATTGTAATTGTAATTTTTCTCGTGCTTTGGGATGAGACAAATTAAGTATAAAATGTGAATTCATCTTAAATAAAATTATGCCCTTAGAGCAAAACAAAACTTCAATGCAGGCAACCCCCTGGTGAGTGAAGCCTTACCCATGAAATTAAGTGCTTTGTAAAGAAACTGCACATATCAGTGTTCCGTTCTGAGGGATAGGGTAGATGTTGTTAGTGAAGATTTCTGGAGTTTATGGAACTTGAGGCAGTAATAATGACTGCCTATAATGACAATAACAGCAAATATTGAGCACCTGTTATGTGCTAGTCACTGTACTAAAAAAGCATTATTTTTAATTTGAGTCAGTTTAATTGGAAAGTAATATATGCTTATTGTAGCAATTCAGGCAAGAGCAGTATTCTAGTAGAATGATCTCCTCCTCTCCCTTCCCATGTGTATAATGCACCACTATTGACAATGGTGTGCATATACCTCCATACTTCTTCCACTGTTTATACAATAGTCTTTGGTGTTGGATTTTTAAAGAGCTAGCTACAAACTGGTGTTGGCAATCCAGCTGCTCAGAGCTAGGGTACCTTTTATTAAGCTGTGCATTTTCCTTACAAGTTGTTTAATAATTGTTTAATAATCTGAATCAGTCCAACTTAGGCATGTATATATGATGTTGTTGTATTAACAAATGGCCCCTGCATGTAGATGGTAACATACAAATTACTTTATTCACTTAAAAATATCCTGTTCCTATGTTTTCTAATAAAAAAAAAATGTTACCAATAGTTGTAATAATGGTTACTCTGTATTACAGTTTGCTATGGGCCAGTCACAATTGTACAGCTTAATTAATTATTCCAACAACTCTCTTGGTTCACCCACTGGTTAGCTGAAGATGCTGAATTCTTTTCAGAAGCTCCAAAGAATAACAAGAATTTCACAGGAGGGCAATACCATAATTTATTCAGCTATTTTCCTATGGGTAGACATTCATGTATTTCCAATTTATCACAGTAAATACTTTTTGTATATATATTATTACATACTGACATCTGATTTCTGCTTGAAATATTCCCAGAAATGGGATTACTAGCTCAATGAGTATACATAGTTTTTTGTTTTTGTTTTCGTTTTTTAATTCCTAAGGAAAGAATTTCGGATTCTGAATTTAGTTCTCATGGACCCCAAAGAACTTGGATAGGCAAAGCAGAAACTGGATGGAATTTTGAATGGAAAGAATAAGATAGACAAGGAAATGGCAATAGGAAACAACAAGATGAGCCCATGTGGCAATCAGGATTCAGACTCAGTAAAGCTGGTGGTATAATTTTGGGGCAATTAGATATGAGAAATTGGTTACTGAAAACAGGCTAGCATGAATCTTGATGTCAACTGAAAGAATTTAGATTTGCTGCTATAGGAAACAAAGAACCATTTATAATTATTATTGTGACATTTGCAATAATGGGACAAATGATTAAGCATCCTTTCAGAATTGGAAGAGAAAAAAAAACTCCAGCAGTCTGCTGACCCACACATATTTGAGCATGGTGTTCTTTTCCAGACCATATGGACTTTGGCAGTCTTACTTTCCTTAGAAACTCCTTGAGTAACAGAACTAGAACAACACTCACTGTTCAAATGCAAATGCTTTCTCATCAACTCAAAATTGCTCCTATTATCAAGTTTGAGAAATATGACAACAGCAAAAGCCCTCTAAGGACACAATCAATGACACACCACAGGCAACTCTCTATTCCCAGCCCTTTCTTCTCTTCTCACAAAATGAAACCAGAAAGGCTGCTCAGCCAATCAACCTCAAACCCTTGACTAATAAGTTCACCTTCCTCTCAGTCTACATATCTTTGTTTTCTATCCTAGCTGACCGTTCTGGAATGATAATGATATTGTGTATCTCTCATCAACCACTAGGTCTAGCCAGTGTAGTCTTATTATAGCACAAAAGGTCAAGCCTCTAGGTATCTGTGGTGTTTGGTATTTGTTGTGGACTGAACGTTTGTACCTTCCCAAAATTCATATGTTGTAGTCTAATCCCCAATGGGATGGTATTTGGAGGTGGGACCTTTGAGAGTTAAGTCATGAGGCAGAGCCCTCATACATGGGATTAGTGCCCCGTATAAGAGGAGACACAAGAGAGTTTGCTTCGTCTATCTCTGCTCTCTGCCTGTGAGGACACTGTATGAAGATAGCTGTCTGTAAACCAAGAATAGGGTCCTCAACAGAACTTAATCAATTCTGGCACTCTGATCTCAGACTTTCAGCCTCCAGAACTATGAGAAATAAATGTCTGCTTTTAAAGCTACCTAGTCAAAAGCATTTTTAAATAGTAGCCTGAACCAAGATGATATTTTACAGAAGCCCCTAGTTTATACAATATCAGTTATAACACAACAATTGCTCTATCAAAAAAAAATGTGGAGCAGTTTGATGTGAAAGCAAAATAATCCATCACCTCTACCATATACAAAATCTAACCACTCTGCATTTTTCTCTTTGACTATTTTTACTTCTTTTGTACGTCCTGTAAATATTAATATTCTCTATGGCTCCATCATTTATCCTCTTCTCCAAATACTCTGTAAATGCTACCATCCACTCCCTGAGCATCAGTGTCACCTTAACTCAGGAACCCCACAATTTTCACAAATTCTGCCCAGAGTTTCAGACCCTTAGTTATGATTCCCTATTGGACATTTTTACTGAGTCGAAAGCACTGTCACACAGCAGGACCCTTGGGCTATTGCCCATTCCAGTTGATTGATATTCATTTTATTTGGTAATGCCCACACTGCACTGGTGGATAAATATTTTTCATATCATGCCTGGTCACAACACATCCAACTTAGAATATCCCAAATGGAATCCCTCAATTATTTGTACTGCTTCTTATCAACTACACATCATTTGTTTCTCTCTCAGTTAATGGTGCCATCAACTCCACTGCTCAAATAAGAAACTTCAGAGTTATTTCTATTTTCCCCTTATTCAACATCTATATCCAGTGATGATGTCTAGTTGTTTTTGCATTAGATTCTTATTCATAATCCATACTCTCCTCCCCACCACAAGGCATCATCAGTTTCTTGATCACACATCGCCATCACTCATCTGGCCTATTGCCTTAGCCTTCTATCTGGTTGTGCTAATTCCACCATCTCCAATTTCCTGATTTCATCCACCAGAAACATTTACAAGTGATTCAGTCAGACGAGGAATAAGAAAAAGTCACGGTATAGATATTACTAAAACAAGCTTCCTATTACGAGCATTCTTGTGCTAGACATTATGGATACCATGAGAAAAGACCTAGTATCTCTCTACAAAGAAGGTGAAACATTAAAAAAACGAAACAAAACAAAACCCAAAGTTCTTATGGTTTCCCGACATCCAGTTAAATTTGAATTTCTGATGTACAACAAATAATGTTCCAGTATCCGTATGCCCAAGTATCGAATAAGACATACTTTTATGAAAAAAAATATTAACTGTATCTGAAATTTAAATTTAACTGAAGGCTTGGTATTTTTATTTGCTAAATCTAGCAATTCTAAGTGTAATAAATAATGACATATGTTAAAGTAAACATATTCAAACTATAGAACTACTACAAAGTAGAGAGACTAACCCTGCCTGGGAGGCATAAGCAGCCTTTGGAAAGAAATGACACCAGTTAAAGTGATTAAAAGAAGTTTACTGGTGTGTGTGTGTGTCCATACATATACATGTATGTCTCAGACAAAGTGAGGGGCACTCTAGGCAGAGGAAAGAACACTTACAAACGCAGGAAGGAGAGACTCAACACACTGTGTTTGCAGTGGCGTGCTGATAAATGTTTAACAAATTGTTTCTCAAAACTAGATAAATAAAAACAGAAAAGAAAAAAAAATACCAATTATTGAATTATAGGGTTTGTCAATTTCCATGGTGTACATACTCCCACCCAAGACATATTTCAAACTTTAAATAGGATGCCACTTTAACATGGAATTGGTAAAAGATGTGTAGTGTAATATTTCCACCATGAAGATATAATATATAATGGATGTGCATAACTCAAGAGCATAGACAGTGATGTGTATCAATATAATTAGGAAGTTGGTGAGTTGAGCATTTACCTTTATTTTAATATAATTTATTTATTTTATTTTATTCGATTTGATTTGATTTTAGACAGGGTGTCACTCTGTTACCCAGGCTGCAGTGCAATGGTGTAATCATAACCTACTATAACCTCGAACTCCTGGGCTCAAGTGACCCTCCCACCACAGCCTCCCGAGTAGCTGGGACTACAGGCACATACCACCATGCCTGCTAATGTTTAGCTTTTTAATATTTTTGGAGACAGAGATCTCACCATGTTGCCCAGGCTAGTCTCAAGTTTCTGGGCTCAAGCAATTCTCTTGCCATGGCCTCCCAAAGAGTTGGGATTACAAGCATGAGCCATCATGCCCCGTCATAATTCAGTTTTAATAATAGCCCTATTTAAACTAGATTGCAAACTTTTTGAATATTTAACAGTTGACTCTCCCAAGCTAGTATGGGCTGTCTCATGTACATTACTGTGTGCTGGTGAACTACAATCTGTATTGGTGGAGTACAAAGTGTTTGTGTGAAGGATGGAGAGTGTAGGAGTGCTAAGGGATAGCGAAGGGGAGGATGTTGGACCTTCCTTTTATACCACCCTCATCAGCTTATAGAAAGATAGATGGATAGGCAATAATGATGATAGATACAAAGATAATAGATAAATAGATAGATAGATAGGTACATACATACATATATATATAGATGGATACATAGATATGAAGGTTTACAATCTCAAGTTATAGGACTCAGCTTATAGTGTTCTGTTTGTTTCTATGCAATGAAATAAAAAGAGCACCTGGAATCAGAGGTCTGAGTAATAGCTCCATCACTTACTGGTAACCAGTCTGAGAATTAATTTTCTCAAAGCACAAAGTATAATATAATAATGCCTTCTTCTCTGGGAAAAAAAAATTACCTAAGGTTTAATGTGTTGAGGGCTTGTAAATTATAAATTGCCAGATAAAAATCTTAGTATCACTGTGGTTTCTACTTTTTTTTATAAGATTGTGCATTTGCTGCTTCTGTAAAAGGTAAAGCTGCTTCTGTAAAAGGTAGAGACACAGCCCTATTTGTCACAGTATAGCTCCAGCAGTACAGTTTTTTTTTCTTTTCCTTCCAAGATCATCCTCTTAACATTAGCTTTGAGTCCCTCTAGGCATGTCCACAACCTTTACTTCCCATTTCCCTTTCTGTGCCTCCTTCTATTTCATCTAAGAATTATTTAGCATTTCAGAATACAGAGATGTTTTATAAGCTTTTTTGCATTCTTCTCAGGTTGATATAAACATATTAGAGAAATCCAATGTTCATTAGACACAGTTTCCTTGTGTCTAATGCATTCTGGTTACAGCTGTCGAAACAATCAACTATACTTACAATTGATTATAAACAAATCAATCAGTAAGTAAAAATTAACATATTTCATAAGTTACAGAATGTTACTGAAAGCATGTGGAAACCTATGATAAACATAATATACATTAACAAAGATAGAGAAATGCCATGAAATCCAGACACTGGAATTTAGGCTTTACACGATAGGCAACAGCAAACCAACATACATTTTTGAATCAGACAGTAATATGATAAAAATGGAATTTAAGAAAGAACATCTTTTAAATATACAAGATGGTTTGCTATGTAAGTAGCTTCTTCATATTGTACTTAAAATTTATCCACAATTTATTTTCCCCAAGTTTTGTGTAATTAGTAGACATAAAATCTGTGCAGAAAAAAACATAAATCTGTCCCTGTGCTCCACATCTAAGCATTCAGGACAGTCTGGAAAGAAAACACAAAGAAGATGGCAAGTAATCATTTTTCTTGTTGTGTATTCTACAACATCACTCTTCTGGTAACCACATCTGATGACTTATTTACTTTTAACTGAGAATTTACCAATGTCAGATTGTATAGATTTACTGTACAATCTGACATTTTCTCAAAAGAAAAAAGTCACAGTCCCTATGCCAATGTTGAAAGAAAAGAAAAAAAATCAAGTTTATGTCAATAATAAAAAAGCTCTTTTGTTCTGATTATACAATACTGACTGGGTCTTTCCCTATATAACTTAATCTCTAAACTTAATATTTAAATGAGAAATAGAAAGAGAGACCAAGTATGAGAGTGAGAGCATGAGCACGCTCTTGGTGGTTTCATTCTGGTATCCAATCCCACTTAAGAACCTATTGACCCTTTTTTACAACAATTAGGAAAATAATAGAGAACTAAAAGAGAGCCCATAAACTTACAGCAGATCCAAGAAACACACAAATAAGAGGTAGAACATGATGTGTGCTCTAGGTAAGACGGATATAACCAAAGCTCAGGGAAGAAAAACTTTTGGTGAGGGGGGTGGCCAAGTAAGTTTTGGAGGAAATTGTTTTGGAGCAGAGACTTGAGCCACAGGCAGGATTATCATTGGTGGAAAAGGAGGAGTGGGTGAGATATTAAAACAAGTAGTGGCAAAAGCTCAGTGTGGAAATAGAAGGGAAGGACATCTTCAATGAGTAGGGAATAATGTGGTTTTGTAAAACATTTAGACCAGAGAAAGTACTACCAAAGAGAAGACAATCAGGTGCTGTGCAGGCCTAAAGGCCTTCAGAGAGGGCAGCTGCTCTGAGCAAAGCTGGGTGGGATGAATTAGACTAGCAAAGAAATAGAAGACAAAAGGCCAAGGGGTATCCAACTCCATGCAAAAAGGAGAGCCTGAAATATGAGGATGGGAGTGAGAACTGACAGAAGGAACAGATGTGAGACAATTCAGAGATTCAGAATTAGACCTGACAGGACACAGTGACTGATTACACTTAGGGAGCACACAAGGAAGTGGGGAGCTGAAGATGACTCAGGGGTTTCCCATCTGCGTGACTGTGAGAAATGAAATGTCATAAATAGATGAGAGAAGGTGAAGACGGATGCATGACTGTGATTGTGCTTGGGTTTGTTGGGGTGTGATGTGGAAGGAAATACTGAGCTCAGTTCCATTTTAACTTGGAACAAACAACATAATATTTGAGCACCCTTATGTGTAAAGTAGCATGCACTGTAGAGAGGCAAAAACTTTAAGTTTTGTGTTAATACCTACAGTCACACACACACAGAAATAGAACTCAAAGTCACACATTTTCCAAGCCTGAACATTTCTCATAAATGTGTCCCAAGACTATCAGCTGAGGTATCATACTAAGTAACAAGGCCTCATAGTAAAGTAACACTGCAAAAGACCAGTCTGAGTATTTTAACACTTTTAATGCTTCAAAGGATAATAGAAGGTGGAAATGGCTCCCTGGAATTGCATGGAAATGCAGTTAGAAAAATCAAAATGATAAAATGAAAGATGCCTTTATTCTCCTCCCTGATCCTCCATATCCTCTACTCCATAATTTAACGGCTCAGTTTGCCATTATCAATAAGGGAGATAATATAATCCATCTTGAAATCATTTGTCAATTGGCATTCAGTATTCAAATCAAATCATAGTTCAAACAACAACAAAAAAGCAATTTATATCAAGTTCCAATGGCATAGCTTAGTCATATGCATTATAGTACACTAATGACTTCCTCTCAATACAGTCTCTTTCTTCAAGAGATGAACACTGCAGCTGGGGACACAAGACAAAGGAAACGAAAAGGTGAATGATTTAAAAAATAATAATAAACTAAGGCTACCAGAGAAAACATATCCCTAGACAGCACACGACTTACTGCCAAATGACTAGTGCTCTTTAAAAGTATTGCAGGATTAGAGATTAAACCCCATTTCTGCAAACAAAATAAAGAAGAGCCTTCATGGTTTATAAATAATGAAACTTAGATGAAAAACATTACCAATTGTAATTTTGTACATTCTCTGTCAACTTTCATCTTTTCTATGAATTTTTTCTAATATGGGTGAATACCACAAAGAGCGTGACCTACTCACTGATTATATATCATGCCGACTATACTAGAATAAATTATTTGAATTAAGAATCCTACGGTATTCTTGTCTTCTAGCCCCAGTAGATTGAGCAAGAAGAATGCTGCCGGTGAATCCTGATCTGAATAGTTAAAATGAATAACCAGAAGTTAGTGGGTAAATGAACATGATTATTAGTGGGTAAATGCAAATGAGCAAATAATTTTCTTTTATGTGCCTCAGTTTCCTTATATGTAAAATGGAGACAGTAACAATACTTTATCAAGTTTCATGAGGGTTAAATGCACACAAAGTGCCTAAAACAGAATAGCACATAATTGCAGTTATTGTTACCAGAGTTGATAGAAAATCAGCAAAAAGCTAAAATTAGACACTCTTCTGCTTTAATTTTATGCAGAACTTAGACCGGTGAGAAGTTTTGAAAATTTAGACGTGTGCTCTTTTTCTTTTTGATGTTCCCATATGGAATGACTCTATTGTGCCGCAGAATCTTCTTTTCTGTGGATTTCTCTAAGGAATCAGAAAAGAAATGCATAATTTAGGGAATGTAATTCCCTAAAAGTACTTGCCTTTTCTATCCTTATTTTTTATTAACTTTCCTTTGGTAATTCCCAGTCCCAAAATCTCAGAAAATTTTTGTCTTATCTCTTCCTTGTCCCTTTCATAACTACATCCACTTGTCATTAAGGCATACCAGTTTCTTCTTTCAGATGTCTTTCTCATCCATTTTTTCTGGAGTCATTGCCATTATTCCTAGTATTATTAGCCATGTCTCATCTATTCTAATCATCTACTAATTGGTCCCTTTGTCTTCAGGAATGCCATAGGCTCATCCATCATGCATATTCCAGACAAATTCATTATCCTGAAACTTTCCTTTCAACTGGATAGCTCCATGTTCAGATACTTTCACATCTCCCTTCAGAGTAAAATCTGTTTATCAAAGATGGACTTCAAGGACATTAATAAACTGGCCTCAACTGCCTTTCACAGGTTTGCATTCCTCTTAACTCACTGGCCAAATACACTTTTCAAATCAGACTATATTTTCAATGTCCCCCTTGCCTGGCTAATTCATTCTGACTCCTGAACTTTTACCCACATTCATAATGTTTAAGATTTGTTATATGTATAATAGATGAGTGCATTCATTTATTCACCATTATCATTTTTTCACTAAATACACATTAATTCACTGCATGCTTTGCCCAAGGTCCTAGGTATTTTTCTTTTATTTAATGTCTTCCTTCTAACACTAGTGCAGTAGCCAGTGGGTACCGATCTCAGTTGCCACCAGTAGAGTCCACACCACCATCATATTTTGCCTTCTTTGCCTATAAGCTTCCTGTTTTTTTTCACAACAACCAACTGTTTTCTTGGCACAGGCAGACTGTTCTCATCCTGGACAAATGACTCTGTAGGAGAGCAGAGGAAATACCGGTGATTCACAGAGTAACCAGGCTGAGCCCTGAGGCACAGCAACTTTCTAATAATAATATTGCCAATATTTATTTATCCTTGCAACATCTGTACATGAGTTTTGAAAGAGAGGTCCAATTCAGTGATATTCACATTAATTTTGACTTACAAAATTATCACCCATCTCATCTAATCTTCATTTTTACTGAGCATATTAGTGGTACATATCAATGATTCTAAATCAAGAGAGTATGCCAAAATCACTTAGGAAAATTTTCCAAATACATGTTTCCTGGCTTCCCTACTCATGCATAGTAAGGGGCATTTAATACATAATGGGGTAGTGTGTCATGGAATATAACCTTCTAAAAAGTGATTCTATGCCTTTTTACATCATTTCCCTCAATAAGAAACATATAAAGATACAGCCTATATCTTGAGAGGATTGACCAGAAAATTTATTCTCAAATTGTGTCAAGTACACTATAAGATTTTGGTAAATATTTGTTAAATTAATGAAATAAATGAATAAAGTAGAGATTTTTCACTGATACTTGAGTAGAATATATGAACAATATTTATATAGTACTTTACGGAATACACAATGCTCTCAAAGTATATGTCTAAAATTTCATGGATTTTCAGGTCTAGAATCCAGTTATCTTCCCCTGTCCTGCTGGGTGACCCTGGGGCAAGCCACTAATATAGTTCATGTTTTGTCTTCCATATGCAGGCCAAGTACAAGCATCATCAGATCTTGGTTGTTGCCACATCATGTGGCTTAATGTAAAGCTGCCGTTAAATAAACTCAATCAAAAGTCTGCTTGGGCTTGCACGACCTTAGTTACACACACATACACACACACATACACAGTAGAACTACTTAAGTTCTACTCTTCCAGAACTAAATGCTTTTAATAGCCAAGAAATTGAAGAGGGCAGCATCTTCTCTGAGCATTCAGAAAGAGAAAAACACAATATTATCATTAAAATAGCTATGGCAGAACAAGGGGCTTTGTAAGACTTTGTGAATTGGCATAGAATGATTTGCATAAGCCAGCAAATCATATAAAAAGAATGAAGACTATAAAAGCCTCACAACTTTTTAAAATTCTGTCACTTCCTAATTATAACCATGAATTGGAAATGTCAGTGTTCCTAGAATTCTCTATTTTCAAATTACTGGCTCTACTGTCTTTATTCTAAAAGGCGAAAACTTTTTTTTCCTAGTTGGATCTTTTTTCTAATATCAATAGAAAATTGATATTGATCCATACTGCAGGTGGTAATACAACTACAGCCTGTGATATTAAACATCTCTTATTTTATGTGAAAATAACTTTTAACCAAGCAAGAAATTAAAACTCAATGCAATTTTGTTATAAACATGGCTAAAAATAGTACAGAGAAGGCCTGTCTCTGAAAAATAACTTTCATTCATGATGAAATATATGACTAAAAGATCCTTTGCATTTGATAACATATTCTTTTTCTTCTTGACTGAATTTTACTCAGTAAATGAGATATATTTTTAAAAGGTGCAATATTTGTATCTAGCATATATTTTAAAAATCAGTTTCTTCACGGGTATCCAAACACCTACAAAATTACTAAATCTTCTGTCCCAAAAGAATATCAGAGTAAAAAAAAAATCACAATAAACAAACTTTAAATAAGTTTAAATAAGTAGAAAAATCTAGCAATGTTTCCATTTTTATTCAATTTTACTTTTCATAATTTTTGCGTTCAATATTTCAAGTGTTATATAAGTATACCTAAAGTAACACAAGCAAGATTTCTAAAGTATTCAATAATAGATGCCATTTAAGATACAATTGCATCCATAGTAGGATGCTTAGGATTTAATGAGAAAATAAGTACATACGTATTCTGCATTCAAAGAACAGTGATCTTCTTAAGCATATTAGAGATTACACATACGATTGGAGCCTCCTCCCCTTAGTGCACAGAAGCTCCTCTTCTCTCTTCTCCCTCATTGCTTTCAAAACTTCATGATTTTTGGCATGTGGCCAAATTCCACATGCTTCATCTCAGCTGCCACCAGTAGAATCCAGACCACCATTATATTTTGCCGCAACTGCCACAACCATCTCCTAAAAGTTATCTTATTTCCTTACAACCCATTTGCTACACAACACTGGATCATGATTCCCCCTTCTTTGAAGTGCTTTAAGGGTTTCTCAATATAGGTCTTAGATAAAAGCCAAAGACCTGCAAGAGCTCTAGGATGGAACCCTTGCTTGTCTCAGACATTGCTCTTTCTCCTTACTTGCTTTCTCTGGGCTTCTTTACTTCCCTAAACATGATACTCTGTTTTCCACATAAGGACCACTTCACATACCATCATCTTTTCTGCCTGGAATTCCCTTTTCCTGGCTCTTTACAAGGCTGATTTCTCACCTTTCAAGTCTCTTTTTAAATGCCACCTCCTCTTAGAGCCTTCCTTGAGCATACTTTCTAAATAGCTTTCCCAGTGTAGTTCTCTTTCACTGCATTCAGGTTAGGCCTTCGTTAAAAGTAAAGGGTTTTATCATCTATTTTTGTTTGCTGTTTAGATTGTCTCCTCCCATACCCCAAGCTTTACAAGGACAAAGACTCTGCTTTGTTCATGATAATATCCAGTGCCTGGCAATATGTTATGCACACAGTACAAACTAAATATTTGTTGAAGAGAGAATAAATAGGCCAATTCATGGCATAAAAGCAATGAATTGTTTCCTCTACTGCACACTCTTCCACCAGTTGAAGAAATTCATTTCTCTTCCTTTTAACGCTACCTTCTCAGCCAAAGCTGTTTTAACAGAGAAGGAAAGACCACATGGTTCAGCAGCAGCAAAGGGGCAACAGCTCCGAAAACAGAAAGGTGGGCTAGTTTTCAATGTTCATAGGGTCTTTCCCAGACATTGGGAGAAATTATATTCATGATGGGGGTGTGTCTGAGGTGGTAACAGTCTCCAAGTGGATTATTCATTTTTCTGTGTTGTCCCTGACATTTCTGCCATCCACTACTGTAGGAAGACACAGAGTTGTGAACATTAGACCACACAGCCTGAAGATCATGTCTAGTATGCAGAGCTTAAAGTCCTAGAGAAATAATGACAAGAGCTTTTATCCAACTATTCACAATATCAGAGACCCATTCACACTTTTGTTTAATCTATTAACTGATGTAAGACATAAATGCAATATGAGATATGTGATTATAAATGAGAAATCATATTTTCAAGCATAAACATATATATTTCCTAACATGCTATGGGAAAAGTATACACACACACACACGTATAAAAACACACACATCATATATAAAAACTATCTCAAAATGAATCAAAGACCTAAATGTAAGATCTAAAAGTATAAAACTCTCAGAAGAAAACATGGGGGCAAATATTAATGACACTGGATATGAGAATGATTTCCTGGATACAAGACCAAAACCACAAATAACCAAAGAAAAAAATAGATCAATTAGACTTCATCAAAATTAAAAACCTGTGCTTCAAAAGTACTATCAAGAAAATGAAAAGACCGGGGCGGAGCAAGATGGCCGAATAGGAACAGCTACAGTCTCCAGCTCCCAGCGCGAGCGACACAGAAGACAGGTGATTTCTGCATTATCAACTGAGGTACTGGGTTCATCTCACTGGGGAGTGCCGGACAATCGGTGCTGGTCAGCTGTTGCAGCCCCACCAGCGAGAGCTGAAGCAGGGCGAGGCATCGCCTCACCTGGGAAGCGCAAGGGGGAAGGGAATCCCTTTTCCTAGCCAGGGGAACAGAGACACACAACACCTGGAAAATCAGGTAACTCCCACCCCAATACTGCGCTTTAAGCAAACAGGCACACCAGGAGATTATATCCCACACCTGGCCGGGAGGGTCCCACGCACACAGAGCCTTCCTCATTGCTAGCACAGCAGTCTGCGATCTAACTGCAAGGCAGCAGCGAGGCTGGGGGAGGGGCACCCGCCATTGCTGAGGCTTAAGTAGGTAAACAAAGCCCTGGGAAGATCGAACTGGGTGGAGCTCACAACAGCTCAAGGAGGCCTGCCAGTCTCTGTAGACTCCACCTCTGGGGACAGGGCACAGCTAAACAACACCACCACCACCAAAAAAAAAAAAAAAAAAAAGGCAGCAGACAGAAATCTCTGCAGACGAAAGCAACTCTGTCTGACAGCTTTGAAGAGAGCAGTGGATCTCCCAATACGGAGGCTGAGATCTGAGAATCGACAGACTGCCTACTCAAGTGGGTCCCTGACCCCTGAGTAGCCTAACTGGGAGACATCCTCCACTAGGGGCAGACCGACACCCCACACCTCACACAGTGGAGTACACCCCTGAGAGGAAGCTTTCAAAGCAAGAATCAGACAGGTACACTCATTGTTCACCAGTATTCTATCTTCTGCAGCCTCTGCTGCTGACACCCAGGCAAACAGGGTCTGGAGTGGACCTCAAGCAATCTCCAACAGACCTACAGCTGAGGGTCCTGACTGTTAGAAGGAAAACTAACAAACAGGAAGGACACCCACACCAAAACCCCATCAGTACGTCACCATCATCAAAGACCAGAGGCAGATAAAACCACAAAGATAGGGAAAAAGCAGGGCAGAAAAGCTGGAAATTCAAAAAATAAGAGCGCATCTCCCCCTCCAAAGGAACGCAGCTCATCGCCAGCAACGGATCAAAGCTGGACGGAGAATGACTTTGACGAGATGAGAGAAGAAGGCTTCAGTCCATCAAACTTCTCAGAGCTACAGGAGGAATTATGTACCCAGTGCAAATAAACTAAAAATCTTGAAAAAAGAGTGGAAGAATTGATAACCAGAATAATTAATGCAGAGAAGACCATAAACGAACGGACAGAGATGAAAACCATGACAAGAGAAATACGTGACAAATGCACAAGCTTCAGTAACCAACACGATCAACTGGAAGAAAGAGTATCAGCGATTGAGGATCAAATGAATGAAATGAAGCGAGAAGAGAAATCTAAAGAAAAAAGAGGAAAAAGAAATGAACAAAGCCTGCAAGAAGTATGGGATTATGTAAAAAGACCAAATCTACATCTGATTGGCGTTGCCTGAAAGTGAGGGGGAAACAAGTTGGAAAACACTCTTCAGGATATCATCCAGGAGAACTTCTCCAACCTAGTAGGGCAGGCCAACATTCAAATCCAGGAAATACAGAGAACGCCACAAAGATACTCCTCGAGAAGAGCAACTCCAAGCCACATAATTGCCAGATTCACCAAAGTTGAAATGAAGGAAAAAATCTTAAGGGCAGCCAGAGAGAAAGGTCGGGTTACCCACAAAGGGAAGCCCATCAGACTAACAGCAGATCTCTCAGCAGAAACTCTACAAGCCAGAAGAAAGTGGGGGCCAATATTCAACATTCTTAAAGAAAAGAATTTTCAACCCAGAATTTCATATCCAGCCAAACTAAGTTTCCTAAGTGAAGCAGAAATAAAATCCTTTACAGATAAGCAAATGCTTAGAGATTTTGTCACCACCAGGCCTGCCTTGGAAGAGACCCTGAAGGAAGCACTAAACATGGAAAGGAACAACCAGTACCAGCCATTGCAAAAACATGCCAAAATGTAAAGAGCATCGAGGCTAGGAAGAAACTGCATCAACTAACGAGCAAAATAACCAGTTAATATCGTAATGGCAGGATCAAGGTCACACATAACAATATTAACCTTAAATGTAAATGGACTAAATGCTCCAATTAAAAGACACAGACTGGCAAACCGGATGAAGAGTCAAGACCCATCAGTCTGTTGTATTCAGGAGACCCATCTCACATGCAGAGACATACATAGGCTCAAAATAAAGGGATGGAGGAAGATCTACCAAGCAAATGGAGAATAAAAAAAAGCAGGGGTTGCAATACTAGTCTCTGATAAAACAGATTTTAAACCATCAAAGATCAAAAGAGACAAAGAAGGCCATTACATAATGGTAAAAGGATCAATTCAACAGGAAGAGCTAACTATCCTAAATATATATGCACCCAATATAGGAGCACCTAGATTCATAAAGCAAGTCCTTAGAGACTTACAAAGAGACTTAGACTCCCATACAATAATAATGGGAGACTTCAACACCCCACTGTCAACATTAGACAGATCAACGAGACAGAAAGTTAACAAGGATATCCAGGAATTGAACTCATCTCTGCAGCAAGCAGACCTAATAGACATCTACAGAACTCTCCACCCCAAATCAACAGAATATACATTCTTCTCAGCACCACATCACACTTATTCCAAAATTGACCACATAATTGGAAGTAAAGCACTCCTCAGCAAATGTACAAGAACAGAAATTATAACAAACTGTCTCTCAGACCACAGTGCAATCAAACTAGAACTCAGGACTAAGAAACTCAATCAAAACTGCTCAACTACATGGAAACTGAATAACCTGCTCCTGAATGACTACTGGGTACACAACGAAATGAAGGCAGAAATAAAGATGTTCTTTGAAACCAATGAGAACAAAGATACAACATACCAGGATCTCTGGGACACATTTAAAGCAGTGTGTAGAGGGAAATTTATAGCACTAAATGCCCACAAGAGAAAGCTGGAGAGATCTAAAATTGACACTCTAACATCACAATTAAAAGAACTAGAGAAGCAAGAGCAAACACATTCGAAAGCTAGCAGAAGGCAAGAAATAACTAAGATCAGAGCAGAACTGAAGGAGATAGAGACACAAAAAACCCTCCAAAAAATCAATGAATCCAGGAGTTGGTTTTTTGAAAAGATCAAGAAAATTGATAGACCGCTAGCAAGACTAATAACAAAGAAAAGAGAGAAGAATCAAATAGATGCAATAAAAAATGATAAAGGGGATAACACCACCGACCCCACAGAAATACAAACTACCATCAGAGAATACTATAAACACCTCTATGCAAATAAACTAGAAAATCTAGAAGCAATGGATAATTTCCTGGACACTTACACTCTCCCAAGACTAAACCAGGAAGAAGTTGAATCCCTGAATAGACCAATAGCAGGCTCTGAAATTGAGGCAATAATTAATAGCCTACCAACCAAAAAAAGTCCAGGACCAGATGGATTCACAGCTGAATTCTACCAGAGGTACAAGGAGGAGCTGGTAACATTCCTTCTGAAACTATTCCAATCAATAGAAAAAGAGGGAATCCTCCCTAACTCATTTTATGAGGCCAACATCATCCTGATACCAAAGCCTGGCAGAGACACAACAAAAAAAGAGAATTTTAGACCAATATCCCTGATGAACATCGATGCAAAAATCCTCAATAAAATACTGGCAAACCGGATTCAGCAGCACATCAAAAAGCTTATCCACCATGATCAAGTTGGCTTCATCCCTGGGATGCAAGGCTGGTTCAACATATGCAAATCAATAAACGTAATCCAGCATATAAACAGAACCAAAGACAAAAACCACATGATTATCTCAATAGATGCAGAAAAGGTCTTTGACAAAATTCAACAACCCTTGATGCTAAAAACTCTCGATAAATTTGGTATTCATGGAACGTATCTCAAAATCATAAGAGCTATTTATGACAAACCCACAGCCAATATCATACTGAATGGCCAAAAACTGGAAAAATTCCCTTTGAAAACTGGCACAAGACAGGGATGCCCTCTCTCACCACTCCTATTCAACATAGTGTTGGAAGTTCTGGCTAGGGCAATCAGGCAAGAGAAAGAAATCAAGGGTATTCAGTTAGGAAAAGAAGAAGTCAAATTGTCCCTGTTTGCAGATGACATGATTGTATATTTAGAAAACCCCATTGTCTCAGCCCAAAATCTCCTTAAGCTGATAAGCAACTTCAGCAAAGTCTCAGGATACAAAATTAATGTGCAAAAATCATAAGCATTCTTATACATCAGTAACAGACAAACAGAGAGCCAAATCATGAATGAACTTCCATTCACAATTGCTTCAAAGAGAATAAAATACCTAGGAATCCAACTTACAAGGGATGTAAAGGACCTCTTCAAGGAGAACTACAAACCACTGCTCAGTGAAATCAAAGAGGACACAAACAAATGGAAGAACATACCATGCTCATGGATAGGAAGAATCAATATCGTGAAATTGGCCATACTGCCCAAGGTAATTTATAGATTCAATACTATCCCCATCAAGCTACCAATGAGTTTCTTCACAGAATTGGAAAAAACTGCTTTAAAGTTCATATGGAACCAAAAAAGAGCCCGCATCTCCAAGACAATCCTAAGTCAAAAGAACAAAGCTGGAGGCATCACGCTACCTGACTTCAAACTATACTACAAGGCTACAGTAACCAAAACAGCATGCTACTGGTACCAAAACAGAGATATAGACCAATGGAACAGAACAGAGTCCTCAGAAATAATACCACACATCTACAGCCATCTGATCTTTGATAAGCCTGAGAAAAACAAGAAATGAGGAAAGGATTCCCTATATAATAAATGGTGCTGGAATAATTGGCTAGCCATAAGTAGAAAGCTGAAACTAGATCCTTTCCTTACTCCTTATACGAAAATTAATTCAAGATGGATTAGAGACTTAAATGTTAGACCTAATAACATAAAAACCCTAGAAGAAAACCTAGGTAGTACCATTCAGGACATAGGCATGGGCAAGGACTGTATGTCTAAAACACCAAAAGCAATGGCAACAAAAGCCAAAATTGACAAATGGGATCTCATTAAACTAAAGAGCTTCTGCACAGCAAAAGAAACTACCATCAGAGTGAACAGGCAACCTACAGAATGGGAGAAAATTTTTGCAATCTACTCATCTGACAAAGGGCTAATATCCAGAACCTACAAAGTACTCAAACAAATTTATAAGAAAAAAACAAACCACCCCATCAAAAAGTGGGCAAAGTATATGAATAGACATTTCTCAAAAGAAGACATTCATGAAGCCAACAGACACATGAAAAAATGCTCATCATCACTGGCCATCAGAGAAATGCAAATCAAAACCACAATGAGATACCATCTCACACCAGTTAGAATGGCAATCATTAAAAAGTCAGGAAACAACAGGTGCTGGAGAGGATGTGGAGAAATAGGAACACTTTTACACTATTGGTGGGATTGTAAACTAGTTCAACCATTATGGAAAACAGTATGGCGATTACTCAAGGATCTAGAACTAGAAGTACCATATGACCCAGCCATCCCATTACTGGGTATATACCCAAAGGATTATAAATCATGCTGCTATAAAGACACATGCACACGTATGTTTACTGCGGCACTATTCACAATAGCAAAGACTTGGAATCAACCCAAATGTCCATCAGTGACAGACTGGATTAAGAAATTGTGGCACATATACACCATGGAATACTATGCAGCCATAAAAAAGGATGAATTTGTGTCCTTTGTAGGGACATGGATGCAGCTGGAAACCATCATTCTCAGCAAACTATTGCAAGAACAGTAAACCAAACACCGCATGTTCTCACTCATAGGTGGGAACTGAACAATGAGATCACTTGGACTCAGGAAGGTGAACATCACACACCGGGGCCTATCATGGGGAGGGGGGAGGGGGGAAGGATTGCACTGGGAGTTATACCTGATGTAAATGACGAGTTGATGGGTGCTGATGAGTTGATGGGTGCAGCACACCAACGTGGCACAAGTATACATATGTAACAAACCTGCATATTATGCACATGTACCCTAGAACTTAAAATATAATAATAAAAAAAGGTCATTAAAAAAAAGAAAATGAAAAGACTATTCACTAAATGGGAGACAATTTTGCAAATCATTTATGTGACAAAGATCTTCTATCTATTACATGTAAAGAACACTTATAACTCAACAATAAAAAAGACAAATAACTCATATTTTGATAGGTGGATCATCTTTAGAGAAAACTAATTTTATTCTTAAAACTGAAGAAAATATTTTGATAGATATTTCTCCAAAGAAGATATAGAAATAGCCAATAAGCCCATGAAAAGTTCATCAATGTCATTATTTACTAGGGAAACACAAATGAAAACCACAGTAAGACACTACTTTACACCCACTGGGACGTCCATAATATAAAAGACAGACAATAACAAGTGTTAACAAGAATTTAGGGAAATTGAAATTCTCTTATTTATAGGAATGTAAAATAATGCAGCTACTTTGAAATACAGCTTAGCAGGTTCTCAAAAAGTTAAATGTACAGTTACCGTATGACCCAGCAATTTTATTCCTAGGTATATACTCAAGAGAATTGAGAACACCCATACCCCCAAAAACTTGTACCTAAATGCTAATAGCAATATTTTTAATAATAGTCAAAAATAGAAATAATCCAAATGTCCATTAACTGATGGATGAATAAACAAAACCTGATATATTGATACAATCACTGGGCAATGAAAGGGATAAAGTACAGATACATACTCAGAGTCTAGAAAACATTATGCTAAATGAAAAAAGCCAGATATAAACAGACACATGTAATATGATTCCTTTTATAGGAAATGTCCAGAATAGGCACACTCATAAATACAGAAAGTAATGGTTTCAGAGGCTGTATTTTGAGGAGAATGGGGTAATGAAAGCTAAAAGGTATGAAATTTCTTTTTCAGTGTGATGAAAACATTCCTGAATTCCATGATGATGATGGCTGCACAGCTTTTTGAAAACCACTGAATTGTACTCTTGAAAAAGGTGAATTGTATGGTATGTGCGTTGTATCTCAATTTTTTAAAAACAGGTAATCGTCAGCAAAAACTAAAAATAAAACAAAAAAGCAGAATTTACTGATTCGTGTACCATGCATGGTTCAATTTACTCCTAATAATGTCACCTTCCACAGAAACACAAACATAATTTGGCTAAGCATAGTTTTTCCTTGGCTATCATATTTCCTTTCTGGATTTTTACCTTCAAATTCTAACTTTATTAGTTCTAAGGTGACCAACCATTCAGTCTGCCTAGGTCTAACAGAAGTTCTCAGAACATGGGATTTTTAGTGCTAAAACACGGAAAGTTTTTGCATGACGTTGCATAATTTTCTTAAGTCCTCCAATCCTCATTTAAGTACTGCTTATACCCACTACAGACTGTTTTTTTTTTTTTTGCGTACATGAAATGCTTATATATTGACAGAATTTTTAATAACATGATGTTTATCACCTACTCTATGCTAAACAATGATATAACACTTAATGTCTCAGTATCACTGGTGTCTGGCTTTAAAAAAAAAAATTTTCCATAAGTTATTGGGATACAGGTGGTATTTGGTTACATGAGTAAGTTCTTTAGGTGGAGATTTGTGAGAACCTGGTGCACCCATCACCCGTTTATATTCCTTCCTTTTATCTCTACACCTCCTCCCAATGCTATTTCACTTGTTTTAATGGTTAATGTTATAAGGTAATTGCTTACAAATTAGTGTATCTTTTCTAAGTCTCTCCTGAGTTTGAAACAGAATAGCCAACTGTTTTCTGAGTGTTCCAATTGGAGATTTCCTTGGCTACTAATACTCGAATCTAATGCTGTGTGTAAACCTGCCTTAGTGCCTAAATTAGCTCTCTTCTTGATTTTATCACATCCATTGAATCTCCTGAGCTAAAATGAGTTATCTTGCCTCCTTTGCTTTCCTATCACATCTAATGAATCACTATGCTCTAATTATACCACATGTGAAATTTTCTCAACTCTTCGCTACCTCCTGCCTCTTCTACCTAGTCTCCCTAACATATGTGCCTGAGATTGAAGAGTAGCCAAGTGTTTCTTGGACTTTTTAAATCCATGATAAGCCTGAAAAACACAAAAACCCCATTATTTTACATCAAATTTCAAAATAAAAAGTAGTATTAAAAGTAAAACCAAAGCTAAGGCACGAGTTGTTTATTTTCTCCAAATTAGATAACTGTCCTATTCTTCTGATGCAGCACTTCCTGCCTCTGATCTTTCTCTCTCTTTAACACATGTATACCCATATGCACCCACACACACAAATTCCCACCCACCCACGAAACCACATACACACATACACACACACTGCACTGAATTCTTATAATTTTGTTACCTTGGCATCCATTTTAAATATAAATTGAAGGTTCTCATACCAGAAGCAGAGCTTAGCCACCACTGGCCCAGCTGCCAGTTCTCTGCCTCCTCCCTGTTCCTTAAGATGATCAATACAGATCTACCTCATACAACTGCCTCCTGGTGACAGCTTCCCATGGGACAGCTAGTTACAGCTATGTGACTTGCCCACCGACCCCCAACACCTCCCCAGATATGCCACAGGGACCACCCCTCAGTACAGCATGACTCCACTGAGCTAGTCCCTGCTTGCTCTACACTCACCAATTAGAACTCCATGAGGTAAACCTGCGTGGGTAACAGCCTGGACACCAGTAAAGGCTCTGGCCTGTGAGTCCCTCACTCTCTCTTTCTTGCTCCCCACCAGCTAGTTGCACGTGCATTTCTCAGACAGCTCCCAGCTTCCTGTTGGCCCTTGGAGGCATGCCCACCCCTTCTCACTAGGATCTGTCAGTGACACACTGCTTCTGTTATTTCATGTGTTTTACTGTGTTGCCTTCTCTGTGTCTCCCTTGACTGACACACCTGAACCTAACTCTCCTCCTAGCCAGGGCTGTCCTACACAACTCTCCTGACATCTTGGTAGAAATAAACTGGACACAGCTCAGTTAAGAGCCACAGGGGTGTCTGCCATTATGAACAAATTTCCTTTGACAGGGGCATTTGGTCACGGGTGAGGCACTTCAGCATTAGGTTGTCCACAAAGATGAAGAACTATTCTATGAAAGGCACACTGTGAACATCCATGACCACCATGCTGGAGCCCCACTGACACAGGGCTAGAGTTTATAGCAACTCTCAAGAGAGACCTCAAGACCAAAGTAGAGAAAAATACAATGCATAGAGATTCCAGTAGTCAGTATATGGTTTAAATTACCCAGCACAACCTGATGTTCTGGGTCTCAGGGTAATTGTTTTCTGCTTCTAGAAGACCGTACCTCAAATTTGCATACCTACTAAACTATTCAGTCTTTAAAATCCATATGACTGGCCAGGTGCAGTGGCTCACGCCTATAATCCCAGCACTTTGGGAAGCCGAGAGGGGCGGATCACGAGGTAAGGAGTTTGAGACCATCCTGATCAACATGGTGAAACCCTGTCTCTACTAAAAATACAAAAATTAGCTGGGTGTGGTGGTGCATGTCTGTAATCCCAGCTACTCGGGAGGCAGAAGAATCGCTTGAACCTGGGAGGCAGAGGTTGCAGTGAGCCGAGACCACACCACTGCACTCCAGCCTGGGTGGCAGAGCGAGACTCCGTCTCAAAAAAAAAAAAAAAAAATCCATATTATTGTTGCAGGCTCTGTAAATCCTTCCCTGACCACATCAAGCCCAAACAGAATAAATCATTTTTTTCTTTTTAAACACATTTTTAGTATTGTATTTATTATTGAGTATTATTTTATTTGATTATCTAACTATCCTCTCCTCCCCCAACTTGAGAAGAAACTCTTAAGAAAAAGATTCTATCTCATTTATATATCTCATTTTTCTATCTTATACCCAAGGAATAGCAGTCATATGACTCAATTTGTTGAACTCCAGTAATATTTTGATATATTTATTACTTCAATTAAACGATGACAACTCAGGCGGCATGCTTAAAATATGACTGAGTGACATTTTAATAATAACTTAAAAGGAACACTTGGATAGTTTATATACATAGTTATCAAAAATATAAAGTATATTGACATGTGTATCCATCAATCTAGACTTGCATGATAGAATATACCAAGTGATATGAGTACTATCGCCCTGCTTCCTCTCTACCAATCTCTCTATTTCTTTTCCCCTACTCAGTTAAACTTTTAGAAAAAGTCATGTACATTTACCCTCCCTTTTTCCTGACTTCTCATTTCCTCCTCAAGCCTACAGAAACACACCATTTCCACCCACTTATATGTTGAAAATGCTATGGTAAATGCCACCAATGGCCGCTATGTGACCAAAACCAAAGCACACCTTTCATCCCTTATTTCTTGATTTTCTGCTGCATTTAACACTGTTGGGCATTCCCCTTGAATCCCTGTACTACCTTGGCTTCTGGTTCTTATGATTCTTTAACTATTACTTCTTGACTGAGTTGGCCTCATAATTTACCTGTTCCTTAAGCATTGCTTTTACCTTGGGTTCACTCTTATTTTTTTTTTCTATGTAACCTTTAGTGATGTCATCTATTTCCCCAGTTAACTGAGTGCTAAAGGTTCACAGAGCCAACCTCTTGTTAGATATATATGCTTGGATAGCTTACAGATATTAAAAAATCACTATATGAAAATCTGAACTCACCACTGTCCATCTGATACGGTTTGGGTGTGTTCCCAACCCAAATCTCATTTTGAATTCCCATGTATCGGGGGAGGGACCCAGTGGGAGGTAACTGAATCATGGGGGCAGGTCTTTCCCATGCTGTTCTCATGACAGTGAAAAGTTTCATGAGATCTGATGGCAATATAAGGGGAAGTTTCCCCGCACAAGCTCTTCTCTTCTCTGTTGCCAGGTGAGATGTGCCTTTCACCTTCCAGCATGATTGTGAGACCTCCCCAGCCACGTGGAACTGTAAGTCCAATAAACTTTCTTTTGTAAAATGCCCAGTCTTGGGTACGTCTTTATCAGCAGCATGAAAACAGACTAATACACCATCTATGCCTAGTTTTGGTTTACAATTTTAATTCAACTTCTTGGTAGCGGCTCTTAGTCACCCAAGTCATTAATATGGTAATCCCCCTAAACTCTTTCCTTACAATCCATATTCAATTGGCAATCAAGCATTGGCCATTTTACTTCTCACTTAGCTGTTGAAATGTCTCCTTCCCATAACCTCTATTACTCCTTCCTCTAAGTTAAGACCTTATTATCTCCCCCTGACCTATTGCAATAGTTTGTTAATTGATTTACTTGTCTCTAGTTTTGCCCACTTCACATTCACAGTCCCTTTTCCCTACTTCTCCCAAAGCAATTAATACATATTATCTATATACATACATCTACTGATAAAGCAAATCTGCTTATGCCATTCTCCTAATTAAAACCCATTAATGCAATCCTCATAAATAACTGCACTGTTTATTAAATTTTGTATTTTGACACAGTTACCATATAGAGAAATCTAAGTTCTGTCCTAAAATACTAACCTGGGAGGCACTCCTAGATTTTCTACTATCTTTTATTTTTTAAAAAATATTAAAAGAGGTCTGGTCACTAGCCTCTATTGATTTTCAGACCCACTGAAAATCATAAATTACAAATTTTAAAATACTGATCTATAAACTAAAGCCTGTCCTCAATTATCCCCTTCCAATTTATTTTTGTCCTTTCCATGTTAACCTAAAAAGGGATTTATGTGGCTACAGAGAGTTCCATTCACAAACATTACTCTCCACAGAGAATCAGCTATCATAAGGAATGAAAGCAAACTTTAAATTCTTCAAGTCACCGACAGAGAGGTTCATTATTTTAAACAGAAAAGAATTGAGTGAGCAAAGAGATTGCCAAAAAGCAGGATCCAAAGAATCTACAGTTGCTTCCTCTTGGCCACTAAACTCAAAGAGCCACAGGGAAGTTTACACTAGCTGCAATTAAAGTGACAACAGATTCCCACAGCTGTAAGTCTGTGGAAAGTGAAAACAAAATAAGAGAAAAATTATCTAACGTCTTGTTTTGGAGGATGGCAAATGCTAGTTCATATTCAATAATGTCTAATTTAAAATGAACTTTGGAATAGGTGAGACCAATTAAAATGAAACCTCGATGTGTGGAATATAAAGAGATTTTAAAATCAACGTTAATTCCTCAAAGAACTTCAATTCTAAAATAACTGAAATGTTTTCTAATTCCTAGAATATAAGATGAAAACTGGGGATGTAAGTTTTCTATGAATTATCCAAAAAGTTCCATCATACAAAAATGGCTTTATATACAGTCAGAATATCTATAGAAAAAAGAAAAATGACAACATCATTTAAAGTACTTCTTTTAAGTTTGTACTTTTTAAAATGTAATTATCAATCATTTTTACTATTGCTAATTCAAAACTGTTTTTATTCCTTGGAAAATACTGATTAAATGTAGAAGATGATATTCAAGTATACTTATTGAGGTAAAACCTATAACACCTATTAAACCTCCTGAAATTTACCACATTTCATATCCTAAAACACAAATAATTTTAAATGATATGTTACTGTATGTAATATACAAAATATAAGCATTTCAATGACCAAATTAAGGGTAAAGCAGGGAGTAGAGAAAAAATCAAATCAGTCAACTCTGAGTTTCAAATGTGAATGAGACTCTTTTGGTTGGTCATTTAATCCAACACTTAAGAATTCAATAATAAAAATGAAACTAGATGGACAATCCACTTTTGTTTTTGTTTTTGGTTTTGAGACAGGGTCTCACTCTGTCGCCCAGGCTGGAGTGCAGTGGCACGATCTCAGCTTACTTCAATCTCCGCCTCGCAGGTTCAGATGATTCTCCTGCCTCAGCCTCCCAAGTAGCTGAGATTATAGACGGCCACCACGGCGCCCAGCTAATTTTTGTGTTTTTAGTACAGACGGGGTTTCACCATGTTGGCCAGGCTGGTCCCAAACTCCATACCTCAGGTGATCTACCCGCCTTGGCCTCCCAAAGTGCTGGGATTACAGGCATGAGCCACTGCGCCCAGCTGACAATCCACTTTTAAAAATTGTCAGTTACCTTTAAATAATATATCTTGAAGATTAGATAATGGACTACCTATGCATTTCCCTTAAACACACTAGCCCCCACTTGGCAGCCTGTCTGTACCTTGCCTCCCTACTTCCCTGAGGTATTATGTTCCACCTCATACGCATTCCAAATCTAAAACAATCAAACAAACAAACAAGAAAAGAACTGCTGTCACTTTAGAGCCCTAAGAAAACAGTCCCCTTCCTCCAACTAGTTTAATCCTTTCAATATGGTATTAGAAACATCACTTAACAAAAATATTAAATCCAGAGCTCAGCTAATTGTATCTAATTCAACAGTAGCCTTTTTATTACATATACAAAAGCAGCCACAGTATCTACTCTCAACATGCAATATGAATAAATCTGTAACCATGATCTGTGTAAGAGACGACATTTTCAGTCAATAAAACCAATGCCATACTCACGGTGAAGGCTGGTGGGGCTGGTTTTCAGCATTTCTTGGTGTTTTGCAGGCAGCAGGCTTCGCCATGTCCCTGACAACACACCTGGGGCGCATGATAGACAGCACAACGCACTATTAATTATAAAAAGGGTAGAACATATCTAGAAATTAAACACGGTACTGAAAAACAATCTAAGGGAAAGTCTTTGCAAGCCCCTTCAATATTAACCTTGGGGCCCCAGCAAAGTCTTTGGAGTTGGAAATCTTTGACTCAGGCTTCCAAAAGCTCAATTATACCCAAATAAAATCTGTGCTAGCCTCTGTATTTGACTTTCCTTTTAGCATCAATAACATGATTGTCAGCAGCTTTTCCCATAGCAGAAAAGCTACTGAAAGCTTTGGCATGACCACATGCCAAAGACGTCTGAAAGCTTAAAAATAGGAACAGCTGTTGCGTTGATATGTTACATTTTGAGCAGGATATTCTGTGGCTTTTGCTATTTTACTAAAAAATACGGACTTTTGTTTCACACCATCAATCACCACACAGGTCTTTGTTTGTGCAAAAAGATCTGAGAGGCTTCAAGGCATCCCCCTTGTTCAAAATTTCCTCATGCTAAGAGGGAGGAAGAGATCAAAGACAAGGTTCATATATAAAGTGTGTGTGTGTGTGTGCGTGTGCGCGCGCGCATGTAAAATAAGAAAGGATACTCCAAAATGTGAAAAAATTAAATGTCTTTGTGTCATAAGTCATCCATCACAAAATAAATGTAGATGGTAGACAATATAACAAAGCTCCAAAGGGCAGCAGGAAGAGATATTCCTACTTTCACGTAAACAGGGCTTACAGAGCACTGGTGACATTTATTGGCAGAAATCAGAAAACACCTCCCTCTGAGGATGAACATGGATGGCTCAGATATTCCTTCTCCTCAAAAGCTTTAAAATAAACATAGCTCTGAATAGAGAAGGCTTGGTTATAAAACTTAGACCTCACATCTTAGTCTTTGCTAAATGGAATGCCCCTTAGGATCCAGAAGGCTTCAAATATGAATCTGGTTCTTAAGAGCTTTCATGGAGGCTTCTTGGAGATTTGACTACCCTGCTCATATTTAAGGCCAGTCATGTTATTCCAGAAGTGGATCGCTGGTGAAGCAGTGGTAGATAAACTCTTTTCCCAGAGCTTAAAGCTGCATGGCAAATTTCTCCACTTCTGAAAGAAATGATACAGGAAAACATGGACACAACGCACAGAAACGTGCACACACACACTGCTCATTCCAAACAAGGTCAGTAAGACTTCCAAATCAATATGTAACGTGACAAGAAAAGAAAACGGTGCCATTTCAAAGCCTCAACACACCTTCCCTTTGGGATAAAAATTTTAAAAAGTGGTGTTCATCAAGAGTTGATGCTAACCTTTTAAGGAATTGGTCAAGAGATGTGAGTCAATGACATCCACAGGAACCACAAAGCCTTGTGTTCTTTCCCCAGTGTCATGGAAGAAGGCCAATCATGCATCAGCCTTTAAAACATTCAGGAAGGCAGTTGCTAGGGAAGTGTAATGTCCTAGGATTTCTGAGCTCTGAAATTTTAATCAAACTTACACAAGCTAAAAAGTCCAGCAAGTTAAACTTCATAGCATTAGAAAATCTTTAGCAATTCTCACATATGCCCCCCCCCTTTTTTTTTTTTTTTTTTTTGGAGACTAAATCTCCCTCTGTCACCTAGGCTGGAGTGCAGTGGTGTGATCTCCTCTCACTGCAAGCTCCGCCTCCTGGGTTCACGCCATTCTCCTGCCTCAGCCTCCTCAGTAGCTGGGACTACAGGCGCCCACCACCACGCCTGGTTAATTTTTTGTATTTTTAGTAGAGATGGTGTTTCACCGTGTTAGCTAGGATGTCTCGGTCTCCTGACCTCGTGATCCACCCGCCTCGGCCTCCCAAAGTGCTGAGATTACAGGCGTGAGTCACCGCGCCTGGCCGCAGCATTTTTAATCTACACGCACTGATTTGTGAAAATATCTGAAATATCACCAACTTGGAAAAATGCTAAAGAATTAAATCTATGAGAAACCTTAATTCATCTCTTTTTTTCCCCTCATGTCATAGGTATTCATACAAAGCTTTCAAAGAAAACAAATCTACTACTTAATATTTTTTAAAAATATGTGCTGAAGTAACTATTTTCTAACAAATATAAGGTATTAAGCAACACTAAAGGTAGGTTTGTAAGCAAACTTTTTTTCTTCTGACTAAAAGGCCCTATCTGCTGGGCGTGGTGGCTCACGCCTGTAATACATCACTTTGGAAAGCTAAGGCCAGTGGATCAGTTGAGGTCAGGAGTTTGAGACCAGGCTGGCCAACATGGTGAAACCCCATCTTTACTAAAAAAATACAAAATTTAGCTAGGTGTGTGGTGCATGCCTGCAGTCCCAGCTACTCAGAAGGCTGTGGCAGGAGAACTGCTTGAACCCGGGAGGCAGAGGTTGCAATGAGCTGAGATCGTGCAACTGCACTCCAGCCTGGGCTACACAGCGAGACTCCATCTCAAACAAAAAAATAAAATAAAATAACAATTTAAAAAGGGCCCTATCTTTGTAAGAAAATTCTTGTCTAATTTCAAGTCCCAGTGGTTTTGGTTTAAAATTACAAGTTGATGTACTGTTTCTGTCTATGTATGTTATAGAATCTTTCTGATAAAAATTTCATTCAATTTTTTGAACTTTAAAGTTTTATTGAATAATAAAAATAAACACATTAGTATTCAAAAGCAACATATTTAGAATTATTTTGAATAAAACAGGAAAACAACACATTTTCCATAATAGGATATATCCTGGCCACAGGACAAATATTCAAGACTAGAGCAAAGCAGCTAGCTGCTGAATCTGCGTTTTAAAGGGAGGAAACTAATTGTTTCAGGTTGCTAATTATTTACCCAATTTCGGGGGGTTCTAAATCATAGCAATAGATATTCCTGCATTTTCTAATTTGACTTTTTTTTAGCTAAAATTTTTTCTAGATATAAGAAAGAAAAGGAAGAAAGTTCCCTACACTCAGAGTAAGACACATCAAAAGTATACTCACAAGATTTTTGCTTGTGTAGGTTACCATTTCTTTAAAATTATAATTAAATTGCATCAGTTTGGAGGGATAAAACCTTAACACTTTTGACAGTTTTAACGTATGGAAACTGTGTAACCTCAGCAATTTCCACTATCTCCTATGCATTAGACTTGGTATAATAATATAAACCCCCCATACTTGAAGAAACACAACAATGATATTTCAGTATGTTGCAGCTTTTAAGGTGTTTGTCTCTGTGTGTAATTTACTCCTTCAGCCAGACATAAGGAGACCACAAACGCTGCCACAACGCTGACTTCCCAGAATTACCATGGATTGAGGGACTAGGAATTCAAAGGGTTTGACCTCTTATCCTTTGCAAAGTCTTTAATTACTCAGTTTTATCAGATTGGGGCTCTTCCACAGTCTTCTAACTGAATGTGAGCATTCCCTCATCACTGAAGCATCACTGAAGATTTATGCAAATAAGACATTCTGCAACCGCCTCAGGGGAATGCTCCTCCTGACTCCACCCTCAGCACTGCTGGGTTTTATGAATGGCTGCAATCAATGCGATGAATGGTTGCCAACTGCCCACTCAGCCACTTCCACTCTTCAGTGCACGTACACACGGGAGAGACTAACATTGCCACAAGCCTGCAGATGAAGCTATGGCAAGGCTTTCATCTCTCCAAACAGGAACTAAATGTGCTTTCAGATACTTAGAGTATGTGAATTAAAAATTCTAAATGCCTTCAAGAAACACAATTTACATAATTACCTTCTCTCTTTTGACTTTCCATTTTGGTGCCTGCAATCACTACCCTCTACCTTCCCTCCCAAAAAAAACCACTATTTTATGTTAAACTTTATCTGAATTTGAACTTTAAATGGTTTTATCTTTCATGACTAATGTCAGGAAACTAGTTACTGTGCAGGAAGCAGCCAAATAGTAGACTATAGCACGTTTACATTTCTGTTCTCAATGTTATGGTTTTTGAATTTTCCTATAATAAATGGAGACAATTATCTCCAAACAGTGTTGGAGAAATACATGTGTTTGTGTCTACTTCCCAAGTGTTATTGTAGTAGTCCACATTGGTCCTAAGAGACCTTAGGAGCAGTTAAGATAATGTAAGATTGACAAAATGAAATGTTTTTTAAACATACAATTTTCTGATTTGCTGATCACTGATTAAAAGTACCTAGAAACAGACAAGAAGAGACTTCAGGGACTCTGTAGCTGGCCACCTTTCCTTCTACACTCCATATTCAGTGCTTCATGCCATTCATCAACATGACATTAACCATAAAGTACCCCCAATCCATGCAAAATTCCTATTTCCTGCCTGAGTCTCTCTTCTTAGCTCCAGTCAGACATCTAACTGCCTCCTGACATTTTTACTTGGGTATTTAATAGACCTCTCAAAATCAGCATTTCCAAAATGGAACTTTTCATCTTTTTTTCCCCCAAACTTGATCCACCAGCAGCCATCTCCTCCTTGGCTGTTCATAACTACATTTCTCCAGCTGTTCAGGTGAAAAACTTTAGACTTAACTCCTTGTTTTCTCTCACATCCTGTGTCCTATCTACCAGACTGGATGTATTTTCTAAATTTGTGCAGAATTTGACCACTTACCAACCCCTCCACTATTGCCACCCTGTCCTGAGCCAATATTGTCTTTCATTTGAATTCTCACCATAGATTTTTAACGGGTCACCCAGCATTTACTATTGTTCTCCTGGAGTCTATTCTCAACACAACAGCCAAAGTGACTCTTTTGAAATATAAATCAGGTCCTGCCATCTCTACCCAATAGTTCCCTACTTTACTCACAAGGAAGTGCCTGAGTCCTTAGGATAGCATCAGAACTCCCAGCACTACTCCCTGCATCTACCTTTCCTGCCTTGAGATTTCTGCACCAACCTTTCCTTCTGTCTGGATAGCTCTTCCCAATACTGGTATGACTAAACCCCTTACTTCTTTAAAGTCTTTGCTCAATTGTCAAGTTTTTGATGGTTCCTACTCTAATTATCCTACTTAATACTACAATCTGCTCCTCTCACTACATCCAAATATTTCCATGCACGCTTCACGTTGCTCTATTATTTTCTGAGATGTACAGTCTCTTACTGCTGAAATATGAACTTCTCAAGATCAGAGATCTTTGTCTGTTTGGATCACTGACATATGCCAAGAGCCTAGAACAGTGTCTTACATGTGATAGCAACTCACCACATATTTGTACAATGAATAAAGAAGATACAAAGAATGAAAATCTATGGATTTCAAGCTTGAGTAATTTAATATGGTAAAATATAGTGATTTAAAACAGAGTCTAGGTAATAGTTTTTGTCATAGCAAGTTTCTATACAATATTTATAAAATATAAATGACCAACAAGTTTTATGATTTCACTAACTTCACTAAATTTGTGTTCATATGGTTTGAGTACGGTTCACTCTCTTTCTCAACAAGAAAAAGAGTATTTCATAGAATATGACTTATGTAGTGGAAAGGACTCCTTAATATACAATTACTGCTTTGAACCAGTGAAATACTTTTTAACATCTGGTGTACCAATATTTTATCAAATAAAACACTAAAGTAATTATATATGGGGAAATTTCTTAATAGTAGAGAAAACTCATCCTTTTTTTCTGATTTTTTCTGAAGAGGGTAGGAAAATAAGAAGAACTTCTACTTATTTGATACCTATCATGTACCAAAATACCCACAGCATATCTCACGTATTCTTCATACCACCCTGCTGGGGGATATGATTCTCCTACTTGGCTGATGAAGAAACTATGGATCTAAGAGGTTAAATTATTTTTCCAATGATAAATGGCAAATGTTGAAACCGTAAGAAGTCAGGATTTTAATCAAGATTGGTTTGGTATTAAAACTAACATGCTTTCCACCATTCCAGCCATCTGTCTTTAATACTTAAAAGATGAATGGAAACTGATAAACATCAACTATGAAGTTACAGAGTCCAGCATCCTCAGACATGTTTCGATATCATTGATTTCCTGATATAGGTATATTTCTGAAAGTATTCAAATCATCCTACATAATTCAGTGTCCTTTAAACATTATTCTAGTATTACCAGATCATATTCACGAAATATTACATAACAGCAGAACAATGGTGACATCAGAATATTGAGCTGCCTAAACTAGAAGGGTAAAGTGACCTTAAGACCAATGGCAAAACTGGAATACTGCAAAATGTGAAATTCAAGACAAATTATCTGGTACATAGAGAAAGGGTTTCTATAATAAAAAAAAAAAAAACAAAGAAAGGTGAAAAGACAAAAGATTCCTTTGCAAGACAAGTAGCATGCAATTGATAAAAATATCTTCAAATATATATTTTAAAGAAGGTCTTTAAAAGTGACCTCATTTCCATTCACAAATCCTAAAAGAGGAAAAGCTGAAGAATATTATTTTAAAACTCATTTTATATAGAAATTTGTATATTCATGTCAATTATCAGTGAAGAAATGAGCACGATGACTGTTACCCATAAGATGAAGATGGAACAGTGAAAATTCTACACCAGAAGGGAAAAGCGAATGTTGACATTTCAAAAACCCAGATACACTAATTGCAAACCATCAGGTCCTGTTACACCACCAGTGTGTATTCAGGGAAGATTTAGGAGTTTATGAGTAATTTTTACTTTCAAAAAGTATGGAAGATAGGTGAAGTAGGTTCCTAATTATAAGACAAGGGAAACCAGCTGGCCATTTTTCACAGTTAGTGATGAGAAATGTTGACCTTCCCCTGAAGAGCCCAGGAAATTATTCACAAAACAATATGAAAAGGCTAGGATTCTAAAATAAAGGTGATAACAAGCTAAAGATTCACTGCAGAGATTAATGCGAGATTTTAAATTTTGGAAATCAAATTTTTCAAAGACTGATAAGAAAAGAAAATAATAGGTAAGAAGTCAAGTCTCCGGTCTTCTTAATCATTGAAATCCACCCCTTTATCATCCTTTAGATCTCCAGCATACAAACAAGCTTGATTCTATAAGTTTCTCATATTGTTTCCAATATTTTGGCAACATGTCCCATTAACCTCTTTTTACTCAAGCTATTATTTTCTGTTAACACAATCAGTTTATTTCTCCATCCAGCAATTCTTAAAATGTTATACTTACTTTACTTACTTATGGATTTATATCTGCTAC
Organism: Macaca mulatta; assembly: GCF_049350105.2. Lineage (NCBI taxonomy): Eukaryota > Metazoa > Chordata > Mammalia > Primates > Cercopithecidae > Macaca > Macaca mulatta. The sequence goes on from NC_133409.1 coordinate 113,665,473, forward strand.
CATTCCTTACATATTCATTCTCCTATTTGCTTTTTTTTCTACTTACTAACCTGCATTAATTCTCCAAAAACCATGTGCTGCCTGCAAATCCAACATAACTTTAGAAAAACTTAGAATGCCGGAAATTTCCTGCCACTAAACCTGCAAAGGAAAACCTGTTCATTCCCTATGATAACAGAACAAAACAACACCTATCCATCGAGAAGTAAGGAATTTCCAGAAGAGGAAGCAATAGTCAGTGTATCAGAAGGAGGTATCAAATAAGATGAGGTCTGAAATCATGCTTTGAACTCTCCAGAAGGAGAAAGAGGTGAAGCTCAAGTGGAACTGCAGTGGGCTGAGAAGTAGGTTGATGTGAAAATAAAGAGAGAATGAAGATAATTGCCACAAGCATAGACGAAAGCCAAACTGAGAAAAGAGGGCATAATGAAGGGAAGATGGTCTTTTTTACTGACGGGTATAATTCTAGGTGAGTAATTACCCATGGGAAAGGGAGAAGTTAAAGATACAGAAAGAGAAGAGAGAAGGGGAAGTGGAAGCAAGTGGTAGGGTGAGGAAGGGGAAGAGGGAGAGAAGAGGAGAAGAGTTTAGTGAGGAAACAAAGTTGCTGAGGAGGTAAACAGGGATTACATGAAATAAACGCATAGGGAATTATTTCTCAAAATGTCACCTTTCATTTGACCATAATGGCCATCTCCATTTTCTCCCAGAAAGATCCATGCAGGACAATGCTGCATTAGATTCATTTTGGAAAGGTTTAGAGAATGAAAATGATTTCTCTATCTCTTCACGTATTTCTAACTCAGTTCCTAGAGGCAGAAACTTTGGCTTGATACTTCTTTCCCACCTGTACCTGTACCAGAGGTGGGGAAGAGGGGAGACATCTGAGAGGACTCTCTCTTCCCACCTATCATTCACTAATAGTTACGTTTTCACTATTTAGTGGGGTCACTATGTCTTCTGCAGGAAGAAATTGGCAATTTCCTCTTTGGCTTGTTGAATGCAAAAAAAAATTTTTTTTTCACTTTTTCTTGAGTACCCAGCTTCTCTACAGGAAGCACTGTTGGGCAGGCCTGGGTGGGGCAGACTCTGCCAGGCTTCTAACTCTAGCTAACTCTCTTTCTTTCTTTCTCACTAACCCATGTCTACTTGAATATTTAGGTAAACACATCTGAAGCCTGCTTAGAAGGGTTAGTCTTTTAGATTTAGAGTGAGTTTTTTTAAAAAAAGAAAACTAATTTGGGAATGACAATCTGCAGTAATTAGAGAGGACATGAGAAAAACTACGAAGACGTCTAATATCTCCAGCAAGGTAGGAAACATAATCTGGATCCATAGATTCAGCCTGTTTTGTTCCATGACCCATGACAGAAGGTGCTTCTGTGTGAAACATCATCATGGGCTTCAGTTGCATAAACAAAAGTCCCAGTCATTTTCTTTTCCACTAAAGAAAACATATTGATCAAAAAGTGAGAATGACAGTATTACAGGAATAATCTAGGAACTAACACAGGTTATCTTAAAGATGAAATTGTTCATAGCTTTTAGTATTTCCATTTCTACTAGTAAAGAATTCCAACACCCCTCACAGCTAATTTATGTCTTACAGCCCAATTGAAAACCACTAGTCTCACCTGCTGGCTTTGTCACAAGCCAGGCTGCGTGTAGTCTCTCCATCGTAAGAAACAATCACTAACTTCATTGAGAGAGAGGTGAGAGACTGTTCAGTAGGCAATAAGATCAACTTAAACAGGTATATTAACTTTCTCAAAGAGAGGCAAATAACTAAAAATGGTCGTAATTAACTTAAAAAATCACTTCAGCAAAACAAGATGAATGTCAAGAAATGTAAACCTATTTTGATATGAAAAGCAAAGAAGAAGAAGACAGGAAAACAACAGTTAATAACACCAGCTAAGATTTCTGGCCCCTAAAGTGGGCCTGGAACCATGCACTGAATCCCACATGCTTTTGGTCATGCCACATAGTCACATATCATATATTATCACTGGTGCTTTGTGAGTTTAAAAAAGGGTAATGCCACCCAAATTACAAAATTTATTTGTGAAATATCATAGTTTCTTCTTAGAAGCACAGTTCATCATTTCAAAATTACCTGATATCTGTGAAGTATTTTGTGTTGAGCAAATAAATTATTTCATTGTCACTCAAGTTGTAGCAGGAGCCATAAAATTACAATAGAATATTTCAAGTTGCAAGCATTAGTCTTTAATTCACATCCTCTTGCCTACTGCAATGTTGTAAAAGAGTAAGAGAGAGTTGTCAGATAATGGTTGTCCACGCTTTAAATGTTCAGGATAAAAAAAATGAAATTTGGTAGCAGAGGGGGAAATTGATGCCATTTGTAAGGATAATTGCCAGAGTTATTTTACAACTAAGAGTTTTCTGTTTTCTATTTGTATCACAAAACCACAGCTCTTTGAATAATGTTTTTTAGGTACTTCTATGTATCTAAGTATGTCTTTTCCCCACAAAGCATTCCCAATAGCTAAATACATATCTACTGAGAGGTCCTACAATGGTTCTTCCTTGGTGGGATTTAAGTGGATTTTAAATAGCTAAAATAAAATGGGAAAATGAAACTTGGAAAAGCATTAATGAACCATTTCAGGCACTACTTTCAATTAATTGTAACAATTTTTTCAACTGATTCACCTGCCTACAAAGTTAGAGAAAACTGGAGCCAATAAGATATGAAAATGTGTTATTACATGGGCTTTTACTTTTGGAAAAATATTTAAGTGTCATATGAGAAATATACACCTTTCATTTTCTATTGTGAATGAATATTTCTTTATTTTGTCAAGAGGTCATGGGCCTCTTTTTCCTAAAATATGACACACACACACAAAAAAAAGAAAACCAAATCAATTTGACACTTACATGGCAACTTTAATACTGGAATATGATTGCTTCTTTCTCTGTCTTTTGCATGTAGAGTGAGTAAAGCAAATAAATCTTGTAAATAACTTTTTCATCCCCTTCATCCAAACTGATGGACATATGAGCAAACATTTAGGAAAATATGGATGAACAGTACGGCATTTGAAAAGTTAATCTAGCAAATAGGATTTCTTACTCCTCACTGACAAAGGTGAACATGCTCCAAGACATCTGCTTTCCTCCTTGACCTGATAGGGCTGTCATTTTTGTGGCCTCACCTGAGCTAATTATTCCTGAATTGTCATTTCAAGACTTCACCTCCCATTACCTGTCATGTATTAAATCTGTATCTACCAAAAATTCATAATTCCTAATATAGTTTATTACCTAAGTCAGATAAATCTACGTCACATTTTTAGAACATCATTTTGTCACTTTAATCTCCCTTCCATATTCTACTTTTCTTACATCCAATTACCTGACCCCTTCTCCCATTCCTTTAATTTTTAGTCCTTTCAAAACTCAAATGTAATGAACTCCAGAAATAAGTTCAGGCTATGTACTCTCATTTATCCACCACCGACTTCTTCAGGAAACATGCATTCTTATATAAGCATAAGAGAATTTGTTTAATAGCAACAGTCCAGCTACTGGGAAAACATTCAAGAAATGTCTACATTGGAAATACATGAAATGGTAGTGGACTCCACAGCTTCACTGGGAAACCCTGATGATTATGACATCGAATCTTTACATAGTGATTGAATGTAATCAATGAACAAATACAGGAAACCTGCTCTGTGCCACGTACCATGACAAATGTTATGATCACCAACCAAAAACAAGTCATTCTATTCATCAATAGTAGCAATAATAATAACATATTTATTGAGCACTTATGATAGGGACTTGTTTAAACTCTTTGTATGCATTAACTCATTTGTTCCTCACAGCAACTCTATGTGGTAAGCAGGTTAAATAATAACATCTTGATAAAGCCTTTACACAGCTCTGCCCTGTGTAAGTTGCCACAGCATTAGATTCACAAGCTGAACTCTTATTTTATTACTAAACCATTTTATTTCCTTGAAGTTGCTTAAATTAATTTTTAATTAAAATTTAATTATATCCAAATATAGATAAAAATAACAAGATCAAGCATAGGAATCTTGAACTAATAACATAATAAAGGCTGACTCTTTTTACCCTAAAATGTTAAATATAAAATATATTTATTTTATATAATAAAATTTTAGTTTATTATACTTTTAATATGTATATACACTGTCATGTCATTTAGTGTTCTTGAGGGTTGTAAAATAATTTTAATTATATTATCATGTATAACTAATATTCACCTTGCTCTTTAATGACACTTCCAGAGTTCTAATTAACCCTGGCATTTACTTTGCATGTACTTATTTATAGATTCATGTGTATAGAAAAACATCAGAGTGTTTCAAACTCTAAGACTGAAATCTGTCGCCACTTTTGTTAAAGCCATTAACTTGTTCGTTAGCATTCATGCTTCTACTGTAGGCAAACCTAAAACTACAGAGAATTCATCAGCCTTGGGATATCTAACTCTAATGTTAAAAATTCCTTACTATTGGAATATTATTTTTAAAATGTTTACTGAAATCTGCCTTTATGTAACTTTCATACATCACTCCTATAACTTTGCTCTTGAAAAGCTGCATAGAGTAAGTTTGTTGCTCTTCTAAAAGAACATCTCTGCATATATTTAAATTTAGTGGTCCTGTTTCCCCTTTATCCTCTCTTCACTTCTGTTTTTCACCAGTCCATCAACTGTCTCTCACTAAGCATATATTCCAGAGACCTAACTACTCCAGAGAAGTTTTTGGTTAATAACTTTCTTAAAAGTTCACTCCCTTTGTTGTGCAATATTTTTACTCTAGGTCCAATACAAATGCAGATTTTACAACCCTCTCCAATAACCAGATCATATGAAAAGACCAACTGACAGAAATGAAATTCAGGGCAAATTATCTATGAATGGCTTCCAAACCTGGCTATCCATCAGAAATATCTAAAGAAGCTTTTAAAGGGAAGACTTCTTTGGGTCCCAGCTTGGACCTACAGAGCTGGGATTTGGGCTCAGAAATTTTCATATTATTAGCTCTCCTGGGTGACTCTCGTGTGTTCAGGCAGGTGTTTGGGAACTGCTGTTGAAGAATGAGTCATTCATTCACTCAACTAGATGAAATGAGTCCTTTCCTTAGAGGCAGCTAAACCCCAAGAGGACTCCATAACTTGGACCACATTATCATAGTCCATCATAAAAGAGCTTTCCCTGAACTGCATTTTAATGTTATGCCTTCAGCTTTTATGAGAGGTCGATACAAGAAATAGCTGCATGAAGTCGGTTTCTGTCTTTACTGTAAAATAGTGGTGAAGTCGCTGACTATTACATCAGTTTGATTCCATTCTAATAAACTCCACATTATTATTTTTCAAAATCTAACACCAAGAAAAATGATGTTCTTCTTATACTACAAATGTTTATCATGATTTGTTTTGGTTGGGGATCAAAGGAAGCTCAGAGCAAAACTTAAAGTTTACTATAATAACTCTGTTTACATAGCAAACATGTTTATAATATTAATTTTTTCTTGATTGTAAGTTTCAATTTATATTATATTAATGCCTTATGTGAAATCCTGTTGAGAGAAGAAAAATAGAACTGTGGAAAGAAAGAGAGAAAGAAAGAGAAAGATTAAAACCTAACAATACAACAATCTTAAAATCCTAAAGTACTTCTGTATTTCCTAAATTAGATATGTGGGAAAATTTAATCCTTGCAGTAAGAAGACTACATATATCATGCTAACAGTAGAGTGGAAATATTACAAATTAAACATTTTTACTGTTCATACATACATTTCATATATGTATTTTTTTAGGCAAATAACTATATCTTCTTTTACCTATAGAGAAATTTTGTGAGACATTGTCTCTAAAACTACATAATTACCTTATTGAAAAACTTTGCTGCCTTTTCCTCTTACATATAACATTAAGTAGTAAATTAGCCAATTAAAACATTGGCAAGAAACAGTAAATGTGACACTGTTTTTATCAATTCAAATCACCCATAGTTTGCTGCTATGTAACTCAAAATAACCCCCTTACTTTAGAAGTAATCTTTTAGTTTTGACACAAAGTACTTAAGAATTACTGATCTTTCCTTAACAGTAAAAATTTAAATACTAAACTTTAGCAGAATCCTAATAATTTTCCCCAAAAGACACTATTAAAATTATAAGTATGCACTCCTAGACACAGAGGAAATATTTGCATTACATATCTTAAATATAAATTACTTATAATTAGGTACCTATGTACATATACATATATATTACATATATGTACATAAATAGGACTTCAATCCAGAATACATAAAGAATTACTATAAATCAATAACAAAGCAACCTATCTTATGACTTAGGAATTGATTTCTCGATATTTACCCAAAAGAAACAAAAATATAGGTCTACAAAATGATTTGTACCAGAATGTTCATAGGTTGGGCACGGTGGCTCATGCCTGTAATCCCAGCACTTTGGGAGGCTGAGATGGGAGGATCACCTGAGGTCAAGAGTTCGAGACCAGCCTGGTCAACATGGTGAAACCCCGTTTCTACTAAAAATACAAGTTAGCCAAGCATGGTGGCTGGTGCCTATAAACCCAGCTACTCAGGAGGCTGAGGCAAGAGAATTGCTTGAACCTGGGAGGCAGAGGTTGCAGTGAGCTGAGATCACGCCACTGCATTTCAGCCTGGGTGACACAGCAAGACTCTGTCTCACCAAAAAAAAAAAGTCCATAGAATGTTCATAGCAGTCTTATTCATAATAGCTTAAAATTAGTGATAATCCAGGTGTCCATCAATAGAATAACTAACTGAAAAAAAACATGGCATATTCATAGAATAAAATATATTTTAACATATGCAATGATATGGAGGTATTTCAAATATTTTTAGAGCAAAGAAGCCAGACACAAGAGTTCTTACTATATAATTCAATTTTTATAAAGCCTAAGAATAGGCAAAAAGTAATCAATGATGACAAGAATCAGAAAGTAGTAGCCTCTAGGTGTGTGTGTGCATGCATGTGTGTGTGTGCGTGCACACTGAGGGGTGGTATTGTGATATTTTATAGCTTGGTTTGGATTGTGGTAACACAGTTCATGCAAATGTGAACACTAATCAGACTAGGCACTTCAGATCTGTGCATTTTATTTTATAAGTTATATTTCAATAAAAAAGTAAAAAATAAAAGAAGAAAAATTACTAATAGACTCGAAAAAGTCAAAATTCTACTAATTTAAGGATATGTCATCCTTCATGCCAGTAGAATATAATTTAATGTGCTTTGGAAAGCAATCATTCCAATAAACAACTATGGAAGTCAAATAATTAATATACTTTTTCAAAGAAAATAATTTACTTCTTTATACCATGTTGGAATCAGAAGGATAAATGTAAATATAGTTAAAGCTAAGAAATAGGTTTATGTAGGAAAATTTTGCATCAAGATCAATTGTTTCATATACATGAAAATCTTAAAGGAGCTTTAAAGCAAAGTTCAGGAAAAGTCCAAACCATGGTACTGTATGCTAAAAAGCATTACCTGTTATGTAGATTATTTGAAAGGTAAATTTGCATTCAACATTTCTCAGAAAATATTACTTAAGATTATATTAACATTTATTGCTGGGAAAATCCTAAAAATGATATTTTGAAAGGCTTTATCTACATTCTATGTAGAACCAAAATAAGTCTTACATCATATATCTTATGGTAAGGAAAAGGACATTTATTTTCTAACAAATCCTGGGCATTAGCTGCAGTTTCTAACAGCAACATCTCATACCAAAGGCTTCAAAAATTATTTTAATTAAAAACATACCTAAAAAGGCAAAAAAAAAAAAAAAAAAAAAAAAAAAACCATGAAAGTCTCATCTACTCCTACTGCTTTAAAAATTAGATAAATAAGTGGAAATTGTCCATCACTATGTTCTAACCCTCTTTAACTCTTCTATAGGCATAGATAGTTTAAAACTCTAAAGGTAAAAAGCAACACTCCTTTAATTCAGTCTCTTTGGCTGGGGAAAAGCATGAAAATAGTCTCAGAGCTGTAATTCTCATGTACTTATTAGAGCTGCTGCAACTCAGTGGTCGCAACAGAAGAGCAGGTGCATTTGCTTTGGCTTTCTTCCTCATTGAAAACTCAGTCCTAAGTGGTTTGAGAATCCTGGAGAGTCAGCTGGAAGTCACTAAATTAAGCTATTTCAATGTACTGTTATTCTAATAGGTAAGTATGTTTTTATATTTAGGAAAGAAACTAATTCTGAAAGGGAAAAGTACAGTGGTAAGGGGAGGATATGAAATAATGGAAAAATAATGAGAAATAAGTCAGAATGTTAACATGCTTTCAAAAACAATTTACATCAATGGATCTACTTCTCTACTTTTAACACCTTTTCCCCCTCTGTTTCAAGTATTGTTCAAAAATACTCACTCATTTTTACCTCCACCACACTGTCCCACTTCTTTGTTACAAAGTTTAGCTATGCCATTTGCTTTAACCTCACAGTAGCCAAGGTGTATTTATTTCCTGCCATGTGAACTGGGCCTTGCCATGTGACTTGCCTTGGACAATGCGATGTTAGCAAATAACACAAGAAAGGGCTTAAGATGTGCTCTTTGACCAGGTGAGGTGGCTCACACCTGTAATTCCAGAACTTTGGGAAGTTAACGTGGGTGGATGGCTTGAGGTCAGGAGTTCAAGCCCAGCCTGGCTACATATGGAAAACCAGACTCTACTAAAAATACAAAACATTAGCTGGGTGTGGTGGCATGCACCTGTTAATTACAGCTCCTTTGGGAGGCTGAGGAAGGATAATCCTTTGAACCCAGTAGGCTGCAGTCCAGCCTTAGTGACAAAGTGAGACTCTGTCTCAAAAAATAAAATGAAAAAAAGAAAAAAAGATGTGCTTCCTTCTTGACTGCCATTATCGTGAGACAAACCTGAAACACATGGAACAAATCTGCGCCCAATCTGCAGCTTGAAGGCCTGGCCTTGCCAAGCCTAGCATAGGTGACTTCCATCCAGCCAACCTGAGGAAGTATGAGTAAGCCCAGCTGAGATCAGCAGGGACCCTCCAGCTGTCCCACAGACCACCCAAGAAATAAACGCTGTGCCCTGAGATTCATATTTCTCCTCTCTACTCCAGAATCATTACTTAGTCCTGTGGGGATATCCAGCTACACGATTTCAAAAAAGACATTTCCTCCCATTGCAGAAGGTCCAAACTTCCTAGGATATTCTCAGGATGCCCAAGTTCCAGTTTTCCTGGTATTTCGTAGTAGGAATCTGCCCTAGGCCTACTCTCTGAGGAGACACCACCTTCTTCCATCAACTACTTACCTCATTCAATATAGATTCCCAAGGGCCTCACAAATTTCCCTATTTCAGAAGGGAATCTGTAGTAATATCAATGAGAATGATTACAGTCTCTGTGACAGGACTTTGTTTCATTCATTACTATATCTCGTTCCTAGGAAATTGTCTGGCACATAATAGGTGCTCAATATATATTTGCTAAATAAATGAATAAACATACTAGAACTTTTCTTTCAACATAGATAATAACTATATTTAGTGGGTCACTTTGATACATTCATCCAAATAACAGAGTTACTAGAGAATTTTGGCATAGAGTGATGGTGGGAGGTGGGGGCAGTGGGAGGTAAACTGGAGACTCACAAGGCTTTTCCTAGGGTTCCATAAATAATCCCAGGTAGGATTCCCACCAACTCTACATAAGAGTACATAACACTGCACATTACACATTGTAAGTCAGGGTCAGGACTGTCCATGATGGAACTGTCATAGGGCCACCAATCTGGACTCTTAACACTCCATCTGACTTCATTCCATGAGACCCGGGTGGAGAAAGCATGACAACCTCACATCCACATTCAATTGTCCAATTTTCATCTTACTAGGGAGCAGGGATATTGTCTTATAAAGAAAGGCAAGTGTGGTAGGGCAACAGGGCAAGGTGTCAGAAGACTTGAGTTCAAGGCTTGGTTTACCACATGCCTGAGTAGAAAATTTAAGGTAAATAGGCCAAGCATGGTGGCTCACGCCTATAATCCCAGCACTTTGGGAGACTGGGGTGGGGGATGGTTTGAGCCCAACAGTTCGAGACCAGCCTGGGCAAAACAGAAAGACCCTGTCTCTATTTAAAAAGAAAAAAAGAAAAATAGCTGAGTGTGGTGGTGCACCACTGTGGTCCTAGCTACTCAGGAGGCTGAGGCAGGAGGATCCTTTGAGCCCAGAAGGTCAAGGCTGCAGTGAGCCATGACTGCATCACTGCACTCCTGTCTGGGTGACAGAGTGGAGACTCCATCACAAATTAAAAAAAAAAAGAAAAAAGAAAAAGAAAAATGAAAAAATGGTCTTTTACCCTACTTGAAATGTTACATTAGAAAGGCACTCCAAAATGTTTGGTTGAATGTAAGAATGCACTTGAGTGAATGTCGTCATTTTAATACAGTGATGCAATGTTGTCAGCATCAGGTGATTCTGAAAACAAGAAATAGACAAAACAAAACCTCCTGAAATAAAGAGCTAACCAAGTTGAAGTTGATACAAGCCTTAGGCAGAAAAATAATTAAAGAAAACATGTCTTCATTCACCATGTTATCCATCCACCAAAGGAAACATAATCTGAACAGTACCTCATAGATGAGAAAAGGGAAAAAAAGTATAAAAACAACATCTTAACCTTCATATGTGCTTATTTTGATTTATCATGTAAGACTGTAAGTCCAATCTTACAACTGTGGACTGACCATTAGTGTATTTGATTTTTGCATGCTGATTTTAAGAACGAATTTAAATGCCAAGATTTACAGCTATTTAACAGTATATGTCTTTTCATTTAAAATGTTATAATATCTTAAAATGCTGGCTTTCTTTGTCAAGGCAGCCCAATAAAATATGTAAATAAGAGAAACAAGCATGCACAAAAGGCTTGCTTCAGGCATTCTTCCTTTTGAGTTTCCCCTTTTTTAAAAAAAATAAAATCAAGAAAGTCATGTTATTTCATCACTTTGGATAAAAATGCATCAGATTATAATACTTCAAAACTAGCTGTAAAGGTAGAAGCTGTCTCAATAGGGAAAAAATGTTTCTGGAGGGAAAAAAGCTATTTTAAAAACAGATCTTGAAATGTTTGGACAAATCTTAGTTCTCAGACACACATACAGAAATTAGAAAAGGAACTTCCAAAATTATTCTAATAACCTTGCAACTGAAGGTGTCCTGAAGGTTGTTCTTTTAATTCACATCTTGACTTAGTTTGCTATCACCAAATCTTAATGATAGGCTCAAATGTCCAGTGTCTACTACTGTGAACAGGGAGGCTGAACATTCAATATCCAAGTTCTGGCTTTCTCCTTTCTGGAATTATTTTCTGGGTTGCAATTCTTGACTAGTTTCTGGTGTTCTTACTACCTAGTTTTCCATCATAACTGCTTTTTTTTCCGATTAAGATATAATCTACATACAATAAATTCACCCATTTTAAGTGTACGGTTAGAGGTGCTTTAGCAAATATACACAGTCCTGTAGCCACAACCATAGTAAAAATAAGAACACTTCTATCACCCAAAAGAGTTCTCTACTATCTCTTGTAGTCAACCTCCTTCCCCTTTCCTCATTAGACCCCATAATAATCAATGATGTCTGTTTTATCTCTATGTTGCCCTTTCTAGAATGTTAAGTAAATGAAATAATCTAATATGTAATTTTTGTCTGACTTCTTTCACTTAGCATAATTTTTTGAGATTTGTTTGTGCCTGCATGTATCAGTAGTTGGTTCCTTTTTATTTGTGACTGGTGCTCCACCTTATGGATTTACCATGACTTGTTTTTTCATTTACCAGGTGATGGCCATTTTATTGTGTCTAGCTTTTGTCTATTATGAATAAACCTGTTATGAATATTGAAGCCATGTCTTTGTGAAGGCATATAATTTTCATTTCTCCCTAGTAAATACCTAGGAGTGGAACTGTTGGGTCATATGGCAAGTGTATGTTAATTTACAAGAAACTGTCAAACTGTTCTCCAAAGTGGCTATACCATTTTAGATTTTTGTCAGCAGTGTAAGAGAATTCCATTTACTCTGTCCTTAACTCTTAAATGGAAATCTTATAATTAAACACTGTATGTAATACCACATGATGACTTGACAACTCACAGCCATTTGAGTTAAGTAAGTTTAACATTTATAGAGATTATGAGCATGGCTAGCTCATTTCATTTTTCCTGTATCCTGTGAAGAGGGTATATTTATTACTCTTCATTTTCAGATGAGAAAACTGAAGTTTAGAGGGGTGACTTTGCCCATAAAACAAGTGACAAATTTGAAACATTATCTGAGGCAGTCTATAGCCTCAGTCATAGCCTGCCTCAGTGTGTAGAAGACAACTGGTGGTTGCTTACAAAAAATGCATTTAATGATGCATGGCGAATAGAGCACAGAGTTGTTCTCTCACTCTTTTCTCTCCCCATGTTTGAAGAAAGAAGATAAAAAGATAATCATATAATTTAGAGGACCTTTCTTGTTAACTTGTTATGCCCAGAACCAGGAATTTAGGAGATGATGTCACCAAAAGAGTATACATCCTAATATAGGGTACTGAGATCAGAGTTGCAAGTCATGTTCATTCTTTCATTCCTATTCCAATATATCCCGAATCCGCACTAGGATATTGCATTGAAAGGCATAAAAATATACCCATAAGCACTTAGATGGACCAATTCTCATACTACAAAAATGTACTCAGCAGAGTTTGAAATGTACTTTAATCACCAGGGACAAGGCAGCCTTTACATATGATGGTTGTACTTGAAGCCCTGCTAATTGTCCCTTGCCTCTGCTTTGCAGGCCTGAATTAGCTTATGCCCTCACTCTATTTATAGGTTTGATGAGTAAACTTAGATTCTCCTTAATCTTTAAAGACTGAAAACATAAGGGGATGTGAATTGGAAAGGTCAGCATTACAGAATCTTTCACATCCCCAGGGCATCCCTGTTCTGACAGCCCAGAGGAGTTCGCAGGTCACTTCAACCTGTAGTGTTCTTTCCTGACTTCTCCTCTAGGTTAGCTGTGCCCATCCCCACTGCCCAACCTATTATTCTCTCCATCAATGAAATTATTATGGCCTATGTAGTATTACTAGTAATAATTATAAAAATCATGTTTTGCACACTCATTATGTGCCAATCATTTTGTTAAGAGCATTAAATCTTCACAGCATCCTTATGAGGTTGGTCTTATTGTCTCTAATTTACAGAGGAGAAATCGTGTATCATCAGAAAGCCATGTAGCATGTGCCATGTCAGGTAGGCAGGGGCTCTATTCTATACTGTTCCCATTCAAGAAGGCTTTATGATTAGCGTCATCATAAATTGCCAGAGAAAAAGGGAGAGAAAGGTGGCAAACTGAACACTGCTTCCTAAGTGCTTCTATTAAGAAATATTCAATGTTACTCATTTTCACATTTTGTTGGTCAAAGTAAGTTGCATGACCATGCCTAATTTAAGAGATTGGAGAAGCATAATCCTAGCAAGTGCAAAGAAGAAGGAAAACCAAAAATATCTGATGAACAACACTAATGATTAGCTCATCTGATATCCTCAGCATTTAGTAATATGTATGAGGCCTATTTGATGGATGCTGGAGAAATGAACTAAATGAATATTAGATACACAAACTGTGACTCTTTGCTAATAATATTGATTTCAATTGATGTCTTATGAAATTAATCTCATTACTTTAGTATCTTGAACACATTCATTTATCCATCTTAAATATATTCACTTATAATTATTTAATAAGAATTTAATGAGAGATTAGCGTTCTAGGTACTTGTTAAGCTAAAACTAGTTATGAAATATAATGCCTGCCTACTAAGAAATTTAGAGTGCCTGTACAAACATATCTACTATGATATATAGAGTACGTTCATATATAATATATATGTGTATGTATATGTTTGTATTTTGTTAATTTTATTTTTTAATTGACAAGTATAAATTGTACATGTTTACGGTTTGTAACATATTTGATATATGTACACACTATGCAATGGCTAAATTATATGCCTATCCTAAAATACTTATTATTTTCTTGTGGCAAGAACATTTAAAACCTACTTTTATCAATATTCAATTATACAATATATTGTTATTAATGGTAGCCACCATGATGTAATATAAATCTCTTAAACTTATTGCTTCTATCTAAATAAAATTTTATGTCGTTTGACCAACATCTCCCCAATCCTCTCACTCACCCCCAGCTTCTGATAACCACCATTTTATTCTTTGTTTCTGAGTTTCACTTTTACACTCCACATATAAGTGAAATCACGTGGTATTTGTCTTTTTGTGCCTGGCTTATTTTAATTAGCATAATGTTCTCCAGGTTGATCCATGTTGTCAAAAATGACAGGATTTTCTTTTTCAAGGGTGAACAGTATTCCATTATGTATATATACTACCTTTTCTTTATCCATTGATCTGTTCATGGACACAGGTTGATTCTATATCTTGGCTATTGTGAATAATGCTTCAGTGAACCTGGGAGTACATATATATCTTCACCAAACTGATTTCATATTTTTTAGATATATATATCCAATGGTGGCATTGCTGGATGACATGATAGGTCTATTTTTAATCTTTTGAGGAATATTCATACTGTTGTTCATAATGACTGTATTAATTTACATTCCTACCAACATTTAAAAAGCATTCCCTTTTCTCTATATCCTTGCCAACACTTGTTACCATTCATCTTTTTTATATTAGCCATTTTAACGGTGTAAAGTGATATCTCATTGTGGTTTTACTTTGCATTTCTCTGAGGATTACTGATGTTGAGGATTTCTTTCACATATCTGATGGCCAGTAGTATGTCTTCTTTTGAAAAACGTTTGTTTAGGTCTTTTGTCCATTTTTTAATCAGGTTATTTGTCTTTTTGCTATTGAGTTGTTTTGGTGTTGAGTTGCTATTTGAGTTCCTTTTATATTTTGGATACTAACCTTTTATCAGATGTACATTTTGCAAATATGTTCTCTAAAACCCTAGATTGTCTCTCCATTCTGTTGATTGTTCTCTTGCCTGGGCAGAAGCTTTTTAGCTTGATATAATCCCACTTGCCTATTTTTTCGTTGCCTACACTTTTGGGGTCACACCCCAAAATTATTTTCCCAGGCCAATGTCACAGAGCTTTTCCTATAAGTTTTCTTGTAATAGTTTTAGAGTTTCAGGTCTTACATTTAAGTGTTTAATTCATTTTGAGTTGATTTTTGTATATGGTGTGAAATGAGGGTTTAATTTCTTTCTTCTTCACATGGATATCTAGGTTTCCCAGTACCATTTATTCAAGAAACTGTCCCTTCTCCATTGTGTGTTCTTGGCATCTTTGTCAAAGACAAATTGATCATAAATGCATGAATTTATTTCCATGTTCTTTATTCTGTTCCATTGGTCTACATGTTTGTTTTTATGCCAGCACTATGCTGTTTTGATTACTACACTTTTGTGGTAAATTTTCGAATTAGATAGTGTGATGGCCCTGCCTTTGTTCTTCTTGCTCAAGATTGCTTTGGCTAGTCGGGGTCTTTTGTGATTTCATATGGATTTTAGAATTGTATTTTTCTATTTATTTTAAAAATGTCATTGGAATTTTGATAGGGATTGCATTGAATCTGTAAATCATTTTGGCTAGTACAGACATTAAAAAATATTCACTCTTCTAATCCATGAACACAGGTATCTTTCCATTTATTTGTATCTTCTTCAATTTCATAGATTAATGCTTTATAATTTTAAGTGTATACCTCTTTCACCTTCTTGGTTAAATTTATTCCATAGTATTTTATTTCATTTTTTGAAGCAAGTGTAGATCAGATTATTTCATTAATTTCTCTTTTGGATTTTGCTTTTGTATCAGGTAACTTTACTCAATTCATTCATCAGTTCAAACAGTTTTTTGGTGGAATATTTAAGGTTTTCTGAAACCCCGTCTCTACTAAAAAATACAAAAATTAGCTGAGCATAGTGGCAGGTGCCTACAATCCCAGCTACTTGGGAGTCTGAGGCAGGAGAATCACTTGAACCTGGAGGCGGAGGTTGCAGTGAGCCGAGATCAGGCCACCGCACTCCAGCCTGGGTGACAAGAGCAAAACTCCATCTCCAAAAAAAAAAAAAAAATTACATCATCTGCAAACAAAGACAATTTAACTTCTTCCTTTCCAGTTTGGATACCTTTTATTGCTCTGGCTAGGGCATCCAGTATTATGTTGAATAGATGCAGTGTGAGTGGGCATCCTTGTCTTGTTTCTGATCTTAGGAAAAAAGGTTTCAACTTTTCACTGGTGAGTATGATGCTAGCTATGGGCTTGTCATACATGGTCTCTATTGTGTTCATGTATTCACTGCTCTGAGGCCTGGGAGGCTTACTTATTTGTACTGTGTGAATAGAACTCCTTCCCTCTAGCTCTGGATTGGTCTTGCCAATGAAAGGGACACACAGGCAAACCAGAAGGTGGAGAGTGAGCTGGATGAGGTATTTATCTCCACAGCACCCCGCCTTTTAGATCATATCCATGTGTATGTCCCTCCAGTGCTGTGTCCCTTTGCTGAGAGCTGCAACCCTCCACATCTCTTTTTTTCCCCATAGCTGTCTTTCTGGCTTTCAGTATTCTTTCTCCTTATTCTTTCAGGACTGGGAAGGCACAGTCCTGCGCTGTTACTGGCTTTGAATTACTTCACCATCTTTTGCTGCTTGTCCTAAATGCTGCCCACATTTTTGTAGTTAGTCTTTTTATTAAACTCTGTCCAAATTACCGCTTTTTCCATGTCATCTCTTTCCTACTAGAACCCTACTAGTACAGGAGATAATTTAGATAGAGGTCTTGAAAGTTTGCACGTAGTATACTCAGGAAAACATAGATGTTATACTTCTCTGTATGGGGCCAAATCTGCAGGACCCTTCCCTTTACCACCTCTGTTACTACCTAGACCCTTGTGACTACCTTTAAGATAACAACCCAATGTCTAAATAATTCACTGAAAGTCAGTGGCACATTGTCAAAAAAGAGTTTTTTCTATAATCCAGATAAAGATCAATGTCTGATCTGAATGCCAGTGCATACATTGTAATATTTTAGCTGCGTATTCTTAGGCCGACATCTCACATGATTTCTATGTAGATCACATGAGATAAAGTCCACACGCCAATGTTACGGATGGATTTTATTGATAATGTTACAAAATCTTTAGCTTGTTTTTCATAAAAATTCTCCAGCCTTACTTCCATTATTTTCTCTCACTTCTCAATGGTCTCACTACTCTTCTGCCTCATACCAGGATGGTAACTTCCCTTTCTCTTCTCTCTAACACCCATTTCACACCAACTCCACATTTTCTAATATTACTCCATCTTCCTCAACATAGCCTTCAATCCCTCTCTCACATCAGAATTAAGCAAAGCTTCCCAGAATGGTTGCACATTATGCCCTGACAAGTGCTGGCTTGTCCCTCCACTCCCAACACTGTGCCCCCAGGTGGGAGGCTACAAGCACAAGAGGAAGGGGTGCCTCCTCTTCTCTACACAATTCTATGCTTATACATCTATTTTCTATCAATCTTCTCAAAATATGCACACAGCAGTCACTTACAAGTCTTAAGCAATACAGAATCACATACATGTATGTAGCCTATTTTTAAATACTAAATATCTCAGTTAATTTTTGTAATAAGACACATTGTAAAGATGCAAATAATACCTAATATATCTTAGATTTTATATTAACCATAATAAGATTTTACCAAGTAATAGATGTAATGTTTAAAGAGTTTGACAGGCATCAACTATTTTAGGCATTATATATTTTATGTAGCTATGATATGTTCCAAGAAAATTAAGTAAAAATGCTTAATTAAGAAGTTTTAAAGGAATTTGATTTCCTATATTACACATTAAAATTTCTAACTAAACAATTTGTATCTGTTGAATAATATTAAAATAACTTAAGTTTACCAGTTTGTAAGTTCCTATCACTTAGTAGACTGAAGCCATTAAAGACTTTGGATCGGCAATTTTACATGTGAGGGCTTCCACTCAAAGAATGGATCATAACTTTAGTGTTCAAATATGCTGAAATGATTTGGAAGCAAAACAACTATGACAGCTACAATTTTGACATTTATAATAATTAACTGCTACTTTTGAAAGGAAAAAAATGCTTATCACCTATATGATACGGTACATGCTGAACAAAGTTTAACTGCCCTTAAGTAACCAGCTTGCATTATGCTGCATTCACACTAACAGCCAGTCCTTTGATGTGTACAGAATCACTGCATCATTAGAATTACTGATTATTAAAGCAGTGCTAAATTTAAGCACAGGTAAAAATTCAACAAATTAAAGAGGAAAGTTTGTCCTTCTCAAAGAGTGACTGGTTCCTCATCCATGTTAAATATTTTTTCACAGAAATCACAAACTCTAACCCCTCTCAGAATGATGAGTCTTTGGGCAAAAAGTGTTAGGAATAATCCAGTGGGAAATTATATATAAAGTCATCTCTCCTAGATAACCTTAAAATTAACAGAAATCAACAAATTGTTCCCAAAGGAATCGTGTTCTGATTGGTCACCAATATAATGGGTTTTAAATAGCTAAGCATAGTCAGAAAATATGGTAACCAAATTAGAAAATTATAGTTAAAATTTGAGGGTACAATGTCACCTAAAAATAGCTCAAGCTACAAATGAAATTAATTATTTACAACTCAGTGGTAGGTAAAAATATTTTTTATTTCTTTTCATAAAGACATGCCAGTACTATTTTAATAGTAACCATGGTATGTGAGAACATATACAAATAAATTGTATGGTATCTTGACTCTTTAAAATACTAGTTATAATATATTTTGACTTACATCTTATCTAAAACATGTCTTTTCCTTTTAGTACTCATTTTCCCTTTTTAAAGCACAAGTCGTTAAATACTTGTGATTAGTTTTAATAGTTATATAAATTTACATTTAATATTTGTACACATTTTTCACTTAAAAGTAGTGCTCAAAATTAGTGCATGTTTAGATAAATTGTCCATGGATAAACATAAATATTCAGAGATTCAGAAAAAACTATAGTTTATAAGCATCTAATTTTTATATATGATTTTCTTTTTTATTCTTGATTCAAAGCTAATTTTTTTGTCACTTTTGATATCTCTTTACAAAATACCAGGTAACTTCTGATAATATAGTAACAGATTATACATTTTTTAAAAAACAAACAAAAAACCCTCCAGGAATCTAGAAGAGCTAGCTGTATCTCTGTGTTGCTTAACAAATGTTACAATTAAATGTAGCATAAAATTGTAACCATAATATATAACATACATAAAATATGCTGCAGAAAAATAACAAAGTATTTTACTATACATGTTTGAATATTTTGACATCCAAATAAAAAATTCCAATTGCCAGAATATATGTATAATAGCTATATAAACCAAGGAAAATGACCTCTACTAAAAATATTTAACTAAATTTAGAGTGATCAATTTTAGGTGTCATTTACAACCTAAATGACTCCTCTCTATGGAGTCTGGTCAAGGGAGGAGTTAAGCAGTTAATTTTTAATTGTTACATTAATAGCACAGCAATGAACATAGAATTAGTTGCCTGACTCAGTTTTAGCAGTTATGGAGTTACCTATACTGGCCTTACACAGAGTCAATGATTGCCATTTGCTGTGTTTAAGGCCACGACAAGGAATTCCATGAAGATCTGCAGAATAAAAGAAAGTGCTCTCAGTCTCCACTCGGGCACCATGGTGGTACATACTGTCACTCCTGAACATTCTAAAGCATGGCACCAGAAAACCCAGAAAGAAAGGGAAAGAAGATAACTTGATCAATCAGTGCCTACACATACATTTACCAAGGATTTGCTCTTTCAAAGGCAAGCTGTCAACTGGCAGAAAAGACAGTCTTGTAAAACTGGCATCGAATTAGAAGAGTACTGATGGGAAGTGACTGTTAATTTCCTGTATGAACCTGGACTCCCTATTCCAGATCAGGAAGCCTAGGCTTGCCCTGGATTGGTGTAGCACCCAATTGCTGTAATGTGTGAGTTCTGAAAGATAATGTCCTACTAAAACCAAGCAGACAGTTCAACCCATGTTTTACTCAGAAGAATCTGGGCAGAGAAGCAGTAACTAGGAATGCAACAAGTGGATTCAAAGGAGACATAATATGGAGCAAAAGGCTAGCTCCACCAGCTGGAGATATTGTGGAGGAAAAGGCTGACTTCTATGCAGCAAGAAACAGAAGAAAGGATGAGGGAACTCGGAAGATGGCATAGGAGGGGGAAGAAAACCCTGCATGTTAGACCACAGCCAAAAATAAAACCAAATTGCTAATCATCAAAACTGAGGGACAAGTAAAAAAATGTAAATAAAACATGGAATGTGAAATAATAACAGAACAATATTTATAACACACTTCTATGTAGAAAAGCAGATGATAATGGATATTACAATTATTATTGCCACTTTTATAAAACAAATGTGTGTAACTAGCAAAAGATGGGGTAGATAAATTCAACAGAATGCAAAGAGTAATTATCTTTAAGTAGTGGTAAATTTTATTTTCTCTCTCTTAATTTAGGTACAATACTTTTATACAATAAAATTTATTTTTATAATTACAAAAACATATCTATTTATAAAAAGAATAAATGGATGATTACATAGGTTTATTCGGTGAGTAAAGTACTGAACTAAATATACCCTGGTGAAAAAAACTACATTGATACATCACGATATAAAGAGGAATTGTATTGTGAAAATCATAGACCCGAACAAGTCAGCCTTAAAGTTCTCAACTTGACTACATTTTGACAAGTTTCTTGCTGACTATGAGACCTTGACTTCCCATTTCTCAAAGAATTTACTTTAAAAAAAACCTTGCAATTACAAACTCTTTCTCAGCCCTTTTGAGACATAAATCTTTTGAGCCTCTTGCCACTTTCACAACCCTAAAATGTCTTTTTTCAAGGACCTGGAAGCCATCCTTTTGAAATATAATCTTCACAGAAGATAATGCCCCTAACTCCCTTCTCTGTGCGAATGGAGAAACCTAACTTCTACTAAGTGCCAATTAGCAAACACAGATGCCCTAATCCCATTGGCCAACCTGCCTCCCCAAATCTTCCATTACTTTTCCATGAGTTCCCCCTAGCACTTGAAAATCTTTCTGCATTTTGTTTTAGCAGAATTCAGTTCAATCTCTCTCCCCTATTGCAATAGTTTTAACCCTTATTGCAATAGTCTTGAATAAAGTCTTCCTTGCCAATTTAACTCTGCACAGTACAGTTTTCTTTGACAGACCACACTTTATTTGTGGGCAAGTTTACTGTGCTTTTAAAAGCACTCTCTTTGACCCATTCCATGAGATTGGGTAGTTCAGCATTCTTCTTCACTCTTCCGTCCATGCAACCATACTGATAGAGCAATATCCTAAGGTTTAAAGTTTTGCAGGGAGTTTAGATTTTTGCTGGACTCCAAGTCTGAACCCTGTGTTTTCCCGAATTTCCAGTGAGGTATCGAAAAATTCTGCCAGCTGATAGTACAGTAATATTTTGTTTCATCTTTGGATATATGCTACTATAGTAATGCTTGTGAAAAGAGCAAGAACAGAAATATGGATGTGATTAGAAGAAAGAATTCCAGAATCTCAGTTATAATGCCATTCTGTAGCCCCAAACACATCTTAATTCCTCGTAAGAATGATTATTATAACTTGAGTAGTTATTAAGGGACAGACACCATCCTTCATGACAATGGTCTCATTTAATGTTCATAGCAACACAGTGAGGTGAATATGGTGATTACCATCATTCAGATAAGGAAATTAAAAATCAGATAACTTTATTAATTTGCCTAAGTTCACACAGATACTTAGTAACAGAGCGGGTATTTAACTCTAGGCCCAGTAGTTCCATTTACCACTATATGGTTATTTCAAATTGAGTTATTTATCTCAGAAGGCCAAATTAGAGTTAGTAATATTAACCACTGTTTGACTATCTCCTCCAAAACTCATATTGTAACTTAACTGCCATTGTAACAGTATTAAGAGGTAGAACATGTAAGCAGTTATTAGGTCATGAAAGTTCTGCCCTCATGAATAAATTAGATCAATTATAATGTAGTTCGGTCCCCTTTATCTCTCTTTGTCTCTTGCACTCTCACCTTCTCTGCCATTTGTTGCCTTCCACAGTGTCATGATGCAGCAGGAAGGCCCTTAACCAGATGCAGCCCCTCCGTCTTGAAATTCCCAGCCTCCAGAATTGTGAGGCAAATATACCTCTATTTTTTATAAATTATCTAGTCTGTGATACTCTGTTATAGCTGCAGAAAACAGAGTAAAAGAGAAAATTGGTACTGGAAGTGGACTTGTTGCTATAACAAATATCTGAAAATGTGGAAGCAGCTTTGGAACAGGGTCATGTGTACAGATTGGAAGAAACTGGAGAAGTGTGCTACCAAAAGCCTGTACTGCCAGGAGTAGAGCATAAAGATTGATCCTGGTTAGAGCTCAGAAGAGGAGAGTTGTAGGGAAAGTCTAGAACTTCTTAAAAAGATTACTTGAGTGATCAGAATGTCGATAGAAACATGGAAAGTAAAGACCATTCTTACGACATCTCAGATGGTACTAAGGAACAAGATACCAGAAACTAGAGTAAAGGCCATCTTTGTTATATAGTTGCAAAGAATTTGGCACAGTTGTGTCCACATCCTAGGAATTTATGGAGTGCATAATTTAAGAGAGATAAATTAGGATATCTTGTAGAAGAAATACCTAAACAGCAAAACATTCAGCATTCAGGCTGCTGGGTGGTTTCTTTTAACTACATACAGTGAAATGTGAGAGGAAAGAAATGACTTAAAGACAGAATTTATAACTTAAAAGGAAGTAGAATGAAAAGATTTGGAAAATTCACAGCCTGATCATGTAAAGAGTGAAAAGATGTTTCTCAGGAAAGCAAACCAAGGGTGTGATCAAAGGACTGTTTGATATAGAGATAAGTATAGATAAAAGGAAGCCAGGTACTATGTCTTCAAAAGACAATAGAAGAAAGACCCTAAAAGCATTTCAGAGACATTCAAGGTTGCCCCTCCCATCACAGGTCCAGAGCTGTAGGAAGGCAGAAATGTTTTAGGTGGTGGGCCCAGTGTACCCACCATGTTCACTCCCCAGAGCCACCTCAGGTTTCTGCTCCCTGAATTCTGGCACAGTGCTCTGTGGCCACTCCAGCCACAGTTCATGCATATCCAGGTATGGCTTGACCTGCCACTCTGGAAGATACAAGCCATAAACATGAATAGTATCCATGTGGTGCTAATTTTTCAGGCATGCAGAATACGACAGTTGTGTAGGCATGTGTTCTCTACATAGATTTCAAAGAATATCACAGACAGAAACTATTGTGGGGTGGGGCCATGACAGTGAGCCCCTACTAGGGCAATGCCAAATGGACATGTGAAGTCAGAGCTGCCAGAGTCCCCGAAGGGCAACGTTTAGTAGAGGCATGAAAGTAAGGCCACCTCAGAGACCCTAGCACAGTACATCCACCACCAGCATACAACTGTAGCATGGGAAGACTGCAGGCGCAACTCTAACCTACCCCCTCAGTGTGACCTGGATGTGGGACATGGAGTCAAAGGAGATTATTCTCCAGCTTTAAGACTAAATTTTGTTTACCCTTTTGGGTTTTGGACTTACTCGGGACCAGTTACCCCTTTATTCTTGCCTGTATCTCCGTTTTGGAATGAGAATGTTTATCCTGTGGCTGTCTCACCATTGTATTTTGGAAGTAGAAAACATGGCTGATTTCACAGCTAGAGGGAATTTGCCTCAGGAC
Organism: Macaca mulatta; assembly: GCF_049350105.2. NCBI lineage: Eukaryota > Metazoa > Chordata > Mammalia > Primates > Cercopithecidae > Macaca > Macaca mulatta. The sequence continues at coordinate 113,689,430 of NC_133409.1, forward strand.
AAATCATGCCTTGAGTCTCACCCCTATTTTATTCAGATGAGACTCTGGACTTTGGGCTTTAGAGTTGAAGCTGGAATAAATTAAGATTCTAGGGACTAATGGGATGGAATGAATGTATTTTGTATCTGAGAAGGACATGAGTTTTGGGGACCCAGGGTAGAATTCTACGGTTTAAATGTCTTCTTCATAATTTATGTTGAAATATAACTGACACTGAAACAGCATTAAGAGGTGCGACGTTCAAGAGGTGATGAGGTTATTAGGCTCTGTCCTCGTGAATGGACTGATGCCATTATCACAGGAGTTCGGCCCCCATTTTCCCCCTCTGTCTCATGTACTCTCACCCTCTCTCGCCATGCAATGCCTTCTGCCATGTTATGATGCAGCAAAAAGGGCCTCACCAGTTGTGGCCCCTAATCTTAAAATTCCCACCTCTGGCCAGGTGTGGTGGTTCATCACCATAATCCCAGCACTTCGGGAGGCCGAGGAAGGCAGACTGCTTGAGCCCAGGAGTTTGAAACCAGCCTGGGAAACGTTGCAAAACCCTGTCTCTACAAAAGTACAAAAATTAGCTGGGCGTGCACCTGTGGTTTCAGTTACTCAGGATTCTAAGGTGGGAGAATCGCTTGAGCCTGGGAGGTTGAGGCCACAGTGAGCTGTGATTGCACCAGTGCACTCCAGCCTGGGTGACAGAGTAAGACTCTACCTCAAAAAATTAATTAATTAAATTTAAAAAATTTCCATCTACAGAACTACAAGCCAAATACATTTCTATTCTTTATAAATTACCTATTCTGTGGCTTTGTGGCATAACAGCAGAAAATGGACTAAGACACTGGTCCCCATTAGTTTGTCTTTGAAAAGTGCTTGCCTCTGTTAAGCCTACATGGGTAAGTTGAGGCAGAAAAGCCAATAGTTACACTGGCTAACAGGAAAGCACCGACCATCAGCTGGTGAGACCCCAGAGGTAAGCCAGAGAGTGATACCTCTTCTCAAACTCCTCCAGATTCCCAGAGTTCAACAGCAGAACTGGACAGTGATAGAAAGCTAATACTTTAGTCTTCCCTGACTGTGAGCCATTTGACCACACCACTGTTCAGCTGATGGTTAAGAGAACTGTAAAAGAACATGGGGAGTAACTTCTAATTCTACTGTACACACAACCTTCTTTAGCAAAAGTGGGCTTTACAGGGCTTCCTATTCAGAATCAGTTTTACAAAATGGATGAAGCCCTGGATAGAAGAGTAGTCACCAGAAGGCATTTTATCCCCCAAAGCCAAAAACAGTCTTCCAAAACTTCTCTCATCTACCAGATCATTCTCTAAACTCAGCTAGTTGTGTGCTTAATTCCAATAGAAAAAACACAGAAATCTAGGGCAGGTTCCATAGAGGAAGCTCTATTTTCTTTCTCAAGATAATACTGTTCATTGTTCTAAATTACTATTTCCAAAGGGAAGAACTGAACTAACATTCTGCTTTGTGTAGGCATTTTATTGGCTTTTTGTTGATTATTTTTGCTTTAGGTGGTGTAGGGGGGCAGCTGCTTAACTAATCCATAGGTGCAGAACCCTTTTATTTGTACTTTACAGTTATCAGTCCCTCATAACCATTCCTCACAACTTCCTTTTCCTCAAGCTTAAAACTGTTCTATCAGCGCCCAAAGGATAGTCACTGGGATTTCTCAGTATTTTCTTTCTGAGATGTGAACTGGAGAAGTTACCTGGTCAGCTTCCAGCATAAACAGCCATGATTAATTTTTCAGTAGTTCATACTTTCAGTTTTGATTCTTTGGTGCTCCCAGTGAAAGATTACTTCAGGAAAATTTCTACGTCCATGATATTTTAGAGAGAACAGCAGAAATCATGAGAGGGAGATTTTGAAATTGTGTTCACAGAATCTACTTTAAACTTTTAGTCATGGCTTTGACAGGACAGGAGAAAGTCCAGACAGTTCCTGCAGCCCTCAGTTACAACTCGTATTTGTACACATTTTTAAGGCCATATCAGAATGGGTCTGAGTCCAGACAGGATAGACACAGTAATAAATAGGAAGAGAGGCAAAAAGCAAACAGGCCAGAGGGAAAATATTTATACAAGCAAGAACAAGCTATTTTGTTACTTTAATTTGCCCAGCTACCACATCTACACCAAACCATATTTGTCCAAGAAAACCCTATGCTTTTAAAAACATTTTTTAACAGATTATGTGATTAAAATTTTTTCGTTTTTTTCTTATCAAAATGAAAACAACACATATGAAAATATATGGCATCAGAAAAATTATTTATAACACTTAAATCAGGTAAGATTGTGTCTGACATACTATTAATTGATACATAAATTATCTTGTCTTGCTTACAGAATAAGATAGGGGCTGGTGGAAAGGAAATCCTTTTGCCTCATCAATCCATATTACTTGATAAAATATTGACTCTTCATCTCTGTTTGAATTCAAGAGTTTCCAATATAATACCTAACTTAGTATCTGAGAAGTAAGAGAAAAGGGTTAATTCTTTAGGTTAATTTTTGTCTCACTCAGAACTGCAAGAAAAGCTCCAAGGAAACCAATCCATCTGGCTACCTTAGTATGATGCTTTCTCTTTGTTTACACTTTTTTTCCCCACTCAAACTGCACTTACTTAATTTATCTTTTTATTCAACTTGCTTACTTTATTACTGGTCTCAATGTTAAAAACCAATTTTAGGGTTTTAATTCTGAATTTTATCTCACCTCTATTGTTAGAGGCGAACATACATGCACACATGAACACAAATACACATTAATTCTGGAAGAAAAGGTGGTTTTTCTACAAATACAATTCAGGGCATTTATAAATAAACATAATAATGGCAGAGCTCTCCAATAATTGCACAAGTGTGCTAATAAAATGCACAGATGTGCTTCAGATATTTAATATTAAACAGCAGGAATTTGGTGTCATTTGAGAGTTATTCTTAGGAGACTCAGTCCAAGATCAAAGTCTGCATTAACTTTTTTTCCTCTTCAATTAGCCAGCACTAATATAATCCCACTAATATTGATTCCCTTTCCTTCCCACAATGACTAATCTATAAATCTCAGTAATGCTAGCAATGCCCACCTACAATTAGTGTGATTAGTGAACCACTGTATTTATCTCAAAAGATAAACATATGGTAATTCAAAGATAACTGTTAAGTATAAAATATTGAGGGCTGCTAAAATTACAACTTAAAAACAAACGTATAACAGCATTAGAAGCTACAGTGACGAGCAGGGTAAACAGCTAGGGAGGGTGACTGAGTACAGTAGGGTATTTTTAGGTAGATAATTGTAATACTTGAAAGCTGACAAACTGTGATTCATCACAACCTATATTCAGTGTTAATATGTTCCATATTTATTTCTGGCTTTTATGTTAGGCGCCAAGAGTTTTCAAACCACTCTGACTATAAACTTGAAAACAAAGACAACAGTTATGTGTTTTAAATGATTTGCTGAAGCAGATACCAGAGGTAATGCTGGGTCAAGTTGATATAAAAGTGCTCTAGGGAACTCTTGGAATTTAATTTTAACTGAACTAAGCACACACTGATGCTCACCCTTTTACTCCCACATCCCGGATCTTCTGCACAGAGTTGAGAGAGAACTTAAAACTGTACTTGCCATGGAAACTTGAGGAGGTGGGAGAGTTCTCCAGGCACTAATTCAAGTATACTTTTACCTGCAATCATCAAAGTTATGGATTTCGCTTAGTCCAGTAAGGCCCACAAAGTAAGAGGTTCAGGTTGGACTTTTGTTTTGCATATTGTGTTTTTATAAAATTATTAAATAATTAAAAGATACATTAAAGTGTTCCCAAGATTTGAAATTATTTCCAATGGATAGTAATTGCATGGTATTGGTTCTGGAATGACTGTGTTAGAATGGAAATCTGATTGGAAGAAAGTCTTATGAAACTCTTTTGAAACTAATTTCATATTGTATTTCAATACAATTTGCGTGTGTGTGTGTGTGTGTGTGTGTGTGTGTGTGTGTGTGTGTGATTGAAGAAGAGCTGATAGACATTTATTTGAGGGAAGTAGGGCAGCTAAAATCCTCAGCCTCACAGCATTTCTTCTCTCTGCCACTGGTATTTTGGTCTTAAAAAATTCAAAGGGAAATTATGTATCAATAAAAAAGTCCATTTCCGTTTCCAATGTAATGCAGATGGTCAAATACAGAGATGCGTGTTTCTCCAAAATAACTGAATACTTTGTCAGATAACTGCAATTACTATTTGTTGAACAAATAATATAGATTAGAGCATCTACTGTGTGCCAGGCACCAGGGTTGATTCTGTGATATAAAGATCAACGACTCAGCAGATCAGAGTCAACTGGGGAGAAAGACAAGAAAACACACAGGAAGAAAAGTGGGATGATGAATGCCGAGGTGAAAACAGGCAAACCTACTAGGGTACATGAGAGGATACCGCAGGTAGAAGTGGAGTCAGAGGACGTTTCACAATAGACATAGCCCCAGAAATTAATCTACTTCTCTTTCACAATTTTTCTGCCCTTCACTGCCTCCTGTTCTATCCTCTTTCTCTTTAATCTTCCACCTTACTCCCCACTCTCCCATTCTTTATACATATCTGAAGCACTGATGATATGCCTTTGATAATAAGAAGTACAAATCACTAGAATGCAAATTCCTTGAGGGGATGGAGTATTGTTCATTTGGGTCACTGTTATATCCTTTAATACCTAGAACAGCACCTTGAACGTAAAAGTACGTGCTCAATAAATTTTATTTCAAAAAGAAATATTAGGAACCCAATGAAGAATTTTAAATTTATATTCCTTTTGCTCCTCTTTTTTTAATGTTTTTTTTTCCAAACATGTCACTTTTATAAAGTTTCTTTCCTCAAATTAACATACTTCCCAATCTCACTCCACAAAATTTTATTATGGGATATTCTAACTTAAAAATACAGCGAGGCATGGTGTCACAAGCCTGTAGTTCCAGCTGCTCCGGAGGCTAAGGGAGGAGGATTGCTTAAGCCCAGGAGTTAGAGACCAGCCTGAGCAACATAGTGAACAGTAAAACTCCATCTCTCTTTTTTTTTTAAATTTCTATTTTAAGTTCAGGGGTACAAATGTAGGTTTGTTACACAGGTAAATTTGTGTCATGGGGGTTTGTTTTACAGATTATTTCATCCCTGGATTTTAAGTCCAGTATCCATTAGTTATTTTTCCTGATCTTCTCCCTCCTCCCACCCTCTACCTTCTGAAAAGCCCCATTGTGTGTTGTTCCCCTCTATGTGTTCATGTATTCTCATAATTTAGCTCCTACTTATAAGTGAGAACATGCAGGGTTTAGTTTTCTGCTCATGCCTTAGTTTGCTAAGAACAATGGCCTCCAGCTCCATCCATCTCCCTGCAAATAACACAATCTCATTCTTTTTTATGGCTGCATAGTATTCTGTAGTTATATGCACCATATTTTCTTTATCCAGTCTATCATTGATGGGCATTTAAGTCAATTCCATGTCTTTGCTACTGTGAATATAAGTGTGCATGTGTCTTTATAATAGGACGATTTATATTCCTTTGGGTATATACACAGTATTGGGGTTGCTGAGTCAAATGGTATTTCTGTCTTTAGGTCTTTGAGCAATTGCCACTCTGTCTTCCACAATGATTGAACTAATTTACACTTCCACCAACAGTGTATAAGCGTTCATTTTTCTTCACAACCTTGCCTGCATCTGCTATTTTTGGACATCTTAGTAATAGCCATTCTGACTGGTGTAAGATGGTATCTCGTTGTGGTTTTGATTTGCATTTCTCTAATGATCAGTGATGTTAAAGCTTTTTTTATACGATTGCTGACCGCATATATACCATTCCAGGACATAGGCATAGGCAAAGATTTCATGACAAAGATGCCAAAAGCATTTACAACACAAGCAAAAATTGACAAATGGGATCTAACAGAAAACTAAAGAGATTCTTCACAGCAAAAGAAACTATCAATAGAATAAACAGACAAACTACAGAATGGGAGAAAATTTCTGCAAACTATGCATCCAACAAGGGTCTAATATCCAGGGTCTATAAAGAACTTAAACAAATTTACAAGGAAAAAAAAAACCCAAAGAACTCCATAAAAAAGTGGGCAAAGGACATGAACAGACACTTTTCAAAAGACCTTGTCTCTTAAAAGAAAAAATTCGTGGCATGTTGTAGAACATTTGAAAGTCAAGCTATGTTTTCTTGAAAGACACTCACTAGTCATCACTAATGACGAATTTGTCGTTATTATTATTATTAGATGACAGATAATTTAATATGTCTGCAAATGGCTATTTTTAAATTCCTCGATACATGGTAGAGCCTACTTGTTGAAAATAAGGTTGCGTTTCTTTGGGTCAAATCTTGTATTACCGTCAGATTTTCTTGCTGTTCTCTTTTATATTTCATAAGCATATGTAAATTAGAGTTTGGATGTAAATGCCCTGTATTTAAATATATGACATTAAGCAAGTATTTCTCCTGAGGTCTTACATGACCGCTTTAAATGCAAAATAATTTGATGAAATTATTTAGGGCTTATTATTTTTGAACTGGAAAGCATTAAGTTCCTTAAGGGTCAATGTATTTGAATTTGGTATTTTAAATAGCAGTTATACAGGAATACATGACACTATGAATACAAAAATCTATTCCAAGTGTCAAAAACACTAGTGTCAATAATATGTATTTAGTTATATCAGGATTTATTTCTATTTTTAGTGGCTTCATAATATAAAAGGGTCAATATGAGGCCAATCTCTGCTTTGCATATTGAGTGGATGCTGGTCTTTGTGCTTACACTGTTTCTGCTTTTAATCCATTCTGACTTTTCCAGTCCTGACCTTTACCTTAATAAAATCTAAACACTTATACCAGACATCTTCACATTTGGGCTGTGCTAACATTATTTCCATTTGTAAATCTTCAAGCAAGCTTCAGAGCATAGAGAGTAGATAGTTTTGATTTTTGTTATGAAAAGGAATTTTGAGTTTGTAAAAGAAAAGGGAAATCATAGAGGACACAAACTTGGACCTGATTCACTAAAAATCCAGTAAAATATTATACAGAAGAGCAACAGAAAATAAATTAAAGGAGCCTGGATTCTGATCATGGCTCATAGCCTTCAAAGTAACTACCTGTTGGGCTTCAGTTTTCATCTATAAAACAAGGTAAGAGACTGACTAATGTCTAGGGTCTTTCCATCAGCAATAGAATTCTGATTCTATGAAATGTTCAGACCTTCTAAAATCTGAAAGACTAGCATCACAAAAATGATACCAAGTTTTATTGAATTTCAGGTTTATTATAATAACCTTCTTGTTTATCATGTTTGTTATGTTAATTTTTAAAATATTCTAAAATAAATTAAGATGGAAGATATCATATTTAAATAGTCTTGAAAAATGTCTCTAAATGTTAATTAGAATTTTTCTTAATGCCACCATTTAGCATTATTACAATACTCTTCTGTCCTTTTCTCAGCAGGCACAGAGTGAGAAATAGTATTGGTAGAAATGAGAATACGACAAAATAATGAACTATAAACATTTCAATAGGCCACCTAGTTTCTTTTTTACACATACATATTTTCATGTATTCACACCTTTATTCCCATTCACTTGGGACTTTTCAGGATTTACACGATAAAACCAAGTCTATCTTAATCTGACAATATTTGTCATCATCTGCATAATGTCATTGACCATTAAAATATTACTCATTATTTCCTCAAATATACAAATAAAAGTTTTCAAAACTAGACTAAAATACTGTTTGTTTGTTTTTTTTCTCGGCAATTGGAATACAATATTTCACACCAAGTTTTACAGAGTCTTGGAGCACATTAGGATCATTCTTATTCTTTCTCATGTGATGCCAGTCCCATTAATTTTAATATTACATGTTAAACATGATAACTTTCGTATCTTTTGCGGTCTCAGCTGAACTTTTAGACAATTTTTTTTATAATTTAGGGTTTTCAAAACCTCCCTCTAGTGCTGAACTGACCCAGATCTTTTATATTCTATCTTCATTCCATTCCAAATCTTCTCTGATTAAAATGGACTTTATGGGAACCAAGTCCTCTTTGAATAATTCCCTGCTTAAATACAAGACAGGCTTTTCAGAATAGTATATACTGGTTTTCTCCCTTACTAAAAAATGTGCTCACTAACTTGTTAAATAGTCTTTTTTCTCTCCAATAATTTTCTTTATTATCATTTTCTCACACTTTTCCCCATTTGACTTCTCCAAATAAAATGTACTTTGTTCTAAATGTGGCATAAAAGAGTTTTAAGCAATGCAAAATAAAGGCTATCTGCTCCCATGCTGTCACCTCTATTCTCTAATTACCTTCTACCTTCCTTTGAATTACCAAAGTGTTAGTCATTAACTCATGGAGCCAATACTGACCAATCACCAACTGTGTCGGCTCTATACCTGACCCTAGGAACACAGCATGAATTGAAACAGACTGAAGCTCTGCTCTCATGAAGAGTACCCTCTACCAGGGAAGAAAAACAGGAATTAAATAATGATGCAAAAAAAAAAAAAAAAAAAAAAAAAAAAAAAAAACACAGAAAATAGACAGTGCAACCCAGACAAGTGCTAAGGAGAGGTGCCCACAAGCTATTATGGCACGCAATAGGACCAACAGCAAGATGCTGCCATTTGTCTCTTTACTTTCACTAACCAAATTCCGCCTGAAAATGAAGCCTTTCAGTCTCTTACCAAAAAAGAGCACTATGTGAGCATGTTTTCCACATACAGTAAATTCTTGAGGACACATTAACTTGGTAAAATTTTTCTTTTGAGATTTATTAAAATTGTTCTTGCTTCCTCTCTATTTTTCTCCAGGAAACATCTCATTCAAAATAAGCTACTCTGAGTCAATGATTTTCAACACTGGCTGCATGTTAAAATCATCTGGACAACTGTACTAAGCCCAGGTTCCACCCCTGGAGATTCAAATTCAATTGCTGCAGCCTGGGAATCAAGATTTTTAAAATACAATGTGCAGTCAAGATTGAGAAACACAGCTGTATGCAGCGCTCTCTAGAAATTCAAGGACTTGATGAAGAAAAAAAGTATTAGCTAATTTTTAGTCAAAATGATAGATTAGTAAAGAATATATAGATATAAATGTTATTCTTATAGAAAAGAACATGTACAAACTAAAATTTTCTATAACTCAGTAATTAATATTGATTTTAATATACCTTCCATAGGATAATCAGATAAAAGTTGGCAAAAATAAATTCAAATTTAATCAGTTTAGAGGATATATGTAGAAAGATGGACTTTGAGCATTATTTCAAATAATGACAAGGAAAAACTATCAATAAATAATTGGTTAAATAAACATTGTTACAGGAATACGGTAACATTTAAAATAATAATGTCATTCCACATATTCTGAATAAAAGGATGATCGGGGAATATTGTTAAATCTTTTAAAAATCAGATTTCAAAAGAGTTTAATGAAATTATCTGTTGTACCTATATGTATGTAAAGATGTACGTATAAATACTGATAAATTTGTTTATATATGCAAAGAATGAATGTCTGGAATCATCACATACTTTTCTGCAGAATGTGATTGGGGCAGGGCAAAGAGTTTGTCTTTTCATTAATACACTACCATATTGCTCAGCTCTTTAAAAAAATGAGCATGCATTCTATTATTTGAAAAATGTAAGATTCTGATTTCTGCAATTTCTGCAGAGCACACTAACTTTCTAGCTTATTAAAAATATAAAGACTCTTCCATGATTTCAACCATAAAATAACTGTAGAATTCTGTAAAAGATTGTGTAGTTTCAAAAATAAAATTGGCAAGTGGCAATTTATAAAAGCTTTCTGCCCACTTGGCAATTTAATTTTATTTTTCAAATATTATAAATTGATCTTTAATTTTTTTATTTTAACATATGCGGTTTTAGGATAGTAATGCTAATACAGTCCTCCTTTTTCAAAGTAATGATAAAGTTCAAAAAAGAAGAGCTAACCATTACTTGGTATGTAGCCAGAATATTAAGGAGTATAGATTTCCCTATAAATTAAACAATAACTTTCAGTACCATTCAATAACATATTTCCCTACTATGTAATCAAAAAGAATCCTAAGATATTTCCACACAGTCAAATTCACAGTCTTGTATTTCATACTGTATGCCCTTGAGAATTTCAATGAATTTTGTCTAATCAGTCAATTAATAACATCTGCCTTTACTCACCCAAGACTAGCCTTTCAATTCTAACTCACTGTGACTTTTTTTATTCATCACAGGATACACTTATACATATTCAACACTATTTGAGTTTATTATGTTACGCAGTTAACTGTAATAATTTTACAAACCATTGCACAACATTGTGCAGTAACAAGCAAGAAAATTGTGAATCAGTCAGGTCTAAATACTCCGAATGTCTTCATCCTTCAGAGTAACTCTGTTAAGTTTATATTTAAGTAGCCATGTTCTGTTAATTTAAAACAGAAGGTTGCTGAAGAGAGTAGAGTGGGACACAGGTATTGAGAAAGATTCTTGTATTCTCCCCATTTTCCTATCTTAGAGTGAATACACATGTGGATAAATTATTAATTGCCATTCATTTCTTTTAAAATATTTTCTGCCTTCTTTCTGTATCTCTAATCAGTTCAGATAAAGTTCACTTTGGAATGGCAGTACTTTGGAATGGCAATATGGCAAAGTGAAAAGAACACTGACTTTGGATCCAAACAGACTCAGGATATAGCTTGGTTTGCCATTTGTTGGGTGTATAAGCTTCACTCTGTTTTCTAATATTTGAAATCAATGTAATAACACCTATTCATCCTTCTATTCTACACCCAGCACAATGCCTATTATCTCTGCTGGTCTAGGTGGTAGTTAACAAATATTATATCCTGATTTTGTAAAATGACCATGAAACATACCTATGTAGTTAAAATTTACATCATGACTAATACAAAAGTTACAAGGCTGGTGTTAACTTAGACGTTAAACACTTAGAAATGTTTGGGCTACTGTTATATCTTGAATTCTATAATAGGTTTACCCATTAACTTAATTGATGGGTATCAACTATATCCCCGAAGCAAGTAATAGCAATATTTGGTCTCTGATTATATTGAAGAAATGAGAGACAGGTTTGGGTTTGTTTGTACAATGCTGAGCAGAGATCTATGTGAACACTTAAAAATTACATCAGCTTTATATAGATGACTTTATTGCAGTATTTTAATGTGTGTGATATTATTTCATACTTGGAAATATTGGGTCTTCAAATCTGTGTCATTATTCATGTGACCTGAGATGGAAGACTTTTGTATAGTTAAACATGGGAAAGTTTTCTAGAGGAGAAAAATATTTTTTATTTTAGCAATTCAAAATTCATATCTACATTTACTGAATTAATTGAGCACTTTACCAATTCTCTAACAGATTAAACATATAATATAATCTTTGGTTGATATTTTAAAAAGCACAAGAAGGGCCAGGCGCAGTGGCCTACACCTGTAATCCCAGCACTTTGGGAGGCCGATGTAGGTGGATCACGAGGTCAAGAGATCAAGACCATCCTGGCCGACATGGTGAAACCCCTGAACTCCAGCCTGGTGATAGAGCAAGACTCAGTCTCAACAACAACAAAAAAGAGTGTATTGACTTTTGAAAGTAACAGTTGAAATGGGGAGCGAACAGAAATGTTCTGTTTTTTGATATGCTCGGTGGTTACAAGGATGTATTCACTTTATGAAAATGTATCAAGTTGTCTATTTATGATATGTTAACTTTTCTTTATGTATATTTCAGTAAAAACATTTCTTGTAAAAAAATTCACAGGGATAATGCCTGTAAAATAATGTGGTTGGTAAGACAACAAAATGGTTATCCAAAGACATAATCACTCAGACTAAAGCCAATCCTTAGTTTTGAAAGTTTTAACAAAGTCCTAATTTTATTTTAATGTCTAAATTTTTCTTTATTTATTCAAATTAGAATATGCAGTAATCCAGTCATTAACTTAAACAGCTGGACCATTTTGCACCTTTGCATTTCCCACAAATTCTACTCTATGACATTATAATTTGTAATATCAACCAACATTGTGGTTAAAAATTTCATCTAACTAGTCAAATTTTATATACCACATCAAATTGATATTCCAACTTAGTAGAACACCAATTGTCTATTAAATCATTGTTCTCAATTGCATTTATACCTAATTACCTTCCCTTTAGCAATTATTTTTCCCATCAGCCTTACCCCCATAATTCCTGTTTATATGTGTTTTGTATTCTTCATCATATTATAAGCTCTAACCTAGGTCCCAATTACCAGATATTTAGATGGTAGAATTTATCCAATAGTAAAATAAAACTACTTCAAGTATGAAACATGCAAGTGTCTAATAAGACAAAACCACAATCAAACAAACAATTTAGCAGAAAGTGAGGCAAAAAAGAATACAATGGCAAGGAAAGATAGTTTAGTACGATCTTTCAGGGAAAATGTATACACATGATTAGCTAATTACCAAAACAAGAGTAGAATCAGTCCCTCTTTTCTAAGCAGAAAAAGCAACAAAATATATCTAGGTAGTGTGATTCCTCGAATGCCATTTTAAGGAGTCACAAAGGCCAGGCGCAGTGGCTCACGCCTGTAATCCCAGCACTCTGGGAGGTTGAGGTGGGTGGATGGCCTAAGGTCAGCAGTTTGAGACCACTCTGATCAACATGGAGAAACCCTGTCTCTACTAAAAATACAAAATTAGCCGGGCATGGTGGCACATGCCTGTAATCCCAGCTACTCGGGAGGCTGAGGCAGGAGAATCGCTTGAACCTGGGAGGCTATGGTTACAGTGAGCTGAGATCACGCCATTGCACTGCAGCCTGGACAACAAGAGCAAAACTCCATTTCAAAAAAAAAAAAAGTCACAAAAAGAGGTATAGTATTAGGCAGCATGTTGAGGTGTGGAACTTGTCCTGTAACCATTATCGACAGGGGTGTCCTTACCACAGGGTGGAGATGACAGTGAAGCATGCCCCTTTCCATTTAATATGGCTTAAGGAGACTGAGAAAGACAGTGCCCCCATCTAACCACACTGTATCCTGAGGAAAATCCTCACCACATAAGACAGTTGTAGGATCAGAAATTCTAAACTAGAACTCTAACACCTTTCAATCAATCAAAGAGCATTGCATGATTTTTTGCTTGTTATTAAATATTAATGCCCCTTATGAATTTATCACATACTAGCCTATTAAGGTTAATTAGGAGTTGAACTCTAAAGAAGTTGGGAACTGTTTAGAAACTGTTTTAAATATAGAACCCTATCTGTGAAAACTGTAGAACATTACAAATGAAACATGAGTGCCTTGAGATCTGGAAGAGTAGGATGGAAGTTGAGGGAGGAGAGAGAGGCCCCGACAGTGGACAGGAGAAAAGTCCTAAATCTCAATTTAACTTATCTCACAAGTTAGCCCATGGGCAGATCTTGGGTGCCAGCCAATTAAACACCAATATTTTTTCAAGCTATTGTTTTTATGGAACATGTACATCTTAGGCATATTCCCATATTTTATTTTATTTAATTTATTCCTCCATGGAGTCTGGTCACTGCTCCTACTGAACACAAGAAATTACTGCTGAGAAAATAAGACGACTTTTCCAAGCTCATAATTAGCAGGCAGCAATATCCATTTCCACTAACATCTACTAACATCCTACTCCATTTCTGCTAACACAGAACCTAATACTCCTCTCATAGGAATAAACTATACCAGCTTTCCTTCTCCTCTTCCTTTTTCTTCTCTTTCTCGTCTTCCTCCTCCTTTTTTATATATACCTTACTTCATTCAAAAAGGATTTTGGGAGAATATTATTCAGCCATGAAAAGCAATGAAACTTTGATGTATGCTAGAAAATAGATGGACCTTGAAAACATTATTCTGGTTTTTGTTTTGTTTTGTTTTGTTTTGTTTTTGAGACAGGATCTCGCTCTATCGTCCAGGCTGGAGTGCAGTGATATGGTCATGTCTCACCGCAGCCTAAACCTTCAGGGCTCAATTGATCGACCTGCCTCAAAAACATGCCACACACAGAAAGACAAATATTGCATGAGTGCATTTATATGAGTTACCTAAAATAGGCAAATTCATAGAGACAGAAAGTATAATAGAGTTACCAGGAGATGAGAAGAGGGGGGAAGAGCAAGTTATTGTTTATTGGGTACTGGGTTTTTCTTGAGGATCAAGATATAGTTAAGTATAGATACTGATGATCACATAACATTGCGAGTGTATTAATGCCATTGAATTGTACACTTTACAAATGCTTAAAATGATAAGTATTATATATATTTTATATATATATATTAGCACAGTGAAAAATGACTTGAGGAAGAACTAAGAAATGTGTAAACAGCATTATGTATATGTGAGAAGTGGAACTACGTGGAAATAAGAGTAGGAAATAGACCGAACTTGGGTGAGGATACATATGTATGCCACTGGATCCTATATAGTGGTTAAAGGTAAGATGCGAATTTAGTTCTGGTTTTCTTGGCAACCAAAACAAAAATTTACAATATCCACAAAATGACAACCAGAACAACTGCTTGGGATAAGTGCTGGTAAAGAAACCAGAGAGAAATGTCATCAGAAATTCTCATAAAGGAAATACCTCAAGATGTGGTGGCAAGTTTCCTCAACTGCATTTGCGTAATAAAGACAAAAATAGGTTTCTTTATGGTTGCTATCTGTATTAAATGACTTTATTTTTTACACTTGTGGTTCCCACTAGAGGAAGTATGATATATATACAAAGTTTTTGAATGATTCACTACTTATGAAAAAAGCCTTCAAAAAATTGTCATCCCTTTTTCATAAGCAAATTTGTTTTAATGCTTGCTAATTCAGTAGGCAAACTTCCTGTAAGGCCAAAATGCAATTCAGTAAATATCATTGTGCAAGAGGCCAAATCAAGTCTGTATTTGTGAATCACTATGCTCAGAACAATTGTCTGTAAAGTTTAATACTTGCATTGGAAAATAGGAGTTTGGAACTTTAGCTTCCCTTTGACAAGAAAGTAGCTAAATAATGGCTTGTATTGACGACCAGAGCTTTAGTTAACAACCTCACTGACTTCATTGAGACCAGGGAGAGGCATGTCTGCCTCAGCTGCACAGATGTCCTCCGATCCAGGACTTCTAGAAGAATGGCTTTGCTTATTGTTAATATGAATGACATGTGCAAATAATTACCCACTAAAATTATCTGATGTATGTCTCAGGAAGGGCAAATAAGTAATAAGTGCTTTTAAAAAATATTACAACAACTTATTTGTTGGTTTGTTTAATAAACAGTGGTACCTTTCTCTCTCTTGTTCTTAAGAAGGAATATGATTGACTATTTTTTGTGAGGAAAGACCAAATACAAAAGCAGAACTGCAGTTCATTTCATTGTGTAAATAGGCTCGTTTAATGCCGGCTAGTTAAGCTATAGATCTAAAAGTCAACTGGAGAAAGCAGATGACTTATAGGAAGATTTATTCATATTGCTACTTAGTCTCAGAACATAATACCTCATTTGTATCAAAACATTGATGGAATGAGTTAATTCTCAAAAACAGAATACCCATTAATTAAATTTTACCTACATAAGCACCAAGAGTTTATTCATTTAATTATTTGGGTAGAAAATCTGTCTACATTACATGTGTCAATGGATTTTATTTTTGGTCATTTAAAAAAATTAAACATTTTATTTTGTAATAATTTTAGGTTTATGAAAAAGTTATAAAGATAGTAAAGACAGTTTAGACAACCCTTTACTCTGTGTCCCTTAATGTTATATATTACCAGACATATTGTACTATGAAATTGACTGTGGTATATGACTATTAACTAAACTACAGACTTTATTTGGATTTCACCAGTTTTTCTACTAATGTCCTTTCACAGTTCCAGAATCCAATTCAGGATACTACATTGCATTTTAGTGCAACTGATTTTTAAACCAAGAATTTCTAATGTGAATTAATCTTCTCTTAAAGACTCATGTTTCAACATTATAAGCATCAATTACACTAAACCATAATTTACTGATTCCTTTAGGGTTTGTTGAAATGAGTTGCATTCTTTGAATCTTATACTAACTGGCCCCAGACAGCAGTAAATTTGAGTACATTCTCATGTTTATGGTGTTTTTATTGTCTGTTTCTTCCCCTGGTGGCAAAATATTGTTGTTGTGTTGGTCATAGAGTTGAAGCTTGGAGTTGAAGTCAGAGTTGTGGTGCTTGTTGTTACTTATGTTGTTTGGCTATCATCCATCAATTATGAAGGATCAAAATCCAACAACCTATTTTGAGTTCTTGCTCTTAACCTCTTTGGATTTTCTGATACCATTGAACAGCGCTTTCATTCTTTAAAACATTTTTATTTTTCTCTTAGATTCAGTAACATTACAGTCTTCTGGGCTTACTCTTTAGCTGGCTCTCACCACCCAGCATCTACCTCAATCTCCAGCTACTCTTCGTCATTCTCCTTCCATAATGTAAATAGGCTAGGAAGTTGCATCACTGACACTATTTAATTCTCTCTTCCACTCACCCTTTCCATGGCTTTCTTCTCCAGTCTCATGACTTTTACTGTCAGCAGTATCCTGATGACTCCCAAGGGCCAGTCTTAAATTTTAAATTACCTACTAGACAACTTTACCTAGATGCTAGCTGGCATTTCAAACTGAATATGCCAAAACTGAACTGATAATCTTCCCACCCATAATTGTTTTTTCTTCCTTCCTGTGTTCTCTGTTTACATTTATGATACCATGCTATCCCAGGTTAGCCGCGGTCAAAATTTTGCCATTTTCCTGACCCCCATTTATCTTTTCCTCAATACCACATCCAATCAGTTGTCCACATTTATTGACTGAATCTGTATTAGTTTCGTTAATTTTTCCCACCTATCTCTCCCCACTGACACTATCACTAGTAGCATCATCAACCATAGTGGGCACTTATAAGTTATAAAACAAATATAAAGTGCCCTTTGCCTGTGCTATTTTAATACCTCCTAACTTGACTCTTTTCCCCAAACTCTTCCTCCTCCAATAATGGACACTGGGATGCATAATTTATCTTCCTGAAACCCACATCTAACTATGTTGTTCTTTTGTTAAAAAAGTTAAGGTACACCTTTAAGTCTTGCTTTAATCTTTGCTGCCTAAGAGTGAAAGGCATTTGCTTGGCATTAGCATCCTTCTATCTGACTAGGGCCTTCTCTCTTACCCAGCCTTCTCTCTGGCCTTAGTCAGACAGAAGGATGCTAATGCCAAGCAAACGCCATTCACTCTAACATTTACTACCTTCCTGGTCTGTATCCATTTAATTTACCTCTTACCAGTTTCAATGCATGAACCGTCCTGGCTCTCTAGTCTATTCTTCCTCTTTTCTGTTGAAGCTCATCCCCAGTGGCTCATGCAAGGACTTTGATCCCATAATTATCCCCTTTCTCCTATACACCATCAAGATTTTTCTTTTAAACTCTTAATTGGCCTGTTCTCAACAGCACATACACTGTGATATTTCTCCTTTAAAAGAAAAACTTAACCTCATGACCCCATCAAATTATCCCCATACTTCTGTCCCCTCTATATCAAAACTCTTTAAAAGAATTGCCCATCTTTGCGATTTCACATTCTTTCTTGAATCCACTCCAATTATGTTTCTGTCTTCACCATTCCAAGGATCTTTCTCTTGACAAGGGTGCAAGTGACCTCCACAGTGTCTAATTCAGCAGGCAACTGTCATCCTTCATCTTTACTCCCTTCCTCAGAAGCATCTGGCAGGATTATTTCATTCTACCCTTCTTAAAAATGATTCTCCATTTGGCTACCAGAACTCTACACTTTCCTGGTCATCTTCTATCTCGTTGATCACCTCTCTCTATCTCCTCTACTGGCTCTGCATCTCTTCTCTCCATCTAATAATTAGCACTTCCACAGCTCAATCTTCACCTCTCCTGTCTTCTTCATCTCCTTTAGTCTTGGTGATCTAATTCAAGTTCTGTGGCTTCCTAAAACATCTACAATCTGACCACTCCAAATTTATATCCTCAGCCCCAAATACTTCCCTAAACTCCCCAACTTGAATATTTGACTACCTACTTAGTATCTCCAACTGCATACCTAATCATCATCTCAAAGTTTTCACGTCCCAAAATACCACCCGTCAATTGGACCTCCTCTCCAAGTGAACACCATCACAGCAAATGGTATCTCAGTCATCCAGATACCCAGGCCCCAAAGTGGAAACATTTTAGACTCCTTTATTCTACTAACACTCAATCAAATCTGTAAGAAAATCTTTTCACTTCACTTTTGAAATATGTTTTGTACTCAATCACTACTCACCAACCCATCCTCATTACTGCTGTGGTTGGTTCAAGCTATAACCATCTCTCACCTGAATATCTGCAATAGACTAGTGAATGGTCTCCTAAGGTCCACGCTGGTCTCCTCACAGTATATTCTTCAAACAGAATCCTGTCACTCCCCTGATTCAGCCTCTGCTTGCTTTTCATTATTTAGAATTTATAATCCCTTGCTGAAAATTTTGTTCCACCATGCCCTAGGTGACCTTCTTCCCTCTTCTTCAGTCTCTTAGCTTAATCCTTTCTCCTGGCTCACTGAACTTCCATCACACAGACTTACACACTACTCTCAACATGTAAGCACTCCGCTACCTCATGCCATTTTCACTACTTGCTCCCTATGCCTGGAATTCTTCTCCACCAGATGTTAGCACTGTTCATTTATCTGTTTCATTCAGGTTTTGGCTCAAATTATCCCGTTCTCAGGGAAAGATTTCCTGACAATCTTACCTGAAACAGCAGCTCCTATTTTTCTCTATCCCCTTATTCTGCCCCACTTTATACACTTACTAATTAATGGTAATAGCCAGTGTTTATATAGTCCTTATGTCACAGGCACTGTTTTAAGCCCTTTATGTGTATTTAACTCATTTAATCTTAAAACAGCCCTATGAAGTAAGTAATTTTATTATTGCCACTTTACATATAAACAAGCACAGAGAGGTTAAAAATCTGTCATGGTCACACAGTAGGCAGCAGAATGACAATGTAAGTCTTTCCTCAAACACTGGAATATAAACACCTCCAATTGCACAATACTACATTTAGTTCCTAGAATGTAAGCTCTGTGAGGGTAGGATCATTGACTGTCATTACTGTAACATCCTCTGAAGCACAGGCACTCAGTTAATAAATAGTAAATGAAGAAATAAAGCCTCTGGTTGTCCCACTTCCCATACTAACTGGCAATAACTAACTAATTAACTAACTTACTTAATTACATAACAACCTAGACAAGTTAGAATAAACGGGCTTAGTGTGAGCCTGCAAGTCTACCTATGAATCAAGTCTTTAAGATAAAATTTGCTAACTGAGCAATATCCCTTTTGAATTCTCAAGGTGTCTTTCAAAAAGTATTCCTGGTTCACTATAATTCTAGAAAGGAATGATCTCCAGATTAGAAAATTAATTATATACTCAGAAATCCAGAGCAATAATAATTTTATAAGGGTAATTTAAAAATCAGCTTAGAATTACTCAAAGATAGGGTGAATTCTTAGAATACAAATACCAGTTGGTTCAGGTGACTCATTAACCACTGGAAGGAGAGCAGGCAGTACATTTTTAGAAGAGATAGAGAAAAGTAAAATTTTATTACTGCTTAGTAGGACAATGGCTTCAGCTACAGAGTCTGTGAGAAAATGCTCTGTAACCTTGGAAACAGCCGACAAACACTCTAATCAATGAAATGATCTTTTTGAATTCCAGTTACTCTAGTTAGCTTTTGCTAGAAACAACTTGACTATTGAGTTGAAAACCTATCCAGGGAGTTCATTCCAGCTTTTCCAAGCACTAATCCACAAAACTCTTAAACTCTTCACATTGGAAGTGAGAAATTCCTATTCTGCTTTCTAAATATTGCCATTTTTCTCACCACTAATTTTCCTACATGCCCATTTTACTTACCAAAGAATCTGAGAGTGCTGATATGGTTTGGCTGTGTCCCCACCCAAATCTCATCCTGAATTGTAGCTCCCACAATTCCCATGTGTTGTGGGAGGGGCCCGGTGGGAGGTAATTGAATCATGGGGGAGGGTCTTTCTCTGGCTGATCTCACAACAATGAATAAGTCTCATGAAATCTGATGGTTTTACAAAGGGGAGGTCCCCTGCACACACCCGACTGCTGCCATATAAGATGTGACTTTGCCCCTCCTTTACCTTCTGCCACGATTGTGAGGCCTTCCCAGCCATATGGAATTGTGAGTCCATTAAACCTCTTTCCTTTATAAATTACCCAGCCTTGGGTATGTCTTTATTGGCAGTGTGAGAACAGGCTAATACAAGTGCTCACTATGTGTCTGTCACTATTTTAATTGCTTTATAAATATTACCTCATGCAATTCTCCAAACAATCCTGTGAGAAGAGGAAACTGAGTCACAGAGAAGCTAAGTGACTTGCCTAAGCTCCGCTATCTCCCTGACATTCTTAGTAGCCATACTGTTGCTATACATGAGGGAGAAGAACCAGAGTTTGTGGAGCAAGGGATACTAGGTGTTCTCGAGTGAAAAAGACTCACAGGTGTGTGGAAAAAAGGCATGGGAACAATCGGAAAATAGCTTGGACCACCTACACAGAGCAAACACATTCCATGATGCTGGCCTTTTACATTCAGAACTATTATTTAAAGAAAGGCAGATTATCTCATATGTCACTAGACTGATTTCTTCTGGATCAGCCTGACCATAGTTGGAAAGTGGAGATAAAAGTGGAAAGTATAAGTGACAGAATTGGGGAAGGATAAAGAGTAATATCTGGAAAAGAAAGAAAACATATAGATACATATCATCAGTCAGCATAACTGTAAATAGAAAAGTTGTCAATATATAGGTGGACAGGATTTAGACAGACAGGAAAACACTGAATAATAACCCACAAACAAGAATAGAAGGCCTTGGGTCTGTATGCAAAATTTAGGGATACTTTCGCCATGTGGAAATCGATGTCATCATTATAAAAAAACAAGCTCCTCAAATAGGATTAAATCAAAGTAGTACATTTGCTTATATACTTAAACTCATTCAAATATTTGCTGAGTGCCCACTGTACTTAAGGTACTCTGATAGTGATGCAGGAAACACAAAGCTTGTTAACTTAGGATGACTCTGACCCTCATGCAACCTAAAACCAGCAGAAGAGGCCCTAAATTTGTAGCATGTTTTGTTTCTTAACATTTGATTTGTTTGGATTTGAGAAGCTTGTAATCAGAGGCCATTTGTCCCTAAAGAGTCAACTTTAGAAAGAAAAACAAATAAAATTATGGTGTCTCAGATAGATCTCAAAGCTTTTTGGCAAAGTGAGATGCAGACTACAATGATTTCCCAATTCAGTGGTTTTATAGAACAAGAAATCTGTGTTCTTTAATCAGTAAGTATTGGCTAACATAGGTATATAAACATATCTGAATTACTCTAAATATAAATTCTAACATATCTAAATTACTCTTAATGTAAACATCTAAGAATAATTTGAGGCACTTATCATTAAAATTAGATATTTAATCACACCCTAATTCTACTTTTAGTTTTGAGAACTAATTCACCCTAACCCTTTTTTTTAGTTAGAATTAGAAATTTCTGACTGTGTTATTTGCTCTAAAATCTTTGGCCATATTTTAAAGAAGTCCTTGTATCCACTCTTAAATTTTTTTGTGGAAAAAGAAATCTCTAACTTCCTGTTTGTCAGAAGGAATATCTGGTTTGGCATTCTAAGTTTTATCTTATAAGCTTATGAATATTTGCAACTGGCCAAAAAAAAAAAAAAAAGAGAGAGAGAAAACATTGTTTATAGTAGAAGCATAATCTGCCTGGTATATGGCAAACCCCGGGATCATATTTTCCTATTCAAAAAGTAATATACAAGTCACTCTCATAGATGAAGAGAAAACTATATATTGCACATTCATCCTGAAACAGGAAAAGGAGAAGTCATACATTCAGAGCACAATGGAATAGGACTCTGCCTTTCCTAAAATGGGCAGTAAAGAGTGGAGTACAGCTGGTCAGCTATCCTTATTCCCCACCACACCCCAGTGACTACTTTGGCTCTTCTTCTGAAGGAGCTGGTTAGTAGTGCTATAGATACTTTTTAGCTATCATAAGGTCACTTTCTACCATACCTGAGTTGTAGAGAAAGGAAGTGTCCCTCTTACCCTAACCCCAGCTGTGTAACCCCATTTGCCCAGGGGTGTCCTCCGGAGTTGAGGAGAGAGAAGTGTGCTGGCATTAGGTTCAGGGCTCAATGGAAGGCCTGGAACTCACAGATTGGGAAATGATTCCTACATCCTACATGCCAGAAACCACATGACACAGAGCCATATGTTAAAATTCTTCCTAGAAGTGTTCTTTTCTTTACTTTTCCTCCTTTACTCCTTAAAGGGAGATCTTGAGTCATTTCTAAGCTCCTATGAATAGTCCCTTAGCAACCATTTTAAATAGGATTAGCTGTAACTGTTTTCTATTTAAGGGTGTTACATTATGGAATTCCCAGTATAGACAAAGAGATGGGGCGGGGGCAGGAGAAATATAAAATACATTCTTCAAGCACATTCAAGTAGATTGCAAAACTTATAAAAAGACAAACTGATTTTCCCAAAACAACATTATTGTCTACAGAAAGCATTTAGTGTCTGTCAAAATACATTTGGTGTTCTACCAAGTAACTGTCCCTTCAAGCCCCTCCTTTTTGCATCATGTCAATTCATCTATTTATCTACGGGTGGAGGTGCCAAGCCTAATTATCTCCCTGGAACATTTTTTAATAAGACCCACATTTAAGTATTTTATAATATACAATTATATTACTAATTTTTAATAAAATATTTCACATATTTCAAATAAGTATACATCTTTTAATAAAAACAGACACTATAGAAACTTTGGGCTATATTAAGGCATTAGTGCATATGTAATAGATTTAGTAATTTGATCAAAGGTGCTTTCGGTTGAATAAAGAAAAAGAGAGTCTGAGTCCATTTCCCTTAAAAAGTTCAAACCATACCTGATTACATTCAATTGTTTTCAGAACAAAGGATGGTGTGTGAAATTTAAGAAGCTTGCATGAAGCTCATTTTTCACATTTGTTTTTACTTAGAATTTTGAAATAAAGGTATTTGTCTTTTGTTTGCAAAATAATACTGAAAAATCAAATCCTTCTTTCCCATGCCACTGGGTTCACAGTAGACAGAAAATACTTTTCTCCTTTAAATTCTATTTATTTTGCTAATAGATTTTTCTATTGGGCAATATGATTCAGTACCTGACACATAATACTTACTCAATAAATATTTGTTCAATTAAATTAAATGTTTAAGCTTGTGTTCATTTCTAAGGTCTAATATTTGCCAAATGTTTCATTGGGACCTCTTGAACACCTTCTTTACCATTTAAGATGTTCCTGGTCATTGCAACAAGTCACTGCTTTGAGAAGATTATGGAACTATCCTTAATAACAACTCTATTACATTTTAAATAAATATGTAATCATACAAAAAAAGTCATTAAAGGCACTCAGGCTTTATAAATAAGCTATTATAATTTAATAGCAGTTATAATAAACAACAACAATAACAAGGTAGATTATATAAATTCTACTGTAACATTTTACATCAGTATTTTATGCTTGCTTTATTGGAGACACAACAAAGCAAGAAATAAATAGCCCGGGGAAGGGAGGAATGGTGAGAAATAATTAATTTGGGTATCAGAGATTTGTTTTCAAATGTTTCAATAACAAAACAAATTATGACTAACTGAAAAATGTGTTATCTAAAACAAGAGAATTGTCTTTGCCTCTTTGAAACGTGTATTTCCTTCTGATGTAGGTTTGTAGACCACAGAAGAGACAGGGTTAAGTCCCACATTTTAAGCTAACTTCTTCATCTTCAGTTTTCTTCTACACCTAATTCCAAATTCTTCTCTTGACTCAACTGACTAGTTTCAAGATATGAACCTGAAGGTTTAATAAAAATTTTATATCCATAGAAGAGCAGTAAAAATTTCAGAACATGTTTTTGAAATTGAATACAAAAGTTTTGACATTGGTGAGGGGAGAGCATTTCCTTCTTTCAGCAAAAGTACCATTGATAGGAGTTCACTCCCAGGGGTCTTAAACCAAAGTAAAGGGAGGTCAAATTTAAGAAATATCAAACGTAAAAAATAGCAAGGCCAAAAGTGGAAATCCCTTCAAGACCTGAAATACGTGTTTCTTGCTATATACTGACTCATCAGGGCCAATGTCTTACACTTTGAAAGCACCAACAGATTTTTAACAAATAAGCACCCTTCAGTAGTTCACCTTTAGACAGATATGTGTTAAAGAAGCAAAGATCTCAGAACTTTTGCATGTTCAAAGCTTTGGTGAATGAGATTTTGTGAGAACAACAGTAGCCTATTTCCATAGAGGTGATCCATGGAGAAAAGAGAAATATTTTATTTAAATGAATGTTTATATTTCCAGTGCTAAATCCAGCAAGGGCCAGAGTATGGGGATCTAAGGGAAGCTTCTTTCCTTTACTATTGCCAAGTGACCACAAGGACAATCCATCTGCATCATACAAACATCTAACTTATGAGAATTTAACCATATGCATGAGATGGAGAGACAGATAAGAAAATTGTTTTAAATAGTGGGCAGAAGTCCATTCACCATTCTAATTATCTCCATAAGTATTTACCCTAAATGAGCCTAAAGATCTTCTACTCAAGGGGCAAACTCAGTTCTTGTGTGGCTCTCATCCACAGATGACCTCTCCAAGTTGAGTAAGACTGTGGTATTCAATGAGTTCAATGACACATGGACACATTTTTTAATGCAACATGGCCCTTAAAACATAAGCCAACAATGGAATCTGGAGCTCAACAGAACTGCATCATTCAAATGTCGAAGGGCAAACTGCCTGTGTGGGACATAACTGTGATGTTTGTCTTCAATATGGCTTCTTCCAAAGAGGTTTTCAACAATACTCAAGTGG
This sequence comes from Macaca mulatta, assembly GCF_049350105.2. Classification (NCBI taxonomy): domain Eukaryota; kingdom Metazoa; phylum Chordata; class Mammalia; order Primates; family Cercopithecidae; genus Macaca; species Macaca mulatta. Next base: position 113,714,596 of record NC_133409.1, read on the forward strand.
CTCCTTCTATACTGTTCTACCTTTAGAACCTAATGCCTACATTAGATGCGATTTCTCTATAACCTTCACCCTGGCACAGCTTTAATCACCCCAATATCCCTTTATCTTTCTCCAATCTAATCTTCCTGTTGCAGCCAGATTGATCATCTCATCCTCCAGAGCTGCCAACTCTCCCCAAGTTCTTCTCCACTGTTTACTAGACCAAAAGATAGTGAAAAATTAATTAAACTTTGGCTCAGGGTAAATGCTCAAATTATCAGAGGGCACCTTTTACATGCTTTCCTTGGAATATCCAAACTCACTTAGAAATTACCCCACGCAGCTTTGTTCTCTGTGTGTGCACTCTACCAGAGGCACACAGTATGTATGCAAGGTTCTCCACGAACAACATTATGTGTGCTACACATTACCACAAAACATATATGAAGTGTCTCTAAAATAAATCCTGGATAACTAGGGATACAGAACAGAGTGAAGGGAGTAGGTGCTTTGATAAGACCTAGAGAGTGAACAGGAAGGAATATGTTCAAGTCATAAAATTTGGACAGTATTCATAATACGGCCCAGTGTGTACACATGGACTGGACATTGTATACCAACTGGCTACCACTGCCTGAGCCAGATCCTTTTTCAGCCCAGGGATTCCATAGTCAGCATATTGACCAAAATATGTCCAGTCCAAGAATGCACAATATTTTGCTGTGTTTCAAAGCTTCCAGGGTCAAATACACTGAAACCTTTGTTTTACTTTGTGATCTTTACTCCTAAAAATAATATATTTTTTAAATGCAGAGTTTTTGTATTTATACTTAAACCTGAGGTTGTCTGCTTATCTAACAGACATTATGTTAAATGGGTAGTCATTTTTAAATTTCTCCTGACCAGGAGAAGAATGTGTTCAGATAAGTACCTCTCTCTCTTTTTCTGATTTTCATAGCCTTCCAGAGGTCCTTACTACTGAAAAGTTATTTGCCATACCTAAGTTAACTTTTCCCTGCTGCCTTTTAGATCTTTAAACAAAGACCTAGACAGTCATGCTGACATCCTCCGACCATTTAACTTACAGCAAATAATTAGTGTTTAGAAAGAGGTAAGTTGACTCCTCATCTGGGCTGCTTTTTTGTGTTCTATGAGAGGAGGGCAGACAGGATCACACCAACAATATGCAGATTGTTGTGCCAGCAAGCACATTTTAGAATCCAAACTGTATTCAATAAAAGGCAGAGTCTACTTTAATTTTTTTTCTGATCCAAACAGTATAGTATAAATTTTATTATTAGCATTACCAATAATTACAAACCACTTCAGATAAATTAAAAACTAGCTCTGACATATACATAAAAAATAGAGCTTCCTGAGAGTTTAATAGGCTTGGCAGTAAGTTACAGAATCACATAATTATTGTTAATTTTAGTGCACCTCTGTATTTTCTAATGCAAGCCAGAGTGAAAACATTATTTAATTAAGTAATTAATTAAGATGAATGAAACATTCTTGAAAACTCAGAGACCCTAGAGGGTTAGATAAGAGACAGTGGAATCAAGATTAGAATCCAGGAATTCCTCAGCTAACTTGTGATTAGGATGTCAATTTGCCCCACAGAATTCACAGAGTCAACTCTTCATATATGTCAAAATGCATGTCATGAAAGGTACGCCACTAAATACACTCAGTGGTATCTATCACTTAATGTTAGAAAAAGACTGTTTCATCAACATATTTAAAACTTTAAGTATGAAATAAACAGCAGGCTGGCCACTTTGGAAGGGCTGGACCCTTCCCAGCACTTTGGAAGGCCGAGGCAGATAGATTACTTGAGGTCAAGAGTTTGAGACCAGCCTGGCCAACCTGGTGAAACCCCATCTCTACTAAAAATACAAAAAAAAAAAGAAAATTAACCGGGCATGGTGGTGGACGCCTGTAGTCCCAGCTGCTCCAGAGGCTGAGGCGAGAGAATCCCTTCAACCCGGGAGGCAGAGTTTCCAGTGAGTCAAGATTGTGCCACTGCACTCCAGTCTGAGCGACAAAATGAGACTCTGCCTCAAAAAAATAAAATAAAATAGGATAAAATAAAATAAAAAGAAAAAGAAATATAGTATAATCTAAATATTGATATATGAGGAAATCAAGAAAGTTGAGATTAAATTATTGTTAATTTTCTCTAATCATCTCTTACAGGTTTAAATATATACTCTTTGCAAAACAAACATATTACTCATTGACTTTGGCTTGGGTCTTAATTTTCTAAACAAAAATATATGGTGGTAGGAGAAACACTGTAAAAATGTTAATTACCAGATGAAAAGGTTCATTTAGGCTTGAACAAAACATATTGTAACATCATGCTGAAGGGAAAATAACAGGGCGTGCTCAAACTTTACCAATGACTGTGCTGCCAACGCAGCATCCTCTTCCTTTCTAAATGTGCTTTCTGCCTCACTCAGAGTTACTGTTTTGCCTGTTAACACCTCAGAGCCTATGAGTAAATTAGATACTTATATGCAGCCACCCATTTAAAGTTAGAGAAGGTGACTGCACCCTGACAGGAAGACTCTCTAAGAAGTAGCAGTTATGTAGAGGAGGCTCAAATTAAGTAGTGTCCACCTCCTATCTCTACCACTCCTGTCCAGGTCTCCCTCCCAGTATCCCTGGGGCAGATGGCACAAAGGGCTAGGTTCACCCAGCAGGAGACAGCCCTAAGGGCCAGACAAGAAAAATCACTCCTCTCTGGAAATGATTGGCATTATAGACCAGCAGATGCCTCATTTCTGTCTTCCGGGAAAATTCTCCACTGGGGCTCTCATATTTCTGTCTCCTGTAATGAGAAGGAGGAGAGAGCAAAGAAGGGGAAAAAAATATATAAAGTGACTAAATTTCTCCCGAGTTATCCATCAATTCTTCCCTAAAGAAATAAAAACAGAAACTAAAAGCCAAGGAGTTGCCTCTTCGGGGTCAGGGTAGAGGCAGGGGTCCAGGACCAGGCTTGGTCTTGAACCAAGAGTCCAAAAAGGTAAATAGAAACACATTGCCCACTTTTCATGCCATGTGGTGTGAAAGGTTTAGCAATGCCTGCTACATTAAAGGCAAAAGCCTCTTGCTTTCAAATTTGAAGGAAAAATAATTAAGGACTAATTCTCAGAGTTACACAAATCCTTTTTAAGTCATTGCCAGCTTAAGTATAAATAAAATTCTGGAAGGATGTCATCTTTTAGAAAATTTTCATTAAATGCTATGGAAAATATATCCAACTTACTAGAGTTTCACCAACAGAACACAGGTCTTTGTTTCATGCACTTGATTTTCTCATGAGTTAAATGTAGATAATTTGACATGTAAGTGGTATTATGGAAGTATGTTTACACGCTGTGAGCTAGAACTTGCTATTGATAGTTAGAAATTTTTATTACATATTGGATTATTTTTTGAGTATTTTTATTATACCTTTGATCTCAGCAAAGGTGTAGAGCTGTGATGTCTGTATTTTTAAAATATTAGAAAATTTTTAAACTATCACTTCTAATTTGGTGTGAAAATATCAGCATTATGTCAACTGTTCTGTGCTCTAAGTCCACATTAGACCTACATTCAAGCAACATTTTTAAAGAGCATTTTAGATATTTTTACAGCATTTATTTTAAATATTTCTCAGGAATGCCATTGATTAAGGGTGAAAAATCTGTTAATTATTTAAGTAAGGTATTCTTATACAGTGAATTTCCCTAGTTGGGGTATTTCTCCATGCTAAAAACTCAAGATAGGGTATTTTTTTCCACTGAAGACAGACCATATGAATAATGTATGTAAATCCCCATGCATTCATATGAGATTATAAACTGAAGGGGTAAGCCAAAATGTTTCCTTAGTAAAACAACAAATGTGAAGAATTAAATCTGTGAGCATAATGCAGGGTAAATCTATTCCAAAGTGCTGCTAAAAGAAGGTTTACTACCCTAGTTCAAAAGAAAGCCCCCAACTTATGTGTGTTCCCAAAGCTCAGGTAACTGCACTGTGCTAAAATCACTACAATGAATAATAGTCTTCTGGCTTAGCACAATGTAAGAACCAAAGCTCCAATTGTGATTCAAAATTCCTTTATATAGCATCAACACAGCAAGTACTGTACTTTTGAGCTGGAACAGTGCTCACACAGTGTAGATGCACCTGTCCTTATACTCAAAGAGATGTGAATACTGAGTGTGTAATACTATTTGAATTCACACTGTTACAAAATAATCATTATTATAGCCAAAAGTTGTTAATGCTGCCTATGTATGAGAAGCTGTGCTAAGTGTATTCTTAATATATTACCACTGTTATCTTATTTGCTCCTCCCACCCATCCCCGTTTCACAAATAAGACAACTGGGAGGGGTTTAAATGACCTATCAGGACCATATAGTAAGTGGCGGCGCTGAGGATTCAAACCCAGGCCTCACTGATTTAGAAATCCACACACTCAGGCACTCCCCTCCATGCATCCCATAATAATTATTACTACTACTAGTGGTAAGAGTTTAAATTCTCATTTATTACCTGCATTTTAGTATCAAGTTGTAATAATAGTTAACTTTGTTTCCCAGTTCTGTGGAACATTTACTACTTGTGCTGTGTAACCTTCATTTAAATTATTTTTTCTCTGTTTCATTTTCTGTAAAGTAGGGATAGTATCAATAACTGTCACATCAACTGCACAGAGTCAGAGTAAGAATAACAAGGAGTGCACATGTGAGCACTTTTGCTGTTGGTGCAATGTTATTTGCTGATGATGACACTTTGCTATAAAACAAACATACTGTACTCTGAGAGGAGAATTTGTTCACCACTAAATGTTATAAGTGAGAAAGAAGGGAAGCCCAAACAAGGTCCACATATTAGACTTAAAATAACTGTTAGGAGGTTTGTGTCCCTTCTCCAAGATAGAAGCCACTCTTTTAGACACTCCCTAGATAGCCATTTCCATGCCAAAATTTTCAGAATATTCTCAGTTGACAATCTCACTGTCATTTGAGGCAGGACTGAAAGTTAGAAAAATGGGTTCTAGATCTTATTCTGATGTTGCGAAATCGCTGGACCTTTCTGGGACACACTGGAGTACAGGCATAAGGAGGACAGGGACTTTGTCCCTACAGCCCCAAAGTATTGGTTAGACGGTTGTGTAAAACCTCATAGCTTTAAGAGGAGGGCGATAGAGTAGATGAGTAGTTACCAGATATTTCCTTTTGCAGCAGAACTAATTTTCCCCCAAATCACAAAATACAAAACAGATAAATACAAAGAGCTGGCAATCAAGCAGTAGTGTGTAGAGCCAAGACAACTGGAGCCTGCCCTGCTGCCTTCTTGTCCAGTCAACATTATTCCCCAACACTCTGGGATAACTGCACCAGACACAGTGTGGAAACCACTAATCTGGAGGCTAACGCTCTTCTCACTCAAATCCCACACATCCCAGTTTGTTTCTGTCTTTAACAAGTTAATTTTATTGTTTTTTAAATCAAGGAAAGTAAACTAGTTCCATTTTTGGAAATAGGTAGCTTAATTAATAAAATATTAATTTACTAAATTATTCTAACTTAAATTTCTGAAATTAGTGCTCACCAAATATCCCATGTGCTCTCCTATATTTCCTGTCATCTCCTGCAGTTGCCTGGTCCTGGCCAATGGCAATAATAACGTATGTTAATTCTACCTGCTCTATCCCTCTCTTCCCCAGCTGTGACCATGTGTTTCAGGGATCACTGCTTCAAGATAGAAGAGGACCACCTGATCCACACTGACCTATGCTTGTGAGGAAGTTTTATCATGCTAGGTTACTAAGATGTGAAAGCTGTTTGTGTTAATTTTTCTAACAAAAACACACTTCTAATTTAGCAGAGATATTTGGACTAAATTACTGAGTAGATCTTCTAAAATATGCCGCTGTATTTTCCCATATAAAAAAAGAGTCGTCAGAGTTTAGTGCTAACAGAAGGCACCCACACCAAAGGAAGAGGTAAGGACTGTTTTTGGAACAATGGCTTCAATGGGAGGAGAGAATTTTCCAAAGACCATATGCCATAGTTGCCCTATAACTTAGGTCACTGAAGTAAAATCCCATTATTGCATATCTTCAATACTGTATAAGATTCCTGCTACATTGTCTTATTTACAAAAAAATAGTGAAATGAAATCTTATAGAGCTAAAGATTTCATGAGAGCAAACCTTTCAAATTAAATGTCCTCAGTGAAGTCACTACCCTCCACAACTCTTATTCATTGCCTCACAGGCATTTGCAAGTGTTCTATAGATAGACTTGCAATTTAAGATTTGGATGATGTTGTAAATCCCCAAAAGAGGCCCACAATCTGGACAGTCTTACCGGTTGACTTATATATTCCATTTTGCCAATAAGTCTTAGGTTTCTCATCGTCCTACTGGTTGACTTGATATTTCACCTGTGAATTCCTTTAATGTTTAGGTAGTTAAGAAATATTAGCTTTCCCAAACTTGTTATTTGAATTTTCAGCTAAAATCAGTGAGTGGATGCTGCACTAAGCTGCCCAGATGTCCGTTGCCGGGCTGGGGTCTTACTCCTCCAGATGTCAGGATGCTCTTAGTTGTCAGACTTCCCTTTGAAATCGCCCTCTGCTGAAGCCAGCCACCTCTCCTAAGGCTAGATCCTCTTCCCCAGGCAGCCTGAATCCAGTGACTGGTCAAAGCAAGATATTCCAGCTAGTTTCAGAACTCCCAAGGGACTCATTGAGGCCTTATTGTATTTGTATTATAGTCCACTTTCTCCTACTTTCCAACCTCTTGACTTCCCTTCCCACACAGGTGTTGATCCTGAAAGTACTCCCTAATAAGCTTCTTGCACAATAATCTCCATCTCAGAGTCTGCTTCTGAGGGGCCTGGCCTAAAACAAATCCAAATTCCTCTGCAACCATGAAATGGGAAACAAGTCAAACTAGTGTGGTCAGAGCTCTCCCTATCACACTGTGGGTATCAGACTGTCCCTCATGGTAAAAGATCTGAAGGAAATAATACCATTCTTTATTCTGTATCCTCCAAACCTTTCAAGTTAAAATAAACAAGGTCATCCTAGGTGAAAGGACAAAAACATAAACTGACTAGATGAAAATGCAGGTGAAAAAGAGGAAGGATAATTTACCTTGTTGGCAGGATGCCAATTTATGGAGACTACATATGCATTTGTGTATATGTACATGCATGTACAGATACATGTATAAAAACAGATGTATTAATTATTGAAATGGAAATATCCTTTTTGTCTCAACATGGAAACTCAAAACTTAGTCTATTTCTAGTGCAGACTTAATATGAATGCAGACTTAGTCTAATTCTGTGTAGAAAAAAAACACACTGCAAAATTCTTATCAGGGATCTTTTGTTTGGGAGAAATAGAAACTACTCAAACGAAGTCAGTTTAAGATTACATAGGGATTGGTTTTTTCCTGTAAATTTGTTTACATTCCTTGTAGACTCTGGATATTAGACCTTTGTCAGATTGATAGATTGCAAAAATATCCTCCCATTCTGTAGGCTGTCTGTTCACTCTGATCATAGTTTCTTTTGCTATGCAGAAGTTCTTTAGTTTAATTAGATCCCACTTGTCAATTTTTGCTATCGTTGCAATTGCTTTTGATGTTTTGGTCATGAAATCTTTGCCTGTGCCCATGTCCTGAATGGTATTGCCTGTATTTTCTTTTAGGGTTTTTATAGTTTTGAGTTTTACAGAACCCCATTAAAAAGGGGGCAAAGGACATGAACAGACACTTTCAAAGAAGATATTCATGTGGTCAACCAACATATGAAGAAAAAGCTCAACATCGCCAATCATTAGAGAAACAAATCAAAACCACAGTGAGATACCACCTCACATCGGTCAGGATGGCGATTATTGAAAAGTTAAGAAAAAACAGATGCTGGTGGTGTTGCAGAGAAAAAGGAATGCTTCTACACTGCTGGTGGGAATGTAAATTAGTTCAACCATTGTGGAAGACAGTGTGGCAATTCCTCAAAGATCTAGACTCAGAAATAGCACTTGACCCAGCAATCCCATTACTGGGTATATGCCCAAAGGAATATAAATTATTATATTACAAAGGTACATGCAATACACGCACATGTATGTTCATTGCAGCACTATTCACAATAGCAAAGACATGGAATCAACCCAAGTGGCCACCAGTGATAGACTGGATAAAGGAAATGTGAAACATATACGCCACAGAATACTATGCAGTCATAAAAAGGAATGAAATCCTGTCCTTTGCAGGGAAATGGATGGAGCGGAAGTCATTATCCTCAGCAAACTAACACAGGAACAGAAAACCGAATACCACATGCTTTCACTTATAAGTGGGAGCTGAACAATGAGAAAACATGGACACATGAAGAGAAACAACACACTGGGGACTCTCGGGGGGCAGGGGAGGGAGAGCATCAGGAAGAATAGCTAAAATATGCTGAGTTTAGCATCTAGGAGGTTGGTTGATCTGAGTGCAGCAAACCACCAATTACCTATAACAAATCTGCATATCCTGCACATGTACTCCAGAACTTAAAATAACAGTTGAAGAAAAAAAAGAAAGATCACATACATAGGGAATTGTTGACCCAGGCTTCACAATGATTCAGCTTCAGAGGTCATATCAAAGACTCTTCTCTTGGTGTCCCATGGCCCAAAAAGCCTCTCTTATCTGCGTGTTTTTGTCAGTCTCTCCCTTTCTGTTGACTCATCTTGTACATGACCCAGCATGGCTTTATCTGTAAATCAGTAACCAATTGTCTTGCTGATAAACCCACATTCTTGCTCCCCAACTCACCTATTTCAGACATTTTTCTTTATCCTCAAATCTCAAACTCCCCTCACTCTCAAGAGATGAACCAACTCCTACTTACAGAAAAAAATAGAAACAGCCAGAAGGTCCCTCATCTTTTCTTTCCAGTCATAAAATACACTCTCCCTTTTATTCAAACCACCTCCTCCACTGCATTCTCTCCTTCTTTGATTTCTAAACATTCTTAACTTTATCCATTTAAATTCTACCTTAAAGAAACCCAAAGTGAACTCCTCATTCTCCTCTAGCTATCTTCTCATGCTTCTTTCCCCTTCTTAGCCAAGCTCCTTGAAAGGTTTACATGTCATAACTATATGTTTTTATTCATCTTTCTCCCATCCTACCCATTCCAATCTAGCTGTGGGCCCATAAATTTACAGAAAAAGTTTTTCCTGAAGTTACCAGTGATCTCCTTGTTTCTGAATACAATAGCTCTTTCTTAGTTCTCATCCTATTTGATGTCTCTGCAGAATTCCCTTTTTGAAAAAAATGATTCACGTAAAATTTAAATACAGTGAAATGCACACATAGTAAGTAAACAGTTTGGCCAGTTTTGACAAATGCATACATATGTATAATATACACCTCTATCAATATTTAAGATATTTACATCCCTCCAGAAAGTCACCTCCTGCCCCTTTCCAGCCAGTCCTTCACCCTTGCCACCATAGAGGAGCCTACCAATCTGATATCCACCACCATAGATTAGTTTTCCCTATTCTGGAGCTTCATATGAATGGCATCAATCATGCAGGCTACCTGACTTGTGTCTGGCTTTTCCTATCTACCATAATGTTTTTGAGATTCATCCATGTTGTTTATGTATCAATGTTTTATTCCTGTTTATTGTGGAATAGTAAATTTTTCACTGTGTGAGTATTTCACAGCTTTTAAATTCATTCTGCTGATGGACATCTGAGCTATTTCCATTTTAGGGTCATTAACAATAAGGTTGTTATGAACATTCTCATATAAGTCTTTTTGTGAGTGTATGTTCTCATTTTTCTTACATGAATATCTAGGAATGGAATTCCTATGTCATAGTGTAGATGCACGCTAAACTCTTTAAGAAACTGCCAGAGTTTTCTAAAGTGGCTCTATCATGCCCACAAACAATATATAAGACTTTTAGTTGTTCATTATCTTCATCAACATTAGGTGATTCCAGTATTCTTTGTTTGTTCATTTAATTTTAGCTATCATAGTGAGTGTGCCTTAGCCTCCTTAAAATACTCTCTTCCTTTTGATTTGACGAAACAAGGCTCTCCTGGTTTTTATCCTATATCTCTGGCCATTTCTTCTTTAATGCTTTTGCAGGGCTATTGTCCTCTATCAATTTTTAAAAGCGAAACTTCATTAAAGCTTATCCTTAGACTTTCTTCTTGTCTGAATTTAATCACTCAGCCTCACTCATAGCTTCATGGCGATCTGTGTACACATGACTCATAAATTTATATTTCTAGCCCACACTCTCTTCTGAGTTCCTGACCTTTAACCTACTTAATATCTCTCTTGGATTTCTCTAAGTTACCACAAAGCCAAATAACCAGGACTGAATTTGGGATCTCTCTTCTATCACTCCAGATACTCCCAAAACTTGGTGGCACAAGTCTGACATCAACCCATATTCAATCAATTAAAACAACAATAACAACAGTTGTGGCTTTTGCTTCCCAAATCTCTCTCAAATATTAACATTTTGCCATCACCACCGAAGATTTTGCTTCTAATATCTGCCACCTGGACTTCTACAATAGCCTCCCAGCTGGTCTCTACACATACATGCCCCAGGACTTCATCTAATCTATTCTTGATACTTCAGCCAGAATGATCTTTTAAAAATTCTAATAAGATTATATCATATCTCTCTTCAAAACCCTTTGGCTCTTAAAGAAAAAACTCTATAACATGACCTAGTGGACCCTACCATGTCTAGTTTCTGCCTACCTCTCCAAATTCTTCTCAAACCACACACCTCCTGCCTTTTGCAGACTTTTTCCTCTTCCACAAGACTGGCTTCCTTCCAGTCCTTCAGGCTCACCACTCCCCCTTCCATCAGTGGCTCTCATTCTTTCCTTTTAGAGGGTACTTCACCCCTATTTGCCTGCTTAACTCCTATTCATTCTCAGATCTTAGCTCAGCCCTCACTTGTCATTTCCATGGGAAGTACACCTGGATAACCTGATCTTAGTCAACATTCCTGATAGGCATTGTTTTATCAAAATATTACACAATGTTCTGTGCTGCCTTTATCATATATTTTAATTTTACAAGGATGATTATTCAAGAAAATTTACTTCCTTCTACAAAAGGCTATTAATTCTAGTACCACACCTAGTATATCATGAGTAGTGCTCAATCCATTTTTGCTTCAAGAACAAACGAATGTGGATCATTTATTTTCTTTGGCCCTCTGATTATTTTCTATTTAAAAATTTGAAAGACACTCTCATTAGTATTTGACCAGTCAATAAATCACCTGGTCTTGGGTCAACTGTCCACCATTAGTCCAGTTAGCTATAGCCATGTTGGGATCATATGGATGTAGGGCTGCTTCTTCCAGAATAGTCACTGGCATAAAATCCATAGAAAGGGCTGTGGGTGCAGAAGGTACTGCAAGGCATGTCTAGATCATACAAATATACAAATTCTGGTAAATTAGATAGAATTAACTTCCTTAAGACTTTATAGGAAGAATGTTTCAAGACTTCAGGAACATGGGTGTGAGAGATTATATGTATGGAGGCACAGGTGAGATGAGAGTATATATATATGTGTGTGTGTGTGTGTGTGTGTGTGTGTGTGTGTGTATACAAATACAAGTTCTTAGATATATATATGAGTAGTCATTCATGCCTCATCCCACTAACTTTCCTTGAGTTATTGACCCACAGTCTAATTGAAGTCAAACCTCCAAGTGAAGAGGAACCAAAGAAAGCTCTTCATTGTGAGCAAAAATCAACTGGCTTTTAAAATTAAAAAAATATATATTTTTATATATATATAAAAATATATATATTTTAATATATATATATAAATATATATATTTTAATATGTACATAATTCAAAAGCATAATAGGAAAAGTTATTTGGAATCATAAATAAATTACTGCTAGTAAAAATGTACTTTTCAGGGAAAAATTTAAATTAAAAATAAAATTATCACAATTAAGAAATGTTGATATAGCTTAAATAAAATTTCAACAAATACGATTCCAAAGGGAATCTTTAAATATTTCTTAGTCCCTGGCACTAATGTACTTATATAACCCGGCAATAATTTACTTATATATTATTTACTTAATAAAACCAAATTCAAAATGAACAAAGTAATTATAAGTTCTCATGGAGTTTTCTATAACAAATAGTATCTTAAAGAGCAAGCAAATAAAACCAGAAATGAAAAAAAAATTAAATGTTCGAATGTGTTGGTAGTTAAAAGGAAACCAAGTGTCAAAAGGGTGACGGTGGAAAAAAACCACTGTACTAGGACACAGAAGACCTGGAGTCCTATCCCTAGCTCTCTCACTAATTAAAAACGAAATCCTGAGTCTCTGGCCTCAGTTTTCTCTTCTTAGAGTAGAAATAAATCCTCAGTGGCTTAAATGTTTATTGCCATCTTTCCTGCCAACTCTTATTAGTTGATGGCCTCGACCACTATGTTCAGAAAGGTTCTGAGACATCTGATATGTATTAGTGATGCTGCTCTAGGTGCAGGTATTTGCAGGTGAGCTGAGAATTTACCAGTGTTGGATGACATAGACACTGAGTTCCCCCTCACACCTCAACTCAGCCTAATTCTGAAATGCAAAAGTCAGTGCTGTTGTGTCCTGGGCACACAGGCTATACAACTTAGTTCAACAGCACTTGCTGGAGGCCCATTACGTATGGGTTACAGAATTAGACAATGAAAATGAAAAGATGATTAATGTAAGATACCTGCCTTCAAGGATTTTAAGTCTGGAAGATGACCTAACTGAGGTATCCTTTCATTAAAAATATAATCAGTAGAATGCTTTCTGGAAACACTACTGATCTAGTTCTAAATATCAAATCAGAAAACTAACAGTACTATGTGATACATTGTCATGGAAGTTAGTGATGTTTTGTTTCAAGAAAATGTTTCCATTAAGCATGTCCGTCCAGAGGATTACTTTTTAAAATATATTATTTACATCCTCCTTATATTCAAATACTTTAGGAATGCCATCTTTCAAAAACCTAAGAATGATAAATCAAGATACAACAGGCCATCAAAAATTATATATTAATTTTATCTGATAATGTCTAGTGTCCAATATATTTTCCTCATAAGCTCTAGTCAACCTGGTTCTCTCAATAACCAAAAGCACTCAACTCACTGCTTGTTTTCAAAATTTGCTGACTGAATTCCCGTGGTTAGAATAACCATCCCACTCTATCCTCCTACTTATACCCTTAGCAGCCCTGGGTGACTCCTCTAGTCCACATCCCCTGAATCTATTCATTCATTCATCCATATACACAGTTTAAAAAAATGGTCACCTATTCTATGCCAGGCAATACGCTTATATGAGGGATTCAAATAAGAATGATCCTCCTTTCCAGAATTTATGCTGTACTGAGAGGAAACCGTTAAGAGAAAGAGATTATGACAAAAATCAAATAAAACAATCAAAAGAGGTTAAGACAAATACCAAAATCTATTTGGAAAGTCTGGGAAGATATAACAAATAAGGTGTCACTTGAGCTAATTAAAAAGGCTAAGTAAAACTTAGTCAGATTTAAAACGATATTTCTGATGGAGAGAAAAGTATGAGTTGGGTCACCATGTTGTGAAGTAGCAATTACCCTTCAGAACTAGTTCAGCAAGACTATGGCAGGAATGTATTCACAGACCAGAGAACAGAAATAGCAAGTAGGATCCAGATTACGAAGTTTAAACTTTACTCTGAAAGCAAGCAGGTTTTATGGAAGAGACATGATCAGACGAATTTTAGAAATATTTATCTGGCAGCAATGTGGAGATCTGATCAGATTGGAGGAATTCTGATTAGTGGTAGAAAAATGAATCAGGAGGTTCCTTCAGGCATCCAGATAAGTACTGAAGAGAGCCTACATTAAGGTAATGACAATGGGATTGGAAAATAAGATAGACATTTAAAATATTCCAAAAGATTAAATCTGTAGGATTTGATGATGGTTGAAATGAGGAGTTGCAGTGGTGATGCTACTTGCACAGACAAGAAATACAGAGACACTGCTTTCAGGCAGAAAGTCAAGAAATTTATAACAGGACACAATAAAGTTGAAGTGCCTACAGGACACTCAGGTAGAGAAATTTAACAGGTGGTTAAGGACATGAATCCAGAATTTAGTAGAAAATTCTAACGCAGTAATATAGATCTGGGGATCATTGACATATATATGGTTGGAGCCATTGTTGGAGATTCACAAGGAACTGCATATAAAATGGGAGAATATGGAGAATAGGACCCCATGAGAATGCCAACATTTGAGATTCGAGAGAAGATAAAATAGAAGCATTTAGAAACATTGAAGGCAAATCAAAAGGATATGGAATTACAGAAGCAAGGGCAAGAGGGAGCTTCAAAAGTTTCTTCACCTCTTATCATAACCACCACTCAATTTGCACTATTTTGTGTTCTTGAGTATTTAGTCTTTTCCCAAAGTGCGTATGTCATATTTTTAAAAATTTGCACAATCTTACCAGCAAAAGTATCTGCTTCTTGTGGCCTGGTATCATGTTTATCTTCTTGTGGCCTGGTATATTGCATGTGGACCTCCTACAGCCTTTAACTATGCTGCATTTATGGAAGTCAGGGACTATATAGCCCCTTGACTGATTATCAGTCATAGTTGCACCCAATAGTGACTGCTAGAGCTTAGGCTTTTGGAGCTCTAAATACCATAAAATCCTTTTCTAATGCTTGTGTCTGGCATGATACTTAGACCATAATATCTTTTTCAGAATAGCATCAAGTTTTTACTCCAGGTTGCTATATATTAAGTGGCTAGATTTGACCTAGGGTACACAGACAGTTGTAAATTGAAATATCTATTCTCAGTATAAGAAGATTTTACTGTATTTTATTTTTCAAAATTACATTTTATGAAAATTGTCATGATCATGAATAATATAAAAGTAGAATCTCTTTAGGATTTTGGATCTTACCAAAATTTTAATATCTAAAATAAATGAGACTGTTCATTTCAATATCCCTTTATTTCAGATACTAGGATGTAAAATGTCTTCATTTTTTCCCAGAAAAAAAGGGGTTAGGAAAGAAGACTTAAGCTCCAATATATTGCAATACAGAGATAGCCAAGGAAGATAAATCTGCTAAGCTGTGTGAAATATAAAAGGAAAAGCCATTTGGTTACTTTACTTTTGTTTTCGTCTCTTTCTACCAACACACTAAGTAATCTTTCTGACCTCGATAGAACCTCTAAATGTGGATATATACTACCATATAGTTAAAGAAACCCAATACATTGATTTTTACATACCCTAGGTACTTCATATACAATCTGCCTGCTTTTTCCAGAATCAAAACCACATAAATTGGAAACAAAACAGCTAGACATCCTATCAAAGAGTTTCTTTTCCTTTTTTTTTTTTTTGAGAGGGAGTCTCGCTCTGTCACCCAGGCTGGAGTGCAGCAGTGCAATCTCAGCTTACTGCAGTCTCCGCCTCCTGGGTTCAAGAGATTCTCCTGCCTCAGCCTCCCAAGTAGCTGGAATTACAGGCATGCATCACCACGCTGGCTAATTTTTTTAGTTTTAGTAGAGACAGGGTTTCGCCATGTGGCCAGTCTGGTATGAAACTTCTGACCTCAGGTAATCTGCCCTCCTCAGCCCCCCAAAGTGCTGGGATTACAGGCATGAGCCACTGCACCCGGCCTCAAAGAGTTTCTTGCTACATTTGTGAAAAGCTATGTTTAAACAACAAAAACAATAATGTGGCACACAATGCTTGTGCACCGATAACTTACAACTTTAAAATATATTCTTGAGATTAAGAATAGTCTTCAAATATTAAGCAATACTGCTTTAAGTATAGAAAGCCATATGTAGGTATGTAAGTTGTGAACTAATCAAATAGATGATGCAAAGTCTAGCAAATACAGCAAGAAAACTCCATCAATATTACTACATTAGTTTCTACTTGTCAGTGTGTATATTATGCATGAGAGTCCATTAAAAGAAGCTAAGTAGTGTAAGACATTTATATGACAGTACAGATATCTTAATTGGTTTTCAATTCACATACCTTTTCTACGTAAATATACTAGCATCTTCCAGACCATAATTAAATTACCTGGCATAATGATGGGTAATACAAACAAATACTAAATAATGTATCAATAATTAGCATGGTATTATTTTCTGTATTACATAAAATATCTTTCATTCATTATGCTTCTTCAAAATAGCTAATATTATAATTAAGCGCATTGATTACTAACAAATCGCATGCAATTACTTTCTATAGCATTACCTTATTTTACTATCTAAACATCAGAGGAATTATCAAAATATTACAAATAACATGAAATTACTTTCTGTAACATTACCTTATTTTGCCATCTAAACTCAGAGGAATATCAAAATATTACATCCCAAAATCTATTTAAATAAATTCTCACACATTAAAGATGTCTTCGCTAAACTGCAGGCTGCTCTTTGCAAGGCTCAAAGGAGGATTCTCATAAAGAGAGTCCTGTATGAAGCTGCAATTCATAACCACTATTATTTGAAAAATGTTTTGAAATTTTAAATTCAGCTTTGCCATAAAAAGTGTCATTCTGTTGACATTCCATAAAAGATAATACCTTATTTCCCTTTTTTTTTTTTTTTGCTTTTCTTTAGACAGAGTCTCACTCTGTTGCCCAGGCTAGACTGCAGTGGCAGGATCTCAGCTCACTGCAGCCTCTGCCTCCTGGTTTCAAGTGATTCTGCCTCAGCCTCCTGAGTACCTGGGATTACAGGTGCACTGAGTACCTGGGATTACAGGTGCACTCCACCATACCTGGCTACTTTTTTGTATTTTTAGTAGAGACACAGTTTTACCATGTTGGCTGGGCTGGTCTCAAACTCCTGAGCTCAAGTGATCCACCTGCTTCGGCCTCCCAAAGTGTTGGGATTACAGGCTTGAGCCACCGCGCCTGGCTGATAATATCTCACTCTCAGAAACAGTGTTCCCCATTTACCAAACAATGACCAAGATTTTATATCTACCACTCGCTTGCATTACTTATGGATGAGATATATTTTAAGACTGTTAATTACTTGATTTTCTGAAGTCATAAATGAAGAATTTGGGGCAGAGAAAGCAAGATTTAAAAAGAGGAAGACAATATAATTTATCATCCGGGCTGAAACTCAAAATTGAGAGAAGAGGTTACCACACATAATTATAGCAGGAAATTGGTATAAAGAGACAAAGGAAAATCAAAATGTGCAGTCACCTTCCTTTTAAACAGCTCTATTTTGCCTTTAAGTAAGCATTCGTATGAACAGGAAGTTTTCACAATATTGCAACAGAAGCAGAAACATCTAAAATCAATTCTGCTGAATATCTCCCTCTTGCTGTCCACACAAAAGTAACCTAGTCAAAATAAGTGTATATGAACTCGATGTAAGCATGTCAGAATATAAATACAGAAAACCTAAGTGGTCCAATAAAGAATCTTAAAAAGTTCTTAAACACATGCAATTTATTACATCACTCAATGGTAAACTGGTATGTTTACATGAAAGAAAACTACCTGACAAATATACGACCCCTTATTCAGCTAATTCTGAAAATGAATGATTTATTAAACCCAGTGACACTAAAATTATCATTGTATTTCTCCAAATTTTTTTCTGTAAAAGATGAGGAAATTACCCCAAGCTAATTTCTCTTCTCTTCTCTTCTCGTTTTTTAATTACGATTGCCTTTTACATCTTTCAAACTTTACAATTTTGCCCACATTCCTTTTTGTGCTAAAAACATGTACAAACTATTTAATGAGAGGGAAAAAAAAAAGAAAAGAAAGAAGGTAAATACAGTCTCAGACCAAGCCCTGAACTCATTTTACCTTTTAACACCTTGTCAAATTCTCACGCTGGGAACTGCAACCCTGGCAACACTGCATTGCTAGAATGAAAGGATAGATGGGCTGTTCTCCAAGAGCTCATCTTCCCAAGCCCCCTAGTACCTTCAAAGACTACTGGAAGATATAATCTTGGTATTCTTCTACAGTTTTAATGACTAAGCATAATAATGGCTCCTTTCTTGGAAACAGCAATTTGGAGGATACGATGCCTCCACTATCATTTTAAAGCTTCACAAATTAGAAGGACTGCCATTATAAATTCCACTTTACATATAAAATCTGATGCTTAGATGGATTATCTTGACAATGTTCACACCTATAAAAACTCACCTATAAAAACCAGAATCTAGTCCAGTGTTCTATCCAACTATCCAACACTCACCTCTTTTTCTGACTATGGCAATTATTAAATGATAGGAACTCAGCCAACATTGGGCTGCAAGCAGAGGATTCGCCTTTATTCTACCCCAACAGCCTAATGCTTGACCCAATTTTAATACCTGAAATGAGGATCTTGTTGAATTAAATATCATATAACACTTTGTTAGAAATAGTCTATTTAATAAGTAAAATTCAGAACAATAGTGGCAAACAAAGATAACTCATGGTTAGGTGGAATGGTGGGACAATGCTATGGTATTAGGGAACCCCGTGGGCAAAACAGCAAGCAGATAAGGAAAACTCCAGGTACAAATGAGGTCAGAGAGTCACCACGGGCCAGAACAGGGGAGGCCAGACAGTTCTGGAGAGCCCACCCTCAGAAAAGGGCGGAACATGTTACTAGTCACATGAAGCTCCTCTTTTACTCCTTTAAGTTTTGTTCTCTGGACTCCAGAATCAAATGTCATGACCAAAGGGTCAGGAAGGTACCGAGCTAGTTCTGGGAAATTTCACTAATACTGGAAAACTAATAAATACTCACAGGCTAGACTTCTCATCAACAGGTGAGCCTTGGTGAGTAAAATTCATAAAGCATCCAGCCAAATGCATAACATGTAGAAGGCACACAATAAATGTTAGTCTTCTTCCCAATAGATGAAGGAAACATAATACCCACCACTCAATGCACTTTTTTAAAGACTTAAAAGAACATTAAAGGTTGGACGTCAGTGTACATGGGTTCTGGATTCATTATGCTAGCTGCCATGTGCCTCGGGCAAATTTACTTCGACTCTCAGGACTAGCTCTAAAATACCCAACTCATGTCACATGACCCAATGTATAAAAGTAGAAAACAGTCCATGAGGACAAATGAAATGCAATACAATGGACTTTATAATCCACGGTACTGCAACCTCATCCATCTGCTTATTACAGGTATGGGAGCATAATAATATGATTTTAGGAATTCGTATTTGATATCTTTCCAGGAAGCTCACTGCACAAGCTTACACAAATTGTTCTCCTCTTTTAAAAAGTTGAGCAAATAACATTCCAAAGACATTATGCTCCTATTAGTCAAGTGAGCAGTAGCACGTCCAGCCCACATTGGTTTCCATATTCTCCTTCTAATTTAGTAATCTATTTACTTAAATAATGCCTTTTTCATATTTTGGGGTGTAAGGTATTAAAATCTTTGCAAACCATAATGAAAATATGATACCTGCATACATGCGAATTCTATCCTCATCCCCCTCAAGGTTTCCCAGATTTTCCTTCCACTTTTCTTCTTCTCCCAGTTGGTAACTGGGATCTCTCATAATGAGCCTTATGGATATATTTCAGGCCACAATATTGTATTTGTGTAAAGTAAGTAAAAGGAGGAGGAAAGCTGAAGTTATAGGAATTCTTCTCATTCTACTTTCTGTCTCCTTTGCAGGAAAAAAGTAGTAATTATGGATGATTAGAAAGCAAATGCTAGGTTACCTGTTAAGAAGAGAAGGAGAAGCCCAAAGTCAATACTCTTTATAAATCAATTCATACCATGGATTTAAGGATTTGTAGGAAAGAATGAAACTTCATACAATCTCAATTTAATTTACTTGTCCACGTTTGCACAGTAAGTGGCAGAACTAGAACTAGAACCTAAAAACACTTGCATACAAAGTTAATGGTCTTTCCACTATATTGCGACACTTTTCATTATCTTCTAGCACTCTATGAAAGAGTATAGGTGAAGCCCCAGGCTCTGTTATGATCTGAAGCAGTTGATCTGAATCAGCCTAATCTTTTGCCAAGCCACTTCTCTGCAACTGAGAAAAGACTATAAATTCATTTAAAGAAAAGATAAATGAAATAGACGCTTCTTCTTGGTAGGAAGACAGTGTAGTGTACAGGCAAATACTTGGATTTAGACCAAAAGGTCTGATTTTGAATCCTGATTGGACCATGTTTATGTGAGTCAGTTTAGGATATTACTGAACTTCTCTGAGTGTAGTGTGAGGATGTGAGAATTATATCATTTAGTTTACCTTCTGCACAGGCTATTGTGAGAATCCAAATATTTATACTTATAATAAACTTGAGCACAGTTTAACTATTTGGCATTAGATTAAATAACTTAGAATAAGAGCTAGTGTGAGGTTAATGTTCAATAAATGTTAGCTATTTACATTATATTCCAATATGGTACTCAATTCTCATCCTCAAATCATCGCCTTAACTCTCTACATTTTTTCTCTTCTCTTACTATTCAGTAGCTGCTTTCTCTATGAAACTTTTTTTTGTGCTTTTTTTTTGCTTTTTTTTTTTTTACAAAAAGGAGTAAGATTCTAGATCTAATGAGCTCTTCTCTGATTTAGGTCCCAGATAATGCAGTTTTCAGCCTATGCAATATATTGGCTCATGATGTCTAGTAACAGTTAATTGAAGGAGTATTCATTGAGAAAGTTAGGTTTCAGAAAGCCTTCAGAATACACGTGTGTGTACACATGCATGCACACACTCACATCCAAAACACTATTAAGAAAAGACCTCTAATTTAATTTGCAGATAATTAAGTCAATCATTAAACATAATTTGTGGGAGCCAACTATTTCCAGTTATATGGCCATGGAACTTAAAATTAGTGTACTTTACCAACAAAATGAAATCTTTTTATGATAAAGTACTTTCAATTTCAAATAAAATTTTTCTAAAATCTTGACTTGAAAGTAGCTTGATTTTTTTTCCATTTATACATATTTAAAGACATTCTCAAAACCAAATTCAACTAGTAATTTACAATCAAGGCCAATGAAACTTACAAATACATTTTAATTGATATTTTCTAATGTTGGTTTCACAGATTCATCCATCATTTTCTATTTTCTCTCGGTGCCTATTTGTATACACTGTGAAGAGAGACAGCATGCATAGTAGGTACATTAAGGAGATAGTTCTGCACTGATAACACAAGTGAATTTTAAGTCTAATTGCTGTATTGCCAGAACTTAAGCTTTGTAGTGCCTTTTGTGAAAGTAATTTCTCAGATATGTGATTATGATCACCAATAATTACCACAAAAACTTTTCTCTGATGTAACAATATTTTAAAGCTCTGTTAAAAGAATCCTGTTTTCCAATCTATTTTAACACAAAGTTTTAAAAAGGCAACCATCTATGACTATGTGTCATTATGTCCTCATATATATGTGTCATCTGTATAGTTCCCATTATCCCCAGTTTTTAAGACATAAAGTGTCCCCTATAAAAAAAAGTACAGCACTTTTCCACTAATTGCAGACAATATGACATGCTTACATGGCAGCAAACTGGGATTCCAAAACACTCACCAATCTGTCACTGAACAAAAGGCCAAGACATTAGCAGAGGAGGCTGACTGATAAAGTTAATACAGAGGTCCAGGATTACAGAGAGCTGTTGTATAACAGCATCACATACTGTGATATTTTGTGAATCCATGCAATAAAGGAACAATATATGCAAGCCAGTAGAAAGCAGTCACAGGAAAAGCAGTGGAAAAGATGTGTTAGACACGAGCAGTTGGACAGTGCTCCTAATTTGTATTTGCCCACATAAGCCCATACAATCTATAATTGCTGTCCTTTGGCAGTTAGCAGATTTGGAATTCTGTCCTAAAACTCACCCACTCCCACTTAAAATCCCTCACTCTCCACCACGCTTGAGACAGCCAGTGAAGAGGTGTGATGGCCACTACTTGCACTGTGCCTTCCCCTTCCTATCCGGACTCTGGCAAGCAGCAGCCCATATTTTCCACTAGCTACTGGAGGCCTCCATCCACCTGCTGTCTGCAGCAAACAGCAAAAGGAACAGCAGCAAACCTGTAAATCCTGACAAGCATAAAAGGTGTTCAGGACAGGTGGCAGAGGCTGCAACCAGTGAGGACAGATGGACTGACAACCAGACAGACAGACAGCAGCACCATTAGACACCATCCATTACTTCCAGTCTCAGAAGAGGGGAAGCCTGCAGCACCAGGGACGTCATTCTTCCACTAGGGACTGGCAGCAGATTAACGAGGGTACTGCCTCCCTCAAGCCGGCAGGCTTAAAGTATTTGGTTTTTCTGGATGAGAAGGAGCAGGGAATTCAGAAACCTGCTGCTCTTTATAGAACCAGGCCAGCTCTGGCCTTCGGAGTTAATGGCCCTTTTCTGAATCTACAATGAAAGGACAGGAATGACTGGATTTCTACTATTTGGCTGTGACCTAACAGCCACATCTCTCCCTCAATATCCCCCTCCCATATCTGAGTGTCAGTTGCCCTGGTTGGGGAGCCATCAGTCTGTGAATGCAACCTCCCTCCATTCCTCTCCTATGAGGCACTGCTGCACTGAGGGGAAGCGGAAGAAATCTTCCTCGCAGGCAGCGTCTTCTCTCCAGGAGGCACTTCTAGGGGGTGGGGGAGAGGTCATGCTGAGTGTGCTCTGTGTCTGGGTTTCACACCTGCTCCCTCCCCACCCCTCTTTCGCTATCAGCTAACTCCAGATGCAACAGGTTCCCTTTGGCTCTTCATGCCAATTCCCTGACCCCAGATACACCTTCCAGCCTAAGCAGGGGACACCAAGGAGTCACTCACAGTCAGGGCCCCTAAATTCCCCTGCTTCAGAGTGAAAACTTTCCTGAATACATGAAGACTTCCCAAGAGAAGGCAGGGTTGAAGCCTCCTGCTCCACTCTATGGGTGATGCTAAGCAAGGAAAGCCCCGTCTCTCTGCCAGTCCCTTGTAAGCAGTTTTGTCTGAGGCAAGTAGCAGCACAGACAGTGTCACACACTCCTGCACCACCAGCAAGGAGCCCCATCTTCTCTCTATCCCCAGGAAAATGGGGCATCAGACAGAGATCCCTTGAAGGGTTGATGTGCTCTAAAGAAGTGAGGAGTGCAAATTTCCAATCCCTTATTGGACTGTTTCCTCCAGGAACTGAACAGGCCCCAGAGGTCTCTTGGAAAGCAGTAAAGAGGAACCTCTATGTTATTCAGGCCAGAGTCCCCCTAGCAGCTTCTCCCATGATTAAAAACTTTGTATTGCCAATGGCATTACATGTGGGGAAGAGAATCTGTCTTCACACAGGTATGCTGTGTAGAAGACTCTGAATAAAAGGTTAAAGAGAAGCTGGAGAGGCAGGTTACCAAAGATGGCAACTGCCCAGAAAAAGACCCAACCTTGATCTGTGAGATGAATGATTACTCAAATTAACAATAAAAATAAGCATTTTTATTATATAAATATAGGCAACCTTCACTGGGGTAACCCCGACCAGCTAAACAACTCCAAGAAAAGACGAGGAGCTGTCCTCAGCACCTCTTCATCCTGCCTCCCCTTGTTTCTACTCATCTCCTGCCCCCTAACCTGCTCCCAGCCCAGGGACCTTCCACTTGGGTGGGATCAGCACCTCTCAGCTTCTGCACCTCCCACCACGAGCGTGGCCCCCGTCCACCCATCCCTCCTCTGCACCCCAGTCTCAAGCCATCCTCCCCCTGTCTTTGGGTTCCTGGATCTGTGGCATATCCCCTCCCTCCTCTAGTCCCCTGACCTCTTCCCTGCTCAAGCCCCGCGCCCCTGGCGGGCGCCTCCGTCCGCACCCAGCACCCTGGCCGCCCCTTCCCCACACTCAGCCGCGAGGACTAGGGGAGTGAGTGGTGAATGGACGGATGGAGGCACGGAGGCACGGATGGCGCGGCTGGGGCTGGCTTACTTGAGCATGGCTTCTTCTTTTTCCTCCTCTTCCTTCTGCCGGTCCATCACTGCCATGATAATGTTCCTCTCCTCCTCGGTCAGGTGGCTCAGGTCGGGCAGCTCTTGCATGGGGGGAGGCACCGTGGGTGGGCGAGGACCGCGGGGCCCCACGGCCGAGGACATTTTCGTGGCCTGCCCGCCCCCTCCGCTCGCTCTCTGGCTCTCACCTTTCGGATGCACGCCCAGCAGCTGCGCCCCTGCTTTCCCCTCACAGCGGAGCCCTCGCGGCGGCGGCAGGAGGAGGAGGAGCAGCGGCGGTGGCGGCGGCGGCGGCAGCAGCAGAGCCGGGGAGAGCGAGAACCCAGTCTTTCATGGTTGTTTGCATCCACCCAGCCCCGGATGCTGCCTTTGTTTTGGTCGCCCTAGCGAGGCTCGGGGCCGCCCGGCCGCCTCCCGCAGCCCAGCCTCGGCCGGCGGGGGCGGGCAGGCGGAGGCGCGGCGGGCGCGGCGAGGGGGTGAGGGCTCGCGCCAGGCTCCGCCGATCCGGGCGTCTCAGGCGGGGCGCGGGGCGGGGGCGGGGCTGGGGCTGGGGCTGGGGCTGTGGCGGCCGCTGCCGCCGCGGAGGCTGCTCCCAGGCTCTGCTGCCTCCAGTTTGGGGTTGCGGGAGGGAGAGGGAGAGTTTGGGTGTCAGTTAGGCGGAGTCTCGGAGGCTTCCATCCAGGGTGATGCCGTTGCTCTCGCAGACATAGCTGCCAGCCACTCAGTCCCGGAGCCGCTCCGCCCACGGGCACCCACCCGCCCACTCCCCGAGTCCGAGCCACGCGTGCCCCGGCCGCTCCCCTCACACCCGCCAACGTGCACAGCACCTCGCTCTATCCCCAGGTACCCCTCACCCATGAGTCATCCTCCCTCTTCTGGTCCCTCGCCTGTGTCATCCTATTTTGCATGGGTTGCATTAATCATCATCATCCTCGCTACCATCTTCATCATAGAGCATTAATATTATTTGAGCAACCACAATGTTCTGAACGGCAGAATGGAACACCCTGTGGATACATTTTCTTTTTCCTCCCTGCCACCGTGTCTTTCTTATTTACTAGTTAAGTGTTCACAGCCACAACAATGTGATTTTTTTGGATGCTTTTGATACACACACACACAGACACACACATCCTCCAACAGCCTAGATTTTCTGGGTACATTGTACTCATCAATGCAGTGTCTTTCTTGACTCGTCCTCACTAGGACTGTTCTGCAGTGTATCAAGATGCCCCACAACACGGTAACTCTTTCATTTGTCATTTTTGGCTCTAGGTAGCCCCATCACATCACATAACTGCTCTCTGGTGCTTGCACATGGGTTATCTACTTTAATTCCTCTAATGATGCTCACTATCATCATACTCACTCACATGTAGTTCAGAGTATCTCTGTAGCTACTTCTCAAGAAACACTGATCCCAGATAAGAAAAACACTCAACCATATCCTATTGTATTTAAGAAGCTTCTGCTAATGCCTAGCCCAATGATAGGCATTAAGGATGAGCTTCTCTTGCTGATAAAGGCAAAAATAAATAGGCAATCCTTTCAAAATAGGTAATGCTATCAGCTTTGAAACCTGGAGACTGAATTTTCTTGATATAATTATAAAAGAATCAATATAGAAAAGGGTTCAAATTGAACAACAATTTCCTAGTCAAGACTTCTGAGCAAAGATGATGAGATAATTGATATGTTTCTCTCCTAGGCTATTTTTTTAATTTAATTTAATTTAAAGTTCTGGAGTACATGTGCTGGATGTGGAGGTTTGTTACCTAGGTAAACATGTGTCACGGTGGTTTGCTGCACCTATCAACCCATCACCTAGGTATTAAGCCTCACGTGCATTAGCTATTTGTCCTGATGCTCTCCCTGCGCTCCACCACAGGCCCCAGTGTGTGTTGTTCCTCTCCCTGTGTCCGTGTGGACTCATTGTTCAGCTCTCATTTATAAGTGGGAACTTGGTGTTTGATTTTCTGTTCCTGTGTTAGTTTGCTGAGAACAATGGCTTCCAGCTCCATCCATGTCCCTGCAAAGGACATGATCTCATTCTTTTTTATGGCTGAATAGTGTTCCATGGTGTATAGGTACTACATTTTCTTTATCCAGTCTATCGTTGACAGGCATTTGGGTTGATTCCATGTATTTGCTATTGTGAATAGTGCTGCAATGAGCATACATGTGCATGTATCTTTACAGTATAATGATTTATATTCCTTTGGGCATATATCCAGTGATGGGATTGCTGGGTCAAATGGTATTTCTGGTTCTAGGTCTTTGAGGACTCGCCATACTGTCTTCCACAATGGCTGAACTAATTTGCATTCCCACCAACAGTGTAAAAGTGTTTCTATTTCTTCACAGCCTCACCAGCATTTGTTTCTTGACTTTTAATGACAGCCATTCTGACTGGCATGAATGGTATCTCAGTGGGATTTTGATTTGCATTTATTTAGTGATAAGTGATATTGAGCTTTGTTTCATATGTTTGTTGCCTGAATAAATGTCTTCTTTTGAGAAGTGTCTATTCATGTCCTTTGCCCACTTTTTAATGGGGTTGTTTGTTGTTTTTCTTGTAAATTTATTTAAGTTCCTTGTAGATTCTGGATATATCTGACCTTTGTCAGGAGGATGGATTGCAAAAATTTTCTCTTATTCTTTAGGTTGTCTGTTCACCTTGATGATAGTTTATTTCGCTGTTCAGAATAGCTCCAGAAGGAAGTCAGCACTCATGTTTTTTCCTCCAAGCCTAACTTTGTTAATGGAGAAGAAGATGACTAGGATGATGATACTTATTAATCTTAAAATCTTCAAGTGTAAGGAACTTAAGACTTTAGTTGATTTCCCATAAAATGCAGGAGTTGCTTCTATGTGGACACATCTATTTTAATACTTTCAGTAGTGGTAGGTTCACTTCCTCTGAATTCCATTGCTACATCTAACTCCCTCTTCTTACTGAAAACCTTTCAAATATTTGACACAGCTATCATGTTCTTTTCAATCTTCTCCATAGTAAATCTTCACAGTTTATCCAACCAGTATAGCCTCATTTTAAAGACTGATCATCTGCCTTTGAACACACTTAAGTTTTTTTTTCACTAGCCTTCCAGAATATGTATCAAGAATATGTGTAACCAAGAACAGTGCCTGACACTTAGTGAATGCCCAATAACGCAGTATAGTCATTATTTTTATTTGCATAACTTAACATTGCTCTAACTTTTTGATGGCTGTATCACTTATAAGGATGTCACTGAAATAAACATGTAGTCCACTAAAAGTTTTAGTTGTTTTTCATAAGTTCTGCTGTATAGCCAGATTTCCTCTTTCCTATAATTAAGCAATTGATGACATTTTATGATTTTATGATCTTGGGCAAATCACTTAACCTCTCTGAACTCTGTTTCTTCATCTGCAAAATGGGGATAAAGGTATTTATCTCACAGTAGAAGAAAAGTATTAAATAAGAAGACATGTGAAGCATCTTAACTATGGGCTTAACACTTTGTAGTTCTCTTTTTCTTATTTCTTGCTCTTTCCAAGAGATGTATTAGGTCATCCCTCAATTATTAATATACAGAGGAAGTAGAAATATAGATGATAGCATCACAGATGCCTTTCTGTGGGTCAGTGAGGAAATGCCGTGATACAATGGACAAATGCCTTGTTCTCAAGAGGTTTACAATCTAGTTGGTTCTAATAAAATTCTTCTAAAATACAAATAAAGGAATTATAAAGTTTCAGTAGACATTAGAACTAGCTGAGGAAAGCTCTTGAAGGCAAGGACCTAATGAACAATTAATAGCAGTGCCTTAATTTGCTCCAATTGTCATTACAAAATACCACAGACGGGGTGGCTTAAATAACAGAAATTATTATTCTCTCCCAGTTCTGGAGGCTAGAAATCCCAGGTCTAGGTGTCAACGGGTTTGATTTGTCCCAAGGCCTCTCTCTTACTTAGGCTTGTTGTGGTCACCTTCTTGCTGTGTCCTCACATGGCCTTTTATCTGTGCACATGCATCCCCGGTGTCTCTCCCTCTACTTATAAGGGCACTAGATTTATTGGATTAGGGACCCTTCTTTATTTAACCTTAATTATGTCTTTAATGTGAACACTATCTCCAAATACAGTCACATGCTAAGGTAATTGAGGATAGGACTCGGACATATGAATTTGAGAGGGATACAATTCAGTCCATAATAGGTGGTTTCCATTCATTAAAATTACTGTGAGAAATAATGATTGATGTCTATTATCTGGATAACTTAATGAAGAGAAATCTATTTCTCAATCATTTTTATAGTTATTTCCCTGGGCTCCATGTGTCTTTGAGAAATAAGTGAGTGCATAAATGAATGAGTAAATGAGTAAATTAGTAGAGCCTTGGTGCAACCCAACAGTGTTTCCTCTTCTATTAGGAATCTCATCCATTTCAGAGGGGTTCAGAACCAATTTCTAAAACCCAAGAGAAGTGTCTTCACAGATTTACCTCCAGAAAAAGAGAACTTATCTGCACTTACCCAAAGTAAGTGTGCCGAAGTGTGTAGCACAGATTAGTTTCTGAAAATGCTCAATCAGTGTGGAAAAAGCTTCATAATACCTCTCTCTTAGAAATTCACAGGACACCCTAATAAATAAAAACAATGCTAACAAGCAAGTATTTACTGCAATAAAGAAATCTGTCTTACCTGGTTTGGGTTGGCTTTCCCAAATGGATTAGACCATAGAATTATGTTCTTCCCTGATGGAGGAAACATGCTTTAGACAAGCTTTGGGAAAAACCCTGAGTTACAGGCCTGGTATGCAAAGATGTTAATCAAAGAAACGGAAACTTTGGATGTGATTCTCCTTGTTCAACCAATGATATCTGTAGAAACACATCTTAAATTTCTAGTAATAAAATATGTATCAAATGCCCTTAAATTCAACAGTAACATTATATTTAGGATATTAGTCAGAAACTATGACATACACAAAACTCCTAAAAGGTAGGTATTTAGCTTTCCTTTCCACTGATGCTCGCATATCATCTTTTCTCAAAAGAACTCTAAAGTTTGACACCAGTGTTAACTGTTAATTTAACTTAATAGCTGAGGTTATAACTTCAGAATGAAAAATTATTGAAATGGTGTTAGGTTCAAATCCTCACACTACCATTTTATAGCCATAGCAGAGTGAATACTATTCCGCCTACAAAATCATGTTCATCCAGAAACACAGAACGTGACCCTACCGATTGAAAATAGTTAAAATGCAGTCATATTGGATTAGGATGGGTGCTGAACCCAATGACTGGCGTCTTATAAATGAAAAGAACACACAGACACCCAGGGAAGGCCACATATGAAGACACACAGACACTGAGGAAAGAAGGCCATGTGGAGACACAGGCAGAGAATGGAGTTATGTCGTCACAAGCCTAGGAATGGCGAGAGCCACCAGAAGCTAGAAGGGGCAAGGAATCATTCTCCCCTAGAGACTCTGGAGAGAGCATGATCCTGCTGACATTTTGATTTTCGACTCCTATCCTCAACAACTGTGAGAAGATACATTTCTGTTGTTTTAAGCCACACAGTGTGGGGTACTTCGCAATGGCAGCCCTAAGAAACTAATGCGATAACTATGGAGGTTTTGATGAATTCATAAACTTTTCTGAGCCTTATTTTACTCTTCTATAACATGGAAATAAAAATGATTAGCTTCCAGGGGTTTACTAGGGATGAAAGGTTATGAATATGTATATAGTGCCTGGAAAATAGAAGGAACTTCATTCATTCATTCTTTCAGTATTTCCCAAACACCTGCTTTGTGTGAGGTGCTGAGGATACGGTAGGAAAAAAAGCATATAAGGCCCCTAGAGAGGATTGACAAACTATGGCCCATGAGCCAAATTCAGCCCAATGACTGTGGTTTTATTTTTATTTTGTTTTGTAAATAATGTTTTATTGGAGCACAGACACACCAATTATTTTATGTATTGTCGATAGCTGCTTTCATGCTATAGGGATAGAATTGAGCAGATGCAACAGAAGCCATATGTCTCACAAAGCCTAAAATATTTACGATCGGCCTCTTTATAGAAAAAAGTTTGTTGACCCTTGCTCTAGATGCTGACAATATACTTGGAGAAAATAGGCATAAATAAATATACACACAAGAACAATTAGTGCATAATAATTACTCTAGAAAAAACTTGCCAGATATAATAAAGCCTAACCGTTGGGAAAATAGGTAAAATAGGTAGCCATGGGAATCTTAAGAAGGGGTCCTGTAGAGCAGAGATTTGAAGGATAAAAAGGAACTAGCCTAAGAAGAGCTCAACACAGAGTGTTGCAAGCGGAGGAAAGCTAAAGACAAAGCCCTGAGTCAGGAAACAGCAGTGTTCTGGAGGAACAGAAAGTAGGCCAGTGAGGCAGGACCATTGCGAAGGGAGGAGAAAATGGCAGGAGATGAGCTCACAGAGGGCCTGGTCAGCCAGGTCAAGGACTGAAATTTTATTCTTGTACATTGGGAAGCCAGTGAAGAGCTTAAGTAAGAAGTTAAACGATATGCTTTGCATTTTTGAAAAGATTTTTCCTTGTGTGGGTGGTGGGAAAACTGTGGCAGCAAAGGAGTGAAGAAACAGGAATTCTGGTTAGGAGAAGTTAAAGTGGCTTGGGCTGGTGTAGTGTGATATGAATGGAGAAAGGTGGACACATGCAAGATGTGCTTTGCAAATAGAGCCTGGAGATCTGTTGAGTGATGAGGCATGGAGTGTATGAAGAGAAGATCAATTATGATTCCTTGTTTGGTCTGAGCGGTAAGTCAGTGGGTGGTGGTTCCGTATAGTGAGATGGGGAATTTGGGTGTGTGTTGAGAGAAGGAACAGGTGGTAAGGTAGGGACATCAAGAGCCTTTCATCATCATTTTGTCATCATCATCATTACTATAATCATCAGCAGCAAAACTTTCAAAAGGAGAAATATGTTTAAATTTAATTTGTTAATTGATTTCTCTGGCCAATTTTTTCCCTAAAATTTAAAAAAGCAATGTTTCTTTTCCTTTTGAAAATTCTATCAAAGATTGGCCTGAAGGCTAAAAGGGTCTTTGTAGCTCTCTTGATAATGGGAAAGGTGAAGATTCCATTAATGTATAATCAGTAGAAATTTGTGCACACATGCTCATTCACATAAGAACTAAAAACAAGGTACCAATTAATTTCTACTCCAAAAAATAAGCCAGTAACAGATTTGTGGTTTCAAGATTTTGTATACACAAGCTATAATTGTTTTTAATTTCTAGAAAGTTTTGAAATAAATTATTTTGGAATATCTTCAATACCTAATGAGATGGAGTCTTGACTAACCAATAAACTCAAATCCTAGAGTTTTGACTTAAGTTATCATCACGTCTACCTATGTTTTTTCAGCACTCTTTTGTGAGCACCACCATAATATATTACACAATAAAATGCTTCACATATAAGGTAATCATATGTCTTGATTTGTCCAGGACCATCTGAGTTTGCCCCTGTTGTACTGGCATCAATTATCAGCAGCACCTCCTTTCACTTAAAAGTGTCCTAGTTTGTATGATAGATTATATTGCCACTCTATTTATATACAGTTATAGTAATTTGCAAAAATATAGTCTTTTGGCTTCAAAGAACATTTGGCTCTCAAGAGATTTCACTGAACATATTTGGCTGAAACTAGATATCATATCATATTTTGGCTCAAATTCAGCCAAATACCTATTTTAATCTGATTTTTGGTAAGGTTCCACTATTGTCATTTATTTCTTGAGGAATTCAATGTGTGGGAATGTTTTTGTCCTTGGACCTAGAAGACGGGACATAATTCTGTTCTTTTCTGGTTGGTCATACCAGCCATGGATATACTTCCTCCAAGGATTAACATTCTTAGCTATTTTCAGTTTGAGGTATTTTTCTTCAATACTTGTCTCCTCATTCAAAATCAGAATTCACAGCCTCTTTGCATTCTTCTGAGGCTGATCACCTTCCATATTAGTCAGACTTAACATGTTTAATTGGCAATGTTTTAGAGTAATTTCTCCACATTCTATTCTCTTCCAATTTCCTTTTTTGCATTCAGTAATTTCTTATGAGTTATTTTGATTTTATCTGATATAAAGCGTCTTCATTTTAGATACGTTAACAATTTATTAGCTTTATTTTTCTGAGAGTGTCTTCTGCAAGCTAATGCTGGATGGACTGAAGTGTCAAAGACTTTTTATGCATGTATATATGTATGTATGTATGTATTGAGATGGGGTCTTGCTATGTTGTAGAGGCTCATCTCAAACTCCTGGCCTCAGGGGATCCTTCCACCTTGGCCTCTTAAAGTAATGGGATTATAGGGTGAGCCACTGAGCCCAGCTGAAGTGCGAAAGTCTTGAGCTCATTCTCCCTAGTCCAGCTTTTGAGTAAGATTCTTCTCTAATTATGATGGATCTCTGCTTGAGAGTATGACATATTAAATTTACTTTAAAAGAAATGTTACCTTTACCATCTAAAAAGCTAAAAACATTCATTTTCCTAAGTGGAAAATGGATTTGGGTAATAATTTCTAAGGCTAGATTATTTTATAAGCCCTAGATTTTTAGTAAGTTGGAAAACACAATTACTAGATTTAATCTTTATTATCTTTTAATTAAAATAATATTTGATTTAAATAGAGATACTTAAAAATCAGATTTAAATAAACACTCCTTCCTAGAATGCTCTAATTTGAAACCCTGAGACTATTTCCTGGGAAGATTTTTTGACTATTTTCCTCTTTTCCACTCTCTACTTTGAGATGGGCAATCCAACCCCACACAAAGAAGTCCTAGACAAAACTCCTTTCTATCCATAGTGGCACAGCCCCTGCAGGCAAAGAGAAAATCTGATAGAAGACTACAGGGATTTGGCTCCTTATTCATGCACTAATCAGGCCTACAGACTTGAGCAAGTCACTTAATCTCCCTGAGTTTGAATTTTCTTAGCTGTGAAATGGAAACAGTTATATTTCCTTTAAATATTCTCAGCTTTTGCATAAAAGTAATAACATGTACTGAGCCTATTAAATGTTCCTGGCCTGTGTTAAATGTTTTAGATGCGTTATATTTTTTCTTCTAACAATGGGTATGCATTATTAATATCCTTTGGGGTTCTATTATATTAGCATGACTGGTGTAGATCATTGTCCTTCATCTTCTGTTTCACAGCATCAGGAGCTAGACCAAGTATTTTCCTTGGTCCCTCAAGTGCAGCTTTCAGATTATTATTCTCCTTCCAATTTGTACAATGTGTTCTACTCTGTTGCGTACAACCCTTTCTCCTTTCCAGAATTGTTCTACCATGCCCTGATCTCATTTACCAAAGACTTTAGTTCACAGTCTTCCTTTTCACCCCAAGATCTGCTCTTCTGCTCTCATGGGAAATATATTCAACATCCCCATAGATGATCAGTCTAATACCTTGATCTCTGCATATCTCAGTTTTCTCAAATCTACTTCATTCAGCATCCATTTTCATGGCCATTCCCTAGACTCTGGTATAAACTGTACCATTTCCAAAAGTCCCCAATTCAAATCTCCCTTTATTGACTACAAGTACCATTACTTTCTACAGCTCTTTGATAAATTGGATACCTACAATCCACTGTTGTCTTATTTTTTCTGTTTGAGTCTGATTTGAGTTTTACTTACCTTCATAGTCAGCCAATATTACATAATTCCTTCTTTAGTGATATAAAATCCTATTTCTCCCCATTCGTGTGGTTATCTTCTTCTAGTATTTTTGAAGAGGGAAGCAAGCAGAGTGTGCTGTCTCATGTATTCTCTCAGTTGGACTGCCTGCTTCCTGCTACTTCTCTGGCCATCTTTATCTTCTCTCTGCCATGGCCAGTTGCACAATTTCCTCAAGGTCAGCTGGAACTTGGAGGTTACAGACCCTCAGCATCCTGGTTGATGGTGCTTCAGAACCATTATAGTGAATGGGGTAAGAAAGATAAGGCCATTTTCACCTGGTCTTGACTCTTATTTCCATCTACCATCTCCACAGAGAGTTAGGAGTGTATCTCAGACTTTATCAAGATGAGTGTCTTAGTCCATTTGGGTTGCAATAACAAAATATTATAGACTGGGTAGCTTATAAACAACAGAAATTCATTTCTGACAGTTCTGAAGACTGAGAAGTCCAAGATCAAGGTGACAGGAGAATTGTTGTCCAGTGAGAATCATCTTCTGGTTCATTGAAGGTCTCGTCTTGTTGCATTCCCACATGACAGAAGGAGCAAACAAGCTGCCTCATGCCTCTTTTATAAGGGCACCAAGCCCATTCATGAGGGCTCTGTCTTCATGACATACTTCCTGAAGACTTCGCCTCTTCACATGATCACACTGGGGATTGAGTTTCAACATATACATTTTGGGGGCACACAAACATCTGGACCATTGCAGTGAATATATCAGACTTTATCAAAAATATAGTAGGAACCAAAGCAAATTATAAAATATAAGGGAAGAAATTTAAATTAAATGCTATATGTGACCTTGTTTTAGTTCAAGGAAAAGCTATCGAGCAGTTAAATTGACCTTATTTTAGTTCAAGGAAAAGCTATCAAGCAATTAAATTTTTCCCGGTTTATTACCTCATGGGAGTATCCATTTCTAAATGTATTCTCTTTTCTCTAGATTTACTTCTCTGTATTTCTCTCCATCTTCAAAATTGAGCAGTTCAAAGCTCTGCTCACTTTTCTACTGACTGAATTTTGCATCTACCCTTATTTATCCCTGGTCACCCTATCCCCACTCCCTTAACTTTATATGTCCCCAGGGGTCCAGCTAGATAGAACTTGCAATGTTGTATAAGTTTAAATAACGATATGTGGGGTTTTTTTATTCTTCCAATTAATGGTACTGGAAGGCTAGGGTGCTAAAAAAGTATTAAACCTAAAACCATTCATCAACCACACATACATCTGTGGGTACACACATACAGTTTCACAAGACACAGTGGTATCAAAAAACAGTGCTGAACCAAGAGACTGGTTGTCTGGATTCTGATTCTAGCTCTGATGGCGTGATCTTGAATAAATTACTTAATATTCCTAGGCCTCAGTTTCCTACTATGTAAAATTACAGATTTCACCAGTAATCTTTAAGGATCTAGAAATCTCCAACATTCTAAAGTACAAAAAGGTAGTAAACAATATATGGCAGTCAGTATTTAACAGAGTTTAAGAATTATTTTATGATATAAGAGTATCATATAATGAAAAGGTATGTTCAGGAAAATCAGAAATATTAACCTAGCCAATTTATTTGAATCAAAGCTGATCATTTATCTCCTGGTTGACCACAGGCTTGAGAAAAGAAAAAAAGAAAAAGAAGAAAAAACCTGATTATTTATTGACATCATTAGTCATTAGAAAAATGCAAATTAAATCCACAATGAGATAACACTACAAACCTATTAGAACTAAAATTTAAATAGCGATAATAGCAAATACTGGCAAGGATGAAGAGAAAATAAGTCTCTCATATATTGCTGGTGGAAATGTAAAATGTTATAGCCACTTTAGAGAATTATTTGGTTGTTTCTTATAGAATTAAACTTGAACTTACTATATGACCCCAGCAGTCACATTAGTGAGCACTATTCCCAGAGAGATGAAAACATATGTTCACACAAAAAGCTATATACATATGTGTTGTAGCAGATGTATTAGTAATAGCAAATAAATGGAAACAAACCAAATGTCCTTCTGTGGGTAAATGGTTAAAGAAATCCTGGAACTGGCATACCTATGGAATGTTACTAAGCAATAAAAAAATAATGAACTATTAATACATGCAACAGCTCAGATGGATCTTAAGAGAATTCTGTGGAGTGAAAAAAGATGAGAGCAAAAAGTCACATGCTATATATTTTCACTTATATAACATTCTCTAATTGATACAATTATAGAGGTGGAGAATAGATTAGTGTTTGCTAGGGGATAGAGATGAGGTAATATAATGGATGTGAATATAGATGTAAAGCATGAGCATTAGGTGGTTTCTTTATGCTGATAAAACAGCAAGTAGTGATTACCTGAATCTATACATGAGATATAATTGCTAGAGCTACACCCTTTCACCTCACCCTCATACATATAAGAATCTATGTTTAAAAAATACTGCAACTGGGGCTGAGCATCATGGCTCACACCTGTAATCCCAGCACTATGGGAGGCCAAGGCAGGCAGATCACCTGAGGTCAGGAGTTCAAGACCAGCTGGGACAACATGGCGAAACCCTATCTCTACTAAAATACAAAAAATAGTTGGGTGTGGTGGCAGGCACCTGTAATCCCAGCTACTCAGGAGGCTGAGGTAGGAGAATCACTTGAACCTGGGAGGCGGAGGTTGCAATGAGCCAAGATCACACCACTGTACTCCAGCCTGGAAGACAGAGGGAGACTCTATCTCTAAATAAATAAATAAATAAATAAATAAATAAATAAATAAAATGGAATGGGTCTGGTTAACAGAATTGTACCAAAGTTAATTCCCTCCAGGTTTTAATATTCTACTACAGTTATATAAAATGTCACCACTGAGGGAAGCTTAGTGATAATACATTGGACTCTACTGTTTTTGCAGTCTTCTGTGGGTCTATAAATATTTCAAAATAAAAGCTTAAAATGTTGCCATTTATCCTATTTCTTATTTACATCAAATAGTGCTTGCATCTACATCTGTTTTATCCCTATAAATGTGTGGCTTTGGGGGTTGACCCCAGTTTCAGGATTGGGACTTAGTTGCCTAAGCCATGCTGTGAACTTTCTTTTTCTCACCATACTGGATAGTATTACCTTGGCCACAGGTACCGATTCACAAATTGGCCTATGTCTGGTGATAGGTAGGCACATTCTATGCAGATGACGTTGAAAATAACACATCATTTCATTCTACATCAAAATACATTTCATCTGTATAATGTTTAAGTTATATATTTTATCCCTTCTCTGTTATAGTACAATATATGCAGTGAGTATAGTATAAAAATAATGATCCTACTGCAAGATATAGATGAGCATAATAGAATTACAAAATCATAGTCATGAAATCACTAGTCTCATAAAGTCTTTGGGAATTCTGATATCCATGGCAACATATTATCACCATTTCCTCCAAGACTTAACTTTCTGCATGTTTTCCTCAATCCACAGACTTAACCTTATATTTTTCAGTCGACTGTACTTCAGAAATCTTACGTGCAGTACCTTCTGATTTTTCCAGTGGAATCTATACTGTAGTGGATGTTGTCATATTTCACTGAGATCCCCCTTCAGAACTGAAGTACATATGACCACTGAGGCCACTAGTTTGGCTGATCACAAAACACAGCTGTGTCCTGAGACTAAGAAAGCATTCTTGCCTTATATACCCTTCTGAGAAGAAGCATTCTTGTTCAATGACTGGCTAATATTGCAAAATTACAAATAATCAGGCTTTTCATTTGGTATAAGGAGGAGGGCATCTTAACCTTAGAGGTCCCCATGCAATTGGTGGAGTTTACAGTTGCAGGTGTGTGGCAGCTAAATTTTCTTCCTGCCCAATTCCTACTTTCTTTCTCCCTCACAGGTGTTCTCTAAAGTATACCACAGTAAACCTCCTGCATGCTAATCATAGAGTTTCATAATGTTTCCCTAGGAACCTGAACTTCAACAGTTTCTACCATAAATGGTCCAATAAAGTAGACTCAAAAATGTAATTGTGGAGCTGAATCACCTGCTGGCCAGCTGACCATGAAGAACCTGTCACTAATTGTAGGTAGAATATGTATAGCCCCTCCCATTTAGCAATAATGCAATTGCTAGAATTTGTATTGGTAGTGAGCTAGGATGGAACACCAACAAACAGGACTTCACTTATGAGTGCAATAATCCAGGCATTTGAGAGACACGGGAGAAGTATAACTATGAAGACTATGGAATTGGATGGTTGCTGTTAGGTTTCACTGATGCATTGGAAAAAGACATTGAGTGCCTTAGGGTGATTGATCACCAATAATGGTCTAGGTGTAAAAGTCAAAGGAACCTCCTTGGTGGCTGATACAGTTTGAATGTGTTCTTTCCAAAATTCAGGTGTTGTCAGTGTGATAGTATTAAGAGGTGGGTCTTTACGAGGTGATTAGTCATGAGGATTTTGTCCTTGTTAATGGGATCAAAGTTCATAGAAAAGAAGCTACACCTAACATTCAGTTAGCTTGTCCTTCCCCTTCCACCTTTTGCCCTCTAAAGACACAACATTCCTCTCCTCTGTAGGACGCACCATCTTAAAAGCAGAAACCAGCCCTCACCAGACAACCAAACCTATAAGCACCTTGATCTTGGACTTCCAACCCTCCAGAACTATGAGAAAATATGTTTCTGTTCTTTATAAATTATCCAGTCTCAGTTATTCTGTTACAGCAGCACAAAACAGATGAAGATAGCAGCATGTAAAAAAGAGCCTCATCTCCTGCAGCTGGAAAACAGAAAAAAAGATGAGATTCAGACCCAGGTCTTAATTCTAATAGTAATAAAACATTTTAGTTGGTTTAATGCTCAACTTCAGCAACCCTGCTCCACCAAGATCAGAGCTGAATTGAGAAGGCTTGGAACCTTGAGACATGGGAAAAGAATATGTCAGTCTATGCATTCAGAAAGATTAAATACCCAGATTACCTTGAACTCTCTGAGCCAAAGTAGCTCATTCCTTTGTGTTAAAGGCTAGGGGTCCTCATCTGAAGACAGATTCAGTATTCTCATAAGATATTACCTCACCTTTCTTTCTGACCACCTGACCAATAGTAACTATGGTTGTCATAATATAACCCAGCCAGAGTAGTGCTGAGCCTGTTCACAGAGAACAGGGACTAGACTCTGAAGGAATGATAGGACCTTGCCAACACGTATCAGCAGGAGTTGAGAAGTACTTACGGTCCTGGACCCTGAATATACTAGATCAAGAGAGACTGGAAATAAAGTTGGATAGTGGAATGTTTATCAATGTGGATATAGAAGCACTTCCTCATGATACAGGATGCACATCCTCACAAGGATTCTGGGAGACAGTGCTGACACATTCCTGGGATTGCTCTTGGAAACATGGAGAAAAGTGTCAGACCACAATAAGTGAATTAGAAATGCCAGAACTTCCGGGACAGACAGTGGGACACGGGATCAAAAACATCAGAGAAAGGAGCATGCTAGAGTGGATTTACGATAGAAGGCCAAAAAAACTAACAGCCAAATATCTTCTGAACAAAAGCCTGGAGTACAATCCATTTACCAAAGCAATGAGGAATAAGCTTGTGGAACAGGCACCAGCACCTTTAAAACCTCAATAGTGGCTGCCCTCTCTATGCCAGAAGTGATATTAAGAGATGCTGTTACAGGACTAGGCTCCCTGACAGAAGTGAGGATGACAGGATGCCAAAATTATAGAGGTCAGACGGATACAGTTATAATAAGCAAGAAGGTTGAAGGGGTGGCAGTTGTGGAAATGGCTAATTGCTCATCTGTACAAATCTAAAAAATAAGGATTTGCCCCATCTATATAGTTTAAAGAAAGAAAGGATAGTGACATTTCTGAAGGGCCCTCTCAGTTTCAGAGTTCCTTATAGGATTGGCTGAAGACACTGTTATAATTCCCTTCATCACAGTCTAGTCTTTTGTTTTGGTCAGTCCTACTTCCCTTGTTTCCTCCCAGGTGTTGATCCCAAGAACACTTTATAATAAATACTTCCTATGCACAAATATCAGAGTCTTACAGTCTGTTTCTTGGAGAACTTGACCTGTAAAACATACATTGCACTTCTCAGTGCCTTATGCACATTTATTCAAATCACTGTCTATGATCACTAAATCCTCCATCCCAGGAAGCCCATCTACTCCTGCTTGTGTGAATAGAATGACAGCTAACCAACCTGGGCTCCAGGATCTCCCGCTTAGATTAAGCCTTCATTCATAGGCTACTTTGCTACCTGTCTTAGTCTGTTTGAGCTGCTGTAACAAAATACCACAGACTGGGTAATTTATAAACATTATAAATTTATTTCTCACAGTTCTGGAGGCTCATAGTCGAAGGTCAAGGTGCCTGGTAAGGGCCTTCTTGCTGCATCCTCACATGGGAGAAGGTGGAAGACAAAGATGGGGTGACCTCTGTTCTCACATAGCAGAAGAATGGAAAATAGTGAACCCATTCCTGCAAGCCTTTTTTATAAGGCCTTAATCTATTCATGAGGGAGGTTCCCTCATGACTCAACCACCTTCCAATACCATCACCTTGGTGATTAGGTTTCAACATGAATTTTGGAGAGGAAACTACATTCAAACCGTAGCACTATTTTTTTCTTCTACAATGTTGACTGCACCTACGTCCAACCCTGGTTAACCTTTTATTTCTCTAGCAGGATATTAAATGACAAATTTTTCTGATTGGACTGGGCCTATCACATGACCCTGTTGGCAACACTCTCCTTCCTTGGTTTCCATGATGTTAGATGGTTTGGGAGCACTTTAGTCTCACTGACTGACCCTTCTTTGGTTTATTTAATGATTTCTCTCTTCTCTCTCCCCATCTGGTGGGTGGAACACATTTTGTCACCTGGTCTCTAACTATACTATTGCATAGATTTCACTCACTCCCAGGTCTTCAACTCTTGTATTTAGGCAAGTGACTTTTACATTTCCAGACCAGTTTTCTCTCCCAGCATTCAGTTCAACATTTCCAACGGCTAAATAGGCAGGCCCACCATCATCTCAAAGATAAAATGTCTAATAATAAACTAATATTAAGCTTCTTACCAAAACTAATTTTTTCCCAACTCTCTTATTTAAACATTTTCTTAAGAAAAATATCCTCAATCCTATATGGTCATCTATTTTCTATCCATTTATTTATTCTTTTACTAAATAAACCCTCAATGACCATTAATTGTCAGATGTACTAGAAATGGGTGTACAGACATAGTCTCTGTCATAATAAAGATTATAATGCAGTGAGAAAGAATCAATCAATAATTAATTAAAATTATTAAAAGTACCATGAAGGGGAGGTAATCCACAGGAATATAACCTTTGGGCTCTAAAACCTCTTCCCAAATGAATAGGAAATAGCTAGGCAAAGAGGTAGGGAGACAGAGGACATCTGGAAAGGCTTTCATGTGAGAAGAATTTTGGGGTATTTGAATAACTGAAGCAAGGTTAATCTATCTAAAGGATCACTGTCAAATAGACCATTCCGCATTGATGCAATAGCCAATGCATTCTGCATTGTACAATAGCCACTAGTACATATGGTTACTGAGTGCTTGAAATCTGGTTATTGCAACTGAGAAACTAAATTTTTAATTTTAACTAAAATAGTCACATGTGACAATTGGTTACTGTATTGGACATTAAAGCTATTGAACATTACCGTCATTGCAGAGAGTTCTATGGAATATCACTTCCATAAAGAATCATGAGTGTGTGATCAGACTACAGGGTAGTTAATGCCAGGTCATGTAAAAGCTTGTAGGTAACAATGAATTCTGGCCCTAATAAGAAGGGGGAGGGAAGTCACAGAAGAGTTAAAGGCAGGGCTGCCATATTCCGATTGCATTGAACAGATTGCTGTATCCCTCACAACTAGTAGTTTGAGCAGCAGAAGTGTGTGGACCAACATATAGATTTATAAATCGTGTCATATGTTTAGTGAAGTAGATTGAGACAGCAAGTAGCAACACGGGCTCATACATTTATCAAATAATGGACTATATTCAGATAATGTATCAGTTTTTCATTCATAGTTGCTGCTCTCTTTGGCTGAACTGACAATTTCTGAAGTCAGATATTACTATACTTCTCTTTGATTCACAATTCCTATGATTGAGACTCATCAGATTTTACTATGACCCTTACATTATTTTCACAGTCATTCATTTCCCTTTTATTGTATATGAGGCTTGGCACCTATCTCTTGAGTTTTTGCAATGGCAGATGAAGTTGGCTAGCCTTCCCAAGCTGGCTGGCCACACTCAGGAAAAGGAAGGAAAACAATATTTCAGAGGCAAAGTTGAGTTTAGTTATGGCTTCTTCTGTTCCAGGGCTTCCTGTACTTCCCCCTGCCCCCTCTTGGGATGGGGTCTTGCTGCATTGCTCAGTCTGGAGTGCAGTGGCATGGGTGTGTCTCACTGCAGCCTTGAACTCCTGGGCTCAAGCCATCCTCCTGCCTCAGCCTTCTGAGTAGCTGGAACTATAGGCATGTGTTAGGGGCTAATTCTTTACGTTTTTATAGATATAAGGTCTCACTATATTGCTCAGGTTGGTCTTGAATTCCTGGCCTCAAGTGATCCTTCTGCTTTGGCCTCCCAAAGTGCTGGGATTACAGGCATGAGCCACCACACCCAGCCCTGGCCTCCTGTACTTGCCTCAGTGGTCCCATTTGTCTGGCTTAGCTTAGAGCCCCTTCTAAGCCTTTGACTTCTACTTACTCCCTGAGTCATGAGAAATAATCTGGTATTGGCCTCCAGCCTTCAAGTGAATCCTGTGTCCAGGTGACCTTAGCATACTCGTATGTTCCAGACTAAAGTTCCTATTTTTGAAAGCTTATATTTTTGAATCTTTACTCTATGATCCACAATTTTCCAAAACCCACCCAAACTATTAGAGCTTCTCTTCTTTTTACTTCCACATGTGATCACCCTCTCTCTCCTTTTCTTCCCTTCCTCCCTCTTCCTTTAATTCTCACTCTATGCCTCAAATTTGAATATTTTTCTACTTATTAACTTTAATTACAAGTAATACCACTATTTTCTAAGACTTAACTACTGGAATATTAGAATCTATCATTGATATTTTTAGGATAAATGTATCTCCTCAACCTGTATCATACTTAACTTATAAAAATATATTTTGTGGAATATTTACTTGTATCAAGAAAAATTCTCTAACTATGTGCCTGGACTACAAAAGCCTAAATATCATTTTCTGGTAATGTTTTTGGACTCAGCAAGTGAAAATTATAGTATAATTTACTCAACTATCAATGTTTCCCAGAAAGGAACTGCCTTACAGTTCCTTTTTTCTTTCTTATATTTGTAATAATAGAATAGTCTTGTTTTTCCCAGACAAGGAAATAAATCTTCCCTGTTGTGATCCAAATATTTTC
Source organism: Macaca mulatta (assembly GCF_049350105.2). Classification (NCBI taxonomy): domain Eukaryota; kingdom Metazoa; phylum Chordata; class Mammalia; order Primates; family Cercopithecidae; genus Macaca; species Macaca mulatta. Next base: position 113,757,823 of record NC_133409.1, read on the forward strand.
TAGGTACTATAAGGAAATTCATATTTTAATACCAAGTAGAGATCATTTTTCCCTTTTCTCCTTGATCACTCTCACATAGAACTCAATCAAGCAGAATCATATGTTGAATACCAAATGTTAATAATTGTGATAATTTTGACAAAGGCCAAGTTGACCTCATCCAATGAAAATAAAAACAATGCCCTGTCTTGACCGCACTTGTTCAGGAGGAGAAACTGAGGTATTACATCATGGTGCTGCTTACACTTTACATGCTACAGTAATCAATAGTGCCTGGCTAGATTTGATCAATATGTATTGGGAGCCTATGATGTCACTGGACAGATAATGTATGGTGGCAATCAATGGAAAGATGAAAAACTATATGGGGGTTTCTAGATTCAGTTTGATATGAAAAGAGCTTGGAAGCTGTCACTCACAATAAGAACCATCCTCACAATAAGAACCAAAGAGAACAAACAGAAAATTAAGGACTTTTCTTAGATCCATTAGAGAACTGAGGTTGCAGAGCAAACTACTACCCTGAAATCTCAAGATACAAGTGAACACAGAAAATTACAGCTGAGATCAGCCTATTGGGAGCAGAACCACTGGGGCCAGTAACTGGTAGGAAAACTTTAATGGTAATTTTGACTAATTGCTGGGGGCTGATTGTGTTCTAGTGTGAGAATGGGGAACTTCTGGGGGCTGCTGTCTTAGGAGGAGCCCCACATTTCATCTATTTTAATTTGAGGAATCCCACCAGGTTCTCAGAGCCAAAAGAACAAAAACAAACAGAACAAAACAAAACAAAAACACTCCTGTGGCTCTAATAAGGGGGAGAGGGAAATTAATTTTTTGCAATAAACCCAGAGTTTTCTTCATTGCAAAGAGTTACTCTCTAGGGAGAAGACTTTACCATAGCCTTATTACACCTAAAGAGAAGGGTATTTATTCAACTTTAGAAACCTTTAGTCTTGCAATCTCTCTTCTACGGGGAGAAGAAAAGTTAGGAAACACTGTGAATGTCACATTCTAGGGAGAAAGGCCTAATGAAAAACTGAGATTTAATCAAAATATTATAAGGTACTCCCCTTCCTCCGTAATTTATCACCAAAGCAACAGAGTTCCAACAAAATAAGACTGGATTATAACTGCAAAGCACAAATACTATTTAAGGAGGTGTTCAGGGAAGCCCACAGGAAAATAAAATGAAAATCCTAGAGGAATTTAAAGCTTCTGGCTACTACAGCCACAGCAAACAGTAAACACAGCCAACTCCTAGCCAGATCAACCAAAACCTCACACTACAGGCCTTTCTCTTCAATTCCTACTGGAGAGAATAAGAAGCCATTTTTAAAATAAGAAGTTACAAAGTGTGCCAAAAGGCAAAAAAGAGCATATTCAGAAAAGACAAAGCCAGCAGTAGAACCAGACCCAGATATAAACACAGACTTCGGAATTATCAATAGGAAATTGAAAATACCTATGATTTATATGTTAAGGGGTCTAATGGAAAAGGTAGACAACATGCAAGAACAAGTGGGTAGCATAAGCACAGAGATGAAAACTCTAAGAAAATATAAAAAATGATAGATATCAAAGACACTGTAACAGTAACGATAATCAGAATATGCACTGTGGAACAATTTCTTTTTTTTTTTTTTTTTTTTTTTTTTTTTTTTTGGGACAGAGTCTGGCTCTGTTGCCCAGGCTGGAGTGCAGTGGCCGGATCTCAGCTCACTGCAAGCCCCGCCTCCCGGGTTCACGCCATTCTCCTGCCTCAGCCTCCCGAGTAGCTGGGAGTACAGGCGCCCGCCACCTCGCCCAGCTAATTTTTTTTTTTTGTATTTTAGTAGAGATGGGGTTTCACCGTGTTAGCCAGGATGGTCTTGATCTCCTGACCTCGTGATCCGCCCGTCTCGGCCTCCCAAAGTGCTGGGATTACAGGCTTGAGCCACCGCGCCCGGCCTCACTGTGGAACAATTTCAAAAGTTGTAATATGTATATAAATATTAGAAAGAGAAGAAAGAGCCCGGCAGAAGACATATTTAAGGAAAAATGGCTGAAAACTTTACAAAAATGAATGACAAACATCAAACCACAGATCCAGGAGGCTCAGAGAACACTAAGAAGAGTAAATAATGACAAAAAACTATTATTTGGTTTATCATATTCAGACTATAGAAAACCAAAAGCAAACAAGGATGAGAATTACCGTGAAATTCTCCTCAGAAAACATGCAAGCAAGAAGAGAGTGTAATGAAATTCTTAAAGTGTTAAAAGAAAAAATGCTACCAACATAGGATTCTATATCTAGCAAGACTATCCTTCAAAAGTGAAGGAGAAATTAAGACTCTCTCAGAGAAACATTGAGGGAATTCATTTCCATAGGCATGTTCTGTAAGATATGTTAAAAAAAAATTCTTCAAGAGGAAGGAAATCCATCTAAGTCAGAAACTTGGATCTGCATTAAAAAAAAAGAAAAAGATAAGAGAAGGAATAAACAAAGGTAAAATAAAATCTTTTATTTTTATTATTTTTAGTTGACCTAAATGATAACAGTTTAAGGAAACAATAATAGTAATGGTTTGTGTTATTATATCTTATAGATAAGTGAAATAAATGATAAAAATGTTATAAGGCATGGGAAAAAGAAATTGGGAACACTCTATTAAGAGGTATGCAATGCAAATGAAGTGGTAGAATGTTATTTAAACAGGTGCTTGGATTAATGGTGAATGTATACTGTGAGCTCTTGGGCAACAACTTAAAACTGAAAAAAAGGGAAAAAAACTCTGCCCTGAAAACTATAAAACATTAATCAAAAAATTGAAGTAAACACAAATGAAAAGTTATCCTGTCTTTACGGATTGAAAGAATAAATATTGTAAAAATGCTCATATTATCCAAAACAACATAAAGATTCAGTGCAATTCCTATCAAAATACCAATGACATTCTTCACAGAAACAGGAAAAAAAAAAAAAAATCCAAACATTTATATGGATCCACAACAGACCATGAATAGCCAAAATAATGTTGTGCAAAAAACGCACCGCTGGAAGCATCACACTTCCTGATTTCAAAATATACTACAAAACTATATTAAACAAAATATCATTGTACTAGCATTAAAACAGACATATCACCCAATGGAACAGAATAAAGAGGCCCAGAAATAAATCCAGGCATTAACAACCAACTGATTTTTGACAAAGATGCTAAAAATACATAATGATCAAAGGAAAATCTCTTCAATAAATGGTTTTGAGAAAACTGGGTATCCCACATATAAAAATTGACTCAAGTGGATTAAAATCTTCAATGTAAAACCCAAAACTATGAAACTACTGGAAGAAATTGTAGGTGAGAAGTTCTATGACATTGGTCTGGACGGTGGTTTTTTAGATATGACCTCACAAGCACAGACAACAAAAGTAAAAATAGACAAATGGGACTACATCAAACTAAAAAGCTTCTGCACAATAAAGGAAACAATCAACAGAGTGAGGAGACAACTTATAGAATAGGAGAAAATATTTGCAAACTATACATCTGGTGAGGAATTAATATACAAAATATCAGTCATGTACTACATAACAATGTTTCTGTCAGCAACAAACCATTGTCCCATAAGATTATAATACCATATTATTACTATACTTTTTATGTTTAGATACACAAATACTTGCCATTGTACTACAATTGCCCATAGTATTCTGTACAATAACATGCCATACAGGTTTGTAACCTAAGAGCTATAGGCTATATCATCTACATTTGTGTAAGTATACTCTATGATAGTCACATGACAAAATCACTTTACAAACCTTTACAAAAGTTTTGTGACATATCATCATATTTTAGCTATGTATTGCTGTCTAGGGAACTCAACTCAATAGCAAGAAAATAAATAATCCAATGTAAAAATGAGTAAAAACCTGAATGAACATTTTTTAAATAAGATATACAAATGGCCAGCAGGTATATGAAAAACTGTTTATCAGTAATAATCTGGGAAATGCAAATCAAAATCACAATGAAGTATCACCTCACTTCTGTTATAATGGCTATTATCAAAAATACAAAAATAATGAGTGTTGGTAAGGATATGGAGAAATGGGAACCCTTGCATACTGCTAACAGGAATGCATATGATTATTACCATTATAGAAAAAAGTATGGAGTTTTCTCAAAATATTAAAAATAATACTCCACATGATCCAGCAATCCCATTACTGAGTAAATATCCATAGGATATGAAATCAGTATGTCAAAAAGATATACGCACTCTCATGATTATTCCAATGCTATTCACAAAAGACAGGAGATAAACTCAAGTGTCCATCATTGAATGAACAGATGGATAAAAATTACGTGGTATATTTGCACAATGGAATATAATTCAGCCATAAAAAAGAACAAAATCTTGTCATTTGTGATAACATGGAAAAACCCGGAGGATATTATGTTAAGTGAAATAGGCCAGGCACAAATAATGGAGCCTAAAAAAGTTCATCTCATAAAAGTAGAGAGTAGGATGGTGGTACATTCGTCCATTTTCACATGGCTATAAAGATACTACCTGATACTGAGTAATTTATAAAGAAATTAAGTTTAATTGACTCACAGTTCCACATGGCTGGAGAGGCCTCAGGAAATTTGCAATCATGGTGGAAGGTGAAGGGGACACAAGGTACTTCTTATATGGTGGCAGGAGATTGAGAGAGAGAGAGAGAGAGAGAGAGAGAGAGAAAGGAAACTGCCACTTTTAAACCATCACATCTCATAAGAACTCCCTCTCTATCACAAGAACAGCATTGGGAAACCACTCCCATGATCCAGTCAGCTCCCACCATTTACCTCCCTCCACACGTGAGGATTACAATTCGAGATCTCATTCGAGATTAGATTGGGGTGGGGATATTAGAGGCTGGGATAGTTAGAGAGGAGGGAAAGATGGGAAGATGTTGTTCAAAGAATATATAATTACATTTGGGTATGAGGAATAAGTTCTAGAGTTCTATGATAAAGCATGGTGACTTTAGGGAATGATGATATATTGTATTCTTGAAAAATGCAAAAAGAGTAGATATTACATGTTCTCACATACAAAAAAAAGATAACTGTTTAAGGTAATGCATTTGTTAATTAGCTAGATTTAACTATTCCACAATATAAATACACTTCAAAATCTCATGTTGTACACAATAAATACATGCAATTTTATCTACCAATTAAAAAACTACCACTGATATTCTTTACTGAGAAAGATACACCATGCTATTACTAATCAAAAGACAGTGGGAGTAGCTATATCAATTTCAAAGTATACTTCAGAACAAGAAAAATTAGCAGGGAAAAATTAGCGTAACATAATGATAAAGAGATCAAGTGTCCAAGAAGACATAATATTTTTTAGCCTGTATGAACCTAACATCAGAATATCAAAATACATGAGAAAAAAACCAGATATAATTTCAAGGAGAAATAGACCAATGCACTACTATAGTTAGAGGCTTCAATGCCCTTCCTTCAGTAATTGATAGATCAAGGAGTTGGAATGCCAGTAAAGATATAGTTGACCTTAAGAGTACTTATCAATCAACTTGATCAAATTGGCATTTATAGACTACTTCTTCCAGCAACAGCAGAATACAAATTCTCCTCAAGCTCATGTAGAAGACAGATTAAGATGAATCATATTCTGGGGCATAAAACATACCTTAAAAATTTTAAGTGAATAGAAATAATATGAAAAATGTTTTCAGAAGACGATAGAAGTAAGTAAGAAATCAATAACAGACAGCTGGAAAATACTCAGATATTTGGATATTTAATAACATTTCTAAATAACATGAGTCTAAGAACTCTCAAGATAAATTAAGAAATATTTTAAACCAAATGAAAAAAAACAGCATATTAGAAATTGAGCGATACAGCAAAGAAGTGTTTAGAGGAAAATTTTTATCATTAAGTGCATATATTAGGAAAAAATAAAGAGCTAAAATTAATAATCTAAGTTTCCATTTTATTACACCAGAGAAGGAAGCATAATTTAAGCTTAAAGCAAGCAGAACAAAATAAATAAAAATTAAAGCAAAAATCAATGATATGGAAAACACTAGAGAAAATCAATGAGCTCAAAAACTGGTGTTTTTGAAAAGATCAATAAAATGGATAAACTGCTATCCAGGCTATTCAAAAATTGGTGAGAGAGAAATTGCTAACATAAGAAATGAAAAAGCAGTCATCACTACTGAGCCCATGATCATTAAAAGGATAATGAATAAACATAAACAACCCTATGCTCACACATTTGATGATTTAAAGGAAATGGACCAATTATTTGAAAGTCATAAACTGCCAAAACTTACATAAGGAAAAGTAGATCATATAAATGGGCCCATATCTATTAAATAAATTTAATATATAATTAATAGTCTAAAAAAGAAAGCACTAGACCTAAACAGTTCCACTGTCGAATTCTACTTCACTTAAAGAACATATGATATCAATTCTTCACAATGTATTCTAGAAAATAGAAGCCAAGGTAATAGTTCTAAACTTACTTAACTAAGCTTTCATTACCCTAATACCAAAACCAGATAAAGACATTTAAAAAAAAGAAAGAAACAAACAAAAGAAACTACACACTACTGTCTCTTTTGTACACAGATGCAAATATCCTCAGGAAAATCGTAGTAAATCAAATTCAATAATGTACAAAATAATTATACCAAGTGGTATGTAAGCCGAATCGATATTCAAAAATCAGATGATAGAATCTGCCATATCAACAGAGTAAAGAAGAAAAAACAACATAAACATATCAATAGATGCAGAAAAAATATTTTACATGTTTGATAATATCAAAGAATGATTCATGAAAAAAGTATTAAGTCAGGCTTTTAAAATTGTCATGATTAAAAACTCTCAGGAAACTAGGAACATAGGAAAACTTCCTCAACTTGATTAAAAAACATCTTTAAAAAATCTACAGCTAACATGATACTTAATTGCGGGAAGCAGGGCATTTCCCTTCTCCCTATGATCAGGAACAAGGCAAGGATATCCCCTCTTACTATTTCTATTCCAGATCATACTGGAAGTCCTAGCCAGTGAAATAGGCTATAAAATGTAAATATATTTGAGAGTAAGAAATGAAACTTTCCTTGTTTACAAATGATTATCTAAGTAGAGAACTTCAAAGAAGAAGACAAAAAACCTCCTAGAATTAACTAGAGATTATAGTAAGTTTGCAGAATTGAATTGCTTTCATATACATTAGCAAAAAAGATTGAAATCTGAGATTTAAAAAATTAAAATAGCACCCCCAAAAAGAGAAGTGCTTAGGTATAAATGTAAAAAAATATGTATAGGATCTGTATAAAGAAAACTACAAAACACCAATAAAATAAAGCAAATAAGACCCAAATATTAATAAACAGAGACATAGTTCATATTCATTGGTAGGAAGGCTCAGGACTGTTAATATGCTGATTCTTCCCAAATTTATCTGTAGGTTTAACTCAGTTTTAATCAATATCTCATAAGATATTCCGTAAATACCTACAAACTGATTCTAAAGTTTATATGGAAAGGCAAAAGCCAAAAATAGGTAAAAAAAAAAAAAAAAAAAAAGCCAAGAATGTTGGTTTCCAGCTTCATCCGTGTCCCTGAAAAGGACATGAACTCATCCTTTTTTATGGCTGCATAGTATTCCATGGTGTATATGTGCCACATTTTCTGTATCCAGTCTATTATTGATGGACATTTGGGTTGGTACCAAGTCTTTGCTATTGTGAATAGTGCCGCAATAAACATACATGTGCGTGTGTCTTTAGAGTAGCATGATTTATCATTCTTTGGGTATATACCCAGTAATGGGATTGCTGGGTCAAACGGTATTTCTAGTTCTGGATCCTTGAGAAATCGCCACACTGTCTTCCACAATGGTAGAACTAATTTACACTCCCACCAACAGTGTAAAAGTGCTCCTATTTCTCCACATCCTCTCTAGCATCTGTTGTTTCCTAACTTTTTAATGATCACCATTCTAACTGGAGTGAAATGGTATCTCATTGTGGTTTCGATTTGCATTTCTCTAATGACCAATGATGATGAATATTTTTTCATACGTCTGTTGGCTGCATAAATGTCTTCTTTTAAGAATTGTCTGTTCATATCCTTTGACCACTATTTGATGGGGTTGTTTTTTTCTTGTAAATTTGTTTAAGTGTTTTGTAGATCCTGGATATTAGCCCTTTGTCAGATGGATAGATTGCAAACATTTTCTCCCATTCTGTAGGTTTCCTGTTCACTCTGAACCTGCATGTACCTTAGAACTTAAAGTATACTTAATAATAATAATAAAAGCCAAGAAGAACACAGTTGTAGGACCCCACAGTCAGACTTCAAGACTTACAACAAAGCTCCAGTAATCAAGACAGTGTGTTACTAGCAAAATCATAGAAACATAGTTCAAAGGAACAGAATACAGAGCCCAGAAACAGATCCACACAATTACAGTCAACCAATCTTTGACAAAGGCGCAAAGACAATTCAATGGAGACAAAAGTAGTTCTTTAAACAGCTAGTGCTGAACAATTGGGCATTCATATGCAAAAATGATGAATCTAGACATCAATTTTACACTTTTTACAGATATTAACTAAAGGTAAATCATAGATCTACATGTACAGTGAAAAACTATGCAACTTATAGAATAATACATTAGAAAAATCTTAGTGACTGGGCTTGACGATGAGTTTTTGGATAACATCAAAAGCATGATGATAAAATAAAGAATGAAATTACGCATGTTTAAATAAAAAACTTCTTCTTTGTGAAAAAACACTGCTCAGAGAATGAAAATACAAGCCACAGTCTGGAAGAAAATATTTACAAATACATATATCTAATTTTATTGGATTGATATCCACGTATTTGCAAAATACATATCTAATCATATTGGACTTGTATCCAAAGCATGCAAAAAAACTCTTAAAACTCAAATAATAAGAACAAAATCAACCCAAATGAAAATGGGCAAAATATTTGATTTGAACAGACATCTCACTAAAAAAGATCTACTGATGACAAAAAAAAGTATGACAAACATAACTTACTATTAGGGAATTGTGTATTAAAACTGTGAGATACACCTCACAGCTATTAGGAAGGCTAAAATGAGATAAAACAAACAAACCAACTGAAAATGCAGTCAAGAATGCTGAGAAACAGTAATTCTACTTCATTGCTAGTGGAAATACGAAATGGTGCAACCACTTTAGAAGACAGTTTTGACAGTTTCCTACAAAGCTAAACATACAATCCAGCAATTGCTCTTCTAGGTATTTAACCAATTCAGTTGAAAACGTAACCACATAAAAATCTGCATGCAAATATACAGCTTTACACATAATCACCAAAAACTAGAAACCATCAAAATATCCTTTAATAGGTGAATGGATAATCAAACATCAGTACATTCAAGAATGAAATACTAGTCAGCAATAAAATGGAGTGAGCTATCAAGCCACAAACACACGAATGAACCTTAAACACATATTGCTAAGGAAAAAATGCTGCTCCACAAAGGCTACATATTATATGATTATAATTATGACATGGCAAAGCTACAGAGAGAGTACAAGACCAGTGATTGCCAGCAGGAAGGAGGATTGAATAGATGAAACATAGGAACAATTTTAATGTAGTGAAACTATTCTGAATTGTTTTGTAATGGTGAAGACATAGCGTAATATATTTGCCATAACCCACAGAGCTGCACAATACAGAGTGAATCTTAATGCATGCTAATTAAAAATATATTTAGAAGGTTGACAGAAGGTCACAGGAAAGAATGCAGATTGTGATAAGAAAATCTAAGCATATTACCCATGTATGAAACAACTTCAGTGAAGACAGTAGTGTAAAAGGTACCGGTGTAAATAACTTTCAAAATGCAAGAAGAAACATTCTTAGTTGATAAAGTTACTACCTGTGGGAGTGCAGGTTAACAGTTCTGATAATGGAATTGAACAATTGTGTCATGAGATGACAGTACATGGGAACCATGTTTCTCCCTGCCAGAGCAAAATCTTATAGATAAACAAGGAAAGGAGGCTTGAATAATCCCTGTGGGAAGAGACCTCTTACCAGCTTGTCCTGGCTTCTCACTGTGTCCTCACCTGGTGGAGAGAGAGGGAGCTCTGCTGTCTCTTCCTCTTCTTATAAGGACGCTAATCCCATCCTGGAACCCCACCTCATAACCTCATTCAAACCAAATTACTCCCAAAGGCCCCACCTCCAAACACCACCACATTGGGGTTAGGACTTCAACAAAAGAATTCTGGGAAGACAAAAACATTCAGTGCATTACAGAATTAAAACCCAAAGTATAAAATAAAATAGCCATGATTTCATACTGATAAAATAAATGATTGAATAAATAAATAAATGGGGCAGTAAAACAAACATCCTATGCAGAAGAATTCCAAATAATTTATGTGGGTACTTCACCCTCAAGAAGAGAGCATAGGCAGGTGCGGTGGCTCACGCCTGTAATCCCAGCACTTTGGGAGGCTGAGGTGGGTGGATCACAAGGTCAAGAGATCGAGACCATTCTGGCCAACATGGTGAAACCCTATCTCTATTAAAAAATACAAAAAAAAAAAAAATTAGCTGGTCGTGGTGGCAGCCACCTGTAGTCTCAGCTACTTGGGAGGCTGAGGCAGGAGAATGGTGTGAACCCGGGAGACGGAGCTTGCAGTGAGCCGAGATAGCGCCACTGCACTCCAGCCTAGGCGACAGAGTGACACTCTGTCTCAAAAAAAAAAAAAAAAAAAAAAAAGGAAGCGTAATTCCACACTCTGTAAGTGTGGAAAACCCAATGAGTTGTTTTTGTTTGTTTGTTTGTTTTTGAGACAGAGTTTCGCTTTTGTTGCCCAGGCTGATGTGCAATGGTGCAATCTCGGCTCACTGCAACCTCTGCCTCCCGGGTTCCAGCGATTCTCCTGCCTCAGCCTCCCGAGTAGCTGGGATTACAGGCATGCACCACCAAGCCCAGTTAATTTTTTTGTATTTTTTAGTAGAGACAGGGTTTCTCCATGTTGGTCAGGCTGATCTCGAACTCCCAACCTCAGGTGATCCTCCCACCTCGGCCTCCCAAAGTGTTGGAATTACAGGCATGAGCCACCGTGCCTGGCTCCCTGTGAGTATTTGAGAAAAATAAGCATTGCATTGCTGACTGGCTTGGAGGATGAGCTTGCATCATCTAGAGTAGTTGAGGTTATGTCTTGAATAGAAGACTAAGGGCTACTTTTTTTTTTTTTTGAGATAGAGTCTTGCTCTATTGCCCAGACTGGAGTGCAGTGGCGCAATCTCGGCTCACTGCAAGCTCTGACTCCCGGGTTCACGCCATTCTCCTGCCTCAGCTTCCTGAGTAGCTGGGATTACAGGCACCCGCCACCACGCCCCGCTAATTTTTTGTATTTTTAGTAGAGACGGGGTTTCACCGTGTTAGCCAGGAAGGTCTCGATCTTCTGACCTTGTGATCCGCCCGCCTTGGCCTCCCAAAGTGTTGGGATTACAGGCATGAGCCACCGTGCCCAACCAGACCTAAGTTTTATAAATGAAAGCTTCTGAGTGAGGGAAGGATGCAAGAGTGTTCCTCTGGGAAGAGGAATCTGGGGTGGCAGTGTTAAAGAGCAGGGATCACTATGTGGTGAGTGCCTCATGTTCTGTATATGCAGGAGATGGCACGGATGTCAATAAGGATAGCACAGTGGAATGGAAACCGTGGAGGAAGGTGGCTGAGAGGAAGAAAAAGCAAGCGGGTGTGGAGGCAAGAAAGCCGTAATAGTTTATGGCACACTCTGATTAGCTATTATTAATGAATGTTGCTTAACTAATATTAAATGCTTAACTAATATTGACTTCCTTTCTTTTTCTATGCTAACTGAACATTCTGATTCTGCTGAGTGTCACAGTGATTTCAGTCAAAAATACTTCTCACATTCCCTTGCCTGTAGGAGTGCCATGTGGTCCAGTTTATCCAATGAGATGTAAGCAGAAATCTAATGGAAAATGGTTATTTCCCTGATTAAAAGAAGACAGTCTCGGCTAGCATCTCCCTTTTGTCTTTTCCCCCCACCCACCTCCTTTAACATGGGAAAAGGATATAGACATGATGTCTAGAGTTGTAGCAATCATCTAGTAAACAAAGGGATGAATGCCACACGCAGGGGATGTAGAAAGAGACAGAATCTTGATAACATTGTATAGTTATCTCTGAACTCCATTTTACATGACAGGAAAAGAAAATATTTAGTTAAACCAGTGTGGATGGATTTCTTCTACAATCCTAATTGAAACAGAGTAAAAGGTCACTCTAAGAGTTTAAGCCCTAACAAATTAGGAAATAATGCCTTGTTAATTCTCAATCCAGGGTAATCGGATAAGAACCAGAAGAGGGCTCTACTCCAGCAAGGGAAATCTTCCTAAAATAGGGGCATTGCCACTTGGAATTGGAGCCAGAGCACCGTGAGTCATTAGACATGTTCTCATTCAGGTTGTATAAGCGCCTAAATGTGCTTTGCATTCTGACAGGTCAGGTCTATCACTCTCTGTACTATAGCAGCCACCATTGCTCAAGCCACTTCAAAATTAAGTAAGTTGTCACTAGTCCATTTTCATGCAGTGGTGGTAAGAAAGAAAGCAACTCCTCATTGGGTAGCTGAATCCTCCCTGCGCCCATGAGGAAGGCACTGGTCTCCATGCCTGGCTGCTTTATCACCTGGGCTCCTCCTCTGCCTGCCACATAGATCAGACAGAATGGTCTATGGGGATAACGGTCTAATTAATGATCTATAAGGCCTAATGGTCTAAGGGGATACATGATGGTTTATACAGATCTAATTCATTTCAAATTCTCTTACACCTGAGCTTCCGAGCCCAGAAATAATCGTCATCCCTTAATTCCCTGATTGAAGCCTAGCAATCTGTCACCATTTCTGTGAGGACAAGGGGTATGTCCTGACAACAGCCACCAAGCTATCTCTTATACCCTCCTACAAATTGCAGTAAATGCCTTAAATGAGATTTTGACTATTTTGCAGTTTTACTTCAACCTGTTGGGACTAGAGAACTGGAGAAGCAAGACACAAAGCACAGCTAATTAATTAACTCGATAAATATTTGCTGAATCCCTGCAATTTGCCTAGCACTGTTATAAGAGCTGGTGACACAGAAGTAAACAAAATATGCAAAAATCATGCCCTCATGAAATATATAGAGAGACAGATAAGGCAGAAAGTAAATAAATAAATAAAATATATATTGTGGCAGAGATTGTGTTTCTGAGAAAGATACAATGAAGAGTAAAGAGAATGAATGCTGAAAAAGGGACAGTCGATAGTTAAATAAAGTGGTTGTTGGAAAATAAGGTCTACTGAGAAGATAATATTTGAAAGGAATGAGAGGGAGCCACACAGATAATCAAACATGAGGGATGCATTATGAACTTTCCTGAGGAAGCAGACACTGGCTCTTTTCATCAAGTCAAGTGATTAGAGCAATACATTTACTCTGGAAAACGTACTGACACTGTCCATCTTTTTTGTACACAGTCATTGTGAAAAAAATCTTTTTAATTGCACACTTGACACTGAAGATACATCCCACTGTGGCAAATGAGTTAAATAAAGTCTTAACACATCATCTGTTATAAGACTACATGTAGTAGAAAATAAAACATAAGTAACATGGGAAAATGCAGGGATATTTTAGTGAGAAAATAAGGCTATTCACAGATATAATTTTTGTTTATGGAACAAATCAAGGGTTTTTCTTAAACTTTTCCTGTAATTACAACTATATGATCATACAGACAGGGCAAAAAATAGCAAATTATTGTTAATTCCATTAAGTAAGCTCTAGAAGTATATTTGAAGTAATCCCACTTTATTTAAAGCTGGGAAAGTAAGAGGCTGCCCTGCTGAGCAGGATGAAATACCTCTGCATGTAGTTTTATTTTCACAGCAAATTTGCAAATAAGTGGAGCCAACCATCAGCAATTCTGTGACATCCACAGAGTTTTTCAGGGTCATCAATTTCCAGGCCCTACCTGACCCCTAATTTGTTTTTATTTATATTGGCAACACATACAGCATTTACTATGTGTCAGGTACTAAGTGATTTTAAACGATAATAATGGGGGTGGTGGTGATAAAAATAATGGCTACTGTTTTCAATGTCTGTCTAAACACCAACATTTTGCTTCATTTGATCTCCTTAGCAACTCCATGAGGTAGATACGAATATTTCCTCAATTTTAGATGAGGAAATTAAATTGTAAATATGTTATGTCACTTGCTTACCACGGCATGGCTAGAAAGTAGGAAAAGCATTGTTCAAAACTAGATCTGCCTAATAATATCAATTTCAATCTCACATACAAAGGCAAAGTAAAAACATAAGACAAAGGGGCACTTAAGTTATATTTTAGTTAAGCCCCATCTTGAAGGTAAACTGGAATTAGTCATTTTGGAGTCATTTGTGTGTTGCGGGAAGGGAGAGCAGAAAGATGTGTGATGCTCGAATTTCAGAGCTTTTTGAGGACAAGCCAGGCCCCAGCCTGGATACTGCTGCTGGAGGCCTGCTCCCAGCATGTCTTCCAGAAGCTGGGTTTGCTCAGGATTTCCTGGCATTCCTCTCCCTTGCATTTCCCCCTGAATGCTGGTCAGAGTCCTCTCCCTCTCTCCTTATCATAGGCCTCTATATGTTAGTTTCCTATTGCTGTTATAACAAATTACTGAAAATTTAGTGGCTTAAAATGAAATAAATATATGCTTTTATAATTCTGAAGGTCAGAAATCCAAAGCGGTGGAACTTGGCCAGAATTAGGGAGTAATCAAGCCTGTGTTTCTTCTCGAGATTCCAGGGAATAATCTATTCCTTGCCTTTTCCAGCTACAGGAGTCCAAGTGTCCTCCTGCACTCTTTGGCCCATGGTTCTGAATAATTCTGATGTCTGCCTCCATTGTCACATCTCCTTTTCTTACTCTCATATCTTGTTCTTTCCCTTGTAAGGACATTTGTGATTATATGAGTTTACCTAGACAGCCCAGGATAATCTCTCCATCTTGAGATCCTTAATCACATCTGCCAAGTTCATTTTGGATCAGGATGTGCACACATTTGGGGGTCATCATGCTGCTTACCACACTCTACCTTAGTTATCTATATTCTTAGCTTTTATTTTTAGAACAATTTGACATTTAATAATATTTCCAAAAAACATCCCTTCCCCTCAGATATTTTAGAATATATCCTGGGCCATTCTATTGTTTCCCTACTCTTGTTTATGAGGTTTTAGTAAACTATCCTCTACTAAGTTTAAGTACTCTGGATTATTGGATTTTTGAAACATGACTTACTGTTTTAAAAATATATTTGTGTCTCTCTTACCATGATAAATCAAGTCCATGGCTAATCACCAGCAAAGTATCATTAGTTAGGTGAAAAGTTCAAGTCAGACATACATATTTTTGTCTTTTGATCAATCATTATTAGAGTTAACAGGATAATCTTATGACTGAAATACTCGTCTAGAAAAAAAGGAATGCAAGAAGAAATCATGTGTTTTCCAACTGAGAAGAACAGGGAAATTTTTAGGCCCTAACCTGCATACAAATATTAAAATAAAGGTCATTAACTTCACATCCTGGTGTGTAAAAGGCATGTGGATACTCAGCCAAGATCTGCCATCAACCCTGCTCACCAGATAGTGAGACACATCAGAATTTATACATGGGAGCTAAACATTGAGAACACATGGACACAATGAAGGGAGCAATAGACACCAGGGCCTATTGAATTTGTAGGTGGGAAGAGGGTGAAGATTGAAAAGCTACCTAATGGGTATTATGCCAATCACCTGGGTGACAAAATTATCTGCGTACCAAACTCCTGCAACACGCAATTTACCCATATAACAAAACTGCACACGTCCCCGTTGTACCTAAAAGTTGGAAGAAAAAAAAGAAGTTTCTAAATCAAATTACCTAAATCATGCATGCTCATGATAGGTGATTGATAGCTTTAAAAGCCCAGTGTGGAATGAAGTACTGATGCATGTCACAACATTGATAAATCTCAGATGCATTATGCTTGGTGAAAGAAGTCAGACACTAAAGAACATATACTCCATAATTCCATTTATATGAAAAGTTCAAAAAAGGCAAATCTACAGAGACAGAAGGGAGTGATTGTAAATGGGCACAAGACTTTTTTTGGAGTGACGAAAATATTCTAAAATTAGATTGTAGTGGTGGTTGCACAGTTCTGTAAACACATTAAGAATCATTGAATTATATGTATAAAATGAGTAAATTGTATGATATGTAAATTATACTTCAATAAAGCTATTAATAGCAAAAAGTCTAATGAATTGATTATACACCCAACATTTATTTCTAAATATATTTCATTTTAAAAACTATTGTATAATGATGCTTGACGTGAGGTATTTTAAAACAGAGAAGAGTTATAAGCAGCTTACATGTTCAACAATAGGATTAGTAAATTATGGTAGAGCCATGTGATGAATTCTCTATATGTAGAAGTTAAAATTATGTCTAGAAGTCCAATAAAATGAGAAGATGCTCATGTCATATGCCAAATGAAAAAATAGACTACTAAATCTCTATGCTTTATGACCCCAAGTTTTTACATAACATAATTATAACACGCGTGTGTTTACACAGTGCATGTTGTTAACCTCTTGTACTATTCCTGTTGTTCCTCTCATTGATTTGGGCAACAGGAGGGATCTGTTAGACTGACTAACAATTGTTCTAATTCTAAACCCGTTGACATACGCCATCAAGAAAAAAATGTTCTGCCATTGCCTAATACAAAGTTTTCTGTGCAACAATGTCAGTAGGTAGAGAACAGATGAAGATGTATGCATTTTTCATTGCTAGGGTGATTGGCACTGGTTGAGACAAACCACTGGAAGAAACAAATGCATGTCATATACAAAAGTTCTCTTTTATGCAGGTCTAGTTAAACCAATTTATACATAGTGCAAAATGTTCCCCCAAGGTATCATATTCTGACTGTAGTACACATACTTGTTCTTACCAATCAAGGTGTCTGCTTCTACTATTTATTTCATTTGCAAGTGTTTTGTTTTTATTTTCCAATTCAACATTAGAAGATACTAGTCCCATTGCTAGAATCATAGGAAATGGGGCGTGTGTGTCACTGCAAACACTTAACTCTACTCAATTCATTCAAAATAGATTCCTGAGCTTCTCTCTCCTTGTTTGTCTCTTCACAAGTTCTCATTAACCTGTACATTTCTTCTTTAATTTTACCAATTTTTCTCTTGTTATTTCTACCGATTTACCTTGATAGCATGCCCTTTTCCAATGCAGCAGATTTACCATCTGATTAATAGTGTCCTTCTAACCTAATGCACAATAACTTCTAGAAATTAATTTAAAAATTTAATAATGGTTTCCTCTGGATGGTGGGATGATATTTTTTATTTTTTCTTTATATTGTTTTGTATATGCCAAATAAATGTTTCATTTTGCATACCATATAAAACTGTATTTTGCATTTATAACCTAAAAGTGAATGCCAATTAATTTCTTATCCATATTTCTTTTGTTTCTTCACATAAAAACAACTGCAGCCAGTAATGGTGCAGTATCTTAACCTTGGCACTACTTTGACATTTTGGGCTGGGTAATTATTTGTTGTGAAGATGATCCTATGCATTATAAGATGTTTAGAAGCATCCCTGGCCACTACCCACCAAATGCCAGTAGCAACCTCTGCTTGTGACAATTAAAACGTCTTCATACACTGTCAAATATCCCCTCCTTGGGGTAGGAGAAGGACACAATCAGCACAGGTTAAGAATCACTCTTCTAGAGCTTCCTTCTCTGTCCCTTCTGCACTATTTCCATTGTATATCATTTCTCTTTAGTTTCTCCAGGGATGTAGAATATATAATCCTCTGTGGGCAGGGCCTGGTTTCCCTAGTATGTAAATGTCCTTGTGGACTGCATCCTTTTTTCCTCTGGAGACCTAGGGACCCACAAACAATTGTCTGGGTAAATACTCAAAGCACAGGAAACTTTCATAATCTCTGTGTATCTCCTATACCTTCTCCCAGCCCATTCATTCTCCAAACTTGGTCAGTAATGAGATTAAATCACAATGAGAATACCAACAACCAGTGAGAAATGAAGTTCTTGTTGCAAATTACAATTCACTACATGTAATTTTTAAAGATTTTGATATGTTTATCAGATGCTGTACATTGCACTAGCCATTAAAACCAGCTTATGTGTCATTGGTTTATTTTACAAAAGTATCTTTCCTATCCATTTTCACAATGAAAATAGTACCTTAAGATTTCAATATTACCTTAAAGTTCATCTTGAATGTTAGGGCAAATGATGGAGAACTTCCACTTGTTATTTGAACATTCAATTAATAACAATAATTGTTTAACTAACAAATATATATAATTGGCTTGTGTACTCAGATGCATGAATCATACAAAAGAAATGCTTATTAGTTTAGTTTTAGCAGTTTTAAAACTCAATTGCTTTCTAAATCAATAATTCACAGTACATCTGTAATAATCATTGCATAATGAGCCACCAAAAAGTATGTATTCAAGTTATGCACTAATTTTAAAAATACTTCCATCATCCAGTAATACATGTTGGGCTAAATTCACTTCCTTTGTAAATACTGAAATACCAGATGCCTTCTATAACGAAACAAAAGCATAACACTTGAATAATTTATCACATGAGGTACCTAATTTTCATCGTTATATTTGAGTTTTGCAGAATGATAATCATGACTTCAGATGTAGTGTTCTCTCTACCCCACACATCGTTCCTTCTTGTCTCTGCCTGGAAAAAAATCTATTCTCTCTTCAAAATGCAGCTTTATTTTTTCTCTGCCTTTATGAAATTCTCCTTGACTACCTGGGACAGAGTTAGTGGTTTCCCCGATCTTCTTATTGTTTTTTCATCTATTAAAGCCCTTGCTACACTGCATTTATATCGCTTCTCTCCCTGTGGCTTTTCTCATTCTAACCTATAACGTACCAGAGGGCAGAGATCCTTAATATTTTTTATTCTTTAACAAGCATTTATTAAACACCTAATTTGGTGCAGGCACCAGGCTAATAGTTAGAGATACAGAAAAAAAAATTCTACTTACAAGTTGCTTACCATCCAGGGAGGAGATAGAAAAACAAATACAATATAGAGAGGAGAGCACCATGATGCGGTCAAGCATGGGTGTCTGGAATCATATGGGTTGAGCATCTCTGCCCAGACAGGGATTCAGAGAAGGATTACTGAAAGCAGCAGCACCTAAATTGAGTCACAACAAATGAAGAGGCATCATCTACACTGGCGAAGAGTGGTTAGTAAGAAAAGTTGGGGTGGGATCAGGAACAAGGACTAGGACGGGTGTTTCAGGAATGAAATACTGGGTGTGGAGGCTGCACTTGGAGGTCTTGGACCTCTCTCTGCTTCATCATTTCCTCTTGATTGCTTGTATCTTTGAAATTATTGGCAAGCTTTCTAGGGATAAAAGCCCTGATTCACATGAGTTTGATTTTAAAGTGTGATCCTCTGTGTCATCTTGAAATGAAAGAAAAGCAGATCATTAGTCTGAATGTAGAGATTAATGCATGTTGGAGGGAAAGAGATGGACATAGAGGAAGTTGTCATTTGATAAAAGAAGAGGTAAAGATAATCTTTTGAGAGTAATTCATGAGGAAAGAATCATGATGAAGTTATATAATAAATATATGGGAATGGGAAATGGAGATGACCATATAAATAAGAATTTTAGGAAAACTTGACTGAGGTTAGATCATGGGTATCTGGTGTCTCCAATTTGCAACGATGTGCACATTTTCTCCAACAGTACTAAGCAACCTGGGTACAACTGCAGAAAAGATAGAGGATTGCACTATGTGAGTGTAGTGTATTTTTTTTCTGTAGATAAGCAGCAAAAAAGTTGCAGATATTGACGAACAAGTATGAAAAACCAAAGGTCAATTTAGTCTTTGTTCCCACGCCCCACCATACCCCATCCATTGGTACAAAATACGAACATGGTTGGCTACTTAATATAAACATAGGTTGCTGCTAATAGACAACCAATTTTGTCCCTAATATAAAAAGGATAGAATTATGCGTCACCTCTCATCCTTTAATAGAACATTAACCAATGACTTTCTGCATTAAAAGGAAATTATGGGGCTTTGCAAAGTCATTGTAAGTATGGGTGAATCTCCTACAAATAGCAGATACACTCACAAAAAGTCATGCGTAAGCTAAAGTTTTATTAAGACAACCCCCAAATTCATCAGAGATGCCTATCATTGATATCATGCCTATCACTCTGTTTGAAAATCTAAGCCAGGTATTGGCAAACTTTTTTGGTAAGTTCCATGTAGCAAATATATTAGGCTTTGCTTGCCATATGATCTTTGTTGTAATTACTCAACTCTGCCTTTGTATCAGAAAAGTAGCCACAGGAAAAATGTAAATGAGCAGATCAGGAAAAAGGGCTAGGACGGGTGTTTCAGGAATGAAGTACTGGGTGTGGAGGCTGCACTGGAGGTCGTGGACCTCTCTCTGCTTCATCACTTCCTCTTGATTGCTTGTATCTTTGATATTATTAGCACTTAATTGGAACTGTGTTCCAATAAAGTTTTATTTGCAAAAACAGGTGGTCTGCAGATGATAGTTTACCAGCCCCATATATAAACTAAGGTTTTGTTTCTTTTCTGTAAAATAGGTAGTCATGCTGTAATCTATTGTTGCATAAATATTTACTTTTATGTTGCTTACTTAAATTAAGAACTATATTTTAAATAATGTATTTTTCTCTAATTATAAGAGTGAAAGATAAAGATGGCATGATTCTGTAACATATATTGAACCAAAATGTTCATAGTTAATTTATCATTAGCAAAATGCTTTTTGGAATCCCTAAAATTATATATGGAAGCCCTATACCATAATAATTAGCAAAAATACTGAATTTGATATTGCTAGTTTTCCAGATGGAATGCTACTTCTTGGATCTTCAGAGAAATGTTTTGTGAAAGCAGCATAATTACCAGTAGCATAACATTCCTCTAATTTTTGGGGAAATGGTCCTTAGCCTATGATGACAGCATGGATATGCTCCTTTTCGGAATAAAGTAGAAATGATAGCATGGATATACTCCTTTTCAGAATAAAGTAGAAATTATTATGCCTTAGAATTAACTGCAGTAGCTTTTGTATTTGATGTGGGAATAACTTAGATAGCAGTTCAGTAATAGTTACAGATTTTTTAAAAATTTCATGTTTATTAGCATGATTTATCTTGATTTATTTTGTGATATTTTATAGTCACAGCATGAGTAACCAAATTTCGAGGCAAGGCAGGAGCTTATTCTTTAATGAAGATGGCACAGCTTCAGTTCTGGAGAACCTGGTGATGCAGGTAGCTGCAAGCTCCTTGGGGAGTCTCCTACTAGAGGCAGTGATAGTCATAGAGCCCTGGAAGCAAAACAGAAGCCCGCTGGGACTATAGCCATCACCAGCTTAGGAAAAGATGAAGGTGGAAAGAAACTCCTTGGGGAAGCCTTCCAGAGACAATATTCTCAAAAGAACCAGTACCAACAGTCAAATGTCTAAACACATGCCCAAAGGCTAGTTGAGAGGTTAGTTGTTTTAAGACACCTGCTCACAATTGCCCTGATGCCTAATTATTTACCATAAAATGTGTTATCATAGAATGTAATGTGCTAACATAATTCTCATGTTTCTATTTACTGAACTTTTAATCTCAATTATAATTTTTTCCTCACAAATTGTATCTGTGAAACAGTGACCATTGTCATTATTTAAAAAGAGAAAAAGAGATAAAGAGAAACTAAAACCATTTTTTACAGGACAGCTATGTTTCCTCTCTTTTGTATGTTAGCCATTTATCTGTTGTATATAGTGATATACACAATATAGTCATTCTGGTTGGAAAAAAAACCTTACATCACGAGATCATCATACAGGAACATGACCAAGTATTATAAAGCACCTCTTGAAATTCTGAGCTGGGCTTATTGATCTGACATCCACATTCTGCTTATTTTCCTATTACTGTATCACTGCTAATATTGGTAAAACATTGCTGTATACATAGAGTGATATTTATAAAGGATCATTGTTTTAACATATTGAAAGCTTATCACCTTTAAGAAGTGGAATACTCTTTAAAAATGTATTAGTGTGACCATTGTCAGATAGTTGAGGGGTAAGTCAGTTATAAGCACCTACACAGTTAGAATAGACTTATTGCAAGAGAAACCTTGATTCGCTTCCATTAAACAGTGAGGAGAGAGGAGACAGATGGGGTAGGATGGTAGAAATTTGGTTCTTTAACAGCTAACCACACATCACAGCCCTTTGTAACACTACTGATGAGGCAAAATTAGTCACAGGATATAGATAATTGTGTAAGAGGCTTATTGAATTTATTTTAAAGGTTGAGATGAATAATTACAGACAACTAATGAGAAAGTTAAACATTTCAGTTTTAATAAGAGCTATAGGATGATTTTAAGGTACAGGGTGAAAGTTTATGAGCTGAAATAAAGTGATGTAAACTTCAACTCTCTGCCTTACACAAAAACACAAATCCTTTTAAAAAGGAATTTTTATTCCTAGAAACAAATAGTTTACCTAAACTGACCCTAGATGAAACAGAAAATCTTATAGAAAACCCAATGTAAAGATAAAAAAAGGAGAGTTTGGTTTCTGGTTCAGCCTGAAAGAAGCTTGGAAGTCTTCCTTTCATCTCAACAAAAAGTAAAGCTAAACAAAATGAAATATCAACAACTCTTCATAGATCTGTCAGAGAAGTGAAGTCACAGGGCAAACCGCTGCCCCAAAATTGGATGAATTGACAGGTGAATACAAAGAATCACCATGTTACCTGAGCACAAGTAGAAACTCTGAGGGGCCCACTACCACAGTAGTAGGAAAACCTAAACTGCAATTAACGAATTACTTTGAGGTAAATGTGGACAAGTCAGAGAGTTAAAAACTCCAGGGAGACACAGTTATAAGGGGGCGCCACACATATTTGTAACTTTTACCTCTAGGAGATCAACCAGGTTCTCAAAGGAAAGATTGAAGAAAAATTCCCTCATACTACTGGGAGAGGGATGGGAAATTAACCATTTTGAAATACATAAGAGCATTTTGTTATTTTTAAGGCCTGCACTCAAGAGAAACTATTTACCAAAGCATAAACTATCAGGTTTTTCTCAGCGCCTAACCAACCTGGGGCAAGAAAAATATCCAACTAGAGCCCTCTCCAGCCTCTTATGTAGGAGAATGGAAATACCCAACTCCAGCCAATTCTATTCATCCCAGCCCACCTTAAGGAGGGAAAAACTGGGAAGCATGTGTGAAGTTTATAGTCTAGAGGCAAAGGCTCAGAGCAAGAGCATTTATCAGAGATAAAGAAGGGCATTACATAGTGATAAAGGGATCAATTCTTTGAGAAGACATAAAAATTCTTAATGTGTATGCACCTAACAACAGAGCATTAAAATATTGGAGGCAAAAACTAATAGGATTTCAAGGAGAGGTAGATGAATCCACAATTATTGCTGAAGACTTCAACACCCTTCTATTAGAAATGGACAAATCCAGCAGGCAAAAAATCTATAATGACATAGTTGAACTAAATAGCAAGACCAATATACTGATTATTCAACAACAGCCGATTACACATTCTTCTAAAACTCACTCAGAGTATTTACCAAGAGAGAGTACATTCTGATGCATAAACGCACCTTAACAAATTAAAAAGAATAGAGATAATACAATGTCTGCTCTCAAAGAACAATGGAATTAAACTATAAGTCAACAATAGAAAGATATCTGAGAAATTCTCAAATGGTTGGAGATCGAATAGCACACTTTCAAATAACACTTGGGACAAAGAAGAAATATCAAGAAAAATTTAAAAGTATTTTGAATTAAATGAAAATGAAAATCAAACTTATCAAAATGTGTGGGTTGCAGTGAAAGCAGTGCTTAGAGGGAAATTTATAGCATCCAACACATCTATTAGAACAGATTAAATATCTAAAATTAACCATTTAAGTTCTACCTTAGGAAACCAGAAAAAGAGGAGAAAATAAAATCCAAATTAAGCAGAAGAAAATAAATAATAAAGGCTACAGCAGAAATGAATGAAATTGAAAATAGGAAATCAATAAAGAAGATCAACAAAATCAAAAACTAGTTTTCTGGAAAGATCAATAAAATGTATACACCTCTAACCAGGATAACTAAGAAAAAAAGAAAGAACGTACAAATTATTAATATCAGAAGTGAAAGAGGATATCACTACAGATCTTATGAACATTAAATGGATAATAAATATTATGAACAACTCTATGCCCACAAATTTGACAACCTAGATGAAATGTACCAATTCCTTGAAAAATATGATTGGCCAAAACTCACACAAGAAGAAATAGACAATTTAAATAGCTCCATGTCTATTTTTAAAATTGAATCTATAGTTAATAACCCTCCAAAGCAGAAAGAAGCAAGCCCCAATAACCTTACTGTCAAATTCTATCCAACTGTTAAGGAAAATATTATATAAATTCTCTGTAATCTTTTCTCTTCAAAATGCAGAGGAAATTCTTTCTAATTCATTCTGCGAGGCTGATCAGACTAAGGTATTTAAATCAGAGCAAAATCAGCCAAAGACATTAAAGGACAAAAACAAAACCAACCAAACAAACAAACAACAAAACACACTACAGACTAATATCTCTCATAAATACCACTGTCAAAATCTTCAACAAAGTCATAGTAAATCAAATCTAATAATGTATAAAAAGAACTAAACACCATGACCAAGTGCATCTATCCTAGGTATGCAAAGCTGGTTCTAAATTCAAAAATGTAATTCATCACATCAGCAAGCTAAAGAAGAAAATCACATTATCATATCAATGGATGTAGAAAAAGCATTTGACAAAATCTAACATCAATTCACAACTTAAAAAAAAAAAAAAAACTCCCAGCAAGCCGGGAATAGAAGGGAATTTCCTAAAATTCATAAAGAACACTGCAAAAAACCTACAGCTAATGTTATACGTAATGCTGAGAAACTAGAGGCTTTCCCTCTAAGACCAGGAACAAGATAAAGAATGTCTTCTCTCATAACCTCCTTTCAACATCACACTGAAAATCTGAATTAATGCAATAAAACAAGAAGGGAAATAAAAGACATACTGATTGGAAAGGAAGAAATAAAATGATCTTTGTTCACAGAAAACATGATTGTGTACAAATTTAAAAAGAACTGACACACACACACAAACAATGCTTGAAACTTATGAGAAATTATAGTGAGATTGCTAGATACAAAGTGAATATATAAAAGTTACTCACTTTCCTATATAGCAGCAATGAACATGTGGAATTTGAAATTGAAAACAAAATACTATTTACATTAGTGTCCTACAAAGTGAAATACTTAGGTATAAATCTAATATGCAAAATATCTATATGAGGAAAACTACAAAACTCTATTAAAACAGATCAAAGAAGTAAATAAATAAATAGATAGTCCATGTTTATAGATAAGAAGACTCAGTATCATCAAAATGTCAGTTATTCTCGACTTGATCTATAGGTACAATGAAATCCCAGTCAAAATTCCAGCAAGCTATTCTGTGTGTATTGATAAACTGTTTCGAAAGTATATGGAGAGGCAAAAGACCTAGAGCAGCCACCATTTGAAGGAGAAATTGAAGGACTAACACTATATGACTTCAATACTTACTATAAAGCTGCAGTAATCACAATAGTGCGGTACTGGGGGAAGAACAAATACATCAATAGAACAGAATGGAAAGCCAAGAAATAGACCTACATAAATGTCTGATGTTCAGCAAAGGAGCAAAGGCAATATAATGGAGCAAACAAAGTCTTTTCAAAATATGAACCTAGAACAACTGAATATCCACATGCACCTTACACCTTTCCCAAAAATTAACTCAACATGGATCACAGACCTAAATGTAAAATGCAAAACTGTAAAACTCCTTGAAGATAACATAGGAGAAAACCTCAATGACCTTGGGTGTGGCAATGACACCAAAGGCACAAACCATTAAATAAATAATTGATTAGCTGGACTTTATTAAAATTAACAAACTTCTGTGCTGTGAAAGCCACCGTCAAGAGGATGAGAATACAAGCTGCAGACTGGAAGAAAACATTTGCAAACCGCATATGAAACTGTATCCGAAATATACAAACAATTCTTAAAACTCAACAATAAGAAAACAAACAACACATCTTAAAAGGGGGCAAAAGACCTGAACAAGCACTTCATCAAAGAAATTATGTTGATGGCAAATAATCATAAGAAAAGATACTTAGCAACGTATGTTAGTAGGGAATTGCAAACTATGAGATACCACTACACATCTATCAGAATGGCCAAAATCCAAAACAATAACACCACCAAATACTGGCAAGAATGTGGAGCCCCAGGGTCTCTATTTCATTGCTAGTAGGAATGCAAAATAGTACAGCCATGTTGGAAGACAGTTTGGCAATTTAGTTTTAAAGAAACTAAACACACTCTTTCCATATGATCCATAAATTGCCTTGCTTGGTATTTATCCAGATTAACTGAAAACTTATATCTGCATAAAAACTATCACATGAATGTTTATAGGAGGTTTATTTATAATTGCCAAATCTTGGAAGCAACCAAGATGTTCCTTAGCAGGTGAATGAATAAATAAACTTTGTGACATTAAGACAATGGAATATTCAGCATTAAAAAAGAAGTGATTTATCAATGAAACAACATGTAGGAAACTTAAATGCATCTTACTAAGTCAAAGAAGCCAATCTAAAAAGGCTACATATTGCATGATTTCAACTATATGACATTTTGGAAAAGGCAAATCAATGGAGAGAGTAAAAGTATCAGTGGTCGTTGGGTGGAGGGACAGATCTATTTTTAGTGCTTAAGTTATTCTACATGAATCTACATTGGTGAGTATATGTCATTATACATTTGTTAAAGTCCACAGAATGTATGATATCAAGAGAGAATCCTAATGTAAACTATGGAATTTGGGTGGTAATTTTGTGTCAACATAGATTCATGAATTATAAGAAATGCTCCATTGTGGTACAGAATTTTGATATTGGGAGATGCTATGTATATGTGGGGGAAGGGGTATGTGTGAAATCCCTGTACCATCCTTCAGTTTTGCTGTGAACCTAAAACTGCTCTAAATAATAAAGTCTTTTCTTTAAAATTGAAAATTGGGCAATATACTTGAATAGACAATTTTCCAACGAAGATATGCAAAGCCAATAAGCACATGGAAAGATACTTAACATCATTAGTCACTGGGGAAACGCAAATCAAAACCACAATGAGATCTCACTTTACACCTACTAGGATGGCTGTAATAAAATAATAAAAAAGAAAATAACAAGTGTTGGCAGGAACGTGAAGAAATTTGTACTTTCATACACTACTGGTGAAAATGTAAAATAGTACAGCCACTGTGGAAAACAGTTTGGCAATTCACCAAAAAGTTAAATAGAATTATATATGATCAGACAATTCTACTTCTAGGTATATACCTCAAATAATTGAAAGCAGGCACTCAAACAGATATTGGTATGTCAGTGTTCATTGCAGCACTATTCAAATTAGCCAAAAGATGTAAATAACTCAAGGGTCCATTAGCACATGAGTAAATAAATAAAATGTGTTATATATGTATGGTGGAATATTATTCAGCTATGAAAAGGATTGACATTCTGATACATGCTCCAACACAGATGAACTTTGGAAACATTATGCTAAGAGAAATAGGTCAGTCCCAATAGGACAAAATATTGTATGATTCAATTTACATGAAATATCTGAAATAGGCAAATTCACAGAGACAGAAAACAAATAAGAAGTTTCCAGGGGCTGGCAGGAGTTGTTTTTTAATAGTCACAGTGTTCCTGTTTGGGGTGATGAAAAAGTTTTGGAACTAGATAATGATGATGGCTGTACAGAATTGTGAATGTACTTAGAATCACTGAATTGTGTACTTAAAATGGTTAAAATCACAAATTTTATGTAATATATATATTTTTACCACAATAAAAATGTTTTACAAAAGGAATTGCTAGAGATGAGCATTAGAGGAGGGGGGAAGTTGTTTTTTTCCCTTTCTTGAAAAGGTTATGTAACTTTATTTGAAGGAAGTGAATCCTTAGCAAGAAATGGCTCAAAGGAAAGTTTTCTGAGAAATACATACATATATACATATATATATGTACATATGTGTGTGTGTATTTTAAGCATATATATGTATTTTAAGCATACATATATATGCTTAAAAGCATACATATATATATGCTTAAAATATGTTTTCAATAATAATTAGGCAAAGTAGTCATTTCCAGCACAGAAAAATTTCTTCCTAAAGCCTGAAGCAGTTTTCACTTTAAATTGCCTTCCCCTCTTCATAAAACACCTAAGACTAAAGCTACTCTTAAATCATATAAAGCTTTGTTTCTTCTTAACATGGCTCTGATTGTATATATCAATAAGGCTCTATGATCAATACCATGCAAGAAGCATTTTAAAAATGCAAGAAGGTATTTTAAAAATTATTTGATTGAAAAATAGCGAAATGTTCAAAATTATCTTTTAATGCCTACCCAATTTATCTGAGAGGTCACCTATTTGACACAAAAATCACTTAGCAAAGCCAGGAAGAGGAGAATTTAATAACCTCTCTGAGGCATTGATTTTCATCTGAGTAAAGGTAGTTTTAAAAATAAGTTTTGTATATTTTGAGATAGTATTGTTTTTATTTTCCCCCATTTTCCCCCTTTTCTTTAAAGAAGCCACTAGCTATTCATGCCCATGAGAAACTGTATGACAGAATCAAAATCAAAATAACATGGAAGTCTCTCTGGTTTTTGTTTTCTGAAAGCCTAGGCTCTTAGGAGAACTTAGAACATTTAAAGATGATTTAAAATTTCAAGACATAGACAGAATGTCTAGAAAACCCAAAGACCAAAGATTAAAAAGAGTTTTTCACAGCTTGATAGGTAGAACCAAGACAGAGGACTATGGCTCTGAAGATAAAAGAGAAGCTCTATCTTCCTTCCTAAGCAGTACTTTCGGTCACAGACATTCTTGCAATAGAGCCATAGGTCCCAGTGCACAACCACTGAACCTGAAAAGGAAAGGTGGGTATGGGTGATGTTGGTCTCTATAGCATCTGCTAGATCTATGATGGAGAACTAATATCCCTCAGCTCACTCTCTACCAATGTCTTGGTTCTGTCTCTAAAAGGACAGATGTTCAGTTTTCTACTAGACCAGTAAAATAGTAGCTTGGGGTGAGATATTAATTTGAGTTATAAAAAATGAAAAGAGACTTGCACAGCTAAGTTGGTAGACTGTGATTTATGCTCGCCACAAAAGCCAGCATATACATGCCCTACTTAATTACAAAGCTGCATAATTGCTTTGGTGGCGACTCCGCTAAATTAAAACCTGGGAATGCATACAATAATCTTTTCTAAGGAAGTACGTAGCATGTGACAGGAATAATCAGAAATTTTCTGCCTGGTTTTAAGGTTGAAATAGACTTCATAATCATGATGTCAAGATTACATTTTACTTCAGGAAAACGGAGGATTTCTAGCAATAAAATATTTTGCTCTCTTTATTCACTCAGCAGATATTTATTCAATACTGCTGTGTCACAAGCATTGTTTCAGGTTTTACGATACCTGATAAATAAAACAGACAAATGTCTCACCAAAGTGGAAGGGGGAAGATAATAAACAATAAGTGTAATAAATAACAAAAAATAGAGTACATTAGAATGTAATAAGTGCTGTAGAATTCAAGAATGGATATTTGGGTAGATTGCAATTTTAATAGGTTGGCAAAGAAGGACCTCTTAAGAAGAAAGTGAAGGAGTTAACCAAGTGTAAATGTGGAAATTAATTATACCCGATAAAGCTTTAAAGTTTGTAAGAAATAGGGCTCAGGAAGTTTCTCTCTGTACCTGGTTACTTTGATGAACATGTGAATTTTGTTGCAAGTGACACTGTTTATAAAAGAGTTTCCAAAAATATTTTCAAAAAGCATAAAGGTACTCTAAGAGATTCATCATATATTTTCGGCACCAGAAAAGGATGCACTAAGGTCATTAAGAATGAAGTAGAAGACCTAATGTATTAATGGCAAAATATGGTGGTTGTATTCCAATAAGACTTTATTTATAGTCATTTAAATTTTAATTTCAAATATTTTCAAGTGTCATAAAATATTATTCTTTTGATCTTCTTTTTTAGTCATTTAAACGCATAAAAACCATTCTTGGCTTATCAGTCATATAAAAATAGGTGGGCTGGATTTGGTCTGAGGCCCTGATTATGCTTACCCTTACTCAAAATATTGAACCTCAGGACTTGGAAACATGTCCTTATTTTGTAAATCCTTTACCAAAATCCTTTTCCAACCACAGTCTGGGTCACTGAATTGACCTAAACCAGGCTCGCTGATTCCTGCCAAGCCAGCACCAATGTGCATTGTCACAAGAATTGTTCCCTTCCAAAGAGCAATGCCTTAATATAGGCAGACTTATTAGAGGAATAAGCAAAATGAAAAGAAAAAAAAGCAATGCTCCCAGCCTACTTGTCAGTATAAGCTTATGCTAAACAAAAAGAAGTGAATAAATAGATTTTAGGCTCAAAGTTAATTTGTCTATGGCTATATGATTTACTTTTTAAAATTTTAATGAAGGATTTTACGTTACTCTGTTTAGATACCATCTCAGTTTGTTATTTCTAGCTATCGTGTTCTTCTAGATTTCTGATTTTGTCACTTAACATGTTAACCACTCTCCTAATTCTGCTGCCTCCAGATGTGCTAAGCATGACACGTTTATCTTCAATTAAGTTGTTGATGAAATATTAAACAGGGCAGAGCTGAAGACAGAGTTACCTGAACCCTGTAATCAAGATCATAAATCAACTTCACAATGTATTTCCACATGT
Source organism: Macaca mulatta (assembly GCF_049350105.2). NCBI lineage: Eukaryota > Metazoa > Chordata > Mammalia > Primates > Cercopithecidae > Macaca > Macaca mulatta. The sequence continues at coordinate 113,789,001 of NC_133409.1, forward strand.
CTACAATATATTCATGAGAGACTTTGTCTAATGCCTCAAAATACACTGTGTTTTCATAATGTTTAAAAGGAAATAAAATTAAATTGGCTGACAAGACATGCTCTTAGAAAATTCATAATGTTTTAGTGAACTCCTTTTATCAGTTGTCACTAGCCATATGCCTAATAAACAATTGTAAAATTTCACTGAGAATTTATCTTAAACCCATGTTATTTCCAGTCAGAATCTACTGCTTTCTTGAACTTTGAAAATTAAAAGCTCATTCATCTCTCATATTCTTAATCTTCTTTCTTGATCCACAACTCCATATAATGACTAGCATTGATTATATAATCATATCTGCAAGTATTTTCTGTACTTTGAAATGAAATTCATTAGTGCCTGGAAACTTGAACTCATTTAAAGCAGCTAGGTATGTTTTTGCTTTCAATAAAAATCAGCTGATACAGCCCCAATTTCTTCCAAATGTACCTGTAATTCTCAATGTTTTGTCTGGGTCTCTCATCAGCCTGCCTTTTCCTTTTCCAGTCTCTGGAAAACTGCCTCCTCCATTTATCAGAGTAATCTCAAAATTTATAAGGTTAGAATCTTTAAAGTTTTTAAAGTTTAACATTTTTCCTTCCACATGCCACATCAAGTATGATATAGAATCCATAGAGAAAAACTCATTTTAGTAGAATTGGAATCTAATTTTATTAAAAACTGGACTTCATCATGGGGAACATAGGGTAGAAGAATCTCTGCTTCATCTCTAGAGACTCTGTGGTAATCTCTTAGAATCTCACAATGCAAAAACTGGTAAGTTTTAAGCTCAAAATGTTGACATGCATTACCTCCCTAAACATCAGTCTCTGTGCTTCTGAGCTACCATGAGCATCTGAAGTTCCTGATCTGTCTCCAGGCAGATTGTGGTTCAAGCAAGTGTCCAATATAGAAACATGAAAACTTCAAACATTTAGACTAACCTTAATCAGCATAGTCTCAAGAATTTATAGTATTAAGACCAAGATGAGAGGTTTTAAATCTATACTGTTTGAGATGGGATCTCACATTTTCTTTCTTTTTTTTCCATTTACTATAGGTAGTATAAATATGTCACTCTATACATTCACACTAGATATTGTAAATATACCATATCAGATCAGCTTCTCAAATGTTTGTTCACACTAAAGACTCCAAATGATATAAGGCAGAATTTGGTTGCCATGGGAAAATGTGAAAGCAGTAAACCAAATGCACCTAAACCCTGCATTAAGAAAGGGGGGCCAGCACTGTGGCTCACACCTGTAGTCCCAGCACTTTGGCAGATCACTTGAGCCCAGGAGTTCAAGACCAGCCTGGGCAACATGGCAAGACCCCATCACTACAAAAAAGAAAAAAAAAGAAAAGCAAAGAAAAAAAAATTAGCTGCCCTTGGTGGCACATGTCTGTAGCCCCAACTACTCATAAGGTTGAGATGGGAAGATCTCTTGAGCCTGGGAAGTCAAGGCTGCAGTGAGTTGTGATCACACCAGCCTGGGGGAGAGAAGACAGAGATAGTCCCAGTCAAAGAGAGAAAAAAAGGGCAATCTGACACACTGACACTGCCCTGCCCATGAAATTTAGATGCACAATTTCTGCCAAATGCTGGACACTGACACTGGAGCAGAAGAATCAAGAACTCTACTCTGCTCACACACAAAGTATTATCCTGAATAACAAGCAATAGCAATCTACTGCAGAGGGATGGAGATAGCTTGGGAGAGACCTGCTTCAGTGGCACAGAAGATGGAGGAGCAACACTGAAAACCATTCTCTGGTAGTCTTGATCTCAGTCAAGGCATAAGATATCAGCAATTCACCATTGGGGGAATTTGAAGCCTATAAAACACTGAATGTAATTATGGCAACAAGAAAACTCAACCCTGGTTTAAAACTACTGACCGGATCTACTCAACCCCCACATTAAAGGCCTAAAAGTTAAAGAGGCATACCCATTTGGGACATATATACAATTTCCTCCTTTTGACTGTTTTGTTACACATAACATCTGTCACTCAATCAAATATCATAAGATTGATATAAAAATAAGAAGGAAGGGTCCATTTTTCAATACATAAGACAGTCAACAGAATCAGACCCAGAGATAGGCCAGACATTGGAACTACCTAAAATGAACTTCAAAGTAATTATGATGAATAGGCTAAAGAATCTAGTGGAAAAGGTAAAATACATAAATGAACAGACAGGGAGTTTTAAGAATCAAATGAAACCTCTAGAAAGGAAAACCATGATAACAGAGAAGAGGAGTTTTTTGAGGGGCTCATTTACAACCTGATTACAATACAGAAAACAATCAGTGAGCTTGATTATAAGTCAATAACATTTTCTCAAACAGAAAAAAATTAAAAAATAGAATGGGATAAAAAGAACAAAGCATGTTGGAGCTATGGGTCAATATCAAACTAGCATACTTTTAAATGGAGTCCCAAAAGCAGAGAGAATGAGAAAAAGTGATGGAAGAAATATCTAATGAATAATATATGAGAATTTTGCAAAATTAATAAAATACAACAAACCACAAATTGAAAAAGCTCAGAAAATTCTAAACGAAGTAAATATAAATAGAAACTCATGCAGACATATCATCGCCAAACTGCTGAAATCCAAAGATAAAAATAAAATATTGAAGGCATCCAGAAAAGATATATATTTTGTATAGTAGAACAGAGAATGACAGAAGACTTGTATTCAGAAACTTATATAAGGCCCAACACACAATGGTGCAACATTGTAAATTACTGACAGAAGAAAATAAAATTTGTTAACCTAAAATTCTAGGTCCAACAAAAATAAATTTCAAAAACTTAAATGAAATAAAGAATTATTTAGAAAAGCAAAAATAGAATTTATTGCCAACAGACAAGGACTGTTTTTAAGAGAAATGTTTCAAACATGAAGAAAATTATTATATTTGAATTTTGAAATATATAATTTGAATCTATGCAAAGGAATAAAAAACCTGAAAATTATAAAATTGATAATAAATTTTATAATGCATTTTGGATATTTTTAATCCCTTTGAAAGATGAAACTTAATGTAATTAAAAGGTCTTCATGTTATATGTAAACTGACACAGTATTATTTGCATATAGACAATAATATGTAAAAGAAAATAAAAGTATATTGTAATTCTGAAGCAACCATTAAAAAGACAAAACAAAGAAGTATAACTAGTCTATAAATGAAATAAAAGGGAATCAAATATAATCCAAAAAGGAGGCAGAAAAAGAGAAAAGGACAAAGAATAATTAGATCAAATTCAAAAATGATAGACTAACAATAGGTTTAAATCCAATTCTATAAAATTTACATTAAATGTAAATGATCTCATCACGTCTATTAAAAGGCAGAGATTGCCAGACTTGATAAATATGTAAGTCCCACTTACTAATGGTCTACAATAAACCTACCCTAATATAAACATATACATAGTGCAAAAGTAAAAGAATTCAAAAAAGATGTACCATCCAAGCCTGATCAGAAGAAATCTGGAGGGGCTTTATTAATATCAGATGAAGAAGACTTTAGAACAAAGAGTAGAAGCAGGGTAAACAGGATGTTACATGATGAAAAGAGGGTCAAGCCAAGAACGAAAAAAATTCTAAATGTGCACACATTTAGTAACAGTACTTCAAAATAGATAAAATAAAAACTTCTAGAAATGAAAGGAGATATGGACACATCTACAATTATACCTGGGGATTTCAACATAACTCATTTGGTAATTGATTTAAGTAAAAAAACAATAATATAGAAAATCTGAATAACACTATTAATCAACATGAATGAATTTACATTTATAAAACTTTTTTTTTTTTTTTTGTGATGGAGTCTCGTTCTGTCACCCAGTCTGGAGTGCAGTGGCGTGATCTTGGCTCATTGCAAGCTCCAACTCCCGGGTTCACGCCATTCTCCTGCCTCAGCCTCCCGAGTAGCTGGGACTATAGGCACCCACCACCATGCCCGGCTACTTTTTTTTGTATTTTTAGTAGAGACGGGGTTTCACCGTGTTAGCCAGGATGGTCTCGATCTCCTGACCTCGTGATCCACCCGCCTCGGCCTCCCAAAGTGCTGAGATTACATGCATAAGCCAGCGTGCCTGGCCCATTTAGAAGACTTTCTATCCAACAACAGTGGAACAGAAGTGTTCATAATAATAGTCACTGAGATAGACTATTTTCTGGGCCATCAAAGAAATCTCAATAACTAAGAAATAAAATTAGGCAACACATATTCTCTGAGCACACTGGAATTAAACTAGAAAGATGTCTAGAAAATACACAAATACATACTTATAAATAGAAAATGGACCCAAAATACAAGTTAGTCAGAGAATAAAAACATTCTGTAATGAATGAACATGAACATACAACATATCAAAATTTATGTAGTGTAGCTAAATGCTAATAGAGAAATTTATAGCATTAAATGCATATATTAGAAAGGGAACTACGTCTCAGATAAATACTCTGATCTTCTATCTTAAATTAGAGAAAAACTGAGGATACTAAACTGGAAGTAAACATAAGGAAGGAAATGGTGATGACAAGAGCAGAAATCAATGAAACAGAAAATAGAAAATAATGGACAAAATCAGTGTAACAACAAGTGGTTTTTAATATCAACAAAATGATAAGCCTCCAGCTAGAATTATCAAGAAACAAAGAAAGCACCAATTAACAAACAATATCATATAAATCAAAAAGAACATCAGAGCACATCCAGTAGACAATAGAAAGATGGTAAGAGAATATTATGCAACTGTATGCCAATAAATTCAATAAATTAAGTGAAACAAACTAATTCTTTACAGTACATATATTAGCAAAGCTCACACAGAAAGAAATAGATTACCTGAAAGTTCTGTGTTTATTAAGGAAATGGAATTCATGGTTAACACATTTCTCCAAGGAAAATCCAGGTCCAGATGGCTTTACCAGAGAACTCTACAAACACATGCAGAGGAAATAATACCAGCCCCACACAAACTCTTCCAGAAAGTAGAAGAGATGGAATGTATCCCAACACGTTTTTTGATGCCTACATTACTCTGATACAAAAACAAGAGAGATGCCTTACACACAAAACTGTGACAAAGTGTCATTCTCATGAACGTAGATGTAAGCATCTTTAACAAAATATTAACAATGTGATTCCAATAATATATTTTAAAAATAATATATAATTGCTAAGTTGTATTTATCCCAGAAACACAAGATAGGTTTAACATCTAAAATTAATCAAAATAATTCACCACATTAACAGACTAAAAAGAACAAAACAAAACAAATCTCAACAGTTCAGAGAAAGCATTTGGCAAAGTTCAATATTAATTCATGATTAAAACTATTAGCAAATTAGTAATGAAGATAATTAGCTAAATGTGATTAAAGAAATAGAATAGGAAACCTACAACCTGCAGCCTACAGGGGATAGGTTATTAAGTACTTTCACTTTTTAAATTCAACATTTCACCAGAGGTCCTAGTTAGTGTAACAGGAAAAATGAAGGAAGGGAATACAGATGGGGAGGGGAAAGGAAGAAATATATATATAAGATACTAAAGAACCTGTAAAAAGATATCATAACTAAGTAACTTCACCAAGGTTACAGATTTCAAGGTCACAATGCCAGAATCAATTTTATTTCTATATGTAAATATATATACACACACACACACACAGTGTTTGCTTCTCTCTCTCTATATATATACATACACACATACACACACATATATAAGCATATGTATACATATAGAAGCATATATATATGGTGCTTGCTTCTGTCTTTCCCTACTACCCTATTTTCTTTAATCTTAAGATTTTAAGATCAAATTTAAAATTTTATCTTGAATAATTCCTTTCATTTTTTAAAGTTATTTACTACTTTTCTAGTTTCTTAATCTTAACATTTCATACATTGATTTTTAAACTTGCTGTTGTACATTTTAAGAATACAATTTCTTCTGAGTTTAGTTCATGTAGATGCCATGGATTTTTATGTTGTCCCCTCCTTTCTTAAATTTTTTAATGAACTTGTAATTTTAGTTTTGATTATTAGTTGTTTTTTTTGCAGGAGAGGTTTTATTGTTTGCTTGTCTCATAGATTACTGTCTATAGCCTTTATTACATTTCTTTAATTTCTTTTCTAATTATTAGATCAAACCATATGAAATTACCAATATTTTACTACTTTGATCAGTAAAAATGGCTATTTTATGTGATTCAGTCTAATATATGATTAGTTTGGTGTTTTCTGACATAATAGAAAATGTCTTGAGTATAGGTACAAACACATATATACTTATATGTATATTTATATTAATAACTGAGCTCATTTACTCAATCTTCAAATACAGTTTTAATTTATTTTATCTACTGATGTTTAAGTTCTGAAAAAATATACTAAAATCTAACACTATAATTTTGTGCACAAATTTTTAGTTCTTCGTGATTTTCTGGAAGAATTTATTTTGTTTATTAAACCACCATGATGTTTGGTACATAAATATTAACATGTATAATTTTGCGAGGCTATTAATAATTAGGTGGATTAAATGAACCAGCTTGTGAATGTCAGTCATTCTCTTTACTCAGCCACCTGCTACTTGTCAAATGGACCCATGTACAAAGTGACCATGAGGGCGGTGATAGAGGCTTATGCAGGGACTTAACAGCAGGGCATCTACCTCACCAAGTGTGAGACAACTACCACCACTGCTAAATGCCCAACCTACCAACATCAGGAGCCAATGTTTAGTTGTCAATAATCATCATGCCCTGGAGGGACCACTTGTTCCTTGGTCCCCCTACTTTAACCCATAAATTATATCAGATCTGCTTCATCTTCCTCATAGTAGAGGTAGAGACATATCCTCAGAGCAAAAGACACGTGTTCCAGATATAGATTTGTCTTCCATGGCTGTCACACTCTTTTGCTAGCACCATCATCTATGGACTTTCAAATTGCCATAGTGACTGTTTTCATAGTCTGCATAACATTGTTTCCACTTAAGTGACTCACTTCACCACAAAAGAAACATAACAACTGTGACAATGTTTCTGAATTGCAGTAATCCTACAACTTACTCTATTTCTCAGAAATTACTGGCTCAGCGGAATGATAAAATGATCCATGGTAGGCTCAGTTATACTGCCATCTGCAAAATTACCCCTTGCAGAATTGGTGTGTTCTGCCATAGAACAGGGTACAGTCAAAATAAATACATCTGGGAATCATGAGTAGATGTATCATCACTCCCAGTAATAACATACCTGCTAAGGTTGCCTCCTATTTTTGTATTCTTGGTCTCTGTTGGTTTAGAGGACTTTGTTTCTAAAGAAACACTTTCATCAACAGATACAATAAAAATGTCCCTGCTAATTGGAAACAAAAAGAAATATAGTACAGCATAATAATGTTACTCACTGATGTAACATTTTGGGCAATGGAACAATTTCACATAACACTTTAGCATCCTAATCTATTTACTGCTTACAAGTTAATAATTTAGGTTACTGACTTGCAAATTGTGACCTACAGGCCAAATCTAGACCTACAGCACAACAGACAGGGGTACCACTGGGAGCTGCAGAGAACAAGTTTCCTCTCTACCCCTATTTCCTCCTGGTGCCCAATGCTTTCCTCCCCAGTCAGCAGCCTGCCTTGCTACTGCTGGCAATTTCCCAGGTGGACACCAGTCAGTGACTTGGTTCAGGGCTTTGCAACTCAGCTAGTAAACTTGCCTGCAGCCACAGAGAAAGAGAGAGACAAAAAAAATTTTTTATATAAATTGATATCTTAAATGTCTATCTTGAAACCCTGTAATTTATGTAACTAAATAAGTTCAGTCAACAAATACAGTTAAAAAATTAAATGTATTAGCTTTGCGATTTTTAATTTAGCTTTTAGTTTAAAACTTGTACTTAGTCTTACACTGAACTAAAATAACTATTCTTTTTGCAAATAAAACACAGATATATATATATATAATATAGATTATATAAGCAGATACAGACTACACCTGTGATATTAAAATTTGATGGGTGAGTGATCGGAAAAAATATTTTTTTATAGTTGATCTTTTTTATTTGGAAAAATCGAGATAAAATATTTTATCACCTTTTAGTTATTTATGTGGTAAAGGATAAATATATACATATGATGAACCACATGCTGAATTAATAGGCTGGAGTGACCATTACTGGGACTGCTCTGTGGTAATGGTAACTGCATAGATAATCTGGCCCAGATAATCTGTCTTGTCACACTGATTTTTAAAAGCTCCTTAAAGGGGCAGTAATAATAATAATTAATAATAATAAACAGATTGAGAAATACAGCCTTGAGGCAACTACTCAACAAAAAGCTCAGACGTAATCAGCAGATGGGGCTTGCCTTTTGATTTATCAGATGTTTCCTGTTCTACTAGGGCGTGGGACAATTTTTCCAAAACTCACTAAATAAGTCCCTAGTCCTGTTGAACTTTGAAGGTTTGGGCAACTAAGTTAGAAAAATAAAACTTTAACAGCAGGGTGTAAGCTGTACAGTTTGAATATTACTGTCATGAAGTTCTGCTGATGTTAATTCTATAATATTGCATAGATTCTCCATTTCCTTTAAGATTCAATGTTCTTCCAAATCCACTTATTTTCTACGCAGATTCAAATAATGCCTAGAATATGAGTGCAATTCCATTCAAAATTACCCAAATAAAAATTGTCCTAAATATAGTTAACACAGCCTCTCATCTAAGTCTCCCCTCCAAAATAACATTGGTATTGTGGATCTTATTAGTACTTCCTTCCTGACATTACAGCCTTTTCATAGGAGTTGATTCAAAGTTGATTTTTAGTGGTTGATGGTTTGGCTCTATGCCCCCAGCGAGATCTCAGCTCTAATTGTAATCCCTATAATCCCCACATGTTTCCGGAGGAACCTGGTGGGAGGCAATTGGATCATGGGGGCAGTTTCCCCCTAGGCTATTCTCGTGATAATGAATTAGTTCTCAGGAGATCTGATGGTTTTAAAAAGTGTTTGGCAGTTCCCCCCATTGCTCTTTTCTCTCTTACCCTGCTGCCATGTAAGACATTCCTGGTTTTGCTTCCACCATGATTGTAAGTTTCCTGAGGCCTCCCCCGCCGCATGGAACTGTGAGTCAATTAAATCTCTTTTCTTTATAAATTATCCAGTCTCAGGCAGTTCTTTATAGCAGTATGAAAACAGATCAATACAGTGGGCTAGGAAGTTAGGTTGTCAGGAAGTGAAAACAAAACAGAATTTTGATTGTCCTCATAACAGGAATTGAGAGAGTAGAGTAGGGTAGAGTTCGTGAACCATATGTGTGTTCCTGTGTGTTCTGGGGAAACCAGAAGGCTCCTCGGTACATTTAGAGTCTTAAGTGACACTGACTCATGCGTGCATGGATTAAAAGAGTGCTAATTTTTTTCTACAATTCATCTGTCTTTTTTTTTTTTTTGAAAAAATTGCTTCCAATTCCTTGTTTTACTCTGGATGGTTGAAATTGAAGATGCCTGACTCCTAGGTAATTGGGTACATCACCTCAAGTAATTAAGTGCTAAATGGAATCTTAAGTACTAGAACGTATACAGTACTTTAGAGTAGGAAATGATTAGTGAGGGCTTCTTATGAGAGGTGAAACTTTAGCTCTGTCTTGAATAAAATACATGATATGAATGGAGGAGAGAATAGCACAGCATTCTGGGAGAAAGTTGCAGCAGGAACAAAGGCAAAAGAGAGAAACCAGCAAATCCCAACTGGTGCACACTCAATAACCTGGATGTAGAGGAGGGTTTATTTCAGAAAACAGAGATGTCAGGATGGCACAGAATATGACAGACCTTAGATTCCTGTTAATTTCTTTACTGGTCCTCTTCTATTAATACTTGATTCTCCAAGTTCATCACAACACAAGATTTAACTCTATTTTTGTTTTCCACTGTTAAGAGTTATTCTCTTTTTCTTTGCCATACCACTTCACATCATGTCCCCTGATGATATAAGATTTATAGTAGTTTTTCCTTTTTAACCCTCTAGTCTAAATTAATTCTTCCTATTCTCACCTCTTTTTTTGTCTTTTTCCAACCTTCACTCTCCTTCCAGCTTTCTCCCTTCAGTAGGCCTCAGTGTCCATTGTTGTCCTGCTGTACTCAATATTTAGCTCCCACTTATAAGTTAGAATGTGTGATATTCTGATTTCTGTTCCTGCATTAGTTCACTTGGGATAATGACCTCCAGATTCATCCATGTTGCTGCAAAGGACATGAATTCATTCTTTCTTTTGGCTGCATAGTATTCCATGATGTATATGTACCACAGTTTCTTTAGTCAATCCATTGTTGAAGGGCATCGATGTTGTTTCCATGTCTTTGCTATTGTGAATGGTGCTGCAATGAGCATAGCACATGTGTCTTTGCTAGAATAATTTATTTTAATTTGAGTATACACCCAGCAAGCATTGCTGGGTTGAATGGTAATTCTGTTTTAAGTTTTTTGACAAATATTCTAACTGCTTTCCACAGCAGCTGAAATAATTTACATTCCCACCAGCAGAGTATAAACATTCCCTTTTCTCTGCAGCTTCTCCAGCGTATGTTGTTTTTTGACTCTTTAATAATAGTTATTCTGACTGGTATGAGAAGGTATCTCATTGTGGTTTCAATTTGCATTTCTCTGATGATTAGTGATGTTGAACACTTTTTCATGTTTGTGGCTGCTTGTATGTCTTCCTTTACATGCAAAAGAAAGAGGCAGAAGCTTGGGCCAGACCGTGCCAAGCCTTGCAGATGCAGCTAAGGCATTTGTGTTTGTGATGAAAGCAATGACAAATCGTTGAAAGCACAATTTGAGTAGGAGTTTACGGAAGAGTTGAGGGTAATAGGATGTTTTGTTGTTGTTGTTGGAAGGAAGAAATTATCTGACTATGCAGTACAAATGGATCGTAGGAAGCTTGGGCAAATGGGGGGCAGCTCATTCAGAGATGACTGTAGTGGTCCAAAGAAGAAAGAATGGCAACTTGGACTAATGGTAGTGCAGACATGGAGAGAACTGAGTAGATGAAAGGAATGGCTGGTTGAAGCAATGCTCATAGGCGTGTAAAGATTTTATGAGCTTGATTCTTACAGAGGACATTTCTATTTCAAAAAGCACATTTAAAAAATTTTACGAATTTCTTATTTGTGAACAGGTTTTGTAGTTCAGCTTGTCTAGCCTGCCCACAACTTGCCCACATACCCAGTCCAAGTTACCCTAGTGAGGGGATATTTTCTCCTTAGGTCTCATCTTCCAACTGTAGGGCTCATTTTAAAAAATATTTTTATTAAGTGTTAAGTAGAAACAAACTAATGTTTATAAATTATCTGTAAGATATAAATGTACTAAAGCTATGGACATTCCTACACTCACAACCCAATATCAGAAGAGAAATTTTCTTTGATGCAAGCATGGCCCTTTCTGATTCCAACAGAAAAAAATTTTATTTTTTCTCATTTTCTCTGAAAAAAAAAGACTATCCTGAAGTTGTATTTGTATTTATTTGCTTTGCTTTATACTTTTGCCATATGCCTATTTATCTATAATAGTATATTATTTATTCCTGCATGTTTTTTTAAATTTTAAAAAATATAGCACTTATTATTTTCTGAGTTTCTCTTTTATATCAATATTATTTTCCTAAGATATGTCAGTATTACTGCATGTAGCTATAATTTAATTTTTATTACTTTTTAGGACTTCATTGTAGGAATATACCATAATTTGGCCATTTTACTTTTAATGTCATTTGTGTTGTGCATACCTTTTAAAAAAATAATATATTTTTATTCCAGAGAGTGCATCTATGAAGATTTCTGCATCTATTTCCAGGTGCACAGTCTCCATAGTTTCTGTATTATATATAAAAAAAAATAAACTAGTACTAGAACTCTTGGGTTGTACAGTATGTTCATCTTCAACTATAGTATATATGCCTAATTGTATTCCAAAGTGGTTGTACCAAGTTACACTTGCACTTGCAGTACATGAGTACTCTAATGTAAAAAGTGAAAAAAGTTACACTTGCACTTGCAGTACATGAGTACTCTAATCACTTCAATACTTAATATTTTCAGGTAACTTTTTTCACTTTTTGCTTTACAGATTCTAATATTATGTTTATTTCCTATTACATTAGCTTCTCACTCTGATCTGTATTCTCACTCTGATCTGTATCTTCTTCCTTCTCCTTTTTTTGGGCATATTATATTGTTCTTTACTAACTTTCAATGTTAGATATTTAGTAAATTCATTTACACAACTTCTTTATTTCTAATGTACACACTATAAACGCCTCTTTAAATACTATTTAGCTAGATACCACAAATTTGACTATTGTATAGTTTTATTATCATTGAATCTAATTTTTTAAATTTTAATTAATATTTCATTTTGATTTATGAGTTATTTAAAAGCATGTTTCTTAATATGATACAGATGAAGTTTAAAAAGTTATATTATTTACTACAATCATAATTATTAGTTATGATCAGAGGACATGGTCTGTAACAGGTCAATTCTCTGAAACTTTTTGTGACTTGCTGTGGAACTCACTAAGTAGAAAGTTTTTCTAAATAGTCTATGTATGTTCAAATGAGATATGTGTTATACAGTGTATAGAATCTAAGATACTCTTATTCTATCACTTTATTTGCAAAAACTTTATGTTATTCTGATATTTAAATCCATGCTTAATTTTTATTTACTTCATCTATCAATTTCTGAGAAAGTCACATCAAAATCTCCATTGTGATTTGTGGATTTGACTGTTCTTCTTGGTTTTCGTGGTTTGACTTAAACATTTTGATATGTTATTAGGTGCAGAGAAATTTGTTATATCTTCCTAGAAAATTGAAGTTTTTATTATTATAAGTAATCCTCTTTAGCAGTGGAAATTATTATTTTTGCTTTAAAGCTTTTTTTCTGATCTTAATATAGATAAATTGTATTTCTTTTAGTATTTTCTTTTTATCTTTTTTATTTTCAACCTTTCTGTATACATATATACAGACATGAGTATTGCAAATAATATATAGCTGAATTCATTTTTAATTTACTCAGTTTTTTTTAAACAAAGCATTTATACCTTGTTATTTTGTAATTTTTATGAGACCTATCATGTCTGCATTCTGTCTTTTAATAGTTGGTCATTTTAAAATATATTACTTTTTCTCATTCTATTTCTTTGCTACTACTATTGTACAATTTATTTTACTTTTTTACATAGTAATTCAAGAAGTTTTTAAGATGTGTATTTCTTAAATTCTAATATTTGGTAACGTAGTTACTATTATCCAAGAAATCCACTTAGCTTCCCTATACTTAAAATACAATGACCATTTTCTAATCTATTGAATATTGTAAAATATTTTGTTCTATTTTTTTATCATGCAATGCATTATTTTAATTGTGGTTTATATAATCAATGTTTAGTTAGATTAATCACATATTACCATAGTATTTGCTCATTGTTCCATGTAACCTCTCTTCATTTCTGGTTTAGGTAAGATATAAATTAGATCTTCATGTATCCATTATACCTTTAACACTTTTCCATATTTCCGATCACATTTTCTCTTTGGACAACATTTAGACAAAGCTTATGGTTTCTATTTAAGTTTGTTAATTCCCTCTTTAGCCCAGTAAAACATATCTATTGAATTTTTATCTCAATGTTCATACTTTCCACAGCTAGAGGTTTCATTCAAGTCTTTATTGAAATGTGTTCAGACACTTTAATAGTCTGTTCTTGCAAATATTTTCAGTTGTTCCTTTTATTTACTTGAACATATCATACATACTACCAATATTTTGGTCTAGCAACTTCAAAATATTAAAAATGTGCAGGTTTTGCACTGCTGTCAGTTTTCCTGTTTGCACTTCCTCATATTTTCTTTTTATTTTTATTGCGAGCTCATCCTTTTTAGGTCTTTATCTGAGAGAATACTTTACAGTCTTCTTGTAAATGACTTGCTCCAGAGAGACTCAGCACTCACTTCTGCCAATTGCTTAAATCTGCTATAAAACAATAATGGTTTTAAACTAAATTATTGGCTTCAGTTTTTCCAAATAATTTTTATTGTGTATATTTGAGGTTTACAACATGACATTATAAGATACATATAGACAGTAAAATAGTTACTATAGTAAAGTATGCTAACATACCTGTCATCTCACATAGTTACTTTTTGTGACAAGAACAGCTAGAATATGCTTATTTAACAAATATATTGAATGCAACAGAATTTTATTAACTTTAGTCCTCATGTTGTATATTAGATCTCTAGACTGGTGCATCCCAAATTTTTGCTTTTTTGTATCTTTTGACCTACCTCTCCACATTTCCTCCCCTCCTCAAACCTGTGGTAACCACTGTTTCATTCTCTACCTCTGTGAGTTTGACTTTAAAAAAATATATATTTCATATATAAGTGAGATTATGCAAGATTTTCCTTCTTTCTCTGTCTGGCTTATTTCATTTAGCATAATGTCCTCTAGATCCATCTATGTTGTGGTAAATGCAGAATTTCCCTCTTTTTAAAGGTTAAATAATATTCCACTGTGTGTATATAGCACATTTTGTTTATCCATTCATCTGTCAATGTGCATTTAGGTTGTTTCCACATCTTGGCCATTAAGAATAATGCTGCAATGAACATAAATGTGCAGATATCTTTATGAAGTAGTGATGTCATCTTCTTTGGATATACACAGAAGTGGGATTGCTGGGTCATATGCTAGTTCTATTTTTAATTTCTTTAGGAACCTCCATAATCTGTCCCATAATGGCTGTACCAATCTACATTTTTAACAACAGTGAACAAGGGTTCCTTTTTCTTCACACCCACACCAAAATCTGTTATCTCTTGTCTTTTTGATAATAGCTGTACTTATGGGTAAGAGGTAATACCTTATAGTGGTTTTAATTTACATTTACCTTATGATTAGTGATGTTCAGCACTTTTCATATACCTATTGGCCATCTTTATGTCTTCTTTGGATTAATGTCTGTTTAGATCCTTTGCTCTTTTTTAATTGGGTTATTGGTTTTTCTGCTATTGAGTTTTAAGTATTCTTTAATACATTTTATATATTAAACCCTTATTAGATATGAGGCTTGCATTTTTTCCCAGTCCAAACATTGCCATTTTAGATTGTTGATTGTTTCCTTTTCTGTACAGAGACTTTTTGATTTATGTAGTCAATTTATTTATTTTTGTTTTTGAAGAGAGAGCTTTAGTTGTCAGACTCAAAAAAATTATTGCCAAGACCAAAGTAGAGATTATATTCTATGTTATCTTCTTAGAGTTTTGTGGTTTTAGGTTTTTTACCTATTTTGAATTGATTTTTTTGTATGGTGTAAGATAAGTTTTCACTTACACGTTTTTGTAGGTGGAAAACCAGTTTTCCCAGAACAATTTATTGAATAGGTTATCCATTTCCCATTGTTTCCTCCTGGTGCCCTTGTCAAAAATTATTTGGCCATATATGTTTGGATTTATTTCTGGGAACTGTCTTCTGTTTCATTAGTCTATGTGTCTGTTTTATGCCAGCACCATACTGTATTGATTGCCATAGCTTTGTAATATAATTTTAAATTATAAAATGAAATGCCTCCAACTTTGTTTTACTTTCTTAAGATTGTTTTAGCTATTCAAGGTATTTTTGTGGTTCCATACAAATTTTAGGATTGTTTTTTCTATTTCTGTGAAGAATACCATTGGAGTTCTTATAGAGATTGCATTAAATCTATATATTGTTTTGGCATTTTAAGCATATTTTTTTCCATCCATGAACATGGGATACCTTTTCATTTATTTGTATCTGCTTCAAATTCTTTCATTAATATTTTACTGTTTTCAGTGTATAAATATTTCACCTCCTTGATTAAATTTATCCTAGGTACTTTTAAAAAATGCTATTGTAAGTGGGATTGTTTCCTGATTTTTTTCCAGCTAGGTTGTTATTTGTTTGGAATTGCTACTAATTTTTGTGTGTAGATTTCTGTGTTCTTCAACTTTAATTCATTTTCTAGTTCTAACAGTATGTGTGTGTGTGTGTGAAGTTTTGGGGGTTGTCTACATATAAAACTATATCATTGGTAAATAGTGAAAATTGCACTTCTTCATTTCTAATTTAAATGCCTTCTATTTCATTTTTCTTTTCTGATTGCTCTTGCTAGTACTTCCATTACTATATTCAATAGAAGTGAAAGGAGTGGACATCCTTGCCTTGTTCTGAATCTTAGTGGAAAAGCTTTCAGTTTTTCTCTGTTGATTATGAAATTAGCTGTGGGGTTTTCATAAACAGCTTTTATTGTGTTGAGGAACTTTCCTTCTCTAAGTGTTAAAAGCTTTTATCATGAAAGAATGTTGAACTTTGTTGAATGCTTTAAATGATCACGTGGTTTGTATCTTTTATTTTGTTAATTTGATGTATCATATTGTTTGATCTGTTTATATTAAACCAGCCTTGCATGCCCAAGATGAATCTTACTTGTTTAGGATGTATAATCTTTTTGATGTGTTGTTGAATTTGGTTTGTTAACATTTATTGAGTATTTTTGTATTGATATTTAGAAGACATATTGGCTTCTGGGATTTTTCTTAGAAGAGATATTGGCTTGTGGAGTGTATTTGCCTTGATTAGGTATCAAGATGATGCTGGCCTCATGACGTGTCTTTGGAAGCATTTCCTCTGCTCCATTTCTTTTGGAAGAATTGAAGAAGTGTTAGTCATAATTATTCTTTGAATGTTTGGTAGAGTTCAGCCATGAAGCCATCTGGTCCTGGGTTTTTCTTTATTGGAAGGTTTTAAATTACTTATTCAATCTCTTTATTTGTTATTGGTCTTCTCAAGCTTTCTATTTCTTCCAGATTCAATCTTCATAGGTCATATTTTTTTACAGATTTATCCTTTTTCACTAGGTTATTCAATTTGTTGGGACATAACTATTCATAATAGTACCTTATAATTCTTATTTCCAAGGCATCTGTTGTAAGGTCTCTACTTCTTTTTCTGATTTTGTTTACTTGAGCCTTCTTTCTTTTTATTTCTTAGTGTAGCTATAAGTTTGGCAATTTTGTTTATTTTTTCTAAGAACCAACTATTGGTTTTACTAATTTTTATACCATTTTTCTGCTCTCAATTTGATTTATTTCTGTTCTATTCTTTATTATAATTTCTTCCTCTCTGCTAACTTTAGGCTTGATATTTTATTATTTCTCTTGCTTCTTGAAGTATAATTCAAGGCTATTTATTTGAAATGTATCTTCTTTTTTAATGTACGCATTTGTATCTCAAGATATTTTAAAATTTCCTTTTGGTATTTTTTTTTTTTTTTTTTTTGGCTCATTGGAACATGTTGCTTAATTCCCATGCATTTGGAAAGTTTCCAAGAATTTTGGTTATTGATTTCTAGTTACATACAGTTGTCAAAAACAATATAGATACAATTTGAATCTTCTTGAATTTGTTAAAACTTGTTTTGTGGCCTAACATATGTTCTATTCTGGAGACTGTTCCATGTATACTAGAAAAGGGTGTACGGTCTGTTGTTGTTGGATAAAAAGTTCTATGGGTGCCTGTCAGACCCATTTGGTCTAAAGTACAGTTCAAGCCCAGCATTTCCTTGTTAATGTTGTCTGATTGATCTGTCCATTGTTGAAAGAGGGGTATTTAAGTCTCATATTATTATTGTATTGCTATCTGTTTCTTCCTTTATGTCCATTAATATTTGCTTTATATATTTAGATGTCCCAATGTTGGGAGCATAT
Source organism: Macaca mulatta (assembly GCF_049350105.2). NCBI lineage: Eukaryota > Metazoa > Chordata > Mammalia > Primates > Cercopithecidae > Macaca > Macaca mulatta. The sequence continues at coordinate 113,806,872 of NC_133409.1, forward strand.
ATATCTATGTTTGTTATGTTTCCTTGATAAATTGAATCATTATCATTAAATAATGACTATCTTTGACTCTTATAATAGTTTTTGACTTGGAATCCTTTTTATCTCATGTAAGTATAACCACTCCTGCTTTATTTTTGTAACGGCTTGCATGAAATATTTTCTTTAATCCCTTTATTTTCAGCCTATGAGTGTCCTTAAAGCTAAAAATGACTCTTGTAGGCAGCATGTAGTTATATCTCATTTTTAAAATTCATTTAGTCACTGTGTCTTTTGGTTGGAAAATTTAATTTACTTACATTCAAAGTTATTTTTGATAGGTAAAAACATAATCTTATAATTTGTTAATTATTTTCTGGTTGTTTTGTAGATCCTGTGTTGCTTTTTTCCCCCTCTTCATGGATACATTTGTGATTTGGTAATTTTTCTATGGTGCTGTTTTGATTCCTTTCTCTTTCTTGTTTGTGTGTGTAATGTCATTTTTTACTTTGTGTTTTCTGAGACTTATATTGCACATCTCATCATTAAAATAGATTATCTTATGGGGTAGCAATTTAATTTAGGTAACATACAAATGCTCTAGACTTTTACCCCCTAGACACACACAATTTATATTTTTCTTGCAAAAATTTACATTTTTTATATTGTTTGTTTGTTTATTTATTTATTTTTTATTTATTTATTTATTTATTTGAGATGGAGTCTCACTCTGTGGCCCAGGCTGGAGTGCAGTGGTGTGATCTCGGCTCACTGCAACCTCCGCCTCCTGGGTTCAAGTGATTCTCCTGTCTCAGCCTTCCAAGTAGCTGGTAATACAGATGTGTGCCACCATGCCCAGCTAAGTTTTTGTATTTTTTTAGTAGAGTCAGGGTTTCACCGTGTTGGCCAGGATGGTCTCAATCTCCTGACCTTGTGATCCATCCACCTTGGCCTCTTAAAGTGCTGGGATTACAGATGTGAGCCACCATGCCCAGCCTGTGTATTCCTTTATAACTTATTGTAGCTATTATAGTTATGTTTGGCCATTTGTTTTCTTACCTGTATACCAGATATTTGAAATATTTATACATCACCATCACAATAAAGGAGTGTCATGAACTTGATTATGAATTTACCTTGACTAGTGAGTTTTATGCTTTTATATGTTTTTGTGTTTATAATTATTGTTCCTTCTCTTCCAGTAGAAGCATTCTTTTAAGAATTTCGTAATGTCAGTCTAGTGGTTATAAATTCCCTCAGCTTTTGCTTGTTTAAGAAAGACTTTATATATCTTTCGTAACTGAAAGATAGCATTTCTGTGTATAGTATTCTTTTCTAGAAGATGTCTTTTTCTTTCAGCACTATAAATATATCATCTCATTCTCTGCTAGCCTGAAAATTTTCTGCTGTGAAACTCACTAATAGTCTAATGCAATTCCCCTGTATGAGATTTGATGCTTTTCTATTGCTGCTTTTAGAATTCTTTCCTTGTCTTTGAGTTTTGATAGTTTGATATAATGTTCCTAGGAGAGAACACTTTTGGGGTGTATCTATTTGAGTACTTTTGAGCTTCAGCAGATCTGGATGCCCATATCTCTCCCAAGACTTGGGGACATTTTCAGTAATTATTTTGTTAAATAAGACTTCTGTGCCATTCTTCATTTCTTTTTCCTCTCTGACTCCCATGATGCCAAAATTTATTCACTTAATTGTGTCCCATAAGTCCAGTGGACTTACTTTGCTCTTTTTCATTCTTTTTCTTTTTTATTCCCCTGGGTTATTTTAAAAGACCTGTATTCAAATTCAGAGAGTCTTTCTTCTGCTTGATCTAGTCTGATGTTGAAGTTCTTAGTTGCATTTTTTATTTCATTCATTGAATTCTTCAGTTCCAAAGTTTCTGCTTGGTTCTTTTTCATTACATTTATTTATGTGTTGAATTTCTCATTTAGACCATGAATTGTTTTTCTAATTTCCTTGAATTATCTATCTGCATTTTCCTGTATCTTGTTGTAGTTTCTTAAGATCATTATTTTGGATTCATTTTCAGATGATTTATAAATTTCCATTTCTTTGGGGTCAGTTACTGAAAAAACATTATGTTCCTTTGTGGAGACAAGTTTTCTTGCTTTTTCATGTTTCTTGTGCCCTAGCATTGATAACCATGCAGACAGGGTAAAAAACACCTCTTCCAATTTCATAAAGTATGTTTTGTAAGGAAACACTATCATCTGTAGATGCATCTTAGGATATCATTTGAGTAGGGTAGGTAGGCTCTGGTTCTGGGTGGGTGTAGTAGTGTACTATTTGTGCAGCTTCTTCAGCTGTAATCTGTGTCAACAGTGGCTGCAGGGCTTTGTGGTATTTGTGGTGCAAGGTAGATTGTGCCACATCAGTTCAGGCACTGAGGGGACACAGCTGCTTTGCTGACTCAACTGTGGCTTCCTTGGGGGTGGGGTGCCAGGCTGATCAGTGTGCTGAGTGGCTGCAACCACTTTGTCAACTTGAACATGGCTTCCCACTTGACTTTATTTTTAACCTGTGAAAGAAATTTGAGTTTCCTCAAACTTAAATAAAGAACAGTTCATGGTTATAAACCAAAGGAGAGTTTTTCACTCAATTCAATGCCAAGATTTGAGACAGGTAATTTTTCTTCTTTTAGTTTATAATAGGTGTTATTTTTACTTTGCTCTTACACAGGAGCTCTTTGGAGTTCCAGACTTTCATGAAGATGTTTCCAATGATATTTTCCACATCGTTCTACCTGTGAGTTTTGTCTCCTGATCCTGTGCCCCATAGGCCATAACAACCAAATCTTAAATTTAATCTCTTTTATTTCCCCATTTATGAATATGCCTGATATGGTTTGGCCATGTCCCCACTCAAATCTCATCTTGAACTGTAACTCCCACAATTCCCACATGTCGTGGGAGGTGGCTGAATTATGGGGGTGGGTCTTTCCCATGCTGTTCTCATGATAGTGAATGAGTCATATGAGATCTGATGATTTTTAAAAAGGAGACTTTCCCTGCACAAGCTCTCTTCTCTCATCTGCCACCATGTGAGATGTGCCTTTCACCGTCTGCCATGATTTTGAGACCTCCCCAACCATGTGGAACTGTAAGTCTAATAAACCTCTCTCTTTCTTTTGTAAATTGCCCAGTCTCAGGTGTGTCTTTATCAGCAGTGTGAAAACAGACTATTACAATGCCTCTTGATAAATGCAAGCTTCCTTTCTTTTCTCTCTTACAACATGTTCTAAGTTTCACTGTTTTTTCCTAAAATTTTCCTTTTTAAAATAAGGGTTCAGCAAATGAATGATTCTTTGTAACTGTATATTTAATCTGTCAGTATTCAATACTTGTTTTACTTAAAATCAGTGAGCTCAATAAATACAGGTTCTATTGTTAGTATATCTGAAAAGTCTTGGCATAGAAGGTTTAGCAATACAAATTCATGCTTTTCAGGAATATAATCAGTACTGTACACTTAGCATTGGAAATTCATCTACCACTGTCATTTTATATTACTTCAGTAGTATTCAGAATTTTTTTTCAAATATATGTTTTTGTCAAATAATCCTACCTAGTTACTTTGTATAAAATTATGGTGCTATGCTATTACAAATAAATTTACACATATTTTAAAAATATCTACCATTGAAAGGTATAAGCAAAATAAATTAGATAGAAAAACAATGTTATTAGTAAAAGTGACAAAGGTCAGTGAGTAAAAGCAAGACAGCAATAGAATGGTAAATAATAAGAAAATTAATTATCCAAAAAAGTATGTCTCAAAAGATAACATCTTGCAGCTTTAGGGCCCTTCCAGTATTATGCTCACCTAAGGTGACAAGTCTTTGGACTAGACTGTCCAGCATCCTATCCACTTTTTATGATTTAAATGTATGTTGATGGCCTTTGTCCAGAGCAATAGGTTTGAATGCATTTTTTACAAAGCTGACTATCCTGTCACCACAGTCACCTATATGTTGAAAATGACAAGTGAATCAGGCTTATATAAAATGCGACAAGGTACACACAAAAAAAAGAAATAATAGTCACATGATATTTTTCTCTGTGGTTTTCCCCATTGTAAATAATGCATTAGCTAGTCCTTGTTTTGCCGGAGACATAAAGAAACACTAAAATTTAACATTAAAGTTAACACACCAAAGATTCTATTTCTAATAAAGTGCATTATATGAAGTTATATACATATCCATCTGTGAATCACTAGCATCATGATAATATACTGTAACTTGTATATTAGTTTATAATTAAAAAGCATTTAATGAATAACATCACAGTCTTGTTTCATCCCTAGAAAATCTGTTGAATAGGCAGATAAAGTATTATTATCCTCTTCTGTACAAATTGGAAAACTGAGTCACAGGAGTAATATGTAAATGTATCAAGATCTCACAGCTAATAAGTGGCAGCAAAAGAATACTATTTTTGCTTGGATATATTCAGACTTGAGCACTCTGGATGCCCAAAAGCATGGGAGAATATTATAATAGAGGCATACTCCAGGCCTGGGGCAAAGGGAGGAACTGGAGAACTAACCAATAAGAATACTCTACTGCTACCTAACAAATTCTGCAAGTCATTATTATTAGAACATCCAGTTAGGTGGGAAGCAATGAATCTGGTTAATAGGTAATATTTAAGAGTCGGATCTACAGCAACAATGGTTCTGAGCTCTCTTTCTGTATAGCTAAGATCCAGGCAAGGAAGTATGGATAGGACCAGATAGTTTTTAGAATGAAACTGAAAAGTATATTGAAAAATATGTGGGCCTCTGCTAAATGAACTGCAAGTTTAAAATTGATCCAAGCCCATAAAGATTTTGTATTAATTGGAAAGATGATCAACTGAGGAATCGGAGCAGAATCTGAGTCTTAAGGCCTGACAATAATCAGGGAATGTTGCAATATTGTTGCTACACACAGGTAAGAGTTTCACCTTGGTGCATTAGTCTCTGCTTTTAATTGATTAAAAGAATGGCTTGGTTGGGATGAAGAAGAATCAATGGCGTTAGATTATCTGTTCTCAAATGAAGGGGAGTGGCTTAATTTCAGTTGTTACTTGGGCATCTCTCATCCCTTCTCTTAAATAAGGTCAAGATTTAAAAAGTGTGATGCTGGTGGAAGATATTTTCTGGTCATTGGTTCAGCTATAGTTAACCTGATGCTCCATTATTCCAAACACATTCTGGGGGCATAAAGTGAATGCACAGGATTGAGATTCGACAAGGGTTTCACATGTTTTGGCACAGAGAACTTTTTTTTTTTTTTTTTTGAGAGAAACAGACTTTCTGAATTAGATGGGTTATTTTTTTTTCAGTAATGAAATCTGCTATTTTGTATCCTGATGTTTTTAACTCATTAAAGAGGTCGTGGGTTGAACTTAAAGCAAGAATCCTTAATTTTTAAAGCCATAAATTAAAAACATGGAGAAGAAATGGAAATCCAGCTACTGAAAGGGTTTAGAAAAATATAAGAGTGGGACATAGTTATTTTCTAAATGTTGTATAGGTGATATTCAATATAAATACATATGAACATAATAATCACAGGACTATTGCGAAAGTGGTATAATCTTTGTGGATCTGGTCAAATTCATGAGCCAGCATTCCCTTGGAAGTCCTGGACCACAGTGAGAAGCTGTGTGAGAGCTTGCCACCTGCTAGTGCTTGCAACCCTCATGGGCAGGTACAGTGGATATGGGCATGATTCTTCCAATTACAGAAGCCTGAGAATAAGAATTTTAGAAATAAAGGTATGCACTATAGTTTAAAGTAATGCTGGAAAGGTACAAAAATGGGCCTACTGGCTTTTTCAATTGCAAGTCAGTGTTAGGATGAGTATGTAATTTATTTCCAAACTGAGAGAGTTTTGAGATTAAAACAGAATGCTACCAATCATTATGCTGAGACAACAGGTGTATACTGGGACTGTCCCTGGAATTCTTGAAATATAGTCACTTGAGACATTCATGATCTGTGCCAGTAAAAGATTTAGATTATGGGTTTAGAAGAAGTATAACAATGACAATTTCCAGAACACACTAAGTACTGTGTATTATCATTTCTAAGTAGTTAAAAGTATCTCATTTAATTTTCTCAGCAATCCTAAGATGTAGGTATGATCATAACGTTCATTTTACAAATGAAGTTATTTTAGCAAATAAAAATTAAGAAAACTTAACTGATGTCACAAAGTCAGGAGGTGTAAGATCAAGAGTAGAACCTATGTTGTGTGGCTTCAGAGCCCACATTCCAAACTACTATGCTATGTGCTGCCTAATCATGAGTGTGTTAGTCCATTCTCATGCTGCTAATAAAGACATACCCAAGACTGGGTAATTTATAAAGAAAAAGAGGTTTAATGCACACATGGCTGGAGAGACCTCACAATCATGGTGAAAGGTGAAGGAGGAGCAAAGGCATGCCTTACATGGCAGCAGGCAAGAGAGTGTGGGCAGGGGAGCTACCTTTTATGAAATGATGAGAACTCATGAGATTTATTCACTGTCATGAGAACAGCATGGGAAAGACCCAACCCCATGATTCAATTACCTGTCACCAGGTCCCTCTCATGACATATGGGAATTATGGGAGCTACAATTCAAAATGAGATTTGGCTGGGGACACAGCCAAACCATATCAATGATTTAGAGAAGGTTGGGGTGAAGTAGACGGCCATGGAAAAGGCAGATGTTATCTTATTGTTTTTCTTGCTTAGTTACCTTTTTAGTGGCTTTTTAGAGAATGAAAGGAAAAAAAATAGTGGTACCTCGAGGATCCTTAAGCTTATGAAAGGAATATGGGGAGACAAACGTTTGTATACTGAGATTGAGGATCCAAAGCAGAGATAAAACTATAAAGTATAAGAGAGAAAATGAGCAAGGTCTCCTTCCTAATGATCTCGATGGCTTTGTCCAAGCACTCAGATAAGAGAATTTTTCAGTGTACAGAAGATTTTGCACACATCCCTCAGCTATGTATGCCCAATGAAGAAACACTATCAGTGAAGTTCATTACTTAAGATTATGATTACATCTGTATGATAAAGTGTCTTATCTATAAAATATGTTTGTTAAATGAATAAGCTAAAATCAATTTTATAAATTGTGAATAAGCTTTTAGGTTTTAGTGATTTTTTTCTTTTTATTTGACTGTTCTTAGTTAAAATAAATTCTCTTTTAAAATAGAGATTGTGGATCATCATGGCAGATGGGAGGCAGGACTAGATTAAAGTTTCAACTCAGATGGACAGAGCAGTGTGCAGAGACTTGCATTGTGAATTTTTCCTCCAGAACAACTGCAGGAATAAGTCAGGAATCCTGAGAGGACCCACAGACCCTCTAAAGGAAGAGGACTGCTCCCCCAGGACTCAGGAGACACCCCAAATAATGTGAGTCCCCAAACTGTGGAAGTGGCAAAGGGATATCTTCCAGTCCCAAACACAGACCCCCACTGAGGAAACTGAAGGTCTAGCTTGCAGGAGAAGACTCTGACCTTACCTGGAACTGAGTCAATTTAGAGAGCCAAGTGAAATATAGGGCTAGAGGAAGGAGAGGGAAAGGGCCTGGGAGCTCGCTGGGTCTCTGAGGAGGCCATTCCTGCCTGGCATCACATGGATCATTCGGGTGGGTGGCCAGAGGTGTAGGGAAAATGCCACAGGTAGAAGGATGTCTCCAGCTAAACTTTGTAACAATTCGAACCAGTTGAGAAGCCTCCTGGCCAGAACATGGGGGAGGGTGTGAATCTGGTATGCAGACTCGACAGGCAGGGGAAGAACTAAAGCCCCCCCTTTTTTTTTTTTGCAGCTGGGAGCTTGGTAGCCTGGGGCAAGTTCTCAGCCCTACTTTCCAACTGCCTGGAATCAGACTTGGTTCTGTTAGTAGGGGGCATGGTGGGAGTGAGACCAGCCCTTCAGATTGTGTGGGAGCTACGTGAGACCTATGACTGCCAGCTTTCCCCCACTTCCCTGACAACCTGCATGACTAAGCAGAGGCAGCTATAATCCTCCTAGGTACAGAACTCCATTGACCTGGGAACCTCATCCCCATCCCCCACAGCAGCTGCAGCAAGACCCACCCAAGGAGAGTCTCAGCTCACACATGCACAGCCCTGCCCCCACCTGGTGGTCCTTCTCTGCCCATCCTGGTAGCTAAAGACAAAGGACATATACTATTGGGAGTTCTAGGGCACCACCCACCATTCTCTCCATACTACCACAGCTAATGCTCTTTGGAAAGCCCCACCTCCTGGCAGGAGGCCAACCAGCACAAAAATAGAGCATTAAACCACCAAAACTAAGAACCCTCACAGAGTCTATTTCACCCTCCTACCACCTCCACCAGAACAGGTGATGGTATCCACAGCTGTGAGAACCACAGACGGTTCACATCATGGAACTCTATGCAGACAACCCCCAGTACCAGCCCAGATCTTGGTAGACTTGCTGGGTGGCTAGATCTAGAAGAGAGATAACAATCTTTACAGTTTGGCTCTCAGGAAGCCACATCCATAGGAAAAAGGGGAGAGTACTACATCAAGGAAACACTGCATGGGATTAAAGAATCTGAACAACAGCCTTCAGCCCTAGACCTTCCCTCTGACAGAGCCCACCCAAATGAGAAGGAACCAGAAAACCAACCCTGGTAATATGATAAAACAAGGCTCTTTAACACCCCCAAAAAATCACACTAGCTCACCAGCAATGGATCCAAACCAAGAATAAATCCCTGATTTACCTGGAAAATAATTCAAGAGGTTCATTATTAAGCTAATCAGGGAGGCACCAGAGAAACGCGAAGCCCAATGCAAGGAAATCCAAAAAACGATACAAGAAGTGAAGGGAGAAATATTCAAGGAAATAGATAGCATAAAGAAACAACAATCAAAACTTCAGGAAACATTGGACACATTTATAGATATGCAAAATTCTCTGAAGTGAAAAATGACAAAGAGGAACATTATATAATGGTAAAAGGCCTTGTCCATCAGGAAAATATCACAATCCTAAACATATATACACCTAACACTGGTGCTCCCAAATTTATGAAACAATTACTAATAGACCTAAGAAATGAAATAGACAGCAATGCCATAATAGTGGGGGCCTTCAATACTCCAGTGACAGCACTAGAGAGGCCCTCAAGACAGAAAGTCAACAAAGATACAATGGATTTAAATTGCATCTTGGAACAAATGGACTTAATGGATATATACAGAACATTCTATCCAATAACCGCCGAATACACATTGTATTCAATAGCATATGGAACTTTCTCCAAGATAGACCATATGATAGGCTGTAAAATTCTCAAGAATTTTAAGAAAATTGAAATTATATCAAGCACTCTCTCAGACCACAGTGCAATAAAACTGGAAATCAACTCCAAAAGGAACCTTCAAAACCAGGCAAATACATGGAAATTAAATAACCTGCTCCTGAATAATCATTAGGTCAAAAATGAAATCAAGTTGGAAATTAAAAAAATTCTTTGAACTGAATGATAATCATGACAAAACTGATCAAAATCTCTGAAATACAGCAAAGGCAGTGCTAAGAGTAAAGTTCATAGCCCTAAATTGCTACATCATAAAAATGGAAAACTGACACTCTAAGTTCACACCTCAAGGAACTAGAGAAACCAAACCCAAACCCAGAGAATAAAGTAAATAACCAAGATCAGAGCAGAACTAAATGAAAATGAAACAAAAAAATACAAAAATAAATGAAACAAAAAGCTGGTTTTTGAAAAGATAAATAAAATGAATAGATCATTAGCAAGATTAACCAAGACAAGAAGAGAGAAAATCTAAATAGTCTCAGTAAGAAATGAAATGGGAGATATTACAACTGACACCACTGAAATACAAAAGGTCATTCAAGGCTACTATAAACACCTTTATGCACATAAACTGGAAAACCTAGAAGATATGGATAAACTCCTGAAAAACAAATTCAACTCCCTTAGCTTAAATCAGGGAAAATTAGATACCCTGAACAGACTAATAACAAGCAGTGAGATTGAAATGATAATTTGAAAATTACCAGCAAAAAAAAAGTCCAGGACTAGATGGATTCACAGCAGAATTCTACCAAATATTCAAAGAATAATTGGCACCAATCCTATTGACACTATTCCACATGATAGAGAAAGAGGGAAGCCTCCCTAATTCATTCTGTGAAGCCAGCATCACCCTAGTACCAAAACCATGAAAGGAAATAACCAAAAAAGAAAACTACAGACCGATACCCCTGATGAACATAGGTGCTAAAATCCTTAACAAAATACTAACTAACTGAATTCAGCAACATATCAAAAAGATAATCCATGATGATCAAGTGGGCTTCACATCAGGGATGCAGGGATGGTTTAACATATGCAAGTCAATAAATGTTTTGTGATACACCACATAAACAGAAATTTTTAAAAAATCTCATGATCATCTCAATAGATTCAGAAAAAGCATTTGACAAAATCCAGCATTGCTTTATGATTAAAATTCTCAGCAAACTTGGCATACAAGTGACATACTTCATTGTAATAAAATCCATCTATGACAAACCCACAGCAAACATAATGAAAGGAGAAAAGTTGAAAGCATTCCCTCTGAGAACTGTAACAAGACAAGGATGCCCATTCTCACCATTCCTCTTCAATGTAGTACTGGAAGTCCTAGGCAGAGCAATCAGACAAGATAAAGAAACAAAGGGCCTCAAAATCTGTAAGAGGAAATCAGACTGTCACTGTTTGCTGATGATATGATCATTTACATCAAAAACCCTAAAAACTCCTCTAGAAAGCTCCTAGAACTGATCAAAGAATTCAGTAAAGTTTCTGGATATAAGATTAATGTACATGAATGAGTAGCTCTTCTATACACCAACAGCAATCAAGTAGAGAATCAAATCAAGAACTCAACCTGTTTCACAATAGCATGTATACACACACACACACACACACACACACACACACACACTTAGGAATACACCTAACCAAGGAAGTGAAAGACCTCTATGAGGAAAACTACAAAACACTGTTGAAAGAAATCACAGATGACACAAACAAGTGCAAACACATGCCATGCTCATGGATGGGTAGAATCAATATTGTGAAAATGACCATACTGTAAAAGCAATCTACAAATTTAATATAATCCCCATCAAAGTACCACAATCATTCATCACAGAATTAGAAAAAACAACTCTAAAATTCATAGGAACTAAAAAAGAGCCCTCATAGCCACAGCAAGACTAAGCAAAAAGAACAAATCTGGAGGCATCACCTGATTTCAAACTATACTATAAGGCCATAGTCTCCAAAACAGCATGGTACTGGTATAAAATTAGGCACATAGACAAATGAAACAGAGTAGAGAACCCAGAAATAAACCAAATACTTACAGCCAACTGATCTTCAACAAAGCAAACAAAAACATAAAATGGGGAAAGGACACCCTTTCAACAAATGGTGCTGGGATAACTGACTAGCTACATGTGGAAGAATAAAACTGGATCCTCATCTCTTACCTTATGCAAAAATCAACACAGGATGGATTAAGGTCTTAAATCTAAGAGCTGAAACTTAAAATTCTAGAAGATAACATTGGAAGATCCCTTCTAGACCTTGGCTTAGGCAAGGATTTCACGACCAAGAACCCACAAGCAAATGCAATGAAAACAATGATAAATTGTTGGGACTTAATGAAACTAAAGAGCTTTTGCAGGGCAAAAGGAACAGTCAGCAGAGTAAACAGACAATCCACAGAGTTGGAGAAAATCTTCACAATCTATACATCTCACAAAGGACTAATATCCAGAAGCTACAATGAACTCAAACAAATCAGCAAGAAAAAATACAAACAATTCCATCAAAAAGTGGGCTAAGGACACGAATAGACATTTCTTAGACGATGATATACAAATGGCCAACAAACGAAAAAATGCTCAACATCACTAATGATCAGGGAAATGCAAATCAAAACCACAATGCAATACCACCTTAGTCCTGCAAGAACTGCCATAATCAAAAAATAAAAAAACAGTAGATGTTGGCATGGATGCAGTGATCAGGAAACACTTCCACAGTGCTGGTGAGAATGTAAACTAGTACAACCACTATGGAAAACAGTGTGGAGATTCCTTAAAGAACTAAACTGTGGACATAGATGGTCAGTGGAACTGAAGGTGATGATGTTGATGGTCATCCCAAGGGCAGCTTGCAACATACTAATTTACCTCTAGAAAACATAAAATGCCAGGTATGTCATGCTGGTGGTATGGAGGAGCCATCTTGATTTCCTCAGGATACTGAGTGAACCTTATTATTTTGTGATCTGTCTGAGCTAGTGTTGAATGAATAACAAGAATAGTGATTTCTTTCTAAGATGGAGATTCCCTTTTATGGTGAACTTTTCTTATTGAATTTTAAGAGCTTCTCTTTAGATCAGTTTTGCTTAGTATTATAATAGTAGTAGCCATGAGGCAAATGATTTCTAGTTTGTCCAAAGACAGAAAAATGTTATAAGTGTCTGACATATATTTTATCAACAAGTCAATTACTAGAGTTGCAGAGGTAATTCTTTTTTTTTTCTATTGTAAACATTTTTGGGTTAATCCCATGCCTTATACTTTTCTGTAATTGTTTCTTTTCCTGTTCGATGACTATCATCATGTTTTACACATCTCAGGTTTTCAATATGGATCTGTTAAATAAATCATTGCTTCAGAATGTTTTCTGAAGCCTTTCAGTACTGATGTTTTAGGATATTTAGCTTGCAGTTTGAATTTAAAAGATTGTTCAGTTTCTCAACAATTAGGTTTTCAGCTTTCTGAAGTCAAAAGGAAAAAAGACTGCCTTATAATCAATTCCAATTTTCAAACTTTTAACACAATTTAACATATGAATTTCAGTTGACAGTTGGTGTGTGTCTTATATCCTGTTCATTGCAAGCTTGCTAAAAGGTGATATCCAAAAATATAAATTTCAATAAAAGATGTGTGAAAATAAATGCTGCTTGATTTCAGTATTTACTTTGTGATGAAATTCTCACTTCACATTTCTTGAAGTAGATTCCAGTTTTCTAAATGTTGCATTCCCAAAATAAACATGTAAACAATGAAATGATGATGACAAATGACAGTCTGAGACTTGGAGAAACCTTAAAAAATGGATGCTATAGTTTAGACATGAAGGATTCAGTCTTGAGCTCATAGAAGCGTGCACTACTTTAAGGCATTTATTTCTAATGCAAATGTCTTTTTAAATTATAGTTTTGCATATCGGGACTTCCCTTGAAGTGCAGACTTATCATAAGTATGATAAAATAAATGGGATATTTGAATGTCTGCAGGTAAAAAACACAAAAACCTTTAGCCATTTAAAACATATTTTCTCTGTAGGGGGGAAAACACAATTGTCTGTGCATGCACGCACACACACACACACACACACACACACATTCAGGCTGCACCTTTACCAAAAAAAATCTATTTCTGTGATGCATAAAGACAAGCTATTGTACATTGCTGGCAAATATATATATATATATGTATACATATACATATATGTACACATACGTGTGTGTGTGTGTGTGTGTGTATATATGTACTTTTACTCTTAGACTCCTCCATCTCATCTGGCTATATTTTCCTCCATCCTTTGGATAAATAGAGTGCCCACCTTAGTATTTTACACAAATAATGCCTTCTATAATTTCTGCCTCATACATCAAAATTATCTCTTCCCTTTCATCCAAAATATTTGGGAAGAAAGTTTAAAGGACTGGTCAGGATGTGGATGGGTGTTGGCGTTCAATCAGGCTGGTGGAAAAAATATTAGAGATATTTACAGAGATAGACACAAATCTCCTTGGAAGGCCGAGAAGTTTGCATAACTTCAGTAATAGATCTGGCTGAAGGCAGCCTGGTCCCTTTACCTTTAGCTAAACAAATTAAAGTAGTAATAAAGGAAGGCAGAGTAGTTTACCTAGCTAGCTTGTTTACTCATATGAACTTCAGACTAACCTTTGAGGAACGGCGGGTGCTTAAGTGCTTTTTACTTGGGAAGTCCACAATGTCAATTACCCTCTAACACTGTTGACCAAAGCCTTTGTTAATTAATCTTACTGAATAAATGTGAGTCTCACTAGCTGCTCTGTTTGCAGCACTCAAAGCCACAACTGTTTGCAGCACTCAGCAGGGAGTCTTTAAGTGGCACGGACACCCTCAGCTGGACTGGCAAAGCAGAATATCTGTGCGTCAGTTACTTCATTCGTCTGTCCTCGGGTCGGGGTCTGCAAGGGACAGACCCCTCGCAACTGGTGCCCCCGTGAGAGGACCGCTGCCACAGGTGGGGGTAAGAATAGGGAGAGAGGCAGCTGGTGGACAGATCATCCTCTTACATACATTTCAGTGTCATACTTTTTATAGAGTACTTGCTTCAGATCCTACAATTTTCTACATTTTATATTAGCATGTAGAAAAAAAATCTGAAATTAGAAGTATTTGCAACAGCACCTAGAACTACATAAAAGACACTCAGTAAATATTTATTAGGTTAGTATTTGTGAAGTACATAAGTGAATAAAAAGCATATCCAAACGGAAAGGGAAAGTGTGCTTATTTGAGTGGCCCAGAATGATAGTGTTAGCAGAAATAATGAAGCTCTAATTCCAAGGTTGTCAACATTTGGCACATTCATTTTAAGTGTATCTCTCTTATAGATGCATTTTTTTTTTATTTGTGACAAATGTTACCAGTATTTTACGTGGAAATATTAAGTCCTTTTCCCCTTGATGGAAAGCTTAAATATTTCAGAATTTGGTAACTTTCAATAATTTTAGAGATTATGCCTGTAAAATTCCACATTTTGCAGATGAGGAAACTGCTACTTAGTGGAAGAAACAAGGTTAGCACACGTGTCTCCCAAGCAACCGTCTTGGAATTTTTTAAAATGCTGACACAGGTCAACATGAAAACATAGAAATCACTATATTGGAGAAAGTAGTTTAAGGGGAAAAAAGTTCAAAATTAGGATTCTGAAACTCACCAAGAACATCTTATCGTTTACGAAATTTTGTTCAGGATTTGCACTCAATTCTTGGTGAGAGCTCACACATTGCCATCTCATTAGGGTCAGTCAATGGATATTAGATTTGTCCTTTTGGGGAGTATATATTTATGTCTTTCATTGAAGGATTAGTTATTTACTCCAGTTTTCTATGAATGGCCTGTTGGTTTTTATTGAATATATTAGCTTAATCTTTACCACTAGATTGCTGCCTCCTTCCAGCTCTAGTTGGCACCTTAAGCCCAAGTTTGCTTTAGTTCAAGTAAATGATTGGAGTGCAGCCTGTCCTGAAATGGGGAAGTTCCAAAGGATTTATCCCAGGAATGTGTCAAGGTTTATGCCCAGGGAACTAGGGATTTATGAATCTGGGAATTTATGCATATTGAACCATGGAATCTCCTACCCCATGATGATGCTGAAGAGTCACTCTAATTTAGCATCTCCCTTAGCTGAGTAGCAGAGCAGAGTTTCCAGGGCTGGGGATGGTAGTGTGTCCAGAATTGGTGAGTTATTGGTCTCACTGACTTCAAGAATGAAGTCACTGGCCCTCACGGTGAGTGTTACAGTTCTTAAAGGTGGTGTGTCCAGAGCTTGTTCCTTCAGATGTTCAGATGTGTCCAGAGTTTCTTCCTTCTGGTGGGTTTGTGGTCTCTCTGACTTCAGGAGTGAAGCCATAGACCTTCGCTGTGAGTGCTATAGCTCTTAAAGTTGGTACGTCTGGAGTTGTTCATTCCTCCCAATGGGTTCGTGGTTTTGCTGGCTTCAGGAGTGAATCTGGACCTTTGCAATGAGTGTTACAGCTCTTAAAGGTGGTGTGTCTGGAGTTGTTTGTTCCTCCCAGTGGGTCCGTGGTCTCACTGGCTTCAGGAGTGAAGCTGCAGACCTTTGCAGTGAGTGGTACAGCTCATGAAGGTAGTGTGGACCCAAAGAGTGAGCAGCAGCAAGACTTATTGCTAAGAGCAAAAGAACAAAGCTTCCACAGAGTGGAAGGGGACCCCAGCGGGTTGCTGCTGCTGGCTGGGGTGGCCAGCTTTTATTCCCTTATTTGGCCCCACCCACGTCCTGCTGATTGGTCCATTTTACAGAGTGCTGATTGGTGCATTTACAAACCTTTAGTTAGACACAGAGCATTGATTGTTGTGTTTACAATCCTTTAGCTAGACAGAAAAGTTCTCCAAGTCTCCACCGGACCCAGAAGCCCAGTTGGCTTCACCTCTCAATCCCCCCTCTAAACAGGATACCCAAACTGCTGTTGGGAATTGGCCGATGACCACTCTAGCTACTTCCTGCTGGATAAGGGCAAAGAAGGGGCCCTGCAGTTGTAGTGTCCTCCAGAGGGGAACTCTTTAGGCCAGTGAAAGGGCCAGTGGGTTGGTCCAGGGGTCCTCAGTAGAAGTTGTTAGTTGAGCTCATTTGGGATTCCATTTGTAAGAGCCTCTGTAGATTGATGGCCTCAATTCTAGAGGAAACAAACTTGACAAGGAGGTTAAAAATATGCCCGAAGGTGAGTAATAGCAAGATGGCTGCCACGGGACCTAGAAAGGGGAGAAGCCATGTTGCCCAACTCCAGAGGTTGGTATAAGAGTTTGAAAATCGTCTGATTTCAGAAGCCTCTTCCTGCAAATGCCAGGCAGCATCTCATACTATCCATGACTGGTTAGTGTAAAAACAACACTCTTCCCCTAAGAAGGTGCAGAGTCCTCCTTTCTCAGTAGTGAGGAGGTCTAGGCCTAGGAGGTTTTGGAGAGTCACTGCTCCCAAAGAATTTATTTGGGATTGTAGAGTAAGGATTGCCAAGACCAGCTCAGTCGGGGAGAGCCTAACCCAGCGGTGCTAGAGGAATTAAAGACACACAGAAATATAGAGGTGTGAAGTGGGAAATCAGGGGTCTCACAGCCTTCAGAGTTGAGAGCCCTGTATAGAGATTTACCCACACATTTATTAACAGCAAACCAGTCATTTGCATTGTTTCTATAGATATTAAATGAACTAAAAGTATCCCTTATGGGAAACAAAGGGATGGGCTGAATTAAAGGAATAGGTTGGGCTAGTTAGCTGCAGCAGGAACATGCCCTTAAGGCACAGATCACTCATGCTGTTGTTTGTGGCTTAAGAATGCCTTTAAGCAGTTTTCTGCCCTGGGCGGGCCAGGTGTTCCTTGCCCTCATTCCTGTAAACCCACAACCTTCCAGCATGGGTGTTAGAACCATTATGAACATGTTACAGTGCTGCAGAGATTTTGTTTATGGCCAGTCTTGGGGCCAGTTTATGGCCAGATTTTGGGGGGCTTGCTCCCAACAAGGATAGATTTCGTTATTTCTTGCAAACTGTCAGAGAAATCCTTTGAGAGTGTGTGGTAGTAGGATAATGAAGTAGATAAACTGGCTTTTCTGGTTCCTGTAGCAGTAGCCATTTCTAACCCTATAAGTAGGGGTATTAGTTGTATGGCTCTGTGCTGATGGACTTGAGCTTTGAGAGATACTGATAGGGTCTGATTTCCACAAGATTAGAAGTTAGGATAATAAATGTTTACACTGTTAACTTTTAGCAAACTTTACTTTTGTTGAAAACCTTGTAAGTTTGTGATTTCAGTTATTCTTTGCTATTAATAAGACCTCGTTCAGTCTATGTTAACTTAAAATTGGTATAGATGGCTCCTTCCTGATTCTGTAAGTACTTTAAGGTTTGACTGAGTGCAAACAGCTTGCACATTTGAGCAGACCAATTATTAGGCAATTCTCCTAACTCTGCTTCTACAAGAGTTTCCTTATCATTTACTGAATACCCATTGTGTCTTTCTTCCTTGATCACCTGGGAGGAACCATTTATCATCCTGTCCTGAAGGGAGTTCCTCCTAGATCTGGTTGGAACTTTGTATGGTAATTAATTAAGATTTACATCCCCTGTTAGGAAACCTGCTGGGTTAAGGATTTTTGATGGGAAGGCTACAGGTTGTCAGTGGTCTCAGTGCTTTCGGGCTATACCTTTGTTTACAGCGACAAACATGGTGGTATTGGAGTGTTATAGGGTTACAGAGCAGACCTTCAATTATCAATTATAGGTTTTAAATTTACCCTCGCTTTTAAAGGAATAGGGTACACTGTTTTTTCTTTACTACTTCTATCTCTCTTTCTCTTTGACTTCTTTTGTCTCTTCCTCTCTCTGTCTCTCTGACTTTCTGTCTCTCTGTCTCTTCCACTCTGTCTCCTTCTCTTTGACTTCCTTTCTCTTTCTCTGTCTCTCTGTCTTTTCCTCTCTCTTTCTCTCTGTCTCTGAATTTCTGTCTCTTTCTCTCTCTCCTTCTGTTTCGGACTTTGTCTCTCTCTTTCTCTCTGCTGGTCTTTCCCTGCCTCTGCCAGTCACTTATGCTGCCGTTCTCCCCTCTCCTTCCCCTTTTTGATGGCTTCAGCAATGTAAGACTGCCACTTCCTTGGGTTTTTGCATGTGTGCAATAACTCCGTGATATCCCTGTGGTATTTAATGGGGGTTCCCCCAGAGGTCTAACCTGCTGTTCCTAGGGAGTTCCTAGAACTCCCTTTCTTTCCATATTGCAGCATAGGCACGTAGGATTAGATAAGCATACTTACTATTTGTATACACATTTATTCTTTTTCCCTTTACCAGTTCTAAGGCTTGGGTAAGTGCCACTAGTTCTCCTAATTGGGTGCTGGTCCCTGGGGGAAGAGGCTTACTTTCAAGTACAGTTACATCACTAACTATGGCATAACCTGCCCTTCATATCCCATTCTCCACAAATGAACTTCCATTGGTATATAGGTTAGGGTCAGGATTAGCTAAGGGGACTTCTAAGAGATCATCTCAGCTGGCATAAGTCTAGACTATAATTTGTTGGCAGTCATGCTTGATTGGTTCCCCATCCTCTGGGAGAAAAGTGGCAGGGCTGAGGGCCATGCATGTGCATATTAGAAGCACCAGTCCCTCAAGGAGTAGTGCCTGGTATCTAATTAGGCAGTTGTCTATTAGCCATAAACTTCCTTTGGCACCTAGTATGCCATTTACATCTTGAGTAGTCCAGACTGTGAGATCCTTTCCTTGTATTATTTTGATAGCCTCTGACACTAAGATAGCCACCTTTGCAACTACCCTTAAACAGTGAGGCCAGCCTTTTGCTACTACATCAATTTCCTTACTTAGGTATGCTACTGATGTGGGGTTGTCCCACGAGTCTGAGTTAGGATTCCAAGAGTTATTCCTGCTCTCCCTGTGACATATAAAGAGAAGTTTTCTCCTGTTGGAAGGCTTAAGGCTGGAGCTTGAGTTTGTTCCGTCCAATGCCCAGACTTCAGGGTTGATTCCCTTCTCAAGTAGGGGAAAACAAATGGGTAACATCAATCGATCCCCATATTCATGTAGATAATAGCTCCAGGTTTGGCTAATATGTCCCTCCCTAATAAGGGTGTGGGACTTTCAGGCATAACAAGAAACACGTGTGAAAAGAGCAAAGTCTCCCAATTACAACTGAGGAGGTGGGAGAAATACCTATTTACAGGCTGTCCCAGGATTCCTCGGATGTTAACAGACCTTGAGGACAGTAGTCTGGGACAGGAGATTAACACTGAGAAGGCCACACTAGTGTCCAGGAGGAAGTCAATTTCCTGGCTTTCAATGGTTGAATGTACCCAGGACTCAGTGAGGTGATGACATGAGCTGGCGCTTGCCCCAGGCACTCTCAGTCCTGCTGTTGGATCATCTGGTTGGGGGCTTCTGACCCAGAGAAACTATCCTCTGGGGCAGTGTCCTCTAGGGCAGTGAACCTTTGTCCTCTGGGGCAGTGCACTACCTATTGCCTCAGCATAGCAGACATGGATGAGGGGGCAGCTTGCTTCTCCTTGGACAATTTTTTTAAAGTGTCCTAGTAAACCACTCTGATAACAAGCCCTACCAGGTGACTGGCCTGCTCCATTTTCTGTCCTCTTTTAACCACCAAGGTTTGTTTGTCTGAGGGCCATAACTAAGGCTGCGGCCTTTCTCTGATCTCGCTTTTCCTTTTGGGCGTGTTCCTCTTGGTCCCTATTATAGAACACCAAGGTTGCCAGCCTTAATAATGCCTCTAGATTTTGTTCAGGTCCCAGGGCTAACTTTTGGAGCTTTCTCCTGATATCTGTGGCTGATTGAGTAATAAACTTATCTTTTAGGATCAATTGACCCTCTAGTGAGTAGGGTGACAGGGGAGTATATTTTCTTAAGGCCTCCCATAACCACAGGAGGAAGGCAGAAGGATTTTCTTCCTTTCCCTGAGTTATAGTAGACGTCATTGAATAATTCATGGGCTTTTTCCTAATTCTCCTTAGTCCTTCTAGAAGACAGGTCAGCAGATGTTTACGACTCCAGTCCCCATGATCTGAGTCTAGATCCCAGTGGGGATCCACACTGGGAATGACTTGCTGACCGGTAGGGAATTTGTCCCTTTCTTTCGCTGTCATTCTATCATTTACTTGACTAAGATACCAGGTATCTCCAAACTCTCCAGCTGCAGCTAAAGCCGCATTCTTTTCGTTAAAGGCCACTGTTTGATCTAACAATAGCATGACATCTCTCCAAGTGAGATAGAAGGTTTGCTCTAGACCCTGTAGGACATCTATATACCTATCAGGATCATCTGAAAACTTCCCCACGTCTGCCTTGATCTGCTTTAAATCAAAGAGGGAGAAGGGGACAGGTACCTGGGTAGGGCCAAATTCCCCTCCCCCTACAGCTTGAAGGGGACATAACTGATAGCCTGCAGGGTTTTGGGGTCCTTTGGAGATTTCTTTGCTTATTTCCTTCTGGGTGGGGGAGATTAGAGGAGGCTTATCGTTAATAGGAAGGGGAACTATAGGGAGGCTAGGATATGGAGGTAAGCTGAGAGGTCCTCCTGTGGGATATAAATTGTAAGCTTTGCATAGTTATGTATTCTCCTTCAATGAAAAGAAAGCTTGGACATAAGGTATTTCACTCCATTTGCCTTCCGTCTTACAGAAAAGGTCAAGCTGCAGGATAGTATTGTAATTTCTACTTCCCTCAGGTGGCCATTTTTCCCCATCAGAGAAAGAATATTGGGGCCAAGCCATAGTGCAGAAAAAAGTGAGCCGCCTCTTTTTCAGGGTTTGAGGGTCAAATTGGTCCCAATGGCTTAGGATGCATTTCAAGGGTGAGCCTGTTGATGCCTGAGTGTTTCCCATCTGAAGGACAAAACCTCCTGCAGTTTTGGTTTGTTTGTTTCTCCCCCTGCCCAAGAACCTGCAACGGTCCCTGGACCTGCTGATCAGAATAGTTGTGCTCACCAATGCAGCAGCAGAAACACTAGTTTTCCTCCTAGACCACAAGGAAGACCGAGGAAGGTCGGATTTAGTGGCGCTTACCGATGCATTCTCGAAAACCTGCACCCTTGCCTGTCCTCCTAGACCACAAAGAGGACTGAGAAAAATCAGATTTAGGGGTCCTTACCAACACATTCTCGAAAACCTGTTACAGTCCTAAGTGCTCTTCTGTTAGTATTGGGACTTTACTCATGTCCTATAAAGATGTTATGCCCCAAAATGAAGTGGAGGGCCATACCCTGAGGGAGGGTAGGGATCTCCAGAGTTGGAAAAGTGACGCCTTTTGTCCTCACCTATATGAATAGGAAAGATAACAATTTCTGAGGCTCCCCATATCCTAGCTTCAGGAATAGCTTCTGTTAGGCCTGCTTGTCTGAGGAGGGATCCTAAAATTCCAGATAGTCACCCTAAGATGGGGCTTTGGGCAAAAACTATGTCTTTCTGATTGCTGATCCTGGGTGCTTAATGAAGGTAACAGAGTCCTGAAGTTTATACTAGAAAACATTCTTATAAGAGAAACTAGAAAAGCACCAGAGACAGGGAGTGGTTTTTAGAAGTGGGACTAGCCTCAGAGAAAAGAGGCGAGAGGAAGTTTGTCTGACAAGCATGAGGACCCAGGAGGCAAGGGTCAGGATAGATAGGATAGAGTCATGGGCGACATGACTTTGAGAGTTCCGATCATGGCCGCAGGGTCAACCAACTTGTTGTTGGGACTCTGGAGCTGAATGGCTTTCCTCTCTTTAGACCCTCGAATCAGCCCAGAAGTACAGGAAAAGTGGAAGCTGGTTCCAGGCAAACCAACATTCCCAACTCCGAAGAGTCGGGGGTTGTTAGAGAGGCCTTTCCCAGAAAGCCTGACACCCGTGTCTTTAGTCCAGTGGCTGTGCTAGTCACTTTTAACTGGTTGAGAGGTGCCTGGTATTTTGCCCCCAAATTCTAGCAAGTGAAAGGGGTCCAATGGTACTCACTGCTTGGTGATTGTCCTTTTGTGGTCACCAAAATGTGTCTGGAATTGGTGGGTTCTTGGTCTTGCTGACTTCAAGAATGACGTCGTGGACCCTTGCGGTGAGTGTTACAGTTCTTAAAGATGGGTGTCCTGAGTTTGTTCCTTCAGACGTTCAGATGTGTACAGAGTTTCTTCCTTCTGGTGGGTGCGTGGTCTCACTGACTTCAGCACTGAAGCCTCAGACCTTCACTGTGAGTGTTACAGCTCTTAAAAGTGGCATGTCTGGAGTTGTTCATTCCTCCCTGTGGGTTCGTGGTCTTGCTGGCTTCAGGAGTGAAGCTGCAGACCTTTGCAGTGTTATAGTTCTTTAAGATGGTGTGTCTGGAGTTGTTCATTCCTCCCGGTGGGTTCGTGGTCTCGCTGGCTTCAGGAGTGAAGTTACAGACCTTCACAGTGAGTGTTACAGCTCATAAAGGTGGACCTACAGAGTGAGCAGCAGCAAGATTTATTGTGAAGAGTGAAAGAGCGAAGCTTTCACAGCATGGAAGGGGACCCAAGCAGGTTGCGGCTGCTGGCTTGGGTGGCCAGTTTTCATTCTCTTATTTGCCCTGCCCACATCCTGCTGATTGTTCCATTTTACAGAGAACTGATTGGTTCATTTTACAGAGTGCTGATTGGTCCATTTCACAGAGTGCTGATTGGTCCATTTTACAGAGCACTGATTGGTCCATTTTACAGAGTGCTGATTGGTCCATTTTTACAGAGTGCTGACTGGTGCATTTATAAACCTTTAGCTAGACACAGAGCACTGATTGGTGTGTTTACAATCCTTTAACTCGACAGAAAATTTCTCCAAGTCCCCACCCAACCCAGACACCCAGCGGGCTTCACCTCTCAGTAGTTCTATCCTTTATCTCCAGCTGTCCTCAAGGATACTTCTCTCTTCACATACTTATATTGCTTCCATAACTCTTGGCTTAAAGCAAAGATGAGTCTCCTGAAAAGGCACCCAAGATGGGGGAAGATGGCTAACAGCCTCAATCTCACTTTTTCCAGTTTAGAAACTGAGTTGGGGGAGACTTTTCAAGTGTTTGGTACCAAGCAGAATGGGAGATGGGGCACTGTGGACGTAGAAGTCTGATTTTCTTATCATCCGCTTGAAATTTTTTCACTTCTCTGTGGCTGTGGGAACTATTTCATCCTTATATTTGAGCTATAGTACATTACTGGTAAAATTCTCAGTGTTGGCTGGGTGTGGTGACTCACACCTGTAATCCCAGCACTTTGGGAAGTTGAGGCAGGCAGATCATGAGGTTAGGAGATTGAGACCTTCCTGGCTAACAGTGAAACCCCATCTCTACTAAAAATACAAAAAATCTGCTAGGCATGGTGGCATGTGCCTGTAATCCCAGCTACTCGGGAGGCTGAGGCAGGAGAATTGTTTGAACCTGGGAGGCAGAGGTTGCAGTGAGCCGAGATTGTGCCACTGCACTCTAGCCTGGGTGACAGAGTGAGACACTCAGTGTTATGTTTGTTTTTGGTTTTCTGTGCTGAGGGGATGTCAGGGAGCAAAGCCAGTTTGCTTCTATGCTGCCATTTTGGAAATAGCAATTTGTGAGGCTTGCCACGATTAAAAGTTTCCCGAGGCCTTCCAAACCATGTTTCTTGTACAGCCTATGGAAACTTGAGCCAACTAAACCTTTCTTTTTTTATAAATTACCCAGTCTCAGGTAGTTATTTATAGCAGTGCAAGAACAAACTAATACAGAAAATTGGTACTAGGAGCGGGGCATTGCTATAGATACTTGAAAATGTGGAAATAGCTTTGGAACTGGGTAATGTTCAGAGGCTGGAACAGTTTGGAGGGCTCAGAAGAAGACAGGAAAATGAAGAAAAGTTTGGAACTTCCTAGTGTCTTCTTGAATGATCAAAATGCTGATAGTGATCTGTACAGAGATGGCCAGGCTGATGAGGTTTCAGATGGAGATGAGCAAATTATTGAGAACTGGAGCTAAGGTCATTTTTGTTATGCACTAGCAAACAACCCAGTGGCATTGTGCCCCTGCTCTAGGGATCTGTGGAACTTTGAACTTGAGAGTGATAATTTAGGGTATCCGGTGGAAGAAATTTCTAAGCAGTATAGTGTTCAAGATGTGGCCTGGTTGCTTCTAAAAACCTATGCACACATGTGGAAACAAAGAAATGACCTGAAACTGGAACTTACATTTAAAAGGAAAGCAGAGTGTAAAAGTTCGTAAAATTCATAGCTTGGCCATCTGTTAGAAAAGAAAACCCCATTTTCAGGGAAAGAATTGAAGCAGGATGCAGAAATTGGCATAACTAAAAGGAAGGCAAAGAGCAATAGCTAAGACAATGGGAAAAAGGCCCTGAAGATACTTCAGAGACCTCAGCAGCAGCCCCTCCAATCACAGGCCTGGAGGTCTAGGAGGGAAGAATAATTTCGTAGGCCAGGCCCAGGGATATGCTGCAGTGTGCAGCCTCCTCATAGTTTGTACCATCCACCTAGAAAAGCCACAGGCACTCAACAGAAGCCTAGGAAAATAGCCATGGGAACTTTTCCTGCAAAGTCTCAGGGGCAGAGCTGCCCAAGGTCTTGGAAGCCCACCCCTTGCACAGTGTGCCCTGGATGTAAGGCATGTAGTCAAAGGAGATTGTTTTGGAGTTTTAAGATTTAATGGCTGTCCTCCTAGGTTTTGGACTTGCCTGAGGCCTGTAGCCCCTTTCTTTTGGCTGATTTTTGCCTTTTGGAATTGGAGTATTTACCCAATGCCTGTATCTCTATTATACCTTGGAAGTAACTAACTTGTTTTTTATTTAACAGGCTCATAAGCAGAACAGACTTGTCTTGTCTCAGATGAGACTTTGGACTATGGACTTTTGAGTTAAGAACTTGGGGGACTGTTAAGAAAGGATGATTGTATTTGCAATGTGAGAAGAACATGAGGTTTTGGAGGAGTCAGGGTGGAAAAACATGGTTTGGATTTCTGTCCCCACTCAAATCACATGTCAGATTATAATCCCCAGTGTTGGAGGAGGTGCCTGATAGGAGGTAATTGAATCATGGGGGTAGATTTTCCCCATGCTGTTCTTGTGATAATGAGCAAATTCTCATGAGATCTGGTTGTTTAAAAGTATATAGCACCTCCACCTTCTCTCTTGTCCTCCTTATCTTGCCTTGTAAGACATGCCTGCTTCCCCTTCACCTTCTGCCATGAGTCTAAGTTTCCTGAGGCCTCCCCAGAAGCAGAAGCCTACAGGACCTGCAGAAACATGAGCCAATTAAACCTCTTTTCTTTGTAAATTACCCAATCTAAGGCATTTCTTTATAAGAGTGTGAGAACAGATGGACACAGAAAATCAACAATAGATAATGGGTACTACTAGAGAGGATAGGGAAGAGGGGTAAGGGCTGAAAAACTACCTATTGTACATAGTGCTCACTACCTGGATGTTGGGATCATTCTTACCCCAAACCTCAGTGTCACACAAAATACCCATGTAACTAAACTGCACATGTACTCTACGAATCTAACATAAAAGTTGAAATTAAGAAAAACAAATAATCCAATAAAAATAGGCAAAAGATCTGAAAAAATACTTCTCAAAAGAAGACATATGAATGGCCAACAGGTATGTGAAAAACTGCTCAACAGCTCTAACCATCAGAGAAATGCAAATCAGTGTCAGAATGAGATATCATTTTACCTCAGTTAAAATGACTTGTATCTAAAAGACAGGCAATAATAGATGCTGTGAGGATATGGAGAAGGGAAAACCCTAGTATACTGTTGGTAGGAATGTAAATTAGTACAGCCACTATGGATAATGGTCTAGAAGTTTCTCAAGAAAGCTAAAACTAGAATTACCATATAATCCAGCAATTATACTACTGGGTATATGTCCAAAGGAAAGGAAATCCCAGGCTCAAAATATTGTCTGAACTCCCATGTTTATTGTAGCAATATTTACAATCAAAATATGAAATCAATGTAAGTGCCCATCAACATGTGAATGGATGAAGAAAATGTGATACATATACACAAGGGAATATTAGTCATAAGAAGAATGAAATCCTATCATTTTCTGCAAAATACGTGGAACTGAAGGCCATTATAATAAGTAAAATAACTCAAACCCAGAGAAACAAATAGCACATGTTCTCACTCATATGTGGGAGGTTAAAAAGTGAATTTCTTGAAGACAGACATTAGGATGGTGGTTAGCCGAGGTCAGAAAGGGTAGGAAGGAGAGAGGGATAAAGAGGGAAAAAAATAAATATACTTTTTACCACTAAATTGTACACTTAAAAATCATAAAGAAGATAAATTACATATGTATATTTACTTGAATTATAAATAAACAAATGAATAAATAAATAAAGTTTTGCCCTGAAAATAGTAGTCCAGTTTTTAATTGACAGTGGACCCAATTTAGAAAAGTTGGAATTAATTTTATGTAATAGTGATTTAAAATCTCTGTATGATCAGCAGGGAGAAAACACGTTTTATCCCAGAGGGGTTATGGTATCTTTGGCTCACAGATTATACCATATAAGCATCACTAGATGATCTACCTATTTGGGCAGTTTTATGCCCTAAGCTGTTATAAACATTGAAACTCACCTTTTCAAATCTGCTCCAATGCTCCTGTCATACTGAATGCTGACATGCAGTTTCACACTCTCATTTCATAAAGAATGAGGACATCAGAGCTTAAGGTGAATGCAAAGTTATAGCCAAGAGCCATAAATTCGATTTCTCTTAGTCCCCCATAATATTATTTTGTTTGTTTGCTTTAAGACAGCATCTTACTTTGTCACCAAGGCTAGAACACAGTGACATGATCTTGGCTCACTGCAGCCTTGAGCTCCTGGGCTCAAGTGATCCTCCTACTTCAGCCTCCTGAGTTGCTGGAACCACAGGCACGTGCTACCCTTTCTGGCTAATTTTTGTATTTTTTTGTAGAAATGGGGTTTTACCATGCTGCCTAGGCTGGTCTCAAACTCCTAGCTCAAGAAATCGATTTGCCTCAGCCTCCCAAAGTGTTAGAATTACAGGTGTGAGCCACTTGCCTGCCCCCCTTCCCATAATATTCTTTATAATATTCAACTCACAATGCTCACAAATAGTTGATTGAATGAACACAGATAGCAATGTAAAAGCCATAAATATGGTTGTTTAAGCTACTCCCATCCATCAGAACTTTCATATTTTAAATTTCACTTATTATCATTATTTTTGAGGCAGGGTCTGACTCTGTTGCCCTGGCTGGAGTGCAGTGGCACAATGTTTGCTCACTGCAACTTCCACCTCCCAGGCTCAAACCATCCTGCCACGTCAGCCTCCCAGTTAGCTGGCACCACAGGTGCATACCATCATGCCCAGTTAATTTTTTGTAGTTTTGGTAGAGATGGGGTTTCACCTTGTTGCCCAGGCTGGTCTCGAATTCCTGAGCTCAAGTAATCCTCCTGCTTTGGCCTCCCAAAGTGCTAGAATTACAGACATAAGCAACCATGCTGGGCCAGAGCTTCCATATTCTATCACACAATTTGGAAGAGACAGGAAACAACTTTTTAATCTTTATAAGTCTAACTGCTTGTCCACACCAACTCTGGACTGGGATCAGATGTTGACTACTGGCTTTCTAAGAAAATATGGGGTGCTCTGCCTACACTTTGGTAACATCAAAAGACACCAATGAAATAGTACAAAAGAGATAAATACCTCCTGCTTCAGTGCTTCCATGATGTCAGTAATCCAACAGTGCACAACCTGCTTTCATGTTTTTCATTCTGAGTGTTCAAGTAAGAGTTTGGGTCTTAAACAATGAGTCTGTGGCAAAAAAAAAAAAAAAAAGTAGAATAAAGGTTAAAAAGTATTACTAAGGCTTCTCAACATTAAACTTCAATGAAAAGAGAAGATATACATATGATAAAAATTGAACTGACCTATCACATGCCCCCTTATAAATATGATCTTGACTCTTGCCAAAAAGTATATTAATAGATTGCTTCAGGGAAGATCTTTCCTGAGTCATACTTACCCCAGCAAAGAAAAACACTTTTTAAAATTATGACTTTCATAAATATATAATATAGGGCAAAATGTGCCTTGGATTGGAGTATATAAATACTAAGTTACATTTTAAAAATCTGTGCACCTGCTCTGAAATGAGTGTATTCCTGAGAAAATTGACTTTGTTACAACTTATTAAAACATTTAACGAAAAAGCTTACATCACATGTGGAAATAATGGCCACTGCTCAGCATCTTTTTAATTGTAGTTATGTAGGTCTTAAGAAAGGTAAAAATTAATAATAGGATGCTATAAAATTGAGAATATGTGTAAAAGAATTAGTTAATATAGGGACTTTTAAGGAGATTTCAATGCAAAAATTATGATCTAAACAAACACTTTTCTGTGAATGAAAAGCTATCTGATGGGAATCTCTAAATACAAGGATAAGGAAAGTAACCAGACAGAAAAATTACATCAATGATTTACAAGGCATAAATTGAAACTACTATTATCTACCATAAAAATATACTGTAAGCTAAAACGACATACTAGAGACGAATCTTCCTATCATTTAAAAGCAAACTTTAAAAATAAATGAGTCAGGATTTTCACTTCCAGTCAAAGTAGACTAAAAAGGACTGGATTTACTGTGCCATCTGAAATTGTCACAAGACCAGACAAGATATCTGCAGAACAGTTTTCAGGACACCACCCGTCAGGTAACAAAAACCAATAATCTCTGAGAAATGACATGCAAGTGAGGGGATCCCTACAACTCCCTCAGGTCATTTCCTTGAGTGAATATATAGGATGCAGTGAAGGGAAGATTTAACCCAAGTGGACCCTAGCAGAATCTCAGAGTTGATGAGAGGGAAGTGAACATCCAGAGAGACACAACTAGAGTGTGTACAAGTAATGGAAAGGAGAGAACTGCACATGGGGACAACTCTGAAGATCTGCAGAGGGTCCTTTCAAATACCTAGCTGAGTGTACTAACACTTGTGTGTAAGAACACTATGTAATGTTTGAAAAAGAATTGGAACAGTACCTGGTGGTCATGCAGGGCTTAGAACAGTACCCATACTCCCCAGCAGACTGAAAAAAAAACCTCATAATTCTCAGGCCATTGAGTAAAGTACTCAGACTGGTCTTGAATAGTAATGAAGAACAATTAGCCCTAGACTAACCACTGAAATGATCACATCTAAAAATATTATAAACACAACATGAAAGAATCCAGCTGTTTGCAATAACTTAGCTGTATCTCAGAACACAACTTACTTAGGAGTATTTATATGTATACAAAAATTTCCAGCACTCAGCAAGGCAGAATTCACAATATCTGATACCTGATCAAAGGGCATACACAGAAACAGGAAAATATAACCCATAATGGGGAATCTCAACTAACCGAAACTGACTCAGAAATGATATTGATATTAGAATTAGCATACAAGATCATTAAAAAACATTAAAATATCTTCCATATATTTGAGATGTTAACTAGAGACATGAATAATGTAAAAATACAAATCAAGCTCCTAGTGATGAAAATTGAAATGTCTGAGATGAAAAATACACAGAATTGAATCAATGTCAGATTAATGCCAGCCATTGAAGAATAAATAATTAGTAAACTTAAAGATATAACAATAGAAACTATTCAAAAAAAAAAAACTTTGAAAGAGAAAAAAGAATCAAAATAAAAGGAGCACCATTGAACTAGGACAATATCAAATGTATTCACATATGTGTAAGTGGTGTCTCCAAAAGATAGAAAAGAGAAAGAACAGAAAAAATATTTGAAAAAATAATGACCAAAATGTTTCCAAAGTTTACGAAATTACAGATACACAAATACAAGAAGCTGAACAAATCCTAAGAACAAGAAAGATAAAGATTATACCAATACACATCTAATCAAATTGTCCAAAATCGTTGATAAAGAGAACAATCTTAAAGGTAGTAAGATAAAAAACACACATTGTGTAAAAAGAAATAAAGATAAGGACAACGGCAGATTTCTAGTTGTAAAAAATTCAAGCTGGTAAGATAGTGAAACAATACAAAATACACTGAAAGAAAACTCAGTATAAAATTCATTAGACATCAGAAATATATTTAAAATCTAAGGCGAAGATATATAAAAACTGAAAGAATTCATCACCAGAAAACTATCACTAAAAGAATTGTTACAGGAAGTACTTCAGGCAGAAGGAAAATGATGCTACATGAAAATCTGGGTCTATACAAAGAACAAGCACCACTAGAAATTATAACTATGTGAGTAGATAATGATATTTTTCTTATTATTTAAACCTCTGTTAAAATATCTGACACTTTAGCAAAAATAACAGCAACGTATTTTGGTGTTTATAACATGTGTATACTTGAAATATATGATAAAAATATCATAAAGGCTATATATGGGAGGGAAGACATGAAAATATTGTCCTTATACTACATATTAAGTGCTAAAATGTTGTTCGAAGCTAGGCTGTGATAAGTTAAAGATGTATATTATAAGCCCTAAGACAACAACTAAAATGACAAAACTAGTTATTAACTAATATGCCAATAAAATAAATACAATAAAACAATTTTTTTAATACAAAGGAAGACAGAAAAAGAAGAAAAATAAATAACCAAGGGGAAAAGTAGAAAACAAATAGCAGGATAATAGATGAACAACTAATCAAATCAATAATCACTTTAAATATAAATGGCCTAAACACCCTAAGTAAAAGATAAAAATTGTTGTATTGATTAAAAAAAACCCACAAGACCCAACAATATATTACATAGAATAAATGTATTTTAAATACAAAGACAAATATAAGTCAAAAATACAAGATTGAAAGATACATACCATGCTAATAATACAAAAATAAAGCTTCAGTGACTATATTAGTATCAAACAAAGCAGGTTTCTGAGCAAAAGATATTGCCAGGGATACGAAATATAATTTCATAATGATAAAGGCATCGATGTATCAAAAGGGCATAACAATCCTAAAGGTTTATGCAGCAAATAACACAAATTACCAAAGCCCATTCAAAAAGAAATGGGCAACATAAATTGAATTTATAATTTAAAACTTTTCACAAAGAAAACTCTAGGCTCAGATGATTTCATTAGAAAATTCTACCAAGCATTTAAAAATGAAGTCATATGAATTCTACCCCAGTTTATGCAGAAAAATGTAAAGAAGGTATCTCTCATTCTCTGAGGCCAGCATTTCCCTGATGATGAAAATACACAAAGACATTACAAGAAAATAAAACTACAAACCAATACACCTCACGAACCGAGATGTGCAATTTTTTAACAAAATGATATCAATTCAAAACCAATGCAGGCTTGGTTTAACATTCAAAATAAATCAGTATAATTCATCATATTAAAACATGTTTAAAAAGTAAACAGTTGATCGTATTAATAAAGAAAAACATTTGACAAAGCCAAACATCCACTCCAGATGAAAACTCTCAGAGAACTTTGAATGAAAGAAAACTTTCTTAACCTGACAAAGATTATTGTTGAGAAAATTATGGTTAACATCATATTTATTCATGGAAGACCAGATGCTTTACCCCTAAGTTCAGAATCAAAAGAAGAATGTCTATTTTTGACTCTATTTAACATTGCACTAGCGGTTCTAGAGAGTGGAATAAAGCAAGAAAGAAGATAATGCTGTACAGCCTGATAAAGGAAGAAGTAAAACTGTCTTTGTGTACAGTTAATATGTTTGTTCATGCAGAAAAATCAATAGAATCTACAAATAAGCTATCAGAACTAATGAGTTTTATAATGTTTCAGGATACAAGATAAATACAAAAAAGCAATCATAGTTCTATATACTAGCAACAAACACTAAGAAATTGAGATTGAAAAACAAAATAGTTTGCAACAGCATCAAAAACAGGAATACATTTGTATATGATAAAACATGGAATAGACTTGTACAGTGAAATCTGTGTAACATTGCAGAGAGAAATTAAAGAGGATCTAACTAAATGGAAAGATATGCGTTCTCCTAGTTTGGAAGGCTCAATATTGTGAAGAAGACAGTTTTTACCAAAAGGATCTATAGACTAACCGTGATCTCAACAAAAATCTCAGGGTTGTGTTTGTTTTTAGAAAATGAGATGGAGATCTAAAATTCATATGGATCTACAAAAACATAGAATAGCCAAAACAATTTTGAAAAAATGAAGTAGAAAGAAAAACATTATTTGATTTCTAAAGCTATTATAAAGCTATAGTAACAAAGATAGGGTGGTATTAAACTTAGACAAATATATTAATGGAATAAAATAGATAGCTCAGAGACAGACATATATATATTTGATTTTTTCCAAAGAAGCAAAGTTGACTCAGTAGATAAATGATAGGCTTTTCAATGAATGGAACTGAAACAACCAGATATCCCTATGTCAAAAAATCTTAACTTAGTCCATACTCATTCCAAATACCAAAACTACTCAACTTGGCCATAGAACAAAAGTAAATTCTAAAACTTTTAACATTTCTATGAGAAAACATAAACTAAATCACTATGACTTTAAGTTTGGCAAAATTATCTTGGATAAAACACTAAACTTTTGATCTATTAAAGAAAATATTGATAAGCTAAACTTCATCAAAATTTTAAAATATTGCCCTTTGAAAACATTTTTAAAAGAATATGAAAAGACAAGCCACAGGTTGAGAGAAAATAGTTGCAAAGAATATGTATAATACTGAACTTTTATCCAAAATCTATAACGAACTCTCAAAACTCACTAATAAGAAACCCATATAAATGGGCAAAAAACTTGAACACTATCCCAAAGAAGATATACATATAGTAAACAAGCACATGAAAAAAATATTCACCATCATAATGATTAGGAAAATACAAACTAAATGTACAATACTTATTAGAATGTCTAACATTTTAAAAAAATAATGGACTATACTAAGGATTGATGACCATGTGGAGCACCTGGCTACACCACAGGTGGAATTATAAAAATGGCAAACTGCTTCAGAAAATAGTTTGGCAGTTTCTTAAAAATTAAAAATACCCATACATGTTTATCAGGCCATTCCAATTCTAGGTATTTATTCAAAAGAAATAGAAGAATATGTTTATTTAAGAACTTGGAGTTGTACTCCGATGTTTATAGCAGATTTATTTGTAATAGTCAGTAATTGTAAACAACTTAATTATCCATCAACAGGTGAATGGACAAATAAAATTTTGGTTTCCATACAATGAACTACTACTATTCATCAATGGAAAACAATTAACTACTGATACATGCAATAAAATGAATAAATCTCATTATAATTATGTTCAGAGCAAGAAGCCAGGTCAAAAAGTACATATTACATAATTTCCTTTATATAAAACTCTGGGGAATAAAAACTAACCTGACACAAAGCAAACCAATAGTTGTCTGGGGACAGGTGGAGCATATTAGTAATGACTAGACATGTACTTTCTCATTGCCAATATATAAGGTTAACTCAGATTTCAGATTTACAATTGGTTGTATACAAGGTACGGGCAGAAAGAGGCAAGCATGGTAGACCTGACCAGGAACTCCAATAGGAGGGAAATAATTATATGAATTGAAAATGAATACTGTTACTTGAGGCTGTGAACACAGCCTTGACACTCTACCCACAAGCCTAGTTTAGCAATGGCCACATTCTTCCAAGTGATAATGAAATAAGGAGGAACTCACCCTAAGACCAAAAGATCATCACATAAAACATTAAATTGTCTTTCCATATCGCCTCTATCTGGTCACAATGGAGACCAACCTTTGCACCTTGACGTATCAGCTGTGGTTTCGTTCTTTTCATTCTTTCTGGGCACTAACAGAAAAACTTATTATTGTGATACAATGTCTTTCATGTTCCATTCCTTACCTACCTCTTCAGTCTCATACCAAGCCATATTTTATCAACCTCTATACTACTTCAGTTCTCCTAAAGAACCATGCTTGTTCACAATTCTATGCATTTGCATACAGTACATTAGGGATGCCAAGTAATTTGGATTCAATCTGAAGGCAATAGGAAGCTTTGAAGCAAGTCAAGGTGGGCAGCAACATAGTTACATTTGCATTTTAAAAAGATGGATCCAGGCTTGAGATGGATTGTTTGGACAAGTGGAACTATGTCTTCTAGGCCTATCTATAAGGGCACTTTATAGATTGCCTGTGGTCTCCTCCATGGTGGGAAGTAGGTGATAATTGTGCTAAACCATCCTTTACAAGAAGAAGGAAAGCATATTTAGGTTTGAGATGCATATTCTTGCAGGTACAAATGTGAAGGACCTCCTCTTGCTCACTGGGTTCAGAACTTTTCCAGTGGAAGCAAGTTGTTAGCATTCAGTTTCAATAACAATTTTGGAGGTTTGAAATAATTCTGAAGAATTATGAGAAAGCAAATAGTTATTTAATATTTCCATGCCACAATAGGGTTTGTGACCATACATCTTTTTTTTTTTTTTGAAACAAACCATACAGTTATGTGCATTTAATTAAATTATTTAACAGCTTGGGTATAGAGCAGAAAAGCCAGAGATTGTATTAATTTAGCCTTAAGGATTGGCAGGGTAAGTATAGTATTTTTTATGAATATAGGGATGACACCAGAAAGTTATGGAAAGCTTGGAGAAGCAGAAGGGGAAAGGGAGTGAGATAGAGAGTGGATATGACTATTGAACTAAGTTTTAGGGAAAAGTTTTATGCAGTTGGCGGTGGACCCACACACTGGCTGAGTCTGCTTCATCTGCTCTCGTTTTCTCCCAGAGTCACTGTAATATGACTTCTCTCTTGCACCAAGCCATTGCATCTGCTTCACCAAGGTAAACAATGCCCTTATTATTGAATAAACCATCGTCTTCTTAGTCCTTATCTTCCCTGACATCAGGAAAACCATATTCCTATCCCAAGCCTGAGACCCACGTATAAAATTTCATTAAGTATATTTTGTCTTGGGCCAGGCATGGTGGCTCACGCCTGTAATCCCAGCACTTTGGGAGGCTGAGGCAGGTGATCACCTGAGGTCAGGAGTTCAAGACCAGCCTGGCCAACATGGTGAAACCCCATCTCTACTAAAAATACAAAAATTAGTCAGACGTGGTGGCATGTGTCTGTAATCCCAGCTACTCAGGAGGCTGAGGCAGGAGAATCACTTGAACCCGGGAGGTGAAGCTTGCAGTGCGCAGAGATTACGCCACTGCACTTCAGCCTGGGCAACAGAACAAGACTCTGTCTCAAAAGAAAACAAAACAAACAACAAACAACAACAACAAAAAACACACCCACACAGAACATTTTGACTTGGATGTTTGAGAGGTACTTCAAACTCTCAAAACTTTGCTTGTCCAAGCCTGAAACTTCACCATTCTCCTGGAGTTTTAATCTCGGGAAATAGTACCACTGTTCATCTGGGGACCCAACCCTGAAACTTGGGAGATTTTTTTCCTCACACTGTAATCAACCAATCTAGAATTCCTGTCACTTATACCTCCTAAATATCCTTCAGTCGCATCCTGTTCAGTTTTCAAATTGATTGGTATCTCTTCAGCTGTGGATACTATGGATCATTCTCTCCAGAGGCAATTTTTCCTTGGTCTCTATAGCCGAATACTTCGTTGGTTTTAGTTTTTTCCACCTAATCACTCCTCAGACTCTTTTGATAATAATTTTCCTATCCATTTCTCAAATGTTGATTCTTAAGCCAGCTGTTCTTCTCATTTTTACACATACTCTGGCTATTCATTAACCCCCACGTACTCTACTACAACTTATGTTCCCAAATGTACATTTAAAAGTCATACTGACCTTCTGAGCTTCAGATTCCCACTGTCTACTGGTCATATTGGATTATCATTGACAAACTCAGTATCCCTAAATATCACATCATATTCTCCATACCCATTTCTTTGTTAACATCCATCATTTTATTACCATTTCTGATAACTTTTTAATTGGTCTTCTTGCCTCTAGTCTTTCCATACTCCAGCCAGAATTATTTTTCCATAATGCAAATTTGATCTTGTCACTTTTTGTCTTCCAAAAAGGCAATGGTGGCTCTTTGTTGCCCTTCGATTAAAATTTCAAATTCTTAACATGGCTATTCAGGACTACTCCTACAATTCTCTCCAACGTTATCTTTCTCCATGCTGTGCTCCAACTAGCTGACCTTCTTTCAATTACTGACGCTTATCTTGTGTCTTTGCACACCTCATTCTCACTTTTCCTTGTTTCCAACTTATTCTTTACAGCCCCTCATATAGGACTTGGTACATCTTAGGGCACAAAGGCACATATTGCATTTCATAGAATGAATCAGTTTCTGAATGTTGACCATCTTAATTCACAATATGAGTTTTTTAAAAAGACAATT
Source organism: Macaca mulatta (assembly GCF_049350105.2). Lineage (NCBI taxonomy): Eukaryota > Metazoa > Chordata > Mammalia > Primates > Cercopithecidae > Macaca > Macaca mulatta. The sequence continues at coordinate 113,843,658 of NC_133409.1, forward strand.
CTAGATAAGCCAGGCAGATTTCATATATCTCTTTATGTCTGTTCAAAAATAAATATCTTCCAAAATGGCAGTAGAGGGATAAATTAAGTATAAAACTGAAAGGAACAGAAAATGAGAGCATCAGCAGATGAGAGGCTTCAACCCATTGTTAGAATATAAACAGCAGGCAGAGGAGAGATGAGTGACATGGAAGAGTAGAGAAACTTGAACTTAAATGCAGACAGAAGTGATATAATAAGAAGAAAGCAGAATTGCTCACAGAACCCCAGCTTGTCTCAGAATTTCCATAGGTGCAATTACTGTGAAAGGCAAGGATGACCATGAAGCCAGAAAAAAAGAATTGGTTATAGTCCTGCTCAAGGAACAACTAGGTCTTCAGGTCCTCAGCACTGCTCCTAAACAGTACAATTTCTGCCCCAGCCCTACATGAGCATGGAGATTTATTATTTTTTTTGTCTGGAAAATTGGAACCAGAGAAGGGGACTCAGGGACAGTAGAAGAGCACATAAGTGGGTATGGATTAACAAATAGAGAAGTTAACTTAAAATAGTCATACTGGGAGGTGAAATCTTCTCCTACTTCCCTTCATCTACTTATCTCCCCTAACACTTGCAACTAGGCTTGTATCATGAAGTGCAAAATAGTGGCAGAAGAGAGGAGCACTTCTCAGGCTTCCATTTGTCTATGCTGACTATGGTACAGTGAAGTCCAACAACCAACAAGCCATGCCATGCAAATAGTTCTTCCAATCAGCTTCTTAGTGCCTCACTCTAAAAGGAACTGAAAGCTAACAATCCCCCGAAAGTTGAGGAAAGCCAGAAGCCAAGAAATGCAGACTAGGAAATCACAATGTACGCAGATTATACAGAAGCAATGGAAGGTAACATGATATTCTTATCACATTTAGGTTATGAAACACTATCACATCCATGAAACAAGAAAGCATTGCTACAAAAAAAGACCAATAAAATCACAAGAAAATGTAATCATTTAGGATCTACAAAATTTTGCTGTGGCAACAACATTAAAAAAACTCAGGAATTTAACACAATGAAAATTTATTTCTTGTTTGTACCATTGTTGTTGACCTGGGTGATTCTCCAACATCATTATTCTCCCTATGGAGTCTTAGCTTCTTCACTAGGCTGCTCCAAACTTGTGAAGCTTCTATTTAAATCTGATGTTTCTGGGTTCACCATGGAAGGGAAAGAGAACATGGACAATCACATAGCAGCTCTTAAATGGTTTTACCCAAAGTCCCTGTATTTCATTCACTAAACCAAGGCACATAGCTTCTTTGAAGTATAAGGACACAAGGAATCATAATAATTTCACATGTTCAGGAAAGAGAGGAGAGCCATATATGATGATGAGCACCAGTAATATCTACCCCAGAAATCTAACTGAGACAACTCCCAGAAAGTAGAACAAAAGGGCAAAGGGATGAAGAGTAGAAGAGAAAATATAAGAAATTGTCAGAATAATTCTAAAGGTTTCCGTGTCCAAATAAAACTCCCAAGTAACAGAAACAGATATGTTCAAAAATAATAGTAATAATACAAAAACTTTACTAAAACTGAAAGCCATACATCAATGAATTAAAATTGTCTACTGAAGTTAAGCAGAATACGTGAAAAAAGAAGACGACACACTAAGACGCAGCATTATGAATTTCACAATACCTAGGATTAAGAGACAATCTTTAAAATTTTCCAAGGTGGAACAACATAGATTACATAAAAATGGAATACAAATTAGAATGACATCAGTTTTTCAACATCACTTTGAGAAACAAAATTGCAAAATTCTGAGTGAAATAATTTTCACACTAGATTTTTATACTATTGGTTAAATAACGAGGAAGTAGAATTAAAAATATGCAGATTTAAAAGATCTCAAAATTTTACTTCCTAGGCATCCTTTCTTAGAAGGTAAAACAAGGGTATGAGCTACAAAACAACGAAGTTAACCAAGAAAGGGGAAGGCACTGGGGGGTCCTGCTATCAGGAGATTCCACACAGAAAAGAGGCAAAGGGAAGCCTCTGGATGCTGGTATAAGGAAGTTCCAAGATGGCATCTGCAAGCAGGCCTCGAGAGCCAGCAATCTGCACTGAACTGGAGGACTCAGAGCTCCAGGAGGAAAGTGTCTAGAAAAAATGTAAAAATGAAACATAAGACTATATGGCAAATCGCACTAAGAAGTTGTAAGAAAGTTGTGGAAAGAATTAGTAATCTTTACAAATAAAACTCATCAAATGACAAAACAAGCTAATTATTAACTTCAGGATTATCAAAAATTTGTACAAGAAAAGAAATTATTGTTCAATATTTGGCAGAGTAAGAACAGCATTTACATAATTGTAGTAATTTAAACACAGAATATTTGATTTACCCTTTATGGGAAAGAAGCAGTACAGGAAAGAGGCTGGATTTCGAGTTAAATTGTCTGTCTTCAAATAAAAAGGTAATGGCCAAAACTCACTAACAAATAAAAGCAGAATAAGAATACTAGCTAGAAATACGAAAGCAGGTGCCAGAGAAACAGGTAAAAGAGTTAAATGTGATTGTTTCTAAGGATCAAAACTAGGGGATAGGGCAAGGGTGCAGTAAGCCTGCCATTTAGAACACACTGACTTTTTAAGTTGTGTTCAAGTATTAGTTTGGCAAACAATTTTTGAATTATTTAAAAATATTTTGGAAGTTATTTTAAGAAAATAAAGGGGGAAATGTACTCAGAAGTAATAGTAGAAATAATAATGAATTATTTGTTGCAGCAGCACTTCCATACACAACTGAATTACTCAAACCATTTGTAAGCGGGAATTTCTGCTGGGATTTTTTATTTGCTTTGACAATCTTAATGTTTTGTTTTGGATGGAGTCTTTGCTCAGCCCTGTGACATGTTGAACACCTTACCAAGGTCAGAGGCATACGTGGCAAGGGCAGTCCAGATTCTAAGAGGAAAAAGGGAATTAGGATACCTCCCAGAACAAATCAGGGATACAGGAAGGCTGCCAGCTCAAAGAAATGGGAAATTGAATTAAAACGTCTTCATTGAATAGGTTAGATCTCACAGCCATCACACTTCATTGTCACCTGCTGGAAAAAGATCACACTAGGTGAGATCAGCCCTTTGAGTGGGAGTTGTGTGTCTGAGAGAGGAAGGGGAAAGAAAGGGAAGGAAGGAAGAGCCAATTTCTCTAGGTCAGATTTCTATTGTTAGATAAGCCACCTCTTTTAACTGTAGTTAATGACTTCTTTTTTCATTTCAAACATTTACTACAGGGCCCTCAGGGATACTGAGAGTTTCCTTCATGGGTACGCAGTGATATTTGATACAGATTTTTAATGTATTACAATTGATAAGGCAAAGAGCCCACTAAGTTAAACCCTCCACAAAGACTTATTCCAAACAAGTCCTGGAGATTTTTGCCTAAGTAAATAAGAACAGAGCTGTGTGTAGTGTTTTTCAGCTGTGCATAATGGAGTCTTACAAGCAACCTGAGCAATAAGGTCGGGGTGAGGGCTTCCAGAAACTGGGATTCATTGGCACCTCACTGAAACCCATGTCCTACTTCTAAAAGTGTGTAAATGGAGAGATGGGGTTTGCTACAAATGATTTTGCTTTATAAGCAACCTTAGTGGAGATAGAGGAATACCAGAAAGACCTTTTTATCATTACAAGAAGTAACAGCAAAACAGGTCATGAGAGCAAGGGCACAGTCAGGAGGTTCTGCTTCAGGAAAACTCACGTTGTAACAGTGTTCCTTTAGAGATGAGAATGAACTATTTTGAGCTCTTTGATTTTCTATGAAAAAGAGAATACTTTTGAACGTGCAATACACGTCTCTCTTTTTTAAAGTTGGCTGTCTGAAGAGAAGGTCTTAGAGAGAAGACTGTACCAGAGACAGCTCCTAGTAATTCCTAGAAGGTCACTGGAAAGCTGATTTGCATGGCTCAAGATGCATGTGGAAGCTGTGGGCTTGATTCAGATGGTCACCTAGACCTACAGTTACAGCACATTCTCTTCCTTATAAGAGTTCTCTAGACCCTTAATATTGAAGAGTAAACCCATCACATCTAGGTGTTAATGACAAATTTTGTTGTCACTTCACTCATGGGTTGAGTGTTTAATTTAGAACCAGAGAGAAGGCCAAGGCATATTGGATTTCCTGCCCTGATTGATGGGAGGTTGTCTTGGGTCAGAAGGTCCTACTCAGTTCTCGTCACATCTGAGATTCTATATTTGCAAATTCTGACAATGCACACAAAGGTGGTTACAAAATTAACTACTATGGTGCTTGTCTTATAGTAGGTATTTAGAATACTTTTAAAATGTAAACTTCATAGAAATAATTATCTTAGAAAGTTGAAAAGAATGCTTAGAGGGGTAGGATGGTATGCCTTTTTTTGTATCAACTCAGACAAGATTTCTTGAAGAATCAAGTTTAGAGTTTAGATTCAAGTTTAGGTACAAGAGTCACACTGAACGAGGAGCAGGGAGAGACAAGTCTAGACATAGGGAATATTTTGAGCAAAAATTCAGAAGCAGGATAGGTGACCCTTGTAATATAACTGCCATATAATACCCAGGGCCAGCATTTTACAGCCTCAAAGAAGATGTCATAAATACTGATGATTTGGCAGCACAAGCAGCCCCAAGTGGCCTCTTCAAGGTCTATGTAACTTCAGATCTCCTTCTCTCGTCACTCTCTCCCTCACTCATTCAATTTATAGGCAGCAATAAGTCATTCCTCACCTCCTTCTACCCCCTAACTAAGTGGCCCTATGACCTTCTTAGGGGTGGAAATCAAAATGAGAGAGATGAATTTAAAAAAATAACAAAATTAAGTACATTTTTAGTTGTGTCAGGTTGCTGGCTTTATGCTATTTAAATAAATTTATAATCTTGCAAATAGATTATGGCAAGTGCCCCAACATAAAAGAACACATGACGGACTCCAGAAATTCTATTCTTCAGCATGAGATAAAAACAAAATAGATCTTGTCATTGTACATAGATGAAAATGCAATAAAAATAAGTGATTTGATCATCCTACTGAGTGGCATTGAGACAAAATCTTCTTTATTATGTGTGATATGGGATTTGATGATGAGGATCATAAAATGAAGACCACAAATCAGTATAGAGTATAATGCGTAATGTATAACCTAGTCTCGGGGAATTTCTTTAATCGCCTCTTGAACTGAAGTTGAGAATTGGGTAAAAATTAACTAAAAGAAATTATAATTCCTATTATCCTTTCTCAAGTTAATACAACAAGCTCTTATTCCCTGTAGGTGTTAGGAAAACTTGCTGCAGTCAGCTCTGCCTCTTAGAAAAAGCCAGTGAATCAACCAGCTTTTTGCCCTCTGCTAGTTGCAGTGTCATGGAAACAAAGACTTGATCCACAAAGCCAGCCAGGTCATTTAAAATATCCACCCTTTCAAAGAAAAGACATACAAAGACTGTGTTATAGTTTCAGATATTTTTATAAGCAGAGAGTATTTAAACCTGACCCATTTTTTTCTGATATAACAAATTGTCAGCAATAGTCATAATAGTAGAGGCAAAATTACTTTTATTCTTTGTTGCATCAGAAAAAATCAAATTATTTGGCCTTTTGCTTTCCTTTTACACATCAACAATTTTAGCAGTTCATAGGTTGGCAGTATATTAGTTCTGTTATGCAAAATTGAATCTATGAAATACATACATAGGGACTTTTTTTGAAGTCAGATTTATATTGGCTCTTAAGTATATAAGTCCTATTCCCTCAAAGGAGAGAATGGAGAAATTGTGATTGTATAGAAAACAGCATTTGATTCAGCTTCCTAAGACTTGAATTCAGAGTCTTAGAACTAGGGAAGAGAACATCTGGTGTTAGCCAAATCCCACATTTTACAAAAAAGGAAATAAAATTCTGAGATATTGAAATGGGGAAGATGGAGCTAGCACCCTCCCACTCAATTGGTTGGTTCTGTCCATGAAGAACTCCGTTGCCCTGGATCAGTCAGTCAGTAACCTTTCTTAGATACCTAACTGTAAACCAAGGGATGGAGGAGACTAAATTCACGTGCTGTAAGGGTTAAGGTACAGCAAATTCCACATTGTGTACTATAAGGGGCATATATGAAAATTAGGAGAAATGCTCGAGGAGACTTAATTCAAATTAAAGCAACACCAGCATCAACAATGTACCTATGTGCTGGCCATTCTTCAACCAGTCCCTGCTACCCAGTGAACAAATAATATATCCGCCGGCCATACTTATTCCTGGATCTATGGAACCTCTCCTTGATTTTCCAAGGTACCTTCAGGATCTACACATATGGCTCTTTCCACAAAGCTATGCTACAACACACACCTCTCTCCAGTTTACATTATCCCATATCATCCTTTAGTGTCTCCCATCTTTTTCTTTTGAAAGTAACAGATAAACAAAAGAGCAGACAATGTATCAGTATGCTGTTAAAAGTGAAAACCAAATAAGCAAGGTGTACTGACCTTCTACATAGTGGTAATGACATATGCAACTTATTGAAACCCTAAATTACAAATATGATTATCTATTGTATAAAATATGATTTGCAGATATGATCCCAATAAATTTTCACAACAGGCATGTGAAGTAGGTTCATTACTTTTTTTATAGTCAAGTAAACTAAATCTCAAAATGGCAGAGAGACTTCCTCAAATTCACCCACCCCAAAATGGAGAAGTCCATTTTCAAATCCAGATCTTTTTTTCAAACCAATGTTTTCTCACTAAACCATAATTAATTCTTTTTTTCTAATAAGAGTAGGTGAATAGCACACCTACAGAAAACTAATACAACGAAGTGCACTCTTTAGTCTTGCTTCTGCAATGGTGGATATAAATGTAAGATTTAAATTGGGGGATCAAAAGTACTGGCATTTGTGGGTTTTCTATGTGTCATACTGAATAACACAGGGTTAGTATTCCATGACTTGGCAGGAGGCACACCAACATACAATTTTATGCAATATTTTAGTTTCTGAAGTTCTATATAATTGATTTTCTGTTATATTAAGGAATATGCTTCTATAAATGATTTTAGTGATTCGGTTTCCTTCCTGATTTTTCACATGAGGGATTCTGACTAGGAAACTTGGGAAGGCTTCACTCAGGAAGTAAAATTTCAGTTGGCGTTTTAGAATGTTTAATTGCTTGTATTTCCGACCTGGTACGTTAAATTTTTTGTCCCTTTCCGCAGGTCAAGCTCTGTAAATCAGAATTGTATAAAAACAAACAAATAAAAAATGGACAAAAATCTACCTTTAGTAGAACAAAAAAAGTTATTTTCAACATCAATATTTTAAACACATCTTTGATAAATGAAATAAGGGTATTCTATCATAAAAATATGAATCCTTGCATGCTGATTGCTCTTAAGAAAGTGGGGTCACATCTGTATTATTTGAGACTTTGAATATAAAGAGAACATTCAGATGAGGAATAAGACACTGAAGCAGATTTTTTTTTTTTCTGTATCAAAACTATACACCAACTTGTAAGTGGCTTCCATATAATTAGTTGAGGATTTATTTATCTATTTACATACTTATTTTGTATTAAAATCACAAATTAATCAGGATCCTTAATGGAAGCTAGTCTAGGCACATGGAATACAGCCTACAAAAGAGAAATAAAAGGGAGTAAAAAGTAAAAAGAAGACATTGATAGATTCTACTAAACTTAAAGCCCCTAAAAGTTTCTTTCCTGATGATGATCTGACTCTCTGGCCCATTTTGTTTCAGTAAGGGCTGAACCAAATTACCTCTACCTACCACCTCACTCTGATCTCAGGCTTGTGCTAATTTATGGTTTTTGTTTCTTCACTCTCAGATCTCCCTCTCTTGATGTCCCTAAACCTGGGCAGGTAACCTTATGCTAACTCCTAGCTGCATCCTTTGTACAATTTCATTTCAGGAGTCTTGACCTTGGCTTGTATCTAGACTTATTAAATCAATCCCAGTGAGATTGATAACGGAAATCTCATAGCAAAGAAAGGTACTTCTCTGCTATGATGTGTGTCCCTAACAATTTATTTGTTGTAAACTTGATCCCCAGTGCAATGTTGTTGGGTGGTAGGGCCAAATGGAATGTGCTTGAGTCAAGGGCGGACCATACGTTTGAATGGATTCATGCCCTTACTGCTGCCGTGGGTTCATATTCTTGGAAGTAGGTGTTCCCTTTCTCCCATGTGATACATTTGCCATGATATGATACAACAAGAAAGTCCTTACCAGATGCCTGCGCCTTGATTTTAGACTTCTGAGCCTCCAGAACTATGAGAAAAAATTTTTATGTTCTTTGTAAGTTACCTAGTCTCAGGTATCCTGTTATAGCAGCCCAAAATGAACTAAGACACTCTCTTTCCCTAATTGTTCCAATTCATCTGACAATTATATTTTGAATCCTCAAAGCATTCAGGCAAAGCTTTTCACATTTTCTTCATTAGTTGAAATATTTACTGTGTTACTAATATGATATAGAGTATAACAGGTATTCAATAAAAACTGGAAATTGGTTAGATTTTTAGGAACTTGTTTTTGATTACTATGCAGCAACCACTCTGATCAACATAGTCATTATTTTAGCATTTAACTAAATGTGTTAGTTTCCTTAAACCCTGAAGAGAAAGGTAGATATAAGTTTGAAAGTACACAGAACATGAAATCTAACTTCAAAGCATTTAAAGTCTATCAAGGGTAACAGCTGTGAAAACAAATCAAGTACAATTGAAAATTAAATTAAAAATGATAAAAGAAGTGAAATCAGAATATCATGAGTAGACAAATGAAAACATAGTTAATTTAGGGTTTTATGGTGTATTTAATCAAGAAAATGGCATTTTAGTTCAAACTTAGAGAATGAAAATCATTTAACAACAAAGTGTGAAGATGTTGAAATACATCATGCATCATGCATTCAGTAAGGGGCTAATTGGAACTGGGCAGAGGGCTTTAGGGGCTGTAGTAAGAAATATGTCAGAATTGAATGTCACCTCTGTGCTGACTCTTGAGCACACAAAGCATCGAGAATGAATGGCCTGCTTTGTGGGGTATATAGTACACCAGGGAGTATCTATTACATTGAACCCAGTCCTGTCCTTTTCTGGCACACCATAAATTGCAAACACTTGTAGAATAGAATTGTAACCCAGAAGCTCCCTTGAGATTGCTTGCTCCCTTTTCAAATGTGCAGGCTTTCCTAACTGACAAGGAAATCAGAAGTTTGGTCTCAGTCTTCAGCCTAGAAACTTTTTGGCACATCTTTGTACCAGGTAGGTCTTCCTGCTGTGCTGGCTCCTCTGCAGCTACGCTCTAGCATGACCTATCAACCCTTATGTAAACCCACAGAGCCCTTGCTAATCCACTACGCCACCTTTCCCTCTATGAATACAAGCTCAGAAAGGAATGGGCCAGAAAGGACCCCCTTCTTGCCATCATATTCCTTTGATCTCCATTAGAATTAATACTCCAGCCTGCACAAGCACATACAAATATATTTACTGAAGGAGTAGAGGAATTTTATAAAGGAATTTAAGGGTGGTTTTTAAACATCTCATCAGTAATAGCCCTAAAATGAAACAAATAATAATATTAGCCAGAAAATAAGTGCAGACTGTGAAAAATCTTTATTGAGCTTCATATACATAAATATGTCAGTAAAAAGTAAAGTAACAATAAAATTTTTATTTATTATTATATTTTGAGATGGAGTCTTGCTCTGTTGTTCAGGCTGGAGTGTAGTGGTGCCATCTCAGCTCACTGCAACTTCCACCTCCCAGGTTCAAGCAATTATCCTGCCTCAGCCTCCTGAATAGCTGGGACGACAGGTGCACACCATTACACTTGGCAAAATTTTTTCATTTTTAGTAGAGATGGGGTTTCGCCATGTTGGCCAGGCTGGTCTCAAACTCCTGACCTCAGCTGGTCTGCCCGCCTGGACTTCCCAAAGTGCTGGGATTATAGGCATGAGCCACTGCGCATGGCCAAAATTAACATTCTAGTACAAAAAAGAAATATACTACAAAGAAATATACAACAAATGAACATGTTAATTACATTAATATACACATTGTAAAATTCTATCTATATATATTGATTTGTCACAGTAATGAATAACATTACAATTTAGCACAATTAAATAAAAAATAAGAGCACAAGCAATTTTTTAAAAGAATGTTTCTATTTTAAAAATATTACTCAAAGTTAATAAAGTGTTTTTTGTCTTGTTTTGTTTTGTTTTTGAGACAGTCTCTCTCTGTTGCTCAGGCTGCAGTGCAGTGGTGCAATCTCAGCTCACTGCAACCTCTGCCTCCTGGGTTGAAACGATTCTCATGCCTCAGCCTCCTGAGTAGCTGGGACTGCAGGTATGCACCACCACACCCGGCTGATTTTTGTATTTTTAGTAGAGATGGGGTTTCAGCATGTTGGCCAGGTTGGTCTCAAGCTCCTGACCTCAAGTGATCCGCCCACCGTGGCCTCCCAATGTGCTGGGATTACAGGTGTGAGCCACTGTGCCTGGCCTTAAAGTTAATAAAGTGTTTTATGAGTAAACCAATATTTATATTTACCAAACAAAAATATTGCCCTTTGCAGTTTGCACCTGCTTCACTGTTTTAAATTTTAAACACAAATACAAACTCCAAGAGGTCACAATGAATGACAGGAATGAAGTAACATGTGTTCTGTTCCTTTGCCACTATGATCACTGTGCAGTCATTATTTACTTGTAATCTACCATTTAAATGCAGTGATATGTAGTACCACAGGGGTTGGAGACACAAACCACACTTGAAGTGAGCGTCAACCATTACATAGTATTAGGAAGTTACTCTCAAATATGAATCCCTGAAGCCAAGACTTTGTCTGTTAGGGGGCAACTGTATAAATAAGAATTCTCCAAATTAATGACCTTTTGGAATCCTTTGCTGAAGGATAAGTAATAACAATATGCTAATTTGAAGCCTATTATGTATTATTAATACTCAACAAGAACTTAGACTAACAAAATATTTTTTCACAAGGAATATTTTATCACTGATACTGTTTAGAATTGTCAAGTGCCTAGTAATAATTTTAAAAACTGACTTTTGGTGAGTTTTATTACTGTTTTAAAATTTTTACACCAAATGCTTCTCCTTATTAGCTGCACCCAGGGAGACATCCCCTATTGTCACTGCCCTAGCTAAACGGCTACTGAGCTGTAGAAATTTTGATATTCTCCTCAACTATTCAGAATAGAGCACAAGGGATATTGAGAGAACTTGAGATATGCACCTAGGAATATTAAGACTACATGTGCATATCAAGACTTGCAGCTGCTTTTCACCTGGGGAGTCAAGTGGATGCCACAGCACTTAGCTTGACTCAAGTCATTTGGAATGACTCCACCTGGAAAGCAGTTTGTGGAGGGGAGGAGACTCCAGGAGAAAAGGTAAAGATGTGTTACAGGAAACAAGAGATCAGGAAATCAGCCAGAGAGAATAACACCCATATTGGGGAAGAGTGCGGTGTGCAGATTCTCAGAAGGGGATCTCTAGAGAGATGCTCTATGGAAGACCGGGTATTTGTCTACCTACCATGACATGCCAGTCCCCAAAAAGGAATCACAAGCCACATTGGCTAAATAAAAATGCATTACTCTTTTCCTTCTTCTTTCCTGCCTCTCATCTCTCAAACTTGAAGAAGCCATAGGAATAGCATAGTACATGGGAGAGAAAGAGGAGAAAGACGAAAGTCAAAATTACAACCCATCCTTATCTTTTCTGCTGTTAATCCATTCTATGGATCAAACCTGGGCTCTAAAAATGGAATAATCTTAGAATATATTTAAAGTCACCGAGATTTTACTGATAATGAATCTGTTTCTTACACCTAAAAGTGATCTAAAATTATGACATTAGCCAAGTGCTGACAGATCTTAGGGAACCTATTTCAAAGCAATGAAAGAGAAAAATAAAGTGTGCACTGCTGAGCTCAGCCCATCAGCAAAACTGGCTACAGTATAATCCCACCCATAAACTAAACTAGTCTATCACTGAATGATGTAGGAGACTGACAAGCCTTATTTGATCCCTTAAGACCATTATACATCTTTGACTTTATTCATAATGCTTGCAGACATGCAAGATCTTCCTGCTTCGTTTCTTGATCTCTGCTCCACCAACAAAACCTCTTATTTTTTTTATTTGAATGAAGAACTTCCAGAGCTCTTAGAATCAGATTTGGAAAATATACAACTCTACAGTCTTCTAGCTCTATGCTCACCTCCTTAGTTATTCTGAAAGCTCCAGATCCCATGCAAAATGGCCTTTGGGGAGGGAAAAGAACACTGCATTCCTTTCTCTTCCCTTCCTCTTTCTACAGTGTCCTCCTTTCCCAATCCACCCCAGACTTAGGTGGGGAAGAGAGTCACTGCAGGTTCCCTTTGCAATCTGTTTTCTTCAGTACAAACTTCTTTAGGGGCTTAGGTTCATTGCCAGGCTTGCTCCATCAGACAGCTGACGCTAAGCACTCAGCCCACTTTCTCTTCCCTGCTTATTAGCACTTTGCCTATGCTCCTGTTAGTAATTCCCTTTCCTATTTTGTGACACCTGGAGTGTTTTCAATTATCTCAAGGAGTATCATGTAATTCTCAAAAATTCTGTAAGCCAAATCAAACTTTAAATCACTTTAAATAACAAAACTATGCTTTACAGCATTATAATGGGGGTAATATACTATTCATACAGTTTGGGGGGCGTAATGACCCAAGAGTGGATACTGACTTTTTCATATTGTTGTTTCTTCCACTTTAACAAAAAAGCTCACAATGTGTGATGAGCACATTCAAATGTTGCAGGGAGGGGTCTGGAAGATGTTTTCAGGGCTGAGAAGATGAGTGACAACAGAGTGAGTACAGATAGAGCCAGAAAGGATCAATAAGACCTTTGTCAAATAACGGAAACTCTTTCAAGATTAGATATAAACTTGCTGCCCCATAACTTTTTAAACTTAGCACTTTATACTTATGAGGTGCTGTTGTAGGGACTCTGTGGACATTATTTTATTTAAAATGTACAACAACCTTATGATGCATACATAATCATTATCCTTACTTACTGGAGAAGCAGGCTTAGAATAGCAAACCTTAGTAATAGTAAATACTGAATCCTGACCCTAGAGATCTTTCCACAATATGATACCTTTTTTAAAACAACAAAGTAAAAATATTTCTGGTGAGCCTATCTTCCTTAGTAGGGAGTGGGGGGGATTGTATAGCTTATAGCTACATATTTAGCAGCTTCTATATATCAGGAACTTTAGCTATGCAATTTCTGAGCATCTCAACTGTCCTGTAGTGAAGTAAGAGTGTGATGGGTGTGATGGAGCCAGCTTACACCAGCTAGTGAGAGTTGATTGTTATATTTTCAGAACTTTTTGAGCCACTTAATAAACATTATCCTTATTAAAAATTAAATTATATAAACTCACATTAAAAATAAATTGCATTAAGAACACAGGTAATAAATTTTTAAAACCAATACTTCCTAATTATTTTAGGACATTTTATATAAATTATGCTCTTGAGTCTCCTTATACTTTTTGTATACATGTAGTGGAAACATGCAATGGTGTGCTACTGCACTTCTCTTCCTAAATCCATGTTTAGTGACATCGCATAGGGAGCTTCAAAGTGGCCATGGCAAGAGTCTTTATATCATAGAAATCAACCATACTAAAAAGAGCTTGATATACCTTAGCCTAATTTCTTTAAAACAGGAAACAGCTGACCATTTCTTGCTTCTATGTGTCAGTAGCTATTATACCATGAATAGGACAAAAAATTTAGAAAACATTCTTTCAGTATTTGATAACTATTATTAGATTCAACAAAGAATTCATTGACATCATTGATGAATGAGTGAAATTCTAGCATGTCTTCACTGTTTCATTTTTGTCTTACTCATTAACATAAATAAAACTATCAACCAATATTCACATCAGAACTACATTCACTTGTCAATGACATGAAGAGTTTCTTTGCTGAATTGGATAGTAATCAAGCATTTATTCATAGTCTGATATTGTGATGCTGTTGTTGGATTATAAAAATGATAGTGGATTTATAACGAAATGGCAAATCACATGGAAATTACTATGGTTAGGTGCACTTTGCAAAAAAATAATATTGCATATCTTATTATTTGTAAAGTATCTATATCAAAAATTTATAATAAAGTTAAATAGGTATAAATATGGAAACACTTTCCAGAAAGAGTCAATCGTTAATTATTTACCAGCACACCACTGGTATGAGTATTATTACTTGCATCTTACAGAGTAGGAGACTGGGGCTCAGTAACTGTACTTACCTGCCCAAGGTTGAACCACTGGTAAGTGCAAGAGTTATGACTGACTAGAACTCAGGATTGCCTGAATAAAACATACTCCTTTCTTCAGAGTTTTAACTTAGGGTTGATACCTAAATTTGTTATGATGACCTTGCTTTCACTTTTAGGTTTGAGTCTGCAAGGCCAGTTAGAATTGCTTTGTCTCTCTCCTCTTCCAGATTGCAGGTGTTCAACTTCAGGTGAAAGGCAGTTGTCACCTCATATAGGTGGGTTCGGATGTTTGACTCTCCTTTTGTGCCCTGTCCTCACCATCACCATCAGGACAGGGGAGAATGAAATGACTGTGTGAAAAGGAATTAGATGCTAAAATAAGGAGAGATTGATGTTCAAATCTTCATTTGACTGTATAATGTATAATTTTTAAACTTCAATTTCCTGCCTCTTAGTATTATTGTCTTAAACATCACATGTGAAAGCCCTTTACATACAGCTGGGTACAAGTAAGAGGAGCCACAAATTCAGATGCTTCAAGAGACTAAGAGAATGAAACTGACATAATATCGAGTAACATTAAGTAGTGGGGATAGGGTGGACTGGAGAGTTTATCATTGTGACTTCCAAATTAACTTCCCTGAATAACAGATTGAAGCTAGAGTCTTTTGTGACTGATGTAAGCCCAAGAAGATAGCAAAGTAGATGTGTTTTGAAAGATACATAATTTAGGGAAGGATCCTAAAAGAGTACAAAAACCTAAGTGGGAATTAGTGCCATTGAAATGTCCAAACAGTCATTAAATTAGTGAGGCTTTTTCCACTAAACTTGGAAAGAATGGTCTCGTTCTGTTGTATATTTTTAAATTGACCAGGGCTCTTTTAGGTCTTACATTTCTAACTCTACAACTCTGTCATCTTTCTGCTTCTACAGGCTTCCCGTATAACCTAATCATCACTGAAGCAACAAATAGTGGTCCATTTACTACCTCTATTTACCAGTGACAGAAACCCCAGTTATTATTTCACAGTCTCTGTATGGCTCCCCTATTGCTTCCTCTGCTAATGTTTCAAAAAAGAGCATTGAAAAAAATCTTATAATATGCTAACCTATGTTCAAACTGTGTTAACTTTTCAAAATAGGGACTCCATAGATCCTAAGAATTTCATTAAAAATTGTAAGTATGTAAAACTTGACATGCATATAAAAGTACTAAAATATATCCATATTGTTTTAAAATGATAATAAAATAAATGCTTTGGACTTTATTCTGGGTTTTTTTTTTTTTTGGCCAGGATGGAGGAAAAAGAACAAGATTTGTACTCCTGCCTGAAACAATCACACCCCACCCCCCACAACACACACGATAAAACATATGGAAAAAAATGGTTTTCAAGAAACTGGACATCAGGAAATGAAGGGCTATGATCTGTGAGGAACAGGAACTGAATGAGGCAAGACATAAACTTATCCCAGCGTAGTGTTTTGAGAGAGTGTCTAGGCCATAACACAAGAAGGCAGAAGCAGGATACGTAGGGAGAACTCCCTGGGTTGGGAAGACAGAGATGAAAGTCTGGGGAAAGCAAGGCAGCTAGAGTTCTTAGGATAGAGCACCAGAGAGCACTTTAAACAAATAGAAAAGAAAATTTAAAAAATAATACATGCCACCTACAGTGGTGTCAAATAACATCCAATGATTAGTAATACATCTAAAGAAAAATTTAGTGTACTTCTGTAAACTAATATGTATTCACTTTAAACTAATATATATTATTGAGAAAAATTTAAAGAAGATACAAATAAAATTGAGAAATATTCCACATTAATTGAATGGAAGACTTAATATTGTTAAGATGTCAATCACCACCACCAAAAGGACTAAAAAAATAAAAAGAAAAAAAAATAGATACTTCTAAGTGTTAGTGAGCATGTAGAGCAATTAAAACTCATGCACTGCTGATGAGAATATAAATGATTAAACAACTTTGGAAAAATGTTTGGCAATATCTACTAAAGCTGATCATATACATGCCCTATTATCTAGCAATAATATTTAGATACACGTTTAACTAAATTGCATACATATGTTCACTAGAAAACATGTATAGTAATGTTATAGGCTCTATTCACAACAGCTGAAAATCAGAACTATTCACATGCCTATCAACAGTAGAATATACAAATAAATTGGAATGTACTTCCACAATGGAATCCCACCCAGCAACGAGAATGGATAATCTAAAAATATATGCTAGCCAGGCGCAGTAGCTCACACTTGTAATCCCAGCACTTCGGGAGGCTGAGGTGGGAGGATCACGAGGTCAAGAGATGGAGACCATCCTGGCCAACATGGTGAAACCCTGTCTCTACTAAAAATACAAAAAAAATTAGCTGGGCGGGGTGACACGTGCCCGTAGTCCCACCTACTCGGGAGGCTGGGCAGGAGGATTGCTTGAACCCGGGTGGTGGAGGTTGCAGTGACCTGAGATTGCACCACTGCACTCCAGCCTGGCGACAGAGCGAGACTCCGTCTCAAAAAACAAAACAAAACAAAAAATATATATGTGCTACAAAATGGATAAATTGCACACCCGTAAGGTTGAGTGATGGAAACAAAACACAATATAAAACATACTATGTGATTTCATTCCTTTCAATACATTTACAAAATTAGTCTAGACAGTTACCTTGGGTGTAAGTGATTACAAGGGAACGTAAGTATTCTGGGTGCTGATGGTGTTGCTAGGTATGGGTTATATGGGTCCTCTCAATTGTGAAAATTCATAAAACTATACATTTTAAATATGTGCATTTTTTTCTGTATGTATATGTTAATAAAAAGTTTTTTTAAGTATTTGATATCTGAAGTGTCAGCTTCATAATACTCCGTAGAAAATGCTATATCTTGGAAACTCTAAAACTATAAAATGTTTTATAAACAGAGAACAAAACTAAATAAAGCTAACACAGTCCCCTAAAAAGCAGCAGTTTTAAATCAATTGCTATAATGGTTGCTATATTGACAAATATAATTTCACAAATCTACCTTAGTTTTTTGACAGCCCGTTTTCTCTTTTCAAAATTGTTTCTTTTCTAGCTATAAACTAATACATACTTACTGTGGAGAATTCAAGAAATAATTATGGAAAGGTAAAGGGAAGATTATAGAAATCACTTGTTGTGCACATGTACCCTAGAAATTAAAGTATAAATAAAAAAGAAATCACTTGTTTTAAACATAATAGTTTGTCATATATCCTTTCAAATATATAAGAGTGTGTGTAATTAAATTGTCTATATTTATAAATATATACAGTTCTCGTGTTCCCTCCATATATTAGATAACATATTCTGTATTTCATTTATGTGCTGCTTTTTTATACTAACCATTACGATATGAGTATTTAAATGTAATTTTAAAAACTTCCTAAACACAATTTGAATGGGTCTAAATAATCCATGATATGAATATGCTAAATTGCTGTTATTCATCTTATTATTTGTATTAACTTTCTTCCAAATGTTTCATTATAAGGAACACTGCAGTGAACATCTTTGCACATATATCTTTATTACTACTGTTTACTTAGAATAAATTTATCAAAGACAAATTGTTAAGTTAAAATATGTGATTTGTTCAAGACGCTTATACACATGCATATACACACACATATATATCTGCATATATGTGTGTATATATATAAATTATTTTGGAAGAATTGGGACCAGCATGCATTCTCAGTAATTATATGAGAATTATAGTTTCCCTGAACCTTTACTAAAAATAAACTTTTTTGCATTTGTTGTTTCCATGTTGGCAATAATTATTTGGTAGACAAAAAGTATGTGTGCGTTTTAATTTTTCTTGTTTTTTAATGAAAATAAATGTATTTCAGTCATTTGCATTTTTTTAAGCATTGTGTATTAAGGTGAGCTAATATCAAGTAAAGTCTGAAATAAAGAAGGTTTCTTTATCACCCTGTCCAGTAGGTGTTAAGTTGGCAGGTGGACACAAGCTGTTTGAGAGACCCAGGCTCTACCACCCCCTAAAGATTTATTATTGAGATTGGGTCATACCACACAGGAAGAATAGGAAAGAAGGAGAGAGGGGAAGGTACAGTATGTGGACCCTCTGAAAAGCCCTGGCCTTGAAGTGGAACATCATTTCTGTTTCTATTCTACTGGAGATGACTTAGATATGTGGCCATGAGGTAGGCTGGGAGTGAGTCTAGCCATGTGCCAGACTACATTTCTGTCACTACTGAAGAAAAAGAGGGAAATTTTGTTGGCCAGCTGGCACTCTCTGCGATGATGTCCTTTGTTCACCTTAATGGGTAGATTTAGTGAGTTTTCTCCATGAAATCTTTATATATAAATGACAACAAAATTGCTGTATATGTTACATATATGTTTTCTGATTTACCCTGCTTTTTCTCTGAATTGGAATAATAACACAGAATTCTTTACTTCTTGTAATGAAAATATAAATTATTTCCTTTGAGTGTTCTTGCATTCCTTTTATATGTAGAATTTAATTTTCCATCTCAAGATCAGTAAAAGAACCTTTCATATTGTCTTTCTTTTTCCTAATAGATTTATGTCTTCTAATTAACTTTTAATATCTTTATAATCCATTTTGATAAAGCAGTATCACTGATAAGCGATCATTTAACTATACACATATTTAGCATAGTTTCCTAAACAATTCTTCTCCCAAATATTTTATGATACCGTGTTTATCACACACTAATTTTCTACATATGCCTTGTCTATTTCTGAGCTATCTAGTCTGATCTTTTTGAGCTTGTACATCTTCTCTCAGAACAACATGTTTTTAATTAATGAGGTTTTTTATTTTTATATCTGTTAATACATTTCCCACTTGTGACAATTTTTCCCCAATTTGTCAGAATAAACTTGAAATCACCTTATAAGTTTCCAAAACATATTAATATCTCTGTCATGTATCTATCTATCCATCTATTTCCTCATTTACATTCTTATTGAACTGCATTCAACATTAAAATTGGTTTGAATATTAAGATATTCAAGCTTTGGGCCGGGCGCGGTGGCTCAAGCCTGTAATCCCAGCACTTTGGGAGGCCGAGGCGGGCGGATCACAAGGTCAGGAGATCGAGACCACAGTGAAACCCCGTCTCTACTAAAAATACAAAAAATTAGCCGGGCGCGGTGGCGGGCGCCTGTAGTCCCAGCTACTCAGGAGGCTGAGGCAGGAGAATGGCGTGAACCCGGGAGGCGGAGCTTGCAGTGAGCCGAGATCGCGCCACTGCACTCCAGCCTGGGCAACAGCGTGAGACTCCGTCTCAAAAAAAAAAAAAAAAAAAAAAAGATATTCAAGCTTTTTAAATCAGAAACATAATGTCTTTCATTTATTCAAGTTTTTAGGGTTTTTTTCTTTTTAAATGTCACTTGGTAAAGACTTTGTGTTTTTTCTTTAACTTTGCATGAGAGGAGGGTCTCCTGTTGCTCACAGCAAAAATTAATAGCCACAAGTAATTAGATAAAACATTAAACACTTGTTGACCCTCTGTGATGCTTCTATCACTGTGCTGGCTTGGGGGATTACCAAAAGTGAAAAAAAGTGTAGTTGCTGTCCTGAAAAGATTTCCAGTTAAAGAAAATATATAAGTACATTATTATTATGTAACATGTATAAGATCGCCTAAAAACAAAAAAGATGCATTTAGAAACCTTTTTGGAGAATTCTTCATAAACTTCCCTTCCCATTTCTTTACATGCAAACTAGTTCATTCAGCAAGCACTTTTGAGTGTCTACGGGAGACTCTGTTGCATTCCTTCTTTGATGGTCACTAGAAGTAAAACATAGCCTCTGTCCCTGTTTAGCACATAACCAGCAAATGAACATGATTAAGGTATCTACAGCAATGTTAACTCCTTTGGAAATGGCACAAATAGCTCCACATTTGATAATTACAAATCTATCCATCATAAATATCAACTGGTAAAAGTTGAGTACTTCTAATAAAGAGAGAAGTTAGGGGTGGTAAATATTCTTCAGATATACTCTTTAAAATGTGTTTTGTTTTTAGCCTCCATAATTTTTTTCAATAATTTTTTATCTGATGATTTTAAAAATTGAATTAATTTTTAGATTTTCATTGTATCCAATCATTTTTCCCTTTCCCATAATAAGAAAGTGCCGTTCTTCCCCTTTTTGATAAACTTGATAAACTGTGGGTGGTGGAGAAAATGCAAGCAAATATCTGAAAATAGTGTAAGGTGGTTGGAAAAAAGGTTGGGTGTGGGGGTGGGGCGGAGATAAAAGGAGGAGGTTACAGAGCCTCTCATGGCATGGACCCGGTCTGAACCTCTTGAGAAGCATTTGGCATCGCTCACTTGTGCTGACGCTTGCTCACAAAGGAGGGAAGTTTCATTTCACTCCCACTCACATGCTCTAGTTTCATATCTGAAACCGTGCCTGATAGGATGTGATTAGATGCAGTCTCAAGACAGTGAGTTACCTCTTTAATGCGATTCCTCATCTGGAGCTTTTTTACAGAGCGTGTACTGAGAAACATTGGTCATTTCTGTAAGTTGTCTCTAAAATGTTGCTTATTGCACAAAATAAATAAATTGTTTTATTCAAGAGGCTTTCCTGGTTAAAACCAACATTTCTGTCGCCAATAATGAACAAAAATATATCAACATTTTAAAAGGAGATAGTATTACTCACATTTTTTATTTAGAATTAATATTTAAAGTTTTTTTTTCCTTTCTAAAATGTTGGAAATATTCTTTAAGAAATTCACACTCATGCCTAGTTTCTTAAATTAATATTATAGTTTTTAAAGAGCAGGTCCTGCTGCTTAATAGGTCTCTGATCTGATCCATAGCACTGACTCCCAACCTGGAACCTAGTAGGTGCTCAACAAACATGGAATTGCATGCCCAGATTGTCTTAGTCTCTCAATCTAGAGCTTTCCCTTACAGCTTTAAGTTAACTCTAAAAACCAGGGAATAAGGAATCATTTTCAACTGTCTCATGTAAATTTTTACATCTTTAATAGTTATAGTAGAATTCTAAAGTACAATTTTTAATCTTTAATGTAATATGCTATCTATACGACTATAAAAGTCTGCAGATAATATATTCCCTACAGTCTGTGACATTAATATGGTCTCTTTAGCCCCTGTCACGGTCCATTTAGAGTTTCCTACAGGGAAAAGATGTAGATATTTTCTATTTCCTACTCTATCTCTCTAAGAACATGACAGTGCATAATAATGATGATATTAGTACTTGTGAAATAGCCATCAGTTCTAAAGGGATCAGTAGCCAGGGAAAAAGAGTCTCTAAATGAGTTGTAATGGAGATCATGAACAGTAAATTAAAATAAAGGAAAGCAAACAATCGAAACCCTTCCACAACGATCTCCAAAGGTAGGAAACTGCAATGAACTGATTTTAATTGATTTCCCTCTTTAAATGTTCAATTTTGAAAGGGAGTATTCCAAAATGAAAAAAAAAATACATAAAGAAAGGAAATAGAAAGCAAGTTAGATGTATATTATGCCTACAGATTTCAGATCTGAGACGGCAAGTTAAGATATGGAATTGCCCATGTATATTTTTAACAGAGTTAAAAGACTGGGGACCCGACAAAGGCCATCAGGTTGCACTAGCACTACCTCCTCTGTCAGCCTTCAGCTACTTTACCTTCTTTTGCCATCATTCGTTTTTGACTTTTGTCCTTTGCCTCTCACTCAGCTTCCTTATGGCATTTCCTGTTTAACCACTCACATGAAACCATAGCTGCATCCCTTCCAGTAAGCCACTACCTTCTTGTGGAACACATCTAACACTTGCTCATTCTTTGTTTCTTGCATGACTCTTGAATGTCTCTGGTTTTTGTCCTGACATGCTTCTTGTCACTGTGTCAACACACAGATGACCCAATCATCATGCAGGTAACATTTAAAGACCAAAGCATTTTATATATAATCTATCTAAGAAATCACGAAAGTCTCTTATTCATTTTTAAAGGTCATCTACATTCCTTTGTACTTTTAACAGGTTAATTTATCTTCAAAATATGTATAATAGAATCATGTTATATGGGAAGTGAGATTTTACCCTATTTGCAAGGTAGCATGTTAGCCTGGTACAGTTTCATGGATGCTGGAAGAAGACATGAGACTCCCAGGTCAGAAATAAAGAACTTTATTACTCTTAGCAATAGCAGTAGCCAAAATATCACCATCTATGTTAGTTTCCTGAGCCCTGATTTCCACAGGGTTATGTGAAGAAGACTGGGTGATGCTTGTCCATGCAGGGGGTTGTGTTACAGAAGAGAACTCCAAAGTTAGGGAACTTCAATTTTTTTTTCAATTGATATTATGATTGTCCTTTGCTGTGGAGGAAGAGACTATATTTAATACACTGGATAGTAAGCACATGTGCTGTTTAATCTGGAGGAAGACACCATCTCTATCTTTCAAGACTGTTCTCAATACAAACATTTGTGGAAAGACAGTCTAGGACAAAGGCAGTTAGTGCCGCCACTTATAAGCAATCAGAAATATGAAAGACCTGTAAAATATTGTTTGCTAACAGTAGGGCTAAGAGTAGAGCACATGGAAGAGGACTGCCCTGGGTGCAGGCAAGACAGATATTCAGCATCTTCAATAGTATCAGTGATCAATGCTCTTTCCTGAAAACAAAATACAACAAAACAAGTGGGTTTTTTTTTGCTCTAATTTTACATTTGTTTCAATTACAGTTGAGTTTGAATAACATATGAGTAATATTCAAATTAGAACATTTTATTATTTATCCTTAAATACAAATAACATGTATATCAGAGTTAATTTGGGGAAACTTTCAGTTATACAGTAAGTGTTCCAACACACAAGACTTTACAGAGTAAGTTTGCAAAAGGATACAAATAATTCAGCATAATTCAAGCTCACTTTGGGTGCTTGTAAGTCCAACCCATGAAGGACAATGAATTTCTGAGTTAAAATAATTAAAAGCACAAGGATCATAGAGACAAAGAGATACAACTTGAGTTAATTCAATTCTGCCATGCTGTGTGACTGTTTGGAAGATTTTAACTGTGTTTAATTTTTTTTTTCCATTGCACAGACATTTGAAAGCTAATACAATTAATCCTGGGGAGAAGCACACGTTGGAATTTCAAGAATTTATTATGAATAAAATTTTTACAAATCTCTGTCAAATGTATCCTTATGTTTAAAACTTTTCCTAATAATTGGAATATCTGTTGTTTAATGAAAATGAAACTTTTTAAAAATTAAAATTAATAAGTGTTAACTAATGAAGTATAAGATGGATTGAATTTACATATAGTATCTATTGAGCACGTATGTGCACAAAAAAGAGACAACTGTCACAAAATCATTGACAAATTTATAAAACTGTCTTGAAACAGAAACTGTAATTTTATTATTCTTTGCTGTGACAACCCAATATTTAGGTACAAGATTTTTCTCCTTTTTCAAAAGATTTATTAGTGTAATTGAACAGTATCAAACCATTAGTTTTTTCCTTTTTGTACTTTTATAGTTTTTTGTAGTTAAAAATTTTACTGGCATGATTATATATATGAAGTTAAATAGAAAATCTTACTTATTTTCTGGCCATTAATATTGTTTATTTTATTTTATGATTATTACTGAGCATAGTTTGCTGTATGAGAGAAAGAGATGATAAAGCAAACAAGCAAATAAAACTATCTTCCCCGGGTGTCAAACGTGCTACTGTAGGGCCATCAACAATGAGCCAGCACAAAGATTATGACTAACTACTAGTCTGAATAAACATAACTGCGTCTTCAGTATTAACAAAATCTAAAGTGACTGAAAATCATAGGACTGATTGGGCGTGTTGTTAGGAGAGCCATCCTCCAGAGTAAAACAGGAATTCTGCAGCACACAGATAGTACAGCTACTGGGATGATCTAACTGTTTCTTTTTCATACCTCAATAAGTCAAAGCTCCTCATTGTACCAGTTATGTTCTACTTTCTTGTTCCAGCTATCATGCAAGAGTCCTTGAAACAATCTTGGTTACAAACTACAACCTTGGTTACATCAATTGCCTAGCCCTTAGTGTGTTGTACCTATATATTTTATTAATATATTAATAAAATTACTTGATACCACAATTTCAATATGCAATTATTATACCCATTTTATAGCTTGAATTATTTCATCAAGCACACTTACCTTAAGAAGTTGATCCAGAAGTAAAACTTTTCTAAAGAGTTCACCCCAATCCCTCAGAAATATGCACTGTAGCTTCTAATCACACATTAAAATAGCTAAGGTAGCTGAGGTAGAGTAGAATTCACTAAACTAGTGTAAACAGATAAGTATATAAATAGATAAATGATATAACTGGGATATTGTATGTCTTCATAGTACCTATATTCATTATTAGAAAAATATTACTACAGAAGAAGTGAAATTGTCCTTACTATAGAGACATGTTATAGAGACATGCACTTATATGCATCAGTTTAGCGAGAAAAGCAAGATCACACATAGATTTCTTCTCCAATCAATTTCCCTAAGTATAATGTTTTATGTAGTCTTTGGCTTATAGATATTTTTGTTTCTTTTGTCATATAAAAATTCATGAAATATATAGGCAACTAAATTTTCATAAGTATGACAGTTTTAAGCTTCTAGTAAATAAATTCAGTAATCATGCTATATCAAATTTAATGAAGTATTGCAATTCTTATCTCTTTACTGTAGTATGAAATTTAGCCCCACATGATGGGGTTGAGGGGTCTGGATTGATTTGCTGCCTCTTCTGTTCCTCTTTAATGAAAATGAAAATGTAGGTATTTTCTTCAAGTGACTGAGAATTGCAAAGAAAGATACAAAATACCTGAAAATATCGACAGGTCCTAGAAGAAAACATTAGCAATTCAATATGTCTTCCCAATGGACAGAAAACTCAATAAGAAAAAGAGTGGTTCCACATATTATTCTATCAGACTCCTCTTGTATTTTGTTTTTAATTACATCATTTAAACTGAGGTAAAAATAACCCAGTAATACAAGGGAAATGGGAATGATTAGAAACCCTAAGATGGGAGACAACACTGCTGAAATTCTTCAGTGAGCAAAGAATAGCTCTAGATATAAGTGAAGTCTTAAAGATAATCTCTACTTTGTAAGAAATTTATCACAGTATTTTAAAGCCCTTCTTGCCTTAAATTCTATCTCTTTACAATGGCATAAAGGAAGCAATATTAAGAACGAACTATATCTGTAGTCAGTCTTGAGGCTAGACAATCATCAATGCTACATTTGCCAGGCATCTCTCAGAACCTTTTCAGAGGTTCCAAACTGTCAGGCAAAGATGTAATTCTCCAAGGGAAGTGGACAGGAGAGGAGAAATATCACCAGTCTCTCACCCTTATTAATGCCTGTGCAGACCAGGGTCCTGTTAGAATATTCCAATAATCTAACTTATTTAGAGCACTCCTTTCTAACAGTTTCTCTTTCTCTGGGACACACACATCCAACACACACACACAACTGATAGGGAGGAAGAAAAACGTTTTCTAGATCCACAAAAGTTCAGGCTAGATACATGACTCCAGGTTATTTGTATACAACTCCAAAGCCACTTCTTTAGACCACTTGGAAATATGGTTGCCTGCAGAGTGTCTGTCACAGGCTGAATTGTGTTTCATACAAAATTCCTAAGTAGAATGTGGAAGCCCTAACCCCCAGGATCTCAGCATGTGACTGTATTTGGGATCTTTAAAGAGTATTGAAAGAGGTAATTAAACTAAAAGGAGGTCACTGGGGTGGGCCCCTTCAACATGACTGTTATTCTTGTAAGTAGAGGAAATGAGAATACAGATACACCCAGAGAAAAGGACATGGGAAGACACAGGAAGAAGATGGCCATCTAGAAGCTGAGAGGAAAAGTCTCAGAAAAAAACAATCTAGCAACACCTTGATCTTGAACTTCTAGCCTCCAAAATGGTGAGAAAATGAATTTCTGTTGTTTAAGCCACCCAGGCAATGGTACTGTGTTATGGCAGCCCTGACAAACTAATGCAGTGTCTATGAACCCCTACTGAGGTTCCGGAATGCCATGGCAGTAGACTGAATTCACAAGTTCATTCACCAATGTTTTTGGAGAACTTGACATGCACTGTGCTAATATTTCCGGCTACACAGATGAATGCGAGACCAAGCTCTTTAACGTCACTGCCTTTCTAAATTTGCATGGGAGAAGCATGCTGCCACACTGATATCAGTGAAAAACCCAGGGCTTTGAGTCCAAATGACTGATTTGCCCAGATCACTGGCTTCCATCTCCTCTATGTTCTGAACCTTCTTCCCCTAATCCCTCGTTTGAATTATCCATAACCACAAGCAGCAACACTGAAAGCTTTCTGACCTTTAAAGAAGCATCTGAACAGATGTTCACCTCACTAATAAACAGGGAAATGCAAATGGAATAAAACAATGAGATGCGATGTTTCACCCTTCAGATTTACATACTTGGAAGGTGCAGGCTATGTTTAAATTATCTGAAGAAGTATTCTCAGAATATATCAATGCGATACGAGGATTACTTGAGATATTATAAATGATACACAAAGAATGAACAACTTTATTTTGCAAACTGTAAGTTAAACAAAGAAAACAGATATTTTACTGCACTACGCCTCAGGCTCTTTAATCACAAATGCGCCTCAAGAATCTCTAATGCAGCAGTAATCAGTGTTTGCTACACATTAAAATCACCTGGGGTTTTTTTTTAAATTAAAAAAAAATCTGATGCCTTGGTCTGACCCCCAGAAGTTCTGACTTAATTGGTATGATGTATAGCACGAACATTCAGATTTTTTAAGCTTTTCTATGTGACTTTAATGTGCAGCCAAATCTGGGAAGCTCTATATTCTATAAATAAAAGAGAAAGAATGGTGAGTTTCCCCAAATTAGTTAACCATACAGGTTTTGGAGTTTCTGTTGTTGGCTTCTTTACCAATCACCAACCAGCACCTCTAGAGGCCATCACTCTATCAGGCCAGCAGCTTCTACATGGTGCAGTATGTGAGAGAAACAGTGGATCCCATGGTCCTGTAGTGGTCCTATGGGTCCTGTGGTTTTATGCAGTGTTAGACAGTTTCCTATATTTTTGAATTGAACACTCTGTAAGCTTGAATAGTAGTGGTGTTTGAGTCCTAAAGGCAGGAAACCAAACAGATTGCTGATATATTCATTAATTTTAGTCAAGATGAATTGCTGTCTATAGGAGAGTAGAAGAGATTCAATAACATCAACTTTCTACTAAGTGGCTGGCTGGTGTTCTCAAAGGATGGTGCCATTATCAGGAGCTTGGGATGGTCAGTGTTGCTTGGCAAACTGAACACTTGACAGCAGCAGCAACTGTTGTCAGCTTAAGTGCCTGAGAGTTTGTCTTACTCTATTTTTTCTGCTATAACAAAATACGTTAGAGTGGATAATTTATAAAACACCAAAATTTATTTCTTACAGTTCTGGAAGCTGAGAAGTCCAAAGTGAAAATATCAGCAAATTCAGTGCCTGGTTAGGGCTGCTCACTGCTTGCAAGATGGTACCTTGTTGCTGTGTCCTCACATGGCAGACAGCAGAAGGGCAAGAAAATACTCCCTGTAACATTGGGCCCTTTTATAAGGATGCTAATCCTATTCATGATAATAGGTTCCATTCAGGATGGAGGTGATTTAAGCACCTCCCAAAAGCCATATCTCTTAATACTTTTGCATTGGGAATTAAGTTTCAACATGAATTTTGGAAGACACACTATCATTTATACCATAATAGAGTAGTACAATTGGATAGCCTTTATCCCTGCACCACAATACTCTCTTTATGCTCCTATGGGGCCAACACTGGGGTAGCTGTAACAGAGATTGTATGACAACTAGCTGACTCATTACACACTTTTGGAGATAACGTGTCTCTGGTATTTGTTAATAAATAATGCAAAGATCTTCACACTTGGTGCCTCTTGCTTTGTTTGTGCTCAATAGTAGATACAATACTTCTGTGCCATAAAAGATTGCTACAAGGCCCATGCAACCCTGTAGAATCTAGCTCATAATGAACAGTTAAGGACCATGGTTACTTATTCCATGGCCAGGGATGCTGTTTCTATCAGGATGCAATAGCAGGCTGGGAGCATTTTTGAATAGTTTTACATTTTCTGCTGCACATGACATGGTTTTGCTCCAAAACTCTTGGGTTCTATCTTGTGATTCTAATATCTGGGCTTGCCATGAACTCCACTGTGGCATCTTTTCCCACCATGGTTACCTTTAATGGCATGAGATCTGCTAGGTCACAAAGGTCTATGTGACAGGAACATCTGGACTACAACCATTAACTCCTAGATCCCTTTTCTCCTCTGGGCCCTCCTCAAAGCTAGACCTCTATGTCACTCAGTAAATGGGTCTAAGCACCACTCCTGTGTGAGTAATATGCCCCCTCCAGAATTTGAGAATACAAGGAAGCCTCTAGGGCATTATGCTACCTTCTTAGCTGTGAGAAGTGAGAGATGTAGTATGTTCCTGAATTTGTAGAAGCATATCTTAGCATGTCCTACATTACTAAAGACCACAAATTTCACTGACTTTTCACAGATCTATGACACTTTGAAGACTTTATCTTCAACCTTCTGGAGCACATAGTTTTCTGTTCTCATTAATATGAAGTCATTAATATTAGACTAGCGTGACATTCAATGGAATGTCCAGATGGTCCAGATACCTTTGGATTATAAAACGACATAGCATGGAAGACATAACAGAGCCCTACAGCCAAGAATCTAGGTGTTTATTCCTGTCCATCTCATGTAAATGTAAACTGTTTCTGGTCTTTCCTCTTAGCAGAGATGGAAAATGCATTCCATTCACTAGATCAGGGTTTCTTAATATTAGCACAATTGATATTTGGACTGGACATTATTTGTCATGGGTGTTTGTCCTGTGCGTTATATGATGTTTAGCAGCATCTCTGGCTTCTACCTACTGGATGCCCACAGCACCATATCAGTCATGACAGTAAAAGAAAAAAAAATCATCATCAGTTGAGAATTATTGCAGTCACTGAATAGCCATATTTAAACCCAAAGCTCTATTAATCTGTTCTAGCAAAGCTATCATATCTAGCACAGCAGGTATAAATGATACTATTTGTTTGGCTAAGTTTGTAGTATTCCACTGCTACCCTCTAGTATTTATGTCATTTACACAGGGGACAGCTGGTGAATTAGTGAAGATATGATGGCAAATCCCTTCCTTGTATATTAAGGTCCTTATGGGAGGCACTAATTCCTGATGTCTCCTCAGGATGCAATGCTGTTTTTGATTTACTATCTTGATTTGGGGAGTGGGGATGGGGCAGTACTTTGGGAGGCTGAGGCAGGAAGATTACCTGAAGTCAGGAGTTTGAGACTAGCCTGGCCAACATGGTGAACTCCTGTCTCTACTAAAAATACAAAAATTAGCTTGGCCTGGTGGTGGGCACCTGTAATCCCAGCTACTCGGGAGGCTGAGACAGGAGAATTGTCTGAACCCAGGAAGCGGAGGGGTTGCAGTGAGCTGAGTTTGTGCCATTGCACTCCAGCCTGAGTGATAAGAGTGGAACTCTGTCTCAAAAAAAAAGTTTCTACCTGGCTCCTGTGATAGTTCTTACTCCACAGGTCAAAGAACCAGTGTGAGTTTCTGTAACTACAAAATATGTCCACTGTAAAATACATTGACAAACCAGGAAAATGATCCCTGAGTAGGTGGGTGGATATAGACAGCCCACCGTGAGCTGTATGGACCTGAGCCAAGACTCCATTCATTACCTGTTGCCCATGCACCTTCTACTCTAAGAGAAGGAATGGGATGACAAAATTTTGGTGGGTTTCCAGGAATAAGTGTCAACTCAAATATAGTGTTGAATAGCTCTCAAAATTGTTAACATTGTCTTTTAATCAGTGTATGATAACCTGAGAAAGCGGTGGGAGAGGAAAGCAGAGATAATTACTCTACATGCAATTGCCATGGTGTTGCAGAGTTCTTAATCCTAGAAACTCAGCTTCTCCTTCAGTTGTGGCTTCTGGGTCTGAAAACTAGCCCAAGTATCTAAATCGATCAAGGGAGCTGTGGTAGTTTTTTGGGTACTGCCTCAGCCCCTTAAACATCCACCCTTGATTTCTTTGGGTTGTGTAGATTAAAGAAAACCCTCATTTGGTTCCCATCTATCTTGCCTCTGGGATTATCCTGTTTTATTAAACATCATCATAGCTTTCTGTAAGTCAGGCTCTCTTGAGTGCCACTTTGTCCTTGATGCTCATTACAATAATTGTGACATTAACTAGGTATCTATTTAATAACTGGATACCTAATTAATAATTATTTATATTAAATTCTCTCTGTTTACATAACTGATGTGGTTTTTGTCTCTTGAATGGTCTCTGGTCGATAAATACAATAAATATTTGCTAATGGATCAGTAAATCTATTTCTATTGGGACTCTTCCACAACATTTTCAGGGAGAATACCCACAGGACAGGACTTTTGTTATAGAAATTCCTATCATCTGGAGTATTAATTTCATTTTTATAGTAGCTCAATGACCATGATTTCATGGTTCTACTTGCTCATTGTTCTTTTTTATTGTCTCTATTTTGAATGTTCTTTTTTATTGTCTCTATTTTGTCCTCTTAACTATAGTTGCTCATCTAAAGTATATAGGAGTTTCTGTCTAGTGTGAAATTCAGTCTTCAACGTTTAAAACCAGTAACAGAAGTATATTTCTCATCTTTATGACACCATTGCTACATGGAGAAGCAATTTGTGGTCTCAATATCATTCTCTATATTAGTTTCCCAAATATAGAAAAAAAATTGTTACTTGGTAATAATCAAATAGCCTGCTGATAAATTAACAGAGAATTTAGTGCTTATCATGTTCAGAACCCTTTAAACACCTAAGCATTAGTTCTCCCATTTTGTAATCTTGCATCAAGTATGATGTTGAGGGTAACCCAAGCCAATTTTGAACATTAAAGTTAATATTACTCGAGTGATCTCACTTCTGTTCAAGAAAATAAAAATTGCTTCCTAACAATCTGACAACACATTGCTGAATTAAATGTGGCATCTCCTTGGCATATTTACCAGTTTTAAAATCATAATCTGGAACAAACAGAAATTTAAAGCAACACAATACTAACTAAAAGAGAGCCCCACACCCTTTTGATTTTTGATTTCTAACCTGTAAAAAAAAAATTAAATAGATATTGACATTTACATAAGCTTAATTGGAATTTCAATTTGCTTCTAAACATCAGATGTAGTCTTTGACATGTGAAACCTAAGAAGGAGGATCAGAATTAATGCCTCTTAATCCAGTGCAAATTGTTCACAAAGAGCTAGAAAAGTAGTTCTGTTGATGGAAAACACCCATCTCTCTTGTTGGAGGTGTTAAATTTCTTCAAAATAAGTGCATCCGTCATCTTAAAGTATTTTCCCGCTTATCTTTTGTGTAAAGGAATTTTCCTCCATTTTATAATGTATTTTGCATTAATCTTGAGTTGAAAATAAGCTTCTTAATATTATTGGTACTTCATTGATGTGTATTAATCAATATAAAATTGGAGATTAAGCAAAAAATTAATTGGTGAGTTTAAACAGAGAACACAGCTCAGAATATCACACCCCCTAAATTCTATCTTACTTATCCCTGTCTCCTTTACTCTATTTCCTGGTGATAAATTTTGCTGTGTTTGTAAGTGGTGCTAAAATGACATAAAGAAGGTGAAGTATTCAAATGAAATTGACTCTCACAAAACAGGATGCTCATCTAAGGATAGACAACAGAGTGAAGATTTAGGGAGAATGCTATATCTCATGATTTTCATGATCATCTCATCAGATCTTTATTTCTATCTATTTTGACCTTCTTCTTGTCCATTCCTGAGTTTAAGCACTCCTCAGGGACTTCTAGAATCCTAGCAACTACACATTCATGGTTTTTGTTTTCTTTTCTTTAATGTCAGCTCTAAGATTAGAGGACAATCTTGGTTTAGACAGGTACCCTGGATCATTTACAGATGCAATTCTAATGCCAAACCACTGGTGGGCTCTGGTCTTAATAGTTCTCAGCACAATGAGAATTGCAACAACATTATTTCTTTTGGCTTTTAAAATATTTCTGTAGAATGAAAGGCATTTCATTCCAAAATAGGTCACTTGAAACATATCTATAGTGGAAAGGGCTATATTTTTACAGTCTCATTTCAAAGTTATTGATAAACAAAGCAAGCAATGTGCAAAAATACCAGAAGGTTTGGGTTCTGCTCAATAAAAACAAGTTAAATCTAAATTTAGGTTTTCGCCACGTCATTAGCCAAGCCCCAGTTGTTCCTAGGTATTGCAGCACATATGGTCTGCAAGATCACCCACAGTCTTCAGGCTTCCTATTAGATGACCATATGGACTGGCTGAAGTCCCAGGGAGCAAGAGGGCCATCCAGACATCCCACTGTCCAGCATTTCAGAGTATTTTTGCTTTGTGCATTTATCAGAGTATATTTTCTCCAATTATAGGTTTTTTCAAACTCATAATTTGATATGTTTTAAAACATTTTGATTTTTTTTAAATCTTTCTTTAAATTATGGGATACATGTGCAGAACATGCAGGTTTGTTACCTAGTTATACATGTGCCATGGTGGTTTGCTGCACCCATCAACCCATTATCTCGGTTTTAAGCCCCGCAAGTGTTAGGTATTTGTCCTAATGCTCTCCCTTCCCTTGGCCCTGACCCCCTGACAGGCCCCAGTGGGTGATGTTCCCCTCCCTATGTCCATGTGTTCTCATTATTCAACTCCCACTTATGAGTGAGAACAAACATTTTGATTTTCAAATAACATTAAGCTCTTTCTCCTGACTATAGCCAATACCATTTATTTGACATCAACAATAATAATATATAGTCACTAACACTAAAATAAAGCTTTGTAATTTTAATAATTTAATTGAATGGTTTTAGGCTTGATCAAATTGTGATATTTCTTTTTATTTAAGTGGTCATTAAGTATTCTTTGTAAGAATTTCATTTTAAATTATTTTTCACTTATATACAAAGTATTTTGCATTAAAAAATCAAAATGCAAGTAGTTCAAATATTTTATTTTTAGCCTTTATAGTTTTATAATACTATAGTTTCATGGCTTTAAAATTATATATGTATTATATGCTATATAAAGGTATATATGATAAAGAGATATATAGAGGAGTATGTGTTTATGTGTGCACACCGGTCTGTCCATTTATCTCTCTATATTCTAAGTTTATAGAGGAAGGGAGAAGTGAAATGATTTAAACATGTACTATGTGTTAGGCCTATTTTTTCACTTTTAATATATTAGCTCATTTCATTCCTACAAGATAGGAGAATTAAACATAGAATAATAAGAACTCAGTAAGTTTAGACTGTGTTGCAATTTGTTGTTTTAATTTGCTGTTTCATCCTTCCAATAATATATGAGGCTTTCTAATACATTATACATTAACAGTGGTAAAATTGATCTTCACACAGACACAATTATAAGGCAAAATAGAAAGTGGAAAGAACAGCAGCTTTTAAATCAAATCAGACCTGGGTTCTAATCTTGCTATGCATTCTTAAGCAAATTACTTAATTTTTCTTCTCTATATAATAGACATGAATATTCACTTGATAGGGTTGTCCTG
This sequence comes from Macaca mulatta, assembly GCF_049350105.2. NCBI lineage: Eukaryota > Metazoa > Chordata > Mammalia > Primates > Cercopithecidae > Macaca > Macaca mulatta. Next base: position 113,877,786 of record NC_133409.1, read on the forward strand.
AAGATTAATTCAAATCACTTATGGAAAGTTCTTGACTTATGATTAGGATTTATTTAATCAATACCTGCTCCTTACTTTTTTCTTTTCTTTTCTTTTTTTTTTTTCTTGAGACGGAGTCTTGCTCTTGTCACCCAGGCTGGAGTGCAGTGGTGCGATCTTGGCTCACTGCAACCTCTGCCTCCCAGGTTCAAGTGATTCTCCTGCCTCAGCTTCCCTAGTAGCTGGGATTACAGGCACCCGCCACCACACCTGGATAATTTTTGTATTTTTAGTAGAGACAAGGTTTCATCATGTTGGCCAGGCTGGTCTTGAACTCCTGACCTCAAGTGATCCGCCCACCTTGGCCTCCCAAAGTGCTGGGATTACATGTGTGAGCCACCACTCCTGGCCAATATGTACCTGCTCCTTACTCTTATTAGTTGTAATATTTGGCAATTTACCTGAAATCTTGGAAAGTCAGTTTGTTGCAAACATTGGGATAATAATTTCTATCCTCAGAGTGATTGAGAGATTGTAAAACATTATATTTGTAAATTAAATGTAATATACAGTAAGCTGTTATTTCTGTTGCTGCACAGGAAATAATGGAAAAAGAATTTCTAATTAGGAATTTACATCTTTGATTAAAAGTCATTATTATTATGGATATCAATAATGAATTGAAAGCAGTCATTATATCCATCAATATAACCATCAATATAAATGTCCTCAAGTTTGTTTATAGTTGATCTGGAATGACAAATTTCAGAGGACTTTAGCAGGGTGAGGCTCTCCTATCAGTAACAGTTTTTGATTAAAGAATTGCAAGTGCATTGCTCCAAATGGCTATTAAGAGAGACCTCACCCTGTGCCAACACTGCCTGATCATTGACAGGTTAAAACCAGACCATTCGATTCCCAGACTTTGGCAAACAACTACTATCTCATAATTAGGTTGGCAGAATTTAATTAAAATTTGGATGTGCAGAGAAAAGGTAAAGTTTTCATCCATATATGATTACATAGCCTTTAGAAGTTCTCACTTACAAATTGTCAAGTTCAGCCATGGAGTCTCTGGGGATTATTCATCTGCTTTCTGCTTGCCCTCATTCATGGCTGGTGGAATTCATGACTGGTGAAATGTGCAGTATGATATTGGCTTGGTTAGAACTAGGTGAAGCTCCCTGGCTGATTGGGTCCCTTTTCATCTCCTATGCCCTAAAGACCTCTAAATCTGCACACTTTCTCCATTCAGTGCCTTGGTCTGGTCATTTACCCTCAGCCTCTGTTGCCACAAAGGACCTGATAGCTGACCCACTACACCTCAGTTTAGCATCCATGCCCCAGGCAACTCTGGGTAGTATGGGAGAACAAAAATGCCTCAGGCCTTTAATTTCTCCCTGAGCCTTTCAGTTGATGTTGCCACGCCCTAGTTGTTTAGGGGAAGCTAAAGTATCTGTTCCCAGAGTTAAAAATTAGGAGCACCCATGGCCCTGTGTGCTAGCATGAGACCCTTACTTATCAGCCCTTAGTGAGCTAAGCACAAAGAAAGTAAAATCTGGACATATACATCCGATTAGCTCTGATAGCTCTTTCTCCTTGTGCCTGTTACTTGTTCCATAATCCATAGGCATTGGAAAGAGCCTGGGTTTCCTTTTACTTTCCCTATATCAAATCCTTCTATCTGACTATAAAGCCAATTTAAACCCTTGGTATGCTACATGAGAGCTAAAGGAATCTGGAATATCCTTTTCCAGAAAAATAACATAACTTGAAAGGATATGTTTCTAACTTTGAGCATCCAAAGCTGCATCCTACCTGTATTTTTCTCTTTACGTTTATCTTGTAACAGTCTTAATTTCCCTACCCTAAGTTTTTCTTCCAAAAGATGGCTCTGGGCAATTAGGGTGACATTCATAGTCATGAAAGCACAGTAAAAGAGAAATATTAATAATTGCTTTTAGATATTACTCCCTAGTAAACAAAGTATATCTTGATTTAATGAGGGGAGAGCTGGAATTCTTTTTCTTTATTATTATTTTAATCTAGCAGGATTAGCAACGTTGGTCAATAGAAGAAACTACACTTAAATGTATTAACGTAAGATAACATTTCTTTTCCTATTACAAAATAAAATTTAGCATTTACTCTACAAACACTCTCGAGTGTCTACTATGATTCTGCCACTGTACTACCTGTTGTGACACAAGATCCTGCTTTCCTGTGCAAAGCACTCACAGTCTATTAGGAAGGAAAAAGCAGCCCAAAAATAATAAATATAAGTGCTTTTGTAGAATTCTAAAGTCAGTGTCATTCAAAGCACACTATGAGAGAATACAGTAAGTACACTGTCTTAACTTTTGTGTCCTCCACTACACTTACTAAAGTGCTTTAAATTCAATTCTGTTGAATTCATTTGAGTGCTCCCAAGTGTGACTGTGCCAAGAAAGACATTTCTCAGAATTGAATAGCAGATTACTAGGAGTATCTCTTAACGTTTCCAAGATTTTGACGTTCTATCCACCAAAATATGAACAATATTTTCTTATCTTTCCTCTTTATTGTATCATATGAATGAAACATCCCTTATTCTAAAACATCCAAATAAATTATTTTCCAAAAGTACATAGTTCCTGAATATGATCACATCTACCTGTCTGAAATTTTTAGACTATAATACTGAGAGGTGACAACACGCTAGCAGCCCTCGCTCACGGTGCCTCCTCAGCCTAGGCGTCCACTCTGGCAGCGCTTGAGGAACCCTTCAGCCCGCCACTGCACTGTGGGAGCCCCTCTCTGGGCTGGCCGAGGCCAGAGCCAGCTCCCCCTGCTTGTAGGGAGGTGTGGAGGGAGAGGCGCCAGCGGGAACCAGGGCGCGCGCCCGCGCTGATCCAGGCCAGTGCGAGTTCCCGCGGGCGCGGGCATGGGCCGTGGGCGCAGGTCTGCACTGGGAGCGGCTGGCTGGCACTGCCGGTCCAGGGCGGTGAAGGGCTTAGCACCTGGGTCAGCAGCTGCAGTGGGTGGGCCGGGTACCCCAACAGTGCTGGCCCTCGGGGCACTGCGCTTGAGTTCTCACAGGGCCTCAGCTGCCTACCCATGGGGCAGGGCTCGGGACCTGCAGCCCACCATGCCTAAAGCCCCGCGACCCTCTTCCCGGCAGTGGGTTCCTGCACTGCCCAAGCCTCTCGGATGAGTGCCACTCCCTGCTTCAGGGGCTCAGTCCCATAGACCTCCCAGGGGCTGGGCGGTGCAGGTGCGTCTGTAGCCCAGGTGAGGGATCCACTGGGTGAAGCGGACTGGGCTCCTGAGTCTAGTGGGGACTTGGAGAGCTTTTATGTCTGGCTGGGGGATTGTGGATACACCAATCAGCACCTGTGTCTAGCTCAGGGTTTGTAAATACACCAATCAATACTCTGATTAGTTAGTATCTAGCTAACCTAGTGGGGACTTGGAGAAGTGTTATGTCTAGCTAAAGGATTGTAAACACACCAATCAGCACTCTGTGTCTAGCTCAGGGTTTGTAAATACACCAATCAGTAATCTGTGTCTAGCTCAAGGTTTATAAATACACCAATTGGTACTTTGTATCTTGCTAACTCTGTGTCTAGCTAACCTAGTGGGGAATTGGAGAACTTTTCTGTCCAGCACTCTGTGTCTAGCTAAAGGATTGTAAATACACTAATCAGCACTATGTGTCTAGCTCAGGGTTTGTAAATACAACAATCAGTACTCTGTATCTAGCTAACCTAGTGGGAACTTGGAGAACTTTTAGGTCTAGCTACAGGATTGTAAATGCACTAATCAGCGCCCTGTCAAAACGGTCCAATCAGCTCTCTGTAAAGTGGATCAATCAGCAGGATGTGGGTGGGGCCAGATAAGGGAATAAAAGCAGGCTGTGGGCGCTAGTAGCGGCAACGTGCTCGGATGGCGTTGCACCCGGGGAAGGGTTGTTCTTTTGCTCTTTGCAATAAATCTTGTAACTGCTTACGCTTTGGGTTCACACCACCTTTAAGAGCTGCAACACTCACCAGGAAGGTCTGTAGCTTCACTCGTAACAGCGAGACCAGGAACCCACCAGAAGGAAGATGCTCCAGACACATCTGAACATCTGAAGGAACAAACTCCAGACACATCATCTTTAAGAACTGTAACACTCACTGTGAGGGTTCGCAGCTTCATTCTTGAAGTCAGTGAGACCAAGAACCCACCAATTCCGGACACAATACTATATTGTTGCTTGTCTGCTGCTGACAACACTCAAAGAAAGGGAGAATTTTGAGAAATATTTACCTAGCATAAACCATTAAATGAATCAAGAGAGTCTCGGGAATCAGATTCACAACAAGAAGAATCTGCTTTCCAGCAAGCAATTGATGAGCCTACCATGTGGTATTAAAAACACACATTTCTATTCATTTCAATATTGTATGTATCACTCCCCAATTCTTTTCTCTTAGAAAAGGTTTTACAAAACTAAGGCACGGTCTTGCAAACTTTCATCCTCAGCGTCACAAGAATATTCCAAAGTAAGAAATTTGGTTAGGATGCCATTTGTTTTCACACTTTCCTAATTAAAAACCTGTCCGTGTACTGCAGTTAAATTTAGACGACAAACACTAGTCAAGGGTATTTTAAAGTTTTAATTTTCCAGTTTGTGGCTTTTGAATTTGGGTCTTGATACACGCAAAAGTTCTTGGGAGGCTCTATGGTATACAATTTCAGAACATTTTTCTTTACTGAATTAGGGAAGAAAAAAACAGGCAGCAGCAGTTTCTGCTTCTTGTGCAGTAACAAGTTATTGTTGCAAGTCTTTTTATTCCTAAATCTTCTGGTACAGAGATTTCATAAGGAACAAAAATGAATCAAAATTGGCAGAACACAAAGTACATAGTCATGGAACCTAGGCAGCTCCAGAGGCACGTGGCACTTCACGAAAAAATTAAGAGTTTCGACATTCCACATTGCTGCTGCTCTGAGGAGAAAAGCTCAAAGCTTTCAAAGGAATCGCTTCAAGCTGAAACCAGGTGACAAACCTTTGCATCTGAAGATACATAAGTAGAAACAAATGTGGTTTTCCCTAAAGCTATTACGTAAATTTGGAATCTAATAGCTGGCAGTTTAAAGTCAAAAAGAATAATTAACTTGTTACTGGCAGAGATTCACTTTCCTGAGGTTTTTTATCTCTTTGCCTAAGACTTTGTGGCACTTTATTAATAAGTTTATTTAATAAGTTTTTACAACCAATAAGAGTAAGGAGCAGGTATTTATTGGCTGGGAGCAGTGGCTCAGGCCTGTAATCCCAGCACTTTGGGAGGCGAGGAGGGTGAATCACCTGAGCTTAGGGGTTTGAGACCTGCCTGGCCAACATGGCGAAACCCTGTCTCTACTAAAAATACAAAAATTAGCCGGATATGGTGGCGTGTGCCTGTAGTCCCAGCTACTAGGGAGGCTGAGGCACAGGAGAATTGCTTGAACCCGGGAGACGGGGGTTGCAGTAAGCTGGGATTGTGCTATTGCACTCCAGCCTGGGCCACAAGAGTGACACTCCGCCTCAAAAGTAATAATAAAAACAGTAATTCCACTTCTCAAACTCCTACTCTACTTTTTATTTATCACACAAAAGTTAATGTAAAATTCCCCTAAAACATGTTACTGAATTTTGATAATTAAGTATTGTCTTAAATGTGATGAGTTTATCCACAATCCTTCTGTCTATTATAGAATTTTCTTTAAAGATTTTATTTTTCAGAATTTCTTAATATAGCATATATGGCAATAACATGTGATATTTAAAATTTGGAAAGAAAGCTAAGTCCCAGAAAGAGTCTCATGTATGTCACCCTACCAAAGGAATTGGATCAATTAACTATTAAGAAACAAAGAAGGCAGAAAATTTTTTTCTAAGGCTTACAATGATTACTATATCTGATTAATTAAATGTGGTGAGTATATGAAATGAATGATTGGCCAAATCTCAAAATGATCTGAGAAATCCAATTCCTTCCAGCACATTTACTTGTTAGCTCAGGAATTTTAAAAGTAAAGCATCTAGTATTCCTTTTATCACTTTTGTATTCTCATTCTAGAATTACAAACAACAATACCAAGGTAAACAGATGCAGCGATTTGTCCAAACCTAAAAATCCAGAAAGACATAATAAGCCTAAGATTCAAAATATCTGTCTCCCCAGGCCACCCTGGCATTCAACTCTGTGACTGTCACTTCCTCTTACAGGCCACATGGAAGAATCTCCCGTCTTCTAAGCATGTCTCTAGAGATGCCACAGTTTCTCTTCCCCTCATCTCTGATGCCATCCCCAATGACTCCATGGTGCAGGAGAGAAATGTGAATCACCCAACAGGCTCCTGAATAGAAACCAAAGTGCTAGAAACCACAAGGAGACAGGCAGCCAAACTGGAAGGAGTATCGGTTGGGAGAAGTATCAGAGGGCAGTCATCACGTGTTTTGTCTCTAGGGCTCATTCTTTCACCTCTTGATCTTTGTGTTATCAATTCTCTTAGGATATTAGTATCACGGAAAGAGTTGGTAGGCTCGCTCTTTGGTTTCAACTCTGGCACAGATTAACTGACTAACTTTAAGAAACCAATTTGCCTTTCTTACTTTCCTTTTCCATAGACTGCATTGATAAAAATCACTGTTCACTCGGCCTCACTGGATTTGCAAGCATGTACAATAAGCTTATGCAAAACTTCAAGTATTTTGTAAGTGGAAAGTCTTGGTAGAAGTTCTTGAGAGCTGAAGCCCATTACTATTCAGGGCATTTCTCTCTACTAGGCAAGGTTGTTGAAAGAAACAAATTCAAGGTCAGAGGGTCACTAAATAAAATAGCATCAAAACAAATTGGGGAAAGATGGTCACAAAGTGCTCGAAACGATCCATCTTACTTAGGAGGAGTGTTTCTAATTAACTCAAGAATAGGTAATGAGTTTCCAGAATTAAAGTATTCTGTTTCTGAACACTAGTGAATATGAACTACCAAATACTTGTCCTTTGGCTTTCTTTTCTGTACACTTCATATAGATCACTAACCTCCTGGTAGCAAATTGCCAATCAGATCCTCTGATTTTTATTACCTAAGATCCACTTACTACCAGTTACTACTAGTACTACTTATCACATACTTAATACTAGTCATGTAGCCCAATACAGTATCTTGTAGAAAACAGTTTTTGTGTATTTGTTGAAGTGAAGCCCTTCTATACCTGAAAATATATTCTGATCTATTAAATAGAGACTTGAAATATATTACCACCTACACTATCTAGAAGGATGAATTCCATTCTGCAAAAGGATAACTTCATTCATTATTATCTCCAGTTTCAGAGTCGCCTTTTCCTGACCTTGTCCCCACTTTGCTGTGTCTACATGTATTAATTATGAAGGATAAAGAAAGTCTTCTTTCTTCAGACCAATTGAAATATCTGAATTGTTGAGACTCCTACGACTTTTGCTACTACACAGGACAAAGAAGTACATGACAGAGGCTGTTAATAAACCCATGTGAGTGAGGCAGAGCCCCATATCCTCAAATACAGGAAATGTAAAAGGCCTACAAAAATTGAGATGCACATTAATTGGTAAACTACCAAATTGCTATAGACTGGAATATTTATGTCCTACCCAAATTCACATATTGACACCTAATTCCCAATGTAATAGTGTTTGGATGTGGGACCTTTAAGAGATGATTAGATCATGAGGGTGGAGACTTCATGAATGGGATTAGCACCCCTAATAAAAAAAAAAAAAAACAAGTACCCAGAGAGCTCCCTTACCTCCACTACCATGTGAAGACACAGGAAGATGCTATTTATGAACCTGGAAGCAGGCCCTCACCAGACACCAAATCTGCCATTGCCTTGAACTTTCCAGCCTCCAGAACTGTGCAAAAAAAATTTTCATTGTTTACAAGTCACACAGTTTATGATATTCTCTTATAGTAGCCCATTCTGACTAAAGCACAAATGTGCTGGCAGTTAAGTCTTCTTGCAGATCAAAAAGCCTGCATGGCTGTGGGCATGGTCACCTTACTGGCAGCACTCTTGGCACCATCATGCTATTGGCAAGTTATTCTACAATCCACACCCAGTACCTGCTCTCTGCCTTATCTCTCCATTAGGGGTACTTCCTGGGATATGGAGGGGACAGAAAAGAGGAGAAAGGCACTCAGTCACAGGAAAATTCCTGGAGGCTCCCTAATACTCTGTGTATTCGCATGGAACTGGAGAAATAGTATCATTATGCTGCACTTTTGAGCACTTCTCTTTGGGGGTGATATGCTGTTTCTTCTTGGTTCCTTGCTGCTTATGTAATACAATTGTTAAAGCCCAGTTGAAATCTTACCTCCTCCCTGAATGCTTCTCTACCCATTCTATACAATTCTAATTGGACTCTTCTATCAAGTCCTGCAGCATATGTCCCCATATTCTAATTTAGGTCATAATTTCACTATCTTGAAACTTTCTCAATTTATATGTATCCCCAACTAGATCAAAATAATTTGAATGCAACATAACCTAATCTAGGTTCTCTCTACTGGAACACCATCAGCATTTCAGGCCAGATAATTCTTTGTTGTGGGGGTCTGTCCTGTGCATTGTAGGATATTTAGGAGCATTCTTGGCCTATACTGACTAGATGCCAGTAGCACCCTGAGTAGTGGCAATAAAAAATGTCTCCAGACATTGCTGAATATCCCCTGTAATTCAAAAACCAAGTAATTGAAAAGACAAAATTTTCCTTGGTTGAAAACTACTGATCTACCCTGATGTTGAAATATTTTTTATGTTTGTTATTAAAACATAAATTTAGGTGTAACACTTGATTTTTATTAACTCTAATTTCCATACTAAAATAGTACAGGTTGACCATCTGCACGTATCTGAAGATGACTACGCCTTTAGGGGCCTGGAGCCTCTGTGACGAACACCAGAAGGCTGAGCCCAAATCCCTAAGAAATGTTCCAGTTCTTCCTTCTCTCAGTGAGAGAATCATAATGGTGAGGAATACCAGCCAGAGATGATAAATGCCCTCAGCATTCAAAGTGGATGCCTGATCAACTTGGCTAAAGTTGCTTTGGCTTAAAAAGTCAGATAGATAAAGCCTTCGGAACTGTTGGTGACAAAAGCCTCTCCAGGATGGTATTTAATATACTGCTGGCTCCAGGGTGTTCTACTCCGTAAGTGCTCCGAGCTCAGCTCGGGCTGCTGTGTTGTAGACATCTCTCTCCTACCCCCTACACACTCTACTTCAGAGTACAAGTTGGCCTCTGTCATCAGTGATACAAGAATCTATTGTGACCTGGAGCTTAAGATGGGGTAGTCCTCAGTCGGTGGTTTTGGCTGCCTGGCTCAGGTGGCTCAGCCCTCCAGTTATACATTCCAGAATTAAATCCCCACAAAACCCAATACCAACTTAAATGGTGTGTCAGTCACTGATGACCTGGCTAATGGATGAGTTTTTAATACCTTTTTTCTCTTTTATGAAAAGACAATGACATTATCAAAAAGTAAATGCACAAAACATGAGAAGAGGAGCAGAAAAGATATCTATCGGATACTGAGCTTAATACCTGGGTGATGAAATAATATGTACAACAAACCCCCATGACACACATTTACCTCTGTAACAAACCTTCATGTGTACCCCCAAACCTAAAATAAAAGTTTAAAAAAGAATGTGTGCTCTATATTATTACCCAGCACTCAACATTCATGTGGACATCTATTTTAACATAACAACAATAATTTGAAAGGAAAAATAATGTATCATAAAGCAAATTTTCATTGATGGGAATTATATGTAGAAGCTCTGGCCTTTCTTTTCTAGCATGCTTTAAAGGCTAGCTTTCCTCCTGTTACTTAATTTAACAAATAAGATAAAATGGTGGTTTAAATTATGTGTCTTGTGGAGTGATTTCGTTGGCAAAGTCAGAGTGTGTGCATTCCTTAGGAAATAATTACCCTGACAACAACAAGCACTTACTCGGCTTCTTTTACAGAGACTCACAAGATGCTTTACAATTAAAACACAGCAAACCGACCTACTTTCTTAAGGGTGTTCAGGAATAGGAATGAACAGATATGTCTTTAGTTTTAAGTCCAGACAGAAGAGTACTATGAATAGAATCTGCAAAGAAATTCTGGGACTCCAAGAGCCTGGAGCTCATGAGTGGGATAAAGCAAATAGCCTGCTGATTCTGACCTTAATGATCAACTATAGTTAGGAAAAAAAACAGTGCTGAGGAATTTGAGAAAACCACAAGGTAGGATGTTCATTCTCACCTTCCTCTACCCTCTTCTTGTAAAACAGGTCATAACACCTAGGAAGGTTTTTCTGACCTTCCCCTAAAACAAATCATAAGATCCTCTTGTGAGAAATGCTCTCCCTATATCCAGAGGAAAGGAACATCCTTATACTTGAAGATGAAGGGACACAGAGGAATCTGAACAAACAGGCTTTTCTAAATTTCCCCTAGTTTCCATTAGATTATATCCCCTTTATCCTATCATATTTCTCCACGGTGGCCCACTCTTCAAACCTTCAGTAAAATGCAGTCATGTTTAATTGTTGCTTTGAGTCTTTATTTCCTTATGAAGTCTCCTGTATCACATACAAATTTGTATCTTATATACAAATTAAATAAATCTGTACGCTATTCTCTTGCCAATCTGTCTTTTGTTATAGGGGCCTCAGCTATGAACCTAGGAGAGGTGAAGGAAAGATGTTTATCCTCTCCTACACTGGCACTCATTTACCTTGAAGGAAAATTGCCTATACAAGTTTTAGAGCAGTTCATGTCAGTTACACGTTCATGCCACATTCCCTGTGCTAATAGAAAGTGATTAGAAGTAGTATGGCTCGGTTGAAAAGAAGCACTTTTTAAATCTTGGGACTCTTGTGTTAAGGTGCACCATAAGTCCATCCCAGCCAGCAGGAAGGAATGTTGAAGGGAAGAGTTTAGACTATTTTACAATCACTCAGGTTAAGAGGGGAAGCAAAAGTTATTTGGCCATTTCATAAATATTTTATTATTTGGAAACTTTATGGGCAAAATACAAGCAACATGATCTTACTTGAACAGAAGGGTCAATAACCAACCTTTGAGGTCTTCATTGTGAAGAGTAAAAGGACACAGGTTTATGGGCCTTCTATTTAGTTAATAGGTATCAACAAAGATGATTACTTTTCATATACTGTAACTTTGTTTACATAAGACATGAAATGTGTTACCATTTATAGAGTTTATGTGTGAGTCTGTGCTAAGGGCTTTAAGTATATTAATACTAGGAGCTGTATTAAAAGAGGTCTCGCTAGAGTTCTCAGGTAAAGTACAGAATGGCCAGTTAGATTTGAATTTCAAATGAACATTCAATACTTTTTATGTAAGTATATCCCAAGTTTTGTCTGAAACATATTGAAAAAAATCCATTGTTTATCTGAAACTCAAACTTAACTGGGTATTCTATATTCTTATTTGCTAAATCTAACAACCCTAAATCTTAGCCCTTATAGGTTAAACTCAAAATATGGAAGACTTGGGTTCATAGTCATTTAGAGACAGAAACCAGACTTTCTAAGTACACAAATAATGGATCCATTGCTCAGCCACATTAACCAAGTACATAAAGGTCTATTTACTTACAGTTAAAAAAACCCCAACAGGTTGCTAAATGCCCAGGTTAGCATGATAGACCCACACAATCTCTGTAAGCACATCTACATCATACTGAGATCAGGTAAAATTGGTTTTCAAGCACAAGAAGCTCATTGGAATGTGTGAATGTTTTATGGTTTAAGAGTAAAACAGGCTAAAGTATTAATCCCACAGTTGGAAACTTGGCAATGGGAACTTAATATTTTAAAAAAATCTACCGGCTGAAATTTCCGGTTTCCCAAAAGTACCCAGATGGGTTCTGCTAATATTTGTCTCTGTGACTCCTTTTCCTAAGCTCCCATGGGCTGTCCAACCCCCTACCTTGGAGTGACACATCCTTCCGTTAGCTGTATTAATAGCTCCAGTCGTATTACGTCAACTCCTGCTGCTAGAAGAGACTGTTTTTATCCATTATGTGATGATTTTAAAGTTTAACTCTCAAAAGGCAATCATATTTCTTTCACTTCCAAATTCTTAAAGAACATTTCACTGTACTCCTCATGTATTTACTGTACTGACTAGAGAGGTAGATTTGCTATAATACTATTTTCTCTAAATAAGGGAAATGCTGATCATCTTTTGTTTCAAGCCAAGTGTTTATCTGTATCTCATTTAATGCTCACTAGTATAGAGTAGCAGAACAGTATCCAAATATAGATCTGTCTTGGAATCTACTATGTCACTATAGCACTAGTTTCCACTTCTAAGTAAAATGTTTACTATGGATTATCATGTGAAAGACAAAAAAAAAAAAAAAAGATAAAACAAAGCTGGATGAATTTAGCTTCTCCTGTGGCTGAACTATTCTAGGAGATATAAATAAACCATGGCTGGTGACCACTATGATACTATAAAGAAATGAGCACCAGCTTTGGAGTACTAAAGATCTCGATTAGAATCATACCTCCATCAGTGGGGTGAGGGTAGTAGTCAAAGAGATCAATTTGGACATTGTTATGGGCTAAATTGTGTCCCCCAACAAAATGCATAATTTGACATCCTAACTCTTAGTACTTCAGAATGTGACTGTGGAGATACAGTCTTTAAAAAGGTAATTAAGTTAAAATGAAATTATTCATGTGGGCTCTAATCTAATATGACTGATGTCCTTTCAAGAAGAGGAAATTAGGACAGCCAACTGAAAACCCGAGGAAGGCCCCAGAAGAAATAAACCCTGCCAACACCTTGATCTCAAACTTCTGAACTTTAGAACTGTGAGAAAATAACCCACTCAGTCTGTGGTACTTTTTTATGGCAGCCGTAGCAAACATATTTCTTAACAGCTTAGATCTTAGTTTTTTTATTTTTTTATTTTTTTAAAGGCATAATCCCCATGGGTTTGATGTGATCATTAAATAACTAAGTGCCTAGCATGATGCTTTGAAAAACGAATTTGCTCAAGGAATATAAAAACTACATTTTTCACTTAAGCTCACAACATGAACTAGCATATTTATTAATTATCCTTGGCAAGTTCATTAGGGATCCGTTAGGTGCTAATACACAAATCAATATCACATTCCCAGTGTTTTTCTTCTGATGGAAGATGGGAGGGCAGTATTTGTTATCCCCAATGAGTGCTTTATACACTGTGTTTTCTTGATTCTGCAATGCATAGTTTAAAGCACCCTTTTTATTTTAGAACAGTTTTAGATTTGCAGAAAAACTGCAAAGATAGTGGAGAGTTCCCATCTCCCCCAAACCCCATTTTGCCTATTATTAACAGCTTACATTAGCGTGGTACATTTATTACAATTAATAATTAACAATGATACATTATTGACTAAAATTCATACTTTATTCAGATTTCCTCACTATGTACCTAATGTGATTTTTCTCCTCCACAATCCCATACAGCATACCATATTACATTTAGTGATTCTGTATCCTTAGGCTCTTCTTGACTGTTAGTTTCTCAGGCTTTCCTTGTCTTTGATGGCCTTGAGAGTTTTGAGGAGTACAGGTCAGGTATATTGTAAGATGCCCTTCTATTGGGATTTGCTGCTGTTTTCTTAATGAAACTGAAGTTATGGCTTTGCAGAAGGAAGACCACAGTGGTAAAGTGTCATTTTCATCACATCATATTAAGGGTATGTACTATCAACATGACATATCACTGTTGATGCTGGCTTCAATTACCTGGCTGAGGTAGTGTTTGTCAAGTTTCTCTACCACAAAGTTTTTTACTCCTTTCTATGCAGTACTTCTTAGAAGCAAGTCCCTATGTACACTCCACACTTAAGAAGTAGAGAGAGGCTGAAGCGAGTGGATCACTTGTGGCCAGGAGTTCAAGACCAGCCTGGCCAACACAGTGAAACTCTGTCTCTACTACAAATACAAAAATTAGCCAGGCGTGGTGCAGCACACCTGTAATTCCAGCTACTTGAGAGGCCAAGGCAGGAGAATCGTTTGAACCCAGGAGGCAGAGGCTGCAGTGAGCTGAGATCATGCCACTGCACTCAAGCAGCCTGGGTAACAAAGTGAGACTTGGTCTAAAACAAACAAACAAACAAACCAAAAACAGTAGAGAGTTATACCTCCTTGACGGCAGAGTATCCACATACATTACTCGGAATTTTCCTGCAAGGCAGATTTCTCTATTCTCCCCCATTTATTTATTCAATCATTTGTATAAGTATGGACTTATGGATATATTTTATACTTTGGGCTATGATACAGTATTATTAGGTTGGTGCAAAAGTTATTGCTTTCACCATTGAAAGTAATGGCAAAATTGCAATAACTTTTGCACTAACATAATACATTATTTTGTTGCTCAAATTGTTCTGGTTTTGACCGTTGTTTTCTTTTTTCCTGGTCAGTATTTCTTTATCTCCAATTAGTGCTTTGCATACTGTATTTTGTTCATTGTATGATACACATTTTTGATGTCTGAAATTTGTATAACTAATAACATCCTATAATTATAATTGGTAGTGACTTTTTGCTCCTTAGTCACATGTAAAATAATAGTGTGCCTTTCAATAAACGGCATCTTAGATTCAGTGAAACTCAGAAATTGCTAAACAATAAGAAATACTTTCCTAGGATAGTGTATTCAATTCTTAGCACCCTTGCCCTGTCAAGCTTTGACATTTTATAGAGAACATTTTCTTCAGAGATTGTTTTTGTTTGATCTTTTTGACTTACTATAGACATGTTGCTTTTTCTCTCTGTTGATCATTTGAACACAGGTACATTGATCTACTGAAACAAAGAATTTATGTTCAGGAATAAGAATATAGCAATGGTCATTGCCTTACTCTGTTGGCTAATTCTGAGATTTAGGTGCTCTTATCTTCCTACTGGCATCCATTTAAGACCATCTATTGACAGGCAAACTGTGTATGATTGGAACAATAATAAGTAGGACATATTTTATAATTCTAGTCTCTTTCATTTTAGTAATAATTTCAGTGTGGATAGAGGGGTTTCAATTTGCTTATTACAGGATTTTATTTCATATCACTTACAAATGTGAAGATGTATCATTATACATGGCTTGATAGCTGAACTCAATTATTTTGAATCCCTTTTTTCATTTATTAATACAGTTATTGAGCACCATTTATATGTCCAGTTCTACGCTCCTAGGTTTGTGGGTTTGCCCTTTAAGCAGCAAATATAAACTTCACTAGTATTTAGAGATTGCCTGAGGAACTTTCATTTAATGACACTTCATAACAAGCACAACATATTTTAAATATGTTCTCTCTGAAAATTGTAGAAAATATCAAATGGGTAAATTTTTGAATAACCAATTTTAGCCTTTCTTAAATAGCTTCCAAGCAGAAAGTTTTCCAAGATCAAGTAAACTGAATTCTGCAATAACAGCCTTGTCAGTAACTCTATGAAGTAAAATATCAATCTTCACATCATATATAGGAAATTGAGGCTCAGAGATACTAAGTATGACTTAGTGACAAACCAGTAATCAATATGTCCAGCACTGATACACTAATAACACCCTCATTTTGGGAGGCTGAGCTGGGCGGATCACCTGAGGTCAGGAGTTCAAGACTAGCCTGGTCAACACAGTGAAACCTCGTCCCTACTAAACTAAAAAAATTAACCAGGTGTGATGTCATGTGCCTGTAGTCCCAGATACTCAGGAGGCCAAGGGAGGAAAATCCCTTGAACCCAGGAGGTGGATGTTGCAGTGATCCAAGATTGTGCCACTGCACTCCAGACTGGAGGACAGAGTGAGACTCTGTCTCAAAAAAAAAAAAAAAAGAAAAAACTACTCATAAACTAGGCCATAGGCCATATGTTGATATGCTATTTATTCACCAAAAATGTTAAGGTAGCGGTAACTTAGCATATAAGCAAATAAATTATAAAGTAGTTCTGATGTTTTTATAATGTCAAAGAGGGTGTATTCTTTTCCATAGTATTAATGCTTGTCATCAAACACATTTAGACACTCTTCTGATGAAATCTAGTAGCTACTGAAGGGTTGTTCTTCAAGCATTCATGACAAAAGTGTACAAAAATTGAAATCTTTATGAAAAAAGACACCATGAACATTTAATTATATGATGCTTTTGCAAAAATATAATCTGATAAATGAAAACAAAATTTAATCTTCTGTAATGGTTAGATCTTTTCATTGAGCAACAAAAGACATTTTTAGTACTTAAATAGTATATTAAATTTGCAAAGCACTTTATATTCATTAATTATTCCTCCAAAAACCCAACAAGAGAGATGGTTTGGGCAATTTTCAATAATGTTAGTTGTTTCCAAATATACAGATAAGAAGTATAGATCAAAGTAATTTGGCTAATGCAAGGACTAATGAGAGCTGCAAAATACACACCTGAAAGGAGAACAGTCTCTTATTATTATCAATTTTTCTTCCATGTTAGAGTCTCCCATATGGAACACTGCAGAATATATTTCTACCAGAAGTCTTTTTGCATATTATGTTTCTCAGTTACAATAAAATATATGAAAATGTCAGTCAACTTCATGCCTTCAAAAAATTAACTAATTATTCTACAGAGTATGTATGATACCAAATTGATTCCAATAACAGAGGTAGAAATCAGTGTTACCCAAAGAGTGTACCAGGAGTCTAGGTTATTTTCTTTTAACAATCTTAGCTAGCCCTTAATGATTTTTGTTGGCCCAGTTGCATTTTGTATGTGATACAGATTTAGATCAATGTTACTCTACTACTATATACAAGGTCCAAAGATATTTATTATGTTTATACCTGGCAAATTCTATTGTGTGCATGCAGTAGTGATTGATAGAATCCCACAGAATAAAGAGACAAATTTTAATCTGTAGGAGATTTTAAAAGCCAAGAATTAGTAAGAGTTTACCTCTTTATTGATGTAGGTCTCAAATCAGTTTTTATTCCACTTATTAAGGAAATCCTAAAAATTGAAAATATACCTGAGACAGTTTTTCTAAATAATATATACTTCTAGAGAAAATTCTGGGTTATTCAGCACAATATTTATACATAACCTCCACTCTCTGTGTATTTAAGATAGTTCATTTTGAAACTGCTCTAATAAGTATTTTCGTAATAAAGAACAAGTTATTATTAAATGTGAAGGCATGTTGTCTGTGAATATTTGTATTATTGTCTTTGGAGATTAGTGAAAATTAGTGAAATGGAGATTAGTGAAAATTAGTGAAAAGTACAGAATTCTGTACATAGATTATAATTTTCTTGATACAGAAAGCTAATACTCTTTTAGGAAAAAACAAATCCTATTTTACCACAATCATTATTAACTAATAGATTTCCTCTCTGAATGAGCCACTAGAGGCATTTGTGAGGAATTTTTAAACTGCCCTATTCCTAGGAATCACCTAAAATGCTAGTTTAAAAAATCGGATTAAAAGAAAAATGGTATAGCCACTTTGGAAAACAATTTGGCAGCTTCTCATAAAGTTAGACATAAACTTTTTGTATGACCCAGCAAACCCACTCAAGGGTATTTACCCTGGAGAAATGAAAATGTATATTCTCAAAAAACCTGTACAGAAGTGTATATAGCAGCTTTATTCATAATTGTGCTGTAATAGATAAATGGATCAACCACCCCTGCTCCATCGCCACAGTGGAGTGCTCCAAGGGAGAGGCACCATGGATACATGCAACAGCTTGGATAAATCTCAAAGGCATCACGAGGAGATGGAGCCAGTTCCGAAATGTAAGATGTTATATGTTTCTATTTACTTGTATTCTTGACAAAAACCACAGTAATGGAGAACAGAGCAGTGGTTGTAGGGGTTAGTTATAGGGATGTAATCACAAAGGGATAACATAGGAACCTTTCGGGGAATGAGGAAACAGTTTTGCATCCTGATTATGGTGGTGGTTCCATGAATCTGTGCATGTATTAAGTCTCTTAGAACTTTATACCCCCCAAATCAATGTTACTACATATTAACAAATAAAATTCAAGGTTCTCGCTCTCAAAGTATTTGACTCAGTCGGCCTGAAGCAGAGCTTAGGAATCTGAATTTTAACAACATAATCACAGGTGCATGTTCAAGTAGTTCTGGCAAAGGTGATTCAGACTTTAAAAAACATCATTTTAGGAGAAAACGCACTGGACTTAACGTTAGAAGATTAGAGTATAGTATCCTGCCAATTAATAGCTGTGTGACTTTGGGTACTATTATAACTTGAATTGTGACCCCCTCCCAAATATGTCCTAAACTCCAGTAACTCAGAACATGATCTTATTTGGAGGCTGGGTCGTTACAGAGGTAATCAAGTTAAAATAACGTCATTAGTTTGGGCCTTCCTCCAGTATAAGCAATGTTCTTTAAAAAAAAAGAAAAAATGAAAATTTGGACACAGAGACATGCACACAGGAAGAATACATGAATATTACAGCTGAGATTGGGTTGAAGCATCTACAAGCCAAAGAATGCCAAAGATTGCTAGCAAACTGCCAGAAGCTGGGGAAGAGGCATAGAACAGATTCTGTCTCACAGCTCACAGAGAGAACCAGCCCTGCATAGACCTTAATTTCAGAGTTCTAGACTCCAGAACTGTAAGACGATAAGTTATTCTGTTGTTTAAACCAACCAGTTTGCAAGACTTTAATATGGCAGCCCTAGGACACATTAAAGGCACTTCACTTAAACTCTCTGACCTTGAGTCTCATTTATAAAAATGAAAATAACAACCTTCTTATTGATCTCCTCAGGAATTACTGAAACTGAGTGAGATAATACCTGTGCATCAGTTAAGAACTCAGTTGGGAAATCACAAATACCAATGATTTAAGCACTACAAGAACTTGTTTCTTTCTTTAAGAAAAAAATACACTGAGTAGGCAGGTACAGATTTGTGTGGTGGTTTGATATTATCAGGGGCTAAGGCTGCTCCTAGTTTTTTATTCCTTCATCCTTACCTTATGAACCTTGTTCTCACCCTGGCAATATGGATGCTAAGTTCCGGAAAATACATCATAGTCCCTTGCAAAAGGAGAAGGGCAAATAGCAAAAGGAACAAGAGTAAAAAAAGAAAACAAGTAAAATCCCTGTCTTTTAAAAACTTCTGAAGTCCCACTCAGTAACTTCCAATTACATCAATTCTGTTTTATTGGCTGGTACTTGCTGACTTATCTTCAAGGGAGTCTGGGTAGTTCGTTATAGCTGATAAAACTGAAACCTCCCCCATTCCCAGGTTTTAGCTTTTTTAGTAAAGAAAGAGAGACTGCATATCAGAGGAGAAAAGTATATAAAAGCATTCTGTAAATTATTTCACATTCCTCAGTTAGAATACAGTATTATTATTTCTTTCAATATGTGCCTTTAAAAACACACCTGTAGGCTAGGCATAGTGGTGCATGCCTATAGTCGCAAGAGGCTGAAGTGAGAAAATCGCTTGAGCCCAGAGGTGGCTGAGTGAGAGTCCACTGAGTGGGTTCAGAGGCTGCCGTGAGCCATGATTGCACTTTTGCACTTCAGCCTGGGTGACAGAGCAATGCTCTGTCTCAAAAACAAACACATGAAAACCCTCTAATTACAATGGAAAAAAAATCACATTTGAGGACATGTTGTTTTCAATGTCAAATGCTATACTTACCCTCTAAACAAGTCATTCTCAAATTTTTTCTCTTCAGGACCCTCTCATACTTTTAACACTGTTAAAGAACCCAAAGAGTTTTTGTTTAAATACATTCTATTTCTTGATATATGTACCATTTTAGAGATTAGATTATTAAATATGAATATGTACCGTAGTAGACATTAAAAGTGAGTGGTTTTGCATACAGATTTCTTAATTCATTTAAAAACAATAAACCCCTTACATATTAACATAAATTTCTTATTTTTATGAAAATTAACTAAATTTTCAAAAAAAGCAAGTGAGAAGAGTGGTGTTGTTTTACATTTTTGCTAATCTCTTTCATGCCTGGCTTAATAGAAGACAGCTGGATTCTCATAACTAATCCTAAATTAAATCTAATGTGGTATGTTTTTTGGTTAAAGTACATGAAGAAAATCTGACTTCACAGAGATACGTAGTCAAAAAAAGGAAAAGAATTTTAAGAGCCTTTTCAAATAATCATGGATATCCTCCATTAATACTACATCAAAACTTAATAGGTAGTAATTTCTTAAAGATTACTTGCAATGTGGACTCTAAAATCATCACGATCACCTTTCACACTCTATTACATTAAAATTGAGCAGTCTACCTTTCCCTCGGAATGGATCTTTTACTCATGTGTGATTTTAATTTCATTGAATCCTGAAAAGGTCTCAGAAATCCGCAGGGGTCCACAGACTTTGAAAACGATTGCTTTAAATAAATCATGAGGATTATTCACTTTGAAGTTGGGTTGTTCTAATTCTGCAATTAATAGAGTTTTAGGCATGGGAAAAGTTTAAATTGGCCAACCAGAATTCTCATTTTATAGATAAAAATACAGGAATCAAGAGGCTTTATCCTGATTACAATGGCAGTTTATTAATTCATTCAAGTATTTACCAAGCACCATTATGTGCAGAGCTAGAAACAGAAACCAACTCCTCACCAATGCTCTTTCTATTAATACATATTGCATATGCTCTGCTTTCCTTTATAACTGAGGGGCCTCAGATCTAATGTTTGTATTTATTAGTTTTTTTCCACTTTCCTTCCTTGTGCTTGGGTTTTTATGACAAAGACAGACAAATTGGTGCCTTATGACAAAATGCAACTTACAACATTTCTTGTTCTTAAATCCCCAGTAGTAATTTTGCATGTACTAGGGACATTTTTGTGAAATTGAATGTTAGGACTTGAAAGACTATGGCAGGTATATATTTCTTATTGAATCCCATATACTCCTCTTAATATCCCAGCTACCGTGAAGTTAGGGTTGCTCTTAATAAATGAGGCAGACATGACCCATGCCACTTCAAGACCAATGCATTTAAAAGCTGGTGCACTAGAATAATCTCACTCTCTTTTCTCTTGCCTAGACAGACATGGAGGTCTTGAAATGAGATGTTAAGCCACAGTTTGGAAAACAAAATCTGGATTTTTTAACTTACTACATACAGGAACCTGATTTAGAAATAGTATAGACTTTGAATGATAAATAACTTTTGTTGTATTTAGCCACTGATAATTTATTTATTACTATAACATAGCCCAGCCTTTCCTGACAAAGGCAGAACTAAGAAGATTAATTCAACGTGATTAGAAATAATAAAATGTATTGTTTAATTAAATGTTTTAAGCCTGATAACAGTTCTAATTCTCAATGTAGCTGTTTTCTCTTTTCTTCTGGGGGAAGAAGGTAGAAGGTAAAGAAGATGAATTAAAAATCAGGAGATTGTACTTTCTACAATGAATGAGGTGAAGCAATAATAACTCCTACATAGTCTTAAAAATAAACAGGAAATTAACCAAAAGCAGGTAGGTTCATAAAAACACAGAGTGAACTTAAACTCGGACTTGATCTTTTAATAGTATAAGAATTCTAAATTCTCATTAACTGACTCAAATTCATGATAAGGATGAGATGTTAACTAACCATATTACAAGCAAAACAAAACAAACAATAAGCAAAGTCTGCTGGCTAGAGTCAGAGCCATAGCTTCCCTATGAAATTTTGTCTCTCATCATCTGACAAAGGAAGAAATATGTGTTCTTTTGTGAAAGAGGAATTTGTGTTATTTAGGCTTTGAACTCTAGCCGAATATGTCCCTTCAACAAGCAGGAAGGTAACCCATGTTCACTGAATGAATGTTTTTACTCGAGAGCATCCTGAGGGTAATAAAGTCATACAGGCCTTCAACGTGAGTTACTAAAATGTGCTGTGTTTTGAGTCCTTCTATGTAAAATGTCAATAATAGTTTGTAATTCTAATTTTGCATATATTAGTTTTCTATTGCTCCCATAACAATTACCACAATCTTTGTATCTTAAAAACACACATTTATGGCCGGGCATGGTGGCTCACACCTGTAATCCCAGCACTTTGAGAGGCTGAGGCAGGCAGATCATGAGGTCAGGAGATAGAGGCCATCCTGGCCAACGTGGTGAAAGCCTGTCCCTACTAAAAATAAAAAATTAAAAAATAGCTGGGTGTAGTGGTGCATGCCTATAATCCCAGCAACTCGGGAGGGTGAGATGAGAATCACTTGAACCTAGGAGGCAGAGGTTGCACTGAGCTGAGATCATGCCACTGCACTCCAGCCTGGCTACAGAGCAAGACTCTGTCTCAAAAAAAAAAAAAAAAAAAAAAAAAAAAATCATATGGTTCTATAGGTTAAAAGTCTAAATTCTAGGGCTAAATTCTAGGTATTAGTAGGCCTCATTCATTTTTGGAGGCTCTAGTGGAGAAGTTTTTGCCTTTTCTAGCTTCTTGAAGCTACTCATATTCCTCAGACCATGGTTCCCTCTCTCCATCTTCAGAGCCAACAAGTTTGTATCTCTCCAACTCTTCCTATGTGGTCATGGCTCCCTCTGACTATAGAGGGAAGAGGTCCCCTGCTTTTAAAAATTCATGGGTTAAAATGAGTCCATCTGCGTACTTCAGAATATTCCCATTTCAAAGTCTTTAACTTTAATCACATCTGCACAGTTCTTTTTGTCATGTAGGGTAACATATTCACGTGTTCTAGGGATAAGGACTTGGACATCCAAGGGGTAAGAAGAGGACATTCTGCCATCTATATTTTATAAAGAACTTGATCTCTAGAAGAAGCCTAGAACTCAGAGACCTCTCTATAGGCATACCTCTTACTTCAGGCCAAATGTGGGCAAATATTTAACTTTTCTGGGCTTTGCCAGACAAACTATAGGTGATAATACCTTAGCTGGCTGAAGGTAGAAAAGTGGACAGCATGATTTCATGTGAGTTCCTTCTTGCTACAAAATCTGTAATGATATTATTTTGATATGAAAACTCAAGTCTATATTTGGGAGAATACAGAAGCTTAATCAAGTAGAATAATAATTTAACAAAAATGAATAAAAGGTAACATTTATCTATTTCCCTGTTAAGTTTCCCAGTGTCTCCTTCTTCTACTTGATTAAGCTTCTAAATTTCCCTCTACCAGCAATCTTACTTATCAAACTCAATCTTACCATGTTCATTTCACTTGGGGCAATATTCTACATCAGATGACAGGAGAAAGTGATAAATCAGACAAACGAACTAATTTAGGTAATAGTTTAACAAGCTTTTAATTGTGCCTTAATTATACAAATAGAGCCTCTCCAGGAGGAACCTGGATGGCAGGAATTCCAATAGAATGGCCATCACATCACTGATGGATTCCTCAAATCTCTCCCACAAGTCGCTGTGTGGAACTTGGCTGCAAGAGTGATCGGGAGTACAAATGTTAAAGTCAGACTTACGTTTAAATCCCTTCTCTTCTGCTTACAAGTTATATTTCAGACAAATTTCTTAACCTCTCTGAGCCTCAACTACATTATCAATAATAATATCTAATTCACAGGGTTGTTATAAAGGTTAAGTGAGATAATGTATATAAAGTGGCTAGAATTATACCTGGCATAAAAGTACATTCCATAAATAACAACCATTGTAGATATTTTTGTTGCTCCTACTTTACTATATTGACCAGCCTTCCCAAAGACCTGATGCACTCAGGTCTCTCAATTCTTCCACATTCAATCACCAAGAATTCATTGAGCATCTATTTGCGCAAGGTGCTGGGGATGCAGAAGACAGCCACATTGATAAATTGCCTTACTTAGTGGAGCTTGCATTCTAATCAAGGGGAAATAGACAAAAACAAAACAATACAAATGAAAAATCAGGAACACACAAATAATGTTATTTCAGATTGTGACAAGTGTAGTGAAGGAGAGAAAGAGGGTAATGTGACCATGAGTAGTTGGGTAAGGTGGAGAGGAGATATGGGATGGTCAGGGAGAATGCAGCTTAGGATGTGACATTTCAGCTGCCACCCAAAAGATAGATCTGAGCCAGGAAAGTGAACAGCAAATGTAAACAAACCGAGACAGGACAGAGGATCATGTGTTGGAGAAACAGGAGTCTTGTAGGTAATGGTGAAAGTGGTAGGAAATGATGCTGAAGAATGGGGTGGGGGCCAGATTATTCAAGGTGTTGGGGCCTTGAGTAAACACTGAGGATTTTACTCTAAAAGTAATGACAAAACATCAAACTATAATATTTAAGGATAACATGCCTTCATATGCAATTTTACCAAATGATAGAGGGAATAGATTTGAATGTAGAAGGAAGAGATGGGTTGACAAGAGTGGAGTCAGAGAGACTAGGAGGTTATTTCCGCATTCCTGAGGAAAGATTACAGAGGTTAAACATAGGATGACCTGTGTTTAATCTGTCAGGAGTGGATGACATATTAAAGATACATATTCATCACAGAACAGTAAGATTTGCATTATATTGGTAAGGTGAAGTAAAATTTATCCTAGAAAGAGAACCTTCAAGGATGTTTCATTGGATTTTGGCTCAAATTTATGGGTGGAGGGCAGTGGCATTTACTTCATTAGAAAAGAAAGAATAGAAAAGGAATAGGGTTAGAAGGTGGTTGGAAAATAGGGACCCAGAGTTCCCTTTTGGACATATTTATGAGCTATTAGGCCTAATGACAACATGACAGGGGGTCAGTCATAGAAGATCTCTAAGTCGGTAAGAATGCCAATTAGTTCCCCCCAAGTCTGTGTGCCTTCCTTCATGTGTGCTAGTAGCTTCCTTGACATACCTGTCATGCATGCACCTCCCTGTCCTGATGATTGTGCTGGTTCCTCAGGCCCTACTGGTCTGTGAGTGAGCTCCTTGGGGATATCTTTGTATCTCTAGGTAAGACTCAATGCCTAGCCTAATAGCCCAAAATCATGCCCTCCAAAATAAATGAATGTATTGGTGCTTTGTACTTTAGCTTATCATTTCTAAGTCTAAGGATTCCATTCTCTATTAGGAAAGTGTCTTCTCTGAAGATAATGAGGGTCTGCTCCAATGTCTCTAATAAGTTATTTATTATTAATGGTTTCTATCCATTCATATATGCCCAATCAATTGTACCAGTAATTTTGTTAACAAATCAAACATTCTAATCTTTAATGGAATGGAAAATTGTTTTCTTGTGGCCCAGGAAGGAGATGATTAGGAATCCAGTGTAATGCAGGGAGAAGTTTCCAGAAATACAAATTTTCCACTTGGTTTACGCAACTGCACAGGATGTCATGTGTCTTCAGGCAGGGAAATATGGTATTTACAGAGAAGAGGCAGGAATGATCCATCTAATGAACAGTCTTATAGTTTTCATAATACATTTCTCTGAACATGAATCAGAAGAAAGTCTGCTTGATATATGGAATTAATGGTAAAATCAGGGTAGAAAATTTTGACTACATGCAACTCCTTTTATGGAGATTCACAATAACTATTAAAGGCTCTAGGAAGTCTCAGCGACTCCTGTTTAATGCTGACTGGCACAGAATTTTCCACTTTTATTTGATCTCACAATACTTTTTATTTTCAATAACACTTTCAAAGTGCCTTAGAACTAGTGTTTTTGAAACATGCAGAGCTGACACAATCATGTCAGTGATTGATGAAAAGGCAGACCCAAGCCAAGAATGCATACACTTTAATGCAAGTAAAGTATATAATAGATATATCTGCAGAACAGGGACACAACAATGCTACCTCCACAGCTATACAAAAGGGCAAGAATTCCACCTGATGGGACTGAGCATTCCATGAAGCCCCTGAGAGCCCCTCAACTGTTCTGCATACTGGCTCCATACCTGCCTGTTCACCAGGTGAAGTACATTGCAGCTTATTCCTGAAAGTTCAGCACTCAGGTGTATTTCTCTTCTGCCATGCCTGAAGCCTGCACTTGCAATCCAGCCTCTGGTCTCAGATCAATATCTCACAGTATTAACTCAGCAGGCTCATCTTTCTTTGTCATTGTAAGACACATCTTATACCTCAGCCAGAGAAGAGCAAATGCTCCTTACTAATACTTCAATAACTACTTGAACTAGTCAATGAGAAGGTAGCATTATTCTAATTAAACAAATAAAAGTAGTCTACTTTCCATTAAACCATTCGACATAATCCATGTTTTCATCTGTGAGAAACTGGGCTTCTACTAAATTGACTCCTATTGACATACATGATCTTCTCCAGCAGCTTATAGCATTTTACTCTTTTCAAGCATTATTATGGACTCATGACCTTTTCCAAACTCGATTGGTTCAAAATAATGGTATTGTTTTCCTTTAGACATTCAAATTATCAGTATTAGGAAACCAGCAATATTCACTTCCTTTTTTGCCTTTTCTGACACTGCTGAAGGGTCTTCCTCTGTCTCTCTGAAAGCTTCTTGCTTTCTGTTAAGATGTCACAGCTCATCTGGGTTTTGCTTGTCCCAAGACATAAAATTGGATTCTGAATCTGGATTTTTTTTTTTCTAGTGGAGAATGATATTCTAGGCCAACATAATCAGCCAGCGGTGAATAAGTGTATGTGCCAATGATAAGTGGAGCAGGAACAGAGGAGCTATCAGCTCTCTCATAACAAAACATATAAATAACCATTTTCTCAAAGGATAATGAGTCATGTTGATGCTTCCAATTAATATCTGTATTTTTCCAGGTTTTATATAGTCAATCCTTATTTTTTCCAGGTTTTATATATTCACAAAAGTATGTGTGACACATATGTAAGGTGTGATGAGTATGTCCATTTTAAGCAATAAAACACTCTAGAACCTTAAAATCTTGTGTGACCTTTCCTGATATCAGCCTACTCTCTCCCACAACATCTGAATGTCGTCTCTATCAAGAAGTTTGTGTTTATCATATCCTTACTTTTTTAAAATGGTTTTACCACATATCCCTAGCAATGTATCCCTAAACAATACATTGTTTAGCTTTATCTATTTATGAACTCTATAGAATATATATTCTTCTGCAGCTTGATTTTTGCTCAGTATTGTTCATGAGATTTATCCACACTCACACTTGCAGCTGAAGGTCATTTTTCTTCACCACTATATAAATTTGTTATTGTTTGATGATACAATAGTTTATTTATTCCTTGGCAGAAGAAAATTTGGGTTGCTAACCAGTGTTTTATTCTTAAAAATGTTGCTATTAGGAGCGTTACTGTGCTTATCTCTGAGTATATATATCAAATAATTTATTTTAGGTATGTGTCTCAAAATAGAATTTCTCCAATGAAAATACATGCCCATTTTTACCTTCTTTTGATACAATGAATGCTTTAGACTATGTTTTTAAATTTTACATTGTCACCAGCAAGGTATAAAGTGTCCACTTGCTTTCTATTTATGCTTGTTCATCTTAATCATTTGTGCTAACTCGATAAATGTGGTATGATATCTTGAAATTTTTGATATACACTTTCCTGAATATGGGTGCAATTGGGTATCTTTTCCTATGCTTATTAACCAGTTGGGTTTCCTCTTCTGTGAAGTCGTGGTTTCTCATAGGACCAGTGCTCCATCTGGTTCTTACTTCTATAGGAATGTCTTTGCTCTTCCATGTAAATGTGAGGCTCAGCTAGACAAGTTGCACTGCAATGGCTTGGGATTTTGAACAGAATCTAGTACTTCTCAACCTAAGAAGAATAGTTATATTTTATACAATGTGTCTTTTATCCATAAACATGTCTCCATTCCTCAGATCTTCCTCAATAACTTTCAATAAAATATGAAATTTATAATTTTCTCAATAAATGTCTTGAAAGTTTAAGTTGAATTATTTCGAGGCATTTAACATTCAGTTTTCATTGTGTTTTTATAAATCACATGTTTTTGTATTTATAAATGCAATTGTCTTAGATTCTATAACTAGAAACATTGTTAAGTCATCTCAATAGTTCTAATATATTACCCGTGAATGTTTTCTGTTTGTCTATACAGACAACTGTGTTACCTATGAATAATAGTGGTTTTGTTTTCTTCCTTCCTAATCCTTTTACTTTTATTTTTTTTGTGCTTTACTTTGCTAGCCAGGACAATTAACTCAATGTTGAATAAAAATGATAATATCATTCTTTTATTGTTTCTAATCTAAAATGAAATACTTTAAGCAATTATTTATTAATTTGATGTGCCTCCAGATTTACTTAGAGGCACAATTTACCTGGCCACAGAAGTTCCCTTATGCATGAAAAGACAATTAAAAATAAAAATATATTAAAGGGTCCTTAAATACATGGAAAGACGTTCAACCTCACCCATGACTAAAGAGATGAAAATTAAAACATTTCTTATCAGGCTTGTGACTATTAAAAAGTATGACAACATAAGCTGTGGGGAAGCTACTAGGGAAACAGGAACTGATATATTGGTGGTAAGAATGCAAACCTGTGTGATGCTTCTCAAGGGGAATTTGGAAATACCAGCAATATTACATATACCCTTATTTTTTGACCCAGCTATTCTACTTGTAGGAATTCACCCTGAAGATACATCTCCAGCAATACCAAAATACATATGCAGCACTATTTGAAATTGTAAATTATTAGTAACAACCTAAATATCCTTATATAGGAGAATGGATTAAAAAACCATAGTAGATCCATAAAGTGGCGTTCTATGAAGTTGTAAAAAATGAAATATCTCTGTGACTAGATACAAACTTATTTCTCAGATATATCGTTGAATGAAAAAAGTAAAATGCAAAAGATTATCTGTTGTATGATACCTTATATGCTACAATAGCATATCTATCGTATGCTACGTATTAAAAGAGGAATAAGAAAATTTATGTATCTTTTCATGTGTGGAAAAACTAAAAACAAAACAGAAAAGATAAAGCAGAAATTAGTGAGACTGGTTACTGTGGCAGGCTAATAATGGCTCCCACAGATTTGTTCATGCCCTAATCCCCAGAACCTGTGATTATTACCTTAGTTGGGAAAAGGGTTTATAAATATTATTTAGAATGTTAAGGTGGGAATATTATTCTGGATTATCTAATTAGGCCTTAAATGTAATCACAAGGGTCTTCTAAGAAAGAGGCAGTCTGGAGTTTCACTCAGACACACAGAGAACAAGGTGATGGGAAGGCAGAAAAAGAGACTGGAGTGATGTGGTTACAGCCAAGGAGCTCTAGCAATGCTGGGCAGCCACCTGAAATGACAGGAAACTAGGATTTGATTCTCACCCAGATCCTCAGGAGACAGGCCAGAGGCTGGAATACATTCAGAGATGGGATTGGTATAATCAGCATGAACTCATGATTTTTACATACATTTAAATATACATTTATAAGCAGATGTGTGTGTAAATATTTATATATATATATATATATATATATATATATATATATATACACACACACACACACACACATAGTTACACTTTCTAGCTCAGTTTTGCTGATGGAGGCCTAAAAACAGTAATATCAATAACACTGAGTACATCTTGCATCCAGATCTTCATTTCTAATCTCATTCTCCAATACAAAGAGCTAGAGTTCCTTGAAGAAATGGCCGATTATCAGGCTGGACGCATAAAGTATAAAATGAGCCTGGAACATCTTTTCAGCCTTTAAAAGAAGAAAGTGCTCCAAAAAATGATGGGGACATTTTAAAAGGTCATAGGAGTGAACTTGAAGTGGCACCCAATTATCAAAACTAGGATAATTTGAAGAATAAAAGATATAATGGGAGTAACGAATTATAACCCAGAGAGTATACAAATATTCACAAGTCTGTATTGAATATAAACACATGAATGAATAAATAAAAGGGGAAGAATAGAAGCTCTTCCTCACAGTTGAATTTCAATTATTAGACGAAGAAATAATCTTGAAAATCAAAGATGACCATTTTAGCAAATCCCAGGGTAATATATTTTTGCAGTCAAGCATCATCAATGGATATTGAAATTTGCGGGCAAAAGTGTGGTGGGAAACAGAATATTTACACAATCAAATAGTATTTCCACAAGATACCTATCTATTTAGAAAGAGGAAAATAGTATCTTTACAATGAAAAAAAACCCCAGCAAACCCTACCTTAACGAGTTGAATAAAGATAGCATTCCAATTAATGAGACATATCAATGTTGTAAGTTTCCTAGTAGGATGTACAGAGATGGTACCTTGCCTCTGTGATGTTCTTGCTAAAAATGTGAAACCCGAATTTAACAACTGGGAGTTATAACACAAACCCAAATTAAGGAACATGCTACAAAATATAGACACACCTCAGGATATTGTGGGTTGGGTTCCAGATCATTGCAATAAAGTAAATATAACGATAAAGGGAGTCACAAGAATATTTTGTCTTCCTAGTGCATACAAAAATTATGTTTACACTATACTGTAATCTATTAAGTGAACAATAGCATTATGTCTACAAGAACAACATACATGTTTTAATTAAAACTTTCTTCATTGCTAAAAAATAAAAATAAAAAACAATAACAATCATCTGAGCCTGCAGTGAGTCATAATCTTTTTGCTGGCAGAGGGTCCTGCCTCCATGTTGCTGGCTGCTGACTTATCAGGGTGATAGCTGGTGAAGGCTGAGTGATTGTGGCAATTTCTTAAAATAAAACAACAATGAAGTTTGCTGCATAGACTGATTCTCCTTTTACAAAAGATTTCTGTGCAGCATCCCATACTGTTTGATACAATTTCACTCAGAGTAGAACTTCTTTCAAAATTGGAGTTAATCCTCTCAAACCTTGCCACTGCTTTATCAACTACATTTATGTAATATTTTAAACCTTTGTTGTCATTTCAACAATGCTCACAGAATCTTCACTGGGAATTGATTTTATCTCAAGAAACCGCTTTCTTTGCTCATCCATAAGAAGCAACTCCTCATCTGTTACATTGAGTAGCGAGATTGCAGCAGTTCAGTCACATCTTCAGGCTGTAGTTTTAAATCTATTATTTCTTTTTTATTATGTTTAATTATTATCAGTACATAATAGTTGTATATATTTATGGGCTATATGTGATGTTTTGATACAAGTATACAATGTGTTATGAAGAAATCAAGATAATTGAAGTATTCATCACTTCAAGCATTTATCATTTCTTTGTGTTAGAAATATTTTGATTCTACACTTAATTATTTTAAAATATATGACATTATTATTAACTATAGTCACCCTATTGTGCTACCAAATACTAGATCTTATTTATTCTATCTAATTGCATTTTTCTACCCATTAACTATCTCCAATTTATCCCCACCTCCCTGTTACCCTTCTAAGTCTCTGGTAACAATCATTTACATCTGCAGTGACTTCCTCCACCAAAGTCATGAAGTCCTCAAAGTCATCCATGAAAGTTGGAAGCAGCTTTTTCCAAGTTCCTGTTAAGGTTGATACTTGACCTCCTCCCATGAACCATGAACGTTCTTACTGGTGTCTAGAAAGGTGAGACGTTTTTAGAGGTTTTCAATTTACTTTGCCCAGATCCATCAGAGGAATCATTATCTATGGCAGCTATAGCCTTATAAAAATATTTCTTAAATAATAAGACTTGACAGTCAAAATTACTCTTTGGTCCATGGGCTACAGAATGGACGTTGCATTAAAGCAACATTAATTTCCTTCTACATCTTCATCACAGCTTTTGGATGACCAGGTGCATTCCTTCTACATCTCCATCACAGCTTTTGGATGATGAGGTGCATTGTCAATGAACATTAATATTTTGAAAGGAATCTTTTTTCCCTAGTAGCAGGTCTCAACAGTGGGCTTAAAATATTCGGTAACTATGCTATAAACATATGCTGGGTCAAGTTGTTTCATTTATAGAATACAGGCAGAGTAGATTTAGAGTAATTCTTAAAGAAGCCCTAGGATTCTCAGAATGCTAAATGAGAATTGGTTTCAACTTAAAGTCACCAGCTGTGTTAGCCCTTACCAAGAAAGTTAACCTGTCATTTGAAGCTAGGCATTGACTTCTTCTTTCTAGCTATGAAAGTCCTAGATGGCTGTTCCTTCCAATAAAAGGCAATTTTATCTAAATTAAAAATCTGTTCTTTAGTGTAGCCACCTTTATCAATTGTCTTAGCTAGATCTTCAGGTAACTTGCTGCAGCTTCTCTACCAGCACACGCTGTTTCACCTTGCACTTTTATGTTCTGTAGAGAGCTTCTTTCTTTAAACCTCCTGCACCAAACTTCAAAATTTTCTTCTGCAGCTTCCTCATCTTTCTCAGCCTTCACAGAATTGAAGAGATTTAAGGTCTTTCTCTGGGTTAGGCTTTGGCTTAAGGGAATGTTATGGCTGGTTTGGCCTTCTATCCAAACCACTTAAACTTTCTCCATATCAGCAATAAGGCTACTTGCTTTTTTATCATTCATGTTACCTGAAGTAGCACTTTGAAGTTTTTTCATGAACTTTTCCTCTACATCCACAACTTGGCTACCTGGTGCAAGAGGTCTAGCTTTCAGCCCATTTCAACTTTGTACATGCCCTCCTCACTAAGTTTAATTACTTTTAGCTTTTGATTTAAAGTGAGAGAACCTGAACCTCTTCCTTTCACTTGAACACTTAGAGAACATTGTAGGGTTGATAACTGGCCTAATTTCCATACTATTGTGTCTCAGGGGATAGAAATTCCAAGAAAAGGGAGAGAGACAGAGAAAACTAGTCAGTGGAGTAGCCAGAACACATACAATATTTAGTAAGTTTGCAGTTTTATATGGGCATTGTTCACAGAACCTCTAAATAATTAACAATGATATCAAAGATCATTGATCACAGATCACTGTAGCATATGAAATGAAAAAATATAAAATCTTGCAAAAATTACCAAAATGTGACACAGAAACATGAAGTGAGCATATGCTATTATAAACATTATACCAACAGACTTTCTCAATGTAGGGTTG
Source organism: Macaca mulatta (assembly GCF_049350105.2). NCBI lineage: Eukaryota > Metazoa > Chordata > Mammalia > Primates > Cercopithecidae > Macaca > Macaca mulatta. Next base: position 113,910,777 of record NC_133409.1, read on the forward strand.
CCACAAAACTTCAATTTGTAAAACACACAGTTATCTGTGAAGCACAGTAAAGCAATATGCAATAAAACAAGGTGTGCCTGTAACTGGCCATTATTCTTCAAAAGTATCAAGATTATAAAAGCAAAGAAAAAAGTGAGAAACTAAAAATGACAAAGGAGATATGAAAAATAAATCAGTGTCTGGTTCCGGATTAGATTCTGGTTCAGAGAAAGTAAATCAGTGGGATAATTGATGACATTTGAATAAGGACTTTAGATTACTCAGTAAGTATTGTATTGATGTTAATTTCTGAGTTTTGATAGTTGCACTTTGGTTATGGAAGATCTTAACATTTGGATAAGCTGAGAAAGTGTATACAGAAATTCTTTTGCAAGTTTTTGGTAAGTTTAAACTTGTTTCATAAGGAAACATTTCTTAATTAAAAATTTAGAAGTTCTCATTTATTCTTCATTTGCTTATATTTTTAATTGAAATATTCAATTTTGAATTTTATTCACAAGAACAAGATCATGTCCTTTGCAGGAACATGGATGGGGCTGGAGGCCATTATCAAACTAACACAGGAACAGAAAACCAAATACCGCATATTCTCACTTATAAGTGGGAGCTAAATGATGAGAACACATGGACACATAGAGTGGAACAACACATGCTAGGACCTATGTATAGGAGGGTGGAGGATGGGAAGAGGGAGAGAATCAGGAAAAATAACTAATGGGTACTACACTTAACGCTTGGGTGATGAAATAATCTGTGCAACAAACCCTCATGACACAGGTTTACCTATGTAACAAACCTGCACATGTGCCCTTAAATGTAAAAGTTAAAAAATAAATGTTTTTAAAAAAGAGAACTGTATTGAATGATTTCCCTGCATCTATCATGATGGTAGTATTTTTTTCTTTCATCAGTTAGTATGGTAAGCTTCATTATTTTACTTTTTAGCGTTAATCAAAACTTGCACTCTTGGCATAAAGCAACTTTGTCATCAAATATTATCTTTTCAAATATTGCTATATAGGTTTGTGGTCTTGTTTGGAATTTTTGTATCTGTATTAATGAGTAAGATTGGCTGTCATATTTCTCTCTTGTACTGCTCCCGCTTGTTTTCAGGTTCAATTTTGTAATATCTTCTCAAAGCAAGTTGGAGGGTTTTTACTTTTGTTTGTATGCTGAGTTCATCTAAATATTAGGTTTTACTATATTATAGTCCATTGTTCTATTTTCAGAAATATCTCTCTTCCCTAGCTCTATACTTTCTGAAAACAGTATGCTTTCTGATCCCACTGCTGTGGACTTGGTCACGTGACTTGCTCAGTCTAATGAAATGTGAGTGGATGTAATATGTGCCACATCCAAGCAGGAGCCATAATACAACTGGATGCATATGCAGTCTTTCTTCCTCCTGTGTCCCCTGTAGTGAGAAAGGCATATCCAGGATAGAGAAAGTTTCCTCAGTTTGAGTCCCAGAATTAGAAGACACATGTAGAAGACACGATTCTAAAGCACAGCTAGAGAAGAGCTACAGCAAAGCTGCGGCAAAATAATATTATAATGTGAGCAAGAAATATGACATGCTGCATAAGACACTGCTACTTTAAGATTTCTTGTATGTAGTATAACCTGGCAAAAATTGACTAATATTCTATGCCTTAAATATTTTGTAGAACTTATGTATAAAATAGTTTCAGTGTTTTATTTATGGGAAAGCTTTAAAATATGATTAAATTTCCTTAATGATTATAAGACTATTCAAGTTTTCTATCTTTTCTTAAGTCAATTTGATAAGTAATAAAATTCTTAGAATTTCATTGATATTGTCAAGCTTACAGATACAACTTTTTCTATATCTTCTTTTTATCTTCCTAATGCCAGTAGAACTTAGGTACCAGTGTGTATTCCCTCATGTTGCAGATTTGAACCTTGTTTCTTTCTCTCATGTTTTGTTTTCCTTTTTTTGGAAGAGAGGGGTAAATGTACCTAGAGACTTGTAAATATATTACTTTTCAAAGAGCCATTCTTTAGCTTTGTTAATTTTATGAGACAGAATTAGCTTAGATGACAGTTACAAGGAAATTCCAATTAACAGTTGCTTAATAAATGTAGAATTTTATCTGTCTCCCAGAAAAAAAGATCCCAGAGGGATCTTTAAGTCAGATTAGTGCCTTTATTCATGGAGACCTTAAGTATTGGGTTTATTCCAGTACATCATTTTACCTTTGTTCTCATGGTCCAAACGACAGGAAAAGCGAAGTAAGAACAGAGCAGAGAACATTCAGTAGCTCTCTTTGAAGGAAGATTCTCCAAAGCTTCTACAGAACATGTTCACTTACTCATCATTGGCTGGAATCTATTCCCATAAAATACCTAGTTGCAATTGCATTTATTACCAAAGTGTATTCCCATAACTACACCTAGCTGCACTTGCATTTATTATTCTAGGCCACCCTATGCCTATCTAAATATTGGATGCCGTATTAATAAGAAAAAAAATAGAATAGATATTAAGGAAAAATTATTACTCCTTGTAATTACTCCTTGTAATTGATCTTTACTATTACATATAAATGTTCTAATTCTGCTCTTATTTTTATTAATTTTCCTTCTTCAAAACTTGAAGTTAATCTTGTTGCTCATATTTTTACCAGTAAAAATAGCGAATTAATATTCAGAATAGAAGATGTTGGTACAATTGTTTTTTGTATCTTATAGTTTAAAAACATATGATTATCCTTGTAACTTGTCTCTATTAAATATGAAAGTGGAATAAATATTAGCCCTCTAACACCCAAATTCATCTTATTTTCTTCTAACTATTGTAGTAATAATTTATTATGTTCCAGGACAAAGACTGGCCATCTTTATAATTTCAAGAATTTTTATTTTCATTTCCTACTTCTCTGCATGTTCTAACTTTTCTTCAATAAAAATCTGTTGCATTCTAATCAAGAAAAAAATATTTAACCAAAGATAATGAAAATTATCTATAAAATATTAACAAAAGTCACAACTACTACTGCATATAGAACAAAACAAAAATGAGCAAGAAAATCAAATAAAATTGAGATATATATTAGAAAAAGAGAATTAAATTAAATCAATTAAATTAATTGATAAATACTATAAAATTGTCAGTAGCCTCAAATAAAAATATTAAATTCAAAATATCTTCACACATTAATTAGTAAAGAAAATATAAGTAATGATGATATTGCTGATTGCAAAAGACATCAGATCATGTTGAATTGTCTAACGTGTCTCTATTGCTTCCTGATTACCCTGATTTATGCCAAATATACCCTGTGGCAACAGACCAGTCCTGGGACCACACAACATTTATTGGACGCCTACAATCACAGCCAAATCAATATTTCTCAGTCGTATTGCTAACAGAAATGCTGATTAACAGCCACCTAAGTGAGTCTTCTTATTAGTGTATTTACTCAGACAGAAAATTAGCGAATCCCATTTACCCAAATCATTACCATACACTCATCCAACACCTAATCAATGACCATCTCCTTCTCTCTTCCTCTGTGAGGTACTGTGTCTCTTAAGTTAGAATTCCATTTCCTGAAGTACTCAACATCCTTTGTCATTATTGACCAATTTAAACATTTGGCATTATAACCTGCAGAACACCCTGGGAATTGCACACATAAAGTTCTGAGAATTTATAAAGAGATGAACTGTTTTCTCAGGAATGCAAATCAAATAGGAACTAACTGTCAGAAAGGTAAAGACAGTCAAATCCGGAAATTGTAAAAAAATATAAATTTTAATTTTATATTTTAGAAATTGCTGGAGGAACATTATTGAAAGTAATTTGTGGTTAAAGATACTGTTAAAAAAAAAAAAAAGTCCCGGTTTATGTAAAACATGTCTTAGCACATTAACAGAGAATATTACTTCTCAGGACATTAGACCAATTAGATGTATATGCCTTGACTTTTTTTTGTACAGACGTACAAATTTAAAAAATAAATTCTAGCTAAGCCCATTGCCTCATGACTTCTGCCTACTGTTGTGTCTCTCTGTGTCTTTTCAGCATCTGCTTCTACTGCGAATACCCTCAACTTTCTCAGTATCTCTCATTTAAAGTTTCTGAGATAATCCCCGGGTTACTTGACCTCAAAGCCATTTTCCTAGCCTATTACTGTACTTTCTTTACATCAATATCCACATTCAATTCCATCACTTGTGATCAAGGCTGAGGTCATGCAGCACCAGTCAGGTAGCTTATTAAGGGATTACCTAGGGATACTTCCCTCATCAGGAAATGTGCAAGTTTCCTCAGAAGAGAACTGTGAGCATGGCAACCATTTTGAGGCTGGTTTTGACTACTATGGGAGTATGACAAAATCGATGGGCAGTCTTCCTGAAAGGACAAATCGTTACGTGAGGCAAAGACCAATCGAGACAACAGTTTCCCTGTACAGACACCTTTGTGAAAAAACATAACTCACTTGAGATAAAGGAGCACCTATTATTCTGGCCCCTATCATTTCAGGCCTATGTGTTGAGAAAAGGGATTTCCAGGGGATTCTGTCAGAAGGGTAACATGTGTTTTCTTTCTCTCACCCTCCACAGATGTATAGATAGGTAAATAGATACATAAATGTTTTTCACTTTCAGAATTTGTTAATAAATGTGATGACATAATACAATTAATTGTCCCTAATATTAATGTTCTGACTGTGCCCCCACCCCTCACAGTATTGGAATAGTTTGTGGAAGAAATAGTTACTATAAATTTAATTGGACAAACTTTTATTTCAGTTATCCTCTAGATTTACATCTTAGTCAACAACAATTGAGAGGTAGTGATTGTCTAAAGCCCTGAGTGGAGAAGAATTATGAATACAAATCTAGGCTCAGTGGGAAAGGGGGCGATGACTGTTCGGCAATGTATGTCATGGGAACAAAAGGAGAGAGTGGCAGCATATATGCTTGACTTGACGCCTCGAACTTAGATGACACCCCTGTCGTAGTAACTAAGATGATTTCTTAGACACTTTGAAAGGAAGGACTGGGCCTGGTGGCTCACGCTTATAATCCCAGCACTTTGGGAGGCCGAGATAGGAGGCTCACCTGAGGTTGGGAGTTCATGACCAACATGGAGAAACCCCACCTCTACTAAAAATACAACAGCAGCAAAAAATTAGCTGGGCATGGTGGCGCATGCCTGTAATCCCAGCTACTCAGGAGGCTGAGGCAGGAGAATTGCTTGAACCAGGGAGGCGGAGGTTGCAGTGAGCCAAGACTGAGCCATTGCACTCCAGCCTGGGCAACAGGAGCGAAACTCCATCTCAAAAAATAAATAAATTAATAAATTAATTAATTAATTAAATTAATAAATAAAATAAAATGAAGATACTTTGAAAGGAAGAGCAGTAAGCTAGCTAGAGAAGACTGGATTTGGAGTCAGATTTTGTCTGAATATAGGCTCTGCAACTTTTATTTATGTTATATTTTACTTTAAAAATAGTATAAAAATATTTTACTTTAATACAATAATATAATTTTACAATTTAATTTTTTTCAATATCTCATGAGCAGCTACTATGCATCAGTCATTATTTTTGGTTACGGTAATAAAATGCTAAGCAAAAAAGACATAAACTCTGCCTTATAGATGAGTAAAACAATAATCAAACAATCATAAAAATAAGTACACATTACAATTGAGGATAACCATTAGGAAGATGTACCAGATGTCATAAAAGTTTATGGTGAGATGATATAGCTATTTAGTAACAGTGTGATCTTGGCCAAGTTACTTAACCTCTCTGAGCCTCTATATAATGAGGGCTAAAAATATGTCATAGGGATCTGCAAAAATTAACTGACAATATACCCAGTATGTATAATGTATATAAGTAGCTAATTTATATTATACCTTAAAACACATAATTTATAGAATATACACATGTCCATTGAGATATCCTATTTAGTGGTTGTATATCATGTATATTAGTTGCTATGGATACATGCAGACATTCTATTTTTTGGCTGCCCATATATATTCTATGTATTCCTTACAGTGTATGTTAGCAGTGCTGCTTGACAGAGAAAATTGATATAATAATAGGAAACATACTACTTTTACCAAGAAAATGGAAGAGTAATCAGCACTGATAATCACACAAAATTGCTAAGTGGAAAGAAGGTCCAAGAATGTGTTGCAAGATTATGGACTAGCCCAAAGTATCAAGAAGAGAGGATACTTGCATTCAAGCCCCCTCTTCCTGGAAAATAAAGAATTTGTTCCACCCTACAATAAAAATAAGATGATTAAGATACATTAATAAGAAAAAGAAAAAATTTAGATAGGGTAACTGGCAATTAGAATTTGTTGACCATAGGAACACAATGGGAAAGTAAGGTGAAAAAGTTGAAGACAGTGGCAAGCAGAGATTCTCTTCATAACACTTGGGAATCTTGGCCATGTGAGTACACACTTCAGGGGCAGACATCACAGGTTCTAATCTCAACTTTGCTAATAACTAGTTGTATAACCTTGGGAAGGTTAGTGGTTAATTTCTCTGTGCCTCTCTCTTCTCATCTGTAAAATGGAAAACATATTATTTACCTTATTGGGTTAAATGAAATGATATAACTAAGGTACCTAGCACAGTGCTTGGAACATATAAGTAGGTACTATATAAGCTGTAGCTACCATTACTGTTGATATTATTATTATTAATAATAAAGCATGTATGGATTCCTTTAGATGAAAGCATCACAATGGAAATAAAGGATGTTTTTCAGTAAGAAATCTAAGCTACTTCCACCTTTGATTTTTAGCCACCAATTAAATTCAAAATTGTATCAGTTACGTATGTTCTCAGCTACAAGTGACAGCTCTTACTTCCCTAGGAGTAGGACTTAATCAATGAAGACATTTAATTATCTTATATATGTAAGACTAGTGGTGAGGGTTTACTGATTTGGTACAGAACTGCAACAGTATCACACAAAACCAAGTCTCTTACTATCCTTCTCCTCTGCCATCCTCAGCTTATTGGCTTTTCCCCTCATGATAACAAGATGGCTACTACAGCTATTAATACACACATATGATATCTGGCAAAGGGGAATGGAATTTTCATTACTGGGAGCTAAACAGGTTGCCATTCTATACAAAATTGGAATTCTATTAAAAAATAAGAAGGAGATATGGCTGCTGGCAGGCAGCTAACAATGTCTAACATGATCTTCATGATTTAAAAATGTTCTGGGTTATATTTTCAAAGACAAATGAAATTACCTGTAGCAAGTTAAAGTATATGTAATATTTAGATATAAAGATCATAAGAGATTTGGATGAAAAAAGACAGAAGCATTGTCAGTGCTTTGGGCAACTTTTCCAGTGAATTTTAAGCATAATGTGTGCATAAAAACATAAATTTATTTTCAGAAATGCAAATGAAGCACCTGGAATACCTGAAAATAACATAACTACGTTTCTTATATTATCACTCCCAATCATATGTATTATCCGAGTTATAAAAAATGTTTTGAAATGATACTTAAACTCAACTTTTCCTAATCCTCCTCTAAAAAACTATTTTCCTTTCTCTGCCTCCTTATACAGCAAAACTCTGGAAAGTGGTGACTCCTCTGTCTGTACTTCCATTAATGCTGTTCTCTCTTGAATACTCTCAGGTAAGACTCATCACCATTGTTCCACCTAATCTCCTCTTGTCAAGATAATCATTCACATCCATGCTGCTAAATGCAGTGGTCACTCAATATCTGACACAGGTCATCAGGCACACCTTCAAACAATTTCTTCAACTCCTAACACACTGGTGTTTTCTGCTAGTCCTCCTAGGAAAGGACTAGCTGGAGAGCCTCTTTAGGATCCTGTAAGAATCAGACCTTTGAGCTTCTTCTCTTCTTCAGCCACACACATGCTCTAGATGGTGCATCCAGTCCAATTGCTTTAAATATCATCTGTAATGCCAAACATGTGTAAAATTGAATTTCCACTCAATAGTTTTCACGTGAACTCTGGAGTCCTATGTATCAAATGGGCATCTCCAACTTAGCACACCCAAACCTATTCTCCTGATCATTCCCAAACCCACCATCAAAACTTGACCCTGACATGCGGTGTTCCCTAGATTTGATTCTACACTTCACTCAGTTGCTCAGGCCCTGAACTTTGAAATCATCCTTGACTCATTCTTCTCTTCCTCTTTGCTGTAGTATGTACTCGGAAAAAGATCAGAAGCTATTGTAGAGTTTTGAACAGAGGAGTGAAATAATTTGATTTCATTCTGAACCTTCTCCTTGATCATAACTGGATGAATTCAAATAGCTCTACAAAATGCCTATGTTTCTATTTATGGAACATATCCTCCATATATTGTGCATCTTTCTCTCTCTCCCTCTTACTCTGCTTCATTCCTCTTCTTTCATTCCTTTAATCCAACAGCATCCACATTCTTGCTATTTTCCTGGATTTTGCTCCTTAGCCAGTCAACTGACAAACCCTGTAGGCTCTATGCTCAAAACCTATCTTGATTTTGACCACTTCTTATCACATTTATCCTACCATTGTGCTCCAAACCACTCTTGTCTAGCATTTGTTCATCACTGTAACTCATCTTCCTAATTCTGCCTTTCCTCCTACAATCTGTTCTCCACACAAGAGCCAAAACAATCTTTTAAAAATATAAATCAAGTCATTTCACATCTCTGTTCAAAACTCTTCAATAGCTTTTGATCTTCCAAGTAAGTCCTACAGTAACCTCTAAAGCCTTCTACATAGTCTCCTATCTTCTCTGTCTCCACCTTCACAATTCTGAATATTCCAAGCATGCTCTTGTTCTTCTAGCCAAAATGTTCTTCTCCTAGATGACCACATGGCTATTTCTCTTCTCCTCCTACATGTTGCTCTTCAAATACCTTCCATTAGAGTGGTCTTCCCTCACCACCTGTCTAAACATTGCTTCTCACCCCATCCCTCTTTATTCTGCTTAACTTTTCTCCACAGCCCTTATAACTAACTGACATACATATTTGTTTGCTTATTGTTTGTGTGTTCCCACCAAAATGCTTGCAACACAAGATCAGGACCTTGTGTCTGTGTTATTCACTGCTGTATTCAGGATGCAGAGTGGTGCCTGGCTACTAGTAGGTGTTTATTTCATATGTATTGAGAGTATTGAGAGTGAGTTAATCAAAGAATGGCTATTTGCTGAGTAACTACTTTTTAAAAATTCTTTATAAACCTTATACAATTTTTGAGACTGTTTTCACTATTGTAAATTAACATTTTTAAATAGGTTTCTTTCTTTCAAGCAGGTAATGAGATAAACATTTCATGTATTTGTGTGTGTGTGTGTGTGTATATATATATCTTAAAGTATAAAACTTACCTTTTCAATTGCATTAGCTTGGTGTGTTGTATTTTTACCAACATTATGTTTCATATACTAATGTTTTCTTAAACTGAATTGGTGACATGTTTTACTTGTTTTAAAAAATCATAGTGAAATCACAGTGCTTTGAGTTAGATCATCTCTCCTATCAGGAGGCCATTTTCCTATGGCCCAATATTTTAATAATCTAATTGGAAATCATCCCAAGATAAAATGGTGTGATTTTTCTGAATACACCAATTAACACCTTGAAAACATAAGGCACTCTTATTTCTGTTAGATTTGACACTATTGTGTAATTTGTTCTTGTTATACGTAAAATATTCCAATGAACTTGTTTTGGCACATTCTCATAAAGATTGTAGCTCTTATACAAATTTTGATGATTAAAAAAATACACATAAACACACATTATGTCTAAATATATTCACTAAGAAGTGTCTTTAGAAAATGATGGAAAAATAATTGCAGACAAACTTTTTGTTTTCTGGCTATTAGTAATATCTTATACATAATAATAAAAATTACCTAAGGTAATCAAATGGAAAAGGATTTTAAAACATGGCTGAGAATGTATTTGGTATCTTCCCCACTCCAATTCCCTCAATATCTACTTTCTGTCTTTCCAATGAGACCCTTCTTGATCATAACTGGATGAATTCAAACAGCTCTACAAAATGTCTACATTTCTATTTATGGAACATATTCTCCATATATTGTGTATCTTCCTCTGCTTCATTCCTCTTTTTTTTTTTTTTTTTTAATTTGAAACGGAGTCTTGCTCTGTCGCCCAGGGTGGAGTGCAGCGGCGCGATCTCGGCTCACTGCAAGCTCCACCTCCTAGGTTCACGCCATTCTACTGCCTCAGCCTCCTGAGTAGCTGGGACTACAGGTACCTGACACCACACCCGGCTAATTTTTTGTATATTTAGTAGAGACAGAGTTTCACCATACTAGCCAGGATGGTCTTGATCTCCTGACCTCGTGATCCACCCACTTTGGCCTCCCAAAGTGCTGGGATTACAGGTGTGAGCCACCGCGCCCAGCCTTATTCTCCTTCCTTCATTCCTTTAAGCTTCCGCATTCTTGCTATTGCCCTGGATTTAGCGATTATATCCTCTGCTGGTTGTCTTTTCACATCTTTCATTACTGCTTAGAAATAATATAATAATGATGTTTCCTTTCTCAGTCTCTGGCCTTTGTTATTTTCCTTACTTTGTTCTAAGGTGATTTCATCTCATAACAGTTAAATTGCCATCTACATAGTAAATAATCACAACATTTTGGGTCCCAATATCTAACTGATTTCATCACAATGACTAATGGCAAAGTCAAATTCAACATCACTGAAAAGATTAAGGACAGCATTTGTCCTCTTAAATCTTTTCCACTCTCCTTTTTCTGATCTGCACTACTTATTCTCTTCTTCCATACTTCTCAAACTCGCAACTTTGATTTATCTTTTCTCCTCTTTGTCTTCAAAATTATCTGTGTATACAACAAACAAACAAACAAAAAAGGTGGAAACCTCACATTACCTGACTTCAAACTATGCTGTTACAAAAGGTATTATAAAAGGCTGTAGTCACCAAAATAGCATAGTACTGATACAAAGACACATAGACCAGTGGAAAAGAATAGAGAACCTAAGAAATAAAGCCACATACCTACAGTCATCACATCTTCAACAAGGTTGACAAAAATAAACAATGGAGGAAGGACTGTCTATTCAATAAATAGTGCTGGGATAGCGGGTAGCCATATGCAGAAGAATGAAGCTGGATTCCTACCTTTCACTATATGCAGAATTTATCTCAAGATGGATTAAAGATGTAGATGTAAGACCTCAAAGTATAAGAATCCTAGAAGGAAACCTATGAAAGGCCAACTTGGACATCAGCTTTGGCAAGGAATTTATGACTAAATCCTAAATGCTTTTTGAGGAAAAGCAATTAAACAAAAACAAAAATTGACAAGTGGGATCTAATTAAACTAAAGAGCTTAAGCACAGCAAAAGAAACTACCAACAGAGTAAACAGGCAACCTATAAAATGGGAGAAAATATTCACAAACTATGCCTCCAAAAAGGTCTGATATCCAGAATCCATAAGGAACTTAAAACAATTCAACAATAAAATATAACCCCATTAAAAAGTGAGCAAAAAACATGAATGGATACTTCTCAAAAGAAAACATGCACACATATTTAAAAAAATGCTCAGCATCACTAATCCTCAAAAAAATGCAAATCAAAACCACAATGAGATAGCATCTCACACTCATCAGAACAGCTATTACCAAAAAGTCCAGAACTTATACGTCTTTTTCCAGAGTTCTGATGATAAGCATTTGGAGTGCATTTATTCCTCCAGATAATAAATGTATGTTCAAGAACTTTTGTGTTTTTAAGGCTTTAATAAAGCCTTCAGTAACATTAAATACAAAAGAAAAAGCCCCAAAACAACAGACTTTTGCAAGGCTATGTGAAAAGGGAACACTGCTTGTGGGAATGTATTTTAGTTCAGCCATTGTGGCAAGCAGTTTGGAGATTTCTCAAAGAACTTAGCACTATCACTTGACCTAGCAATCCCATTACTGGATATATATCCAAAAGAAAATAAATATTTCCTCCAGAAAGACACATGCACTTATTATTGCAGCACTATTCACAATAGCAAAGGCATGGAATCAACCTAGATGCCTGTCAATGGTGGATCTGATAAAGAAATTGTGGAATACAGATATCATGGGGTACAGCCACACACACACACACACACACAAGAACTAAACCATGTCCTTTGCAGAAAACCAAATATTGCCTATTCTTGCTTATAAGTGGGAGCTAAACACTGGGTACACATGGACACAAAGATGACAACCAGAGACACTGGGGACTACTAGAGGGTGAGGACGAGAAGGTGGCAAGAACTGAAAAACTTACTAGTGGGTGCTATGCTCACAACCTGGGTAACAGGATCATTTTTACCCCAGGCCTCAGCATCATGCAATATATTAATGTAACAAATCTGCACATGTACCCTCTGAATAAAAATAAAAGTTTTAATTTTCCTAAAATTATCAGCTTATACATAAGAGTTATGAACAACTGCTTGTAAGTAAATTTATTTCAAATGGGTTGGTTTTTAGCTATAAATTGTACATTGGGTTGAAATCAAAACATAAAATTATTTGGAAGGCCATACTGCAAATAAAACAGCATAGAATTATAGGGAAAAAAATCAGTCTTAAATTACAACACTATCAAGGCAGACCAGGCTAAAATAAAATGTTCAAATCTATTGATATATTTTCCCCTTAGCTCAAAAATCTATGCTTTTCTTTCATCTTGTTAACTGAAACATGTTTTTATATAAACCTTCATAATTACCTGCTACCCACTGGGGTTTAAAGCTTGTTCACTAATCCTTCTCAATTGTATAGTGTTTAGAGTTTGAAATCCATATTTATACCCTTAAAAGCGTTGAACTTTATAATAGCACTGGGAGGTAAACACAATCATTTTCCCCATATAGATGAGCACATGAGGACTAAGGAAGGTTAATTTTCTTGTTTATATCACAGAGCTTAGAAAGGGTACAAAAGCTAGAATACAAGTGTCCCAACCCTTGGACAATTGCTAGATTTGGCTATCTTACAGATGTCTCTAGAATAGAACACTCATAAAAATATGTACAAAACATTCTCTCCATCATCAGGGAGTAATTGTTCTATAATGACATAGCAAATGTACATAATGCATTTTTTCTCAATATATGAGGATATATTTGTATACCTCCACTTTTCTTTGTGGAAGTGTGATTTGAGTTTGCCCTCCTCAGGTGTTTAATAGCCTTATATTTATATTTGTGGAGAGACAGAGAGAGATATATTAGGGAATGTTTGGAGACCCCAGTGTTCAGATTGTAATTCTTATTTCAATTAGCTAACCAAGTTAGATTCTGTAAATCTAACATAGAATGAAAAAGATAAGCTGAAATACCTTAAGTTTGTTATTTATCTTCCTGGACCTCAACTTCCTCATCTAATAAAATAAAGTCTCATTCATGATAATAATAACACCTATAGTGAATTGAGTACTTACTTTAGGCCAAGCACAATTACATTTATTATCACATTTGACATTTGCAAAAATCCCTCGAGAAGGAGACTGTTAGTATCTCTGTTTTACAGATGGTGAAACTGAATTTCACCTAAGGTGACAGAGCTGATGAGTGGCAGATTAGGATATGGGCCTTGGTCTGTTCTATCCAAAAGTTTATACTCGTAAGTCTCAAGCTGTGATGCCCCTCACAGCTCCACCACTCTGTTATTTCTAAAGTCCCTTGCAGCAAGGATATCTCATTATTTTTTTCTGTTAAACAGACATGAAATTATTTTCTGTTTTCTCATTAGCCATTGAAACGTTCAGGACTTTTTTCCTTAATTATGAAATAAATATTTGTTGTTTAAGTTAAAGAACTAAGCAAGGAACCAATAAATGGCAAGTCATTGGAAGTTCTTAAATTGATATTGGATGTTGCCACATTAAGAAAACTCACCATTTCAGGAGAACTTTGTTAATAACATTTCAATTAAAGCAAAATCACATAGTTTTATTAACTACAATGACAAACCTATACTCCCAATATGTTCTCCTTTAGAACATTCACGATGTTTGTAATACATGCAATTGAAAGTTCTAGATTTATCTCCACAAATGTTTAAAATTTACATATTTATTATTTTAGTTAAATATATTAATATTAGGTTAAACATTTTAATCTTAGGATGTCACAAATCAATATGCCGTTTAAAACATTTTTTCAATATGATGTTTAAATTAAAAGAAAACTTTAAAAAAGTTTTTGGCATTGGTACTTTTCCTGCTGGAACTTAAAAGAAAACTTTAAAAAAGTTTTTGGCATTGGTACTTTTCCTGCTGGAACTGACACAAGAATAATAGTAGCCAGAATATCTCATTAGTTATTTGTTTCTTTTTTTTTTTTTTTTTTTTTTTGAGACGGAGTCTCGCTCTGTCGCCCAGGCTGGAGTGCAGTGGCACGATCTCGGCTCACTGCAAGCTCCGCCTCCCGGGTTCACGCCATTCTCCTGCCTCAGCCTCCCGAGTAGTTGGGACTACAGGCGCCCACAACCGCACCCAGCTAATTTTTTGTATTTTTAGTAGAGACGGGGTTTCACCGTGGTCTCGATCTCCTGACCTTGTGATCTGCCCGCCTCGGCCTCCCAAAGTGCTGGGATTACAGGCGTGAGCCACCGCGCCCGGCTAGTTATTTGTTTCTAAATAACTAAAATGAGGTTCAGAAGAACAATACTTAAATTTAACTCTGAAGTCTTAATTCTCCAGTTATTTCATATTCTAAAGTAATCTTTATTTTGATACACTTTGATTTATGCACTATTAAAATTCTGCTATTAAAGAGAAATATTTTTAGGAAACAATTTGATCTTTTTAGATAGATCATCTAAAATTTTGGCTTTAAAATAAAATTTACCTATGTGCATGGTAAATTTACCTATGTGCACTGGTAAATTTACCAATTTCTTATGTGAGACAAGAAAAACAGTTAAGAGACAAACAAAACATCCAAATTGAAACATACCAGAATTTGGAGTTTAATATTTTAAAGCATAAAAGACTCAGGCAATTCAAACAAGAACTTTTGAGTTTCTTGAAAATCAAGAAAGCATTAAATAATGAAAATATTGACCACAGGTACCAGTTAATAATTTGTTTAAATTAATTTTTATTCACAATGGCTTTTGAAGAACTTCTGTTGCTTTGGTACTTAAGAATAATCTTCAATAGTAAATAGAAAATACTTTGTCCCACAAAATGTGAATTGGTCTTAACATATGTACCCATGCCATACCCTTAAACCCACTTCAAAGTGTACCTAACACCAGTGGGCCAACAAAGTAACATAGCTGCTTATAGCAAATGTTTTACACCTTTAAAAGATACTTGAAAGTTATCTTTCCAAGTCTCTGGATCTTCAACAGCTTCCTGTTATGGCCAGAGCTCTCAGGTTCTCAAGTCATTGCTTTTCACTAACTTAAGCCTGACCCCAAATTTCCATCTGGTTTTAAACTTTTGAAAAAGGCTTAGCCCTCATATGAGTCTCCAAGATCTTTGGCTGTTTCACACAGGCTCAAACTAGACACGGACCTGGAAAAAGTCCTTGACCTTCCTCCTGGATGCTACTTTTTCCCCTTGCCAGAATCAAAAGTCCTGTACACCCAAGTCATTTCTACAGAGAAGTTCCACTCATGCACCCCTGAGCCTTCATACCTGAACTGAAAGGAGGGGTCTCATGAAAAGATTGGCAGCAGAAGAAGATGATGATGGAAAGGAAATATGCACCACACTAGAAGAGGGAAAGGTGCCCAGGAAATTCAGAGGCTCAGGGCAGTAGGAATTTTCAGCAGCAGCATCTGCTAGCAGCGAATGTTTGTCTGGGATCCCAACTGAGCAGGATGGGAAAGCACCCCTAGCAGCTGCCCCAGTCCAGAAATCTTTTGAGAAGGATTCCCCAGCGGAGAAAATGTGAAAAAATGGATTACTATGTGAGATCATGGATATGTTAATTTGCTTCACTATGGTAACTATTTTTACTAGTTATATGTATCCACAAACAGCATATTGTATACCTTAAATGTACACACAGAAAATAATTTTAATTTAAAAAAACAAGCGAAATTAAAAGTTGGAAGCAAGAGCTACAGACCGGAGGGACATCAGAGGATGAGGCAGAAGGAGAAACAAGAGTCTCAGGACAAGAACTTCAAACAGCTCTTTATAGTTGAGAAGGGAAAGGACTCAACAGAAAGGAACAATTTGAGTGAAGACTTCTTTCGGCTTTTGCTGAAGGACTTTCTTAGTCTTTTCTTCTATGTTTTTTGACATAACCCCAATTCTACTTTCCCACAAATTTAATTTTTAATACAAAATAAGTATGGATTCCAAATGAAAAAATGATTCTACATCTGGAGAAAGGTGAATTTTGTCCTTGAAATATTATGTTCTCTTTAGTCTAATCAAAGACTGAATAAAATCTTCTTTAGAAAGGAAACCACAGTAACAGTTTTTTTCTTCCACAAAAGGGAATTCATTCCATCAGTCTTGATTCATTAAAACAGATTGAAATTGTATCTACTTTGTCTCTGTTGACCTTCATCTTTGAATGAGGCTTTGTACGCACTTATAATAAATTTATCTTGAGATTTTTGGTGTCAGTTGCAATTTCCAGGAATTAATAATAATAAAAAAGAATGCTTTGTGAGTATCAGAAACAGAAAATTGAGAAAGCCCTATTTCTTCTTCTTTGAAGATATTATTGAACAATGAAATGAGCACTGAATAAGAAGCAGAATTTAGGCTGGCATCCTGAATAAGAACCGGAATTTAGGCTGGCATCCCAGGGCTACAACTTTCTGTGTTTGACCCCAGGCAAGTCATTTAAGCTTTCTCAGCCTTAGCTTCCTCACCTGGAGAACAAGGCTAATAATGCTTGCCAATTCAAAAAGTAAATAACATACACATGGTTAAAAACACATAAAGTATTCAATTTAATTAGTATTCAAATAAATAAAATTAAAATATCTATTGAGTTAGCAATAACCTCTCCAAATATCCAGTGTCGGTGAAGGCTAAATGAGACAGGCACTTTCATACTCTGTCAGAAACAAGATGGTATTGCATACCAGGAATCTTAAAAAGGTTCATGTAATTTAACTCAGCAGATCTCTTTCTAGGAATCTATCTCAGGGAATTCATTTTAAAAACAGACTACACTGTATTCACAATGATAGCTATAAAGGTTATAACAGTGAAAAGTTTGAATCATCCTAAATGTTTGGAAAAAATCCCCATATAAAACGGACCATAGGTGTACAGAACAAACCAAACTCATAATACAATATATGTATATTGATAAGTATACCTGTGGGCTTTAGAAAGCAGTTTTAACCTATTTCAGTGCTCTCATCAGCTGCTGAATATGAAATGAGCTTATATTTCTTTTTATATTCCAATTCTAAATCAAGTCTCCACTGGTGTGTTTGTCAAAAGTTTGCTCTGCTCCAAGTTTCTAGCAGCTGTTCTGGAAGTTTCCAGGGTCACCAGCCCACACATGCTCCAGGAGAGCCTTTCAGCTGCTTTCCATCTCCCCTGGCTCCCACAGCCACTTGCTCGCTTGGCTACAGATGGTTGTCCATCAAACAACTAGTGACCATGACTGAAGTGCCCCCCTGGCCTATGGAGGAGGCACTTTCTCCTCTGTTCCCCCAGCACAACCAAGAACAACTGTGACATTTATTATGTCTCTCTGAGAACTCAGGGATAAGGGAAGGACAGCCCAGAAAGGATCCCAAACCCCACCTTAAGGACCTACCAGAACCCAAGAAGATCACACACAGTGAAGTGCCCTCAACCCTTCCCAACAGGACTCTCCATGTATCAGAAGTGAGGTATAACCCAAGCCCACTGCCCATCTCATCCCTCAAGAGAGAAGATGCTGTCCGTGCCTTAGGCTGACTGGGGAGATGGGGTCTCACTCTGTCACCTGGGCTAGAGTGCAGTAGCACACTCATAGCTCACTGCAGTCCCAAACTCTTGGTCTCAAACAATCCTCCCACCTTAGCCTCCCAAGCAGCTGTGACTACAGATGTGAGATAGCACACCAGGCTCTCATCCCCATTAATGTGGACTGTCTAACTCCTATAGTTAGGATCAGAGCTCAACCCACTTCTCAAAGTTTGTGTTAGTCAACCTTACATAACACAAATAGTCTAGTCAGTGCGGTGCTGTGCAAGCTCATTCCAGTATCTGGTTTGGAAAGGTGAACAGATTACATTTGAATATTCCTCCTACCATAGTTCAAGTCCTGATTTCCAACAAGCAGCTTCTTAGACAAAAAGCGGAGGCAGTTACTATCTAAGATAGGAGTTGGCAAACTAAGCTCACTGGCAAAATCTGGCCAACTGCTTGCTTTGTAAATAGAGTTTTATTGGGACACAACCATGCCTACCTATCGTTTACATCCTGTCCATGGCTGCTTTTGTGCTGCAATAGCAGAGATGAAGAGTGGCAAAAGAGACCGTATAACCTGTAAAACCTAAAATATTTGTTATCTGGGCCTTTGAAGAAAATGTTTGACAATCTCGGATCTTAAATCAGAAAATACAGCCTTAGATTAGGAGACAGAAGTTAGCCTCCTGATACACAGGCAACTAACCTGCACCAGAGAATTATAGACCCAATAAAAGAGAATCAAGAAAGAGAACAAGATAAAAAAAGGTGATGTAGGAGATTCAGCAGCTCACTCTGTAAATACCCAACTGATTTCACAAGGTCAGACCTGGGACTAACAGAGCAGACAAAGTTTTGCCACAAATGTGATAATAACCTGTTTTGAAAACCTCACTCTGCCCTCTCCCACAGTGGTAACCAAGATAAAGATGGGACTTTCATAATGCAACTGACACAAAGCTGTTTGAAGACAGGGATGATCTAGAAGGGAATCGAGTGTTCCAGGTTCTGGAGTGCTTCTTAACATGTGTCCTGTCTGTGTCTGCACCTGGCTTCCATTGCAGTTCTTTCTTTTTTTTTTTCTTCTGAGGCAGTGTCTCTCTCTGTTGTCCAGGCTAGAGTACAGTGGCATGATCTCGGCTCACTGCAACCTCTGCCTCCCAGGTTCAAGTAATTCTTGTGCCTCAGCCTCCTGAGTAGCTGGGATTACAGGCATGTGCCACCATGCCTGGCTAATTTTTATTTTATTTTGTATTTTTTGTAGAGATGCCATTTTGCCATGTTGGCCAGTCTGGTCTGGAACTTCTGGCCTCAAGGGATCCACCCGCCTTGGCCTCCCAAAGTGCTGGGATTACAGGCGTGAGCCACTGTGCCTGGCCTTCCATTACAATTTTAAGATGACATCTTACCAGGCTAAGCACTGCACACAGAATGGGTGTACACAGACTATACCTTTGTCTAGTTGTCAGAAATTGATTTAATTTATATTTTGATCCTCCCTTTGCGTTCTTCCTGAAGTTGGCTCTGCATCCAACCAGAGGATCAAGTTTGCACATTAATAAGATACGGGATGAAGGGAGCGCAAGAGGTTGAGATCCTCAAACGTTGTTTTACATAATTAGCTATCAGGTCATCTTTTATTCCTATCTACAAGTTCTTCACAGATCCAGTGTCAACCTCTGCTACTTTTTCTCAGCTCTCGAGAATAAAGAACTCATTCCATCCTCCTACCATATTGGAGAACTAGAAACTTTATAAGGTTAGCTGGGGTCTTGTGTTCCTAGGGACATTACCAAAATTGTTTCTTGGTACTTGCCTCATCCCCAGGGATCAACTAACAAATCAACCAAGAAGAGGGGACAAAAGTTCTCTCTTCTCTCAGGCCTGTAAGGGGTTCTTTTCCTGCACTCACTCCTGGAGAGGGAAGGAACAAGGCCCATTCCACACAGGCTGCCTCCTGGTCCCCAAGAACCCTTAGTTTCCCTTCCAAGTGAGAAGGAAACTAAGAGTTCCTTCTCTCCCCTTAGTTTTTTCCCCCTAAAATTTGAAAGCAGAAAGACTGCATTATATTTTTGTCTCAAATTTATTGTTTGCTACCCTTAGTCCTTTCTATTACTGGCAGGGCCTGAACCTGGAAATTTAAAAGCCAGAAATAGCTCCTCCTCTGCTGCTTTTTGCCAACGCATTCTTTAGCACTCTAAAGCCATGAATCCAGAATAACCTCTCACCTTGAAGTGACAATAGAGGAACAAAGGGGAACAGAAAATTCCAGGGGAAATTTAATTAAAATTTTGCTAATATTTCAAAGACATAATCCCACTGAAACCAAACGCTCTAGTTCTCTCTAAGTAATGGAATATGCCATAGATCAATTATCAAGATATAGATATATATCAAGATGATATATGTTTTGTAATATTTTTTATAAATTAGTAAAAAGAAAGTAAAAACTTGGCAAAGGACACATAGTAATCTACAAAAAGAAGCAGGTCAGGTGCAGTGACTCACGCCTGTAATCTCAGCACTTTTTGGGAGGCCTCGGTGGGTGGATCACCTGAGGTCAGGAGTTCGAGACCAGCCTGACCAACATGGTGAAACCCCATCTCTACTAAAAATACAAAAAATTAGCCAGGCATGATGGTGGGTGCCTATAATCCCAGCTAATCAAGAGGCTGAAGCAGGAGAATTGCTTGAAGCCAGAGGCGGAAGTTGTAGTGAGCTGAGATCATGTCATTGCACTCCAGCCTGGGCAACAAGAGCAAAACTCCATCCAAACAAACAAACAAACAAAACAAAAAACAAACAAAAAAAGAAGTAATACAGATGCCATATATAAATGTATACCAAATATATTAACAGTAAATAAGGATAAAATCTCCTAGGGATAGTCATAGGCATGCAGCTTCAGAGGCTCCGCTCTTGGTATGTTGATGCAGAATTTTAAAGAAGAAACTTGGAAATCTGCATTTTCAGTTAAGCACCCATAAATATTTCTAGAGCCTACTAAAGTGTGGGTCCCACTGGTACTGAGGAAATTATACTTGTTCAGGGATATTAGAGTATAACTAAATCAGGATGACAAATGATCCTAATCAGGAAGTTAAACTTTAAATTATCTAAAGTAGGAATCAAAATATTGACAGAAAGAAAACATTACCACTACCATCAACAGCAGCAACAACCAACCAACCACATCTGGAGATGGTATTCTACTGAGAGGACATTTCCTTCTCTCTCCTATTATCTTGTATCCAAGATTCCAATGTATTCTCCTGTGCTTTGTATCCTCTAAGCTCCTTATGCTATAATTTTTCCTTAATTTTTTTAATTAAAACTTTTATTGTTACTATTTAATTTTAAATCTTTACATACCTGCATATTCTCCTTATCTAAAAATATTTATTTTGCCTCAACTTGTAGAGCAGAGATAATCAGTTATTGGTTTTCAGGTTTTTGAACTTGTACACAATGCCTTGATTAATTTACAGAATTCAACTGCTAACACAGAAATTATAATACCTGCCTAAATGAACAAACATCTCCCATGAAAACCAAGTATGTTTTCAGTAGTCCTGTTACTAGGTGACATCTAGATGCATGAAATGTGGATAACACAGTGATGGCATTCCACAGATAAATGTGGGTCAACAGAGCCTAAATGAAATTCTCTGGAAATAGACTTGTTTAAAGCAGCCCGCTCTGTGGTGGTAATTACATTTGCATTTATTAACCAAATGTAAACAAGATATGCTATAAAGGAAAGGAAAATGAGAAATAGTTCTACCATCACAAGAAGATTCCATTTAGAGCACTGCCATCATCTCTTGGCAGAAATATCTTGTTGGCTTCATTTTGGAGCAGATTGCTTTGATCTCCTCTCCATTCCAAAATTTGGATGCCAATCTCTATAACTAGTATGTGAATGCCAATGTTTGTTAACTGACCAGAAAACAAAAATCAGTCACATTCTAACAAATGATATCTGTGTTTTAAGAACAGTTCTTGTCCCTAAATATTAATTGGAAAGCCTTTATTAAAGTTGCAGGGAAGTTCTGGTTTGGAATGTAATAGAATATGCAGATATAATATTTAGTATTTTTCTTAACCTGCTCTACATCCATCCAAATACTACTCTCTTTTTCCCATGCTTATATAACACTTTAAAAAATTCATCTATGATTTCACAGGTTGTGTTGTACCATAATCACCTGTTTAGATGTCTGTCTCAGCTCCTCAAACATGAGCAACTTGAGGAAACCATCTTTGGCATTATTACATCTAGCATAGTATATGCTTAATAAATGTTAATTGAGCAAATGGGTAATTCCATAATCAAGGAATAAGAAAGTCATGCTTATATATTTATGTCTAGCCAGAGTGTATACAAACGATGGAACAAACCATCTTGTTCAATGTGTAAGATAAATAGTGTCAACAGCATACGTTAATTCTTATCAGATACAAAATTCAATTAAAAATTTCATGCAGTGTAGGTACTCATTAAATATGTACAATTGATTTGCTCTTCCATTCGTACATGGTGAAGGAGTTCTGCACAAAGTCTTTTAGAGGTAATTCTCATGCAGCTGGCTCAGGTGTAACTTCTGTTGTAGACAGCTTTCATTTATCTTTATTCACCATAAAAAAATCCTTTCTCGTCAAAGGCAGCAGCAAGAAATATAGATTTTTTTCCTATATATTTTTTCAGTAGATTCTCCTGAAGATTTTAAGGGGGATGGTTTAAATGCACACCCCACAGAAATCAGCTTAGTTAATATTACATTCCATAGGTATTCTTTTCCAAATCCTTCTTCTGCCACACTATAGCCAGGATTCCTATCATTCTCTCTAACCTTCCACACTCAATGGCTTTACCCTCATCTTCCACAGGTTTTGCCATGCATCTTCCATCATAAGTTTCTCTTGCACCAGATCCAGCAGACAGGCCACCTTTTGAGTAAGTAAAAATACTATGATCTCATTATGTTTAAAACCTCTCATTAAGTAGCAATTACTCAAAATAAACTTCAAGACAAATAGAAAATATTTCAATCTAGGTATTTGGATATTCTAAATTAAAAATACTTCTTAAAATTTAGAATAAACCTTTGAAAAATTCCAAAGATTCAAAAAGTGATGAATACCTATGAGAGGTAGTAGAAGTAAAAAAAGTACATAGAAACTTTTTTCTAATCCTAATACTCCTATTATTACAGTCCAAATTTATATGATTCTTTAATTCTTTTTTAATACACTTTAGAATAGGTAGTATTACAGGAATAGAGGTGAAATGTTATCATTTAGTTAACGCAATCGATTCAATTGTGTTCTTGAATACGGTGATAGGTGCAAACAAATGTGATCCAATGTTCATAGATAATAATCTTGAGTGGTGAGAATGTGTGTCTGTCTTATTATCTTTTGTGTTTTTCCTTACTGTAAAATTTTCTTTTGAAAATTTCTTGTTTCCTCAAGTATTCTGTGGTCAAAGATCCCTTCTAGCTCCCCTAGTTTTCTTCCATGTCATGTGGTAACTTCTCATTTATCCTCCAACCCTTCTTTCCTTGACACTCCTTTGCAAATCCTCTTCCTCCTTCTACTACCTCTCATCTGTGAGCAGTTCTCCAATCCAGCCCTCAGACAGTCTTTCTGATGGGAAATCCCAGGACAAGAGGGCCATCCATAAGAGCCAGGTACTTGAGTAGGCAAAGAAAGTTGGAAGGTGAGAGTCCTTCAAGCAGTTCAGTCATTTGCTTACAGCGGGTTCCCTAAAAACTCTGTGCTCACCTGAAAAGATGCTCTTGTCAAAGCAAGGGAAAATACTTGACACAGATGGGAAAGTCTATTATCTAAAGTTATTAAAGCCTGCAGCATTTAGAAGGTAAGCATTACAATCAGTAAAAATCAGACAGTATGCAAAGGTAGATTTCAATAGGACAATCCTTGCTTATTAACAAAGTGATCTCTTTGAGTGCACCCTGAGTCTTGGAAGCAAATGACTCCACAAACTCCAGACACCCCAGCACTACCAGGGAATCTGAGCCATTCCCCCCACCAAACTGGGCAGAAGTAAAATCTGGGAAGGGTGTTCTCTGACAGCAAGTGATGTAAAGCCTATTAGCATATCCTTATTTAAGGGGAATCTATTACTACCTCACAAATAAATTGCACAGGACAATTAAATATCTCAAAATTGAAAATGTTCAATAATGATAATTTCCCAAAAGCATTTTATAAATACTGCTGAGGGAAATTACCGTTTTCTTTTCTCCAAACTGTCAAAGCAAAAATTTCACTGGACTAAGTTAAACAGACAAGGAAAACTACCAGAAACCAGTCTGTATTCAACTCTGCCAAAAAAGGCAGCACTGGAGAGTTTTTAAGAGGTGTGGGGAGAGGAAAGGCATTGTAGGATATCTGTGTTTGCTAACTGGCCTTACCTAAAAGAGATGTAAACTTTCTCTTAAGATAAAATTCCCAAGGAAGTTAGGCTTCTATCCTCACATCAATACTGGGAGATATCTGATATCCCAGCCATAGCCACTTGCACTATCTTCCTTAATTACACTTTAAAGGAATAGCTTGCAGGTTCTTAAGAAAGACATTCCTGACTTGCAAAACTGGCAAGAGGCTGGGACATTTATAAACCTTTCAGAGGGGCAGAGTAAGAATTTGCAATGACAAGTTCTCTACAGTAAACACTCTAAGCAAACGGAGATCAGAGGCCTAGAGTTGGGAAGAAGATTATCTAATATTTAATCAAGGTGAGGGGACCTCTAGGCCCATCTTGCTCACAGTATTTGCAGGGTAACTTTGACTCTCAGTATTCAAAGAGAATAATTCATGCATGGCTTAAAAGAAGGGTAATTAGAGCAACACTACCCCTACAGCAATGCCTCCTCTTAGTAAAATGTTCTAAGATCATTGTCAATAAAATCTCATTTGGAATTTATTGTTTTCAAGTTAATTAAAAAGGAACATGTTTGCTTTAAAAAGAACTATTTAATCTCCAACAATATGCCAAAACCTTACAATGGCTTCCGTTATGATTTTGAAACATTCTTTGGGTAACAGTGTTGATTAATCCTGTAAAAGGATTTAATTGTATTACATAACCTTGGATAAGCAAATAATTTCTATTAAGATGTGTCTTTATTCAGCACTTGAGCTATTCATAAAATACCTGAAATAAATACTAAATTTGGATGGCTGAAAATATTTTCTCTTTCTTTAGGCTATCACCTTTCAACAAATGTTTTAAATTCTTATTATAGGCAAAGAATCATACCTCCAGATTTAATGAGTAAAAACATGAATAAGGCAAATCTTTGCTCTTAAACTCACACACTATCCAAATAGTTTACAAAGGTCACTATGTAGCTCTAAGACCAGGTAGTTTGAAATTAGTGCCATAAATGAATGTGAATTGCTGAGGCATTACCAAAACAGGAAAAATTAAATCCTGTTATGTCTCTTTCCGTTCACAAGTATTTTGGTCAAGTATTAAAAGGTTGCAGGTAACATAAGCCTCTGATTTTTCGACAAAAAGAGTGAAACATTAGCAAGCATAAATTTATCTCATGGAACCCAAGGCTAGCCTTCAGAAGCAAATCGATCCAGAAACTGGATAATAAAAAAGCCAAAATCACTCTTTGTCTTTCTGAAATGTCATGGTCTCTTATTTCTGCTTTTCTCCCTTTAGTTTCCTCTTTTTCTAAAAAAATTGCTTTCTCTACTTTGACATGCACAAGGCCAAGTATGATTGACCCAGACCTTAATTTGCATCACTTCTCAGTTCAAGAGCTAATAAAAACTGACCCATGCCTCGGAGACCCAAATCCAAATACCCTGAAGAGAGTACTTGGAAGTATTTGGGCCTAAGTGGCCCAGCTTGGGCCAGGCATGCATCTCAGTCCAAACTTGTGATATTGTGATATAATAAGGAATACATATTTGGTCTTTGCCCTTTGTTGCAGATAGGGGTGTTAGAAGAATCTTTTGTTCTAATATTTGGTATCTGACCTAGTTCCTAACACAGAGCTCCTAACACCTCGACATTTTCTGAGTAATAGGAGTATCTGGCATAGAGCTCCTAAATCCCTTGGAATTTCCTCAATTATATGAGTGTCTTTTATTCTAATGAGGTAACACTTGGTGGGCTCCCAGGTAGGATGGGAGGAGCTGGTTGTCAGAAGAATGAACTATGTGATTAAAGGCTGGAACTCTCAGGCCTACTCTCAGACCTCCAGGGAGGGGAGAGGTACTAAAGGTTGAGTTGATCATCAATGGTCAGTGATATAATCAATCATGCTTATATAATGAAGCCTCCATAAAAATGCAAAAAGACAGAGAGGTTTCCTATAGCTAAACGCATGAAGGTTCCTGACCTTCATGAACACAAAGAGGGCTTCCACGCCCCTTCCCACGTAACTAGTCCTATGCAGCTCTTTATCTGTTATTCTGTATCCTGTGTAATATTCTTTATATTAAACAGATAAACATAAGTAAATGTTTCCCTGAGTTCTATGAGTTGTCCTAGCAAATTAATTGAAGTTAAGAAGGGAGTAATGGTTACTCCGGTTTATAGCTGGTCAGTCAAAAGTATGAGGGACAACTTACAACGACTTGTAATTGGCATGTGAAGTGGGCGCAGTCTTGTGGGAATGAAACCTTCACTTGTACGATCTTAATCTAACTTCAGGTGAGTAGCATCAGAATTAAGTTAAACTGTAGAACATCCAGTCAGTATCCACTGCAGAACTGCTTGGTGTGTGGTGAAAAATGCCCACACATCCGGTGTCAAAAGTGTTAAGTGGTGAATTTGATAGTAGGAAAAACACTTTTTTCCCTTCTGTCTCAAAGAAAGCTATAACTAGAGGTTAAGGCTATTGAGATACAATGAGACCCACCACTATAATCGGGAGAAAAATTCCCAAAGGAAACATATGTTAGGATATTAACCCAAAATATGTCTAAGACAACAAGATAGATACTACCAAGAAGAATTCTCTTCAATAAACCTATTCTGTGGCATTTCCTCTTAGCAGAGATGAGGTTCTAAAGTCTGCACACATTGCAAAACTAAGTAGAGACAACATTACCTTTGAACTATCTTAAATAGCTCTAAATCCTTCATGTGTGTGGTTTATATGAAGACAACCCTAGAATCTTGTAGGATGCTTTTGCTACAAATGGAAAATAACTGGCTATTGACCCAATTGGCTAAAACAACAAGAAGGAAAATGTGTCATCTCACAAATGGCTCCAGGATTTGTCAGTTCGGTCATTCAGTGACATTATAAGCAGCAAAGTTCTTTTCATCTTTCTATTCTGCCATCTTCAGCATGTCACTGCCCCCAAGCAGGTGCCCTTTGTGCTCACAAATAGCCACAGCAGACCAGGAACCAATCCATAAAGAATGATATCCAAAATCTCTTCCTTATTCATCTAACTTAAGGCTTTCCCAAAGCCTTCTCAGCATACTCCCTCTATGTCTCAGTCAGAAATGTGGCAGAATCTACCTTAAACAACTCTGGGCTGGTGGGACTGGATCACTGTAGTCAGTTTATAACAATCAAAATTTACTCAGCAGCCATTATGGGCCAACCTGGACACCATACAGAACTAAGCTTCTTTCAGTGTGGGAAAAGAAAAAAAGGAATAATTTGGAATTCAATTAGTATACTTTTGTTTCTAGCTATGTTTATTTTAGGTCTAATTAAGAAAAAGAAAAGAGTGAAAATAAACCTTAAGTTCACTAAGCCTAATGAAACTTCAAGATTATTTGCTTGTAGAAATAAATTTTTTTTGTATACTATATATTGACATCCTGTGACCTGGTGATCTGAAATACTCTTTAGGAACTTCTTGTCAAGGATATGTAATTGAGGCTCTAAAGCCCTAGCTAAGGATTAAAGAAATGAAGCCAAATTACTATTTTAGGCCAAATGGAAGATATAAATAAACTTAGGCAGCTTGTGAAAAAGTCATTTGGGTAAAATGGAAGAATGATTTTTCACTGGTCCAGTCATTTTATGGCTTATGTCACAGGGGCCTCAGGGGATCATGCTGCCCTCAGGTCCTTTGGGAACCCACCAGCAAAGGCTAAGGGTTACATACCATGCCTCTTCTCTAGGACATCAACGGGGTCACATCTGGCTCATTGGAAGACCCACCTTGGCACGTCTATTTACACTAAATTCCTAGTAGACTGAGGGACATTGAAATAACCTGTGGGAATTTGACTCCAGGCAGAAAAAAAAAAAAAATTATTTGTGTTGTAAAGTTCTTGTCTATCTTGTCTATACCTTCATACAGATTTTCTACCTAAAAAACTGTATTAGTTTATTGTATTTAACTACAACCTTCTTGAGAACAGATCTTTGATACCCACAGCATTGTGTTTGTGGTCAGGGTCTTACTGCACACAAAGTGTCCAGTAAATGAAAAGCACATTTTCTTTCTTTACCCAGTTCTGTACCTTTACCCAGGTCACAATAGTTTGCCAGTTGTCTTGTACGTGCATAAATATCATCAATAACTTAGCATAACCCTCGTAAAATGTTGCATAAAAACAAACATATATAAGGCCTGATGGTAAAATTGAACGGAATATACTCAGTCCTCAAGGAGGTGGTGCCACTCCTTAAATGTGGGTTGTACAGTGACTTCCCTTGAAACAGAGGCCTACCATGGAGATATTGCAGGTTCAGTTCCAGATCACTGCAATGGAAGAATGTCACAATAGAGAGACTTAGAGGAATTTTTTGGTTTGCACTGCATATAAAAGTTATGTTTATATTATACTACGGTCTCTTAAATGTGCAACAACATTATGTCTAAAAATTGTATATACCTTAATTTAAAAATACTTTATTCCCCAAAATTGCTAATGATCATCTAACTCTTCAGTGAGTCACAATGTTTTTGCTGTTTGAGGATCTTGCCTTGAAGTTGATCACTGCTGACTGATCATGGCAGTAGATGATGAGGGTTGAGTGGCTATGGCAATTTCTTGAAATAAAACAACAATAAAGTTTAACACAGCAAATGACTCTTCCTTTCTCTATAGCATACAATGCTGTTTGATAGCATTTTACTCCTGGAAGAACTGTCAACATTTTAGTCAAATCTCAAATCCTGCCACTGCTTTACCAGCTAAGTTTCTGTAATACTGTAAATGCTTTGTTGTCATTTCAACAATGTTCACAGAATCTTCATATGGGTAGATTCCATCTCAAGAAATTACTTTCTTTGCTCCTCCATAAGAAGCAACTCTTTATCTATTCAAGTTTGATGGTGGGATTGCAGCAATTCCGTCACATCTTCAGTCCCAACTTCTAATTCTAATTCCCTTGCTGTTTCTCCCACATCTGTAGTGACTTCCTCCATTGAAGTTTTGAGCCCCTCTCCCCCAGTCATCAAATTCTTCCAAACGATTAGTTTGGTTTAAAATATTTAGGAAACCATGGCATAAACAGATATGCTATCACCCAAGCTTCCTTTTTTCCCTTTATAGAGCACAGGTAAAGTACTGTAATTCTTAACGGCCCTAGGATTTTCATAACGATAAAGGAGCACTGACTTCAACTTAAAAGTCACCAGCTGCATTGGCTCCAAACAAGAGAGCCAGACTGTCTTGTGAAGATTTGAAACCAGGCATTGGCTTCTCCTCCTAGCTGTGAAAGTACTAGATGATATCTTTATCCAATAGAAGGCTGTTTTGTTTAGATCAAAAATATGCTGTTTACTGTAGCCACCTTTACCAATTATCTAAGCTAGATATTCTAGATAACTTATTGCAGTTTCTCCGTCAGCACTTGCTCTTTCATCTTACATTTTTATGGAGACTGCTTATTTCCTTAAACCTCATGAACCAACCTCTGCTAGCTTCATACTTTTCTTCTGCAGCTTCCTTACCTTTCTCAGCCTTCACAGACTTGAAATGTCTTGCACTGGTTTAGGCTTTGGCTTAGGGGAGTACTGTGGCTGATTTGATCTTCTATCCAGACCACCTGAACTTTCTCCATATCAGCAATAAGGCTGTTTTGCTTTCTTATCATTTGTGTGTTTACTAGAGTAGCACTTTTAATTTCCTTCAAAAAACATTTTCTTTGCATTCACCACTTGGCTAACTTTTGGCTCATGAGGTCTAGCTTTCAGCCTGTTTTGGCTTTCTACATGACCTTCTCACTAAGCTTAATCATTTCTAGCTTTTAATAAAGTGAAAGACGTGTGACTCTTCCTTTCACTCAGAGGCCCTGGAATTTTGCTAATATGATGAATTTCAATATTATTGTGTCTTGGGGAATAGGGAGGCCTGAAGAGAGAGAGAGAGATGGGGAAATGGCCAGTCACTGAAGCAGTCAGAGCACTCCCAACATTTAGCAATTACATTCATCATCTTATATGTGCATGGCTCATGGTACCCTAAAACAATTACGATAACAATATCAAAGATGGGTGAATTAACAATCACTGATCACAGGTCACCATAACAGATAAAACAATAATGAAAATGTGAAATATTGTGAGAAGGACCAAAATGTAACCCAGAGACATGAAGTGAGCACATAGTGTTAGAAAAGTGGAGGTGATAGACTTGCTTGGTGCTTGGTGCAGGGTTTGCACAAGCCATTACTTTATAATAAATGCAACATCTATAGACTGCAATGAAGTGAAGCACAATCAATGAGGCTGCCTATGATACCTTATAAAAAGGGGGGGGGGGAAGAGTAACATTTTAGTGGAAAAACTAGACAAACATTACTTCAGCCAGGTGATCAAGATCAGCATCAACAGTGATGGTAAGTACTTTGAATATTATGTGATTAGAATGGTATTTTTATAGTTTTTCTGTCCAAAACACATTGCCCCAGTCTAGTCATGAGAAAAACCTCAGCTCATCCCAATAGGAGGGCATCTTACAATTTATATAACTGGTACTCCTCAGAGCTCTCAAGTAAAGCAAGAACAAGGATCACCTGAGAAATTGTCACAGCCAAGAGGAGCCTAAGGAGACATGATGACTTAAGGTGATGTGATATCCTGAATAGGATCCTGGAACAGAAAAAGAACCTTGGGTAAAAAGTAAGGAAATCTGAATCCAGTATGGGCATTAAAAATAATATATCAATATTGGTTCATTAATTGGAATAAATGTACCATACTGATAAGAAGTTAGTAATAGGGAAACTGGATGTGGGGTATGTGGTAACTATCTGAACTATTGGAATTTTTCTGTAACTCTAAACCTGTTCAAAAAATAGTTTATTTTTTTTAAATTGGGAAGAATAACATATCTACCATTTATCACTAGGAATTGGTACTTTCTATAACAATGTTGGAATGGGTCTCTCGAGGAAACATATGGGTCTCCTGAGCAGATACAATTGCCTAGATCTTTACCTCATGCTAGTCTGGAAGAAAAGAAATGCAATCCCCCAAACTGTGGCATTTCAATAGATTATTACCCCTTTGTGAGTCTCCAAAGATACACCACATACCTTCTTAATGGGAAAGAGTGTATAAAGGGTGAGGTTGGAGACCAGGCAAGTCAGTCTGGTGAAGGTTGCCCACATAGTATGTACAACAGGAGCATTCCCTGGCACAGATCTCTTCTCCACATTGTCTATTGTCACGCAACTGGGGAGAAAGCAGGAAGACCACTAACACTTGGTTGACAGCCCTGAAAGAATCAATCCAAAGTCCCCTGAACTTTAAAACTCTCCTCCCAGAGTTTTGTTTCCTTAGAACCAATAAGGATGCACAATATTTTCTTGAGTCAAAAAAAGTTTACATTACAGTACTAATCTCCAACAAATTTTTAAAAGTTTTAAACCAGTTCTACCTAAGACAGATAAATAACAACAAACGAAATAAAGGATGAAGTTGCCTGGAGCTGGCTCAACTACTTTGTGTGCTGATTATAGAATGAGAACATTCTACTTTTTAAATTACAAATGTTATAAACACTGGAAAAACAGACTGAAAGATAACACATGGTATTCAGTCAGAAACAGCTGCATAGAGCCAATCTAGATGCCTGTTTCTTTCTGATTCACAAGGTATATTTTAAGGCTCTTGAAATTCTTGTCATGGAAACCTGTTTAACTTTGCTTAACCCAGCCTTTTCTAACATTATTTGAAGAAAGAATTCATTTTGTTTTGGTTATCTCATAGTGATTAGTGTCTGTAAAACACTCTGTGAAAATCACCTGAGATTAAAAGTTATAAAAAAATTAGACTTAAGTCATGGCTGTAAGTCAATGAACATGCATATTTTACTCCACAGATAATTCCTAGTAAATTAAGAAGTATTGCATCTCACTACCCACTCTGTAAGTCCCTATTAAAATGTTCAGACTGGATGTACAACAATGAGCAGAGAAAGAAGGTGCTCTCTCTCTCTATGAAGAATTCTTTTTTAGGAGAGGAAGATTTGCACCAATTTTGTGTGTGCACGCATATGATTATCTTTGTACAACTTTAAAGATTCTAGGACTGCTCGCTCTTTCAGGTTATCTGTGTCACTGCTTCTTCCAACTATTCACTGATCATTCGTTTTAAACTGTCTACCTGTGCTGGTTCATTCTGTTTCTTTTCCAGAAGTGTGGGATGCTAGAGATCAGCAGACAAATATGGCTCTACTCCTGCCTTCGACAAGTTCTCACAACTAACCAGGAGCATTTCTTCCTTTAAAAATGTTATTTAAGGGAGTTCTAAAACAATAGGTCGCATATATTACTACTGATCATTCATTTATTTGACAAATACTTCTTGAGGATCTACTATATGTCAAGCACAGTTTCATGTACTGGAGACACAGTGATGAATCAAAGTTCATGCCCTCAGGGAGCTTACATTACATGTGGGAGATAAATATATACATGAGCAAATAATGTGTCAGGGGCATTGAATGCCATGAAAGAAATGAATCAAGGTAAAGGGGGTAGAAATGGAAAAGGAGAGTGTTATTTTATACAGTGATGTCAGGAAAGACGCATCAATAAAGTGGCATTGGAGCAGAGATCCGAAGGCAATAAAAGAGCTGGCCATGCCAAAATTACAGAGAAAAGTGTTTCAATGGGAAAGCATAGCCAGGCCCTGAGGTGGGAATGTGCTTGACATGTCCTAGGAATAGCAGAGACAGCCAGTGCAGCTGAAGTAAGGGATGGGTGTAGGAGATCAGGGCAGAAAGCTTGGTAAATAAGCAAAGCCAGATCACGGTGGGGTTTACATTCATGGTTAATACTATGAATTTTACTTTCATTCAAATTGGGAAGCCATTTTAGAAATTATTTTTTAAACATTTTATTGGGATTAACATTCTAATTTCTCTGATTTCCCTGTTTTTTGCATAAAAATATCAAACTACAATAATCGGCAAAGTTACAATGACAGAAACATATTCATCAAAATTAAATTCTGAAAATTTTTTTCTCTAGTTCAATGTTCTCCTCTTATCTTAGCAGCACCAAAATGATACACTATTTTCCAAGTTCTATGATATTTTGCCATAGATTTTAACTCAAAAAATTATACATTCTTACTTTCAATAATGACTGTGAACTTTACTACTTCTGGCTGAGTTTTATGTTTTTTGATTAATCATTCATAGAGATCTATCCTTTCCTTTCAATTTTCATTTCAGCCCTCAAATCCTCAAATACATAAGTTTATAGTTTCTTATTTCCCAAAGTTGTTATGCTGCAAGATTCTCCTTCCTTTTCAATGGTTCATCTCTTCACTGATTTATCCTCTATCCTCAATTCTTCATTGTCTTCGACTAATTTAATTTATGAAAAAAATCCACAGTATTTCAAAGGAATCTTTTCCCATTAGCCAAGGTTGTTCAGCAGCCAAGAAACCCTTAGGGCCAACCAAATTACCTACTGAATCTTGATGAAGATTGGAGAGATATAGAATTTGCTTCCTTCTGTTGGCTAACATATAAATGTAGCAATAATATTTTGTAACCTAAATTCATTACCAATTATGGACATATCAGATATTCTATTTTGGAATGTGTTGCATATCAACTTACAGGAAAAGAATTCCAAAGCCTGCCATCAAATTCTTCTTTCTGTCACTTGACAATGAGGCACCAAAAAGAATTACATCACATGGATATATCCCAAGATCATGAGCCATAGTTTTATATAGAAACTGAGAGTTTTAAAAGCTTAAAGCAGTTGAATTAACCAATCATTGAATAAGTCAAAATAAATAGTTCACAAATTGTCAACCAAAATGTACACATAATTTTGATTAGGGAAAGAGCACATTAATACATTTGATCCATGACCTTAACTTAAAGGAACTCATCTGTTATCAATATAAATTTAAAGCAGCACAAACAGGCACATTCTTCTTGTCACAACAGACAAACCAAAATTGTTTGCTTGAAATATATGAATTTCCAGTTTTGAAAATTTTCTTTTAGTTCACTTTTGAGAATTAGTAACTAAATTGTATAAAACATATCTGTAGTACTCCCTAATAATATTTGAATACATATATATTCTTAAGGATATATAAATTCAAATGTATATTATATATAAATGCATACTATATAAAAATATATATGTAGTATGTTTATACAGAGGATATGTATGTGTCTACTCCTCATCCTGTTAAGATAGTGTTTTTTTCCAAAATAGCATTTGATAATTTACATTAAAGTATGGAGGACAGTAAAAATTTCTAAAGGATGCTCAATGCTTGGCTGATGGAAGCTTAAAAGGGGATCATGAGGAAAATATAGTGATACTGTTTTGTTATTCATGTTTAAAGACACTTCAGTGCCTGCTCTTTCTTGGTGCTCTGACAGGCACATTGGAGAATGGAAAAACAATGTGGTTCTGGACCTCAAGCAGCATGTCAGTAGTGGAAGAGATAAGGTGCACAATAACTAGATAACAAAGCAGGATGTGAAAGGAGTAATGTGTGACAACAGAAACATCTGGGACTTAAGGGGAAGATAGCGATCATTTCCACTTGAGAATGTTCTAGAGACTGCTTGTAAATAGAACAATGATAATTAGCATAGCCAAACTAATAATTACCTAAATAGGTTGAAAGAAAATAGAGTGACAGTGAACAAAACTGATTCTTTGGATCCTGTCAGAATCTTAATAAAATGGTGTCAGATAAAATGTGACAGGGAGCCCATAACTAAAAGACACCTTGTTGATGTGGCTATGATATGCAAATTAATCAATCTGACAATCTGATCAGTATGATCCCTAAGAGTTTTGTATTAGTTTTGCTTAGGAATTTTATTTTATAGTTTGTCATTATTTTTTATTTTTTAAAGAAGCTATTTATCTCTAATTTATGCAACCTGTGTGCCAAAACTTTTGAAGCTTTTAGGTTGCTCAGTCGTGGCTACAAAATAACTAGTATGAAATCCAAGGTTCTGGGATAAAATATTTAGCTATAAATTTAAAAGCCTAGTTAATACACTTAACACAAAAACTTATATAATAATGATGATAATGAATGTGACTCATGATAACCATTAGAGTTGAATAAAAATTAAATTAATGATGGTTTTAAAACATAAAATGATCATTTCAAGGAAAGATTAGTTTTGTGTGACCATATGGTGCAAATACAGAATAGAATTTGATGCCATGAAGAGGCACTGTGATAATACACAGGCAAACATTTCTCCTGTATTTGACTCAGTTATCAGATACTCAGGAATTCTCCACTGTCTAAGGTTAACCACCTCCCGACTCTTCTCAGCATAAGATGTCAGACCTCTCATACTTGTGGCTGTGCCTCCTCTTCTAGTATCCATCTCATCTATACTTTGCTTTAACAAGGTTCTTGGTTTGAAAAAAAAATACAGCATGCCTTTCCTTATTGTGACTTTTGCTGCCTGGAGTATAGACCCTTCTCCATATCTATGGGCAGAGTAAGCCCATCAAGGCCCAACTAAAATATTACTTCTATCATGAAGTAAAATAGTTACTACAGCCTTAAACTTGACTAGACATTGTGCCACATCTTAGATAATTCACAGGGGCAGTGGGAAGAGTGCAGACATTGCAAAGAAATATGCACAGGACACAACCACTGGAGGGACACAACCTAGGAGCAGTGAACCTGAATGAAAGGAAGGAAACTGGAATCAAGCAAAATAAGGCAAAACAGAGAATCCAATGCAGGCAGCTAGCTCAAGGGGTGTGTGTTTGTGTGTAGGGGTATAGAGAAGGGAAAACAGTGGTTCCGGGGATAACTAGGAATCCCATGCAGTAATGTGGCAAATTCAGACTTGGTTTCTACAGAGATCAATCTTTTTTTTTTTTTTTCATGTCTCCTTGTTCTCATTTGGCTTAATTGTAAACGTCTTTATTGAGATATAACTCACATACCATACAATTCACCCATTTAAAATATGCAATTTTGTTTTTTAGTATATTCACAGATATATGCAACTATCATCACAATTTTAAATCATTTTTGTCACCTCACCAATAAATCCCTTATCATTTAGCCATCACCCTTTCCTATGTCCCCATTGTCACAGCCCTAAGCAAGCACCAGTCTACTTTCTGTTTCTATAGATGTGACTATTAAGTGTCAAAATCATATACCATGTGGTCTGTGTGACAAGATTCTTTCACTTATGTGATGGTTAGGTTTAGGTGTCATCTTGAGTAAATTAAGGGATACCCAGATGGCTGGCAAACATCATTTCTGTGTACATCTGTGAGAGTGTTTCCAGAAGAATAAATAAATGGATTGAGTAAAATGATTCACCCTCACTGAATAGGCTGAGGGTTGAGTCATGCATCTTCTCCTGACCATAGTGTATTAGTCCAGTTTCACCCTGCTGATAAAGACATACCCAAGACTGGGCAATTTACAAAAGAAAGAGGTATAATGGACTTACAGTTCCACATGGCTGGGGAGGGCTCACAATCATAGCAGAAGGCAAGGAGGAGCAAGTCACATCTTATGTGGATGGAGACAGGCAAAGAGAGAGAGCTTATGCAGGGAAACTCCCATTTTTAAAACCATCAGATCTTGTGAGACTTATGCACTACCATTAGAACAGCACAGGAAAGACCAGTCTTCATGATTCAATTACTTCCCACTGGGTTCCTCCCATGACATGTGGGAATTATGGGAGTTACAATTCAAGATGAGATTTGCGTGGCGACACATCCAAACTATATCACATGGACATCAGAACTTCAGGTTCTCTGGACTTCTGACCCTGGGACTTGCACTAGCCACTACCATTCCCCACCAGCACTTTTTCAGGCTTTTGGTCTCAAACTGAGAATTACACCATCGGCTCCTCTGGTTCTCATGACTTGAAAAGTGGACTCAACCACCCTACCATCTTCTTTGGTTCTTCAGCTTGCAAATGGCACGTTATGGGACTTCTCTGCCTCCAATATCATGTGAGCCACCTCACCTAATAAATCCTCTCAAAACTATCTGTTCATATGTATTCTACTTTTTGTTGTTTTTCTGGAGAACCCTAGTTAATACAATATAGGATATGTTTATGAGGTTCATCCATATTGTATCAGAAGTCGTATCTTAACAAGTAGACTAGCCCATTGGAAGGTAGAATCTACCATTGGAAGTGATGGAAAAAAAAACCATGTCTCAAAAATATCCACCCTCTCAGAACAACTTCGTAAGAGTTAAATAAAGTATGAGAATTCCCTATCAAATTGTCTTCAATTTAGAGCAGGTCTTCATGTCCAAGGAGGACTTCAACACTAAGATGAATACACAAAATACCAGACTAGTTACTGACTAGGCCAATAAAGATGGCGGCAGTAAAGACTAGGCAACAAAAAATTGTCTCCCCTAATGAGAGGTGACAATGTGCTAGCAGGGCTTGCTCTCGGTGCCTCCTCGGCCTTGGTGTCCACTCTGGTGGCACTTGAGGAGCCCTTCAGCCCACCACTGCACTGTGGGAGCACCTCTCTGAGTTGGTGGTGGCCAGAGCTGCCCTTTGCTTGCAGGGAGGTGTGGAGGGAGAGGCGTAGGCGAGAACCAGGGCTTCAGGCTGCACTCATGGGCCAGCGCAAGTTCTGGGTGGGCGCAGGCTCGGCGGGCCCCACACTCAGAGCTGCTGGCTGGCAACGCCAGCCCCAGACAGTGAGGGGCTTAGCACCCAGGCCAGCAGCTGCAGAGGTTGCACCAGGTCCCCCAGCACTGCCAGCCCGCCTGAACCATGCTCGAATTCTCGCCAGGCCTCAGCCGCTTCCCCATGATGCAGGGCTTGGGGCCTGCAGCCTGCCATACCCGAGCCCCCCAGTGGTGGGCTCCTGCGCAGCCCAAGCCTCCCGGACGGGTGCCATCCCCTGCTCCACGGCACCCACTCCCATCGACCACCCAAGGGCTGAGGAGTGCAGGCGCGTGGCACAGGACTGATGGGCAGCTCCGCCTATGGCCCTGGCATGGGATCCAGTAGGTGAAGCCAGCTGGGCTCCTGAGTCGGATGGGGACTTGGAAAACTTTTATATCTAATCACAGGATTGTATATGCACCAATCAGCACTGTGTATCTACTTCATCTAGTGGGGACTTGGAACACTTTTACCTCTAGCTGGTAGATTGTGAATACACCAATCAGCATTCTGTGTCTAGCTCAGGGATTGTAAATGCACCAATCAGCACCCTGTCAAAACGGACCAATCAGCTCTCTGTAAAATGGACCAATCAGCTCTCTGTAAAATGGACCAGTCAGCAGGATGTGAGTGGGGTCAGATAAGGGAATAAAAGCAGGCTGCCCTAGCCACACTGTGGAAGTTTTGTTCTTTTGCTCTTTACAATAAATCTTGCTGCTGCTCACTCTTTGGGTCCACACCACCTTTATGACTATAACACTCACCATGAAGGTCTGCAGCTTCACTCCTGAAGCCAGCAAGACCACGAACCCACCGGGAAGAATGAACAACTCTGGACGAGCCACCTTTAAGAGCTGTAATACTCACCGTGAAGGTCTGCAGCTTCACTCCTGAAGTCAGCAAGACCATGAGCCCACCAGAAGGAAAAAATTAGACACATCTGAACATCTGAAGGAACAAACTCTGGATACACCATCTTTAAGAACTGTAATACCACCAGGGTCTACAGCTTCATTCTTGAAGTCAGTGAGACCAAGAACCCACCAATTTCAGATACATTTTGGCAACCATGAAGGGACTTTCACCTATCACCAGGCAGTGAGACTTTCGCCTATTGTCATGTGGTAAGACTTTCACCTATCGCCAAGTGGTGAGTATCACTGGACCCATTTTGCTAGCTATTCTGTCCTATTTTTCCCTAGAATTTGGGGGTTAAATACTGGCACCTGTTGGCCAGTTAAAAGCAACTAGTGTGGCCGCTGGACTAAAGACGTGGGTGTCAGGCTTTCTCGGAAAGGGGTCTCTAACAACCCCCGACTCTTTGGAGTTGGGAGTGTTGGTTTGCCTGGAACCAGCTTCCACTTTTCCTGTACTTCTGGTCTGAGTCGAGGGTCAACAGAGGGGAAAGCCATTGAGTTCCAGGGTCCCAACAACAAGTTGGTTGACCCTGCAGTCATGAGCGGAACTCTCAAAGGCATGTCGCCCAAGCGAGACTCGCCCATCTATCCTGTCTATCCTGACCCTTGCCTCCTAGATCCTAATGCCTGTCAGACAAACTTCCTCTCGCCTCTCTTCTCTGAGGCCAGCCCCGCTTCTAAAAACCACGCCCTGTCGCTGGTGCTTTTCTACTTTCTCCTATAAGAATGATTTCTAGTATAAACTACAGGACTCTGTTACCTTCTTTAGGCACCCGAGCTCACCAATCAGAAAGACATAACTTTTGCCCAAAGCCCCATTGTAGGGGGTACTATTTGGAATTTTAGGATCCCTCCTCAGATAAGCAGACCTAACAAAAGCTATTCCTGAAGCTAGGATATGGGGAGCCTCAGAAATTGTATCCTTCCTATTCATATAAGTGAGGAAAAAAAGCATCACTCTTCCAACTCTGGAGATCCCTTCCCTCCCTCAGGGTGTGGCCCTCCACTTCATTTTGGGGGCATAACATCTTTATAGGACACAGGTAAGGTCCCAATACAAACAGGAGAATGCTTAGGACTCTAACAGGTTTTCGAGAATGTGTTGGTAAGGGCCACTAAATCCGATTTTTCTCAGTCCTCCTTGTGGTCTAGAAGGACAGGCAAAAGTGCAGGTTTTTGAGAATGTGTTGGTAAAGGCCACTAAATCTGACCTTCCTCGGTCCTCCTTGTGGTCTGGGAGGAAAACTAGGGTTTCTGCTGCTGCATCAGTGAGCGCAACTATTCTGATCAGCAGGGTCCAGGGACCGTTGCGGGGTCTTGGGCAGGGGTTGTTTCTGCTGCTGCGTTGGTGAGCACAACTATTTCAATCAGCAGGGTCCAGGGACTGTTGCGGGTTCCTGGGCAGGGGGAGAAACAAAACAAACCAAAACTGCGGGAGGTTTTGTCTTTCAGATGGGGAACACTCAGGCACCAACAGGCTCACTCTTGAAATGCATCCTAAGCCATTGGGACCAATTTGACCCAAAAACCCTAAAAAAGAGGCACTATAGCCTGGCTCCAGTATTTTCTCTCTGATGGAGAAAAATGGCCACCTGAGGGAAGTAGAAATTATAATACTATCCTGCAACTTGACCTTTACTGTAAGAGGGAAGGCAAATGGAGTGAAATACCTTATGTCCAAGCTTTCTTTTCATTGAAAGAGAATACACAACTATGCAAAGTTTGCCATTTACATCCCACCTGAGGACCTCTCAGCTTACCCCCATATCCTAGCCTCCCTATAGCTCCCCTTCCTATTAATGATAAGCCTCCTCTAATCTCCTCTGCCCAGAAAGAAATAAGCAAAGAAGGACCCCCAAAACCCCACAGGCTATCAGTTATGTCCCCTTCAAGCTGTAGGGGGAGGGGAATTTGGCCCAACCCGGGTACACGTCCCCTTCTCCCTCTCTGATTTAAAGCAGATCAAGGCAGACCTGGGGAAGTTTTCAGATGATCCTGATAGGTACATAGATGTCCTACAGGGTCTAGGGCAAACCTTCGATCTTGCTTGGAGAGATGGCATGCTATTGTTAGATCAAACCCTGGCCTTTAATGAAAAGAATGCGGCTTTAGCTATAGCCCAAGAGTCTGGAGATACCTGGTATCTTAGTCAAGTAAATGATAGAATGACAGCCAAAGAAAGGGACAAATTCCCTACCGGTCAGCAAGCCATCCCCAGTATGGATCCACACTGGGACCTTGACTCAGATAATGGGGACTGGAGTCATAAACATCTGTTAACCTGTTTTCTAGAAGGACTAAGGAGAATTAGGAAAAAGCCCATGAATTCAATGATGTCCACCATAACTCAGTGAAAGGAAGAAAATCCTTCTGCCTTCCTTCAGAGGCTACAGGAGGCTTTAAGAAAATATACTCCCCTGTCACCCGAATCACTCGAGGGTCTATTGATTCTAAAAGACAAGTTCAATACCCAATCAGCCACAGATATCAGGAGAAAGCTTCAAAAGCAAGCACTGGGCCCTGAACAAAATTTGGAGGTATTATTAAACTTGGCAACCTTGGTGTTCTATAGTAGGGACCAAGAGGAACAGGACCAAAAGGAAAAGTGAGATCAGAGAAAGGTCACAGCCTTAGTCATGGCCCTCAGACAAATAAACCTTGGTGGTTCAGAAAGGACAGAAAATGGAGCAGGCCAATCACCCA
The DNA here is from genome assembly GCF_049350105.2 of Macaca mulatta. Lineage (NCBI taxonomy): Eukaryota > Metazoa > Chordata > Mammalia > Primates > Cercopithecidae > Macaca > Macaca mulatta. The sequence goes on from NC_133409.1 coordinate 113,952,441, forward strand.
GTAGGCTTTGTTATCAGTGTGGCTCACTAGGACACTTTAAAAAAGATTATCCAATGAGAAACAAGCTGCCCTCTCATCCATGTCCACTATGTCAAGGACGAAGATTCTCTGGGTCAGAAGCCCCCAACCAGATGATCCAACAACAGGACTAAGGGTGCCTGGGGAAAGTGCCAGCTCATGTCTTCACCCTCACTGAGTCCTGGGTACATTTAACCATTGAGGGCCAGGAAATTGACTTCCTCCTGGACACTAGTGCGGCTTTCTCAGTATTAATCTCCTATCCTGGATGACTGTCCTCAAGGTCCGTTACCATCCGAGGAATCCTGGGACAGCCTGTAACCAGGTATTTCTCCCACCTCCTCAATTGTAATTGGGAGACTTTGCTCTTTTCACATGCCTCTCTTGTTATGCCTGAAAGTCCCATACCCTTATTAGGGAGGGGCATATTAGCCAAAGCTGGAGCTATTATCTACATGAATATGGGGGACAAGTTACCCATTTGTTGTCCCCTACTTGAGGAGGGAATCAACCCTGAAGTCTGGGCATTGGAAGGACAATTTGGAAGGGCAAAAAATGCCCGCCCAGTTCAAATCAGGCTAAAAAACTCCACTACTTTTCCTTACCAAAGGCAATATCCCTTAAGGCCTGAAGCTCATAAAGGATTACGGGATAACGTTAAACATTTAAAAGCTCAAGGCTTAGTAAGGAAATGCAGCAGTTCTTGCAACACCCCAATTCTAGGAGTACAAAAACCAAATGGTCAGTGGAGACTAGTGCAAGATCTTAGACTCATCAATGAGGCAGTAATTCCTCTATATCCAGTTGTACCCAACCCCTATACCCTGCTCTCTCAAATGCCAGAGGAAGCAGAATGGTTCATGGTTCTGGACCTCGAGGATGCCTTCTTCTGTATTCCCCTGCACTCTGACTCCCAGTTTCTCTTTGCCTTTGAGGATCCCACAGACCACACATCCCACCTTACATGAACGGTCTTGCCCCAAGGGTTTACAGATAGCCTTCATCTGTTTGATCAGGCACTGACCCAAGATCTAGGCCACTTCTCAAGTCCAGGCACTCTGGTCCTTCAGTATGTGGATGATTTACTTTTGGCTACCAGTTTGGAAGCCTTGTGCCAGCAGGCTACTCTAGATCTCTGGAACTGTCTAGCTAATCAAGGGTATAACGTGTCTAGGTCGACGGCCCAGCTTTGCCTACTGCAGGTCAAATATCTAGGCCTAAACTTAGCCTGAGGGACCAGGGTCCTCAGCAAGGAACAAATACAGCCTATACTGGCTTATCCTCGCCCTAAGACATTAAAATAGTGTGGAGGGAGAGGCGCAGGCGGGAACCGGGGCTGCGCGCAGTGCTCAAGGGTCAGCGCAAGTTCCAGGTGGGTGCAGGCTCGGCAGGCCCTGCACTCCGAGTGGCCAGCTGGTGCTGCCGGCCCCGGGCCATGAGGGATTTAGCACCCAGGTCAGCAGCTGCGGAGTTTGCGCCAGTTTCCCCAGCACTGCCAGCTCGCCTGCACCACGCTCAAATTGTCACCAGGCCTCAGCCACTCAGGGTTCAGGATGTGCAGCCCACCATGGCCGAGCACCCCTGCGGTGAGCTCCCATGCAGCCTGAGTCTCCCTGATGGGTGCCGCCCCTGCTCCGTGGCACCTGGTCCCATTGACCACCCAACGGCTGAGGAGTCCAGGCGCTTGGCACAGGACTGATGGGCAGCTCCGCCCACGGCCCTGGCATGGGATCCACTAGGCGAAGCCAGCTGAGCTCCTGAGTCGGATGGGGACTTGGAGAAGTTTTACGTCTAGTTAGAGGATTGTGAATACACCAATCAGCACTCTGTGTCTAGCTCAGGGATTGTAAACACACCAATCAGCACCCTGTAAAAGCGGACCAATCATCTCTCTGTAAAATGGACCAATAATCTCTCTGGAAAATGGACCAATCAGCTCCCTGTAAAATGAACCAATCAGCAGGATGTGGGTAGGTTCAGATAAGGGAATAAAAGCAAGCTGCCTGAGCCAGCAGCTGGTAACCCGCTCGGGTCCCCTTCCACGCTGTGGAATCTTTGTTCGTTTGCTCTTTAAGCAAATCTTGCTGCTGCTCAGTCTTTGGGTCCACACTGCTTTTATGAACTATAACACTCACCACGAAGGTCTGCAGCTTCACTCCTAAAGCCAGCAAGACACAAACCCACCAGGAAGAATGAACAACTCCAGATGCACCGCCTTTAAGAGCTGTGACACTCACCGTGAAGGTCTACGCTTCACTCCTGAAGTCAGCAAGACCATGAACCCACCAGAAGAAACTGCGGACACATCTGAACATCTGAAGGAAGAAACTCCAGACACACCATCTTTAAGAACGGAAACACTCATCGCAAGCGTCCGCGGCTTCATTCTTCAAGTCAGCAAGACCAAGAACCCACCAATTCTGGACACACTGACATCCCGAATATAAAGTCTGGCAACAAAGCAAACTATAGACTAAACCCAATTATTGCAGTCTCATAGCCCCTCCTTATTTTTATATCATAGATAATGAAACAAATTAACAAGAGCAAAAAATAAAAACATATAGGTCTTCTGCAATAAACATGTCGAGGACAACACAATAGGTTTGTTTTGGTTATTATAAACTATCAATGTGATTATGATCATGAGAAATAGAATCACTTCAGAACAAGACTTTTTCATGAGGCAAGAATTATTTACCTACTAATTTTGGAACAATATACTACTTTCTATAATATCTGTTCATTGTTCGTAATTGGTAAACTTACAATACTCTGTCCTTGACAAAGAGGGACATTTAAAGTTCTTAAATAAAAATTTGAAAGAATAAAAGTTCATATTGACCTACCAGATTCCTACTGGTTTTAAAAACAGATAAAATATTTATATTGTTCAGGATTTTTATAACTAGTTTACTGTTAATTTGAAACTTTGAAGATCTTATATAAACAAGAAGTATTTCAATTTCATAATGCTTTCACTTTACTATAAAATATTAGAAATTAAAATCAGTAGCAACTGTTTCATAAATATAAACGGATTTTTGTATTATTTAATGGTTCTTTGTATAATTTAAGGTTTTCAATAGCCCATGCCTTTTCTCTAATGTGTAGAGATTAGATGTGGAAAAGGGACTATACTCCAGGGAGTTCATATTAGGTATATTCAGGTAGAGCTAGCCTTCATATTAATATATAATTTCAGGTAAATATTTTAATTTTAAGGTTTTTAAAAGCATTACATGACTAAGCTCATTGTTATTATTTTAATGAAACCTATATTGAGATATAATTCACATATAATAAAGTTCATCTCTTTAAATTATAAAGTTTATTGGTTATTTCATGTTTTTAAACACAAAATCACCATCTTTACTTTAGGGTCAACACCTTTCATTCTATAATGGGCACTAATAACTAAAGCTAGAAATCTTTGATCTTTTTTTCCCCCCTTCTTTTTAATCCTCTTTATGAAATATGTCAAAATCACTTTTCAGTCAACTTTTGAAATGTTCACTGGTCTGCTTCCTGTGGTTAGAAACATTATTTAATTCCTTCCACTATTCCTTTAATTTTTTTTCTCTATCAAGAATGCCTTCTCCCTTCTGTCTGCTATCCAAATCTCATTCATCTAAAATCCCATAAGATTGTACTCTATCATACAAATATGTGTTATATATATATACATACATTTTATGTAAATATTAGAAATACAAATTTGATATCATACATTTTAAAAGATAATTCCCACACATCCTTATTGTGTTGCTGAAACACCAGGGGTTCAGTCTAGGTGCTGCTGCTCGCTGCACAGAAAGCCAGTGACTGAGACAATAGGTATTGCCAAGGAAGAAGGCTTTAATCTGGTGATGCAGCCAAGGAGATGGGAGCTCACTCCCAAATCCATCTCCCTGACCAACTAAAACTAGGAGTTTATATAGCAGGGAAGAAATGCAACAATGTGTAAGAGAACAGGAACTAGGGAAGGGCAAGGAAGCAATCATGATGAATAAGGGGTTGAGCATCTCATGGTCTGTATGTGGCAAACTAGTGAGTTTCAGTTTTTTGATACTTTTTTGAGAGGCCTAAAGGTCATTTCCTGAGGAAGGAACTCAGACAAAACAAATGTAAGGTTCAAGTTTTAAGACCATAAAAGTTAATTTAATCCTCAGGATGAGGATATTATAAATGTGATTTTTTGAATCAGTTGAAAAATCAGTAAAGGTCAAGTCAATGAAAATGGGCAATAGTATCTTCAGATTTTAAAAAAAGTATGTCAATAAGAGACAGGTCATCGTGGTTTTGTAACTCACTCTGAAAGCAAATCCACGTGACAGCATTCCAAATTTGTTATGCTGTGGCAGTTCCAACGGACTTAGTTTGCCCAAGTAACCCTTTGGATGACAGTATTCTTTTGAGTACACAAATTATGTTTTGTATTTTAATCACACCAATCTGCCACATATTATTCAAAAATTATTGTTTTATATGTTGTCTTCTAAAAATCAAAGATTGTAAGCTCCATGAGGTCAGAATTTTTGCCTAACATGTTCACGTTCTTCACAATGCATAACAGCTTTATTTCTAATGAAGTGGCTATTGTGGGATTTACTGACAGAAGTCCACACGATGTGTACAGTGCTTCATCATATAATTCAAGAATCAGAGAGATAGCCCACATATTTTAAACAACTTTAGATTTTGCTATGAGATTTACATAATGATTTCTCATTATAAGATCTAAAAGTCCCCGAGGAACAAAGCCAAAAACAATTTTATTTTAAAAAAAAGAATAAAATGGTAAACTGCATTGTAGAATTGCTTTTGGGTACTGGAATATACAAGAAATGAATTAACGGAAAATACTGGAGTGGTAAGTTTTATATTATGATCCCAAGAGATGTTATGATACAAGCAAAACTAATCAATGTAGATTATTCAGTTTAGTTGTTATTTTTACTTCAGGGGGATTCCTGAATCATTAAACTTAGTAATTTCTACAGCTACTATGGGTCTCTGATTATATTGCTCACCTAATGAAATAGTAAACAGATTACCATATTGAAAGTTCTCAAGAGGGAAAATGGCTAAAATATTCATCTTTTAAATTTCAAATGTTTAGTCAGGATTGTTAGCTAGGGTGGGCTTAATGAAGTTTCATCATGTACCTAAATTCAACTTACAGGGCATAAAGATTTTTTGTATTTTATTTTTAAAAATATAGCAATAGATATTTTTATGATATTTAAAAGTGAAGGTATGGTCACAAGATTTGAAGTAAGCATTTATAGAAACAACGCATCAGTTCTTGAAGTTTAAGGGAAGAGCTGACAATATAATTGTATAACTGGGTGTTTTCCTAATCTTCCTACGTTCGCACTCTGGTCTTTAAGGAAGTGAACTTCATACATCATTAATTCCTTTTCGAGGTGTCGTCACTTCATGGAACCCCTCCTACAGGATAGGGTTAACCTCCTACAGGATTGAATACCCCTCCCTTAATAAATCTTTTGGACCAGAAAGGAAATATCCTTAGAACTGCATAATAACTTTGTACAGGAAACTGATGCCATGAAATACTTTATCATCTGAATCTTCCTTAGAACTGCATAATAACTTTGGATAGGAAACTGATGCCATGAAATACTTTCTCATCTAAATCTTATCTTTTGAAGTCTAGTGGTTGGTTAAGTGGTGGGTTAGCTTCTGTGCATGTAAAAGTTGACGTGTGATTTTCAAGGTAGTAGGGTGAGGGTACTATGCAATTTGCAGAACAGGACCAGTAATACATTGCTAAGGGTGAGAAACAAATAATATGAAGCTCATAGTGCTGGACTAGTAATATGTTGTTACATTTTGGAAACAAATAATATGAAGCTCATAGTGCAAGCAGAAAAAGTTAAGCTCTATAAAATCATTTTAGTCCAGTGGGACAATCATTTTAAAGGGTTGAGAAATGCAGGGCAAGCCATCTAGAAACAAGTTATTCAAACCTAGTAAAGGTTGCTTACTTTTTGACCACACTGACCAACTCTACTCTTTTTAGTTTTTCACTCTCAAATGTGAAATGCTTGTACAAATAATCCATACATACATTTAATGTGTTAACAATTGAAAATTATTTTGAAAAGAAAACTCATATATGATACTCTTCACTCCTTTCTGCAATAAGGAATTACGCTGTTTTATTCTGAAAGAGGGATCTTTAAAGCACCCTTCTAAGGAAAGTACATTGCGGATGATGTGAATGAATAGAATCTCCATCAATGTGGAAGAAACTCATATGCTCTACCATTATCCTTTCTCTGGGGGTCTACACTAAAATCCATTTGCAGACCACATTGCCTGTGATAGGGTGTGAACTGAAAACCTAGACTTTCTAAGTCCCATCCCGTGGTTCAATCACTTGTAATTGACATTTATGTATAAAATAACACAGTGCAGCTACACATTTTAAATTACTTAAGCTAAACAGAATACACAAGTATTGCCCATGAATAAGGCATTTGAATTATTTACATGTTAATTTCAAGCTCAACCAAACCTTTTATTAAACTAATCTTATTCTTTACTCCTCTTCTCACTCACATAGACCAAAAATATAAAGAAATAATATATCTGAAGCCAAATCAACTCATATTGTTTTCAAATGTTTGCCTTATATGAAGATATATTTTAAGCAGATATTTGACATCCATTATTTAACTCCTCCAGAGGATCTTATCATCCACTCATTGCACTTGGTGTCAAAGCAAATATCAGTGTACAGACTGACTCAGGTCTTTATGTTATCAACTGCTGCATGTCATCAATTTGGCATACAATATATGGTTTACATTATTTGGAACAAATTTTTGTTTCAAAAACTGTAGCTTGTAACCTATTGAGAGGTGACAACGTACTAGCAGCCCTCGCTGGCTCTCGGCACCTCCTCAGCCTCCGCATCCACTCTGGCCACGCTTGAGGAACCCTTCAGCCCACCATTGCACTGTGGGAGCCCCTCTCTGAGCTGGCCGAGGCCAGAGCCGACTCCCTCTGCTTGCAAGGAGGTGTGGAGGGAGAGGCGCAGGTAGGAACCAGGGCTGTGTGCAGCGCTGGCTGGCTCGGGTGAGTTCCAGGTGGGTGCGGGCTCAGCGGGCCCTGCACTCCAAGCAGGCCAGCCCCAGTGCCACCGGCCCAGGGCAGTGAGGGGCTTAGCACCTGGGCCAGCAGCTGCAGAGGGTGCAGAGGATGCGCGGGTCCCCCAGCACTGCCCGCCCACCTGGGTCGTGCTATAATTTGGGCCTCAGCCACCTCCCCGCAGGGCAGCACTTGGGACCTGCAGCCCGCCATGCCCGAGCCGGCGCCTGCCCCTTCCCCCAGCTGCCTCGCTCCCCCTGCCCCCATCCCCCCTCCCACCCCATCCCCCCCATCCCCCCCAACGTGGGCTCCCCCACAGCCTGAGCTTCCCTGACAGTTGCTGTCCCCTGCTCCACGGCGCCGGGTCCCACTGACTGCCCAAGGGCTGAGTAGTGCAGGCATGCGGTAGGACTGGCAAGCAGCTCCGTCCATGGCCCCTGCACGGGATCCAGTAGGCAAAACCAGCTGGGCTCCTGAGTCGGTTGGGGACTTGGAGAACTTTTATGTCTAGCTAGAGGATTATACATGCACCAGTGGGCACTCTGTATCTAGCTCTGGGGTTTGTGGATGCACCAATCAGCACTCTGTATCCAGCTAACCTGGTGGGGACTTGGAGAACTTTTATGTCTAGCTAAAGGATTGTAAATGCACCAATCAGTGCTATGTGTCTAGCTCAAGTTTTAATAGTCAGCTTTAAGTATAATGAATGTCCTTTATGTTACAATCTCTAGGTAATTGTAAATACCATATTTCTTTCCCAACACTAATGTATTTAGCTGCCGTTCTTAGCCTGAACCACTGCTCTCTGTGCTTCCTTCTATCATACTAGTCACTAATACTGGATAAAATATACCCACTGCCCTCATGGAATCTGCGAATGATGACTGTGGGAAGTGTTTTCAGGGAGGACAAGCCCAACTCATGTCATCAGGCAGACTGGAATCAAATCTTGGCTTTAGCAGCTTTAGCTTTAGCTTTGTGACCTTGGGAAATTCCTTAAACTCTTGGAACCTTGGTTTTCTCACCTTGAAAATGGAAACCAAAATATCTAGCAGGGTTGTAAGAATTGAAGATCATGTACACAGGGCTTCTAGCACAGAATAAGCCCTTGAGCATTATACACATTTTTATTAAAGACAAAATGTACATGAAAGACAACATTAAGGCTGGGTGCAGCGGCTCATGCCTATAATCCCAGCACTTTGGGAGGCTGAGGCAGGTGGATCATGAGGTCAGGAAATCGAGACATCCTGACTACCATGGTGAAATCCTGTCTCTACTAAAAATACAAAAAAAAAAAAAAATTACCCAGGCCTCGTGGCAGGAGCCTCGTCCAGGCCTCGTCCCCAGCTACTTGGGAGGCTGAGGCAGGAGAATGGCATGAACCCGCGAGGTGGAGCTTGCAGTGAGGCGAGATTGTGCCACTGCACTTCAGCCTGGGCAACTGAGCAAGACTCCGTCTCAAAAAAAAAAAGCAAAACAAACAAACATTGAGACAAACTTCCTATTTTCGAGTTGCTCTTTTGAAGAAAAACAGACATTGGCAGGAGATCACAGTAGAGGAATGGGGCCTGACACTCTCCTGTCACTCTGATTCCAGGTCATTAGCACTTGTGAGTAGCTAAGCAGCTGAGCTGCTCCAGAAAACCTATGCAAAACAATCCTGGTTTTAACTATGTAATCAACCTGACAGGGCCACGGCTGAAATAAATATGAATGCTATGGCCAGGTGGCCTTGGGGATTGTGGAGTGCAATTAACCTGCCCACTCCCATTCCCAGAACTCTTCTCAGAGAGGTAGTTTCCTTGTCACTGGTTGAGTTTGATTCTGGCTATTAATTCCGAGCAGCATTTGTGTTTTCTCAGTGTGGTCCTGATCGGTACCACTTTCAGAGATCAGAGGAAACTAAATGAAGACTGTCTGAAGCATCAATTCCCCTTCCAAACCTTTCAGAAATTTCAAAAGATGTTAGTGAGCAGCGTAGTGCAGGAGAAGGAGAGTTGGCCCTTTATTCCCATTTTCATAGGAATGTAATGATCAGACCCACCCATTTCTGAATGTAATGAGGATGCAATCCTCAGTCTAAGTAGAAAAACCTGGGTAGAGGGCAAATGGGGAATTTTATCCCTAGCAGTGCAGCGTGACAGCTTTGGGTAGAAGGTATGGAACCAGAGAAGGAAAGACTTCTACCTAACTGGCTTCCAATTCACATTCATTTGGTACTGTTTCTTCTTTCTGTTTCTAAAGTCAGGAAAATCAGAAAAATACTTCCCTCCATAGCTGCAGCTGGCATTTTTGCAGTGATCATTAGAAGAACATGTTGGCAGTGGAAAACAGCTTTAGCATTTGGAGAACAGTCAATTGTGCCAAAAGCAAGTAGGAATAGAAATAGTAACACCAATATTGTTATTACCATACCAGAAGTCAGCTAGCTATCCTGTGCCTATAGCTTTCGTAAGTCATGTCTAATACCCTTGTCTCACCTGACCTTCATCTCACATTGTGTATGTGAGATGGGAGAGCAGCAGAAAGTGGGTTGAGAGGGGGAAAAAAAACTGTCACTGACTTTGAGTAGCCAGCTTGACTTTGCAGCCCATGACTATCCATTAGCAAAGGATTTACCTCTTTTAATTGCAATAAAAATTTGAAAAGTAAACCCATTTTAGTGGAAGATTAGTTAGTAGAAAATTTCCGGAAAGCAATTTAGATAATTTGACCATATTTACCAATAGCCTTTTCAAAAATGTCATATTTCATCCAGAACGCCATTTTTAAGACTATACACTAAAGAAATAGTTTTAAATGCACACAAAGATTTTAAAATACAAAAATGTATATGACAGATATTTATAATAAAAAAGAAATAGGCTGGGCGCGGTGGCTCACGCCTGTAATCCCAGCACTTTGGGAGGCCAAGGTGGGCAGATCACGACGAGGTCAGGAGATCGAGACCATGGTGAAACCCCGTCTCTAATAAAAATTAGCTGGGCATGGTGGTGCACGCCTGTAGTCCCAGCTACTCGGGAGGCTGAGGCAGGAGAATGGCGTGAACCCGGAAGGTGGAGCTTGCAGTGAGCCGAGATCGCGCCACTGCACTCCAGCCTGGGCGACAGAGCGAGACTCCTTCTCAAAACAAAACAAAACAAAACACCCCACAAAATTGAATAAACATCCATAAAGTGTTACATACTCATTAATTCATATTGAATATATTCAGTTCTTAAAGGGGTTTTATAGAACTTTAAATGACATGAGAAAAATACTTATTGTTTTAATTTTCTCTTTTTCTCATTAGAAGGAAAAGAGCCACTCAAGTTATCTCAAGTAAGGGGGAATTTTTTCATAAGGATACACATGAAGTGAAACTAACAAGGATTTAAAAAGCCATGAGGAGTTGGGAGAGATGCTGCTAATGTGTCCACTCAGCGTCTCTTTTTCTCCCAAAGCCATCCCATTAATTCCGTTTTTGCCAATAGGAAAGCTAACACACATGCCCACATGTTTCCAGATATGGCTGTTTGTCATTGCCTTTCAGCTTGGGTTAAGTAAAGAGTAGTTTCCCTCTGAAAGGCCTGTGGGAACTAGGCACATTGATGGTGACGTTAAATAAAGCAGGAATCAAAACTACATTTATGGTATCACCATTCACTCACTCAACACGTATGCACTGAACACTTGCCATAAGGTGGCAACATTGGCACACACGTTCCTTGCTCTCTCACCTCTTCTAGCTTAGAGAATAAAGGCAATTTAAATCCATGTTTGTGGTGCTACAATACACATGTGTACATGATAGGAGAGCATCCTGAAAGAGATCCCAACTCAAACTTGGAGAAACATCAGAAAAGCATGTCCAGTTAATTTTTCTCCAGCAAGTAGTTTAGTGTGGCTATTTGAAGTTGTGTGTTTTTAAGGGGTTATAACTTAATTTGTTAGGGGGTATGAAAAATTTTGTAAGCCAGAGTAAAAACTATTCGTCTTCTGAGTGGCAATGGAGAATTATGGTAAGTTTGTGCAGGGGAGAGAGTTGATCAAATTTGCGTTACAAAAACCTGTAAATTCAGTGTAGGTAATGTATTGGCTGATGGGCAGCCTGGAGTCAGAGAGTCCAGTGGGAGACTTTATTAGTAATAGCAGCAAAGTTGAAGGGACCCATACTAGAGCTAGTACAAGTAGAGGGGGAACAAACTACATGAACTTGAAAGATGTATAGAATCAACTGAACTTGGAGAATGATCATTTGTGTGGGTTGAGTGAGGGAAAGGAGTCAAGGATAAAGCCCAGTTTTATAGCTTAGTGTAATTAACTGAGATTGAAAACAAAGAAGTAAGTGAGGGAAAGATAATGAGTTCAATTTTAAATACATTGAGTTTATAGTGAGAATGAGACATCTAGGGGTGATGCCCAGGAGGAAATTCGATCTATGCATCTGAAGTGCAGAAAGGGGTCAGAACTCCTGGAGACTGAGTTTGATATGTCATATGCGTATGGGCCATATTTCAAATAATGAATATGCATAAGAGAGTCTGAGAAATAAATTAAAATTTTTAATTATAATCTTTATAATTAAAAAATGAGAAAAAAAAGAGCCTATGGCAAGGCACAAACATACCTGAAGGACACAAAAAGAAAGGAAGAGAAACTTATGCAGGAAGGGTATGGAAATAGCCTTCAAAGAGGGAGGGAAATAATCCAGTGTGCAGCACTGTCACAGAAGTCAACAAGAGAGAGCGTCGGGAAACAAGAATGACTTGGTGATAAGAAATCAATTCATAAAATATATATTAATAAGTCAAAGGAGAAAAAATATCATATCAACAGATGAGAAAAAGTCACTGGTAGAATCTAATGAATATTTTAATGGCAAGTGCTCCTTTAACATAATAATACATATGTATATATGCATGTGTGTTTATATATGTGTATATATGCAGGTGTTGTGTGTTTTGGGAGTCTCCAAGACCACTCTAGTTTTGATAGTTTACTAGGAGAATTCACAGGACTTGGCATATAGTTGTATATACTCACAGCTATGATTTATTATGGTGAAAGGATAGAAAATGAAACTAGCAAAGGAAAAAAGGGCACGGGGTGAAATCCAGCATCCTCTCCCAGTGGAGTCAGACAGAATGAGCTTAATTCCTCTAGCAATGAGTTATAACAACACAAGTGAAATGTCTACTAGGGATGTTCATTAGAAGCTCAGTGCCCCAGTATTTTACTGGGAGCTGGTCACGCAGACACTATCTGCCTAGCATTTTCTAAAACTTCAGAAGGAAAGATGTTCAGCATAAACCATATTGTTTGCACAGTTTAGACATAGTAAGCTATTCTTAACAGGAAATTGTAGGAATCCTACCATGATCCAAATGCCACCCAAGGGGTAACCTTGCAAGTAAGTCTTTCTACAGATGGCAGTCTCAGCTTTGCCATGTTACCTCTTCTCTCTCTCTCTCTCTCTGTGTGTGTGTGTGTGTGTGTGTGTGTGTGTATGTGTCTCCGTGTGTGTGTGTGTGAGAGAGAGAGAGAGAGAGAGAATGATGGTTGGATACACATTAGAAAATCAGGAGAGATGCATGCTCTTTCTATTATTACTGAATATTGTTCTAAAAGTATTAAACAATATAATTAAATAAGAAGGAAGAAACCAGATAGAATAAATATTGTAAAGTAGGAAATGTTACTTAAGAATAATACAATTTTCTATTTGAAAATTATAGAAAATCAGTTCTAGCTTTGCACAGTGGTAGTATCATAGCCACTGAGGTCTGAGATGCAATCATTGCTCACTGAAAACTTTCCCCCAAAACTCTGTCATGATGACTTGCAATGTAGTTGACACTGGTAATTTTTCACAGTCTCTAAGGAGACTGATTTTTTTAAAAAGAAGAAAATCAGTTCTAGAAAGTATCAAGATAACAAAATGATTTGGAAATTTTAAAAATATAACAAAAATCAGAATATGTAATAAAAATCAGAAAAGATAAATGATCTAAGAATGCACTTTGAGGAAAGTGCAGGAAGTCAATTCAGTGTGTGTGAATAGGTCCAACCATATCAGGAAGAAGTGAGAAACCAGTTCTCACTTCTGAGAGTAAGGTAATAGAGAATGAATAATGAGGCTGAAGAGTTAAAATCGGGGCATAACATGCAGGGCTTTGATTGGGATTTTAAAAATTCCATTCTTAAAGCAATAAAAAATTTCTGAAGAGTTTTGAAAGCTTTAAAATACAATAACATTTGCACTCTGAAAGCATCATTCTAGCTGCAAATATGGAAATAGTTTTGAGGTGAGCCAGATATATAAGCTTTGGATGGAGATTTACAAGAATAATATCTACAACAGAATGAAATCTATACAGTAGATTCTAATAGTTTAGGGTGATGGTAGCAAAGATGAAAGAAAACTAGAATAATCTAGTGATATTTAGGAAATACAACTGGTAGCACTCTATAATTAATGGAATGTGAGGATGAGAGTGAGTGAGGAGCTTCAATGATTTCCAGGTTTCTGAATTGCACACCTGTACAGATGAGAGCATCATTTTTGTGAGATAAAAGACACTGAGGACATAACTCAAAAAGGTTTTCATAACCTAAAACCTTTTTTCCTCAAAACTATTATTTTAACATGTGTTTCAACAGATATTTGAAACCCAGAAAACAGAGGAAGGATTTTTTAAATTCTTTTATTCTCTGAAGACATGGGCTCACATCATCTGAAGGAGGATGGCCAAAGGGCAATTACCATAAGTTAGGAGAATATTTTTAAGTGTACCAAAATAGTATCATGTCAAATATAAAGTTTTTATCTAATGAAATTATAAGCAGAAACCTAGTTGCACCCTTCTCTGGAATTTGTATTTCTGATAAAAAATAATAATAATAAAAAGTCATCTTGGAAAAAATAAAGTTGTTTCTTTTACTTAAAGTAAAAAACTGAAAGGAATAGGAAATGTCAAACAGTAATCAAATGCAGAGGTCAAGCAAGGTACAGGTTAGAAAGTGTCCACCACATTTAGGAGAAGGGAGGTAATCAGTGACCCTGCAGAGTTAAGATTCAGGGGTCTGAAGAGCATCCAGACAGCAACAGCTTGTGAAGTGACACAAGATGAAGTGGAGACTTAAATATTTTGACAATTTGGCTAGCAAGTGAAGTAGGAGCTAGATGGTAGCCAAAGAAGAAAACAAAGTCTGGAAATAACGCTGTTATTGTTTAATTTTAATAAAAGACATATGCATGTTTCATTGCTAATGAAGAAGTTTTGAGATATTAGAAATTAAAATTTTAAAAATTTAAATAATTTTAAAATAATGTAATGAAATATACCAAGATAAAATATATTTTTATGCCTGGATTTGGGAATCTGGAACAATTTTAAAACTTTTATTAGAATTATAGGAATTTTAAAAATTTAGTAAAAAAAAAAAAAAGATTTTATATTGAGAAAAATAAGGACAATCAGCCTCATTTTACAACAGGAAAAAAAAAAAAAAAAAAAGAATGCTGGTCTCCAGGATTCTATCCTCTGCATATGAGCTGAGGGGCCGGAATCTAAGCGATTTGTACAATGCTCTGTCCTGGCTGTTCCTTTCCACCCAGGAGCAAGATCACTATAAAAATTTCATTCTACATGATGCTGGAGAGCTAAAAGTTTGTAAAATAATGTTTAAATGGAATATAAATGTTAAAAAATTATAATGAAGATTTCCAGGTTATCCTATATAAAGGTAGTAGACACATTTCACTTTATACCTCTCACCTATTAACACCTAAACACCCAGGACAAAATGTGTAAAACAAACATAAGCAGATTCTGCAATGTGAAGAAAAGAAGACATCTTTCTTAGAGACGTTATACTCAAGGAATAACCTGGCAGGATGTTTTCTGCCTCCTAAATATCCTAGCCTGGACACTGGAAAATTTCACAAGCTAGAAAGAAGGGTAAGTGCACACCCCCAAAAAGCAAAACAAAACAAACAAAAACCAACCAACAAAACAAAACAAAATAAGCCTATTTTCTGTAGCCAAAGGACCTGGAAGGGGGTGCCTATGCAGGGCATAACTTTTTGGGTGACACCAGAAACACTCCAGAGGAAAAAATGTGCCCTCCCCCACCCTGTCATTTGCAGCAGCTGATACCAGGACTATGTCAGCAGACGTTACCACCACAACCCAGTAGCAACTACATAGTGCTCCCTCTTGGATGGTAGGTGTCTGTGGAGACTTTGTGTGTGAGAGGGGCCTGACTGCCACCCCAGCCTGGTATTAATGAGTAACATGATCTAAATACAATAAAAAGTAACTTGTCATGCCAAGAACCAGAACAATGTCAAGTTTAATGAGAGAAACCAATCAACAGACACAACATCTACAAAGCACAGATATTGGAATGATGTGACCAGATTTTAAAGCATCTATAATTTTTAAAAAATACCTCAAAGAGCAACTATGAACCCTCTTGAAATGAAATCAGGGATATCCATGCAGGTTGGACTTGAAGAAAAATTAATCCAGATAGAAACAAAACAGTTAGGGGAGCCCAATACCTTGCCTTACGTTTCCGTTGCAGGAATGTGCTATCTGTTAAGCAGCACAGAAGCTTGAGGAGGAGATGCCAAGCACAAAGCAATGTCTAGTTGTCTGGAAAGATGAGCAGAGATCTTGGAAAAATCATACAGACAGAAAAAAAAAAATGGAGTCCAGAGCTCTCTGAGGAGAAGGGTCCCTGATCAACATCTAAGATTTCCAGGCAAACGTCAGAAAGAACAGTATCATAGGAGTGAAAATAAGTTGGAAATAGAGTGGATCTCACAAAACTGAATTAATTCCAGTCCAGCTTCCTGTATTTTAACTGCCTGTGAGAAAGTGAAATAAATTCTCTCTGGAAGAGTAAAACAGCAGCCAATGCCTCCAAATATCTCTAATATTTTTTATTATTCAATCTTCTATAACACACAGGAATGTCAAGAAATAAGACAGGATTAGCAAACCCAGGAGAAAAAAGGTCAGTAAAAATACGTGGTGATCTATTTTTCATCAATATTAGGTGATTAAGATACTGAAGTCGTCAGAGAGGACTTTAAAATAACTAATTCGATTCTCAGGAAAATAAATGAAAAGATGGAAAATTTCACCACAATATTGGACTCTACTAAAAAGTCAAATCAAATCTATAAAAATTTATTAAAATGAAAACAAATGCAAAGGGCAACAACTAATTTTTAGAAACAAAATTACAGAGTTATTGCAGCAGAAAAAAAGGATACCAAACTGCAAGACCAGTCAATAGAAAATGTCGAGATTAGACCAAAGTAAAAAATATTTAAAAATTTTAAAAACCAACTTGAGAAAAAAGTGACACATAGTGAAAAGTTCTAGTATATGTGCAATTGTAGTCCCAGAAGTACAGGCGATAGAGAATTATGACAGCAGTAATATATAAAGAGAAAATGACCAAACATTTTCCAAAATGATGAAAGACATTATGCTACAAATTCAGAAATCTACAAATCTGTAGAAGAATAAATTTAAACTGAAAGAAAATCACACAGAGGTGCGTCATAATTGAACTTCTGAAAGTCAAAAACAAAACAAAATAATAGCATTTAAAGCAGTCAAAGGAAAATGGCATATTACCTTCAAATGAACAATGATACTGCTAAAAACCAACTTCTCAGGGGAAATTATATAAAACAGAAGAAAAGAAAATTATATTATTAAAGAGACTGAAGAAAATAACTTTGAAATTCTATATCATTAAAAACATTTTTTTAACTTGTATAATTTTATGAGCTACAAGTGTCGTTTTGTTACATGGATAGATTGTGTAGTTAGTGGTTAACTCAAAGCTCTTAGGGTATCCCTCACTTGAATAATGTACATTGTACCCATTAAGTAGTTTCTCATCATACACCCTCCTCCCACACCTTGCAACCTTCAAAGTATCCATTGTCTATCATTCCACACTCTTGCATCCATGTGTACACATTGTTTAGCTCCCACTTACAAGTGAGAATATGCAGTGTTTGTCTTTCTGTGTCTGAGTTGTTTCACTTAAGATAATGACTCCAGTTCCATCCATACTGCTGCAAAAGAAATGATTTCATTTTTTATGGTTTCATTGTATCCCATTGCATATATATATCACGTTTTTCTTCTCTAGTCATCCACTGATGGACACTTAGGTTGATTCCATATCTTTGCTATGGTGAATAGCGCCATTATAAACATGTAAGTGCAGGTGTCCTTGTGATATAATGATTTATTTCCCTTAGGGAGAGATACCCAATAGTGGGATTGCTGGATGAAATGGTAGTTCTATGTTTACTTCTTTGAGAAATCTCCATACTGTTTTCCATAGAGGTTGTACTAATTTACATTCCTATCTACAGTGTATTAGCCTTTCTTTTCTCCACATCGTCTCCAGCATCTGTTATTTTTTTACTTTTTAGTAATAGAAAATCTGACTGATGTAAAATAGTATCTTCTTGTGGTTTTAATTTGTATTTCTCTGATTATTAGTGATGTTCAGCATTCTTCATATGCTCATTGGTCATTTATATGTCTCCTTTTGAAAAATGTTTATTCATGTCCTTTCCCTATTTTTTGGTTGGTTTGTTTGTTTGTTTGAGACAGAGTCTCACTCTGTCGCCCAGACTGGAGTGCAGTGGTGTGATCTCCGCTTACTGCAAACTCCTCCTCCCAGGTTCACGCCATTCTCCTGCCTCAGCCTCTATAGTAGCTGGGACTACAGATGCCTGCCACCACGCTCGGCTAATTTTTTTGTATTTTTAGTAGACATGGGGTTTCACCGTGTTAGCCAGGATGGTCTCAATCTCCTGACCTCGTGATCTGCCCGCCTCTGCCTCCCAAAGTTCTGGGATTACAGGCATGAGCCACCATGCCTGGCCTCCTTTTTCTATTTTTAATGGATTTTTTAATGGATTTTTTTCAGTTGTTTGAATCCTTTGTAAATTCTGGATATTAGCCCCCTGTTGGGTGCAGGTTTGCTATTTCTCTGTGTGTGTGTCTCTCAAGATAATGGCACCTTGATCTTGGACTTCCCAGCCTCCAGAACTATGAGAAATAAATTTCTATTTATTTTACATTCCCTATAGCAACACAAAATAGACTAAGAAAAAAAAATGGTATAGAAAAGAGAGGCTGGTGTTATTCATCAAGACAATGGGAGAATAAGCCAGGAAGCATTTCAGAGATCTTTGGGGCTGCACTTCTGATCACAGGCCCAGAGCAAGGACTTGGGGCAAGGTTTTCAGAGAGGCACCCTGGAGGCCTCAGCATTTGTTGCCCTGTGCCACCTCATGTCTCATCTCTGCTCCCTACATTCTGGCACAGCACCCCCTCAGCCACCCCAGCCATGGCTTAAGTGGGCCTAAGTGCAGCTTGGACTGCTATTCTGGTGAGTGCAAGCAATAAACCTTGGCAGCATCCACATAGTGCTAATTCTACAGGCCCTCAGAGTGTGTGGGCTGTTGGACCATGGCAGCCACCTGGATTTTAAAGGATGCATCAGGCAGCCTGGGGGCTTAGGCAAATCCTGCTACAGGAGTGGTGCCACCACAGAGTTCCCACTAGGGCAATGCCCAGCAGAGCTGTAAGGTTGAAACCACTTCAGAGTCCCCACTAGGCTTAGTAAAGCGGTGGGGATGGGACTACCCCTGAAACCACAAAGCTGTAAAGCTACCAGCTTGAAATTCCAGTCTTGGAGAGCTGCAGGCATGAGTCTCCAACCATTAACAGCTGTTTCGTGGGCTGAGCCCAGCAAAGCCATGGAGGGCAGGGCTATCCAAGTCTTTGGGGGCCAAACCCTTGCTCCAGTGTGCCCAGAGGTAACACAAAGAGTTAAAGATTATTCTGGAATCTTAAGATTTAATGTTGTTTCTCTTGTTGGCTTTAGGACTTACGTGGAACCAGTTTCCCCTTTCTTTTCACTTATTTATCCCTTTTGAAATGGGAATGTCTAGCCTGTCCCACCATTGTATTTTAGAAGTGGATACATTTTGATTTCAGTATCACAGATGGAGGAGAACTTATCTCAGAATGAATCATGTTTTGAGTCTCATTTATATGTTATTTTAAAGGAGACTTTGGACTTTCGAGTTCATGCTACAATGAGTTTGGGGGCTATTGGAATAGAATGAATATAGTTTACACATGAGAAAGACATGAATTTGGGGGACCAGAGGCAGATGATATGATTTGAATGTGTTCCCCCCAAAACTTTTCTGTTGAAAACTTGATCCTCAATGTGATGATGTTGGAAGACAGAACCTTGATGAATAGCCTAATGCTGCTTTTTTTTTTTTTTTTTTTTTTCCAGGAATGGGTTTGTCACCTAGGGAGTAAGAATAATAAGTTCAGTCCTCTTTCTCTTTCTCTCTCTCTCTTTCTCTCTCTCTCCCCTCCCCCCTCCCTTTTTTGCTCCCCCTCTCCCCCTCTCCCTTTTTCGCTCCCTCTCTCCCCCCTCCCTTTTTCGCTCCCTCTCTCCCCCCTCCCTTTCCTCCTTGCTCTCTCCCTCTCTCCCTTTCTCACTCCCTCTTTCCCTCTCTCCCTTTCCTGCTCCCTCCCGCCCTCTCTCCCTTTCTCGCTCCCTCTCTCCCCCTGTCCCTTTCTCACACCCTCTCTCCCCATCTCCCTTTCCCACTCCCTCTCTCCTTTTTGCTCTTCCACCATGGGATAATGCAGCAAGAAGGCCCTCATCAGATGCGGCACTTTGGTTTTAGACTTTCCAGCCTCCAGAACTGTAAGAAATAATTTATATTCATTATAAATTACTCAGTCTGTGGTATTCTGTTATAGCAGCACTAAAAAGAGTAAGACAGCATCTAAAGGAATTGAAATCAGTATATTAAACAGATATCTGCATACCCATGTTCATTGCAGCATTATTCACAATAGCCAAAATAGAGATACAACCTAAGTGTCCATCAACAGATAAATGAATTAAGAAAAAATGTGGCATATATACATAACGGATTATTAGTTAGCCTTAGAAAAGAAGGAAATACTGCCATTTATGATAACATGGATGAAACTAGAAAATATTATGTTAAGTGAAATGAACCAGGCACAGAAAGACAAATACTATATGATCTTACTTATACTTGGAAGCGAAACAAGCTGAATTCATAGAAGTAGAGAACAGAGGCCAGGCGCAGTGGCTTATGCCTGTACTCCCAGCACTTTGGGAGGCCAAGGTGGGTGGATCACGAGGTCATGAGATTGAGACCATCCTGGCTAACATGGCGAATCCCAGGCTCTAATAAAAATACAAAAAAATTAGCCGGGCATGGTGGCAGGTGCCTGTAGTCCCAGCTACTTGGGAGGCTGAGGCAGGAGAATGGCGTGAACCAGGGAGGGCTTGCAGTGAGCTGAGATCGGCCACTGCACTCCAGCCTGGGCAACAGAGCAAGACTCCGTCTCAGGAAAAAAAAAAAAAAAAAAAGAAGTAGAGAATAGAATAGTGGTACCAGGTGCTGGGGAGAAAGTTAGATGGAGAGAAGAAAGATGTTGGTCAAAGGTTACAAAGTTTCAGTTAGACAGGATGAATAAATTTTAGTGATCTTTTGTACAGAATGATAATTATAGTTGATAATAATGTATTATATGTTTCAAAACTGCTAAAAGAGTAAATTATAAATGTTCTCACCACACCAGAAAACATAAGTGAGGTAATAAATATTTTAATTAGCTTATGTAATCATTCTACAATGTGAATATATCAAAACATCACATTGCATATGATGCATGAATATATACATATTTATGCATATATATAATTTATCCCATAAATATATACAACTATTCATCAATTAAAAATAGAATAAAAATTTTACAACATGAATTTAAAAATCAGAAATAAAAAAAGAAAAAATAGGGAAATCCAAAATTACAGTTGGAAGATTTAACACATCACTCTTGGTAACTGATAGAAGAGGCAAATACAAAAGTAATAAAGATACAGACGACTTGAACATCCCTAATTTTGATAAACTTGTCTTAATTGACATATTTAGAATACTACCCTTGATATTGGCATTTTTCCCAAGCACGTTTGGTATATTTACCAAAACTGATTGTGTGAACCATAGAACAAGTTTCCAGAAATGTCAAAGAATTTACATCATATAGAATATTCCTGCTATTTCCATTTTTATTCAACATTATACTTGAGATCATAATCAGTGTAATAAAGTTAGAACAAAAATATTTAAATCTTAAAAATTCGGAAAAAGGTCTTTATTATTCCTAATTTTGTATATCTAGAAAGAGTCAAAAGAATCTACAAACCATTATAATTAATAAGTGGATTTAGCAACATGGCTGGACAAAAAATCATTTGTATCTCTATGTATGGCAAAATTTAGAAAATAAAATTAAACAAATAAGATAATGTGAACATACAAAATTAACTGATAAAAGAGAAAAAAGAGATAAAACTAAAATCTTACAATTAGATATTGAATAAAATTGGTAAAATGTGATCTGACAACAAAAGCTGTATACAGAGAAAAAAATGAAAGTACAGAACTATACCTTTAATAGAATTAATATACCAGTGAAACAAAGAAAAATAAGATGATAGAAAAACAGTTTAATTCTGCTAAGGACTAATGTCATTCATTTGCTTTTAATATATTTTTATATTCGTTTATCCTCTACTGTTTTCTTATTTTCTTCTACTTTGTTGTGCTTTATCGAGTGTTATTCTGATTCTGCTTTCAACTATTTCTTTAATTTTTATCTTTTAAACTCTGTTTAAACTTTATTTAAAGTTTTCTATTTCATCTTAAAATCTATATGTACATTTTATCCCATATCAGTATAATTGTATTTAGTATAAACTTACATATTTATTCTATAAACAAATACATTAGCAATTTAATCAATATTTGACTGCCCCCCCCACCTCAAAGTTAAGTTGATGCAGTACTGTATTTCCCTCAAAACCTCAAAAGCTCAGAAGGTATGTTACCTCAATTTGTAGAACCTAACCTTCTATTTCCCTCCAAAATGAAAGCTGGTTGGGAAATGTGTAAGGCAAAAAATGATGGCATTTGCTAAAAGTCTGAAGCTAATAGTCAAGTTGAAGTATTCATACTTCCTCCAGAAAAGAGATGTGCCTGCAAACAATTTCTGGACACAATAAAGAATACCAAGTACCAAAAGTGAGGATGCTGCTGAGCACAGGTTTGCGCTATATATCATAGATTGTCTGGGACTCATGGGGATAAAAGACAGGGAAGACTCCAAGCTTTCACCTTTTTCAGGATTTGTCATTCCATGTGTGTTTTTACCCCTTCATTTGTTGTCCCTTTGATAAAATCTTCTGAACTCACCTACTTTTTCATTCTAGATGCTTATTCCCTTTCTCTGACTCTCCACATCTTCCGTAATATCTTGCCATGCTGTTAATGCTGTTATCCTGGTGTTTGTGTTTTCAGAAGTCTTGAACTACTGCAAATGTTGTACTCCTCAGAATATATACAAAGAGACACGTGCATAGCCTTCATTGATCATACAGTTAGGCCAGTCAAGTGGGTGACAAACAAAGGGGTGGCAGTTGGGCAAACCAGTGTATTTCAGAATGCACAAAGGTGAAATAGGTTCCTTACTTAAGAAATGAAGAAAGCAGAATCACTCACTGAGACTATGAGACATACCACACTGTGAGACATACCACACTTTTGTGTAGGTTGGTGTTACCTACTTCTATAATCAACCTATTTATTTATTTATCCTCTGTGTAGCCTACATGAAGAAACACAAAAATATTACTGTTAAACTGCTGCAGATTGGAGTAATTTATTGGTAAAAAAATATGAAAATAAAAAATGCATGTGTGATTATGAAAAGTTTTAATTCTTATTTTATAATACATTTTCTTACAAGATCACTAAAAGTCACTTAGGAAGGCACTTCTTTTTTTAAGCTTTTCTCTGGAGTCATTGTACTATGGTCTATTTTTTAATATAGGAAATGAAAGTTTTCATTGTGAAAACAAGCTTGATGTTCTACAACTCACAGGCCATCACAGAGTGTTCTAGAAAGTGTGTCATTTCCTTTTTTAATCTTTTTTTGATAGTTAATCAATTTCCTCTGTCTTATAAATATCATACAAATATAATATTGGCCAAAGAACACACACAGAGAAAGAACAGATATTTGTATAAAATTCATTTCCATGTTCCAATGTGTGCACCTCCTAAAAGCAAGTAAAGGCAGTCCAGAACACCTAATTTTGTGAATTTTTAAAGATTTTATTTTTAAATTCTATTTAATCATTACTTGAGGGAGGTGCTCAAATACCCAAAGACAGTTAATCCTAACAAAGAATGAGTACATCATCAACAATCTTTAACTCAACTTCCTTTCAGTGCTAAGTAGAAATAAAAAAAAAAATTTTTAAAAAGGAAACTAGTACTCGAGTCAATTTGTATGTAACAATTGTAGAATACAAAATACAAAGAACTAAAGCAACTTTGTAACAATCCCTGAGACAAATAAATTTCCATCAAATACAGAAATTTGACTGTATTAGGCAACTGTGATAATTTCTAGAGCCGTGAAGTTTGCTGTATTCGGGAGATACAGGTAGGCTCCCTTCTCCAGAGGGTAGTGATAACCAAAAGCCTTAGTAATCTTTGACATTTCCCTCTCCTAGCTCTCAAATGTCTGTGTCAATGATTTCAAATTGCATTTATTGTTTAAGTTTCTCCTCTTCTTACTTGTGGTTCCTATCCAAAGCTACAGACTTAAGACCACTTCTCCCACTTCAGACCTATATTTCTACAAAGAGCAAGTCTCAGATAACAACCATTGCAAAAATTCAAATGTTATCATAACTATTATTTTCTCTTTGGACAACTGAATCCTAAAATTTAACTGACTTGAACTGCCATGATTAATAATCTTTGACTACACTAACTAGTACTAATCTTCCCTTTAAATTCCCTTTTCAGCAAAATTGAAAAAGTATATATGTGTTACTGGACCAAAGGCAAGGGACAGTAGCCATCAGTTTTTAAAACTTACTTTATTGCACTATGCCATAACTCACCAATGTAAAAAAAATGCTCTTTTTATATTTCACAAAGCAGATATTGTCTCTGAGACATTCCCTCATATCCAACTCAGTAGTTTTTGGGTGGAGCTCAGAGATATTTATTCAACAAGTTCTTCAAGTGATTCTCATGTCCAACAAAGTTTAAGAATAATTAAAGTGGTCAGGATGGCTAAATATAGAATTTTTTAAAGATCAATTTTGGATGAATATGGTATTTTTTCCTTAAAAGGAATCTTCTACCTGCTTTTTCCTTTTAGCAGTAACTTTAAATGCAAGTTACTCCTTGAGACTCCTCACTTGATCCATAGAAAGAGCCAAGGGGAACTCCCTCAAAACTCTCTTATGTCCTAAGATTTTATTTTTGCTTGTAACAGCATGTCAAGCAATACAGAGCTACAATTATCTTTGGGGCAAAATTTGGATAAAATATTCACCATTTTTTCTTCTTTTGAGTATTTTCAACAGTATCATTTTTCATATTAGAGCAACTACTATCATTCAGAAAGACACTTAATACCATCTGCAGAAACTCAAACTGAGCTTTTAAAACTTGAGATTGATCTTTTTTCTTGCCTACTTCTCTGGTCCTAGAAACACTGATCAATAGAAAACAATTTGTCATCCCAAATATTGTATACAATTTCCTTGTGGGATTTTAAATCCAAGGTATATCTGTATTCATCATTTTACATGTGAAAAAATGTAAGAGAAATAAAACCTTGTTCATTATATTAACTCCTTCTAGTCCTGTCATTTTGAAGCATTGGTTGGATTCTTAATTCTCTATTGTCTGAAGATACTAGAGCTCTTTCACTAGCAGAAATCCATTTAGATAAAAACCTTCAATCATGTGATCTAAATGTCCAGGTGTTACACCAACTTGGTAGGCCCTCATCTGTCAACCTTAATCACTCACCATCTCATATCACAGGCTCCCAGTATCCTTCTTTTAAATTCTTCCTACAGATTATTTTCAGAAACAGCTTCTTACTAAAAATTACCTTTTGCCTATTGAGCAGTTAATGTCTCTTTTTAATGATGTTATTGTTGAATACCTGTTTTTCATCATTTAATCACTTATTTACTCTTACCCAATGAACTTGAAATTCACAGAATCTAAAGTCTCAAAATCCTCAGACACTGTTTATGTAAACAAAACTACAAAATATGAGAAAATTGACTTATGTTCTACTCTTATAAGGTCTGTTGTTGTTCATTTGTTTTGCCATTGTTTCGTTCACATGAATATATGAATTAGATTAGTATTTGCTTCATAGAATAACCTGTCCTAAAGATAATTAAAATACTTCCAGTCCAGTTATTTAAGTCCATTTTTTCACCCAATAGCAAGGGACACCTATCTGAATGCAAATATATTCATGACATATTCTTTAATGATTCCTCCATTGTGAATCTCTACCATAAAGTTGGAACTCCTTGGCAGGATGACGTACAAGACCTTTCATACTTTGGTCATGTTTTCTGCACCCCTTATTTTGTAATTATGCTTCTGCAAGATATGCACTTGATTATAGTTGAAATACACATACACATACTCACAAACACATGTGTCTTGCCTCTCTGTCTACACTCTACACTTACATTGGTCTTACTGTCTTACTTCCTCAACCTATAACTGAGCTCAGGTCAGTCTCTAAGAAAACCTTTCATGGTCCCAGTGCCAGAATGAATTATGTGACTCATCTTGGTGCTCCTATAGCACTGTGTCTATTTTGTATCAATGCATTTGATGTTATTGTGTTTCATTGTCTATTAATACATCTCCTTGCCTGCTATTACTGAACTTCTTGAGAACAGGTACTCCATCTTATTTATCTTTTATTCTTCTGGTTGATATCAACTAGTGCTCATAAATGTTTGTTGAATGGATGAAATAATGTATAAATACATAAGCTTAGTTAATGTGGTAGCCAGAGAAAGAAACATGCTTAAATAGAAATAGTTTCCTCTGTTAGCAAATAGGCCTTGAGTTTGGTATTCCAAGTATTTAAAGGCAAGATTTGTTTCATAAAGTTCTATGTACCTTTTGAAATACTCTTTTCTTAAGTAATAATCTTTTGATTCTGACCATTTTCATTTTTAAAAGCTTAATCATAAAATAATAAAATATTCTGTCTTCTTTTTTTCAGTGGTAGCATAGAGGGTACTAGAGAACATGTGGTGTGTGGGATTAACGTGGGAAGACCTGGCTGACTTCCCTTTTTTCATGTACTATCTGTGAATCTGATTAGGCCACCCAACTCCTCAATGTCTAATTTATGTGCATAAAATGGTATAATAATACTAATCCATACTACTCATTAGATTTCAAATGAGACAGCTATGTGAGAACATCAATAAGATCAATAAGAAGTTTTTTTTTTTTTTTTTTTTTTTTGACGATACTGTCCTTTCCCCCAATGTGTGCCATTGGGGCCTTTGTCAGAAATCAGTTGACTACAAATGCATAGATTTATTTCTAAGTTCACTATGCTGTCCCTTTGGTCTCTTTGTCTGTTTTTATGCCAGTACCGTGTTTTGGTTACTATTCCTTTGCAGCATATTTTGAAGTCAGGTAGTGTGATTCCTCCAGCTTTGTTCTTTTTGTTCAAGATTGCTTTAGCTATCCTGAGTCTTTTGTGGTACCATATAAATTTTAGGACTGTTTTTCTATATCTGTGAAGAAAATCATTGCTGTTATCATAGGGATTACATTGAAGCTATAGATTACTTTGGGTAAAATGGATATTTAAAAAAATATTAATTTTTCCAATCCATGAATGTAAGATATCTTTTCATTCCTTTGTGTCCTTTTTAATTTCTTTAATCAGTATTTTATAGTTTTTAGTGTAGAGATCTTCCACCCCTTGATTAAATTTATTCTTAGGTATTGTATTTTTTTATAGCTATTATCAGTGGGGTTGTTTTCTTGATTTCCTTTTCAAATAGTTTGCTATTGGCATTTTAAAAAGTTACTTATTTGGGGGATGTGGATTTTGTATCCCACAACTTTACTGATCTTTCTTATTATTTCTAAGAGTTTTTTGTGGAGTCTGTCAGATTTTCTATATTTAAGGTCATGTAACTGCAAAAAAAAAAAAAAAAGAGGACAATTTGACTTCTTCCTTTCCAATTTAGATGCCCTATACTTCATACTCTTGCCTAATTGCTCTGTGTAAGATTTCCAGAACTATATTGTGTAAGAGTGATGAGAATGAGCATTCTTATCTTATTTCAAATTTTAGAGGAAAAACTTTCAACTTTTCCCATTCAATATGTTAGCTGTGGGTTTGTCATGTATGACCTTTACTGTGTTAAGGCATGTTCCTTCTATTTTTAATTTGTGGAGAGTTTTTATCATAAAGGAATGTTGAATTATATCAAATGCTTTATCTGCATCTGTTGAGATAATCATATGGCTTTTGTCCTTTATTCTGTTAATATGATGTATCATGCTTATTGATTTGCATATGTTGAATCATCCTTCAATATCTGGAATAATCTCACTTGATCATGGTGAAAAATATTTTTGAGGTACTGTTGGATTCAGTTTGTTAATATTTTGTTAAGAATTTGTGAAAAACTGAATATTCATATGCAGGAGAATGAAACTAGGCCTCTATTTCTCATCACTTACAAAAATAAGCTCAATATGGAATAAGATTTAAATGTAAGATCTAACACTGTGAAACTACTAGAAGAAAACACAGAAGAAATGCTTTATGATATTGGTCTGAGCAAGGATTTTTAAGATTAGACTAGACTTCAAAAGCACAAGAAGCAAAAGCAAAAATAAGCAAATGAGATTACATCAAATTAGAAAGCTTTTGCACAGAAAAGGAAATAATCAACAGAATGAAGAGACAAGCTACAGAATGGGAGAAAATATGTGTAAACTATGTATCTGACAGGGATTACTTTTAAGAATACACGAGGAAATCCAACAACTCAACAGCAAAAGAGGAAAACCCCACAAATAAACCAATTAAAAGTGGGCAAAGGATCTGAATAGACATTTCTCAAAAGATGACATACAAATGGTCAACAAATATATGAAAAAAAAGTTCACTGTTATTAATCATCAGGGAAATGCAAATTGAAAGCACAAAGAGATTCATTTCAACCCAATCAAGATGACTATTATCAAAACAATAAAAAAATACTTGGAAGCAGAACAAGATGCCTGAATAGAAGCCTCCAGCAAATGCTGCCCCTCTCCATGCAGGAATACCAATTGAACAACCATCTACAAAAGAAAGCACTTTTATAAGAACCAAAAATTAGGTGAATGACCACAGTACCTGGTTTTAACATTACATCAATAAAAGAAGCACTGAAAAGGGAAGAAAAGACAGACTTGAATTGCCACTACCACTCTTCCCCCAACCCTCAAGAGCAGCAGCAGCTGTGTGGTGCAGAGAGAGAATCTGTGCACTTGAGCTAGGGAGAGCACAGTGATTATGGGACTTTGCATTGGAACTCAGTGCTGCCTGTCAGAGTGGAAAGCAACACAGGGCAGAAATCCCCAGTGACTGAAGAGGCCACAGGGCTGGTGACCATTTAGACCAGCCCTAGCCAGAGGCAAATCATCTGTCCAGTGGTTGGAATGTGAGTTCCTGAAAGCCCTGACACTATGGGCTAAAGTGCTCTGAGATCCTAAATAAACTTGAAAGGTGGTATAGAAAACAGCTGCAATTCCTAGACATGTCCTGGTGCTGTGCTGGGCTCAAAGCCAGTGAATTTGGGATGCATGCAAGCTAGTGAGCCATTGGCAAGCATAACCAAGTGAGTGCTTCTGTTGCCCCTCTCCCAACCTCAGGCAGCACAGCCCACAGGTCCAGGTGAGACTCCTTCCTTCTGCTTGAGGAGTAGAGGGGAATAGTAAAGAGGATTTTGTCTTGCAACTTGGATACCAACTCAGCCATCATAGAACAGGGCACCTGGCAGATTCCTGAGGCCCCCATTCTAAGCCCTAGCTCCTGGACATTTCTAGACACACCCTAGACTAGAAGGGTACCCACTGTCTTAAAGGGAAGGACAGAGTCCTGGCAGGATTCATAACCTGCTGACTAAAAAGCCCTTAGGCTTTGAATAAACATCAGTGTTACGCAGACAGTACTCACTGCAGGCCTTGAATGAGACCCTGTGCTGTGCTGACTTTTCGTGTGACCCAGCACATTCACAGGTGTGGTGGCCACGAGAAGAGACTCATTTGGCTTGAGAAAAGGAGAGAGAAGAGTAAGGGGAACTTAGCCGTGCAGCCTTGCAGCTTGGTTATCAGTTCGGCCACAGTGAGGAAGAGTACCAAGCAGGCTCCTGGGGTAATCAATTCCAGGCCTTGACTCCTGATTGACTCTGGGCCAGAGGGTAGTCCACTGCCCTGAAGTAAGAAACTCATGCCTAGCAGCATTCACCACATGGCTGAATGGCCCTTTGTCCTTGAGTGAACACTGGCAGTAGCCAGGTAGTACTTGCTATGTCCCTGGGGCAGTGGTGGCCACAGAAAGAGGCTCCTTCTGCTTATAGAAAGGAGAGGGAAGAGTAAGAAGGACTTTGTCATGTGGTTTGGGTGCCAGCTCAGCTGTAGTAGAATAGAGCACCAAGTAGATTCCTAAGGTACTGAGTCCAGGCCATGGCTCCAGGACAACATTTTTGGACCTTCCTTAGAAAAAGGGGGAGCTTGCTGCCCTGAAGGGAGGGCCACAAGCCTCGCTGGATTCATCACTTGCTGATTGTAGAGTCCTAGAGCCTCGAAGTAACACTGGTGGTAACCAGGAAGTGATCCTGGCAGGCCTTGCGTGACACCCAGTGATATGGAGGCTTCAGGTCTGACCCAGTGCAGCCCCAGTGGTGGCGGCAATAGGGGTCGTGTGTCACTACTCCCCTACCAGGCTGCAGGCAGCTTAGCATGGAGAGCAGAACTTCATTTTTGGGGGGGAAAAGTCAGGACTGAGAACAAGAGTCTCTGCCTAGTAATCCAGGGAAAGCTCTTGATTCTACTCAAGACCACCAAGGTGGTAGCTCTATGAGTCTGCAAGAGCCACAGCATTATGGATTTGAGGTGCCCCCTAAGGCAGATATAGCTGCAGTGACAAAAGATGTAGATCACAGCACCCAAGTCCCTTCAAATACCTGGAAAGCCTTCCCAAGAAGGATGAGCATACAGAAGCCCAGACCACAAAGATGATAATAAATAACCAACCCATTGAAGCCCAGATACCAACCAACATCCACAAGTATCAAGACCATACAGAAAAAACATGATCTCACCAAACCAACTAAATAAGGCACCAGCAACCAATCACAAAGTGAAAGAGATATGTGATCTTTCATACAGAGAATTCAAAACAGTTGTGTTAAGGAAGCTCAATGAAATTCAAGACAACACAGAGAAGGAATTCAGAATCCTATCAAATAAATTTAACAAAGAGATTAAAATAATTTAAAAGAATCAAGCAGGAATTCTGGAGCTGAAAAATTCAATTAACATATTACAGAATGTATTGGAGTCTCTGAACAGCAGAACTGATCAAACAGAAGAATTAGTGAGCTTGAATACAGGCTATGTGAAAATACAGTAAGAGGAGACAAAAGAAAAAAAGAATAAAGTATGCCTATGAGACTCAGAAAGTAGCCTCAAAACGGCAAATCTAAGAGTTATTGACCTTAAAGGGGAGGTAGAGAGCTAGATAGGGGTAGAAAGTTTATTCAAAGGGATAGTGACAGAGAACTTCTGAAACCTAGAGATACATATCAATGTTCAAGCACAAGAAAGTTATAGAATACCAAGCAGATTTAACCAAAGGAAGACTGCCTGAAGACATTTAATAATCACACTCCCAAAGATCAAAGATAAAGAAAGAATCCTAAAAGCAGTAAGGGAAAAGAAACAAATAATATACATAGGAGTTCCAACATGTCTGGTAGTAAATTTCAGTGGAAACCTAACAGGACAGGGGAGAGTGGCATAACATATTTGAAGTGCTAAAGGAAAACACACACACATACACATACACACACACACACACACACACACTTTTATCCTGGGATAGTATATCTAGTGAAAGTATTCTGCAAACATGAAGGAGAAATAAAAACTTTCTTGGACAAACAAAACCTGAGGAACTCCATTAACACCGCATCTGTCTGATAAGAAATGCTAAAGGGATTCCTTCAATCTGAAAGAAAAGGATGCTAATTAGCAATAAGAAAGCATCTGAAAGTACAAAACTCATTGGTTATTAGAAGTAAGCAGACAAACACAGAATATTATAACACTGTAATTGTGGTGTGTAAATTACTAATATCTTGAGTAGAAAGATTAAAGAAGAATCTATCAAAATTAATAACTACAAATTTTCAAGCCATAGAAAGTATAATAAAATATAAATAGAAACAACAAAAAGTAAAAAAGCAGGGGTGCTGAAGTTAAAGGGTAGAATTTTAATTAGTTACCCTTTGCTTGTTTGTTAGTTTCTTTTTGAAATCACCATTAAGTTGTTATCCGTTTAAAATAATGGGTTATAAGATGTTATTTGCAAGCCATATGGTAACCTCAACTCAAAAAACATAAAACACACACACAAAAAAACTAAAAAGCAGGAAATTGAAACACACTACCAGAGAAAATCGCCTTCACAAAAAGAGAGACAGGAAGGAAAGATGGAATGAAAAGAAGACTACAAAACAACCAGGAAACAAATAACAAAATGGCAGTAGTAAGACCTTACTTATCAATAATAACATTGAATGTAAATAGACTAACCTCTCCAGGTAAATGACATAGAATGGCTGAATGGATTAAAAAACAAGCTCCCATTGATCTGTTGCCTATAAGA
This sequence comes from Macaca mulatta, assembly GCF_049350105.2. Lineage (NCBI taxonomy): Eukaryota > Metazoa > Chordata > Mammalia > Primates > Cercopithecidae > Macaca > Macaca mulatta. Next base: position 113,984,507 of record NC_133409.1, read on the forward strand.
TACACACTTCACCTATAACACACACAGACTGAAACTAAAGGGATGGAAAAATATATTACATGCCAATGGAAATCAAAAAAGAGCAAGCATAGCTATACTTTAATCAGAAAAAAATAGATTTTAAGACAAAAATTATAAAAAGAGGAAAAGAAGATCATTATATAACAATAAAAAGGTCAATTTGGCAAGGGGGTGTAACAATTATAAATATATATGCACCCAACAATGGAGCATCCAGATATATAAAGCAAATATTGTTACAGCTTGAAAGAGATTGACCCCAATATAATAATAGCTGCAGACTTCAACACTCCATTTTCACAAATTGACAGGTCATCCAGACAAAAAAATCAACAAAGAAATACCAGACTTAATCAGCACTATACATCAAATGTACATAAGAGATATTTACAGAACATTTTATCCAATGGCTGCAGAATACACATTCTTCTCAGTACATGGATCATTCTCAAGGATAGACCATATGTTAGGCCACAAAAAAGTCTTAAAAAATTCAAAAAATTGAAATCATATCAAGTATTTTTTTCTGATCACAATGGAATACGCCAATAATTAATAACAAGAGGAACTTTGGAAACTATACCAATACATGAAAATGAAACAATATGCTCCCAAATGACCAGTAGACCAATGAAGACATTGAGAAGGAAACTGAAAAATTCCTTGAAACAAATGATAATGGAAATAAAATATACCAACACCTGTGGGATACAGTGAAAGCAATATTAAGAGAAAAGTTTACAGCTGTACGTGCCTACATCAAAACACTAGAAAAACATAAAATAAACAATCTAGCAATACATCTTAAAGAATCAGAAAAGCAAGAGCAAGCCAAACCCAAAATTAGAGGAAAAGAAATAATAGATATCAGAGCAGAAATAAATGAATTGAAACAAAAGATATAAAAGATCAACAAAATGAAAAGTTGATTTTTTAAAAGATAAGCAAAACCACAAAACTTTAGCAAGATTCAGAAAAAGAGAGAGAATACCCAAATAAATAAATTCAGAGATGAAAATGGAGACTTTACAGTGGATACTACAGAAATTCAAAGGATCATTAGTGGCTACTAGGAGCAACAATCTGCCAATAAATTAGAAAACCAAGAAGAAACGGATAAATTCCTAGACACATACAACCTACCAAGATTGAACCATGAAGAAACCTAAAACCTGAATAGGCCATTAACAATTAATGAGATCAAAGCCATAATAAAAAGTCTCCCAGCAGAGAAAAGTCTGGGACGTGATGGCTTCACTGCTGAATTTTACCAAACATTTAAAGAAGAATTAATACCAATTCTACTCAAACTGTTCTAAAAAATAGAGGCAGAAGGAATGCTTCCAAACCCATTCTATGAGGCCAGTATCACCCTGATACCAAAACCAGACTAAGACACATCAAAAAAAGAAAATTACAGGCCAATATTTCTGATAAATATTGGTGCAAAAACCTCAACAAAACACCAGCAAACTAAATTTAACAACACATTTAAAAGATCATTACCAAGTGAGGTTTATCACAGGGATGCACATACATCCCTGGTTCCACATATACAAATCAAACAATGTGATACATCATATCAATAGAATGAAAGACAAGAACCATATAATCATTTCAATTGATGCTGAAAAAGCATTTGATAAAATTCAACATCCTTCATGACAAAAAAAAAAGCCTCAAAAAACTGGGCATAGAAGGAACATACAACACAATAAAAGCCATATATGACAGACCCACAGCTAGGATCATACTAAATGGGAACTCATGGAAAGCTTTTGCAGTCATACAAGAGAAAGACATAAAAGGCATCTGAATTGAAAAGGAAGAAGTCAAATTATCCTTGTTTGAAGATAATAGCTGGAGACTTCAACACCCCATTTTCAGAAATTGACAGGCCATCCAGACAAAAAATCAACAAAGAAATACCAGATTTAATCAGCACTATACATCAAATGTACATAAGAGATATTTACAGAACATCTTGCCCAATGGCTGCAGAATACACAAACTTACTCCAGTGCTACAAATGATCTTATATTTGGGAAAACCTAAAGACTCTACCAAAAAAACTATTAGATCTGATAAATTTAGTAAAGTTGCAGGATACAAAATAAACATACAAAAATCAGTAGCATTTCTATATGCCAACACCAAACTATCTGAAAATGAAATCAAAAAAGCTATTCCATGTTCATGGATTTAAAGAATCAATATTGTTAAAATATCTATACTACTGAAAGCAATCTACATATTCAATGCAATTTCTGTCAAAATACCAATGACATTCTCCACAGAAATAGAAAAATAATTCTAATATTTATATGGAACCAAAGAAGACTAAGAATAGCCAAAGCCATCCCTAGCAAAAAGAACAGAACTGGTGGAAGCATAATACCTGACTTTCAGTTATACTACAGGGCTATAGTAACTAAAACAGCATGGGACTGGGGTAAAAAAAAAAAAAAAAAAAAAAAAGACACATATACCAATGCAAAAGAATAGAGAACCCAGAAATAAACCCATACATCTACAGTAAACTCATTCTTTGATAAAAGTGCCAAAAGCATACACTGTGGAAGGGACAGACACCTTTGTACTTGGAAAACTGAATATCCATGTGAAGAATGAGACTACACCCCTATCTCTCATCATATACAAAAATCAAATCAAAGTGCATTAAAGACTTAAGTCCAAGACCTCAAGCTATGAAGAAAGAAATATATACAACCCATGTTTATTGCATCACTATTCACAATAGCAAAGACTTGGAAGCAACCTAAGTGTCCATCAACAGATGAATGGGTAAAGAAAATGTAGTATGTATATACCCAATGGAATACTATTTGGCCATAAAAAAGAATAAAATTCTGTCACTCATGGCAACATGGATAAGCCTGGAGGACATTATGGTAAATGAAATAAGTCAGGCACAGAAAGATAAATACCACATTTTCTCACTCATATGTGGGGGCTAAAAAAGTTGAGCTCATAAAAGTGGAGTACAATTGTGCTTATTAGAGGCTGGAATGTGGGGAGGGTAGGGAGAGTTTGGTTAATAATAAAAAATTGCAGCTAGAGAAGGGGAATAAGTTCTAGTGCTCTATAGTACTATAGGGTGACTATAGCTAAGGATAATTTATTATATACTTTCAAATAGCAAAAAGAGAGGATTTTGAATGTTCCTTACACAAAGAAATAATAAATGTTTGAGGTGAACATTTACACCTTATACATTACACATTACATAAAGTATGAAAATATCATTCTGTATCCCATAAATATGTAGAAATATGTGTTAATTTTAAAAACTCCAAAATCAAAGCAAGAGTGTATTAATAGCTAATCTTCAAAAAGTGGGAGATGCCTGTTCTTCCTGGCAGTCTGTAGCTTCCTGTGCACCAATTTAGAACCAGGTAGGGAGGAGGAAGGAGCTGACTAGCCTAGCTACTCCAAATCTCTTTCGTCCATTACTTTCCCTGACCAGTTCTTGTTTCTTCTCCCCACTTCTTTATCTCTTAACTGTGAGTTTGTACACCCTCTCCCCAACTGCTCCCATCTTTGCCTTAGATGCCTCCTCCATACAATTTAAGTTGAATTTTCTTTTCATTTTATTTTTCTGTGATGCAATTTTTCTACATTCCTTCTTTTCTTAACATTTCTGGTTTGTTGATGGCAATTTTTCTTATTTTCCTAGGATATTTTTGACTTTTTAAAAGTATCTTCTTTATCATTTTGTAAGATTTTTGGTGGTTGGTAGGGAGTAGGTGTGTGTGTGCTTGGTTGGTTATTTTGATCCAATCTTTATTAAATAGTGTGTGGGGGGAGAATCTCTTTGTTTTTGCATAATTTTCTGTCCTGTTCCTCAGGTTATTCTTTTCTCCTCTACATGATTTTTCAAAGGAAAAAGAAAACCTAAGAGTTGAGCTGAATACCGAATACCTTCTTCACTTACACATTTTTGTCTCTAGTCTCTTTGTTCTGGAAATAAAAGGCCAAATAAACTAAATACATTCACAGTGTGGGAAAAAAAAAGACAAAAAAGAACAAATGCTGGTGAGGATGTGGAGAAAAAGGAACTCAGACACTGTGGGTAGGAATGTAAACTAGTACAGCCATTATGGAAAACAGTATGGAGGTTCCTCAAAAAATTAAATACCATATCATCCGGCAATCCTACTTAGCATACATTCAAAGGAAATGAAATCAGTATGTTGAGGAGACATCTAAACCATCATGTTTAATGCAGCACTATTCACAATAGCCAAGATTTGTAATCAACCTAAGTGTCCATCAACAGATGAATGGATACTAATATATTTGCATAATGGAATACTATTCAGCCATTTAAAACGAATGAAATTCTGTAGTTCAGAGCAACATGGATGAGCCTGGGGGACATTATGTTAGGTAGGATAAGTCAAACACAGCAAAAACAAATACTACATGATCTTATTCATATGTAGAATCTAAAAAAGTGGATCTAGTAGAAGTAGAGATTAGAATGGTGGTTTCCAGAGGCTGGCAAGGATAGGGAGGAGGGGGAATGGGGAGAGGTTGGTTAATGGGTACAAAGTTATAGTTAGATAAAAGAAATAAATTCTAGTGTTCCATTGCACATAGGGTGGCCATAATTAAAAGTAATATATTGTATATTTCAAAATAGCTTGGAGAGAAGATTTTGAATGTTCTCACCACAAAGAAATGACAAATGTTTGACATGATAACTATGCTCATTACCCTAATTTGATCATTATATATTGTAGACACGTGAAAACATCACACTGCACTCCATAATATGTACAATTGTTATTTTTCAATTAAAAAAATAAAAATTTCAATTAAGATGTGCTTTTTGACCGGGCACAATGGCTCATGCCTGTAATTCCAGCACTTTGGGAGGCCAAAGTGGGTGGATCACAATAAGGTCAAGAGATCAAGACCACCCTGGCCAACATGGTGAAACCCCATCTCTACTAAAAATACAAAAATAAGCTGGGCATGGTGGCGAACGTCTGTCGTCCCAGCTACTTGGGAGGCTGAGGCAGGAGAATCACTTGAACCTGGGAGGAGGAGGTTGCAGTGAGCCAAGATCACACTACTGCACTCTAGCCTGGTGACAGAGTGAGACTCCATCTCAAAAAAATAAATAAATAAATAAGGTGCTTTTATTGTTTTTTTCTAAACTGCTTGGTTTTATATGATCCCCCACTCAGTATGGAGTTATATGAATTCAAACAGCCAAATATCTGAAGCACTTAAATATTCATTAAAATCATTATTTATGTTCCTCAATGAACATAGACTTGTAAACCACAAGCTCTTAAAATTCCCTTGTACACGCCCATTCTTCTTTCACTTCACTTGTCTTTTCTCTCATATATGGTCTGAAGCTTCATTCTTCACACCTCATTTTCAACTCTGCACTAAAAGCTTTTACCCAACCAGTGAAGGCTTTTCCCTCACTCCTCATTTGCTCCATCAATATCTTCTATTAAGGGGTCAGAGAAAAAAACCTGCCCACAAATACTCATACATTTGTAGTTCACATTCCAGTTTCATATACATGATGAGTAGAGCTCTAAAGAGCATGTGCATTCCCTCCTGAGCCTGCCCCTGGCAGAGAGATTATAGCCTCTTGGCACTCTATACCTCCACAGTCATAACCCTGATCACACTTAACTGCCACAGCGTACCTCTTAAGTACAGGGGACAAACACAAGGATTCCTTTTTCTAATTCAATCATTCATTCATTCATTCAATGCTTTTAAATATAATCTCTGTGCCAGATACTATGCTAACAATGAAAATTCTGGCCTCTGACTTCAGAGATTTCAAAAATACAGTGGAAGAAAGACACATGAAAATACCATTTATGTTACCATCTCATAAGTAAAATAATTCAATTAGTTAACCTTAATTTTTCTCCTTTGTGCTAGTCACTGCAAAAAGATCCTATGATAGATTGGTGAAAAGTGTAAGTACTGAAGATATATATGTAATACAAGAAACATTCTGGAAAGAGATGTAGTCTAGGAGATCCAGCAGGCATCCTTGAAGAAAGTGTATTTAAACTTTTACCTGAAGAATGACTAGGATTTTACCAAACCTGAGGCGAAAGAATTGGCATGACTGGAGGCCTAGAGGCCAGATAGAATTGAACAGAGCTGAGAAAAGTTTATTATCTTAGAAACATATGCTGAGAGTGGAAAGAGGAATATACTGGAAAAGTATGCAATCACAGGACATGGAAGGGCTGGGAAAAACAAGGGCTTTACCATAAAGGTAAGGGGAAATTACTGACGAGTTTTAAATAGACAGATTTGAATTTTTGGAATTTCATCATCCTGATTCAGGGCAGACTACAGACTACTTTAAACTCTGGGGGACCAATGCTTAGGTGACATCACTGGTCTAAATAGATAAGCTGGTATTGTAGATTAGGGTGATGGTCATCAAATGGGAGAAAACTGATGTATATAGAGATGCTTAGAAGATGGAATTAATAGTACTTGAAATTCATTGGATAGACAATATAGGGAGAAGGTGGAGTTTCTGGATTGATTAGAGGGAAACAGTGATGAGATAAGGACACAGGGGGAGAAGAAAATTTGGAAAGGAAGATGGTGAATTCAATTCAAGCTATTTTAGAAACATTTAGGAAAAGATTTCAAATAAGTACTATGTTAGCCTGTTCTCACACTGCTAATAAAGACATACCCAAGACTGGGTAATTTATAAAGGAAAGAGGTTTAATTGACTCACAGTATGCAGGGCTGAGGAGGCCTCAGGAAACATATAATCATGGCAGAAAGGGAAGCAAATATGTCTTTCTTCACATGGCAGCAGGAAGAAGTGCCAAGCAAAGAGGAAAAAGGTCCTTGTAAAACCATCGGATCTCATAATAATTCACTCACTATCACGAAAGCAGTATGGGGGAACCAGCCTATGATTCAATTACGTACCACCAGGTCCATACTACAACACTTGGGAATTACGGGATTACAATTCAAGATGAAATTTGGGTGGGGACACAAAGCCAAACTATATCATTCTGTCCCTGGTCCCTTCCACATCTCATGTCCTCACATTTCAAAACACAGCCATGCCTTCCCAACAGTTCCCCCAAATCTTAATTCATTTCAGTATTAACCCAAAATTCAAGTCCAAAATTTCATCTGAGACAAGGGCAAGTCCCTTCCACCTGTGAGCCTGTAAAACCAAATCAAGCTAGTTACTTCTTAGATGCAATGGGGGTACAGGCATTGTGTAAATACATCCATTTCAAGTGGGAGAAATTGGCCAAAACAAAGAGGCTACAGGTGCCATGCAAGTCACAATCCAATAGGGTGGTCATTAAACCTTAAAGCTTCAAAATGATTTCCTTTGACTCCATGTCTCACATCCACATATCACTCTGATGCAAGAAGTGGGCTCCCATGTCCTTGGGCAGCTCTGCTCCTGTTGCTTTTCAGGGTACAGCACCCCTCCCAACTGCTTTCACAGGCTGACATTGAGTGACTGTGGCATTTCCAGGTGCACAGTGCAAGCTGTCAGTGGACATACCAATCTGGGGTCTGTAGGATGGTGGCCCTCTTCTCACAGCTACACTAGGCAGTACCACGGGGGGCTGCTCTGTAGGGGGATTTGACCCCACATTTAGCTTCTGCACTGCCATAGCAGAGGTTCTCCATGAGGGCTCCACCCCTGCAGCAAACTTATGCCTGGACATTCAGGAGTTTCCACACATCCTCTGAAATCTAGGCACCCATAGGCTTAACACCACATGTAAGCTACCAAGGTTTGGGGCTTGCACCCTCTGAAGCAATGGCCTGGGTTGTACCTTGACCCTTTTCAGCCACAGCTGGAGCTGAAACAGCTGGGACGCAGGCCGCCATGACCTGAGGCTGCAAAGAGCAGAGGGGCCCTGGGCCTGGCCCTGGCCCAGGAAACCATTTTTCCCTCATAGGCCTCCAGGCCTGTGATGGGAGGGGCTGCTGGGAAGGTCTCTGACATACCCTGGAGACATTTTCCCCATTGTCTTGGTGATTAACATTCATCTCCTCATTACTTATGCAAATTTCTGCAGCCAGCTTGAATTTCTCCCCAAAGATGGGTTTTTATTTTCTATTGCATCATCAGGCTACAAATTTTCCAAAATTTTATGCTCTGTTTCTTCTTGAATGCTTTGCTGTTTAGGAATTTCTTCTGCCAGGTACCCTAAATCATATCTCTCAAGTTCAAAGTTCTACAGATCTCTAGGATAGGGGCAAACTGCCACTAGTCTGTTTGCAAGAGTATAGCAAGAATCACCTTTGCTCCAGTTCCCAAGAAGTCCCTCATCTCTGTCTGAGACCACCTCAGCCTGGACTTCATTGTCCATATCACTATCAGCATTTTGGTCAAAAGCATTCAACAAGCCTCTGGGAAGTTCCAAACATGCCCACATTTTTATGTCGTCTTCTGAACCCTCTAAACTGCTCCAAACTCTGCCTGTTACCCAGTTCCAAAGTCACCTTCACAATTTTGGGTATCCTTGTAGCAGCACCCCACTCTCTGTGATTCCAGTTTACTGTATTAGTCCTTTATCATGCTGCTAATGAAGACATACCTGAGAGTGGATAATTTATAGAGGAAAGAGGTTTAATTGACTCAAAGTTCAGTATGACTGGGGAGGCCTTAGAAAACTTACAATCATGGTGGAAGGGGAAACAAACACTTTCTTCTTCACATGGCAGCAGGAAGGACAGTTGAGCAAAGAGGGAAAAGCCCTTTATAAAACCATCAGATCTCATGATAACTCACTCACTATCATGAGAACAGCATGGCGAGAATTGCCCCCATGATTCAATTACCTCCCACCAGGTTCTTCCCACAACGTGTGGGAATTATGGGATTATAATTCAAGATGAGATTTGGGTGGAGACACAAAGCCAAACCATGTCAAGTACTTAATGCACTGTGTGAAACTCAGGAGTAAGAGTTAGATGTTGCTTTAGGAGTAGTCCAAAAATGAAAAGTCCAACAACTGAGAATGATCATTGGATTTAGCAATAAATAGATCATTGAAGATCTTAGTGAAAATAGTTTGAGAGGAGGCGAGACCTGGTAACAAGGAATGGAGTGAGGACAAAGAGCCTCAGTCATACTAGTTTGTGTAATGGATCAACCCCAGAATATTGTGTGGCTTAATACACTGAACTTTCCTTCTCTCTTCATAGTGGAATAAATCCAAGCAGTAACACAGGGACACACAGGTTCTTCCCATTTTGTGGTGCAATCATCTTCAATAAATAGTTTCCAGAGTCAGAATGGCAAGAGAGTGAAATCTTGCATGTGAGAGCCTTTTATGAAATATTAGAGCAGCATTTATCCCTTTCATCCATATTCAATTGGCTACAATCAAAATGGTACCCCTCAACTGCAAGGAACTAGGAAATCATTTAATGGGGACCTAAGAAGAAGAAGAGAAGCCCAAAAGTTAAAAAGCATTAGCATCCACCTGCACAACAAGCAACCATCTTTGGCAGGATGGAAGCAGACTGGGAGAACAGAGAGGAGAGTTCTAGGATATTTTAAAAGAAAGTGATGTTCAACCTGAGCCTTGAAGAACAGGAAAATCAGGGAATGATTTCTCACTGGGAAATCAGGGATGGCATTCTGGGACTCAAGAACAGAATATGTCAAGGGCATAGCTTGTCATACATAGACCATGGATCATAAGGGAGATACAGGGAGAAGTGCAATCAGAAGTGAAGGAGTCAGCCATGTAATCCTACATGTGAAAGAAAGCTACCTTTCAAAATAGTTATCAGTATTTCACCCCAAGGAAATTTCCAGACAAGTTTGCAATAATTCTATAAGATTTGCTTTAGGTGCAAACAATAAGAAAATGGAAAAACAACAAACTTTGTATATTTTCTTTTGTTTCTTCTCCTTCCATAATGCTTATTATATTCTACTACATGTAATAAACTCTCCATAACCATGTATCTATTACATAGAAATACTACACAAAGACTTTCTCTTTAAGGTTTGATTTTTAAAATTTATTTTCTTTATTTATCCTCTCCTATCTTTATTATTTAATCCTCAATGAGAATGTTGGCAAGTTTAACTGGGAACCTTAGAAAACATTGTTGCCACTTTCTTATAAGAATTCCATTGAAAAATTATCTTGCTATAATGTGAATTTCTATTGCAACTACTTTTCATAGTTTTTCTAAAAGGTTAAAAAAATTTTAAGAAGATGAACCTGAAAAGGGCACATCAGGACAATATTTTTTGTTTCATTAAGAAGCAACAACAACAAAATGTGATCTGCAGCACTATTAAGGATAATTGGAAGTGTAATTATTCCAGAGAATTTTAGATTTAATTGTCACTTCACTGCACATGTTATTCAAATACCTGCCAGTCTCTCTGCAAAGATGCCAAAATCAATGGTAAAAATAATATATAATTAATTGATCTGTGAAGCTGTATATTTCAAAATTAACATGTGACCCAGTATGAATTTTATTTATGAATTTTGTATATTTCAACTATTTCCAGAAGACATTGAGTTCATTGCAATTAAAAATTATTAGCTATATATTACTAAAATCCTTTTCTGTGAAATCTTCTATTTATGACTGAGATTGTTGAAACTTAGATTAGATTTATTAGGTTTTAATATTCTTGTTTGCAAAATGAAAAGTGAAATGTTTCGATTCTAATAGAGTCGGTAGATGATATATCAAAAAAAAATTTTTACAAACATTCTCCAGGAGTGGAAAACTTTAAATGAAGGACTGAAATGGAAGAATTGCAAATACAGACAAAAACCTACCAAGGCAAAAAGAATTCCAGATTATCACACATGCAAGCATCTCAATCAATTATTCCGTCAGTGTTTTTCATGTCACTTGAGAATCGTCGTTCTTGGCATTCCATGAAGCATCTACAGAGACAGAAAGGCTATACTGTCTCAGGTTGTATCTATTTACACCACACACCTGGAGGAAACTCAAAAATTCATCAATAATTCCAAATATTCTGTCACTTAGTATGAAGACTGCGAAAGAAGAAAGAGTGCCACCTAGTGAATTCCTTCAGGAATCTTTCCTAAGGGTATTCATTTGATATCCATCTAAGGATATCTGCTTAGAGCTATGTACTGGGTACATACTTCTCTTGAGCCACTCATACTCCTAGCAGCCTTCACACTGCCTTATTCCCTTACACTTGGTGTCTTGTGTCTGGAATGACTATGCTCTTCTTCTTCTTCGCACCTGCTAGAATTTTACAAGACACAGTTTAAATGGTGCCTCGTCTTTAAGACTTTTCCTACTGCCCCTCTTCTCAAGTAGAGTTACTTTCTTGGGGGCTTTGTGCTTCTACCACATTATCTATTATCCTCCTCTCTCATACATGTGTGTATGTGTGGCACATATTCTGTTACTATTATTTTTAGATGTCTGTATATCACATTCTGTATATTTTTAAGATATTGACAGAAGCAATATCTGTCATATAATAAATGCTCAATTAATATTTGTTGCATGCATCAAAAGACTAATTTTAAAAGGGTCACTTTCATTTTGTAGTACCAGTACCCATTACCCTGCTCAAGTAATCTAGATTTTAGAATATGTTCTGACAGTATCAAAGATATTGATGACTACTTCTGTTATATCTTTAAATTGGTAGTCATCAGCAAATTGACTCTATAAAATGATGTTTATCCACTATGGACATCTTTACTGCTAGATGAAAATACAATAATAACTAACAGACTCTATATGTCTGCCTTTGATTACTTTATAAAACTAAAAACAGACCACAAGATACTCAGTGTATGTTCATGAATAAGTTAATAAATTCATGTTGTTAAGAACTTCAGGCCAGGCGCAGTGGCTCACGCCTATAATCCCAGCACGCTGGGAGGCTAAGGCAGGTGGATCATGAGGTCTGGAGTTCAAGACCAGCCTGACCAAGATGGTGAAACCCCGTCTCTACTAAAAATACAAAAAAAATTAGCCAGGCGTGGTGGCAGGTGCCTGTAATCCCAGATACTTGGGAGGCTGAGGCACAGAATTGCTTGAACCCGGGAGGCAAAGGTTTCAGTGAGCTGAGATCATGCCACTGCACTCCAGTCTGGGTGACAGGTAAGACTCTGTCTCAAAACAAAACAAAACAAAGAAATTCATCCATGTTAGGGGCTATGTCAGAAAAAAACAGATGATAACATGATCACTGATAGACCTGGAGAAACCCTAGTGAGAAGTTCTGCACTCACCATCCTACACTGCACCGTACACACTCCCCAGCCTTCCACCTCAAAGTTATGCCACAACGTAAAGCAAGTTTAGTGTCAGAGGCAAACAACAAGAGGTGAAACGAACAAAACAGAGCTTAACAATACAAGGTATAGGGGAGATCCAGGAAGGCCACTGGGTCCAAGGGTTCACAGAGGAACCACAGGGAGAGGATCAGGGCTTGGTCTACAGGGAGAGCAGGGAGTGGGTGCTCCTGGAAGGGCCACATGTAAAATGAAGTGGGATTCTAAAATAGAAATCAGACAGCTGAAGGAAAGTCGAAATAGGTAAGAGGATTAAGAACTCAGATGAGAATACAAGTGTATTCTTAATCAGAGTTGGGCCAAAAAATTAGACAGCAGAAGGAAGGTACCAGCAAAAAGAAAACAACTAAATACTCCCCCAAAGTCTTGTCAAAACAGAAATCTGTCTCATATTTAAAGTACCCTACACCTCAGAGAAAAGAGGAACACAAATGTTTCTCAAACTTGGCTGCATACATTTAAAAAATCTCATTATCTGGGTCACACCCCATAACAATTCAGAATCTCTGGGGTTGAGATCTGGGTCTCAGAACTTTCCTAAAGCACCCTACTTAATTATAATGGTTAGCCAGAGTTGATGACCACTGCTCTAATGCAACAGGCAAGCAGAATAATCTCAAGCCATCTCTGAAGGAAACTGAACTCCCAGGCTGATAACCAATCAGCGGCTTTCAGGCCATGGACTGGAAGAGGACTGACATAGCCAGGAGGTTCAACATCGTGTTGAAAGCACCAGGATCTGGCAGAGAAGTCTGTGGAGATGGCAGGAGATCTAGCCCAGAAGAATTAAAGCAAGACTAGAGGCAGAGTAGAAGCAAGCCTGGCCTAGGGCCTTTCTGGAAACCAGCAACCAAACCACAATTTGGATCAGAACCAGGAGAATGATTCAAAGTAGGATTGTGTACATGCACCAGAGATTAAAACAAGGTGATCAGTGAAGACGTTACTATAAAATAATAATTACTGTATGCCATGCATTTTCTGTGCCTTTGCTCAGTCTTGCTGATAAAATAAGTCTATAACTGGAAGATCCATCTGTTTTTGTTGTTTTTGTTATTTTTGTTTAACATATACCTCTGGGTGGAGGAGTAGAGGGCTATAGAGATAGGATGAAAAGCCCAAAGGAGAAAGTATCTTAATGAAAGGAAAATTTTACTGATGATTAAATATAAATCTTTAGTTTCCTCCAGGTTTATATATGAGTAGTTGAAGGACGGTTTGAAGAAACTTTTGAATTAAAAATAAACTGATTAAAGGCAAAATAATTTAAATGATTATACAATTCAAAGAATGTAAGTGAAAACATATTATTCACGCTTATGTTTATCATCCCAATTTTTATGGAATCTATTTAAAAACATAGATGTGAGATTTACTTTACTATGTAAATATTTATGATTAATTTTGCTTATGGTATTTTCCATCTTCCTGTATATGACTCATTTCAAATATGAAGACTCTTTCAAAAAAGTGAATAAAAATTCCCATTAAACAAAATAAATATGTATAGGAGGTTATGAAAACTAAGTGATAATATATAATCTTCCAAAATAGACTGTGACAATCTCAATCAAAACTACTATAAATTTACAAAAACATACGGATAATATCCTGGCATAAGCTGTTCTCACCTTTTAATACTTTTTGCATCTGCTTAAATAATAGTATTTTAGGAATCTCTGGTTAAACATCAATTTTATTCTGCATCGAGAGAGAAAACAATCAGTGGTATCTTTATGTAATACAAAAGTAAAACATGATAATAAAATCCAAATCAACTTCACCATGTTAAAAGAACTGATCTACAAATACGTGCAACAACCTAGATAAACTTCACAAACAATGCATGGGAAAAACAAAAGCCAAAAGAGGACTTACTGTGTGAGTCTGTTTATCAGAGAAATAGGTAAAACTGGTTCTGCTATTAAATATCAGGACAGTGTTTAGCCTTGAGAGTGGGAACAACGGGGAGCATCAGCTTGAGAGTGGGAATAATTGAGGGTAATGTTCCATTTCTTCATCTGGTCAGACTGGTCAGTGAGGACTGTCTGAGTATAGTAAGTTTGTAAAAAGTCAATGCAGTATGCATTCTAATAGGTGTACCTTTCTGTAGATATAGTATGCTTTGAAAAAAATGTTACTTTTCAAAATCCCACCAGAAGTGCCTCTATATAGCCATTTTTTTTTTTTTTTTTACCACAATGGATCAAATCAGAAGCAGCATGAAAGAATGTTTATCATCTTGGATTTGGAGTCTGGTAGTTTGTGTTTTAATCTTGCCTCTATTACCAGCTGTGTGGTCTTGGGGGAATGACCTAAACTCTCCAGAATCCAGGCACCTCATTGATAAAAGGTGATTTAGAAAGCCACACCTCAGAAAATTATTGGGAAGTGTAAATGATGATTATAAAATAGCACTGTTTCTAGTACATGGCTGGATAAATGTGAGCTTCAGCTCCATATGCATTTCCTTCACCTATGGGGAACCTTAAAATATTTCATAACATCTACTAGAACTGTTATATTGATACATTTTCTTAATTTCTATCCTTGTCCCCTCAGTTCTAATACAAACTCAGTAAAGGCAGAGATAATGCCTCATCATGGAGGAGGAGTTCACATGACTACAGGTGTTAGGCAGATGTACAAATCTGCCAGGTGATCTTCATGAAGGAATTCTAGGCCTGGGGCACATCCCACCTAAAACATTCAAATTAAATGGAAATATATATAAACACTCCAATACCCAAACAGAACCCCTCTGCAGGGAAAGACTAGCCCTCGGTTTCTTATCCTTACTTAGAAATCATACTCTTTAACACCATGGGCATTGTAGTCACATACCACCTCATTTTTTTCTAGCTTTGCCTCTTAGCTGTTTTACCTTGAGCAAGTTATTTTACCTTCATAAGCCTCATCTTATTCATTTGTAAAATGGAGACTATAACATTTTACATGCTACATTGTAAGGATTAGATGGAGCTGTTCCGCTCATACCTGGCACATAGTTATTGTAGCTAACAAAAATAGTATTATTTTATGTCTCCCAGCTCCTTGATTGATGGGCAGAACTAAAAGACAGTCAAAAGGCTCACATAATACTAAAGAAAAACAAAACAAAGAAAAAAAAACCCCCTGTGATTTCCTTGACTGGTTGATTAATCAAACAATAGTTGGATTCTACTTTGTGTATTAGAAAAATAATAAGCATTTTTTTAACTCAATTCCTAATGAAACTTGACTGCTGACTACAGACTGTACATAATTTTGATTTATTTTGCCAAGATCTATGATTAAATTTTATTTATTAGTCCATATGTGTTAATTATTACTGCCTTTGATGCAGAAAATGCAAAACTATGAAGCCCCCGACTTAAGCGATGGTCATGGAATAGGATGATGCTATCTAGTGTATGACCTTGGCTTGCCCAAACTCCATTAATTTAATTCAAACAATACTAAGCATGTAGAATATGCACACATATTGATGGGCATATAAGAAGCTATAAATGTTATTAAAGCTCAGTTCCTTCTATAAAGAGTCCTGGAATGAATTAAGGGGGTATATTAGTCCATTTTCACGCTGCTGATAAAAACATACCCAAGACCGGGTAATTTGAAAAAGAGTTTTAATAGACTTACAGTTCCACATGGTTGGGGAGTTCTCACAATCATGACGGAAGGCAAGGAGGAGTAAATCACATCTTACATGGATGGCAGCAGGCAAAGAGAGAGAGTTTGTGCAGGGAAACTCCCATTTTTAAAACCATCAGATCTTCTGATATTTGTTCCCTATCATGAGAACAGCATGGGAAAGACCTGCCCCCATGATCCAGTTATCTCCCACCAGGTCTTCCCCAGAACACATGGGAATTATGGAAGCTACAAGATGAGATTTGGGTGGGGACGCAGAGCCAAACTACATCAGGAGGATACATTATGCATTTCTAGAACTATCTATATGTAGAACTAGCACCAGGCAGATTTGATTTGAGTAAGTGCAATCTTTCAAAAGGAAAGGTATCTGGGAACACAAGGAAGGCAATAAAGTCATCATCCAGTCAGGTGTATAGAGAGGGAAATACATGGAAAAGATAACTTTGGAAGAATGTCTATTTGTAGGAGGTGGAGAAGGAAAGATGACCCAGAAAGAACACGTTAAGAAAAGTGAACTCAGAGACAGAAGGAAAGTAATGAAAAGATAATTTATTCTTTGAAAGTCAATAGAAAAGAAGGCATTTAAGAAGAAATGTTGGACAGCGTCTTCAAACATTTGAGTGGATAATGAGGATAGAGAGCAGGCTACTAGTTTTGCTGTGACTTGTTATTTGGATCACGAGTGACCTTTTCAAGAGCAGTCTCAATGGAATGCTGAAAAGAAGCATTAAGAAGGAACTGGGAAGTGAATTTGAATATGTAGCTTATTCTTTTGGGAAGTTAGACTATCACAGATAAAAGTGTGTAGACCAGTCAAAGGAAGAGAGCTGGTGATATAGCTTGGATGTGTGTCCCTGCCCTAATCTCATGTTGAATTGTAATCCCCAGTGTTGGAGGTGGGGCCTGGTGGGAGGTGATTGGACCATGGAGCTGGATTTCTCAGGAATGGTTTAGCACCATCTCACATGGTACTGTTCTCACAATAGTGAGTGAGTTCTCATGACAGCTGGTTGTTTAAAAGTGTGGCACCTCCCCCCTCTCTTTCTTGCTCTCGCTTCACCATGTGTCATGCCTGCTCCCCCTTTGTCTTTTGCCATGATTATAAGTTTCCTGATATCTCCCCAGGAGCCAAAATGATGCCAGCACCATGCTTCCTGTAGAGCTTGCAGAACTGTGATCCAATTAAACCTCTTTTCTTTATAAATTACCCAGTCTCAGGTATTTAGTTATAGCAATGTGTGAACAGCCTAAAACAGTTGAGGGGAGAGTAACTATACAGATTATGTGAGGGAATTTTAAATGTATCCTAAGCCTTAAAATGTGCTGAGGTGAGGGGCAGGAAAGGAGGTAGACACATGGTCAGATTGTGTATGGAAAAATCCCTCTGTCCATAATGGAGAGAATTATTGGAATTTTGTTCTGGTTTTGGTTTAGGGTTTGGGGGTTATTTATTTTTTACAATTCCCTTTCAGAGGTTGCAAAAGGGAATCACTGTAATAAGAGAGTGAGTGAGAATGGAATAAAACGAACAGGAGATGATCAAAGGATATTGTATCAAATCACAAGGCAGGAAACTACTTCCACCGAGGTAAGAGTCAATAAAGAGAAGAACAAACACAGAGGAGTTTTTTGTTTTTAATTTGTGTGCATGTGCATGTTATCTTTTGTGTAGAAGGTATAAATCAGGGAATTGGTAGTCTTTATCCAGTGTCGAGGTAAAAGTAAAATTAGCCATTTCAGAGACAGAGCAGAAGTGAATCTTCAAGGGGATTGCAAAAGTTTGGAGGGTCACTGCAAGAAAAGTAACCTAGGGAGATGAATCAACTAGCACTGAGCAGCGTCTTACACCCACCTTAGGGTAAGCACTGATGTGCAGTGGAAAAACTAGCAGACACAGTTCCTGGGCCTTTCTACAGCAACGGGTACCAGCATGGAACTGTGGAAACCAATGGAGTGGTTGGGGCGCATGTAAGAGCAGTGTTAACAAGAACAGAAAACCAAACACCGCATGTTCTCACTCATAGGTGGGAATTGAACAATGAGATCACTTGGACTCGGGAAGGGGAACATCACATACCGGGCCTATCATGGGGAGGGGGGAGGGGGGAGAGATTGCATTGGGAGTTATACCTGATGTAAATGACGAGTTGATGGGTGCTGACAAGTTGATGGGTGCAGCACACCAACATGGCACAAGTATACATATGTAACAAACCTGCACGTTATGCACATGTACCCTAGAACTTAAAGTATAATAATAATAAATAAATAAATAAATAAATAAATAAATAAATAAATAAAAGAAAAAAGAGCAGTGTTAAATAAGGAAGCCAGCCAAGCTGCTATGTCCAGTCAGGAGGGAAGATGCAGCATGGGGATAGGAGGCGCCACCACAAGGAGCTACTAAAAACAATGTTTAGTCGACAGATGGCGGAGTGTGGGCAGAAAGGGGTGTTTCCAAATTCTAGGATTGACATAAACTAGTTTTAAAGGATAAGAAGATATTAATCAATTAACAAATAGGGGTGAATCTGTTTTTTTAGGAAAGTCTTCTTAGAGGAGAAGAGCTTAGGACAAAACTATATTGTGGCCAAAAAATAAAGCATTATGAGGAAGATCAGGAACCTGGAGTAGAAATGGAGGATAGGGGTTTGGGGAGGAGCTGGTTTATATATGTTGGCCACAGAAAGCCTCATTGATGAAGTGACATTGGAAAAGACACCAGAATAAAGATAGAGGCCACAGAGTTATCTGGAAGAAGGTGTTACAGGGAAAGGGAGAATGGCCCTCTACTGAGAGTGTACTCTGGTGTCCAAGGAATAGCAAAGATGACAGTGTCACCAGAAATCAATGAAAGAGAAAGTATTATCCATCACTGGTATAGATACTGTTAGTCAAATTCAAACATTCAGTTTTTTAGGATAAGGTGCATCTAATTTTCTTACATTTTACAAAGAGAGGTTTCTGGTTTTATTTATGATATATTTATAGATTATGTTTTGTTTGTAACATTTTTTATTATAAGTACAAATGTTGGAGGGTTAGAGCCAGTAGAAAGGAAGTTGGAAATACACAAGAAAGACTGGTGAATTGGTCTAGTGAGTTCCTAAAGGGAGTAAGAAAATGTGGGATTTAGAACATGCAAGCATGGATTTGTCTTGGATGGGAGGGAAGGGAATAAAGACAGGCACAGTTGCAGATGTGTACATAGGAAGGGATTTCAGTCTTGATAGATTCCCTAGTCTCAGGTGAGATCTCTCCAGTTAAGAATGATGAAGACTGTGGAGGCAGAGTAGGCAACTTAAAGAGAACAGCTTGGATTTGGAAGAACAGTTGGAATGAATGGAAGAGTGTGCTGAACAAGTATGTGCCAAGGATTGCTAAGTGTCATGGAGCATCCACGTTAAGCTTGGACAGTACATATCTTGGGGGTCAACAGCCAAAATAGTTGCATGATTTTCTCCATCATTTCCTTGAAAGCTAAAAGATAAATTCCTACTTTTATGGAAGCCAGTGCCCTTCCTAAACAAGATGCAGCAGGAGAATGTATAGGCTGGCTCTCTGATATAAATGTAACACTTGCAGAATATTAAATACACATTCACTGATTCAATCACTGGTTATTGAGTGTTCTCTAAATGCTATGAGTAAAAACTAGAAACTGTGGTCTAATGGAAACAAGACATTAATCAAATTAGCTCACAAATAAATGGAAAATCACATTAGTGGAAAAGAAAAGGAAAGGAAAAGACGAAGGAGCCATAACAGCATCTAACAGTGATTTTTTTTCCCCATTGCAGGATGGACTAAGAAGTCTTCCCGGAGGGAGGAAGAAGAGATTGAGCAAATATCTGAAGACTGAGTAGGAGTTCTTTAGAGGAAAAGAGTGAGAGAATTGTAGCCGGGGTAGAGAAAACAACATATGCACAAACCTTGGGGTGGGAAGGAGGGGAGAGCACAGTTAAGTACCAGGGGCTGAAAGCCAGCAAGAGGAAAAGCAGAGTTAGATTCTAAAGACAACAGAGCAGGCTTGAGGGTCATGCTGACGATTTCCCTTTATCATTAGAGAAAAGAAAGACATTGAACTTGTCAGCAGGAGAATCTAGTGAGCAGATTTGCATTTCTCAAAGACCACCATGAGCGAAAGGTGGACGTCAGGGGGTTCTGCAGGAGCCTCTACAAGAGATGACAGGTCTGGGATGGGTGAGAAAATGGCAGGGGTGATGGAGGCAACAAAGTGAATGGTTGCAAGAGACACTTTGAAGTTAAAACTAATATAGATCCGTATAGTGGATTGAATAAAAAGCATCAGAGAGAAAGAGGAGAAAGTAAAATCACCTGGGTTTCATCTCATTCAACAGGCGAGATGGTACAGCTTTGGGGACTGTAAAGGAAGCTCATGAGTTCAGTTTCTGTCATATTCAAACTTAAACAATCAGAGTAGGAACACTTACACAATGTACTTGGCATTAAAATAATTTGAAGTAATAAATTTGTTGACAGCATTAAATATAACCTATATTCTAGTATTTGGTTATGATATTACATATGTCTCTTCAGATTTTGCCTTTTGTATGTACATTGAATGACAATATTGAATGACAACACTCTTATCTGCAGAGAGACGTCCATGGCACGATAACCTGCTTTCTATTAGGGAGCCAAAACTTAATGCCATTTTATGGGTTAGGAAATTGCAGAGGAAAGAAGTCAGGAGCAGCATATAAAGAAAGAATACTGGGTTAGCTGTCTGGAGTCCTAGACAGCTCAGCAGTTAAATAACTCTCTGACTTTCAACCATTGCTTAACCCCTCTAAACCTTAGTTTATTCACTTTTGAATGCAAGATACAAAGAAAGAATAAATGGGTTGAACTATGATCTCTCCAGAGGATCTTCCAGTCATAAACCTTAAAGGAATTACTTGAGAACATAAAAAGCTACACAGTAAATAACTGAGGTTTATATTCTGCATTCTTAGATTTCTAAGTTACTATGTGAGGGCAGAGTTCTTTTCCCCAAATAGAAAAAAAAAATTAAAAAGAAGAAAGAAACAGGTTCTAAAGTGAGTAACAGGTCTGAAAGTGAAAGGCTTAAAGTAAAGGCAACAGAGGTCAAGATATGTAGGTAAGAAGAGAAGAAAAAAATGATACTTTATGTATTATCAAAGAAATGCTATGAACAAGGCCACTAAATCAATAAATAGTAGAAGGGTTTTACAAGAAATAAAAAAAAAAAAATGGAAGAATTGCAATTAGCTATTAACAGAAAAAAATAAAAAAAAAAAAACAACCCTGTGGTTTATTAGCATGGGATATGCTATATTAGGGCAAAATAAGATTTTCCTCAGTGTTGCTATTATAAATCTGAACAGTCACTGCAACATTTATTATTTCTTTTTCCTTGTTATTAAAATAATCTGCATCATTTTTATATGTAAAAATTTAACAAAATGTAAAGAAAACACTCTTAATTTCATCTACCCTAGAGATTAAGATTTTATTTCCTTTTATTTTTCTTTTACTGTTTTGAGTAGCAATGACTTTTATAAATAGAAGATTGGAATGACACACAGCCTATATAATTGTGTGTACTGCTATAAATATCGTTAATCATTTATGTTAACATTCATCTTTCCTAAATATTTTTCAAACATTTTGTGCATACTTATTAAGTAATTATTTAGATGTTTCATAATTCAATAAATTGCAACTCCTAACTCTAGGGAGGCCCTTCCAAGTTTTACATACCCTGCCTGTGTGATCGTTTCTGGGATGGACATGTGGCACAGCTGGGTTAATCGAAAGTTTTAGTAGAACTTTTGCAGGAATTATTGGAAAAGAGGTTTCTTTAGGATGAAACTCAGCTGACAATTAAATATAAGAACACTAGGTAGGGGAAGGAGAAAGAGAATAAGAGTGAGAGAAGGAGAAGGAGAGGGAGAGGGAGAGGGAGAGGGATAGGGAGAGAGGGAGCCAGAGTGAGACTCAGTGATCAAGAATGCTGATGAGATGACTCAGTCTATAGGCCAGCCCGACCCCCTTTCCTCCTCTCAGCACAGTAGTGCTGGTTGTTACCTAGAAACAAACAAATGCAAATCCCATTCTGGAAACCCAGATATAAAATGATTTTTTTTTTTTTTTCCAGATAGAGTCTCGCTGTGTCACCCAGGCTGGAGTACAGTGGCACAATCTTGGCTCACTATAACCTCTGCCTTCTGGGTTCAAGCAATTCTCTTCCCTCAGCTTCCCAAGGATGGGAGTTATAGGCGTGTGCCACCATGCCCAGCTAATTTTTGTATTTTTAGTAGAGACGGGATTTCACCATATTGGCCAGGCTGGTCTTGGATTCCTGACCTTGTGATTCACCCACCTCTGCTTCCCAAAGTGCTGGGATTACAGGCATGAGCCACCGCGCCCAGCCAGAATATATATATTTTTTAATCTTTATTTGTATTACCTTAAAAGCCCAGGATTTTTACATAGCGCTTCATGCAGAAAGCTTTCCAAAAAAAAACAGTTTGATATTTCTCTGTCTTCTTAAAACTTCTCAGTCTAGGTGGCTACAAAAAGTCCCTTCACTTTCTTCCAGAGCCTTTATTGCCCATCTTCCAGTCTGCCCTCCACTTGGCCACCGGGCTTGGGAACCTCTGTCCTATTCTTAGCCCTGCGTATAGAATCTGGTCTACCTTGCTGAAGCTCTTCCCTAACAGGGAACAGCTCTCTGGAACTCTGGTGAAGAACTCTTCCACTTTGTGCCACACAGAACTGCTAGTTCAGGATCTAACTTCCCTGCTAGACTAAAAGCTCCATGTGAGCCAGCATCTTGTTTATTTATTACTCTATAGCCACCATCTAACATAGTGCAGAATACATGATTAAACCCAACAAATATTGGCTGACTGAACGAATGTCTAGACTTTCCCAGCATGCAGTGGAAGAGGAGCTGTGAAAGACTGCGACCAGGATGGAAGAGGAGAAGGAGAGTGGCCAAGGGAAAGGAGAAGGCAAAGAGCAGACAGTAGAGTATTAGAAAGCATAAACAGTATTTTTCAGTCAAACCAGAGAATCTCTATTTTCAAACCCATTTCTTTCTTTTCTTCCATTGTCATTTCATCAATTTATCATTCCGCTAATCCATTCATCAGTTGCACTGTGAAAAGTGACGGGACAAAGCTTTCCAGGTTCCTAAACACAAGTGGCTACTCTCCCACACGCTGCGAGGTTCACCCCCAATCTCTGACCATGCAACTGCTATTGTCTTCCCGCAGAAAAGAATATTTGCAGATGTTAGAGAGAATATCCTGATTGAGATTTTCCACCTGAAGTCATAAGAACTGTAAGAACTTTGAAATAGAGAGCACTTTAAAGAGAAAGTAAGCAGATTCTAAAGCATTTGTGTGTCAAGAATACTCATGGCTTTGTCCTTTACAAAGGAAATTCTGAGTTTTTCTTGATAGAAAACATGTGTAAGAAGAATCAGTGATACTCAATGTCAACTAACCATCAGAAAGAAAAAATGTAAGGAATCTTCTCTGTAGGGAATTCCATTTTTTAGAAGGCAGAGTTTAGCTTTTATTTTTGTTTTTAGCTGCTTCAAGAAAAGAAGGCACAACTTGTGTTTTGACATTAAGTTTAGCAAATATAATCATCTGAATTTAGCTTTCAGCCAATCCAACTTAATTTGTATCTTAAGATCCTAAACTTGGTTTAGAAAAAGTCATCACTCCTAGCATATCCCAAAATAATAAAGACAAACATATGTGGGAGAAAAGATAGTCACCAATACATTTTTTAGAAATCATATCTCTCTCTTTTTTTTTTTTTTTTTTTTTTTTTTACCACCAGTACCAGTAAGAAATGGAACTAAATGATCTATCACAAAGCATAATTTTATGAAGACTTATCCAGTTGGGTAATAGGAGGGTGAGTGAGCCTGCATCCTCAGCTGTCTACATTCTAGAATTAATTACTAGCAATTATCCTGAATCTAATACATATTTTTACGTATTCCTATGTAAGAACATGTCTTCTTCCCTCTTCCACAACCACAGCACCTATTCCTTCTGCTCAAGCAGAGTCTATTATTATGCTCAAGATTAACTTCATTTAATTTAATGAATATTTTAAAAAAACCACTTCCACCTAAATGGGATTAAACATAAAGTAATGTGAGAGAAAGAAAAAGGGGCAAAGTTATAGGCTATAAGAGGAACTCTTCTACAGCATGTCAGCTTAACACAGCGAGAAATAATGGGTTATATTTGAACCCCTGAAGGAAACTTTTGCAGTTAAACCTCTATAAAATGTAGCCAACAGACTGGTCCATGTGATCACTGGCCCAAAATTCTCCTTGGATTTTCTAATGCTTTATGCAAGTTCTTAGAGATTTAGATATGTTCTCTAAAGCTTAACCTCAGATATTAGTAAAAGCCCCTGCCTGATGGTGTGGGGAAGATATTACACAAGGGTGTGTCATACATAAGTTTGCATTAGGATCAGCCTGTCAGCTATGTGAAACACCTACTTATGATACATAATAGTAAAATGACGAAGTGTTTCCCACACTAAGTTCACATAGCATGACTACTATTACAAAACCTAAGCAAATCACTTTGGTAAATAATATGCCCATGGAATAAATAACTATTGGAAAAACATTTCTGTATTTTATTAACTGAGTTAATGGAGCACTTTATCCTGGACTTTAGGGATCTAAATCTATTTTAAAAACACAAAACAGGCTGGACGCGGTGGCTCACGCCTGTAATCCCAGCACTTTGGGAGGCCGAGGTGGGTGGATCACGAGGTCAGGAGTTCAAGATCAGCCTGACCAACATGGTGAAACCCCGTCTCTACTAAAAATACAAAAAAAATTAGCCAGGTGTGGTGGCACGCACCTGTAATCCCAGCTACTCAGGAGGCTGAGGCAGGAGAATCCCTTGAACCCAGGAGGCAGAAGTTGCAGTGAACTGAGATCACACCACAGTACTTCAGCTTGGGCGACAGAGTGAGACTCCATCTCAAAAAAAAAAAAAAAGAGAGAGAAAAAGAAAGAAAAAATAAAAAAACACACAAAACATTATACAGGGCTGAATGGTGGCCCCAATAAAGGTATATGTGCATCTTAGTCCGCAGAACTTGTGCATGCTGCCTTATTTGGAAAAAGGGTCTTTGCAGATGTAATTAAGTTAAGGAACCTGAGATAAGGAGATCACTTTGGGTTATTCAGATGAAACGTGAATCCAATGACAAGCATCCTTATAAATGATACAAAGCAGAGAAGACAGGTATATAAAGGAGAAGGTAATGTGAAGATGGAGGCAGAGATACAGCCATAAGCCCAGGAATAGGGGCAGCCACCAGAAGCTGGGAGAGGCAAAGAGCCCCCGAGGGAGTTCAGCCCTTCCAGGTGTTGAACTTCTGGCCTCCCAAACTGTGAGATAATAAATTTCCATTTTTTTAAAGCACCCGGTTTGTAGTGATTTGTTATGGCAGCCCTAGGAAACTAATACAGCCATCGAGATTATTCTGTCTTTAAAACTCATATAGAGAATAAATTCTAGCTATAGAGAAAACCCTGGACTGGTTGTCAAGACAGATGGCTTCTTTTACAGGTATACCCAGAATTCACTGTGACGTTGAGTAAGAATCTTAGCTTTCCTATTAATCAATTTCTTTTTGTGGAGTCGAACTAGATGATCTGAAAGCTTCCTTCCAGCCCTAAAATCTGCATTTCTGGTAAGTGACAGTGTGGCACACTGAAGGAGAAGCACAACTAGCATTGAATGAACTTAGTCACACCCACGCACAAGTCCTTAAACACACACACACATATTTTTACAAGCAAATTTTAGGATTTTGTTGGAGAGAAGGAAGACATAACAAGATTAGCTATAATTGTTATCATTTTTTATGCCAAATGTTGCTTCATGTACTCCTCATGATAAATCCTGCTGCAGTCCAGGTCCAGTCAGGAGATAGAAACCATATAATGGTTAAACAGGGAAAGTTGAATATAAAGAATAATTAAACTCTAATAAAGTAGAAACTATAAGATAAGAATAATTTTTTTTTTTTTTTTTTTTTTTTTTTTTTTTTTTTTTTAGACAGAGTCTGGCTCTGTCACCCAGGCTGGAGTGCAGTGGCGCAATCTTGGTTCACTGCAAGCTCCGCATCCCAGGTTCACGCCATTCTCCTGCCTCAGCCTCCCGAGTAGCTGGGACTACAGGCGCCCGCCACCACGCCCTGCTAATTTTTTGTAGTCTTAGTAGAGATGGCGTTTCACCGTGGTCTCAATCTCCTGACCTCGTGATCCACCCGCCTCGGCCTCCCAAAGTGCTGGGATTACAGGCGTGAGTCACCGCGGATAAGAAGAAATTTTATATAGTACTCCAGGACTGACAGTAACCAATAAAGGAAATTTGGAAGAGGGTAAGATTTGTTGGAGAAGGGGTGGTTCAACCACTAGAGAGTGCAGACATTTGATAATCCGGCCAGGCTAGAATTGGTCTAGTTGCTGGGCAAATGACAGGCCACCTTCCAGAGTGTAAGTAGTGAGCAGGTGAGCAGGAACTGGTGGCATGAATGTGCAGTGGGAATCTGGGCACCAGCTAGGCCTTCAGAGTGCAGGGAATGTGGCAGAGAATGCAGAAGGAATGACGGCTGTTTTGTGATTCTCTGGGCCCTGGCAGCTGCATACAAGCTGCACAATGCTCCAGGTTCCATGTAAAGTGAGCTGCAGAATGGGCATTGTCAGGCCAAGGCTGCAAGATCACAGAGAAACTGCATCCTGAGTCTATGACTGGGACAGTCTCTCCCAGATGTCCTCACACCCACACTGCTCATCTCCCCAGCCCACACCAGAAATTGCAGGAAACCTCTTCCTTCCCATTGTCCTTCCAGCATCCTCTATTAAGAAAACCTAGCATTGTGCTCAAAATGCTTTAAAACAAACTCCTGTTATCATAGAACATATACTGAAGAGAGCATGTGGAAATGAGAGGCAATAAATTAATAACTGACACACTTGCAAAGTAACTATTATCTATACTTGCACAGGACACACCAAGGCTTGGAGACATGAATGCAGCCGGGAATGATAGAGCCGGAAATTATGTTCAGCACCCCAAATGATTGGTAATTCCTAAAACTAGGCTCTAACCACACTCCAAGAGCACTATGATGAAAACTGTCCACGTTTTGTAGATGGTTCTATATTTTGAATCCATTATTAGACTTCTTATGATCATCTGGTAAAACTATTTGATTAGAATTTTCCCATGCTCTTTTTGTTAACAAAAAGAGGCAAATGGGAAAACCATTCCTATTTTCTAACCTTCCCTTTATCTCCATACTGGGTTAAATGTCTCTCTCCTATGTTTAAATGGCCCCCTCTTCTTAACAAATACATCTGTGGATTTCTTCAAAGCACTCATCACACTCTAATGTAACTATCTGCTACCTGTGTGTTTTTCACCCTAAACTGCAACCTCCTCAGCTGTGGAGGCTGATCTTTGCAGTTCCAGGACTAGGTAACTGCCCTGACTCACAATAGATGTTTAATATAAGGGTGTTGAACCAAACCAAAGAGAACAAACTTACCTCAGGTATTTATTCAAATAAGTCATTTCTAGGATATAACTCAGGGTCGAGACTGTCCATTAATCAAGGGGTTAAAGGACACACACCAATCAGTGCCACAGGGTCTTTGATGGCGTACAAGGTCTACAGCATGCGAAGGATCAGAGAGTGAATTTCCAAAGCAATGTCCTGGAGGGAGGCCCAACATGCTCAGAAAGACCAGTCCAAACAAAAATCTTAAGGGCAAGGCGCCAAGTGTCAAAAGAAAAATTGAGAGTGTATAGTTGGAGGATTTGAAGTCCTGAAACACAAAGAGAGCTGCTATGAGGGAATATTGCAAGCAGGTGAAAGAGAGGAGGTGTGGATTGATTCCCCCTGTGATAAGCCCTGACTGCTTTTAACACCCTCTCAGCACATGTTTGTGGAGTTATATGGAGTTGATTTAAAGGGTTAGGAATGGTACATACAGCACATTCTCCATCATTATAACAAACTGGCTGGCTCATTCTTTTTAAGGTCTCTCACATGGGTGTCTACAGTCATTTACATGTTTAAGTGTGACCCCACTTTAACAGATCAGATCCATAGCCACAGGCAAGGTGGCGGGAAAACCACATCCTCATCCCTGTAGCAAATACGACTTTAATCAAGTCACTTTATAATACCACTGGGTACTTCTACTCTTGTGTTTATCTAGGTCCCCTCTTCTCATTCTCCCAGTTCCTTGGAGAATAGTGCCTTTCCTGTCCCTCCCTACTCCATCTTCTTCAGGTACTAACATTCTAATTTCCATGTGTTTTCCAGGTTACCCTCATCGAGGTCTCAAAAAAGTTTCAGTCTTCCTGGATCTGGAGTGTTCTATTTACTGTCAGACCTTCCTTCCCACCTGTAAGCCTTCTATTACCTCTTGCTAGATTCTTAGTTGTCACCTCCCCACTAGCCGAGACCTTTCCTGCTTGCTCTCCTGGAACCTCCTCTGGACTATATGCCAGCCCTGATGTGGGAATATATCTGTGTCTACTTTTCTAGATGCTGAATATCTTTTATCTGATCAATATACTGACAATTGAGCCCCAGTGAAACCACATTAGCCACATCTACAGTGCTACAAAGTGATTACTTATGTTTAACACTTTGACCTAGATACACTACTTGAATCATAGGTATATGAAAAGTATAAACTTAATTAAGTTCACAAAAACTTAATTACATCAAATTTTCTCTAGTTACCAGGAATATAAATTAATCAATATTAGAAAGATTTTCAATGCAAGGAATAAAACAAGAGGTATCAAACTAATACTAATTTAACCAATTAATCATAACACCCATTGCACTCAAACATTTTATTGTCAGCAATCAGTTATAACACCACTCCAAACAAAGTATGTAGGTTTTCATATAGATATCAATATACATATCACCACTGTTTCTATCCCAAATGTGGTTAACAGACTTCCACAATTGCTGTTCTGGAAATTTTTTTTTTTGGCTCATTTCTGCTCATAAAAATTTGATATGTAGGACAATATAATTTTAACATCAATTTTCGCTGCGAAGAGACATAACGAGAATCTGGAAGAGATCCTCCGCTCACAGGGCTTGAAGGACATATTCTGAGTCCAGATTCAATTTTGAGCACAAGTCTCACAATTTACTGTAAGCACCAAAAGTTTTCAAATTTTTACTTTATTTTTTGACATATTTAAAAATTTGAATAACTGTACTTTCACTTCCAATCAAGACAGGTAACCAGGACCAGATATACTCACTATCATTAGACAACTAAGAAACGAGTCTAAATATATTTTAGACATCAAAAAACAAAGAGTGTGAGAAAGATCTCTGAGAAATGGGAAACAAACTAAGTGAGCCCCAGGATGTCCCCACTTACTGCTTGCAGAGTGTTTCCTGGCCACCGTGCTGGGAGTCTGAAGGTCTTCCTGTGCTGAGGAGACGGAGTTGAGAATTCAGAGGCAAAGGTGGATGGAATTTGCAGAGCAAAATACTGGATAGGAAAGAGTTGCACAGAGAGAGGAGAATGACCAAGAGAGTTGCACAGAGAGGGTGAGAGAGAAAGAGAAAGAGAGATCCAGAGATTGGTAGAGGGCTTCAGCTGGGTACTGATGAGCACCTGTGTGTGAGGAAGCCGCCTGAGCAGGGAGAGAACTAGTAGCAAGGAGCAAGCAGGAGAACCTCCAGAGCTCACACAAGGTGGGAAGTAGTTCATATCCCCACGAGCCAAAATATGGAGAAAAATCATAATAAAATAGGCATTCGGTAGAGTATTTGGAAGAGTATTGCCCCAGTAGTGAGGAATATTTTGTCCTAAATTTAATACTCTGGTCTCACCTAACAAAGCTTAAAAGGAGCAACTTTAGAGATCAAACTGTTTCCAAGTGACTTAACTGCAACCCAGAAGAAAGCTTAAGAATATTTAAAAGAAAACAAAAATATCAGCACTGAACAACATGAAATTCACATCTGTCATCCAGTCAAAAATTACAGATATACAAAGAAGTGGGGAAATACAACCCATAAAGAAGGAAAAAATAATCAATAGAAACAGCCTCCAAAGTACAATGCAGCATAGGTGATAGAATTAGTAAAAAAGGACATTAAAACAGATATTGTAGCTATATGCCATATGGTCAAAATCTGAATAACTTAATTACTCTTGGCAATAATACTGCTCATTGAGTTTTAAAATATGGCTATCTACAATATGAAAGCATTCTTATTTTGTTGTTTTTGTTACAGAAAATTTCAGGGATTATAGTGCCTATATACTTCAGTTATTTTTTTTCCTTTTTTTAACAAGAACATTGTTCTGTATTGCATAGGCTAGGAAGTTAAAATATTTCTGTCTGCTGAATTCAAAAGAAAAAATTTGTTGCTGCTTGGACTCAATTCTCTACTTATATCATTGTTTTACAGAGCTACCAGTGTCAAAGCACATTGGAATTTTTGAAAACATTAAAAGCATGAATCAGTCAAAATGACTATTGTATAGTAGAATTTACTTAAAAGCCAAGGAGTAAGTAGAAGAAGAAAAGAGAAAGTCAGAAATCATATCATACTGCCATGCTTAGCAGACCGGAAACACATTCATGGCCATGGTGTCCGTCAATAAAAATGATGGCATATCCTGAATTACAGCCAGGTCTAATGAGCCTTGAGGTGAGTATCATGCATACTTAAGCAATGAATTACACCCACTCCAGGTATCTAGAGTATTCTTCATTTTATTTCCTGGCTCACAAAATAATCTCCCCACAGCTGGCCAAATTACTCAAACCTTAAAGTAGCTCCCACATGGGTCCCAGTCTAGCTCCTTCAGCTACCTCAGAAAGAGCTCAATGGGGGAATGAGTAGTGCTGGGAGGAATGCAGCCTATGCTGCCCAACTTTTTACTACTACAACTTTTTATACCCCAACATCTGTCAGTAGTACAGTCAAACAAGGCACAGACATAAGGAAGTGGTGATAATTTTTATCATTGACTTGTCCTCACTCTTACTCCTCTCTCCCTATTGATTTCATGAGCTCATCCCAAATCACTGTATGGACCTCTGATAGGTAACTCGTCTTTAGATGTCAGTTTCATTGTGTCACTCAGAACTGTAATGGTCTTCTGTTACTTTAAAATATCATGTCGGAATTCATGTTTCTTGTAATTAAGGTCATTAAATATGTGGCCTGATTCTCCTTTAAAAGTATCTTAGACTCAGCAGTCAAGCTTTCTAAGTGCCAATCTTGGCTTCACTATTCTTTGGCTGTGTGACCTTAGGTACGAAGCCCCAGCTTCCTCATCAGTAAAATGGAGATGAAAATGGTGCTATCTACTTCACAGATTTTTGGTTAAGGAAGAAGAGAGAGAATTTATGTAGGACACTTAGCATTGTCAGCATTTTATAAATGATAGCTATTTTTACATATTCAAATATATTTACCTGTCTTTCAGAACAGGAACATTCTTTCTCCCAATAGGGATATTTATTACAGCCTGCTCATCAACACAGACACACACACACACAAACACACACTCATTCCTATCTCTGTTTGTTCTCATGCTCATCTTTTTCTAAATCTGTGCCACTTCTTGGTTAATCTATCCATGCTTTAAGAATCACCACAAGTCCCTCCTGAATTATTAAAGCTTCCGAACTACTCTAAACCCCCGTTATAACTCTGTGTTTTTTTTGAAATGCAAGTGATTATATTCTCTAGTAAAGCAATTTTTACATACTGATTTTTAATAAAAAACATATTTGATATCTTTTCATGTAATGTATTTTGTCTCCCCAATAATAATCCGAGATCCATAATGACAAAGAACTATGGCTATGTTTTTCACAGATGATTCTTTCCCCTTTGGTAGATATTGCAATGTTCAACTCAGGAAATCATTATTTATTGATTTATTAAATGCAAGACAAAATTTCAAAAAACATGAACAATTTTTAATGAGTTTATATGGTAAGAAATGGACTTAAAGATGTCGAAGAGGGCAAGGTATGAATTTGGCCTGCATGACATACAAAGAAGAAAGATGCAAGAAATGAAAATATAGTACATTTGGTGTTTTCTCTTCTATGTCTGAAGTTTGAAAATGAGATATAATAACTTTCTCTCTCACAGTGTTTTGGTTTTCATTTCTCAGCTTTAATTCTAATACTCTCTGCATACCAGAGATGCGTATTTAAGCAGTTCTTTCATTGCCCGGCCCTAGAAGTAAAAATGCATTAGTCAGTAAGCAGTCAGCTACAAAAGTAAATTAAAATTTTAAAAAGCCTCTGAATTGAGGGATAAGATAAAGAAAAATTTTCTGAATTTTGAAATCTAACAAAAATCAACAGTTGATGAATATCAACATGGCAGAATTAAATTACAATGGGAAAGATTTTGTATTTTTGGGTGGGGGCTAGAAAAGAACCTACCATATCCAATCAAGAATACATAGCATTTCTTTAAAACAACATACATAATTATTGATTTGGTGTTAGAGAAAGCTGTTGCCAAGTCAATCATACTGTAATATAACAGCCTGAAATATGGTATCTTAAATCCATAATCCTGCACAAATTCTAAAACTAGAGAGTCATAAAGCAGTAAGTTATCAGATTTTATTCAGTTATCTCCAGAAGAGGATGCTTCTTCTAACCCTCAAGGAGCAATAGGTGTCATTGAGGTTGAGATATTTGCAAATTGAAAAAGTGAAGAGCATCCACTAACCTGGCTTGTTGGAAATGTGTCCCAAGAATGTCTATGACCTTTGTTCCATTTTGATGCTGAGTGATCAACATTCTGATGTCTAATTTGATTTCCTAAATGAGTTCAACAAACAGGCTAAAAATTGGAGGTTCTGTGAACATATGGTCAGTTGGCTATTGTACAAGATTTTGAATTTCATGTACAGTCATAATGTGATATATGGCTGAAAATCAGCTTCTTATGACTCTAGTTATTATGGTTCAACACCAAGACTGAGCTCACATGTGGGAGAAATAATAAAATTGTATCTTAAAGTTCAGAGCTAGAGTCTAGTCCCAAAACCTAGTGACCCATCAGGAGCTCCAGCAATGCTGAACATATGACTGACTTTGTTCTTTGGATCACAATGACGATTCTCTCCCTCTGCCAGGAATACCCTTTCCTGCCTCATGGCCTGATTTACACTCAACAACTCCAGTTAGCTTTCTTTGGCCTATTTCCCCAATCTCCCCACCCCCATACTCCTGCAATTAGGTGCTTTTACCTGGTACTCTTTGGAAACATTGTTGGTACTGCACCTGTGTATTATTTTTAAGTGATCCAATTATTTGTCTGCTTAACTGCAGTGTTCTTTAAATGAAAGTTGGGCCTTATTTGTCTTTAAATTCTCAGTGCCTTGCATGGTGCTTAATACCTGGAGAGCCCTCAATACACTTTCAGTTTAAAAACATTTTGTTATAAGCTCCTATATGTGGGAAACAATAGTCTTTTCTATGTAAATACTTTTACAGATATTTGAATTAAATTTCTTACTAGAGCTTGACTTTCATAACATTTGCATAAATGACAGTTCCAAATATGGGGTGATTCTTGGGTCAACAAATGGTTATATTTCTCAGTAAATATATTTTAAAATGCATATTTTATATGACACTTATACAGTATGTTTTGTGCACAAAGAATTATTCTAAGTGCTTTATAAATATTAACTTGAATTATCCTCATATCAAATCTGTGAAAGAGGTGATTTTACTACCCCCACCTACTACTGGGGAAATGGAAATACACAGAAATTATTTAATATGTAACTTGGCCAAGATTGCTCAGCTAATAAGGGCAAGAATCAGGACTTGAATCCAGGCAACCTGGCTCACAGCCTTGGCTGCCCCTGCAGCTCTAATGGATTTGCCAGTAAGTCTCCATCCACAAAATGAGTGGGCATATTTGTATGCAGAAGCCTTGATATATATATAGGTCATTTCCTCCCTTTTCCCCTTGTCTAGTCCTCTTAAACAGATGTCTTTTAAACTTCACACGTTAGACAACTATTTTATTGAATTACTTGCCTCTAAGGAGCCTGACCTATTTTACAAAAGGAAAAATAAAAAACAAAAATAAAAACAAGAGCTCAGTAGTCCTCACCAAATCCATTGAGGACTACACATGCTAAGAAAAGGAAATATTTTTAAATGGGTATTAGCTAAGTCTTACTCCTTTAGGACAAGACTGAATAATGATTTCATTCTGCCCTGAGAATGAAAAAAAAAAAAATGTTCTTGTAAGTCTTGGAAAGGAAGCAAAAGATCTAAGGGCTTTCAATAAAAACCTTCCATTTCCTTTTTTTTTTTTTGAAATTCAAATCCTGCGATGATTAGCTGCAGCTGACCTTAACTCTTTACTGTGCTTAAGGAGACTTATATTATAAAAATCAGAAATCAAATAAATTAGGCTCTCCTTTCAGATCAACACTTTAAATTGCAGCTGGAAGAAACCATCTATAGACTAGTTAGCCCCGAAAAGCTTTTTTTCAGAGGCATATTTGACAAAAGGAGTGGGTTTCCTCTGCTGGGACTGCAATCCAGTCATAAAGGAGAAAAGCAATAAAAAGAAAGTTAGCAAGACTAATTGAAAACTGTATAATAAAAGTAATGTTATCAATTACATTATTGTGTTCTTAAAAGGATCAATAGGGGTCAAAGAAAAAATAGTTTGCCAGTTTAGTAAATTGATCAGGAAAACTCAGGAGACTAACTTGGAAAACTCTATCTCTAGCATGTGTAAGGAACAAATTGTATGCTCGAATAAGCCCTTATCTTGTCTATTGGAAAATGAGAAAATTCCTGTTACCAAAGAAGATTGGGAGGGACTTCTGATTTGCAACGTTGGAGTAGTAGGGACCAGATTTACCCTCTAACCTGGAGCAACAGCAACAAAAAAAGGCAAAATGTATAAAACAATGGTTTTGAAGATACTAGACTTCCGGCAACAAAATACAGTGACCACTGAGAGACAGGAAATGAATGGGGTGAGGCTTATAACTGCCCTATTGTATTTACAGAAATTCCAGATCACAGAGCAGAGAGGGAGAAACCAAGTGGAGTTCAGCTGACTCTCTAAATTGGGGAGAAGAAGGCAGTTAGAATTATTGGAAGAGAGTACTGGAGAGCAGAAAGATACACAGAGAAAAAACCCTGGATATTTGCAAAGAGTCCCCTCCAGTATTCAGCTGTCTCCTACTGTTCATTGTATGAATGCAGGGAAACTACACTTGACCAGGAAAATAACTATCCAAA
Source organism: Macaca mulatta (assembly GCF_049350105.2). Classification (NCBI taxonomy): domain Eukaryota; kingdom Metazoa; phylum Chordata; class Mammalia; order Primates; family Cercopithecidae; genus Macaca; species Macaca mulatta. Next base: position 114,019,896 of record NC_133409.1, read on the forward strand.
AGGATTGGTGGTAACAGTTCATGTACAGAAATACAGTTACCACGTCTGGTGCTCCTCTTCTGTTTAGATCACCCACTCATATTTCTACCTGGTACCATCTTCCTTATTCCTGAAGGAGTTTATGTAACATTTCTGGTAGTGAGGGTCTGCAGGTGATGAATTATTTTAGCTTTCGTAGGTCTGAAGAGGACTTTATTTTGTCTCCATTTTGAATACTGGGTATAGAATTCCAGAGTTTTATTGTTGTTGTTGTTTTGTTTTCTGTCTTCCAGTATTTTAAAAATGTTGTGTTACTGTCTTCTTGCTTCCATTGCTTCTGATGACATATTGATGTCAAACTTACATTTGTCACTCTATATTGTGTATGTGTGTATGTGTGTGTGTGTGTGTGTGTGTGTGTGTGTGTGTGTGTGTGTGTGTCTTTATTCTCTGGTTGCTTTTAAGATTCTTCTCTTTATCTCTGGCTTTGAGCAACTTGATTGTGATGTGCCTTGATGTAGTCTTTGTTTCTTGTGTTTCAAGTTGATTGAACTTCTTGGAAAACCATGTCAGTTTATGGTTTTCAACAAATTTGGAAAAATTTTGGCCATTTTTCTTCAAATACTTTTGATCTCTCTGTTTTCCTCACATACAGGGATTTTGTTTGAAGTTGTCCCACAACTCGCTGATGCTCAGATGATTTTTTAAAAATTATTATTTTTTCTGTGTGTTATTTTGGTTAGTTAATATTGCTATACCTTTAAGATCATCAATCTTTTCTTCTACAATGTGTAATCTGCCATAATGCCATCCCACTGTATATTTTTTATCTCCCATTTTGTAGTTTTCTTCTCTAGACATTTGATTTGGGTGTTTTTCTTTATATTACCTATGTTTTTGCTTAACTTATAAACATATTAAATAAAGTTATAATAGCTATTTTAATGTTCTTATATGAAAATTTTAACATCAGTTCTGGGTCAATTTGAGAGATTCATTTTTTTCTCATCATAGGTCCTATTTTATTCCTTCTTGGCATGATCAGTAATTATTAGTCTCAAGAATTATGAATTTTACCTTGTTTGTTGCTGGATATTTTTGTATTCCTATAACTAGTACTTAAGGTTTTTTTTTCTCCTGTGGTGCAGTTAAGTTACTTGGAAACAGTTTGATCCCCTTGGGCCTTGATTTTTATATTTCTTAGGTGGGACCAGGGCATATTTAGTTTAGAGCTAATTATTCTCTAATGCTATGTGGATTATGAGACTGTCTAGTCTGTCTAGTGTGAACAAACACAATTTAGGGTCTGATATGAGCTACATGAACTGTTACAGCTAAACCTTTTGGACAGTTCTTTTTCTGGCCTGGCATAGTTTTCTCACATTCATGCACTAAACAATACTCAGTCGAAAACTGTAGGGGACCGTTTGCAAATACCTCGAGTTCTCTCCCTATGTATCTTTCTGTTTTCTTCTAAGACATTTCTGTGTCTTCTAAGAATTCTAAGTGCTTTGCTCTTCTAGTTGAGAAAATCTGCTGGGCTCCACTTGGTTTCTCCCTCCCTGCCCAAGATCTGGAATTTCTGTCAAGGCAGTAAACTGCGGAAATCATAAGGTTCACCTCATTTTACTTTCTCTCGATGGTCACTACATTTTGTTGCCTGAAGTCCAGTATCTTAAAAAACATTGTTTTGTATATTTTTGCCTTTTGTTGTTGTTGTTTCAGGTTAGAGGGTAAATCTGGTCCTTACTACTCCAATGCTGCAAATCAGAAATCCCTTCCAATCTTCTTTTGAATTAAGAACGTCCTCATTTTATAACAGAAAAGATAAGAGCTCATTTAGGAAGTTTGTTTCTTACACATTTACTTGCAAAAGGCACTATTTTCCAAGTTAAAGCACTATTTTCCTAAAGTGCTTTCCTGACCAATTTTCCAAATACCTCACATTATTTTCAAATATTAATTCAAAATGAATCATAGACGTAAATGTAAAACCTATAAATATAAAACTTCAAAGAGAAAACATGCAAAATCTTTGATACCTGGGATTAGGCAAAGAGTGACTACACTGAACTCCAAAAGCCAAATCTCTAAAACCAAAATTAATAAATTGGACTTCATCATAATTAAAGTATCCTCTTCCAAAAGCTCTGTTAAGAAAATTAAAAGACAAGTCACAGATCAGGAGAAAATATTTTCAAATTATGTATCTAATAAAAAGCTTGTATTCAGAATACATAAAGAAGGTCTACAACTCAATAATAATAAGATAAGCAACCAAATTAAAATAAAAGCAAAAAATTTGAATCAACATTTTGCCAAATAATATATGCAAATGGATAATTAGCATGTAAAAAGATGTTCAAAATCATTAGTCATTAGAAAAATAAAAATTAAAACCACATAAGATACCACTATGTATTGACTAGAATGGTTATAATCAAAAAGACTGACAATGCTGAGTGTTGGCAAAGATGTGAAAAAACTGGCAACTTCATGCATTGCTGGTGGAAATGTAAAATGATACAGTTACTTGAAAAAATAATATGGCAATTTTTAAAAATATTAAACATGAACTTACTGTAAATTTCAGTAATTCTACTCCAAAGTGCCTACCTACCCAAGAGAAATGAAAACTTACATCCACACAGTTGTATGTGAATCTTCACAACATCATTATTCATAGTAGTTAAAAACTGAAAACAATTCAATGCCCATAAAGTAGTGAATGTATCAACAAAATGTATATATTCATACCACACAATACTGTTCAGGAATTAAAATGAAAGAAACACTGATAAATGTGATAACATGGATGATTCTCAAAAATATTATGCTAAGTAGAGGGAGTCATACTATAAAGACTACAGATTGCATAATTTCACTTATCTGAAATTTCCAGTAACAGCAAGTCTATAAAAGCGGTAAGCAAATCAGTGGTTTCCTGGGGCTGAGGAACAAGGAGTGGTTACAAATGTGTTTGAAGGATATTTTGGGGATGGTAGGAGGTTCTAAAACTAGATGAGTGCACAATTCTATAAATGTACTAAAAATCATTTGTCACTTACAAAGCATGAATTTGATTGCATGTAAGTTATAACTTAATAAGACTGTTATTTTCCCTCCATTTATTGTCAATAAACCAACAACAAAGGTAAATTTAATGAGTCTATATTTAATATTTTTTTCCAAAGTAATGAGATTTTATCAAGAAATTAAAAATCTGGGCTCTTTTTTTTGTTTGGGGAGGGATATAAATTATTGATTTTTTTCTAGAAAACAAAACTATAAGCAAAAAACAGGCAAGGCAAATTGCTAATCTTCAGCAATTATTCATTAATATATATTTGTTAAATTAGTCAGAGAGCTATCACAATCCTATAATGTATATAGACAAAATATATTTAATTCATTTCATAAGTTGAAGAAACCTAAGGCCGCATTAAGTTCAAATGGTTTGTCAAAAGTCATGAGATCTCTAATTGGAAGAAAATTGTAATTTTCCTTATAATAACTACTCACTTATGTTTGAATTTTCCTCCACAACTCTCCAAGAGCTTGTCAAATCCCTGCTGAAAGATCCTTCATACCAGAGAACGTGTTATCCTAAATAGGAAAAGTTTTCTTCTTTACAAAGGACAGGCATCTAGAAAGACCAAACATGAACTCTGTAGATTCCCTCCACAACATGAAACTAACTGGTAGAAAGAGGTCTCTACCAATATCCCGATATCCTGGCTTCCACGAATTCACACATGTTCACTATACAAATATTGTATATAAAAAAAATCAGTGGACACAATCTGGATCTTAGAGTCCCAATTCTCCATTAAATACAAGTTCCTTGAGAACTTATATCAGGGTTGATCATATTCACCATTGTATGCCTAGAGCCCATCACAGTGCCTGATAATTTAAGCACTCAGTCAGTAATTTTGAACGAAACTTAGATTTTTATAATACAAAACATGCATATGTAAATCACCTGAAAATTTTTCTAATGTCCCTATTCCATAAATGTATTTATTTTATGCTGCTTTTTGCAGAGATGAGTATCTTGTCTTGTTATATGTGGCATATAAACAAAATGTGGATATGTGTTAGAGTGGTTAAGGCATGAACTATATGATAAAAGTAATGATTTTACTGATATGGCTATGAATGAGTCTGAAACTTGCCACTTTCAAAGTGAGCTTTGTTAAAAATTACTTTTATTAGAAAACAATCCTGAGATAGTGTTTATCACCATACTTAGACTCCAAATTATCAGAAGGCTTAAATCATGAGAAGTTTCATTTTGAACTATATAGTGAAAACAACAGTCATAGTAACAATCAACATGTGATCCTGAGAGTGCCCTCTAAGTTATTAAAGAATAATAGCTTCCATTGTTACACATAGAGAAAGAATAAGTTGCCATTTTAAAAAATCCACAATTTTAGAAGTCAGGAGACCTACACTGAAATCTGGCTCATTTTAGCTGTGGTGAACTCATGCAACAACCTCTCTTTGCTTATCTAAAAACAAGAGGATTATAATTGCCACAATCTATGCATGATGAGGTAGTTGTGAAGCTCAAACAAGATAGTGGATATGAAAGTGATTGGGAAACTCTGAAGTACTTATCAAAAGTGAGAGATATGTATTAAGTTGCTAAAAAAGTTATCCATGTTTATTACATTGTATAATTCTTCAATAATCCAAATATTCAGTTCCCTGAGATTAGCAAGTTTGTTCTATTTTTTCATGCTATCAATTTTACAAATGAATGTCACTACTCAGTGTGACAAAGTCCATGCCTTAAACATTGGAACAAGTACCTTATGCCAAGAAAGCATAATGCATTCTTTGCTTGTAATAATCACTTAAGAAAAATATTTATTTGAAGAGATACTCTCAGATATCCTTCAATTATCATTTAAAGAAGATTAATTCTATGACAATGTTTACAAATTATCTACATATTCATTAATTTTTTTACTTAAAATTTGGCATGCATGGCTCCTTTAAATTGGTGGTTTTTAAATGGGTTTCTTAAAATTCTTGAACACTGGGCCGGGCGCGGTGGCTCAAGCCTGTAATCCCAGCACTTTGGGAGGCCGAGACGGGCGGATCACGAGGTCAGGAGATTGAGACCATCCTGGCTAACCCGGTGAAACCCCGTGTCTACTAAAAAATACCAAAAAAAAAAAAAAACAAAAAAAAAACTAGCCGGGCGAGGTGGCGGGCGCCTGTAGTCCCAGCTACTCGGGAGGCTGAGGCAGGAGAATGGCGTAAACCCGGGGGGCGGAGCTTGCAGTGAGCCGAGATCGCGCCACGGCACTCCAGCCTGGGAGACACAGTGAGACTCCGTCTCAAAAAAAAAAAAAAAAAAAAAATTCTTGAACACCTTTTGCAATCTCATATAAGTGAGAAAGTCATATCCAATAAAGAGCACATAGGAACACACATTTGAAATTCTGTGGATAATGTATCAGTAATTCACAGACCTCGTGTGCCCTAACAATTGATCTATAGTTCACAGACCCAGGTTAAGAAATTCTGTTTTAAATTTGTGTGAGCATTCTTAAATAGCATAGTTAAATGCTATATAATAAATTCAGTCTCTTATTTTCTTTTTTGATTGTTTAAATAACAGTTTTCTGCATTTGCAAATTTAAAGCCTTTATTCTGACTTTATTCTGACTTAATTTGTCTACCCAGCAAATAAACAAACACTAAGTCATTATTCAATATGAGATAGCATTTTTAAGAGTAATGAGGTGGAAAATTAATTAAATGTGGCTGAAAATTATAAATTATTTAACTAAACACTGTAGGGTAGGGATAGGTGGTCTTTCTGAAAGCCCTTTACTTTTTGCAAAATTATTCCTGGAACTCAAAACAGCAATCACACAAATGTTCCAGGAACTTAGGCCAAAGCCTTTCTCTCATTTCTTTGGATATTAGCAATGCTGCTGTTTCCAAATAGACTGTGCAATTCCCATATATATTGTGTGTTATACATTAAATCTGATAAGTATATTTATGGACATATCCATGAACCCCAGACCCTCTTTTCTAGGCCCTGCCAGGAATTTGACTCTCTCCTACAATAGTGCTGATTAAAATCTTGCCTACCAAACAACCCAATTCAGTGTGCACTGGGTTATTTTCCATGAAAGTAAAAGCATAGTTTTAAGAAAAAAAAGTGTCTTAGTTCTCAACCATTTGTATACAGATATAATCACCAGCATAACTGAGGCTTTTCCCAGGATTATTCAGAAAATTAATCCACATATAGCTGTTTGGTTTTGGTTTTGGTTTAGAAAGATATACTGTATGGAAAACAGATTCTTTAATCTTTTTTATAGTTCTAGTCTGCTAAAATTCTCATAGTTAACTACAATCAGATTCTTTTTTTTCATTTGGAGAGAACTGTTACACATGACCCACTAGCAAAATCCATTTTTAGCATAAAATTGATATCTATTTATGTTGTAACAGATTGTGTAATCACTGGATCTAAAACACTCAGCAGTCTGCCTACATTTAAGAGGCAAGTATCCGTATCTCACAGGCCGTCTTGCAGATTTTTCTAGGGAGTTGGTTCTCATTTCCATCCTTCATCATCCTTAAAAAAGGATAAAAAATTTTCTTTCCACAAACTAAACATGACCAAAAGTTTTTCTCAGATAACCACATGGCCAAAATATATTCTGTTTTAACCCTAAAGCATTAGCTAGTAAGGCAAAAATCTAGTACTAGATGTCAGGAAGTACTCTGCCTTCTGTCTTTAGAAAAGCCTTCAGTTTTAGTGAAAATAAAGAGAAAGTTGAACTAAGAATTTGGCAGCCAAGGAGATCTGACATCCAAATATTTTTAAAATATTTTAACTTATAGTAGAAACACATTCTTTCTCATCAACCCCATCACCACCCCATTCCTGATGCCAAGTGCGCAATTGTGATGCTATTTTCAAAACAGTTATAGAGAGCGACATTAAGCCCTAAGAGCAAGAAGCAGCATTTTCCAGGTGACGGGGTATCCGTTTCCTCAGGCCATTGGACTAAAATGCTGAGCTTTGCCTCTCAAAGTGTATATGATGTATGCTTTGGTGCAATTGGGAAACTTCAGATAAGTGGCAGAAGAGAAACCTGTCTCTCATGGCCCACCTGGTGTTTAAGCAGCCAGCTGTGAAAACTCAGTTAGAAAAAAATGTCAAGAAGGACCTTTTTGTTACCATTCTTTCACTCCTCTCATCTGGTTGGCCTGCCTTCTCTCCTTCATGAAAACCTAGCACCTTTAGGTTCACTGTACCTGCACCACTACATAATCTGCAAAGCAAATGCCAATGAAGGGCTATAAGGATGCCTTTGATGTCTGTAAAGGGGGCTTACCACATCTGCTCTCTTCACCATATATCTGGCCTCTAATATCCAACCTTCCATACCAGATGCTCAGTCAATCCTGGCTGCAGGAATTGAGAAATGTTGACTGAAGACAACTTAACGGCATACATCCTCCCAAGGGCTTATGTGATTGAGCAAGTGCTAGAGCCTCAAACTGAAGTAATCAAGACTAGAAAATAGATGTCCATGACCAGTCAGCCTGAAGGGGGAAGCACAAGTGTCCCTGAAGAACACCAAAAGCCCAAGATCACTCCATATCCCATACATTTAGGATGATTCTGTGTCTTCAGAAGAGGTATCCCCTGCATGTCTTCCATTCCTCAAGTAAGGGCCAAAACAAACACTAGCTCTACCTCCATTTAGTCCCTCTCTCAGGTCAGAGCAAGACCTAGCGGTGGAGCCTGGAAAGCAGGTTGGAAGTCGATAGTGGACACTGAGGAGAACAGCAGTCTGGGAGTTCTTGAAGGAAGTCTGTGTGCTCCTTTCTTCATCACTGAACACCTAGAGAACAGAAAAGAGAACTGACTCTGTTCCTTCTGTGTCCACCATTAATTAAGGGTCTAGATCTAAACATCAATGAATGGAATAAAGTTAGTTAACATTCTTTAGCGTTTAGTATAAGCCCAGTCTTGTTCTAAATGCTTTTCACCCATTAATGTAATATTCACAACAACATCAACAATAGATTTTACTATTACCTGCCCCTCTTCCATTTGATGAAGGAACTGTCCCCAAAATAACACAGCTTTTAGGAAGTGAAGCCAAGAACAAAATAAAAGAAATAATATTTATTGATAGCTCATCATGTAGCAGGGCTTTACATGTAATATCTCACTTAGTTCTCACCACAACCTTGGGAAACAGGCACTATTACTATTGCCATTTTACAAATGTAGAAAATAGGCTTGAAATGATTTTATAACTTGTCCAGACTTTCACAGCTGTAAGTGACAGGGCCAGAATTCAAACCCAAGGATGCAGTTGGATGTATAATTGTTCCAATTTCTATATTTATATGATGGGATTGGAAATCTTCAAAGTATTAAAAGATTGAGACAGTTGTTTGGAGACAGGACAGGAGAAGCTGGAACATTCTTGCCTTTTCTGCTCCAGGAAGCCTGAGAAGATGGGCCAAGCCCTATGGTTAGCAAGAGAAGTAACAAGGGGCATTGAACAGTGAAAAGACTGTTAGGTGGAAGCTAACCCTGGCAGGAGGTGCCATGGAATCTCACAGCCCCTGGAAGGGGGCCTCCCCAAATGTCACCTACTAAGATGGGCAGACAACGGGACACCTTCAGCTGAACTTCTCTTCAGGGAGAGGGAGGGGAGCTGGGAACTCCAGGTCCTTTCTTTCAATATCTTACCCTGGCCCACAATCTTCTATTGTCTATATTTTCATCTCTAACCACACCCCACTTGGATTTTGCTCCCTGGCAGCAAAAGGCATTAGTTATATTTCAGCATTATCTTTAATATTATTTTTCAAATTAGCTGAATTGATAAAGCACCGAACCAAATCAAATTAGCAACTTTTTTCACGAGTATGCTCCCATCGCTAATAGTTACAAGGTTTTAAACTCTTACCCATTAATCCCCAGAGAAATTGTAGTAGGTGGGGAGGAGGACGTTGGGGTCTCTGTTTAGAAAAGGTGTGTTGCATTGTACCTTATTTCTAACTCTCAGCGGTTTTCACATGACCGTGACTCACAGACGTGATGAGGAAATTATGTTAATTAACAAGGTTAAAATTCCAGACTCTGCTCCTAGTGTGATTCATGCTGTATATTACTTGGGGGAAAAAAGGCTAAAAACCAGTATTTTTACACTGCATTGTAATTGTATTTTTGACAGAAGTCTAACACACCAATACCAGAAAGCGGATGCCCCAAACGTGTTCAAAGAGCCAGCCATGTTTTTGAGGATTTAAAAACACTTCGTATTTGAGGACGCTATAAATAAGGGGCTGAGAGGTAGGTCAGTCATGGAGGTTCCATAACGATCCAGGGGTGAAAAATTATTTAGAAGTGCCAATGTTGGGAACATGCTGCAGGTTTTAAACAGAAAATTAGTGAATCATAATCATCAACCAGAGGGGCCAATGGTGGGTTCTTGGAAGTGGAATTAGGGACAAATTCCCCCAGGGTTGAACTTAGCAGAGACTGGCATTAGCCAAGGGTCTAGGCTGCCTGCTCCATCTTGAGGCTGCCCCAAGTCCAGCCTTCCTCCCCATCTCCCAGTCCTCAGCTCCCACCACTAGTCCTCTTGCCCCATGTCTAGTTGATTATGAGAGGTGTGTGGGAAAACTTCACCTTCCTGTTCATACCCAGGAGTGGATGAACAGATCCAGGGATTAGGTGTTTGTTGGCCTCTGTCTTGAATCCTGGCTCCTAACCTCAAACCAAACAAGGCCACAAACCAAATCCAGCCCAGAGCATTGGCCCAGCCATCCATCCACCACCACAGGCCACATCTTCACTAGTTGTGGGAAGTCCTTTCCCAGATTCTCGCTTAAGATTCCGTTCAGGGAGCCCCAATGAGCTGGGTGCGATGCAGTGACCCTTCGCGGAGGCTGGCTTCCACACACTGCAGATAAACAGACCCCTCTCTCTCTCTTTCACCTTGGAGACCCTTTGCCTCTCCATACTCTTCCCCCGCTTCCTCCCTGTCCATCAAGCCCAGGCCTTGAAACTCGCAGTTTTCCCTTTACACTCCACACCTTATTAATACCACTTTATCATTGGCAGGTATGAGGCAGAAGCTTCCTCTCCTAAGGGGTGGTGGAGGGAGGCAGCCCTCTTTGGCCGATAGCCAGCATCTGGCCACACGCAGATGGTCCCACTTAGACCTGGCTGTGGAAGTTACCCCAGGTCTTCTCAGAACCTATGGTTTTATGCATGATTCCTATTTTCTGGAACTGTCTGGCTCTCTCACAACTCCATGCATCTGTCCCTCCCTACTTAGCACATAGAAATACAAATGTTTGTACTTTGTAGACAGACATATGTTTAATAAAGAACTCGAACGCCTAAAAAAAAAAAAAAAAAAAAAAAAAAAAAAAAAAAAAAAAAAAAAGAATTCCGCCGAACTGAACTCTGGTGGAGAGCTGGAAATGGGCCCGCAGTGCCTCCTGCAACTGGTGCTGCCTGTCCTCTGCGCTTTGGGGAGGAGAGCGTGCCTCAGTTCCACCCTGGGAGACCCCAGCTTCCCACGGTCTGCAGGCACAAAATGGAATTCCTTCCATGGGGAACTCTCGCAGGCCTTGCACCTTTCTTCCCTTCTGCCTCTTAGGCTACCGCCGCCGCCACCGCCACTTGCTCCCTTCCCCAAGCTCACTTCGCTGCTTGGGGACCGGAGGCTAAAAAGCTCAGCTGGAAAGCTACAGTGGGGCGGTGACAGCGCGGAGACCCGCTCCGCGAGCGCAGGGTCCTGGGTGAACTGGGAGGGAAGGAGCGCCCGGCTGGCCTCGGTTCCTAGAACGCCCCCGCTGCGCGCGGGGTGCAGTGGGGAGCCGGAGACCCACCAGCGCGCCTGGCTAGCGAGTTGGCGGCTGCTTCAGTTGACGTTGCATGGTCAAGGTGTGGAAACTGGTACCTGCTGCTAAAAGAGACATCGCCATATTCTTCCCATTTGTTTTCTTTTTTGTGTAAAGCTTTTATTTTTAAACAGCCCATTACATATGAAAATTAATTTCGGTCATTGCTGGGATTGAGAGGAAGTAATGTGAAGGGCATAACGTGTTTGAAGATATGTGGCCCTTAATATATATCCCCTTACTTTATTAAAATTTCCTGACACTTGAATACAGTACTAACAATCTGCACGTATTATATGGAACTGTACCATATTGAAAAATAACACACAAATTGCACAAAAATTCTTAAAAACATAATTTTTTTTCTAGTAGCTTTACAGTTTCGGATCTTACATTTAAGTCTTTATTTTCGAGTTGACTTTTGTATATAGTGTGAGATAAGGGCCTAGTACTATTCAGTTTTCCAACATCATTTATTGAAGAGGCTGCCGTTGTACAACATGGGGACTATAGTTAATAATAAAGTATTGTGTACTTGAAAATTGCTGAGAGTGAATTTTAAGTATTCTCAACACAAATTAATAAGTATGTGGGGTAATGCATATGCTAATTAGCTTGATTTAGCCATTTCACAATATATGCATATTTCAAAACATTATGTGTTGTACCATAAATCTATACAGTTCTAATTTGTAAATTAAATTAGAAACAAAAAAATGTATAACAAAGAAACAAAAATGGGAGATTATGTGATTGAAGCCCTTTGCAAAGCTGAAATGTTTCTAAAACTCTCCCAGAATTACTATGTGGTTTGTTTAGCACCCAAAGCGTGTGTTTTAATGCGCTCAGCCACTCCCGGGCCTTGAGAATCAAGCCTGTAATCAAGATCACTGAGCGACTGGCGTCTTCATAGGAAGCAATTGACAGAAGACTCAGGATGAATGGAAGATGGACTCTCCCTGCCTTTCCACACTGAAAATATACTTCAGAGGATTATTTCTGATAACATGAAAATTTCTTATAATTGTAAGGGGGACGTTTTTTGTAGAGCTGAGCACCAAAACAACACAGATTTATGCCTAAACTATATCAATTCTATTAAAATGAACACAATAATTTCAGGTGCTAACATGAATTACTACATACCATGGCTGCTGACTGGGCTTCTTCAGATCTCTCCTGGTTATTCCTGTGTTAAAGACTATGCTCACAAAAATGTGTACAGATGACAGAACATGTAATACTGTAAACAGAAAAATAAGACTGAAAGAATCCAAATGATGTGCCCCAGGGTATTCTGAGAGGAAAATTTAAGGTCAACAGAAGCCGATGTGACAGCTATGAGGATGACCCCTAAGGACTCTTTTTTGTAGTGTTAGTGGGGAGGAAAGCCTAAAAAATCTAAATCAGACCTTGTATCAGCAAAGAAATGCTTCATAAGTTGGAGGAGAGATATAAATTAAACTCTAGTTGACTTCTCTATACAAGGACAGGAATATCACAAGATAGACTCCATCATCAGGTTCTAGATGTTCTATTCTGGGTTGGGGGCTACAGGAGTTTCAAGGTGAGTCCAGGCTCCACAGAGAACCTTCTCTATAACTTTGATCTAATTCCCTCTGGATGCCTTGGATTTTCCTCTCGGAAATTAAAGAAGAGAGCAAAAGATTCCCTGGGCCTGTCTACATCCACCACTCTATCATTCTACAAGTATGCACCAGAGCAAGGGAAGTCTGTCCTAGAAGCCTCACAAGATAACTAGGAGAGTAAATGGTAAACAGGAGCCAGGCCCTGAAAAAAATCAAGAGGTACCAAGTTTTGAGAAGGCCTGTATTTAAGGCATGAAATAAATTCAGCCTGAGTCACAAAGAAGAGTTTTGAAAAAGATAATAAGGAAATAGCTAGGTGCAATGGTTCACACCTGTAATCCCAGCACTTGGGGAGGCTGAGGTGGTCAGATCACCTGAGGTCAGGGGTTCAAGACCATCCTAGCCAGCATGGTGAAACCCCCTCTCTACTAAAAATACAAAAACTAGCCAGGCTTGGTGATGTGCCTGTAATCCCAGCTACTCGGGAGACTGAGGCGGGAGAATGGCTTGAACCCAGGAGGCGGAGGTTGCAGTGAGCAGAGATCCTGCCACTGCACTGCCTGGAGCAATACTCCGTCTCAAAAACAAACAAACAAACAAAACAACAACAACAACAACAACAAACAGAGAGAGAGAGAATAAGGAAACCATGCTTATATCTTATCCACTCAACACGAGGTTAAGTGCCTCCTCACCTGACCAGGATCATTGAGTTGGATAAAGGCAGATGGATTCCCTGCTTTCACCTTTCTTAGCCTGGAGAAATGGAGAAACAGAAGTACAAATGGGAAGCAGATTCAATAAAGTGCAAGCAACGTGGATCTCACTGGGTGGCAAAGTCACGGGAGATATTTATGGATTTCTGATTAGTTCGCCGTGTTTTCTACATTTTTACAACAAGCATGTATTGTTTTTATTTTATACACACACACACACACACATAACCACACACATGCACATATACATATATATATTTCCCTTGGACCATAAAATTTATTGGCAGATCAGGGGAAGAGCAGGGGATAAGGGTACCTTCGTTCCCATCCTCCCACCCAGGAGGCACCCTCCGAAGGACAGCAGAAGCCCCTTAGCCTGCTGCCTCAGAGGACCTTGGAGGCAGAAAGATTATTGTAGTGATCTTCCCGGCCCTCGAGCAGGCTGCGGTAGGTGGCGATCTCCTGCTGCAGCCGCGACTTGTTGTCCGTGAACTGCTGGTACTCCTGATTCTGCCGCTCACTATCAGCTCGCACATCGCCCAGCTGGGCTTCAATACCGTTGATCAGCGACTGGATCTGCGCCAGCTGGGCTCCAACGCGCGCCTCCGTTTCTGCCAGTGTGCCTTCCAAGGTGGCTTTCATGCTCAGCTGTGACTGCAGCTCAAGACCCTGGAGGGTGCGCTGCAGGTCAGTCAACTTGGACAGGCTCATCTGGAGCTGATCCGTGTGGCCAGCGACCTCTCGGTTCAATTCTTCAGTCCGGCTGGTGAACCAGGCTTCAGCATCCTTCCAGTTCTGCTCCGCCATGACCTTGTATTGGCTTCGCATGCCACTCAAGATCCTGGCGAGATCGGTGCCCCGAGCAGAATCCACCTCCACACTGACCTGGCCTCCCACTTGGCCCCTCAGCCCACTGATTTCCTCTTCATGGTTCTTCTTCAGGTAGGCCAGCTCTTCCTTCAGGCCTTCAATCTGCATCTCCAGGTCGGTACTGGCCAGGGTCAGCTCGTCCAGCACCCTGTGCAGGCCGTTGATGTCGGCCTCCACGGTCATGCGCAGAGCCTGCTCCGTGTCAGTCTTGGTTCGGAAGTTATCTGCAGCCAGATGGGCGTTGTCGATCTCCAGGACAATCCTGGAGTTCTCAATGGTGGCACCAAGAAGCTTGTCCTGCAGGTCCTGGATGGTCTTGTAGTAGTGGCTGTAGTCACGGGAGGGCCCGGGACCCTGCTTCTGGTACCAGTCGCGGATCTTCACCTCCAGCTCGCAGTTGGCAGCCTCCAGGGCGCGCACCTTGTCCAGGTAGGAGGCCAGGCGGTCGTTGAGGTTCTGCATAGTGAGCTTCTCGTTGCCCTCCAGCAGCCGGTCGGACGCGGCCAGGACGCCGCTGTAGCCCCCCAAGGAGGACGAGAACAGACACGAAGCGGCGGAGGACACGGAAGCGCCGCGGCCGCCGGCCCCAGTGCATGCTGGGCGCGCAAAAGGCGACCCCTGGCCCCAAACTCACGGAGCCGCCGCCCAGGCCCCCGAAGGACGACTTTGCGGACGACTGGCTGTAGCAGTAGGAAGTCGTGGCGAGGCGGAGCACGGACGGAGTGGCCCTGGTGCCAGAGGCTGAGATTCGCGGGAGGAGCCATAAAAATTTTTTTTTAAATGGCTACTTTACATAAATATCAGATTATATGTTTGTCACTGTCGTACAAGCACTTGATGAGGGAAATGACCGCTCAACAGATGACTATCTGAGGCTGAGGTTAAATGGCTTATTAAGATCACAGAACTGGACCGGCACGGTGGCTCACGCCTGTAATCCAAGCACTTTGGGAGGCCGAGGCGGGCGGATCACGAGGTCAAGAGATCCAGAGCATCCTGACCAACATGGTGAAACTCTATCTCTACTAAAAATACAAAAATTAGCTAGGAGTGGTGGCGCGCGCCTGTAGTCCCAGCTATCCCAGCTAATCGGGAGGCTGAGGCAGGAGAAGGGCTTGAACCCAGGAGGCAGAGGTTGCAGTGATCCGACATCACTTGCCACTGCACTCCAGCCTGGCGACAAAGCGAGACTCTGTTTTTTGGTGGTTTTTTTTTGTTTGTTTGTTTGTTTTTTTTTTTTTTTTGAGACGGAGTCTCGCTCTGTCACCCAGGCTGGAGCGCAGTGGCCAGATCTCAGCTCACTACAAGCTCTGCCTCCCAGGTTTACGCCATTCTCCTGCCTCAGCCTCCCAAATAGCTGGGACTACAGGCACCCGCCACCTCGCCCGGCTAGTTTTTTTGTATTTTTAGTAGAGACGGGGTTTCACCGTGTTAGCCAGGCTGGTCTCGATCTCCTGACCTCGTGATCCGCCCGTCTTGGCCTCCCAAAGTGCTGGGATTACAGGCTTGAGCCACCGTGCCCGGCCTTTTGGTTTTTTTTTAAAGAAAGAAAGAAAAAAAAAAAAGCACAGACCTATAGTGAAGAAGAAAGATGGTGGCACGCACATAACTGCATATTACCAAAAGATTTTTTTGTTTCTTTTCTTTTTCCTTTTTGCAAGACAGCTGGGATTAAAATCTAAGCTTTCTAAGTCTCCGGATCTGTGCCCTTTCCACCAGCTGACAGTGTCTGCTAATAACAATATGCACTCTCAAGGATCAAGATAAGCACGCAATATATTCAGTCACAAAAAAATGAAACGTAAGAAACCTATATATGAAAAACATTTTCATGTCTCACTCTCCCTTTTACTCTGTCACTATGCCTTTTTAATTTTTAATTTCTTTTTATTTATTTTCTGTCTCTATTAAAGGCATACCCTTAAATCGTATTTGGAAAATAAATAAAAGGAAAAATCACATATTCTCATTATACTAAAATGACTACTGTTGATAAGCATGTTAGGTATAGTCAGACTTAAAATATACGTTGAAGCATGTATAAAATTCCCTTTATGTGCCTACAAGTCAAAAGTCATCGGACACACTCTCCAATTATAAGAAGTGCTCTAAATCTAGACGCTTCTCACACAGGCAACTCTGGTTTTCTCTGGGGTGAATAGCAGCATCAACCCCTTCTATCTGTATCCATAAGACAACAAATTTCCTACATTTTCCAATTTTTTCTTCATCTTCTACATCCTCATTTGGGTTATTGTAAAAATTAAAAGAAATTAAATAGGTAAAGTAACCAGTTATGTTTGCTATTAGCAACAGCCTTGACACATTCTCACTTTTTTCAAGAAACCTTCATTTGCAACCCTATGGGGAGTAACCTCTCCCTCTGCTGTTCTGCTGGTATTTTCTTTGTACCTCTAATAAAGCAGAAATGGGGTCTGTCTTGAGTTAGAATTATTTATGCACGTGTCTATTTTCTACCCTGGATTATAGGCCCCTTCTGAGCGGGGATCATATTTTATTCATTGTGTTTTGCCCACATTGGGCAGGGGGCCTTGTACTGTGAGAGCACTTTGCCAAGTGTAAAGCACTATCAACTTGATGATGATTTGTGTCAAGCATATTCTGAATTGTATTGCATTCTTTGTCAGTGAGGGTCATTACTACTCCTCTCCTAGAGCAATGTTTATGAAGTTAGAAGTTAGGAAATTCTCCTTTCAATGAGAGAGCAATACCAGATGTTAGAAATGTGGAGTCCAGATACATCTTCTCATTGTTCTCCCTGGAACAAATCCACTTTCCTGAAGATGGAATTGTCTTTTTGCCTTGGTCGCAATGTAAGTAAATAGAAGTCACCTTTTCTAATGAGACACTTCCTCTTTCATGATTTCTTAGACAAAGGCATGAACACACAAAACGTCCCATTATCTAAGTAACTGAGGCAGTGAAGAGAAAGGAAGTATTGAAGAAAATGCATAGTTTATGACTTCTTTTTCAGTGGTTTGGAAATACTAAGCTATGGAGAAGGGCAAACCATGGAAGGCTATTCCTGTAAATGCCCTCAGCATTCACTTAGTTCAAGTCTTTTGTTCACACCTAAGGAAAATGAAATAGAGAAAAGTGAAGAAACATGCTCAGCACTCATGTGGTGAGAGGAAGAATCTCTGTTCTGAAATGAAATTTAGGTCAACCTATATGAAAAGTGAGGGGTCAATTTGAAATGATTTCAGAGTCTTCTAATTTTAGGCATCATACCTTTCTAATACCAAGGGTTATCTTGCCTTTGCTGCCACAAATCTGACAGAAGGAGAAGCCAGGACAGACAGGGAAACGAAACAGTATCTTTAAATGAAGCTTCAGGAAGTGCTGCTCTGAGGCCTCCCCAGAAGACCTAAAGCTGAAAAGATTCCTGTGGAGAAGGTCACACTGAAACTCAAGTTTCGAGAACATTATGTGTTCCTTTAGGCTGCAGGATCATTGTTGTCCCAGGGTACCTGCAGCTAGTAGGACCAACTGCAAGATGCAAGCAACCTTGATTGCACCTGACATGGGACCAGATCTGTCAGTGATATGAAAATACTGACTTTATCTCCTTCCTCTTTCCACACACTTGTTATTTGCTTTCCATATCAGCTGTGCAGAAATTGGCTCTCTTTAATCACATTCCCATCTCCATTTCATTACCTCCCCATCCCTATCTTCTGCACATCATCACTTGTGCCTCCCTGTTTCTGGTTCCATTGTCGGCCCCACCATCCTTCCCTACATGAATCTAGACACATCCAGATTGATTTCAACATGACCTCTTCATGATACAAAAGGCACAAAGGCAAAAAAAAACAAAAACAAAAACAAAAACAAAAAACAAACAAACAAAAAAAACTTCTGATCCTCCCATCCGTAAGTCACAAATGGCAGAAAATCACATGTCAAAATTAATAAAACACAAATATGCATGGTATCTTATCAGAAAAAGTAAAAAAGTAGAGGGCTGTGGTTAAGAGGGAAGACTCTGAGGCTAGATTCTCTGGTTCAAACCTTGGCTCTGCCACTCTATCACTTAAGTTCTGTGTGTCTCACTTTATCCATCTTTAAAATGAGAATGATGATGGTATCGACTTCAGTAGTTATGGTAGTGGTTTGACTGTATAATAATAAGAACAAAGATAATAGCCACTTAAATGAAATAGAAGTTTGCTTCTCTTCAGTATAGGGGTCCAGAGCTGCTAAGGTGGCACCATGATTCTGTGGAGCTTGACTCCTTGTGTCTTTTTATTCTGCCCTCTCAAAAGGTGGCTTCTGTCTCATGGACCATGATGGCTACTCCAGCTGCCACCAGGATATCTGCATTCTAGCTAGCAGAAGAGGATAAGAAAAAAGGGAACATATCCTCATCTCCTTTAGGAATATGATCCAGAAGTTCCCACATCACTCCTACTCACAGTCCCATTGACCAGAACCTAGTCAGTGGCCACATCTAATTTCAAGGGATGCCACATGCCTTGATAAAACTTTATCACTATAGCAAGAGGGGAGAACAGAAATTGGGGGGAAAACTAGTAATCTCTGTCACCCCAATGATTTAAAGATGTGCGGATTAAAATAATTACATACAAAAACATTTAAAACAGTGCCTAAAACATAGTAAACCTGTGATGATTGTTAGTTATTAAAACAATAACAATACTAGTGAATTACTATTCACTAGTGTTTTCTTACTACTTTTGTACTGTATGTTCATGGATAGTGAGGATCATGCAAAGTATTTAGACCCCTTAACTTAAAAATAACTATGCATTAATATGAAATGTATGTTAGTTTTTTAAAACAAAAATAAATGAAAATAAAAAGAAAAAATAACGTTCATCTAACCTTTCAATTATAAAATTTTGCATAATTATTATGGAACCAGCTTTGAGCAGTAGAATTTTTCTGTGTTATTTTCAGAAAATCTATATGTGTACATCAAGATATTAACTAGGGAAATTAGAAACTGTGGAATTCAAAAAAATCAATGTTTGTACGGGCCTATGATCACTTATGGTTCAAGGCAACTGAGTTTCTTAACAGAAAGAGTTGACAATTACAGAGCTATTTCTTTATAAAACATCAAAAGATTTAATTTGTTGGCCTAGCACTTCTTTAATCCAGAAACACACCCAACAGGGTTCACTAACGACTATGAGTATTTCTGACAGAATAAGGAAAGCCTCCCAATGTAAATGGAATACAAAACTAAAAAAAAAAATGAAAGTAATCTTTTTAAACCAGTAAGTGGCACAACTTTGGCCTGATTCGTTGTGTATAAATTAGACTCCCTTCTCATACAAGAATCTTAGTTTCTTAAGGTTATCTCTAGCTCCTTAGGACAGTACAGAAGTTGATTTTCCTACCTTATGGATTAATTTATATTTTTATACTGTTTGTTACCATGAAACTTCATTAGAGTCTTAGAGAACCTAGGTAGAACAGAGTACTGGTTTTGGAGCCAGACTATCTGGTTGAAATCCTAACTTTACTTACTGGCCGTGTGACCTTAGGCAAGTTACTTAACCACTGTGTACATTAGGTTTGTCATCTGAAAATAGAAACAATAATAGTATGTACCCCATAGAGTAATTATGATGACTAATTAAAATAATATGCACAAAGTTTTTGGAGCAGACGCATTCAGGAAGTGTTGGCTATTTAATTATTAATATTAGCCAAGTCTTCTGAAAGTTTTACAGCATTGCAAATGTTAACCATTTACTTTCAAAAGGCTTTACCAACCACACAATTCTTTTATATCCACTGTCTCATTTCGTCTTCGCTACTTTTCTCAATTGGGGTCAGTATCTCCATCTCAAACACAAGAAAACGGAGCCTCATAGACAGGAAATAACTTGTCTAAAGTCACCTGCCCTTCAAACCACAGAGCTGGGGTTCAAGTCTATGATTTGGTGCTCTTACAAATAAGCTTCCCTCTGCTTTAATCAAAGGAACACCAGTGGCGATGATACGGGAACCTTGGGTAATACGGTCCAGGCAGCTCCTTCTGTGGAAATAATCCTGAGCTATGCCATGTGACCATGCCTGTCTGGACACGCCTGATTAGGTCAGGGAGAGATCACAAGACTTGAAGGCAGTGCAAAAGCTCTGCCCAAACAGAGATGACAGACACTTTCTATTCCAATCAGATTTTCTCTTTCAGAAACATGTACATTTTTAGACCTGACATTGGCTTGAGAAAGAGACTCACTCCTGCTCCATAATCTTTATCACTCTCCACCTCAGTTCCTTAAAGTAGACAATTTTATTAATAATGAAAACATAATTTTAATGCCCTTTTCAAACCTCATGCCTGCCTTGAGCCTCAGCCATACAGAAATCCTAAAGATGCCACTAAAAGGAGACTTGAGTAGTTCTTCCCAGAAACTGGAAACATACAAAGGGAGGCCAGGGTGCTCGGGTGGGAATGGTCAGAAAGACGGTCTCGTGGTAATGTGGCTATTGTTGGGCGGCACCAAAGTACAGAGTGTGTTTCTGAGTTATGTTAAACACAAAAGATGAACAAAATCTAACTTCCTAGGGGTTAAAAGTTAACCCAGTCCAGTTTCTGACTCAGTGTCAGATTCTGCCTATCTGGAAACCCATGAATCTTGCTATTTTAAGCTCCACAGGGTCTCCCTTGTTATCGCACAAATAGCCCAAAGTAATTTGATTGAATCTTTGTTTCTTGCCACAAAGCCTAAGACAGAGATATGTAAAATATGCATTAAAAGCTATGCTATGACTTTTTGAAACAAAAGTGTTCTTTATTTTTCATATTAAGCCGTATAGACAGAGACACAAAGGGAGCTGATCTGCAATGAGACAGAAGAATGAGGAAGAAACACAGGAAAAAGATGCAGGGAAGCAGAATCCTTCCTTTCAGCTCGTCTTTCCCTTAAGTTTTCTGACACCCAATGGCCTTATAACAAATTCCATTTGGGGGGCATAAGCTAGCTCAAATCAGATTTCTATAGTTTACTACCAAAAATGACCTAATGCCTATGTTTCTCATCCCAGAAATCTGTGGGGAATTCAACTGGATTCACTCTGGATATGCAATTCAGATATAAATACATAAATTAGCCCCAAACAGGCTATCTGAGAAACCTAGGGAAGCATTAGGTTTCACTGAAAATTCTGAAATTAACTGTAATTGTCTTTGGTTTTGAAAAGATAATCATGCACCCAGTGATATTCAACTAGGATGAGAGACTAGTTGGCAGACAATGTTTTATAAATAATATAATGTTTCTGAGCAAAGAGCACAGTCACCTGGGTTAACAGATAATTGAGACTGGGCACGGTGGCTCACGCCTGTAATCCCAGCACTTTTGGAGGCCAAGGCGGCCCGATTTCTTGAGGTCAGGGGTTCAAGACCAGCCTGGCCAACATGGCAAAACTCCATCTCTACCAAAAATACAAAAATTAGCCAGGCGTGGTGGCACATGCCTGTAACCCCAGATACCCAGGAGGCTGAGGCAGGAGAATCGCTGGAACCCGGGAGATGGAGGCTGCAGTGAGCCAAGATTGCACTATTGCACTCCAGCCTGGGCAACAAGCAAAACAAAAAAGCAAAACAAACAAACAAACAAACAAAAACAGATAACTGAATAGCAGTCTTAAAGATAGATACCTCCAGAGACCCATAGAAATTTAGCTCCTGGGAGTCACTCATTTACATTCCAGAGTGGTGAAGGTGATGAAGTAGAAACCTTCCCCTTCTGTCCCCAGAGAGGATTGGTTCACATTCCAGAGAAAAGGAATCTCTATCTATCTCTCTAACTCTTTCTTTCTCTCCCCAGCAAAGAGGATGTGCAGGCATGCCAGCTGCCCTATGTAAGTTCTGAGTTTCACAGTGTGGTGTTCTCTCTTGTGCCACCTGTGCAGGTATATCTGGCTGTCGCAAAATTGCCACATGGGGAATTGGGGTGTGGAAACTGACAAAAGATGCTCTATTAAGAGAGATAAGAGATCTATTTTCTGATCCAACTAGAGGTCTCATATTTCTGTTAGTGTGTAAATGCATGCACACACACATAAATATGTATATATACACATACATTATGCACATATACAGACATACAGTGGCAGGCTAATTTGTTAGCTTACAAGTATATTAATGTCTCTAACTCTGTTGAGTTTCAAAGTTAACACTACATTCTAGATAGCCCAAGATAGTCCTAGTTTATACCTGTTATCCAGAGTAATTAGTATATCTTCTTTCACTCTCAAAACTGTCCCTGTTTTGAAAGATAAAGTACATAGCCATTCAACATGTAACCCATATAATCTCAAGAAGGATCTTTAGGAAAGTACAATATCACCTAATTTTTTGCAGTATTTGATATTTGGTAATTTACCCCTTTAATTTGCCAATTCAGGTTATTCTGATTACATTGCTAGCGAAATAGTAAAATTGTCCCTTGAGCCTTCTACCTTTTAATTTCTGTAGAACTTGAGGCTAGTGTTGAAGCATACATCATCTTCTGCTTTGATGTATAGTGTATTTCTATACTTTTGTCCCCTATACTTGTCCACAATATATTTCTTCATATATGTGTCCACTGACACTCATAGTGTGGAGTTCCACAAATGAATGATATATCTTTTGGATAAAGTAAATGATTATCCCCAAGTTTAACTGCTTCAAGATTCAGACTGTTTTCAGGTTTACTAAGAATATGATTTACCAATGCCAAAGTTGTTACCACCAACTCTCATCTTGCAGTTTAAACAGGTTTGCTATTGGTTTTCCTCTACAAATGGAAGATCGAGACACAACATTAAATCATTTATACCAGGTTAGTGGCAAAAGGAAAAACAAAATCACAAAATATAGCTAATAGAATTCCTGTTCAGCATTCTATCCTCAGTATGAATACATGTTTCTATGTTATGTGCTTGTTTTGTGGACATCTCTGTGTGGCTGTATTTCATTCATTATAAGACATGCCTATGAAATATTGTGCTGCCTTCAGTCTAATAACACAGCATTAATAATATTTCATTCTTAAGGATCATGTTTTATTTATAAAAGATAGGGGAAAGAAAGCTGAAAGAGATACAGCTAAACAATGGAAATAAGTATGACAG
The DNA here is from genome assembly GCF_049350105.2 of Macaca mulatta. NCBI lineage: Eukaryota > Metazoa > Chordata > Mammalia > Primates > Cercopithecidae > Macaca > Macaca mulatta. Next base: position 114,043,096 of record NC_133409.1, read on the forward strand.
CTAGAGATTTCGGTAAAACTTAATCACAAGCTGGAAAAAAAAAACCCATAAGTAAGAATATCACTGTTGATATTAATAATATATACATACACATATAAAGATAGTTCCAGAATTAGAAATTTTGTTCAGACTTGGGACGGGAATGTGAATGCATTTAATTAAGTTACAATTTTTTTAAGCACCAGAAGGAGCATACTCCTTAAATTTAAAAACTAATGCATATTAAATTTAATTTGATTTAAATTACAAAATTTTCTACAACTGGAAGAGCCTGATTCACCCACAATTTATAAAAATAATGCGTTTTCTTTGCTATTCATTCCCAGACAAAAATGTGAGAATTCTGTGGGAACGCAGGTGAGCAATATTTCCAGAGCCTGTTTAAGTAGGTAGCTGAATGGGTAGCACAGGTTCAGAATTAACAAAGAAAAACCATGTTAAATTTATTCCCACATAGTCTGAAAGAAAACAAACATTTAGTGGCCTAGCCCAACCCCCTTATTGTACGGAAGCAGAATTATGCAATGGATTGGGATAAAGAGCTGCAATTAGAAGTTGAGTGGCCTTAAGTTCACTGGAATGCTGCACCAACTCCACTGTGATGCACGGTAGAGTGTTTCTTCATAGTGTTCCTTATAAAGAAACAGGGAGAAGTGGGAACAACGAAGGGAAAACAAGGGGTGAGAGAGAGAGAGACATGAGCTCATCTATATTCACTGTAATTAATCTACCAAAGCTATTTGTTCTGGTCCCTGAATTCAAATTCAGATAGTCTGAAAAGAGAACCCAAGCTTTTAAACACTCATGCAAAACTACTTTTCCTGAAACATTTAATAATATTAATAAACATATCTTACTTTTCAGTCTATCAGGTTCATGTAATTATATAGTACTGTAATATGTTTGATTTAATGCATAACCATTGGCCTATGGGGTTGGAAATCCAGATCTTCCATTATAGAACTTAGGTCACTGAGACTATGGAATAGAACTAGAGTGAGAGCAGTTTCTGGTAAGCTTCCTCCCCTTTTCCCAGAGGCAGGGAGAGAATTATTCTGTGCAAAGTGCCTTAGGTTCTTTGGAGGACAGCTGCCATAATAATATATATTTATAATCATTTTGGAAATGAATAAGGTAAGGGAATGTTAGCAGCACTAGTAACTGATCCAATTCTGAATTTTGAGGGTAACTGTCTGAACTCTAATTCTTCCTATGTCAGTTTTGGATATTATAAAATACAACCCAATTGTAAAATGTTTCATTATAGCAGTCTTTTTGCTGTGTACCTAGTGGTGTGCAGAGTTTTTCTCTCACTGTAAAACAGAAACCCCATAACCAATAAACACCAACTGTTAACAGGACCCTGCTGTGATGTTTAATATACAAGGGGGAAAAAGGAAGAAGAAAATCTAAACTGCAGCCTTAGGCTGGAAGTCTGTAGTTCAGCCATTTTGCATTTTAACCAGCCTAATATATTAAATATTTAGGCTTAGGGGGTCTGTGAGAGTTCAGACCCAGCTATAATATTGGATTAACAATCAGGAAAAATAACTTACCATCTCAGAAGCGAAATTAAAGTAACAATAAACAGTGTGATTGACTGAATGTTATAAATTTGAGCTATGTTTCAAAGATGTTCATCTTCCCATTGTCAACTCAACTAGTGAGAGTAGTCATCATTTAATGTAATTTATCCAGTAACAACCCAAGAATAAGAAAGCCTAATAAATTGTATAAATGTATTTTATTGATGCACAGCATTTTTACATAACTCTATGTACATAGAAATATGCCTCATTAATCCAGACACCACAATTTAGAGAATGAGTTAATATAGTTACTGAATAGTTTAGAAGTTGCTCAGACATAAGATCTCTGTTAGGATTAATGATGCAGCATTTAAACAAGTCAAGTGCTGAAAAGGAGAGGAAGAAGCTCAATGTCTTAAGATCCTTTTAGTTTGATTTTTGTAACTGGATTACTATTTTGGAATTAAAGTGTTGATAGTGAGGTGTGTTAAAACTCACTGGATAAGAAAGTGTTGGGAAGCCAAATATTAATAGCACAACTATTTGAACCTAATGGAGGTCTGAATCTCAGCTCTGCTCTCCCACTTACCTAGCCAAGCAAGTTATATCTAATGAAATTCTGCCTTTAGTGAACAAATGGGGAGAAATAGTTGCAATTCATTATCTCACTTGTATATGGAATCTAAAAATGTCAAACTTATAGAAGCAGAGAGTAGAATGGTGGTGGCCAAGGGCTGTGGGCGTGGAAAGAGGGGAGATGCTGGTTAAAGGGTACAAAGTCTCAGTTAAGATGAATACATTCTGAAGATCTATTGTATAGTATAGTCACTATAATTCATAATAATGTATTGTATACTTGAAAATTACTAAGAAATTAGATCTTAATAGTTCTCATCACAAAAAAATAGGTATGTGAGATAAAGGTCATGCTAATAAGGTTGATTTGATAATTTCAAAATGTATACAGATCTCAAACCATTATATTGTACATTGTAAATACATACAATTTTTATTTCTCAATTATACTTTAATAAAGCAGGTGGAAAACACTTGGAATGGAGTCTGTTCAAGAAAATCTTGAGGGTATGGTCATCATGTATATGTTCTTGCTAAGACTGATTCCAATAGACACTGATTCATTAAATTACAGAAACCCAAAGTATCCTTGACACTCAGGCATTGATTCCACAAATAAATTCCACTACTGGTCCAAAATGATCCTAAAAGAAGGCTGCCTGTGGGGTAGAAAGGAAAGACCCATGGCTCATAAAGGTCTGGAAAACAATTAATTTTGGCAAGTCTTTGAATATCTCAGAGTTTCATTGTCCTTTATTAATAAAATGGAGATAATAGCAACTCATAGGGTTCTGGGAAGAATTCAATTAAATGAAATAATACTTCAATAAATAGTAACTTTTATTGATAGGCAAAGTATTAAATATTAACATAATTTTAAAAGCAAATACTTGGTATAGATATTTTAATTATAGTCATTTGAATATATCTAAGAAATTGAAATTCAAATAATTTTTTTAAGCTGAAACTAGCATCACTTCTTAATCCATTCCAGCGTCCTTTAATAGTGTTAAAGAAGCTATGTTGCTCTTAATCTTTGCAGGTCAAAATTCAAAGTATAAGTTTTTTGCCTAAAATCACATGGCTAGATTATATCCCACATGTCTTGATTTCTAGTCAATGATCTTTCTGTTATAATGATGGCTTTTATTCCTCTTCTTTTTGTTATCTTTATTCTTCAATAGCAGAATTATTTTTTCAGATGAAATCTTGCCTTGAGTCACAGTACTTAAAACAGAAAAAGTGTAAAGGGATCATTCACCTTTCACCAATGCTTCCTTTTAACAACTTCACACCTTTCATGCCTTTTTTGGGAAACCCTAAGGCTCTGTGAAATACAGGCTGCAAATTGTTGTGTTCTAGACCGCTGCACTGTTTCTAAATGGCTAATTTGGGAGGAGAGGTTAAAAAAGTGAATATTCTTATTTACATTTTAAAGTAATAAATCTGCTTGGGCATTATGCCATATTTTTCAAGGCTTTTCTATTATGAATTATTGAAGAAATTTAGGTTCAAATATTAAACCTTATTACAAGGCTTTTTATTCATGAAGCTTATGTGATAAAATGTGTTCATCTAATTTAGAAGTGAGTACACTTTTTCCTGTTATTTTCTAGCCTTTTTAATACCTTTCATGTCATTTTATTTCTCCCAAAAATGTCAATTAGAATATTATGAGTGTGTGTGTATATATATGTGTGTATATATGTATATATGTGTATATATGTATGTATATATGTGTATATATGTATATATATACACACACACACAGAGAGAGAGAGAGAAAGAGAGAGCTTGCTCTTATATACGTATAAGCAAGCAATAAAGAAAATAAGTGCCTAATACAGTTAGGCTAGTACTAAGCCTTTTATAGTTATTTTCTCACTTGATTCTTGTGTAGCATGAATGTACCTAGGCCTCAAATGCCCATGGATAACAATGAGGCTGTCTGTATTAATGTTAATATCCAATCTTGTTTGCTCTGTGTCCTACCTGCTCAGTGCAGAATTCTTAATCTCTTGAAAACCTCCATTCATGTTTTACTGGATATATAATATGTACAATATGTGTTCATGAACCCACTGAGTGATCACCTGTCATTGGCTTCTTCCCCTCATCTTTCACCAGTGTTGCCTGCCCTCTGCACTGACCTGGATGCCTCTGCCTCCCCGACCTCTGCCTCCACGAAGAGCAGAATCTTCCCAGAATGAAAATGCAACCTAGGCAGGGCGCAGTGGCCCATGTCTGTAATCTCAGCACTTTGGAAGGCAAAGGCAGGTGGATCGCTTGAGGCCAGGATTTGGAGACTAGCCTGGGCAACATAGCAAAACCCCATCTCTACGAAAAATACAAAAATTAGCCAGGTGTGGTGGCACACGCCTGTAAACACAGCTTCTTGGAAGGCTGAGGCATGAGAATTGCTTGGACCTGGGAAGCAGAGGTTACAGTGAACCAAGAGTGCACCACTGCTACACCCCAGCCTGAATGACACAACAAGACTCTGTCTCCCCCACCAAAAAAAGCAACCTATAGAGTAGGAGAAAATATTTGCAGACTATATATCTGATAGGCATTAATCTCCAAAATACATATAAGGAACTCCTATAACTCGATAGCAAAAATAACTAATAACTTGATTTAAAATTGGGCTAAAATCTTGAATAGATATTTCTCCAGAGATATATAAATGGATGACAGATATATAAAAAGATGCTCAATGTTACTATTCATCAGGGAAATGCAAATCAAAACGACAATGATATATCCTCTCACCTCTATCAGGATAGCTATTATCATAAAAACAAAAAACAAAAGTATTGGTAAGAATCTGGAGAAATTGGAAACCTTGCACTCTGTTGGGAGGAATGTAAAATGGTACAGTCACTATGGAAAACAGTATGGAGGTTCCTCAAAAAATTAAAAATAAAACTACCATCCAATCCAGCAATCCCACGACTGGGTATATATCTGAAAGAACTGAAATCAGGATCCCAGTGAGATACCTGCACTCCCATATTCACTGCAGCACTATTTATAATAAGAAAGATGTGGAAACAACCTAAGTGTTTATTGAAATATGAATGAATAAAGAAAATGTGGCATATACACATAATGGGATACTATTCAACCTTAAAAAAAAAAAAAGGCTGGGTGCAGTGGCTCACACCTGTAATCCCAGCACGTTGAGAGGACAAGGTGGGTGGATCACCTGAGGTCGGGAGTTCGAGAACAGCCTGACCAACATGGAGAAACCCCATCTCTACTGAAAATACAAAATTAACCAGGCGTGATGGTGCATGCCTGTAATCCCAGCTACTTGGGAGGCTGAGGCAGGAGAATAGCTTGAACCCAGGAGGGGGAGGTTGTGGTGAGCCGAGATTGTGACTTTGCACTCCAGCCTGGGCAACAAAAGTGAAACTCCGTCTCAAAAAAAAAAAGAAAAAAGAAAAAAAATTCCACAAAATGGACAGCATGGATGAGACTTGAGGACACTATGCTAAGTGAAATAATCCAGTCACAGAAAGATAAATACCATAAGATTCCATTTATATATGGTATCTAGAGTAATCAGACTCATAGAATCAAAGCGTGGAATGTTGGTTACCAGGGGCTGAAGGGAGGATGAAATGGGAAGTTACTAATCAATAGGGTTAAAGTTTCCATTAAACAAGATGAATAAGCTCTAAAGATTCCCAGTACAACATGTATCTCTGACAAATTACAATGTATTGCACACTTAAACATTTGTTAAGAGGGCAGGTCTTATGCTAAGTATTCTTACCACAGTTAAAAAGAAAAGAACCCTCCCAGTTCACCTCTGCTCCTGAGATGGCTCCTGTCATTTGGTAGCATGAAGGGAGTGAGATGAAAGCACCACGGCTCCATTGAGGAATGCTCTGGGGGATGGAACAGCATAGTTAGTTGGAATCTAAAGTATTACAAAGTGTGAGAGAAACTCTTGAGTCAGAACTTTTTCTAATCATTTCCTGAGCTCTGTCCAGAATGACTAGTCCCTTTACAGCACTTCCCATTGCTGAATAAAGTGGATTCATTGTGTTACACTTCTTCTCTCCTTTGTGAATTCTCAGGGCTTCCAAAATCACATCACCAAAATTGTCTTGCTTGTCACACTTTGCCCAAGCCAGCTAAAAATTCTTTGTGTCTGAATCTTGGTTGTGAGCAATGTTCAATAATTTTTGGTTTTGTTTGTTTGGTTTATTGTTTTATTTATTTTATTTTATTTTATTTTATTTTTGCATTTCATATTTGTATTTCCTAAAAGTTTTCTCATTTCAAAGATACAGCAGGATATTTAAATAGATACATAGGGAATAGGGAATATTGCTTAACTCATGACAGACCTAACTCTCAGTTAAAACACAGAACATACTTCTATCAACCTTGGGCGCTGTTATCCCCATTTTACAGAAAAAGATAGGTACAAAGTAATGAAGTAACTTATAAAGCAATATAGCTAGTAAATGACATGGCTGAGATATGAGCCCAAGTAGGCTCTGATCAGAATGCTCATGATTTTTTTCTACTTGTCAATATTTCTCTTTACTATTATGTTGTATTTAGGCTGCTAACTTGCACTAGGAAACAAGTGGAGGGTGTTTGCTATTTAATGAAGGCCCTGTGTGTCAGTAGCTTTAGACCTTACTTACATCATGGTTCTAGCAACAAATTTGCAAGGTACGTTTTGCCATCCCCATTTACTTAGGGGGAGTATCTTGAATCTGGCTCCCCAAAATCAGATTCTGAAATGAAGATTCTTGTGCGAGTGATTTTTGAAGGAAGCACTCCCAACAAAATAGGAAAGAGGGTGAGGGAATCAAGGAAAAGGACAGAAAGAAGCCAGACATGTGTAGGATTTCAGTCGAAGTCCTGCTTCATGAAACCTCATGTGGCAAGAGACCTCTGCAATGGCAGGCAAGACTTTCTAACTCCCACAACTGTCAGTCATCAGCTAAGGACCACGGAGGTGTAAGGATGGGGGCTGGGTGTGAAAATGAACTGGCAGGCTCACAGAAGACAGGGTAAAGGCCCACCAAGATAGTAAAAGGGACACCAGAAGATCTTGCTGGAGCACCACTTTGCACATTGGGAAGTAAAATAACTTGCTATAAAGTTCACAGGGACAGCAGGAATCTGAGCCAAGACTCCATGGCAGACACTTTCTGTAATACCCTACTAATGTTTCCTAATAATAAATTGTATCTCCTGAAAAAGATTATTTGCATTCAGAAAGTTTGAAATGCCAGATAACTATTGACGTCTGTAGATGTTAGATGGGGTTATGCACATCGTGACTATACATTTTGGTTATCCTTGAATTATATAGTTTCAGATAGTTTTTTAAATGATTGTTGAATGAATTATTAAATATATGTTCTAAGGTATTTCACCTTATAAATTCAACCATCAGGAAAAATATTTTAAGGTTGTATGTCTCAATTTGTTTCCTGGCTTTCTCCTGTATTTTTTTTAAATGGCTTTCTTAAGGTAAAATTGACATAAATAAAGTGTGCAATTATAAATATATGGGTGTATTATGAAATCATACCACAATCAAAATAAAGATCATATCTATCACCCCCAAAAGATTCCTCATGCCCTCCTTCCCATTCTGCCTCATACCACCCACCTGTCTCCCATTATCAGGCAACAATGATCTGAATTTGGTTACTGTAGATTAATTCACATTGTCTAGAATGTTATCTATTAATAAATAGAACCACAAGATTTATACTCCATTTGTCTGACTTCTTTCACTCAGCACAATTATTTTCACTCACACAATTCATTCATGGGTGTCCAAACTTTTGTCTTCCCTAGACCACACTGGAAGAATTGTCTTGGGCCACCCATAAAATACACTAACACTGACTATAGCTGATAAGTTTAAAAAAAAAAAAAAAAAAGGTCCGTGTATAATTTTCATGATATCTGCCACCACAGATAAGCAAAAAAGTTCTCACATTCAAAGGGTTGGGCACAGCTGAAAGTTATACTATGTATCTATAGGTTATTCATTATTATTAATGAGTAGTATCCCCCTGGACAATCAGACATGAGCATATTTATTTAATCACATCTGGATGGACATTTCTGTTGTTCCCAGTTTGGAAACATTACAAATAAAGCTGCTATGAACATTTATTTGTACAAAACTCTTTGTTTGAATATATGTTTACATTTCTTTGGGGTAAACACCTAGGAATAGAATGGCTGGATTGTATACTAGGGAATATATTATAATAGATTCCCTTATTCATGGAGGATGTGTTTCAAGACCCCCAGTGGATGCCTGAAACAATGTATAATATCAGACCCTATATATACAGTACTATGTTTTGTTCTATACATGTTTATGATAAAGTTTAATTTATAAATTAGGCACAGTAAGAGATTAACCATAATAATTAATAATATAATAAAATAATACTAAGACAGTAGATCTGATAACTAAGATGGCTACTAAGTGACTGATGGGCAGGTAGTGTATACAGCACACAAATACTGGACAAAGGGGTAATTCATGTCTTAGGTAGAACAGAGCAGAGTGGTACAAGATTTCATCATGCTACTCAGAATGGTGTGCAATTCGTGATTTAAAACTTATGAATTGTTTATTTCTAAAGTTTTCCATTTAATATTTTTGGGCCACAGTTAACTGCAGACAACTGAAACTGTGGGAAACAAAACTGAAGATAAGAGAGAAGTATTGTATCTATTTAACTTTTAAAGAAAGTACCAAATTGTTTTCCAAAATGTTTGCAACTTTTTACATTCCCACCAGCAATGCATGCGTTCTAGTTCTTTCACATACATGCCAACACTTGGTAAGTTTAGTTTGTCTTTTTTATTTTAACCATTCTTAAAGGTTTATAATGGTATCGTGTCATTTTTATTTGCATTTCTCTCATGACCACTGATGGTCAACATCTTTGTTTTTGTGCTTATTTTCCATCCTTGTATCTTGATTACTGAAATGTCTCTTCAAGCATTTTTTCCAATTTTTACATTAGGTTGTTTTCTGTCTTAACACATTTGGAATGTCATAACAAAATACTATAGACTGGGTGGCATATAAACAATAAAAGTTTATTTATTATAGTTCTGGAGGCTGGGAAGTCCAAGATCAAGGCACCAGCAGATTTAGTGGCTGGTGAGGGCCTGCTGCCTAGTTCATGCACGATCATATTCTCCCTGTACCCTCACATGGCAGAAGGGGTGAGGGAGCCCTCCTAAGTGTCTTTTATGAGAGCACTTATCACCTATTGATAAACCATCAAAATAGGGGTTAAGATTTCAAGACATGAGTTGGGAGTAGGTGCACAAACATTCAGCGTATAGCATTTTCTTAACATTGAGTTTGGGAGTTCTTTGTGTAAGCTGGATACAAGATTTTTATTAGATTTGAAAATACTTTCTCAAAATCTGTGGCTTTTTTATTTCATTCTCTTAACAGTATCTTTGAAAAAGCGGTTTTAAATTTAGATGAAGCCAAATTAATTATAGTTTTGCTGTATTATCTTAGCAATCTCTGCCTAACCCAAAGTAACAAATATTTCCTCATACGCTTACTTCTATAAGTTGTTTGGTTTGAGTTTTACATTTAGTTTTATAATCCATTTTGAGTAAACTTTTATATATGTTATGAGATATAAATATAAGTTATTTTTGGGCATATGGATATGGTCTTTTTCAGTATCATTCAGTGCAAAAAATAATCTTTCTCAACTGAATTTTCTCTTCACCTTTGTTGAATAGCCTTTGTTCATACATGTGTGAATCTGTTTTTGAGTTCTCTATTCTTTTCCATTATTCTATTTCCCTCTCTTTATGCCAGTACCACACTGTCTTAATTACTGTAGCTTTATAAGCATTCTTGAAGTCAGGTAATTTTAATTCTATAACTTCCTTCTTTTTCAAGGTTGTTTGGTCTATTCTCAACCCTCTGCATTTTCACATGAATTTTAACGCCAGTTTCTGAACTTCTGCAAAACAAAAGCAAAAACCCCTCTAGCATTTTTATTGAATTGATTCTATAAACCAATTTGGGAGATTTAACATCTTAACAATATTGAGCCTCTGAACTCATAGACGTATTATGTTTCTCTATTTATTTAGGGCTTCTTGAATTTCTCTCAGCTACGTTTTGCCATTTTCAGTATATAGTTCTAGGGCATCTTTTGTCAGATTTATTTCCAGTTATTAAATATTTTGATGCTATTTTAAATGATATTTTAAATTGTAATATCAGATTTTTTATTGCTAGTATACACAATTGATTTTTTTAAGTGATACTGTATCCTGTAACCTTGCCAATAGCATTTATTAGTCCCAGTATTTTTAAAAAATAGATTCCATCTATGTGTTTTGCTTCATATATTTTGAAGTTATTAGATGCATAAAAACATTTTATATTTCTAAGTCTTCCTAAAGAATTGATCCTTTATCATTATGAAATAACTTTCTTTATCCATGAATATATTTATACACAGATTTCAGAGCAAGAGTTTTTCTGATACTAATATATCCATTCCAGTTTTTCTTAATTAATGTTCATATGGTATATGTTTTCTATGCTTTCATTTATGTATTTTTTACCTATTTGTATCTTTATTTTTAAAGGGTTTTTTTTTTTGAAGGCAGCATAGAGCTGGGTCTTGGTTTGTTATCCAGTCCGATAACTGCTGATTTAATTGAAGTATTTAGATAATCTATGTTAAATATTATTATTGATATGGTCAGATTTAAACCTATAATTTTGATATTTGTTTCATATTTATTCCATCTGTTGTTTTATTTTCCTTCCCTTTCTGAATTAATTTAATATTTTAAGTGATTCAATTACATCTCCAATTGGCTTATTAGATCTAGCTCTTTATTTTTTATTTTAGTAGCAGCTATAGGATTTAGAGTATACATCTTTAACTTATCACAGTGTATTTTCAAGTTATATTATACCACTTTGTTATAGTATAAGAATGTTACAGTGGTACATTACTCTAACTCTCATCCTTGTTTTTGTGTTGTCATTGCAATATGTTTTACATTTTCAAATGCTATAAACCCTACACTACTTTGTTATTGTTTTTGTTTTAACAGACAATTATTTTTTGAACAGATTTTTTACAATAGGAAAAAATCTCATACACTTATTCATGCAGTTATAATTTTCAGTCCTTGTTGTTTCTTTTTGTAAATCTATATTTCCATCTGATATATTTCTCCCTCTCACTAAAGGACTTTTTTTGATGCTTCCTATATTGCAGACCTGCTAATGATGAATTTTTTCAGTTTTTAAAAATATTCTATGAAATTTTTATTTCATTTAAGTTTTCAAAGATATTTTTACTATGGAATTTTGAGTTAACATTTTTTCTTATATAACATAAAAATGTTGCTTGCATTGTTGATGAAAATATAATTCTGTCATTCTTTGTTTCTCTTATGTGTCTTTTTTGTTCTGGCTGATCTTAAAATTTTCTCTTCCCAGTAGTTTTAGCAATCTGGTTTTCATGCAATTTTCTTCAAAATTTTTGTGCTTGGGATTTATTGCATTTCTTGAATATGTGGGCTTATGGCTTTTATCAATTTGGAAAAATCTTGACTATTATTTCTTCAAATTTTTTTTATTTTCTCTCTCTTCAGGGATTCTAATTGCATACATATATGGCTTAATATTTCTCTACAACTTATCAATGTCTTGTACTTTGTTATTTGATTCTTTTTCCTCTGTGTGTTTTACTTTGAATTATTTGTATTGCTTTAACTTCAAGTTCACTATATTTTCTTCTGCAATGCTAATTTGTCATAACCACCATACTTTTCAACTCACACATTTTAGTTTTCATCTCTAGAACTTTGATTTGGGCATTTTTTTATATCTTACATGTATTCCACTTAACTTTTGGAACATATTATATACAACCATAATAATTGTTTAATGTCCTCTTCTGCTATTCTATTTTCTATGTCAATTCTTGGTCAGTTTCAATTGCTTATTCTTTTCATTATGGATCTTGATTTTCTGCTTCTTGCATGCATAGTAATTTTTATTGGATGCCAGATATTGTGTTACCTTGTTGAGTACTGATTTTTTTCAACTGCTATAAATATTCTTAGCTTTTGTTCTAGGATGCAGCTACGTTACCTGCAACAGTTTGAGTAAGTCAGATCTTGCTTTTAATATTTGTTATGCAGGACTGGAGCAGTGCTGAGTCTATAGCTATTTCCTACAACTGAAGAAAGGCCCTGTGTACTTTACTCAATGCCCTATTAAGTAAAGATTTTTTTATTCCAGCAGGTAGAAACTGGCACTATTCTTAACCCTGTTTAATTGTTGGATGCTATTCCCTCTAAACCTTTCAAGGAGTTCTTTTCTGGACCTTGAGTAGTTTGCTCACTTGAATACACTGATCAGGACTCTTTAAGTTCACAATATTTCCTTCGGCAATGCTAATATCCAAAGATACCAAAGAATACCTTATTCAGATCTTCAGAGTTATTTCTCTGTACAGATCTCTCCTATCTAGTACTCCGCCCAGCAAATTGTAGTAACTATATTCTCTTGGACTGTTAGCTCTGTCTCCTTAACCCAAGGAGATCACTGGGTTCCCCTCCCTACACCACAACCTGGAAACACTCTCAAGTCTCTAACGTTGTATACCTTGTTCATTTCCTGTCTCCCAGGAATCACTGTGATGTATTGCCTGATGTCCAATATATTGAAAACCATTGTTTCATATGTGCAAGTTTTTTTTTTTGTTTTGACCAGACTGTAAATCCAGTTCCTGTTACTGCATCTCGATTGAAAGCATAACTTCCACATGATTTTTTAAAATTAGAAATATGGTTACTTTAGACATGTAGGAGTAAGAAGAAAATTGCCAAATACAAAGATAAACCTCAATAAGGTGTCACTTTTGAGAATTCAAGGACAATACAAAGACACAAGTAGTAGGGGATAACAGGAAAAGATAGCACATTATAAATAGTTCTGAATCAACAAAGCATAAAGATTTTTCCTTTTTAAACATTTCATACCACAGCACTAGCAATATTGTCTGGTCACAGTACATTTATATAAGGCTGATCTGCCTTAAAATGCATGAACCAACCTTTATTTCGAATTAATTTTTGATCCTTTAACCTTTTATAAATTCTTAGCTTCAAAATGTCAAAAAGCTTCAAAAGTTTACTCAAAGTGATGTAATTTCTTTTCATGGTTAAATTCTGCATTGTGCTTTTGAATAATGGCTATGATTATTACACCTGTTTTAACTTACACTACTTTTTTTTTTTTTTTTTTTTTTTTTTTTTGACAGAGTCTCACTCTGTCACCCAGGCTGGAGTGCAGTGGTGCAATCTCGGCTCACTGCTAGCTCCACCTACCGGGTTCACGCCACTCTCCTGCCTCAGCCTCCCAAGTAGCTGGGACTACAGGGGCCCACCACCACGCCTGGCTAATTTTTTGTATTTTTAGTAGAGACGGGGTTTCACCATTTTAGCCAGGATGGTCTCCATCTCCGGACCTCGTGATCCACCTGCCTTGGCCTCCCAAAGTGCTGGGATTACAGATGTGAGACACCTCACCCGGCCCAACTTACACTACCTTTCTTATACATTGTAAATGGAAGTGACTTAAGAGTGATTATGTATTGATTCAATTTACTACAATGTTATGCCTAAATAAATATTGTCCTTCATTACCTAAACTATTAAGCAAATAATTGTGGAATTGATCTCGAAAAAAAATTGAGCCAACTGGAAAACCTGACCAATTATTTTACCTCTTATTTCCTACCTACATACACTCTTAGCTTCTGCTCAGTTTTGCTCTACACTTTGCCCTGTGATGCTTGAGCAAGCAAAAAACAAAAACAAAAACAAAAACAAAACAAAACAAAACAAAACAAAAACCCATGTAAGGATCTGCTGGTATTCATTACTAAGAGCTGTTCCCAACAGATGGCAGAGGTGATAAGGTCTTAGTGAACTGGGCACTAAACCCAATAAAAAATGAAGATGATGAGTAATGTCAGCAAGATGGCTGATTAAAGGTGCCTAATATGTCTCACCTCATAAAAAGGACCAAAACAATAAATAAGCAACTACATTTCAGCTAGAGTCTAAAGGGGAGTACTGGAGTATGGATGGGGGTGGAGGAGAGTAGAGAAAATGATATGGAGAACAGAAACTCGGATTGGCAGCATAGAAAAGGGAAGAAAATGCCACACCTCTTCCATCCCATGTCCCTAGTTGAGATCAGCTCCAAACTAAGAAAGACTTCTCCCTGCAGGGAAAAGGTAAACAGGGGGCCCCCTCCGTTTGCTACTCCATTGCTACTGTAGATACCTGAAGTCTCTACTACTGGACAATTCCGCAGTAATACAACGCCCTGAGCCCAGTTTAGGGAACTGCCTGGAGTTCACACGGCTGCATTATTCCAGAGGAGGAACCCACCCCAACCCCCTAGGACCCATCAACCACACCATGATGCAAGCTGCTATGGCACACTGAATTGAATCTGAAGTCACTGAAGTCACATTCTGCTCAGGGAACAGTAGCCACTGCACTCCTCCATTTCTGAGGCTGCGCTGCCATTCCACCATGCTCACACACCTGACTACAGTGCCACAATATCAATAATTGGAAGCGAGGCAGTATAACAGCTGTAAGCCCAGCACCCAAGCCCATGTAGTGTCCTATTCTCCAGTGTACAGGTGGTTCTGCACAACAGGGATGCTGAGGCAAAGACAATGAACCCCCTTTGTTTGAGAAGAAGCCCATTGTCCTGGCCCCAGCAAAGCCATACCACTACCACCACAAACTTCTACAGCTGAGGCCACTGAGAAACTCACAGGCATCACTGACATTAGTTACAGCTGAAGAAACCCCATGAAGCACCCTTTGCACCTACCTAGAACCAAAGCCAATGCACACTACTCAACTGACATCCTAGGACACATCTACAAGGAAAAAAAAAACTTCCTCTAAGAAAGCTACCCCATAAAAATGCAAGAAGCAATTGTCCCACCAGATGTACAGATATCAAGATAGGGACACAAGAAACAAAAAAAGTAAGAAAACATAACACCCTCAAAGAAGCACAATAATTCTCTGATAACTGACCTCAAAAAGCAAAAGAAAATTTAGGAGATGCCTGAAAGGGAGTTTAAAATAATAATTTTAAGGAAACTCAATGAGACATAAGAGAATACGGGAAATGAAATGAGAAAACAATTCATAATGTGAATGAGAAAGTCAAAAAAGAGACAAATATTATTATAAGGAACTAAACAGAATTCTTGGAGCTGAAGAATTCACTACATGAAATGAACAATACAACTCAATACAACTACCACCTACAACAGCAGACTGGATCAAGCAAAAGAAAAAAAAAAAAGGAATTTTTGAATTTAAAGACAGATATTTTGAGACAACCCAGTCAGAGAAAACAAAAATTAAAAAGAGTAAAGAATGCCTACAGAACTTATGAGACACCATTAAGTAAATATTCACAATGCAATGTTCAGAAAGAGGGGACAGGGAAAGGCACAGGAAGCTTATTTAACAAAAAAATAGCTTAAAACTTCCCAAATCTTCTGAAAGATATAGACATCAGACCTAGGAAGCTTAATGGTCAAATTCAATGTAAACAGGTCATCCCCAACAGACATTATGGTCAAACTTCAAAAGTCAAAGTCAAAGACAGAATTCTAACATTAGCAAGAGAAAAGAGTCAAGTCAAATATAAGGGACTCCCCATTAGACTCTGAGCACATTTCTTAGCAGAACCTTGTAGGCCAGGAGACAATAGGACAATAGAATCAAAGTGCTGAAAGAAAAAAGAAATAGTTATATCTTGTCATTACTGCTCTGTGTTCTCTGCTCCTAGACAGCTAACTTCTGTGGTGCTGTGACTGGCAGGTGTTGGGAGATCCATAGCTAAGATGCCAGGATCCTCAGAAGCCTAGAAATGGACAAATAAATTTGGGTGATGTGGCCACATAAAAATCATCATGTGCCCTCAGTTTCCTGACCAACCTGGTACTTCTGCATGTGGTCCTGCATGGCTTGGTGTGCCCCCTTATCTTGGATCTACTTACAGAAACATTACAATAACAAAGAATTCCTGGCCGCAGCTGGTGCTCTCTTGAAAGTGCCAAATCCTGACTGGAGACTAACCAACTCAGGCTATTATAGCAACTCCTGACAGAATAACCCTGATCCCAGGAAGAAGAAGACAACAGCTAATTCCACTGCCTGCAACATCCTGGATAACCAGAGGGTTTTTGTTGTTGTTGTTTTGTTTTGTTTTGTTTTCCTTTCCTTCTGAGACTTGATCTTGATCTGTTGCCCAGGCTGAAGTGCAGTGGCACGATCTCCACTCACTGCAACTTCCACCTACTGGATTCAAGTGATTCTTCTGCCTCAGCCTCACCAGTAGCTGGGACTAGAGGCACATGCCACCACTCCCTGCTATTTTTTGTATTTTTAGTAGAGACGAGGTTTTGCCATGTTGTCCAGGGTTCTCAAACTCCTGACCTCAGGTGATCCACCCACCTCGGCCTCCCAAAGTGCTGGGATTATAGGTGTGACCCACTGTGCCCAGCCAACCAGAGGTTTTCAGTGTGTCCACACAACAAATTGGCTGCTAGCATAACTAGCATTTGAGAAAGCCAGAACACTAAACGTATCTACAACCAAGCACTCTCACAGAGTCTACGTCACCTTCACTAGAGCAGGTGCTGGTATCCATGGCTGAGAGACCTGAAGACAGATCACATCACAGTACTCTTTGCAGACATTCCCCAGCACCAGCCCAGAGCCTGGTAGCCCCACTGGTGGCTAGACCCAGAAGAGCAATAGCAACCATTGCAGTCTGGCTCTTAGGAAGCCCCATCCCCAGAGAAAGGGGGAGAGCACCACATCAAGGAATCAACCTGTGGGACAAGAGAATCTGAGCTGCAGGCCTTGAGTTCCAGACTTCCTAATAAAATAGTTCACCCAAATAAGAAGGAACCAGAAAAGCAATTCTGGTAAGATGAAAAAACAGGGCTCTGTAACACCCACAAAAAATCATGCCAGCTCCCCAGCAATGGATCAAAACTAAGAGAAAATCTCTGAATAGCCAGATAAATAATTCAGAAGGTTGTTTATTAAGCTACTCAAGGAGATACCAGAGAGGGGTGAAAAACAACTTAAAGAAATGTAAAAAAAAAAAAAAAAATACAAGATATGGATGAAAAATTCTCCAGAGAAATAGATCTTATAAGAAAAAACAATCACAACTTCTGGAAATGAAAGACAAACTTAGAGAAATACAAATTGCACTGGAAAATTTCAAGACTAAACTAGAACAAGCAGAAGAATAAACTTCAGAGCTTGAAGACAAGTTTTAGAATTAACCCAATCAGACAAAGACAAAGAAAAAAGATTTTAATAAATGAACAAAGCTTCATAAATGAAGAAGAGATAAAGTCTTTTTCAGACAAAGGCTGAGAGAATTCACCACTACTAACCCAGAATTAGAAGAAATGCTAAAAGGAGTTCTAAACCTTGGAACAAAACCTTGAAATACACCAAAATAGAACCTCCTGTATTAATCCATTCTCATGCTTCTCTGAAGAAATACCCAAGACTGGATAATTTCTAAAGAAAACAGATTTAATTGGCTCACACTTCTGCGTAGCTGGGGAGGCATCAGGAAACTTACAATCATAGTGGAAGGCACCTCTTCACAGGCGAGCAGGAGAATGAGAGCCAAGAAAAGAGGGAAGCCCCTTATGAAACCATCAGATCTCGTGAGAATTCACTCACTATCACAACAACATGGGGAAAACTGTCCATGATTCAATTACCTCCACCTGGTCCCACCCTTGACACATGGGGATTATTACAATTCAAGGTGAAATTTGGGTGAGGACACAGAGCCGAACCATATTATTGCACCCCTGTCCCCTCCCAAATCTCATGTCCTCACATGTCAAAACACAATCATTCCCTTTCAATAGTTCCCCAAAGTCTTAACTCATTAACTCAAAAGTCTAGAATCCAAAGTCTTACCTGAGACAAGGCAAGTCTTCAAAACTAATCATGTTTTTCCCCAAATCGCCCCAAAGTTTTAACTCATTCCATTTAACTCAAAAGTCCACATTCCAAAGTCTCATCTGAGACAAGGCAAGTCCCTTAAAATCAAAAGCAAGTTAGTTACTTCTTTGATACAATGGGAGTACAGACATTCGGTGAATACACCCATTCTAAAAGGGAAAAGTTGGCCAAAACAAAGGGGCTACAGGCCCATACAAGTCTGAAATCCAGTAGGGCAGTCTTTAAACCTTAAAGTTCCAAAATGATCTCCTTTGTCTCCATGTCTCACATCCAGGTAATGCTGACGCACGAGGTTGGCTCCCATGGCCTTGGGAAGCTCCTCCCCTGTGGCTTTGCAGGGAACAGCCCCTCTCCCAGCTGCTTTCATGGGCTGGCTTTTCCTGCACACAGTGCAAGCTGTTGGTGGTCTACCATTCTGGGGTCTGGAGGATGGTGGCCCTCTTCTCACAGCTCCACTAGGCAGTGCCTCAGTGTGGGGGTTTCAACCCCACATTTCCTCTGCATTGCCCTAGCAGAGGTTCTCCATACGGGCTCCTTCCCTGCAGCAACCTTCTGTCTGGACATGCTGGAATTTCCATACATCCTCTGAAATCTAGGTGGAGATTCCCAAACCTCAATTCTTAAATTCTGTGTGTCCACAGGCTCAACACCACATGGAAGCTTCCAAGGTTTGGGGCTTGCTGTCTCTGAAGCCATGGCCAGAACTGTATCTTGGCCCCTTTTAGCCATGGCTGGAGCACCTAGGACACAGGGCACAAAGTCCCTAGGCTGCACACAGCAGGGGGACCCTGGGACCATCCCACAAAACCATTTTTATCTCCTAGGCCTCCTGGCCTGTGATGGGAGGAGCTGCCACGAAAGTCCCTGATATGCCTGGAGGCATTTTCCCCATTGTCTTGGTGATTAACATTTGGCTCCTTATTACTTCTACAAATTTCTGAAGCAAACTTGAATTTCTCCCAAGAAAAAGAGATTTTCTCATCTATTGCATCATCAAGATGCAAATTTTCCAAACTTTTATGCTCTGCTTCTTCTTGAATGCTTTGCTGCTTAGAAATTTCTTCTACCAGATACCCTAAATCATCTCTCTCCAGGTCAAAGTTCCAAAGAACTCTAGGGCATGGGCAAAATGCCATCAGTCTCTTTGCTAAAGAGTAGCAAGAATTACCATTATTCCATTCCCAACAAGTTTCTCATCTCCATCTGAGACTATCTCAGTCCGGACTTCATTGTCCACATCACTATCAGCATTTTGGTCAAAGCCATTTAACAAGTCTCTAGGAAGTTCCAAACTTTCCTACATCTTTCTGTCTTCTGAGCTCTCTAAGTGTCTAGAAAGTTCCAAGCTTTCCCACATCTTCCTGTCTTCTTTTGAGCCTTCCAAACTGTTTCAACCTCTGCGTGTTTCCCAGTTCCAAAGTCACTTCCACATTTTTGGGTATTCTTATAGCAGCATCCTACTCTCTGCAGTATCAATTTACTTCATTAATCCATTCTCAAGCTGCTATGAAGAAATACCCAAGACTGGGTAATTTATAAGGAAAAGAGGTTTAATTGACCCACAGGCATGACTTGGGAGGTTTCAGGAAACTGACAATCATGACGGAAGGCACCTTTTCACGGGGTGGCAGGAGAGAGAATGACTGCCTAGTCAATGGGGAAGCCCCTTATAAAACTATCACATCTCATAAAAACTCACTTACTATCATGAGAACAGCATGGGGGAAACTGTGCCAATGATTCAATTATCTCCACCTGGTCCCGCCCTTGAAGCATGAGGATTAATACAATTCAAGGTGAGATTTGCGTGGGTACACAGAACCAAACCATATTATCTCCTTAAAGCATAAATTTTACTAGGCCTATAGAACAATAACACACACACAAAACACAAGATACGAAGACAAACAACTAACATGATGAATATAACAGTACCGTACATCTCAATACTAATGTTGAACAGTGTACATGGCCTAATACTCCACTTAAAAGATACAAATGGCAGAATGGATAAAAATCCACCCAGCAAGTATCTTCTGTTTCTAAGAAACTATCTAACACATGAGCTCACATAAACTTAAGGTAAAGGGGTAGAAAAAGATACCCCACCAAATGAAAACCTAAAGCAAGCAGGAGTAGCTATTCTGATATCAGACAAAACAAACCTGAAGCAAAAACAGTAAAAAACAAAAACAAAAACAAAAACAAAACAAAACAAAAAACCAGAGAGACATTATATAATGATAAAGGATTAGCCAAACAGCAAATATCACAATCCTATATATATAGGAGCTCCCAAATTCATAAAACAATTACTACTAGACCTAAGAAATGAGATAGACAGCAACATAATAATAGTGGGGAACTTCAATACTCCATTGACAGCACTAGACAGGTCATCAAGACAGAAAGTAAACAAAGAAACAATGAATTTAAACTACCCTAGAACAAATGGACTTAACAGATATTTACATAACATTCTAGTCTACAACTGCAGAATATACATTCTTGTCCTCAGCATATGAAACATCCTTCAAGATACGCCATGTGATAGGTCACAAAACAAGTCTCAATAAATTTAAGAAAATCAAAATTGGCCAGGCATGATGGCTTACACCTGTAATCCCAGCACTTTGGGAGGCCAAAGAGGGAGGATCCCCTGAGGTCAGGAGTTCGAGACCAGCCTGGCCAACATGACAAAACCTCGTCTCTACTAAAAATACAAAAAAAAAAAAAAAAAAAAAAGTCTGGAGTGGTGTCGCATGCATGCCTGTATTCACAGATACTCAGGGAGGCTGAGACAGGAGAATCGCTTGAATCAGGGAGGCAGAGGTTGCAGTGAGCCAAGATCACACCATTGCACTCCAGCCTAGATGACAGAGAGAAACTCTGTCTCGAAAAAAAAAAAAAAGAAAATCAAAATTATATCATGTCCTCTCACACCACAGTGGAATAAAAGTGGAAATTAACTCTAAAAGGAACCCTCAAAACTATACAAATATTTGGAAAGTAAATAATCTGCTCTTGAATGATCTTTGAGTCAACAATAAAATCAAGACAGAAATTTAAGAACTCTTTGAGCTGAACAGTGATAGTGAGTGACAAAACTTATCAAAACTTCTGGGATACAGCAAAAGTGATGCTAAGAGGAAAGTTGGCAGCATTAACTGCCTACATCAAAGTCTGAAAGCACAAATAGACAATCTAAGGTCACACCTCAAGGAACTAGAGAAATAAGAACAAGCCAAACTGAAGCCCAGCAGGAGAAAAGATATAACAAATATCACAGCAGAACTAAGTGAAATTGAAATAAAAAATATATTTAAAAAATGAAAGAAAAAGCTGATTCTCTGAAAAGATAAACAAAATTGATAGACCACTAGCAAGACTAAACAAGAAAAGAAGAGAGAAGGTCCAAATAAGCTCAGTGAGAAACAAAACGAGATATATTACAACTGATACCACAGAAATATAAAAAATTTTTCAAGGCTACTATGAATACCTTTACATGCACAAACTAGAAAATGTAGAGGAAATGGATAAATCCTGGAAATATATACAACCCTTCTAATTAAATCAGAAAGAAATAGAAACTCTGACCAGACCAATAACAAATGGTGAGATGAAACCAGTAATAAAAAAAAAATTGCCAACAACAACAAAAAGTCCAGGACCAGATGGGTTCACAAGTGAATTCTACCAGACATTCAAAGTATTGGTACCAATCTTACTGAAACTATTCCAAAAGATAGTGAAATAGAGACCCCTCCCTAAATCATTCTATGAAGCCAGTACCACCCTAATACAAAAATCATAAAAGGACAACGAAAAAGGAAGACTACAGACAAATATCCCTGATGAACATGGATGCAAAATCCTCAGCAAAATACTAAATACTAGCTAACTGCATCCAACAGCATATCAAAAAGATAATACACCATGATCAAGTGGGTTTTATACCAGGGATGCAAGGATGTTTAACATACTCAAGTCCATAAATGTGAGAAAAAGAAAAAAAAATCAAAGCTTAGCACTATAGAAAACCAGGAAACCAGAAAGAGAAAGAAAGAGAGAAAGAAAGAAAGAAAGAAAGAAAGAAAGAAAGAAAGAAAGAAAGAAAGAAAGAAAGAAAGAAAGAAAGGAAGGAAGGAAGGAAGGAAGGAAGGAAGGAAGGAAGGAAGGAAGGAAGGAAGGAAGGAAGGAAGGAAGGAAGGAGGAGGGAGGGAGGGAGGGAGGGAGGGAGGGAGGGAGGGAGGGAAGGAAGGAAGGAAGGAAGGAAGGAAGGAAGGAAGGAAGGAAGGAAGGAAGGAAGGAAGGAAGGAAGGAAGGAGGGAAGGGGAGAGAGAGAGAGAAAGAAAGAAAGAAAGAAAGAAAGAAAGAAAGAAAGAAAGAAAGAAAGAAAGAAAGAAAGAAAGAAAGAAAGAAAGAAAGAAAGAAAACAACCAGAAAACACTTAACAAAATGGCAAGAGTAAGTCTTACCAATCAATAATAACCTTGAATATAAATGAATTAAATTATTTAATTAAAAGATATATAGTGGTTAAATAATTCTTTAAAAAATCAAGCCTCAACTATATGCTGCTTATAAGAACTCACTTCACCTGTATGAACACACATAGACTGAAAGCGAAGGGATGAATATAAGCTACACTTACATCAAATAAAATTAACTTAAAGGGATGAATATAAGTTACACTTACATCAAATAAAATTAACTTTAAATCCAAAACTATAGAAACAAAACATTTATCATTATATAATGATAAAGGAATCAGTTCAGCAAGAGGATATATCGTAAATATATATGCACCCAGCATCGGTGCACCCAAATATATAAAGCAAATATTAGTAGATGTAAAGAGACTACAATACAATAATAAGAGGAGATGTCAGGTTGCTGCCATGTTGTAGAATGCTGAAGGCTGATATGCATTGACATGGCGGTTACTCTGAGTCTCTAGCTAGACTGGCATGTCTGTGTTGCCATTGCTCACTGTGGGTTCATGATCTAGGGGGTGGAGGCCCAGGCCCTATCAGCTGGCAGCTGGACCCCGATTCTGACTAGGAGCCAGAGGAATGGGAGCTACAAGAGGTGGAGAGGTACCGGCTCCTCCCTGGGCCCTCAGCTTGAAGCAGGGCCTTGTGCCCTGGCACCCCAGGCCACACCCCCTTGGTTCCAGGCGTCCTGCTGCTACATGCATAGGGGCCCTTGTTTCTTCTTATCCAATGTCCAGAGCACAGTGTCAGGTGTCCAGCTCCCCTGGGACCACTAGTCCCTTCACCAGTGACATATTTCATCACCAGTTTAGAGAGAGGCATGCTTATGGGCAGTTATTGCTCTAGGTGTCAGATTTCTGGGTTTGCAGAGCAGCTCTAAGCTGGCAGACATGGCCCGATTGCCCTTGCTATCAAAGAGAAGAGGGCTGGGTGCTCCATGATTTAGCCTGAGGCTCTTCAAACATCCATCCTCCTTCCACACATGGCTTCTGCCACTGGTTCTCTACCCTAGCACCCTGCAGTGACAGAAAAAAAGCAATCTGATTCCGGAAAATTTGGAGGCAAATGGAAACACCAGAAGCCTGACATGGGAACCCATGGTGTAGATCCAGTATTTACATAAGGAATTTGCAGAGTCCTGGTCAGTTCCCAGGTTGGCTGAAGGCTTTGATGTCAGCACTGATGTGATCTCAAGAGTTTTAAAAAGCAAGTTGGTACCCACATTGGAGCTGAAACTGAAGCAGGATCAAAAAGTCCTTAAGAAAACTGGGGTTGCCCACTTGCTCCAGCAGCTTCAGGGCCCTGGAAATACCTCAAAGCCATTCCCTGCAGGGCACTCTGTATCAGGCTGTTTGCTTATGCCAGGGCATGAAGCCTCATCCAAAGACCCGAATCACACCACAGCTTTGAAAGTGATAGAGTCAAACACTCACAGGACAAATGTACCAAGGAGATGGAAGGGAAAGAATAAAGGAAGCCAGAATCTGGAGAAGCAGAGCTCTGTGCCTCTTGCTGCAGCCCTAGGTTGTCAGAGAGAGCTGCAGAAGTACACCAGTGATTCTGAGAGCACCAGAAGAACTGATGATGGTAGGCTGCCAAGTGATCAGAAGCTGGAGAAGTTGAAGACAGGGGATCTAGGTCGCTTCAGCGGCAAAGTAGTGCAGAAGGGGCAAGAGTTCTTTGACAGCAACAGGAACTTCCGGTACAGAATTTGAGCCAGGGTTTGGCTTGTGAAGATCCCTCGTGAAACACAGCAGAGCAATTATTGACATATATGGAGCAGCCTATATTTCTGTGTGTGGATAAGTCACCTTAGATTAGGAAGAAGTGATGAGCCTGGACTGTGGGAGGAAAGAGCTGTTTTGAGAGGTTCAAACTTCCTGTGGCAGGGCTCCCAGTCTGACCTCTGTAGATCTTCAGTACTCACCCTTCATGCTTGAGCTCACTATGTGTTGAAAACCAGTTGCTTGTGTTGTTACAATTTTCTGTGATACTTGCAATATGTGTTTGGGAGGAAGTGGGAAAAAAAAGAGGGGATGTCAACACCCCATTTTCAATAATGGACAGATCATCCAAGCAGAAAATCAACATAGAAACATTGGATTTTGACTGCTCTTCAGACCAAATGGACCTAACAGACATTTACAGAACATTCCGTGAAATAGCTGTGGAATACACATTCTTCTCAACTGCAAATGGAATACTCTCCAGGATAAACATGTTAGGCCGCAAAAGAAGTCTAACAAATTTAAGGAAATAGAGATCATATCAAGTATATTTTCTGACCACAATGATATAAAACTAGAAACAATAACAGGAGGAACTTCACAAACTTTGCAAATACATGGAAATTTAAAAACAAGCTCCTAAATAACCAATGCGTCAAAGAAGAAATTAGAAGGAGAATTTAATATTTTCTTGAAAAAAAAGAAAATGGAAAAAATAACATACTAAAACCTATGGGATATACCAGAAACTATTATAAAAGGGAACTATACCAATAAACAGCTTCGTTGAAAAACAATCTCTAATAAACGACTTAATGTTGTAACTCAAGAAACTGGATAAAAATAAGAACAAGCTAAAACAAAAAATAAGAGAAGAAAGAAAATAATAAAGACCAGACCAGAAATAAATGAAATGGACACTAGAAAAACAATACAAAAGATTAACAAAGACTCAGTTTTTTAGAAAAGATAAACAAAATGAACAATTCTTGACCAGTCGCAGTGGCTCACACCTATAATCCCAGCACTTTGGGAGGCTGAGGCAGGTGGATCAATTGAGGTCAGGAGTTCAAGACCAGCCTGATCAACATGGTAAAACCCCGTCTTTACTAAAAATACAAAAATTAGTGGGGCATGGTGGCGCAAGCCTATAGTCCCAGCTACTCAGGAGTCTGAGGCACAAGCATCACTTGAACCCAACTGGCAGAGGTTGCAGTAAGCAGAGATCATGCCATTGCACTCCAGCCTGGGTGACAGAGCAAGACTCTATCTAAAATAACAAAAAACAAAAAACAAAAACAATTCATTAACTAAGCCAAAAAAAAAAAAAGAGGAAAGACACAAATAAATAAAATCAGGCTTGAATAAGTATACATTAACAAACTGAATAACCAGAAGAAATATATAAATTCCTAGACACATACAACTTACCTAGACTGGATTATGAAGAGAAATAAATCTAAACAGATCAATATTGAGTGAGGAATTAGAAGCAGTAATAAAAAGTCTCTCATTGAAGAAAAGCCTGGGACCTGACAACTTCACTACTGAATTCTACCAAATATTTAAAGAAAACCTAATACAAATTATTCTCAAACTCTGCTAGAAAATTGAAAAGAATACTTCCAAACTTATTCTGTGAGGTCAGTATTACTTTCATGCCAAAACCAGACAAGGATACAATAAAAAAAATAGAACTATAGAGTTTCCTGATGAACATACATGCAAAAATCCGCAACAAAATACTAGCAAACTGAATTCAATAGAATATCAAAAAGATCATTCACTATGATCAAGTGGGATTCATCCAAGGGATGCAGGACTTGTTCAACATATGCAAATCAATAATGTGATGCATCGCATTAACAGAAAGAAGGACACAAACCCTATGATCATTTCCATAGATGCAGAAAAAAACTGACAAAATTCAACATCCATTCATGATTAAAAGAAAAAAACTCTCAACTAATGAGGTATAGAAAGTATATATCCCAATGCAATAAATGCCATATATGACAAACTCACAGATAGCATCATACTGAATGAGAAAAAGCTGAAAACTTTTCCTTTGAGATCTGAAATAAAACAAGGACAACTACTTTCACCACTTCTACTCAACATAGTACTGGAAGTCCTAGCCAGAACGACTAGGCAGGAGAAAGAAATACATGGGAAAAGAAGAAGTCAAATTGTCTCTGTTTGCAGATTACATGATTTTATATATAGAAAAGTCTAACAACTCCACCAAAAACTGTTAGAACTAATACATGAATTCAGTAAAATTGCAGCATACAAAATCAACCTATAAAAATCAGTAGCATTTCTATACACCAATAGCAAAGTATCTGAAAATGAAATCAAGAAACAATCTCATTTACAATAAGTACAAAAAAAAACCTAGGAATATATTTAATCAAGAAGGTAAAAGATCTTTACAATGAAAACTAGAAAACACTGATGAAAGAAATTGAGGAGGACACATAAATAGAAAAATATCCCATGTTCATGGATTGGAAAAATTAGTGTTTTTAAAATGTCATATTACTCAAAGCAATCTACAGGTTCCATGCAATCTCTATCAAAATATCAATGACATTCTTCACAGAAAAAGAAAAACTATTCTAAAATTCATGTGGAATCACAAAAGACCCCAAATAGCCAAAGGCATCTTGAGTAAAATAACAAAGCTGGAGGCATCATACTACCTGACTTCAAAATATACTACAAAGCTGTGGTAACCAAAGATGCATAGTATTGTCAAAAAGAAAAAAGAAAAAAGAAAAACCAGAAACATAAACCAATGAGACAGAATAGAGAGCTCAGAAATAAATTTCTGCATCTATAGCAAAAAGATTCTTGACAAAGTTTCCAAGAACACACATTAGGGAAAGGACAGCTTCTTTAATAAATAGTGTTATGGGGCCAAGCACAGTGACTCACGCCTATAATCCCGGCACTGTGGGAGTCTGAGGTGGGCAGATCACTTGAGGTCAGGAGGTCAAGGCCACCCTAGCTAACATGGTAAAACCCCGTCTCTACTAAAACTATAAAAATCAATCAGGCATGGTGGTGTGCACCTGTAATCCCTGCTACTAGGGAGGCTGAGGCAGGAGAATCACTTGAACCCAGGAGGTGGAGGTTGCAGTGAGCTGAGATTGCGCCACTGCACTTCAGCCTGGGGGCACAAAGCAAGACTCATCTCCAAATAAATAAATAGTGATAGGAAAACTGGATATTCATTTGCAGAAGAACAAGTCTAGACTCCCATCTCTGACCACATACAACAATCAGCTCTAAATGAGCTTAATGTAACTTGAGAAGACATAAAAGTCAGTCGTGAAACTATGAAACAAACAAACAAACAAACAAAACCATAGAGGAATCACTGTGTAACACTGGACCAGGCAAGAGATTTTTGGATGAGACCTCAAAAACATGGTTAACAGAAACAAAAATAGACAAAATAAAACGTTTCTGCTCTGCAAAGTAAACAATTTACAGAGTGAAGAGACAACCTCTTCAGAGAAGACATTTGCAAACCACAATTCTGAAAAGGGATTAATCTCCAGACTATATAAATAACCCAAACAGCTGAATAACCAAAAACAAGTAATGTGATTTTAAAATAGGCAAAAGAGCTTACTAGACATTTCTCAAAAAAAGACATACAAATAAATGGTCAACAGGTATATGAAAATATATTCAACATAACTAATTATAAGGAAATGTAAATCAAGGCCACAGTGATATATCACCTCACTCCAGTTAGAATATTATCAAGAATACAAAAGAAAACAAGTGTTAGCAAGGAAGTGGAAAACAGGGGACCCTTGCATACTGTTGGTGAGAAGTTGAATTAGTATAACCATTATGGAAAACAGTATGATGGTTCCTCAAAAAACAAAAAATGGAACTACCACATTATCCAGCAATCTCACTGCCAGATATTTAATCAAAGGACATAAAATCAGTAGGTTGAAAATAAATCTGCACTTTCATGTTTGCTATGGCACTATTCCCAATAGCCAAGACATAGAATCGACCTAAATGTCCAACAAGAGATGAGCGGATAAAGAAAATGAAGTATATATGGAATACTATTCAATCATCAGAAAGAATGAAATATTGACATTTGTGATGTCAATACTGATGAACCTGGAGGACTTTGCATTAAGTGAAATGAGACAGACACAGAAAGACAAATACTGTATGATCTCACTCATCTATGGAACCTAAAAAGTTGATCTCATACAAGTAGAGGGTAAAACAGTGGTTACCAGAGACTGGAGAGGAGAGGACTGAGGCAGAATGACCAATGGGTGCAAAATTACAAGTAGACAAGAGGAACAAGTTCTGATGTTGTATTGCACAGTAGGATTACTATAGTTAATAATAATATATTGAGTATATTGAAATAGCTAGAAGAGAGGATTTTCAATGTTCTCACCACAAAAGAAGGGCAAGTGTTTGAGATGATGGATATGCTAATTACCCTAATTTGATCATTTACACAATGTATACATGTATTGAAACATCACATGGTGCCCCATAAATATGTGTAATAATTATGTGTCAATTAAAATGGCACAATTAAGATGACACAAATTATACATGCTCTGGTGTCTAATGCAGTGATATCAACTGGTGACATGAGAATAAATTCCTGAGCTCTGTGCATATGAATCATCTAACTTAAGTGGCAGGAAGTTACAGAATTAACATACACAATACAATTTGGAGAACCTAGGGCACTAAAAAATAATTAACAGAGACCTTTGCTGCTGAACAACCACAGTTAAATTTTATGTGAATCATACCTAAGATAAAAGTAGTAGTTAGCAAGAGCTTATCAAGGGTCTAGCACTGTCGTCCACATTTGACATACATATCTACCTCAATTATCACAGCAATTTTGGAAGAGTGATACTCTTGTTCATATTTCACAGATAAGAAAACTGAGGCATTAATTATGTGGCAGAATTGTTATTTCAATTCAAATCTCATTCCAAAGACTTTTTCCTTCTTTTTTCTTGTATTCATTTTTAATACATAGTAGATATAAAGGATACAGAAGTGAAAAGGTAAAAAATGACATAAAGTAAAAAGTAAGTCACTCTCCTGTATTTATCCCCAGATTCACAGTTCCTCTCCCAGCTGAAAATCACTTTGTTAGTTTATATGTACTTCTAGAGATCTGTTACCAACTATCATGGTGGAATATTTTCTTTCTCATTTCAGTTTTATAAGTTTTGCCTCATGTATTTTGTCAGTCTGTTCTCAGGTTCGTGAAAATTTAGTGTTGCTATATCTTCTTAGAAAATGGACTCCTGTATAATTATGTAATGCTCCTCTATATCCCTAATAACCTTTCTTGTTCTGAAATCCACTATGTGTGATATTAATGTGGTTCTTCCAGCTTTCATTTGATGAGTGTCAGGATCATATTTATTCCTCCATTCCTTTACTTTTAACTTATCTGAGTTTTATGTTTAACATAGATTCATTCCTTGCAGACAACATTTACTTGGTTTTTTTTTTTTTTTTTTTTTTTTTTTTTTTTTTGTAATCCACTCTGACAATCTTTGTCTTTTAGTTGATATATTTAGACCACTCACATTTAAAGTGATTATTGATATAAAAGGATTAATATCTATTGTCTTTATAACTATTTTCTATTTGTTGCATTGATTCCTTGTTTTTTGTTTTTCCCTCACTGCTGTGGACTGAGTGCTGTTTCCCTCAAAGTCATATGTTGAAGTCCTAATCCCTAATGGATGGTATTTGGCAATAGAGCCTTTGGGAGATAGTTGGGGTCAGTTGAGGCCATGAGAGCAGTGCTCTCATGATGGGATCAGTATTCTTACAAGAAGAGATGCCAGACAGATTACTCTCTCTTTTTATCTCTCTACCATGTGGGACAGAGAGAGTAAGTAGCTATCTGCAAGCCAGGAAGCAAGTCTTCACCAGAACCATGCTACATCATCCTGGTCTCAGATTTCCAGCCTCCAGAACTGTAAGAAAATAAACATATGTTGTTTAAGTCATCTACATTATAATATATTGTTATGGTAGCCCTAGCTAACTAAGATACCTACTTTTTATGCCACCTGGATACTGAGAGGCTTGATTCACTGGGGGCATTATTGTAAAAATCTATCCTAGTCCTTCTGTTGGCCCCATGGATTCACATCTCTTCCACACACAAGATTTACTCCCCACCTCTGAAGACCCCCAGAATCTCATCCAATCACTACATCAGGCTCAAAGTCCAGGCTATAGTCAGTCATCTGCATGAGGTCCTGATGCAAATGAGGCTTCTTAGGTGGAATTTCTCAAGGGCTGCATTTTGAGAGAAGCCATGGATCTGTGAGCTAAGTAGTTATTTTCATGCCACACATCCAAAATACATTGGTGAGATGGGGAGATGGTAACTTCAGACTCTCACATTCCGAAGGGAGAGCAATAGAGGCATCATAGCGGTCACCGATTTATAACTATTATGCAATCCTGCCAGGCACTTGTTGTCAAAGTCCACAACTCTGGGAATGGGGAATTTTCTGTGATAGAGGTCAGTTCTGTTTCTTACCAGTGGTTCCTTAATGCCTTATTTTCCTTAGCGTTGTCTTTGATTTTTGGCCATTTTAATACAACACAAATTTGCTTATATCTGGTAGCGCTTCCTGAATCTTTACTTTGGAGAATTTAACATAGTTATGGCCATAGATATTCCTTCTGCCTCATCCTCTCTCTTCCCCATTTCTGAAATTTCAATTAAACAGAAGTTTAATCATCTCACTGAGTCTCATGCGCTCTTGCATTTTCATTTGTTTTTTGATACTTGTGACTTCCACATGAATCCTGTTAACAGTAACAGAGCCAGAGCAAGAACACTCAGCTGAGCTGAGATGTAAAGGAATATCCAGCACTTGTTCCAGATGAGTTTGTAGGCTCCTCGGACCATTAGGTCTGAGAGAATAGAAGGCTGAATTTACTCTTGAGTAACAACTAATGATATGCTGTTGCTAGAGTGAGAAAGAGAGGGAGAGAGAGAAAAACCATCTGGATATCAAATAAAAAGGAAAGTCCGTTATTGAAAAATAAAGAGTGGGGGAATAAGGAAGGGAACAAGGTGCATAGAGGGGAGTATTGCACAAAACCTGGGTTATAAGAAATATTAGCACTTCTCTTATTTTCAATTCAGCATCCTTAGTCCAGACAAATCTTTCCAGACATTTTGTTTCAGCATACTATATCATCATCCAGTTTTTATCACTACCCAACTAAGGCAGAAAAAAAGAAAACATGGATAAAGAGGTAATGCATACATAGAACTCTCTCTCTCTCTCTCTCTCTCTCTCTCACTCACTTTATCAATCTTCAATAATTTAGGACAGGAAAACTTTCATGAGATTTCCCCATTTATTCACAGCTACTCTCAAACACATGCCCCAAGAATGTGCAGAATTTGCTGCATAGTCTTATGCCCCAACTATGTAGAACTAAATGAGGATTTTAGTAGGTAAGGAAGTGGAGTCAGTGTGCTGTAAGCCAGCTATTGATACTTCCAAAGTAACCACTTTCAGCTTACTAAAATGATGAGGCAAATCAGTATCTTATAGGAGCTTGATTGAGTAGGAAAGTAAGTGGACTTCTTCATTCAAATGAAAACAAAGGAGTTCTGAATTCATCTGAAAAATAAGATTTTACTAGTACAAAGAAGATATTCAAGTTTAGTGTGTTAAAACAGAGAAAATAGCTAAACGAGCAAAAAAAAAAAAAAAAAAAACCCTTGAAATATACTATGGCAAAAAATGGTGCTGCACTTAGGCCCAGAAATCGATACCAAATATGTCACTTACACACTTTGTGACCTTTGGCCAAATATTTACACATATTAAACCTCAAATTTTACAACTTTAAAGCAGAGAGAGAGATGCAGGCAAACTCTACCTCCATTATTATTTTACTAGAAGGATAAAATGAGATAAAGTGCATGAAGGCATTTTGTAAATCTCTGAGCACTGTGCAAATGTAAGACATTATTTTTGCAGTGATACCTATTATGAGAAAAATAAAAGATTAATTCAAGACATATTGCATGGTTATGAAAAACTCTGTACTTTAAGATATTCAGTTAATTTTAAGGGTCCTCATTGCTATAGACATGAACATTTAATCAGTCACTGGAAGAAGAAAAAAAAAAACATCCAAAAGAGTTTGCTCAAGAAAAACCGATAAAACAAAGTCATGCCCTGTTTGCTTCCCAATCTTCTTTCAGCATTCTTTCACCCTTCCTGGCTGCATGATTTGCATACTTGGAGTTTTAGGCCATTGAAAATATGTATATTTGTTGAATGGAAAGGATGCAACAGAAATAGATGCCATTATTGTGGTTGGTAAAAATCTAGCTTAAGGGACAGTATCTGCAATGTGGAGCTAACCCAGTAAAGCTTGGTTTGCTCTGTTCTAGAAAAGGGATGCTGAATCTGCATGGGAGTAAAGAACATTCTTTCCCTTAGGACTTTGTCACTTCTGCTGATACACCTCACTGGTTTTATCTTTCAGATCAAATCTTTAAAATAAGAGAAACACAGGAAATCATTGGTACAGGGATAGAAAATTGGGAGGTTACCATAAAAAACCTTAATTTTTAGCTTTTTTACATTGTTGCAAGCGTAAGCATGAAATAGGAACACGAGTTTTCTTACTTACTTAGCAATGTCCTATTTTCCTTAGCTATTCTTAAAGACTGAGTAAGAATACCTTTATGTCATTCTCCTTCCTGATTCTAAAAATAGTGGGCGAAAGTAATGTCATAGTGATAATACAAAAATAACTGCCATTTATTGAGCATCTACTCCAGACCAGTATCTACTATCTTATTACATTATTACACTTTGGGAGCATTCCAGGCAGATTTCAAAATTCTCATTTACAGGTAAGAAAACCAAGTTTCAGAAGATTAAAGAATTTAAACAGGTAACACAACTAGTAAGTGGCAAAATGCAAACAAACCTCATGGAATGATGGAATGGAATGATTCTTTACTTGCTAGGAAAATTTGTTAGCCAGGTAACAGAGCATTTGGGGAACGGGAATGCTGCTTTATTTAATTTCTTGATAGCTGAAGAATAATCAGAAAATGTGTTGTTATAACCATTGACACAAATGTCTACCCATAATACCCACTTTTCTTCCCTATTATGTAGTGGATGCAGCTAGTTAAAACCTTTTGGAATAAAGACAGAGGCTAACAGAGTAGGAAAAATGGGAAGGAAAGAGAGAAGAGGGAAGAAGAGAAGGGGCAAAGGAAGAAACTAAAACATAATTGATTGATACTGATTTTTCATTATACTTTCAGAGCATCAGGTCATTATTTTATACACAAATTCTATATGTAACTGAATGAGATGCAGGACATTGAGGTGATTCTACTGTGGAACCTTGTTTTTTTAGTCAGGACTTTTCAGTTGCAAAAGAAAGAAATCCAAAATCAAACCAGTTTTGTTAAACAGTGGGATGGTGGGGGAGTTTCGTGGGGGAAGGATTTATTTGGCTTATGTAATTAATTGGGAAGTCCATGAAAAGAGGCTAATTTGTTATCGTTGTTTTGTTTTGCCACAGTCAGAGCTGGGAATGCAAATATCATTTTCTTTCCCTCTGCCCTCTTAGTTTTACTTTTCTTAATAATACCTTAATTTTCTCATCTGTTCAAAATAAGCAAAGAAAAGAGCTGACCCTGGGCGGGGGGAAAAAGCTGTCCCCAATGTGCATTATAACTACATGTAACAAACAAAAAACCTGGACAAAAGGTTTGATCAAAAAAAAATTTTAATGCTCTTCCTAGGTATTGGTAAACTTTACTTCGAATACAACATTGTAAATTTGGTACATTCAATGGCTTGTGGGTACCAAGATAGCAGCAATTTATTTGGCAGTTTCAGTGTGTTGTGCAAGATGCCTCTGCTCAAAAATTAGGACCTGAGATGGTCCTCAGCAGGAAACATAGATACACAAAATTACCTTAAAGATACTAGCCTCAGGTATGCCAGGATTGAGTGTTATATATTAAAAGACTTTTCTTTATATAAGTGAAAATTTTGTCAGAAAGGTACTGATCTGCTATGGAAGCAAAATTAGAAATGAAAACTTTGGTATTATTCATCTAAGAAGTCTCTGGGTAAGAGGGTCTTTGAACAGAGTATCTGGCTGGTTGGTTCTCTTTCATTGAGATGATGGCCATACAGCAGAGGATCATGGGCTTCACAATCAGGTAAGTCTTTCATCCACCATACAAATATTTCCTTAGCACCTACAATGTGCCAAATATCTTTTCTAGACACTTATGATGTGTCAGTGAGCAAAACAGAGAGCCCTCTACTCTATGGAACAGATGACAATAAGCATTAAGCATGACAGGTAAATCATATAGTATTTTAGAAACCAAATAAGTACTACAAAAATGAAAACAAGATATAATTAATTTGAATGATCAAGGAGTTTTTGTTGAAAAGTGGTATTTGAGAAATGATCTGAAGGTGGCAAGGGCGTCTGCAAGTGGCTGAAGGATAACATGCCATGTAGGGGGGAATGGCTACAGCAACTGCCTCAAAGATGGGAACATTGCTTGCACTTTTGAGGAATTTCAAGAAGGCCAGGATGACAGGAGTTGAGTGAAGACATGGAAAAGTAGTAAGAGATACAATCAAAAGAAGAGGTTACTGTAGGCCATTGTAAGGATGCCTGCAGTAATTCAAGTGTGAGATGACAGTGGTAGGGTCTGGGGTGTAGTCATGAAAATGGTAGGAAGTCTCTCTGGAAATATTTCGAAAGGAGAGAAAAATATGATTTCTTGAAAGATTGGATGTGGAGGGTAAGAGAGACAGCTGTCAAGAACAACGCCAAGGCACTAGCCATGTCTTCGTTGGTAGTTTATTTTATCTCTCAGTTTTCTCTATGGTAAAGTGGGGCTCAAATGGTACCAAACACACAGAATGTTTGTGAAGCTATTAAATGAGATACTGTTTGCAGAGCTTCTGGCACATGGTAGACACCAAACAAGCTGTCATTATAAGCCACTTCCCTTCTGTGACTCACTCATCAAGCCAACTTCAGAATATGATTTAGCCTTCTCTCATGCTCACTTCAGAGAAAGGCTGTGCCAGCGAGAAAACACAAGAATCTGCGAACCTAGTCCACTCAGCAGTTATTGTTTTTATTGTAAATGCCTCGTTAGTCAAGTTTGTACTTGAGTATTTCGGAGCTCCCATACTCTCAGTACAACCCTGAGAGATCAATCCATCCCTAGTAGTTGGAAGAGTCTGAGCCGGTGGAGCCTATGCCTGTGCTGCAGAGTTTTCTCGGAAATGTGAACCCTTTTAGTGGACAGTCTCTCTTAAACGTATCCTGGCTCTCCTAGGAGTTTTTCTGTAATCAAATTACAGTACACATCGAAAACTGAGACTTACCTAGACATTTTGGGAAATTTATCAACAGTATTACTTTAATTTCAGTCAACTAGATTTAGAGACACTGGTTGTACTCATAGCATAAAAGTGTGAAGAAATTTTATTTTTTTCAAAGGCATTTATTATATCAAAAAAGAACATTTTAATGTAATGTGATTATATTAAAATTACAAGAGCAGCTATCATCTCTTGAACGTCTACCATGTAACAGGCACTATAGTTGACATTTTACATTATATAACTTCATTTAGCCCTCCACACAATCCTTCAAGGCACTATTAGTTTAGCTGGGCAGGCAGGGTCTAGACCCCAGTGCCTGCATATGTTTCATAAGCAACGAAGACCCTGTGAAGCCAGGTGTCTCTACTACCTTAGGCCATGTTTTTGTTGTTTCCATTTGTTTGCTTGTCTAGTGGAGAGGAGAGGACGTTGTTGTGTTTTGTTTTGTTTTGTCTGTTATTCACTATCATGCAAATAATAGATCATATTTACCTTTAGCTCTTTTTTGCTTGTTTGTTACTGATTTTTACTGATCCACTCTTTTGTCCTAACCAGACTTCAGAGCACTGGGAATGGGAAGGAAACTGGAAGTAGCTGCAATTTCCACAATATGTTCTAAAGAACCCTGGGCTTACAAGTGGCTACCTTAAAAATGAGTCCTTGTCCAAAGAAAGTCTTACAATAAAGAAAATGGTTTTAATCATGTTTCATCTAGTAGTTTCCAAAATTTTTTGACCACACAGCCCTCTTATATTGAAAAATAACTATTGACATTCCTGAGACTAGTTTTGAGCAGCAAATGATAAGAATCTTCTTGTTACTTAATTCAAACTGCTGAAAATCTTTCCAATCCGAGGCAGAAAAGTGAGTAATGATGCTGTTTGTCGGGATGACAGATCAAGCATTAAATTTGGAATCTGAATAGAAAAGCTGCTCATGCAGAATACAGGGCAACTTCAAGAATATGCCTTAAAATCCTGTCACTCAGATCTGTCCTTCTATCATATCTGGGAGTGACTGGACCTGGCATTTGCCTCTTCCCCTCTCACTCCTGTCCAACCTACACATATTCTAGCCCCATAAGAACCATATTTCACATTCAGACAAATGAGAACCAACACATGAAGAGGGAACAAGCCCCACCTTATTATTACCCATCTTCAGGAAGAGCTTGAAATGACTTTTTTATTTCAATAGTTTTTGGGGAACAGATATGTTTTGGTTACATAGATGGGTCTTTTAGTGATTTCTGAGATTTTAGTGCACTCTTGTCACTCAAGCAGTGTACACTGTATCTGATATGTAGTATTTTATCCCTCACCCCCTTTCAACCTTCCCCACTGAGTCCCCAAAGTCCATCATATCATTCTTATACTTTGGCGTCCTCAAGCTTAGCTCCTACTTTTAAGTGAGAACATATGATATTTGATTTTCCATTCCTGAGTTACTTCAGTTAGAATAATGGCCTCCGACTGCATCCAAGTTGTTGCAAAAAACCATTATTTTCTTCCTTTTTATGGCTGAGTGGCATTTCATAGTGTATATATACCATATTTTCTTTATCCATTCATTGGTCGATTGGCACTTAAGTTGCTTCCATATCTTTGCAACTGTGAATTGTACTGTTGTAAATATGTATGTGCATGTATCTTTTTATATTAATGTAATGACTTCCTTTCTTTTTAATAGATACCCAGTATGGGATAATGGGATAGTTGGATCAAATGGTAGCTCTACTTTTAGTTATTGCCTTTTTTTTTTTTTTTCATGGAGTTTCACTCTTGTTGCCCAGGCTGGTGTGCAATGGCGCCATCTCAGCTCACTGCAACCTCCGCCTCCCAGGTTCAAGCGATTCACCTGCCTCAGCCTTCCGAATAGCTGGGATTACAGGCATGTGCCACCACACCTGGCTAATTTGGTATTTTTGGTCAAAACAGGATTTCTCCATGTTGGTCAGGCTGGTCTACTTTTAGTTGTTTAAGGAATCTCCATACTGTTTTTCATAGTGGTTGTACTAATTTACATTCCCATTAGCAGTGTAAAAGTGTTCACTTTTCACCACATCCGTGCCAACATCTATTGTTTTTTGACTTTGTAATTGTGGCCATTCTTGCAGAAGTAAGGTGGTATTAGATTGGTGCAAAAGTAATTGCAGTTTTGCATTAAAAGTGATGGCAAAAACCACAATTACTTTTGCAACAACCTAATATCTCATTGTGGTTTTAATTTGAATTTCCCTGATGATTAGTGACTTTGAGCATTTTTTTCATGTTTGTTGGTTGTTTGTATATCTTTATTTTTAGAAATCCCACTGAAACTATTCCAAAAGATAGAGAAAGAAGAAATCCTCCCTAAATCATTCTTGAAATAATTTTTTAATGAAAAGGAAGCCACCCTCCCAAACCACTTCTCACCAATTCCTACCAATAATAGCAGAAAGTATACCACTGGATGAAGCTTCTTTACCTGTGGTCCCACTCCTTGTTCCACCCCCAATCTGATCCACTCTCCCACCCCACTGTGAACACCAGCCCAGTTACTAATGACAGTGCCCACTACGTGGTTTCTGGTAGGCCTATTTCTGCAGTGTTGGAATTGAATTATTGGTTTAAATTAAAGATTTTATTAATTTAACTTAATGACTAGGTTAGTTAATATCTGGAAGGGCTTTTTGTTATTTGAAAGGAACACTTACCATCACTTTTATTTTATTTAATGTCCAATTTATTAAATATATACTTCATTTCCAAAACTATGAAAATTAAATTTCCTTAAGCAGTTAAACATTGATTAAAGCTTTACTTAATTAAAATCTCTTCCATGATTTAAATAATAATTCTATTATAATAATTCTTTTGAATATTTTTAAACTCTAAAAACAAGAGACAAAATGTGTACAAATCCAGTGAGTATAAAATGTATTGCTACACTTACACCTATTTTGTAAAAAGTTAGACTCTGAGTTTATTTTTTCTGGGTATTTCTTCATTATTTTATATTTTTCTCATTTTTGTTTTTATACCATCTTGTATTATAGCATGTTTTTGAAACTGAACCTGCTTCCTCCTTCTCCAATTAACATCTCAGATTTGTTGAGGTTCTAGGATTTGGGTAACCAATCAGTTGTTTTTTGGCTGGGCAAAGAATCTGCCTACTTCTGCCAAAATGAGTCACATGTGAGCTACTAGTCATCTCTCTGAATTGTTTGTTTTGCTTTTTATAGTTAAATCTTATATTTTAGCTCACTAAGGCTTTTTAACTTCATTTTTTTCACCTAGGTTTTTTGCAACCTAGCATCTCACATTCTCTTCTGTATTTCCTTTTCAATCTTGCATGGCTGGTGTTTTACAACTCATCTCATCATTTTGTATGGACCTGAACTGCTAACATTATCAGAAACTCACATATGTTTTGTTATAGCATATTATTAGAGTCACCATTGAGGTTTCATCTCATAGAAAATAAGTCCTAGGCCTTGCTCAGTTGTTTATTCCTATATCTCTTGTTAGTTAATTCGCAATCTTAGTACCCCTAGTGTTGATTTCTTTCTACTTGGTTATTACGTGAACCAACCCTTCTGAATGTGGGACCCCGTTGTATCTGGTTGTTCAATGTACTCACTAGTACCAAAGTTCTTGGTCCAGGTACTACATTTCCCACATCTATTTGATTCACTCAATTCCTAATTACATAGAATAAAATAAAAACATATCTATAGTTTATAAATATAATTTAATAATAAATCAAGATATTCATATATAAATATTCTCTACTTATTAAAGACAATACAACAAACACCGTTACATTTTTCTTTCTTCTCACTTATAAGTGGGAGCTGAACAATGAGATCACATGGACACAGGGGGGGGAGCAACACACACTGGGACCTGTTAGCAGGTGGCATGGGGGGTAGAAGAGCATTAGGAAAAACAGCTAATCCATGCTGGGCTTAGTACCTAGGTGATGGGTTCATAGGTGCAGCAAACCACCATGGCACATATTTACCTATGTCACAAGCCTGCACATCCTGCACATGTACCCTAGAACTTAAAATAAAAATAAACATTAAAACAAATTTTCTTTTCGAGGTATTGTGCCCCTTATATTGACATTTCTTAAATTTTCAAGAATTAAAAAATACTTATTTCCATTAATTCAAATCGGATTGCCACAACTTGGTCAAAAGGAGCTTCATTAAGCTGCCCTTTTGCTTTTTTAGCACTACCTCCAACATCCTTGAAAAGATTTCTTGCTTTCCAGCAATAGTAAGATGCTCTTTGCTTATTTTGAATTTTCCATTGCCTAAGATACGGAATCAGCTACTTCCCTAGGAATGCTGGCATTTCTCTGTGAAGACAATGTAAGAGACCAAATCTGTGCACAGAGCTATGTGGATTCCCATGTCAGTGGTGGGCAAATACACCACTGCTCCTCTTGGTCACTTTTCATATAGACCTGGAGAGGATATTCCTTTTAAAGTTCATAAGTTTACTTTGGTTTGTCCAATGACATGATAAATTGTTGCTTCTTAGGTTTTTTAAAGACTAAGACTCCAAACCAATGGACATACCCCATATTTATAAACCCCTAATAAGTCATTTTCCATTAGCTTGTATCCCACTGTAGTTATGGGGCT
The DNA here is from genome assembly GCF_049350105.2 of Macaca mulatta. Taxonomy (NCBI): domain Eukaryota; kingdom Metazoa; phylum Chordata; class Mammalia; order Primates; family Cercopithecidae; genus Macaca; species Macaca mulatta. Next base: position 114,083,659 of record NC_133409.1, read on the forward strand.
TCTATATGAATCAGGCTCACATTTTCTCCTTCATGACTGGAATAATTGGGGTCCCACAAGTGCCAGAACTCCTTCCTGACCCATTCTCTGCCGTCTTCTTGTTTGCTATTCATAGCACATTACTCTGAAGTTTCTAACCTTTTCGTTGCTCCTTCTACTTTCTGAGCAATCAAAGGTCCCCATGACAAATAAAGAATTTTCAGAAATTCTACTATTAGCAGAACTATATTTCTGGTAGATAATTATATTTGTATCTTTCTTTTTCCTATGTAAGTAAAATTTCCTTATCAGTGAAATGCTCTGTTAAGAATTAGACACTTTCCCAAGCTATAAAGATTTAGAAAGATGCAGTAGGTGGGACACTTGTCCAATCTTCCCAGTCCTTGAGCAACATTTCTGAAGGATCCCCGCTACTAAACAGGAAAGTAGACCCACAGGCAAGCTACTTAGAAAATGTATATCCTGGATGGTAGCAGCTCTTCTCCTCATAGTATTTCCCCAGGGGACTTCATTACCTGAATGAAATACTTTTTCCTGCCATAATAAGAGGCACTTAGTCCTTTGGCAAATCTTAGCCATTTGCTATTTCCTCCAGTAAGTAAGTAGGATAAACTGCCTGCTCTGAGGTGTTCTTTGCTGCTCAGTGCCATCCAACTATCTCCTGGAAAAGAATTAGTCTGGAGATATTAATACTATTCACTACCATTATCATTACATTATCAAGAATATATCACAAATTTAGGACTATTGTTACATATAATCTCAATTAATCTTAACAACTGCTTGCAATAATATCACTTTTATTCCATTTTTCCAGATAAGAAAACATAGATGTAGAAAGCTGAATTCACCCAGCTTAAAAGTGGCAGCACAGGAATTAGAACTCGCAATATCACCTCTGAGTCTATATTCTTAGCCATTAGCTCTACTTCCTTGTTCCTTTTCATCTTTTCTCACACCCCCTAATTTCACATTTACAGAATGAGTCTCCAAAACAGATTTTTATATTTCATTAACCTAATCATAGCACAATTCTCTTTAGGTACAGTCCTAGCAAGAGCAACCATTCCTTTTTTTATATTGTAATTGACAGTAACCTAGAGACCACATGCCATTTCTGAACTATGCCCATTAAGTTTATATAACATCAAAAGCTCAACTTCTCTTATTGTTCACCTACAACTTCCTTTCTGGCCTCTTACCGGTGAAATCAATTACAGCATCCTGTTCTTGCCTTTCACATATTGTCAAATCCTTTCTCACACTACATGCTTAGACTAATTGTGTGAATTCCACTCCCCTGAGTTACTGGCTTTGAAAGGTTACTGAGCTCTGTCACCACCTGGCCACCAACGTGTACACAATCTTCCTAAAATGCTGCCATGGCCTCATTTTGTATTAGCTCTTTTCTGTTACTGTGAGGATATTTCTTCTCTTAGCTCAAATTTTCCCTTTCACCAGCAACTTCATGTTCAAACTTGAACATGAGCAATGATTTCATTAGAGTATGTGACAAAAACAGTGAGGTTGAAACATTAAGAATATACATATATGAATCAACTTCTTGGAAGACAGGTATTTATTATGCACCAAACATGGGAAAAGAAAACAAAGGAACAGGAGAAACCAACATTAGAGAGGGAGAGATACATACATGCATTTATGCATATATGAACATGGGTTTTCTTCAATATATTGTAAGTTCTCATAAGTATCAAATTTTTAAAAATCCAATTTGAACATAGGATAATGTTTAAACGTTCCAACCTTTGCAAATAACTAACATTTCAGTGTTACCTCCCTAGATCTTTCTGATGAGAATTGACGTTGGGTTATTCAGAACTTGCAGAGGCCTCAGACTGGGGCCATAGACATACAAATTTACATTCTCTTGGACCAGGTGGCTCTACATTTTGAACTTTGTTTAGACATTCAGTGGACTTTCATAATAAATACCATTAAGAATCTTTTCTATTCCACCTCTGTTTCTCCCCATCTTATTACCTAATGTATGTTTTAAGTTCTCATTTATAATATCGGTAATGACTTCCATGATTGTGAATAATAAAATATCAAAGAATGCCATCAAGATAGCATAATGGAGTTTAAATGGTACAAGAAAATATTCTCAGCATGTATTAGAGAATTCTAAATTAGGAAGAGACCTAATAGGTACCGAAAACAGTTCCTTCATTTTACACATAGGAAATGTAGGTGTTTGTTTATAGAAAATAATGAACATAGCTTTTAATAATGATAATATATTTTATTAATAGCAGTAGTTCTGGAATTCCTGACCAAATTTAGAAGCAAATTTAAAACTTTTAGGTTGAGTTAGAGTGGGAAAATGTGAAAAATAACAGGATTCATTGCATTTCTGAAACAATACTGGCTCCATCTGGTGGCCAAAGTGATAATTCCCAGTCAATAATGTGTTTATGATGAATACACTATGCTTTCTTGAATTGAAAATGTCCGATTGAGTCCAAATATTGAAGAATTTAGAATATAATCCAAAATTCTTATATATTTAATCTATAAACTGTTACAGTTTCTACCTGTGATTAATTTCTTCCAAAGTGTGTATGATTAATAAATTGTAAGTTGAAATTGAAAAAGAGCCAAAAATCCAGTTTAGAAAAATGAAGATAATTTCTCAACTATCTTCTGAGAAAAATTTGTATTCATCTAAAAATATATTAATATATTTTTTATGAAAAATGGCAACAAAATCCATTAATTTTTAATCAAGGCAATATAATTAGTACCAATTTATTATTTAATATGTATTACCAATTAAAATGTAAAACTCAACATAAATTATTTAGTGATTTCAAGAATCAATGGGGTTAGTTCTGTATTATCATTTGCTCCTGTTCTTTGAGCTAAGAAACTAAAACCAAATGAATTAGGCTGTTGTATTCTCGTAGGGAAAATCTACTTTGTTTTTATTATTAAATAAATGCAGGCATTCTTTCCTGGGGTTCTGTGAAAACTTTGAAATTTCAAGCTAATCTTTTTGTGTTAGTGCCTATTCTAGAACAAGAGGCTTCAACTTTCTTTGGATTCTCAAAAGAGCTTCTAGCACCTTAATCTTTTATGAAACTGTGTACTAGTCACACAAGTGAGTTCAGTTTTTGAAAATTCATCAAGTTGTGCACTTAAAATACGCTTGTATATTATACTTGAAAATGAAAATAGCATTTTTGGAAGTTTAAGAACCATTGTTTTTAATGTCCCCAAATTTAATATATACTAACAATTAACCCTACCATAAGCTGAGTTGAATATATGGTAAAGGTTATTAAAACCTTCTGAGAATCAGTTTCTCTAAATTTAAAGAATAAATAACTTCCCATGGGTTGTTAAGGAAACTACTATATAAAATTAAAATTGTCTGGAACTTGATGCTTGCTTCTGAAATCTACTCAGTCGGCCTCTCACTAATTCGTCCTCCACAGCTGGCCAAGTGATGTTTAGAATCATCGATGCACTCACTGCTTGAGGAATGGAATTACATGTTTATTCGCACTATCTTCATTAGAAGAGAAACTTAAGAAAATCAGGAAAATAAAGGATATGCACAGTTTACAGCACCAATGTCAAAATATGGCTTTTCAATACCTCTGTGTTGATTATTTATTTATTGCCTCTCAGGTCCAAATTCACCTGGTTTTTCGGCTATATAAAAAATGGATCTCGGCCCTTTAAATACATATATATCAGCTGGCCCTGAAGCTTTGTGAGTAGAAGGTGCTAGAGAGACTTTGCACCAGAAAAAGAATTTTGCTTCCTGGTTCCAGGGTACTCACTCGGCAGGTTCCAGCACTGGGTACCTGTGGTACTCACAGCATCACTAGTGTCCAGTTTCTGCAGTCTGCAGTAGTCAGCAGCACTCAGCAGCCGGTAGCTCTTTCCAGCAACCCTCCCCTCCCACGCTGTGAATTTGTAGCAGAGCTCTTCCAACTCCTGTGACATGTGCGGCGTCTCCTGGGTGCAGTTCCTGCAGGGCATGGTAGTCAGCACACTCAGCTTCCTCGCCCACTGTCCCTTAACATGGTTTGTTATGGAGCTCCTCCTGTGAACTAGCTCCCCATGAACAGCTTTCCCGGCTCTCTCGAGGGTGGATTGCCAACAAGTTCTGCCCACAGGACACCACAGCAACTCCGCTGTGAGCCAGTGAGCCCGGGAAGTGATCCTTCCCAACCAAGTCTGCACCTAGCCCGTGCTCCAACCTGAGCTTTCTCAGCCTGAGGGCGCGCTCCAACCTGAGCTCTCTCAGCCCGAGAGCAGTCTCTCTTCACACTGTTATGCATATATTCTTTCCAATTCTTTCCAGCTCTTATTGCCCAACCCCTTGTATTCTAATCCCCGTTCTAGTTAATAATTCTTTATATGAAACTTTCCCTATGCAACTTACTGCATGGTTGCTCTCTCCTCATTGGATCCAGCCTAACACAGCCTCATTTTTCATTCAGCCAAGATGAGTAAAGGAATCTATTACGTATGTGAAAGGAACAATAACTAGATTGCATTCATTCAATAGAACACTTGGTCTGGTTACACACAGCTGTGTGGCTTGCTAAGTTTTCTTCACAAGGATGTAAAATATATGAAGAGTAGAAACTAATCCTTAATTGATGGGATTCATGCAAACAGTACTGATTTGTACATGTGTGAAATATAGAAATTTGTAAATCAGTTATTTGTACAATGAAGCTCTGGAACATTTTGAGAGTTCTTATTTAACTAATCAAATATGGTTCTGTTAAGGAAAGATGTCCAAAGACCTCTTGAAAATAAAAAGTATGAGTCACACTAGGGATAATAAGGTTAGATTATTATGGTAGTCATTTTCCATTGGCAAACCAGGCTCTCCTACTCTCAACCTGTTGTTTGTGTGGGTTTGACCTAGTCCAAACATTCATCCCTCCCCAGGCCCTCCAGCCCCTCCAAGATATTGAGATGGTGGGAATGTGACACAGGCCCAGCTAATCAGCTCTTTCATCCTCTGACCATGATAATTAGTTCAAGATGGACAAATAAAACAAATCTGTCTAATGAATGTGATCTGGTATATTTTGTTGGAATTTTTGGAAAGAGAAGGTCTCTTTTGGCTGGGGTTGCCGAGTTGCTAGGAAGTGAGCCTGGATCTGCTAGTCACTATTTTTGCCAGTGCATGGGAGGAACCAGTGTGATAAAGAGGGAAACACAGGAAAACAGAACCAAAAGATTTAAAAAGGGATTCTAGATGACATCATTTGGTGACTTGAATCTGGCCTCTGGCTGCAGATATCTAAAGTTTTCAGAAACATAAGACAATAAATGCCCAAAGTCAGTTTGAGTTTTATTCTGTCAGTTGTGAATAGAGTCCTAACAGCTGCAATTATGGTGATTTGAATAACTGAGGCCATTAGATCATAGATCTAAGTAATTCATTGTTTCCTAGGTGAAAGTCCAAGAGTCAGTTTTGGTCAGGTATGTGTCATGTGCTTATTTTGTATACAGTACTCCACGCTAGAGAATGGGCATTCCACTTGCCAAATCTAAGAGGTGTTTCAGGGATGATCGATGTCATTACCACAGCGGATGGACGCATCCACCCTTTGGTGTTCAGTGACAAAGCTACACTACTCTGGGTCAGGCAATCATTCCTAAAATATTAGGAATAAACACTGGGCGAAATGGCCAAACATAGTGTTTTATGCTGCATTTTTTTTTTCAATCTGTAACCTATTGTTTCTCATTACTTTCACCAACTGATGTTGGTAGACATATTGAGATAGAAATAAACTACAAAAATACAGCGTTGATTTCAGACGGCTCAAAAATGTAAAAATGTAGTCATTAAAGTCTTCTGCTCCTCTCCTTGTCTCCCTAACAGCAGCATTTAGCATGCTGCCCACACTGACATGTCTTGTGTCACCTAACATGATTGATTAAGGGATATATTTTTAAATTTCACCACTGCCTTTGTTTTTATTTTTTTATTTTCTAGGCTGCTTGTCACATGCCCCAGATCTATGAAAGGTTTGTGTAAAATAAAAAAGCATATTTTAAAAGAAATACAATGTGTGACATAATGACAAAAGCCAGAAAATTGTGCATTCCGACGGACATGCCACTCTTCACTCAGGTCCCTGCTTTGTTTTCTTCAGCAAGGAGAGTGACAGGCTGAAGGGCCTGGTGTTTGTCAGTTTATGTCACAACTGTGATATTTAAACATAGGCTTCTTTGTAGCTATTCTCTTCCATCCAAAATCTTTTTGGAAATATGCCAAATATACATTTACTCAAACAAACACAAAAGGTCAACTTTTCTCCCCTGCTTTCCCTTATTCCCAAAATATTGCTTAGTTATAATCCATTAACTAATGTTAGTTTTTATGATCTAATCTGCTTTTAGGTGTTGAAATTATCTTCTTTATGCCTATTTCTATTTATCATAACTTTTATTTGTTCTTTTGTTCTTAAAATTCAAAGTTCAATGCCAGTCTATTTTAAAACTCTATAATTCTTTTATCTCTATGAGTGCTTTTCAAAAGGAAAATGTGCTTACAGTACTGTTTACATGGCAATCTTGGATTAATGTTATTTGTTACATAATGTCAACTTTTAAGTGTATGATTTTAAATAAATCTATCAAAAGATAGATTCTTATAAAACTATTGTAGGATACTACTAATCTGTGTTACAATGTTCAATATGTTCACAGTGAGTTGTCAGTTATAAGAACTACAGTTTTTTAATGATGCAATAATGAAATAACATATTTTTCGTGTTGTTTATTGGCACTTTGTCCAAAAAACTGACACTCTTTTTCTTGACATGAACATTAAACATTACAAAACTAAAACCTGTTTTACAAGTATTCTAAAATAAAGTAACTTCTTATCACTCAGAGCTGAACAGAATAGAATGTTTCCTTTTTTTTCTGTGATCAAAAGATGGCTTTAATGACTGACTAGGTATAGCCACTTTCACTAAGGACATTAATATTTCTGGAATTCCTAAGGACATACTATTGAGTAAATGAGTGTTTTCTCCCAAAAAAAGTTGTAGAAGGAAAATGTTTGCAGTATTTTCAACTGCTGAAAGTTTAAATGTATTGTAAATAGTTAAAAATACGAATTACTAACAAAATTGAGGTATGGTTGTTCTACAGTTAGTTACACATTATTATTTAGATCATGTTAATTTTAATCTACATATTTTCTATTGCTAAAACATTTGAAGTTTTCGTAATAAAATATACGTCACCAAAATCCTCAGGAGAAAGCAACATTAGCCAGTTAAAAAGATGTTAAGATAATTGCACCTGAAAAAAAAGATAAGTTAAGGACAGCTTATATAAATTTTTCCAGGCAAGACAAAAAATAAACTATAATACACTATATAATGATCAGCCAACATAAGGAAGTATAGTAATTTAACAAGAGGGATAAACGTTTTCAAGCTTCAATCCCCAAAATTTGATTGTTTCAAAGTTTAAAGAAGAAAAATTTAATTATATTATTTTCCATATATAAAAGATTTTCAAAAATACCAAGAAGTTTATAAGACCAGCTTTCATTTATTAACTACCCATAATAGCCAAGATTAGTAGTTCAATCCTTAATCTTTCTCTTGTGAAAAAGTGTTTATGAAGCAATAAAGTATATTTTTAGGTAAATGACTCTAATTGATATATAGGTCATACACAGAAAAGATCAAGAATTAAACAGCTTGCAGTTCAGTGATTTTCAAGCTGTTCTGGGCCAAGCTCTAGAAATTCTGTTCTAGGGCCTCCATACGTAGCTGGCCATGCTCCACAGAACTCTCCATTCTCATCACCCTCCCTCATTTCAACAAAAGCAGCTCCACTTTCATATACTTTAGCCCTCTGCATGAAATTTTATCTAAGGCACAGTTTCCAAGCTAAAAATGGTAAGTCATTCAGATTCAACTTCAGGTAGCCTTTATGTAGCTAGTTTTTTCAACATCTCTTAATACTTCTTATAATTCTAAGAAGAAGTCATTATTATATCTATTTTACTGAAAAGAGGAAACTGAGAATTTCAAAGAAAGTTTATGTGTGGAGAAGAGGTCAGTTTCCTGAAAGGCCAGAAAGTTAGGGTTTTGAAATCATTGAGGAATGTGACAGGAATGTGTTCTGGAGACCAGCAGTAATCTGGGAGTCTTTAAGAAAGAAGGAGACTGACGCAGAGGCTGGTCAATGACTGCTGCAAAGAATAGATACTAGAATCTGATAGGAAATTCAGTCCCAGAGATTTTTAGGACAGAGAAACAGTCAAGGGTCTAGAAGCAGCAATAAGGAGCAAGAAAGATATCTGTTCCCCCTCCCAAGACCAAGGTTTAAAAGAAAATATGACCTCAGGGCAGAACCAGATATCAACTAGAACAACATCAAGGGAAAGTTATCAGCAAAGAACTTGGAGACAAAGATTTATGCTGATAACAAGCAAAAGTTCCAGAGGGCACAGTGAAAGGATTTTAGGTATTGAAGGGAGGTTGAAGGTGGAGTTAGAAAAGGAAAGTATAGCACCATGGAAGCTTCCAGTGGTAGTTGACATAAACAGGAATGGTAAGAGTTTTCCTGTTGGTCCCATTGAAGCTACGAGTATTAGGAGAGAAAGAGAAGGATTTTGAAGGAGAGCCCAGATAATTAGGTCTTCCCCTGGACCCTTGCTAATGGAATAATGGACTCTATACAGGGATCGGTTTGCACTGAGTATCTGGGTTTACCGCTAAGTTCTGCAAATGGGGCACAAAGCCTTCAAGGGGCAGACTCGCCCCTCATGTGGGAGGGCTGTCATTTCACCCTTTCTAATAGACGTATGGAGGCCAGAAGAGGGGTAGCCTCACTCTGAAAATCATGAGTGTTTCCTCTTGACTTCTGCCAGTTCTTGAGCTTACCAATTGCATATCCAGCTTGCAAGATAAATTATCCCTCAGTCCTATTTTGAAAATTCCCTAGAATTTTGATTGACCAATTCTGATTGGTCCACTTTGAGTCTGGGTCTAATTATCTGTAACCAGGCCCATATGATGATGTTGTAGAAAGTGACTATGAAGAGCCCCTCACTATGATGGAGGGAGGCAGATAAGGGAGTGCTTGCATACTGGGCCGACACTCCAACAGGTGTTGATTAGGGGTTTGATCAAGTATAGCTTGAAAAGACTTTTCGATGGCTGGTGTCTATCAACAATTGGTGATAAAAATAGGTAATGTTAATGGCAAACTTGGCATACACATGTGCCCCCACTTTGTGCCAAACAGCAATTTAGACTTTCATGATGCAGAGTTAAGAGAGGAGAGAAAGAGAAATGACCTAGAACTACTGAAGAAATTTTATGGAAAAGAAATACTTGGGAATAACTGCATGGTATGCAGGCAAAGTAGATAGGAAAGGAAAATAGGATTTTAAGAAGCATTTTTGTGGACACATATTATGTCATGATGTTTAACAACCATAAAAGATAATTTTAATCACTTTGAAAATACTTTTGCCGCTGGAGTGTGTTCCAGTGCTGTGACCCCAAGCTCAGGCCAGTCCACATGGATTGTGGCTTCAGCGAATTGCAATAAGTAGGAAGAAAGAGCTGGGTTTCTGGAAACAGGGGGACTTGTGCAATGATAACTGGACACCTAAGTAGAGACATCTTAAATAATTGGAGATATGAACTTGAAGTTCAAATGAGAGGTCAGGGAATTTATATACATAGAGCTGAATGTGAACCTTGAGACTGAATTAGTTATGCAAATACAGAGAGAAAAACAGCTGTGAAGGACTGAGCCTCATAAAAGACTCACAATTGAGATGCACAGAAAGAAAGAGAAAACATAAAAGATAGAAACATCAAAAGCTATATGGTTTATCATGGCAGAATCCAGAGGACAATATGCCAGGAACGAGGAAGAAGTCAAATACTATAAGAATTTTAAAGAATTCAAGAAGCTGCAATGGGAAGCATGCACTTAGTATCTTTGGCAGATGTCCTTCTGGATGAACAATCCCTGTTATGGGAAGCTCTTCTCAAGGACAGTGCACTCCACTACTGAACCAGTGTAGTTGTTATAGGTTATCTTGCATTCTTGGGACGATATTGCCCTCAACAGGGGGAGAATTGGTTCTTAGGGTTAATCCAAAATAATTTTACTTTTTGTGTAAATATATATGCATAAACATATACACATGCAGTATATCTGTGCTATTAAAACAACTGCAAGCCAGGAACACTGGTTCACATCTGTAATCCCAACACTTTAGAAGGCCATAAATGGGAGGATCTATTCAAGCCAGGAGTTCAAGACGAGCCTGGACAACGAATCAAAACTCCATCTCTAAAAAAAAAAGAAAAACAAAAATTAGCCAGGGATGGTGGTGCATGCCTGTAGTTCTAGCTACTCCAGCGGCTGAGGCAGGAAGATTGCTTGAGCCCAGGAGTTTGAGGTTACAGTGAGCTATGATCATGCCACTGCACTCCAGCCTGGGTAACAAGCTGATTATTATTATTATTAATTATTATTATTATAAAAACTTCATTGTGAAGTAAGGGTGAGCAGCAATTAGGGAAAAAGTCTTTAAAATCTTCTTAATAAAAGATAGTTGAGATTCACTGTCTTCTATTAATCTGCAGGTAGTAAATTCCAGTGGCTTAAAAGAACCACACCTGTGTTGCTATTAGTGTTTCGTGAGGTGTAAGGGATGTGATGGTAGCAGTTTGGGCGGAGTCTGCTCAAACAGCTACTCTTACATTCCAGCTGACAAAACTACAGGATTTTGCAGCTGGTGTCATTATGCAACACTTTCTTGATGGAGAGAGTGACTGGAAAATCATTTATGGCATTTACTGTTTAAGCTAGAGGTCACATTCATCTCTTCTGCTCACATTTCATTATCCAGAACAAGACACACACACACTGTGTAAATTCAGGAGGACTCGGAAATATATGGGAGCAACTATTTAGTGAGCATCATGATGTCTATAGTCTTGTCATAGCTAGCTGAAAGCTGCCTCTTTAGAACAACTCACAGTGGTCCTTTTGTTGCACCTTAGAGCAACACATTTTCACCTTATTCCCTTTCTGCAAAAGAGAAAATTAATTCTCTTTAAATACCTTTTGCCATCTCTAACATGAGAAAATTCCCAACACATTTATCAAATCACTGCCCTGGGGCAGGTATCCCCACCTACCTGGATGTTGTATTTCAAGAAACAAATTCAACTGTGTGCTTCTGTTTCTACGTTTCTATGTAAAAGTTATTATGCTTCTAAAAATTTCTACATGGAGTAAAGTGTTTAGTAAGATCATGTCCCCAGATCTAAGTATGAATTGTTCAATGCTGTCTCATTATTTTTTCTTTTGCCACACTATTTTATGTGCTGATACTGAGCTGTGATCAGCCAAAACCTGAGCTATTTTTTACACATTCTGCCACAAAGCAAAAAGGTCATTGTTTTTATCAAGGATTAGATATGGATGGATAAAATTTATCTGTATGAGGCACTTTCTAGTAGGTTATCTTGTTTGTTTGCTTCTCTTTTGTTTAAAAAAAAGTTAAAAATGAGAATAGCAAAAGCAATGACTATTGAAAACAACTTATAATTTTATGCTTTTCCTAAAAAATAAGTTCCATTAGAATTGAGCTGCGTGTTTGGTGCTTGTGTCGTTGTGGGGTTTTTTTTCTTTTCTTTTTTTTTTTTTTGTTTGTTTGTTTGTTTGTTTTTGAAGTGACTATGCCTTCATGCAGCGTCGGAGGCTTGCCCCAAGCACAATGGCTAATCAAGTAGGTGAAAATCAAGTGCCTGGGATTTTTCAGCCGCTTGTATTCTTAAGACATTGTCTAAAGTTTCTTCCAGATTTCAGTGACAATTATTACTGTACTTCTTGTTCCTTTTTATACCCTTTTTTCTCATATCAAAGTTTACCTTCTCACTTTCTAGATCAAAAAATACTTACATGCAAGACATTTTGTAACTATGAAAAATAAATGTTACAAGTCAAATTTTCCTCAGAAGGTAAAGTTTCTTACCTCCCTTCCAACTATCAAGGAGCTTCCAGAGAGAGAGAGAGAGAAAAACATTGAAAAAGACTTGTGAAGCAACTAGTAAAATATACATGGACCCATGGGAGACTCTCAGAAAAGAACCCTTAGAAGGAGAGAGACTTCAACTTTGTCAATATTATTTGGAAAAGTATGCTAATTGGGGGAAGGAACTTTACATTTTTCCACATTTGGGATATAATAAGAACAGAAGTAAAGTAGTAGTGAGGAAATTGCATGACCAAACAGACTAAAGGGACTAAATGAACAGAGAAATTTCACCTGAAACCCAGAGTTTGTGCTGAGAGTAATGAAAGATATGGTTAGAAAGAGAGGTTTCAGTCATGTTATTCTGGAAACAGAGTTTGGACTTGGCACTGAAGGGCCATTAAAGACTTGTGTAGAGAGAAGTGACATGATCAGTGAATTTTTATGACAAGTGTTATGATAGCAGTATCTGAAATAAATTTCAGTAGAGATACAATGGCAGTAGGAAAAGGAATTAGAAAATGAATGCACTAATCCAGTGCGATATGACAAGAGCCTGGACTGGGGCTAGAGAACCAGAGTGAAAATAAAAGGAAACATAAAATATAGGAAAGGTTATCAGAGGAATAAAAGTCAGGCTTCATTAATTGACTACAAGTGAGAGAAGAATAGAAAAGTGGCTTCTAGTCAATATAGTAGAGTAAGATGCCAAGTGAAATACTCCTCTTCCATTTTTACCACTGAGAAATATACTACAACCACAAAAGTAAATCCATAGCTGAGCTGAACTAAAAGTCAGAGTGGTAACAGGGAGTTAAATCTGAAGGCTTGACACAAGAATTAGGATGGACAGTAACACTTGCCCTAGGAAGCTCACTGAGAGCTGGAGCTGAAATCCTAGAATCAAGAAGGGTCACCCTATAGGCAAAACAGATATGAGAAAACCAGCACCTACCGGACTCTGGAAAGCAATTGGAAAGCTTGTCAAAATACCAGGTCCATGGGTAAAAACTTATTTAACTGTGAGAAATAAGAAAATCAGGCCTGTGCCACACATATGTGTAGTTAGTATTAAAGCAACCCATGTGGTACAGAAACCCCTTTCTGAGAAATTAACTTAAAAATGATCTGGAACCAGTGAAAATCCATTAGTCCCCTGCAGAAGCAAACACTAATTACTCTCTAAGGTTTCTCATACAATCTATGACACAAATTACAATTCACAGAGTAAAGTGGATCACTATCATTGGGAGTCAGCTGACAGAGAAAAGAAACAACAATTTGTACTTGTGAAACAAGTGATAATAGATTTTAAAAGAGACAGCGTCAACAATGACTAGACAATCAAACTTGAATGATTAGAAAAAATGGCTAAAACTCTTATAGAAACATCCCTCATCTTTCTTATGCCCAGAGAAAAGGCCCCAAGACAACCAAGCCTGATGCAGAGTGAAAAGGAAACCTGAGAAAGGGGAGAGCCAGAGAAGCAAAAACCGAACTTCTACGCTTAAATTTAGCTCAAGTCTCTGGATAATCTCTGGACTAAACACTTATGGAACAAGCCGAAAGTAACTTGCAGCTAAGAATTAACTTATATTTGAGCTGTCAACAACTGCAGTCATGAAAGTATACAATTTGAGTCCAACCTAGTCAACTATCGATTAAAACAAAAACTTCAACACTCTTTAAAGCAATATATGATGGATTCTAGAGTCTATATAACATAATATTTATAACGTCCAGGGTACAATCCAAAATTATTCAACAAAAAGTACAGAAAATATGACCCATTGATAAGAAAAAAGACAATCAACAAATGCCAACTCTGAGATGACCCAGATGTTGGAATTATCAGGTAAGGACTACACAACAGGTATTATAATTCTGTTCAGTGAAGAAAAATATGTTCATAAGTGAGAAGAATTTACTTGGAAATCTTAATAGCAGGATGGAAATTACAGAAGAAAGAGTAAGTGAACTTAAAGATGAATCAATAAAAATTATTCAATGAGGAAAACAGGAAGCAAGAGGAGGAAAAGGAGGAAGAAGAGGAAGAAGAGAGAGAAATTATACTAAGCAAGAACAGAGCTTCAAGAATCTGCAGCACAATTTCTGAAGGTCTTTATATGGGTAGCTGGAGTCCCAAAAAGGAGATAGAGAATGAGGATGGACGTTCTCAAATGCAAAACACAAAATATTTATAGATATAATGCCTGAAAGCATTAAAAAATGGTAAAAACCATAAATTTACATATTCAAGAAGCTCAGTAAACTCCAAACAGGATCAGTTAGAAGAAAACCATGGCTAAGAACATGATGGTCCAACTTTTGGAAACCAAAGATAACAAATATATCTTAAAAATGGCTATAGAAAAATGTTACTTCACATATGGGAAAATAATGATTCAAATGGTCACTTGCCTCTCAGCAAAAACCATAAAGACCAGAAACCAATAAAACAATGTTCTTAATGTACTGAAAGAAAATAAACTGTTGATCCAAAATTCTAAATCCAGCAAGAATGAAGGTAAAATAAAGATATTTTCAGATAGTAAAACAAATAAACACTCTAATGGAACTTATTGCCTCCAGACCTGTATTGAAGGGAATTCGTCAGGCTAAAGAGAAATGATACCAGAAAAAAATTCAAAAATAGACTTTGTGACAAAGAGTACTGCTAAACATAAAGAGAAACATTTTGTAATAAAAAAGATCCAGTTCATCAGTAGGACATAAAAATAATACATGGATATGTGCCAAATGACAGAGCCTCAAAACACATGAAGCAAAATTTAATAGAATTAGTGGAACAAATATTTCCACAATTTTAAGAGGAGAATGTTACACGCTTGTCTAAACAAATGATAGAAAATTGAGACTAAAAATTCACTGGAAACATAGGAGAACTAGAAAATATTACCACATGGATCTAAATGACATTTATGCAACATTATATTCAGAAAACTTCTCCATGAAAGACAAAGAACAGTACAGTCTCTATAATTCCAGTTTTTAAAAATGTAAATGAACCTATAGTGACAAAAAGTCACATCGGTTGTTGCCTAGGACAGGGAGCAGAAAGACATGGAATGGGGAGTGAGGAATCTTTTGGGACTGATGCAAGTTTGCTGTATCTTTATTGTGATGATAGTTTCATGAGTGTATATAACTGTCAAAACTCATTGAGCTGTGCAACTACATGAATGGATTTTATTGTATATGAAATGTTTCACTTATTGAGTTAAGAAAAATAAATATTGAATATCTTGAATTTGAAAATAGCATAAATAATATAATCCTATTTTTCTAATATTTTAAAATTTATCTCCCTATTGATTTATGCATAGAGAGATTTCCTAAGTATCATTCCTTAAATGTTTATGATTGTGATTTTCAGGAGGTGGAAAATTAGGGCTAAGATTATTTTTCTAAGTTTTCAATATTGCTTATATTTCCTTCTATAATAGCCATTTGTCATCTTTACAAAATCAATAATTAATTTTTGAAAGTGAATTGTTAATGAGGATATTAAAACAGCATAGTAGAACACTTCTTTTACAAGGCTGACAGCAAATAGAAGCAAAAAAATTATAACATGACTATGGGATATATTAAAAGAGGAGAAGGGTTTTCACAAAAGAGAAAAATCTTTAAATATGTGAAATAGAGTTGTAGAGGAACCCTTCAATTTCCCCTCACAGATCCTTGAACTTTGTTTTCTTCTGTAGTAACTAGTTAATCTGTGAAGCAAATTTATGCCAACAGGCAAATAAGTATTACAAAGATTTTCTGCTAGTCAATGTCAAATTTCCATTTCGTTGAAATGAAAAAGATTCAATCCCTTTTTCCTAAGGGGCAATAATGTTGCAAAATAAATAATTTGCAATACAAAATAGTGTATGAAATAGGTACTCAATCAATTTAAGTTTAGTAAACAAATGAATACATGAATGAAGAAACAATAGCTTTCTATTATCACTGAAATTATGCTCCATCAGTAATTGCATATTCCACCACAGCATATGTCTGACTCACCTTTCAAGACCTTTAAGTTGGTGGTGATTTAGTTACAAGATCAGTTTCTCGAATGATAAGAGAGGCGTATGTAAAGTACATCATTATACCATAAATGAGATTTGATACTTCAGTGCGTATCATGACACCTGTGTACATATTGAGGGACATACAACTTTATAACCAAATGTCAGAAATCCAGAATAAGATTCTGTCTCTCAGCAGTTCTTGAAACTGAATTACAATGTTCAACAGTAGTAACTAAGCTTCTATGAAATACATTATGCACTAGGGATAGTTTGCCTTTTGGAGTATCTTAATCATCACTCATTTCTGGTTTTATTGTTTTATACATGAAACAAAAACATAAATCAATGGTAAACATAAACCCAACTTCCAGGACATGATGAAAAATTCAATGAAAATTTTAATCACTGTGTTTATAAAAAATGTTATAAATATCATCCAGATATTTAAATAAATGAGGTTTCTTAACTGCAGATTTTCAGTTTTACCAAAGAACTAATCATTCTTAAAAGCCCCTCTAGGTAAGTATTTGTGACTTTTTCAAAATAACCTATTTTTGTGATATTATTTTTGGCCAAAACTTGAAATACTAGATACTGTTGCCATTAGCAACAAAAAGCATACATAAGTAAAGCAGATTCATAAGATGAATCTAACAAGATAATGGGTCATGCTCCTGACCCATTATGAATTCAAAGATTTATAGAGTTTTTAAGGTTCAAAGCTGTGAAGATCATACCAATTTTAGGCATTATCATAGCTGCTATAGGAATCTAATTGTAAAATCTCATATGACATATCTTTCTTCAAGAGAAGAAGAAAAGTTACGGTTCTGAATTACATATTATCAAATGATTTTTGGTGGCATACTGATGCCAGATCCTACTCTGAGATTGATGTAATGGGTATGAGATGTCCCTAGGCACTAGGATTTTTTTGGGGGGGAAGGGGGATGGAGTCTCACTCTGTCGCCTAGGCTGGAGTGCAATGGCACAATCTCGGCTCACTGCAACCTCCACCTCTCGAGTTCAAAGGATTCTCCTGGCTCAGCCTCCCAAGTAGCTGGGATTACAGGCACCCGCCACTATGCCCAGCTAATTTTTGTATTTTTAGTAGAGATGGGTTTTCACCATGTTGGCCAGGCTGGTCTCGAACACCTGACCTCGTGATCCACGTGCCTTGGCCTCCCAAAGTGCCGTGATTACAGGCATGAGCCATTGCACCCGGCCAGAATTTTTAAAAACTGCAGCTATAGAACAATTGAGCTGGAATATCCTGAAACCTTTCTGTTCAAGAGCTAAGTAACTTTTCTGTTATGAATAATAAAGATATTTATTCGTTTCTAGCAATTATATGTAATTTTGTCATTATCTTGAGGTTCCTATTTAGCTGGCAACAAGAAACAGTGACTGAAGTTTGGGAATAAACTGTAGAATCCTATGAGAGCTGTAGAGTGAGAAAGTCAACTAAAAGCGTTGTGGAAATCACGTGTTTTTCCTTACAAAGATGATAAAGCAAATACTTGATATATACATCACTCATATTTGACCTAAAAAGCTGAAACATTAATATTTTATGTTGCAGAAATGAAAAGTATGTTCCTAAAATGCAAAATATGTTTGTATGGATATGTATTTATGTGTGTGTGTGTGTTTGTATGTATAGTCACGTACCTTATGACAATGTTTGGTCATCAAGGGGCCACATCTACAACAGCAGTCCCATGAGATTCTAATGAAGCTGAAAAATTCCTACCTAGGTGTGTCATAACATCATAGCATAACCCATTACCCATATCTCTTTGGTGATAAAGGAGTAAACAAACCTACTGCACCACCAGTTATATAAAATTATAGCACATACAATTATGTGCAGTACATAATACTTGATAATAAAGATTATGTGAATAGTTTATGTATTTACTATGTTATGCTTTTAATCATTATTTTAGAGAATACTCCTTCTATTTATTTTTTTAAAAAGGTTAACTCTGTAAAGCAACCTCAGGCAGATCCTTCAGGGAGGATCCCAGAAGAAGACATTGTTATCATAGAAGATGACAGCTCCATGTGTGCTATTATCCCTGAACACCTTCCAGTAGGACAAGATGTGGAGGTGAAAGGGAGTAATATTCATAATCCTGACTCTGTGTAGGATTACACTAATGTGTGTTTGTGCCTTAGTTTTTAACAAAAAAGTTTACGTAGTTTTTAAAAACTAATAATAAAATTTGAAAACCAAAAACTTGTAGAAAATGGATATAAAGAAACATTTTTGTATAGAAGTACAATGTGTTTGTGTTTTAAGCTAAATATTTTCAATATCGTTTAATAGTTAAAAAAATTTAAGTTGATAAAGTAAAAATGTTACAGTAAGCTAAAGTTCATTCATTATTGAAGAAGGAAAATGTTTTTATAAATGTAGTGTAGTCTAAGTGTATAGTGTTTATATCATCTGCAGTAACATCCTAGGCCTTCACATTCACTCTCCACTCACTCACCAACTCACCCAGAGCAATTTCCAGTCCTGAGGGCTTCATTCCTATTAAGTGCCCTAAATAGATGTACCATTATTTATCTTTACTTTGTAGTTTTACTGTATCTTTTCTATTTTTAAATATGTTTAGATGCATGAATACTTACCATTGTGTTACAATTGCCTACAATATTCAGTACAGTAACATGTTATCCAGGCTTGGAGTTTAGGAGCCGTAGGCTATTCTATAGAGCCTAGGTGTGTAGTAGGCTATACCATCTAAGTTTGTGTAAGTACCATTCTGTGATGTTCGCACAAAGACAAAATCTTCCAATGATGCATTTCTCAGAACTGCCCCGTCACTAAGTGACATATGACTGTATATACATACACATACATATACACATATATATTTACATATATATGATAAATATATGTATATCATCTAAAATGATCTCCCCTCAAGAAATATCAATCTTAGTTTTTTGAGAAGTAAATTTTCAAGTTTACTTATGTTTATATTTAACATAGCAGTAATCCATGCACCTGAAATAAAATTTTGAAGTGACCTAAAACCAATAATATTATTATTAAATTTTTCAAATATTTTTTATGTCCTAATAATAATTTTTAAAGTGTAAACATCACCTACATTATTTTCAATTAGTAAACTACTTTTAGAGCAGTTTTAGGTTCACAGCAAAATTGAACAGAAAGTACGGAGAGTTCACATATGCCTTCTGCCCCTGCACGTGCCTCCCTTACTATCAACATTCAGCTCCAAAGTGGTACATATTTAAACATACATGAACTTAGAACGATGCATCATTATCACCTAGATCCCAAACTTACCTTAGTGTTCACTCTTGGTGTTGTACAGTCTTAACATATTACTTTGCCGTATTTGCTTAACTTGTTTTTGTTTAAAATAATAAAACATTACATATTCAGTTAAAGCCTTTTTGTACCTCCTCACTCCCTTCTTTTTACACAGCATGAGTGCCCACATGCACACACAGCCACCTATTGCCCTCACCATTCTTGAAAAGATAAACAATATTTTAATGTTGGTGGATATTTTGCTCTCTTTTAAAAAATAATCTTACTACATATGTATGTATAGTATAGTATAGCACAGTATGCTATAATACAGTAGCATAATTTCTTAACCTTTTACTCGACTTTCTCAACTAAATGTGTTTAAAGTTGTGATAAGAGAAAGCATATGATATATATAATTTTGTAACTTGCTTTTTTCACTTGACATGTTTTCATGATAAACCCATGCTGATAAATGTAAATCTAGTTTATTTAAATTGCCATACAATATTTTATTTGCTAACTATATCAAGCTATGTGTATTTTTCTGCTGATGGATACATAAATTATTTACTCTTTTCTGCATTTATAAATAATAATACAAATAATACATATTCTTTCTGCCTATCTATGTTCATGTGCCAAAATTTCCCTACATTACATAGACCTAGGAGGAGAATTTTAAGGTTTTAAGGTATACACGTCTTCAGTTGTCCTAGGTATTGGTAAACTATTCTCCAATGTGATTATCCCAATTTATATTCTTACCAACAGCTGAAATTGTTAAACTTTTAATTTTGGTCTTTCTGATAGTTTGAAAAGTGACTGTTGTCTTAATTTGCATTTCTCTAATTACAATTTAGTCTGAATATTCTTTCGAATGATTGCTGGTCATTCAGGTGTTCTCTTTCAAGAATTGCCCTTTAACCTTTGCTCATTTTCCATTGGATTTTAAATCCTTTTCTCGTTGATTGTAGAAGTGTAAGAGCTCTCTGTGTACTTTGGTTACTAATCTTTTGTCTGCTGTATGTGTCCCACATACCTTTCTTGTTTGACTTCTTTTTTTTTTAAGACGGCGTCTCTCTCTGTTGCCCAGGCTGGAGTGCAGTGGCACAATCTTGGTTCACTGGAACCTCTGCCTCCCGGGTTCAAGCAATTCTTCTGTCTCAGCCTCCTGAGCAACTGGGACTACAGGCACACGCCACCACGCCTGGCTAATTTTTGTATTTTTAGTAGAGACAGGGTTTCACCATATTGGTCAGGCTGGTCTCGAACTCTTGAACTGAGGTAATCCGCCCGCCTCGGCCTCCCAAAGTGCTGGGATTACAGGCGTGAGCCACCTGTGCCCGGCCTGATTACTTACTTTCAACCTGTGTATGTAAGTAATGTTACATACATTATAATGTTACACAATGTTTTATATATATTACACAATGTTTTATTTCCATGTAAGTTAGATATATACATAGCCCAGTGTCATTCATGGTTAATATGAGATGTCAGCTTTTCTGATTCCAGTTTTTCTATTAGAATCCTTTTTTTTTTTTTTTTTCTTTCTTGAGATGGAGTCTCGCTTTGTCGCCCAGGCTGGAGTGCAGTGGTGCTATCTCGGCTCACTGCAAGCTCTGCCTCCCGGGTTCACGCCAATTCTCCTGCTTCAGCCTCCCGAGTAGCTGGGACTACAGGCGCCCACCACCACGCCCAGCTAATTTTTTGTATTTTTTAGTAGAGAGACCAGGTTTCACCGTGTTAGCCTGGATGGTCTCAATCTCCTGACCTCGTGATACGCCAACCTCGGCCTCCCAAAGTGCTGGGATTACAGGCGTGTGCCACTGCGCCCGGCCTAGAATCATGTTTTAAGTTCAAGCGTAGTATTCGCTTCCTTTGTCTCCTTTGATCATAATGTTGGTCTTTACCATGAGTTGGTTGACATTTCATTTGGATGGACTCCTTATAAAATGATGCCCCTATTAATAAAAATTTTGTACTTAGAAAGTTCATTTCCACCCATCAGATTTCTTCATATTACCCTGAATTTCAAAAATCACTGGTGTATATAATTGATTTGCTAGAGTACATTTATGTTGTCTAATCTTCCAGTAAACTAATGATAGTGCTTAAATAAAATAGTACCTTACAAGTACAAACCAATTTCTAAATATTTAATTTGTTTGAATGTGGTTCAAGGGGATACTTTTGTATTAATAAAGATAGCAATAATTTTTATTGCTATAGTTATTTTTAGGTTTAAGAATATTTCAAAAAATATATTCTAAAAATCAGCTTTTGTAGCATTTTGTATATGACCATATCTATGTGAATGTGTAGAACAGAATCATTTTCTTATCTATATGAAATATTTTTTATGTTAATTTGATGCTTTATTTAAAATATAGCTTGAAAAGCATAAGGAACTTTCAATAAACAATCTCATGGACTGAAAATGGGAAACTTGCTATTGTTCCAACTCCCACAGTAACCAAACCAGCTTTATTCACATTCCACACCAATAGCCAATGCCATTCATGGAACAAAATAATTGCTGATAGCAACAGAAATATTTCTAAACTACCCTCTTCTTTTTATTCACATCTGTTCAGCATTTGAATGAATTTTAATTTTGTTTTAGAGAATGTACTTAACTGTATATTAAGTAGCTAGGATCTGTGTGTGTGAATGAGTGAGAGAACAGCTGATTTAGGGGGCTGTAACATAATATGGCCACAGTGACTCATGCTGGTCTTTCCCTTGTAGGATAAAGTATAAGAGAACTTGCTATTAGTTTTCCAAACATAAATAGTACCCATAGTTGTGTGCTTTATCATTTTCAAATCGTGAGGTGTTATTGTTAACAATACATGCTGGCGTTAAAAATAGGTACTGAATACCTAAGGTTCTTCACAAGGCTTGATTGTATTACAGTGAAAACTGCCTTTTAATTTTTGTATTTATCAGGACCATATTTTCTATGCAGAAGGAATGTAGCAATTGAGAAATAAGCTGCTTTTTAGTGTTATCTTCATGAAGAAGTAACTATAACTGGGGCTCAGAAAATCTTAAATAAAAGTCTCCATAAGACACAAAAATTTAAGAGAGAAGAGTTCATTTCACACAGCCAGGTATCTGCCAGTATTTGCTGCCTTTCCCAAGCAAAACAACTCCAATAAACTTGAGTGAGGTCATGAGCAGTAATAATCTCTTGAAGCTACTGAATGCTGAATGCTTTTTAAAGAAATGTCCCATAAAGTATGTCATATCACAAAGATAGGTCCAGTTATTACCTTTTTTTTTTCACATGAAAGACCTGAAGTTAACAGTGGTTTCAACCACATGGCTCACAGCTGAGTTGTCCTTAATTTCCCTTTCCCACATACCCCACACCCATTCCATTAGCAAGTCCTGTCAGCCCTGTCTTCAAAATATATCCCAAGTCCAACCAGTTCTTACCACTTCACTGCGGCCACCCTAGTTCAGTTGGCAACTATCGCTCTTCAGAACAGCTGCAACAGCCTCTAATTTCTCTTTCTGTATGCGTTCCCACCCTCCGACTATCCAGTGCCTACACACAGCCAGAAAGATCTTTCCAAAGTTGAAATCAGATCATGTGCCTCCTCTAGCCACAAATCCTCCAATGGCTTCCCATTACCTTCAGGGCTTTTTGTGATTAGCCCCTGCCTATATCTTTGATTTTGCCTTGCTCAACTTTCTCCCCAATTCACCATCCGCCAGCCAAATTGGGTGGCATTCTGTGCTTCAAACATGCCAATCTTCCTGACTCAGGGTCTTTGTCCCCTACTCCTGCTTCTTTCTGGGATTCTTTTCCTTCAGCTCTTTTCATAATTGATTTTTTTTTTTTAAGAGACAGTATCTCGGTATGTTGGCCAAGTTGTTCTTGAGTTCTTGAACTCCTGACCTCAAGCAATTCTCCCGCCTCAGTCTCCCAAAGTGCTAGGATTACAGGCATCAGATACCGCACCCAGCCATGATTGCTTCTTTATGCTCAGTCTTGTCTCAACTCAAGTGTTACTTCCTCAAAGAGGTTCTCACCCTTAGCAAAGCAGCTCTTCCCCCATTCCTCTATCATATTGTTCTCCTTTATCTTCTTCATAACACTTATTGATATCTGAAATTGTTTTATTTATTATGTTTATCACCTCCTCAATATTAGTTATCAATCACTGCATGATTATGTAAAACTTCACAGCTTGAAACAACAACAATCATTTATTATCTCACATACTTTTTTGTGAGTTAAGAATTTGGGAGTGGCTTAGTTGGGTTGTTCTACCTCAGAGTTTCATATAAAGTTGCAGTTAGATGTCAGCCAGGGCTGCAGTCATCTGAAGACTTGACTGGGGCTAAAAAAATCTGATCTTAAGATGGCTGAGTGTGTCAGCCACCATGTGTATGGTAGGCAGGTTTATGCTGCTGACCAGACAGAGGTCTCAATTCCTTGCCACATGGATTTCTCCATAGGGCTGCTGGAGTGTCCTCACTATATGGCAGTTGGATTCCCCAAGAGCAAGTGATCCCAGAGAAAGCAAGGCAGAAACCACAATGTGCTTTATTGCCTAGACTTGGAGGTAACACATGGTTGTTCCAGCACTGTCCTATAGTTTATACAGGTCATCCCTATTCAGTGTGAGAAAGGACTAGACTAGGGCATGAATATATATATATATATATATATATATATAGTGTGTGTGTGTGTGTGTATATATATACATACTGTGTGTGTGTATATATAGAGAGAGAGAGAGACAGAGAGAGACAGAGAGAGAGAAAGAGAGAGAGAGGCAAACATCATTTGGGGGGCACTTTGGATGCTGGCTTACACACCCTGGAAATCATGACTCTGTCCTGTTTAAAAATATCCCTACTGACCAGGAAAGTATCTGATGCTCAGTAAATGATGAATAGTTGACTAGCTGGTTAATGGAAGATTTGTGTCTCAGTTTCTGAGTTTGTGTTCATGCATATCTGTGTTTGTAAAAAAATACTAACTGAGAGTCAAAGGAACTGAGTTCCTTCTTAGCTTTGTCCTGATTTGGTCATGTGCCCATGTATAAGTCACTTAACCGTCATGATCTTCAGTAGCTTCATCTATAAAATGGGAATAATATCTATCCTGTCTCATTCCCACATTTGTTATAAACATTGTGTAATGGAAACTTCACTCAATTTGGATTCAGAATAACAAATTCCGGATTCAAATCTCACGGTAATAAAGTTGTGTCACGTTAGTCCTCACCCTCCATTTGCTTTTTAACAGAACAAATAGGTTAAATTAGATCATCTGTAATGTTATTCAGATTCTATAGTCTCTATGGCTAATGCAACAAATGATGTAAGTTGAGGGCACTTTAGGAAACAATATTGTGTGGTTTTGCAAAGAACATTATTATTATTGCCAAAAGAGTCACAACACAAGTCAACCTGTCATTAAAGCAGCTGTTTGGCATTCTGATTGAGGGATGGGCAGGGCAGCATGGCAATGCCACACATTATTAGAAGGGCCTAGTGGAAAATTGGAGGTGGAATTGGCAATTACTGGCAATCCTGACTTCAGTTGATCATGCTGTTGCTATCACTTCACAGGTTCCACTTCAGCTGGTTAAAACCTTGCCAATGGCCTCTGAGGTTTCTGATTTAATGGCCCAGATAATTCAAGAAAGTGTGAGGGAAAACTTTTTCCCCAGGGCCCCAGAGGGCACCCTTGCACCTTTCTAGAAATGAAGGGTAACAGCTCCAACCACAAGTCAGCTGTGATTTGTGAGTACTATAAACACAGACTTATTTTAGAATTCTGGTCAGCCTCTCTCAGTCCTCGCATGTACTCATGGACCTCAGCCAAGAACAATTCCCCTCCCTAAATTGTAAGAAATCTTCAAAGGCCACCAAATCACTAAATGCAAAAGACTCTTGGTAAGACTCCTTCATCATAAGATGTCATTTAAAATTCTCTCTGCTTTTGTTTTAAAACTTGTTTATCAGAAGTCAGTAAGAATTGAGGCATTAACACCTATCACATTTGCACTTCAGGCATGTTTGTTTTTTCAATATCATTTGAAAACTAAGATTTGTAGGTTTTGCAAAAAGCAATTTTTATTTGGCGTAGAGACAGTTTAACTTTGAGATCTCTCACTAATTGTTTTTCTTACCGAAATAGCTTCAACTTTGGCAATCAGAACCCACTTGGTCCTCATAGTGGACAATACACTTAGCAGCTTGTATTTTATATATATATATGGTATACATTATATATAGTACCAGAAAAGTAAATGTCTACAGAAATGTTATTGTTTGTATCTTATATGAATAACACATTTCCCATACTTCTAAGAACTCAGAAACATATCTTTCATCTGTGTTTAGAATAAACTCTGGGGTGTAAAATTCTGAACAATGATGTAACTCATACATTTGAACAAACATCTGTAAAGCGAGACAAAGTGTCATTGATTTGTTTGTGGAACTAGACCATTTGAAGTCAAGTATGTGGATCTTAGCGGCTTATTTGTCAGCATTCTTACCAGTGGTGGCTAGTTATAATAAGCTTAAAACATTCAAGCATATTAACACAGCTCTGGGCATAGGACCCAAAAGAAAACATTAGGATTCAAAGCAATACAAAACAGTGCTACCAATTACACTGCATTACACTTCTTAAATTTTTGATGCTTAATCCCTCAAAGCTACCTTGAACCATGTACTGAAGCCACCAAGAGTGTTGAATGAAAAAACCCAAAGGGATTAAGGAGTCATTTCCGCTAGAGAGAAACACGTTTTCTCAGCTGTTATGGTTTCTATGAGGAGGGATTTTCCCTAAACACTTCTGCCCTTTTTCTGTTCCTTTACTCCCTTTCTCCTGGGGAGCAGAATAATCTATCGTACTGGGAATTTAAGGGCAAATTTGGCATGCTGAGCTCAGTTTCACCCGCCATCATTTTTGGAAGAAAGAGACCCTCTGCTCCTTCATTCTTAAATCCTATCTGGCAAGCCAACGCCCCCCACCCCACAAGCTGGGGAGGCTCACTAGGCTCCAACATTATAAATAGAGTGGATAAGTCTCTGAGGGTCAGTTAGCGGAATACTTCTGTCTCACAAAGAACAAACTTCAACTTTCCCAATATTTTGGGTTTCCATCTGTCAACATTTATCTTATACTGTGTAACAGTATCTTACAGTATCCAACAGTGTCCAACAAACCAATTAAGAGAAACGTTTCTCCACATTTTTATATCCCCCAAACCTAGCCCACACTTGCAGCTATATACTGGGTTTGAAGAAATACACGTGTTAAGAAGGTATATAGTTAAGGTTGAGACTTAGGAAAATGCTCTTTATACCATATTAAATGAAAAGAGAGGTAAATTATTTTTTCTATATTTTGAACACTGCATTAAGCACTCATGAAAGTCCATTTTTTTGCAAATTCACAAGTATTTTATTGACTTTTATAAAAGAGTTTTCATGTTTTGGTTGGTTCTCTCCCTACTTAAATACATCTTATCATATTTTCAAATAGGTTTCCTAAGCAGAGACCTCATGCTTAATATACAACTCAGAAGAAAAAGCTATTTTGGGTAGAAAGCAAAATAGTTGTTTTATAATCAGCAAATGCAGTATCTACAATTATTGTTATTTATTTTATCCAGTCAATATGGAGATGAGCTTCCTAGTGTTTCTTCCTTATCTGTGTTTTTTTCTTCTTTACTCCATACTTTTTGCTATGCTTTGAAATTGTATTCAAAAGTCCCATTTCTTTATTTTTATTGTTATTTTCGAGACAGTCTCATTCTGTCACCTAGACTGGAGTGCAGTGGCATGATATCAGATCACTGCAACCTTCACGTCCCGGGTTCAAGCAATTCTCATGCCTCAGTCTCCCGAGTAGCTGGGATTACAGTCATCCACAACCACACTTGTCTAATTTTTGTATTTTTAGTAGAGACAGAGTTTATCCATGCTGCCCAGGCTGGTCTCAAACTCTAGGCCTCAAGTGATCTTGAGGCCTCCCAAAGTGCTGGGATTACAGGTGTGAGCCACCATGACAGCTACTGTCAGAAACTCTGACCTGAGTCAGACAGAATTTAGATGGGATTATGAAAAATTTTGAGGGCTGCCTCAATTCAAACACCTAAGTGAGTCCATGAGAATATTATTATTTGTCTTTAATATTTTTAATATTCCTGCAATTAGATTGATATCTATATAATGAAGCTACGAGAATCACATATATAGCATTGAGGTGGACTGCTCATTGCTATTATATTGAAATGAACAGAAAACTCTAGTTTTCAGGAGGAAAATTTTATATCATTCACCACCTAATGTTTCAGTTAATATTAAGGTCTAAATTTATTCATAGTTCTACCTTTTTAGCCTATATTCAGTCTACAGGCTAGTAGGAAATGTTCCGTGTAACGTGTTTGTGTGTGTTTGTGTGTGTGTGCACATGTGTTTAAAAAATAGGTGAGAATTGAGGATGCTCTAATTCAGTTTGAATGCCTGAGTCAGTGTTTTTTCAGCTTCTTCTATGGTACACCTGGGCATTTAAATCTACTTTCTCAGGCTTTACTTGAGAATCATGAGAGACTCATCATTTGCTTTCAAAGCACTCTTGCCTATTGAGTTCCTCAGCTAACTTGATTTATTCCTTAAAAGCCACAGCAGCCATCTTTTTCTTAATTTTCAGTATATAACAAGGAAAGGTGACAGATCCACAACTTTGTTTAATATTCTTCCTCTGAAACTACTTAGGATTTTGAAATTACAGAATAGGCCAAGAAGAAATATTTAAGGTGATTTGTTTCAAGGGGGAAATGGACAGGATACAGCAGGACCCAACATGAAATGGATAAAAGAAAGGGGAAATGAACAAATGGAAGATGCTTTGGATTAAGAAGTAAAAGTAGAAATTAGGTGACAAAGACCTTTCATCAGAGAGTTAATAATTTTTAATCTACTTAGACTATAAGGAGAAATGTGAGGTTCTTTTAAAGCAGTTTTCATTTCATTCACTATGCCAAGATTTTTGTTTCTTTTATTATATGATTATTATTTATTATGAAAGAGCATTAAAACATTAAAGGAATTTCTAAACATAAAAACACTGTTTCCCATTACCCTAACACACTGAACATTTGTGTCACTTCCTTGAGCCATCCTCTTCCACCCTCAGACCAGATCAGGTACCCTTTTAAAGCTCTCTATATTTGTTTTCACAAATTTAGTCCAGTTGAACATGAAATTTTTACCCTTGATTGTATGCCCAGCATCTAACATTGTGTGTGACACACAGTAGGTATTCAATATTTTGATAAAAATGAATGATGAATAAATATTCCTCTTAATTATTCATCCTTGAACTCCATATGTCCTAACGCCTCACCAGTTTATAGATATAAATGAAAACACTTAAATCATTAAACTGAATTTCATTAGCTTTAAGGCCTCACTTGCTCATGAAGGAGTTCCTGGTTCCTAAAATATCCCTCTTAAATATTTAAATTCCCAAGATTCTTTCCCTGGTCTCTGCTGCTCCAAAGAACAAGTCTCTGTCAATCCTACCAGCACCAAGGATCTCAATGCCATATGGAAAAAGAAAAACAGTTTCTTCCTCCCTCCGTCTGCACTTTGATGTCCTCAGTTACAAATGCCCCACAATAATCCCACTTGGTCTCTGATATGTTACAAAGCTTAACGGGCACACAGTCCCTTCCTCTCAATGGTAAACCCATGCTGGCAGATAAGAGTCAATGGACTCCATATGAGTCGATCAGTTCAGACAGCAGAGAGAAAATGGTGTCTTCTAGTCTGCATGCCGGCTTTTATACCTATGCGTTTAGGAGACCTGTTTACCCAGCAGTTTTGTCTTAATAAGCACATACTTGGTATGTTGTTAGGGGGTCTGATTTTTGTTTTGTTCCCATCACTGTACTTAACTATAATCTGAAGATTTTTGTAATCCCCTAATGGTATCTCTGGAAGATGTAACTTTCTGGTCCCTTTTAGATATTAGAACAGCCTCATTCAACTCTTCACATTTCAAATTCTACTGTTGTATTTCTTCTTCCCCACAGCTAAGGCTTAATCTTCAACCAGAGGGTGTGGGGGCGGAGGGTCTGCAGTTCTTAAGAGGCATGGTCTGCTCTTTTACTCATCCCATCCCTCTTCCAGCGAGTTGTCACTTGGGAAGAAGAAATAGAAGAAATGGCAGGGGTCATACAAAGCTGGCTGCCCAGTGCTGGGGGAAGGTGACCCTAGAATCTATTCCTCGAAGTCTCCACCAATGTGAGACTCTCTGCATAACTGTTGCTATGCATAATTTTTTAGGGGCACTCTTCAGCTTTGCTGTGGTCTCTCCTTCACTTAATAACCCCTTAGAGAGGATCGACCACATTTCCTTTTGGCTACAACAGGGACCTATGCCTCCAAACCCCTCCATAAGTGGGGGCATCATCTGAACAGCTCCATATCATCCATATCTTCTGCTGCCTCTCTCTCTAAGTGTTATGCACCTTCTTTTGTTGTTGTTGTTGTTGTTGTTGTTGTTGTTTCTTTGAGACAGGATCTTGAGCCATGGCAGCTCCTGAGGTCCTTGTGTGGGACCAGTGATGGACCAGGAGTTTAGTCCATCAGGTGACCATGTTCCTTTCATATTCCTCCCATGTATCCTACAACCCTGGTTACTCCACTGATTCAGCTACTCCAGTGAGGCTTCTGTCCTATGAAATAACCAGGTGAGAAATAAGCACCAGTCTTCACATTCACATTTGGACCCCTAACTCCAGGGAACAAACACCAAGATCTCCTGAGATCTCCCTCACCTTCTGTCTCAGGGGATGTGTCGGGTGGCTCTTCCAGTTCTGCAGCTCAATAAACACTCAGTCAAGAATGAGATGCCTGTTGTCCCCTTCTCGCAATCACAATTTCTCTTCAAATCTCTCTCCCTCTTTGCTTTTGTTGAAGGGAGAGTCAGCTGCCTATGAAAATGCATGCTCCCCATTCGTGATGTACATATGTCTCTAAGAGACCATGATCCATTCAGAGACTGTGTTTCCCAGCCCCACTGGCATGTAGGCAGGACCATGCAACTTGGTCTTACCAACAAAACACAAATGAAGGTGATGTATCTGCCCCAGGCCCAAACCTTTAAGATGCTAGTAACTTCTCTCTGGTCTCTTCCGCAGTTGGATGAAGAGGACTTTAATGCCCTGGGGGATGGTCAAGATACAGAATGCAAGAAGCTTTGATTCCTAATTGAGTCCATAGAGAAAAGTCATTGCTGACCAATAACACACACGTGGATTTTATGTGAGCAAACAATAAACCACTATTGTGTTAAGCCTATTCTACATTCTGTTAACAGTACCCAGAAGTACCCCAAATAATATACGTAGGCCAGGCACGGTGGCTCTCGTCTGTAATCCCAGCATTTTGGGAGGCTAAGGCCGGCAGATCATGAGGTCAGGAGTTCGAGACCAGCCTGGCCAACATGATGAAACCCTGTCTCTACTAAAAATACAAAAATTAGCCGGGCATGGTGGTGGGCACCTGTAATAATCACAACTATTTGGGAGGCTGAGGCAGAAGAATCGCTTGAATCTGTGAGGCAGAGGTTGCAGTGAGCCAAGATCCTGCCACTGCATTTCAGCCTGGGCAACAGAGCAAGACTCGGTCTCAAAAAAAGAAAAAAGAAATATATATGTGTGTGTGTGTGTGTGTGTGTGTGTGTGTGTGTGTGTGTGTAATACATGTGTGAGAGAAGATAAAGAGTTTTGAGGTAGTCACTGGAGCTTACAAGGCCAGACTTCTAAATGAGTTATAGAGATGCCTAGAGCCAATTGTTAGATATTTTCTTTGAAATACAGGTTATGAATTGGCCTTTATTTCATCAGCTTTGAGCCCTACTCATTGTCATCATCACAATCATTGTTACCACCTCACAGCTAAACTTTGCATGCCAGAAACCATTCTTATCATGTTATATGTATTAGCTTATTTAATTCTCACACAACCACATTTTGAAGATGAAGAAACTGAAGCACAAAGAAGTTTGTGGAATCTGCTGAAGGTTACATCAGGAAGTGGTGCAACCAGGACTCAAACCCAGGTAGTCTTGTTCTAAAGCCCAAGTTTTTAACAACTAATGTAAACAGTCTACAACTTCAAAGTACTCTCACAGGATCCAGGACTTTGAAAACAGTCCTAGTCGGCATCTTCTGCTATGTGTATCTTTACGTAGTTTTATGGTAGTTATATAACTCGTGGTTTCCCTACACCACATGTAGTAAATATACATATTAAAAATGCAGTGGCCAAATAGGTATTCTCCCATTTAATTCAGTAACCATATGTTTCCAAGTGGCCATGCCATTCCTCTCTTCTGTCCAGTTGCATCTGTTCTGACCACAGCTTGAGTCTCTGTAACAGAAATGAGTCTGGTCTCACTTCTATGCCAGCCTTTACTGCTCTGAATAGAAAAATGGTTCTGCTCTTAACATTATAAAAACTTCTTTTTAGAATTCAAGAAAGTTCTTCCCTTCTTTGTATCTCACACACACACACACACACACACACACACATTGTTCAGTTCATTTATGTGACTTCTTTTCCATTTTCAGCTTCACTTTAAACTTGGCACAAGTGCTTGGGAATGGGGAAAAAAGCTATGGAAAGAGGTTGAGTTTGAAGAAAATCCAAGTGGTATTGGCTAAATATTGCAATCAAAATGGCTTCTACCCTTGCCTCCTGTCTTCACCCCTCACCCAAATCTCTATCAGTGTCTCTGCACCAAGCTTATGAATCATGGTGCTCTCTCTGGCTTATTTGGTGAACTCCCCAATAGCAACATGTGCAGCCCTTGTGCCCTCTCCATCCTCTCTAGCCCGTATTTCTTTTGAGTCTCAGTCACGGGACCAGTCACAAACTCCAATATATTCAACTATTGCCTCTCTGGAAGAGCTATTTAAGTTGTCATGGAAATAGAATCCCCAACAGCACTGATTCCCCGGTTAGTCCATCTAAAAAAATAGAGAATATTTTGATTAAGCTGAATTCAAAGCAGCCCCCACAGCTAAAGTCCTTACTCTGGAACTATGGCTGTGATTTTAACCTTAAAGTAGAGAAAACTCTCTACTCTGCTTTCTTTTACATTATTTCATGGTAACCTTTCATGTATCAGCATTGGCTTTCTAGTTTTTATTTTAATAGTTTCATTCCATCACAAAGTTTGAAAATAACATATGTAATTTATTCTTTTGTTAATAAACATTTAGGATGTTTGGGGTCCCATTTCAGTTTATTTTCGCTAAGAAAAAAAATTACCACTACGGTATTTTCAAAAAAATTATTGAAATATTAATCCTGGTTCTCTAGGGGAAAAGTACCTTTATGAAGTAATAATTTCCTACAGGATCTCAGAGTATCAGCTAGTGGCTTCAAGGCTGAGTCTATAAAACTATGTGTGGTGGACTGGGCGCGGTGGCTCACGCCTGTAATCCCAGCACTTTGGGAGGCTGAGACGGGTGGATCACGAGGTCAGGAGATCGAGACATCCTGGCTAACACGGTGAAACCCCATCTCTACTAAAAATACAAAAAATTAGCTGGGCGTGGTGGTGGGAGCCTGTAGTCCCAGCTACTGGGGAGGCTGAGGCAGGAGAATGGCATGAACCTGGGAGGCAGAGCTTGCAGTGAGCCGAGATTGTGCCACTGCACTCCAGTCTGGGTGACAGAGCCAGACTCCATCTCAAAACAAACAAACAAACAAGCAAAACTATGTGTGGTAAGTTTAAAGGTACCTATTTGTTAAATTATAAACTTATGAACAAGATTTTTCAGACTATATTTACCTGGGGATTCTGGGTCTTCTGAAGAGGTCAATAATTGTGAGAATTGCTTGATAATTCAAGTATTCCTGGAATTTCCAGCCCTGGAATTTCCAGCGTGTTATGAAGTTTGATTATTAAACCTAACTTTGGCAAAGAAGGCAATGATGTTTTTTGCAATCTTTTGCTGTTACTACCTTCTCCCCAACTGCACTGAGGTTTTTATGTTGAAGAACCATGGAGCTTGAATAAACTCAGCAGAAGACTCAGCAATAAGTGGCCTCACCGAGCCAAAGGAGCATGGCCCCTGGGTCCAAGGCCCAAGGTGAGCAAGAAGAAGAGGAAACTGAATCTTCTATGGGACCCCATTTTAAGAAGAATGTGGTTAAGATACAAAAGTTGTAGCTGGAAAAGCAATGCAGAGGGTAAAGTCTCATGTGAAAAGCAAGGGTAAAAATGGAAGAAACACGTGATAGGATCGGAACTGCAAAAAATGGAGAGTTAGTCAAGATGGAGCATTCAGAACAGGTATAAGAAACAGCTTTACGGTGGCTATTGCAACTTAAAAAAAACCATGGCCTGACACTCTATTAACAAGTATTATTACAAGTTAATGATAATCTAGTTACATAATAATAAACTGAAGATTATAGAGGATCTAAATATGCGTCTAAGTGCTAAAAAACATAATATTTCATCAAATCTAAGATGCTATTGTGTGTAAGATGTATCTGAATGTTAGATGGTTAAGATGTGGAATCAGGTGTGACTTAGAATCTAAGATTATCTTAGATAATCTGGTAAAGTGAATTATCTTCCATATAATTTAAAATGCCAGATATTTTATTCTACCATGATTCTTTGAAAGCGGCAGAATGTATAGTATATTTTGTAGTTATGTACTCATTCCACAGATTATTTAATAAATCCCTGAAGTGAAATACACTACGCAACAATCTCTAAAGGCAGAGAATTAAAGGGTGACATGGATCATGTTTTCCCGGATCAAATTGTTTTGTAATAATTTGATCAAATACCCTATCTACAAATACCATATGTTTTGTTATCTTAGGATGGGCTGGGCCTTAATGGTCTCAAATTGACCCTCAAATCTCAGTAGAGTAACCCAACAAAGGTTTTATTCTAGATCAGCTCACATCACAGTCTGATGCTGTCAGGAAGCCTTTGGAGTGACACAGTCTGGAACATAGAGTCTCCTGGGCTGCTACAGCAGGGAAGAGACATGGAGGGAACCCACTGAGACCATTAGCAGCCTTGGCCTGAAGCTCACTTTGTTCCTCTGCTCGTGGTCATTGGTGGAGCGTTCATCTAGGCCAATTGAACTGCAAGAGAAGCTGGGGACTATTGAAAATCAGAATAGAGATTTCTGAACACTGTTTCTGGGATAGGAGTAGTTAATCAAATGGCTTTACTTGGACAGACATCCTCTAAACACCATGTGTTTTCATGAAGCAATCAACGAGGAAGTTGCCTGACTCCATGATTGACATCTGTGCTCCACGTTTGCCCTCCTCGATATATCTTTCTGAAAATAAGTGGCATCTTCTTCTAGTTTAACAGTTTATAAATAACATACTCTTTTGTAAAAATAAAATATAATTTATTTAAAATAATCTCATTAAGCATAAACATCACTTTTGAAGTATCGTAGACAAAATATTTAGAACCATATAAAAACTATAACTATGGCTATGTAAGCTCCCTTTCAATCTCAGACTTTAAAGATTTAAACATACAGCACAACAAATAACATTAGGTATGACAAAGCCACTGCATCCCCAGGCCCGGGGAGTACCATTTGTGTGTTCTGGGAGTGAGTGGTGTGTGAAAGGTCATCCGAAAAGAGCAAGGCAAGCCTACCCTTGGAGTTGTAGGACACAGCAGCCCAGCGTGGAAACCTGAAAAAAAATACTCATTTTAATCTTTATTGAAAAACATTATCTGCCTTGAAACTATAATTATGGACTCTCAAGGAAAGAGCAACTTATGGAATAAAATTAGAGAGGATTTTTGCCTAAAACACTGTATTTGAAATGACGTAAAAATGAATGAATAAAGGAATTTAGATGCTGGCCTGAAAATGTAAGCAAGAAATAAGTGAAAACAGGAACATAGTCCCTAGTATTTTAGAACAAGGCCAGGAAAATGGAGATTTTAACAGCAGAAACCATTAAAATTTTTGATACTGCACCACAAGAAAGTGGAAGCTTCCCCACTCTTGAATTCTTTCAACTGCCTTCTTTCTTTCTTTCGTTTGTTGTTTGTTTGTTTTAGAGACAGGGTGTCATTCTCTCACCCTGGCAGGAGTGCAGGGTGCCATCATAGCTCCCCGCAGCCTAGAACTCCTAGACTCGAGTGGTCCTCCCACCTCAGCCTCCCAAAATGCTGGGATTACAGGTGTGAGCCACAATGCCCAGCCACTTTCAATTATTTTCTATTGCTCTCTCTCGAGTCTGATTATATATTGCTACTAATTTTTAACAAACATTCCAGAGTTTTGCATTTAAATGAATGTTGTTTCAGTTTGAGTAGTCCTCTTGAGAGACTGTGGGTTAATTTGATTGATGTTATCATTGTCCAAATATTTTTGGAAACTCCTCTTTTGGAATTGCCTTCAAAGTCAACATCACATACTTTGGAACAGTGACAAATCAATGTCCTAAAAGGCAGACTCTTATTTGAAGCCACCAAATGTTCTTTGAAGTTAAGTTTATTACCTAAAGGAAATTATCCAGCTTATTAATATCACTTTAAATTCTAAGATATATATATAAGAAGATATGACCTTAATAGTAGTTATGATTTTATGCAACCTACACACCGTTATGAAAGATACTTTGATAAAATGTTTTGAGCAAAAATAACTAATGTTAATGTTGTTGGTAGCTATCATTCCATGGAACTCTCTACAAAGTCACCTATATTTACTTAAAATCCTTTTTTGACTTTTTTAAAATTATACTTTATGTTTTCAGGTACAAATTCTCTGTTTGAGTATTCTAACCAAATAAGGCCAGATGACTTATTGACTCTTCCATCAGTTTTTTAAATTATGGTGTCATTTTGTATTTCCACTACCTTAAAATAACTATATAACCAAATTAAACTCATTAGGATTTTATATTCAATTAACATTAACAGTTATTTTTTTAAAAGATAGTTTTGTAATAGTTTTAAAAAGCATGATTTGAAAGGAAAAAGCAATAGATTTGGGGTACCTAATCAATGCCAGGCACTCAGCCTAACTGAACCCAGAAGATAATTGGAGTGGGGAGAACCCAAGCCAAGTGTGTACTTAGATCTTCCTTTTAGATGAGGGCACAGTGGGCCCTTTCAAACCAGGATGGGACAGACCTTCCTGGGTGCCCTGTTGATTTCTCCCTCAAACCACACAGCAAACCACCCACTGGGAAGGTGCCATAGGAAGACCTGATTTCCCACCACCAATGCTGCTGAAGCTCAGGCTTGTTGGTTGTTTGGTTTTAGAGACAGGGTCTGGCTCTGTTGCCCAGGCTGGAGTACAGTGGTGTGATCATAGCTGACTGCAGCCTCCAACTCCTGGGCTCAAGTGATCCTCCTGCTTCAGCTTTCCACATTCCACCTGCTGGGATTACAAGTGTGAGTTGCCACACTGGGCCTGAAACAGAGACTTAATGTCCCAATCATGGCCACTGGATACTGACAGAAAAATTTCTGTGTATGGATGGGAAGGGTGAGGCTTGGTAGGCATAGCTTTTGAGACAGGAAGAGGAAGCCCCACTCTTTTCTTTCCCAGAAAGAAGAAAAAGATTTGGGGAAAGCCAGGAGAATCTCAGAGTCCTGCCACTCAAAACTAACCATCCTGTATAATGCATAAAAATCTCATTATTTTTATTTTTATTTATTTATTTTTTATTTATTTACTTATTTTTTTTGAGACAGAGTCTTGCTCTGTTGCCCAGGCTGGAGTGCAGTGGTGCGATCTTGGCCACTCCCGGGTTCAAGCAATTCTCCTGCCTCAGCCTCCTGAATAGCTGGGATTACAGGCAGGCGCCACCACTCACAGCTAATTTTTGTATTTTTAGTAGAGATGGGATTTCACCATGTTGGCCAAGCTGATCTCGAACTCCTGACCTTGTGCTCCACCCGCCTTGGTTTCCCAAAGTGCTGAGATTACAGGCGTGAGCCACCGTGCCCGGCCATCATTATTTTTAATAGATCCATAATGTCCCATATTGTGACCATACCATAATTTATTCAACTTGTAATGAACATTCAACTTGTTTTCAGGTTTTTGCGACCTGAAAAATCACCTGTTTATTATAGAGCTTTTACTTTACAAGTAATAAGCCCTTTAATAGACATGTGTTTATGTACTGGTAATTCCTAAATTGGGATTGCTAAGTAAAAGTGTATGATATTTGAAATTGTAATAGCCATTGCCAGTTTAATTTCGTAAAATGTTTGAGCAATTCACACTCCTAGAAGCTAGGTAGAGGGCCTACTTCACTAATGTTGGACAGTGTTACCTTTTCTTCTTTAAATTTTTGCTTATCTGATGTGTGAAATAGTCCGTCTAATTTTTTTATATTTTGCATTTCCTTGATTCACTAGTGAAAAATAAAATGTTTGTGGCCCATTTTCTTTTCTTTATTTACAACTTCTTTTAGTAGTCATTTGCATATTAGGGATATCACTTATATGTCTTTCGAAGGCATTCTGATTGCATATATTTTTCCCAATCCATTGTTTTGTATAAGATATGTCTTTAAAAACACACAAATACACACACACACACACACAGTCATGCACTGCATAATGACATTTCAGTTAATGATGGGCCTCTTATACGATGGTGGTCCCATAAGATTCTTGGTCCTGTAAGATTACAATACTGTATTTTTGCACTACCTTTTCTATATTCAGATATGTTTATATATAAAAAACTTACCACTGTGTTACAACTGCATACAGTATTCAGTAAAGACACAAGCTGTAAAGATTTATACCCTAGGAGCAATAGGCTATGCATATAGGCATGTAGTAGGCTATACCATCTAAGTTTGTGTAAGTACTCTATGATGTTCGCACAGTGGTGGAATCACTTGATGATGTATTTCTCAAAATTTATCCCCATTGTTAAGCAATGCATGACTATATATGTATATATGTACACATATATATATTCCTACATTCTAATCCAGTTAAATATAACCATGTTTTCTTGCTAAGTTTCCCAGCTACCTTAACATCTCTCTTGATCAAAATTGTACAAGTATTTTTAAATATTTTGTTTTATTTTTAATTTTTACATTTTGTTTATATTAAAATTTCATTTAAAGATATGTTCAAGGAGGAACACCCTAGAACCTTGTAAGTTCCACTAATTTCCAATGCATCTTTAGGTCATTTCTTTCTCACAAATCACCCCTTTCTCATCCAAATACTTCTCCTGTTTCCATCAATATACTTGGAAATAACAAACCACTTTTCTTTTAAAATAGTGAATCCAAAATTTGTTTTGAATTTTCCTCAATTAATTAAAATAAATGTACTTCAACAAGCACTCTCTATTGCTGTCTGCTGTGCAGCCAGTGTCGGGGAAACTCTGGCGGAGATACGGATAGGGGAAAATGTGACATGGCCATTTTCCACAGGGCACTTCCAAACTTGATGATAAGATGTTCTTTTTTAGACTAAAGCTCTACGAAGTTTACAGTTCAGCTTTATATCAAGGGACCAATTTTTCACACACTAATCGTCATGTAAAATTTGGTGGTGAAGAGGGAAATGGCAGAAAAATTTTGTGAAGTCAGGGTTGTCTCTTTTGTTCTCTTGTGGGAAAAACAAAAAACAAAATAAAATGTGACTGTTGCTTCCTTCCCCCACATCCCAAACTCTATGTGGTTTAGAGGAAGGAAGTGTTCAGGAGAGAAATCAGTTTCCTAAAGTTTTTACAACCAAAAGAGTTAAGGGATTGAATTTTTTTTTTTTTTTCTGAAATAACAACTGCAAACGGATATTTATATAAAGAGTTAGGTCAAACCTAAGAACTAAGAGTTTATTTTTAGATTTCTGCTTGGCCAAGGGGGAAATATGGTAAATGAGGCTCATGTTCTTAAATGGGCATGCAGTGGAACTCAAAAGATTTCAGAACTCTGAGAAAAGGCACTTAAGAACATCAGTTTCCGCAGGCATTATTAGAAACCCCGAGACAATAACAATATTGCTACGGGTTTTCTTCCTTCCCCTCGGCCCCCAAAGTTACTTTCAGTTTTAGTGATCCGGTCTCCACATTCTTGAAGATACCAAAACAAAAAGAATAAAGATTATGTAAACATAGAAGATATAAATAGAATGTCAAGTGACTAGCTGCACAGGTGGTGAAGCTGTCCTTTCTGTGGGGCAGCCACCAGTCCTGTGTGGCTATGAAGCATTTAAATGTGGCAAGTCAAATTGAGATCTGCAGAAACATTTAGTACACATTGGATTTAAAAATGAAGTATGAAAAAATACAAAATATCTCTTTGAAATGTTTATATTGATTACATACTGAAATGGTCGTATTTTAGACATAGTTTGTTCTATAAAATATATTATTAAAATTAATTACACCTGTTTCTTTTTTCCTTTTTGAAGTGTGACTACAAGAACATTTAAAATTGCATCTGTAACTCAGAAAATCTTTCTATTATATAACAGTGCTAGAGTATTGAAATTAAGAGCTGGGCTCTGAAGTAACCCTACTTGGATTCATAGTTGGGCTACTGATAACACAGGCCGGGTGACCTTGGATAAGTTACATAGGCAATCTATGCATCAAGTTTCATATTTATAAAACTGTGAAGTATAAAAGCTTTCCTATTTCAGAGGACTGTTTGAGCATGAAGCGTTCAGAGCCTGGCACAGTGTAAGAATTCACTAAGGCTTGGTTCTGTTATTCTTACTTCAGAATCCAAAAAAGCAAACACTTTTTTCTGGAACAGAGAAGCTCTAAAAATAAACAAAAAAAATTAAAATCAGAAATTTGATGCCTCCCCCACCTTCCTTCCCCATTCTTTGCAGCCAGTTTATCATATTGAGGAAAAAAATCAAACTATCCTTCTAAAACAAAATATTTTCAAGATATGAGATTGTCTGTTAGGTATTTTTTACCCCCTACAGCTGTGCCCAGTTCTCTGAGAAGACCAATGCAATTGGAGAAAACTATAGATTTTTCCTTTCTATTAATACATCTCATACAGAATTATTGGCTATAGTATTGGATCTGACTTTAGAAAAAATAAGAGCATGTATCTGATGCCCCTGACATCATGGAAGTGAGCCTGAAAATAATAATAGTTACAAGGCATAACTTGAAGTTATTGTGGGTTCAGTTCTAGCCCACTGCAATACAATAGACATCACAATAAAAGGAGCCATACTATTTTTTTTTTTGGTTTCCCAATGCATTTAAAAGTCATGTTCATACTATACTGCAATCTATTAAGTGTGCAATAGCATTATGTCTAAAAAATGTACATATGTTAATTTTAGAATACTTTATTGCTAAAAAATTCTAATGATCATCTGAGCTTTGAATGAGTCCTAATCTTTTGCTGGTGGAGGGTCATGCCTCGACGACCACTGCTGATCAGGGTGGTGGTTGCTAAAAGTTGGGGTGGCTACAGCACTTTTTAAAAATAAGACAACAATGAAGTTTGTCACATTGAATTTCCCTTTCACAAAAGATTTCTCTGTAGTGTTTGATGCTGTTTGACAACATTTTACCCACAGGAGAACTTCTTTCAAAATTGGAGTCAATCCTCTTAAACCCTGCCACTGCTTTATCAACTAAGTTTATGTAATATTCTAAATTCCTTGTTGTTATTTCGACAGTGTTCACAGCCTCTTCACCAAGAGTAGATTCTATCTCAAGAAACCACTTTCTTTGCTCAGCCATAAGAAGCAACTCCTTATCCATTCAAGTTTTAACATGAGATTGAAGGAATTCAGTCCAATCTTCAAGCTGCACTTATAATATCAGTCCTCTTGCTATTTCCACCACGTCTACAGTTCCTTCCCACACTGAAGTCTTGAACCCTCAAAAGCATCCATGGAGGTTGAAATCAACTTCTTCCAAACTCCTGTTAATGTTGATATTTTGACCTCCTCCCATATATTACGAATGGTCTTATTGACATCTAGAATGGAAAATCCTTTTCAAAAGGTTTTCAATTTGCCCAGATCCATTGCAAAATCACTATCTATGGCAGCTATAGTCTTATGAAATGCCTTTCTTAAACAATAAGACTTGAAAGTCAAAATTACTACTTGACCCATGGGCTGCAGAAAGGATGCTGTGTTAGCAGGCATGAAAATAACATTCATC
Source organism: Macaca mulatta (assembly GCF_049350105.2). Taxonomy (NCBI): domain Eukaryota; kingdom Metazoa; phylum Chordata; class Mammalia; order Primates; family Cercopithecidae; genus Macaca; species Macaca mulatta. Next base: position 114,125,236 of record NC_133409.1, read on the forward strand.
TCCTTATACACCTCCATCAGAGGTCTTAGGTGACCAGGTGCATGGTCAATGAGCAGTAATGTTTTGAAAGGAATCTTTTTTTCTGAGCAACGTGTCTCAACAGTGAGATGAAGATATTCAGTAAACTATGCTGTAAACAGACTTCCTTCATCTAGGCTTTGTTGTTCCACTTGTAAAGCACAGGCAGAATAGATTTAGCATAATTATTAAGGGCCCTCAGTTTTTTGGAATGGCAAATGAGCATTGGCATCAACTTAAAGTCACCAAGTTGCATTAGCCCCTAACAAGAGAGTCAGCCTATTCTGTGGAGATTTGAAACCAGGCATTGACTTATTTTCTCTACCTATAGGAGTCCTAGATGGCATCTTCCAATAGAGGGCTGTTTTATCTTCTTTGAAAATCTGTTGTTTAGTGTAGCCACGTTCATAAATTATCTTAGCTAGATCTTCTGAATAACTTGCTATAGTTTCTATGTCAGCACTTTTTGCTTCACACTACCCTTCTATGTTATAAAGATGGTTTCTTTCCTTAGATCTCATGAGCCAACCTCTGTTAGCTTCAAACTTTTCTTCTGCAGCTTTCTTATCTCTCTCAGCCTTCACAGAACTGAAGAGTTGGGGCCTTGATCTGGATTAAGCTTTTGTTTAACAGAATGCTGGGGCTGTTTCAATCTTCTATCCAGACCACTCAAACTTTCTCCATACCAGCATTAAGACTGTTTTTCTTTCTTGGCATTCATGTGTTCACTAGAGTAACATGTTTAATTTCCTTCAAAAACTTTTTCTTTATGTTCACAACCTGACTAGCTGGTGCAAGGGACCTAGCTTTTGACCTGTCTTAGCTTTCAACATGCCTTCCGCGCTGAGCTTAATCATTTCTAGCTTTTATTTAAATAAGAGAAGTTCAACTCTTCCTTTCCCTTAAACACTTAGAAACCATTGTACGGTTATTAATAGGCCAATATCAGTATTGTTGTGTCTCAGGGAGGCCTGAGGAGAGGGAGAGAGATGGGGAAATGGCCAGTTAGTGGAGCAGTGAGAACACACACGACATTGATCAATTATGTTAATCAATTATGGCAGTTTGTGATGCCCCAGAACTATTACAATAGTAATATCAAAGATCACTGATCACAGATCACCATAATATTATAAAATAATTTTTATTCAAATAATAATTTAATCAAAAGTATTTGAAGATTATTATTAATTTATTCAAAATTATTTCATATAAGTAATTTCAAAATTTTCAATATTATTAAAATATTTCACTAGTTACCAATATGTGACAGAAAGACATGCAGTGAGTACATGCTGTTGGAAAAATAGCACCAACAGACTTGAACAATGAAAAGTTACCACAAATCTTCAATTTGTAAAAAACACAGTATCTGTGAAGCCCAAGAAAGGAAAGCACAAGAAAACAAGGTATGCCTGTACTTCTGCAGAGCTTTTTCTACTTGTGAAGCATTACGCCAAAGTGCTTTACATGTTTTGTCTCATTTAAATTCATACAACAATCCACTGAAATAAGTAGTATTACTTTCTTCATTTGATGGTGAGATAGTATCTTGGAGAGGTTAAGTAATTGCTGGAGGTCACATAGTTCATGACAGGGTAAAGATTAGGTCTAATCTGGGTCTACTAAAGACATATATTGCTAGGGGGTCTTATTATTCTCAGACAACTATCAACTGGTCTGCACAGATCACAGCCTCGTGGAGAAAAAAAAAATGCTCTTGTCCTGTAGCAAGGATATTACATAAGTGAAAGAGAAATAGTTATTAGGATCATCACATTGTTTCTGCTAGAGCATGACTTCAGAAATTAAGTTATTTTCATAATTTCTTGCAGCTCACTCTCTGTGATGGTGATGTTTTTGAGATAATTTCACAGTATATAATGTAACACTTAGCATATAGTTACTGCTTATTTAATGATTGTTGAATAAATAATCGTATGAGTATGTGTGCCACTAGCTTTTCCTAACCGGAGCTTGTCATCTGAACAAAGCACAAAAATGTTCTGAGTGATTATTTACTCAATCCTTTCAAGTATTCATATAGTGAATACCATTCAAGATCCACAGGAGATAAGTTAATTTATTACATGCAATAGATGCCTTAAGACAATGGGGCTTAATTCCCTCTTGGAATCCTATAAAGAACTATGTTTAAATTAATCCATGGTCTTTGAGGGTTACCTTAACTTTAGTCAGGGGTGGCAAACTACAGCCTGTGCCAAATATGACCTATAGACTGTTTTTATAAGACCTCTGAGCTAAGAAATCTTCTAAAATTTTTAAAGGCTTATTTTAAAAATAGAAAGAAGAGTAAGCAACACAAGTCATATGTAGCTTACAATGGCTAAAAGATGTACTATCTGACTCTCTTCAGAAAAAAAAAAAATAATAACCTCTGTTTTTGGTCATAGTACCTATATATCCAAGCGGAGCAACAGCTAACTTAACTGTTATTATTTGAGAAGCCCCCTAAGACACACAGCCTATAAAGTGTTTGCTACCAGTCTGTCTTCAGATATAACATTCATACTTGTTTTCACTTGTACACTGAGCATAAAAACAGCAACCTTGCCACCCTCATCCTCCACTGAAGGCCCTTGCACAGCAGCATGGCATAGTAAGTAATGTCACAGACTCAGAGTGACATGAGTACCAATTTCACCTTTTATTAGATATTGCTTATTAGGTGAGAAAATTGGACATGTCAGAGATCATTCCTTCATTCATCAGTAATTTGCACAGCAGAGTCTCATAAATAATGCTTCTTGTACATACCAATGTGTGTTGGATATCTATTGCTGTGTATCAAATGACCCTGAAATGTAGTAGCTGAATAAAACGACATTTACTGTCTCACAGTTTTGTGGTTCAGGAATCCAGGCATGGCTTAGCTGGGTCCTCTATCTAGCTCATGGTCTCTTACAGGATAAAATCGAGGTGTCAGCTGTATCTACAGTCATCTCAAGATTCAGCTGGGATAAGATCTGATTCCAAGATCATTCACCAGTTGCTGGCAGGATTCAGGTCCTTGGCAGCTGTTGTCAGAGGCTGCCACCAGTTCTCTGCCATATGAGCTTTTCCATAGGGTAATTCAGAATACTTCAGTTAGTTTCCTTAAACTGAGGAAGCAAGAGAGAGCAAGAGAATGCCATCAAGACAGAAGTCACAGTCTCTTGTAAACTAATTTCAGAAGGGATATCCCATCACCTTTGTTGTATTCCATTCATTAAAAGCAAGTTACTAAGTCTAGCCCACACTCAAGGGGAGGAGACTACAGAATCTTATACCAGGAGGTGGGGATTGTTGGTTACCATCCTAGAAGGCTGCCCAATACACCATGATTGTCATGAGCGTGGAGTACATAGGGTGGAAACATATTCAGGATATTACCAGAAAAAAATGCAAAAACTATTTGGAATATATCAGCATCTCGAGGAAGGCATGTGTTGAACATCACAGCTCTGCAGTAAAACAGAAGTGAACATACTCCTTTGTTCTGTGACTTACAAACTATGTATTCTTGGATAAGATACTTTATGTCTCTGAGTCTCTGTAAAACCTACCTTGCAGAATAGACGTAAAGATTAAAATAGATAAGACCAAAAACACCCAGCACGGTACCTAGCAAATGGTATATGATCAATAACAATAGCTACCATTATTTTCCTTCTTAAATATATCCTGTCAATCCAACTAGAAATCAATATTTTTAAAACCATATAGCTCTGTATAAAGACAATGGTATCTAGGAATGATGTTTCAATGAAAACAGTGTTGCAATAAAAATAATATCTTACATTAGTTTAGCATTTTGCACTCAACAAAGTGTTTTCACAAACTTTATCTTACTTGATCCTCACAAGGTGTGTGAAGGCAGTTTGGGCCTTATCAAGGCTCATCTTTGTAAACCAGGAAAACTAAGAAACAGAAAGGTTAAATAAATTACCCAGGACTGCACAATAAATCAGTGTATCAGGACAAGGATCTCTGAAAAAAAAAATGTGGAAGGGATTAGGAGTGTCTGGTGGTGGGAGGACCAAAATCATACTGAAACCAGAAGTACCAGTAAGGCAGGGGGCCACTTAAATCCAGAGAGGTCTACACTCCACGGATGGAGTAAACCTGTGAGTCAGCAGTCAGGAAGGCGAGGGCAGTCAGAGCTTGCCCTGATCAGAGCTCAGGGCAAATATGTGAAAGAAAAAAAAAAAAGCCAGAGCTCAGGGCAACTATGTGAAAGAAAAAAAAAGCACTCAGAGAATGACCATGTTGCCAAAGCAGAAGAACAAGGCAAGGGAAGGTCAGGCAAGGCTGATTTTCAAAATTTTTGTCAGATAAATTTATTTCATTAAATTGATTGAAAACTATAAAAAGACATCAGAAAAGCAGTCAGGAACCTGTAAATCAGGGGAGGATGTAGGCAGCAGGGGGAGGGAATCAGGAAAGGGATTTGGAATGGCACTGACAATCAAATTCATGCCCCACTAAGAACTGTGAACTAACTTAAAGTAAATACACTGACGATATCCAGATATACAGATATCTATATATACAGAGAACATGGGGATATTGTCGACTACAATCTGCACACAACTTCATTTAGGTTATAGTTCATGATGTACAGATAAACCTTTAGGCCCAACTTAAAATACGTATAGTTTCATGTTACACCTCCCCAACTTCATCTCCCCACGTTGTGCATATGAGACAGAATCATACAATGGCCCCAACCAAGGGGCCTCATGGGCATTCCATATAATACTTAAGACACATTTTGACAGAAAATAATGTAACTCTACAAGTTGTGTTTTTAGAAAGAGTATTTTCATGGGATGGTTAATACCAATATTCATTTGGAAAATAAGATACTGCCAACCCACATGCTGAGATACAAACATTTCTTTCTCCAGGAACTTGACTTCAACAACATGCCACCTTAGTAGAATACCTTTGAAAACCTTTATAAACTATAAAAAATAAAATAACCAAATTCTCCCTGTGAGAAATTTGTTTTATTGTAATCTGATTTAACACCATAGCCTAAGTTACATGAGAAAAAAAAAAGAGTATTTCTCTTAGGATATAAAAAAACAAGAGACATAGGTAAGACTGTTCTCCTTAAAGCCTTTGTAAAAATGGGATGGGCTATAAACACACATGCATTTATTTTATAAGACAAAATTGCTGTACCCAAGTTGCCCCAAACCTAGAAAACTGAAGAAATATGTAAATTACCCACCTCAATAATGAATAATAAAGGCTTAGAGGTGATGATAGGGCCTAGAGGAATTAAAAACAAAGGGGACTTTTGAGCAGAGGGAACACATAAGCAGAGCTTCGAGAGAATAGCAAATGTTAAGATGCAGCTGTTAAAAGAAAAACTGTAGCCAAATTAAATTTAAAAGAGTTTAATTGAGCAAAGAACTATTCACAAGTCAGGCAGCCTGTCAAGCCAGAGTAGGCTCAGAGACTCCAGCATAGCCACATGGTAGAAGAAGAGTTATGGACAGAAAAAGAAAACTGACATACAGAAAGGGAAAGTAAGATACAGAGACAGCTGGATTGGTTACAGCTTGACGTTTGTCTTATCTGAACACAATTTGAACAGTTGGCCACCTTTGAGGAAATGGTGATTGGCACAGGCATAGACGACAGTCTGTATACAACTCCTTTTAGGTTATAGTTCATGATCTTCAGAGAAAGCTTTAGACCTAACTTAATGTGTAAGGAGGCAGCTTAAGGCTACATAGCAATTAGCTCAATGGCTGGGACACCAGTGTATGAAGAGGAACATTGTGTTAGTCTGTTGAGACTGCTGTGTTACAAAGTACCAAAACAAAGGAACAGAAATATATTTCTCACAGTTCTGGAAGCTGGGAAGCCTAAGACCAAGACACTGTCAGAGTTGGTGTCTAAAGACCAAGAAGCTGACAGAGTTGGTATCTGGTGAAGGCCCACTTTCTGCACCTACTTTCATAGATGGCACCTTCTCACTGTGTCCTCAAATGGTAGAGGAGCAAACAAGCTCTCTGGGGCCTCTTTTATAAGGGCACTAATCCCATTGATGAGGCCCTGCCCTCATGACCTTATCACCTCCCAAAAGCCTAACCTCCTACTAGCATCATCTTGGGAGTTAAGATATAAATGTGTTGGGGGATATAAACATTCAGTCCAGAGCAGACATTAATAGGTTGGTCTACAGAGGTTAAGGTGTTAAGCCTTGAGGAGTTAAGGAGTCAGGACTCTTTCCTGATGGCAACTTAGTTCTGTACAGACTAATTTTAAGTAGAGAAATGACAAGATCAGATTTGTATTTTAGAAAAATCACTTGGAGTCAGAGACAGGGATGGAATAATAGGGGAAAGACTTTTAGCAAAATAATTTATTCCTAGAGAAGGTTCTGAGAAAAGGATGTACCTAATCAAAACAATCTAATTTTATGCATACTCTTGCACTGTAGGTTTTGTACCTGGTTCTATTTTTAACCCATTGTTAGTGATTCCTGTTACAGACACATCTATTTTAGACTGGAAACTACTTTAATTGGTACCCTGGGTGATGAGGCCTTTTCAGAATATGAGGTATTGTGATTAACTTCACTTATTCACTAGCTCCCTAAAGATACACTGTAATTGCGTTTGATGGCCACTGTATATTTTTGTCATGTATAATTGGGTTTATGTTCTTTTTCAGAAATAATAACCAAAAAATAGAGTCTTTATAGAAATAATGAGCCATAGAAGAATTTTTTACCTTTTGTTAGTGGCATCTGCCAGTCTGCTTGGCTGTGCATGACAATAAATGCTGTCTTTCTTGCTTTATGGAAATGACAAATTGAAATATGACTTCACTTTAAAATGCATTTGGAAAGGAATAAGACACTTATCATATGTATCACAAGAACAATAAAGCATAAGAGTTTCACTTAACTCTTTTTACACCTCTTTTTGGACTTCTTTAGTCATAAAAGTTAAAAGGTATGGAAATTACTAAATGACACACAATAGGCAGCTGACACCCATAGAGCTGAACATTTAATTCTGTGGTCTTAGGCAACTGGATGTTGTTTTTGTGTGTTTGAGGGGAGAAATAGTGGCCCAGAGTCTATAAAACAAAAATACTGTCATGGACCTATGATTTATGCCGCAGATAATCTTAAATGTTTACTTTTTCTAAATTTCCAGAACTAAATACCAAGTAATGAGCATTGATACTGTGCAGTAATCATTAGTGCTGTTAACCAAAAATTTGGGGTTTTCTTCTCAAGCATATAATAAGCCTGTAGTTTCCTGCTCCTTTTAAAAGAAAAGCACCCAAGTGACTCACTTTGGTCAAAGAACTATTTTTTAAAAATGACATGTGCCATATCTGAAGAGAGGTTTTAAGATGCAGTGGCTCTCTTATCCCTCTGGCATGGCCCAGGGGCATGTTCAGGAATGTGGTTCTCCATCAGTCTGGGTCCCTGAGTGACTACCAGAGACCCATTTTAGACCTGACAGACAAGCAACAAAGCAAGAAAGGAATGTGTATTTTTATGGCAGCAAAACATCTATCTTGAATGATACAGAAATAAGCACCTAGACATGAGTGCTACCATAGCAAATAAGCCTAAAATATATGGTAGAGGCTAACAACCATGCAGTAGATAGCAAGCAAACTGCCACTGGAGACGAGAATGATAGTGATCGTTGTAATGCCGTAGCAAAACAGTTGGTAAAACTGTTGCCTGTGATAACATGGAAGATAGAAAATGTCGCTCTAGAGAGTAAGGTAGGAAAACAGTGCTAGCGATATGTATTGATTATAATTGGCTGTACAGTCATGCTCTGCATAATGATATTTCAGCCAACAATAGACCACATATATAACAGTGGTCCTATACAATTATAATGTATTTTTACTGTGCCTTTTCTATATTTAGATATGTTTAAATATATAAACACCTACCACTGCATTATAATTGCTTACAGCATTCAGTACAGTAACATGCTGTCCAGGTTTGCAGCCTAGGAGCGATAGCCAATACCACATAGCCTAGGTGTGGAGTAGGCTCTACCATCTAGGTTTGTGTAAGTACATCCTGTAATGTTCACACAACAACAAAATCATCAAACAAAGCATTTCTCAGAACATATCCCTGTCATTAAATGATGCATGACTGTATTTGACAGGGCACCACAAAAAGAGATGACTTCAGAAATAATCAGGGAGGTTGCAAACATCAGTAAAAAAAAATAGGGGCTGGGCACAGTGGCTCATGCCTGTAATCCTAGCACTTTGGGAGGCTGAGGCCGGCAGACCACTTGAGTGAGTTTGAAATCCCTCCCGCCCATCTCTACTAAAATACAAATATTAACTGGGCACCTGTAGTCCCAGCTACTCGGGAGGCTGAGGCAGTAGAATTGCTTGAACCCAGGAGGTAGAGGTTGGAGTGAGCCAAGGTCGTGTCACTGTGCTACAACCTGGGCGACAGTGTGAGACTCAGCCTCAAAAAAAAAAAAAAAAAAAAGGAAGTGTCCAGGAATTTGGGAACCTGCAGGTTTGGAGAAGGCAATTTTATCTCATCAACAGTTAAAAAGATAGAACTAGAGCCTTTGAGACAAAGGTCACCTGGAATTCTGCCTTGAGACAAGGATCATATCAAGGATGTTATGGGATGAATTGTATACCCTTCAAGATTCACATGTTGAAGTTCCAACCTTTAGCATCTCAGAATGTAACCTATTTGGAAATATGGCCTTTAAAAGGGTGATTAAGTTAAAAGAAGCTGTTTGGTTGGGGCCCTAATCCAACCTAGCTATTACAAGGAGAGAGAAATACTGGGTGCAAGAGTTGTTCTATGTATTGAGTGGCCCACTGGGTGACCATATTAAACCTTGTTTCTGAGTGTGTCTGGGAGAGTGTTTCTCAGTGAGATTAGCACTGGAATCAGGGAACTCAGCAAAGTTGATTGCCCTCCATTGTGGCTGGATATCATTCTATGTGTTGTGGGCCTGAATAGAACAAAAGGCAGAGGAAGGAGGAATTCACCCCATTTTTCCTGACTCTCTGCTTGAGCTGAGACATCTCATCTATCTTCTGCCCCAGGACTGGGATTTGCATCATGGGCTCCACAGATTCTCAGGCCTTTGGACTCAGATTGAATTGTATCACCCACTTTCCTCGGTCTTCAGCTTGTAGATGGCAGATTGTGGACTTCTCAGTCTCCACAATCATGTGAGCCAGTTCTGTATGATAGATAGATAGATAGATAGATAGATAGATAGATAGATAGATAGTAGATAGATAGATAGATAGATAGATAGATAGATAGACAGATAGACAGATAGATAGATTTCCTATGGGTTCCATTTCTCTGGAGAACCGTGATACATTAGAAATACATACACAGAGAAAAGACCATGTAAGGATACAGCAAGAAGGCAAGCATCTGGAAGCCCAGGAGAGAGGCCACAGGAGAAAGCAAACCTGCCAACACCTTGACCTTAGACTTTCAGCTTCCAGAACTGTAAGAATATAAATTTCTGTGGTTTACACCACTCAGGCTAAAATGTTGTGATAGTAGCCCTAACCAACTAATAAAAGGAAATGGCTGCCGGGTGCAGTGACTCATACCTTAATCCCAGCATTTTGGGAGACTGAGGCGGGTGGCTCACTTGAGGCTAGAAGTTCGAAACCAGCCTGGCCAACATGGTGAAACTCCATCTCTACTAAAAACACAAAAATTAGCCAGGCCTGGTGGCACACACCTGTAATCCCAGCTACTCAGGAGGCTGAAGCAGGAGAATCTCTTGAACCCTGCAGGCAGAGGTTGCATGAGTAGAGACACCGCTACTGCATTCCACCCTGGTGACAGAGCAAGACCCTGTCTCAAAAAGTGAAAATAAAAAAAGAAATGGCTGTCACATTACTGAATGAAATAAGATGTTTCCACAAAAACCAGTAAATTCTTTCAGCTGGACCAGGTTTCACAGACATCAAAGATTTCAAACTTAAGTCAAGAGGAAGAGAGAGGCTTAGGAGCAAGGAATACAAATATGGTAGATCTAAGAAATATGTCAAGAAAAGACCTTTGGGTAGCCATTGATACATCTAGTTGTTTGAATCAAATAGACATGAAGCTGAGTTTGTCAGTTTGGCAGGAAGAAGATGGCATACACAAATTACATAACTGAAGGAAATGTAATAAAGAGGCAGTCTACAGAAGCATATCAGAGGTAAGGTACCAATTAGGAATGATGAGGTACTCAGGAATTAGAAAACACAGGAAAACTTTGCCACCCCTAGGCCTCAAGGACAAAGGGACAGCACTGTGCGGAAGGATCCTGGTGAGGTCTGGAGCCAGGGAAGAAAAACCTTTAGACAGGAGCTAAGACCAGCTGAGTAAGGCAGCCACTGCCAGGATTGTGACAAGGTTGAGGAAGGGAGTGTCAAAATAGGGATAAATACTGCAATCTCTCTCCATCTCAAATCTTGCCCTCCAGTTTCCTACCTCTGTCTCCCACTTGCCCAACCAACACAAAGCCAGAGTATAAGGAATTCTGGATAATGCAGTCCATAGAGGTCAGCTCCTAGGACACAGAATAAGGCAGAGAAGGGAAGATAGTTAATGGGGCAACAGAGAATAACCAACACAGAAACTTATTCAATATTTTTAAAAGACATACTGGCGAAAGAGAAGCAAGCCTGGACTGACAAAGTGACTGTGTGAGACTTAAAATGGTCCTGGGGCACCCAGTCTTCTGTAGGTCAAATGTAGGAAAGCTGCTCATCTCTCTTGAGTTGAAGATTTGGAGCCTAATCAAGCAATATTTCCCATCACCTGGGGAGCATCCCTTCTGCCTGGCATGTTCTTTTGGTTTCTATGGATCAGTGATGCCTGTGTATCTCCCTTTCCTTCCCTTTCTGAATGGGAGTATTTATGAAGTTATCGTGCTCTTGCTTTTGCCATTGCATATCAGATGTATAGGGGACAGGTAATTGTCTTATAGTTCATAGATCTCTGGGTCATAAGGAACCACACTGGACCTGCCTGGTGCTGTGACTGAATGGCACTTTAGCGTGTTCTGCCTCTGGGAGGCAGTAAATGTACATATCATGAAGGAAGAAAAGAAAACTTCATGTTTGTTAGCCAGAAAGATGTCCGGTGGTAGTCATTAGTGCTGTTCTGCATTTCCCCACCCAGCCAAATTTTCCTGGTAACATGACTTGATCTGGCAAATAAAATGTAAGCAGAGGTGAGATGGGTGTAATTCACTGCACACTCTCTTTCTCTTTCCTTTTGGCACAGCCACACACAAGTTCAGGATGGTAGCTCCTCCATCTGATTGGGTCACTGAGGGCCCACAATATGTGGAGGTAACGAATATACATATTAGCAAGAAACAAACTTCAACTGTTTACGTCACTGAGAGGTTTGGGGGTTACATGTTGCCACCATGCTATCCCAGCCAATCCTGAGTGGTACAAGTAGACAGTGAATTAATTAGTGCCTGTAGTTTAGGCTATGTAGTAGTCACTGCTGGGGTGGAAACAATCACTTTAGAATCCTGAATATCAATATCTTTATTGTCATTCTTTAGGGCTAGCTATGTTAATTGTGAAACAAGTGCAATTTGATTACCATCTCCATCCTCCTCATGCTCAATAAAAATCTTCCCTGTTCTATTCCTCCTTGGGTATAATGTGAATTGATCTGAATCATAATGGCTAATAATAAGTGTGTGTTTCTCTTTTCACCGGTACTCAGAGAAATCTTCCAACGTGGCAGCACATTTCTCAGCATCAAGTATACTATAGTGAACAAGACAGATGTAGCCCCCACTCTCATAAAGCCCCTTCTAGCAGGAGGAACAGACGGTGATGTGAGTGACTCAGCCACATTAGTTGGAGGCTGAAGGAGTCTTCTCTGAAGAGCTAACAGTAAAAGTAAAATCTGAACAACAAAGGATCAGCCATGTGAAGACAGGGAGAAAGAAAATCTAGGGGGGGAAAACAACTCGTGCAGAGTGCCCTACCACAGGAATAAGCTTGGCACATTTGAAGAACAGTCCATAGTCCACAATAGAGTATGGTGGGCAAGTAATAGAAGCCTTTTGAAGAATAGGCAGGTCCAGATCATAGAAGGCTTTATAAGTTAGGGTAAGGAGTTTGGGATTTATTCTAAATGGGAAAACACTAGAGGATTTTGAGCACCAGAGGGATGTGATTTCATTAAGTTGTAAAAAACTCACCCTAACTGAAGTGTGGAGAATGAATTAAGAGGGGGCAAGTATGGGAGGAAATGGACCCAGGAGAAATGCACTGCCGCAGCCCAGGTAAGAGGTTGGGATGATGGAGAGAAGAGGACAGGTTTGGGATGTTTTAGGGTGGGTTTGACACATCTTAATGATACATTGCATGAAAAGATGAGGGAATCAAGAATAACTCTTAAGATTTTGGCTTCAGCTACTGGGTGGAGATTGGTGCCATTTAACTAAGCTGGACTAAATGTCAGCTAAGGTGTTTTGATAGCATTTGCATTTAATTGTGGCCTTTAATGTCTTTAGCAGGAACATGAATATTTAGGAGATTGCAGAAATAGTAGGGGAAATACTTTTGAAATGCTGGGGGGAGAATGCTTCCTTTAAAGAAAAAAAAAAGAAAGAAAAACCGATTTTCTGAATTTGGCAGTGAAAGCTGGACCTCCTCAATGGCATGAGGTGATATGACCTTTTCCTGCTAGATTCACCCCTCCACTTGGCAAAATCTTCTCTTTGACCCAAAGAGCAAGAAGGAAGGGGAAATCCTGATTTTCCTTTAATACTTGATCCAAATATGACTCTTCCTTTGGTATCTTTGAGCATGTCTTTGGCACAGCATAAACATTTAAATATGAAACAGATGTAAGACATACCATGAAACTCAACTTTTTAGTTTACCAAGACATAACTTTCCCTCAACTTTCTGTCCACTACAGATCTCTTTTAAATTCCTTATCCTTCTTCAGGAAGTGGAGATAGTGGGGTGTTAGGAGTCACTGTTATCTTAGCACATCCACTATCCAAACACTCAGTCCAAGACCTCTCCTTTCATCTAGCCTGGTGTTCAAATTCTCCCTCTTTCTCTTACACAAGGCCTCCCCTTTCTTGGATGAATGATGCTGGGGATAACCCCTTCCCTATTCAAAGGACTGTGGTATCTGCCTCTTTAAGTTCAAAAGAATCACATACACGCAATACACATGCATTTGCTGGGGCAGGAAGGGGTGGGATCCTTTCCTTCCTTTAGCCTTTTGGCATCTCAAATTAGTCTATGGGAAAGGCCTTCTCTTCACAGACACCTAATGATTAAGAAGTCAGACTTGGGGGAGAGACGACCAGTTTTCAAATCTTAGCCCTGTTGCTTACTAGATGAGTGAACTTAAGCATTTATTTAACCTCTCTGAGCGTCAGTTCTTCATATGAAGATCAGGGATAATAGTACTAATCTCACAAGGTTGTTGTGAGGATTAAATGAGATGATATATGTAAAATGCTTACCCCAATGTCTAGTTGTTAGTAAATTCTCAATATACATTAGCTATTATTATTATTACAGAAATATCATCATCATTATCGTCATCATGATTATCATCATCCCGTTCTTATTGAAATTAAGATGTACAATCATGGTTACAAATTTTTCACAGACTTAACCCAGAAATAGAGTGCTTTGGTGCAATTTCTGGGGTGTGTGCATAGAGGATCATAAATAATAACTTTCTTTCTGTATTTCCTCTATGAATCTATAAATATATTCCTTTCTTATATACTAAAAATAAAAATTTAATTCATGGCTTCTAAGGCAATGCATTTTAAATGTTTTAGATGTCCACTTGATATTAACTCTGTTAATATAAAATTTCCCAAATACTCAGCTAATCCTATGCCTTCCAGCTTTATTATAACTAAGAGTTGCCTCTTTCATAGTTGCCACCATGTAATATCAAATGAGCACTCTTCTGTTATAAGTTCACTATAGAGTAGTTGTTTGCAGATTGCTCTTAATAACAGTGCAGTTTTGTTCTGAACCTATGATTCATGAACAAGTTTGAAAACAAAAAGGCAGAAGATGAACTATAAATCCTAATGCGGGGAGAGAGAAACAGGCTATTCAGGCAGATAGATCTCAGATATCTCAGAATTGTGATCTTCTGGGTCCTCATTATTATTCTCAGCAGCAGGAAGAATTGAAAATAGTTGCATTTCTACAATGGATAAAGAGGTAGCTTATACAAGATCTTTCTGTTTGGGTCAAAAATAGAAATATAAATAAAAGCAATGAAACCGTCAAATAGTAAAGATATTCTTGAACCAAAAGAGCCACTTCAGAGCTCAGCTGTACTTGCAATAAGGCCCATTGATGGACCCAGTCATTCTAAAATATCCCTTTATTTTATTCATTTTTCTCTTTAAAGGACAAAAAACAAAACAAGACAAAACCACAAAAGAGACGAGACACGTTATATAATCTACACACTGGAAGCCTAACCATTTTTATTTCTTATTGCAGTTTGAATTGGAAAGGAACACAAAGTCCTAGAACATGGTAATTCATCTCCTGTTTCTTTGTCTGTGACTACAAGTAGGAGATAGTTCAGAGCCATGCCAATCAGAAAACACAACAAAGCTGTATTAGCTTCTTATTTGTTTACTGACAGATCACAGGCCACTTCCCTGGAATCTCAGACATCCTGTTAGGTCTTAGAGGCTCCATCCAGGCATACCTAGAGAACTTCAGAAAAGAAAGGGCGTCTGAAAAGGGCTCCTCTTTTTGTTCTGTGAACATAATATAGTTGAGTTGAGTTTTTAAAATATTCTCCACCCTTGTTTGTTTCTTAATGCGATACCAAGATGTAATTTGTATGGAAGCCAAAACTAGAGACATGCTGAATATGTGAATACTGAGGAAGTGGTTTCCTTAGCAATAACAGGCATGTGAAAGTCAAAACTTCCTTTCCTTCTCATGTGACCTTTTTCAAAGCAATTCAGATAGAGGACAATGGAATTGAATTCCAAGCACCCACAGTGTTCATGAATTGCTAAGCAATGATTCACCAAGTACCCAAATTACTCTAGACTGCTTGAGCATTTTATTAGTGAAATTGCTTTGTATTTAAAATTTCCTTCCTCACTTTGTACATCAGTTTTCCTCATTCTTACAGGCCACTTTTCAACCACTTTAAGACAACAGACATAAATAGAGCAGTACCAAGTAGTGATTAGTATAAGGATTTCAGAATACCAGAGTGTCAGAGTAAAACATTCCATACAATATTCATAACTATTTCCTTCCTTTGGAAACATTAGCTACTAGATGCATATAGAAAAAGTTTGTTCGATAGCTAAAGTTTGTTATTTCCTCAAAATAAATAATATAGCCTAATTTCGGGGAATTCATTCAGTTGTATTTTAGAAACACTGAAGTTTTCTTTCGTTCTGATTACGGATGTATTTTGATCCACTCATCCTGGAAAAAAAAAAAAAGTGCTACATTTGGCTTACAAATTGCACATTTGGCTTAGTCCTCAAAGGTGGTAATTTATTTAACAATATATTAGCAAGCTGGGACCTTCAAGTGGTATCTTTTTTTGCCTTTGATTAAATTGTAGCGTTTCGAGGAACACAGACAAGACAGTCTTATGAACTCTATTTCTCTTTATAGTCTGTGAATTGTGAATTTCAAAATGACTAACATTACTTAACTTCTTTCAAAAATCTGTTAAGTGATTCTGCAGTGAGTGTTGCCAGACAGACCTAGCACCCAGGTAGCTGTAGGTCTGTGATCCTGATCCACTGTGCCCCTAATATTTGTGTTTCACAGGGCTGTAATTGTGGCTGTCATACTGGGTTATTATAAGTATTCATAAAGTGTGTAAAGCAAATGGACTAAGTAGAAAGGCACCATAGCAACCCAGGTGAGAGGTCATGATGATGGAGACAAGAAGGCAGATCTGGGATGTTTTAAGGTGGATTTGATGCATCTTAATTATAAATTACATGAATGGATGGAGGGAATCAAGGATAACTCTAAGACTTTGGCTTCAGCAACTGAGTGGAGATTGGTGCCATTTAACTAAGCTGGGCTGGACCCAAGAAGGTGCTTTGATTTGCATTTAATTGTGATTTTTAATGCCTTAATTCAGGGCCACGAGTACTGGGGAATTGCAGAACTAGTAGGGGAAATATATTGGAAGAGTGAATATTGCATAGTAGCTGCTCGATAAACATTAGTTCTCCTTTCCCCTATCTGTCTCTTTGTTGTGACATTGACTTTGTTGTGACAGTCAGTTTACCCTAACTTGCTCCTAGTTTAATGGCTCTTCTGGACTCAGAAGTAGTCCAACATAGAGCCTTCATATTCAAGTGGCCTCAATCATTATCTTCCTTGATAGTAAATAAGAGGTGAGTCTTAATAAAAGTGTAAGGATCTCCAGTGAATTCACTATCTAAACACTTTCTATAGGGCTTGTGAGATTGTTTAACAAAGACAGTCTGAGTGGCCCAGGAAAGCAGGGTAATTTTCCACACCTTCAGACAAAGACAGTGGAGATACAAAGTTTGCAATGTTCTCATTTGGCCCCCACACACTACACTCTGGCAGTGAGAGAGGTCAGGCTTTCAGGAGGTTATTTCTGAACCTAGACATGCATCCCACAGTGTGTGTGCATTGCTTACCCTCAGTGAAAAGTGCTTCTCATTTTTAGTGCCATAAATCCTATGATCATCCCCTCCCTTTTCTAACCAAAGCTGGTTCTGGAAAGCAGACACTACCCCACAGTGTTGATTTGACTAGTCCTGCTGCCACTGTAGCCAAAGTCACTAAGAAAGTACTTGATTGTCTTTAGGAGAAGAACAGCTAGGGTAAGCCAGTGGAAAAATGTTACAGAGTGACAAGTAAGTGCTTGCTAAAACATTTTTGGTGCTCATTTCAGGTTGACTTAGCAGGTCAGAGAAATGTGAATCCAGAAGTTAGGAGTGAACTTCACTAAGTCACTTTGTCTCTCCAGCCATTGAAAGCTTGGGTTAAATCATAGGCTTTAGAGCTAGGTTCCATGGAGCTTTGGAGTTCTGTTATGCCTGTCACGGGATAGGGACCATTGATAAAAGAGACTCTTACCAGATGACAATCTGGACATGTGGGCTCAGAGAAGCTTTGATTTTACCTGTTTTTATACACTGATTTAATTTGTTTAAACATATCCATGAGCAAAAAGGAAAAAATAATTAAAGGAATAGGCTAGATGGTTTCTAATTTCTTTTGAACCCGGACATTCTAAAATTGTTACAAGTACAGGTATATACATTATAACTCATATAAGAACCAGTTAACAAATATAAAACAACAATAACATGAACCACAAGCACTGTTTCATAACCAAAGATTATTCTCCTAATCTTAGCCAGAGTCTTCTAAATGTCTATCTTTGTCCAGAGAGTATTGAGAAAGATATAATAGATAATTCAGAGTAAATCTGTGGCAACTAGGAGAAGAAATGTTTAAAAAGAGAGAGAGAGCAAGCATGAGGTTAAGAAGCTTGTAAATCAGGAGGTTCTCCCTCTAGCTCAGGGAGAAAAAGTTCCTAATACCAGCAATGCATGTTGGCCGAACTCATTTTTACCTATTTGGCTAATTTTTTTTTTTTTTTTGACCTTTAAAAATGTCATAGGCACTGTTGGGTGTTCAAAGTGAAGGTCTTAAAAGGAAATAATACTTTGTCCACATCATTGGGCAACATTAGGAAGAATCAGAGCCACAAAGGGATGAAGGCAATCCTCTTTGTAGCCGTGTAGAGGTTCTATCAGTAACAGCTGGAGCCAATCTCTCTGTGCAGCATATTTTTAAGAGGTGAGTTGTTTGATACCTGTTCCCCATTATCCAGCATCTTCAGAAAAGGCTGAAGCAGCCTTGCAGTTTTTCTGGCACGGTTTTACCCTTATTAAAAAGGCTATTGTTGAACTGTTCAAATTGGGATGCTTTGATTGTTAGCACGTTCAGTACTCTGTGATTACCGTAATTACAGACCTGTGAAGGTCAAACTGACAAAACTGAATATAAACTGGAACTGAATATAAACTGGGACAACTCACTACATTAGTTCTTTTTGCACTCTTTGGTTCTTGTTGTTGTTTTTCCTTGTTGTTGTTGTTGTTGTTGTAAGAGTTGCCAAGTGCTAAATCTGTAATAGAAAATAAAAATGAAAGTCATCGATTTTACAGTTTTGCTTTGACTACGTAGAATCAATATTCAAGGAACTAAAAGGAATGCTCCATTGTACTTTCAGGTCCAGGTATACTTTTGGGTCATCACCTTCCTCCATAGTCATGGTCTTGAGTTCATGTGATGTATCCAGGTATTTTTTTAAAGTGTGTCATGAGTCCTCAACGTTTTGCAGGCTTTTTCCTTATTTTTCTCTTTGCAGGAATGTAACACTAAATACAAAATACATGTTTTGTTTGTATATGTATAGAGGAATATGTAGCAGAAATAGTTCTCCTGTAAGGGGAACCCACACAATTATATAAAAATAAATGAAATGGTCTCCCTATAATTGCATGGCCAAAGACCAGAATAAAATTACTTCTAAGGTACACTGAATACAAACTAGTCTTTATTTTCCTTTGTCCTTATTGATGGCTTCAAACAATAGTTTTTAAGTAATAATTAAGTAAAAATAGAGGCTATTATCTTGTATGCCATGTGGAGGCATGAAGAAAGGTAGAAAACAAAATAAATATAAATTCTTTCTACACAACAGAGAATGCTATTTGCATAGTGCCAGGAAAAAGTTTGGGGTCAGGACAAAAGCTATGTCTAAATGAAACCAAAATAGAAAAGCCGGATGGAAATTAATCAATTCACAAAATCCAGATGTTTCATCTACTGAGATCCAGCCATCTGAATTTTGGCTGCCTGAAATTTTCATGTTTCATCCAGATGTTGGCTTTCAGGTAGACACAATCATAATGTCCCATGTTTAATTTCATTATAATTTACCATATTGTTCAAAATGTTAAGTGTTTTCTGGCTAATGACAAGAATAAGGATAAAAAACACTATTTTTCATGTTTTAGTAGAAATGGCATTGTTAAAGGATGATTGTTTAAAGGATACAATAATTACTTTTATAAAAATATAAAATGAACATGTGTCACGAACTTTATTTCACTCATCAATAAGGAAAATGTTACAACTGGTTCAAAGAAGAAGCCCAAGGAGATATATATATATATATATGTATGTATATATACATATATATACATATTCATACAAATATATATGCAGTAAGGAACTTTGAAGTGAAATAACAAACAGATGCAAAGGAGGTCTGTTCATAGTGCAATAGACGATTGCATTTTAGCAGATATAATTAATTTTTATTTCTATGGACAAGAGTCATATGCATTTTTACCAGTTTTCTACAACTTTCTGAGTTGTAAAGTAGTCCAAAGACAGTGGAAGGTAGAGATAACCCAGAAGAATTCACTAAATAGAACACTTGCTAAATCTTTTTTATTCCTATTTCAAAGTCTTCAAGGTTTTTTCATTAAATATTTTGTTTACTAAACTAAAATTATTTATGTATACAAACGTTTTTGTATTTCCGTGGTACTTTCAGTTAGCATCACATAATTTACCACTTGCTTGGACACTCCTAATTCTATTCTTGATTCCTGCACATATCTTGCCTCACACACTATGTTGCAATTTCTCATTTTAAAATTGCCTCCTATTCACTCCATTGGTGAGGAAAGGATTTCTCTACAGTGTTATGGGAATGGCCAAACATGTAATACTTCACACTGGACAAGTGAGATCAACAGCAGTGTGTTAATCACATATACTCACCGGCCACAGGAGAGGGACACCATGCCACACAGGGTCACATGGAGCCTGCTCTCAAGAGCAAAGTGAATGACAAGGACTGTGGGAGGCAGGCTTTGTAGTATCAAGAGGATGAGGTGCCCCCCAGCTCCCATGAGAGTCTATGTGTGATTTGTTTGAACAATTCCACAACTGGAACCCACTAGTCAGAAATAAGCAGGAAATGCATCTAGACTATTTGATAAGGAGGGTTGTTTGACTAGGGGGACAATATCTACAGGAACAAGAGTGGGGAGGAAAACCGCTTAGACCATTTGAGATCCCACCAATTTTACCAGAGGTCAAGGCAGCACATAATATTGAGACTCAATTTTAGGCCTTGCACCACACTTCCTGAGAGCAGCAACTAAACTTATTCATTGAATTGATGATTTGTTGAGCTCCTACGATGTGCCAGGTACTGTTATAGGCTCTGGGCATGCAGCAGTGGGAACAAATGTTAAAAGATCTTTGTCCTACATTCTAGGGAGAGTCAATAAATGAAAGAGAAAAAAATACTTAGTGTGATAGATAGTGACAAGTGCAATGAAGAAATTTGAAGCAGGGGATGAAGAAAGAAGTGCAGAATAATGGGGGTGGGGTGCTATGTTGAAATTTTAAATACCGTGTGGGGGAGCCTTTACTAAGATGACATTTGAGGTAGGACCCAAAGAGGTAAGCCATGAAGATATCAGGGGAAACAGCTTGGAGATGGAGAGACTAGCATCACAGCATTCCACAGCAGAAGAATGTTCTCATGTTCAATGAAAGCAAGGGATTCAGTATAGCCAAAATGCCCTAAACTAGGGGAAAAGCAGAAAGAAATGGGGTCACACTGAGATACAGGGGTTAGAGCGAAAATTGTGCAGGGCCCCCTAGATTTGATTTTTACTGAAAGATATGGGAACCCAGAAAAGGGATGTGGATAAAATAATGGCCTGTTATTTGACCAACTTTTCTCTTTCAACTCTCAAAATGCCTAGCAAAGTACTGAGCATATAAAGGGTGCTCAATATATTGTGACTGGCTAATTGTAAAGGGAGCAACCCCTTTCTTCACTGCTTTCCACAACTTTTTACCTTAATCACAATTAGATGCAGGTTTATTTCTACCTAAAACTATACTTACTACAGAGATATGGACACTAAGAAAATTTAGTTTATACATAGTCGAGGTGTGAGACAAAACCCATTTCTTTACTGATGAGACATGGATCTCTCATTAAAATATCACAGGTATAATAGAAACTAGCACACTGACATACAGTGAAGGAGATAGCCCATACAAATTCTAGAATTTTCTACAGACCTCTACCATAGGACAAGGGACATTTGAAATTTAATGTATTAGACACATTTCACCTAGCTTTTATTCTTCATAATTTTTTAATTTTTAATTTTAATTTGTGTAAGTACATAGTAGGTATATACATTTATGGGGTACATGACATGTTCTGATACAGACATGCAATGCATAATAATTATCACATCCTTCATAAATTTTATTTACATAGTGGAAATACGTTTCAAGCTGTGGCGCATTTATAAATTTATACTGGGATAGCATCTTAAAATGTTTCCCTTCTATGAATAAGTTCACATGGAAAAACAGTACCTGTTATAAATTCTGAAATCAGCAACTTGACTCTATATTGTGCTGTTTGACAGACAGGACTCATAATTTAGTATAGTCATGGCTTTCTTGAGTAAATATAGATCTATCACTGACATAATTAGCCAATCTTCATTTTCTCCCACCTTGGTCATAGATTTGATTTTTTATCATTAGCATTTAGAGAAAGTAGCATGTATAACACAATAAAGAGTTGGATATAGGACGGAAAAATTGGAGGAATCCCTTCACCTGCCGCAGGAATGTGTCATTCTGAACCCTAAAGCTGATTCTATTTGGTTTTAACAAGGTATCATCTCCAAATCCTATCATGTTATATTATGTTAGAAGCATTAAGTTACAATGGGAGAGTCCCAGTAAGAGGAAAAAGTTGAAGGTTGTCCAATAAAATTAGGCAAGGGTTCACATGCATGCTTTGTCACCCACTTCACTGCAGACACATCTGAAAATGCACCCCCAACACCCCTAACATTGTCTACCTGGAAAGCACCACTTATTAACAGGACTCAAACATGAACTACTCGATAAAGATCTTTCTTCCTCTGTTCCTCTCTTCCTCCCTCCCAGAACTGACAATGCATTCATTGTACCCTATATGTAATTTCCCTACTGATATTATGTACCTATAAGTCTGTTTCTCCTATTGGACTGGAAGCAATTTAAAGATAGTGACCACACTTTTATTATCTTTTTATCCTGAACTCCCAGCACAATGCCTGGCACATGTAGGATTGAAGAAATATTGTTAATTATTTAATTTTATCACACTCACTAGATCCAGCATGATAACATGAGAGGAAGAAAGTCTAGCTCAGCTCCATAATTTGAGAAAGGTCATTCTTTTTTCTTAGAGGCAGCACCATTGCATTACAGAGTCACCACTAGTGGCAGTAGAGTTTGGTGTATAAGAAGAAATGGGCTGGGCACGGTGGTTCTTGCCTGTAATCCCAGCACTTTGGGAGGCTGAGTCGGGCAGATCGCTTGAGGTCAGGAGTTCAAGACCAGCCTGACCTACATGGCAAAACCCCGTCACTACTAAAAATACAATATTTAGCCAGGCGTGGTGGTACGCGCCTATAATCGCAGCTATTCAGGAGGCTGGGGCAGGATAATCACTTGGACCTTGGAGGCAGAGGTTGCAGTGAACTGAGATCACGCCACTGCACTCCAGCCTGGGAGACAGGGTGAGACTCTGTCTCAAAAAAAAAAAAAAAAAAGAAAAAAAAAGAAATGGGATCACTAGCCTCTAAATAATTCTGTTTCAGCATTATGTTACAAGTTTTTTTTATTTAATTAAGGTATTTTCATCTTCTCTTCAGCAGTAGCATCACTTAAAAACCCATTACATATAAGAGGTGGTGTCCTTGAAACAGAATCTAAAGATTTCCCAACTCTCTGAGGCTCTATAGGTTGAGCTAAAATTTGTCTTTACTACGGAGTCTTGCTTTGTGTGAGAGAAACCATTCTGTAGCGCCTTTTTAAGTCATGCACACGTAATGAATTTACTTAGTCCTTAAGAAAGTTCTGACTGGTGAAACATTCAAATGCCATACTTTTGAATGGAATTTATACATTCTGTGTTCTGGTTTTGTTTTGTTTTTCAAGCAATGGTTGCCTTCTTGGAGGATAGAACAACACTTCTAGGACAATTATAATATCCAATAATGTTTCCTCTTATAGGCCAGGATATAGGGGTTTGGGGCTCTATGTTCTAGGAGGACAGGACCTAAGAAAGAAACTATGGACCATGGTTGGGCACCACACTCCAGCAGCTGTCAGTGACAAGAAGGAGACACCAAAGGAGTCCTTTGAAAAATAATATAGACTCTGACAGTGATACGTTAAACTTTTTCCCAACTCAGAAACAGAAAGCCAAATACTGCATGTTCTAACTTCTAAGTTGGAGCTAAATACTGTGTACACATGGACATAGAGAGTGGAATGATAGGCATGGGAGACTAGGAAGGGTGGGGAGGGTGAAAGGGGGGTGGGCGATGAGAAATTACTTAATGGATACAATGCACACTATTCTGGTGGTGGATACGCTAAAAGTCCCGAGTACACCACTACACAATATATTAAGATAACAAAATAGCACTTGCACCCCTTAAATTTGTACAAACTTTTAAAAGTGGTGTTCCCTTCTGTATTATAAATCTCCTATCATATCTTGCAAGTCTTCATTTACTTTGTCAAACATGGTATCTTTGTGTTTGGGAAATAAAGGGATAGTGGCTGCAGCTTAGAAAAGAGTAATGAGATAATTGGTGGGTGTGGTCTTAGAGTGGTGGTCCCTGGTAGCAAGTGACAAGTGGAAGCCAGAGAAGCTTTATGCAGCATTTAGACACTCACTAGGGATGCCCAGAAATGTTGGGGAACAGCCCTAGAACTCCTACAGTCAGGCAGGTTGGGAACTCAGCTGGCTGTTACTATCAAAAGAAAGGGGAGCCTTGGAAACCAGAGAAACGAGAAGCACTTGGGTGACAACAGATGGCTTTATTCAAAAGAAAGTTAAGGTAAGACTAAAATAAGTATACATTACACTATGTCTCTCCTAAGGAGCAACAAAGTTCAAGGGCATGTTCTTGGGTTACCTTTCTGTCTTTACTCCTGAGGACTAAGAGACTCCAGAGACTGGCAGATCCCTCCAGAAAGATGAACATCTAGTCAGAGGAGAAGGCAAATGAGGAGGGAGCACGACATGGCAGCACAGAAGGAGGAACACAGGGAGGAACTGGAGAGGTATGCTCAGTGGTGAGAGAATGCTTCAGGGCTCTCTCAGCGGCTTGGACTAAGAACAGAGGTGATAGTTATTCTAAGGAACAGGTAGCATGGGCACAGGCACTGACCAATCAGGACAGCCGAACCAGCCAATCGGAATGGACAGGGCCAGGCACTGACCAATCAGGACAGCCGAACTAGCCATTCAGAATGGACAGGGCCACCAGCAGCCAGTAAGGCTGAAGGTTCACAGGGAGTCCCACAGACACGAAGGGTCTCCAGTCCTCCCTACATGTATATGTCAATCACTCAAATCAGATGGACCACTCACTAGTGAAAAGCACCCTGCCTTCTGAGGGTGGATTTGTGCATCATCATTGGTAAGGAATTTTACCATTTTGGTCAGTATCTTTCCCCCCGTGCCTCTTTTTCCTCCCCCCTTCTCTACTGGGCTCATTTATGAGCTATTTTTTCTCTCTTCCTACTTTTCCAGTGTGTTCTGCAGCATGCACTCAGCTCTTTGGAATTCTGTGGGTGGCAAGGGTTTTCTCCTCCATTTCATGTGCTCAGTGATGTGGAAAGAGAAGTATGAACTCTGACACTTTCCTTTTGCGAACATTTTGATGAAAGGACAAGTGATAGTCACAAATTTCAAAACATGTGGCAGGGGAGATGTAGAAGACACCTCATTTGTTACCAGCAGCAACTCCTTTCTCAGATCATCCCAAAATGCTGGCATGTGCCCAACAGCTTAATTTGGAGAGAATCCTATTTTATTCAAGCCTCAGATAGAATAGGCTATGAATGGTTCATTGGATAAATAGTCATTCTCTCCCTCCTCTAAGCCCTAGGTCTGTCCGTCTTGCACCCTCGTCATCTTTGCTATTTCTCTTTCATTAAATTCCTTTGAAGTTGTGGATTATTTTTTCTGTCTTTGAACATTCCTTCTGGCTAGTGGATTTCAGAAGTGCAAGTGCTTTAAACTTTTCCCTCCCCTTTTGAATTAATACTGTACTCCACATTTTTTTCTTTCCATTTTTGGGGGACCAACTACTGTGTTGTTTTATATTGCATTTTCATTTCAGAACTGTTTGAAAATGGAACTCATGCCATGCACGTGAATACTTTGCTTCCTCTTAGCTGATTTAATCAGCATGGATACCATTATTCATGCAATTGCATGAATAATTTATCTCACTGTTGTAAAAGTTTAATAAAAGTTTTCTTGTCTTTATCAAATTCCATGTTACTCTTTGTTCATTTTATAGCAGCAACATAATCAGAATATAAAGCAGTTCATATCAAAAAGCAATGAATGACATAGACTTTATTAGAGCTCTTGTGTTATTTTGTATTGCCATTTTACCTATGATTGAATAAGATTTTATATATGAAAAAATAAGATAGATCTATTGATCTCAGCATGACCAGCACTAACCAATCCTTTCCGCTTTTGCATTAGAAAAATTTGGAGTCACATTATTACAACTAAGATGCCCAGCCTTACTTGTACTATCCGACAGAACATATGTTTCTTGTTCATGAACATGTGTGTATATGTATGTGACTCTTCTACCCACTGTGTAATACTATTTTATGACTCTTAATCCAGAATAATTGGTATTTCTTGCATAAAGAAAGGCACCAGAACAAATATTATTTGTTCATAGTTGATCTTTCTGTTACAGCCACAACTTACCACTTTCAATCAGTGAAATTACTCTATAGATTAAAAATATTTTGATAACATTTACATGTTTTCCTTTAATGTGAGAGCGACAAACCTCATAAACAAGAACCATCGACACAATAGATGATTAAGTATCTATAAAGAGCAATACATGATAAAGTAATGGCACCTCTTCTGTGGAATATTCATTGATCTTTGGAAGAAATAGTAGCAATTTTACAAAAGAAAATAAAATTACTAAATCTATTGTGCCTGCTCTCTCTTGCATGCACTCTCTATCTTAAATATAATGCCTTATTTTGGTCTTGCTATAGTCATAGTGTTTTAGGAAATGGTAGAAGTTCTAGAAGAGAGACAGAAAAAAGACTGAACGCATAAATATTTGTGTGCAAGTAAAATATTATATATAATACATACTAATATATAATAAATTAAAGGTTACTAAGTATGAAGCTACATAAAAAGATTATTTGCATGTATTTATGAAGAAGGGTGTTTCAGTTGTAATTTTTTAAAAATTTGCTTCAGGGCTGGGCGTGGTGGCTCACACCTGTAATCCAACACTTTGGGAGGCCAAGGCGGGTGGATCACGAGGTCAGGGGATCGAGACCATCCTGGCTAATGTGGAGAAACCCTGTTTCTATTAAAAATACAAAAAATTAGCCAGGCGTGGTGGCGGGCACCTGTAGTCCCAGCTACTCAGGAGGCTGAGGCAGGAGCATGGTGTGAACCCAGAAGGCAGAGCTTGCAGTGAGCCGAGATCGTGCCACTGCACTCTAGCCTGGGCAACAGAGCAAGACTCCATCTCAAAAAAAAAAAAAATTGCTTCAGAACAAATCAAAAGTAATGGATTTTACTTAAATCAAAAGATTTAAGATCTGGAAGAGGCATCAGTCATACTCATATTGTTTAGTTATGGTAATTGTCTAAAATAACTATTTGAATGTTTCCTGAAATTAAAAATTTTTATAATTCAATTTATGTGATTGTGATTAAGTTCCACATCTTTGTTTATTCATATATGATGAATAATATCAATACTTGGCATAGTTTAATAGTTTACAAACATCAAAAATAACCCTGAAAAATTAAAGGAAAAAAGAAATGTATTATAAAGATATGAGAGCTTCTGGTTAGGATGTATAAAGTCGAGAGACCACTGCTCTCACCCTAACAAAGGAAACAAGCCAGAGAAGTTATAAAGTTATGATTTTCTTTTTGTTTTTTTGCATTAGATTGCTAAAGACAAAAACACAATCCAAATAAATTAAATTCCAGAAAGAGAAAAGCCCTTTCTATGAGAGAAAAACCCAAAATCTGTGGGCATGTAAGGAGAAAGAGCAAACCTGCTATAGACAGAGGTAAGGAGAAACTAGCCAAAATTTTAATAAAAGTTTAATAACTATGTGTGGCTAGCCTGATGTATGAGATTCCAAGGAGGTCTGTGAGAGTGCACTTCCACACCCAGTTGCCAATCTTAATTTCACAATGCCTTCACTGAACACATGCGGTAGCTTGCAGAAGAATAGGAGTATAGCAGGAGGGCAGAGAGAGCTTACTACACCTCAGGCCCTTAATGACTGCACAACAGTGCTTCTCTAATGCCTGGGAACAGGAAAAGAAGGTTGAAAGATATTTCCTCTAAAGTGGATCAATTACGCAGAAACCAAAAGCTGGAGGCACAATAGTTGAACTGAGAAATATCAGCCACAAGTCATTCAGAGCCTTACTTGAGTGCAAGATAGTAGCATGCCAAAACCTAAGGGCAAAGCAGCAAAGTATGAATAGATTTTGTGAGTTTTAGGAAGTCAGAAGCAGAGGTAAAGAGACAAAAGACCACCACAGGAACCCCCAAATCTGGGTAATATAGTCACAGGGATGTAAAACATAAAGACATTTCCATAATTGTACAGTGCCCAGATAAACTAGTTCCAATGCTGCCTGTAAAACATTTGAAACATATGGTGAGTTAACAGATCTAACAAAAGCTACAACAAACCTCAGACCTGGCTCAATTATATATCAGATTGCTTTAGCTTCATCACTTGCAGCCAGTCACAAGAACAGACATTTCTTTTTCTTGAATAAATAATGTATATGATACTTTTACACACAATTTCTGGCATAAAAAATTGTGTGGTATAAAGCAGAGTGATATGACCCATAATCAATTCAATAAATAATTAATAGAAGTAGACCCAAATGTGACCACAATATTAGAATTAGTAAATAAAACATCTTATATAAAATGTTAAATTTTTTTTAGGAAAAACTAATGGAAAACATGGTTCACATGTGGGAACAGATGCCAGATTTCATTTTAGTAGAGTACTGGAAACATAAAAACAAAGAAAAATTCTAGGATTTGGAAACCCAGTAGCATAAATGAAGAATTTGTTTGATTTGTTTTACAGCAGCCTAGGAAACGCAAAAGAAAGGATTAAGTGAATTGGAATTACCTAAACTAAAATGAAAAAAGAAAAAAAAATTAGGAACTGAGAAAAGCAACCAACCCCCCGTCTGTGGCACTGTATCAAATGGTCAAAGAATGTGTGTTGTATTACTAAAAGTAGAACAGAAATAAAATGGAGCCAAAGAAATAATTTGAAGAGACATTGGCCAAGAAACATCCAAAACTGATGGAAGTTATCAACCCACAGATCCAAAACCAAATAGGTAGTGAACCTCAAACCGTATAATTACAAAGTCAAGCTTCAAGAAACCTAAGATAAAAAGAAACTCTCAAAAGCAGCCATCACACACATACATATGCACATAACACAACACACACACATACGCACTACATTTAGAAGAAAAAGAAAAACAAGAATATGGCAGACTTCTCAACAGAAACAATGGAAGTTAACCGACAATGGCATGACATCTTTAAAATGCTGAAAGAAAGAATTACACTATCAATTTCGAATTCTGTACCCCATAACAACATTCTTCCAAAATTAAGGTGAAATAGAGATATTTTAAGACAGATACATCTTGAGAGAATTTGACTTTAGAAGACATTCACTTAAGGAAATGTTGAAAGAAGTTTTTTGGGTATATCCGACAATATCTAGTAAAAAAATACATTACACATCTCAGGCCATATGGTTGTCTGGTGTTCCATATTGAGATGTTCAATTTCTACGAAGTGTCTCTAGCAAACCATGAGCTATTTTCAAAAGAAGAATAGTATACTGATGAAGCAGTCATTACTTTTCTCCAGCCTCTCTGTTGTGATTTTATTTTCTATTAGACCTTACCACAAGCTTCATGTCTCATCCTGCTCCTCCATAAAAAAATTTAAGAATTATTGGATCCATTGTAAGAGTTAAATGAGGGAGGTGCTCATAGGAAGCCTGAACTAGCTGAAGCCTCTTTTCCTCCCTCTGAAGCATATTACTTGTGAAGACACCTCAAACTATATCATAAAAATTATAGTCGAAGTAAATAAAATGTGTATGATGAGTTATAGTACACTCTGAAATTATATAGTAATTCATTTACTAAACATCATGTTCCAGTAATTCATTCCTGACTGTCAAACTACCCCAAAGCTTAATGGTTTAAAACAGCAACAGTCATTTGTTTTACTGACAAATCTGCAATTTACACAGGGCATGACAGGGGAAGTGAATTTGTTTTCCACAGAATGTCAGCTGAAGTAGCTTGAGTAGTGCTAAATAATTCACTGTTCAGTCACATAAGTGGCAAGTTGGTGATAGCTGTTGGCTGGGACTTAGCTGAGATGGTTGGTTTGGGACTCTTCAGTTTTTCTCACGTGGGCTTCTTGGGCTTCCAGACAGCATGGTTGCTCAGTTTTAAGAGCAAAATTTCCTATAATACAGTACATAGAACCTGCTAATCTCTTACAGCATGACCCAAGAAGCTGCCACAGCATCACTTCCACTGTGTTCCATCACTCCAAACAGTCACCAGCCCCTCTTTCTCAAGTCAAGGGACAAGGTAAAGACTCTACCTTTTAATGAGACAAGTGTCACAGAAATTTGTGTTTCTCTTTAATCCACCACACATCCTTTACCCCCTTTACATTTTCATAGCCTTTGACAGTCTAAAAAACACTTTCCTACACATTTCTCGTTTGCTCTTCATAACTACTATTCACATAAAAAGGGTAGAAATATATATCCCCAGTATACATAAAAAAACTGAGGTTCACAGACATTAAGTGACTGTCTCAGCTTATCCTATGAAGTAAAGACCCGACCGTAAGTTTTCTGATTCTAAATCTAGATTTATTATTATCTTCATTATGGTGTGTAAATTAATTGTATTTCAGCCTCAATATGTAGTAGGAAACCTACACATATACTTTTTATGGATAATAGATTTGTCATCCAATGACAGAATCATGTCTCTGCAAAATTTGATAAGAATGCCTCAACCTCATGATTGGAATCAAGGGATCTAAAGACACCCTTGCCACAAACCATCTCACCCAGTTTCATAGAGTTTGGGTATGTTGTTCAACCTGTCACAAATACACCATATCATTCCCTTTTTCAAGCTAAACCTCTAATTACCTCAGCTGGAGTTTCTGTATCCCTTCTCTGGATTATTTTTCTGCATTACTTATTGCGCTAACACTCTTGACATTTATCATACACTATCTCATGTAACATATTTGAATATCTCTTGTCTCCACAATTTAAGATCCTGGAGGCTGTGAGCAGAGGCTGTGAGACAGTGAATCATATTTCCTTTTCTTTGCCTACAGGGCTCAGCATGGTAGTTTATACATGGAAATTGCTCAATGAATATCTGTTTGAAGAAACAGATAAGCAGTTTCAAGAGAGTGTGGTACACATTGTTCAGATTTGTCAAAACTCCTTTGTTTTATTAGTTCTAAAATAATCTTTCTCAAGCTTCACTAGGCAAAGCCTGTTCTTGGTTGACTACACAGCATATTCATCCCAATGACAACTTTCAAATTTGGATAGACTTTATTCAAATACCATTTCAGTTTTGAAACTAAGATTAAGTAATAAGCAACCATTGAATAGAAACAGATGACCAAAGAGCCATCTAAAAATGCATCTTTATTTTGCTTTAATGGAAAACAAATTAAGATTAACCTTTCATGACCAAAATAAAGCTTATTTTCAGTTTAAAAAACTTATTGGTTGATTATGTGGAAATAACTTCTATAAATAGATTTTTTTTTCTGATTTCCTCTGACATACAAAAATTAGAGCTATAGAAAACCATGTTTTTAAGCTGAAAACATTTTTTAAAAATCTAGGAGAACAGGTCCAGGACAGAAATGGATCATCTAGCATTGCATTAATTAAGGCAACACTAGTTACAGTAACAATAAACCACCAGATCTTAATGGCAAAACATCAGTTTATTTCTCACTTATCTAACAGTCTAATATGGATGTTTCTAGTGAGGCATTGATGGAGGGACTCAGCCGCCTTCTACCAGTGATTCAACTATGACTTTCTAGGTTAATCCAGAAATCAAAAACAGAAACAAAGAAGATTGTATAAGGAAATAAAATTCAGTCTCAAAAAAATGAGTTGTTACTCCTTTTGTCCTTTTAAACCATTAATAATAAACTAACAGCTGAACATTAACCACTAGAGCTCTAAAATGAAAGACTTTGAATGAAATGTAAAACAATTCATGAATATTGCTAGTAGCTTAGATCATACCTTACTCTCTGTCCATGTAATTGTTTTTGCCTCTTTGCCTTGACAAAACTTACAACTCTGCTAACTGATTTTGTTTCTCTTTTGTCTTCTCAAATGCAGAACTAAGATTTTCTTTTGAAATAAATTTTATTACTTTCTATAAAGATAGTCCTATTCTGCTGAATTAAAGATTTGATTTAATACTTCTACTTAAATCTTGCAGTTTTCAAAACATGGTGTATCCCCTGTGAAAAGTAACTCTGAATTTACTTTGTCATCAGTCACTCAAGTAACTTCATTTAAACTTAATGCTTATGATTTTAATTACCCAGTAAATAGATACCATAAACAGATACCATTATATCATCACATAAACTATGTAACGGAGATTTTCAGTCAAGGTAGTGCCATCAGTTCATGCTTTGATGCATCCCTCTGCTCCAAATGTGTGCCAATAACATGTTGAAATTTTTTTTAAAGAAAACCAAACACTAAGTCCAAGATTAAAAAATATGATAAACAATTCTGTGACTCAGAAACAGCAGAAATAAAAATAGATGAACCGGAATAAGTTACAGATCTGGTAGAGTCCTAGTTTAGAAGCAGGCAACACTGAGCAGGCGCTTGCTGTTCTGGTTCAAAGCAGAGATTTGAACCAGGTATCAATTGAAGTCAGTGGCTATGGTGAGTCTGCCCTCCTCTCTGATCAAAAGTGACTCAGAACATACTACTGATAATTAACAGTGGCTAAGCGTTACAGGAAGCTGCGAATGTAGGGATGCTGAAGGAGGAAAGGATCTCCTGACTACACAAACAACTCTCCTGGTTTGATGATTGGATTAGCAAGAATCCTATAGTCATCAAGAAGGAAAGCCTCATCAGACGAAACTGCCATTGTAAGACTAGTTTCTGTACTGCAGTGCTGAGACCTAGTAGTGATAACTATGAAACAGCTAGACAGGAGAGAGGAAAGACACTGGAAGAGAGAAAAAGGGAAGAATAATACTTAACAAACAAAACACTTCTCAAAATGAGCCCATATTTCAAAGTTCTAAAACCCACAAGGAACTTCAATTCTAGGGAAGATGGCCCTCCAGATGAAATTAATGTTGTACAACAGTCTGAAAAAGAGTTGTTTTAAAGTATGTTTAAAGTGTTCAGAACTTTAAAATGAAAATCCGTAACTCATTTAAAGCAGGGGTGTGCAAAGTTTTTTGGAAAGTGCTAGGAGGTACTTTTTGTCTTTGCTGGCCACGCAGTCTTTTTTTTACTACTCAGCTGTGCTATTATAGCAAGAAAGCAGCCATAGACATAAAGGTGCTCCTCAATCTATGATGTGGTTATGTCTTGATAAATCCATCATAGACTGAAAATAGCTTAAGTCAAAATGGATTTAATATACCTAGCCCACCAAACATGATAACTTAGCTTACTCTATCATAAACATACTCAGAAAACTTAAACATTAGCCTACAGTTGGAAATTATCTAACACAAAGCCTATTTTATAATAAAGTGTTAAATATCTCATGTGGTTTATTGAATACTGTACTGAAAGATAAAAACAGAAGAGTTATATGGGTACTTAACCATTAATATATACATAGCTGGAAGCACTATTGGAAAGTCAAAAAACTATAAATTGAACCATAGTAAGTTGGGGACACTCTGTACATAAATGAATAGGCCATGTGTGTGTTTCAATAAACCTTTACTTATAGAAACTAGCAGTGACCCAGATATAGACCATGGGCCACAGTTTGCAGGCCCCTAATGTAAAGAGTCATTAAATTATGAAACAAAATTAGGCAGAAATGTCATAGGAACTGGAGATATGAAAAAAGATTATAATCTTCAAATTTAAAATGTGCCCATGAATATAAAAACACAATCAAGAAGAAAACTGATAAATTATTTATTTTAAGCAAAGAAAAAAAAGAGAGAGAGATAGTTAAAACCCATTAATGTTTTCTTGAATTTGGGTACAAGATTAAAATATTACATACGTTTAGACTTTGTTTAAAAAAGTGAAATACAATAATCCTGCAGTATTTGTGAGGGATTAGTGCCAGGATTTCCTGTGGATACCAAAACCCATTGATGTTCAAGTCTCTGATGTAAAACAGTGTAGTATTTACATATAACCTATGAACATCCTTCTGTATACTTTAAATCGTCTCTAGATAACTTGTAATATTTCATACAATATAAGTGCTATGTAAATACTTGTACTCTATTGTTTTGGAGAATAACGACAAGAAAACCTCTGCAAATGTTCAGTACAGATGTATTTTTTTTTCAAATATTTTCAATTCATGCTTGGTTGAATCCACAGATGCAGAACTCACAGATATGGAGGCCAACTATGTAGTTAAATAGATAGGTTTAACGTATATTAAAGAACAACCATTAAAAGCATAAGAATATATTGTACTGTTTTCAACCCAACAGAGGGGAGTAAAGGTAGTCAATAGGACCATACACAAACATCCTTTTCTACCTGGGCACATAGAGCATTGCATTTCCTTGCCCATTTGAATTTAGGTATTCAGGTAACTATAATACTTAAATTTAGTGGCCAAGTAACTACTTGTAGTCAATGGAGGTGGAAGTGCCCTGTGTCACTTCTAGACAGAAGCTTGAAGAGCCAGTGGGTGTTTGGCATATTCTCTTTTATTTGCCTTTCTTAGGGAAGTGAGTGTTGAGATGGAGCCTTCATCAGTTTGGGTTACTGAGAGACTAAATAAGCCAGTGTACAACGATCATGCAAAATGGGTGAGAAATAACCTTGAATTGAAGCCACTGATAGTTTAAGCTTTGTTATTTTAGTATCCCATGCTTTTCCTGTTACGATTTAAGCAGTCAAATTGAAAACATGAAAGGGGAAATCTAAAGGTAAAGAAGTAGGCTGGCAAAGAGGAAACAATATAGTAGTAAAACTAAACATATCATAAACCCAAGTAGATAAGTAGATTAAATTCATCCATTAAAAGAAAAATTTGTCAGATTAAAATAAAATTAAACATAAACCTCTTAAAACATGTTTCACAAGTGACACATACACAGTACATTAGTTCAGGTTCTCCAAGAAGCAGACACCTAGACAAAATTAGATGTGTAAGAAATTTATTGGAGAAATGTTTATAAAGTAAAAGGGGGAAGAGGGGAAGGAACCTTTCAGCCTGTCATGCAGGTCTGACCCCTGTGAAAGGGAGAGAAAAGGTGGGATTGAATAGGAAGAGTCTTAAACCATGATGCAGTTCCAAGGCATTTTTTCACACTCTAATTGGGAGCCCTTAGGACAAAGTCACCTGGTTGTGGAGTCCCATGTGTTCCAGAAATGGACTTGCATTAGTTCTCCCATCATGCTCAGTTGCTGCTTGAGTAGCCTGTGGGAAATGTGGCCTTAACATGAACACAGTGGCAGACCCAGAAGAACAGCAGCTGAGACACCTGGTTGATTATGCTCCCTAAGTAGGAGATAGGAGCCATGGATTTTCATGTCTACTACAAATACAAAGTTAAATAAAGGGATGAGAAACTTCTATGAAGCAAAACCTAAACAAAAGAAAGTAGTGTAAGAATATTAATATCAAACAAAATAGTTAAAGGCTAAAAGCACTTAAAAAAATAAAGAAAGAAACTAAATAGTGAGGGAACCTGTGTTGGCTTTGGACTGTCATTCTAGTCTGAAACTAGACTTTGGACTGTCATTCTAGTCTGAAACTAGACTTTCCAGAATTCCCGTCTCTGTATGCTTCCAGATTAGGGCTGGCCTCAATAGAAATTTGCATGAAATTTGGAAGGCAGGAGTTAAGTAATAACCATATTTGTGCTCTGCAGCTCAGCTGTTGCAGCACCTGGGGCGGCAGCTGGTCCCAGAGCTCTTCTGACTCTTGCTGGATCTCTTCCCACAGCTTCTGTGACTTCTGCACCAACATGTGCAGCTCTGTGGCAAAGGGCTTCAGCTTCCCCTACAGGTGATTAATATCATCAAATGCGAGGCCTGAAGGCAGTGAGACAGTTTCCAGTGTGTCCTCTGAGTTTTCATTGTCTTCTCACAGCTTCTGGTTTATTCTTGCTCTCCCCATTTCATGTCTACTTTCCTTCCTGTTGGCCCTGCTGCCTTCAGATGCAGCTCCAGACAAGAAGCAGCACAAACAGTTTAGCCAGAGTCCGCAGTTGCTTTCGATCCAATCCCTATAATAAATCCCTTCCTCAACATTACTCAAAGTCTTCCTGATTTTCTGATCACACCCTAACCGATAGAAAGAATTATCAAAGACAATTAGACCATGAAAAATAACAAGGAGAAATTCTGCAAGTCACAATCATGGTATAGGAGTTTAACATACTTTTACTAGAAACTGAGGGATTAAGTAGATAACAAATTAGTAAATATCTAAAAAATCAAAACAGCAAATATATAAAATATGCACTATAAACAACATTGATGATATAAGTATGTTATATATATATATAACCCAGAAAATAGAAAAAGAAAATTTCAGTATACAGGAACAATATTGTTCACAAAGTAGGTTTCAATAAACTGTAAAGAAATTATATTATACACAACATGTTCTTTGATAACAATTATAAATTATGAATAAAAATATAGTAAAATATATACTAGAAACTAAAACTCCTAAATAATCCTTGAATCAAAGAGGAAATAGCAATGGAAATTACAAAATTTTTAGAATGAAATTTTTATGTACTATTAAAAAAAGTGTGTGATAAAGCCAATGTACATTCATAGACTTAAGTGCGTGCATTAAAACAAAACAATATGAAAAAGAATTTCAAAATATCCAGTGTGTTCAATTCAAAAAACTAAAAAAGAACAGCAAAGTAAACATAAAGAAAGTAAAAAAAAATAATAAAAATGAAAACAAAAAATGTATATATCAAACTTGGCTGGGCATGGTGGCTCATGCCTGTAATCCCAGCACTTTCGGAGGCTTAGGCAGTTGGATCACGAGGTCAGGAATTCAAGACCTGCCTGGCCAACATGGTAAACCTTGTCTCTACTAAAAATACAAAAATTAGCTGGGCGTGGTGGCACATGCCTGTAATCCCAGCTACTCAGGAGGCTGAGGCAGGAGAATTGCTTGAATCTGGGAGGCAGAGGTTGCAGTGAGCCAAGATCATATCACTGCACTCCAGCCTGGGTGACACAGTGAGACTCCATCTCAGAAAAAATAAATAAATAAATAAAAATTTAAAAATATATATATGTGTGTGTATATATAAAATACATAATATATGTAATATATACATACTATATATGTGTCATATATACATACTATATATGTA
This sequence comes from Macaca mulatta, assembly GCF_049350105.2. Taxonomy (NCBI): domain Eukaryota; kingdom Metazoa; phylum Chordata; class Mammalia; order Primates; family Cercopithecidae; genus Macaca; species Macaca mulatta. The sequence goes on from NC_133409.1 coordinate 114,162,153, forward strand.
TACATATACATATATACATATATACATGTATACACAGAGCAAAACCATATCAGTTATATATGTATATATTATATACAATGCATTTTTTTATATATACATATATGTACATATATATATAACTGATATGGTTTTGCTCTGTGTTCCCACTTAAATTTCATCTAGAATTGTAATTGAGGGAGGGATCTGGTGGGAGATGATTGGATTACGGGGGTGGTTTCCCCCATGCTGGGCTTATAATAGTAAGTGAGTTCTCGTGAGGTCTGATGGTTTAAAAGTTGCAGTTTCCCCCGGCTCACTTTCTCTCCTGCTGTTGTGTGAAGAAGATGCGTTGTCTTCCACCTTGACTGTAAGTTTTCTGAGGCCTTCCAAGCCATGCAGAACCGTGAGTCAATTAAACTTCTTTTGTTTATAAATTACCTAGTCTTTATAGCAGGTAGTATCTATAGCAGTGTGAAAACGGACTAATACAAAAGCTAAGAAACAACAGAATGAATCAGGAAAACTAGCTAGAACCTCGGGAATACTATTTAAGAAACAGAGAGAGGTGATATGATAAACTATCTTAGAAATTAAAAGAGTACTAATTGCAGATATTAGAAAGATTTTAAACAGTCATATGATATGCTAGGAAAAATTTTGGGCAAATAAGTTGTGCAACTTTGATGGAATGAATACTATTTAGGAAAATATAAAACACTAAGGGAAACCCAAGATGAAAAGGAGAACCACAATAAAGCAACAAACCTTAATGGAATTATATTGTTAATAGATTATTATTATGTTCCCACAAAAGGGCTGAGGCCCAAATTCCATTAGTAGTAATCTTGACTTCAAGGAAAAAATTATTATTGTTTTATATAAACTGTTGTAGAAAACCACAAGAACAATAGCAACAAAACAATAATCAATACCTGGCAAGAAATATACAAGAAAGGATTTCACTTATAAATTGTACATAAGTGTTTCACTTATACATATAGATTCCAAAACATCAAATAAAATGAAAGCAAATGTAACTAGGCTATCTATTGAAAATAAATATATCATGAATATATCATGAGATTTTATGATGCTGAACCATCTTGGCACCCCTAGGTTCCAAGAGTAACAAGTAAAGGAGAGAAACTATAGAAGCAACTAGGTTGATGCTGGAAACATATACAAATTTTTTAAAATTACATTTATAATAAAAAAATTTAATAAACTCAAAAGAGAAGGCAATTTCCTTATTCTAACTTAAAAAAATATATTAAAAACCTAAAACAAACATTGTCCTTAATTGTAAAACTTAGGGACATTATTTTAAATCAGAAACAAGATAAAAGAGACAACTATCACCATTTTATTCAACATTTTTTTGAAAGTCCTATCCATTGCAATAAGATAAGCAAAAGAAATAAAAGATGCAAGTATTAGAATGAAAGATATGACTATCTTTATTTGCAGATGATATGATTGCATGGAAAAGCCATAGAAATATAAGAAACATTTTAAATATTGAGAAATCAGGCAAGTTTTCTGCTATGTAATCAGCATACAAAATAAATAGCAACTCAATACACTAGCAATAACCAGTAAGACAGATGCTATAGATGCTAGGGTTCTAACAAAATATGGATGGAGAGACTCAATAATATGAAGTAAAAAAAGAATTTCCCAAAAATTTATCTATAAATGCAATATGACTATAGTAAAACTCTCACACATTTTTCAGAAATTTGACATTGCTATCATAAAATTCATTTGGAAAACTAAAGGACCAGGAATAGCCAAGACAACTCTGAAGATGAACATTAAATGGGGATTTGTCCTATAAGATAGCAATTTCTATATTTATAATGATTAAAAAAGTAATGTATTAAGCCAAGGACAGACAAATTGACAAAGAGTACAGAATACAGAGATCAGAAATAGACTCAGATATATCTCAAATAATGTGTAACAGAATTGTCATTACAAATTAGTTGGGAATTATAAATTGTCCAATAAATGATGCAGCAACAATTGTTTTTTCTCGTGGCAGTGAGGGGGAATCAGGTATAAATCCCTACTATACAGGAAAATAAATTTCGGGCTTATTAAATACCTACAAATGAAAAATAAAACTTTTAGAAGAAAAAAAAATTTTAACGTGTTTATGAGTTTAAAGTAGGGGAGAAATTCTTAAATGGGGCTTAATAAGCCAAAACTCTTAAAGAAAAAGATTGACAAACATGTCATTAAAATTAAAAGTGAAAACCTTATTTGTGTCTGTATTAGTCCGTTCTCAGACTGCTATAAAGAACTACCTGAGACTAGGTCATCTATGAAGAAAAGAAGTTTAATTGACTCACAGTTCCTCAGGTTTAACAGGAAGTGTGACTGGAGACCTTAGGAAATTTGTAATCATGGCAGAAAGCAAAGGGGAAGCAAGCACCGTCTCACAAGTGGGCAGGAGAGAGAGAGAGAGAGAAGGGGGAAGTGCTACACACGTTTAAATAACCAGATCTTTCATGAGAACTCTATGATTTGACAGCACTAGGGGCTTGGTGCTAAACCATTAGAAACCACCCCCATGATCCAATCCCTTCCCACCAGGCTCCACATTCAACACATGGGAATTACAATTCCACATGAGATTTGGATGGGGACATAGAGCCAAAGCATCTCAGTGTCCCAATATGCCCTGAACAAAATGAAAAGCAGAGAGCAGACACGAATATGAAATTTGCAAAGGCTCTGAGTTATACATTTCAGTTTACATGAAATTATATTATTTTTTATATTTTTAAAATTCAAATCAACAGTTGTATTTGAAGAGTGGACATTGCATCTCAGTGTGACTAGTTTCCTAAGTTTTTTCTAATTTCTAAGCTGAACAAACTTTTATTTTATACGTTTTTTTTAAAAAACTTAGTATCCCACTGAATTTATGTTGAAGATATGTTGTCATTCTTCCAGTGTTGAAAACATGTTTATGGTTTTTTATAAAACTATAAATAAATTCATTTTTATAGTTACCTCAAATAACTTCTGTAGCTTCTGAAGTATTCAGTATGTATAATTCAAATGAAGGATAATGCTCCAGACTCAGCCCTTTTGTTAAAAACAGTGAGTAGGATATCAGTGACAACCTGCGAGCTCGGTTCCAAGCCAGAATTAAGTGCAAACACAGAACTCTTGCAACAGTTCAGTACGTGTTCTGTGAACTCTGGTTTTGGAGTGGTGTTCTTAGACTCAGGCCTGCTTGAGTGCACTTGTCAGTTACATGTTCTTTCCTCACATTGCTTCTTAATTATTTGGCAAAGACAGTTTTTCCAGGCCAATAGTAAAGATTTCTTTAACTGGGGAACAGTAGTGCTGGAAACACGGAGAGTTTAAATTAATAGCACTGTTACATTCCCATTTTTAGTACCATATGGTTAAAATAAGCTGAAGGGAAAAGCAACATATGGTTTATTTCTTTCCCTAGAAATTTCTATTTAGTAGTGGCATACTTGGAAGCAGTTTGAAATGGAGAGTTCATGTTTGAAGAGCCTGAAAGAAGTTGTTCTATTAAATTCCATTGACAATAAAAGTGCAAAAAGGATCTTGTCAAGTCCCCCCTACCACCACAGTCATCATAAGAATAAACACGGTGTCAGAGAAACTGGGTCATGATAACAAGGGAATCCTTCAGAGTGCAATGATTCCTAGCACCCTATCACATTGACAAAGGAAAAGGTAAGTGGAAAAAATCCCATCAACACAGTTTCTAAACTTCTACCAGGCTTCAATTAGAATCTGAGTCATAGTGGAATGACTGCATTCAGTTAAGTGATTACAAGAATAAATCATGTTCTCTCCTCTTCAGAATATGCTTTGTTTAGGTTTTATTTTCTTGCCTACATAATTATAGCACCTGTATGCTTTTGCTGCTAATACAAGTTTTGGATTAGGATAGAAGTAAGGAAATTTGCTATTAGTGTGTGTGTGTATGTGCATATGTGTGTGTCTTCACTCATCTGACATTCATCTGACTGTAGAGATAGCATTGTGCAATAGAAATTAAATAGGTTTGGGAAGCAGGTGGACCTAGGTCGAATCCTGTTTCTTCCACTTAGATATTGTATCCTTGACAAGTTACTTAGTTACTTCCTGAATTTGATTTCTTATCTGTAAAATAGAAATTATAATACTTTTCAGAGAGTAATTATAAGACATAAGGATTGCTTAAATGTGTCAAGTATGTGGTACATGATAAATAATCATCTTCTCTACTGGGTAGGGTAAGCTAATAATAAGCTGTCAATTTTTCAATATTCTTACAGGTAATTTAAGTCTTTTTGGAAACGCTAGTATCTGAAAGAACTGAAATGTGTCTACAATTGGATATCTAACCTCTTTTAACAAAATTCCTTAAAAAATGATTAACTATTTTGTTCATATTATACTTAAAGTTTATGCTCATTGTAATTATACTTTATTGAAGCAATAAAATCGGTTTAGATATTGTTCATATGAATTTTTACTTAGACATATTTGTATATATCAACAAAATACATATGCACTTCACAAAGATCTTCTGAGTCTCTTGAAATATTGAGCATATTCTTGATTGAAAATATAGGCTGGGCGCAGTGGTTCACGCCTGTAATCCCAGAACTTTGGGAGGCAGACGTGGGTGGATCAACTGAGGTCAGGAGTTCAAGACCAGCCTGGCCAACATGGTGAAACCCTGTCTCTACTAAAAATACAAAAATTATCTGGGTGTGGTGGTAGGCTCCTGTAATCCCAGTTACTAGGGATGCTGAGGTAGAACTTGAACCTGGGAGGTGGAGGTTGCAGTGAGCCAAGATCGTGCCATTGCACTTCAGCCTGGGTGACAAGAGTGAAACTCTGTCTCAAACAAAAACAAAACAAACAAGGAAATCAAGAATATAGCAAATAATAGGTTCTGAGCTTAACTTTCTGAAGATTTAATCTAAGATCCACATATAATAGATTAGAAAATAAGCTCTTCATCAACAGATCAAAGCCTTTGTTTAAGATAAACCCACTTCTTTTATTTATTCAATTATTTTTCCATCCATTCAATCAAGAAATAATTATCGAGAGCCAGCCAGATTTTGGCCTGGCACATTGGCTCCTGCCTATAATCCCAGCACTTTGGGGAGGCCAAGGGCAGATCACCTGAGCTCCGGAGTTCAAGACCAGCCTGGGCAACATAGTGAAACCCTGTCTCTACAAAAAAAAAAAAAAAAAAAAAAATAGCTGGATGTGGTGGCAGATGCCTGCAGTCCTAGCTACTCAGGTGTCTGAGGCATGAGAATGACTTGAGCCAAGGAGGCAGAAGTTGCAGTGAGTGGAGATCACACCACTGCACTCCAGCCTGGGTGACAGAGCAAGACCCTGTTTCAAAAAAAAAAAAAAAAAAAAGAGCCAATCAGATTTTAAATTACTAACTATATTTGATCACTGGACAACTAGCTTAAAAACCAGGGCTTTTCCATCTCCATAGGCTTGCATCAACCATCTGCCTTCCTCCACTGAATTCTCCTCTGAATTACCAATTCCTCCATGAGGAATGGTGTGCTTCTTCTATACAAAACCAGCAAACTGTCCTTTTCACCCCTTTATCTAATCACATAACACTTTGGAATTCTTAAAGGCACTCTTCACGGGGACAAAACTTTCCTGACATATTAGTAAAGTTGTACAATTACAGACATAACTCACAACCTACTTAATACTTTCTGAGCATCTGTGTTATTTGTATTAATAGCAATGGCATTTTTAGAAAAGAAAGAAACTGTATTAACTTACTTATTTTAAGACAAATAATGCTTTCACATGAAACTTTAGTTGCTTTTGTGACAATAAATAATAACTCCTTAGGTGTATTAGTGTGAGAAGATAGAAAGGTTATTGACAGGACATAGGGATTGTTATGCTAAAAGGTCCTTAAGGCAGCAAGAACAGTCAGAGAAGGCAGTTGCAGAAAGAAGAGATTTAACTATGGGCACTGGGAGATGAGTGTGAAGAGGTTAAAAAGGGATAATGGAATTAAGTGGAAGAAAGTTGTATTAGTATAATACCTTCTCCAATGCCACCATCAAACCGCCTGAACTTAAATAAAATTAAAATATTTGAAAGTAGTAAAAGTGATATACATTTTAGGTGGCCACAAAAGAATGAAAGAAAACTCACCTATAAGTTTTAATATAATTTAGCAGCCAAAAGCCTTGCTTCTATCAATTCCCTATTAACCAGTGGTTGCCACTATACAGACAGGATTGAAGTATTGAAGTCTTAGTTGGTAGGCTTTTTCATGACATAAATTCCTTTTATTCTTTAAAGCTATAAAGATTAAAACAATGGGGCTAAAACATTCTGATGAACATTTGGAATACTAAAATAGTAATAACATGACACCAACTCTCTCCAAGTGGCTAAACTAGCATCTTGCCAATGTCTTTATTGGTAGTAAAAGCAGTTCCAAAATACTTGTGGGTATTTCATCATTTCTAACTTAGAATTTATAGTTCCTTAGTTTTGGTGATACCATGGTGGAGAATAATATGTTCATATTTCAGTTTGATAAATGCGTATATGTTTGAATGATGGAAATATATGGAGGTGCTTTAAGCTCCCAGACCAACTTACTCAAGTTTGTTTACCTATCATGTCCCTGACTATAGAATAGACCTATACTGATACTACATAAAGCCTACCTCAAATACTGTCTTTTGTAACAACATCTCTTAGGAAGATGTTTCAGGGCAATGCTGTATCTATTTATGTATGTTCATTCATATGCTATGCACACAACACACATATATATGCACGTACAGTTCACAGTCTAAGTTGGTGAATAGGATCACATTCACCATCTTTTATGGAGCAGGAGCATTTTTGGTCATAAGTCCATAAAGTACTTCTAGGGAGTTCCCATTTTTGTGTTCTGATACAGAATCCAGTGGTACAACACAATTCTCCTTGTGAGTAGATTGTCTGTATTGCTTTGATGCTTTCTGATATAGTTTGGATATTTGTCCCCACCCAAATCTCATGTTGAAATGTAATCCCCAATGTTGGAAGTGAACCCTGTGGAGATGTTTGGATCTTGGGGGCTGACCCACCATGAATGCTCAGGCCATCCCCTTGGTGATAACTGAGCTCTCACTCTGAGTTCACATGTGATCTGGTCATTTAAAAGTGTGTGGCACCTCCCCACTCAACCTCCTGCTTTCACCACTTGTTGTGTAAGCTCCTGCTTTGTCTTCCACTATAACTGTAAGTTTCCTGAGGCCTCCCCAAAAACAGATGCCTGTGTCGTGCTTCCTGTACAGCCAGCAGAGCTGTGAGCCAATTAAACCTCTTTTCTTATAAATTACCCAGTCTCAGGTATTTCTTTATATCAATGTAAGAACGGCCTAATATACTTTTTTTGTTGGACAGTTTTATTTATTTTTTATTATTTTTATTTTTTTGAGACCAAGTTTTGCTCTTGTTGCCCAGGCTGGAGTGCAGTGGTGTGATCTCAGCTCACTGCAACCTCCGCTTCCTGGGTTCAAGCAATTTTCCTGCCTCAGCCTCCTAAGTAGCCAGGACTACAGGCACCCGCCACCATGCCTGGTTGATTTTTGTATTTTTAATAGAGACAGGGTTTCATCATGTTGGCCAGGCTGGTCTCAAACTCCTGAACTCAGGTGATCCACCCGCCTTGGCCTCCCAAAGTGCTGGGATTACAGGCGTGAGCCACTGTGCCCGGCCTGTTGGACAGTTTTGATGATCTATTCAAACTGATGTTCTGCCACATCTACCAGGTCTCAAGGGAATGTCTTCTCTGTTGATCAGGGAGAACTTTATGGTCCCTGGAGATGTCTTCTCAGTTGATGTCTTGCTCTTGTGAGGCAGCTCAATGTGGGAGCACCTCTCAAATAGCGTCTCTGGAAGAATGTTCATTGCTAAGCTATTCAGTGCAAATCCTTCTTTGGTTGGTTCTCAGCTCTAACAGGTCTCCATCTTCACACCCCAAAGATTTATTGATTATCTTTCTGATCACCTTCCTCACTGATACATTAATCTATGATTATTTACTAATTCTTGATTATAATAGGTTCTATTTTGCTTTCACTGCCACATCACTTTGTAAAACTTTTAATTGAAGTGTAACATTCCTACCCAAAGTACACATAAGCATATCATAGCTCAATTAATTTTCACAAAATGAGTGCTCCTGTGTAACCAACACTGAGATCAAAAAGCAAAAGGTTACCAGCACCCCAATAGCCTCCCTGTACACAAGGATAATTATCCTGGTTCCTAACAGCAGAGATTAGGTTTGCCTATTTTTGTACTTTATATAAATGGAATCATACAGTATATATTATCTTGTGTGTCTAGCTTTTTATTTTACACTCCACATATTTGTGAGATTCATCCCTATTGTCACAAGTAGAGGTAGATCTTTTGTTTTCATTGCTGTAAGGTATGCTGCGGTGTGAATATATAGCAATTTATTCTCTCATTTTATTGTTAGGAGCATTTGAGTAGTTTCCAGTTTGGGGTTATTATGTGAGTACTGCTATGAATATTCCAGTACCTGCATTTGGTGTTTGTGCATACACATTTCTGTTGGGTATATACCTAAAAGAGGAGTTGCTGAGTCATAGGGTATACAGATGGTCAGCTTTTATTACCATCAGTTTTGAAGCTGCTATAAAATTATGATGAACTACACAAAACTACTACATAAAACAGGGTTTCTTGGGAAATAATGTCTTCACATTTTCAATTTAATACATGCCTATATGTTATTTGCTACATACTAGCCTGTATTCTCCGCATTCTATAAATTTGTATTTATTTTATAATTCTCTTGACTATCTCATGAGATTGATAGCACAGCCAGTGAGTAGCAGAACCAGAATTTGAATCCAAGCAGCCTGGCATTACAGTCTGAGACTGACTTTTAAAATTATTTTCAGATGGTACTAGTAAATATTTAATAAACATCAGTTATCTTCATTTCATGACCCTTGGGCAGACAAGGTGTTTGCTTGTCATGGGGGTTAGAGCTCTAGTGCCAACGTTATCCTCCTGGACTGTGAAACTCCTGCATGTTTCTCAATGGTGAGATCCCCATATTTTTCTTTCCTTGGATCCTGTATACTGGCCTAATTTTTCCCCTTCCACAAAAGCTATCTGAGGTTCGAAGGAGGATCTCTCTTCTCCCTACCTGCTAAGAAACAGAACCATTTCACGGTTTCCCTTGCACTTCCACAGCTTTGGAAAATTTCTGTGCCAGTAGGATGGGGGACATATACATGCTTCCTTCTCCAGCTAACATTCCCCTCCTTGCCCTCCCCTGCCCCTTCTTCCACAACAGATACCCACAGTTGTTTTCCCTTCTTAGGGAAAGATAAGAAGCAGACCCAGTGTGGTGGTGTGCACCTGTAGTCTCAGCTACACGGGAAGCTGAGGGGAAAGCTTGAGCCTAGGAGTCGACTAGCCTGGACAACATAGCAAGATTCCGTCTCAACAAAAAGAAGAAGAAGAAGAGGAAGAAGAAGAAGGAGAAGGAGAAGGAGAAGGAGAAGGAGAAGGAGAAGGAGAAGAAGAAGAAGAAGAAGAAGAAGAAGAAGAAGAAGAAGAAGAAGAAGAAGAAGAAGAAGAAGAAGAAGAAGAAGAAGAAGAAAGAAGAAGAAGAAGAAGAAGAAGAAGAAGAAGAAGAATCTATGATGCTTTTATTCATATCACAAATTTGTTTAGTACTTACTGTGGCCCAGAAAGCACTAAACATTGTGATAGATGTAAAATGGAATGAACAAGAACAAATGATCTTAAAAAGCATAATGTCTAAGTGAAGAAATGAGTAAGATTTCACTTAAAAAGTATGATATATGAAGCGTATGTGAAGAAGGAGTGAGATTAAAAAGTTTTAACATCTATCAAAGCATAAGCACTAAGACTGCATGTATATGCAGCCAACAGCAGAGCTGTAGCAGAGAGTAGCCTCTGAATACCAGTCCCGCATGTGCAAGACATGATACTAGATAGAGCCTATCAGCAGACCACGGAACACTCAAATGCCAAGTGACATGCCTTGGTTTTATGCTCTAGGCCCTGCAGAGCCACAGAGCAGTTCTGAGTATGGTTATGATACAATAGAGCTATGTTTAGGGCTTGTTTCTCAGCCTTTAACCTACTGGCAACCCAAAACCACAGAATAAAGAGATGGTTCTTTCCTATTCTCTTGTAACTATTTCTCAACAACCTATGACCCACACATTGGCATATAATTTTTTCATTCACTAGAGCTTGATCAGATAAAGACCAGATCTGGTTAGCTGTGTTTAGACATTTCAAATATTGTGTAGTTGTCATCCCCCAAGAAGCAGATAGCCAGCTCAGATTTTGACTTGTGTGTTCCAAAGAACAACTGAAATAAAAAGCTCACAAGGGGACGCACGATATGACTGGAATTTCCCTCTGCCAGCTGGCTGCTCTGACACTTGTGCTTCTTTTCATAATGTTTCCCACTTTGAAGGCTGCTGAGTAAGCCAGAGAAGCAAAAGTTACACTGGGGACTGGGCAAATCCCAGTGGAGTCAAACAAATGGAAGAATGTGGAAAGATGTGTCAAAGAGACACATTTTTGGGGTTAATCTTCATAAGCATGTCCTCTTTAGCACTATTCCTTTTTAATGTATTTTTTCTTTTGAGAAAGTGTCTGTTAATTTCTCTCATACGAACTGAGCACTGTTTCATCTACCCAGGATAAGTTGGCTAAAGTTAACAACTTGCTTACAAAACAGGATTGAAAAATCTCTTGGCTCACTGTATGCAGGGAGGATGCCATGATGGGTATTGTTTTGGCCCTGATGTTAGACTGCCTGTGTGTGATTTCTGGCTTCACAAGACACTTGCTATGAGATCTTGGGAAGGTTTCTTAGCATCAGTTTTCTCATCTGTAAAATGAAGATAATGTTCACTACCTCATTTAGGGTACTGAGGATTAAATAAGTTACAGTTTATGTAGAAAAGAACTTGACATGTAGTAAGCGCACAAAAAATGTGAATTGTGGCCAGGCGTGGTGACTCATGCCTGTAATCCCAGCACTTTAAGAGGCTAAGGCAGGCAGATCATGAGGTAAAGAGATCGAGACCATCCTGGCCAACATGGTGAAACCCCGTCTTTACTGAAAATACAAAAATTAGCTGGGTGTGGTGGCGCACGCCTGTAATCCCAGCTACTCAGGAGGCTGAGGCAGGAGAATTGCACGAACCCAGGAGGCGGAGGTTGCAGTCAGCCCAGATCACGCTACTGCACTCCAGCCTGGGCAACAGAGAAAGACTCCGTCTCAAAAAAAAAAAAAAAAAAAGTGAGTTGTTTGTTGTTTCTCTTAGTATTATTGTATTCATTCTTTTGAGAAAGTGTCTGCTAATTTATCTCATATGAACTGAGAACTGATTCATCTAACAAGGATAAGTTTGCTAAAGTTATCCCCATATTTGTCTAGATCTCTATTTCTCAATAGGAAGGAATAGATACTCTTTTGAATAAAGTCTAACTATCTATGTGCCACAAACTACAAAAGATACATGTATTTCTCCCAAGTATAAATTACAAAAAAAAAAGAAAAAGAAAAAAAGAAAAAAAACTAAAACTTTTAGAAATGTAATAGAAAGTCAAATATTTTTGCATATTTTTTCTAGAAGACGACAGGTTTCCATTAAGCTCTCTTTCTATTTTTCTGGACAAGCTAGCCTACTCTGCATAAAACAAGTAATACTTCTCTAATCATAAAAAAGATATCTAAAAGATCATTAAAATACCTGCTCACTTTTCAAATAAACACATAACCAAGAATATTGATTATTCTTAAAACAATAAATATGAGAGTGTCACCCTTGGCTGAACATGTAACTCTTTCCCCTGACTATTCCTCAAGGAATACTTGCAAAGGTAAGCTTTGCAGAGAGAGCAGACATCTCAGAGGGAGCTGCACTGGTCAGAGATGCACTTCACAAATGGTTGTAAATACTGGTTATAAAAGGGAATGGTGCTCAGATGCTAAGAAAGGGGGAAAAGCATCAGCCTAGAAATCATATGAGTTGGATTACAGGGTTGATTTTTGGAACGGCTTTCTGTTTGATTATAACACAATGCCGTTGCTTTTTGTCTCATATTGATCATCTTTAAGATCGAAATGGTTTAAGTTTTCTTTACAGTGACCCTAAGATATTAAAAAAGACTAAAATAAAACTGTGAAATGCTTTGAGTACCACAAAGCAATCTAAGATTGATACTGAAGAACATATCATACACAACGACAGATGGCACTCTTTGTTAGTTTCAATAAGATCTGCATGACCAGATGATTGTTGTGTTATTTCATAAGGAAGTAGGTCAGCAGGAAGCACCAAGCTGGAAAAAAACAAAACAAAACAAAAAACACACTAGTATGTGAGTGATGATCAAATCTTTGAATTATTCATTTTCATGATTGATTGTATAATTGAGTAATATGGATACAAGATTCCAAAGTGCCCTCCAGAATTCACCGTATCAGGGCAACAAGCAAATCTCTCTGGCTTGAAAGGATCCTTTTGAGATACATGAAGTGTCTGGTTTTAAAGAAAAACCCAAATAGCAGTGCCTTTGAAGCTTTTCCCAACTTCTCACCTAAATTTGTTTAAAGTTAAAGAAAACCGATGAAAACACAATGAAAGGAAACTAAGACTGTCAGCCAAACCTGTGCCAGGGTTTGAGAGAAACCTCCAGGAATATCAAACAATTGGGCAGAAAGAGGAAAACGCTGGGCGTTTTAGTTTTTCATGTACTACAACTTTCCAGCTGGACAGAATGTCAGGATTTGAGGATTACGAAGAAAACTTCTTCATAAGCAGTAGAATTGTCAACTAGAACATACGGTATTAACTGGGCTAAGAGCTGCCATATTAGCCTATCAGTACTCCCAGTGAAAAAATCGTGGTGCTGAGATGTACTGACATATAACATTTGCATTAAAAATATGGTTATATAAATGTGAATAGAAACAGAAGAATCAAAACCCACAAGGAACTGAAAATGGTACACCTGAAAGAAAAGGGAAAAGGAACACAATTCTCAACTCTTATATTAAAAACACAGCTGTTAAAGTTGTATTAACTACCTTAGATGATGTTCCTCACCTTTTATAGCATGCAAGAAAGTATTTTCTCTATGAAATAGGGGAGAAATTTGTGAAGAGAATAAAAGAAATGAAAGTGAGATAAGAGTAAAAGAGACGTGAGTGATTTAAAAAAAGACATACGAGTACATTAAAAATGTACTTGTAAAACTCAGAAATTCCACTCAGACAAGAATCCCTAGAGATACTCTTGTTTAAGTGCATCAGGAGTTATACATGTGTGTTTACAGTATAGCAATTTGTAATAGCAAAAAGTCTCATAACAACCCCAGTGTTCATCAATAAAGTAGTAGATAAATGAGCACATTTTTGAATAGTTAAAATATTCAGTAGGTGAATTAAATTCATAACAAAAGCAATGTGTCCCAGAATTTGCACTGTGGAAAATCAAATCAGGAATTTTAAGGACATGCCTGAGTAGTTTCCCCAGAAAGCAGAGTAAAATGAAAAAGATGGAAATCCTCAGAAAGAAGATGGTAGTCCCGGAAGATGAAGAACCAAAACTCAACCTAAGAGTTACAGATAATCTCAAGAAAAAGAAATTTGAATTTGAACAAGCAATTTGAATAGATGTGATCATGAAAAATGTCCCAGATGGAAAAAGAAACTGTACATAAATAATCCCATTAAAGGACTTGAGAAGTAAGATAAAAAAGTGTTCATTAGGCCGGGCGCGGTGGCTCAAGCCTGTAATCCCAGCACTTTGGGAGGCTGAGACGGGCGGATCACGAGGTCAGGAGATCGAGACCATCCTGGCTAACACAATGAAACCCCGTCTCCACTAAAAATACAAAAAAATTAGCCGGGCGAGGTGGCGGCGCCTGTAGTCCCAGCTACTCGGGAGGCTGAGGCAGGAGAATGGTGGGAACCCGGGAGGCGGAGCTTGCAGTGAGCCGAGATCGCGCCACTGCACTCCAGCCTGGGCGACAGAGCGAGACTCCGCCTCAAAAAAAAAAAAAAAAAAAAAAGTGTTCATTATATTAAGGGCAGAAATCAATGGGAAAGAAATAAAATACAACTACATTGAGTTATGTTCTGTTAAAAAATGAAGTTAATTTTAAAAAACTTTTTATTTCCATAGGTTATTGGGGGAATAGGTGGTGTTTCATTACATGAGTAAGTTTTTGAGTGGTGACTTATGAAATTTTGGTGTGCCCATCACCCTAGCAGTATACAGTCTACCCAATGTGTAGTCTTTCATCCCTCACTCCTTTCCCACCCTTTCCCCCTGAGTCCCCAAATTCCACTGTGTCATTCTTATACCTTTGCATCCTTATAGCTTAGCTCCCACTTATGAGTGAGAACATATGATGTTTGGTTTTCCATTCCTGAGTTACTTCACTTAGAATAACACTCTCCAGGCCGGGCACGGTGGCCCACACCTATAATCCCAGCACTTTGGGAGGCTGAGGCGAGTGGATTGCCTGAGGTCAGGAGTTCGAGACCAGTCTAGCCAACATGGTGAAACCCCATCTCTGCTAAAAATACAAAAAAAATTAGGCGGGCACAGTAGCATATGCTGTAATCCCAGGTACTTAGGAGGCTGAGGCAGGAGAATTGCTTGAACCAGGGAGGTGGAGGTTGCGGTGAGCCGAGATTGCACCACTTCACTCCAGCCTGGGTGACAGAGTGAGACTCCGTCTAAAATATCTCCAATCTCAATCAGGTTGCTGTGAATGCCATTAATTCATTCCTTTTTGTGGATGAGTTAGTATTCCATCATATATATATCTATATCTCACAGTTTATTCACTCATGGATTGGTGGGCATTTAGATTGGTTCCATAGTTTTGCAATTGTGAATTGTGCTGCTATAAACATGAATGTGCAAGTATCTTCTTTGTATAATGACTTATTTTCTTCTGGGTAGATACACAGTAATGGGATTGCTGGATTAAATGGAGTACTTCTACTTTTAGTTCTTTAAGGAATTTCCTCACTGTTTTACATGGTGGTTGTACTAGTTTACATTCCCATCAGCAGTGTAGAAGTGCTCCCTGTTCACCACATCCACTCCAACATCTATTATTTTTTGATTTTTTGATTATGGCCATTCTTGCAGGAGTAAGGTACTATTGCATTGTGGTTTTGATTTGCATTTCCCTGATCATTAATGATGTTGAGCATTTTTTCATATGTTTGTTGGCCATTTGAATATCTTCTTTTGAGAATTGTCTATTCATGTCCTTAGCCCACTTTTTGATGACATTGCTTTTTACTTGGTGATTTGTTAGAGTTTGTTGTAGATTCTGGATATCAGTCCTTTATCAGAAGTATAGATTGTGAAGATTTTCTCCCACTCTGTGAGTTGTTTGTTCACTCTGCTGACGGTTCCTTTTGCTGTGCAAATGCTCTTTCGTTTAATTCAGTCCCAGCTATTTATCTTTGTTTTTGTTGCATTTGCTTTTGGATTGTTGGTCATGAAATCCTTGCCTAAGCCAATGTCTAGAAGGGCTTTTCCGAGGTCATCTTCTAGAAATTTTAGAGTTTCAGGTCCTAGATTTAAGTCCTTAAACCAATTTAATTGATTTTTATATAAGGTGAGAGATGAAGATCCAGTTTCATTCTCCTACATGTGGCTTACCAATTACCCCAGCACCATTTGTTGAAAAGGTGTCCTTTTCCCACTTTATGCTTTTGTTTGCTTTGTCAAAGATCAGCTGACTGTAAGTATTTGAGTTTATTTCTGGATTCTCTATTCTGTTCCATTGGTCTATGTGCCTATTTTTATACCAGTACCATGCTGTTTTGGTGACTATGGCCTTATAGTGTAGTTTGAAATCAGGTAATGTGATGCCTCCAGATTTGTTCTTTTTGCTTAGTCTTTCTTTGGCTATGCGGGCTCTTTTTTGATTCCATATGAATTTTTAAATTGTTTTTTCTAGTTCCATGAAGAATGATGGTGATATTTTGATGGGAATTCCATGAAATGTGTAGATTGCTTTTGGCAGTTAGAGGTGAAGCCAGCTGGACTTCCTGGGTTGAGTGGGGACTTGGAGAACTTTTCTGTCTTACTAGAGGATTGTAAGATGCACCAATCAGCACTCTATAGCTAGGATTGTAAAATGCACCAATAAGCACTCTGTAGCTAGTTAGAGGTTTGTAAAATGCACCAGTCAGTGCTCTGTAGTTAGCTGGAGGTTTGTAAAATGGACGAATCAACACTCTGTAAAATGGACCAATCAGCAGGACAAGGGTGGGGACAAATAAGGGAGTAAAAGCTGGCCACCCCAGCCAGCAGCAGCAACCCGCTGGGGTCCCCTTCCACACTGTGGAAGCTTTGTTCTTTCGCTCTCTACAATAAATCTTGCTGCTGCTCACTCTTTGGGTCTGTGCCACCTTTAAGAGCTGTAACACTCACCACAAAGGTCCACAGCTTCATTCTTGAAGTCAGTGAGACCATGAACCCACTGGAAGGAATCAACTCCGGACACAGCAGTATGGTCATTTTCACAATATTGGTTCTATCCATCCATGAGCGTGGGATGCATTTCCATTTGTTTGTGTCATTTATGATTTCTTTCAGAAGTGTTTTGTAGTTTTCCTTGTAGAGGCCTTTCACCTCCTTGGTTAGGTATAGTCCGAAGTATTATATATTTTTTTGCAGCTATTGTAAAAGGGGTTGAGTTCTTGATTTGATTCTCAATTTGGTCACTGTTGGTGTATAGGAGAGCTATTCATTTGTGTACATTATTTTTGTATCTGGAAACTTTGCTGAATTCTTTTATCATTTCTAGGAGCTTTCTGAAGGAGTCTTTAGTGTTTTCAAGGTAAACAATCATATCGTCAGCAAACAGTGACAGTCTGACTTCCTCTTTACCAATTTGGATGCCCTTTATTTCTTTCTCTTGTCTAATTGCTTTGGCTAGAACTTCCAGTACTATGTTGAAGAGAATTGATGAGGGTGGGCATCCTCCTCTCATTTCAGTTCTCAGAGGGAATGCTTTCAACTTTTCCCCATTCAGTGTAATGTTGGCTCTGGTTTTGTCATAGATGGCTTTTATTACGTTGAGGTATGTCCCTTGTATGCTGATTTAGCTGAGAGTTTTAATCATAAAGGGATGCTGAATTTGTCAAATGTTTTTTATGAGTCTATTGAGATGATCATATGATTTTTGTTTTTAATTCTGTTTATGTGGTTTATCACATTTATTGACTTGTGTATATTAAACCATCCCTGCATCCCTGGTGTGAAACCCACTTGATCACGGTGGATTATCTTTTTGATATGTTGTTGGATTCAGTTAGCTAGTATTTTGTTAAGGATTTTTGCACCTAGGTTCATCAGGGATATTGGTCGTAGTTTTCCTTTGTGGTTATGTCCTTTCCTGGTTTTTGCAGTAGGGTGATACTGGCTTCGTGGATTGAATTAGGGAGGATTCCCTCTTTCTCTATCTTGTGGAATAGTGTCAATAGGATTGGTACCAATTCTTCTTTGAATGTCTGGTAGAATTCTTCTGTGAATCTGTCTGGTTCTGACTTTTTTTTATGGGTAATTTTTTTATTACCATTTCAAACTCAGTGTTTGTTATTGGTCTGTTCAGGATATCTAATTCTTCCTGATTTAAGCTAAGAGGGTTATATCATTCCAGGAATTTATCTATCCCCTCTTAGTTTTCTAGTTTAGGCACATAAAGCTGTTTATAGTAACCTTGAACAATCTTTTGTATTTCTGCAGTGTCGATTGCAGTGTCTCCTGTTTTGTTTCTAGTTGAGCTTATTTGGATTTTCTGTCTTCTTTTCTTGGTTAAACTTGCTAACGGTTTATCAATTTTATTTATCTTTTCAAAGAATCAGCTTTTTATTTCACTTAACTTTTATATATATTTTTTCATTTCAATTTCATTTAGTTCTGCTCTGATCTTGGTTATTTCCTTTCTTCTGCTGGATTTGGGTTTGGTTTGTTCTTGTTTCTCTAGTTCCTTGAGGTGTGACCTTAGATTGTCTGTTTGTGCTCCTTCAGATTTTTCTATGTAGGCATTTAGGGCTATGAACTTTCCACTTAGCACCATCTTTGCTGTATCCCAGAGGGTTGGATAGGTTGTGTCACTATTGTCATTCAGTTTGAAGAATTTTTTAATTTTCAACTTGATTTCATTGTTGATCCAATGATCATTCAGAAGCAGGTTATTTAATTTCCATGTATTTGCATAGTTTTGAAGGTTTCTTTTGAGTTGATTTCCAGTTTTATTCCACTGTGGTCTGAGAAAGTACTTGATATAATTTCAACTTTCTTACAATTTTTGAGGCTTATTTGTGGCCTATAATATGATCTATATTGGAGAAAGTTCCATGTGCTGATGAATAGAATGTATATTCCATGGTTGTCGAATAGAATGTTCTGTAAATATCTGCTAAGTCCATTTGTTCCAGGGCATAATATAAATCCATTATTTCTTTGTTGATTTTCTGTCTTGGTGACCTGTCTAATGCTGTTAGTGAAGTATTGAAGTCCCCCAGTATTGTGTTGCTGTTTATCTCATTTCTTAGGTCTATTAGTAATTGTTTTATAAGTTTGGGAGCTCCAGTATTAGGTGCAAATATATTTAGGATTGTGATATTTTCCTGTTGGACAAGGCCCTTTATCATTATATAATGTCCTTCTTCGCCTTTTTAACTGCTGTTGCTTTAAAGTTTGTTTCATCTGATATAACAATAGCTACTCCTATTCTTTTTTGTGTGTGTCCATTTGCATGGAATGTCTTTTTCCACGCCTTTACCTTAAGTTTATATGAGTCCTTATGTGTTAGGTGCATTTCTTGAAGACAGCAGAGAGATGGTTGGTGAATTATTATCCATTGTGCAATTCCCTATTTTTTAAGTGGAGCCTTTTGGCCATTTACATTCAATTTTAGTATTGAGATGTCAGGTACCATTCCAGTCATTGTGCTATTTGTTGCCTGTATACCTTGGTTTTTTGTTTTTATTTTTAATTGTATTTTTTTCATAGGTTCTGTGAGAGTTAAGCTTTAAAGAGGTTCTGTTTTGATGTGTTTCTGGGATTTGTTTCAAGATTTAGAACTACTTTTAGCAGTTCTTATAGTCCTGGCTTGGTAGTGGCGAATTCTCTCAGCATTTATTTGTCTGAAAAAGACTGTATCTTTCCTTCGTTTATGAAGCTTAGTTTCACTGGATACGAAATTCTTGGCTAATAATTGTTTTGTTTAAGGAGGCTAAATATAGGGTCCCAATCCCTTCTAGCTTGTAAGGTTTCTGCTGAGAAATCTGCAGTTAATCTGATAGACTTTCCTTTATAGGTTACTTGGTGCTTTTGCCTCACAGCTCTTAAGATTATTTCCTTCACCTTAACTTTAGATAATCTGATGACAACGTGCCTAGGTGATAATCTTTTCGAGATGAATTTCCCAGGTGTTGTTTGAGCTTCTTGTATTTGGATGTCTAGGTCTCTAGCAAGGCCAGGGAAGTTTTCCTCAATTATTCCCCCAAAAATGTTTTCCAAACTTTTAAATTCTCTTCTTCCTCAGGAATGCTGATTATTCTTGGCTTTGGTCATTTAACATAATTCCAGACTTCTTGGAGGCTATGTTCATATTTTGTTATTCTTTTTTGTTTGTCTTTGTTGGATCGGGTTATTTTGAAAACCTTGTCTTCGAGCTCTGAAGTTCTTTCTTCTGCTCGTTTGATTCTACTGCAGAGACTTTCCAGAGCATTTTGCATTTCTCTAAGTGCATCCATTGTTTCCCAAAGTTTTGATTGTTTTTTATTTATGCTATCTATCTCATTGAAAATGTCTCTCCTCATTTCCTGTATCATTTTTAAACTTTCCTTAAATTGGGCTTCACCGTTCTCTGGTGTCTCCTTGATTAGCTTAATAACTGACTTCCCGAATTCTTTTACAGGTAAATCAGGGATTACTTGTTTTGTTATACTATCAGAGTTGGTTTCCGGTGCCTTCTCATTTGGGTAGCCTCTGTCAGAAGGAAGGTCTAGGGCTCAAGGCTGTTACTCAGATTTTTTTGTCCCACAGGGTGTTCCCTTGATCTAGTACTCTCCCCCTTTTCCTATGGATGTGGCTTCCTGAGAGATAAGCTGTAGTGATTATTATCTCTCTTCTGAATGTAGCCACCCAGCAAGTTTACCTGGCTCTGGGCTGGTACTGGGGGTTGCCTGCACGGAGTCCTGTGATGTGAACCTTTTGTGAGTCTCTCAGCCATGGACACCCGCACAGTATTTGGGGTGTCTCCTGGGTTCAGGAGTAATCTACTTCCTTCTGAGGGTCTGTGGGTCCTCTTCGGTTTTCCTGATTTATTCCTACAGTCGTTCTGGAACAAGAGTTCACGATGAGAGACTCCACATGCTGCTCTCTCTGGCCGAGTGGGAGCTGCAATCTAGTCCTGCCTCCCATCTGTCATGATCCTCCTCCTTCTCTTGAAGTTAATTATTTAAAAAACGTATTTTAGGCATCCAGAAAAGAAAACAATAATAATTTCTGATAAAAGTGAAACACATGCTATTTATAAGACTTTATTCTCCACAAACAAAATTATAGAAAACAACACAGCAACATGTCTTAGGGAAAACATTGTGAGGGTAAAAGTTTGAAGAATTGTGTTCCCAGAGAATTTGACCCTCAGGTATGAAGGAAAGAGAAATTATATTCCTGGGTTTGCAAGAGCTTGGAAAACAAACTAGCCAAGTATGGTTTTGATAATGGTAAAGTTGTACTTCTGTGAACCAAGCGATGAATCCTAATGAAGACTTCAAGCAGAGGAAGTCATCAAAACCAGTAAACAGAAAGGTAAATCTCAATAACTATTGCTAATATGGTTATGAAACAGAAGCGAAACATAGAAAGTAAAAATTAATTCAATGGCAATTATCTGGGTCTAAAATTATAGATTAAGAGAAACAGAGAAGTGAGGAAAGACAAAGCAGAGAAGGAAATAGCTAACTTCCTCATTTTGTCTGAAAAGAGACAAAATCTCTTTTCTTTTATAGTCCCAATCATTAGAAAATAAAAAGTAAAGCACAATTTTGAAAAACCCAAAGGTAATCTTTAATACAACTAAAAACCCAATGATTATATTCTAAAATACTAGAAAGTATAAAAGCTTATAAGCCATATGCAATATAACTAAGAAAACATGAGAAAAATCACAAGCTCAGAGAAAAGAAATATGAGTAAATATATTAGTTATAAAAATAATTGTGAATAATTAAAAATACTTCGAATCCAGTTTAAAAACATTGAACTACATGATAGTTAAAAAGCCATTCTAAGACAAAAATGATATGCACAAGTTAAAAATAAAAGAATGGGCAAATATACATCATACATTCACAAAAGAAAACAGGAAATACTAATTTCAGAAAAGACACAAAGGCAAAAAGCTATTAATGGTAACCAAGAGGGTCATTACATATTAATACAAATATACTTCACATGGAAAATATAATAGTTATTCAACTTTATAAGCTGATTAGCATAATATCAACATACATAAATCAAGAATGTTAAAAATGTTAGAAATGTGAAAGGAAAGTAACTTCTTATGGGTGACTTTGACACATCTCTCTTAGCTCTGGATAAACAGATATTTGGTTAAAATGTACAGTTTGTAAAGATGAATTTACAGATATACTGATGTCTATTCTAAGAACTAAAAAATACATGTATCTTATTTTCAACATGAATATAATAACTTTTTATAAAAATTTAACAAATACTGCCACAAAGAAAATGTTCAAAAGTTTCCAAATCAGAAATTATAGGGAGCTGCATTCTCTGACCATAATGCAATCAAACTATATATTTTTTAAAGTTTAAACAATCAAAAATCCCAACACGTTGGAAGTTACCAAATGCCTTCCTATATAGCTATATGGGAGAGAAAAATCCAAGGTGAATTACAAACTTGTTTTACAGTAATGAAAATAGGACCATTATTTATCAAACTTTATGGAATGTGTTCAAAGGAAAATACTGTTTGTGGCCTAAAATGGTTTTTGTTCTAACTAAAAGAGAATTAAAAAAAAAAAAACAATTTAACTGCAATTCAAGAAGCTAAGACAGAACAATGAAAGAATCTAAATGAGAGGAAGAAAATATTAAAAATAAATATATAAATCAATGCATGAGAAAAATAGAAAAATGGTAAAGTTGACGAATAAACTACAGTACTAAATTCCTAAAGAACAAGAACAGGCCAGGTGCTGTGGTTCACACTGTAATCCTGACACTGGGAGGCTGAGGTGGGCAGATCACTTGAGGCCGG
Source organism: Macaca mulatta (assembly GCF_049350105.2). Classification (NCBI taxonomy): domain Eukaryota; kingdom Metazoa; phylum Chordata; class Mammalia; order Primates; family Cercopithecidae; genus Macaca; species Macaca mulatta. The sequence goes on from NC_133409.1 coordinate 114,184,548, forward strand.
GAGTTTGAGACCAACATAGTGAAACCTTGTCTCTACTAAAAATACAAAATATTAGCGCTCTAGCCTGGGCGACAGAGTGAGTCTTGTCCCAGAAACAACAGCAACAACAAAAGGACAAGGACAAACTGCAATACAAAAGTCCTAGTAAATTTAATCAAGAGAAAAAAGTAAACAAACAAAATTAGAAATAAAAAAGGACTTACAGTCTTAAAAGGATTTAATAACTGATTTAAAGATTATTTTTAAATGCTATTTTAAAAGTATTAGTACAAATTCATCAGTTTAACAAATTTGAAAATCTTAGTAATAAAGATTCAAATATAATGGAGTAGAAAGTTGTCTACCAAACCTAAATAGACAACTATATGCTGCAGAACTGAAACTGAAAAAGTTTTCAATGACTAAATTCAAGACAGCTGCAGAGCAGAGTTTTTTAAAAAATCAATAAGTGCTTTTCAGTTTTCAAGAAACAAATCCATCACTACGAGGTATACTCTTCTTGTACATAGAAAAACAATAGGAAACATTCCAACTCACTTCACAAAGCTAGGATCACCCTCACAGTAAAACCTAAAAATAATTAGTACAGATGTAAAAGTATGAATAAAAGATTTACATATTTATCTCAGGTATATTAAAATAATAATTTAGCCTAAATATTTAAGGATTGCTCTAAAGAATTCACGCATATAAACCCAATGAATATATCGCACCAATAGGTCGCAAAGTAAATACATAAACATCTCAATTGATCTGCAAAAAATTTGATAAAATTTAATAAACTCTCTTGGATTTTAAAACTTGCTGAATAAGCTCAGAATAAAATGATATTTCATGTACATTATAAAGAATATTTATTTATCATTAACATACAGCTAACGTCGTATGGTTTAACAATACTACTCTAAAAGCATTATAAACAAGTCAAGAATATCTACTATTACTACCGTCATTTCCATCATTCTAGAAGTGGTAGCCAAAACAAACAAAAAACGGAAATACATGTGTGGTCCAGTATACTTATTGAGGCAATAGGCCTAAGTATAAACCTTTTCCCTTCATAATAACATCTATGGACAATTCTTAGTAGAATGGAATAGGATTTTCTCAGTCAAATCTCCCTGCTGGACAGGGTCTATAGCTATACTGAGTATCCCTCAAACATGGTAATTGGATAGTAAATAATTTTCTAGTTAAAACAAAAACAAAAACAAAACCTAGGGAAATAGATATGAGGAAATCATTGAAAAAAATTTTGGACTTAATAGCATAGTTCAGTTGAGTGATGCAAGGTGGAAAAAAATACAAAAATCAATCCTATTGCTAATAATAATAGCCAATCAAAATATGATGAAGATATTCCACTCACAACAATAAGCACAATATCATGATACACAATTACAAGAATAATCTTTGAAGGAATTGTATAGGACCAATACAATGAAAACGGTAAGAGCTTGTAAAAGGAATAAAAAGACTTTCACAAAAAGAACATATCTGTGGCTGAATGGAAAGAAAATAAGTTTAATGTAATCCATGAAAATCCCAATATAAATTCTTAGAGTGTGGCTGTGATAGAGAGTATATTTTCAAAGCAATTCTAAAGTTTATCGGAGGAATAAATGAGAGAGAGAGAGAGAAAAGAAGACTGAAAGCTAAATAGGGGAAGTTTGTCCCAGTGGGTTGTGAAAATAGCTATAACAATGGTAGAGAATGGATAGACCACAAGCCAATTCTAGTAGATTAAAAAACAAAACAATGCAGGCAGGGTGGCACACGCCCATAGTCCCAGCTACTCAGAGGGCTGACACAGGAGGATCCCTTGAGCCTGGGGAGGTGGAGCCTGCAGTGAACTGTGATTGCGCTGCTGCACTTCAGCTTGGGTGACAGAGTGAGAACAAGTCACTAAAAAAAGTTTTTTAAAACTTTTTCCTAATTTTTAAAAAAAGGATGACAATAAAAAGGTTCTACATGAGAAAGTTGGCATCACAAATGAGTAAAGCCATAAAAGACAATCATTGATTGTGTGAGATAATTATTTAACAAATTGAAATAAATAATTCCTCCCTTTATGCTATAAAAGCAAAACAAACTGTAGAATGATGAAATGCTTTAATGTTAAAAACTGAGGATGGGTGCGGTGTCTCACCTCTATAATCCCAGCATGTTGAGAGGCCAAGGTGGGAGGATGGCTTGAGCCCAGAGTTCCAGACCATCCTGGGTTACATAGTGAGAACCTGTCTCTACAAAAAATACAAAACATTAGCCAGGTTTGGTGGCATGTGCCTGTAGCCCTAGCTACTCCAGAGGCTGAGGTGGGAGGATCAAGGCTGCAGTGAGCCGTGATCATGCCACTGCATTCCAGCCTGGGCTGCAGAGTAAGACCATGTATGAAGCAAGCACACACACACACACAAACCCTGAAAGCACACACACACACATACACACACTCCTGGAAAAAAATGTGGATATTTATCAGGTCTCAGGATGGGAAAGTGCTTTCTAATTATAAAGGTGTTAAAATAAATGTCCCCTGAAATAGTATTCATTTTACTATGGAAAATATAACTTGAATTTTCCCTACAACAAGACAGACTATGAAAAACTGAAATGAAATTTCTATCGCGAGGAAAAAATAAATATTGTTTTAAAAGCACACCACTGAGGAAAATAATTGACACAGATTTATGACAAAAAGTTTAATATAGCTAATATATAAAGAGCTCATGTAAATCTTAAAACCTAAATAGAAAGGTTAGCAAAGAATATGAATAGATATTTCATAGAAGGAAAAAGAGAGGAAGGGAGGGATGGAGGGAGAGAAGGAGGGAGAAACACAGGAAGGGAGGAAAGAGGGAAAGGTAAGGAAGAAAAGAAAACTAAACATGAGGAGGAAGATTAAATTACTCAATTTCAAACACTCTTGTTTTAAAGACTGTGTTTTTTACTTACCAAATTAGCGAAACTTAATTCCAACACCCAGTATTGCTGAATGTGAGATTAGAAATCAGAACAACTTTTCTAGAAAGCAAGTTTAGCAATCTATATCAAGAATTAATGTCCTTCAATACAGTAGCTCCACTTTTAGACAATTAACAGAAATAAGTAATTAGAGAATATTTGGCGGCAGGGACATTTATTGCTGCATGACAACTGCATTTAGTTGAATTTAGTGTTAGTCATCTGAGATGTCACATAATACCAAAGTCAATTGTGAGGTGTGTCACAAGAAACTTGTTACTACTGAGAGTAAAGGTACCAAACTTTGAACATTATTTAATAAATTAGGATAGAGTCAAGGTTATTTCTGTAATGTTACTCTTAAATGCATCATATTATAATGCATTTTGAGCTTATGAAGGAAAGGGACAGAACAATGGCAAATCCGCAAGGAGGAAAATTTGCATAAACCATAGCCTTTATTATCAATGTGTGCATCAGAACTCATTGACTTGTGAACATTATATGTCTCTAGGTGTTATAGAGGAGAGAAAAAAACTTACCGAACTGAGTTTGGTGCAGCCGTTTAAAACACATACTGCAGCCATTATTTAAAAAAAAAAAAAAATCCGAGTGTGGTGGTGGGCACCTGTAATCTCAGCTACTCAGGAGGCTGAGGCTGAGGCAGGAGAATCACTTGAACCTGGAAGGCGCAGGTTGCAGTGAGCTGAGATCACATCACTGCAGCCCAGCCTGGGTGACAGAGCAAGACTCCGTCTCAAAAAACAAACAAACAAACAAACAAAAAACAACCTTGATTTGGAAGAAGTTTGATGGAATGTGTAAATGATCAGAATATGGTAGAGCCAGAAGGTAGAATCAAGCATGTAGTGAGCCCTGTTTTATGGAAGGATTAGAAGGAAGTTGACCTGTGTTGTGAGTGGTGGTGTCTGCAGATTTTTAAAAATATTTTCCTGAATTTTCCAAATGTTAAGTAGTGAACAGACATCACTTTTATGACTAGAAGGAGATTATTAACAAAATAACTATGCAAATATAAAGCAGTATAGAACATTTACAAAGTAACCTGTAATCCTCTTTCCCTCCTGATCCCTGTACCAACTAAAACATGTAAGTATTTACAGAAGGAGATTTATGCCTTTCTGATTAACCTCATAGAATCAACTCTACCATATACTGCAAAGAAAGCCTCTGACAGCAAAAAATAACTTGGTCCCCAGCATGTCTTCATCTAACCTGCCAAAGACAATTCTGTGGCTCTTTAAGCACGTTTAATTAAAAACTAAAACGAAACAGTCATGTAATGCCTTTTCATCCTTCATGAAAACTTACTCTGTTTTTTAAGGGAAAGAGTAATAAAGGAGTAATATGAGACAAATGGGTGTACATTAGTTAATAGTCTTCATTCTTATTTACAAGCAATCATGTTAATGCCCTTTCTAGGGAAGAAAAAAAAAGACGCAATGACCTTCACTGAAGTTCATGCACTAACCAACACCAAGCTATTCTAAAATGCCCTGAAAAAATGCTTCAGGGTTATGTGGTTAACACAGTACAAATCGCTGCCCACCTTTCTGTTGTTTTCCTACCCCAGGATCTTCCTAAGAGACCACAAGTTTTACACTGGGATGGTGAGGAGAAGGACATCGCCCTGTGTATTTGCATTATTTTCCAGAACTGCCTTTCTGATAACTCAAGATTCTGAAGGGCACATAAAACATTGTAATAAGTGCATTTTGTGTTTTCATTTATTTCTTGGGAGAATAGCAGTCACTATTAATATATGTTCTTGACAGATCATTGGATTCACATTCCCAACAGTTTCAAATAACTAGCTAAAATATTCTTTGGAGGATTTTTTTCTAAAAAAAAAGCCAGTCTTAGCTAACTTGAAGAAGCACATCTATTTTCCAAGTCTCACTGTTCCAATTTTGTTTTCTCAAACACTGTGAACCACTTTTAATTTTTAAATATTATCTTATTTACAAAGCATATACTCGAAATAGTTCTACTTTGAGGAGAGGGAAATAAAATTTCCATTTTCCATTGCTTAAAAGAAAGCATATAAATAAGGGTTCTTTTCTTTTTCTTTCTTTTTCTTTTTTTTTTTAAGTTTTGAAGTTGCTGGTACTAAGTCATTTCTCTATAAAAAAATAAGCACCTAAAGCAAGGTTTCTCCACCTGTGTCCTATTGATATTTTAGAGTGGATAATTCTTTGCATTGGAGGTCTGTCCTGCGCATTGTAGGATGTACAGTAGCATCTCTGGCCTCTACCCACCAGATGCCAGTAGCACCCTCTTTCCCTCAGGGGAAGGTCACAACCATAAATGTCCTCCAGACATTACCGAATGTTCCCTGGGGGCAAAATCTTCCTGGTTGAGAACTTTGTTCTAAATTACACCACTCAACAAGTGCCATATGTATATCATTTATCTTCTTTACTTACTCTAAAGTCCTCAAAAGTGAAAATTCGGCTGGGTGCAGTGGCTCATGCCTGTAATCTCAGCACTTCGGGAGGCCGAGGTGGGTGGATCACCTGAGGTCAGCAGTTCAAGACCAGCCTGGCCAAGATGGTGAAACCCCATCTCTACGAAAAATACAAAAATTACCTGGGCATGATGGCAGGTGCCTGTAATCCCAGCTACTCGAGAGTCTGAGATGGGAGAATCGCTTGAACCCAGGAGATGGTGGTTGCAGTGAGCCAAGATCGCGCCATCGCACTCCAGCCTGGGAGGCTGAGCAAGCCTCCATCTCAAAAAAAAAAAAAAAAAAAAGAAAGAAAGAAAGAAAAGAAAAACAAAAACAAAAACAAGAAAAAGGAAAGTGAAAATTCCTGTCTTTCAAAATTTGCGACTACTTGTTTTTATATTATTTACTAGTCCTTCAATATTCTGCCTAGAATGAGCTAATAACTAAGATTTTATATATCCTTCAAAGAAAAATAAACAGTTGACCAAAAACCTATAATTTAGATGTTAGAGGTGTTACACTAAAATTTCATTTTGTCTCTTTACATTAATTCCTTGTTTTCACTTGGTCATGAAAATGAATTATTTTGTCACAGTGAATATTCAAACTTTTCATTCAAAAGTACAACTAGAGAGATTTTCAATATAAAATAAATAATATAATTAATACAAGCCATTCACTTCTTTTTTTATTTATATACTATATAATAACTAAGGTAGCAATGGAGGAGTGAGGGTTTATTAATTATATACCTTTTAAAGGGCTTTTAAAAGGATTTTATTATAACAAATTTATTGGAAACAATTAAAAAATACAGAAAAGTGCGTAGGTTAATACTTAGGTCTTGATCTTTCAATATTTTATTCTACTTATATCAATATATAGGATATATCCTTAACAGATCACAATTTATTACACTGCCCTACATAAATCAAACATAATGTTTGTTGGATGATATATTAAGGGCAAAATTTGCAATGATAGATATACTTAACTTTATCGAACAACTAGCTTTTACAGCAGTAAGTACATGATGTTGGCTTCTTTATACGTCGTTCTACTTTTCAGCAGCAATCTCAACATATTGAAATTTGTCTTTCTGTTTCTCTCACAGGCTTAAATATATAATTAAGTTTTTTGCTCTTTGTTTTTATTCTATGCTATATGTTGTCTAGATACAGATCCAAAGACCTGATAATTTTTCTGAGAAGGAGTTTTTTTTTTTTTTTTTTTTTTCTTTTTTCCAGGGGAAGTAAGGGAGGGGCTTACATTTTCATATTCACCTTTTATTTTCATTTACTCTACTTGATTCCATTGAAACAAAACCTAACAGACAAATAACCACCCATACCTGCCCACTACAAAAACCACAGACAAGACCATTTATGTGTTTAGAAGATTTTATTGAAAATTTGCACTTGTGCCTTGGAAATCCTCTATGTCTCTTCTATCCTCACATTCAGGGAATCTTTATGAATTATTTCATTCTTTATAGTTCCCAGCCTCACATCATCTTCTTGGTTCTCTACCTCATCTCTTCTCTCAGGAGCCAGGAAAATTTCTCTCTGTTTTCTAAACAGCACTCTTTAACTGTATCGTTTGGTTATCTTCATCCCCTGGAGGGAAATAGAGACCCCACAGCATGTTGGGAAAGCAAATTCTTGACTATTGTAGGATTTACAGCTGAAATGACCCTGGTAATCAACTAGTCTAACTCTTCAATCCAAAAAAAAAATTGAAGAAACCACCAGACAATTCTAATTTTGTATTTACTGATCACACTTTAAAGTTTGGATCAAAGTAGTGGAATGAGCATTGGGAGTAATTAGACCTTGGGATCTGGGGCCATGGACTCACCATATCTAACTGGGTTAATTATCTCTTGATCTCTGCATCTCCTTTTCATTATCTATAAAATGGGAATAGAACCCATGCTAATAAGAACATTGGTGACCCACATAAGGGTCTGCAAAGCATGTTCACACAAATTAGTTGCTTCCATCTCAGAACATGCAACGAGAGATAGAGTCAACACCTATAATTGTTATCATCCTTATTTAAAGGCCCAGGGGAATTAATGGCTTGGTTGAGTCCCACTGAGGGAGCAGAATTCAAATATATCTTTGAACTGAAATACTATACTGAGATGCCTCCTCATCATCTTGAGGAAAAGTTATGAGGATCTAGTGATGTTACATATGTGAAGGTGCTTTCTAAGTGAAAAAACATGAATGAAAAATAAATGTTTATTATTGCTGTATTTATTTTCAGACAACCTTGGAAAGACGCCATCTACATGAGGATGCTTTGGTTTGAGTTCAGGTAGTTTCCACAATATCATCTCCAAATTATGATTAAGCATTACATTCTGACAGTAGATTTTCAGTTCTATCATGCTTCTTTAATTATTCTAGACTTGCCTTTTAGATTCATTTTGTTTATTATCAACTGTCAGTGATTGAAACATTTATTCAGCCTGGTCTCTTACACACACACACACACACACACACACACACACCCCTTCACACCCACCCTGACACCCACACACCTTTTCTTCCTCCACGGCTTCTTGTGATGATATTTTTCCTTGCCTATGAATTCTCACAATATAGTATGCCAGTCCCGTGGGTTGATTTCCCTCTTATCCAAGATGAAACATTCTAATAGACCTCCGTGGAGCATTTCGCAGTGGACTCACTATTCTCTTTCACTTGCACAGAAAATTAACAATGAATTATATCTGAAAATTTGGAGCCCCAAAAGCTCAAAAATGTTCATTCTTCCAAATCGGCTGTGTTCCAGATTTCTAATTACTTTTGTAACTTTTCATGGAATCTTCTCCATAATTTTCATTCATTTCTCAAACGATGAAGCTCACAATTGCACACGTTTTCTATTGAGTTTTCCTGTGTGCTGAGTCAAACAGTTTCAAATGATACAATCACTTCATCAAAAAACAAACAGGCATTTAACAAGCACTCTCCCACACCCAATCTGCCCTATAATCTCTGGGATCCAGCGGCGGCACAGTTGTTCTCGAGCACAAAAATAAGATAATCTACTGTATTATGAATTGCTTGTGAAGAGCATAAAATAATTTCACTATATATCCATTATATTTGCTTTTTGAAAACCATCATATACATTCTTACTTAAGTCCTAAATTCCATTTTATTCTACACTAAATACAACTGTGGTTTCCCTATATATGGATACCCTAATTTATTTTTAAATACATTCCTGCTAAGACATTTTTCTGTAATATTGACAATTTTCACCAAAACCATCTTCACAGTTGGTTAAAAAAAATCAAATAAGACCACAACCCTCCTCACATGTAATTACAACAACCCCTCCTCCAAAGGAAAATCCTTTTAACCATTTCTGCTTTTGGTGTCTGCCTGTAGAAAACTAAACCATAAACTATTTGCTTGAACAAAACATGAACTTTAAATAATGAAATAACTAGTATATTTCTATATTTGTTATTTATTATTTATTTATCTACCTGACCCTCAGCTATATAAAATGACCTATGTAAAATGAGGTCTTACATTAGTCCTTCTTTCAACACCTCTGCAATCTTGATACTTATATTATCATTTTCAGTTTTGTTGGTTGTAATGTAGAAGTAGCTACTTAAATTTCTGTTTTTTGTCCAAAAAATGTTATCTAATAAAGTTGGATAAAACTACGTTTTGTCCAATACAGTTTTTCGGCACCCCTCTATGTGGCATGATGCCCCTACCCAGCTTTCTTCTTTGGCCCCCTTCTTTCCTCTCCTACCTTTGTCAGCTAGCTGTACCTTTACTTTTACTTGATCAAGGTGGTATAGTTTTAATTATATGCACTAATATACATTTGCTTTTATATTTAAGTCAGGTTGAGTTTTCTATCCCTTATGACTGAAACCCTCCTAACTCCACTGAGGATCTCCTACATGCTGACCTTCTGGCTTGGAAGAGGGATGTTACCATCTACTTTGTGTAAACCATTCTATTTTAAAGGGATATTTTTAACCTACAACTTCTAGTTAATTCAAATGTATCTTATGAAACAAAAAATGTTGGATAAGATGAAGTTCTGCAACAGTGCTAAGACAATATGTCACTCAGGAGATGACTTTTAAAAATAACCTTAACTTTGAAAAGTAAATGTTCGGCCAAGTACGGTGGCCCACACCTGTAGTCCCAGCACGTTGGGAGACCAAGGCGGGAGGATTATTTGAGGCCAGAAGTTCGAGACCAGCCTGGACAACATAGCAAGGCTCCCATCTCTACAAATTAAATTAAAATTAGCAGGACATGGTGGAGTGCATCTGTAGTCCCAGCTACTAGGGAGGTTGAGGCAGGAGAATCGCTTGAGCCCAGGAGTGTGAGGTTGCAGTGAGCTATGATCATTCCACTGCTCTCTAGCCTGGGTAACACAACAAGATCCTGTCACAAAAAAAAAAAAGAAAAAGAAAAAAATAAATAAATGTAATAAAATTTCCCAGTCAAGTACATCTATTTTTCTTCTTGCCTCTCTGGAAAAGGTTTAGAGAGATTATAGCTGGTGAATTAGAATCCTATTTCTCTGTGAAGGAAATATCAGCAATATCCTTCATATTGTTCTCACCACACATTCTGGTTATGTTTAACTCTTCATAGTCGAGTTTATGTGAGGCTCAGAATACGTTATTCATATATATTTCATCTCATTTCAGAAAGTGTTTTACAGAGCTTAAATAAAATGCATACGTACAAATATATAAGCTAATAAGGTATAGATGAAGAGTAATAAACCATGGCAAGGTAAAGGTTGTGTTTATTAAAAAATTAGAGTGGATCTAGTATTTGATAGCACAATAGGGTGACTACAGTTAACAAAAATTTACTGTACATTTTAAAAGAACTTAAAGAGTATAGTTGGATTGTAACACAAAAGGAAGGATAGATGCTTGAGGTGATAGATACTCCATTTACTCTGATGTGATTATTATACATATATGCCTGCATCAAAATATCTCATGTACCTCACAAATACATACACTTACTATGTACTTACAAAAATTTAAAATTTACAAAACGAAAAAAAAATTACAGCGAAGCAGGCCATACCTTGCTAAATTAAGCTGTAAATTTAGTTCCAAGCTTCCTGGTAGTCGAAATAAGAAGGAGAAGCTGCAAAGATCTCATTTCGGAAAAAATAAAATTTTTCCTAACACTTAACTCTGAAAGAAATTTTCCTGAGGGACTGTGACCCAAGATAAAATGGAGAAGGGAGTCTAGTGTGCCCCTCACCAACGTTTTCTGAAATTTTCTCTCTGTTACTCCATATGCACATAAAAGTTTCCTGCTGTAGATACATCACACAATAAGGAAACTACATGGTTGAGTTCAAGAAATCAACAAAATACAAGTTTTGTAAAAGGAGCGTTAAAGGGATCTGATGTGATTCACAAAGGCATTTTTCTCTCATCCATGTAAGAAATAGGAAGAAAAATAGAACTAATCATTTTTCTATTCTCTCGATATAGATAATATTTCATTATTCCTAATAAAATCATTTTCAGATTAATGAATTAGACTCGGTTATTTGTTGAGAAGTCACGTGGAACTCTGATTTGTCCAAGACAAGAAATTCAGAAGCATTTCAACTATCAAAATCGAGAAGATATAAATCCAGTTATTTGTTATATTCACTGATGAAGCAATCTTAAGATGATAGCAAATTAAATGCAAAGATACAGAGAAAATAATATTGTGATTAGTCATATTACCACAGATCATGTGAGGCAACTTATGAAAGATGTCTATGTATTTTCTAAAAATTATCTTTACAAATGTCTGTCTATGTATTTTTTAAAAACAATCTTTATAAATGCTAAAACTAACCCCAAAGTCAGTTTCTCTAAATAAACATTTTCAAATGTGCTAAAACTGATAGCTCTCTAAAATAGCTTCCGCTCTTGTGTTCCATTTTGGACAACTGATAAGAAAATCGCTGATGAAAAATTGAAAATATCACTTAGTGAATGAAACATCACCACAGTGAAATCACAAATATTACCCAGACAATCACTGAAATATTCATTTCTATGTAATAAATGGGTTTGGACTTGTCGATTATCAGGAAATCACCACTCACTGGTTTTGACTTAAATATACTTAATAAATCATGCATATTGAATTCATATTGATAAATTCTTCCACAATTTTCACTCAGAAAATGAAATATGTACAGTTAATTAACTGAAAATTAACAACTGCTGGTTCAACTAAATTCAGCAAATTTTACATTCTAGTGTTACCACATGTACATTTGTTGGAGTAATAATTAAACTTCTGTACTAGACTGCATATTTTGGGAAAAAGTAAACAAATTATATTATGACACACAAAATCTAAAAATACACATTTATTTTCCTCTTTGACAATTAAGTACAAAAATGATAAGTGAATCTTTAATAAATGCCTCCAAAATTTTAAATTCAGTACTTGATTTATGGGTATAACTTTGACCCAGCCATTTACAACTTCCATCTAAGACTGTATTAGCAGACATAGGATATGTTAACTTATTTTAGGCGTATACATTGAAACTTGCTTAAGTTTTTAAACATTATGAACAGAGTATTAAATTGGACATTATGATCCATCTTGTTTTTGAGGAATATACTGAGAGGAATACACTAAGAGTGAATAAAATTTCTCGAACCTTTTCCATCTAGAATTCTTTCCTCAGTATTCTCTTCTAACATCCTCTCCATTAAAAAAGAGAAAGAAAGAAACCCTGAAAGTACTGCTTTGATCTAGAATGAGCAGGCAGGAGTTTCATTCAAATCTGTTTTGAAAGAAAACTGATGGGCTCAAAAATATATTTCAGATTGAAAAAATGTGCAGTCGAGGAAATATTAATGTTCTGATAATAAACAGAGAATAATAACACATTTAAGACAGTTCTGCACTTGGCACAGTATTTTACAAAAAGCAAAGTGCTTGACAAACACTATCTTGGTTGGATCTCACAGCACCCCAAGGAGGCAGGTAGAGCCAGGCATATTGTTCTCTTATAACAGAGTTAGTCATTAAGAGATTGGCTCAAGGTCAATCCAGAACCTGGACCTGTTGATAAAACTTCATTTCAGGGGTCATGTTATCCCCCGAATTTAATGTGGTAAGGTGTGGTGAGTTTCAATCACGAAAGCAAGGAGGTAATATAGCCATATTTTTCTTGTTTCAGATCTCTTCTTTCCATTCATTGTCCAGAACATCCTTTAAAAAATGTATTTTGTCATCAAAATAATTTATAAAGAAGGAGCATGCCACATGTGTACAAAATTTTTTAAATGCACAGTTTATTACCCGAAGAAATAAACTGACATAACTATTTGAAGTACAAATAAGTGTAATTTTATTTTGAAATACGCAAATACGTGTTGCCAAATACTGTTTTCGTCATGGTGTAATCCACTTTCAGTAAACAACTCAATGAAGTTTATAAACTTCCTATGAACAATAACAAATGAGTCATCCTATTCAAATCAAATAAACAAACAACTAGTGTGTCTATTATTTGTAAGGTCCTGTGATCAAAAGGTACAGTCGTTTATAGCCAGTGCTTTACTCAAGTCCTTTCTTGATTGATACATGGGTGGCAGATGGATAGAGATATCCCACATATCTATCATCTGTCTCTACATTGTTCTTTTCCGGTATTTCATCCAACCTCCACTGAAGATAGCTTGTGTGACTTTATTATAGAAATAAAGTTCACAATAAAGATGATTTACATACAGAACTCTTATATTTTCATTCAAGGAAAAAACAAAAACAAAAACAAAAAACCACAACATGGTGGTGCCAGTGACAGTCTGTGTTTTGGGGCAGGATAGAAACTAACCTGTTTCAGATATCCGACATTCTGGCAAACTTATTAGGAACACAAACGCTCGGGACTCAATGCACCAACCTGAGCCCGGCTGATAAGGCATTGTAAAGCAGTGTTCTAAAAGGAAAGGCCTTCACTTAAACAGTGCTACAAAGTGTTCAGCTTTCTTTCACATACAAACTTTCGCCAGAAAAGGTGTTTTAAGCCGAGGGTAAAGATTTTGTGCTTCCACCGTTCCCATCTTCAACTTTTTAGAATCATAGCCATTTAAGTACCGGACCTGTCTTCAGATTCTCACTTTGCGACACAGCTTTGGCCGGACTTGGCTTGATCTGGGCGCCAGGATCGGTCCCACCACCGAGCTCGGAGCGGTTTGTTCCTAGTGGATCAGGGCGGGTGTGTTGCCGGAGTCGCCTTCTATTGGCTACACTCCCGCGGACTGTCTGGGCTTTCCGACATCTGATTGGATGGAACAGCCCTGTGTACGCCGACATCATTGGAGGACGCTGGAGCCAGGGGGCGGAGCGGATTCTCCAGGATTCTTGACCGGGCGCGCTAGTCCGCGGAGCCGGGCGCGGGGCGCGAGAGCGGAGCTGCGCGGGCGGCTGCGGAGGGAAGGTCTCCTAGGCAATTGGGGTCTTTGAGGCGAATACGAGGCTGGGGCCGGTTACCGACCGGCCGCTTCTTGCCGAGGCAGTCCAGGCTTTACCCCTGGCGGTGGCCGCTGCGAGACAGCATCTGTCAACGCTCCTCTTTTCCCCTCCTCCTCTGGCCGGGCCGGGCTCCGCCGGCTGCGGCCGAGAGGACGCGGGACCCGGCGCGGTGAGCCCATCAGCTGTCAGGCGAGCGGCGAAGCGGCCGGAGGGCGGCGAGAGACACACAAAGAACGCGGTGGGCGGCGGCGGCGAAAGGGGGCGGCAAATTCGGGACGGCAACTCCTCCTCGCGCCCGCTGGTGCCACCGCCGCCCGGGCTTGGTCCGAGGCCGCGCAGACAATGCGGCCGGGCCCCAGAGTGCGGGGCGCCTGCGCTCCCCAGACCCCAACTTGACCGTCACCCTGCTCGCCCAGCCCCCTCCCGGGATAGGGGCGCCCCCCTCGTTCCGGCAGCCGGCGAAGGAAGTCTGCCGCGGCCGCGTAGCCCGGCAACTTGCAAGCCGGGAAAAGTTTGCGGCGCCTCCGCGGGGCGGCGCGACGCGGCCCGCCCCACGCGTCCGCGGTCACCGAGGGTGACTTTCTCGACTCGTCGTCAGCCGGGGCCGCAGCGCGGCCGGCGAGGACTGCGGGGAGGGCCGGAGTCGGTCCGAGGGCTCCCGCACCTGGGGCTGCGGGTGAGTCGGCTTTGGGCGCGGTGGGCTCAAGTGGTTTAGGGCACCTGGGCTGGGGAAGAAGGCGCGGAGAGAGTCTTTAATACTTTCTGGAGCTGGCGGGGAGAACAAATAAAAGTGCGGTAGCTTGAAGGGCACTGACATGCCACTGACTTGGGAACCGTATCCGTGGGAACCCTTCGGGGGCCGGCGCGACCAAAGGCCTGTGCGCGCCTGGGTGGGAGAAGGAAGGGTTAGAAGGTCGCGGACTAGCTCTGCCTGCGACTGGCCCAGCTTGACCTTGGACAAGTGACTTAACCACTTAGATTTTCTCGTGGGTAATATGTGGGGCTACAGCAACGTGGTCTGTGGTGTCGTCCAGTTTTTAGACTACATCTCCGTTTTGAGATTTTCCTGGGGCCTCAACACGGTGCGCGAGTTATGAAGCGGTAGGCCAGGATATGTTTATATGCGCCTGGATTCACCTTTCAGCCTAGTCAGAAGTAACTTTTAAGTCTGATGTTTTAAAACACTAATATTTAAAGGCTTTCCTTCACTGAAAAATAAATTACCCATTGCTTATTTTACGAACCTTAGGATTGTCGTATTTTGTTGCACCATTTGGAATTCTAGGGGCCAGGGTGAGGACAGAGAGCCAAGCCTGAGGGTGAAGTGGCAGGTGCCCCTGGCGATCCCTGCCGGATCCAGTTGAGGGGAGAACAAAGCATTTATTATACATAAGAGAGAGTGAACAGGGCAGGTGTTTGTGTTTTTGTTTTCTGTATTCTACTGAAAACTTTTTTTTTTGGGGGGGGGCGGGCAGTGGAGGAGGGGACAAAGAAGAAAAATGTCAAAAAAGAAAAAATGTCATTTATACCCAAAGTAAATCTTAAACTAATGTAAGTCTTCCTTACAGGAACAGCAACACATAATACAAGTACATCTTGATCTAATTTTAATGAAGGATTGAAAATAGCTACTGTGTTCAGTATTACTGACGCCAAGGCAGCTCACTTACATAATCTTCTTTGTTGAGATGTGTTAGTGGCATGTATAATTTTGATAAATAATTAATGTTAAAGGTTTAGTCTGGCAATGGTATCGAAATACTGTCACAAGTTGTATTGCAAGACAATGGTGTGTGAACTTCTGGTTATCATAATAACCTACAGTTTCTCTCTAAACAGTAAAATCAGACATTTTTCATAACGAAAATTCTCTTAAATATTGCATGTGTACTTTGTCAGTAGTGTATACAGGAGAAATTATTTTGTTCTGTAACTGACAAAGTCTTTCAGTTTTCTCACCATTTTATGAGAGTGAATTCCAGATGTCAGGTACTTCACTGGGCATTTTCTCTTCATGGAGCTTATAGCAACAAAAGTTCTTTACAAAAGTAAGTGCATAAATACAGATACTCAACAAATACTTGCTGAATAAAACACTCAGATAAGAATAATTAAAAGTCCATCTTGTCCATCCTTAAAGAGAATGATGATTGTGCTTTAGTGGAGAGAAAGAAGGTGTCAAAGAAAGAACTGGCAGCAAAACAGAGCTTAGTTCCAGTATCTAGCCTAAGCGTTTGTACTTTAAAACAGGTATACACATTTGAAAAAAGACAAAGACAAGTGATAGGGTTTCTAGGAGAAAGACAGCAGTATTGATTTAATGTAATACATTTTATGGCCTAGTTTTGTTTGAAGAACACGAACCTTTGTAAAGGTGTATTTCTTAAATAATCAGTGGCTGTTTGCATTGTGATTGGATGTCTAATTAAATGGCCTAATCGTAACCATAATATCTCACTTGAATGCTGTCTGATGTTTTTAAATTCATTTTTAAAATAGCTTGAAATAAACCAATTTAGTTACATGAAGGACAGTATACCTTTTGGAATCAACTAAATCCACAGTGAGGAAAATTATCATCAGTGTTTCACCAAATGTATATTAAGCACTGGAAGTAGCATCTTGCCTAGAAGGTTTTCACTCTAGACCATCACTTTGTGTAGAAGAGGTCTGATGTGGAATGTAGACTGCAGTGAGAGATGCCGTTATTCCTCCGAGGGTCTATTTGGTTATTTGGTGACATCATGAAAATACTAACACAGCCGCCTCCCGCCCCCTCCTCCGCCACACTTCAACATTTGTAAACCTGGCAACTTCTTGAAAGCCTAGTGGCCTTATTTCAAAGTAACTACTCAACCTAGAACTTAGCATTGATATTTGAACAACCCATATTGTAGAATATGGGTTCTCCTCTGTGCAGATTTGCTGGCTTGGCTATCTTATAAGAGATCACAGCAGTGTATCTCATAGTGTAGTCCTCAGATCACCTGTGTCAGAATCACCCGTAGTCCTTACAAAACTTCACACTCCTCGGCACATCCCACATTTACATAATCAGAATGTCTGTAAACAGAACCTAGAATTTCTTTTCGTAAAACCCATTTATGCCTAGCGTTCCATTATTGGAATGCTAAGCTTGTGGAAGTTATTTCTATCCTACTGCTCAAGGTCATTGCCAAGGTCTGATTTTTCACAAAAAAATTTGCAGCCTCTGGCATAAATGGGTTAATGAGCTCCTTCAAAAGTGAGAGTTAATTAGACTAAATTTTAAGAATTAGTGTTAAGAGTTTTCTTGCCACAGTTGTAATGCTCTTGTTGCTTTCTTCTAGGAACATTAAAAAGCTCCCCAGATGCTCCCTGCTCTGATCATTTCCCCTACAGCACCAGACATGTTGGCATCATCTCTTAGTTGGGCCCTGTGACCAGGGAACCCCTCATGAAACCACCTCTGCAGGTAAATCAACATAGAATGTACCACTTACAAGCAGAGTTAAGGCTGCTTTGGGGACACAGGGCTCAAGAGACCACAGTTCACAGACCCCTCCTACTAGTGGGATACTCCTACCATCCTCCCTAACCTGTTGGTGATTTGTAGGAGTGGCAGTCCCAGCCTTCTCTTCAACTAGGGAGATTCGGTTTCAAGCAAATGATTGGGAATAGACCCTAAGGGACAGATGACCTGAGAGAGAACAGACAAGAATGCTGAATGGAGGGCTGTCCCTTCAACATCCTTCAAGCCACACATTTCAAAAATTTTAGTCCTAAAGCAGATAATTTGGCAAGCAAGTGTGGCTAAGGCCAGGCACCTCTGTTCTTGGTTGTCAAAACTTTAATCTACAAACTCATATAGTGGCTCTATCTATAAATGCCCAACACATAAATGAGAATTTTCAAGCTTATCAGTTAAAAAAAGGGAGGCAGTGATTGTTTAGAAGAGAGGTTCAAAGCATAGGTTGAGGAGTCAGCCAGTCCTGATTGCAATCCTAGTTTTGCCATTTACTGCTTGGGTGGCTTCAACCTACATCCTTGACTCTCTTAAGTTTCAGTTTCCTTACTTGAAAAATGTCTCATACGAGTTGTTCTGTAAATTATGTAAGACTATAAATTAAAACATCAGCTAATAAATCACACTATATATTTAATATATGTAGCTTTTAATTTATTGTAATAACTTTTTCAAATTTCCTTTTTAAGCCTGGAGAGTTGCTGTAGAAGAAGGAAAAAAAGAGGATGACAACGCAACGCAGGAGGAGATAAGTACCTCTGGACAAAATGGAAGTAGTAGTTGTTGAACAGAGGGAAAAGGGATGGGAGAAGGATGTGGACTGCAATGTTGCAGTGCCAGCTAATAACTTTCATCATGTACCTCCTTGGCTCAGGTACTGTCTCTTCTACTCTTTTCCTTGTACTACCTTATTTAGCCCTTAATTATATACTTTCTTGACTCACTTTCAGAAACACTGATTATGTGGTCTGCCTCAAAGACAGAATCCTAGTTTTGGATTTTAGCCTTACTGATCTATAGCCTTGCAGGGGCTTACGGATGGCAGCTGTCTCTCCCCCTTGGGATCTAGCTTTTGGAAATATTGAAGGGAAGAGATTTCTATGATCTTATAGGAAAAGATCCACAGTTCATCTCCAAATTTGCTTTTATAGAGAAGTGTGTGTCACCAAAACATGGAGATATGGTAAGAGAGGCCCCTACCCCCAGACTTTTAATATAATTTTGCTTTCTAGGGCATTTGTTCTTGTCAAATACTTTCTCTTCTATCAGCTCACTTGTTCCTCACAAAAGCCCAATAAGGTATTAATAGTATTAAACAGACCCCTGTGAAGCACCTCAAGTCTTTCTCTCTTCCCACTTCCATTCTTGCACACCTTTTGCTAGACTAGTCTCTGCGTTCATCACATCAGGTTTCTAAAATTAAAGTCCCCTAATAACTTTCTGTTTGTTCCCTCATCAAATTGAACCTTTTATGCCTGGCTTATAAGGTGGCCTTAAAACCCCATTTTCCTCTAAACATTGTCTCTGTAGTTCAGGAACGTGGCAGGCTCAACATGTGTGCATGAGCCATATTGCTTCCCTCATTAGTGATACCTCCTCTCAAACCACCCAGATTCTACTCATTCTTCAATTTCCAGCTTCTCCTTGGAGCCTTCCCAGATCATTAGCTTCTTAAAAATCCCAGCTTTCTCTGAATTCTGACGGTAGCCACAGTTATTTGGGCAATTATGTCCTGGTCTTAAAGTCCTAGTGGGAAAAAAAAAAAAAAGTATATGGTGGACTTTATGAAGAGAAGAAAGCACTGGACTGAGTTTTAAGACATCTGCTAAGGAGCCGTGTAAGCCAAACCAGGTTACTTTACCTCTCTGGATCTTTATTTGCTGATCTGTTAAGTGGAGAGGATTGGGTCAGATAATCTTGGTGGTCTATGCTCATTCTGAGGTTCTTGGACAACTTGACCTAGTTCACGTGGGATGGGATTGAAGATCTTACTGAGTTTTTGGATGGAAATGGTCAGTAATGGGCACTCAGTGCCTTCAGGACTTGTTCTGTACTATCCCAGAAATTTCTGATGCTGAACTTGGCAGTTTTTAAATGCCATACTCCTTTTTTCCAAACTCTTCAACCACAAGAATTCAGGGAAGGTTAATGGGGGGTGACTTAGGTATCTGGATAATATGTATTGTGGACAATATAGCATTATCCTTGGGAATGATTTCATAATTGTTGAGTAAATAGCATCAACTTCTTGATAAACCTTAGTCCTGAACATTTCATCTTCATTGGATGGTACTATATAGTAATATATTTATGTTTTCTTTTAATCATTTCATAACTTAGAAAATACTAACAGAGTCAAAACTCCAGGATAAGTGATATATGAGTTTTCTGTAGTAATCTGGTTGGAGACATGTTGTAATTCTGCATATATATGTACACTTATCCCATGCACGTTATGCTTAAACTAAGAAGGATACCCCTGAATTAAGAGGTGCTGTTATACATTGACCAGACTTAAGAATATCTCTTTAAAGTATGTTGACTTTTAATTGACCTTTGAAAGTTCATTCTGTTAATCATACTCAAAGTGCTAAAGCTATGGTTGACTGCTCTGGTGTTTTTATATTCATTCGTGCTTTAGCATATAAATTCTTCAGCATAATTGCTACTTATTTAGCAAGAGTTTCCTTTCTTTGAAAATGTGAGTTGTGCTTGTATTTTCGTGTCTTTCTTTTTTTTTTTTTTTTAACTTTGCTTCAGGCTGGGTAGTGGTAGAGGTTTGAATTAAAATGTTTTCCTGTCAGTAGTTGTATGAGGTGTGGCTTCTTAATCTAGAAGTAATGGAAATTTCTTGCTTAAATGAAGTGCACTTTTCTTCCTGCAGAAGTTAGAACTCAAGTTACAATGCTGAAATTTAGACAAGCTTAACACTTCAAAACTGGATATCTTTAGCAGAAACTTTTGGAAATTTTAAATTCCATTTGTGTAGATTAAAAATATCAGTGCTAATACTTTCTATTAAATAAGGATTTATCTATTTTCATAAAACCTCTAATTATATTCCTTGAATTGCTGTGAGTAGAATTTTGTTGTAAACACAGTATTTTTTAAAATCTCATATATTTTAAAAATCTTAACATTATATTACTATAACTTAGAGAACAGATGTTTACATGTATAAATTTTTCTAGCTCTTAAATTCGTGAAATCAGTCTTTCAGAAGTAATTTTTAATATGGTTAGCTGTCTTATAGGTTTGTAAGTTGGTATTTCAATTTAAAATTTTTTCAATTTATATTTCAATGACCAGGAAAAAATAAACTTTTTGCTAAATTCTAATAGAAAAAAACACACACACACACGTAATTGTTAATATCTGGTAATTTATCTTGAGACTCCAGACATGTTTTTAGAATATTTTTACCTTAAAAGCAGTTTTAAAATAGGAAAATAAAAGTTTAAAGCAGAGTTTTTACTTTCATGAGGTAATTTTATACTTCGCAGATAGGTAGGCCCATATTCAAGATCACTCTGATCTCTGTTTATAGTAAGTTTTGATGCCATTATATCATTTACTTATTTACACATTATAAACATAGTAGATGGCCCCATTGTCATGAAGCTGACATTTTCTTATCTCTTTTTCAATATTGTCCCCCCCTTTTTTTTTCTGTTTTCATCATAGCTGTCCTTTTCATTTTATTGTAGCCCTGACTCAAAATGAAAGTAAGTTTGTTCCTCTTAAACATTTCACTTGAAACTCTTTTTTTAGAATATACAGTGAAATGTCTTGAATAATATTATCTAAATAATACCTAAAGAATGCAAATGACGTGCAATGCTGAATAGTCAGATACAGGATGTTCCATGCTGAGGGTAGACTCATATTTCCACTTTATAAAATGTGGTTTCAGAAAATAAATAGATGTGTTTCTTCCTTAATAATTAGTGTTTCAGGACCAAAATTGACTAAATATGGAAGTTTAAGATAAAGCCTGGTTTCTTAGGGAATCTTTCTCAGTCCTTAGTAACTCTATAGGATTGATGATACAGTGACAACTTCAGTACGCTCAGTGTTCTTTTCTGTTTGAAGTCTGTTTTACCATTGTAAAAAACTTATTGTCATTTGAATTTGGGTATGTGCATTCAGAGATGGTTTCCTTTATTTTTATTTTATTTAAACAAATACTTTCATGTCCCAAACACTTTATAAATACTGGAATATTTAATCCTCTTAACTCTGTAATTGTAATTATCTTCATTTTACAATTGAGAAAACTAAGATACAAAGTTTTATTTAATGGTAAGGCCTTAAGTAAGGGGAGCATGATAAGTGTAAGCAGAGTGGAAAACTTAGTAGTGCTAAGAAGCAACAGAAGTATGTGCAAGAGTTTGGGAAGATGCGTCTACTTGGAAAGGATCAGGGACTCAACTGGGATCAGTCTCAAAGAGCAACATGTCCTCCTTCCTCAATTTTAAGCCTTTGGGCTCTAGAAGTAAAGGGCAAACTTAGAAAGAGGAGGCACTCCTCAGGTTTCAGCTGACTGTTCCAGCCTGGTGAGGTGGCTGTACTGGCTCATGTGATTCTCATAGGGCTACATCAACCTATGTCTTACCTCCTCCTAGCATTTCTTGGCTGACTCCTGCTTTTTTGGAGGGTTTAACTTCTCTCTCAGCTAGAAGGTTAGGCATTGCAAATACCAGTGGGTAATTTTTTTCTTAGCTTTAACCCCAGCCCATTTCATCCCCCTCTTTGCCCTTTGTATATTCTTTTGAAAATATGATCCAGTAGTGTTTATGAATGTGTGTTGTATAAAATTTAGAGATTGATGTTAACAGAATTAAAGGACAAAGCTGTCTTTTTTTGTTGGAATTGGGGGATGGAAGAAGATGGGAGAGCAACTAAAAGCAGGAAATATGGAGAAAGGAGAGACATTGTGGAAAAGAAGAGATATATTGAGGGGAAAAAAAGGGTGAAAAAATGAAGAGAGAATTACTGATGTGCTTCACACCCACACCTCCTCTCCAACTTCACAGTAACAGAGGCAATGTCACTGTCTTTTACCTGACAAGTGCTTTACCAGGGAGTTGTGCCTGGCATCGTGGGAGTGGAAAATTTCTCCCTTTTGCATTTTGAGACTTGGGTGTGCTGCTTTAAGATGCCACTGGTATCTAAGTAATGTTTGTTTATACTGGATATTTTTCTCTGTAGCCTTTGTGGATTGGACTTGTAATATAAACAATATTGTTAGCAGAACTGCAGGTACTCTATTGCTATGTTTATTTTATTAGTTAAAAAACTACCAGAGCCCTAGGACTTCTGAGCACATTTAGAAAATACCAGAGGCAATTTTAAGACTAGCATTAGAAAGAAAGAAAAAAATAAGAATAAAACTAAGACTTGCGTACCTTAGAATCCTAACCGATGTGGTGATTTTTAAAAATTAATGTTTCAGAGACTCTAAATTAGGGTCGTTGGTTTCATCAATTACATTTTTTAAGTTAATATAAAGTACTTTTGTATATAAGTTCTCTTTTCTTAACAGATAATTTAGGTAAAATGGAAGTGTGGCATTTTTTTGTTCCATAGAATGTAAAATTAATGTCAGAATAAGAATTCTTTTGGGAATTTAGGATTTTTTGGGTGCTTCTCAAATCATCTATAATGACTTTTCTTTATAGAAAAGGTAGATTATTCGTTGGTTTTTATGAAAAACACTAAGTTTAAATAGCTAGGTGTGGTGGCGCGGCTGTAGTCCCGCTACTCGGGAGGCTGAGGCACGAGAATTGCTTGAACCTGGGAGGCAGAGGTTGCAGTGAGCCGAGATCGCGCCGCTGCACTCCACACTGGTCCAGAGTGAGATTCCGTCTCAAAACAAAACAAAATTATTGAGCTAATCTTAATGGTAAAAATCTAGATTTGAAGAAATTTTTTTTAAAACAGTTCATTTGTCAAATAGAAAAGTATGATCTTAGCAGGTTTGGTTAGATCCTTATCTGAAATAAAGTAAACTAAAGATGTTTTTCTTGATAAATGCTTGGGAATCACCAGTAAATTGGGGGATAGAAAGCAGGAAAAGGAGCTTTTTTTCTTATTTTTTTTCATTTATCAGTTTCTCCCACTTGTCCATCCTTTCCTATAATCATGGAAATTTTTATTTTTTGCACTGTTCTCCCCATTTGTTTATCCTAGATTGCCACCACAGCAAGGTTTTCTAGAGTTAGGCAGAAAGAGAACCTGGGCCTAGAAGCTAATGGAAGCTATCCCATGCTTTCTCAGACTCTCTTTCCTCCCTAGAGATAAGAGGAGCAAAACAGGAGTTGATGGCTCATTGCTGTTGCTTCTGTGGCTGCCCTGTTTGGTTGACCTAAGCTTTTTTAAAAAACCTCCACTCTTGATGCTTAACTCTACGAATAAAATTAGGGCCAGTCACACTGTATTTTCATCATCAGTTATCCCTAGTGATTCAAATTTAGCACAAACCTGCTGTGAGTACATATTAATTAGGTGAATACAGTAGAATGCAATCATAACATGAGTCTTTTAATAACTATTCTTTGTTTGATTTTTATTTTAGAAGTTTGCAGTTATTTTGTTGAAAATCTAGAAGATCTTTATGTGAGCACCTGAGGTTTGGGTAGCCCCACAACAGTTTAAATCAAACGTTAACTTGCAGTAAAACTCTACTGAAAGTGTCTTTGATTTCGAGGTGCAGAGAGCTGTTTCAAGTTAAGTTGCTATATTAGTCTGTTCTCATACTGCTAATAAAGACATACCTGCAACTGGGCAATTTATTAAAAAAAGAGGTTTAATTGACTCACAATTCCACATGGCTGGGGAGGCCTCACAAAAATGGCGAAAAAGCAAGGGATGTCTTACATGGTGGCAGGCAAGAAGTTTGTGCAGAGGAACTCCTGTTTATAAAACCACCAGCTCTCATGAGACTTACTCACTACCACAAGAGCAGTATGGGGGAAACCACCCCAGTAATTCAATTATCTCCACCAAGTCAAGGTGAGATTTGGGTAGGGACATAGCCAAACCATATCAGCTGCCTATTCTCCTGTGCAGTGACATAAAGATCTGATAACCTGATTTAAAGCTTGGACTCTTAAGATTTTTGTTTTTTTCTTTTTTTGCGCCAGAGTATCTCTGTCGCTCAAGCTGGAGTTCAGTGGCATGAACAGGGCTCATTGCAGCCTCAACCTTCCAGGTTCAAGTGATCCTCCCGCCTCAACCTCCAGAGTATCTGGGGCTACAGGCATGTGCCATCGTGACAGGCTAATATTTTTATTTTATTTTTGTAAAGATGGGTTCTCACTTCTGGGCTCAAGCAATCTTTCTTCAGCCTCCTAAAGTGCTGGGATTATAGGCGTGAGCCACTGTACCCTGCTGTAAAGAATTTCATATCCCTGTTTTCGGTATGCTGTGTCACTGTTTGCCATGGGTAAAGGTATATGAATCTCTTTTATTTTGCTGCTTGCAACCCAGTTCCCATGCCAAACCCAATTTGTATCCAAACACACAATATTGAAGACAAGTTCTTCTATAGAAAGCTTCATAAGCCAGTTACTGACTACTGTGTCTGTAAATATACTCAAACTATTTTGTAGTCTTGCTATTTTAAAAAATGTGTGGGTGTGGGAAGTAATGTTGAATGAATTCAGGGTAATTGGTGGTTCTTTGTATTAGGAAAACTCACACTAGTTAAGGGAAGTCTGTTTTCATGATTTATGTATGTTTAACTTAAAAACAAAATTCTGCCATCCTTCCCTCTCTCCAGTTTGCACTCTACCTCATAAATTCAAGCAATGAAGGAATTTAAATAATAGAATTTTATAACTGAAAGGATTATGGAGAGAATCTGTTAACCCTCTTATTACAGTTGAGAAAATAGATGTCCAGTGGGGTCAAATGAGATCACGTAGTTCGTTTAAAAGCCCAAATAACATTTTAGTAGTTTATATCCATTAGTAAACACTGTTCTATTTAATTTGCCCTAACATGTTCATAATCAGAGTCATAATAAGGAAAAATCACTAATATGTGTGTGGTACTTTCTTGTCACCTCTTGTGGCACCTTAGTCACTTCTCAAAAGAGGTCTGTAAGGTGTCGGTATCCCGGTTTCCATTCAGGGAGAGAACAGGCTATGAGCCTAAGAGACCTGTCTGTGCCAGTCACTATCAAAACAGTCTAATGCTACGAGTTTTCCCACCTTGGCAAAAGCGTTGGCTGGTCTCTGGACAGTTCTTATAGACCACAGGATTGGGCGGAGGGGGAACCACATCTTCTTGTTAGGGCTCTAATCTGTACCAATTATTAACTGTTGTCTCTATTTCATCACTTTTTAAAGGGGAAAAAAAGCAGTTTTTAAAGAGCTGTGAGATTTTAAATTGTTCAAAAGAAGTATGCTGGATAATTATAAGGTGTGTTTTAAAGATCTTATCAACATCTTAAAATTAGCCAGTATATACTGAACATCCACTGTATAAAAGGCACATTATGGGGTACTGCAGTAGGTACAGCAGTGATTGAGACAGAATCCTAGCCTTCAGGGAAGAGGTATATGCAGTGTTCTCTCCTTCCAAAGATTACCTAGATAGAGAACTGTTAATAAGAAATATCTTGGTACCGTCTACATTACTCTTGAGATATAAAATATATTACTTCTTATGTCTAAAATGGGTCAGTTGTTTCTAAAACAATTTGTATTAAAGTATTCACATTAAAAATTGGTAAAATACAGAAAAGTAGAGGTGAAAATCATGAATTTTTAACATGATTATGTCAGTTTCTTTCTTGGAGTTTAACTCGATGGGATAACTGCTAATTTTTTTTATCATTGCATAGCTTTGTAAACTTGTTCTAATGATTATATAATTTCAGCATGGGTTAGTTTCTAAGTATGTCAAAAATCTAGCTTTTTTGTGGTGATTATTGTTGTTTTACACAAAATGATTAATAAAAGACTCGAAACTAACCTTGGCTTTAGAAATGCTTTTTAAAATTTAAAATAATGAATGAGTAGCAAGATTACTTTCTAGTGTTTCCTTAAGGTCACCAAAATCACTTAAGTTGCTTAAAATATTGATGGAAATATCAACTACGAACAGTTGACCTAAATTAGAAATGAGTGTTTAATGGTGATATTTATAAAATATGTATATTTTAAAATGCAGTTTCTATTATAAATTATGTTCCTCTATAATAATTTCTCTTTACACTGAATCTTGTTCAGTTTTTATTGTGCAGATAATTTAATCTTACAGCTTTGATCTTTTTTAAAAAATAAAACAGCTATTTGGAGTATGAATTCAGCCATGTAGTTATTACAATGAAATTCATCTTAAATCTACCTAACATCCCTTTAGAAATAAGACCTATTTCAATAGAAGGGCATTTCTTGGTTAGGGTTGCTCTTCCTGAGAGGAGTCTCCTGGAGCAGGAGCCCCTGGGGAGGAGTGAAATGAGCCAGCAGGTGGTCTAAGGGAGGTGCCAGGGAACTGCTGACAGTGCCTGAAGGAAGGGAGGGAGCAGGATGGGAGTGGGGTGGAAAGTCCCTTATTAGCCTGGGGGCTGGGATACCCTGACTGTCTGGAATCCCCCTCCCTTGCAAGAATGCCAGCCAAAGTAGGAAGGAGGGGCTCCAGCCAGATGGGGGTTCCAGTGCAGGAGGAAGAAAGTAGGGTGACCACAACTAAGAAAGCTATCTGACAAGCTTTGAGATCTCCTATCTGGGGAACCCCAGCATAGATAGTAAATCAGTATTACCTTAGAGGAGAGTTTGGCAAGTGAATATATATGATGAATGAATGAGTGACTGAATGAACTGCTTTATCACCAAAGGATCTGGATATTTGTTTCTACTCTCAAACATTTTTTCATTTGTTAACTTTTTATGCCTAATTTTAAAAGAAAATACAATTTTCATTGAACTGTGATTGACTACTTCATATTTATTGAAACCCACACCTTCCAGTACTCCACACATGATTCAGAAAAGCTTACAATAAAAAAAATCAAAATAGAAAAGTGAGTAACGGATGTGATTTCAATTCTCCAAGCCTGTTGTCCTTATCTGTGATGGTAATGATTATAGATGCCTTATCTTGCTGTGGCAGGAATGAAATGAGATCATGTATAGGCATTATTTATCATACAACAAGTACCTAGTTGAGGTTGTATTAAAATTAAGGCTTTAAACTTGAGTACATACACTTTTGCTGAATTCTCAATTTATTTTTCATTACCATTTTATCAGAGAATGATATTTAAGCGATATTCACTTCTAGAGTAGAAGAGATTTTATTCCTTATAGCTGTAAGCTCTATACTATCCAAGATAATACTTTTTTCCTAGAATTTGAATTATTTAATCTTTCACATTTGCACAATCCATGGTCAATCACTCCCAGTAAATTCTTACAGCATTCGTCCACTTTCATGAGGCAAGGAGTAAGTAGGTCTGTATTTGTATTAATTACAAAGAAATTCAAGGGAAGGCTCATCATTATCATCGGTAGCCGGAAATATAATGAATTAGAAGCCCTTGAATTAGACTAAAAGAGTGTGGATTATGTGTGAAAGATTGAATCAGAGAAGGTAAAGATTAATTTTAAAGGGCAGAATTTTGTACATTTAGGTCACTTCAATTTCAGATCAATTCTATGTATGCTTTCTAGAAAAGATATAAAAGACCACCTAGATTTATTGTCTT
Source organism: Macaca mulatta (assembly GCF_049350105.2). NCBI lineage: Eukaryota > Metazoa > Chordata > Mammalia > Primates > Cercopithecidae > Macaca > Macaca mulatta. The sequence goes on from NC_133409.1 coordinate 114,212,726, forward strand.
TAAGTGTGTTTTTCCAAAGCAACATGACAGAGGATGAATGCCAAAACTATTAATGCAGCTACCCTGGACACTAAGCCCCCAAAGAGATGGAGGATTGGAGGATGTAGAACGTGGGCACTGGGTCCAGTGCTGAGATGGGACATATTCATTCTTAGAGTTTCACTACAAACACTCCAAGAATAGAGGATGAGAAGGTTATGTGGACAGGAGAAGGGTGGAAGAGGGTTGAATGGTTGAGGGTAGCTAAAAAAAATTTTTACACTTTATCTCAGGCTACTCCTAAACTCTCCACCAGAAAGAATTAATCCTGCAAGCACTTAAAACTGATGTGAGGAAGATAATAAAGCCTGTCCAGGGTGCAGACATCCAGATTTGCAATTTAGGGTGGGAAGACTTTAGAGACCTTGTCTAACAGGGCTAAAGAGTATCCTTATGGTTTTAAAGTAGTTACATTGTTTTTTGTAAGCATTTCTAGCGTTATATAAGACAAGTCAGGATCTGATGTATTGAACACAGTTGGATCTTATTCTGCCATGTTTGTTTTTAATTCACAATTTTTAAATGGATTTACTGGTCATATTTCTCAGGTCATGGCAAGATTTTTTAGTCTTAAACTTATTTAGCTCAGTCCTTCTAGATCAATGGTTCTCTGCCCTGGAGGTGTAGCAAAATTGTTTGATAGCTTTTGCAAAATTCACATACCCAGCAGCCTCCCCATCAACTGAATAAGAATTGCAATGTGGATGTGGCAGAGGCAATCCAGGTATGCGGGGTTAGAAGAAGCTGTCCTGGTCATTCTGTTGCCACCCTCTCACTTGGAGAATTGCTGATCCGATGAATTCCTTAACATAACTTTGAAAACACAGTCTTTTGCTCAGAACTTCATGAATAAACATCAAAAGTTCACTAAACAAAGTGTAAAGACCATGAGATCTTAGTTATAAGAGTTCATAAATAGAAAAGCACTTTATTGCCTGTATGTATGTGGGCTCCTCTTTTAGCAAGATATGAGCTAGGTGAAATCTATGTGAAAGCTAAAGCAGATTTATTCCAATCGGATGTCAGATAATTTTGCCAGTTTAACTGAGACTCAGTGTTACTTAAACTACATGCTTATTTTTTTGGTTACTGAGTAGTATTGGTCCCACTTGGATCAGCAATTCTCCAAGTGAGAGGGTGGCAATAGAATTATTTAAGCAATTATTTGTTATTTGAGGCTGTTTGCTTAGTATTTACTTGTCACTGTTTTACATGTTAATTTACAGTTACTTAAAACCAGTAAGATTCCAAGGCAAGTAGGGGACCTGTCACTTTGAGAAAAATTTATGGTAGTAAAAATATTTTTTTTTTAAAAAGTCACTGATACACAATGTCCCCCCAGGGTATAAGCCTTGGTATTTATCTATTTTAATTAAAGAGTACTCTGCCTGTCTAGTCGTGGCTAACTTAAAAGAAGTGGGTATCTTGGTGAGAAGTTCACAAGGTTGGTAGCCATAGCTGAGTTTGGTGGATTGACCCAAGCTCTAGTCAGCAGTGGTATATGAATGCCAAGTAGTAAGAATTTCTGGAATGTAGAATTGCACAGCACTGATAAAGTTTGCTTTGTTCCCCTATGTGACTTGACCCATTGAGAAAACGGGTTCCCTAGGAAGTTTTAATAGTTCAAAGTCCTTAGTTAATAAAGAAAAAGGCCACAACATAATTCAGCTTGTTTTCACCTGCTGACTCAAAGATTAACTTTTTTAACCTTAATGGGATAGAGTTACCCTTTGCTTTGAAAAAGTAATTTATGGAGTTCTTCATATTTGTTAGTTTCAGTAAGCATGATGCTTTTTGTGTGGATTTTATTTTTGTTTCGGGTTTGGTATCACAAACTAGTAAGACTTAATGCAATTTAAGAATCTTACGGTAACTTCATCTAAAAACAAATCTCAGGGAAAGGCACACCCACTTTTCTGTATCAACTTAATCTTTCACTAGACTCAGAATGGTTTTGAATTACTTTAGGAAAGTAGTGACTGATGGAGCTTAACCTTCAGTTTTCCTCATTTATTTTCATAAGAGAATGGGAGTGGAATTCAAAACATTCAAATTTGAAGTTAATGTGCGTCACTGTTGTGAGTGATAGGTTCTGTGTTTTTCCAGTGGGAAACTTTGATCCACATACTGATATATGCCTGTGTTATACCTCGTTATTCTTTTCTGTTTTTCTCCTGATTGTTGCTTACTCTTTCAAAAATCAGCTGACTGTACAAGTCCTCTCTGGGAGCAGACTTTAGAGCAAAAGCGATCCATAAAAGCAGCACGTAAGTCTTTCTTTTTTTTTGTCAGAGTTTATAACTTTTAAAGTAGACCTTTTATATTTTCACTGGTAGTCTAAGCTCACTTAACTGCAGTATTTAATGTTAAATGTATGCTTTATGCTGTTAAGATAATTTAGTTTCTGTGTTTGGTCACTTTTGCTTAAAGGATTTTAATTACATAATGCATGTTGAAGTCATGTTAAGTAACCTGGCCACTTGCCTATTTACTTCTTGTGGCTAACAATAATGAATGAAACCGTTTACATATGTTGTCTTAGTATATCACAAAATTTTATAGGAACTAGAAACTCGGTGATGAGTAATAGACATCCATGAGCCTTCTTGTTTGTTTTGAATTTGAGACATTTTCTAGAATATTGCTGTTTGAATGAGGCTTCAGTAATTTACAGAATCGTTGCCTGCACATCTTAGAAACACTTGCTGGGATTACTTCTTCAGGTTAACCGAACAGAAAGCTAAAGAAGGTATATGGCTGTTGACAGTGAGCGACTGTAAACATCCTCGACTGGAAGCTGTGAAGCCATAGATGGGCTTTCAGTCGGATGTTTGCAGCTGCCTACTGCCTCGGACTTCAAGGGGCTACTTTAGGAGCAATTATCTTGTTTACTAAAACTGAATACCTTGCTATCTCTTTGATACATTTTTACAAAGCTTGAATTAAAATGGTATAAATTAAATCACTTAAAAACCGTCTCTGTACATTTTTAGAGGGCTTCAGCAGGGCATTGAAGAGGTGCTCTGTGTATGCATAGAATTTGCAATGTCAAAAAGAAAGTATTTGTGAGAGAAGTAAGGAAATGTGTTATAGTATTTTTATTATTTTTAAAAGTATAGTAGGGCAATATTTCACAAGCAAATCTATGAAGTGATTTGTCCCGCCCTTTCTGCAGTTTCAAAATAGGTGTTTTTTAGACCCATTCACAAAAAGAATCCATTAATGAAACCAAAATTATTTGGGGGAAAAAAGTAAGGTGAAGGGTTAGTTACTTTCACATTACTTGGATTAAACCCCTTTTATTTCCTTATAGGCTTAGTCTTTAAGTAATAAAGTAGCAGCTCTCAGCTTAATAAAGTGTCTATAAAATAAACAAATGCTGATTCAACTAACTCTGTTATTTGAAAAACCTATTCTTCTTTTAGATGATTAGAATAGTATTTTAGGAATTTATGGATACTGTTTCCATTTGGTTGAACTTTTAACTTAGTTTTATGCAATAACTCATATCTCTTAAAAATAATAAATGCGTCAAATTCTGTCCTAAATATATGAAGACAATTTTAAAATTCAGAATCCTGTGGAAGATTTCTGTGATGGATATAATTTCTAATTTGCCTTTTTTGTAAACACATATTTTTCTTATGATGGATTTGTTTAATATTAAGTATACACATAAGTATAGAAATATTAAGTATACACTTAAATAGAAACTAGACACTTTAAAAAAATATGAAGGTGATATCTTTTGTCCTCTAAAACACAGTATTTTATAAATGTATAGTGTTTCCATTAATGTAAAAGAGTTTCTTTTCCCTGTTTAGTACCCATTGGTGATGATGATAAAGAAGTGATACTAAAACAGTATGATCATACCACTATTTAAAATAGTAGGCATTTATACTAATACCTGGGATGGAGAGAAGTATGTGTTAGAAATGTCTTTAAGTTTCCCTCATACATAAAGCTATCAAGTGAAAAAACTCAATTAGTCATGCTGGGCCATGAGAGGTTCATCAACTGCCACTGAAATGCATGGGGCTTGGGGAGGCCTCTGCCAGGCCCTGGGTCTGGAACTGAGGGTAAACTGGAAACACCTAGAGCAAATAACTTGGCTGTTTTTCTGGGGGCACCCAGCCATATTTCCTAGGTAAATGACTATAGGTTTGAAGAAACGGTTAAACTTTTCCTAAATCTTTGACCTTCACTTTCTTTAGGTTCTCTTCCTGTGTTATTTTATATCCTCTTCCTTACCTTACTGCCCTCTAAATTTTCCATTTTTTCACTCTTATCTGGTCATTTTGTTCATGTAAATAATTAGTTATGGGAACTTTTTAATTTGTAAAAATTACAACACTTTTAAATATTTTAAAATCAACAAATACAAACCTCCATAAGCCATTCTGGGTAGTTTTGAACTTAATACCTAGTATTTCTTATGTCTTGTGCCCCACATTTCCACAGTAATAATGTGAAATACTATTTTTAAATAACGTCGGTAGTCCAGGCACGGTGGCTCATGCCTGTAATCCCAGCAGTTTGGGAGGCTGAGACGGGTGGATCACTTGAGGTCAGGAGTTTGAGACCAACCTGGACAACGTGGTGAAACCCTGTCTCCACTAAAAATACAAAAATTAGCTGGGTGTGGTGGCGCGCACCTGTAATCCCAGCTACTCGGGTGACTGAGAATCACTTGAATCTGGGAGTCAGAGATTGCAGTGAGCCAAGATGGTGCCACTGAACTCCAGCATGGGCGACAGAGTGAGACTACCATCTCGCTCTCTCTCTGTATATATGTATGCATGCACACAGATATATACACACACATATGTATATAAAATAACCTTACTGCTCTCTACATTTTCCACTTTTCAATTTTCAACAGTGTGTTATTTATAATTGAAATAAGATCTGGATGCAATGTTTTATTTTACAAAAAAACATAACTTCTAAAGTTTTCAGTATTATGTTTCTACCACTACGTGCACAAAGTTACCATGCATACACTTAGATAAGATAAACTAATATTTAACATAAATTAGAAACCCTTACTAATTGCTTTCATGTTTTTTTCTTATAATTTTTAAAATCTGACGTATCAGCATAATAAAATATCTATAAACTAAAACATAAAATTCTTAAAATGGACTGTAGGAGGTCAGTTACTGAAAATAAAACGCTGTCAAAATGTGTTAGTTAATTGTTATGTGAGTGTTGCTATAAAGTTAGTAATGTTTAAAAAATAGCACCACACTGAGTAATCATCAAAAGTATTATACATTTAGTTTTTATTCATGATTTGCCAAAATAAAAATTGGCACATGCTTGAAAGGGAGATTTCTAAAGGAAGTTAAGAGCTTCTAAAAGTGTCAGTGGTGATTCATTTAAATGATACTTATTTTTCCTGACCTTAAAACTCTGATTTGAACTTGCACTCCATTTTACAATGATGCTGTCTATAAATATTACACATGTATGAAGCCTTTCCTCTACTACAAAATAACTAAAACCAGACGGGAGGACTGTGGAGACAAGGGAAATGCATTTGAAGGCCGTCCTGCATGGGAATTAGTTACCTAGACCTGAGAAACCCCTTTCTATTCAAATTTCTGTCAGAATTGCTCTGTTTTCTTTTACTAACATTTTAGCTAAATATTGCCATTCAAGGGGAAAACAATCTTTCCTGACCGGTATCGATTTTTGGTAGCTTAATTCAAAGTTGCTAGTTTTTTTTCTGTATCAGAAGAGTAACAGAAAGTTAATTGTTTATCTTAATTTTGGAAGCACCTTACTGAAATTTTAAAGGTGGTGCTTAGTGTACTATGTTAACAATCTCACTAAAATAATAGAGAAGACTTTCTTCATGTGGTTCTGTATCATAAAAAGTATTCTGTAGATATGGAAGATAAATTTGCTAGTGTGTGCTGTAGTTGTTTTTGTGCACTGCCAAATACAGAACGAAGCTGATAAATCATTTGAGATTGAGGGTTTTTATGATTATTATTTTTCCTCCTCATTTTTACACCTCCTAATGGCAAAAAGCCAGTAAATAAAACGCAAAAAAAGTAGCCTCTGAATGTGTTTATTATTAGAAATAATAGTCAATGAATTAAATATTATTTAATAGACTTCTATTGTAATGCACAGAGAAGTGTCTCACTAATGTACACTTCTAAAATCTCAATATGAATGTGATGGGCAAGTTAATGTTGCCAAGCAAGTGATGCTAAATCTGCCTTTCCTAATTTGTATACCTCATTATTATATAACCTTAATAATGCAGTACTTTCAGGGTAGAGGCTTTTTGATGCAAATTAAAACAAAGTAGGTTGGGGATTCATTTAGCACAAACACTAAATGTGAACTTACTGTCCCTACAGACTTCAGTGCCCTGAATGGTTAGAGAAATTAATGAAGGAGCTCCATCGAGTGCCTTTACAACTCTTAGTAATATTAGAATCTTTCCACAGCTCTTATTTCAAAAATGATAACATATTTCAGGATGTGAAATAACATATTAGCAAGTGTGTTGGAAAATATAAAATATTCTACAGTATGATAACATATCATCAGCTTGTTATTCTTCGTGTGTTTCCTTGTAGGGCTGGACTACCATTTCTGAATTTTGGAATTTGGTATTTTTTAGTAAACATTTGAAAAGATGAAATGCTTATACCAATAGTCTTTCAGTGAAGGAAAAGTTATGTAAACGCTGAAGAAATGCATGTAGTTAAATATACAAATAAATATCTTAATGCCATAAAACAGTAGCATTTGTAGTCATAATTCCCACAGTCAGTAAAAATATATTTATTTTCAGGATGTGTGATGTTAATGCAATAAAAACATTGTTGGCCTATTTGAATGAAGATTTATTTGCACTGAGTGTAACCCTGCAGAAATGAGTCAGAGAATTGGTAAAAGTTGCAAATCCAAACATTCAACTTCGAGTGTTCATGTTTTGTGCATAATAGATCTTTCTAAGTGCATATCAAAGAAGTGATTTTGCCAAATTTATTACTCTTTAATCATGTTAGATTAAAATTATCTTTAGAATACAAATCTTTAAATGATGGAATGCCTATCTAGAAAATTTAATTTTCAAACATTTGTTCTTTTTGATGTGCTTTCAGTGGCTTTCTTGGCCATATCAGGTATATAGTTGTCTTTCTGCAATTCTCATTCTACTCTTATACCCCAGTGAATCTATGTTTGGCTTAAAATAAATTGAGATGGTCAGATACTGAGTAAGAAATTAGGAAATCCGCATACTGTTAATTCATAAAAACAATAATGTTCATTGAAATAATTAACTTTTCTGCACTTTAACTTCAGTTTCTGGTTTGATTTTATTGATTTCTTATAATTTGACCTAAAATCTCTGTGTAATAAAAAATAAATCATCATGAGTTATTGGAAATTCTAAAATTTTAAGACTATTTAAAAGATAAAATTCAATTTATGAAAATGCAATTTACTGAAAGGTAATTTCTCTGTTCTTTTTGTATAGAATAGAATCTATTTAGGTTGTTGGTACACATGTAATTGTTATTGAATATGTGTGATATGCTAATAGTGAATTAAAACTACTTTCATTCAGTTTACCACCTGAGACAACAGTAAGACTAGTGCTGGAGAAGTTAAGGTTAAGTTTAGAGTTAGAAAACAAGCTCTCAAGGAATTGTAAGAGCAGTCCCATCCCCTGAATCTCAGGATATGGTAGCTCACTTTGGCTGAAGGAAATTTTAAAGTCCTAGGGTGACTAACACTTTTCTAGCACTGTTGATTTTCTAGATTAGAAAAGAATAAGAGAATACCAATGAAGGCAGGACGATTTTTTTTCTTTATTTTATTTTATTTGTTTATTTATTTTGAGACAAAGTCTCACTCTGTTGCCTAGGCTGGAGTGCAGTGGCGTGATCTCGGCTCACTGCAAGCTCTGCCTCCCGGGTTTAAGCAATTCTCCTGCCTCAGCCTCCTGTGTAGCTGGGAGTACAGGTGTGTGCCACCATACCTGGGTAATTTTTGTATTTTTAGTAGAGATGAGGTTTCACTATGTTGGCCAGACTGGTCTCGAACTCCTGACCTCGTGATCCGCCCACCTTGGCCTCCCAAAGTGCTGGGATTACAGGTGTGAGCCATTGCGCCTGGCTGAGTTTTCTTTTTTTCTTTTGAAGAATGATTAATCTGTATCATAGTTTAAGATATTACTTTAGGGCTAATGTGTGTAAGTACTATATTGCCCCTCTTGTGGAGCTTACTCTAAAGAGGTCTTTGTGATCTGATGTATGCCCTACCTACTGCTGTCCCCCTACACTGACCACTGACTTTCAGTTGTTCAGACAACCTTGTTCTATTCCTTCATGTCTCAAAATCTTTGCCTCATCTTTTCCCTCTGCATAGATTGAATGCTCTTATTTTATTCACTTCTACCTCCAAACACATATACCCATGCATACACATAAACACACATGCATATTAATACTTTAGGTCTCAATCCAACTGTCATTTCCTCAGGGGAACAGTTCCTTCATTCCCTTGTCTTCATGCTATGGTCTCCTTCCTTGTCCTGAGACAGAAGTCATCAGGAGGAGCCAACCATGTGCAATTTTGGGGAAAAAACATTCCAGGGAGGGAACAGCAGGTGCAAATGACCAGAGGTATCAGATCAAGTAAAAATTATGAAGTATTCTGGTACAAAATCAGCAAAACAGAGTCAGAGGTAAGAAAAGGCCAGGAATTGTAAAGCCTTGTAGGTCATAATGACAAGTTTGAAATTTACTAGTAGGCATTAGACTAGTATTTGTTATTATGAAATGGTCTTTAAATGTTGAATTTAGTTTAGTTAAATAGTAGGACTGCTATCATTGTGACTGACCCTACCAGAATGTTAGTAATATTTAAAAAATAAAAAGGTCTCCAGCCTGGACAACAGAGTGAGACCCTTTCTCAAAATAAATAAATAAATAAATAAATAAAAATAAAAAGGTGAACAACCGCTTACTTAATAAATATTGAATACCTGTTTGTATAAAGAATGGTGTTAGGTGCTGAAAGGTGCAACGTTGAAGAAACCTTGATCCCTATGGTTACACATAAGAGTGCAAATATGATGGTATGTGGACCAAAGCCCCAACATTACCTGAAATCAGCTACCCCTCTCTGAAAAAGTTCCACAGGAAATAGATGCTAAGGAGAGGAAAAGAAAACAGAATAACATCTCATTACTAAGTAGGACATCTGCTTCAACCCCACTGTAGAATGCTGATGAGCTACACTGGAATTACTCATTTCACACTCCCGTAACCTAGAGCCCTATATTGGGCAGTTCTTTTTATGACATATGTTGAAGAAGAAAGATTATCTGAGAAGATGGAAGAGAAGCAAAAGTTGGGACCTTTCCAGAACACACCTTCCTGCTTGCTTTTGGGAGGAAGAATGTCCCCATGGAAGTCTGCAAATGGCATAACGACCACGTCTGTGTGTCCTTGAACCTTTAACTTACCCACTGGCCAAGAAAATGTCTGTAAACCTGACCCATCATAGCAGTACTCCTCAGTGTGTGTGTTTGGGATGCGGGTGCAGAGTGGAGAAGGAGTAGGAAGAGGGAGGAGGGCGAGGAAGGGTACTGATGTGCACCTTACTCCCTCTGGATGCCAATACTTGCCTTCAGGCAATTTTTCTTGAGGTGGAGTAGATGTATGTGTGAAATCAGTAGTAATGGCGTATGACGTCCTAAGTAGTGCTAATAATAATGAAACTCTGAATGGCATTTTTTGAGTGTATGCTATGTGCCAGGAACTGTTCTAGGTGCTTTACTTGTGTTAGTCATAATTTAATCCTGACAATAGCTCTGTGAGGTAGGTGTCTTCGTAACTTTACATGTGAGGAAACTGAGGCATAGAAAAGCCAAATTATTTGCTCGAGGTTACTCAGTAAGTGGCAGAGAATCTAAAGTAAAGAATAAGGTGCTGAAGATCACAAAAGAAAGAACACTAAGCTGGAAAAGTTGTGGAAGGCATTTGAGCTCTACTTTCCTCAGGTTGAAAACATGAAGATGGACAAAGTATGTTTGGAGAGAAACGTTTGAGTGCAGGGAGGGTATGTGCCATAGAGATTTCCTGGGCTGGCTAGATTGCTGCCTGATTGGCCCCACAGCAGGTAACAGCAAGCCTGGAAGCAATACAGTCAGGAACTGCTGAGAGATTGTGGAGGTTTTGAAAACGTTGTATAAAAATATCTGTAAGCTTATTGCAAGCTACACTTTTAAATAGCGTTGAATTATAGGTTAAAGTTATTATGCAGACATGTTCTGCTTCCCTTGAAAGCTGGAAAGCAAGGGGCAGCTCTCACTGCATCTGTAAATAGGCTGCTGTCTGTTTTTCTTTCTTTTTGTGGTTGTAAAGAATCATTCATGCCAGCGTAATGAGCTTCAGCAGCTGTTAAATGAAATTATATATTCTGTTCAACTAGGGCCTTCTAATGCTGCCATTGTCTCCTGGCCATCCTGGTGTCTTCTCTAGTACTGAGATACTTCGGAATCACAATGGTCTGAGTTGTTCTTAGTCCAGGAGATTCTGAGGTTTGGGTCAGACTGGGCCTGTAGAGTGAGAAGCTATTTTGGCAAAGGTAGCCATAAAGGGATGTTATTTTTCTGTATCACAGCTGCCCTCTTCAGCAAGGACTATGAGGAATGCTAGAGGGAAACTATTCACAATTTTCTAAAAAGGTTTTTTTAAAACGAAATTATTATTTATCAAGTTATATACAGCATGACTTTTTGTCTTCCAAGTAGAGAACTTAACCAAATTCATAGACAGTTGAGGCTGAGGGTGTTAAATGAGACTTGGCACTTCTTTTGCTTTGTGATGTTTCTTCATTCCACACCTGTCATTCTTGGAGCTTCCTGGTCAGCTCTTGTAGTATAAGTTTGAAGATTTTTAAATCTCAATCTATTACTGCTCTAAATTCAGACTTGAACATTGAGTCTTTTAAAACTATTTCTCTGAGTTAATTGTTTTCCTCTAGTGCATTCTAAAAAATGTCAGCTCCCCATGCACCACCAAGAAATCACTCTTCATTCTGGTACCACCAGGCCCCACTCTGGGTCTCTGATGTGCAGGAGGCTCACCTCTCCTGGACTATGCTGTGTGGGTTCTGTCCCTGTCACTGGTGGTGGGTGGAGTTATATCAAGGCACTTTTTGATGGAAAGGAAGTAATCCTGTTTGGGACTAACTGCACAAGTCTCATTGCCTTGGAGTTATGAAACTCTGTGCTTTTTTATGCACAGAATTTCCCTCTCTCCAAACACCTAATTCTCTCTCCTCCTCCATTGAAAAAAGGTTTATATTTTTCCACAAACATTTCTGCTGTATATTTATGAAAGGAAAACAAAATATTTACTAGGCATTATTTGAATATGTACCAGTTAAAAAAGGTCTGTGGCTTATGGGTTACCATACATAACTACTAAAAGGCAAATCCTGGTGAAGTGTTAATTTAACCAATTAAATTATATTTAAGAGTCTAAATATAAGGGAACCAGAGACTAAGCACAGGAAACATATTTGTATGAGGAGATGTGTACAGATATAAATTCAGTTTTATATATTTTCTATTTCTTTACATCCCTGATTTCTATAGGAACCTTCCATAGATGGCTAGTTTGTTATTTATAAATTTGAGCTGTTTGCACAGTAGATGTTACTTTATGTTATTCTAATTATTCATTACATCTGTCTGCTTTTAAAACTATAGCAATATATACCTGCTCTTATAATCTCTTCACTTTTATATCTGACTTTTGAAAGGAAGTTAATTTCAATGAACAGTGATGAGGAAAATCTCCTTGAAGACTAAAACACTGCAATAAAAAGAGAAAACCATGAGAGATTTCCATATCTTGGTCTCTGTTTATATTACTAAGGAGATGTTAAAAATATCGTTTGGAGACTATCTTATATTCTATAACTAGAGCATAACTATCTGCTGACACATAGGCCACTTCTGAAATATTGCTTAATAACACATTTTCAAATACCCTGGTGCCATCTCAGGCAAATTAATCTCTGAACTAACAAGAGTCTTTTCTGTGCTGCACAGATCTTCTCAGAGATATGTAATAAATGATATGTATTCAAGGACTGCTGCAGTAATAGTATTTATGTAGCTTGGCTAGAAACATTTGCTCTCTTAACAGTGGGCATTTAAGATGAAGACTGTCCCTGGCATTGTGTAGCACAGTAGGAACATTGGCCTGCTGACTAAACAAATATGATTGCCAAAGTGAATTATTAAATTCCAACTGGCCTCACTTGCTAGAGAATTTCACTCCTTTTTCTCCCACACAGCTTCCTACTTTTTATTAAAGGAACAGTTTTCAACTCTTGCAAATAATTGCAGTATTTTGCTAGTCATTACTACAGCAGTTTCCCACTGTTTATATTTTAAAACTAGCACTTGGATTAGTCCCGTTGAAGCAGAACAAATAACTGTGTGTGCATCTGTGTAAATATTTATCAAAAATTGCTTTATTAAAAGTCCCAGTGAACTTTTGTTCTAACTGCTATACCTTGTGTCACTTCTGAGACAATCACATCATCAAGCTGCTGTTACTTTACAAAACATGGGTGACTTCATTTCAGTATTTCCTTCAGAGGACTTATTTGGGAGACTCCCTTCCAATAGAGGAAGTGGGTTGATGAGTGCTGGTGTTCTCATTCCAGATCCTTCACATGTCTGAAAAGCTGCATCCTTTGTAGAAAATAGATCTGTGTGTGTGCCAAAGTACAACCCTGATGTTCATCAGGGCAGTGGGAGGAGGTCATATATTCCTTGTCTGTTTGAGCAGTAATCCTCCCATTTGGCAGGAATTTGAGAGGAAGTATTTAACAATGGAATTTTATAAAATTTAATGTAGCAAAGACTTTTTATATTTGAATGGGTCTAAGGAAGTTTTCTTTTTCTCCCTCCGATAAGTGGAGGGTGTTTAAGGGTAATGGTGTCTATGAATTTGTTGGGAAGATTTGGCTGTTTTATTGGACCTTCTGGAATAATTTGCTTTCATTTTATCATTTCCATGAAAGGTAGTCCTCAGAAGAAAAAAATGTGGTCTCTTAACTTCATACCAATGTTAAATGTTTTGCTTAAGGGGAATTAGTGAGGAAATAACAGTCTCAGGAAGTTTGAAAACTGTGATTTTACTCAACAACCATTGCTCTTTTAATGTCTCCAGCCATGCCAGAAACTATGAAGTTATTTTCTTTCACACATGCACTGTAAGACCTGGTATTTTAGAAAGCTTTAAATATAAGTAGCTTTATCTTGAAAATAAAAATTGTACATAGTAGGGGAAAAGATGTTCTTATCATCATCCCTTGCTTCCAGTCACATGATGTCTCCAGTGGAGTTGCTGACGACACAAATTTCCCTAAGTCTAGCACACCCAGATAGTGTCAAATAGTTGGTTAGCAGTTACTGCAGAAAGTTAGAGGACATCTGAGAAACAAAGGTAGATCCCTTTCTCCAAGAACTACTAGGTTTATAGGTCTAGAATAAAAGAAAGGTTTAGGTCTTCATTAGCCAGTGACCCAGGCCATCATAACACAGAGCAAAAGTTACCTCTCTGTGTTTGAAGTGTTTGAGTGTCTGCTGGGAAACATAAGAAGGAAAAAATAATACCACCAATGTACTTTTATTATATACTTTATTTAGACTTTATTAATTTCTAGTCTTTAAAACAGTAACTTTAAGGAGATTTACTTGGTATAGGATCATCATAACATCATAAATTCTTTCCCTTGGTAGGAGCATTAAATTACTTGGTCCACATCCTTATCAAATGGTAGCCCCACCAATTGGTCATGCAGACGATGTTTGGATATCTTCTGAGTCATATCATTACTGACACCATATTTTATGTATATAAAATTCATTCATTCACTTGATATTTTTTGAGCCCTTACCCACATAAATATATGGCAAATAGCAATGCAGTCTCTTATTTCAAGGAGTTGACAAGTTACAAGAAGACAAAAATGGAGGCAGTGATTGCATGAGAGAACCTGTGGTAGAGGTGCTGTTGAGAGTTTTAGAAGGGGTGGACGGAGAAGGTCTTTTGAGCTTAGTGTGAAAATCAGTTCAAAAAGAAAGATTTGAACATACTGAAACACAGCAGATCCTGGGCCAAGGTATCAATGGAGCAGACAACCCAGAAAGCTACAGAGCATGTGCAGAGGATGGAAGTGTGGAGAGCGGAGCCCTCAGGAAGAGCTGGTGGAATATGCTGCCCAAGTCAGCGCGAGAAGACGACCGCGGAAAGAACCTGCGAACGTGGGGGAATGGGACATCTAAAGGTGGGCAGAGGAAGATGCTGCAAAGAGGCATCAAGGAGGGTGGCTGAAAGGAGCCTCTAGAGGAGGAGGAAGAGGAAAATGAGGCTGGAAATGTGAAGGGAGAAAGACCACAGTATCAACAGCTGTGAAGACCAAGGAATTAGCCTAGAACAGAAGGAGAGGTGTCTTTCCTGTGAAGAAGAAAGGATGAGTGGACGTTAGAATAGATTTCATCTGGGAAGCAGTAATGTAGAGGACAGAATGTACTTCATGAAGTAGGAAGTGAGGTAGGTCACACCTGAAGGGGATGAAAATAGGGAAGAGATGGAGGTTTGGAAAGGCTGCTGCAAGCGTTTAACAGAAACAAAAACATGCTGGCTGTGGAAGAGACTCTGTGCTTCACTGAAGGCCAATTGAGATTAAAGGCCACAAATTTGGGGTGGCATGCATCCACTTGGTGGCATGATTTTTTTTTTCTAGTGTTAAAAGTTCAAACATAGGTGCAAACAGGAAATATATCGTGCACTGGAGACCCCACCTGAAAAGGAAATGTGCCATCGTTGGGTATCTAGTGTACCATACCTGTAAAGAATAACATGATGCTGGTATTTTGGTAAAGTATACAAATTATACACCTGCCTTATCTAGAAGCAGCAGCAGCCCTTCCCTCCTCCGCTGTCTCCACTACATCCTCCCATCAGCATTCCAAAGTCTTTGGTTGTGCCATGACCTCAGAGTAATCAAAGCCCACAAATCTGGCTTGGCTCTGTAGTTAGGGGATATCTCATCTCTCTGACCTCTTAGGCTCATTTCCTTCTTTTCTTAGGCTTTACAGATGGACCTGTACACTTCAATGCTTAATTATGTACAGTAATGCCTGATTTATTTGACCCCATTCGGGAATGAGCTAATCCCCACAATTAAATTTTTCAGATACATGAATTATATTTCATTTAAAACTAAAACAACTAACCAAACCAAAAAGACAGTTTCTAAAATGTATTTCTATTACTTGATTTCTCTAAAGAGAGTAATGGACCTTATTTACAGCAGATTATTGATGACTTAAGGCCATGGTGCCAAACATCAGTTAATGGGCTACACCTGTTGAGTATAATGAACCCTCTGGTTTTTGTTTTTTTTTTGTTTTTGGTCGAGGTTGGGGGACTTGGGCTTTGGGAATTCTGAAGGCTCATTGCCTTGATAGTTGAGACTGTCAAATCGTGTCTTTTATTACATTGTTCTGTAATTGCTAATCTTCCTATGACTAAATAGTACCTTAAAAGCAAGGATTATGCCTGATTCTCCTCTATTCCCCACTTTTCTGTTGCTGCTTAGAACAATGCCAGTAGAAGTTCCATAAATACTTGGTTGATTTCTAAAGATAGCACAGTTCTCTTAATGTTGGCTAAAACCACATTAGCTTTTTTTGTGCGTTTTTTTTGTTTTGTTTTTTTTTGGTTTTGGCAGACATCTGTGTTACTCAGGTTGGCCTTAGTGTCACAACTCCTTCCTTTCTCACATGAATTGCTGTTTTGCCCCAGTTGGTGCTTTTTTCGCCTGTTACCGGAATTGAAGTAGGTATTTACATTTATCCCTAAGACTTCACAAGAGCTGCCACTGTCACTTTTCCCCCCATAGGAAATTTCTTAGAAATGCTGCCTATAAATTAGTTTTAGCCCATTGTGCTAATCTGTCATAGATTTTTGGGGGGTTCTTGATTCACTCTTCCAAAATATGCACTGCCTTCTTTAATGTCAAATTTGGAAAACCTTATTTTCCTCTAGTTTAAGATAGTAATATAAATTAAAATATTGTATAGAAAATGTCCAAGGAAGTTCACAGCTGTAAAGACTGATTCTCAACACTCTCCTCCAGCTTTATAATCTATAGATCATCAATTCCTTCAGTTCCTTTTTTATTTTTTATTTTTTCTCGAGGCAGAGTCTTCCTCTGTCACCCAATCTGGAGTGCAATGGCACAATCTTGGCTCACTGCAACCTCCACCTTCCGGGTTCAAGCAATTCTCCTGTCTCAGCCTCCTGAGTAGCTAGGATTACAGATGCACGCCACCATGCTCGGCTAATTTTTTGTATTTTTTTTTTAGTGGAGATGGGGTTTCACCATACTGGCCAGGCTGATCTCAAACTCCTGACCTCGTGATCCACCGGCCTCGGCCTTCCAAAGTGCTGGGATTACAGGCGTGAGCCACCATGCCCGGCCCATCAGTTCCAGGGAGATTGTGAAATCTCCCTGGCTGTATTCGGATTCAGACTAAATTTCCCCACGTGGACATCTTGAGAGACTTAGTCATATAGACTTTGCCTAATACATTTTCTCTTTCTGCCCATCTAGTAATCAGATAAAAAGGGGAGGAAATAAAAATTAACACTCATGTTAAATAAACATCTGCCCACCTTCTCTCCTAACTTCTCGGAAAAGATAACCGATAATTGCTGATCCAAGACAGAGGGTTTCAGACATTTGTTTATTCACTTAATAAATATGTATTAAGTTGTTACTCTGAACCAGACCCTATACTGAGAGTTTAGGATACAGCTGTGAACTAGTTAGATGTAGCCCCAGAAATGGCCGTTACTGCCTGGCTCTCAGAGAGACTGAAGGGTTGGGTGAGATTGTAAAGCAGCTTATTGTGAGTAAGTGGTACACAGACTAGAGCTGGGAAATAGCATGTGCAGAAGTGGAAGCTTTTCAAGTTCCTGAGATTTTAAAATCAAATTCAATGTTGAGGTCTAGATGGATTGGGAAACTAGTTGAACTATGTAACAGATAACCCCTAAGAAACTGAAGTTTGGAGTATCTTGTTTCCTAAAACATTTAGTACTAATAGACTTTTCAGGCCAGTAATTCAAGCACATACTAGCAAGAGCTTCTTTCACATAACTGGTTAACATGCTATAAAAATGGCACTGTCATCTGAAGTAAATGTCTTTGAATTTACAACTGCAATATCAGAATTTGGACTCTTTTGCCACAGAGGGAAGAGGAAGCCCAGGAGAACAATGAATCCGTTTTTTTTTTCCTACATTGCCTACATTTAACATTTTTTTTTTTTTTTTGAGACGGAGTCTCGCTCTATCGCCCAGGCTGGAGTGCAGTGGCCGGATCTCAGCTCACTGCAAGCTCCGCCTCCTGGGTTTACGCCATTCTCCTGCCTCAGCCTCCCGAGTAGCTGGGACTACAGGTGCCCACCACCTCGCCTGGCTAGTTTTTTTTTGTATTTTTTTTAGTAGAGACGGGGTTTCAACGTGTTAGCCAGGATGGTCTCGATCGCCTGACTTCGTGATCCGCCCGTCTCGGCCTCCCAAAGTGCTGGGATTACAGGCTTGAGCCACCGCGCCCGGCCCATTTAATATTCTTTTAGAGAATTTTCAAAGAACTGCTTATGCAATACCTATCTCCCAGTGTTTATACAGAGGGAGAAATTAATCATTTTTAGAAAGTCCTTTATTTGGGTACGTATTATACCTAGGCTGACTCTTATACTGATTTTCTAAGTTAATCATATCCTATGCACATATCTCAAAAAGGCTGAGGGTGAAGAAACAAGATCATCAGCCCAAGACCCCTATTTAACCCTAACTGGGTTCCTTTTCCTATTTTCCAGTGCTTATCCCTGTATCTAAAGTTGAGTAGCCCCACTAGGAAAGACTGGGAGAGAGGAATATTTAATCACCCCTTGGAGCTTGCTCCCTGCAGGAGCCTACTTCTAGGTACTCAGCTTCCCTTCCACTCTCTAGGGATCCTGTAGACCACAGTGTTTGTGCTCAAACACAGAAGCTTCATGTGAGAAAAAAGTTTCCTTTTCTCCACTGATATATTCTTCCTCTTTTTCTTTATATGATTTCCTGCTGGTCTCTTTAATCCCCAGGCTTCTTTCAAACTCCTGTTTCTCTATATAGTAGCTTCCTG
The DNA here is from genome assembly GCF_049350105.2 of Macaca mulatta. Taxonomy (NCBI): domain Eukaryota; kingdom Metazoa; phylum Chordata; class Mammalia; order Primates; family Cercopithecidae; genus Macaca; species Macaca mulatta. The sequence goes on from NC_133409.1 coordinate 114,231,032, forward strand.
TACAAATGTATGTCACATTTATATGTGGAAACTTGCCTAAATAAAATTAGGCAGATGTGTGCTGCCAGATATACACATATGACTCACCCCCTCACCCCCACTTGCTTCATTTAGTTTCCTGGACAGATACCACTTTACTAAGAAAGGCCTTACCTGACCACCACCTCCATCTAAAATAGCTCTCCTTCAGACTGATCATTTAGCTTACTGCACTTCCCCTTGCAGCAGTTGTCACCACCTGTGAAATTATATAATATCTTAATTAATTGTATTTGACTCCATGAATGCCAGGATATCACGGACTCACTGCTGAGTCTCTATAGCCGAGAACAGTGCTGGTACATAGTAAGCCTTTAAATTCTTTTACACAAAGAAGAACCTATTAAATTTTGTCAGTTAAGAAACTTGAGGTTTATCTTAATGACAGAGTTGCTATTATCACCACCATCTGTTTTAAAGTTGAGTATACTAAAATTCATAGCCTGCTCAAGGTCACACAAGTAGTTAAGTGGAGCCAAGATTCAAACATAGATCTCCTGACTCCATTCATATGACCCTATAAACTATCTCAAAAAAAAAGATACATTAATATAAATATTTATTGATATGTCTTTGTAGAGAAAGCATAATAAGCATAAAGGCCAATGTGTTAAACTTTATCACAAGCAACCCTATTGGAATATGTCAACTTATCAGAATGAATAAGGCCAGAATATCAAGTATAAATGAAGCCTGTAGTTAACTGAAAGTTGCATATCAATCAGGCACTCCAGTTTCTCTCCTCAAACTCCAAATATTCAATGAGTAAGATAAGAAATGGCTAATTTGATTTTACTTTTCATTTTTTTGACCTAATTCTGAGGTGACTACTCACTGCTAAAGATTTAACTAATGTTGCTTAATTTTTTATCCCTCTGGGGAGACAGAAGAGATGATTGGGAAACACATGTTTGAAGTTTGTAAGTTCTGCTGCTTTCAACCCCACAGATGTCTCTTACTGCCCACTTGGGCCCTGGTGATTAAGCAACTAGATTTGGAGCCAGTCAGGCTTTTGTTTAGACATTTTAACTTTTTCTTGCTCTCCTTGCAAACTCCTCAGCCTTCAGACTGGTTGGAAAGTAAATGTACAATTTTACATAAATTTTCAGGTAAAAGGATTTCAGCTTTTTCTCAAAGATTTTTTGTTTGGGAGGAGGCAGATTAGACTGAATTCAGAGTCTTGATTTTGCAAAGGTAACAAAAGACATGTTCTTTTATAAGACTTTTCATCATAAGTTTATTTTATTCAACAAGCAAAATTTAATATAATGGAATAAAGATCTGTGATAAATCTGATCTGTGTGGATAATCACAATTAGAAAGACTTAAAGATTAAGTATCGAAACAAACTAAAATATTTTAATACTAATTTGTAAAAAATTCAGCACATTTTTCTTCTTTGCTTAATTCTACTGGGTCCTGTTTTTCATCAAAACATTCTGTCATGTTAGTATACAATAGCCAAAAAAAAAAAAAAAAAAAAAGCTGCACAAGGGAGCCACCCTCAGTGCTGCTGAAAAGAAATCATTGTCAGAAGTTGTATTAGAATATAAGGAGTCTCTTATTCAGGTTTCCCTGAATATAATCAGCTACCTGAGAAACTTTTACATTCTTGCTCCTATTTTAAAAGCAAAGTCAGTTATTGTGTGGCAAGCCAACATCTTTGGTTTGATCTACCTAAAAAGAGCGTTACATCCATTATCTAAGTCTCATCATTGTGAGACTAGATGCTGTCCTCTCCTTTGTCTTAAAAATTGTTGAAACGTTGGGAAAACCATAACAAAAATTCGTCCACAAAAATGATTCACAATCTTACTATTCAAAGCCAAATATTTTAGTTTTTGCCTGTTACCTTCCAATACCTGTCCATTTTTGTGCAAATGTAATCATGTGGGTATGCTGAAAGTAGTAGTATGTGCTTTTTTAAAAAATGTATACTACACATAGATATCATATTAATCACTTAAATTACTGTATTATATCCACATACCACATTGTATCAAATTACTGTTAAAATTGTTTTCATTTTGATGACTAATACTCCCATATAGTATTTTGGTTGCTGTCACTTTATTTCCTTATGATAAATTACCTTAAGCAATGTCACCAAGTCAAAAGCAGTGAAGCTAATAAAATTCTTTGTACTGCAGCCATGCCTACATTGTCTATATTATATATTAAATGTTGCTAATGTAGTAGTTGCAAAACGCTAACTCAAAAAAATTCATCGGCTTGAATTTTTAATTACAAAAAAGTAGTTACCTCTATATTTTATTTGAATTTCTTCTTCAGAGATATATCTCTGAAATGAAGCAGAGATTCTTGATTTCGTTTTTGCATATTGAAATGTTGATAGGCAAGGATTGATAAAGACATTACATGACCCCCAGAGAATTAACTTGAAATCCTATATAGTTCCCCATGAAGTTGTAAGAGGCTGTAGAATATTCAGATACATCTGAGCCTTGTGTACTTTTAAAATATCAATCAATATTAATATCAAGCTTTTAGAACCAAAATGTACTTCCTTTCATTTATACTTTCTCTGTGTTGTGCATGTTTACATAGATGCTTAAAAAAGTAAATCTGAGTATAGATCTAACTCTTGGGTGAGTTTGAGCAAGTTTAAGTGTCAGCTTCCTCTTCTGTGTGGAGTTATTTGCGGCGTTATGATAATTAGCACTTAGCGCAGTGCTTGGAACGTGGAAATCACTGAAAAATGTTAGCTATTAATATTATGAAAGCCTGATTAATCATTAATCCAGAACTGTTTTAGCATGTGGTTTATTCAGGTAATTCAATGGAAGAACTATTTTTACATTTTAATTAGTACATTTTCTTTTTCTAACTATTTGGAGAATTTATAATACTCAGTTTTAACAGTAATTGATGGAATTACAGCTGTAAACATGTTGTACCAGCTGTGTTTTCTGAAGCAAATCTAAGTGATAAAAGCATGTTGTCATCATCACCAAGTACATATAATCCTTACCCACATGGAGGAGTGTGCAGTTGGTAGTATAATGTGGTAAACATGATTATTGCCCATTATGACCTTATAAACCTATAAGGCAACACAATGACCAAGATAGAGGCAGTTGCTATTTCACAAGTCAACAATGGATGATTGTAGGAGACTCCACTTTTAATGGGAAGCAAACTATCATAATGGAAAATAGCCAGATAGATTAAAGCTTAAGCCATTGAGGTTGAGTGGCATACCTCTTATGGATAGCATATAGTTGTGCCTGGCTTTTATATACAGCTTGACCCCAACAGGCCTTTTCATTAGAGTGTTTAGTCCACTTACATTTACTGTAATTAGTGATCTAGTTGAATTTAGTTCTGCCACTTTACTGTTTGTTTTCTATTTTTCTCATGTATTGCTTATTCCTCAGTCCTTCCTTTCCTGATTTCTTTTGTGTTAAACGTTATTTTACCATTTTAATTCTGTTGTCTTTTTAAAGCTACGTTTCTTTGCATTCTTCTTATCATGATTACTATAGGGACTATAATATGCTTATTTAATTTATCACAATGAAAACTGTTTATGAATTAACTTTGGTTTTACATATATAAATCTTGCAACACTAAAGTTCTGCTTACCTCCTCTCTATCCTTTGGTGCTATTATTGCCATATACATTACATCTATATTTTTTAAAACACAAAATGTATTGCTACAGGTTTGTCTTCAAGAAACTAAGAAAAGTGTGAAAAGGATGTTAAAATATCTGGGTAGTTATTAAATCTCTAAAATGAATTTTATAATTTGTTTTTATAATTTTATTAGTTAGAATTTTCAATTGTTATTTTTTATATCTTTAAGAAGTGAACCCAGTATAGAGTGTAGAACAAGAAAAGTGTCAGGCAGTCAGCTGGACTCACTCACTTGTTCCAGTCAAATGACAAGTCTGTTTCAGTCAAATGACAGATCACCATAATCATATGGACCTTCAGGTTTTCCCACCAATATGAAATCCTTGACCCATAAATATCTACTTACTGTATTATAAATCATGTAGCATTCATTAATCACTATTTACAGGTTTTTTAAAAATAAGGCCTGTGCCTTTTCTCATCTGTTTAGAATATTCAGTTTAGTAACTGTATGGCAACATAAGTTACTGACATGGAAAGCCTTGTAAGACAGTACTCATTTACTTACGATGTGTAGTTTTCGCATTTCTTTACAATTGAATGGAAAAATTACCAGCAGTGCTTTGGGTTATAGTGACACCTGGTGGTGTGGTTTGAGGTTTTAAAAAATTCTTTTTAAATTTGTTACTGTTTTTTTCTAGAACATTTTTTGTAAGGAATCATTTTATCAACTAGGATGATAAGAGGCCTTTCCCATCCTGGTTGCACATCACTTTCTATAACAGACGACTTGGGCCAGAAGCCCTGATGGAGAAAGCAGACAGCGTCCCTTACATTTCCACCTTTGGCTTGAGAAAAAGATCTGTATACTAAATACAAAAAAAAAAAAAAAAATGAAGTTAGGCTGGAAGAAGAAAGACATTGTTACGTGGTAAAATTGGAAAGATTCATACCAACAGTCTGGGATAAAGCAGGGGTCCCAAGCCCCCGGGCCATGGAACTGGACTGGTCCAGGGCCTGTTAAGAACTGGACTGCATAGCAGGAGGTGAGTGGTGGGAAGTGAGCATCACAGCCTGAGCTCCGCCTCCTGTCAGATCAGTGGCGGCATTACATTCCCATAGGAGTGCCAACCCTATTGTGAACTACACATGTGAGGGATCTAGGTTGCCCGCTCCTTAAGAGAATGTAACTAATGCTTGATGATCTGAGGTGGAACAGTTTCATCCTGAAACCATACCCTCACCACGCCCCCACATCCATGAAAAAATCGTTTTCCATGAAACTGGTCCCTGCTGCCAAAAAGGTTGGGAACTGGTGGTGTAAAGTACGTCTGATGGTGTATACTTACTGAGAATGTACCTTTATACCCTGTAAGATACCATAATGTTTTATCATTTTATAAAAGCTGAGGCTCAGAGAGGGTTCTAAGAGTACTCAGGGTCACAAAGTTAATCAACTTGATTAACTAGGGAAGCTAGAATTTCAGGTGAACCCTATCTTTAATTTGGATCAAGAGAGAATTTAAATTTAAATGATGAGATGTAATTTTCAAATTTGTATACATGTTGCATGAGTACATTCTCTTTTTAAAATATTAATATTGCTAATAAGGTTGAAATCTTCTTTGATACCCAAGTTCTAGTCCTAACCCCTCCTCTTTTCTACAATGATAACTCACACTATCATTTTGGTGGGTAGCTTTCCAAATACCCCTCCCTGTCACACACACACATACACATATACTGTGTTAAATACAGAGATGGGTGGCCACTTACCTGTGTTTTTGATACATAATGGATAGTATTTGGTCAAAGTAGCTTTTATACTGGTAAAACCTCGTCACTGGAAGAATAAGGCCTCATCAAAATCTGAACTCATACCACTAAGTATTATTATAATTATTTGATATTCTATAGCAGTAACAGTTATTTCCAAAGATATTCCAATATGCCTCTAGTAAATATTCTAGATTTAATTAAAATATTGGCAGGACTACCATTTTCCAGATTACATTAAAAAGCAGTTATTAGCATATGCAGATTAAGTTTTTAAATGACTATTCAATTCAGTGACACTGGCTAGAATATCTTCTCTTTTGTCACAGTGTCAAAAATCCCATCACCATCGCTGTAAACTAAAATTAGCTAACTTTTAAACAAAAACCCACAATTATTTATTGTAACCCGTTCTGTAGTTTGTAACCTTGCTCATAGATATATTGGGGAAAGGACTCCAAAAATTATCTGTAAGAAAATCTTGTTTTTTTATTTAAATCACTTTCATTGGAAATCCAACTGTAAACTCATATTGTTAAAAAAGTTCCCATAATTTTTTTTTGAAATTTGCACACTTAAAATGAAACTAATATTGATAGGCAGTTTAAAAATAAATTCATATATATATTTGAATATATATATATGAATTTCATATATATATATGAATTCATCAGGAGAAGGTTGTCTTTTTTTCTTCTGGCCATACCAATGTAATGAAATAGTAAGTGTGAAAAAGAAAAAAAAAATACAGGAATCAAGAACCCAAAGAATTTTTAAGGAAACCATGATTAAATAGGTTATATCAGACTGACTGATCTCCTAACTTTTTTTGTTTCTGCCCACACCATTCTATAGAAAGAGGACATGGAATTCCAGCTATTCCCTCTGCTATGGAATTTACTAAATTTTAAATTTAAATAGGTTAATTTAAGCTACATTGATAACTTGAGACAGAATCTCATCAAGCACAGATTAAAAGTACCACACTTTGAGGTCAGAGTGGAGAGAGCTTTTCCCTTGAGATGCACATGAGAAGGTTAATTAACGAGGAAGTGGACTTTCTCAGAGCAAAGGGTATTTTCATAAAACCATGGAATTTTTGTGTTGGCTAAATCTCCATACATTTTATGAACATACTCTGTTCTTTTATCTACTGTAAAGTCACATTACTGTTGATTTTCCACATATGTTAACTGTAGTGAGTTACCCTATGCTGTAGTTTTCCTTTAGGGTCCAGGGTAAATAAAAACAAACTAGTATAAGAACCTTTAGTTACTGTAAGTGAAGGAGACTTAAAATAGGGTGTGTACTGTTAAATTTTCATTATTATTTTCTCATAGTTTTTCCTTGGAAATTTCCATGTATTCCTTAAGGGTGTGTTTGTCACATATGGGAGGTTTGGATCTTGCTTTCAACTAGGGAATGATAATTTTCCATTAAATGTTCATCCCATATACTGGGCAAGCTGGAAGATGAAATGGCAAATGTTAGACTAGGCAAGGGAAGGGAGCACGTGGCAAAGTCACTTGTGGAGATATGCCCATATAATAAGATGCAAAGAAGCATCCTCACTAGGGAATTTTCCTTCCATCTCTAAAATCCACCATCGTAGGAGACCTGGAGCCTGACTTTAAGAATTAATAAAATCTTGGCAGGGCATGGTAGCTCACGCCTGTAATCCTAGCACTTTGGGAGGCCAAGGCAGGTGGATCACAACGTCAGAAGATCGAGACCATCCTGGCTAACATGGTGAAATCCCATTTCTACTAAAAATACAAAAAGTTAGTCGGGCGTGGTGGCGGGCGTCTGTCTGTAGTCCCAGCTACTCGGGAGACTGAGGCAGGAGAATGGCATGAACCCGGGAGGCAGAGCTTGCAGTGAGCCGAGATCACGCCACTGCACTCCAGCCTGGGTGACAGAGCGAGACTCCATCTCAAAAAAAAAAAAAAGATTTAGTAAAGCCCATTACTGGGCAGGGCATGAGCTGCAGTAAATCCTTGTATACAAAATACATTAAGCTTCAAATCTGGGAGCAGTGATTTTTCTCCAGTGAATCATTCATGGCTGTAAAGCTGCTACATTTTAATTTTAAAAATGTAAGTTTTTAAATTAAAAACTTTACATACTGTAAAGTTACTACATTTTAATTTAAAAAATGAACCTTGGGAGTTGGAAAAAGCCACTGTGTATCCTGAAAAGTGATGTGTACTACTGCAGAATATTTTTTTAATTAATGGATAAGTAAGATTTTTTTGATACAGAATGTGACAAATTTGATCAAATAAAACCTACATTTGAAATAAATATATTTTCATTCAGAACTGGAAATGATCAAATGCTAGTTTATTGGAGATTGGTTTTATGTGACTAAAATGCCTATTACAGCAGAAGCCTTACTGAAGCAAGAGTAGATTTCATGTTACAAAAGGAACTTTTCAGACTTGACTTTAAGAAGTTAAAATCATTTTATGTAGCTGAAATTATTTTAGTGACTGTTTAATAAGGTGTGGTTCTTTCCATGTAGAACATTTTAAGCGCTTACATGATTATTCAGTATTGATACCCACATTTTATGACCATTTTCTTTCGTTCTTGTATATTTTTAAAGTGTTTACATAGATTTCTTCTCTGCATTTACTGTGTATCCTGGTTTTTCTTCACTTTCTAATCCATCATGAAAATAAAATTTTAAAATCAGGCTACCTTCATAAAAGGTTAACTTTCCAGGAGTTAATGACATCATTTAAGAAGAGATTGCCTTCTCTTCTTAGCTATGAGTTCCTTAGAAAAGTAAAACAGCCTAACCTTGAATTTTGGGGGAATAAAAACAAAGTTTTAGAAACTGGTAAATATTTTTTATTTAGAGATTTTTAAAACCTGAATAATCATCTTAACATTGTTAACACATTGTCAGGTGGTAGATGGCATCATTCATTCATTCATTCATTCATTCATTCATTCATCAAACCTTCACTGAGAACCTCCTTTAGTACCAAACAAACCCTGGATGCATGTTGTGAATTTCTTCTGATGAAATGAAGTTAAGTTAGGTGAAACGTGGTGTTTCTTCCCTAGTAGAGAGATAGATAAACAAATAATTGTAATAAAGTATCAGTTCTGTGATCTAGGCCTATGCAGTTATGTGACCTAGGCACAGTATAATGGTGGTAAAAGGACAAAATGAACAATTCTTCCTCAGGTTGGGGGAGGGGTGTGGGTGTTAAGGATGGTGATGACCAGAGAGGATTCAGAAGAGAGAATAGTTGATTTGGGATTTGAAGACTGTATGAGCACTTGCCAGGTAGAGGGGTAAGCAGAAGTGCAGAAACAGAATAAAGAAGAGGTTTGTGTGATTTAGTTCTTCAAAGTGTTTTCACCCTTTCAGTTGTGACAGAATTCAGTATTCACTGACCATGGGGTCATAAACTTTGTAGCCCAGCCCATTCAAGTTATCATTCTCAGGGTTCTTTCTTTCTCCACTTCTCTTCCTATTCTTTCCCTCGTGCATGAAAGGCCTTATCAAGCCCAAGCCAGGCTTGTGAATTACCCATTACTTCTCCATCTCTACAGTCCCTCTCCCCTCAACTACTTACTCACTGAATTCTGCTGTTCTTGTCTTTATAATTTCTCATATTCATTTTCTCTGTGTTCCTACTGCCTCTTCCCTAATTAAGGCTCCCATGCTCTCCCTTACATGTGATTCACTCTCCCTACAGTGATTCTTTTCCTGTTTTCCTTACATGCCACCTTAAAGCTAGAGTAAATTCTCTAAAGTATAGACACGGTCATCCCACTTACCTGCTTACTATCTTTCACTCGTACCCATCGTTTGGAGATAATGCCCAAACCCTTTAGCCTGGCACATAAGGACTCCCATCTTTACCTTGCGCCTCTCCCCTTACCCTTCACCCACATGCATCTTTGACTCCACCTCTGCTGAATTCTTAAAGGCTTCAGCATACATTACTTTGTCTTTCTCTATCGTATGACTGTTCTTTCTGGTACACTTTAAGCTAGACTATCTTCTTCACTGCCCATCCCTTCCAAATCCCCATTAGCACCATCTTCACCTAGCTAATCTTATTTGGTCTTCAACACTCAGCCTGGCTATCAGCCAACTCAGAAGTGTCTTTTGATCCATCATAACACTTGTAATTATTGGTGTATGTGTGTATCTTGCAAATTAAGCTGTGTCTTTCTCAAAGGTAGGGATGATACCCTTCATTTCTTATCACCTAGAATTTAAAACATTGCTGATATGTGGCAGGCACTCACAAATGTTTGTTGAATGAATGAATGAATGAATGAAATGAATAATGTTCTGTAACAGTTTGGAATTATATGCCACTTGGGTTTATAGTGTGGTCTCTTACTATGTAGGGTTGCTCTGTGATATATAGTAATGACGACTTTCTTCTTCACTCAAGTATTTTGTGTACCTTAGACCAGTTTAGCAAATGAAGTCCAAGAACTGTTTGAATAAGTCATTCTTAGAAAATAACTTTAGGAAGCAACTGACTCCATTCATGTGTATTTGCCTCTAATTGCAGGTTCACTTCTGTCCAAATATGAATTTTTAAAATAACTTTAGCATTATATCAGCAATTTGCAATACACCATTTTTATGCATGTAAGTTGTATTCTAACATTTACTTTTTGCTTATTTGATTGAATTTGTCACTATGTAACCCATCATTAAAATAACTAACTTTCAGTAATTAAACTGTTGAATGATCTTCTGTTTAGCCAGGCACAGGTTAGCCATTATTCTCAGTTCTGTGCAGGAGTGAGCTGAAACAAAGTTGTATCGCCCAGAGAGTGAGAAGCTGCATTTCATTGTCTCCCCACAGTCAGAAAGGGAATATGTACTGTTTAAGGAAGGAGGTTGGTGAATATTTTGAGACCCTTTTGGGAAAGCATAGAATATTGAAAATCCAAAATTCACCAAATCTGTGAGTGTGCAAGCCCAAAGCTAGAGACCTTAGGAATATCTTAGCATGTGCCAAACAGGAAGAAAACAAGAAGTGAGCAGGCAGCACTAAGTGTCATATAGCCTCCCCACCCACCCTTCCAACCCTACTCCTAAAAGAGCCATAATTTAGTCCCAAGTATACTTTTCTGATCTTTTCCTGTGACATATTATGGTATCTTCAAATGGTACTGGGTTTCCTGAGGCTTGTGCTGCTGACTGCCAACCCCGCCCTAGAGCGCACTGAGCGACAGATACTGTAAACATCCTACACTCTCAGCTGTGGAAAGTAAGAAAGCTGGGAGAAGGCTGTTTACTCTCTCTGCCTTGGAAGTCAACTAAAGAGAAATGGATTTTGAATATTTCTGCATGTCTTAGAATTGAACCTATCCTGTGTTTGTTTCTGAGGTCAACTGTAAAAGGAAAAAGGTGAATTGACTAAGTCATCCAAAGAAATGTAAGAAAATCTATAGTATCAGTTATCTTTGAACTGTTCCACTTAGTTTAAAAAGAAAAAAAAAAGATTACCAAATACCTGAGTGATAAAAGTTCTTGTAACTTGTATGAGGCTACATTTTGTGAGTTGCTGCAGCCTGATCTGTAAAAGCAACACAACATTACCTATATGTTAAGCTAAACATTCCTCCTTTAACTTGAGAACATTCCACACTTAAGTCTGCTTTTCTTGAAGCAAAAATTCTGGTGTCCTTGGACTTGCTATTTTATTAGGGATCAAAGGCACCTTGAAGCCCCATGCTTTAGGAATGGTAATGGTAAACAATATTAGTAAGGTCTGCTCTTTAAAGCTAGAATACAGTTACACATTTCAGGAAAAGATAGAATTGTTGGGGGACGGGAAAGGAAGGAAAATGTAGAGGTGGGGGATGGGATGCAAGAAGATAATTTTAAGAAAAATCTACAGAACTTAACTCATAAGTTCGGCCTTAACCAGAAAAACTCTTTCTTGTAAATCATTTAAATCAAAGGTCTATTAAACATCTAATCTAGAATGTAAGTTGCCTAAAATTTGAATCCATAGCTGTTTTATTGAAAATTAATATGAAATAAGCCTTCTTGTTAAAGAGAATATTTAAATAAGGCATATTTTTATATAACAAGCCCTTAAGAACTTAAATAATTAACGCTTACCTTAAAAATTAAACAAATTGAACAAAATTACTATAGTCTTGGCATATCAGCATATACCAGTCATTTAAACTAAAAAACACTCTACTACTTTAGAAGTATTAGAGGAGCTTTTAATTTTACCTCTTCACTGAATGTAGAGCCTAATACAATAGGAGCAATTGTTTCATATGAGTTTATAGAAAAAAAGTTTAAATACAATGAGTTTAGCATGTGATTTCAGGGAAGTATTTGAACAAGCTGGCCTTGAAGCAGTGGTAGACACTGTTGAAGTGCTTGCTGAGCAACTCCAGCTTGATTGAGTCATTAACCTTTTTAGATTTGCCTGCAGGCTTAAGAAAACCCTCTTTGAAACAATGCTCTACAGTCTTCTCAAAGAAATAATTGTTGTAAATGTTTGAAATTTTGCTTTCTGCTAGGAGAGGCAGATGACATGGGTAAGGGGAAAAGCAACTCTAAGCCGAAGACAATGATGCGTATGCTTTGCCATAGCATTTTATTATTCTGCCTAAATTAAAAGGTGAGACATTCAAATTTTCCAGATCTAAATTTATGTTAACTTTTAGTCATGAATATAGATGTTTCAAAGCTTACTGAAATACGTGCTGAAATTCATTTCATCATTCAAGAATTATTTATTGAGCATCTACTATGTGAGCTTCTAGGCACAGGGGATATAGCAGAGAACAGAAACAAAGTCCTTTCTCTCATGGAACTTACAAGTAAATATATAATGTGTCAGAATGTAAACATGTTTATGTATCTATGTAAAATATCTAATTTTATTCAATCTTTTTATTGCCTTATTCTCCAAAACCAAATTATTTAAATGTTCTAGAATATTTATTTCATTGACTATGAAAAACTTTGATATAAAGCTATATAATTTTGGTTTTTGTTGAGTATTATTCTTCTAGATATGTTCAATTTGTTAACTAGCCCGTTTTGTGACATGGGTAAGTAGGATTAATTAATAAGCATGCTTTAGAGGTCATTGTTTCATATATATATGTATATATATATGAGGGGACTTCAAAATATTCATGGAAAATCGAATTAAAAGATACAGATAAAAAATATAAACTTTATTTCTCAACATAAGCTCCATCAAGGTCAAGACATTTTTGTAAGAAATGATACCAGATAATTGTTTCATCCCTAAAGAACAGGGTCTTGGGAATTTCACCACATCAGTGCCATCTTTTTTACATTATTAACTGAAGAAAAATGGGTGCTCTAACAGATTTTTTTAAGATTAGGAAACAAAAGTCCAAGTGAGCCAAATCAGGACAGTAAGGTGGATGCCTAGTGGCATTCCATTGAAACTCTTGCAAAATTGCCCTTGTTTGATGAGAAGAATGAGCAGAAGCATTGTCATGGTGGAGAGGGACTCTGGTATAGCTTTCCTGGACATTTTTCTGCTAAAGCTTTGGCTAGCTTTCCCCAAACACTCTCATAATAAGTAGATGTTACCATTCTTTGGCCTTTCAGAAAGTTAACAAGCCAAAAGACTTAAGCATCCCAAAAAACTGTCACCATGACCTTAGATCTTTACTGCTTTGCTTTTGCTTTGACTGGACCACTTCCCCTTCTTGGTAGCCATTACTTTGATTGTTCTTTGTCTTCAGGATCATACCAGTAAAGCCATGTTTCATCTCCTATCACAATCCTTCAAAGAAAAGCTTTAAGACCTTGATCTCACTTGTGTAAAATTTCCATTGAAAGCTCTGCTCTTGTCTGCAGCTCATCTGAGCACAATGATTTTGGCACCTATAGAGTGGAAAGTTTGCTCAACTTTAATTTTGCAGTCAGAATTGTGTAAGCTGAACCAGTTGGAATGTCTGTGGTGTTGGCTATGGTTTGTGCTGTTAATTATCAGTACTTATCAATTAGGGCACAAACAAGATTATTTTTTTCCTTGCAAATTGATGTAGTTTGTCTTCTGTAGTGGGCTTCATCTTCAACATCATCTCATCTTTTCTTAAAATAAATTATTCATTTGTAAGCTGCCAATTTCTTTGGGGCATTGCCCCCAAAAACATTCTGTAAAGCAGCAATGATTTCCCAATTCTCCCACCCAAGTTTCCCCATAAATTTGATGTTCTTGCTTCAGTTCTAGCAGAATTGCTAGATAAGGGCTCTTTTCAAGCTGATTTCTTATCCTTTTCGTGCCTCAAAATAGATCCTGTTCAGACATGTTACAAATTAGTACAAGTTTATTTTGATATAAAAAAATTGAAATCCATGTATAGTTTTTCCATAATATGTATTTTCCATGAATTTTTTGAAATTCTTCATATTTGCTGAGATGATACTGCTAAGGAGTTATATAATATAAAACATTACATGTTTGTGTGTTTATGTTGCATATGTTATATATATTCAAATTATCATTGTTTCTGATACAAGTAAACTTTATTAATTTGAACCTAACTATTCAAGTTTGTAACTCTCTAAATACTGGTAAGGATGATTTATCTTTATCTTATGTTTGTATGTTTTTTGCTAAGCAAACACTGTAAAGACTTTAAAAGAACAGATTACTTTTAAATGTAAACATCCATTTATATTTGAAAAAAAAGACATAAGCTTTCATTGACAAGCTTTGTAAGCCTAATTGTGTCATTAAAAACTCAGTAGAAATAAAGGTATCATATGTACTTTATTCGTTTATGAATTTATAGTCTCCTGGTCTCTCTCCATTTAAATTAGTAATTCTTTATAATACCTAGTGGTGATATATTTCTATAAACTACTCTGGCTTAGATTTCTATAAATGTAAATATAATTCTGCTTTTATCGCCTAGGCTGGAGTGCAATGGCATGATCTCAGCTCACTGCAACCTCCCCCTCCCAGCTTCAAGCGATTCTCCTGCCTCAGCCTCCCAAATAGCTGGGACAACAGGCACCTGCCACCATGCCTGGCTAAGTTTTGTATTTTTGGTAGAGACGGGGTTTCACCATGTTGGCCAGGCTGGTCTCAAACTCCTGACCTCAGGTGATCCACCCACCTTGGCCTCCCAAAGTGCTGGGATTATAGCCATGAGCCACTGCTCCCAGCCTGCTCTCATCATTTAAAAATAGCAGAAAGCAGGTTATTAATTACAAAGTTGGTTTTTAGGTGTTATTTTGGTTAACTTTATCATTGGAAAACTATATGGTTATATATAAAAATCAGTTGTATATATATTAGCAACAAATAAAAATGAAAGTATTTAAAAGATACTTATTACAATAGCATTAAAAACTATCAAATACCCCAAGGGGAAATCTAACAGAAGATGCATAAGACCTCCACGCTGGAAACTAAATATTATTGAGATAAATTACAGAAGACCTGAATAAATGGAGAGACAAACCATGTTCATAGAGAACAGGACTCAATATTGTTAAGTGGCTAATTCTCCCCAAGTCGATCTGTAGATTCAATACAGTCCCGATCAAAATGTAAGCAGGTGTATGTTTGGAAATTAATAAACTGATTCTAAAATTTAGATTTCAAACAGCAAAAACTAGACAAGGTAATCTTGAAAAAAAGATGGAGAAATTACGCTTCCACATATCAAGATCTGTTATAAAGCCATAGTAATGATGAGAGTGTGATATTGGCACAATGGCAGACAGATACACAACAGATAAATGATAAATAGAATAGAGACACTATTATGATAAAGATGATACTGAAGTACACTGGAGACAGTATGGTCTGTGGATCCTAATATGAAAGGTAAAACAAGCCTTCTAGGAAATAATATATAGAATATCCTTATGACCTTGGGGTGGGCAAAATTCCCTTTAAAAACTCCCAACACAACACCAACCAGAAAGGGAAAAAATTGATAATTTGGATTATAATAATACCAAGAACTTCTGTTCATCAAAAGACAACATTAAGAAAATGAAAAGGCAAAATATAGCAGAGGAGATATTAGCAACACATATAACAAACAACTTATATCCAGTATATATAAAGAAGTCCTATAAATGAATTAGAAAACACAGGCAACCCAGTAGAAAAATGGGCAAAGACTTGAACAGATAATTCACAAAAGAGGATATGTAGATGATCAATTAACATAAAAAGTTGCTCAACCTTATTAGTCATCAAATAAGTGCAAATGAAATCACAGCTCAGTGGCAAGACACACCTACCAGAATGGGTAAAATTAAAAAGACAAAACAAAAAATATCTGGTATTGGCAAGGAGGTGAAGTAACACTGCAGATGAAAGCGTAAGTTGGTACAGCCACTTTAGAAAACTTCTTAGTGGTCATGATCTACTTATGCTGAACAGATCCATATCCTGTGACCCACTTGCTGTTACCTACCTCACAGAAATTCGTACAGTGTTCTTCAAAAGAAGTGAATAAGAATGTTCATAGGAGCACTATTTGTAATAGCCCTGAATCAGGAATTATCCAAATGCCAACAGTAGGATTCATAAATTGTGAAATATTCATACAACGGAATACTATCTAGCACTGAGAATGAATGATTTGCAACTTCTGATAAAATTATAAGTGCATCTCACAAACATAAAGTTGAACAAAATCAGACACTAAAGAGAACGTTATGTTTCTATTTACATTAATTTCAAAAACAGGCAAAACTAGAACTATCTATGGTGATACATATCTACGGTGACTGGTGCACTTTTCTGATGGTATGTTATACTTTAATAAAAAGTTTCTAAAATTAAAAAAAAAAAAAAGCTGTATTACCTGGTCTTTAATAAGGCAGGTAAAAACTCTTATTCAAGCAGTCACTAAGAGAATCTTTCTCCCAGATCATCTTTCTCTAAAAACGTAGCAACAGCACATATCTTGAGGAATGTTCTCTGAAACTGGCATAAAAGATTATGCTATCCATAAGCAAAGGGACGTTTCAGCAAACATTCTCTTTTCTCCAAAATACTGCAGTGTATACTGTCTTCTAGAACATCACTTCCTTCAGAAGCTACCAGTTCACCTCATTTTCCAGCAGGTAACAAAATCACTGAAAGATGAGGAGAAAAAAGGCTGATGTTGAACGGCATTCAGCTGTTGCCATGTTGCTGCATTGCCTCACTTACCCACGTTGTAGGAAAGAGGTCAAAACTTGGTTAACTGGCTTACCCAGGGTTATATAGGCTCTCAGTAGCCACAGGAGGACTGAAGGAGACACTGCCAGCTTCTGACTCTGATTATTTAGTCTTTGCCATAGCCAGGTAACCCAGGATTGGGCTAGAAAAATATAAGCCCTCTACCATCATATTTGTTGAATGTAAGATTTCCTCAGAATCAAGAATATGAATAGATTATGCACTTACTGTTCTTATTTTTAATTTCTGGAATGGCTATTGTGATTAGTTTTTGTTTTTTCTTTGGACAAAAGAATTTTGTGGTGCTAAAATTGTCTTTTGAAATTTCCTTTTATTATGGGGGGGGGGGATAAAAAACTCTGGCCAGGCACCAGTGACTCAAATCCATAATCCCAGCACTTTGGGAGGCCAAGGTGGGAGGATTTCTTGAACCCAGGAGTTCAGGACCAGCCTGGGCAACATAGTGAGACCTTGTCTCTACAAAAAAATGAGAAATGAGGCAGGAGAATCTCTTGAGCCTGGGAGATTGAGGCTACAATGAGCTATGATCATGCTACTGCATTCCCACTTGGGTGACAGCGAGAGCCTGCCAAAAAAAAAAAAAAAACAAAAAACAGTTTCAACCAGCCTGAACTAAAAAACTTTAAAATATTCAACCCAAACTCAGAAACCGTGATTCCTTCAGCAAGGCACATATGCTAACAAAGTCCCCTTAAAGTGTCTCTTCTGGAGACAGTACAGTCCCACAGGAGTGTTTTGAAATGTGTGCAGTGTGCAGGCAGTTTTGGTTGTCACAGTAACTGCAGAATGGCACTCCTATGAGGCTTGGAACAGTCTCATTCAACAAGAAATAGTTTTGAACAAAATAACAGTGCCCTCACCAAGATGAACATTCTTAAAGATCATTTACTTCTAGGAATATTTGAACTGTACATACATTTAAGTCTTCAGTTTAACACATCTCTGTAGTGTACTACCTGGGAGTTTGCATGTCTGAGATAAATATCATGGTCTGGATGATCTTTAAAATAACCATAATTAAAGAATTAAAAATTACCTTAAAACTGACTTTTAAAATGCCCTATGACTTTAAAGTAATTTTAGAAACATGCTGTAATTTTGAGTTCATCAAAAGCTTTGTCATCAAAAAGCCAAGTATGGCTTTAAAATACTTCCTTTTGGCTCAGGGAGAAAAATACTTTTTATTTTAACCTCCAGCTTTTATGGAGTAGATCAGTTATTTCTGTAGTTTGGTAATGCTCATTATTTGAGAATCTGATAACATCCAGGACTTCACCATATAATTCAGTCACTTGAAAGCCATGAATTTCTAGCTGTACTAAAAAGCTTTCAACACTAGGATTAGGTGCTCCTACAAAGACAAATAAAATTCCACATTTTTAAAAACCACCTTTGGCCGGGTGTGGTGGCTCATGCCTGTAAAATCCCAGTACTCTGGGAGGCTGAGATGGGCAGATCGTGAGGTCAGGAGATTGAGACCATCCTGGCTAACACGGTGAAACCCATCTCTACTGAAAAAAATACAAAAAATACTTAGGCGGGCATGGTGGCGGGCGCCTTTAGTCCCAGCTACTTGGGAGGCTGAGGCAGGAGAATGGCGTGAACCCGGGAGGTGGAGCTTGCAGTGAGCTGAGATCGCGCCACTGCACTCCAGCCTGGGTGACAGAGCAAGACTCCGTCTCAAATACATAAATAAATAAATAAATAAATAAATAAATAAATAAATAAAAATAAATAATAAAAACCACCTTTGAATTTTAAAATAGTTTTAGTGTTGGAGCTAGCCCAGTTGTATGAGTGTGCTGAAGAAACCAGTCTCTGCTTGCCTTCCTATAGCTCCGATTAGACGTTGTTAATTACAGTGCAATCACTGCAGTTATGCTGGGCCATTTCAACCCATCCCACTCCACGAATACTCAGCTCAGTCTTAGAACTGGACGTCAGTGGCAAGCAACTAGATGCTCGCACCTCAAGAAGCTTCTAGTTTTGTGGGGAATACCCCTATTGTGCTTATTGCTAAATTTATACTTCAATGAACCTTTGAATTCTACGTAATATATTCCAACTCATTTGGTGGAATCTGATTTTTTTTTTTTTTACTGACTTTCACAGGTATTTAGTAAGTCAATGCTGGGCAGCAGCAAGCCAGGCTTCTATTATAGTAATAATAATCATGATAACCAATAATCACTGAGGATTCTGTACATTTCAAAGCCATGCCAGACACCATGAGCAAATACTTAGTGTCCTTACTATGTACAGGGCACTATTCTAAACATTTTGCTTATATTAACTGACTTAATCTTCACAGTTCAATATGCACGAACATTATTTTTCAGATGAGGAATCTGAGATGAGAGAGATTAAGAAAACTGCCGAAGGTTATGCTAACAAGCCTTAAAACTGGGATTTCAACCTAGGCAGTGTGGCACCGGAGGTCTGATAATGACTGTGAAGTGATAAATACAAGTATCCTCTAAGTTAGGTATCATTGTCTTAATTTTCCAGGGGAGGAAACTGAAGTTGAAAGATTTAAGAAAATGTGGTAGTAACCGGAGTTGTTTATGAATCTTCCCGTTCTCCTCTGGCACATGAGAAGATTGTGATGCAGGATTTTTTGCTCCTTAGTTTAACTAAATCCGGTTCTTGTCTCACAACCAGGAAAAATTAGGCACATGGACGCATCGAAGACTGAGGAGGAAGGAATTTATTAAGTGAAAAGAAAGCTCTCAACAAAGAGAGGGGTCCTGCATGCAGGATTCCACCTCATAAAAATTGAATGGCAGGCCACCACACATGAGTTGAAGAGGCCAGGCTCTTTCCCCTCATAAGGCATGAGTTCCTGGTGGCTCGACCTGCTTCCCCCAGTGGTTGTGGGGCATGCCCAGACAAGTCCCCTGTGCTGGCTCCCTTATCTGCACAAAGCATCTGATGTAAAGACTTGTGGGGCAGATCGGAGATTTGGCTGTCTCCTGCCTCTATCAATTGCACTTCTCTACATCTTCTGAGGTTAGGTGTGACTGTGTGACTTATTTTCATCAATGACATGTGAATAGAAGAGCCAGGGAAGTATTAAGAGCTTGTGTGCCCTTCCTTCTGTGTTGGTGAAAGGTTTTTCAAGACAGAGCCTTTGTCACCTTGATCCTTGAGTGACTAGATTGGATAGTGCCCCTCTGCTGACTGGTGTCGGACACACTGGTTAATTGATAAACTTCTGAGATTCAAAACAGGGTTGGAGAAAGGAGAGTACTTGTAACCACAACATAATCTTGTCTAACTTAATTTGCCTAAATAACTTTCCCACACCCTTAATGCTTATTGGTGTCAGGTATTTATCTGGAATCCAGGGCTCTCTGACTTAACAATCCGTGGTTTTTTCATGTATTTCCTCTCTTTTGGTATCACATGACCTGTAGGAACCCACATTTCATTCTTTTGCTTGCCTTTTAATTTTATGATAGTAATGAAAGTGCCTAAAAAATTCAGTCTGATGTCTATTGTTAGTCTAAGATTAAGAAAATGTAGAAGAAAAATCTCTGTCATTCTCTGGCCTACAAGTTTGGTCTGCAGCTTAATACGATGATCTGCAGGATTAGGAGAAATTTTCCTGGCTTGCTTAATTCCGAGATTCAAGTTCTAGCAACCAACTGTCAGCAATAATGTTAGCTAAAGAATGCTAATATGTCCTAAATGTTAACTCAAATTTCTCACTGTGCTTATAGTTTTCATGGTGTAAGCTGCTACAAGAGTTCACCCTTTTTTAGGTTGTAACTCACTCAGACACTCTGTAAAGTAATTCCATCATCCACATATATACATATATATATTCATATATATACACATACATATTCTCATATATATACATATATATTCATATATATATATATGTTACCGACACACCAGGGGTTGAGTCTAGGTCCTGCTGCTCGCTGCACAGAAACCCAGTGACTGAAACGATGAGTACTGCCAAGGAAGAGGTCTTTAATCTGGTGCTGCAGCCAAGGAGATGAGAGCTCAGTCCCAAATCCATCTCCCTGACCAACTAAAGCTAGGGGTTTATATAGCAGGGTCTTCCCTGCTATGTAACAATGTGTAAGTAAACAGGAGCTAGAGAGGAGGTGTAAGGAAGCAATCATGAATGAAGGGTCTGGCATCTCATTGTCTGGATGTGGTGATCTGGTGAGTTTCAGTTCTTTAATTTTTTTTTTCTTTTGAGAGACCTCAATGTGGTTTCCTGATAAAACAAATGTAAGTTTCAAATTTTAAAACCAGATGGGTCAATTTCCATGTTTATCCAAAAAAACTATCTAGGGGACTATTGGGTCAGTTTCATATACATATATATATATATATAAAATCACTTTCTGTACACACCACCAAATTATCCAGGTTCATATGTTTAAATTTAGAATTGTGGGGATTTCCCAATCTACCAGCTGAGTATGCTTAACAGTTTAGCTGGATAGCATTGACTGTCATTACAGTGAATAACAGAGAGCCACATACAACTCTGAGTCTTTCCTGAGGAGTATCTTCCTGAAACTAAATGAATAGAAGATTCTGAGAACCTTACCTTTTCTATTATTTGATTATGGAATGACCTATGGGGCAATACATGTTCATGTAATATGGAAAAAACAAAAAGAAGACTTTAACCCCTTAATTAGCAGGCCTAATTTTTTAGAGTTGGGGGTTCTCTCTTTCTTTTACTTGCTGAAAATGGACTGTTTGGTTCCTTTAACTTTGTAAGGTTACTTTGTTTAATCACAAAATTCCTAAGCATTCAATAACTCTTGTAAACTAGTTTATTTGTTTATAGTCCTGCCTCATTCTAGAAATGACTAAAGGCAATAAAGTTATGTTTAACCTTGGCAAATACTGGTTAAATGATACTAAGCTAACTTTTATGGGATGAACTATACAGTGAATAGATTATGTAGGATTGGGACGTTTTTATTTTCATTTGGAAATTATAGATTTATAAGAAGTTGCAAAAATTGTTTGGAGAGATCTTATGTACCTTTCACCCAGTTTCCCCTAGTGGTCACTACAGCACAGTAGCAAGACCAGGAAACTGACATTGGTACAATGTGTGTGTGTGTGTGTGTGTGTGTATGTATGTGTGTAGTTCTACACCATGTTATTACGTGTATAGATTCTTGTAACCACCACTGCAATTAATATACAGATTAGTATACAGATTAGTTTTGCTATATCATTTTTTTCTAAAATCTAAAGACATATTAAACTTTTTTGAATTTTAGAGGGATGAAGCCCTTCTTGGTGACCTGAACAGCATCATCATTTTCTGTTGGTAATAACAACTAGCAAATAAAGCTTAGATGAAACTTACACTCCTGTGTAAAGTGTAGCTCTTCCAACAGGTCCTGTATTTAGTCTAATATCTACTTAATTACAGTAAGCCTTCAAGCTTTTTTTTGTTGTTCTATTTGTTTTGGGAGCAGGGATTTGATATAAATCTAAATATGACAAGCTTTCATTAAGAAAAATTGACCTTCCATTTAGAACAATGTGGTCTTTGACTGTATTGAGCTTATGTGGATGTATATTACTGTAGAATAATTTTACAGGAGATAAATTCCTATGAAATATTCTCATTGCTATCTTAATTACAAATAATCGTTTTATGCCCCCACTGTAGGTGATAAGTCCCCCATGTTCAGTGAATATACTTGCGATTAGGTCACAGTCTATTTTTGGGAACATACAGGCAGCCAACTGGCACATGGATTGTTATCCTGCCTAAGGAGAAGAGAAAAAACATTAAGGTAAAATTAAAATGCCAATACATGCTGAGAAAGAGCTAATAGAAAGCATGTGACGTTATGTACACTGGTGATACTCAAATGAAACAATGGAACCTATTAAAAGGTACCTATGTGGGTTTTATTATTTGAGAAATGGACTAAGGTAGGGGGTAGAAAGGCAGGGAAAGAATGAAGACAGTGTATTGAAAAAGAAGATTGTTTGACCCATTTATCTGAAATAAAAATCCTAAGTTTTATAAGATCCTCAAATGTTTGGCTACATTTTCAGGTAGGTGTGCATTAATAAATGTTAAATGGCTAAAAGAAAATGGGTTATATTCCACCAGTAGCTTGTCACATAGCTTTTAAAGTACTGCTTTAAGAATCATCAATTTAGAGGGAGGATTTGGGTGGCAAGCAACAGGACTCTGCTTTCAATCCTGTCCTACACCACATTTTAATTTTTATTAAAATAAAAACATTGTTGGAGTTATGATTTATTTTTTAAAAGAAGCAAACAGTGTTCAGTAGATGAATCAAGGTCCATATGAAATCTCAGCAGCCTGAAAGGATGGGCAGGGTTGGATACAATGAAATTGAATTGGTATAAATATGGAAGTCCAGCTACTGGAGTCAGACAGCTAATTGCACAAGGACTTCATTGGGGACATGTGACTTACCATCACATGTGGAAAAAGACTTGTGAATTTTCCTAACCACTACCTATGTGGCCCATGGAGTGACGTGATGTTCCAAAAAACTAACACAACCTGTATGCGATCATAGACACACACACCACACCCCAGAACACGCTACAGAGGATATAATTACCAAAGTAGGACAACAAATTGCCTACTTTATTTTAAGTTGGCATTTTCCAAGTAGCACTGTGTTCATTACTGCACAACAGAGGTATAAGTAAAGCAGGGCATGTCTAAAACAATGTGGCCATTTGATGAAGGGTACTTGAAAATGTATGATTCAGCCAATCACAGATACTGAGGAAACTTGAGGCCAGGATTTTGAGGCTGCAGCGTGCTACGATCATGCCTGTGAATGACCACTGCATTTCAGCCTGGAAAACATGGCAAAACCTCATCTCTTAAAAAAATTAAATTAAAAATGTATTATTGAAAACCATGGTGCATTGCTGTCTTCAGTAATAAAGGACTAGAGCAAGGACAGAGGCTTATATTTAAACGTTGTTTGCTCCAACCCTTGAAGATACATAGGAGCAAAACTCAACACAACATAATTTTTAGCCATATTTGGAGAATCCAGAAATGAAGCAGGGTCATTTGGAGGCAGTGAGTCCCTTATTACTGGAAATATTGAAGCAGGAATTTCAGTAGCCACTGAGCAATGGAAATGTTACAGTTTCTTCAACCCTGAAATTTTGTTAAATGTGTATCAGCAAATCGCAGGTGTCCCACTTACCTCATTCTTGAGTAGCACTTAGCTTCTACAGGCCCCAGTTCCTCTCATTAATGGACTGAAAGGTGATAATAACTTATAAAGCTGTTAAAAAAATTAAATAAAGTTAAAGAACAGTAACAGGGCCGGGCATGGTGGCCCACGCCTGTAATCCCAGCACTTTGGGACGCCAAAGTGGGTGGATCACAAGGTCAGGAGTTTAAGAACAGCCTGGCCAAGATGATGAAACCCCACCTCTACTAAAACTACAAACATTAGTTGGATGTGGTAGCAGGTACCTGTAATCCCAGCTACTCGGGAAGCTGAGGCAGGAGACTTATTTGAACCTAGGTGGCAGAGGTTGGAGTGAGCTGAGATTGCGCCACTGCGTTCCAGCCTGGGTGGCAGAGTGAGAACCCGTCTCAAAAAAAAAAAACAAAAAACAAACAAAAAAAACAATTAACAGTAGCCTGATTCCAATTCTCCTCCTCACATCCCTCAAATAAGCATAAGATCCACAAGGAGAACAAATGAAACTATACAGGACCTAAGAATTAAGGATTGTTAAGAGACAGAAAACGCTGCAACCCTGATGACACCTTGATTTCAACCTTGTGAAACCAGAGCAGAAAACCAACCAAGCCAACTGAACCTCTGACCTACAGGAACATGCAAGTATTACATGAAGACCAACATGAAGAAAACTACCAACTGTGCTGAGACCAGAAACTCATGGTACAAACATGAAACGAATGCATGTGAAACGTTCTGGACAAAAATTGATTACACTGTGTATTGGTCTGTTCTCATGCTGCTAATTAAAGACATACATGAGACTGGAAAGGAAAAAAGGTTTAATGAACTCACAGTTCCATGTGGCTGGGGAGGCCTCATAATCATGGTGGAAGGTGAAAGACACATCTTACATGATGGCAGGCAAGAGGGAATAAGAGCCAAGTGAAAGGGGAAACCCCTGATAAAGCCATCAGCTCTCATGAGACTTACCCACTACCACAAGAACAGTATGGGGGAAACTGCCACCATAATTAAATTATCTCCTAATGGATCCTTCCCAGAACACATGGGAATTACGGGAGCTACAATTCAAGATGAGATTTGGGTGGGGACACATCCAAACCATATCCCACCGAAGTTAATTTAGTTTTTAAAAAATAGGTGAGAAAACAATAGGTGAAAACAGTCAAGAAGGTTTTGACAAAATTATATTGAAGGAGACAAGCCATACCCAGATACTGAAAAGTTCTTCAAAGTTATAATAATTAAAATGATACAGTGTTGACTCGGGTATAGACAGACACATTAGTGAAATGGAAAAGAGAACCTACAAATAAAATCATGTATATGATGTAGATAGTTATAAACCAATAGGTAAAGAATAAATTATTTCATAAATAGTACTAGGACAGTTGGTTAACTACTGGGGGAAAATGTTAGATCTTTATATTATATTACAAAGTAAATTGTAGCTAGATTAAAGAGTTAAATATTTTCAAAAGGCCAAATAGGTGTATGTTTATATCATCTGAAGATGGAGGAGAACCTTCCAAGCATTAGAGCAACATTTTAACATCCACAAGAAAATGGACTAATATAAAGATAATTAAAACCTTACCTGTCTAAAAATGCCAAACAAAATATAAAAACACATAATTTGGGGAAAGATCTGCAAACTTAAGACACAGAGAGGATTTATTGTCTTAATATCTGAGGCATACATCATTAAGTTAGACTTTAGTAGAAAAATGGGAAAATAAATGCTAATTCACAAAAGACATTCAGATAACTAATAAAATGCTTAACAGTTTCAACACCAGACCTGGGCAAGATGACCGAATAGGAACAGCTCTCATCGGCAGTTCCCAGTGATATCAATGCAGAAGGCGGGGGATTTCTGCATTTCCAACTGAGGTACCTGGCTCATCTCAACCTGACTGGTTAGACAGTGGGTGCAGCCCACGGAGGGCAAGCTGAAGCAAGGTGGGGCTTTGCCTCACCCAGGGAGTGCAAGGGGTTGGGGAACTCCCTTTCGTAGCCAAGGGAAGCTGTGAAGGACTGTGCCATGAGAAATGGTGCATTCCAGCTCAGATACTACACTTTTCCCACGGTCTTCGCAACCTGCAGACCAAGAGATTCCCTCAGGTGCCTACACCCCTGCAGGGCCCTGGGTTTCAAGCACAAAACTGGGTGGCCATTTGGGCAGACACTGAGCTAGCTGCAGTTTTTTTTGTTGTTTTGTTTTTGTTTTCATACCCCAGTGGTGCCTGGAACACCAGCAAGACAGAACCGTTTACTCCCCTGGAAAGGGGGCTGAAGCCAGGGAGCCAAGTGGTCTAGCTCAGCGGATCCCACCCCTACGGATCCCAGCAAGCTAAGATCCACTGGCTTGAAATTCTTGCAAGCTAAGATCCACTGGCTTGAAGTTCAGTAGTCTGAAGTCGACCTGGGGTGCTCAAGCTTGGTCGGGGGAGGGGTGTCCACCATTACTGAAGCTTGAGTAGGCAGTTTTCCCCTCACAGTGTAAACAAAGCCTCCAGGAAGTTCAAACTGGACGGAGCCCCCTGTAGCTCAACAAAGCTGCTGTAGCCAGACTGCCTCTCTAGATTCCTCGTCTCTGGGTAGGACATCTCTGAAAGAAAGGCAGCAGCCCCAGTCAAGGGCTTATAGATAAAACTCACATCTCTCTGGGACAGAGCACCTGGGGGAAGGGGCAGCTGTGGGTGCAGCTTCAGCAGACTTAAACGTTTCTGCCTGCTGGCTCTGAAGAGAGCAGCAGATCTCCCAACATAGTAGGACAGACTGCCTCCTCAAGTGGGTCCCTGACCCCTGTGCCTCCTGACTGGGAGATGCCTCCCAGCAGGGGACAACAGATACCTCGTACAAGAGAGCTCTGGCTGGCATCTGGCGGGTGCCCTTTGGGGACAAAACTTCCAGAGGAAGGACCAGGCAGCAATCTTTGCTGTTCTGCAGCCTCTGCTGATAACATCCAGGCAAACAGGGTCTGGAGTTGGCTTCCAGCAAACTCCAGCAGACCTGCAGCAGAGGAGCCTGACTGTTTGAAGGAAAACTAACAAACAGAAAGGAAGAACATCAACATCAACAAAAAGGACGTCCACACAAAAACCCCGTCTGAAGGTCACCAACATCAAAGACCAAAGGTATATAAATCCAAGAAGATGAGGAAAAACCAGTGCAAAAAGGCTGAAAATTCCAAAAACCAGAATGCCTCTTCTCCTCCAAAGGATCACAGCTCCTTGCCAGCAAGGGAAAAATCTAGACAGAGAATGAGTTTGATGAATTGACAGAAGTAGGCTTCAGAAGGTGGGTAATAACAAACTCCTCTGAGCTACAGGAGCATGTTCTAACCCAATGCAAGGAAGCTAATAACCTTGAAAAAAGGTTAGAGGAATTGCTAACTAGAATAACCAGTTTAGAGACGAACATAAATGACCCGATGAAGCTGAAAAACACAGCATGAGAACTTCGTGAAACACACACAAGTATCAATAGCCGAATTAATCAAGTGCCAGAAAAGTATTAGAGATTGAATATGCACTTAATGAAATAAAGCGTGAAGACAAGTTTACAGAAAAAAGAATGAAAAGGAACGAACAAAGCATCCAAGAAATATGGGACGTTGTGAAAAGACCAAACCTACATTTGATTGGTGTACCTGAAAGTGACAGGGAGAATGGAACCAAGTTGGAAAACACTCTTCAAGATATTATCCAGGAGAACTTCCCCAACCTAGCAAGGCAGGCCAACATTCAAATTTAGGAAATACAGAAAACACCACAAAGATACTTGAGAAGAGCAACCCCAAGACATAATTGTCAGATTCACCAAGGTTGAAATGAAGGAAAAAATGTTAAGGGCAGCCAGAGAGAAAGGTCAGGTTACCCCCAAAGGGAAGCCCATGAAACCAACAGCTGATCTCTCTGCAGAAACCCTACAGGCTAGAAGAGAGTGGGGGCCAATATTCAACATTCTTAAAAGAATTTTCAACCCAGAATTTCATGTCCAGCCAAACTAAGCTTCATAGGAAAGAAGAAATAAAATCCTTTACAGACAAGCAAGTGCTGAGAGATTTTGTTACCACCAGGCCTGCCTTACAAGAGCTCATGAAGGAAGCACTAAATATGGGAAGGAACAATGGTACCAGCCACTGTAAAAACATACCAAATTGTAAAGACCATCGACACTGTGAGGAAACTGCATCAACTAATGGGCAAAATAACCAGCTAGCTTCATAATGACAGGATCAGATCCACACATGACAGTATTAACCTTAAATGTAAAAGGGCTAAATGCCCCAATTAAAAGACACAGACTGGCAAATTGGATAGAGTCAGGACCCATAGGTGTGCTGTATTCAGGAAACCCAACTCACGTGCAAAGACACACTTAGGCTCAAAATAAAGGGATGGAGGAATATCTACCAAGCAAATGGAATGAAAAAAAAAAAAAAAAAAGCAGGGGTTGCAATCCTAGTCTCTGTTAAAAACAGACTTTAAACCAACAAAGATCAAAAAGGACAAAGAAGGGCATTACATAATGGTAAAGGGATCAATGCAACAAGAAGAGCTAACTCTTCTAAATATATATGCACCCAATACAGAAGCACCCAGATTCATAAAGCAAGTTCTTCGAAACCTACAAAGAGACTTAGACTCCCACACAATAATAGTGGGAAACTTTAACACCCCCACTGTCAATATTAGATCAGCAAGACAGAAAATTAACAAAGATATTCAGGACTCGAACTCAGCTCTGGACCAAGCGGACCTAATAGACATCTACAGAACTCTCCACCCCGAATCAACAGAATATACATTCTTCTCAGCACCACATTGAACTTATTCTAAAATCAACCACATAATTGGAAGTAAAACACTCCTCAGCAAATGGAAAAGAACAGAAATCATAATAAACAGCCTCTCAGACCACAGTGCAATCAAATTAGAACTCCGATTAAGAAACTCAGTCAAAACCGCACAACTACATGGAAACTGAACAAAGAATGACTACTGGGTACATAACGAAATTAAGGCAGAAAAAAGTAAGTTCTTTGAAACCAGTGAGAACAAAGACATGATGTACCAGTCTCTAGGACACATTTAAAGCAGTGTGTAGAGGGAAATTTATAGCACTAAATGCCCACAGGAGAAAGCAGAAAAGATGTAAAATCAACACCCTAACATCACAATTAAAAGAACTAGAGAAGCAAGAGCAAACAAATTCAAAATCTAGCAGAAGACAGGAAATAACTAAGATAAGAGCAGAACTGAAGGAGATAGAGACACGAAATGACCTTCAAAACATTAATGAATCCAGGAGCTGGTTTTTGAAAAGATTAACAAAATAGATAGACCGCTAGCCAGACTATTAAAGAAGAAAAGAGAGAAGAATCAAATAGACACAATAAAAAATGATAAATGATAAAAAATGATAAATGATCACCACTGATCCCACAGAAATACAAACTACCATCAGAGAATACTATAAACACCTCTATGCAAATAAACTAGAGAATCTAGAAGAAATGGATAAATCCCTGGACCCATACATCCTCCCAAGACTAAACCAGGAAGAAGTCAAATCCTGAATAGACCAATAACAAGTTCTGAAATTGACACTGTAATTAATAGCCTACCAACCAAAAAGAGCCCAGGACAAGACGGATTCACAGCCGAATTTTACCAGGGGTACAAAGAGGAGCTGGTACCATTCCTTCTGAAACAATTCCAAACAATAGAAAAAGAGGGACATCTCCCTAACTCATTTTATGAGGCCAGCATCTTCCTCATACCAAAACTTGGCAGAGAAAACAAAAAAAGAAAATTTTAGGCCAGTATCCCTGATGAACATTGATGTGGAAATCCTCAATAAAATACTGGCAAAGTGAATCCAGCAACACATTAAAAAGGCTATCCACCACAATCAAGTCATCTCCATTCCTGGGATGCAAGGGATGCATTCACCATACGCAAGTCAATAAACATAATTCACCACATAAACAGAACCAATGACAAAAACCACATGATTATCTCAATAGATGCAGAAAAGGCCTTCGATAAAATTCAAAACCCCTTCATGCTAACAACTCTAAAAAACTAGATATTGATGGAAGGTATCTCAGAATAATAAGAGCTATTTATGACAAACCCACAGCCAATATCATACTGAGTGGGCAAAAGCTGGAAGCACTCCCTTTGAAAACTGGCACAAGACAAGGATGCCCTCTCTCACCACTCCTATTCAACATAGTATTGGAAGTTCTGTCCATGGCAGTCAGGCAAGAGAAAGAAATAAAGCGTATTCAAATAGGAAGACAGGAAGTCAAATTGTCTCTGTTTGCAGATGACATGATTGTATATTTAGAAATCCCCGCCATCTCAGCCCAAAATCTCCTTAACCTGATAAGCAACTTCAGCAAAGTCTCAAGATACAAAATCAATGTGCAAAAATCACTAGCATTCCTATACACCAATAATAGACAAACAGCGAAATCATGAGTGAACTCCCATTCACAATTGCTACAAAGAGAATAAAATACCTAGCAATCCAACTTACAAGGGATGTGAAGGACCTCTTCAAGGAGAA
This sequence comes from Macaca mulatta, assembly GCF_049350105.2. Classification (NCBI taxonomy): domain Eukaryota; kingdom Metazoa; phylum Chordata; class Mammalia; order Primates; family Cercopithecidae; genus Macaca; species Macaca mulatta. The sequence continues at coordinate 114,261,464 of NC_133409.1, forward strand.
CTACAAACCACTGCTCAAGGCAATAAGAGAGGACAGAAACAAATGGAGAAACATTCCATGCACATGGATAGGAAGAATCAGTATCATGAAAATGGCCATACTGCCCAAAGTAATTTATAGATTGAATGCCATCCCCATCAAGCTACCATTGACTTTCTTCACAGAATTAGAAAAAACTACTTTACATTTCATATGGAACCAAAAAAGACTCTGTATAACCAAGACAATCCTAAGGAAAAAGAACAAAGCTGGAGGCATCACGCTACCTGACTTCAAACTATACTACAAGGCTACAGTAACCAAACAGCATAGTACTAGTACCAAAACAGATATATAGACCAATGGAACAGAACAGAGGCCTCAGAAATATCACCATATATCTACAACCATCTAATCTTTGACAAACCTGATACAAGCAAGCAACAGGGAAAGGATTCCCTATTTAATAAATGGTGTTGGGAAAACTGGCTAACCAGAAAACTGAAACTGGATCCTTTCCTTTTACCTTATACAAAAATTAACTCAAGATGGATTGAAGACTTAAATGTAACACCCAAAACGATAAAAACCCTAGAAGAAAACCTAGGCAATACCATTCAATACATAGGCATGGGCAAAGACTTCATGACTAAAACACCAAAAGCAATGGCAACAAAAGCCAAAATTGACAAATGGGATCTAATTAAACTAAATAGCTTCTGCACAGTAAAAGAAACTATCAGCAGAATGAACAGGCAACCTACAGAATGGGAGAAAATTTTTGCAGTCTATCCATCTGACAAAGGGCTAGTATCCAGATCTACAAGGAACTTAAACAAATTTAGAAGAAAAAGAAAAAACCTGATCAAAAAGTGGGTAAAGGATATGAACAGACACTTCTCAAAAGAAGACATTTATGTGGCCAACAAACGTGAAAAAATGCTCATCAACACTGGTCATTAGAGAAATGCAAATCAAAACCACAATGAGATACCATCTCACGCCACTTAGAATGGTGATCATTAAAGAGTGAGGAAACAACAGATGCTGGAGAGGATGTGGAGAAATAGGAATGCTTTTACACTGTTGGTGAGAGTGTAAATTAGTTCAACCATTGTGGAAGAGAGTGTGGAAATTCCTCAAGGATCTGGAACCAAAAATACCATTTGACCCAGCAATCCCATTACTGGGTATATATACCCAAAGGATTATAAATCATTGTACTATAAAGACACATGCACACATATGTTTATTGCAGGACTATTCACAATAGCAAAGACCTGGAACCAACCCAAATTCCCATCAATGATAGACTGGGTAAAGAAAATGTGGCACATGGAATACTATGCAGCCACAAAAAGGATGAGTTCATGTCCTTTGCAGGGCCATGGATGAAGCTGGAAACAATCATTCTCAGCAAACTAACACAGGAACAGAAAACAAAACACTGCATGTTCTCACTTATAAGTGGGAGTTGAACAACGAGAACACATTGACACAAAGAGGGGAACATCACACACTGGGACCTGTTGGGGTCTGGGAGGCTAGAAGAGGGATAGCATTAGGAGAAATACCTAATGTAGGTGACGGGTTGATGGGTGCAGCAAACCACCATTGCACGTACATAACTATGTAACAAACCTGCATGTTCTGCACATGTAGCCCAGAACTTAAAGTACATTTTTTAAAAAAGTTTCTACACTAAGAGTAATCACAAAAGTTTCTAAAATAAAAGTTCTCTAACATGTAGAGCTATCTTTTCTGATTGAAGTTAAGCCTTCATGAAACAGTCCATTGGTTTCAGAGCCATATCAGATTGAGAATCTAAGTTGTTACAATACATCTTTTGAGCTGCATTTTTTAAAGCTTTGGACTGTGTCAGTGAAGTATGCAATTCTAATGATCAACTATTCCAGCTGGTTATCCCTGAAATTACAAAACCTTTTTCCAGAATTAATGGAAAAAAGGGTCGATTTTTGATGAAACCTTATAGGGAAGATAAATTTTAATATGCTAATTTTACACCAGAAACAAATGAATATGTACTATTTATTATGATAAACATAACTTCTATAGGATTTGGAATTTTAAAACCTTATGAACCTTCCTGGGCCACTGGGAGTTAACAGATAAGATTTTTTGAATCGACGCAGGTCAGATTGGCCTTAGTTTTCCTGCTTGCCCTAATTTCAAAAGCATGATTACCATGATGGAATCAGGGTTGGGTCAGTCTTCTCTGGCCTTCTGTAGGGGCACTTTAGTGTAGAAACAATCCCAAGGCAGAAGCAGTAGACTACAATTATGTTAAGTTATTTTTAGGTCCATAAATAGATACATTTGAGGGTTCTATTGTTACAAAGAGTGATAAGATGAAACCTTGTTTTCAACTGCAGATTCCATGTCTATGAAGCAGTAACTATCAGAACATGATAGTAGCATGTTTCTTCCTTCCTTGGTGCTGGGTGAGGGAATGGTGGTGTTGGTGAAAGATGAAGATTAAGAATAGGGAAATATTAGGAATAACAATAAAATCAATGTTTTTTCAAGGCTGCACTAAACTGAAATAATTTGCTTCTGTACGCAGCTTGTATGGAGATTAAATAAATTATTTTTCACAGTCAGGAATAAAATGGCTATCAACCCCCTCTGTTTATAAATGCGGTTCTCAAAATTTAGGCTTAGTATGATTTATTAATGATGATATAATGAAAGCCATCCTCATATTAATTAAGTTTTATTAAATATACAAATATAAAAAATAAACACAAAATAGCAAGGAAACTACTAAATAAGAAGACCCCTGGGAGGAGGTAGTGGGAGGAAGGCAGAACTACTCCCAGGCATAAAAATGTGTTACAAAGCTCTTTCATTAAATGGTAAGTACTGGCACAAGAATAAACTGTCAGATAAAGGGAATAAAATAAAACCTCCAGAAGTAGACCCGGCTACATATAAAAATTTATGACAAAAGTGGTATCTCAAATCACTGGGACAAAAATGCTCTGTTTACTATACAGTGTGGGGACTAGTGGATAGCTGTCTGGAAAAAGATAAAAGTAGATCCATTTCTTTCATCACACCCAAGAATAAACTCCAAATGGATCAGAGATCTAAATATAAAAAGTAAAACTATACAAGTACCAAAAAGAAAAAAATACCCCATGAGTGAATTCCTCTGAATCCAGTGTTTAAGGAAAAGCTTTCTAAGTATGACTACAGTCCCATAGACAATAAAAGACTAGATTTGACTAAATAATAAAAATTTTACATGGCCTGAAAAATACTACTAAGTCAAAGACAGCTGACAAACTGGGAGAAAATAGTCACAACATAGATAAAGGGTTAACTCCTTTATTTGAGAACTTTCTCAAAAAAAAAAAAAAAAAAAGAATAAAAGACCTATAGAAATCCTATAGAAAAAGATCTGTAGAAATCCTATGGAAAGAAACAAAAAGATATAGCCCTTGACCACATGAAAATATGTGTAATTTTAATCACATAAAAATGCAAACTAAAACTACATTGAAATTCTATTTTTCACCCAAAAAGTTGGCAAAAATTCAAGAGCTTGATAACACATTCTGTTGACAAGACAGTGGAGGAACAGCTAATGCCATATTGCTGATGCATAGGTGCAGCTCCTCTGGAAGGGAATTTAACCATCTGTAAGCAACTATGTATGCCCAAATCTCAACACAGAAATCCCTCTATGAATTTATTTTAAATGTATATCTTTAATAATATGAAACTATGAAAACACATGTATTAAGTTATTCATAGAGTACTGTTTATCTTTGTCGAGCATAGAAAATTGGTTGAATAAACTATGGTACGTACAGAAAATGAAGTACTATACAGCTATAAGACAGAATAAGGAGGAACACTATTTACTGTTAGGGAATGATTTCTGGGAGACTTAAGGGAAAAAAACAAAATGCAACAATGTATATATAGTATGCTAACTTTGTGTATAAAAGAAGGGACTTTTAAAAATTCATATAAATGCCTGTTTTTACAGAAAGGAACACTGGAAGCACAAACCAGAAAACAAGTTAGTTGCCTTTAGGAGTTTGGGGAAATTGGATAGAAGGAATACAGAAAGAAGTGACACATCTCTTATTATACCTTTTTTGTACAGTTTGACTTTTGAAAGCATGTTAATATTCTACATATTCCAAAAATAAAATCAATATCAATAAGAAGGAAGTTCCTTTTTTGTTTTTGTTTTGTTTTTTTGAGACAGAGTCTCGCTGTGTTGCCCAGGCTGGAGTGCAGTGGCATGATCTCGGCTCACTGCAACCTCTGTCTCCCAGGTTCAAGCAATTCTCCTGCCTCAGCCTCCTGAGTAGCTGGGACTACAGGTGCCCGCCACCACGCCTGGCTAATTTTTTGTATTTTTAGTAGAGACGGGGTTTCACCATGTTAGCCAGGATGGTCTTGATCTCCTGACCTTGTGATCCACCTGCCTCGGCCTGCCAAAGTGCTGGGATTACAGGTGTAAGCCACCGCGCCCAGCCAGAAGGAAGTTCTAAAACTGAAAGCAAAATAAAATATATTAACCTATTTATATTTCAAATGAATGCCACAGCCATACTAAAGGAAAGTAAAGGAAGGAGGAAAGAACAACTAAAGTAACTTGTAAATACAGTTATCTAACTGTATCCCCTCATTCTTGGGGTAGGAGGGGAGGAAGAACTGCAAGCAAATCTCAAAATCTTCTTGGTAGATTTGTTACTATAATGACATGGGCAAAGCAATTCCACACCTACTTCAGGTATACCAAAGGGTTGTACAAATGAATAAATGTGTTGATGTGGTTGGAAGTTCTCACTATGGAAGGAAGGACATATAAATATGGAATGCGGGAAGGCAAGAATGTATGCTTAGGGAGTGGATTGGAACTGCAGTTTTGATATGAACTCATAGTTTCTCCAATATGCATATATTTATGTGCACAGATACATGCACGTGTATATTTACACATGCCTGTTTATTGGTGTGCATGTGTATGCGTATGTGTATATGTGTTTGTTTATGCATATGTACATAGATTGCCTCGCTATCCTTACTGAGAAAGCCAAGAAGCAAAGACCAGAGTAGCCATGAGCAAACCTAACACCCAGACCATGGTCCTCACTAAAAGGAACTGAGGCTTCTAGGAGAAATGTCTGATTCCAGGGCTCAGACAGGGTTGTTCACTTCTGAGGAAATGGGCTACCTGTGGCATCCAACATTTGTGTTCCTCTTCCTTCAAATCCTAGGAAGCCGGCCATAGTTTTCTTCCACCTACTGTTGATATGATTGTCAGCCAGTCTTCCTGGTCTTCCATGAAGTTTATAGTGATCCTCAGGATATTAAAGAACTTCCGCCAATCCCAAATTGTCATTTATTTTTATCCTGTGTTCCTGTGAACACTTTTTTTAAAGGCAATGTAAAACTTGGATCTTAATACCATCATAGTAAGCTTCCCTTATTTGTAATTGGTTCCACATTTCTACTCCCCTATGTTTTTGTCAGACATTATAGATCTGAAAGGTTTTCCAGAACACAAAATAAATGTCAGAAACAGAGGCAACAGCAAATTAAACAGCTTACATTGCAGAATATACTCAGTATAGCATGGATAAAAACCCATTGGTCAAGAGGATTTACAGTGTGAATTTGCTGAAGCTTATTGGCCCTACAAGTTCAATAGCTGACAATGCAGCTGTCCTCAGAACATGGGGAAAAATACATCAGAAACAAATGGCACTATAATAAATTGGCCCTCTAACATCTTCCAGATATGAACATAACATTTTTACTACCAGTAGTATTTGAGTGAAGATTATAGTTTAAATTATCAGCCACAATATTGTGTCCCAATCCCTGGGGAAACTTACCTGAAGGAGGATTGCTGCCCAGAATTGCTGCCATCCAAGGCCGATGGCCTTTACATCCTCCTGGAGGTGGGTCTGAGCTCTGATCCAGATGGGCTCAGCTTAGAGAAGCAGTCACCAAGCAGACAGGCTACGCTTCTTCCCTTGTGGAAGAGTTAGTGAGGGCGAGGAAAAGCAACTGAAAATTATTCTTCCCAGGTTCAGATAAGGCATTAACTGCCTAATTTATAGCCCCAAGAAGGATCTGCACGTTATGGCAAATTCTGAGTTCTATAGTTTATTTACGTGAGCTCCCAACTTTCTAGCATGCACCTCTTGCTTCTGCTTCACAGTGCTAAGCCAGTTTTCCCTTTTTTATATGAACTTTTATGGCTCCTTCTACAGTTAATTCTGGCATAACAGAAAAGGCTCAAATGACTGCATTATAAGATTGAGGCTCACCCAACATCAATCTTAGTTACATGAATAGATTATTACCAATGTTAATGTTTATTTGCTTAATTTGCTTTTCTTTGGATGAAAAGAAAATGGGAAACTGAAAGCATTATGGAGGGAAAATAGATTTTCATCTTCTTCCTCTCTATCCTTGAACTACCTAGTACTGTACTTTCAAGTGACTTATGGAAAGGATTAAAAGTGAAGGGTGAAAAGACAAATAGGAGCTGTTTCTATTGTCAGCCTCTGAAGTTCCATGAACAGGCTGAAAGTTCAATTGAGGTCTATGAAAAAATTAGCAGATGCCAAAAGGCCAGCAGCCAAGATTTGTGTCTTTGTACAAGAACTGAATAGCTACCAACAACTAGGAAATTTTTAAAACCTTGGCAATGATGAAAAGGTCCTATGAAAAAGAGAGTGAGAAAGGGTGAAAGATTTACGAAATAATTGGATTTATGAACTTGTAAAAGAGTGTTCTCTACAGATTCTAGGCCTCTACACATGTAGATAACTGAAATTTTAAGACTAGGAAATGACATTTTTTTTTTTTTTAATGATGCTGTTAGTAATAGTGGTTGAAATGACTCAGAGCTAACTTGGATTACTTTAGTGAAGGGAAGTGACATGCATAATTATTAGTCAAAATTGAAGTTTACAACAAGCAAATATGTAAATTTGTAAGATGATTCTGTTTTTAAGTTAATAACATGACATCTTAAGAGAATTTTTTTCTCGGTAATAAATTTCATTAGTTATATTCAGAAAATAGTGATTGGCCCTTCTTAATTTTCTTATGCTTCATAGTGATTGGCCCTTCTTAATTTTCTTATGCTTCTGAATATTTAAATCAAAAATATATCTATTTTGGTCATCTTTTAAAAAAAGATACTAGTCAACATAGTTTAGGCTGTATAAAATGGCTGTAAAACGTAGTTTAGGCTGTAAAAATTTAGGCTGTATAAAATGAATTGAAACAAATGCCAAAAAGTAGAAATGTTTTTTATAAAGTGGAATTTGAATTTTTAAGATAAAAGTGACAAAAATATGATTAAGGCAAATATGTAGGATTTTATTTACTGGTCAATTTATAAAACATGCACATGCTTCAAAATGCTTAGTTAATGATAATTTTCCTTTTTATAATTAGAATCTTTATCAGAAATGAATTTATTGCTGGTTATTTCTGTAAGGACAACTTTTCTATTAAATCAAGTATCTTAACAGAAAGTTGGCTGTAATGACAAAGAAGAAACAGTAGAGGGCACCTTAGTTCTCTGACAAAATAATAGCATTTCTATAGCCTTTTATGAATCTGTAAAATCGACAATGAGATTTGAGCTACTAGTGAAGATTAAACAAAAATGTAAAGCAAGTTCCTCTGCTTCCCATAGCCTAACAAAAGATATTTCAGGTAAATTTCAACTTCTTTCCTTAAGCAATTCATGAATCACTTGGATACCATATGAAAAACATGTTCTCAGATCTGCAAATTAGTGTATTCAACATTTCAGAGTATTTCATTTTTAAAAATCACACAATTATTTGAAAATTGCCTGACTTATTGGATGCAGTTGACTTAAATCAATAAATTCTCATTATCCAGGATTTTTAAGAGGTAAATTGAGTACTCTAAATATTTAAGAATTAGCACTACGTAATTGTATTTTTTTAGTCTTAGACATGTTTCTTATTCATAATTTCCTCTAAAATCATCTTTATCATCATTGCCATCACCATCATAATCATCATTTCAAGGCATAGTTGCTGCTTTCAAGTATCTTCCACTCTATAATAATTTTGAGTAAAACAATAAATACATGAAAAAGCAAACGATGGAAAAGACATTGCACAGTTAAATCTAAATTGTGTAGTTTAGTTTGTAAATGAACTCAGGCAAATCATTAAAATTCCCTGGGCCTCAGTTTTTACATTTTATAAATGAGATTCCATACTTGACGATGAGACTCTACAACACTGTCATCCAGTCTTACTTTCTTTATTGTTCTATCAAATTTGGTCATCTGTGTCCTAGCTCTCTCAACAGATTTATGGTGTTTCTTAACCTTTTAGAGTTTAAAGACCTACTGGAAAATCTTATAAAATATATGGAGCTTATACCCCTAAACAATGCTATAGTGTATCCTTACTCAAAATGAGTAAGTTTCAGGAACTTCGAGGACCTTCAGAAATCAATCCATGAGCTCCACAAACACTGTATAAAGAGGCGTTCGAGACCAGCCTGGGCAAGAGGGTGAGACCCTGTCTTTATGAACAAAGAAAAAGAGAGAGAAAAATGAGTATTTCATAGAGGCACAAATCATACAGTTCCCACATTTTTGGGGGGGTTATTCCTAGAAATTTCATGTGCTGTTGTTGGGTAAAGATAGGCAATCAGGATGGAGAGGGAGGTAGGCCATGTCCAGCAATTTTGGGCTTTATGAAACAAGAGGAAGTAAACTGGAGTGTTTAAATATAAAGGTGGCCAATATGCATTTTGAACAGCAAAATCAGAAAGTAGAATGTAAAATAACTGGAGAAGAAAGGCAGGAAGTGGGGAAAACATCAGTCTATCAGCACAATAATCTGGGTTGGATATAGTGAGAGCCTATTTTAAAACCTCTCCAACATTAAGGATGTTCCCTTTTCTAAGATAGGCCTACTTTGATTCTGTATAAAAAATAATAAGACAAAGTTTTCAAGCACTAAGGGATACTTTGAAATTAGCCAAACGTTTGTTCTGTAATTCCTTTTATTTTCTACTCAAGGCAACAGTTAGATGTTAGCCACCTTGCTTTTGTACCCTTTTGTCTACGTAGGGTACATCAAAAGCTTAAGCAGCCTGGGAGCCACTGAGATGTGGCAACTCCTCCTGAATAGGAAGATGTGGAGGGCTTTGCTCACCATGCACATCCAAGTTCAGTGACAGGTGTTCTAACTACTTTTATTACCTCCCTTGGGGCAGCAAGGGTGGCAGAAATGATTGACCACTCATATTGTCATTTAAGGCTGGACCCATGTGGAAATACCTTTCCATTCTCTAGTAGCCAGATTAAAATGAGCAAGCAAAATTTCTGGATAGGGAGGTTTATCACAGGATTTTAGTGAAAATTAAATGCAACATATATAACTTTATGTATAGATTGTCTTCTAGGAAATTTGTAGACAGACCCTGATACTGCCTTACATTACCAAATCCATTTGTTTTCTATAAGAAAGGGAAAATATCATTAATTTAATGGCTAGGATGAGATAGAGATGTCCTCGTTTTTATAAAGGGAAATTTAACTAGGAGCCTCCAAAAATAGAGCCAGAAATAAGGCAAGGTCAATGGAATTGGAGAAAATAGATTAGATTTGAGCATTAGTATGTTGAGTCCAGTTGGAACTTGGTATTTAGTTAGATGCGGGAAGTGAAACTGATGGTTGTAAACTATCTATAGAACAAAACCCACGTCCCTCATTGGAAGCACGTCACTATCTGGCTCAATACACCTTCTAGCCTCAGGTCCACCCACTGCCTACCTTATGGTCTGTGTTCAGTGGTCACCAGACTACTAAACACACCATGCTCCTTAATGTCTATGGGATGTAACATCCTCTTGAACCAGAATGTCTTTCCCCACTACTGTCCCCCTCAGGTGAAATCCTATCCATCCCTAAACCCAGCCCCAAAGTCACCTTCTCTACTTAAGCCCTTGTTGACTCCCTGTCTACCTCCTATAGGGAGACTTAACCACCACACTCTCTGCCACCTAGGACTGTGTTGGTATGTATAGTGCTCATCATAGTATACAGAGGTGAATATTATTCACATCCATCTTTCCCACTACACTGTGAGCTCCTCAGAGAAAGGTGGTCTAATTCCTTTCATACTCCAAGCTCCTAGCACAACGTTGGCACATAATATAAAATAGAACAATATTTCTTAAAGAAAAGGAGAGAGAGGAAATTCAGTCAAAAGGCTGTTGTAATAATCCAGACAGTCTCATATAAGCCTAGATATACAAGGTGGGACTGGGACTAGAAATTCAAAATTATTAAAATAGAATAGTAGATTGGATGTGTAATTAAATGTAGGGACTGAAAGGTAAGAAAAACTTGAAGATGATTCTGACCACGTTTTCTGGCCAGTAAGACTGAGAGAACATAGAAGATATTGTAAACATAGGAAGAGGAGGGAAAGGGAAAGGAAGTTAATTTCTATTTCAGACTTTTGAACTTGACATGAAGGGGGACATCAATTTGTAGATTTTAGAAGATAGTTGTATATTTAGAACTGAAACTTTGAGTTCAGGGCTTACAGCATGATCGTAGAAACTGTGAAGTAGATAATATTGAAGGGGAGAGAACCAATAACTGTATTTGGGGTTTTGTCTCTAAGAAATGAGGAAAAGAAGAGAAAGAAGTGAAAGGAATCTGTTGAGAGAGCAGATGAAGCGATCCAAGAAAAGACAGTGCCATGGGAACCAAGAAAGGAGACTAAAAGTGAAGAATGTTGAGTCTGAGCCAGAGAAGGACTGATGGAGCCATTGCCACTGTAACCTCAGAGAGGGCAGCTTCACTAGAACAGTGACAGCAGGATGGAGATGGAGCCAGTGGGAAGAGGGGGTGAGGAGAGTGAGTGCAGCCTGCTCTTAAAAATATTAGTCATAACAAAGCTGAGGGATCTTGCTATACATCCTATAAATCATTTCTAGTTGTGACCTACATTGTCTTCTAATTGAATGTTGGCTCAATCAAATTTCATTAAAGTTTTAACTGCCAACAGCTACTAAGATAATTTTTGCTTTTTTAATTTAAGACATTAAAAATAGAATCTCTGTATAAACCTGGGGTTGGGGTGGAGAAATAGCTCAATGATTCATTTATCCTCTCTTTTAAAGTACATCATTTAAATCTCATTATGAATCAACTAATTTTGGGGGTTTTATCCTAATAAGATAAACCCAGAAGACCTTAAGGAGTTCTTGAGAGAGAGGGGTGGGGTGCGGGAGGCGGTACTACCATTAAATCCAGTTGGAATTGCATATGTTCAACTGCTGTAGGGCTGGGGTCAGGGTTTAATTGTGAGCCCTACACACTTGAAGTCATTATTTCTTACTTGGCTTTCTCCTCCTGTCACTGTAGATTGCAGGCTGTATTGTTTAATGTAGCAAAGGAAGAATAGAAATGTCTGCCTTCCTTGCAGTTGAGTACTTTTTATTGTCTCATCCCCTATTTATTACCGAGAAGGTCTGGATTTTAGATCATAATCAGTGAGGCTCGTGGCTCTCTTTATCCAGTGCCATGCCCAGCTCCAGGTAGGTTTATTCTACTGAATTTCAAATTGAAGACCTGTGTGTATTAATTTGGTTTTAGCCAATTATATTTTAAATACATTTTCTGAACCGGTTTTAGGAAGTTTGTTAAAATCCAGTTAAAAAGCAGGATTTGCAGAGATCAAAGATATTAATTACATAATACATCTCACTCTGTCAGTGACATTTTAGAAACTATACTAGATAGATTTCTGCAAAGGAAGTGTTTCTTTCCCAGGGGAAGAAACAGGAATCCCAGGTGAAAGAAGTTTTAAAGAGCTAAGAAACCTGAGGAAAGAGACTTCTGCTTCTAGTAATCGCAGATGCGGGAATTCCTGCTGAAAACCAATTTTAAGAAAAGCTGTAGTTTATATGTAATGTATTTATTTAGACATAATTTACTTATGTATTTTGTTTATTACTTGTTTACATGGTAGCATCTCCCTGCTAGAATATAAGCTACAGGAAGGCAAGAATGTTTGTTTTGTTCAATGATACATCCCAAGCACCTGGAACTCTATCTGGTACATACCAACTGCCCCATAATTATTTGTTGCATGAGTGAACAAATTATCTAAAACTTCATAAGTCCTGGGAGCATTTCACTTTACTACCACAGGGTAGCTCTCTGTAATGTCCCGTCCTGTCCCTGCCCCTTTACTCTCTCAGACCTCTTTGTTCTCCCACCCAGTGCACTTGTACTGCATCTCACTCCCCCAGAGAACACAACCCAGGGGAGATCTCCTGCTCCACTGTTTAATGAAAAGAATCCTCCATTATCTTTTGTTCATTCTCGCCCCATGGAGTGGACATGAGAGAAGTGTCCCATGGCCCTCTTGGTCTTGGTTGGAACAGGAATGCAATGAAAACTGGACATCCATCTTAGGACTTAATCCTACTGAGACCATAAGCTGAAAGAGGCGCTCAATATCAGCATGGCTTCTGTGGCATCTTGATGAGTATCGTGGGCTCCCCACTTAAATATTAATATCTTATTGTTTTGATGATGATGATGATGTTCATTGACCCAGGGCAAAAGGTAAAGGTTGTATTATAAAGCTGATTTATTCAATCTCTGTGGTTGTTTACCCCATCCCCTTATTGAACAATTAAAATGCCTGTAAGTATTGTATTGAGAAAGAAAAAAAAAAAACTTAGGCAGAAGATATCATATTACCCATCCCTATGTGACATTTTGGCTGGCCAAGCCATAATGGCCAAAGAGGAGCAGCTGTCAAAATGTAAGTGGGGTTAGAAAAGAAGAGAGGAACTTGCACTTTTGTACCTACAAGGACCCTCTTTTCTCCTCTGGTAGCCATGGAAACCACTCGTTGGACCTCTTTTCAAGAGACCCTGCATGGGGAGCACAGTTGACTGATAGCTCCAAATGCTGCTCCTTCAAGTCCACCATGGCACTCATGCCCAGGCCATGTTTCCTCCAGACTTCTCCAGGTAGAGATGGAGCAGGTGGGGTTGCCAGAGGCAGGCCATCAGGCCATCTTGACTGATGTGGGACTTCTAATGCTTCCAGGTCTGAAGGCTCACCTGCCACTTACTGCTCCCTCCTCCATTATCCTTTACAGGAGTTTCCTCCCCATAAATTTCTTGTGTATCGAATCCTGTCTTGGCATCAGCTTCTTGGAGGACTTGAACTGATATGCACTCAACAGCCAGTAAATCCTGCTAATTCACAAAATCCTTGATTATCAGTACTAAAGAAAGACACTGTGGGTGAAGATGTCATCTTCTAAAAGACTTACTGGGGATAATCTACCACCAAATGTAGGTGGCAAATGCCACCTTTGATCACATAATGGAATCAATGAAGGAGGTTATTGATCTGGTTCAGAGGTGACTTTAGAATGTCCCAAACCCTTTAAATATGTGTGTGTTGAGTATGTGTGCAATTCTCCTTGAAGAATATTATTTATAACTTTTATCTCATTAATCTACAAAATTATCAGCAGTGGCAGCTAATTGTCAGTTAACTGGGTAGTTCACAAGTCACATTAACATGAAATCTGTGTTACATAACTTATTTTATGCAATAATAGTCATGCCTCCATTTTTCACTCCAAACTAAGTGAACTTTAGTCATCTTAGGAGCTCTGCAAACTATGCCTCTAGTACAAAAACAATCAGTACTGCATTCTTCATCTAATACTGAACTTTAAGAGAAAACATGCTTTAATTTAAATAGTTATTAACATGAAAGAAGTAAGTAATTGAGAAATCAGTAGGTTAATTTTTCATATTAGGGAATTAAATCTCAGTAGAAAATGCTTCAACTCTTAGCCCAGACAGTGCTTAAAGTTAATCCACTGGAAGATAGTGGAAAAACAAAGCACCTCTAGCAGCTGTTCTCAAGGAGAAGGTTTATGTCAGCACCGCTTACATCAACTATACTCAGAACATTTGTGTCAGCAGTATAAATGCTGGCATGTCAGCATCTCTGTTTTATACCTACCCCCAAAATGTGCATAGTTTAATTAGACCAAATACAGAGAATGGTTTGTTGATAGCTGATCCTGAAAATAATAGCTTCCTAAGGGAAACATTCCTGTGTGACCCTGGGGGACCATCTGATACTTGTCAGTGAAAAACCAGCCCCTCGTGGCTTGTTCCCTACAGGAAACTCTTCTCAGAAAGTAATAACTTTACTCCTGGATCTAGTGGAATATTTTTGGTGAGTTGGGACCAATAATTTGTCTGGACACCCACAGACATCTGTGCTCTGCTACTACCAACTTTAGCTGAGCACTCTGAATTCCTCCCTATGCAGGTTTATCTTGTTCTATGCTCAATTTCAATGTGAAAAAGAAAGCTACAGAGAGAACTAACAGAATAACAGAACAGCCCTATAGTCCACCGTTAGGTTAAAATAAGTGAGGCCTTCAAAGGGACAGCAGGTTCCTTGGAAGGGAGAGTAACTCCATGGGCAGAGAGTGATTTAAGGACAAATGGAGAACTCATTTTCTTTCATCCTGGAATGTTTTTTGAATTTGTTTGGTCCTTACCTTGGTAGAAAACTCTTGCTCAGCACTCTCAATGTCTCAGTTCCTAGTCGTGAGTGGTAATTTTAGGAAGCAGCTCAAGTTCTTTCTTCAAAAACTGAGGGAAGAGATTTTGTTGGGTGGGGGAAGGTTAACAGTTGCATAGTGCTTAGGTTGCTGTCATTTCAGTCACCAAGGGGAGAATTAAATCCAGTTAAGGTTTAGAAAATATTGAATCATTTGAAACCCTTTCTGTGGAGAATAAGGTGCTAGGAATAGATGTCAGAGGAGAGTTAAAATAAAACTGCGTTCAGACTTTTGAAGCAGAAACCAGAGATTTCTCTATAACAATGACAACCAGATACTAACTTCTGATGAAACAGTCACCACCTCCAGCTAAGTTCCTTCCTGACCACTAGCTGAGTTCCTTGGATTTCAGTTTCTACTGGCACCTTCTTTTTCTAAAAGGAGCCGTCACCTAAATCCTGAATTAAAACATTTGTTCTGAAACACACACACATACACACACACCGATACTTTTAAAGCATTACTGTTCATTGCAGAGATATCATGGGGTAGTCAGCAAGTGTAATGTGGTCATCATAAATTCAGATCAAGTGAGGGCCCTTTTCTTGGGTTTTTGGCTATTTACTAAAAAATCTTTTTACCAGGGCTCTGAAAGAGACCCAGAAAGAAAAATAGAAAGCTTAACTTGGGGCCACAAATGTCCTCACACAGTAGCAGTTAATGCTTCTGCAAATGCCTGTGGCTATGACCCCACTGACTCTTTAAAAGAAAAAACAAGTATGCAAATCTTTCTTTCCAGTTTAACCAATGTCTGTTTCACATTTTAAAGATATACTTTCATAGTCATAATTCTGGAAAAGTCAGTTATGGACATGAGGATCAGGGTAAAATATATTAGGTGTCATATGTTACTTTGTTAACACAGAGTAATAATTTTTACTTGCACTGCATCTTTTTGGAGAATCGCAAATTGCTTTACTGCTGTCACTGCAGAGCCACATTCAATCATTTTGAGGAATTATAAAAGACATTAAAAAACCTCTGAAGATGAAAGAAGGAAAATGCTTTTCCAATCTAATAAGAAAGGAAAAAGAAGTGTCACAGGAAATTACAGACTGCTGGACCTATATGAGTACCAGAGCAAATGATCAAACAAGCCCTTATAATACTACATAAGATACGTAACAGTGACACAGCTTTCTGAAGAGCATCATACAAACTAGGATTATGTGGGGTTTTTTTGAAGCAGTTTTAATGCCAATAGACTTCTGAGTTCATTGCATTGAATGAGTAACAAGGCGTCATGGACTGGGAATAAGAGACATGGATCTAGCCTTGTCTCTTCCCCACGTGACTCTGAGTAAATCACTCATCCTTTTATTTCTTGGACTCTCCTCCCATAAAATCATATAATATTTCTTACTTGTCAACATCCCTTGAACTAGAGCCCTTGAGAAGTTTAGGGCTGGGGCCCAAAATCCTCAGGCTATTTGTCTGTCTAGTAAATGCCGTCTAGGGTGGCTGCTTGGCTTGCAGGATACCCACTGCTGAAATTCATCCCTTTCATGCAGGAGGTTTGGGTTTGAAAATGGCCATATCTAGACCTCAGGATCCCACTCTCCTTTCCTCTTGTCCACTGCTGATTAGTGTAGACACAGACACTTTACTCAAACTCAGTTGATCAAATTCTCTCTCCCAGGACGCTGAATGGAAAGACAGAAAGGCATACAGTGATTGGAAATTGTCAATCTAGAGGGTCACAAGACATTTAAAATTGTGAAATATAATAGCATAGAATAAAATAGATCAGAGGGCGATATTCTCAGCATCTCTTCCCACCACTCATTGCAGTGGCTTCCTCACAGTGCGTAGGACTAGCTGGGGCCAGCAGTGCTAGTCAGAGATTCCCAAGGTCCCATTTCCTATTCCTCCTTTTTGGAATGCTCCACTCTACAACGCTTCACCCTCACCTAGGATCAACCAGGTGCCCCCAAAGAGTTGAATCTCATGCCTGTGGGCTCATCCTGGGGCCCTGTGGCTGGACCCTAGTTCCAGGAGGTGGCCTGGTGAGGGAATTACTCTTGCTGGCTGGCACAGGATTTCTTTTGTGGAATTGTATGAGATTGGGCTGCTAGAATAGTGCTGAGACATTGATTTGGGAGTGCTGCATACCCTATGGGGTCCTGTCAGTGGGCATCACTAGTGGTAAGAATAAGGCTTGTTTTGTGAGACTTTCATTTCATATATATAATTATGTAATTTCCACGTAAATATTATATAGATATTTATATAAATATTTTCTATATAAAATTCTTATTTAATAGAGAATTTTTATTATGTGTTGATATTATAAATTTATATTTATATATATTAAATTGACATACAATACATTTCTTATTGTGAGTCATAATAAAAAATACTGCCCTTGGTGAGCTACCACCTTCACCTAAAAATGTATTAATGTATGTAAAACCAGTGTGGGTAAATGGCAGTAGCAACACCTAATACAATTATAGTTTAATTATCTCAATCAAAACAATAACTTACAAAAGGCAGAAATGAAGAAGAAACTTTTTTGGTTTTTTTGGTAGAGACAGGGTTTCACCATGTTGCCCAGGCTGGTCTCGAACTCCTGGCCTAAAATAATCCACCCTCCTCAGTCTCCCAGATTGCTAGGATTACAGGTGTGATCCACTGCTTCCAACTGAAGGAGAAACTTCTATACCACGATATACAATTGCCAGTTATGCTGATTTGGATTCATTCATGAGTCTAATAAACCAAATAGATGGATTCTTCCTTTGAGAACTGAATTTCTAGCAGTGCTAGAAATTCTAAGGTCAAAACAGGCAAGTCCTAATGGTGACAGGTCGCCTAAACTGCAGTTCACAACTGCATTTCTTAAACAAAGCCCACCATTTCAGGGCCCTTGCAGATGTCTGAGTCTAATCATTATTGCGAAGACTTGAGTTTAACCTTCTCATTTCACTACCTCTACCCTATCTACTATTTCAAATTGGCATTTTAAAATTCTATTATATTATTGATCAACAATGGAATTGTAAAATTCCATCATTTTATCATTTAAATAAGATCTTTTAATTCCATGTGAAAAATAAAATCAGTCGAGATAAGTGAAAAATCAAAATTTCAAACAGTTTTATATTTGCATGATTTCTAGAAATGTCAGATATAGCTTAAAATCTTTCTTAATCTATTCAGTCAGTTGTGTTGAGAGTCGACATGTTAGCCCTGTCAGTGCCTGGTCAAGCCTGAAAGAATCAAACTCTATGACTCAAGGCTAAAAGGAAAGTTTTAAAGCTTGAAAACCTGTCAACTACCTCATGATTTTTTCCAGTTTATGGAACTCATTATAGTAGTATTCCTTCCTCTTAAAAATTCATCCATAACTTACTGTCAGATACACTTCCTTCAATTAAAGGTTATTCTTCCTCATAATGTTTCCAAATGTGTACTCCTTTTTTCTTTAAAAATCCTGAAGTTATTAACAAAAATAAGAAAGTAGGCTTGATCATCACATTCGTTGACAGCTAGCATCACTCTCCCTGCCATTTTTTTCTTTGAGACACCACAACCTTTTCATGTTCACGCTGTCTGTGCATGTTTATGACATCTATCACCGGAAACCATACCTGCTGGGGTAAAGATATGGCACCAGAGGAGGGAGAGACATCGCCAGCCAAATCCCTTGTAGATTATGTCAGAGTAAGTGATGATGGTGGAAGCTTGTAGAAGAACAGCAGAACCTGTGGGATCCTAAGATGCTTTATCTACATCAGAATTTGTGCAAGCCTCCTGTGCTGAACATTTTCTTGAACATTTTTCATATTCAACATAAGCCAAAATTCCATCTTTAAGCCAGATCATTCCACATCCCAACTTACTCAACTAAGGCTATTTTTCAATGTTTTTGTCATCTTGTTCGATGGGTACACGATGATTTGGTATTTAGTTCTGAGTCTACTCAATATTTTTAGGAGATCACAGTCTTATAAGAAAGTGACATAAAGAATGGGAAAATGCAAGTATTGGCTTGTCATTGTCACTATCTTTTTTTCAGAGAAGGGAACACTTGAGATCTCTTTTGCCTTTATTCCAAATTTCTGAGCATAGCTGCAAGGTTCTTCATGATTTGTCTCACCTCCCATTATTGCTTAGTTCTGGTAGTTCTTTAAAATCTACTCTACATATTATCCATTGCCTACCACATTCAGTTTGCAGTCACCTGCTCCAGGTGAACATGAGCAGGGAGGTGTGTGTGGCAAACAACCATTTTGCTATGGTTTAGCATTTATTGCCACTTCGAAGTTATGCTTTTGGCATTATCTCCAAATGATATTATATAGATAGTCACATAAATACACTGACAGGGTATGTCATCGTTCAGCTATTCATCACACTGTCTTAAACATGCAACATTGGTGGCCCATAATGCCTGGATACCTTCTTTAGATAAATCCTATGATTTCTTGTAAACAGCATTTTTATGTGTGTGTGCTAGTGGTTTGTATTTGTAAATATAGCAACTCAAAATATAACACAATTTTTATGTATTTGTTTTGACATTTCCTCAGTTTTTAGTAATCTAGGACCCCCAACTGAAAGTCGTCACAAGCTCTGTAATATTTGTTTTCTACAACTTTTAAGTTCCAGGGTGCACGTGCAGGATGTGCAGGCTTGTTACATAGGTAAATGTGTTCCATGGTGGTTTGCTGCACAGATCAACCTAGGTATTAAGCCCAGCATCCCTTAGCTATTCTTCTTAATGCTCTCCTGGCCCCCATCCCACCACACAGGCACCAATGCGTGTTGTTCCCCACCATGTGTTCATTGTTCTTATTGTTTAGCGCCTATTTATAAGCGAGAACATGCAGTGTCTGGCTTTCTGTTCCTATGTTAGTTTGCTAAGGATAACAGCTTCCAGCTCCATCCATGCCCCTGCAAAGGACATGACCTCGTTCCTTTTTATGGCTGCCTAGTAATTTATGATGTATATGTACCACATTTTCTTTATCCAGTCTATCAGTGATGGACATTTGGATTGACTCCATGTCTTTGGTATTGTGAATAGTGCTGCAGTGAACATACACGTGCATGATTTATAGAATATAGAATGATTTATATTTCCTTGGGTATATACCCAGTAATGAGATTGCTGGGTCAAATGATATTTCTGCCTCTAGATCTTTGAGGAATCACCACACTATTTTCACAATGGTTGAACTAATTTAAATTCCCACCAGCAGTGTCAAAGCATTCCTTTTTCTCTGCAACTTCACCAGCATCTGTTGTTTCTTGACGTTTTAATAAGCGCCATTCTGACTGGCACGAGATGATATCTCATTGTGGTTTTGATTTATATTTCTCTAACGATCAGTGATGTTGAGCTTTTTTTCTTCTGTTTTTTGGCCACGTGAATGTTTTCTTTTGAGAAGTGTATGTTCATGTCCTTTGTTAAGTTTTTAATGGTTTTTTTCCCTTGTAAATTTGTTTAAGTTCCTTGTAGACTCTAGATATTAGACCTTTTTCAGATGGATAGATAGCAAAAATTTTCTCACATTCTGTAGGTTGTCTGTTCACTCTGATAGTTTCTTTTGCTGTGTGGAAGCTCTTTAGTTTAATTAGATCCCCTTTGTCAATTTTTCCTTTTGTTGCAATTGCTTTTGGCATTTTTATCATGAAATCTTTGCCTGTGCCTATGTCCTGAATGGTATTGCCTAGATTTTCTTCTAGGTTTTTATAGTTTTGGGTTTTACATTTAAGTCTTTAATCCATCTTGAGTTAATTTTTGTCTAAAATGGAAGGAAGGGGTCCAGTTTGAATTTTCTACATATGACTAGCCAGTTATCTGTCCCGCACCATTTATTAAAAAGGGAATCATTTCCCCATTGCTTGTTTTTGTCAGCTTTGTCGAAGATCATATGGTTGTAGGCATCTGGTCTCGTTTCTGAGTTCTCTATTCTGTTCCATTGGTCTATATGTCTGTTTTTGTACCAGTACCATGCTGTTTTGGTTACTGTAGCCTGGTAGTATAGTTTGAAGTTGGGTAGTGTGATCCCTTCCGCTTTGTTCTTTTTGCTTAGGATTGTCCTGGATATTTGGCTCTTTTATGGTTCCATGTGAATTTAAAAATAGTTTTTTCTAATTCTGTCAAGAATGTCAATGGTAGTTTAATGGGAACAGCATTGAATCTACACATTACTTTGGGCAGTATGGCCATTTTCACTATATTGATACTTCCTGTTCATGAGCATGGAATGCTTTTCCATTTGTTTGTGTCATCTGTGATTTCCTTGAGCAGTGGTTTGCAGTTCTGCTTGAAGAGGTCCTTCACTTTCCTTGTTAGCTGTATTCCTAGGTATTTTATTCTTTTTGTAGCAATTGTGAATGAGAGTTCTTTCATGATTTGGCTGTCTGACAAGCTCTGTAATATTCTTTTACACATCCCTGTTTTGGTATTTGCTGTCTTCTTTCTGTTCTTTGCTGTTCTTAAAGAAGCAGCTCCAACTTACATCCTACTCTTGGGCGGAATTACTTTGCTCTCATAGTACATATCTTTATTGCAAACCATCCCATTATGCATTGTGTGTCTATATGTGTGCCTATCTGTCCCTCCCATACACTGTGAAGACTCAGTGTTACCTTTGTTAAATGTGAATCACCAGAACAACAGAACCTTTTCATTCACCTGCTAAAAAGACCAGCAGGTATCCAGGACCCACTGAGCACTGTGGCTAGGCAGCATCTCTCAGAATGTCTGCATACTTCAGTTGCCCCTTTTGAGTTGCATAGTAATCAAAAGTCTATTGCATTTGTTCTCACATCTTTATAACAGTTTTACTAGTTATCATAAACAATCTCATTAAATATTAAACAAACATAGAATGAGCACAGCAAAAATGAAAGTTTTATTTCTGTGAAATGTATTCTGAAAGCTTTGGGAAAACTTGATAAAGGAAATCACAAAACAAACAAAAATATCCTGACAAATTAATTATGGGAAATACCATTATACATAATTGAAGGGAAATTTTTAAACATCCAGATGGATTCTTCACTCAGATATATGGCAAGTATCATTAAATCTTTGCTCCATTTTAAAGAAGTCACAGTTGAAAAGTGTGATGCATGGATGGGTCAGTTTTTATCAAGAAGAACAAGCTAGAGCTCCAAACAACAGTGTCAGACTAATAATTTTAAAAAAAGGTCCTGGCTTTACATCACAAGATTGGCAAATTAATTAAAGGTATAATAAAAATGTTTAAGAAATATTCTTTTTAACCTTCTTTAATCCATGTTTAAACATGAACTAGCAAATCCTTGATAAAGGCCTTCTACTGAACTTTGCCCTGATTCCTAACCTTTGCTGCTAAGAGTGAGTAAAAACAATAGAAACTAAAGGAAAGGAGGAAACTCCTCTCTGATGGGGAAACTGAAATGTGACTGACGTGCTACCTGTGGTTATGAGTTACCTTGTGGAGGACTCTGGGGTAAATGAGATATGAGAGATGGAGACAGAAAGCCTGCTGATTTGGGCCCCTTAGAGTTGCTCCCAAGACCAGGCACACACCTTTTGTTCTAGAGTTGACCACACAAACAGCATCTTTTCCTTTGTACTTAAGTTCTTTAAAGCTGGGTGTGTTTCATGTGTAAACAAAAAAGTCTGGGTAATAATAATTTTAAAACCTCTACCTTATATATTAAGGAATTACTAAGGAATCTTTTAATTGACTCAACAATATTACTGGATGTAATATTACTGGACATCTCTTCTGTGCCAGGCTCTGAGAATGGAACAGTGAACAAATTAGACAGTCCAGGTTCTCCTGGAACTTACAGGCTAGTGCTCCAAGGGCTGTAATGGATTGCAAATATAAATTTTGTATTTACATCACACTAATGTTTATATCATAATATTATTGCATTCATTATGTGTTAATAGTTCACAGATCCAACATGGACCTTGAAGAACATGTGAATATTTTCAAGGGAGTAGCCATAAACCTTTAGTTGAATGCCAGTGAAAATAATTACATATTCCAAATCATATTCCTGTGCCATTGTCAAATTCAGATTTTGGTGTTAAAGGAACTGTAAGACTTAACAAGCAAAGCAATTTCTTATGTTCTCATGATATAAATACACAGAGAGTAGCCCCATGTGGGTTGGTTATTGCTGGGTGACAGCACTTGTAGAAATTCAGAACTGGAAGATGCCTACAGATAAGGAATGTGAAGCACAGAGGAATTAACTGGTGTATTCATGGTCAGCCAGACTGCAAATGTGGCAGATCCCAGCCAGGTGTTCAGATACTCGGTAGGTCACCATGGCTTGAAAATATGTCACAAACAGTTTGTTACTACTAATAAAAGAGTAACATTTGAAAATTATTACTTTTTTTCAGAAATTAGGTCACATTTTAATTATTCCTGTAACATGCTCATTTGCATTCTTGAGCAGAAGAATGAATCAGCCTATTCCCTGCTTGTGAGCCAGAAATTGCACATTCCCTGGGAAGTTCCTGAGAGAAGATTGTGCAAACAGAGATTACGAGTCATGTTTCTTGTCACTGGACACATAAAGGCTAAGAATCATGTGAGCTGGTAGAAAATCCAGGGCTAGAACCCAGTATCTTGAGTTTTTTAAAGAGTCTTGTTTTTAATCATCTTATAATAAAGGGTAGGATGGACTCTCAGTCTTTAAATATGGATGAGAAAATTTAACATGTGATTATTAGTGGCCCAAGAGAAATAAACCCACATCAAATGAAGCTCAGTTTGTGATATCTCTAGAATACTTTCTTTCTCTGTTCCTCAAAGATCTGGTGAGAATTGTGTAACTTCTGCTTGTTGTAGAGGAGGTTAATACTTTGCCCAAACTTGGGCTTCATCACATGGTATTAGAACATGCCACCTAAAGCCCTATTCAAATACCTCAAATAAAACAAAATATCGTTGATTTGGGCCCAATGCTGTAAACTTCAGTTTCCAAAAGCTTTCAGTGTCAATTACCTCCCACAGCAAAGCAGTCCACAAGCCTCTTGATGATGCTCAGAGTCTTATATCATCAATTGCAGGCCTGTTTATACTTCACAATAAAATCTAATTTCTTGTAGTTACTGTTAGAGTTAGGCTGCTTAATGAATCGAATTCCTAAAGAAAATGACGAACTCAGAAGTAAACCTGAACTTATTAAAACAAGCTTGCAATCCAAATTTCCAGCAGCAATGGGACTTCCTAATTCAGTTCATTCAATACATGCTACTCAGCAGTTTTAAGGATATCGTTTGCAGAATATAGTGAGATCTCTTCCCATTAGAGGTAAAAAGTGAATGGAATGCAATTCATACAATATTAATAACTTGCTCTACTTTACAGCTTAGTAATAAAGTTATTTATGCTCCCAGAGGCGTTTCATGACGTTCGCATTAGAAAGATGGCAGTAGACAGGTGGGCCGGGCCTGTGACATTTAGAAATAGCAGAACTGTAACACCTTCCTGCAAGGCTACATAGGACGATGGCTAAGGAGAATTACCCTGGGACAAAATATTTATACGCAGCACACTGAAGAAGAGACATAGACTCTAAATAAACCTCTGTCCTACTTTTTGGAACAAGTTAATAGCAAAAATTGTAATTTAGACGAACATAGTCTGGACATATATCAACTAGCTACTGCACCACAAATTTATCTTTCCCAGATCAACTATATCTTTTCAAGATTTAAATTACACATTTCGCCTAGCTCCTCATACATTAACATAAGTTATACTCAACCTCCACCATACACATAGATGAAATTTTTGTCTTTAATTATGTACTGTTTTATATTCTTTTATCCATACTATTTTCTATTGTTTCCTATATTCAGTTCCAAGCACCTAGAAAACAATGATCACATCTTATCCAGTGTTCCTCTATCTCCCATAACACCTGCCACAGTAGTAAATAAAAGACCAATGCTGAAGAAGTATTTGTAAATAAAGAAATAAGATGCCAAAGTTTTGTCTGATAATCATTTTCCATGATCAGATGTAGGATATGCAAACAGAAGGAAGTGGTGTCATAAATAATTCATAGTAGCAGATAATTGGAAGGTCATTTCTATTTTACTTTGAAATGCATTAAGGCTGGCCACAACTTTATAGAACAGCCCACTTATAGTCTCATCAGCAAATGATGAGTTATGTGCTGTGGTAAGCTAAAAGATGAAGAGGCATGGAACACAGTTTCCATATTTTGTCTACACAACATTTATCACCCACTTCCTTCTAGCATCCTATTAGCCTTCTAGGTAATTAGCTCCCCTATTATGTTCAATCCTGTTGGGAAAGTGAATCCAGGCATCACTGGATTCACTAATTTCAACTAATTTATCTGTTATTCCCTGTCATAGCTAAGGGCTGGTGCATCACTTGTACTTGGCCAATCAGACCCACTTTTCCAGGGCTTGAACTTCAGGCCATGTTATGCCAAGGCAGAAAGGAAAAAGAATATTCCAGGGCTGGTAACATACATGGGCATCCATCAGATCTTGCTCCTAAGACTTAGTGGAAATTTTTAGGTCCCTAAATTCCAAACAAGTTCTGGTAATCTGAGTTTCTAATGAATTCACTTGTAATAGAATATAATAGACTTATTTTCTATTGTTTGCAACCAAAACACCCTAACTGCCCTATTGGGCCAATGCTTCCCTGAGAAATGTGGAAGTGGAAAACCAGGACACAGACACAGCATAGCACAAGGGTAGAGTCTGAGAGGATATGATGAGTAGAATCAGGGTCACAGAAGGCACAGAAAGTGCGGGAAGGTTGTCATTGTGCAGTAGTCAAAAGTAGGGAGGTTCAGAGGAGGCTGATGCGTAGGGTAAGGTCAAGAATCATACGAAGAAGCAGATATGCCTGAAGCATAAGACCCTGCAACCTCTAGGTGGCCTGGCTCCCGGTGGCAGTTCAATTCCCAACCCTTTTTCTCAGAAGAGCCCACTGTATATTTCCCTGGATTTTCATTCATTTAATAATCTCCTTTGTACTCTTCCAGGGCTTTCCAAAAGGAACATATAGTGATTAAGTTGTGAGCTCTAGGGTCCAACTGCCTACGTGAAAATCTCACTCTGCCACTTATTTAAATTTTCCTATCTGTATATTGAGGCTACTAATAGGTACCTCATACCTCATAGGGTTTTAATGAGGTTTCAGTAAGATAATCCAAGCACACTGCACTCAGCCCAATGCCATTCTGATATATCAGAAACAAATCTCATGCATCTCTTCAAATTATCTCTACTTCACACCTCCTAGACAGCCCACATTTCTGGGAATGCAGGGCCCTCACCCTTGGCCAACCAAGGTAGCTGGGCAAAACACCCTGAGCAGCCACCGAAGCTGCCTTGTGATGCAAGCTAGAAGTGACATGGAGTTGAACCCCTGTTGGAGCAAACGCTGATCAATGGAAAAGGGATGAGAGGGAATCAGGCAGGTATATTCCCCTCCTTCCTGCATCCCTGGACTGCTGCAAGGTACAATTTCTCCCTATGACTTGTCTGGAGAAGTTCCTGGTAGACCGGCTGAATGACTGGCTATTCTGGACACAGCTCCCAGGAAGCAGGAGCCAAGGTGGTAATGTTTCCCATCCCAGTGATTTCCCATCCGTCTTTGCGTAGTTTCCCTTCTTCCTCATTCTGGCTCCCCTAGTTTTGCACCTGTCATATAAAACTCAGATTTTAAAATCTCTGTTCAATTCAATCTCTACTTTCCAGGTAACCCAGTCCAATATAATATTAATAGTGTTATTATCATCACTTGAACTGGCTGAATTGGGCATCTGTTACTTGAAACCACAGGAGTCAGGATAAAGCAGTGAGGCAGAGTGTGCACTGTCACGCTAAGCTCAATACTGACAAACAGGTGAGCTACTCAGCTACTCAACACTATGACCAGAAAATACTTTTTAGAAGGTATTGAAGGCTTGAAGATAACTTTAAAGACTAAAACTAGATGCTTTTAAAAATAGTTACTAACAAATATAATGATATGCAACAAGATGCTTTATGTTAAAAGCATAGATGTTTCATATATAAATTCTCAGATGAAAACTTTAGAGAAATACTGAATCAAAGAAACTAAGTTTTTTTCTTTTTCTCCCTTATGGAAATATTCTTAAGCCATTTACCAGTTTCTTCCCCATACATTGATGCTCATAGTCTTATTCTCTTGAAAAGAAACATTTGCAGGATGATAGTTTGCATGGAAGATAATATTATGAAGTGTTGAACAATACCGTTATATTATCATAGCTGAGGAGAAAGCTAGTGCAGTTATATGCTATATGTCACAGATGTTTAAAAATATAAAATATGTCTTATGGCTGAAAGAAAATAAAAAGGTTCACAATGGTAGTTGCTGGCTAATAAGCAAAAGATAATCTCAAAATGGTGATTATGACACAGATCCTGGACTCAGGCAGAACAGGCTCTAATCCCTGCTCACTGCATTCTAATTTTGTGTCCTTGGCCAAGTTACCCTATAGTTCTAAGGTTTAGTTTTCCTTTCTGCATTATAGTATGTATATAGGAACAATATAGATATAGGTTAGATATATAGATACAGAATAAAATAGATACAGAAATAGGATGGGATGGGTGCGGTAACAGAACCCAACTTAAAGGGCTGCTGGGAGAAATGGAGTCTTCCTCATCTCAGTAAATATTACCATTAGTCACCTACTTGCTCATCCTTGATTTCATTCTTTCCATAGCTTTCTCTTATCACCCACATCTAATCCATCACAAATTTCTATCAGCTCTCCCTCCAAAACGCATCCTGCATCCATTCTCCTCTCTTCTGCCTTCGATGCTGACATCAAAGCTACCATCATCTCCTGCCCAAGGTACAGAAATAACTTCTAATTGTTCCACTCTTCTCCTTATATAATCCGTTTTCCACACCGCAACCAAGTGATCTTTTATAGCATGAATTGCATCATGTTACTCCCTGCTTAAGACCTCCAGAGGCTTTACACTGCACTGAGACTGAGTGGAGAGAATTACCATTGCCCACAGGCTCTCGTGACCTTGCTCTTGCCTGCCTCTCCTCTCTCCTCCTCTAGTCCTCATCCCCAGCTCATAGCACTGCCCTCAAGCACATATGCTGGCCTTCCTTCTGTTCTTCAAACAGATGCCGTCCATTCCTCCTTCAGGATCTTCATATCTCCCCTTCCTCCTGCTTAGAATACTCTTCTCTCAGGTCTTTGCATGACTTTCTCCTTCTCAGCATTCAGGTTTGTTTTTAAATCCTGCCTTCATAGGCAGACCTAGCCACCTGTCCCTTAGCAGACCCTGCCCCATCACTCTATTCCTTAATGTTGTAATATTTCTTCAAATGACTTCTTGCTATCTATAATTATCTTATTGATTTAGTTATTTAATGCCTATTTACCTAATTTGAATTAAGATCCACTAGAGCAGAGACATTTTCTATCCTGTTTACCACACTACTCTCAAGGCTGAATAGGTGAATATGTGCAGTGCTTAGTATAGTCTCATTTCCCTGGCACTTCCCAGTGCTGGGATCATGAATTGCTTTTATGATGGAAGAAAATATAAGCTACTTTTTCTTTGACCAGGAAATGATGGGTTTTTGTTTTTGATCTGGAGTCCCGCTCTGTTGCCCAAGCTGGAGTGCAGTGGCACGATCTCGGCTCACTGCAACCTCCACCTCCCGGATTCAAGCAATTCTCCTGCCTCAGCCTCCTGAGTAGCTGGAATTGCAGGCACATGCCGCCACACCCGGCTAATTTTTTTGTATTTTTAATAGAGAGGTTTCACCATGTTGGCCTGACTGGTCTCGAACTCCTGACCTCAGGCAATCCGCCCACCTTGGCCTCCCAAAGTGCTGGGATTACAGGCGTGAGCCACCGCACCTGGCCAAAATGTTGTTTTTTTTTTTTTAAGTCATCTGTCCTAATTCCAGGTACTTGGAAAATTCTTTCTCTGTTGTCCTTTAGTAGCATCTTGGATTTCACAATAAAACCTAGTTTCCAAAATACCAGGATAACGTGAAGGGTTCCTGGAGTGGAGACAGAATATGTACAGATAACATGGAGGGACAGCTGGCTGGAATAGACAGTCCTTAGGGCAGGTGTCCAGAGGTGTGAAGTCGCAGACAACATTGTCAGGAGCTGCTGTCGAGGAGCTGGCTCACGAGCTGGTGACTATGGAAAATGAAAGCAAGTTCACGCTGACAATGCCCGTAAAGAGCTTTGTGAAGCCATGACAGTGCTCTTCAATTTTAACATGAAGAGAGGGCATGTGAGTTAGCAAGACTGGCCAGAGGCCAGAGCCCAGGGCCAGCAAGCCTTTCCCTGCTGTGAGGTGGGCAAGTTAGTTGCTCCAAAAACAAGATAAAGTGATTGAGTTCTTTTCTCAAGAGGGAGTTGGAGTTTATCTGCTCTGAGGTACCCTGCATTTAAATCTTTACTATCTGTTCTTTGAGAAATACCCAACTTCTCAGGTGATTGTAGACCTTTTCAGAGTCATCACTAAGGCCCTTAATGCCTTAGAGAGGGTTTCTGATTTGCCTTCATCAGTGTCTCCTTTGCCAGGGATCTGCATTCCCTTAACCTGATCTCAGGGTCAGGAACTGGGGAAGAAAATGAGTTGGAGGTGGCCATAAGGGCCAATCTCAGAAAACATGGCCAAGGAACCAGACACTCCTGGCCAAGGCCCTGAAAGAGAATAAAGTTAGTGGAGAACCTGCATTCATTCTCCAAGTAACTGACATAATCCCCAAATCCAAGCCTGGGTAATCTGAAAAAGTCCGTGAAAGTCCTAGAAGCAAAGAAAGCAAACTGGTTAACTTCCAGGAGACACTAAGTCTTCCTCCCAGACATCTTCTGATGTCATACACAGCTGGCCACCTGGCGCAGTGAGCAGTGAGTCCCTATGATACAAACCCCAGCATGGTCTAGATCCTGCCGAAGTAATTAACTTATATCAAAAAAGTAGATTCAAAATTAAAACAAAGGAATTTTAAATGTTAAACTGTAAATGTAAAAGTGCACAGCTGCTTATACTAAGTGGGTAAACTGCTTTGAAATTGGTTCTGAATTGGCTTTGGGTTCATAATGGGACTTGATTATTTCCACATGGTACTTAGCAGGCACATAAAATTCCACTAATATGAAAGAAATGTATTTTAAATGTTGGTTGATGGAGGAAAGAATACTTTTATATTACTAAAACAAAGACACAATGCAATTCTATGGCAACTGAAGTATATTATCTCAGAATACTGATTTAAAACTTGGA
This sequence comes from Macaca mulatta, assembly GCF_049350105.2. Classification (NCBI taxonomy): domain Eukaryota; kingdom Metazoa; phylum Chordata; class Mammalia; order Primates; family Cercopithecidae; genus Macaca; species Macaca mulatta. The sequence goes on from NC_133409.1 coordinate 114,291,401, forward strand.
GTAAGATAGAATAACTGAAAATGATCATTTAATATTAATACGTATCAAGTTGATTAGGATAGAACCCTTTTTGGTTTGTAAGAAACTGATTTAGACTTTTAAATAAACTTGAATTATGTTTGAAACCTTCTGGGAAAAATATTTCCCAGAGATTGCCAAGACTCCTTGATCTAGGCGTCATTTGCTGTCTGGATTAATTTCCAACATTTAGGTCCTTCTGCATTTGCACTGTGGCTTGTCCATCCTCATGTTACTCTGTCCTGTTTGGACTTTGGTGACATAAAAATAAACAACCATTACTCAGCACAGTTTAATTGCTAATAGTGTCTTAGCCTCTGGAGTCAGTCTAGCTGGGTTCACATCCTGGCTAGGTCTCTTATTAGCTGTGTGACATTGAGCAAATCACTTGACCTTTTGTGAATTTGTTTTATCCTCTTTAAAATACAATACTTCCTACTTCAAAGATTGGAAACCAAAGAAAAGTAATTCAAAATCCCCTTCAGCAGGGTCATCCAACTAAAAAAAACTCTTGAGGATTTGCATTGATATGCAATATCGACATGTCCAAGGCCTTCTTCCAGACCACTAGATTCTAGTAATTTGAACCGGCTTCTCCTCTCCCTCAGATCAGCTCTGCTTAGTACAGTGTTTGGCACAAAGCAAACATTCAATAAATGTTAGCCAACGTTAGCTGCTCATCTGCTTTCCTTAAAAGCAAAGTCATTTCAACAAACCACCCCTGTGGCCCCAAGACACAGAAGAACAGCATCCAGTCCAAGCCCTCTGGCCCAGGTGGGAAACAGCAATCAGACTCTGCCAGACATATTGCCTTGATAAATGTGTGCCTCCCTCCTTGGACCACATAGTTATAGCTTTTAGAATTAAAGATAGCTCCACTTATGTGCCCCTGTATGCCAGGATATACTTGTCATTTATAACACGATCTCATTGAATCTTTGCTTTTAATATTTGCACTGCTGTAGGAGAACACAAATGTTAATCTCTGATGTTAGTATCTTTAAGGAAAACTAACTTCATTTCCCAAGTTCCTCAACTAATGATACTTTTTTTTTTGTATCAGGATTTGATAAGTATGCAGTGATTCAGTATTCAATTATAGTCTTGCTCAGTATTTTTATGAGAGAATTATGACCCTCAAAAAAGTTAGTATGTAAAGTGTGGCAAAAATTTTAACTCATTTTTTAGGCTTTACTTTTTATTGAAATGTGATATACATACCAAGAAGTGCACACATAATAACTAAACAATTTGCTATATTTTCACAAACTGAACACAACCATGTAACCGTTATCCAGATAAGAAAACAAAAGATTATCAACATTGCAGAAATACACTTTGTACTCCCTTCCTGTCACCAACCCCTCCCCAAAGGTAACCATCATCCCGACCTCTGACCTCGCTGGCGTGTTTTCCCTGTATTTGTACTCCGTATGTATATAGAATCACAGAGCAGAAACTCTTTTGCATCTGACTTCTTTCACTTAACATTCTGTTTGTGAAAATTGGCCTCATTGCCATGTATAGTTGTAGATGGCTCATGATCATGACTATGTAGAATTCCATCTTTGAATACACCATATTTATGACTTCTGCTATTGATGGGCAGTTTGAAGATGTTATGAATAGTTTACGTCTTTTGGTGCACATATGTACACACTGCAGTTGAGCATCCACCCGGAGCTCATTGCCAGGACATAGGGTATACATATGTTCCGCTTTAGTAGCTACTGACAAATCATTTTCCAAAGTTATACCTGTAACAATTTACAGCCCACTATCAGTGAATGAGCATTCCATCCACTGTTCTTCCACGTTCTAAACAAAACTTGATATTTTTCATTATTAAAAAATTGTTTGCCATTCTAACTAGTATGTATCAGGGCATCTTTGACTTACTCCTAAGTCAAAGTTCTTAAACCTATTTTTTCTCTGTGGCACAAAGTCTGCAAATTCTATCACACTCTCTGGTGGTGATGCAGAAGGACGATGCACGCAGACTACACTGAGCCACCTGGAGCACAATCTCAGCACAGTTTCACAACCTGAAATATACAAATCTTACCCATGCAAAAAAAAAAAAAAAAAAAAAAAAAAAAAAAAAAGCCTGGGAAAGTCACATAGAGCTTCACTCAAAGTCTCTTGAGGAAGAGGTGGTGGGAGAGCTATAGCACACAATACACAGCAGGGTTTCCTAAGGATGCTTTTCCCACTGTCGTGTCAGGTGCCGCCTTCCTCCTCAGGACTCCCTTCTCTTGTTCTCCTCTTTTCCATGCTTGGACTCCTCTCCTCCTTTTATCCCCATTCCTTTCTTTGATCCTTTATGTCCAACTGTTGACTCCCAGGCTCTCTCCCCGTCATTCCTCATCCTGGACAGCATTCCTCAAGTCTAAGAGGATGGTCTGGCCAAAAAATAGCCCTTTCTCCCTAGAGAGAGAAAGAAAGGCAGATTGTAAACATTTTAACTGAATTCTTCCTCCCGTTAGTACTTGTGCAGCAGAGGTTTTTGAAATACCAGTGTATGCTGCACTCTTAGCTTCACCTGTCTCCCCTGGTAATCCCTTTCCATGGGTATCTTGACCAGGCAGAGAACAAAACAGCCCAAACCCAAAGGACTTTTTCACTCTTTTGTGAAATACTAAATCCTCAAATGGGATTTTGCTGGGAGTCCTGGAAGAGGACGGGAGAACAGTGTATTTAAGAAGCAGAAATGCTGAGAGAAGGAATTTCTTTCTCATGCTGTGGAAGGAAGCACGAGATCTGAGGACTCTGCAAGTAGCAGGAACTTGGGCTGCGCTCTGTGGCAGTGCTAGAAGGTGGTGCTGGCCACATCTAGTCTAGGTAAGTCTACATAAGAAGACTCTGTGCCAACTGAAAAGGTCCCCCCTCTAGGCAGATGTAGCCCAACAGGCATACAATTTGATGAGCAGCAGATAGTACCTTTGTCCAGAGGAAAATGGATCAGCCCATGCCAAGGCACAGGGCCTGGCTGCCTCTAGGCCCCCTCATACCCTCAATCTAGCCCTGTGGACAGTGCACAAAATGTACCTCTGTGTCTCTACAGAAATATAGCCAGACATCAGAGGGAAGCCTCTGTAGTGCACCTAGGGAGGAGAGACCCCAAGTGTTGACAACCTCAGCTTTAGCAAAAGCCCAATACCCCCCTTACTATGGAGCAGAGAGCCACGATACTGTAAGGAACCACAGATGTTGAAGTTTAACTGTCATTTGTCAGCTGGGGTCACAATGATCTAGCAACTAGAGACCTTGGTCTTGATCCCATACCATTCGACTTCCTGGATATTGATACAATTCTGGAAGATCAGGGATCCTGAAAGTAATTGAAATTTGGTTTCCTGGCAGCCTGGTGAGGCGGAGTAAGGGTCTGTTTAATTTGATTTAAAGGCAATAAGAACTGGGATGTTTCTTATATACTTGAGTTGATTTGCTACACCTATCATACCTGAATTACAGTTCCTTTTAAAAAATAAACCATTTTTGTTTAGTGAAACTATGAAATTTAACATGCAAATGACAACAAAATGACTTCTGTTTAGGTCTACATACATAGTTTTTTATTTAGTCCATGTAAACATTAGAATGCATTCTTAACTTCGAATGTAATCCTGTACAATTTTATTGACATTGTTCCTAACAAGAGGTTATAGTGCTCATCATATAAAACATGAGGAATTCAAGATTATAATGGGCAAGGGCCTGACATTTCCAAGTATTCACTTGGGTACTAAAACAGATTACTTTTCAACATTGTCTCCTCGTGGCACTGCTTTTCAGATTATTTTCTTTTTTTTTTTTTTTTACCTGAAAAGCAGAAATATCTGAAATGTTACTGCTCTATTTACAGTTACTCTGAACTATTTGCAAGCATCTACAACTGAAGTGTTTGCTTTTTTAATACACAGTAGTGATTAGTTTTAATGACACTTAAAAGACTAGTACTTGAACATTATATAGCTTACTTTTGTGACAGCCAAATTAATGATTGAAATTGAAAATTAATTTTATAACTCATTGAGAGGAACAAATAGTCAGAGACATCCAAAAATACTTAATAAAAATTAAATGAATATCATTCTCATTTAACCTAAAATAAAGATGATTTTCGAATAGCTTTTCCTTGTGAAAAAAAAGTCCAGATAATAAAACAAATATTTACTTAAAACATGTGACACCTTTTTTTCTTGTAAACTTTTCACAAAAAGGACTGGAAGAAGAATTATTTTATCTTATTAGAGTGAATAAAATCATAATAGTAAGAATGAAAAAAATCTGATATTCAATTATGCCATAGATCTTTAGGTTCCTTTTCTCTCAAGAGTTCATATTTGAACATGGCTTATCTTCACATAGTCCATTTTCTAGAATGGTAAAAGACAAATATGACCATTCCCAATGCTTAAACAAGAAAACTGGAGCACCAAGTTTTAATAAATTCCTCAAGACCATAGTCAACTATTAAATTCTCCATATAAATGTACACTTTAATGCCTCCGTGTTTTTCTTTTACCATGGGATGATTTTTCCTTATTCTCTCTGCTTCAAAGTGCTTTTTATACTCTAAGATCAAACTGGAATATTACCCTCTTACATCAAACCCTCCCTAACCTTCAGGCAGAAATAACTGAATAATCATTTTCACCAATTTCATTAGCTTTAATTATGGAATCTTATCCCTTTGAATTTTGAAGGGGTTTTTTAACTGTGTCCCAGTACACGCCAAAACTGTATAGAAAATACACCAAAATTGTTACCTCTGATTGTGGTTGTGAGTTGTACCATGTATAACTTTTCAGTTTTTCTATATTTTCTAAATTTTCTGTAAAGGTCATATAATTTATGATTAGAAAAAGCAAAACAAAACAAATATGACATATTAAGTTTTATGAGCTATAATTTATAGCTGAGAAAAACCAATACTCTAAGACTAAGCCGTAAGTAGAGATATCTGAGGATGAATAAAAGGACTTTGGATGAAGGAGGAACAAAAAATCCCCAAAGAGAAATGTTACCACCTTCATATATTATATCTGCATACTATGCCCGTTAGGCAGCTCGGGTTGTCAAATAGACCCTTGGAATACCTCCATCAGTTTCAATAAGGGTAAGACAATAATCCAAATGGACAGATGACTACTGACAAAACTAATCTACCTTCCTTAAATGAAATGAATGGAATAACTTAGAGCCTTCTGGGGAAACATAAGACTCAGTGAAGAGTCAATCTCAAATGGCTGGAGCTCCAGACTAAAGCTTCCTGCTCTCAAATGTGAAGCTGAATCTAAAAACGGCCAACAGTGCCTGCTCATGTGTACTGAGTAGGGGAAAAGCCCAACTGCCACATGAAGAGGCCCCAAAGTACTGTGGCATAAAGAAAAGAAGGCTCCCCTCTCTCTCATAAACTGTCTGGAGGAGAGCGGTCTGGTCTGGGGCAGCTCTGTTCCTTGCAGCCATGTAGGCACCCAGTTTCTTTCCACAGTTTCTTCACCACAAGGCAGGGATTAGAACACTACAGGCCATGGACCAAATCCAGCCTGCCACCTGGGTTTGCACATAACATTTTATCAGAATAAAGCCATGCCCATTTGTTTACATATCATCTTTGGCTGCTTACACACCATATGGTAGAGACTGAATGGTTACAAAGCTGAAAATATTTACTATTTGGCCCTTTACATGAAGAAAAAGTTTGCCCACCCATGTTCTAAAATATGACCATGCTGAGCACGGTTGGAGGCAGATTTAAGTTCCAGCTTGTGGAAAGAGCACCCAGCCAGCATTACTAGGCCCAAGCTCAGACGCAGCACATATCACATCCCTCACACTCTACCACAAAGGTATAGTCACAAGTCTTCACGTAGTTGTAAGAAGGCTGGGAAATGAGTCTCTGGCTGAACAACCATGTGTCCAGCTATATCTTTACAATGGAACAAAGGGAGGGCAGTCAGTAGCCTCCACCACGTTTTGTGTTTTGTCCATCTGCTTCAACTGACATCATTAAAAGTAGCATATATCCACCTGAGTGTCATGTCATAGGCAAGTGGCTATATTTTTGTCCACACCAGAAATGTACTTTTGCTGCAACCAAATCAATATACTTTCTAGTATTGTCTTGGGAGAACATTGAGGTATGATTTGGCACAAGAAGGAGGCAAGTATAAGAGCTATCGAAAGTGCCAAGCCAACCCAAAGACAGATTGTGTTTTCTTGGAACATGCAGTGTCATAAGGAAGCTGATTTAAAATGGTATCCGCTCTTCTCAAACGACGTGGTGGTGTCAAAGGGTGGCCTGGTGAGTGTGCCACGTTAAATGTATTTGGAAGCTAATGCCTTCAAAAATGTGCTGTCCAAAATTCTATTTTGTAAAAATATTCTTCAAACACACAAAGTTTGAACCCATTTACAAAGAATTGACCACACACAAAATAAACTGTAAGTCTCCAGTCAGGCTCCATTTAAAAAGAAAAAAGAAAGTGTACGTAAAAGGATCCAATGAGTAGTAACAATTTCCATAGGAGACTTTATAGTGCATTTGCTCTACCACCATAAGAGATTAGAAGTAAAAAGGCATCTAAGCTGATCTTTCTGCTAGGACGATTCCCTGCAGCAAGTTTCACTGCCTTCTTTGATTCAGTTTTAAATGTCTGGAGCAGCATGTTCTCCCCATCCTTCTCCAAAGGCAATTCAACGTCCTATGGGAGATTTTTGCAACAGCCATGGTGTAAAAAGTAATAGAATGAGGAATGAAGAGTTAGAGATTCTGGTCCTCACTCTTCTGCTTCTCAACCACATGGACTTGCATGATTCATTCCATGAATTCACTCAAATTGTGTCGAGGCCTCTCTGTGGGAGAAATAAAGATGACAGAAACTAAGCCCGGCCCTTTAACAGTTTATAATCTAATGCAGGAGTAACTGCAAGAGAAAGAGAAAATACTTTGATGGGTGGCTGGAATCACACCTGTTGTGAGTGATGGTTGAGGAGAGGCGGGCAAACTGTTATGGAAGGTGGATGAGACCTGGAATGCAAAGAGGAAGGAAAAGGTGGAGGTAGGAGAGGAATGACTGGTGGCCAATTTCAGCTAGAATATCTATCAATTCACAGGGGAACAGTGGAAAATCAGGAAAGATAGAATGGAACCAGTCCTGGAAAACTAATGAATTTTGTTTTTTAGTAAGCCAAGTGACTGAAGGTTTCTGAGAAGAGGGATGATTTGATTAAGGAATAGCTTTAATAGGATTATTTACATGGTGATATTCACATGGTGAATGAATTGGGGATAGGGAGACTACTTAGAATCTCATTAGAAAGCCATGATAACAAGACAGATGTGGAAGAGATTATCAGTAAGGAAGAAATTCAAGGAACTATTTTCCCTGTGTTGAGCATTATCCAGTTGCTTATTTTAGAGATGCCACAATCAAAAAAATGATGAAGCAGAAAATACAATACTTAAGATGACAGATAAATACTTGAAATTGATGTGACAGAAAAATAACAGACTAGAAATGCATTTCCTTCTTAATTTAATGTTTATGAGGATTTTAAACTATTTTGTAAGCTATGAAAGGCTGTGAAAATGAAACTCTGGGAAGGATGTAGGAGCAGGTTCCTCTTATTAAGAAGATAGAGTCGGCCGGGCGCGGTGGCTCACGCCTGTAATCCCAGCACTTTGGAAGGCCGAGGCGGGCGGATCACAAGGTCAGGAGATCGAGACCATGGTGAAACCCCGTCTCTACTAAAAATAGAAAAAAAAAAAAAAATTAGCCGGGCGCAGTGGCGGGCGCCTGTAGTCCCAACTACTCGGGAGGCTGAGGCCGGAGAATGGCGTGAACCCGGGAGGCGGAGCTTGCAGTGAGCCGAGATTGCGCCACTGCACTCCAGCCTGGGTGACAGAGCGAGACTCCGTCTCAAAAAAAAAAAAAAAAAAAAAGAAGATAGAGTCATAGGGAAGAAATTACTATCCTCTCTAGGCTTTTCACATTTATGCCAAGTTAGATGGGCCTTCTAGGTGCTACTTTTAAAACTTTTAACTAGGAAGACAGTCTGGTTTTTTTTTTTTCTTTTTTTCATGTCATAGAACTATATTTTGCATGCAATAAAATGTACCTATTTTAAGTATATAGTTCAATGAGCTTTGATGACATATACACCCATATAATCATCCCCATAGTTAACCTATAGAATGCTGCTGTCGGCCTTTTCCTTCTTTCCCCAGGCCCCACCACATTCTCTGATAACTCTGCAATCAAACTCCAGCCCCTTCTCAGGCAACTGCTGACCTGATATCCGTCACTATAGATCAGTTTTGTTTGTTCTATAAACTTCATGTAAATGCTGTCATACAACGGGTATTCTTTTGTGTCTGGCTTTTTTTCTTAGAAGGTTTTTGAGCTTCACCAATGCTATTACATATAAAAGTAGTTTATTCTTTTTTACTGGTATGTTTCATGAATATTCTACAAATTGCTTATCCATTCATCTGTAAATGTATATTAGGGGTGTTTTCAGTTGGGAGCTATTATGAATAAAGCTGCTGTGAACATTAGTGTACCTGTCTTGTTGTGGACATAGGGTTCATTCCTCTTGGACATAGATTTTCATATACTTCCATATGATCTAAACCTGAGTCATATGGAAGTCTATGTTTTCCTTTGTAAGAAATTGACAACTGTTTTTCAAAGTATTTATAGTATTTTACATTCCCAGGAGCAGTGTATGAGAGTTCCAGTTGCTCCACATCCTTTCCAACACTTATTTTTGTTAGTCTTTTAAATTTTAGCCATTCTAGCAGGTTTGTAGTAATATCTCATCAGGGAAATTTGCACTTCCCTGATGATTAATGATATGTTCATGTCTTTCTTGGCCACTGCACATGTATTTCTGTGAAGGGTATGTTCCAATCCTTCACTCCCTTTTTAAACTTGTCATTTGTCTTGTTTTTGAGTTGTGAGAGTTCTTTACATATGTTAGTATGTTGAATGTAAGTCTATACACACATCTATATATTGAACATATTTCTGAACTCTTTGTTTACTCTATTCCACTGATCTATCTTTATACCAAGACCAAACTGTCTTGATTATGTAGCTTTGAAGTAAAGCTTGAAATCAGAAAATGGAAATCCTCCAAATTTATTTGTCTTTTAAAGGACTATTTTGACAATTGTAGGTCCTTTTTATTTCCACATATCTATTAGAATCAGCTTGTGGGTTCCTACAGAGAAGTCCTCTGGGAGGACTTGCATTGAATCTAAAGATCAATTTGGGGAAAATTGATTTCTTAACAATATGAATTTTCTAGTTCAAGAATATGATATTTTTCCTTTTATTCGACTTTTAAATTTTCTCTTAACAATCTTTTATAGTTTTCAATGTACGCATCTTATACATATGTTGTTATATATTTCCCGAAGTATTTCAGACAGCCTGTCTTAGGAGTTAACTATTGAGGAAAGTAATCTCTTTCATTATTTGTCAGTTTTATTAGTTTAATTACCAGAATAACAATTTCTTCAAATTGGTGGTAGTAGAGGAAGGGTTGTAATGGAGGAGGGGTACTTCTCAATTGGAATGATATATATCCAATTGGAGATATAGATATATATCCAATTGGAGATATAGATACACACACACATATATACATATATATAACCAATTAGAAGATAATTTCCTGACATACTAGAAAAAAATCTGTCTAGATGTAGCCTTACTGAACCCCAGTTTGCAAACATGTCAATACATACACATACAGAGAAGACTATAAATGAACAAGTCTCCCTGGTGTCAACTATGAAGCTACTTACCAAGATAATTAGGTCCAGCTCTTTTATGGATTACCCACTCTACAAATCTACATATAGTTACCACTTAAAAATTATCAGATTTATCACATTAATGGGCACTACGAAAATGTTTTTCTAGGGCTGGATTTTGTTTAGCATAATTCTCATGCTTTAGTTTGAATCAGCAGTTGCATTTGTGCAATTACAGAGTGCTTGTAGGAGGCCTAAAAACTAAGAGTAGAGAAAAAATGTTTTATCAGCAAAATTTTTCCTAGATGTACAAAATTCTCTTGAAAACACTTTTGGGAAATCTAACTACCTAACTGATGTTTTTCTTTCCACACAGAAATATTGATGATAAAGAGGAAACTAACGTTCTGAACCATTAAATATGATATCGTTTATCTCACCAAATCCCATGATGGGTATTTTACAGATGGTTCTTAATTTTAAAAGTAGATTACCCAAGATTCCTAGAATGATTATATTATAAATATAATAATAACATTAACTTATATAATGTTTCTTCCATTTGTGGTCTCAGTCTTTTCTCATATGAATCAAATTAGATAAAGATTCAGTGTTATTTAATCAGGAAAAAACTCTAAACAAAAGTCAAAGAGCAATCTAAAATATTAAATAGAGATATGGCTCTGTGTCTTTTCTTTCCTTCCTTTCTTTTTTCCCTCCTTACTCTTCTCTTTTTGATTTTGGGCTTTAAAAGAACACTCAAACCACAAATATTCAAGAAATATTAATAACAGTCATATATTATCCAGTCTGTGTCAGGAATAAACATTCCAATTTTATAATCTTCAGGCCTCTGCCAGGTATTATTATTTCCACTTGACAAAGAAACTGAAGATCATAGAGTGTCACTTGCCTTTCCCAAAGTCACATGGCCAAATCTCAAAGAGAAAATTCAAATTACAGGGCCAAATCTCTCTTCGTCATACAATGCCTCCCACATTGCCCATGACTTTCCAGAAGCTTGGAGTCTAAATGATGTGGCTGCTGTTAGTAACAACTTCAAGACTGAAGGCTATTGGGCTGTTGGCTCCACCATGGGCACCACTAGGTTTAAACTCAAACAGCCAGATGAGACCACTTGAACCTTGGCAGTTACCAGTTCAGAAAAGCAGCCTAACCCAGCCACTCCACAGTTGCAATTTGAGAGCATCTAGAGAACACCACATACATCTTTTCACCTGGTCTCTTCTGCCACAGATGAAACCTCCTCAATGCCCCCAAGAAGCCATCTTGGGCAGGAAAAAGAGAGGTGGGTATAAAATTTGGATGACTAGTAATTTACCAAAAAAAAATAGAGTCATTCCAAAGAGGCTGTTATATTGGCCCTGATTTGAATTTCTAATAGTCTGGATGTTTAAACTAAAAGGAGAAATATAAACATGAAGTGATAGTAGTTCCCACAGGCAAAGGGAAGATGTCCCTAACCGTCCGCAGGGTGAGGCTCTGAGGATCAGATAAACTACTAAGAACAGACGCTGCATTTCTTGACCTATCTGTTTGGTGTGAATGATCTTGTGACCTCATTACAGTTTTTATAATTTGAATTCATCACCATAAGCTAAAAGAGGATAAACAAAATGAGGAACCACCCCTTTCACAAAGTCTTTTAGGTGCAAGTGTTTTCCAGCCTGCAAAACACTCAAGCTCAGGAAGGTTAACGGAATTTGAGTGATCATTTACTTGCATCGACTAGAACATCCCTAGGGTTTCTATTTAAGAAAACCTTCAAATAAGTGAGCTTTTAGTTTCAATTTGGTTGTCAACATGCAGAAAAAAGGAAAGCTGAAATCAAAGTTACAATACAATCTGAAAATTAAACATTAAGGGAAAAGCCATACCTTGAAGAGTAGCCTTTGCTGTCAATCAGAATTTCTGTCTAAATTGTAAAAACGGAGGGGGGAAGAATCAGCTTTGCTGTGAGCTGCCAAGGGAATTGTCTTTACTCTGCCAGATGCTCCAGATGGTTTTCTTACAGAGAGACTTCGTTTCGTGCTCACACTTGTTTATTTCCATGCATCTAACTCTCAGTCAGGCAGTGAAACAGGTACTTCATTGATCCACTAAATATAATTGTAAAATTACTTCATTATTTAAAATTGCAAGCCAAGCAGGAAAAGTGGGACCATGTACTTCCCTTCCTTTCTTTTAACCTCGAATTTGAACCTGCTTTTAAATCAGTTTAAAACTAATTAATGATCCTTGTTGCTAAGTGACTCGAGAAACCAGGAAGGAACTATGATCTGACTTTGTAAAACAAAACATTAAATACTTATGAAACCTTTCCATATAAATCTCTGTACTACCACACAAATAATTCACTTTGGAGGCTATTTGTCTTGAAGAAATCTTATCTCAAAAAGGGGTCATAAGTAGCTGCCTGTAGACTTATATATCTGCTCGTATATTTATAAGCAGCTGTATATTTATTTCAAGATATTACTTGTTTTAAGATATTACTGCTGAACATTTTTTTTAATTCAGTGACTGTTTATTGAGTGTTTATTAGGGACCCTGTTAGGCACCTAAGATACAAAGAAACACCATGGCATTTTGTGAAGGCTGCATGCTTTCTGGTGGCAGAGGGAAGAATTTGGAGTTTCTTGCAATAGATAAACATCTGTGAAGGCACTGGAGGTGATGATGAAGTGAGGATTGGAGACAAATTCAAGGAATAGCATTGACAGAATTTGTATCAAATTACATGTATTGATGAATGAAGAGCCAGGAATAGCTCCCTGGCTCTCAGTTTGGGGAACAGGCTATGTCATTCAATGAGATTAGAAATGTCAGGGTTACAGCAGTACAGCAGGCTCCACATTATCCCAGAGATGAGATCTGGAAGAGCTACTATGTACAGTAAGGCATGCTGTCAGACATGATTATATCCAAAGACCAGTTTTCAGAGACCCAGTAAGGTTTGTTTCCCAAATGGAAGCATTTGGACCTACTTCAGAACCTACCAAACATAAGCACTGGCCAGGTAGCAAACACGTTAAGTGGTGAGTAAGCCTCTTTCATGAAGAGGACTCTGGTCTTAGGTTAGTACCGCAGCACAGGTCAGCCCACTGAGTGGGCTGATGCTCTTGAATGCATTCTATTAAGAGGTGTTCACTGAGTTAAAAAGAACCACACATAGCAAAGCCACTGAAAAGAGTCACATAGCTTGGGTTCCCTCAAACTCTTGCATCTACAGCTTTTAGAGGAGCAGAGTTATGACACCTGTCCATCCCTCACCTTCATTATCTGCAAAATTAGGATCCACACTCACTGCCAACTATACAAGTCTATAATTTCCCTTCTCATTTCTGGACATCGAAACAGATAAAATGAGGAGAAATTAGTTGAATGCCATATATATATATATTTTTTTTTTTTTTTTTTTTTTGACGGAGTCTCTCTCTGTCACCCAGGCTTGAGTACAATGGCATGATCTTGGCTCACTGCGACCTCTGCCTCCCAGGCTCAAGCGATTTTCCTGCCTCCGCCTCCCGAGTGGCTGGGATTACAGGCGCACGCCACCATGCCCAGCTAACTTTTGTATTTTTAGTAGAGACGGAGTTTCCCCATGTTGACCAGGCTTGTCTCAAACTCCTGACCTCAGGTGATCCACCCACCTCAGCCTACCAAAGTGCTGGGATTACAGGCGTGAGCCACCATACCCGGCCTAGATTTTTGTTTTTCAAAGAAAATAAAAATGTTCAATTTCTATTGAAAACAATGAGAATTTCATTTCTTCTGTATAGTACAGGGGTGGTGCTTTGAGGGGATAAACAGCTGAACAAGACAATGACCCAAGACTTCCAGTGGCCTCATTTTAATGTCACAGTACGAAAATATCTATAATTTTGAATTTTGAAAGACGAATGTTTCTTTAGCACAAAATTCTTCATTCTTCTAACTCCAGTTGTAAGAAAATAATGGCAATTAGGCCACCATGTTCATAGAATTAATTGCATACACATTTTTAAATAGTGTTAACTTTAAGTGGCCTCCCAATAAGATATGAATTACATATCTATTTGGAGGATTGGAAATTAAAGTTTCCAGCTTTCAATAAGAATCAAACTGATAGTGTACTAAAAATAAACTAAGGTCATCTGATTGAAAGGCTTCACATCTGTCTCACACTCCAGCTCTTTCCTTGGATGAGAAGAAACCATTTCAAAAAATTATTAAGGGAGCAACAAAGGGCTGTTGTACATTCATTACATTCACAGTGAGGGAAATTTTCTGTCCTGTCAATATCAGTGTGTCTAATATAAAATCATTAATTCCATACCTGCTAGCTTTTTTAGTAAAACTATATTAAAATTAAAACTTACAGTATTTGTTTCGACCTATAATCCTGGTTAACATCCATTTGATTAGACTGATTTTCATTAAAATAAATGCTACACAAGACCTGTCATAACTAAGCATCTTGTTGTTGTTGTTTGTTTGTTTTGTTTTTCTAGAGCCCCAGCAGCTACTATTAACGAGTGTCTGGAATATGTTCCTGGCATTTCACCTACACTCTCTCCAGTCCTTCCAAGAAATTCACAAAGCAGGTATTCTTACCAACAAGAGACCAGACACCCTGAGAATTTACACTCCTTCCCCAAGACCACACAGTCAATTATAATTGATGATGTTGCCACTTGTACCAAAGTCCATCTGGCTTCAAAGCCTGCTCTCTCCCCATTCAACAAAATGTCTCTCTGCCCTTACTTTTTTCCCCTTCAGGGCTTTTTCTTGAACTTCTCTTCCTCACAACAGTTAAATCATTCATTTAAAGATGTCAGACAACTTCAGTGTTCTAAGGTGAGTTGTCAGATCTCATTTGGTTCACCTTGTCTACCATTTATCCTTTGTTTATTCATTCTTCTTGTAACCTCTTTCTTTTCCAAAGCTGAGAGCAGACAAAACTAGATATTTCAATAATAACAAAAATATATACCATTTGAGGAGAAAATATTTGTATATTCTTTGGTAGTGAATACGCAATAGTTGTAAAAACAGAAGAATGTTAATTACTGTAGCAAAATTAATAAACCCAGTTTTCCTGAATAGTTGAATCCATGCTTACTCTCAAATCTGTCTCTTTAGTGTCCTATTTTAAAATGCTCTTCCAATTAATCCTACATATTCATGGAGATAATTCCAAGGGCAGGGTAATCTTTACTTGTTCCCCATATTAGTCTGACAACTCATTCAGTCAAGTTGCCAAAGCCTAAAATCACCCACAACAAGCCAAACTGCCTGTCATCATTTTTATCCAGGCTGGGATTTCCCCTCATGCCGGAAATACCAGCTTGTCTGTTTTGCATCCACTTTAGGATTAAAATAAGGAAAATGTTATGAATCTTTTCCCAGAATCTCTCCCGTATTAAAATTTACATTCTTGCAGAAGTGCAGGCTCAGTCCTGCATTTATTACTATCCTGAGAATCTTCGTTTTCTTTCACTTTTTCAATACCTTCAGACATTCAATCTGTGGGGAAAAGAAAATCGTATTTTCTGTTACCAGAATGTATTCATTCTTCCCTTATGAAAATGACTGCATGTGTGCACTTCTCTCTCTACTAAACCATTCATACAAAAGGCTGAAGTTAAAATCATGCTCATTCACCACTGAGGCTATTATTTGCTATCAGTTTCTCAGTTATGCACAATCTAACTTCACTCTCTTACTACAACTTATTCTTAGTTCTTTCATCCTCTCTCCCTGCTTATATAGAATGCAGCCAAGCTCAAATGTTATGCTTCTCCTCATTTTTGTCTACATTGTCCTGTGAGTCTTAGAGTAACCTCTTCACTTTCATCTTGCAATTTCAATTTTTCTTAATCAAAACTTGACTACTTAAATATTAGCCCACCTAAGTGAAAAACATCTTTCACCTTCATTAGCTATTCATATTCCTTCATCTGTAAGAAAAATATTTTTAAAACTGCATTACACAAAGAGATAACAATCAATATCCAAGTATTTATATATGTGATCTATTCTGTAGAATCTGACAATAAAAATAACTTCATATATACATATGATTCACCCTTCACAATATTTATTTTTTAGAATAAAAGAAAATAATGTTAGTCTTATATGTTAATCATAAAAAATACATGTTTAATGACAGGAAAACAGCAAGTCACTTTTTCTAGTTCTTTAAAAATATTTTAATCGTGCAAAATCACCATAATGTACTCTAGCACAATGCTAAAATGTTAACTAAGATGTAGTGGCTTTTATTAGTTTTACAGGATGTATATTTGGCAATAGTTATTAAAAATAATTACTCAAAAGGAACTCTAACTCTATTATTTTAGAAACAATATTTTAAAATACAGCAGTAAGCAACAGAAACTATTGCTCTTTATACATTTTTGGCATAACACTGCCATACGGTTACAGAATTATAAAATAAGTATTTTATAGTACCATACAGATCCAGAAACTGGTTACAACTTCTACCACATACACATGGTATTGGTACTAACAAACATGCACGGCATTCTGTAATTCATACTGCAGTTGAATACAGAGCACAGAGAAGGCCCAGTGGCCACTGGAGAATCAGAGCTTATAAGTAAAACACACGTCTATGTAACAATCGTAGCCATTTTCCTGAAATATTTAAAACACAAGAGACATGATAGTTTCCAAAATGACATAATCTGCCGTCCTTCTTCTTAGATAATACTAAAAAAGAAAGATTACCTTACTTAGGAAACAACTTAAAGCCCTTTTTAAAAACAGGAGGGAAATGCTTGTCAAAGGACCTAACATTTTGCTCTCATTTGTTTCTCACAATTATAATGCCACACAATACGCTGTCAACTCTTGACAGTGTGGGAGTTACTTCACTCACAAACCACCTACCACTAGTCTTTCTCTTATCTGCAGCCAGTCCATCAATTTAACTTGTAAAATTACCAACTGTTGCTACACACAGGCAAAGGAATTAAACTTGGAGCTGATCATTTAATTACATCTATCAGTCTACTGGAGGGCTTCAAAGCAGAGTAGGTGGAATTCATGGTTCAAATCAGAGTATTAATGGGATCTGTTTGCACACCAATACCTGATCTCCTTGGCACAAATACAGAGCTGATTCTTAAAGCATGTCCCCACAATAAAGCTTTTCTTAATCATTCGTCACCTGCTTCCAATAATTCTGGCACTTACACAAACTTATCAAGGGTTATGTCTTTATTTCTGTAGTGAGTTTCCTGTTGCTGTTTCTAGACTTTTATTTCATTTGTGTTTTATTTTTCTTCACATGAAACAAAATCTGTTAGCACTGGAAAAAAATGTTCATTTGACTAATGAGTGCAGAACGTAAATGTTTCTTAGTACCAAAACTTATTATCTATCTAATTTCTCTAGTTAATGTAAATTGTTACACAAACTATAATTTAAAAAGTAAAACTATGACAAACCCTAAAGCTTAAATATTTTTAGAAAAAAAGGTATTTTAGCACAGTAAGTGACCATTACTGCCTTTTCTCTGAATCATTTTATAAGATTTTATATTAATATACACCTATGAATGAACAACTTCCCTCATTTTTTAAATTAAATAAATAAGGGTGACGGAAAAAACTCATATTTCAATGTTTCCCAAGATCGTTAAGATATAACTACAATTTACTAGTGCCCAACTGCTCACAATTTTCTAAATAACTACAAAATAAATGATAGCAGGTATTTTATGAGAACTGATATCCACCAAAATTGTGTATGGAGTCCATGATGGCCCATCCTCCCCAGAAGTCAGAGCTCACAGTGCCCAACACCCTCATTATCCAGGGCAGAATCTGAGGACCCATCCTGCCAGTGGAGAAGGGTGGAGCCCAGCACTGGCATCACTTTCCTGAGACACCCACACTGATTCTTGTCCCTTCTCCCTCTCTGAACTCTACTTCCAGCCAGTTTGGGTCATAACACAAAACATTTCATTGTATTCTCTACATGAAAACTGTAATTCAGGAAAATAAACATATTAAGAGGTTATTTCCCTCAAATAACTGAAACAATAAACTTCAAAACAGAATAAGAAAAATGACAAAGAACACTCTCTGTAATCTAGGAAAAATGCAAAAACAGTGCTTTTTACATGATTCTAATGAGACTACAGCATAAAAGTTTTTCAAATTAGTTTCAGATTTCTCCAACTGCCTACTGGAATTAAACTTTTAATAATTTCTCTAATATAATTCTATTTCTGCATCTGTCTACATCTAAGAAGAAGCAAAACATAAATATTACTTTAGTAACTAAGGAATGTTTAAAATGAAAATTGGGCTAAGTAGCTAAACTACCAAAAGCATAAATAAATGTAACAGACAGTATAGTTAGTCTTTCTTACTCTAAACACTTTTTGTCAAATATAACACATTGTTGAATATCATGATGAGGACACTTCTTTATGAACCGATGCTATCATCCCAAACAGCAACTTCTCCAAAATGATAAAGCACCAACTAAATTTCATTAAAAGAACTGATATTCATGGTTTAGAAAGTTCCCAATGATGAGATTTTATAATGGAGTAAAAATGTAAACTTCTGAATGAATACCATTTACATTTGTTAAGGCACATCTGGATACCTCCAGACAGTTGTATTTATAGCTATATTACTATTAATTTCAATAGTAAGGGATATCTAAAAACACATTCTGTCCCTGAACACAATCTGCTGGGTGGGTTGGATAACTAGTACTCACTGTCACCCAAGAGATTACCCACACAAATCTTTTCCCGTAATAAACAGTACAAAACTAAAAGAGAAGCCAGCAAATGTACACTCCTAATTTTCTAGATCCTACATTGACCCAGGCCATTTTTCTCTACAACTTCACCTACATTTAATGATTCTAGCGTGTCTAAATACAGTCTACCTTATACTCAACACATATACCCCAAATGAGAGAGGGGAATTTCCTAAGTGGAAAACAAAATAGAAATCTTCAAAAACATTCCTACAACAGAGGATCGCCACTCACCCCAAACAGACATTAAAGACGTGTAGATGTAGTTACAATCAAGCAAGATCAAGAATATCCTTTATATCTTAGATTAGAAAACAAAGCTTTAGAAGAGCCTCAATTATAGTTTTAAAAATGCTTGATTACTCAGTATGGATGAATACTCAGCCATAACTCTATTATAAACTTGAAAATGTAATATTCAAACAATTACCCAAATATTCTCCCCTGACTTGGTTAAACCAATTTTTGACCACTCAATGTTGAGGTTCATTTACTACTCTGATTTTTCAAAGACTAACTCAGATGTAACACTGTACTGTTTTTCCTTTCCACCACATCATACTTTCACTCAGATTAAAGTATAAAAGCTAGAAGCAGGATAGGTAATTTTATATGACAAAATATGAAACAATGACTATGACAGGCATTATGGCATTTTCATATGTTTATATTTTTAATACTTAGCAAAAAAATACTTAGAACTTCTCTAGTAACTCCTGAGTTATAGATTTTATTTTCTCATTGACGCTGGAAAAAAAGTAGTCCCAAAACCTAAATTCAAAATAAAACTATACAACATAATTTTTGAGTTGACAACCAGACTTGATTTAGAGAAAGTAAACATATTTTCAACTCTATCATTAATCTTTTGAATTTCTCATGAGATCGAGCATGAAAATGTATAATGGTACAATTATAAACTCATGTTATAAACTCTTTCTCTACTGTACAGAAATATATCTTATAACTATATGTCACTTTACAGTATTTCAAAATAGTTTCACATAATCTCCTTTGATATATGAAAGCACAAAATATTAGAAATTTTCTAGACTAATCAAGCGATATAACATCTATTTGCCATGAAATGCAAGTTAGTATTTTATCAATAGCCAATATTTAGTATCCTTGTACTCCACAGTACAACAACAATAAAGACTATAGATTTGTAAAGATCTAGTAATATTTTTAGCTATTTGGTCATGCTTCACTGCATTTTTTGTAACAACTTCTCAATGAATTTCTGCAAGCATGTCGTAGTTTTTAAAAATACAAAACATAGGAGTCAAACCCAGAGAACTGTTTCATATATAAGACACACATAAATACATATCTATAGATCTTATTTAAAAAACTAATATACAAAGCATTAATAGAAAAAATTCTAGACACTCAATGTTTTTCTCCAAAAGGAATGATATCCTTTTACTTGTTCTCCACTGAATGATTATCTAAGTTATTTAGGGATTAAATGTAAGAAACATACTATTCTATGTGAATATGCATTTAAAAACACCATAGTGGGAAAAGGCCACTATTTAAGATGGATGCCAGGAAGTTTTCCCCTTGAGACTAAATATTCTCAAATTTAATGGTACAATCTAATCAAAATCCCTAAGTAGGAATAGTATTCTAAAAATTAAATTGCTAAATGAAATGTTTTTACTCATAAGGGCTCTAATATACTATAATTTCTAAGTAATTCAGATTATATTCATTGATTTTAGTATCTGGTAACTTTATTAATATCATAATATCTGGTCACAGTATTTTAATATTATGCATTTAGAAAGTGGTCTGAACACTTTATCATATATATAAAATTGGTAAGTTATTTTGAATTAAATTGTGTTTCTACAATTCAGCCTAATTTGACAATCGCTTCTCATCCTCTAAACCCTGTAGAACTATTTACTGAGCTCTATGGAAACATAGCTACAAGCACCACATAAGAGTGTCCATGTTTTTCTTGCATGTAAAATAGAAATTGAAATGCAAAAGCTGACTGCCAAATCCTAATACTCACAGAACACTAGGAAAACAAAAACTGGCATATTATGGGAACTAAAAATGAGAAAGTGTTCCATACTATACTTATTGGAATAGAACGTACAACAAAGGTGCTACTGAGATTCATATAAAAAATTAGAGGTAAGCAACTGGCATGTTTCATGTAAACTTCAAAGCAGTAAAATCATATTTCTAGAGGCATACTGTAAGTGTGATTATTTTCAAGATATCCATTGCAGAAAATGTAGATCAATAGAGGCAACAGAAGATGACATGTGATATGAAGTAGGACATATTACAAATTCCCTGGGGGAATAAAATGAATAGAACTTTTCTTAAAAGCCTAACAAAAAAGTTAATTCATTCCTAAATGAAATAAAGTATAAATGTTTCATCTATTCATTGCTTTAACCATATTTGTATGTATGCTTTGAAGTTCTTATCACAGTGTCTTTTGATTTATAATAATAATTAGTAATAATATAGAAAACAAAACTGTTCTTAACCAGTGCTATGTAACATAATAAGTGCTTACTAGAGTTGCATATATGAACTTTTAAATTTGTTCTCAATTTTGAAGTTTGATAACTTAGAGATGCACAAAACTATACT
Source organism: Macaca mulatta (assembly GCF_049350105.2). Lineage (NCBI taxonomy): Eukaryota > Metazoa > Chordata > Mammalia > Primates > Cercopithecidae > Macaca > Macaca mulatta. The sequence continues at coordinate 114,312,624 of NC_133409.1, forward strand.
TTTTTAAAAAGACACATTTGGGCTAAACAACATTACTAATTTCATAATCCACAGAACACTGACATATTCATGGTTTAAGGGACTACTGTCCTGTTCACAGTGCAAGAGGCATGCCTTTTAAAAATGAATAATTTCTTATTTTTTAATTATTCAGTCATTTACATTCAGAATCAACCATCAAATTTATATGGAACAGCCACAGAGAGCAAAGTTCTTATCTTGAACTTTTCAATCAACATGTGTTTTTAAGCACTTAATACTGAAAACAGTGTTATTAATTTAAACAAAGCAAAATCCTGAAGTCATACAATTAGAAGTCCCACTCTGTTCCATGTAGATTTCAATATAGATCATCCTAATGTACACAGTGGTCCCTTGATATCTGTAGGGGGTTGGTTCCAGGACCCTCTGCAGTTACCAAAATCTAGAAATGCTCATGTCCCTTATGTAAAATACTTTAAATCATCTCTAGATTACTTACAATACCTAATACATACAATATAAATGCTATGTCAATAGTTGTTATACTGTATTGTTTAGGGAATAATGACAAATAAAAGGACTGCACATATTTAGTAGAGATGTAACCATCCATTTTTTCCAACAAACATTTTCAATCTGCGGTTGGTTGAATCCACAGACGCTGGACCCCTGAATATGGAGGGCCAACTACACTAGAAACACACATGCTAGCTGAGAAAGATGGTGGCTTAAGGGCATGGAAAGAGGCAAGGAGGTGAGGACAGCAGGACTGACAGATAAGCTGGGGAGGTCACAGTTCCACAAGGACATCCATTTCACTTACCAGAATCTACAAATAAACACGTTGAGGTTGAGGTACTGGAATCAAAGAATCCAAATTAGTTTCTGAATACATTGGAAAAGATCAAACACTTACAGTTAAAAAAAAAAAAAATCAGCCGGGCGTGGTGGCTCATGCCTGTAATCCCAGCACTTTGGGAGGCTGAGGCGGGCAGATCACAAGGTCAGGAGTTCGAGACCAGCCTGACCAACATGGTGAAACCCCATCTCTACTTAAAAATACAAAAATTAGCCGGGCGTGGTACCACATACCTGTAATCCCAGCTACTTAGGAGGCTGAGGCAAGAGAATCGTTTGAACCCGGGAAGCAGAGGTTGCAGTGAGCCAAGATCATGCCACTGCACTCCAGCCTGGGCAACAGAGCGAGACTCCGTCTCAAAATAAAATAAAATAAAATAAAATAAAGTAAAATAAATCCATAAATCAGGTAAAGGTATAGCAATCCAATGAAATTATCCTCTTTATTTCCTTCATGTAGACTATAATGTCTCAAAAGAATGTATTTTGCATACCAAATACTACATGGTAATTTCTAGATACTCTGCAAATATTTTCAAAGTAATTATTATACACAAAATTTGAAAATTCACATCCTAAAAGCATTGCAGAATACATTCATTTATGGGGTCTTATCTTAAATCTCCTTATTAGTTATTCACTTCATTGTCATCCAAAATAAAAAAACAAACAACAAAATGCTTATGACAGAAATCACAAACAGATGGCTAAAATTTGAAATTGACCTCGTCTCTGTTCTTTAGGATAAATGATACAGTAGTTTTTTCCTCTCTAACCTAAACTGGCCTATGGGTTTTCTGATAATTCACTGTGCTAGTACAACATCATGGCAATTTGTATTTCCAGGATTTTCACTGTCTTGGTTATGATTTTCACCGTCTTCATTATTTTCGGGAGATACACTCTCCTTTTTTTCTGTGGGATTAGTACCTGTTTTCTCGGATTGAGAATTCACATTCTCAGCATTACTGTCCTTCTCTGTATTTCTTGGCTTGGCAGCTTCATTGCTGGGCTCTGGGCTGGGCCTGTCTGTCTCTTCCACAGGCTCTTTTGGTGCCACTTTTTTTTCTTCAGCTGTTTTGCTATTTAAATGAACAGCTGAGGAGGAATTTTTGGAGTCCTTGGCTTTTTTGTGCATAGAAGTTTGACTGTTATGACTGGAGGCGAGAGGGGAAGACATTTTCTGGGCTTTGCTTCCCTCCGACTGTTCTTTTCGAGGCGGTCCCCAGATAAAGTTCTCTGAAGGCGTGTAGTGTTTCTGGGCGAACCGCAGGAGCTTTCTCCTTTCTCTTCTGTCTCTAATTGTATAAACAAAATACTCTAGAGCACTCTGCTTAATATTGGGAATAGTATTCTCCACAAGAGCTTCATGAAGAATAAATTTTACAAGCGGAGATTTAAAACTTTCATATCCAAGCTCACCAAGGCTTTTAAGAATACGAGTGATTCTTAAATAGTTGTGCTGGGACCTGGAAGACAGGATTGAACAAAATGAGTGGGGGAAATCAGGTGCAGGAAGGCAGGAGAATGAAAACTATTGGGAAAATATTTTTTATGGAAATGTAAGCCGTGGAAATATGCCGTGTAATGACTTTTTAACGCTATATTTGATACCATTAAGAATAATCCAGAGGGTATTAAATCCTTAGGCCACAATGTAATGTCAATCTATGTGAAAGTCAAATTTATAAAATAAACTTCCCTTGTCTGTTGAGTTCTTCACATTAGAAAAATATTTAGATTTAAATGTATTACCACTGTTGAATTGTTTATTACTGAAAATACACTGAAGATGAATTTTCTAACAGAGCATTTATTTGCACCAACATCAATGTACTGTACTCATCACAGGTAACCGTTGCTAAACATAAACACATTAGCTAACAGCTGACTGGTGCAATTTATAGTGCCAGCTGATCAGCAAAATCCACCACATAAGCCAACTCGTAAGGATGGTGGCAAAAACCACTCTGCTTTGCTAGAACAGTTCTGACAAAGGATACAAAACTGACTTATTTAGCAGAGCACAGTTTAACAGTTAAGAGCATGGGCTTTGGAGTCAGACCTGAGTTCACACCCTGGCTCTGTAACTTACCAGCTAAGTGCAACTATGTTTCTCTATGTCTCAATATCCTTATCTGTAAAATGGGGAAAAGTGCCCACTACTTACTGGACTGTTGTAAGAATCAAATGAGATGATACACATGCTCGGTACATAGAACTCAGTAAGTACTAGATACTATTTAAAACTATTAGTATTATAATTTAAAGATATGAGATTAAGGACCACAATATTTGTACCTATCCCAACTTAACCTAATTTTCTTCAATCTCTGGTCAGTCTCTCCTCCTCTTTCCCTATCTGATGATTTTAAATCTTATTTCTAATGGCCTTGATTCCAAGGGTACATTTTCCCCCAGATTACACTAACATCTTTCCTCTCTATCACAAAACTAATGCCATTACTGGATGAATGTTTGCCAAATCTATTTTGTCACAATTCATAATGTAACTCCCCAAACTCACTCAGCTCAATCTTTGCTTTATTACACATGCCTTGTCAAATTCTAAAAGAATCATCAACCACATGTATTAATCATAGGTGTTGTCAACAGCCCAGGTATTTATTTACCCAATATTGCCACATAACCATAGCCATCACTTATTTCTAACTTCCTAAAGCCTGTTTTATACCTCATACACGGAACTTTCTGCAAACATTATATATACCTGTCCTAGCTTCCAAAAATGCTTAAAGATTTTATTTTGAAATAATTAGCAAATTACTTGGGAAGCAGGGATAAAGATGTTGATGAATTAAGGGATGGCAGGGTATGGTTCCATGGCCTTATGTTTCAATGAGAACATTTCTTTGCACGAAACAAAAACCTTAATGTTTCAGACTAACCAAACACTGGAAAAGCTCAGCCCAACAGTTGATCATCTTCATCTTTCTGGATGTTTACTAAAAAATTATTGTCTTAACATTCAACTCTGAAGCCCAGAGGGTAAAATGCAGCACAGATGTCTCAGTTTTATACATCTGTATTTTTAAATAGGAAGTAACACACTTGAGACAATACAAATTTGGGTACAGTTAAGACAATGTGTCACTAACAGCAGGAGCAACTTAGTTGTTACATTCCTGTGGAGTTTGCATACTCTAAATACTTAGTGACAAAACCTTGGGCAATTCTGCTTCATATGTCTGTGAGAAAAAGATGTATAGAAAGTTGGAAGAATTTGTTTTTTAAAAAAGAGGAACTCTATGACTAAAGAAAATTTACTATATTTGCAACCAGCTCAATTTTATATAGCCAATCCTAGATAAATGCTGAAGTTAAAATTTCTGTACACATTTACTATATCTATATATTCTCCAATTAAAAATATTTATATAAAAGTATAAAAGGACAAAAACTTGGGTTAAAAAATGATGAGGATCCTAGAACAAAACTACAAAATATAGCAGTTGGGTGTTTCAGTATGACTTGTAATAAATGTCATAGTGAAAGACTAAATGGTATAGAAGAGACTGGCTAAAATCCTTATAGTGTATAAACCATCTTAGGATTACACAATAGGCAAAAGAAAGAAGCTGAGGTTCCAGACAGAGGTTAAGGGTAGCAAATAGTGTTGAAATTGCAGAAAGACTAGGGAGGTAAAGAGAGAAGACATACAAGGTGAGAACTAGGAAACAGAAAATAAAAGTTAAAAGGCACCCCAGAGTCTAAATATGACTCAGTAATCCAAGTTGATTACAAACAAAATTGAAAACACAGTCTAGTGGTTGGTCCATATATTTGTACTCTCATGTTTGAAAATATTTTGCCTCTTTTAAGGTCAGTTGTTCACTCAATGTTATTTCATTTCACCTTGATTCAATATTTTCCTCTGCTTAGCTACTATAAATATATTGAGTTCCCTGCCTACTCTACTCAAGATGCTATACACATTAAAATACAAATAAGTTATGACATTTAACAATAAGTCAGAAAAGGACCCAATTGAAGAAGAAAATAGAATAGACGTTTTCATAGAATCCTCTATCATTTGTTCAAATCTAGTCAGTAAAGATGTTTTGCAACTAAACTAGAGAAGAAACAGCATGTTTTCTGGCAGATTCTCAGTTAATTCACAGCTTGAAAAGCTCTATGCTGACAATAGGTGGCAGAAAGAAAGGATGGGGCACAGGAGTGAGAAGTGACTTAGCTCAGGCTCCCTTCCCCTGTCTCAACCCTGGAAATTGTTTAATTAAAGCCTTAAAAAGAGACTCTGTTTCCACGTATAAATCAGAGGATATGACAACAAAACTCCAAGGAGGATTTAAGCTGAAGACCATATTTTATTCATCATTTATTCATTCAATAAAAATTGACTAAGCAAGATTGCTATTCCAACCAAAAATAACAAGTTTGAGGTGAGTCTCTAAAATGGTAGTCATTATGTACATGAAAAATGAGGTACTATCAAATCCTTTCAAAAGATTTACTTTTACTTTTGCTGTCTTTCATGTCAATAGGCTGCTTGCATGTAGTTCTTTCACAGTGTAACATAAGTATTTAGAAACTTTGTCCAGAGCTAGCCACCTGCATTGCTTAGGTACAGGTATATATACTTATGCTTTAAGTGCCCTATATAAGTCAAATTTAACTTCAGTTATAAGTTAATGGGTCTTCTAGTCAGGAACATAAAGCTTTATGTCCATATCTTTAGTGTTTTAGTACAAACTACCATTTTAATATCATTGATTATAAGTAATAAAGTAAAAAGAAGGCTTAACATTAATATTTATACCCATCTTACCAAAGCAAGATGAAAGTTCTATAAAAACACAAAAAAAAATAGTTAACTGGTGCACAAAACTCAGACTGCTGTGGCCAAAGGAAAATTGCTTAGGTTAGTTTTAACTTTTTTGCTCTTAGTACTTGCTCAGTTTAGCTAATTATAATATGCTTAGAAGTACTTTAAAGCTGGTGGCTGTATAGGCCAGCATTCATAAATAATTCAACTATGATTAGTTTAAATGTAACTATAATTTATTAAAATTTAACTATAATTAAAAAAGAAAAAAGTTTGCATATGAAGAAATATTAAGAAAAATACACTTTGGTTATGAGTATTAACAAAAGTTATAAACATCCAACCAAATGAATACAGCAAAACAATTCCAAATAAACTATGTTAAAATGTTCTTCATAAGTTTTGGGACTTATTACCCAAAAATGAGGTTTTGTTTTTTACCTTAATAGTGAAGACAAGTGTAATTTTCTCTCTGTTTTAGTAAAAAGTATGGACCCATCTCATTCTTATAAAATGATTTTTATCCATCATAGGCTTAATTCATGAATTTAAGAAGGCATCATGCTTAGAAACAGATTATGCCCCAAGAAGCTTACAGCCTACAAGAAGGGATACACAGAATTGTACACGAGCAGTAACAATAAACTCCGAGAAATGTGGCATACGGAGGAGGGGAAAGGCAACATTTGGCTGTGGGCAATAGGAAGGTTTCAGGGAGAAACAGATCTGAAGCTGAATAACTGTGTTTCTACCTAGAATTTTGTTCCTTTTTGTTGTTGTTTTGTTCTGTTTTAGAATGTGATACAGGAATGTAATGCATTTCAGACTAGCTTTTGAATCCAAATTCCTGGTCCCATCTCATCTGCTGTTGTTTCTGTGTTTCACAGAGAACTCTGACCAAGGGAAAATAACTATGCTGGCCCCTGATTTATCACAGGGGCTTTACTTACTCATTCAGGTGCTGAAATCTTTCCTGCCAGTTAACAGCCCGAGCAACATTTCCAGTTTTATCAGTCAGTTTTATTCCAAAAAATTCTAGCATCATTTTATAAGCCAGGAGGAATCTTCTAATCGCTTCTTTTGTTTTTTTGAATTCCTAATATAAAAAGTGAAAAAAGTCAACTGAAATGATTCAGGAGCTACAAGGACAGTCAAATAGCAATATTATTTGGCCACCCTGTATAAAATGAAATGAGTTTGCATTACCTCAATTTCATACGTAGTTAGTTCTTTAGCATAGAAGTTCAAGCCTTGTTCTCTCAGGGGGAAAAGCCTATTTTTTAAAAAAATAAAATTTTTCTATGAACATTGTCTGGGAAACATACATGATTAAATAGGACATGGTTCAAGATAGATAGTATGTAACTGACCATTGAATGTAAGTGTGGTTGTGCTCCAGTTTTTCATAATCTCCTTTCCATTTATTTAGAACTTCTTCAATGTAAACACCTAAATAGTGAATATTTAAAAATGAATCAGACATTTAAAACATTGTGAAGGCATTTTAAGACTCGAATCACTTGAGTTTTATATTAAAACTTGTTTAAATTTAATAATGGCACACAAGAATAATGCTTTTAAAAAGATGAATACCCTATGCCCATATATTCAGTTATGTGATAAATCTAATTTAAAAAAAAATAGCACCTCAAATTGCAGAAGGTTTTGTTGGGCAATGTACTCTAAAGCAGAGCTGGGCAAACTGTGGCCTGCCAGCTGTTTTGTAAGTAAACTTTTAATGGAATATAGCCATGCACATTCATTTATGTACTGTCTATGGTGGTTTTTGTACTACAATAGCAGAGCTGTGTAGTTGCAATACAGACCCACTGTCCCCCAAAGCCTAAAATATTAACTCTTTACCCCTGTACAGAAAAAGTTTGCCAATCCCTGCCCTAGGAGTTATATAGTTCTTTAAATACTAGATTGGTTCAAAATGAAATGCATCCTAGGGAAAAAGAAAGAAAGGGGAGTAGAAAGGGAAGAAAAGAAATGAGAAGGAGAAAACAAAGGGGAAGGAAAGGGAGAAAAGAAAAATGTAGGAAAAAGTTGTAAGTGCTTACCCAATGCTGTGCCCATATTACATAGAGTGCACATTATCTAGCTTAGTCTTTACAGAACGCTCCCAGTGTTATGATCCTCATTTTAATAATGAAGAAACTGGACGAGTTGTTCAAAGTTACACACTAGTAAAAAAAGTAAATCTTGGAGTGCAACATAGATCTTTCTGGTTCCAACAAGTAAGCCCTTTTTACCCCAACCATTTTTCCCCTACAAGAACTCACAAAAACAAAATCCTCCCGGTTCCTATGTCTGTCAAGGTCCTTACAATTGACTAGCCATTCAGTCAGTCTTGTAGGAAAAAAAAACCCACAGCAATATAATATTTCTCCAAACATAACTCATCTCATTCTTGTTTCCTCCAGAGATCACCAGTTTACAGTAGAGGCCCATTCTCGGAAGGCTTGGTAAAAAGTTGCTTTGAATCATATTGTTGGCTTTATTGGCATGTTGAAACCATTTACCTCTGTAATTTTCCATTTGTTTTCCTTTCCAATTACCACTCCTCCTGCCTGATAAGTGAAACATACTATTGCAAGATTATGCTTACTGGCAAGTAGTGTGTGTGTGTGCATATGTGCATGGGTGTGTATACTAGGGAGGAAAGTGAGTTAATATAATTTATATAATAAACTAGGATAACATTTTATGTGACTTTAGCTAAAACTTCTGACCCCCACCAATCATAAGATTTCAAAATAAACTTTGTAATAAAGATGAACAAAAATTCAATATATTGCTTGAAATTACTTTTTAAATTAATATTTACAAAATAAATTCCTTAGTAGAAAAAAATAGAGTTAAGTACTATCATAGCTTTATGTTCAATATTTTTAATACGTGAAGGCATTCCTTTAGGAAAATTGTATGAAATTCAAATCAGACTCAAATTAACAATCTATCATTGCATTTCTTCAAAAGATTTTTCTACCCCAAGTCCTAACAAAATGAATAATTTAGCCAATATTTTTCCATTAGTAAATAAAGCAGCACATTTCTATCATTAGTAAATATAACTGTGCAATTTTATCCAGAGGTTTCCTTCTACATCACAGCAGACTTTTGGGATACCAGAAAGCTAAAGACAAGTAGATCTGGCCATGTCAACAATGTTCTCAAATATTAACTCACACTGGCAAGTCTGTCGGTATACAATACTGGGACTCCCTCCTCCCAAACTCCATCCAGGCTTTAGACCTCTTGCCTCGAGTTAGTTCACCAAAGAATGCAAGGTCCTGCCACTTGAAAGCCTTGCAATCTATCACCTTCATTCCATGACTCACAGTGCTGTGGAACTGGCTCAGTTTCCACTGAGAGCAAATAGCAGAAGCCAGGGCAGTCTGACCACCTCACACAGAAAAGGGCTCTTGGGAGAGAAGCCAGCTTTGCTAGGGTGACCTAGATAAAATTAGGATGACCACCATGAACCACAGCATGATGCCTCAATGAAATATGCAATGTTGTGGTCATATTACCATAGCAGCTGCATCTTCTCACTATGGGTTTGGAAAATATCCTAGGAGAGCAATTGCAGAGTTGGGAAGGACACAAGTGTATTTGGCAGGGTTGGATGGAGATCTACTGTATCTGCAGTTCCCTTCCCAGAATATTGGAACTCCAAACAGGAATTGCTGTAGATTCCTGATACCTGAATCTGAAAACTGACAGGAAAGATAATTCTAAATACAAACAGCACTTTTCAATCACATGCTAAATAATTTTCAGCTATGGTACAATGGAAAGAACAGTGGACTCTAGAACCTGCAATTGAGTGACCTAAGCTTTAAGTCCTAGTGACCTAATCTTTGACATCAGAAAGCTGTATTTGATCTTCTCTACTGTTCCTTAATAACCTAAAATTCTGTGGTTCTATACATCTCCTCTCTCTTCCTCTCACAAAAATTGTCCCTACTATCTTTCAGATAATAGTGATGTAAAAAAGGAAGATACCATTAATCCATAGCTCTTCCTCCAGAATTTACCAAGTGCATGCTCACAAACCTATGGTCTAGGATGTGGGGGACACATTAGACTGCATAGCAAAGTAAATCCAATCAATGAAACAAACCACAAAATAAACAAAGAATAACCAAGAGTATGTGATTGTTTAAAGTGCAATTTATCAAGTAGTACGTTACTCACCATCTGGCTTGAATGGAATTTTATTCTTATAAAAACGAAGATTGCTCAAGTCATTTTGATATCGGATATCTTTGAAGTTCTGCTAAAGGAAAAAATAAATCAATCTCCAGCACATAGAAATACAGTAAAGGTACAAGGACCCTTCATGCATGTTTTCTCAGTGGCACCATAAAAATTTAAAAACAGAAGGAAAATAGTTTACATTTGAGAACATAACATTCTATACTCTTACTGGGTACTGGTGTCGGTACTTGTACAAATCCCTCGCAGCATAAAAACTTCTCTTTGGTTTGGCAGTTGCTTCAGTGGAATCACCACCCTGAAATAAAAAGTGAAACTCTGTTTACATGTTGACGCAAGATAATTTCACAAAGAAATTTCCAGAACAAACTTATAAGGAAGAGCCATAAAGAAACCCTGAAAATTGTCAATCTGTTCAGATTAATGAAAATATTATAAATGTTCCTTTAATAACGCTTACTAGCAATATTTCTTAGCGTCCTGTTTTTCTTATTTGAACCAATAATATTTGTCCTAAGATATATTACTGAAAAAAACACTTTATTATTAACCAAAAACCGAAAGAGGCCAATGTTATGGATCAATATCCATCAGAAATAGAACTCAAAAAGGAATTCAATACATTTATTTACTAGATGATTATGCAAGTGATTCTATGATAAAACTTACTTCAGAATATTTTACATAATACTAAGAATATGTTAAGATACTAAATCAATTCTGCAAAGAAAATTTTCATTAAATTTGCAACATTTAGCTGTATTTAGAAGTCAAGTAATATTTATGAAAAGAAAAGATTTTAAAACAAACTATCTTTCTAAACTCCATCCTTTATAACACCATGACAGGTACACAAAGGCATGAATAATCATCTATTCACTGAATAATACAATGTGATATAAATATTTAAAATATATGCACACAAAGCAATAAAATGCTCTTAAATGGAATGATGTCCGATTGAAATAACTTATATGTAGAAGTTTACTCATACTATTTAAACTCTAAGCAAAATTCCTATCACCATGAACTGATTTTTAAAGTATAAGATGTGGGTTAATATAATCGATTTGCATTCCCTATATGTACTATTATAATGTAGGAGAAAGTGCTGATGACAATGATGAAAAAGAAAAACTTTAGACCTTTAAGAGTCATTAAAAGCTTTGCCCCAAATTCTTTTCTCCTCAACCCCTGTCCTCCATCTGTGTTGACAGATTGGCATCCTCTAAGTAATTTTCACACATTTTTGAAGAAGCGTGATTCTCACTATTACTACAAGTACCGAGTTACTTCAACACCAAATCTTCGGATGCTTAACATTAGTTACTCTGTCATGTTACATAATCAAGAAAAAGCTTCAATTCTGGTCCTTGCCACAAGTTTCAAAATAGCTCTGCCTAGCAAGTTTCTGAATCTATTTAGCCTGAGCTACAACCATATGAATCATCATCCTACATTTGTATAGAAAGCACTCTCCATTTACAAAGCACTTACATATATAGTGGAATAGACAACAAACAGGGTTGACAGTCAAAAGGCATTATTTCATTTGATTCTTAAAACACACCTGACTGACAGTTAATTAGTATTTCCATCTTTGAAACAAGGTATCAGGAGCTTAGACAAGTTGCACACCATCCAGAGTCCAGTGACAGTGCAAGAACAAGAATCCCAGGCTCTGGGTTCAAGTCCAGGTCTGAATCAATCTCAGTCACACTAAAAAATGAAGGATATATGGAAACCTTGGTGTAGTATCAGTAGCCCAAGACTTGGAGTCAGAAGACTAGGAATCTTAACGCTGCTACTTGGTATTTGTGAGGCCTTAAGCAAATCATTTAGCTGAATCTTAGTTTTATCATCTCTGAAATAAAGATAATGACTCATGCCCTACCTATTTCTCAGGATTATCATAAGAATGACTGTGTCCTGCCAGCATCTGCTCCTGCTCTTCCAACCCCTATTCCCTTTGGACTCTACCCAGACCCCTTTCACCTGCTCAGACAAGGATTCTGTTGTTCAATATTGTTCCTCTTTCCTGGATCATTAAAATTTCCTTCTCTTCTGGATCTCAAACAAACATGCTGCAATATCTTTAATATTAAAATAATAAATATACAAAACATCCTTGACCCAAGCCTACCATCAATTACAGATCCATATATCTACTCCTTTTTTATAGTAGATCACCACCAAAGAATTGCCCATACTTTCTGTCTCCTTCTCTTCTTTCCCCATTTTCCCCTGACCCACCTCAATCAGGCTTTTGTCCTCACCACTCCAAAAAAATAGTTCTTGTGAACTTCACCAATAAATCTCCATCTTGCCAAACCATTTCTTAATGTTCACCTCAGGTGACTTCCCAACAGTACTGGGCCAATTAAAGCATCCCTCCTTCCTGAAACTGTCAGTATTTGGCTTACAGGATACTACACTTTCTTAGTTTACTTTCTATCTCATTGGGCACCCCTTGTCAGCCTTCTTTTTTGGCTCCTCCTCCTCTTCACACCCTCTAAATGGAGGGGTGCCTAGGGTCCTCATTCGTCATCACTCCTTGATAACCCCTTATCTTCCTATGCCTTTAAATATCATTGATCTCAGATGCTGAGGACTCTAGTCCTGGACTAAGTCTCCATTCATAGATGTAATTTAACTACCCAACAAATAATTAACTACCCAACAACTCTACTTGGATGTCTAATAGGATATGAAACTCAAGAGAATCTTTGATTTAACCTCCACAGCTGCATTCTCCCTAGACTTCCCTGTCGTGGTTAATGTCACCATCATTTGTCCAATATTCAGAGGGACTAGGACGATGCAATGGAAGTGGTGTGAAGGAGTCAGTCTGGGATACGCTTTAAAAGTAGCCCCAGTATTACCTGCAAGTGGATTGGCTCTGAGAAACAGACAACAAACAGGGTTGTCAGTCAAAAGGCAAAATTGAAAAGCAGATTTTTGGGGGAAGTCAGATGGTGATACTAACAAGAAAAATTAATCATTAAAAGGGAATAGGGAGGGCTGGTGTAGTCTACTAGTTACTGGGGTTGTGACTGACTGAACATTATTAAAATGTTTTATATAGATGGACCTGGTAAGTTGGCTTGAATCTTAGCTGGTATTTTTTGATATTCCAAATTTCTGTAGGAGGTTACTTAATTGGGAGACAAACGGAAGGGAAAAACATGAGAATGCAGCATCTAATAATTTAATAAGATTGAATTAGCAATGCAAAACAACAGCAGCAAACCAGACACAGGGGCAGATGGAAATTCAGAATTCCACAGGTCCAAGGCGCTGGTATCAGTGATAGACAGACTTGGGTTTGCATCATCCTCTCCTTCAATGATCTTGGGCAAGTTTTCCTTTCTCTCTAAGCCTCAGTATTCTCTAAAATGGAGACCACACAGCAAACCCCCACCCCAAAATTGTAGGTCACTTAAATAACACGTTTAGCTCAGAGCCTGCACTAAGACTTTATGATTTCCTCCTCACCTAAATAGAGTTGATCATCAAGATGGTTGAGGCAGTGTTAGCTGTAATATTTAGGTTATGATTCCCCCAAAACCTTGTGGTCACATTGGACTTTGGGCTCCGTTTTCCCAATCTCCATCGCCCCTAGCTGATAAAGAGAAGGGCCTAATGCGGAGCTCAAACCTGAACCACCTCTAGGATGCACACTTTTTCAGGGAGCCGACTACATATTTCCTCCTTTTTAAAGTTCCTGATTATTTTCAGTGCATCAGAGGTTAAGGGGGTTACGTATCTCTTGCCTAACCTCTCCTCCAAGCTGTATTAGTCAAACGGTTCAAACACAGTTGGATCAACAAGTCTTCTGGTGAAATGAGATTCGTGAAGAATACCCTGAATCCTAGGTTGAAAGGCCTGAGTTGGGCAGAACAGTGACGTATGAACTTCAGATGGGGGCCTACACTTACGACGGTTTAGACCCCACTGTAGGGGAGAGCGCTGGCTGCCTGCACTTGTAGCCCCACCTTATTCTGAGTAATTTTGTTGTTGTTGTCGTTGCCAATAACACGGACTAGAGGGGTTGTCACAAACCTCTATTTTTAGACAGGTTCCTCCCACCCCACCTTCGCATAACCCAGCTGCGCTGCAGAGGCAAAGAAAACACCCATTCAAGTTGGGTTCTGCCTTGAACCGTGCCCTCGGCCAGGCCCCAGGCCGGCAGTGGGAGGGTTCGGCGCTTTGGGCTCCTGCAGGCCCCCGGGCTCCACTGGGAGACAGGTCAGCCGCGGCGCAGAGGGATCGGGTCGCAGGGGCGAGCAGCCACCTGGCGCCCCTGCCCTCCCCGCGCGAGGGCGGTTTGGCACTTGCCCCTCTGGGGCGCCGGGGCGCCCTGGCCCGACCCGAAGCCACCGCTGGGCCGCGTACCTGCTCGGCGCCCGCCGCCTCGGCGTCCTCGTCCGGCGCGGGGCTGGAGTGGGACCGCCCGCCGGCTCGCTCCGGGGGCTGCGCGGGCTGCTCGGGCTCCTGCCCCGGGCCCTCGCTGCCGCCGCCCGGCCCTGGCTCCTCGGGCTCGGGCTCCGAGTCGGTCTGCCAGGTGGAGTCGCAGTCCTCCACGGTGGTGGGCTCGCGGAAGCTGACCCCGCCGAGCAGGTTGCCCATTGAAGAGGCGGCGGCGGGCGCGAGGCTGCGGGGCTGCGGGGCGCGGGCTGCGGCAGGCGCTCTACGGCCCGGGCATGGCCGCGGTGAGGGCGCTGGGCGGCAGCCTAGGCGCGCCCGCCCCGCACTGCCTCAGCGCGGCGAGCGGCGGACAGGCACCCTCGCGGGGAGGAGCTGGCGGCCCCGGGACCGCCGCCGCGCGCGCCTGAACCCGCCCATCCGGCTCCTTCTCCTCCCCACAAGCGGGAGAGGCCGCCTGCCCAGAGTTCCCGGGGGAGCCAACTGCGGCCCCCAGCCGAGCGCCGCCGGCCCCTGACCGCGCCTTACTTCCTCGTTTCTCCCCGGAACACCTGCCTTCACGCGGCCCCCGGCTATCCCCGGAGTGGATCGGGGTCGGCTGCTACCCTCGCAGCCCGGAGCCGGGGGACGCCCTCCCGGGGCATCTCCCAGCTGAGCGGGAAGAGGGATCCCGCGCAGCTCCGGGAGCTGAGGACTGGCGTGGACATGATGTCGAGGAGGTGTCACCGTCAGCAGGCGGGTCCTGTCCGCACCCCCTCCCCCTCTCCCTGGTCCAGGAGGAAGACACTTTAGCTGCAGCAGAAGACAAAAGCTGATGGTGCTGGGCACCATATAAACAGGAAATCCCAGCTGCCGCGACTGTACTTAGGGCAGCCACCTAGAGTGCGTGTGGTCTTAAAAAAGTCAGAGCTATCAGTCACCTCATCTAATGAGCGAACATCTCGTGAAACAAAAGGAACAGTAACAACTGGACGATCACATTGATTTGTGGGTAACCTTACACCCACTCCAAACTGGTGCCCTGGATAGGCAAAAATCTCGGAATCGTAGAACATATGGCTGTTTCTAAGGGAAGAAGCCTTGGCCCTTTGGTCTCTTCTGCAAATGAAACAAGGAGGGAGAACTGTGTTATAGAAGTACTTTTTTCTTCTTCTTTCTTCCTTTTTGAGACAGAGTCTCCCTCTGTTGCCCAGGCTGGAGTGCAGAGGCGCGATTTCGGCTCACTGCAACCTCCGCCTCCTGGTTTCAAGCGATTTTCCTGCCTCAGCTTCCCGAGTAGCTGGGATTACAGGCGTGAGCCACCGCACCCAGCCTGTAGAAGTACTTCAAGATAAGGTAGCATTATCAAATAACGTGACCCAGAGGAAAGTGACTGTTGTAAAATGTGTATTCTGACTTTCTAACTAGAAGGGAAGCCTCTTTGCAGGCAGCCCGCGTCTCAAAGTGTGTCTGTATTTATAGTGCTGTCAGCTTGGTGGGTGCTCAGTAAACATTTGTTAAATATGGACCGAGAAAAACGAGCTAGATATTTGAAGATTAAACTGTTGAACTTGGAATGAATAGTTTCTTTTTAAATGTTTCATGAAGAAGTAGGAAGCCAAATCATGTTAGATGGACTGTTTCTAAGGGAAGTATCAGGTAAACTGTCTGCCTATTCCATGGATAAATCAGGATTACCTAAGCTCTTCATGCATTGCAACAAGACATCGAGGCTGTGGCTCTGTCACTAATCAGTTTCTGACTTTAAGTAGGTCACATGAACCTAAACTTCCTCGTCTGTAAAATGAGACCAGATCTCTGGAATCCCTTCCAGCTCTGACCTTGTGTGATCCTATGACTAGGAAAAGCTCTGAAGCTAATAAGAAATAGACACGGGATGCACAAAAAGACTTTTGGGGCCGGGTGCAGTGGCTCACGCCTGTAATCCCAGCACTTTGGGAGGCCGAGGCAGGCAGATCACCTGAGGTCAGAAGTTCAAGACCAGCCTGGCCAACATCTGATGAAACCCCATCTCCACAAAAAAATACAAAAATTAGCCTGGCTTTGTGGCGGGCGCCTGTAATCCCAGCTACTTGGGAGGCTGACGCCGGAGAATCGCTTCAACCTGGGAGGTGGAGGTTGCAGTGAGCTGAGATCCGGCCACTGCACTCCAGCCTGGGTGACAGAATGAGACTCCATCCCCCCAACGCCCCGCCAAAAAAAAAGACTTTTTGGTTATAATGGCTTAGCAGAAGAAGATGTGGGGCAGCCACATACCACAGGAATCCAACTGCTCAAAGCTGGGAATTTGATTTTCCATTGGTAGAAGACCAGAACACATTGCAGAAGTAAATCTTGTCCATCCAGCCTTAAGTGTTCCAAGATTGTTGATGTAGAAAGTCTAAGAATAGTTGTTGAGTCCCAGGCGCTCCATCGGTTGGTCTAGGTGTATGTAGATTAAAGTTGGCCACATGTTCTTTGCTCTCTTCCCATTGAGAAGTACTCTTGTTCCTTACTCTTGAAGGAGTTGGCCTCAGTGGCTTGCTTAACTATAGAATATGGAAGAAGTGATAGTCTAGGATTTTCTAAGTTGAACCATAAGGAACCGTGCATTTTCCACTGGGGTCTCTTGGAATATTCTCTCTGCTAGCCCCATGCTGCCATATAAAAAGTTCAGCTAACTTGAGACTGCCATACTAGAAAGGCCACTTGTGTGTGGCCTCTGGTCATCCTTTGGTCATGGTACCAGCTGAGCCCTACCTTCCAGTATTCCCTGTTGGATTCCACTGTTTTGTTTTGTTTTAATTGAATCCTCCAGACCAACCCATCCACCATCTGAATCCCTTTCAGTGACCTCCGTCGACCCTACTTGGAATAAAGGGACTACCCAGCAAAGCCCTGCTCAGATTTCTGACCCACAGAGGAATGAAATGCAATAAAATAGCTGTTGCTTTAGGTCACTAAATTTTGTAGTAGTTTATTATACATCAGTAGGTGATGGAATGGTGAGAAGTATCTGTGTAACCCTATCTGTGTTTGTGCATATAAACATTTAAGTAACAGCTGCAATTAAATCCTTCCCTTTTACACCACCTTTTGAAAAATGTATCAGTTTTTATAGGACCACAGATGATATGCCAGATTGTGCAATATATTTTCTAAAGAACATAATTTTACATGAAGCATAACACCAACCTTATATAATATTTAATCAATTTTAAGTCTAGAGCAATAAGCATGACCACATTGTGCCCAATCTATGTATTATTTTAAAAAATTAATTCTGAAGGTCTGTCATCCCAAGGTTCTATGCACAGGAATTATGCTTCTCGAATACCTCAACTTTTTAAAATTATCCCTACCTTTCAGAGTATTTAACATTCCTGCATCAACAGTAAAGAAGCGTACCTTTGCTTCATATAAAAATTATCACTTAGCTCAGTGCCAGGCATCTATTAATTTATCAATATATGTTAGCTGTAATGATGATTCATCCAATATGTCTTTAAAAAACATATAATTCAACAGTAATATAAACATGTATGGAACAAGGAGAAACTATTATCATGATGGTCTATAATATAGTTTCTGACTCCCTGTAAATAGAATCTGCTCTAAATCAAGCAGATACTATAGCCATGCTTCAGTATAACTCGGTTTTCAACTTTGTTATGAAATCCTTTAAGGGTGAGGCCATCTTACAAAGGACAAAGGAACTGGTGCAGGAACTAAACTTTTTTGGATGAAACCCAAATGTATCTGGCATATCTTGAATTGTCTTTTATAGTCAATCCTGTTTTAAGGACATTAACAAAAGTTTATTATTACATAATTTGAGAGTCTCTCAAATAAAAGGAAAGGGCAGATCAAGGGTCATTTTCCCCAACCTCAGGAGTTAACTCCTCAATACCTCCCAAGAACCTGAAATCTACGGAGGAAAAAAAATAGTGTTATTTTTAAATTTAAAAATAATAAAGATGGCTCTGTAAAGAAACATTTGAAATTAGTAATAACATGCTGTAATATTGTTTTCCATTGACCATAGCCAAGGACCTCTGCTGGCACCCATGGGAACTTTGTGTTCTTGAGAATAAGACACCCTTCCTCCAGGGCTTAGTGAGCAGGACCTAGACTGGAGTTCCCTCCCACCACCTTAACTGAACATTTTCATACAGGACATAGCGTGTACAACCTCACATAGAGTTCCTGACCAGACAAGACTTGCTGGAGATTTCCCAGGATCTTCCTTCCTTAAGGCAGGAATTTATAATAGGTTATAATTTATGAAAACAAAATATTTTTTTCCTCCTTCCTCCCTGCAAATGTTCTATACTTTTTGTATGATTCTGAGATATCTTCTCCTGTATCCTCGTCAACCACTAACATCGCCATCGCCCCTCTTACCAAATCTTTCTTTCTTTTTGGACAATGCAATTGCGCAATTCAATGTTTTTCTGCATGTTTCTTTTATCTTTATAAGGCTTGTTGCAAAAATATCTCTGCTCTCCATTACCTCTTCCTTAAAATTCTTTCTTCTTAGTCTTCTCAAAGAAATGACCAGCAATTAAAGCAATTCCTGTATACCAAAACCAAAGCTTTCAAAGTTGTTTTAAATGAGATACAGAAATAAACACACATATGTCTAATTTCAACTAAATTGAACTTGTAGTAGCAAAGAGATTTCTGCAGTTTTCTTGTTTTTTTTTTTTTTCTTTTGAGACGGAGTCTCGCTCTGTCGCCCAGGCTGGAGTACAATGGCTCAATCTCAGCTCACTGCAACCTCCGCCTCCTGGGTTCAAGTGATTCTCCTGCCTCAGCCTCCCACATATTTGAGACTACAGGCATGCACCACCATGCCTGGCTAATTTTAGCAGAGACAGGGTTTCGCCATGTTGGCCAGACTGGTCTCGAACCCCTGACCTCAGGTGATCCGCACACTTCGGCCTCCCAAAGTGCTGGGATTACAGGCATGAGCCGCTGTGCCCGGCCTGCATTTTTTATTATAGATATAAAGTGTCAAATATTTTACTATCAAATATTGGTAACAAATGAATTGAATTCCCTCACTGGCACCTAAACTGCTGCCAAGACTCTTCGGAACCCGTGTGGTCTTCCAAATCTTATACATCAAATTTACCAAAAAGTAGCAGGATATGTTATGTGTGTACTGCTGGGATTGTTTATTTGTCCGTTCATTCATTTTTGTTATTCTCACTTAATTTCTTTCATCAACATCCATCATGGGAAGCCAGCTTGCCCTAGGGAGAGCTCCTGACCTAGGGTGTTTAGAATATATTAAGGAAAACAGCAATTAACAAATTCAAAAATACTAATAATTACAAGTTGTAAGTACAATGCAGGCAAAGCGAGATCATGGGGTTTTGACTTTACTCTGGGAGTCAGGGAATTTCTCTGGGGAAGTGACATATAGGGGAAGAAATGAAGGACAGGAGAGAAATTAGCCTGACAAAGAGCAGAGAGAAGAGCATTCCTGGCAAAGATATTGGCATGGACAAAGGCCCCAGGCAAGAACAAGATTAGCCCCTACGGCCAGAGTGGCCAGAGAGCAGGTGTGTGAGGTGTGTAAGGGACAAAGCAAGCCGGGGTGTTTGATTTCAGGTTTTTGGGTATTGGTTCGTTTTTCAAAAACCAATCTTTAGCCTCTTTCATCAAAAGCAACGCTGTTTCCATTTTTTTCTGGTAGTTCTTTTTGTTGGTTTTATTATTTCTTGGTAAAGTAACAGATAGGAAGTAGATGACTGACCTGGTTGCATATGTCAGGCACATTTGTAGCCTTTTCCAGGCCACTGGAGCATTGGCTAATACACCAAAGCAATAATGTACTGCATTTCATGGAACCTAAGAATCATTTATTCTCAGGTGCATGTTATTTCAGATATATTTAAATGTAAAAAATTGTACTTTCTAGAATTCATGTAATATGGTTTGCTAAAAGAGAATGTTTAACATTTTTACAGAACTAATTTATTCCTAAGAAATAGTTTACGATTCAAAGGCCAACTCTAGATTCATAACTGATACTGAGTATTTTCAAAGCTTAAGGACTTTTGTTTACCAATCGCACTAAAGTTAGCAAAGGTAAAAGGTCCATAGAATTTATGAGTGTTGAATTAGTGCATAATAACGTATCAGTGGAGCTAAGTTGAAATTAAGATAAGAATTTGGTAAGTCATCATTTGCATAAATTCAGCCTGTAGACGAAAATAGAGCCATATTTAAATTTTAAAAATAATGACATGTTCAAATATAATGTTTAGAGTTACTTGGATAATTCAGCAGCATTTAGACCATATTTTGATTTAAAAAATAGTGTCAATACTATGAGATATAGAAATATTTGACTTCAAAAAAAGAAAAGAATTTTGCCCCTACCCTCCAAAATTATTGCTTTTCCTGAATAAAAATAGATATGTATTCCACAATCATTTTTTCCCAATTATTACATTGAGTATGCATTGTTATTTTATTTACTTTTTATTCTCGATCCTTGACATTTATCTGTTCTGAAGCATTACAAGTAACAGAATAAAAAATGGATGAGTAAACACACTGGACTCTCCCGTGGCTCAGAAGGGTACTTGTCATTAAATCGGTGGCCAAGGAATGTGTGATTCTTAATGGGTTTCCTCCAGCCTTCCTTGGAGTTTCTGCCTTCTCTTTATCTTATAAAAGGACCCCAGGGGCAGTTGGCAGGCATGGGTTTCCTCCAGGCTCCTCTGAGTGCAGATGATTTTGAGCATACATCAAAACCAGAAGTCCTGCTGTCACTGGCCCTTGGAACATGCCAAAGGGATGCAGGTAGATGCATTTGGCACTTTATCCTAAAACCTAATTGCAGCCTCAGTGCACCAGATGAACCAAATCTTGTTCCTGCCCAAAGAAAAGTCCAGGCTGCTTAAGCCTATACCAACCCCAGACTCTGGTCTGGCCTTCTATGAGATGGGTGCGCTGTTTTGGGGATGGGTAAAGACATTCCTTATAGACTGTCAACAACTTCATCAGGAGAGAACTGAGGTATGGCTGTAGGTGCCAGGGAGAAATACAATTAATCCAGATGCCCATCTCTTCAAAGACAGGGGGCAGCCTATCAAGCAACAATTGTTTCTTCCAGGCTTCATAGCTTACAATTACCTTTAAAAGTGTGCCTGAAGAATAGATTTGCCTTAATTCAAAACTTTTCTTTCATGGCCAATCATCTGTTGTACGCAGTTTCCAAGTCAGCCCTAATGATCTTCACTTCCTGATATTCAGTCCTCTGCGGGTCCTGTGTGACCAGTAAAATGTGGTAGATGTAATGGCATGTGACTTCTAAGGCTAGCTCATAAAAGACATCACAGCTTCCACCTTGGGATTACTTACTCTGGGGGAAGCCAGTTGCCATATCATGAGGACACTCAAGCAGGCCTATGGAGAGGCCCACAAGGAGAGGGACAGGGCTCCCCTGCCAACAGACAGCACTAACTTGCTGACAGTGAGAGTAAGTCACTTTGGAAGGGGATCCTCCAGCCCCAGTCAGTCTTCAGATTCCTGCAGCTCTAACTGACATCTGACTGCAACCACATCTATGGGCCTTCCCTTCCATCTCTTAAGCAATGTGAGCTACCCAGCCTAGCTCTTCCTAGATTCCTGACCAACAGATAAAGTGAGAGAAAATAAATGATTATTGTTTTAACCCACTATATTAGTCTGTTTTCATGCTGCTGATAAAGACATACCCGAGACTGGGTAATTTATAAAGAAAAAGAGGTTTAGTGGACTCAAAGTTCTATGTGGCTGGTGAGGCTTCACAATCATGGTGGAGGGCAAAAGGCACATCTTACATGGCAGCCGACCAAGAGAGAATGAGATCTAAGTGAAAGGGGAAACGCCTTATAAAACCATAAGATCTCATGAGACTTATTCACTACCATGAGAACAGTATGGGGAAACCACTCCCTGATTCAATTATCTCCCACCAGATCCCTCACAAAACACTTAGGAATTGTGGGAGCTACAATTCAAGATGAGATTTGGGTGGGAACACAGCCTGAGCATATCAGCCACTATATTTTGAAATGATTTATTACAAATCATTGGAGTAACTAGAATATCATCATTGTGTCATTAGTCACCAATTTTATTTATTCCACAAACTTTTATCGAACACCTGTTATATGTCAGGCCCTTTGTTAGGCTGGGATACAAAGAACTACAACACACAGTTGTTGCTCTCAATCCTTGGGAACACAGATGAGTAAATATGAATGACAGTACAAGATCCCATGAACAAAATGCTGTAAGAACACAACAAAAGGGGAATGGTTTTCTTTCCTTTGTCAATAAAAGAAGTTATTTATGTTTTCAATAACAATGTATTTAGTGCTTTCTAGGAGCCAATCGCTGTGATCTGTGATACAAGCTGATAAAAATAGGGTGAATGAGACACAAACCTTTTCCCAAGGTCAATGTCAAAAGCTGAGGAGATACCATTTAGAAAAAAGCTAAAATGAGGCCATCAAATTTTGCATATTGTGACCTTAGTGAAAGCAATTTCTGTAAAATGGTGAAAATAGATAAAAAATTCAAATAGGAAAAGGAGGAAGAGGCTGCTGGTGTAGAACATATTATTTTTTCAAGAATGTTAGTGACAAAAAGGAGAAAAGAGAAAGGTCAAGAAGTTGGTTCTTCTGCTCACCTTCCATAAGGTCAGCTGATTTCATCACCAGTGACTTATTTCCCTTCTTTACTGAAGCTGGAGATACAGGTGACACAACACTCACCTAAAATAGGATCAGGGCACTGGTAGGACCCTGAGAGTGAATGCCTCCTTAAATTTTGCACCCTAACCATCTTACTCACTTCACCCTAGTCCCAGCCCTGCAGGTAAGGGATTGCTTCTTGATGTTAAAATGAGGCTTAGAGAAGATAGAAACAACTGTTACAAGCTTCATCTCTGCTTAAAGACAATGACATGATGTATTAATGCAGAAGACTAACATTCAGTAACTACTAATGATAGCAGACGTTCCAAGGATAAGCTGTATAAGCAGAGAGGGGTCACTGGAGAGACTGGCTGGCTCATCCCACCTCTAACTGGGTGGCATTCCCCACAAGGAATTGAGCAGGGTAGAGAGGCTGCCTTCAGACTTGAGGATGCTCACTCATACTAACCTATTCTTGGGCTGAGCTCTCAAGAGACTAGCCTATAAAACCAGAATACCAATCTTAATTCACAATGGCAACTGTAACTGGTAAGCCTAGGGCATGCCAGTGTCTGCCCACCCAGCTTGGTGAGCCTGAAATCAGAACAGGGGATGCTATGGGATTTAAATGTTGAAAGATCTTAAGGTCCCAAACTCTGCAGCCTCCTTTTGTGTATGATGGGGGGCATAGCAGTGTACCCTCTAATCCAGAAAATGTTCTATTGGGCGCACTGTGCCTCTTAGATGCTGCCTTTTCTGAGGATACATAAATGATTAAACTTCTTGAGTGGATGACTCAGGGAGGATATTCTAACTGTATAACAACCCATACGTCATGGTCTCCAGTCAAGCAGAATGCCAGCAGGAGGCGGCACTGCTGGAGGCTCCCCGTTCTGTCAACTGCTGGATTGTGGGGAGTTCCAGAGTGTCTGGGAGAGGGAAGGAGTTCTGGGGGTTTGAGTGTCATGACTATTTATAAACCCACTCTAAGTGTTTTGATTTTTGATGATTGGCAGTCTGATTTTCAGTCTTCTTCTTGTATGTGAATATCGTGATCAGGGCACAGGCTGCCTTGGAAGCCTTGCAGCTACTCTTGCCATGGTAACTTCTCTTTTTAACCTGAATTCATTTAATGCTGAATCAAATTTTAGTTCTCAGAGGAAAACCATATTTCCCAGTTCTTAAAGACACCCCATTGTTACCTCAACTACTATCTCTAATAAAAATTAGCAAATTGCAATGGCATTGATATTTTTCTTTCTTAAAACCTTTTATAAGAAGTGGTATATATTAGATACTTCTTAAATTCTTTCTAATAAATAGATGAATGAACAAACAATGAGTATTCTAATTACAATTTGCGTTTCCGTAAATGGCTAATAATAATGGAACATCTTTTCATATCGTTATCTATTTGTCCATCTGTATATTTCCCCCGGTAAATATGTTGCTTCACATCTTTTGTTCGTTTTGAAAATTGCATTGTTTCCTTATTGTTCAATGTTGAGAGTTCTTGATGTATTCTATATACAAGTCTTTTTTTGGGGGGATACATGATTTGCTAATATTTTCTCCCAACCTATAATGTGTCTTTTCATTCTCTCAATAGTATTATTTTCAGAGCAAAAGTTTTAAATTTTGATAAAAAATAAATTTATGACTTTTCAAAAATTGTATGGATGACGTGTTGTTTTCACATGTAAGAACTATTTGCCTAATACAAGATGTCCATGAGAAGACCAGCCTACTGAGAACAGGCCTTCATAAACTTGAATGAGAGGTAAAGACAGACCCCAAAGCCAAGCTCCCATCTTAACAAGAGGTGTGGTCTTCTCAGTACTCCTCTCTCTCTCTCAGCTGTAGTTTAGGGCCCTGTAGATATTCTAGTGCCTCACCCAGGATTAGGTGACCAAGTCCTCCTAGCTTGTCAGGGACTCTTCCAGTTTTAGCTCTGAAAGTCCCATGTCAGTCCTGGACAAACTGAAACTAGGGGTAGAGAGTGTTTTCTGTTCCTCAGCTGCAATGGGTTTTCCCCAGAGTCCTAAGGGTGGCAGCGCTGACTACCCTCCTCTTAGGTGAAGGCTTTTGTTCCACAGAAGAGATGAAGGAGAAGGTCCTGGTCAGGGGTTCTTGCTCCTTTCAGCAGAGGCTGCTATTCTGCTTTCTCAGTGTGCTCCTGGTGGGGCTCCTGGAGAAGAGCTTGGAAAAGGGTGTAAACTCTCCTGTACCTGAAACTCCCAAGGGTTCTACATTCTCCTACCAGCCCACATGCAGCCTCTACCAATTCATTAACTATTCTGGCTGGGTTCTTTCTACCAGTGTCTGACTGTGTCTGCCCTAGTTCAGCAAGCTGTCTTATCTCTCCCTGCAGACACTTTTCATTCCTTAGATTTTGGGCTAGTGGGTTGTCCTGCAACCTCAGTTTTCTGATGAGTTTAAGGAAAGTGATAAACTTGCAGTCTGTCTGGCAGTGGATTATCACACACAATAATGAAGTGAGGTTCTTTCAATCTCTGTACATCTCTGAGTCAAACATTTGATTTTTAACATGTGTAACTAATAAAAAACTCAACTGCACACACACAATACATACACATGCACATACACACACACCCCACTATATTTTCAACTCATAGCTGCCATAGGTTGATGAGTATACTCATAATTGGCTTGTATTCGTCACATGTTCAGATAAGAGCGGGCAGGTTTTCAGTGAACTATCCTGAAGAAGTATCATTTCCATTTCTCTTTTACATGCAATCTAGAAATGTTGTGGAAGTTTCTTTTGCATTTAGAATGTCAGCCACCATATTGACATTCTGTCTCTCTGCACATTTGGCCCTCTCTTTCCTTTACAAATTGGATTTTTAAAGGACATTTACTTAGATTTATTCTTATTGCAGTCTATTAATTTAATAAATATATATTGGGTGTTTACAGAGAGTAAAGTATATTAGAGATGCAAAGTACATGTTGGAGTCTTTTTTTTTTTTTTTGTACATGTTGGATTCTTATGGAAAGTCCCAATATTTTAAAAGTTTGGGGCACAAGCGTATCTTGTAAGTTGATGTCTTGTTATTTTCAACTCTGTAGATGTCTCTATGTTAGGAAAACTTGGATAAGCAGGTCCACAGAAATTCCTCTGCTAGCCCTGCCACCTGGCGTTTCTATATAATGGCATATCCTCAGGTAGGTACAGATTCTCTTTACAATCTATGTGTTCATTGAGTGATTAACAGAAAATTTTATACTAACTATTTGATGGTCATTATACTTATACTTGCTCTATTAATTAATAGCTATTTTAACCACTATGGTAATTAGTATCTCTTTTATTACCTAGTACTATGTAATGGTTACTTCTGTCTCATAACTATCTTTAACTCATAAATGTTACAAAGATCATTTGTTACACTTCTGTAGATACTCAAAAAATGTTTATTGAATTATATTGAGTTTTGCATCCCTTACCTTAATATCAATATATTTTCAAAGAAAACCTCTGTTAAAAAGGGAACTATAACACTTTCAACTGCTATAATTTTTATTAAATACATTCATTAACATTAGCTCTACGTCATAATATGAAAGTTTTTTGCCACTCAAGTCAAGTTTTTGTCATTTTAAACCCTGTTCAAAAAATTTTTTAGTTGAAATACCATAAAAATAATGTATTGGTATACAATTCTATGTGTTTTAGCACATGTATAGATTCATGGAACCACTGATACAATCAGGATACAGAACAGTTCCGGCATCACCAAAATTACCCTAATACTATTTCTTTTTAATCATCACTGCTCCCACTCCTAACTCCTGTAAGCCGCTGATCTGTTCCCCTCATAGCTTTACTTTTTCCAGAGTGTCATTTACATGGAGTCTTGCAGTATATAACATTTTATGACTTTCTTCTTTCAGTCAGTATACTGCCTTCAAAATCCATTTATGTTATTTGTATATCAATCATTAGTTCCTTTTTATTCCTGAGCAGTAGAATACTGTATGGACTAAATCTTGCTTATTTATTCACCTATTGACATTGGGATAGTTTCCAAATCTTAGTGACTGTGAATGAAAATGCTATAATCATTTGTATCTAGGTTTTCATCTGTGAACATATATTTTTATTTCTCTAGGCTAAATGGGATTGCTGGATAATACAGCAAGTGTATGTTTAACTTTATGAGAATCTGCCGGGCACAGCAGCTCACTCCTGTAATTCCAGCTACTCAGGAGGCTGAGTCAGGAGGATCTCAGGAGTTTGAGGCTGCAGTGAGCTGATTGCATCACTGCACTCCAGCCTGGGCACTACAGTGAGACCCTGTCTTTAAACTAAATAAACAAACAAACAAATAAATAAATAAATATCAAAAATGAAATTAAAAACCTGCCAAACTGCTCCAGAATGTCTGTACCATTTTGGATTTCCACTGGCAATATATGACAGTTGCACTTGCTCTTCATCATTGTTAGCACTTGATATTGTCAGTTGGTTTTGTTGTTGTTGTTTCAGGTTATTTTTTGCCATTTTCCTAGTATGAAATGGTATGCAGTGGTATCTGGGGCAGACACAGTCAGACACTGGTAGAAAGAACCCAGCCAGAATAGTTAATGAATTGGTAGAGGCTGCATGTGGGCTGGTAGGAGAATGTAGAACCCTTGGGAGTTTCAGGTACAGGAAAGTTTACACCCTCTTGCAAGCTCTTCTCCAGGAGCCCCACCAGGCACACTGAGAAAGCAGAATAGCAGCCTCTGCTAAAAGGAGCAAGAACCCCCGACCAGGACCTTCTCCTTCATCTCTTCTGTGGAACAAAAGCCTTCACCTAAGAGGAGGGTAGTCAGCGCTGCCAACCTCAAAATGCTTGGGAAAACCCATTGCAGTTGAGGAACGGAAAACACTCTCTACTCCTAGTTTCAGTTTGTCCAGGACTGACATGGGACTTTCAGAGCTAAAACTGGAAGAGTCCCTGACAAGCTAGGAGGACTTGGTCACCCCATCCTGGGTGAGGCACTAGAATATCTACAGGGCCCTAAACGACAGCTAAGGGAGAGAGAGGAGTACTGAGAAGACCACACCTCCATACACAGTGCTGCCTAAGATAGGGCTTAATAGGACAGAGAGCTCCTCCTCCCCATCACCAGGCTCACAAGTAGAGTAGCAAGTCACAGTGGGATGTTACTGGAAGAGGCCCAAGAGTGTGGGCACAGACTGTTTCTGAGGTACCGTGCAAAGGGAAGATCTAAAGCTGAAGGCGGAGCAGAATTGAAAAAAACTACAGGCAAACCAGCTCCCAACTGAACCACAAAGTGTCACCAAAGGAATTTGATGCTTGTGGTGCCCTAAGGGTAACCACTGCAGTGGAGGAAGAGAATTAAACTCAGCCCAACTCCTAATTCAGACTCACACTCTAGAATCCTAGCAGAAGGACAGACAGGTGTATGCATTTTCAGGCATGAAATCTATTTTCCTCATCTCTGCCATCCTTAACAAGGTGTCTGGCTTTCAACAAAAAATTACAAGTCATACAAAAAGGTGATAAAGAAAACAACAACACATTGTCAAAAATAAAGCAGTCAACAGAACCAGACCCAAGATATGACAGAGATGTTGGAACTATCTGACAGGAAATTGAAAATAACTATGAGTAATATGATATAGCTCCAGTGGAAAAGAAGAACAACATGCCAGATCAGACGGGTGATTTCAGGAGAAATGGAAACTATAAGGATCAATCAAAGTGCAATGTACAAAGTGAAAATCACAGCAACAGAAGTGAAGAATGCCTTCAATGGGCACATCAGAAGATGTAACAAAGAATCAATGAACTTGAGCATCAGTTTATAGCAATCACGCAAACTGAAACACAAAGAGGGAAAAAAATTCAAAGTCTCCTACGTATTCATCCAAGAGAATTGAAAACTTATGTTCACACAAAAGCCTGTACATGAGTGTTTATCATAGCCTTGTTCATAATCACCCCAAACCGTGTGGCCCAGATGTATTTCAACCAGTGAACAGATAAACAAACATGATACGGCCACACAATGGAATGCTAGTCTGCAGTAAAAAGAAATGAACTATTGTTGCTTGCAATCATATCGATTAATCTCAAATATATTTTGCCAAATGAAAGTAGACAGACCCATATTATTCCGTGTATATACCTTCCTGGAAAGGACGAAAATTGCGACAGAATACGGATGAGTGGTTGCCGAAGATTGCAGGTGTGGGTAGTGGTCGTCTACAAAGGAGCAGCACTGGGGAACTTTTGGGGTGAGAGAACTGCTTTGTGTCATGACTGTGGAAGTGGATACATGGTCCTAAGCATTTGTCAAAACGTGAGGAATTATACAACTCAATGAGTGGATTTTACTCTATATAAACTAAATGAAAATATACTAAGATGTGGAGATATCCCAAAATGGAATACAAACTATCAAATGTTACTAGTCTAACCTATGAGTGACATTACCATACTGACACAGGCAGAGAACAGAACTAACCTAAGTAACTTTTAGAAGTCAGTATTTTGATTGGATTCTATTAAAACTAAAGAAAAAACTATTATATCTAGTTGCTATATGCTAGTTAATAAATGCGTTTCTCACAGGCGTATGAGTTAGCAATTCTGAAACTACTTGTGTATACTAACATTGAATGAAAAAGCAATTTTATTTTAAAGTGTGAGAGCCAGTTGTACATTAGAAAAAGAATAAGACTGTGTTGCTGAACTAGAATTGGATTGGAACTCTGAACTCATAAATATATATACACAGACTAATGTAGATATAGACATAAATATGCATGTGTGCTGCATGGGGCAAATATATATATTATTTATTTATACACACACTCACATATGTATATATACATGTGATCTCTTTTTTATTAAGATTCACGCACCTCTTTCAAGACCAACTCAATGCTAACCTTCTCCATAAAGTCTTCCAATTTGACTTCTGTAGTTTCCCATTTTGCTTTATAATTCTCTTATAGCATCTGTCAGATTTGACTTGCACTTTTGTACATATCTTAGATTTGTGTATGTATTTCCAGATATCAAGCTCTTAAAGTTTGCTTGTTTGGATTTTATCTTTTACAATACCTTCCATGGTCTCTTAAATTGTATAGACACTCAGTAAATGTACTGAATGGGATTTTATATTAGAGATATCTAGGCACAAATCTGAACATGTAGGAATTACAACATGTCCTTTAGGTAATCAGTTATCTTCAAGCTAGACTCCTACTTAGGGCCATAGAAGGCCAAAGATACTCTTCAGGGTTCAGTCCTGGGCCCTCAACATTTTCCCTTTTACTGTATCTTCTATATTATCTAGTCCCCATGGCTATGAAAACTAAATGCTGATCATCCTTGACGATATATATCCAGCCTTAACTTCTCCTCTGGGAAACTTGGGCATCTTCCTGATCCCCTTGCCACTTCCCTCTCCTCATTTGCCTCCAACCCACAAGGGAGGTGTGTGCCAGCTCTCTTCCAATTCTCCCCCAGTTAACCCATCACTGTAATAGTCTAAGCCAGCATCATCTCCCACCAAACTTCTGAAGGCTTCTGAACTGATCAATTGTTTTACATAGTTTATTTCAACTCATTCTTCATCAAGTAGTTAGAATGATTGTTTTTAACATCTATATTATATCATGTGTCAGTTTAAATTTTTGAAAATTCTTCAGTGACTCCCCATTGTACAGAATAAAATCCAGTCACTTTATATTTTTGTCCTCAAAAATCTGCACACAACTGTGCTCCCAGTCATGAGCCTACAGTCAGTTCCTAAACTCAGCAGTCTCTTTCCTTCTTTAGGGCTTTTGCAACTGCATTTTACCTCTACCAGAACAGAGTTTCTCAAACTCTCTGTGGGGAAGGATCAAATCTTTTTCCTCCCAGTCTATCAGAGAATTATATGTAAAAAATCAACTATTAGAAAAAAATTTTTAAATGTTTTACTTTTAGATTTAACGGACATAAAGTTAGTCTTATCAAATTGCTATAAATGTTACAAATGCTTCTTCTCAGTTTCCATACGGATCTCATTAGGGTCCAGGAACAGTTTTCTACTGAGTAACCCAATGTTAGAATACTGTGTGTGACTGATTTCATCTGATTCTTAAGATCTCAGCCTGTCACTTTCTCCAAGAGTCTGTCCTCACCATGCTGTCTGATGAGTTCATTCCCCTTTGTGATAGTGTATTTTCCATCACTGCACCCTATTTGTTTCATCCATAACACATATGTAAATTATACGCATAACACACATACACACATTTCTCTGCTTACTTTATTCTCTGCCTCTCCCCCAGAAATTCCAGGTATCAGGGACTACGACCGTTTTGTTCACTAAAGTATATAGATTACAAAGTCAAACAATGTCAAATATGATTTGAGACTAATGGATTTCTCAGAGCCTTTACTGTGCTAATAAGAAGTGTGAAATTCCAAGAGACAGGTATAAAGTACAGAGTTTCCCAAGTTCATTTGACCTTTAACCATTTCGTCAGGATGTATTATATAGAATGCATTGTAGGTAGTGCTTATCTAAAGAAACACCTGGAAAGTTTGAATATGTTAAAACTGTTTTTACCAGGTTGTAAATGTTAAGGTATACTGATATGAAAACTTAACCTTTTATGATTATTTTGTTATTGGAGAAGAAAATAGAGTACTGGAATTATGCCACATATTTTGTGGGATAAGTGTGTGTGATGCTTATTTGCCAGTTTTTCTTTCAGTTTCCTTTCTTCCCTTTCATTACAGAAAATTAAATTTCCCAAATTTCTCAGCCGAGTAATTTTTGGATGGGTTATTCTAAAAAGAAGCACTGGCAGGAGATTGGAAAAATGAAAGAAAAGAAAATATTTATTTTGTTTATTTATTTGTAATTCTAACTGCTTCTGACAGCAATAGTAGCCTTCTGTTGTTCCAGGACCTGTCCACAGTTCCAGCAGCAGCAAAGCAGCAGTAAAGCCAGCAGGCTGCGCCCTCTATGGTTTTTGGCAGCTGCAGCACAGTGACAGTCAGGCTGGTAGCAACGTGGTTTCAGGCCTCCAGCCATGTCTGCTGGGAGCCGCCCAGCAACCCCCATTCCTGCCGCGGGATCTTCCCTGCCCCTGGGTTCCTCCAGCCAAGCCAGGGCTGGTAGCGACTTTCTGTAGTCACTGGCTCTGTGTTGCACACCTTTGGTCTTTTGCTCCTTCAGGCCTTCCAACACTTTTGAAACCAGTGCCTTGTATGAAATCCCTTCTGTTCGAAATACCTAGAGTGGCCTTTGTTTTTTTCTGACTGGACATTGGTTGATTATGGCGCCAAGATAGGAAAAGGTGACACTGTCTCTCAAACAGATTGCATGAGAGTAGAAAAATGCCCTCTCCTCTGTCTGATGTCAATAGGAGTCAAGAGCAAGAGAAAGACCCAGAGCAAAATGAAATAAAAAATAATGGGAACAATACCATGAAGAAAATAAGAGCCAAAGATTCTAATTTCCATCATTCATTTTTTTGTGCATTATTTCACTGTTCTATACCTGTTCTTCCACTTCTTTCCTCACTTGATGGTTTCCAACACCAAAGGGCAGTTCCACTGATGACCTCTCTCCAGCCACCCAAAACTACCCTCAAATAAGCACCCTGAGTAAGGGCAGTGCATTTGTTCTGCCCATGCAGCTTCAGGACAAGTCTTCCAGTTTCCAACTGGACCATCACCCCAAATTCTAAGTAAAATCTGGAGTTGCCACTATTCAACAGTTGTTTATTAAATATTACTCTTGGGAGGCACTGGGCAGAGGAAATACAAGTCCACATAATGATGTGTGTGAGACAAGCAATATGTACAAAGAGCAGAAAATCTTTCAGGGAAACAAGAGCTATCATAGAGGTGCAAATTAAGGCAATAAGAACTGGGAGGAGGGAACAATTAATTCTGTGGGATTCTTCAAAAGGCTTCCCAGTTGGTGCATGTAGTTGGGTAGAGAGTTCATGGGGTGGAGTGAAAATCGTGGAGACCAGAAAGATATAGTGGAATCAGATTCAGTGGGACCTTCAGAGCCCAGACCTGTTACTATTCTTGATGGCATTAGGGACCCCAGTAGGCTTTTAAATTAAGAAGAGATGTGAAGATATTTTAAAACTTGCAATATATAAATACAGGATACAGTTGTTGAGGAATAAGGTTGAAGAAGGAAACATTGAACGTTTATATTATTTTTATACAACTGTTACACTTAGGGTATTTATATATGAATATGAATATATATATGAATATATATAGATATATATATGAATGATGTCAGTGGGGTGCTCAAGACATAATAAGCAAAAGGAATTGCCCTAACAAATTGTCATAATAATAACATAGCCCAGACAACTGAAAAGTGGAAAAAAATAATTATGTTGAAACACTAAAAATGAAGTTGCAAGAAAGAATTTAATATCTCTTTGAACAATCTAGAGTGAAAATATTTTTTAAGTTTCCAGATATTACTGATTTGAATGGATACTAGGAAATATAAGAATTTTGTTTATAGGTATAAAGAAGCTGGAAATGTGATTCAATATTGCATATAAGAAACAAATTACAGAAATATATTCTGAACTCATTTAATTCCTACATAATCCTTGATCAGTGAAGAAACAGTAATGGCATAGATATTTTTGAATACCATTACATGGGAAATTAGTTATGAATTTTCGAAGCTAAATGACAGAAATACCAATAAAGTCAGCACTATTCTGAGCTACATATAAATGAGGAATTTTAATCCCGATCAGAAAATTTTAATGCTCTCAACCAACCTTAGGATAAATTGTGCCTGAAATATCTCATTTGCTTTGATTAGCACTATATCAAAAGATGGAGACAAATTGAATGGAAAAATAAGAAAAGCAGTTCAGTATTGAGGAAATTGATGTATGAAAAAACATTATAGGAA
Source organism: Macaca mulatta (assembly GCF_049350105.2). Lineage (NCBI taxonomy): Eukaryota > Metazoa > Chordata > Mammalia > Primates > Cercopithecidae > Macaca > Macaca mulatta. Next base: position 114,346,545 of record NC_133409.1, read on the forward strand.
TAAAATATGTGCAATTCTGTGAAGAGATGACTAAGGAATGATGATAGCCCATAAATATTTGAAAGGTATAAACATCCAGTAGGAGGAGGAATTATTTAGCATGTTATAAAGAGCTATAATTACCGTTTATGGGATGAAATTAGACAACCAAGGTTTAAAATAGTCAAAACCACTTTTCTGGGAATAATGGAAGCCTTGTATTTGAAAACATAAATAATGTTATCTTTGGGACACCTGAATGCTTGTGACTATTTTTTTTTCAATTTATATCTTTTTAGAAAATATAATTAATTCAGTGAAAAGAGATAGACTTAAATCTTTTAAATACAATAAATATTTGATTGTTTTATATATTCTGCACATTTCTTTGTTTTAAGAGATTCTCAAGTGGCTCACTCAATCTTTTGGCAATAGAAAGACAGAAGACAAACAAAATCCATAAATACTTTCCCAATCTAATGCTAATCTTCTTTTCCACTAGACCTACTTACTAGCAGTGAGCAAAACTCATTAATTGGAATTTTGCCTAAACATTACTAAAGGATTGTAACTTATTGATACAGAGTAATTGGAATTACGTACCTAACTGAGGTAAAGACAAATGTTGGCTGCTTTTACACTGAAAAGAATCAAGATTATATTTGCACTTGACACTAATTACTACCTCTTTCTTCAATTGCTTCCTTCTCTCTAAAAGATCTAAATTTCCAGCCACAACCACTTTCCTGTGCCCATGTTCCATATCTCATACTGGATGTCCTGTTTCCTCAAACTCAATGGACTCCAAATCAAATTTGCTTGACAAATGAAATAAAATGTGCTGCACATTTTGTGTATGCCAGGCCCTGTGCTGTCAAGCTAGAGATAAAATCATGTATATAAAAGGAATCCTACAGGAAGAAGTTCCCAGATCTCCTCTTCCTAACATTAGCTATTTCCCAAGTTTTAAACCACCTCATTCTGTTATAAACACTAAGTCTGCATTCCCAAGAAGTGCTTAATTTATTGAGACCCTGGTGTGCATGATTTATTGAGAGAGGGCTCTCAGGTGAAAGGAGGAAGCATAAGCAGGATAGGGCAGGGGAAGGAGCTAAATTAGGCTGTAGTTCCAGCTGGAGTCCAGCTTCAGCCTGATCCCTTGGGCAGCTCTGGAGCATAAATCGTGCCACTGAATTGATCCCACCTTGACGCAAGAAGAATTGCCTCTTATATCTACGTCCACTAATTATTGATTGTGGATGGCTATCTCCCCAGAAGGTACCATAAAGGGGGCAACTGTGAGCCATTATCAGTTAACTCTCAAGGCAGCTGGGGATGTATGCACCATCTGGTAAAGGACATCTGACTCTCTGCCAATCATGCTTGCTATCAACACCATCACTCCCCTGACCACTTAGGGTCATAACTACTGTTCCAGTCGAGCCATGCCTGAGATTTGTCACTAAATCTTGAAAATTCTTGCTTTATACTCTCTCTGTGTGTCCCTTCCTTCTCATTTATTCCCAGTCACCACTTGGAGTAGTCTAATTCCTTATTAATTCACACTTAATCTACAATCATATTCAATTAACCAGTCTCAATATTTCCAGAGGCAAAAAAAAAAAAAAAAAAAAAAAAAAGGCATCATAGATGGGCAAAGCCATTAGGTGGGAACTGGGGTATACCAGAAAGTTCATGCTTGGTTAGAAAGGGCCAACCTCTACTTAGCTCCAAATGTGCGAATCTGTATCCAGTGTTGCAGATCTTCTAATATTTTAAGAGAAGCCAGAATCATTTTTATCTATAGACTTCTAAATTTCATAAGCGGTAACTAATTCTAGTTTTTTTAAGTTCTGAGGGAGAACAAAAAACACATCTACATATCAAATGCATTCACCACAGCCATTTTGCAAATTCTGGCCAAAAGCCTAAGACAAAAGATGATATGTAAATAAATAACTATAGGTCAACGTGAAGGAAGATAAAAATCTCAAGGGAGATGCAGATAAAGTGCTTCACCAGTTTAGAAACAAAGTGAGTAGACCCTGAGCCTTCATGACTAAGGCCCTTGTCTTTATTAAAATTCTCCTCTCTGGTATCTAGCACAGTGCGTGGCACATACGAATACTAGACAAATGTTCAAATCAACAAAAAAACAAACAAAGGAACCGTTTGTTGTTGGGCTTGCAAAAGAGCAAGGGCAGAGTACATAATGAAGCAATTATCCTAGTAGCTGAGAAGCAAAGCTGAAGCTGTCACACGCTATCCACTGGGATTCTGTCAGCCCAAGTCGCTCAGAGTCCCCACTTTCTCTCTCTCAGCTTCTAGCACAAAAAGCATGTGTCAGCGTATCATTAAATGCTGTTCCTGAGCTTGCAGGCAACAACAGCAGACAAAGAGAAGAGGACAGACCTAGTCTCTAACAGTAAATAGATTTCGGTCAAGTCTATTTTATGGGGTGTTTGGCAGTAGTGTGGTGTATGGTCACTACACATCACAATCTCCTTTGGAAGTGCCCTGTATCCCCTAATATACCCAGTATGGGTAGCTCTTTCTTTTCACGCCACAGACTACTGACTGCCAGACCTTCTTAAGGGACCTGAGTCAGAAACAGCTCTTGGAGTCATTGCAAAATGGTAGTGACTTTGGACCACATTTGGCCATCACCTGGCAGGGCTCTCTTCCTGAGCCAGCGCCAGCATCAAGGTTCCACTGTGCCTCTAGGAGAAACCTGAGCCACCGAGCAGAGCTGAGGCTAGGGAAGCACATTGTCCAACTGGCTGACTCCAGGGATCTCAAGCTTTTTATTCCAGAATAATCCACATGCTCATGTCCCTTCCCATCACCATGGAATCATGTCATGGCAGTTTGTAATCACATGTTTCTCAGTCCTCAGTGGCATCTAAACATGAGGTGCTTTCACCAAGTGTTTGATGTCTGGGCTGATTTCTCTAGGATGCTTCTCTACTGTCCACTGTGACTGAGTTTGGGGAGGAAATCATCCCTACATCCTGGAACTCTCAATTGCCTCAGATTTAGCAGGGGGCATTCGGAATTCTCCTCTAGCCTGCCTTAGGTTCATAAATCTCGAATATAAACATTATCTGTGTGGTACTTGTTTGAACTCTACCACACAATCCTCTTGGCTGCTTTGCATTTTTTTAAAAAAGTTTGTTTATTACGTAACGGAAATTATTTTCACTATATACAGAAGTAGCCTTTGACGAATTAGCCTTTTGCTGAGTGGCCCATCTCTGCCTTCCCCTTCTTGTACTCCTAGAAATACCTATTCAACTTTTGCATGCACCTTCGCAAAAACCCAATCTTGCATGAATCCAGCTCTCTGCCTGCCTTGCCTCTGCCCTGCTGAATGCTGCAAAAATATTACACAACAAAGTCCTAGTCCACTTATTTGTTCTCTTTCTGCAGACACAGGCTTCTTCCTTAATAGAAAGAAAGAGCTTTCAGGCAGGAACTTCTAAATTCCTGGTGGCCGCACATCTAACTGTAACTACAGCACTGCCACTCCTTCTGCCTGCTGCAGATGCGGCTGTGTCCTCTGCGGGGAACACCTCTGATGGTGTCTGGAGCCAGCCCGCTCACCTCCTCTGGTCTTCAACCTCTCCCTCCCTCCTGCAGCCTTGGAGATGCTAAGGACATCCTCTTCTGGTTTCCTTGTCACACTTTCCCGTTTTACTCCAACCTTCCTTTTTGTACCTTTTCCGTGATTTTACTGCCTCATCTTTCTTTCCATTTTGAAATGCCTTGGGAGGCTATCCTAGGTATCCCTCTTCACTGCACTGTATCTCAAAGGATTTCAGTCCATCCTTGTGGCTTAACTTGCCATCTATCAATATATGCTGATAGCTTGTTAAATAATTTTGTCTATAAAAATGAAACATGGTCATGTAACAAATCAAAATATTCAGAAAGTTTATGAGAAAAATTCTGTGCCCTCTTCCTTACTCATACACAGCCCCACATACCGGAAGTGCCCTCTTTTGGCCATTGCTGTCCTTCATTCTGTTACCTCCAGAGCTCTAGGTAGTATGCTTATGCTTCCATTTCAAGATGTTTCACATTAGACAATGTCCGCTGACTTTGAAATGTGAGAGTGTAGCTCACGAAACACCACTCATTCCCTTCTTTCCCTCTTTCCCTTTTGGTATTTATAATTTATATCATTTTTCTGTCAGTTATCCTTGTAACTTTAAATAATAAAAACCAAATCTCTGGGTTTTTTCCCATCAACTTTCGAAAGTATTTAACTCCTCATCCTGTGTCTTGACTGGCAGAAAGCAGTGAACAGTCTTGTCTTCCTTGCCCTTCCATCTCCTATCTTATGTCAGCTACACTTGTGATACATAATATTTTGTGATCCGAAATGTCCAAAATGGAGTCACTTATGACAAGTAACTCAGCTCACTTGTGAAATTGCTGACCCCTCAAAGTGATAAGCATGGGTATGGTGGACTGAGGTGATAAGATAGTACCTGCTGTGGCCAGGCACCCAGAGACCCTACAAAAAAGTGAAGCCAAGAGGTGGCTGAGGTAATGACCATCACACTCCGGCAGAGGGTCATAAAAACAGCAAAGAAACTGACTACGGCTAAGACATCTGTAGAAGCTCTGCCCACGAGAACTCTGAGGGCTTCTTTCCATTTGCAGTGACCTCTGGAAGCTCGGCCAGAAAAGCAGCAAACCAGCCCACCCCTAACCCCACCCCTATCCCTGTTGGTTGCATATCCAGGGAAATCTGGACCTGCCTGGTTCATCAGTCAGCTGCTCATCATGGTTCATTCCTGTCTCTCTTATGACTGCCTGTGTGTGTTGAACATATTTGCATGATTGTTGGTGTGTGAAAGTCTTGCCATAATCCAAAAGCATTTAATTGGCTATTGAGTCATTGTGAAGAACCCCCCAACCCCCACCCCAATCAGAGTCAGCACAACTAGGCTGATTCGAACCTGACACTGTAACTTGGGCGTTGCAGTTACTTTTACCCTTCTACTATAACCAAATCTCTTTTGCTTAATGTAGAAATTCATGGTAAAAGACAGAAACCAACAAAGAGCATCACTTTTACTATTAAATATAAGCAGTGTTTATATTGCTATTATGTTGTAAGCACCGTTTATTGTTGAGCCAAATAATGGACTGGAACTACACTTCCTTATCTTATTTCATGACTCCTAGGCCACTGTTGGACAATTCCAAGCATCAAGATCAAATGGATTACCTTCTTTTATACTCCCCAATTATTTAAAGTTATGCACCATTATCATTTCATCATTTTTAAATAATGACTTTCTTACATATTTTTTCCTGAAATCTCTAGTCGCTTTTCTCTAGTTCTTGCATCATTTGCCCTGATAATCTTCATATTTTCAGACTCTATGTCATAGTATTCCATGAAGTTCCCTTTCTCCACAGCCCTCTATTTTCTTGGCCAATCTGATAGGCTTTGTCTTTAGTCTTCTGCATATCTGTTATCCAGGAAGTTCCCTTTTAGGTTGAAATCCCTATTGGAGGCCGGGCGGGGTGGCTCACGCCTGTAATCCCAGCACTTTGGGAGGCCGAGGCGGGCGGATCACAAGGTCAGGAGATCGAGACCACGGTGAAACCCCGTCTCTACTAAAAATACAAAAAATTAGCCGGGCGCGGTTGTGGGCGCCTGTAGTCCCAGCTACTCGGGAGGCTGAGGCAGGAGAATGGCGTGAACCCGGGAGGCGGAGCTTGCAGTGAGCCGAGATCGCGCCACTGCACTCCAGCCTGGGCTGGGCGACAGAGCGAGACTCCGTCTCAAAAAAAAAAAAAAAAAAAAAAAAAGAAATCCCTATTGGATATGCCCTTGTTTTCCTGGAGTACACTCAGGTAATTTCTTAGAAAAGGATATGTATGGGACAAATGATCTGATGCTCCGCATGTCTGAATTTGTTCTGTTTTGTTTTGCTTTCACCTTTGGCTGTGAGTTTAGCTGATTATAAACGTTGAAGGTCCTGCTCCCCTGTCTTCTAGCCTTCACGGTTGCTGATTCCAGACTGATTCTTATTCCTTTGTCATTAATATATTATTTTTCAGTGTTGAAACGCTTATCATCTTTTCTTTATTGGTGCTTTGAAACTTCATGCTGCTTTGTCTATGGAATGATCTTTTCATTCATTTTCCAGGTACCTGGTGGATCCTTCTCATCTGAAGACTGTTGTCTTAGGCTAGGTGTCCTAGCAAGCAGCACCTGAGATAAAAAATTATTATTCAGAAGTTTAATGACCAAAAAGCAGGAATGAGAGAAAATCAGAGTGAGTCACTGAAAGAGCGAGAAAAATACCGAGGCCACAGCTTTATGAAAAGCTGACGACTGCTGGGTGGACAGGGCAGCTTCAGAAAGGAAGTTTAAAGATATGCTTCTCCACACAGTCCTTCTAAAAAGAAGAAAGTGTGATTTGCCCAGTCCCATCTCCTTCTGGGCAAAGATTGCACCATGGAATAATTCCTACACACTTGCAGGTTGCATAGTTATTGGTGTCAAGAGAGTCCTCAGCAACAATGAGTCCCCAGGGTAGAAAGCAAAAGATCCTGCCGGGGCAGGAGGAAAGATGCTGTCAGGTCGTGTCCTTAGGTGACATGAGGGACAAAAGGCAGCTGCCACAGCAGGCCCCTTTCAGCAGCAGCAGCAGAAGCAGTGACCTGACTTCATCACCATGGGAACAGCAGCTGTCACTGCTAGATTCAGTCACTGCGGATCTGGGGTGGTTCATAAACTGAATCTCATGCAACTACTATTTTGGCAGATCTGGAAAATTGTCCTCTGGAACTTCAATTGTTTTATTTTGCTCATTCCCATTTTTAAGCTCCAAGAGCTCTTTCTTGATCTCTGTTTATTCCTTTCTTTAGCATCCTATTCTTGATTTAAGGTCATGATACTTTCTGAAATATCCATGAGAACATTAGTTAGATTTTAAAAGCTTTCTTCTATTAGGAGGCAGCCTGCATAGTGATTAAAAGGATGGACTCTAAAGCCAGACAGGCTGGATTTGATTCTCAGCTCTGCTATGGCTTTATGACCTTAGGGAACTTGTCTGTGCCTTAGTTTTGATGGAGTTCAGGACACAATACTCCGAAAGATGACATCTTGGCGTAATGATTAGGAAAATGGCAGGAGCAGCAGAAAGGTCTCTCTGACCTGGAAGGAATTTTCTGACCTTCTCCTGAAGCAGGTCCTAAAACTCTCATGTGAGAGGTACCGTCCCTATACCCGGGGGAAAGGAACATCCTATCTTCAAAGATGAACACAGTGGTATCTGAACAAACAGGCCTTGCCAAGTTTCCCCCAGTTTACGACACTTACCTCATACTCTGCCTTATTGTATTTCTGCGCAACTGTCCACACTTCTTCAAACCTACTGTAAAAAACACTCCCATTTCACATTTGAACCCTTTCTTCAGGTCTTCATTTCCTAATGAAGGTTCCTGTGTTACATAAAACTTATATCAAATAAGTGTATATGCTCTTCTCTTGTTAATCTGTCTTTTGTTACAGGGGCCCAACCAATAAACCTAAGATGGGTAGAAGGAAAACTTATTTTTCTCCCCTACAGTTTCTTTTCTTTTTTGTTTTTATTCTGTTTTTTGTTTGTTTGTTTCAAACAGATATATAAGGTAACTACTACACAAAAATTTAAAACTTCCAATTTGTTAAACTTAGAAAAGATACTGATTTGTAACTAAAAAAAAAAAAAAAAAAAAAAAAAAAAACCTTTACATTTTTATTTCTCAAGCTAGCTTACCTCTACTTTCTAAAAGTTGTAAAATTTTTGGTTTAAAAATTGTCACTCTATGATTGTCACAATTTGTTTTTCTATGCCATGACAGAAACAAAATACTTTCAAATGTTCTGTGCATTTAAATGAACTAATGTATGTACATAAACTTATTTAAATAACTTTTATATTAGTAAGAAACCAACACATACATTAAATACCTCTTCAGTGTAAACAGGAAATACTGATGATGATGCCAGCATGGAACTGTCAATTCACATTACAGCACAATTAATAATCAATCTGACTAAGTTAGTGATGTTTAAAGAACACAATTAGTCACTATATCTGCCAGAATAATTGAATATGTTAACATTCTCATCACGTAAATACCAATTTCATTATCTCATATCTTTCTCTTTACTCGTCTCCAGGTAGCAATAGCCCTCCTTGTGTGGGGCGTGTAGAATAGGCCCAGAACTTGTTGGTCTAATATTTTCGGTCTAATTCTTTCCAACCTTTGGTAAACTTAGAAAGCCTACAGAGATCTCATATTGACTGTTTTTGATCTTTTAATTGTGACAGTCTTTTTGTTATTCTGTCTTTTCACCTTCCTTTGCCTGTCCATCTATAATTTCAATTCAAGTTTATGTCAATCTCTTTCTTGAAACCTGGAAATTTCATCAGCTGCAGATTTCCTTTTTTTTTTTTTTTTTTTTTTTTTTTTGCCTTTTCGTTTATCTCCTTTTCAAGCCTCAAAAATTCTTCCTGTTTTTACTTCTGCTGGGTATTACTTTCAGGTAGTAATTTTAGTTTACATTGACATTGATGGTTTTTCTACTACTTTTTCTCTTTCTCTTCTTCCTCTTTTAGCTTCCTTTAAATATAAGCATATTTGATTGACACTTAAATACTTTTCTGTTTTTTCTAAGCTTCAATCACCAATTTGGTTTTTTTGCTCCTCTTTTTGCTTGTAATTATGTTCTTGTTTATTATCAAGAAGGACTGGCTTATCCTTCATCTTTCCCTTTAACTTGAAAGTGTTCTCCCTGTTTGCTGTCTTTTAGTTTTCCAATTTTGAATAGAATGTTTCCCTTTCTTCTAGAGTCAGACATTTTTAATGTATTTTTCATGTTGTTGCACTTTATCCTGCACTCTTCCAGGATGGTGTTGCAAAACTTCCCCTATATATCTTCTCTTCTTTTTATGTTTGCTTCTCATGTTTACAAAGTTCTGGCGATCACAATCATCCAGCACCCTTGACATCCTTCTGTTTACTGAAGGAATTTTGCAAAATCTACCATTTCTCCTAGAAGACTACCTTGCTGTATTCTGTCTGCAGGAACTTTGCTTAACATTCCTCTTAAAGTTCTCCATGTTTCTAGTGACCCAAAGCCCATATGTCAATTTTCCTTGATACAGGATTCAACAAATTATTGGCTGTTTTCTTGTCTTTATTAAGCTTTTCATGTAATCAACCTCTGCTCTTTCTTAAAAATATTTACTGTATTTTTAATTGCTGATGTTCATTTCTCTGAGCTTTACAACAAAATCAGGTGGGGGCATCACACCTTTCAACTGATGCTAAAGTCACTTTACATTGTTACATATTTTGACCAGCTGTTATTGGGTTTTTGTTCCATTTTCCTGCTGGTAATCAATTTTTCCAATTCTTTCAGCACACTGCCAGATTGTGAAGTTTTGTTGTTGTTGTTGTAGAGATGATCTATGTTAATAACTTGATTTTTAATTTTTACTGCTGTACATATGAACTTTGCTTTCTTAGTTTGAATAGCTCTCTGGTTCCAGTTTGAAGCTGAAAAGGTTAAATTCTACCTAAAGGATGAAAACAACCAACAGTCTGTGCCAAGACAGTCAGGAGGGCAGCCATGTTTCCTGGTGGAGTCTTTGGAACCACTCAAGCCAAGATGACCGGGGATTTGGCTGGGAGGAGATGGGGAAACTACAGACCCTACAGATGGTTTCCTGCACCATGAGGCTAAGCCTGGGGATGCTAGCATGGGGGCAGGAGAGGCTGTGCCTTAGTTTCTTCATCTGTAAAATGAAGTAACACAGTACCTACCTCATAAGGGTGTTGTAATGATTGAACTTTTTATATGTAAACTTTGAACAGTTTGTGGCTCAGATAATTATTTCTGGTTTCTCAGGTCAGTTTTTCTGTATTTTACCTTGCTTATTCTTTTGAATGCTGCTGACATTTCTCACATTTCTCTTTATCCTTGGTCGTCCAGCCAGGTTTTAAAAAGAAGGTGTAGAACACTAGGGTTTCTTTCCTCTGCTGTTGCATGAGTAGGATTATTTTCCTTCTAGGTCTCTCTGATAAGAAGGGTTTTGACTGAGAACTTCATGCACTCTGTTGAAATGAAGCACATCCACTATAAAACTTCACTTTAGGGGCTGATGAGCAGGAACCGAATGTCAAGCTATGGATCCCCAAATAAGTTTGGCTTTCATACACACTATATCCTTTCCAAGATTTCAGTTAATAGGGCGTTAAATGGGAGTGGTGATGATATACTAAAGTGGTAGAGATTGTGAAAAGAATGTATAGAGTACCAATAAAATCTTTACATAAGTTCTTCACTTGACAAGGGAGAAGAATCAATTGCTTAATTAAAAGTGAAATGTTTTTATCACTTTGAAATAATGCCCTAGGATTATTTTGAAAGTGACATGTAGTTGACTCTCTAGAATTGAGAATAATTCTAGAATCATTATGATATTTTTTGTACAACCTTTAATTTTATTTAATAGGACAATAGATTTTTATTTCCCCCAGGCCAAGGCAATGCAGTATCTTTGGGTCATCTGCAAGCTGGTCCAAAGGGAAATAGCAAAGGAGGAAATATTCTTCAGTAAACAAGCCCTGCAACCCACAAGTGAAGTAAGAATTTCCTGTCCCAGTCTTAGGAGGTGGTCAATAGCTCTGCACATTTCTCCACTGAATTAGATTTCATAACTTCCTGTGATGTCATTTGCTATTTTTTCCCCTGGCTTGAATTAGGACTTCCCTTCCAGAATTCTGCCAACCCAGTTTTCTTTAGACTACTTTAGAAGCAAGAATATCTACCACAGGTTCATGAAAAGAGCACTGAATAAGAAGTCAGGATAAGTGGATTTCTAAGGCCAATTTTCCTTCTTACAATTTGACTTCAGAAACCAGTGCTCATACCAAGCTCACATTTCCTTAACAATTCACATTCTTGAAAGGTAGAAAGAGCTGTCTTAGGAAATGGTGTGTTTCCTGTCATTGAAAGTATGCCAAAAGACACTTGAAAACCACTTCTTAAGACTCTCGTGAAACTTTTATATAATAAGATTAGACTTGATGGTTCTAAAAAAAAATCTCTCTGAATCTTGAAACTCAATGATTCTGTGCTTTAGTTCTATGAAAAGAAGAGAAGCAGGGAGGGAATGATGAAGGGACCTAGTGTATCTCTTCAGCTTTGTGTGGATTTCAGCCTTGGTCTCTGGAGTTGCTTCAAGCTCCCTGAAATGGTACTTCTGCGTGTCCATCCTGACTCCATCCTTAGATACCCACTTTCTGATCCAAAATACGCATGTCCATATGAGTATCTTTAAGTCAGGGACAGGTAGATGTGTACCCATAACTGGAGGGTGGCTAACCAATGCAAACATAGATTTCTTTACATTCTTATTCTTCTTTTTAAAAATCTTGTGAATTTTAAATTGTATCTCATAATACCCCTGTTTTAATATAAGATAATATTTTAAATTATCAATTATTGGAGGTGATGAACTTGCCCCAATCCATCTATGCAGATGTTTCTTCCTATGCACAGGGCAAATGCATTTAGTTTAAGAAGCTCAGGGTAACACATTTGACTGGCTGGCACACTGGATTCAGGTTTATTATCCATGGTCTTCTCACATCTTTGGGGTCTGTCTCTGCAAAACCCACCTCCTCCATCATACCAGGTCCCCATCCAATATGGAAGGAGGAATCGAACGATAAGAGAGGTTTATGATGTTGTTTAAATATCCCCCTCTCAGCTCATTCAAGCAGCTCTTCTCACTCCTAAACTCTTACAATGACACATTATAGTAGAATTATTTCAGAGACCTGTTTCAACTCAATCTGGGTGTGCCTTATTGAGCTAATAAAATCCTCACCCCTGAGAAAGGATGTATTATGTGTTACATTTTGCTACAATTCATGATATGTCTCTGGAGAAGAATTGTACATCTTATATAATTTGTCAAGGACAATTTCAAAATGCATAACATCATCAGTCTCACTGACAACATCTCTAATGGCTTCACTCGATAGTCAGAGTTTTGCCAAATGCAAGCTAAGACTCAGACCATCACACACTTGCTTCCAGCCTATTGTTTCAGATGTATCATCTGTTGAAAAGGCAACAGAGTAGGAAAAGAATTCATCCTTGAAGCATTTCCCCTCTAATTAAGTCAACAGATGTTGTTTGAAGTCTATACCTGGGGAATTTATTACTTCAGCTTTAAAAAGTAAGAGAAATTCACAGATCTGCCTACATAATAATTGTGTTTTTTTGATCGAAGTCGCCAGCCTAGTAATGACTGATAATAGTCAAGAATTTGTGATGGTTGTCATATTCAAAAACATTGGAATGACGTTTTCCAAAAGTGCTTTCATTTGAATTATTATGGGGGCTTTATTGCTCCTGGGCTGGGCTCTCCCTCTCTTGGTGGAAGGCTAGACAGAGCTAGCCTTGCTCAAATGGGCTTGAGGGGTTGGGGGAGGTGGCAGGAAGTAGCTCTCAGGACCTTAATGGTTGGATGGAGGCAGACAGCAAACAGTAAAGTCAGAGGTCAAAGTCAGAAATGCATAGCCAAACCAGTCACTAGGGAAAAACATCCTGAGGCGGGCAACAGTTAACTGGTGCCACCTGTGAGTCAAAGAGCCAGTGAAAATGAGAACATGCTCCTTCTGCAAGGAAGAAGTAAGCAAGATGGTATTCTTTGGAAATAGCCAAGAAGATGAGCTCTTGCTGTCTGCTGAAGTGTGAGAAGCCATGACAGAAGTGACACCCAGTGACCTGTGTAGGCTTCAGTTTCTTTATGTGTTTCCTGGTCTCCTTGCCTAATATGGGTATGGAAAAGATCATATTCAATCTTATATGTGAAGTCTAATATATTATCATCATTGTAATTGTTAAAATTTGTTTTACAATTAGGAAATAGGTGGAAAAATAGATAACCTAAGAAAAACTGAAAAAAAAAAAAAAAAAAACAGCTGCATAAGAATTATTTTCCTTTCGTGGCAGAATAAAATAGGGCCAAACATTTTGGTGTGCTGTTTTCTTTAAATTTAGTCTGCTCTTGTTAGTTTCTAATCAAAGTACTTACTTAGCATTCATGATTGCTAACATTTGTGATAATTATAATTTTATGAGCAAATTATCTATTGATTGTTACCATGACAGTTCTGGTATTTTCGCATATCAAAATTTATATACAAGAAAAAAAAGTCCCAACGTGAAAGAATTATATTTTTTTTTAACACCAGGTCTCAAATTACCCACCTACTTTGACAGTTTTAGTGTCTTGATTGAATATTTTATGATGATACTACTTAAGATAAAAATGTAAAACCTAATTTATAGTGACATCTCTTTATGTAAAAGGTTCCCTAGCTGATTTATTACCAGGTTGAAACATGTCAGTGAATACAGACATTTCTAAGGTACACAGACTTTTCAGTTTTCTTTCACACTCTTAGTCATACAGCTTCAGCTAAACAATTTATATGAAAAACAAGGTCTTTTAATTTTACAATACGCCACTTTATTTTCCTATGATATCTCCTTTAGTTTTATTCTTCAGTTCAATTTAATACGTGCTATGTTCTGTACTGAGTAATAAATTTGGAAGCTATTCCCAATTAGAATTCATTTTGATACCTGCACATTTGAGGGAACATTAGTTCTTCTCAGACTGGATTCTTCACTTATCATTTTCTATTCAACAACAAAGTAGGTAATCAGTTGCCAAACTGATGTTATTTTTCCAGTTTTCCAACTGCCCCTTGCCATCCTGATTTTGTCTCCTGTTAAATTTATTACATTATGTCATTCTGAAAGGAATTTGGAGAAAGTACATATATATATAAAATTATTTAATCATATTTTTGGTTGAGGAAGAAGTGGTTAAGGGACTATGTCTAATGATTTACAGTTCTACAGAACTTTTCACTAATACAATTAATAAAATAATGCACTGTAATTATAATATTTAGATATGCAGGAGCTCTGGGTAGTGATAGATGAATATAATTGCTGAGGCTTAAAAGGATTTTTATAAGTGAATTCATTTCAAGGATTATTAAAGGGGAAACAGATGACATGAGATTTTATATTGGTGGTAGTTTGTGTTACAGGAGCATTAGAGGTGTTGTAAAGTAAGAAAGAGAAGATGAAGCCAGGAAGATGCTATAAACAGGACAAAGAAGAAACAGCAAAAGAGGCACAGGCTGAAGAAGAAACTGCTTATGGCTTAGCGTAATATCTTCTGGGACAGTGCATGATACAGGAGGTGGCAGCGACAGTAGTTCGGTGGGAAAGAAAGATGTGTTTGGTGACAGCATTTTGGTGGGAGGGAACAAGAGAAAATAGGGAAAAGATTAAGGGCAGAGAGAGACCAGATGGTGATCATAATGAGCCAAAACCCAAAAATGTCATGGACTCAAACCTTAGCTGTAGAGACCCAATGGAATGGAAAATTAACACAAAGAGGAAAAAAATATGCTTTATTTTCATAATGTAATGTATTTGTATCATATCTTAAAAAGTATTTGAGGTGAATTATTGAAAAAAAGAGATCTTTATTATAAGATTAAGAAAACAGAACCAAAAGAGGAAGGGGCAGCATACGCCAACCACAAACATCAGCAGAGTGGCTGTGTGTGAGCAGGTGTCCTAGAGCTTCTGACCAGCCCTGATGAAGAGGGAAACCTTATACATCATAAAACATTCATTAAATATCATTACCTGAAACTAGGGTACCCACAAAATATTTGTCAGAATAAATTCTCCTGGTGAGAAACAGCTCCTGGGTGACAATAGAAGGAGTAAGATTTAACCAATAATGACCTCAATATTTGTTTCACAGCAAATAGATAAATTAAATTTGCATGGCTAATTTTGAAAGCAACCTAAGATAAAGACTCATGGCTAACAATTGAAAAAACGTAACTACAAAAGCAATGACAAAAAAAGTCATTGTCTAAATGTGTAGTCTGACTTGATCCAAGGACATTGGCTCATATTGATACAGGAGGAGGGTAGGGAAGTGCTAAGTGGAGAAAGGCGGGGTCCCTGGTGAGGGCTTCCTCCGTCCTGTGCCCATGGACCTACGTGAAGACAAGCATTTCTGTTTCGTTGCCCATAAAGTTGCCTTTTGGCCTGCCACACCCCCAATCCTGTGCCCATAAATACCCGAGAAACCGTAGCAGGCACAGACACAAATGGCTGGACTTTAAGAAGAGCAGAAAAGCACACACACACTCACCAGCAGTCATCGGCAGACCACCGATGGCGGGACAACGCGGAATTCAGTCGGAGTGATTGGAGCAGAGTCCGGCCGCTGGGTGGCCCGACTCCAGGGGAAGACCACCTTCCCAACCCTTCCTCCTGCTGGCTCCTCATTCCACCTCGCTGACAGCAACCTCCACCACTCAATAAAACTTTGCACCAATCCTCCAAGCCCACATGTGATCCGATTTTTCCGGTACTCTAGGGCAAGAACCAGGGATACAGAAGGCCCTCTGTCCTTGCAATAAGGCAGAGGATCTAGTTGCGCTGATTAACACAAGCCAACTGTAGATGGCAAAATAGAAAGAGCGCACTGCAACACACGCCCACTGGGGCTTTGCGAATTGGAAACACTCAACCCTAGATGCTGCCATGGGGTCGAAGCCCAGAAACGCTCCCCATGACCTGCCCGTCTGCATGCTTCCCCCAGTGGTTTGAGCAGGGGAGCACCAAAGAAACGAGCCACACCCCTGTCACACGCCCAGCAAGGGGGATAAAGGAACACTACTCCCATTTCAATATTTAACAAGCACTTATGCTGGGTACTGAGACATGTTTATGAACAAAATATCCGTGATCCCTGTCCTCATGGAGCTTACATTCTGGTAAAGGAGTCAGAACGTAAAGTAAAAAAGATATAGAAATAAAATTACCACAAATTATGATAAGAGCTATGAAGAATATTAACACTGCTATCAAGAGTTAAAGGGGCTGGAGGGTGGTTTCCTTGTGTAGATTTGGTGTCAGGGAACCCTCTTTGAGATGACATTAGGAGTATCTGGAGTATTGAATAGACCCATGACACAAGATAATCTTTCCCAACTACCTCTCTGCCAGGCTTTCAACATGCACCATTTAAACAGTGTCTGTAAGACTATGTACTTTAGGCAAATTACCTGGAGTGCAGGTATTCTGTACAAGAATTAAGAAAATGTCATGAATTTTAGACACCAAAAAGCTGGTTTTAAAATTAACAAGTCTAAGCAACATTTTAGCTCAAATACAAACTAGAGATGGTACTGAATAAATAGTGGGGTTTAGAGAAGACAGTCATAAAATATGAAAGAAATACAGACATGGATTTCAGGTGTTTCAAATTCGAATCGTGTTAACAACAAGTATAGTGAGTCCAAGTCTTCCTTCCATACTCATAGGGTCCTCTGGATCTCCAAAGTGACTGCAAGCCACCATGCCCTGGGCAGCTCCATTCTCACAAGCCCCTAGACTACACTAAAAGGGTCCTGTCTACCAGGCAAGATTGAGGGATACCTCAATCGTTCGGCATATGAGCAGCTAACGAGACTCTTTAGTTTAATAATCCAATATTGTACTA
Organism: Macaca mulatta; assembly: GCF_049350105.2. Classification (NCBI taxonomy): domain Eukaryota; kingdom Metazoa; phylum Chordata; class Mammalia; order Primates; family Cercopithecidae; genus Macaca; species Macaca mulatta. The sequence goes on from NC_133409.1 coordinate 114,363,170, forward strand.
TGTTTAAAAATTAGTTTCTTTTGTATGAAAAATTCTGTTTGCAGAAAAATTAAGTGAAAACAAATATACAATGAAAAATAATTCTCCTTCTGACTTCAGTCTCAAAATCTCTAACCTCCTTCTCTGAAAGCTGCCAATGGTAAACAGTTCCTTGTGTATAATTCAAGACATACTTAATGTACACACAAGCAGTGATACTTGTATTACACATATGCACCCTCCCACAGCCCGCCCAACACAATTTAAATCCTAATAGCAGAATAGTACATATATATCCCATGTCACCTTTCCTCTCATTTAGCAAAGTATCTTGGAGGTCATACACCACATTTTATAGATCTTAGTTTGATTAAGATCTTCCCGTTGATGCTTCTGTTTGTGTTCCCACTATTTGCTGTTATTAGCAGTGCTAAAATGAACATTCTATGTAAGTATTTTTATGCCCATGCATGAGCATATCTGGAGGAATAATTCCTTTTTTATTATTATTTTTTAATTTCAATAGGTTTTGGGGGGACAGGTGGTGTTTGGTTACATAAATAAGTTCTTTATTGGAGATTTCTGAGATTTTGGTGCACCCATCACCCAAGTAGTGTACACTGTACCCAATATGTAGTCTTTTATCCCTCACCATGCCCCCATCCTTTGCCCTGAGTCCCCAAAGTCCAATGTATCATTCTTATGCCTTTGCATCATCATAGATTAACTGCCACATATCAGCAAGAACATACAACATTTGGTTTTCCATTCTTGAGTTACTTCCCTTAGAATAATAGTTTCCAATTCCAGCCAGGTTGCTGTGAATACCATTATTTTGTTCCTTGTAATGGCTGAGTAGTATTCTATGGTATATATATATATAGACCACATTTTCTTTATCCACTTGATTGATGGGCATTTGGGCTGGTTCCATATTTTTGTAGTTGTAAATTGTGCTGCTATAAACATGTGTGTGCAAGTATCTTTCTTGTATAATGACTTCCTTTCCTCTGGGTATATACCCAGGAATGGGATTGCTGCATCAAAAGGTACTTCTGCTTTTAGTTCTTTAAGGAATAGCCACACTGTTTTCCATAGTGGTTGTACTAGTTTACATTCCCACCAATAGTGTGAAAGTGTTCCCTTTTCACCACATCCCGGCCAACATCTATTTTTTTTTTTTTTTGAGTTTTTGATTATAGCCATTCTTGCAAGAGTAAGGTGGTATCGCATTGTGGTTTTGATTTGAATTTCACAGGTAATTAGTAATGCTGAGCAATTTTTCATATACTTGTTGGCCATTTGTATATCTTCTTTTGAGAATTGTCTATTCATGTCCTTAGCCCACTTTTTGATGGGGTTGTTTGTTTTTTTCTTGCTCATTTGTTTGAGTTCTTTGTAGATTATGGATATTAGTCTTTCGTCAGATGTATAGATTGCCAAGATTTTCTCCTACTCTGTGGGTTGTCTGTTTACTCTGCTGATTGTTTCTTTTGCTGTGCAGAAGCTTTTTAGTTTAATGAAGGCCATCTCTTTATGTTTGTTTTTGTTACATTTGCTTTTGGGTTCTTGGTCATGAAGTCTTTCCCTAAGCCGATGTCTGAAAAGGTTTTTTCAGTGTTATCTTCTGGAATGTTTATGGTTTCAGGTCTTAGATTTAAGTCTTTGATCCATCTTGAATTGATTTTTGTATAGGGTGACAAATGAGGATCCAGTTTCATTCTTCTACATGCGGCTTGCCAATTATCCCAGGACCATTTGTTGAACAGAGCATCCCTTCCCACTGTGTGTTTCTGTTTGCTTTGCCAAAAATCAGTTCGCTGTTTAAGTATTTGGCTTTACTTCTGGATTCTGTATTCTGTTCCATTTGTCTATTTTTATACCAATACCATGCTGTTTTGTTTACCATGACCTGATAGTATAGTCTGAAGTTGGATAATGTGGTGCCTCCAGATTTTTGTTGTTGTTGTTGTTGTTGTTGTTGTTACTGCTTAGTTTTGCTTTGGCTATGAGGGCACTTTTTTGGTTCCATATAAATTTTAGGTTTTTTTTTTTTTCTAGTTCTGTGAAGAATGATGGTGGTAATTTGATGGGAATTGACTTGAATTTGTAGATTGCTTTTGGTAGTATGGTCATTTTCACAATACTGATTCTACCCATCTATGAGCATGGGATGTGTTTCCATTTGTTTGTGTCATCCATGATTTCTTTCGGCAGTATTTTGTAGTTTTTTTTGCAGAGGTCTTCATGTCCTTGGTTAAGTATATTCTTAAGTGTTTTTTTTTTTCCAGCTATTGTGAAATCTTGATTTGATTCTCAGTTTGGTCGTTGTTGGTGTATAGTACTGGTATATGACCACTACCTTGTGTACATTAATTTTGCATCCTGAAACTTTACTGAATTCATTAACCAGCTCTAGGAGCTTTTTGGATGAATCTTTAGGGTTTTCTAGACATATAACTCTATCATCAGCAAACAGCAATAGTTTGACTTTCTCTTTACTGACTTCTCTTTACTGATTTGGATGCCTTTCATTTCTTTCTCTTCTCTGATTGCTCTAGCTAGGACTTACCATACTATGGCAAATAGAAGTGACGAAAGTGGGCCTCCTTGTCTTGTTCCAGTTCTCAGGGGCAATGTTTTTAACTTTTCCCTGATCAGTATAATGACGGCTGTGGGCTTGTCATAGCTGGCTTTTATTACGTTAAGATATGTCTCTTCTATGCTGATTTTGCTGAGGACTTTATCATAAAGGAATGCTGTATTTCATCAAATGCCTTTTCTGCATCTATTGAGATAATCATGTGATTTTTGTTTTTAATTCTGCTCATATGGTGTATCACATTTATCGCTTATGTATGTTAAATCATCCCTGCATCCTTGGTATGAAACCCAACTGATCATGGTGGATTATCTTTTTGATATGCTGTTGGATTTGGTTAGCTAGAATTTTGCTGAGGATTTTTGCACCTATGTTAATCAGGGATATTGGTCTGTAGTTTTCTTTTTTTGTTATGTCATTTCTTGGTTTTGGTATTGGGGGAATACTGGCTTCACAGAATGATTTAGGGACAATTCCCTCATTCTCTATCTTTTGGGATAGTTTCAATAGGATTGGTATCAATTCTTCTTTGAGTAGCTGATATAATTCAGCTGTGAATCTGTCTAGTTTTGGACTTTTTGTGGCAATTTTTTGTTACCATTTCAATCTCACTAATTGTTACTGGTCTCTTCAGAGATTAGATATCTTCCTGGTTTAATCTAGGAGGGTTGTATAGTTCTAGAAATTTATCCATCTCTTCTAAGTTCTTAGTTTATGCACATAAAGATGTTAACAGTATCCTTTAATAATTCTTTTATTTCTGTGGCATCAGTTTTAGTATCTCCTGTTTCATTTCTAATTGAGCTTATTTGGATCTTCTCTCTCCTTTTCTTGGTAAATCTTGCTAATGGTCTATCAATTTTACTTATCCTTTCAAAGAAACAGCTTTGTTTCATTGATCTATTATATTATTTTTGGTTTCAATTTCATTTAGTTCTCTTCTGGTCTTCTTTATTTCTTTACTTCTGCTGGGTTTGGGTTTGGATTGTTCTTGTTTCTCTAGTTTTGTGAGGTATGACCTTAGATTGAGGTCACAAAAAGAGCACCTCTATTTGTGCTCCTTCCGACGTTTAGATATAGGCATTTAACGCTATGAACTTTCCTCTTAGCACGGCTTTTGCTGTTATCTCAGAGGTTTTCATAGATTGTGTCACTATTATTGTTCAGTTCAAGGAATTTTTAAATTTGCATCTTGATTTCCTTGTTAACCCAACAATCATTCAGGAGCAGGTTATTTAATTTCCATTAAATATCTGCATGGTTGTGAGGCGTTCTTCTGGAGTTGATTTCCAGTTTTATTCCACTGTAGTCTGAGAAAGCACTTGATATAATTTTGATTTTCTTAAATTTACTGGGACATTTTTGTAGTCTATCATATATGGTCTATTTTTCTTGGGTACTCTCTTGATGTGGTGTTCTCCCCCTTCCTCTAGGAATGGGGCTTCCTGAGAATTGAACTGTAGTGATTGCTTTTGCTCTTCTGGGTCTAGCCACCCAGTGGAGCTACCGGGTTCTGGGCTGGTAGTGGTGAGTGTCTGCACAGAGTCCTGTGATATGATCCATCTTCAGGTCTTGTGGCCATGGATACCAGCACCTGCTCTGGTGGAGGCAGCAGGGGAGTGAAGTGGGCCCTATGAGTTTTTGGTTGTGTTTTTGTTTAGTGCCCTGGTTTTGCGTTTGTTGGCCTCCAGCCAGGAGGTGGAGCTTTCAAGAGTGCATCAGCTGAAGTCCTACAAAGAGGATGCAAACTTGCCCTACAGACACCTGGTTAAGTATTCAGGTTTCTCAGGCAGTGGGCAGAGGCACAAGGCTCCCAAGAAATTATAGCCTTTGTCTTTGGCTACCAGAGCAAGTAGAGAAAAATCACCAGGTGGGGGCAGGGATACGCGTGTCTGGGCTCAGCCTCTCCTTGGGTGGGGTTTGCTGTGGCTGTGGTGAGGGATGGGGTGTGGTTCCCTGTCCAGTGGAGTCATATTTCCGGGGGTATTATGGCTGCCTCTGCTGAGTCATACAGGTCACCAGGGAAGTGGGGAAAAGCCGGCAGTCGAAAGCCTCACCCCACTCCCACACAACCCACAGTCCTAATGGCTGGTCTCACTCCCACTGTGCCCCCCAGCAATAGCACGGAGTCTATTTCCAGGCAGCTGGTGACCAGGGCTGAGAACTTGCCCTAGACCATGAGCCTCCCCATTGAGAAAGCAAGCAGACTCACAGTTTTTTGGCATCTCAGGGAGCCTGCAGGGGTGATCCAGTTCCTTCAAAGGGTCTGTGGATTCTCTTGACTTTCCTGGTATGTTCCTGAGGTAGTTCTTGGAGCAGAAGTTCACGATGTGAGTCTCCATACTGCTCTGTTCATCTGAGTGGGAGCTGCAAGCTAGTCTTGCCTCATATCCACCATCTTAATGCCCCTGAGGAAAAATTTCTAAATTTGAATTGCTAAGTCAAAGGAGATGCATATTTTAGGTTTTGTAACAATTACCAAATTCCATTCTAAAGAGGAGACACAATTTTATATTCCCATTAATAACGAATGAAAATGCCCATGTGTCAAACAACTTGGTAAATGTTTTACTTACAATAATCTTTAGAGAAGGTATGATTATTATTCCCAATTTAAAACTGAGTTAACTGAGGCACTGCTTAACTGAAATAGGTTAAGCAACTTGACAAAAGTCACACAGAATTAACTGAATAAACTGGGACCTGGGGTCAACAGTCTACCCTCTTACCCATTATGCTATACAGCCTCCCTGAATTTCAGTCTCAGCTCTCTCACTCAAAGCTGACAGCCTGGCCAAATTGTTTACCTCAGCTCTATAGTTTCTTTACATTTAAAAAGAGATAAAATGTATCTCAAAATATTAATATGAGGATCAAATGAGACAATGTCGGGAAAATCTCATGCAGGAGGGGTTAAACAAATGTAAATTTGCTTTCTTCCTATTGAGAAACATAAATCACAAAGAAGAATACTCTATTTCCCTGGCAAATTTTTTTCAGTGGCTAGAAATTAAAGAAGCAAATATGACCCATTTTAATGCTAATATGAAGGCAATAAAGCCAACAGATATTAGGAGCTGTGATGGAATTCCCCTCCCTGTCTTTCTCAAACAAATTCTTTAATGCTCATGGGTTTGCTCTTGGCCTAGCTTCTTTGCACAGTATTGTTTGCAACCAGAGTCATTCTGTTTGACTGATTCTTTAATGCTCAACCTTATTTCCTTTCCCTAAAAATTCCATTTCTCTAGAAATGTGGATGGAATACGAATTGCTAAAGCTATGTGTTCTGGGAACACTGAACCACCTATTCCAATATAGGCTTGAATAAACCTTCTCTTTAGGCTCCACAATCCAGGACTGCATAAGGAGAGTGACTTGTGCATTTCTTTACTCCACATATGTCGGCTTCACAGTGTGCAGGATGTTCATGTATAACCTCACACTACTGGCCTGTCTCTTCCCATCTCTGAGTGATCAGTATAGCTCAGTAATAGGTTCCAAAAGGGAAGGCTGACATTTATTCATGGCTGAGCTCAGAAAACTTACAACCACATAAAATGTCAAAATTTAAAACTCACTGTTTTTACAATCAGGTTATAAAATAACAAACACCCTCACAATTATGCTAACTCTATCCTTCACTTTCACACTTGCCTGATCCATTACCCTGTGAGTCCTGATGCTTTCCTCACCCCGGATACATCCATAGTATGCTCCCTACCCCATTCCCTCTACAACAAGGGTGCTAACCAGAAATGGAGTGAGGCTCAGGTATTTATCCATTCATTTTTCTCTACAAATATTTCCTAAGGGTCATGCACTGTTCAAAGCACTGGAATGAATATACCTGTCTTTCCTTCTTTTTTGCTTCTTTCTTTTTTTTCTTTCTCTTCCTTCCTTCCTTCCTGTCTTTCTTTCCTTCCTTCCTTTCGTTTTCTTCCTTTCTCTCTTATCTCTTCAATTATTTTCCTTTCAGATTACGTAATTATTTTTAGTTGGAAAATTTAATAGTTTGTCTCTTTTAGCTGGGTAAAATATGTCTAATTTCAAAATAACCAAGTCATAATGTCCTATTGCACCAAAAAGTGTTTCAGCTCATAGATTTCCAAATAATGTAATTGAGAAAATAGAAATAATTACAGATTCACACAAACATTTTTATTTTATTTTTATTATTTTATTTTTTTTATTCTTTTTTTTTTTTTTTTCTTTTGAGATGGAGTCTCACTCTGTCACCCAGGCTGGAGAGCAGTGGCACGATCTCAGTTCACCGCAATCTCTGCCTCCTGGGTTCAAGCAATTTTCCTGCCTCAGTCTCCCAAGTAGCACACAAACAAATTTTAAATGATCCTGTGAACAAAAGGTTCTGTTTTTTCCATTAGTGCTACCACTATTGCACATTTATGAAAGTAATTTAGAGACATGTACAAGGAAAATCTGTCTCTAAAAGGCTTCCAAATTTAGTAAATTGGGATATTTTACAATCACCTGTTTTAGTTTATGATAAATACAATTTAGCTCTTCATTTTATGCACTCTGGTCAAATTAGAGCAGTTAGTTCATGCTTTAATGCATTAACACAACACAACACAGCAAAAAGCATGTAAAAATATAAAAGGAAACACCCGAAACACATGTCTGAGTTCAAATCCTATTAAGCATTCCTGTGCACCAGAAATAGAAAAGAAATGCAGAACTGAGCATAGCTGAGGCCACAGCCATGCTGGGCTCTTGTCCTGAAGTAGGCAGTGACAGCTGAGAACCAGGGAAGGAGAATTGAAGGTGTTCCATGGAAATTAGCATACTGGAGCCAGATTTGAAAACAGAGGCTAGATGAGGCTCCTTCTGGTAAAAGGAGGTTAAAAATCTGCAGCCAACCATTCCCTGGGGCTATGACTTTGCAGAGAACTTCAAAAACAAGAGAACTAACACACATTGCACTTGAGGAAGGGTGCTAAACGCACCTGGCCTGGGACCTGATGTCATATGCCTGCTGAGACCAAGGGCAGGTGTTCTGCAATGTCATACAGCACTAGGTTTGGAGGTAGGGTTCAGGAATTTGGGAGAAGGAAATGCAAAACCGCCAGACAGAGAAATGTGAAGAAAGAGAAAGAAGGGGGGCAATTTCATTCAACATGATGCTGCAAAACAGAATTTCGAAGCTGGAGAATTCTAATGCTGTGAAAGTAATCCTGCCCAAAATCAACAATTGGAACATAATTTCATTGCAGGTGAAATTTTATTGAACTGATGTAGCCAAAACTTAAGAATAAATATGCTTTGAATGCTTAAGGGGAAAAATGGAAAAAACTATGCAATTTTTTTAAAAAAACAAAACATGTGAAAAGCAGACAGATATGAAACAAGCCAAGTAAATTAAAAAGCAGAATGATTAGACATGTTGGAAGTTAAAAATCTATTCACTGCAATAAAAATTTCAAAGATTAGGGTAAACTTTGGAACAGAGGCAACAAAAGAAAAATAATAAATTGAAAAATATTACTGAGGGATTTACCCAGAAGACAGCGTAGAGAATAAAATATGAAAGAATGCTAAGCAGAGAGATCATACACTGTAATATGCGTGGGAGAGTTCTAATTTACATCTGTTGTCCTGATATAATTATTAGTGGCACTTCTTTTAACTTCCAAATGCATCTTCCCTGAGAATCAGGGAAGGAGAAGTGAAGGTGCTCCATGGAAATTAGCAGACCGGAGCCAGGTTTGAAAACAGAGGCTAGGTGGGGCTCTGGTTACATAAATATAATTATATAAATATAATTTATTAGGCAATAAGTTATATGGTCACCTAAAACTATATAGGATAGTCTGAAGACAAGTAGGACTGCCTGTTTTTCTTTAAGGAAGGAAAAAGTAGAGAGAATCACAAGAAAGTAATATTTGGAGAGAAAAGAGCTGTGAGTTTTCCAAAATTGAATAAAAATATGTCCTCAAATTGAAAATGAACTGTAAAAACCAAGAAAGATTTACAAAAATATATTCATACCCAGACTTACCAAAGTAAAACTGGAATACATCAAGAATTAGGAGATGTTTTTATCAGCTACAAGGAGAAAAACAGGTTACCAACAAGAACAGTAATTAAACAATAAATCAAGTGGGTTTCTCATTAGCAACAATAGATGCCATGAAACAATAGAGAAATAAATTCAATGTAATGAGAGGGAACTGGAAATTTAGAATATTATATTCAAATAACTTAGCAACACAAACAAGGTGCTGGAAAATAGATTCTCAATCTATAATTTATTCTTATTTAGGTTCTTGGGTTTCTGAGTAGGATAAAAATACTATATAATTTCAGATATTTTCTAAATTATAGTTATAATTAATTTATAATTCACAGCTTTGTATGTTAAAAGCTTAAAAATATTTTTATTGGAAATTAACAAATTTAATATATCTATATATGGAAATGTAAAAGACCAAGACCAGAGAAGACAATTTTGAAGAAGGACAAAATCCCTCTAAGGGTTATCAAGATGTATTGCAAAGTGATGATATTTAAGACAGTTTTGCATTAGCATAAAAATAGACAAATAGAAATATGGAAAAGAACAGAAACATTTGTGACCATTTGTTTCATGATAAAGCATAATGCAAATGAAAAAAGAATGGCATTTTTAATAATTATTTTGGGTCAATTGGTTATCTATATGGGGAAAAAACACATTTTGATATCCTACCTCACATGACACACAAAAATCAATTCAGGGTTGGGAGTATATGCCTACCTGAAAAGTAACAATTAAACATCAAGAAGATAAGAGAGAATATCTTCATGACCTTAAGAGGGGCAAATTTTTTTAAAGAAAAATATTGATTAATGGGACATAATTAAAATTAAGAACATCTGTTCATCAAAAGCTCCAGTAAAATAGTCATATGGTTTGGCTATGTCCCCACCCAAATCTCATCTTGAATTGTAGTTCCCATAATCCCCATGTATCATGGGAGGGACACGGTGGGAAGTCATTGGATCATGGGGGTGGTTTCCTCCATGCTGTTCTTGTGATAGTGAGAGTTCTCATGAGATCTGATGTTTTTATAAGTGTCTGGCATTTCCCCTGCTCGCACTCATTCTCTCTCCTGCCACCCTGTGAAGAGGTGCCTTCTGCCACGATTGTAAGTTTCCTGAATCCTCCCCAGCCATGCAGAACTGTGAGTCAATTAAACCTCTTTTCTTTATAAATTGCCCAGTCTCATGTATTTCTTCATAGCAGCATGAGAACGGACTAACACAAATAGTGGAAGAGAAGACTACCAACTGGAGAAGATACTTTCAATATTTTTACCGACAAAAGATTATTATCCAAAACATATTAAATATTTCTGTGAAGCAATACAAAAGACAGACAATCCATTAAAAAATTGGAATAAACTTGGATATTGAACAGGTAATACATGAAAGAGAATACATAAATGGGTGATAGGCATATAAAGTGCTCAAAATCATTAGTAATCAATAAATTAAAAGTTGTATGCATGCAACTACACATTCATCAGAATAGGTAAAATCTAGAGAAAGAGGTAGAACCATATATTAAGGATATGCAGCAATTGGAGCTTTTATGCACTACACATGGGAATATAAATTGGTACAACCGCTTCAGAAAACTATTTGGCAATAACTACTAAAGCTAAACATATGCATAGCTTACAACCCAGTAATGCCAGTATTTCACTCCTAGGTATATACCCAACAGAGTTGTAAATGAAATGTCAGTGAAAGGCAGGTACAAAGAATGAAATGAAATTACGGAATGTTTAAAACGGCATTATTTGTAATCCCCAAACACTAGAAACAATCCAAATGTCCAGCAAGAATAGAATGAATAAATAAATTGTGTATTCATTCAATGAGATACTTCATAATAATAAAAGTAAATTAATCATCAATATAATCAATAACATAGACAAGTCTAATAACATAAGAATGAGCAATAGTGGCCAGATGCAAAGTTCATATCATATTATCCCATTTATAAAAAGTTCAAAACAGGCAAAGCTAATCTATGGTAAAGAAGACAGATGTGGTTAACCTTGAGAAGAGAAGGGAGAGACTGAGGGCAATTCATAGTATTAGCAATGTTCTCCCTCTTAATATGGGTTATAGTCACACAGATGTATTTACTTTGTGAAAATTTATTAAAATCAACATTTTTGCATATAAGTATGCTCATCTGTATATATTTGCTATACATGAAATAGAAAAATAAGGCATAATCTTAGGGTTACCAATATAGAAATGGAAGTCTTGATAATTTTCAAACCACCAGAGGAATCAAAAGGAGGAAGAAGAGAATGATTTGGAGGAAGAGAAGGAGAAAGTAGAGGAGTTGAAAAAAGGGAAGAAAAAAAATGCAGAATCCTTTGTCAATCCAACAGAGCACAGCAAAAAAAAGCAAAGAAAATGGAAGGTAAGTAGATAGCACAAAAGGAAATGGTACAAATAAGCCCAAAAGTGTAATATATCAGCATCAATGTGGATAAAATTCACCTATTAAAAGGCAGAGATAGGATAATAATAACATAAATTCTGCTGCATCCTGGTTATAAAAGGCACACCTAACACCAAACCAAAAGAAAATTTTGAACATAAAGTTTTGAAAAACTAAGAGATTTTTATAGTAAGATGATGTGTTAGTCCATTCTTGTGCTACTAATAAAGACATACCCAAGATTGAGTAATTTATAAAGAAAAGAAATCTAAGTGACTTATAGTTTTGCATGGCTGAGGGAGTCTCAGGAAACTTACAATTATGGTGGAAGGGGAAGCAAAAACATCCTTCTTCACATGGCGGCAGCAGAAGGAAGTGCCCAGCAAACAAGGAAAAGCCCCTTATAAAACCATCAGCTCTCTTGAGAACTCACTCACTATCATGAGAACAGCAGCATGGGGGAAACTGCCCCATGATTCAATTACCTCCCACCAGGTCCCTCTCACGATATGTGGGGATTATGGGAACTACAATTCAAGGTGAGATTTGGATGAGGACACAGTCAAACCATATCATATGCATTATAAAATAATAGAAAACAATCCCCAAGCCAAAAAAATAGTCTTTAACTTGTATGCACTTAAACATAACATTGCACTAGACAGAGAAAACTGACAGGATTACAAAAACTGACAAATCTGGAACTATAGTAGGATATGTTAAACACTTCAGTAAGAAAAAAAAAGGTCAAAAATAAAAAAGAAAAAGCAGGTCAAATAGAAAAAGCTAGAAGAATATACAGTATTTGAAATACTTGGTTGTACCTAACCCCAGCTTAGCTCTCTCCCTAACTCCTGCCTATCTTTCAAAACATACACACCTAAATCCTCAGGCTACTTAGAAGTGAGTAGAAATCAATTACAAGCTCTCAAGCTACATCTTGTAGAGAAATACCCTCACATTCAGTTAATATGGGAGGGGACCTAAGGGGAATTCACTCAATCTATATCAGAACAAAAAACAATTTAGATGCAGAGCTCACTGAAAATATGAACAAGATGAAAAAAGAATGACATGAGAACTAGGTAAGCAGAACAAAAACTAAGAATGAAAGAAACTCTATAGCAACAAAGGCCTAAAGAACACAGAGAAATATTCATGCTATAGAAAATCTTATTAAGTACATGAAATGAATAAAATACAAGCTCAAATGTAAGATGATAACAATACAGAATGATGTAAAAATGGAAATTGAAAATATAAGGAAACAAATCGAAACTAAAATAACACCATTACAGAACTTATAAACAAATTACATGCAGAAAGAAATTGAATGGACATGGCTGAAAAATAAATTCCTTAAAAATAAATTGCTCTACAAAGAAAAGGCTTGAGATAAGCAAAGTAAAATCAACAGAAAAAGATTAACAGATTAGTAGAAATAGAGAGAAGATAATAGCTAAGGAGTAGAGACAAATATACCATTATATAAAGATAATAGGTATCTCTGAATTGAAAAACCAGTAAATGAGTCAGAAAAAGTATTCCAATAGAAAATTTAGAAAAATAATCCTGAAATGCAAGAATAAGACATTCTGCAACTCAAAAGTACATATCATATTCCAAGACAAACATATTCAACACTATTTTTCTTAAGTCATATTCTGTTGTTACTGAATTGAAGAATAAGAAAAAATTCTTTAGCCAGCCAGAAACAAATAGTATGTCTCTTATATTTGGGAGTAAAGCAGACTGGATTCAGTCCTCTCTGGAGTAACATTCTAGGTTACAGGATGATAAAGCAATGTCTATCAAATTCTAAGGAAAAGAAATGTGATCCAAAAGTATTGTATTCCACTAAGATTCCACTCAAGTATAAATACCACAAATAGATATTCTTAAATGTGAGAGAATATAGTCATGCATTGCTTATTGACAGGGATACATTCTGAGAAATGCATCCTTAGATTGATCTCATTACTGTGGGAATAAAACAGTGTACTTACATACAAACCTGATGGTATAACCTAATACACACCTAGGCAATATCATACAGCCTAGCTTCTAAGCTACAAACCTGTGCAGCATGTTAATGTACCAAATACTATAGGCAATTGTAACATAATGGCAAATATTTGCATATCTAAACCTATCTAAACATAGAAAAGGGACAGTAAAAATACAGTATAAAAGTTTTGTTGTTTTTTTGTAATGGTACTCCTGTATAGGACACTTAGTATGAATGGAGCTTGCAGGACTGAAAGTTGCTCCAGGTGAGCCAATGAGTGAGTGGTGAGTCAATGAGAAGTCCTAGGATATTACTGCACACTGTCATAGACTTTATAAACACTGTAGAATTAGGCTCCAGTAAATTTATTTTAATTGTTTTCTTCAGTAATAAATTAAACTTAGTTTACCGTAACTTTTTTACTTTACAAGCTAATACAATTTTTAATTTATAAACTTTTAAATTGTTGAGTCCTTTTTTTTTTTTTTTTTTTTTTTTTTTTTTTTTTGAGAGGAGTCTGGCTCTATTGCCCAAGCTGGAGTGCAATGGCGCCATCTCAGCTCACTGCAAGCTCCACCTCCCAGGTTCACGCTATTTTCCTGCCTCAGCCCCCTGAGTAGCTGGGACTACAGGCTCCTGCCACCACGCCCGGCTAATTTTTTTTTTTTTGTAGAGTCGGAGTTTCACCTTGTTATCCAGGATGGTCTCGATCTCCTGACCTCGTGATCTGCCCAACTCGGCCTCCCAAAGTGTTGGGGTTACAGACGTGAGCCACCATGCCCAGCCTGTTGAGTCTTTTGAAATAGCATCCAGCTTAAAACACAAATGCCATTGTACAAAAATACTAGCACAAAGTAGAACAAATAGTATAGTTAGTATAATATAGTATAGTAGTACAAAAATATTTTCTTTCTTTATATCTTCATGCTATAAGCTTTTTAATTTTTTTAAGTGTTTTTGTTAAAAACGAAGGCATGCACATATCCATTAGGCCTAGGCCTACACAGGGTCAAGATCATCAGTTTCACTGACTTCTATCTTCACATTTTGTCCCACTGGAAGGTCTTCAGGGGCAACAAAATGCATGGAGCTATACCAGGTGCAGTGGTATATACGCATGGCTGTAATCTCAGCACTTTGGGAAGCTGAGGGGGAAGGATCACTTGATATCAGGGGCTGGAGACCAGCCCAGGCAACATAGTGAGACCTCATCTCTGCTAAAAATTATTAAAAACATCAAAAGAATTAGCTGGGCATGGTGGCATCCACCTGTAGTCCCAGCTACTTAAGGGGCTGAAGTGGGAGGATCGCTTGAGCCTGGGAAGTCAAGGCTACAGTGAGACCTCATCCTGCCTCTGCACACCTGGGTGACAGAGCAAAACCTTGTCTCAAACCAAAACAAAAACACATGGAGATGTTATTTCCTGTGATAACAGTGTCTTCTTCTGGAACATCTCCTGAAAACTTACCTGAGGTTCTTCTTGAGCAGGTGTCACTCTTTTCAGAAATATGTCCATAGTTGTTTGTTTGGTTTGTTTCCTTTTTCATCATAGATTTGCCTGTAAGTAGATAATGCGTCATGAGCAACTTCTCCATTAATGAAAATCTTTCAGTGTTGGGATCTGTTTATACCTGCATCATCACAAACATGTGAATAATGTGTTGCACTACATTATGATGGCCATGATGTCACTAGGCCATAGGAATTTTTCAGCTTCATTCTAATCTTAAAGCACCACTGTCATATATGCTGTCCACTGTTGACTGACTATTGCGTGGCACATGGCTGTGCAAAGATGATAGCACGCATTAGCTTTCTTGAGGCTCCAGGAACTGTCCAGCACAGTAAGTGAAATTTTTAAAAAATTCCTAAACATAATATTGAGAGATTTGCAAATAGCAAGGTTAAAGAGAATATTCTAAAAGTTTCAGAGAGAAAAGACAGCAACACTGAAGGCATGCAAGGAGCATCAACTTCAAAAGTCTGGTGAAAATTGACTTTGAACTTAAATATCTTTACCCAGCCAAATCATTCATCAAGTATGATGATAGAATAAAAGTATTGTCCAATATCTAAAGACTCGGAGAATGTATCTCCCCTGCATCCTTTATTATGAGGTTACTTATGGGTCAGAAAGAAACACTGAAAAAATTAATTAAAAATGGAAAAGGCATGGGATGTAGGAAACAGCAAGTCTAACCTGGGACAAGAAGAAAGGGAAGATCCAAGCTGACTGCTGTGCAGCAAAATCAGTCGTAAAGTAGGGTCCAAAAATAAGTGTACATTTAAAAAAAGGTGCATGCCAGGGCAGAGTGGTATTTCATAAACTTGATAGTATCCTTAAAACAGTTACAATAAACCTAAAGATGGGCTAAAGAAAAAAAAAGGCAAGTAGAAATTTGAGGGAAAGGAGCACTGTACACAAAAACTATATGTTATGTCATCACTGCTTGACTCAGCAATGAACCACATTCACATAGTTGTGATAATGTAAGCAATGCCTGCTGATTTGTCAACTTCTAATGTCTAAACAAAGTCAAAACATAGACAATCTAACTGTGGTTATATGATAGAAGGTAATTTTTTTCAGGCTTGCCAATACAAAAGTGAAAACAAATCTTGCAAAGGTAAGGAAGAGAAAGCGGGGAGGGATTGAGGGCCTTCTTCACCTTACAAGGTATGGGGTCAAGATAGGCTGTGTCTAACTAACAGAACAAGAAATCAGGGGAAAACGTATAGTCTTGGAGGTATGAAAGTAACCAAAAGAGGAATTAAAGGTAGTAAAACTTGCTGTGGGAAGAGGAAGAGACGGGAGTCAAGGGAAGTGTAAGTGAGCTAAAACCTCATTTACCATGGCAGGAAGTTGGTAGACAATGTTTAAAGTAGATAATCCAAACCATCATGACTAATCAACTTAGAATTTTAAAAATGTAAAATAAAAGTTATCAAGGGTTTAAGATGACATACTTAGGAAGGGATGGGATGTGGTACCCGATTGTTGCTTTTTATAGCAAGCCCTTTAATGCTGTTTGTTCTTTATAAAATTTTCCTTATTTTGACAAAATTGCAAATGTCATAACTATACATGCATGTATACACACACACATATATATATGCACACATTTTAAAGGAGTGGCTATTAGTAAAATATAATAATATTAAATAGTATCTCTTTTTATAAAACAATGTCTGCCATCTATCCACCTATCTAAGAAACGTATAAACAGATTTTTACAACAATATTTAGCTCACATTTCCAAGTGGTGGGGTTTCAGGAGAACTTTGACATTGTTATTCTTACTTTTCTGTATTCCCTGAATAATTATTGTCTTTATATCACTTTTCTAATAATAGCATCATTATTGCATACTCTCAGTGCTGGGAGGGCAGGGGATATAAATAAACAAAAGTGGAAGCAGCGAGGAGGCCATGAAACTATTACAAAAGCCCATGTGAGAAAATACAGTGGTGTGGACTAGGAAGCCTGCATTTGAAATGAAGCGGCCAGGTTCACGACATAATTTGGAGGGAGAAACAACAGTACTCTAGGCTTGAATGTTGATGGTAGGCACAAGAGGAATCAAGATCGTAGCTGCTCACCTGAGCTACCATGAGCACAGAGGCCATAGACAGAGAGAGAATTGAGTGTTTTATTTCCAAGTTGAAAGTAGTTAAAGACGGGATTGAGAATTTGGCTTTAAATAGCCTAAATTTGAATATTTGAGAAACATACAAGTAATAGTCATGTAGTCATTCGCATATATGCAGTTATTTCCATACGCAGTCACGCTGAACATATATATTTGGCATTTGTCAGCAAATAAAAAGGATATAAAGCTGTGAGAATGTATGAGAGCACCTAGAAGTGAGGACTGAGAAAAGGCAGAAGAGTACCTTGGGCCAAGCACAGATGGCCTCCAACAATGATGGAGCTGAGACAGAGAGGGTATCCTGGAAACAAATTAAGAAGAGAGAGCAGGGATAATTTGGTAGGTAAAAATTCAGCAGGGTGTGGCTTCAGGGAAGCTGAGGGAGGAGGCTATTTCTAGGAGGAGGGAGCACTGAAGTCCTTGAAATAAGAGGGAAGGGGCTACAACCCCAAGCAGAATGATTAGCTCTTTATTGGATAAGGGACACTTTATACATCATAACAAAAGGGAAGAAGAAAAAAAGGGAAAGGGTTGCATGTGCAGATATCTTTTGTAGCCTCAGTGGCGAGAAGATGGAGTCTGATGGCTTCTATTTTCTAGATGTAGTAGGAGGTAAGATCATCTGCTGAGACTGAGGAGAGAAAAAAGGCAGAAAATTATGGCTGATGGAGAGATGACAGCATTAGATGGAAGCCTCAAGTAATCTTAGGGCCATTAATACTCATTACCTTGTTACTTTAGTTATGGAATCAGTAATCTTAATCATATTTTCATTTTCAATAGCCTAGTTTTTGTTTCATCAATTTCCTGAATAAAGGAATACTGTATTCGATCAGACATACGTAGACTCATAGAATGTTCGAGTGTAAAGAAATCTCAGATATTGTATGCCCCAGTCTTCACTATATAGATGACAAAACTAAGGCTTAATTTAAGGAATTTTTCTAAAATTAAAGAACTAGTTGGTGACAGAGGTAGAAATAAAATGTAAGCTTTTCGATTCTCAATCTATTGGTATGAAAGCTCAGACACATACACGTTTACACACACGTACAGACACACACACACACCCCTCTGCACACAAAATCAAAAAGGGTTGTTAGACTCAACTAATGTCAACTAAAAAATTAGTCCTTGTCAGTTTCTTTGGGCAATAATATAAATATATATTGGAATATGGCATACAGTGAGCTTCTGAAGACATATGTAGATTTTAAATACACAGTAACTAACTGCTAAAGAAGACATGTATATTGAATATGTTTTGAAAGATACGCAACTTTTCACAGTCTATATTATCAAATAATTCATCTCGTTGTATGTTGGTAGTTATTATTTCTTAGAGACATAGTTTATCACCTTCCATTATTCCAATAGCTTCCTAAGTTTCTCCACAAAAAAATCCCAAGAGGTAGGGAAAATTATTCCCTGCTTGTATTTTTGTCATTTGATTAATATTTTCAGAATTGCATCCAAATGATTCTACTTGTTTTTCACACTCCAACAGGCAGCCACCTGCCACCACCTTTGAAAAGGAAATATCTCATCATATTTTCTACTCTACATAAATAACTTCTTCCCCAGGAGAAGGGAAAATGCAGAGTGGTATTTACCCTTATTTTTTTTTTTTTCAAATATTCCGGTTGGATTTTGTAATGTTACGCTAATATCTTTTTGCCTTTATGGATATTTATATATCCTTCCCACTTTCCTTTCAGGTCGTAACTCATCCCTTTCACCTAACATTCAGTATTTGGTTGAATTTTAAACTTATTACATTTGAAAATGTTATTTGAAATATTTTTCTGTACAGTTGTGAGGCATCCCAGTGATCATATAATTAAAAATTTCACAGTGTTCCATTGGGCTATATACTGACTATCACTGCACCCCAAAAAAAGCTTGCTAATTTCATTCATTCCTACATATCCATGTGGGCAAACTCAAAGGAACATGCACCAACAGAGGAGTAAAATATATAGCTTCCTCTTACTCCTACACAGATGTTCATGGCGTGGATGAACGGAGAGGGCCACAAAGCATGGGCCCTGTATTTTTTGGCTCCTCTGCAAATAATAAAGACTTGGACGAGGACAACTCTCCTGTTGCAATCATGGCCAGAAATGGGTTTACTCTGAAATGAATGAAGAAAATTAATTCCTAGTAAAGTGTTCACATGTTCGTATGCTTTTGTAAAATTTGGTAAAGTAAGATATTCTTACTGCAATTGGGTAAGAATATTGTCATCTTCTACCACGACTTCTCCTGCATCATATTCCTCCTCTTGGCAGAAGGTCCCAGAGCAGCCATGGAGAAATGCTCGGTCCAGTGTAACATACATACATGGTTCACAGCCAACTCCATGTATAGTTAGATTGCTATAACTATATGTATAGTTAGACTGCATAGTTTGCTTCCAGAAAAACTCCCACCATCTCCTATGACTGTTCATCTCACATATTACACAAAGGTGTCTACAATTCCTATTTTCAGAACATATGAGCAGTGAAAGAGAAATGAGGAATGAGGCTTGAAATATCTGGAAGCATAATTTAATCTTCCAATAATCAGATGTCTAAAATTGTGAGAGTTAGGCTTTTATTGATGCTCAATCAAAACAAAAGTTCTCTCTCACCAAAAAATGTATTCAATAATGGCCTAAAATCTTATAATTTGTATATGAAAGAAACTTGTTAGAGATTTTTCCAAATTTGGCAACAATTCCTAAAATATTGAGACATTACCCAAAACAAGTTATAAAGGCAGAAAATTTCTAAGTAATTGCATTCTATAAATTTCAATCAGACATGCTTGAGGAAAGACTAAATTACCTCGCTACTGTTTTTATAAAAAATATTACAAAAAATATCATGAAAAGTTGATTGATAGATTACAGCATGAGAATTTCATTTACAAATGAAAAGATGTATTAGGGAGTTGAGTAATTATATATATATATACATGTGTATTACATATTATATATATGTATATATAGTACATATGTATATATACATACATATATGTATATATACACATATAAACATTATATATAAGTATATATAATTTTTCAGGATTCTTCTATTTGTGGTATTTGTTAGCTTTTAAAAGTTAGATGTTATTTCTTTCTCATTCTAAATAAACATATTTGTATCTGACTTTCTTTTTATAACTTTTGAATTATTTTTATTGAAACTGGTTATGAAAACAAACAAACAAATAAATAAACATCAGACTCCCAAAAACCTGAGTCCCCTTGGTGACCATACAGCTCTGCTAGCCTGGACAGACATTCTAATTTGGAGTTAGGCAATATGCTGAACAAAATTAAATGGGAGAACTGAAGACTTTCTTCTCATCAACTACCATGCTTTGAGACTGTATGTTATTCACAAAAATGGAAGCTCTGAGTTTAACAGAGTAAAAATAATTGCTCTAAGATAATGATGCTTTGCATTTTGTCTCATTTCTCACAAGGAAGGTAATCAAAATTGATTCTCAGAAGATAAGCATAGGAAAAAGTTTTGAAGGGTGGGTCTGTGTTCTGGTAGTTTTACTGGCCAGGCTGGAGGTCACTAATGACAAAAGGATGGCTCGTTTCTCTTCCCCACATAGAAATGTGTCTCTGGTCACAAATTACATAGACTTAGATAAGTTTTGATACTCCAAGTCACATGTTTGCCATTTGGAGAAGTAGTGAGCACATTTAAGGAAAACGTCTAAAGAAATAAGGCTAGGTGACTGGGCGCGGTGGCTCACAACTGTAATCTCAACACTTTGGGAGGCTCAGGCAGGCAGATCACTTGAGGTCAGGAGTTTGAGAACAGCCTGGCCAACACGGTGAAACCCTGTCTCTACCAAAAATACAAAAATTAGCCGGGCGTGGTGGCGCACGCCTGCAGTCCCAGCTCCTCGGTAGCTGAGGCAGGAGAATCACTTGAACCCGGGAAGCGAAGGTTTCAGTGAGCCGAGTTCGCACCACTGCGCTCCAGCCAGGGCGACTCCATCAAAAAGAAAGAAGGAAAGGGGAGGGGAAGGGAGGGGAGGGGAGGGGAGACAAGACACACAAGCTATCCAGAGACCATAAACTGCCATGGAGCAGCTCATGATTTTCTGAAGTGCAAACTACTGACCTGGTCATCTTTAATTCACCTAATGGATAAGAAATAATGTGAGTCAACGAGACAAGGATACTTAAATCAATGGCTACCCTACAAGAAAAGAGTCTTGAAATACAGGTATTTTGTTTTAAGGCACACTGAAAAGAGTTTGATCCATTCAAAGTATTTTTCCAAACTAAGAGTCATCTCTTTTTTAAAATTATCTTTTCCACAGTCTTCTTGACAATGTTAATCCTTGTATTTAGGAAGCATGACACTAAGCCTCTGTGATTTTAGGGAAATTCTACCACACCGTTTTCCCTCCTTAGTTAGAATCACACGTTAAACGTGAAGAGGGTATTACTGGGTTTATAAACATTTCTACTCCTGTTGTTTGATCAATCTGATTGCAATCTGTAAGGGAAAATTGCTATAAAGTACTTGAATGTAAATGATGTGCAATTGTCTTAAGATGCTCAATAGAGTAGAAACTGCCTCAAGAACAAAAAATATTTTTTGCAGTATGGTTTGTTTTACCTCAACTTTTTATTTTTAAGAAGTCGAACGAACAAAAAAATGTTTAAAGCATAATACAGTTAATATCTATATACTCTCCACCTAGATTCACCAGTTGTTAGCATTTTGCCTGTTTGTCATTTCCCTTTTACTTTCTATGTTTTGTTTTGTTTTTTCCTACAGAACTATTTGAAAATAAGTTGCAGACATCATAATACTTCTGCACTGGGTACTTTAGTGTGTGTCACCTAAAAACAAATACATTTTTCTTCCTAACCACAATCTCTCTCTAACCACAATACCATGAGATTATTACACACAAGGAAGTTCACATTGATGCCCTAATGCCGTCAAATTAAAATCTATATTCAAATGTCTTCAGTTATTCTAAAGTCTCTTATTCCTGTTTTATTTTTCCAGCATCTAATAAAGAGTCACTCCTTGCAGTAATGTTCACGTTTCCTTCATCTCTTAAAAGATATCGCTCTAGGTATTTGTTTGCCTTTCTTGACATTGACTTTCCTTTTTAACCAATTCAAGCCAGTTGTCGTATTTAGTGCCCCAAATTTCAGATGGATTGTTTCATCACGATTACATTCACGTTCACCATTTTTGGCAATACTACGTAAGTATACTTCCCACTGCTTCTCATTCAGAGGTATAGGATGTCCGTTTGTCCCATTATTGATAATGCTAACACTGATCACTCATTTATGGTGGTGTCTCCAAGATCTCAACATTGTAAAGGAATCTTTTACACTTTGAAGTTAATGTCATCTGTGGGATAATACTTTGAGGGGACCATGTGAATATCTTCTGCCCCAACAATTTCTCACTCAGTGGTTTTACTGTCCGTTGAGAATTTTTATTTGAATAAATGATTATGGTGGTGTTTGGAACAGGGGAATTTCTATTATTTCTATATTCACTAACTGGCATTCTTTTGTGAAGAAGTACTTTTCATATCCATCTGCTTTTGCAGTGAGTATCATTTTTGGACTTGTCGGTTCTTTTATTTACCAGGTTGTAAACCATTACCTATATTATTCTTTTTGATGCCAAATTATCCCAAACATGGCAAATGGGATTCCATTCAGACAGCTCTTGAGTCTTTTTGATATGTCCCCATGCTTCTGGAAAAAGATGTCCAAGCCTTACCTTGTACTTTCCTGATCCCTTCCTGGAACCAGCCATTTCTGAAAAAGCTCTGATTTTTTTTTTTTCTTTTTTAGTGGGGAACATATTTGGAAATACATATATGTCTGAAGTTCACACTGATAGCTACAATTCAAATCCAATAGCTTCTTCCATTTCAAATTAGGAATTCTTATCTCTTGCAGTGAAAACATTGGTTCCTAACAAGGCAAATATATTTCCTAATTTCTTTTTTCTACTGTACATACAAAATAGGTCCAGTATGACTACATCAATAGCCTTATCAACAACAAAACCTGGTCGGGTGTGGTGGCTCATTCCTGTAATCCCAGCACTTTGGGAGACCAAGGTGGGCAGATCATGAGGTCAGGAGTTTGAGACCAGCCTGGCTAACATGGTGAAACCCCGTTTCTACTAAAAATACAAAAGTTAGCTGGACGTGGTAGCGGGCATCTGTAATCCCAGCTACTCTGGAGGCTGAGGCAGGAGAATTGCTCAAACTGGGGAGGTAGAGATTGGAGTGAGCTGAGATCGCACCACAGCACTGCAGCCTGGATGACAGAGCAAGACTCTGTCTCAGGGGGGAAAAAAAAAAACAAAAAAACTCTTAATAAAATTCAAGATTTCTTTGCAGTTTTTCTCACACTTAGAAAAAAACATTAATGATACACAGTCAGGGTACGATGTTCAAATTATACTTAAATAAACTTATTTTTCTGTGTGCTTGTTATTAATTTTCTATGCAAGTAGGCTCATTTGTTTGCATTTATATCCAATTACAGGATTATCTTGTTGCATTATTTTAATTTAATTTTGTTTCTGAATGTGCAAAGCATTTACAGCATTCAAAAGTAAAAACCATTTAAAAAGGACATACCAAGGAGTCTCACTGCCAATGCTATCACTTCCACCCTGTTCCCACGCACTTTCTTTCTATGGTAAAAACTTATATTCATTTTTGGTTTATCCTTCCCTTATTGCTATTTTATAATGCACACACACACACACACACACACACACGTGTACACATACACATGTGCCTGTCTGTTATTTATATAGCTTTCTACCTATCTAATTCATATATATCATTTCCCTTTCTTTTTTTTTTTTTTTTTTTTTTTTGAGACGGAGTCTCGCTCTGTCGCCGGGGCTGGAGCGCGGTGGCCAGATCTCAGCTCACTGCAAGCTCCGCCTCCCGGGTTTACGCCATTCTCCTGCCTCAGCCTCCTGTGTAGCTGGGACTACAGGCGCCCGCCACCTCGCCCGGCTAGTTTTTTGTATTTTTTTAGTAGAGACGGGGTTTCACCGTGTTCGCCAGGATGGTCTCGATCTCCTGACCTCGTGATCCGCCCGTCTCGGCCTCCCAAAGTGCTGGGATTACAGGCTTGAGCCATCATTTCCCTTTCTTACACAAAAGGTAGTATACTATATATACTGAAGTGATTTTTTTCCAAATTATTGTGTATCCTGGAAATCACTTCATATCAATTGAGCTCTTTCTCAATATTTTTTATTTGTAGAGTGACTAGTATTCCATGTGTGAATTCACCATAATTTATTCTACCAGTTCCCTGTGGTTGAACATTTGGATTGTTGCCAATACTTTGTTGTTACAAATAATGTTTCAGTGAATAACCTTGTGCATATGTTGTCAGTTTTTTCCCTCACATTTGAGCAAGTGTATCTTCAGGTTAATTCCCACAAGTGGGAATTGCTGCTGTGCCAAGGATAAATGCATGTGTAATTTCGTTAGATAAAGCCACCTTCCCTCCATAGAGATTGTAGCATTTCGCATTCTCAGCCACAATATTTGGGAACTTGTTTTTCATAGCCCTGTATACAAAATATGTTACGAAGCTTTTGAATTTTTTAATTCTAATAGGCAAGAAATGGTATCTTATTGAATTTTCAATTTGTATTTCTCTTATTATGAGAGAAGTTGTAAAACTTTTTATATATTTGAGGGCCTTTTTTCTGTGAACTGATTGTGTCCTTTGCTCATTTTGTGTTAGGTTGTTGGCCGTTTTGAAAAATCTATTTAAGAAATTTTTATATATTAGAGCTACAAGTTCTGTGTTTATCTATGATAAATGCAACATGGAATGATAGTGGAGATGGTGCACATCCTTCTTAGGGAAAATTTTGAGACAGACAAACATAGCCAGTATGTTCTCACCATCTACCATTTGTCATTTGACTTTGTTTATAGTGTTTTAAGTTATTCAGAAGTTTTTTTTTTTTTTTAATGTACTTGACCATATCAGTCTTTTATTATATCTGGAACTTGAGTCATCCACAGCTTACTAAAAAACTTCAGTTCTCTTCCTGTCCTTGTGTGGTATCTTAGTCAGTGTGTGCTGCTAGAACAAAATACCTGAGACTGGGTAATTTATAAAGAACAAATTTATTTCTTACAGTTCTGGAGGCTGAGAGTCCAAGATCAAGGTCCCAGCAGGCTTGGTGTCTGATAAGGGGCCCTGTCTCTCCTTTCATGATGGCACCGTGTTGGTGCATCCTCCAAAGGGGAGATGCACTGTGTCCTCACATGGTGGAAGATATGAAAGGGCAAGTAAGCCAAATGCTGTGCGAAGCCTCTTTTATAAAGCCTTAATTCCATTGTGAAAACAAACGCCCTCAGGGCCTAATATTCTCTTAAAGGCCTCACTTAATACTATCACATTGGTAACACCTGAGTTTTGGAAGTGACATATTCAAACCATAGCATATAGTTTCATATTTGACATTAGATGTCTGCCCCATTTAGAGTTTATTCTGGTGTATGATGTGAAGTAAGGGTGATTTTCCGGTTGTTCTAACATAATTTATTAAAAAGCCTGTGTTTTTGAACAATGAGAACACATGGACACAGGGAGGGAAACATCACACGCCAGGGCCTGTCGGAGGGTCGGGGGCAAGGGGAAGGAGAGTATTAAGACAAACACCTAATGCATACGGGGCTTAAAACCTAGATGATGGGTTGATAGGTGCAGCAAACAGCTATGACCCATGTATACCTATGTAACAAACCTGCATGTTCTGCACATGTATCCCAGAACTTAAAGTAAAATAAAAACCAAAAAAAGGGCCGGGCACGGTGGCTTACGCCTGTAATCCCAGCACTTTGGGAGGCCGAGGCGGGCGGATCACGAGGTCAGGAGACCAAGACCACCCTGGCTAACACGGTGAAACCCCGTCTCTACTAAAAATACAAAAAATTATCCGGGAGTGGTGGCAGGTGCCTGTAGTCCCAGCTACTCGGGAGGCTGAGGCAGGAGAATGGGGTGAATCCGGAGGCAGAGCTTGCAGTGAGAGGAGACTGTGCCACTGCACTCCAGCCTGGGCGACAGAGCGAGACTCCATCTCAAAAAAAAAAAAAAAAAAAAGCCTGTGTTTGCTCAGTGATTTGAGACACCATCTTTATCATACATTAAATTTTATATGTGCTTGTTTCTCTTTCTGAAATTGTTATAATACTTTTTTTTTAACTAATGTGTCTCTGTATGCACCCGTACCCTCTATTTTAAGTACAGAAGTTTGTATAACTTTGGTAATTGGTAAAACTAATTATTATTCTGTTTCAGAATAAATTTTCCTAGCTACTTTTTTGTTCATTTTGTAATACGAACCTTAGAATCAACTTATATAGCTCTAGAAATAAAACTTGTTGGATTTTTGTTAGATCACATTTAGTTTATATATTCACTTGGGGAGAATTAACTTTTTTATGTTGAGTCATTCTATGTAAGAATAAAGAATTTCAGCCAGAAACATTGGCTGGCGCTTGTAATCTCAGGAGTTTTGGAGAAGGTAGGAGGATTGCCTGAGCCCAGGAGTTCGAGACCAGCCTGGGCAACAAAGTGAGACCCCTTCTCTCCAAAAAAAAAAAATTTAAAAATTAGCCAGGTGGGTTTGCACGTGCCTGTGGTCACACGTGCCTGTGGTTCCAACTACACTGGAGGCTCAGGCAAGAGGACTGTTTGAGCCCAGAAGGTTGAGGCTGCAGTGAGCCATGATCTTGCCACTGCCTTCCATCCTGGGTGACAGAGTGAGACATCATCTGAAACACACACACACACACACACACACACACACACACACAAGAATTTCTTTTAATTAAAATCTGCTTTTATCTCTTTTCAGGTGTATTTAAAGTTTCCCTTATAGATTTTTCACATTTCTTTTTAAGTTTATTCCTATTTCATATTTTTGTTGTTGTAAATGGGGTTTTTCTTCAATTACGTCTTCTAACTGGTTATTGTTTGTATATATGAGATTATTGATTTTCATATGATAAAATTGTATCCTCACCAAATTTATGTATATGTTCATTTTTTTATAGATTATCTCAGATTTCCCAAGAATATTATCTCATCAGTAGCAAATAGACATAGTTTTATTCCTTTATTTTTCCCCATTCTTGTGCCCCTATTTCTTTTGTCTAATCTGAATACAATGTCCAACACTCCCAATTCAACATGGAATAATAGTGGAGATAGTAGATATCCTTCTTGAGGCAATTTTTTCAGACAGATAAATATAGCAGTGTTTCATTTTCCATAGTATAGTAAGTGCAATCTGCTAGAGCAATAGACAACTGTCCCCAGGCAGAAAACCTGTTTTATTTGTGATACTCCAAAGGATGTGTTTCTGTAGAGTTAACTTTAAGATCCAATTTTCTTTTAAGGCAGAAATCAAGGAAACTTTCTGATATTACTTCAAAAAAGTCTTGAAGAAATTCTTTTGAATTACATGTATCAAATTGCTGTCTTCTCTCTGTGTTGATGGGGAGGTCTAATAAAAGCCACGGAAGTCCTGGAAGTAGGAAGGGGATATGTCTTTGTGAGATCAAGTCTTAGGGCAAAAGTCAGATTCCAGTCACTGGCAGGATAATGGAAAACTAAATTCATCTTTTTTTTATGATTGTAAGGCATTTGATTTAGTACCTTCTTAAATGTGTATGTAATTAGAGATTATTTGGTGTAGAAAATCTTGAAAATTTTTTTAGTGACAGGGCAGCAGAGAATATAGTTATTATAGTATGTTCTGGCCAAATGCATATAATAGCAAAACTGTCATCTCAATTTCAAGTTGCTTCTGCATAGGAGTGAATTTAATAATAACATATGGGGGACTTTTTAAATCACAGATGCCCCAGGATAATTATTAAAAGATTTTTTGGAAAGTTATATTTAGTAAGACTTAATCCTTGAAAGTAGTTTGGGAAAAAGTTATGCTACACTAAAGTAGCACATTATCTGAAGTAGTAACCAAATTTACAGTAAAAAAATTTATTGCTATAAGAAGATATCAATCCTTATACATATAAAACAAGTCAGAGAAGCCTCACAATGTATCAATGTGAGGAGAAAAATGCTAACTAAAAAAAGTTAGTGTTTTTCTTATGGACACACTTTTATTAAAAAAAAGTATTTTTTCGAAGCAATGTGGCCAATAATAAACAAAATTCTGCATAAATCAAAAGTAGAAAAAAAGTCCTTGAATGATAATGTTTTAATAAAAATTCCCTGAATTCCCCATTAACCTACTTATTTTGATGGCATATAAATGGAGTTCCATACACAAGGGAAAGTCAATATTTTGACAAAGAAAACTCCAAAAAGAGAATGGGCTAAAATAAGTTATTTCTTGTTACAAGTAAAAAATCACCTTTAGTGGTGACTGCAATTGTATTTATATTTGCTATGTTAAAATAAGTTTTTGTCCAACAATATCTTACTTTTTGAGGCAAAGGACTTTTGTATTGTGCTTTTATTGGAAACTTGTGTTATCTATATAATTGCCTTAGTACTTCACTTTTTACATGTCAACACAGCTATTCAACATATATATGTTACCTACCATGTGCCATGATGGTGGATAGACAGTAAGTGGTCCTTATTTTTATGGAGCTCACAGATAGTTGGCAGAGACAGAAAGGAACACTGATTATTGCATCTAGAGATTAAAAAGAAAGGCACAGCGATATCAGAAAGCAAGGCAAGATCAATCCTGCAGGGGACATGAGGGAAAATTGTATAGTCACAGGGACCTACACAGTAGAAGAGGGGTCAAGAGAAGTACAGGCAGGGTAGAAAAAAAAGAAGAATTCGTTAAAAAATCATATGTTTGGGAAATAGCAAGACATCTAGAATGGTGACAACTCTTTGTTCAGTGACTGTTTTCCCAGATAGATTTCAAGGTCTGTAAAGCTAAGAACTATGTCTTTCTTGTCCAGCATTATATTCCTTTCCAGTGTCTAGCATAGTGCCCAGCACTTTTAAGAAACTCAGCGACTATATTCGTGTTTTTCTACCCATGCTTCTTAATATTTTTATTAATCATAGAATACTTAATACATATAAAAGTTTAGAGTATAATAGATACCCATATACCCACCACCCAGAATAAGAAACAAAATATTACCAAACTACTTATGGTCTGTTATGAACATGCCCACTTCTCCCCAACCAATAACTACTACTCTGAATTTTATATTTAATAATTTTTGGTAAATTTTTTATTTAGCAATTTAGTTAATATATTTGTGGAAATATTTAAACTTGATATAACTGTTATCAATGATGTATATTTTTTCCATGATTTTGTTTCTTTCCTTAACATTATGTTTATGAGATTCATCCATGTTGACCCTTGTATTAATTTTCATTGCTACATAGTAGTCTGTTGTGATTATACACAATTTCTCTTTATCAGTTTTGCCTAACATGGACATATATTTCCAATACTTTGTTCTTACAAACAATGATGCTATACATGTTCTTGTACATGCCTCTTGTATATGTGATAGAGTTTCCGTTCTAGGTATACACTTGGAAGCAGATTTGTTGATCAGTATTGCTCAGCTTTCTCACCAGCACTTGGAATTGCAGCCCTCTTCTCTTTTCCCTGATAGGATATATGTGAATGATATCTTATATTTTTATTTTGAATTTCCCTAATTATTTTTGAAGTTTTCATTTTATGTTTACTGGCCATTTAGATTTGCCTTCTGTGAGTTTCTCGTTCATCTCCTTTGACAATTTTACTTATATGCAATTCACCTTTTTATATAGATTGAGATCAACTTTATTGATTCAGTTATCATTAATATGTGTTGTAAATATAATCTCTTTTCCCTTTGATAAAAGATACTAATGTCAAATCTAATTAATCTTTCTCCTTTTGGGTTTGTGTCTTTTAAGTCTTATCTAAGAAATCCTTTTCTGGGCCAGGCGCGGTGCCTCACGCCTGTAATCCCAGGACTTTGGGAGGCTCAGGTGGGCAGATCACCTGAGGTTAGTAGTTCACAGCCTGGCCAACATAGTGAAACCCTGTCTCTACTAAAAATACAAAAAGTTAGCTGGATGTGGTGGTGGGCGCCTGTAATCCTAGCTACTCAGGAGGCTGAGGGGGAGAATCACTTGAACCCAGGAGGCGGAGGTTGCAGTGAACCAAGATAGTGCCATTGCACTCCAGCCTGGGCAGCAAGAGTGAAACTCCATTTCAAAAAAAAAGAAAAAGTAAGAAATCCTTTTCTACCCAGAATTCATTAAATACATAGATATATAGATATATAGGTGTTATGTTACATTATGTTAACTACATTATAACATAATATCACATATGTTAGATTATACATTTTTAATCTATTTGAGGTTTATTTTTGTATATGATATGGAATAGGGATCTGAAATCTGATTTTATTTTTCAAAAGTTGATAATTTCCTAAATAGCTCATCTTTTATGGAATAATTCATCATTACTTTATCTACAATGGCATCTTCATCATTTATTAACATATATGAGTACCTTTCTTCATTTATCCTGTTCCACTGTTTTGTCTGTCCCTATACCAATTCCATACTTCCTTATTTTTGTTTTATAAACTAAAATAACCTTGATCAAATTAAGGCTCAACTTTTTTTTTTTTGGCAAGGCTGTCTTATATGTGGTATTTTGCACTTCTACCAGGACATATATAACATCTGATTTCTCTCTTTTTCATAGTTTCTGTATTGGTAGATTACTTCCTTTTTCTCTCTCCTCCCTTTGTTTTTGAATTGCCTTAATAATCGTGGGCTTATTTTTCTTCCACATAAATTTTAAAACTGGGTTTTTACTATTATTAAATCTGAATATTTCTATCTTATTTTTCATTTCCCTGAATTTTTACCTTCTTTCATCTTTTCAGCCTATTTATTATTGATTGAGTCTTTTAAAAAATAAAATAATTGGACTTGAATTACATGGGGCCCCTTTGACTATTCTTTTATCTATTTTTTTATTTATACATAATAGTTGTACAATTTTCTGCTTACATGTCATAATTTGACATATTCATATAATCAAATCAGAGCAATCGGGATATCTGTCACCTTAAATATTTATCCTTTCTTTATGCTAGCAGCATTCAAATTCTTCTCCGTTAGCCATTTTGAAATGTAACTGTGAAATAGAAGCCTTATTTGAAATTTTTTTAAGTTAAAGGAATTAAGTTGTCGGGGAAATGGGAACATTTATTGAATATCTTTTATTGAAGATTCACTTTTAATTTTTAAAAATGTAATGATGGTGTTGAGGTTGTCTTAAAAGAAGGGCATTTCAAAATAATCTGTGACCTGGTGGTGGTAGGGATGGGATTGTTTAGGAGGAAATAAGTAAAGATCTAGATAAAGAATAATTGGCTGTATATTGGTAATTGCTGAAGCTCGGCCATTGGTGATCATTACCTAGACCCAGCATTCAGCAGGAGTTTTTAAAAGTGATGATAGGTCAATTTGGACAACTTCTTGTACATTTATTTCCTGGAATAGGTCTACAAAGAGAAACTCCCACGATAATTATTTGTATAGTCTGAAGCCTCAGGAACACTTTCAGGAAATAAAGAACTTATTTTTCTTTCTTTTTAAATTTATTTTCAGAATAATGAGATAATTTCTAGACCCTGCAAAGGCTGTATCAATGAGTTTATTTCTATAAATCATAAATAATTAGTATCAAATCAAACTTCTAGATTTATATTTATTTGATATATTTTAATCCACTGCTGTTGTTATCCTTATTGATGCATGAAGTTTCCCATCTTTGGCCACAGCAGCTTAATCAAATTACTTTATGAGCCCAAGTAGAATTTCTAAGAGCTTCCTTACTTTCTGGTTTGAAGATGTTCCTGGATTATCCCATAGTTTTCCTGCCCCAGCAGTGTAATCTGCCATATTTCTGATGGGGGTTCATCTTTTTATTTCATTTATTCTCTACTTTGGTGGGATATATATGTTATATTTCTATTTTTTAATGGACTTCCCAGAAAATTTTAACATATTTGGCTTACCCAAAACATATAGTCTTATCTTTGTTAATAATAGAAAGATATTAAAAGTTTAGCTGTGAACAATCCTCTATTAGCTTGCTAAGGCCGCCATAACAAAGTAATATAAGCAGGTGGCCTAAACAATAGAAATAGGTTGATTCACAGTTCTGAAAGTTAGAAGTCCAAAATCAAGGTCAGCAGGGTTGGTTCATTCTGAGAGTTGTAAGAAAATGCCCGATCCAGGCCTCTCTCCTAGCTTCTGGTTTGCTGGCAGTCTTTGGCATTCTTGACTTGTAGAATCATCACCTGTGTCTCTGCCTTCATTGTCACATGATGTCCTCCCTACATGTGTGTATCTTCTCCCTGGGTCCAAATTCCCCCCATTTGGCTGGGTGTGGTCGCTCACACCTATAATTCCTATAAGCACTTTGGGAGGCCGAGGAGGGCAAATCGTTTGAGCCCAGGAGTTCAAGACCGGCCTGGGCAACATACAGAGACACCCTGGCTCTACAAAAAAAATGCAAAAAATAGCCCAGCATGGTGACTCACACCTGTAGTCCCAGCTACTCAGGAGGCTGAAGTGAGAGAATCACATGAGCCAGAGAAGTGGAGGTTGCAGTAAGCAGAGATTGTGCCACTGCACTCCAGCTGGGGGCCATAGGAAAACCTTGATTTGAAACAACAAAAAATACAAATAAAAAAACAAAAAACAATTCCCCCTATTTTATAAGAGCATCCGTGATATTAAATTAGGATCCACCCTAATGATCTTATTTTAAATTGATTACCTCTGTAAAGACTCTGTCTCCAAAAAAAAGTGTTATTCTGAGGTACAACAGGGGTTAGGACTCCAATTTGTGGAGAGGGCCACGATTCAACAGATAACCACTCCTCTTCCATTTTAAAAGTTGTCATTATACAAGAATTTTTCTACATTTTACCACATAATAAATAGTACTTTTTTATAATTCATTTATACTTACCCTCATATTTCCCATTTTTTCACATATAATTTTTTTTTCTTGAATTTTAAACCTTCTGTCTTGGATCATTCTACTTTTGCCTTAAGTACTATAATTCTTTTGAAATTCCTTTAGTGAAGTTGGTGAGAGATTAACCTCCCCAATTTGTGTTTGCCTGAAAATCTGTATTTTCATTCTCGAGAGAGAGTTTAGGCTGACGGTTTTAGATTAACTTTTATTTTCTCCCAGCACACTAAAGATGTTTTCCTGGTTTTCATTTTTGCTGCTGTCACATCACTGTAAGTTGTATTCCTTTGAAAGTACATTGTCTGTTTTAACCAGATACTTTTAATCTTCTCTCGTCACTGTGAGTTTCACTTTAATTACAGTGTGACTGAGTTAAGGTTGGTTTTTATTTCTGTTTAGGATTTTTGTGTTTCTTAAATCTAAGAATTTTTGTCTTTCCTCAGTTGTGAAAAATTATCATCTGATGTTTTAAAAATATTTTCTTTCCTTCTTCTATTTTTTTATTCTGGAACTCCAATTACATTTATGGCAGACATTTTCATTGTGTCTTCCCTATCTCTTAACTTGTCCTTTATATTTTCTTAATCTCTCTATGCTAAATTCTGCATAAGTCTTCAGATTTAGTTTATTAATTTCTCTTCTGTTGTGTTTGGTCTGATTTTTAACCCACCCCTGATTTTTAATTTAAATAAATATATTTTTATTTCTATAAAATCTATGTAGTTCTTTTCCAACTCTATGTAATTTAAAAATGTACTCTTAGTCTTTTGTCATGTTTAAAATATATTTTTTTAATTTAGAGGAATGTACTAAGCACATTTATTTTATACTCTTCATAGATAATATCAACGTTTCAGGTCCTATGTGGTTCCTCTAATTCATGGTTTATTGTTTTTGTTGACTCTGCTCACTGTGGTCTGTTTCCTTGTATGTGTGAGCTTTTATTTTGCTGAACTTAATTTGAAGAAAATGTAAGAATGCCTTTCTCCCCACAGATGTGAGTTTTCTCTGGTAGGTGCTCTACCAACCTGGTGCACTACCCACCTGGAAGCACTTAAAGTTAAATTGTCAGCATAGCCTTGCTGGAACTCTGCAGGTGCTTTAAGTTCAAATCCTGAACTCAGGTTCCAATAAGCTTGTAATTCTGAGTTCTCAAGGGATACTTTCCCCCACCTGAAGCCAAGGATGAAGATTTTAAAAGTTTGCTTTTGGTTTTCTTCTAGTTTGACTTATCACCACGAGTCTAGCCCCATAAGTATACTAGTGTATGCATGAGTTTTAGTTATT
The DNA here is from genome assembly GCF_049350105.2 of Macaca mulatta. NCBI lineage: Eukaryota > Metazoa > Chordata > Mammalia > Primates > Cercopithecidae > Macaca > Macaca mulatta. Next base: position 114,397,225 of record NC_133409.1, read on the forward strand.
TGCCCATCTTACTAGAAAAAAGAGCTTATCTCCTATTCCTTTATGAGGCTGTCAGAAGCCTGGCCTCTGTTTCTGGTATTGTCAGATACCTCCAGGGAAGTCAGGGCTTTAGTGCTAGCTTATCACTCAGTTTCATTTTTCCTTTTGTTTCGAAGATATTCCTCTCATAATTTCTAGATTCTTTTGGTGGGAGAATTTTTACAATGTCTAGTCCAACAGAAGTGGAGATTTCTCTACATCTCTTTAAACAAAAAATTTACCACCTCCATTCTAGCAAGGTTATTTCAACCAATGTTAAAATTTTCAAAGACTAAATCTAAATTATATATTCAAAAGCATAAAAATAACCTTTAAAGTGAAATCTGGATTAATGTGGAGGTAATATCAAGCAATTAAAAAGAAGGAATGCCAAGATTATTAAAACTAGTACCAACATTTTACTTAATAAGCTGTCTATCCTCCTAGCCATTATTGTCCCAATGGTAGACGAATTAGTTATGATGCAAAGTTTGAAACTTATCTGGAGATGCATCAGTCAAACATTTGACACTGATCAAACAGAATTCATTCAATGAAATTTTAAAAAAACATTTTAACTACACGATGTAACTTTAATTTCTTCATCTCTTCAATATATTTAGTAGTCTGAAAGTTAAAGCATCTAGTAAAAACTCTACAGTTTAAATGCAAATATATATTTACACAAAGAGCCTTTTGGAATTAAGCTGGGAAGGTAATTTAGACAAAACTTAATCTGTTAACTGACCTTCAGTAAAATTAGTAAAACCAAATTGATTCTATTGTTAGAGATTTCTACAATTTCTTGTATAACCTACCCTAACACAGAAGAATAGCATTTTATCTCAAAATCTATCTTCTTACTCAGACTAATTTAATTAATTTTCATGTTCAATGGATGATCACAATGGTGGTATTTTTCTTTAGTATAAAAATGCTATTCTAGATTTCTCATGTTTTGCTCATTTCATAGAGTTCAAATTAAGCTGGTAATACTCACCAAGGGGTATACAATCTCTAATAACTGTAAAATCTTCTTAAGCTTTTTCCTATTGGCATTAGCATAGCATTTACCTTGGCAATAGAAGAGAAGCCAAAGGACATAAAGCACCAGGTAGCATTTTTAATATCCCTGGCAAAGATTTCTGGCAGAAGCAGCATCCAAAAAAGTGCATTAGCTCTGGTTTTATACAGTCTCTTACAAGAAGGGGGAAAAGAGGTAAATATGCAATTGGCAACTTAAGAATTGCTGAGCTATGGAATAAACAATAAAACTCCATCAAACTCAGCTTAATATTGCATGGTCAGTAGTGACCTTCATCAGAGTAGGTTTAACTGGATAGGTGCATACAGATGAAGAATCATCTTTTTAAAATGTAAATCGTATCATGCAGTGGCCCTGCTTAAACCCCTTGAAGCAATTATATTGTTCTCAGAATAAAATCCAAATTTCTTATCAAGGCCCATAAGACCTTACCAGATTTGGCCCCTGTCTTTCTCTCTAACATCATTATACAATGGATTCAGGTCACACTGACCTCCTTTCTACTACTGTAATATGCCAAGTTCTTTATCCAGCCAAGGAAATTCAACCAAGAAAAGATCATCTCTAAATCGTGCTAGAACAACTGGATATTTTTATTTAAAAATTAGCTTTGATCCATGTATCACATTTATAAATAAAAATTAACTTGAAATTGATTATAGACATAAACTTAAAATCTAAAACTATAAAACTTCTGAAAAAACATGGAAGAAAATCTTTGTGATCTGGGTCGGACAAATCTTTCTTAAAGACACAATAAATAAGATCTCTAAGAGAGAAAAAACTGACAAAATACGTTTCATCAAAATTGAAAGCTTTTTATTTTTAGACATGGGTGAGGGAAACAAAAAGACAAATCATAAATTAATTAGGAGAAAATATTTGCAAAATACATATTTAACAAAGGGCACGTGTCCAAAATATGAAACGAACTCTTAGAACTCAAGAAGAAGACAAACAACCTATTAATGAGAAGACAAAAAAAGATTTGAATGGAAATTTCACAAAAGAAGATAAACAAATGGAGAATATGCACATGAAAAGACTCCCAACATCACAAGTCATCAAGGAAATGAAATAAAAATCGAAATATGATAACACTACATACCCACTAGCATGGCTAAAAATTAAAATACTGACAATGTCAAATGTTCATGATGATGTGGTACAATGACGACAGTCATACATTGCTGATAGGAATGCAAAATGGCACAGCCACTTTGGAAGTTACTATGGCAGTGTCATATAAACATATCCACCAATCCTACTTTTAGGCATTTATCCAGGAGAAATGAAAAATCTGTGTCCACATGAAAACTTGTACATGAAGCATTATCCACTTATGTCACAATCTGAAAACAAGCCAAATGTTCACCCACATGTAAACAGGTAAATTGTGATGTATCCAGATGATGGAATATTACTCAGTAATCAAAAGGAACTCAATAGACACAACAACCTGGGTGGATCTCAAAAGCATTACGTTAAGTCAAAGAAAACAAACACAAAAAACTACATACAATTTGATTTCATTATATGGAATTCTAGAAAAGGTAAAAGCACAGTGAGAGAAAGCAGATTGGTAGTTGCCTGGGTCTAGAAGTTGGGGCAGAAGATCAACTGCAAAGAGGCACAAGAAAACTTTTCAGGGTGACGGAACTGTTTTATATCTTGAATCCAGTTACCAAAATTCATCAAACTGTGTACAATTGCCAACATTCATCAAACTAGGTGACTTTTATGTTACAATAAAGTCAAAAAATTAGCAGTAACCATAACAATTGTTGAAAACCAGACTAACAAGATTTGATGGGAGAAGAATATTTTATCACTAGCATTGTATAGAATTGGGTGGTGATGACAGAAAAACGACTTTGACTTTTAGTCATCCTTAAAGGAGAATGGGAATGAGGTATGGAAATAAAAACAAGATTTAGTCTGCATGATGACTGGGCCCCACAACTCCTCCCACATTGCTTCCAAAATACTTGTAGTCTCCATGTTCCCTCAGGCATTTGAAGGGTTATTTTCTAGCAAAATAAATTAACCCCAGAGAAAAGTTCTCCAAATATGAATAGTGGAGGTCATCCAGTGAGTAGGTGGTTCACATCTAATCCCCTTAGAAAAAAAATTCCTGCAAAGGGAAACACCACCCATGCATACAGCTTCATAGTGCCTCACTCACAACCACTCATAGACAGCCTGGAATCAACAACATGATGTAATGAGAACAAGAAAATCATACAAAGAACACAGAGATCATGTATGGGACAGCAGGAAACTTCACGACTTATTATTAATATCTAATAAAGGACAAGAAACATATTGCATCCAGTCAATGCATAAATATTTGAAGCATAAATATATAACAAGTCAGACAACTGCTTGGCAGGAATAATTTCATTAATTCATTCCACAAAACACTTTGGGGACTCACAGCTGTTTTACATTGCGCTGGGCTTCATATTGTTGAGTTAGACGGAATTTAAGTAATTCCAAATAGTTAATTAGTTAATTTCATGGATTAGTTTAAGTAGTGGAAAAATACTAAAGTATGCTTCTCAACACCATGTTTTGTGTTCTCACTAATAATTTACTTTTAAAAATCATTTATCCAGCATGGACCTCTGTTTATTCATTCCTGAACTGGGCACAAAAATATTTGATCCCGGGGCACGGAACGGGCAGTGACCAGAAGGGAGCACAAGGGATCTTCTGGAATGTTGGTGACACTCTCTTTCTTGATATGTGGATGTGTTCAATTTGAGAGATTTCATCAAGTGGTACACTTATGACTTATGCACTTTTCAGTATGTGTGCTGTACTTCAACAAAAAGGTTACTTCCAAATTTAGATGAGTTATAAGGCCTCTTTCCGACCTGAGTTAATTTATGATTCTATTACTTTTTTAAGTAAAGGATTATAGTAGAGAAGAGAAACCTGGACAGGAAATTTTTAAGCATGATTCTAGACCCAGGTTTTCACCAACTAGCTGTGACCTTTCACCAAACACCCAGTTCTTGAGGGACCCCTTTCTCTCATGTATACATTAAGAGGGTGAATCAATTTAGATTTTCTCTAACATCCCTCACACTTGAAACGTCTGTGATAATTGTTATAAACATTTAACCGAAACCAGTGGTTTACCACAGCATTGTCAAGTCGAGTTGTTCGCAGCCCTTCTGTTGTAAACACATAAGCATCAAGTGAGACATTTTTGATTTGTAAATTGTACTAATGACAAGCATGACTTATTCTCATAATTGAGTTCTAGATCCTACCTGAAATCTTCTTTCTGCTATTAATTTGCTTAGGGAACCATTCTCTTAGTAATAAAAATTGAAGATTAAGTAGTTTTACTGTACTCTGTAAATGCATTTTCGTGGGCATGCCTCAAAAGGTTTTTCTTCTCCCCTGCTTTGCTTTTACAGTCCTTCCCACACTATCCATTTTTTCCCCCTCAGAGAAAGAGTGTGACCCTCTAGCTTTATTCCTCTCTTGAAAAGCTCATAAAGCTTTTTAATTTAAAAATCATTACTCTTTGGATCTGCCTCTGAATCTTTATTTGAAACAGAGAAATAACGGGAGTTATTTTGAGTTTTTGACAAAGATTGTAAATTCTTTAATTCTTTTCTCTATAAACCATTTCATTTATAGGCCTAGTTCAGGGATTAATGGATCATCTAGCATGAGCTGTTTCTTGCCTCTGGATAAGTGTTTTCCCCCAGAATTTAATAGACAGAAAGTAGTTCTTAAAGCCTTAATGTTATTAACACTGTTAAAAAGATGAATTTTTCTGAAAACAGTTTTATAGGAATCTCTCCCTAAGGTAGCTTCTTTGGAGACTCCCTTAGACTTTTCTGGGGAGGTGGAGGGATTGTTATTGTTTTGTTTTTCAAAAATTAAATTGTATATTTAAGATACACATCATGATGTTATGAGATACATGTACATAGTTTAAAAGTTATTATAGTGAAGCAAATTAATACATCCATCACCTCACATAGTTACTCATTTCTTTTTCTTTGTTTTTGTGGCAAGAGTAACTAAAATCCACTCATTTAGCAGGAATCTCAAATACAGTTCAATTTTATTACCTATAGTCTCTTGAGGCAATTTTAATGTTTGAGTCAGTTGCTGTTATATATTATTTCTATTCCTCTACTACTTTGTTATTCTCTCGAAGAAAAGTGGACAATCTGATATTGGTCACTTTTTTCTGAGCCTCTGGGAATTTGGACAATGGATCACTTTTCAAAATCATCTATATTCGGCTTTCAGTTTTTCATCTTTCCTGTTCCCTTTAGAGACAGCATGTGGGTGCTGCTTTTCTGGGAGTTAACACTTAAGACAATCAACCTAATGGGAAACTGTATTACATACTTAACAAATTAGTCACTAATATGTGCTTTCATGATATCTTGCTTTCAAATTTCATTATTTCTCCTCATTTCTTAGAGGTCTCTGTACTAAAAAAATACAAAGCCCTAAACGGCAAGAATTCACTGTAAAAGATAGCTTGCCACATTATTCTTGAAGTGAGTATACATTTCTATTTTCCCTCACAAACTTTATAGACTCAACAAAGAAATTGAAGAGGCCTTGAAAAGAAATGCCCTTAAGTCATCTCAGAAAGGTAATTACCTCTCTTTTTCTTAAAAATATCCAGAAGTCTACCCAGGCCTCTGCTGGTAATGGACTGGGTTACCGCCAACCCTCAAGCAGACATAAAACCCTTCAGCTCTCTCACTGTCACGTTTTTCTTTCCTCTGGAAAAATCACTTTCTCTCCTCTTTGCCAAACAATATCCCTTTTGTCATTTTAAGTCCATTCTTCTCAATCCTCTCCTTTCAAAATAAGACTGACCCATAAAAAAAAAAAAAAATCTGTTTCTCGATGTGTCTAAAGATTTCTTCTCTTAGAGAGAAAGGGAAAGACCCTGAGATATGTGATCATGTTTCCTCCAGACCCTTTTCCTAAGATCAGAAACAAAGGCCTCTATGTCCCTATTTCAGAATTTGCAAATCCAGTCTAAAGGGAAAGTACAGCTTACCGCGTAAGGATGTCCTGCCCTCCTTCAGATCAGCGGATCTCTAGTTAAATAATGGCAGCTACCAGAACCATGCACCCTGCGCCCCATTGCCTGTTCTGTCCAGGTCACTGTATCAAGCACTGGGAACACCAACAGGTCCAGGGGACTGTAGTCAACAAAAACATCTTGTTCACCTTGCACTTATTCAGTGCTTTTATGCTTATAAGGATCTTTAGCAAACATTATTACATGTGATTTTTACAACAACTCTCTGAGGGTGACCTGAAGGGGAAATAGATTTTCTCCCCCAGTTCATAGAAAGAGACTATGGGACTATTATAACACCACCTTTGCATTTTAGGAAAGTGAAGAACTGGAATCCAGTTTCCCTTTCTCCAAGTCTTCACAACCTTTACCTGCAGCCTCCAGTCTTAATCCTGACATATCCCTGCTATCATTTGGATATGGTTTGCTTACCCCTCACCAAATTTCCTGATGAAATTAATCCCCAGTGTTGCAGGTGGGACCTAGTGGGAGGTATCTGGGTCATAGGGGCAGATCCTTCATGAAAAGATCAATGCCTCCTCTCATGAGTGAGTGAGTTCTCACTCGTTTAGTTCCTGAGAAAAACATTTGTTAAAAAATGAGCCAGGCATTTCCTTCCCCACTCTCTTGCTTGCTCTCTCACCATGTGATCTCTGCACGCGCCTGTTCTCCTTTGCCTTCTGTCATGAGTGGAAGCAGCCTGAGGCCCTCACCTGATACAGATGCCCAGTCAGGATCTCTCCAACCATCAAAATCATAAGCCAAAACAATCTTCTTTCTTTATAAATTACCCAGTGTCAAGTATTCCTTTATAGCAACTCAAAACAGACTAACACCACACCATAATAACTCCACTTGTTTGAATCTCACCTCTCCTATAATTCTTTCATTGCAGATATGTTATATTGCCAGAGCACAAATGCCAGTTGCTTTTAAACTCAGAACCCAAATATGCTCTTTTTAAAAAAAATTCTCATCTGTCAAGTTAATTGTACTAAATTCCTTTCTCCAAGAAGGTTGAACTTAGTGATGATCCTTGTGGCAGCTTTCATTATATCATGGTTGATAGTAGGCAAAGTCAAAAGTATATCGTTTCAGGAAAATCATCAATCAAATGGGTAAATATGAAACTATCCAGTGAGGAATAGAACCTGCCATTACAAGTAAAGCAGTATTATAAAATATCATGGAGTGAATCTCTTAGTCTCCAACTGGCTAAGTCCCAGATATCATCTTTTTCCTAAGCTAATCAAAAAGCAGGTTTGATCACTGTTATTTCTCACCACTGCTGTGAGTGAGTCTAAGAACATCATTAACAAGGAACATTGTCCCAGGACAGCTGCCACCCGCAGAATCCCCAGGATGGTTAATAAGTGTCTCTGTCTGACTTGGCGTTTGTCCTTGCCAATACACTATCAACAAAGCAAATGTACTTCAGGATTAGCAAGCTCATTAAGGTTTGTGGAGTCATGCTGTCTTATTTTTAGAATAACTGATATCATTATTTATACCAACAATAAAAAAAAACGTGTTTGTTGTTTATATAGTATATGCAGGGCTCTGGGCTTGGCCTGAATGATATAAGATGGCACCAGACATATATTTTTACCTGAAGGAACTGACAAGATAGCTGGAGATGCAAGACTTGGATCTAACAATTGAAAGTGCCATTGCAATATAGTACATTCATGTGTCACGTAATGATAGGAACATGTATTGAGAAATGCTTCATTAGGCAATTTCATCCTTGTGAGAACATCATGGTGTACTTACACAAACCTAGATGGTATAGCCTGCTCCACACCTAGGCTATGTGAGATAGTCTATTGCTTGCAGGCTACAAACCTGCACAGCATGTGACTGTACTGAATACTGTAGGCAATTGTAACATAATAGTAAGTATTTGTGTAAACATAGAAAAAATATGTAAAAATACAGTATTATAATTTTATCAGAACACCATCACATGAGAGGTCCATCACTGATGGAAACCTCATTATGTGGTGTGTAATTAACTGTACCTTTGAATCCAGGATGAGTGATGTGGAGTAAAAGCATATGGGAGCTCATAGGTTGGAACAGTTTGGAGACTTGAAGCAGGCAGGAGAGCCCACTAACTCTGGATCTCACAGAGAATTTACTGGCTACATTTACTCCTCATTCAGTCCTCAACATCATCATATGAGACAACATACTATTATGGCCTGTGTTACTCTTCTACTTTGCAAGTGAAAAAAATGAGGCTTGGAGGTAAGTAACTTGCCTAGTTCACATACCTGGTGTTCAGGCAATCTGACACTGGAACACTAGCTCTTAACCACGTTGTAGATGAGGAAACCACCACCCTTCCCTGAACATGAAGATGACTGGGAAAGGCACCAATACAAAAGCTCAGGGAGAAAGATCAGTGTAGCCAGTGGACTCTGCTAACTGGAATTTATGATGAAACGCTGCAGAGGCCATCCAGGATGGTGGCTAGCTTTGCCACTTCAACTCCAGTTGGCAAGGATGACTAAAGAAACACAGCACCAGGAAAGGAACACCAACAAGTTGAGCAGACAGCATCCTCCAGGACACCAGAGTTTATGGAGAGAACTCTGGATAACAGGCCTGGCAAGACAAATATTTTAATATACGCTGATATGCCAGGATACCAAGAGAGTGACTCCCATACAGAGCAGGGTACAGATCATACAGGGAGGCCTGGGGGAACCCATCCCCAGAGTACAGCAGGCACTGTGGGGTGGGTCAGTGGCAGCTGCCGGAAGGAAGGTTAGCCACAAAAGAGCTAATATCCAGAAGCTATGGCATGACCTTTTTAACATTAAGTTAAACAAGGTACACCAACCTGTCACCTGGTAGGAAAGGGTGCTGAATTTGTCATCAGAATCAGATGTACTCTGGAAAGAGGAAAACCAAAGTCCAGTGCTAAGGTCCAAAGACAGAGACCAAGTAGCAGCAAAATTGACTTGATTCCAAGTCATATCCTGGCAAGAACCTTGACATCTCTTTCCTCTGGGTCAGAATTGAGCAAAAGGCCCAAGATGAGATTCATTGAACCTGTCTGTAAGAATCAAAGATCCCTAGTTGTGGTTTAATAAGTCTACAGAAGATGGGAACTGAGCAGCACCTATAATAATTTCTATTTTCTTTTAGCAAACATTTATTGAGTGTCTACTATGGACCAGGCACTCCTATAAGCGAAGGACTACAGTAGTAAGAAAGACAGGTCTCTGCTCCCTTGGCACTTATATTATATCAAAGGGAGCATAATTAAATAAATTAAGATGAGGCAAAAAAAATGTTTTAAAAAAAGGTTTTGCAAAGGCACAGAGGCAGTAAATGTCTTGGGTTGTTTGAAAGAGAAATAATTAGTCTGGTTGCAGCAAAAAGTTTATGGAAGGAATCTAGGGAATTCATCCACGCACCGTATCCAGAATCACCAAAATTGTGCATGTTGCAGCTCAGTGAGCGGGCAGACCACCTGCCCGGTCCCTCCTGCCTGCAGAGAGGAACTCTAGGCTCAGAAAATGGGGGTGAGTGGAAGCATGAAACACAGATCTTAGTGAAGATGGGTCCTATTGCCTTTTATTTGATGAGCACTCTGCAAATTATTAGTCCGTGGATTTGGAGTGGCTTAAAGAAATGCAATCGTCATGGGAGCTAGATCCAGGCCCTCCTCTTTTACCCTTATCCATGACCTTGGGCAAACTCCTGAGCTTTACCCAAAGCCTGGAGGCTGATGTTCCCAAAAGCCCCTTCCAATTCTGAAATCCTTTAATGCTTTAAATGATCTTAGCTCAGTGTATTAGTCCATTTTCATACTGCTATAAACAACTGCCCAAGACTTATGGGTAATTTATAAAGGAAAGAGGTTTCATTGGCTGACAGTTCATCATGACTGGGGAGGCCTCAGGAAACTTACAATCATGGTGGAAGGGGAAGGGGAAGCAAGGCACCTTCTTCACAAGGCAGCAGGAAGAAGTGCCTAGCAAAGGGGGACAAGCTCCTTGTGAAACCATCAGATGGCCTGAGAACTCACTCACTATCACGAGAACAGCATGGGAGAAACCACCCCCGTGGTTCAATCACCTCCACCTGGTCTGTCCCTCGACACGTGGGGATTATGGGGAATATGGGGATTACAATTCCAGAGGAGATTTGTGTGGGGACGCAAAGCCTAACCATATCACCCAGTTATCAGTGACGACTCTTCAGAGGCATCAGCATGAGATGAGGAAGACGGGAGGCCACAGGCAAGCCGGCAGCAGGATTCAGGCTCTGGTCCTGATCGTGGGCCCTGCTGTGGTCTTGAACAAATTACATGACCCCTCAGTGTCCTCATCTGTGAAGTGTGGGTTGCACTAAACCGTCACCGAGCCACCTCTCAGCTCTAGTCTTCTTCCAGCCTAGATTCTTAGCTCACTTTGACAGTGAAAAACGACAAACACACAACTTTTTTAAAAAGATACCGGCTCTCAGTGAAAACTCTTAAAACAAATAGCATTAATTGCCTGCTCCTTTACACCTCATCTCCTCCACTATACTTTGTAATTTTATGGAGTCGGTGGTATAAAATTTCAGTTTCAATGTTTGCTTTCAACGCTCATGCAGCATTTAAATAAATGCGTTTTTAAGTAAAATGGAAAGGAGAATAGAGGGTCTAGAAAGAAGACAAAAGTCAATAAATTATTAAATCTATTTTTTACAAATTAAATGCATTGCATTGTGTACACAGGATTCTAATACAACCAAGCCCCCTCAGGCGATTCACCCACATGGCTCTATAAATGCCATTAGCACTCTCGGCAAGCTTTAGAGCGCATAATGAATGTGCTTGTTCTAACAATACCATCAACTGTTTCTGAACCAAAGGCTGTCAAGATTTCCATTTCCTTTATTCTAGGTCGGAAAAAAAAAAGCCAACTCTAAGGGAGACTTGTAATCAGAGAGAAAAGTGACAGAATATTGGCTAATTTGCTTCCCTAAGGCCTCTTGGAAGTCCTTGCCTAGGGTCTGACTATTTTATTATCCCAGTTTTTCTTATCACAGCTAAAATCATGGTGACAATTCAAGTTAAATCTTGCCACTATAAAAATATTTTTTGTTTGCTTAAGGAAAAAGGACCCAAGTGTACAAACAAAAGTCAGAAAATATAATATGCACATTTCCATATTCATTCATGGCTGGCATCTTTTAGCATTGCACTTAAATTACTGCAATGAAACTTCTAGAGTGCACAGATAATAGTAGTTAGCGTACATTGAGCACTGACTCTGTGCCAGGCACTGTGCTAAATGATTTACATGTAGTGTCTCATCCAATCTTCCCAACAACCAAATCTTGGAAGGCGTCAAATGTGTTGTCCTCTCAAAGCCAGCCCTGCCCCTGGTTTTGCTATTTCAGTACCATGGTCCCATCACTCCACCTGCTATGTAGGCCTGGGAGTGCAGTTAGTTATTCTTATCAAAAGAGATTCAGAGATTCACCCTCTTGTGCAATGTCTGTCACATATGTTTTTCACTTCCTTTCACTTGTTCACCTCATCCCTTCCTTCCCCACTGACCTCCTCTTTTCTTTATCAAAATGCTGCTGGTGCAGAAATGCCTAGCCCACATCTTCCTCCTCACTGTCCACTTTCTCTCTACTTTCTGTCCCCGCCCCTCCCACATCCACACACCTACACACCTGTTTTCTAATTAACCTGGTCCTGGGTAATCTTGTCCAGCAATAAAGCCCACCCCTTCCCACAGCAAGGATTGACTTGGTTATGCAGTTGGCATTTTTACTTATGCTTACTGCCGGCTATCTCCTCAAATCCTTAAATCTTGTCTTTCCAAATAAAGTGCAATTCCTTGAGGGTAGGACTATCTCTTCTGCAGCCACTAGCCTAGGAGCCCAGAAAACGAACATCAGGAATAGTTAAATAAGTCATGTATGTGGGATATAATAAACTAATCAATATTAATCATATTAACAATATATAGAGTTTACGAGGGAGTCCGACACTGTTCTAAGCACTTCAGATATATTAACAACAACTGTGAAATGTAGTTAGTGTTACATACGTGTGTTTCGCTAATGAGAAAACAAAGTCACAGAAAGCTAAGTGACTTTCCCAAGGACACAAAGCTGGTAGATAGTGGGGTGAAGGTTTGCACCAGGTTATCTGATTTCAACATCTATTCTTCTCGAACAACCAAAAAAAAAAGAGTACTGGGGCTGTCTCCCTCAAACACGTTTTCTCCCTCAAATGTTCTATTTTCCGTAGAAAATAGAAATACGTTTTCTATTCCCTTTCATTACAGTTTCAATGTCTGAAAAAAATAAGAAAGCACTTAGTTGCCCAGATAACCACAAACACACTAGGTGCCTTTCGTTATCTTTTTCAGCAACATGTTAGCCCTCCATGAGTGAAAGGAGAGCTGGAATTGAAATTCATCCCCATGCCTTAGGCATGTCTCCATTTGACTAATTCGCATTTATTTGGTTTGAACCCAAGAGAATGCTCAGTGACCAGGCAAAAGGGGATGCCTGACCCTTAGAAGAAGCAAATCACTCTTACCTGGTACTACTTCAGGCATATCAGGAAGGGAACATTACTATCAGACTTAAACTTGATTGGCCGGTGTCTGAATTTCCACCACCATAACTTCATCCTTGAGAGTAAGGTTTTGATGTTTGTTAAAAGTAAAATTCCCTACAGAAAGAGAAGCACCTCAACTGTTGCAGCAGTCACTTCAATAAAGAGCTGAGATCATATTTCAATGAGTGAGAGTAGGAAGGAGTGCATTACCTGCCTTCTGTATCTAGACAGGCAGCCTGGTCTGGTAAAAAGAAAGTATTAGCTGTGTATCAGAATAGCTGAATTCAATTTCTCACTTTGTTACTAAATTTGAAAAGCTTTGGACAGCCAATTAGGCCCTCAGGACCTCAGTGTCAGGTGTTGGAGGAGGATACTAGAGTGATTTATAGGGCATCTTCCAGAGGTGTTTGCCTAGAGTCCTCCAACTGAAATATGTGCTCTCTGAGGCAAAGACCACGTATGTTTGCAGTCAACTCTAAATCCCAACACCCAGAACATAGCAGACATTCACTGAATGTGCCTCAAAGAGTAAACGAATAATTACGCTTAAAGTTAAGAATAATAATAGCTAGGACAATGGCCTCTCCTAGAACTTTAGACCTTTATACTAACTGCTTCCCAGAAAATTTTCACCCAGATACATCATTGTCATTTAAAACTCAAAATGTCTAAGACTTGAATCACCATCTTGCTCCCAGTACCAGCTCCTTCTCCTTATCAGTATCCTTGGCTTAAAATGATCAACATTCCTGATAGTTGAAATTATATGGCTTGAAATGATCAGCATCTCCTTTGCTTCTGTCTCTGAGCAGTCCTAAATCCCGTTAATTCCTGCTTAGAATTCCTCAGATCACCCTCTCCTTTCCGTCTCCTCTGCCAACCCTCAATCAAGCTTATTACCTCTCACTGGCATGTCTGAAACCTCCTGGTTTTCCCTCTTTGAAACAAGTCAGCCACATTTAACTTTCTGATACAATATTTTAAGAACATCAGTTTTTAAATATATGCAATTATAATTTGTCAATTTCTAATTTTAAAAATAAAAACTGAAAGAGAGCATCATTTTCTTCCTCAGCAACCTTCAACAGCTCACCACTATCTACGTAAATGTGTGTTTGTCTTCTGTAGTCTCAGATACAAATGTTACATTAGTATAAGGTTTGGTCTGCAGACAGAAAACACCAGTAATTTGAGCTGGTAAAATTTAATATAAAGAATTGTTGGCTGGGCACCGTGGCTCACGCCTGTAATCCCAGCACTTTGGGAGACCGAGGTGGGCAGATCATGAGGTCAGGAGATCAAGACCATCCTGGCAAACATGGTGAAACCCCGTCTCTACTAAAATACAAAAAATTAGCCAGGTATGGTGGCGGGTGCCTGTAGTCCCAGCTGTTGGGGAGGGTGAGGCAGGGGGATCACTTGAACCTGGGAGGCGGAGCTTGCAGTGAGCCGAGATCGCGCCACTGCACTCCAGCCTGGCAACAGAGCAAGACTTTGTCTCAAAAAAAAAAAAAAAAAAAAAAAAAAGAACTGTTAACTAGGTAAAGATAGTTAAGCACTAAAAGGTATAAAAGAAAATGCTAAGATATTCAAAGGTAGCAACTCCAGAAAGCAGTTACTATCCCGAAGGCCAAGGGAAAGTGAATTAGAAAGCGATGTGGAAATTTAGAGGAAAGGGCCCTGGGAGACTTAGAAATACTCAGACTTCTGAGGAGAAGGCATGGCTACACAGAGATACACGTATGACTGCTGTGAGAATGAAGAAACTTGATGGAGAGGCCACTTGGGAATCGCCCAGCACTGAACTGTGGGAGCCTGTGCTGTAGTGAACATTACAGGGATCTCCCCCACCCTTCCTCACCAGTCCACTTGCTATTGCCCAGAAATAATGCATGCTGGACTTAATGCCTAGGTGATATGTTGATGGGTGCAGCAAACCACCATGGCACAAGTTTACCTATGTAACAAACCTGTACATCCCGCACATGTACCCCAGAACTTAAAATTAAAATTTAAAAAAAACCCTGCAACTTCAATCTCCATTGTACCTAATGGAGGTTACAGTTACTTGATTTAAAATGAAAATGTGGGTAAGCTGCATTTGTACTCCTGCCTCAGGCCCTGGAAGTGTTAGGGGTGGGCCTGTGGGGGCACAGAGGGAGTGTTAAGGAGGAAGAGGTTAACCAGCAGGACAACATTTTGGCGGGGGTGGGCGGTTTGGTTTTTTTTTTAATGAGTTCTTCTTTTGTATTATTTCTAAATAAAATATAACGGTGTTCAAGGTAAAGGGGAAAAAAGCATACTCAGTGAAACAAGCAAAGTCCTTTTTTCTTGCCATTAATACCTTGCAATCTCTTTTTATTATCTTTTACTGACAGAGTTTAGCATCAAATCAGAGAGCAAAGGAGAAGTGTCTGCAGCTTTCAGCTCCAATATTACAAAGCAAGGCAAGGAAGAGTGGGTTTGGAGCTGAGATGCACTGTTCTTTCCTTTGCTTTTAAAAAAAGGATATCAAAGTTTCCCACATCAGTTGGAAGTGACATTTCTTTCTTCTGAACTCCTATTTCACTTATTTTGGAGACCAACCATGTAACACTAATAGTGTATTATTAGATATTTAAATATTCTTACATAATGTGTTTTCCCTCATACTAGATGACAAATTCCTAAAGGACAATTTTCTTTTAAAGTTTTTGTGTTTGTATTTGCAGAAAAGGTATTTAAAATGTATAGCTTAACTAATTATTATAAAGTGAATATCCTTGTAACCACCGTCATGTCAAGAACTAGAATGTGGTCAGCATCCCAGAAGTCCCCCATGCCCTTCCCAATGACAACCCCCACCTCTGCTCCCAAGAATAACCATTGGCTTCTACAATAATCACTTCTTAACTTTTCTTTATTACCCCAGTGTGCTTCCCTAAATCTTATAGCTCAGGTCTGTATTTTGTAATGTCTTTTAAATTGCTCAATTTATGCTTTCATCTCTGTCCTTTTTTCCCTATATTTTATTTGTGCAAGAAACTGGATCATTTATCCTACAGAATTTTCAACAGTTTATTGCATTCCCGTGGTGTAGTATAATATGTTCCTCTGTCCTCTGTATTCTTTTGTAAATTGTGTTTTCTGTAAATCAAGAGGCACGATCAGATGCAGGTTCAAAATTTTTAATAAAATTTGTTTAAAGGATGTTTTGTTCTTTAGGGAGTACATGATATCTAATTCTCTTTTTGTGATGTCAGCAATCATTGATGTTCATTATCCAAGGGCTTTAACTCAGTAGGGTTGCATACCAGTGACATTCCAATTCTATGATTCTTTGTCCATTTATTTATTGGGATACCTTTATAGAGAAAAGCTTCCCCCTACCTACTATTTGGTTGCCCAATGTTACATTTAATATAGAAAAAGCAGAATGAATGCCAGATTTCAAAATAAAGAGTTGGTTCACAAAAAAATAACAAGTTATATGGAGTTTTATAATTCATTATAATCTTGTGGATTTTGTTATTGGCCTTATCGATGTTCATATTGCCTTATCTTTAAGTTGGTTCCAACTTTTGACAAAACCTACTAGTCTTTGATAGCTTCCTTGATATCTGATAAGATGATACTCCAGGCTTATTATACATTTTCTGTCCAGCACTGAAAGTAGCCATTTCTCCAAGATTCCCCTGTTTCGTTTAATGTGAAACAGTAATTCAAGACCAAAAACCAAGGACTAGGGATGCTCACCTATACTAGGCTCAATATAGTTTCCAGGCCTTTACAATGGACAGAGCTATATATAACAGATTAAGCTAGGAGATATATAGATATATACACACACACATATACATACATACACACATATATGTATACACATGCACACATATGGTTATCATTATATATGATATATATACTTATATAGAGAGAGAGAGTTATAATTTCTAGGTAATTTCAATGGACAGAGCTAGGAGGTAATCATCATAGACATAATGAACCAGGCTAGGAGAGAGAGAGAGAGAGAGAATATAACACTTTTTTTTTTTTTTTTTTTTTTTTGAGACAGAGTTTCACTCTTCTTGCCCAGACTGGAGTGTAGTGGTGCCATCTCGGCTCACTGCAACCTCCACCTCCCAGGTTCAAGTGATTGTCCTGCCTCAGCCTCCCAAGTAGCCGGGATTACAGGCATGAGACACTACACTTGGCTAATTTTGTATCTTTAGTAGAGACAGGGTTTCTCCATGTTGGTCAGGCTGGTCTCAAACTCCTGACCTCAGGTGATCCACCCGCCTCGGCCTCCCAAAGTGCTGGGATTACAGGCATGAGCCACTGTGCCCGGCTGAATATAACACATATTCTATAGAACAGAATAAACTAGGATAGAATGAATATTCTAGCTTGTCATTATATCTATACGTATATATATATGTATAATGATTATATGTATATCACTATATCAAAAAGTATTTCTATATGACTTAAAAAAGCTGTTTTTCCTACTCCCACACTCAACACTTCCGGTCACCAACTTTTCCCCATACAACAACTGATTCTCCAGTGAACACAACTGAGTGTCCTATAAATCAATTCAATTTGACACAGTCTACCTGGAGTTAGAGCCAAATTCCCAGGTTAAGGGTTCAGTCCCAAAGACTGCCCCCACTGCAGATGCTAATTACATGTGGGCCTCTGGAACTTCTGACTGACTGGCTATAAATTGGAAGTAACCACTGCTACCTCCTCAGGCTTGAGCATTTGCTACAGAGGCTCATGTAACTCAGGGGTGCACTTTATGTTTACCGGCGCATTATAAAGGATATTACAAGTAATACAGATAAACAGCTAGATGGAAGAGATGCAGAGGTCAAGGTATGCAGGAAAAGGCAGGAAGCTTCTACGACCTCTTGGAGCATGCCACCCTCCACGTCAGCAATCTAGAAGCTCCCCAAACTCCATGCTTCAGGAAAGTTTATGAAGGCTTCATTATATAGGCATGATTGATTATTAATTCAGGCTTCAGCCTCTCTTGCCTTCTGGGAGGATGAAGGGCGAGGCTGAAAGTTCCAGACTTTTAATCATGACTTAGACTTTCTGGTGACCAGCTCCCATTCAGGAGGCCACCAAGAGTCCCCTTATTAGAACTCCCATCATCCAGGACATTCCAGAGGATTCAGGAGTTCTGTATCAGGTGCTGCTGTCACTCAGGAAATTACAAAAGTCTTGGGAGCTCTGCATTAGGAACCAGGTCAAAGAACAAATATTAGAACAAAAGATTCTCCTAGCACCCAGGAAATTCCAAAGGCTTAAAAGTTCTGTGTCAGGAACCAGGTCAAAGACAAACTATTAGAACAAAGATGCACCTAGCTCCCTGATTACTCAGGAAATTATAAGGGTTTTGGGAGCTCTGTGTCAGGAACTGGGGATAGAGATTAAATATATGTATTTTTATTATGGTACAATTTCCTATTCCTTTAATAATAATCATGTCTTTATCATTATAACTATTATTCTTTCTTATAGAATGTACCTCTCTATCAGAACTTAGTCTATTATATCTATTGATAATTCTATATAATTATATGCATAGTAAAATATATAAACAATTATAATTATACGACAATGATTATTTAATATATACAAATGTATATGTAAATATCATTCATTATTCATTTATTTAAAGATAAAATACCTCATGTGTTCACACTGAAAATTCGAATTCAAATTTCAATGTTACTTAAACTCTTCTACCTTAATGTTCAAATCTCTTTTTGTCTGCAGCAAGAATCCTGGGTTACTGTAATCCCAGCACTTTGGGAAGCCAAGGCGAGCGGATCACAAGGTCAGCAGATCGAGACCATCCTGGTTAACACGGTGAAACCTGTCTCTACTAAAAATACAAACAATTAGCTGGGCGTGGTGGCGGGCGCCTGTAGTCCCAGGTACTCGGGACGCTGAGGTGGAAGAATGGTGTGAACCCGGGAGGCGGAACTTGCAGTGAACGGAGATGGCGCCACTGCACTCCAGCCTGGGTGACAGAGACAGAGACTCCATCTCAAAAAAAAAAAAAAAAGAATCCTGGCTTGCAAGAATAAGAACAATGGGGATGATTGAATGTTTTGTCCATGTCGCACAAATCATTCTCAAAATAACACTATCAAAACTACTACCAGTATAATTACTGAAAAACTGTTTCAAATGTTTTTATGTGGTATTCTCAGTCTCTCCTTGTTTTTTATAATTATGCTGTATCTATATTGTCAGAGCATAGAGCCATTACCACACTCTATTCTTATGTTCTTCCTTTGTTCTTCATGTAAATATATACGCAATGCCCACCATCCATCTTTATGTCAATATTTCTCTAGTAATTTTGGTTGTCTGAAGCTACTGTATACCCAAGGAAGGATTCACAGAAGCAGCATTTTTCAGTTCTGACTTCTGGGTGGCAGTTTGTCCCCTTTATACTTAAAAGACAGTTTGGTTGAATATAAAATCCTTGGCTTACTGTTTCTTTCCCTTCGACATTTTAAATGTGTTACTCTGTTCTCTTCCGGTATGAGAAATTGTTATTGAAAAGTCTGATAACAATTCATTTTTCTTTCCTTCATAAGTTACTTGGTCTATGACTCAAGATATTTGTTCCGGGTCAATTTTTCCAGGTATACAATGTGCTCTCTCAATATGTAACATCAAATTTTTCATTTGATGAAAGTTTTGGTGCATTATAATTAGGTGCTTCTTCTAACTTGTTTTGATTTTTCATTCATGGATTCCTAATTTTTATATAGATACGTCAGATCTTCTTTGACTCTCTTCTGAATTGATCACGTTCTTACTAATACTTTTCATCTCTTCCTTCATTTTCTTTGTCATTCCTTTCACTTTTTAATTGTGACAAAACACACATAACATAAAATTTACCATGGTAACCATTTGTAAGTGTACAGTCAGTGGCATTAAGCACATTGACATTGTTGTGCAGTCAGCACCACCATCCATCTCCAGAACACTTCGCATCTCGCAAAACTGAAATTTATACCCATCAAACAATGACTCTCCATTTCCGTCTCTCCCACCTCAGTCCCTGGCACCTTCTTTTTTTTTTTTTTTTTTTTTTTGATCTTTAAAAATTTCCTTCATTTTCTATTTATTGTAAGTCATCACCAGTTGAGTCTATTTGCTCTTGTATTATACTTCTAGTTAGAGAATTTCTGAACTGAATGTTTAATTTTATGTCTAATTCTTTATTGATTCCTACCACTTTATTTCTAAGGTTTTTTATTCTGGTTTATCTTTCAGATCTATCTGTTAGCTGTTTTAAAAATATTATAGCTTTCCTTTTTGTGAGAGCATCTTTCTGGCATGCCTTTATTATTTATAGAAATTCTACTCTTTTTTTCTCCCTGCCCTATAATAAATTTGAATGTGATTTTAGCTCACTCTTTTCTGATGCTCATTTTTACACCAAATTAGGTTTTCTGAAGTTTTAGAAAGGAAGCTTGGCTTATACTCATTTTGGGTTTTTTACATTTAATGTCTCTAGACCACCCTCTTCTGGTTGTTTTTATAAAGTGTCCAATGATATGAAGATTTAAATTCTAAGATTTTCTGGTTCTATTCTCCCTTACCACTTTTATCTGGACCTTATATTTCCTTGGTCTCTACTGTCCCTGACCTGCTCAGCTCAGATTCTCTTAACAATTTATTCTCAGTTTGGATAATAGCTTTGTCTTGGAGGGACCTTTGTTGGGTACCTTTGAGAGTGAGGGGAGCTCAGAATATTCAAGCTCCTTAGTCTTACCACAGACACTTTCAATTTGGATCACTGAGTTTTCCAGATAAATGCTTGTTGACTTCCTCGAAGTCAAGTTTGTCAGATATCCCATTGCTTCCTCTTGGACAGATGCTGACACCAAGTAAATCTTGTAGCTATTGGTGATTGCTTTGTCCAGCTAATTTTTGTATGTTTAGTAGAGATGGGGTTTCACCATGTTGACCAGGCTGGTCTCGAACTCCTGACCTCAAGTGATCCACCCACCTCAGCCTCCCAAAGTGCTGGGATAACAAGTGTCCTTTACAGTTTTGATGCTCCTTGCTCTAACGTTACAAAGTGCCTGAAGAAAATGATACCTCATTTTCAAATAGTTATTAAAACTTTCCTATGTACAAGGTATATTGAGCTGGGAAATTAGAAAGTTCTGCTCTGAGATAAGGTGAAGTTGGCAGTGGCTTCTCCCAAATTCCCTCGTAGAACACACAGAACAACTAAAATTACAAAATAATTATGGGGCACAGACAACCCCACAAAACTAGGGGCCACGTATCCCCACAAATCCCAAATTATGAGCTACACTACACTACACTACACTACACTACACTACAGCCTGGGCAACAGAGCCAGACCCTGTCTCAAAAGAAAAAATTTGTAAAGGAGGTGAAGTTAATTCTTGGTATCAATCCACCAACTTTCCTGATAGCCAGCTCCTCCTTCTGTGCTTCTGGTGGTGCTCCTTCCTCTTCTTTTTTTAAATTATTTTTTTTTGAGACAGAGTCTAGCTCTGTCTCACAGGCTGGAGTGCAGTGGCATAATCTCCGCTCACTGCAACCTCTGCCTCCCTTGTTCAAGTGATTCTCCTGCCTCAGCTTCCTGAGCAGCTGGGATTATAGGTACCCACCACCATGCCCAGCTAATTTTTGTATTTTCAGTAGAGACGGGGTTTCGCCATGTTGGCCAGGATGGTCTTGATCTCTTGACTTCCTAATCCGCCCTCTTCAGCCTCTCAAAGTGCTGGGATTACAGGCGTGAGCCACCACGCCCAGCCCTCATTTTCTTTTACTTTCCTCCTGAGGTATATTCCCCTCCTGCCCTCCCCGACCTATTTATACATTGTAGGACTCATTTTGCTAACGTTTGCTTAGATTTTTTTTTCTAAATTCATAAATTAGATTTTCCTTTCTCAAACTGTCCTTGGTTTGGTATAAAGATTATGCTCAAGTCTTATGATGATTTGTCAAGTGTCCTCTCTTTTTCTGTCCTCTGGAATAGTTTGTGTAAGATTGGAATTATTCATTCTTAGAATATTTGCTGGAATATTTTGGTAAAACAATTTGTGCCTGTATATTTTGAGTATGATAATTTTTAGCAACTGAATCAATTAATTTGAGGGGAATAAGAATATTAATATTTTCTATTTCTTCTTGAGTACATTTTTTGAGGCGGAGTTTTGCTCTTGTTGCCCAGACTGGAGTGCAATGGCATGATCCCGGCTCACTGCAACCTCGGCCTCAGGTTCAAGCGCTTCTCCTGCCTCAGTCACCCGAGTAGCTGGAATTACAGGCATGCGCCACCATGCCCGGCTAATCTGTTGTATTTTTAGTAGAGACGGGGTTTCTCCATGTTGGTCAGGCTGATCTCAAACTCTCAGCCTCAGGTGATCCTCCTGCCTCGGCCTTCCCAAGTGTTGGGATTACAGGCGTGAGCCACTGCACCCGGCCCAGTTTTGCTGCTTCTATAGATATATCCCTCTTTCTATTTTTACCTTCTTTTTAAAAAATGTCTTGAATTCATCAGTAGTTTATCAAATGTATTCTTTTCAAATTATCAACTTTTGGCTTTGCTGGGCCTCTCTATTGCATGTTGGTATTCTATTTCATTAAATTCATATTCTTTATTCTTTTCATCTTTCTACATTTTTTGGGTTAATTTTGTTTTCTTTCTTAACTTTTGAATATAGATGATTAATTTTCCTGTCTTTTCTTCTTATCTAATGCAAGTGTTTAAGATTAAAACCTTTTCTCTGAGTATTGCCTTACCTGCATCCAACAAGTTATAATAAAATAATTTTTTCTTTTAATTCTAAATATTTTGATCTGTTATGGTATATTTTTAACTCATGAATTACTTAGAACAGTTTCTTTCTTTCTTTCTTTTTTTAAAGAAAGTCGTTCTCTGTTACCTAAGCTGGGGTGCAGTGGCACAATCATGGCTCACTGCAGCCTTGAACTCCTGGGTTCAAGCAATCCTCCAGCCTCAATCTCCTGAGTAGCTGGGTTGGACCACAGATGCATACCACCATGCCTGGCTAATTATTTAATTTTTTTAGAAATGGAGTCTTGCTTTGTTGCCCTGGCTGATCTCAAACTGGGCTCAAGTGATCGTCCTTCCTTGGCCTCCCAAAGTGCCGGGATTATAGGTGTGTGCCACTGTGCCCAGCCTAGAATAGTTTCTTAATTTTCAAATATATTGACTTTTTTTCTAGTTATCGCTTTGCTATTGAATTCTAGAATGATTGTAATTTTGTCAGAGAATGTAATTCCTACGGTGCCAAACCTTTGGAATTTGTTGAGACTTGCCTCATGGTCCAGTATGAATCAATTTGTATAAATGTTCCATGGGCCCTTGAAAAAAGTGAAATGTGTACTCTGCAGCTTTGGGTGTAGTATTAACTTTATGTCCATTAAGTTCACCTTGTTAATTCTAGTGTTGAAATGTTCTAATCTGCATTGAGTCTTTTGTCTGCATTAAAATAGCTCTGAAAGAATACGTAGGAGACTAGTACATTGCTTTGAGAAAGGGAACCAGGTGGCCATGGAGGAATGCAGAGCTCTGTCCATTCCAGATAGCATTGTATCTCCCCAGGCCTGGACCTTGCTATTACAGGAACTGCAAAGGAGACCCCCAGACCACCTCCTGATCCTGGAAAGACTCCCAATTGCTGACACACGCCACTTTCAGCTCACTACAACAGTCTACCAAAGATAGTAATCTTATGAAGGGGGCTAACATTGAAACTGATAGTATGTCTTCCCCTAAGAGAATGTCAGGAGTATGCCACCTTTCCTCACACCCTTTTTTATCTCAGTCAGTATGAACAGCTCAAGGTGTTGGGTCACATTCATTATTTTTGTACCTTTTTCATAAAATTCTGTACATCCACTCATCTGACCTAATCCCACACACTGACCCACCCTAAAAACTTTCACCGCAACCTTGGAAACTCAGCCATGTATCAGCAAAATTGCTGGATCTTCAACCTCTCTTCAAAATGCTCCTCCAACCACTTACTTTGACTGAAACCTGCCACCTCGCTTTGCATTCAAATGTCACAAAGTTGCTATTTGTTTTCTCACACCCCTAGAGGGTCTGGAGCAGAGTGGATGTCCTCATTATTGGTTCTAGTCCAGCGCTCTCGAAGTATGGTCTACAGACCAGCAACAACCACGTCACCTGGGAGCTTGGAAACACAGAATCTCAAGTCCCACCTGCAAACTCTTGAATCAGAATATGCATTTTAACGAGACCCCCAGTGTTTTGCATCAGCACTATAATCTATTTTCAAGCAGAACACTCAAAATAAAGAACAATCTGAAGCCCACAAAGCTACACCAGACGTTGCTTCTGGTTTCTTCTATGACTGCCACTTGTCTGTCTCTCCCACTTCCTTCCTGCTTAACTCCACACAGACTCTTGTTGTTCCTCAAACACTCCAGGATGTTCCTGCTTCAGGGACTTTTTATTTATAGCTTCCACTGTCTGAGACACTTTCCCATCAGTTAACCTCAAGCCTACTCCCATACTCCCTTCAGGCCTCTGCAGAACCCACTTCTCAGAGAGCCCTCCTTGATTGTCCTACATTAATACAGTAGCTGCCTACCTGCCCACAACTATTGCCTACTTTCTTTTTCTTCAAATAGCTTTAATATGTATATATTGCTCATCTGTTTGTTTTATTCATTTATTATCAATCTCTTCCTTTCTCTTTTTCTCTATCAGCACACACAACAATAAAAGAGCCACATCAGGAGAAACGTCCTCTATTTTTTTTGACTGCTGTTATCTCCAGCATGGAGAACATGTTTCCAGCATGGAAACAATACCTGCATATTGTAAGTGCTTAATAAACTATTTCTCACAAGGTAACAGATGAATGAGAAGCAAAGATAAAAAAAAGTCACTGTATAATCGTATATACCTTCCAAATTTGAATATGGGAACATTATTATCTGCTCATGAAAAGATTACTTAAATGTTTATTGTTGCCATCAGCAAAGATTTTAGTTATTTATTTTTTAATTTGTACTACTTTTATTGTTGCATTCTTACTATTTTCCAAATATACACTTTTTACACTTTTATTTTAGCTTCATGGGTACATGTATAGTTTATTCTATATGTACATTGCATGTTGTGGGGGTTTGGTAGACAGATTATTTCATAACCCAGGTAATAAGAATAGTACTCCTCCATAGGTACTTTTTCACTCCTCATCCTCCTCCCAACCTCCACCCTCAAGTAGGCCTTGGTGTCTGTTGTTCCATTCTTTGTATCCACATATACTCAATGTTTAGCTCCTACTTGTAAGTAAGAATATGCTATTTGGTTTTCTGTTCCTGTGTTTGTTCATTTAAGATAATAGCCTCCAGCTCCATCCATGTTGCTGCAAAGGACCTGATCTCATTCTCATTCTCATGATTTCATTCTTTTTTATGGTTGTGTAGTATTCCATGGTATATATGTACCATATTTTCTTTATCCACTCTACTATTGATGGGAATTTAGCTTGACTCAATGTCTTTGCTATTATGAATAGTGCTGCAGGGAACATTCACGTGCGTGTGTCTTTATGGAAGAATGATTTATATTCCTTTGGGCATAAAGCCAGTAATGGGATTGCTGGGTCCAATGGTAATTCTAGTTTGAGTTCTTTGAGAAATCACCAAACTGCTTCCCACAGTGGCTGAACTAATTTACACTCCCACCAGCAGTATATGTGCATTCCCTTTTCTCCACAACCTTGCCAGCATCTGTTATTTTATGACTTTTCATTAATAGCCATTATGACTGATATGAGCTTGTATCTCGTTTTGATTTGCATTTCTCTAATGATCAGTGATGTTGAGCATTTTTTCATATGCTTGTTGACTGCATATATGTCTGCTTTTGAAAGGTCTGTTCATATCCTTTGCCCACTTTTTAATGGGCTTGTTTTTTGCCTGTGAATTTGTTTAAGTTCCTTATAGATGCTGAGTATTAGATGTTTGTCAGATACACAGTTTGCAAATATGTTCTCCCATTCTGTGGGTTGCCTTTTTATTTTGCTGATGGTTTCTTTTTTGCTGTGTAGAAGCTCTTTAGTTTACTTAGGTACCATTTGTCAATTTTTTTGTTTTGTTGCAATTGTTTTTGGTGTCTTTGTCTTGAAATATTTTCTAGGTCTTATGTCCAGAATGGTATTTCCTAGGTTATCTTCCAGGGTTTTAATAGTTTTGGGCTTTACATTTAAGACTTTAATCCATCTTGAGTTGACTTGTATATAGTGTAAGGAAGAGGTCCAGCTTCAATCTTCTGCACATGGCTAGACAATTATCCTAGCACCATTTATTGAAAGGGAATCCTTCCCCTATTGCTTGTTTTTGTTTACTTTGTTGAGATCAGATGGCTGTAGTTGTGTGGCATTAATCCTGTGCTCTCTGTTCTGTTCCATTGGTCTATGTATCTGTTTTTATACCACTAACATGCTGTTTTGGCTACTGTAGGCTTGTACTGTCGTTTGAAGTCAGGTAATGTGATGCCTCAAGCTTTGTTCTTTTTGCTTAGGATTGCACTGGCTATTCAGGCTCTTTTTTCATTCAATATGCATTTTAAAATAGTTTTTTTATAGTTCTGTGGAGAATGTCATTGGTAGTTTGATAGGATTAGCATTGAATCTGTAATTGCTTTGTGCTGTATGGGAATTTTAACATATCAATTCTTTCTCTCCAAGAGCATGGATTGTTTTCCATTTGTTTGTGTCATCTTTGATTTCTTTGAGCAGTGTTTTGTAATTCTCATTGTAGAAATTTTTCACCTCCCTGGTTAACTCTATTCCTAAGTATTTTATTCTTTTTGTGGCTATTGTGAATGAAATTGTGTTCTTGATTTGGCTCTCAGTTTGAATATTGTTGGTGTATAGGAATGCTACTGATTTTTGTACACTAATTTTGTATACTGAAATTTTGCTGAAGTTGTTTATCAAATCAAGGAGCTTTGGGGCTGAGACTATGGGGTTTTCTAGGTATAGAATCATATCGTCTGCAAACAGGGATAGTCTGACCTTCTGTTTTCCTATTTGGATGCCTTTTGCTTCCTTCTCTTGCCTGACTGTTCTGGCTAGGACTTCAGTACTATGGTGAATAGGAGTAGACAGAAAAGGCACCTTTACCTTGTTCCAGTTTTCAAGGGGTATGTTTCCAGCTTTTGCTCATTCAGTATAATGTTGGCTATGGGGTTGTCATAGGTGGTTCTTCTTTTTGAAGTAAGTTCCTTCAGTGTCTAGTTTGTTGAAGGTTTTTAACAGGAAGGGATGTTGAATTTTATAAAGTCTTTCAACATCAATTAAGATGATCATGTGGTTTTTGTTTTTTGTTCTGTTTATGTGATGAATCACATTTATTGATTTGCGTATGTTGGACCAACCTTGCATCCCAGGAATAAAGCCTACTTGATTGTGGTGGATTAGCTGTTTCAGGTGCTGCCGGATTCAATTTGCTACTATTTTGTAGAGGATATTTGCATCTATGTTCATCGAGGTTATTGGCCTGAAGTTTTCTTTGTTGTTGGGTCTCTGCCAGGTTTTGATATCAGGATGATGCTGGTCTCATAGAATGAGTGAGAGAGGAGGCCCTCCTCCTCAATTTTTTGGAACAGTTTCAGTAGTAATGGTACCAGCTCGCTGTTATACATCTGGTAGAATTGGGCTGTGAATCTTTTCGGTCCTAGGCTTTTTCTGGTTGGTAGGCTTTTTATTACTGACTCAATTTCAGAACTCATTATTGGTCTGTTCAAGGATCCCGTTTCTTTCTAATTCAATCTTGGGAGGTTGTATGTTTCCAGGAAATTGTCCATTTCTTCTAGGTTTTCTAATTTGTGTGCATAGAGGTGTTCATTGTAGTTTCTGAGATTTTTTATTTTTATTTTTTGTATTTCTGTGGGGTCAGTGCTAACATACCCATTGTCATTTCTGATTGTGTTTATTTGAATCTTCTCTCTTTTTTTCTTTACTAGTCTAACTAGAACTTTTATTTATTCTTCCAAAGAACAAATTCTTGGATTTGTTAAACATCTTTTGTATGGTTTTCACATCTCAATTTCCTTCAGTCCAGCTCTGATTTTGGTTATTTCTTTTCTTCTGCTAACTTTGGGGTTGGTTCCTCTAGGTGTGATATTAGATTGTTAATTTAAGATCTTTCTAACTTTTTGATGTGGGCATTTAGCACTATAAACTTCCCTCTTAACACTGCTTTAGCTGTGTCCCAGAGATTCTGATATGTTGTATCTTTGTGCTTATTCGCTTCAAATAATTTCTCAATTTCTGCCTTAATTTCTTTGTTTACCCAAAAGTCATTCAAAAGCAGGTTGTTTAATTTCCATGTCATTGTATGGTTTTGAGTGATTTTCTTAGTATTTATTTTTATTTTTATTGTGCCGTGATCCAAGAATTGTTTGGTATGAATTTGGTTTTTTGAATTTGCTGAGAATTGTTTTATGACCAATTGTGGTCAATTTTAGAGTATATGCCATGTGCAGACAAAAAGAATGTACATTCTGTTGATTTGTGGTAGAGAGTTCTGTAGAGGTCTGTTAGGTCCATTTGATCAAGTGTCGAGTTCATGTCCTGAATATCCTTGTTAGTTTTCTTTACTGATGATGTGTCTAATACTATCAGTGAGATGTTGAAGTCTCCCACTATTGTTGTGTGGTTATCTACATCTCCTCATAGGTCTCTAAGAACTTCCTTTATGAATCTGGGTGCTCCTGTGTTGGGTTCACATATTTTTAGGATAGTTAATTCTTCTTGTTGAATTGAACCCTTTATCATTATGTAATGTACTTCTTTGTCTTTTTTTTTTTTTTATCTTTGTTGGTTTAAAGTATGTTTTGTCTGAAATTAGAATAGCAACCCTTGCTTTTTTCTGCTTTTCATTTCTTTGGTAGATTTTTCTGCATCCCTTTACTTTGAGCCTGTGGATGTCATTGGATGTGAGATGGGTATCTTGAAGACAGCATCCATTGAGTTTTGCTTCTGTATCTAACTTATCTCTCTGTGCCTTTCAATTAGGAAAAAATATGGAATACTTCGTGAGTTTGCATGTCATTCTTGTGCAGGGGCCAAACTAATCTTTTCTGTATTATTCCAATGTTAGCATATGTGCTGCCAAAGCAAGCACTACCTAAATGATTTTTAAAGTTGCCCTAACATCCCCTGCTTCACTCTATTCATTCACAAAGGAAGATGTGCTCCTTCTCTGGTTGAAAGACTACTCATCAAAATAGAATCGTTATTACACTTTCTTCTGACTTCACATAAAATTGGCTCCAGCAATATTCCCTCACTCCCCTTTATTTCCACTTAAACCTTTAAATGTAGTCAGTCTTTAAATGTAGTCAGGATTCTCCTTCAGAGAAAACAAGCAACTTGCCTAAAACAGACCATTCATTCTCATCCAAGTCTCTTCTAAGTGTTGACTACACATCATGCCATTCATGTCTCAGTTTATTGCATTATGTCCTTTGTTCCCACTAACCCACTTAACTTAAACTAACCCACTATTATCTCCTAATTATTAGATACAATTTCTGGTTTTAATCTCACTGGACGTCTCTGTGCTCTCACAATTTCTATGGCATGGTATTGTCCTGTTGTCCCCTAGATTTTTATCTTTCATTCTCATCCTTTTTCATTGACTCTTAAATGTTATAGTTCTCCAGGGTTTGCTTCAGACCCTCTCTTTCAATGTGACCTCCTTGAGTGGTCACATTCATTTTACAGTTTCTGTCTACATGTTGATAATTTGTAGAGTTGACTAATCTCTAACTCTGTCTCAGACTCGCCCACAGGTGTCTTTCTTATAAACAGCTAAAAACATGGAATAAAAAGATAAAGTCATGGATATTACTATACCTGGGGAGGATATAAGGTCCTCCCTGGGATGGGCAATGTGGACCCTGCTTGTCTCTCTGGCCACGTGTCTCCTTCTAATTCCAGCAACTCCCAAACATGTGATATTGTTCCTAGTCCTATACCTTTGCTCATGCTAGCCATTATGCTTGTAACACCCTCACCCACCCAACTGCATTCCTTTCTTGGAATGACTAAGCATTCCTATCTCTCCAGGCTGGGCTAGGTGCCTTCCGGCATTCCCTATCCTCTGTAGCGACATCTCTCAAAGCATTGACTAATACTGTATTAAAACCATCTCCTTGTGAATTAGCTCTTGCCCTTCAGGGCAGATATTGGGTCTTATCGACCTTATTCTCAGTACCAAGCACAGGGTCTGTCATATTAAAAAGTGCTCAACAAACAGCTGTTTAACTGAACTGGTAATTGCATTGACTATATTCGGCTCTAAGAAAAACTAGTGAAACAAGAGATGGTTTCCCCCTATTCTTTTGCAGGAATAAAACCACACAATAAAAGCTCTACCAGACAATTTTCACATGTGAGTCCATCTGTTTTGTGAGTATACTTTGGAGGTGTTTGCTTCGGATCAAATCAGGCTATAAAAAAGAGAATTGAATTGGATCAGTGGTTGCCAGAGTATGGCCTTCTTTAAAGCTAAAGGACAGCTCCAGTTATAGATTTTGTTTCTAAGGATGACATTGGTGCTGCAGTACATTGTAACAGGAATGTATCAGTGTGAGAGCATTTATGATTGTTTTCTTTCCCCCTCAGCATAAAAATAGTTTGTCCCTCTAGGAAAGATAGCCTGACTTTATTAATGAAAGTGAAATTCTTCCTAAGGCCCTAACAGTATATTTAAAATGAATAGAAAGCACCACCAATGACAGATAAGATGAATTTTGCCCAAATTGTCCTGGAGCCATTTCCTACATATTTTGGAGAATATGAAATAAATACATGGTTACTGTATCTTCTGAAAAGATATTGAAGACACATTTCTTTACCATGACTTTCCTATATGTATTTCATTCTATACTTACACATCTTAAAGTTACTGTTCTGAGAAGTGGTTTCAGGTTTTCCCAGTGAGAAGTAAAAATGAGTTCTTAAACCAGAAATAAAACTTTCATGAAGTCACTTTAAGTGTTTATATTGTCCCCCCAGCAACTTGCGATTAGTGGATTACATGTTTAACATTAATATCCATGTTTAAAGAGATCTCTGGTTACCTAACACGATTTCTTTATTCCTTTTAGCAACATAGTTCAATTCTTAAAATACAAGTGTTATTAAAAACACCTCAAATGTTTCCTTGCCTTGCTTTTTTTCTAGATAATTGCATAAACTTGGAAGCACCAAGTAGCTAATACATCTTCCATTTTTACTTCTTGGACTTAGACTGTGTTAATTCCTATGAAGCAAATGCCTTTGATATATATACACTTTGATAATAATTGGTAACATTATCTGACCTTAAAGGTTATTGGTAGAGATGAACATATTATAATGTTTTATTATTTCTAAAAGAAAAAATACATACTAATTTCATAGCTTATAATTTTGCCCATATCAGACATGAAGGTAAGAAAAGCTACACAACTTATAATTTCTGTTTTTTGATAATAGAGGATTATAAAACCTGTTCAGAATTTATTCTCATTCTGTAAGAATGTGCCCTATTCCAACAGACATTTCAGAACACCAATTACTATGCACGCAGTAATTTTGAGATATTATTTATAATTCCTTAAAATGAAACTAAGTTCTTTCTACGCTAACCAGTTTTAAATAAGGATCCATCCGTGAATCCAAGACTAGTACTACACAAAATTGTCAGAAAAAAAAATGGGTCTATTTTTTCAGGGAGGGAGAATCAGTGGTTTACATCAGATTCTAACTGTGATTAACAAAAGGCTAAATTCCACTGAAATAAGTAAAGCCTGCTCGTAGATATTCTTCCTTCTATTCCTTCCTTTCTTTCATTTCTTCCAGTATCTTCTAGATTCAAAATTCACTGGAAAGTACATTGAACTAGAAGTCAAAAAACTCAGGAGCTACTTCCAATTCTATTATTTACTAACCATATGGCTTTGGGCAAATAGCATTTCTCTAAGCTTTCGTTCTCTTATCCTAAAATGTAGATAATAATGCCCTACAGTTCCCTGCCAAATGGGGAGGGTGTAGCCTGAGTTATCAGAAACCAATAGCCGATTCCCCTTTCCTGAATGGAGATAGACATAACAATAAATCAACATAACAATCAGAATGTAAAAGAAGAAATCGCTTTCATAGTTAAGACATTTAAAAATTTCACTCATCAGCTATGTAATGAAAAAGATGTCAAATCAGGAAAGGAAAAAATGTGATTTATTTAGTCAGTGTGGAGGACAGACACCCTGGTTGCCAACCATGCCAGTTCAGAGTGACAGCCCTGGAAGGTTGCTCTTGGATAAAGTCGTTCGTGTCAGCATTCTCACTGACATTCTTTATAAGATACATTTTGCTACCATTACATTAAATTTAACTTATGTTTAAATGATGGGAAAGTTTTTGTCTTAAAAATAGTCACTCCATCTGTATTCTGAAATTATTCTGTTTCATCGCCATTGTTTATTGTGCTATCTCGACCATGCACGGTAGTCCCTTCCATATGGGACACATCGGAGTAGCAATCTTTTTGATGGTTCAAACCTCAAATAAAATAATGTATGCATAAAGATCCCTGAAGTATTTAGTTTAAGTGTTCTTGCACAAAATTCAACACTTTCTGAGTGGTGCTTTTTCTCCCATTTTCTTCCTTCTCTTTCTCTCTCTCACTCATCCTCTCAATAAAAGACAACAACAAAAAATCAATGTAACAATAACTAGCTGTTAGTCTATTTTGTGTGGCTATAAAGGAATACCCAAGATTGGATAATTTATGAAAAAAAGAAGTTTATTTGGCTCGTGGTTATGCGGGCTGTGCAAGCATGGCACCAGCATCTGCTGGGCTTCGGATGAAGCTTCAGGAAGCTTTCACTCATGGAAGAAGGCAAAGGGGGAACAAATATATCCCATGGTGAGAGAGGAGGAGATGCCAGCCTCTTTTAACAACCAGCTCTCACATGAACAAATAGAGCAAGAACTCTCATTCATTACCGTGAGGAAGGCACCAACCCATTCATGAGGGATCCACCTGCATGACCAAAACACCTCCCAGTAGGCCCCCACCCCAACACTGGGGACCACATTTCAACGTGACATTTGGAAGGGAACAAATTTCCAGACTATACCACTAGTGTATAGTGGAACTTACTATCTGCCAACCATTCCACTCAATGCTAATAAACATATTTATTACATTAATGGATTCATGATCAATATATTATTTCATTTAATATTCTTTACAACCCTATGAGGTAGGTACTATTAATAACCCATTTTATAGCCAAGGAACTGAGGCACAGAGAGGCTAAGTCATTCTTGACATAAATGCTAAGTGATGGAGCCAAAATTAAAACTCTAGATATTAGGCCTCTGAGTCTCAGGCATCAAACACAATGTAATGAGTGTGAAATAAGGTTAGGACACTAGCATTCTTTCAGTTGTCAACAAGTATTTACTGAGTGTGTAGAAAGTGGTAGATCCTGTCCTATGGTGCTGGAACTATGAAGGTAAGTAAGATGTAATTCCAGCTCTCAAGAAGCTTCCAGCCTATTTCTGTGCTGTCAAATATGGTAGCCCCAAACTACCACGTGGTTATTTTAATTGAAATTTAAGGAATTTTAATAAATAATTTAATTATTTATAATTTACACTTAAGATAAAATTTATAATAAACTAAACTAAAACAATTTAATTGAATATAATTTAAAGTAAATAAAATTTAAAATTTAGTTTTTGGTCATACTAGCCATATTTTAAGTGCTTAATAGCCACATGTGACTAGTGGCTGCCATAGTAGACAGCACAGATTAGAGCATTTTCATTATTGCAGCATGTTCTATAGGCAGTGCTGGGTGTGCTTGTGTAGGATTGGGCGGGATCAAGTAAACAGGGAACTTATCAGTAGCTTGTTTCAGTGCTATGCAGGGTGACAGGGTGCCTTAGGAGCACAGAAAAGGGGACACCTGACTCAGGCCATAGGACTTAGAAATAGAAATGCTTTTCAGTGCAAGTGAATAGATCTAAGCCAAGATCCAGAAGGTTAAGTCAGAATTAGGCAGACAAAGCAAGGGAATGGATATTTTAGGCAGAGGTAAGATGTTTCTTAGCTATTTTTTAGCATGACTCTTCCAGATCAGATATTTGATACTTAAATACTATTCTCAAAGAATCTGAAATATTAAGGCAAAATACCTGAGAGCCCAGGGTGGAAATGGGTCATGGGATGGGGAGAGGAGACGCCCATCCTTATCCTGATGTTTTATACCCTGCCCTGCAGCAACGCTGAGCTGCCAGCAAACAGGTACAGTCTCCTCCAGCTTTTATCAGGCAGCGCCATTAATCAGAGACTTTCAACTATCATTCCACACCACAGCAATGTGAAATGCTCCAGGCTGTCACCTAGTCCTTTTAGGGTAGTTTCTCTTTATTTTACTTTAGTCCCATTTCTTAAAATGGAGAGACTGTCAGAATGCAGTGACAATTGTGAGAATTTCAAAGGTGCCTTTGCCTACCAAGCCGAGTTTCTAACAGCCTGATGGAGTGGATCATATCACTCATTATTTTCATGAGGAAGAATGCTGTCGTGTGGCGATTTACAGAAAAGGTTATTGAATATTGAGGTAATAATCTTGTAACTTTTCCTCCACATTTCAAGGGCATTAGTTGGAAGCTATCATTAATATGGTAAAATCATAGATATTAACAAGGATTTAATAAGCTATACACACACACAAAATCCATTCTCAAAGGAATACATTCAGAAGAATATTATTCATTAATTCATTGGCAAGGATTACATGAATTCTAAAAGGAATTAAAACTGAATAACTTATGAGACTAAGTAGGAAGATACACAGTTTTCACTTTTAGGTCATCAATTTTCATTTTTCTGAGTTGAATAAGACTGAGGGGATTTTTGACTGAAAATAAACTTGGACATACAGGTTCGTCTTAACCTAAATTGGCCCCATGTTTTCTTTAATCTTTATTTACCTAGAAAGGCCCATGACTCTTTTTTCAGATTAGATTCAGGTTTTTTCTTCTTACATAAAAAGACAACAGGAGAGGGAAGGCAGGGATAATTTCTGGGATCAAATATTTAAATTTTATTGTCTCCTGAAATGTTTTTATTTCATAAATAGCCTCAGTGTATGCCTCTCTAGTTATTGTTTCAGCCTACTGTTCTATAAACTAGAAATAACCTCAACCATAAAACTCATTATATTTATTATTATTTATCATTTTAATGCATTATTTAGCAAACACATTCCACTTGCTAAATTTTTGTAGTACACAGAACAGTATCCTATTTATCACCCTGGATCCACACAAGAGCCCTTTAACATAGGCGAAACAATTAACATTGCTGCTGTTTTAGCAAAGAGAAAGAATGCGTGTCTCAGATAGGCTAAAATGGTGACCCAAGATCATGGAACTGGTCCTCAATTACAGTCTCAAGATTCAGTGCTCTTTTCACTTTGAGCCAATAAATCTGGGGAAATAGAACTGCAGCTAAACTAATAACTGTCATTCAAGGTCAATCTGTTCATCTTAATTAACACAGGCTGAGCAGGCACAATCATTGATGGGTTCCTCTCCTTGAAGTTACATTACTGGCCTAGTTGGTTGTGATAGTGATTGGAAAAACAGAAACTAGCTCTAATGAGAAATATGTAACCTGGGTACAAATGAGTGGTGGCTCTGGAAACTCCATGAAAGGCACGTCCCCTGCAATGGAAAGCATGAGAAGGGAATGCTGGGGTGGTAAGGAGCATTGTAAGCCTGGAAAAGCAGCAGCACACATTTCTGATACTATTCCAAGGCTCTCATTCTTCTACTACAAGAGGAGGCATTGGTGACTCTATTGATTAAGAGAAGAGCACAATGAAGCTGTAAAATGCCCTAGAAATAATTTCTTTCAACCTCTTAATGAAGAAAGAAATGGATTTAAACAGGTTCTGCACCAGTCCAGTGTCCCACAGCTTGACAAAGTCAGGACTAGAACGAATATCCTCTAACTGCAAGTGCAAGGCTTTTTAACAGAGACTTTAATTCAGCATTAACCAAACTGTTCCATACAGCTTGAATATCCTGTGAGATGTGAACAGATACTTCTATAAATAAAGGAAACAAATAAATAAAGAAGGTTAGGCTTCCACATGCAAATAAGTTTGGAAAATGCAGAGTTAATCACTATTTTAAAACTTTATTTACTGCAAAAATTCTCAGAGCCTTTACATGATAATATGCACGATGTATTTTTAAGGGCAGCAGATATATTATGTGTGATTTCCCCAATTTCTTTTTTACCATGGAACCTTTCTTTGAGGAAAATCCTACTACTATTTATATCACAGGATATTACATTTCCACAGAGTATAGTTTGGGAAAAGTAGGTCTAATGTTATGAGATGTTCTCAATGGAATTTCAGAGTTGATTTGAGTGAGTTTTCATGTTTTTTTTTTTCAAATGTTTGAAAATAGGGAATAAAAAGAAATAGTTTCAGCTTCTGGCAGCACAACTCTCTTTCTACAAAGCTAGAAAATAATTTTATTAAATGTCTAGGCTAATAGAAAGTAAGAACAGTCTTCAAGGGAGTCCTCCACTTCTAAAAAATACCATGAGCTAAAACCTGAGCACTGAGTCATAAGCACATGCTCGTGCGTGCACACACACACACACACTCCTAGGAGAAAGGAAGGCAGGGATGCCCTAAAGAAAGAGGCTGATATCAGCACGACACTCAAGAGACTAAGCCTTGACACAGAGGCAATAAGGACAAGCTGAACCTGAGGCTGAATTAAACTGAATTAAATTTCAGACCCAGTGAAGATGGTAAACGGTAGCATATTCTGGCATCTAGCAGAAGCAAAAGTAAATTTTCAAAAAAGAAAAATATCTTCAATATAAGTCTTAGAATCAGCGCAGGTTTGGATAGACCAGTTGTGGGCTCAAATCGGAATCGCTGAACATAAGGAAACAAATAAGCATGAATGAAAGGCAGCAAGGAAAAAAAAAGATTCAGGTCTCCAAGAATTTCATATACAATAATTATAAGAAAAATATTATAAAAATAATTATGTAAGCAACTTTTTTAAAGAAAACATGAAAGAATGGACTTCTACTTCCAGGAAGACAGAGTAGGACGTACTTTTCCTTATTATTTTCACGAAGCACAACTAAAACCCCAAGCCGTTATAAAACAAACATAAGAAGCCTATAAAAGGTAGGGAAAAGAAAGCAAACCAGCTAAAAATCACAGGACCCAAGAAACAATAAGCCCCATGTGGTTTTTTTTGCTTCATTTATTCCAGGCTTTGAGCTAACGAATCCAGCAACCCAAAAACACCAGTGGGTACAGAGAAGAAAAAAGTTTCAACAAAAGTTTGCTTTCTGTAGCCAATAGACCAGTAAAGGAGCAACCTATCAAGACAGAAAACTTCTAGATGATCACTACCGTATCCCTGCCAAACACCATAGGAAAACAGTGTGGCCTCATACCCAACCACACCAACAAAGGACAAGTAGGGAACCTAGACTTCTACCTTCCAGTGCTTTTATGAGTGCGCCAAACACTCCTTCCAGAGTGATGTTAGAGATGACCAAGTATGGAAACAGGCTTTCATCCCCATTAGCCAATAATTTCCTTACCCATGGTACTAGTGGAAACCACATATCATCTTAGACTTCTATCCTCACCCAGCAGTATCAAGATGCCATCCTGAATCCCCACTGAAATGGTGTCAGAATAGGCCTAGTGGAGAATTAAGATTTTTTCACTGTCACAGTGGTGATGGGGCCACAGCCACTGTGGTGTTAGTGGAGATCATGTGAGGAGCCAGAACTACCACTCACTCCTAGCGGTAATGAGAAGCTTCACTATTGGTGTCAAAGGAAACTGAGAGGGAAACCTGGACTTTTATTTCTACATGTTATTAACAAATAAGCATCCCTCCCTTTCCCTACTGGAGTAGTATTAGAGAGGAAAAATTACATCTTACTTATATGGGAGAAACAAGTAGAATGACAGCAGATTTCTTATGAGAAATCATAGAAGCCAGAAGAAAGTAGCACAATGTTTTTTCGATTGCTGAAAGGAACTGTCAACTGAGAATCCTAACTAGCAAAAACATACTTCAGTAATGGAGAGAAAATCAAGACATTCTTAAATGAAGGAAATGAAGAAAAATTAAGAAAATCTGTTGCCAGCAGACCTACCCCATATGAAAAGCTAATTAAAATTCACTGTGGATGGGCACGGTGGTTCATGCCTATAATCCCAGCATTTTGTGAGGCCGAGGTGGGTAGATCACCTGAGGTCAAGAGTTCGAGACCAGTCTGGCCAACATGGCAAAACCCCATCTCTACTAAAAATACAAAAATTAGCCAGGTGTGGTGGCACATGCCTGTAGTCCCAGCTACTCAGGAGACTGAGGTAGGAGAATCCTTTGAACCCAGGAGGCAGAGATTGCAGGGAGCTGAGACTGCGCCACTGCACTCCAGCCTGGGTGACAGAGCAAGATACCATCTCAAAAAAAAAAAATTTTTTTTTTAATTCACTGAACAGAAAGAAGACAGTAAAAGAAGGAAACTTGAAATATCAGAAAGGAAGAAAGAACACAGTTGGCAAAAAATATGGATAAATACTATTGACTTTCTTTCTCCTAAGTTTTTAAAAGTTATATTTCACAAAAAATAATATATGGTGTCATTCTAAATGTATATATAGAAAACATTTAAAACAATTATAAATAGAGTGGGGTAAAAGGACATAAAAGGAAGTAATTTTCTATATTTCATTTAAACTGGTAAAATTATGACACCAATAGACAGTGACAATTCTGTATATAAAATGTAATACTTAGAGCAACCACTAAAAAAGTTATATAAAAAGATATGCTCAAAAGCTCTACAGAAACATCAAAATGGAATTATAAGTAATGTTCAAATATCCCATAGGAAGGTGTAAAAAAGAAAGTAGAAAAGTTAAGAGCAGAGAAAACAAATAGAAAACAAAAAATAAGATGACAAACTTAAGTCCTAATTTATGAAAAATGATAGGAAATATAAATGGCCTAAATACATAAATTAGAATAGAGATTAGCAGAGCAAATTTAAATCCACCAAAAGACATAAAAATCTTAAATATCTGTATGCCAAACAAAAAAGCTAAAAAAAAATGTGAAGCAAAAACTGATAGAACTAAAGGAGAAATGTATAATCCTCAATTATAGTAGAAGACTCCAACACAGCTCTCAACACTTAATAAGACAATTAGATAGAAATCAGCAAGAACATAAAAGAACTCAACATTAGCATCCAACACAACCTAATTGGTATTTATAGAATATTCCACCCACCAACAACTGAATACACATTACTTTCAAGTTTCCACAGAACATATACAAAGTAGACAATATCTGGGTCATAAAAATACCTTAAAAATTTTAAAATAATAATATTGAAACTTATACACTGTGTTCTCCAACCACAACATAATCAACCTAGAAATTAATAACAAAAAAATAAGAAAATCTCCAAACACTTGGAAACCCAACAATACATTTTTAAATAGGCTGTATGTCAAAGAAGATGTCTCAAGGAATTTTTTAAAAAATATACATTGACTGAATGAAAATAAACATAAAATACTTCAAAATTTGTTGGACATGACTAAAACAGTGAAGAAAGGGAAATTAATAGCTCTGAATACATAGAATGGAAAAGAAAAAAACATGTAAGGTCCCACCTCAAAAACCTAGATAAACAGAAAACAAAATAAACCCAAGGCAAGCAGAAGGAAGAAGGTGATAAAGATAAGAGCAGGAATCACTGAAGTAAAACAGAAAACCATTAGAAAATGTAAATAAATCAACGAGCTTGTTCCTTGAAAAGATCAATAAAATTGACAAATCTGTAGCAAAACTGACAAATAAAAAAAGAGAAAAGATACAACCTTATGTTTATACAGAAACCTGTACATATATGTTATTAGCATATTTATTTGTGATAACCAAACCTGGAATCAGTCCAGATATTCAGCAACAGGTGAATGGTTAAAAAAAACTGTGGTATATCCATTCATGCAATACTCCTTGGCAGTGAAAAGGAATGAACTACTGATACACAGCAACCTGGATGAATTTCCAGCAAATTATGAAGTGAAAAGGTCAATCTCACATGTTATGGAATATATGATTCCATTTATGTAGCATTCTTGAAAGTGACAAAAATATTGATTTCCAGGAGTCAAAGCCAGGAGGACATGGTAGGGAACTGGTTGTGGCTATAAAAAGGTAACATGAGGGAACCTTGTGATGATGGAAATGTTCTATATATTAGTTGCATCAATGTCAATATCCTG
Source organism: Macaca mulatta (assembly GCF_049350105.2). Taxonomy (NCBI): domain Eukaryota; kingdom Metazoa; phylum Chordata; class Mammalia; order Primates; family Cercopithecidae; genus Macaca; species Macaca mulatta. The sequence goes on from NC_133409.1 coordinate 114,437,387, forward strand.
GGTATAATATTGTCCCATAGTTTGGCAAGGTATTATCATTGTATAATATCTTGTATTATTTCTTACAACTGCATGTGAATCTATAATTGTCAAAAAATGACAATTTAATTAAAGCATATAGTAAATAGGTAAAAGAATAAAATTAAAAAAGACTACAAAAATGGTCAAAAATATTTTATTTTATTTTATTTTCTTCAACTTCTATTTTAAGTTCAGAGATATATGTGCAGGATGTGCAGGGCTTTACATATTCCTGGGGCCAGAGTATGTAAAACTCCTGGGTCTCCACGTGTGCCTGAGTGACTGCTCTGCAGAGACTCCACACAAGTCTGTGTATCAGATCCAAGGCCCTGGTGATGTGGGCTCACGATGTCATCTCCGGATCCATGGGTCACAAAGGTCTGTGGGAGATGTGTGGTTTCCCAGGCGGGTCACACAATCACTCACCGCTTCCCTTGGCTGGGGGTGGGGGTTCATTTGGCTCTGTGTGGCTACCAGGTAGGCCAACCTCCACCAACCCCGCTCCTGCTTTCCTTGGTTCTGTGTAGGTCAAGTTGTTTGCTTAGTCAGTCCCAATGTGAGAACCTAGATATTTCAGTTGAAGGTGCTGAATTCACTGATCCCTTTTCATTCCTCTCTATGAGTGCTGCAGACCACAGCTGCTTCTGATCAGTCATCTTGTTTGTCCAAAAAATATATTTAAATTAGATGAGGCCAACTGGTGGCTCACACTTGTAATCACAGCACTTTGAGAGGCCAAGGCAGGCAGATCGCTTGAGCCCAGGAGTTTGAGACCAGCCTGAGAAACATGGTGAAACCTTCTCTCTATAAAAAACACAAAAATTAGCTGGGCATGGTGGTACATGCCCATGTTTCAGCTACTCAGGAAGCTAAGGATTACTTGAGCCTGGGAGGTTGAGGATGCAGTGAGCCAAGATCATGCCACTGCACTGCAACTTGGGTGACAGAGCGAGTTCCTGTCTCAAAAGAAATCAAATCAAATTAAATTGGAAGTTTTAACATCTTTTGCTTCCTCTTTAATCACCGAAATTCCTCTATCTAAGGAATAAGACACAAAAATTGCTGCTCTAACTTTGTCTAGGGGGAGAAAAAGGCCAAGAAGCTAAGCTACCTCTCTACCGAAACTCACAGAACTGGCTCTCCTCCTTATAGTTCTAGTGCAGACAATTGTTGCAAATCTAACAGCAAAAGGCTTCTGCCAGTCCTCTCGGTACTAATCCTTTAAGTTCAGTTTTTGATAAATTATGTCAATTGGAATCGGTCTAAATAGCTTCCTAGGGTTGCTGGCAACATGTGGGACTTCTTACACCTCTTGCAGTCTGGAGCCACAAAGAACAATTTCTAAAAAATCTTTAGTATGCTCTCTAGGATTAGGAGGAATCCGAAAATTCCCAGATCTGCGATGCCATCAGCAGCAGAGGTAATTTACTAGGAAAACAAGCTCAAGCCGCAGAGGCAAAGGTTGATTTTCAGGTTGGCTTCCTTACCTGTCATCTTCCTCTTGACGCGCAAACATTTTTAAATGTCCAAGGGGTGATTCAGCAAGTTACAAAGACAAGAAGCCCTAGGGAGGAAAATATAGTTTTCTTCACAACCTGGTCAACCTTCTCTATTACATATTTCCTTTAAGCACAGTAATCGCTTTTGTTTTCACATTACCAACTCCCCTCATTGCTCCTTCCTATATCTTTTTAAATCAAGTCTCTAGAATTTTACAAATGAAAACCTAACCAAATCCCCTATTGTTACTGTTATGAGTGACACCTGTCATACATTGGAGCCAACATCCCCTCTTTTCTCTGGTGCAGCAGACAGACATTTGATGTCAAATACAACAGGATAAAATGGAAAGTACATGGAAGAAGAAACATATATGTTGTTCCTAGCTGACACTACAATGTAAAAAGGTAGGGACTGAATCACTTGATTGTCTTAATTATACTCACGTTTTTCCAGATAGCACTTGGCACAGGCTTCAATATGTTATGCAGAGAAGTTTAAAATTTAAGTTCGTGGGGTAAAATCATATGGTTTAGAATGCTTTGCTTTCAGAATAGAAGTGTCTATATATAAAGCAACCTCTTTTTTTCCAAAAGAAACACTATGAAAAGAAGAGAGCATCTTTTATTTTTTTTAACATTTCAGTAGCATATTAGCAAGCAAAGTAGAAGTGAGTTTTATCAGATAAATAATAAATAACTTTTGTTTGGATTAGAACCTCTTGAAAATGCCCTCACTAGAAGTCAGTAGTTTCTGTTTGGGTGTAGTCTCTTGTGGAAAGTTTAATATTTGTTCAAGGAGTCACCAAAGAACATTAACAGGTCCAGGACTCATTAGTTGTGTAACCATATATTAGCTATGTAATCAGCCCCATGACTGGGCAAATCACTTTTCCTCTCTATTGCAATTTCCAATTGAGTAATACCTGTCCCTACCTACTTCTTGAGGATTATGATCAAACAGGCTCTATTTTATATTGCTAATACTGAATTTCACATTCCATTCCATTCCATTCTAATCCACTCCACAATATGAAGTAATTAGTTTATGACCCAACTCAAAATGCTATGAGAAAAAAATGCTTATTTCTTAAGCTCAGTGTTTGATAAATTATGTCTACTTGAAATAAAATCATGGTAGTAAAGGTTTCAATTAGAAATAATCTCTTCAACTCTAAACAGATTGCAAGGAAATGTGATATGTGGGCAGAATGTGCAGAGATAAATGACTAATGGGGGAAAAGTCATTTATCAGTTGATTCCTAGGAACTTGGATTTAGAAAATACCTTAAAGAACATTTGGTCCAATGAAAGAATTTGTCTCCAGCAGCCAGAATACATGGTTTTCTCATGGGTTAATGAATACTTCATTTGATTAGTCTAAGACTGTGTTAGGCAGTTCTTTCATCCCTGGACAGCTTTCTTAGAATTGTCTTTTTTTTTTTTTTTTTTTTTCTGGTGAAGCAGTTTCCTTACTTCTAATTAACAAACTTAGATCTTAATTCTGCCTTTGGTGTAAGGCAGAAACAATCTTCTCCCTTTCCCGCCTGATAGCCCTGCCCAGTATTTGTAGACAGTCAGTCTGGCTTCCCTAGTCTTCTTGGTTGCCAGTTAAATAACCCTTATGTGAAAGTGCTGGCATATCCAGTCTGTTTATAACAAAATCAACCTAACCATAATATGCTGCTTTGAAAATACCCCACCAAGAGTCAGAATACAATTTCAGGAAAACCATATTATTGGGTGTCTGAAAGTTTGGAGTTGGGTGTTGGCCCTAACACTTTCTAAATGTGTAACCTTGGGGAAGTCCTCTAACATCTAGCTGCTTGTACTACCCTTGTAATGTTTTGTTATTGTGTTAGTCCATTTCATACTGCTCTGAAGAAATACTTGAGACTGGGTAATTTATAAAGAAAAAGAGGTTTAATGGACACACAGTTCCACATGGCTGGAGAGGCCTCAAAATCATGGCAGAAGGTAAAGGAGGAGCAAAGGTATGTCTTACATAGTGGCAGGCAAGAGAGCATGCGCAGGGGATCTGCCCTTTGTAAACCATCAGATGTCATGAGACTTATTCACTATCATGAGAACAGCACAGGAAAAAAACAACTCCCATGATTCAGTTACCTCCCACCGTGGGGATTATGAGAGCTACAATTCAAGATGAGATTTGGGTGTGGACACAGCCAAGCCATTTCAGTTATCAAAGTTAAGCTAATTTTATCAAATGAGTTGGCTAGTATTCCCTTTTTTCTATAATCTGGAGGGATTTGTGTAAGAAGTGTGTTTTAACTGACAAAGAAAGTAAAGTTCCATAAAGCAACAAATAGCATTTTAATAAGTTTCTGATAAGAGAAGATCTCTTTCTAACTCACATTTATTCTGATATTAATTAAGAATTATAAATTGTATCTCTATTCTAGTTTGAGTATTATAAGACCTTTTTAGGCACAGGGAAATTACAAGATACTTATCTGGGAATTTCAATGAAAAGAGCTAAGCTGTAAGAACAGAGTTTTCCAGCACTTCTAACCATCATCCAATTTCAGGTAATTGGATATGCACACATATACATAAAAATGCAACAAAAATTATATAATATATACTTTTGCAATGCGCAATGATATTTTGGATTCTAGTCTGGTCTATATCTTTGTAGAAACATTCTGGTTGTGACTGACATAGTTGATTTCATGTCCCATTAATGTGTCACCAAATATAGCTTTAAAACTCTACTTTAAGGGTCTTGGGATTTGCTTCAGACCATGATATTAATTCTCTATATGACCCAAGTTATTTAATTCCTCCATGTCTCAATTTCCTATAAAATTCCACTAAGCTTATATTTTTACTGAAAGTATAATATGATACACATGTGTTAAGATTATTTTGAAGAAGACAAAAAAAACTTTTAAAAGTAAAAAGGTTGAATTCAGGGATTATTATCAGAGTCATAACTGCTCCAGCAACCAAACTTTATATCATAATACAGAAGTGTGGAGTTGGGAAGCAATTTTACATAATGAGTTTTAAGGTTTATGTAAAACATGCAACTACCATATGAACCAGCAATTGAACTCTTGGGCATTTATTTCAGAGAAATAAAAACTTCTGTTCACATACAAACCTGTATGTGAATGTTCATAAAAGCTTTATTTGTCATAGCCTAAAACTGGATCGGCCCAGATGTCCTTCAATAGGTGAATGGTTAAACAAATTGATACATCTATACCATGGGATTACTTAGCAATAAAAAGGAACTATTAATACATGTAGCCACTAAGATGAATCTCCAGAGAGTAATGTTGAGTTATGTTTTTAAAGCCAATCTCCAAAAGTTACATACTGTAGGCTTCCATTTATGTAATATTTTTGAAATGACAAAAATTTAGAAATGGAGGAGAGATGAGCTGTTGCCAAGGGTTAGGATCAGGGCAGGGCTGGAGGAATGGAGTGAGTGTGGTTATAAAAAGGAGACAGGACAGGTGCTTTTGGTGATGGAGCTGTTGTGTACTGTGACTCTGATGGTTAGTACAAGAGTCTTCACATTTGATAAACTTGAATAGAACTAAACACACACGTGCATCAACATGAGTATACAAAAAACTGGGGAAACTTGAATAAGACAGGTGGGTTGATTCAATGTCAATAATCTGCTTGTGTTATTGGACTATAGCACTGACAGATGCTACCAATGGTGGAAACTGCATGAAGGATATATGGGAGCTCCGTGTATTATTGCTTACAACTAGATGTGAATCTATAATTATCTCAATAAAAACTCAATTAAAAATAGATATTCAGAAGTTGTAGTACTCTCCTATATACATACTGTCCTCTGCGTGTGTGTGTGCGCGCACACACACATACACACACAAACAAAACCTCTTCAGATCGGGGACACACTCCCCAGATGATCTCTCTAAAGACCCAAGGTTAAGAATTCCTGTCTCTCCTTATGCGACCTCCACCTCAACCCTTGTAGACATGGTGGCCTGCTCCCTGCTTCACTCTTCCCTTGACTGGGAACATTCCATGGTTTTTGCCCACCAAATCCACAAGTTACTCATTAATTAAAATAAGCAATCCATTTAAAACATAAGACAATTAGAGAGCAGTTTGTATTTCAATGTGTTATTGGCAATCAGGAAATCTAGAAATCAATGCAGCCAGGTGTAAGGGACAAAGGTTATTTCTGGTTGGGTACTCAGGAATTGCTTTTCAGGAAAGAGAAAGAATGATAGAGAAGGCTAAGATGTGTGACTAGGACACAGGCAGTGTTGCCAGATTTTGCAGGGTCTTAGGCCCCGGCATGGTGAGCAGGGATTTCATTGTAGGAAGCAGAAGTATTTTAGGAAGATATCTAGAATGGCACAAGAGAGTGTTAAAGATAGTGATATAGTTTGGATGCTGTCCCCACCCAAATCTCAAGTTGAATTGTAGTCTCAGTGTTGTTGGTGGCACCTGGTGGGAGGTGATTGGATCTTGGGAGCAGATTTCTCACAACTGATTTAGTACTATCCTCTTGGTACTGTGCTCAAGATAGTGAGTGACTTCTTGAGCGATCTGGTCATTGAAAAGTATATGCCCTGCCCCGCCTGCACTTGTCTTTGCCATGTGACACATCTGCTTCTGCTTTGCCTTCTGCCATAAGGTCTCCCCAGAAGCAGATGCCTGCCCCATGCTTCCTGTACAGCCTGCAGAGCTGTAAACAAAGTGGCCAATCTGCCAGCTGCTTGTTTTCAGTCTGTGAGATTAGTACAAGAATTGAAAGTGTGAATTTGGAAACTTGTTCCTTCATTACGGATAGTTTGAGAATCATTACTTTACCATAGACATCTATAGGTGAGGTGGTGTGGGCCTGGGAAGTGGTTAATCTAATAGAGAAAAATGAAATCTGATAAAAAATTTAGGCATGAGATTTGAACAAGTGCTAAAAATTTGAAGTGGGATATGGCACCATAAGCTATTACCAAAATACTGAAAGAAAAAAAGGATAAACCTTATTAATGGGAAAACATTTTCCCCACAACTACTATAGAAATTTCTGAGAAGAAAACCATAAGAATTCAATTCTTTTCATTCAAGACAAGGCTGCTATTATTTTTCAAGAGAGCATTAACTGAACAAGAAGTTTTTCAAATAAACACTCAGTGAGGGCGGGAACAGGCATAACTGATTTTTTTCAGTCTTTTATATTTCAAAAAAGCTATTAAAAGATTTGGATGCTTGAAGTATTACATAAATTATCCTATTATTGTAGCAATGAAAGGATTTCACACCCATTCATTTATTTCTGAGTTGATTTCCCTCCGTGAAAATCCTTTGTTTTTTTAAAAATATTTGTCACACTGCAAACATAATTCACAATAATCAAGCAATATACTGAGAAGGTAAGATTTTAAGTGCCTTATTAGGAGGGAGAGAAAAGCTGACCTCACATAGCTACTTAACAATCCACTTCTTTTCACATTGTATTTGCCAGCCACCTAAAATTAATTGTCCTTAGAAACTTGTAAGAGAAAGGTAATTTCACTGAACAATTTGTGTCTCTTATACCAAATAGCCTATTTGCTAGGGAGAATGGATGAACAACTTGTTGGTTTCATGTCACTTGCAGACTCTGCAACTTAAAGGAAAAGCCAACAGCACAGTGTTCTGGAATGTCCTGACACAAAGAAATATACATGATTAAATCCTAGGATATGTACAGAGATGATACTTTGAGGTGTTATCCTTCTATTGAAAAAAGTCTTTTCTGTATCTGCCTCTTCCCACTGTTCCCTCCCCATTTAGGTCCTTGTTGAGTGCCTCAGGGGAGGGCAGAAATGACCTCTCCAGCAGAAAACCCAGCTTTAGTTCCCAAAAACCTAAAAGGAGAGGACTGAGCAGGCATACATATGAAGGAAGATGGACTTCTCTAAGACCAAGAGAGGATTCCTCAAGGTTGGAAGGAGTAGAAAAAAAAGAGCAGGATTCCCAAGAACCAAAGAGATAGTCAGATGGTCATATCCCAGAGAGGTCAGCGGTATTGTATCCCTGGGAAGGCGGGACCATAGACAGGCCGGGGAAGGATGTCTATGCCCTAAAAATGACACCACACAGCAAAAAGTGGGACGTGAGGGACCATGGGCACCAGAACTCTAAACACCTCAATGGCAATATGGAGGCCAGCAACCATTCTCCCTCCCCCTACTTCAATTTATTGAAACAGAGTAGGGTCTTGGAATTATGGAACCACACCAAGATGGTCATGTGGGGATGGAACTTTAAGAGACAGCTAACATTCTGCCCACTCTTAACAAACTAGGAGCTCAAAATCAAAAACTAAGTTGAGTTATAGAATAGAAAGTCACAGTACTTACCCACCTGAGCTGATGGACTGAAATTCATCCTGCCACAAATACACACACACACATGCACATACACACACAGAACATATGTATAGACACTGTTTAAGATTGGTGCCACTTCAAGTGGACCTAATAGACATCTACATGTCTAAAACCCCAAAACCAATGGCAACGAAAGCCAAAATTGACAAATGGGATCTAATTAAACTAAACAGCTTCTGCACAGCAAAGAAACTATCATCAGAGTGAACAGGCAACCTACAGAATGAGAGAAAATTTTTACAATCTACCCGTCTGACAAAGGGCTAATATCCAGAATCTACAAAGAACTCAAACAAATTTACAAGAAAAAAACAAACAACCCTGTCAAAAAGTGGGCAAAGGATATAAACAGATACGTCTCAAAAGAAGACAGTTATGCAGCCAATAGACACATGAAAAAATGCTCGTCATCACTGGCCATCAGAGAAACGCAAATCAAAACCACAATGAGATACCATCTCACACCAGTTAGAATGGCGATCATTAAAAAGTCAGGAAACAACAGGTGTTGGAGAGGATGTGGAGAAATAGGAACACTTTTACACTGTTGGTGGGACTAAACTAGTTAAACCATTATAGAAGACAGTGTGGCGATTCCTCAAGGATCTAAAACTAGAAATACCATTTGACCCAGCCATGCCATTGCTGAGTGTATACCCAATGGATTATAAATCATGCTACTATAAAGACACATACACACATACATTTATTGTGGCACTATTCACAATAGCAAAGACTTGGAACCAACCCAAATGTCCATTAATGATAGACTAGATTAAGAAAAGGTGGCACATATACACCATGGACTACTATGCAGCCATAAAAAAGGATGAGTTCATGTCCTTTGTAGGGACATGGATGCAGCTGGAAGCCATCATTCTGAGCAAACTATTGCAAGGACAGAAAACAAAACACTCCATGTTCTTACTCATAGGTGGGAATTGAACAATGAGATCACTTGGACACAGGGTGGGGAACATCACACACCAGGGCCTATCGTGGGGTGTGGCGGGAGAGGGATAGCATTAGGAGATATACCTAATGTAAATGACGAGTTAACAGGTGCAGCACACCAACATGGCACATGTATACATATGTAACAAACCTGCGTGTTGTGTACATGTACCCTAGAACTTAAAGTATAATTTAAAAAAAAAAAACCATCAACAAACTAGGAATGAAAAGGAAATTCATAAAAAAAAATTGGTGCCACTTGATAGACTATTATTTTTCATCTTGTACTATGTGACAGCTGCAATATTCTATGTCATTAGAAATTTCCAAATTCATACTGTCTTAAAATGATTTGCATTAAAGGCAAAGCATTGTGTGTATTGTATGTATATAGGAAAACAGGTACAAAGGAGAGAAGCATTTCTTCATTATGCTGGCCTAGTAAATTCTTGTTTGCAAATATCACTGGAACCAGAATAGTTAGATGTGACCTACCAGATTTGCCTGAGTCTCACATTTACCAATGGCAGGCTTTCTCCACCATCACATTTTAGTCCTAAAGAAATGTCTTTCCAAGTTGATCTAGGATGGCATAGCAAATTTTTTTCATTTACTTCATACCTGTCCAAATAAGCCTGAAAAAGTGTTATCTTCTTCTACAATATTATAGTATCCCCAACACAAAGACACATTTAGAAACCCTAAACGGATAAGTCAAAGTGTAGATAACAAAAATTAACAAAAGAAGAATGGAAAACTATTAGAGACCTAACTTGCTTTCTTCTAGACTTTTGACTTCATTTTCTGGGGAGTGGTCTTAATCCAAGAGACAAAACCAGGGGATAAACAAAAATTGTACACAAAATCTTCAATTTTAAATGAAGCTGTCCAACTCAAAACAGTCCTAATGAGAATCAGCAAACCCAATCAATTCCTATTAGAAAATATGCTAAAAGAAACTAAATCAGTCAGTGCCTGTGAGGTGAGAAACAAGAGCAAACTGAAAAGCACCTCAAGTTTAAATATGAAGCAATTAAGAGAAAGAGACACAGCTAAATCTATCACAGTAAGGCTACAGTCTATTAGCTTGTTTCTTAAAACTTGAAAGCGAAGTCAGAAACAAAAATCCTATTTAAATTCTTAAGTGGCATAATCAGAATGGGGCAAATGGTCTCCGTAATATAGCTGTTCATGTAAATGGATCAAGTGTCTGTCAAGAGTTGGGATTCAGGGATGCGAGCAGAAATCTCTACAGACATACACACACACATACCCATATACATACACACACACACACACACACACACACACACACCACCCCACCCCACTCCCATTTCCATGCTAAAACACACCCCCTCCCACCTTGCAAAGTGTAGCATTTGCTCCTGAGGAGTACTTCCTCTGAACAAAAGGATTACATTCAGAAAACCCTGCATAAGGCAGAAAACTCCTCTGGAGGGATGAACATGACTAGCCTTTGCTGCAACCTGCAGGAATACGATTGCCGAGCAAGTAACAGGTAGTGCTCTGACTGGGGAAAACGACATGGTGTTCAGCAAGGGAACCCTGTTCGGAGCACCGCCATGAGCATTGCTGGACTTTCAAAAGTAAGGTGCCTGATTAAGGGGAGTTGAAAGGAGAGGTGAGAGCCACCAAGGCCCTCACTATTCAAGAAATTCACTTCGGGGAAAAGGTTATGCAGTATTAAGGGCACAGGTTTTGGAATCAAAAGATCTAGGTTACAACCCTAGTCCTTTTCTTTACAAATAGTGTTAATCTTCCCAAATGCAAATTAGAATATAAATAATCATATGGTTTTAAGAACTCAAAGGGTAACGGTTAGAATCTATTGAGCACTTTCTATGCACCAGTTACTCCATCTGGATTACATCAATGTTTCTGAAATTTTAATGTACACACAAGTCACTGAGGCATCTTATCAAAATGCAGATGAGGTCAGACGCGGTAGCACACGCCTGTCATCCCAGAACTTTAAGAGGCCATGGCAGGTGGATCATTTGAGGCCAGGAGTTTAAGACCAACCTGGCCAACAAGGTGAAATACAAAAATTAACTGAGCGTGGTGGTGCACGCCTATAATCCCAGCAACCCCAGTGGCTGATGCAAGAGAATCGCTTAAACCCACGAGGCAGAGGTTGCAGTGAGCCAAGATCGCACCACTGCACTCCAGCCGGGGCGACAGAGCGAGACTCTGTCTCAAAAAAAAAAAAAAAACTTGCAGATGAATCAATAGGTCTTGGGTGGGGCCTGAGCTTCTGCATTTCTAACAAGCTGCCAGGTGGCTGCTGTTGGTGGTGATGGTTTACAGATCATAGTTTGAGTAGCAAGGGTTTATATCACTGAATCCTCACACCACACTTAGGAAGGCAAACTATTATTATCTATGCAAAGCCCACTCTAGATGGGCTGGGGGAAAAGCACAAATGCTGTCATAGTGCTGGGATTTTTTTTAAAAAAAAGACAGAAGGGAAGAAAGAAAGAAAGTAAAGCATTAGCTGGCTCGTGTATGGCTTCTCCTTATTATTCAAGGTATAGATCTGAAGGCCAGCAGCCTCAGCATCACCTGGGAGCTTGTTAGAATGCACACTCTCAGGCTTCAGGCTGGACCCACTGACTCCACATCTGAATTTTAGCAAGATCCCAGGGGATTCATGGGCATAATAAAGTGTAAGAGGCAATGGATTAAAGGGTTAGATGCAATTTTTTAATCGGTATGCCTATTACTACTGAGAATTTTTCTTGTATAAAATTAAATTTCATATAAAAATTATAATTTTAAGTAACAAAGGAAAACTATGAAATGAATTCCCTCCCCCTACATACACACATAGTAACAAGTGGAAAGAGTCTTCCTAATCACACCCTTTTTGTCAGAATGGCTCCAAACACTCTTGCTAAGATCTAACACTTTTGATTTAAGAAAATCCTAACCAAAAGTAAAAACTAAACAAACACTTTCAAGATAACTGCATATTCTATACGTTGTGAAGCACATGAAAAGTTGTAAACAAATTCTACTCCATTCATGGCTCTTGAAATTCAACGCTGGGCGTTACATATATTCTATTCAACAGATCTGCAAGGTTATATGTGCTTCTCCCATAAAGGATGTTAGGGAAACATTAGGAAGCTCAGATTCCACGTTCAAGATGTCTATTTTATCTAAGAGGTGGTACAATTCTAGAGGAATTCTATCAGAGGTAAAGAACTACCACAGAGGAAAAGAAAAGGGACTAATCAAACATCAGTCGAGGAAAGACATCTGTACTGCTTATTTGTGAGGTTTAGAAACTACCACAGGAAGAGCAATTTCTTAGCAAAATGGCAGTGGACTGTCACCTACACACAGTCTTGGGATTGGTTGGGCTTAACTGAGGAGGCCCTTGCAGGATTCTGTCCAAAGTGCTCTCTAGGGAAGGAGAAAGGGAATGCCAGTCAGAGACGAAAGGTACAGAACAGTGAGCTGTGTTGTCCTGTCTCTCACACACAAAGAAGAGTCTATGGATATTAATCCCACTGTTATTCTCAACAGATGGGACTCAATCAGTACATTTACATTTCCTAAAGACAGGAAGGGCTGAGATTCAGACCAGACTAGAGAAGAGACTTTTCAGTAATTACACATGAGCAAAGCATCCTCCCGAATCTTGGCTCACCACTTACTTGCTGATGATTGCCAGCAAGTTACTTAACCTGCATGTACCTCAGTTTCCTCACCTGAAAAATACAGATGATAATGGGACCTACTTCACAGACATTTTATACAGACTGAGTTAATATTTCTAAAGCACCTGGGTCAGGTGGTTTAGAGAGAAAGGCTGGAGTCTGCTTGTGGCAGCTCTTGAATGACTTGCTTTGGGCTGGATCTTAAAAACAACAAAACTGCATGTTCTGCACATGTATCCCAGAACTTAAAGTATAAAAAAAAAAAAAAAAAAAAGAGGAAGACATTGAAGGCTCTGGATGGCATAAAAGTCAAAGTAACACAGAATATCTTTCCAGATATGACAATGCAAGACTTTTCTTCTTTATCCTTACATCTAAATCCACTCATACATATCTTGAAAAAATGCTCATTGTCCTCCTTTACCATATTTTTTCATTTCAGTTTTTATTCATCTTTTTATTTTTATAATTGTTTTAAAATTTCTAGAGAGTTTACATTCATATTGCTTTAATAATTGTATTGCTATCATCACTAAGCCAAACTATAAATATAGTTTGTAGTCTGAAAATGTAGACCATGAAAAAGGACATTCTTTTTCCCATCCTAATTGCTATCAAGAAAAATAACTGTTTAAAGCAAGCAAGACTTAATGTATTATATACCCATTATCAGCAAAATATTAGACTCATTGAATTCATAATTTATAAATGTAAGAATAAAGAGCCCCAGGGGTATGTTCCAAATGAGGCTAGGTTCAGGAATACAGAATTAATCATCCCACCTAGTGTTAAAACATCAGATTTATTATATTTAATTAAGTAACTCAATGATCTCTATCTCTCCAACTCTAAGTTGTCTTTATACCAAGTATGGAAATACAGATATTAGCAGTCAAGGAAAGCATGCAATCTTCAATAGGATCATTTTCCTTATGAATAATTTTTGTCCTATCTAATTTTTTTTCAACCAAGTACTGCTTGCCTGGTTCCCGCCTCACAGTCTCATCTCTGAGTCCAGTGATAGTGGGGAGGGGACATTTTCTTAGAGGCTCCACCCACTCCATCAACAGGGCCTCTCCTGTATGCAGCCCATATTTAGTGTAAGCCCCCACTCAGTCCCCACACATGCTCAAGGGCGACTGAGATACACAAAAGCTTCTCCTATTCCTCCCTCAGGTGGACAATTTCGATAAGCATCCTATTAAACATGCTGGCAAAAAGGTACTGGTGGCATCAAGCCTCAGACACCCACAGCAGGCCTGGGTAGTCCCTCCTTTCCCTTTTCACTTCCAACCTCACCTCCCACATAAACTACCTGATCACAAGTCTTTTCCTTCCTTCCTTCCTTCCTTCCTTCCTTCCTTCCTTCCTTCCCTTTCTTTCCTTGTCATTCTCTCTGATGTTCTTTCTTTCTCTCTTGCTCAGTCTTTTGTGCATGCACATATCATGTCAGGCTCTACTTTTGGGGGCTGTCTGGCTACAATAGCCTGAAAGCACAAATCTAACACTGTACAGAGAAATAGTCATTTTGGCAAATTAAAGTGATGTCAAATATTTATACAAATCCATATCTATGGTCTATATTATAGAAGGGACAATCATTAAAGAAAATGAGTAGTGTTATATAAATATTCCCAATGGTAGTTTGACTTTATTTCATTCTTTTATTATTTTAAACACTATTTGGGAAAGCTTTGAATGTATACAACAGTCATTTTGTCACTGCCATTGATATTTCCCCAGATCCTGGTTGACAATCCTATATTAAATCCAGGAATGTGCTAAATTGGGAGATAAGGCAGAAGGTAGAGCTTATACCAGATATAATGACTATTGTAGCCTTTGTTTTAAATTGGGACATGTCAAAGATGACTTTTTAATGAAGATTCACTGATTATGAAGCAGTACCTTATTATCTTGGCAAAGTGATTTTATACAAAAATATCTTTATTAATAAAGAGAATGTGTTCAATACAGCTTTTTGAAAGCATCAGTACCACAGATAGAAATAATACAGAAATAAGGCATATGAATGAGGTCCAAGGTAACAGAACCATGATCTTTGTGTGAGAAAAATATTAAATAGGAAGGCATATAATCTTAAATATACTCAAAATATAAAATGCATCTGGAAACTCAGAAAACTCTATCTGAAAAATACAAAGAAGCATCTGGAAACTCTGGATCCAAGGCAGAGAAAGGAAGGAATTGCATAAAATTCAGGGCCTTCTGTGATGTTCTATATTGAGGAAAAGTAGGGAATAAAGGGACATAAAAAGCTCTGTCTTTAGTAGTTTGGGGAAATGTGTGTGGGGAGAACCAGGCACAACTAGCTGCAGTCCGTACCATGATTTCCCCCATACTGTAGATGAGGAAACTGAGGCTCAAAATAACTTTCTCATGTTTCCAAAGCTCCAAGTGGCAGAGCAGCTGAGCCCTGGACTCATATGCTGTGTCATTTGCTCTGTTTTAACCAGGGCTGTCTCCACAGTGCCTAGCATGGCACCTGCTACATATGATGATCAATAAGTGTTTGTTTGGAATAAATGATTGAATGAAGGAATGATTAAGAAAAGGACAACATGAGCACCTTTCCAGTCTTCCCTGAGGCATCAGGAGGCTACCCACACAAAAATAGTTTCACTGCTGATAACCACTCAGAGTGAACCTCAAAGCTGGTTCTACTAATATTGTAGTACCAGAGCATCCACTGTAGTATGCACAGGACAAGAAATATCTTACTGATGCCTAAAACGTCTTTAATGAGTATAGGATATTGATCCCAAATTAGAAATTAAATGCTTCAAAAGAAAATGCCTAGTGGAGATAACCATGCATTGAAAGTCGTTGCTATATCATTAATCTAAATGACCGATGACAATGTTTTCCGCTATTGTGTTAATTTGCCAGGGTGCAAGTTGTCAGCAAGTCAGCCTCCATGGGAGTCAGAGCAGTTACCAAATGGGGAAAAGGGAGCAGAAAGAAGAGGTACAAACAACGTGAAGAAACTGCAAAATTGCAAAACATGAAGAAACTGCAAAACTCTGCTTCCATGGAACAGGTTTACCTTAAACTGGGCCAGAGTAAAAAGAATCTGCTCCTAGAGGAATTCTTAAACAAGTATGACTTAGAAGACCCACAGCTCTGTTTGCCAAATTTACGAAAAATCTTCTGTTTTCCTAACACAGTCAATCTCATTATAACCAAGCCCCTTATCTAAAAGTCTCAGACTGAATATGTTAGTTTCCAGCTAGGAAAATAGAACGCTTTCTGGTTATTTCCAACTGAGTGGTAACAAAAGCATTGAAGTAAAATTTTAACAGGGAATTGGTTGCAAACATGCTGAAAGGGCTAAATGAAGAAAACAGGATGGCGGCTGTACCCAGGGCCCAGGAATTCTTCCTCTTTCTGAATCTGCCAGAGCCCCCATGGCAGAATGGGCACTGAGGTGGAGCAGGGACCTAATGCTTGCCACACTCTGACTTTGCTGGGCTCGAGAGTCACAGACTCACTGATCTGAGGGAGCCACCATCAGTGCTGCACGGTGCAGGGACTGCACATGCACTCACACTGCTGCAGAAGCAAAGGGGCTGCTGCCTTCCTTTCGCCTTCTGTTCTCAGGCGCACCTCCTTCTAGCAGTTCATAATCAAAACCCAGTGGGCAGATGAGTCTTAAAAATGAAGTTTTCAAACTTGCTGCCCTGGGAGGACAGGAAAAGCAGATATAGGGCTTACTAGTAACAAACAGCAAGTATAACACCGTATCAAGGTGGCTTCTTCTATGGATTTTACATGTATATGTTGGAGATATACAGTTTTTACAAGGACCTACTCAACTAGTACATTTTTAATCCTTGATATTGTGCTGGTATGTGTCCAAGATGGTGTTGTTTAGGAAATTAGTCAAATATTCTGAATTACAAATCATCACATTACTATCCATGTACTTTATAAGACCTTTTAAAAATTCCTATATCATGAATTGCATTTTCATTTTCAAGGCCTACACATTGCCATTTAATAAAAATAAAGACTCAGCTTTTAAAACATGTAAAAAGTGTTTAGTTCTTTACTTCTTCATTGTTGGTATTTTTGTGGCGTTGATGAGTTTTAAAACGATAGTTCGTTTCTAAGTAGAAAAGATCTCCTTTCTTCCATAGCTGAGGTTCTATAATTGTCCTTTTATTTATAGGAACGACTCCAAAATAGTTCGCCTTTATTGAAGGGTAAGAGAAGAGATTAGGAGATTTAGTATCTTCTTGCTCTTCCAAGATTTAATTTCTGTTCTCATCAAAACTATAAAGTCCTCAAAAGTACAGGTTATGTCCCCATCTTCCTGGCTATTTCACCCCAGCAAACTGGAGGATTGAGGACACTCTGTAATTACTACAGGATAAAAGGATACTTACCGATTGTCTGGTTATTATTACCATTATGAAAGCAACATTTATTAAGTATCTATTTTGTTCATGGAAATAGGTACTGGAGATATAAAGAAATTATATATCTGCCCAAAAGGAAACTACAACTTAATAAGGGAAACTAGACATCTTTAAAGGTAAATAAAAATGTATGTTAAAAAAAAAACAATACTATCTTACTCATAGGATGAGTGACATATATAAAAATGTTAACATAGTACGAAACTAATAAATGTTAGCTTTTTTACTGTTGATGTTACCATTATGTGTCAAGTGAGTTGTGCACAGTAAATGCTACAGAACTTCAGGAAGCATCACATCTTTTACATGTCCCAGTTTAAAACAAAGACTAATCTCACCATGAGTGGGTTAATAAAAGAGAGTGGAAAGGATTTCTGAAGACTTATTGTACAAACTGAGTGCTGAAAAACAGGTAGATATTTCCAATAAGAGGAAGAGTAGGCCAATCTTTTCACTGTTCCACAAACCTCATGTCTTTCTTATGCACATTAAGTAGTTTGCTCTGATTCAAGACTGGCAGAGAAAGAATCAATTCTGAAGATTCACCATAACTCTTTAATAGACAGAGTTACATTTGTGGCAAAAAGGATAGGATTCCGGAAAGATGACATTTTTTAACTTCTACCACCTCCCTATTCTAACCCATTTTTCTTTTCTAAACCTAGCAGCTGCTAAGGCCTGTAGGTGAGGAAGGCCAAGTCCATGTACCTTCCAGGAAAAGATATCAGAGCAAGAAGCCTGAGGGGAGCTTGGCCCACAGAAGTTTCTATCTCTCTCCGTGCTTCAAGGCCTACATAGCTCATGTAAGTGTGCCCGCTCCTGAGGAGTTGGAGGGGAGACAAGCCAGTTGGCTGTCTCCTTTCTGGCCCCAGGGGCTAGAAGTCCTAACTGCAGGGGCTTTCTCACAGTGCAATAGACTAAAACCTACCTGGAACTCCTGTACCAACCCATAGGTGAAGAGACCATCAGTCTTCGCAGCTCTGGGGGTTCTCCCCACTTAAGGTATCCTAGCAACTGGACCGGAGGCCCATTGAGCAGACACGGGAAAATAACAACACATGTAAGGGAGCCCGGAAGTCAGAGAGGAGAAAAAGTGTCTCAGAATTTTCCCTAAAAAGGATGACTCCTAATGATAACTAGCCAACACATTTATGTAACCCCCCGTCAAAACAAAAGAAAAGAAAAAAGCAAAAGATTAAAACATTCAAGATTAAAATATTCAAGGGGAGAATTTAAGGAGAAGAGGGTTCCTATGTAGAAACAAGTTAGTGAACTGAAAATCAAGCAGAAGAAATATCTCACAGCTCAAAGCAAACATATAAAAATACAGAAATAATAAGTGAAAACACAAACAACTTGTAAGATAAATATAGGAGACCAAAAATGCAAATAACATTAATGAAAGAAGACATTTAAGCTAGAAGAGAGGTAAAAATTAATTTTTTTTTATTTATTATTTTTTTTTTTGAGACGGAGTCTGGCTCTGTCGCCCAGGCTGGAGTGCAGTGGCCGGATCTCAGCTCACTGCAAGCTCCGCTTCCCGGGCTTACGCCATTCTCCTGCCTCAGCCTCCCGAGTAGCTGGGACTACAGGCGCTCGCCACGTCGCCCGGCTAGTTTTTTGTATTTTTTTAGTAAAGACGGGGTTTAGTAAAGACGGGGTTAGCCAGGATGGTCTCGATCTCCTGACCTCGTGATCCGCCCATCTCGGCCTCCCAAAGTGCTGGGATTACAGGCTTGAGCCACCGCGCCCGGCCAAAAAAAATTAAATTATTAAAAAATAGAAGATAATAGGAAAAAAGTCACTGAGCTGAAGGGAGAAATTGGTCTTCAGATTATAAGGGATCATCAGGTCCCACACATGCCCAAACAGCCTAAAATAGGGTAAATTTGAAAGTAAGAACATGGCTGAGACCACTTTTTCATTTACAGCTGAGCCCAGAGTAATGCCTTCCACATAGTAAGCACTCAATGAATATTTTTAAATGAATGAAAAATACTTTCTTACAAGCTTTCAGAGAGAAAGAACTAAGTATTTTAAAAGGTAAAATCAGACTGGTATTAATCTCCTCATGCAAAATTGGAAGTTAGATCATGGCAGAACAAAAAGAGAACAAAAACTGTATGCCCCAAAGGTTCCATACACAGTCTTTTCCTGTGAGACAACATTGCCCTATTAGAATGACCGAAAGATAATTGTGCACTTGCTAGTTTTTGAGATCACACATATATCTGAAGAAAAACCTCTAAGAACGATGCTAACCAAGAAGCAAATGTATCAGGACACAGATCTCAGGATAGAAAAGAATGAGGAAGAAAAGAAAAAATAGTGAGAAATTCCCATTCATCGAGCTTATTTCCAGAATACTAAGGTGACTCAATATCAGGACACTATCAACATTATCACTTACACTAACGAATTAAAGGACAAATGTGTCATAGATGCAGAAAAGTTATCTTTGGTAAAATTCAGCAGCTATTTATTTAAAAACTAAGTAAAATTGTTATATGAAAGCAGAAGTAAAATATGCAAACACCATTTACTAATTACCAGCAGTGAATATCATTCAAAACTGTGTAATACTGAACCCATTAAAATTAAAATTAATTAAAATAAATTAATTAAAATCAATAATCAAGAGACAGTGATGCTATTATTGTCATTATTATTCAATAATGTATTGATTTGGGTAAATCCATTACCACCAAAACATTTATAAATGATATATAATATACATTATATATGTAAGTATTGGATTTCTTTTGCCAGTGATATGAGTGTAGACTGAGAAAACATAAAATTCAATAGTTTAAAAAAATGAAAATAATAAAATTAGGTAAAATGGGTAGACTAAAAGTAGTAGGTGTTCTCCATATTAGTAAAAAAAAAACGAGAGATACAAATGGAAGGCAATGCTATTCACGGTAGCAACAAAAACTGTAAAATAAATAAAACAATAAAAGCCCTAGATGAAGAAAACCATAAAAT
Source organism: Macaca mulatta (assembly GCF_049350105.2). Lineage (NCBI taxonomy): Eukaryota > Metazoa > Chordata > Mammalia > Primates > Cercopithecidae > Macaca > Macaca mulatta. Next base: position 114,457,372 of record NC_133409.1, read on the forward strand.
GTTATTATAAACAACATCCAAATAAATGAAAAGACAAGCCATGTTCTTCATTGTCATATAACATGGATGTTTGTTCCCCTAAAATTTATTTATAAATGGAATGATTTCCAATCGGAATCCCAACAGGGCTTTGAGGGTCATGGGTAAAGCAACAGAACTAGGGTGTAATCTCAAGGTCTATATGAAAAATTAAATACCAAAGAACAATCAGGAAAACGCAAAAGAAGAATAGTGAGGGAGCATAAGGGTAGTCTGAAATCAAAACAGACTGGAACGAATCAGTGCTGACAGAGAACTAGACATATCGATCAGTGAAACAAGACAGAAACTCCAGAAATAGATCTCCAAATATATGAGAATCTTATATGTGATAAAGATGGTATTTCAAATAATTGGAGAAGTAGGAGTTAAGGTAATAAATGGTGCTGTCACAACAGGCTATCCTTTTTTTCTGGCCTGAAAGGAATGTTAAGAGCTGGAGTGCAGTGGCACTATCTCAACGTAGTACTAAACTAATAAATGTTAGCTTTTTTACTGTTGATGTTACCATTATGTATCAAGTGAGCTGTGCATGGTAATGCCATAGAACTTCAGGAACATCACATCTTTTACATGTCCCAGTTTAAAACAAAGACTAATCTCACCATGAGTGGATTAATAAAGAGAGTGGAAAGGATTTCTGAAGACTTGTTATACAAACTGCAACCTCTGCCTCCCAGGCTCAAGCAGTTCTCCTGCCTCAGCCTCCCCTGAGTAGCTTGGACTACAGGCACCTCCAGCACGCCCGGCTAATTTTTGTATTTTTAGAGATGGGGTTTCGCCATGTTGCCAGGCTGGTCTCAAACTCCTGACCTGAGGCGATCCGCCTGCCTTGGCCTCCCAAAGTGCTGGGATTATAGGTGTGAGCCACTGCACCCTGCCTGTAATTTTTTAAAATTAGTTAATTTTTTTAATTGACAAATAACTACATAATTAGAATGTACAACATGACATTTTGATATATGTATACACTGTGCAATGGCTAAAGTAAGCTAATTAAGGTATCTATTACCTCACATGCTTTTCTTTTGTGGTGAGAACATTTAAAATCTACTCTGCAATTTTCTTTTTTTTCAACTTTTATTTCAGGTGTACATGTGCAGGTTTGTTCTACAGGTAAATTCAGGTCACAGGGGTTTGTGGTACACATTACTTCATCACCCAGTTACCATGTACTAAGCCTAGTACCCAATTATTATTTTTCCCGAATCTCTCCCTCCTTTCACCCTACACCATCAAGTAGGCCCCAGTGTCTGTTGTTCCCCTCTTTGTGTCCATGTATTCTCATCATTTAGCTCCCATTTATAAGACAGAACATATGGTATTTGATTTTCTCTTCCTGCGTTGAGTTTGCTAAGGACAATGGCCTCCAGCTCCATCCATGTTCCTGCAAAGGGCATGATCTCATTCTTTTTTATGGCTGCCGAGTGTTCCATGGTGTACGTGTACCACATTTTCTTTATCTAATCTATCATTGATGGGTGTTTAGGTTGATTCTATGTCTTTCCTATTGTGAATAGTACTGCAGTGAACATTCGTGTTCATGTGTCTCTATGGTAGAATGATTTATATTCCTTTGGGTGTACACCCAGTAATGGGACTTCTGGGTTGAATGGTATTTCTGTTTTTAACTCTGAGGAATTGCCACACTGCTTTCCACAATGGTCAAACCTATTTGTATTCCCAGCAACAGTGTAAAAGTGTTCCCTTTTCTCCACAACCTCACCAGAATCCGTTATTTTTTTCTTTTTTCTTTTTTCTTTTTTTTTTTTTTTTTTTTTGGCTTTGAAATACTCATTCTGACTTGTGTGAGATGGGATTTCATTGTGGCTTTGATTTGCATTTCTCTTTTTTTTTTTTTTTTTTTTTTTTTTTTTTGAGACGGAGTCTCACGCTGTTGCCCAGGCTGGAGTGCAGTGGTGCGATCTCGGCTCACTGCAAGCTCCGCCTCCTGGGTTCACACCATTCTCCTGCCTCAGCCTCCTGAGTAGCTAGGACTACAGGCGCCTGCCACCGCGCCCGGCTAATTTTTTGTATTTTTAGTAGAGACGGGGTTTCACTGTGGTCTCGATCTCCTGACCTTGTGATCCGCCCGCCTCGGCCTCCCAAAGTGCTGGGATTACAGGCTTGAGCCACCGCGCCCGGCCTGATTTGCATTTCTCTAATGATCAGTGATGCTGAGCTTTTTTCATTTGCTTCTTGGCTGCATGTATGTCTTCTTTGGAAAAGTCTGTTCATATTCCTCTGCCCACTTTTTTATGGGGTTGTTTCTTGCTTGTAAACTTAAGTTACTTATAGATGCTCAATATTAGACCTTTGTCAGGTGCATAGTTTGAAAATATTTTCTCCCATTTTGTAGGTGGTCTGTTTACCCTGTTGATAGTTTCTTTTGCTTTGCAGAAGAACTTAAGTTTAATTAGATACCATTTGTCAATTTTTGCTTCTGTTGTAATTAATTGCTTTTGGTGTCTTCATCATGAAATCTTCACCCAATCCTATGTCCAGAATGGTATGCCTGGGTTATCTTCCAGGGTTTGTATAGTTTTGGGTTTTACATTTAAGTCTTTAATCCATCTTGAGTTGGATTTATGTATACAGTTTCAGGAATGGGTCCAATTAATCTTTTGCATATGGCTAGCCAGTTATCCCAATGCTGTTTATTGGAAAGGGAGTCTTTTCCCCATTACTTGTTTTCATCAGCTTTGTCCAAGATCAGGTGGTTGTAGGTATGTGGCCTTATTTCTGGTCTCTCTATTCCCTTCCATTTGTCTATGTGTCTGTTTTTGTGCCAACACTATGCTGTTTTGTATACCATAGCCCTGTAGTATAGTTTGAAGTTGGGTAACATGATGCCTCCAGCTTTGTTCTTTTTGCTCAGGATTGACTTGGCTATTCAGGCTCTTTTTTAATTCCATATGAATTTTAAAATAGTTTTTTTATAGTTCTGTGAAGAATGTCATCATTAGTTTGAAAGGAATAGCACTGAATCTGTAAATTGCTTTTGGCAATTTACAATTTATTGATTCTTCCTCTCTAAGATCATGGAATATTTTTACATTTGTTTGTGTTATCTCTGATTTCTTTAAGAAGTGTTTTGTAATTCTCACTGTAAAGATCTTTCCTTTCCCTGGTTAGCTGTATTCCTAGGTATTTTATTCTTTTTGTAGCAATTGTGAGTGGAATCATATTCCTGATTTGACTTTTGGCTTGGCTGTTATTTGTGTATACAAATGCTAATAATTTTTGTACGTGGATTTTGTACTCTGAAACTTTGCTGAAGTTGTTTATCAACTGAAGGAGCTTTTGGGCTTAAATGAAAACCTCACTGCTGGGGTTTTCTAGATATAGAATCATGCCTTCTGTAAACGGGTAGTTTGACCTCCTGTTTTCCTAGTTGGAGGCAATCTTGCCTGATTGCCTTTGCCAGAACTTCCAATACTATGTTGAATAGGATTGGTGAGAGAAGGCATGCTTGTCTTGTGTTGGTTTTCAAGGAGAATGCTTCCAGTTTTTGTATGTTCAGTATGATGTTGGTTGTGAGTTTGTCATAGATGGCTCTTATTATTTTGAGGTATGTTCCTTCAACACCTGGTTTATTGAGAGTTTTTAATATGAAGGATGTTGAATTTCATTGAAAGCCTTTTCGGCATCTATTGAGATAATCATGTTATTTTTGTCTTTAGTTTTGTTTATGTGATGAATCACATTTATTGATTTGTGTATGTTGAACCAACCTTGCATTTCAAAGATTAAGCCTACTTGATCATGATGGGTTAGGTTTTTAATGTGCTGCTGGATTTGGTTAACAAGTATTTTGTTGAAGATTTTTGCATCAATGTTCATAGAAGATATTGGCCTGAATTTTTCTTTTATTGTTTTGTCTTTGCCAGGTTTTAGTATCAGGAAGATGCTGGCCTCATAAAATGAGTTAGGGAGAAGTCCCTCCTCCTCAATTTTTTGGAATAGTTTCAGGTGGAATGGTACCAGTTCTTCTTCATACATCTGGTAGATTTCAACTATGAATCCATCTGGTCCTGGCCTTTTTTTTTTTTTTTTTTTTTTGGTTGGTAGGCTATTTATTACTGATTCAATATCAGAGCTTGTTATTGGTCTGTTCATGGAATCAGTGTCTTCATGGTTCATTCTTGGGAGGGCGTATGTGTTCAGGAATGTACCCACCTCTTCTAGATTTCTAGTTTGTGTGCACTGTTTCAACTCAGTGAGTGGTAACATCCCCTTTGTCACTTCTAATTGTGTTTATTTGGATCTTCTCTCTTTTCTTCTTTATTAGTCCAGCTAGAGGCTTATCTAATTAATGTTTTCAAAAAACAAACCCCTGAAATTTTTAACATTTTGAATTGATTTTTTGTGTCTCTATTTCCTTCAGTACAGTTCTGATTTTAATTATTTCTTGTCTTCCGCTAGCTTTGGGGTTGATTTATTTTTGATTCTCTAATTCTTTTAGTTGTGATGTTAGATTGTTAATTTATCTTTCAAACTTTTAATGAGGGCATTTAATGTTACGAATTTCCCTCTTAACGTTGCCTTAGCTCTGCCCCACAGATTTTCTTATCTTTGTTTCCCTCTTAACACTGCCTTAGCTATGTCCCAGAGGTCTTGTATCTTTGTTTCATTAGTTTTAAAGAACTTCTTGGTTTCTGCCTTAATTTAATTATTTACCCAAAAGTCACCCAGGAACATGTTGTTTATTTTCCACATAATTTCATGATTTTCAGTGATTTTCTTCATCTTGACTTTTATTTTTATTGCACTGTGGTCTAAGAGTGTGTTTGGTATGATTTTGGTTATTTTGCGTTTGCTGAGTATTGTTTTTATGTCTAATTATGTGGTCATTTTAAGGGTATGCACCATGTGGCAATGAGAAGAATGTATATTTGTTGTTTTGGTGTGGAGAGTTCTGTTGAGGTCTATCAGATTCATTTGGTCCAATGTTGAATTCAGGTCCTGAATATCTTTGTTAATTTTCTGTCTCAATGATCTGTCTACTACTGTCAGTGGAGTGTTGACATCTCCCACTATTATTGTCGGGGAGTGTACATCTCTTTGTAGGCCTCTAAGAACTTGCTTTATATATCTGGGTGCTTCTGTGTTGGGTGCGTATATATTTAGAATAGTTAGTTCTTCTTGCTGAATTGAACCCTTAAACATTATGTAATACTCTTTTTTGTCTTTTTGTATCTTTGTTGGTTTAAAGTCTGTTTTGTCTGAAATTAGGGTTGCAACTCCTGCTTTTTTTTTAATTTCCATTTGCTTAGTAGATTTTTCTCCATCCCTTTATTCTGAGCCTATGGGTATCATTACCTGTGAGATGGGTCTCTTGAAGACAGCATACCATTCAGTCTTGCTTTTTTATCCAGCTTACCACTCTGTGCATTTTATGTGGGCTCTACTCCAGAGAGATGAAGGTCTGCAATTTCTCAGTGCAGCCTGGGATGGGGAATCTGAGCTGTGGGCACAAGCTGGGGGTTCTTTGCCTAGTAACAAGCAAGGGGGGTGGCTGGGACCCTTGAGAGACAGACTGGCATCTTTTTAGGTTAACTGCAGCTTGTTGGAGATATGGATAAGGCATTGAGGTTCTTTGTTACTTTGTTAGTCTGAGGGTAGCAGGTGTAGTACCACTGCAGAGGCAGTGGCAAAGAGGCTTTCTGTTGCCCCGGGGCTCTACCTTTGAGAAAGCCAGAGCTGATGTTACTGAAAGTGCTCAGCCAGTGGGGTGGCATGGCTGCACTGTTAGCATGAGCTTGGGACTCCGTTTGTTGAGGAGCAGGGGGTCAAGGGCTCACTGGGAGGAAATACTTGTCTCCTCTCTATATCGTGACTGTGGTGTGCTGTAACTCAGGTGTAGTCTTCAGGCTCTTTGTTTCTTCCCCAGAATGAGGGCAGCAAGGACAGAACTGCTGCTGTGGCCATGGCAGAGGGGCTGTTAGATTCCTCTGAGAGCTTCCTCCCAGGGAAACTCCAAGCCATTACCAGTGGATATGCTTAGCTGTGGGTGGAGTGACTGTTCTGTGGTTATGAGCCAGGAACCCTGCCTAGTAAAGAGTTGGAGGGAGTGTTGGGGGTTCCCAGGAAAGGGAGACTGGACTCCTCTCCATATGGGGATATATATGGTGTGCTGGAGGTGCCAGTGTAATGACTTGGCCCTTTGTTCCTTCCCCAGCCCAAGGGCTGTTAGGGCAATACCACTGCAACTGAAATAACAGCGGGGTTGTGGGTTGACTCTGAGATTTCCTCCTTGGAGAAATGCTGGACTGCCTCTGACTGTGGTGATCAGGCAGAGGCAGGGTGTTGTGCTGGAGTCCCAGGTTGGGTGGGCCTGCCTAGTGAGAAGTATGGACTGAGATCTGCATAGTGAACAGTCTAGCCACTTTTCTGTGCAGTGGTTGCTCTGTGCTGGGGATCCAGACCTGTCCCCATTGTCCACAAACTCTCTAGAGCCTGGAGACAGCAAGGACAAGGATTGTGAGACAGCAAAGTTGGCAACCCATCCCTTCTGCTGGTAAAGTTGCTACCGGCTCAATAGCCCCAACAGAGGGTGCCTAGAGACCCAGGCCTAGAGGACCCACCCAGTGAGGAGATATGGGATCAGGGACCCACAAAACAAAGAGTCTGGCGACTTTTCCATAGGGCTGCTGCAGTATGCTGGGGGTCCACTCCAGTCCCCAGTCACACTGGATTTTCCAGTACCTAAAGGGATTAACAGTGAAGGCTGCTAAACAGCAAAGATGGTAACCCATCACTCCCTCTGGGAGATTCATCCCAGGGAGGTTTGAAAACCTCCGTCAGCCAGAAAACACTGGCAGGAGTGACTAGAGACCCCTGTCAGAGATTCTGCCCAGTGAAGAGAAACAGGATTTAGGATCTATGTGAATAAGCAGTCCAATCGCTTCTCTGTAGAGCTGCTGGACTGTACCGGGTGACCTCTTCAGTCCCTGGTTTCGTTGGACTTGTTAGAGCCCAAACCAAACAATGGCTAAGGCTGTGAAAATGGCTATCTGTTTTTTAAAATGTGTTGAGGCTTGTTTTAATGGTCAGCATATGCTCTTTTGTATATTGATTTATTTCCCCATTCTTTGGCATACATTTAATACTGGAATATAAAATCCAAAAATAAAGTCCCAAATTATCACATCATGTTGGAAAAATGTGATAAATTCCCTCAATGAGAATACAGATTGTATATGGCAATTTCCACAAATTTAGAAGCTTAAAAACACCCATTTATTATCTCATAGTTTCTGTGATTGGAGTCCAGGTACCAAGCTCACCTGTGTTTTCTCCTTAGAATCTCACAAGATTAAATTAAGTTGTCAGCAGAGCTGTTTCTTCAGGATGCTCTTGGGAAGGCTCTCTTTCTAGGATAATTTAAGTTGGCAGAATTCAGTTCCATGCAATTGAAGAACTGAAATTCCTATTTCCTTGCTTGTCATCAGCTGGGAGTGGCTCTCAGCTTCTAGAGGCTACTCACACACGTCTTCCCACATAAACCCTTTCAAACTCAGCAATGATAGAACAAGTCCCACACACCCTTTGATCTCTCTGACTCCCACTTCTGAGGAAGTCTCTCTTCTGCTTCTAGCCAGGTAGAGTTTCTGCTTTTAAGGAGCACATACTTAAATTGGGTCACTCAGATAATTCAGAATAATCTCCCTATTTTATGTTTATTTTATAATTTTTTTAATTTTTAATTTTTATGGGTACATAGTAGATGTATATATTTATGGGATGCATGAGATATTTTGATACAGACATGCATACAATATGTAATAATCACATCAGGGTAAATGGAGTATCCATTACCTCAAGCATTCATCATTTCTTTGTGTTATAAACATTTGAATTGTACTCCCTCAGTTATTCTAAAATGTACAACAAATTATTACTAATGGTAGTCACCTTGCTGTCCTATCAAATGCTAGATCTTATTTATTGTATCTAACTATATTTTAGCGCCCATAAACCATCCCCATACACCCACCCACACTACACTTCTCAGCCGCTGGTAACTATCCTTCTATTCTTAACCTCCATGAGCTCAATTGTTTTAATTTTTAGCTCCCACAGATAAGTAAGAACATGTGAAGTTTGTCTTTCTATGCCTGGCTTATTTCATTCAACATAATGAACTCCAGGTCCATCCATGTTGTGGCAAATGACAGGATCACATTCTTTTTTATGACTGAATAGTACTCCATTGTGTGTATGTACCATATATTCTTTATCCATCCATCTGTTGATGGATACTTAGGTTGCTTCCAAATCCTGGCTATTGTGAATAGTGCTTCAATAAACATGGCAATGCAGATATCTCTTAAATATACTGATGTCCTTTCTTTGGGGTATAAACCTAGCAGTGGGAGCATTGGATCATACAGTAGCTCTATTTTTAGTTTTTTGAGAAACCTCCAAACTCTTCTCCACAGTAGCTACAAAATTTACATTTCTACTAACAGTGTATGAGGGTTCCCCTTTCTCCACATCCCTGCCAGCACTCATTCATTATTGCCTGTCTTTGGATAAAAGCCATTTTAAATGGGGTGAGATGATAGCTCATTGTAGTTTTGATTTACATTTCTCTGATGATGAGTGATGTTGAGCACCTTTTCATATAGCTGTTTGTCATTTGCACATCTTCTTTCAAAAAATGTCTAATCAGATCTTTTGTACATTTCTATTTGGATGATTAGATTTTTTTCTATTAAGTTGTTTGAGCTCCTTATATATTCTGGTTATTAATCCATTGTCAGATGAGTAGTTCACATATATTTTCTCCTATTCTGTGGGTAGTCACTTCACTTTGTTGATTGTTTCCCTTGCTATGCAGAAGCTTATTAACTTTATGTGATCCTGTTTACCCATTTTTGTTTTGGTTGCCTGTGTTTTTGGGGTATTACTCAAGAAATCTTTGCCCAGACCAATTTCCTGGAGAGTTTCCCCAATGCTTTCTTGTAGTAGTTTCATGGCTTAAGGTCTTAGATTTAAGTCTAAATTTTCCTTTTGTATATGGCAAGAGATAGGAGTCTAGTTTCATTATTCTGTATAGATATCCAGTTTTCTCAGCATCATTTATATAAGAGACTGTCTTTTCCCCATTGTATGTTCTTGAAACCTTTGTTGAAAATGAGTTCCCTGTAGATGTATGGATTTGTTTCTGGGTTCTCTATTCTGTTCCATTGGTCTATGTGTCTTTTTTTTTTTATGCCAGTACCATGCTGTTTTGATTACTACAGCTTCATAATATAATTTGAAGTCAGGTAATGTGATTCCTCCAGTTTTGTTCTTTTTGCTTAGGATGACTTTGGCTATTCTGGGTCTTCTGTGGTTTCATATTAATTTTGGGATTATTTTCTCTATTTCTGTGAAGAATGTCATTGGTATTTTGGTAGAGATTACAGTGAATCTGTAGTTTCCTTTGGATGATATGGACATCTTAACAATAGTGATTCCTCCAATCTATGAACATGAACTATCTTTCCATTTTTATGTGTTCTCATCAATTTCTTTTATCGAAGTTTTCTAGTTTCCATTGTAGAGATCTTTCACTTCTTTGGTTAAGTTTATTCTTAGGTATTTTATTCATAGCTATTGTAAATGGGATTATTTTCTTGATTTCTTTTTCAGATTATTCACTGTTGCATATAGCAATTTTATTGATTTTTATATGCAGATTTTGTATCCTGCAACTTTACTGAATATATTTATAAGTTATAATAGTTTTTTGGTGGGATTTTTAGGTTTTTCCAAATATGAGATCATATCATCTGAAAACAAGGATAATTTGAATTCTTCCTTTACCATTTGGATGCCCTTTATTTCGTTCTCTTGTCTGATTGCTCTAGCTAGGACTATCAGTACCATGTTGAATAACAGTGGTGAAAGTGGGCATCCTTGTCTTGTTACAGATCTTAGAGGAAATGCTTTCCGTTTTTCCCCATTCAGTATGATACTAACTGTGGATCTATCATATGTGGCTTTTATTATGTTGAGGTACATTCCTTCTATACCCAGGTTTTTGAGGATTTTGTCATGAAGGCTGTGGCCACTACAGCTGGGAATTCGCTGGGTCACACCTGAAGCCAATACAATACTAGATCTTGCCTAAGGCCCATGGTGACTGCTACCATTGATGTTTATTCAAGACCCAAAGGCTCTTTAGTCAGCAGGTGGTGAATTTTGCTAGGACTAAGTCCTTTCCTTCAGGGCAGTGGGTTCCCTTCTGGCCCAGAGTGGCTATAGAAATATTGTCCGAGAGGTATGGCCTGGAATGGGGGCTTCAGGACTCTGCTTAGTGCTTGATTTTACTGTGGCTGAGCTAGTATCCAAGTTGCAAGACAAAGTCCTCTTTACTCTTCCCTTTCTTCCTGGAGCTGTGAGCTGCACTCTCTGGAGTTGGGGGAGGGGTAACACAAGCACTCCCTTGGTCACCCCAGAGGGTGTCTTACTGGGTGATGTGCACTCCAACTCCACTGGCTGTGAGCCCAGCACAGCACCAGGACTTGCACAGTCTTTACGGTCTAGACTGATTTCAAGTTTATTAGGACCCCAGAGTGCTTTTAGTCCACGGCAATGGGGCTAACCAGAAATCAGGTTTTGACCACTGGGATCGATGATTCTTTTCTGGCTATGGCTAGTTTAAGTGCTCCTTCCATGAGTGCCAGCCAAATTCTGCCCTGTGTTGTTTTCTGCTGTAATAGGATAATACTGACTTCTAATGCAAAGTCTCACAATCACTTTGTTCTGTCTCCCAGAAAACACACAGATTCTCTCTCCATGCCATGCTGTGCTGCCAGGGAGTGAAAGAGGGGTGGCATAGGCAATTCAAGACTGTCTTTCCTACCCTCTTTAGTGCCCCTTTCCTTGATATGATGTTAAAACCAGGTACTGTGATCGCTCACCTGATTTTTGGTTCTTATGAAGGTGTTGTGTGGATAGCTGTTTGGTTTGGTGTTCCTGTAGTGGGGGATGATTGCTGGAGGGTTATATTTGGCCATCTTGCTCCTCCTCCTCCTTGATAATTTTTTTAAGAGATGGGGTATCACTCTGTCCCCAAGGATAGAGTGCAGTGGCACAATCATAGCTCACTGCAGCCTCGAACTTCTGGGCTCAAGTGATCCTCCCATCTTAGACTCCTGAGTAGTTAAGATTACTAGTGTGAGTATATTGATTTTTAATTAAGCTTCTCGTTTTGAAATAATTATAGATTAACATGCAGTTGAAAGAAAAAAAAGAGAAGTCACCTACACACTTTACTTAGTTTCCCCCAATGCTAACATCTTATAAAAACTATAGTACAAAATCACAACCAGAATATTGACATTGGTACTATCAAGATGCAGAATATTTCCTTCACCACAAGAATCCCTCATGTTGACCTTTTATATCACACCCACTTGCCCACACTCCCTCCTTGATAACCACTAATCTGTTCTTCATTTCTGTAATTTTGTCATTTCAACAATATTGTATAAATGAAATCATATAAAATATACTCTTGAAAATAATGTGTATTCCTCCTTTATTAGATATAGTGTTATATGAAAAGTATTCAGTTGTGGTAGATAATATTTTTCACATTCTCTATGACCTTAGTAATTTTTTTTGTCTAGTGATTCTATTATCTGTGGGGGGAGAGAGAGAGCTCTTCAGTCATGATGTAGATTTATCTGTTTCTCTTTTAATTCTGTACATTTTGGCTTTATACACTTTGAAGCTATATTAGTAAGCTTATACACATTTAAAATTGTTATGTCTTCCTAATTCATTAATCTTTTAATTATATAAAAATGTCCTTCTTTATCTTTAGTAATGCTCTGTCTTGAAATCCAAAGATTTATCTGATATTAATATAGCCACGCTAACCACCTAATGCTTACTGTTTTCATGGTTTTTTTCCATCCATTTACTTTCAGCCTGTGTCTTTACATTTAAATATACCCATTATAGATACCATATAATTGCATCTTTTTTATTTGTTCCAAAAATCTCTGCCTTTTAATTGATGTGATTAGTCAATTAACATTTAGTATAATTATTGATATGTTTAGGTTTGGTCTGCCATTTTATTATACTTTATTAACTTTTCACATTTCACTTACAGTTAATATTTTGTTACTTCTTATAAAATATAGAAATCTTGCAATCATGTAGATCAATTTAACATATTCCTAGTAATGATATTAAGTTACTAAATGAAATACACCTACATGCATTATAAACCCCAAAAGTCAGTATTCTAATTTTTACTTTAAAAAGTTATATGATTTATAAAGTAGTTAAGAAGCAAAAAGCAGAAACGCAAAAACTCTTTTGCATTTACTCAGATGTTTACCATTTCCAGAGAAAAAGAAGGGATCTTTCCCAACTTTATTAAAAGCTAACATTATTCTAAGTGGTAACAGACTGAACACCTTCCCTATAAGATTAGGATCAAAGCAAGGATTCTACTCTCAACACTTTTCAACATAATGCTATAAGTTCTAGCCAGTGCAGTAGAGCAAAACAGTGAAATAAAAGTCATGCATACCAGAAAGAACAGAATAAAATTGTCCCTGTTTTCAAATGGCATGATTCTTTACATAGAAAATCTGAGAATTTAAAACTCTTAGAACTTATAAATGAATTCAGCAAGATTACATGATACAAGATACTCTTATGAAAATTAACTATATTTCTACACACTAGCAATGAACTGATGGAAAGCAAAATTTAAAGTGGAATACCATTTATGATCACTCAAAAAACTGAAATACTTTGGTATAAATCTAACACAACATGCCCAGGAAATGTAAGCTGAAATGCTGATGTACACAGTGCTGATGAAAGAAATCTTTAGCAATCTATATAAATAGATACACCATGTTTATAAATTGAAAGACTTAGCCAAAAGAACAAAGCTGGAGGCATCACACTATCTGACTTCAAACTATACTACAAGGCTACAGTAACCAAAACAGCATGGTACTGGTAACAAAACAGAGATATAGACCAATGGAACAGAACAGAGCCCTCAGAAATAATACCACACATCTACAACCATCTGATCTTTGACAAACATGACAAAAACAAGAAATGGGGAAAGGATTCCCTATTCAATAAATGGTGCAGGGAAAACTGGTTAGCCATATGTAGAAAGCTGAAACTGGATCCCTTCCTTACACTTTATACAAAAATTAATTCAAGATAGATTAAAGACTTAAATGTTAGACCTAAAACCATAAAAACCCTAGAAGAAAACTTAGGCAATAGCATTCAGGACGTAGGCATGGGCAAGGACTTCATGTCTAAAACACTAAAAGCAATGGCAACAAAAGCCAAAATTGACAAATGGGATCTAATTAAATTAAAGAACTTCTGCACAGCAAAAGAAACTACCATCAGAGTGAACAAGCAACCTACAGAATGGGAGAAAATTTTTGCAATCTACTCATCTGACAAAGGGCTAATATCCAGAACCTACAAAGAACTCCAACAAATTTACAAGAAAAAAAACAAACAACCCCATCAAAAAGTGGGCAAAGGATATGAACAGACATCCTCAAAAGAAGACATTTATGCAGCCAACAGACACATGAAAAAAATGCTCGTCATCACTGGCCATCAGAGAAATGCAAATCAAAACCACAATGAGATACCATCTCACACCAATTAGAATGGCAATCATTAAAAAGTCAGGAAACAACAGGTGCTGGAGAGGATGTGGAGAAATAGGAACCCTTTTACACTGTTGGTGGGACTGTAAACTAGTTCAACCATTGTGGGAAACAGTATGGCGATTCCTCAAGGATCTAGAACTAGAAATACCATTTGACCCAGCCATCCCATTATTGGGTATATACCTAAAGGATTATAAATTATGCTGCTATAAAGACACATGCACATGTATGTTTATTGTGGCACTATTCACAATAGCAAAGACTTGGAACCAACCCAAATGTCCATCAATGGTAGACTGGATTAAGAAAATGTGGCACATATATAGCATGGAATACTATGCAGCCATACAAAAGGATGAGTTCATGTCCTTTGTAGGGACATGGATGCAGCTGGAAGCCATCATTCTGAGCAAACTATCGCAAGGACAGAAAACCAAACACCGCACATTCTCACTCATAGGTGGGAATTGAACAATGAGATCACTTGGACACAGGAAGGGGAACATCACACACTGGGGCCTGTCATGGAGTGGGGGGACGGGGGAGGGATAGCATTAGGAGATACAACTAATGTAAACAATGAGTTGATGGGTGTAGCACACCAACATGGCACATATGTACATATGTAACTAATCTGCACGTTGTGCACATGTATTCTAGAACTTGAAGTATAATAAAAAAAAATTTTAAATAAAGAAAGACTTAGTAAGTAGGTCAATTCTTCTCAAATTTATACAAGTTTAACATTATTCCAACTGAAGTCCCAGCAAGATCTTCTCTAGATATAGATAAGATTGTTCTAAAATTTATATAGAAACGCAAAAGAACTAGAATAGCGTTTTAAATTTTGAGAAGGAAGAATAAAGTGGGAAGAATCAATCTACCATATTTACTATATAGCCACAGATATCAAGACTGTGTTGTATTTGCAAAGAGATAGACACATAGATCAATGAAATACAATAAAGAACTCAGAAATAAATCCACACAAATATGTCCCACTGATTTTTGACAAAGGTTCCACAGCAATTCAAGAGAGAAAGGGTAGCCTTTTTCAACAAACAGTGCTGGAACAACTGGATATTCACAGGAAAAAAAAAAAAAAAAAAAAACTCAACCTAATTCTCACATCTTACATGAAAATTAACTCAAAATGGATCATGGGTTTATATGTAAAACATAAAACTTTAAGACTTTTAGAAAAGAAAATAGAGGCTGGGCACAGTGGCTCACCCTGCACCACTAAAAATACAAAAAAATTAGCCGGGCATGGTCGCGCATGCCTGTAGTCCCAGCTGCTTGGGAGGCTGAGGCAGGAGAATTGCTTGAACCCAGGAGGAGGAGGTTGTAGTGAACCGAGATCACGCCACTGCACTCCAGCCTGGGCGACAGAGTGAGACTCCATCTCAAAAAAAAATAGGAGAAAATCTCCTGGATTTAGGGCTAGGCAAGGAGTTGTTACATTTGACACCAAAAGCACAATCTATAAAAGAAAAATTGATAAAATTCATCAAAAGTAAAAATTTTTGGTCTGTGAAAGAGCTGTTAAAGAGAACAAAACAACAAGTTCAGAGCAGTAGAAAGCGTTTGCAAACTACACATCTGACCAAGGACTAATATCTAGCATATATTAAAACTCTCAAACTCAACAGTAAAATAAAAATCCAATTTGAGTATGGGTAAAAGACATAAAGAGACATTTCCACAAAAAGGTGGTAGAAATGGAAAATAAATACATGAAAAGTTGTTATGTCGTTGGTCATTAGGAAAAACCTAGTTGGGGAAAACCTAATAAGGTTATCATTAGAGAAAATCACCATCAGATATCACTATACACCTATCAGAATAACCAAACAAAAAATGATGATAACACCAAATGCTGGCAAGGATGCAGAGAAATTATATCATTTGTATATTCCTGGTGGAGATATATAATACAGCCATTCTGGAAAACAGTTTCTTTAAAAAAAAAACAAAAAACTAAACATATAGTTATATGACCATATGACCCAGCAGTGGCACTCCTGGGCCTTTATCACAAAGAAATGAAAACATGTTAACATAAAAACCTGTGCATGAAACTTTATAGCAGCTCTATTCATTAAAAGCCAAACACTAGAAACAGTCCAGATGTCCTTCAATAGGGTTGGTTAAACAAACTGTGGTACACCCACATGGAACACTACAAAGCAATAAAAAGTAATGATCATTGATAAACACGACCACCTAGATAAATGTCCAGAGAATTATGCTGAGAAAAAAAAAGTCAATTTCAAAAGATTACATACTATTTGATTCCATTTACATGACATTCTTGAAATGACACAATTACAGAAATGGAGAACAAATTAATGGCTGCCAGGAGTAAAGAAGGGAGTGGTGGGCAGGAGGGAAGGGGGTGTGGCTACAAAGGGCTACACTAGGAATCCTCATGGTAAAGGAAATACTCTGCACCTTGATTGCATCGATGTCAATATGCTGGTTCTGATATTGTACTATAGTTTTACAAGATGTCAGCATCAGGGGAAGCTAACAGTATATAAGAAATCTCTATTATTTCTTGCAACTGCAAGTAAACTTATAATTTCTCAAAATTTTAAAATTAATTTAAAAATCAATATACAAAAGATAGGTGTGGAAGATATTGGGTATTTCACAAGTCCTTTAGAGGCACCTACAAGGAATATTTTACTGTATATTCTTGAACATGAGGGATGCATTTTCCTCCAGTTGCACCATCAGATCTAGTTTTCTTATGGCCCAATCAATTCAGACTGTCTTCTGGTGTCCAGGAACACCTGCAACACCTCCAGCAAGGATTTAAAACAGCTCTGGGCCAGCTATCTCTCCCTTTGGGACCTTTATCAGGTCCATTAGAAACACTCACATATTTCTTGTTTTGACAGCCCTGGGACTGCAGACCTCCTAAGGCAAACAAACATTCTCTCTCTCTTTTTCTCTGTTTCTGTCAGGGCATCCAACCAGTCTCCGCCTTATAATTTTTCACACATGAGTTACATACTAGTACCTTTCTCTAACCACAAATGACACCTGTTTTTCAGGTAGGCCCACTTAAGACCTTTTACGACCCAAGGTGAAGGGAAGATCTCACAGCTCTTTTGAAAACATTTTCTCCTCCAATATCCTTTATATTCTCAGCTTAACTGAGAGAACTATGGGTTGCAAAACTAACTTTTTAATGTCGTTTTGAAAATGTTCTTCTTGCTCTGGCCATTCATACAAGGTGTGTCATTTTGTGATAACTCAGTGCCCTAGTCAAAACTTCTAATTTAGCATTCTTCTTCACATGTAATACCTAAACAGGGATTAAAGTTGATAAGAGGACCGGATGCGGTGCCTCATGCCTTTAATCCGAGCACTTTGGGAGGCCAAGGTGGGTGGATCACGAGGTCAGGAGATTGAGACCATCCTGACTGACACAGTGAAACCCCATCTCTACTAAAAACACAAAAGAATTAGCCAGGCATGGTAGCACGTGCCTGTAGTCCCAGCTACTCAGGAGGCTGAGGCAGGAGAATCGCTTAAACCTGGGAGGCGGAGGTTGCAGTGAGCCAAGATTGCGCCACTGCACTCCAGCCTGGGTGACAGAGGGAGACTCCATCTTAAAAAAAGAAAAAAAAAGTTGATAAGAATAAAATGACCCAAAATGCAAAGGATACGAATAAACAATTCACAGAAAAGAATACCTTGAAGGCAAAAATAAAAAAGAAAAGAATTCTAAAATACACTAATAGTGTGATTCACTTTAAACCTATCAGACTGGCAAAAATTCAAAAGTTGATCTTATCAATCACTGATGGGGAGTCAGAGAAAAGGGTATCTGTGCGCTGCTGATGATAATGTAAATTTGTATTGCCTCTTTGGAAATCAATCTGGAAACATCCGTTAAAAGCAAAAATATGCATGGAAATAAAAGCTCAATGTGCTAGTTCAAGTCCTCTGACAAGTGGATGCCAAATCAAGATTAACATGCAAAAGATTTATTGGAGAAAGTGCCTGTGAAGAGTAATGGCAGAGGGAGCAGGAGTAAGTGGAAACTCTATGGACTGTGATCCAGATCTGATACCTGTGCAAGGAGAAAGGGAAGGAAGGATTGGGTAAGAAGAGCCTGAGACTGCAGCACAACTCTGAGAACATTTCGGCTGTGCTGATAAGGAGTGCCCAAGCAGACTGCTCATTAGAGGAGTCCTGCATTGGGAAAGAATGAGACACACTCAGTCGTTGACCAGGGATTACAAATCCTCGTTATGAATGGCCTCGTAATGAATGTCATAGTGATGAACCTAAAGAGCTAAGAGCTAGAGGCTGTCAATCAACTATGCTCACTGCAGTAGGGTCTCTCAAAGAAGATCTAAGTGGCATGAGCACAGAAGCATGAGAGTATGGATACGAGGATATGGTGTTGAGAATTGTTCACGATGGCAAAACAACTAGAAACAAATCAAATACCCAAATTAGGGGAAAGGTTGAGTAAATTAAGTCCTATCCCCACCAAGGATTAATATGTAGTTCATCAAAAAGAGTGAAGTATGCCTTACTCTTAATCGAGAGGAGTTTCTACACATTAATGCTAAGAAAACTAGTGTATGACAGCATCTCATTTATTAAAAATCAAAGACCAATACTATACTTTCAGGGATCCTTTCTTTAATTCATTACTAGAGGTTTCTCTGAATGTGTAGAGCACCAGAAACCACTAGGAGGAAACACAGTGTGCTCTCTCCGGAGTGTGAAGCCAGCCCTTGGTGTTGCTTGGCTGCAACTGCCCTTTACCATTGACAATTGTTCTCTTCCTTAGGAAGAATGAGAGGGAAAGAAGGCAGTCTCTGTGGTTCCCATCAAAAAATAATAATAATAATTTTTTTAAAAATAAAAAACCAAAATACACAGTTATATGAGCTTAACAAAAAGTGCACAAGGCTACAAACCAGGCTGTTGGCCTCTGTTAGGACTTTTATCACAGCCTGTCTACATGACAGTCCCCCCACTAGACCAGGAGCCCCTTGGGGATTGCAACCTAACATGGCACCTGATACTTTGTGCTTAATAAGTACTATTGAATGATTAAATAAATGAATGAATGAACTCAAAGGGAAGTTATAATTAACCAAATGGAACAGAGATAAGAAGCAGACATAGGAATCTTTTATACCTAAGAGATTGTAACTGGCAATTTGCTATGAATATAAAATCATGTATAAGTCTTTTATTATTAAATGACTTCCGTGTATCTTTATTCATTATTTTAATGCAAGTGTTTCATCCGTCTGTTGTTAGTCTACTTTCAAAGCCTAAAAGGAAGTTATCTTTAAGGTACCATAAAATTGTCACATTACTAAGCATAAAAATAGAATACTTACAACTGTTTTTTGAAAACAGAATCTTTCATTACTGGGCAGTACCAGCAATAGATATGCTGTTAGAATTCACTGTAAATACAGTGACTAGAGAGTATGTAGTTGCAGAGTCAATAACCCTTCATTTCAAATATAGACTACCACCATTTAGCTGTTCTTCCACAAATATGTCCCTGCTGCAACCCAATTAATCACCAGCGTTTACAATCACCTGGCCCCACTAGGCTTCCTTCCCCCACCACAGAGCTCTCACCCACTGACTCAGCAACAGCAGTTAAGAACGTACGTAGGTCATAGGATGACCACAGTTATGTCCACTCCCACAGTAAATGTGACTGTTCACGTGTCCACCAGAGGTAAATGGAAAAAAATAGACAAAACAACCTTGCTATCAAAAGTCTATACAATGGCAGTCTCATTCAACTAAAAGAAGGAACAAAATGAAAGGTGAGGAAACAATGTTAGAACCAGCCCTCCCACGAGGAACAGTTTTGATAGAAAACGAGTGAAAGCAAGTAAACAGACTTCAGAAGCCCTGAAAGACAGTGAAACAGCCAAAGAGAAGACCAACTCAGGAAACTCTGTCGGGAAGATGATTAAAATGTCAAAAGACAGAACTGAAGAAAGGTATGTCAAATGCAGTAAGGAAGCCCAAAGATCTGGGCTCTGTGTGTGTATGTGTGTGTGTGTGTGTGTGTGTGTGTGTGTGTGTGTATGTGTTTGTGTATGTGTGGTGTGATATTCTGAGATGGGCATGTAATATTCTGATATAAGTACTTCTGAGCACTTTTTACTTGCAAATGGGTACAAATTACATCCTTTTTAATGATGTTGGCCATATCAGTGGGTGGTGGTGAGAAAAGAAAAATGGAATCAGGGATGTATGGGTTCTGACCCTAGCTCTGTCATTATCCAGCCCCTGGGCAAGTCATTTAATTCAATAACCCTAAATCTATTCACGACACATGATGCCCAGTTTCTCCAGACCTCTATAAAAATATAAGGCCAGATCTCTGTTCCCCAAATCAGAATCACCAGAGGAAATTGCCAGACCCAAGCCTAGAGACTCTACTTTGCTAGATCTGGGGTGAGCTCAGTAAGGTAATATGATTTTTTTTTTTTTTTTTTTTTTTTTGGACAGAGTTTTGCTCTTTGTTGCCCAGGCTGGAGTGTAGTGGTACTATCTCAGCTGACTGCAACCTCCACCGCCTCCTGGATTCAAGTGATTCTCCTGTCTCAGCCTCCCGAGTAGCTGGGATTATAGGCACCTGCCACTATGTCCAGCTAATTTTTGTGTTTTTAACAGAGGGGGTTTCACCATGTTGGCCAGGCTGGTCTAGAACTCCTGACCTCCGGTGATCCACCCGCCTTGGCCTCCCAAAGTGCTGGGATTACAGGTGTGAGCCACCATACCTGGCTGGTAATATGAATTTGTTAAAAACTCCTTCAGAAACTCTGAAACTGAGCCAGGTTTATGAAGCACTGGTCTGTATGATCTTTATGGTTCCCCCCAGCTCGAAAATCCCAGAGTGATTCCTGAGTCACCAAAAACAAACTGAGATGTGCATCCCATCCAATTGAGTGTTTAATTCACACAAGCCATGGAAGTAACAGAGCTATTTACTTCATTTTCAAATAGACTCACTTACCAGACACAGCTAATTTTGTTTATTATCTGGTTGGGGGCTGAGAGGAAGGTGCATTTGGCACTGAATCATCTGCCTTTGTGTCAATGCACCTCCAAGTCAAGTGATTAAAAGAATTGAAGTGGGCTGAGCATAGACTGGTGGATAAGCCTATTACAAGATCTAGAAAGAATTTATATGTTCCCAAGAGACTAAGTGAAAGCCATAAGTATAGAGAGAGCAAATGTTTTCATTTAATATTAACTTCCCCTTTCAGAGACCCCACTGAGCACTGTGCAATGGGCTGGCATGGGCAATGACACAGATGAGAGAGAATCTGATTATAATGTATATGAGGAAAAAGTACCTCATTTAGGACTCCTCTCATCCTTCACTCCTATTAGTTTCATTTACTAGGAGTATAATATTGTTGAGCTCACCCCTTTATTAGAGGCTTCTTAAAACCACAAGTATGAAATTTTAATTTTGCACAAAATATTGGTGTTCTGACTGCTTATCTAGATTCAAAAATTGATTTTATAGCTGGAAAACCTTATACTATTTGCGGCCCCTTTAAAATATCTTGAAATCTCTAATTGATGAAAACTATTTAACATTATGTTTCCTGATGGTATCGTGCACTAGGCTATAGTAATTCATTTCATCACAGCTTCCCGAGGACCTCCTGTGATGTTTATGTGCTTGCTGCTATGGTGATTTGATTTTCATTTATAAAAGAATGTGTTACTACCTAGTCATCCCCATTTTCTAAGAAATCTTTTCTCTTAAATTAGAAACCAGATATGAATTTTAACCTTTTGGGTCTGTGATAAGTGTTTTAATGGCTTCACTTAACAAAAGATACTATTATTTAATTGCTTTGATTTATCTAATTTTGTGAAAATCCCAGGGAAATAGGGTTGCTGTGAAAACTAAATTAATACTCGCTGCCATGTATGAACTTCTTTCACACTCAGACGGCTCCTCAATGGCACTTCAGCTTCATGACACACAATTCTCATGCTAATCCAAAGGTCTGGAATGACAAACTATTAGAAGAGGAAGGGATCTTAGAGCTTATCCAGTATCCCTTCTTACTGGTTTGGAAATCTACCCATCTATCCATCTATCTATATCTATCTTGAAATGTGAGTACTCAGCTTCTGCATGAATTCCTGGGACAGGAGAAAGCCTGTACCAGAGTTGGAAACTGTAAGAACTACTTGGAAATCCCATCATGATATGGAGGTGTTTACTACTAAACTCACAACTGTGACCTCTGAACAACAGAATAAGACTAATTCACTTCTCCTGACAGCCCTCAAAGTGTTTGAACACAGCTGTGCCTACAAAAACATCTCAAAGTTGCACATCCCAAGAGGCTGCAGGAAGACGGCAGATAGTAGGCAGGGATAACATGCGTCTCCCACTTGGATGGTCAGAACAGTGTGTGGAGATTTACACTGTGAACTTTTGTTCCAAGAACTACAGGAACATACCAGGAAAACCAAAAGAATTTACAGATCCTTTGAAAGAAATGGCATGTCATAGAAAACTCAGTGAGACAGAAGAAAAACTGTGAGTTCCCAAAGTTCCCAAAGTGTGAGGGGGGAATAACCTGCCTCCAAACACACATCCCCACTGGGGAATCTGAAAACTCAGATCATGGGGGAAGGATTTAACCCTACCTAGAGCTGGAATGGATTTAGGGAGCTGCGCAAAATGTAAAAGGAGAAGCAGCAGTGAGAAGACCCTTTTAGTCACTCCCAGTCTCCAGCGTGAGCCCAGGGAAGTCATACCTGACTGTATCTCACAGGGTCCCTTGGGGAAGGCAGTCAGCAGAATTAGGGAACGCTGACTGATGAATAAAGTTCATCAGTGAATAAAGCTGATGATAATCAGCTTTAAATAAATAAAGGGTGAATACAGCTGCCAGCTGAATTTTGTGATACTCTCTACTGGGCATGAACTTCCTTGAGCAGAATCTGGGGGACAAACAAGAACAGCTGCAGATACAGGCACAAGAGCTGCTGCCATTGTGAACAGATGGGCAGGGGCTGTGGCCTGAAAGCCATGCTTACTTTCTCAGGGAGGAAGCTCCTGGCCTGGTGCAAGTGTGAGTTCTGCACAGAGGTTTCACTGTTAGCAGGGCACTGCAAGAGCAAGACGGCCTTGACAGCTGTGTGGGAGGAAGATGAGGCCTTTTGCTACTGGCTACCTCGCACTTCCCTGGCAAACAACACTGCTAAATAGAGGCAGCCATGCTCCCTTCTAAAACATAACCCCATTGCCCTCAGAACCACACCTTCATCCTCCACAGTGGCCACGGCAAGCTCTGCCCAAGAAGAGTTTGACCTCAGACCCACCTAACCCTGCCCCCACCTGATGGTATTTCTCTAGCTCAAATCCCTCTACTTACACTGCAGCTGGTGTTCCCTTAAAAGTGCCACCTCCTGGCTGGAGGCCAACAAACTCAGGCCATTATAGCAACTCATGTCAGAATAACCCTGATCCCAAGAAGAAGAAAACAATACCTAATTCCACTGCTTGTAACATCCTGGCTAACCAGAGGTCCTGAATGTATCCACACAGCAACTTCACTGCTAGCACAACCAGCACTCAAGAAAGCCAGCACACTAAACCTATCTACAGCCAAGGATTCTCACCGAGTCTACATCACTCGCCTGCCACCTCCACCAGAGAAGGTGCTGGTAT
This sequence comes from Macaca mulatta, assembly GCF_049350105.2. Classification (NCBI taxonomy): domain Eukaryota; kingdom Metazoa; phylum Chordata; class Mammalia; order Primates; family Cercopithecidae; genus Macaca; species Macaca mulatta. Next base: position 114,480,802 of record NC_133409.1, read on the forward strand.
CCGCGGCTGGGAGACCTGAAGACTGATCACATCACAGGACGCTTTGCAGACATTCCCCAGCACTAACCCAGAGGCTGGTAGCTCCCCTGGGTGGCTAGAGCCAGAAAAGCAATAACAATCACTGCAACCCAGCTCCCAGGAAACCTCATCCCTATGGGAAAGGAGAGAACACGACATCAAGGTATCACCCCATGGGACAAAAGAATTTGAACAATAGACCTTAAGTTCCAGATCTTTCTGCTGGTGGGTAGTTTCTCACAACAGAGACACAATTGCAGGGCTGGGCACACTAGGGAAAGTCTGCACCTCTAGCCCAACAAGAATACAGCCTCTGATCATGAAAGACCTTGGAGAAGGGGTCTTGGTTCCCCCTTGGCACTCCAACGCAGACAAAGCTGGGGCTTCCCTCACAGGAGTGCAATATGGAGGCACTGTAGACAGCCTTTCTGGAACAATCCAGGGAAAGTGCAGCCCCCAGGAGGAGTACCCACATGATTCAGGCCTGCATAAGAAGCAGAGTCACAATTCCTCCCTACTTGGAACATCAACATTCCCTGGAGATAAAAACAGATGCCTATCTGAATAGCTGAAACATTAGGACAGAAGTGAGGCTGTGAGGTGAATAGCTTTCTTGCTGACCTGGCAGGAGAGTGCAGGTAGCTCCCACTCTTCACCCTGATAAAACCTTAACACATCTAATTGAGAGTTCCCTCAGTCACCCTCATCGAGGCTGGAACCTCAGCCCATTCTTGGGTATTACATCTTACTCACGAGTCTTAGCCAAAACCAGTGCATGCCCAGGGATACCTCCCCTATTAGCCTTAAGCCTGAATCATCAACTCAGTAAATGAAACAATGGATAAAAATTAAATAAATAAACTATACACCATGAAAGAATAAGGTAAGCTTCAAGAGATCCCTGCCATTTCAACTCCATCAGAGACAGGCAACTCACCGACACACCAAGAATATACCAGCATCAGAGAAAAACAGCACACAAAGACTCTCTATAACTAATGAACTTATACCAAGTCTTCTCCCCTACAAGCACCAAGAACCAAATTAAGCTAAAATAAACACTATGATCTGATCCTTAAGAGGGAGAGGAAGGCCGGGCACAGTAGCTCACGCCTGTAATCCCAGCACTTTGTGAGGCTGAGGTGGGCAGATCACCTGAAGTCGGGAGTTCGTGACCAGCCTAACATGGAGAAACCCTGTATTTACTAAAAATACAAAACTAGCCAGGCGTGGTGGTGCATGCCTGTAATCCCAGCTACTCAGGACGCTGAGGCAGGAGAATCGCTTCAACCCGGAAGGTGGAGGTTGCAGTGAGCCGAGATCGTGCCATTGCACTCCAGCCCAGGCAACAAGAGCAAAACTCAGTCTCAAAAAAAAAAAGAGAGAGAGAAAAGAACAAGAGAAATTTAAATTTTAAAAAATGCAGTCAAATCAAATATAAATTCAAGAACAATTTGAAGAAATAGTCTACCAAAATGGGAAGGAAACAGAAAAGTAACTCTGATAACATGACAAAACAGGGTTCTATAACACCTCCAAAATATTACACTAGCTCCCTGACAATGGATCCAAACCAAGAAGGGATCTCTGAATTGCCAGATAAAGGATTCACAAGGTAGAAGCTACTCGAGAAGATACCAGAGAAAGGTGAAAAACAACATACAGAAATTAAAAAAAAAAACTATTTCAGATATGAATGAAAAATTTTCCAGATAAATAGATATCATAAAGAAAAAACAAGCACAGTTTCTGGAAATGAAAGACACACTTGGGGAAACACAAAATGTAGTGGAGAGTTTCAACAATAGACTGCAACAAGTAGAAGAAAGGATTTCAGAGCTCAAAGACAAGGCTTTCAAATTATCCCAATCAGGCAAAGACAAAGAAAACAGAATTTTTAAAAAAAAAAATGAACAAAGCCTCCAAGAAATTTGGGATTGTTAAATGACCAGACCTAAGAATAATTGGTGCTACTTAGGCAGAAGAAAAATCTAAAAGTTTGGAAAAGTTATTTGAAGGAATAATTGAGGAAAAGCTATCTGGCCTTGCTAAGAGATCTAGACATCCAAATACAAGAAGCTCAAAAAACACCCAGGAAATTCATCACAAAAACATCTTCACCTAGGCACACAGTCATCAAGTTATCTAAAGTCAAGATGAAGGAGAAAAATCTTGAGGTCTCTGGGATAAAAGCATCACGTGACCTATAAAGGAAAACCTATGAGATTAACAGCTGATTTCTCAGCCAAAACCTTACAAGGCAGAAGGGATTGGGGTCCTATCTTTAGCCCCCTTACATAAAATAACTGTTAGCCAAGAATTTTGTATCTAGCAAAACTAAGCTTCATAAATGAAAGAGAAATAAAGTCTTTTTCAGACAAACAAATGCTGAGACAATTTGCCACTACCAAACCAGAACTACACAAAATGTTCAATAGAGTTCTAAATTCTGAAGCAAAACCTCGAAATACATCACAAATAGAGCATCCTTAAAGCATAAATCTCACAGGGCCTATATAACAATAACACAATGAAAAAAAGTATTTGGGCTACAGCTAACATTATGAATAGAACAGTACCTCACCTCTCATTACTAACATTGAATGTAAATGACCTAAATGGTCCAGTGAAAGATACAGATTGGAAGAATGGATAAAATTAACCAACCAAGTAACTGATGTCTTCAAGAGATTTACCTAACACGTAAGGACTCACATAAACTTAAGGCAAAGGAGTGGAAAAAGATATTCCACACAAATGGAAACTGAAAGTGAGCAAGGGTAGCTATTCTTATATCAGAGAAGACAGACTTTAAAGCAACAAGAGTTTAAAAAGACAAAGAAGAACATTATATAATGATAAAGGAATTAGTCTAATAAGGAAATATCACAATCCTAAATACATATGCACCTAACACTGGAGCTCCCAAATTCATAAAACGATGACTACTAGACCTAAGAAATGCAATAGACAGCAACACAATAATAGTGGGGGACTTCAGTACTCCACTGACAAACTTAGAGAGGTCATCAAGACAGAAAGTTGACAAAGAAACAATAGACTTAAACTGTACCCTGTAACAAACGGACTTAACAGATATTTATAGAACATTCTACCCAACATCTGCAGAATATACATTTTTTTCATCAGTACATGGAACATTCTCCAAGATAGACCATATGATAGCCACAAAACAAGTCTCAATAAATTCAAGAAACTAAAAATCATATCAAGTATCATCTCAGCCCACAGAGGAATAAAACTGGAAATCTACTCCAAAAGAAACCCTCAAAACTATACAAATACATGAAAATTAAATAACCTGCTCTTGAATGATCTTTGGGTTAACAATGAAATCAAGACGGAAATTTAAAAATTCTTTGAACTGAATTATAATAGCGACACAACCAATCAAAACCTCTGGGATACAGCAAAAGCGGTGTTAAGAGGAAAGTTCATAGCATTAAATACCTACATCAAAAAGTCTGAAAGAGCACAAATAGACAACCTGAGCTCACACCTCAAGAAACCAGAGAAACAAAACAAACCCAACCCAAACCCAGCAGAAGAAAAGAAATAACAAAGATCAGAGCAGAACTAAATGAAATTGAAATAAAAATAATATAAAAGATAAATGAAACAAAAAGCTGGTTCTTTGAAAAGATAAACAAAATTAATAGACCATTAGCAAGATTAACCAAGAAAAGAAGGGAGAAGATATAAATAAGCTCAATAAGAAACAAAATGGGAGCTTTTACAACTGATACCACAGAAATACAAATGATCATTCAAGGCTACTATAAATACTTCTACATGCACAACTAGAACATTTAGACGAGATGGAAAAAATCCTGGAAATAAACAACTCTCCGACATTAAATCAGGAAGAAATAGAAACTCTGAACAGACCAATAACAACTAGCAAGATTGAAGCAGTATTTTTAAAAATGCCAACAAAAAAAGGTCCAGGATCTAATGGATTCACAACTGAATTCTACCAGACCTTTAAAGAAGATTTTTACCAATCCTACTGAAAATATTCCAAAAGATAGAGAAAGAGGGAATCCTCCCTAACTCACTCTATGAAGCCAGTATCACCCTAATACCAAAACCAGGAAAGGACATAACAAAAAAAAAAAAAGAAAGAAATATCCCTGATGAACACAGATGCAAAAATCCTCAACGATATACTAGCTAACTGAATCTAACAGCATATCAAAAAGATAATACATCAGGATCTAGTGGGTTTCATCCCAGGGGTGCAGGGATGGTTTAACATATGCAAGTCAATACCTGTGATACATCACATAAACTGAATTAAAAATAAAATTCATATGATCATCTCAATAGATGCAAAAAAAAGCAATTGACAAAATCAAATGCTTTTTGATTTGGGGGATTTGGGGGGAAGGGTGGGAGTGGGGTAAGGGATAAAAGACTGCGCATTGGACATAGTGTACACTGCTTGGGTGACAAGTGCACCAAAGTCTCAGAAATCACCACTAAAGAACTTTTCCATGTAACCAAAAACTGCCTGTTTCCCAAAAACTATTGAAATATATGTATATATCTTAAGTTGCACATCCCTACTTCCTACTCTGTCCCTCCCTCCCATGACATGGTTTCTCTGGGGCCCTTGCCCATTTCTTCTTTTAAATCTATTGTAGTTCCAGGATATAGGAATGTTTTGCCCTAGAAGGAAAAAGATTGTCTTTGTATAGAAGTGTTCGTTCCTCTTTTAGAATTTAAAATTATATATTTATTATAGAAAAAAACAAAGATGTGGTTTACACAGTGTAATTACTCACCAGGCACCATCTTCTCTTTGTATGAGCTTTTTATTCAGTGAATTACTGCTCTCAAACAAAAACAATGTCATATTCGTCTTTCAATCCTCTGCAACTAACAAACTGCCCGCACATAACCATCCAATATATTTGCCTTAATAAAATTTAAGACACTTCAAGTGAACTTCTAGAAACCCTGCCACTCTTGATTAATTGCATAATAAACACACCTCTAGTTCAAGATCTGCAAATGAATTAAAGTCCAGCTATTTGACTAGAACAAAATGGTTTTGTGGATGCAATGTGGAACTTCTGTTCCCCAGTAATTTCTCTTTGGCATAATATACATCACTTTGCAGCATAATATCATTTTCAGTATTTTTCTCATTTACAAAATCAAAGGACCTAATCCAGGAATTATATTTTCATTCCGACTCACAAAACATTACAATAGAGGTATGTTTTCCTTTTAAAACCTATTTTTTAAAAAACTCTGTTGTTCATTAAAATATTAGCTATTAATAATAATAAATATTTCAACTAGACATCTTGTACCTTGGACACTTTTCAAAGCACTTCCAAAATATACGACATTATCGTCAGCCATCCTTGTGGGATAGGTATCATTCTTTTGTTTGTTTGTTTGTTTGTTTTTTGAGATGGAGTTTCACTCTGTCACCCAGGCTTGAGTGAAGTGGCACGATCTCAGCTCACTGCAATGTCTGTCCCCACCCCCAACCCCCACCTCCCCACGCCGGGTTCAAGAGATTCTCCCACCTCAGCCTCTTGAGTAGCTGGGATTACAGGCATGTGCTACCATGCCCGGCTAATTTTCGTATGTTTAGTAGCGATGGGGTTTCACCATGTTGGCCAAGCCGGTCTCAAACTCCTGACCTCACGTGATCCACCTGCCTCAGCCTCCCCAAGTGCTGGGATTACAGGCATGAGCCACCACATCCAGCCTAGGTATCATTCTTTAGTCTTTCATTCTTTTTTAGAGAGAAATCATAAAACTGCCTCTTTCTAAAACACGTACATTTTTTTAAAAAATAAAACTCCCTACTTAAGGAATATCCCTGTAACCCACAGTTGTCACATTCCAAACTCTCTTGTCCTTTCTTGGCCTAAGGGCAACCCTAAAGAGAGCTGTATCTCTGAGACCAAGGCTATTCTGTACCCAAAGATTTGGGAGCAGCTTAGCCAGTCCCACAGGAACCCAAATAGTAATCCTTCATTTGTGCAACAAGTTTATGCAGGTCCCAGACACCACACTCCATCTTATACAACTTTAACAATGAAATTATGGTAAACTTTGAGTTTCCATAAACCATGGCTCTTTTCAAGATACACCAAGCAAATTCTCAAGGTGATAAGCTATGTGACAAAGCTGCCAAGTATGGCAGCCTGCAGTGACCCCTTCTGCTGCTTAGTCCCAGCCTTTGAAATGGCTAACTACAACAAAGACCCCAAAATAAAGGTGCTTGACCCTTCCTCCGGAAAGTGATGTAGTGGTGTTGGTATAAACAGAAAAAAGATTGCAACCAGGAGTAACTTTACTTCCTACATGACATAATTTCATTCGAGAAATATATATTGCATCCCCTCCATGTAACAGGCATGAATAATTTTTAAATATTTAATTTTAAGTTAATTAAACTCCTTTGCATCTTGACTTATAGAATAACATATTTCTGAGAACCAAAGGAGAGTGAAGTTTGCTCATCTCAGGTAAGCATCCAGCCTGTATTACAGATTGAAGTATCAGCTTTCAAATTTTTTATTGTTTCTACTCCTCCTTCTTCTTCTTGTTTCTACTTCTTCTTTCTCATCTTAGATAATCAACTTAACTAAATCCTTGGGCCAAAACTCTCCCATGCAACTTCCATCAGTTGCAGTGTCTGTTATTTTCATCTGCCCAGTGTATTATAACCTGACACTGTTAATTTATTTCATTAAAGCTCCCACATTTCTCTTTAAATGTAACCAGTTTTGAAACTCGTTTGAAAATACTTTGAAATGAAATTGTATACGTACTTATTGACAGTGATAAGGTGATAATAGCCACAATAAATCCCAGGTTCATATCTAAATGCCAATGAAAATATTCTCAGGGGCATGTGTTAAATTAAACCATGTTTCATCAGGCGGACTTCTGCCAATTACATGTCGTAGTTTTGTTGACAAGAAGAAATTGCAAATAGCTCTTAAAGAAAATTATTTGCAGAGGTTGAATTGTTAAATGCAGAATTGTAAATAGCATGTGTTATGTTTTGGATGTTAAAAGGAAAAAAGTTTCATATATAAATCAAAAAATATATAGAATAGTTTTTTTCCCGGAATTTGTTTCGATATTTATTTACCAAAAAGTAGTAATTTTAAAATGGTATTTGCCTGAACTCATTACATAGTTACCTTTAGAAAAAAATCAAGTAATCAAATGTAGAAGGCAGAGGAAAAGAAATAAAGCACAACATAAAAAGAATCCAATTAATTCATAACAGGAAGTGAAAGTTGACAATCATTACTCTTGCCAAATTGTTTCCCAGACAGGATCTCAAATCAACTGTAAGTTGACATTAAAGTCAACAAGATTTTATCCTGAAACTTGTACTTCTTATATTTGTGCCAGTTCTAATGATCATCAGAAATTTTCTCCAAGAATTATTGCATAGTATGGCACAGCCAATCTGTAATTATATAATATGTTCATATATTTATGTTTACATGTTCAATCAAAAATATATATTTACTCTATACTTCCTAAGAGGTTGGCACTGGGCTGGATGCTAGAGTTACATCTGAAGGCAAAACAGACACCATCTCTGCCCTAACGGATCTTTTAATCTAGTGGTGCAGTTAGGCATTAATCTCACAAATATATCATTGGAACTGCACTTAAGGAGCACGAGGTAAGTTTCGGGGTATTATCAAAATGTGTACCCAATGGGACTTGATCTGAAATGAGAGAGTGAACAAAGGCTGTCTTCTGGTTTCCAGGGAGATCAAACAGAAGAAGGCAAACGAAGTCCTAGTGGCTTGTCTTGTTTTATTTGTTAATGATCTGACTTCCTGGCAGATTGAATTTGCTAGATTCAGTGGTATATTATGCTGTACCTATCCCGGAGGGAGAAAAATATTTTAGCCTCAAGGTGCTCTCTTGACCTCTGTGCAAAATTATGCCATGGTCCTGGTCTCTTCCTTGAGCCAAAATCATGCTAAGTCCCTGTTTTTAATATGCCGATCACATTATAAAACAGGGTTAAACCAAATGAGAAAAGTAGACATTGTAAAAATGCCTCTTGTTTTGTGTAATAAAATATTTATATGATAAATAATCTTGTTTTGAGAAAGTACATCAAAGAGAGACATAATTCACAGATAGCATAGATTTACATATTGCAGAAACAGCATTATTAATGTTACCCATCAAAAGGATGGAATCTTTTTTGTCATAGATCTACGTGCCAAAGTAAAAGCATTTAAATATTCAAAGATTTCCAATTCTGCTAAACAGTATTTAGAAGTTTAAAGATAAGCTTTCTGAAGTTTAAAGACAAACTTATCTTTGTAAAAAGACAGAAGACTAATTCACCCTGAAATTTTCTGCATTTGTGAACTGAACCATGCGAATTTGAAAGTTTAAATATTTTAGACATCAGAGATGAACCAATATATTTAACTTCCCTTGGCATATACTTTCTGATGATTACTAAGCAATATTGATAGCCAGTGCATAGCTACGTGTCCATTCAGAGAAGCATTTTGCCTGGATGGTCTGATGGGCTTAGGCTTGAGGGAATATCAGCACTTTCCTGGTTCCCTTAGTTCCCTGGTCCAGTTCTTCTCCCCTTTTCTGTTTCAGAGTCTTTGCCGGTTCCCACATCTTTTCACCTTCCTCCTAATAGGCTCTGAGAGTGTGGACTCAACTTCCGGCTAAGACAGGCATCATCAGCCTCCATTCCTGAACGTAAAGAAAAAGGGCTAGAGCTTATTTCTCCTTTCCAAGCACAAAGCAAAAAAATATGGAAAAATTAGGGAACCTCTTGCAACATGCAGACTATGCTAATGTAGATTTCAAAATTCTGGATAAAAAATAGTATCACAATAATATCATATAGCTTAGATGAAAAGAAATCTTCAATTGACCAGAAAACATAAGTGAACTCAAAACCAGGATGAAAAACATGATGATGTTTGGGGGTTGAGGAAATCATTAAAAAATAGGTCACGGTTTTCCCTGATATTTGTCTTAAATTTCAGTTATTTTCATGCCAATCAGTATTTTCTTTTTTTTTCTTTTTTTTTTTTTTTTTTGAGATGGAGTCTTGCTCTGTCACCCAGGCTGGAGGGCAGTGGCGTAATCTCAGCTCACTGCAACTTTCGCCTCCCTGGTTCAAGCAATTCTCCTGCCTCAGCCTCCGGAGTAGCTGAGACTACAGGCGCACACCACTACACCTGGCTAATTTTTTGTATTTTAGTAAAAACAAGGTTTCACCATGTTGCCTAGGCTGGTCTCAAACTCCTTAGCTCAGGCAATCCAACCGCCTAGGCCTCCCAATGTGCTAGGATTATAAGCGTGAGACACTGCACCCAGCCTCCAATCAGTATTTTCTATTCTTACAACAAAAACTATTTTTATTTTATGTATACAAATAATTTTTAAAACATATATTTTTGCTACTTTGCATGAGAAATGTATTAATTTTTGCTCTTCTTAAATCTTTTGTAAGAGTTAATTAGAAGAAACATGATTCTCAAAAGAGAGATCTTGTAAAGATTTTTTATGTAACTAATGTCATTAACTGTTATGCTTGGAAGAAGACATACTTTAATAATCATTAGAACCATACAAAAATAAATTAAAATCCACAGGTTCCAATTTCTATGGACTTGACTATAACCCTGGGAAATTCACTTGATATTTCTCTGTCTCAGTTTAGTCACTTGCAAAATCAATTTAGTAATATTCTTAATTTACTTTTAGTGTCAGTTGGAGACTTAATTAATGTTGATAAACTAATTTTCCTTGGTTAAAAGACTAGATAATTATGCATTACTTGGTATTCTTAATTTTGAAAGTATTGTAATATGTTTAAGTGATTAAGCCTGCAAATTTTTCATTGACCTTTATTTGAATTTGATTAATTACAGTATGTTTTAATTTTTAAAGCATATATATGGTTTTTCAAAGTGAGAAAACCTTTGGCATTTAATAAAGCCAAACTACACCAAACATTGTCTCCTTACTTTAAAACTCTGTGTTTATTTTTACATTTCTTACATTGCTTTTGCTTATAATCATACTCAAAGCAAGTATATCTAAACTACGAATGTTCATTTTCAGTTAAAAATATGTATAAGTAGATTTTGAATGAGCTTTAAATGCTGGTTTCATTTATCTTATTTCTTCAAACATGGTGTGATTGTGTATATATTTGTGTGTGTGTATGTGTGTGTGGTAGGATCGGGAAATGAGGTATGAGCTCAACATATATGTGTGTTAGAAGTAAGCCTCATTACAAATTTGTAATTGATATAAGTAGATCAAGGTGAACCAAAATAGAACTTGGATGTTTAAGAATCAGAATATATATTTCCTTATCATACCTTTTCTTCTAAAGATTTAACAGAAAAATAATTTTTGTCTGAGTTTTATCACAATGCCACTTTTTCTTAATATTCTAGCCTTCATTTTGCCTAATGCATTTTCTTCACTTCCTTTCTGTCCCCAAATGATAGGAGCTTCTTCTGAGAAAAGGTAATGTGGGGAAAACTGCCCTAAAATTAGCTATATGCAAGAGATGACAGAAAATATCAGCACAAATAAAGAGATAATAGGAGACCGAGGGGAAGCATGTCAGGGTCGGCGGTCTGGAGCATCTCCCTGCCTTTTTCATAAAGAAAGGCAGAAACTGTCAGTCCACTAATAATAATTTTTAGAAGATTTTGGTGTTCCAGGAATGGTGCTCAGGGACATTTGCAAATTCTGCCTTCACTAACTGAAGAGCTGCTTTTTCACAGACTTCACACACGTTCCACGGGTGAGGACAGCCTGTGTCTCCAGCTTGGTCTATTTAAGAGCATCTGTGCTCATTATTGGCCCAGTCCCTCTGTTCATTTCCTTAGCCATTAACCTAGCTACATGTCCTTTCTCATTAAATCTCTCATCAAAACATTTGTTGGTGCTCTGGGGGAAATATAAAGTTTGGTCGGGCCTCAATTATCCACATAAAGGCTCTGTGTTGTACGTTGCCCTTTTATTCCTCCTCCATTAAATCAAAGGGCGAGGGAGGAAGAGTTGTATGATATAATGCTGGAAAGATGTGTTGGAGTCAGATTACAGAAAGCCCCAAACGTTGTACTAAGGAATTTTGTACTTTATGAAGAATAGCAATGAGAAGCTATGGGAGGTGTTTGAGCAGTAGAGTGTAATATTTTAATTATACTTAGAGAAAATACTTAGAACACATTAAAAGAAGGGAGGATGAAGCCAGGAAAATATTTAGGTTATTTTAATCAGTGAAGCAGTGATGAGAGTATAAACCAAAATAACACTACCGGAGATGGAAAGAACAGGGCAGATGAAAGGGATTTCAGAGGAAGAGGCTGGGAGAGTCAGAGATTATGCCAAATCTTCGAAATGAAGGATGAGGAGGATTGGGGTGACAACACAGAAGGAAGATCATGGGCATGTGGAGGTTTTACAAGCCAGTGAATCAGTCAAGTGAGACTAGACAGGGAAGGCATTGTGAATGAGGGTGAGAGACTCCACAGGAAAGCTCAGTGAGGTCGAGGGAGGGTGAAAGAGCCAAGGAGAAAATATAGAGGAGAGCAGAGGGTGGAGGAGGGAATAGAAACCTCACCATAAGAGCAGGTGAAGGTGAGTGTGGAGAGGACAAGGTCAAAGAAAGAAAGGAGTTCAAGAAGAAGAGTTCAGTAGTCTCCAAGATGGCTGAGAGATCAAGAAGGATGAGTGTGAAGAAGAGGCCACAGGATTTACCCCACAAAGAGTAAGGGTACAGTCTTGACTAGCTGGACAGATAATCCAACTTTCAATTTTCCATGTTGCTGCTCCTCTCTCTGGCACGAAAAATTGCAAGTTGACTCTAAGACACACCCAACACTGTTGCATATCATTATGGTCTCTTCCCTTTTATTTTTAGCCTATTGTCTTGCCTGTCCAATGCGCATTGTAAAACCTATGTCTGAGAACCTCACCAACTCTCAAGCTCGACGACATGCTGGGAACCTGGTGTCTAGATGACATGAAGTGTGCATTGCAAAATTAACTCATTTTCTGCATACAATCCATGGTGGTTGTAATTCCAGCCCTATAGAGGAGTAAGTAAAATATTTCTTTTCAAAACAAGACTTTGATTTCCAGAAAATACTCTTTATTTTAAATGCGCAAGCACTTTTCTAGGAGTAAATGCCAAGTGATCTATTCGGAAGTGACCTTTACTTCAAATAAGAGAGTAGTCTCTTTTCATCCATCTTCATCTGCAGTAAGTGTCATTGTCCATCATGCCATTGCTGTCTGCTTTGTTACCTAAGTGGAAACATGCACTGAAAACACAGAAGGGCAGCCTGCAGCCTTTGTGATGTGGAATTCAGAACTCACTTGTCCTCTCACAAAGAAAATGGCCACCATTTGCCCAGCTTGTATTAGAGCCAGCTCTATGACTCTACTTTGTGGTTGGCATAATACTTCGCTCCAAGTGAGTAGAGTGCCAGGTGTCAATGTGATGTGTTTTATTATCAGAAGTAGATTTAAAGGGGCTGCAATGAGGGTTAAGTTTGCATGGGCCCTTTCCATGTCACATATTATAAAATTTGCAAAAGGAACTATTTTCACAGTAATCAACTATAAGCACTCTTTCCACCATGACTTTGAGACACCATTCAATCCAAATCCAATCACACTTTCCCACCTGTCTATTGGTGTTGGGGCCATGGGCATTTTTGGAATCCAGCAAAGAGAAACTTAATTTGAGAATCATTTAGTTTGAGATATCACTTCCAAGTTATTGCTAACTATTCTGGTGAAAGAATGGCCTCAAGAAATCCTCCCATCACCCACTCTTGTGCCAACTCCCCTAACGACACAACAGAAAGCCAGGCCAGAGGTCGTACCACATTGCAGACCCATCTTGGAGAGCCTGGCTCCAGAAGCATGCAGGTGGTACCAGGCCTGTCTGTAAAACAAATCTTGTGGTTCACACTGGAAGAAAGAAGCTTGACAGTGGTTTTCCCAAACTTAACAATCCTAAAAGCGTATGTGACATGAAAATAATGAATTGTGATGCTGAAACAAACTTTTCTAATCTGTCAATGGTAAAAAAAAAAAAAAAAAGAGAGAGAGAGAGAGAAAGGAAGAAAGGAAGGAAGGAGGGAAAGAAGGAAGGAGAAAGGAAGAAAGGAAGGAAGGAGGGAAAGAAGGAAGGAGAAAGAAAGAAGGATGGAAGGAAGGAAGGAAGGAAGGAAGGAAGGAAGGAAGGAAGGAAGGAAGGAAGGAAGGAGAAAGAAAGAGAAAGAAGGAAGGAAGGAAGGAAGGAAGAAAGGAAGGAAGAAAGGAAGGAAGGAAGGAAGGAAAGAGAGAGAGGAAGAAAAAGAAAGAAAGAAAGAAAGAAAGAAAGAAAGAAAGAAAGAAAGAAAGAAAGAAAGAGAGAGAGAGAAAGAAATTTTAATCAGCATGCTAAAAAGAAAGACTGAATTATCTTTCCAGGGTATTGAAAAAGATATTACAAAGTAGTCATCATATAAATAGTAGTCAAAAAATACGTAGAAAAAAAGTAAGACAAGTCAAAGAGGTGAATCCATCAGTTCATAAAAATATATTATTTACATTACTTTTCTGTATTTTATTACACTGATAGGTCCAGCTCCTTGAGTGTGCAACCTACGCAGTTGCAAAGGGCCCCACACTTAGAAGGGACCCAAGCTTAGTTTAATGTTCCGCTGTTGCCATCTTGAAATTCTTAATACTTTTTGAACAAGGGGACCCACAGTTTCATTTTACACTGGGCCCTGTAAATAAGGTAGCTGGTTCTGACAACAGTCTCTCCAGTGGTGTTAAGAATAGAAAAGAACCAGGAGGCCAGGTGTGGTGGCTTACACCTGTAATCCCAGCCCTTTGGGAGGCTGAGGTGAGATCACCTGAGGTCAGGAGTTCGAGACCAGCCTGGCCAACATGATGATATCCCGTCTCTACTAAAAACACAAAAATTAGCCAGGCATGGTGGTGCATGCCTGTAATCCCAGCTACTAAGGAGGCTGAGGCAGGAGAATCACTTGAACCCCAGGAGGCAGAGCTTGCAGTGAGCTGAGATCACACCACTGCACTCCAGCCTGGGCGACAGAGCGACACTCTGTCTTAAAACAAAAACAAAAACAAAACAAAACAAAAAACAGGAAAGAATTAGCGCACTAATTGAGATGAGAAATGACAAATCCCGGATGAAGAGTTATTTCTCAGCTTTTTAGTACGTGTGTTTCCTTGTGATTTCTCATTCAGAATAACTGTATACTTTCGTACCTAATATTGATTTCATAAATGGGTCTTCCTCTTCTTAAAGAGAGCCCCTGAAATTATATAAGCTTCATGCCCCACGAAACCTCCACCATGGTAAGTGTCCTTCAGGCTTTAGTTATCCAGAACTAACAGCTGGCAAATTACCCAGACTGAATTCTTTCCCTTCTGTCCAACTTGTAATCATTTCTCAGCATTTTTAGCTTTTACTTTCAGCAGAGGAAGAAGCAAGAGGCAGGAAAAACACAACTCAGCCAATTCTCATCATTTGTTAAGAGCTCCAGAAATCAAATAGAAAGTGGAGGTGTTGAAGAGAAAGTATTTTGGTATTGTTTGCAACTTTCTTTTGAGAAGGCTAACCCTGTACCTTCTTTTCCAACTTTCATGACTGCAGGGTGGTGTGTGTGCTTGTCTAATAATATCCTTACTTTTTCTTGGTTACGGCTCACGTTTCAAGTGATGGGAGGACATTTCTCAGTAATGAATTTCCCTTGCTCTGTTTCTTCCCTCCACTGCAAGCTTGTTATGGTCAGGAAACTGGAGACACTAGCCCGCTCATTAATTTGGCTTTAGAAAGGGGCGGCTGTGGGTGCAGAGCCAAACTTAGATGTGTGTGACCTTTCTCCTGCACATCTTTCTCTCCACCTTTGGGAGTGACAGCCCCTAAATTCAATCTCATTGAGTAGAGCGCTTTCCTATTTTAAGGCTGAATTCACGTAAATTTTTCACTTTTATTAGAAGATAAAGCTGTTTTCTTAAGCTGGTAATATTCTAAAGATACTCCTTCCTTTGGATAATGTGATGAATCATTTCTTAATAGGTGGGTCTTCACCCACTTTAACCATAGTTAGTATATACAAAATAAAAGAATATTTGAGACAATGAATAAACTGACTAATTTTCTTCAAGAAATCAATTACTGATAAATTCTAAGAAATTTGGGAGGAAGCTAGCTAGCAGGTAGGGAGTTTCTTAGATATATTAATTTTCTTTTTTTTAGATGAGGTTTGAAATTAGATTCAGATTGCAAATTACAGCTTTGTGTGGGCTCCCCACTGCTAGCTGGTGAAAGCTTCTGGCTTCTGGGGATGAAGCAATTTGGCTTCCCATAATAGGACTGCGAGAGCCTTATTTCCCACTGGTAGAATAATGTGTCCGCAACCTGAAATGCAGGAATTCAACATTTGCTCCTTGACTGGGTCACCAGTAGGGACACATTACACTCACACGCACACACACGCGCGCGCACACACACACACACACAAACGGGCATGGAAAAATAGCGATCTGCCTGTATAGTACAAATTCATTCTGAAACCTGACCTCCAAGTCATCTTACTCGGCCTTCGGATATGGTTCACAAATTTGTATTTTCCTTTCTGTGAAAAGAACTAACCTTCAGATGGTTTCTGGGCACGTGTTGTATAAATAGTTGGCACCTCTCACACCCCTGCCACACAGTGGTGGATGCTTTCACAAGTTCCTTCTCCAGGCAGAAAATGAAGTTTCTTTCAGTTGAGACGTCTGAAATCTATCACAGATTACTTGATGACAAAGCACATGACGATTAATTGCTATGCATGCACCTTATCGGGCCTTCAGGAGTGGCCTAAAAGCTGGCTAACAGTACACACAGCTTCCATCTTTACAAGTTAAATATATACAAATGGACTGGCTGTCTTCACACTCAGTCAGGAATTTCTCCTTCTCTCTGGGGGATATTTCCCTAAAGGAGACTGTTGATTCAGTCAGAGCACCTAGTTTTCAAATATACCTCCCACCTCAGAGTTTCTTGGAACTTCCTGCACAGTTTCAATTAATTTTCTGCTTCTTCTGGTTACTTGGGGGTTGGGAGGAGAGGGGTGCAGAAAAAGAAAACAGATTTCATAACAGTTTATCAAAATTATTTTGCCTCATGTGGTTTTCTGTTGCCCTTTCTGCTGTGTTTTTGAGTGTTTGGAAGCAATTTATGTTGCACTGAGACTGTTTTTCTTTCAGAAGTTCCCGCATTTGAAATTCAAAGCTCAACTGTAAGCAGGCTGTTTGCTCCATCGGCGCCTTTTCATAAGGCCCTTAGCAGGGTCCCTTATAGCACATTCCTCAAACCAGAAGCGTTCTTTCTCCAAAAGCCCAGAAGGCTCCCATTCTAGCTGGTGGGAAGAGAAAATTTTATAACAGTAGGCTAATCCTTCTTGCTTTCATTTGGCAGGTACTACTGAGAGCTCTTTGCCTCCAATCCAGGTCATATCATCCCTGGCTTCACACACCTTTCATGGTTCTATTCGCTGGCTTGTCTTGTTCACTTCTGTGCCTGTGTTGGCAGTATCTGGCTAGAATGAGGACTCAGGGTTAGTAATCACCCAGGAAAACTCTCTCAATCTCTTTTCCTCTCTCTTTTGGCATCACTTTCCCTTTGACGTAAGGTTCACATTGCTTTCAAAGAATAAATAATATAAGGTTTCTAAATCTTAAGTAATCACAACTTTATTCAAACTTACAACCTATGTTATATTTGTAATAGTTTCATGAACTATTCAACTTTGTATAATACAAGGATACTACATTTGCTAATCCAAAAGGACCTTATTTGCTCCATTCCCCAGACAAGGTGGCCTGGGGAAGAGACACAGGGAGGGCCATATGGCAGTGGGCACAAAGTGTGAAGACTTTGTGTCACACGTTAACACCCACTAGAGATCATCCACCACAGCAGCGGTGGGAAATAACCCAGAAAGCGAACAGATCCAGCTAGCTGCCATTAGCCAGCCTTTTTCATCATCCACTCCAGAATGGCATGAATGGAGAGGTCACAGTGGTCAAACTGGTAGAAATATGTGGACCCAACAGCATAGACTTCTACTTACTAAAGCCAATCTGGGTATTGCTGCCTCTGCATGTCTAACCTGCTAGGAAGAGAGACCAATATTGAGCCCACAATATGGTTTCTTCCTCAAAGAGACCAACTGACCACTTGGTGGCAGTTGGCTACCAGGGACCCCTTCTATCCTGGAAGGGCTGGCATTCACCCTCCCAGGGCTGGAAACCTATCCCCTGTATGGTTTTCCTTCACCTGTCCTCAAAACCTCATCCAGCACCACTATCTGGGGCCTAATCTGTAGGCTTGAGATCCACACAGACTAGTATCTAACCGGGGCAAGCTTAAGGGAGATGTGGAGGGAAGCTATTACCACCCCGAGGAAAGAGTGAATCTGGAGTCTAGTGAGAATGGTAGCTACGAAAGCACATGGAGGGGCACAGCTGTGTGTAACTGTTGGACCAAAGCAGGGAAGACTGGCAGAAGAAAAAAATCTGAAACTTTTTATCCACCTTCCCTTCAATTTCATAGTTCTTCCTCCCAGCCACCTGCCTCACCCCCATTGCCTGAATCCAACCTACTGATGCTATCCCAAAGGCTTCACCTTCTGGGAAATAGAGCAAGGCACAGAAGAGAAAATGGATCTGGAAAAAGAGTAAATGGAGGCTACTGCACACTCTATCACTTCCCTCACCACGAGATATGGAAGTTGTGCCCCGACCACTGGTTATGTCCCACAGTGTCCGTGCAGAAGGAGCCAGCCTCGTAGAGGTTGGGAATGGCTTTGGGAGGGCAACGCTGAAGTGCCAGCTCAGAGACAGCACTCTGAAAGGTAGGGTGCCATCCTTTATGATACAGTGTACACATTAAATTAGAAAGTTCCAAATGGCACTCTCCCCACAGGAAGAACACCTGGGTTTAGGAACGGAAGGGCACTTCTCCCCACTCCACTGTACTATGGATGCACATGCGCAACAGCCCCAAAGCAAGGGTGTGGTTACCGAGGGTTTTGACCCTGCAGCAATGAAGGTTTGAATCACACCTTCCAAAGGCAAACCACCACCACCTGCTGAGGTGACAGCTGAGGGTGATGGGAATTTAGAGTAGAGAGTGGAGGAGGGGGAGGAAGAGGAACACATGTGGCCCTGAGACCAACTACAGTGACAGGGACTTAGTTTGTTCTTAAGAGAGTAACCTGCCTGTCTTAGTCTGCTTGGGCTGCTATAACAAAAAGCAACAAACAAACAAACAAACAAAATCAACTGAGTGACTTAAAATTTATTTCTCACAGTTCTGGAAACTGAGAAGGCCAAAGTCAAGATCTCAGCAGATTCAGTATCTGGTGAAGACCCATTTCTTGATTCATAGATGGCGACTTCTAGCTGTGTTCTCAGTGGTGGAAGGGGCAAGGCAGCTCTCTCAGGCTTCTTTTATAAGGACACTAATCCCATTAGGAGATGAGGCCTTTAGGAGGTGATTGGGTCATGAGGGCTTTGCCCTGCCAAAGGCTCCACCCCCTAATACCACACTGGAGGTTAGGTTTCAACATATGAACATTCAGACAATAGCATTGCCTCTTTTAAGTTTCTCCTCAGAAAGACAGACCCACTGAATCATCGAGGTTCTATTCCCAAACCTGGGTGGAAAAAGTATATCTGTTCAGTACAAGGGGTGGATGGTACTGGCCATGAAAAGGAGCTTCTCAGATGTGCTGCAGCAAAGAGCACAGTGAGTTGACAGCCCCAGGGGCTGCCACACTCCTGCCTGGGTCCACATGCCTCAGCCTGCTGCTCCCTGCTAATGGTGGAGCATAGTAGGTGAACTACAGCAGGCTCTGCCTGTCAGACTCAGCACTCTTCTAATGAGCTCAAGGATTCCCTGCTGGCCTGGCCAGATCTTTCCCAGAACTGCTGCTCTGTGTGCGATTCTTGCTACCCAATCCAGGGCTTCCTCTTCTTCACAGGGCTCTGACCTGCATCACAAGCTGAGGCTATGTCTCAGAGGAACCACACAGGCAGTGGCATTCTTAATGGCAGGACTAGCTTTTTAGCTCAATAATTTGTGGTTGGTTCAAGTCCTTCAAGAAGCAGGTGCTAAGATAGGATTAGACATGCAACACATTTATTGGGGGCCCCACATGTGAAGAATAAAGCGGGAGATCCAGAGAAGGTGATCGAGTGGTCGCTTGACTAATGGCCACCAAAAAAATAAGTCCATATCCCAGAACCTGGGAATGTGGCCATATTTGAGAAAAAAAGAGTCTTTGCAGAAGTAATAAAGTTAGGGATCTTCAGATGACATCATCCAACATTATCCAGATGAGCCCTAAATCCAATAATAATGACTTATAACAGAAAGGCAGAGAAAGTTTTGGGAGAGAGAAACAGGAGAAGGCCGCGTGAAGATAGGGGCAGAGACTGGAGTGGTACAAGCCAAGGAATTCTTGGAGCCACCAGAAGCTGGATGTGGTAAGGGAAGATTCTCCCATCGAGCCTCTGGAGGAAGCACAGCTTTGCTGACACCTTGATTTAAACTGGCCTCCAAAACTGCCAGGGAATACATTTCTGTTGTTTGAAGTCACCAACTGTGTGGTAACTTGTTACAGCTTCCCTGGGAAATTAATACTGGTAGGAAGAGCCTTCAGATCACGATGCAGGTCAGACCTTATAACGAGCAGGGAGGAAGGATGGAGTAGAAAGAATCAGAGACTGCAGTTCCAAGGAAGGCTTTGCTAAGCCAATGAGGAGTACTCAAACCTGTTAAAGAGGTCTCCCTTTTGTCCTTCACAGGCTTTCCACCAATGAACCAAGATACAATATTGAGCAGAACAAGCTAGCCAGAAGAGAAAGTATGAGGTTGTATTTCACCCATCTACAGTTCAAAAGCAGGCAAACATGCCTCTTTTGTTTGGGAATGTCCACAGAAGTGGTACCACCATAAAAAAGAGCAAGATAGTGATGATCATGAAAGTCATGTTAGCAGTTACTCCTGGGTTACTTCTGGGAGGAGAGGAGTTGCAACATCAGGAGGGGAACAGGGAGCCCCTAGGAACTGGCAGAGTCCTATTTCTTCAAACCATGTTGTCATTACATGTGTGTTCACTTTATAGTAACTTTTAAATCATATTTACATTTTGATCCATTCTTTCATATTTGTAACATATTTCACCATTTAATAAAATAATAATAAGTTTAAGAGGCTTAGGTCATAGGACACACAATGACAATTCACAAAATAAGAGGAATATAAGTGGCCAAAAAACTTGAGGAAAGAAGTTCAACTTCACTAGTAGGTTAAAAAATGCAAATAATTAAACCAAGAGTTACAATTTTTTACTTATCCATTGGAAAAGATGCAAAAAAAAAAAAACACAGTTAATGATGCAAGGAAGTGGGTAAGTTTATATAATCCATGAAGGGGATGAGTATACATTGGCCCAGTTTTTCTATGTAGCAATATATATCAAAACAGAGCATATATCCTTATGAGCAAAAGGCCACATATGCAAATATATTTTAAGATAATTTTTATTATTTTAATTACTAAATAATGTTAATATTTTAATTGTTACTATTTATATATTCTTTATAATTATTTAAAGACAGTATTTAGACAAATATACAAAGATATTTAAGATGTGTATGAAGTCATACATTTATAATAATTGGGGTATGCTATACATCCATGTCTATTCAATCATTGCAAATTATGGTGTGCAAAAGCCTTATTTATTCACAAGGAAAGATGATCACAATAGGTTAAGAGAAAAAAAGTAGGTCAGAAAGCAATATGTAAAGTAAAACGATACTTTAGTAAAAATACGTGTGTGAGGGGTGACTTGAAGTCAGGTCCCTCACTGGATCCCTTGCAGACATTCCTCAGCACCAGCTCAGAGTCTGGTAGCTCCACTGGGTAGCTAGACCCAGAAGAGCAATAACAGACACTACAGTCTGGCTCTCAGGAAGTCTCCCTTGTAGAGGAAGGGAGAAATCACCACATTAAGGCAACACCCCGTGAAACAAAACAATCTGAACAGCAGGCCCTGAGTCCTAGATCTTTCTGCTGGTGGGAAGTTTCTTACAGCAGAGACGCAATTGCAGTGTTGGGTGCAGTAGAGAAAGTCTTCACCTAGACTCCAACAGGTAGACAGCCTCTGTGATCACGAAGGGTCTTGGATAAAGGGTCCTTGTTTCCCCAATACATCACTGCAGATGCAGCTGGGGCTTCTCCCATGGGAATATAGCATGGACGCACCTATAGACAACCTTCTTAGAATAATTCAGGATGACTGAAGCCCCACAGGAGGAGTACTCTCCAGATTCAGGCTTGTACAAGAGGCAGAATCACAGCTCCTCCCTACTTACAACATCGACATTCCTACAGATGAAAAGATATGCCTGTCTGGTCTGAATAGCCAGAACACTGGGACAGGAGTAAAGCACAGAGGTAGATAGCTTTCTTGCTGGCCTGGCAGGAGATTTGAGGTGGCTTCCACCCCTCACTCTGATAAATCATCAGCACATCTAATTGAGAGTTTCCCCAGCCATCTTCATCAAGGCTGGGACCTCTGCCCACCATTGGGTATTACATCTACCCAACTGCTTTAGCTACAGCTGGTGCCAAACTAGGGATACCTCCCTACTGGCCTAAAGCCTGAACCATCTACTCAGTAAATAAAATACTGGGGAAAAACTGAATAAATAAATAAAGCGTACACCACATGAGAATGAGATAAGCTTCAATAGATCCCTGTTATTCCAACCCTATAGGAGACAGTAAACTTGTCCACACACCAAATGCACAACTACTACCACCAGCATCTGGGAAAGCCAGCACACAAAGATTCTTTATAACTAAGGAACTCATACAGAGTCTTCACCCCTACAAGCACCAATAATCAAATTCAGCTATAATAAACTATTAACATTAAAGTCAGATCCTTAAGAGGGAAAAAAACTTAAACACAGTCAAATCAAAAATAAATTCAAGAACATTTTGAAGAAATAGTCTATCCAAATGGAGAAACCAGAAAAGTAATACTGGTAATATGACAAAACAGGGTTCTATAACACCCCCAAAAGATCACACTAGCTCCCCAGCAATGGATCCAAACTGAGATGAAATCTTTGAAATACCAGATAAAGAATTCAGAAGGGTGATTATCAAGCTACTCAAAGAGATACCAGAGAAAGGTGAAAAACAACATAAAGACATTTTTTTAATCCAGAATATGAATGAAAACTTTTCCAGAGAGATACATATCATAAACAAAAACCAATCAGAACTTCTGGAAATGAAAGACACACTTAGGGAATGCAGTGGAAACTTTCAACAATATGCTAGAACAAGTAGAAGAAATAATTTCAGAGTTCAAAAACAAGACTATTGAATTAACCCAATCTGAAAAAGATATAAAGAAAAAAAAAGAAATAAACAAAGTTTCCAAGAAATATGGGATTATGTAAAATGACCAAACCTAAGGATAATTGGTGTTCCTGAGGGAAAAGAGAAATCTAAAGGTTTGGAAAACTTATTTGAGGAAATAATTGAGGAAAATATCCCTGGCCTTGCTAGATATCTAGATATTCAAATACAAGAAGTACAAAGAACTCCTGGGAAATTCATTGCAAAAAGATTATCACCAAGGCACATAGTCATCAGGCTATGTAAAGTCCGCACGAAGGAAATAATTTTAAGAGCTATGAGACAAAAGAATCAGGTAACTTTTAAAGGAAAACTCATCAGACTAACAGCAGATTTCTCAGCAGAAACCTTACAAGCCAGAAGGGACTGGGGTCCTATCTTTAGTTGCCTTAAATGAAGTAACTGTCAGCCAAGAATTTTGTATCCAGCAAAACTAAACTTCACAAATGAAAAAGAGATAAAGTCTTTTTCAGACAAAAAAAAGGCTGAAGGAATTGCCACTACCAAACTAGAACTGAAAGAAAAGCTAAAGGAGTTCTAAATCTTGAAACAAAAGCTCAATATGCACTGAAATAAAGCCTCCTTAAAGCATAAATCTCACAGGGACTATAAAACAATAATACAATTAAAATATATATATATATATAGGTAACAACTAATATGATGAATATAATGGCACCCCACATCTCAACATTAACATTGCATGTTAATGGCTTAAATGCTCCACTTAAAAGATACAGAATGGCAGAATGGATAAAAGCCACCAACAAAATACCTGCTGTCTTCAAGAGACTGCCCTAATACATAAGGACTCACATAAATTTAAGGCAAAGAGTGAAAAGTGTACTCCAAGGAAATGGAAACCAAAAGTGATTAAGAGTAGCTATTCTTATATCAGACAAAACAGACTTTAAAGCAATAAGAATTAAAAAACAAAAAGATAAAGAAGGACATTATATGATGTTGAAAGAATTAGTCCAACAAGAAGATGTTATAATCCTAAATGTATATGCACCTAACACTGGAGCTCCCAGATTTATAAAACAATTACTACTAGACCTAAGAAATGATATAGACAGCAACACAATAATAGTAGGAGACTTCAATACTCATTTAACAGCACTGTAGTGATCATCAAGACAGAAAGTCAACAAAGAACCAATGGACTTAAACTGTACCCTAAAACAAATGGACTTAACACATATTTATAGAACATTCTTCCCAACCAGTACAGAATATACATTCTTCTTGTCAGCACATAGAACATTCTCCAAGATAGACCATATGATAGGCCACAAAACAAGTCTAATAAGAAACAAGTCTAATTTAAGAAAATCAAAATTATATCAAGTATCTTCTCAGACAACAGTAGAATAAAACTGGAAGTCACCCCCAAAAGGAACTCTCGAAACTACACAAATACATTCCATGCTTATGAATGAGAAGAATCAATATTGTAAAAATGACCATACTGTCAAAGCAATCTACAGATTTAATGCAATTCTCATCAAAATACTATCATCATTCTTCACAGAGCTAGAAAAAAAATCCTAAAATTCATATGGAATCAAAAAAGAGCCCACATAGCCAAACAATACTAAGCAAAAAGAACAAATCTGGAAGCACCACCTTACCCAACTTCAAATTATACTATGAGGCTATTGTTACCTAGTACTATATTCTCCAAGATAGACCATATGATAGGCCACAAAACAAGTCTCAATAAATTTAAGAAAATCGAAATTATATCAAGTATCTTCTCACATTACCCAACTTGAAATTATACTACAAGACTACAGTTACCTAGCACTGTAAAATCAGGCAGTGAGTACCATCATATTACCCAACTTCAATTATACTACAAAGCTATAGTACTAATACCATATAGTATGGCATGGTGCTGATATAAAAATAGGCACATAGGCCAATGGAACAGAACAGAGAATTAGAAATAAAGCCAAATACTTATAGCCAACTGATTTCAACAAAGCATACAAAAGATAAAGTGGGAAAAGGACACCCTATTCAATAAATGGTGCTGTGGCAAGCCACATATAAAAGAATAAAACTGGATCCGCATCCCTGACCTTATACAAAAAATCAACTCAAGATGGATCAAGGACTTAAATCTAAGACCTAAAATCATAAAAATCTTAGAAGCTAACATCAGAAAAACTCTTCTGGACATTGGCTTAGGCAATGAATTAACTACTGAGACCCCAAAAGCAAATGCAACAAAAACAAAAATTAATTGGATCTAATTAAACTAAAAAACCTCTGCAGAGTAAATAATAATAATAATCAGCAGAGTAAACAGACAACCCACAGAATGGGAGAAAATATTCCCAAACTATGCATCCAACAAAGGACTAGTGTCCAGAATCTACAAGGAACTCAAACGAATCAGCATCAGAAAAAAACAACCCCATCAAAAAGTGGGCAAGGGACATGAGTAGAAATTTCTCCACAGAAGATACACAAACAGCCAAGAAACACATGAAAAAATGCTTAACATCACTAATCATCAAGGACATGCAAATTAAAACCACAATGAGATACCACCTTACTCCTGCAAGAATGGCCATAGATAAAGAGTCAAAAAACAATAGATGTTGGCATAGATGTGGTAAAAAGCGAACACTTTTACATTGCTGGTGGAAATGTAAATTAGTACAAACACTATGGAAAACAGTACGGAAATTCCTTAAAGAACTAAAAGTACAACTACAATTTGATCCAGGAATCCCACTACTGGGTATCTACCCAAAGGAAAAGAAATCGTTATATGAAAAAGACACAGGCACATGCATGTTTGTAGCAGCACAATTCACAATTGCAAAGATGTGGAACCAACCGAAGTGCTCACCAACCAAGGAGTGGATAAAGAAAGTGTGGCATTTACACACCATGGAATACTACTCAGCCATACAAAGGAATGAAATAATGTCTTTTACAGCAACTTGGATGAAGCTGCAGGCCATTATTCTAAATGAAGTAACTCAGGAATGGAAAGCCAAATATTATATGTTCTCACTTATAAGCGGGAACTAAGCTATGAGGGCATAAAGGCATAAGAATGATATAGCAGACTTTGGGGACTCTGAGGGGATGGTTGGGAGGAGAGGAGGGGTAAAAGAGTACATATTGGCTACAGTGTACGCTGCTCAGGTGGCAGGTGCACTAAAATGTCAGAAATCACCACAAAAGAACTTATCCGTGTAACCAAATACCCACCTGTACCCCAAAAAAGATTGAAATTTTAAAAATCACCAATTAAAAAATATATACGTGTGTGCATACACACATATGCTCATATATAACACTGAAAAAATCTAAAGGAACAGAAAATAAACATAATTATCTCATGGTGAGATTATGATGATTTTTTGATACATTTTCATATATTTTAACTTTCTTTAAACTGGCAAATGTTATATTTATAATCAGGAAAAAGTAAGTAAAATATTGGAAGTATCCTTTTTGAATTTTTAATTTTTGTGAATACATAGTAGTTGTATATATTTATGGGTTACATGAGATATTTTGATATAGGCTTGAAGTGTGTCATAATCACATCAGGGCAAATGGCACATACATCACCTCAGGCATTTATTATTTATGTTACAAACAACCCAATTATACTCTTAGTTATTTTTAATGTACAATTAAATTATTTTTAACTATAGTTCTCCTGTTATGCTATCAAATATTAAATCTTATTCATTTTTTCTAACTATTTTTGTACCCCTTTACCATCCCCATTTTTCCCCAT
Organism: Macaca mulatta; assembly: GCF_049350105.2. Lineage (NCBI taxonomy): Eukaryota > Metazoa > Chordata > Mammalia > Primates > Cercopithecidae > Macaca > Macaca mulatta. The sequence continues at coordinate 114,507,147 of NC_133409.1, forward strand.
ATCCCACCCCTACTACCCTTCCCAGCTTCTGGTAACCATCCTTCTACTCTCTATCTCCATGAGTTCAATTGTTTTAATTTTTATCTCCCACAAATAAGTAAGAACGTGAGAAATTTGTGTTTCTATGCCTGTTTTATTCCACTTAATGGCCTCCAGTTCATCCATGTTGCTGCAAATGACAGGATCCCATTCCTTTTTAATGGCTGAATAGTACTGTGTTGTGTATATGTGCCACTTTTTCTTCATCCATGTTATCTGTTCATCTATCCACTCATGGATACTTAGGTTGCTTCCAAATCTTGGCTACTGTGAATAGTTCTGCAATAAACATAGGAGTGCAGATATCTCTGATATACTGACTTCCTTTCTTTTGGGTATATACCCAGCAGTGGAATTGCTGGATCATATGGTAGCTCTATTTTTAGTTTTTTGAGGAATCTCCGAACTGGTCTTCATCGTGGTTGTGCTAATTCCCACCAACAGCGTACAAGGATTCCCTTTTCTCTACATTCTCCCCAACGTTCGTCATAGCCTGTGTTTTGGATAAAAGCCATTTTGACTGGGGTGAGATGATATCTCACTGTAGCTTTGATTTGCATTCTCTGATGATCAATGGTGTTGAGCACCTTTTCGTAGACCTGTTTGCTATTTGTATGTCTTCTTTTGAGAAATGTCTATTCAGATCTTTTGCCCAGTTTTTAATTGAATTGTTAGATGTTTTCCTATAGGGTTGTCTGAGATCCTTATATATTCTGGTTACTAATCCCGTGTCAGATGGCTAGTTTGCAAACACGTTCTCCTATTTTGTGGGTGTCACTTCATTTTGTTGACTGTTCCCCTCACTGTGCAGAAGCTTTTTAACTTGACATGATCCCATTTGTCCATGGGAGTACTCCAATGTGTTCAGAGCCAGTCAAATGTTGTATAGCAGGGCACATGAACCAAAGTAAGTCCCCAACTAAATTTTAATATTTTATTTGCTATAGGGACTCACTCGCAGTGCTACCACATAAATATTTTTAGATGAATATTTCCCTTTTCCTGAAAGTTCTCAATATATCTACCTACCACTTCTGAACATTGGCAACAAAAGCTCATGTAATTTTCCTTTTTCTATGTTATCATAATGAAAACAAACAAGTTTTTGAAACTAAAAATTCTTGCAGGAAGAATCTCTATCAATATTTATTCATTTATTCAACAATTGAGCAATTTTAGTCCAATGGGAAACTGAGACAAATAAATATGACATTATAATACAGAATGATGTTATGATGGAGCAGATAGCAGAGCTGCTTAGAAAGCACCTGACCTACCTTGTGGCCTTGCTCCTTTCCATCCCTCCTCAGGGACTCCTAGCAGAAACTCGAATAATTTTGACTTCTTCAAAATCAATGAGAAGATGTCTTTAAATATCTCATGTAGGCCTACAAACAACTCTGATGTATGTACGAAGGTGGTAGTAAGGGAGAAATGAAACGAACATCAATCATACATAAATCTCATTCTTTCTGACTCTTCATCAACAGTGAATACATATTATAATCTGAATAAATTATACTGCCACATGGTTTAGGGGGACATTTCTGTTTCAATGCAGAGAGTGAGGGGTTTCACCACTGGTCACTTGATCCATAGACGTTGGTGGATGCCTCATAGTATAGATAGATGCATTTCCCATCTATTGACCAAGGAACAAGTTCAGGGAAAGGAACTGGATTTGTAAGAATCATCTATCTTTCTTCTTGCGGCATACATACAATGCTATATACTGTAAATTAGATGTATGTTAACATATGCTTATTCATAATTATTTATCTAATTGTTGCAAAAATCCCAAATGTAAATCTTACTTCTGCCTGGGCGATAATATTAAAAGGCTCCCATGTTCTTTGTGCAGTTTCTCAAATTGGCATTAGTGGTTCATTAATATTTAAGAGATCTGCAGTATCATATTAGCTAATCATACCAAAGACTATCTTTGGAATCTGTCAAGCATAGACCTGGCTTCTATTTTTATAGCTTGATGTGCACCATAGGCTGATCCAACTATTTTTAAAACTATGTATCAATCCCACTTTGCCTAGAAGAAAATTGTCTGCATTAAAATGCATACTTTAACCAAGGTAAATATCACCTAAGATTAATATAATTTGAATTGCTATTTCTGAGAAATAAAAATGGCAAATACATATCCTCCTTGGTTCTTTGCACAAGGGGGCCGATTTTTGTAAAGCTAAAGGAGTAAGTCCTCTGGAAGGATTTGTATAATGTAAGACAGGACAAAGGATATCCACCGTCCCTCAGGCAACCCATATGGCTCTTCTGCTCTTGTTCTCCACTAGGTGCAGGTACTCCTAAACATGCACCAGAATATTCATCTGGATATGAAGTTATATGCAATGATCCCCCATTTGGTCATGTCCAGGAGACCTTCAGAACTAAATAGGAATATGTCAACATCAGGTGCAGAGAATATCTTTGTAGTGTTGACTGCATTCTCTGGTGACTGTAGAAACAGAAAAAATACTAAGGATTTCTCAGTTAGATTTAGTATTTACTGTATATAATCTTTGCCAGCCATTTCCAATAGTAAATAAACCATTATCAAGTGCTTACTGTATAAAAGGCACTCTCTCTGCTGGACCCTGTGGGAAAATCAAAAAGGCTAAAAGAGAACCTGCCCACAAGCCCTTACAACCTAGTTGTAAGGAGACTGTAAATATGAGCTGATGCCCAACTAGTAAAATGAGGCGTATATATGTACTAGATACTGGGGCAGGTTATGTAAGGAAGCCCTTATGAAAGCTGTTTATTTAATACTAGGCAAAAAGTCCAAATTTTGGTGTATCGTACACTGGTTAATTCTCCCTGACCAGTAGTTTCCTCACTTTCCACAGAGCAATCTCCCATCTTTAACAGATGAAGCTTAACACAAGAGCAACACCAAAAACCGTGAACAAGAAGGTAAGCTTATAGTGTTTCTTTTAAAACCTTTCCTCATTGTGTGTCTCTATCTCTTATAGTTTATGTTTAACACTAACCACCAACATTTTAAGGGTTTTTAACAGCAAAAGCATTTATGAGTTTAGAAACATTTGTCTCATTTATTCCCTCATATTTGGAGAAGGCCTGATTAGATGGTGTCTTAGCTCTGGTCTTCTAGAAAACAAAGCTTAAGGCAAAGATTAAATTGCTAACAACTTATTTGGGAAGTGCAAGCCCAGGGCAGTAAGGATAAAGGAAAGGGAAGCAAAGGAAAATGTAATGCAAAGTGTTACTGTGTTAGCTATTGCTTCACAACTAGCCATGGAGAAACGCAGAAGTTGCTCAGCAGGTGTGTTCACTCAGCAGCAGAACTTCTCCAGAATGTTGTAAGGAGGAAGGGCACCTTACAGTAGTCCACATGACAGACAAAAGAAGGGGAACTAATAGCCAACTGCCATCTCCCTCTTCCCTTTGAGCAAGGTTTACCCCATTGGAGACTAACTTCCTGCATTTGAGCTTGCATGAATCAGCCCCATCTGTGAGTGCTCAGATTCTATTCAGCTCCCTGGTGACTGCTAGATCTCATTCACTACAGTGTGGTGCTTCATCCAAGTTCAAAAGTGGAGGGCCAAGCAGTGCAGGAGAGAGATGGAGAAAACATTATTATTGCAGCATTATTGAAGACACTGGAGAAGGTGTACCAGATCTGTACCAGATGGAGATGGCTTACATAACGTAATCTCAATTTCTCCTTACAGCTCTCAAAATATTTAACAGAATCGTTTTTTAAACAGTAAGCATACAATAGCTACTGGTTCAACAAGCAGCATGAGACACTCTAAGTCTATGGGTGGCAACCCCCAAACTTGCAGATATAATGTCTGTAATAGGCAGAAGAATGGCCCCAAAGATATCCATGTCCTAATCCCCAGAATATGTAAATAGGTTACTTGGCAAAAGGGACTTTGCAGGTGTGATTAAAGTTGAGATAGGAAGATTAGCCTGGAATTATCCAGGTGGGGAATTCTAATAACAAAGGTCCTTAAAAATATAGAAGGGAAGCACAAGGGAGGTCGGAGTAACACCACGTGAGAAGGGCTTCACATGCCACACTGCTTTGAAGATGGAGGGAAAAAAGGACACCAGCCAAGGAATGGAGGCAGACTCCAGAAGCTGGAAAGGGCAAGAAAACAGATCCTATCCCGGGACTATGGAAAGGACACAACCCTGCTTACACCTTTATTTTAGTCCACTGAGACCCGCCATGGCCTTCTGACCTACAGAACCGTAAGGTAATACATTTTTGTTGCTTAAGTCACTACGTTTGTGGTAATTTGTTATGTCAGCAATAAAAACTAATACTGTAGTCTCCCCTTATCTGTGGTTTCACTTTGTGCAACTTCAGTTACCTGCAGTCAACCACTATTTGAAAATACTAAATGGAAAATTCCAGAAATAATGCATAAGTTGAAATTGTGTGCCGTTCTGAGTAGTGTGACGAAATCTCACTCTATCCTGCTCCATTCCACCAGGAGGTGGATCATCCCTTGGTCCAGTGCATCCACGTGGTACATTCTCCTTGCCTGTTATCACATAGTATCTGACTCAGTTATCAGATCAACTGCCAAGGTATCAAGTGTTTGTGTTCAAGGAACCATGATTTTACTTAATGATGGCCCCAGAGATCCAGAGGAGTGTGCCGGCAATTCAGATATGCTACATGCAAGCCATAAAGTGCTTCCTTTAAGTGAAAAGGTGAAAGTTCTTGACTTAAGAAAATAAAATGTCTTCTAAGGTTGCTAAGATCTATGGTAAGGACAAACCTTCTATCTGTGAAATTGTGAAGACGGAATATGACTTTTATGCTAGTTTTGCTGTTGCAGCTCAACTGAAACAGAAAAGCTGCGACCACAGTGAATGCTCAGTGCTTAGTTAAGATGGAAAACTAAATCTATAGGTGGGAGGTACAAAGAGAAACATGTTTCAGTTGACTATAATCAAGTTTGGTTCTATTCTTGGTTTCAGGCATCCTCTGGGAACCTTGAAACATGTCCCCCAAGGATAAGGGGACTGCTGCACAATGTCTAGGAAATAAGCCATTTCTGTGAGGCTCTTCTGTCCTTCTGTCACAAACCTTAGTTCATTCTCACCATACAATCACTTTTTTTTTTTAAGAAATAGAAGACTTAAATTGTGTGTGTTTTATATGATGTTGGTTTTATAACATCCTTAATTAGTTAGAAAAATAACATGTTATAATGTTTAATGATGCAAATTTAAAAACATACCCACTAAAAGAGATGAATTTTTTTAATGATAAAGGAGCCCTTTACATGAATGGAAAGAAAAAGGAAACATGCAAATAGTATCCTCGGTTGTTAAATATCAAGGAAAGGAAGGGAGGAAAAAGCAAGCAGGAAATTTGGTACCAGATTTGGCCCAGTGTGAGGAAAAATCTTCTAAAAATTAAGTTGCATGAGATATCTCCCTATCTCAGAAACAAACTTGAGAGATGACTGTTTAAACACAGTTGGTATAAATATTTGATAGATATTATGAATGAAATAAAAGCTTCTGATGTGTTACCTTGATGGTTCCCCTAGCCTTAAAATCCTGTGATTAATCTAGGAAATAATTATATTGACTTTATTTTATTAATGGCATAAAAAGTAGAAATACCAAAAAAATAGAAACTAGATACCAGGAGTGTATCTACAGGCAAATGCAAAAAAGAAAAGTCAAGCTGAGTTAAGAGGAGAAAAGGGAACTCTGAAATGCAATGTCTATTATATTAACCATTGCTAGAAGTACATATTAAGATTGACTTATGTGAGGTATCTCTCTAAAAGAAAAAATGTGCCATATCCCAGGTATTACAGAGACATAGTTTAAAATAAGGAAATGGTGGCAGGAAGTATTTAAGATATCAAAGAGCTATGTATATAAGAGATGCGTAAACCTGACAACGAGGAGATAGATGACATTAGTACTGGTGAATGACCTAATATTTTATAAAAGAAATGATGATATTAAGATCTCTGGCTAGCAAAAGGAAATCATTTTGGCAGAATTTGCAATATGGACAAAAATGGTGGAAAGGTAATTCTTAGAACATGATAACATGGTAAGAAGTACATTTTAGGATAGATTTTCTGAATGTCATAAAAGATGGAAATGACACCACCATTGCTTACAAGGGATTTGAAATGACCAGAAATTGTTTAGAGACTGCACTATAGAAAAAAAAAAAATAAGAAAAATCTGTTTCCTAAATGTGCTGAAATGTGTTTACAGCCTTACATAAATTATTGAACAGTCAGCATCCTGAAAGCACATTTACACTTTCGTCCTTGGAAATGAATCAAATGTGTAATGAGGAAGACCAGAGCAGAGATGTTGTAAAACGATTCCAGGCTGTCTACATTTACAGTATAATGGGCTTGGTGGGATTAAGATATGGCTTAAAGGTTCACATCACTAACCTCTTTATGTCTCATCTTTCTCTCTGTGCAAAAAAAGGTTCTGACTAAGCGAGCCCTATGTTTCGTACAGCTCCAGAGATTAAGGCTATGCTTTTCAGTATGGCCATGTAATATTTTTTTGACCCCAATCTAATTTGTATTTAACCCAGGCCTCTGTGTAATAAGTTATCATGCTCTCGTCTTCACGTTTCCATTTATAATGATTTGAAACTTTCCTGTCTTCAGCAGTAGGAAACTTTTCTGCTTTTCAACAATCCAAATCTACTTATTCCTTGGCCTATACCTGCAAATCTCACGTTTCATGATTGTAGTTAGGGTCCTACCTAGTAACTACACTCTAAACTAGCCTGAAGTTTTTTTTACGTCTCAGTTACTCACTCTATCACTCACAACTCTTTAATTTGCTTCTAGGTCACATAGAAGCTTTTGAATATGTATTAGTTCTCTATTGCTGCAAAACAGGGCAAGAGATGGAATGGAAATGGGGTGAGGGTGAGTTCACTGGAAGTCTTTACGAGAATGACAGTGCACTTCAGATTCCCTGCCCTAATCCTCACCCTTTATCTCTCGTCGCTACCCCAGCACTAAGCACAGTAGGGCATTTTACTCCTAGTCAAGATACAGGGATGATTTCTAAAGAAACTGAATTAACCATCTGGGAAAGCTTAAGGCTTAAGGTGTGGGATTGGAAGTTCAGCTAGCTTCCTACCAGCTAGTGCTTATCAGCAGACACACCCTGCCCTACCTCGTGATCCATGTATGCACAGTGTACCCAGAGCAATGTCCAGCCTATGGTAAAACTCACCTACTGTCACAAAGCAAGTGTGATACGTAAGTGAAGAGGTTCTTCTGGCATCAACATGAGCATCAACATTAAAAAGAAAACCCAAGGTAAACGATCAGAAAATCTGACTCTGGAGGAAATGTTATTCAGGAGAAGAAAGAGCACTTAAAAAAATAAAGCTACCAAACACTGGGATGAGGTCGTAGGAGACTAAGAAAAATAAGCAATGTTAGTAATATCTTTTGAAGAAAAAAAAGAAAGAAAGAAATGTCCATACCAAATAAAAATATGATTGCAAAGAAAATTTATGGAAGGACTACAGGTAAAAATAACAAGTATACCTTATTTAAATAAGCTGATTTTAAATTCAGAAACAAGCATAGAATCATAAATCTATACATGTTAAAAATCATCTCTGGCAGAAGGAATATCAGTTTCTATTAAGCTTTGAAGAATTTCTTCTCTTTCTCACTGCTACACAGGGAGGGAAAATTATATTCTAAGGTAGAAACAGATGTGACCTAGAAAGAGATGCTTGGGCCCTCTTCCTAAGTCAATCACAGTGTGATCCAGAAAGCACTGAGTTCAGAGCAAGCAAACCTTGTGAAATGAGAGGTGTTTTCCCTCATACCCCTCACCGGCTGTGCGATGGTGGTATGGCTTGCTTCTTTGGTGCTCTACTGCTCAAACCCCTAGGGGAAGCATGCAGATGGGCAGGTCATGGGGGGTGGTTTTGGGCTCCGACCCCATGGCAGCATCTAGGGTTGAGTGTTTCCAGGTCCCAAAGCCCCAGTGGGTGTGTGTTACAGTGTGCTCTTTCAGCTTTGCTGTCTGTAAGTGGCTTGTGTTAAACAGCTCAATTAGACCCTTTGCCTTATCTCAAGGACAGCAGGCTTTCTGTATCCCGGGGTTCTTGCCCTAGTGTACTGGAAAAATCGGATCATGAAACAGGAGTGCTTGTCCTCACTTAGGTCCGTGGGCACAGGCCCAAGGGTGGAGCCTTTGCCAGGGACCCAGCCCTTCTCTACCCAGCACTTCCCTGCCCCTCTCCCGTATCACTTGGGCTCTAGTTCTGTCCCAGCCGGTAATTACTGAGCACCCTTAAACAAATCATTTCACATTTATGGGCCACTTCATCTGTAAAATGAGGCCATTTAATTACATGATCTTTGAGGCCCATTTCAGCTATGAATTGGTGATTTTTTTTTCATAGAGAGACTTCAGAAATGTACCAAAAGCAAAATCTGAACTAAGATGACCCATTTTTTGCTCTATTTTTATTCAAGAGAAAACAGCAGCATACGGACCACAGCCATTCAAGAAAGCCTCACCATCTACCTAAAGAATAGTTTTACATCCCTGCTTTGAAATAGACATTTTGAAATATACTTAAACCTACAGAGAGAGAATAGAAATATACCAAAGGGTGTGTCAATACAAAGTGATATTTTTTAAATTATGGGGAAATGGCAAAAAAATAATATCATGGCTTGATGTGTGTAGCTGATCAGAGTCCTGAGTGATGAGTAGGATTTACTTCCTGAGTCTGGATTTGTTAGAGCATCAGCCATAAAAACAAAATTAGATAAGCTATAAATCCGGACTCACATCTAGCTTCATGCATCTGCCTCCCCTGACCAAAAGGAGGAATATGCAACAGAAGTGACCACGGGCCCTTTCCACCCAGCCCTGCACAGGGGGAGATGAATTCTCTACTTGCTCCTCTGTGAGTTTCCTTCATGATTTACTTCCCTGCTCTTACTCCTTTCCACACACAGAGATCTTCTCTACAGGTACTATAAATCTGGCCTTCATTTGTGTAACACTTGCTAGTACACAAAACTCCCACTTGCTAGTACACAAAACTCCCTCACGTAAGGCCTTTCCATTGATAGTCTCAACAACTATGTGAGATTAACAGAACAGGATGGAAGAACTCAGGCTCAGAAAAGTTTTGTGGCTTCTGTTTCACAATCTGCTAAATCAAGGCAAGGCCAGCATTCCTTATAACATCAAAATAAAAACGAAAACACAAGGCACCAAGTGACCAGAGCTCACTTAAGTGTTAGTTTTTGTTTCCCCTATAATTAAAATGTTAACCATGACCCATACACACTGGCACACACTGTCTGAAGGTTGGAGTCCTTGACCTTCCCAAAGACCTTGGGCTCCAGCACTGGGACAAGACAGAAACACTTGGCTTATAGCCTCTGCAAGCACAACCCAGTTACTGTCTCTCATGCACCTTGATCAGAAGAGAGATTGAGTGTCTTTTGGAAAATTAATGAGTAAACTTCTCCCTTATCTATTTTTCTATCTATCCATTAATATCAAATTTTAGCAAAATTCTCCACCTACAAGAAACTTTGTACAAAGACTCTCAAGGCACTGTATAATTCTCTCTCTTTGTTGAAGATATATAAACTACATAGGGGCCCAGTTTTATTCTTCATAAAGAAGTAATAGTTGCGCCAATTAGCTCCATTCATTTCTGACAAAAGTAAAACGTTTAAAATATGTACCCTTACACATCTCTATCTTCTACGCCTGTATCATTACACATCTGTACCATTCTACACCTGTATCACTACATATCGGTATCATTCCACACCTGTATCACTACACATCTGTATCATCCCACGCCTGTATCGCTACACATCTGTATCATCCCACACTTGTATTACTACGTATCTGTATCATTCCATATCTGTATCACTACACATCTGTGACATCCCACACCTGTATTACTACACATCTGTATCATTCCACACCTGTATCACTACACATCTGTACATTCCACATATGTATCACTATACACCTATATCACTACACATCTGTACCATTCCATATATGTATCACTATGCATCTATATCTTTTCATACCTATATCACTACACATCTGTACATTCCACACCTGTATCATTACCCACCTGTATTACTACAGATATGTATCATTGCTCACTTGTATTACAACACCTCTGTATCATGGGTCTGGGGCCCAATTTAGTGGATTTGGGTGGAGACTTCCCAGAATACCAGGGTAGATTTCCACCAAGTAGCACAATCACTCCTGTATTGTGTGTGTGTGTGTGTGTGTGCCTGCATCTGTATCTATCTATCTATCCTCTCTCTCTCTCTCTCTCTCTCTCTCTCTCTATATATATATATATATATATATATATATATATATATGGTTTTGAGTCTCTCTCCTCTTCTAGTCAATAAGCTCTTTCAGGAAAGAGACACTTACTCATTATTTTCCCCTATTCCCACTATGGATTAGGCAATCATTGAATATTTAATGATCAGATGAATAAAAATACATGAGTCTTAGAATTAGACAAGACTGTGTGGCATCCCTTTGCCACTATGTCTCAGCTGGGTGACCTTGAGCTAATTTTGTTTTTTTAAATAATCTGTAGCTCAGACTTGTAGATAATCTGAATCTCAAATTTATAGAGTCCCTTTTCTATAAAGTGAAGATAGTGCTACAGAAGTTTCAGAGTTGCTGAGAGGATTAAGGGAAGAGTTATGAAAATGCCTGGCACAGTCCAGGTGTATTGGAGGCACTCAGTAATGCTACTTTCCCTTCTCCCATAACATTGAGATTGAAGTAATCATCAAATACGTATTGAATATCAAAAATGCACAAAAATTAGTTTTCATCCAAATTTAGTAAAAATAAACAGGATATATTCTCACTAGCAAGGGCTACTCTAGAGGGGGACATAATATCGTATTTGATACTTTCAAGAACTGTGCTAGTAATTGCCTGAAGAAATAACAGCTTTACATGCAGCAAGGATGAGCTTTCTAGCAGTTAAAACTGCTCTAAAGAATCACTATTTGTTGCCACTAGTTAACCCAGCCAATCGAGGCACACCCCGAAGGAGCCTTTTAATGGAGAGAGTAAAGATTCCCAAGCTGCATTTCTAAATGCTTGTAAAAATGAACATCCCAAAGGGATGAATTTTTAAATACTTAAGGGTATATGAACAGGGCATAGTATAAAATGAAGTTGAGATTTGGCAACCATCCAGCACAAGTATCTCTCTGCTGCTGAGGCAAACCCTGAAAAAGAACAGGCAGCAGAGCCACAAGTCCTTCCTTGAAGGAGGATGTGGCTGGTGCCTCTCCATGTCCACTACTCCCATCCTGTCCCTGCAAAGCTCCCTGTTACAAACACCAGAAACTCACTCTGGTACTAAGACAGTAAGTGGGAATTTTGGAAAATCTATAGGAAGCCCAGAGAACCAGCATCAAATAGGAAAAAGTTGGGAAAGGCATAGCCAAAACCCTGCCACCAAAATCATCTCCTTAGATAGCCAGCACTGGACAGTGGACACCAACACAAGTCCACTCTAGACTATGCCTCAACCCCTCCAAACATCACGGCCAGCTGCCTCTTTAGGCCTCTCCCTAAAGAACTGTTTGTGACCTTAGGAAGCAATTAGAGGTGGTTTTCAGCAAAATCTATTTGCTGCCTGGAGTTCTAGGCAGCTCCCAGCTTGCTTCCACAAGATGAAAGGAAGACATATTTTTTCATTTGCTAGGGTAAAGAGGCCGTATCTCCCACCTATCTCGGGAATCTCACAGAATCCAAAGGATATTTGGCTGCTATGTTGCCAAATGCAAATGTCCATTACAGCTCCCCATTCCCTGTTATTTTCCTTGTTTTACACTTGAGGAAACTTGCCAAGAGGGCACAGGAAGTGGTAGAGTTCATGTAACTCCTCAAATATACGCTTTTTCTGCACTCACTGACTAATCAAGTCTGATTTTTAAAAATTAATTCAGTTTATCAGCTTCCTGACAAATCACTTTCATTGTTCTATGAAGACATTGTCTAGGATTTACTATTGTTATAGTTCTTCCGGCCACTTAACTGCTTTTCTTTTCCCCTATAAAGGCATTTTCAGATACTATAAAATCTGAGAGTCTGCATCCCCTTTTCCATTCAAGAATAAATCACAGGGACAATACTCTAAAGTTGCATGAAAATACACGAGCTGAGCTTTAGCCAAAGAGCACGACTCACTCAGAAGCAACTGTGCTTATGCGTCAGGATGCTTTATTATACAGCTAAGTGAAGCCAAGTATCTCGCCCTCTCAAGTACAAAGATCATTTAAATAGATGGCTATATGTGTGACGCTAATCGCCAAAATCTGGGATCAATTATGGAAGTTAGTCGGTCCTAAAATTTTATTTACTATCTGATACAGATGTTTACCTTCACTTTCGGATTTCATAGTCAGCTGGGAAATTTATTTAGCTCTCCCAAGATAGCCATTCGTAGGTGTAATTTCTCATGCCAAGAGTTTGCAGCCATTTGCTATCTGCTGTAGTTCTTGTCACTGTGAGGGGGAACTAAAGTTCCAAAAGAAATCTGCCACGAAAAAGTAACATAGGGTGGCTCAAACAAATCCATTTCAACCTTATTTTCCTTTTCTTCTTTGACTACAGGTGGTAAAAAAAATCCATCTTCTCAGACTACCTTGCTGATGAAAAAAATACATACAGCTCTGTGACACAGTTCAAGCCAACGAGGTATGAACAGAAGAGTTCTGTGACTGTCTGGAAAGTCTCTGATTTCCTGATGCATATACAATTCTTTTCTTCATGCCTGAATTCTACATGCGTTGATAGACACTGCAGCAGCCATCCAGGGACCATGAGGGGTAGACCAAGAGAATTCCAGAGAGGTTGACTTTGTTATAATTTGAACCTCTGAACCACTTGCCTACTCTGAACTATGCTGAATGAAGCAAAAAATAAGTAAATAAATCCATATGTGCTTAAGGCTATATTAGTCTGGCTTCTGATATTCACAACCAAAAGCAATCCTTCCCTTAGAAGTCTGATAAATAAGAAGTTATTACTCTTCCCTGGAGGTCACACAATCACCCTGGAGAGGGTGGAACTGACAGTGAAATCAAATGTTTTCCTGTGATCACAGAAACAATATGGTGATCTCGGCCTAGAGCAATAATATGGATATAAAAGGTGTTGATCCCCAAAGCAAAAAGTCCTCTTAACCTTGCATGCCAGTCTGAAATATTACTGCTAGCTAACATCCTAATCTCTCAGCCAGCACTGGATCTGCCAAAAAAATAAAAAATAAACATCCTAATCTCAATCAGTTAAGTTTATTTTGGAAACTAGTCTAAAGCCATCCATATCTGCTAATTGAGCAAAATAATGTATTACAAAACCATTGTTCCTCATTTAAACTTGCTTTTAATTCTGAAAAAGGTCTTTGGCATATAAAATTAAACATTCTATATTGCTTTCTTTGATCCCTTTCCTGAACAAAACACTTCAATCGTTTCTTGGAATTTATAGAATGTAATCTAACTCACTGCCATGGCCTAAAAGCCTCATGTGAACTAACCACCCCCCAGCCTTATAAAATGCCTTCTCTCACTAATGCTACATCTCTGACATGTCTCGTCTCTGTTCCCAAGTCTGCAAGTCTGACCCTCTCCAAGATTTTGCCTCAGCGTTCTCTTCCCACACTCTTATAATGACAAGCTCTTTCCAGCTGATCTTAGTATGAGCATCTCATCTTCAAAGCAGCCTTCCCTGACCGCATGACTACAGCAGCCTCAACACACTATTACATTCATAGCAGCTTCCAAATTCATAGCACCTTCCAAAATTTTAGTCATTTCCTAACTAAACAAATAAGTGGATTTACTTATTTGGTTACTAATTGTCTCTTCCCATCCTATTAAGTTCATGAGGACAGGACCTTTGCCTAAATCAAAAAAATGTAACCTATAGATTAGAAAACAAATTGCTTAAATAGATTATTTTGTTTCTTTGCCAAGGGTTTTTCAACACACTAAGAACATCTCAAACTGTCTGTTTTCTATATCATGCATACAATCAGCAAGAATAATAATAGCTAATGACAATGTAGCTCTCACTCTGTGTCAGGTAATATGAATGCTTTATATGTACTAACTTACTTCATCTTCACAACAATTCTGTGAGGTAGGTACTGTCATTAGAACCCCATTTTACAGATGAGGAAATGAGAGGGTTGCCTAGGGTTGCCCAGCTGGTAAGTAGCAGAGTTGGAGTTGACAGCCAGCCACTTGGCTGCAGGGTTCTTCCTCGCAAGCATGATTCTTTTTTTTTTTTTTTTTAATTTATTTATTATTATTATACTTTAAGTTGTAGGGTACATGTGCATAACGTGCAGGTTTGTTACATATGTATACTTGTGCCATGTTGCTGTGCTGCACCCATCAACTCGTCATTTACATCAGGTATAACTCCCAATGCAATCCCTCCCCCCTCCCCCCTCCCCATGATAGGCCCCGGTGTGTGATGTTCCCCTTCCTGAGTCCGAGTGATCTCATTGTTCAGTTCCCACCTATGAGTGAGAACATGCGGTGTTTGGTTTTCTGTTCTTGTGATAGTTTCGCAAGCATGATTCTGCTGCTGATTCACAGCCTCCCAATAATGACTCCTTTGCATTGCTACAGTGCTTACCTCATTTTGAAATTCTTTTATGTGTGTTATACTAGATGATATACAGTTACGAATTTGCCAGGGATGGTATTTATAGTCCTGTTCTATTGAGGAGAAAACTAATATGCAGCCATAGTAAGTGATTTACTCAAAATCATAATAGCAGGTGGTAGAAGTGAAATGTGACCTGGGAGTTCTGATTCCTGGTCCAGAATTTTTCCCTTGGCACCAGGTGGCCCATGGGCCTAACACAAATCCACACAATGTGTTATTCCCCTCATAGGAGTCCCTTTAAAGAATCCATTTCTAGTGGATGTTTCATTTCTTTCACATTGTGGTAATCAACAGTGTATATTATATATCGCATCTAGACCCTAAAAAACTTTTAGAAGTAATCATGTCCCTACATGTTTGACTGATGATGTCACCCTGGACATAACCACTTTTGTAATGAATATGAAAGCAATTGGAAGCTGTGAGACACTTTATAAGCATGAATATACTGGAAGTCACTGATTTTACAGCAGTAATTATTCTCACGTGTGATTGTCCTCTATCACCATTTACAAATTCCCAAAGAGCAAAAACTACATAATACTTGTTTTTTGGTACTTATTTAGAACAGCAGAGAAGGCAATTTCCATTTGAGCAGGAGTTTGTTTCTTCTTTTACGAATCAGAATGAACAGTCCCAAAGGTTTTGAATGAGTTTAAGTTATCTCACTCTAGCTAATTCTGTCAAACAACAAATGGTTATCAGGCATCTGCTGCAGCCCAGCCCCATGCTAGGCACCAAGGAACACAAAGGAGTGGGAAACACCAGGCTTGCTCCCAGGAAGCTAACTGTCAAGTTATGGATACAGAGTTAATGCATTGCAAACAATTAGAGAGCAAAATATAGCAACATGTAATTTATGCTGAATTCTGTGGTACAAACAATACAAGAACTTAGGAAAGGAAAAAGAAAAACAGGAGGAGACTTCATCAATATACAGGCTACTTTCTACACATGGACCTACAAGGTTTGTATAAATTGCTATCTTCATGCTTTAAATATACACAGCATTGAGTCACTGACTCAAGTGGGGTGGACAGTAATAATAACGTATGACTAAGAGATGGATATTATTTGAATAGAATATGTGGGAAGGAGGACATAGGAAGTGTCCCATCCTTTGACTAGAGGTTAGAGAGCAGCATTCTGAGAGATTTAGTATCATGTGAGCCATCCATGTGTATAGAACTCTCACAAAGTCCCAAACTTAAAAGCTAAATAGCTCCCAAGTATCTTCTCATTTGTTTCATTGTTTTCTGACTCTTAGAGTCAAACAGATATTTGAGCCCAAGTATTTTTAAAATATAAAGTAGTGTGTATATTTAGGACTAGATTCTATAGAATTGGAGCCTGACTGAATAAGGGAAATGAGAAGAAAAAAGGAGTTTAAGATGACTCCCAAGTTTATACAACTAAGGAGATAGTGGAGCCATTTCCTGAAATGAATAATATAATTAGAAACGTTGGAGGAAATGACCAGTTCTATTTCAGACATGTTTAGTTCGAAATTCCATAGGGCATTCAGTGGAGATATATAAGAAGTAGGAAGAAACAATCCTCTCAAGTTCAAGAATAAGGATCTTGAAGACATCAGCATATGGGTGGCAGTTGAAGTCATAAACATGACTCATCCACAGAAAGTATATAAGGTTGAGATTTTAAACAGCAAACTATTTAAGGGTAGGCATTTAAAGAGAAAGTTCAGATAAGGTAGCTAGAGAAGGAGCTGGCAATCAGAAATGCTGAGGAATGAAAGGCAAAAAAAAAAAAGGTTTAGAATGGAGGAGAGATCTATGGGATTAGGCACACAAGAGATCAAATCAGGCAAGGACTTAAAACTGTCTACTATAAAAATAAAGATGAAAGATTATTAGTAACCTTGGCAAGAGCAGTTTGGGTAGAGAAAAAGAAACAAATAGACTGCAGAGTCAATGGAGTGACCAGAAATTTAGACCCACTCTTCTGATGAACACAACTAGAAAAGCTGAACAAAGTATACTAAAACTCTTCTTGATGGCATCAAAGCATAAACAAGATAGTGAAGTATCATTGGGTGAGTATGTTGGGGAAGACAGATCTCAGAGAAGTAAGGTCAATATATGGAACCACTTTTCTCCTAGGGGCACTTGCCGCTTCTAGAGATGTGGGACCAAGAAGTTAAGAGCCTGAGTAGAGCTTTTCCAGTCATTGAGAAGATGGGGGACAAGGGTTGAAGTGTGTGTGGGTGGAGCTAGCTTTGAGTTAAGACCCCCCCTACAAAGGCTGCTACCCTCAGAACAAAAGTGAACCAAACATAGATCCTTACAGCAACTGCAACTCTGCTTAAAACCATCACAGTCTTAGGTTGAGGTTGTTCTAGGGAGAAGAATATGTCAGTTTTCTCTAGTGAAAGATAACGTCACCCTAAGTGTCAAATTTTCTCACAGTTTTTGCTAAAATAGTGACTAGCATTCAATCAAAAATAACTAGGCATGTTCACCAAAAGGTGTGTATAAGAATGTTAACCTCCCTGAATGTTAAAGTACCAAATTGAAAACTATAAACAAGATAATGCTAAATAAACTGTGAAGGAGTCACATAAGGGAATACAACATAGTAGTGGGAATGAACAAACCACAGCTACTACATGAAGTGGTATGAATGATGCTCACAAAGATGATGTTAAATGAGAAAAAGCAAAACACATAAAAATACATACTTTATTATTTCACTAAAACAAAGCCCCAAAACCAAACAAAAACTCATCTATAGCATGTGGATGACAGAATAATGGTTATCATTGGGTAGGCAGAAGGGGAGAGAAGGAAGAGATAGTTTCTAGAAAGGTTTAAAGAGGGCTTTTTGGGATATTGGTAATGATATGTTCCTTGATATAAATGAAGGCTACATAGATTTAACTCATGGAAATTTATCATGCTATACACTTATATGTGCACTTTTCTACTTGAATATTTTACTTCAATAAATTTTTTAATTAAAAAACTTTTTTAAATAACAAGGTACATAAGATAATTAAGCAACATGATATAAACACTTCAAAAAAAGGGAGACATTGTTTATACCACAGAGGCTCCATGTATTTTTGTTATCAAACACAGGCTTTAAACTAACTAAACTTTTAGGTTGAAGGGGATAAAAGGCAAAAGTAAGAAATTTTTGGAGTACTGTAAACTATAAAACAAAGAACAAAATGGGAATTCTAACCTGCAAAATACAAAAACCAAAATAAAGATTTCAATGAATAAATTTAGCAGATTAAATAGTTGAGAAAATAGTGAACTGAAAAAGAAGAAATTATTCAGAATAAACCATGGAAACTCAAAAAAGATGAAAGATACAGAAAAGAGGGAAGAGACATAAAGGATATAGTAAGAAGTTCTAGTATGCATGTAAATAGAATCCTATTAGTAGAGAAGACACAGTAGGTAAAAAGCAGTATCTGAAAAGTTGATGACTAAGAGAATGTTCTAAAAGTGATTTAAAACATGAAGCCAGAGACTCAAGAAGTACTACAAACTCCGAGCAGGACAAGCAAAAAAGAATTTTCACTACATCATAATAAAACTGCAAGACAAAGAGAAAAAATACTAACGAGTGGCTGAGGGAAAGGACTGATTATCTTCAAAAAAAAAAGCCACAAACAGACTGAAAGTTTAGTATTTAATATTAGAACTGGAAATGGAAGTCTAAAGGAAATGAAATAATGTATTTAAATGCTAAAAATAAATAATGGCAAACCTGTAATACTATGTACTAGAAAAATATTTGATGTTTTCAGAAAAACAAAAACAAAAAACTTGTCATCAGCAGATCTGCACTAAATAAAATACAAAAAGATGTTTTTTGGGAACTATGAGAATGATTCCAATAAGAGATCAGGGATATAAGAAGCAATTAAAAGCAACAAATGATCTTAACAGGGTTCTTTCGGAATAGGACCCATCTCTTCTTCTTTGCTTATCAGTCATTCCTCTGTCCTCATTGATTGTGTAGGGTAGACAATGACCAAGTTCATCTTTCTCAAACTCATCCAGGAAAGCCTCCATTATACACTAAAATGTACATCCAAGAAAAGTTTTGAGTCTCCATAGTAGTTCAGGGGCAGTTCCCATCAAAGACTTCAAAAATAGGATTGATTTCCACAGGGAACAAGTCAATGCCCCAGAAATGTCAGTCCCATATTATTGGACAGGATCTGAGCACCAAAGCTGTCTGCCTCCACATGCCATTAATCTCCTTCCAGCCCACTGGGTCACTGGGGCTGAAGATACTGGTGATGCCCAAGAGGCTATCATGCCATAAGCCAAACTTCTCACTAAAAATGTTAGTTTTCTTGAGCATGTTTAGCAAGATCTGTGCCTAAGGCAGCTGGTTTTCTTCATTCTGCAGCCCAGCATCCGGTTCCAACTGTTATGGTTTAAATTTCCCATATTTGTTTTCCTCTGGGTTCATCTTTTCAGTTTCTACCTGAACTTCTCAAAATGTCCTGACATTTTTTTAGCTTATTTTCATTTCCTCCAGTTCCTGAATCAGATTCACTTTCTGAACCCAATTCATTAATTCTGCTTTTCCTACTCACACATCATCTTCTTCTTTTCCAAAAGGTATTTGTAGCTCTGATATTCATCTTTGGTTATACGAAGCTAGTTAGGTATATAATCACTCTAAAAACCTATCAGAGCACTCCTCACACAGTGGGTCAGTTATATCTCTTTGACTTTGCAGGAAGTAAAAAAAGAAATGACCCCAATAACCTTTAGAGTGGGGCTGAAGATATCAATGGTGTGCACCTCTCCATTATAGTGAAGCTGTTGAGAATTTATCACAAATGATCCCCCATCCCCATCCCAGAGGGGTCACCGTGAGGCTCCACCCCATAAGGCTCTGGAGTTACAACCTTTCTGGAGTTAGGGTCTTCCTCCAGGGTCTTCCCTGACTTCTCCTAGGCTACCCTGAACAGCAGAACTGGGAGCTCCTCAGATGGTAAAATCAGGATCTTGAAGCCAACATCCAGTTTCAGTAGCTGGCTAGAATGCTGGCAAATGCCATGCTCTGAGGACATGGCAGTACTACCAGAAATCTGCAATCTCATCTTTATTTTAATTGGAAAATAAGTATATTTATTTTTAATTTTTGTGGGTACATAGTAGGCTTATATAATTGTGGGGCACATGAGATGTTTTGATACAGGCATGTATGCAATGCATAATAATCACATCATGGACAATGGAGTACCCATCCCCTAAAGCATTTATCCTTTGTGTTACAAACAATCCAATTATACTCTTTTCATTATTTCAGAAAGTAAAATTAAGTTATTATTGTCTATGGTCACCCTGTTGTGCTATCAGATAGTAGGTCTTATTCATTCTCTCTGGGCTTTTTTGTACACATTAGCCATCCCCACTTTCCCCCAACCCTACCCTCCCACTACCATTCCCAGCCTCGGATAACCATCTTTCTAACTCTCTATTTCCATGAGTTCAATTGGTTTGATTTTTAAATCTCACTTGTGATGTTTGTCTTTCTCTGCCTGGCTCATTTCACTTAACATAATGATCTCTACTTCTATCCATGTTGTTGCAAACAACAAGATCACATTATTTTTATGACTGAGTAGTACCCCATTGTGTATATGTACCAAATATTCTTTATCCATCATCTGTTGATGGACACTTAAGTTGCTTTCCAATCTCACCTTTTATGAACAGTGATGCAACAAACCTGGGAGTGCAGATATCTCTTCAATATATTGATATCCTTTCTTTTGGATATATACTCAGCAGTGGGATTGCTGGATCATATGGTAGGTCTGTTTTTAGCTGCAATCTCATCTTGATCCCCAGCCTCCTCTGGCTCCCCAATTCCTGACCTTTACCCCTCCTTCTAGAACACTGATCTTCTAGAACCACAATCTTACTAATAATATCTTGACACTTTCCCATAAAACCTATCAATGTCCTCCTGGGTCCCTATACTTTTATACTCTCCTTTGCTCGTTCTAATCCAGGGATCTTTCTAAAAGGGAAATTGGATTATCTCACTGACTTCAAAACTTTCCATAGCACTCCTTCTTGAACAAGGGTGATCTTTTTTAAATGGACATTTGTGCTGGCACTCCCAGTATCTGTCTTCCTAGCATCCTCAGGTTAAAGTACAACTTTTGTCATAATTTGTCATACAGACTCCTACCTGCCTTTCTAGTCCCATCTCTTACATTCTTTGGCTTCTCCACTCACAGTTTCCTCCATATCTTCTTAACTGCACTGAATTGACTTTCAGTCATTCAAAGGCTGCATACTGTTTCATCAACCTGGAAGACTACTTCTTAGCCTGGCTAACTCCCACTCATCCTTGACTTATATGTCACTTCCTCCAGGGAGTCTTCCTTGCCCTCCTAATCTAGTGTAGGTGCCAGCAAGTTCCCTTACAGTTACACTGAAACTCTCTTAACCCACCAAATTATATAAGTAAATGAGTAGGAGAAAAAAAAGAGCAAGTGAGAATACAGGCACGAAGTCTAGATTCTCTTTTCTAGAAGGGTAGCTTTAAAAGACGAGGAATCATTAAATATAAATATAAGCAGCATAAGATCATAGCCATAGCAAGAAGTTACCAGGGATAAGAGGTATTATTAGTGGCAATGGATCCCTGAGGAATACAGAGGGTAGCAGCCCCATAGCTTAAATGGCAAGGTTAGTCTTGGATAATTATAATAGCTAACATTTATCAATTACTTACTACACACAGAATGCTATTTTAAGTCCTTTAAAGATGAAGAATCTAAAGCAGATTATTAGCTGAATTTTCTTGCTCGTAAGTTAAAATTCAGGACTTAAATCTAGGCAGCCTGGCTCCAGAGAAAGTGCTCTTAACCATCCTACTAAACTGGCCCTAAAGAAGGACATTTTCTTCTTTGAAGCTGAGGAAGGAGGTTTATATAGTTTATCCAGATAACACAGGGTTAGGGAGAGGAAAGAGGGAGCAGGTCTCTACAACTCCTTCTTTTTTCAGGGAGAAATTAATGTCATTCACTAGCATGGTGGGGGTTGAGGGGTAGGTTAGAGAGGAACTGAGGGGAACAGAAAATGTTGGGATTTCTGCTGTGTTACTTGGAGGCATCTTATTCACAAGTGGGTTTCTTAAACCTGCACTACTCAAAGTACGGTTCATGGTCCAGGGTTGGTGTGCAAGCAATTTGTTACCTTTCACCAACTCATAAAATATTGAAATTGAGATAAATATTTAGATTTTTATAGCAAGTTGATACTGTTGCAATATCCAAGTGCATGAGGCAGAGCCTCCTCTCCCTAAACAGATATAGATGGGCTCAAGTGTTGTAGAACTCATGCATGTGGCAAGAACATTGGAAATTTTTTTTAAAATAACAATAATAGTAATAACTATTCCTTTCTACAAGTAGTGAGAGAAGCACCAATTAAGGAGAGAAGAAAGGAGTAAGGCTTTGGAGGACTGCAGAGCTGACTCACTCCAAGATGATCTCACATGACTTCTGACATCTGAACTGCACTCCGTGTAAAAAGAAAATGCAACTTCTCTAGAAATGGCTTTGCACTCTCTGGGGAATGGTATAAATGAACATGGACAAGTCACGCAGAAAATCTGCTGAGAGTACTGCCCTGTACTCTTGACCTACATTACTGAAGCAGAGAGTTGTAACAAAAAGAATGAAAAGACCTTGGTTCTAGTTTCAGCTCTGCTCTGACAACCTCTATAATCTTGAGAAAGTCACTTAATCTCTTTAATCCATTTGATCCTCAGTGTGATCATTAAAAAAAAAAAAAGAATATCTGAGGAACAAGAATAGGGGAGAAGAGTGTTGCCCTAGATAATCCCTAAGACTTCTTTAAGCTTTAGTATCCTATTCTTATTCTTCCGATGATTCTGAGAAATTCTACCTATGAATGCTAAAACACATTTAGTCTGTGGCTTCTCAAGCAAGTATCATAGAAACACAAATGATAAGTAGTTATTATATCAGGTGAGATCTCACATAAAGAGGATACGTGTATGTTCCTTACAAGTACGTTGCAGAAATGGCAAAGTGATTTTCTGGTATTTCTTGAGTTTATGACAGTGCTGCAGGCAAATGTTTTATCTTCTGTAAGAGATAATGTGTTCCTGGTGTACTTTATTTATGAAGAGTCTTGCTCATATTTATTTACATTTTTAAACTTCAGTAAAAATAATCATCAGAAAAAATAAATGCACCTAAATGTCCTAAATTCCATGTCTCACAATTGCTATATTAAGCCCCGTTTGTGTCAGCTTTTTAGAACTAGAATCTAAACAAAATACTCACTTAATAAATAATTGGTATACTCATGTAAATATAAGGCAATTTGGGCTTAATGATTTTGGCTTAAAGTTTTTCTACACCCTACTTCATCTGTTGTTCTGCGATTTGATGGCGTATTTTTTATGTATACTTATATAGAAACTGAAGGGCTCTGGAGAGCGTACATTATCCTCATTCTAAAGAGTTAGATAACAAAGGACCAAAGTTGGGCTACAGCCCAATTGTTCATTTTTATTTTGGTGAGAACATTTCATTATCTTCCTATACGATCTAAAAAAGAATTATTTAACTGCTTCTGAGTAGGTCTTATAGACAATCCTATGTACCTCCTATTTTACTTGATTCAATTGAAAGAATGTGTCCAATTGAATTGTGATAGATAGCAACTCAAGATGGGTTTCTACGGAACAAAATAATAAACCCTAAGTCACGCTTCCCTTTGAAATCCTGCACCTTGGCAGGTGTTATTAAAACTCTTTGGTTTGCATTTAAATAAGATGCTAATTTATTCCTTTGCATGATTTTTATGAGAAAATAATTTTCCAGAGCATTTTCAAATCTGTGGTTTAATATTTGTAGACTTGAAGAAATACTGTTTTGCTGCCAGCATCTGGTCAATGACATATTGTTTATTTCCCGATGCACTATCAAGCACAGTTTTAAATAATAAAGACAGATTACATCTATTCTTCTTTAATAAAAGCAAATTCTATGTCTTAGTAATCATTTTTAAAGAGTCGAAATACAGTCAATAAAAATAAATTAATCATTTTGCCATTTACTTTTCCACAAATTAATGTTAATTATACTTAAATGGAAATGTCTTTGTTGAGAATTTCCTCCCAGAAAACATATTATATCTGATTTTTTTAAATTCTGGCTTTATTTGGATACTCAGAGGGTATAAAAAATCTACTAGACCTTTTAGTACAATTATAATAGTGACACTATATTTAATCTGAGATTTTGGTTTTACCAAGGCTATAAGAAACAAATCCTAGTTTATTTCCAACCATCGAATCTGTAATCCTTCATTGTCAATTGCCCTTAGATCCTATAGGAACTTTTTCCCTGAAGGGGAAAAAGAAGACCTTGAGAGCTTGTAGCCTAGGAAAATGACATACTGAAAAGGAAATATTGAGTAAGGAAATAACTGAAAAGTAAGCCAAAGAGAAAAACTAACACCAACAATCTGAAAGTCTGGTATATTTTATTTATAAAATTTTTGTTTTTCAGTGTTGCATATGGAAATTTGTAAAATAAAATAAAATATTTGTTTTATCTCAGATCCATGGCCATAAAGTCATTTTGAACATTTTATGACTAAAACCCAAAGTCTATGTCCTTCCGTATTATATTGTAGCAATAGAATTATTTGTGCTGTTTGTGCTACTGATGCTACTGAATTTGCCATTCTATTAC
Source organism: Macaca mulatta (assembly GCF_049350105.2). Lineage (NCBI taxonomy): Eukaryota > Metazoa > Chordata > Mammalia > Primates > Cercopithecidae > Macaca > Macaca mulatta. The sequence continues at coordinate 114,531,676 of NC_133409.1, forward strand.
AACTTTTCAGAACTGTGTTTACCCACAATGGTCATATTTTAAGGGAAAACATATATTTTATCTGCTAAAGAATTCATAGTATTTGACCATCCCAAGTTCTTATTTGCCCCCCTGAGATAGGGAGGCAGGGATTTCACCAACTTACAGATGTAAAACCCTGAGCACCCAGAGACTAGTTTACTGTTTTAGCAAAGGTCACCCCAGCTGTGGCAGAGCTAGGACCAGAAAACCAAGCTGAGTCGGTTTTTCCACGCATGTGTATTTTCTACACACTCCCAGGTTTTCGCTTCTAATCTTCTTTCAGGTTTCAACACAATTTAGTGGACATTTAATGATGAGAATAACATATGCTATCTTGATAAACAAAAATGCACCACGGCTATGCTCAAACAATCAAGTCATCTCAGTGTTTGTGAATCTTCTTTCTCCTCTGCTTCCTGCAGAACAAGGAGGTATTTAATACCAATTAAAGATGCATTTAATACCTTTCACTGATGCTGAGCCATCTGTTACCAGTTCTGTTCAACTTACAGTTCTAGAAAAAAAAATCTTCCTTAATACCTGAATTATAAGAGCACCATTTCAAAGTTTGCATTCATTCACTATCATCCCAAAAATATAAAAAGTTTACTATATTACAATATGGAAATTATTTGATTTACCAAATTTAGATTGTTATCTAGGCAAGAAACCTCCCAATTTCAAAAAGGAAATGAGGAAAGAAGTTTGGTAGAGATTGAAAAGATGAGAAAGGAGCAAAGTTAGTATGAGAAATTAATTGAAAGAATGATAAAATGATGTGAAAAAAATACATCCCTTCATCCCAATATGCTTAATATCGATCTTTTTTCATAACTATGTATTTAACTTAATAGTTTGAGTCGCTGAAGCTTGCCTGTTCTCATTTGCTCATTTTACTCTAACTTCAATATTCTTTTACATTGTCTCATTCCTGTAAAACATTTGCTCATGCCATCATTTAATATCAATTAAAAATGACTTGGTAGGAAGAGAAAATTTGATTAATCATTGAAGGTTGAAACTTATCTCAAATCCCACCTCTAATGTGAAACCATCCATTTATTCCAGGAGACACTCTGATAGACCCCAAATGCAATGGTATGGTTTAAATGTTTGTCTCCTCCCAAACTCATGTTGAAATGTAATTGCCATTGTAACCATGTTAAGAACTGGGACTTTTAAGAGGCAATTAGGCCGTGAGGGCTCTGCCCCGATGGGAGTGGATTATATGGATGAATGGGATTAATGTCGTTATCATGGGAGTGGGTCTGTTACTATGGGAGTAAGTTCCTCATAAAAGGATGAGTTGGGCCCATTTCTCTCTCATCCTTTCTTGTCCTTCTGCCTTCTGCCATGGAATGAAACAGCAAGAAGACCCCTCTGAGATTTCCCAGCCTCCAGAACTGTGAGAAAATAAATTTCTGCTTATTATAAATTACCCAGTCTCACGTGTTCTGTTACAGCAGCACAAACAGACTAAGAGATGTGAAGAGCACATGTAAGACCAGGGGAGAAAGGTCTCAGTGCACCAAAGTCAGGAGGGAAGGAGAGAGTCAGGGAGACGATGAAGAGCTGAATACGCTCTGATTCGACCCCCATTAATAGGCTGCAAAATTCTCAGAAGAGTTACTAAAAGTTACACAATTTTGTAAATCAGAGAAAATGTCTCTGCTGAGAATTTCTTCAAAAAACAACTGAGGCCGGGCGCGGTGGCCCACACCTGTAATCACAGCACTTTGGGAGGCCAAGGAGGGTGAATCATGAGGTCAGGAGTTCAAGACCAGCCTGGTCAAGATGGTGAAACCCTGTCCTTACTAAAAAAAAATACAAAAAATTAGCCAGGCATGGTGGTGGGCGCCTGTAATCCCAGCTACTCGGAAGGCTGAGGCAAAGAATTGCTTGAACCCAGGAGGCGGAGGCTGCAGTGAGCCGAGATCACGCCACCACACTCCAGCCTGGGTGACAGAGCGAGACTCCGTCTCAAAAAAGAAAAACAAAAAACCTGAAAAAATGACTTATCTTTGTACCAGACTAGCGTGGCCAAGCCTGAGGCTGCTTCTGTAGATGCTGTAGGAGTGAAAAAGCTTAACAGAGAATCACAAGAAGCTAAGCCAAAACCCTGAGGAGGCTCTCAGGCAGGCCTCACAAAGTCTGCAGAATTGGGTTTAGGCCAGGTGCAACCAGATTTCTAGAAGATGGAGGTTGGCAGAGGATGTGATCCCTTTCCCACCACAGCCAAGCTGCTGTTGCCAACTAATAGTCTCATGCTTCTACCTTCCTTGTCTCATAATCATCTCTTCTCTGAAGCACTTAGCTCAAATGCATTTACTGACATTCCACTAATTCTTGTGCTTTAGACTTGCAAACAATAATGTGAGAGGGTCTTGCCAATAATGGGGTAAGATCAGGAAGGAATAAGGAAAAGAAAAGCAACAACAAAATTTAGAATACTTCTTAGATGTTAGCTCTGCTTGTCTCTATGTACACATGGGCCTGATAAATTATTATTTACTTAACATTATTTTCAGTTAATAATTGTAAGTACTTAAAGTATTTATATGGAGTTTCAGGAAAAAAAATATGTAATAGTAGGTTACATGTATATACATATGTGTATATACATGTACATATATATAATAGAAAAACATATATGCCAAGAAAATGACCTCTGAATTATCATTTATAATTAAAGAAAGAATGAAATACAGTAGAAAGAAATCCCAGAGTAGCCAAGCTTCAGCATGAGCCTCACCTCTATACCATTCTAATTGTTCCCACCCACTGATTTTCACTGAGGACAATGGCCCTTGGTCACTTCATTCATAGGTAGGGGCTGTTCTAAGCCACATGACCTGGTACCTTGGTCAAGATGTTTGGACCACAAAGATAATAGGTAACAAATCTAAAGTCTTCCCATAACCTAGAAAGGAAACTGGTGTGAAAGGTCATCCCAAACGAACAAAAAAATAACATGTCAACAGTTACAATAATTTGAATTGAATTACAGGGTAAACCTGAGCAGTTGGTAGGGGCAAGTGGAAGCGAAAGCACAGAAGAACAGAAGGCAATGTGCAGACTCCTGCTGTAAAGAAAATATATCTGAAGAAAAGAAAAGGTCAGGTGGCTGTGCAAAGAATGAAGAGAAATCTGAAGGATCAAAGCTAAATGAAAATGTGTCCAATGGGTCTTCTTTCTCAACTTTCTTCACTTCTTTCCTACATAGCATGAAGTCATATTTTGGATGGTAAAATTGCTTCTGCTTTTCAAGCTACACATATTAAATAGAGTAGTTAGATATACCATGGGCTAATGATGAGAACTCAAAAATTCTCTTTAGAAAGTGGACAATTTGTTTATTTCCATTGCTACTGTTAATCATACAAGGAAACAACACAATTTTCTTTGAATATTTCTTAATGATTAAAAATTTAAAATAAGATGCATTGTATATACTCACTTTTCTATGACTGTGCCCTTATCCTGCACAGTAAAAAGATTGTTTGCCCAAAATTGAATCATTGTGCCCACATTAAAATTATAATTTTTTGAGGGTCTCATTAAACTATTCCTACAATATTGTTGGGTGTTCAAAATCAAGTATAAATGTATGTTTTTAAAATACATATGTGGCTACTGGCTCCTCTGCCCCACTGCTGATTCTTGCACAGTGAACTGTATTTATTGAGCACTCATATGTGTAAGGTACTCTGCTGTGCGCTGTGGAGTTTTTTCCCATCTTTTAGAATATTCAGAATTACCCAGAACATTTGTTTTAAAAAAAACTGAGGTCCAATCTAAATTCCTGAATCAGAATTTCCAGGTAACAAGGGCTCCACATTATTCTTATCCCCAAGGAAGTTGGAGATAACTGTAGTAGAAGACAGAAATATGAGCAAAGCTCAGTCCCTATAGTCCAGTAATTCAAGAGTGGAGAGACACTCTTAACAATGGACAAATCATTTAAACAGAAAATCAGCAAAGAAACATCATACCTAAACTGCACACTAGACCAAACAGACCTAACAGACATTTACCGAATATTCCATTTAACAGCTGCAGAACACACATTCTTCTCAACTGCGCATGGAACACTCTCCAGGATAGAGCATATGTGGGACAACAAAACAAATCTTAACAAATTTAAGAAGATAGAGATTATATCAAGTATCTTTTCTGAACTCAATGGTATAAAGCTAGAAATCAATAACAAAAAGAACTTTAGAAATTTTAAAAATACATGGAAATTTGAATAACCAATGGGTCAATGAAGAAATTACAAGGAAAATTTAAAAATTTCTGGAGAGAAACAAGAATGGAAACACAACATACCAAGACCTATGGAATTCAACAGAAGCAATTCTAGGAGTTCATAGTAACAAATGGCTACCTCAGAAATAGAAAGATTTCTAATAACCTAACATTGCTCCTCAACGGACTAAAAAAAATAAGGACAAACTAAACCCAAAATTGGTAGAAGGAAAGATATAATAAAAATCAGAGCAGAAATAAATGAAATAAAGACTACAGAAACAATGCAAAAGACCAATGAAATGAAAAGTTGGTTTTTTGAAAAGATACACAAAACAAACAAATCTTATTAAACTAAGAGAAGAGAGAGAATACTCAAAACCAGAGATGAGAAAAGAGACATAACAACCGATACGAGAGAAATACAAAGGCTCATATGAGACAATTATGAATAATTATGTCAAAATTTGATAGTCCAGAAAAAAATAAATTCCTGGACACATACAATCTACTAAGATTGACTTATGAAGAAAAAGAAAGTCTGAACAGGCCAATAACAAGTGAGGAAATATCAGTAATGAAATTTATCTCTAAAAAAAAAAATACGAGAAAAACAAAAACAAAAAACACTACCTCAGAACCTGATGGTTTACTGCTGAATTCTACCAAACATTTAAAGAAAAACAAATTCCAATACTTCTCAAAGTATTCACAAAAAATTGAAGGAAAGTTAATATTCATTCTATGAGGCCAGTATTTCCTAATACCAAAACCACAGAAGGACACAACAAAAAAGAGAACTACAGGCCAATATCTTTGATGAACATAGATGCAAATTCCTCAACAAAATACTAGCAAACCAAATTCAACCGTACATTTAAAAGATCATTAATTATGATCAAGTGAGAGTCATCACAGGGATGCAGGGATGGTTTAGCACACACAAATCAATAAATGTGATTTGTCATATTAACAGAAAGAAGAACAAAAACATATGATAATTTCAACAGACATAGGAAATACATTTGACAAAATTTCATATCCATGCAAAATAAACAACCTTTAACAAATTTGATATACAAGGTACATACCTCAATGATATTGTTTGGATCTGTGTCCCCATCCAAATCTCATGTTGAATTGCAATAGCCAGTGTTGGAGTTGGGGCCTGGTCAGAGGTGATTGGATCATGGGGGTGGATCCCTAAGGAATAATTTAGAACCATCCCCTTGGTGCTGTCTTCTGACAGAGTTCTCATGAAATCTGGCTGTTTAAAAGTGTGTAGCACCTCTTCCCAGCCCCTAGTTCTTGCTTCTGCTCCACCACATAAGACGTGCCTGCTTCCCCTTCATCTTCTGCCATAATTTTAGGTTTCTCGAGGCCTCCCAAGAAGTAGAAGCTGCTATATGTCCTATTCAGCCTGCAGAAGTGTGAGCCAATTAAACTTCTTTTCTTCAAAAATCACCCAGTCTCAGATATTTCTTTATACAGTATGAGAATTGACTAATACATTCAACATAACAAAAGCCACATATGACAAACACATACCTACCAGAATACTAAGGGGGGGAGAATTGAAAGCTTTTCCTCTAAGATATGGAACAAGATAAGAATGACTACTTTCACTGCTTATATTTAACCAAGTATTAGAAAACCTGGACAGAGCAATTAGATAAGAGAAAGAAACAGAAAGGAGGAAGTCAAATTATTCCTGTTTGCAGATGACATAATCTTATATACAAATAAAACCCTAAAGACTCCACCAAAAAGCTGTTAGAACTAGTTTTTACCCAAATTCAGTAAAGCTACAGGATAAGAAATCAGTATACAAAAGTCAGTAGTGTTTCTACATGTTAATAGTAAATTATCTGAAAAATAAATCTAGAAAACAATTCCATTTACAAGAGCTACCAAAAAAATTATAAACCTAGGAATAAATTTAACCAAGGAGGAGAAAGATCTCTATACTGAAATCTATAAAACATTGATGAAAGAAATTAAAGAGGACACAATAAGTAGACAGATATTCCCTGTTCATAAATTAGAAGAACTAATATTGTTAAAATGTCCATTCGACCCAAAGTATTCTACAGATTTAATGCAATCTCTGTCAAAATACCAATAACATTCTTCATAAAAATAGACAAAACCATCCTAAAATTTCTATGAAATGACAAAAGATGCCAAATAGCCAAGACAATTTTGAGCAAAACAAAAAACAAAAACAAAGCTAGAAGTGTGACACTTCTAGACTTCAAAACATACTGGATAGTTGCAGTATCCAAAAGAGCATAGTGTTGGCATAAAAATGGACACATACACCAATGGAAGAGAATAGAGAGCTCAGAAATATGTCCATGCATCTACAGCCAACTAATTGACAAAGATGCCAAGAACACACCTTGGAGAAAGAATAGTCTCTTCAGTAAATGGTAATGGGAAAATTGGATGTCCACATACAGAAGAATAAATCTGGACCCTTATCTTTCACCATATACAAAAATCAGAGCAAAATAGATGAAAGACTTAAGTGTAAGACCTGAAATTATGAAATTATTTCAAGTAAATGTAGGGGAAATGCTTCATAACATTGAATTAGGCAAGAACTTTTTTTAACAAGACCTTAAAAGCACAGGCAACTAAAGCAAAAATAGACAAATGAGATTACATCAAACTAAAAAGTTCTACACAGCGAAGAAAATAATCAACAAAGTGAAGAAAAAACTCAGAAAAGGAGGAAATATTTGCAAACTATTCATCTGACAAAAGACTGAGTTGGAGCTCCAACAACTCATCAGCAAATAAATAAATAATCTGATCAAAAATGGGCAAAAGATTGTAATAGAAAATTCTCAAAAGATATATTAATGGCTGACAGATATATAGAAAAATGCTAACCATCACTAATAATCAGGGAAATGCAAGTAAAAACCACAATGATATATCACCTCGCTTCAGTTAAAATAGATATTATCAAGGAGACAAAAGATAACCAGTGTTGGAGAGGATACAGGGAAAAAAGGAAACCTTTACACATTATTGATGGGGATATAAATTAGTACAGCATACTGGAAAACAGTATGGAGAGTCCTTAAAAGTTTTTAAATAGAACTACCATACGATTCAGCAATCCCACTACTGAGTATATAAATCACTACATCAAGAAGATATTTGCACTCTCATGTGTATATTGCTGCACTATTCATAATAGCCAAGATATGGAATCAATCTAAATATCCAATTTAGATTGGATAAATAGAACAAGAAAATGGGGTATATATACACAATGGAATACTATTCAGCCATAAAAAAGAATGGAATACTATTCAGCCATAAAAAAGAATGGAATACTATTCAGCCATAAAAAAAGAATGAAATCCTGTCATTTATGACAAAATAGATGAACCTGGAGGACTTTATGTTAAGTGATATAAGCCAGACACAGAAAGAATGTACCACATATTCATATACAGAATTCATTCATATACAGAATCTAAAAATGTTGATCTTATAGATGTAGCAAACAATGGTTACCAGAGACTTGGGAGGGGAGTGGGGAGAACGGAATGAGGACAAGTTGGTCAGCTGGTACAAAGTTATAATTAGATACAAGAAATAAGTTCTGGTGTCCTCTTATACAGTAGGATGACTATAGCCAACAAAAAGGATTGTAGATCTCAAAATAGCTAGAAGAGAGTATTTAATGTTCCCACTATGAAGAAATGATAAATGTTTGAGGTGATGGATATGCTAATTACCCTGATTTGATTATTATACAATGTGTACATGTATTGAAACATCACATTTTACCCCATAAATATGTATAATTATTATGCATTAATTTAAAATAAAAGTAACAATTTAAAGAAAGCATGGAAGAATGAAATGAGTATATAAGAAGTTGTAATATCAGGCAGAAGAGGAAGAGATCACATGATGGGGAGAGTGATAGTCATGATGAGAGATATCATAAACAGGTTGATAGATTTCATATGGTAGAGACTATGGCATTTCACTAGGCATGTACAAAGAGCAGCAGGTATGGATGTAGGAAAGTGTGATATGTACTTGAGAAATGGAGAGATGTCCAGCCTAATTGCACTATAATATATGAATCTGGCATACCGTGGGAAAACGGAACCAGTGGAGACAGAGAAGACTTGAATGCCAAGGTAAACAGTACCTTTTTATGCAGGTGGTAATGTGATTAAATCTATTCCTTATAAATACTAATCTGCCAGAGGTAATTAGAACAGTTTGAAGTAATTGAAAATGGTAAGCCAGAAGCCCCAAAAGACAGCATTTCAAAGGACCAAAGGACCAGTAATGAAGGGTGGTGACGACGAACTAGAAAGACCATTATTTATGTCAGGTCACTGGAGAGATGACTGTATTTCATCTTCACTGTCCTATTTCTTTAAAAATGCAAATGTACACAATGTTCACTCAACAAATATTTATCATGCACTTTCAGTGTGCTGGGGCCTTTGTAAGGTCCTGGCGTCCCAGCCTTTACCACTTTGCTAATGAGTTAATGTGGCAGACAGAGGCACCAAGGGGAGCAGGGTAAGGGTTAGGAGATTGAAAGCAATTACTCTGTAACGGTCTTCTTGTGAATTTACTTCATGGGTATTTTCTACACTTGACTTCCAATAAGGAGAATGTCTTAACTCCTTTTGCTGAACATATTAGTCTCAATTCATTGAAGCTGAAAGTTAAGAAAGAAAACTTACCAGACAAAACCTTGGAGAATAAATGCCTGTGTGGTTTGTGTCACTCCCAGACAGTGCTCTACGGTCTTCAGTCACCAATTTATACAGGATAGTGCTTACCTGCTCTGTCCACTTTGGGCCCACGCTGCCACAATTGTGTTTAAATTCCCATGATCAGACCCTTTTCTGAACCACATATGAATGGGTTTTTAATCCAGATCTTTAAAAAAAAATTATGAGTTGAGAATTTCTTGAACCTTATTTGTAAAGGAAAATATTAAGTGTACTAAAAAGTCTGTATGTAGGGATATAAATATACACAGACACACACATTCACAAAATACAGACACACACGCAGTAATTGCACCTAGTACTCCAACATATTTACGTAGAGTGTAAAGTACCAATCTCTTTGTTAGAGTACTACTAAAGCCCATAGCTCAAAGTATCCCTTAGCTTGAAAAAAAAAACAAGTCAAAGATGCCATTTTTGTCCACATTCTCTGCTTCTGTCATTGTGCAAACTTCACCCCTGACCCACCTCTCCATTCCACACCAGCATGTATCCCCACTGACAAATGCACTTCTGCCTAGACTCAGAATTTTCTTTTATCAAAACTGACAAGCTAAGCTAGGTATGTTGGCCTGTGCCTGCAGTCCCAGCTACTCAGGAGGCTGAGGCGGAAGGATCATTTGAGCCCAGGAGCTCAAGTCCAGCCTAGGCAATAAAGTGAAACCTTGTCTCTATACGAATAAATAAATACATACATGCATACATACATACATACATACATACATGATATGGAAAACTGACAGGCTAACTATATGGTGTTCTCAGTATCTGCATCAAACTGCTTCAATTTACCTCCTCCAGACTTAATATCTGCAGATGCTAATAGATTCTGCAAAAAGAGCCACTCAAGATGTCTGCTGCAAAATCCTTAGCAGTGTCATCTGTGTTCTCTTCAGGCCCTAGAAGTCACTGTTTCCTAGTTGCCCTGCATCTCACCAGAAGATGCTCCCTCTCCTGCAGTGGCCAAAGTTAAAAGCAACCCGGTTGAAACCTTGCTGGGGTGTGATGTTTAGTCATTCCTTGTTAACATCTAAGTTTGACTTCGAGTTAGGGAACAGCAGTGAAAAGAGTAATCAAAGGGTACCTCGTAATTCCATGAGATGGAAGAAAATACCCCTAAAATGTTCCCAATGGATTGTTTCAATACTAGAGTTTTCTTTCCCTTTTTACTTCTCAACATGATTCATATTTTTATTAACAAGCTTTGCAACTTTTTAATAAATGTATATGTGTTTTTAAATAACTAAATTGTGTTTAATGGAATATATATTGATTTTTGCTTAAATATGTTCGAAGAATACACAAGAAACCAATAATATGATTACCTAAGGAGACAAGATCTGGGTAGCTAGAAGAAGCAGCGGGGCGGGGGCTGGACTTTTCACTGCATCCCCCTTTGTGCCTTGAATTTTGAAATATGTAAATGTATTTCCTGGTGGCAAATAAAATTAAAAACCAAGTCAGTTAGAAAAGTAGGAAGGTAATAAGGAGAGGATTTATTCTTTTATATATGCATTCTGCAGGCATTATTGGCTACATATGCCAGGCATTGCGCTAGGTGTTGGGACACAAAGATGAATAAAGATGCAGCTGATCTCAAGCAGCTCACAGTGACTGAGATTTGGATATGATTCTTCCACAGCAACTATTTTTATTACTATTTGAAAACCAGTGAAGAAAAAAAAAGAAACCTCAGGGAATTTTGTTATCACTGGAGGATCCAGAAATATTTATGCTTTCTTCTCAAAGCTAAATGATGTGCCCAGTTGAAAGCAACTGGGTCTTGCAAAACTAGGCTGGACCTTTTATAACTAAAGAGGTAGCTAAGATTGTCGTTTAGAGCATGGTTTTAGGAATGAGATGAGATTTGATTTTTACTCTCAACTTTGTTCCTCGCTAGCTGTATGACCTTGGGTAAGTTATTGAACATTTCCAAGTCTCATATTGTTTACAGAATGAAGATTCTAATGAACTTACCTCATAAAGTTATTGTGAGAATTAAATTTTGAATGTGTGTAAAGTATTTTTTATACTTGTTATTATTATCTGGAGAGAAATCCCAGATTCTCAATAATAAAACTTGTCTACTTGAAATCTCTCACAAAGGTTAAAGAAAATACAATTCAATTTCTGCTGGCAGATTCCTCTCAAAGATGCCTATTATTTTTTTCTCCTACAATTCTTGCTCCCCAAAATGAACATTTGGCTGACAGCTTAGCCAGAATGCAGAGTGGCTCCCAGGGAAAAGGGGGCACCTTCCAAAAAATCCATGATGAATATCCTGCAGCTATATAACTCCACAGGCTTAAATTCTACTTTGTAGCCAGGGCCTAGGGCATTAACCTTCTTGGCAGTTTCAAGTCACACACTGTGCAGAAATCAATTTCTTTGGGGAAAATATATCATGTATTGAAGCAGGTTAAGCTCCATGATTTTTATGTGTATTCTGCACAGGTACTTTTTTACACATTTTTAAGCTTTACATTAAAATAAGTCCATAGTGCCATGAAATAAAAGATTGATTAATTTTACACATACAGAAATAACATATCTGTATTATGTAGCAAAATAATAGTAAGCAAAGTCCAAAGACAAACACATTGAGAAAAGTATTTGCCACTTATATAATACACAAAGCTAATCTTGCTAACATACAAAGAGTTCCCACAAACTGAGAAGAGAAAAAAAAAAATCAATCTAATGGAAAAATAAGCAACAAATCTGAACAGACTGTTCACAAAAAAGGAAATGCAAATAGCTGTTAACCTGAAAAGATGAGCAACCTAAATTGATATATCAATTTTTATTTAAGATACTGGCAAAAACATAAATGTTTAGTAATATACCCTGTATGGTGAGAGGTGGGGAAACAGTCACTCATGCATCAGAGGTGAATGGACATGCAAATTTGTACATTCTCCATGAAGAGTAATAATTTTCTGGACATGCCATCCCAAAATATGCCATCTTGGTGTTGAATATTTTAAGCTGAATGAGTTTGATAAAACAGCAGATGCAGGGAGGTCACTCTGACCTTTCCCCCACCCCTCTCCCCTAAAGCAGGTCACAAGACCCTCATATGAGAGGTGCCATCCCTCTACCCACAGGAAAGAAACATCCTTTTCTCCAAAGACAAAGGAACGGAAAGGCCTTTCTACATTTCCCCACTTTATTATCAATAGATCATATTATTTTTTACCTTATCATATTTCTCCACAACTGTTCATTCTTCATCAAGCCTAGCATAAAGATGCTCAGGTCTACCTTCTTTGGGTCTTCATATCTTTATGAAAGCTCTGGTATCTCCTGAAACTTATTAAATGAATTTGTACGCTTTTCTCTTGTTAATCTGTCTTTTGTAATAGGGACCTCAGCCATGAGCAAAAAATGGGCAGGAAAAAAACAGAAAAAAGATACTTTTGGTCCTATGCAGTATCAATTTGGCAATATCTGTCAAAACTTAAAATGCGTATGTGTTTGACCCAGCAACTTCACTTTTGGAATTTATCCTACAGATGTATTTGTACACCTTCAAAATGATAGATGTGCAAGATTATTCATTCACTATTATTTGTAACACAAAAGTTAGAAGCAATGCAAATGTCAAATAAAGAAATTAAGGTACTGTATTTCCATACAATAGAATACTGGGAAGCTGTATGAATGTATAGCTAGACAGAGAGACAGATGATATAATTTTTACCCAGACATGCTGGCTAAGGCCTGTAATTTCAACTACTCAGGAGGCTGAGGTGGAAGCTCACTTGAGCCCTGGAGTTTGAGGTCACAGGAAGTTATGATTGCACCACTGCACTCCAGCCTGGGTGATGTCTCTACAAACAAACAAACGAGATACATAGTATAATTTTAAGAAGGAAAGTTTATATATACTAACATGGAAAGAACTACTCAATATTTACTGTAAGTGAGAAAAGCAAAATGTAGTAGTCTTTTTATTTGCTACTTTTTATTTTTAAAATTGACATACAGTAACAATCAATCAGTTGCTTGGATGTGCATAAAAAGCTCTGAAAGAAAATATATTGCAACTAACCCCAGTGATTGGGCAAGAGAGGATGTGAACTTGGCAGAGGGGCAAAAATAGGAGGAGAAAAAAGACACATATTGTTCCAAAGCTTTTGCTTTTTGGCCTACTTGAATTACCACTTGAATTTTTTTAATTAAAATTAAAAATGTAACTGGAGCTGGAACACGAAGCCCCTTAGAAACCACTGCCTATTTCTTCATGATGAGAACTGTTTTAAGATGAAAGGTTGGAGATTTAAGTTGGACACACTGAGTATCTGAAAAGACCATGTCTGGGGGCCATCACAGGAACAGGAGAGGTCATCTGTAGAGAATGTGACTGGGGACAGGGACTGTGGCATTTCTCAGAAGATTCTGTACCATTCTAAATGCTTCTTATTAACCTTACAATTTTAGTATCGGAGTGGATTTGACATCAATTCTCTCTCATGTTTCACGTGGAAAGCCTTTATTGTTTGTTTTAATCTTATGGGACTAACAACATATTAAGTTACATGAGAGACTGCACAGTGTAGTAAGGAATTAAGAATCTGAACTCTGGAGCCTGACAGCCTGGGTCCAAACCTGGCTTCAATTCTTGCTAGCAACGTGGCTTTTGGCAAGGACATTACTCCTGTGTGCCTCAGTTTTCCCGTATGTGTAACAGGGATCACAGCAGCACATCCTCCTAAGACTGCTGTGAGGACTGAATTGGCACAGAGCACTCAGAAGAGCCTCGCCTCGGAGCCACAGTAAGCACTTCCTGTGGCAGAGCAGGGTCTAAGGCCAACCCAGAGCTGAGAGCTGGCATGACATTCAGTAATGAAGGGATACACGGTTCTAATTAAGGTGTCTATACACCCTTCTTGTTTTCACAGTGCGCAAAGCATTTGCCAACTGAATAAAACAATACAATTTGCAGTTGTAACATCCCATTAAAGTAAAACCATTTAATTTTCCCAATGCAATATGGCTTCTTCCATTCTCGTGAGGTCCTCATTGCTCAAGTTTGGAATGGAAGTACAAGAATAGTGATGATTCCAAGCAAGGACTTAACCCATCATCTTTTCATCCACTTGCCTCAGCACACAGAGATTGAATGGAATAACCTAAAACAAGACCGAGGACAACTTCATATTTTCGACCCAGGGGGACAGAAAGTATCCACTTGCTTGAGGACAAGACACTCAGCCTCCCCATTCTCATCTGTGAATACATGCTGTGGTCCTTGTTCTCAGCACCGTCAGTATTCCGGAGTTTTAGCACTGCAGATTCTAATGTGTAGGTTAGGAATTGATTTGGCTTTCTGACTATGAAAAAAATAGAACACTTTTCTTTCTAGGGCCTTCCAAAATACACAAAATCTAGACTCATACTTTCCATTCATTTTAATGATTCTCAAGTGCAATGTCTACAATTTTTACTGTAAGTTATATTATTACATGCTAGTTACAACAAAGCTTGAGCCAAACTAGTATATGAAATTACTACAGTAATACAAAGAAAAATGATGCACTCATGTGAATAGATAAAGTGACAAACACATCGCAAAAAAACAAGTCTGAATATCATTTGGAAGTGTACTCTGGCAGCTATGGCATCAAGATCCTCTTTAGAGAATAATGTTTCTGGATGAACTCAAGCACTCCATATGTTGCTAATGATACATAATGGAAAATCATTTAAATGATTCCACATCCTGTTATATGTTGAAGTCAATAATCAGTGACTTAATATGAGAAGCAAGTAAGTGGTTTTAAAATTATTATGTAAAAAGCCGGGAGCGGTGGCTCACACCTGTAATCCCACACTTTGGGAGGCTGAGGCGGGTGGATCACCTGAGGTCAGGAGTTCAAGACCAGCCTGGTCATCATGGTGAAACCCTGTCTCTACTAAAACTACAAAAATTAGCCAAGTGTAGTGGTGCATGCCTGTAATCCTAGTTACTCGGGAGGCTGAGGCAGAAGAATCGCTTGAACCAGGCAGGCGGAGGTTGCAGTGAGCCAAGATCATGCCACTGCACTCCAGCCTGGACCACAGAATGAAATTCCATCTCAAAAATAAAATAAAATGAAATAATTATGTAAGAAGATATTATGTAGATTAACTTTGTTTAGGTTTGCCAATCAATTAAGAGGTCACAACCAAGCAGAGCCTACATTCTTCTAAGTGCTGCAGTGAACCACTTGCCTCATTAATAAAATCCAAGAGTCCCAAGTTCAGGCAGGCTGCTGTTGCATTTATCATACTTATATTTACAAATGACTATAATGATCACATAATGTTGTTGTTATCACCTTTTAGAAATGATCCAGGATTTGTTTTCTTAGAACTTGTGTGAGCCCTTCCATTTCAAATGTGGAATATATTTACTGTGTTTCAATTGAGGGGTAGAAGTACATTTCACCAATTATTTAAAAGTAACGAATATACAATAAGCCAGACGTAGAAGCACATTTCTTGCAAATCCCACTTATCACAATACATTGTCATATGAAAGGTTAAGATCCAAAACTGGGGGAACTGACTAGCTATAGTACTTTCTAATAGCTGATGGTCAAAATTTTCAAGTAGTTTAGATAAATCCAAACCTTGCAAGTGAATTTATTCTCCATCATAATTATTGAACCTAAATGTGATTTATCGTTCATCTTCACTTCCTTTCCACCCAGAAGCCACCTTTGTTTTCATCTTGTGGATTAAGTCTATGTCAGATGAAATTCTAAGCATCCTGAGAATTTCAACCCTGTCATAGTCAATTTCACCAAGAAGCTGGAAATGTACAATAATGCCTTATACACAGTATCACCACCTCATCCCCTTCACTGACATCTCTAGAGCATGAAACAACATTTCTTCTTTAAATGAAGACAAAGAAACTATGAAGATAAGGGAGCAACCAGCACCCAAAACCTTCTTTCTAAGTCTTAAATAAGTATGTCTTATATAGCTTTAAATTACTGTGATGTGCTTTTATACCTACAGTTGAAAAATACAGCTTTATCATAATAAACATTCTAATCCAAGAAGAGAGGAAAGAGGGGTTAAAACAGTTGTTTGCTTTGGGGAAACAGGAGGCAGTAAGGAGAGAATCGCAGAATGCCTACTAGAAAAAGATATAAATTTCTTCCAGGGTGGGACTATCTCTCTTCCCTATTCTTTCTCCTTCCCTTCAGCCCCACAAGCACCAACATAGCATTCTCTCATATTTCTTCCATCTGTTCAGACAGCTGTTCAAGACAGACTATTTTTGGTTTACTGATTTCTTCATAAATTAATCACTGTGCAATAAGAATATATCAGATCAAATTATCCTCTCCATATAGGCTCCTGCAATAGAAAAAAAAATGTTGTATACATGTATACACACACACAAACGGGCACATGCACACATGAACAGAGAGAGAGGGAGAGAGTATATGAATTATTTATAAATATGAATCTGTCGAGGCACTTCAATAATGAAAGTTCTTAGTGGTATTCACAAAAGTGTTCATGGCAATTAGAATGGTTTTGCATATATAGTGTATTTTTTTAAAATATCTATTGCAAGACTTTCTAACTGGATATGTATGTGTCTTTAACCCAACAACATAATTTCTTAGGAAGTTGGTCAGAGTATTATAGTTTTTGCAAAAAAAAAAAAAAAAAAACTAATTAAAGCTGATTTTTGAAAACCAAGGTACGTATGCAATCTGTTTATTCACAATTTAGTCACAGTAGGGACCTTATTTTAAGACTAGCAATTAAGCAGTTACCTTTACTCCAGTCTAAAGTGATTTCTCTGGGGTCTTCCAAAATATTTTATTATTCAAATTTATTATTAGTCTTATTGTTAGCATTAGAAAAAGAAAGGCTACAAAATAAATGAGCTGGTGCCGGCTTACAGGAACTAGATGCACTTGGAAAATAAGCACCAGTATTCAAAGCAACTTACATAATGTTACATTATTTGTATGCGAAAGAGAGGTGTAAAAGAAGGGTAGGTTGTTAGCATCATGGTACTTCTATGGGACACTAACACATCTTTAAAAAGTTATTCCCTGAGAAAGGTCGATTGGTTATTTTCTGATCATTTGAGGTACAAAGAGAGCGAAAAAAGAATACACTCCAAAGAAACAAATTCTGGGTTATTTTGTTTTGTTCCAGGGCGCAACCCAAGATGTGCAAACATGGAAAACAGTGACATTACAATGACAGCATAATAGGTGATTTGAACACCAACTCTTACTTTGACCTTTTAAAATGTATAGATGCATATTTTCTACTGATTTTATTGAATTATTGCTATAGTTACCATAAGTGCTAATCTGTTGCCAATTATGTGTTCCTATTTATGAAGAGTAAGTAATAAGATCCAGTTGAGCTATATAAATGCAAAGCTGTATAGCAGTGTTAGGAATGGTATAGCAATGTTCTAATACATGAACGGAAGCTATAAATAGAAGTTGCAAAACAGGATCTCAAAATCATTTGGAAACTTAACCTGCTGGTTATCTATACTTACATATTGTTCATTGATCCTCAAGTTATAACAAAGGCTCTTGGTAGAGAATTTCATGCCCTACATGATGCTGATGATGCACATACAAATTCTGAGGCAGGCCAGGTGCAGTGACTCACGCCTGTAATCCCAGCATTTTGGGAGACCGAGGTGGGTGGATCACTTGAGGTCAGAAGTTCAAGACCAGCCTGGCCAACATGATGAAACCTCGTCTCCACTAAAAATACAAAAAGGAGCCGGGCATGGTACCACAGGCCTGTGGTCTCAGCTACTTGGGAGGCTGAGGCAGGAGAATCACTTGAACCCAGGAGGCAGAGGCCGCAGTGAGCCGAGATCGCACCATTGCACTCCAGCCTCAGTGACAGAGCAAGATCCTGTCTCAAAAAAAAAAAAAAATTCTGAGGCATAGTCACTTCCTCCCCATATTCCCACCTCCAGTCTCTGTAAGCAGAAAGAAAACCGTGGAAACACACGTATTATGCTCCCATTCACACATAAACAAGGAGTTTCAGCTAGGTTGGGAGGTTGTTTGGCTCGCTGATGGGTTTTAAATAGAATATCCTCCCTCTTTTGTGGAATCTTGTGAATCAGGTCCCCAAGATAGGAAATGTTAACTATATGGAGAAAACAAAAAAAGAGCCCACACTAGATGTCTTCTCTGTGGCCTTGAGCAGCCGTCTAATTTATTTGGGCCTCGGTTACCTTGTTTAAAATAAGGTGTTGGACTTCATAATCTCCAAGCTTCCCTCCAGCTCTGTGGTTCTAAACCTAGATCTCTTATCTTCTTAAATATGTAGGTGGCCTAAACATTAACAGGAGACCTAAAAGAAGATCTTATTAGTAAGAAGATCTTATTAGTAAGAAGATCTTACTAATACATAACCTATAAACTTGTAAAATGAGAAATCATACTCTGATTTCTCATTTTACGCCTCTATGGGCGACTTTGTCCTTCTTTGGTGTGGCCTAGCGCTAGGGAGCGTGTGCCTGTGAGATGTTGGGAGCCACTTGGGCCCTGGAAGTTACCACTAAGCTCTGCTTTTCAAATGAACAAAGGGGCCAAGAGAGGACTCCTGTAATTATCTGAGACTCTGATAATTTCCAAGAATCGACATTCATCAGTGCACATATTGGAAAGCAGGGCTTCCTACTTTCCAGATGGCACAAAGGGCGATTGGGGGATAATTCTGGAGAATAATGCAACTTACATTCAAATGGGGGCCTTCCAAAGGAGGTGGGCAAAGCAATATTTTCCCTCAATTATAGCTTTATAAGCCAATTCCTGTATTTTACACACCAAGAGTATGCAAATGTTCCTTTCGGGAGAAATGTTATTAAGCATATTGGCAAGAAAAGATGACAAAGCTGGGGTGTAGCTTAGCTATCTTAATAATACAGAGAGTCAATTGCTTATTCTTTGGAGAGTGACTATAGCAAGCAATTAAACTTCTAAAGTGTCAATAAAACAAATGTTGATTACACCCAACCTAAGAATCTGTAATAAAACACAAACAACTTTTTTTCTCATATGTTCAAGCACGTGGCTTTGAAATTACATATGCTTATTTTCTATTGTCATAAGGTAAGACATTTTCAATTATTGGTAAGAAAAATTAAAATCCTGGTTTCAAGAAAATTATCTTCAAAGATGATGCAGTTCTTCTGAAACAGTTGTAGTTTTTGTTTTCTATCACTCAAGTGTTAATGTTCTCAAACCAAGCCTGGTACTTTTATTTCACTCAGTGTTCCAAGTCAGAATTTCTACATTTAGTTCGTGAATTAAGCACATGGGAAAATTTAATTTAGTTCACAGGGATCTAAGCATTTTGCAAATGTTTCATGGCTTAAAAATGTGTTAAGATATAATACTACATATTTTATCCTACTCCCTCCAAAAATCTCTATTTGAAATGCACATTTGTGACACTCCAGATTAGGTTTTGGAAACTGGGTGGGTAGTTTTGAAAAAGAAAATATGCTTTATGAGATCAGACTGCAAATAAAGGACAATTATTATAATACCAGGAAATCCTAAAAAGCCTAGAGTATGTTTCTATTAACTTACTGGCTGGGATTTAATAGAACGCTTGCCAGCTATGTTTCCAAAGTCAATGTCCAAAATGCGGACATTTGAAGGAAAAGCATTAAATGTCCCCTGAGCAGCACTGAATACAGTGAATGCCCCACACAGGTGCTCAAGAGAGCATGAGCCTCAGCCATCTGAAAGTTTGGAGTAAGAACAAAATGGCTTTGCTTCATCTGAGTTTTCATTAATGCCAACACTTTCTCTCTGAGTGCTGATATTAGAGTCTAGATATTATTTCTAGGAAGAATCTTTCACTGAGCAATACAAAAATGTAAAATACCCAAATGACTTTATAGTATTAACAATATTCCATGCTTGCCTTGTACTTTAAAGTGTTGTAGGAAAGAATGTTCAAAGACTTTTATATATATCTTTTCAATTTTCAAAACTCTATGAGGTGGACAGAAAATGTACTCCCACCTTTGTTTGGGAAATAAGTATTCTGAGATGCACAGAGGTTAAGAAACTGACTGTAGATAACTGGGCTGTGACTAGATCAGGAGGCCCACCCAAGTCTCCTGCTTCCTTCCCCAAAGTACTTTTCACCACTCTTCCCTGCTTCAGAATTTCTCAAAGGAGTCATTCTCATCTTCCTCAGCAAACACAAAGCTCTAAAATCATCAATGTGTCCAGTGGAGGAAGGATCTGAGATTGGAGCGTCCAAGAGTCTAAATCCCTTTTGCATTCAGACCATTTTTCTAAGAAGCAACTTAAGCTGTCTTTCCAGTGATCTGATTCCAAATAACATGAAAATTGCAGTTCTGTTTCACAGAATCATGTTTTATAATATTTCATTTTGATAGCTTTTCTCCATGGTCAGGTATAAGCCACCGTGGTAAATAAATGATGTATTTGTTTGTGTCTTCCTTAAAGGTGGATCCATTCAATGCATTTCCCAGCGGCTCATTACCCAAGAGAGACTGGAGGGCTGGCAGCCTGCGTGACCTCATTTGCAGGATGCACTGCAGTCTGTCTATCCCATTAGCTATCTAAACCATCTCAATGCAAGACAAACTCAGGGCATGGGGCAAGTAGACTATATTAGGCAGCTGCCTCCTACCAGAACCTGTGCAGGTCAGAAAACCAATAGGTCAGTGTTACATAGGTATGTCTAAGCAGATGGCATCTTTGGCAGAGCCTATAGCAGAAGTTTCTAAAATGCCTGGTAATTGGTTCCAGCAGGATTTTCTGGGGTAGGTGTCTGAGGGCTGAAATAGTCAAGGTTCTCATTTCTCTGTGGCTTTTCTAGCAAGAGCCAGCGCTGTCAGAATCAAAGCTTGCTCTGTTTCAAAAGATGCTCTGTCTTTTAGTAACTTATTTTTATCGCTTGCCATTAGTTTTCAAAGAGTCATTCCTTTTACTCTCACCCTTCACATTTCTCCTTTGTTCTTGAAACCTGTTATGCTTTATACCTAAGGACAAAAGTAGCTGGAAATAGGAGTCCTTTCCACTCTCCCACATCACTCCTTTTCAGACACAAAACACAAAAGTCATGCTCTGTGAATGAATTATTGCCATAGAAGTTTGATTGCAATTATTCCCTCAGCGATCATTTTAACAACACTAATAGAGATAGAACACATGCAAACACACACACACACACACACTTATGGAAATATAGGTGCCCTATATGCCACAGCCTGTAAAGTGATTGCTGATGGACAATAGATTGCCCTTTCAAGAATAAAAGGGACATTTAAAAATGGATTGCTTTCAATAAATCTCTGACATCTCTGAAGCAGAATTTGTCAAAAATGTTGAGAATCCGACTGAAAGCACTCTCTACACACAAACACACCCAAAGCCTGTCTTGTTGTATAGCTACTTATCCTCTCGCATATTCATAGAAAGCATTGTTGTCCCACCTCCGTGAATTCTCCTTGCTTTGTTAGAATCGTGTATGTCAGAGCTGAAAGGGAACAGATCAACCATCTTGTTTTTCACACAAGAAAACAACAGCCCAGAGGGAAAGTGACTCTGCCAAGGCTACATGATGGTGGCAGTCAGGCTTTGACACTCCGTCCAGTTCTTCCACCACCAGGCCAGTCTGCTTCTCAGGGAATAGAATCTAAAATATGTTACGCCTTCCACAAATATTTATTGGCCACAACCATGTGTCTGACCCTAGATGATGCCATGGGAAGATACAAAAATAATAAGATAAGAACTAGACCTTCATAAAGATGCCAACAGTAGAAACTGGGGACTACTTGGGGTGGAAGAGAGGGTTCAAAAAGTAACTACTGGGTACTCTGCTCAGCACCTGGGTGACGGGATCATTCATACCTCAAACCTCAGGACCACGCAATATATTCAGGTAACACACCTGCACATGTACCCACTGAATCTAAAATGAAAGTTGAAATAAATAAATAAGAAAAAAATATGGAGAGATAAAAAAGAACTAGACCTTGAGGGTTACTCAGTTCTTAATGTCTTTTGTTAGTTTGTTATTTAAAGAGAACACCAAGTAATAAAATATCTTGTATAAGATGAAAATTTTACAGTTACAGTTTTCTAGGTTTGTTGATGTTAGAGGAAAAAAAAGACTTAATATCCCTGTGGATATGCCCCATAGTATAGATACCCTTGAAGCAAAGTGAATGTCTCTGAAGACCAGAAAAGGATAATTGAACACCATAGAGAGTTTTTATGAAAAGCACACACACACACACACACACATACACTACACACTATATTTGAAATTTAACACTAAACTTACTAAATCTCATTCAAACCTCTCTATTTCATAACCAAATTATATTTAGAAATACATACACATAAAGTATTAATGGATTTAACTTACCATGTTTTTACCTGTTTTAATGTTTCACACGGTAGAATATATTGGGCCGATTAAATTTAGGGCAAGAAAATTTATAAGTAAACAAGTCTTTGTTTCTTCTCCTTCGTTTTGCATTTCTGAAGTCCCATATAAATATTTAGACTGTTTTCACTGTTAGTGAGGACACCCAAAGCCTTGCAAAATTGAGCATTCATTCTTCCCAGCCCTGAAGGACTGCCAGAGAAATCAGGTTTGAAAGACACATCATGTGACTCATTTTCCTTTTCTTCTATGCACTCCACTTTTTGATCATGTGGAGTTCCAGCTTCACTCTTGAGTGGCCTCGAGTTCGGGGAGATAGACAGAGCATTAAATTTCAAACAGGAACAGATTCTGAATAGGCCTTGGGTGACTGACACACAACCTGGGGATGCAATCTATTTCACTACCAAAAAAAAAAAAAGGCCACTTGCTATAACTGCAGGCTTTGTGAAGGCTTTCCTGTGAATAAAATCCAGCTGCTGAATACCTGTGATGGCTGTGTGACCCACAGCAAAAGCTTACATTTAGATGCATTTTCCTCTGTACATGCTTTGCTTTTTTTCTCCTTTTTAGTGTCAGTTGTCCTTTAACATCCTCACAGCCTTTCCATTTTATATTAAAACAATAACAATTGTAACTATTTATTAGATATGAATTGTATCAAGCACTATGCTAAGCACTTGGCATTTCACTAAAACTGCACACCAAGTATACAAGGTAAAAACTTGTAACCCACTTTTGAAGAGTACTTAAGTAACTTAACCAATGTCCCCACAAGTAGCAAGGTGGTAGAGTCCAGATTCCAATGTCCAGTTGACATTATCTGCTATGCAGATAATCACTGTCCTCTTCCAACAGTGACAGAGTTTGTTACAGGTTTTTCACCTCAACTTCAAATCCCAAGTTCGCTTTCTACAGTCACTGAATCACACTTTAAGGACACCTTATCTATCTAGTGGGCTCAGAGAACTAAAGCAAAACTCAATTAATTTTAGGGAAAATCCTAGAACACTATTGTGTTCATTTCCTATTGATAGGTACCAAACTTAGTAACTTACAACACACAACTTAACCACAAACTTAGTAACTTACAACAACACAAATTTATGATCTCACTATTTCCAGGGGTCAATGGTCTGGCACATTTTAGCTGGGTCCCCTGCTCAGGGTCTCATAAGGCTGAAATCAAGACGCCTGCTAGGCTGGAGGTGGTGGCTCATGCCTGTAATCCCAGCAATGTGGGAGGCCAAGGTGGAAAGATTGCTTGAGCCCAGGAGTTCAAGACCAGCCTGGGCAACCTAGTGAGACCTCATCTCTACTAAAACTAAAAAATTAGCTGGGTGTGGTGGCGCACACCTATGGTCTCAGCTACTCTGCACGTTGAGGCAGGAAGATGGCTTGAGTTTGAGAGACCAGAGCTTACAGTGAGCCATGATTGTGCCACTGCACTCCAACCTGGGTAATAGAACAAAACTCTGTCTCAAAAAAAAAAAAAAAAAAGAAAAGGATGTCAGCTATCCATGTTCTCATCTACAGCCATGACTAGCCAAAGATCTCTTCTCAGCTCCCTCAGGTCATCGGCAGGATTCATTTCATTGTGGTTGCAGGACTGAGTTCCTCATTGTCTTGCTGGTTGTCAGCCCCTAGAGGCTGCTCTCAGGTCCTCGCCAGCCACGTGACTCCCTCCATCTCATCAACAGAGAATATCCTCACACCAAATTCCTTTCATCCTTCAAATCTCTCTGACTTCCTCTTCTGCAGCCTGCCAGAGGAAAGTTTCTGCTTTTAAAGAGCTCATGGGATTAGGTCAGGCCCACACAGATAATCTATCTTAAGGTCAACTGGCTGGTACCCTGAATTGCATCTGAAAAATCCTTTCTGCCAGGTAAGGTAACATAATCACAGGAGTAACACCCAGAGCTGGAGCTCATAGGGACCATATTAAAATTCCGTCTGCCACAGCAATCCAAAGTCAAATCATGTTTAGCTTATGTTTAAATCTAATCAATTATTCTCTTACATTATTTGAAGAGCCAATAAATATTGATGAATAAGAATTGCTATAATGGAACTTTCACCCATTAATCGCAAAGAAAAGGTAGATTTGACAATGTTCTTATTTGCTCAAGCAGTCCTCCTGCCTTAGCCTCCCATAGTGCTATTCATGTTTTATATCAATCCCAAGGCACACCAACTGAAGAGCCGTTGCCACTCCCATCTGCTTATACGAGTGTTTTGTGGATGACCCCGTTTTTAAGGTACATGATTTTAGAATAAACTAAGACAATATTATATCTGTATGTATCTATGTTTTTAATTTCAAGCTGAATTGTAAAGAATGGAGTTTAGGGGTTCATATTAGTCTTTTGGGGCTGCTGTAATAAAATACTACAGTCTGGATGGCTTATAAACAACAGAAATTTATATTATAAACAACAGTTCTGGAGGCTGAGAAGTCCAAGATGAAGGTGCTGTCAGATCCAGTGTCTGGTGAGGGCTCACTTTCTCATAGCTGCTGCCTTTCCCGGTGTCTTCATGTGGTTTCACTAGCTCTCTTGGGCCTCTTTTTTAAGGGCACTGATCCTATTCAAGTGGACGCTGCCCTCATGACCTAGTCACCTCCCAACACACTCCACCTTTCAATACCATCAGCTTGGGGGGTTATGATTTTAACACATGAATATGGAGGACAAACATTCAGACCAAAGTAAGGGCTAGCCCATCAATTTACCTTATAAGCTCAAACAATGGGACCATGTTCCCTGGTATAGCTAATATAGTATCCCCAAAAAAGCTTTTTAAATACAAAAGAACTAGAAAACACTTTAAAGATCTCAAGTACCAAATATATCTAATGTGGTTGATCTACATTTATTCAGTTTGAGAACATGTTAGCAAAACACAATTTAAAAATGACAAGTATGCAGACTAGGGACCAGGAAAACTGGATAATAGTTCTGTATTATAAATTACCTCAGCTGAAAACTAAAATAATTAATTTAGGTAGCCTCCAGGGGTTACGTGCAAATGATCTGTCTCAAGTGCGAAAGTAGTGCTGCTGGATTATCAAACTCCTAGCTCTCCACGCTCATTCTACTGTAGTCTAATCTGTCAAGAAGAATGGTCTTCAGATCCAACAAGGAGAGAATACACATTGTTAAGATGGATTGGGAACTTGGGGTAGGTGAGAAGATTGTCAAATAACTTCTACTCCTACCAGTGGAAGAGATCTGAGTTACCCCAAGTTATTGGCAGCGCATCTGTTTGGGTCCACAGCAATTTCAGCCCTTGCCTCCTCAGGAGAAAGAATTTGACTGAGAGGCATAAAGCAGAAAAAGAGACCAAGGCAAGTTTCAGAGCAGGATTGAGTTGATTGTAAAAGGCCTTAGAATATGAAAAACAGGAAGGTGCACTTGGCCCATGCAGGCACATGAAAGTTAAAGAGAGAAGGTCAAGTGTCCCATTTAGCCATAATCCTAGGACTTCTATAAGCTCACCTCTGTGAAAGGAAAATATCTTGGGCTCCCCAGATCACTAAGCTAAAGAGAAATGTCAAGCTGGGAATTGCTTCGGACACATCTGCCTCCCATTCTATTCAAAGTCACCCTCTGCTCACTGAGATAAATGCATATCTGATTGTCTCCTCTGAAGAGGCTAATCAGAAACTCAAAATAATGCAACTATTTGTCTCTTATCTACCTACAACCTGGAAGCCCCCTTCCCACTTCAAATTGTCCCGTCTTTCCAGAAGGAACCAATATTCATCTTACATATGTTGATTGATGTCTCACGCCCCCCAAAAATGGATAAAACCAAACTGTGTGCTGACCACCTTGGGCACATGTTATCAGGACCTCCTGAGGCTGTCACGGGCATGCGTCCTCAACCTTGCCAAAATAAACTCTAAATTCACTGAGACCTGTCTCAAATGTGGGGGGTTCACATTTCTTTCTCTAAGGTGGGCTTTCTGCATGCCCAGTGTTTTCTTTACCCTCTGGAATTGAGCACACGCCATGTGTTTAGGGAGCTATACGCATCCCCATCTGAAGCTTTCTTCCCTTTTTCAGTGGAGTGTGCCCCCAGAAGATTATACTTCACCATTTTTGTCTCTTAACAGGATGCCCAGGAAGTTGCTTCTCCCTGGGACTGCATTCAATTAACATTTTGAGGTTAACAGACGTAGACCATCAGGAAATGGCCTCTCCCTGGTGCTGCTGAATTATCATTTGTAGAGAGGCAATGCAATAATTGCCCAACCACCGCCTGATATTTCTAGTGGGTGAGGGAGAGAGCCCTCTCCTGCCCCATTCATGCCTAACTACCTGTAACACTACCTTCTCTAGAGAGGGTTAAGTCTTGGACCTTAATGAATGACATCCCAGAAAGTGGGCAACACCTGCAGATGAAGTCCTTGATTCACACCCTGGCTGGAGGCCTGAAAATAGGTAAATATTGATTTAATTTTGTCAAAACTGGAAATCCTATAAACTGCAGCCATTTATCCTATAAACTGTAAATAAATGATTTGGGAAGGCTTAGGAAAGGAAGTCCGAATGGCTAGGAAGTAGTACGGAGTCATAATAAGAATAAGTGTAAACTGGTTGGCCATATGTCTGGTGCAAATTAGGTTACTAGACTGATAAGGAAAGAATATATAGAACAAATCTTGTATCTGTATAATTACAAGGGTCCCCAGAGAGAGGACGGATGAATCTAAGTGTGGGGTAAAGAGCAAAGAGAAATAGAAACTGAGAAAGTCAGGGACAAAAGGGACACTAGTAAGGCGAGCCAAGACCACCTGGTGACCATCAGACAGATCATCTGGAGACAAAACTCCTTATCTTGGAATTTAGAAGTAATTAAACTTGCCTAGTTTCTAAAGTCGGCATGTGGTTCCAGGCCTCTTTCAACTTTTATTAAAAGTAACTAAAATTTCTATACATCTCTGGAATGTCAGGCCGAAACTCATTTTACAACCCTAAGCTCCTGCCTTAAGGTCCATAAATACCACTAAGGAAAAATCCACTGCGGTGTATTCAGTCCTCTTGTAGAAGCACTCTACTGCACCCTCTTGCAGCATTCTTCCTTTCTAGTAACTTTCCTTTTCAAACCGATTCTGCTCTTGGTAAATTCTTTTTACCAACCCGCGAGTCAACCACTTCCCAATACCAGGACTCTGACACCTCTGCTGGCAACTAGAAGTGGAAGTGGCAGGGAAGGCAAGACAAACCTTAGCCCTGGAGGAAAGGAACATAAGAGCAACTCCCTCTGTGAAGAAGAGACCATGTGAACCCAGGAGGGTGCCCCACTCCCAGCTCAGAGGAGGTGCTACAGGAGTCTTGCAGAATGGGGGTGTCAGTACCAGTGCCCTGGCCTTGGGGCACACGAGGATCAGGATGCCAACCACACTGCAGGGAGAGAAAAAGCACAGGCAGAGACTGCAGGAGCCACCACAGCCCAAGGAGCTATGCAGCTGCTGAGCCAAGCTGCAGACAATGGAGCAATCAGCACTGGCTCATGAAGCTCAAATTGGGTGCCCTTGAGCTTAAGAGAACAGAGCGCCTTTTTTTCTGTCAGTGTTGTGAAGACCCACAGACTCATTTTTACTCCCTTAGATTTGTGGACAAACCTGTTAACTTAACTATTAGCTATTGACTTAGCTATTCAGCAGCATGGGCTACAGGTTTCTGGAGTCCTTCTGCCTGGGACTGAATCCCTGCTCCTCTGCTTATTAGTTCTGATGTGCACAAGTTTTATTCATCCATAAGATGGAGAGAGTCAAACTACCTTCCTAATAGGGGCGTTCAGAAGATTAATTGAGAATTATCTGTGTAAAGTGCTTAATAAATATTAGTTGTTACTAATACATTGGCTTAAGCCGGCAGTGCCTAGGGAAACCTTAACCAAATCTCTCATGACATATTTGTGGACAAGATGGAGAAATGAGGAATAGGCAAAATACAATTTTGTGACTTGTAACTCATTAACTGGCAAAGCAACAGAATGAAAATTAATGAGAGAATATCAGTCTGGAGAATTCTTGTGAATTACAAAAGACCTCCTGAGAGTCTTCAAATTGTTTCCCTACTGCAGGTCCTTGCTTTAATTCTAACAGACAAGAAACTGACAAGCAATTCCACAGACCTTCATTTTTATATGCCCCTAAAATTACTTAACAGTAACTTGGTAAATCAGTTATTGAAGGTTTCTAAAATTTAATATTTACAATCTAACTACAATTAGCCCATTACTAAAATCACTGAGGGAGCCATACAGCTCATCTTTCTCCAGGAAGCCCAGGAGCCGGATAATAGTAGCCATGCTGCAGCACTCCTACCACCTGGGCACACATGCGACATCCAGAAACTGCAGTGTTATCACTACATCATCAAGCTTAACATGAGCTGGTCAGAGTTTTTAAGTGCTGCTGTGCATTACATTAACTTGTATATCACATTACATGTTAACCAATACTCCTCCATCCTCAATCACTTAATGAAAGTGCTCTTTATTTCCTGGATTTTTCAGGAAGTGCCTGGATTTTTCCCAAGGAAGTAATCACCCTGCCCCAGGAGATTCCTTGAGTACCAGCTGCTCACTTGCCAACATCGCATGTGCCTTGGGTTCAGATGATAGGGTGGGGATTTTTTTTTTGCTCCAGTGTTTCTCCCAGCCATGATTCATCCGTTTTGAATAAAATTTTATGCAGGTTCCTTTGAGGCTCCTGCTTTCTGGCTCTACCATCCTGAACCCTCTCCATCCTCCCTTTAAGACCACCCCCACCCACCCCGCACCCGCTGCTTTATCTTCCTTCACTTCCTCCCGATTCCTTGAGGACTTTGGCAGCTGATTCACAATCTTTCCCCTTGCTACAGGTGCTGCCATTATCCTGGGTGGTTGCAATGTTCATGTGGATGACCCACCCAGATCCTAGTTTCTCAGTTCCTCCCTCTCCTCAGCTCCACTTCAGAGCATGCTTAGTTAAGAGAGCCACATGGGGTATCACCACTGTGCAGTATGGCTCCACTCTGAATTTCAAACTCTTTCTAACCACAACCATCTCTCCATCCATAGAATTTTCAAGAGAATTTCTTGTTCTTTTCCCTCTTATTCCCAGTACCACATAAATACCTCCAATTCCTCTATTACAGCAATGCTTCCTTATCCATGCTTTTCCCTATCTAACCCTGGTCCTATGACCCACCCTTTACCAACTCTCTCACTGTATCAGTTTCCTGTGGCTGCTGCAACAAATTACTGCAAACCTGGTAACTTAACTGAAATTGATTATCTCACAGTTCTTTTATTTATTTATTTATTTATTTATTTATTTATTTATTTATTTTTTGAGACAGGGTCTTGCTCTGTTGCAGTGGCATGATCATGGCTCACTGTAACCTCGACCTCCTGAGCTCAAGCGATCCTCCTACCTCAGCCTCCCAAGTAGCTGAGAATACAGGTGTATGCCACCACACTCAGCTAATTTTTCTTATTTGTAGTAGAGATGGGGTATCTCTGTGTTGCCCAGACTGGTCTCAAACTCCTGAACTCAAGTGATCCTTCAACTTTGGCCTCCCAAAGTGCTGGGATTACAAGCATGAACCACTGCACACTGCTTCTCTCACAATTCTGGAGGCAGAAGTCAGAAATCAAGATGTCAGCAGGGCCACACTCTCTCCAGAGGCCGTGGGAGAGAATCTCTTCCATGGCTCTCTCCTAAATAGTTTCCAGAGGAGACAGGCATGGAACAGATAGGTTCCAAGACTTCCTTGACTTATAGCCATATCACTCTGATCTCCATCTCCATCTGCTACAGTTTGGATCCGTGTCCCTGCCCAAATCTCATGTTGAATTGTAATCCCCAATGTTGGAGGTGGGGCCTGGTGGGAGGTGACTAGATCATGGAAATGGTTTCTCACGAATGGTTTAGCAACATCCCCTTGGTGCTGTTCTTGTGAGAGTGAGTTCTCATGAAATCTGATTGTTTAAAAGTCTGTGGCACCTCTCACCTACTATCTCTTGCTGCTACTCCAGCCATGTGATGTGTTGCTTCCCCGTCGCCCTCCTGCACGATTGTAAGTTTCCTGTGGCCTCCCCAGAAGCCAAGCAGATACCAGCATCGTGCTTCCTATACAGCCTGTGGAACCATAAGCCAATTAAACTTCTTTTCTTTATAAATTGCCCATTCTCCAGTATTTCTTTCCTTTTTTATTTTCTTTGAGACAAAGTCTTACTTTGTCACCCAAGCTGGAGTGCAGTGGCACAATCTTGACTCACTGCAACCTCGGCCTCCCAGACTCACATGATCCTCTCACTTCAGCCCCCATAGTGGCTGAGACCACAGGCATGCACCACCACACCCAGCTAATATATATATATTTTTTGCAGAGACAGGGTCTCACCGTGTTGTCCAGGCTGGTCTTGAACTACTGGGCTCAAGCGATTTGCCCCCCTCAGTCTCTCAAAGTGCTGGGATTACAGGCATGAGCCACCACACCTGGCCCCTCAGGCATTTCTTTATAGCAGCGCAAGAACAGACTAATATACCATCATCACATCACCTTCTCTTCTGCCCATGGGTATTAAAACTCCCTCTGCCTCCCTCTTATAAGCATACATGTGATGAACCTTACAGCCCTCCTGGATAATCCAGGATAAGCATCTCCTTTTAAGTTCCTTAACTTAATCATACCTTTTGCCAAACAAAGTAACATTTATTCCTTTGCTATATAAGTAATAGTCACAAGTTTCAGGAATTAGGAAATGAACATATTTTTAGGGAGCCATTTTTTTATGCCAAGCACAGTCATGAGTATTCTCAGCCTCCTTGCCTCCCTGGTGTTCCTCTGCTCCCTGACCAGAAAAGTGTTGACTTTCTTCCCTGCCACACCTGGGCCACCAATTGCTGCTGAATCATATCACACACTCTCATAGATAGACACCACTGTAAATTCAATCTCTAATCCAGGAAATCAGATCTGTCACTTTTCTTCTGGATTAGGCCACACTATTGAGTCAAGTCCAGGGTCATAGGTGGGCATGAATGAGGACTTAGATTGAGTTTGAAGTTGTTTTTACTTTGATGCATCCAAACAAGAGTGCAAGAGATATATGCAATGCCAATTGGATGTCATGGGCACATTCCTACGTCCTTCCTTTTCACTCATGGAGGTATACCAGAAGTTTTGTGGTGTCAACCACTCATGTGGAGGGAAGAGGGCCAGAGGACCAAATAACCATGGGCTGGTTGCCTTTCCTGTGTCCAATGAGGTCAGCACCCAAAACAATTTATATTACCACTTAAAGTTGTGTGAGGAAGCTCCTCGGGAAGCCATGTCACCAGGTCCAATGTGCAGGTTCTGGGATTTGTGTTCCCTGCTGTGCCAGCACAGGGGTCTGGGAGCTTTCCATTTTGGCCTCTCTAGAGGCTTTTCACACCTGCTTAGAATAGAAAGAGTCTCTAGTGATTTCCCATTGTGCTAAGAATAAAATCCAAACCCCTTGCATGACTCCATTATATTCCTCTTAAGTCACTTCTTTCATCTCTTAGCACTCCCCACCAGTAACACTAAAATGCTTGAGGTCCCACAGGTATTCATTTTTCTCTCTTGCCCCTGAATCTTGGCACTTACTAATCTCCCTGCCTGGAATGTTCTCCCCAACCTCCCCTGGCTTACTCCTATCACCCTTCAGGAGCCAGCCCAGCTCCACATCTTCCCAGAGGCCTCCACCCAGCCTCCAAGTCTTCCTCCAGTACCGCCAGCACCACCACAACCCCTGGCTGCTTTAGGTACCCTCTTCGGACTACAGCACCCTGCACTTTTCTCTGCCATGGCCTTTTTCATGCTATTTTCTATTTCATCATATGTATAGTACTCTTTCCTGTGACACTATAGGATCCCTGTAGGCAGATGTATATATCCCCAGCACCTAGCACAGCACCTGACATATAGTGAGTGCTCAGTAAATAGTGCATGAATAAATTAGTATATTTCATCAATACAAATCATCTGTAGTGTTTAGGAGCTAGAGGTGTTCATTATTCATAGAAAATGAAATATCAGGAATGAGGAAGGTGTTGGTCCCCCATTCCATGCACTGGTCAGGCTGGCCACGATATTCCATGTGTGTGCACCACCATTCAGGAAGGGAATGGATACTGCAGCATGTCTGGTGAAGCCTAAACAGAAAAGCAAGGGGCTGGAATAAAATGAAAGATAAGGAATAGCTGGAGAAACTAACCACGTTTACCTTGGAGAAGATTTGGGTGCTGCCTATAGGAAGGCAATCTTCCAGTCCTTGAGACGATGCCATGTGGCTCAAATGGAACTGATCTACCAGTCAAAACTGGCCTCAGAATGGAATGGGCTACTTTGGGAGAGAAGGATTCATGTGCCTAAACATGCGGGAATCACTTGGGCTTGTAAAAGAGTTGTCAGCATCATGTGAGCCAGTCCAGGAGATGTTTTCTGCAGATTCCCCAACTCTAATGTTCTAAAGTTCAAATTAATTAGCATGCTGGGCACTTTGGTGTTTAGCAGTTCTGGAACATCCTCAGCTCTATTGTGCTGCACGGGAGTGCAGAGCATTGACAAATGCAGTCCTGGCCAAGCCAATCTCTGCTAGTTGAGTGGAGACAATTCCAGCCAAATCTTTCAGCATGATTGGATTTCTTCTCCCTTCCAACTGTCTGTCAGTGATTACAAAATTGTATGTTTTGCTTTGTAAGACTTGTGACAAACTGATTTAAGGATGATTCTAAAAACAAAGAGCAACCACTTATTTTCAGTTCCTCAGGAGTCGTAGAATAGGATTCTGGACACTTCCTGAGCTGATATCACGGGTTCTTGTTTGTACATAACATCATCATTATTCCTCAGCTGACATGTTTGATTTATGGCTCTTAATATCTTTGAAGTAATGCACTTGGTAATTGTAGTCACTCTATTGATTTTCACAAAGCTACTTTATACACTATGAAGCCACCCTCAAAGCCAGTGAATCATGCACTCTTGATTTCCAATGGCCCAGCCAGTAATGTGAATATTCAAATAGGGCTCTTGCTGCTATATGGACATTTACTCTGGGACAATATCTTTAACTACCCAAACTAATCTATCCATTAGGGAACTGTGTGTTGCTAATCGATTCACTGAACCTTGCTTTAACTATCTCTAGTGCTTCATGAATGTCCAAGATGTCCAGATAAAAAATGATCATACAGAGCAAGGAAAGAATTTCTTCCTTTCTGGAAAATACACACAAATAATTATTATTATTTTATGAAAGAGAATTCATAACTGCTAAGAAAATGATAGAAGCAAACACTAAGATTTAATCTCTTTCTGACAGAAGCTACAGTCTCTGTTGAGGTAAGTTTTCCTGGTGGATTTCTAAGGTTTTAAGCTGCTGATTCTGGTCTCCTTTTATCCATGTGTATGTTTCCCTCTGAGGCCTATAAACAGTTTTTAGAAGTGGTCAATTTACTCATGCCTAACGGGCCGGGTGTATTCGCTGCTCTCTGCCCTGTAATTTGTTTGCTCGTCATCATTAATATTCAAAACACAGCTTCCAGGACTAGGCAGAACAGGTCATTGATCAATACTGCTAAGAGGAGATGACTGGATTCCCCTGTTTATGTTGCAGAAGCCCTGTCCAGATTAGGCATTTCCCAGTCTCTTCAGCGTTGCCCTAAGTGTGCTGATTTATTTGTTTGTGCAGTACCATGGACTGGGAGTCAGAGGATGAGGGTTACTTCCCATTCTGCCACTGACCAGGGTGATAATATTCAAGCCAAAACTTCCCTAAACTTTGGTCTCATCTCTGTAAAACGGGTAATAATTCTTCTACCTACCTCTCCAAAGTATTATGAGAATCAAGTAATACAAGTAAGCAAAAGCACTCAATAAGTCATAAGTCACTGATCAAACATATGGTCACGTATTTATCACATGAGATGACTGTGAGGAAATACTTCATACTGTTCACGGTAGGTAAAGAAAAAGAAAGGACATATATAAAGGTGCAAACTTTCACATGTAGCACATACAGGCCTGTGTTAAGTTTATAGGGATTTTATATAATTTAAATCTGCACTAGTCTAATACAGGACCTTCATAAGCACAGAATTAGACAAATCTCCTAGAGATTGTATGAAAGACAAATGTGTGAATTCGTATCCAACTACGTACAAGCGACAACATACAAGAGACAGGATTGAGACCAGGCATGTTCTCCAGATGAATGTAACCGTCTCATCACATTGCGTGGAGTTGAATTATTTACTTGTTCATTTCTCACACTAGTCTGTGAACTCCATGGGAACAATGACATTGTCTCTTTTCTTCATCCCTAGTCCCTAACAAGTGTAGTTTCCTAGGCTACCTGTGAACCAAATCACCGGACTCTCTGTGCAATGCAACTACATCACTCACTCATTATGTTAAGTGAAATAAGCCAGGCACAGAAGACAAGCTTCACATGTTCTCACTTATTTATGGGATCTAAAAATCGAACAATTGAACTCATGGACATAGAGAGTAGAAGGATGGTTACCAAAGGTGGGGAAGGATAGTGGGGGGATAGAGAGGAGGTGGGAAGGGTTAATGAGTACAAAAAAGATAGAATGAATAAAACCTACAATTCAATAACACAATAGAGTGACTATAGTCAATAATAACTTAATTATACATTTCAAATAACTAAGAGTATAACTGGATTATAACTCAAAGGATAAATTCTTGAGGAGATGAATACCCCATTCTCCATGATGTGCTTATTTCACATTGCATTGCTGGATCAAAACATCTCATGTATGCCATAAATATACACATGTACTATGTACCCACAAAAATTAAAAATAAACAAGTAAAGAAATAAAAAGGCAAAGAGAAAAATGTATGAAAGTGCTTTGTAAATGGCAAGAGCTATAGCAATCACAGGAGCAGCTGCAGAAGCAGCCACATTTTTAATTGATGTAGTGGTTTCCTGAGCCTTCAGAGGCAGGCTGGCAGAGAGAGACGAATTCCAACTGCGGCCCCTGTGTGCAACGGGCCAGCCGAGTGAGATGCCCTAGCTTACAGCTGCGTGATGGCACCTGCAAACTTCTCTCACACATTCATCCTCCTCTTGAGTCTCTGTATTAAAACTGGACTCTCCTCATTAGCATTTCATTAAGAAGATGGGATTCAAACCAACATAACATTAACAATATGTATATAGTAACTACTATTTTCCAGACACTTTATATATATTATCTGCTTTACTCCTTGAAAAAACCTTATGAGGTCTATTATTGTCATCTTCATCTTCTTTTTACAGAAGAAACCAAGGCATGCAGCAATTAAGAAGTTGCTCAAAATCACACCTTTAGTAGGTGCCAATGGCAGGGCTTGAATCCAGGCAATCTGACCCAAAGCCTATGCTCATCAGCACTACATTACACCACTCATCAGCATGAGAGACACATCCTGTGTTCTTTTCCCTCTCATTCTCTTCTCAAACATGACACAACAAATGCACAGAAAGGAAAGGTCAGTCTTTGAGGTATGTGTGTATATAAACAGGCCTTGTCAGCATGGTCAGTGTCCTGCCCACAGCACTGAGCTGACAGCTACAGCTGAGCAACACTTCGTTTAAAAAAATTTTAAAAAGATGGCCAAATAGGAACAGCTCCAGTCTCCAACTCCCAGCGCGAGCGACACAGAAGACCGGTGATTTCTGCATTTTCAACTGAGGTACTGGGTTCATCTCACTGGGGAGTGCCAGACGATTGGTGCTGGTCAGCTGCTGCAGCCCGACCAGCGAGAGCTGAAGCAGGGCGAGGCATTGCCTCACCTGGGAAGCACAAGGGGGAAGGGAATCCCTTTTCCTAGCCAGGGGAACTGAGACACACAACACCTGGAAAATCGGGTAACTCCCACCCCAATACTGCGCTTTAAGCACAGGAGATCATATCCCACACCTGGCCGGGAGGGTCCCACACCCACGGAGCCTCCCTCATTGCTAGCACAGCAGTCTGTGATCTACCGGCAAGGCAGCAGCGAGGCTGGGGGAGGGGTGCCCGCCATTACTGAGGCTTAAGTAGGTAAACAAAGCTGCTGGGAAGCTCGAACTGGGTGGAGCTCACAGCAGCTCAAGGAAACCTGCCTGTCTCTGTAGACTCCACCTCTGGGGACAGGGCACAGTAAACAATAACAAACACAGCCCAAACCTCTGCAGACGCAAACGACTCTGTCTGACAGCTTTGAAGAGAGCAGTGGATCTCCCAACACGGAGGTTGAGATCTGAGAAGGGACAGACTCCCTGCTCAAGTGGGTCCCTGACCCCTGAGTAGCCTAACTGGGAGACATCCCCCACTAGGGGCAGTCTGACACCCCACACCTCACAGGGTGGAGTACACCCCTGAGAGGAAGCTTCCAAAGCAAGAATCAGACAGGTACACTCGCTGTTCAGAAATATTCTATCTTCTGCAGCCTCTGCTGCTGATACCCAGGCAAACAGGGTCTGGAGTGGACCTCAAGCAATCTCCAACAGACCTACAGCTGAGGGTCCTGACTGTTAGAAGGAAAACTATCAAACAGGAAGGACACCTACACCAAAACCCCATCAGTACATCACCATCATCAAAGACCAGAGGCAGATAAAACCACAAAGATAGGGAAAAAGCAGGGCAGAAAAGCTGGAAATTCAAAAAATAAGAGCGCATCTCCCCCGGCAAAGGAGCGCAGCTCATCGCCAGCAACGGATCAAAGCTGGACGGAGAATGACTTTGACGAGATGAGAGAAGAAGGCTTCAGTCCATCAAATTTCTCAGAGCTAAAGGAGGAATTATGTACCCAGCGCAAAGAAACTAAAAATCTTGAAAAAAAAGTGGAAGAATTGATGGCTAGAGTAATTAATGCAGAGAAGGTCATAAACGAAATGAAAGAGATGAAAACCATGACACGAGAAATACGTGACAAATGCACAAGCTTCAGTAACCGACTCGATCAACTGGAAGAAAGAGTATCTGCGATTGAGGATCAAATGAATGAAATGAAGCGAGAAGAGAAACCAAAAGAAAAAAGAAGAAAAAGAAATGAACAAAGCCTGCAAGAAGTATGGGATTATGTAAAAAGACCAAATCTACGTCTGATTGGGGTGCCTGAAAGTGAGGGGGAAAATGGAACCAAGTTGGAAAACACTCTTCAGGATATTATCCAGGAGAACTTCCCCAACCTAGTAGGGCAGGCCAACATTCAAATCCAGGAAATACAGAGAACGCCACAAAGATAATCCTCGAGAAGAGCAACTCCAAGACACATAATTGCCAGGTTCACCAAAGTTGAAATGAAGGAAAAAATCTTAAGGGCAGCCAGAGAGAAAGGTCGGGTTACCCACAAAAGGAAGCCCATCAGACTAACAGCAGATCTCTCGGCAGAAACTCTCCAAGCCAGAAGAGAGTGGGGGCCAATATTCAACATTCTTAGAGAAAAGAATTTTAAACCCAGAATTTCATATCCAGCCAAACTAATTTTCATAAGTGAAGGAGAAATAAAATCCTTTACAGATAAGCAAATGCTTAGAGATTTTGTCACCACTAGGCCTGCCTTACAAGAGACCCTGAAGGAAGCACTAAACATGGAAAGGAACAACCGGTATCAGCCATTGCAAAAACATGCCAAAATGTAAAGACCATCGAGGCTAGGAAGAAACTGCATCAACTAACGAGCAAAATAACCAGATAATATCATAATGGCAGGATCAAGTTCACACATAACAATATTAACCTTAAATGTAAATGGACTAAATGCTCCAATTAAAAGACACAGACTGGCAAACTGGATAAAGAGTCAAGACCCATCAGTCTGCTGTATTCAGGAGACCCATCTCACACGCAGAGACATACATAGGCTCAAAATAAAGGGATGGAGGAAGATTTACCAAGCAAATGGAGAACAAAAAAAAGCGGGGGTTGCAATACTAGTCTCTGATAAAACAGACTTTAAACCATCAAAGATCAAAAGAGACAAAGAAGGCCATTACATAATGGTAAAGGGATCAATTCAACAGGAAGAGCTAACTATCCTAAATATATATGCACCCAATACAGGAGCACCCAGATTCATAAAGCAAGTCCTTAGAGACTTACAAAGAGACTTAGACTCCCAAACATTAATAATGGGAGACTTCAACACTCCACTGTCAACATTAGACAGATCAACGAGACAGAAAGTTAACAAGGATATCCAGGAATTGAACTCATCTCTGCAGCAAGCAGACCTAATAGACATCTATAGAACTCTCCACCCCAAATCAACAGAATACACATTCTTCTCTGCACCACATCGTACTTACTCCAAAATCGACCACGTAATTGGAAGTAAAGCACTCCTCAGCAAATGTACAAGAACAGAAATTATAACAAACTGTCTCTCAGACCACAGTGCAATCAAACTAGAACTCAGGACTAAGAAACTCAATCAAAACCGCTCAACTACATGGAAACTGAACAACCTGCTCCTGAATGACTACTGGGCACATAACGAAATGAAGGCAGAAATAAAGATGTTCTTTGAAACCAATGAGAACAAAGATACAACATACCAGAATCTCTGGGACACATTTAAAGCAGTGTGTAGAGGGAAATTTATAGCACTAAATGCCCACAAGAGAAAGCAGGAAAGATCTAAAATTGACACTCTAACATCGCAATTAAAAGAACTAGAGAAGCAAGAGCAAACACATTCGAAAGCTAGCAGAAGGCAAGAAATAACTAAGATCAGAGCAGAACTGAAGGAGATAGAGACACAAAAAACCCTCCAAAAAATCAATGAATCCAGGAGTTGGTTTTTTGAAAAGATCAACAAAATTGACAGACCACTAGCAAGACTAATAAAGAAGAAAAGAGAGAAGAATCAAATCGACGCAATTAAAAATGATAAAGGGGATATCACCACCGACCCCACAGAAATACAAACTACCATCAGAGAATACTATAAACACCTCTACGCAAATAAACTGGAAAATCTAGAAGAAATGGATAATTTCCTGGACACTTACACTCTTCCAAGACTAAACCAGGAAGAAGTTGAATCCCTGAATAGACCAATAGCAGGCTCTGAAATTGAGGCAATAATTAATAGCCTATCAACCAAAAAAAGTCCAGGACCAGATGGATTCACAGCTGAATTCTACCAGAGGTACAAGGAGGAGTTGGTACCATTCCTTCTGAAACTATTCCAATCAATAGAAAAAGAGGGAATCCTCCCTAACTCATTTTATGAGGCCAACATCATCCTGATACCAAAGCCTGGCAGAGACACAACAAAAAAAGAGAATTTTAGACCAATATCCCTGATGAACATCGATGCAAAAATCCTCAATAAAATACTGGCGAACCGGATTCAGCAACACATCAAAAAGCTTATCCACCATGATCAAGTGGGCTTCATCCCTGGGATGCAAGGCTGGTTCAACATTCGCAAATCAATAAACATAATCCAGCATATAAACAGAACCAAAGACAAGAACCACATGATTATCTCAATAGATGCAGAAAAGGCTTTTGACAAAATTCAACAGCCCTTCATGCTAAAAACGCTCAAGAAATTCGGTATTGATGGAACGTACCTCAAAATAATAAGAGCTATTTATGACAAACCCACAGCCAATATCATACTGAATGGGCAAAAACTGGAAACATTCCCTTTGAAAACTGGCACAAGACAGGGATGCCCTCTCTCACCACTCCTATTCAACATAGTGTTGGAAGTTCTGGCTAGGGCAATTAGGCAAGAGAAAGAAATCAAGGGTATTCAGTTAGGAAAAGAAGAAGTCAAATTGTCCCTCTTTGCAGATGACATGATTGTATATTTAGAAAACCCCATTGTCTCAGCCCAAAATCTCCTTAAGCTGATAAGCAACTTCAGCAAAGTCTCAGGATACAAAATTAATGTGCAAAAATCACAAGCATTCTTATACACCAGTAACAGACAAACAGAGAGCCAAATCAGGAATGAACGTCCATTCACAATTGCTTCAAAGAGAATAAAATACCTAGGAATCCAACTTACAAGGGATGTAAAGGACTTCTTCAAGGAGAACCACAAACCACTGCTCAGTGAAATAAAAGAGGACACAAACAAATGGAAGAACATACCATGCTCATGGATAGGAAGAATCAATATCATGAAAATGGCCATACTGCCCAAGGTAATTTATAGATTCAATGCCATCCCCATCAAGCTACCAATGAGTTTCTTCACAGAATTGGAAAAAACTGCTTTAAAGTTCATATGGAACCAAAAAAGAGCCCGCATCTCCAAGACAATCCTAAGTCAAAAGAACAAAGCTGGAGGCATCACGCTACCTGACTTCAAACTATACTACAAGGCTACAGTAACCAAAACAGCATGGTACTGGTACCAAAACAGAGATATAGACCAATGGAACAGAACAGAGTCCTCAGAAATAATACCACACATCTACAGCCATCTGATCTTTGACAAACCTGAGAGAAACAAGAAATGGGGAAAGGATTCCCTATTTAATAAATGGTGCTGGGAAAATTGGCTAGCCATAAGTAGAAAGCTGAAACTGGATCCTTTCCTTACTCCTTATACGAAAATTAATTCAAGATGGATTAGAGACTTACATGTTAGACCTAATACCATAAAAATCCTAGAGGAAAACCTAGGTAGTACCATTCAGGACATAGGCATGGGCAAAGACTTCATGTCTAAAACACCAAAAGCAACGGCAGCAAAAGCCAAAATTGTCAAATGGGATCTCATTAAACTAAAGAGCTTCTGCACAGCAAAAGAAACTACCATCAGAGTGAACAGGCAACCTACAGAATGGGAGAAAATTTTTGCAATCTACTCATCTGACAAAGAGCTAATATCCAGAACCTACAAAGAACTCAAACAAATTTACAAGAAAAAAACAAACAACCCCATCAAAAAGTGGGCAAAGGATATGAACAGACATTTCTCAAAAGAAGACATTCATGCCAACAGACACATGAAAAAATGCTCATCATCACTGGCCATCAGAGAAATGCAAATCAAAACCACAATGAGATACCATCTCACACCAGTTAGAATGGCGAACATTAAAAAGTCAGGAAACAACAGGTGCTGGAGAGGATGTGGAGAAATAGGAACACTTTTACACTGTTGGTGGGATTGTAAACTAGTTCAACCATTATGGAAAACAGTATGGCGATTCCTCAAAGATCTAGAACTAGATGTACCATATGACCCAGCCATCCCATTACTGGGTATATGCCCAAAGGATTATAAATTATGCTGCTATAAAGACACATGCACACGTATGTTTATTGCAGCACTATTCACAGTAGCAAAGACTTGGAATCAACCCAAATGTCCATCAGTGACAGATTGGATTAAGAAAATGTGGCACATATACACCATGGAATACTATGCAGCCATCAAAAAGGATGAGTTTGTGTCCTTTGTACGGACATGGATGCAGCTGGAAACCATCATTCTTAGCAAACTATCACAAGAACAGAAAACCAAACGCCGCATGTTCTCACTCATAGGTGGGAACTGAACAATGAGATCACTTGGACTCAGGAAGGGGAACATCACACACCGGGGCCTATCATGGGGAGGGGGGAGGGGGGAGGGATTGCATTGGGAGTTATACCTGACGTAAATGACGAGTTGATGGGTGCAGCACACCAACATGGCACAAGTATACATATGTAACAAACCTGCACGTTATGCACATGTACCCTACAACTTAAAGTATAATAATAATAAATAAATTTAAAAAAAAATTAAAAAAAAAATGGTTAGAATGTG
This sequence comes from Macaca mulatta, assembly GCF_049350105.2. Classification (NCBI taxonomy): domain Eukaryota; kingdom Metazoa; phylum Chordata; class Mammalia; order Primates; family Cercopithecidae; genus Macaca; species Macaca mulatta. The sequence continues at coordinate 114,573,986 of NC_133409.1, forward strand.
GCTACATACAGAAGAAATATAAATGTGGTCTTGATAGTGTTCATCCCAGTTTAGGAAATCATTGATATGCATTCACATAAGAAAATCCTAGAGAGCCCATTATGAGTTTTGCAACTAGGATGTGATACTGAGTGCAGGAAATTACTGGAGTGGTGAATCTCTAGACGAAGTGAGCTAGGAGTTGAAAACTGATTGAATATTTCTCCAGGAAAAAGCTGCAAGCTCTTCTACTGCTAGATATAAAAATACAGAGCTTTCAAATCTCCTAAGAATATTATAGTATCTAATTAGGTTTCTTGAGAATGACTAAAAGTACTGACACATTTTCTTTTCTTCTAAAGGGCAAGGTTTTATCCATCATCACTGATTAATACCCAGAGGCATTTTTCATAGCCCCAGCCAGCAGTCAGTGTCAGCAACCCAGGTGGAAAGAGGCTGGGAATATGATTTCCTGACCCAGAACAATGAAGATAAGCCTAGAAGGTGGGATGGAGTAGGATATAGTCCCAAGATTAGACCATCCCAATGACAAAGCAAGAGGCACCTAGGAAAGTTTTTAAATGGCCAAGTAGAGATGGCAGTTTTCCCTTCTCTCAAATATAATTGAAAAGCAATAAGGAGGCCAGGCATGGTGACTCACGCCTATAATCCCAGCACTTTGGGAGGCCAAGGTGGGTGGATCACTTGAGGTCAGGAGTTCAAGACCAGCCTGCAACATGGCAAAACCCCATCTCTACTAAAAATACAAAAATTAGCCATGCACAGTGGTGCGCACCTGTAATCACAGCTACTCAGGAGGGTGAGGCACAAGAATCATTTGAACCTGGAAGGCAGAGGTTGCAATGAGCCAAGATCACACCACTGTACTCCAGCTTGAGTGACAGAGCCAGACTCTCTCTCAAAAAGAAAAGTAATTAAGGAGTATGAGAGACATAAATGTCAACTCTATCTTTAATGAAACTAAGAGGTGTATATTATCCCAAACTTTAGTATTAAAGGAAAAGCAGTCACATGTGGTAAAGCTCAAGATGGGTGCTAGAAGATGCTGAATGGAGCAGTTCTCTAAAATTAAGTGGCACTCCCTGAGAGTGAAGTCAACAATCCTTTGTATGGAATAACAGAAAGGTTTATATGAGAGAGTGGTAGAAACTTAACTAGACCCTACTTAGCACAAAGGAAAATTAAAGAAGATGGGGATGAATACAAAACCATACTGGATAAGCTATAAATGTAGATAGCCATTGGTCAGGAGACAGGATGGAGAAGACACACCCCATCAGAAACCATGCAGCTGCCAGTATCAACTAAGTCGAGAGAAATTGAGACCAAAGTAATTCATACATACCTAAGACCCTATAATATGAGGAGAGTCCTGAAACACAGAACGATGATTCTCCTTATATTATAGGGTCATAGGTAGCTATAAGACTGATGAAAATTGTGAGCAAATATATTGGCATGAATTCAAAAATGTATTAAGAAACAACTGTCACTATAAAATGAAGGCTTAGAGCAGAGACGCAAGAACTCAGATGAAACATGGGAGGACAACGGGAGCAGCAGCATTCAAGAAGCAAGAGAAAAACAAAATCATTACCAAAATGAAGGCCACATTAAATCCAGTCCAAAAGATGACAGACATTGCTGAAACCAACTAAGGGATATGTAGAGGACAGAATTGAGAAAAATAAGCAAATGAAATGGAAATAAATAGTATAAAAGAGTTGCAATAAAATAATAGGTATAGAAGTTTTTTAAAGACCTAACAGAGTCCTTTTTTGTCTCTACCACAAAAAAAATTAAAAACTGAAATTTTAGAACAGGAGAAATATTTACTGAAATAATTCAAGAACACTTTTCAATAATAAAAGATATGCTTGAACCTACATTTGAAAGTACATACCATGTTCCAAGAAAAATAAAAGTGACACAAAAGCATCAACACTGTGGCACATCCTGCTAATGTTATTGAACTTCAAAAATAATGAAAGAATTACTTAGACCTCAAAGCAAACAGTTAATTCATCTATTAATGAAAAAAATATATTTTGGTCTGAGACCCTGGAAAACATTACAACATTCCAAAAGCCTAAAATAGTTACTAGTAAAGAACATGTGATCTAAGAATTTATACCCAATAAATTGTTGTTCAAGTATAAACAGAAAAAAAACTCTCAGGGAATAAAGCTGCCATGAGCACCTCTTGAAGAAATTACTAGAAGACACATTTCAGCTAAACAAAACATGATGACAAAACTACAAAGGACAGGCTAGCAGAGAGCCCTAACTCTAACTGTAGGAGTAAAACTAAAACAAATGTAGGGATTATGGCTAAAGGATTTAGGAGTTAAAATTCCCTAAATGTAGACAAATTGCCATAATATAACAAATAAAATTTAGGTAGGAAGAAAGAAGTAATTAATGGTGACAGATATTGAAGTGCACTGAATTCCTCATCTTTTATAACTAGGGATTAAAACAGCAATTAAAGACATTAAATCAATAAATAAAGGTATAAATGTGTTATATGTAAAGGCAAACACAAACATGTCATCCACAAAAAGGCAATGGGGGCAAAGGAGGGAAAATGGAAAAGGTAGAAATATGGTAATTTATTTCTCACAAAGATAAAAATTGAAGATTAAATATATACCTCTCTTGGGAAACTGGTAATGAAAGAGAACTTCCTTAATCCATTAAGAGTATATACAAAAAATAGCAAATATGCTTTATCCTGGAATGTTGAAAGAATTCTCTTTATGACTGAGAACAAGATAAGGATGGCCACTATCACCATTTTTTTCCAACATTTACTAGAGATATTAGAATTGTAAAGGAAGAAACAATTCTGTCATTATTCGAAAATGGTACAATTCTCTACATAGAAGAATGTAGCACTCTTTCCTGGTACTAAACCACTATTAAGAAGTCAACTGCAAGGCATCATCATGGCAGACAGGAGGCAGAACTAGATTGCAGCTCCTACTCTGACGGACAGAGCAGCATGCAGAGGCTTGCATCATGAATTTTAGCTCCAGAACAACTGCAGGAATAAATCAGGAATCCAGAGAGCACCCACAGACCCTTTGAAGGAAGCAGACTGCTCATACAGGACCAAACTCCTGAAGTGGGAAAGGGAGTTCCTCTGCCCTGAACACCCACCCCCAACTGGGGAAACCAAAGGTCTAATTTACAGGAGAAGATTCCGACTTTACCTGATGCTGAGTCAATTTAGAGAGCCGAGTGAAACAAAGGGATAGAGGAAGGAGTGGGAAAGGCCCTGGGAGTTTGCTGGGTCTCTGAGGAGGCCATTCCTGCATGGAACCACAGGGATCCTTCGGGAGGGCAGCCAGAGGTGCAGGGAAAACGTCACAGGGAGAAGGAAGTCTCCAGCTGAACTCTGTAACAATTTGAACTGGTGAGAAGCCTCCCGCCAGAACTCAGAGGAAGGGAACGAATCTGGCATGCAGATTCCACAGGCAGGGGAAGAACTAAAGCCCTTTTCTTTTGCAGCTGGGAGGCAGGTTGCCTGGGGCAAGTTCTCAGCCCTGCTTTCCCACTGCCTAGAAACAGACTTGGGCTGTTGTGGGTGGCACCATGGGAGTAAGACCAGCTCTTCAGTTTGCATGGGAGCTGGATGAGGCCTGTGACTGCCTGCTTTCCCCCACTTCCTGACAACCTGCATGACTCAGCAAAAGCAGCCATAATCCTCCTAGGTACACAACTCCATTGACCTGGGAATCTCATCCCCATCCCTCACAGCAGCCGCAGGACCCACCCAAGGAGAGTCCGGGCTCAGACACACCTAGCCCTGCCCCAACCTGATGGGCCTTCCCTACCCACCCTCGTAGCTGAAGACAAAGGGCATATACTCTTGGGAGTTCTAGGGCTCTGGCCACCACCGGCTCCTCTCCATACTAATGCTCTCTGGAAAGCGCCACCTCCTGGCAGGAGGCCAACCAGCACACAAATAGAGCATTAAACCACCAACACTAAGAACCCTCACAGAGTCCATTTCATCCCCCTGCCACCTCCAATGGAACAGGTGCTGGTATCCCCGGCTGAGAGACCAGCAGACGGTTCACATCACAGGACTTGTGCAAACAACCCCAGGTACCAGCCCAGAGCCTGGTAGACTTGCTGGATGGCTAGACCTAGAAGAGAAAGAATTGCTACAGCTTAGCTCTCAGGAAGCCACATCCCTAGGAAAAGTGGGATAGTGCTACATCAAGGAAACACCCCATTGGACAAAAGAATCTTAACAACAGCCTTGAGCCCTAGGTCTTCCCTCTGACAGAGCCTATCTAAATGAGAAGAAACCAGAAAACCAACTCTGGTAATATGACAAAACAAGGCTCTTTAACACCCCCAAAAAATCACACTAGCTCACCAGAAATGGATCCAACCCAAGAAGAAATCCCTGATTTACCTGAAAAATAATTCAGGAGGTTAGTTATTAAGCTAATCAGGGAGGCACCAGAGAAAGGCAAAGCCCAATGCAACAAAATCCACAAAATAATATAAGAAGTCAAGGGAGAAATATTCAAGGAAAGAGGTAGTATAAGAAAAAACAGTCAAAACTTCAGGAAACTTTGGACACACTTATAGAAATGCAAAATGCTCTGGAAAGTCTCAGCAATAGAACTGAACAAGTGGAAGAAAGAAACTCAGAGCTCAAAGACAAGGTCTTTGAATTAACCCAATACAACAAAGACAAAGAAAAAAGAATAAGAAAATATGAACAAAGCCTCCAAGAAGTCTGGGATTATGTTAAACAACAAAACCTAAGAATAATCAGTGTTCCTGGGGAAGAAGAGAAATGTTATAGTTTGGAAAACACATTTGAAGGAATAATCGAGGAACACTTCCCTGGCCCTGCTAGAGACCTAGACATAAGGACATACATAAACTGACAGTAAAGGGGTGGAAAAAGGCATTTCATGCAAATGGACACCAAAAGCTAGCAGGGGTAGCTATTCTTATATCAGACAAAACAAACTTTAAAGCAACAGCAGTTAAAAGAGACAAAGAGGGATGTTATATAATGGTAAAAGGCCTTGTCCAACAGGAAAATATCACAATCCTAAACATATATGCACCTAACACTAGAGCTCCCAAATTTATAAAACAATTACTAATAGACCTAAGAAATGAGATAGACAGCAACACCATAATAGTGGGGGACTTCAATACTCCACTGACAGCACTAGACAGATCATCAAGCAGAACGTAAACAAAGAAACAATGGATTTAAACTATACCTTGGAACAAATGGACTTAACAGATATATACAGAACATTCCATCCAACAACTGCAGAATACACATTCTATTCAATAGCACATGGAATTTTCTCCAAGATAAACCATATGATAGGCCACAAAATGAGCCTCAATAAATTTAAGAAAACTGAAATTATATCAAGCACTCTCTCAGATCACAGTGGAATAAAACTGGAAATCGACTCTAAAAGGAACCTTCAAAACCATGCAAACACATGGAAATTAACTAAACTGTTTCTGAATGATCATTGGGTCAAAAACAAAATCAAGATGGAAATTAAAAATTCTTTGAACTGAACAACAATAGTGACACAACCTATCAAAACCTCTGGGATACAACAAAGGTGATGCTAAGAGGAAAGTTCACGTCCCTAAACACCTACATCAAAAAGACTGAAAGAGCACAAACTGATATTCTAAGGTCACATCTCAAGGAACTAGAGAAACAAGAACAAAACCAAATACAAACCCAGCAGAAGAAAGGAAATAACCAAGATCAGAACAGAACTAAATGAAATTAAAACAAAAAAATACAAAAGATAAATTAAATAAAAAGCTGGTTCTTTGAAAAGAAAAATAAAATTGATAGACCATTAGCAAGATTACCCAAAAAGAGAAGAGATAAAATCCAAATAACCTCAATAAGAAATGAAATGGGAGACATTACAACTGACACCACTGAAATACAAAAGATCATTCAAGGCTACAGTGAACACATTTACACACATAAACTTGAAAACCTAGGAGAGATGGATAAATTCCTGGAAAAATAAAACCCTCCTAGCATAAATCAGGAATAATTAGATACCCTGAACAGACCAATAACAAGTAGTGAGATTGAAATGGTCATTTTAAACTTACCAACAAAAAAAGTCCAGGACCAGATGGATTCACAGCAAACTTCTACCAGACATTCAAAGAAGAATTGGTACCAATCCTATTGACACTATTCCACAAGATAAAGAAAGAGGGAACCCTCCCTAATTCACTCCATGAAGCTAGCATCACCCTAATACCAAAACCAGAAAGGACATAACCAAAAAAGAAAACTAAAGACCGATATCCTTGATGAACGTAGATGCAAAAATCCTTAACAAAATACTAGCTAATGGAATTGAACAACAAATCAAAAAGATAATCACCATGATCAAGTGGGTTTTATACCAGGGATGCAGGGATGGTTTAACATACACAGGTCAATAAATGTGATACACCACATAAACAGAATTAAAAACAAATATCATATTATCATCTCAATAGATGCAGAAAAAGCATTTGACAAAATCTAGCACGACTTTATAATTAAAACTCTCAGAAAAATCAGCATACAAGGGGCATACCTCAATGTAATAAAAGCCATCTGTGACAAAACAACAACCAACATAATACTGAATGGGGAAAAATTGAAAACATTCCCTCCTAGAACTGGAACAAGATAAGGATGCCTGCTCTCACCACTTCTCTTCAACATAGTACTGGAAGTCCTAGCCAGAGCAATCAGACAAGAGAAAGAAATAAAGGGCATCTAAATCAGTAAAGAGAAATTTAAACTGTCACTGTCTGCTGACCATATGATTGTTTACCTTGAAACCCCAAAAGACTCCTCCAGAAAGCTTCTAGAACTGATAAAAGAATTCAGCAGTTTCCGGATACAAGGTTAATGTACACAAATCAGTAGGTCTCCTATACACCAACAGCAACTGAGTGGAAAATTAAATCAAGAACTCAACGCCTTTTATAACAGCTGCAAAAAAAAAATAAAATAAAATACTTAGGAATATACCTTACCAAAGAGGCAAAAGACCTCTACAAGGAAAACTACAAAACACTGCTGAAAGAAATCACATGTAATCCCAGCACTTTGGGAGGCCAAGGCAGGCAGATCACAAGGTCAGGAGATCAAGATCATCCTGGCTAACACGGTGAAACCCCATCTCTACTAAAAATGCAAAAAAAATTAGCCAGGTATGGTGGTGGGTGCCTGTAGTCCTAGCTACTCAGGAGGCTGAGGCAGGAGAATGGCATGAACCTGGTAGGCAGAGCTTGCAGTGAGCCAAGATCGCACCACTGCACTCCAGCCTGGGAGACAGAGTGAGACTCCATCTCAAAAAAAAAAAAAAAGAAAGAAAAGAAAAGAAAAAAGAAATCTTAGATGACACAAACAAATGCAAACACATCCCATGCTCATGGATGGGTAGAATCGATATTATGGAAATGACCATACTGCCAAAAGCAATCTATAAATTCAACGCAATCCCCAACAAAATACAACCATCATTATTCACAGAATTAGAAAAAAAAATTCTAAAATTCATATGGAACAATAAAAGAGCCTGCATAGCCAAAGCAAGACTAAGCAAAAAGAACAAATCTGGAGGCATTGCACTGCCTGATTTCAAACTATACTATAAGGCCATAGTCGCCAAAACAGCGTGGTTCTGGTATAAAAATAGGCACATAGACCAATGGAACAGAATAGAGAACCCAGAAGTAAACCCAAATACTTACAGCCAACTGATCTTCAACAAAGCAAACAAAAACATAAAGTGGGGAAAGAACACCCTTTTCAACAAGTGGTGCTGGGATAATTGCCTATCCACATGTAGGAGAATGAAACTGGATCCTCATCTCTCACCTTATACAAAAATCAATCCAAGATGGATTAAGGACTTAAATCTAAGTCTGAAACTATAAAATTTCTGGAAGATAACATTGGAAAAACTCTTCTAGACATTGGCTTCAGCAAGGATTTCATGATTAAGAACTCAAAAGCAATGCAATAAAAACAAAGATAAAGAACTGGTACTTAGTTAAACTAAAGAGCTTTTGCACAGCAAAAGGAACAGTTTGCAGAGTAAACACACAACCCACAGAGTGGGAGAAAATCTTCACAATCTATACATCTGACAAAGGACTAATATCCAGAATCTACAACAAACTCAAACAAATCAGCAAGATAAAAACAAACAATCCTACCAAAAAGTGGGCTAAGGACATGAATAGACAATTATCAAAAGAAGGTATACAAATGGCCAACAAACATGAAAAACTGCTCAACATCACTAATGATCAAGGAAATGTAAATCAGAACCACAGTGTGATATCACCTTACTCCTGCAAGAATGGCCATAACCAAAAAATCAAAAAAAAAAAACAGTAGATGTTGGCATGGATGCAGTGATCAGAGAACACTTCTACACTGCTGGTGGAAATGTAAACTAGTACAGCCATTATGGAAAATGGGTGGAGATTCCTTAAAGAGCTAAAAGTAGAACTACCATTTGATCCAGCAATCCCACTACTGGGTATCTACCCAGACGAGAAGAAGTCATTATACGAAAAAGATGCTTGCACATGCATGTTTATAGCAGCACCATTCACAATTGCAAAATTGTGGAACCAACCCAAATGCCCATCAATCAACAAGTGGATAAAGAAACTGAGATAGATATATATATATACACACACACACACACACACATATATATATGATGGAATACTACTCAGCCATAAAAACGAATGAATTAACAGCATTCACAGCAACCTGGATGAGATTGGAGCCTATTATTCTAAGTGAAGTAACTCAGGAATGGAGAACCAAACATCGTGTGTTCTCACTGACATGTGGGAGCTACACTATGAGGATGCAAAGGCATAAGAAGGATACACTGGACTTTGGGGACTTGTGGGGAAGGGTGAGAAGAGAGCATGGGATAAAAGACTATAAATAGGGTGCAGTGTACACTGCTCGGGTGATGGGTGTACCAAAATCTCACAAATCACCACTAAAGAACTTACTTATTTGAGCAAACACCACCTGTACCCCGATAACCTACAGAAAAAAAAAAATTTTAAAGAAGTCAATTACTTTTCTATTCACCAGTCACAATTAGTTAGAAATGTTTTCTAAAAATGCTATTTTCAATAGCAACAAAAACATAAATTACCTGCAGAGAAGTCTAAATATGTGAAAGCCCATTATAAAGAAAATTCTAAAATTTTATTTTAAAGCAACAAAGAAAAAAACATATGTACACACACATATGTGTTATTGGATGCCAAGATTCAGTGTCTTAAAGATGCCAATTTTTCCCCAAATGACTTATAGGCTAACTACAATTCCAATCAAAATCCAAACATAATTTTTTTAAGATTTGACAAGCTCTCGAGTTATATAGAATAACAAATCCCTAAAAAAAAGAATAAGGTGGAGAAATTGGTTCCACAAAATATGAAGACTTACCATGGAACTAAACTAGTTAGACTAGAGTAATTAAGACAGTGTATAGACAAATGTGTAAGACAAGTTCTTGATACCAAGGCAATACTTTGTCTTCATTGTAAGCTTTCATATGCTTCCAGGATAAGGCAGAGGCTTATCTCCACCTACAGATAGCTGGGGACAAGCAGGTGGAGAAAACTGGAATGGCCAGCTGGAAAGGAAGGTGAAGGAGCAGAATAGGGGCATTGCTCAAAGGCTGCAGAGATATGACTCTCTAAGCTGAGTCAGCTACGTAATTTGTGAGGCCTAGTGCAAAATACAAATGCAAAGCCCCTTGTTCAAAAAAGAAGAGAAAATGTGTCATTAAAGGTACTATAAAACATAAGACATGTTCCTCCTGCAGTCTCTCAACTCTTCATGGTGTTTTATATTTGCTATGTAGTGTCATTCTAAGCAAAGAAAATTTAAACTTAAAATCATTAGCATAAGTTTTACTATTCATCTTTATGTGCTGTTAGTTTTAAATGCAAATATAAAATCATTTAGCTCATATGCAAAATCACTGAAATTACACAATTTATATTTTGTAGTTCATACATGCATATGTATTTTGTTCTTATCAGACCAGTGAAAATTCCACACAAACTCAACTGTTTTATTTTACTTCTCAATATGCATACATTCTACCCACAGTTCTGAATAAATAACTGAAAGGAAAAGGAACTGTGGGTTGCCCTGTCTTTCTCTTCCTTTATGTCATGAATTTTATGTAAGTGGTTGGCTAATGCAGAGAAGTGACATGAATGAAAAAGGATATGATTGGGTTCCTTGGCCATTCGTGTATGTCTTAGAATGTCATTGTCTTCTTTTTGTACTTTAAGCAAGTTCTGGTTTAAATGAAAAACATGACTTTTGGGGCTGTTGTCGTTTCCACTTAGCCATATCTCGTATTCCTTTGAGAAAACAAAAATTCTCATGTCTTGTGGGTCTACCAGAATCCTATAGTCACGGGGCCTCACAAACAGTGCATGAAAACAGATACTGAGGAATGGTGGGCATGCTTATTGTGCATATCTCTGCTCACTCACATGCTTCGTTGTTCCATCAGACATAATTTCCAAAAACAAAAACAAGTTCACAGATAAAATTGTTAACAATTTCATGAGGATGGCAGCTGGGCATTGAAGCAAGTGCAGGGCCCTTCTGAGCATAGGCCCAGTGCAAATGCACATCCACAAAGCCAGCCCTGCACCCAGGAGTTTACTAGTAAACGAGAAAATCTGGATGAGCATAGCTGGTTCTCTCTCCTCAGTGTTTGTTTTTTTTTGTTTTATTTTGTTTTGTTTTGGTCTATTTAATGTAATAAATGCTTAGAAGGAAAATTATTAGAGCCATCATATTGAAAATATGTCTGAATGACAGGTATTATGCTGTAAATTTTGATTTTTCAAGGTTCTGTGTATCAGTTTATTATCAAACTGTCTCTTTGTGGAGAATAGAGCAGTCCTCTGAGCACTCCTGGTGACATTGCTACTGAATTCTTATGATTATTAATGTGGGATATGGAAATTTCCCCTAAAGAATTAAGAATGAATTCTTAAGTCTGGAGTTATTCTTCAGGGAATACATTCAAACTGATAAACCCTGGGATTAGTATTCAGTGGAGAAACAAATGGGATTTGGAAGTGCTGCTTGCTCCCATTGTCAATGTGAAGCTTGTCAAAAATGTCCTGGGTTTTTCTGCATCATTTGCTTTGCCATGTAATCGAGACCACACAATTGGAAGAAAATATTTCAGTCATTGTGATGCCTATTCTATTGAGAACTTTCCAAAATATGTTTGACTTCCAGTTGCCCCAAAAACAAAGTTGGCTCTATTATAGAAAGTGCCCAGATGCCTGGGATGGAAAGGAAAGACTCCATATTTTTCATAAGCTGTATTGGGTGCAAACATGTATGAAGAAAATGTCCTTGTAAGTGACCTGGGTTAATTCACTTAGTTCGTTAAGTGTAAAGGGGCTAGTGATAATAGTATCTAGCTTAGCAGCTTTGTGTGATTTAAATAAGACATGAAAGATTGAGTATAGTGCCTGATTCATAGAAAGTGCTCAATAAATGTTAGCTACTATTATTAGCTGTTATTCCAAGTGCTTGGTAAGTTTCTCTATATTAGTCATGTTAGAAGGAGAGATGATGGAAATAACCCACATACTCCTATTCAGCCAGATTCTGCTTTTATCCTGCTGGAATATTGATTGGAGATATTTATTGGAGAATCCTCTAGACAAGTCCTCCAGACCTTTACCACCATAGGTTCCCACCCTTAAATAATGTTTCCTGGACTTTATCAAATGGTCCAGATGATAGGCAGGTTGAATAACTTATTCTATGGCCCCTTTCCCTGGGCACACAACCTGGCACTACCTCCAGAAGCTCACCTCTCTAGTGTAACCAGTCACAGTGGATCCTCGGGGACTCCATTTCATCTTAAACGCATATCAGAATTTCTCCCCATTGTGGGCAGGAAGGTAAAGCCTAAGTCCCTCAAAACATTAGGAACATTAGAATATGTATCACCATAACATTTTTAAAGTGTTGGAAAGTAGTATCTCAACAATTTGAACCACAGAAATTCTTTTCTAGAGCATGATTCAAGTGCCTGAAGCCTTAGAGTTTTAGAAATGCTTTACACTAAAGATAGCAGAAACATCCCTTCCACCTCCAGCTGTGAGGCTAGTCCCAGAAGCTATTGATTAAATACATCACAGTGTTGAGCACACAGCAACTTCTCAGTCAAAAATTCTTCAACTAAGATGAATAATCAGCTTTAGAATTATCCTCAAAGCTTCAGCCTAGTCCTTCTCTGCTTAAATAAATGTGAAAGAAACTGAAAGTGCAATAGGCAGAGGGGTATAGGAAGGTTTCCAGAGGGGGAAAAGAGCCCATGGAAAGAAAAATCACAAGAAATTAAATGACACACTGTGAAATAAACCATAGATAAAAGAAATCATGAGATAAATTAGAAAATATTTTGAACTGAGTAAAAATGAAAATCGTATATAAAAGTGTGTGGGATGCAGCTAAGGCAGTGCTTAGAGGGAAATTTATAGCTTCATTTGCTTCTATTAAACACAAAATGTCTAAATGTCAAGATCTAAACTTCTACCTTCAGAATGTAGAAAAACAAAAGAAAGCACATTAAAACCAAAGTAAATAGAAAGAAGAAAATAATAAAGATAAAACAGGCATTAACTCATCAAATAGAAAATAGACAAGTAATAGAGAAAATTAACAAAGCAAAAATTTAGTTATTTTGAAAGGTTAACAAAATTTATATATGTTTAGCAAGGTCAATGAAGAAAAAAAGAAAGAAAATACAAATTATCCAGTATGATAATACAAAATACAATACCCAGAATGAAAGGTGAGGCCTATCTACAGAAACAACATATTTTTAATTGACTCATTGTAATTGTACATATATTTGGGGTACAATTTGATGTTTCAGTACATATATATGTTTTATAATTATCCAACCAGAGTAATTAGTATCTGTCACCCCCTGTATTTATCATTTATTTGTAGTGGAAACATTCAAAAGCTTCTCGTCTAGCTAATTTTTAGTATTCAATACTTTACAGTTAACTGTAGTCACCTACTGTGCAATCGAACACAAGAACTTATTCCTCCTATCTAATTGTATTTTACACCTATTAACCAACCTCTTCCCATTCTCCCTTCTTTCTCCCCTCTCCCTACTCTTCCCCAGTCTCTGGTAACCACTGTTCTACTCTCTGCTTCTATGATATCAACATTAGTTTTAAGATTCCACATATGAGTAAGATCATGCAGTATTTAACTTTCTGTGTCTGGTTTATTTCACTTAACATGACATTTCCCTGGTTCATCCTTTTGTTGCAAATGATGGAATCTCATTCTTTTTTTATCACTGAAGACTCTTCCAGTGTGTGTGTGTGCGTGTGTGTGTGTGTGTTTATCTCACGTTTTCTTTATGCATTCATTAACTGAAGCACACTTAGATTGATTCCATATCTTGGCTATTATAGTGTTGCAGTGAACATTGGAGTACAGACATCTCTTCAACATACTGATTTCATTTCCTTTGGATATATATCCAGTAGTGGGATTGGTGGATCATATGGTAGTTCTCTTTTTAATTTTTTGAAGAACCTACATACTGTTTCCATAATGTCTGTACTAGTTTACAATACTAGTGTTGGTGGCAACAGTGTGTGTTCCTTTTTATCCACATCCTTGCCAACATGTTTTTGTCTTTTTATAGTAGCCATTCTAACTGGAGTGAGGTGGTATCTTATTGTGGCTTCGATTTGTATTTGCCTGATTTTTAGTAATGTTGAGTATATTTTTATGTACCTATTAACCATTTGTATATCTTGTTTTGAGAAATGTTTATCAAAGTCTTTTGCCCATTTTTAATCAGATTATTTGCCTTATTGAGTTGCATTCCTTAAATATTCTAGATATAAACTCCTTGACAAATATATTGTTTGCAAATGTTTCCTCCCATTCTATAGGTTGTCCCTTCAGTCTGTTGATTGTTTTCTTTGCTGTGCAGAAGCTTTTCAGTTTTGTGTAATTTATTTGTCCATTTTTGCTTTTGTTGCTTGTGCTTTTTTATTTCAATAGTTTTTGGGGAACAGGTGGTGTTTGATTACAGGGATAAGTTCTTTAGGTGTGATTTCTGAGATTTTAGTGCACCCATCACCCTAGCAGTGTACACTGCACCCCATGCTTTTTCAGTCTTATTTTTTAAATCCTTGCCCAGCCCAATGTCATGAAGTATTTTTTCTGTTTTCTTCCAGTAGTTTCATGAATTTTGGGTTTTATATGAAGTCAACAATTCATTTTGAGTTGATGTTTTGATATGGTGAGAGGTAGGGGTCTAGTCTCATTCTTCTGCATATGAATATCCAATTTTCCCAGCACCATTATTGAAGAGACTGTCCTTTCCCCAGTGTGTGCTCCTGGCATCTCTGTCAAAGATCAGCTGGCTGTAGGTGCATAAATTTGTTTCTGGGTTCTGTATTCTGTTTCATTGGTCTATATGTCTGATTTTATGCCAATGCTATGCTGGTTTGGTTACTATAGCTCTGTGGTATATTTTGAAATCAGGTTAGTGTGATGCCTCCAGCTTTGTTCTTTTTACTTAGGACAGCTTAGGCTGTTTGGTGTCTTTTGCAATTCTATACAAATTTTAGGATCACTTTTTCTATTTCTGTGAAGAATTTCATTGGTATTTTGATAGTGATTGCATTAACCTGTAGATCACTTTCAGTAATATGGGCATTTTAACAATATTAATTCTTCCAGTCCATGGACATGGGATATCTTTCCACTTACTTGTTTTCTCTTCAGTTTCTTTCATTGGTGTTTTATAGTTTTCAACATAGAACTCTTTCACTTCCCTGGTTAAGTTTATTCTGAGGTACCTGTTTTGTAGCTGTTGTAAATGAAATCATTTTCTTGATTTCTTTTTTAGGTAGTTCAAAACTGGCACATAGAAATGCTACTGATTGCGGCACTATTCACAATAGCAAAGACTTGGAATCAACCCAAATGTCCATCAGTGACAGACTGGATTAAGAAAATGTGGCACATATACACCATGGAATACTATGCAGCCATCAAAAAGGATGAGTTTGTGTCCTTTGTAGGGACATGGATGCAGCTGGAAACCATCATTCTTAGCAAACTATCACAAGAACAGAAAACCAAACACCGCATGTTCTCACTCATAGGTGGGAACTGAAAAATGAGATCACTTGGACTCGGGAAGGGGAACATCACACACCGGGGCCTATCATGGGGAGGGGGGAGGGGGAAGGGATTGCATTGGGAGTTATACCTGATGTAAATGACGAGTTGATGGGTGCTGACGAGTTGATGGATGCAGCACACCAACATGGCACAAGTATACATATGTAACAAACCTGCACGTTATGCACATGTACCCTAGAACTTAAAGTATAATAATAATAAATAAAAAATAAAAATAAAATAAAAAAATAAAAACAAAAAAAAAGAAATGCTACTGATTTGTGTATGTTGATTCTATATCTTGCAACTTTACTGAATTCATTCATTAATTCTAACAGCTTTTTTATGAAGTCTTTAGGGTTTTCTCTACATAAGATCATGTTGTCTGCAAATAGGGATACTTTTACTTCCTTCTAATGTCTTTCTCTTGCTCAATTGCTCTGGCTAGGATTTCCAGTACTATATTGAATAAAAGTAGTAAAAGTGGGTGTTCTTGTCTTGCTCCAGATCTTAGAGGAAAATCTTTCAACTTTTCTCCATTTAGTATGATGTTAGCTGTAGGTTTGTCATATATGACCTTTATTATGTTGACATACATACCTTCTATACCTAGTTTGTTCAGAGTTTTTATCATGAAAAGATGTCTAATTTCATCAAATGCTTTTAAAGCATTTATTGAGATGACCATGGTTTTTATCTTTCCACTAATGTAGTGTATCACATGTATTGATTTTGTGTATGTTAAACCTTTCTTGTATCACTGGGATGAATCTCACCTGATCATATTGAATGATCTTCTCCATGTACTATGGAATTCGGTTTCCTAGTATCTTATTGAGAATTTTTGTATCTATGTTAATCAAGGATATTGGCCTGTAACTCTCTTTTATTGTTGTGTCTTTGTCTGGTTTTGGAATCAAGGTAATGCTGACTTTGTAAAATAAGTTTGAAAGTATTCCCTCCTCTTCACTTTTCTGGAATAGTATGAAGAGACAGAAACAACATATTTTTAAATGATAAGGAGATTAAAGTTATAAATAACTTTATGCTAAAAAATCACCAAAATTTATTACATAATAATTTAATGAACAGCCTATATTTGTAAAATAAATTGAATTTAAAATTTAAAACCTCCTCACAAAGTAAGTTTCAGGCCCAGAAAGTTTCACTAGTAAAGGATAGCTAAAACAACCTTTAAAAAGAATATTGGAGAACTCGTGTTACCTGATTTGAATTCAAGACTTCATATAAAGGTACCATAATCCAGATAGCATGACATTAGTCCAAAAATAGGCAAACATACCAATAAAATGGAATCAAAATTGATGTGTTCAATCAATTTCTAACATATGCTAAGTAGTTTGGTATCATAATTTATTTAGTCATCTTGTAAGGTAGCTACTTGTTATTATATGCCCTCATGAGAAAATTGAGACACTGAATGTTATATAACCAGCTAACGGCTACACTGCTAGCAAGTGGTGGGGCTAATCTTCAAAACCAGGCAGTCTGCTCCAATAATCTATTCTCTTAACACATGACACTGTTCTGCTTCTATGACAGGTGTTCTGTTACTGAGTTAACATTGCAAACCTCTGGAAAAATTTACAATTAAAGGTATAGATGGTCATATAAATCAAACCTATAGTATTAATATGTTAAGCTATGTTTAGGGGAAAACATTAGTGAATATTTGATTTTAATTACTGATAATATTTAAAGACATGTTAGAGTAATTATAGATAAGCCTAGAGACAACTTGGATTTGTTTTGCATTTGTTGTGTTATTGTTGTTGTTGTTGTTGTTGTTGTTTAAAGAGAGGATCTTGCTCTGTCACTCAGGCTGTAGTGCAGTGGCACAGTCATAGCTCACTGCAGCTTCAAACTCCTGGGCTCAAAGCAACCTTCTCACTTCAGCCACCTGAGTAGCTGTGGGGGGCTCTTGCTATGTTGCTCAGGCTGGTCTAAACTCTTGGCCTCAGGCATTCCTCCCACCTTGGCCTCTCCCAAAGCACTGAGATTACAGACACAAGCCACTATGCTTGGCCTTAGATTGTTATTTTTAATGTAAAAGTAAAAGAGAATTTGGCCAACATTTTAAGCAGTGTTGGAACATTAAAGAGCATTTAAGATTACCCTGGGTGTACCAAGAGGCGCAGACTATAGAAGTGGTCCATTCCAGTATGAGGAGTATTTTGTCACTGTTATTGATAGTATGTCAGTACATGATGATAATAAAAGGCAGACCAACAACACTTAATTGATTTTATTATTGTTTTTAAATTCTCTATAGATCACGTACCCCTTTACTGTCTGTACCCCAGAGCGGACCACATCTGTCACTCCCATTGCTGTGTCACTACTTTAAGCTCCCCATATTTGTAAGTTTAAAGTTTCACATTTATAAGGGTTAAGTTCTTTATATGATCTGCTTTTCAGACAACTGGATTTCTTGAAGAAAATAAAGAACACCAACTGTAGAAATACAATTTAAGGTATGTAAGAAAAATTAATTCAGTTGTAAATGTTACTTTAAAAATAATTGTTAAAATTTGGTAGATTTATAAACAGAAAGCTAAGATTTGTGAGTTGAACATAAAGCTTTTTATGTGCCAAGCCTTTTATAAATGCTTTTTACACATTAACTCATTTATTCCTCACAACTACCCCATTAGTATTCCCAGTTTACAGCAGTGGCAACTGAGACCTCAGCTGGAAGTAATAAAGGCACCTCTACAGAGTTGTGGTGAAGGTTAAGTGAGTTGATGTATACTAGGATAAGTCCCTGGCCCAAAGTCACAGTAAGGAGAGCTAAGACTCAAACACTGGCATCTGCTTGACTGAGCTCTTAAACTTTTGAATTTGTAACTTTATTTAAATTGAATATTAATTTTTAAGACAAAGATAGCCCCTGAAAATCTCTTCGGAGCATAAAAGTCATCCTTCAAGGATACCATGGGTGTCAGAAAGAACACTGACGTTATCAACTCCATAAGTAAGGTATTATTATTACAGAAGATAAAACTTAGATTGAGGTTTAATAACCTGCCCAAGGTTACCCACCTAATAACTGACAGGGGCAAGGTTCTGTCTCGAATCTGTCTAACTCCACAGCCAATAGTTTCAACCATGTGGGCCAAAATTGCCCGAGCACCTTGCTACTCCGTATGGTCCACAGACTAGCAGCACGGAGGCATCACTTGAGAGCTTGATCGAAATGCAGAATCTCAGGCCCCACTAGCAAATCAGAATCTGCATTTTAACTAGATTTCCAGGTGATTCCGTGCACGTTAAAATTGAGATACACTGCTGTCTCTGACCTGCCCTCTAACTCCCTGCCATTGAGAATCTCCTGTGCCTCTTAACACATCTTCATTATGTTTCTATGATATATTCTGCTCAGC
Source organism: Macaca mulatta (assembly GCF_049350105.2). Lineage (NCBI taxonomy): Eukaryota > Metazoa > Chordata > Mammalia > Primates > Cercopithecidae > Macaca > Macaca mulatta. The sequence continues at coordinate 114,592,691 of NC_133409.1, forward strand.
CCTTCTGCTAGCCAAAGGGCATGAACAAGGGGGTAAAGATACCTGATTGATGAGTGTCAGAGAAAAGAGGTAGGTAACAAAGAAGGGAAAGAAGACGTTGAAGCTTTCTCTGAATGTTTTAACTGGAAATAATCTCGCTCATCCACATCACTCACTTAATATGTACTTAAAGTCTAATCTTGCTATTTCAAGCGTCCTTGTTTCATTCCTGTAATCGTGTTTTAAGCACATTATACATAGGATGTGTATGAGTAGTGGATAGAATAATTTTTTATGTAGCCCTGATTACATGAACTCCCAATTTCAATTGGCTATGTTGAAATAATAAGAAAAAAAATGTGAGTCCATCTTTTCATGGTTTAACATTTAAAGGATGAATATAAACTTTCATTCCCTCATCAATTCGTTAGTTCCATCCTGGCTTAACACAGGTGCTGCCAACCAGTCCCCATTTTTCTTTTCTTTTCTTTTTTTTTTAACAACACTTCAAGCTTATTCTTTCCAAAATCAAATTAACCATTTTCCTCCAAAAATGACTTTTTATTTTATAGTATCTCAACTTATACTAAGACTTTCCACTCAGGCATCCCAGCATTACATCATGGACCTCAGTTCTTCTTTCTCTGTCCCTAATTACAATTGATCCTACCTCCTAAATCTCTTTCTCATTTGTTTCTACATGTTCATTCATACCTCCATGGTCTCAGTTAAAGCCCCTAATGTCTATCACCTCGACCATTGAAACAGCTTCCTAATTGCTTTTCCTGCCTCTGGTTCTCCTCTCTTCAAATGGAAGACAATTTTCTGTCTAGGAAACAAATCTGATCATGTCACTCTTCTGAAAAACCTCTAATGGTTCCATATTGTTTATGGGGCAGTGTCCTGACTCTTAACCCAGCACTCAAGGCCCTTGAGAACTGCCCTGGTCTGCAATGTGGGCCTCATCTCCCTGCTCTTCCCTGTGTGTCTGGAACTTTAGTGTCCCTGCATGACTCACTCATTCCCTGATGTATCTTCTCACTCTGTTCTTTGCCTGGCATGCTCATGTCCCCTCTCCATTACCAAACTCTTAATATTTATTACCAGTCCTAGCAGAGATGTCACTCCTCCTTGAAGCCTTCCCTACCCACCACCACCTCCCTCTAAAATAGTGGTAGACAAACAGTATCAGTATCACCTGGAGCCTGTCAGAAATGCAAATTCTGAGAACCCACCGAAGACCTACTGAAGCCAAACCTCTGGGCGTGGGCACAGCAATCAGTAGTTTAACACACCCTCCAGGTGATTCTAATGTATGTGTGAGTTTGAGAACTAAGGCTCTAAAGACTATTTATCAGCTATTTCTCTTCATACTAATGGTAATTACCCAAGTTTCTTCTCCATTACTTGAGAAGAAGTATCTCATATGCAGGAAGCTTGTCTTACCCATCTTAGTTATTTCAATGTCCGAAACATAGAAGTCTATCAGTCACTTTGCAAATCAAATAAGAAATAAACAAGTTGGGGAAGGGGCTGTGATGGGGAGACATTGGTCAAAGAATACAAAATTTCAATTGGGATGAATAAATTCTGGAGATCTATTGTACAGCATGGTGACTATAAATAATAACATACAGTTTTAAAAATATTATATGCTTGAAAACTGCTAAGAGAGATTATCTTAAATGTTCTCACCACAAAAAATAACTCTGTGAGATAATATATATGTTAATTAGCTTGATTAATCATTTCACAACATATACATATTTCAGAACATTACATTGTACATTGTAAATATATGCAAGTTTTATTTGTCAACTATATCTCACTAAAGGTGGGAAATTTTTTAAATAAATTTTTTACCTAAAATTGAAAAACATTATCACACTCCTGGCTTTTTACAGTACTATCCATAACATTATAATTTTTTAAACTATAGTTTTTCCTCATGTCACTTCCCTAACTTGCCAGATTCTCCACAGATATCAACCCTTTCCAGAGTTGGATGGTTCTTGTACCCACAGAACAGAGCGTGAAATCCCAATAATCAATCTAGCATGGCAGGCAGCCTCCAACACTAGTTTTTCTTCCTTTGACAATGGACCCTGCGGAGCAAGCTTTTAGGAACCAGCCTTAGTCCAGGTGCCTGAAGGACTTTATAGTCATTCATCTGAAATTGCTTCCAGGCTGGTTATAGGACAATTTCTCTCTCTCTCTCTCTCTCTCTCTCTCTCTCACACACACACACACACACACACACACACACACACACACACCCCTTGTTGAAGGTCCAGGTAAATATTTAGCATTATCAATAAGGTTAATCCCATTAAAGTGAAATAAGAGAAAAAAGTTAATGGCTAAACTGAATACATTTGGTTATTGTTTCTCTTTTGAGAAATAGATCTCATGCCATAATGATATTTTAGTGTAACTCTAAAGTGTGTTTATACAAAATTAGAGAAACTTTGGTTCGACTTAGTGGCAGCACCATAATGTCTATGTCACATGACGCCAACTACTAAATATTAATACAAAGGCAAGGATTTAATGTCTGTTTCCCCTAGAAGAGTGCCTGGTACGAGGTAGACTGTTGATAATATTTGTTGATTATTGATTTTTTCTTGGTCCCAATAACTCAATTTTTAGTTAAGCCAAAGAACGCACATAGTATAAATATACAGTTTTCACATTATTTTTGTCTAAAAGGAGTCTAATGACTAGCTCCATTTTGAACTACAAAATGCAAATCAGTTTCATGTTTTGTTTAAAATTCCTGAGTCTCCTCTAGCCATCCCTCTGGAGAGTTCAGGTTCTTCCCATCATTTAATGATCTGTTTACTGAAGCCAAGGGCAGAGTTGCTAGTGGTTAACTTCCCAACACACTGGTTGTTAATAGTAACAGCTGATACACTGTTTTCTGGCTGCAACTGTGCTGGGAAATCAATAGTTCTTTGTTGATTAATAACTGATTTCTCCACTGATCAAAGTGCATAGATCAATGCACTGCTCCATCTGGTTGCAGCCTCCACCCCATCTTCCTCCCCAATAATGGATGGCTCAGCCAAATTGTAGCCCCCGTTCCTGCCATCCAACTCATGTTTCATTCTGCTCAGAATATGACTGGGATACCCTACCATGAACAAGAAGGTTGGGCCATACCCGAAATTTGGCTTTCAAATTTTATAGTCAGTTGTCTGCACACTACCCCCGCTTCCTGTCCACTAGATGGTGCTGCAGACCTGTGTTTGTAACAGTTCACTGGGCTTGGAGAAAGATTGAAAACTGTAGACAGGTGAAATGCTGTGGAATGTTTAAAGTCTATGAACATTAATTCTTTAAACATTCTGGTCTGTGCAAGTGTCTTGGCAGGCACTTTAATAAAAAGTCCATCCAAATGAATGGAAATTCACAACTTGCCCATTTATTTATTACACCTGGCAGCCTGGGGCATACACAATTTCAGGGCAAGCACCTCCGGGCACCTCTGTGTACAATATAAAGCAGCTGTTTACTCAGTGCATAACAATTAATGTGCTCCCTAAAGGGTAGAATTTATGACACTGAATACATAAGAGAATGCTTTGTGATCTCCCAAGACACTGCTCAGTAAAATCAGTGGGTTGTCATATCTCAGGTTCATTAATTGCTCTACGGATCCTAACACCCAGTAGAGACATCAGAGTAGGAACTTAGCCAGTGAGCTTTTATGTTTCCAGCAATCACCTTTCTGTCGAGATTGAAGGTCAAATTCATGGAGGAATCCAGTTTTTCAAGGAAACCTTGGCTTTTTTATTTTATTTTATTTTATTTTATTTTACTTTATTTTATTTTATTTTTACTGTGAAAGAACTTCCCTTCTGGTTATTTCTATACCAGTTCTACTGCTGGAGGGATAGGGGAGCTAGCTAGTAAATATGGCTCATTTGGAAAGTGATCTGAATCCTCTTTTGTGAAAAAGCTAATTTTGTTGTTCTATCGTGTTCTTTCCCTTTCTGGCCCTGAAGACCTCTCTCAGCGATAACAGAAATCAAGCAGATTTGGCTTGGAGGCAGCCGTCAGCTTCCTGTCCTTGTGATAAAATGGACTTAACCTCATTTGCAATTGACCACCCCCTTTTCACTGATTTTGAATTGTTTGGTTAACTCACTTTGGGAAGGAGTATCAATAATTCAGCATTAGCCAGTTGGCATGTCACCCTGACAGATGGAAACAGCGACAGTGCTATTGATTCAGTTACTCCCTCTCAGGGGGCAGTGGTGAGATTCCATCCGCCCTCACTCCCCCATCTCCTGTCCATGGGATTAGTGAGAGAAAAGCAAATGGTTCCAACACAGTCACTAAACCCTGTCCAAGATCTCCCGACTACAGCCAAATATGCAAATTTCCCAGGATGTTTACACATCAGGAAAAAAAAAATGAAGAAGAAAGAGCAAAGGGGATTGAACAAGGCACCGGAGAAGAGAACTGAGCACCTGGGGGGCAGCAAGAGGTGGCCCAGAAAAAGGCCACGCCAGGGACCAGCCTCCCTGCTCCTGATTCAGCCCCCCTCCCACACACATCAGCAAAGAACGGGAGGGAGGAGGAAGCGTGTGTGTGTGTGTGTGTGTGTGTGTGTGTGTGTGTGTGTGTGTGTAAAACAGAGAAAGAAAGAGAAGGGGACAGAGACAGACAGACAGATAGATAGAAGGAGAAGAAAAAGATAGTGAAATTGTGGAGGTTCGGTTGTATACCATGTTTCTTTGGGGCTGTGTAGTCGTTGGTTTCCCTATTCCTCAGGTTTGTCAGCAGCTGTCACTAAGCGCAGTTTAGGAAGGTGAGGGACTGTCAGTAGTGATCTAGTCTGGTACACCTAGCTTATGGTTAAAGGCCTTAGTCAAGGAATGCACAACAAAAATGTGTGCTTTGTGTCTATAGTTGAAATAAACCTGTTTTATGTTTACGCTGTCTTTGGATTCATAAAAATTTGGAATTCCATAAAGACTTTAGAGTCTTTATGGAATTAGGACATACAAATTAGGACATCAGCAAGATGGCCAACTAGAAGCTCCTAGCACTCTTCCACACACAAAAAAACAGAACAAAACAATGAATAAATAACTACATTTTGACTAAAATAGCTAAAAGAGAGCATTAGGGAATAGCAAAAATCCAGCAGGAATCCTATAGAGCACAGAAACCCAAGATGGCCACACAGAGAATGGAAGAAAATACCTTCCTCCACCACCCCATCCCCACAGTTGAGATGAGCTTGGAACCAGGAGGGACTTTTCCCTGCAGGGAAAAGGTGAGCAAGAGGATCCCAGCGCCCCCATCACCATCTCGGCTACCTGCAGTCTTCGCTGCTGGAGACTCCTACAGTCCTCACAGGTTCTGAGCCCAGCTGAGACAGTTCCCTGGAGTCAGTATGCTGAGCTAACCTTAGAGAAGGAGCCTATACTGTGTGCCCCCACTAGCCTGTTCTGCTGCTTCTCTGCACCACTGTGGAACAGAAGCCAATGCTAGAGTGAGCTCTGCTCCAGGGTGAGTAGCCATTGTATAACTCCATCCCAAGACGCTCAGCCACCCCTGCCCCACATCTACCCAGGAGCCCAGTATCTCTGAGCAGAGTTGCTGCTACATCCAACCCCCAGGACCAAGCTACCACAAAGCCGCTTCATCCCGCCTTCTCAGTTGCTGGTATTCCCTCTCCCGAGGGCCAAACTGAAGTGATACCCTGCAGCCAGAGATCCAGAACTTTGAACTCTCAGAGCAGTCACACCCCCAGAGCCACAGCTGAGGCAGCATCCAGTCCTGTGGCCTCCTGAACACGGGAAGAGTCGTGACCCTGGCCCCAGAGCAGATGCAGTAGCCCACCCCACAGGGACCTCAGGTCTTCTGCACAAGAGAGCAGTTGCACCTCCCAGCACCCCAGCTCATCCTGCACTCTACCATCAGGGATGCAGAGGCTCCACTGAACCTGGTAGCTGAAATTTCTGGGACTGAGTAGATACAGTGCCTTGCATCCTGGGGAATCAGAGCCTTGACTGAGCTGGATCACCCTGCCTTCCAGGCCAAGCCATCACAGTTCCCTGCCTGAACTGAACTAGCCCTGGAACTGAACTAGCCCTGACTCAGGCCAAGCTACCGAGGCACCCCAATCTCCAGGCAGTAGAATCATTACACTCCTACCCATCTTCTGGGACAAAGCCACAGCAGCATCTTGCCATTTCTGGGTCCTTACTGCTGCTGCCCCTGGCCTCACAGAGCCTGGGCTACTGCCATATCCCACTATCTTAGGGTCCAAAGTCACAATTCTGTGACTCTGTGTGCTACCTCATCCCTTGGGTCCCAAGCTGCCAAAGTGCCCTATTGGTTGTGAGTCCCAAATTGCAACTATGCCCTGATTCTTGGGGCCTGAGCCTCCAGAGCATGCCTTCTTCCCCAGAGCCATGCCAGTGGTATAGCTTGCCCCCCAGGGTCAGAACCACAGCTACATCCCAGCCTCATGGGCCTAAGCTGCTGGGATGTGCCCTGGAGCAATAGATCTAGGCTTAGTGGAAGAACTCCAATCCTGTAACTGTGGTGTGTAAATCATACATATCTCTAGTATAAATTATGTTGCATATAATTTATGTTGCATTTTATGCAACATAATAATTTATGTAACATATAATTTATGTTGCATTTCATGCAACATAAAAATGTTCACAAATAACTAAAGCTACAATAAGTTGTTAAAGACTACAGAATATAAAGAGATATAAATTATGACATCAAAAATATAAATAGGGTGGAGGGTAAAATTCCAGTTTTTGAATGCAACAGAAGTTAAGTTTTCATCAGCTTAAAATAGTAGATTATAACAATAAGGTGTTTTAGGTAAGCCTCATAATAACCACAAAACAGAAAACCACTACAGCAAATATACAAAAACTAAAGACAAAGGAATCAAAGCTTAGCATTACCAAAAAAAAATTCAAATCACGAAGGTAAACAAGGAAAGAATAAAGAAACAAAGGAACTTTAAAAAAAAAAAAAGGCCGGGCGCGGTGGCTCACGCCTGTAATCCCAGCACTTTGGGAGGCCGAGATGGGCGGATCACTAGGTCAGGAGATCGAGACCATCCTGGCTAACACGGTGAAACCCTGTCTCTACTAAAAAATACAAAAGAAAAACTAGCCAGGCGAGGTGGCAGGCGCCTGTAGTCCCAGCTACTCGGGAGGCTGAGGCAGGAGAATGGCGTGAACCTGGGAGGTGGAGCTTGCAGTGAGCTGAGATCCAGCCACTGCACTCCAGCCTGGGCAACAGAGCCAGACTCTGTCTCAAAAAAAAAAAAAAAAAAAGAAAAATAACAAAATGGCAATAGTAATTCTTTACCTACTAGTAATAACCTTGAATGTAAATGAACTAAATTCTCCAGTCAAAAGACACAGACTGGCTACATAGATTTTATAAAAATAAGATCCAACTATATGCTACTTAGAAGAGGAAAGTTAACTTTAAGGAAACACATAGGCTGAAAGTAAAAGAGTGGAAGAAGACATTTCATGCAAATGATAACCAGAAGAGAGTAGAAGTGGCTACACTCATAAAATAAACTTCAAGTAAAAACTGTCACAAGAGACAAACAAGGTCATTATTACATGATGAAAGAGTCAACCAGGAGAAGAGAATCACTGGAAATTTATATGCATCCAACATCGGAGCATCTAAATACACAAAGCAAATATTAATGAACATGAAGGGAGAGACAGATAACTAGCAATGCAATAATAATAGGGGACTTCAGTGCCCCATTTTTAACAATGGGTAGATCAACCAGACGGAAAATTAATAAGAAAATACTGTACTTAATTTGCACTTTTGACCAAATGGACATACCAGACATATACAAAACTTGCCATCCAACAACAGCAGAATCCACATTTTGCACCAGTGCACATGAAACATTCTCTAGGATATGCTATATGTTAAGCAAAAAAAATAAGTCAACAAATTTAAGAAGATTGAAATCACACCTAGCATCATTTTGGACTATAGTGGTGTAAAACTAGAAAACAATAACAGGAAGAATCTTGGAAAATTTACAAATATGCGGACAATAAATAACATGGTCAGAACTACCAATTGGTCAAAGAGATCAAAAGGGAAAATTTAAAATATTTTGATACAAATAATAATGGAAACACAGTGTACCAAAATCTATGGGATGCAGCAAAAGCGGTTCTAAGAGGTAAGTTTACAGCAATAAATGCCTACATATAAAAGAAGAATGATTTCAAACAAATTTGTCTACTATTACATCTCAAACAGCTTTTAAAAAACTAAATCAAAAATTAGCAGAAAGAAGGAAGTAATAAAAACTAGGACAGAAATAAATCAGAGAACAAAATAATCACAGAAACAATAAGTAAAACTGAGTTAGTTTTTGAAAAAAATTTAAAAAACTGAAAAACTCTTAGCTAGTGTAAGAAAATAAGAAAGAATACTCAAACAAATAAAATCAAAAATGAAAATAAATTACAGCAGATGCCTCAAAAATAAAAAATAATCATAGTGACTATTATGAACAATTTTATTCCAATAATTTGGTTAACCCAAAGGAATTGGATAAATTCCTAGAAAATATAATCTACCAAGATTGAACCAAGAAGAAAAAGAAAGCCTGAACAGACTAAAAGCAAGTAAAAGAAATTGAAGAAGTAATCAAAAATCTCCCAGTAAAGAGAAGCCTAAGACCAAATGGCTTCACAGCTAAATTCTAGCAAGCATTCACAAAAGAATTAATACCAACAATATCCTTCTCAAAAATATAACTAGAGGGAATACTTCCAACCACAATTTAGGAGGCCAGTATTACCTTGCTACTTAAGCCAGATACAGATTTCACCAGAAAAGAAAACTACAGGCCAATTTCTCTGATTAACATTGATGCAAAAATCCTCAATAAAATATTGGCAAACTGAATCCAACAACACATCAAAGAGATTATACATAATGGCTGTATTAGTTCGTTCTCACATTGATGTGAAGAAATCCTGAGACTAGATAATTTATAAAGGAAAGAGGCTTAATTGGCTGTGGAGGCCTCAGGAAACTTACAATTATGGTAGAAGGCAAAGGAGAAGCAGGCACCTTCTCCACAGGGTGGCAGGACAGAATGAGTGCAAGCAAGGAAAATACCAGATGCTTATCAAACCATCAGATCATCTGAGACTCACTCACTATCACAAGAACAGGATGGGGGAAACTACCAATTACCTCCACCTGGTCCTGCAATTGACACATGGGGATTATTGGGATTATGGGGATTACAATTCAAGATGAGGTTTTGGGTGAGGACACAGCCAAACCATATCAATGGCCAGGTGGGATTTATCTCTGGCATGTGAGTGTGGTTTAAGATATGCAAATCAACCAATGTGATACATCACATTTACCAAATGAAAGATAAATCTACATGGTCATCTCAATTAACATGGAAGAAGCATTCAACAAAGTCCACAAATTCTTTCTTGATAAAAACTCTCAAGAGTTTAGGTATAAAAGGAAAGATTTTGAACATAATAAAGGCCATCTACGAAAAACTCACATTGTAATCAATGGGAGAAAATAGAAAGCTTTTTCACTAAGATTTGGTACAAGACACTTCTATTCAACATGGTACTTGAAGTACTAGCAAGAGAAATCAGACAAGAAAAAGAAAAAGCATCCAAATTGGAAAGGAAGAACCAAAATTATCTCAAGTGACAGGTGACACAATCCTATCCATTAAAAAAAAATTCCCAAAAAAAACCTATATGAACTAATTAAAGATCCATACAAAGATCCATAACATTTTTATACACAAATAATGACATAACTGAAAAAGACATCAAGGAAAAAAATCCCTTTTATGTTAGTATCAAAAAAATAAAATATCTAGGAAGAAACTTAACCAAAGAGGTGAAAGATCTATACACTGAAAACTATAAAACATTCATGAAAAAAATTGAAGAAGATCCAAAAATACATCAATGCTTACAGATTGGAAGAATTGGTATTTTTTAAATGTTCATACTACCCAAAGCAATATACAGATTAAGTGAAATCTATATTAAAATCCCAATGGCATTCTTCCTAGAAATAGAAAAAAACTAAAATTAATATGTGCTATGGTTTGAATATGTTCCCTGGAGTTAATGTGTTGGAAATTTAATCCCCAATGCAACAGTGTTAGGCAGTTGGACCTAATAAGAAGTGATTAGGTTACAAGGACTCTGCCCTCATGAATTAATTAATGTTATTATTTTGAGAGTGAGTTAGTTATCTGTAGAGTGGCTTTGCTATAAATGTGAGTTTGGGCCCCTCTTGCTCTCTCTCACAAGTGTTCTCTTGCTTTTCCACCTTCCTCCCATGGGATGACACAGCAAGAAGGCCCTTGCCAGATGGAGGCCTCTTGACTTTGGGCTTTCCAGCCTCCATAACTGTAAGAAATAAATTTTTGTTCCCTATAAATTACCCAGTCTGTAGTATTCTATTAAAGCCACACAAAACAGACTAAGACAATGTACACCCATAAAGATCCCAAATAGTCAAAAAAAAATCTGAGAAAGAAAAATAAAGTTGAAGGCCTCACATTTTCTGATTTAAAATCATATTGCAAAGCTACAGTAACCAAAACAATATGGTACTGGCATTAAAAACAGACATATAGGCCAGTGGAACAAAATTGAGAGCCCAGTAATAAATCCAAACACATATGATCAACTAATTTTTTGCCAAGGGTTCAATGACAGTACAATGCAGAAAGGATAGTCTTTTCATTAATTGGGGCTAGGAAAACTGAATTTCCACAATGCAAAAGAATGAAATTGAACCCTTATCTTACACCATACCTAAAAATCAACTCAAAGTAGATAAAATACCTAAATAAAAGACCTGAAACTATAAAACTTCTATAAGAGAATATAGGTAGAAATCTGAACATCAGTCTTGGCAATGATTTTGTGGCTATCATTCCAAAACCTTAGGCCAAAAAGCAAAAATAAATAAATGGGATTATATCAAACTAAAAGCTTCTGCATAGCAAAGGAAACAATCAACAAAATGAAATGCAGCCTATGGTTTGGGAAAATATATTTGCAAACCATATATCTGATAAGAAGTTAGTATCCAAAATTTGTAAAGAATCCATACAACTCAATAGTGGAAAAACACCCAATTTAAAATGGGCAAAATACCTGAATAAACATTTCTTTTTAAAAAATTAAAAATGACCAACTGGTATATGGAAAGGTGTTCAACATTATTAATCATGAGGGAAATGCAACTCAAAATCTCTATAATAAACCACTTCACACCCCTCAGGATGGCAATTATCAAAAAGTCAAAAGATAAATGTTGGCAAGGTTATAGAGAAAAGGTACTTGCACACTGTTAGTGGGAAGGGAGACTGGTACAGCCATTATGGAAAACAGTATGGAGGTTCCCCAAAAAGTTAAAAATGGAACTACCATATGTCTCAGCAATTCCTCTTCTGGCATATACCCAAAGGAAATGAAACAACAAACTTCCAAAAAACATCAGCACTCCCATGTTTATTGCAGCATTATTCGCAATATCCAAGATATGGAAAAAACTTAAGTGTCCATCTACAGATGAGTGGATAAAGAAACTATGCCACATATATGCAATGGAATATTATTCAACCCTATAAAGAAACAAGATCTTGCCATTTACCACAGCATGGATGAGCCTGGAGGACATTCTGCTGAGTGAAACAAGCCAGATACAGAAAGAAAAATATTGCATGATCTCACTTACATGTGGAATATTTTTTAAAAAAAACAAATATACAGAGATAGATAACAAAACAGTATTTACCAAAGGTGAGGGGAAGGGGAAATGGAGAAACATAATTAGAGGATACAAATAGCAAGTATGAAGGATAAACAGGTCTAAAGATCTAATATACCATGTGAAAATGATAGGTGATAAGAACCGTATGGGAGTCATGCTAAATGAGTAGATTTCAGCTGCTCTTGCTACAAAAGCAAAAAAAAAAAAAAAAGTAAATATGTGTTATTATGGATGTGTTAATTTGCTTCACTGTAGTAAACTTTTTAATATCTATATGTGTCCCATAACATCATGCTGTGTACCTTAAATATGCAATAAAATTTATTTTTTAAAAAAAAGGCTTTGATCATACCACCTAATTTTTTTATTCTTCATCCCCAAAACAGTCTTTGAAAATGATAAAACAGATGAGAGTATGAATAAATTGCTGTCAGAAAGCTATTGTTTGAGCATGATACTCCATTATGGGCACCTAGAAGACCTTGCTTTGGGCTGGTTGGTTATTTAGGAACTTTTGCAAGGTCCCCTCTGAATTCATGTTCTTCCAGCTGCCTTGACCCCAGAAGCACATCTTCATTTATGTTACCTGCTGGGCTGTCCAGCATTCCGTCAATGAGCAACATTGTCATGTTGGTCAAGCCTTGATTCTCTTTTTTTTTTTTTTTTTTTTTAATACTTTAAGTTCTGGGGAACATGTGCAGAAGGTACAGTTTTGTCACATAGTGGTTTGCTGGCATGGTGGTTTGCTGCACCCATCAACCCATCACCTACATTAGGTATTTCTCCTAATGTTATCCCTCCCCTAGCCCCCCCACCCCATGACAGAACCCAGTGTGTGATGTTCCCATCTCTTACGTCCATGTGTTCTCATTATTCAACTCCCACTTATGAATGAGAAAATGCAGTGTTTGGTTTTCCGTTCTTATGATAGTTTGCAGAGAATGATGGTTTCCAGCTTCATCCATGTCCCTGCAAATGACATGAACTCATCCTTTTTTATGGCTGCATAGTATTCCATGGTGTATATTTGCCACAGTTTCTTTATCCAGTCTATTATTGATGGACATTTGGGTTGGTTCCAAGTCTTTGCTATTGTGAATAGTGCCGTAATAAACACATGTGTGCACGTGTCTTTATAGTAGAATGATTTATAATCCTTTGGGTATATACCCACAAAGGGGATTGCTGGGTTAAATGGTATTTCTAGTTCTAGATCTTTGAGGAATTGCCACACTGTCTTCTACCATGTTTGAACTAATTTACACTCCCACTAATAGTGTAAAAGCATTCCTATTTCTCCACATCCTCTCCAGGATCTGTTGTTTCCTGGCTTTTTAATGATTGCCATTCTAACTGGCATGACATGGTATCTCATTGTGGTTTGATTTGCATTTCTCTAATGACCAGTGATGATGAGCATTTTTTCGTATGTCTGTTGGCTGCATAACTGTCTTCTTTTGAGAAGTGTCTGTTCATATCTTTTGCCCACTTTTCGATGGGGTTGTTTTTTTCTTGTATATTTGTTTAAGTTCTTTGTAGATTCTGGATGTTAGCCCATTTGTTGGATGAATAGATTGCAGAAAATATTCTCCCATTCTGTAGGTTGCCTGTTCACTCTGATGATAGTTTCTTTTGCTGTGCTCTTTAGTTTAATTAGATCCCATTTGTCAATTTTGGCTTTTGTTGCCATTGCTTTTGGTGTTTTAGACATGAAGTCTTTGCCCATGCCTATGTCCTGAATGACATTGCCCAGGTTCTCTTCTAGGATTTTTATGATTGTAGGTTTTACATTTAAGTCTTTGATCCATCTTGAGTTGATTTTTGTATAAGGTGTAAGGAAGGGGTCCAGTTTCACTTTTCTGCATATGGTTAGCCAGCTTCGCCAACACCATTTATTAAATAGGGAATCTTTTTGCCATTGCTTGCTTGTGTCACTTTTGTCAATGATCAGATGGTTGTAGATGTGTGGTGCTATTTCTGAGGCTTCTGTTCTGTTACATTGGTCTATATATCTGTTTTGGTACCAGTACTATGCTGTTTTGGTACCAGTAACATACTGTTGTGATTACTGCAGCCTTGTAGTATAGTTTGAAGTCAGGTAGTGTGATGACTCCAGCTTTGTTCCTTTGGCTTAGGATTGTCTTGGCTATGCGGTCTCTTTTTTGGCTCCATATGAAGTTTAAAGTAGTTTTTTCCAATTCTGTGAAGAAAGTCAGTGGTAACTTGATGGGGACAGCATTGAATCTATAAATTACTTTGGGTATTATGGCCATTTTCACGATATTGATTCTTCCTATCCATGAGCATGGAATGTTTTTCCATTTGTTTGTGTCCTCTCTTATTTCCTTGAGCAGTTATTTGTAGTTCTCCCTGAAGAGGTCCTTCATATCCCTTGTAAGTTGAATTCCTAGGTATTTTATTCTCTTGGTAGTAATTGTGAATGGGAGCTGACTCATGATTTGGCTCTCTGTTTGTCTGTTCTTGGTGGATAGAAATGCTTGTGATTTTTGCACATTGATTTTGTATCTGAGACTTTGCTGAAGTTGCTTACCAGCTTAAGTAGATTTGGGGCTGAGATGATGGGGTTTTCTAAATATATAATCATATCATCTGCAAAGAGAGACAATTTGACTTCCTCTCTTTCTATTTGAATACCCTTTATTTATTTCTCTTGCCTGACTGCCCTGGCCAGAACTTCCAACACTATGTTGAATAGGAGTGGTGAGAGAGGGCATCCTTGTCTTGTGCCAGTTTTCAAAGGGAATGCTTCCAGTTTTTATGCATTCAGTATGATATTGGCTGTGGGTTTGTCATAAATAACTCTTATCATTTTGAGATATATTCCATCAATGCCTAGTTTATTGAGAACTTTTAGCATGAAGGGGTGTTGAATTTTGTTGAAGGCCTTTTCTGCATCTATTGAGATAATCATGTGGTTTTTGTCATTGGTTCTGTTTATGTGATGGATTACATTTGCAACATTTGCATATGTTGAATCAGCCTTGCATCCCAGATATAAAGCTGACTTGATCATGGTGGATAAGCTTTTTGATGCGCTGCTGGATTTGGTTTGCCAGTATTTTATTAAGAATTTTTGCATCGATACTCATCAGAGATATTGGCCAGTTTTCTTTTTTTGTTGTGTCTCTGCCAGGTTTTGGTATCAGGATGATGCTGGCCTCATAAAATGAGTTAGGGAGGATTCCCTCTTTTTTCTATTGATTGGAGTAGTTTCAGAAGTAATGGTACCAGCTCTTCTTTGTACCTCTGGTAGAATTTGTCTGTGCATCCGTCTGGTCCTGGACTTTTTTTGGTTGGTAGGCTATTAATTACTGCCTCAGTTTCAGAACTTTTTATTGATTTATGCAGGGATTCGACTTCCTTCTGGTTTAGACTTGGGAGGATGTATGTGTCCAGGAATTTATTCATTTCTTCTAAATTGTCTACTTTATTTGCATAGAAGGGTTTATAGTATTCTCTGATGGTAGTTTGTATTTCTGTGGGATCAGTGGTGGCATCCCCTATATCATTTTTTATTGCACCTATTTGATTCTTCTCTCCTTTCCTCTTTATTAGCCTGGCTAGTGGTCTATCCATTCTGTTGATCTTTTCAAAAAACCAGCTCCTGAATTCATTGATTTTTTTAAGGGTTTTTTGTGTCTCTATCCTCTTCAGTTCTGCTCTGATCTTAGTTATTTCTTGTCTTCTGCTAGATTCTGAATTTGTATGCTGTTGCTTCTCTAGTTCTTTTAATTGTGATGTTAGAGTGTCAATTTTAGGTCTTTCCTGCTTTCTCTTGTGGGCATTTAGTGCTATAAATTTCCCTCTACACAGTGCTTTAAATGTATCCCAGAGATTCCGGTATGTTGTATCTTTGTCCTCATTGGTTTCAAAGAACATCTTTATTTCAGCCTTCATTTTGTTATTTGCCCAGTGGTCATTCAGGAGCAGATTGTTCAGTTTCCATGTAGTCGTGCAGTTTCTTAATCCTGAGTTCTAATTAGATTGCACCGTGGTCTGAGGGACTCTTTGTTAAAATTTCCATTCTTTTGTAATTGCTGAGGAATTTTTTACTTCCAATTATGTGGTCAACTTTAGAATAAGTATGATGAGGTGCTGAAAAGAATGTATATTCTGTTGATTTGGGGTGGAAAGTTCTGTAGATGTCTATTAGGTCTGCTTGGCCCAGAGCTGAGTTCAAGTCCTGAATATCCTTGTTAATTTTCTGTTTCATTGATCTGTCTAATATTGACAGTGGGGTGTTAAAGTCTCCCACTATTATTGTGTAGGAATCTAAGTCTCTTTGCAGGTCTCTAAGAACTTGCTTTATGGATCTGGGTGCCCCTGTATTGGGTGCATATATATTTAGGATAGCTCTTCTTGCTGCATTGATCCCTTTACCATTATGTAATGTCCTTCTTTGTCCCTTTTGATCTTTGTTGGTTTAAAGTCTGCTTTTACCAGAGATTAGGATTACAACTCCTGCTCTTTTTTTTTTTTTTTTTTTCTTTCCATTTGCTTGGTAAATTTTCCTCCATCCCTTTATTTTGAGCCTATATGTGTCTTTGCACATGAGACGGGTCTCCTGAGTACAGCACAGTGATGGGTCTTGACTCTTTATCCAATTTGTCAGTCTGTGTCTTTTAATTGGGGCATTTAGCCCATTTACATTTAAGGTTAATATTGTTATATGTTAATTTAATCCTGTCATTATGAAGCTAGCTGGTTGTTTTTGTTTTGCCCATTAGTTGATGCAGTTTCTTCATAGTGTCGATATTCTTTACAATTTGGTATGTTTTTGCAATGGTTGGTACCAGTTGTTCCTTTCCATGTTTAGTGCTTCCTTCAGGAGCTCTTGTAAGGCAGGACTGGTAGTGACAAAATCTCTCAGCATTTGCTTGTCTGTAAAGGATTTTATTTCTCCTTTGCTTATGAAGCCTAGTTTGGCTGGATATGAAATTCTGGGTTGAAAATTCTTTGCTTTAAGAATGTTGAATATTGGCCCCCACTCTCTTCTGGCTTGTAAGGTTTCTGCAGAGAGATCCACTGTTAGTCTGATGGGCTTCCCTTTGTGGGTAACCTGAGCTTTCTCTCTGGTTGCCCTTAATATTTTTTCCTTCATTTCAACCTTGATGAATCTGACAATTATGTGTCTTGGAGTTGCTCTTCTCAAGGAGTATTTTTGTGGTGTTTTCTGTATTTCCTGAATTTGAATGTTGGCCTGTTTTGCTAGGTTGAGGAAGTTCTCCTGGATAATATCCTGAAGAGTGTTTTCCAACTTGGTTCCATTCTCCTCATCACTTTCAGGTACACCAATCAAATGTAGATTTGGTCTTTTCACATAGTCCCATATTTCTTGGAGGCTTTGTTCATTCCTTTTTATTCCTTTTTCTCTAATCTTGTCTTCTCTCTTTATTTCATTAAGTTGATCTTCAATCACTGATATCCTTTCTTTCACTTGATTGATTTGGCTATTGAAACTTGTGTATGCTTCACGAAGTTCTCATGCTGTGTTTTTCAGCTCCATCAGGTCATTTATGTTCTTCTCTACACTGGTTATTCTAGTTAGCAATTCATCTAACCTTTTTTCAAAGTTCTTTGCTTCCTTGTATTGGGTTAGAACATGCTCCTTTAGCTTGGAGAATTTTGTTATTACCGACCTTCTGAAGCCTATTTCTGTCAATCCATCAAACTCATTCTGGTTTTTGGAATTTTCAGCCTTTTTGCTCTGGTTTCTCCCCATCTTTGTGGATTAATCTACCTTTGCTCTTTGATGTTGGTGACCTTCGGATGGGGTCTTTGAGTGGACGTGCTATTCCTTCCTGTGTTAGTTTTCCATCCGACAGTCAGTTCCCTCTGCTGCCAGTCTGCTGGAGTTTGCTGGAGGTCCATTCCCGACCCTGTTTGCCTGGGTATCACCAGTGGAGGCTGCAGAACAGCAAAGACTGCTGCCTAATCTTTCCTCTGGAAGCTTCGTCCCAGAGGAGCACCTTCCAGATGCCAGCCAGAACTGTATGAGGTGTCTGTCGGCCCCTACTGCGAGGTGTCTCCCAGTCAGGATACACGGGGGTCAGGGGCCCACTTGATGAGGCAGTCTGACCCTTAGCAGAGCTCAAACGCTGTGCTGGGAGGTCCACTGCTCTCTCAGAGCTGTCAGGCAGGGATGTTTGAGTCTGCTGAAGCTGCACCCACAGCCTCCCCTTTCCCCAGGTGCTCTGTCCCAGGGAGATGGGGGTTTTATCTATAAGTCCCTGACTGGGGCTGCTGCCTTTTTTTCAGAGATGCCCTGCTCAGAGAAGAGAAGTCCTGCAGTCTGACCAAATCAGCCTTCCCGAGCCGTAGTGGGCTCCGCCCAGTTTGAACTTCCTGGCTGCTTTGTTTACACCGTGAGCCTAAAACTGCCTACTCAAGCCTCAACAGTGGTGGACATCCCTTCCCCGACCAACCTCGAGCATCCCAGGTCAGTCTCAGACTGCGGCTGTGCTGGCAGCAAGAATTTCAAGCCAGTGGATTTTAGTTTGCTGGGCTCCATGGGAGTGGGACCCGCCGAGCCAGACCACTTGGCTCCCTGGCTTCAACACCCCTTTCCAGGGGAGTGAACAGTTCTGTCTCGCTGGTGATCCAAGCACCACTGGGTATGGAAAAAAAGAATTCCTGCAGCTAGTTTGGTGTCTGCCCAAATGGCAACCCAGTTTTGTGCCTGAAACTCAGGGACCTGGTGGGGTAGGCACTGCGGGGAATCTCCCGGTTTGTGGGTTGTGAAGACTGTGGGATAAGCGCAGTATCTGTGCTGGAGCTCCTCAGGCTCAGTCCCTCATGGCTTCCCTTAGGTAGGGGAGAAAATTCCCCCACCCTTTGCGCTTCCCAGGTGAAGCAATGCCCCACCCTACTTCGGCTCACCCTCCATGGGCTGCACCCGCTGTCCAACCAGTCCCAGTGAGATGAATTGGGTACCTTAGTTGGAAATGCAGAAATCACACACCTTCTGCGTCGATCTAGCTGGGACCTGCAGACCAGAGCTGTTCCTATTCAGCCATCTTGCCAGCAGTCTCCAAGTCTTGATTCTAAGTGTCTCTCCAGGGCCTCTCTTCTGCCACCTGTGCAGCCCCAGTCCACTCCTCTTCACAGCAGTGGTTTGCGTGATGTCTCAGCATGTAACCAGGCTCTTCCTGTTGATTTGGGCAGCAACAAGCATAACTTCGTTGTTTGATTCCCTTTCCCTCAGTGAATGATTACTGGACTCTACAGGAGACACTAATAAAATTGCTAAAGATGTTAGAAAGAACAATAGTGTATCTCTGTCTTGAGAGTGAAAACAGAAGGGTACATTATGACCGTGAGTATTCAGCCATCTCATTTGGTCTTAGCCAGAAACATCTCTGAACCTCCCAAATGACATAATCAATCTTATTGATAATTCACTCTGACAAACAGACTCACTAAATAGTCTTCTTCTTAATAAAAATTTGCAAAACCTCCTTGGTTAATAGTACTTCATTTAATGGCCACAAAACCCTTTGATAACACACTATTTTTAAAGATTACCAAAAGTGAAGTTCAGTGGAATTAAGTGATTTGGCTAAAGCTTCATGGCTGATAGATGGCAGGGCCAGGTCATTTGAATCTAAATCCCACCTTCTCTTTACTGCCTCTGCTGTAAATAATGAAATTCACTGGCTTTATACTGCTGTGTTAATTTTATGACTGTATTGGTATAATATTGGGAAAAAAGTTTTTAAATGTTGCATGCTGTGCTATCTCCTCACAAATCTATGGAGGTTAAAAAGAATAAAAAGGAGTCATAGAAGAGGGAAAATAGCATGGGATTTAGGGTCCGACTAGTCTGAGCCAGAATCCTCACTACTTATGTGACTTTAGGCAAAGTACTCAACAACTGTGGACTTCAGTTTTCTCATAAAATGGAGACAACAATTCCTACTGAATACATGTGTTATGAGAATTAGAAATTATAACAAAATAAAAAGAATGTCTTATATCCATGGCACCTAATAAATACTAGCTTTTATTAGCTATTGTATTCACTAACTTCAATATCATTTTATTTAAATAAATAAAAGGTAGGGATTTCATACAATCCCAGAATAATCTGTGAGTTTGGGATCTGACTTAGAAGGTGTAGTGTACAAAATAACAGAAAACAGGCCTTGCATCTTTATAGATGGCAAAAAAAGATGATGTTTTATCTGCTCTTATTAGCAACTTAGTTAATGTTTTCCCACTGTCTAGACACTAAACTGTTCTATTGTCTGTGAAAATAAGTTTGGTTTCAGAAATAAGTTCTAGAAATATAGAAACTTAGAAGACATTGGGCAATTTGTTTTGTTAACCATCTGACAGTGATATACTCAATTTTGCATCTGACTTCCCCCCAATCCCTGTCATTGTCAATTACTTTGTACTATATTAGGATTTGGAAAACAGTTAATCAGGTTAGATTGCTAGGCAGCCTTGAATGTGCCTTTGATTTCATCACAAATACATGCTGCTGCATTCATCAATTTTCCCTTTACGTAAGCTTCTTCATTATTGTGATGCTTTACCTTTGGCCATAGCATGCCTGTTTGCTGATTTCCATGTCAGAGAAAAATGTTACATAACTGAAGTACTCGCAGGAATGAGCAACCAAAACTAAGGAGTAGAGTCAAGGTAAAGATGTAACTTAGCAGAAAAGTTCAACTATTCCAAATCTATGAAATCTGTATTAGAAAATGTTATATATCAAGAGAAGGTAACAATGTCTACATTCCACCAGGCCATGTTGCTATGGTTAAAGCAACATAATGGTTTAAGAAGTACAATGAGAATTAAAAAGAAATTTCAAGGATGGGCTCAAAAAATGGATCAAAGAACACTGCAGGTATTGCATGAAGACACTAAAGGTAAGAAAACTATGGCAATATTATTTTATTATGGGCTTTATTTTTTAATTAAAGACTATTCTATTTTTTGTAAGTGAATTTAACAATAATAACTTTGTAGAATATCTGTGTATGAACTAGAAAGACTCACATAATTACTGGTTCTTCATGTCTCTCAGCTACTTCCAGCTGGAAAAGTGAAAATATGAAAGTTGTGTTGGCATTCATCAATGCAGCCAGTTCAGGAAATTCCTGGCACTTGTCCCTGTTTTTCTTGACACTTTTCTGGGTGTCACTTTCTATGTTTAAAATGGAGAGTTTGGACATCTAAAGCTATTTCCAACTCACCATTTGCAAATTTCGTAGCATTTTATATTTAACTCATTTATTATCTATTATGAGCCCCATATTAAACTTTTGAGATAGGTCAGGAAGATATTCTTATCTTCGTTTAACCCACTAAGAAACTGCTCTCCGGAAGCCACTGCCAAGTAAGTCATCCTAAGTTTCACTGCTAAAAACTAGACTGCTAGACAACCTACTACTTTGAAGAAGGCATTTTTAAAAGTGCTATTTTTATTCAATGTGACATGCTGTATTATTGAAATGCAGATATATTTTCAGTCAAACACTAAGATAAAGCAGCTTCTCTGTGACCAAGGATTTAACTTGATTAACTGGCAATTTTGTGTTTAAGGGTAGAAATTAGCAGCTAGACTGTGGAGGGCAATGGTATAATATTTTAAAAGGAGCATTCAGAGAGAATGCAAGAAGGTGTGTCTCTGGAAATGAAAGCACTTTATAACATCAGTGGACAGCCTAGAGCTATGTGAGCTGCTTCTTTCTCATTCAAATTCTTTCTTAGTAACCCTTCTCAAAAATAAAACAGTGCTAGGTGCAGTGGGTGGCCCATGCTTGTTGTCCCAGCTGCTCAGGAGGCTGAGGGAGGAGGAACCCTTGAGGCCAGGAATTTGAGGCCAGCTTGAGCAATATGAAGAATACAGGAGTTCATCCTCGACTCTGTAGGCCAGTCTCTAGAAATACCACCACCAGTCCACCTATGACCTTGGAATTTCAGGTTACAGAAACACAGAGATCCACCCTCAACTTTCCAATAGGGAACTAAGAAAAAGTTGGCCAGCTCCTGACCCCACTGCCACTACCTGTAGTAATTAAAAATACATTTAAAAAATTTGTATACTTTTCCCTTCAAGCAGTAGAGCTTAATTCCCCTCTCCTTGAGAGTTCACTGGACTTAATGACTCTCTTCTTACATAGAAATACGGCAGCCACAGGAAAAATGAAATAAAATTCTGATACAATTTGATCTCTCACTTTTATGTCAAAGCAGAAAGATTAATTCATTTCTTATTTATACTATATTATAACATCATCCCCAATTTTTCAACTGTAATGTGATTTCAAAAATGAAGGCTAACTAGCTATGACAAGCCCACATTACAGTGACTGTGGCCCTTGAGTCATCTGTGGCATCATAAATGTGAACTCAAAGTTATCTTCAAGGTAAAACCAGCCTAATGGTTTTGATGTATATGGTTTTTCTGAATAAACATAAAAATTGATCCTCCCAGTCTTAAAACTTGAGAAAGGTACAATTGTCTTATCTGAATTCCTTTCTCAGAAAACCAACCATCAGCCTTTCCAGATAATATCAAGGAACTGAAACTCACCAGATCACTGCATCTGAGATGCCAGACCCCTCACCCATAATTGCCTAAGCAACCACCTGCCTCCTCTTGACCATCTTCCCTTCTTACCCCGCTCTAATTCCTGTTTTCCCACACATGGTTACTTTCTTCCCTGCTAGACAAACCCCAATTTTAGTCAGTCAGGGAGATGGATTTGAGACTGATCTCCATCTCCTCAGCAGCAGCACCTTATTAAAGCCTTCTTCCCTGGCAATACTTGTTAAGTCAGTGATTGGCTTTCTGTGTGGTGAGCACTCCTAGACCGAACCCCTGGTGTTTTGGTAACAAAGGTAAGCTATAGGTGTAACAGGAGGCATAAGATTGATTTTTTCTCCACAAAAAAATTGTATGTATGCAATTGAATGTTAGACCCTTCAAAGTAGGCATCATGGAGAGGATAGGTCATGCTGCTGACGCTCAGAATATTTTTGGAAATGCCTTTAGAAAAAATTTGAAAGGCAAACAAATTTGTCTCATTGTGGTCAGACGGTGCATATATACTTGTGTGTGCATGTGTGTGACTAAAAAAAAATTTTACTTACTAAAAAAGATTTGCCCAAGTTTGATTATTAACTATATGCGCAAAAATTGACTTTGAGTACTCTCGGAAATAACTAAAATTCAATTCCACCTTTAAAAATAAAAATTTGATATTCAAGAGGAGTGTACTCGGCAAGTGCTAAGTGTTCAATATCATTATTTAATTGAAATAAATGTGATGTAGCCCCTTGAGAGTTAGAAAAAATCCTCTCATACAGAATCCTCAGTCTCTTGCTCTCATCATCCAGTATTTTCAGCCATTTCAGCCATTGGTTTTTTTTTTTTTTTTTTTTTTTTTGGAGATGGAGTCTGACTCTGTCACCAGGCTGGAGGGCAATGGCGCAATCTCAGCTCACTGCAACTTCCGCCTCCTGAGTTCACGCCATTCTCCTGCCTCAGCCTCCCAAGTAGCTGGGACTACCGGCACCTGCCACCATGCCTGGCGAATTTTTTGTAGTTTTAGTAGAGACGGGGTTTCACCATGTTAGCCAGAATGGCCTTGATCTCCTGACCTCATGATCCACCCGCCTCGGCCTCCCAAAGTGCTGGGATTACAGGCGTGAGCCACCGTGCCCAGCCGAGCCATTCTATTCTTATGTGGAAGGAGTATAGGGTCCTAATATTTGTTGAATACAAGACAGTGCAAGTTAGTGCATTTTCATTTAGCCCTCATGCTCCTCTGAGAAATAGGCATTATTACTACCATTTAATACAGTAATTGAGCAAACGAGGCCCAGGAAGGTATGGTAGTTTGGTAGTGAGTAATGAAGCAAGCAAAATGGCTTAACTCATTTGGGTTTAAAAGTCAGTATTCTTTTAACCATATTGCCACACTCTGGAAGTAACCAAGTTCATTTTGGAGGTGTATTAGTCCATTTTTACACTGTTATAAAGAATACCTGAGACTGGGCAATTTGTAAGGAAAAGAAGTTTAATTGACTCACCGTTCCACATGGCTGGGGATGCCTCAGGAAACTTACAATCATAGTGGAAGGCAAAGGAGGATCAAACACCTTCTTCACAAGGCAGCAGGAGAGAGAGAGAGCAAGCACAGGGGAAACTGCTGCTTTCAAAACCATCAGATCTCGTGAGAACTCCCTCACTATCATGAGAACAGCATGGAGGAAACCACCCGCGTGATCCAATCAGCTCCCACTAGGTCCCTCCCTCAACATGTGAGGATCAATTCAAGATGAGATTTGGGTGGAGACACAAAGTCAAACCATATCATTCCACCCCTGCGCCTCCCAAATCTCATGTCCTTCTCACATTCCAAAACACAATCATGTCTTCACAACAGTCCCCCAGAGTCTTAACTCATTACAGCATTAACCCAAAAGTCCAAGTCCAAAGTCTCATCTGAGACAAGGCAAATCCCTTCCACCTAGGAGCCTGTAAAATAAAAAAACAAGTTAGCTATTTCCAATATACAATGGGGTTATAGGCATTGGGTAAATATTCCCATTCCAAATGGGAGAAATTGGCCAAAACAAAGGGGCGACAGGTCCCATGCAAGTCCAAAACCTGGCAAGTCCCTCATAAAATCTTAAAGCCTCAAAATAATCTCCTTCGACTCCATGTCTCACTTCCAGGACAAGCTGATACAAGAAGTGGGCTCCCAAGTCCTTGAGCAGTTCCACCCCTGTGACTATGCAGGGCACACCCCCACAGCTGCTTTCACTGGCTCGCGGTGAGTACTTGCAGCTTTTCTAGGCACACAGTGCAAGCTGTTGGTGGATCTACCATTCTGGGGTCTGGAGGACGGTAGCCCTCTTCTCACAGCTTGGCTAGGCAGTGCCCCAGTGGGCACTCTGTATGGGGGCTCCAACCCCATATTTCCCCTCTGCATTACCCTAGTAGAGATTCTCCATGAGAGCTCCACCCCTGCAGCAGACTGCTGCCTGGACTCTGTTTCCATACATCCTCTGAAATCAAGGTGGAGGTTCCCAAACCTCAACTCTTGTTTTTTGCACACCCAACACCACATGGACACTGCCAAGTCCTGGGGCTTGCACTCTCTGAAGCAATGGCCCAAGCTGTACCTTGGCCCCTTTTAGCCACCTCTGGAGCTGAAGCAGCTGGGAAGCAGGGCACTATGTCCAAGGTGTGGAGGGAGTGGCCTAGGCCCAGCCCATGAAATCATTTTTCCCTCCTAGGCCTCAGGGCCGGTGATGGAAGGCACTGCCCTGAAGCTCTCTAAAATGCCCTGGAGACATTTTCTCCATTGTTTTGATGATTAACATTTGGCTCCTTGTTACTTCTGCAGATTTCTTTAGCTGGCTTGAATTTCTCCCCAGAAAATGGGTTTGTCTTTTCTACCACATGGTCAGAACGCAAATTTGTCAAAGTTTCATACTCTGCTTCCCTTTTAAACATAAGTTCCAATTTCATACCATCTCTTTGTGAATGCATACAACTGTATACTTTCAGAAAAAGTCAGGTCACATCTTAAATGCTTTGCTGCTTATAAATTTCTTCTGCCAGATACTCTAAATCATACCGCTCAAGTTCAAAGTTCCACAGATCTCTAGGGCAGGGACAAAATGCCACCAGTCTCTTTGCTAAAGCATAGCAAGAGTGACCTTAGCTCCATTGCCAATAAGTTCCTCATCTCCATCTGAGAACACCTCAGCCTGGACTTCATTGTCCATACCACTATTGGCATTTTGGACAAAACCATTCCGCAAGTCTCTAGGAAGTTCCAAAGTTTCCCACATCTTCCTGTCTTCTTCCGAGCCTTCCGAACTGTTCCAACCTCTGCCTATTACCCAGTTCCAAAGTCACTTACCCATTTTCAGGTTATTTTCATAGCAGTGCCCCACTGCTGGTACCCTACCTTCTGTATTAGTCTCTTTTCACACTGCTATAAAGAATACCTGAAATTGGGTAATATAAAGAAAAGAGATTTAATAACTCACAGTTCCACATGGCTGAGAAGGCCTCAGGAAACTTACAATCATGGTGGGAGGTGAAGGAGAAGCAAGCACCTTCTTCACAAGACGGCAGGAGAGAGAAAGAGTGAACAGAGGAAACTGCCACTTTTAAAATCATCAGATCTCACGAGAACTCCCTCCCTATCATGCAAACAGCGTGGGGGAAACCACCTCCATGAATCGGGGTACCTCCCTCACCACATGGGGATTGCAATTTGAGATGACATTTGGGTGGGGACACAGAGCCAAACCATATCAGGAGGTATGAATTCTGACACTATATATTTTTAATGAATTAGATGACTTTGCAATCATACCTCATATTTCAGAAATGCCATATTCATGGGGACTTTGGTGTATGTGTGTGTATATATATATACACACTATATATATATATAGTTAGATTTGCATGAAAAAATATGTCTTAGCATTCTATAAATTCTAGTTAACTACCTTTGAATATGTCTGTGTTTGCAACAAATCATATCCAACCATATATATATATATATATATATATATATTTAGATTTCATTTATTCTTTTCACAGCAATCCTTTCTTGGTTTCCATTTATCTTATATGGCTCATAAAACATTATTTATACCCTTTTAACTGAATTAGCTAAAAGGAAAACCTAAAGCAATTCCTAGTGATCTGAATAATGTTCATCATAAGAAAAATGCAAACGGTCAAAAACCATGCCCTATATATGAGCAGACACTGCTAACTTCCGTCCTTCCCACCGTTAGCCTTTCTGAGTTGCCACCATACCTTCATCCTCAGGTTGTTTTCAATAGGTAAAGAAAGAGGGAGAACCCTTTCTTTCCTCTGCCATCACTGATATTTCATTATGTAAAGGAAGACATCAAACAGATTTAGTAGAGGATTAGCTTTTACAGAAGGAAGTAGGGCATAACGTGTTTATCAGGCAGAACAGAGAACTTTAACAAAGGCAGAGGCTTTGGGGTACAGAGTGCAGTCTGATTAAATGTGCATTACTCACCAGCCCAACTCAAGTCTATGCTGTTAATCCCCATGGAGGCCCTTCAAATGGCACACCTGGAAATGAGTGAAAAGAAATGTTCTCCAGAGATGACATCAATTTCTTCAATTCAAGGCAAGTGTTTAAAATAAAAGATAAAATTGTGCCAGGCATCAGTGAGTTTTTAGTGATTATTTGGTTTACTGTCTATGCATGACATAAACATTGTAACACCTTTTGGAGGGAAGCTGAGGAAAAAAGCTTTTGGCATGGTTGGATATGATTTGTTGCAAACACAGACATATTCAAAGGTAGTTAACTAGAATTTATAGAATACTAAGGCATATTTTTTCCTGCATTTTTTTCTTCCTTAAACATTAAAACAATAGTAAACATTCTTTTTAAAGACCTTGCCTTAAATGTAGTCTACTTATCTTTTCCATAAAGGCAGGAAAAAAAATACCCCTACAAGATATGTATCATTTATCTTGGCAAATACATAAATCCTGTGTATTTATTATCATTAGGAATGTTATAGTGGAGGAAATAAAATTTCAGGAAAACAAAGATTGTACCTAAGGTGATAAAAATTAAGCACACACACGGGCACACACAGACACCCTTATTCTACAAAGAAATCTGTCTAAAATGTATTTCTCTGACTTTTTAAAGGGAGTATGATGATTTAACTTTTATTTAGTGTCTTATGTTATCAATATCGGCCTTGATTTTGGTATATTGTATTTTGATTCTCAGTAATGACCTTCAGTGCTAATAAAATAAGTAAATGAATTTTCCTAACTGCCTATATTTATGTAATTGAGGATTTTGCAATTTTCTCTGTTCCAAAGGCTGTCATTTCCCAATATACTGGCTTCTCAACAAAACCTCCCAATACCACATCCTCCTCACATGCCCACACTCATGAGTGCACACCCAATACAACACATGCATTCATGTCCATCAGTCTCTCTCTATCTGTACTCTGTCTCTATCTCTATCTCTCCCTCATTACATCTAATTCCCTGCCTTCTGAAACCTAGGAAGTACCAAAGATCACCAGAGAAACCGAATAAGTAAACTTGTTAAATCAAGTTTTACATAATTCAAGGTGTACCCTAAGGCAGGTTCCAATTTCATCCTACAGGATTTCCTCACTATCCAAAGAGGACTCCTCTTATTTTGAGTATGTAGCTGTCCAAGGAATCATTAAAAATGCCAGATATCCAATCTCCAGATAGATGGGGCATGACTTTTCTGTCTCCATCCAGTCATTTGGTTGAAATTTCTTTCTCTCCTGGGGGTTAAATATTCTCACTAGACCCTAATTATCCCATACATTGGCAAACAATATTCTTTTTTTTAATCCTCTTTCACACAATTGTAATGTATTATTTCTCCTAAAATATCTGATTTGCTTAATTTAAAAATTCCCAAACAGTATTTTACTGAATTTTCAAAGACAAATTGAATATGAGTGAGTTGTTCCAAGTTTTCTTTCCACTTTAGGAAATAATGATCTCATCCCTAATTGTACTGCCACAGCCCCAAAGCTGTAAATAATAGCGTCGCAATCAAACTAATTAATTAAATAAATCAGCAAAGTGACCCCAAGGATAAATATTTAATAAAATATTTGTATTTTTTTGTGAGGAAGTGATTAGGAGGATTTTGTTTGCTATAAGCCCCTATGAGGAAAATGAATGACTGAAAAACAAACTGAGAGATTTAACTTTTTTAATCACCTTAAAAATCTGTCCTGGGTCAATGTAAATTTAAACTCATCTCTAAAAACCCTTTATATCTCCAATTACGTTCCAATCCAAATTGATGTTCACAATGTTATTCCTTAGCCATTGTGAGAGCCTTAGTCTCCTAAGAAAAAAATCAAGTATATTCAGTATATTCTACTCACTAGGGTATAACAGCAGCAATAAACTTCTGGAAAATTCTTAACAATAGTTAAACCATAATTGCCTTCTGATTAACTGTGACTTGAACATACAGTTTGCTTATCCAGAATTGCCTCTTTACCAAATTAAGATTAGTCAAACTTTTATCATACGCTTATTTCTTCTTTAAAGTACTTCTTATGGTTCTCAAGTGTCAAAATATATTATAGTGCTACTTTCTGAAATGTATTTTTGCATAACCTACCTTGTACAAGAAATGATTTGATGCTTAAAAAATTCAAGCAATACAACCAGATAGAATTAGTTTAAAATAGGTTAGAAATCTGACACATAGATTAATAGATGTAGGAAAGTTAAGCTGAGACCTGGAGTGAGGTTAACACAACAATGCATGATATAGAATTCTTTACCAGTATAAACTATTATTTTTGTCTTTAATCCTTTTAGCTGCCAAACATTTACTGTGTAATTCTTCATTTCACAGAAAATCAAAAGAGCCATTGTGCTCAAGGGAGTAAGAGCCTATTAATATTACCTAAAACCAAAATTCCAACAGGAAAACCAAACAATTTTCCAACAACCTTTACAGATCATAAAATGCCAGAGGTAGAGTGAAGTGGGCAGTATCTCCAGAAGCCATTCTGTGCAGATCCACAAAGCTACTAGTCTTGGCCAACTAGACTGCAAAGGGAAGAGGCATAATCACATTACTTTGTCCCCAGATACCGTTGACCCTTAGTCTGTGTGTTAGTCTGTTTTCACACTGCTGATAAAGACAAATCCTAGACTAGGCAATTTACAAAAGAAAGACGTTTAATGGATTCACAGTTCCCCATGGCTGGGGAGGCCTCACAATCATAGTGGAAGGTGAAAGGCATGTCTCACATGGTGACAGGCAAGAGAAGAGAGCTTATGCAGGGAAACTTCCCTTTATAAAACCATCAGATTGACTGGGCATGGTGGCTCACACCTATAATCCCAGCACTTTGGGAGGCCAAGGCGGGTGGATCACATGAGGTCAGGAGTTCAAGACCAGCCTGGGCAATATGGTGAAACCCCATCTGCTAAAAATACACATTTAGCTGGGTGTAGTGGCACATGCTTGTAATCCCAGCTACTTGGGAGGCTAAGGCAGGAGAATCACTTGAACCTGAGAGGCAGAGGTTGCAGTGAGCTGAGATCGTGCCACTGCACTCCAGCCTGGGTGACAAGAGAGAAACTCCATCTCAAAAAATAAAATAAAACTATCAGATCTCAGGAGACTTATTCGCTATCACAAGAATAGCACGGGAAAGAACCACCCCCATGGTTTAATTACCTCCCACCAGGTCCCTCCCACAACACATGGGAGTTGTGGGAGCTAAAATTCAAGAAGAGATTTGGGTGGGGACACAGCCAAACCATATCAGTCTGTCACTGAAATATCCTCATTGTCCATTATATTTTATCTGTTTTCCATATAGTCTAAAAAGAGGCCCCTCCCCCCACAAAAAAACCTAGCCAGCAGAATTCTAGCTAGCACAAAGTGAAAATAATTTTAAAAAATAATATCCATGTGGGCAAATCAGCTTACTTAATTTTTAGTTTTACTAAGAATATCATAAATGTTTAGATTTCCTTACCTGATAAGAAGGATCAGGGGCTCTGGAGGCTGGGGCAAGGCCCTGGTGTGGATACCAGAAGGGGTTTCCTAAGAAAGTAACAGGTTAGATTCTGGCAGACAGTCTAAAATTCACTTGCGAACCTAAATGGTGCAAGGCAATAGGAGGGAGGAAATGTATGTAGTCAAAGAAGCCAGAGAACAAGGGGAGTAGAATGGCAGTCATTGAAAGCAGAAGTGCAGTCTTTGGGCAACACTTTCTCTATTCACTCCCTAAGGTCATCACTGCTGTGGACCAGATGAGAGCATTTAAAGATAACAAACAAGTATGACTGTTATAAGGCCTAAAATGCAACCTAAATGCTATCTGTCATATCATGGCTTTGGAATATATACCAGGTACATTGCAAATCATAACAGAAGACATTCAGAAATGAAGAGAGTACTTCACCTAGACTGAACTTGCTACTGCAGAGTTTCTGCATTTGCCCTCAAATTGTGATCACCTATATCAAAAAAGAGGGTGTTGATGGCTGAATAATGGATATTGGTCTTTCATAAGATGCAGGTGTTGTGATCCTCACTTAGACTTAGAGGAAAAAAATCTTAGGTTCAGTCTGTGTGTGTGTGTTTGTTGTGTTGAGACAAAGTCTCAAGGCAAGTGCAAGTAAAACTCAATAAGAGTTTATTACTTATTGATATGGTTTGCCTCCATGTCTCCACCCAAATCTCATGCTGAATTATAATCTCCAGTGTTGGGGGAGGTGTCCGCTGGGAGGTGATTGGATCATGGGGGTGAATTTCCCCCTTGCTGTTCTTGTGATAGTGAGGAAGTTCTCACTAGTTTCAGTTGTTTAAAGTTGTGGGGCACTTCCCCCTTGGCTGTCTCTCGTGCTCCTCCATGTGAAGAAATGCTTGCTTCCCCTTTGCCTTCCGCCATGGTTGTAAGTTTCCTGAGGTGTCCCAGCCATGCTTCCTATATAGCCTGCAGAACTGTGAGTCACTTAAACTGCTTTTCTTCATAAATTACCCAGTCTCAGGTACTTCTTTATAGCAGTGTGAAAATGGACTAATACACTTATACATTTTACCATGTCTGAAACACGGAGATTTTGGAAACCTTTCACATCTAAAAATCTGAAAACACATGTTATACTATCTTTGAATCAGGTATTTAAGGACAATGGAATAAATGGGATAAGACACTAAAGAAACGACATGAATTGACATACAGCAGAAATCTTCATGAAAAGCCAGTGATCAGATTTGTACTCAAACTTCATTTGGATCATTTATACTCCAGGAGAAGTAAAAGGTAGATTCTAGATTCAATGGAATGAGAATTACTATAGAAGGTAGGGGAGTTGAGTTCCACAAGCTCTGCCATTAATGAGCAGGGTGACCTTCAACAATCCTCTAAATCTCCCTAGGCCTCAGTTTCCTCCTCTGAAAAATTAGGAAATTAAGACATAATATCTAAGTTCTGCTAGACCACAAATTGTGTGAGTCTAGTTCAGGTTTGAGAATTTTTGTGGTTGACGTGATGGTGAAATGGCTTCCATTATAAATTTTCTTTTCAATTGAAATAAAATCCTTGGTAATTTGTTTAGAAAATTGAAGGAGAATGTGAATTATGTTGGATGGGAGAATATTGTGAAGTATTTATTCTCTCTAGGTTGAAGAGTGCCTGTCAAACATGTCTGGTTATACTGAGTCAATTTTTGCTTTTTTCTATATTGTGAGGGAGGGGAGAGGAATTGCTATTGAGATGTAAGGTATTACATTATAATGGAGCAAATTCAGTTCAATATGACAGAAGAAAGAAAAATATTTACAAACCAGAGCCAACATCACATACACATATCCAGCAAGTAAGAGTGGTCTCACAGAATATAATAATTATCATCTCATAATGGTCTGGGTTACATATTAAGTCAGCTTCATACTCACACCTTGCTTTATAATTCACTTCAGTTAACATTTTTTAGTATCTTCTATGTGCATATCCCTGTCCTAGGTACTGTGGGGAAGGCAAAAATGCACAAGATATGCCACTTCTAACAAAGATTCTTTGTTTGACCAAGCTTTAGCCAGGTTTCCGAACCTTCTCCTAGGCCCGTCTGTGCACTTCCTTATCAAATTTAGTTTTGGCAAAGAACCCTGCTAAGTCAGTTTATCAAGAACCCTCCATGCTAAATATCTGATCATCTTTGATACTTGATTGGGTTCTTCATCCTCCATCATTCCCTGGGTGATATCTGATTACCCTGGCCTGTCTTCATCAAGAATCCTGTTAGGTCAGTTTAACCAGAATCCCTTCTACCCCTTATATATCCTTTTATTAATTTTCAATCCATTGACCCCCACCCTGCTCCTTGGCTATAAATTTTCACTTGCCCATGCTGTATTCAGAATTCAGTTCAAGCTTCCTCTCCTACTGCAAGACCGACCCCATTGCAGTGGTCCCTATACCTTGTGGTATAGGGATCACTAAATAAAGTGAATAAAGTCTGCCACTTGAATAAAGTCGGCCTCAACATCTTTAACGAGTGGTATGAATTTTCTTTTCTTTAACTCTTCCCACTAAGACCTCACAGAATAGGAGAAAGTTGGAAGGAAGCTGTAGGATAATGAGAAATACACATAAAACGCTAAGGCAAGATATGCTAATGAATACTATCAGCAAAGTGCAAAGTTAAGGAGAGATTCCACCTTGGAGAAAGTAGAAAGGATTTTGCAATTGTTGATGTCAGATCTTGATGTTGAAATTTGGATAGGACTCCAACAGTGGGGCCAGGGTGGAGATGGAGGAAGGCATTTCAAGGCAGCAGAAGCAAACTCTTAACAAGGGAGGAAAATGAAAGGTGTGTGTCTTAGTCTATTTGTGCTGCTTTAATAAAGTGTCTGAGACTAAGTAATTTATAAAGAACAAAAATGTGTTTCTTACAGTTCTGGAGGCTAGGAAGTCCAAGAACAAGGCACTGGCAGATTTGGAGTCTGGTGAGGACTGCTCTCTGCTTCCAAGATGGCAGCTTTTTGCTGCATCTTCACGTGGAGGAAGAAGGCAAAAAGGGATGAACTCTGTGTCCTTACATGGCAGAAAAGATGGAAGAGCCAGATGCTCTCTGAAGCCTCTTTTATCAGGACTTTGATCCTATTCATGAGATTGGAGCTCTCATGACTTAACCACTTCCCAAAAGTCCCCACCTCTGAATATCACCACAATGGGGATTATTAAGTTTCAACATGAATATTGGAGGTACACAAACATTCAAATTGTAGCAGTTTGTCAAGAGAACAGCGACCTAATATGTCATGATGTTTATTAGATAACCATGTGATTGCCATTCTGTTTTTGTAAAAGACTTAACCAATGGTCTTAAAACTTACCCCAAAATATCAGCAAAATCTTAAATAATTAATTGTAAGTCTTATAGTAAGGCCACGAAAGACTCAATGTTTCATATATATATATTCATAGTTTTAAAGAACATTAACTTACCAATTGCAGAATTTCATTTCTGTGAATTTTTAGTTACCTTGGTGAATGTCCCTGAGAAAAAAATCACAAAGCTGTTAAATTAATCCCTTTTACAGAACAATGACATTTTAGCTTCTTCATTTAGGTGTGGTTAAATTGGCAATTGCAGTCTGTATTATGGTAAATTTTGTGTTTAATAGTCATAGTAGCTACTTTCTCATGAAATAATACATTTATATACAGAGGACTAAATTGGTTTTGCAGCCCAGAAGTACTGCAGTAAACAAATAAAACAAAATGAAATTTGATTATAATAAATCTGATATGGTAGATGGCATATTTAATAAAACTCATGGCTCTTCATAGATAAGGAATCTCTAATATAGATGTGTCAAATAAAATGTTAATTATTACATCAAAGAATTATATAATATATCATCTTTAGTGAAAAAGACTGGAAGACTACAAAATTGTTTCACTGAGAAATTAAATAGTATTATCTTTTTTGTAAAAAGTTAAACCAAGAATCTTAATAAATTCTTGCCTATTTCTTCAGAAAAAAAGTATATTATTTTTAAATGGCCCAATACAAAACATTTTACATAGACGAAATAAGTATAGCAGAAATATTTGAGATTCATATTTCCAAACTACATAATTATGAAGTGAATTAACTTATTTAGTATATTTTCCAGTATGATAGGTCAAAACTATGTCATTGTAGGGATCAAAAAATTGACTTGAAAAGATGAATTACTCTTCTGGTTTCCATTCTAAGTGAACATAAATTTGGACAAGATTAAGATTTGATTATGAGAGGGTATTTGTAGAGATTTCATTCCTGAATGTCATGTTATTGTTCTTCTTGTTGAAATTAATTTGGTACTCAGACAAAATTTTTTTCTGTGGTTCCATTTTTGTTCATTTATATCTGAATTTTTCCTGAAAATTATTTATAGTGATTTTGAAAGATGCATAAAATATTGCAAGATAAGGTAGAAATTGATGGGGAAAATGAAGCAGAGAAAATAAACAAAGGAAAGTAATATGAAGCCAGAGTGAGGTTTGTGTATGCAATACACGGCATGAAGTCTCATACTGTCAGTTGAGCAGGCCATACGTTTGCCTGTGGTGCTTCTAAGTAGTTAGTATATAGAGTGGATGATGTGTCAGAGAGTCCTGTGGCCAATCATATTTCCCAAAAATGGACACAGCAATATTTTCAGTCCCTCATGCTCCTCCAGAATCTTGCTACTCCCAATCAAGAGGTAGAATCTATTTCCCTTCCTCTTGAACCTAGGAAATGACTTGGGTTGCCTCGACAAGTAGAAAGCAATAGAAGTGATACTATGTGATATCCACAGCTAGGCCATAAAAGATGATACAGCTTCTAATTAGTTCCCCTCCTCTCCCTTCCCCTCCCCTCCCCTCCCCTCCTCTCCTCTCCTCCACAGCCAGGCCATAAAAGATGATACAGCTTCTAATTAGTTCCCCTCTTCTCCCCTCCCCTCCCTTCCCTTCCCTTCCCCTCCCCTCCCCTCCCCTCCCCTCCTCTCCTCTCCTCTCCTCTCCTCCACAGCCAGGCCATAAAAGATGATACAGCTTCTAATTCCTTCCCCTCCCCTCCCCTCCTCTCGTCTCCTCTCCTCTCCTCTCCTCTCCTCTCCTCTCCTCTCCTCTCCTCTCCTCTCCTCTCCTCTCCTCTCCTCTCCTCTCCTCTCTGGAGGTTCTCATACTTGGAATCCAGCCACTACGTGTGAGGATCCTGGAACACATGGAGAAGCCACATGTGAGTGTTCCAGCTGACAGCCCCAGCTAAGGGCTCAGCAAAGCCAGCATCAGACACATGAGGGAAAGAACATATTGAAGATTCCTTCCTCCAGCCTTTGAATCTTCCAGTAGAGACACCAGACGTTGTGGAGCCAGAACAGGCCAACCCACAGTTTCCTGTTGGAATTCCTGACCTGCACAAGTAATGAGCAAAGTATATAATCATTTTATGCACTAAGTTTTAGGATAATTTATTATATTATGTAACCATAGCAACTGCAATAGTCCCTAAGAGTAAAACAAATCTGGAGATGCTCAGCCATTCCCAGTTCTGAGAGACTACAGACAAATTTCTTTTATAGGTTTTCATTGAGAAAATGACATGAAATAATGAACAAGGTTCTCAACTATATTTGTACAACAACATGGTCTTGGTTTCCTGGGTCTCACCTTATAATGACTCTATAGGGAGGCTGATTGCATCAGGGCAAAGGGCAAGTGGCCAGAACAAATACCGGAAGGAAGCATAAATGCAGTTCACATTTATGTCTCTTTGATTGTTTGTCCTGCTGCAAAGATAGGTTGTGGTAGGCAGAAGATGCACTCTTAGACATAGCTCAAAGACACCATTAATAATGATTATTACAGAGGGGTGGTACTGCGGGCTAAGGGAGGCAGAATAAGAGTAATACAACAGGAAACTTTTACTTCCTACTCTTTATTGCTATTTGAAAATTTTACCCTATACAAGTGCCATGTTGGTTTGCTGCAGCCATCGACTCATCATTTACATTAAGTATTTCTCCTAATGCTATCCCTGCCCCAGCCCCCCAGCCCCCAAAGAGCCCCAGTGTGTGATGTTTCCCGCTCTGTGTCCAAGTGATCTCATTGTTCAATTCCCACCTAGGAGTGAGAACATGCGGTGTTTGGTTTTCTATTCTTGTGCTATTTTGCTGAGAATGATGGTTTCCAGCTTCATCCATGTCCCTGCAAAGGATATGAACTCATCCTTTTTTCTGGCTGCATGGTATTCCATGGTGTATATGTGCCACATTTTCTTAATCCTGTCTATCATTGGTGGACATTTGGGTTGGTTCCAAGTGTTTACTCTTGTGAATAGTGCCACAGTAAACATATGTGTGCATGTGTCTTTATAGTAGAAAGATTTATAATCCTTTGGGTATATACTCAGTGACGGGATCGCTGGGTCAAATGGTATTTCTAGTTCTAGATCCTTAAGGAATCGCCACACTGTCTTCCACAATGGTTGAACTAATTTACACTCCCACCAACAGTGTAAAAGTGTTCCTATTTCTCCACATCCTCTCCAGTATCGGTTGTTTCCTGACTTTTTAATGATCGCCATTCTAATTGCCATGAGATGGTATGTCTTCATGGTTTTGATTTGCATTTATCTGATGACCAGTGATCATGAGCATTTTTTCGTTTGTCTGTTGGCTGCATGAATGTCTTCTTTTGAGAAGTGTCTGTTCATATCGTTTACCCACTTTTTGATGAAGTTATTTGTTTTTTTCTTATAAATTTGTTTAAGTTCTTTGTAGATGCTGGATATCAGCCCTTTGTCAGATGGGTAGATTGCAAAAATTTTCTCCCATTCTGTAGGTTGCCTGTTCACACTGATGGTAGTTTCTTTTGCCATGCAGAAGCTTTTTAGTTCAATTAGATCCCATTTGTCAATTTTGGCTATTGTTGCCATTGCTTTTGGTGTTTTAATCATGAAGTCCCTGCCCATGACTACCTCCTGAATGGTATTGCGTAGGTTTTCTTCTAGGGTTTTTATAGTGTAACATTTAAATCTTTAATCCATCTTGAATTAATTTTTGTATAAGGTGTAAGGAAGGGATCCAGTTTTAGCTTTCCACATATGGCTAGCCAGTTTTCCCAGCACCATTTATGAAATAGGGAATCCTTTCCCCATTTTTTGTTTTTCTCAGGTTTGTCAAAGATCAGATGATTGTAGATGTGTGGTGTTATTTCTGAGGCCTCTGTTCTGTTCCATTGGTCTATGTATCTGTTTTGTTACCAGTACCATGCTGTTTTGGTTACTGTAGCCTTGTAGTACAGTTTGAAGTCAGGTAGCGTGATGCCTCCAGCTTTGTTCTTTTGTCTTAGGATTGTCTTGGCTATGCGGGCTCTTTTTTGGTTCCATATGAACTTTTGGCTTGTAAGGTTTCTGCTGAGAGATCCGCTGTTAGTCTGATGGGCTTCCCTTTGTGGGTAACCCGACCGTTCTTTCTGGTGGCCCTTAACATTTTTTCCCTCATTTCAACCTTGGTGAATCTGACAATTATGTGTCTTGGGATTGCTCTTCTCGAGGAGTATCTTTGTGGTGTTCTCTGTATTTCCTGAATTTGAATGTTGGCCTGCCTTACTACATTGGGGAAGTTGTCCTGAATAATATCCTGAAGAGTATTTTCCAACTTGATTCCATTCTCCCCATCCCTTTCAGGTACACCAATCAAACGTTGATTTGGTCTTTTCACATAGTCTCATATTTCTTGTAGGTTTTTTTTCATTTCTTTCTGCTCTTTTTTCTCTAAACTTGTCTTCTCACTTTATTTCATTAATTTGATCTTCAGTCACTGATATCCTTCCTTCCACTTGATCAAATCAGCTATTGAAGCTTGTGCATGCGTCACAAAGTTCTCATGTCATGGTTTTCAGCTCCATCAGTTCATTTAAGGTCTTCTCTACACTGTTTACTCTAGTTAGTCATTCATCTAACCTTTGTTCAAGGTTTTTAACTTCCTTGCAGTGGGTTAGAACTTGCTCCTGTAGCTCAGAGAAGTTTGTTATTACCTACCTTCTGAAGCCTAGTTCTGTCAACTCATCAAAATCATTCTCTGTCCAGCTTTGTTCTGTTGCTGGCAAGGAGATGCGATCCTTTGGAAGAGAAGAGGTGCTCTGGTTTTTAAAATTTTCAGCCTTTCTGCTCTGGTTTCTCCCCATCTTTGTGGTTTTACCTACCTTTGGTCTTTGATGTTGGTGACCTACAGATGGTGTTTTGGTGTGGATGTCCTTTTTGTTGATGTTGATGCTATTCCTTTCTGTTTGTTAGTTTTCCTTCTAACCATCAGGTCTCTCCACTGCAGGTCTGTTGGAGTTTGCTAGAGGTCCACTCCAGACCCTGTTTGCCTGGGTATCACCAGTGGAGACTGCAGAACAGCAAATGTTGCAAAACAGCAAATGTTGCTGCCTGGTCCTTCCTCTGGAAGCCTCGTCTCAGGGGGTCACCCACCTGTATGAGGTATCTGTTGGCCCCTACTAGGGGGTGTCTCCCAGTTAGGCTACACGGGGGTCAGGGACCACTTGAGGAGGCAATCTTTCCATTCTCAGAGCTCAAACGCCATGCTGGGAGAACCACTGCTCTCTTCAGACCTGTCAGTCTGCAGAAGTTTCTGCTGCCTTTTGTTCAGCTATGCCCTGCCCACAGAGGTGGAGTCTATAGAGGCAGTAGGCCTTGCTGAGCTGTGATGGGCTCCACCCAGTTCAAGCTTCTCGGCCACTTTATTGCCTACTCAAGCCTCAGCAATGGCAGATGCCCCTTCCCCTGCCAGGCTGCTGCCTTGCAGGTCGATCTCAGACTGCTGCACTAGCAGTGAGCAAGGCTCTGTGGGCATGGGACCCACTGAGCCAGGCATGGGAGAGAATCTCCTGGTCTGCCAGTTGCTAAGACTGTGGGGAAAGTGCAGTATTTGGGCTAGAATGTCCCATTTTTCCAGGTGCAGTCACTCATGGCTTTCCTTGGCTAGGAAAGTGAAATCCCCCGACCCCTTGCACTTCCCAGGTGAGGCAATGCCCTACCCTGCTTCGGTTTGCCCTCCGTGGGCTGCACCCACTGTCCAACCAGTCCCACTGAGATGAACCAGGTACTTTAGTTGGAAATGCAGAAATCATCCATCTTCAGCATTGATCATGCTGGGAGCTGCAGACCAGAGCCATTCCTATTCAGCCATATTGGAATGGATCCCATATCCTTTTTTTTTTTTTTTTTTTTTTTTAATGTTTTACAAGTCAGTGAGGCTTTGAGCCCTATGTGAGAAATTTTCAGTCTTCCAAATGTGGGCTTTTTTAAAAAAAAAAGAAAAAAACTTAGTATATTTTGCGCTTATCATGTTCTCTCCCAAGTATTGGTTTTAGGGATGCATATAAACTTTTTTTCTTAGTTGTCATAACCACCAGCAATTCATCTTTTTAGTTGACCCTTATTGCTTATGTAGTGCTAAATTAATTACCACTGTCCTTTAGTTACTGAATTCTGAGACTGGCATATGTGTGATGACCAGGGAGTAAATGGAGCATGTGGAGTTCCAATTGGTTGAATTCCCTGGTGTTCCAATTAGTCAGAATCTCAGTCTGTGATGCATCTTCCCAAGTGAGCAGGTTGTGGTAACAGCACTTCCGGTGACATGATGTTGAGTTCATTTTCTATTGTACATAACACATAAGAGTGTTCATTTGTTCTAAGTAGCTGACAATGTCTAGTTGCACAGATCCTGAAGATTAATAACAAAATAGTAGGGACTATCTCTTCACATATATTTTATAATACATGTACTTATGTGACTGAAACAGATGCATGCTTTTATCAGACCCTGGCCCAGGCAATGCCTCCAGAGGTGGCCTAACTTGCCTTATGGCACATATGAACTCCACATCTATCTGGCTATATTTCATAAACATCCCATCTCTCAGAAGAACTTTTGACTCATAGGAAGTTTGAATTTATACTCCTTGAGAAGTTATATGAAGTGCAGTACTTTAAGTTGCTGGTTAAGTTCAGAGCCTAGATTAAGGTAGGCTTGGCTTCTTCTTAGGGAAACTGGGATGGGATGAATTGGAATTCCAACCTTGTGACTTGCCACTCCAAATGCCTGTTGCTTTTAGTGGCATACCATGACCAAGATTAAATCATTGGTAACTGTGTAGTAAGGATTTTTGCCTTGTCCAAAGAGGGTCTAGCTTTTACCCTTGGCCCCTATAAGTAATCTCTAAAGCCCTGGAATGTCCTTCCTGATTTTTAAAAGTGTTTTTGTTTATATGGGGGATTTGAGTCACTACAACAACGTGATGTAGGCAGGGGCTTTTTGGATGGTATCAGCTTGACCTCTCAAGGGGCTGGAGACTGAGGTCAGCCATGTGAGTGGTCAGCCAGGCTTGGCTGAGCTTCCCTGGGTGGCAGTACTCCCTGTGTATTGCCACAGAGCAACACTGGCAAAATAACACTGTCATGCCTTCACAGGGTAAAGACAATTGTAAGCTACATGTTTGAAACTTTTCTGAACTCTGTTCTATGAGCTTATTGTTTTGGTTGATTTTGTTCGTATCCATTAGTTCTAATAATGAACAGTGACTATAACAGTTGTATTAGTCCATTCTCATGCTGCTGATAAAGACATACCCAAGACTGGGCAATTTACAAAAGAAAAAGGTTTAATGGACTTAGAGTTCCACATTGCTGGGGAGGCCTCACAATCATGGCAGAAGGCAAGGAGCAGCAAGTCACATCTTACATGGATGGCAGCAGGCAAAAAAATGAGGTTATGCAGGAGAACTCTTCTTTTTAAAACCATAAGATCTTGTGTGACTTATTAACAATCATGAGAACAACACATGAAAAGACCAGCCCCCATGATTCAATTACCTCCCACCAGGTCCCTCCCACAACAAGTGGGAATTCAAGATGAGATTTAGGTGGGGACACAGCCAAGCCATGTCAACAGCTTTCAATGAGTTCTGTGAGTCCTTCTACCAAGTTATTGAACCCAGGGACTGTCTTGGACCCCCAGATTTGCAATTGGAGTCACAGTGAGGACAGTTTTGTGGCCTGTGCTCCTTCTAATATCACAATAACAGGGAAGTCTGTGAGCTATTGAATAATATTGCTGGCTCTTGAGCTAGCAAATAGTGATTATTGAGAATTACAGGGAAAATGAAATGGGGTAGGACAATGAACACATGTGAACAGTTCTTCAATCAGAATTGATGGGACTTTCTGAGGCTGAGTGGGAGGTTTAAACAATCAGGTTAAACAGCAGGCAGCCAGACGGAGCCCATGATAGGGAGGGAGGGTCTTGTGAAGGGACCCACCTACCTACTGGAAGAAAAATGTCTACATTAGAGATTTGGTCTCGGGTCTTGAGGAGATTTTAGGTGCTCTAATCACCTTCCAGAGGCTGACAAACGATTGCAGACCAGTTCCCAATGTTTCATTGATTTTCCTGGGAAAGGCCCAGGCACAAGTGTTAGGCTTGCCTTTTCTTTGCTTTATACCCTACTGTTCTAAGAAGGTCTGAGGGACCTAGTCTAAGTTCTGGTTAGTTGAGAAAAGCTCCCAGCCAGGTAGAACTGAGCCAGTTACGCAGATTTAACACTCATTCAAGCCAATTTCTCCTTGACCTTCATGAGGAGAAGAAACTGAGGAAGCCACATACCAAGATCATCTATTACAACCCTGTCACTGAAGGATGTGACCAATCTGGAATCAGGCCACTGTTAAAATGATGCTAGGAGTCAGGAACACCTCTGTAGTACTTGAACTGGCCATCCAAACCCATCTTCCAAATCTATCCGGACTCAAAATCACGTGATTAGTTACCAAGTACAGACTAGAGGCTGTGCGTGGAGGAATGACCTCTCACTTGGCCACGTGACCTTGCATTCTGGCTGATGACATTATTAACACAATTTGCCCAAACTTCAGTGACTAGGTATCAGGCACTGGGGTTTTAAAATATAGAATCCAGGTGACTTTTAGGAACTATCATAGTTCCCTGAGAACAAAAACCCATCCAGATGGAGATTTATACCTCTGGGTCTCCTGAGAGTTACTGGAGGCATTTTGGAGAACCTACTTTGAATGTGGTAGGAACGCCATAGAACAATGCTTCTGGAACTGTGGTCTCTGGACTAGCGGCATCAGCATCAGTGGAAATTGGTTAGAAATCCAAACTCCCAGGCCCTACCCAGACTGGCCGAATGAGAAACCCTGGAGGTAGGGCCCAGTTTCTGCATTTTAGCAAGCCCTCCAGCCAGGTGATTCTGATATGTGCTCAAGTTTGAGAACCACCGCCATCAGTATGAGAATGAGAGAGCTACTGCCAGAATTAGGGGAAGAGGGTGGTACAACTCTACCACTGTCACCACATTTGTATTTATATGTATTTATATGACTGACCATTAAAGGCTACTTAAAAACTGAAGGGTATGAGAATAGGGAGGAAAATTTTTAAATAAGATAATAAGGGGAGGGGATAAATTTAACAGAAGAATAAAACAAGGTATTGAGAACAAATAAAAGGAAAGAAAATCAAAAAAATAAACTTTAAAAAAAATAAGTAAAAGACAGTACAATGGTTTGGATTGGTTCATTTGTCTCCACCTAATCTCGTGTTGAAATTTAATCTCCAGTGTGGTGGTATTGGGAGGTAGGGCCTGGTGGGAGGTGTTTTTGTCATGGAGGGCAGATGCCTCATAAAGGGATTGTTGTGAGTGGGTTCTGGCTCTTGAAAGACTGGATCTGTTCTTGGAGATAGGAATTAGTTCCGGAGAGAATAGGTTGTTACAAAGCCAGGACATCCCTTGGGTTTAGTACCTCTTGACACATGCCTGCTTCCCATCTGATCTTCTCTGCCATGACGTGATGCAGTACAGAAGCCATCCCAGAAGCTGAGAAGATGCCAGCACACTACTTCTTATACAGCCTACAGAACCACCAACTAAATAAACCTCTTTTCCTTATCAATTAGCCTCAGGTATTCCTTTATAGCAACACAAAACAGACTAAGACAGATCGGAAGCAGGAAATTTAAACTGGAGAGATACAGGCACATTAAGTGAGGCCAAACAGCTAGAGCTTAAAAATGTGTGCAAGATTTAGGTAGGCCTGTGCTTATATTGTGGCTCCACCACTCATTAGTTAAATGATCTCTCTAGCCTTAGTTTCTTAATCTGTAAAATGAAGTGACAACCTGGCCATACTGTTGTGAGGATTCAATGATATAACACATTTGAAGGGCTTAGCACATTAAAAGACTGACACATAGTAACTATGGAATAAATAATAGCTGTTTTTATTAGAAATAGAAAAAATTATAAATAATCGGCCTCCATTATGAAGCTGTGACAGATTCTGATGTATATCAGAGTACATTTGTAATGAAACAAGTAAAAAGAAGTAGAGATCAGGGCAAAAGGAAATACAAGAAGAAATGAAACTAGGGGGGAAAAAAAGAAATCCATTTGAGATGAGTGATTAGGTAACAGGGGACCCTAATAAAGTCTTGAGTGGAGTTGTCTTTCAGAGTCCTGGCTCCTAACACCCAGGCCTTGATCCAGACCCTTTTACTGAGTGCATCAGGGGAGACATACAACATCTCTTTTGCTGTGTTTTGCCTCAGGCCCATCCAAAAACACAGGGACATTTCAGACAATTCGTCTATACCCGCTCCACTCTGGGCCTTCCCTTCTTAGTTCTGCCTATTCTGGAGGAGCGGTTGCTGGTCTGATTGGTCAGAGACCAACACATCGTTGGGAATACGATTACTAGTCCCACAGAGACTCCGCCTCCTCTGCTTTTTTCATCCTGCTTCCAGCTTTCAGAGGGGCATCTGGCCTGGTGGGAGCTGGCTTCTGGTCCAGCAAGCCAGCTCCTCGCTCTCCCTTCAGGGCCAGGCAGCCACATGGGTAAGTGTGCACAGGACTTTCTTGGAATGCAGCCGGCTTAGTCTCCTTTACTCCCTGCCTCTCCCTTAAGCTACGCTTCTCCTCAAGGTCCCTGCTTTACATGATTCAGGTGAGGGCCCCTTTTCAAAAATTGTAATCTAGCTATTTGTTAGAGCCCAGCTCTGGAATATCAGCGGTTACCCAGGTTTTAATACTTATGTGTTTTGTCCTGCTTTTGTTTCCTGTGTGTGTGTCCTTCCCTTGGGAATCTGAAAGGCAGGCAGGAGTCAGGCTTTTATGGTACCTGGCTTAATACTGGCAAAACTTCACCCTGGCAACAGAGATTGGCCTCCGGTGTGTGCTTGGGTCTGTCAAGGAAGGTCCTATCCACTTCAACAAATAGATCTCCACTTTTGTGAAGCCTGAGAACCAAGGCAGCAGCAATCTGTCAGCCCGTGCCTGTGAAGTTGGGTCATTCATGGGCTTAGCCTTTAGACTTTTATTTGTAATACTTATAGAATATTCTATATGGTGGTTGAGTTAATTATTTGAATGTTTCCAAATATTCATTCATTCATTCACAAGACATTTATGTAGCGCCTACTAAAGGCACATA
The DNA here is from genome assembly GCF_049350105.2 of Macaca mulatta. Classification (NCBI taxonomy): domain Eukaryota; kingdom Metazoa; phylum Chordata; class Mammalia; order Primates; family Cercopithecidae; genus Macaca; species Macaca mulatta. Next base: position 114,637,599 of record NC_133409.1, read on the forward strand.
GGTGGGCACACTAATGTGCCATCACTGTGATGGGCTGGGGACAGGAAAACAGAATCATAGAGGGTCCTTATGCGAAAGTGTCTATTTTGAGTAGGTATAATTCATTCACGGTGTCCTCAAAGTGGCATGGGGGGGTGGAAAGTTTAACAAGGCAATCAATTTCTAATTGTTAATCTGGAATTACTAGGAAGTTGTGAACTATGGGCCAGATGTAACAATATCACTTCATTTCATTTCATCTGGCTCCCAGCAGGCTGAGCAAATGCCATGAGAGCATTTTTATTTATAGCTTTACTCTGGGTATAAAAAGCAGCACAGTCATGCAGTCCTCAAGGCAAAGTTCTGTGTGATGTCCTGTGGGTCCATTTACATCCATGAGTGTCTGTGACTATAGTCTCTTTCCCTAACATCCCTTCATGCTCCATTTCTACTTCATTTCTCTATCCCAGTGCTGTCCAATAGCAGTTGATATGGTTTGGCTGTATCCCCAAAATCTCATCTTGAATTGTAAGCCCCATAATCCCCAGGTGTCAAAGGAGAGACCAAGTGGAGGTAATTGAATCATGGGGGCCATTTCCCCATGCTGTTCTCGTGATAGTGAGTGAGTTCTCATGAGATCTGATGGTTTTGTAAGTGTTTGGTAGTTCCTTCCACATTCATTCTTCTTCCTGCTGCCTTGTGAAGAAGGGGCCTTGCTTACCGTTTGCCTTCCACCATAATTGTAAGTTTCTTGAGGCCTCCCTAGTCATGCTGAAATGTGAGTCAATTAAACCTCTCCTTTATAAATTTCCCAGTCTGGGGCAGTTCTTTATAATAGTGTGAAAATGGACTAATACAGCACTACAATGCAAGCCATGTGTGAATTTTACATTTTCTAGTAGTCAGATTGAAAAGTAAAGACACAGGTAAAATTAATTTTAATAATACATTTTATTTACTCCAATACATCCAAAATATTATTTCAATATATCAATATAAAATTAACAATGAGGTATTTTAGAGTCTTTATATAAGACTTTAAAATCCTGCCTGCATTTCACACTTATAGCACATCACAGTTTAAACTAGTTACAATATTGCAAGTGATCAACAACCATGTGTGGCTGACTACTGGCTACCCTACTGGACAGCAAAGCTTTAGTTCCTTGTATTAGGTGAGGTTCTCCAGAGACAAAGAACCATTAGGATGGATGGATGGATGGAGAAAGAGAGAGAGAAGAGATTTATTATGGGAATTGGCTTATATTATAATGGAGGCCATGAAGTCCCAAGATATGCCATCTGCAAGCTGGAGAACCAGGAAAGCAGGTGGTATAATTCTTTCTGAGTCTGAAGGCCTGAGAACTAGGGGAGCTGATGGCGTAACACCCAGTCTGAGGTCAAAGGCCTGGTTGGGGGAATTGGAGGATGGGAAGCATTGCATAAATCCTAGAGTCCAAAGGTCCTAGAACCAGGATGTCCAAGGGCAGGGGGAAATGGATGTCCTAGCTCAAACAGAGAAAGCAAGAGAGAGAATTTACCCTTTCTCTACCTTTTTGCTCTGTTTGGACCCTCAATGGATTGGATAATGTCTGTCCATATTGGTGAGGGCAGATCTTCTTTCCTCGCTGTACTGACTCAAATCTAATCTTTTCCAGAAATACTCTTGAAGACACATCCAGAAATAATGTTTTACCAGTTATCTGGGCATCCCTTAACCCAGTCAACTTGACACATAAAATTAAAGCATCTCATTCCTTCTCTCTTAACCTTTTGCCCTATCACCATCCCCAACTGTATTTCTGCCATTCAGCCTCCTGTCATATAACGCAAATATCTTTGTCTGTAACTGTGAAACTGTAAAAAAAAAAAAAAGGTATAGTTTGTATTACTTGTGTCAAAAATGTAAGGTTGCTTGCTGTCAAAAAAGAACTAGAGCTGGACAATAGTTAAAATGGTAAAAACAGATATTATTTAGAAACTATTGCAATAGGGGAAGAGAGACATCTATAAAGAACTGGGCTCAATGCCAAATACAGCATGGAAAAGTGAGGATTTACAGCTATGGAACAGGGCAGGAAGTCAGTGGATGAAAAATTATGAAGAGGAAACATCAAGGGTAGAAGGATTCTTACTAAACCGACCTAAGATTATTGCAGAAGGCAAGCCAAGGCCATCAGATATCTAAGGTGGGGAATGAGGAATTTGATGAGATATTGGGAGTGATCAGATATGGGAGAAATTCTCTCTCAAGTGATTTAGCAAGATTCTTGCTAAACTGGGTGAGGCAGACTTGAGAATAGGGTCCAAGGATGAGGCCTAGTTGAAAAGAGGGCTCAGAGGAGCCTGTCTAAAGTTTGGTCAAGGAGCGACCCTTTGTCTGTACATTAGCAAGTATGGGCCTCGTAACAACCCTTTCAAGTAGGCAGAGCTGGCTAGTACAGTTTGCCACTCCTAGTCAATTTCTCTAAAAATACCAGTAATAATACCAGCTAACACAAGTAGCCCTTAGCAAGTGCAAGCATTATTTGAAGAACGCCATGTATATCAAATAATTCACTAAATTAATTTTCTAAAAATTTATATTATTAGAGATTTTTCCCCTCTTGAGAGTCAATTGCCCTTGTTAAAAAGAAAGAAAAAAGAAAGCCATTCCTTTGAACCCACAGTTTGTATCCCACAGTACATCAATTACAGATGGTCCAGTAAATACCCCTTTCTTCTCCAATTACAGCAAGTCTGATGCTGGCAGCAACAAAGAGGAAACATGGAGTACCAATAAATCCTTAGCCTCAGTAAAGATTACCTTCTCTAAATACTGACTAACACTTTTACAGAGCTATGCCTATTGTAGATAGAATTTCACTCAAACACTGTAGAAGTTAACTCTATGAACCACCCCCACAAGTTCTTATTGTTATGAGAGACAAAATAGGAGGGGCCAGAAATGGGACCTTGATCTTCTTACCCCAAATCCAGGCCTCATTGCCACTAATTTATACTTTTACATTACAATGACCACTTGATTACTAATTTTTAAAAATGCAAGCAATCAGTCCTATTCTGATTGTCACTGATTCACTGCATATTCAGAGGCCAAAAGTGGATCCTACACAATAATAATAATAATAATAGCAGCAGCCAAAGCTTACTGAATACTTACTATATTATTTGATAGAGTTTGGCTGTGTCCCCACCCAAAATCTCATCTTGAATTGTAATCTGAATTGTAATCCCCATGAGTTGGGGGAGGGACCTCACGGGAGATGACTAGATCATGGGGGCAGTTCCCCCATGCTGTTCTCATGACAGTGAGTGAGTTCTCACAAGATCTGATGGTTTTATAAGGCACTTTTCCCTGCTTCACTCTGCACTTCTCTCTCCTGCCACCATGTGAAGAAGGACGTGTTTGCTTCCCATCCTGTCCTGATTGTTAAATTTCCTGAGGCCTGCCCAGCCATGCATAAATGTGAGTCAATTAAACCTCTTTCCTTTATAAATTACCCGGTCTCATGTATTTCCTCATAGCAGCATGACAATGCACTAATACATTATTGTTCTAAGGATTGTATATGTATCAACTCATTTAATTACAACAACTTTAAATGCTGAAGTCACTTATGTTTACAGATCTATTATGTATTCGACTCTTTCACATTTGTGGAAGACAGTTATAGTTGCAAGAATGCTGACTTTGGAATAAAGAAATAGGAGTGGATTAAATTCTGTCTCTTATATTTCACTGGCTGTGTGACCTTAGAAAAGTTTCTTACTCTACCTACTTTTCAGGGTTATTGTATTTTAAAGTATGTTTAGTGCATTGAACAGACCCTGGTTCATGATCATTCATATACAGTGTCTCTTAGTTATAGGAGCATTATATTTATTTGACAGGTGAAGAAACAAGTTCAGATAGGTAACCAGTGAGTGGTTACCTAAGATATGGACTCAGGTCTCCTGATTTCAGTGCAACTCTTTTCCCCAGCTACCATGTTGCCACTCTCTTGACAAGACTGACCTAGATTTCAAGTAACTTCTAAGGACTGTAATAACTATGCCAGGTGGACAGTGTTTGCACACTTAGGTTTCTGTTTTATCACTACCACTTTCTAAGTAATCAAGGCCTACCAGACCATATAGAGTGACACCCTGAGACCTAGCTGCTGGACATTATATTAGACTATGAATTTCATCTGGAATTTGAGGGCTTTTGTTTTTGGTTAGCTATAATGTGACTATTAGCAATTATACTATAGTTTGGGAATGATGATTTTGCTAGCTTAATTGCATTTTATTTGAGTAGAATTCCAAGAACTTTTCTTGAAAAATAATGGACTCAATTTTTCAGCCCTTGTGCTATTTCTGCTTCAGAACCAAACTTTCTTAATGGGCTCCTTTTCTGGGCATCCCTTAACCCAGTCAAGCTGACACATAAAATTAAGCATCCCACCCTTCTCTTTTTGTGGTTAAATTCTTAGGCAGGGACTATAAACTGATAGAGGAATAAAGGAACAATCCCCCTCTTAACTTTAAGAGATTTATATTTCACACAGAACACCAAATATATGCCTGAGCCAAGTCATATTTAACTTGGCACTCAAGAAGCAGAAACTAATAAATGTAGTCATTTCAGTGGTCTACCTGCAGGCTCATAAATGCATCTGTTATGAAAATAATAATAAAAAATTTCAAGCCACTGAACTACCACATTTAGAAAAAATAAACTTCAAATATTGACAATGTTCTATTATTTTATTATATTTTGGAGGTAGGTTGCTCATATAACATGTGTTTACCTACAAGAACTAGATTTACTTTTGAGGGAGTGGACAGGAGATACTTTCTTGTTTATGAAGATACACAAATCTTTAATTATGTCTACAGCTACTAGATAATATGCAACTGGTTATAAGATTTGGTAACACAATATGATATTAATAGTGTCATGCAAACCCATAAACAGAACTGGAAAAATATTCAAAGTATATTTCCTATGGACTTTACCAAGAAACCACCTAAACTCATTCATTTTACATACAAGAAAACTGAGGACCAGAGACCTGAGACTTGCCCAAGAGCTAGTCAGTAACTGGAACTTTCTATGGCCTTTATCTTGTACCCACTCCCCATATTCATATTGTTTGCTTCCAATATTTGTCCTCAATATATCCAAGAAAAGGCATCCAACTAAACCAACAGCCATTTGGAAAGAATATCTTTATTTAAGTAAACATAGATAGTTTAGATGCAGACCCTGCTTTTGCTAAAGCTTATTTTTAAAATTTGTACCCTCACCAATCTTCATATAGAAAAATTGTTTTGAGACAGGGTCTCTGTCACCCAGGCTAAAGTGCAGTGGTGCCATCATAGTTCAGTATAGACTCAAACTCCTGGGCTCAAGTGATCCTCCTGTCTCAGCCCCTCAGGTAGCTGAGACTACAGGCATGCCCCAACACACCCAGCTAGTTTTTTGTTTTGTTTTGTTTTGTAGAGAGAGGGTCTTCCTATTTGCCTAGGCTGGTGTCAAACTCCTGGCCTCAAGAGATACTCCCACTTTGGCCTCCCAAAGTGCTGGAATTACAGATGTAAGCCACCACACCCTACCCAGGGGTTGCGTCCTTGATTAAGATATATCCTTAAGTGAATTACAGATAGATGTGATGAAAAGCTGCATTAATTTTTAAATTTCATCTAAAATAGTAAAATTACTTCATGAGCAAGTGACTATAAATGCTTCTACTATCGTCTTGTGGAGGAAAGGCACGGTGACAGCAGTTTCTGATCTGGCTGCAGAGATGACTGAGCCCACGGCCACCAATATGGCCTATGGTAGCCAGCACCAATCTGTTGGGGGTGACACATCTGGGCAAAACCCCAACTGGCACTACATTGGCTTTAAAAGCCATAGAGTGGGTCGGGCGCGGTGGCTCAAGCCTGTAATCCCAGCACTTTGGGAGGCCAAGATGGGCGGATCACGAGGTCAGGAGATCGAGACCATCCTGGCTAACACGGTGAAACCCCGTCTCTACTAAAAAATACAAAAAACTAGCCGGGCGAGGTGGCGGGCGCCTGTAGTCCCAGCTACTCGGGAGGCTGAGGCAGGAGAATGGTGTAAACCCGGGAGGCGGAGCTTGCAGTGAGCCGAGATCGCCCCACTGCACTCCAGCCTGGGTGACAGAGCCAGACTCCGTCTCAAAAAAAAAAAAAAAAAAAAAAGCCATAGAGTGGAGTTAGATGATTCAACTAGTATTTACTGGCACAGGAGGTTTTCCCGTGGCAGAAAGTTATGTCAGTTATGGAAGACAGTATTCACTTACTAAGCCTTCTCTTTAGTCTCCTCCTAGGCCTCTTGTCTGCCTAGGCCTCTCAAGTACTGCTTACCATCAATCATACCATAGAGTCTGGATTTGAAATCCCACCAATCAATGTTTCACTTTGAAGCCTTGAGGCAGCTGATGAGTTCTGTACTGAGTGCTCTTCACCTATTCCTTTGTTCCTGCGCATGTGCATGCACACACACACCTGTTGGTTTCATCCTGTCATTATGCATGATTTCCTATCAGATTATAATTGCACTACCACCATCACTTCCTATCTGTATTAGTTTGCTACAGTTGCTGTAAGAAAGTTCCACAAACTGGGTGGCTTAAACAGCAGAAATTTATGTCTCACTATTCTGGAGGCCTAAGGTTCAAAAATTAAGTTGTCAGCAGGACCACACTCACTTCAAATGCACCAGGGAAGTATCTGTTCCATGTCCCTCTCCTAGCTTCTGGTGGTTTTTTGGAAAGCTTTGGCATTCTTTGACTGGTGGCAATATAGCTCCAATCTTCATATGGTGTTCTCCCTGTGTTCAAGCCCCTGTGTCTAAACATCCCCTTTTAATAAGAACACCATTCACATTGAATTAGGGCTCTACCCTACTCCAGTATTAACTTACCTCAGCTGCTTACATCTGCAATGACCCTGTTTCCAAATAAGGTCACATTCTGAGGTACTGGGGGTTAGGACTTTGATGGATGAATTTTGAGGGGACACATTCAACCCATAATATTTTGCACAAATCAGGCCCTTGATGTAGTTCTTAAAACAAGAGCAGTTGGAAGCAGTATTATCTTGGCAAACAAGTGGTAGAACATAACCTATTTTACATATTTTAATTTTTTATCATGGAAATGTTAAAACATATGCAAAAATAGGCCCAATAATATAAGGAACCCCAGATCTTCCTTTCCCAGTTTCGACAATTACAACCCATGGCCAATGTTGTTTCGCATCCCCCTCCTGTAAGATAGAGGGAGATTCCCTTACAGTTATAAACTACAGTGTCTAAAACTACATTCATCTATGTTATCTACTTTGATTTTCATAACAACCGGAAAGGTAGGTTATGTAGTTTTACAATAAAATTCATGTCTAACAAATTACTATTTTAATGTAAATGCCAATTTTTAAGATAGTGAGGGGAAGAAAGAAAGAATGCCAGTATGTCTTTATGCACATTTTATTGGGTTTTTGTGCATTCTAATCCATTAATAAAAGGAAAGGAGGGAACACTGGTATGTTATATCATCAGCTCTTATTCACACTGAATGGAATTAGTTTTCAATGGAATTGTTAAGGTAAATTGCCAATTTCTACTTTTCTAGAAGATCACTTTTACTGAAAAACCTTGTTCCTAACCCATCCTATAAAAATGGGATTTTACTGAACTACCTCTAATGTCACATTTTGTACATAATAGCTGCAAATGTCTAAAATGCTAAGGAAATATTATAATTTAGAACAATTCTAGGCAAAAAGTGATATTTGTAGAGGATCCAGATGCATAAAAAAAACAAATGAGCCATTTAATTTGTAGTTTAGATGTCATTTTTCTGACAGTTATCAATGAAACTGTCATGTATCCCTAGAATTTGGGGCTATTAGATTTATTTTGATATCATTCTTTCACATAATTGTGTCTGATATTTTAATAGAAGGTATTTATGTTCACATGCACGTGGACATTGATTATCAATACTTTCACATTACATTATTACTAAGAGTTCTGATTCTCTTCAAAACCTAATTTGCATAACTACAATATTATATATTTATAAATACTTAATTTTGTATAGTTTTTAAACAACCCTTTTCCTACTTGACTAAGAATATCAAAGACGTCCCCAAATGCTTACTTGAAGATTGATTTAGTCACGCTAGCAGAACCCCAGGCTCAAATGTCAAATGGGATCAGTTCTGTACAGTGCACCAACCATACTGTAATCTTTCTGCTGCTGAAGTTACAGTTGTATATTACTCATCAAGGCAAAATGTAAATGTTTACTGATTATATGATATGTTTTTTGTTAACTCCCCAAATGGGATTTTTTTTACCTTTGTTTATTTGAGAACAACAACTGAATGCTGAAATGCAATGGCTGATGCCAGCAATCTAAGGCTTCATTAGTACAGATGAAGCAATGCTCACTTTGCTACACAAATAATTAGAGAGATTAAATGAAAATAAACACTGAGAGGATATGCAGACGCTCCAAAGTTAGGTAATTATTTTAATTACTCTAGTGACTTCCAGCAACCTTCATTATCAGCCACAGATCAAGCTTAAATTGTTTTATGTAAGAATATCATAAGCTATATGGAAAAGTACTATAGCTTACTTAGTGATTATGCTTCATAAAAATGACATTTTCTCCAAGCTCCCATTTAAAGGAGTTGTTTCCATTCCAGCTCCTGATAGACTTGTGACATATTTTTAAAGTAAGTTTTTGCACTTAAAAATGTTTTGCCCTGGTTTTCTACTTCAAATGGACATCCTTAATAATAACTTTTGTATCTTATATCTTTGCTCAGATTTAATCATGAGAGATTCGGGGCCACATATTGAGTGGCTTAATGCAAAACAATATAGCATATTCAGCCATTTGAAATAAATGTCACTTGGAATGTCATCCTTATTGCATGACAAGCTATACCTTGTATTTGGGGTAAATTGATTTCTTCTTTGTTCCCCTCCCTACACCAACTTGGGAAGACCCTAACATACACTCTAGGAATCATCTTCACTATAAGCAGAGGTACTATTTAGAAGCATTATCAGTCCTGTTTAGATTTAATTTTATATTCATTTGATAACAATGATCCATCAAGATCTCTTGTGTTAAGGTGTTCTTTTGAGGAAGGGTTATCTGTATTTAAATATCATTTATTGACTGCCTGTGTAATAATAACTCTTCTTCAAAGTACCCAACATATACCATTTAATCCTTGCAAGACTCCCATGGAGTATGTATTATTAACCCCATTTTCCAGATGAGGAAACAGGTTCACTGATTTTCTAAAGTTGCACAGTAGAAAGTATCCCAGATGGGACTCAAACCCAGGTCTGCCTGACTCCAAGAACCATGAAGCTCCCCAACAGATGACTGAATGAAGTCAACCTGGGTACAAATGCTAAGGGTAATAGAAAAAATGAAGTGACAGTTTGTGATGTGCTAATTAAGTGCTGTGTTTTATGACACCCATGAATTCTGGGCATGAGCTAAAGTCTCAAACTGCAAATTCGATTGAGTTTGAAAGTGGTTTGGGCTAGGCACAATGGCTCATATCTGTAATCCCAACACTTTGGGAGGCCAAGGCAGGAGGACTGCTTGAGCCCAGGAGTTCAAGACCCTCTTGGGTAACAGGAGACCCCAGTCTACAAAAACTAAAATGAAAAAATTAGCAGGGTGTAGCAGCTTATATCTGTAGTTCCAGCTACTCAAAAAACTGAGGCAGGACGATTGCTTGAGCCCAGGACGTCGAGACTGAAGTGAACTGTGTTCAAGTCACTGCACCCCAGCATTGGCATTGAAGAGAGACTCTGTCTGTCTGTCTGTCTGTCTCTCTCTCTCTCTCTTTCACACACACACACACACACACACACAGACAGTGTTTCATCTCTGAATAGCCCTGGTTCCTGAAGAGGATGCAATAGGAAATAGGTTTTATGGCCTAGTTGGACCAACCAAAAGTTCCCCACTAACAAAGGTTAGTGAAGTTTTTAGTACAATTCAGAAACCACTTGAGTTTTACTCCAGCAAACACAGGTCATTTTAACCAAATTTAAAATTTCCAACAGGATGAACCAGACTTCAGTAACCTAGGGGAGAGGGGTGCACTGCTTTCTAAGAAAAACCTTTTCTTAAAGGGAAGCCTTGACTTCCTTCCTCTTCCCCATCCTGGCATGATGCTGGCGCAGAATACATTGCCAAAGTTGTGTTATATTCAGAGGCACATTAGGCTATTCGAGAATATGGGAAGAGGTCTAATGGCTTCGTTGTTTCCTGTGTTTAGAATGCACTAATCTGCAGAGCTTAATGTATGAGTTGTGGATAGCACAGGGAAGTTGGGACAGAAGGCAAGCTCTAGCGAGTTGTTGGGGTGGCTGGGTGTTAGTCTGAAATTTCACTCTCAGGTTTCAGAATCTGAAGAAGTAGTTAGGGAAATTCACAGATGAGCCAATGCCTTTTAACAGGTGGGGGGTTCAGGACTGGGAGAAGAGGAGCTGTCAGAAAAGCTGGAGAGCCATTCGCCCCAGAGCTCTCAGTTGCACCAGAACGCACAGTCGGAGAGAGGTTTATCTGTGAACAAGCCTGAGAAGGGCAGACAACCCAGACAAGATGGGCTCAGAAATTATTTATCATAGGCTAGAGCAGAAGAGTCTGGAGCTTTCCTTCTGCTTTGCAAGCACTTCCCTGGGACCTGCCTGGGAAGCACAGCCCTTCTTCCCGGTAACTTACAGAAGGTCAGGCACTCAGCTAGTAGACCGGCTGGACTTTTTAGGCAAAAAGTGTCTAAACTAAGTGCCAAGTGCTTACTTGGGGTCTTCCAGACCCCTATCATGGTACCTATGGTATCTATTAGTCATGGTACCCTCTGTTTGATTTTAATGGCACCATCTTTATATCTAGGAAGGCCAACCCGGCCCGGCTGTGTCGGGTGGGATTTCTGCAGGCCATGCAGTGAGGACGCCACTTGCTATAGATACACGCAGGAGACCCACATTCTATTTCCACTATGCCACTTGCCACTGACCTCAGAAAAATTATTTTAAACCCTAAACCTCAGCTTCCTCATCCTGAAAATGAAGGCGATTCTACTTCCTAGGCCTTCTTGGCAGGAGCCTTGGGAGGGTTGAACGGAATAATTCCGGTGACAGCGAAGAACTGGGAGGGACCCTGACTCCAAATTACCGAAGAAAAATAGTTAAACATGCTCAGCTGGAGTTTTAGGAACCGCCCCCGCCCCCCCACCCCCCCACCCCCCCCACCCCCCCATGATCAAACTGCAGTCAGACAGCAGCCCTCCGAATTGATTCTTTCTTATGGACTATCTCACAAGCCAAACACCTATGTGCTGCACCCCTGCATCTCCGTGGGCTCCTACTGATGTCTGCCTTGCAGTGAAAGCGCTTTTTGTTGCCGCTGTTCGATACACACCAGCACATCAACGCGGCAGCTGGGAGCAGGAGGAGGGATCCCTTCGCTTTCTCCCCTCCTTTCACTCGGAACCCTAGGAATCAGCACCAAAGCGCGTAGCCCGGCAAGTTTCCGCACGTGAATGGATTTTCCTGGCTTATCTCCAAAGACCTTGCGGTATTTCACAAAGCTTAAGAGAGGTGAACGAGCATCACCCTCTCCCGGAGGTCGTGCAGCCCCACGGGGTCGCTCCTCCCGCTCCTCCACCCTCGGTGCAGCGGCTGCCTCCCGAGCTTGCTCGCGGGGCCGTTAGCGCCAGACCCGGCGGAGGGCCGGGGGGCCCCTCCCCGCCTCCCTCTCGCAGCCCCTCTCCGCCAGTAGCAGCGCTGCTGTCTTCCCACAGGAGGACTTGGGAGGACGCTGGAGTCTGCAGCGCCCCCGCCCCCTCGCTTTTTCTTTCTTTCCTTGGTTTGGGATCTTGCTGCTGGATCCGGGAGAGGTTCTGAGAAGACAAGAGCGAGGGACTGAGCGCAGGCTTCCGCTGCGGCGCGCGAACACAGCCGGGGCCACAACCCCCAGCGTCTCCTCCCGCTCCTCGCCACCCCGGCGGGAATGTGAGGAAGGAAAGCCCCCAGCGCCGCCGCCCGCTCTCGAAGGCGTCCCAGAGAGCATCCTGGGGGCCCGCCGCTGGAGCCCCTGTCCCCGCAGCACCGCGGGACTGGAGCGGCGAGGTGCGCCGGGTGCCGCTTCTCGGCTCCCACTCTTCGGAAAGAGCGCGGTGGGGATCAGCGCTTTCCCCGCACTCGGCACAACTCTGGGACCGGCGGCGCGCGGCTGGACTGAGTCCCGTTTCCCGCCAGCTCACCCGGAGTCGGGAGCAGCCCCTGCCCGCTCGCCTGCACCCCTTATCGTTCTAGCTTGCCCGAACCTGCCGCTCCTCCACGCCCAGGTAGTGAGCCCCGCGGCTTCAGGTCTCTGCAGCGCCCTCGGCCCCATGGACAGCGCACCCGTCACCACTTCCTAAGTGCTGGCTCCGCCGCCGTCCAAGCTGCGCACTGGGGTCCCTCGGCTCGCCCTTCTCTGGTGTGTCCGCGAGGCCGGGGAGTGTGCACCATGAAGTCCGTTCTGTTCACCCGCTTCTTCATCCTCCTGCCCTGGATCCTAATTGTCATCATCATGCTCGACGTGGACACGCGCAAGCCGGCGCCTCCCCTCACCCCGCGCCCCTACTTCTCTCCCTACGCGGTGGGCCGCGGGGGTGCCCGACTCCCGCTCCGCAGGGGCGGCCCGGCTCACGGGACCCAAAAGCGCAACCAGTCTCGGCCGCAGCCTCAGCCGGAGCCGCAGCTGCCCACCATCTATGCCATCACGCCCACCTACAGCCGCCCGGTGCAGAAAGCGGAGCTGACCCGCCTGGCCAACACGTTCCGCCAGGTGGCGCAGCTGCACTGGATCCTGGTGGAGGACGCGGCGGCGCGCAGCGAGCTGGTGAGCCGCTTTCTGGCGCGGGCCGGGCTGCCCAGCACGCACCTGCACGTGCCCACGCCGCGGCGCTATAAGCGGCCCGGGCTGCCGCGCGCCACTGAGCAGCGCAACGCGGGCCTCGCCTGGCTGCGCCAGAGGCACCAGCACCAGCGCGCGCAGCCTGGCGTGCTCTTCTTCGCTGACGACGACAACACCTATAGTCTGGAGCTCTTCCAGGAGGTAGAGGCCAGCCCGCCCCACTGGGTGGGCGAGGGCGCGGGTGGGGGACGCCCGGGCCGGCCAGGCTGCAGCCACACGCCCCTTGCACTCCGGGTGCACTTTTGAGTTCTCAGTTCTCCATACGCGCATTCGGGGCACCAAGCGGAGCCGCTCCTTGCTGGCACTCCGCAGCCTCCGCTGGCCGTGGGTGTGGAAGGGGTGTGTGTGAGAGGATCACTGTGGCTCAAGGGGCGGGAGTCTTCTCTGGCTTTTCTGTGTGTGTGTGGAGGGGGGGGGTTGGTCAAGAGAATAGCACAGGTGTGAGGCGCGGGAATGATTTCCAGGGGCCGGGCTCCTGCCGACCTGAGGATGGAACCTAGACCTGCAGGCGCTGGCTGCGAGAGGAGATCAGGGAGGGACCTGCACCGTAGGGGGTGGCGGCGGGGCGGCGGGGAGCGGGTAGGCGTGGTGTTACTCGAGGCCTTTCAGTGCCTACAGGTGTGATTCTCAGTCTAGGACCATGTAGGGAGAAAGGTGGAGATAGCCTAGAGAGAAATTTCACTATTGCCGCCCACTGGCACGGAAATGGTTGTTAGAAGAAACACTGATTTCTGTGGCGGTCCCTCCTCTCTTTCCCACACCTCACAAAAGTCTTTTCTGACCCTCCAGATTACATTTGTGTTTTTTTGTTTTGTTTTGTTTTGTTTTGTTTGCAAGAAAATCCTTTCTGGAAAATAAACTGTTCTGCCCTGTGGTTATGTCTTTTTTGCAGCCCAAGGTAATCATCTGGGCTGCCTGGTCCCTTTTCACGCCCTTTCTCTAAGGCCTCTTTTTGCCGAGTTAGCCAGGACGCATTTGGCGGGGCCTTTTGCCTCGTCCTGGTGCTCTCTGTGAGGTCCTGAGTGCAGCCCGGCTCCCTGCTGTTGAAATGGCCCCTGAGTTCCCTGCGGGCGCACACACAACCCCAGCAGGCACAGGGTTAGAACAGGTGTTCTTCCTTGAGGCTGGTATCTTGCGGTGTGTGTGTGTGCAGCCTGCAAATGAGACTGAGTGGCATGGGTTTTGTCAGTTTTCTTCTCTCTACGCAATTACAGCCAAAGAAAATCTTCTTGATTGATTTGACGCCCTGTGAGACTGTTGCCTTCCTCCACCTGAAATTTCTTGACGTCCTGCTCCGGAGAGACTCCCCCTGCCCCCCGCCCCAATTCCTCTTCTCCCAAGTAAACTGGACATTGGGAAAGTACTATGTGTGAGTTGGACACTGAACTCCTAAAATAATCTGTGTGTCTGGTCATCAGATACCCTAACTGCTCCCCACACTTTCATCCTCATCTCTGGTTTGCTTTCTTAACCTCAGGGCAGAACTATTCTGTACTCTTCCAGTTTAATTTTTCTTTGTGGCTTTAAAAAAAAAATTCTTAAAGGTAATTGCCGCCTTCATTTCTATTCATCCTCTCTTTCATGAATAAAAGGCACAGTAATTGTTCTTCTTCTTTTCTTTTCCATCCTTTCACTGTAGAGGACTTTCTTTCCTTGTTTCTCCAGATGAATAAATAAGCTTGGCATTGTATAGTATGGTCCTTACTCAACCCAAGATTAGAGATACCATCTGACGTTTTTAATTGGTCTTTTAATCCTGCTTCAGCGCTCCCCCCTCCAAAAAAATAAAAGGGGCTTGCGTCTGAAGTGAAGACTGTACATTTCAATGCACCATAATTTTTAAACTGCAAGGTCTTTTTTTTTTCTTCTACAACTTGGAAGTTGCCTCGTCTGTGAAAATATGTGGTCTTATTGAAATAAAATAGTGCACGTTACTGTTAATGAATATTGTAGGAGGCTACATTGTGAAGGAGGAATGATTCAGTTTATTCTGAGCTTCTAGCCTCTTGGTGTGAGGTGTTAGAAGAGTTGGCACATGCAGGCAGTGAAATGATTCAGGACACAGCCTTCCTTTGATGCTTCCCAAGCTGAAAGGAGGGCTTGTTGGTGGGGGATATTAAGCATCAGGAGAAAATTCCAGTAGGTTTTTCATTAGTCCATATGGGGGAAAATATAAAATGAGGTGAGAGTAAGGAGGAAAAATAGTATTGTCAGAGAGGACATTATAAAGGAAAACACACAAAACTTTCAAGACACTAAACTTTTGTACAATTGGAAGTAATGCAATAATCAAAATAAGAGCATATGCAACATTTTTTAATGTTGAGGTGCCACATATACAAAATATACAACAGGTTTGTTGTTTTTGTTGTCATTTTAAGCATAATAGGCATGACATACTTAGAATTTAAGTCTTCTAGCTCCTTGGAGATCACTCCTAGACAGTAATTTTATGACTGGTACCTTTCTCTACCATTCCCCCACCAGCAATGTTTTTGGACAGATTAGGGCTCTGTTTGACATGTATGTATGCTAATACATTCAGTTTTCTTTCTTTTCTTTTTTTTTTTTTTTTTTTTTTTTTTTTTGAGATGGAGTCTCGCTTTGTCTCCCAGGCTGGAGTGCAGTGACACAATCTCGGCTCACTGCAAGCTCTGCCTCCCAGGTTCACACCATTCTCCTGCCTCAGCCTCCCTAGTAGCTGGGACTACAGGCGCCCACCACCACGCCCGGCTAATTTTTGTATTTTTAGTAGAGACGGGGTTTCACGTGTTAGCCAGGATGGTCTCGATCTCCTGACCTCGTGATCCGCCCGCCTCGGCCTCCCAAAATGCTGGGATTACAGGCGTGAGCCACCGCGCCCAGCCAGTTTTCTTTATTATAACCTTTTGCATGCATGGCAAGCATTAATGAACTCATTAGGCTAGTGGAATTTATGAATTATTAGTCTTGTGCATTTTCCAGAATTTGGAAACCCTTAGGTTTATTAATGAGACAGCCTACCATACACCCATTCTCAGATTAATGAGTCCGTGTAAATTACAGTTTAGACATTGTTCTCTGGAGAAAAGGTAGGACCGGATAAAACATTGAAAATCTGCAGCTCCTTGGGGGAAAGCAGAGATGCTGATTAGGAATGCTATAGGGCTAAGGCATATATCTCAGCCCTTTATACTGTGCATGCACACCAATTAGTTTTTAAGTAATTCACAGTACTTAAGGAAAGAATACCCCAAGTCAGGTTTCATCTTTTATTCATGGTGCTTCCAATTTCCATGGTTGATGTTAAAGTGGATAAGATAAAAGGAGGAAAATGAACCAGGTACAAATTAGCTCCCTAAGTATTGGCTGCAAATGAAGGAAAGCAAAGGATGAAAGGTCTCCAAATTAAATTAAAGACGCAACAGGCAATCTGTGTTCAATTATTTCTCCCTGGTAACTGGAATGGTGCTTTGTCATCTCATACAGCTAACTAATTTTCAGCCTTTCCTTTCAACTGAGCTGCACCGCCAGGAAAGAAATATTTGCATTGAACACTCTTATGTTAACAGCCAAATCCATTTGCAAATGAAGTTTCAGTGTGAATCTTAGCCACAGAAATGGGGCTGTTCATTGGAGAAGGAGGTGGTAGGGTTTTTCAGGTTTCAAATATCTCAACAGCTACTCCTTTTCTTCCTGTGGCATTGATGGGGTTTTGCACCGTGGATCACAGGTAATCCTGCCTCCCTGTGCATCCTATCGATCTATCTCTCTGGAAAAGCTTATTTGCAAAAGATTTAAGCTGCTTTAATAAAAGCCACAACTACAGATAAATGTGACTTTATTTTTAGTCATGTTTTCAATAACACTATTGATCAGGTTTCTGTTTTTCACCAGAAAACCTTCAAAGCTTTCTTAAATTTAAAATAGATGCTTTTCAGGTGAAGTTGATTTCGCCTCTGGAAATCAATTGAATTGAAACCTTAAAAAAAAAAAGTAACGCTTTCCAAGCAAGAGAAAAAAAACTTTAGAAATTTTGAATTTAATGAAATAAGACTGGAAGACAGTCTGGCTCTCAGACACTTAAGGGGTTGTCAAAGGAGTCAGTGACTGAGATTACATCTAGAAGATGTTTCTGGAAAGCGATGAACTAAAGAAGCCCCTTGTTTGAATCTTTTATTAGCTGCTATTAAGCTATTTGTGTACTAGGCAGGTAAAGGAGTTTTGAGGTTTAATTCTGTCTTGCTTTTTTTCAGAAGCATTTGTGTGCTTTCCCTCTTTACCTGCTGCTTATTGGAGTCATAATCTGAAGGATATATGAGTTGATAATATTTGGCCCTTTTCCCCCTGAATAGTACTTCTATTTATGTTTCCTGAAAGGAAACATGAGATTTACCTTTTACCCTTGGTACATTTACTTTATGTAGGGTAATTCTTTTTAAAGTGAAGGAACCTAGAAGATTTTCTTGGATGGAACATTAAAAGACCATTTTACCTGAAATGTGCCCCTTGTATTTTATTTCTCTCCCTCTGAAAGCTATTAAGAGTCATGCCATAGGTCTGATAAAATGTGAGAATTTTATAGAAATGTGTATATGAAACTACAGCCAGTTTTCTTAGGCTATAAATGTTAGGTTTTCTTTACTCTCCCTGGGTGTACAGTAGTATTTGAATTATGGTTCATTTTTTATAAGAGTTTTCTTTGGAGACCAGCAGTTTTCATTTGGATGTTGATATTTTAATGGGCCAGAAATAACAATTTGGGCCTAAAGATGTTCTCCCTTCTGCCTCTTCCTATTGTCTTTTTCCATCATTCTTCATCTGTCAACCTACTTTTCACTGATGATTCTGTCTCGTGAGTAGACATACAAACATGTTTGGATTATTGCTTGGTGCAATGAATGTTGTGTCTTTTAAACACTTAGGCTGTTGTTGCTTCTTAGAAACCGTAGTGGGTGGCTCCCTTTCTGCTGTCTACTCCCCTTGCCTCTAAATTACAAGCTGGTAAATTTTCTCTTGTGTGAACAGTAATGGAATAGTAATTGCTTTTAAGGCATGCTGCAAAAGCAAAATAG
Source organism: Macaca mulatta (assembly GCF_049350105.2). Lineage (NCBI taxonomy): Eukaryota > Metazoa > Chordata > Mammalia > Primates > Cercopithecidae > Macaca > Macaca mulatta. Next base: position 114,655,657 of record NC_133409.1, read on the forward strand.
AAAAACCAAAGTCAATGGTCTTATTTATTAACTGTTTCAGGTGGTATTAAAGTAGTGGTAGGTTTTTTGTTGTCATTATTTTTTTGCACAGAATTCAGTATTGTACAGATATGTCTGTTTAAATGTTTTGGACTCTGGAATATTTAGCCTGTGTAAGTTAACACATATATATTTGATTCACAGTGCTTGTGAAGCATGAAATTTAAGTTTTGCATGGAGCTCAAATTCTCCCACCAAAATACAAATAAAATTGTTATACCAGTACATAGATAAATACGTAGGTAGGTTTAGAATAGATCTCCAAAGCACAGAAATAAAACTAAGATAATTTGTTGTTCATGCCTGGTAATTTTTGCACACAATTTTAAATAAATGTTAATACCCTTTATCGTGGATATAAGCAAAATATAGTTGACATAAATTGAGCATTTACTATAGGCAAGGAAGTAGCCTTAGGCTTTTTCGTGTATTATTTAATCCTCATAACACCCTGAGCTAGGTAATAGTACTGTCTCTGTTTGTTTTTTTAATACTGATGCTAATAATTAGTTATGGACCCAGTCCCTTGGTGAGTACAGAGGACTTAAACAAATGCAACCTGACTGTAATATAGTTGTTTACCTCTGAGCTATATAACCAGTATCCCCATTTTTAACAGAAGCATTAGGAAGTAACTTGAAAATGTCATATAGCTGTTACGTGGCAGAGACATGATTTTGAACCCAAGTGCCCTGGTTCTGGCACCTGCATTGTTGACTGTCCTGAAACTCATGTCATTTAACACAGTCACATGAAAATATGTCATTATTATAATAAGTAAAGCACCTGATTAGCAGGAGCCTTGTGATATTATTACTGTCTTCTGCCATCCTTGAATTCAGGTCTTTCTTCTTGGTTATGTCAACTTTTAGCTTTCTCTTTTGACTTTTGGTGACTTTTTTCCTTTTTGTTGTTTAAATTGAAAAATTTGTATGTTAATACATTTGTTGTGTAGACTATAATGTTTTGATATAGGTATACATTGTGGAATTACTAAAGCCAATTAATATATTCATTACCTTACAAATTTATCATTTTTGTGTGTGTGGTGAAAACATTTAAAATCTACTCAGCGATTTGCAGGTGTACAATACATTGTTAATAACTATAGTCACCAATTTGTGGTGCAGTTGATCTTCTAAATTTATTCTTCCTCACTGAAAATTTGTATCCTTTGACCAAACATTTCCCCAATTCCTGCCCCTACCTTTTTTCCCCTGATAATATTTGGTCTTGTGAAAATTTTATCTCATCTCTCACTATCTCTAATTTATAGACCATTTGATATTTAGATTTTATATTTAGATAAAAACTGCCAGGTTAGTATATAAACTGTAGTCTTTTATTTTTTAAACTATGTATTCTTGTGAATAAGAATTAATAACTTCTATAGATATTAAAATTAAGTTTTTCCTCATTTGCTCTGTGTACATCAACAACTCTGTCTCCTAGGCGAGTATCGTGTCAGGGCAGGCAGAACTGAAAGGAAGAATAATTTTCAGGATAGAATGGGAGAAAATACAGAATTATGGGAAGCAGGCTCAGGAGTTTATTGTTGAAACGGAGGAGAGGAGCTGGGGGCCTGAGCCAATTTGCGCTGAAGCTAATGTGATTGAGGCAGCTCCTTCTGGGAACAGAGATGTGCTTGGAGGAGCCTTGGTTCTCACCAGTGTACCCCTTATGTTGGCTGCTGCAGGCAGCACTACCAGATTCATTTGACTGCTCACTTGTTGGTAGAAGTTTTGTTAATTTTCTTGTCCGATTTCTTCTGAGATGAGGAATTTCCTTGGATAAAAAAACAAAGTAAATCATTGGTTGAGACTTTTTGCATGTTAAAAAAAAATCAAACAAGAAAACTTGGAAGTGGCTTTGCTGAGGAGGACAGCCATGTTCTCTACCAGAAGTCAGATTGGGTCTTTTTCCTAAAACAACTAAAAATGCAGTAGTTTGTTTACTTTTTAAAATCCGTCTCCTCCACCTGTGGAAAGAGAACTTTAAACACTATGTATGTTACATGCTGAATCTAAGGCTGTTGTTCCTTCAGCTTGAACTGCAGATATTCCTAAATTGTACCTGCATCCCTAGTGAAAGCTGAGTGTGCTAAATGCTGACCATTCTCCATTAACTGAGATTTCAGTTATCTAAGAGAATCGTATCTTAGCAGTACTAGTGTATTACTCTGGAAGATTCCTTCTACCTACCTGAGCTCAAACTTCACCCTATTCAGAAGATGTTTTAATATAATGAGTCAGTAGGCCTTCTCTACTACTAACAAATATTAATTGAGCACCTACTGTGTACAAGGCACTGTGCTTAATTAAGGCAGGGAGTATTTCAGCTCACCGAAACAAGAGCATCTCAGTCCTTACAGATTGATTCTCTGGACTAAATATGCATGGTACCTTCAGTGCCTGTTGAGAGAAATGCACGTGTCTGGGAGTGTAAAGCAGAGGTCCCTAATGGAGTTGTTGACTGTAGGAGTAATTGTGGAGGAAGTGACATTTGAGCTGAGAAGTAAAGGACAACAGGGTGATAAGTGATAGTGGGTGATAAGACGGGGATGAAAGAGCCCTCCAGAGAGAGGAAGCCATGTTTGTGAACTTGAGAAAATGGAATACATGGAGTACTCAGAGACCTGAAGGATGTTCTTGATGGCAAAAGGCTGGGTGATGAGAAGCTGAGGTGGAGAAATAGGCAGCCACTTTTCCGTCTTCTGCATGTCCAAGTGCGGTTCTCATCTTTGAGAGAAACTGTCCTAGAAAGAACTCTTCAGGTTCTCTGTATTTGGAAGTGGCATCTAAATCATGCCCATTAGAATCTTCTTCCTGGATACTATCGTGTCTTTATGTAAACTTGTGAATTTGAAAGTGTACATAGCAGTGTAAGGAGCATGCTTTCCTTTTTATTTTTTTGCATCTGGTTTTCAGAATGCCCATTAGGCAAATTTTTGGACTTTAACTTTTTCAATTAGACCTTGGATAAGGTGGGGAGTAAATTGATAGGAAAACTGTAGATAAGTATTTGTCCATCTAGTTGTACCAAACAATTGGTAATGTAGACTTTTGTAGATCCTTTAAGAGTACCTGATATCACATTAAATAGTATGATACCTGAATACGTATTTCAGTTGTTTCTCCCACTAGAATACCAAGGTAGGAATTTTCTTTTGTTTACTGTTGTATCTGTAGTGTCCAGAGCGGTGCCTGGCATGTAGTGAATGCTCACTAAATATTTTTTGAATGAATGAATTATAAGGCACTCCAAAGCTGAAGGAAGTTATTATAAACAGAGTTTAATCCCAGAAAGGAGTCCTGCACAGAGATTGTCAATCAAATCATAGTTCTGAAGTCTGTGTTGTGTGTCTAAGATTATATTGAACCTTTTAAATAGAAACTGGAAGATAAATGTGGTCCCTACTCTGATTCTAAGAGCTTTTATGCTAGAAGGAAAGAGAATGTCATGAGTATTTATTTATATAGCAAGGCATTACCACCAACAGCCATTAAAAGGGGGAGGTTTGTCAAGGTGGTTGTGAGTCAGTTGAGTATTTGGCCTCTTCACACACGTGAGAGACTGGAGGCTGGTGGGGAGCTCACATAGGCGTAACAGCCCATGTTCAAATCCAGCCTCACTACTTAGTGTTTGCATTACATTGGCAAGGGTTGGCTGCCTCAAGTGATTGTTTTAAGTACTATAGGCAAGTAATAAATACTAGTTCTTTTTGCCTTGTTCTCTCCACTATGGGTGACTGCCCTAATTGAGGGTATACCAGATACCTGCACTGTCTTGTGTGGTTTGTTAAATGCCTCTAAATGCTCTGCTCCTGACATCTGGACTATGTTTCTAGAGGCCTGGGGAGAGGAGGAGGTAAAGATACTTGACTTTCCCAAATTAGTCTGTACCCAAGTGGAACTACATAAATTGGGTACCTTAATTACAACATTGGGTGTTACTAGAGTGATTAGAGGGACAAGAGTTAAGTAGGGCTTGTCTACAAAGAGTCCTGGGAGGAAGTGAGATGTGCGAGAACTAAAAGCATCTAAAGGACATTTTAGATGGAGAGGAGGTGAAGGGCGTTTTCCTGTGGGTTCTGACTTCTGATGCTAACTCCTAACTGAAAGCTAGGAAGTTGGCTTACATGTAGCTCAGAGCAGAATGCTAACCCAGCTCACTGTAACCTGTGCCTCCTGGGTACAAGCAATTCCCCTGCTCCAGCCTCCTGAATAGCTGGGATTACAGGTGCAAGCCACCATGCCCGACTAATTTTTGTATTTTTAGTAAAGACGAGCTTTCAACATGTTGGCCAGGTTGGTCTCAAACTCCTGACCTCAGGTGACCCACCCCACCTCGATCTCCCAAAGTGCTGGGATTACAGGTGTGAGCCACTGTGCCTGGCCCTAGGTGTGGTTTTTAATTACCATGTAACCCCAGGCCCAGTGTGGACCTAGGGCATAGTTACTATATGATACAGTGATTATCACTGGCACAAATGAATGAATCAAAGAGGTAGTATGTCACAAAGGAGAGAGCAGCTTAATTGGAAGGAATGAAATAGATTTTTTTAAAAGCACATGATTAGAAGCAATAGTTTAAGGTCATTTCCTGGGGTGGGAAGGTTAGGAGTATTCTTCTGTCCAGCACCTATTGGAGGAGGTGGAAAGGATCCCAGATGCCAGCCTTCTCTGTGTCCATCCTTCTCCCAGCCTTGCCTGGGGACACTGAGCCGCTCGCTGGGCTTTGAATGACTGATGCTTTTTGGGAAGCCCCATAAGCTTGTTTCTCTTTTTTCAAACATTGCTTAAGTTTTCAGAAATAAAAACATTCTAAAGCTTATTTAGTGCTAGAATGAGGAAAATATAGGAGAGAGGGTGTGTGTGTGTGTGTGGCTGTGTGTGTGTGTGTGTGTGATTTTACCTACCTGTGTGGTTGCCTCCTCCTTGCCTGTGAATGCAGTGACTGCTTTCCTTGTTCCTTCACAGACCCTGCACCCTCCATTTCAATTTCTGGCAAGAACTGTGGCCAGACCCAGGGGTCTGATGCAGTGGTCCCCAACATTTTCTGGTCACATAATTTCTAAACGAATTCTGTGAAATTAACCCTCTGGGATATTTTTTTAATTGACATGTACATTTTAAAAATAATTTTTGAGATGGAGTCTCTCCAGTGTATTATAAATGTTGGCATTTGTAATGAAACTTAAATATATCCAGTAGATTCTATAAATATTGTTAACAGTTTGATACCCACCACCATTCATTTAATAAACATACTTTTCAATGACATTTGGATAAAGATATATATATACACACATACTTTTAAGTGAGACAGGGTCTCTCTCTGCTGCCCAGACTGGAGTGTAGTGGCGTGATCACAGCTTACTGCAGCCTCCACCTCCCTGGGTCAAGCAATTCTACTGCCTCAGCCTCCTGAGTAGCTGAGACTACTGGCACATGCCAACATGCCTGGCTAATTTTTAAATATTTTTTGTAGAGACAGGGTCCTCCTTTGTTTCCTGGGCTGGTCTTGAACTCCTGGCTTCAAGCAATCTTTCTGCCTCGTCTTCCCAAAGTACTGGCATTACTGGTGTGAGCCACCACACCTGGCCACATTTGGATATTGTATATTGCTCTTTTCTGTTCTATCTTCATTCCTCCTCAGAATTTTATCCTAGCATAATATTTTGAGGTTCAAGGTCATCTCCCTATCACACATATCTACAATGACAAAAAGAATATAGATAGAATTTAAAGTTTTAAAATCCTGTGGCTATCAGCCTCTGTCTTAGAAAAGCTTTAGGATTGACTTACCATTACAATTAGTATTGGTAAACAATTAATCAAAACAACAATAAATGTTACAGGGTTGGGTAATTAACTATTAAACATAAAAGCTACATTTATTAGAAATCGATTTCTTAGTGACATGGATGGAGCATTTTGTTGTTGATTATATATTCTGTATTCATTGACGAATATTACAGATTGCTAGAGATAGAATTTAGTATCAATTTCATTCCTATTAGGTCAACTTTTTTTTAACATAAAGAAGTGATTAAAGTGGGAAGCATTTTCTTACAGCAGTGTTTCTCAGTTTTTTGAACTCTCAAGCTTTAAGCCACAAATTACATGGTGATTTTATAGCAAGAACTATTTTAATGATTTATTAATGATATTAGGTCCCCTCCAGTTTTGTTGAATGCAAATAATTAGAAACCTCTGGTTGCCCCAAAGGATTTATTACCCATTCACTAGAGACAGTGGTTTTCTTAATAAAGATAGCAGTATTTCTGATTACCTTTGTTTGGTGCCCTGGAGGTTTTACTAGGTGGGACAGTGCAGTTAATAACAATACAGGATGGGTGAGCAGTCAGGTCCTTTGTGAAGTGGGAGAAGGGTGATGTGAAGTGGGGTTGGGGAGGGGCGGAGTGAAGGAGAAGGATGGAGAACCTGCCCCTATCCAAGTAGATCAGGTTTAGGAAAGCTTATGCCATATGTAGGGATGCCAAGGGTCTGGGAATTTCCCTGACTTAAAGCCATCTGCATTCACGTGTTCTATGGGGAGTTGTATACATTCAGTATCATGCACTTCCAGTCTGAAAAACTGCTGTTTTGGTAGAAGGAGCATAAGGACTTGGAAGATGGGGCCTTTAGACCTGACTGAGCCAAAGGCTCCCATGACCTCAAGGGAACTGACTAGTGCTTTTTTCGTGTTTCACTGTGTGCTAGGTCCCACCCTTGGCATTCAGATGTGTGCATGTGCTGCTGTTTAATTTTCATCGTCTGCTTTGCAAATGAGGAAAGGCCCCGATATCCAGCTTCCTCATAGGACCTGATCATAATACATATGGTTCTGAGAATTAAACAAGGTGACAGATGTGTAAAGTGTAAACTCTGTAAACAGAGTAACTTCACTCTCCATTTGTACATCTCTCAGAAGTCTGGGGCAACAGGAGCTGTGGAAAGGCTCCAGAAGACAAGGTGTCACAAAGCCACCTAGCTACTGTAGCTGGACCCATCCTGACAGTCGTAGCGGCCCCGGGTGCCGCTCTGTTGGCTGATGGGAATGCAGATTTAAGTATGGTCCATATGTGGACGTGTTGTTTTACGTCTAAATAAACTTGGCATTGCAAGATGAAAATGCCAGTATCATTTTTAAAGGTCAAGTGACAGTTTGGGGAGATTTTTATAACTTTGATAAGTTCCTCAGCTACATCTGTTCACACTGGCAAGAGTGCGAGAGACATTCTTGGGAAATCTTTTCTATCAGAGGAGCCGCAGCCTTGCTCTGCGGAGAAGTTCTGACGACAGTTGTCAGAGTGTTTGGGGCTCATGCGCTGTTAATTATTTTCATTTTCCATTAATGAACATTTCTTTTAATTTTCTTCATTCTTCTTTAATGAGTTTAACTATTTGCCTCTACCTTTGCTTCCTGCTGTGTATGCTGATAAGACAGGTTTTGGGGTTTTTATGTTTTCTGGTCTTGCTTTTCCCCTTTGTTTTAGGATTTAAAACAAAAAGGTTAAGAGGTTGGGTTGACAATGCTTGCAGTTTCTGTTTTACAGCAATCCCTACTGTTCCTCTGAAAATTGGTTGATTGTCCTATAGTTTAAAATATATGTGTTCATTTGATTGGCTCTTGTAAATCTAGTGACATTTAAAAGTACATGCCAGTTAGGCATGGTGGCTCACACTTATAATCCCAGCACTTTGGGAGGCTCAGACAGGAGGATGGCTTGAGCCCAGGAGTTCGAGACCAGCTTGGGTAACATCATGAGACCCCACCTCTACAAAAAAAAAAATTTTAATAGTTGGGTGTGGTGGCATGTGCCTGTACCCCCAGCTACCTGAGAGGCTGAGGTGGGAAGATTGTTTGAGCCCTGGAGTTTGAGGTTGTGGTGGTCTATGATTGCACCACTATACTCCAGCCTGGATGATAGAGTGAGACCTTGTCTCAGGAAAGAAAAAGAAAAAAGTTCATGTCTATTCTGTTTTTTGTTATGTTTCTTTCCTCTAAACATGAAGAAAAGCAGTGGGGAGAAATAAAATTTGAGTATTCCTGGGTTTTTTTTTTTTATCATAGTAAAATATACATTTGCCATTTTACATTTACCCTGATAGCCTTCAGTGTGGTAAAATACACATTCACCATTATTCATTTAACCTGATAACGTCTCCTCTCCTTTCTGTTTCCATGAATCAGACTAGGTACCTCATATAAGTGGAATCATACCAAATTTATACTTTTGTGTCTGGTTTATTTCACTTAATGTCCTTGAGGTTCATCCACATTGTAGCATGTATCAGAATTTAATTCCTTTTTTGGGCTGAATAACATTCTATTATATGTATATTCCACATTTTGCTTATCCATTCATCTCTTGATGGGCACTTGTATTGCTTTCACATTTTACCTATTGTGAATAATACTGGTATCAATATTAGTGTACACATAATCTGAGTCCCTGCTTTCCATTCTTTTGGGTATATACACAGAAGTAGAATTGCTAGATCACAGTGATACTTCCATGTTAGTTTTTTGAAAAACCACCCTACTGTTTTCCATAGCAGTTACACCATTTTACATTTTCTATCACCAGACCGCAGCGGTAACAATTTCTCCACACCTTACCCACCACTTGTTATTTTCTGTTTTTTTGGGTAATAGCCATGCAAGACAAATATGAAGTAAAGTGAAATATTATGAAAGGTGTGAAGTGATACGTCTTTGCAATTTTGATTTGCATCTCTCCTATAATTAGTGATGTTGAGCATCTTTTCATGTGCTTATTGGCCATTTGTCTCTCTTCTTTGGAGAAATACCTGTTCAAGCCCATTCTGCCCGTTTTTGAATTGGGTTTTGTTTTTAGGAATTCTTTAGATATTTTGGATATTAGTCATGTATCAGATATGTGATTGGCAAATGAGGATAGCCTTTTTATTTTGTTGATAGTCTCCTTTGCACAATAGTTTTTATTTTTGATGAAATGTAACTTTCCATTTTGTGCTTTTGGTGTTATATATCTAAGAAATCGTGCCAAATTCAATGTCACAAAGCCTTTCCCCTATGTTTTTTTCTAATAGTGTGTAGTTTTGGCTCTTTTATACATGGTGTTTGGTAAAGGCTCAACTTCATCCTTTTGCATGAGAATATCCAGTTTTTTCCCAGCTGCATTTATCAAAAAGACTCTTCTTTCTTCCACTGAATGATCTAGTGGAAGTCACTGATCTCATCAAAAATCATCTACCATATGTGTGAGCATAACCACCCAATGGGTTCTTCTTACCTGCTGCCCAGATACAGCTGGTTTATCAAGATGGGAATTGCAATAGAGAAAGAGCTTTACACACGTAGAGCTGGCTAAATGGGAGACTGGAGTTTTATTATTACACAAATAAGCCTCCTCCAAAATTTGTATGTTAGGGTTTTTTCTTTTTTTATTATTATTTTTATACTTTAAATTCTAGGGTACATGTGCACAATGTGCAGGTTTGTTACATAGGTATACATGTGCCATGTTGGTGTGCTGCACCCATTAACTCGTCATTTACATTAGGTATTCCTTCTAATGCTATCCCTCCCCCATCCCCCCAATCCACAACAGGCCCCAGTGTATGATGTTCCCCACCCTGTGTCCAAGAGTTCTCATTGTTCAGGTCCCACCTATGTGGTGGTTGGTTTTCTGTCCTTGTGATAGTTTGCTGAGGATGATGGTTTCCAGCTTCATCCATGTCCCTACAAAGGACACGAACTCATCCTTTTTATGGCTGCATAGTATTCCATGGTGTATAGTGCCACATGTTCTTAATCCAGTCTATCATTGATGAACATTTGGGTTGGTTCCAAGTCTTTGCTATTGTGAATAGTGCTGCAATAAATGTACGTGTTCATGTGTCTTTATAGTAGCATGATTTATAATCCTTTGGGTATATACCCAGTAATGGATCCCTTCCTTACACCTTATATGAAAATTAACTTAGGATGGATAAAAGACTTAAATGTAAGGCCAAAAACCATAAAAACCCTACAAGAAAACCTAGGCAATACCCCTTCAGTACATAGGCATGGGCAATGACTTTATGACTAAAACACCAAAAGCAATGGCAACAAAAGCCAAAATTGACAAATGGCATCTAAGTAAACTAAATAGCTTCTGCACAGCAAAAGAAACTACCATCAGAGTGAACACACAACCTACAGAATGGGAGAAAAATTTTTCAATCTATCCATCTGACCAAGGGCTAATATTCAGAATCTACAAAGAACTTAAATACATTTACAAGAAAAAAAAAAAAAAAAAACTCCATCAAAAAGTGGGCAAAGGATATGAACAGACGCTTCTCAAAAGAAGACAGTTATGCAGCCAACAGACATACGAAGAAATGCTCATCATCACTGGTCATTAGAGAAATGCAAATCAAACCACAATGAGATACCATGTCATGCCAGTTAGAATGGTGATCATTAAAAAGCCAGGAAACAACAGATCCTGGAGAGGATGTGGAGAAATAGGAATGCTTTTACACTGTTGGTGGGAGTGTAAATTAGTCCAACCATTGTGGAAGACAGTGTGGCGATTCCTCAAGGATCTAGAACTAGAAATACCATTTGACCCAGCCATCCCATGGGTATATACCCAAAGGATTATAAATCATGCTGCTATAAAGACACATGCACACATATGTTTATTGAGGCACTATTCACAATAGCAAAGACTTGGAACCAACCCAAATGTCCATCAATGATATACTGGACAAAGAAAATGTGGCACATATATACCGTGGAATACTATGCAGCCATAAAAAATAATGAGTTCATGTCTTTTGCAGGGGACATGAACTCATGGATGAAGCTGGAAACCATCATTCTCAGCAAACTATCACAAGGACAGGAAATCAAACACTGCATGTTCTCACTTATAAGTGGGAGTTGAACTCTGGGAATACATGGACATAGGGAGGTGAACATCACACACCAGGGTCTCAAAGGGTGGGGGCCTGGGGGAGGGATAGTGTTAGGAGAAATACCTAATTTAAATGACGAGTTGATGGGTGCAGCAAACCAACATAGCACATGTATACCTATGTAACAAACCTGCATGTTGTGCACATGTACCCTAGAACTTAAAGTATAATTTAAAAAAAGAAGAAGAAATAAGTCACAATTCTATGCTGTCTTCAAGAGACCCATCTCACATGCAGAGATACCCACAGGCTTAAAATAAAGGGATAGAGAAAAGTCTACCAAGTAAATGGGAAAACAGGAGTTACTATTCTAATTTTAGACAAAGCAGATTTCAGGGCAACAATGATCAAAAAAGACAAGGGCATGACATAATCATAAAGGGTTCAATTCAACAAGAAGACTTAAATATCCTAAATATGTGTACCCAACACAGGAGCTTGCAGATTCATAGAACAAGTTCTTAGAGACCTACAAAGAGACGTGGATAACCACACAGTAATACTGGGAGACTTCAGCACCCCACTAATAGTATTCAATCATCAAGGCAGAACACTAACAGAGATATTTGGGACCTGAACTCAGTATTTGACTACATGTACCCAACAGACATCTACAGAACTGTGCACCCCAAAACAACAGAGTATACATTTTTCTCATTGCCACATGGCACATATTCTAAAGTCAACCACACAATTGGCCGTAAGTCAATTCTTAGCAAATTAAAAAACACCAGAATCACACTAACCACACTGTTGGACCACAGCACAACAAAAATAGAAATCAACCCCAAGAAGATCGCTCAAAACATACAGTGACATGCAAATCAAACAACCTGCACCTGAGTGACTTTTAGGTAAACAATGAAATTAAAGCAGAAATCAAGACATTTTTTGAAACTATTGAAAATACAGATAAAATATGCCAAAATCTCTGGGACACAGCTAAAATGAAGATAAAATATACCAAAATCTCTGGGACACAGCTAAAGCAGTATCAAGAGGGAAGTTTATAGCACTAAACACCCCTATAAAAAAGTTAGAAAGATTTCAAATTAACAGCCTAACATTGCACCTAGAGGAACTAGAAAAACAAGAACAAACCAACTGCAAAGCTAGCAGAAGAAAAGAAGGAACCAAAACAAGAACTGAACTGAATGAAATTGAGATAGGAAAATGATATAAAAGATCGGTAAAACCAGAAGCTGGTTCTTTGAAACAATAAATAAGATAGATGGACCACGGGTTATACTAATCAAAAAAGAGAGCAGATCCAAATAAACTTAATCAGAAATGACAAAGAGCACATTACCATCAACCCAACAGAAATACAAAAAACCCTAAAAGACTATTACAAACACCTCTATGCAGACAAATTTAAAAACCTACAAGAAACAGATAAATTCTTAGAAATACACAACCTCCCAAGATTGAACAAGGAAGAAATTGAAACCCTGAACAGACCAATAACAAGTTCCAAAATTGAATCAGTAATAAAAAGCCTACCAATCAAAAAAGCCCTGGACCAGATGGATCCACAGCCAAATTCTGCCAGATGTATAAAGAAGAGCTGAGGCCGGGCGCGGTGGCTCAAGCCTGTAATCCCAGCACTTTGGGAGGCCGAGACGGGCGGATCACGAGGTCAGGAGATCGAGACCATCCTGGTTAACACGGTGAAACCCCGTCTCTACTAAAAAATACAAAAAATTAGCCGGGCGCGGTGGTGGGCGCCTGTAGTCCCAGCTACTCGGGAGGCTGAGGCAGGAGAATGGTGTGAACCCGGGAGGCGGAGCTTGCAGTGAGCTGAGATCCGGCCACTGCACTCCAGCCCGGGCGACAGAGCGAGACTCTGTCTCAAAAAAAAAAAAAAAAAAAAAAAAAAGAGCTGATATAATTCCTACTGATATCATTCCAGCTGATAGCATAAAAAATTAAGGAGGGAGGGACTCCTCCCTAACTCATTCTATAAGGCCAGCATCATCCTGATACTGAAAACTGGGAGAGACAACAAAAAAAAGAAAACCTTAAGTCAATATCCTTGACAAACGTAGATGCAAAAATTCCCAACAAAATAGTAGCAAACTGAATTCTGCAGCACATCAAAAAACCAATCCACCATGATCCAAGCAGGCTTTATATTTGGCATGTGAGATTGGTTCACCATATACAAATCAATAAATGTGATTCATCACATAAACAGAACTAAAAAGAAAAACCAAATGATAATCTCAATAGATGCAAATGCTTCTACTGAATGCAAAATACAATACCCCTTCATGTTGGAAACCCTCAACAAACTAGGCATCAAAGGAACATACCTCAAAATAATAAGAGCCATCTGTGAAAAACTCACAGCCAGCATCATACTGAAAGAGCAAAAGCTGGAAGCATTCCCCTTCACTATTCAATAAGTGATTCTGGGATAGATCGCTACCCATATGCAGAAGATTAAAACTAGACCCCTTCCTATCACCATATATAAAATCAGCTCAAGATGTATTAAAGACTTAATTGTAAAAACTATAAAACCCTAGAGGAAAACCTAGGAAATACCATTCTGGACATAGTCCCTGGCAAAGATTTCATGATGAAGATGCCAAAAGCAATTGCAACAAAAACAAAAATGACAAATGGGACCTAACTAAAGATCTTCTGCACAACAAGAAGGAAACTATCAAGAGAGTAAACAGACAACCTACAAAATGGGAGAAAGTATTTGTAAAGAATACATCTGACAAAGGTCTAATATCCAGAATCTATAAGGAACTTAAACAATTTTACAAGGAAAAAAAAATTTAAAAGTAGGTAAATGAACACTTTTTTCAAAAGATTACATACATGTGGCCAACAAGCATATAAAAAAAATGCCCAACATCACTAATCATTAGAGAAATACAAATTAAAACCACAGTGAGATACCATCTCACACCAGTCAGAATGGGTATTATTAAAACGTCATAAAATAACAGATGCTGATGAGGGTGTGGAGAAAAGGTAGTGCCTATATGCTGCTGGTGGAAATGTAAATTAGTTCAGCCACTGTGGAAAACAGGGTGGCAATTTCTCCAAGTACTTAAAACAGAACTACCATTTTACCCAGTCATCCCATTATTGGGTATATGCCCAAAGGAACAGAAATCATTGTACCATAAAGACACATGCACACATATGTTCATCCCAGCACTATTCGCAGTAGGAAAGACATGGAATCAACTTAAATTTCCATCACTGATTGGATAAAGAAAATGTGGTACATATGCACCATGTAATACTACGCAGCCATAAAAAAAAGAATGACATCATGTCCTTTGCAGCAACATGGATAGTGCTGGAGGTCAATACTCTAAGCTAACTAATGCAGGAACAGAAAACCAAATGCCGCATATTCTAACTTATAAGTGGAAGCTAAACATTGAGAACATATGGACACAAAGAAGGGATTAATAGACACTGGGCCTACTTGAGGGTGGAGAGTGGGATGAGGATGAGGATCGAAACCTAATATGCTTATTACCTGGGTGACGAAAATCTGTACAGCAAACCCCCACAACATGCAATTTATTGATAACAAGCCTGCACATGTACCCCTGAACGTAAAATAAAGTCTTAAAAAAAGAAGAGGGGCCGGGCACAGTGGCTCACGCCTGTAACCCCAGCACTTTGGGAGGCCGAGGCGGGCGAATCACGAGGTCAGGAGATTGAGACCATCCTGGCTAACACAGTGAAACCCCATTTCTACTAAAAATACAAAAAATTAGCCAGGCGAGGTGGCGTGCTCCTGTATTCCCAGCTACTCAGGAGGCTGAGGCAGGAGACTGGCGTGAACTTGTGCGGTGGAACTTGCAATGAGCCAAGATCTCGCCACTGCACTCCAGCCTGGGCAACAGAGCAAGACTCCGTCTCAAAAAACAAAAAAAAAAAAAAAAAAAAAGAAGAGGAAACTAAGGCTCATGGTGCTTAAAGTCATATATGTGCCAAAGCCAGCTAGCAAACAAAACAACAAAGATCTGAATTCAGATTTTGTTTAACCTCTGTGGTTCTAATTATATCATGCAACTTGGACTCAAAGCAGGATAGAGAAGGTTGGGCAGTGGATCAGAAAAGATATCAGCATAAATACAAATCATTTATTCTGTATTATCTGATGCCAAACAGTGTACTAAGCATTTTACATACATCATCTTATTTATACATCTCAGTTACCTTCTGATATAGGTGTCAGTTCCCACTTTTATCAGGAAACTGAGGATCAAAGAGGGTAAGTAATACATCCAGAGTTACAAAGCTGTTAAAAATATTAGAGGGTCTGACTCCAAAAAGCAATATCTTAACCACTCAGGGAATATATTTTTAAAAGCCCCTTATTATCTCTGGTAATCACTGTCTTGAAAACTACTTTGTCTGATATTATTAAAGTCACAGTAGCTTTCATACACCTCTTGTTTACATATTCTTTCTTTTATCCCATGTATGTTCTTTTACTTGAAAAGTGTCTGTTGTCAATAGCATATAGTTTGTTCTTGTTTCTTTATTCCTTTTGTTTTCCTGATACTCTTTTCCCAATTAAGGAGGTAGTAATCTATAAACAAAACCTCGTTTACATAAGCACTGCTGTGATCTTATACCAAATAGCCCTAGCGGGTGTGTGTGTGTGTGTGAGAGAGAGAGAGAGTGAGTGTGTGTTTGGGCTTTCTGAATTAGATTTTCTTTCGAGATCCACCTACATCTTTTCTTTTGGCCTAAGTAATGGTTGGTCATGTTAACTGTGTAAAATATTAATCTTTTTCTGAAGCTACAAAGAGTTCATGACTACTTATTGTTCTATAAAGTGTCAAATTTGGAAAATGTCTACCTTTTAAAATATTTTCTGGGAGTGTTTAATTACTTCTATGATCTTTGAGAGATCCCTCCCTGTTTTACTTTTATCCAGCTGTCACATATTCTGAGTATGTTTTCCACCAGGAGAACCTGAGAATTTTTTTTTCTCTTAGATTTCGAGTGTAGAAATAAGAGTTTATCCTGCATCCCATTCCAACCTGTTAACATAATTCTATGCAAGTTGCCCCTCTTGTTGTGTTTATTTCCCTTTATCCTTATCCTCAGTCATCTATCCTAACATCTATGCCATGCATTATTATATTTGTATGTATCCTCGTGAAATGTAGTGTGCTTTATATTAAACATTTTAAGTGTACATAAATGGCATTATAGATTAAAACATTTTTTCATGTTGTACCATGTTTTTAAGGTTTATTTATATTGCTGTGTATACCTCTAGTCTACTGCTTCTAACTGTGAAACATTTTTTTCAAATTCAAATTCTCATAAATGCTGTATTTATTTTAGAAATTAGAATTTGGTACAAGGTACTTCTCTGTATTCAACACCATAGCACTTTAGTGCTTTATTAATGGGTGGAAAAATTAAACTTCAGTCCTCCTATTCAAAGAGCCTATTGAGTCAAAGATGGCAAAGATGGAAAGCTTCCACTTTCTTTTGAGTCAGGTCCTAGTAAATGTGAATCTTACACAGAGATTAGTTATAGCTCCTAGCACTAACTCCCTGGAGACAATGTTCTTGGTGTCCCTGACTCTCTTTCATTTAGGCACTCATTTTTGTTAGATGCCTTAGGTTTATTTACATAAAATCATGCTGCACGTCTCCCTGATACTGTGGTTAAAGCTTTTATGGCCTTGCACCAAACCAATAGCCCAGAATAGCTGCATGCCAGGGAGCTATTGTCAGCAAGCTTTGGGCATTAATATGAAGAATCTTGTATATTGTTGAAACTTCTGGTCCAACAGAATGGAAAGTGTGCCAAATAGGAAGCTTTTGGCTACAGGTGACAAAAACCCCAACTCAAACTGGCTTTAACGCTAAGCACATATATTATCTCACTATATTAGCAGAATAACTAAATATTGGCTGCTGCAGAGGCAAACCCTGACTTCTGAGAGGTTGATACAGTAAAAGCTTATTGCTTGGTCTCACAAAGTTTGTCGGGGGTTGGTGACTCTCCTAGGTAGTTAGTGACTCAGATATGTCACTTTATAAGCAACACATGACTTGTAAAGTCACCCCTGCAAGGGAAGAGGACTGGTGGATCACACAGATGGTTTTTAAGGAAACAGGCTGGAAATTGACTTATGTGAATTTTGTCCATGCTCCAGCGCCCATAAATCAGTCATTAGTCATATGACCCCATCCTAACTGCAAAGGGTGCTGAAATATGGAGTCCTCCTGTGAGCTTAGGAAGAGGAAACGTATTGAGCAAGAAGCCACATTCCCATAACAGGAAGTCCAGATATACAGCAGGTTTTAGGGCTGGCTGACTTAGTGACTCAGTGGTGTCATCACGGTCCTGGAGTCTTTCCATCACTCTCCACCCTGCCATCCTCACAATGTCAGTTTTGTCTTCAGGCTGGTTCTCTTCCTGGTTGCAAGGTGGCTGCTGTAGTTCAGCCGTCACAACCACACATGGCAATGGGCTGGGACAGAAAGGGACCATCCTTAGGAGTGAGGGCACTTTTCCCAGAAGCAGCCCAGCACACTTCCTCTGATGGCCAGGACTGCCAGGCCCAAACTAATCTCTGACCACTCAAGATTTATCCCTGGCATTGAGAGACCATCACCCTCTTGGCAGTCATGTGGGGGAAGGGCTGGTTACCCTTTGAACCAAAATGAAGCCCAGCCAATAAGGAAGAGAAGAAAGTAGATGTTGAGTAGGCAACCAGCCGTACCTGCCATAGCCCATCCCTGGGCTCGCTGAGGTTTCATGGTAAAGTTTGTGGTTTTCTTCATGTTCCTGCACCGTTCTCAGTAAGTTGATGCCTAGCATTGCATATTTTTCTCTTGCTATTGTAATGCTGTTTCCATGATAGTTACGTGCGTGTAGGAACATCATTGATTTTTCACTCACCTTTGTTCAGTTTTCTTTTATCTATGTGTCTGTGTAATTGCCTTAAATTCTTTTTTCAAGCAGTATTAGATGTTAATTAGAGACTGAGAAACCCAGAGGTGGAAGGATCTTAAGTGGAACAAGGGATGGGATTAAATAATAAGAAAGCAAAGAATACTATATTTCATTTCTGTGAAAAGAGAGGTTACATCTCCTTGCATGAGGAGAAAGTACGAGTGTGTGCTTTTCTCAAAACTTGCTATAAGGCTGGGTGCAGTGGCTCATGCCTATAATAAGCATTTTGGGTGGCCAAGGCAGGAGGATTTCTTGAGCCCAGGAGTTTGATACCAGCCTGGGAAATCAAGTAAAGCCCTGTATCTACAAAAAATAAAAAATTAGCTGAGTGTGGTGGTGCACAACTGCGGTCCCCGGCTAGCTGGGTAACTGAGGCAGGAGGATTGCTTGAGCCCAGGAGGAGGTCAAGGTTGCAGTGAGCTGTGATCATGCCACTGAACTCCATCCAGCCTGGGTGACAGAGTGAGACTCTGTCTTAAAAAAAAAAAATTGCTATAAGAGAATGCTCTATATATGTGTGTGGTCATGGTGGTGGAGTGTGGGGGTGTACGATCTCTGTAATTGCTGGAATATTACCTAATTTTGAAACTACATGGTTAATAACATCTTTTAAGAATGTCTAAGTGCTTTAGAGACTTCTTTTCCCCCATTCTCCCTGAGAAGAATAGGAGATAGATAGTTGGTTTTCATATGGAAAAATTAAGAAAGAGAAATGAAGCAGTTTAAATTTCCTCACATTATCATAGTACTAAGTAAACTAGAGCAGAGGTCTTTGGGTCAGTACTCATTTGGGAAAATAGATTGAGTGTGGCCAAGGCAACCATTCCTGTAGTGAACTCAGCTCCCTTTTATGTAGTGATGATAAATAGTTGAACAATCCAATACATGCCCCAGTCTCTCTCTCTCTCTCTCTCTCTCTCTCTCTCTCTCCACACACACACACACACACACACAGTGCCAGAAGACATTCCGAGACCATATTTTTTAAGAAGGAAAAGTAGTATGCTTTCAAGTCAGTTATGTTAATTTATTACTTTTTTGAGATGTAGAGTAGCTCCTTTGTATCTGAGTTTGCCTATTACATGAAAAGGCTAGTGGATAATGATACCAGCAATCCTATGTTACAAAGAGCCGCAGATCCCCATGCCAAGTGAACTATACAGCTAGACAAACCTTCTGTTACCGCTTGCACACACTGCCACAGAGGCGAGCAACATGCTGTCTGCCATTAAAGAACTCGGGACCCTTGAAACCCATTTTGGGGAATATATGTAGCAAAGAATCCAATTTTAAAGGGGGCAAAAACTTAGGATATTGGCATATGTTAGACATGCTAATCTGTAGCAGTTTTGTGCAAACCTAAGTATAATTTAATTTCATATAAAGTTTTCCTTTTCATATCCAGATGAAGATTAACATAGTCATTGGCAAGTAATTATATTTATATTTTCAATAAACATCACATTTTACTGAAGTATACAGATCTATGCAAGGGATAGTGGAATAGACAAAGCTCATTTGACTTTTCCAGAAGGAATGCATTTTAACATTGGTGGCTCCTGTGGTTGGGGGGACTTCCAAAGCAGTAACTCTTGTGCTTCCTCAGCATCATCATCATAATTACACCACTATACACAATAATTATACTCCTAGCTGTGATTCTATTCTACAGCAGTTGCTGCTTTCCTAGAAACCTTGGGGAAAATAGAAATGTAAATAGCTCATAGATTTGGCTATGATAAGTTCACACAAAGACAAAATTGCATTTGTCAGTTTAGTTTCCCCAACCATTATTTGTTTCCTGATAACTATATTTAGTCCAAACCTCTTTGTCAAGGACACCACATAGGTTATATTGTCTTCCTCCTTGCATCCAATGAGGCAGTGTATATTGCCAGGTCATTTTTTTTTATGGTGATGCCAAACTTGACAATTTGGCCAAGGGAATGACTGCCATACCTCTTATTGTGAAGGCACATTTCCCTCCTGTAATTAACAAGTAACCCCAGGAGTGATACCTTGAGACAGTGAGAATATTTTGTTTTCCAACAACTTTTACCCAAGAATAGCTATAGACACACACCCTGTAATTATAGACTTGTGGGTCAGTTTTTCTCACCACGTGTTTTAATCCATCAATGTCATTCTTTCTGATGTTTAAATCATTCACAGATTGGCCAGGAACCCTTCAGACCAGCTTCTGTCTTCATCGAATTTGTCCTTGTTTAGCTTTGAGCACTTCTTCTTGGCTTTTTTGGCACAAGATATCTTAGGCTTATCTCGTACTTTCAGTGCTCTGGCTGTGTGTCAGACCTGAAATCAGCCTCTTCTCCAAGGAGCCCTCTTTCCCTTTAGTGGAAAATAATATTTACAAACCAAGAGTTGGGTGTTTGTGTTTTACTGCTACTGGGGTGTTCATTTTTCTAGGCTCTTCAATCGTTGAGTTCATATTGAAACCACCTAATTATTTTCTTTTTAGTTTAAGTTACATTTCTTGAGGTATAGTTTACCTAAACGAAAGTGTACTCATTTGAAGTGCAGAGTTTGCTTCATGGTAGCGAATTCATATACCCTGGTAACTGTCACCCTGTCACCTATGACCTTTTGCAGTCAGCCCTCACCACTTTCAGCCTCTGACCTGCTTTGTGTCACTGTGGATTAGTGTACCTAATCTAGAATTTCATGTAAGTGGAATAATGGTATATGAATAATTTCATGTAAGTGGAATAATAGTATATGAGGCCTTTTCTCTGGCTACTTGTAGTCAGCATAATGTTGTGGAAATTGGTACGTGTTATTATATAAATTATTCATTACTGTCTCTTACTGAATAGCAATCCATTGTATGTATGTTTTGCTTATCTATTTGTTTATCTATTTACAAGTCGATGAACATTTGGACTGTTTCCAGCTTATGGATATTATGAGTGAAGCTGTTTGAACATTCAGGCACAAGGTTTTGTGTGGACACATGTTTTCATTTCTTGGCAGTAAATACCTAGGAAAGGAATTGCTGTGTCATGTTTTTTAACTTTATAGGAAACTACGAATTTTTTTCCCCAAGTAGTTGTTACCATTTTTTACTCCCACCAAGAATGTATATGAGACCCAATTACCCCACATTGTCGTCAACTCTTGGTATTGCCAGTCTTCTCATTTTAGCCATTCTGGTGGGTCAGTAGTGGCTTTAATTTCTGTTTTTTATTTTGTTTAATTTCTAAAATTTTAATTTTACTGTGGTTTTAATTTCCATTTCTGTAATGGGTGATGACACGGAGCATCTTTTTGTGTGATAATTGGTCGTTCATATATCTTGATGAAATGTCCATATCTTTTACCGACTTTTTAAATTGGATTGTCTTTTTTCTTGTGCTATGAAGTTCTATGCATTCTGAATACTAGTGTTTTGTCAGATGTATGTATTAGGATATGTTCTCCCACTCTATGGATTACTTTAAAAATTTTCCTAATAGTATCTTTCAGAGAGTAGAAAATTTTAATTTTGATGAAGTCCAATTTGTAGATTTTTTTAAGGTTCCTATTACTTACGTCCTGTTTAAGGAAGTTTTGCCTACCCTAAGACCTCAAAGATTTTCTCCTATATTTTCTTCTAGAAGTTTATAAACTTAAAAACTTTAGCTTTTGTGTTTGGGTTCATGATCCCATTTTAATTAAATTTTTATGAATTTTGTGAGATATAGGTGTTGTTCTGTTTCTTTTTTAATTTTTTAGTTAATAAAAATGGCATATATTTATGTTGTATAACATGATGATTTGATACATATATACATTGTAGAATACATATTACCTCACATGGTTTTTTTTTGTGATAAGAACACTTAAAAATCTGTCTCAGCAATTTTTAAGTATACAGTATGTTAGCTGTAGTCACCATGATGTACAATAGATCTCTTGAACTTATTCCTTCTAAGTAAAATTTTATGTCCTTTGACCAACAGCCCCCCAAACCCTCCCACCCCTCACTCCCTGTCCAACCTCTGATACCACCATTTTACTTTCTGTTTCTATGAGTTTGACTTTTTAAATTCCATTTATCAGTGAGACCATTGGTATTTGTCTTTCTTAGCCTGGTGAATTTTACTTCGCATAATGTCTTCCCAGTTTTTTCATGTTGTTGCAAATTACAGGATTTCCTTCTTTTCTAAGGCTGAATAGTACCCTATTGTGTGTGTGTGTGTGTGTGTGTGTGTGTGTGTGTGTGTGTGTGTGTATATATCTCCCCGGTTTTCTTAATCCATTCATCTGTTGATAGGCACTTAGGTTGATTTCATACCTTGGCTATTGTGAATAGTGCTGCAGTAAACATGGGCATTCTCTTTGACATACTGATTTCATATCCTTTGAATATATATGTCTAATAGTGGAATTGCTGCATCATTTCATAGCTCTATTTTTAATATTTTGAAGAGCCTCCATACTGTTCTCTACAATGGCTGTGCCAATTTACATTCCCACCAACCATATACAAGGACCCCTCTTTCTCCGCATCTACTTTTTTTTTTTTTAACGTGGATGTCCATTCATTCCAGCCCTGTTTGCTGAAGAGACTGTCCTTTTCCCCCATCGAACTGCCTGGGCATCTTAGCCAGAAATCAACTGACTGTATGTAGGAGGAGCTATTTCTAAATTCTCTAGTCTCTTCCATTTATCTGTATATTTATCCTCACACTAATGCCACATTGTCTTGATTTGTATAGCTTTATAATAAGCAGAGCCCAGTCAAGCCGCTCCTAGACTCACGAATACATATGACCTAAAGCAAGTAACATAATTAAGTGAAGCTGTTCTTGTATAAGCAGTATTACTTTATTTATATTAAAATCTAAAGGGCTAACATTTCAATGTGGTTCATTTATTAATGTTTTGAGTCATGTCCCTTTCTCACATATCTCATGGTTCTTATTATGGTTTATTTCTAATAGTATCTTTATACACAATACTTTTCACACTAAGTATTTAGGAACATTCCCTGTTTTCATGCATAGAAAAAATATTGCCTCCACACATTTTTGAAATGCATGGCCCATTTGATGCTTTTCAGTTTCCCACTTCAAAGAGAGGAATACAGTATCTCCCGTGACAGCATCAGCTGGTTAATGAATGGTGATTGGCATGCATACTCAGCATTGGGACTGCAGTGGGGAATGATGGGGACACTGTGGCAAACGGGGAACGGCTGGCACTGCTGAGAGGGGAACAGCCACTCTACACCATTTTCATAACATCATGTGAAAGGTACACAAATTCACCATTATTTATTTTGTTGCTCAAATTGTTTCAGCTTTGTCCACTAGGAGCTGTTTCAATTGGCTATGTCCCTTCGACACACACCCACCAATGTGGGTTTGTTCAGTTTTTTGTTTGTTATTTGAATACTTCTTTCCTTTCTGGCTCCTCCAGGCTTATCTTGTGTATTTCCCATCCCAGTCCTAGAATCAGCCATTTCTCTAAGAACCCCTGGTTTCTTTCATACGAGAATGGCAGTAGAAAATGCCACAGAGGTAAAGTGTCATTCCCATCACATCATAGCAAGGGTACATACTATCAACACGATTTATCACTGTTGATGTTACCCTTAATCACCTAGCCGAGATGGATGGTGAAATCATTAGGAGGGGGATGCAAGAAAGAGGAAGAAAAGTAGACTTTATGTTAATTTTCAAGCTTGTTCCAAAGGAAAGTTTTAGGTATATTTGATCATATAAATATCGGTTTTCTTGGAAAATCACATGTTTAGGGGCAATAAAATTGGAAAGAATCCTTGCTTCCAAATCACCTGTGTGTTCACATCTTCATCATATTTGCACTGCCCTTTCCTCTGTACTCTGAGTTCATGGGTCCCATTGGATTTGGTGGGTTTCATTTGCTTCTGGCTACCGAAATTGTTAGTTTAAAACACAGGATACAGTGTCACATTTTTTATCGTGACTCCACTTTCTTGAAGTTGCCTATAGCATTTTAAATTTCAGAAGATCAAGAACTTTATTCATTTCCCTTTGGAAAAAATAAAACGAGATTTTAACTAGTGGCATGTCTTCAAGGAAGCTAAAGGCATTTAACTTTCTCTGTTTTGCTCTAAGGGCATTCTGATGGTTGCCTGAATGTGATCTTCTGAGTGTTCCAGTCCCTGGAGCTGGCTGTTAGCCATCTCCCAAGGAGGGTCGAAAAGGACGTAGCAGAAAGCTGCAGAAAGAAAAGTTGGCTAAAGAAACAGGAGCTGCCAGCCAGGGCAACATAGTGAGACCTCAACTCTATAGAAAATGTAAAAAGCTGGCCTGGCATGGCATGCCTGTAATCTTAGCTACTCGGAAGGCTGAGGTGGGAGGATCGCTTGATCCCAGGGGTTGGGGGCTACAGTGAGCACTTCCAGCCTGGGTGACAGAGGAGACCCTGACTCAAAAAAAAAAAATGCTGGTTATTGGGAAGGGTCACCAAACTGGAGTGCATGATAGTCACCTGCCTCCCTCCTTTCCTAGAGAAGACGACAATGTGATGAACAAGCACCACCACCCTGGAATAGTTTAAATGTCATTCAGCCTGGAAGAGTGTGCACATGTACCAAATATATCTTGTGTGTCCTTTGTAGCCATTGGGTCTATGGAAATTACTCTGGCTGTGAGTTTGGTTGATGAGCATTGCTATGCAAGCCCTGTCCATTTAGTTGGAGGTTATTACAGGAGGAATGAACCACAGAATACGACTTTGGCATTGAATAAATGGGAAGAGAGTGCTTTTGGGGGCCAGACCTGTTAGTAATATTGTAACTCTTATACATACATGTGAATTGCTGCCTCTTTATCATAATATCCATTGCTTTATTGCTCTGTTTTAGATTGGAGTTCTCACCAGACACCTGAGGTTGTGCTTGTTATGTAACCGCTATTTCATGTTGAGAAAGTAGCAAAGCTTTTAAATACTGAGAATATTTTAGTTACATGAAGATACTTTTAATAGTCACTGTTATTGTTACATTTTCCACCCTCAGAAAATAACAGGGCTGTTAAGGAATCCTTAAAGAGCATAGATTGAGTGAAAACGACACAGAACAAAGGATAGATCCCACGGGTGAAATGAAGAAGTTCTGTAAATAGCTGTGCCATTTTCCTTTGAAATGTCTGGCACACTCTATATAGTATAGTGGTCGAGGATAGAGGGGCTAATTCTGTGATGAAGCATTCTGCATGGAATTTCAGCAGGGCATAGACGGTGATGGCATCTGGATCTTTCTGAATTTTTAAACTAATTATACGACAAACTTTTTAAAATTTAGCATACCTGGAAACATCAGCTGCCATATCACCTGCATTTAAGTAATCATCGCCTCACCTTTAACATCCAGCCCTCTAGAAAAATAAAGCATGAACAAATGTTAGCTCTGAGCAGCTCTCAGTAATTTGGAGTGTGCTAAGCAAAACCTACATTTTCTAGCATGAAATTGGCACAGGAATGCAAACTTTTGCTTCTTTGATTCATCTGGTTACCTAGAACCCTAAGCCATTCTGTATTCTGTAGACAAAATCCTACATGCCTTTCATGGCCCAGCTTAAATGAAAAGTCTAACGTAAAACATGGTAAATTCCTGTGGTCATATTTAATTGTTCTAGTGGCCCCACAGTTATAGTTTATTATTCTTTTTAGTTCCCTTTAATGGCCATTTCTCTTCCTTTTTTAAAAATGTCTTTTGCCTTCTGTTCATTTATTGCCTGTCTCCCTCTTTGATTGTGAGCGTGTCCCTTGCACAGCACAGACACATACTAATTTCTTGTTACATGTGGGCCCACATTTATTTTTTATATCTATTTGTTTTTTATTCCTTTTTATTGTTATAATTTATTATTATTATTATTATTATTATTATTATTATTTGAGTCAGGGTCTTGCTCCATTGCCCAGGCCAGAGTGCAGTTTTGCAATCACATCTCACTGCAACCTCTACTTCCGGGCTCAAGTGATCCTCCCGCCTCAGCCTCCCAAGTAGCTGGAACTACAGGCACACACCACCCACCACACCTGGCTAATGGGCCCACACATAAATGACTAGTTAGTACTTAAACACTTGCCAAGAGTTGTTTAATACCTGCTGTATACAGGGCACAACCTCATACATTCTTAAGGGAGCACAGAGATGTGAGATGGGGTCCGTCTACCAGTTTTTCACAGATTTGAATATTTAGTGTTCTGGACAAAAGCAGTTTAAGAGCTGAAAAAAATCATAGTCATTTTAAGAAGATTATCTTACCCAAAAACCACAGTACTACTTTTATTGCCTTATATATAAAGCCATTCTGTTAATTTTTTAAAAGTATGTATTAGGTTTAACTTGGTTTCTCTGTGTTTGCCATGTTTAACATCTAAGGCCAAATATGTGAAATATTTTTATTTTCTGAGGATGTCGGGGAAGAGGACCCTGAAGCTGGAGTGAGTTGGGGAGGTAGGGGGACTCTATTTTATGAAAATTTTAGTAAATTACCTGGGGTTTTGTCCCACCTATGGGGAAGACCTAGGATACAAAAGCATTAAATGTTAATATTGACTCAAGAATTAAATCATCAAAATATTGCTGAGAGAAATTAAAGACCTAAATAAATGTAGAGAGATCATGTTTATGGGTTATAAAACTCAATATTGTTAAGATGTCACCAAATTAATATATAGATTCAATGCAATCTGTATCAGAATTTGCTGATTTCACTGATTCTGAAATTCATGTGGAAATGAAAAGGATCTATAACAGTCAAAACAGCTTTGAAAATGAAGGATAAAGTTGGAGGACTAATACTGCCTGATTATGAGACTTATTATAAGGCTATGGTAAATCAAGATATTGTGGCATTGGTATTAAGATCACTGAAGAGACCAATGGACCAGATTAGAGCATCCAGAAATAAACCCATACATATATGCATAGCTGACTTTTGAAAAAGTTGTAATGGCAGCTCAGTTGTTCCAGGACAATTAGATATAGTTGGAACAATTAGTTATCCATATACAAAAAAAGAAAAGAACTTCAGTTCCTCATACCATATATAAAAATTAACTGAAAATTGATCATAGTCTAAATATATGACCTAAAACTATAATACTTTTAGAAAGAGGAGAAAACCCTTGTAACCTTGAATTAGGCAAAAATATATTTTTATATATATATAGTTATATATATATATATATATATGTATATGTATACACACTCACAAGCAATTCTCATGCCTCACCCTCCTGAGCAGCTGTGATTACAGGTGTTCACCACCATGCCCGGCTGATTTTTGTATTTTTAGTAGAAACGGGGTTTCACCATGTTGGCCAGGCTGGTCCCGAACTCCTGACCTCAAATGACTTGCCCTCCTCTACCTCCCAAAGTGTGCTGGAATTACAGGCATGAGCCACCGTGCACAGCCACAAAAATATTTTAAGTAAAACATCAAAAGCATGATCCATAAAATAACAAATAAATGAATTGGACTTCATCAAGACTAAAACTTCTGTTTTTCAAAAAGATGAGCCACGAGTGGGAGAAAATATTTATAAATCACATAAAAGATTTGTATGCAGAATATATAAATAACTCTCAAAAGTCAGTAGTAAGAAAACCCTTTTTTTTTTTTTTTTGAATGGGTAAAAGATTTGAACTGACTTTTTGCCGAAGAAGAGATACAGGTGGCAGTAAGCACACTAGTCATTAAAATAATGCAAATTAAAACCATAATGGGATACCACTATTAGTAGTACCTATTAGAATTACTGAAATTGAAGACTGACCATTGCAAGTGTTGGTGAGGATGTGGAGGAACTAGATATCTCTTACACTGCTGATGAGAATGTAAAATGGCAGAAGCACTTTGGAAAATAATCTGGCAGTTTCTGAAAAAGGTAAATGTATACCTAGTGCGTGATCCAACCATTCCACTCCTAGGTATTTATCTTCAAAAAAGAGAAAGAAAATCACACAGACTTGTAAACACGTATTTAGTTTGTAGCAGCTTCATCTGTCATAGCCAAAAGCTTGAAACAACTCAAATGTCCCTCAGCAGGTGAATGTGTAAACTGTGGTATGAGCTACACAATGGAATACCATCCAGCAAAATAAAGGAGTGAACTGTTAATGTACATTACAAGTAGATGAATGTCTTTATTACTATGCCAAATGAAAGAAGTTATATTTACACACACACACACACACACACATTCACATACACCCCACATGCTGAATGATTACATTCATACAAGATTCTAGAGGATGCAAACTAATGTATAGTTACAGAAAGGAGATCGGGGTTTCCTGGCGATGGGTGATATAAAAAGGGACTGGAGAAATGGATTTAAAAAGGGCACAAGGAAATTTCTGGGGGTGCTGAGTATGTTAATTCTGTTTATTGTGGTGATGGCTTCATGGCTATATACATATGTCAAAATGTGTCTAATTTTAGACTTTAAAAAACGCATTTTATTCTATGTTAGTATTTCAGGAATCCCAGGACCGTAGCACTCAGCATATAGTCGTTCTTGGGGCTAAGACTTATTACAGTGACATAGAAGGATACACAGGTGGATCTGTAAGGGAAAACGACATCAGGCAGGGTCCGGAGGAATCCATGTGTGGGTTTTCTGTGTTCCCCGCCTCCCTCTGAGATCACACAGAGCACACCACCTCTCCAGTAGTGAAAATGTACTCACAGGCATACAATGATTATACCCAGGAAAACCCACTTAAGAGTTCAGGGTTTTGTTGGGGGGTTGTCACATAGGCACTCCTTGCCCACCAAAATTTCATATTCCTGAAAGGAAAGCAGTTGTTCAGTGGCCCAGACAGATAAAATAACCTTACAAGTGTAGGAAATGTTTCAAAAGCTGCATTCCCGGACACCAGCCAAGAGTGAGCCTTGCAAGCAGACCTTTCTAAAGGTAACAGTCTCAGGCTTGTTAACACTTTTCTGTCACTTGTACCTCAGCTTGTTTTATAAAAAAATCACTGTAAAAGTTAGTATGGGTTACCACAAGACAGTCGCAGTTCATTTATTGAATAAATGATAAAGACTATAAAAAACAGTAACTTTAGATTTGAGGCAGACCAATGCAGCGAGACCCTCATTACCTGGAATGCTTCATACCCTTAAATCCCCTCTTTGGAATTAGCCACGAGTGATGGTGGGTGCCTGCAATCCCAGCTACTCAGGAGGCTGAGGCAGGAGAATTGCTTGAACCCGGGAGGCAGAGGTTATAGTGGGCTGAGATCGCACCAACGCACTCCAGCCTGCGCGACAGAGTGAGACTCTGACTCCAAAAAAAAAAAAAAAGATACCCTTTTTGGAACAAGGTAGGATAATAATAAGTAAAACCAGGAAGCTTGGTTAATGGGAGCTTCTAATTATTTTTACTCTTTAATAATATGACTTTCATTTCTATTGTATTTGAAAATCTTTCCCAAGTATATCATTTTTTTCCTTTCATAAAAATTCCTTGGTTGATGATCATTATTTAACCCCTGGTTAACTGATCATGACCCAGTTCAGTTCTATAGCAAATAAAAGGTAAAGCACTGCTGTTGAAATTATAATTACCTCAACAAGACCACCTCATGCAGTTGTGCAGGTTATACCTCGTCCAAGGCACACCCAGCAGTGAGGGTACGTGGAGTTTAAGTCCAGCTGGTACTTTGCCAAGCTATGGGTTCCAGCAGTGGGTGTGTCTGCCCAAGAAAGGGGCACCTTTTTCTAGTTTATGCTAAGATGCTTTTTGAGCTGTTCAACAAGAGCCCTGGAAAAAGGTGGTGGTAGCGATTTTCTCCTACAGTGCTGCCTAATATCAGCAAGATTTCTTGTGGGCATCTCTTTCCCCTTAAAGAAATCTAGCTAGTAACTTTCAGCTGAGCATCATGTTTAACCAGGATTCCACTATGTTTAACAAGGACAAGCGATTCCAGCAGTCTCTATTTTGGCCCAATTGCCCTTGAAAGGCAGGCAGATTTTCAGGCTGCGTGTTTCTTTTTTATCACTCTGGAAGAAGCCAGGTTCAGTTCTGTATCTGAATCCCCTTATTAATGTCCCCAGCCAAGATTTCTGTGTATAGCAATAGAAAAGTCAGAGAAAGGACGCCCCTGTGGCTCCTCTGAGTGACATTTTTGTTCTTTCTGAGTAATGAAGTTTCCTAAAGGGGGATTAAACTTTCTCACCTTGGAAGAGAGAAGTATTGTTTCAAGATTCAACTTTGAAACAAATAGGAAAATATCTGATAGTTGCAACTTAGCTTCCAATCAGTGATGTCCAGATATTGACACCCATTTTATTTCTCCTAAACCTTAAGCCACCAGCCCAATTCATGACCGAGTAGAGATCATGGCACAGCAGCCAGCCTAACAGAGGGGGGCGATACTCTAGCAGCAGAAGGATTCTGTTTGGAAACCTTTAACTTTTGAAATTTTACACTATCGGGGGAACCCGCCCCCGATAGTTAACATGGGTTCTTTTCTATTTCCCTAAGCATCTCCACTGGTTTGAGAAATAAAGGGAAAGAGTACAAAAGAGAGAAATTTTAAAGCTGGGTGTCTGGGGGAGACATCACATGTCGGCAGGTTCCATGACGCTCTCTGAGCCGTAAAACCAGCAAGTTTTTATTAGCAATTTTCAAAAGGGGAGGGAGTGCACGAATAGGGTGTGGGTCACAGAGATCACATACTTCACAAGGTAATAAAATATCACAAAGCAAGTGGAGGCAGGGCGAGATCACAGGACCACCGGATGAGGTGAAATTAAAATTGCTAATGAAGTTTCGGGCACATATTGTCATTGATAACATCTTGTCAGGAGACAGGGTTTGAGAGCAGACAACCTGTCTGACCGAAATTTATTAGGCAGGAATTTCCTTATCCTAATAAGCCTGGGAGCGCTACAGGAGACCGGGGCTTATTTCATCCTTTCGGCTTCGACCATAAAAGACGGCCGCCTCCAAGGGGGCTGTTCACAGACCTACCCTCAGGGCGCATTCTCTTTCTCAGGGATGTTCCTTGCTGAGAAAAGAATTCAGCAATAGTTCTCCTATTTGCTTTTGAAAGAAGAGAAATATGGCTCTGTTCCATCTGGCTCACCGGCAGTCAGAGTTTAAAGTCTTATCTCCCTTGCTCCCTGAACATTGCTGTTATCCTGTTCTTTTTTCAAGGTGCCCAGATTTTGTTGTTCAAACACACATGCTCTACAAACAATTTGTGCAGTTAACACAATCATCACAGGGTCCTGAGGCGACATACATCCTCCTCAGCTTACCAAGATGATGGGATTAAGAGATTAAAGACAGGCATAGGAAATCACAAGGGTATTGATTGGGGAAGTGATAAGTGTCTATGAAATCTTCACAATTTATGTTCAGAGATTGCAGTAAAGACAGGCGTAAGAAATTATAAAAGTATTAATTTGGGGAACTAATAAATGTCCATGAAATCTTCACAATTTATGTTCTTCTGCCGCGGCTTCAGCCGGTCCCTCCGTTCGGGGTCCCTGACTTCCCGCAACATTACACCACCACCAGCCCCCCTTCTTGTATGTAGATCACATTCATTTCCTCCCTCTTTTTCCTGAGGAAACTTAAAACACACGTCTTTTCCCTTTTTATAGATGCGAACCACTCGTAAGGTCTCCGTCTGGCCTGTGGGCCTGGTTGGTGGGCGGCGCTACGAACGTCCGCTGGTGGAAAATGGCAAAGTTGTTGGCTGGTACACCGGCTGGAGAGCAGACAGGCCTTTTGCCATCGACATGGCAGGTGAGCAGTGTGGGTGACGACATTCGTTCCTGCCGGACTGTTCTTATGCTCTTGTTTATAATGATGCACTGAATGAAGGAAGCTTTAAAAGACAAATTTGGATAAAACCCTACATCATATCATATTCAGGAGATGAAATATTTAAACCTTCAAAATAGGCTCTTTGGTTAGATCAAGTGGAAATTGATTTGGAGGGTGATTAGAAAATGCCCATTCTGTTCCATTTTGTCACCTGTCTGTGCCCTTATCCCACAAGCATCTACGTGGCAGCTACTGGGTTGGCCATTGGGGATTCGGTGGTGAGAGCTATACCCGGGCTCCTGCTTTCCAGGGCTCTGTCAGCTGGAACCTTTTGGCTCCCTTCTCTAGAAGATCTGTATATTAAAATATATCATGTTTATTGATAAATTTAATAATGATATAAAAATTGACAAGTCATTTTAATGCTTATTGGTAAGTTTAGTGCTTTATTGATATATTTAATACTAAAATATAAACTTGGATTTCTGGTATTTCAAGAATTTATTGAGTATAACTGTCTTAAAGTTTTTATTCCCTGAACAACCAACTGAATTGAATTAGCCCTGCAGTAGACCACACGTTCTAAAATGCTACTTTATCATAAAACAACTTATTTTCTATGGGTTATAGAAAATGATACCTGTGATTACTGTGGAAGGATGGAGTTTGAAACATGAGGCTCAGAGGCAAAAAAAAAAAAAAAGGAATTGGTGACATCTATACTCTAAAAATGAAGGCAGAAAGCCTTCAAAATTGATCTCATCAATCTTGAGCTCCGAAGCACAGCTCGGTCGGGCTGCCAGCCTGTGCTTGCCCCATCTTCTGTGCATATTTCCCAGCCGTAGTCAAGATCTCCGCGTTCAGAATTCTGATGGAATGGAGGCTGTCTCCTGAACTGGATTCATCACTTTTATTCTGACAATACTACAAATCTGAGGGAGCCAGAGGACAAAGAATACCAGGAGTCATCTGAGGGGCAAAGCGTTCATGGACGGCTGTGTGGTGGGTCTTGTCACATAGCATCGTGGGATAAGACAAACAGGAGATTTTTACTCAACATTTAACACACATCTCCAGAGCACCAGCCCTCCGCCAGGCCATCTCTCAGGGCCCTGACCTCTCCTTCCCTCTTTTACTCCAGCTGTTTGCTTTGGTCTTCAGTTCTTGCAGCTCCAGAACTGAGCTGGCCTCTCAGCCTAGGTCTCCACCTGGAGGCGGAAGGAGAGGCAGCAGAGCCATCTAGGACGGTCTCGAGGACTCCAGAAAGAGGCCTGCCCTTGACCCGCTCAGAATCCATGGCCCTGAAAACATGGGGCATAGAGTATCTTTTGAAAATCAGGCTTCTTGCTGACCAGAAGTGTACCTATGAGCAGAAAATGTAGACCTTAGGGAAAGTCCTTCAGCTTATCTGGGACGTAGTTTTCTTGTGTAAAGTGAGGCAGTTGCCGGAGATGACCACCAGGGCCCTCCAGTGCAGCCCTCCTTTCCTGGCCTCCCACCATGGGACTCTCAAGTCAGAACCCAAGCTTGGGCTTCTCAGTGAGGACTGTGACTGCTCAAGCAGCTGCAGACAGACTTTTGCTCCTGATTCTCCCAGAGCCTTGTTTCAACACAGACTTCCCAGACACGTCTCCTTAACATGTGGGATGTCTGCCCATTTCCTTGCATGGATCATGCAAGGTGACAGCAACTTGGGTTGCTCTTCCTGGATTTTAATGTAGGAACTTTAGATGATCAGGTATCCAATAGACTTGTTGAATATTTGCATTGGTTCCCCCAGAATTTGGGTCACATAGATATTTCTAAAATTAAAGATGCATGTGTTTGTGCATTAGGGTTGGCTTAGCTAGGACTGCCAAATTCTGTGGGAATTCTTGTTTCCATGACAAGACCGATGTTTGGATTTTTCTAAGCATTTCAGTATATTTTCAAAGCATATTAAAAACATACTCATCATAATAAAATATGAATTATTTCCTTGTTCTATATTAATTATTTTTAAAATAGGAATAAAGTGTCTCTAAGGAGACAACTCTTGTCACACTAAATAATTTTTTTCACTTTGCACATGAACTTGCTTTGCATCTTATTTTTCAGTAAATTATTGATATTTTTGGAAGTATTTTTATTATTATTATTATACTTTAAGTTCTAGGGTACATGTGCATAACATGCAGGTTTGTTACATATGTATACTTGTGCCATGTTGGTGTGCTGCACCCATCAACTTGTCAGCACCCATCAACTCGTCATTTACATCAGCTATATCTCCCATTGCAATCCCTCCCCCCTTGGAAGTCTTTAAGTGATTTGGTTGATAGGATAATGATTCTGATTTTGAGGCAGTTTGTTCTAATTCTAACTTGAAAATTTGTGGTTTTGTTTAGATTCCACATACAATTCATTTATTCTCTGGGAAGAAGGAAAAGACCTTTTAGGGCTTCATGTTCAATTGGTGCTTCCAAGTTATATGTACACACACACACACACACACACACACATACACACAATCTCTAGAAGCGGAGAAAGAGGTGGGGGACCCACATCCCTGCTGTGGCCAGGACAGTCTCAGGAGCTCACTTTGAAAATGCTCTGTGATAGTCAAGTGCGAGCACCATATTGGAGCCTGGGTGTGTCTTGCATTTGCAAAGTGGATTAAGAGCCCAAATGGAACATTTGTGGGTTTGAGCACGTTCTGTAGAAGCCCCTCAGAGCCTGTCCTATTTGTATTTCTGTGAGGTCATCACATAGCTCATCACTGGAAATTCACTTGAGTATCAAACATTGAAACTGTGATGTTTCGTGTCATTCTAGTAGTTCTTACACTGTCATTTTATTGCCATGTTGAACTTGCCTGATACTGAAATTTTGCTCTCAGGTGACATGAAACATTGTTCTGGAAATAATTTTATGTTTACAACCATACTGGTAGAATTAAGATGATTTCTGTTCCATTGGAGGATTTTTTAAAAAATAATGATTACTACTTAAAAGAATTCATATGCCTGCCCACGAGATGGAAGGAAAACACTGGAGGCAGCCCCACTGGTGGTGTGCAGTGGGCTTCAAAGCTGACCAGTGGCCACAGAGCTCTGTCAAGCCAGTGAGACCCTGGGAGGTTTGACTGTTCTGTGCCTCAGAATTCAGTTCCTCCACCTCCGGAATCTGAGGACTGGCTACCAGTGAGGAAGTCCACACAAAGTTTTTAGCTCTGTTTTGAAGTTCATTTCAAGTGACAGACTCCCTTGAGCCACTTCCAGGAGGTGTCAGTAAGAACCACTGCCTGAAAGAACTGAGCGTACAGCAGTCTTCACCCTCACCAGGACGGGTAGGATTGTTCAAGTTCAGAACTTAAAACAGATACTTATTAGGAATTTTCAACATTGGCATGTTCCTTATGATTAACTCTAGGACGTGGCAGGTGGGACACGGTGCTCCATTAAGGACAGTATACGCAGTTCCCAGTTGAGTTGCTGGCACACAGTAGGTACTTTATTCTGCTAAAAACACAGCTAGGTGTACTGCAATTAGATTCTGACGCCACCTGGAGTTGGTGCAGACCCCACAGGTTAGAGGGCACAGTCTCCAACAAGACTGCCCTTACTTCCCATGCCCCGCATGTGCTGGAGAGCCCCAGGCCACCTGCACTTCTGACCAACTGACTGCGTTGCATGTTCCCCACGATTCCCTCAGGTTTGCTAATTTGCTAGAATGACTCACAGAACTCAGAAGAGTGCTCTAATTACAAAAATTATCATTGTAATCAGTGTTATAAAGCATACAAATCAGGACCAACCAAACGAAGTGACAGACCAGCAGGGCCAGGCGGAAGGAGCAGGCTGGGAGCATGCAGGTCTTCTGTGCCTTTCCCTCATACAGGCGAAGTCTAGGAAGGCGTAGTTTTCTGGCCTGGAGTCCTGTGGCCAGGGTGTGTCAAAGCCCTGGGTATGGATGCGCTCTCACAGGGAGACTCTGTGGCCGCCTCGGATTGCATCCTGGGGGCAGGCATTTAAAGTGACTGCAGGGGAGGAGCCAGGAGAAGAGACAAGGCCCAGCAAGAGGGTGTTAGGGTGGACAGTTGGCGAGGTTGCTGGAGAGAAGGGGTAGACGAATGATGAATTCCGCTCTTGGATGTGGGAAGAGGAGGACCCTTGGTGAGTATGGGAGAAAGCTGGAAGCAGAATGATCTGAGCAAAGTTAGATTTCTGGCTGGGTGTGGTGGCTCACGCCTGTAATCCCAGCACTTTGGGAGGCTGAGGCAGGAGGATCACCTGAGGTCAGGAGTTCAAGACCAGTCTGGCCAACATGGCGAAACCCCGTCTCTACTAAAAATACAAAAATTAGCTGGG
Organism: Macaca mulatta; assembly: GCF_049350105.2. Taxonomy (NCBI): domain Eukaryota; kingdom Metazoa; phylum Chordata; class Mammalia; order Primates; family Cercopithecidae; genus Macaca; species Macaca mulatta. The sequence goes on from NC_133409.1 coordinate 114,691,764, forward strand.
CGTGGTGGCAGGTGCCTATAATCCCAGCTACTCAGGAGGCTGAGGAATGAGTATCACTTGAACCCAGGAGGTGGAGGTGGAGGTTGCAATGAGCCGCAACCAGGAGGTAGAGGTTAAGATTATATCTCTGCACTCCAGCTTGGGTGACAGAGGGAGACTGTTTAAAAAAAAAAAAAGTTAGATTTCTGATGGAGCAGAGTGGGAGAGATTTGATCTGGAAAAGGTTTGGGAAGGTTCTGTCTTGGCAGGACAGGGATTTGAGAGGATGTTGTGAAGATGAGTGGTCAGGAGGTGTGGGTTAGGAAGAGGAAGGGTACAGTGACCACTGAGGTCCCCTCCAACTCAAGGGTTGTGTGATTTTGACAAGTTCTGATTCTAAGGACGGAGGTTGTGTGAGGCGGTGCACCTGGTTATACTTGTCTTCTGTCAGCAGCCACCTCCTCCTCGCCCATGGCCTATCACCAGCTTTCCAGCGGGTGGTAGTTTCTATTCAGTGGAGGCTTAACAGGCCCTGACCTTTGCAGCGAGTGGGTGGAGAGTGGGGAGGGGAGCATGACTAGGAGGCAGGAGGGCCAGGAGACAACTCTTTCAAGAAACGCAGCAGCAAATGAGTAGGAAAGAGAGATGGTGGCAGTTTCAAGGGGTAGAACAGCTTTTTCTTCTTTCTTTAATGATGGATGGGGAGAAATGGAAGTTTGAAGAAGTGTTAAGTGTTGAAAGTCCCAAAGGGGAGGAAACAAGGGAAGATCAGGACCTTAGATGAACAGGTTGACCTAGATAGAGTCACCTCTGACTCCCAGAAAAAAGGTGAGATAAGTAAGGAAGCCAAGGGCTGGGAAGGCGGAGCGGCCAGTTGCTGGAATTGACCATCCGCCAAATGTTAATAGAGGGAGATGTGGCATTTGACTGAATTCCACACACACGGAACATAGCAGCCCCTCACCCCAAGGAGTTTTGTATCTAGCAGAGAGAGAACGGCTACAAGAGCAGGCAGATGTATCATGGGATCAAAAATGAGTACAAGTGGAATGTTTGGAGGTTCCATTTGAAGAGAAAACCACAGCCACTGGGGGAGTTTGGGGAAAGGCCTCGGGAAAGGGCAGCATGTGAGAGACGCCTTTGGTGCCAGGCCCAGGCCAGGGCAGGGAGGGATCATAGGCAGCGTGTGTGTTTGGAACAAGTTGTCCCAGGGCGTGTGTAGCTCTTGGGAAGGGCAAGCTGGGGTCAGATGGTGAGGACTGATTGCTAAGAAGAGAGTTTTTCTTCATTTCTGTGGACATTGGAGAGTCTGAAAGTTTTCCAGTAGGGAACTGATGTGATTAGTAATATAGTTTGAGAATGACATGTTGGCAGGTGCGGGATGAATGGGGGAGGAGGGCTGGGCCTGGAGGCTCAGGCAGCCATCTGGGTAATGAGCCCGTAGGGGGCTGGGAGGTGAGAGGAGGTCTGAAATCCCATAGCTATTAGGGACTTATAAAATGTTAACAGCCTTTTCAGATTATACTCATAAATCAGCAGACACTTAGATCTTTTTAACACCTTTTGCTGTTGTATGGTATGGTGATAAATGAGGTATTAAATTTAAGTTTGGTTCGTTTTAATTGGTGTAATTTGTATTATCCTTTGAGTTGTAATTTATGTGCAGAAAATACAGTGATGTTGGGTAGTTAAAACATTCTGTTAACCAGAACAGCGGTTGTGTAAAACTAGGAGTCTGCATATTAGGAAAAAAAAAAATCACATCACCTGACTAAAGTTTTCGAGCTCAGGATTCACCGTGGGTGTGTTGTCCCGGTGGAGGGTGCGGAGGCTGGAAGTGAGGAAGACAGTGATCATGCCTGCCTGGGCCTCCTGCGTCCACACCTGCCCTCTCCTGTGTCCACTCCATCCACTTCACCACGAAGCAGGAGGAATCTTTCAGGAATGCAAACCAGGTTCTTGGCAGTCCCTTGCTCACAGCTCTTCAGGGGCTACTGGTGCTCTTGGAATAAACAATTCTTTGTCACTGTCACCTGCCATGTCCTGCCCAACCCACCCCTGCCCACCTTACTATCCTTGTTCCCCTCTACTTAGTCTTTGCGGGCAGAGATCACTTCCTCCAGCACATCCTACCCTTCCCTTTGGGGCCTTCACTGAGGCCATGGCCTGGAAATGCCCCTTCCTCATTCAGCTCTACTCATCCTTCAAATCTCAGCTTAAAGGCCGCCTTCTCGGAGAAGCTTTTGCTGACGCTTCAATTAAGATAGCTCCTCCTGCATTATAATGTGCTGTTCTCTCAGCCTCCAATACCTCTGCACCTTGCCACAGTGGTTGTACATCTCTCACTGTAATTATTGAGGCTCTGCCACCCCCACTCCCAGAATGCATCCTTCCTGTAGGCAGAAGCTGGACCATCCTGCCCTCCACTCCTTGCCCAATCCCAGTCCCAGGTTTCCCACAGCCCCGGCCTGCGAGTGGGGCTGAGTGACTGCACTATCCCAGAGCAGGTGTCCCCACTGCAGGTTTACCAGGCAAACCTTTAAAAAGTATTATAAATGATGACTGTGAAACGGGAGGGGGCCGAGGGATCACTCTGGGCAGGTTGCTGGAGCCTGCTTTCTGTGGGCTCTGTGCATGGGAATGACAGTTATTCTGGGTCTCCTTCATCTCAATGGTTGTCAACAAGGAATTTTGCCTGGGTTAATTTACTTGGCAGACCTTTTCTTGGTAGACAATGCTGTGATCAACTTCAGCCCAGCCCGGATCAGACGATGATTAAAGCCAAATGAGCAGTCAAAATTAATGACGTTTTACTTTGCTTCATGAATATAAATACTGCAAGAAAATGGAGGGAATTACCTTCTTGCCACTTTGGAGTCATTCGTGATTTAAGGGGTGCTGTTTTTCACACGTGAATGTTTTCTATGAGAACTATAAAGTTACTGAATGTTCTCAGTAGAGTGGCTTATGTGTCATGTGTTGCCTTTTAGTGCAGGATCTGGGGACCAGCTTGGGACTTTTTCCTTGGGTTGGTACAGTGTGATTGTCACCAGGAGAGGCCTGCGGCTGCCAGGGGGTGGTAATTCTGTCCCAACAACTTATAGAACCACAGGGACAGGTGGCAGAGTGTTGGGGCAATAGGCAGCCTGCTGCTCAGTTTTTAAGCTGTTTCTAGAACATGGTGTGGTCTAGAGACTTGCAGGGATTTGATGCCCACAGTACCTTGTCTGGTCCTGTCTGCATGTGCTGTGGCCACGGCTGTGCTGGGTAGAGGTGGGTGTGTGGGGCAAGGAGCACCTGTGCATCTGTGTGCTGACGCTCAGGGTGCTTGCTCTGGAGCAGCTGGCAATGGGGTCAGGTGGGATGGACGTGGAGAGGGAGGGCTCTGCAGAGGCCTTTCAGGGCTGAAGGGGAAGTGGGGAGAGGGGTTTCCAGGCCTCTGCCCACCTCAATTCTAGCAGCACTGCATTTGCATATTGGAGATCCCCTCACGATTTCAGTGGAATAAAACATTCATTCCAGGACTGAAAATATTGAAAACCTGAAGTTTTCCTTTATATCGGGATGTGCAGCGGACTCAATAATTATATATTGGTTCCTGGGCATTTACCAGGCATCAGGCATTCAGAGGCATTCTGCGTTCTCTCTTCATTCATCCTCACTCAGCTGTGCAAAGGATATACTAGTTTATTATCCCCACTTACATATAAGCAGCCCACGGCCTAGGCATGCTAAGTGAGTTGTCTGGGATTCAGAGTCAGTTCAGTGTGTCTACAGAAATGGCCTCCAACTCACCCACCTACCGCCAAGTCACTGAGTTCTTGGTCTCTGAGCCTGCAGAACAGTTTCTTGGTTTCTTCGTCTGCAGAACAGGGAAAATGAAATTTTTCACAAAATCAGACATCACATGCAAAGCAGCCAGGAGTAGACCATTGTAGACACTTGGTGAATGTCACTCTTCACCAAGAAACAAGACTGCCTTTGGGTTCAGCTGGCTCATACATTTATTTGGATGTAGTAGGTCAGTGTCTTGTTTGATTACCACAGTGGTGAGGTCCATGCAGGTAGCTATAGGGTGGGAGAATCAGTCACCCTCGGGTCCTGCTCTGACACATACAGGCTGTGCAGCCTGAAGATCTAGGGGAATATCTGTTTCTTCCTAATACCTGTAGATTAGGGATCATAGCAGCAGCTTTCTGGGTTGTGTTGAGGTTGAAGTAAGATGAATACATACAGAAGTTCCTGCTGTTCTGTGAATATTTGAATCTGCACCCGCGTGTAGCTATGTGAGATCATTCTTAACGGCAGTACTTAAGAACATATAAATTCCACTGTGGGCTCATGATGAACTTCACTTCTCTTCTGGCTGGTGGACCTGTGCTCATTATCATTCGATGAATTGGCTCAGCGTGCAGGATGGCATGCTGAGATAAACGCTAGCCCTTACTTTAGACTAAATACCCCCAAAAGAGAGTGATCAACAGGAGAAAATCAAAGCCAAAAAGGATCATTAAAGAGTCGTTTAGGAGCAGATATGTGTTCATTGTTAAAATTTCCCAGCTGAAAAACTAAACAAACAGCACTTGAGCTTTCAGAAGAAAATGCCATTTGTAACATTGAGATTTGCGAGGCATTTGGTGCCATGTGAGTGCCGCTTGCCCCGTAGGTGAGTGAGTCTGTGTAGACCACGAGACAGGTATTCAATATGCAAATTCCTCGTGGCACATGGGGAAGGTTTAAAAGAATGATTCTCATGCTTTCTAATCAAGTCACAAGGGGGCAAATGTCCTTTTTCACCACCTCGACTTTCCTAAGAGTCCCTAGGAGAGCATCTGTAGGTAATAGTTTTCATCTAGAATCTATCAGAGAGGTATTATTTATTTTACTCATGTAAATAATCAGGATTAAGGGTTGTTGCCCTGCACTGCTAACAGGGGGGCCGGCGTGCAGACCACTTCTCTCTTTGGCATGCAGGTTGTTTGCTGTGACTACCACACATGTTTCTGCACCGGCTTCAGAAGTTAAGGCTTGCAGGCATTCTTCCTGGGCTCCCTAAGCAGCTGTAATCACCCTGACCCCAAACACTCTGAGCATCAGTTCACCTCAATTGTAAATCCCTCAGGCCAACTGCCGTGGTCAGTCGGCATTGCCCTAAGCTGATGGGCCTGATTAAACCAAGTGTGGCACACACTGCCCTCCATCTAGGATGTAGAATGTCACTTTTCTTCTCACGTTTGCCTAGCTAATATCCAGTCACTCTTCCAGACTCACTGATGAGGCAGGAATCGCTTTTTCTGGAAAGTTTTTCCTGATTTTCCATCACGTGGATGCCCCTTTCCACCTTTTCCCCTAGACTCCTGGGCTTATGCATTTATGAATTTTTCCACGAGGTGGCGCTCATGTCAGTGTCCTCCCCGCCCCCGGCCGCCTTGCTAGCCCGGGAGTACACTAGGAGGGCGCTCCTGTCTCCCATCTCCGGGCAGGGCACAGTCCCTGATGGTAATAGCTTGAACAAATGTTTGCTGAGTTTATGAATTTTAACATGTTTTCTAGTGTAAGGATTATCAAAATTAAGACTTAAACCTTCTCGCTTCTGAGACAACATTGCCATTATTTAATGGTGGAGGCGTAAAGGGGATGCCGAGTTGTACTCCAGAGCTCTCTGAGGAGGGTCTAATTTAGCGGGTCTCCCCATGGCTTCGCATCAGAACGGCAAGGGGCTTTGAAAAAACACCCACACCTGGGCTCCAGCTGGGAGCAAAGAGAACATATATTCTCTGAGGGTGAGGCCTGGTATTTGTGTGGTTGCGGGTCTTTTTTTTTTTTTTTTTTTTTTTTTTTTTTTTTTTTTTTGAGTCTTGAGGTGATTCTGAAGTGCACCCAGGAGTAAGAGCAGCCGGCGAAAGTGATCAGAAGCAACTCCTGTTTCCTTCCTATGTCTCGTTATCGTCCCTCAGTGGTCACAGTCCTTTCCCAGGCCACCCCCTGCATCCACCTCAGGTAGGATAACCTCATGACAGAGTTTGGGAATGCTCAATAGAGTCACTTCCATAGAAAATACTTCTTCCATTGCTCAAGCAAGAAGAGAATTTAAGCATAGGACAGGAATCTTTTAATCATAATACGGACACCAGCAACAATATAAATAAAAAGATTGCCCGTATTCATTGGGAATGCAAGTTTAATCTGTTTTTATTTGTGGTGAAATATACATAAAATTTACCATTTTAACCATTTTGAAGTGGACAGTTCAGTGGTATTGATTTCATTCACATTGTTGTGCAACCATAACCACTGTCCAAACTGTCCAACTCTACACCTTTTTCATCATTGAACCAAAATTCTATGCTCACTGAACAATAGCTCCTGACTCGCCCCGCCCCTCAGCCCCTGGTTGTCACAATTCTACTTTCTGTCTCTGAATTAGACTATTCTGGGTACCTCATATAAATGGAATCATATTTGTCCTTTTTTTGCTTATTGAGCATAATATCTTTAAGGTTCATTCGTATTATGTATCAGAATTTCATTCCTTTTTAAGGCTACTAATATTCCATTGTTACGTACAGACCACAATTCGTTTATCCATTCACACAACCATGGACGTTTGGCTTGTTTCCACTTTTGGCCACTGTGAATAATATTGCTATAAACACTGGTGCACAGATATCTGTTCGAGTCCCTGCTTTAGATTCTTCTGGATGTCCAGAAGTAGAACTGTTGGATCACAGGTAATTTTTTGTTTAAAGTTTTTGAAGAATCACCATACTATTTTCTCCAGCAGCTGCATCACTTTACACTCTCCGCAGCAATGCAGGAGGGTTCCAGATTCTCCATATCCTCACCAACACTTACTTGCTACTGTTTTGTTGTATTCGTTTTTTTAGTAATAGTTACCCTAATGGGGATGAAGTGGTATCTCATTCCGGTTTTGATTTGCACTTCCCTAATGATTAGCAATGTTGAACATCTTTTCATGTGCTTCTTGGCCATTCGTACTTCCTTCTTAGAGAAATGCCTATTCAAGTCCTTTATACATTTCTATAAAATGTTTATGTATTTATTTGGCTTTGCCAACATAAATGGATTTTCTCACAGTTCTGGAGGCTGGAGGTCCAAGGTCAAGGTATCAGCATGAGGGTTCCCCTGAGGCCTCTCTGTGCTCGCAGATGGCCTTTCTTCTGCGGCATGCATTCCTCCGCTCTCTCCTCTTTTTATATCAGTCATATTGGACTTCACCCATTTTTGAATTGGGTTGTGTGGTTTATTGTTGCTGAGCTGTAGAAATTCTTTATATTTTGTGTATTAATCCTTTATCAGATATGCTGTTTACAAATATTTTTCCCATTCTGTGGGTTACCTTTTCTGCTCTGTTGATACTGTCCTTTAATGCACAAATGCTTTAGTTTTGGAAGAAGTCTAGTTTATCTGTTTGTTTATTTATTTATTTATTTATTTATTTTTTGAGATGGAGTCTCACTGTGTCACCGAGGCAGTGTGCAGTGGTGCGATCTCGGCTCACTGCAAGCTCTGCCTCCCGGATTCATGACTTTCTCCTGCCTCAGCCTCCCGAGTAGCTGGGACTACAGGCACCTGCCACCATGCCCGGCTCATTTTTTGTATTTGTAGTAGAGACAGGGTTTCACCGTGTTAGCCAGGATGGTCTCGTGATCTGCCCACCTCAGCCTCCCAAAGTGCTAGGATTTACAGGTGTGAGCCACCTCACCCAGCCTATCTACCTGATCTTTTGTCATCTGTGCCTTTGGTGTCATATCTAAGAAGTCACTGCTGAATCCAGTCTCATGAAGCTCTCCTCGTTGTCTTCTAAGAGTTTTATAATTTGAGTTCTTAAGCTTTAGTCTGTTGTTAGAGAAAGAATAACAAACTTTCATTTATCCATAATGGTTGAGGGATGAGGGCAAAGTATGGTCTTTTTATAATTAACTGTAATAAGTTTTACCATTTCTACATTCCTCCATCCATTAAAAAGATCAAGATTAGAAAGTAGGGAAATATCTAAAACCGTGCTGGAAAACAGAAAAGGACATGTACAATGAAGCTTCTGGGAGAAATGCGAGGCTAAGTTTGGATGGACAGACAGAGGGAGGGGGATCATATGAGAAGTAAGGATGGTGTCCTCATGGGAGCCCCTGGAAACCCCTATTCTTGGAGTGCAGAGATCCAGTGGGCTAAAGGGGGCTGTGCCTCAGACGCATGCCATCAAGCCCCTACACAGCTTCCTCGTTTGGCAGAGAATGCCCCCACGTCAGGTGGGGGTTGTGTGGTAGCTCCCGGTTCTGCCTGACTTCTGGGCAATTTCCTCCCATTAACATGGAGGGAAAAGCTCCATCACAGCCCGCTGGTGAAGCCGCCTCTAAAGTGTTGAGTTTCCCTGAGTAACTCCCTGGCTTTTCTATGGAAACGGCTCAAAGTGGCCACAGGTGCGTCTAAAATAAAGCCTCTCACAATTGCTGACAAAGACCAACACAAGCCATCAATGCTGTTCAGCCTTGACTTCTGTTTGCAAATATGAGTAGATAATTAAAAAAAAGTAAACCAAGACACAGGAGTTCTCACTGAAACAGTATAGGAGTCAAGAGAGAGCTTTTAAATATTCTAGAGTTCATGCTCAGATTTTAAAAGACGTGGCATCATAAAACAAGAGCCAGCAGCTGAGGAAAGAGTCACTGGAGAACAGGCAAGGATTCCTGTAAATAAAAGGCATGACTGCTGGAATAACCGCATGTGAGAGGCTGATAGCATCGAGGCTCTAAGTGTCGGTGATATTGTTAGGGTTGCAATGCGGAGAAGTGGATCCCAACGCCCTCCTCCAGGAATTCTTCCAAAATAGGAGCAAAAGTACAAAGAAATAGAAATGTCGGTGGAAGGAGACTCATAAATCCAGCATGTTCAGTAAGAGTTCCAAAATTAGAAAGTAAAACAAATATATATGAAATATCAAGAAAGAAACAGGGCTGGTTGTGGTGGCTCACATCTGTAATCCCAGCACTTTGGAAGGCCAAGGCAGGAGAATCGTTTGAGGCCAGGAGTTTGAGACCACCAGCCTGGCCAACATGGTGAAACCCCATCTCTACTAAAAAGATAAAAATTGACTGGGCATGGTGGCGCATGCCTGTGATACCAGTTACTCGGGAGGCTGAGGCAGGAGGATTGCTTGAATCCAGGAGGCAGATGTTACAGTGAGCTGAGATCATCCCACTACACTCCAGCCTGGGTGACAGAGCAAAACTGTTTCCAAAAAAAAAAAACAAAAAACAAAATTAGCCAGGTGTGGTGGTGCACACTGTAGTCCTAGCTACTTGGGAGGCTGAGCTAGAAGGATCACTTGAGCCCAGGGGGTGCGAGGCTACAGCCTGGGTGACAGAGTGAGACCCTGTCTCTAAAAATCAGAAAGAAACAGGATACAAGTTCCTATAATACTTGAGTTTTGAGAATGGTTCCATTGCCAGGTTTGAATTTGGGCTCTGCTACTTCCTCAGAGTGAGCTTTTAGGCAAGTTACTTAGCCTTTCAGTGCCTCTGTTTCTTCATTTGTAAATTATGGTAGTAATAGTATCTACCTAGTGGGGTCACTGTGAGGATTAAGCAGGTTAATACAGAGAGAGCACCTAGAACAAGGCCTGGTTCACTGTGAATGTATCCTAAAACGTAGCTGCTGTTAAGCCAACTGTCACTGCCACCACTACTCTTAGTTCTTAGAATGTACAGGTATGCAGCTGCCCCGTGAAAGCGTCACAGTCAGTCGGGTTTACCACTCCAGTCAGTCTCTCTACCTCCTCTGCCACATTGCCGCCTCCACCCCCATGCCCCGTCATCTCTTACCTGGACCAGCAGTAACCTCCTAACTAGCTCCACAGCTTCTTTTATTATCCCCAGTATTATGCTCCCTGACCTGTTAGGCTCCGGCTTACAACATTTCTGCAGCTCCCCTTGTATTTCATTTCTCCATGGCCTCCCAGGTATGGTTGGGCATCCCCACCCCCGAGCCTTGCTGAAGTCATTTTCCTTGTGTTCTCTGTGCGCTCAGCTTCAGTGGCTTGCTGTCCCACCTCACAATCCTGCCATCGCGTGTACTTGTCTCTGCCTGGAAGGCTCTTTCCTCGACCCACCTGCCTCTCCCACTCCATCCTTCATATTCCAGCTTAATCATCCTTGGTCCACCCTGAAGGGTCAGATTTCCTCACATAGAACCCGTACCCTTCCTTCATAGCACTCACTACCGTGTGTGCACCTGCACCATTACCAACATTCCACCTCCCTGACAAGACTGTACCGGGGCTATAGTGACTCTAAGATGCAAATCATGACTGATTTTGCTTACCACCTTTTCCCCAGTTCCTAGCACTTTGCCTGGTATGTATATTTTTGTTGAACGAATGAATGAATGAATCCCAAGTTTAGAACAACTGTGCCAGGATTTAATAATAAAACAATCCCAAGGGTATTCAGAGGGGGTCGGGGGAAAAACTGCTTCTCTATGAAGGAGGGAAAAATCAGACTAGCATCAGGTTTTTTTCTATAACCCTGAACGATACAGAATAATGGAGAAAGGTGTTTAGAGTTCTGAAGAAAAGAAAGGATCCTAGAATTTTGTACCCCGTGAAATTATTATGTCTGTGTGAGGGCAAAAGAGACATTTCAAATATTTTTCTCAAAAAAACAACAACAAAAACAACATTAGTTAAGGAAAGCACTTTAGCCAACGTGAATTAGGATAAGAAACTAAAAAATAGGGAGGTTGCTGTACCAGATAAAGTAGTAAGCAACAAAAGTTGCAATTTTTATGATTAAAAGTGGATAGTAACTAACATGATTGTGAAGTTTAAAGCTGTTTGTTGGAATCTGGAAATTGGAGAAGCAATGTGAAAATGAGGTTTTCAAATAAAAACGCTGGTATATTTCAATGCCCGCTGGTGAGGGAGAGGATAGGAAATGGGGGAATAGGTGCCCACTGCAGATGTAGTCTCATTCAAAAAGGTGGGGGGGAGGGGGGCTTTAATTCATGATGATAAGAGAAATATCAGTTCCTTAAAATCTCCTTAAACAGTTAAAATTATTTTAAATAAGATATTTTAAAGGCAACCACAGTAGAATACATATAAAACAAAACCTTTTCAACAATTAGAGGAAGAAGAGAAACCAAAATGAATTCAAAAAGAAGAAACGAAAAAAGCAAAAAAAAAGTATATAATGAACCTAAGATAAAACCAAACATGATAACCACACTAAGTGTGAAAAAAATTAAATTGCTCTAAATAAAACACAGCAGCAAAGCTGTATCTCATATAAAAGACACCTAAAAATGTGATAGAGATGGACAATAAATAGATAAACTATAGTATCCTAAGGAAGGACAAACAACAAAAGAGCAGGAGTGTTCACATTTGTGTTGAACAAAGCAGAAGTCAAGGCCAAAAATATTGAATGAGAAGGAGAGGAACATTTTGTATTGATGGAAACTATGTACACCACAAAAGTACAGCATTCATCAGCCATTGTGTACAAGTTATCAATGAGTCCAAAAACTAAAGGCAGACATAAATATAGAAAATTTGACAAAACCATAATCATAGTAGACATGTTTAACACACCTATCTAAATCTGACAGATTTAAGCAGACAAAAGGCTGTAGAAAATGGAATATATAAAGAACTTGATCTAATAATTATATATAAAACACTGTACTCAATATACACAGAATATACCTTTATTTCAGGTGTTCATGAAACATTTATAAAAATTGAAACTGTATCAGGCCATAAAACCTTAAAAAAGTGCTTGTATAGGCTCAAAGCACTACACTAGAAACTAATAAATTACATAATAATGATAATTAAAAAGGGGTGTGGAGTTAGATCTATTGACAAGTAGGTAACCAGAGGTAAACTGACAGCAGGGCTGGAGAAGCATGGATGGTTTGATCCTTGCTCAGAAGCCTGGTCCCTGGCCAGTCTTTCCCTGTGCTTCCCCATCAGTTTTTGCAGGGAGGAACACAGGATTACAAAGGTCATGGCTGGCTTATGGAAACACAAGCTGTAATTGAATCTCAGGTATCTATGCCTTTGTACCTTAGGACAATATGTTTTACCCACAGTTGGTTTTAAATATAGAAAGGCATTCAAAGAGATTGACCCTGAGAAGAAGTGGGGAAATGTGGACAGTCTTACAGGCAGGTGCCTTAAGCAGCTCCACCCCCGCTGCCACCACATTCATGTCAGTCTTGGCCTGAACATATCTTCAGGCTACACCAAGGTTCAAAGCCAGTGTAAGGTAAGATTGGGCTGCAGGACTTTGCATGCAGAAACCATCAGTGCTGTTAGAAGCCCCTTTGAAGGAATGAGAAGGAGAAAAACTTGTACAGAGGAGAGAGTACAGGTTACTCTAGGTACTTAAGACCAGGACTTGATGGTAAGAGAGCCTATGGGAAATGTCCAGGAAGAACCCATAGCTCTGCAGGAGAGGCAGAGGGTCGGGGGAAAACTGCCTGGCCATGGAGTGAGAGTTGGACCACCCCAATCCTGCTCCCTCTCTTTTGTGTCTTGGGTGAAGGAGTAAAATGCCTTCCAGGTTCTGATATAAGCTCCTTTGTCCTGGTGTCCAGGCCTGCACTGGTGACCTTCTCCAGCACTCTCTGTACCTGTGCTGAACACCCTAGGTGGGGCCCATCTGTCTGCTTTTACCTGGACCACCTAGTGCAGCAGACACTTGGCTGGTCTCTCTACCTCAGGCAGTTACTGTACTGCTGCCAGAGAAATTTTCCTAAAAGTGACTTTTGATTAGAATCTGGAGCCAAGGTTGCCTGCCACAGGGTAGGGTACAGAGTCCTGGGCACAAGCAGCTTTACAGCCTTGTCACCCGTCATTGCTGCTCCAGCCTAAGACTTGGCCTCATAACTCTCCCTTCCTCTACATGGATGCTTCAAAGTCCCTCTTAGATTTCAGTGTCTCCAAAGCCCTTACTCATTCTAGTCAGATAGCATTTGCTTCTCCAACTCCTGTGCTCCCAAAGCTCTGTACTTACATCTTTTATAGCGTCTGTGGCACAGCTGTGCCCATATCTGTTCTTCTAATTAAACTAGGAGTTGCCAGAGGGCAGAGACCACATTCAGTATTGTGTTACCAATACTGAAAACCAGCAATGGGCCCATAAAGAGTTTCTGAATGAGTGAATAATATCAAAAGGAAGATGAAAAATGAAAGATAGCATCCTTTAGATTGGTGAATGTTCTTTTAATGATCGTGCTTAACAAAGAATGCTTACTATGTTTCCAGGTACTGTTCTGTTTGTTTACATATATCCATTTAAGATTTACAATAACCATACAATATGATAACTGTTGCATTTTACATTTGTGTAAACCAAGGCAGAGAACAGTGAAAGTACCTTCCTGAGTCACTTTAATAGTAGATGGCAGAGCAAGGATTTGAATTCAGGCCCTCCAAGTTACAAGCTTTCACTCAACCCCCGTCCTTCCCCTCACACTATGTCATTAAAATAGGTCTTTAGGAAACTCTGAAGATTTCCAGTCAGAAACCAACATAGCTTCCATGTGAAACTAGGTGGTGATGTAATGGCTTCATTAGTGAATCCCTGAAGAGCTACTATTTAAAAAATTATTTCACCAGTATTCACTAGGATTGGGGATTAAGTACCTTCTTCACCATGCTCTGCTATATTTTCTGGGTTGGACTAGAGTGGCTTAGTTTGACCAATTCAGTAACCATGGCCTCTTACCCAGGCCATGTCAAGCATGTTGACTCTGCTGTGCCCAGCATATACAAATAAACTCTGATGGGTTTATTTCCCATCAGAGTCTTTTTGGTTCTAAACTTCAGTGTTAGTTGTGCCCACTAAAAAATAATTCATGGATATTTTCAGTATTCAGTTCGTTAAACCTCCTTATATTATGTTTGGTTATTAGGATCAGATTTTCCATCCTTGCTCAGCATCCTGATTGTTTCCTTAGAAGATTCAGTTTTCTATGATAGTTTTTTGTTTTCAGAGTAGAGATTTAAATGAATTGTTTATAGATTAAATAAAGAACACTTCTTAGAAATGCAGAGTGTTTCACTCTTTTCCATGGAAAATAATGGCTGCTAAATACCTTTTGAGGAATTTTTAAAATTAGACTTTTTTTTAAGTTTCACCTTGAAGCAATTATAAAGTTTCAGTCAGTATTCTGCAGCAGATGAACAGACCTGTTTAACAAGCAAGGCATGCTTTTTCATTCTTCTTCCACACCAGAAGAAAATAATTCTAATTCATAATTGGAAGTAAATGCGGGAAGTTATGGTTCTGTTTACTCGTTAGGAAAGGGTAGATTTGGAAGAAAATCTATCATGGCTGTGAAAGAGCACTTCATGACACATGAGCATTCGGTCTTAGAGCCATGAAAATTATAAAGGAACACTTGCAGAAAACAGTGGCAATTTGGAATAGTAAATAAGCAAAGGAAACATTCCTTTATACAGCCTTCTTTTCTGCTTTCTAGATCTGATTTAAATCTCGTGGAAATGATTCCTAAATCAATTCTACTAACACATTTGTTTCTCACTTGGATAGTTTTGAGATGGCAGGGCTGGAAAGTACAGGGCCAAGGGGGAAAAAAGTAGTTAAGTAGCAGTTTTCTGTTTTCAATCCTCAAACCCTACATTACACTATTTTCTTTTTCTTCTATACTTACCTAACTCAATGGGTGGTAATGGGATTTGGGGTTGCAAAAAGAGTAATGTAATGTCATTGGGAATGACAGAGTAAGGACTTCTGAATATTCTCTCATCCATAAAAACAATGAGAACACTGGCAAAATTTGTCAAAATCAACTTTTTAAGAACTATGGAAATTAGCTAAAAGCATGCAACAATCTGGGAAGTTTTGTTTTTTGTTTTTTTTTTAAAAAAAAACAAGGCTAAATCTTGGTAAGAGCAGTACTGCAGTATGTCAATTTGCCCTATTCCCATCCCCTTCTCTCCATTTCCTCCATGGTAGATTTGAAAACCAACAGCCCTGTAATCATGGTGAAAACCGACAGTATAGCAGTTAGTAGAAGGGCAGAACAGGGTTGGGACTCATTCAGAGCTCCATTCTAAGATAATTGTCATTATTTGATCAGTCTAGCAATTCCCTAGAAAACCCTGTTCACAAGGCTTGTCTTTATTTGACCTCATTCACCAGAGCAAACAGCCTTTTCCCTGGGGGCATTTGTCAAAAACAGCTTGTGGTGACTCTTTACCATCACAGCTCCCTGAGGCAATAACAGTTGTGGCAAACAACAAGCTAAGCAAAAAACTTCATTCCATAGGGGCATTTGAAAAGTTCTGACATATTTCTGGAAGGCCATGTGGATGTGTAGGACTGTATGCATGCCCAGGGCTATGTACTTGTTCAAGAAAAGCCTTACAAAGCCCTCAGTTTTCCCCTCTTAGTATTGCGAGCCCCTGTGCAATGAAGATGTGAAAGCTAAGGCAGTTGTAAATTGCCTGGCTGAGTGTTGAAAGCATGCCCAAATGGACACAGAGCATCTTGGCAAAGACTGAGAGTGTCTGGTTCCAGGCATTTAAGGAAATCTGTGTCCAATATTTAGTTGACCTCTAAGCTAACTGAACACAGACTTCTTTGCCCATACTCAGCAAAGAACACAGAATTTACAAAGTTAGTTCAAGAAAGTCACTAAAACAATAATGACAACAATAAAAGAACAACTAACCTTAGAGAATCTGATTTCCAGAGTTGTCACATTATATTATTTCAAATGTCCAGTTTTCAGCAAAAGATTACAAGACATGCAAAGAGACAAAGCATGACTAATACACAAAAAAGCAAGCAGTTGATAGAAAATGTCTGGACATTAGACTTGCTCGGTAAAAACTTAAAATGAGATATTTTAAATATATGGAGTTCACTAAAGATAATCATGTCTAAATAGCTAAAGAAAAATAGGAGAATGATGTCTCACAAATAGAGATCAATAAAGAGATAGAAATTATATATTTTTTAAAAAGAACCAAATAGAAATGCTGGAGTTGAAATGTATACTAATAAAAACAAAAAATTCAATAGAGGGGCTCAAAGCAGTTTGAGCAGGCAGAAGAATCAGTAAATTTGAAACATAGGTAAATTTATATGATCCAGTTTGAGGAACAGAAAACAGAATGATGAAAAATGAACAGGGCCTCATAGTCTTATTATTTACATATACTAATATACATACTCTGAGTCGCAGAAAAAGAGAAAGGGGCAAAAAGAATATTTGAAAAAAAAGTTAGAACTTCCCAAATTTGTAGGAAAAACATTAAACATTCAGGAAGCTCAGTGGATTCCAAGTAGGATAAACTCAGAGATTCACACCTAGACACATCATAATCAGTTGAAAGTCAAACACGAAGAGAATCTTGAGAGTGGCAAAAGAAAACTGAATATGATTAACAAAGGTTCTTTAATAGCCTTTGTTTATTAACAAAGGCTGATTTCTTATCAGAAACCACAGGGACTAGAAGGCAGTGGGATGACAGATTCAAAGTACTGGAAGAAAGAAGAAGAAGAAAAAGATCAAGAATTCTATATCCAGTAAAACTACCCTTCAAAAATGGAGAAATGAAAATATTCCCAACTAACAAACACCATGAAAATTCATTGCTAGTACATGTGCCCTAGAAGAAATACTCAAAGGAGTCCTTTAGGCAAAAGTGAAAGGATGTTACACAAGAACTCTAATCCACATGAACAAATAAGAACACTAGTAAAAGTAACTACATAGGTAATTTTGAAAGGCGTATCAATGTAATCTTTATAGCTCCTTTCTCCTGTTTTGAAAAACAACTACATAAAGCAGTCATCAAAAATCTGGTTTGGGGCACAAAATGTATAAAGATATCATTTTTATGACAATAGCACAAATGAGGGGCAAAAAATGGATCTATGTAGGGGCAAAGTTTTTTTATACGGTTGAAATTAAGTTGGTATTAATCTGAACTAGACTGTTAGAAATTGAAATGTTAATTGTAATCCCCATGGCAACTGCTAAGAAAATAAATGATAAATGACAAAGGAATTACAATTGTACACTAGGAAATATTTGTTTAACAATAAAGAAGGCAGTAATAGAGAAATAGAATAAAATAACATTAGACATATAGAAAACAAATATTAAAAAGACAAATGTAAATCAATTTATTGGTAATTACATTAAACATAAGTGGATAAAAAATGCAATCAAAAGGCAGATGGACAGGATGTATAAAAATGATCCAACTATATGCTGTCTACAAGACAAACATGTTAGATTCAAAGACACAAATAAATTGAAAGTAAGAGAATAGTAAAAAGTATATATCATGCTAACAGGAACCAAAAAAGAAAAAAAAAAAGCTGGAATAGTTATATGAACACCAGACAAAACAGACTTTAAGACAAACTGTTATTAGAGACCAAAAAAAAAAAAAAGTTATGAGAAAAGGGTCACTCTATCAAGAAGGTATAACTATGAACATATATGTGACTTACAACAGAGCCCCAAAATATACAAAGTAAAAATGACAAAACTGAAGGAAAAAATAATTCATCAGTAATCATTGCAACTATCAACATCCCACTTTTAATACTAGACAGAACAACTAGATAGATCAACTGGGATAGAAGACTTGAAAAACACTGTAAATCAATTAGATCTAACAGACATCTATAGACTATTCTACCCAACAAGAACGGAATACACATTCTTCTCAAAGGCACAGTGGAACATTCTCCAAGATTATAGATCATCTTAGGCCATAAAACAGGACACAATAAATTTAAAATAACTAAAATTACACAAAGTATGGTCTTGGTTTATACTGAGATGAAATCAGAAATTAATACCAGAAAGGAGTTTGTGAAATTCACAAATATATGGAAATTAAACACACACTCCTAAAGAAATCAATTTGTTAAGAAATCACAAGGAAATTTGGGAAACATTTTGAGGAGAATGAAAATGGAAAAACAACATATGAAAACCTGCGGGGGTACAGCCAGAGTAATGCTTAGCAGTACATTTATGGCTTCACATACCTCCATTAAAAAGAAGAAAGATGTCAAATCAGTAACCCAACCTTCTACCATAAGAAACTAGAAAGAGTACACTCAAAATAAACAGAAGGAAGTTATTGGAGAAAATAACTTCATCAGAAGACTTAATGTGGCTAAAATGGCAATATTACCCCAAATTAATCTACAGATTCAGTGCAATCTTTATCAAAATTCTGGCTGCCCTTTTTGTAAAAATTGACAAGGTGTTTGCTTCTAAAACTGATATGGAAAGTGATGAACTCAGAAGCTGGGGGATTTATACCTCCCAATTTGAAAACTTATAAAACTACAATAATGCCATCACCAGATGGAGTGACATGTGCCTTGTAGTCCCAGCTACTCAGGAGGCTGAGGCAGGAGCATCCCTCGAGCCCAGGAGTTTGAGATCAGCCTGGACAACATAGGAAGACCCTGTCTCAATTTAAAGAAAACAAACTACCGTAATACAGTGTGGTACTGACATAAGGATAGCCATATAGATGAATGAAACAGAACTGAAAGTGTAGAAATAAATCATTTATGGTCAGTTGATTTTTGCCAAAGGTTCTAAGACAGTTCAATGGGAAAAAAAGTGTTCTCAAAAATTGGTTCCCAGAGCTATGAATACGCTAAAACCCCTTTAATCATACCATATAAAAGGACAAGTTTTAATATATGTGAATTATATCTCAATAAGGAGGGATGGTGGGCAGGAAAGATGGAAACACACAACTTTCCAAAAAGCAGTGTATGCTTTGCTAGGAAGAGGTATGAAAGGAGAGTTGGTTAGCTCAGAATTAGAGGAGGTCCAACACATATCTTTCTTTCTCCAGCAAGTTCCATGACTTTACTGTGTATATATACTTTTTAATTTGAAAGTTGAAATCTTTTTCTTATTGTTTTTAAAGTGGGGGGAAAGAGAGGCTTTTGATAGCTACTGGTAACACTAAACGTGCGTCACGAGCCCAATATTCTAGGACAACTACCCAGAGTGATTATTACAGAGAAAAAGCTGTTAGTATCTTTTTTGTGGCCAAACTATAAAAGTCTTGTTGCCAAAAGTCATCGTTTAGAAACTGGAAATAGTTCTTATTTGTAACAGCCTTGCTGAGATTAGATGAGGTATAGTTGGAGAAGAGAGAATGTGGCAGTGGGATGAGCCTATGGAGGTGAGGCTAAATTGATACTTACACAATAGAAGGTACTGAGAAGCACTATTGATACTGTTAACTGTGGCTGAAGGAAGAAGAGTTTTGCTGTACTTCTTCCTTTCCAATATTTCTGCCTTTTTGCGGGGACGGGAGCCTTATTTAAATGGCCAAGATCTCCAGGACTTTGTTGAATAAAAGTCAAGAGCAGCCATCCTTGCCTCATTCCAATCTTCAGGGATTTAACACTCAGTCTTTCACCATTAAGTATAATGTTGGCATTAGGTTATTTTTGTAGATGCCCTTATTGAGAAAGTTCACTTCCAGTCTTAGATTGCTGAGAGGCTTTTACTTCTTCTTTTCATTATGACTAGATGTTAGATTTTGTCAAAGCATTTTCTCCAGCTATTGTGATAGTCAGATTTTTTTCTTTTTTAGTCTGTTAATATGGTGAATTACACTGATTGATTTTGAAATTTTAAACCAACATTGCAATCTGGAGATAATCCTCAAGTGGTCATGATTTATTGTCTTTTTATTGTTGAAGATGATTTGCTAAAATTTTGAGAATTTTTCTGTGATCATGAGGATTATTAGTATGTAGTTTTCTTGTAATGTTTTTGTCTGGATTTAGTTGTCAGGGCAATGCTGGTCTCACAGAATAGCTTGAGAAAGGTTTCCTCCTTTTCTATTTTCTTGAAGAATTCATGGAGAATTGTTATCATTTCTTCCTTAAATGCTTGGTAGAATTTAACAGTGAAGCTCTCTGGTCCTGGAGGGTTGTGTGTATGTGTGTGGGAAGATTTTAATTATAAACTTAATTTGTTTGGTACCGGGCTATTTTACATCATCTGTTTCTTCATGAGTGAGACGTGTAGCTTGTCTTTCAAGGAATTTTTCTATTTTGATCTAAGTTGTCAAATTTACTATCATAAAAACTTGTAATAGTCCCATATTATCATTTGAAGGTTTGTAGAACATATTTCTTTCATTTCTGAGGCTGGTAATTTATATCTTCTCTTTTTCCTGATAAGCATGGGTAGAGTTTATCAATTTGATTAACTTTTTTTTCTAAATGACTAGGTTATTTCACTTCTCAATTGTTTTCTATTTCTACTTTAGTGGTTTCTGCTCTTATATTTATTAGTAGAGTCCTTTTCTCCATTTACTTTGGGCTTCATTTACTTTCTTTTTCTAGTTTATAAAGGTAGGAGCTTAGGTTATTGAATTCAGACCTTTCTTATCCAATAAGTGCTTGTTTTCTAAAAACTAATTTGCCATCTAAGCAGTCCTTTAGATGTATCCTACACATTTTGATATGTGTCGTTTTCATTTTCATTCAGTTAACCACTTTATCATTTCCCTTTTGATTTCTTCTTTGGTTTATATTTTGCTTAGAATTATGTTGTTTAGTTTTCAAATATTTGGGATATTTTCCAGATATCTTTGTATTACTGATTTCTATTTTAATTCCACTGTAGTCAGAAAACATACTTTGTATTGAGACTTGATTTATGGCCCAGACTATGGTCTATCTTGATAATGTTCCGTGTGTACTTTAAAAGGTTGTGTTCTGCTGCTGTTTGGGTGGAGTGTTCTATAAATGTCATTTAGGTGTAGTTGATTGTTATCTGAGTTTTAGTGTCTTTCCTGATTTTTCAAGTTTGTAAATTTTTCAGTCATCATTTCTTCAAATCTTTTCCCCATCTCCCTTATTCATTCACCTTTCCCTTTGTTCCTGTGACTCTGCACAGTGTGTGTGTGTGTTGGTCTTGACTTTTCTGTTTTATTTTGGTAGTTTCTATCATTGTGTGTTCAAGTTTACTCAACTTTCATTCTGCAATGTCTCCTCTGCTGCTAATCCCATCCAATGTATTTTTCATCTCAGACCTTGTATTTTTCATCACTAAGGTGAGTTGGGCATCAGGCATTTTGAATTTTATGTTGCCAGATACTGGATGAGAAATATATGTATACACACAACCATACATAAAAACACATATATATGTAATGTTATACTATATTATAAATACATATGTAAATATTCTTGAGCTTTGTACTGGGACACAACTGAGTTAACTTAGAAACATTTTGATCCTTTCCAGGCTTGCTTTTGAAGTTTGTTAGGCAAAACCATCTCAGCCTTTAGTTTAAGGCTAATCAGTTTGACCTTACAACAGGCACAATAACCTTCCAAGTTCCCCTCCAGGTGCCCAGCTCTTACTAGGTAGCTCCACTCTGGCTACTGAGAATGGGAACTAGTCCCAGCCCTGAAAAAGCTCCAGTAATTGATTCACCTGCTCCTTACCAGTGGTTCTGTACTGGCCTGAGGTAGCTTTGTGAGCATTTGCTCTTCATACTCAGTTGAAGACTTGAGGAGAGCTGTCTACAGATCAGCAGAGCTCTTCCCTCTCCAGTTCTCCACCCTGCATATCCTAGTTGTCTTGGCCTCCTCGAATTCTCAGTTGTTTCCTCAACTCAAGGGGGCTGCAGAGCTTTCCGGGTTCCCCTCCCTGTGGTGTAGCCTGAAAACCTACTTCAGGCAGGAAGCTGGGGCAGTTGTAGGGGTCATAGTTCTCTTTTCTCAGAGATCTCTGTCTCATGTGCCTCTTTTCCAGTCTGGAAACTTTTTTCAAACATTTTGTCTGCCTTTTAGTTATTTAAAACAAGTGAGGAAAAACCAGTCCCTATTGCAGTTTTGTACAGAAATGGAAATAGCTTGTTGGGCTTTGAATGTCTTACAAATTTTCTACTCAGTAATCAGTAAGCATATATTGAGGTAGGCCCTATCCCTCTGCCTGAGAGGGAACGGTTATTCCTGAGTATTCATAGGGAATTGGTTTCAGGACTGCTACCGATACCAAAATCCATGGACGCTCAAGTCCCTGATATAGTGTTTAATATAACCTAGGCACATCCTCCTGTATACTTTAAATCATCTCTAGCTTACTTACCTAATACAATGCAAATGCCATTCAAATGGTTGTTATACTATATAGCTTTAAAACTTGTATTACTTTGACTGGGCGCGGTGGCTCATGCCTGTAATCCCAGCACTCCTAGGAGGCCGAGGGGGGCAGTTAACTTGAAGTCAGGAGTTCGAGACCAGCCTGGTCAACATAGTGAAACCCCATCTCTACTAAAAATACAAAATTAGCCAGGCGCACGTCTGTAGTCCCAGCTACTCGGGAGGCTGAGGCAGGAGAATCGCTTGAACCCAGGAGGCAGAGGTTGCAGTGAGCCGAGATTGTGCCACTGCACTCCAGCCTGGACAAAAAGAGTGAAACTCTGTCTCCAAAAACAAAAGAACCCTATTATTTCTTATTGTTTATTGTTATTTTTTATTTTCAGATACTTTTCATCTGATGTTAGTTGAATCTGCAGATGCAGAATCTGCAGACACAGAGGGTGACTGTGTATCCTCCCCACCTAGCTCTGCTGAAGAAGTCAGGAAATCCTGCCTTCTCAGTGAACAATCATTTTTATTTTTATTTTTTATTTTTTTTACTCAGGTGACCAGGGCAGAAAATCCTACTCCCATGATTTTCGTAAGCATCTCCAAAGTAACTGCAACATCTTTAAAGAAAACAAATCTCACTAAAAAATGAAAGATATAATACTTGAAGTATAAATACTTGGAATTACCCCCAAAACATCTTAGGTTGGGAATCAATAGTTTAGGATTCCCTTTACTGTGATTTCAGAGGGGAGAACTCTTAGCTTCACAGCAGGTCAGATTCCCCCAAAGCCACCCAGGGGTTGGCCTAGTTAACATGCAGTCTCTCCTGCCAGCTGTGACCTGCTTCCTCTCAAGAGATCACTGAGCAAAGGAAATGCGTTAGCTGATTGAGGGGCATCTGAATTGTGCTCCTCCACCCCTTTGTATTAGAGAATAGAAAAACACTTGGGCACTGTGGAGAGCCACACGCTGACATATCTCCAGGGTGCTGGCCTTTCAGGTGCGCACCATTCTCTAGTGACACCGGGAAGGGGGGCCCTGTAGTAAAATGATGTATAGCTTCACAACTGGCTCTCAGCTTTGCCTACACTGTAGATTTTGCCATGTAATTCTGTGTGAAGAGCTGAGAGGATATTCCTGTGCTAAGGAAAGCAACAAAATAATCTGAATCCTTGTCGTGATGATGAATCCTTGGTCATGATGATGAATGTGTTAGGGGAAAATGAAGGAAATCAGATCCAGGTGGCTCAGTATCATTTCCAAAAATTACCTCTGCACAATTTGGATCCCATGTTTTTTAGAGAATGGGGAAATACAACCAGTACCCTGAAGCCATGTGAAGAACGTATCAGGAGTTTCAGTGTGACTGAGAAGGGCAGGCTCTCATCTGGATTAAAAAAAAAAAAAAGGATAAAGCTTATTTATAAGCATATGGAAAAAAGCAAGAAATCTTTTAACACTAAAATCTGATCTAACCTGTTGCAAAGGGCACTTTACATATCAACTTGAACCTTTGGCTTTTGTTGAAGAGTCTGGTGGTTGTCCTAGTTGTCTGAGGAAGGCTTTGGAGTGCTGTCACATGTAGGTGTTCTGGCTTTGCTACCTGGAACTTTCCCAAGCCTTTTAAACCTGTCAACCAGTATTCTTCCAGCCATAAATGGTGGCTGGCATCACCTGCCCGTCATGATCACACTGACAATGGTATTGGTATTTATATATTGTAATATCTTTTCAACAGTGCTTTGCAGTCAGTGGAGTCTTTCCATACCTCAATTTTTCACCAAACATTGAAGTGTTACACTTCTCTCACAAATAAAGAAATGGGGAAGTTAGAAAATCAAGAAAGGTTAAGTGAGTTGGCCAGTGTCCCAAGGGCAGGGACCTAGGCAAAAACAAAAGGCTTCTAATTCCAAATCCAGTATTCTCTGCTAAAATGTGCCACCTCCCTCCCTTTAGGGTTGGTGGAGGATACTGGGACTAGTGCTACGGCTCATGCTTTATGATTCTTTGTTCTGCTTTACTCAGCACCTGCTGTACCATGTTGTGTTTGTAAGTGACTTCGTGTTAACTTTTCTCCAAAAGGCAGCAGGGTCTGGAACCGGAGACTGGCCCAGTCTGGCATCTGGAGAGGATAGTGGTTGTGGTGTTCTCACAGCTCCTCCATTACCACCTGGTATCATTTAGTATTTACTTTGCAAACTGAATCATAAATCAACTCATTTAATGTAGAGAAGGGCAAAAGTTGCTAAGAAATGTTTTGGGGGTTGGTCCTCAGAGCTTCAACTCTGGGAGGGTGCCCGACTTGACAGTATCACCTTAGTCACTAAGGAAAAAGAGGTCCAGGGCTTCAGACCTTCAAAACAATTATTACTTGCTGAGATGGCAAAAACAATTGTAGAATGCTTCAATGGTTGAGCTTTAAATAGTTGGTTGAACTACAGATTAAATACTAATGGTTTTTTTTCTTTGAGACAGGGCCTCATTCTGTTGCCCAGGCTGGAGTTGCAGTGGCACAGTCATAGCTCACTGCAGCCACAACCTTGTAGGCTCAGGCAGTCCTCCCACCTCAGCCTCCTAAGTAGCTGGGACTACGGGCACGCACCACAAGCCACGACACCCAGCTAATTTTTGTATTTTTTGGGAGCCAGGGTCTCATTATGTTGCCCAGGCTGGTCTTGAACTTCTGGGCTCAAGTGACCCTCTGCCTTGGCCTCCCAAAGCGCTGAGATTACAGATGTGAGACACTGTGCCCAGCCAGTAATGATTTTTCGTATGACCAAACCATTGAAGAAAATTTACACTTATTTTTGGTAAATGAAATACCAAAAAAAAATTTATCAGATGGCCTGATATCTCCTGCACTGATTTCTGCCCCACATACCCTTTTTAGATTGAACCAAATTAGAAATGTAAACCAAATGATTAAAAATTAGGTATGATTCATTTTCTAGCTAATTGGCTTTACTTCGTTGCTCCCTCTTCTAAATGCAAAATGAATCCGAGCAGTGCTGAATTTAAGGAAGCATACATAATTAGTATTACAGGGCAGGCAGGAGAGCTGGGCATGTGGCCTCACACCCCATGTACAGTTAGGGTAAGCATGTATGTTTTTCAGCTGCATTTATTTCTTAGTTATTCTTAGAGTGGCAAATGTGGAGGGTCGATGACCACTGTGAAACAGCAGCTTATAAAATTCACCCTTTATTATTACCAGACTAAACTTCCTGTTTTGCATAGATGCTCCTGCGCACACCTCTTTTTACACGGAATGTAAAATGTTATGATTGATTTTCCTTTGAGACTGTAACACAGGTAATGTTCCTATTCAACTTTGTAAACCAAGACCTGACACACAGTAGGTATTTTAAAAACTGTTTTTGATGTGACCAAAATTATACAGAAAAAAGAGAAGTACACCAGTATTTTAAAGTTTTTGTTTTGTTTTTTACTTTTCACAAAGGATTTGCTGTAAGTCTTCAAGTCATTTTGTCCAATCCAAAAGCTGTATTTAAGCGTCGTGGATCCCAGCCAGGGATGCAAGAATCTGACTTTCTCAAACAGATAACAACAGTCGAAGAACTGGAACCGAAAGCAAATAACTGCACTAAGGTATTCATTTCACTTGTGCTGCCTGACCTCAAGTGTCAGCATGAAGAGTGTGCTACCCAAGCTATTTCCTTCCCCTTTAGGTTCTCGTGTGGCACACTCGGACAGAGAAGGTTAATCTAGCCAACGAGCCAAAGTACCGCCTGGACACAGTGAAAATTGAGGTATAAATTGAAGCAGCAACTGGTGCAGTTTGCCCAGCCAGTGGGTCCATGTGGAAGAGGATGTTTGGAGTTTAGGCTGCAGAGCATTCAGGTATTGTTTGTTTTACTTCAGTACAACAGCCTTTCTTGTCATCTGATGGACATCTGTTTAAATGGAGCTTGTCAGTTAACATAAGCTAATTGGATGGTACAAAATGTATGTTTTGTCTTCATTTGTTCTGCATGTTTTCTCTACAACTAAACTGGAAGATTTTTGTACAGTGCCGATACTGCAAGATACCACTCTGAGTATATATTTTTTCTTTTTCTCCAGTTTGCTCTTATAATTGGCAGACCTGAACAGGTTTTTAAAACAGACAAGTATTTTGTCAGCTAAACATTCCTGATTCCTGACTTTGCAACACTGAGTAATTTTTGGAAGGTTTCTGGCAGTATCCATCATAGGAAATAAAAAACCCACAAATGAAAAGGTCTATGGATTCATCTGTTTAATATAGGGAAATAACATTTTGTCAATACTAGGCACCATAAAATGTAAACACAATTACTGTCATAAACCTGGATATACCTTCAAGGATTGAAAGTGGCTTTGTTTTAGTTACCCTGTTTGCATATAGTGCAGAAAAAGGTCTTCATGTTAGCACTATGTACATTGAGAAGAGATCCAAATTACAAGAGAGGCAGATAAAATTTGAATTATTTAAACATTCATTAACTAAGTTTTGGAGTAACATCCAGGTTTATCTTCCTTTCACTAACCACATTCCCTGTTAAGCACATCGTAACAACAGCACAGTGAAGTGAATGATGAAATAAAAGAATTTTGATACACTAGAAAACAGTGCTCAGTGAGACATTTACATTCTATTTATATGATTAAACATTTGATCATACAGTACCTTCCTACAGGATTACTGGCTAATTTTGGGGTGGGGCTTATACTGTTAGAGGTATTACTAACATGATAACTACTTCCCTTATATGCAAACATTAGAGCTATAATTTTATTGAGGAAAACTGATTTTGCAAGTTGAGCAGCTTCTCAAATAATGCAGTATATGAAATCATGGGAAACATGAGCAAAGCTGCCCTTGACATAAAATGGTTTATCAACCTGCTTTTCACATCAAATGGAATCAGTACAGACCAACACGGTCAATCAGATCATTCTTAATATGAACAAATGGGTAAAAAGAAAAAAAATATATGTATATGAATAAACAGGGGAACTAGATGCCTTTTAGCAAGGAATGTCAGGTGGTAGTTCTGGATGAAACTTGTATTGCAGTTTTCATTTCCACAGTTGTGTGCTGAGAGTCTGACCCGATGAGCTTCCAGACCATCCTGCTGTTGTGCTGGGGGGCTGGCCAAAACCTGCAGTAGGGGTTGCACTACTGATACTCATGCCAGCCATTTGCTGATTCATCTGTGAAACACATAAAAAGGCTTAGTTCAAGAGGCTTTACTTCACCTTTAATTCTTGTTTCTTTAGCCACACAGTTGGTCATTTTTTTTCATTAATGTGAAAACTAGTCCAAGCACTGGAATAAAAGCAGAGTACCATACAAATATTTCTTAAAGCAAATAGCTACTTTTTTCCCTTCTTTATTTATCTGCTTTCTAGATTCAGTTTCCCTAAAGATTAACAACTTAAAAAAAAAAAACCAAAGCAATCTTGGGATTTGTATCATGAGTCTGTTACTCTGACTTTCACCTACACTAGGATATTGTGCTTTAACTACTAAGGAGTAAGAAAATTTTAGAAAGTAAAATAGTCTAAAATTATCCTATAAACTTTGTATGATAGCTATTATTCTCTGTTAAAATCTTAAATGGCTCTATATACTTCCTAAAAGTGGTCATAAAGCATTTATTTCTCTTGCTGATCTAACAACATAAACATCTAAAATTTATTTTCATTGTATGCAATAAAGTATAAGATTATGTATACTTTTCTTCAAGACTGGAGTCAAATATATATATAAGAACCTTAACCCTGTGGTTCTCTTATTTCCAAAATTGGTGGTAAGAGAAGGCAAGATTTACCATAAAGTACAGAGCGGGTTTAAAACTTAAACTCAAGTGTTAGACTGTGTTCTTAATTTAATACAGTTGACTTATTTACAGTTTCAAAGACACTAACATAAACTACATCACTAATCATCAGGCATAAGTGTCTGAAGAAGCAGATCACGTCTTCATACCTCCTAAAGGACATTTTAACCACTTTGTCGTTGGCCAGTAGACTGCACTGATGGAGTGCTGGAGAACAGCATCGCCCTTCTGCATTATTTGGAAGTAAGAGCCAGTATTAACTCCTTCCTGGTTCATCTAGCACCTTAACCTGAGCTGGGTGTGCTTCAGCATGTTGACCATGTGACTGACCCTTAGCACATACAATTTTTTAGATTCCCAATGTGTAGAGACCAATGTCTTACCTATATTCTTGGAAATGGTGGTAGCAAAATTAATTGGGATATATAGTGATTGAGCTAATGTTAGAAATCACTCTAGACTATTCCCTGAATGCTCTAAAGGTAAAACAAGTGACCAAACAGAAACCAAGATTGACAAAATGCTGGAGGAACATCAATGGGAAGTGTAAAAGGAAGAAGAGTGGGAGCATGAACCTCTCTAAGAGCCTTTGTCTGTGCAGCTAGAGAGAGAGAAGTCAGAACACAGCACCTGAAATAGAAATGTTCTATCTTAGCTCTAACTTAGGTAGAAACAGGATTTTATAATATGAGGGGATGTCTGGTTCACACCTTATGGGAATTGAATCTTTTTGTACTCTTTTTAAACATAAAAGTCATTATAGGGTACATAAAAAGAAAATACAACTTTACAAAGGTTTTTGAACAAAAAGAATTTTTACAGAGCCATGGGGCAGTAATCATATGACCTGAAAAATAGCCTTAGATCCCTCATAAAATAGTGCTTTGAGAATATGAGGCTAGATTTTTTTTTCTAATAAAAGACCCCAAAATTATTAGTGAAGTTGTCTAAGTGGACTATAAAAACGTCCCACAAGCAAGCTGGTTAAAGCTTAGTGCTAATCTCAGAGGTGGCAGAGAGGGAGTCTCATGATGCCTAAGATAATTTCTGGCCATCAGCAAACAGATTAGTGGTGTTCACCATTACAGTTACGTTACAATTTGAAATGAAAGACGTTTAACCTTTTTTTAACAGAATACTCTAAAACAGGGATAACACATCATTTGTCTGATACAACTTCATAATATTTATAGATACTTTTGACCCTATACATATTATCCCTATTGAATTCTTTCTGCCAGATCACTAGACTTCTTAAAAAAAAATTTTTTAGAAAATAAATCTGGTTTCTTTGATTTGGGAGGAGCTAGAAAGTAAATGACCCCTACCTGTGAGAGGCTCCATGGGGGCTGCTGAGCTTGCGGCAGGCCAAACTTACTCTGGGGTGCACCCATTTGTCCCACCATTCCTCCTTGGGGGCCAACAACGTTTTGAGGAAGTGGCATCACACCAGTTTGTGCATTTCCCATAAACCCATTGGGCATGGGCATGCCCACCATCATGCTTGGACTCTGTCCCATCACATTTCCTATAAGGCCAGGAGCTGCAGGCACAGGCACACCCATCGACGGAAAGCCCTGAAACGCAGCTGGTGCTTGGGAGGTAAATGGTATATTTGTGGGTCCCATAAATACACCTGCACCACAAAAAGAAAAGGAATGAAGACAGCGCTATCACGTGCAGTTGCACTCACCTCTATAATCACAGAAAAACTGCCTTTCTGAACAGCAAATATTTAATTCCAGTTTGGCTGCTCCGACTACTCAGACCAGCCCACACCTAAACCCTGAGAGCTGGTTATTTCTAGAATGCAGACAAATCAGTTATTAACCTGAGTAATTTTAATTAAGAAATGTAAATCATATGCAACAGCCACACAAAATATCTTCCACCATGAAGACCAAACTATGTAGCATGAGATCATACACTTTTTTTTGCTGACTTGTACCACTGGTCTCCCAGTACCAAACAGGCAAGTGAGAGCTGACTATATCTCGCTTCAATAGATGTAGTGGGCTGCCAAATAATTTTAGCTCATATGTGAAATGCAGCTCATTATTTAAAGGAAATGGTCTGAAAGATTAAAAGTCTGTAAACAATAAGCCTTATGCTAATATTTTGTTATGATTACAAAAAAATTCAGTTTTTTTTTAGTCCATGTGGTAACTCAAGACTGTTTACCTGCAGAGAAAATATACTGTATACAAAGTCATAAACTTCATACATATCAAGTTTCAATAATTCATCAAAGATAATCCGTGTTCTATAAGCTTGTGAAACAATACTTAGTGATCTCTGAACAGCTTGTTAATTCCAAATAAAGTTCTGTGAATCCTGTACATGCCTCTTAATTTTTAATTCTAATGCTCGTTCATTTCAGTTTCATAGTTGTATAAACTGCAACAACAAAAGCACTCACTACATGGAACAATAAAGAAAATATATAATTGATCTTATTATAATTACAAAGGATATGCTTCTAGTAATGTCACTGAAAGCAGATATCGAAATTCATTACCAGGAGTACTTTGCTGTTGAATGGTTCCTGTGCCATACAGAGATAAGATGGAGTCTTTGGAAAGCTGTTTCTTTGCCACTTCTTCTGATTTTGTAGTTTGCTCAGTGAATAAATCTAGATCCCCAGATGTTACTGTAGACAGGGTTGCAGCTGCTGGTACAGAGGATGTCCCCTGAGACAAACACCAAACTAAGCTATCAAATTCTGCACAGTAAAGCACAGCTTATCCATTACTTAAAATCCAAATAAAGTTATAAAATTAGACAGGAATCAAACAATTGTAGAAGGTAAAATGGTGCCATTCAAGAGGATCACTCACAAGCCCATACAAAAACATCTACAACCATGGCAGTACTTCTTAATTTGAATGTTAATGTAGGTAGACTGAAGCCTTTTCACAGTAAGTTGCATTTACTACCTAAGGTGATGCCAAGTTTTTGCTCATCAAATCCTGAACACAATGGGCTCAACAGTGGTTACAGAGGAGGCAGCTGTCTGAGGACCACCACTCCACAGCAACTACTGCTCCAAGAAACTGGTATCCTTTGGAATAAACATTTCTACAACAGACCATAAGAGGATTTGCAATGGCTGCTTAAAAGGTTTTATCTTTTCAAAACCTGCATAATAAGATTTTTATACATCTAATCAGTTTTAACTACAACATTAGGCTACTTCTAATCTATCCAGAAATGAAGGTACAGCAAAACTTTGACCATCTACAGTCTCAACATATCCTGCACTTCCCTTTTGGACAAGGCGGCAAATAAACACAAATACAAATAAACATGTAGATATTTAATATAAAACAAACATTTTCACTTAATCTCATATCTTGCGAACAGTATTATGCAATCACAACAGCAAACCTTAATCATCTCTGTAGTCATTAAATATTAAATCACATTCACATTTGTTATATGGACTTGTTTTGAATATGAAGAGTTTCAAAGAATTCTATGAAGACTAGTAAAAACTGGCTGATTCTTCTCAAACTAGAGAATAAGGTGAGTAGCAAGTGGAAAATAAATTCAAACATTTAATGTCCTCCTAGAACACCATGCGATGAGGTACCATCCAAACACTATACTTGTAAACTACACAGAACAGTATTTTGAATCTTATGACTAAGCAAGAATTTTAAGTGACAAAAAGCCACTTAATTTTCCAAAAATTCAAATATGTAAGAAATTAGATATCATAGAATACTAAATATCACAATACCCTTGAATAAAATATATCTAAGCTACCAATGAAGCAGCAGCAGCAGATCATAGAGCTACAAGCATGGGCTGGAGCCTGTCTGCCAGGACTAGAGCCTGCTCCCCACGACTTTCTATGGTACACTCAGACATGTCACTTAACTTCTTTCAATCTCTCTCCTGTAAACTGGGGATAAGCTTGATGATCACAAGAAGTGTTTTGCACAATGGTTGGATTAAGTACTTGGTGTTTATTGTTAATATTTTTTATAAAACAAAGCAACTACATCACTAAGTGATCTTTTTATCACACTATCTGTTGAACCAAAAAAATCTGCTCAAAACGCTGGGGTCTATTCCCTGTGGAAGAGAGAGAACTGTAAGAAAACCCAAAATGTTGGGAAGCTATGATTCTACTCTCATAGTAGAGCAGCCTGATATTCACATACTGTAAACATCATAATATGAAACATCTACCTCCAAAAGGACACAGTCTAAAAACAGCCAAACTGATCGGCAAGACTAGTAAGCCCTCAAATGTCCACTTACTTTTTGGTGCTCCATTCGCCAGCACTACAACCCCAAGATAAAAGAACAACTTCTGCCTCTCATTTTACACTTCAGGAAGTGCAGAGCATCTAACCAAAGGCTCTCTGGCCTTCTGGGACCCAAGGGCTTAATCAAGAAAAAATAAGACTCGGCCCTTGTGTATGTATAGGTACTGTTGGTGTATGTACATGTATATGAAATATCAGGAAAGGGGTTTCTCCATGTCAACAGTGAAGACTGGAACTGTTCCCCTCCAGCCCCCAAAACACATGTACGCTCCTGTAAACTAAGTATTTCTAACCCCCTTTAAGAAAGACTAGACCCCAGACAGGTAAGGCAGATGGTAAAATCAATCTACTTCATATTCATAAGTTAGAAAATCTTTTACTAGAATTTGTATATACTCAGAAAATAACACAAAGAGTGAAAGAACACAGGGTTCAGAAGAATTCAAAATCTTGGTGTCCAAAACTAGTTTGAGCTCAATTTCACATACTAAAAACCCACCAAAACGAGTAAATTACATAGTAGCAATATATGCATAAAATCTGTAGTTTCAGCACCATCCCCCATTTTCAAAGGCATTATTTTGAAAATATGTTTGGATTTTTTTTTCCCCCCAGATGAAGTCTCGCTCTTGTCCCCCAGGCTGGAGTGCAATGGCGCAATCTTGGCTCACTGAAACCTCTGCCTCCCGGGTTCAAGCAACTCTCCTGCCTCAGCCTCCTGAGTAGCTGGGATTACAGGCATCTGCCACCACGCCCGGCTAATTTTTGTATTTTAAGTAGAGACGGGGTTTCATCATGTTGGCCAGGCTGGTCTCCAACTCCTGACCTCGGGTGATTCGCCCGCCTCAGCCTCCCAAAGCGCTGGCATTACAGGCGTGAACCAGTGTGCCCAGCCAAATATGTCTGAATTTTAATCTCTACATGAAGTTTAGATGAAAGATACTACTGTTCACCAAATATTTTACAGGGCTCAACATAACAATGTTCCAAAAGAAGTATTAGATATAATTTTAAAAATTAACCTTATGTCTTACCAGGTACTGCTCAGAATGCCCAAAGTCTGAAGGCCAGCCGCCACCCCTCCTAAAGCCAGAGGCTACACTCCTTGTCATGGCACTGCTTGTGCTTAAGAATTAAATGAAGTCTGCATTGTTCTGCTTGCTGCTTTAATACAGAACAGAACACGTGAAGTACGCTGAAACCTCAGAGGTGGAGTCTAACTCTCTAAGCAGTTGCAAAGCAACTGTCAGACCCCAGTGACAGTGCTAAATAAGTCTAGCAGGTGTAACAGCTGTACTACAATGCTAGACTAAAAATAAATTACTTTTCACATTCTGACTGTCAAATATCCCAAATACTTCTTTCCAAAGACACAATATTAGACAATTCTGTCACATGTACACCTATGTCTGTACAAATTGGTAAGGTAATTAATGTTAATTGAAACAACAGTAACAATACTGTCTCTCTTTCTTATGTGTGTTATAGGAGGTGAAGAAGGGGCAAAGCCATAAAATAAGCTATTTTGCTAAAAATAAACACTACTGCTGCAGACAATTTTGATAAAGATCCATTTAAATTAATTATTCCTAAGAAATCTACTTGTTCCATTCTAATGGTAACTATATAATGACTATCACAATAACAATATGTGCAACAGAAATATGTTACTAGTCTTCTTATAAGATGTTGACTTTTTCTTATTAAAACTGTCTACCGGAACAATTCAGATTTGACTTAGTTTTTCTATGGAAGGAATATTTTATCTCAAAAATTATGCTGCACAAACTGGTTATTTGTAAAGTATAAACTTAAAATAGAATCTTTTTTTTTTTTTTTTTTTTTTTGAGACGGAGTCTCGCTCTGTAGCCCAGGCTGGAGTGCAGTGGCCGGATCTCAGCTCACTGCAAGCTCCGCCTCCCGGGTTCACGCCATTCTCCGGCCTCAGCTTCCCGAGTAGCTGGGACTACAGGCGCTGCCACCTCGCCCGGCTATTTTTTGTATTTCTTAGTAGAGACGGGGTTTCACCGTGTTAGCCAGGATGGTCTCGATCTCCTGACCTCGTGATCCGCCCATCTCGGCCTCCCAAAGTGCTGGGATTACAGGCTTGAGCCACCGTAAAATAGAATCTTAATGTTGTAAGCTTAAGAGTAATTTGTTTCCTGAAATTTCATATAGTTCACGTTACAGAAATTCCATGTACTGTTAAGAAGGCAATTCAAAATTTCTTCACCATTAACATTTTAAAAATTTCCCAATCATTATTATTACTGTTCTAGATTTTTTAAAAATCACTTAAAAAAAAAAAAAAGCAAGGTAGATTTTAAGGCTAAGTTAAAACATAATTTGCCTTCATTTTAAAAAGACAATGAGTACTGAATTTGCTAGAACTTCTGCAGTTAATATTTACAAACACCCACAGTTTTAAAAGCTCTGAAGTAAGTGACCTTGTTGATCTCAGGGAAGTCGATGTAGTCAGGGTTTTTCTACTTGTTCATTCTAAATACTGTTGTTTCCCTAAAGCTAGGGTTAGAACTTTAAAGATAGTCAATATTTTAGGTTTTGTGGGTTATACAGTCTCTGTTGTTAATATTTAACTCGGCTTTTGTAGCAGGAAACCAGCCACACATAGTATGTAAACCAGTGGGAGCGGCTGTGTGCCAGTAAAACTTTATTTGCAAAAAGAAGCTGCTGGCTTAGTTTGCAAACCCCTGGCCTAAAGAACAGGGGACTTTAAAATCAGTTACTGCTCAGAAAAAATTCTTCCAAAATTGAAATTTTGAAACTTTTCAAAAAGGAAATAAGCAGCGACCATATAAAACCATATTCTTATCACATACCTGAGCTGGAGGCATGCCAGTTGCAGGTAAAGGATTAGAAATCATTGGTCCGAAGATGTCCAGATCGTCATTCAGGGGTGGCACCGTTGTGTTCCCATTGGTCACTGGTGCCACAGCAGGGCCATCTGAAAAGAATATAGATTCTTGTCTTAAAGTAGAATATCTTAAATTACTTGAAACATGGCATTATTTTAAAAATTGATATATGGTTTAAAAAAAAAAAAAAGTTCAAAAGTTGGTAAAACATTTGTTCTCCTTCTACCCACCCCAGTATCCCCTTTCCCAAAGAAACCATTTCCAGTTTTGTTGATTCCCCCAGAAATATTCTTTATCCATTGGTTTCTAGGTATATATCCAAACCTCCTTTTTAACCAATGGTATCATACTATTCACATTATTTTGCACCCTAATTTTTTAAATAAGATCATAGGTTTTTATGGTGTTTCCTATATGCCAGGCACTGTTCTGGGTACTTTACATGTATCAACTCATTTAATCTTCATACACTTATGAGGTAAAAACTACTTTTGAGATAAGGGGCTAAGGTGGAATTTGATACCACACTCTTATAAATAATCCCTCTCCATAAATGTATGTGTGAGGGTGTGTGTGTATGGAGATAATTTAATTTTTACCTACCATGGAAATAAGTTTTGATGATTTATACCATGGAAATAAGTTTTTTACCTACCATGGAAATAACATTGATGAAATGTTACGTTTTGAAGTCACAACATGGAAGAAAACTAGATAGAAAAAAGGAAACATACATACAATATTTAAACTGATTCTACAGGAAGTATCCATAGAACTCCAAAATAGGCCGGGCGCGGTGGCTCAAGCCTGTAATCCCAGCACTTTGGGAGGCCGAGACGGGCGGATCACGAGGTCAGGAGATCAAGACCATCCTGGCTAACACGGTGAAACCCCGTCTCTACTAAAAAGTACAAAAAACTAGCCGGGCGAGGTGGCGGGCGCCTGTAGTCCCAGCTACTCGGGAGGCTGAGGCAGGAGAATGGCGGGAACCCGGGAGGCGGAGCTTGCAGTGAGCTGAGATCTGGCCACTGCACCCCAGCCTGGGCGACAGAGCGAGACTCCGTCTCAAAAAAAAAAAAAAAAAAAAAGAACTCCAAAATAAATCCTTTCTTTATTCCAGCACAGCCACTTTTAGTGATGGCTGTACCAAGCCACTGCACTGTACAGGCAAAGGGACTCTGACAGAGCTTCCTACTTTAAAATTCAAATTAAAAAAGTTTTTAAAACTGTAATTTCAAAAATTCAAAACTGGCTTATTTTATATCCCCTTTTTATGTTGGTGAACATTTATAAGGGCTGGGGGCAGGAGCTGAAGTGGAGTGCTGTGGGTCGAGTTTGCATGCACAGCACTCCGGGACTGGAACATCTCACAGAGTTCAGTTTTCTGTAACCACAACCAAGTAACAGTTCAGAGCATCACAACTCCAGCCTCTTGAGAGTTATAGCCTAATAAATCTTCTAGCTTAACAATTTACAGTCTCATTTGATCTCTCTTTGATAGACCATACTCTCATCAAAGGGAAATCCATCATCTTTAAAAACCTTTTCAACAATGAATGGGATATCTTGCACAAAGTAGATACTCAAATATTAACAAATTCAGTGGAGGATCTACCATCTCATTCATATTTCCACCACAATCTACAGAAACTTAGAGAGTTCTTGTCTTTTTCCAAGTATAACTACAGAAATTAGTATCTTTTATTTCTCTGTTTAAGCTTCAGTGAATTACAAAGAATTATTAATACATACTCAAAATAAAATATTTTTTACTATTTATTTTATAAAAGAGTGTGTAAAGTCCAAATTAGGTTAATTTGGAAGTTATTCAACTGCAAATTTTTCAAGTCATTTTCAGTGATATCACATTATCACAACCATTAAAAGAAATGTATTGATATGTATTATACATGTTATATCTATATCAAGTACTATGGACAATTAAAAGGTGAAGCAATAAAACAATGTATGTAGATTATTATAATTTGTAATATATAGAATTTTAAACTGAGACAACTATCAAATTTTTAAGACTCATACATGAAAATAATTTTTTCATTTCTAACCCTTTCAAATGGCAATATTCATTTTAAAGTTAGACCTCCTTAAAGAGATAATTTGTTTTCTAGTTCATTCCATACCCCATTTACATGATGTATAGTACATTATATAAATATCAGCTAGAAATAAAGTGATATTTTAAAGGGACAAGGCATTCTAGGTTTAAAAACACAACTAAGGAATACCTTTTTCGTTTGTATCTACACTTCAGTAAAGAAAGTCCAATAATAATGACATATAAGCCAGTAGTGCTTTAACTTGTGAGCTACAGAGTTGGAGATGGGCAAACATCATCATCAACTAGACATGTTTCATTCTATCACATGAATTGAGGAAGCACTTTATTAGCTGCAAATATAACTATTATATATAAAATGTATATATATTTATATATGTAAAAATTTTATATGTTTATAAAATTTAAACTCAAATAGAAGCATGTGTCCTGTGAAACAATGTAAACCACAACCAAAATAAAAAGGAAAAAAAATGGTGACAAGCTGAATATAAGCAACTATTTCCAGTTTTTCCATTACACTTTTTTTTACTTTATTAAGTAGTAGTAAACAAAATCAGACAAATTTATGGCAAAAAAAATTTAACACGAGAAAATCCCATTGATTTTTTGGCAAACTAAGAAAATACTATCAATTGCCTTTTACCACAGCACATGTTCACAGAACACCAGTGTGCCCAGGATGCACTTGGTGAGAATCACAAAGTTCATCCACTACAAGCCAATGCTATGTCTTATTACTTTTATAAACTGTACAGCTTTCAGAAATTTTAAGTCTGTTCTACTTAGTACCTTAGACTCCACTCAGAATATTTACTTACACTTTCAAATCTAAACAACATTTGATATCTAGCAATATATTTTCTAACGCGCAAAACACCACAAGCACATTATTTGGTTTCTGAAGTCTTATTTTACCTTTCACCCCCTTTAGTATCACATATGTGACTAATAACTTGTCCAGCATCACAGAGCAGGAGCAAAGTCTTAGACTGTAATCTTATTCAATGTTTACTGTAAAAGCAACACATTCTTGTAAAAGATTCAAACCATGCAAAAATGAAGAAACTAAAAGTACCCACCATAGATGGTGGTGACAGTTGTGCAATGTGAAGGTACTTAATGCCACTGATTATATATTGTAAAATATTTAACACGGTAAATTTTATGTGTTGTGTTACCACAATTTTAAAAACAATGTACATAGGATCATACAAAAATAGTCTTCTTTATATAAATTATGTATGTGTAGGTAGGGGGTTTGCATTCTGTGATACTGCATGTGCCTATTAATTATTTATTTATTCAATGTGTGACTCAAGAGAATTTAGGTAGTTTCCAGATTTTCACCATTAAAAACAGAATGGTGGACATCCACATTCCTCTATATAAAGTCTACACAGCTCATGTCCCTTCACTGCAATGTAACTTGAATTCTGTTTTTACCACTGCACTATGAACAAATCCATATTCTCTTTCCATGTGTTTTATTATTGTTATTACTATATTAAAACTAGCCTCTTGAAATTTCTGGCATTTCATACAAACAACAAAGTTGTGATCTCTCTGTAACCAGTCACCATGGTTATTAGAGCTGTCATGAAGTCAATTCACAAGGTCAGTCTGAGGGACGTGGAATCCTTTTTAGAATGAGATAGAGGAAGCACCTGCTTAGGGACAGCAATCTTTGTGGCAAGGCTGACACTGTTTTCAACTGGTTAAGGAAGACTTTCTCAAAACCCCCAAAAACCTGAGGTAAGGAACTTTCTGCCAGGCCTCACCAAGATTTTTCTCTACATAGCATCCTCGTGATGAGCATAGGTGATTGCTCTCTGCTCTCACCATCTGCAACATACCTGCCCCTCTTTTGTCTCTACTCCATCTTCTCCCCATGTGATGGGTTATCCATCTTAATGGTGGGTTCTGGATTTCACAGCCATCAATTTTTCTAGTTACTATCAAAGCTATGCGTTCACAGAATTGTTGAAAAACAAATTCTTAACCGAAACGAAAACTTCTCAGCCTTGCAAAACTGGTAAATACAAGTTCCCAATGAGTTTTCAATGGTTGCCAATTTTACTTACAACATTTGGCTTGCTTAACACATTATTTAAAAGGGATTGCTTCAATTCATTTAGAAGGTCATTGCGTTTTAAATTTTCAGTGTTCAAAAAGGACAATTAAAGACTCATTATCATTACCATCATTATAAATATCACATTCATCCTGGATGTTTTTAAAGAATGTTTACATGTTATCATTTTTGTCCCCATACAAGATGAGAAGGGCCTCTCCTTCCATTATCTCCGGTTATACCAACTAGGACACAGAGCAATGAAAAGACTTCCTCAATGTCATTCACCTTTTTAAGCAGCAAAATTTGTACTAGAACAGAGTCTTCTCACACCTAGGCTAGTGCTCTTTTCTTTAAACCACATTTCATCAAAAGCCATGTAATTTCAACTTCACCTAATTATAAACAAATCACTTTAAAGTTCTGAAAAATTTAAAAAAACTTTAAAATAGTTTATAATTATTTGTACTAAGTTTGAGAAGCAGTTAAACAGTCCAAAAATCATTCAGTGCCACACTCAACATTTGCCTCATCCTGTCCTCACTCCACTGTCCTGTACTGACACCAGTATCTTTTCAATTTATAGGGAGGGATTCAGGTGGTTATGGTCTTCAGTGAGCAAACTGGGCTCCCGGAAGCAACTGTGGGATATAATCAGGCCTTTGTCAACTAAGAGTATTCACAAATTATTGGGAGTTAAATGCATCCTTTTGATCATGGGCCCACTAATAACATGATCTTTACTGATTAATAAAAGCTCAGAGGCCACAACATCAAGAAAATACCAAGATGTTGACAACAGTTTTTCAGATAATTAACTGTAACATTTAGAGAGTAT
Source organism: Macaca mulatta (assembly GCF_049350105.2). Taxonomy (NCBI): domain Eukaryota; kingdom Metazoa; phylum Chordata; class Mammalia; order Primates; family Cercopithecidae; genus Macaca; species Macaca mulatta. The sequence continues at coordinate 114,731,882 of NC_133409.1, forward strand.
AAGGCTTATTCAAATTAAATAGTGTAAATCACCATAATGTAAGAAAAACATTTAAATCAGCATGGGTTATACCTTGTTGGTGCATGCACACAAATATACAGTCACACACACACACACACACACACACACACACACACACACACACACGGAAACTTCCTCTTTCAGGGGAGAGAGAACATCAGACCATGCAATGCCTTCTATGAGATGAGGGGATGTCTGTGAAAACTAATCAGAATTCACCGTAGACATGCACCTTGCTCAGCTACAGAATGATGGTGGGAGCAGCAGGAGGCAGCAGTCCCCCTTTAATTAGTATGCAGAAACAGTAGCTGGTGGACAATAAAAATAATGGGAGATCCAGAGTACAAGAAAAGCCTAGGGCAAATGGAGGAAATTCAGCTGGGAACAACATCATAAAGAACGATAATGAAGCACAAAGGACCCCTTGAAAAGGCAATGAGCAAACAGAAGAAATTAGGACAATGCAGTAAAATGAAGATAGGATTTCAATCTTAAAGGCAAGACATCAAACCTACAGTTAAGTAGCTTGTAGGTAAGTATTTTCTTTCTTCATTACCTTAAGATGTTAGGCTAGTGTCTTATTTGGGAACTGAACTGGTAGATGAATGTTTTCAACTGCCCACATATGAGAAACTGACAGGAAAAGGTTAAAATGTTTTCAGCTGCAGAAAAAAATTGTTAAAATCAGTGCTACAACTTCCAAGAACAGAAGGCATGCCCAGCATGCATTCACTGGCCCACTTCACATCATGACACTGAGAGATGTTAGAAAGAGGTAACATTTCAAATATGACAAAGTCATGAAGGCCAGTCTCTTGTCACCTAAAAATCCTCAATATGGTAAGTGAGCCAGCTGATTCTATTAATTGTAACTATACTAGAATTCATCTGACACCAATAATCCAAATGAGGATAAGGTAAATAAAGTATTTTTAACAACAGTGTCTTCCCCTTGGCACATTCCAAGTGCCTTTAAATGACAATTTATAAACTAAAAGGAAATAAGAATACAACACTTCATATTTTAATACATGTTTAAACACTAATATTTATTTAAGTACTATGTGCCAGATACTCTGATCAATAAAGTATCTCAGTTTAATCCTTACCTCACCTGGAGGGAATCTGCACAGTAAGCCTAGGACTTCAACATGGGTCTCGATGGCACACCCAGAAAACTCAACTCTCTAATCAGTTTGAGAAATGTTTCCCAGTATTCTCAGGCAGAAACAGGTGCCCATTCCCTACCCAGAGTTACAAATTGACCTACCTCCCTAAAATAGTGCCCTGAGGGCAGGGGCTAGATTCACCACCCAGCCCAGGCACAGTACTTGGCACAAGCTCCTTTCTGAGGCACAGGATGACTCCTGAGTCCACAACACCCACACCACCTCAACTGCAGGCCGTACCACCCACAGCCGGTCAGTCAGGCCTACCAACTTTGCCTCCAAATGTTCCGCTAATCCAGGGGCTGCAAAGTAGAAGCCTTCCCAAGCATCTTATCCTTTTCATTTTTAGTTTTTATGGCATCTGAATGTTCTTAGGCTGAACAGGCATGCCCCAGTACTCCAGAAGCCTCTTTACTCCCCACTGGCACCACTTTCATAGCCCAGAGCCCATGAACAGTCCCACCTGCTTCGTCACCAGGAAGAGTGAAGCTGCCTCCTTAATTTAATACCTAGCGCAAAGCAAATAATAAATGATTAATTGAAATGCTTTCCAAACACAGGTTATGGGAGGATTTCTTGGTGCCAGCAGAGCCATGGTGGAAAACAATTAGTAGTTCAGGTGATCCTACTTTTGTGGGAGAAAAGTGAAATAATGACACTATTTTTGAAAATTACCAGCAATTTCCTGGCTACAAATCCTTTTCAGTCCTCATCCTACTTACCACCAGCACATTTAGCCCCAGCTGATCCTTCCTCCTGGAAAATCGCCTCTTAAAGAGTTTAGAGCCACATTCTCCTTGAAGACTCCCCAGCCATTGCTACCAATATCCTGGACTGGCTCCTCTTCCTCTGTTTTCATAGACACAGCTTCCATGCAACTATCTGCCTATGAGATTACAACTGCTTGTTAACTAGAATCCCTACACCAGGGCTTCCCTTTTCCAGGTTAACAAGTACAATGAGGCTGGAATTCTTTCTCTCAATCATAAATGTGTCTCCAACGCCTCTATGTCCAAAGCTCAGTGCATCACTGTTGTCACAGCACCTCACAGGACTACTCTACCTGCTACCTCACCGGTGGGAGCCATATCTTACCCTCCTACTAATCTGTTCCAACTGTCCTAACATAGCACTTGCGTGCCCTATGATAGGATACAGATGGTTTTTTTTTTTTTTTTTTTTTTTGAGACGGAGTCTTGCTCTGTCACCCAGGCTGGAGTGCAGTGGCCGGATCTCAGCTCACTGCAAGCTCCGCCTCCCGGGTTTACGCAGTTCTCCTGCCTCAGCCTCCCGAGTAGCTGGGACTACAGGCACCCGCCACCTCGCCCGGCTAGTTTTTTTTTTGTATTTTTTAGTAGAGACGGGTTTTCACCGTGTTAGCCGGGATCGTCTCTCGATCTCCTGGCCTCGTGATCCACCCGTCTCGGCCTCCCAAAGTGCTGGGATTACAGGCTTGAGCCACCGCGCCCGGCCAGGATACAGATGGGTTTTAAATCATAAGATCCTCTACAAAGGTACGGCTCTAAAAGCTGCATTTATCTGGGTATCTGCTTATCTTTTCCAACTGTTATTCACTCTAAAGGTGACCTCCATAAAACATTAGATTATACTTGAAATAAGTTTGCATAGCACAAAATAAACTTATTTTCTTCTCCTCTAGCAGCAGCAAGAAAAATCAACCTCTGAATTAAGGAAAATATAATTTAAATTGGAATTTTAGCATTAATCCAGATTTCAAACTGAATTCTCATAACCTGTTCTCTTAGATAATCCCATCTTTTCCCTCAATGATAATTCTGTCTTCCAGTTTCTGGATGGCAACCCCATCCCCTTCTGGCACTACTATAAACACACAGAGCTGCATCTTCTGGTGTTTACCAGTGTTCCATGAACTCTGCTGGTGCTCAATAATTAATTGAATTCATTCTTTACTTGAATGTCAGAGGCATTAGCTGGTCATAATCTATTTGCACAAATAAGAAAAAATGTCAAAAAGCAACATGAGATTTTATGTATTATTAATCTAGTTTAAGGCAGATAAGAATGTGATAAGTAAATGGCTGTTTTCCATTACCATTTTTGACTGAGCATGAACCTTATACCTTTAGTACACCCTTTCTACAATGAAAACTCCCAAATTTAATTCTTCTTCCATAACTAGTCAGGCGTCACCATAAGCAGTGATGAATTTAAAGTGGAAACAGCACTGTTTAAAGAAGGCTGCTTCCATGATATTCAGTGATTCTCTCTTTAATGGCAAAACTCCTTAAAGCTTTCTAAATTTTCACGCTGATGAAAGAACCCTTTTTATTTTCTACTCAAGAAACCATCTAAAGTTTTATCCTTAATTTTTATTATTACTTGGAATTCCTTTATATTAAAACACAGGACTTGATTTGTAAAATCAACTCATGTCTGTCTTATTTTAGTAAATTCAAGTCATAAATGTCCATTTGAAGCATATTAAAATTTTTAAGCTTTATGTTGTTTTCAATTTTTTTAAGTGTGCCTGAGAGCTAAGTGGAGCTATTTATTTTTATTTTTCAGTTAATTTTTCATACAGTTAAATAGTTAGTATTTAGGCTAATTTGCTAAAATGACTAACATGGTTTTAAAAGAGAATCCTAATCCTCTTGCTGTATTTGGCCCTACCTTTTCAAGCCACTACCAAACTGCCAGTCTACTGTACCAGCAGGGAAATCTACTACACATTTCTACAAACCAGCCAACTTTTGAGCAGGGAATTCCCTTATGCACAGGCACTATGATGCTGTGTAAGGGGAAGAGCCCCATGGTGCTACTGTCTTTCAGAAGACACCACACACACATGCACATGTGTGCGCACACACACGCATACTGATTTAGAGCTATCTGAAATAGCTGAGAAGTGGTATAAGGAGGAAGCTTTGTAGAACTGATTGCTTAAAAAATAAATATATATCAAATCACTGCACCATTTTATGGCCTCAAAAAACAAGAAATATATAAATATGAAACCAAATTGTATACACCAAATTTCTTTCTAAATGTTTAAAATAGTGATAAACTAGATTCCTGAGGCCACCCAATTTCCTCAGTTCTTTTAGTCAGCTGCAAATCCATCAGAGGCCACAGACCATGCTTTGCAATCACTGTTTCCCTCTGTCTCCCTCTTTCTCTCTAATGGTAGTGGCTATTCAAGGAATAACCCAGCAGGAGTCCTACTCCGTGTTACTCAGCATAATTTGAGTCCCTTCTCCACACATTCCTTCAAAGGCCTGTACTACCTCTTGGTGATCCCCCATGACCTGGTGTTCAGGTTATAGTCTCAGTACCGGACTGTGTGCAAGTTACTGTGCTACGTGCTTCACATAAAGCACACCATTTATTCTGGCCCTCAGCTACAGAAGAGTTCCTATTTCCATTTCCCAGACGAAGCTGCTAGAGGGCAGACAAAACACAGGTACTACCTCTAAACCAAGGATCACGCCCCCATGACTTAATACTGCCATCTATTGATTTGATGAATGGGTCCAATGTCTATTTTGTGTAGCATAATCTCACCTGTTAGAGTTTTATTTTCTATCACAGCTTAACACAGTGTTAAGAATATGAGCCCTGAAGTCAGACTACTCAGTCTAAATCCCAGTTCTGTAATCTACCATCGGTGTGACCTTGTGCAATTCACTTAACCTCTCTGTGCCTCAGTTTTCTCATCTATAACAGGGAAATAATAATAGTTCACCAATCTCAGAGCTGTTGCAAAAATTCAATAAATAAATATCTGTCAGCACTCAAAACAGCCCCTGGCATATAGTTAGCAGTATCTGATTATTAACATAGTAAGATAATTTAATACTTGGGTTAGATGCCTTGCTTTGGTTCATCTTAAGAGCTGAAATTAGACTTTGGCATTAAACAGATCTAGGTTTGAGTCCTAATTCTATTGTATAGCAGCAATGCCTTGGAAATTAATTTTTGTTAGCTTATTAGTTGTTTTATTATTATTAGTTTAATTAAAAAAAAAAAAGGAAAAAGTGTGTGTGGGTGTGTACCCTAAAGAGCTGCTGTCAGGATGAAATGCAAGTGTGCCAGATACCACAGACTACCAAAGCCCCATCTGGGCGCTTCTTGCTGGCAAAGCCTACTCCACTCTACAGGATGAATACTATTTTCCTAGCCTCTCTTGCAACTAGAGTGAGGTAATACAATCCAATTCTGACCAAGCGTACCCTGGGAATCCTGCTGGGGAATTTTCTGGCAAGTTTTTCCTCCTGAGAAAAGAAACTGGTGAGGAAAAGCCATCCTTTAGGCGTGGTCCTATAAGGATAGGATGCTGCACCATCCATGTGTTGGCCATAAGGGGATGAGCCTCCAGAGTAAAGCCAGTACTATGATGAGGGTGGCAGAATGAGGAGAAGCAAAGAGGAACCTGGCTCCCTGCACTCACTGTTCCACCGCTGCACAGCCCCAAACCACCCTGTCTCCAGATTTCTCTTTGAATGAGATAATTAGATGTCCTTATGTTCAAGCCATTTTCAGGCTTCCTGTTACTTGACGTTTCAAGTTGCCTCATTCAGAGTTGAATTTTACCCCTCTTTGTCCTATCCCCCAGCACATTCTCTGGAGGTTCTGTGCTGTTTCCAAGACGCCGTCCCTTCTTGCTCTCTTCTAAAGTCTGTGATATCATCAACTCCCCCAACGGCACCTCTTTCTGGTGCCAGTTCACTGACTGCCCTGGTACTGACTCAGGACCACTTGCAAGTATCTGCCCACTGCTAGTTACCTTACACCAATATATTTATGTAAATGCATTTTCTTTCCTATGCAGGTGTGATTACATAAGAATAAACCAATCCCTAAGACCTCCTTTTTGAAAGGATAATAATAGTTCATAACAATAGTTCACTGAGCATACTTTTCTGAGCAGAGGCAATACAAGTTGTTATCAGGTTTTAAACTATATCTGAAAAACATAAGAGACTATAAAATTTTCTTGGGCACTTCTGCTATAGTCCTCCCCACCTTCAATCCTCCTCCAAGAAAAGGGGCATGTGCACACAACTACACAAACGTCCTCTGGATCTGGTCAAATAGGTAGCTGTAGGACACCAGCAGCTTTCCAGGTCCACTGGGAACTGTGGATCACCAGGACCACTGCTGCTAAATCTGGCATTCTTTTACTCAGTTCATTCCCAAATTTGCTTTATAGCACATGGGCGGCTTTGAGAAATGGCTAGAATTTTTTTCTGTAGGAATTTTCTGCCTGAAAGGTAAGTAGAGTACTTTCTGTATTAATCTCTCTCATATAAAACTGGGTATGTGTTGCTAATAATAAAATGGGTTATATACTGATGGCTTAATTTCACTAGCATTGTCTTGACCACTGTCATATGTTAAAGCTTTTATTTCCTGAACACAAGCATGAATGGAGAAACTAAAATTTGCAAACTTTTCTCATCAACTTCCCCAAAACAGAAACACAAGTGTACACCCCTGAGCTAGATTTTCATCACCAAGATCATGACTCAATTCTTTGTGAGATGCATTCTGGGGCACTGACAGGATGAGGTCACCCCAGACATCCTTGGCAGTGCACCCCTGACACACACAATTCTGTTCCTGGTAGGGCTGTGGATAACGCCTCCTGACAAGGAACCAGGCTGCTCTGCAGTGTGCATGTGGTACACAGATGGCCACAAAACAGAACCCCTGCAGGAACCGTTAACGGGAGGTTGAAATGAAACCTCTAGGGTCACATCCAAGGCCAGTTATAAGTAATTCTTCTCAAGCCTTATGCCCAAAGCATGCGCTCGCCCTTGAAGACTTTATTCTCAGAGGCGGTCTTACGCCCCCACACTCCAAAAATAAGCCCTACTGAATAGAAGCATTAGTCTGGGGGAACTGTCCTAACCAATTGGTAAGCAGTCTGTCAATTTTTATCATCTTTAAAACTAATAAACAACAAAGAATAGACACTAGCCTAACAGTATAATTCACAGTCCTAAACTAGCTTCCCAAGTAAGGGGACCCGAAGAGCACTCTTCTCACAAACCCTAGAAGCTGATTTTAATTCTATTTTAACATAGGACGTGCATACTCAAGTCAGCATATGTCTGTATTTGATTCAAATTTGGTACATTCAGAGATTATTCAATCTGGCACTTAGTCAACATGGGCCAAAGGCCCTCGGTAATTTCTAAGACTGGAGGCAGCTCAAGTATCTCACCCTGTTTGTGGTATTAGAGAGTAAAGTACTATAATAAACAGTAGTCCTACAGCTTTCAAACACGAATTAATATCTAAATATGAGGCAGCTCTTGTAGGTACTATCGGGAACATAAAGCAGGGGTGAGCAAACCCTAGCCCCATGCCTGTTTTTAAAATCGATCAGAACATAAGCATGCTCATTCATTTACATGTTCGTTTATGGCTACTTGCATACTACAATGGGAGTTGACTAGTTGCAACAGAGATCATAAGGCCTGCAAAGCCAAAAATAATGTCTATTTGGCCCTTCTTGGAAAAAATTGGACAACCTCTGTTAAAAAGTATATATAATATAAAGCATTTTATGTTTGAACTTTGAATGATCAGGAAAGGTGAGCTTAAGAAAGGTTTTACCTGAGTTACTGGGTTACAAAAAATAAAGTAGGTTCATTAAAGTCCCATTTAAAGGAAAGATCAAATCTCTTAAAACTAGTCTTAAGTATTACGCTATTATGAAACTGTTAAGAGTGATAAAGAAGGCATGAGTCCCAAGGATCCATAGCTGTGTAACTGAACTATCGCTATGCAGTTTTTCTCTATATTTTCTGGAAATGTTTTAAGTTAATGTCTGTTCTAGTCTCACTCATACGGAGATATGCCGTCATGTTTGCATTACCATAAATCATACTTCAAGGCACCTACCCCTACAATTTGCGCTGTTTTTCAATTTACAGGGGAAAACCAGGGTCCCATTAGAGGACAGCGGCATGCTTCTGAGCAGATAAAGAGCCTGAGGCCCGAGGTGGACACCAATCATCAATCCACATTTAGAATCACTGTTTGTTTTGAGCTGAAAGAGACCTTTGATTTCTCTGTAGTCTCCTGGACTTTCATGAATTCATCAAATTTTATGCTTTAACACAGCTTTTTTTTAAAAAAAAAGTCTGAAAATATTTTTTAAGAGTTTAGGAAATTGATAACCAGCAGATGTGAAGAGCTGTCTGTGCTCTGGGTAAGACACTTCCTCTCCTGCTGCTACAACTCCCTCACAGCAAGACAGCCCTCTTTCTAACCCCATCTCCCACCCCTCCCACCTTTGGAACTCTTTCACCAAATGATCTAAAACCCACTATCAGTCATTGCAAAATCCCCCATATATTCTTAATCTTTTTTCACAAACAGTCCCTAACTTCTGCTAAATGAACTTTGGTTCTCCCCTAAAGACACTGTTTCCTGAAGCTGTCCCACTGTCCAAAAGAGCAACATCCCATCAGACCTACAAACCCATGAGTGACAGAAATAAATGTTAGTTGATGTAAGCCACTGAAATTTTGGAGTTGTTTGCTATATAACATGCACAGCAAGAGGTGACTGTTTTAGAAACTGATACAAGAGGGGTGCTGCCACAACAGAACCCTAAAATCTGTGGCACTGACTTTGAGACAAGGTGGTAGAAGATAAGGAAACATATGCAATAGTGAAATGGCTGGTAAACAGTGCCCCACAATAATCAGGAAGGTAGAAAATGTATCAAATGAAGTTATAGTAGAGCTGCCCTAGCTGACCCACAGAAAGAGAGAAACAGATGTTTAATGTTGTAAGCTGTTGAAACCTAGGCTTATTTACTATGCAGTATCATTCCAACAATAATGGAATATCTCAAAGGCCACTCATACTGTTTGTCGACTAGATGCCATTCACTCCGGGCTATTCAAGGACACTGCTAGAGCAATTTGTCCTTGTCCTGAAAGTATCAGATTTACCTCTCTACAGTTCATTTCTAACACTAAACATCTTGTAATGTCATCCTTAAAAAAACCCTTTCCTGCCCACCTTGCCCTACGATAATCTAGTCTCAGCACAACCACCACAATAATTCTTTAAATACTACAGTCAGATTATTTCTTTTCAGCAAATTCCTCCAATGTGTTTCCAGGTCACTCAGAGTTAAAACCAAGTCCTGTTATAGTCAGCTTGCACCCTCCCTACCCCTTCCTTCCTTGTTTCCTCTGTTACTATTCTCCCCCCAGATCATTCCACTTTAGCCACATTGTCATCCTTGCTGGTCCTTGCACACTTCAAGTAGGCTCCTACTGAAGAGCCTTTCCATCTGCTGTGTTCTTCTCAGAATGCTCTTGCTTACAGATCCAGATATCCAGACATTCTTCACGCCTTTGCTCCAATAAGACATCTGTGAATGCCTCCCTGTCCACCCTATTTAAAATTACAACCATCCATTTCTGTTTTCTTTCATCTATAGTACTTACCACCTATAACCTACGATATATTTTATTTAATTGTTTATTCACTGTCTCTCCAGATGAAATGAAAGCCCCAGAAGTTAGGAGTTGTAGTCTGTCCTCTTTCAGATCTATCTCCTTAGTGTCTACAATGGTACCTTGACACACAGTAGACAGTAGCTATTTGTTGAATGGAATGAGTGTGTAAGATAAGAATCAGGCCTAGATTATATTTTATATTTCTAAGTTATAAACTAATAAACCAGGCAATGCAGACTGAAAAAGGAAGCTGCAGTGAAGACAAAGATATAATACAGTTTTACTAAGATATTTTTTTACTTTAGTAATAATTTTTTTTCTTTTTCTCTCATTTACAGTAAAGGAAATAAAACAAGAAATTATGAGGACTACAATTCAACATAATTGTATTTAGAGCCCCTGGACTGAAGCCTTATTTTCAAAATTACAGTTATTTTTTATATTTCTAATATACAACTTTTTACCATCATAGAAGAATTGTACCTCCAGGGAGTATATTTGTATGATGTACCAGCTTCCTAAGAAATGAATAAAACATTCAGCTATAATTCTTAAAACAGACAACAATTTACTCAATAACAACTAGGATCAATTTTTTGGAAAGCAGTATATGAAGTTCAACTATTCCAACTAACTGCCTTTTACTCTTTTCCTTCTCAATCTTTCTCCAAACTAAACAAAGAGAAAGATTGAAATTATTCCTGTGCCAAGGCTCAGATATTACTAAAAGTAACCTTTTATCAAGCCAATTCTTTTAGAAGAAAAAAATGTAAAAAAAAAAAAGAGAGAGAGACAAGCTAACAATATTTGTAGATAAGCACAATATAAACACCCCTTGAATGAAGGCCTGCTTACTTACCACACAGACTACATATACCTTTCAGCCATGAGAACAAACAGGACATTAAATTAAAACGAGCACTTCTCATTATCATTGAATAAGTTATATGAATCTAGTCACTAGATTTGGATGCAAAATGTGTTGCTTCAGTTAACCAAAATTAAATTTTATTTTAAACCAACACATTTTACAATAAGGCTACCCTAGAATTATTTTGTTAAGGGGAAAAATCCCCCACAAAACTGAAAATTCGAGAGACAGAGAAGAGAAAATAATCCACTCTTCATTGTAAGCACTAAAATGTCACATCTACCAAGCCTTTTAAGATTACTGTGATATCTTCTTTTCCCCAAGGAACTCATTACTTGTATTTCAGTGAAGACAGTGCTGACAGACACCAGCTCCCTTATTAAAGATTTCCTTTTTGTGGGAAGTTAGCAAACTAATCATACCATTTTCAAATTCAGTTAACAGGTACGTTTTGGCATACTGAAGATAAAGCCATTATATTCACTCCAAGTAAAAGTTTCAATTGTTTTGTAACTCTAGCAGCGACCTTTTATTTTTTATCACTTACCAAGTCCTAAAAGATCCACAGTGGGCTCCGCAGCTTTTTTAGGGCTGGTACTTTTTTTAGGCTCCAGTTGCTGTTCTTCTTTCTTCTGCAGCTTTAAAGTAAATAATTGGATTTATTAATTTTTCTTAAGTAAATTTAACAAAATTTTAAGCCCCAATTAATTACACGTTTTTGATAAACAGTGTAAAAAAGTAAATGAAACACAGTATAATAAAACCTAGAATATTGTTCATTATATAAAAAAACAAGTAAACATGACTGTTGAAGTTGCAATGACAGTCCTTACATATTGGGACCCCAAAATTGTGAATAAAACAATTTAACTCTTAATTGTCCTTAACTACTAGCTCTTTCATATGAAATTACACAATTTAAAGGAACACATTTCATATTAGTTCCTAGACACTATTAATGTACTTCTGTGTCCCCACTCAAATTTCATCTTGTAGATCCCATAATTCCCATCTTTTATATGAAATTACACATTTTGAAGAAATGCATTTCATATTATTTCCTGGCTACTACTAATGTACTCCTATGATACAGTTTCATTCTGTGTCTCCACCCAAATCTCATCTTGTAGCTCCCATAATTCCCATGTGTTATGGGAGGGATCCAGTGGGAGATAATTAAATCATGGGGGCAGGTCTTTCCTGTGCTATTTGTTTATGTTAAGGGGGAGTTTCCCTACACAAGCTCTCCTTGCCTGCTGCCATACACATAAGATGTGACTTGCTCTTCCTTGCCTTCTGTCATGATTGTGAGGCCTCCCCAACCACACGGACCTGTGAGTCCAATTAAACCTCTTTCTTCTGTAAATTGCCCAGTCTCAGGTAATGTCTTTATCCGCGGCATGAAAACGGACTAATACATCCTGTTAGCTGAGACTGGAGAGGCCTCAGAGTCTTCATGAGCACACTGTTAACCCATCATCCACACACTGTATGATACATGAGACACAACTGCCAAGAAAAGTCTAATGAAATGGTATTTGATATACTTTCTTCCTGAATCTACATTATTAATTACTTTTTAAATATAATATTCTTCTAGTTCTCAGGAGCCCAAGTCACAGTTACACATTCCAAACTTACTTTCTCACAAAAAACACTGTATAGGACAGAATGAAAAAACCTACACTTACTGGATTATCAATTCTAAAGCCTACTTCTAATAAACTAAGAAAATAAAACTTTCAGTTGAGTACAGTGGCTCACACTTGTAATACCAGCACTTTAGGAGGACAAGGTGGGAAGATCCCTTCAGCCCAGGAGTTTGAGTCCAGCCTGGGCAACATAGCAAGACTCTGTCTCTACAAAAAATGAAGAAATTAGCTGGGTGTGGTGGTGCACACCTGTAGTCTCAGCTACTCGGGAGGCTGAGGCTCAAGGATTGTTTGAGCCCAGGATGTCGAGGCTGCAGTGAGCTATGATTGCACCACTGCAGTTCCAGCCTGGGCGACAGAGTAAGACACTGTCTCTCAAAACGAAATAAAGAAAGAAAGAAAACACCAATTCATTTGTCAAACCATTTCAAGATCATTTCTTCTACAACTACCTAAAGAATTCACAACTTAGTTATATGAGTTCATTTTTTGTTAGCTACTAGAGATATGTTAACTTCTAAAAACATGTATCTATCCTTATTTGTTTTTTAATCACTATACTCTCCCTTAGAATTGTTTAATCAATTAGCCTACTATTACCAGCTGTCAAGTCTTTAATAACTCTCTCAAATACAGAATTAGCCACCTGTAACAATATATACTTTTCAGAAGTTTAATATAATCCATTTCACATTCTCTATGCTTTCACTTTTCAATCTCTAATACAGGTTCAGACTTATCTTGCTTATCAAAAGGATTTCAAAATAATTTCAAGAAAAATATTCCCTGTAGTCATGAAGTAAGGAATTCTTTTCAACTGATTACTCAATCTGTTATTATAAATAATCAAATCTGCAAGGGAATCTGAGGATCGTGTGGCCACCAGCATGCAAACTTCAAATATTCCAGGGCAGGATCCTAGCAGCTTCCTGGGGTAGGTCTTCATATGGTTACATCACAGCCTATAATACTCTGGAGAGTGTCTTAAAGTAGTCTTTAAGTAGGTACTTAAGTCTAATCCCTATTTTGCTTTGGCTAAAAAATCAGAAAACTTTGAAGTTGAAAATAAACTTAGATAATCTGGCCAAACACACATTCATTCTGCAAATTAACTGAGGCTCAGATGTTATGTGCCAAATAGGAATACAGGAACTAAAATTCTTATTTTCTGCCACTCCAAATTTAGCATTCTTTTTTTTTTTTTTTTTTTTTTTGGGGGGGGGGTGTATTTTACTGCATCTTCTTCCACGGAAAAAAAGCATAAAACAAACTAAACTTGTGAGGAATTCCTTCCTATTTATTTTCTATGACCTAAGACTTTGGAACCTCTTCAGGCTAAAAAGGATCTTTATAAAAAATTCAAATAGAAACTCTGGTTTATAAGGCGTCTGTCACCAAATTAGAACTACCTTTTAAAATACTGCTGAGTATGAAACTATCTGTCATGGTTTGAAAAGGAAAGAAAAAGCCAAATCGAGCAATGCAGAGGTCCTCTGGTAATCCCGACCCCCCACCCCCAGAAATACTGCAAACAATTTGGAAAATATCTTTCTTTCCAGATGTTCACACATGTCTCTGTGTTCTAAAAGCTTCTCATGTTCCTAACATTTCAATTTAAATGGGTAGTGATCAACCATTTCCATAGGAAACTATATGTATAGCTGTGCAAAGTAAAGAGAAACACTAAGGCAAGAATAAGGGAAACCCTAAACAGCTTATCAAATTGCAGGTGGGGCCCACTAGCAGTTTTTGAAATCTATTTTACAGGCCACAACTAAACATTTTTTTTGGCATATAAAAATGATACAGAATAGAAAATAGAGTACACTGCATAAAAGAAAGGTAAATATTCCTAGATTGTTGTTTTGCACATTTGTACACACATGTGAGCACAAATCTGGATCATAATGTAAAATGTATTTCTTAGCAGAGTGGTAGGTTGAGAAACACTGCTCTAAAGACAGTCTGCTCCTTTGCTCCTACAATGGGTCAAATTATGAATGAGAAATGTTTATGCCCTAAACCCCATTATTCCAATTAGAGTTGGCTATTCTAGATGGATTTCAACAATTCAGACATGAATTATCCTTAGAGTTGGCATCTGAAAGGTTGTCCCACAAATCAAAAAAGCAAAAGGACTGATCACTTTAAAATCTACTTTGTATCCCTCCATTATCGAATCTTGTGGAGGCCATAATCTGAACGCATCAATGTGTGGCAAAGGTGATTTTAGAGATTACTCTTCTATGTCTTCATAGTATATACATTATATACGTCTTCATATATATATTAGTGAAAGCCACAAAGATTAAATTCAAATGATACTCTTCTTCATTGATAATTGTAAACATAAGAAATTAACCTCTTTTTTATTTTTAAAACATTTAAGGATAAATACACCAAAGCACAAACTACATAGGTAAGGAAACTTCCTAAAATTCTAAATAGAGTAACAAGTACTTAACCTTTTAGAGCTTAATATCCATAAGAGTTATTAATTTTCTATATAGTTTTCTTGAAAGACTTTCTAACAAAAATTGAAAGTTATTTCTTATTTATATTTAAAATTATTCCGAGGCGGGCGGATCACAAGGTCAGGAGATCGAGACCACGGTGAAACCCCGTCTCTACTAAAAATACAAAAAAAAATTAGCCGGGCGCGGTTGTGGGCGCCTGTAGTCCCAGCTACTCGGGAGGCTGAGGCAGGAGAATGGCGTGAACCCGGGAGGCGGAGCTTGCAGTGAGCCGAGATCGCGCCACTGCACTCCAGCCTGGGCGACAGAGCGAGACTCCGTCTCAAAAAAATAAATAAATAAATAAATAAATAAAAAATAAAATTATTTTTACAGATTTTTGTGTAAAATGACAGGAAGTAAGTACGTATTTTCCTAGTCCTAGATGAGTAATAATAACTAAAAATACAGACTCAGGAGATGCTGTTGTTGGAATGTGTCACCCAAAGTTCACATGTTGGAAATTTAATCCCAATGTAACAGTTTTGAAAGGTGGAGCCTAGTAAGAGAAGATTAGGTCAGAAGGGCTCTACTCTCATGAACAGATTAAAATCATTACCACAGGCATAGGTTAGTTATCAAGGGAATGAGTTTGTTACAAAAACAATTTCGGTCCCCTCTTGTTCGAGTGCTCTCTTGCCCTTCCAACTTCCAACCATGGGATGATACAGCATGATGGACCTCACCAAATGCTGGAGCTGTCCTCTTGGACATCTCAGCTTCCAGAACCATGAGCAAATAAACTTCTTTTGTTTCTAAATGAGTCTGTGCTATTCTGTTACAGCAGCACAAAACAAACTGAGATGGAATAAAGAAAATCTTTGCATATACACTGCCATTATGAAGGTTCCAAAAAACCTGAAAACATGCAATTCCCTAATAAAGATACAGACACACACACACACATAGATTCAAGGTTTTTAAAAAAAAATTTTTTAATATCTAGGTGCTGTGTTTTATTCCATTACATTGTACATTTAAACCCAATACTATCACCAGTAAATCAAGGTAGGCAAAGCCTATCAAAAGACTACTTCCACACCGAAAGCAATTGCAACAAAAACAAAAATTGACAAACGGGACCTCATTAAGCTAAAGAGCTTCTGCACAGCCAAAGAAACTATCAACAGTAAACAGAAAACCTACAGAACGGGAGAAAATATTTGCAAAATATGTGTCCGACAAAGGTCTAATATTCAGAATCTACAAGGAACTTAAACAAATTAACAAGCAAAAAACAACCCCATTAAAAAACTGGCAAGGACATAAGCACTTTTCAAAAGAAAACATACACGTAGCCAACAAGTATATGAAAAAATGCTCAACATCACTACACGTAGCCAACAAGTATATGAAAAAATGCTCAACATCACTAATTATTAGAGAACTGCAAATCAAAACCACAATGAGACACCATCTCACACTAGTCAGAGTACCTATCATTAAAAAATTTTTTTAAAATAACAGATGCTGGCAATGCTGTGGAGAAAAGGGAACACATATACACTGCTGGCAGGAATGTAAATTAGTCCAGTCATTGTGGAAAGCAGTTTGGCGATTTCTCAAATAACTTAAAACAGAATTACCATTTGACCCAACAATCCTATTATTGGGTATATGGCCAAGGGAATAAAAATTATTCTACCATAAATACATATCCACACATATGTTCACTGCAGCACTGTTCACAATAGCAAAGACATGGAATCAACCTAAATGTCCATCAACAGTAGTCTGGATAAAGAAAATGTGGTACATAGACACATGGAATACTATACAGCCATAAATAAGAATGAGATTATGTCCTCTGCAGCAACATGGATGGAGCTGGAGATCATTATCCTAGGTGAACTAATGCAGAAACAGAAAACTAAATAATGCATGCTCTCACTTATAGGTGTGAGCTAAACATTGAGAATACATGAACACAAAGAAAGGAACAACAGACACTGGGACCTACTTCAGGGTGGAGGATGGGAGGAGGGACAGGATCAAAAAACTATCAGGTAATATTATGCTTATTACTTGGATGACAAAATAATCTGTACACCAAACCCTTGTGACATGCAATTTACCTATATAACTAAAACCTGCACATGTACCCCTAAACCTAGAATAAAAGTTAAAAAAAAATAAAGTAAAAATAAGAAAAGACTACTTCCAATCATTATATCATGACCACTGCTAGGACTGCCTAATACCGCCATATTCTAAAAGTTGACGAGACAGGTATTCAGTTTCTGACTGAAGGGGAAAATCATGGCTGGCCTCAGATATCAGACTAGGAAGAGACAGTTGAAATAATTCCCTTTTGTCACACTGAAGAATCCAGCATTTGAAAAATCAAACATTTAAAATTATTAAAATCAAATCTAATGAAATAAGATAGGAAGTCCAGAATAATTTTATTCTTGTCCCTCATTACAATATCTTAGCAACAAGGCAATTTAAATAATCCAGATTAATCAAGAAGAGAGCAGCAGTACCCTGTGTACATGCTAAAAATCCTGTCTCATGGCCACTCTGAAGTCTAGTTTCTACAGTAAAGCACATTTGATGCTCTTTGTCTTTCTTTACAACATAAATCACCAATGTTAATGTGTAGAGAGGAACGGCAGATTTCCAAAATGTATTCCAATTAAACATTTTGGTTAAAAGATATATGTGTAATAGATTATGTCTTCCTGAAAAGCTTTTCTAAAATGGAAAAATCTTCAAGAACATGTTTGACTTTTTCCAGGTTTGCCTATAACACAACAAGTCATTTTTATCAAATATTTTCAAGACATAAGGTTGTAAACCTTAAACAACAAACATGAATACATAAACTATCAATTTGTACTTTTGTTCTGTAGCATACCAATTGTATTGTACTTTGCAAAGACTTACAAGATACAGTTATTTAAGATACCTAAAATACAGCTATCATATAAATACAAAGTAAATATTACCTGAAAGCCAAATTTTAGAAGATTTAAGAATAAAAATGCTATTGTCTTGTTAGGATTTACGGGCAGGGATTACTGGCGTGTGATAACAGTAAATTAATACCTTGATGACCACACATTCCCTCATATAACTGTCATCTTTTGATATCTCACATTCAGTTCAGACATGGCAAGCAATACATACGGACTCACTCCACTTTAAATTCTGCTGCTATTAAAAACACTGCATAGGAAATTTGTCTTTTAATAAGTGAAGAATGCAGTCAACTGTGGGTAGATAAAATCAGGCAATCTATAATTTATTAAACAAAATTTTCTAACAAGCAAGAACATAAGTCTACTTAGATAAAGCAATTTTATAAAACGTAATTTCCTTAGATTCATATTGAGCAGATGTCTCATTCAAATTATTAAAGCTTTTATTAGCAGAAGCTTCACTACCCAATCTTTTTGTGATTCATTATCGCTACCCCACAGAATATAATTGAATAAAAAACTATTTAGGTTCCAACTCCTACATTTACCACCATTTCCTAGCCCTTTAAATAACAGACATAACAGCTGAGCCTCTAGAAGGTGATTCACTATTCTTCAGCTGGCCAGTTAATGTAGACAAGAGCATAAATATATACTACAATAGGAAAGCTATACAATTTTCTAAGTTCTAGTGGTAATTATTCAAAATTTTCTTTAAAAACTGACATCTCAAATTATAACTTAGTTCATTTATAATCAGTTTCCTTTAATATCCCTAGAATCTTAGAACTAGAAGAAACATAAAATGTATTACATTCAACTTTTTCATTTTAACATTAAGGAAATTAAATGACATGATTTGTCCAAAGGCTCCATAAGTAGCTATTGTGGCAAAGGTTAATCTCCTAACAGGGTTCCTTCCCCGCGCCATAGTGGCTTTTGCTGAATAATTTCTATCTATCAAAAATTAGATTTAAAAATAAATATTTACCCAATGCTTAACAATACATGCATATTCTTACAATGACAAAACAGAAAACTGCAATAAAAAAAAAAAATCATGCCAGATGGCACATGACTGTAGTCCCAGCTATGTGTGAGGCTGAGGTAGGAGAATCGCTTCAGCCCAGTAGTTGGAAAACAGGCTGGACAACATAGCAAAAACTCATCTCAAAAAAACAAACAAACAAACAAACAAACAAAAAACACAATCTGATAGAGGGTCAGAGCAAGTATGCCAATACTTTTAACTCAAGGTACACTATAAAGACCACATGAAAAGTATGATTATTTGAAGTTCAAAGGTAATGGTAGTCACGGGTGATAAGGATTTTATAAAGGTAGTGACATTAACTTTTAGGTATGTAGGAAAAAAAGGAAACAGTCAAATAGGAAACACGGTTCACTCTGTTGCCCAGGCTAGAGTGCAGTGGCAAGATTGCAGCTCACCGCAGCCTTGATCTCCTGGGCTCAGGCAATCCCTCTACCTCAGCCTCCCAAGTAGCTGGGACTACAGGCATGCACCGCCACACCTAGCTAATTTTTGTTTTGTTCTGTTGGGGATTGAGACACAGCCTCACTCTGTTGCCCAGGTTGGGGTGCAGTGGAGCAATCACTACTCACTGAAGCATTGACCTCCCTGGAACTGGCAATGGCACCACGTGAAGAACACTGAGTGGGAAAGGTGCTAGATGGTGGATGTATCAGACTGACCTGTAGTTCTACATGTAAGGAATAAAAGATAAATCTGAAGATTTTTATTCTACTTCCACAACATGGAAGGACCTAAATAAATAGCCAACTAGAGCTAGCATTCATATATGTCACCGTTTTTCAAAGGGGGTAGTGAAAAGAAAAAAGATTACTCCTGGAGAAGTGTGTTGTGCATATGCACTACACTGGGGAAGAAAGATTTGATCACCATTGTTGTAGGTGAAAGGCTTTGTGACTGTGATGTGGTGAGAGCAATACTTTAGGAAAAAACTAATCTACTGCCTCAGTAGTACTTGATATTTGAAATATATCAAAAAAATTCTAACAAGTTACTCAACAACACATAATTCCCAGAATACTATCCCATCTGATTACCTACTGAAATCTTCATAGTAGGTTTAACCTTTACTAAAATTTTCAGTAAAAAATTCATAAGTTAATATTATCCACTATATTACCTACGTTAGTTGTTTACTCAGATAAAGTCTTTTGACCATATGCTATAAATACATTAATAAAAATCAGTCTTATATTCCTACATAGATTGATAGCTATAATTACTATGTTTGTATCTGTATGCTTTCAAAACTGAATTATATACAACCTTAAAACTATTTTATGTGAGAAAAAATCTTATATATAATTCTTGTTTATTCCCAATATCTTATTTATTCAAAATCTTTAGTTTCTTTTTCTCCTGTTTACCATTCTTTATAATATAGATCTTTTTCAAATTAAAGCTGTCAACACATAGAGTACTCTTTTTGAATTTAATATTCTTAAATTGTATTTTTAGGGTTTAATTTATTACAATCTACATTTTATTTCCCCAATCATATGGACATCTTTCATTAAATGTTCTCTGTAAAGCCTATGGACACTACCGTCCCAAACAATATTTCACTGGGCTGGAGAAGTTATCAAGGATTTACATAAATTTCAGAAGTAGAAGCAGCCTTGAAGACATTTAGTGACTCCATTATGTGATACACAAAACACTACTGTAACATCTCTCTTACACATTCATTCTCTCTGTAAGAAAATCTTCCAGTGTTATGGAATCACCACGTATGATGATACAGCATATTTTACATTCAGACAATTACAAGTATTAGAAAGTGTCCTCTTCACACAATTGTAACATCTACCCATTTATTCACACTCTCTATGCTACAGCCATGCAGAAAACAAATGGAGGAATAAATTTGTGGAGCTGACCTTCTCCAAAGCAAAAGAAGACCATTAATTCATATCAGACCTTTGGTCATCTAAAATTCAATGACATTTTCTTTTGTGCTATATTCAGGACAGTTGAGTTTGGGTACATTTGCTTCAGAATTTTACATTTATCCAATTTGTTGGCATTTATTTTAACACTATCTGAGGAATTTATTCTGTCATTTGATATCTTAACTAATCTTTACCGCTTGGTCATTTGAAAATCTGAACAATATGGCACAGATATCCACAGTTAACAAAAATGCTGAAAAGAATGAAGTCCAGTATTAACCCCTGAAGAAAGCAGAGAACTTCCTCCAAACTGACATCAATTCTATTAATTGCATAGCTGTCTATCCGGTTCATAATCTACCTTAATATCTGATCATCAGGCCCACTGTCTACATCTTGACCAGAAGCATATTTAAGAATCTTGGCCAATAAGCAAGCTTAGTCTGATAGGAACTGTGGTTTGTTTTGTTTGTTTGTTTGTTTTTTGAGCCACGGTTTCACTCTGTTCCCCAGGCTGGAGTGCAGTGGCAAGATCACAGCTCACTGCAGCCTCGATCTCCTGGGCTCAGGCAATCCTCCTACCTCAGCCTCCCAAGTAGCTGGGACTGTAGGCATGTACCACCATGCCCAGCTAATTTTTGTTTTGTTTTGTTGGGGTTTGAGACACAGCCTCACTCTGTTGCCCAGGCTGGAGTGCAGTGGCACAATCACCGCTCACTGAAGCCCTGACCTCCCAGGCTCCGGTGATCCTTCCACCTCAGCCTCCCAGGTAGCTGGGACTACAGGTACAAGCCACCCATGCCCAGCTAATTTTTTGCAGAGATGGAATTTCACCATGTTGCCCAGACTGGCTTTGAACTCCTAAGCTCAAGCAATCCACCTGCCTCGGCCTCCCAAGTGCTAGGAAAACAGGCATGAGCCACCATGCCATCCAGGAACTGTTCTTAAAGAATCCATGGCAGACAACCAATGAATGCTGGTAAGATTATGGAAAAGAAGTAAGTTGTTAAAAAAAAAAAAATCCATTTGAATTTTGCATAGAATCCATGTCAAGTTTAATGATACAGCATTCATAATCCATTACAACATCCTTCTGAAAATTAAGATGTGAGCCCATCTCTAATCTCCTGGTTCCCTAGTTTGTAGCATTTCTCAAAGAATGACCCAGAGTGCTTTATAAATGATTCTAAAAAGTTTCTTATTATTCATCCCAAATACTGAATGGCTACACTGGTAAGTTTCCTTAAAACAATACTTTGAAGGATTTTCATGAGAATTAAGCAAAATAATTTAAAGAGAGTACCTTTCACAGTAGCTGGCACATAAGTGCTTCTTAAATGGTAGCTGGTAGTGGTTGCAGTAATACATTTTATAGTTACATACCAGGACTAGTAAGCACTAGGGATACAAAAATGAAGAACACATGTTTCCTAATCTTAAACTCATACTCTAGTTATGCAAATAGACACAAACATAATCTGGTTCAGTGTGAATCAGTGTAATGATGGAGTTAGAAAACAGCAGTTTTCTGGGGGCACACAGGATTGGCATGCTTATTCGGCTTAGCATGTGTGTGAATGATGAGGCAGGTGAACACAAGTCCCGGTTTGCTCAAAATAACTCCAGTTGATGCCTGTTATTCCAACTTAACTGTTTAATAGTGCCTGCTTTCACTCTTACAAGTATCCCATTTGAAATACCCATCATAATTATACTTAGAGCCTTTAACTTTAGACAGGAATTGGCTACAGTACTGCTAAAACTGTCATTAACAGGTAATGACAATGGTAAGCTCCTGTTTGTAAGACTCTATGGATTGCATGCAAATGCCCAGTCACCCCTCAGTAGTGAATTAGCAAGATTTTTTAAAAGCAGTAAACCCAACAGGAGTGGCTATACCTACAACTGTACCTTTAACACTCATCTCACTATTGTTATTCTTGTTTTTACACAGTATTCTGGAGGTCTGCAGAGAAGGAAAAAACAAAGTAGTTTTTTTTTAATAATACCACTTATTAGCAAAACTATGAAAGAAAAAAAAATAGCCAAACACCTGAGTTTTAACCCCAGCATAGACACTTCCCAGCTGGCTGACTTTGAACAAGTCACTTAGTATCTCTGAACATGGCTGGCTTCATAGGTTTGCAACGTATGCAGTCTCACAGCACCCCAATGTTACATTTAATATTTTCCTATGGCCATCTTGAAATTTGTAATAATTTTCTCTTTGAATATCTATGTTGTAAATCCTATGGGACATAAGCTTAAGCACAGGATATATGTGCAATACGTGTGTCCCCACTGTTCCTTGCTGTACATCTGCATATAGGGCTCATGATGCTCCATGAGCACAGAGTTCCAGTACAAGACTGCAAGTGAATACAAGATAAGTATATTAGCTCTAAGACAGGATGAGTAGGGGTACTGACAGCTGCAAGAGACTATGCTTTCTGTTCCTACTAGAACTTGCTTCAAAAGCAGAAAGAAGGCAATGGTGTTCTAAGAAACAAGGAAGACCAAAATATTCTATCCTATCTTACTCATGTCACTTCCCTGTGTTAGCCAACACATACAGTGAAAGTGATGACAGAGAAAGAAAAAAGATAGGGCAGCCAACAGTTCTTTTTCTTTTCTTATCGGTAAACTGAAGGTAGAGAGTGTTGATAGAAAATATGTGTATCAAGAAGTGAACTAAAAACAGTAAAGTTAGTTTCTGCATGTTTCCACTGCTCTGCTAAGAACAAGTGACGTATGCACGTGCAAGCTAAGAATATGAAGTGTACCCCTTCATTGATTCCATATATGGGTTAAATGCTCTTATGTTTGCAATTAAAACTTCACTGCATAATATAAATAATAAAATTCATATTAAGAAAGTAAAATTTAATTTTTCTTGATTTAAAACAACATTAAGTAACAAAAACACACCTTCATAAGTACAGAGACTGTGGAAGAAAAAAAAGCTTTATATTTTAGTACCTTTAATGGTACTTTTTATTCCTGTTTTCCAAACAAGAGGTCTCTAATTTTCATTTTGCACTGGGCCTGCAAATTATGTAGCTAGCCCTGTGAGCCTAAGCTTTTGATCAGTAAAATAAGAATAATAATAGCTATCATATTGACATTATGACTGCTGAAATAATATTTAAGATTCATATTACGAGACTTTCTACTTCTGGTCCAGCAAGCAGGGAGCTTGCAAGCCACCATTCTGTTTTAACAAGTAAAAAGCTGAACAAACTGGAAAATAAACACTTCTTTTAAGTCTATCAAAGAAGTGAAGTCATAAGGCAAACTGTAGCCCTGAAAACAAGAGAGACAGGCAGATACACAGAATCAACTTATGGGGATAGAAACCCAGTCCCAAGGTAGGAAAACCTGAACTATAATTGATGAACTGCTGGAGGCTCAAATATGGATAGGTCTGAGAGATAAAAACTCCAGAGGATCCAGTCATAAGGTGGCCCTCACCCTTCTGAGTTTTACCTCCAGGATCTTAAGCAGGTTCCTACAGTGAAGATTGGAAAAAAAAAAAAAAAAAAAAACCAACCAACCAACCTTGGGCTCTGGCAGGGGGAACTGAAAAATAACTATGGTTGGCTCTCTATCTGTGGGTTCCACATGCATTAATTCAACCAACCACAGATTATAAATATCCAAAATAAATAAAAATAAAAAACACAACAAAAAATACAAATTAAAAAACAGCCTAACAATCTGCATAGCATTTACACTGTATTATGTATTATAAGTAATCTATAGATTATTTAAAGTATATGGGAGGATGCACATAGGTTAGACACAAATATGACACTTTATATAAGAGACTTGAGCATCTCTGGTTTATGGTAACTGCAGGAGGTCCTAGAACCAATCCCCCATGAATACCAACAGAAAACTGTATTTTGAAATATGATGGAACATTCTGTTCTTTTTAACAAGGCCTGCCCTAAAGAGAAACTATTTTACCAGAGCCTGACCTGCTAGAAGTTTTATTAGAGCGTTTTTGTAACCTACCTAGAGGAAGGAAAATACCCAATTCTAGTCCTCTCCAGCCATCCTGTCTCACCTAAGGGGTGCAGGATAGAGGCACTTGTGAAGTATATAACCCAGGGGCAGAGGCTCATTAAAAGACTGAGACCTAATCACAGGATTATAGAACACTTCCCCTCCCCCAAGATATTAATAAAGTCCTATTTATCTGAGTTCCTTTTACCCAGTACATCATGTCTAGCTTTCATTAAAACATTACAAACATACTAAAAGGTAAAAAACACAGTTTGAAGAGAAAGATCAAGCATCATAACCATACTCAATTATGGCAGATACGTTGGAATTATCAGACCATGAATTTAAAACAGCTATTATTAGTATGCTAAGGGCTCTGACAGAAAAAGTAGACAACATGCAAGAGTAGATAGTAATATAAACAGATGAAAATTCTAAGAAAGATTCAAAAAGAAAGAGATCAGAATTGAAGAATGCTTTTGATGGGCTCATTAGTAGACTGGACACAGCTGAGGAAAGAATCTCTGTGCTTCAGGATATATCAATACAAACTTCCAAAACAGAAAAGCAAAGGAAGAAAAAAAAAACACTGAAGAAATGGAAAAGAATATCCAAGAACTGTGGGACAACTAAAAAAGTGTAACATACATGTGATGGAAATACCAGATGGAGAAGAAGGAATGGAACGTAAGAAATATCTGAAACAGTATGACAGAATTTCCCTAAAATTAATGTTGGATACAAAACCACACATCCAGGAAGCTCAGAGAACATCAACTAAGATAAAAGGCCAAAAAATTATACGCAAGTACATCATGTTCAAACTGCAGAAAATCAAAGAAACAGTTGAGATCCTTTGCCCTTACCTTTTCTTGCTGCTTTCCTTCCCCTTCCTATTTTTGGATGTTACAGAAATAGACTGAAAAGCCATATAGCATATTGGTTAAGGATACATATTCTGAAGGCAGACTGATCATGTTCAATTCTCAGCATGGCCACTACTCAATAGCTGTGTGACATGAATAAGTTGCCAAACTTCTGTCTCTCAGGTTCTCATCATAAATGAGAATAATAATGGTATCAACCTGATATAACTATTGTGAGGACTAGGAAATACTATATTTAAAGAGCTTAGAACAATGCCTCACAAACATTAAGCACAAAGTATGTGCTTGCTATTTTTATTACCTTCAGTGACCCATGTAATCTAATTGTTGACCCTTCCACCTAGGCTGCAACATTCTTAAGTATAAGCTTTAACTTAGTAAAACGACCTTCTATCAAAGCGTATATATTGAGGAAGTATTTTCGTAATTTTCTATTTAAGGAAATTTCTAATTTACTAAGAAGAACTGTAAAGCATGCATGCTTACTGAACAAAAGCCTTTCTTTCATTAACTAGGAAATGAAAGCTTTGCACATAAAGTAATTGGATTTCTTCCCTTTTTATTGCCTCACTTGCAATAAAGCTTCAAATGACTGCAAAAACATTCCAGAAATTCCATGAAGAAAAAAAATGTTTTCAATTTACTACAAGCCTGTAACAGAACCTAAAATACAGTTTTCTGCTACAACCTACACATTCTTTATCATCACAGTTACTTTAATAATAAGCAAGTGTTAAAAAGCTATTAAAGCTTTGGCGGTTTTCTTCTTTTAGGCTTGCGGGCATTGTAGTATATGGTTATTTAACAAACAAAGTAAAGTTATTACCATCTTACTATTGCTTTCTGTTAAGTAATAATTCTTATTTTCGGTATTCAATCCTTTCTTTTTAAAACTAGGTACAAAACAGTAAGAACAGAGCAAACCATCTTGGCTGAAAGAGTTTTTTTCACATAGTAGTCAATATTGTTTCAGGCTAATGAAATTTACTCATTTAAAGATAACATCTCAACTGCAAGGACATTCTGTATTCTTGATTAGCACAGAATAAGAAAAATATTAGTTTATATACTCACTAGGATGTTTTTCTTCATGACAATGCCATATATTTATAATAGCAGCTTTACTCATTGAAGCCCTAAGCCTGAAACTACTCAAATGTCCGCTAACAGCAGAATAAAAAAATAAAGTATGGCGTATGTAGACAGACAATAGAAAAATGTTCAGCAATAAAAAATGAGAATGCAATGACTTGAATGAATCTCACAGACACAATGATCAGCAAAAGAATCCATACAGGGGAAGAGTTGCATGGTATGATTACATTTACATGAAACTCAAAATCAGACAAAACTTATCTTGTTGATATAAACCTAAATAGTGATTCAAAGTTTTTAATAATCCTCTTAATTTTGTCTTTAATCTTGAGAAAATGGGGCAGGGAGTGGGTGAAATCCTAATAGGAACTTCAAGTGCTACCTAGAGTGATATTTACTGAAGAAAAGGACACAGAAATCAAATTTTAGACTTTACAAGTCTAAATCCAGCAGCTATTGATTATTCCCTTGAACCACTGTTACTGGTTGTATTAATTAGTTTATTTACATATGACAGTTTGGTCTACTTAAAAATAAGAGCCGGCCGGGCGCGGTGGCTCAAGCTTGTAATCCCAGCACTTTGGGAGGCCGAGAAGGGCGGATCACAAGGTCAGGAGATCGAGACCATCCTGGCTAACACGGTGAAACCCCGTCCTACTAAAAAATACAAAAAACTAGCTGGGCGAGGTGGTGGGTGCCTGTGGTCCCAGCTACTCGGGAGGCTGAGGCAGGAGAATGGGGTAAACCCGGGAGGTGGAGCTTGCAGTGAGCTGAGATCCGGCCACTGCACTCCAGCCTGGGTGACAGAGTGAGACTCCGTCTCAAAAAAAAAAAAAAAAAAAAAGTCGAAAAGCAAACTTCTAAATAATGCTTATTATAAAAAAGCAAATCAACACACTCTGTAAAATTAAATGGGAAAAAATAACCAAAAAAATTTGCTAGACTGTCTTACATGGAAGTTCTCGCTCACTTGATCACATTATCTTGAATAATAAAGTTTTCTTTTTCTTTTTTCAAGATGGAGTCTCACTCTGTAGCCCAGGTTGGAGTGCAGTGGCAAGATCTTGGCTCACTACAACCTCTGCCTCCCAGGTTCAAGCGATTCCCCTGCTTCAGCCTCCTGAGTAGCTGGGATTACAGGAAACTGTCACCGTACCCAGCTAATTTTTTGTATTTTTAGTAGAGACGGGGTTTCACTGTATTAGCCAGGATGGTCTTGATCTCCCGACCTCGTGATCCACACGCCTCGGCCTCCCAAAGTGCTGGGCTTACAGGCGTGAGCCACCGCACCCAGCCTAAATAATAAAGTTTTCATAATATTTCTCTAATCTCTGTATCAAGGCATACCATATGTTATCACCATCAAATTAAAGAGTTTCCCTTTCTTTAAAAAGCTCGTAACATCAATTATGACTATTACCTATAGAAAAACGACACGAAAATCTATAAACAATATCTCTACTGATACATCCAATACATACAATGCTTATATATTTAATCAAAAGAAGATATTCCTTAAAGGTAAAAATACAAAAAGAATTTGAAATCTTTTTTATATTTTTGCTTATAACATTCTGAGGTCAATATATGGCTCCAGAACCTTATCTTTAATCATATCCCTATAGCTCCAAACACATGAGAAAATAGTAAAAGAAAAAATCCATAAGATGAGTCAGACTCAGAACTGAGGTAAGTATCTTCCTGGAGCAGAAATCAAAGAGAAAGGCAAGCAGACAGTGGGACTGAAGCCACTATCCTATAGAGCCTTATGGGCAGGAAATAGAATCTCACATAGTAATAGTGGATTCCAAGTCCAGTCCAATGTTTGAAACCACAGGCTAAGAAAGGTTTTTCCAAAATGATCTGAAGTAAAAGCATATTACTATAATTCAGGAGAATGTACTCTTCTTCTTAGTAGAATTTAGTTTAAGTAACAATATATGTGGGCAACCTATTTCAAAATCTTGGAAATAACAGTTCTTATGCGACTTCAACATATTCTATTGTAATTAAAAACTGTACCCCTTTAGCATTCAATTTGACTCTCATTATATTACAATAAATAGTGTTCACTATTTACCATCTGGGTCTAAACAACCTTCTTAATTTTGCTGTATATTTTCAAGTTATTTTATGCTTTGGAGAAGAATAAAGGGAGACTGAAATGCTACATTAAAATTTTCAATAAAAATGGAAACACAGCAAACTCAAATTTTAATTCCACATGTTTCAGGTTTTGATGGTATGAAGACCTGAAATAGGAAACATCCTTTGAATGAAACTATCATGAATGAACATAGAACTTATCCATCTTGTAAATATTTATTCTAAATTTAAAATATCTCTATTAAGTTCTAACATAAGTTACTCTGGTTCTTTTTTTTACCCTTACATCATTAAGGCATGGTATTTTTAAAACCACTGGAAGCTTGTCTTTTTGTTGATGAGAGAATGATCATTTCTTTGCTCTATAATTGCAAAAATAGCAAAAAAAAAAAAAAAAAAAAACAAATTGCAAGAAAAGAATGCAGTACTGTTACATACTACGAACATGGATAAGCCTTGAAAAGACTATGCTAAGTGAAAGAAACCACTACAAAAGACCATATCTTGAATAATGTTTATATAAAATGTCTAGAATAGGTAAATCTACAGAGACAGAAAGATTAAAGGTTGCCAGGAGCTGTGGAAAGGAGAAACGGAGTGACCACTAATAGCTGTAGGGTTTCTTTTGGGGGTGATGAAAGTGTTCTAAAACTGACAGTGGTGATGGCTATGCAACTGCCAATAGAAGAAAAGCCACTGAACTACAGATTTTATAATGAGTGACTTGTATGACATGACATATGAATTAAAATATCAATAAAGTTGATATTTTAAAAGTAAGATCATAGGAAAATTTTAAATTGGGAAAATGTTACTAGCACAGTTCTCCTGTGAACTGGAAATAAAAAGGCTGCTGTGACCATACTTTAGCAGTGAATACATATTCCAATCCAGTTTGAGGAATGCCAACACTCTATAGGGACAGTCCTCCATTACCACAAATTTAGCATCCCCCAGCCCAGCTCCACTTTCTCCTCTGAAAGACAAGAGGGATAGAAAGCCAGGAAAGAAGAGAGAGATGACTAGGGAAAGCAGGTTTGACAAAGAAACCTCTCTACTTCAACATCCTGTCTCAAGGCCAAAAGTACCTCCCGGATACTAATTCCTAAAAGAATTCCCCATTATAACCTTCTTTATTCTATTTTACTTGCACATACATTTGTATGTGGCAAAAATAGCATAATATGAAAACCAGATAAATAGGCTTTCTTTTTTATTTATTTTTTTAGATGGAGTTTTGCCCTTGTTGCCCGGGCTGGAGCACAGTGGCACAATCTTGCCTCACTGCAACCTCTGCCTCCTGGGTTCATGTGATTCTCCTGGCTCAGCCTCCTGAGTAGCTGGGATTACAGGTGCCCGCCACCACACCCAGCTAATTTTTTTTTTTTTGTAATTTTTTAGTAGAGATGGGGTTTCACCATGTTGGCCAGGCTCACCCCAAACTCCTGACCTCAGGTGCTCTGCCCACCTCGGCCAATCAAAATTAGGCTTTCATTATAAAGAAGATTTGATACACTCTAGAAACTCTAAAATTACTTCAATATTCAAAAGTAGAATTCAGAAAGAGGAGAAAGTGAAAATAATGGAGAAGTGGGAATGGAAAGAAATGCCTGATGCTGACGGTTCTTGAGCAGCAAATCACAAATCTAACAAGGTCACTGTTGGCTATTTTAGTCTGGAGATACACTTTTTCATCTAACAAAAATAAGAGTTCTAATTCCAAATCCACAATCTGCTTTTGATTTGCTTTTGTTTCGAAGACAATTCTCAATTTCTAAAATTCACAATCCTTAGTCTTCGGAAATGGGTTTGAAGGGTAACCCTTCAGCCCCTTACAGATCTTGATTGGCTTCTACCTGGTTTTCAGGGAACTCAAAACAGCCTGGTTGTACAAAATAAATATCAAATTCATTTTTTGATGCCTCTTTAAATCAACAAAGAGATGGGGCCAAAGAGGACCTAAACTCTGTGAACAACTCTGAGAACTCACAAGTATGATCACAAAGGGGATAACAATAAAAACCAACTTTTTAAAGCGAAGAACACTGTCAATAAGTCCTGGACTATTTGGTTGTCATTTAAAAGGGACTTTTTAACAAAGGTGAAGACCTTAGTCCACAGCTGCGGATGAAGAGAAAAAGTCCCAGTTTTCTGAAAGCAATGGATAAGAGCTTGCACAAAAGAAGACTCTATTTTGTATCATTGCAAGAAACTATGATTATACAAACCACTTTTAAACTTTCCAAAGATCAGAAGAATCAAAGAACCTCAAATTGATCTTTTCTTAGATGTTTTTAAATCAACTATGAAAAAAGGATTGCTTTGCCTTCTAGCATCAGTTCCAGAAATTTAAAGTCTACAATACTAAAGCAATAAAGGTCCTAAGGTGTGGTGAGAAAACATAGGGACAATGAACTAGTATCTATTCCGTAGAATAATAATGTGTGACTTGAACAGTGTTAGTAGTTAAGAAGCAGAGAAAATGGTATATATATATACACATATATATGTGTGTGTGTGTGTGTGTGTGTGTGTGTGTGTGTGTGTGTGTGTGTGTGTGTGTGTGTATTCTCGCTATATTTCATCTCCCTCAGAGTCTGTGTGTTAAGCATACAAACCTTTCGGGCCCAATCCCAACCTGCTGAATCAGAATAATCAGGAGTGGCAGTTTTCTTATATAGTTTGAGAGCTACTGCTTCTGGGAAAGGGGTCCTATCACCAACATCTACCGATTGGAAGTGGGAGAGATGGAACTGGGGGGACTTGTTAGATGCAATGCAATATCCATAAACCACAAATATATCTGAAATAGATATTTGCTTCTTTCATGTTCATTTTATATATTATCCCTTTTATAATTGTTATAAATGCTATTTATCATTAAAAACAAATTATTAAATCTTTAAATCTTTAAATGCTATAAAGTTTAAAGCCTAATCATTACTTTTTAAAAATCTTCTAGGAGATAAAATACAAGGTTGGCAAAATAATATTTTAGGCTTTTGGTTAACACAAAGCAGTGGTAGTGATAATTACTAACAATCACACTAATACCTTTTATTGATAAAGCACCATATATGTTTGAAATGATTATATGTGATGGCAGGACATTCTGTTTTGTTTCTTACTATAGCTCTAGTGCTGGACATACAGTGACTGCTCAATAAAAACTCACTGAGTGAATAAATAAATGAATCTGACACAGCAGACCTCGGAGTTTGGTAAGGCTATTTGTTCGAAAGCAAAGTAAAAAAGTATTTCAATCATTCTTTGAGAAGCAGATGCTGGCTAATCTACCTTATAAATAGGACTGTATATCAAGCTCCAATTATCTCTTTCCCAGAGCTTTTTAGCTAGTTTCTCTTTTTCTAACCTCATCTCCCTTCATTCCATCTTACATACTGTAGCCAGGATTTCATCTTACTAAAATGAAGTACGCTTCCATACTCAAAATCAGAAACAATCCACTGTTTATCACGAAATTTAAGGCCCTCTCAATATTATCTTTATTGGTTTATACTCCATTATCGTCCTATACTTCAGTTAAATTGGAAAATTGCCAAAATATGCCTTACAATTTCCATTCTTTTAATGTTCTTCCCTCTGCCTGTTGCTCTCTCCTCCTAACAATCTTTCAAAGCTCATGTCAAATGTAAACAACTTCCATGAAGACTTTCCTAATAATCCCAACATGATATCTCTCAATTCTCCAAACCTCCACACTCTGTCTCCTATTGTATCATATCTGCCTTTTGCTAGAGTTATTTATATATCATCCCCTTTCAATCACTAGTTCTTCCTGAATTTTAAGATTCTTGAGGGTAAGCTGTTTTCATCATTTTTATATTCCTTCCAACCCTTTAGCCTGCCTTACACATTGCAGACATTCTAAGAATTGCTACATTCAATCCCAAGACTTCCTCCCAGAAACCTGTCAATGCATTTCTTTAAATAATGCACAAACATACACAAATACATATATGCAAATATAAACATATGTCTATATAAACTTAAAAAAACCATACCTTGAGTGTATGGGGATTGAGAGCAAACATCCTGTTTCAGTCTAACTGCCTTCTGAGCTTATTTCATCTCAAAGGAATGATCCTGTCTTTAAAATCCCTACATTCCACTATCAACAGTGGGGTGGGGCATGAAATAGAATTAAAAGTTTTTACATGCCGCATAGAAGGTTTCTCTCCTTTCTAGCTACAGGTCGCCTGCTCAGCAATCTGGTCCCCCCAAAAAAGTATTCTTTCTAAAGAGGACCTTAAAAATGTTTTTTGTATAATTATGTTTCTCGCACATCTTACATACATAGGCCTTTACAAGGGGAATCAAATTCCACAAATATTTTATGCAATTGTTATGGGCCAACCATCAGGACCGCCAAGGTAACTTACACAATTGGACTGCCCATCATAAAGTACTAAAAAAGTAATTTACTTGTTCAATTTTATGTATTGTATTTTATACAACTATATTCAAAGAAATGAGACTTTAATCTTAACCTATAGTTTTGGTCCTATGGGTAGGTATTCTACCTTAACATTTTGGTTAGCATTACAGAAAATCCTTGGGACAGTAAATTATTGTACCCAGATAAGACACTAAAAATGAGCATATTTATTTAATCAGTACAGTACCACTTATCAGCAATTAGTGTGAGCAATGCCAAGGTCAGGAACAAACCTACAGCAGATAAATTTTGTAAAATGCTAGGATTATCTGTGTCATTAAAAACTGGGCTCCAGTCTAACCTCTGAGTAGGAAAAACACAGCTAGTTCCGTATCTGTCCATCCTTTGCCTATCCATTTGACCCATTATGAGCTAAACTATCCCTAGATGATAGGTAAACATTTAGTAATGTACTGAAGCTAACAACACAGTGTGTTGATAAGGTGATGATAAGTTTGACTGACAGTTCACTATAAAATGAGACAAATGTAAAAGAGTGGTAACATCTACTCTACCACCAATCTCAAGAACAAACTGTCAGACCAAATCCTTCTTAAGATTGCTTTTTTCAACCACACTATTCAAGTCACACTGAATGTCAGAGTGGCTAGGACAGCAACGCCTCCTTAGTTCTATGGCATGCTTTATACAGTAAAAAGAGGAGGACTAAGTGTGGGTAGGGAGGAAGAAATCAGATGTTACACTCAGGAGACTGAATTCATACGAAAGGAAACAATAGGATGTAAAACACAGCACATAGCTGAAGGCGTTAATGACATCTGATCAAAGCTATACAGTCTACAAATCTAAAAGGGAAAGTTTCAAATGATGAAAGGTCTTGAGAGCATTGGCACAGGAAAAAAAACAAAGGCTGCATAGTAGTGTCTGTGATTATTATATCCACTGCTAGCAATGTTTTCATCAGAGTCTACAGATGTTCATACCAGTTAACTATGAAGTGATGAGACTGACTTTCAAAATCCATACATAAAAGCCATTATTGATACTCTTGATGCAATACCTCGATTATCACTGCTATCAAAAAAGAGAGTCTCTATTTCTCCAGAACCACAACTAAGAATGTCAAAAGATGGGTAGTAATGGTCCAGGCTGATAGTGGGAGGCCATAAACCTAGGAAAGAGGCAACTCTAAAAGACAGAACAGCCATCTTTTGGCAGGCAGCAAACCAGAGAGACTAGAAACTCCCAAGGCCAGGAGATGCTTTACTATAAATAGCTGCAATCATTTTTAAAAATAGAACATGGATGCCTCCCATGTTAGTGGAGAAACAACGCCTCCTTTCATTGCTGCACATTTTTTACTTTCAGGTTACATTTTATTTCCTTCAGTCAAATGCTACCAGATGAATTAAGGATTAAACAGAAAAAATGATTTTCAATTCATTAAAATTGGATTACAAAGATGAAATTGTATATGTCTACAATGTGTCTTTTTAAAAATGTATTTATTAATTTTTTATTGTGCTAAAATACACATAGCATAAAATTTACCATCTTAACCATTTTATGTGTATTGTTTGTTTAACAGATTTTAAAAATTTTCTTAGAGATTTTTTGTATTTAAAATATTTTTTAAAAAATGTTGAAAGACAAATATTACCAAAGGAAGCATATATTAACACATCTAGCACACTACAAGTTTAAGGCTCAATATATACATTCTTCTGCACTAGTTTTATTGTGGTGGGGGTGGGTGAGAGGGAGATAATGGGGAAGAGAAAGTAAAAAATGATTTATCAAATTTTAATATTTAAAAATTTTGTATAATTATGAAAACATAACATTAAACCTGATAAGAACATTCGCTGAGTTTATCCATTTGAGCAGTTTATTACACAGTATGTAAGTGGTAGGTGAAGAGAAGCATCTAATAGTATTTATTCATTTAAACAAAATATATTATGCAAATATATTTGTATAACTTAAGCCTATTTTATTTCCAATTCATTACTGTTCTCACTTGTAAGGACGGCATAATAAATAGGAAGATAAAATATCCTATTCCCATTTATTAACTGGTAGGTAATCTTTACTCAGTTGGAGAAGCAGACCCTTGCTGCATACTCTCCAGAAGCCTGTGACATCCCCCCCTCCCACACTACCATAGGCCAGTACAACACATTACCATTAAAGGTAAAATAAATGCTTACAATACAACATTAAATTGGGGGTGAGAGAAAAAAATAAAAAATACAAAACCAATAACATCTACATTCCCAAAAGAGAACTAGAAACAAGTAAAATGTTAAAAGTGGTGAGACTCCGGACAGTAAGATGTAAGGTGATTTTCCTTTTTACTTTTTCCTATATTTTCCACAGTTTTTATAATAAGGGAAAACTGCTATAAAAAGAAATGAGGCTGAACATAATTATCACCGTGATAAAGATTTAGGAGGATGATGCAGACCTTGCTGCATACAAAGGAGAGACACACTGGGGGCATGAGTATAGAACTAAATCAGAGCTACTGAGACAAGAGTAAGAACGCCATGTTCCGAAGACAGTCTCTATTCCGTTTCCCTGAAACTTCATAGGTTTCAAAAGAATAAACTGAAATGAAAGGTGAAAACATAGGTAATGGCCAGACTCTGAAAGGGCTAGGCTTTAATAATATTTATTCTGTAAGCAACCAATTTAGTTATTTTTTAATTTTTTAGCTTGTAATTTCTCCCACTATTCAGGTCCCTACTAAGTTTTGAAGAAGTTAATATATTTCTTTCCTGTCTCCAGTTCTTCTGGCACCGCAATACTTTCAAATAAATGCAGTACTCTAGAAAAAGTATAAGTACCACAAAAGTAATATTACAGAAGATAAAGAATAACAAAGTGTATGGCTACAGGCTAATGCTTTCTGTGGCTCAGGACTACATGTCTAATCAAATTTTTATCCTAACATTCTGTTGTGTTTTTTTCCTCCAAAATGGAATAATTCTAATCAAATAGGAATTAGATAAAAAGATGTGTGATCTTAAAAGATAAATCTGACTTTGGATAACTTATAATTAAGAAAATGCTAATTTCAGATTCACTCAATCCTGTATTTTACATTCCACCTAATGGTATTATAAACTTTTCTTCATATACATAACTATATTATTTCCTTCTGGCATCTGAGCAAAACCTGAGAAAAAGATCTTGTGTCTACAGCAGTCCCCCTTACCTAACGTTTTGCTTTCAGTGTCCTCAGTTACCTACAATCACTGTCAGAAACTATTAAATGGGAAATTCCAAAAATAAGCAATTCGTAAGTTTTAAATTGCACACGGTTCTGAGTAACATAATGAAATATTGTCCCAGCGATGTGAATCATCCCTTTGTCAAGCACATTCATGCTTTATACGCTACCCACCTGTTAGTCACTTAGTAGCCATCTCACTTATCAGATCAAAAATCATGGTATATACAAGATTTGGTATGACCCAAGGTTTCACTGGCTACATCTTGGGACATATTGTCTGCAGATATAAGAGGGACTACTGTATACAGTTGGCCCTCCATTTCCATGGGTTCCACAAGTTCCAAAAAGCAAAACTTGAATTTGCCATGACAGGGTACTACATTGAATCCACAACAATAAAGGGATCTGCAGGCATTGTACTGTATTACTATAAGTAATCTAGAGATGATTTAAAGTATATGGGAGGATGTGCACTAAGTTATATGCAAATGGTATGCCATTGTAAATAAGGGACTTGAACATCCACATATTTTGGTATCTGTGTGTATGTGTGTCAACAGGGGTGGGGTCCTGGAACCAATCTCCCACGGGTATTGAAGGTCAACTATATTCAAATGAAGCCTTGACTGATCTCACTGGTGCCCTCCCAAGGAACGCATAACAGGCAGGTTTTCATTTTTCTACCGAGACCCAGTTTCATGGATCTAGATTTTGAATCAACAATTCTCAAGTGAGAAGTGATTATGCTTCCCAGGGAGACATTTAGCAATGTCTCTGAAAACATTTTTTACTGTTAGGACTGGTAAGATGCTGCTGAATATCCTACAAGAAACAAAACAGCCTCCTGGCCACTCTATCCCTAATGACAAAACTAGCACTTGGCATGTAGTAGGTACTCAGAAATGTCCGAAAAGATTTACATGAGGAAACTGAGGCACAGCGTAGTTAGATATCTAGTAAACAGTAAAGTTGAAAATCAAAGTCTTGTAATCAAGTGTAGGTTCTTCTATCTGCATCTTGTAGAAGTTGGTTAATATTTTTCAAAAGACTTTTAAAAGACCATATTCTTTGACTCAGCAACTCGTTTTAAAAATTGATTGTAAGAAGTTATCACACAGTTGTACACAGATTATGTACACAGATTTTCATTATCCCAAAGACAGACAAACTTTAAGCAGAGTCTTACTGTGCTCAGCGGAAGGTAAATTATGTTACATCCATTTAATGGAATATTAGTAAAGATAGAAAGGCATAGTATATGTATCAATAAGAAAAGGGGAGCCAGGTGCAGTGGCTTATGCCTGACTGAAGGTCAGGAGTTCAACACCAGCCTGGTCAACACAATGAGACCTCATCTCTAAGAAACTTTTAAAAAAATTAGCCAGGCATGATGGCATGCTCCTGTAGTCCTAGCTACTTGGAAGACTGAGCAGGAGGATTCCCTTAGGCCCAGTCTGAGGCTACAGTGAGCTATGATCACACCAGTGCACTCCAGCCTGAATGAAACAGTGAGACCCTGTATCTAAAAAAGAAAAAAACAAAGAAAAGTCAGTCAAAATATTGTCAAATGACAAAGGGACAGAGTAGGTTACAAAATAATATGTATAATACGATCCCATGTGGTATATATATATTCAAGGCATTAGTGATAATTTTTTCTAAGTGGTAACATTAATTTTTTCTTCTTGCTTACATGTATTTTGTGACTTCTTACAAATACATCTGGTTTGAACACTATGCGGAAGTAGAAGAGAGAGACTATCAAAAACCTACTAGGAGAGCCAGGCACATTGGTGTATGTCTGTAGTCACAGCTCGTCAGGCGCAGAAGGCTGAGACAGAAGGATCCTTTGAACTCAGGAGTTCTACGTATGCCTGAGTACCACAGAAAGACCCTATCTCAAGAAAAATAAAGAAAATCCACTCGGAGGAAACACACATTTACCAATTTCTTGGCTAAAGAATAAGAAATCCTATACATTTACCAAACAGACACATTATTTTTACTTAGGGGTACCACTGTAATCTTTCCTACTTCAGAGGAAAGAGATTTTTTCTCTTTTAATGCTTCCTAGCTAAAGAAAGATGGGGAGTTGTTAACAGCAACTAGCATTCTATACCATAATAAAACTTGGACAACAGGGAAGCAACACTAAAATACTTCCTAAACCTAATACATAGCGATACTAAATCTATTATTTCCTTAAAAAATCTACAAACAAAAGATTATCATCAAACTAATCTTGTTCTAAAATACATTCACGTATCATACGAAAGGTTTATTTAGATTAAATTACACTGAGAGCTTGGTGGGTGTGTAAATGTATCTGTCAGATTGCTAAACAACATAACCTATCAATCTAGCATCTGGCAATGAGCCATTTAATTTAACTTTAATGATTTACTAAGAATAATTTATTTGATTTACAACTGGTTATTACTTTTACATTGTTATACTGAAATTTCAAGTTCAACAGATTTGCAATTGTTATCTTGTGCTTATATTATTAATAGGTTAGATGACATATTTATCAAGTACAAATGTATTTTTTAAATTGTACTAACATAAAAGGTTTGTTCAATGAGGAAATTTGATGGTTGTTTTCATTTCTTTCCCAACTAATTTTTTTTAAAATCAGTATTCATCTACATTATCTCCTTAAATACCCAAATACTTGCTGTATCTTGAGATAAATGTATTGATGCTGGTAAGTATGTATTATCAAAAGCAGTGGTCTTCTCTTATAGTGTTACTGCTTCTGCACTTTCCTTCCTGGAATTTGTATTCTACTTTTATGTACTTTGTGAATCGATTTTCTCTTAAAAACTTCAAGAAGCTAATGGCAAATATCTGCACAAGAGACATTATTTTACATTAAAAAATTCACAATACATACTTTAGGGACTCTGTGCCAATGAAAACAATCTATTTTAAACTAAGAATACTCCACCAAGGCATATATACAAGAAACCAGTAGGTGTGTACACACACACACACACAGACACACAGAGAGAGAGAGAGAGAGAGAAATAGGCTGCACTAGGAATAAATGGTTATATTTTCTCCTAAATTAGACTTTGTGTTTTAACAGAAAAAAAAAAAACTGATTAAAGAGAGCAGTAACTAAGGTGGGCGAGAAACCAGTTTAAAATAATAATGAGGAAAAGTCACTGAATAAAAGCGAATTCTGTAGATATCTGAAATCCACCTTTAAGGATACTGTTAGATGATGTTTGGAATCAGCCCCTATGTTCAATAGGTGAAACAAGCAATTCTAAATTTAAAGTTATTTATTGGCAGAAGAGGCTGTAGAGATCATCGAGGCAAACCTTATCATTTAATAAATAAAGAAAAGGAGCCTCTGTGCAGTTAAGTGACTGATGGATCAGGAGCTAGAGCCTGACTCTCCACCTGACCCTGCTTCTTCCACGGCAACAATTTCTCACTGTAAGGAGTTGGGGAAGGAAGTGTCTCAACAAATTTGGCTACCTGTTTTTAAAAATAAAGTTTTCATGGAACACATTCACATTCTGCTTTCATGCTACAAGAAAACAGTAGTTGTGAAAGACACTTTACAGTCTACAGCTTAAAATATTTACTATCTGGTTCTTCACAGAAAAAAGTTTGCTGATTCCTATATTACATTTCTTAATATATGATCAGAAGTTTCAGAACTTAATACATAATAAGTACAGTTGACCGTTGAACGACATGGGTTTAAACTGCGTGGATACACTTACATGTGGATTTTCTTCCACCTCTGCCATCTCTGAGACAGGAAGACCAGCACCTCCTCTTCTTCTTCCTCCTCAGTCAACTCAACATGAAGATGATGACGATAAAAACCTTTATGATGATCTACTTCCACTTAATGAACAGTAAATATATTTTCTCTTCTTTCTGATTTTCTTAATAACATTTTAGTTTCTCTAGCTTACTTTAAGAATACAATATCTAATACATGTGACATACAAAATATGTATTGACTGTTTATGTTATTTATAAGGCTTCCAGTCAACAATAGGCTATTAGTGGTCAAGTTTCCGAGGAATCAAAAGTTATATGAGGATTTTCATCTGTACAGTGGGGATCAGGGACACAACTCCAGCATTGTTCTAGTGTCACCTGTATATATATGTTGTAATAAATAGTAGTGTAACCAGAAAAGAATAGCAATCACCTTAAACAGGCTTAACTTTTTTTGCCAGCAAAGAATTGATTATTTTCTATGTTCCATGCTTTGATATATAAACCTTTGAGAAAACCTATAAAATTTAGAAATGTCCAAAGGAGAAATTAAAATCTGATTAAACTGAAAGATAACCCATAAAACATTCCTTTAATAGAGCACTCCTCATCTACAGAAACATATTCATAGACCATTGATTACTTGAGACACACCCTAGTACATAAATCTAAACTAAGTGAATTAAACAGAAATGTCCAATGAATGTCAGAGTATTACAGAAAAAACGAAATTTACATATAATTTTCTACTGGCATATCTTAAGCATAAAAGAGAGATATCTATTTAAATATCAAAGGCATCTGCCTTATTAGTCACTTGATTCATTACATTTTTAGGTTTTACCTTTCTCCTCCCAGAAAAAAAAAGTAAGCCTAGCTCCAACTGACCCAATTAATAATAGTTGCTGGAACACTACAAAAATGTAAACCTCAATGAGACTTAGGTATAAACAAAATACAATTTAAACAAAAGTAGTAGACTGCTCAAGGAAAACAAGTTTACAGAAGTAAGAAGCGGCTAACTAGAAACTAACAAATCAAAGTTATTAATTCCCTAATTAGCATAGTATGGGATGAGGTTACATATGAACACAGTTCTTTTATAGGGAAGCCTGGATAATTCATTATAAAATTATGTAGAATGTACAACAGCACTTTAAATTGCAGTAAGAAAGGAATCTAAAGACATATATATCAAATCGAAATACACGCGCGCGCGCGCACACACACACACACACACACACACACACACACACACACACAACACAGGGTTTGAAACCAGAAGACTTGGGTTCAAATTCCTGAGCTGCCAGCAACTGCTAACACTGAGCAACTGACTTCTGAGAGACTTTAGGTTCTTCGAGGATTTAGTTTACTTCTTCATAAAATAAGGAACTTAAACGAGGTAAGTATGGTTCTTTCCAACTCCCAAATAATATATATTTAACTGCTTATTAAGCTATTACAATGTGTCAAGAACTGTATTAATGGCTTTAATTACTTATAGAAATAAGTTTGACTTGAAAAAACCAATTCTAGAATAAATAATCCCTGTCAAGCACCTTCTTTCAAACACATGAAAGATGGCCGAATAGGAACATCCGGTCTGCACCTCCCAGCGTGATCGACACAGAAGATGGGTGATTTCTGCATTTCCAACTGAGGTACCTGGTTCATCTCACTGGGACTGGTTGCACAGTGGGTGCAGCCCACAGAGGGCGAGCTGAAGCTGGGCGGGGCATCACCTCACCGGGAAAGCACAAGGGGTCTGGGATT
Organism: Macaca mulatta; assembly: GCF_049350105.2. Lineage (NCBI taxonomy): Eukaryota > Metazoa > Chordata > Mammalia > Primates > Cercopithecidae > Macaca > Macaca mulatta. Next base: position 114,773,720 of record NC_133409.1, read on the forward strand.
TCCCTTTCCTAGCCAAGGGAAGCCATGACAGACTGTACCTGGAAAAACGGGACACTCCCACCTAAACACTGTGCTTTTCCCATGGTCTTAGCAACTGATAGACCAGGAAATTCTCTCCTGTGCCTGGCTTGGCAGGTCCCACACTCACTACTAGCGCAGCAGTCTGAGATCAAACTGCAAAGCTGCAGCCAGGCAAGGGGACACACATCCGCTATTGCTGAGGCTTCAGTAGGTAAACAAAGTGGCTGGGAAGCTAAAACTTGGTAGAGCCCACCGCAGCTCAGCAAGACTCACTGCCTCTATAGACTCCACCTCAGTGGGCAGGGCATAGTTTCAGGCGCAGCAGAAACTTCTGCACACTTAAACGTCCCTCCCTGACAGCTCTGAAGAGAGCAGTAGTTCTCCCAGCACAGCATTTGAGCTCTGAGAATGGACACACTTGCCTCCTCAAGTGGGTCCCTGACCCCCGTGTAGCCTAACTGGGAGACACCTCCCAGTAGGGGCTGACAGACACCTCACACAGGTGGGTACTCCTCTGGGATAAAACTTCCAGAGGAAGGATCAGGCAGCAGTATTTAGAGCTCTTCAATATTTGCTGTTCTGCAGCCTCTGCTGGTGATACCCAAGCAAACAGGGTCTGGAGTGGACCTCCAGCAAACACCAACAGACCTGCAGTGGAGGGACCTGACTGTTAGAAGGAAAACTAACAAGGAGAAAGGAATAGCATCAATATCAACAAAAAGGAGATCCACACCAAAATCCCATCTGTAGGTCACCAATATCAAAGACCAAAGATAGATAAAATCACAAAAATGGGGAGAAATCAGGGCAGAAAAGCTGAAAATTCTAAAAACCAGAGCGCCTCTTCTCCTCCAAAGGATCACAGCTCCTCGCCAGCAACGGAATAAAGCTAATGGAGAATGACTTTGATGAGTTGACAGAAGTAGGCTTCAAAAGGTCGGTAATAACAAACTTCTCGGAGCTAAAGGAATATGTTCTAACCCATCGCAAGAAAGCTAAAAACCTTGAAAAAAGGTTAGACGAATGGCTAACTGGAACAAACAGTGTAGAGAAGACCTTAAAAGACCTGATGGATCTGAAAACCACAGCACAAGAACTTTGTGACGCGTGCACAAGCTTCAATAGCTGATTCCATCAAGTGGAAGAAAGGATATCAGGGATTGAAGATTAAATTAATGAAATAAAGCGAGAAGACAAGATTAGAGAAAAAAGAGTAAAACGAAATGAACAAACACTCCAAGAAATATGAAACTATATGAAAAGACCAACTCTATGTTAGATTGATGTTCCTGAAAGGGATGGGGAGAATAGAACCAAGTTAGAAAACGCTCTTCAAGATATTATCCAGGAGAACTTACCCAACCTAGCAAGACAGACCAACATTTAAATTCAGGAAAAACAGAGACCACCACAAAGATACTCTTGAAGAAGAGCAACCCCAAGACACAAAATTGTCAGATTCACCAGGGTTGAAATGAAGGAAAAAGTGTTAAGGGCAGCCAGAGAGAAAGGTCAGGTTACCCACAAAGGGAAGTCCATCAAACTAACAGCGGTCTCTCGGCAGAAACCCTACAAGTCAGAAGAGAGTGGGAGCCAACATTCAACATTCTGAAAGAAAAGAATTTTTAACCCAGAATTTCATATCCAGCCAAACGGAGTTTCACAAGAGAATGAGAAATAAAATCCTTTACAAACAAGCAAATGCTGAGAGATTGTGTCACCACCAGGCCTGCCTTACAAGAGCTCCTGAAGGAAACACTAAACATGGAAAGGAACAACCAGTACCAGTGACTGCAAAAACATGCCAAATCGTAAAGACCATTGAAGCTATGAAGAAACTGCATGAATTAATGAACAAAATAACCACCTAACAGCACAATGACAGAATTAAATTCACACATAACAATATTAACCTTAAATGTAAATGGGCTAAATGCCCCAATTAAAAGACACAGACTGACAAATTGTGTAACAGTCAAGACTCATCAGGTGCCGTATTCAGGAGACCCATCTCACGTGCAGAGACAGACACAGGCTCAAAATAAATAGATGGAGGAAGATTTACCAAGCAAGTGGACAGCAAAAAAAGCAGGGGTTGCAATCCTAGTCTCTGATAAAACAGACTTTAAACCAACAAAGATCAAAAGAGACGAAAAAAGCCATTACATAATGGTAAAGTGATCAATTCAACAAGAAGAGCTAACTATCCTAAATATATATGCATCAAATACAGGAGCACCCAGATTCACAAAGTGAGTACTTGGAGACCTACAAACAGACTTAGACTCCCACACAATAATAATGGGAGACTTTAACACCCTGCTGTCAATATTAGGCAAATCAACAAGACAGAAGGTTAACAAGGATATTTAGAACTTGAACTCAGCTCTGCAACAAGCAGACCTAATAGACATCTACAGAACTCTCCACCCCAAATCAACAGGATATATACTCTTCTCAGCACCACATCACACTTATTCTAAAATTGACCACATAATTGGAAGTAAAGCACTGCTCAGCAAATGTAAAAGAACAGAAATCACAACAAACTACCTCTCAGACCAAATCCAATCAAATTAGAACTCAGGATTAAGAAACTCATTCAAAACCACACAACTACAAGGAAACTGAACAACCTGCTCCTGAATAACTACTGGATGAATAACGAAATGAAGGCAGAAATAAAGATGTTCTTTGAAACCAGTGAGAACAAAGATACAACATACCAGAATCTCTGGGACACATTTAAGGCACTGTGTAGAGGGAAATTTATAGCACTAAATGGCCACAAGAGAAAGCAGGAAAGATCTAAAACTGACACCCTAACATCACGATTAAAAGAACAAGAGAAGCAAGAGCAAACACATTCAAAAGCTAGCAGAAGGCAAGAAATAACTAAGATCAGAGCAGAACTAAAGGAGATGGAAACATAAAAACCTCTCAAAAAATCAATGAATCCAGGAGGTGGTTTTTTGAAAATATCAACAAAATTGACAGACTGCTAGCAAGACTAACAAAGAAGAAAAGAGAGAAGAATCAAATAGATGCAATAAAAAATGATAAAGGGGATATCACCACCAATCCCACTGAAATACAAACTACCATCAGAGAATACTATAAACACCTCTACTCAAATAAACTAGTAAATCTAGAAGAAATGGATAAATTCCTGGACACATACACCCTCCCAAGACTACACCAGGAAGAAGCTGAATCTCTGAATAGACCAATATCAGGCTCTGAAACTGAGGCAATCATTAATAGCCTACCAATCAAAAAAAGTCCAGGACCAGAGGGATTCACAGTCAAATTCTACCAGAGGTAAAAAGAAGAGCTGGTACCATTCCTTCTGAAACTATTCTAATCAATAGAAAAAGAGGGAATCCTCCCTAATTCATTTTATGAGGCCAATATCATCCGGATACCAAAGCCTGGCAGAGACACAACAAAAAAAGAGAATTTTAGACCAATATTCCTCATGAACATCGATGCAAAAATCCTCAATAAAATACCAGCACACCGAATCTAGTAGCACATCAAAAAGCTTATCCACCACAATCAAGTCGGCTTCATCCCTGAGATTCAAGGCTAGTTCAACAACCAGAAATCAATAAATGTAATCCATCACCTACACAGAACCAATGACAAAAACCACATGATTATTTCAACAGATGCAGAAAAGGCCTTTGAAAAATTCAACAGCCCTTCATGCTAAAAACTCTCAATAAACTAGGTACTGATGGAATGTACCTCAAAATAATAAGAGCTCAATAAGGGTACTCAATTAGGAAAAGAGGAAGTCAAACTGTCCCTGTTTGCAGATGACATGGTTGTATATTTAGAAAACGCCATTGTCTCAGCCCAAAATCTCTTTAAGCTGAGAAGCAACTTCAGCAAAGTCTCAGGATACAAAATCAAGGTGCAAAAATCACAAGCATTCCCATACAACAATGACAAACAGAGCACGAAATCATGAGTGAATTCCCATTCACAATTGCTACAAAGAGAATAAAATACCTAGGAATCCAACTTACAAGAGATGTAAAGGACCTCTTCAAGGAGAACTACAAACCACTGCTCAACGAAATAGGAGAACACAAACAAATGGAAGAACATTTCATGCTCATGGATAGGTAGAATCAATACCGTGAAAGTGGCCATACTGCCCAAGGTAATTTATAGATTCAATGCCATCCCCATTAAGCTACCAATGACTTTCTTCACAGAATTGGAAAAAACTACTTTAAAGTTCATATGGAACCAAAAAAGAGCCCGCATAGCCAAGACAATCCTAAGCCAAAGGAACAAAGCTGGAGGCATCACGCTACCTGACTTCAAACTATACTACAAGGCTACAGTAACCAAAACTGCATGGTACTGGTACCAAAACAGAGAGATACACCAATGGAACAGAACAGAGGCCTGAGAAATAATACCACACATCTACAACCATCTGATCTTTGACAAACCTGACAAAAACAAGAAATGAGGAAAGGATTGCCTATTTAATAAATGTTGCTGGGAAAACTGTCTAGCCATAGGTAGAAAGCTGAAACTGGATCCCTTCCTTACACCTTACATGAAAATTAATTGCAGGTGGATTAAAGACTTAAATGTTAGACCTAAAACCATAAAAACTCCAGAAGAAAACCTAGGCAATACCATGCAGGACATAGGCATGGGCAAGGACTTCATGTCTAAAACACCACAAGCAATGGCAACAAAAGCCAAAATTGACAAATGGGATCTAATTAAACTAAAGAGTTGCACAGCAAAAGAAACTACCATCAGAGTGAACAGGCAACCTACAGAATGGGAGAACATTTCTGCAATCTACTCATCTGACAAAGGGCTAATATCCAGAATCTACAAAGAACTTAAACAAATTTACAAGAAAAAAACCAACAACCCCATCAAAAAGTGGACAAAGGATACGAACAGACACTTCTCAAAAGAAGACATTGCATTTATGCACAGCCAACAGACACATGAAAAAATACTCATCATCACTGGTCATTACAGAAATGCAAATGAAAACCACAAAGAGATACCATCTCATGGTAGTTAGAATGGCGATCATTAAAAAGTCAGGAAACAACAGGTGCTGGACAGGATGTGGAGAAATAGGAACACTTTTATACTGCTGGTGGTGGTATAAATTACTTCAGCCATTCTGGAAGAGAGTGTGGCAATTCCTCAAGGATCTAGAACTAGAAATACCATTTGACCCAGCGATCCCGTTACTGAGTATATACCCAAAGGATTATAAATTATGCTACTATAAAGACACATGCAAACGTATGTTTATTGCGGTACTATTCACAATAGCAAAGACTTGGAACCAACCCAAATGTCCATCAATGACAGACTGGATTAAGAAAATGTGGCACATATACACCATGGAATACTATGCAGCCATAACAAAAGGATGAGTTCATGTCCTTTGCAGGGACATGGATGAAGCTGGAAACCATCACTCTCAGCAAACTATCGTAAGGACAAAAAACCAAACACCGCACGTTCTCACTCATAGGTGGGAACTGAACAATGAGAACACTTGGACACAGGGCAGGGAACATCACACACTGGGGCCTGTCGAGGGGTGGGGGGCCGTGGGAGGGATAGCATTAGAGGAGAAATACCTAATTTAAATGACGAGTTGATGGGTGCAGCAAACCAACATGGCACATGTATACCTGTGTAACAAACCTGCATGTTGTGCACATGTACCCTAGAACTTAAAGTATAATAATTAAAAAATTAAAATAAAATAAATTAAAACAGAAACAAAATTAGCCATAACGAAGAAATAAGGTATTTGCAAACACTTAACTGAAAAAGGACTAGCATCTCCTATACGTATGTATATGTGTATAGACAGCTACAAATTAATGAGGAAAAGCAGGCAATCCAACAGAAAAATTGGCAAAAGACCTGAACCAGGCCTATGAAAAGGAAGATTTTTGTTTTTCATTCCCTTCTGTATTTTTTTTTAAAGGGGGTCTTGCTGTATTACCCATGCTGGATCCAGTGCAGTGGCTATTCACAGGTATGATCATAGCACACTGCAGCCTCAAATTCCTGGGCTCAAGTGATCCTCCCACCTCAGCCTCCTCCCAAGTAGCTGGGGACTACAGATGTGCACCATCACACCCCATTTAAAGTTCCACTTTTTAAAAAACACGTGCCATATTTTCACATGTATTATTTTCATTTTTTAAATGTAAAATAAATGACGCTATAGTGAAAAAAAGAAAGCAAAAAAGACATGAAAAGGCACTGGGTCCCATTTTGTAATCAAGGAAATGAACAGTAAAAATTTAATGAGATACCATTACATACTCACCGTATCACAAATGCTAAAATCCCTGACTGACAACACTATGTGTTGCAGAGAACGTGAAGTTACTTTGATGGTAAGAGTACCTTTGGTATACACTTTGGAAAAAAGTTTGACATTATCCAGTAAACTTGAAGACGCACATACTTTATGATGCAGAAATTCCACTACTAAGTCACCCTAAAAAAATACAAGCTTAGATTCCATATACAAAAGCTTCAAAGCAGCATTATTTAGAATAGTTAAAACCTCTAGATAATCCAAATGTTGAACAGCAGAATGGACCTTCTTTCTTATATACAATACTTCTATTATGTACTTTAATGGATGTACTTTTGCAGTATGCAATTTATGCCTCAACAAAGTTGATTTTTAAAATTTCAACAACTAAAATCAAGGATGCTTCCTTTACTGACAATTCTCTTAGTATGATTCCATGCTCTTATGATGAAATGCATTCAAAGCCAAGCCACCATGAATATTTAACCAATCCCTTTACAAAGTACAACGTTCTCAGTACCTCTGCTTTGCCTAATCACATCTATCTTGCATATCACTGCTAAAATAATCTTCAAAAAACCCTTCTGAATTAGGAGTACCATGTGCTTTAGAACTTGGAAGTGCTGCTCACAGCCTTTCCTCCCCCCAGAAGAATAAACATTTACAATTTGAGTTGAATCTACCACTCTGGTCTTATTTTTCACTACTTTCTATACATAGACAAATCCTTTTCTTAAAATTCACTATTTTTCTAAACATATTTTATTTACACTTTTCATGCATTCTTCAGGCTGTTCTCTTAAACATGTACCCCTGTCTTCCACCTTAATCCTACCTATTATTTAAGAGGTAGCTCAAAGGCTAACCTTAAGCACAGAGTCTTTTCTGAAGCCCCTTTCATTTATGTCTCTTCATTCTCTAAAATTCTAAGTCTTCTAAGTCTGTGTATGAAAGCTAAAAACACCATTCTCTATGTCATTCACAGAAGAATACCTGCCGCCAAGGAACTCAGATAATTTATACCCACACATATCAATAACTGATGACAAATAATATAGGCACAAGCTAGAAGGACATGCTGAGCACAGAGCATTCACTCAACAATTGCTTGTTGAAAATAATGATTATGTACATATTATAAATATCCAGAAAGTCACTAATATATAAGTATACAAATAAAATGGTAATCCTAATAGATTAAAAAAAAAAAATCTGAGATCCGTGCCAAGATGGCCGAATAGGAACAGCTCCAGCCTCCAGCCTCCAGGTCCCAGCATGAGTGACACAGAAGATGGGTGATTTCTGCATTTCCAACTGAGGTACCAGGTTCATCTCACTGGGGCATGAACACAACACCTGGAAAATCGGGTCACTCCCACCCTAATACAGGCTTTACCAAGGGTCTTAGCGAACGGCACACCAGGAAATTATATCCTGCACCAGGCTTGGAGGGTCCCATGCCCACGGAGCCTCCCTGGTTGCTAGCACAGCAGTCTGAGACCTAACTGCAAGGCAGCAGTGAGACTGTGGGAGGGGTGCCCGCCATTGCTGAGGCTTAAGTAGGTAAACAAAGTGGCCGGGAAGCTCGAACTGGGTGGAGCCCACGCCAGTTCAAGGAGGGCTGCCTGCCTCTGTAGACTGCACCTCTGGGGACAGGGCATAGCCAAACAAAAGGCAGCAGAAACCTCTGCAGATGTAAATGTCCCTGTCTGACAGCTTTGAAGAGAGCAGTGGTTTTCCCAGAACGGAGTTTGAGACCTGAGAATGGACAGACTGTCTGCTCAAGTGGGTCCCTGACTCCCGAGTAGCCTAACTGGGAGATATCCCCCCAACTAGGGGCAGACTGACACCTCACACCTCACACGGCTGGGTACACCCCTGAGACAAACCTTCCAGAGGAACAATCAGACAGCAACATTTGCTGTTCAGTAATATTCACTCTTCTGCAGTTTCTGCTGCTGATACCCAGGCAAACAGGGTCTGTAGGGGGACCTCAAGCAAACTCCAACAGACCTGCAGCTGAGGGTCCTGACTGTTAGAAGGAAAAACAAACAGAAAGGACATCCACACCAAAACCCCATCTGTACATCACCATCATCAAAGACCAAAGGTAGATAAAACCACAAAGATGGGGGAAAAGTAGTACAGAAAAGCTGGAAATTCTAAAAATCAGAGCACCTCTCCCCCTCCAAAGGAATGCAGCTCCTCTCCAGCAACGGAACAAAGCTGGACAGAGAATGACTTTGACGAGTTGAGAGAAGAAGACTTCAGACAATCAGACTTCTCTGAGCTAAAGGAGGAATTACGAACCCAGTGCAAAAAAACTAAAAACGTTGAAAAAAGATTTGATGAATGGCTAACTAGAATAACCAATGCAGAGAAATCTTTAAACGACCTGATAGAGATGAAAACCATGACACAAGAACTACGTGACAAATGCACAAGCTTCAGTAACCGACTCAATCAACTGGAAGAAAGGGTATCAGTGACTGAAGATCAAATGACTGAAATGAAGCAAGAAGAGAAGTTTACAGAAAAAAGTAAAAAGAAATGAACAAAGCCTCCAAGAAATATGGGACTATGTGAAAAGACCAAATCTACGTCTGAGTGGTGTACCTGAAAGTGACGGGGAGAATGGAACCAAGTTGGAAAACATTCTGCAGGATATTATCCAGGAGAACTTCCCCGACCTAGCAAAGCAGACCAACATTCAAATTCAGGAAATACAGAAAACGCCACAAAGATACTCCTCGAGAAGAGCAACTCCAACACACATAACTGTCAGATTCACCAAAGTTGAAATGAAGGAAAAAATGGTAAGGGTAGCCAGAGAGAAAGATCAGTTTACCCACAAAGGGAAGTCCATCAGACTAACAGCAGATCTCTCAGCAGAAACTCTACAAGCCAAAAGACAGTGGGGGCCAATTTTCAACATTCTTAAAGAAAAGAATTTTCAACCCGGAATTTCATGTCCAGCCAAACTCAGTTTCATAAGTGAAGGAGAAATAAAATCCTTTACAGACAAGTAAATGCTGAGAGATTTTGTCACCACCAGGTCTGCCCTACAAGAGCTCCTGAAGGAAGCACTAAAAATGGAAAGGAACCGGTACCAGCCACTACAAAAACATGCCAAAATGTAAAGGTCATTGATGCTAGGAAGAAACTGCATCAACTAACAAGCAAAATAACCAGCTAATATAGTAACAGGATTAAGTTCACACATAACAATATTAACCTTAAATAAAAACAGGCTTAATGCTCCAATTAAAAGACACAGACTGACAAATGGGATAAAGAGTCAAGACCCATCAATTTGCTGTATCCAGGAGACCCATCTCACATATAGAGACACACATAGGCTCAAAATAAAGGGATGGAGGAAGATCTATCAAGCAAATGGAAAACAAAAAAAGGCAGGGGTTGCATCCTAGTCTCTGATAAAACAGACTTTAAACCAACAAAGATCAAAAGAGACAAGAAGGCCATTACATAATGGTGAAGGGATCAATTCAACAAAAAGAGCTAACTATCCTAAATATACTGCACCAAATTCAGGGGCACCTAGATTCATAAAGCAAGTCCTTAGAGACTTACAAAGAGACTTAGATTCCCATACAATAATAATGGGAGAATTTAACACCCCGCTGTCAACATTAGACAAATCAACGAGACAGAAAGTTAACAAGGATATCCAGGAATTGAACTCAACTCTGCACCAAGCGGACCTAATAGACATCTACAGAACTCTCCACCCCAAATCAACAGAATATACAGCCTTCTCAGCACATTGCACTTGTTCCAAAACCAACCACATAGTTAGAAGTAAGGCACTCCTCAGCAAATGTAAAAGAACAGATATTATAACAAACTGTCTCTCAGACCACAGTGCAATCAAACTAGAATTCAGGATTAAGATACTCACTCAAAAGCACTCAACTACATGGAAACTGAACAACCTGCTCCTGAATAACTACTGGGTACATAACAAAATGAAGGCAGAAATAAAGATGTTCTTTGAAATCAATGAGAACAAAGATACAACATACCAGAATCTCTGGGACACATTTAAGGCACTGTGTAGAGGGAAATTTATAGCACTAAATGGCCACAAGAGAAAGCAGGAAAGATCTAAAACTGACACCCTAACATCACAATTAAAAGAACTAGAGAAGCAAGAGCAAACACATTCAAAAGCTAGCAGAAGGCAAGAAATAACTAAGATCAGAGCAGAACTGAAGGAGATAGAGACACAAAAAATCCTTCAAAAAATCAATGAATCCAGGAGCTGGTTATTTGAAAAGATCAACAAAACTGATAGACCACTAGCAAGACTAATAAAGAAGAAAAGAGAGAAGAATCAAACAGATGCAATAAAAAATGATAAAGGGGATGTCACCACCAGCCCCACAAAAATACAAACTACCATCAGAGAATACTATAAACACCTCTACGTAAATACACTAGAAAACCTAGAAGAAATGGATAAATTCCGGGACACATACACTCTCCCAACACTAAACCAGTAAGAAGCTGAATCTCTGAATAGACCAGTTAACAGGCTCTGAAATTGAGGCAATAATTAATAGCCTACCAATCAAAAAAAGTCCAGGACCAGAGGGATTCACAGCCGAATTCTACCGGAGGTACAAGGAGGAGCTGGTACCATTCCTTCTGAAATTATTCCAATCAACAGAAAAAGAGGGAATCCTCCCTAACTCATTTTATGAGGCCAACATCATCCGGATACCAAAGCCTTGCAGAGACACAACAAAAAAAAGAGAATTTTAGACCAATATCCCTGATGTACATTGATGCAAAAATCCTCAGTAAAATACTGGCAAACTGAATTCAGCAGCACATCAAAAAGCTTACCTCCCATCATCAAGTGGGCTTCATCCCTGGGATGCAAGGCTGGTTCAACATACACAAATCAATAAATGTAACCCAGCATATAAACAGAACCAAAGACAAAAACCACATGATTATCTCAATAGATGCAGAAAAGGCCTTTGACAAAATTCAACAGCCCTTCATGCTAAAAACTCTTAATAAATTCGGGATTTATGGAATGTATCTCAAAATAGTAAGAGCTATTTATGACAAACCCATAGCCAATATCATACTGAATGGGGAAAAACTGGAAGCATTCCACTTGAAAACTGGCATAAGACAGGGATGCCCTCTCTCACCACTCCTATTCAACATAGTGGTGGAAGTTCTGGCCAGAGCAATCAGGCAGCAGAAAGAAATAAAGGGTATTCAATTAGGAAAAGAGGAAGTCAAATTGTCCCTGTTTGCACATGACATGACTGTATATTTAGAAAACCCCATCGTCTCAGCCCCAAATCTCCTTAAGCTGATAAGCAACTTCAGCAAAGTCTCAAGGGTACAAAATCATGTGTAAAAGTCACTAGCATTCTTACACACCAATAATAGAAAAACAGAGAGCCAAATCATGAGTGAACTCCCATTCACAATTGCTTCCAAGAGAATAAAATACCTAGGAAGCCAACTTACAAGGGATGTAAAGGACCTCTTCAAGGAGAACTACAAACCACTGCTCAATGAAATAAAAGAGGACACAAACAAATAGAAGAACATTCCATGCTCATTGACAAGAAGAATCAATATTGTGAAAATGCCCATACTGCCCAAGGTAATTTATAGATTCAATGCCATCCCCATTAAGCTACCAATGACTTTCTTCACAGAATTGGAAAAAAACTACTTTAAAGTTCATATGGAACCAAAAAAGAGCCCGCATTGCCAAGAAAATCCTAAGCCAAAAGAACAAAGCTGGAGGCATCACGCTACCTGACTTCAAACTGTATTACAAGGCTACAGTAACCAAAACTGCATGGTACTGGTACCAAAACAGAGATATAGACCAATGGAACACAACAGAGTCCTCAGAAATAATACCACACATCTACAATCATCTGATCTTTGACAAACCTGACAAAAACAAGAAATGGGTAAAGGATTGCCTATTTAATAAATGTTGCTGGGAAAATTGTCTAGCCATAAGTACAAAGCTGAAACTGGATCCCTTCTTACACCCTATAAAAAAATTCATTCAAGATGGATTACAGACTTAAATGTTAGACCTAAAACCATAAAAACCCTAGAAGAAAACCTAGGCAATACCATGCAGGACATAGGCATGGGCAAGGACTTCATGTCTAAAACACCACAAGCAATGGCAACAAAAGCCAAAATTGACAAATGGGATCTAATTAAACTAAAGAGCTTCTGCACAGCAAAAGAAACTACCATCAGAGTGAACAGGCAATCTACAGAATGGGAGAACATTTCTGCAATCTACTCATCTGACCAAGGGCTAATATCCAGAATCTACAAATAATTTAAACAAATTTACAAGAAACAAACAAACAACCCCATCAAAAAGTGGGCAAAGGATATGAACAGACACTTCTCAAAAGAAGACACTGCATTTATGCAGCCAACAGACACATGAAAAAATGCTCATCATCACTGGCCATCAGAGAAATGCAAATCAAAACACAATGAGATACCATCTCACACCAGTTAGAACGGCAATCATTAAAAAGTCAGGAAACAACAGGTGCTGGAGAGGATGTGGAGAAATAGGAACACTTTTACACTGTTGGTGGGACTGTAAACTAGTTCAACCATTGTGGAAGACAGTGTGGCGATTCCTCAAGGATCTAGAACTAGAAATACCATTTGACCCTGCCATGCCATTACTGGGGATATACCCAAAGGATTATAAATCATGCTGCTATAAAGACACACGCACACATATGTTTATTGTGGCACTATTCACAATAGCAAAGACTTGGAACCAACCCAAATGTCCATCAATGACAGACTGGATTAGGAAAAGTGGCACATATACACCATGGAATACTATGCAGCCATAAAAAAGGATGAGTTCGTGTCCTTTGTAGGGACAAGGATGAAGCTGGAAACCATCATTCTCAGCAAACTATCGCAAGAACAGAAAACTAAACACTGCATGTTCTCACTCATAGGTGGGAATTAAACAATGAGAACACTGGGACACAGGAAGGGGAACATCACACACCGGGGCCTGTTGTGAGGTGGGGGAAGCAGGGAGGGATAGCATTGGGAGATATACCTAATATAAATGACAAGTTAATGGGTGCAGCACACCAACACGGCACATGTATACATATGTAACAAACCTGCACGTTGTGCACATGTACCCTAGAACTTAAAGTATAATAAAAAAATAAAATAAAATAATAAAATAAAATAATTTAAAAAAGAATTTTACCTTTTCAGTTGTAAGTGGTTTTGCCGGCTTTTCTGGCTCCTTTTCTCTCCTTTTCTCTTCCTTTTTTTTTTCCTTTTCTTTCTAAAACACAGCCCAAAGTTTTGATAAGTTTACTTTTTAAAAAAATGGCAACTTTTGACTCATTTTTATTAGTTTGAGTCATCATTTAAAAAAAGGTAGAAATATTCAGTAATTACAATATCTATGTGCTACTGAAATATAATAGTAAACATAGCAAATTCATATTCTCATTGAGGTTATATGCTGATGACAGCAAAGAATATCTGTGAAAAAATTAAGACAGAGGCACAGAGTTAAGACAATTTAGAACTTCTTTGATATATTAGGGTTTGTTTTGTGTTTGTTTTAAATGAATGAGCTCTCCATTCAATAAATTCTCACTATATCCTTCTATTAGGTTCGACTTCCTAACAGCAATCACGCAGTTGAATTATGAATGAGAAAAAAAAAAACCTAAGTGATAGGACAGACTTCTTTATTATACAAAGATAAATTATAATAGGTAAATATAAGAGGAAGACTAAAAATCTGCTTTTTTAAATCACAAAATATCTTCAGTGTTACAGGAAGTCAGGGACCCCGAACGGAGGGACAAGCTGGAGCCATGGCAGAGGAACATAAATTGTGAAGATTTCATGGACATTTATCACCTCCCTAATAATACTCTTATAATTTCTTACACCTGTCTTACTTTAATCTCTTAATCCTGCTATCTTCGTAAGCTGAGGATATACGTCACCTCAGGTCCACTGTGATGACTGCGTTAACTGTACAAATTGATTGTAAAACTTGTGTGTTTGAACAATATGAAATCAGTGCACCTTGAAAAAGAAGAGAATAACAGCGATTTTAGGGAACAAGGAAAGACAACCATAAGGTCTGACCGCCTGTCGGGTAAGAAGAGCCTATAAACAGACGTGCAAGCAGGGAAGAGATCACTAAATTCTTTTCCTAGCAAGGAATATTGATATTAATACTCTAGGAAGAGAATTGCATTCTTGGGGGGAGGTCTATAAACAGCCCCTCTAGGAGTGTCTGTCTTATGCAGTTGAGATAAGGACTGAAATATGCCCTGGTCTCCTGCAGTACCCTCAGGCTTATTAGGGTGGGGAAAAAAACACTCTCTGATAAATTTGAGGTCAGACTGGTTCTCTGCTCTCAAACCTTGTTTTCTGTTGTTTAAGATGTTTATCAAGACAATATGTGCACAGCTGAACATAGACCCTTATCAGGAGTTTTTGATTTTGACCTTTGCCTTGTGATCTTTATTGGCCTCAGAAGCATGTGATCTTTGTTCTCCTTTTTGTCCTTGGAAGCATGTGATCTTTGTGACCTACTCCCTGTTTGTACACCCCCTCCCCTTCTGAAGTCCTTAATAAAAACATGCTGGTTTTGCGGCTCAGGTGGGCATCACTGTCCTACCATGATGTATGATGTCACCCCGGCGGCCCAGCTGTAAAATTCCTCTCTTTGTACTCTTTCTATTTCTCAGGCCGGCTGACACTTAGGGAAAAATAGAAAGAACCTATGTTGAAATAATGGGGTGGGTTCCCCCGATACTTCAGTCTATCATCACAGATTTTGCTTTGAAAAAAGGGGCAAATACAGTGATTTTCTCATGAGAAAAAGAATGTTCAAGATAGTGCTTGGGGACCACAGCCAACTGATTAGTGTAAGGCAGTAGAGGTAAAGTATAAATGGCATTATGAGCCGGGTGCGGTGGCTCAAGCCTGTAATCCCAGCACTTTGGGAGGCCGAGACGGGCGGATCACAAGGTCAGGAGATCGAGACCATCCTGGCTAACACGGTGAAACCCCGTCTCTACTAAAAAATACAAAAAACTAGCCGGGCGAGGTGGCGGGCGCCTGTGGTCCCAGCTACTCCGGAGGCTGTGGCAGGAGAATGGCGTAAACCCGGGAGGCGGAGCTTGCAGTGAGCTGAGATGCGGCCACTGCACTCCAGCCTGGGCGACAGAGCCAGACTCAGTCTCAAAAAAAAAAAAAAAAAATGGCATTATGATAGTCACAATTTGCATTTCCAATAAGGATTAGATATAATGTTAAAAACTTAAGAATTAAAAGTATCAACCATAAATCTTAAGAGCCAAAAGAGGAAAATGAAAAGAGGTTAAACAAAGAGCATTCATAAGGCATTCAGAGGAAAGAGATGACTAGAAACTGAGAACTGAAAGTCTACTGCAACTAAACACTAATCTTGCCCTTAGTTTCCTGACAGCAAAAAAAGAAAAGACAAACTGATGAACCTAGGGAAGGCAGCATGATAAACATGCAGAACTTACTCAAAATACCTAAAGGCTGCATTTGTACCTATGCCTTTAAAATGGTGTCTGATGCAACCTCTGTCAGACTAAATCCGCCGTTTGTCAATCAGGAAAGATAATATTGGCAACTCCTAGGCCATAATGTGAGAGAAATAATAAAAGTTCAAAGTGCTTTACAACCATTCATATAAAGTTCAAAAACAGGCAAAAGTATGATGTTGGAGAGGGTACACACTAGTATAAAACTATTTCAAAAAGCAAAAAATAAAGACGATGATGATAAAAATCAGGATGTTAATTACCTTTAAGGAGAAGGGATGAGGGTATTTAGGAACAGTCACATGGGAGCTTTCAAAGTGGTAATAACGTTGAGTTTCAATATACATTACACAGTGATAGTCTTGTAAGTATTAAACTAGATATATATTTAATGTGCATTTCAGCACTAAAAAGAAAAAATGAAAGGCACTAAGAACCTAGAAAGCAACTTTGCAAACTATAAAGCACTACACAAATATAGCACATTAAAATTTTAGTGTTTGTTGTGTGATTTTAAAAAGAGGAAAGGAAAAACTTTCATCTTAGTTCAAAATTTTAAAAGAAATTCATAGCAAAGATCTTTATATTTGGGTCATGAATAAGCAACGTCTTCAACTGCAATTTTAAGAACAGGGAAATTCTAATGTAATTTCTCTTTTCAACCTTTTGTTTTATTACCCATTAATAAAAGGCAATGAGTGTTGTAATAGTAATTCACCAATTAGTGAAAGCATTTAAGCAGAGGACAAAGCTAACAAACTACTGGTATATTGCTTTGCAACAAAAGGACAATACATGGATAGAATTTCCAGAATCTGGACAGTTTATATCTCAGTCTCCTTTAGACTAGGATTATTTAAAATTATGCTTCAATAATGTTTTTCAGGAACAGGATAAAAGTCAACATAAAGTTGAACTTGTGCTAAAACCTGAAGAATCTATATGCTTTAGTTACCAGAAGAGCATATGTCAAAAGTGACATTTTCCCTTGAACATTAAGGATATTAACATAGTCTAGCACAGAAGAGACCATCTAGAAAGTTGGGATAATTCTCAAAAAAGATCTTCATATCTACTCAAGTGCCTGGGCTTTACACTGGAAATAAGGAAGATCTAACCATTTAAGGATAACTAGAAACATTACCTATTGCTAACTCAACCATTTCCCAAATCAAAACCTTCATTTCCAAAACACAACTAACACTTTTTTTTTTTTTTGAGACGGAGTCTCACTCTGTCACCCAGGCTGGAGTGCAGTGGCACGATCTCGGCTCACTGCAAGCTCCACCTCCCAAGTTCACACCATTCTCCTGCCTCAGCCTCCCGAGTACCTGGGACTACAGGCACCCGCCACCACACCCGGCTAATTTTTTGTATTTTTAGTAGAGATGGGATTTCACCGTGTTAGCCAGGATAGTCTCCATCTCCTGACCTCGTGATCTGCCTGCCTCAGCCTCCCAAAGTGCTGAGATTACAAGCGTGAGCCACCGTGCCCAGCCCACAACTACCACTTATTGAGTGCTTCTCATGGGCCAGTTGATAAGTACCTTACTGTCTAATGTAATCTTTGCAACAATTTTCTGCAATAAAAACTTTATCTACTGTCATCTTACAAATGAAGAAACAAAAAAGAAGTAATGCCCAAAGCAACACAGTTAATCAAAGCTAGTGGTAGGACTGAGGGACTATGGAGCCCAAACTTTGAAGTCTCACTACTCACTGTGGTCCAGTGGAGCTTTGCTATTTATTATTGCTGTTATTATTCCTTACAGTAACAGCTAATACTTTCTGAACCCTTACTACGTGACAGGCACTGTTGTGGCTCTTTTAATCCTCACAACAACTTTATGAAGTTAGAAATTTTATCCCCATTTTATAAGTAAAGAATAAATAGGATGTGAAAAATTTTATATATAAAATATTTTCTATATATTCTTAGTAAACTATGGTGCAGAAAGCAATGTGATAGAACAGTTTCAATAATATGTTGAGAAAGAGGCCGGGCATGGTGGCTCATGCTTGTAATCCCAGCACTTCAGGAGGCTGAGGCAGTCGGATCACCTGAGATCAGAAGTTCGAGACCAGCCTGATCAACATGATGAAACCCTGTCTCTACTAAAAATACAAAAATTAGCTGGGCATGGTGGCAGGCACCTGTAATCCCGGCTACTTGGGAGGCTAAGGCAGAAGAATCACTTGAACCTAGGAGACAGAGGTTGCAGTGAGCTGAGACTATACCACTGCACTCCAGCCTGGGCGACAGGAGCAAACTCTGTCTCAAAAAAAAAAAGAAAAGAAAAATATGTTGAGAATGAGTTGCTTCTGAACCTCTCAGAGCTATTAGTCATTGCTATGGTTTGAATGTTTGTGTCCATCCCAAAATTCACATGTTAAAACCTAATCCCCAAAGTGATATTATTAGGAGGTGGGGCTTTGGGAAGTGATTAAGTCATGAGGATGAAACCTTCATGAATAGGATTCACACCCTTATCAAAAAGGCCCGAGAGAGATTTCCAGCCCTTTCCCACTATATGAGGGCACAAAGATGCACCATTTTAAGAACTAGAAAGTGGACCCTTCATGAGTCTTTCCAGCCTCCGGAACTGTGAGAAGTAAATTTTTGTTGTTTATAAGCTACTCAATCTATGGTATATTGTTAGAGCAGCCAGCACAGGTAAAGACAGTTATTTCTCAAGAAGGCCATTGTGTCATGAGTAGAAGTTTGATTTCCTAATCACCACAATTGGTGGGCACATATGAAATCACTAAAAACAAATCAAATTTGCTAGCTACATTTACTAGAGGGAGAGCATGACTTGATACTCTTTAACACTGGAATTCAGCTGTAAAAATACAGCTGTCAAGACACATGCACACGTATGTTTATTGCGGCACTATTCACAATAGCACAGACTTGGAACCAATCCAAATGTCCATCAATCATAGACTGGATTAAGAAAATGTGGCACATATACACCATGGAATACTACACAGCCATAAAAAAGGATGAGTTCATGGCCTTTGTAGGAACATGGATGAAGCTAGAAACCATCATCCTCAGCAAACTATCACAAGGACAGAAAACCAAACACCACATGTTCTCACTCATAGGTGGGAATTGAATAATGAGATCACTTGGACACAGGGCAAGGAACATCACACACTGGGTCTGTCGGGGATTGGGGGGTTGGGAGAGGGATAGCATTAAGAGAAATACCTAATGTAAATGACGAGTTGATGGGTGCAGCAAACCAATATGGCACATGTATACCTATGTATCAAACCTGCATGTTGTGCACATGTATCCTAGACCTTAAAGTATAATAAAAATAATAAAAATACAGCTGTCACCTACTCTGATTCTGGCAGTGGTATTAGGAGACAGGCTCTGAAGTAATATTAACAGCATGGGCTCTAAACTCATCATGCAGTTTGACCCACAGATGACTCCCATCCATAGAATCAAAAGCTGCTAAAAGATCTAAGAGTACTGTGAAAACCTAATTTGTTTTAAACTATTTTCTCAGCAAGAACAAAATACTGCAGTGTTTTGTATTTTAAAATAGTAGTTCTTGAAACCTGGTGGTTAAATGCACAAGTGACATAGTGAAACAGCTGACTTCCTGTGCAAGAAAACTGGTTAAACATTCAAGTCCAATAAGATGGAGGTAAGTACATGCTGGGTTCATTATAATCAAACTATACTTGAGTTATTTAAATAAAGACATAGGGCTAGGTGCGGTGGCTCACCCCTATAATCCCAGCACTTTGGGAGGCTGAGGTGGGTGGATCACTTGAGGTCGGGAGTTCGGGACCAGCTTGACCAACATGGAGAAACCCTATCTCTACTAAAATTACATAATTAGTCATGTGTGGTGGCACATGCCTGTAATCCCAGCTACTCGGGAGGCTGAGGCAGGAGAGTCGCTTGAACCCAGGAGGCGGAGGTTGCAGTGGGAGGCTGCAATAAGCCGAGATCGCGCCACTGTACTCCAAACTGGGCAAGAGCGAAACTCCGTCTCAAATAAATAAATAAATAAATAAATGACATAGTTTCACACATTTTTAAGCGCTCGCTCTCTCTTACTACTCGCCTCCCCTTTTCTCTTCCCTGGGCCTAGACCTGTATATCCAACCACCTACTAAATAACCTCAATGTTCCACAGTGACCTCATACTTAACACATCCAACTTTTAATTCACCTCTTTCCTTTTCTGCTCAAACCTGTTCCTTCTTTTCAGCTTGTATCCTTATCTCACTAATTGGCACCATCACCTACTAAGATGCTCAAGATAGAAGCTGGAAGTCACAAGCCTTCCCAAAGCACCTCCACAGGACATCAATTACCAAACCCCATGGACTGTACCTTCTTAAGACCTCTCAAAATTACACTCTCTTGGCCAGGCGCGGTGGCTTACACCTGTAATCCCAGCACTTTGGGAGTCCGAGGTAGGCAGATCACAAGGCCAAGAGATCGAGACCATCCTGGCCAACATGGCAAAATCCCGTCTCTACTAAAAATACAAAAATTAGCTGGGCGTTGTGGTGCGCACCTGTAGTCCCAGCTACTCACGAGGTTGAGGCAGGAGAACCACTTGAACCTGGAGATGGAGGGTGCAGTGAGCCCAGATCCCACCACTGCAGTTCAGCCTGGCAACAGAGCAAGACTCCATCTCAAAAAAATAAAATAAATTTTAAAAATTACATTCTCTTTTACATTCCCTGTTACTACTTTGGAGCATGTCCCTCTCATTTTACACCTGGATTAGAATAATAGGTTCACTCTTTTCCTCACCCATCACCACAAAATTCATTCCCCATGGAGCCTGTAGTGTTACAACATGAAAATCTGATCCTGTCACACCCGCCCCCCAAAGCTTAAAACTCACCAGTAAAAGTGCCCAAGCCTTCAGAATCAAACTCCTTCAGTGGGCTCACGAGAAGGCTCCTTCATGAGAAACAGAGGAGCCTGGCCGTTCTACTCATATTTCAGTTATGCCATTCTGCTTGCAACTCCCCAAACACTCTACTTTGCCCATATGTTTTTTCACAGGCTAGTTTCCCTATTTGGAATTCTTCCTAATCCTTCCTTGTGTCTAATGCTTATTCAGCGCATAAGATGCATCAAAATGATGCCTCCTGTATTAACTGCAGTACAGTAAGCGTACTTCAATCACAGTCCATAATATATTATATTATAAACTGCTATATAGTTATCTGTTTTCTTGCCTTAGACTGTAAGCTCCTGGAGGGCAGGGGCTATATCTTGTCTTTGTATACCACACATCTAGCCAACTATTTATCATTTATCCCATGTCTACGGGGAAAAATGATAGTTGAAAGAATGCCTGGAACTAATTTATTAAGGCCAATGTAACAAAAAAAAAATAGGTAAAGAGTCAAATTAAAACTCTCAAATATTTGTAGGTATGACTTTAAAAATACACAGTGGTAGTATATGCACCCCAACCACTTCCACCCAAACTGCATTCTAACAGTTATCATTGATGATTCTGAACTCATGATCCCATAATACCCACGTTTTATCTGTATGGTGTTTACTATTGCTTAAAAAAGAAACTTGGCATTAACTTTGTTTAAGTGCTTTTAACAACAGAATTATAGAAAGAAAAGTTTTGTTTTTGTTTTTGTTTTTTAAAAGTTCCTGTAAGTATAAGATAGTAATGGGCACAACAACAAAAAACTAATTGCTTCTTAACTGTTGAGATATAGCCATGGCACCAATAAATCAGTTATTCTGAAATTAAATATAGATTCAAAGTTCCTTAATCATAGCTGTGGTATAAAAAAATTCTAGAAATTGCTGTTTTAATTCTAGGGATCATTCAAAATATAAGCAACTATTATAGTGTTTCCGAATGACACACTGCAAAAGGAAGTTAATTTACCATTTAACACTACATAACTCAGCTGGTTAAAACATTACCATACCTCCAATTTATTTTTGTCAACAGCAGCTTGCAGAGAAGGAGAGGATACCAAAGGCTGAAGAGGAGCATCAGAAGAGGAAATCTGTGTAGTGCAGGTGAAAAGTGAGGAGGAAAAAACAAAAAGAAAGTAATGAGAATTGACAGGCACAGGAAAGAAAAAAAACCCTGTATATTTTTGTGATATAGAAGCACTTAAGAAACATGTTAATAAAAACAATGCATCAAGAAATAAGTACTGCTTTTTAAAAATTTCAACTTGAAATTTATAAAAGGGTTTAGTACTGAATAATAAATGATTTAAAATGGATTTTACTAGGATATAAAACTTAAAATGTAGTCAGATAAGATCATACCAAAAGTATATGGAAAATAATTAAGCTTCTCTCACAGTTCATCTTTAGTCAATGTGACTATTGAAATACAAATGCTCTGAAACATGAAGACACACTGTCCCAAGTAGTAGAAGAGCAAAAATGGGTTTTTGTTTTTACTTATAATAACTTTTAAGAATGAAAAATAAAACAGAACTGAAATAGTAAAAGTTAATTAAAATTTTAATCAATTGTTTAAGAAAACAGAAGAAAAGCTAGGAGAAAAAAAGAACAGATTAATGTAATATAACAGCTGAGCAGCAGACTTATTATAAAGCAATTTATACACTTCCTTCTTTAAGATCAGCAGGCAAACACCATTTCCAGTGCTATACTTGCTGAATTACCCCAAAGCATCATGAGACAGTTATATATGCAGCACAGGCAATTTATACACGAAAATGGGTTTCATCTAAAAGCTTTTTTCACACATCTTACTGCCCAATGCGTAGTTGATCACTTTAATGGAAGCATTATCTTCCTGCTCTCTTTACTGCCAAAATGTAACTGAAATACATTTATAAAATGCATAGATCTTTGAGGCCATAAAACTGACATCTCTATATTGCCCTATCATATCAATAGTGCCTATGAGGAATTTTTAAAACTAAAAGGAGCTATTACAGATAGGTCATTATGTAATGTCAAAATAACACTTCTAGATGACAAGTTCTCCCTCAATCTGCTTGTTATTAAGTTAGTTATGGCAGTAATTCTCGAATCACAACACAAGACTATAAACTTTAGGGAATTTTCTTTTCCTTGCTTGCTCGCTGTTGGCTCTAACTGTGTAAGCTAGCCACTTAATGAATATTAATGCAAGTTACACAGGAGAGAAAATAAACAACACAAGAAAACGTAGATCTTGCATTTAAAAAAAAGTCAAAGCTGAGCCTGAAAGCCTGGTTTAAAACTGGTTTGTCCTATTGGATATTTACTTACTAGAAATCTTTAATTACTACTTCATATAGAAAATAAGAATAAAGAACTTTGGGAGGCCGAGGCAGGCAGATCACTTGAGGTCTGGAGTTCGAGCCCAGCCTGGCCAACATGGTGAACCCTGTCTCTACTAAAAATACAAAACTTTAGCCAGGTGTGGTGGTGCATGCCTGTAATCCCAGCTACTTGGAAGGCTAAGGCAGGAGAATCACTTGAACCTGGGAAGCAGAGGTTACAGTGAGCCAAGATCACGCTACGGCACTCCTGCGTGGGAGATAGAACAAGACTCCGTCTCAAAAAAATAATAATAATAATAAAAGCCATAAGATCACTTAAGAAGACAGCTGTATCATAAAGACCTCTTTGCCTAAGCTCATGAAAAGCAGAACAAAAATATAAAAAGACAATACAGGCATTGAGTATGTCAAAAGCTACTAATCCTTAGAAAGCAGTAAGATAATTCATTATAAAAGTGCTTGTCCTCCATTTGAGAAGATGATAAACTGATGTGGCCACTTTTAAAACTCAGTAGCAGGAATATAAAATTCTATTCAATAAATATCAGTAATTTAACAACAACAACAAAAAATTTCAGACAGGGTCTTGCTCTGTCACCCAGGCTGGAGTACGGTGTGAAGATCATAGCTCACTATAACCTTGAATCCTGGGCTCAAGTAAAAACCTTTTTTATTTTAATCACTTTTTTTTTTTTTTTTTTTTTTTTTTTTTGAGACAGAGTCTTTCTATGTTACCCAGGCTGGACTCAAACTCCTGAACTCAAGAGATCCTCCTGCCTCTCAGCCTCCCGAATAGCTGGGATTACAGATGCGCATCACATTTTAATACAAAAAAAAAAAAAGAAAGAAAAAGAATAAATGCTTTAATACCATGTTCCAGTTGAGAAAGAAAACAAACTTACTTAAGAAGAAAAACATCTAAAAAGTCAATGGACAGACGAACAAGTGAATCGATAACAAATCACAAACATAATGGAAGAAAAAAGACACAAAAGAGTACACAGTGTATGAAACCACTCGCATAAAACTCTAGAAAAGAAAATACAATCTATGGTGATTAAAAAAAACCAGATCAGTCACCAAGGCCACGGTTGGGGGCTGACTAGCAAGGGGCACAAAGAAACCTTCAGGAGTGACGGAAAGTTTCTATATCTTGATTGTGTGGTAGTGGTTACACAAGGATATGTATTTGTAAACATTCATTGATCTGTACCTTAAAATATCTACCTTTTATTATATATGAATTATATTTCAATAAAGTTACTCTTTAAAGTCGTATTAGCAGGGTAATATACATTATGTGAGCAAGGAATAAACAGAAATCAACATATTGACAACTGGAAGCAAGTGACAGTACAGAACACAGGTAGATGAGGGAAGAAAAAAGGGCAGTGAAAAGGAGAAAATAAATACAGAGACACGAAAAGCTAGG
Source organism: Macaca mulatta (assembly GCF_049350105.2). NCBI lineage: Eukaryota > Metazoa > Chordata > Mammalia > Primates > Cercopithecidae > Macaca > Macaca mulatta. The sequence continues at coordinate 114,798,414 of NC_133409.1, forward strand.
TACGCGAGACTTCTTTCTAAATCTCTAGTAGGAAATCACCAATATCCATCTTCCGGATTAGTCCTCCTAACTGGTCTCCTTGCCCCATATCTTGCTCCTCTCCAAATCCATTCTGCATACCATGTCATTCTCGAAGTAAACCTGACCACCACAAATCACTGCTTAGAAGGTCTGAATAGTTTATATACACATTATATAAGGACAGAGTCCAAACTCCTTAATCAGGCCACAAGTGTCATCTACCTTACCTCCCTGTTCTTCCCTCCTCTGGCTACATTCATATCCACTCTGCCCAGCCATATACGACTCCTTCTGGTTCTCTAGTCTGCTTCTCTGAACTCTAGGGGCCTTTCCTCTTGCTAGTCCCTCTGCTTCAGAAACCCATGCTTCTATTAGTTCCTACCCATCCTTTAATTTTGAGTTAACACTGCCTCCTCTGGGAATTATTCAAAGTATTCCTTGATCTCTCTATAGAGCCTGGGGTAATATTACCTCTTAAAATATTTCCCTATTATGTAAGTTTTATCACATGTCATCTCTTATAAAGATCTAGTTACTTATCAGTATTCTTTGTTCAACTAAAGTTATCTGAGGCAGATATTAATTCTGTTCTGTTCACCATCTTTAGTACCTGACATTCAACAGGTCTCAATAAATATTTTCAACTGTTACAGGAAAAGAGGAGGAAGAAAGCATCTCAGAAGGAGAACCAAAAGGAGGCTCAGTCTCAGCAACTGCTCTCTGAAAGTTCATTGGCTTGCTAACATACTTTTCTGAAATCCCACAGAAGTTATCCATATTTACTTTCAAATTTAGAATTTATTTTGTAACTAGATATTAATTCCATTTCACTGGCTCCTAGTACTTTTATACAGATAGAGCATAAGACTCTGACCTTATAAAACTTTGCTGGAAATTGGTGGTGTCAGTGAATTCAGTAGTCATATTTAAATGTCCTTCCCAACTCCCACTCACCCTCTTCTATCCATGAGATAATATGTGGTAGAAATCCAGTAAAGACATTCTTCAGAAATAAAATGAGTTTTCTTCAGAAATAAAGTGAGTTTAACAGTCCTTCCTTCAATTATTCTTAAGCTCAGACGTTCTTCGCTAGGCCACCATCAAAGTAACCTACATGTGAAAAAACTCCCAGAACACTACAATTGTCCTCATGCAAAAGAAAAATTGACCATGCAAAACAAGTTCCTGACTCCCATCTACAAGAATAAGGTGAACAAACACCCTTTGAAAAGGTATAAAGTAATTGAAGGCCATAAAGCATAATGTTTAAAATTTTCTTGATGAATTTTTTGAAATATTTGCTACTATCACCCTTTTAAACAGAATAACGCTATGAAAATTAAATCTGTGGTCCAAAACACTGAAAAAGATGCAGTCACTGAAAAACATCTTACAGATTAATTGTTGGCAATGGATTCCTTCAACCTCATTTTGGAAATTCCTGGATATGTTTTCTAAGTAGAAATTTTATCACAGCAATTCTTAAATGGCTATCTCATGAGCTTTTAGTATAGAACGAAGCTCAAGTTTTTCAGAAGTCTTGGAATCATTTTAAATATATGATTTCCAATGTCTTTTGCATTTCATGGCATGACTTGGATTAAAAAAGCTGAAAACATACACATTTACTAAATTAGTACATAACCCATAAAAAACACATCAATGAAACTCATCAGTAGGAGGATTAAAAGACACTGAAAACTTAACCAAGTAACCATAGCTACCAACTGTATAGAAGAATCCTAAATCTTAATATTTAATATTTTAACTTTAAAATCTTTGGCCAAGTCAGTTAGAATTCTGGAAAACTTAAAAAAAATTTAAGTCCTTCACTTGCTCTATTGGGGTGTCCCATAATTAAGGGGCTGATTAAAATGTGGAGATGTGGAGAGATTAATGAAACAGAACTCAAGCCAAGATTTTTCCAATGATATAAACTCTTAAAATTGAGTATTCATTTTTCTTAATTATCTACCTGATTACAGTCATTTGCTGCCATCACAATAGCTTATTTTGCAAGCAGTTATGTGCTAGGCACCCTACTAAGAATAGAGTATACTTTATCTTAATTCTTGCAGCAATACTATGAAATTCAGACACTATGACATCCCTGTTCCACAGAAGATGAAGCAAACTGTAACGAAAAGAAGTAACAAAGAAAATCAAGCAGAAACCATGTTCTTTTACATTAATCTCAACTCACTAGCTGAAGAGACACAGAGACAGGATGGGGCAGGGGGAGAGAGAAAAACTGCTGGAGGAAAAGAGCAAATAAGTGGCAGTTCAGCCTCATCTACCTAAGTCCTCTTGCATCTCCTAAACGCACTTAAAATACTTAGTTTCCCACTGTGATTCACTACTGGTAAATGAGCAAGGGGAGGAAGACAGACAGGACAGATTTCTCTTTCTCTTTTTTGAAACAGGGTCTTAACTCTGTTGCCCAGGTTGTAGTACAGCGGTGTTATCACAGCTCACTGAAGCCTCAACCTCCTGGGCTCAAGCAATTCTCTCACCTCAGCCTCCCGAGTAATTGAAACTACAGGCACACTCCACCACGCCCAGCTAATTTATTATTATTTTTTGTACAGACAGGGTCTTGCCATGTAACCCAAACTGGTCTCAAACTCCTGGACTCAAGCGATCCTCCCACTTCAACCTCCTAAAGTGCTGGGACGACAGACGTGAGCCACTATGCCTGGCCAACAGGACAAATTTCTGCAAAGTGTTTCAAATTCCCCTGTCACTCAATGAAATCAGGTAGAACAAGGGAGGTAGACTCATTCTATATGACCACAGTAGGCAGAATTCTGACAGCCACTAAAATTCCCACCCATATAACACCAGCCCTGTGATTGTGGACAGGACTGCGGTAAATCAAATAATGAGCAGGCCATGTGTGGACTAAAGCAAATGTCAGATTCTGACTTAAAGCCTGCCACCAGATGCAGTTGTACAATGGAAGTACATCAACTCACTTGCCACTATAAAGCCTGTCACCAGATGCAGCTTAATTGTCACTTACTACTCAATGATAGGGTTTTGATACGAGTCTGCATGCAACTGATTTATTATGGTCTCTGTGCAGTCAAACCTCTCTCCCAATGTTGATCTGTGTTTCTAGCCATTCCCCAGCACTACCATCACTGCTTCAGCTCTACCTCGGATCATCAGGCAATACATTCTCACATGGAGCACACGACCCGGATCCCTCACATGCACAGTTCTATTCAACATGCTCTATTCAACGCATTGAATAGAGCACTAGGGGAGAACAGTAGGATTCAGTAGGGAAGAGACAAGGAAGCTCAGAGGCAGAGAAACTCGAAATGGCAGCAACAAGAGGGAAGCAATGCAGTTAGCCAAGATTGGCCAGAAGCCAGGAAGGACTCCCCATCATGGTGGCAAGGTAAGCAAAAATCCCTAACAGTCCACATTCCCACCAGAGCCCCTACAATCTTAGCTACAGGAGACTCCTTCAGCCCTCACAGGCCCTGAACCTAGTATAAGGAGCTGCCTGGAGTCCACGCAACCACACTATCCCAGAGAGAACTCATGCTAGATCTCAGCCACCCACTGGGACCAAGCTGCTGCTGCACAGTGCCATTTTGACAGTACCGCCAACACTAGACTACATCCAGCCCTGAAGCCCATACTCCCAGCATCTTGACATCCCTGGGATCTCCCAATGCACTTGACATCTTCCTGGAAGGCCTCAGCATCAGAACACCAGCTAGACTCAGCAGTGTAGTCAAGTCCCTGGCACCTGAGTCCTGCAGAAGCCTACACCCTGGAGAAGAGGCAGTCTAGCACATCAGGGAGTCTGCTCCAGGATATAAGGAGCTGAAGCATGTGCTCTCCAGACATGAGAGCCACCTGCCTGGGACTGCAACCACAGACAGTGCCCCTGCCCCTTCTAGGAGCAGAGCCATTGTGTATCCACGTACACTGCCTGGAACACCAATGCAAGTACCTGCACATGCTGCCCAGGGACAGCATGAGAACTGACTGGCCTGGTTGGCCACCATCCACACACGTTGCCTGTGCAGTGGACAGGACTGAGGAATGGCTTGCCCCTATCACTGTCAGTGCCCATACACCCAGCCCAGGGACCCAAGAAAGGGCCTGGTTAGAGGTACTCCATGGCCACCATATATATCTGGAAAGGCCTCCTAGATGCCTGAGAACAGGTAGACTCGGAGCTGCTGCCACCAACACCAGCATGGACTGCCCAGGGGCCTAACAACCGATGTACTCAGACTGTCACTGTTGTTGGCACCCTCCACCTGGGGACCCAAGAACCCTCCCACATAGCCACAGCCACCACCGCCCACATGACCCAACTAGGGGCTTGAGGATTAACTCATTTGGGTCCTATGACATCCACTGCACGTGCCCACACAATCTGCTCATGATCAGCTGGGATTTATCTCAAGCATGTATAAATGGTTTAACATATACAAATCAATAATGTGATATATTACCTCAACAGAATGAAGGACAAAAACCTTATCATCTTTTCAATAGATACAGAAAAAGAATTTCATAAAATTCAACATCTCTTCATGATAAACATTCTCAACAAATTAGGCATAAAGGAACATACCTCAACATAATAAAGGTCATATATGACAAACCCACAACTAACATCATACTGAATAGGGAGAAGCTGAAAACTTCTAAGAACAGAAATAAGACAAGGATACCCACTTTCGCCACTCTTATTCAACATAATAACATAATATTCAAATTTGAGGGGGTAGATGTCCCATTTTACATTATGTGATTTTTATACATTCCATGCCTGTATTAAAACATCTCATGTCTCCCATAAATATATACACCTACTATACACCCACAAAAATTAAAAATTATTAAAAATAGATGAAAGACTTAGCTGGGTGTGATGGCTCATGCCTGTAATCCCAGCACTTTGGGAGCCCAAGGCAGGGGGATCACTCAAAGCCAGGAGTTCGAGACCAGCCTGGCCAACATGGCAAAACCCCATCTCTAACAAAAACACAAAATTATCCAGGCCTGGTGGCATGCACCTGTAAGGACAGCTATTTGGAAGACTGAAGCAGGAGAATCACCTGAACCCAGAGGCGGAGGTTGCAGGGAGCTGAGATCGCACCACTGCACTCTATCTACCTGGGCGACACAGCGAGACTCCATCTCAAAAAAAAAGAGAAAATTAATTATAAAGACTTAAATAGGAGACCCAAAACTATAAAATCAGAAAATATAGGAAACACTGGTCTAGGCAAAGATCTTATGAATAAAACTTCAAAAGCACAGGCAACAAAACCAAAAATAGAAAAATGGGACTACATCAAACTAAAAAGCTTCTGCATGGCAAAGGAGACAATTAACAGAGTGAAGAGACAATCTGTAAAATAAGAGAAAATATTAGCAAACTGCTTATCTGACAAGAAACTAACATCCATAATATACAAGGAACTTGAACAACAGCAAAAAAAAAAAAAAAAGGTTAATAGGCAAAAGATCTGAATAGACATTTCTCAAAAGACACAAAAATGGCCAACAAGTATATTAAAAAAGGTCAAATCAATAATCATCAGAGAAATGCAAATCGAAACCAAAACAAGATACCTTACCACGGTTAGAATGGCTTATTATCAAAAAGATAGAGACTGGAGAGGATGCAGAGAAAACAAAACTCTTAGACACTGTTGGTGGGAATGTAAATTAGTACAACCACTGTGGACAATATGGAGGTTTCTCAAAAAATTAAAAACAGAATTACCATATAAGCCAGTAATCCCAGTACAGGGCATTTATCTATATGAAAGGAAAGTAGCATATCAAAGATACCTGAAACCCCATGTTTACTGCAGCTCTATTCACAATAGCCAAGACACGGAATTAACCTAAATTTCCATCAATAGATGAACAGATTTTTAAAGTGTGATATATATACACAATGGAATACTATTCAGCCATAAAAAGAATGAAATCCTATCATTCACAGCAAGATGGATAACCCTGGGGGCTATTATGCTAAGTGAAATAAGTCAGGCACGGAAGGATAAATGCCATGTGTTCTCATTCTTCTGTGTGAGCTAAGAAAAACGGAACTCGTGGAAGCAGAGGGAAGAACTGTGGACGTTAAAGGGTAAGGGAGAGCAAAGGATGGGGAGAAATTTTTAACAGATGTGACATTACAGCTAGATAGGAGGAGTACGATCTAGTGTTCTGTAGTATTGTAGGGTGAGTACAGCTAACGATAATTTAGTATATATTTGCAAAAAGTTAGAAGATACTGAATGTTCCCAATACGAAGAAATGATAAATGTCAGCAGGGCGCGGTGACTCACGCCTGTAATCCCAGCACTTAGAGAGATCGAGGTGGGCAGATCACGAGGTCAAGAGATCAAGACCATCCTGGCCAACATGGCAAAACCCCATCTCTACTAAAAATACAAAAATTAGCTGGGCGTGGTAGCACACCTGTAGTCCCAGCTACTCAGAAGGCTGAGGCAGAAGAATTGCTTGAACTCTCAAGGCGGAGGTTGCAGTCAGCGAAGATCGTGCCACTGCACTCCAGCCTGGCAACAGAGTGAGACTCTGTCTCAAAAAACAAAAAAAAAGAAGAAGAAGAAATGATAAATGTCTCTCTGTGGATACCCCTTAAGTACTCTAGTACTCCTGGAATACCTTAGGTATAAGGTACTTTTATTTTTTTAAATCTGTTCCTATTTCCACTATGATAAATGTCTCTAACAATCATGTCCTCTTTGTTTTGGTATTCTAGGAGATTGCGAGCATAATAAGTGATCCAAATTTATTTGGATGAGTGCTCAATCTATTACTGAAGATGAAACACTGAACAGAAATATGCAATTCTCAGTAATACGTAAGATTAATTACTTGCTCACTGATCACCATGAAAGAGGAAAAAATACTTTAAATCTGCTACAATATAAATGTATTTATTATTACTTTGTTTATATTGGAATAGGTGGAATACATTTTCCCTTGCGTTTATTGTGACTTTTGTAAATCTTTCTGCATTTTCATTTCAATAGTACTATAAACTCAGAAGTATATACTGAGGTAAACAAACTTTTACCTTAAAATTTTTACTCTCAAGCCTACAAAAAAAAAAATGGAAGAAACTGTTGAGTGAATACCTCTATAAACATCACTAATATTAGTCAAACACTAAATTATGCCATATTTGTTATCTCTCTACAGACACAAACACACAAAGCTGCTAGGTTTCACCAAACCACTTGAAAGTGTTAGGTATCATGGCATTTAATCTCCAAGTGTTTTATTCTACCATATATCTTATAAAGGAAGGAATTCTTACAACTAAGCATACCATTATTACACCTCGAAGGGGGGAAAAAACCCAACTCAGTAACAGCTACCATCCCAAAATAAAACTATCTTATACATTACTATGTAAAAATAATTTCCTAAATATTGCTTAAAAAAGAAACATATTACAAATATAATTTTAAAATTTATATTTTAAAAGTGTTTAATATAAAACAGTATGTTCTCTAAAATAAACTACAATGATTTCTTAATATTTCATATGAAAATGCATTATACTTTTAAGTTAGTCCTTTACCCCCTCAAAGCTTACAGTGGCCTTAATTTTATAGACATTATAAATATTCTCAATGCTGTTAATTTTTAATCAATCATTCAACAGATTTCCTCTCTTATATCCACTGTAAATGCAGCTCCAATGCTACACACAAGGATATCTTTGCTCTAAAATACACACTAATGATATTTAAAAACTTATTTTTTTTTTTTGACACAGAGTCTCACTGTGTTGCCCAGACTGGAGTGCAGTAGCACAATCTTGGCTCACTGAAACCTCTGCCTCCTGGATGCAAGCAATTCTTCTGCCTCAGCCTCCCAAGGAGCTGGGATTACAGGCATGCACCACCGGGCCCGGCTAATTTTTGTATTTTTAGTAGAGACAGGGTTTCACCATGTTGGACAGGCTGATCTCAAATCCACCTGCCTCAGCCTCCCAAAGGGCTGGGATTACAGGCATGAGCCACCATGCCCAGTCAAAAAAAAAAAAAGAAATTTTTAATAAAAAGAGATAGGGTCTCACTATGTTGCCCAGCAGCCTGGTCTCGAACTCCTGGGTTCAAACGATCCTATCACCTTGGCCTCCCAAAGTGCTGGGATTATAGGCATGAGCTACCATACTGAGCTGACACTTAAAAACTTTTTAAACAAGATTTTTTTATGGCCAAAGATAGCATATTAAAATATCCTAACTTTCTTAGGATTTGACTGAATTTTTAATATATTGCTTCTCCATTTGGGCCAAATAGTAAACCAGTTTGTAGGAAAAATGAGACGAATCTATTTCCATTGTCTCTAAACTGCTTGACGGATGACTTCACCAAAAGATTAACTGGTTTACAGCTTATCAATCTGGGAATCAAGTCCAAAAACATGATTTCAACAATAAAGGCAATTAGCCTTAGACTATAATTAACTTGGATGAGAAAATTTTTTAAAAACTACAAAGAAACAGCTGATAAAACATAACAGTCCTGTGTCATTTAACAATTGGGATACATTCTGAGAAATCTATCATTACGTGATAGCATCATCGTGCAAACATCATAGAGTGTGCTCATACAAACCTACATGGTACAACCTACTGCACACTTAGGTAATATGGTAACATCTATTACTCCTAGGTTACAAACTTGTACAGCATGTTACTATAGTGTAGTATACTGTAGGCGATTCTAACACAATGGTAAGTATCTGTGTATGTAGGTATAGGTAAACATAGATAGAGTACAGTAACAATAAGGAATTATAAACTTATACGACCAACGTTGTATACACACTCTGTCATTGACTGAAACGTTGTTATGGGTACCTGATGGTATCTGATTACTACTGTAAAGACTCAACTATTAGAAGTATCAAAATGCTTGCTAATAACAAAAATGTAAATGCCATGTTTTAATATATTCCTGGGCTACTGGTTTCATTTCTCAACAGATCAACCAAAGAAAGCCCTTAGAGGAAGATATATTTGCCTTTTTTCTTTTTCATACATTTCTAGAATCTAGGGAAAAAATTTTCTCTCCCACCATTTTCAATTAGTGGTTGCAAATTTCCAGCTTGCAAATTTCAAAAATCAACTCAATTAAATGCCATGTAAGTGGTTATTAGATTTAGAATATGTTCCTTTCTAAATCAAGAGTTCTGTTCCGTAAGAGCTCAACATTATATAACCAAAAAAGTTCCAATATTCAAATGTAAATATATACAACTAGTATATTTTCACAATAAATAAATTAAGCTGTATTGCATGTTAAAAGTTTGAGATCTAGTCAACAAACAATTGATGAGACATGAAGGTTTTACTTACATTTGTAATAGCTATGGCATTTTTATCGTAGTATTTCTTCTTTTCATATTTATCTCTGATGAAAAATTCCACTGCTCTGGAAACAGATAACTTAAGGAAAAGCATGAATTCAGTGATATGTACACTTCCCTTTATTCACTCCTCTCCACAAAGTTGGGACTCTAATTTTCGTACTCCTCAGTCTGTGCTCTCTTTCACATTATTTCTGCAACTACGTTCTGTAAACTACTTTTCTTTCTCCCAAAGAAGTCTACCTCTTTCAGGAAATTTTCTCACTGAACAAAAATCATCCAAACTAATTCTAGAAAGAAAAGTAAATGACAATTCTTAATTCCTACATCACCACCACCACTATCACTTCATCACCAAACTTTAAATTTAATTCAGGTTCATTTGGGGTTTTTAGTATAAGTAAAGAAATTAACATCTATGCAAGTACCCACACTGAGTCAGACATTGTGTACTATATACACTGTACACACTCCGGGTCCTTTAATTCCTCCCACACCCCACTAATGTGCATATTATTAGTTCCATATCATAGATGAAGAATCAGCAACTTGGAAAGATTAAGCACTTGTGATTCCAAAATCTAAGCTCTTTTCCACTATATATGCTGTCTCTGGGCACATCATATAGGATTCCATATGTATCAGAAGAACAGTGGCCAATTTTATCCTTGCAAAGTTGAGAAACGGGAAAGTCAAGATGCTAAAGCCAAGGTTAGTCTTCTTTAATTTCTTGAAGTTGTCTGGACTCATCTGACTTGTTAACAGAGTGAGTAATTTATACTGGGATTGAGTGTTTAGAGTCACGTGACATCGGTAACTTCTCTTACCACTTGTCATATTCCACTGAAATGGACATTCTCACATCAGGGGTTCTTAACCTCTTTAGTGACATGAGCTCCTCTGGTACTCAGGTAAAGCCTGAGGACTCCTTTCTGATAATTCTTTTCAATGCATAAAACACACAGAATTACAGGAAAAAAAAAAAACTAATCACACTGAAATATAATGTCTCTGTGGATCCCCAAGTTAAGGGGATCATTCTATTCAAAGGAAAAGTTACCTGGGCAGTAATACAATACAGTTTCAGTCAATAACCATTAATAAAAAGTTTTTAAAAAGCCTTTTAAACTGACAGTTGAGGCAACAGATAATAGAAAGGGTTGACAGACCACACAACAGGTCCCAGAATAATGTTGTTTTGTTATGACACTGATGAGACAAAAAAATTATTTCTAGCCGAGCCACTGTTTGTGTAGACTTTGCAAATTTTCCCCTATCTATTTGGGTTTTCTATGGGTACTCAAGTTTCATCTCATATCCCCAAGATATGCACATCAGGTTATTTCACATGTCTAAATGGCCCAGTATGAGTGAGTGTGGGGTGTATGTAAGTGTACCCTGCAATAGAATGGTGTCCTGTCCAAGATTGGTTCCCACCTTGTAAACTGATCAGCTGGGAGAGGCTCCAGCCACCAGCAACCCTAACCTGGAGTAAGCAGGTTGAAAAATGAATGAATAAATATATACAAAATTATTGCAAAAAAAAAATGTGTCAAGTATACAATCATACAAATGCACAATAAATAAATGATGTAGTAAGAAAGTGCTCAGCAAGTCCATCATATTTGTTATTGTTTTTCAACTTCATGATGGTAGGAGGTGCTCATTACAATTTTTGCTTTACAAACATTTATTCTTTGATTTGACCCACCCCCACTATGACTATCACTCACTGATTCACTAAAAATTGGGTAAATAATTATCTCACTTGTTTTTATTAATCTTCCTTAAATGTATGTATACAACTCACCTTTATTTCAAACTTTGGTATTAGACATGTTACAGGTCTTTATTTAGAAATGTGATATATTTGTGACCAGAAATATGCCACAGGAACTTAACTCTTGTTTATATTAACTAGCCTAGGGTGAAACTGGTTTCATTACATGTCATTTTGCTTAAAGTTGTGGTTTCTAAGAATCTATCAAAGACATTAAGTGAGGCTCTATATGGTGGTTATGAAAAGAATTGAGGCATTATGAAAGCACTCACAGCGGGCCGGGGACGCAAGTTGGAGAGAAAATCTAAACATTCCATTTATTAAGAGGAATAATTGGATGTTGCTTATAAAGACAAGTTTTCTGGCTGGGCACAATGGCTCTTGCCTGTAATGCCAGCACTTTTGGGAGGCCCAGGTGGGCTGATCGCTTGAGCTGAGGAGTTCAAGACCAGCCCAGCAACATGGCAAAATTCCATCTCTACAAAAAAAATAGAAAAATCAGCTTGGTGTGGTGGTTGTATGCCTGTAGTCCCAACTCAGGAGGCTAAGGTGGAAGGATCATCTGAGCCTGGAAAGTCAAGGCTGCAGTGAACCATGATCACACCACTGCACTCCAGCCTGGGCAATGGAGTGAGACCCTGTCTCAAAATCAAAAACAAAAACAAAAACACTTGGAAGTAAAACTACTCCTTTATCCATGGGCTGCAGAACAGATGTTGTATTGAACAGGCATGAAACGACATGTTTGTATATCTCCATCGGAGCTCTTGGGTTACTAGGAGCATTGTCAATGAGCAGTAACATTTTGAAAAAAAAAAAAAAATCTTTCTTTCTGAGCAGCAGGTCTCAACAGTGGGCTTAATGTATTCAGTAAACCATGCCGTAAACAGATGTGCTTTCACCCAGGCTTTGTTGTTCCATTTAGAGAGCACAGGCAGAATAGATGCAGCTTAATTCTTAAGGGCCTTAGGATTTTCAAAATGGTAAATATAACATTAGCTTCAACTTAAAGTCACCAGCTGTATTTTCCTAACAAGAAAGCTTCCTGTCTTGAAGCTTTGAAGCCAGGCATTGACTTCACTTCTCCAGTATGGATGGCATCTTCTTCCAACAGAAGGCTGTTTAGTCTCCATTGAAAATGTGTTGTTTGGTGTAGTCACCTTCATCAATTATCTTAGTTATATCTTCTGGATAACTTGCTCTTTCATCTTGATTTTTATGTTCTGCAGATGGCTTTTCTTAAACTTCTTAAACCAGTGCGAACAGTGGCTCATATCTGTAATTCCAGCACTTTGAGAGGGTAAGGCAGGAGGATTACTTAAGCCTGGGAGTTCAAGAACAGCCTGGGCAATATAGCAAGCCCCATCTTTATGGAAAAAAAAAAAATTAGCTGGACATGGTGGTGTGCAGTGTAGTTCTAGCTACTCAGGAGGCTGAAGCAGGACAACTGCTTGAGCCCAGGAGACAGAGGCTGCAGTGAGTTGACTGCCCCAGTGCATTCCAGCCTGGGTGACACAGTGAGAACCTGTCAAAAAAACAGACAAAACAAAAACACAAAAAAACTCATGACTCAACCTATGCTAGCTTCAAACTTTTCATCTGAGGCTTCCTCATCGCTCTCAGCCTTCACAGAATTGAAGAGAGTTAAAGCTTTGTTAAGGATTAGACTTTGGCTTAAGGAAATGTGGCTGGTTTGAACTTCTATCCAAACCACTCCAACTTTCTCCACATCAACAAAAAGGCTGTTTTGTTTTTTTATTATTCATGTGTATACTAGAGTAGTACTTTTTAATTTCCTTCAAGAATTTTTCCTCTGCATTCACAACTTGGCTATTTGGTGCAATAGGCCTAGCTTTCAGCCTATTTTGGCTTTCCACATGCCTTCCTCACTAGCTTAATCATTTCTATTACAGCTTTTTGATTTAAAATGAGCAAGGTGAGACTCTTTCTTTTACTAGAACACTTGGAGGTTACTGTAGGTGTTAATGTTGCATCTCACAGAATAGGGAGTGCAGAGGAAAAGAAGAAAGGGAACAGCTGATCGGTGTAGTCAGAATGCAAACTTTTATAAATTAATGAAAACCATGTATTTATGTTACAATTCTGTTATAACATTTGCCACCTTACACTGGTGCAGTTCACAGTGCCCCGAAACAATTACAACAGTAACATCAAAGATCACTGATGACAAATCACCATAAAGATATACTAATTATAAAAAAGTTTGAGATACTGTAAGAATTACCAAAACGTGACATGGAGACCTGAAGTAAACATGTGTTGTTGAAAAATATGGCTCCCATAGACTTGCTTTGCACATGGTTGCCCCAAACATTCAATTTGTAAAAGAAAAGAAACAAAAAAAAAAGGTAGTATCTGTATAGTGCAAATAAAGCAACGTGCGATAAAACAAGGTATTCCTATGTAGAATACTACGATGGTTTTACAAATACCAAGTTTGTGAAAGTTAAGTATGTCAAGTATACAATCTTCTGGAGTTGAGTACAATACTAACATCTGGTAAAATTGTATGTTGCTGTGAATTTTCCAAAATAACAGATATCTGTGAAATCTTAATTGATATTTAATGTATTTTATATAAATAATTCAAATGCAGTTGAGAGTCTCATTTCTGTTTACAATAAGAAATCCTTTCAGAAATTATCTCTAAGAAGTATACATCTTAAAAAAATTATAAGAAGCCAAAGTTGGTATGTTTGGTACATAGTGTTTTTTAAAGATATAAAAATAAAGCATTAGGGTAGAAGAATTTACTGGAATCTTCCTACTTATTAACATAAGATCACTTTTTATACTTTTTAAAAGGCAATCCAAGTACACTACAAAGTGAATTTCTAAATTCCATGGGAGTCACCCAAGGAAGAAATCTAGTTTGGAAAACATGCCGTATCTTTGGTTGTGCTCAGTTCCTACATGCTTCCTAGAGCAAGAATGTCTCACACCATCCTTATGTATTTTTGTACAAGGTCCCAAATGCAAGCCAATTCTGTACTATTAGTTCACCTAAAGAAACAGTTATTTATCCCACAGGTTAGCAAACTTTTCCTTGAAGGCCCGGAAAGTAAATGTTTTAGGCTTTGTGGGACAGTTGGTCTATGTTTCAATTACTCAACTGTCCCTTTATAGCTCTCCAAAGCAATCACAGAACATTCATAAATGAATGTACATGGCTGGGTTCTAATAAAACCTTATTTACAAAAACAGGCAGCTAGCTCACAGGCCTGTAGTTACTGATTCCTGAATTCTATTCAATGCTAGAGAGCAAAGAACAGCCAAAAGGATTAATAGGGAGACATGTGTCTGTAAACTGTCATCATAAACAATGTAAGGATTTTTGAAGGAAATTTTTACCATAGTTTTGCATTATATGTTGACATTCCCAAAGAAGATAGTCTCCAATGTACAGCCTCATTTCCAGTACAAGTAGGCACTTATTATTTCCCCAGCAGTGATTGTGACCTTCAAGTTAGCTAATCTATTGAACCTGTACCTAGATATGTAAAAAGATAGTAATACTCACCTCACAAGGTTGTCAAGAGTTTGAAGATTAAGACATACATAAAACACTTAGTATAGTATCTAAGAGTAAGAATTTAATATATGAATTTAGTTTTATTTTTATATACTTTGGTGCCTCAGTTTCATCATTTTTAAAATGGGGATAATACCAGTATCATCTCATAGGATTATTATAAGAATTAAATAAGCCAATAATATCTAAACAACTAAAATAGTGGATGGTACATAGTGTTATTTAAGTTTTAGCTCTTATTATGAACAAAGGTATTCTGATAGGCAAATCACTTAAAAGATAAGGTCCATGGTAGCAAGAGGAAATAGAATTACTGTATTGAGGGCTAAGATGGCTTGCATACCATTAAGTTTAAACAGATGAGTAAATGAGAAACAACAACAAAAGAACCAATGAATTTGGAGATCAGGAACTATTTATCTTCATTTTACAGTCTCCAGAAGTCATTTGAGATATAAGGACTTAATTATACTGACGTAGATCAATAATACAACTCAAAAATTTAGAAACAGAACAATAATATTTTCAGGGAGTCAGGTAAGAAATACACTATTACAATAACGGTTCAAGTTTTAATTTGGGACTTACTAAATAATATCAAATTATCCCAGAATCTTCCCCAAGTCTACAGTTGTAAAGCACTCAGTACAGCACTCCTAATTCTCCCTGTCCCCAAAACTAACAATTGGTACTATACAAGCCCAGAAAAATTCCAACATTATTATATGTTTTGTCTTTTAACATGTATTTATATATTTTAAGATTTTTTTCTTTAAAAATATACCATTTGAAAGACAATTAAATTAATATCTACTCCCAAAGAACAAAATCTTCCAGTTTCAGACACACAGCACTGACAGCAGTAAAACTTTGAAAAGCTCAAAGGAGAACTGCTGATTAGCTTTGGTGCACAATAGATCTCATGGAACAGAAGTAATTAAAGTTTTTTAGATAAGACAAAATATCCTAATAATAAAAAGCTTAATGTAAAGCTTTATCATTTGTCATGCACTAGGACATGAAGCCTATAATTAACCACATCCCACATGAGAAATTACACTTTCACAGCAGCTTTTGCATAACTTTTGTAAATTGCAAAGCTTTTTAAAAAGTGACAAATCTTGTTAAGAATGCAATGAGGTCCCATATTATATGAGTTTAACTCAGTTTGGTTATACTTGCTCTAGGGATGAGACAACTATATTTATATCTATAAAAGTACAGAGATGTTAGGCTTTTCAAAGAGCAATGAGCTTTAGAAAGACAGATAGATGAAAGGAAAGACTGGAGGGAGGAACAGAGAAAGGCAAGCTGGTTTTCTTACCAGCCTCCCCCCACAAAACCTCTAAATTACAGTGTTTCAGAATTAAAACAATAAAAAGTGTTGTGTTATATTAACCAAGGTAATTTTTTTAAAGGCTACAGATTACATTAGATATGGGAACTAGTCTCACAGTCCAAGAATTGTCATCTTATACTCTTAACATAAGTAATCATCTAGCTGAAACATGTTAGACAAAGACCCTCCTTAAACAAGTCTGACAACCATATGAACAATAAAGATCAACACCTCACATAAATATGACCATAATTTGTAAAAAGGAGTAACATCTAGTGTGAAAAATTAAATAAGAATGCTTGAGGTAACAACAGCAAATACAGTTAATCCAAAAGCCTAACATAAATCATACCAGGTAATGAAAAGTTGAAATCTTCACCTAGATCTTACAAGCTAGCTGCAAAGAGTGCCAAATTATAATAACCCTATCTATTTTCAAAGGTAATCAAGACTTAAATGTGGCAGCACTGATTTTACTCAGACTACCATCATTAAATAATACTCAAGTGACCCGACATAGGAGGGAAAGTCTGGAGGCTTTAGCAAGTTTCTTCATAGCTCTTTGAGCATCTCATCCTTCCCACCCCACCCCTGACAAAGGAAATATTACACTCTATGTCACCGAGTTATTTTGAGAAATAAAAAAAAAAAAAAAAAAAGTACATAAAATGCCATCGTCAGGGCTTGGCATAGGGCAAACAAACCCTTATTAAGCAGCAAAGTTATTGCAGCTGTTGTTTCCAGTATTCTATCTTCACTGTGTCGAAGGTCAAGGAGTTACCAATACTAGACAGTAATCAATTCACTATAAAAATCTCATCTTTCCTGAAATCTATAGATAAGGACCAAATATTTTAAAATACATCAGCCAAGATAACAGAACCAACAAGGCAATATCTCATCAGCACTGTATCTCTCTAAGCTGCATCATAAAATTGGTGGTAATGAAGAAATAGCATTCCTACCAATCTGCACAAAATGGTGCATAGAATAGTTCAATAAGTGAGGATACCAATAAGATATATACTGTCCTTCCCTCAATATACTTCGTGATAATCTGAAAACAATATGGAATCAGTGTAATAAATTAAATAACTTGGAAGCTACTCTCATCCATAGGTAACACATAAAGGATGAAATCAAAATTTTCAAAAATCTCCAGTAATTTACCCTGTTATATCAAGGGACACCTAAAAAATCCAACCCAACCCAACCTCCCCACGCTGCCATGACACAAACTTTCAAAAAAGGAAGATTCTTCAATTTGAGGGGTCATATATATCAACTTGGGCTTGTGAGTGGGGCCAAAAAAAGGAGGGATAAATTAATATAACCAGCAAGCAGCTGGTAACAACCACCTACAGTGCTGATTTGTATGCTGGGCTGTTTTTCCTTCTACCATGCTTTATTCTTCAGGATTCAGCCGTAGGCTTTCATTTTTCAGAGAAGGAAAAGAATTCTCAAGATTCTCAATAAAATCTGCAAAATAAAGGACTGCTGCCCTAAGTAAACATAACCTGACCAGCACTTCATATCATCACCCACATGCTAAGTGATTCCTCAATCTGAAAGTACTGCTCTCTTCTAGGGTCCAGACTCATGTTTCCAGCCACTGAATGGGGTAACTTCATATATATGTGTAACAGAAGCATCAATCTGCCCAAAGCAAGAAAGCATGGCTCATTATCTTTCATTTCTAACTCTTAATCCTCCTGCTGGTAACGAATTCCTTCTCTCAGTGAGTAAGTTTTATGGTCAACCAAGTTAGAAATTTCAGGGTTACTTTAGTGACTCCCTCAGAACCAAAGCCAATCTTAACTTAGCTTTCCCAACTTCTTTCCAATCTTTCCAATTTAATCCTGCCCATTCCCAATGCCACTATCTAACTTAGATCGTCACTGCTCATTTTGGGGCTATACAAGTATTTCACATGGTCTCTCTGCTTCTAGGCTCTCCTCCCACCTCCAACTATTCTTCCTTATGGTGGAAGTTAATGCTTCAAAACCCTTCATGTGTTTTTAAACACTTGGGCCAATGAAATGAGGTCTAAACTACTCTACATCATACTGAAAACCCTTCGCAATTTGGACTAAAATACCTTTCAAGTTTCTTCTGCCCTAAAAGGTCATGTTCTCTCATCTCTCCATACTTTTACTCACACAATTTTTTTATACCTGAAATCAACCTTCTACCATTAACCCTGCAAACTTTCTATAACAAAAACAGCCTTGGATATCAGATTGCTAAATTTGTGAGAAAGGAGTGGGGTGAGCAGAAACAGAAAAGGCCAAATACAAATTACTAACTTCTCAATTATAATTTAAAAGGTTTCTGTCCAAATGTGGAAATAAATATATAATGACCTACATCTCTGTGTGAGAAAAGATATTTCTTCCACTGGCCACAAAATTGTTTTACTATACAAATAGGTACAATATAATTGATCTTTAATAAACTACATTTTATTGTCAAAGTCACAAATGTTACCTTCAAACGGAATCCAAGCACCTACAATTAATCAGATAATCTGATTTATAAAGCAACACCATTTTGATGAGCTGCTTTTTCAAACTATGAGTTATAAAAATCCTACAGAATTACGATTTTATATTTAACAAACATAAAAAACATTAAAATGTTTTCATGGGAAACTATTCTATCCACTCATAAAGGCAGATTATGTGGGAAACTATTCTATCCACTCATAAAGGTGGATTCATAAAGCAAACATAGTTGTGCAACCTACAACAGAGTGTCAGTAGCGTAAATTACTCAGAATTTATACTATGTAGTTTGTCTTCTAAATGCCACAAGGCCTCACACAAATATAACTCCTATATAAAGGTAATCAAAGATTATATGGAAATGATTTCTAAAATACTCAGGATAGTTACAAATCAAGTCTCTAATAACAGTCTAAAATAATAAACAACATATACTTTCTAATCGAGAGATGGAGAACAGTCAAGAAGAATCAGTCATAACATTTTACACTTAGTAACAGAGATGCCCCTCAACTTACAATGGGTTAGGCTCCAGTAAACCCATCCTAAGCTGAATGTATTTTAAGTCAAAAATGCATTTAATACACCTGACCTACCAAACATAGCCAATCCTAGCCTACATTAAACGTGCTCAGAACACTAACATTAGCCTACGGTTGAGCAAAATCATCTAACACAAAGCATATTTTTAATAAAGTATTGAATATCTCATGTAATTTATTGAATACTGTACTGAATGTGAAAACAGAATGGCTACACTAGTACTCAAAGTACAGTTTCTACCAAACGCATACTGCTTTCTCACCATCATGAAGTGGAAAAATTGTAAGTTAAATCATCATTGTGATTCAGGGGTCTCTAATTACTTCTAAATACCATATGTATCATATATTTTTATGTAATTATGTAATCTGTGTACCAAATTCCTACTAAAAACCTACTATATACAAAGCACAGCTCACAGCAAGTCAATATCTACCTTTAATGAACAATAGTGTGATAAAGTTCACATCTTCCTAAATACTAACGGATAAAATGTGAACTGTAAAAATGAGTTGACGTTTTTTTAAACTCAAAACAAGTAAGTTTTAAAGGATACTGATCTGTCTGTGGTCTCCGAAAGTTCTCTGGAAGATTGGCTTCATAGAGTAGTCTTGCTTTAGTATTTCCCATATCTTGCATGCACTATAATAAAAAAAAGTATTTTCATTACTCACATGAACATTAAAAAGTGATTCCTGCACATACATACACATATACACATATACACAAATACCAAATAATTTATTATTTCCAATATAAATTCTCCTTAGAAATATACTTTAAATCACAACTATGAAATTAATCACCCAAGTTAAAATAGAAGCATATTTTTAATCCTTCACATTTACCAACATATGTTGATCCATAGTCCATAATCTTCTAAATGTCTTTTTTTTGTGAAAACAGTACACTTACTACTTCCTAAAAGTGAATTCCCTGGTAGTTTGCAGGCAGTATTGCCATTTTTTTTTTAGTGCACCACTTGAACAATGCTCCCATTTCCAGGGCTGACAAGTTTTCTTTGTTTTGAGCTTTGAAATACCCTGGGATTCTACTTATTTACAATTAAGATCACAATGAAGTCCAGATAAAAGAGAAACAGTGCTGACCTAGAACTCTGCAGAAATGTATTAATTTCTTTTGAGTTATTAATAATAATCCCTTTGAGGAGTTTCCCTACAAAACCCCACTAATAAATTGTGCCTAATGCCCAAACTTTACATATAAGTTCAGTTCATAGAACCTCCTCCCTAAAAATCTGTGAATTCCAATGGTAAGAACCATTACTCAGTAAGCACAAAACAATTTGATAATCATTTAAACCAGTTTAATTAAGTTTCAGTGTCGTCTATGAGGAATGACTAACCAAACAGTACTTCCTTGAGATTCTTTTTAGAAACTAAGTATAAGATTTACGAACATTATAATATTATATTACATCATTTACATAGAACTTGAGTTCCTTAAAATGTTTTAACTGGTAGAGAGATCAGTTTTCTTAATTTCTTTTTCTTTCTGATTTCCCAGACACACACCCCTATGTCCTTGAGATGACAATCCAGATTTAACAGGTTACCTGACATCTGCCTTGAGTTGCAGCCCTCAAGTGTACACAGAACTATCTTTCTTCAAACAAAAAATACAGCGACTCTTCTCCCAAGAGTTTTAAAGTGCACTAAATTCCAATATACAATCACCTCTAGGTTATCTATTCTTCCTCATCTCAATGTAAGTATTCTCTCAGAGTAAACTACATTTCTAAGTCTTTCCTCTAGAGATAATGAGAAAGTGAAGTAATGGAGAGGGGAGAAAAATAGATAAAAAAGTGGGGAGGCTTTATCATTAAGCTCTAAGATGACATAGAAGGCAGAATAAACATAAGCTTCAAAAATGTGTAAAATAAAAAAATTAAAAAGGTAAACAGTATAAAGTCAGAGGGTTCTATGACATCACAGTGGTACCAGCATGAAGTTAGCATAAGAAGAGTTAATATGTAATTCTGTGTGTGGAGAGAGGAGCTGAGAAAATATCAGTATAGCTCACCCTTCCTGAAAATCGAAAAAAAATGTTTTCCATCTCAAGCACTCAAAAGATGTTGCATCTTTGTGCTGTGATGGGAATTTGTAAACAGAAGATGATCAAGTTATATAATCATAAAAACATTAAACATTTGGAAAGAACTAGACCAAGTAAAAATGTCTCTTAGTCTGCAATGAAGCGAAAAGTAATTCAGATACAGTTCACTGAGACTGCAAAAGTAAGAAAATTTGAAAAGTTTCTATCAAGCAAGCAAGAATATATAGAAATTTTAACAGAAAAGTTAATAAGATTAAAAATACTATACTATATCTCATCAATCCTCATTTACATTTTTTCACATTTTAACGTCTTTGAATTAGGAATGCATCTCACAATTGATGGTGTCTAATAATTGGTATTTTTTTCTTATTAGTCCATAAAGCAGATGTGCTTCTTACAATCAGCAGTATCTTATATTCAATGACTATGACTGTACACATTTATTTAATGTAGCTCATTAATATCTTAGGGGGAAAATAAAAAATAATTAGGAACAAGGCAGACATGTACATTACACCAAACTATTAAACATTGTTCTAGTGATGTTATCCCAAATAGATAGTAACACTAAAATCTGAAAGGTAGAGGTGATGTGAAATAATGAGTCATTTCTATAGGAGATCGCTGCCAAAAAGTGACTGGGTAAAGGTGCATGCATGGGTTTGTTAGTTGGGATTTGGGGAAACAAGAATTCAATGACATCACAGATGTACAGAGATCATTTGGTGACTATAAAAAAATACATTGGTAAGCTTAGTTTCTAGGTTTCCAAAAAGTAGACTAGAAAAGGGTGGAAGGTAGGGGAGCAGTGGAAGAACCAGTGAAAATGAAAGGTTGGGCAATTTGGAAATGAGAGGGCAGGGGAATAAAACAACAGGAGCTAATGTTTTTGGGAGGTGATAAAGAATATGGTGCAAACTAGCTGTCCTCAAGGACTCAAGGCCCTGAAGAGTAAACTCTGCCCAGTAACTAGCAGAAAAAAAAATAATTAAAATAGCATAATAGCTACAGTGACAAGCATTAGCCTCAACACTTTACCTGTATTTGCAATTTTAAATTTCAAAACAACCATGAGATAGGCATTATTATCCTAATTTTACAAGAAAAGAAACAGAATCTGTAAAGATGTTAAGTAACAGGCCTAAGATTCTATCAGTCTCCATAATTCAACTCGCAATAGAACCAACATCACCCATTAATGATTTTTATATTTCAAGCTTCATCCAGTGGAACTGGGACTATGTGCTGCAGGGTTTACTAACAGCAGGCTCTTTGTTTTAGAGGTCTGGTTTTCATTTTACAGAGAGGAAACTGAGGCACAAAAAGGTTGTATGATTATTCTACTGGGTAATATAATGCATCACTGAGATGGCTGAGACTAAGATCCAGTTCCTTCACTCCCAATCCATACCACCATGCAGCAGCTAGTCAAAATAAGTATCTAGGAAATTTTACAACATGACAGAAGATGCTATAAGTGTTACCTCTATTATTAAAACATCATTCCTGTTGTTAAAACATTATTCCTTTTCTTTTGGTTCTCTCACCAAAAATGCTTCTACTTATTCTTTGGCAATTAATTTTTCAGTTTTCCAAAGCTAAGTCAAGCAGACTGGCTGCAAAAAAAATGGGGAGTGTGGAGGGGATGACATATACTTTGTCTAAAAGAAAAACTAAGCTCTATTTTTTAAATTATTTTAAATTATGGGTAATAAACTAGCTATCTGAACCTCTACCATCCAGTTCCTATGAATCAAGCCAGATCCTAAGTACTATTTTAATACTTAGTACTTAACATCATTTTGAAACACTTACGTTTTCTAAACTTGCTTTCACTTGTCCAATAGGAGGGATAATTGTAAGGCTATCAAATAAACCACTAAAAATTCAAAGATCTTAGTAATTTTGAAAATTCTTCGGCTTTAGAGAAGTCGCATCATTCCCTGTCAGTATGTTTTTTCTCTTTATCTCACACTTCAAGTATGAAAAAAGAAAGGGGAGGACTCTGAATTACTTAAGTTAAAGTTTCTATTAAATTTATTTTAAAAATATTTTTAAGTAGACATTTATTTACTTGTTAAACTATACTTCATTTCAAAATGAAGATTTAAAAAACAAGTCAAGCATCCAGTGAGGAGAAAATGTATTGACATTCTTGACAAAGTAAGAAATGATTGTAAGACTCTGTTAAATACAAACTCAACATTCATGTTTAAGAAAAATATACTAATACACTGAGGAATAAGTGAACATGTACTTCATAGTTAAGATAAATGCCAGTAGACTGAACGTATTTTTATTTTTATTTATTTTTTCTAAGACAGAGTCTCACTCTGTCACCCAGGCTTGAGTGCAGTGGCACAATCTTGGCTCACTGCAACCACCATCTCCTGGGTTCAAGTGATTCTCCTGCCTCAGCCTCCCAAGTAGCTGGGATTACAGATGTGTGCCACCATGCCCAGCTAATTTTTGTATTTTTCGTAGAGACAAAGTTTCACCATATTGGCTGGGCTGGTCTCAAACTCCTGACCTCAGATGATCTGCCCGCCTGGGCCTCCCAAAGTGCTGGGATTACAGGCATGAGCCATCGCACCCTGCCAACTGAACATATTTTTTAAACTACTGTTATTTACTTTTCCCATTAAATTCAGTCTGTTCTCATTTAACATATGTTCCCAGAATGATGAATTTTGTACCGCACTTTTTTAATTGACTTCATCCAATTGGATCTTCATCCAAACTTACCACCCTTATAATTACAAAGGAAAGCTTCACCTGGAAATAGTGTAATAAACCATTTAAGAATCCTAAACCCTACTATTAAAAGTATTTTGCCCTCATCAATCAATAATCAATGTGTTTTTAGTTTCCCCACATAACCTAGTACATACAACACATCACCAGCCCAAAGCATCACATCACTTGAAAGTCAATATTTTCAAATATTTTTTGAATTGCTGAAATTCATCTACTGCCTAACATATTGTCGTCATAATCTAATGTATATGAAACATTTCTATTTGTGAAACTTCCTAAGTACAAAACATTTTACCCAACCCCAGTTTTAGCATTAAAACAGCAAAACCTCTATTCTAAAACAATTTTAAGTCATTTATGTTTTACAGAGACTGAAGAGAATTTGGGCTGTCAATTTAAAATTTTAACTGACATTTGCTTATCACATTTGTCTAATTTAATAAACTAAAACATACAAAAAGTAACACATATAACAAAACATGGGAATAGATAAAAAGAAAGTAGGCAGAATCAATGAGTAGGCAAGCAAATGTAATAGGAGATTTCATTCATTTTTAACAGTACCGTAAATGTTAAAAAAAAAAAAAAAATCACTGTTTCATGTCAACAGGGCATCTCCAGTGACAAATGGCAATTAAGCAGCACACAACAGTTTTACCGAAAACAGAATCTTGAAACAAATGTGTGAAGATAAAGAGTAGGAACAGATAAAACAAAATGTGCCCAAGTTTACGTCATTGTCAGGATCAGGAAACAATAATTAAATATAATAAAAGGCAAAATAAATGACATACCACCTGAAATTCCAAATTAATAATTCATTCCCCTGAAAAGAAGACTTGTCAAATATTTTGTTTTAATCTTCCAAAATCTTGGAAACCAGAGGTCTCTAAGTGAAGAATCTACTTCAAAGTATGGCTTCTATTTGTCCTAGACCAACTACAGCCAAATACAGTCTATTCCACGCTCAGTGGCTAAGCCTCATAAATGTGGCTTCTTGGACTTTCCTTCTTTGTACATCTCCCTTTTTCTCAGTATCTTCTTCTTACCCCTGTACTTCGTCCCTCAGATGCTAAGAAGTACCTGAGCAACAGACATTAATAGTAAAACTAAAATTCATTCTAATATATTGTTTCAGGAAGCTATCTGCATAGTTTTCACAAATTTGTATGTGTGTACTGACTTGCCCTTGGAAGTTTACTGATTGTTTTTTAAAAATGAGCTAAGTGGGGGAAAAAATAATAGAGAAGCAGATATTGCAACCGATTAGGTTACAATTAAGTTGCAATTAGATCTTCTAAATTCTCAATGGCAAAACTGCAAAATGTTAAAATAATCAGTCAAATCTTAAATATCAATGTTTAACAGAAGGATGCTACATGCCTATGTTTAATCTGGAGGAAGAAAATTAATCTAATAACTATTTAAAATAGTTTCCTACCCAACTAGATATGGTTTGGTTTTGTGTCCCCACCCAAATCTCATCTCATAATACCCACAAGTCATGTGTTGGGAAGGGACTTGGTGGGGGGTGACTGAATCATGGGGATCTGTTCCCCAAGCTGTTCTCATAATAGGCAGTTCTCATGAGATCTGATGGTTTTAAAAATGGCAGCTTCCCCCGCATGCTTCTCTCTCTCCTGCTGCCATATAAGATGTGCCTTGCTTTCCCCTCGTCTTCCGTCGTAATTGTAAGTTTCCTGGGGCCTCCCAGCCATGAGGAACTGAGTCAATTACACCTCCTTTCCTTATAAATTGCCCAATCTCAGGTGGCATTTTTATAGCAGTGTGAGAACAAACTAAGACACGAATTTTCTTCTACTCCATTTTCTGAGGAACTGATTGAGAGAAAGAAGAGTCCTACCTACGGGTCAAAAGATTTTTGTAAGGATATAAAAATGTATGCCAACTGTAAGTCTATGTATATATATGCATAAAATATTTGAGGAAAAATATACAAGAAACTGATAAACATGATTACTTCTATGGAGGGCAACTGAATGGCAGAGACAGAAGTGGGAGGGAGAATATTCACTGCACTTTTGTACCCTTTAAAGTTTGTACCATGTCCACATATTTTCTATTCCCAAGAACTGAATAAAATAATTAGAGGGGACTATAGTAATCCTGCATTGTTTCTAAATAAAATACTATCTAGAGGGAGCTTAAATAGGGTATCCAAGCAGTACCTGAATCAGAAAAAGGAGACTTTTACTAAGGAGAACAAAGTCTTCTGAGAAATCAAAAAGATCATGAATATATATTTTTAAAAATCTCATCCAAGCAGATCTTACACTCAAAATACATTCAAAGCATAAATATGGCATTTATTGACCATGCATTTTTCCAGTATCATCATCATCTTATAGAAACATCACTGTTGCTGATGATTAAAACTTTAAATTTTTAATGTATTTCTGTGGGAGTGGG
This sequence comes from Macaca mulatta, assembly GCF_049350105.2. Taxonomy (NCBI): domain Eukaryota; kingdom Metazoa; phylum Chordata; class Mammalia; order Primates; family Cercopithecidae; genus Macaca; species Macaca mulatta. Next base: position 114,824,819 of record NC_133409.1, read on the forward strand.
GAAACTACTTGCTCTATTATTTTCTAGTCATTAAAAGCTTTAAAACACAAACACTAGGATTTTCAACTGAAAATCTTATTTTCAGCTGAATGTATATTTTTTTAAAAATTTTTATAAAGATAAATGAATATTTTTAGTCCCTGGATAAATTCTTCATGGCAGTAACTCACCTCTACTACTACTTGAAATTTTCCAGAAATTTTTCTATCTTCCTCTCAAAAGCCACCAGGATTTCTTGCATAGGAGCAAGCCTTTCAGGACTGGTTTCAAGATTTTTTGGATTCCAGCTGCTGGAAAAGAAGGGCCACCGTTTTTGGTCTCAGGAACTCTTTGGAAATATTTAATACAGAGTCCATTCCTTCAGTTTCATAAAATTGTTTTTTAGGGGAAGTTATTCTCTGTTTTAATTATTTTTTCAAAGAATAAATCACACAATTCAAATTTTTTAATGATGACATGGAATTAGAGGCAGCAGTTTCCATACTTTTCACAATTTCTAGATATTCTCAGATACTGATTTATCTGTTGCAGCATTTGCTAATTACTACAAACTGAGAGAATGTTTTCTTTTTTGTAAGCAATGCAATTAAACACTGTTATGACAAAATTGGAAAAGCTTCACATTACACTCTTCTGTCGTCTCTACTTAATATAATATCCATATCATTTAAAGTCCAGGTATAAACTATCCACTTTCGCTCTGGGTGCTTAAGGCCCAGCTCAGGAATCATCCTGGACTCTCCCCTCTTCTGCCAAAAGTCTTGGTTATTCTAACTCCTCAATATATTCTTTGTAGGCATCTCCTGTTTATCAAGTCCACTGCCATTACCTTAATTCAGGATCTAGTCATCTAATGCCTAGGCTACTGCGGGAATATTTTAAGAGCTCCCTACTCTCTCCCTACTATCACTCATAAGATCAGCACCAAACCAGTCACTGGCTGTAACCTTCACCATTACCTCCAATGACACATATATAACTGCACCTAGCAGTCTGGTCAAAGAACTTACTCAAACATGACATGCTTTCTCCACCTTTCTACCAGAAAGGCCCTCAGCACACTGTGATATGCATTCACTGATTAATAAACAAATAAAGGTTACTATAAAAATAACAGTGATACATTTAAAAAATATTAAAACCTACCATATGACCAGATAATACAATACAAAAAAAAAAAGCCACTTTTTTGATGTGCTGAAGATCACCCACCAATTAGTTAACAGAGCCAGAAGCAGAACCCAATTCTACAGTCCCAGGACATTATTTTAACTATGCATGCTATCTTCTATCATCATTATATTCACACAAAGCAGGAAAGAAAGTGAATACACATCTAAAATATTATGTGCAATAAAATTAATAATTATGTTTCTAGATGATCCATACGTACATGTATTCATTCAACACCCATAACAACTTCCTGTACTCTACAGGGGGACTTAAGCCTTTATCCTCAAATAACTTATTATTTATTCTCTCTCAGTTCTACCTAAATTAGGGAGTTTAGAATTAAGAGTTAAATCAAGCTCTGAAACTGAGGCAATAATTAATAGCCTACCAACCAAAAAGAGTCCAGGACCAGACAGATTCACAGCCAAATTCTACCAGAGGTACAAAGAGGAGCTGGTACCACTCCTTCTGAAACTATTCCAATCAAAAAAAAGAGGGGATCCTCCCTAACTCATTTTATGAGGCCAACATCATCCTGATACCAAAGCCAGGCAGAGAGACACAACAAAAAGAGAGAATTTTAGACCAATATCCCTGATGAACATCTATGCGAAAATCTTCAATAAAATACTGGAAAACCGAATACAGCAGCACATCAAAAAGCTTATCCACCATGATCAAGTCGGCTTCAACCCTGGGATGCAAAGCTGGTTCAACATACACAAATCAATAAACGTAATCCATCATATAAACAGAACCAATGACAAAAACCACATGATTATCTCAATAGATGTAGAAAAGGCCTTCGACAAAATTCAACAGCCCTTCATGCTAAAAACTCTCAATAAATTCGGTATTGATGGAACATATCTCAAAATGATAAGAGCTATTTATGACAAATCCACAGCCAATATCATACTGAATGGGCAAAACCTGGAAGCATTCCCTATGAAAACCGGCACAAGACAAGAATGCCCTCTCTCACCACTCCTGTTCAACCTAGTGATGGAAGTTCTGGCCATGGTAATCAGACAAGAGAAAGAAATAAAGGGTATTCAATTAGGAAGAAAGGAAGTCAAATTGTCCCTGTTTGCTGATGACATGACTGTATATTTAGAAAATCCCATCGTCTCAGCCCCAAATCTCCTTAAGCTGATAAGCAACTTCAGCAATGTCTCAGGATACAAAATCAATGTGCAAAAATCACAAGCATTCCTACACAACAATGACAGAGCACCAAATCATGAGTCAATTCCCAATCACAACTGCTACAAAGAGAATAAAAAACCTAGGAATCCAACTTACAAGGGATGTGAAGGACCTCTTCAAGGAGAACTACAAACCACTGTTCAACGAAATAAAAGAGGACACAAACAAATGGAAGAACACTCCATGCTCATGGATAGGAAGAATCATGGCCATACTGCCCAACGTAATTTATAGACTCAATGCCATTCCCATCAAGCTACCAATGACTTTCTTCACAGAATTGGAAAAAACTGCTTTAAAGTTCATATGGAACCAAAAAAGAGCCCACATTGCCAAGACAATCCTAAACAAAAAGAACAAAGGCTGGAGGCATCACACTACCTGACTTTATACTACAAGGCTACAGTAACCAAAACAGCATGGTGCTGGTACCAAAACAGATAATATAGACCAATGGAACAGAACAGAGGCCTCAGAAATAACACCACACATCTACAACCATCTGATCTTCGACAAACCTGACAAAAACAAGAAATGGGGAAAGGATTCCCTACTTCATAAATGGTGCTGGGAAAACTGGCTAGCCATATGTAGAAAGCTGAAACTGGATCCCTTCCTTACACCTTATACAAAAATTAATTCAAGATGGATTAAAAACTTAAATGTTACACCTAAAACCATAAAAACCCTAGAAGAAAACCTAGGCAATACCATTCAGGACATAGACATGGGCAAGGACTTCATGACTAAAACATCAAAAGCAATGGTAACAAAAGCCAAAATTGCAAATAGGATCTAATTAAACTAAAGAGTTTCTGCATGGCAAAAGAAACTACCATCAGAGTGAACAGGAAACCTACAGAATGGGAGAAAATTTTTACAATCTACTCATCTGACAAAGGGCTAATAGCCAAAATCTACAAAGAACTCAAACAAATTTACAAGAAAAAAACAACTCCATCAAAAAGTGGGCAAAGGATATGAACAGACACTTTTCAAAAGAAGACATCTATGCAGCCAACAGACACATGAAAAAATGCGCATCATCACTGCCCATCAGAGAAATGCAAATCAAAACCACAATGAGATACCATCTCATACCAGTTAGAATGGGGATCATTAAAAAGTCAGGAAACAACAGATGCTGGAGAGGATGTGGAAAAATAGGAAGACTTTTACACTGTTGGTGGGAGTGTAAATTAGTTCAACCATTGTGGAAGACAGTGTGGCGATTCCTCAAGGATCTAGAACTAGAAATACCATTTGACCCAGCCATCCCATTACTGGGTATATAAATCATGCTACTATATACCCAAAGGATTATAAATCATGCTACTATAAAGACACATGCACACGTATGTTTACTGTGACACTATTCATAATAACAAAGACTTAGAATCAACCCAAATGTCCATCAATGATAGACTGGATTAAGAAAATGTGGCACATATACACCATGGAATACTATGTAGCCATAAGAAAGGATGAGTTCATGTCCCTTGTACGGACATGGATGAAGCCAGAAACCATCACTCTCAGCAAACTATCGTAAGGACAGAAAACCAAACACCGCATGTTCTCACTCATAGGTGGAAACTGAACAATGAGATCACTTGGACACAGGGTGGGGAACATCACACACCGGGGCCTGTCGGGGGTGGGGAGCTGGGGAGGGTTAGCATTAGGAGAAATACCTAATGTAAATGACAACAAGTTCATGGGTACAGCAAACCAACATGGCATGTGTATACCTGTGTAACAAACCTGCAGGTTGTGCACATGTACCCTAGAACTTGAACAAAAAAAAAAAAGAATTGGGAGTTAAATGAAAATCTTCCACTAAGTAACATCTTAACAATTTTGCTCACTCCGTTGACATAGTGATAATCACCTACATGTAAGAGAAAATTCTAAAATATGACATTTTCAAAAAAACTATTAATATTACTGATCTTATTTAAAGTTCAACCTTAAAAATTGTTAACAAATCAAGAGGAAGAAGAAACTATAGGGCACAATCTTGCACATTCAAATTAAAAATTTGTGTACTTTTTTCCAAACGGATTGTTTAAAATGCAAATCTCTTATGAAACTTCACAGATTAAATTTTGTTATAGACAGTATCATATTTCTCTCTTTACCTCAATCTTCACATGCAGGCAATACAAAAACCCTGTGCTAGAGGCTGCTCCTATTCTCTGCTCTTCTTTGAAGATACATTTGATGATTCTAGCAAGGGTTCAGCATCAACTGAATCTCAATTAACTTAAAAAGTTAAGCATGTACCTGAGGACCTAATTTGAGAAATGTTGTTAGCTTGATCGAATTATAATGAGAAATCCTCCCACAAAGTAAGAAAAAAGGCTTTTTGGCCTACGGTTTTATTGAATAAATGTGTACCAAGAATTGTGTACTGAAAGCTTATTATGTACCTGGTTCTATAAGACACTATGAAAATTTATGCAAGGGTCAAACCCCTAAGAGATTAAATAATGCTCTAACACAGAGTTCTCCAGATTACCTTTAACTAAAATTGTATTCTATTAAATATTGCTTATCATAAAAATTCTATCACAGCAGAGATAACTTTCTAAGTTCCCAGAATCTCCCCAGAAAAAAGAAAACAGAAAGACCTAGGTAGAAAAACTAAAAATCAATGGATGACAGTTACAACAAAATTAAGTGACTGATGATCCCCACAAACCTCAAAATGCCATCAGGTAGGAACAAACCACTACAATGAACACTAAACCTGCCTGATGCCTACAACTAATGGGGAGTCCAATGGATCCGAGGAAAAAAAAAAATTCAAGAGATATATAAACTGGAAATCACAGTGAACCAATCTGAGAAAAGCACAGGTTGAAAAGTATTTTTCCCCAGTCTGATATGGCTTGGCTGCGTCACTACCCAAATCTCATCTTGAATTGTAGCTCCCATAATTCTCACGTGTTGTGGGAGAGAAACAGTGGGAGATGATTGAATCATGGGGGCAGTTTTCCCCTTACTGTTCTCAAGGTCATAAATATGTCTCACAAGATTTGATGATTTTATAAGGGGAAACCTCTTTCACTTGGCTCTCATTCTCTACTGTCTGCCACCACACGAGATGTGCCTTTTGCCTTCTGCATGATTGTGAGGCCTCCCCAGGCATGTGAAACTGTGAGTCCATTAAACCTTTTTCTTTATAAATTACTCCAGTCTTGCCTACGTCTTTATCAGCAGCGTGAAAACAGACTAAGACAGTAAATTGGTACGGGGAGTGGGGCGCTGCTGTAAAGATACCCAAAAATGTGGAAGTGACTTTGGAACTGGAGAACAGGCAGCAGCTGAAACAGTCTGGAGGGCTCAGAAGAAGACAGGAAAATGTGGGAACATTGGGAGCTTCCTAGAGACTTGAATAGCTTTGACCAAAATGCTGATAATGATATGGACAATGAAATCCAGGCAGATGTGGTCTCAGATGGAGATGAGGAACTTGTTGGGAACTGGAGTAAAGGTGACTGTCATGATGTTTTAGGAAAGAGACTGGCCGCATTTTGCCCCTGCCCTAGAGATTTGTAAATCTTTGAACTTGAGGGAGATGACTTAGGGTATCTGGCAGAAGAAATGTCTAAGCAGCAAAGCATTCAAGAGGTGACTTGGGTGCTGTTAAAACCATTCCATTTTAAAGCGGAAACAGAGCCTAAAAGTTTGGAAAATTTGCAGTCTGATGATGCAATAGAAAAGAAAAACCCATTTTCTGAGGAGAAATTCAACCTGGTTGCAGAAATTTGCATAAGTAATAAGGAGTCAAATATTAATGACCAAGACAATGGGGAAAATGTCCTCAGGGCATGTCAGAGACCTTCCTGGCAGTCCCTCCCATCACAGGCCTAGGGGCCTAGAAGGAAGAAATGGTGTTGTGGGCCAGGCCCAGGACCCCCTGCTGTGTGCAGCCTAGGGACTTGGTGCCCTGCATCTCAGCTGCTCCAGCTGTGGCTAAAAGGTGCCAATGTATAGCTCAGGCCATGGCTCCAGAGGGTGTAAGCCCCAAGGGTTGGCAGCTTCCCTGTGGTGTTGAGCCTGCGAGTGCACAGAAGTCAAGATTTGACTTTTGGGAACCTCTGCCTAGATTTCAGAGGATGTATGGAAATGCCTAGATGTCCAAGCAGAAGTTTGTTGCAGGGGTGGGGCCCTCATGGAGAACCTCTGCTAGGGCAGCGTGGAAAGAAAATGAGTTGTGCAAGCCCCTACACAGAGTCCCCACTGGGGCACTGCCTAGTGATCTATGAGAAGAGGGTCACCATCCTCCAGACCCCAGAATGGAAGATCTACCAACAGCTTATACCATGTATCTGGAAAAGCCACAGGCACTCAACACCAGGCTGTGAAATCAGCCAGGAGGGAGGCTATACTGTGCAAAGCCATAGGAGCAAAATCATAGGGGTGGAGCTGCCCAAGGCCATAGGAACCCACCTCTTGCATCAGTGTGGCTTGCATGTGAGACACAGAGTCAAAGGAGATAATTTTCGAGCTTTAAGATTTGACTGACCTGCTGGATTTCCGACTTGCATGAGTCCTGTGGCTCCTTCATTTTGGCCAATTTCTCCACTTGGAACAGCTGTATTTGCCCAATGCCTGCACCCCCATTATATCTAGGAAGTAACTACCTTGCTTTTGATTTTACAGGCTCATAGGTGGAAGGGACTTGCCTTGTCTTGGATGAGACTTTGGACTATGAACTTCTGAGTTAATGCTGAAATGAGTTTAGACTTTGGGGGACTGCTGGGAAGGCATGATTGGTTTTGCAATGTAAGGACATGAGATTTGGGAGTGGCCAAGGGTGGAATGATATGGTTTGGCTGTGTCCCCAGGCAAATTTCATCTTGAATTGTAGCTCCCATAATTCCCATCTGTTGTGGGAAAGACCCAGTGTGAAATAACTGAATCATGGGGGAAGTTTTCCCCTTAACTGTTGTTCTCTTGGTAGTAAGCCTCATGAGATTCGATGGTTTTACAATGGGAAACCCCTTTCACTTAGCTCCCATTCTCATCTGCTACAATGTAAGATGTGCCTTTCAGCTTCCACCATGATTGTGAGTCCTCCCCAGCCACATGGAACTGTAAGTCCATTAAACCTCTTTTTCTTTATAAATTACCCAGTCTCAGGTATGTCTTTATTAGCAGTGTGAAAACACACTAACACACAGTCCAATAACAATTAAGTGTGAATGGGCCGCAATAAGCTTAGAATGGGGAGAGACAGTCTAGCCCCTAAAAACTCTCATAACTGACCACGAAGTTTCTCTTCCAGGATAGGGCCCCAAACTGACAAAAAGAAAAAACCTGGGAATTGACTCAAAATTGAGCAGGACAGGTATAACAAGAGATAATACAAAAGGAGATGGTCCAGATGAAAGTGCAAAAAGGGAAGAGAACAGGAACATCTGAACAGATGGCCTTGCTTTTTTTTTTTTTTTTTTTTTGAGACGGAGTCTTCCAAGTAGCTGGGACTACCGGCATGTGCTACCATGCCCTGCTAATTTTTCTATTTATAGTAGAGACGGGGTTTTGCCATATTGGCCAGGTTGGTTCGAACTCCTGACCTCAGGTGATCCACCTGCCTCAGACTCCCAAAGTGTTGGGATTACAGGCGTGAGCCACCACACCCAGTCATGCCCTCGTTTTTAAACATTTCATGAAAACAACAGAAGAGGGAGGTATGTGAAGTTAAAAAAGCTATCTTGAATAGGACTTCCTCCTAAAAGTAAAGGAAAATTAATACCACATAAAAATGATCAACAGAAAGAATCAAGATAAAAATCTCATACAAAGTTAATATAAAAAAGAGTAAGAATAATAGCTTTACAATGAAACCACACCTAGAAAAAGCTGCCCAAAAAAACAGATTAAAACTGTAATCTACTAATTCAGAACTAGCTAAAAGACATGTATGTGATGAAAAAACACATAAAATTAAAGACATGGACAAATAGAACAAGCAAATTTGAAATTTTAAAATAAGAAATATTCAGAATTAAAATGACAGAATCAAGAAAAAATTAGAAATAAAAGAAAAAACATTTCAGAAATAAACATTAAACAAAATGAAACATGACAACAAATAACAGTCTAAGAGAAATGGAAAGGCAAAAGAAGGAAAAAAATTGTAATTAAAAAAAGTAATAAAAAGGATCCAAAAGCAAATGATAAATATTGCCGTTAGGCAATAAAGATCCAACATACAGGTAAGAGGAGTCACTGAAGAAGAAAACTAAAACAAAAGAATATTAAAAATAAACTGTAGTTCAAAAATAAATAAACTGTAATTCAAAAAACTTCACTGAAACAAAAAAAGACATAAAACTACGTACTGAAGGAGCATACCATATGTAGGTATTTTTGGTCTAAAAGAAACTCACTTTATATTTAAAGATATAGTTAAACACATAAGCACAGAAGATTTATCAAACACCGAGCAAAGGAAATCTGCAGTGGCTACTAGTGTATGCATAAAAACTGATACATCTACACAACTGCTGTGCAACAAAAGATAATGTGAACCAGTTATATCATTTTAAATCTCGATTAGCCTCATTTAAAAAAATTAAAACAGGTAAAATTGATTTTAATTATATATTTTATTTATGTTTCTCTTCTGCAGAACTCACATGGAAAATACTAAACTTATCTCACCTTCATCCACAGACTTAAAAAATAGTGTCGTGAAAACTTTTTGCAATAAACTGATAATCTAATTACTCATCAATAGCTAAGACAGCACCTAAGAGAAAGGATCAAAGCAATACATTCTTGGAATCCGCTCTAAGTAAAACAAACTTGCACATCTTCTGTAAAATTTAAATTTCGACTGCCTATCAATATACTAGGTTCTCTCCAGTTCCAGATTTTTATTTTTTAAAGACAGCAGAGGTACCATACAAATATTGTACTTTAATGAACTGTAAGTCATTTTATTTGAAAAATTAATGTGCTTCTAAATAATAAAATTTATTCCAACTTTACTTGAAATAACTATGTCAGAGAGTGAAAGAGCAGAAAACTTCTTTAATGTACTTAGCCACTTTCATCTCCTCTTATAATCCTAAACATCTCAGTTTTACCACTGAATATTGGGACAACATGACCACTAACATAAGTAGTGCCTGTCGTTTTAGTTGCTTTTTAAGCTACAGTAAAATATTTATGGTATCTACCAATACTCTTTTCCTATTCACTCTGTATCTGGCCTGATTGAGAATTTAAGTTGAGGCCACAGAATATAGCAAAGCTTACTTATGAAGACTGATGAAAACCCCTCATTTTGCCTTCCATAAGAAATTTTTTCTAGGAAAGGTCAAAAGTTTAAATTAAGACAAGCAAGTCAATACTATGACATAGGTATTGCTAAGTTAAGCTAAAGACTATGCAGTTAGCTCATAGGTTTTTCTAGGAATAACTAGGTTATAATAGAAATCTGTATCCACTGTTTTTTTTTTTCTTAATAGAAAATATAAACAGCAAAAGCGTGTGTTCAAAAACAATTCTTCCAGATTCAGAAAAAAAAATCTGTCTTACAGATTTAACCTGAGAATCTTTTCACATTCTTTTGACTTATGTAAGAATGCTAACATATTTTACTCTGAGGTTGAATTTCACTTTTGGTAAAAGCTGAATCACCATCACTAACCATGATATAATTTTTATGCAAAAACAAGAAATGAAAATGCTTTTGGAACTGCTATGGTAACTAAAGAAGACTGAGTATACAACTAAAACATTCTCAACAATGGAAGAAACTTCAGAGTCATCTAAACTACTCCTCATCGGCCTACTGAATGCTTAAATCCCGGCCACATGTTTCCAGGTAGTTGTCTAGCCTCTTTACAAACCATTACAGTTAACAGTAAACCAACCTATCTTCCAAGGCAATCAATTTCATTTCTGGACAGTTTTAAATATTGAAAAATACTGCCTTTCTAGTACCTGCATTTCCAATATTACCTTGGAATTTTCATATGCTAGCTTAAGTCACCCCCCCTAAAGCTGCTGTATTTTTGGAATTTTAAAGCGAAACAGGAACATAAGGTGAAAAAGACAGCTATCAAGAAACAAAAAAAGACTACATAAAAATACAGGCTAAATGGGAAGGGGAGTGCATGATTCTTTTTTCTCCATTCCCCATTCATTGCTAAGGATAATAAGCATTATCTCAGAATTTAATCAAACCAAAGAATCATCTCAACATTCCATTAAAAAACAAGTGCATACTGTGTTCCCAGCATAGTGGAAGCCACCACAAGCACTACAAAGACACATATGATAAATTTTCAAACTGCTGGAAACTTACAATTTAGTTAGACATAGGCAAAGGTAACAATATATGGTACTTGCCATAGATAATTGAGCACATACTACATACAGAAGAAGCTTTTATTAAAGTAGAGACTTAAGCTGGGTTTTAAAGAATAGGAAGAATAGGAAGGTTTGCCAGAAGGGATATGCAAAATACATTTCCGGCTGAGCACAGTGGTCCATGCCAGTAATTCCAGCACTTTGAGAGGCCAAGGTGGGTGGATCACCTGAGGTCAGGAGTCCAAGACCAGCCTGGCCAACATGACAAAACCCTGTCTCTACTAAAAATCCAAAAAGAAATTTAGCCAGGCATGGTGGCTCATGCCTGTAGTCCCAGCTACTTGGGAGGCTGAAACAGGAGAATCGCTTGAACCCAGGGATGGAGGTTGCAGTGAGGTGAGATCACAACACTGCACTCCAGCCTGGGTGACAGAGCAAAACTCCATCACAAAAGCAAACAAACAAAAACTACATTTCCAACACGGACAACAGCAGAACCAAAACAAAACAAAAGAACACACTATCAGATTGTTTCAGCAGAAACAGCTGTCTGGTACAGCCAAAGCTATTTGTTGTAAAGCGTCTGAAGTAAGGTCAAAGACAAATGATGAAGCCAGAAGGCAGAGGAACATGAAGACCAGTTTAATGAAAATAAAAACTTTTATGAGTCTCATAGAAGACTCAATGCAAATTTCTTAGGACGGAAGTAAAATAACCAAAGCAACGTTTTAGGAAAATTACTCTGAATGCACTGTGTAAAATAAATGGAGAAGTGACACTGATGAGAAATCAGGAATAAGGTAAAGCCCTGGACATGTCAGAGAAATGAAACTAGAAAGCAGCAGAAGCAAGGAAAGAATTAAGAATACAGAAGCAAAAGGGAGAAAACAGTAAGAACCATAGAATATACAAGTTTTTAAGATTAACTGGAACAATGACATTAACTTTCTTTCCAAATGGCTCATTATTTCCATTTTAGTTTGTCAAGCTGAAAGTAAAACAAAGACATCTACTACTCTTAATATTTACAAATGCTAAATAATAACTATCACTATAGCCAAAATTCCCATATTGAAACAATTTCATAAATCCTTGTTTCCTGTTTCCATATGGCATATACAGGGATTTGGTTGATATTGCTGTACAACAAGAGTTAATTCTGGTATTCCATTCTTTACTCCACCCAAAAGTATAATATCTTGGGTGGGGCGGGGGGGGGAAGCTATAGTATTTATGAAAGTATGAAAAACTTGGTCCTTTCCAAAAATTTGAAAAGTACCTCACAATAAACCCAAGACCAAACACATTTAATCTGACCATGAACCACATTAAAAGAATTTTTAAGACTTTTTTAAGGTAACTTTATTTCTATGTTATTAAAAATCAAAGTAAGTTTTGGGAGACAATTATTTTCTTTTAAAAATAACCATACAGCAATTCTAACAGCTGTACATATTGTTGTGCTCTAAAAACTGAAATACATAACGTATACATAAATAACAGATAAAAATATGGTACATATAACATCAGTTTATAAGTAACCTTGTGAAAAACTTAGCAATTACATTTTACAGAATTACACACACACATACACACAAAGAACATTTTTATTTAACAGCTTGACTCGGCTCGAAGATTAAATCCTGTTTCCACATTTACTAATAAAAGGTATTTTTTAGAAAATAGAGCTAGCCAAAACTATCATCTTTGAAAATTAGAAACACAAGGGTATAACTATGTAACTACGTACAGTAAAAGTATTTCTCTTAGTTCCATAAATAAATACCTCCCAAGCACTTCTTTTTTTAGACTGAGTCTCACTTTATCACTCAGGGCACAGAATGCAGTGGCAGGATCTTGGCTTACTGCAAGCTCCACCTGCCAGGCTCAAGCGATTCTCTCACATCACCTTCCCGAGTAGCTGGGACTACAGGTGTGTGTCACCACGCCCGGCTAATTTTCATATTTTTAGTAGAGACAAGCTTCACAATGTTGGCCAGGCTGTTCTCAAACTCTTGGCCCCAAGTGATCTGCCCACTTTGGCCACCCAAAGTTCTGAGATTACAGGAGTGAGCCACTGCTCCCGGCATCAAGCACTTTTTATATCAAATAAATTATTATAAAAGATCATATGAATATGGAACACTGTATCACATTGTGATCATCACTTTTGCTCATCTGAATTAAACGTCAAAGTTAATATAACAGCCTCCAAAAAGACAGACATTTTAATGTACAGCAAAACTAACCCAATGGGATAGAAATCAGTGTAGTGTATGCCCCTGGGGGACTTGACTGGAAATTGGCATGAAGGAACTTTCTAATGTGACAGAAATGCTCTATCTTCATTGGGGTACTGATGACATCATACAGACATTTGCCAAAACTCATAAAACTAAATGAGATCTGTAAACTGTTCTCTCTGTAATTATACCTCAATTTTTTTCTTTTTATGGTTTTATAGGTTTATTTTCAGAGTAAAACAATTATACAATTTAAATCCAGGTCCAACAGAATTACTCTATCAAAGTCAGCAATAATGCCAAAATGCATTCTCACTTCCGGACACTCACCAGTATCATCTGAGTCATCTCCCAGTGAAGCAAAAGGGTCTGATATTTTATTCATATACATCTCTCTCATCTGCAATATAATCTACAATTTGTTGTGGACATATTAACTTTTCCACATCTATATCAGGAATTTCAAACCCAAATTTATTTTCCATGACCATGCTTACTCTCTACTTGGTCTCAACTGTCAAAGCACAGGTCTTTCATAAAATAAGAATTCACGGAGGGCTTCTCTGGGTCAATCTTGTCATAGAGTTTCAAGATATAAAGAAGACAGTCTTTGATTCCCTCTAACGTCAAAGGGGACACGTCACTATACTGGCAGCACAACTGTGTAACCTCTACCCAGCACCTGCACAAGCACCAAGCCCGCTGCAGAGTAAGATGCAAAGCCCCAGCCTCATCAGAGTCCCCACAGAGCACAGGCAATGCTGAGCAGTGGGCTGTGGCCAGCATGGGACCCGGGGCATCAGTGCGATGGCCAAGGGCAGGTGGCAGACACAAGCAGATAGGACACAAGCTGCCATGGCTACCCCGACCCAGGATTTCCTACCTCAATTTTTTAAAAAGAAACATAGGAGGCCAGGTCCAGTGACTCACGCCAGTAGTCCCAGCACTTTGGGGGGCCAAGGCAGGCAGATCACTTGAGGTCAGGAGTTCGAGCCAGCCTGGTCAACATGGCAAAACCCCATCTCTAATAAAAATACAAAAATTAGCAACACATGGTGGCACGCACTTGTAATCCCAGCTACTTGGGAGGCTGAGGCAGGAGAATCGCTTGAATCCAAGAGACAAAGGATGCAGCGAGCAGACATCACACCACCACTGCATTCCAGCCTGAGCAACAGCGTGAGTGAGACTCCGTCTCAAAAAGAAAAAAAAAAAAGATGGTGAGAGCAGGGGGGCCACACAGAGCAATTCCTGTCAAGAAGTTGACAAATGGAATCAAATGATGTTCAAATACAATTTCAAATATTATGTAGTATTTAATAACTGTTTTTAAAATCCTTACATTGTTAAAAAAAAAAAAAAATTCCAGTATTTTTTCCATATGCTTGTAACCTATGCCAAAGAAAACCAGTGAACTGCAGCCCTCTGATTAGAAAATTCTACTCTAAGCTATATAGCTGTCCATCTCAAATAATCTGCTATTCATTTCCTCTCAACAACCTAATTGAGAAAAATATTTCTGAATAACTGAACTGTTGAAGGATCTCATTTTCATCCTTAGTTTGAAATAAGCCATTAAAAAAGCAAGATACTTCGGTCATGAATGCTTTGTACCTCCATAACCCATTACAAACACCAAGTTAAACTGTCAAGCTACACCTCACAGTTTCTTGAAAAGGAGTTACAACATCAGCCGGACATGGTGGTGCATGCCTGTAGTCACAAGTACTTGGAAAGCTGACATGGGAGAATCGCTTGAGCCCAAGAGTTTGAGACCAGCCTGGGCAACATAGCAAGACCCTGTCTCAAACAAACAAAAAAAGACTTACAACATCATGACATCTGTTACCATATTCTACAGAGATATTAAGAACATTGCCTTACAGGAAGTGTTTAAAAAGGTCTGCTTCTTTGATATAACTAGTATGTTTTCTCCTCAAGGATCTTGAAAGTACATAGGAGACTGCATTTCCTTTTATGCTCTAGCCAGCGAAAAGCTCAAAAACTAATTTAAGATGGAACCAACTAAATTATGCTTGTCTTTATAGCCTGAATATCTCCATTCTGTTTTTCTACCCTTATTTCACCCCATTCATGTAAACTATTGGGTTAAGATTCTGAGGTGTGTCACTGAGTCTCAACCACATATATTTTATGTATTTAGCACTTCGCAGTGACTTAAAAGTAATTTCAAAAGGGCATAAATAAGTGGTGTAACTTCACTGTGAATTACATAATAAGACCAGTAGAAGTAATCATTTTTACAATGGTGGCCAACCTTAAAGATAAAAAGTAAGATTTTGAGAATTTAAGACTGTCACATTGGGAAATGGCAAACTTTTAAAACTACAAATCTACCTCTAGCAGAGTTAAACCACTCATAAATAAGTTTAAGGTTGGTCATAAGAACATTTGTTCACTGGGTTGTCTTACAACTCCTGGGCCTTGTCTGAAAACTAAGAACATCTCAAAACAGAAAGGAAATTACTCAAGTCTGTTTTTAGGCTAGAGGTGGTTTTTTACTTTATCTTTACCCGGGCTCCTTCTACTGATAAAAAAATAAAACTATGGAATTATACGGGCAAATTTTATCAACAAAAGAAATATTTTAAAAACACTTTAAAATCAACATTTTAGAAAGTATAGATTAAAAACTGACTTTACTATAGACACAAAACGAAATAAACATCTGTGAACTGAAAATTCAAATATTCCAATTTTATATGTGGCATATGCCATTTCAACATACAAAATTACTTTTCAGTGTTAATCCTTCGATGTAAGAAGGGTTAAATCTTTTGAAATCATTTTAAATATTTTAAATAATTTCTTGGTAATGTAATGTTTACCTGTATCTGTTCTGCTGTCCATTGGTCTAGGTTGACTGATTTGACCCTGGATATATGAACCCCAAGATTTCTATGAATTCCAGCACATCTGATGCAAATAAACACACCAATATTCCAGGAAGCCCATCGAGGACCTAATTTAGAAGAAGAAACCACACACACACAAAAAAAGCAAATATTAAAAACTAAAATAAACATAACAGCATATTAGAAGCATTTTCGGTTTTATATAATTATAATGGAAGCTTACAGAAGTCACATGCTCAAATTTCCAAATGGTACTGGCAGCAGTCTGCTACATGTGTCTTGGCAATCTTCAAGAACCTTACTGATTTTACTCATTTTGCTTTCCTAGAAACTTCCCCTCCATTCTAAGATTTTAAAACTAATTTATAAAAACAGCTTCTTCACTTAGCATAGTTGAATCAAGAATAGTAATACCCTACTGTAAAAATAATTTATTTATTAAATGCATAAGATATGCTCACAAGATTAACAACAAATAAAAATCAAAGACATTTCAAAAATTAAATGTAGAAATTAATAAGAAAAAGACAACCAGTCCAATAGAAAATAAGCAAAAAGATATGAATGAACAATTCACAGAAGAAATCTATGGCCAATAAGCATGAAAATATGCACAGTCTCACTGGTAATTAGTGAAAGTGCTTTTTAACTCGACAGTTACTTCCATTTTGCACCCAACATACTGGAAAAAAAAATTTTTAACTACTAGTACTAAGTGTTGGCAAGAAGGGGAAACAAAGACAAATTCAAAAAGCCTTGTATCACCATGGCTAAATCTCAAATATAACACTGACATTAAAAAAGGTTACAGATAAGTGTACACAGTGTGAAACCATTTACATAAGTCGAAAAATGTGCAAAATAATAGCATACTGCATATTAATTAAATGTATCCACAAATTTCATGAAACTGAGTCAGGTAACTTGGTGGTGAGGAAAGCGGATGTGATCAGGGAAAAGTTCACTGTGGGCTTGAAGAGCACACTGAATTGCTAAGCGGTATGGCAAGAATACAAATTTTTGTTTCAGTAACATATAACAGGCATATATGAACTGAGGTGTGCTACAAAATGTTAGTTCTTCAGCTCATGGTCAAAAAGTTGTGAAAAACACTGCCAAGAAACTCACATATGAATACAAGAATACAAGTCTTAGCTGTACAATTCTTCATACCTTTGAATATATTCTTTCACAATATTTTTTAAAATTTCTGAAGATTATTTTCACATATTGCTTGTAAAATTAATAAAGTAAAAATGGAAAAATAAAAGTAATATCTGCAAAATAGGCCAAATATTCAGAATCATATTCCTAACAGACTTCTATAAATTATTTGATTATGAAAAATGTACGTATATGGTAAGAGATACCAATAAAAATCAAGCAGCTGGACACAGTGGTTCACGCCTTTAATTCCAGCACTTTGGGAGGCCAAGGCAGGTGGATCATTTGAGGTCAGGAGTTCGAGACCAGCCTGGCCAACATGGAGAAACCCTGTCTCTACTAAAAATACAAAAAGTAGCCAGGCATGGTGGCAGGTGCCTGTAATCCCAGCTACTCAGGAGGCTGAGGCAGGAGAATCATTCGAACCCTGGAGGCAGAGATTGCAGTGAGTCAAGATCTCGCCACTCTACTCCAACCTGGGTGACAAAAAAAAATAAAAATAAAATAAAGCTTTTTCTAAACGTAGCCTTCTGTTTTAAGTACATGCTGTTTATCTAAAGGTGACACTGCTCTACAAAACAACATTAAAGCTAATAATTACAATATACTAAAACTAAAAGTAATGCCTCCCCAAATTCTTTAATTACACAGCAGGAAGATTATGCACATGCAACTTATCCCCAAATATTCTGCTTTTACATTTGAGAAATGACATCCATAAACTGGCAAACATACATCTGGGACATCTATGACTACTCTAAACAGAGCTGCCTCTCCCAATTACTTTCCACTCTGTCTCATCATTTCTAACACAACAATTTACAACATAACAATGTTTTGAAGCTTACACATTAAGGTAAATAGTTACAGAGTAATAGCTGGAGGGTTTAATTATTTTTAGCAAGTAAGTCTCAAACTAAGAAAGGTTAAAGAGACACACAGTGGGCCGGAAACAGTGGCTCACACCTGTAATCCCTGCACTTTGGGAAACCAAGGTGGGAGGATAACTTGAGGCCAGGAGTTTGAGACCAGCCCAGGTAACATAGTGAAACCACAGTGGTCTCTAATAAAAAGTAAAAACTACACACCACACGTAGTGGTGAGTGCCTGCAGGTCTAACTACTTGGGAGGCTGAGGCAGAAGGATCGCTTGAGCCCAGGAGTTCAAAGTCCCTTTGAGCTATGATGGTACCACTGCACTCTAGTCAGAAAAAAAGGGGGATGGCAGGGTGAAGGGAGAGAGAAGGGAAGGAGAAATGTACAGTGAATTCTAGATCAGTGTCTCTCAAACCCTAATGTGCATGCACATCAACTGGAAATATTATGAAAACTTTAATTCTGTGGCCCCCAGAGTAGCTCCTAAGGTTCTGCATCCTAACAAGTTCCCAGTGATGCCCATGCTGCCATCCACAGTTGACATTTTTGAATAGCAAGGTTCTAGAGCATTCTCCACAATCTTTAACTCAAGCATTCAACACACTTTCTGATTTGCTTTTATATAACTAATGTAATTATGGGACTGATAAATGTGGCAGCAGTAAGAATGGAAACGAACAAATATGAAATCACCAGGAAGAACTGACAGGGCTTACTCATAGAAAACATAATAGCAAATGAGAAGGTAGAGGCCAAAATGCAAGTTCTGCACCTAGGATATAAAGCATGAGGGTACTTGTGGAGTCAGAAAACTGTAGGTGATTCAATGAATGCTTTAAATGATAGTGATATACCAAGATGAAAATGTCTGGCAGGTGATTTAGAATACAGGACTAAAGTTCAAACTGGATGCATACACACACACACACACACACACACACACACACACCCCTTCTTTAAGATGAGAGTTGCAGTACCAAGAACAAAAGGAGCAAAAAAGCAGAGTACTAACTCTTAGGGAGAAAATGAAAGGCAGTAAAAGTAGAGATTGAGGTCATTACAAAGAAAAGCTGTTTTCAAAAACAGGGGGGTGGGGGGATGTTCAATAGTATCAAGTGTTCCAAAGAAGAGTAACTGGGCTAAGAAAGAACATCTGGATGTGGTAACCGAGGCTGAAAAAATAATAGGTAACCTCAGAGATTAGGCAGAGCAAAAGGGAGGAAGCTCATCCACTCTGAATTCATTATCAGAGTAAGAGAGAGAAAGATAATTCACCCAATCTGAATTCCATTACCAGTTTACACTCTCGCACCATTTCAGTTTCCAACTCTAAACCTTTAAGTTTCCTGTTTTCCTCTATATTAGATTATAGGAAATATTTATCTCCTGTAAATGTCTACACTCATAACAGCATGTTACACAGAATGTGCCACAATATGCATCTACTCTTTTTTCATTTGCAATTAGTTCTGTCTCCTAAAGTACATGGTAAAGTTCTCACTGGGAAGACTCTTGTATCACCTTCTGTATCACCTATAGTAAGGGAATCAACTCTATAATTTAAAAAATCTGCTAGGTCTGATGACTCAGTCAAATACTCAAATGTTTTGATTTCTGGAACAATTGATCTACTATTTTTAAAAATGGAAATAAATCTGAAAACTATGGCAAAAATCACTATCTTTAATATCAATTTTCCCATTCTTCCTTTAAGTAATAAAGGCTTCTGAATTTTAGCTAGAAACGTGGCTGTCCTGACAGGAAGACTATATTTCTCAGCCTCTCCTGTAGAATGTAAACAGAAATGATATATTTTGCCATTAACCACACTGGGCCTGTGTTCTGGCCTCTTCCTCTTTTCCATTTGCTGGGAAACAATAAGGAATGAACCTGCTACCCTGGATCCAGTTACAAAACCCCCATGGTGAAGATGACAGAAATACTCTACCAATACTGGACAGTTCGTGTCCAGACCAATGTGAAGGAGAAATAAACTTCTATCCTGTTTAAGCCACTTTTTTTTCCCCCTTTAAGACAGGGTCTCACTCTATTGCCCAGGCTAGAATGCAGTGGTGAAGATCTTGGCTCACTGAAATCTCTGCCTCCCAGGCTCAAGTGATCCTCCCACCTCAGCCTCACAAGTAGCTAGAACTACAGGCACATAACAACACCACGCCCAGCTAATTTTTGTATTTTTTGTAGAGACAGGATTTCACCATGGTGTCCAGGCTGTTCTCAAACTTCTGGGTTCAAGCAATCACTTCTGGGTTCAAGCAATCCACCTGCCTCAGTTTCTCAAACTGCTGGGATTACAGGTATGAGCCACTGCACACTGTCAGTGTGAATTACATTTGAATGTTGGTAGCAGCAAACAGAACACACAAGAGATTTAACAATCCCTGATTTTAGAGCCCAAATTCTAAGAGGGGTTAAAGAATAATAAAAGCCTTTTTCATCAAATGTAAGTTTTCTAGATCCAATTTAAATCACCAGTTATCCATTATGTGTCTATTTTGACCAAAGTATTAAACAAAGATGACAAAACACAAATCCTGTCTTCAAGGAGCTTGAACTCTAATAATCATATAATGGTTATAGTAATAAGTACAAATGACAGAGGAACATAGAAGAGGTAAGAATGAATGTCGGCCAACAATATTGATGCAGCCTTTGTAGAGACAGTGGCGTTTGATGTGATTATTATGTGGGCTGGGCACAGTGGTTCACGCCTACAATCCCAGCACTTTGGGAGGCCGAGGTGGGCAGATAACTTGAGGCCAGGAATTCAAGACCAGCCTGGCCAACATGGCAAAACTCCATCTCTACTAAAAACACAAAAATTAGCTGGGGGTGGTGGTACGTGCCTGCAGTACCAGCTACTCAGGAGGCTGAGGTGTGAGAATCGCTTGAACCCTGGAAGGCAGAGGTTGCAGTGAGCCGAGATCCTGCCACTGCACTCCAGCCTGGGCAACAGAGGGAGAACCTGTCTTTAAAAAAAAAAAAAAAAAACCCTCAAGTTACAGCAGGTAAAGTCTGGACACGATATAAGAACAAGGTAGAACAAGGTACATTCTTGGTAAAATGAACAGTGCCCTCCCATCGTGAAGAGTTTCAGCTATACTGTAATAGACAGCCAAAAAATATAACATTGCAGTACCTGATGACTGCTTTTTATTTGAATGCTAATTCAAATTTAAATTTTGACATACATATACACACACACATATATACATACACATACCTCTGAAATTTGTATAGTACTACATGACTACTAACTTTCAGATAAAAATGACAGTTTTAAGCTATGGAAACCCTGCAGAGAGTGGAAATATTAGGCTGACTGATAAATCATTATTAAGTATAAATAATGTAAAAGACATTACATGTCTAAAAAACGAACAGGAATTTTATTGAGATCTCAATACACTTGCCTTGTAGCTTTCATATGATTTGAGAAGTAAGATAAAACCACTATGTGCTCTTCTGAGAAGAAATTTCTCTTCAGTTTCTGATAACCATGATGAACTAGCAAACAGAAAAGCTTTCTTAAATATTTTTTATAAAGCAAATATGATGAGGAACAAAGAATTTAATGCTAACTAACAGTAATTTCCTTTTAAGACTTATTCTATAAAGCCTTCTCCAATGCCTCAAGAGCAATTTTTAAATAACATTTATCACAATGATTTACAGTTAATTGTTTTATCTGTCTTTTCTGAAAAACAGTGATCTCTGAGAATAGGGACTTCATTTTATTGATCTCTGTATGTTCTGTACCCAGCACAAGGTATGGTACAAAAATTTAAGCAGTCTCTAGCTTACAAAGGATAGCTAAGACCTTGAGCCATCTGGGTTACTACTGCCAAAACAGCTAAGGGAGTATTTTTAGAGGAAACTACCATCTTACTAAATAAATACGACATTATTCATCATATTTCCAAATACACTGTCTGGTTTAATCCTAACAAATATGCAAGGTGGGTAATATTACCACCCCATTTTAAAGATTGAGAAACTTAGGCCCAAAACATAAAGAAAAAATGGAGAGAGCCAGCTGAGACCATGACAGAGGTGAATCTCCAAATGCAACTGTGAATACTGTGTCTCCTACTACGGTAATTCCACCATTCCAAACGAAATTCCTTTATACTGGCGGGCTGATTTTACTCTACTTTGTCAGCTTTTTGAAATGCCAAGTCACTTCCGTTGAGGCTAATGATACAGGTTTAAAGATGCAAATTATTTCTTCATCTCTCCAGAAGTATCCTTCTAAAATTATTATAAGTTTGTTTTATTTCTTTCCTCATAATACCCAAGATTAAAAGAAGTAAGAATTGGATTTGGTTTGGTTTTATTCATTGGAGAGGGAAACTGCAAAGGGTAGAGAATTTTGCCCAAGGAGGAACAGAAGAGGAGGGCAAAATCAACTGAGATGTAAACGTTAATTCTTAAGGCAGCATCATAGTAGTGGATGCCCAGGGAAAGAGACACACACCAAACAAGCATAAGGATCTCAAAGAGAAACTATGTATGTGAAAATATTATCCAGGATCAGGCAGGAAACAAGGAACAAATCCTTCTCTTTCCATACCACAAAGCCCTTTGTTCTTTACCCAAGAGCACTGACTAGCCCTTCACTGCTCATGGTCAGCTATACTATGGGCTGGGTATGTTTGCAAACTACCAGGAAAACCAAGAAACAAGTCATAAAAACATGTTTTCCTTCATGCCTGTAATCCCAGCACTTTGGGAGGCCGAGGCGGGTGGATCACGAGGTCAGGAGCTCGAGACCATTCTGGCTAACACGGTGAAACCCAGTCTCTACTAAAAATACAAAAAATTAGCCGGGCATGGTGGTGGGTACCTGTAGTCCCAGCTACTAGGCAGGCTGAGGCAGGAGAATAGTGTGAACCCGGGAGGCGGAGCTTGCAGTGTGCTAAGATCAAGTCACTGCACTCCAGCCTGGGTGACAGAGGGAGACTCTATCTCAAAAAAAAAAAAAAAAAAAAAAAACAAAACAAAAACGTTTTCCACTTATAAACAACTTAACAGCAAACCTGCAAAAGAACCTGGAGCAGTGGATGGAGGAAGATTAGGAGTAACTGCAAACAGGCAGGAGGGATCTTTTTCAAGTGATGACAGCATTCTAAAATTCTACTGTGATGAGGGTTGTGAAACTCTGTTAACATACTAAAAACCACTGAATTATATACACTTAAAATAAGAGAATTTTACAGTATGTAATTACATAATAAAGCTTTTTTTAAAAAAAAGTGTATGCATTTATTTAAACTTAGAAATATCATATATTTCTTCCTTTTATTGCTTTTTCCTTATTTTACCAAAAAAGAAAGAATGGCAGCCAGTACTATAACTACCAGGTTGAAGTGAAAAAAAACACTGGTTGGCCAGGCATGGTGGCTCACACCTGTAATACCAGCACTTTGGGAAGCTGAGAAGGGCGGATCACAAGGTCAGGAGATCGAGACCATCCTGGCTAACACGGTGAAATCCTATCTCTACTAAAAATACAAAAAAGTTAGCCAGGCTTGGTGGCAGGTGCCTGTAGTCCCAGCTACTCAGGAGGCTGAGGCAGGAGAATGGTGTGAACTCGGGAGGCAGAGCTTGCAGTGAGTCAAGATCACACCACTGCACTCTAGCCTGCGTGAGAGAGTGAGACTCAGTCTCAAATTAAAAAAAAAAAAAAGACAACAACAAAACACTGGTTAATTTAGGATATGGAGTCTGAGCAAATACACAGAAATGCCAGCTAAGAAGCCATTGACTCAGATGCTATCATATTTAAAAGATTTCACATTTCAACCCAAAAGTTTAAATAGAATTTTCATAAATAGTATTCGGACAAAAGTTATTTTACATTTCCAAAAGGTTTCTCCTAGCAAATACACTCAATAGAATGGGACTTTTTTAATATTATATTTCATTATATAATATTTTATTAAGGAAACAAATGTTCTTTAAAATATTCCTTTTTAAGTAATCTTAAAGCTACTAACATATTTTGCTATGACCTAGTCACCCGTGGTTATCTATGTCACGTTCACGTTTTCCTGTAAAGAAGCCTTGGCAATGCTAAAAGATGACATGTAGGTATAACATTTTACAACTAAAGTTCCTGCACAACCTTAATAAACTTCAAAAGAGTTACCACATTGCTGATTAGAAGAAAGTTTCCACAGACTATTTAATCAATCATTTCCTAAAATGAAGCATTAATAGAAGGCGAGTGATTGTGATCACTCCAAAAAATAAGTTCACAGAACACTTCCTATCTTGACCAGGCGCGGTGGCTCACGCCTATAATTCCAGCACTTTGGGAGGCCAAGGCAGGCGGATCACCTAAGGTCAGGAGCTCAAGAACAGCCTGGCCAACATGGTGAAACCCCGTCTCTACTAAAAATAGAAAAATTAGCTGGGTGTGTGGCAGGCGTCTGTAGTCCCAGCTACTTAGGAGGCTAAGGCAGAAGAATTGCTTGAACCCAGGAGGCAAAGGTTGCAGTGAGCCAAGATCACAACACTGCACTCCAGCCTGGGTGACACGATTGAAATTCCATCTCAAAAAAAAAAAAAAGAACATTTTCTATCTTTATTTTCTATCTTTAAAAAAAAAAACCTCTCAAATACCCCAGCAAGTACAAACATTACCCGTAAAACTGGATGTAATTAATTCTTCTAAAATTTGTCTGAAACAAGACTGACATTAAATAATAAGAAAACACTTTTTTTAATTAAAAAACAAAATAATTGATATTTAACTCATGGCAATCTTTTTTTTTCCAATATGTTTGGTAAGAAAATTGTGTAGAACCAACCAAACCAATAACATAATAGAAAATAAAACCTTTGAAAGAAAAGTGCTAAAATAAATTATTTTAAAGCTCCCCTACTCAGAAAGACAGCACTTAAGTTGTAGTATTTAAATAATTCCCTCGGAACTGCTATTTTTTTAGGAAAAAAAAAATCTGTCACATTCAGACTCAGAATAGCAGCACATGCATTCACCTCACAAAGATTTACTGAGCGTCTACTACATCAACACACTGTTAAAGGCTCTGGGGATATAGTAGTAAACGAAACAGATAATATCCAGCCATCATGGAACTTATACTCCTATGGAAAACAGTATACAACAGGCAAACATGTGAAAGTAATAGTGTATCAATGTGGTGAATTTTATGGAGAAAATGGATAGGGAGTACAGGTGAGAAAGGGGGAGGGAAAGGTAGTTATCATTTGGTCAGGGAAAGTTCTACTTGACTAGTGATCTGAAGTTGGGGGAACAAACCATGCAGCTATCTGGGGAAAGAGTAATTAAGGTAAAGGGAACAATAAGCACAAAGGCCTTGAAGAATGATACGGTTTCTTCACGTGTGCATTGAGGCATTCCTTAAGAAATGTTTAATGCATGTTTAAGAAATATCAAGGAAAGCCTGGTGCAATGGCATGTGCTTATAGTCCCAGCTACCTGGGAGGCTAAGGCAGAAGGGATGCTCGAGCCCAGGAATTCAAGGCTGCAGTGCTGGAGTCACTGCACTCCAGCCTGGGCAGTAAAACAAGACCCAATCTCTAAAAAATAAAAAGAAATACTGGGCAATAAAACAAGACCCAATCTCTAAAAAATAAAAATACCAAGGAGGGTCCAAACAAACAAACAAAAGAGTCTATAAAGGGCCACTTTTACATCCCTATAAAATATAATAAAAGTTTACTCAGAAATGTTTTTAAGTGGTTGCTGCCCAAACAACCTATTCCCTAAGAATAAAACAGCACGATCAGCACTGCTGGGGATAGGCCCCCAAATCTGGCCATAAACTGGCCCCAAAACTGGCCATAAACAAAATCTCTGCAGCACCGTGACATGTTTGTGATGGCCATGACGCCCCATGCTGAAGGTTGTGGGTTTACCAGAATGAGGGCAAGGAACACTTAGCCCACCCACTGTGGAAAAACCACTTAAAGGCATTCCTGAACCACAAACAATAGCATGAGCCATCTGTGCCTTAAGGACATGCTCCTGCTGCAGATAACTAGCCAGAGCCCATCCCTTTATTTCAGCCCATCCCTTTGTTTCCAGTAAGGAATACTTTTAGTTAATCTATAATCTATAGAAACAATGCTTATCACTGGCTGTCAATAAATATGTGGGTAAATCTCTGTTTGGGGCTCTCAGCTCTGAAAGCTGTGAGTCCCCTGATTTCCCACTCCACACGCTATATTTCTGTGTGTGTCTTTAATTCCTCTAGCGCCGCTGGGTTAGGGTCTCCCTGACCAAGCTGGTCTCGGCACAGTACATACACATAGTTCTATCATTTTTAAATCAGTGCTCAGCACATGCTTAGTAAGTATGAAAGAAAGACAAGAAAGAAAGGATTAAAGCTAAGTGAGGAAAACAATGCTAGGATTCCTCCAAAGGATGTTCTGGGCATGCGCTACTGTTCTGTCAGGCACTGGAAAGGGTCAAATGGCAAAAATAAAAATAATTTGCTCTCTACTACTCCCTACTCTCCCTAAAATTCAAAGTCAAATTGTAGGATATAGCGTAGGCAAATATATTAACAGAGACTCCCGGCCATTAATTATCTCAGAAGGCAACCTCTTTACAAATGCTCTAATTTCAATCTAACAGTATGCTTTATTTATGTGGCACTGCCCTTCCTTAGTACTTGTAGAGCTTGACAAATTTGTTGTCCCTGACATTACTGGGACAATTGATGAAATGTAAGTTCTATAGATATCAATGATAATTTCCTGATTTTAATAAATGTACTGTCATCATGTAAAGTCTTTGTTATTAGGAGATGATATGGTTTGGCTGGGTCCTTATCCAAATCTCAACTTGAATTGTATCTCCCAGAATTCCCATGTGTTGCGGGAGGGACCCAGGGCAAGGTAATTGAATCATGGGGGCTGGTCTTTCCCATGCTATTCTTGCTATAGTTAATAAGTCTCATGAAATCTGATGGGTTTATCAGAGGTTCCCACTTTTGCTTCTTCCTCATTTTCTTTTGCTGCCACCATGTAAGAAGCGCCTTTCACTTCCCACCATGATTCTGAGGCCTCTCCAGCCATATGGAACTGTAAGTCCAATCAAACCACTTTTTCTTCCCAGGCTCAGTTATGTCTTTATCAGCAGCATGAAAACAGACTAATACAGTAAACTGGTACCAGTAGAGCAGGGCGCTACTGAAAAGATACCCAAAAATGTGGAAGCAAATTTGGAACTGGGGAACAGGCAGAGGTTGGAACAGTTTGGAAGGCTCAGAAGACAGTAAAATGTGGGAAAGTTCGGAACCTCCTAGAGACTTGTTGAATGGCTTTGCCCAAAATGCTGATAGCAATACAGACAATACGGTCCAGGCTGTGGTGGTCTCAGATGGAGATGAGGAACTTGTTGGGAACTGGAGTAAGGTGACTCTTGTTATGTTTTAGTAAAGAGATTGGTGGCATTTTGCCCCTGTCCTGGAGGTTTGTGGAACTTTGAACTTGAGAAAGACGATTTAGGGTATCTGGCGGAAAAAATTTCTAAGCAGCAAAGCATTCAAGAGGTGACTTAGGTTCTGTTAAAGGCATTCAGTTTTATAAGGGAAGCAGAGCATAAAAGTCTGGAAAAAATTTTGCAGCCTGACTATGAGACAGAAAAGAAAAACCCATTTCCTAGGGAGAAATTCAAGCCAGTTGCAGCAATTTGCATAAGTAGCAAGGAGCCTAATTTGCATAAGTAGCAAGGAGTCTACAAATCATTTTCATAGAACAAGTCCTTTTCTCTCTAACCTCATACTTTTCTTGCTAATTTCATCTACTACTGTTAAGAGTCCATAAGATATCAAGATATTAATCCCCATGACCATGGAGAAAATGCCTCCAGGCCATGTCAGAGACCTTCACAGCAGCCCCTCCCATCACAGGTGAGGAGGCCCAGGAGGAAAAAGTGGTTTCATGGGCCGGGCCTACGGTCCCCATGCTGTGTGCAGCCTAGGGACTTGGTGCCCTATGTCCCAGCCTCTCTGCTCCAGCTGTGGCTGAAAGGGGCCAAGGTACAGCTCAGGCTGTGGCTTCAGAGGGTGGAAGCCCCAAACCTTGGCAGCTTCCACGTGGTGTTGAGCCTGCAGGGAAACAGATGTCAAGAACTGAAGTTTGGAAACCTCTGCCTAGATTTCAGAAGGTGTATGGAAATGCCTAGATGCCCAGGCAAAGTTTGCTGCAGGGGCAGGGTCCTCATGGAGAACCTCTGCTAGGGCCTTGTGGAAGGGAAATGTGGGGTCAGAGCCCCCACTGGGGCACACTAGTGGGGTCAAAGTCCCTACTGGGGCACCGCCTAGTAGAGCTATGAGAAGAGGGCCACCATCCTCCAGATCCCAGAATGGCAAATCCACTAACAATTTGGGTCATGTGCTGAGAAAAGCCACAGACGCTAAACACCAGCCCGTGAAAGCAGCCGGGAAGGAGGCTGTACCCTGCAAAACCACAGGGGCAGAGGTGCCCAAGACCATGGAAACCCACCTCTTGCATCAGCATGACCTCGATGCAAGACCTGCAGTCCATGGAGATCATTTTGGAGCCTTAAAATTTGACTGCCCTGCTGGATTTCAGACTTGCATGGGCCCTGTAACCCCCTTTGTTTTGGCCAATTTCTCCCATTTGGAACAGCTGTATTTACCCAATACCCGTATCCCCATTGTATCTGGGAAGTAACTACCTTGCTTTTGATTTTATTTTACATGCTCATAGGCAGAAGGGACTTGCCTTGTCTCAGATGAGACTTTGGACTGTGGACTTTTGGGTTAATTCTGAAATGAGTTAAGACTCTGGGGGACTGTTGGGAAAGCAGGATTGGTCTTGAAATGTAAGGACATACAATTTGGCAGGGGCCAGGGGCAGAATGATATGGTTTGGCTGCATCCCCATCCAAATCTCAACTGGACTTGTAACTGCCAGAATTCCCACGTGTTGTAGGAGGGACCCAGGGCAAGGTAATTGAATCATGGGGGCTAGTCTTTCCCACGCTATTCTCATTATAGTTAGTAAGTCTCATGAGATCTGATGGGTTTTGAGGGGTTTCCACTTTTGCTTCTTCATTTTCTCTCGCTGCCACCATGTAAGAAGTGCCTTTTGCCTCCCACCATGATTCTAAGGCCTCCCCAGCCATATGAACTGTAAGTCCAGTTAAACATCTTTTCCCTCCCAGTCTCGAGTATGTCTTAAGCAGCAGTGTGAAAACCGACTAACACAGGAGACAAATGATGAAATATTCAGGGATATAGGAGCATTTTGGTTCTAAGTTCAGAGGGGAAATGTGTGTGTGTGTACACATATATAAAGGGCAAAGAGAATAAATGGGGTAAAATGTTACCATTTGAATCTGGACAGGAGATTCAATGGTGGAAGAGAGTACTGTATTAATACAGTTTCCTTCATTTCATTCTTGCTTCCATTTACAAAAATGAATAAAAAATGAGAACACTTGTAACCATTCAATAAGACAATTATAATAAAAAGAATTTTTTAAAAAAATTATCCCTGTATCCACACTATGAAGATCAGTTTCTTCATTTCGAAATATAAATACCACCATCTACTATATTCAGGTAACTGCTATGAGTATCAAAGGACAAAATACATATAATGAAAGCACTCTATAACTACAAATCACTTGCATAGAACAAGTCCTTTTCTCTGTATCCCATACTTTTCCTTGCTAATTTCACCTGCTACTGTTAAGAGTCCATAAGATACCAAACCTTTAACTCCAAAAATCTACATTTCCTTAGTCATGCAATTCCACTGACTATGTTATAAAATCGTTTTTCAAATAATGTTTTATCATAATCGTTTTAAGGAGAAATCACACTTTAAAAACACACATTAATTACTGGATACTTGTCAAGATGAGAAAAACAAGAAAGGACTTTTTAAAATAAGAAAATGTGGCGTATCTCTAGCCTTCATCCCTTCTCCAAGCAACACATTTTTTTTTTTTTTAATTTGAGATGGAGTCTTACCCTATCGCCCAGGCTGGAATGCAGTGGCATGATCTCGGCTCACTGCAACCTCCACTTCCCGGTTCAAGGGATTTTCCTGCCTCAGCCTCCCAAGTAGCTGGGATTACAGGTGCCCGCCACCATGCCCAGCTAATTGTTTGTATTTTTAGTAGAGACAGGGTTGGACCATTTGGCCAGGCCGGTCTCGAACTCCTGACCTTGTGATTCGCCCACCTTGGCCTCCCAAAGTGCTGGGATTATAGGTATGAGCCACTGTGCTCAGCCCCAAGCATCACATTCTTATAACCAACTTGGATAATGCCAATTAAACATATCCAAGATGGAATTCATTTCTCCATTCAGCCCTTCCCTCTCTCTTCCTCCCTCCAACATTGCTTTTCCACACTCCCCCAACTTAGTTGGTGATGTAAGGGGAGAAATAAGAATGTCATTCTTGCTCCTCTCTTTCTTTCATTATCCTTAACCATTTAATCAAGCAAATATCTTGATTATTTTATCTTCTCTTTTCAAATTCATGACTTTACCCTCATCCCAGCTGGACCTCTGCCCCAATTCAGGATCTCATTAGCTACAATGTCCTCCTAGTTCCAAACACTGCTTCTCAGATTCATTAACCCATCAGATAAAATTAAATTTAATATGCATATGTACACATGTGTGCATGCCTGGTTACCAGTAAACAATACAATTTTTTAAGTCAGAAGGGGAAAAAAAACACCAAAAAAATTGGAAGGGGAGCTTGTGGAGCTTGTGGGGAGGAGAGAATAATAATAAAATAGTCATTTTATTTTAGTCATTGCTGCTATAAAAATCTGCTCTGTGAAAACCATCATGTGACAATTCATCTAACTTTTTCCTTTCCTAATGAACAGCACTAAAATAGACATATAATATAAACTTCCTGAAATTCCATATATTATTTTCTCATCCTCGAGTATTTAATCTTCTAAGAGAATATATCCAGGGAAAATAAGAATCAATTCTTAAATATGCCACGCTAGTAAAACGTATTGTTTTTTTAAATACTCCTGGTTTCTATCTGAATGGCATAACCAAAAACAAAACCACCTAAAAATGTGATCTGAAAATGTGTTAGCAGTGACATCAGCAAGATGATGGAAAAGGAAGCCCGTGGCTTTACTTCCTCCCACAGAAGCACTGAATAAACATCTATACACAGATCAATTTCCTCTGAGAGAAAGCCAGAAACTGGCTGAGTCTCCTATACATGGGACAACTGAGAAAACATCCACATCCAAAGAGGTAGAGAAAGTTTAGACACACTTGCACACAAACCCCTCCCTGCGCACTCTGCCAAACAATCACGAAGGAATCCCCAACACCCAGCTTCTAACTAAGGAGTGAAGGGTTGGAACACGCATATAGTGACCCAACTTTTGCAGTTCTCTTAGAGGATCTGGTTCCTAAATCACCTAGCTCTAAGAGCCACAGGGTCTTGGTATTCATGAGTTTTTCTGAACTGTGGACAACAAGAGACAGTGCAGCCTAAATAAGTGTGCAGGCATCTGCCACAGATCCTCTCTCCAGCTTAGTGTGGAATGAATGGGAGATAAGCCCTGGCTCTCAGCTTCTCCGGAAAGACAGAATGAACTGCAACACACATCTAACACACTAATCTTCCCACCTGCATCTCAAGAAACTGGCTTCTAACTCATCTGGCAGAACCTGGCACACCCTAATTCCTGGAGACCAGTAAGAAAGAACAAAGAGTGTAGTTTGGACACACAAAAAGATTTTAGAGGTACCTAGAAACTCTGGCTGGCCTAACTGGTAAGAATCATCTACACAACACCAGTCTCGCAAGACTAGTAGAGGCAGTAGTCTTATCTAACGCACAGAAGCCAAAACCAAGAGTAAGGGAAATAAAGAAACAGAGAAATATGTTCCAGATAAAAGAACCATGTAAATTTTCAGAAACTGACCCTAAGGAAATGATATGTAATTTACCCAACAAGGAATTTCGAAAAATGGTCATAAAGATGATCACTGAGCTCAACAGAGCAATGCATAAACAAACTGAGAACTCAACAACGTGACAGAACATATTTTGAAAGCACCAAACAGAAATTATACAAATGAAAAAACATAATAACTGAACCAAAAAGTCAGAAGATGAGTCCAGTAACAGACTAGATCAAGCAGAAGAAAAGATCAGTGAACTCAAAGAGGTCACGAGAAATCATCCAATCTGAAAAGCAAAAGTAAAAAAGAATGAAAAAGAGTAAAGACAGCTTAAGGCAGGGGCCTCCAACCCCCAGGCCACAGACCAATACAGATATTGGTCTGCAGCCTATTAGGAACCAGGCCACACAGCAGGAGATGAGTGGTGGGCGAGTAAGCAAAGTTGAGTTCCACCACCCCTCAGATCAGCAGTGGCATCAGATTCTCATAAAAGCACAAACTGTTGTGAACTGCACATGCAAGGGATCCAGGGCACATGCTCCTTATGAGAATCTAATGCCTGTCACTGTCTCCCATCACCCTCAGATGGGACCACATAGCTGCAGGAAAACAAGCTCAGGGCTCCCATTTATTCTACATTATGGTGAGTATGTAGTAATAATAGAAATTAAGTGCTCAATACATTCATGTTTATAGCAGCACAATTCGCAATTGCAAAAATGTGGATCAAATGCCCATCAACAAGTAGATAAACTGCGGTATGTATATGTATGATGGAATACAACTGAGCCATAGAAAGGAATGAATTAATGGCATTCGCAGCAACCTGGATGTGATTGGAGACCATAATTCTAAGTGAAGTAATTCAGGAATGGAAATTACGCTCCCACTCATAAGTGGGAGCTAAGCTATGAGGATTCAAAGGCATAAGAAAGATACAATGGACTTTGAGGACTGGGGGAGAAGGGTTGGAAAGGGGTGAGGGATAAAAGACTACAAATTGGGTTTAGTGCTCGAGTGATGACAGTACACCAAAATCTTACAAATCACACTAAAGAACTTACTCATGTAACCAAATACCACTTGTTCCCCGAAAACCTATGGAAATAAAAAATAAAATAAAACAGAAATAAAGTGCACAATAAATGTAATGCACTTGAATCATCCCAAAACCCTCCACCTCTCCCACCTACCCTACTCCACCACCCCGAGTCCATGGAAAAACTGTCTTCCACAAGACCAGTCCCTGGTGCCAAAAAAGTTGGGGACTGCTGCCTGACTTAAGGGACTTAAGTGAAGCCATCACAATACAGGCATTATCAGAGTTGCAAAAAAAGAGAAAGAAAAGGACTAAAAACACATTCAAAGACATAATGGCTGAAAACTTCCCATGCCTGGGAAAGAAAATACAAATCCAGATTCAGGAAGACAAATTGATACCAAATAGGATTACTCCAAAGAAACCCACACAGGCCAGATGTGGTGGCTCATGCCCATAATCCCAACACTTTGGGAGGCCAACACAGCTGGATTGAGCCCAGGAGTTTGAGACTAGCCTGGGCAACATGGAAAAACACTGTCTCCACACAAAATACAAAATTAGCCTGGCATGCTGGCAAGTGCTTGTGGTCGCAGCAACTAGGGTGACTGAGGTAGGAGGTCCTGAGCCTAGGGAGGTCAAGGCTACAGTGAGCCATGATCACACCACTGCGCTCCAGCCTGGGCAACACAGTAAGATCCTGTCTCAAAAAAAAAAAAAAAAAAAAAAAACAGGAAAAAAAAAAAAAACCCACACAGAGGCAATACATTATCATCAAATTGTCAAAAATTAAACACAGAGAGGATTTTGCAAGCAGTAAGAAAGAAAGAAGCAACTAGCTAAGTACAGGGGAATCTCTGTATCTTATTAGATTTTTGAACAGAAACCTTGCAGGCTGAAGGGAACAGAATTATATATGCAAAGTGCTGAAAGAAAAAAAAAATTGTCAGCCAAGAATACTATACCCAGCAATCCTGTCCTCTAAAGCTGAAGGGGCGATAAAGGTGTTCTCAGACCAATAAAAGCCAGGGTGCTTTATCACCACTATACCTGCCTTGCAAGCATGCTAAAGGTTGTTCTTCAAGTTGAAATGAAAAGATGCTAAACAACAACATATATGTTTTTTGTTTTTTATACCAAAAAAAGTATAAAACTTGTTAGTAAAGTTAAATATACAGGCAAAATAAAAAGAATATTTTATTACTATAACAGTGAAGTTAATTATAATCCTAGTATAAAACCTAAAAGACAAAAGTACTAAAAATAACTCTAAATTATCTTAAATACATAATACAATAGATCTAAATTGTGACTCAATAACATATAATTTGAGGGTAAGGAAGGTAAAAATGAGAGGTCCCGCATGGAAAGAAGTTAAGCTGTTATCAGCTTAACACGGATAATGATAAGATATTTGATACAAGTCTTCTGGTAACTACAAAAAAAAACACCTATAGAAGTTACACAAAGAATCATAACATTATAAAAAAGCAACAAGACAACAGGAGAGAAAAAGGACAAAATAACTACAAAACAAACAAAAAACAGTTAACAAAACAGCAACAGTAAATCCTTGTCAATAATTACTTTAAATGTAAATGGACTAAACTCTCCAATAAAAAGATACAGTAGCTAAATAAATTTTTTTTAAAAATCCAACTACACATTGTCTACAAGAAACTAATTTTAGATTCAAGGACACACATAGGCTGAAAGTGAAGGAATAGAAAAGAATAGTCCATGCAAATGGTACCCAAAAAAGTGGCTATATTTACATCAAAGTACACTGTAAGTCAAAAACTGTCTCTAGAGACAAAAAAGGTCATTACACAAGGACATAAGGATCAATTCAACAAGAAGATGTAACAATTGTAAACAAATACACACCCAACATCAGAGCACCCAAGTATATAAAGCAATTACTGACAGAACTGAAAGAAGAAACTGATAGCAATACCGTAAAAGTAGAAGACTTCAGTACCTCTTTTTCAATAATAGACAGGACATCCAGACAAAAAAATTAATAAAGAAACAGGGGGCTTGAACAACACTACACACCAAATAAACTTGACAAGCCTATACAGAACTTTCTACTCAACAGAAGAATATACGTTCTTTTCAAGTGTACATAAAATATTCTCCAGGACAGATCACATTAGGTCACCAAACAAGTCTTAACAAATTTAAGAAGTCCAAAATAACATCATCAAGTACCTTGTCCAACAACAATGGAATTGAACTAGATAACAACAAGAACATGGGAAAATTCACAAATACTAAATAACTCACTCTTGAACAACCACTAGGTCAAACAGTAAATCAAAAGAGAATTTTTTAAATATCTCAGGATAAACAAAAACAAAAAGAGAACAAACCAAAACTTACGTGATACAGCAAAAGCAGTAATAGGAAATTTTGTAGTGATAAATGCCTGTATTAAAAAATCTCAAAATAACCTAACTATACACCTCAAGGAGTTAGAATAAGAACAGACTTAACCCAAAGTTAGCAGAAGAAAGGAAGTAAAAAACCATAGATAAATCAAATAAAGCATAGAAAAACCACAGGAAAAAAAAATCAACAAAACTAAGAATTGGTTGTTGAAAAAATAAAGTTGACAAACTCCTAGGCAGACTAAGATAAAGAGAGAGAAGACTCAAAATCAGAAATGAAAGAGGAAGCATTACAAAGGATATCTCTGAAATATAAAAAAATCACAGGATGGGTGCAGCAGCTCACGCCTGTAATTCCAGCACTTTGGGAAGTCGAGGTGGGTGGATCATTTGAGGTCAGAAGTTCAAGACCAGCCTGACCAACATGGTGACACCCCATCTCTACTAAAAATACAAAAAATTATTCAGGTGTGGTGGCACATGCCTGTAATCTCAGCTACTCAGGAGGCTGAGGAAAGAATCTCTTGAACCCGGAAGGCAGAGGTTGCAGTGAACCGAGATTGCGCCACTGCACTCCAGCCTAGGTGACAGAGTGAGATTCTGTCTCCAAAAAAAAAAGGAAAGAAAAGAAATTAAAAAATAAGGAACTACTAATAAACAACTAGGTGCCAATAAATAAATTGAATAACCTAAAGGAAACAGATAAATTCCTAGGAACATAAAACCTATCAAGACTGAATCAAGAAGAAACAGAATCTCCTGAACAGTCAAATTACAAATACAGATGAAAGCAGCAATCAATAACCTCTTAACAAAAAAAAATCCAGGACTAGATGGCTTCACAGCTGAATCCTACCAAACACTCAAAGAAGAATTAACACCAACCCCTCTTAAAGTTTTCCAAAACATAGAAGTACAGGGAGTATCTCTAAATTCATAGTATGAAGCCAGTATCACTCTCAGGATAGTACCAAAGCTGGACAAAGACGCCACAAGGAAAGAAAGCTGTAAGCCAACATCTCTGATGAGCACACATGCAAAAATCTTCAGTAAAATACTAGCAAACCAAATTCAACAACACATTAAAAAGATAATACACTTTGACCAAGTGGGATTTTCCCCTGGGATATAAGGTTGGCTTAACATACACAAATCAATCAAGGTGATTACCCCTCATTAACAGAATGAATGACACAAGCCACATGATCATCTCAATAAATGAACAAAAAAGCATTTGACAAAAGTTCGACATCTTTTCATAATAAAAACTTTCAACAGAACTATAGAAGGAAACTTCCTCAACATAATAAAGGCCATTTATGAAAAACCCAAAGCAAACATCATAATCTGTGGAGGAGAACTGAAAGCTTTTCTTCCAAGATCTGGTACGAGAAAAGGATATCTATTCTCACCACTTCTATTGAACACAGAATCGGAAATATTAGCAAGACCAATCAGACAAAAGATATAAACAGCATCCAAATCAGAAAGGAAAAGGTAAACTTATCCTTATTTGCAGAAAACATAATCCTTTATGTAGAAAATACTAATGACTCCATTAAAATAAATAAATATATATATATATATTAGGCCAGGTGAGGGTCCTAGCATTTTGGGAGGACGAGGCAGGTAGATCACCGGAGGTCAAGAGTTCGAGACCAGCCTGCCAAACGTGGTGAAACTCTGTCTCTACTAAAAACACAAAAATTGGCCAGGCATGGTGGCAGGCGCCCGTAATCCCAGCTACTTAGGAGGCTGAGGCAGGAGAATCGCTTGAACCCGGGAGGCAGAGGTTGCAGTGAGCAGAGATCGCACCCATGCACTCCAGCCTGGGCAACAAGAGTCAAACTCCGTCTCAAAAAAAAAAAAAAAACAAAGAGCTAATAAATGAATTCAGTAAAGTAGAATACAAAATCAACATACAAAAATCAGCTGCATTTATTTATACCAATAGTGATCGATCTGAAAGAGAAAACACAATAAAAGAATAAAATACAGTCAGGCTGTGCATAATGACCTTTCAATCAATGACAGACCACATTTACAGTGATAGTTCCATGAAATTATTATGGAAATAAAAAATTCCTATTGCCTAGAGACACTGTAATTATTGTGACACGGTAGCACAACATATTACTAACATGTCTGTGGTAATGTTGGTGTAAATAAGCCTACTACACTGCCAGTCGAATAAAAGTACAGCACATACAATTATGTACTTGATAATAAATGACTACGGTACTGGTTTATGTATTTACTATACTTTTTACTGTTAATTTAGAATGTACTCCTTCTACTTATTAAAAAAAGTTAACTGTGAAACAGCCTCAGGTAGGCCCTTCAGGAGGTATTCCAGAAGATGGCATTATTACTATAGGAAATGACAGCTCCATGTGCGTTACTGCCCTTGAAGACCTTCCATGGGGTAAGATGTGAAGGTGAAAGAGGGATACTGAAAATCCTGAACCTGTGGAGTCCTAGGCTAATATGGGTGTTTGTGTCTTAGTTTTGAACAAAAAAGCTTAAAAAGTAAAAAAGCAATAATAACAAAAACTTACAGAATAAGGATATAAAGAAAATTGTTGTATAGCTGTACAATGTGTGTCTTAAACTATTACAAGAGTCAAGAAGTTTAAAAAATTTTTTAAGTTTTTAAATAAAGTTACAGTAAGCTAAGGTTAATTTATTAATCAATAAATGTTAATATAAATTTATTCTAGCCTAAGTGTACAGTGTTTACAAAGCCTACAGTAACATCTTACGCCTTCACATTCAGTCACTATTCACTCACTGACTTACCCAGAGCAACTGACAATTCTGCAAGCTCCATTCATGGTAAGTGCCCTGTATGTGTGTACCGTTTTTAATCTTTTTTTTTTTTTTTTTTTTTTGAGATGGAGTCTCGCTCTGTCACCAGACTGGAGTGCAGTGACACAATCTCGGCTCACTGCAACCTCCACCTCCCGGGTTCAAGTGATTCTCCTACCTCAGCCTCCCGAGTAGCTGGGACAATGGGTGCATGCCACCGTGCCCAGCTAATTTTTGTATTTTTAGTAGAGATGGGGTTTCACCATGTTGGCCAGGATGGTCTCTATCTCTTGACCTCATGATCCACCCACCTCAGCCTCCCAAAGTGCTGGGATTACAGGTGTGAGCCACCGCACCCAGACCGTTTTTTACCTTTTATAGCAATTTGTACTGTACCTTTTCCAGGTTTAATTGTTTTGATATATAAACACCATGTGCTACAATTGCCTACAGTATTCAGTACAGTAACACGCTATACAGGTTTGTCGCCTAGGAGCAATAGGCTATACCATGACAGCCAAGATGCAGAGACAGCTAGTTTGTGTAGGTACACTCTGAGTTTCCCACGATGATGAAATCACCTAATGACTCATCTCTCAGAATTTACCCCATCATTAAGTAATGAATGACTGAAGTTAGGAATAAACCTAACCAGGGAATGAAAGATATGTACCCTGAAAACTATAAAACACTGATTTAAAAAAAAATTGAAGACAAATGGAACGATACCTTGTGTTCATGAATTGGAAGAATTATATTGTTAAAATGTCCATGCTACCTAAAACAATATACAAACAAATGCAATTCCAATGACATTTTTCACAGAAATAGAAAAAAACTGTAAAATCTGTATGAAACCACAAAAGGCCCCAAGTAGTCAAAACAATCTTAAGAAAGAAAAATAAGGTTGGAGGCATCACACTTCTTGATTTCAAATCATATTATAGGATGGGTGCAGTGGCTCATACCTGTAATCCCAACACTTTGGGAAACTGAGCCAGGAGGATTACTTGTGCCCAGGAGCTTGAGATCAGCCTGGGCAAAACAGACCTGTCTCTACAAAAAATTTCAAAATTAACCAGGCATGCTGGCACACACCTGCAGTCGCAGGCTCAGGTGGGAGGAACTTGAGCCAGGGAAGTCAAGGCTACAATGAGCCATGATCATGCTACTGTATTCTAGCATGGGCAACAGAGCAACAGCCTGTCTCAAAAGAAAAAAAAAAAAGTATTATAAAGCTAGAGTAATCAAAACAATATGGTATGGGCATAAAAATAGACACAGACTAATGAAACAGCATAGAAAGCCAGAAATAAATCCAAGCACATATGGTCAAGTAATTCCTGACAAGCCTGCCAAGAAGACACAATGGCGGAAGTACAGTCTCTTCAATAAACGGGGTTGGGAAAACTAAATATCTAATGCAAAAGAATGAAACTGGACCCTTATACCACACACACACACACACACACACACACACACACACACACACCCCTCCTTAGAAGAAAATATAGCGAAAACCTCCTTCATACTGATTGACAACGATTTTGAGCTATCACAAAAAAAGCTCAAGCCACAAAAGCAAAAATAAGTGGGACTACATCAAACTAAAAATCTTTTGCAATGCAAAGGAAACAATCAACAAAATGAAAAGGCAGCCTACAGATTGGGACAAAATATTTGCAAACCGTATCTCTGTTAAGAAGTTAATATCTAAAAAAATTTTTAAAACTTATTAGCAAAAAACGAAACCAAAAAAACACTTTTAAAAAAACAGGCAAAGGACCTGAATAGACATTTTTCCAAAGAAGGCATAAAAATGGCCAACACGGCCGGGCACGGTGGCTCACGCCTGTAATCCCAGCACTTTGGGAGGCTGAGGCGGGTGGATCACGAGGTCAGGAGATCGAGACCATCCTGGCGAACACGGTGAAACCCCATCTCTACTAAAAATACAAAAAAATTAGCCGGGCGTGGTGGCGGGCACCTGTAGTCCCAACTGCTCGGGAGGCTGAGGCAGGAGAATGGCGTAAGCCCAAGACGCGGAGGTTGCAATGAGCCGAGATCACGCCACTGCACTCCAGCCTGGGTGACAGAGTGAGACTCCGTCTCAAAAATAAATATAAATAAATAAATAAATGTTTAAAATGTGTTACATTAACAATGTTAGATTTCAGATGTCTATTTTCAAGTTTTTTAAATGGCAAAATAGTTTGCTTTTGAAAATAACTATTTAGTTTGCTTTTCACAAAGGCAATAGTAAAAGGCCTTTACTGCTATGTTACTTAACAGATCACGCTCTCAATAGCTTTCAGGCTGACTTTCAACATAGATCAATTTCGCCTATCATTCCTTTTAGCTAAAAAAAAAAAAAAAAAAAAAGTTCATGAGGATAATATAAAAGTTTTATTTAGGATTACTAATTTAAGATTAACATCCTTTATTACTGAAATAATAAATCACATTCATGAAAAGAGAAAGAATGGACACAAGTGAATATATTCAGAGATGATGTTTATTCATTTTGTTAAACAAATCAAGCTCAAATGTTCCATGCTTATGTGATGAAAATATGACAAAATCTCATGAATCCAAATTCCAGTACATCATAATTGGAATAAAGTTACTCTAATAGTATAAAAACTAATTTATAACAAGAGAAACCATTAATGTCAAAAGCAGCTGATTAACAAAAACTATTGCTAAAATCAAAGAAAAACCCAGAATAAGGAAAGACAAACATATGTGGCAAAATATAAAACAGCTATATTCCTAATCCTAAATTTTATTCTAACATCATTCTAATGACTAATGATTAAATTCCAGAAACTATATTAAACATTGGTTTATTCGATATATCCTGGGGCTAGACATTAGCAACTCATTTATTCTACTTCCTCTTTTACTTGTGAATTCTAGATCCCATTATTATTTGACCATATATTCATGCCAAAAATCTAACAATACAAGTAACACAAAATAATTCAGAAAATGGTGTGGGCATCTTAATCTGGATTAATAGAGAGCGCCATCTGGTGGTACAATGAAAGTTTAATATATTTTTTCATTTGTTTAAAGGCATGTATTAAATACAAATAGGGTTATGCAATTCTCAAAAATCGTAATTATGCAAATATTTTCAGTGTACAGAAAAGCAGAGAGAAAATTTGCCAACAAAACAACCAAAAATATGAACCCACTTTACCTCTTTAACCTCTATATAACATGATGGTTTACCAGAGAGCAGCTAGATAAAATATGCCAGTTTACTATGGTATGTCTACTTCACATGAACCAATGACAAGTTCAAAAAATGTATTATTAACAAACACGATCTTCACTAAAAACAAGAAGTTAGTTGACTGGTTTTAACTTAAGATAAAAATCTAGTTGGGGGGAAAGGACTTATTTTTACTCTAAGACTTCATTTTTTTGTTTCTCTTGTATCATATAAAACCAGAGCAATAAACCCCAACAATAAATGTTTCTCTAAAAAAATCAAAATTGGATCCACCAACTTCATTGTCAAAAATCCTGATATATCATGAGGCCAAAATATGAACAGAATGATGAAGTTTGGTACCTCTCTTTCCCTTTTGGTGTTTCTAATTATCCCATTATCCAAGACTTTCTTCTCTTCCTAACCACCAAGTGCTGTCATTCTGCCCCATGCAAGCCTTCATTTCTTGGTAGAAATGCCAGACTGTCATACTTTACACAATCATAATGGACTCTGAGTTCATGAAGTAGTTACCCACTAAAGGCAGTGTAACAGCTCTTCTACAAAGAACAACCTGGGTTTGCTTTATCAATCAGACGCTTACGGCTATGGAACTGTAGACAAATTTTATAGGCTTCTCTAAAACCTCAGTTTCCACACTAAAAAAATACAGAAAGTTGATCTATACCTTGTAGGTTCAGGGCCTTTGAAATTAAAGGGCGTGAAATACATAACTACCTGGCACAAAGAACGCTATACCTGTCACTCCCCTCCCTTTTACTGACAAGGCCATTCTGCCACTCCTTAAACACTTTAAGTAATAGAATGTTTCCTACTCGCTGTCTACTCCAACTATGTGCAGTTATATTTGTTAGAAAATTCTCTCAAACTGGCAAGAAAATGCCAAGAGTTCAATGAAAAGATCATAATGGCCCCGGCGTGGCGGCTCACACCTATAATCCCAACAGTTTGGGTGGCCGAGGCAGAGGGATCGCCTGAGGTCAGGAGTTTGAGACCAGTCTGGCCAACATGATGAAACCCCATCTCTACTAAAACTACAAAAAAATCAGCCGGGCATGGTGGCGGGCACCCGTAATCCCAGCTACTTGGGAGGCTGAGGCAGGAGAATCGCTTGAACCCAGGAGGTGGAAGTTGCAGTGACCCAAGATCATACCACTTCACTCCAGTCTGGGCAACAGAGCAAGACTCTGTCTAAAAAAAGAAGAAAAAAGAAAAAAAAATCATAATGAACTGAAATAGTTGGAGAAAATTTCATTCAAAAAACATTTCATAAATGCAGTATAACTTTGAACTGGGCCTGGAAAGATGGATGAGATTTGGAGGACGGGGAAAGACTCAGAAGCTTAATTGTTCATTCACTCATTCATTGACTCACTGTCATCAAAAATGTGGCTAATGCTTACTGTGTGCCAAGAACTTTCTAGGTACTGGGTATCCTGAGGGAAATAAAACAGATGAGAGTCTGCCATCATGAACTACACATCGCAAGAGAGCAGGACAGAGACAAGTTAGATGTTTGTCTTTGGATGCCTGCCTATTCAATTAATAGCACGTTTCAGCTTGAAGTGGAAAAATTAACTAAAACAATCAATGTCTCTGTATATTAGAACTGCTGCTTAAAAGTTTTGATATAAGGAGAAGCAGAAACTGATAGCTAAAATGATACTCTGAATTAGCTGCAGAGTCTAACTACTTTCTTGTCTTTCAAGCTCACAAATAATGGATATGGTTGACTAATCCCACTTAATGTCTTTGATATCAGTAACAATGAAAACTGCCATATCAAGATTTTTAACAAATACAATTGTGGAACATATTAGCTTTGTTTGCATTTTAGCAGGAAGAATAAACTCAAAGACTAAGGCAAATTCTGTACCAGTTTGACAACAGCAAACTATAATTACGTAAACAGATGTTTTCACCATTCTATGAAATGGAATGAGATGTTATTTGAAACACGGACAATTTAAATAACTTGCTGCAGAATATAACCAAACGTTTTGACTTGAAAAAAATCTGTGATATTAGCAGTCAGCAAAGTAACATCAAATTTACATATGAAGAGCACAGCACATCACAGGAGATTTCCTCTATAAGTTGATTCAGACTTCAGAGAATCAGGAGGAGTAATGGATTAACTTGTTTTGTATCATTCACTTAGCAGTATCAAGCTTTCACTGCAACAGAAGGGTACTAGTAACATCAATAGTTTTCATTTTCCCCTGTATTTTGTTAGTAGCTCTAAAAATCACAAGAGGACAGATGTTATAAATAAATTTAAATATAACTATTCTCTTCAATGAGCCCAGGAAAAATGTAAGTTTCAATAAAAAGAAACAAGGGGTTTAAAAGTAATTTTCTTTTCATACCTTTTTTCTATTAAAATACTATATTGAGTTCTGTTTTCTAATCAAAATATGAAGGAACATACATTGAAATTTGCCCAATCGACTAAAGCAACTTTAAATCCAAACAAAATATATAACACATTCCTGAAAAAACTGGAAATCAAGATATGGAAAACAAACTAGGTGAGAGCCTTACAATGAACTCAGCTTACTGTCCAGGGAAAGTGTCCAGGCCATGGCAAAGGGAAGATAAATCCAGGGGCAGCCCAGTGGCCTCCCTAATTCCAGGAAATGGATCTAGGAGTTCACAAAGACTAAGGTGGCTGAATTTCACAAGGCAGCATGCAAGACGAGAGAGATGCACAGAGAGAAAACTCCTTAAATATGCAAAAGGTCATCACTTGAGTATTCAATTGAGTACTGATTGGTGCACGTGTGAGGAAACTACAGAAGGCAGGGAAAATCCCACCCAAAACAATTAGAGGAAACTAACTTGAAAACTTTATTATTAATGGATCATCAGATGTGGTATTCGG
Organism: Macaca mulatta; assembly: GCF_049350105.2. NCBI lineage: Eukaryota > Metazoa > Chordata > Mammalia > Primates > Cercopithecidae > Macaca > Macaca mulatta. Next base: position 114,869,004 of record NC_133409.1, read on the forward strand.
AAGAATTTTTGCCTCACTAATGGAAAAATTAATTCTATAAAGTCCTGTAGTCTCACCTAGTAAAGCTTAAAAGCAAGATCTGAAAAAGTCAGGCTATTTCCAAGTAACTTAACTGCATCCAAGAAAAAAAATGATAAATATTTATAAAAATACAAAAATATCAGGAACCGATAAACAAAATTCACCATATCTAGCATTCAATTGAAACAGGCTGGCTGAGCACAGTGGCTCACACCTGTAATCCCAGCACTTTCAGAGGCCAAGTCAGGCGGATCACTTGAGGTCAGTTCAAGACCAATCTGGCCAACATACAAACCCTGTCTCTACTAAAAATACAAAACTTAGTTGAGCATGGTGACAGGCATCTGTAATCCCAGCTCCCTGGGAGGCTGAAGCAGGAGAATCACTTGAGCCTGGGAGGCAGAGGTTGCAGTGAGCCAAGATCGTGTCACTCAACTCCAGCCTGGGTGACAGAGGGTGACTCTGTCTCCAAAAAAAAAACAGTCATGAAAAAAGGAAAACATAATCTATAAAAAGGAGGAAAGTCAATCAATTGAAACAAACCCTCAAATTACACTGATGATTGAATTAGCAGGCAAGGCACAAAATCCATTATCATTGACTTCTATATGTTCAAGAAGCTATAAGAAAGAGTGAACATGTGGCCAGGCACAGTGGCTTATGCGTGTAATCCCAGTACTCTGGGAGGCCAAAGCAGGTGAACTGCTTGCACTCAGGATTTCGAGACCAGCCTGAGCAACAGGGCCGAGACCTGTCTCTATAACAAATACAAAAATAAACCAGGTGTGGTGGTATGCACCTGTAGTCCCAGTTATTCAGGAGGCTGAGGTGGGAGGATGGCTTGAGCCTGGGAGGTTGCAGTGAGCTGAGATCACACCACTCAACTCCAGCCTGGGCAATAGAGCCAGACTCTGCCTCAAAAAAGAAAAAAGAAGAAGAAGAAGAAGAAAGAAAGGTTAAACATGTGAAGAGGCATGAAGTGCATGTGTGTGTGGACACAAAACACCCAAATCAAACTTCTATAAGATGCAAACTATAATGACTGGGATAAGAACTACACTGGACAGAATTAAGAGATGAGACAATCAAGAAGAAAAAACTGTTAAAAGGATGTGAAGACAAAGCAATAGCAACTATCTAAAATGAAACAAAGAATAAACAGACCCCCCTCAGAAAAAAAAAAATAAAAAAGCATATAACTGAGCTGTGCAGCAATTTCAGCAACCTAATTAACTTTTACTTGGAATCCCCAAATTAAGCGGGGGTGGCAAAAAAAGTAAAATAATTGCAGAATTTTTTCCAAATGCATTGAAAACTATAAACCCATAGAACCAAGAACCTCAAAGGAACCCCAAAGGCAGGTGCATCACTTGAGGCTAGGAGTTTGAGACCGGCCTGGCCAATGTGGTGAAACTCCGTCTCTACTAAAAACACCACTCCCTCCAATCCCAGGTGGCACAGCTCACCAAAAAAAAAAAAAAAAAAAAAGAGGAAAGCTACCAAAAGACAATTCATAATCCAACTGATTAAAACTAAGGATAAACAGAAAAAAATCTTAAAAGAAGCTGGGGAAAAAGGCATTACGGACAAAGGAACATATAATGATGACAGATTTCTCACAAAATCAATGGAAACTCACAAACAGCAAAACACCTTAAAAGTACTGAAAGTAAAATACTGTCAACCTAGAACTTTTTGCCATACTAAAACACATTTTGAAAACAAAGGTGAAATAAAGGTCAGGAAAGTAATCAATGAAGTAGGAGGAGGCAGAGCAAGAAGACCAAACAGAACCAATAATCATCTCCCCTGCAGGAACACCAAATTGAACAACTATCCACACAAGAAATCACCTTCATAAGAACCAAAGTATCTGGTTTTAATATCATATTGAGAAAAGGGGCACTGGTTAGGAAAGACAGTTTTGAATTGCCTACACCACCCACCTCAACCCCCTGGGCAGCAGCTGTATGGCACGGAGAGAGAATCTGTGTGCTTGGGGAAGGGAGAGCACAGTGATTGTGGGACTCTACATTGAAACTCAGTCCTGCCAGTCATGGTGGGAAGTGACACAGGGCAGAAATCAGCTGGGGGCCAAGGAAGGAACTATTATACCAGCCCTAACCAGAGGAAAATCATCCATCCCAGCAGTAAGAACCTGAGTTCTGGCTAGGCCCACCAGTGCATGCTAAAGCACTCTGGGGTCTTAAATAAACTTGAAAGGCAGTCTTGGCCACAAGGACTGCAATTCCTAGGCAAGTCCTGGTGTTGTGCTGGGCTTGGAGCCAGTGGACTTGGGGTTCACGTGACCTAGAAAGACACCAGATCAGGCATGGTGGCTCACGCCTGTGATCCAGAGCCGGGTGGATCACTTGAGCTCAGGAGTTCAAGACCAGCCTGGGCAACATGGCAAAACCTGTCTCTACCAAAAACACAAAAAAATTAGCCAGGCATGATGGTGTGTGCCTGTAGTACCAGCTACTAGGGAGGCTGAGGTAGGAGGATTGCTTGAGCCTAGGAGGTGGAGGATGCAGTGAGCTGAGACACCAGCTGGGGCAGCCAAGGGAGTGCTTGCATCACCACTCCCCCAATCCCAGGTGCACAGCTCACAGCTCTAGGAGAGACTCCTTCCTTCTGCGTGAGGAGAGAAGAGGGGAGGGTAAAGAGGACTTTGTCTTGCAACTTGGATACCAACTTATCCTCAAGAGAATGGAGTACCAGGCAGAGTCCTGAGGCCCCCATTCCAGGACCTAGCTCCCCGATGACAATTCTAGACACACCCTGGGCCAGAAGGGAACCCACTACCTTGAAGGGAAGGACACAGTTCTGGCAGGATCCCTTACCTGCTGACTAAAGAGCCCTTGGGTCTTGAATAAATACCAGTAGGCAATACTTGCTGGTAGTTGCTAGTAGCCAGGTAGAACTTGCTGCAGGTCTTGGGTAAGACCTAGTGCCATGCAGACTTCAAGCATGACCCAGCATGTTCACAGCTGTGCTGGCTATGGGGATAGACTCCTTCTCTATTAGGTCATTCTTGTGTTACTATAAATAAATATGTGAGGCTGGGTAATTTACAAAGAAAAGAGGTTTAGGCTGGGTGCCGTGGCTCACGCCTGTAATCCCAGCAATTTGGGAGGCCAAGGTGGGTGGATCACTTGAGGCCAGGTGTTTGAGACCGGCCAGCCAATATGGTGAAACTCAGTCTCTACTAAAAACACAAAAATTAGCCAGGCATGGTGGTACATACCTGTAATCACAGCTACTCTGGAGGCTGAGGCACAAGAATTGCTTGAACCTGCGAGGTGGAGGTTGCAGTGAACCGAGATCACGCCACTACACTCCAGCCTGGATGACAGTGAGACCGTCTCAAAAAAGAAAAGAGATTTAACTGGTTCACTGTTCTGCAGGCTGTACAATTATGGCACCAGCATGTGCTTGGCTTCTGGGGAAGTCTCAGGGAGCTTTTACTCATGATAGAAGGTGAAGCAGGTGCTTGCAGGCCGTATGGCAAAAGAAGGAGCAAGGGGCAGAGGGAGGTGCCACACACTTTTAAATAATCATATCTCATGAGAACTCACTCACTATCTCAAAAACAGCACGAAGCTACAAGGAATCCATTCCTGTGACCCACAAACCTCCCACCAGGCCCCACCTCCAACATTGGGGATTACAACATCTCAACCCGAGACTTGGGTGTGACAAATATCCAAACCATATCACCTTCTGCTTGAGGAAAGGAAAGGGAATAATAAAGGGGACTTTGTCTTACAGCTTGGTTGCCAGCTAAGTCACAGTGGGGTGGAGCACCAAGCAGGCTCCTAGGATCCCGGATTCCAAGCCTTGGCTCCTGGATGGCATTTCTGGGCCCACCCTGGGCCAAAGAGGAGCCCACTGCCCTGAAGGGAGAGACCCAGGCCAGGCAACATTTGCTACAAACTCACTGAAGAGCCCTCGGGTCTTAAATGAACATCAGCAGTGGCGAGGCAGCACTCACCACAGGCCTTGGGCGGTGGGGGTCACAAGGAAAGACTCCTACTTGAAGAAAGGAGAGGAAGAACAGAAAGAACTTTGTCTTGCAGCTCGGATGTCAGCTCAGCCACAGCAGAACAGAGCATTAAGTAGACTCCTAAGATTCCTGACTCCAGGCCCTGGTTCTCAGACATTTCTGGACCCACCTTGGGCCAGTGGGGAGCTCACTGTCCTGAAGGGAAGATAAAAGCCAGGCTGGATTCACTACCTGCTGACTGAAGAGCACTTGGGCCTTGAGTGAACATCAGTGGTAGCCAGGCAGTGGTCGCCACAGGTCCTGGGTAAGACTCAGTGCTATGCTGGTTTCAAGTCTAATCCAGCACAGTCCCAGTGGTGGTGGTCACATGGGTACTTGTTTCACCCCTCCCTCAGCCACAGGAGACTCTGCACGGAGAGAGAAACTCCATTTGTTTGGAGAAAAGTAAGGGAAGAAAACAAGAGTCTCTGCCTGGTAATCCAGGGGATTCTCTCAGATCTCACCTAAAACCACCAAAGCAGTACCTCTACTGGTCTGCAAGAGTCTGTGTTCCCCCTAATGCAGATGCAGCTGTAGTGAACAAAGACTTAGATCAGGACACTCAATTCCTTTGTATAGCTGGACAACCTTCCCAAGAAGGATGAGGACAAACAAGCCTAGACAGCAAAGACCACAATAAATATCTAACTCTTCAATGCCCAGACATCAACAAACATCCACAAGCATCAAGACCATCCAAGAAAACATGACCTCCCCAAATGAACTAAATAAGGCACAAATGATCAATCCCAGAGTGTCAGAGATATGTGACCTTCCAGGCAGAGAATTCTAAACAGCTGTTTTGACGCAGCTCAACAAAACTCAACATAACACTGAGAAGGAATTCAGAATTCTATCGGATCAATTTAACAAGAGATTGAAATAACTTAAAAATCAAGAAGAAATTCTGAACCTGAAAAATTCAACTGACATACTGAAGAATGCATCAGAGTCTCTCAACAGAATTGATCAAGCAGAAGAAATAATTCGTAAGCTTGAAGCAGGCTATTTCAAAATACAGTCAGAAGAGACAAAAGAATAAAAGGATAAAAAAGAATGAAGCATGCCTATGAAATCTAGAAAACAGTCCTAAAATGGCAAATCTAATAGTCAGTGGCCTAACAAGGAGGTAGAGAGATAGGGTAGAAGGCTGATTCAAAGGGATGATAACAGAGAATTTTCCAAACCTAGACTAAAATATCACAATTCAAAAGTACAGAGAGGTTACAGATTTAACCGAAATCAGACTACCTCAAGACATTTAATTACCAAATTTTTGAATGTCAAAGATAAAGGATGTTAAATGAAGATAAAAGAAACAAATAACATACAAAGGAGCTCTAATACATCTGGCAGCAGATGTCTCAGAGGAAACCTTACATGCCAGGAGAAAGTTTAAAGTGCTGGAGGAAAAAACTTTTATCCTAGAATAGTATATCCAGGGAAAATATCCTTCAAGTGAAGGAGAAATAGACATTGCCAGGCAAACAAAAGCTAAGAGATTTCATCAACACCAGACATGTTCTATAAGAAATGCTGAAGGAAGTTCTTCAATATGAAAGAAAAGGATGTTAACGAGCAATAAGAAATCATCTTAAAGTAAAAAGCTCACTGGTAATAGTAAGCACATTAAAAAAAAACAGAATATTGCAGCACTGTAATTGTGGTATATAAACTGCTCATATCTTTAGCAGAAAGGCCAAGAGATGAACCTATCAAAAAATTACTACATCTTTTCAAGACACAGACAATGCAATAAGATAGAAATAACCAAAAGTTTAAAAGTGGAAGGGATGAACTTAAAGTGTAGAGGTTTTATTAGTTTTCTCTTTGCTTGTTTCTGCAATTAATATTAAGTTATCATCAGTTTAAAATAATGGATTATGTTATTTGCAAGCCTTATGGTAACATCAAGCCAAAAAAACCTACACAAGATACATAAAAAATAAAAAGCAATGAATTAAAACATACCACCAGAGAAAATCATCTTCATGAAAAGACAAGAAGCTGCCGGGCATGGTGACTCACGCCTGTAATCCCAGCACTTGGGGAGGTCAAGGCAGGCAAATCACAAGGTCAGGAGTTCGAGACCAGCCTGGCCAACATGGTGAAACCCCGTCTCTACTAAAAATACAAAAAATTTAGCTGGGCGTGGTGGTGGGCACCTGTAATCCCAGCTACTCGAGAGGCTGATGCAGGAGAATTGCTTGAACCCAGGAGGCGGAGGTTGCAGTGAGCCGAGATCGCGCCACTGCACTCCAGCCCCAGCAACAGTGTGAAACTCTGTCTCAAATGGAAAAAAAAAAAAAAAAAAAGGAAAAAAGGAAGAGAAGACCACAAAACAACCAGAAAAAACAAATAACAAATTGGCAGTATTAAGTCCTTACAGATCAGTAACATTGAATGTAAATGAATTAAACTCTCCAATCAAAAGACAAACAGTGGCTAAATGGATAAAAAAGCAACATCCAATGATCTATTGCCTACAAGAAACACACTTCACCTATAATAACACACAAAGACTGAAAATAAAGGGAGGGAAGAAGATAGTGCATGCAAATAGAAATCAAAAAAGAGCAGGAGTAGCTTATATGGGACAAAACAGATTTCAAGAGAAAAACTACAGAGATAAAGGTCATTTTATAATGATAAAGGGGTCAACTCGGCAAGATGATGTAACAATTGTAAATATATATGCACCCAACACTGTAAAACCCAAATATATAAAGCAAATATTATTAGAGCTAAAGACAAAGATAAAACCCAAGTTAACAGCTGGAGATTTCAATATCCCACTTTCAGCATTAGACAGATCATCCAGACAGAAAATTAACAAAGAAACATTGGACTTAATCTGAACTATAGACCAAAATGAACCTAACAGATATCTGCAAAACATTTCATCCAACAGCTGCAGAATACACATTCTTCTCCTCAGCACATGGATCATTTTCAAGGACAGACTATATGCTGAGTCACAAAACAACTCTTAAAATTCAAAAAAACTGAATTCACATCAAATATCTTCTCTGACCACGATAGAATAAAACTAGAAATCAGTAACAGGAAGAATTATGTATACTATACAAACATGGAAATTAAATAGTATTCTCCTGAACGGCCAAGGGATCAATGAAGAAATTTAAAAGGAAATTTTAAATGTCTTGAAACAAATAAAAATAAAAACACAACATACAAAAACCTGTAGGATAAGGCAAAAGCAGTACTAACAGAAAAGTTTATAGTAATAAGCGCCTACATTACAAAAGCAGAAGACTTCATATAAATAACATAATGATGCAGCTTTAAACACTAGCAAAGCAAAGGCAAACCAAGCCCAAAATCAGGAGAAAAGAAATAATAAAGATCAGAGCAGAAATAAAAGAAATTGAAATAAAAAATACAAAAGATCAATGAAACAAAATGCTGGGTTTTTTTTAAAGCTAAGCAAAAGATAAGCCAGACAAAGAAGAAAGAAGACACAAATAAATAAAATCAGAGATGAAAAAGGAGACATTACAACCAATACTGCCGAAATTCAAACGATCATTAGAGGCTACTATGAGAAACTATATGCCAATAAATTGGAAAAGCTAGATTAAATGGATAATTTCCTAGACACATACAATCTACCAAAATTAAACCACAAAGAAATCCAAAATCTAAATAGACTAATAACAAGAAATGAGATTGAAGCTGTAATACAAAGTATCCCAGCAAAGAAAAGTCCAGGACCCAATGGCTTCACTGCTGAATTCTATCAAACATTTAAAGAAGAACTAATACCAATCCTACTCGAACTATTCTGACAAATAGAGGAGGAGGGAATACTTCCAACCTCATTCTACAAAGCTAGTATCACCCTGATACCAAAACCAGACAAACACATCGAAGAAAAGGAAGTCAATATCCTGATGAACACTGATGCAAAATTCCTCAACAAAATACTAGCAAACCAAATTAAACAACATATTAAAAAGATCATTCATCATGATCAAGTGGGATTTATCCCAAGGATGCAATGATAGTTCAACATATGCCAAATAACCAATGTGATACATCGTATCAACAGACCGAAGGACAAAAACCAAATAATCATTTCAACTGATACTGAAAAAGATTCTGATAAAATTCAACATCCCTTTATGATAGAAATCTCAAAAAAATGGAGTATAGAAGGAACATATCTCAACACAATAAAAGCCATATATGACACACCCCCAGCTAGTATCATACTGAATGGGGAAAAACTGAAAGCCTTTCCTCGAAGACCTGGAACAAGACAAGGATGCCCACTATCACTACTGTTATTCAACATAACAGTCAAACAATGTCTAGCTAGAGCAATCAGACAAGAGAAAGAAAGGGCATCCAATTTGGAAAGGAAAAAGTCAAAGTATCCTTGTCTGCAGGTAATATGATCTTATATTTGGAAAAAATTAGACTCTACCAAAAAAACTATTAGAATAAACAAATTCAGTAAGGTTGTAGGATACACAATCAATATACAAAAATCAGTAGCATTTCTACTTGTCAAGAGCAAACAATGAGAAGAAGCAATCAAGAAGGTAATTCCATTACAATAGCTACAAATACAGTGAGATAAATAAACTTAAAGAAATGAAAGATCTCCAGAGTGAATAGAATAAAACATTGATGCAAGAAACTGAAAAAGACACACACAAAAACTGAAATATATTCCATGTTCATGGATTGAAAGATTCAACATTGGATTTTTGTTGTTTTGTTTAAATTATACCTTTGATCCTAAGACAAACCAAGCAGTTAAATAATTTCAAAAAAGTAAACAACAGACATTATCTTCAAGTTATCAAGGCGTCTACAAGGTACCTTTACCCCCAAACCCTATATAGTATACAGTTACACAGGTGAGAACCAAATTCAGGTTTCCAACAAAAATTATAAAATGATATTCAGCAAAAGCTGCAATTCTCTATAGCAGCTCATGAGATTACTCTGGATTCCTCTGCAATTGCTATCAAGACTGTGAGCCTCTCACATTCTACTTGGCTAACAGGCTAGGTCCAAGGAAGTGAGAGTCAACAGTCACTCAACACTTCATTGTGTCACTTCATATATACTACTATGTCTCCTTGCTTTTCAACAATTTCTTCTAGGTTTCAAATAGTTCTGAATCCAGTTTCCAAGGTAATACTGCTGGGTTATGTATAGATTTTTCCCTCTTCAAGTACATCAGGATATGATTTAGCTTTATTAAATTTCCAGATTTTCACTGTGTAAATGAGCAGACACATCAGAAAACAGATCAGCTCCAGAGCCAGGATGTCCAGAAGGAGATCAAGATATAATCTGATCTGCTGGGTTCCAGGAAGGAATTGCTGCAACACAGTATGAAGATAATTATTGTTACCAGTGGAGTGTATCATTAATGCAAATTTCTTGAGATGCCTTATACATCAGTAGATCAAATTATAGCCTCGATTTCTGACTTTGCTGTGGTGATACTGGATGTACCATTCAAGATATAAATGGAATATCCACCACAAAATAACTTTCCCAAGGATTACGACCATTTGAACTTTAAGAGGGTTGGTGTAGTATCCTGGGCACCTGTCTTCATTTAGATTAGGGTAAGAACAAACCACATCTGTTAAAAACGCTAAAAGTAACACAACATGAATAAACAAGAGAAGACTTTCTATGACGACTGTAGGAAAAAGAATCAGGGTCTAAAATGAGCTTCTAGTGAGTAATGTTAAGAGAAGCTGGGTATCCAGAGCTGGGTCATCTTCAATACTTTGAGTGATATCCAAGAAACCCCTTACATTTTTAACCAATTTTGCTTTAAATGTATGAGTCTCAAATCAACTTCCAGGTCTCACAGTTTTTCATTTTCTCAACCCCTCCATCCTTCCCCCAATGTCATTTTCCAAAGCTGGAGGCAAAAGCTTTAGCCAACCTGGCCTCTCCACCTGTCAGAATTGATATTGTTAAAATGTCCATACTACCCAAAGCAATCTACAGATTCAATGCAATCCCTATTAAAACACAATGATGGCCAGGCAAGGTGGTTTATGCCTGTAATTCCAGCACTTTGGGAGGCCAAGGCAGGTGGATCATGAGGTCAAGAGATGGAGATCATCCTGGCCAACATGGTGAAACCCCGCCTTTACTAAAAATACAAAAATTAGCTGGCTGTAATGGCACACACCTGTAGTCCTAGCTACTCAGGAGACTGAGGCAGGAGAATCGCTTGAACCTGGGAGGCAGAGGTTGCAGTGAGTGGATATTGCACCACTGCACTCCAGCCTGGCGATAGACCAAGATTCTGTCTTTAAAAAAAAAAAAAAAAAAAAAAAAAAAAACGCATTCTTCACAGAAATCCTAAAATTTACATGAAACCACAAAAGACCCAGAATAGCCCAGGCAACCCAAAGCAAAAAGAACAAAACTGGAGGAATCACATTACCTGACTTCAAATTATACTACAGGTCTTCTAAAACAGCCTACCAAAACAAAAACAAATCATAGTACAGAGCTATAGTAACCAAAACAGCATGGTACTGGCATAACAACAGACACACAGGCTGGGCGCAGTGGCTCACGCCTGTAGTCTCAGCACTTGGGAGGCAGATACAGGTGCATTATGAAGTCTGGAGATCAAGACCATCCTGGCTAACACGGTGAAACCCCGTCTCGACTAAAAATACAAAAAATTAGCCAGGTGTAGTAGTGGGTGCCTGTAGTCCCAGCTACTCAGGAGGCTGAGGCAGGAGAATGGCATGAACCCAGGAGGCAGAGATTGCTGTGAGCCAAGATCACGCCACTGCACTTTAGCCTGGGCAACAGAGCGAGACTCCGTCTCAAAAAAAAAAAAAAAGAAAGAAAGAAAATAGACACATGGACAAATGGAATCAAATAGAAAACCCAGAAATAAATCCATACATCTACAGTGAGCTCATTTTTGACAAAGGGGCCCAGAACATACATTGGGTAAAGAGCAGTCTCTCCAATAAATGGTACTGGGAAAACTGGATATGCATATGCAGAAGAATAAAACTAGACCCGTATCTCTTACCATATACAAAATTCAAGTCAAAATAGATTAAAGGCTTAAATCTAAGACCTCAAACTATGAAACTACTAAAAGAAAACATTGGGGAAACTCTGCCCAGGCAAAAATTTCTTGAGCAGTACCCCACGAACACAGGCAACCAAAGCAAAAATGGACAAATGGGATCACATCAAGTTATAAAGCTTTGGCACAAAAAAGGAAACAATCAACAAAGTAAAGAGACAACCCATAAAATGAGATAAGATATTTACAAACTCTCCATCTGACAAGGGATTAATAACCAGAATATATAATGAGCTCAAACAACTCCATAGGAAAAAATATAATAACCTGATTTTAAAATGGGCAAAAGATCTAATCAGACATTTCTCCAAAGAAATCATACAGATGGCAAACAGGTATATGAAAAGGTGCTCAACATCAGTGATTATCAGAGAAATGCAAATTAAAACTACAATAAGATATCATCTCACTCCAGTTAAAATGGTTTTTAAGCAAAAGACAGAAAATAACAAATGCCAGCATGGATGTGGAGAAGAGGGAACCCTTGGACACTGTTGGTGGGAATGCAAATTAGTGCAACCACTATGAAGAACAGTATGGAGATTCCTCAAAAAAACTAAAAATAGACCTACCATATGATCCAGCAATCTCACCGCTAGGTATATACCCAAAAGGAAGGAAATAATTATACTGAAGAGATACCTGCATGGCCATGTTTATTGTGGTGCTATTCACAATAGCCAACATTTGGAAGCTACCTAAGTGTCCATCAACAGGGGAACGCATAAAGACAACGTGGTACATATACACAATGGAGTACTATATTCAGCAATAAAAACGAATGAGGTCCTGTCATCTGCAACAACATGGATGGAACTAGAGGACGTTATGTTAAGTGAAATAAGCCAGGCACAGAAAGACAAACTTCTCACATTCTCACTCTTATGGGAGCTAAAAATTAAAACAACTGAACTCATGGAGATAGAGAGTAGAATGATGATTACTAGAAACTGGGAAGAGGTTGGTGCAGAGGGCCACAGAATTGAGATGGTTAATGGGTACAAATATACAGTTAGAATGAATAAGATCTAGTATTTGATAACACAACAGGGTGATTACAGTCAACAATAATTTATCACACATTTTAAAATAACTAATAGTAAAATTGGAATGTGTGTAACATAAAGAAATGATAAACGTTTGAGGTGATGGAAACTTCATTTACCCTGATGAGATTATTATACTTTGTATGCCCATATCAAAATATCCCATGCACCCCATAAATATATCCACCTACTATTATATGTACCCATACAAATTTAAAAAATCAGTGAAGTAGAAAACCAAAAGGCAACAAAAAAGTCAATGAAAATAAAAACTGATTATTTGAAAAACCAATAAAATCGGTAAATCTCTAGCCAGGCTGAAGAGGAAAGAGAGAAAATACAAACTACCAATATCAGCAAACAGAGATGCAACATTACTACAGATTCTACAGATATCATAAGGGAATATTATAAACAACTTTATGCTATAAGTGCACCAACTCCTTGAAAGACACAAATGAGCTCTCTCCAGAAGGAAAAGATAACCTGAATGGCCTAGTATCTATTAAATAAACTGAATCTGTTCAGCAAAAAACAAACAAAAACTCAAGGCCCAGATAGCTTTACTGGGGAAATCTACCAAACAATTAAGGAATAGTATCAGTTCTATACAAACTCCTCCAGAAATTGAGGGGAAAAAAATAGTGGGGAAGAGGGGAATGGGGAGGAGGAGAATACTACCTAATTCATTTTGTGAGCCTAAAACTATTCTGATACCAAACCAGACAAAGATATCACAAGAAATGAAACCTACAGTTTAATACCCTTCATGAAAATATGTAAAATTATAGCAAATCAAATTCAAATACATATATAAAAGGGTAATACATCATGACCAAGTGTAGTTTCTCCCAGGAATGCAAAGTTTAATGTGTGAAAAACAATGCAGTTTAATATATTAAAGAATTTTAAAAACGACCGGGTGCAGTGGCTCACGCCTGTAATCCCAGCACTTTGGGAGGCCAAGGTGAGCAGATCACCTGAGGTCGGGAGTTCGAGAACAGCCTGACCAAGATGGAGAAATCTCATCTCTACCAAAAACACAAAATTAGGGGGCCGCGGTGGTACATGCCTGTAATCACAGCTACTCAGGAGGCTGAGGCAGGAGAATCGCTTGAACCCAGGAGGCGGAGGTTGCAGTGAGCCGAGATCACACCATTGCATTCCAGCCTGGGCAACACGAGCGAAACTCTGTCTCAAAAAACAAACAAAAAATAATAATTCAAAAACTATATGATCATCTCGAAAGATGCAAAAAAGCATTTGATAAAATTCAACATACATTTCTGATGAAAATTCTCAGCAAACTAGCAACAAAGGAAATTTTCTCAACCTGATAAAAGGTATCTGTAAGACTTTTACATACAAGATAAAGTCTGAACCTTTTTTCCCTTAGTATCAGGAACAAGACAAGCAAGTCCACTTTCACCACTTCCATTTTACTAGATTCTACTCAGTGCAATAAAATAAGAAAAAGGAAATAAAAGGTATTCACATTGGAAAAAAAGCAAAAATTGCCTTTATTCGAGGATGGTAATTGTCTAGGTAGGAGATCTGATAGAATCCACGAAAAAAGCGATGAAAACAAATAAGTGAGGTTAACTAAGTTGCAAGATGTAAGTGTGCAGCAACCTATGGTATTTCTACATACCGGTAATAATCAGAAATTAAAATTTTAAAAACATCTTTTACAATAGCATTAAAAAGTAAAATCTTATGGAAAAATCTAACAAAAAATAAGCAAGGCCCATACACTGAAAACTGTAAAATACTGCCAAGCAAAATTAAATAAGATCTAAATAATTGGAGAGAGATATTTTGTTCAGATTGGAAGACTCTATTAATAAAGATGTCAATTATCTCTCAAATGGATCTACAGACTCAAAGTATTCCCCATTGAAATCTAAGATTAGTTGTAGAAACTGACAAAGCGATTCTAAAATTCATATGAAAATTCAAGTAACCTAGAATAGCCATAACAGTTTTGAAAAAAATAACAAAGTTGGAAGACTTACACTACCTTACTTCCAGACTTATTAAGAAGCTACAGTAATAAAGACTGTACAATACTGGCATAAAGGCAGAGAAACAGGTCAATGGAACATAATAAATTTCAGAAGTGCTCCCTCCTGGACATATATAGTCAATTTACTTTTTTACAAAGGTGCAAAAGGAGAAAGACTAATATTTTCAAGAAATGGTTCTCAGGCCGGGCACAGTGGCTCACACCTGTAATTCCAGCACTTTGGGATGCCAAGGCACGTGGATCACCTGAGGTCGGGAGTTCAAGACCAGCCTGGCCAACATGGTGAAACCCCATCTCTACTAAAAATACAAAAATTAGCCAGGCATGGTGGCGCATGCCTGTAATTCCAGCTACTCAGGAGGCTGAGGCACAACATGAGAATCACTTGAACCAGATTGGGAGGTAGGGTATGCAGTGAGCTAAGATCACACCACTGCACTCCAGCCTGGGTGATAGAGTAAGACTCTGTTTCAAAAAAAAAAAAAATATTGTTCTCAAAGGATCAAATATATCCATATGCAAAAAATAATAATAATAATAACTTTGATCCATTCCTTGTATCATATATAAAATACAACTCAAAATTGATCATGGACTTAAATATAAAACATATCTCTGTAAAACTTTTAGGAAACAACATAGAAAATCTTCAGGATCTAGGGTTAGGCAAATTGTACTTAGACTGGCTAAAAACACAGTACATAAAAAAAATTAATAAATTGAACCTCTTCAAAATTAACTTTTCTTCTATGAAAGACCATGTGAAGAGGATGTAAAGATAAGCTACAAAGTAGGAAAAAGTATTTGCACATATCTGACAAACGACTAGTATCTAGAATATATAAAGCACTTTCAAAACTCAACAGTAAAAAACAAAATCCATTTAGAAAATGAAACATGAACAGACATTTCACTGAAGAAGATATACAGAGTGAAAACTGGCACATGAAAAGATGTTCAACACCATAAACCACTAGGAGAATCCAAATGGAAACCAATATCACTATTACAACACATCTAACATGACTAAAATAAAAAACAGTCACACCACCAAATGCTGGCAAAGAAATGGAGAAACTAAATGGCTCACATCATTATTAGATATATAAAATGGTACAACCACTTTGGAAAAGTTTGGCACTTTTTTTATGGATCTCAGCATGCAATCGCCATACAACCCAAACTGCACTACTGGGCACTTATCAGAGAAATAAAAACTTACATCCACACAAAAATCTATACAAAAATGTAACAGCAGCTTTATTTTTAATACTAAACAACTACAAAGAGTTCAGAGGTCCTTCAACAGGTGAATGGTTAAACAAACTATGGTACAAACATATCACAAAATTCTATTTAATAAAAAGAAAAGAACTATTAACAGACGCAACAACTTGGATGTGTCTTGAAGGAATTACACTGAGTAAGGCCAATCCTAGAAGGTTGCATATTGCATGATTCTATTTATATAACATTTTTGAAATGGCAAAATTTTGGAAGTGAAAAACAGATTCGTGGATGCTATGGGTTAGGAATGGATGGGTGGGGTGGGACAGAGAAAAATGTGTGTGGTTTCAACAGGGCAACACAAGAGATTCTTGTGGTATATAACTGTTCCATATCTTGACTATGGTGGCAGATATATGTATCTTCACCTGTGATAAAATTGTATAAAAATACACACACACACACACACATTACCGTACAAGCAAAACTGTAGAAGTCACAGTAAGATTGGTGGGTTGTATCAACATCAGTATATCGATTGTGACATTCATCTATAATGTTACAAGATGTTACCATTAGGAGAAACTGGATCAAGTGTCTATGTATTTTTTAATCTTTAATCATCCAACATATATTCAACTGTGATTCACACATTATAGTTTCTGATTTATAGCTTTCCTTCCATCCCAAACATGCACCAAAAGGGTAAAGAAGCTATTATCTCAACCAAATGGTGTCCAAAAAAAATGACCATTATTTTTAACCTAACAACTCTTCAAAACAGAGGAGCAAAATACTAGAAATACTCAATGCCCCACATTGAGAAAAATGTACTATAATCATTCCGCAATAAATATATGTATACAGCAAATTGCATGGTACAACAAAATTTTAATAACCTAAAATCCTACAAAATATATTTCCCTTGGTTAATTGGAATTGTTTTTTGAGAAACTGCTGTTATGTGAAAAGACTGCATGGCAAAGATATTCATCACAAATTTAAGAAAATGATTACTTCATTAAAATGATAATCCTCACTTTTTAAAATTTAAAAATTAAAACAGCACTATCCAACTGTACTTTCCATGATGCTGGAAACATTCTATAATCTGCATTATCCAACACATTAGCTCCTAGCCACAGTGGCTATTAAGCCTAGAAATATGGCTAGTGGAACTAAGAAAATGAACGTTTAAATTCAGTTAAATAGTCTTATGGCTAGTGACTTCCACATTGAACAGGACAAACCAAGAACTTACAGAGAAACTTAAAAAAACACATAGAGACAGCCAAAATGCAAAAATCATCATCATCAATATATTAGGTCAATATTTCTCAATCAGGACACTACTGGCATTTTGGGCAGAATAATTCATTGTGCAGAACTGTCCCAAAGAGAGTATTCTCTTCAAATGAAAAGGGTATTTTTTCCCAAGTTTAGTTTTATGCCTACTTTTGAAATTACAGAGTATTATTACAGTCAAAGAAATTACTAGTTATTAAATTCATAGCAATAATGCATTTTGACCAGCAGAGGGCAGATATATGTTATAAAACCACCACTTGGTATATACCATATTCAAATATTTAAGAAGCCCAATTGTACTAAATCAAAAGACACTATTATATTCATTTACACAAAAAGAATTATACTTCTGTAAGATAAGAAAGCAAATGTGCTAAAAAAAGAACATATTTTTTTCAAAAATACCCCAAGTCTCCCAGAAACCAATTTTTGTCAACTATATCAGTTTATTCAAGAGTTAACTATAATCCCTCAAACAAAACAAAGTAACTCTGACAAAAGTTCCATTAAGCCTTATTTCAAGGGCCATTTACACCTATATTAATAACATTCCTTCCGCTACAAAACAAATTCCAAACAATTTTCCTCACAGACCACATAAGCTGTCAGAATTCCAAGAGAAATTAAGCATTTGTTTCAAAAGTAAACTAAACACAGAAAACAAAACAAGCAATGAGACGTGGCAAAGGCATTTAAAATGGCAAAGGACTGCCTAAGAAGAGCATTAGAATACTAAAGATTCACTTTCTTAAATCTTACTGCACTGCATAGCAGGTAAAAAACAAGACTCTGAAGCAATTTGGGTTTAGCTTTACAACAGAAATTTTCATAAGAGCTTAGAAAATAGTTTTAATGTCTACCAAAAAATACAAAAATCAAATGGCCTTTTCTAGTTCCTTTGATCCTCTGTATTGCATTTAATTTTCCTAACCATATCCCCTACTTAAAACCCTGGCAGGGTGCAACAGCTCAGCCTATAATCCTAACACTTTGGGAGGCCACGGCAGGAGGATCACTTGAGGCCGAGAGTTCGAGACCAGCCTGGGCAACAGAGCAAGTAAGACTCTGTCTCTACAAAAAGAATGTCTTAAATGAGCTGGGCATGGTGGCGTACATCTGTAGTCCGAGATACCTAGGAGGCTGAGGTAAGAAGATCATTTGAGTCCAGGCGTTTGAGGCTGCAGTGAGCCATTGTGATGCCACTACACTCCAGCCTGGGTGACAAAGTAAGGCTCTGTGTCAAAAAGAAACAACAAAAAAAAACTCTTCTCCCAAGGCTTCTCTGTTCTGGTTTTCCTTGCAGTCTTCCTTCACAAAGAATGGGACAATTCTACTTCATCCCATCGCCTCTCTACAAAGTCTTCATCATTGACCCTCTGGTTAAAAGTGTTGACTCGAGTAATTGGACTTTAGGAAACACTTCTATGCAGATAACTCCCAAATCAACAATTGTCCCTTCGTCTATTTTCTCCCGGACATTTCTGCCCAGTACTTACACCTGCCTTCAGAAAGGTACGTACAAAGCACGTCCACTAAGTATATGCACAAACCTGTTTACCTGGTTGTTCCTACATGAAATAACTTTGCCATTCTCCTTTAAGTTTGATTCCACTCTTCCTCAAGAACTACCTCCTTTATTAAAAACCTTCCCCAACCCCCATTCTTGGTGATTTTTATTTTCTCTGAATTTATTTAACATCTAATGCTTGTGCTACCCTTTTCAGAATACACTCTGTGTTTATGGCCTGCCTCCTTAAAGTAAAGGCTCCTCAGGACAGGACAGGGTAGGGCTTCTGCTGTGCATCCCTCACTAATGTCTACTCTAGTGAACCAGCAGATAAAAAGTTAAAAAAAAAATAAAAAAAAAATAAAAAAAAACAAGTATTAACTACTTTATTTTCCTGAGGCTTCCATCAAGTATTTTTGCACTGGCCTAGTCTCAGAATCTGTTCAATTACATTTTTTACCAAACAAAATATAATTCACAAATGCTTCCTGCAAAGTCATAAAATGAATGAGTGCTCAAAAAAAACTAAGACCTGGCATAATTACCAAACACCTACTCATGTATCAAACCCTTACTTTGTGCCAGACATTACTTCACGAGCTCAGTTAATCCTCACAACCCTGTGACACAGGTATTACCATTCTACATGTAATGACACTGGGGCTCATAAAGTTTAAATACCACACTCCTACCACGAAGAAGGAAGGAGGGAGTGAAAGGAAAGAAAGAAATGAGAGCCAGCAGTGGGAGAGCTGAGCCTTCAAAACAGAGCAGTGAGATTTCACAGCCCATGTTTTCCCTATCAAACTAGCCTGCCTCTCAAAGATAAGAGAAGAGCAGTGACTACCAACCCACAGACAACTGGAGGAAGAATACTACAGAGGAAATATTACCATATAACTACTGTGTTTTTACTTTACCATGTAAACTTGGGTAGAAGGAATAAAAATGTAAACAAGTTCAAAATACCATAAGGACACTGAAAAACTTAGAAAGTTCTTTAAGGAACTAATAAAATCTACACATGCAGCATTCATTCCCCTGAAAATTTTAAGTGTTAGCTGACTTTGGCAAAGAAGTTGAACTTTGGTGATCATTTAAGGATTTGGTGGTCATTAGTATGTTATAAAATAAAAGGAGAAATGAAGTCTAATTTTTAAGAATCCATAATCCTTGTTTCACCTGATGGTCTTAAAGTTTACCCCTTGTCAAATCTAAAATTTCTTTCTTTACCCAGGTGACTAAGAATCCTTAAAAAAAATCAGCGGCCGGGCGCGGTGGCTCAAGCCTGTAATCCCAGCACTTTGGTAGGCCGAGACGGGCAGATCACGAGGTCAGGAGATCGAGACCATCCTGGCTAACACGGTGAAACCCCGTCTCTACTAAAAAATACAAAAAACTAGCCGGGCGAGGTGGCGGGCGCCTGTAGTCCCAGCCACTCGGGAGGCTGAGGCAGGAGAAGGGCATAAACCCAGGAGGCGGAGCTCGCAGTGAGCCGAGATCTGGCCACTGCACTCCAGCCTGGGCGACACAGCGAGACTTCGTCTCAAAAAAAAAAAAAAAAAAAAAAATCAGCTTAAATATTCAAAAATCTGATTAAGTACAGTAAAGCCCTCTTTATTTTGTTCACCCCTTCACCAATGCTCTAGTGCTTTCCATCTATCTGTACAATCTCTCAAACACAAAAATATTTACAAATACCTCTTATTTTCCACGCTATTTACAGATTTATATCAAGAGATAACCATTTGTTCCTAGTTAACATTGTAGATGACAACAAATATCATCCCAAATTTTGAAAACATGTTTACATTACTGCCAAATTTATGTTTGAATAAACTGGTTAAATAATAGATAATCCTTGCTCAGTCTGATAACTAATTATCTTCTTAATATACTGCCATTACATAGATAACAGTTTGATTAAGCATAAAAACCCACAATTTACCTCCCTTCTCACTGTGCACACGGACTGAATTTAAAGAGAATGAAAAGATTAAAAAGCTGGGTGCTGTCTTTTGTGAAGGTCAAGGGTAACACATTAATATGTGACCTGACAAAGTAACAGACAGATTTCCAGAAGACTTGGGTTCACTCCCATGTTCTCTCACCGTTCCATTGCTTTGAACAAGTCATTTAGCCTCTTTTATCTCTCTAGTATAGGAGACTCGAATAGATACCATATAGGTCTCTTCTATGTCTAAACTTTCAACAATTCCATAATTACTAAAAAATATATAGAGATCAGAAACTGAAAATATCTTTCCAAAATGCTCAACCCACTTATTCACGGTCTTATGGGTGCAATATAGAGATGAATGGTACAGCCTACCAGGATACCCAGAAGAATGAATGTTGTCTGGAATTTTGTGTTCTCTTGGCCCAATGACTGGTCAAGAGAGAAATGTGAAAAGGGTGCCAATCCCACCCTCCCAAAATATAGGGGCAAATCCTAACAGAATAGAAATGACCAATGAGCACAATAAAAATGTTCAATATTCGCAGTGGCTCATGCCTGTAATCCCAACACTTTGGGAGGCCAAGGCGGGTGAATCACAAGGTCAGGAGTTCAAGACCAGCCTGATCAAAATGGTGAAACCCCATCTACTAAAAATACAAAAAAATTATCCAGGCATGGTGGCGGGCCCCTGTAATCCCAGCTTCTCGGGAGGCTAAGGCAGAGAACTGCTTGACCCCAGGAAGCGGAGGCTGCAGTAAGATGAGATCGTGCCACTGCACTCCAGCCTGGGTGAGAGAGTGAGATTCCGTCTCAAAAAAAAAAAAAAAAAAAGTTCAATTGTAAGAGTATCAAGAAAATGCAAAATAGTATAACATTTTCACCAACTGTATTAAGGAAGCCTTTTAAAAATACAAATGCCCAGTAACAGGCTGGGTACAATAAGTCAGCAACTCTTTTTTTGAGATGGAGTCTCACTCTGTCACCAGGCTGGAGTGCAGTGGCACGATCTCCAGTCTCTGCAACCTCTGCCTCCCAGGTACAAGTGATTCTCCTGCCTCAGCCTCCCGAGTAGCTGGGATTATAGGCGTGTGTCACCAGGCCTGACTAATTTTTGTATTTTTAGTAGAGACAGGGTTTCACTATGTTGGCCAGGCTGGTTATGTACTCATGACCTCAAGTGATCCACCCGCCTCGGCCTCCCAAAGTGCTAGGATTACAGGCATGAGCCACAGCACTCGCCTAGCCATTCTTTAGATAGTAGTGGTGGGAAAGTAAACTGGTCCCAACACTTCTGGCAATATAGATCAAACAGGTTTTAATCTGGTATACTCTTTAACATAGACCTTAGATTTTATTCTGAAGAAAAAAGTGTGCACACAAAGCTTTGTAGCAGCAGTATATGCAACCACAAAAGTTAGAAAACATACCAATCAGTGGAGAGGGATTATTTTTTACAAATTTTTAAAGTATTTTAAAACACTGACTATTAGCCAATATTCTGTGCAGAAGGCCGGGCATGTTGGCTCACGCCTGTAATCCCCAGCACTTGGGGAGGCCAAGGCAGGTGGATCACTTGAGGTCAGGAGTTCGAGAGCAGCCTGGCCAATACGGCAAAACCCCGTCTCTACTAAAAATACAAAAGTTAGCTGGGTGTGGTGGTGGGCGCCTATAATCCCAGCTACCTGGGAGGCTGAGGCAAGAGAATCGCTTGAACCCAGGAGGCAGAGGTTGCAGTGAGCCAAGATAGCACCATTACACTCAAGCCTGGGTGAAGAGGAAGATTCCATCTCAAAAAAAAAAAAAAAAATTCTGTGCAAAGAATAACCTTAAATCCCCTATGATGTCCCACTATCCTTATTCTCAGCAAATGACTTCATCAACTAATTGTCCCCTCACATTTCAGACCCATCTTACTCTCTTACAAATTGTTCCATAGTCTTCCTGATTTTTTTCTCCTGTCAAAAGCTAACCATTTCATTTGTATTTTAAATTTTCTCTAAACCTTGCATTAACATACTACCTAAATACGCCACACTTGCTTCTTAGAGAGCTTGCTGCTCTTAGTCATGAAAAAGGAACCCCTACTGGTTATCCCTGCAGCCCTATTAGCACCTAATAGAAAATCCTGCACCTAGAGGCACCAAAAAACCTGATGTTCTAAAGATTCCATAAGCAACTTTAGAGCTGTGTATGAATAACACAAGTCCTCAAGAAAAAACATTAAACCACTGTTTTCCATAATGTTTTCAAAGCACTCATTAGTATTCTAATTGACTTGGCACACACACAAAAAAAACACACACAAAAAAAGGCACCAAAGATTTTTCATTCTTTAAACCAGTATCAAGAAGTGTATCACTTCTGCAAAGTCTTTACTCAGACCATTAAATTTATTTTCAAGGAAGACGAAAAAAACTTTAGGAGTGTATATGTTACAAAAATTCAAATAAAAGAATTGAGAAACTGCTACATAATCTACAGTAACTGTTAACATCAGCAAAAGAAGTAAACAACGTATTTGTCTTTTCTTTTGTTTGTTTGTTTTTGTTTTTGAGACAGGGTCTTACTCTGTTGTCCAGGTTGGAGTGCAGTGGCACAATCAGGCTCACTGTAGCCTTGACCTCTTCAGGAGATCCTCCTACCTTAGCCTCCCAAGTAGCTGGCACCACAGGCACGTGCTACCACACCCAGCTTTTTTTTTTTTTTTTTTTTTTTTACTTTTTTGTAGAGACAGAGTTTTGCCATTTTGCCAAGGCTGGCCTCGAATTTCTGGGCTCAAGTGATCCAACTGCCTTGGCCTCCCAAAGTGCTGGGATTAGAGGTGTGAGCCACCATTCCTAGCCTATGCACTGTATTTTGTTTAAATAAACTCCCTCATCCCAATCCTTAGCAACCACTGACCTATTTTCTGTCCCTATAAGTTTTATCCCTTTATTTAATAGAACTCCATGTAATTATGGCTGGGTGCAGTGGCTGACGCCCGTAATCCCAGCACTGTGGGAGGCCAAGGCGGGTGGATCACCTGAGGTTAGGAGTTCGAGACGAGCCTGGCCAACACGGTGAAACCCTGTTTCTACTAAAAATACAAAAATTAGCTGGGTGTGGTGGCGCGTGCCTGTAATCCCAGCTACTCGAGAGGCTGAGGTAGGAAAATCACTTGAACCCGAGAGGTGAAGGCTGCAGTGAGCCGAGATCACACCACTGCACTCCAGCCTGGGAGACACAGTGAGACTCCACCTCAAAAACAAACAAACAAACAAAAAAAAAAAACAAGAAAACCATGTATTTGTAATCTGTACTATATAGTCTTTTGTGTATGGATTCTTTTGCTAAACAGAATGTTTTTATGACTCATCCACTAGTTCATCGCTTTGTATTGCAAAATATTATTCCACTGTACAAATGTACTATTTTCTTTATTCATTCATCAACTGATAGACATTTGAATTGTTTCCAGTGTTTGGCTATTACGAATAAAGCTGCTGTGAACATTCAAGTGCTTGTTTTAACTTTGTCTTATTATTAAGTTGCATTATTTCTTTAGATATTCTGAATAAAGGTCCTTACCAGATACAATATTTTTCCCAGCCAGTCAAGACTTTTAAGCGTCTCTTGAAAAGCAAAAGTTTTTAATTTTGATGAAGTTCATTTTCTCAATTTTAACTTTATGGAATATAATTTTGTGTCCCATCCAAGAATCCTTTGCTTAATTCAAGGTCCCAGAGATTTTCCCCCATATTTTCTTCTAGCAGTTTTATAGTTTTAGCTCTTACATTTAGTTTTATGATCCATTTCAAATTAGTTTTTGTGAATGGCATGAGGTAAGCTTCAAGGTATTATACATTCTGTTGTTGTTGAAAAAATTATCCTTTCTCTCCATTGAGCTACCTTGGCACTTCTGTTAAAACTGACCATAATATGTGAGTCTATTTCTGGACCATGTATTATGTTCCACAGATCTATGTCTGCCCTTACACCAATACCACATTGTTTTGATAACTGTAGCTTTTTAACAACTGTTAAAGTCAGGTTGTGTAAGACTTCAAACATTCTTTTTCTTCTCCAATGCTTTGATTTTGGAAGGTCCCTTGCATTTCATTAAAAATTTTAGAATCAGCTTGTCAGCTGCAACAAAAAAAGGCTTCTGAGATTCTGACTGGAATAATATTGAATCCAGAGATTAATTTGGAGGGAAATTACATCTTAAAAATATTGAGTCTTCTAATCCATGAGCATGATATCTCTGATATCTCTCTCCACTTCTTTAGGTACAGTATTCATTAATTTCTCTCAGCAATCTTCTGTAATTCTCGGTATACAGGTCTTGCACATATTTTGTTAAATTTATCCCACAGTTTTCATACTGTTATGCTATTGTAAATCGTAATTTTTATTTCAACTTCCAATTACTTGTTGGTAGTATATGAGTTACTTTTTCTATAGTCACTTTATTTCTGTAAACTTAATAAACTCAATTATTCATTCTAATCCCTTTTCTGTAAGTTTCTTAGGATTTCCTACATAAATAATAACATTGCAAAGAGATCGTTAAATGACTCTTGCATGCATGTATTTTTAAATAGGTCCTGTGAGAAAGGCTAATTTAAGTAGTACTTCATCAACCTATACCATCTTAAATACATCCAACTCAGTATCACTTATAAAAATCTAGATTCTGGCCAGGCACGGTGGCTCAAGCCTGTAATCCCAGCACTTTGGGAGGCCAAGGCGGGTGAATCACTCGAGCTCAGGGGTTCGAGACCAGCCTGGCCAACATAGCAAAACCCTGTCTCTACCAAAAATACAAAAATTAGCCAGATGTGGTGGCACATACCTGTAAGCTCCTCCAGAGGCTGAGACAGGACAATCGCTTGAACCTGGGAGGCGGAGGATGCAGTGAGCAGAGATCGTGCCAATGCACTCCAGCTTGGGTGACAGAGTAAGATTCTGCCTCAAGAAAACAAAAAACCAAACAAAAAATCTAGATTCTGTATACAATTTTTATCACAAATCCACTTTGGTAGGCAGAATAATGGCCCCCAAAGATGTCCTCTTCTATCCTTGGAATCTCTGTGAATAACTTAAGGACTCTGAGATGGCAGTTTTGTCCTGGATTACCCAGATAAACTCAATGTAATCACAGGGGTCATAAAAGTGCCAGAGAAGATGTAACAGTGAAAGTGGGGGGCAAGGAGGAGCAGAATCAAGGATGACACACTGCTAGTTTCAAAGATGGAGGAAGGAGCCATGAGCCAAGGAATGCAGGTGGCCTCTCCAAGCTGGAAAAGAAAACAGATTCTCCCCTAGAACCTCCAGAAGGAATGCAAGCCTGCTAACACCTTGCCTTTAGCTCAATCACACTCTTTTTGAACTGTGACCTCCAAACCTGCTAAAATGATAAAATTTGTTTTGTTTTAAGTCATTCAGTTTGTGGGATTTTTTAATAGCAGCAATAGGAAATGAATATACTGGTGATGATCATTTCACTCAAACAATCTTCTGTTAATTTTTTTGTCACTGTGCACCATCATCACCCTACACCAAAAGCAACTTCCAAGAGTAGAAATGCATGAACTAAATAACACCTAGACTAAACCATAATTTTTATGAATTTTCCTACAATGGAAGATAAATCTATCCCAAATATTATTTTCCAGAATTCCCCTTATTTTCTTAAGTTTAGGCTTGAGCTCATCACTGCTCAATGAAAGGCACTCTTTATAAAAGATCAATGACAGACATCTGAAGGTCTACCATCAATCACTTGGATCTCTGGTGAAATGGAGACCAAAAATTGCTGGGGTATAGAGGCCACAGAGAATGGAAGATTATTAGAATTACTTTTAATTCTCTTTCCTTTGGACCCTCAAGGTCCTCACATTTATCACTCAAAATTATGTGAACATAAAATTAAAATTTTCCAAGAGCACTTTAAGCTCTGTTTTATGTGAAAAAATTTTAAAAATCACTTCTATATGATACTGTAACTAAATGCCACTCCAAGTTAAACACAATTGTACCTAACATCTGAGGTAGAAAATACTGACATTAATAGTAAGAAAGCATTACAGTGAAAAAGTTTTAAACAAAAGGACAAAAGGACTCCTCAATCTGTGGGGAAGAGTCCTATGAGTTGTGCGATATAGCTTGGGATAATTAAAGCTAATACCAGGTAAATTTGCTCAGCAAGACCTAAATCATCAGTGAAAAGCTTTAAATAAAAACTGTAAGTTTGATGACAATACAAATCTCAATAGGACCCAAAAAATAAACTCTCAATAATACAATTTTCATGTCAGTAAAAAATACTATGTCAGTAAAAATACTATGCCAGTAAATACCAACATAGAAGTGACAAGGTTTGGGATTCAAGAAAGAACACAGATCATATAAGGTTGAAATAAATCTTTGCAATAAGGATTAAAGAGAACAAGGACAATCGGTCACTAAGCAAGGCAGAGGCAAAGCTTGGACTGAAACCTAGCTTTGCTCAATCAAGCTAGCGTTCTTTCAATTCTATCATGCTGTTTCTATGGTTTAAAAAGCCCAGGTATATGACCAGTATCTGACCTAAGGATATAGCTGCAAAAACAGGAAAAAAAAGAAAAATATATAAATATGCATATATATATATGGAAGACAAAACAAAAAACAAAGAAACAAAAACACTAAAGCACTTATCTGTGGACTCAGTAAGTTTCTAAAATAAAGTTTAGGCAAGGTACAGTGGCTCACACCTCTAATCCTAGCACTTTGGGAGGCCTAGGTGGGAGGACTGCTTGAGGTCACGAGTTTAAAAGCCCAAACAACATAGCAAGGCCCCTTCCCCACCACAATCTACAAAAAAAAAAGTTTTTTAATTAGCCAGACATGGTGACAAGCCTGTAGTCCCAGCTACTCGGGAGGCTGTGGCAGGCGGATCACTTGAGCCCAGGAGTTAGAGGCCACAGTGGGCTATGATCACGCCACTGCACCCCAGCCTAGGCAACAGCATGAGACCCTGTCTCTATAAAAAGGAAAAAATAAATAAATAAAATAAAGTTTAGTGATGAGATAAAAATCCCAATTTGTTTAAATTGGTATTTTGAAGTTATGGTGGTTCTGCATTTAAATGCAAGGAGGAAAACTAAAATGAAGATATTGCCCACATTTGAACATATTTGGCAATAATCTGAGAAAAACCTTAAGTTAGCTGAAGAAGACAGTCTTCCCAACAACAATCTCTTACTTCACAAAATTTCTACAACAAAAACAGGTGTTTTATCTAGCATTACCATCAAACATAGTTAACAGCACAGGCTACATCTCCTGGGCTGAAATACTGACTCCACAGTTCAGATTCCCATCTCTATCTCATCTCAATAAAATCACAATTTTCCCAGGTTATAAAAGCCTCTAATGCTCATCCTTGCTCCTCCAGACTGTACGCTTATTAGCAGGCTAGGTTCTAGAGCCAGCAGAAATATACTGAGGCTCCAACATGTGCTGTATAATATACTGGAAGAAAATATATATTACCAATTATGCTTCGAGGTCCCCAAGACCAACCTCAGGTCCTGTCATTTGCTAAGAAGATTCAAAAGATTCAATATATCGTTGTACTCATCTTTATGATTTAATATAGCAAAAAGATACTAAGCACAATCAGCAAAGCAGAAAGGCACAAAAAGTCCAGGGGAAATTATAAGCAAGCATCCAGGTGCTCCCGTTCAGTGGAGTTGCAGTAAGCACGCTTAATTCTCCCAGCAGTGAGCTGTGACAACACATGTAAAATAATGCCAACCAGGGAAGCTCATCAGAGACTCAGGGCCAAAGATTATTAGGGAGACTAGTCATGTAGGTACCCCTGCCTGCCACATATGCCAATTCCAGAATCCCAGAAGAAAAGCAGATATTCAACATAAACCACATTCATTATACAAACAACTTAGGTACAATGACAGACTCTTATCACTTAGGGTGGTGGGATCATCCCCAAGATCCCCCTCAGATGTTAGCCAAACACTGTGAGGCCTGCTTTGTTAACTCTTTTCTCCACACCAATGACTAATAGATCCTTCTGAGCATGAACCTTATCTAACTATTCCCTGCTAATCCCCAGCTCCTAAAAAAGTGCCAGTCACCCCAATCCAAGCTTTTTTTTCTGTTGCCTAGGCTGTAGTGCAATGGCATGATCTCAGTTCACTGTAAGCTCCGCATCCCGGTTTCAAGTGATTCTCCTGTCTCAGCTTCCCCAGTAGCTGGGATTATAGGCGTGCACCACCACGCCCAACTAATTTTTGTATTTTTAATAGACATGGGGTTTCACCAAGTTGGGCAGGCTGGTCTCAAACTCCTGACCTCAACTGATCCACCCACCTCGGCCTCCCAACATGCTGGGATTACAGATGTAAGCCACTGCTCCCAGCCTCCCAAAATTTTTTTAATGAAAAAATTCCTGGCTCCACTACTTTAAGTTCTGTGTTCCTGGATAATATTACCTACCTCAAAGGTTGTTTTGAGGATTAAATGAGTTAACATATGTAAAGTGTGAAGTATATCATCTCTTGTAAAAATAAAAAATAAAAAAACTGTAATTTGTGAGCATATATGTAACGTTATTATTTGCTTTTTTTTTTTTTTTTAACATTCTCCAGGTCACAATGGAGCTATCCTATCTCTAACTTCTAATCAATCTACCAATGTAAACATAGATTAGAACTGGTAATTGTTTCATGTCTACTGAGATCTCTAATTAGCTTGTAGACAACTATAACACAAAACTTTTCGTTTTTGTCTTTTTTGACAAAGGCTGGAGTGCAGTGGCGCAATCTCGGCTCACTGCAACCTCCGCCTCCAGGGTTCAAGCAATTCTCCTGCCTCAGCCTCCCGAGCAGATGGGACTACAGGCGCCCGCCACCGCACCTGGCTGATTTCAGAATTTTTAGTAGAGACAGGGTTTTGCCATGTTGGCCATGCTGGTCTCAAACTCCTGGCCTCAGATGATCCACCCGCCTCAGTCTCCCGAAGTGCTGAAATTACAGGTGTGAACCACTGCAGCTGGCATCCAAAACTTTTTTAACACACACAGTAGTATCTAACGTAGTACTTAATCTTTTTAGTGCCCAGAAAATATTGATTTATCAACAAAACTAAATGTCTGTAAAATTAACTCTGTTACAGTGGTAAGAATGTAAGGCAGTCAACTCTTCTGATAATAATTACAAAATGGCCTCCAAGTTTCTTTGATCTTCTTGCATTGAGAAAATTGAGCAACTGAACTAAAATGGCTTGATTCTAATCCTTGGAAAGACTATTAGCAGAAGAATTTGAAATAAGCAAAAGGGGCTGGGTGTGGTGGCTCACACCTGTAATTGCAGCACTTTGGGAGACTGAGGTGGGCAGATCACTTGAACCCAGGAGTTCAAAACTAGCCTGGGCAACATGATGAAACATAGTTTCTACAAAAAATACAAAAATTAACTAAGTGTGGTGGCACACATCTGTAGTCCCAGCTACTTGAGAGGCTGAGGTGGGAAGATTGCTTGAACGAGGCAGGCAGAGGTTGCAGTGAGCCTACATCGCACCTCTGCACTCCAGCCCAGCAACAGAGTGAGAACCTGTACCAAAAAAAAAAAAAATGCCAAAGCCTTGAGTTTATAAAGTACATAATTTCAAATATTCCACTCTGCCTTAAAGAGAGCATGGATTCAAGTCCGTTATAGGTTAATAAAGATGGAGAAAGATATATATACATATATATAGTACAACAACAATTTAGGAGATGCAAGTCTCCTTAACTAACGAAGTCAAGTACTGAAAGTGTTATGTTAAACAAACAAAAAAAAGACAAAGAAGAACTGTGAAGAACAAAAGGAGGGGAGACAACATGCTGCCCAAGTTTTAAACTGATGAGTCAGAGACCAATGGTTTCCATCCCAGCTCTGATACCACGGCTCTGCACAATCAGGAAAAACCTCAAGATCAGCAGAACTACAAGAACAGACCCATCAGACTGAAGCTTCACATTTTGAGGAAACTTTTAGATTGGCAAATTTCTTTAAGTGAATTATAATCAGACTTTTACTTATATAAATTTGTCCTATAAGCATCAACAGCATAATAAACACCAGTCCCCAAGGTGAACTTTACTTTTTAGTAAAAATTACTACACTTTAAAATGTAACAACTCTAAAATATCAAAGACTTAATGAAAAACATGAACTCTTCGATTAGCTCTTGCAATCAAATGGGCTCTACATGTTTATATTTTTTGAAAAGGTTATAAAGCTAAAAGACTCCCTTGAAAGCAAGGTATTCGACATAATTAGGTTGTGCCAATTATTTGCACATGGAAAGCACAAGTGGGACAGAGGCCACATTCCTACAGGAAGAGCAACTAACAAAAAACATCTACAGACACTAAGTGGTTGCGGCACCATCGGCCTTATTCCCCAGTCAGCATGCCAGTTTCATGGGTGAGAAGCAGCTATGACAGTGGGGCAGCCGTAGCAGTGGCGGTATGCGTGGCCTTGAAAGCAGTTCAGTAGTGGCTCCCTGACTTCCCCTCCTCCAGCCTTTCCAAGGACTTGGTAAGTACCTGATTCCTGAAAATAGCTACAGTGGATCTGTTTCCTGCTCTATACCCTGACTTATACATTGACATTGTGTGAATTCAGGTTCTCTTACCCTCTTCTTGGACCACTGTACAACATCTCCTAACTCAGGATTTGCCTGCAATCCTCACTATCCCAGTTCTTCCTCTGACCTGAGACTACCAAAACTGCTCATGCTTAAAGAAAGCTTATCTAGTAAGGGCCATATGGAAACTTCTTCTGCTCTTTCACACTGGTACATTTGTGTGTGCAGCTGTGTCCTTTAATTCCTTCTCTATCTGATGAAATCCCACTCCACCTTCAGAACATAGCTCAAATGAAGACTCCTTCTGTGACTGTCCCAACAGGGTCACTCCACATGCCACTCCCTTTCACAGGTGCACTCCTTTTCACATACCCTGCTGCCTGCCTGGGGCTCTGTGCTCATTCATTCACACATTCATTCATTCAAAAAATATTTGCTAAGTTACATTTACCTACCACATGTAATGAAAACTGGGGATACTACCCTAACCAAGATAAACAAGATCTGTTCTCTCTTGCAGCTATAATCCAACCGGGATATAGTATACCCCATAATCACCTAAATAATGTTTAATTATAATTGTGATAAGTGCAATAAAAGATTCAGGGTGTTGTCTTTTATCTATAAATGGAAACCTAATCTAATCTCAGAGGATCAAGGAGAATTATTTCCCTTGAAAAGACATTTAAGCAGGAATTGAAAGATGAGCAAAAGCTGAGCAGGCAAAAACTCGTTAGAAAGCTTCCCAGGCAGAAGAACAGCACGTGCGAAGGTCTTGAAACAGCATTCTAGCAACTGTAAAGACCACCAGTGGGCAAAAGTCAAGGTGCAAGGGGAACAACAGCCTAAAATAAGTTTAGAGGTAGTTATTTCTTACAACCATTATTACAAGTACTTAGCACATTATTTTAGAATTATTTACTTGGAAAAACAAAACCCACACTAAACAAACTCCTTTAGGTCTTACAAATTTTTTTAGCTCTCTTACCTAATACAGTATCTAACAGTGTGTCTTCAAGTCAAGATCTGCGGAATGAAGAAACGAATGTTTGATGTGAGCAAGGAGCTTACCCTCTCAGTATCATACAGGCTAAACAAAACAATCTCCAGAGTTAAAAAACCTTATGTTTCTGACAACCCAAAATTGAATGGGCAAGAGACTCACTTTCATACCAATTTAAATATGCTCAAAATCAAACCTAGTAAAAGATGCATCAATAGACGGATAAACTGTGGTCTGTCCATACAATGGAATATTATTCAGCCATAAAAGGAATGAGGTACCGACACATTACAAAATGAAAGAACTTTGAAAACATATTAAGTGAAAGTCAGAAACAAAAGTCCATATGTTGTATTACATGAAATATCCAGAACAGGCAAACCTATAGAGATAGAACATGCAATGGTGTCTGCCAGGGGCTAGGGAGAGCGGACAGTGGGAAGAAACGTCTCAATGTGAATTTTATCTGTATGCTTTTTTTTTTCCCCCCGGGATGGAGTCTTACTCTGTCAACCAAGCTGGAGTGCAGCAGTGCAATCTCTACTCACTGCAACCTCCGCCTCCCAGGTTCAAGCAATTCTCCTGCCTCAGTCTCCCAAGTAGGGATTACAGGCGCCTGCCGCCGCACCCAGCTAACATTTTTCATATTTTTAGTGGAGACAGGGTTTCACCATGTTGGCCAGGCTGATCTTGAATGCATTTCTGCATTTTTAAAATCTCAGAAATATACATTAACAAGCATGGGGTATGTCAGTGTGGTGCCTGCCAAGCCCAGTGATGTTTTCTAGGAGCCCTACCCACTAGTTCAGGCCACTCCTGATGTCCAGCACAAGATGCCCTGTTCTGAGCCTGTGAAAGAATACAGAAGTGGGAGAAAAAAAAAAAAAAATCAAAGCTAGGATTACCTGTAGACAACACTTTAAATACTGAAAACTAACCTTGAAGCTGGCAAGGCGTTCTCAGTCCTCACTGCTCCCTAAAGTGTCACCAACTAATAACCAACAAGAGCTGCTTTAAACTCCCACTGAGTCATGAATGCAGCTAGGAGAGAAGAGGAGTAGTTCCATCTGCCTGTTCTTAAATTCCCCAGTTGTTCAACGGATTTGGTAAGAGCAGCATCAAGAGCAGGAAACTGGTGCCTATACCATCCTTTTCTCCTTCCTTGCTTCTTAAATACTGTCAATCCAGGAAACACAAGCTGGTGATTCAGTAAGAAAATGTCAAAACCCAATTGACATACCTCTACCAACTATTATAAGGCAAGATAATACAGGGACCTCAAATCCTAAGCTTTAGTTTCGGTACATATTCCCAAAGATCAGTGGAAGAAGCTTCTTTAAAAGAAAGAAAATTAAGTTAACTGGGAAATAACTTTGAAATACAGTACATGAAAAGTTTGATGCAATTTACTAGACAGTGAAGAAAACATCAATACATACACAGAATGAAACTTCTTAGTAACCGAGCTGTAGAGTAAGATCCTTAACATATCTTTTAAAAGTACTACATTTATTATGTCATCCTAGCATATAGATCCAAAATCATGTAACAAGCCAAGAATTCTACTAAAAAAGCCTCCATAATGTACTTCAACCTTACCAAATACTCAAAAACTGCGAAAATATATTTACATCTATTGCTCTACCATGTCAAAATTTTCAGTTACAACTATGAAATCAAGTCTAATTAAGCCAACAAGTGGCCTTACCTGTGATTTTTTGCCTGAAAGATCAAGATAACACATTGAAATAATTTACAAGATCATTTTAATATTCTTCTAGATTTAGTAGCAACAACAACAACAAAAAATCCTTGTAAATTATACTGTGGAGTGCATGCCCTTCAAGCTGCACCCTTGTACTCTTGATACCATTCTCTTCTCTCCCACATCCCTCACTTCTCAAAACAAGTAAACCAACAAAAGGCCAGACAAAACCAAAATACAAAAGACATTCATTCAGTATATACCGTGGCAATACAAACATTGAGCAAAATGAATACTTCCTATTCTTCAGGTCCAAAGAAGTAAAACTTTTCATCCTAATTTAAGAAGTACATGATTCTCTTCTCCCCACTCCAAAAGAGTAAATGAAAAAAAAAAAAAAAGTTAACATGGTTAATAACGGCTTTTAAAAATCTGTATTATTTTAGAAAGCATTAGTGAAAATCTGATTTTATAAAGTACTTTTCTGGAAACAGAAATTTGAACAAAAATTAAATTATTTTTAACGATGTCTGTAGATGAAGGAAGGTTAATTCTGAAACTGTTACTATTCAATTTTTAATGAACAGATTTAATATTTACCAGCATCTCTACTTAATCATGTTATTACTCAAAATGACAAAATGTGTACTTTTTAACTTCAGCTTCTTTCTTCTTCTTGGCCTTTTAAAAGACCATTTTTCAGTGTTTTACTAGTGCAGTCCATGAAGAGCAAGCGACTGAGCCTCAATACAGTACAGAACTCCCAAATAGCCACACACAATCAAGTTACTAGGAAAACAAATATTACAAGAACCAGGCATGCACTATGTAAAAACTCATCACCTGAAAAGGTTACACAGGATAAATATAATTTTGACTCAATCAAGTTACTATATTGAAAAGTGCTTCATAAAAATAATCTAGTTACAGTATTCCCACTTGATTCTTCCAGTAATTCAGTACCTGTTATGACAGTGAAGAAACCTGCTGATGCTGTGTGGCTCAGTCTAGTCAAATATTACCAGTCTACTGAAATATGACTCATTTATATAGTATTGAGAAAGAACAGTAAAGCTTCAGGAAGAGTCTAAGTCAAATAACACAGAAATCTTAAAGGACATTCCCCAAAGAGACTGTCTCCTGCTTTGGAGAACTACCCTATTTCTCGCCCAATAACGAAATAAACCAATTAAAAATAGACGCAATCTTTTATTAACTACAGAAGACATTTCTTTTAAAAAAAAATTAGAAATGTTTCTGATGAGATTACTTGCAAGGCATTAAACATAAATCAGATCTCCAAACACAAAATATAGCAGCTAAAAATAGTATATCTATTTCAAAGGCTGAGGCAGAAGCCCTCCAACTGAACAAACTAAAATTAGGTCTTTTCTGTCTCTAGATCTTTAAAATGAACCTTCAACATTTATGAGGTACACAAATCAGTGTCCACACATTCTCCCAAACTAGCTGGTCAGAGAAAACCTAATTACTAAAATCTTCAGAAATATAAACCCACTGTCCTCCAAGAGATTCATGTAATGAAATTCCTCTTCATTCTGGCTAATAACCAGACTAAAAAACAATACTACTACTAATAAAGACCTTTCTCCAATTAATTTATTCCGTAAAACTCAAATCCACCGAAAAAGACCACCATACTCTTTTTCAAGAGGCAGAGACAAGAGCCTTGTACAAAAGCTGTCAGGTGGGGCAGGCAGGTAGGGCTCTGTCTGGGAGACCAAGAATCCGGACCGGAGAGGGAGGACGTGGTCACACCGGAGGGTAGAAGAGGGGATCGAGACCTAAGGGCGGCCCCACCCACAGAGATAGCTATGAGCAGAGCTAGGAGGGCAACTCTCTAACCCTAAGCTCTGCCCAGACCCGTGTCCGGTTCCGCGCTCCCAGCCCCGCTCCTACCCTCAGCCCTGTGGAGGGTCCGAGCATCGCTACTCCGGCACCTGCTCAACCCGGGGTCGGGGAGGAGGGGAGGCTGGGGCCACTGACAGGGCCTGCGAGCCTGACCTCGCCGCCGCCGCCTCTGGCGGACTTGAGGGTCGACAGGAGCCCCGCGCCCGCCCGCTCAGCCACCCGCCCTCCAGTCAGGGCAGGGGCCTCCCGGCAAGCCGAGGCATCCGCTAGGGCCCTGAACGCCGCAGCGGCGGGAAGGTCACCGGTCGCAAGAGGCCCCGACCGGGGCAGCGACGACGTCCGAGCTACCTTTGGCCTCGCAGTCGGCGCAGTACTTGTTGTCCTCTTCCCTCAGAAGCTTGGATAGGATGAGCTGGTGCTGCTCGTTCAGCTTCTGAGCCTTTTCCCGGCAGGAGCGCGTCGCCATCTCGGCAGTGGGGCGGGGAGCCCAGGGCAGCTACGGCGGCGGCGGACGCTGGCTGGAGCCGGGCAGAGTGAACGCACCTGGCGCCGCCGGGACCGCGGGCTGGCTTAGCCCAGGAAGCGGCGGCAGCAGCGGCAGCTGAAACAGGAGGAGGGGCGGCGGTGGTAGCGCCGACGTGTCCCGCCTCCTTGCCGGGCCGGCCGGCAAACACCACCCGAGCCGGCGAGGGGAGGAGGAGGGGGAGTGGGACGCGCCGAGGCTTCCGGGTGGCGCGGAGGAAGGGACCCGGGCGCCGGGCGCGCTGCGCATGCGCCGAACGTACGCGGCCCGGCCTGCCGGATCTTTCTGCAAAAAGGCCCAAGGTGATTCCTGAAAAGTAGCTGGCACTGCCTCATGCAGGTTTTCCTCCCTTTTGAGATGTGATGGTCCGCGAGGGCCTCGAGTAAAACTCGGTAATGGAAGACCTTTTACAAGGAGGCTACTTTGACTTGCCCATTTGCCTTTGCTCTTGCTGGCACAACATTGGAAATGCAGAAATACTAGCGACTGGGTGGGGTCATTTACTCATTCGAGGTTTATTCGCCCGCAGTTTAGAAGCTGGAGACACGGATGGAATAAAAGAGGAAAAACGGTCTCTTACATTTTAAGGACGAGAAATAATCTAGTAGTGACATGTATTAAGGGATAACATTTCATTGAGTGATTACTCTGTTACGAACTATTAGCTCATTTAACCCTTTCCCCAACCTTATGATATTGTTGTCCTCATTACACAGAGGAGGAAAGTGAGGCATAGAGGAATTAAGTAACCTGCCCAGATTACAGAACTACTAGTGGGGGAGTTGAGATTCAAATCCAAAGCAGTCTGATTCCAGAGTCTGAAACACCTGGCTGTAAGCCCTTCCATAAGGGAGAAAGTGTGACCAGGAACCCAAATACTCGACGGTGATACTTTAACAAGAAGCTGTGTAAATAGTGATCATTAATGCAAGAGAAAGAGAACTAAAGAAATGAAACACTTTTCATTGGAACCCAGACCCTAATCCAGGCTCATGAGGTTTCAACTCTGGGTGAGGCAGTTTCAATGATTTGGCATGTTGTATATTATGAGGAAGTTCTAATATGGGACTTATATAAGCCCAATACACAGTCC
Organism: Macaca mulatta; assembly: GCF_049350105.2. Lineage (NCBI taxonomy): Eukaryota > Metazoa > Chordata > Mammalia > Primates > Cercopithecidae > Macaca > Macaca mulatta. The sequence continues at coordinate 114,906,080 of NC_133409.1, forward strand.
TTGCTTGCGGTGAGGCAGATGCTAAGAAAGGCAATCAACAAGAGTCGGTCTTACGCTTTTTAGTAAGGCTAATCTCTAGCCGCTGGCCCTGCCTAAAAGTGACCCTCATTGCTACCTAGCCCTGTTCTTGGCACAGGGGCTCAAAAAAATGTTTGTGGAATTAAATTGAATGGATATGGCAATAAAGATGTTCAGTAATTAAACAAATTAGAGCTTAAACTGCATAGCTCTGACACATAGCAACTAGAGAGATATTGGTGAGTTCAAAAGAACAGAAAAAAACCTTATGTGGGAGGGAGAATTTATGAGCCTTGTCCTGAAGATATGCTTGATTTAGATGGAGACTGGGGAGGGAGACATTAAGAAAGAGCAACATGCACAAAAGCGTAAAGACCTCAAGTACCTTGGAAAACAGACTGGAACAAAAGGTACTACTTAGGACGGAGTGAAAGATAAGGCTGCATAAGTAAACTATGATTGGGTTATGGAAGACTTGGGAAGCCAGACAAAGTAATCTGGCCTTGATGCAATTCACAGTAGAAAACCTGTAGATTTTGGCCAGGCACAGTGGCTCACACCTGTAATCCCAGCACTTTGGGAAGCCAAGGTGGGTGGATCACCTGAGGTGGGGAGTTCGAGACCAGCCTGACCAACATGGAGAAACCCCATCTCTACTGATAATACAAAATTAGCCAGGTGTAGTGGCAAATGCCTGTTTAATTCCAGCTACTCAGGAGATTGAGGGAGGAGAATCGCTTGAACCCTGGAGGCAGAGGTTGCAGTGAGCCAAGATCACGTCATTGCACTCCAGCCTGGGCAACAAGAGTGAAACTCCGTCCCCCCTGCACCCCTGCCCCTGGAAAAAAAAAAAAAAAAAAAAAAAAAACCCTGTAGATTCTTCAAGTAGGATAATAGCATAATAAAAAGGATCTTTCGGGAAAGTTAGTCCTGCCATAACCAGTAAACAAACACCATTTTTTGAGTACCTGTCCTCCCTACAAAAATTCTGTGCAGCACTGTAAGGACTCAGAAAACAGAATACAGGTTTACCTCCAATAAACGACCTTCAGGATGGATTGAAGGGTCACAGTGATGTCCAATAGAAATACTTGCATGCCACACATATAACTTTAAATAATACAGTAGCCACATTTTAAAACAGAAAAAGAAACATAAAATACATTTTATGAATACATTTTATTTAACTCGATGTATCCAAAATATTTTTAAGATGTAATATAAAAAAAGGCATATTTTCCATTCTTGTTTTCATATTGTCTTCAAAATGCTGTATAACACAGCTCGTTTCATTTTTGAGTAGCTGAATTTATTTCTTAATAAAGAAATTATCAAAAAATTGAAGCTAAGAGTTGGAGACCCTGCTGGTCCATGGGGTCTCACTATGTGGGCCAGCATGGTCTTGAACTCCTAGCCTCAAGTTATCCTCCCACCTTGGCCTCCCAAAGTGCTGGGATTACAGGCACGAGCCACTGCGCCCAGCCTGGAGTAGCTGAATTTCAAATGTTCAGCAGCCGCATGTGACTAGTGGATACATTATTGAATAGTGTTGTTCTCGATGGTCAGCTTAGAGGCTATTAAAATCTAAATTTGAGTTGATTGTATTTTAAGGCTATAGTAGGAAGAAAGAGACATGTTCCCCAAAACATCTTGGGAAGAAAACAACATTGCATTTATTCACCAATATTTATTAAACCACTTCTATCTAGTACACTAATTATCAGAAGCTTACAGTCTACTATGAGATAAAAATATGTAAATAGAAAAGGACTACATTGAAAAGTCTATAGCAAATATAAAGTGTTCTAGGAGCAAAAGGAACAGAACATGCAGTAGCCTGGGAAAATCTGGGAAAGTTTCACGGAGGAGGTGATGCTTAAACTTGGCTTTTAACAGATGGGGGAATTTTTCAAGTGAATGGGGGTGGAGCGGAGAGAAAGGAATTGCTTTAAAAAACACGTATGGACTTCTGAAAGTTCAGGGTTATATGAAGTAGTGAGGATGTGAGGCCCAAGAAACCTAGAATGTGTTTGGAGAATGTGAAGGTAGGAAAGGAAACAAGATGGAGAGGTAGATTGACACCAGAGGGTTAAGAGCTTTGTAGCAAAGCAACAGAGTTTGAACCTTATGGGTTTATAGAACCAATAGAAGCTTTTACATGAAAAAATGACTTCATAAGCTTTCTTCTCAGTAACTCTCCATACAGCGGTAGTATGGAGAACATGGTGGGGAAAAACTTATCAAGGGAACAGATTACAAGACTGTCTCAATAATAGTCCAAAGAAGATATGATGAAGGCCTATTTTAAGCAAGTTGCATAGGGTTTGGGAGAGACAGAATCAAATGATGCTTTAAAATTAGAAGCAGCAAGATTTGGCAGCTGACTGTATGTGGAGGGTAAGAGAAGGAAGGTGAGAATAACATCAGGCTTTCTAAGTTGGGAGACAGGTAAATGGTGATGCCATTAACGCAGATCAAGAACAGAAGGAGTAGGCCTCTCAGTCCAGCAGTGACAGGGCTGAGCCAGCAGCACTAATCCTCCCAGTTCTCCATGTGCTCAGCTTCCTGCTCTGCAACCATGACACAACAGGCCATCTCTTTTGCCAAGGACCGTCTGGCTGGTGGCATTGCTGCTGCCATCACCAAGATAATTGTGGCCCTGATTGAGCAGGTGAAGCTGCTGTAGCAGATGCAAGGCGCCAGGAAGCAGATGACAGTTGACAGCAGTGCACAGGAATTGTGGACTACTTCCTTAAGCAAGCCCTCAACGTCAAGGATAAGCAGACACAGCTATTCCTGGGAGTATGGATGAACACATGCAGTTCTAGAGCTGTTTTGCCCACAATCCGGCCTCCAACAAGGCGGCCAGAGCCACCTGTCTCTGTTTTGTGTACTCGGTGAATTTTGCCAGAATCCATCTGGTGGTCAATGTTGGGAAATCGTACGCAGAGCTGGGATTCAAGTTCAAATACCTGGGAGACTGTCTGGTGAAGATAAGTAAGCCTGATGAGATCTGGGGACTGTACCAGGGCTTTAGCATCTCTGTGCAGGGCATCATCCTTTTCTGGGCTGCCTGAAGGCCTGAGGCATGCTCCCTGACCCCAAGACTACCACATCATGGTAAGCCAGATGATTGCCCAGACTGTGGTGGTGTGGCCAACATGGCCTTCTACACCTTGGGTCCTGTGCAGACACAAAGGAGCCAACATACTGCACATGGGAACCCTCAATTGCTGAAGGAAGATTTTTAAAGAGGAAAGGGGAAAGCCTTCTTCAAGAGTGCATGGTCTAATGTTGTCAGAGATCTGGGAGGAGCTTTTAGGCCAGTCCTGTATGTGGAATTAAAGAAGAGTACGTGTGTTTCCTCACTAGAAATGGAAACCAAGAGAATCATGTAGCGTACTTAACTGTTATGGACCACTGACCTTTAAGAAATTTCATTGTCTTTGTCCTGGCCATAGTACATCTGTAAAGGAGTAGAGAAGGCTTTAGAAAAGGGGTTCACCATGATCATATTCAACCATTGGCACCCTGAATCCATGCATCTATTACCGGCAGTAATTATGACATCACCATGGGTCCACAAACAAGGCAGCTCCTTCAAACAGACTTGCAGTCCAGGCACTTGTAGAATCCAAATTGTGTTTAAATATTTATTTTGTATGTATGTATGTATGTATGTATGTATGTATGTATGTATCTTTGAGACAGAGTTTCACTCTTGTTGCCCACGCTGGAGTACAATGGCATGATCTTGGCTTACTACCACCTCTGCCTCCCAGGTTCAAGCAATTCTTCTGCCTTAGCCTTCCTAGTAGCTGGAATTACAGGCACCTGCCAACACGCCCAGCTAATTTTTTGTATTTTTAGTAGAGACGGGGTTTCATTATGTTGACCAGGCAGGTCTCGAACTCCTGACCTCATGCAATCCACCCGCCTCAGCCTCCCAAAGTGCTGGGATTACAGATGTGAGCCATTATGCACGGTAAATATTTATTTTTTGAAAAATCGTGTCTCCCATTGTATTTGAGCACTATCTCCTCTTTTGCATGGCCAAATATTTGCAATCATGTTGTATATTGGGCATTCTTCTGCAAAACAGTAAAAAGAGGACACTGAAAAAGCAAGAAAGAATAAAAGAGATAGTCCAGATTTGGGGTCAGGGGAGAAGCAGCATTTGCTTGGGGACATGTTAAGTTTAAGATGTGCCTAGGACATCCAGCTTCATGTGTCTAATGAGACATTGTATATTGACTTATAGAACTCTGGAGAGACGTTACTGCTGGTAAAAGTTATTTGGGAATTATTTGAATTTAAAGGATCATAGAAGCTATAAAAATGGATGACATTCCCCCAGAGAAAGCATGTAGACAAATGAGAGAAGAGACCCAAAGACAAAATTCTGGGGATTGCCTATTAAATGAGGAGTGGAGAGAGAAAGGTGAACCATTGAAAAGAGCAGAGAACCAGAAGCCAGGGAAGGAAAGATTTCCAAGAAGTAAGGGTGAACACCAACCAATGCTAACTATTCCAGAAAAGTCAATTATTTCCATTTTAGACAGTACATACAGCATGTGGTCATGGGTCTGCACAGTTCATTGTTTTCTTTCATAGCCCAACAACAAGAGAAGATAAATCATCTGATGGGGCTTCCAGAGCCTGTGATTGTCTGGAGGGTTCCATGAAATATTGAGGGAGGGATGGGGATGGTTAGAAGGGAAAAAGAAAAAAGGTACAAGGATAGGAAGCAGTACTAGAGTAAACTATTGAGTGTAAAGTAAGGAAAGTGTCCAAAGTGTGAGAAGTGAAGTAGGAGCAACCAGTGATTATAGGTTTCTTTGAGGCCAGAGGTAATGTGGTGTGGTTAGGGAAAGGATGCTGACAGCTAAATGAAGAGAAGTGCCTAGTGACACCTCTCAGAGGGGTGTAGTAACTTGTCCTGATGAAGTCCTGGATGTCGAGGTATCTATGGATGCTTGCTGGATGGGGAATAAAGTTGAAGGTCTGTTTTTGCAGATTCTTAGAGAGGTTAGGTCACTTTGACTCTAATTATTTGCTTCTGGTCAGAGGAAAAGATGAGAAACAGGTTTAGGGAGTCTGACTACAATGGAACCAGGATTTAACAGAAGATATAAGTAAAGAGGGAAAGTGATGGAGTAGGAAAAAGAAGGAAAAAATTTAGGTCAGGTGAAATGGACAAGAATGAGCCAAATACGTGGGTGTAGGTAGAATATCTGATAAGAGCAGTAGGTATAGACAGCTGGGAGGATGAGGGTAATAGTAATAAGAACCAGTGTTTTTCAATCTCCCACTGTGGAATAATGAAATCAATTTTATTATACTATTTTTCACATCAGGAAACATCAGCCAGGATGCGGTATTTCATTTTGAGATAACAAATAATTTCAAAATCATAATGGCTTCAGACAATAGAATTTTCTTCTTGGTCATGCTACTTGAGCATTGGGCTGGTAGGGATTCTACCCTATGTTGTCGTCACTCTGGTACCAGATAAAGTCTCTATCACTTCTCAGGGTAAAGGCAAGAAGGTGACTCTTAAAGGCCTCTCCCCAGGAATAATACATATCCACTTCCACTTTTAAGCCATTGGCCAAAGCAAACGCATGAACCCTCCTAATATCAAGTGAACCTGAAGTACAATCCTTCCATTTACCTAGAAGGAGAAACCAAAATATCACTGAACAGCACAGAAACTGTGGCCCAGAGATGTTAAGTACTTGGTTTAAAGTTATTGATATCTTGGTTATCAACCAAGTATCTTGGTTGAAAGCCTAGATATTAAGTAGCAAAACTGGCTTTCAAGATTATGTCTTGTTGGCACTGAGGCCCTGGTTTTTTATAAGCTATGCTATCCTTTGGGATGGAAAACAGAGTAGAACAAGTTAGACCAATCAATATCAAGATAACAAGAGTTAAAGAGAGAACAAAAGTGTATTGAGTCAAGAGGAACACACATGTATTGAGGAAAGAGGAACAGTTATTATGGAACTAGATAAACATATACACACTCACAAAAAGAGGAAACCCAGGAAAGACCCTAGATTTTTGTTTGTTTTGCCTTTAAAAGTTACATCAGGCGGCCGGGTGCAGTAGCTCTCGCCTGTAATGCCAGCACTTTAGAAGGCCAAGGCGGGTGGATCATGAGGTCAAGAGATCAAGACCATCCTGGCCAACACGGTGAAACCCCATCTCTACTAAAAATACAAAAATTAGCTGGGCATGGTGGCGGGTGCCAGTAATCCCAGCTACTCAGGAGACTGAGGCAGGAGAATCACTTGAACCCAGGAGGTGGAGATTACAGCGAGCCAAGATCGCACTACTGCACTCCAGCCTGGCAACAGAGCGAGACTCCGTCTTAAAAAAATATATATCAGGTAACCTTAGTGTGTTTGTGCTTCCTAAAACTTCAGCCCAACTGGTGCACTCTTTTAATTTATGGTCAGATACCAAGGAACTCTCCTCAGTGTGGGGAGAGTGAGGTCTCTGTTGAAAATTTGCAACTTCCACACAATTCTTCCCCATCTTCCTTCAGAAGCAAGTTATTTCCAAATGTACATTATTAAGCAAGTACCTATTATATAAGAATACACAATCTCCCATTACCAGGAAAATATACTTTCCAAAATCCCAATTTCTCAACTTTTTACCCTCTAGTACAGAGACATTGAAATTTTTTGAGTGGTCATATGGGCAACCAGTATCCCCAGTCACAAAAAAAAAAAAAAAAAAAAAAAAAAATCCTGATACAAGGAGTTAGAAGAACATATTCAACCCCTGCAGTCCTGCGGGGGAGACAGGAAAACCAACTTACACATGTATTTGAAGGCAGATGCCTGATGGGACCATTAGAGGGGTATCTAGGCCTCAAGTTTGGCTATGGGAACTCTAACCATTCTTTGAAGCATTTTGTTGAAGCAGAACTAAACAACTCAGAAAATTTTCCTGAACCTGCCCTTCTTGTTTTTTTTTTTTTTTTTTGAGATGGAGTCTTGCTCTGTCACCCAGGCTGGAGTGCAGTGGTGCAATCTCGGCTCACTGCAACCTCCGCCTCCCGGGTTCACGCCATTCTCCTGCCTCAGCCTCCTGAGTAGCTGGGACTACAGGTGCTCACCACCACACTGGCTAATATTTTTTTTTTTTTTTTTTTTGTATTTTTAGTAGAGATGGGGTTTCACTATGTCAGCCAGGATGGTCTCAATCTCCTGACCTCATGATCCGCCTGCCTCAGCCTCCCAAAGTGCTGGGACCCCACCAGTCGTTTGTTTGTTTGTTTTTTGAAACGTAGTTTCACCCTTGTCGCCCAGGATGGAGTGCAGTGACATAATCTTGGCTCACTGCAATCTCTACTTCCCGGGTTCAAGCAATTGTCCTGCCTCAGCCTTCCAGTAGCTGGGATTACAGGTGCGCACCACCATACCCGGATAGTTTCTATATTTTTTAGTAGAGATGGGGTTTCACCAAGTTGGCCATGCTGTTCTCAAACTCCTGACCTCAGGTGATTCACCCGCCTTGGCCTCCCAAAGTGCTGGGAAGATAGGCATGAGCCATCACAGTTGGCCCCCACCAGTCTTTTGACAGGAAGGTTGATGGCTCTCCCGATTCATCTAGTCATCCATTCAACAATATATTTTTGGCCATGCACGGTGGCTCACGCCTGTAATCCCAGCACTTTGGGAGGCTGAAGTGGGTGGATCACAAGGTCAGGAGATTGAGACCATCCTGGCTAACACGGTGAAACCCCATCTCTATGAAAAAAATAAAAAATAAATTAGCCAGGCATGGTGGCAGGCACCTGTAGTCCCACCTACTTGGGAGGCTGAAGCAGGAGAATGCTGTGAACCCGGGAGGCAGAGCTTGCAGTGAGCCGAGATTGCACCACTGCACTCCAGCCTGGGCAACAGAGCGAGACTCTGTCTCAAAACCCAACAACAACAACAATATATCTTTTAGTTATTTCTATGTTTCAAGCACTGTGATAGGTACTAGGGATAAAATTTAGTAAATAAAACAGTCATGCCGGGCGCGGTGGCTCACGCCTGTAATCCCAGCACTTTGGGAGGCCGAGGCGGGCGGATCACAAGGTCAGGAGATCGAGACCACGGTGAAACCCCGTTTCTACTAAAAATACAAAAAATTAGCCGGGCGCGGTGGCGGGCGCCTGTAGTCCCAGCTACTCAGGAGGCTGAGGCAGGAGAATGGCGTGAACCCGGGAGGCGGAGCTTGCAGTGAGCCGAGATTGCGCCACTGCACTCCAGCCTGGGCGACAGAGCGAGACTCTGTCTCAAAAAAAAAAAAATTAAAAAAAAATAAAATAAAATAAAACAGTCATAGCCTGATCCCTCACTCCTAGTTTATTGTCCATATTTTATAGTGAGGATCAGCTTCCCTCACTGTCACCTTAGAGATCTCCAGAGCCTATACCACTAATGCACATGGCAAGCCCTTAATAAACATTTGCTGAATGAATGAGCAAATGAAGTTCAATATAGGTGCTCACATGTGAAAACATTTAATTTCGATAAGCAGATTGAAGAAACAACTTTTTAAGCATTTTTTTTTTTTTAATTAGAAATAGGGTCTTGCTCTGTCACTCAGGATGGAGTGCAGGGGTACCATCACAACTCACTGCAGCCTCTAACTCCTGGACTCAAGGAATCCTCCTGCCTCAGCCTCCTGAGTAGCTAGGCTATAGGCACATACCACCACACTCAGCTAATTAAAAAAAATTTTTTTGTGGAGATGGGGTCTCACTATGTTGCCCAGGCTTGTCTCAAACTCTTGGTTTCAAGGGATCCTCCCACCTTGACTTCCTAAAGTGCTGGGATTACAGATGTAAGCCACTGAGACTTAAGTGACTTTTTTTTTAAAAAGGAACCCTAATGCACAAAAATCCTGTTTATGTCACTCCCAGTTCACTTCCAATCCTGGTCAAGTTATATTTTATTTCATGTTTTTGGCTTTTTCTCACTGAAGTTTAGATTTCACAGAGTTTCTGCATCTCAATTTTGAAAGATAAATTTGAAGTAATCAGAAATAACACTGTCAACTTCAAGATCTAAAACAGTAACAACAAAACTGATCTGGGATGAAATTTAATCAGGTAGATTTAGCTTTCACAAATCTGACCTTGGCAGTAATTTAACTTAAGCCTGGTTATTTGAGGGAAGATGCAAAGATAAGTGAATAAGCAATTTCATCCTACTTAAGACAAAAGACATGAACACAAGTTGAAAGATATATGTTCTGCCTTTTTAAGGGTATAATAAGCATCGATTGTTTTTGTCTGCCCAGAGTCCCTCCTCCATTCTTCTAGCAGCACTGCCCCAATTTTACTTTGGGGAACAATCCCCCTTCTCTATTGAATGCAGTTTTGAAGGAATGACTGTCAACCAAGGTCTCTGTACTAGGCATGTAACCAAATTAGGCCATACAATGATTAAATTAGGCCATTCAGATACTTTCCTCTTGCAAGTTGAGCTTGAGGGGATTAACCCAAAGACAGAAACAGCTGGAGATCATTCATCCCTGTAGCGTCAGTTCGTTTATTTCATCCTGCTCTCTTGATCTTCACAGCTACTCTAGCTCCTGTTTTTTCTGAAGACTAACTTTTTAGCTTTCCTTCAGATTCTTTGACTACCACCCATAAGTCATCCAATGCATTCCTCTTTTGCTTGTTAAATTTTAAAAGTCATAGAACAGATTTATATAGAGCACCAACATTATTGATAGTGCGCCATGCACCATTTGATGAAAGTAGAGGGAAATGTGCTATGGTCTGAATGCTTGTGTCCTCCCAAATTTTCATGTTGGAACATAACCCCCAATCTGATAGTATTAAGATGTGGGGCCTTTGAAGGTGATTAAGTCATCTGGACAGAGTCCTAATTAATGGTATTAGTGCCCTTCTAAAAGAGGCCCAACGCTGGGCGAAGTGACTCACTCCTATAATCCCAGCACTTTGGGAGGCTCAGGTGGGTGGATCACCCGAGGTCAGGAGTTCAAGACCAGCCTGGCCAAAATGGTGAAACCCTGTCTCTACTAAAAATACAAACATTAGCTGGGCATGGTGGTGAGCACCTGTAATCCCAGCTACTTGGGAGGCTGAGGCAGGAGAATCACTTGAACCAAGGAAGTGGAGGTTGCAGTGAGCTGAGATCACACCATTGCACTCCAGCCTAGGCAATGAGAGTGAGACTCTGTCTCAAAAAATAATAATAATAAATATAAAAATAAAAGAGGCCCAAGGGAGCTTGTTGGCCCCTTCCACCAGCTGAGGATGCAACAAGAAGGCCTCATCTATGAACCAGGGAATGGGTCCTCACTAGATGCCAAGTCTGTGGGTGCTTTGATCTTGGTCTTCCCAGCCTCTAGAACTGTGAGCAGTAAATTTTTGCTCTTTATAGGCCACCGAGTCTAAGGTAGTTTATTATAGACGCTCCAATGGATTAAGACAGCATGCTCTTTAAAAAGTTACCTTCTTTTTCTAGTCTCTAAAGGAACTCTTTCCCTTTCTTCTAGGCCTTTAAGATTTGGTAACTTTGCTGGAATGAAACATTTTACACATGAAATTTTCCACCATTTTCACTCTTGACCTTCTTACCAAAATAGTGTATATCATCTCAGTAATTCCAAACTAAAAGTAAGATCATTTTAGGAGAAAGAGGGAAAGGAAATAGGCATAGGTTTATTTTAAATTGTTTAAAAATATTGTGTATTCGTTGCCACCTTAGGATAGGAAGAGATTTTTTTTAGAACACAAGATGCACTGACCATAAAAGAAAAACTTGAAATCAGACTTTATTAAAATTTAAAATTTCTGCTCTTCAAAAGACACCATTGAGAAAAAGGCAGGCTACAGATTTGGAGAAAATATTTGTAATGTGTGATAAATACAAAGGACTTATTTAGAGAATATATAAGGAGCACCTGCAAGTCAATAATGAAAAGACAATCCATTAAAATGGCAAAAGACTTAAAGAGATAGCTCAAAAAGATACATGAAGAACCAGTAAGCTCCTGAGACATCATTAGTAATTAGGGAATTGTACAATTAAAAACGATAATGAAACGCCATTTTATACCTACTAGAATGACTCAAATAAAATGACTGACAATATCAAATAGTAAGTAGGTAGTGAGGCAACTAGTATTCTCATTGCTGTTGGGAGCATAAAATGCTATAACCACTTGGTCAGTTAAAGTTAAACATATACTTCTCCTGTGACCTAGCAATTCCACTCCAAGAAATGAAAAAATTATATTCATAAAAAGACTTACGTAAGAATGTTCACAATAGCTTTAGTCACAGTAGTCAAAACCTGGAAACAAATGTTCATAAACAAGAGAATGGATAAACAAATAATGATTTATTTATGCAATGAAATATTACTCACCAATTAAAAAGACAAACTAGGCTGGGTGCAGTGGCTCACGCCTGTAATCCCAACACTTTGGGAGGCTGAGGCAGGCAGATGACCTGAAGTCAGGAGTTCAAGACCAGCCCAACCAATGTGGAGAAACCCTTTCTCTACTAAAAATACAAAATTAGCTGGGCGTGGTGGTGTATGCCTATAATTCCAGCTACCTGGGAGACTGAGGTGGGAGAATTGCTTGAACCCGGGAGGCAGAGGCTGCAGTGAGCTGAGATGGCGTCATTGCACTCCAGCCTGGGCAACAAGAGCAAAACTCTGTCTCAAAAAAAGACAAACTACCGGTACACAAAACAACATAGGTGAATCTCAAAATTACTATGGGGAGTAAAACAGCCCTACAGAAAAGGGTACATACCATATGATTCCATTTATATGATGTTCTAGAACAAACAAAACTAATATATGGCCATAGAAATCATACCCATAATTGTCCAGGAGGGAGAGGGATAGGGAGCGACTAGAAAGTTGTATGAGAGGAACTTTCTGGGGTGATGTGTTTTATGTCTTAATGGGGTTGATGATTTACACAGGTTTATATAATCATAAATATCATCGAACTGCATCCCTAACATTTATGCATTTTATTGTACATAAATTATACCTCAATAGAAAGAATATTGAAAAAAGATATTGGGGGACATTGTATCATACAGGTCCATTAGAAAATGGAGCATAATTTGGCTTCGGTTTTTCCTGTTATTCTTGATTCTGTGCTGAGCATTTCCCTTATCCTTCTTTGAAAGTCTACTCTTGGCTCTTCTGTGTGATCTCTAATGCATGCCAACTCTCCTTCTCTCAGCCTCTTAAAAGTCACTCCTGTTCATTTTGTTCCCTCTTTGCCAGTGTTGAGTCCTCAGCCCCTTGCTTTTCTTTCCTAAAGCACATGTGCTGTATTCAGGAACTGTGCATTTTCATAGCTTCCATCATCACTTCTACTCTCAGGAACTAGCATATAGGGCCAGGAGCGGTGGCTCATGCCTGTAAGCCCAGCACTTCGGGAGGCCGAGGTAGTTGGATCACCTGAGGTCAAGAGTTCAAGACCATCCTGGCCAACATGGTAAAACCTCGTCTCTGCTGAAAATACACAAATTCACTGGGCGTGGTGGCGGGCGCCGGTAATCCCAGCTGATCAGGAGGCTAAGGCAGGAGAATCACTTGAACCTAGGAGGCGGAGGTTGCAGTGAGCCAAGATCACACCATTGCATTCCAGCCTGGGCAACAGAGCAAAAACTCTGTCACCAAAAAAAAAAAAAAAAAAAGGAACTAGCATACGGGGTCTACCCTTGCACATGACCAAAGCTACAGCCTTTGATAGCCTTGACTGCCACTCTCCCAGAGGCTCAGAGAATAGTTCCCAGGGTCTCCTTTCCGTCACCCTCTTCAAACCTTCCATCTCTGCTGAAGTCATATTTTCCATTCAGTGAGCTGCCCCCTAGATTCAACGTCTCTGTCTTGATGCTTTGCACTAGCAGCTCCTCTGACTGTCTACCTAGTTTATTTGATGCCAAATCCACATTTTCCTTCTCTCCATGGTATTGCTTCTCAGGCTATCTCCCTTGTTCCTCCCAGTGCATGTTGAGGGCAAGCTACGCCTCTCTCCTTACCCAACTAAGATGTAGCTGCCATGGTAAGCCTCTTGGAGAAGGACACACTCCATGGACTTCAAACCTCTCACATCAGGCAGGTGCCTGTAATCCCAGCTACTCAGGAGGCTGAGGCAGGAGAATCTCTTGACCCTGGGAGGCGGGAGGATGCAGTGAGCTGAGATCACACCACTGCACTCCAGCCTGGGTGACAGAGTAAGACTAAGTCTCAAAAACAAACAAACAAAAAAAAAAACCTCTCATATCAGCCTCCTACTGCTGCTCCATTTCTACAATGAATGTCTAGCTTGCTTTAGAAGTCAATCTCTGGCCGGGCACGGTGGCTCAAGCCTGTAATCCCAGCACTTTGGGAGGCCGAGACGGGCAGATCACGAGGTCAGGAGATCGAGACCATCCTGGCTAACACGGTGAAACCCCGTCTCCACTAAAAAATACGAAAAACTAGCCGGGCGATGCGGCAGGCGCCTGTAGTCCCAGCTACTCAGGAGGCTGAGGCAGGAGAATGGCGTGAACCCAGGAGGCAGAGCTTGCAGTGAGCTGAGATCCGGCCACTGCACTCCAGCCTGGGCGGCAGAGGGAGACTCTGTCTCAGAAAAAAAAAAAAAAAAAAGACTTGTATTGATACTGTGACCACAAAGAGCTGCATGGTACAAGGCCAGGCTGGAGAGGTAAGCAGGGATGAAACCATACAGGGCTTTGCAGTAGTCATAAAAGCCCACCACTCAGCTCTTCTGCCCACAGGGGGGCACAGGCAACTGACAGTCTGAGCCGTTGCTCTCCTGAATCCGCCACCGTGTTCACACCAAGGCCATGCTTCCCCTGGGCTGCTCCCAGCCAATAATGAGCATGTGCACTGGTAGGCAGGGTGAGGGAAGGCAACTAATATAAGACAAGAGACTCCTTTAACAGGGAATGTTGCCTCAAAGGCCCCTGTTGGCCTGGTTAATACTTTCTCAGAGCTTTGCTGCCTCTTCCTACCCAATCTGAGCCTCTTCCTACCCAAATCCTCTTTCCTGCCCCCTCTCTTCCACAGGTGTTAGACCTGCATCACAGTCTGAAAGTTCTTCTGCATTCTCCCTCTCCTATTTATATAGACATCCCCCCTAATAAACATCTTTCAGGTCTAATCCCATCTTAGCGTCTGCTTCTTGGAGAACTTGAATTAACACAGCTTTGTTAAATAAGATAAATTACAATTATGGAATTATCTTTATACCAAGAGTGATAGGAAGCTATTGGAGTATTACGAACTCTGACTGACATGATCAGATTTATGTTTTGAGGGGAAAAAAAAAAAACCTTCTTGGCAGCAGTATAGGGAAAAGATTGGATGTGGGCAAAAGCAGATGTAGGGAGACAAGTTAAGTACATTTGGCAGTGGTCTAGAAGAGATGACGATAGTTGGATTAGGATGGTGGCTTTATTTATTTATTTATTTAGAGATGGAGTTTCACTCTGTTGCCCAGGCTGGAGTGCAGTGGCATGATCTCGGCTCACTGCAGCCTCTGCCTCCCAGGTTCAAGTGATTCTCCTGCCTCAGCCTCCCAAGTAGCTGGGATTACAGGCATGTGACATCACTCTCAGTTAATTTTTGTATTTTAGTAGAGATGGGGTTTCACCATGTTGACCAGGCTGGTCTTGAACTCCTGATCTCAGGTGATCTGCCCACCTTGGCCTCCCAAAGTGCTGGAATTACAGGTATGAGCCACTTCACCCAGCCAGGATGGTAGTGATAGAGATAGTAAGAAGTGGGTGAATTTGAGAAATGTTAACAAGATAAGATCAACAAGACTTGGTAATGGACAATAGAGGCAGTAAGGGAGAAGGAGGTATCAAGACTGATTCTGAAGTTTCTGCCTGTGCAGCTTAGGTGGGTGGTGCCATTCACTGAGCAGGGCAACACCCAGAGGTATATTCTAGGGTGATCATAAGTCTGAAGTGCCTTTGAAATATACAAATAGGGCCCGACACAGTGGCTCAAGCCTGTAATCTCAGCACTTTGGGAGGCCAAGGCAGGTGTATTGCTTGAGTCCAGGAGTTCGAGACCAGCCTGGCCAACATGGCAAAACCCCATCTCTACTAAAAACGCAAAAAATTAGCTGGGCATGGTGGCATGCACCTATAGTCCCAGCTACTCGGGAGGCTGAGGTAGGAGAGTCACCTGAGCCCAGGAAGTTGAGGCTGCAGTGAGCCAAGATAGCATCACTGCACTCTAGCGTGGGCAACTGAAGTGAGACTCTGTCTTAAAAAAAAAAAAAGAAAACTGTCAGGCAAACAGTTGGATATCTGAGTCTGGAGCTCAGAGAAGAGGTCTGGGCTGGAAGTATAAATTAGTAATTGAAAGTATAAACATGACCAGGCGTGGTGGCTCATGCCTATAATCCCAGCACTTTGGGAGGCCAAGGCGGGCAGATCACCTGAGATCAGGGCTTCGAGACCAGCCTGGCCAACATGGTGAACCCATCTCTACTAAAAATACAAAAATTAGCTGGGCATAGTGATATGCGCTTGTAATCCCAGCTACTCAGGAGGGTGAGGCAGGAGAATCACTTGAGGCGGAGGTTGCAGTGAGCTGAGATCACACCATTGCACTCCAGCCTGGGGGACAAGAGCAAGACTTCGTCTAAAAAAAAAAAAAAGAAAGTATAAACATGGTAATCTATACATATATTTTTTGAGATGGAGTCTCACTCTGTTACCAGGCCAGGCTCGAGTGCAATGGCACGATCTTGGCTCACTGCAACCTCCGCCTCCCGGGTTCAAGTGATTTTCCTGCCTCACCCTCCTGAGTAGCTGGGACTACAGGCACGTGCCACCACACCTGGCTAATTTTTGTATTTTTAGTAGAGACAGGGTTTCGCTATGTTGTCTAGGATGGTCTCGATCTTTTGACCTCGTGATCTGCCCTCCTCGGCCTCCCAAACTGCTGGGATTACAGGCGTGAGCTACAGCACCCGGCCTAAACATGGTAATATATTATCACACTAAAGAAGCTACGGAAGTAGAATAAATCACATGAGGAGGAATAACTGAGTAAAAACAGAAGATGGCCTTGGATTGAGCCTTGAGGAACATCAATGTTTATTAAGTATTGATATAAGCCAAGCATGATGAACCTGCACAGGTGTCTGAAAAGGAGCTCCCCAGAGAGACAGGTGAAAATCTTTCATCTTAAAATTTGTATCATGTATTTACTGTTATATAACAAACCACTTAGTAGCTTAAAACAACAACTTAGGCCAGGCTCAGGAGGCAAGCAGAGATCAAACTTAGTAGCTTAAAACAGTGATCATTTTACTGCTCACAATTCCACAGGTCAACAATTATGGCTAGTCTCAGCTAGATAGCTCTTCTGTTGTCTCACCTGAAGTCACTTATGCGATTGTAATTTTCTGGTGACTCAACTGGGGCTGGCTGGTTCCTGATGGCCTCCTAAGTCTCATGCCCGCGCCTGGATAATTGGAATGACTGGCACAGCCAGGCCCCTCTCTTCATTTTGTTTTCTCTCTCCCAGAGGAGACTAGCCTAAGCTTGCTCACACAGCAAAAGCACTATTACAAAAGACAAGGCCAGGTTCAGTAGCTCACGCCTGTAACCCCAGTACTTTGGGAGGCATAGGCGGGCAGATCACCTGAGGTCGGGGATTGGAGACCAGCCTGACCAACATGGAGAAACCCCACCTCCACTAAAAATACAAAATTAGCCAGGCGTGGTGGCACATGCCTGTAATCCTAGCAACTTGGGAGGCTGAGGCAGGAGAATCATTTGAACCTGGGAGGCAGAGGTTGCAGTGAGCTGAGATCTTGCCTCCATTGCACTCCAGCCTGGGCAACAAGAGCGAAACTCCAACTTAAAAAACAAAACAAAACAAAACAAACCCAATGCACTAATAGGGTTGATATCCTATTGACCAAATAGGCTGATATCCTATTGACCAAAGCAAGTCACATGTCCAAACTCAGAGTAAACTTGGGAGGCAATGATATAAAAGCAAGGATCATGGGATGAGTGATTCCTCAGGAGTCATGAGAAGTAAGAAACCACCATGGCAATTATGAACCTACAATGATTTGTTTCCCGTCAAGTCTAATCTAAATTACTTTTCACCATAGGATACTATTCAGTGTTCTTTCTATCAGGCTAGTTCTTTCCCCATGCTTCATTCTTGCTGTGACCTCTATTTGAGATTCCTTCTCCATGTCCCAGCCTTCTCTATCTGGTGAATTTTACCCATTTTTTAAAGCTCACCTCATCTTCCACATTTTTGTTCATTTTACTCTCTCAGCCTAGAACACTGCACCCTACCCTCCTCTCCAGTCCTAAGGCTACGCCAACATCTGGCCGATTCTAATCTCAACTTCCCCAGGAAGACTTCTGAAATGGCTCCCGCCTTCATGGATCTGCCTTGCCTATATGGTGATCTAATAATTATACCAAACAATTTTGAACTTCATTATGTGTATTTTGTACTTTATGTAATTATGTATATTTTGTATTGTTGGCTTTAAATATACCTCTTTTCTACAAGTGGATTGCAAATTTCTTGATGAAAAATACTATGTCTGATACTTCTTTAACATAATGGCATATAAAGATGAACAGTGTTCTCAAGAATGTTACTGTCCAACAGGGGAGACCTGCCCCACCCCCAAGTAAACAGGTGATTTTAATAGAGTACAGGTGCTATTTCAAGCATAAGTGCAGGATGCTGTGAGAAAATGGTGAACAGGTTCTAAATTTGTTGCCGTTGCTAGTATCTTTGGGGTTTTTTGGTTTGTTTGTTTTTATTTCTTAGTGGGACAGGATGTGGTCAGGGAAGCTGATGTCTAACCTGAAAGTCCAATGATGGCTTAGCCAAAGGAAGGTGGGGCATAGAGAAGGAGTTTCAGTCTGAGGTTTTACTAAGAATGTAGGTAAAGAGGAAAAGAGATGTCTCAGTTCTTTAAAAACTCCAAGTACAGGACTTAAAAGCTGGGGAATAGTGAGAGAAGAGCAGTAGTGAGATTGGATGCCAAGGGCTTCAGCCCTGGAAACTCCTTCCATGTTTGATATGGTCTGAATTGTCCCTCCGAGATTCCTGTTGAAACCTAATCCCCATTGTAGTGATATAGAAGTGGGGCCCTTGGGACAGTGATTAAGTCATGAGGGCTCCACCCTTATCAATAGGATAAGGGTAGTAATACAATCAGCCTGAGGGAACAGAGAGCCTCTTCCACCATGTGAGGACACAGAGAGCCACCATCTATGAGGAACAAACCCTTACTGGACACCGAATCTGCTGATGCCTTGATCTTAGACTTTCCAGCTTCCAGAACTGTGAGAAATAAATTTATATTGTCTATAAATTACCCAGTATAAGGTATTTTTGTTACAGCAGCCCAAATGAATTAAGACAATGCTCTTTTGTGTTATTCATGATGCTTTTTTGGTGGTAAATATTGGTCCAGTGTCAGCAGGGCATTGAAAGAACCTCCTAATCCAAGGTCAGGATACATGAGAGGGGGTCCTTGTGGTCACATTTTCTCAACTGCCAGACTCCTGTGCTTTATCCTGTCATTTCTGTACAACACTGAAGGAAAGGCCTGCAGAAAGACTTTAGCTCTAGCCTCTACCTTGAAAAATGAATGAAGACATCTGTGAAAACAAGAGGTCAGGGTTACTGCTCTCTCTTGCCTCAACGTGTAAGATTGTGTGAAATCACATAGTTGAGTGACAGTGATTGCAATGGGCCCAATCACCAAGAGTGATAAAAAAAAAAAAAATCCTGGGCCTAGTTCCTACGCAATAGTCACACTATAACACTGTGGTTCGTGAAACATAATTTTATAAGCAAGTCACCAAACAAATACTTCTCTGTGTGTGATTTTTAAATAAAAATAGCTATGATCCCCAATCAATGTACAATACTAATTAGTCCCTTCTCAAATCTTATAAATGGTTAATCAACCTTATTTTAGAAAAGGCCAGCTGTTTTGCAAAAAACTCATGAGAAGAAAAAGACACAAATAAGTTTACTCCACCAAGCTGATTTAATGTGGGCTCCCAGGGAGACGGCAAGCATTTCAGTGATGTGTCTAACATAGAATTTTCTTTAGACATTTCTGAAGCTCTAATAAGCCAGATCCTGCTGTGGAAGTAAATTAATCCCAAATACAAATTAGGCATTTTGCAAAGTGCATTAACTCCTTCAAGTCCCCCAATCACAAAATCTCCTGGAACGCCCATTAATAAATCAGATTGAGTAGAGGGCAAGTGAAACATCCTTAGTTAGTCGTCATTTGGGAAAATTTAAATGTGCTCCCAAATGACCTCCTGTGTTTCCATTTAAATAGTTTGGAGGTGAAATAAAATAGTGTATTTATCTGTCAGAGATCCTCATTCTGTTTCCACTCTGAGTTCTCTCCTTCTATTATTAATTCAGCAAATCATACAATAGCTGAACATTTACCTTGCCTCCCTGCTAAGAAATTCTCAGGCATTTTCAACACTGAGGCCATATAACAAAAAATAAGTTTATAAAGGTAATTTCCTGTGAGGTTAGCTTTAGTATTTTTTTCACCTTTCACGTTCTAATCATAATTTTGTTTATATACAATGGTCACAGTAACTAAGACTCAAATGAGTCAGTGACTCACCTATTTGTGTTTGTAAAAAAAGAGAAACAGGCAGAAAAGTTTAATATGATTACGTTTCATTTAATTTCAGTAATATTGCAAGTGGAAAGGCATTCAGTTAGGAATCTGTATGTAGTTATATAAAATCACAAAAAAGGGCCAGGCGCGGTGGCTCACGCCTGTAATCCCAGCACTTTGGGAGGCTGTGGTGGATGGATCACCTGAAGTCAGGAATTTGAGACCAGCCTGGCCAACATGGTAAAACCCCATCTCTACTGAAAATACAAAAATTAGCCAGGCATAGTGGTACACACCCATAATTCCAGCTACTCGGAGGCTGAGGCAGGAGAATTGCTTGAACCTGGGAGGCAGAGGTTGCAGTGGCCAAGATTGCACCACTGCACTCCAGCCTGAGTGACGGAGCGAGACTCTGTCTAAAAAATAAAATAAAATAAAATCACAAAAAAGAAACAACCTAAACTTTCAGTAATAGGTAAGAGGAAAAAATCACGTATGACAGAGCCCCATAATGGACTACTGTATAAATATTAAAGTGATATTTATGAAGAATTTATATGTCATGTAATTATATGATTACACTTACATTCTGATTAATTGGCAGAGTAAAATTCTGGAAGAAAACACATCAAAATGGTAACAGTAGTAGACTTTGAGAGAAGAACCTGTAATATTTTTCTCTACATAACAAAAATTTCAAAGTTTCAACAAAAAGAATATGGCCAGTTTTATAAATGAAAAAATTCCACTTTTAAAAACAAAAATCCATCTTAAAAATTTATATTTTACTACAACCAAACTTAATGACTGTAGTACCTATAGTGCTTTTACAGTTTACATGCCACTTTTACATTTATTCTCTACTGTCTATTGTAATTGAGACCTTAGCACACCACTTATTTCATACCACGTCAAGCTAGTTGTATTCCACTTTTCATATGCTATTAAACCTGGCCAATGTTTTAGTAGACATAGGATAATTACCAAATGTAGTTTTCTTTATGATTGCTCATAAAATACACATTATAGATGTAGTAATAAAAAAGCTTATGGAAATCATTATATTGAAGTATTTTAAAATACTCAAAGTGCTACATTCCCTCCTCACTGATTCCTCACATAACATTTTAAACCTTTAAAACTCTCCTTCAAGCCAACACACAGAACTCTCCCACTCTCCCACTTGCTTGCCTCCAACTTTCCAGAAAAGGAAAAAAATAAGCTGAGTATATCAGGCCTGAACTCCCTCAACATCCCATCCTCACACTCGGGTTCAACTACATAATTTTCAGGGCTCAATGTAAAATGAAAATGCAGGGCCCATTGTTTGAAAAAGCAAGAGAAACTGCAGTTAAAAGTAATAAAATATAAAATTTTTTTCCCTTAACAATATTTCATTACATACAAAATAATATTTTGGATGTCAATTTTATATAATATAACAATATTTTATTAATGTGACATTTTAATCACAAGATTTTTCTGGTTCACTTCTCTGCAAATTTATTAGATTGTCAAAGCTTTTAGTTTTAGCAATTTCATTTTCAAGGCATATAATTGAAAGCAATATCAATTCTTTTAAAATGAAAGTTGGCAAGTAATTTTTGATAATTCTTAATTCTGAGAAGAATGTGTTGATGCAACTGTTGTTGGTGCTGTTAAGTTAATGTTTTTAAACTGTAACAACATTGAGACACATATCTGATAAATTTTGAAATATAAGTTTTAGTACATCTAGAGCTGATGATTCTCAGGGAACAATTTTTCCAAAAAGATTTAACACTTCATACAAATCAGTTTTGTGTTGAGTATGATTTTTGTTTTAAATGTAAATTTCTACAATGATAATTTAATGGATATTTGCTTGGCAGTGTTGCAGTAGTTAAAAACCAGAGATTCTGAACTCTGAAAGATTCTATTAAGTCAATGATATGCTTAACTGCAATGCTCATGTCTAACACTTCTATTTTGCAATAATTTATTTACAAAGTTTGCCTCGAGTACCAAGATTTCCTCTCCCAGGGTTCATGCTGGACAGTTAATATTTGCGCAGATGCCACAGAGCTGGGATCCTGGGACAGACATAAACTGGCCTCCCTCTGCGGATCCTGGGGCTGCCTCATGCTGAGCCCTGCTTCTCTCCCAGGGCTGGGGCCATGGCCATGACCACATTGCTTTTGCTGCTCCTCCCACCATCACACCTGCCAATCTGGACCCAAGGCTCAGCCCCTACCACCCCTTCAGGTTTCTGTGGCTCCTCAGATTGCTTCAGTTGCATACGTGTATGCCAGGCAGCCAGGCCTAAACTTGAGTGTATGTTTGCTGCTGCCAGGCATATCTTCTTCTTTTTTTTTTTTTTGAGACGGAGTCTGGCTCTGTCACCCAGGCTGGAGTGCAGTGGCGCGATCTCGGCTCACTGCAAGCTCCGCCTCCCGGGTTTACGCCATTCTCCTGCCTCAGCCTCCCGAGTAGCTGGAACTACAGGCGCCCGCCACCTCGCCCGGCTAGTTTTTTGTATTTTTTAGTAGAGACGGGGTTTCACCGTGTTAGCCAGGATGGTCTCGATCTCCTGACCTCGTGATCCGCCCGTCTCGGCCTCCCAAAGTGCTGGGATTACAGGCTTGAGCCACCGCGCCCGGCCGGCATATCTTCTTCTGCTCATGCATGTGTTCCATTGTCCCCTGGACTTCACTTACAAAACACAAGTTCAGAGACAACGTTATTAAGAATTTCAAAGTGGCCACAGCAGATTAAATCAAGTCTCTTCTGAGAGTGAGCCCTGTGCAACTGCAAAGGCTACACTACCAAGAAGCTGGCTGGCCCTGCTCACACCTACACATTTACCTGTCCCCAGCCTTTCTCTACTCAACTAACTCTTCTTTCTCTTGATGCAATCCTCTCCCATTACCTGGAGGATCTTGCTTCTTTCTCTCCAGTCATCCCTTTTCTCTCCTGTGTTTGTTTGTTTGTTTTTTCTTTGAGATGGAGTTTCCTTCTTGTTGTCCAGGCTGGAGTGCAATGGCACCATCTCGGCTCACTGCAACCTCCACCTCCTACATTCAAGCAATTCTCCTGCCTGAGCCTCCCAAGTAGCTGGGATTACAGGCGTCTGCCACCACATCCGGCTAATTTTTTTGTATTTTTAGTAGAGAGCGTGTTTCACCAATTTGGCCAGGCTGGTCTCAAACTCCTGACCTCAGGTGATCCACCCACCTCAGCCTCCCAAAGTGCTAGGATTACAGATATGAGTCACCATGCCCAGCCTCTCTCCAGTATTTTTAAATTATCAACTTATTCTTTACTGATACCTTCTAGATAGCTGTGAGATACTCAAATCTCTCCATCTTTAAACAAGTACATACAGAACTTTCTCCTTCCCTTTGAAGTCAGGTACTGGAATACTAGACTGATGTCATTGTTTTGCTTTCTGACTTTTTCTTTTATCTTCCATCAGACTTCTATACTCAAAACTTCACCAAAATTTGTTTTGAGCAAGGCCACCAAAGGCTTCTTGACTTCTAATCCAAAGGACTCCTTTAATTTTTATTATGGACTAAATGTTTATATTCTCCTCCTCTTATCACCAAATTCATATACTGAAGCCCCAACCCCCAATATGATAGTATTTGGAGATGCAGCCTTGGGGGAAGTAATTAGATTTAGATGAGGTTATGGAGCTGGGACCCCATGATAGGATTAGTGTTCTTATAAGAAAAGGAAGAGAGACCAGAGCACTGTTTATTGCTTCCAACCACGTGAAATCACAGCAAAACAGGTCTGTCTGCAAGCTGGGAAGATCATTTCAAGGTACTGAATCAGTAGGCACCTTGATCTAGAACTTCCTAGTCTCCAGAATAAAATAAAAGTGAGAAATAAATGTCTGCTGTTTAAACAACCCAGTTGTTATGGCAGCCTGAGTTGACTAAGCGAATCCTTTTACTTGGTAATTCCCCTTTCTTGAAATTCCTTCTTTAAATTCTGAAACGCCACCCTCTCTTTGTTCTCATTTTACTTCCAACCATTTTGACTGTTCATGGCTCCTTTTCATCTGTGCATACTTAATGTTATCCTTATATCATTTTTCTCCTCCCTCAGCATACTGTTTCTGAGAAATCCCAATGCCCACGCTAGAACAAAGTGATATGTATTCAAATAACTTCTGAACTCATACCTTCAACCCAAACCTCTCTCTGAGCTCTTGACCCATAAAATTTAGAGCTTCCTGGGCGTCTCCACTGTGATATCCCTGGATACCTGGAACTCAGCCTGTCCAAGAGAAACTCATCACCCCTCTATACTTGTTACACTCATCTTTATTTTTTGAGATGAAGTTTCACTCTTGTTGCCCAGGCTGGAGTGCATTGGTGCGATCTCGGCTCACTGTGACCTCTGCCTCCCAGGTTCAAGCGATTCTCCTGCCTCAGCCTCCTGAGTAGCAGGGATTACAGGTACCTGCCGCCACGCCTGGCTAATTTTGTATTTTTAGTAGAGACGGGGTTTCTCCATGTTGGTCAGGCTGGTCTCAAACTCCCGACCTCAGGTGATCCGCTTGCCTAAGGCCTCCCAAAGTGCTGGGATTACAGGTGTGAGCCACTGCATCCCGGCCCATTATGCCCATCCTATCTCAGGTGGTGGCACCACCATCCAAATGCACCCAAGTCAGAAAACAGAGGCATCCTTGACTCTCTCCTTTCCCCATATTCAATGATATACCAAATCTGAGGGATTCTGCATTTTTAAGATTTCTTGGCTTTGTCCCCTCTTTCTCCATCTCCATAGTTCTTCCCTTAGTTCAGGCCTTTGTCATCTTTCTCCGAGGCTATCACAATAGTCTTTTTTGTTTGTTTTTTAACGATTCCGCCTGCTCCAGGGGTGTGCCCTATATACCTTATCTTCCGCTTTGCTCTAAGAGTGATCTTTCTAACACAAATCCACTTACGTTTTCCTCCACCTAAGACTTTTCAATGACTCCTCATTGCTGCAAAATAAAGTTCCATGCTGCTTAGTGAACAATAGAAGACCTTCCATATCCAGCCCCTGTGAATTTCTCCAGCTTTATCTTTTCCATCCCTTGTTCTCACTATGTTAAACTACTAGCAGTCCTCCAAATATATCATCTTACTCTTTCTTGCTTTTATTTTCTTTTGCTGAGAAAGCTTCACCTTATTCTCATACCCTCTTATTCTCCTCTACACACTCAGGGCTTCTCAAATGGTCTGCCATGGACCACTAGTACATGAGATATAAAAGTACTCAGTCTCTGGAGCAGTCAGAGAAGAGCTGAGGGCGGCCCAAGATGGTAAGAAATGGGCAAATTTTCTAACAATTTGGATGTGAGAAAAAAGAGGAGTCAAGATGACACCAAGGTTTTTTGGCCTGAATAGTGGGAAGAGTGGAGTTGCCATCAACCTTGGAGGAAGACTGGGTGGTATAAGTTTGGAGGAGCAGATAAAGTGTCAGTTTGGGATATGGTAGATTTGAGATGCCGACTAGATGGTTATATATAAGCTTAGAGTTCAGGGGACAGATCTGGACCAAAGGCAGAATCTAGGAATCATAAACATATATGAGGCATTCAAGTGGCTGGATTAGATCACCAAGGGAATGAATGGAGATAGAAAAGAGAAGTCCAAGGTCTGTGCTCTTGAATGTTCAGAAGGAATAGCCAGTGAGATAAAAGGAAAATCAGAAGACTGTGGTGTCCTGGAAGTTAAGTGAAGAAATGGGTTTGAAGATGAAATCCCTGACAGATGGAGTAAAATGAGGACTGAGAATAGATGAGATTTTGCAATATGGAGCTTCAGTGGAGTGGTGGTAACGAAAGGCCGATTAAAGAGGGTTCAAGAGAAAATGGAAGGAAATTTAAAACAGTGAATATTTTATCAACTCTTTAACAATTTTCTTTCTATAAAGGGAAAGAGAAAGAGGGTAGTAGCTGGTGGAGGGAGCAGGATAAAAAATGGTGTTTTTTAAGATGGGAGAAATTACAACATATATTGTATAACAAAAGAAAAATCAAGAAAAGAGTTGAAGAAACAGGGGTAGATGGGAGAATTGCTGGAGCGTTGTCCATGAGTGGTGAAAATGGAAGGTTTTGGAGCAAGTGGAGGAGCAAGGAGCACAGCAAGGGCATCACAGGGTCAGCACACAAGTGCACAGACACTGAGGGTTAGTGATGGGTGCAGACTTAGGGAAGCTGTCTTCTGATTGCTTCTATTCCTCAGCCAAACATACAGAAAAACAGCTAATAGTTAGCTAGGAGTGAAAATCAAGGAGAAGGTAAAGATTTTTAGGAGAGATGAGAAGGTACAGTCACCAGGGAAGGTGAGAGAGTAATTTTGATGAGAGAACTATAATACCACTGCTGAGCAGAATTACAGGCATCCTTGAGCTGCTGAGTTTAAATTTAACATCAAACTAGTTTAGGCTGGGCGTGGTGACTCACGCCTGTAATCCCTGCATTTTGGGGGGTTGGGGCAGGCGGATCACCTGAGGTCGGGAGTTTGAGACCAGCGTGGCCAGCATGATGAAACCCCGTCTCTACTAAAAATACAAAAAATTAGCTGGGCCTGGTGGTGCATGACTGTAATCCCAGCTACTCGGGAGGCTGAGGCAGGAGAATCGCTCGAACCTGGGAGGAGGAGGTTGCAATGAGTAGAGATTGTGCCACTGCACTCCAGCCTGGATGACAGAGCAAGACTTCATCAAAAAAGAAGGAAGGAAGGAAGGAAGGAAGGGAGGGAGGGAGGGAGGGAGGGAGGGAAGGAAGAAAGAGAAAGAAAGAAAGAAAAGAAAATAGTTTAATAGTTTAGTTGGATGTTTTTCTCCAGCCATATTTGGGACAAAGGGGAAGTATATGGAGAGTTCTATTTAAATAATGTTGGGCTTTGCCAAATGAGCATGAAAAAGAGATGGGGCAAGGAAATGGAAGCTATATTCAAGGGATGATTGTGATTGATCAAGGAATTTAAGCTAGATAAGGAGGAGGTTGAAACAAGAGTGAGAGATATGAGAAGGTGGTAAGTGTAGTGTTAAGAATTGTTGGGATTGAGATACTGGCGTGAATAACTAGAAATCTGGAATGTGGTGATCAGAAAGTGGAGTGCTTGAAATTGAAATTATTGGAGTGTAGCATCTCATAGATATTCTCTATCAGCCATAGTGATCCTTTAAACTTTGTATAGTTTTTCTGTATATCAATTATACCTCAATGACACCATTAATACAGATACACAAGATCATGCTCATTTCCTGTTCAAAACCCTCCAATGACTTCCATCACATTTAGAATAAAATCCAAACACTTCATCATTGCTTTCAAAACCCTACATGATCTGATCTGAACTTCCTTCCCCCACTCCTCCTTTGAACCTTATCACCTACCGAAAACTCCTCATAAATTCTTAATAACACTTTATTTTAAAACCAACTCATACTTTGTAGCTGAGTAAACTTAGGCAATCTAGTTAGCCTTTTTGGATCTCACTGCTGAAGGCAGTAGTACTTTTCAAAGTAAGGTACTTAACCTGATACAATGATGTTCAAGGAGGGGGCCGTGAGGTAGGTGTTAAAATATTATGTGCTAATTTCTTCTACTTACTTTTCTTTTTTATGGACTATATTTTTTTCTTTTTTATGGACTATATTTACTGGACTATTTTTATGAATTATAAATTGTACTATCTGCCCTTATGTGGAAGAGGTTTCTTAGGAATTGTTTTGTAAATACATGTGTCAGTTAAAGTATCAGGCATGTTCATCCTGCATTTCTGTTCCACAGCACTACCACGGAAGCCAGTTGTTGGGCTAGGTGCTGGAGATAATACAATTGCCCTATCCTTAAAAACTGAGTGAGAGGGAAATGTTAACAGATGGTTAGAATATTTAATAAGAGACATATGTCCAAGATACAGAAGAAGTAAGTGTTGGGATATCAGGAAAGATTTTCTAGGATGTGCGCAGTGACTCATGCCTGCAATTCCAACACTTCGGGAAACTGAGGTAGGAGGATTGCTTGAGGCCAGGAGTTTGAGACTGGCCTGGGCAGCATAGTGAGACCTCCACCATCTCCATTAAAAAATGTAAAAAGATTGGCCAGGCACAGTAGCCCATGCCTGTAATCCCAGCACTTTGGGAGGTTGAGGTGGGCAGATCACAACGTCAGGAGTTCAAGACCAGCCTGGCCAATATGGTGAAACCCCGTCTCTCCTAAAAACACAAAAATTAGCTCGGTGTGGTGATGCACACCTGTAATCCCAGCTACTCAGTAGGCTGAGGCAGGAGAATAACTTGAACCCAAGAGGCAGAGTTTGCAGTGAGCCAAGATCATGCCATTGTACTGAGACAGAACAAGACTCTGTCTCAAAAAAAAAAAAAAAGAAAAAAAAGAAAAAGAAAAAGAAAAGAAAAGAAAAAAATTAGCAGGGCTTGATGGCACATGTGTTTAGTCCTAGCTACTCAGGAAGATGAGGTAGAAAATTTGCTTCAGGTCAGGAATTCAAGGCTGCAGTGAGCTGTGATCACACCACTGTACCCCAGCATGGGCAACAGATAAATATCCTGTCTAAAAAACCATTTTTTTTTAAAGGAAAGGTTTTTAGAACAGAAATAACTGAGCATGTTAGTGAAGATAAATAACAGAATACATTGCAGAGGAACATTCATGCAAAGAACACATTTACAAACATGAAATGTTGTATATTCAATATTTGTGTATTTAAGAAAGTGAAAGCAATTTTGTATTCCTGGAGTCAAGTATAGGCAGTAGAGGGGTAAGGAGGCAGAGTGAGGGGAGACATTAGGAGGTAAGGTTAGAAGAACTCTTAGAAGTGGTTTATTCCAAATTCCAGCCCAATGTGGGGGTTTCTTCTAGATTCTATAGCTGCACACTCCAATATGGTAGCCACTGCTCTATGTAGCTGTTTACATTTCAGTTACAATTACTAAAGATAATTCAGTTCCTTGGTCATATTCAACTGGTCATGTTTCAAGGGCCTTTTGTACCATGTGACTAGTGGCTACTGTATTGACAGAACAGAAATGGGACATTCTCGTCACCACACAAAGTTCTAGTGGTCAGTGCTGCTCTAGAGTATCCCTGACAGGTGTCCATTTATCTTCTGCTCAAATGGCGGGGAAATGGCTACTTTCCAAGATAGTATATGCTAAGATAGTCTATGCCATTTTTATATAGGTCTATTTGCCAGAACATTGTTTTAAATAATTTAATCCATAATGTATTTCATTCTTTCTGTGCAACAATCCTAGCTCTATGGATAAATATAAAACAAGTTCACATTTTCTTTCACTTAATGGCTCTTTGTCTGTTTTCCAACTTTTGTCCTGTCTCCCTCTTTTGTTTTCTTGCCCCGGTCAGCCCTTCTGTGCTTCCTCCCATGACTGTTTCCAGATTCCGTTTCGATGGCCCTCTTCCATATTTCTCCTAGACTATGTTTTCCTAAACTGAACGCTTTATTTCAGTTGTGGTCTGATCAGCAGAAAACAGAACTACTACCTTCCTGCGCTGCAAGCATTTTATTTCCATATATGGAACCTAAGTTTATTTTGCTTTTTGGTTTTTTTTTTTAAGCATCTGTCATTCTGCTGTGCATATTAAGCTCGTTGGCTGCTAATATCTCACTGTATTTTTAACACAAGTCACTGTTGCAGTGAGTCTCTCTGAGCCTGTATCAGTCAAGCAACAATTTTTTTTTTTTTTTTTTTACAAACCTATGTTTAATTTCTTGTTGTTCCCGAAAGTCGGTTACATACTCCAGGGAAAAAGAATTGGTAAAGGATAGCCAAAGAGTGAAAAAATTCAGAGAGGTAAAAAATAATTCGGAAATAATATGATTTATTAAATCTGTCTCATAAAAATATTAAATCGGATATAGAGAAAAATATAAAATATAGAAGTGATAACCTTTGGCATAAAATGGTAATAAAATTACCAACTGAAAATGGGCTGACAATAAAGTGCTTTTTTCCATAAATGACTTTTAAACCCTCCTTAGGTTAACACATGTGCTGAATTATTAAGCAAGACTGTATTTCTTTGCCATATTAATACCTTTGAGTGCATTTGAGTTTTAGCTCATCTTTGGGGACACAGATATATGTGTGGCAGTGTGCCCACCAGCTGCATGGGAATGCACACAGTATTCTGTCCCTGCACCTGGAGGGCCCTCAGGAACCGCTCAGGGTTAGCTCTGTTTCACCTTCAGTCTTTACCTTACCACGAAAAAACTCCCTTTGTTCCTCTCCTTTGGAACCACATGTGGAAAGGGCATTCCTAACCATTAACTTGAGTTATGAGTTATTAAAGTTGCCCTTTGATTAGGCCATCTCCCTCTACTCTTCTTGTACCAACCTTTGAAATGACAATTCCCCCCAAGCAAGATGGAGTGGTATATTTGTCACAGCAACCATGAATCTCTGAGGTCCCAGTAACTTAAGTACCTCAAACCTTCTCCTGAGTATTTCTGTACCACTGCATGATCCTAAAATTGCATATTTGACAAACAGCTTCATCACAGATGTTTGATTAAGGTGCCAGTTTACACACTTTAGTGAGCAATGTATCCCCAGTATGTTCTAAGCCAGTAGGCCTGTGGTGGCTTCTCAGTTCTATCTCCTCAGAAAACTCTAAAACCTAATAATTGAATATATCTATCTATTGCATCCTTTTTAAGATGGTTTCAATACATAATCTACATATGCTGAATAAGTAATTGATGTTCAGTGAAATGAATAACTCCTTGGACTTGGCAAGCCTCTTCATATCCATTATCTCACTAGATCCTTCCAACCTCTTAGGAGACAAGTAAAGCAGAAATAATTCCCTCTTTGTATAAGAGGAATTTTAGGTTCAAAGAGATAAAGTCATTTTCTCAAGGTCATACAGAAAGTAAGTGGTGAGCCAGGATTCAAACCTCATATGAAGAGCAACACGCTTTCTAGTCCACCATGATGCCTTCAACCTTCCCACTTATTTCCAGAAACTGTCCTTTGTAGATGATTCATTTTATCTTAGAAAGCAATAGCCAGACTTGTCCTGTGGTACATTCTGTGACATCCAATCCTCTGAGATAAAACTAAACACAAGGTTTTTACAAAACAGTCAGCAGCACTCAAGTTTCAAAACACATTCATCACCATTTTCTAATATTCATACCTCAATTTATGATGGATTCTTGGACATTTTCTTTTGAACAGCTTCACAAAGTATGATGAGAAAATAGAATTTTGAGCGTGGAAGGGACTTTTATCTTTTAAACCTTTTAAAATTAGCTTTTTGTAATTGAAAAGTTTATATGTGCATACAGAGAAGATCCAAATAGGGTTAGAAAGTATGTATTTTTCTAAACACACAAAAAAGCCCCTCATCCTAATTCCTTAATTTTCCTCCCCAGAGGCAATTTATAGATACTCCCAAAATTGTCTAGTTTTGTAATTAGCACACACAGAATGTAACTGCAAATGGAAGCATGCTGTACACACTATTCTGTATCTTGCTTTTTTGTTGTTTAAAAATATTTTTAGGTCGGGCGCGGTGGCTCAAGCCTGTAATCCCAGCACTTTGGGAGGCCGAGACGGGCGGATCACGAGGTCAGGAGATCGAGACCATCCTGGCTAACACGGTGAAACCCCGTCTCTACTAAAAATACAAAAAACTAGCCGGGCGAGGTGGCGGGCGCCTGTAGTCCCAGCTACTCAGGAGGCTGAGGCAGGAGAATGGCGTAAACCTGGGAGGTGGAGCTTGCAGTGAGCTGAGATCCGGCCACTGCACTCCAACCTGGGCGACAGAGCGAGACTCCGTCTCAAAAAAAAAAAAAAAAAAAAAAAATTTTTTAGGCCAGGCACGGTGGCTCATGTCTGTAATCCTAGCACTTTGGGAGGCCAAGGAGGGTGGATTGCCTGAGCTCAGAAATTTGAGATCAGCCTGGCCAACATGGCAAAACCCATATCTATTAAAAATACAAAAAATTAGCCGGGCGTGGTAGTTCGAGCCTTAATCCCAGCTACTCTGGAGGCTGAGGCACTAGAGTCTCTTGAACCCGGGAGGGGGAGTTTGCAGTGAGCCGAGATTGCCATACTGCACTCCAGCCTGGGCTACAGAGTGAGAATCTGTCTCAAAAAATATGTATATATTTTTTGGAGGGTGTTTCTTAGCAGTACATTATTTTCCTTGGCTGTATAGTATTCTATATTATAATTTATTCAACAAGTCTTCTAATGATAAACTTCTTTTTGCTATATTCAGTCTTTTGCTATTATAAACAATACTGTAATAACCTTTACATATATATCTTAATTGAAAGTGGAACTGTAGGTCAATGTGTATGAATTTTTATTGTACCTGTTTATCACTATAAAGTCACTATCATTGTCTACTTTAATGCTTTTTCCTGTGAGTTCAACCTTTTCTGTTTTGTTTGTTTTTGAGAGGAGTCTCCCTCTGTCACTCAGGCTGGAGTGCAACCTCCCCCACCCAGGCTTAAGCGATTCTCCTCCCTCAGCCTACCAAGCCGCTGGGACCACAGGCGTGCACCACCATGCCCTGCTAATTTTTGTATTTTTAGTAGAGACGGGGTTTAGCCAGGCTGGCTGAACTGGTCTTCAACTCCTGACCTCAGACTATCTGCCCACCTCAGCCTCCCAAAGTGCTGGGATTACAGGCGAGCTACTGTGCCCGCCAGCCTTATCTGATTTTAACATTAGGGTCTCTATTTTCATTTTGTGTGATTTTGGGGCCATATTTCTTCTTTTTTTAATTTTATTTTTTTATTTTTTTGGAGATGGAATTTCGCTCTGTCACCCAGGCTGGAGTGCAGTGGTGCGATCTCTGCTCACTGCAACCTCTGCCTCCCGGGTTCAAGCAATTCTCCTGCCTCAGCATCCCGAGTAGCTGGGACTACAGGCGCCCGCCACCACGCCTGGCTAAAATTTTGTATTATTAGAAAAAGACGGGGTTTCACTGTGTTAGCCAGGATGGTCTCCATCTCCTAATCTTGTGATCCACCTGCCTCGGCTTCCCAAAGTGTTGGGATTACAGGCGTGAGCCACCGCGTCCGGACTTTTTTTTTTTTTTTTTTTTTCTATTTTCTTTTTTTCAGACAGGGTCTTGTTCTGTCACCCAGGCTGGAGGGCAGTGGCACGCCCATAGCTCAGACAGCCTTGAACTTCCAGGCTCAAGTGATCCCCCCCACCTCGGCCTCCCAAATGCTAGGATTACAGGCATGAGCCGCTGTGCCTGGCCCATCCTTTTACTTTCAAACTGAGTCACTTTGTTTTATATGTGCCTCCTATTTGGTGCTTATATTTAGTTTTGTTTTAAAATTCAAACAGATTTTTAATAAGTGAGTTTATCTGTTTTATATTAGCTCTGTTTTCCAATTTTGTTATGTTTTCAGTTTTTAATGCTTCTTTTTACTTGGTTGCTTCTCAAAAGTCTTTTCCTAAAAAGAAACACGGGAAAGATAACAAGAAACAAATGAAACTGGTCATATACAGGGCTTAGTTAGAAACGAAGTGGAGGCCAGGTGAGGTGGCTCACGCCTGTAATCCCAGCACTTTGGGAGGCCGAGACGGGTGGATCACGAGGTCAGGAGATCGAGACCATCCTGGCTAACACGGTGAAACCCCGTCTCTACTAAAAAATGCAAAAAACTAGCCGGGCGAGGTGGCGGGCGCCTGTAGTCCCAGCTACTCGGGAGGCTGAGGCAGGAGAATGGCATAAACGCGGGAGGCGGAGCTTGCAGTGAGCTGAGATCCGGCCACTGCACTCCAGCCTGGGCGACAGAGCGAGACTCCGTCTTAAAAAAAAAAAAAAAAAGAAAGAAAGAAAGAAAGAAAGAAACGAAGTGGAAAGAGTAAAGGAAGAAATAACAGTTCTCTGAAATGTTTAATACTGATATTTAAATGTATACGAATATTTCAATATACCAATGTTTAAATATTCAAAAAGTAAAATTAAATCAATAAGGATGAATGAAAAAACCCAAATTGAATATAAACAAAACAAATGAACCTAATTGTGTCCCAAACGAACATTGTAACTACAGAAGGAAGAAAAAAACGAATCCGGCCGGGCGCGGTGGCTCAAGCCTGTAATCCCAGCACTTTGGGAGGCCGAGACGGGCGGATCACGAGGTCAGGAGATCGACACCATCCTGGCTAACACGGTGAAACCCCGTCTCTATTAAGAAATACAAAAAACTAGCCGGGCGAGGTGGCGGGCGCCTGTAGTCCCAGCTACTCGGGAGGCTGAGGCAGGAGAATGGCGTAAACCCGGGAGGCGGAGCTTGCAGTGAGCTGAGATCCGGCCACTGCACTCCAGCCTGGGTGACAGAGCGAGACTCCGTCTCAAAAAAAAAAAGAAAAAAAAAAAAAAAAAAGAAAAAAACGAATCCAAGTAACTTATAAGCAGTACTGCATTATGCTAAGAGTTTATAGATCAACAGTACTTTGTCTATAAACTCTCAGCATAAAATTTTTTTTAACTGCCCACAAATATTAAAGTCTATACTTGGTTAGGCATTTCAGTTCCTTAGTTTTTTACTTCAATTAAACATTTTTCTTTTTAAAAATAGCTTATAATATATAATTCATATACAATTCACCCATTCAGTGTATACTATTCAATGGTGTTTATTATAGTCAGAGTTATACAACTATCATTACTATTTTTTTTTATTTTTTAGAAACAGAGTTTCACTCTGTTGCCCAGGCTGGAGTGTAGTGGTGCAATCTTGGCTCACTGCAACCTCTGCCTCCCAGGTTCAAGCGATTCTCCTCTCTCAGCCTCCTGAGTAGCTGGGATTACAGGCGCCCACCACCATGCCTGGCTAATTTTTTGTATTTTTGGTAGAGACAGGGTTTCACCATGTTGGCCAGGATGATCCCAAACTCCTGACTTCAGGTGATCCACCTGCCTCAGCCTCCCAAAGTGCTGAGATTACAGACACGAGACACCGTGCCCGGCCTATCACTACAATCAATTTGGAACATTTTCATTACCCCCAAAGAAACCCCATACTCATTAGAACATGCTCCCCATTTCCCCCAATCTTCCCCCTAGTTCTAGACAACACTAATGTACTTTCTATTTTTATAGATTTACCTATTCTAGACATTTCACACAAATGGAATTACACAATTTTGGTCATTTATAACTAGTTTCTTTCACTTAGCATATGTTTTCAGCATCTTGTTTCTCTTCATTTGAATATATAATATATTCATTTTACATATATATCACATTTTATTTTCAAGTAATCAATTTGACATTTGGACTATTCCTTTTTTTTTATTGTTACAAATAATGCTGCTATGCCCATTCATGTGTAAGTTTTTATGTGGATGTGTATTCATTTCTCTTGGGCATATATTCAGGAGTAGAATTGGTAGGCCATATGGTAACTCTACATTTAACATTTAAAGAAACGACCTAACATTTTCTCAAAGCAACCACACCAATTTACATTTCCACCAGCAATGTACAAGGATTCCAGTTTCTGCACATCCTCACCAACACTTGTTTTTCTTTATTTTTTATTTTGCTGTTTTATTATATTTTGAGATAGGTCTTGCTTTGTTCCCCGGGTTGAAGTATGGTGGCACAATCTTAGCTCTATACAGCCTCAAACTTCCAGTCTTAAGTGATCCTCCCATCTCAACCTCCCAAGTAGCTGAGACTATCGGCATGCACCAACACACCTGGCTGTTTTTTTTTTTTTTTTGAAATGGAGTTTTACTCTTGTTGCCCAGGCTGGAGTGCAGCAGCACGATCTTGGCTCACTGCAACCTCCCCCTCCAGGGTTCAAGCGGTCTTCTGCCTCAGCCTCCCAAGTAGCTGGGATTACAGGTGCATGCCATCACGGCTGGCTAATTTTTTGTATTTTTAGTAGAGACAGGGTTTCATCATGTTGGCCAGACTGATCTCGAACTCCTGACCTCAGTGATCCACCACCTCGGCCTCCCAAAGTGCTGGGATTACAGGCATGAACCAATGAGCCTAGCACACCTGGCTAATTTTTAAAATTTTTTGTAGACGTGAGGTCTCATTATATTGCCCAGGCTGGTCCTGAACTTCTGTCCTCAAGCAATCCTCCGATCTGGGCCTCTCAAAGTGCTGGAAATTCAGGCGTGAGCCACTATGCCTGGGCTGTTTATCTTTTTGATTATAGCCATTATAGTGGGTGTGAATAGGTGTCTCATTGTCATTTTGGTTTGCATTTTCATAATGACTAATATTGAGCATCATTTCATGTATTCATTGGCCATTTGTATATCTTCTTTGGAGAAGTGTGTGTTTGGATCCTTTGTCTATTTCTATTTTTACTACTGAGTTAAAAGTATTTTTCATATATTCTGGATACAAGCCCCTTGTCAAATAAACGAATTGAAAACGTGTTCTCCCATCCTCTGGGATGTCTTACATTTTAAATTTTGATGAAGTCCATTTTATCTTTTGTCATTTGTGTTTTTGGCATCGTATTTAAGAAATCACTCATTACTTGACTCAAGGTCATGTACTCCTATGGTTTTAATAGTTTTATAATTTTAGCTCTTACATTTAGTTCTATGGCCAATTTTGAGTTTGTTTTTGTATCTAGTGTAAGGAACAGGTACAACTTCATATATTTGTATATAGCTATCAGTTGTCCCTGCATCACTTGTTGAAAAGATTATTCTTTCTCCATTGCATTGTCTTGTCACCCTGGTCAAAAATCAATCGACCATAATGTGAGGATTTATTTTGGACTCTCAATTTTTTCCTTTGATCTGTATGTCTTGCCTTATGCCAGGACAACCCTGTCTTGATTACTATAGATTTTAGTAAAATTTGTAATCAGAAAGTATGAGCCCTTTATATTTTGTTCTTTGTGTTATTGTTGTTAATTGTTTTGGCTATTCTGGGTCCCTTGCATTTCCATTTGAATTTTAGAATCGGCTCGTCAATTTATTCAAAAAACACAGATGAAGGCCAGGTGTGATGGCTCACGCCTGTAATCCTAGCACTTTGGGAGGCCGAGGCAGGCAAATCACCTGAGGTCAGGAGTTCGAGACTAGCCTGGTGAAACCCGGTCTCTACTAAAAAAAAAAAAAAAAAATTAGCTGGTCATGGTGGCATACGCCTGTAGTCCTAGTGACTCAGGAGGCTGAGGCACGAGAATCAATTGACTCCCGTGAGGCAGAGGTTGCAGTGAGCTCAGATCATGCCATTCCACAACCTGGGCAACAGAGGGAGACTGTCTCAAAAACAAAAAACAAAAAACAAAAAAGGCAGATGAGATTTTAATAAGGTTTGTGTTGAATCCACACATCAATCAGGAAGTGGGAAGTATTGCTATCTTTTTTTTTTTTTTTTTCTGAGACAGGGTCTCCCTCTGTCACCCAGGCTACAGTGCAGTGGTATAATCATAGCTCATCGCAGCCTCTACCTCCTGAGCTCAAGTGATCCTCCCACCTCAGCCTCCTGAGTAGCTAAGACTGCAGGTGTGCATACCATGCCCGGCTATTTTTTTGTGTATTTTGTAGAAAGGAGGTTTTGCATGTTGCCCAAGCTGGTCTTGAACTCCTGTGTCCAAGCAATTTGCCTACCTCAGCCTCTCAAAGTTCTGTGGTTACAGGTGTGAGCCACTGCACCCAGGTGAGTATTTCTATCTTACCGATGTTAATTAAGTCTTCTGATACATGGAAATGGAATGTCCTTCCATTTATTCAGGGCTTTAAATTTTTCTATCAACAAACTCTTGTATTTTCCAAAGTACACGTTTTGCACTTTCTTTAAAAAAAACATAATCATAGGCCAGGCACAGCGTCTCATGCCTGTAATCCTAGCATTTTGGGAAGCCAAGATGGGCAGATTGCTTGAGCTCAGGAGTTCGAGACCAACCTGGGCAACATGACGAAACCCCATCGCTACCAAAAATACAAAAATTAGCCAGGCATGGTGGTGTGCACCTGTAGTCCCAGTTTCTCAGGAGGCTGAGGTGGGAGGATGGCTTGAGCCTGGGAGGCAGAGGTTGCAGTGAGCCAAGATCATTCCACTGCACTCCAGCCTGGGCAACAGAGTCAGACTCTGTCTTGAAAAGAAAAAAATACATATATATATATATATGCTTTGATGCTATTATCAATTGTTTTAATATCATTTTGATTTATGCATTATGTGAAATATAACTGATTTTTGAATATTGTTATATCCTTCAACCTTACTGAACTTATTTATTAGTTCTTATAGTTTTTTAGTCAATTCCTTGGGATTTTTTGTATACAAAATCATGTCATCAGCGAGTAGAGATAGTTTTATGCCTTCCTTTCCAATTTGGGTGTATTTTATTTTTTTCTTACTTAATTGCACTGTCTAGAACTTCCAGTGCAACATTGAATAGAAGTGGAAGAAGCGGACAGCCTTGTCTTGTTCTTGAGTTCCTAATCTTCGGGAGAAAGCATCCAGATTTTCACTATTAACTATGTTAGCGGTGAGTTTTTCATAGATTCACTTTCATAGATTCACATGAAAGTATTTAGGGATGAGGGCATCCTGTCTGCATCTTACTCTCTCAAAGGATACAGACAATAATAATGGTGTGTGTGTATGTATATGTTTATGGAGAGAGAAAGAAAAAGAATGATTAAATGAATATGGTAAGGTTAATGTGGTAAAATGTTAACAACTGGGGAATTTTACAGAGCCACACCCTTTAGTATATTTTGCTGAGCCCTTTTTTTCACAATTGAAAGGATTTACTGAGTGCTGCCTGGTCTATCCAGAGGTCAGCCGTGGGTTTGACAGCCATATCCTTGGTTTGATCTTTGCAGAAAACTCAGTACCTTTCTTCATGTTTATCTTTCATTATTTGGAGTTGAGCAGGATTTTCCTCTTCCAATGCTGTAAGTTCAAAATTTCTGTACTCTCGATTTTCTTTTGTTCTTGCTTATAAACCTGCCAGCTATTTCTGAACCCATCTGTCAAATGCAGCTATTGTTAATCAATCTCTTTCCTTAAAATTGGAAGTTCAGAGGCACAGCATCTGCCTTCAAAGTTATCACAGGTAATAGTTTTACCATACACTTTGCAACAGCATAACATGGATCACCATCTATGCTCAAAATGTTCCATTTTTGGCCAGTGGGAGATCTTTGAAGCTGGCTCCTGTGTCATTTTGCTCATTATTCTTTGAACACTTTTTTTTTTTTTTTTTTGAGGCGGAGTTTCGCTCTTGTTGCCCAGGCTGGAGTGCAATGGTGCAATCTCGGCTCACCGCAACCTCCGCCTCCCAGGTTCAAGCGATTTTCCTGCCTCAGTCTCCCAAGTAGCTGGGATTACTGGCATGTGCCACCATGCCCAGGTAATTTTGTATTTTTAGTCGAGACAGGGTTTCTCCTTGTTGGTCAGTCTGGTCTTGAATGAACACGTTCTTACTTTCTGGCAAAACTAGATATTCCAGGTCCACCTTGTATTATCCCTGCCCACCCCTAATCAGGCATTTATTCAAGAGTCTTAGTTCCTTGAGTAAAGACGGTATTTACAAAGATCTTGTAGTTTTGTGTGCTTATTGCTATAGAAATGTCATTGTTTCTAGACTTTTCACAGAAAAAGGTAAGAAATATGTTTGTTTATACACACAACTGTCTATCTACCTATCATCTAGTTAACTAGCTAGGTTGAAAACCAAATGTTTACATTGATACCTCCAATTCCAATTCAGTAATCCAGCATGTATTCCCCCTTTCATATTTGTACCTCTTTTCTATAAGTAAAAAGCCTGGCTGCCATTATCCTCAACATATTTGCTTATCTGCTCAATCTCTCCATGTGGAATCAGCCTTCCAAACATTCATGCTGTCTCCTTGCTCCCAGCTCTTCTGGACTCACAGATCACATCAACTAAGTTCCTTTCACCCAGGCTCCAATGCTGCTGAGCACTCAAGCCACATCAGCTGAGCGTCCCCAGTCCAAACAAAAGGGAAGGGGAAGTATATTAGTCTGTTCTCATACTGTTATGAAGAAATACCTGAGACTGGGTAATTGATAAAGAAAAGAGGTTCAATTGACTCACAGTTCTGCATGGCTAGGGAGGCCTCAGAAACCTTATAATCATAGCAGAAGGCACCTCTTCAGAAGGTGGCAGGAGAAAGAATGAGTGCTAGCAGGGGAAAATGCCAGATGCTTATAAAACCATCAGATCT
Organism: Macaca mulatta; assembly: GCF_049350105.2. Lineage (NCBI taxonomy): Eukaryota > Metazoa > Chordata > Mammalia > Primates > Cercopithecidae > Macaca > Macaca mulatta. The sequence goes on from NC_133409.1 coordinate 114,945,986, forward strand.
CATGAGATTCACTCATTATCACAAGAACAGCACGGAGGAAACAACCCCCATGATTCAATGACCTCCACCTGGTCCTGCCCTTGACAGAGGATTATGGGAGTTACAATTCAAGGTAAGATTTGGGTAGTGACACAGCCAAACCATATCAGGAAGGGACCGAGTTTTTGAAACAATGGTACTATTAAAGAAGGAATAATCCTTGACTAAAAGTGTTTGTGATTGTTGGTATCTTAACAAGACCCTTGGGTCTGCAACCCAAGGGCTATTTGTTACCCCAGCAGACGCTAGTCTATCCTGATGATACAACAAGCAATGAGTGGTGAAATGGGGTAGGAAAAGAGCTATTCCCTAAGAGTAATTTCCTGCTCAACTTTAAGAATACAAATTTTTTATTTTTATTTTATTTTATTATTTTATTTTATTATTTTTTGAGATGGAGTTTCACTCTTGTTGCCCAGGCTGGAGTGCAATGGCATGATCTCGGCTCACTGCAACCTCTGCCTCCTGGGTTCAAGCGATTCTCCTGCCTCAGCCTCCTGAGTAGCTAGGATTACAGGCACGAGCCACCACACCCGGCTAATTTTGTATTTTTAGTAGAGATGGGGTTTCTCCATGTTGGTCAGTCTGGTCTCAATCTCCCGACCTCGGGTGGCCTGCCCACCTTGGCCTCCCAAAGTGCTGGGATTACAGGCATGAGCCACCGTGCCCGGCTAATGTGTGTGTATATAAGTATATGTTCTTCTGTCCCAGATGGTGGAATATATGTATTATATATGCAAAAATATACATATTACTAGTAGGGGAAAGTTACTAACTGCATTCCATTTTGTAATTCTAACAAAAGTGGATACAAACCCAGTAAGAGTAGTAGCTTATTTATTTTAAAAAATAATAATTTTAGTGTATCTTGTTTTCAGTTTCAACACTCACAAATTTGAAATTTAGCTCTGCTTGGAGTTGATGCATGTATTGGTTTGGACCGGTATTTTGCTGCTCAAATGTGAGATGATCCTGCCAAATGTTATTAGAGTAATAAATGCTACTGAAAGCACAGTGTGTTAGTCCATTCTCACACTGCTGTGAAGAAACACTCAAGAGTGGGTAATTTATAAAGAGGTTTAATTGATTCACAGCCCTGCATGGCTGGGGAGGACTCAGAAAACTTACGATCATGGCAGAAGGTGAAGGGGAAGAAGGCATCTTCTTCACAAGCAACAGGAAGGAGAATGTGCAAGCAGGGGAACTCCCAGACTCTTATAGAACCATCAGATCTCGGCCAGGCACAGTGGCTCACGCCTGTAATTCCAGCACTTTGGGAAGCTGAGGTGAGTGGATCATCTGAGGTCAGGAGTTCGACACCAGCCTGACCAACATGGTGAAACCCCGTCTCTACTAAAAAAATACAAAAATTAGCCGGCATGGTGGTATACGCCTGTAATCCTAGCTACTCGGCTGAGGCAGAAGAATTGTTCGAACCCAGGAGGCAAAGGTTGCAGTGAGCTGAGATCACGCCACTGCATTCCAGCCTAGGCTACAGAGTGAGACTCCGTCTCAAAAAAATAAACAAATAAATAAAATAAAACACAAAACAAACAAAACATCAGATCTGATGAGACTCACTCATTATTACGAGAATAGCATGGGGGAAACTGCCCTTATGATCCAATTACCTTCAGCTGGTCCTGCCCTTGGACACATGGGGATTTACAATTCAAGATGAGATTTTAGGTGGAGACACAGCCAAATCATATCACATAGTTTCCAAACTCGGCAAAAATAGTCATTCTATAGCCATTCAGTTCAACAGTTCAGCAAATAAATACATTTGTCACTGTTTCAATTGAAAAGAGTTATTTCAAATTATAGGAAGAAATCAGTTGTCCAGAGCCCAATCCAATTTCTGAAAACTTCCTGGGATGTGGCCCAGTCGGTTTTTTGGTAGATAACTCTTCACCACCTCTCAAGGGGTCAGCTGTCTCACCCTGGTGATGAACACTCTGATGAAGAAAAACTGAATCAAGGAGCATTGCTTTGGTTGGTTTTGTCACTTCAGTCTCACGCTGGAGGTTGAGAGACTCTCTATGCGATCTTGTGTTTCCCACACTTTTCTAAGCCTCAGTTTCCTTATCTGTGAAATAAGACTAGAAACATTAATTCTCTGGTTTCTTCAGGGTGCCAAGTTCTGTGATTCTTCTACCATTAGGATTATTTATTTTCTTAAGTAAGACCATCTGTCTTGATCAGAAAAGTCCTACCAACTGAAAAGTTTTGATGAAGTAGTATTCTTGACTTACAGAAATTAAATGGTGAAGCTGGGTGCGTGGCTCACATCTGTAATCCCAACACTTTGGGAGGCCGAGGCAGGCAGATCGCTTGAGGTCAGGAGTTCAAGACCAGCATGACTAACATGGTGAAACCTCTTCTCTACTAAAAGTACAAAAATTAGCTAGGCGTGGTGGTGGGTGCCTGTAGTCCCAGCTACTCAGGAGGCTAAGGCATGAGAATCGCTTGAACTCAAGAAGTGGAGGTTGCAGTGAGTTGAGATCATGCCACTGCACTTCAGCCTGGGCAACCGAGCAAGACTCTGTCTCAAAAAAAAAAAAGAAAGAAAGAAAGAAAAGAAAAAAAGAAATTAAATGGCGAATTCATGTGTAGTACCGGTTCTTGTTTAGTTATAGGGGATTCTCAGCAGCCTCTGAAGCAGTTTCACAAACAGAAGTATAAATATAATGATTTAATGCACGAATTATTCTCCTCTGCTCTGGATCATATTTAGAATTTATAATGCATAGGAGATGCCCAGTCCTAACTTCTGAACAACTTGACAAGAGCTTGTGGTGCCTTTCTCTCCCATTGCTTTTTCTCCTTTCCCAGAGAAACCTGGCTTCTGCTGAGTGAGAATCTGGAGCTGATGGTGATGCTACCATCTGTCAGAGGGAGTCAGATCCTCTGAGATCTCTGTAGCTCTGGAAGCTCTGTTTACCAGAGCAATGCTATACCTCCCTCCTCCCATCACCCAAAGCTCCAAATGCTCCCCAAACGTAGTCACTCTTTCCAGTAACATCCTCTCCAACAGTTTCTCCCAAGCAGAGTAGTCCTCAAAGTTGTCTTTGAAACCAGAGCAGGTGGGTTTCATTTCAGTTACTGTATTTTTCACTTCTAGATGCTCTCATTGCTTTTCATATGTGCTCTGGCATGGTTTATATTTTTGCATTCTGCAAATATGTTCAATTTTTCATTTGTTTAAACATATTAAACTTACAGTTGACTTATAACCAATGTCTGGGTGTTCTACTCTCTGAAGTATGTGTAGGTCTGTTTTTTGCTTTTGTTGTTTCTTCCAGTTCTTGCTCAAGTTACCTTGTTCCTTGTGGACCTGGTTATCTTCAGTTGCTGGTCATTATCTTTGAAATATTCTCTGTATAATTTCTCTGGGATTGAGGATAAAGGTGTTATTTTTGTTTGCTTCTGTAGATACATGGTGGAACTAGCAGCTGGGAAACCACATCAAGGAACATCAAGTTCAAGACTCGAGGTTCCTTGGCTCGTCCTGCATTCCCAGCCTCTGAGGCTGATCTCTGGCACAATTCCTCAAGAAGAGGGTGTTTTGGGTTTGGTGTTTGTGTGTGCGTGTGTGCATGTGTGTTCACATGAGCATGTGTAAACTTTCCTTCAAATTTTTTTCCTGCTTTTCTCAGGCCTAGTCTATATTCCTCTGAGTTTGAAAGAAAAGGATGAATTTAGTTCCACTTCAACCTAACCCTAAAAATATAATTTTTAATTTTTTTTTTTTTCTGAGACAGAGTCTCATTCTTTCACCTAGGCTGGAGTGCAATGGTGCGATCTCGGCTCACTGCAAACTCTGCCTCCTAGGTTCAAGCAATTCTCCCGCCTCAGCCTCCCAAGTAGCTGGGATTACAGACATGCACCACCACACCCAGCTAATTTTGTATTTTTAGTAGAGACCAGGTTTCTCCATGTTGGCTAGGTTGGTCTCAAACTCCTGACCTCAGGTGACCCACCCACCTCAGCCTCCCAAAGTGCTGGGATTACAGGCATGAGCCACCGTGCCTGGCCTAACCCTAAGAATATAGCCATTTGAAAGGCCTGGCATAATCTAGGGAGGATCTCTTACAAATTGAGTGATCATACAATCTAGTTTACTCAGCATAGCCCTAGTTTATACCTGTTGTTCCAGTGTAAGTATTAATTATACCCCCTGTATTTGTATATATGTGTGTATATACATGTATATGTAAATGTGTGTATGTATATGTGGGTGTATGTGTATATATATATGTTTATTATTAAATTGGCTCTCACTGTTATGGAAGATGAGAAATTCCACAATTTGCCATCAGTAAACTGGAGACCCAGGAGAGCTGATGGTATAGCTCCAGTCTGAATTTGAAGGCAGGAGAAGATGGATGTCCCTGACTGAAGACAAGCAGAGACAGCAAGCTGTCCCTTACTCAGCCTTTTGTTCTAGTCAGACCTTCAGTGGATTGGATGAGGCAGACCCACCCTGGGGAGTGCAATTGGCTTTATTTAGTCTACAAATTCAAATGTTAATCTTATCCTTGAAATACCTTCACTGACATATCCAGAATAATGTTAAACTAAGTATCTGGGCACCACATGGCCCAGTTAAGTTGACATATAAAATGAACAATCTGACCTTCGCACCCAAAAGATCCGATTTGGACAATAAATCATTTAATTGCCCTTAAAAGATTCCGCACCTTGGGTAGATCCTGGGCCTTGACAAATATGTTAGGGAAAAATAGCTTCACTGCTCTCATAGCCTACTTACTGCTCTGTCAAGTAATTCCCTACTACCTCAATAGCACTTGGATGCCTTTAGGGTGATCACGTATGTGTGTGTTGGGTGTGTGTGTTTAAGTTTTATCTAGAGTTTGTCATTGCTTTTAGTAGCTAGGTTCAAAAATTTATACCACTCAGTCCATTATTACCATTATAGATATGTCTATGTACCTGTTAGCTGGAACTTGAAACCAGTTTTTCCATAGGAACTATAAGTGGACTTTTAAGTTCTATGTGTTAATGAAGCTCATTTACAGGTTAAATAGTCTATTTTTGACTGGCTACCTACCCTTACTACTGTTTCAAAGGTGAAACAAATTCCAAGTTCCAAATAGCCAACTTAAAAACAAAATGATTCAGAGGCAAAGATGAACTCTATGTGTGTTTCAGATGTTTAGACTTGTTCCATCTCACATTTTCTAAAGAAAAAAAAACTTTAAATAATGTGACCACCCTTTCAAATCCTGGATGCCCAACGGATGAGGCCAGCTCTGACTGAAATGCCTGGGCAAAGTCAGGGCAGCCACCCTGCCCCTTCCCTCCTTGAAGAGCCCAGGCTCTTGCAGACCCCTCCCGACCAATGTCCACGGAACACTGTTTGCAATCAAGGTAAATGGTTGAAAATAAATGAATATAATAAAATAGTGGACTGCAATATATCCAGGTACCAAACCTGCTCAGGTACACTCTGATTCTAAAATAAAAGCTGAAGAAAACAGTGGGAGAAATGGTAAAAAATAAAATAAAATAGTGTAAAAATGAAGGAATGAAAGCCTGTGTTATATACCTTCCCTGTATATAATTCTTCTAGTAATTGAGATTTGAGTGCTCTCCTCCCAGTATGGAATTTAGTTTGCATCAATACTTTTAAAACCAATAAATAACTGATAAACTCTATGGAAATGATTCGCAACTAGGCAATTAAACTGCCAATGCTTATATTTCTTGGTTTTAGGGTATGATACACAGATGGTCCCCAACTTGCAATGGTTCGAAGACCTATTTTTAGACTTTACAATGGTGTGAAAGTGATTACACATTCAGCACAAACCATACTTCAGATTCTGAATTTTGATCTTTCCCTGGGCTAGCAGAGCGTGGTATGATACTCTCTCATGATGCTGGGCAGTAGCAGTGAGCCACAGCTCCCAGCCAGCCATGAGATCATGAGGGCAAACAACTCATGCTTTGCAGTCTACTCTGTTGCCAGCATTTTCTGGATGTCGTGTTTTGCGATTCACATTTCATCATGTCTACACAATGCCCATTTTTGACATGATATTTTCAACCTACAATGGGTTTATCAGGATATAATTTCATCCTAAATCAAGGAAAATCTGGAGTGCTAAATACCTTTCAGAAGGCAATAATAGATACTGTAGGGAAATGAATTCAAGCTGATAGCTGCTAGGGCAAACAAGCAGTTGTAGTATTAAGTTAATAGTGTTAACCCAGGTGCTGGAGGCCAGGATAACATATTTAGGCAAGTATGTATAGAATGGATCATTGACTACACGCCTTTAAGTTCTGTATGGAGTTAAGAAAACAAATGGACGTGAGAATTTGGGGAATGGAGGCTAGCAACTCACTTCTAAAGTTAAAAAGATATTTGCTTGACTATATCAGTTTTATCCATGTCATGTTATACTTCAAAATGGCTAAACACAGAGGAAAATATGACATTAGTGGTCGAACATACATTTCTCAAACAAAAACAAATTCAAACGAGAAACTTTCTTGCCGAGACCAGCTCGGTCGGGGAGACCCTAACCTAGCAGCGCTAGAGGTATTAAAGACATACACAGAAATATAGAGGTGTGAAGTGGGAAATCAGGGGTCTCACAGCCTTCAAAGTTGAGGGCCCTGAACAGAGATTTACCCATGTATTTATTAACAGCAAGCCAGTCATTAGCATTGTTTCTACAGATATTAGATTAACTAAAAGTATCCCTTATGGGAAAAGAAGGGATGGGCAGAAGTAAAGGAATGGGTTGCGCTAGTTATCTGCAGCAGGAGCATGTCCTTAAGGCACGGATAGCTCATGCTATTGTTTGTGGTTTAAGAATGCCTTTAAGCAGTTTTCTGCCCTGGGCAGGCCAGGTGTTCCCTTGCCCTCATTCCAGTAAACCCACAACCTTCCAGCGTGGGCGTCATGGCCATCATGAACACGTCACAGTGCTGCAGACATTTTGTTTATGGCCAGTTTTGGGGCCAGTTTATGGCCAGATTTTGGGGGGACTTGTTCCCAACACCTTTTCCAAGTCAGAGATATTTTAAATTTAGTATCAAGAGAAACAACAGTGGATGGGGAGAGTTAAAAGCACCAGCCAAGATAGCTAAGCTCTGGCCTTGGAAAAAGCAGCTGCCTAACCTCAGCTAGGTGATGTATTAATACCTGTCTCTGCACCTCTGCTTACTCAGCTGAACACTACTTTCAACATATAATGCCTATGATCAGGATCTGATAGCTATGATTCTTAGACAAATATCTTACCCTCATCCTGTGTCTGTCCTCAGATACATAGTCTCATTACTCGAAAGATAAACCTGGGCCAGGTGAGGTGGCTCACGCCTGTAATCCCAACACTTTGGGAGGCCATGGCAGGTGGATTGCTTTGAGCTCAGGAGCTCAGCCTGGCCAACATGGTGAAACCCTGTCTCTACAGAAAAAAAAAAAAAAAGCCAGGCATGGTGGTGGGCACCTATAATCTCAGCTACTCAGGAGGCTGGAGCAGGAGAATTGCTTGAACCCAGAAGGCAGAGTTTTCAGTAAGCCAAGATCGCACCACTGCACTCCAGTCTGGGCGACAGAGGGAGACTCAGTCTCAAAATAAATAAATAAATAAATAAATAAATAAAGGATAAACCTGATCCACTGTGGTTCTACTCTTAAGCAATAGACTGGAGGCACAGCTCTCAGCTCTTAAACAACTGAATCCAGGCATGATTCTATGGTTCCCACCCACCTCCTGTGCTTTTTTACATTCATTAAAATAATTAATTGGAAGGCATTAGGCTGAGACAGCTCCAGTACCTTGGGTTCCTACCTAACTGAAAGCAAACTGAAAACTGAAGCCTAACTCAGCATGAATGGTTATAGGCTAAGAAAAACAAAACATAAGCTTAACCAATTAGAAATGGCCAACTAACCTCAACTGAGGACTTTCCATTTACCTAATCAAATATTTTCTTTGTCTTGCTTCTGCAAATGCATTATGCAGGCGTACCTCAGAGCCCAGAGACATTGTAGGCACAGTTCCAGACTATCACAATAAAGCAAATATTGTAAAAAAAAAAAAAAAAAAAAAAAGTCGCATAGTTTTTTTGTTTGTTTGTTTCCTAGTGCATATAAAAGTTACCTTTACACTGTACTGTAGTCTGTTAAGTGCACAATAGTATTAGGTCTAAAAAATGTACATACCTTAAAAATACTTTATGGCTAAAACACGGTAATGATCATCTGAGCCTTCAGCAAGTAGCACTCTTTGCTGGTGGAGAGTCCTCATTTGATATTGATAGCTGTTGACTGATCGAGGTGTTGGTTGCTGAAAGGTGATGTGGCTGTGGCAATTTCTTAAAATAAGACAATGAACATCAACTGACTGTTCCTTTCACAAAAATATTTCTGTAGCATGCAATGCTACTTGATAACATTTTACCCTGAGTAGAACTTTCAAAATTGGAGTCAATTGGCTGGGCAGGGCGGCTCACGCCTATAATCCCAGCACTTTGGGAGGCTGGAGAGGGTGGATCACCTGAGGTCAGGAGTTGGAAACCAGCCTGAGCAACATGGTGAAACCCCATCTCTACTGAAAATGCAAAAATTAGCCAGGCATGGTGGCACACACTTGTAATCCCAGCTATGCGGGAGGCTGAAGCAGGAAAATCTCCTGAACCCAGGAGGCAGAGGTTGCAGTGAGCCGAGATCGTGCCACTGCACTGCAGCCTAGGCAACAAGAGCAAAACTTCATCTCAGAAAAAAAAAAAAAAAAAAAAAAAAATAGGAGTTAATTCTCTCAAACCCTGTCACTGCTTTATCAACTAAGTTTATGTAATATTCTAAATCCTTTGTTGTCATTTCACCAATGTTCACAGCATCTTCATCAGCAGTACATTCTATCTCAAGAAACCACTTTCTTTGCTCATAAGAAGCAACTCTCCATTCAAGTTTGATCATGAGATTGCAGCAATTTAGTTCCACCTTAAGGCCCACTTCTAATTGTAGTTTTCTTGCTATTTCTAGCAGTTACTGCAGTTACTTCCTCCACTGAAGTCTTAACCCCCCTCAAAGTTATCCATGAAGGTTGGAATCAACTTCTTCAAAACTTCTGTTCATGTTGATATTTTGACCTCCACCCATGAATAATGAATGTTCTCACTGGCATCTAGAATGGTGAATCCTTTCCAGAAGCTTTTAAATTTACTTTGCCCAGATCCATCATAAGAATCACTATCTATGGCAGCTGTAGCCTTACAAAATGTATTTTTAAAATAATAAGACTTGAAAGCTACAGAATGGATGTTGTGTTGTGGGCATTGAAACATTAATCTCCTTGTACATCTAAATCAGAGCTCTTGGGTGACTAGGTACGTTGTCAGTGAGCAGTAATATTAGGAAAGAAATCTTTTTTTCTGAGCTGTATGTCTCAACAGTGGGTTTAAAATATACAGGAGACCCTGCTGTAAACAGATGTGCCGTCATCTAGGCTTTGTTGTTCCACTAATGGAGCACAGGCAGAGTCGATTTAGCATAATTCTTGAGTGCCCTAGGATTGTAGGGAAGGTAGATGACTATTGGTTACAACTTCAAGGCACCAGCTACGTTAGTTCCTAACAAGAGAGTCAGCCTGTTCTTTGAAGCCAGGCATTGACTTCTCCTCTCTATCTTTGAAAGTCCTAGATTGTAAATCTGTTGTTTAGTGTAGACACTTTCATCAGTGATCTCTTTTTTTTTTTTTTTTTTTGAGATGGAGTCTTGCTCTGTCACCAGGCATGGATGCAGTGGCGGGATCTTGGCTCACTGCAACCTCCGCCTCCCAGGTTCAAGCAATTCTCTTGCCTCAGCCTCCCGAGTAGTTGGGACTACAGCCATGTGCCACCACGCCCAGCTAATTTTTGTATTTTTAGTAGAGATGGGGCTTCATCATGTTGGCCAGGATGGTCTAGATCGCTTGACCTTGTGATCCACCCACCTTGGCCTCCCAAAGCGCTGGGATTACAGGCGTGAGCCACCACGCCCGGCCCTCATCAGTGATCTTAACTAGGTCTTTTCGATAACTTGCTGCAGCTTTTCCATCAGCACTTTCGGCTTCACCTTGACTTTTATGTTCTGGAAACAGCTTCTTTTCTTAAACTGCATGAACCAACCTTTGCTAGCTTTAAACCTTTCTTCTGCAGCTTCCTCACCTCTCTCAGCCTTGATAGAATTGAAGTGCAGTGGCTCACGCCTGTAATCCCAGCACTTTGGGAGGCCACAGCAGGTGGATCGCTTGAGGCCAGGGGTTCAAGACCAGCCTGGCCAGCATGGTGAAACCTTGTCTCTACTAAAAATACAAAAATTAGCTGGGCATGTGGCACATGCCTGTAGTCCCAGTTACTTGGGAGGCTGAGGCAGGAGAATAGTTTGAACCCAGTAGGTGGAGGTTGCAGTGAGCCTAGATTGTGCCACTGCACTCCAGCCTGGGCAACAGAGTGAGACCCCATCTCAGAAAAAAAAAAAAAAAAAAAAAGGAAGAGAGTTAGGACCTTGCTTTGGGTTAGGTTTTGGTTTAAGGGAACGTTGATGCTGGTTTGTTCTTCAATCTAGACCACTCAAATTTTCTCCATATCAGCAATACATTGTTTTGTTTTCTAATCTTTTTTTTTTTTTTTTTTTTTTTGTATTTACTGTAGTAGCACTTTTAATTTCCTTTGCATTCACATCTTGGCTAACTCTTTGGCACAAGAGGCCTACTTTCAGCCTATCTTGGCTTTATTTTATTTATTTATTTAGAGACAGAGTCTCACTCTGTCACCCAGGCTGGAGTGCAGTGGCACCATCTCGGCTCACAGCAACCTCCGCCTCCTGGGTTCAAGTGATTCTCCAGCTTCAGCCTCCTGAGTAGCTGGGATTAAGGCACACACCACCACACCGGGCTAATTTTTGTATTTTTGTAGAGATGGGGTTTCACCATGCTGGCCAGGCTGGTCTGGAACTCCTGACCTCAAGTAATCTGCCTGTCTTGGCCTCCCAAAGTGCTGGGATTACAGGCATAAGCCACCATGCCTGGCCTCTATCTTGGCTTTCAACATGTCTTTTAATGCATTTAATACATTAATAAGTTATGGCTAATAAAGGTTTACGTAAATGAGTCAATGAACCACAGTAATTTTCCCTCAGTTTGCTGTGGATATTTTCAGACATTGGATCACTCAAAGCCCTCAGGGAGGATGTGGGAATATGTGTGTGTGTGTGTGTGTGTGTGTCTGTGTATACACACACACTTAAACATAAATTGATTTTCTCTTTGTAAACTGATCCTCAATTCAGATTGCTAAAACTGCCTTGATGACTTTCTATTAAAATGGGGGTGAAGGTCCATTTCCTACAGCCCCATCTTCTCACTCTTTAAAAGGGGAATTTAAAAAAAAAATTCAATAAGTAAAGTGGTTTAGCAATGTTATTGATAACTAGTTGTATTGTCAAATATAACTGATATGCATTTATATAATTTATATAGTTTTATAGATATAGTTTATTTATATAGTTTTCTAGTTTACCTTACTTCTTGGATTTTTCCTCTGTGCTAGATGCGCTGATTACAGAACAGTATACAGAGGTTTCCATTTTTTCTCTGAGTGGGAGGTTGCTATTTATGGTATTTAAAATATTGCAGACAGATTTTAGTTTTAAAACTAAGGAATTATCAGGGATGATATCTCAAATGCATTTGAGCAGAAATGGGGCACTTCTCTGATTTTTATATAACTGGAAGAAAAAATCCAGACCCCCCATATTCTCAGTTCCTAGGCACTAACTCTACAGAGGAGAGGAAAACATTTTCCCATCCCTTCCCTGCTGCTTATCCGGGCCTGTAAGGGAGGAAGTTCTCTCTATACATTTTATATAGGATGTATTTTTTAAATGTTAATATAATATTTTGTTACGAAGCATGCTGGCTAGGAGTGTGTAGCACTTTTGACTAGGAAGTAACTTTAGTTTTTTGCCAATGCACATATATTTCATAAATGCTTTGACTGGGAAAATAAAAGGAGAGGAATATGAGGACTGTATCCGTCAGGGTTCTCTAGAGGGACAGAGCTAATAGAATAGGTGTATATATCAACAGTAGTTTATTAGAAAGTATTGACTCACATGATCACAAGGTGAAGTCCCACTTGAAGTCTGCAAGCTGAGGAGCAAGGACGCCAGTCCAAGCTCCCAAAACCTCAAAAGTAGGGAAGCCGACAGTGCAGCCTTCAGTCTGTGGTCAAAGGTCCAAGAGCCCCAGGCAAACCACTGGTATAAGTCCAAGAGTCCAAAGCTGAAGAACTTGCAGTCTGATGTCTGAGGGCGGGAAGCATCAAGCACAGAAGAGAGGTGAAGGCCAGAAGACTCAGTCAGTCTAGTCATCCATGTTCTTCTGCCTGCTTTTATTCTAGCAGTGCTGGCAGCTGATTAGATGGTGTCCACCAAGATTGGGAGTGGGTCTGCCTCTCCCAGTCCACTGGCTCAAATGTTAATCTCCTTCTCCAACACCCTCACAGACACACCCAGGAACAATACTCTGCATCCTTCAATCCAATCAAGTTGACCTTCAATATTAACCATTGTAAGGGTAGAACACTAGCAACCGTGAAAAGTAAATAAAAGAATGAGGCACTTGGAAACAAAAACCAGCCAGTGAGAAATGAGTAGAATGCAGATGGTCCAGGGTATATTTTTTGTTGTTGTTGTTGTTTGAGTTTTGTTTGTTTTGTTCTGAGATGGAGTCTCACTTTGTAGTCCAGGCTGGAGTGCATGGCACGATTTGGCTCACTGCAACCTCTCCCTCCCAGGTTCAAGCAATTCTCCTGCCTCAGCCTCCAGAGTAGCTGGGACTACCGGTGAGCACCACCACGACTGGCTGATTTTTTGTCATTTTAGTAGAGATGGCATTTCACCATGTTGGCCAGGCTGGCCTTGAACTCCTGAGCTCAGGTGATCTGTCCGCCTTGGCCTCCCAAAGTGCTGGGATTACAGGTGTGAGCCACTCACTGTCAGGAGTTTGAGACCAGCCTGGCCAACATGGAGAAACCCCATCTCTACTAAAAATACAAAAATTAGCTGGGCGTGGTGGCGGGCACCTGTAATTCCAGCTACTTGGAGGCTGAGGTAGGAGACTGGCTTGAACCAGGGAGAGGAAAGTTGCAGTGAGCCCAGATTGCACCACTGCACTCCACCCTGGGTGACAGATCAAGACTCTCTCAAAAAAAAAAAAAAAAAAAAGAAAGAAAGAAAGAAAGGAAGATAAAGAAAAGCTGTGAGAGATATGTTTAAAGAATAAAGCTGTCCTCAAAGAGCCTAATCTCCACTTTTCCAAGAACTGGAAATAAACCATATAATACAAGAGGACTGAACCAATAATAATAATTTTCCTGAATATAAAAGATGATGAAACTTTTGAATGTATTTGCTACAATTCAGCCAGGCATGGTGGCTCACACCTGTAATCCCAGCACTTTGGGAGACTGAGGCAGGTAGATCACTTGAGGTCAGGAGTTTGAGACCAACCTGGCCAACATGGTGAAACCCTGTCTCTACTAAAAAAAATACAAAGATTAGCCAGGCATGGTGGCAGGTGCCTGTAATCTCAGCTACTTGGGAGGCTGAGGCAGGAGAATCGCTTGAACCCAGCAGGCGGAGGTTGCAGGGAGCCAAGATGGCGCCACTGCACTCCAGCTTGGGTGACAACGCAAGACTCCGTCCCAATAAAATAAAATAAAATCCATTAAATCATAGCCCTTGGTCTTTAAAAGGAGTATGCTGTAAAACTGGAGGACTGAGAACCAAGGAATTACTATCCTGCTTACAACAGGATGTTTAATCTCCATGTAATTATGAGTATTATGAATCTAAAATAAATACCTTGTAATACATGAATACAAGCACAGTCTTCCTACACTTAAGAGGAAACAAAACCTTAAAAGAACAAGATCTTTTTTTTTTTTTTTTTTTGGTTTGCGGTCAGATCAGTTGTTTCTCTGAAAATATACACTTTAAGAAATTCATTGAACTTTCAGTACCCTATCCCTGGGCCAATGCTTCCTTCATCTGACAATACCCTTACTCCTCCCACCCCCACCTACCACTCTCAGCTAGTCAGACTGCCCAGCCAGGGACCCATCTCTGAAATTTGCTTTAATTCCTCTACATCAGGCCAGGTGCAGTGACTCACGCCTGTAATCCCAGCACCTTGGGAGGCTGAGGCAGGTGGATCACTTGAGGTCAGCAGTTCGAGACCAGCCTGGCCAACATGGTGAAACCCCATCTCTACTAAAAATACAAAACAAAGCAAAAATAGCTGGTGGTGCATGCCTGTAATCCCAGCTATTCAGACGGCTGAGGCATGAAAATCACTTGAACTCTGGAAGTGGAGGCTGCAGTGAGCCAAGATCATGCCACTGCACTCCAGCCTGGGTAACAGAGCAAGACTCCATCTCAAAAAAAAAAAAATCCCTCTACATCAAAATGTACACATCCAGTCTGAAATCATTTGCCTTAAAATATCTCAGAGGGGGAAAATTTGTAAGAGGATAAATTAAACAAAGTGAATAACTGTATAAACATTGACAACCATTAAATTTGGGTGATGGGTACATGGGGACCCACAGTATAGTATTATACCTTTCTGTATTTTGAAAATTTTCATAATAAAAGCTTAATCAACAATTTAAAAAATCACATTTCTGATCTCTTTCCACAAGAGATTGCTTAAGGCCAAGTGGCAACGAATATGTAAAACACAATTAGCATATTCTCATAAGTTACACAAATTCACTTGCCCCTTAATACCTTAAACTGTGACAGGTGTGCATCTAGAGGGCCAACTGAGCATGCCTCTAATGTGAGGAAAATTGTAAAGTTGAGTGGGGAAAAGCTTGGAGAAAAGAAAGTTTTCTGAGAGGGCTTAAATTAAATCATGATATGTAGGTCTTAAACTGGTTCTGAGTGTGCCCTAAAAATGTATCTAGTAGAAAAATAGGATATGTCTTATGCTTCAATTACTGGAATAGCTGTGACATTTCACGCCTAAGCATCTTTCCAGTGACCTGACTCTGGAGTGGTGACTTGGTTCCCTTGACCAACTGCAGAGGGGGTGGTGTGGAGGCGGGCAGCGGGCTGGATTGGTAGGAAATCAACGGCAGCTCATTTGCCCATCGGTGATCATGCCTGTCAGGCTGCTTGCACGACAGGAGAGGTAGCTTTGCTTTGGCAGAACATCTGAAAATGTCAGTCTTATTCTTTTCTGAAACCATTTTTGCCTTTTACATTTTAATTATTTTAAATTTTGGAAAGTATCTGAACACGGTGAGAATCTTTATTCTGTTATTTTGGCACTGACTGTACTCATAGATTGATTCCCATTTCTAGTCAATTCTTTTCAGATTTTCTCAATAAAAACTGAATACAAATAATTTGGAGTGTTCTATTAATTGTGAAAAGTTGGTGATGTTGAGCATTTTTTCATATGTTTGTTGGCCATTTGTGTATCTTCTTTCGAGAATTGTCTATTCATGTCGTTAGCCCACTTTCTGGTAGGATTTTTTTTTTTTTTCTTACCGATTTGCTTGAGTTTGTTGTAGATTCTGGATATTAGTCCTTTGTCAGATTTATTGATTGTGAAGATTTTCTCCCACTCTGTGGGTTTTCTGTTTACTCTGCTGACTGTTCCTTTTGCCATACAAAAATGCTTTAGTTTAATTAGGTCCCAGCTATTTATCTTTGTTTTTATTGCATTTGCTTTTGGGTTCTTGGTCATGAAATCCTTGCCCAAGCCAATGTCTAGAAGGGTTTTTCCAATGTTATCTTCTAGAATTTTTATAGTTTTAGGTCTTAGGTTTAAGTCCTTAATTCATCTTGAGTTGATTTTTGTATAAGGTGAGAGATGAAGATCCAGTTTCATTCTCCTACATGTGGCTAGTCAGTTATCCCAGCATCATTCATTGAATAGGGTGTCTTTTCCTCACTTTATGTTTTTGTTGGCTTTGTCGAAGATCAGTTGGCTGTAAGTATTTAGGTTTATTTCTGGGTTCTTTATTCTGTTCCATTGGTCTATGTGCCTATTTTTATTCCAGCACCATGCTGTTTTGGTAACTATGGCCTTGTAGTACAGTTTGAAATCAGGGCCAGGTGCAGTGGTTCATGCCTATAATCCCAGCACTTTGGGAGGCCAAGGCAGGCGGATCATGAGGTCAGGAGTTCGAGACAAGCCTGGCCAACATGGTGAAAATCCATCTCTCTAAAAATACAACAAAAATAGCCAGGTGCCTGTAATCCCAGGTACTCAGGAGGCTGAGGCAGGAGAATTGCTTGAACCTGGGAGGCAGAGGTTGCACTGAGCTGAGACCGTGCCATTGCACTCCAGGCTGGGTAACAGAGAGCGAGACACCGTCTCAAAAAAAAAAAAAAAAAAAAAAAAGAAATCAGGTAGTGTGATGCCTTCAGATGTGTTATTTTTGCTTAGTCTTGCTTTGGCTGTGTGGGCTCTTTTTTGGTTCCACGTGAGTTTTAGAGTTGTTTTTTCTAATTCTGTGAAGAATGATGGCAGTATTTTGATGGGAATTGCATTGAATTTGTAGATTGCTTTTGGCAGTATGGTCATTTTCACAATATTGATTCTGCTCATCCATGAACATGGGATGTGTTTCCGTTTGTTTGTGTCATTTATGATTTCTTTCAGCAGTGTTTTGTAGTTTTCCTTGTAGAGGTCTTTCAACTCCTTGGTAAGGTATATTCCTAAGTACTTTATTTTTTTTTTTTTTGTAGCTATTGTAAAAGGGGTCAAGTTCTTGATTTGATTCTCTGCTTGGTTGCTGTTGATGTATAGAAGAGCTATTGATTTGTGTACATTAATCTTGATCCAGAAATTTTGCTGAATTATTTTATCAGTTCTAGGATCTTTCCAGAGGAATCTTTAGAGTTTTCAAGGTAAACGATCATATTGTCAGCAGTGACAGTTTGACTTTCTCTTTGCCAGTTTGGATGCCCTTTATTTCTTTCTCTTGTCTGGTTGCTCTGGCTAGGACTTCCAGTACTATGTTGAAGGGGCGTGGTAGAGTGGGCATCCTCGTCTTCTTCCAGATCTTAGAGAGAATGCTTTCAACTTTTCCCATTCAGTATTATGTTGGCTGTGGGTTTGTCATAGATGGCTTTTATTACATTAAAGTATGTCCCTTGTCTGCCGATTTTGCTGAAGTTTTAATCATAAAGCGATGTTGGATTTTGTCAAATGGTTTTTCTGCATCTATTGAGATGATCATGTGATTTTTGTTTTTAATTCTGTTTATGTGGTGTATCACATTTATTGACTTGTGTATGTGAAACCATTCCTGCATCCCTGGTATGCAACTCACTTGATCGTGGTGGATTATCTTTCTGATATGTTTTTGGATTCGGTTAACTAGTATTTTGTTAAGGGTTTTAGCATCTATGTTCATCAGCAATATTGGTCTGTAGTTTTCTTGTTGGGTTATGTCCTTCCCTGGTTTTGGTATTATGTGCACATAGAACGAATTAGGGAGGGTTCATTCTTTCTCTGTCTTGTGGAGTAGTGTCAAAAGGATTGGTACAAATTCATCTTTGAATGGTAGAATTCTGCTGTGAATCTGTCTGGTCCTGGACTTTCTTTTGTTGGTAACTTTTTAATTACTATTTCAATCTTGCCACTTGTTATTGGTCTGTTCAGGGTATCTAATTCTTCCTGATTTAAGCTAGGCGAGTTGTATTTTTCCAGGAATTTATCCATCTCTTCTAGGTTTTCTAGTTTATGTGTGTAAAGGTATTCATAGTAGCCTTGAATGATCTTTTGTATTTCAGTGGTGTCAGTTGTAATATCTCCTGTTTCATTTCTTAGTGAGGTTATTTGGATTTTCTTTCTTCTTTTCTTGGTTAATCTAATGGTCTATCAATTTTATTTATCTTTTCAAATAGTCTACTTTTTGTTTCATTTATCTTTTGTATTTTTTTGTTTGTTTGTTTCAATTTCATTTAGTTCTGTTCTGATCTCGGTTATTTCCTTTCTTCTTCTGGGGCTGGGTTTGGTTTGTTCTTGTTTCTCTAGTTCCTTGAGGAGTGACCTTAAAATGTGCTCTTTCAGTCTTTTTTATGTAGGTGTTTAGGGCTATGAACTTTCCTCTTAGGACCATCTTTGCTGTGTCCAAGAGGTTTTGGTATGTTTTGTCGTTGTCATTCAGTTTGAAGAATTTTTAAATTTCCATCTTGATTTTGTTTTTGACCCAATGCTCATTCAGGAGCAAGTTATTTAATTTCCATGTATATGAACAGTTTTAAAGGTTCCTTTTGGAGTTGATTCCCAGTTTTATTCCACTGTGGTCTGAGAGAGTGCTTGATATAATTTCAATTTTCTTAAATTTATTTAGACTTGTTTTATAGCATATTATATGGTCTATCTTGGAGAAAGTTCCATGCACTGTTGAATAGAATGTGTATTCTGCAGTTGTTGGATGGAATGTTCTGTATTTATCTGTTAAGTTCATTTGTTCCAAGGTATAGTTTAAATCCATTGTTTCTTTGTTGACTTTCTGTCCTGATGATCTGTCTAGTGCTGTCATTGGAGTATTGAAGTCCCCACTATTATTGTGTTGCTGTCTATCTCATTTCTTAGGTCTATCAGTAATTTTTTTATGAATTTGGGAGCTCCAGTGTTAGGTGCATATATGTTTAGGGTTGTGATATTTTCCTGCTGGACAAGGCCTTTTACCATTATATAATGTCCTTCTTTGTCTCTTTTAACTGCTGTTGCTTTAAATTTTGTTTTGTCTGGTATAAGAATAGCTACTCATGCTTGCTTTTGGTGTCCATTTGTATGCAATGCCTTGTTCCACCCCTTTACTTTAAGTTTATGTGAGTCCTTATGTGTTAGGTGAGTGTCTTGAAGGCAGCAGATAGTTGGTGAGTTCTTATCCATTCTGCAGTTCTGTATCTTTTAAGTGGAGCATTTAGGCCATTTACATTCAATGTTAGAATTTAAATGTGAGGTACCATTGCATTCAGCGAGCTATTTGTTCCCTGTGTACTTTTGTTTGTTTGTTTTTTGTTTTTGCTTTTTAACTTGTATTTTTGTTTTATAGGTCCTATGTGATTTATGATTTAAACAGGTTCCATTCTGATGTGTTTCCAGGACTTGTTTCAAAATTTAGAGTTCCTTTTAGCAGTTCTTGTAGTGGTGGTTTGGTAATGGTGAATTATCTCAGCATTTGTTTGTCTGAAAAAGACTAGCTTTCCTTCATATATGATGCTTAGTTTTGCTGTATACAAAATTCTTTGCTGATAATTGTTTCGCTTGAGGAGGCTGAAGATAGGGCCCCAATCCCTTCTAGCTTGCAGGATTTCTGCTGAGAAATCTGTGTTAATCTGATAGGTTTTCCTTTACAGGTTACCTGGTGCTTCTGTCTCACAGCTCTTAAGATTATTTCCTTCATCTTAACTTTGGATAACCTGATGACAATGTGCCTAGGCAATGATGATCTTTTTGTGATGAATTTTGCAGGTGTTCTTTGTGCTTCTTGTATTTGGATGTCTAGATCTCTAGCAAGGCTGGGGAAGTTTTCCTTGATTATTCCCACAAATATGTTTTCCAAGCTTTTGGAATTCTATTCTTCCTCAGGAACACCAATTATTCTTAGGTTTGGTTGTTTAACATAATCCCAGAATTCTTGGAGGCTTTGTTCATATTTTCTTATTCTTTTTTTTTGTCTTTGATGGATTGGGTTAATTTGAAGACCTTGTCTTTGAGCTGTGAATTTTTCCTCTATTTCTTCAATTCTACTGCTGAGCTTTAGCATTTCTAAAATTGTGTCCAAAGTTTCCTGAAATTTTTATTGCTTTTTCTTTAAGCTTTCTATTTCTTTGAATATTTCTCCCTTCACTTCTTGTATCATTTTTTGGATTACCTTGCATTGGGCTTCACCTTTCTCTGGTGCCTCCCTGATTAGCTTAATGACTAACCTTCTGAATTCTTTTTCAGGTAAATCAGGCATTTCTCTTGGTTAGAATCCATTGCTGGTGAACTAATGTGATTTTCTGGGGGTGTTAAAGAGCCTTGTTTTGTCATATTACAGACTTGGTTTTCTGGTCCCTTCTCATTTGGGTAGGCTCTGTCAGAGGGAAGGTCTAGGGCTGAAGTTTGTTCAGATTCTTTTGTCCCATGGGGTGTTCCCTTGATGCAGTGCTCTCCCCCTTTTCCTAGGGATGTGGCTTCCTGTGAGCTGAACTGCAGTGATTTTGTCTTTCTTCTGGGTCTAGCCACCCAGTGAATCTATCCAGCTCTAGGCTGGTACTGGGGGTTGTCTGCACACAGTCCTGTGATGTTAACCATCTATGGGTCTCTCAGCCATGGATACCAGTGCTTGTTCTGGTGGAGGTGGCAGGGGGGTGCAATGGGCTCCATGAGGATTAGCTTTTTTTTTTTTTTTGAGACCCAGGGTGGAGTGTAGTGGTGTGATCCCAGCTCACTGCAACCTCTGCCTCTCGGGTTCAAGCAATTGTCCCTGCCTTGGCCTCCTGAGTAGCTGGGATTACAGGTGCCCACCACCACATCCAGCTAATTTTTGTAGTTTTAGTAGAGATGGGATTTTGCCATGTTGGCCAGGCTGGTTTCGAACTCCTGACCTCAGGTGATCCACCCATCTTGGCCTCCCAAAGTGCTGAGATTACAGGCATGAGCCACCGTGCCCAGCCACTTTGGTGGTTCAATGCTCTATTTTTGTGCTGTTTGGCCTCCTGCCAGGAGGCGGCATTTCCAGAAAGCATCAGCTGTGGTAGCATGGTGTTGGGCAAGGCCCTAGAACTCCCAAGAGCATATGCCCTTTGTCGTCAGCTACCAGGGTGGGTAGGCAAGGACATTCAGGTGGGGGCAGGGGTAGGCATGTCTGAGCTCAGACTCTCCTTGGGTGGGTCTTGCTGCTGTTGGGGATGGGGGTGAGATTCCCAGGTCACTGAAGTTGTGTATCTAGGAGGATTATGGCTGCCTGTGCTGAGTCATGCAGGTTGTCAGGGACATGCTGGAAAGCCAGCAGTTATAGTCCTCACCCAGCTCCCATGCAAATTGAAGAGTCGGTCCCACTCCCACTGTGCCCCACCCAACAACCCTGAATCTGTTATCAGGTGGTGGCCAAGATGGGCATGAAAACTTGCCCCAGGCTACCCATCTCCCAGCTGTGAAAGAAAAGAGCTTGGTTCTTCCCCACCTGTGGAGTCTGCACACCAGATTTGCGCCCTCCCCCAAGTTCTGGCCAAGAGGCTTCTCACCCCGCTCAAATTGTTACAAAGTTCAGCTAGAGCTTTCCTTCTCCCAGTGGAGTTTTACCCCTTGCTTCTCTGGCCACTCTTCCGATGGATCCCTGTGGTGCCAGGCAGGAATGGGCTGCTTGGGGACCCAGCAAGTTCCCAGGGCCTTTCTACTGCTTCCTCTACCCCTGTATTTCACTCGGCTCTCTAAATTGACTCAGCTCCAGGCAAGGTCAGAAACTTCTCCCACAAACAGACCTTCAGCTTCTCCAGTGGGGGTGTGTGTTCCGGAGACAAAGGTCTCCCCTTCCCACTTCCACCATTCGGGAACTCACAGAATATATTTGGGGTGTCTCCTGGGTCCTGCAGGAGCAGTCCGCTTCCTTCAGAGGTCTGTGGGTCCTCTCTGGATGCTGGTTTGTTCTTGCAGTTGATCTGGAGCTTAAATTCACAACGTGAGACTCCGCACGCTGCTGTGTCCAGAGCTGCAATCTAGTCTTGCCTCCCCGGTACCATGATGATCCCTCTCTCTTGCAACACACTTTTAAACAACCAGGTCCCATGAGAACTCACTCACGATCACAAGAATAGCATGGGGGAAGTCCACCCCTATGATCCAATTACCTCCTACCAAGCCTCTCTTCCAACACTGGGGATTACAATTCAACATTAGATTTGGGCAAGGACACAAATCCAAACCATATCCGTTAGCTTGACGTCTCCCAGCCTCATCTTCCTCAAATACCTCCCACCTTTGTCAGTCATCACCTGCCCTCTGCACTTCAAGGTGGAATTTTTTGCTAGCTTTCTTATATTGATATTAAAAACTTAGGAGAGTCCAAATCTTTTAGTATTTTGAGTGATTTTGAAAAATGGTGCATTTTATCTAATAAATATCTAAAAGAATTTAGCACAACACATTTTATAGCAATTTAAAGTTTTGAAGATTCTTCTCATGTTTTCTAAATTAAAACAAATACAGTACATATATATTACATATTATACAATATATATAAATTCTATACATGTAACTTATCACAGTAAGTAGTAGGTGTTAGCTCTCACATATGGGGCTCATAGCACATAGGGAAAGGAGATCCACTGTAAAGTAACAAGAGCAGTATATTTTATGTAGGCAGACACGACAAAAAGGAATCCAAGAGCAGTAACTATTTCAACTATTGCTGATCAACAGGAAGTTGGCATAGGGAAGAATGTTTGTAGGTAGCAGGGCTTCATTTCTCTTGAGAGAGACAATGGCAAGAGTTTAGCAGAGCAAATCTTAGAGGGATTTTGTGTATAAATAATCAAAATAAGGATCCAGTTGCCCAAATTGCAAGAAAGGGGAGGACAAGGTCTTAAAGCCTGCCCAGTCATTGCTCTGGAGGTCAATGTCCTAGTAATAGCAACTTGAATACTGTAACACTTTTCTATTGTTGTCTAAGCAATTACCACAAATGTAGTGGCTTAGCACAGCACACATTTATTAGTTCAGTTTCTTTTTTTTTTTTTTTTTTTTTTGTGGAGACGGGGTCTTGCTCTGTCACCCAGGCTGGAGTGCAGTGGCCGGATCTCAGCTCACTGCAAGCTCCGCCTCCCAGGTTCACGCCATTCTCCTGCCTCAGCCTCCCGAATAGCTGGGACTACAGGTGCCCGCCACCTCGCCCGGCTAGTTTTTTGTATTTTTTAGTAGAGACGGGGTTTCACCGTGTTAGCCAGGATGGTGTCGATCTCCTGACCTTGTGATCCGCCCGTCTCGGCCTCCCAAAGTGCTGGGATTACAGGCTTGAGCCACCGCGCCCGGCCTATTAGTTCAGTTTCTTTTCCACAGGTCAGAAGACTGGGAATCAATTAGTAGGGTCTTCTGCTCAGGGTCTCACTAGGCTGAAATCGAAGTTGGGCAGGGCTGGGACCTCACCTGAGGTTTGGAGTCCTCTGTGTTGAACCCCATTTAGATGGCTGGCAGAATTCAGAGTCTTAAGGGGGTAGCAATGAGGTCCTTGTTTTCTTGCTGGCTGTCAGCCACAGATTGTTTTCAGCTCCTACAGGCCACCCTCAGTTCTCAGCCAATGGTGCTTTCACAAGATGGCAGTTTACCTTTTCAAAGCCAGCAGGAGAATCTGCCTCCAGCAGGCTACAGCAGAGTCTTATAAAAGGCAACATGATCCCTGGAGTGACTGTCCCATCACCTTTGCCACGTAATGTAGCCTAATCAAGGAAATGACTGTCCCCACAAGACTAGTAACTACAGAGTGGAGTGCTGCTGCAGACAAATTCAAGGTCTCCACAGCTGTATCAGCCAGCCAGAAAAACCAGCAGTGGGAAGGTGGCCTTCCCTCACATTCCCTTTCAAATCACAATCAGTGCCTCTAATTGGCAGAACTTAATTTGCATGCATAACTCACTAGAAATGTAATTTGTGGCATTCTAACCCCTTCAGAATGAAAATGCTCCCCAAAAGCTTAGAATGGAGAACAAAGTCAGATGTGTAGAAGGGAAGTGGTCTGCATGCCAGCCATGGCATCTACATGAAGGATAAGCGATCGCTGCAGTGACAGGATGACGAGGCCTGGTCAGTGTATTAGGGTGCTCCACAGAAACAGAACCAACAGGATAGATAGAATTTATAAGAGATGCTTTATTATAGGAATTGGCTCACAAGATTATAAAAGCCAAGAAGTACCACATACGCCATTTGTAAGCTGGAGAACCGGAGAAACTGGTGATGTAATTCTTTCTGAGTTTGAAGGCCTGAAAAGCTGGGAGGCCACTGGTGCAAGCCCCAGAGTCCAAAGGCCTGAGAACCTAGAGCTCTGATGTCTGAGGGCAGGAGAAGATGGATGTCCCAGCTCCAGAAGAGGCAGAAATTCATCTTTTCTCTCCCCTTTTGTTCTATCCAGGCCCTCGACAGTTGGCTGATACATGTCCACATTGGTGAGGGCGATCTTAACTCAGCCTATTGATTCAAATGCTACTTGCTTCAGGAAACACCCTCACAGACACAGCCAGAAGTAATGTTTTACCCACTATCTGGGCAATCCTTAACTCAGTCAAGTTGATATACCTAAAATTAACCATCACAGCCAGGATTAATTAGCTGGAAGAGCATTAAATGTATGACATGAGTCATACTTTTTTTTCTTTCTTAAAGTAGAGAAAGGCACTTTATGTATCTAATTTATACCTATCCTTATTCCAGAAAGGACTGAAAGAGGAGAGAAGAGCTATGTGTTGGTAGAGAAAGAAAGGGAGCATTCTAGTCAGCATTAACCTATATAAAACTGGGCAATAAAAATATTTGGATTGTTTTGCCTAGGAGAAACATTTAGTATGTAGGTATGGAGGATGATAGAGGGCTGTGACTCATATAATCAAGGGCTCAGGTTTGATATGAGACAATCTACTCAGAAATCCTGATATTTCTGAGCAGCAGAATGAAAATGAGGGATAACTATTAAAACAAAATCTCGTGTAAGCACTTTTAAAAATAAGGAATCCAGCTGAGTCACTGACTTCAGGATGAGATAAAATACGAAAATCTCCTGGCAAAGAATCCAAATTTTATATCCCATTAAACTTTCAGATGCCAATTTGAATACAATGATCTCCTGTGTTAAGAAAAATACAATATTTTAAGATAATGGTTACAGGCCACAGTCTATAACATTTCAGTTTATAAATTCAAATTTTTCCAAAGGAGCTACGAAAAGACAAGCCCTGCAAAAACACATTCCTAGTTTCTTCCTTTTGCATGTTTTCAACTTCCAATATTATAAATTGCTTCTAAAAGCTCTTTTGTTTTTCATCTCCTTGTCACACCTGCATCAATAACAAACTCCATTCTCAATCTGTCCTTGATTCCTTTTTATAAGCAATAGCTAATTAGGAGTATTTGTGGTTTCAAGGCATCAGACAAGATTCTATTCGGTAAAACTAAGTTAGAAATACATGGCCTAAATACATATAAACCTTATTCTAAAAGAATATAGGATGTTACAGAATTTTAAGTAACTTTCATAAGTTATTGATCATTAAGTAATCTTCATATTCATTAACCAATGCTATGTAAGGCATAAAAATAAATTACAGGCTCAAAGTGTAATCTGTACGGAAGTATTCTTCAAAGGAACAGGAGTGGACATTGAACATGTTTTACGGATTATTAAAATCTTTTTTTTTTTGAGACAGAGTCTTGCTCTGTTGCCCAGGCTGGAGTGCAGTGGTGCGATTTCAGTTCACTGCAACCTCCACCTCCCAGGTTCAAGCGATTCTCCTGCCTCAGCCTCCCGAGTAGCTGGGATTACAGGCATGCACCACTATGCCTGGCTAATTTTTGTATTTTTAGTAGAGAAGGGGTTTTACCATGTTGATTAGGCTGGTCTTGAACTCCTGACCTCGTTATCTGCCTGCTGAGATTACAGGCGTGAGCCACTGTGCCTGGCCTGGGATTCTTTAAATCTTATTTTTACATTTCTGCAATACATTTTATATATTTTACACATCTATATTGTGTGTCCCAATGAAACTGCTTCTCAGCTAGATGATAGTAGTGGACAAGTAACACTTTTATCTAAAATCTTTGAACACCATCTCTACATCTGATAGTTCCTCTGGTTGAAGTCTGCCTTACCCACAGAGTTCAGTAAAACCACACCTCCCAGCCTCCACTGCAGTGCAAGCATCTGACTTCAGTGTTCATCAAGCTGATATATCTGCACAAGACAATCATTCAGAAATTGGGTCAAATGTGGTGAAAAGGAAGTCACTGGGACACAGGGGTTCTGGGGCCCATGTGGTGGTGGTTGCAGGTTCCTGCCTGCAGAGGTAAAGCTAGCTCACATTATAGGCAGCAGCTACCTTCTTCTCCAGCCAGTGCTGTAGTGGGGTGTGGTTCTGCTGGTGATTCCAAAGATTCTTATTTAGTATCTCCATTCCTACTTAAATCAGCTCAGCAGTTCTTGGAAATGTGGTTGGAGGACCCTCAGCTCTACCAAACTCTTTCAGTGGATCTGTGGGATCTTCCGTTTTCCAAGTACACAAGTATGTGAAGCCAGCTTTTCTTCATCATACCTCAGTTAAAATACCACAGCAGATCGAATGCAGAAGGCGGTATGAGAACACAGCTGCCTTCTATTAAGTTAGATCTTGAAGAGAATAAAACAATGCCACTCTTTGCAATTTCTTTTTTTCTGTTTTGGAGAAGTTATGTTTCGAAACATTGTATTTTATGTTAACATGCAATAGGTTTGCTATGGGTTATTTTTAATGAGTTAAGTATGTTAAATATTACTTAGATTTAAATCCTAATACAGTAAGTGTGGGTAGATATCGTACATAAAACAATGTTCTTTGGGGTCCTAAACAATTTAGGGACCTCAAAAGCTTCTAAGAGTAAAGGGTCCCAAACCAAGAAGTTTAATCACCACCAAAATAGATTATGTCGTCTTCATCTAAAAACCTTGAATAGAAACAGCTACATGTTTCTTTAATTTACCACCTAGACTTGGCTGATTATAAGAGAGATGTTGGTTTAGAGATAATAGATGGTATTCCCTCCCTAAAGAGAAGGGGGAGAGGGAGAAGCAGAAAGCAATATATGTTATTTTAGAACCAATGGTCAATAGGAGTATCGTGGAGAGGTATCTGTTTCTACAAATAAAAGATATTTTATTTTTTCTTTATTTTTATTTTTTTGAGACAGAGACTCACCCTGTTGCCCAGGCTGGAGTGCAGTGGCTCCATCTCAGCTCACTGCAACCTCTCTCTCCTGGGTTCACGCAATTCTCCTGCTTCAGCCTCCCAAGTAGCTGGGATTACAGGCGTCCGCCAGCACACCCGGCTACTTTTTTTTGTAGTTTTAGCAGAGACAGGGATTCACCATGTTGTCCAGGCTTGTCTCAAACTCCTGACTTCAAGGGATCCGCCCACCTTGGCCTCCCAAAGTGCTGGGATTACAGCGATGAGTCACCACACCGAGCTTGCAAATTAAAGATCTTAAAGAAGACAGAACGAAGTGCCCACAGGACAATGAACTGATACTGAATATTTGTTAGTCATAAATATTTCTTAATTTCACACATGCCCTCGTATTCATTGTTAGTTCAATAATCTTTTGTAATTCATTTATAGCAAACCAGTCTTAGGGAAGTTGAGAGGAGCTTAGTTCCAGAGGTTGTGGCCACCAAAAACGCTCCTCTTGGCCGGGCGCGGTGGCTCAAGCCTGTAATCCCAGCACTTTGGGAGGCCGAGACGGGCGGATCACGAGGTCAGGAGATCGAGACCATCCTGGCTAACACGGTGAAACCCCGTCTCTACTAAAAAATACAAAAAACTAGCCGGGCGCGGTGGCGGGCGCCTGTAGTCCCAACTACTCGGGAGGCTGAGGCAGGAGAATGGTGTGAACCCGGGAGGCGGAGCTTGCAGTGAGCTGAGATCCGGCCACTGCACTCCAGCCTGGGCGGCAGAGGGAGACTCCGTCTCAAAAAAAAAAAAAAAAAAAAAAAAAAAAAAACTCTCCTCTTGGACTAGGAAGGGCTTAAAGAATTTTATATATCCAGGAATCTTAGTTTTATCACTCTGCTCACTCTGTGTCTTCTTGATCAATGTCCATGGAGGCTTATATATGGCAAAGTCAGAACACATCTGATTATAAAATGAATGTTTAATTAATAAATATCCCACAGAGCCTGTTTAGATTTCGAAAGGTGAAAATCCAGATCTCTGAAGAGTCATCTAGTACCAAAAGTTCAGAAAGTGATAGTCTCATTAAACTTAGGAAGTTCCCTTTGGTTTGGCTGGGGTGAAGTACAGTCACCTGCAATCCTTTAGTCTTCAGTGGTTGTCTTCTGCAACTATTTGCAAGCATACATCAAAACACATCAGACTTTATGCTAGGGTGGCAGGGGATCTGTTTCATTAATCACCAAATAGAAAGAGCCTAGCAGTGGCCTGGTGCGGTGCCTCACGCCTGTAATCCCAGCACTCTGGGAGGCAGAAGCAGGCAGATCACCGGAGGTCAGATGTTTGAGACCAGCCTGGCCAACATGGTGAAACCCTGTCTCTACTAAAAAATAAAATAAAATAAAAAAATAAAAATAAAAATAAAAATTAGCCAGGCCTAGTGGCGGGTGCCTGTAATTCCTACTACTTGGGAGGCTGAGGCAGGAGAATCTTTTGAAACCAGAGGCAGAGATTGCAGTGAGCCAAGATCACACCACTGCACTTCAGCCTGGGCAACAGAGCGAGGCTCACTCTCAAAAAAAAAACCAAAACCAAAAACAAAAAACAGAAGGAGCCTCGCAGAATATCGAGCACGTAGTAGGCAATCACCACTGATTAAATGAATGAATCAATTTAGTGAATGAATGAACTCATGAGGCACTCTTCATCTGACTTTCCCTTCTAATTGATCAATCAGCACTCATTAATCTCACTGCCATTCTTACCTTGTATTTAGAAAAATTACTGTCCTGTTCTGAAATTATCAAATTATTGATATACTATCATTAACAATTGCTATGACAAAGTTTTCTCACTGCAAACTATCCAATGAACACTTGTTATTTACTAGCAGGTTATAGCTTTATGCTTGCTCTTACAAGTTTAATAATAGGTAATATATATTTTTCACACAGTGTAGGTCTCAGCATCTGGGACCTACTAGACATAATTCAATCTAACCAAACACTCAATATGTACAACACTCCATGGCATGAGCCTTGTACATAAAAGATCAACATATAATTTCCCAGAAATCCCCCAAGCGATGTAAAAGTGTTTAAACTATGATCATACTAAAAATAATCACAAGCATTGTATGACACTTTCTGAAAAACTGTCTGTAAGTTGTTTTTAAAAAGTTATCCATGTTAATTTGGGTTCTCTACAAATTAACAGAAGGCAAGATGGTAATGAGTTTGAAGGAGATTTATTGGAGGAGATATCTGTGAATTATGAAGGAGCGGAGTAGGTAGGATTTGACACCTGTGAAGGAGAGAGTAAAGGAAAGGAGTATGGGGTAGGGAGAATCTCAGACAGTAGCATGTTTCTAAGAAAATTCTGGGCAATCTAATGGGAAGTCCTTGAGCCAATGTTGCCCATCAGGGGAGTGTGCCAGTGTTAATAGTCCTGCCATTCTCACTCATTGACTGGGAACAGCAAGGAATACAGTGGTAGATACCATGGGGCAGCAGCTAGGGTTCTCAATCAACTCTGCTTCTCACAGGAGATCTGGGTGATGCATTTCCATGACCACCACATCATCTTTTGTAGGTACCAAATTGATAGTCTTCAAGTTTTTTCATGAATGTTTGATAGACATACAGACCACAAGCGTTTTCAAGGCGCCAAATTTTACCTATATATTTGATAACTGTAATGAAACATGTTACTATTAACAGAGGTTAAGAATTATCTTAATATAAAAAAAAAAAAAAAAGAATTATCTTAATATAACACTTTGGTTGTTATATATTTTAGATTAGCTTTTGAAGTATATGAGTTGTCTTTTTTCTATTGCACATCATGATAGTGTAGAACACAAGCAAAACTATACAATGAAAATTTAACATACTATTTTTCTTTTTTTCTTTGAGATGGAGCCCTCTCTGTCGCCCAGGCTGAAGTGCAGTGGCATGATCTCAGCTCACTGCAACCTCCACCTCCCGGGTTCAAGCGATTCTCCTGCCTCAGCCTCCCAAGTACCTGGGATTACAGGCGTGCACTACCACACCCAGCTAATTGTCTCGAACTCCTGACCTCAGGTGATCCACCTGCCTCAGCCTCCCAAAGTGTTGGATTACAGGCATGAGACAACGCATCTGGCCTAATATACTATTTTTCAAATGTTAATTTAGTAAAAACCTTTACTGACTTGGGCAGTTGGAGGTTGACTAAATTATAGAATATTTCTAAGGAAATGTAGTTATTACTTTGCGGCATACATAGTAATTGCAACTAGAAGAATGAATGTTGACTGAGAAAGAAAACTGATATAAAGACCAAATGACTAGTCCTAATTATACACTAGTTAATTTGTTTCTGGGATAATAATTTTTATTCTCTTAAATGAGTCTCTGTACAATCTTCTCAAGTAATATTGCACTTGTAATTCATATCACACAGTTATCAGCCTACTGGATTCTGTCTTCTATAGGTTTTGCAAAACCTTTCTTCCTAATTCAAGTGTGGCCTGGGAGCTGAAGGCCCAACCTCTAAGAGTGAGTGAGGCCAGATGACATGCAGCAAAGGATACCTTAGGGGAGCCCAACAATTTCCGTCCTTCCATTATTCCAGATCTGTACACTGGACTTGACATTTCCTGACTCAGTTATCAAAAGGCCACAGGGTAGGAGGTTTTGAGTCATCAAAACTGACTGAGCTAGTCCATTTATCCCGTTTTTCTCATATTTACCCTCTATATACCTACTGTCTTAGTCCATTTTCTGTTGCTTATAAAAGAATAGCTGAAACTGGGTAATTTATTAAAAAATGATATATATATATATATATATATATATATTTTTTTTTTTTTCCTGAGATGGAGTTTCACTCTTATTGCCCAGGCTGGAGTGCAATGGTGTGATCTTGGCTCACTGCAACCTCTGCCTCCCAGGTTCAAGCGATTCTCCTGCCTCAGCCTCCCAAGTAGCTGGGATTACAGATGTGCACCACCACACCTGGCTAATTTTGTATTTTTTATAGAGATGGGGTTTCACCATGTTGTTCAGGCTGGTCTTGAACTTCTGGCCTCAGGTGATACACCTGTCTTGGCCTTCCAAAGTGCTGGGATTATGGGTGTGAGCCACCACACCCGGCTGAAAAATGATATTTATTTCT
This sequence comes from Macaca mulatta, assembly GCF_049350105.2. Lineage (NCBI taxonomy): Eukaryota > Metazoa > Chordata > Mammalia > Primates > Cercopithecidae > Macaca > Macaca mulatta. Next base: position 114,977,136 of record NC_133409.1, read on the forward strand.
TGTGGTTCTGGAGGCTGGGAAGTCCAAGTTCACGGTGACATGTGGGCCAAGTTCATGGGGTCTTGCTGGTGGAGACTAGACTCTCTATAGAGTCCTAAGGCATCACAGGGTATGATATGGTGAGGTGGCCAAATGTGCTAGCTCAGGTCTTTCTCCTCTCAGAAAGCCACTAATGCCTCACCCTTATAACTTCATTACATCCTAATTACCTACCAGAGGTCCTGCCTGTCAAATAGCACAGTTGGATTTCCCATCTCATTAATACTGTTACAATGAAGATTAAGTTTAACATGAATTTTGGAGGAGACAAACATTCAAACCATAGCATTCTGGCACTGGCACTAGCCTTCCAAAACTAATGTCTTTATCACATACAAATACATTTATTCTATCTTTATAGCCCCAAGGTCTTATTCCAGCAACAACTCAAAAGTGCAAAGTCTTATCTGTGATCCTGTGAAAACAATTTATCTGCTTCCAAGATACAACGGTAGGACAGGCATAGGATATACATTTTCATTCCAAAAGGGAAAAATAGGAAAGAAAAATGGAGTAATAGGCCCCTAACAAGTCAGAAACCCAGCAGGGCAGACATTAAATCTTGAAGCTCAGCCGGGTGCAGCAGCTCAGCCCTGTAATCCCAGCACTTTGGGAGGCTGAGGCGGGAGGATCCCTTGAGGTCAGGAGTTCAAGACCAGCCTGGCCAACATGGTGAAACCCTGTCTCTACTAAAAATACAAAAAAATTAGCCAGGCATGGTAGCAGGTGCCTGTAATTCCAGTTACTCAGGAGGCTGAGGCAGGAGAATCTCTTGAACCCAGGAGGCAGAGGTTGCAGTGAGCCGAGATCATGCCATTGCCAGCCAGGGTGACAGAATGAAGAATGAGACTCCATCACAAAAAAACAAAACAAAACAATCAAACAAACAAAAAAAACACACTTGAAGCTGGAGAATAATCTCTTTTGACTCCATGCTGGCATCCTGTGAACACTGAGGTAGGGAGTGGGTCTCCAAAACACTGGGCAATCTCATGCCTATGGCTTTGCTTTGTTGTAGTCCATGTGGCTACTCTCACAGGTCGGAGTCAGGTGCCTGCAGCTTTTCCAGGCTGGTGTTGCATACTGGTAGCTCTACAGTTCTGGGGTCTCAGGGTGGTCCTGCCCCTGTGGCTCCAGAGTGCACTGCCCTGGTGGGAACTTCCTGTAGCAGCTCTGGTCCCACATTTCCACTCAGCATTGTGCTAGTAGAGGGGTTCTCTGCAGTGGCTCTGCCGTTGCAGTAAGTCTCTGCATGGGCCCACAGGCTGTCTGATACGTCCTTTGAAATCTAGGTGGAAGCTGCTATGCCTCACAGCTCTTGCTGTGTGCCTGCAGAATGAGCACCATGTGGAGGTCACCAAGGCTTACCACTTGTGCCCTCTGGAGTGGGGGCATGAGCAGCATCTGAGACCACTTGTGTCACTGGATAGTGCTACAAAGATTTACAACTTGGACCTTTTGGAGTGGCAGGTCGAGCCACACTGGGGGCCACTTGAGCTAGAGCTGCCTGAGCAGCCAGAATGCCAGGAGTAGACCCCAAGGCAGCCCAGGGCAGCAAGTCCTTAGAGAGTGCCCTGGGCCTATCCCTTTCAACCATTCTGCCATTTTAGGCCTCTGGGCTTGTGATGGGAGGGGCAGATTCAAAGATTTGTGAAATGCCTTTGGGATCTTTCTCCCATTGTTCCGATGAATAATCTCTGGCTCATTTCTAGCCATATTAATCTCTTCAGCAAACAGTGGCTTGGTCGCGCCCTTCGTTTCCTCTGCTGAAAATGCTCTTTCATTCTCTATCACATGTCTAGGCTTAGAGTTTCCCAAATCTTTCTGCTTTGCTTCCCTTTTGATTACAATTTCTGTCTTTAAGTCACTTATTCCTTCTTGCAGTTTAATGTAAGTGGTTAAAAGTAGCCATGCAATAGCCTGAATGCTTTGCTGCTTAGATATTTCTTTCGTCAAATATTCTAATTCATCATTCTTAAGTTCAGCATTCCCTGGAATGGTAGCTGGGAGTAGGGTGTTGCTATAAAACACCCAGCCTTAGGCATGGACACAATCCAGCCAAATTCTTTGCCACTTTCTAAGAAAGGCTTTTACTCCAGTTTCCAACACCTTGATCTTCAGTTCCATCTGAAATCTCATCAGAATGGCCTTTACTGTCCATATTTCTATCAACGTTCTGGTCATGACCACTTAAGTAATCTCTAGGAAGTTCCAAACTTTCCCTAGTCTTCTTGTCTTCTAATCCCTAATGAGAATCTAGGTTTTTTCTACTCTGCTCCTCCAAACTCTTCCAATCTTTGCCCATTATCCAGTTCCCATGCAGCTTCCACATTTTCAGGTAACTTTATACCAACACCTCACTCCCAGTGCCAGTTTTCTTGGCCCATTTTCTGTTGCTATAACTAAATACCTGATACTGGATAATTATGAAACAAAAGAAGCTTATTTCTTATGGTTTTGGAGGCTAGAAAGTCCATGGTCAAGGGGCACATCTGGCCAGGGCCTTGAAGCTGGTGAAAGCTCTGCAGAGTCCTGGGGCAGTGCAGGGCATCACATGGCAAGTTGGCTGAGTGTGCTCAGATGCTGACATGCTAGCTTACGTCTCTCTTCCTCTTCTCATAAAGCACCAGCTCCACTTCCATGATAACCCATTTGCCCATTAACCCATAAATGAATTAATCTTTGTGAGGACTCTGCACTCTTAAAGGCCAAACACCTCTTAAAGGTCCCACCTCTCAATACTGCCACATTGGGGGTTAAGTTTCAACAGAAGTTTTGGAGGGGACAAATTTTCAAACCATAGCACCTATGTGAATTTTATGTTCCACAAACTAATGTATATATTTCAGTTCACTCATGTAATCACTATTTTCAACTAACGACATTTTAAATGTTGTACTCGTATAAAACAATTTCAAGTATTTCAAATTTCATTTTTAAAAATCTTTCCTCCCACTGGCCGGGTGCGATGGCTTATGCCTGTAATCCCAGCACTTTGGGAGGCCGAGGCAGGCGGATCACGAGGTCAGGAGATCGAGACCATCCTAGCTAACACGGTGAAACCCTGTCTCTACTAAAAATAGAAAAATTAGCCAGGTGTGATGGCGAGTGCCTGTAGTCTCAGCTACTCGGGAGGCTGAGGCAGGAGAATCACTTGAACCAGGGAGTCAGAGGTTGCAGTGACTGGAGATTGTGCCACTGTAGCCCACCCTGGGGACAGAGCAAGACTCCGTCCCCGCCCTCAAAAAATAAAAAAAATCTTTCCTCTTACAATGCCTAGAGACTTGGAAAAATACATTCATAATTTAAAGAGAGTTAACACTTACTGAGATGTATGCACTATATTACACACTACTCTAAGTGGCTAACATGTTGTGTTGGCTAATTTTATGTGTCAACTTGAGTAGGCCACGGGGTACCAGTTTAAACATTGTTTCTGGCTGTGTCTGTAAGGGTGTTTCTGAATGGGGTTAGCATTGGAACTGGTGAACTCAGTAGACTGTCCTTCCCAATGTAGTTGGGCATTATCTAATACATTGAAGGCCTGAATAGGACAAAAGGTAGAGGGAGGAATTCACTCCTTTTTTCTTGCCTCACTGCTTGAGCTAGGATATCTCATCTCATCTTCTTTGCCCTCCGACTGGATTTACATCATAACTCCCCTGGTTCTCAGGCCTTTGGACTCAGACTGATTCACACCACTGGCTTTTTTGGGTCTTCAGGTGTTCAGTTTGCAGATGGCATTATCATGGGACTTCTCAGCCTCCAGAACTGCATGAGCCAATTCCAGATAATCTCTCTCCTATTGAAGAACCCTGACTAATACATGTTATTTATTCATTTAATCTTCTCAACCTCCCTGTGAAGTGAAAGTGAGACAGCAATAATATAGGGTGGTCACAGAAGAGCAGAAAATTCCAGGCAGCAGTTTTACATGATTAGCAAAAAGGAAACTGTTGAAATGGCGGCATAAACTAGGGGCTGATAAGATCCTGAAAAACCAGGGTGTGAGCCAAGTTGGCTAAGACTGGCTGGTCCCAGCATGGCACTGGATATGACCTAGATTTCACCTAGGACCTCATTAACATACTAAAGCACACATAGACCAGTGCCGCGACTGTTCTGTGAACACCTGTATTTGGTGTAAAAGTCGGTGGCACCACAATTCCAAGAAATCTTCACCTTTTTCCAGGAATCTTCCAGAATATTCCACCTCTTGGTTATAGAAACCCATAAAGGTAGAAGCCCTAAACTCCACTGAGTCACTCTCTCTTGAGTATGCCCACACTCCCCTTTCTTGAATGTATACTTTTCTTTTTTTTTTTTTGAGACAGGGTCTCGCTCTGTCACCCAGGCTGGAGTGCAGTGGCACAATCTTGGCTCACTACAACCTCTGCCTCCCGGTTCAAGTGATTCTCCTGCCTCAGCCTCCCAAGTAGCTGGGATTACACGCTTATGCCACCACGCCCAGCTAATTTTTGTAATTTTAGTAGAGATGGGGTTTCGCCATGGTGGCCAGCTGGTCTCGAACTCCTGACCTCAGGTGATCGACCCTCCTCGGTCTCTCAAAGTGCTGGGATTACAGGCATCGAATGTGTACTTTTCACTTTGCAATAAATCTCGGTACTTTCACTAGTTTCTGACTTGTCCTCGAATTCCTTCTCAGAATGGTATCAAGAGCCTGGACATCAGCTGGAGTTAAGGTCCCACCAGCGTTTGGGGATCTCCCGCAGCCCACCAGTATCAAAAGTATTATTATCTCCAACTTACACATAAAGATATTGAAGCACAGAGAAGTTAAATAAATTATCCAAGGTCACATAGGTAGTTAAGAAGTAGAGTCAGAATTTGAACCCAAATAATTGGGTAAGTAATTAAGTAACTGACTCCAAGTTAAAGATTTTCTGTTACTATTGTGGCCTTCTCAAACTATAATGCATTATTTAACTCGCATGTTAAAAACCACTAACCCCTAGCACACAGCAACACAATCATTTTTTAAAAATTATTTTATTTATGTGTGCATTTTATAAGCAACTGATTAATTTAAACTGAAAAATGATGAAGGCCTACAGCTCTAAGAATCATTTCTAGGCTGGGCAAGGTGGCTCATGCCTGCAATCCCAGCACTTTGGGAGGCTGAGGCAGGTGGATCACCTGAGTTCAGGAGTTCAAGACCAGCCTGGTTAACATGATGAACATGATAACACCTTGTCTCTGCTAAAAATACAAAAATTAGCCAGGTGTGATGGTGGGTGCCTGTAATCCCAGCTACTCAGGAGGCTGAGGCAAGAGAATTGCTTGAACCTGGGGGGCAGAGGTTGCAGTGAGCTGGGATAGTGCCACTCCACTCCAGCCTGTGTGACAGAGAAAGACTCTGTCTCAAAAAAAAAAAAAAAAAAAAAGTCAAGAATCATTTCTATATTCATTAAACTAACATATGTTAATGAAAGAATACTTTTCCTTTCCTAATTTTTTTTTTTTTTTGAGACAGAGTTTCGCTCTTGTTGCTCAGACTGGAGTGCAATGGTGCGATCTCAGCTCACCGCAACCTCCACCTCCTGAGTTCAAGCCATTCTCCTGCCTCAGCCTCCAGAGTAGCTGGGATTACAGGCGCACGCCACCACATCTGGCTAATTTTGTATTTTTAGTAGAGGCAAGATTTCTCCATATTGGTCAAGCTGGTCTCCCTTTCCTAATTTATAGCAGCATATTTTCTTCCAAAGCCATCATATATATATTTAAACACATTATGGAAACTCACAACATAAAGGATATAAAGAAAGAAAATGATCAGAAATAAGTTAATTCAGATGTACATATTCAGAAAACAAAATTGAGGTTAAAGAAGATGCGACTTAAAAATCAATACAGCGTCCTTTTCGTTCCCAATCTCCATATCGGGTAGGTTCTGGGCCCCTGGGTCCACCTTTTTCTTTGGTCACTGGATTAACATCATCTGGAAATTCTAAGGAAAATGAGATGTAAACAAAGCAGTTAATGGAGGCAGGAAAGGCCTTATAGTCAATCTTATTTTATTTATTTATTTATTATTATTATTTTTTTTGAGACAGAGTCTCCCTCTGTCGCCCAGGCTGGATTGCAGTGGCATGATCTGGGCTCACTGCAACCTCTGCCTTCTGGGTTCAAGTGATTTTTCTGCCTTAGCTTCCTGAGTAGCTGGGATTACACACACATGCCACCATGCCCAGCTAATTTTTGTATTTTTAGTAGAGACGGGGTTTCACCATGTTGGCCAGGCTGGTCTCAAACTCCTGACCTCAAGTGTTCCGCCCGCCTGGGGCTCCCAAAGTGCTGGGATTACAGGCGTAAGCCACCAAGCCTGACTATGGTCAATTTTAAAGACAGGGTTGCATGATAGGCTAGATCTTAGTAACCTGGTTACCATGCAGTCTTTAAATGAACTGTAAATGTGATTCTTTTTCCTGAGTTTGAGAAGAGAATACAGAGTACAAATTCATAAGACTTGAAAGGTCTTGAAATAAGACTACTTTGAAGGAATCACTTTGACTTAATGCCACAGTTTTCTGACCAGTAAAATGGGGAGAACAATCATACTTCCCTCACTTCACTGTGTTGATAATTAAACAAGGTAGTACATGTAAAGGGTTTAGCGTGGTGCCAGGTACATAGGAATGTCAATTAATCTTAGCTAGAGAATTACTGTTCCTCATCATAGGGTTTTGGCTTCAGCAACTGGCTGGCTGGTACTGTAATTTATAATCAATAATAGTAATTATTATTCTTAATACTATGTGTTCATAGTAGGAATCCCTGTCACAAGCCAGGCTCAATTCTCAGCACTTTATGTATGCTAATCCATTTAATCTTCCTAACAATCCTATGGGACAAGAACAATTATTGTTCCAACTTTATAGACGAAGAAAATGAGCCACAAAGGGTTAAGAAAGTTGCTCCATATCACACAGCTTCTACGTGATAAAACTGAGTTTGAATTCAGACATCCTGGCTGCAGTCTTGCTCTCAGCTCATACACTGTACTGTTCTGTATATGGAAAAAACAGGAGAGGAACCAACTATTAGAGCCCTAATTCTTTGTTTTGTTTTGTTTTTTTGAGATGGAGTCTAGCTCTCTTGTCCAGCTGGAGTAGTGGAGTGGTGTGATCTCAGCTCACTGCAGTCTCTGCCTCCTGGGTTCAAGCAATTCTCCTTCCTCAGCCTCCTGAGTAGCTGGGACTATAGGTGCGCACCACTATGCCTGGCTAATAATTGTACTTTTAGTAGAGATGGCGTTTTACTATGTTGGCCAGGCTGGTCTCAAACTCCTGTCCCCAAATGATCCACCCACCTCGGCCTCCCAAAGTGCTGGGATTACAGGTGTGAACCACCGCACCTAACCCCTAATTCTTTGTGTGTGTGTGTGTGTGTGATGGAGTTTCACTCTTATTGCCCAGGCTGGAGTGCAATGGCACAATCTCGGCTCACCGCAACCTCCGCCTCCAGAGTTCAAGTGATTCTCCTGCCTCAGCCTCTCGAGTAGGTGAGATTACAGGTGTGCACCACCATGACCAGCTAATTTTTTGTATTTTTAGTAGAGACGGGGGTTTTACTTTGTTGGCCAGGCTGGTTTTGAACTCCTGACCTCAGGTGATCCACCCACCTCAGCCTCCCCAAGTGCTGGGGTTACAGGCGTGAGCCACTGCGCCCAGCCACCTGGCCCCTAATTCTTAAACTGTATCTATTTATTTATTTATCGTGGCCACCCTCCCAACACATCCCATTCCTTCCCAGATTTACATTATCTTCAGCAATGATCACTAATTTCATATATTTTTAAAATGTACTTTGATTATTGTCTGTCTCTCCCACTAAAATGTTAAGCCTCATTACGGTATAATTTTTTTGTGTGTTTTATCCATTGCTGTTTCAGTGTTTGGCTCACAGAGGATACTTAACACGTATCATATGAATGAATGAAAAGATTTATTCTTATCCTCATGGCAACCCTGTGGGCAGACAGTTTCATTCATTTATTCCACTATTACTCTGCCAGGCCCTATGCTAGGTAAAGGCAGGGTGAGGATACAGTAGTGACCGTGCAATAGAAGGCCCCTTCCCTCATAGGGCTCACAGAGTACTGAAGTAGGCAAAACAACAACAACAACAATAAAAGGCAAACACATACATACAAGAATAACAAACTGGCAAGGCTTGAAAGGAAAAGTGCAAAGTGCCTATCATCTCAGTTTCTTTTCATAACGGCATTCTAAGGCAGGTGTTAGGAGGAAACTGAAACCCAGAGAGTAGAAGCCTCTGAGAGCTCCAGTTCAAACCCAGATCTGCTTTATCCAAACCCCATGGTTACTTAGGTCTCGCTTATATTCAATCCCTAGAGAAGTCAGTTATACTCCTGAGACACAGACCAAAAGGCAACTAGACTTTTGGGGGCATAGGTGTCACATTCCCTCAAGGTGGGTATTCTCTGCTGAGGTTGTCACCGTAGCTACTTATAGATGTTTAAACCTGTTCCACTGAGGAAGCACATTGCTTGGCCTCTGGGAGAAGGTGTAGGGACCAAGGAAAAGCTTCCCCCTTGCCCTCTGAAGGTTTGCCAAAAATCAACTGACAAAAGACAGATTACTAGAAGAAAAGGTATACGGCTTTTATTTTATCCTGCATAGCACGGGGGAACTGCAGGAGAATGATCACCCAAACTGAATCTCTTTAGAAAACTAAAGGAGCTTCACCAAAATCATAAAGCCCCTCTCTAGGCAAAAGAAAAAGGATACAGAATTTACCCTGAAAATTTTTCAAATATTCATTCTTTTATTCTTGTTATATTGTGAATAAACTGTCCCCTATACCCATCATCATTCTGTTTTCAAAAGAAGTCCATGCTTTACTGCAATGCAAGTTGGCTTTTTCCTACTCTATGAATTCCCCTGAAGGCCTCTCTAATGGAAGTTCTTCTTTGTCACATATCTCTGTGGCTCACTGGATGTCTTAGCTTGAGCTGCCATAACAAAATACCATAGACTAGGTGGAGTAAACAACAGAAACTTATTTTCTCACAGCTCTGGAGGCTGGTAGGCTGAAGTCAGGGTGCTAGCATGGTTGGTTCTCATGAGGGCTTTCTTCCTGGCTTACAGATGGTCACTTCTTGCTGTGTCCTCATGTGGCAGAGACAGACAGACAGCAAGCTCTCTGGTATCTCTTCTTATAAGGGCACTATTCCCACCATGAGGAGATTCCCACCAGCTTTATTAAAGTATTGTCTGCTTATAATAAAATTCACCCATTTTAAGTACACAGTTCAATGAGTTTTAACAAATGTTTACAGTCATGTAAATGGCACAAAGTATAAAACATTTCCATCCCTTAAAGAGTTACCCTACTCTCATGATCGAAACCTAATTATCTCCCAAAGGCCCTATCTCCAAATACCATCACCTGGGGGGTTAGAGCTCCAACAGATGAATTCAGGGGAACATAATTCAGTCCACAGCACTGGGGAAGAAAGAACAGGTCAAGATGTCCCTGCTCCTCACTGCTATTTCCAGCCTCTCATTCTAACGCCACAGCTCTACAGCCTTTCCTTTTTGGAATTCTATACCGTTTACTTGTCCAGTGCTTTTCTCCAGTCTTATAATAAACTCAAAGATTCTTCTGTCTTCTCGGATGGGATCAATATCTGGTTCATAGTTTCATCTCCCTCTCCCCATCATCCCTAATATCAACATCCACGTTAGTAAATCATCACACATCGAGGCCACAGAGGTCACCAATCTCTTTCCTGATGACTTTCACATCTACTTCTGCTGTCCACTGGACTTTTTTGAGTGTTTTCCTTTTCCAAATCCCACACTCTTTTGAGCACTCTTCTTTCTGACCACACCTTCGTATCTTTCCATGTCTCTTCTTCCTCACATTTGTTTAACCTAATTTTTGCCCTTATAATAGCCTACCGTTTTCTGAGACTTTTTGTTCTCACCATTACCACCCTGGTTCCTGCTCTCAGTGTCCCATTTTAGAACTAATGCAACAGAAACCCTCTTCCACATTATACTAAGTGAAAGGAACCAGACACCAAAGACTGCATATTGTAGAGTTTCATTTATATGAAATCCTAGAAAAAGCAAAACTACAGTGATAGAGAACAGATCAATGGTTGCTGGGAGGAGGTGGGGAGAGGATGAACTGGCTTGTGCCTCTTTAGGGGATGGAACTATTTTACACTTTGTGTGGTTTCCATGGCTGTAAACATTTGTTAAAACTCACTAGCCGGGCGCAGTGGCTCACGCCTGTAATCCTAACACTTTGGGAAGCCGAGGCGGGTGATCACAAGGTCAGGAGTTTGAGACCAGCCTGGCTAACATGGTGAAACCCCATCTCTACTAAAAATATAAAAATTAACTGGGCGTGGTGGCAGGTGCCTGTAATCCTAGCTACTCAGGAGGCTGAGGCAGGAGACTCACTTGAACCCGGGAGGCAGAGGTTGCAGTGAGCCGAGATCACACCACTGCACTCCAGCCTGGGCAACATAGCAAGACTCCCCCATCTCAAAAACAAAAATAAAAACAACAACAAAAAAAACCTCACTCAACTGTATATTTAACATGGGTGAATTTTATTATATGCAGACTATATTTAATAAAGCTAATTAAAACAACCTCTATCCAAATACATTTCCTCACTGCTCACTGCATAAAGCCCTTACACTGTAACCTGGGAGTTCAGGCCCTCCCAGATTTGAGCCGAACCTGCGTGTCTAGCTTTATATACAATTAATCCAAGCCTGTCCAACCCACGATCCATGGGTTGCATGTGGCCCAGGATGGCTTTGAATGTGGCCCAACACAAATTCGTAAACTTTCTTAAAATGTTGAGTTGTTTTGTGTGATTTTTAAAAATTTTATTATTTTTTATTTTTAATTTTTTTTGTTTAGCTCATCAGCTATTGTTAGTGCATTTTATGTGTGGCCTAAGACAATTCTTCTTCCAATGCGGCCCAAAGAAGCCAAAAGATTGGACACCCCTGTATTAATCGAATATACGTATAATTTATGTTGAAGCCAAAGAAGCCCATTAGCTGTGTCTTGTAAGTGTTAATGTTCTGCAGCCTCTTTCTCTTTGACCATAGCTTTCTCCAGTTATTTTGAAACGTCTCCTCACCACACCTTATCTACTTATAAAAATTTTACTTTTCCAGCTTGGCATGGTGGCTCACACCTGTAACCCCAGCACTTTGGGAGGCCAAGGCAGGTGGATCACCTGAGGTCAGGAGTTCAAGACCAGCCTGACCAACATGGTGAAACCCCTTCTCTACTAAAAATACACAAATTAGCCAGGCGTGGTGGCAGGAGCCTGTAGTCCCAGCTACTTAGGAGGCTGAGGCAGGAGAATCGCTTGAACCCGGGAGGCGGAGGTTGCAGTGAGCTGAGATCGCACCACTGTCCTCCAGCCTGGGTGACAGAGCGAGACTCCAACTCAAAAAGACAAAAAATTATTTTTCCTTAGACCCCAGCTCAAAAGTTATCTTTTTTGTCAACTTTTCTCTGATCTTTTTGTGTATCTCTCATGCTAGTTACCACATGATGTCCTGTTCATCATTATTTACATTATCTCATCTTCCTTTCTTATTCATCTTTATATCAAGCAGGATGCCTAGCTACAAACATTTTCCTTTATGGTTTTAACAATGAAATCTACTCTTTTCAAAGAGACAACCTACATAGTTTTCTTAGAATAAAGTACGTACTAGAGGCAGGGAGACAAGACTAGAAGGAAGGAAAGAAGGAAGCAGAGAGGCTTGTTAGGAGACCAGCGGAGCTAGAGACAGCTTGAATTTGGGCCTTACTGGTAGGAAGAGTAAGAGGGAATAAATTTGAGAGATGTTAAAAGGGTAGAAGCAACAGGTCTTTGTTAGTGATCAGTCACAGGAGACAGGAAGAGGCAGGAGTGAAAGATTATCCCCAGATTTCGGGCTTGGGTGACTTGGTAGATGGGGTGGACTAGAATCCAGAAGGAAGAGGAGGATATGAGGCCCGGTGTGTGGGAGGGCTGAAGGTGAGTTGGAACAATGGGTACAGGATGACTTTAGTTTTAGAAATACTAATTTTGAGACTTCTGGAATATCCAAAGAAAGATATTCAGGAGGCAAATGGAGACAGGAGAGTGATGCTCAGGAAAGAGGTGTGATTGGAGGTAAAAATGTATGAATCACCAACACACAGGTAATACTTAAAATCATTTTAAGCCGGGCGTGGTGGCTCATGCCTGTAATCTCAGCACTTTGGGAGGCTGAGGTGGGAAGATCGTTTGAGCCCCGGAGTTCAAGACCAGCCTGGGCAACGTAGTGAGACTGTCTCTTAAAAAAAAAAAAAATAGAAAAATTAGCCAGGTTCATGCCGGTAGCCCCAGTTACAGGAGAGCCTGAGTAGTGAAGCCCAGGAGGTTGAGGGTGCAGTGAGCTGTGACAGTGCCACTGCACTTCAGCCTGGGTGACAGAGTGAGACTCTGCCTCAATCACTCAAATCATTTTAGGGAAATATGAAATCTCCCTAGGAATGCTTAGGGGGCTAAGAACAGAGGCCCGGCAAATACCCACATCTAGGTGTTGGGGAGAGGCAGAAGAGCTCAAAAAGGAGCTCAGGAAGAGATTAATGAAGAAATAGGGTGAGAAACTAAAGAAAGCATACCAGGAATGGTGGCTCACACTTGTAATCCCAGCACTTTGGGAGGCCGAGGCAGAAGGACTGCTTGAGCCCAGGAGTTGAGGCCAGCCTGGGTAACATGGCAAGACCTCATCTCTACAAAAAAAATTTTTTTTAATTAGGTGAGCATGGTGGTATGCGCCTGTGGTCTCAGTTACTCAGGAGACTGAGACAGGAGGATAGTTTGAACTAGGAAGGTTAAGGCTGCAGTGAGCCATGTATTCATGCCACTGCACTTTAGCCTGGGCAACAGAGCAAGACCCTGTCTCAACAAAACAAAACAAAACAAAACAACACACACACACATACAAACACAAAAAAATGAAACTAAGGAAAGCATAATGGAAATCAAGGCAGGAGATTTTCAGAAGCAATAGTTAACACTGTCAAAGGTTGTGGATTGTTCAAATAAAACAAGGATTGAAGAGCACCTGCTGTATTTGGTGATGTTTGTCAGAAGTTTCTAAGGGATGGTAGGTTCAACATGAACTTGAGTGATACAAGACTTAGTTGAATGCCTACCATTGTGTCAAATAGATGATTAGCTTTCGAAATGTGCTGGTTTTTGCTTTCTATTTTTTTATTGTGGTAAAATAAACATAATATTTCTCATTTAACCATTTGTAAGTGTACAATTTGGTAGTATTAAATACATTCACTGCCAGGCGCAGTGGCTCATGCCTGTAATCCCAGCACTTTGGGAGGCTGAGATGGGTTGGTCACTTGAGGTCAGGAGTTCAAGACCAGCCTGGCCAACATGGTGAAATCCCATCTCTACTAAAAACACAACAATGAGCCACTGTAGTGGCGTGCCTGTAATCCCAGCTACTCGGGAGGCTGAGACAGGAGTATTACATGAACCTGGGAGGCGGAGGTTGCAGTGAGTCGAGATTGTGCCACTGCACTCCAGCCTAGGTGAAAGAGCAAGACTCTATCTCAAAAACAAAAACAACAACAAAAATACATTCACAGGGTTGTACAACCATCACCACTATCTATAACTAAAATGTTTTCATCATCCCCACAATGAACTCTGTACCCACTAAACAATGACTTCCCTCTTAGTCCCCGGAGTCCCTGATAACCTCTATTCTACTTTCCGGCTCTATGAATTTGCCTATTCTAGGTACCTTATATAAGTGGAATCATATATTTGCTCTTCTGGGTCCAGCTTATTTCACTAAACATAATTTTTTCAAGGTCCATCCATGTTGTAGCATATATTACAATGTAATTGCTTTTTATGACTGAGTTTTCCACCGTATGTATATGCTACCTTTTGTTTAACCAGTCATTTGTTCATGAACACTGGGTTGTTTCCACCTTTTGGCTACTGTTAATAATACTATGAACAAAGTTACAGAGATATCTGTTCAAGTCCCTGCTTTCAATTGCTTTAGGTACACACCTAAGAGCGGAATTGCTGGGTCAAACGGTAGTTCTATGTTCGATTTTTTGAGGAATGGCCATACTGTTTTCCACAGCGGCTGCAACGTTTTACATTCCCACCAGAAATGCGTGAGGGTTTCAATTTCTCCACATCCTTCCCAACACTTGTTATTTTCCATTTTTTTCTATTATAACCATCCTGGTGGGTATGAAGTAGTATCTCATAGTTTTGATTTGCATTTCCCTAATGATAATGATGCTGATGTTGAGCATCTTTTCATGTGTTTGTTGGCCATTTGTACATTTCTATACCTTCTCTGGAGAAATGTCTACTCAAGTACTTCGCTATTTTTTATTTTTATTTTTTGTAGATTACTGGAGTTCTACAGACATACATGTAATATACACATATTATATATTTGTTATTTATCATACCTCATTATTCATATAGCAAAACATGTAAGTTGAGACTCAAGTGCTTTGCTATTTTTGACTTTTTGTTGAGTTATTGGAGTTCTTTATATATATAATATGTATACATTATATATATAAAGTGGTTATATTTATTATACCTCATTATTCACATAAGATCTTCTTTGATACAAATAACATAATCTTCTTTGATACAAATAACATCATTTATTTGTATCAGAGAAGGTCTCAACATATATTTTGTTATGTGAATAACGAGGTATAATAAAACAAACACAATCAAATACCTGTCAGAGTCTTGAAAATCTTTTTTATTAAGAAACCTACATGTGTTGATGGATGGTGATTTTACTCATTGTTGAAATATGCTTTATTACTACAGAATTTAAGCAATAACATATTTCTTTTCTTTCACACATTTTCTCAATAAGTAAAACACTTTCCTTGATACTTCAAAAACTGAGAGGTGCTTTATTATGCTTACTTTCCAGTGGTTCTTTCTCTAAATGAGAATCCTCTGGTGCATCAAAACGACCTTCTGGTAACTTTGGCTTCTTAAGGGACTGTTTGACAAGTTCAGACTTTCCTCCTTGAGAAGAACTTGTTTTCCTCAGAGAATGACACAAAAGGGGTGATCCTAGAAGAGTGGAGATAATAGAAAATTAGGAGCTTTTCATTTATTCCACTTTAAACATTTATAAAATTTTGTTTATTTGTTTTTAGTTCATACATTCACATTTCTCAAAGTTCAAAAAGTACCAAAGGATGTAGAGTGAAAATTCTTCCTTCCTGTCCAGCCATTTCCCTTTCTGGAAGACCACCAGTTTGAAAAGAAGGGCTATGAAATAAATTAGTTAATCATTATCAATATTGTAGAAACTTATATTAAAACATTAATTCCTATCTAAAGCAATGCCAAAAAACCAGGAGTTCAAATATTAAGAGTAACTTAGTACAAACTTTTCAATGACAATATTTAGTATTCAAATCTCTAAAAGTCAGAAGTGGCTACATTTAAATCCTAATCAAGGTCCTCTTTTTCTGTCAACTAAAATTTTAAGAATACATCAAGCTGGGCACGGTGGCATGCACCTGTAGTCTCAATTACACAGGAGGCTGAAGAGGGAGGACTGCTTGAACCCAGGAGCTCAATTCTAGTCTGGGTAACATAGTGAGACCATGTCTCTAAAAATACATTGTTTTATGGGGGAAAGAAGTCCCTATTTGATAAATGGTGCTGGGATAGTTGGCAACTATGTGCAAAGCAATGAAACTGAACCCCTATTTGTCACCACATACAAAAATTAACTCGAGATGGATTAAAGATTTAAATGTAAGACCTCAAACTGTAAGAATCCTAGAAGAAAACCTAGGAAACACTATTCTGGACATTGGTCTTGGGAAATAATTTATGACTAAGTCCTCAAAAGCAACTGCAACAACAACAACAAAAAATTGACAAATGGGACCTAATTAAACTAAAAAGCTTTTGTAGAGCAAAAGAAACTATCAACAGAGTAAACATACAACCTACAGAATGAGAGAAAATATTTGCAAACTACACATCTGAGAAAAGTCTCATATCCGGAATCTATAAGGAGCTTAAACAACTCAACAAGCAAACAACAACCGCACTAAAAAACGGACAACAGACATGAAGAGACACTTCTCAAAAGAAGACATACAAGCGGCCAACAAACATATTTAAAAATGCTCCACATCACGAATTAGTAGATAAATGCAAATTGAAATCATGGGAGACCATGTCATATCAGTCAGAATGGCTATTATTAAAAAGTTAAAAAACAACAGATGCTGGTGAGGCTGTAGAGAAGAGGGAATGCGTATATACAGCTAGTGGGAATGTATCTTAGTTCAGCCACTGTGGAAAATAGTTTGGAGATTTCTCAAAGTACTTAAGGCAGAACTATCACTTGACCCAGCAATCCTGTTACTGGGGATATACCCAAAATAAAACTACTCATTTTTCACACCAAAAAGACACATGCACTTGCATGTTCACTGCAGCACTATTCACAATAGCAAAGACACAGAATTAACCTAGGTGCTCCTCAGTGGTGGACTGGATAAAGAAAATGTGGTACATATATACCATGGAATACTATGCAACCATAAAAATAATGAAATCATGTCCTTTGCTGCAACATGGATGCAGCTGGAGGCCATTATCCTAAGTGAACTAATGCAGGAACAGAAAACCAAATATTGCATATTCTTACACATAATTTTCTAATTCTACAGAGTGAAACACTGGATACTCAGGAACATAAGGCAACAATAGAAACTGGGTACTACTGTGGGGGAGGGAAGAAGGGGATACAAGGGTTGAAAAACTAACTTTTGGGTACCATGCTCATTATCTGTGATGGGATCATTCATATCCCAAATCTCAGCATCACACATAAACCCAGGTAACAAACCTGCACATGTATCCCCTGAATCTAAAATAAAACTTCGGATTTTAAAATGTACTGGGTGTCTGCAATGTGTAAATGAGATCATTTTCTCTCTAGTTTCTAAAGAGAGTTGAACTTTCAGTGCTATGAAAGTTATACAAACCCTCACCGAGATAATATTCATAAGGGAAAAACCACAGGGAAAAAAGTGAGCTCAGTGTTAGGGTTTCAGCTTCCTAAAGAAATTGCTTTAGAAGCAGACAAATTTGGGTACAAGCTCCAGCTATACCCCTGTGGCAAGAATAATGGCCTCAAAGATAATCAGAATCCAATACCCAGAATCTGTGAACAGGTTTGGTTATATGGTGAAGAATTTTGGTAGCAGACAGAATTAAGGTGGCTAATCAGATGACCTTAAAACAGGGAGATTATCCAGGATTATAGGGTGGGTCAATGTAACCACAAGGGTCCTTTAAAAGGGAAGAGAGGTTGGAAGACAGACCAGACCCGATGCTGCAGGCTTTGAAGATGGAGGAAGGGGGCAAGCCAAGGAATGTTGGCAGCCTCTAGAAGCTAAAAGAGAGAAGGAAATGGATGCATCTTCTAGAAGGAACACAGCCCTGCTAACTGCCTGGTTCCAGCTCAGTGCAACCCCTTCCAGACTCCTGATCTCCAAAACTGTAAAATGTGTTAAGCCACTAAATTTGTGGTAATATGTTATAGCAGCAATAGGAAACAAATGCAACCACTTACTAGGTGTTGGATGTTGGTCAAGTTACCCTTTCTGTTTCCTTTCCTCTGAATAGAAAAATCACAGTACCTATCACATGAGATTGCTGAATAAACGGGACAATTTATGCATTCAGTATAGTGACAAACAGTATTTATTGTTATTTCGATGGAATATCTGTAAGCCCTTGACAGCATTACATATGTTTTTTCATTACACATATTTTTCTCATATTCTAGTCATCACTACATAACCCAACCTCGTTTAAAGAAATAGACACAAACACATGCATACAAGTGGTTAAGATAAATGAATAGGTGTATGTCTGTGTATGTGTACACATTGAGTAAGTGCATCAATAACTTGAGCTTAACTCTGGGATGCATAAGTTAATTTGCGTAAGGGTTTCTGGTGAAGGACAGAAAACTGGATCTTGGGGAAAGCAAGGAGTAGCAAAGTGTAAGTTGGAGAAATTGGTCCCTAATATGACTTTGCAGACTTCTGAAAGACTTTATCTGTAGAAAGAGGGTTTACAAGGAAAAGTTGAAAGACAAGTTTTCTCAAGGAACTCTGAGGCCATTGGAAACACAAGCAGAACTATTTTTGTAGTCAGGTAACAGTGTGACAGAACACAGGGGAAGATAATGCCCCTCATTTCTGTACAGTACAATATAAGATGGGACACAGTGCTCCTTAGTACCTACAGGCTTTACAGCTTTGGACACAAGCGTGTGCACATAAGTCTGCCAGGGGTGTTGGTAATGAAGCATATACATGTAGCTTTAAAGGCAGACCATAAGAAACAAGGGCGTGTCAGATGAGGAGTTAAGCCCAAGGACCACTCCTGTTAACTCTGCCTATTAAATAGTAGGTGTTGAGCAATAGTAACTGTATTCATGTTAATATTGCATTTTGGCTATCAGCAGACTTCTGACTACCTCGACTACATGGGAAATAGCTGACAAACTTAAAACAAAAGGCTCTTTTAACAACATCAGGAAATAACAACCACAAAGCCCATGTCTTCTACTTCAAGGGGTGGTTTGACTTTATCCAAACCTAGTTAGAATTGTGCTTACATGGACATAACAGACAAGAAGAAAACCTTCTAAAAGAAGAAATAATAGAAGCAAAAGAATGACTCTTTCTCTCTCTCTGTCTCACACACACACACACACACACACACACAACACACAACCCAAAACTTTTCTCTGGTACTTTGACAAATCAGAAATGCCAAAACTCTACAGTCATAAAATACCTAAAAAGGTAAAACAAAACCAAACCCCCTCTAAATCAGAGATAGAACCTTTATGAAAGTAAATAATGATAAACTGCAAAGACAGTCCAGTGAGGTAAACACAAAGTGAAACGGCTACACTTCTTGTGTCTTTCTTTTTTGAGACAGAGACAAAAAAAATTAGCCACCAAACCCAGCTAAGTTTTTGTATTTTCAGTAGAGACGGAGTTTCACCATGTTGACCAAGCTGGTCTTTTTTTTTTTTTTTTTTTTTTTTTCAGAGTCTCACTCTGTGCCCCAGGCGGCTGGAGTGCAGTGGCATTATCTCAGCTCATTGCAACCTCTGTTTCCAGGGTTCAAGGGATTCTTGTGCCTCAGCCTCCCAAGTAGATGGGATTACAGGCACCCACCAATACACCAAGCTAATTTTTGTATTTTTAGTGGAGACGGGGTTTCGCCATGTTGGCCAGGCTGGTATCAAACTCCTGACCTCAAGTGATCCGCCTGCTTTGGTCTCCTAAAGTACTGGGATTACAGGCGTGAGCCATGGTGCCCAGCCTTCTTGTGTCTTTCTTGCCTAGAGCTTGGGATATAGAGCTTTCAGGACAGCAGGGAGATGACAGTCTCTTAAACCCAAGCAAACAGAAAGCGTATTAGAGGCCAGGACTCAGGGAGGCTCACAGACTGAGAAAAGAAAGTGAACCAGAAGATTTTTGTTGTTTTTTGAAACAGGGTCTTGCTCTATTGCCCAGTCTTGAGTGTAGTGGCACAATCATGGCTCATGGTAGCCTTGATCTCCTGGGCTCAGCCTCAGCCTGCCTCAGCCTCCTCAGTAGCTGGGACTACAGCGACGCATCACCATGCCCAGCTAATTTTATTTTTCGTAGAGATGGGCGTCTCACCATGTTGCCCAGGCTGGTCTTGAACTCCCGAACTCAAGCAATCCTCCTGCCTCGCAAAGTGCTGGGATTACGCGTGTGAGCCACCACACCCAGTTGAAAGATTTAAAACATAGATAAAAACCACCTGGGGGATTTTGTTAAAATGCAGATTCTGAGTAGTTCTAGGTGGCATTTGTGATTCTTGCATTTTAACAAGCTTCCAGGTGATGATTATGCTGCTATTCCAAATAGCAAGGAACTAGAAGACAGTTAAGGAAGGAAAAGTATCTACTTTAACCTTGGTTCTGAGTGAAGATGTGAAAAAAAGAAGCCCCTCTGAGATTTTGAAGCCACTGGCTGACCCACACCTGTGTTTAGGCTTAACTACACACTAGCTGCATCTTCCAAAAATCCCTAAGCATCTTTTTTTTTTTTTTTGAGATGGAATCTTTTTCTGCCACCCAGGCCGGAGTGCAGTGGTATGCCCTCAGCTCACTGCAACCTCCGCCTCCCGGGTTCAAGTGATTCTCCTACCTCAGCCTCCTGAGTAGCTGGGATTATAGGCGTGTGCCACCACACCCAGCTAATTTTTGTGTTTTTAGTAGACAGGGTTTCACCATATAGGCCAGGCTGGTCTCGAACTCCTGACCTCAGGTGATCCACCCACCTTGGCCTCCCAATGTGCTCGGAGTACAGGCGTAAGCCACCGCACCTGGCCAAAATTTTTTAATTTATTATTTTATATTCTGAATCCTGTATACAAAATCTTTATTGTCCCACTGTTCCATTATACATTGATTCTACTGACTTGTTTGTGATGGCTTTGTTTCCTTGAATGTTTTTCTGGGATTCTCTCTGTGAGAATTCCATGAGACATATGTGGAGAGTTATTTTTCTTGAGAGGATTTGCATCTGCAAATCCGTGCCCACCAGCCTAATCATTTTTCATTGTCTCTTTTTGCTTACTTATTTTTGGCTTTGCAAAAGTTTTTGTAGGCCAGGCACAGTGGCTCACACCTGTAATTCCAGCACTTTGGGAGGCTGACGCAGGCAGATTACTTGAGGTCAGGAGTTCCAGACCAGCCTATCCAACAAGGTGAAACCCCACCTCTACTAAAAATACAAAAAATTACCTGGGCTTGGTGGCTGGCACCTGTAATCCCAGCTACTTGGGAGGCTGAGGCAAGACAATTGCTTGAACCAGGGGACAGAGGTTGCAGTGAGTGAGATCACGCCACTGCACTCCAGCCCAGGCGACAGAGTAAGACTCTGTATCAAAAAAGAAAAAAGAAAAGAAAAAGAAAGAGAAAAAAGAAAAATGATTAGGCCAAAAAAAAAAAAAAACAAAAACACAAAACAAAACAAAAAAAAAAACAAGAAAGAAAGAAGAGAAAAACACGGAAATTCAGAAAAACAAATCTAAAACTCAATAAAAAGGCCAAATAGCTGGCCGGGCATTGTGGCTCACACCTGTAATCCTAGCAATTTGGGAGGCAGAGGCAGGTGGATTACCTGAGGTCAGAGGTTCAAGACCAGCCTGGCCAATCTGATGAAACTGTATCTGTACTTGAAATACAAAAATTAGTTGGGTGTGGTGGCGGGTGCCTGCAATCCCAGCTACGCGGGAGGCTGAGGCAGGAGAATCACTTGAACCCAGGAGGCAGAGTTTGCAGTGAGCCAAGAATGCGTCACTGTACTCCAGCTTGGGCGACAGAGTGAGATTCCACCTCAAAAAAAAAAAGAAAAAAAGAAAGAAAAAGGCCAAATAGCTGAATAAATACAATTGGAAAGAGAATTTATGATCTGGAATAAAGTTTCAAAGAAATTATACAGAAAAAAGCACAGAGACAAATAAATAAAAATAATGAAAGATTAGCTGGGCACGACTGCATGACAGTGGTGCCTATAGTCTTAGCTACTCGGCAGGAGGCTGAAGTGGGAGTACGGCTTGTGTTCTGGAGATCAAGGGTGTAATGAGCTATGACTGCTCCACTGC
The DNA here is from genome assembly GCF_049350105.2 of Macaca mulatta. Taxonomy (NCBI): domain Eukaryota; kingdom Metazoa; phylum Chordata; class Mammalia; order Primates; family Cercopithecidae; genus Macaca; species Macaca mulatta. The sequence goes on from NC_133409.1 coordinate 114,998,955, forward strand.
TCTCTATCCTGGGTGACAGGTCAAGGCTCTGTCTCAGAAAAAAGTAAAAAGTGTTCCCAGAAGTAAAGTGGGACATAATAGAGAGAAAATGCTTTTATATATAGACTATACAAAAGATTAGTAGCATATGCTTTATAGGTTTATCAAAATCAAATCCCACCCAACATACCTGTGCATGCAGGTGCACACACACACAGACCCAAGAGTCTGAACAGAGGAATGTAATTATATCAGTAATTATAATAAGGGTAAAGAGACTATCAGTGCAAAACAACAAAAAACCCAATACAAACAAACCAGAAACCAGCCATATGCTGTTTATGTGAGACGCACTATTTGCATGTTAAAAAAAAAAAAAAAATCAGCCGGGCGTGGTGGCTCATGCCTGCAATCCCAGCACTTTGGAAGGCCGAGGTGGGCGGATCACGAGATCAGGAGATCGAGACCATCCTGGCTAACACGGTGAAACCCCGACTCTACTAAAAACACAAAAAATTAGCCGGGCATGGTGGCGGGCACCTGTAGTCCCAGCTACTCAGGAGGCTGAGGCAGGAGAATGGTGTGAACCCGGGAGGCGGAGCTTGCAGTGAGCGGAGATCTCGCCACTGCACTCCAGCCTGGGGGACAGAGCAAGAACCTGTCTCAAAACAAAACAAAACAAAAACCACGGAAAGTGGAAAAATAAGATAATAAGAAAAAAATGAATAAAAGATAACAATTTACAATGTAAAAATAATTTTCAATATATTCTTCATTTTTTAATTGATAAATATTACATACATGTATGGTGCACAGCATGTTTAAAAATATATATATATTGTGAAATAGCTACATCAAGCTAACATATGCTTTAACTCACATACCTATCAATTATTTGTGATGAGAAAATTTAAAATCTACTCTCAGCAATTTTCAAGTATACATTGATATTAACCATAGTCACCACGTTGTACAAGAAATATCCTTTGCATAACTTATAACAAAGAAGATCAACAATAAACAAAGGTTGGTGCTCTGAAAAGACTGAAAGTGTTCCAGCTTGGCCAGCAAGGCGAAACCTCGTCTCTACTAAAAACACAAAAATTAGCCAGACGTGGTGGTGCGCACCTGTAATCCCAGCTAGGAGGCTGAGGCAGGAGAACTGCTAGAACCCGGGAGGTGGAGGTTGTGGTTAAGCAAGATCACACCACTGCGCTCCAGCCTGGGCGACAGAGCAAGACTCTGTCTCAAAAACAAAAACAAAAAAGACCAAAAAAGACTAAAAGTGTTGTAAAGCCTTTGGTAAGGTTACTATAAAATAACAAGAGAAGGCAAAATAAATAATATGAGAAAAAGAGAGCACATAATTATATGGAGAGCAGAAAATTTTGAAAAAATACCAGAAACTTTATGCCTATACATTGAAACAATACAAAATGAAAATCTTTCCAGAAAAAGTTAACTTACCAAAGCCAACTTAAGAGAGGAAACCTGATAAATACAGCAATAACCATTGTAGAAGTTAAACAAGTAATTTAGTCTTCCCTCGAAGAGAAGAGCAGGTCCAGACAGTTTTGCAGGTGAGGTGCAACAAACCCTCAAGGAACAGATAATTCCAATCTTAAACAAAATCTAACAAAGAAGGGAAACGGGTAAGTAGAATCCTCAATACATTGTATGAGGCTAGAATAACCTTTTTTTTTTTTTTTTTTTTGAGACGGAGTCTCGCTCTGTTGCCCAGGTTGGAGTGCATTGGCCCGATGTCGGCTCACTACAACCTCCGCCTCCCGGGTTCACACCATTCTCCTGCCTCAGTCTCCCGAGCAGCTGGGACTACAGGCGCCCACCACCATGCCCGGCTACTTTTTTTTGTGTGTGTATTTTTAGTAGAGACAGGGTTTCACCGTGTTAGGCAGGATGGTCTCGATCTCCTGACCTCATGATCCGCCCGCCTTGGCCTTCTAAAGTGCTGGGATGACAGGCGTGAGCCACCGTGCCCGGCCTTAGAATAACCTTCATACTAAAACCAGGGAAAGCTGGGCGCGGTGGCTCACGCCTGTAATGCCAGCACTTTGGGAGGCCAAGGCCAGCGTATCACGAGGTCAGAAGTTCGAGATCGGCCTGGCCAAGATATGGTGAAACCTCGTCTCTACCAAAAATACAAAAATTAGCCGGGTGTGGTGGCATGCGCCTGTAATCCCAGCTACTCGGGAGGCTGAGGCAGAAGAATCACTTGAACCCTGGAGGCAGGGGTTTCAGTGTATAAGAGAAGAAAATTACACGCCAATTTATAAAAAAATATATAAGCACAACAAATACATTATATTAAAAAATATAATCACTATGATCCTTTGGAATATTTTCTAGGAATGCAAGTGATTCACTATTAGAAAAATCTGTAACTTACCACCTCAACAGATTAAAGCAGAAAATGATAAACGCCTCAGTAAGATGAAGAAAAATCAATTCAGTAAACTTCAAGATTTACTCATCATTAAAAAACAAATACAAATACATAAAAACAAAACAAAATCCCAAAACTCTACATAGAAAGTGACTTCCTTAACCTGAAAAGGGTATAACTGCAGCTACTACCACATCTTTTTTTTCATGTTCCATGAAATTTTATTTCACAAAGGCTTGGACTCTGAAGACCCACAGTTACGGATCACTAAATCCAGTAAGTAAATGTAAATCCAAAATAAAGAGTTTTAGCAAAAAAATAAGAAGGTGATTGTTTTGTTTAAAAGAACAGAGTTATTTGGGAGATAGCTAGAACTGTTCCCTGAGGATTCATTTATAAAACATGCTTTAAGAGTTATTAGGAGATGGTGACTTAAAAAAAAATATAGCAGTTTTATCTAAATGACTGCAATATCACACCTTAATGATAAAATACAAATGCATTCCCTTTATAATCATAAACAAGATAAGTATGCTTGCTGTCATCACTTCTAGTCAACATGGTGCTGGAAATCTGAGCAAGGAAAGAAAAACAAAAGAAAAAGATATAAGGATTAGACAGGGAGGGCAGGGGGCACGGTGGCTCACGCCTGTAATCCCAGCACTTTGAGAGGCTGAGGCGGTTGGATCACTTGGCTAACGTGGCAAAACCCCATCTCTATAAAAAATATAAAAATTAGCCAGGCATGGTGGCGCACACCAGTAATCCCAGCTACTCGGGAGGCTGAGGCAGGAGAATCACTTGATCCCAGGAGGTGGAGGTTGCAGTGAGCAGAGACTGCGCCACTGCACTCCAGCCTGGGTGACACAGCAAGACCCCTTCTCAAAAAAAAGGATTAGACAGGGAGAAACTAGACTGTCACCATTTGCAGATGATATGAATGTCTATGCAGCAAAGTCCCCAAAATATGCAAAGTAAATTACTTAAATTAATAAGGTAATTTAGATACAAAATCATTAAGCATCAGGTTTCTATACGTAAACAATAGTCAGAAAATAATAAGATTTATTACAAAGTTATGGTTATAGTTATCAAGACAGTATCAGCACAGGAATAGACAAATAGGTCAATGGGACTGAAAAAAGAGCCAATAAATAAACGTATGCATATATGTATAAGTAAACTTGATTTATGATGGCTGAATATCATTAGGGGAAAGGTCCTATAAATACATTAATCTGGGACAAGTGTTTGACAAGAAAAAAAAGAAAAATGGGTTCCTGCCTCACACCATACACAAAAATCAATTCCTGGTAGAATAAAGGCTTAAATGTGAAAAGCAAAACTATAAATTTTTTTTTTTTTTTGAGACGGAGTCTTGCTTCGTCACCCAGACTGGAGTGCAGTGTCCGGATCTCAGCTCGCTGGAAGCTCCGTCTCCCGGGTTTACGCCATTCTCCTGCCTCAGCCTTCCGAGTAGCTGGGACTACAGGCGCCCGCCACCTCGCCCGGCTAGTTTTTTGTATTTTTTAGTAGAGACGGGGTTTCACCGTGTTAGCCAGGATGGTCTCGATCTCCTGACCTCATGATCCGCCCATCTCGGCCTCCCAAAGTGCTGGGAATACAGGCTTGAGCCACCGCGCCCGGCCAAAACTATAAATTTTTAAGAAGAAAATATAGGAGACTATGTCTATGACTTTAGAGCACAAAAGGGTTTCTTAGACAAGACCATAAGGCAGTAACAATAAACAAAAGGACCAAAACAAAATTTTACAGATAAAATTATAAACATGTTTATTAAAAGATACCTTTTATATCGAAGCTGCATGATTGTACATGCAGACCCATTATTCTATTCTGCCTAGTAGTGATAGAAACAAACCACAAATTGAGATATTTGACACCTACATAACTAAAAAAGGTTTAGCATACAAATACTTGTAAAGAATATAAATAAGAATCTGTTAAGAAAAAAGGCCAGGCGCGGTGGCTCATGCCTGTAATGCCAGCACTTTGGTAGGCCAAGGTGGGTAGATCACCTGTGGTCATGGCAAAACCCTGTCTCTACCAAAAATACAAAAAATTAGCTGGGCGTGGTGGCGGGCGCCTGTAATATCAGCTATTTGGGAGGCTGAGGCAGGAGAATCGTTTGAACTCGGGAAGCAGATGTTGCAGTGAGCTGAAATCTTGCTGTTGCACTCCAGCCTAGGCAACAAGGGCGAAACTCCGTCTCAAAAAAAAAAAAAAAAAAAAGGAAAAGAAAAGAGAAAAAGGTGTTTCACAAAATGTTGATATTTGAAAAGATGTTTTACTTCTTTAATCAGAGAAAAGCAAAATCACAATGAGGTGTCATTTCATCACCCTGTAGGCAGCCAAAAATAAAAAACTTAGACAAAATTAAGTTTTCGCAAGTTTGTGGAACAACACGAACTCTAATACACTGCTGGTAGAAGTGAAAATTGCTATAGAATTAGAAAATGCCGTTACACCTTGGCATCATGTTGTAAAATTGAAAAGACCTACACCATACTCCAGGAATTCCACTCCTTCCACTAATGCACAAGTAAGGTACACAAGAATGTGTAGCAGCCAATCCTGGTGTTTCTAGAATTACTCAAATGTCCTTTGAGAAGGGCATTGGAAAATGTATCATAGGTTCACACAGTTGAATGAATAACTACAACCTCATACATCAATGCGGATCAATCACAAAACACAGTGTTAGCTGAAAAAAAAAATCAACAATATGAAACCATTTCTACGAAGATTTAAAACACCGTTGCGCAGGTGTATCAGGAAGCAGCACATAGAGACCTCCTTGGCAATGGAGACTATTTCTTAAATTGGAGGATGAGTTCATAGATGCTGGTTGTGCTTTATAGCTTACATGTGTGCTACATACATATATATGTGTGTGTGTGTATATATGTATGGAATACTTCATAATTGTTTAAAACTAGTTAACGGGAGACGTTGAATGAACCCTACAAAATTTTAACTTTATTACCTTGAGGTTTGGATAATGTGGGACTTTCACTTTCTGTATTACTCATTTCTGGACTATTTAAAACTTATACAATTATGTAAAATGTTTGTATTTGGGGGAAATGATTGCTCAAAGGAAAACAAATTGCATAGAAATCCGGAGCCATTTATTATGAGGGCAATAATTATTGTTTTCAACTTGCATAACTTCTCCAGGTGTCACAAGTTAAAATTGTGTTTTGCATAGTCTGGGCTGCTAACTGAATCATCTTGAGAAAAATTTCCAACCACAATGGGTTTAAAAATATTGGTTTTACTGAAAGCATGAATGCTTTTTCTCTACGAACAATTCCTGGCTTCATCTAATTTACGTTATACTTATTTGCCTTTGGCTCACTTCTGCACTTTTCCCCGTTTTTAAAAGATAAACTGTAAACTGCCACAAATCCTGGACCAGGCGCGCGGATTCCTGTAAATAATGATATAAATAAATAAGTAAATCAACGACTCCCATTCCCAAAAGGCCTTCTTTTCCATTTTTCTCAGGGGCATCAAAGTGCAGTGTGCCCTGCGAGCTCCCACAGGTACGACCCGGAACGTCTGTGGTCCTGCTAGGCCACCGCGTGCCCGGCAGGAAGCGGACGTCCGGGCGGGGGTAAGGGCATTAGCGATCTTCTCGCTCTAGTCCCACCCGAGACCCCAGGCGCTGCAAGGACCTGCCCAGGCCACGGGGTGGGCATCTGGGCGGGAGAAGCTGGGCAGCGCCTGGCGCCACCGAACGTCCGGGACACACGCGGCTTCCTCCGCTGGAGGGTCCTCTCTCCGCGCCTGGGCCTTCACGACCCCTCCCGCGACCTTGGCCCCGAGGCCAGGTGCTTACTTGCCGCTCTCCACGCAGTGGCCGAGACCCGCCTAAGCAACCCGGGAAGCCTCGATAGGGTCATGGCGCCCACTCCCTGAGCCTCCGCGCAGGCGCAAAGCAGTAGGGGGAGGAGCAGGCGGCAGGATCCGGAGCGTTCCTGCGGGGGCTGGGCCTCCGTGGCTGGCTTTAGAAAAGGAGTTAGAGTCATTCCTAGGCTCTTTCGCCAAGAAAGACTCAAGCTACCTTGAACCCCGCATTAAAACGCCAAATCCTTGCTGAAATTAGAAGAGGGAATAATTACGTTCATGCCTGTCAGTCTAAGCCGAAAGGTCCCGTGGAAGATCCCTTTTATAGTTTACAAAGATTGAGCGCCTTTTACTCTCTTACGTAAAATGCTTCTTTTACCTAATTCTCCCTGTTTTGTGTTTTAAATCTTTGTTCAGTCAGCTCCTAGTTCGTCCATTCTGGCCGACTAACCAGATGATATGAAAGGCGACATTTTTGAATGAGGTGCAGAGTAAGAGAAGGCTCTCCATCCAGGCCAGGATCCAGTGCAAGGAGTTCTGCCACTTGACCCTTATATCCCAACAGCTCTAACAGTGTTGAGTGGTATGTGGCAGACCTGGATGCTTTGTGCAACTCGTGGAAATCTTTACAGAATCATAGTGAAGGCCCCCAGAATTCTGGAATTGTATCTTTTCTTTTTTTAAAAAAAGTTTCTGGCTAGCTATTGGGCCTTGGTAGTGTCTGACCATGTGACATCAAGTGGCTATGCGATCGAAGTTTCTCATCATGAACTGAGAATTATCTGGTTCTCCTAGATAAGGAGATCCTTTCACGAAAAGAAAGTGGGCCGGGCATGGTGGCTCGCTCCTGTAATCCGATCACTTTTGGAGGCCTAGGCGGGTGGATCACCTGAGGTCAGAAGTTCGAGACCAGCCTGGCCAACAAGGCAAAACCCCCGTCTCTACTAAAAATACAAAAATTAGCCGGGCGTGGTGGCGCATTCCTGTAATCCCACCTACTCGGGAGGCTGAGGTAGAAGAATCGCTTGAACCCGGAAGGCGGAGATTGCAGTGAGCAGAGAACGTGCCACTGCACGCCAGCCCTGGAGACAGAGCAAGACTCCCATCTCAAAAAAACAAAAAGAAAGAAGAGAGAAAGTGAGATACACAGAACTGGGCCAGAGTCAAAACCGAAACAGTTTTCATTTGTAGGGAGCTCACAGTCCTAAGGTCATGCTTTTGACCTTTAGCTTATAGCTACAGTTTAATGATGAATTCCTTGTGGCTAGTTGACTGAGGGAAAAACTCGAAGTTGGATAATGGCTTTGCTTAATAAACTGGCCCGGCTGGCAACGGACTGCTTTTCATATTTAGAGCCTCGCTTAACAGAGGCCCTGAAGGAACAGCAGAGGGGAAAAAAAATTATTTCCAGCATGCATAACTTAGCTTATTTATTTTTATGTTTTTACAGGCCTGCGTCACCACACCTGGCTGATTTTTCTATTTTTAGTAGAGACGGGATTTCGCCATGTTGACTAGGCTGGTTTCGAACTCCTGGCCTCAAGGGATCCACCCCTCTCAGCTTCCCAAAGTGCTGGGATTACAGTGTGAGCCACCGCGCCTGGCCAGAATTTAGTTTATCTTGTCTTGTATGCTTTGCCTAAAAAGAGATACAGCTTGAGATAAAAATTTACATCATTTCATAGGCAGTGACTGGTTTGTCAAGTGGCTAGGAACTGGGAATGTAAACGTTTTGGACTAGGTCTTTGGAAGAGGGCCTCTCAAAGTAGCCCCAGAGTATGAAAACATTTGGGTTCTATTGAATGTTAAACAACAACAACAACAAAAAAGGCTTCCATTGCAGAAAGGCTCTTAATCAGAACAAGATTATTATATTAGTTATCTATTGCTGCCTCACAAATTATCCCAAAATTTACTGGCTTAAAACAATAAACAGTTATTCTCTGACAGTTTTTGTGGATCAGGAATCTAGAAGCCAGAGTGACTGTGGTTCCGGGTCCTAAATGAGGTTGCGGCCGAACTGTTGGCTGGAGTCCCAGTCTCATATAAATGCACAACTAAGGGAGTATCTGCTTCCAAGCTCGTTCACATGATTATTGGCAAGATTTGGTTCCTTGTGGACTTTGGACTGGAAACTTTCTCAGTTATTTGTTAAGTGGGCTTCTCCAAAGGCTATCTTGCAACATGGCAGCTGGCTTTCCACAGGACAAATGAACTAAAGAGCAAGGAAGACCCCTCAAAATGGATGCTCTGACCTTCTGTAATCTCATCTCGGTAGTGACATCCCACCACTTCTACTGTATCCTATTATTAGGTCCAGCCTACTCTCAAAAGGGGATTACACAGGGGCTGCAACAGTGACCCATTCTGTGGACATCACTCAGCCTCCTTCCCCCACAACAGCTGTGGACTCAGTAACAAGGTAGCCATGGTGGCAAGAATAGAGACATACATGTACTTTTAACACCGTCTTTCTTCTGTCATGACTGCTTGGCTACTACCACTACTTACCAACTGCAGTGACCAACTTGATCCCCTGATATACTTTTATGTGGCCTGGGTGGCAGGTCTGACAATGAAATCCTACTGTTATGAAGGAGGATTTATTCTTACAGGAATAAATTTATTCTTACAGGAACAGACAATTATTCTGCATTTAGAGTGCTTTCCTTGATTTATGCTTGCTATATACTCCACCTGTGGACTTACTGAATACCTTAACACACTACTCCATGTTTAATACAATATCCTACACAACATTGCTTCTTACCGAAGAACTCATTTTCCCGTGAAAGATGTAAAGCAGGGGACTAATGCCTGCGGGATTCACAGTCTTATGTATTCCATCATCCAAAAGCAACCGATTTTATGAAATGACGGACAACCTTATTGAAGGTTGTTTTGGAACCAGGTGAGAAAATACACTTTGGGATACTGCCCTAAAGGATTTGTCATATTTTCCAAATGAATTAACGGTATTTGGTGATATCTCTTCTGTTGACAGAATAACAGAGATCAAAGAGTAGAAAAGGGTCTGACTTCTTGCTATTGCGTTTGACTCACTGATATATTTTGCTTTCCATTGTGGGAGAGGAGAGACAAGCTCCCATGGCCACTGAACATGCCTATATATTATTACTGAGTGTGCCAGACTGCAAGTCTTATCCATCTCCTGATACTAAGCAGTTTCTGTAGCTAGTCATATAGGCACCTAAGTAGGTCAAGGCAGTCACGGCATTACTACCATTTAACTGCTGCTACCTGGGGGAGAGAGACTAGCTTGTTTGTTGTTTGTTTAAAAACCACTTGATTCTTGATCCTGGATTCTTCTGTAATGCAACCCCTAATGTGCATATACGTCATCTGGCCCTCTGCATCACACTGTGGGAATTGGGCTACAGGAACTGATGCAAATATGCGAACACTCTGGCTTCTATTTTGCTGTAATAAAGCTGTTTTGTCTTTTGCCCAGGAGTATCCTGTCAGCATCCATGAAACTGCAGCAACCTAGCCTGTAACCTTGCAAGTAGGATAAAATCTCAGACCCTTTACTGCGCTTGCCAGCCATCTCTGTGACTCCAGGTTCTGTTGGCATAGCAATTTTTGTGCCCAGCTGGAATTGCCACTCAGCCATTTTGAACTCATTCCTCTAGGTAAGGTTAGAGAAAGTGGTGATGATGCTAGCTGGAGTGATTGTCCCTGATGACCATGGAGAAAAGAGAGTAGGGAGAAGAGTATAACCAGAAGTCAGGGGGTCTCCTGGAATACCTCCTCGCAATACCATGGTTTTATATTTTATTTTAAAAAATACCATGCTGAATGGTAAAAGTTACATATAAGACGATTACAACCATATATCGGCAAGACCACCCACACCTCAGAGCCGCTGTCATCCACTGGATACATAAATCTGATCAGCAGAGGTGCTGGTTGAACACAAAGAAAACAGAAAATAGTTGGCAGTGGTGAGAAGTCATAACCATCCAGATTCACGACCAGTGACAGGACTGAGTACTGTATTTGCGATGTGTTATTAGAGAAATTTGGGACATAAAACGTGATGCTGCTTTTACACTATCCTGAAAATTTTCATTCAGTTGGTCTGTAATAAGGTCCTGGAATGTGTATTTTTAAAGTAGTCCAGGTAATTCTTACCATGGACACTTGCAAAGAACTGTTCTATTTTCTTCCTCACTGGCTCATGCATGTCTATAAAATTTTCTTATTTCATATGTATATATATATTTTAGTTGGGGGTCTCCCTGTCACCCAGGCTGTAGTGCAGTAACTCACTGCAGCCTGGAACTCCTGGACTCAAGTGATCCACCCACCTCAGTCTTCCAAGTAGCTGGGACTACAGGTGCATGCCACCAGGCTCAGTTAAATTATTTTGTAGAGATAGGGTCTTGTTATGTTGCCCAGGCTGGTCTTGAATTCCTAGCTCAAGCGATCCTCTCACCTCAGCCTCCCAAAGTGCTGGGATTACAGTCATAAGCCACTACACCCAGGTTCTTTCCTCTCTTATCATACTGTTATGATGTATAGGGGTGGGGGTTAGGTCACAATTTTGTTTATGAGTTGCAAACTATTGAGATGAGATTATTACAGAATCAGAGAACATCACACTGAGGTCCTGGACTTAAAACTGGATGAGGGATAGTAGTACTATGTCAGAAAGATGAATTTTCAATGTGTACATATGGAGAGAGAATTATGCTTGCAGATGTTGGGAAGAAAAAAGATGGACTACATTACACCTGATATGTTTGTATTTGGTGCTGTCATCAAACCAATTTCCTATGTTTGGTTAACCTTGGTAGAATCAAGGGTCCTATTTTCTACTGTGGAAACTAACGAGGTCAGATACACCTGCTGTCTTTGATGCCTGACAGCCCAAGCACTGGCACAAGACTTAAACTTGGTCAGTTGGATATTCTACTACGCTTTGAATCTGAAGTAATAAAACAAGTACTTGAAATCCAGTTTTCAGGGTCATCCTGGCTAGAGAAGAATACAGTCGTTTAGGTCTTTTTGAGGTCATCAGAACTTGGCTATGATTTTGGTCATCTACTTTCCTTTGGCTTCTATTTGTTTTCCAAACCTGGCTCTCCAGCCCTTCCATCAATTCTGTGCTACCTGATCCTCTTCCAATAAATTATTTTTCTGCTTAGGTTGATTATAATTTTTTTGTTGTTGTTTGCAACCAAGAACTCTTACTGGTATACTTCAATGAGATTCTCTAAAGTAAGAGTCAGTAATACCACTTCAGATAATCGTTTCCTCTCTCCCCTAGAACTGCACCCCATCTCCCACAGTCTGAATTTGGAAGTGAATAGTGTGTGATGGTTTCCCAGATAAATCAAATAAGTTAAATTTGTTAGATTTTAAACCATGAACACAAATGTGCTTTTAAAACTGTATTAAAATAACCAAAAACTAATCAACCAACTATGGTAAGAGCAATCTCCACTACAAATACTATTTATATGATTAAGAACGAGTCATTTGATAAACCTGAAAATTATCCAAACTTAGAATATGCACATTTCAAACTCAGAGCCAAGATACAGGAATATAAAAACTGTGCTTGGCAAAAATATGTGGTGGCTAATTAATATATTTACATTTTCTAGTTATAATGCACTTGGGATATTAGTTTATGAAAATTTTGAGTACTTTCTAAAAAGTAAATAATTATCAATAGCAATCAAAATTATTTTAACTGTAATACTTAATATATACAAAATATGTAAATTACAAAAATACAAAGGCTATAAGTTATACAATTAGGCTGGTCTATCTTGTAAATAAAATATATATACCTCTAGTATTCTGAGAATAAGCAAAGGATTACAAGTGTTGTAGCTGTTCCTCCAGATAGCCATTTGTTCATTTATTAACACCAGAGGCAATAACACAACGCTAAAAATAAACATGCATCAATTGTACAATAAATACTTACAAAAACCTCTGTCTGTCACAATTAGTGAGTGCAAACAGAACTTATACCCAACCTTAGTGCATTTTTATTTTCACAAGTAAAACAGAAAAGGAAAATAGTGAATTTAATGCTATTCAGCACCTTTAGTAAAGTCAAAAGACTCAACATCTCCATATATCAAAAACATTTGCATCTGTATCACCAAACATGTAAAGTTAATTATTTTGTTCCATTTTTAACATGAATTATTTTATTTACATTACTTTTTAGTTCAATAAATTTTAACAATATTTAAAAATTATCTAAATTCATAAAAGTATTTCATAAATTTCAACATTTAATTATTATGTACATATAAGGAAGTCCATGAAAAAAGTTAAAAGAAAATGTAGTCATAAAGTTCAAGCAACATTACCAATTTAGCAAAAATTCCAACCAAATCAAGGCAGAGCGCATTCAAACATTCAAAAATCTTTATCTGCTGCCAACATGAACAGGAAAATTTCCAGTAATAAAAGTCAGTATGAGAAATAATGTTGAAATCACCAGTAGAAAATATATTTTAATAGGCATGACGTATGTTTAAGCAACAGTAATGACTTTATAGAAAACTTTTATGACACTGTCATATATGAACTACCTGGTTTGATTGTATGATAAAGGTGTATTTTAGAACTACAGAAGTTGATTTCAAAAAATATATTGTAGCAGCCATAATTTTATTTCCAGTTAAAACACAGTAACATGTGAAAAGTAAAATTTATAATTAACTAAATAATACCCCCAGTATTAGAAAATTTTAAATCTCACGCTATTCTAGCAATAATGGTCTCTAATATAATGTAGTCTGATGTAAGAATTGTGGAAAGCCGATAATAAACAATCAGACATAGGTATGGGCTTAAAGTTTCACTGAAATACTTAGGTAGCAAAATATATGAAAAAGTAATAGAAAAGTAAAAAGATAAAATTAAAAAATATTGCACAGCCACATTACCTAGAAAGTAAAGTTGATGTTTAAAAAGCACTAAACATGGATGATATAAATTATCTTCCATATAAAAAGGTATAAATATTTCTTAGAACTTATCAGCATCTACATTTTAATATAATACATTATTTGAAACATTGTTGAATGAGGTAATTGTCCAGTCGCTAACAATGCTTTTATACTATTGGAAATATTTGAGGGCAGCAACCAGAAAGAATTTCTCTAAAAAGATTTCCGAATCAAGAACAGCTATATGTGCAGCTCTCCCAATGAGTGAATCAGCTGTATTGGGCAATGCATTGATGACATTATAGCGAACCAAATTACAGTCCTTGCTTTGCAGAACTGGGCGAAGCAAATTGTGGATCATTTCGGAATAGATCTGCCCTGTGGAACCAACAGAAAAAAGGAAAATTAGTTCACATAAGTAACTGAAAAAAAAAAACCTATGCCAATTTTTAGATAAGTTATAAAATTTAGTTACATTATTTCCATATAAAGCAGAAAAATGGCTGTTTTTAAAAAGGTTTAATTTTCCTTCAACTATCATTTTTGGGACTGTTTATAGAAAATATAAGTAATCACATTATCTAGTCAAGTGGAAATAACAAATTTATTATACATTATTCTTGAAATTTGAATTTTTTTTTTTTTTTTTTGAGACGGAGTTTCACTCTTGTTGCCCAGGCTAGAGTGCAATGGCGTGGTCTCGGCTCACTGTAACCTCTGCCTCCCAGGTTCAAGCGATTCTCCTGTCTCAGCCTCCTCTGTAGCTGGGATTACAGGTGTGTACCACCACACCTGGTTAATGTTTGTATCTTTAATAGAGTCAGGGTTTCACCATGTTGGTCAGGCTGGTCTTGAACTCCTGACCGCAGGCAATCTGCCCACCTCAGCCTCCCAAAGTGCTGGGATTACAGGCATGAGCCACTGCGCCCAGCCGAAATTTGGTATTTTTAACTCAAAGCAATGCCTATAACAAAGAAATAATTTTCTTTTAACATTAAGTCACTTATAACTCATTAAACAATTATGAAAATAAGCCAGCCATGGTGAGACATTTTGATAAGGCAAAATTATAAACTTGGCCTACAGCAAATACTTTAAAAATGTTTCTGTGGCAGTCAAAACTTCCAAATTATTTTAAGAAAGAATAGCAACCTCCTATAGTCAGATGAACAACGTGAGCTTGGCTCAAATAACAAACAGGATCTTTTGTTTGGTCTGCGGGTTTATTTAGTACTTGTGCTCCTCTCTCCTTATTTTTGGCTAATTTTTTTTGTTTTGTTTTGAGACAGGGTGTCACTCTATTACCCAGGCTGGAGTGCAGTGGCATGATCACAACTCACTGCAGCCTCCACATCACAGGCTCAAGCGATCCTTCCATCTTAACCCTCCTGAGTAGCTAGACCACACAGGCACGCACCACCGTTTAAATTAGCCTAGCTAATGTTTTATTTTTGGTAGACATGGGGTCTTGCTATGTTGCCTAGGCTAGTCTCAGACTCCTGGACTCAGGTGAGCCTCCTGCCTCAGCCTCCCAAAGTGCTGGGATTACAGGCATGAGCCACTGCGCCCAAACTACGTTTTGCTAATTCTTACAATGGATTTACTGAGGTCATACTAAGCACATAAAAGATAAAGATGAGAACGCATCCACATAAATGTATAAACTGCCTTCTAAGGGGCAAAACATAATGCTTATGCACTACTATATATTAGTAAATGAGTACTAACAGTGTCCATGGAACCTGTGAGCTTTAGAGAGGTAAATATTAAACTTCAGAGGACAGGCAGGATGCGGCCTGAGGAATGACAAGAAGGGAAAAGTACACAGAAGCACAATCAGATAGAGAAGAGAGGTGTTTAAGAGAAAGACTGACTTAATATATACTCATCAAAAACTTTTTACTCCCACCTCTCCTCTTAGTTTTCATTGTGAGTCAGGTTGGATTTGTGGTTCCATGCTATTTTAAAAATATGTTAATACGGGAAGAGGTCTAAACATATCTTCATCATTTGATTTCCCCTGTTCCCCAATGTCACAGAACCTTATTGTTAAGATAAGGGACATTTATCTAGTTTCAGCTACTCATCTGAAGGTTAAGCCTCTTCTGAATTTTTTCCTTAGGTGGACTCTAGCCTTTGCTAGAACAGAAGTTAAGAAAAGGTTATTTTGATGTCACAAATGTACAATAAAGGAGTACTTACCATGTACCAGGCACCATGTTAGGCACTGCCAATAAAAATATGCTTAAGAGAGTTCTTGCCTTAAGGAGCTGTTCACCATCACAATGTAGAAAAATAAAGAATTAAGAGTTTAAAATCAGCCTCATTCCAAAAACGGATTTGAGGCAATAATGAGAGGTAGGAGATCAGGTGTTTTTTTGTTTTTTTTGTTTTTTTTTTTTTTGAGACAGAGTTTTGTTCTTGTCTCCCAGGCTTCGGTGCAATGGCGCAATCTCAGCTCACTGCAACCTCCACCTCCTGGGTTCAAGCTGTTCTCCAGCCTCAGCCTCCCAAGTAGCTGGGATTACAGGTACTTGCCACCATGCCCGGCTAGTTTTTGTATTTTTAGTAGACGGGGTTTCACTATGTTGGCCAGGCTGGTCTTGAACTCCTGACCTCAGGTGATCTGCCTGCTTCAGCCTCTCAAAGTGCTGGGATTACAGGCGGGAGCCACCACACCCAGCCGGAGACCAGGTTCTTGACCTAAGTCTGTAATTAACTAACTGACTTTGGCTAAGCCACTTAGTATCTCTGGGCTTTAGTTATAAAATGAGCAAACAGGACTCAAGTTTCCTTCTGGCTCCAAATGGCTATAATCTAAATTTATTTTGTTATTCACAAAGAGCAAAAGAACAAATAAATAAAGTCTTTATCATTTACTATCGGTAAAGAGGGGCAAATCCTTGCTGCCACCTTTGTGTAAAAGTGAGGTACAGCAGAACATGTGACAAGGATGACCGCAATTGTCAGTCCCAATAATTCAGAGGAAATCAAAGTATGAACTACGTCTGAGGCAGCAAAATGGAGAAGCGTTTGTAATTAGATGAAAGAACTTCTTCATTGGTAAAGGCAGTTCACATGGCAGGTGAGAAGAAAGGAAGAGAAATGGAAGAAGGATAGCTGTTAATATAAGTGGGTGGAAAGGAAGTAATAGGAAAGAGAAGAGTGACAGATAAGAGAGAAAGTGACTACAAGAAAAATTTCAGAAAGAGCTCATTAATACCTATAACTCTTTGAAATACTTTTATTCCATTACCTGACTGTTTGTCCTTTAAAGCTGTTTTACACATTTCAATGCGGGCAGAGTGATAAGGAACATAGCGATCCTGTAGAGATCCCACTAGCACAACATTTTTGAAATAATGAAGCCCTGTGAATAGAATATAATAAATTATCATGCAGTAGTTAACCAGATTTAAAACAAGTTATTAGTATCATATTAAGTGACCAAAACATAAATTTCCTTAGCAGTACTAAGTTTCTGTCTTTGTCAATACTTGATGAATCCTTTCTCCAAATTTCTACATGTTCTCTACAAAAAACCCTACTTCACTGTTATGTAGTGTTGATGCTGAGTGAGAATGTGTGTTTGCACTGGGAGCAAGCACTGTTGCTCAGTGGTGTGGAGATAGGCAGGAAACAGAATATGTGGACTAATATTCTATAGAAAGTATTCCATGATATTCTTACCTTCCAAAAGGTATTCATCAATATTTAGGACTATTTCCAAAGAAACAAAATTATACTCTTCCATTAAACAAAACACTTTATAAGAAATCATTTAAAGCTGACTTTTTACTTTCATTTATAACACTTGCCTAATATGATTTATATTTTTTTTAAAATTTTTATTATTTTTTGAGATGGAGTCTCGCTTTGTCGCCCAGGCTGGAGTGCAGTGGTGTAATCTCGGCTCACTGCAACCTCTGCCTCCTGGGTTCAAGTGATTCTCATGCCTCAGCCTCCTGAGTAGTTGGAATTACAGATGTGGGCCACCACACCTGGCTAATTTTTGCATTTTTAGTAGAGATGGGGCTTCACCATATTGGCCAGGCTGGTCTTGAACTCCTGGCCTCAAAGTGATCCGCCCACCTTGGGCTCTCAAAATGCTGGGATTACAGGAATGAACCACCACTCCTGGCCTAAAGATCTTAATCTTGGGAAAAGTATGGATTCACACACAGCCAAGTGTGACAGTATGATACTATCTATGCCAAAAATAAGGCCATCCTTCCTTTTTCCTAATGAGACTATACCACTTTTTTGGGGGAGGTGACATTTTGAATGTATACAATCCTAAAAAGATAAATGAAATAATCAAGTATCTATTAGAGAAGTTAATTGAACATATGTTTAAAATAATATTGTATAAAATATTAAGAAAAAATGACTCCTCTCCCACCTTCATTCTCACATCTCATGACACAATTTGACACCAATATATTCATCATTATCAGTGCCACTTTGGGAATCATCTATGTGTCCTAGAGCACAGGTATTCATACATTTACCTCTGGAGTCATCTAAGACTCTCTGTGGTGTAGATAGGTGTGTATAGCTTTAAGAAAACTGATTTCCAGGATGGGCGAGGTGGCTCATGCCTGTAATCTCAGAATTTTGGGAGGTCGAGGGGGAAAAATTGCCTGAGCCCAGGAGTTTGAGACCAGCCTGGGCAACAAAGTGAGATCCTGTCTCTACGAAATTACGAAAATTAGCCAGGTGTGGTGCTGCATAACTGTAGTCTCAGTTACTCAGGAGGCTGAGGTGTGAGGACCCCTTGAGCCCAGGAGGTGCAGGCTGCAGTGAGCCATGGTTGCAGCACTGCACTCCAGCCCAGGTGACAGAGCAAGAGCTTGTCTCTAAAAATAAAAAAGAAAAAAAGAAAATTGATTTCCAGATCCCAACCTCCAGATGAGCTCTTTTCTAAAAGTGACTTGACTTTCTCCTACTTTACAAGATAAAGATATTATCTCTCCAATCTATTTCAGATCTTATTAAGGTATATGGCCCTAGGGTATAAAAGTCTCTGGAAAACCAAGCAAAATATAAAGTCTAACTTTTTCTGACAAAAAGTCAATTTGAGTTGACTGTTTGACAGTGAGAAATGGCTTTGCCAATTGGATTTTATGGCATGCATTTCCCATAAATTGAATGAGCTAAATCTATAATTCCAATAGAATGAGCTGAGATTTCATATTTTATGAAAATATAATGTCCAGGTATGGTGGCTCACGCCTATAATCCCAGCACTTTGGGAGGCCGAGGGTGGACCACCTGAGGTCAGGAGTTCGAGACCAGCCTGGCCAACATGGCAAAACCCCGTCTCTACTAAAAACACAAAAATTAGCTAGCATGGTGGCAGGTGCCTGTAATCCCAGCTACTCAGGAGGCTGATGCAGGAGAATTGCTTGAACTCGGGAGGCGGATGAGCCAATATCGCACCATTGCACTGCAGCCTGGGCGATAGAGCGAGACTCTGTTTCAAAAAACAAAAACAAAAACCAAAAAACCCCCCAAAAACCAAATAAATGAACCTGTACCTGGACCTTATACTCCTCTATTACCCATTTCTTGGCACACTGTTGTAACAAAATTCTTCATGAGTTTTCTATGTGTCTCCCTTCTCTTCCTTTCCTCCGGTTCTTTACTTAACCTATTCCCAGAAGTCTTTCTTCCTAATTACCCCATATAAATTGCTCTTTCAAGATCACGAATGACCTCGACAATGCTAAAAGTTTAAGGGTCAATTCTCAGGCCTCATCTTGTTTGACCAAATTTTAATTCTACCTGGTAGCCTGAATTTGCATCCAAAATACAATGGTTATTTCAGGCCAGTATGTCTTCTCCAAGTAAGTGAAAATAAGTAACTGAGAGATCACCCTGTGTTAGTGATTTGAATATAAGGCAGCACTCTCCTTTCTGATGGGTAATTTTAGGAGAAAACAAAACTTACTTTGTTTTCAGGCATATATGACATTTTATTCTTTACTCATCATTCTCTCTGCTTTTAATTATCATTTTTATATCTGCTCATCAAATCTAAATTTCTGGCCTGCTTTTCTTGCCAGATAACTTGACACAAAGCTTTGTGTCACTTTAACATTCACTATTCCTAACACCAAATTCTATTTCCAAAATTTCGCTTGCTATCTTAAATTCTTTATTCTATAAGCCTATTCTTATTCTAGTCCAATGAGAAATATTGGCCAGCTTTAATTACTAATTCCCTCATATATACTGCATCATCAAGTTTGGCTTGCTTCATATGTAGTATATGTTGCTTTCTCTTCTTACCAGTATCACTGCTATTCTCTACTTGCTGGTCTCATGACTTCCATTATAAATTTCTTTCCTGAGTTTTATTTTATATGTTTCCTTCAAGTTAAATTTTATTTTTAATTTTTTGGAAGAATTTTAAATTTATATCTGCTTCCTTTTTCTTTAAAAAAAGATTTTGTAATGTTTAGAAAATTTCACATCCATTATAAAAATTAAGTTATGCAATATGTCTGGGAGGGATAAAAAAGTGACCATATCTTTGGTTTGTCCCAGTTTAAAGTATCAGATTAAAATTATAAATTATAAAGTATATGTCTTACCTCAAAAAATATCAATATTGGCTCCCATATATTAACGTCCACTCAATTTAGCTAAGTAGTCTTTAACATCAAAATCTGGCCCTAACTCTTGGTGGGAACTAGGAACTTACCCAAGTTGAGGCAGTCTAGTTGAGAAGAAAGGACATATTGGACTAGGGATCAGGAGACTGATTAGTTTAGGGTTAAAATCTGTATCTCTGAGAATACCATTTTATTTCAGCGTAGTATGGAACTACTGTTAATGAATGTAAACACATCAACAGGTTAAAGGAGAACTTCCTACGGTGTGCAGTTATAGGTGGGTCCAGAAACTGATCTGGTTAGCATTCTCAGATGACTGGGTAGGGCTGAAGTTCCCAGGCTGGTCCCCTCTGCTGGGGCAACAACCTGGTTGGTTCACTGGTTTATCTAATAATGGCTTACCCAATTGTGCTTTAAAAATATAATCATTTGCTGGCCGGGCGCGGTGGCTCAAGCCTGTAATCCCAGCACTTTGGGAGGCCGAGATGGGTGGATCACGAGGTCAGGAGATCGAGACCATCCTGGCTAACACCAGTGAGACCCCGTCTCTACTAAAAAATACAAAAAAAAAACTAGCCGGTCGTGGTGGCGGGCGCCTGTAGTCCCAGCTACTTGGGAGGCTGAGGCAGGAGAATGGCACAGACCAGGGAGGCGGAGCTTGCAGTGAGCTGAGATCCGGCCACTGCACTCCAGCCTGGGCTACAGAGCGAGACTCCGTCTCAAAACAAAAACAACAACAACAACAACAAAAAATCATTTGCTATTGATGCCCTGATGTGAAAAGAGTTGGAAGAAGAGGCTGGGTTAAACTATTTTTAGTGCTCTATATTCAAAAAAAGATGTAAAATATTTTATTAATTTCTCTCCAAGTTAAAAAAAAATTAAAAATGTTATTGCTTAGTGCTGAACAAACAGTAGGCTCTCAAATATATTGATTAACAACAGATTTGATTTTTAATAATTCTGTAAGTGGCTCCTGAAATGTGTATTTCTCAAGAGTTCTGGATAGGTGACATATAACTGTGTTACCTCTCGCCCTACCCTTTTTCATTTTTAGAACTGAAGCAACTTTGGAACAACAAAGCAGTTTGGCTGGGTGCAGTGGCTCATGCCTGTAATCCAGCACTTTGGGAGGCCGAGGCGGGTGGATCACAAGGTCAGCAATTTGAGACCAGCCTGGGCAATATGGTGAAACTCTGTCTCTACCAAAGATACAAAAAATTAGCTGTGCATGGTGGTGGGCACCTGTAATCCCAGCTACTTGGTAGGCTGAGGCAGGAGAATTGCTTGAACCCAGAAGGTAGAGGTTGCAGTGAGCTGAGATCACGCCACTGTACTCCAGCCTGAGCAACAGAGCAAGACTCCATCTCAAAAAAAAAAAAATCTTCAACTATTCCCCTTTACTAGCTCCTCTTGCCTTCCCCCAACCCCACTGCCGCCCCTGCTGCCATTCACTAAGGACACAGCTAACAGTTGTGTACAGGCATGCCTCATTTTTTTGCATTTTTCTTAACTGAGGTTTATACAAAGGGTTTCTTATCAAAAGCAGAAACCAGACTCAATTGTATCTGGATTACTTATATAAGATACATTATTTAATGTCACTGATGTCTGTTCTGAAAATTCATAGTAATAAAACATTTTGCCAGATGTTTGTTAGTACTGTTTACAACTCCAGAAAATTGTACACTTAAAATGTTTAACTTTTTCAAATTCAGTATTTATAAAGCAATCACAGTTTTATACAGGTATACCTTGTTTAACTGTACTTCGCTTTACTGTGCTCTGCAGATATTATGTTTTTTACAAATTGAAGGTGGCAACCCTGCATTGAGCAAGTCCATTGGCATCATTTTTCCAATAGTACATATTCACTTTGTGTCTCTGTGTCACATTCTGGTAATTCTTACAATATTCAAACTTTTTCATTATATCTGTTACAGTGATCTGTGATCAGTGATCTTTGATGTTACTATTGGAATTGTTTTGCAATGCCATGAACCATGCCCGTATAAGACGGTGAACTTATGACTGCTCCACCAACGGGAGAGACATTTCCAGTCTCTCTCTCTTTCCTTGGGCCTCTCTAGTCCCTGAGACACAACTATATGGGAATTGGGCTGATCAATAACCCCACAATGGCCTCTAAATGCTCAAGTGAAAGGAAAAGTCACATGTTTCTCCCATTAATTATTTTTATTTTTTGAGACAGGGTCTCACCCTGACCCAGGCTACAGTGCAGTGGTGCAATCATGACTCACTGTGGCCTCTACCTCCTGGGCTCAAGGGATCCTCCCACCTCAACCTCCGAGGTAGCTGAAACGAGAGGTATGCGACAACACATTGGGTACATTTTTGTTTTTTTTTGTAGAAATAGGATCTCACTGTGTTGCTCAGGCTGATCTCAAACTCCTAGGCTTCAGTGATCCCCAGCCTTGGCCTCGCAAAGTTCTGGGATTACAGGCGTGAGCCACCATGCCTGGCTCTGTTTCTTACTTTAAATCAAAAGCTAGAAATGATTAAGCTTAGTGAGGAAGGCATGTCAAAAGCCAAGACAGGCTGAAAACCAGGCTTCTTGTGCAAAAGAGTTAGTCAAGATGTGAATGCAAAGGAAAAGTTCTTGAAGGAAATAAAAAGGGCTACTTTTCACTATTAAGCCGTTAACAATTATATGAAACGGCTACTTTAAGCCGTTAAGAATTATATGAAATCTACTCTGTCTGTGCTCTATTAATGGAACAACAAAGCCTGGATTACAGCACATCTGTGTACAGCATGGGTTACTGAATATTTTAAGCCCACAGTTGAGACCTACAACTCAGAAAAAAAGATTCCTTTCAAAATATTATTGCTCATTAACAATCCCCGTACTCAACTAAGACCTCTCATGGAGATATACAAGGAGATTAATGATGTTTCCATGTGGGCTAACACAACATCTATTCTGCAGCCCAAGTGATCCATTAGTTATTTTGACTTTCAAGTCTGATTACTTAAGAAATACATTTTGTAAGGTGATAGCTGTCATAGGTAGTGGTTCCTCTGATGGATCTGAGCAAAGTAAAATGAAAACCTTTGGGAAAAAATTCACCATTACAGATGCCATTAAGAATATTCATGATTCATGGGAGGAGGTCAAAATATCAACATGAACAGAAGTTTGGAAGAGGCTGATTCCAGCCTTCATGGATAACTTTGAGGGGTTCAAGACTTCAGTGAAGAAAGTAACTACAGATGTGGCGGAAATAGCAAGAGAACTAGAATTAGAAATGGAGCCTGAAGATGTGACTGAATGGCTGCAATCTCATGATCAAACTTGAATAGACGAAGAGTTGCTTCTTATGGATGAACACAGAAAGTGGTTTCTTGAGATGGAATCTAGCCTGGTAAAGATGCTGTGACCATTGTTGAAATGACAACAAAAGATTTGGAATATTACATAAACTTAGTTGAAAAGGCAGTGGCAGGGTTTGAGAGGATTGATTCTAATTTTGAAAGAAGTTCTACTATGGGTAAAATACTATCAAACAGCATCATGTGCTACAGAGATATCTTTTGTGAAAGGAAGAGTCAGTTAATGCAGCAAACCTCGTTGTTGTAATTTAAGAAATTGCCATAGCCACCTCAATCTTCAGCAACCACCATCCTGATTAGCAAAAACATTACGACTAGCTGAAGGCTCAGATAATCATTGGCATTTTTAACAATAAAGTATTTTAAAATTAAAGTATGCATTTTTTTTAGACATAATGCTATTGTACACTCTGGACTATAGTATAGCGTAAATATAACTTTTATATGCCCTGGGAAACCAAAAAAATTCACGTGACTCACCTTTTTTTATGGTGATATGGAACCAAATCCACAGTATCTCCAAGGCATGTCTGTATTTTGTTCCAAATTCCTTTTTTGGTATACACACGATTTATTTTTCATTTTAAAAATATAACTAGGATTATAGTAGTTATGCTATTTTATGTCTTTTTTTCCCTTAATATTTTGGGGACAGCTTTTCATGTTTGTATAAATAAATTTATCTCATTCTTTTAACTTCTACATGGAATTACCAGGATTAACTTTTAGTCCTATTTTCCTAGCGAAGGACATTTATGTCCATTCCACTTCAGAGGGGAACGGACATAAAAAAAGTATAACACTGCAATGAATAGCTTTTACCTAATTATGTGAGATTTCTGTAGGAAAAATCCCAAAAGTGGAATTGTTGAGTACATTCTTAAAATTCTGATAAATGTACTCTCCAAAAAGGTAATTTCTCCTTCCACCATTAATATATGAAGATTTCTGTTTCACACGCTCATCAATACTGTATAGCATCTTTTAAATTTTACCAACCTAAAGGCAAAAATGATTAACTTATTGTTTATTGGCCTTCCATATATATGTATTTTTAATTTTATTCTTTGGTAGCTAACTACCTCTTTTCTCTTTTGCCCATTTTTTTTCTGTTGGGTTGTTATGTATTAGGAACAGCAGTACACATTATACCACTCAGGCATAAACAATATTACATGTTACCTCCAGATGTGTGCTCTGTGAATTAATTATGTATTTGCCCGATCACATGATCATTTAAAACTTCCTCACAAATTTCCCATTAAGATTTTTAAAAGATTTCTATATTTTTAAGAATAAAAGGCATTACATTTTTCCAAATAAAATTAAAGACATTTTTCAAAATAGCTCTTTGCAGAGATTCTGATGTACTTCTCTAGCGAAACACCACTAAGGTTTGGAATTACTGCTTTAGACTGAGATCCCTGCAAGAAGTGTCTATGGCTCCTCATGTTCACGCAGCTCAGTAGAAGTAGGCAAAATCAGTAAAGAATAGTCAGAGGATTTCAAAGATACCCTTTCACTCTCAGTTTCCATGATAATAAAATAAATGTAAAAATTCTGATACTGATTAAACACACGACGCTGTTATACTTCTAAATGTGATTCTTACGACAGTATCGTACTTTAAAAATACATTTTAAACTTGGTAACCAGTTTTTTAGTTATTCAAAAAGTATATTAATACTAATATTGTGCTTTTACACAGAAGGTTTGTTTTTTATATTAGCCAAAAACCAAGTTAGTTAAATATATTATGGCCCTTTTTGAATCTTTTGGTTTCAATTTCTTGTCTAGCAGTGTTGGCTACAGAAGGCAAACTCAAAGTGAAGCATGGCAAGCTCCAGAGGTGCAGTGCTGATAGGAATTACAGCAGTACTTCACCTGTGTTGAAGTACAGCCAACAAAAATGCCGGAAGTCTACTTTGGGAGCTAATATTCTAGGTTCATCTTTTCTATACCTACCTTGATTCTAGCTCCTCAAAGACAACCTAGTTAACTGGTCTGTGGGTGAATACTTCACTGAGCCCCTCAAGTGCCTAATTATTTGTTGAACGGTTACCTTTAATTTGGGAAAGTGACAAGATTTCCCTATTTATAGGATGACATGGTTTAACCAGAAAAATTTGTAAGTATGTTGTTACTTTTTACCACGAAAAAGATTAAAATAAATCTTCCATATTGCTCTGGACTACATAACATAATTGATATATGAACACCTTCATTGCAACTTTCATCTTCATAATCTAAAGTCTTTCCAATTCTTCTGGCTACTCATTTGTTCTAAAACTTCAGAGTTTTAATGCAATTCACTTCGAGTCATTTTGTGTTTACTCTCTGGAACTGGCTAAAGCAGTGGTTCTAAACTGGTGATTTTCTGCCCCAAGGAATATTCTGCAGCATTTGAAGGTATTTTTGGTTGTCACCGCTGAGGGTGGAAAAGTGTATGTGCTACTGGCATCTAGTGGGCAGAGGCCAGGGATGCTGCTAAACATGCTACAATGTTCACAACAACCCCTGAAAATAAAGAATTCTCCAGCCCAGAATGTCAATAGTGTTGAAGCTAAGAAAACTCTGTACTTTTAAAACTGATATACTCTAAACAATATTAAACTATTCTTATTTTTACTCATTTTAAATAAATTTGAATGAATTTTCTTCCTAAAACAATGTTAGCTGATGCTGGTTCTTTCCCACACTTTCAGAAACAAAATATACATATTATTTACATATCAAAAGTGATACCTAAGATTAAATCCCTCTGTAATCTCCTGGATACAAAGAGTACTTTGTACCTCAGTAGGACAGCAGGAGCTTTATTTAATTTTTATACTTTATTGGTCAGAATTCAACAGCTGGTAAAAAGACTCTAAGCAAGTTGTTTTTAAGAAGATCTTAAAATAAGGATACTTTGTTTTTGAAATTCCAACAATGAATAGATTCTTTTTTGGCTATTTTGAGCCCTCATTATGGAATGTCAGAGTGGCCATGATTCCTCTCTCTGCTTTAGTAATATAACCTTGACTACTTTAACACTGGTGTCATCAAATGTCTGTATATTATATATTTATTTTACTTTTCGCATTGCTCTAGCTCCTTCATCTTTCTTTCCCCTGCTATTCAATGCTGAGATGCTTGTATGCTGCCTGCAAATTATTTACATATTCTATTAGCAATCTGTAGAATATCATAGGTTTTGTCAAAAGTTGCTATAAAAATTTAATGAATGTTTATAATTGTAATTCCTTAATCAGAATAGGTAATTTCCCTTTAAAAGTAACATTTCTGGCCGGGCGCGGTGGCTCAAGCCTGTAATCCCAGCACTTTGGGAGGCCGAGACTGGCGGATCACGAGGTCAGGAGATAGAGACCATCCTGGCTAACACGGTGAAACCCCGTCTCTACTAAAAAATACAAAAAACTAGCCGGGCGAGGTGGCGGGCGCCTGTAGTCCCAACTACTCGGGAGGCTGAGGCAGGAGAATGGCGTGAACCCGGGAGGCGGAGCTTGCAGTGAGCTGAGATCCGGCCACTGCACTCCAGCCTGGGCGGCAGAGCGAGACTCCGTCTCAAAAAAAAAAAAAAAAAAAAAAAAAGGAAAATTTCTGTAACCCTTTACCAGATCTATTGTGTTCACAACAAAAAGTAATTTCTCACCCAATAAATTTATGATTTTTATAAAAAATATAGTATTTCTCAATTGTTTTACAAAACACACAAATTACTTTAGGCTTTTAAAAAGCTTTCTTCATTTTAAAATAATGAACAGCTTTCAATAAAAGAAAAGCTATTAACTAATGATACGTTGCATAGAAAAAGACTGTTTCAAAAGGATGACCCACAGAAGAGGCTTTGCTTAAATAAAAAAGGCAAAAGGGCAAAAGCCTGAATTTTGATTTAGACAAGTAATTTTAGGTAAAAGAACAGAAAATTCGCTGTTCAGAAGAAACTGAAGCAATAATCAAATTAGGACATCCAAGACTGTAGCTTAAGAAGAATAAAATATAAAAAAGAAACGATCACTTTTGATTGTTTTAAACCACTAGAGAATAGCATATTGGTTAAGTACTCTTTTTCTTTGTTCTATGTTGTCCTGTTTTATTTATTTGTTTGATGTGAACCTAAATATTCTATTTTGTGAATAAAGTAATTATATGTAAATATACAGGCATAGCAACTTTCTAGGGATGGACTACTCATTTCTCACAATTCATTAGATGATGCCCCCCTGTCGCTCAAAAAACCCAAAACCCAACACCCCACATGAAATAGTTCGAGACACTTGTTTCAATCTCTACAACATTATAATTTTAAAATCAATTGAAATACTTGTTGATATTTAAAAGTGCAATTAGAGGCAGCTTCTTAAGTTCTTGAAAACGTACATTGTTGGCTTAACATGATGCAGTTTGAACCATGCACGAATGCTTACTAGCTTTTCATAAAGCTAAGTGACCTCAGGCAAGTCATTCAATCTCTCTGTGCTTCAGTGTCCTCATCTACAAAGTGGGGACAATATTCCTACCCCAGAGAGTTAAATAAGCTAATATGTATGTGTGTTTAAATCATATCTAGAACGTGGTAAATGTTACATGTGTATTAACTATTATTATTTTTCCAGTATTTTAGTATTAACCAATGCATTAGTCACAATTACCAGAAAATAGTACTTTTTTTCTTTTTGAGATGGAGTCTTGCTCTGTTGCCCAGGCTGGAGTATAGTGGCAGGATCTCAGCTCACTGCAGCCTCCAACTCCTGGGTTCCAGTGATTCTCCTGCCTCAGCCTCCTGAGTAGCTGGGATTACAGGTGTGTGCCACCACACTGGACTAATTTTTTTGTATTTTTAGTAGAGAAGGGTTTCACCATGTTGGCCAGAGTGGCCTCAAACTCCTGACCTCAGATGATCCACTCACCTCGGCCTCTCAAAGTGCTGGGATTATAGGCATGAGCCACTGCGCCCAGCCAGAAAATAGTACTCTTTCATGTTTTTTCCCAAAATGGATATTAATTCAATTCAGGTATATACTAATAAACTTGTGAGTACAAAGATAAATCTTAAAACATAAAAACAATTTTAAGTCGTTCAAATAATTTTTATAGCTAGTAATATCAGCATTTAGATAAAAGTTTTGTTAAAAAATTTTTCCTAAAATAGATATATATTGTTTGTGTAAAAGTCAATTTTTGTAATCTATAATACCAGCGGTTTTTTTTTTTTTTTTTTTTGAGACAGAGTTTCAGTCTTGTTGCCTAGGCTAGAGTGCAATGGTGCGATCTCGGCTCACTGCATCCCACGCCTCCTGGGTTCAAGTGATTCTCCTGCCTCAGCCTCCCCAGTAGCTGGGATTATAGGCACCCACCACCACGCCTGGCTAATTTTATATTTCTAGTAGAGATGGGGTTTCACTAAGTTGGCCAGGATGGTCTCAAACTCCTTTCCTCAGGTGATCCACCTGCCTCAGCCTCCCAAAGTGCTGGGATTACAGGTGTCAGCCACCATGCCTGGCACTACTGGGCTTTTTTTTTTTAGTTTTTGAGACAAAGTCTGGCTCTATACCCCATGCTGGAGTGTAGTGGCATGACCTCAGCTGACTGCAACCTCCATATCTCTGGTTCAAGCAATTCTTGTGCCTCAGCCTCTGGAGTAGCTGGGATTACAGGTGCACATGCATGACCATGCCCGGCTAATTTTTGTATCTTTTGTAGAGATGGGGTTTCACCATGTTGCCCAGGCTGGTCTTTTTTTTTTTTTTTTTTTTCTTTAGACGGAGTTTTGCTCTTGTTGCCCAGGCTGGAGTGCAATGGCAAGATCTCGGCTCACTGCAACCTCTGCCTCCCAGGTTCAAGTGATTCTCCTGCCTCAACCTCCCGAGTAGCTGGGATTACAGGCATGTACCACCATGCCTGGCTAATTTTGTATTTTTAGTAGAGATGGGGTTTCTCCATGTTGGTCAGACTGGTCTCGAACTCCCGACCTCAGGTGATCTGCCTGCCTCAGCCTCCCAAAGAGCTGGCATTACAGCGTGAGCCACCGTGCCTGGTGCCCAGGCTAGTCTTAAACTCCTAAGCCCAAGCAGTTCACCCACCTCAGCCTCCCAAAGTGGTGAGATTACAGGTGTGAGCTACTACACCCAGCTTATGATAGTAGTATTATTTAAGTCACTTCTTTTTTTTTTTTTAACCATTTACCATTTACTAAGTTTTGAACGCTACAGAATCACTTTACACATATTATCTCACTTAATCCTTTTAATAATCTTGTGAGATACTACTATTCTCATTTTACCAATAAGGAAACTGGAGTTTATTTAAATTAGGTAGCCTAGTCAGTGTTTGAACTATAACTAATACCTATGTGTGATGTCTAAGTTTGCTTCTTAACGGTTTTAGACTAGTACAACCAGATCATGCATTATAAGGTGAATAATAAATTAATAACTTAACAAAATTGAACTAATCCTTAAGAAGAGCTCAAGTACAAAAGATATACTCAC
Source organism: Macaca mulatta (assembly GCF_049350105.2). Classification (NCBI taxonomy): domain Eukaryota; kingdom Metazoa; phylum Chordata; class Mammalia; order Primates; family Cercopithecidae; genus Macaca; species Macaca mulatta. Next base: position 115,028,620 of record NC_133409.1, read on the forward strand.
TCCTGTTAATAATTAGAAACTTATTAACACACATATCTGTAAAGATGTGGAAGGCCATGGATTAATCTATATTGTAAAAATTTACAGTTACATTTTCTTTAGTTTAGATATTCTTATGCTGCTATTACTATTGCTAATTAAACTTTACTTTGTATAATGCTGTATAAAGACATAGACCTCAGGAACACTTATGTTCAGCTCTGCCTTTCACACATTTCCTAACCTGTCAGCAAAGGGTATGAACTCCATAGCTCCACACAATGGTTCTAGCTAATGTTGTTTTTCTCACATGAGAAGTATATGCCATGTTTCATTTTGTAGGAATATCCTGTAATTTGATCAATCAAGTATATATTTCTGTATATTGTAAGAAACTTACCATTGATGCTTTGTATCATTACAAACAAAATAATAAAACCCAATCTATAAGAGAATTTTCCTTTCACTGATTCTAATAATAGTACCTATAATAATCATTCCCAAATCTCTTTCTCATATTAAGAACAACATTTAAGGCAGAATCCTGAAAAAGCTAAAGCAGGACTCAAAAGTAGTGGTATTTTCAATAACTAAATCTATTAATATCAAATATTTCAAGAGTAGAATGGAAGACATGGGTGATAGGAATGAGGATAAAAAAAGATGTAGATTTAAATGGCCAGGGCTTAAGTTCACAAATCCAAGTAACTTTGGACTTGGAACTACCAGTCGCTGATTATATGGGCTAGACTTACATCTTACTATATAATATTTAAACTGTTTTTGAATATTGAAAATAATATTAAAATATCATTGAGTCATTTGTTAATCAATCGGTATATACTAGAAGAGCTATGGTACATACTGAATGTGTATGTAGGAAATGGGAATGAGCTGTCATGACAGATCCTACTTAAGGAAAGGAAGTTAAGACATAAAAATAACTGACATGAGATAAACTATAATGAGTATGGTAAAAGGTTGATTTATAATGGTATGGAAGTTCAGAGATAATGTTAACAATTTTGAGACACGGGAGGCAAAGAAGTGAGGTCAAACAAAGATGATCCGAAGATGTCTCAAAGAAGTAATTGAGAGAACAGTACTATTAAAAAAAGGACAACAGGAGAAGTGGCCAAAGAAGACAGTAAGTTCTGTTTTAGATGTATTTAGTTTGATATGTAAATTGAGATGTCTAGCAGGCAAATGAGGATTGAAATTCATTAATGAAATCAGTCCAGGAGACATAAGATTGGGGACAAAAAGGAAATATGGGACAGCTACTTAGGAGGCTGAGGTGGGAGAATTGCTTGATCCAAGAGTTCAAGACTGCAGTGAGCTATGATTGTGCCACTGTACTCCCGTCTGGGTGACAGAGAGACCCTGTCTCAAAAAACCCCAAAGGTATATAGAGAGTATTCTGAGAATAGAGGAGCATTAAATCAGATAGTGCATCAAGAAAAGCTTTTGACAGCAGGTGGCATTAGAGTTTAATTTTAGAAGATAAACAGAATTATTTCTGAAAAGATGAGTAAACACATGAGGGGGAATGGGTGATACAAAAAGCATGAGAAAATGCAAGCAATCAAAAACCATGAATAGCATGACCACAGCAAAGGGTGTGTGTGTGTGTGTGTGTGTGTGTGTGTGTGTGTGTGTGTGTGTGAATGTGTAGGATAAAAAGAAAACAAAGAATCAGAGACCAGATTATAGAGGGCTTGATGCTCTTATCCATGGAATCTAAACTTCACTGTGGACACCACAAAGCATCATGAAAGATTTTCAAATGGGACCAATATGGTTTGATATTAAATGGCCAATATAATCTATGGCTTCACTGGATGATCATTTCATCTAACGAGGAAGTGAGAATGGGGAGAAGGGGGTATATATGTGGAAGGGTAACTAGTTTGAACAATAATCTAAGTAAAAGTGATGAAGGCTGAACTAAGGCAGTGGCAAAGAAGAAGAAGAGAAGCATCCATCAGCCATTAAGAAGGTTAAATGTTTTAAAACGTGTTAATTCCGTAGATATGGGGTATAAATAAGAAAGCAGAGTCAAGATCAGTTTCTAAGTTTCTCACTAGGCAGATGGTGATGCCATTCCAGTAGATGTGGAATCCAGAGAACTAATCAGAGGGAACAGATGCATTGTCTGAAAACACTAGATTTGAAGCACCCAAGAGACATCTCCGTGAAGATGCTAAGTAGGCCTCTAGGTGTATAAGTCTAGAGCACAGCATATAGGACAAGCTAGAGATACATATTAATATTTGAGAGCTACCAATGGTAAAGATGGATATGGAATGATGGTGTCCAAGAAGAATGTACAGAGTGAGAAGAGCAGAAGACAGAGGCTAAAACACAAGAACAGCTTTCATAAACGGGCAAGGAAAGAAAAGAAGCCCATATAGGAAGCAGAAAAAAAGCCAAGATGCAAAAAAACCAGGAGAGGTGGATCCCACAAAAATGGAGAAAGTATTTCAAGAAGGAGTTTTCAGTAGTCTTAAATATCTTAATGTTCAAATAAAAGAAAAGAGATCACCGGATTTGGCAAGCTTCAGTGGAGTAGTGCATATAAAAACCAAAAAAGTGAAAAAAAGGGGGAAGTAATGAAAGTGACTGTTCTCTTTCAAAAGGCTCAACCGTGCCCCCCAACCCCCTCAAAAAAAGGGGAAATAGGGGGACAAGTACAGAATAAGTGATCAAGAGAAATATTTATTTTTATTAAGATGGAAGAAATGGGAATAACTTTATCTATTAAAGGATTAATTACTGAAAAGGGGAAGAGTTTAAAGATACTGATGAGAAGGAATGAGTTCCAAAATGAAGAGGGTAATTATTCTTGAAAAGATTATAAATCTTCCACTGAACTAAAAGGAAAACATAGGTTAGTTAATATTGGTAGGTAGAAAGAAATGTCTTGAATTTCAAAGATAAAGTAGAAAGGAAAAACAAAACTAATTGTGAGCAATGAAGGGAGCAGTGAAAATCTGAAGTTTGAGGAAAGGTGAAACTGTGGGAGAGTATCTAAGGGAATAGATAGGAAGCTAACTAGAGATAACTAGATAGGGACCCCATGGACCTATAGTGCTGCTGATTCTGCATGTCTGTGTGATCTTTTTTGGAACAGCTCAAAGGCTAAGTATAAAAACAGTAATGTAGATTTACAAGACAACTAGGATAGAAAAACAAAGAGTAATACATGAATGACAAAAGTAATCCATAGAGTCTGAAGCTTGAGTCAGGAAGGGAGTAAAAGCACAAAGGGCAGGGAGACTTAAGAAAATGTAGTAGGAATCACAAATGAGTCTAAAAAGCAGCTGAGAAGAAGGGAGTGAGAGAAAAAGAAGGATAAGACAGCACAGTGGCCGGGCGCGGTGGCTCAAGCCTGTAATCCCAGCACTTTGGGAGGCCGAGATGGGCGGATCACGAGGTCAGGAGATCGAGACCAGCCTGGCTAACACGGCGAAACCCCGTCTCTACCAAAAAAATACAAAAAAAAAACTAGCCGGATGAGGTGGCGGGCACCTGTAGTCCCAGCTACTTGGGAGGCTGAGGCAGGAGAATGGTGTAGACCCAGGAGGCGGAGCTTGCAGTGAGCTGAGATACGGCCACTGCACTCCAGCCTGGGCGACAGAGCAAGACTCTGTCTCAAAAAAAAAAAAGACATCACAGTAATAGAACGGAATGTTGGCTGAAATTTCGTAAGTACAGTGTAGCCATGGGTATGAGTTCAACATGGAGTGGAATGAAGGGACACTGGAGTTGAGAAAGGCACACTGATGCATAACGAATTATCTAAAGGGCTGACTCGTCAAATTACCAAAAATGATTCCAGATCTAAGTACGTTAAGATCCAAGAGGAGAATCTTTTCCCAAACATAATCATGTTACAAACATTTGTCAATGTCTTTTATTCTCCTGGGATAAACCAGGAGGTCATTATATTAAAGAAGAATGGATGGTATCACAGCTTGGATGATACAAGCCTCAAATAAAGTGGTTTTATATGACAGTGGAGGAGTACTGATTGCAATTAGAAATAGAAAGCAAGAGGACTATTTTCCTTACTTTAGGTGGTACTTAGTAAACGAGGAACTGAGCTTCTACAGCAGGTATTAGCAAGACACGGCCTGTGAGATTTGGCTACTGCTGTTTTTGAATTAGTAAAGTTTGTTTGAAACACAGTCATGCTCATTTGTTTCTGTATTTTCTGTGGCTGTTTTCATACTACAATGATATTGTTAAGTAGTTGCAAAGAGATTGTATGGTCTACAAAGCCAAAATATTTACTATCTGGCCCTTTTTAAAAAAAAGTTTGCCAAACTCCACTCTATAGCCGGGGGAGTGAAGACATGGGGGCAAGGAGGGGAAAAAAAATCTGTTTCAGTTACATCTCCACTTTCAGAAGTAAGCGGCGATAACATTCTTTGAAGAAAATAAAGGCAGTCTGTTTCCCTCAAATAAGGATTCCAAAGGACACTGGAAAAAATATGCTGGGAAGATGTATGAGGATGAATTGAGGGACAGCATAAGGTCAGAAGTAAGGTTATTTATAGAGAGTAAAAATGGCAAAGGAGCAGTTGAGAACTTTAGGTTGTAAAAGCCTGGAATATATATGCAAAATGGGGAATATAATTAATAATTAGTTAATATGAAATAAGTAATAAGATTCATCCAGTAGTGAGAATTGTAGAAAGGATAATCATTAACAGTTTAGTTTCTGACACTTTCAGAAATGCTTGCTAGCCATCGAATCGAATCGAATCGAATACAATACAATACAATATAATATGAAGGTAGAAAAACGTGGCAGTTTATAAAAAGGGGTGAGGATTGGGGTGGGAGACAGCTAGAACAGTGGGGATAGGACATGCAGAAACATGGTTTAAAAAGAGACTAACAAAACTGGCACTGAATTACAAATGTTGAAATTCTTAGGGCAATTTCAAAGTAGCTGTGTAGCTCACAAGAGAAATACAGTCATGTGAAAAAGACTAAACAAATCTCTCAACTGCTTAGTTTCAATTGTGAGTCTGCTATTTCATTATTAGGAAATTACAGTAGAATGACACTTCTTTTTTTTAATCACTAGAAGGACATGTTGATAATTTATTTGCTAAATGTTTATTTTTAAAAAAGTTTTCACATGTATATTTTCCAAACTGTTATATACTTACCTGCTTTGTTACTAAGCTTATATAAAAAAGTTTGGCGAGGGTCTGAGTGATCTCGACATGTCAGCTGCAAAAGCGAACCTGATTTTTTCCATTTCTGCATAAACCAGAGACCTAGAGAGTCATATATGACATAGAAGTATGAAATAAAACATATAGAAACATACGCCAAGATTATTCATTTTAATATATATTTCACTTCAAAAGATGACATTGCCTAAATTAGCATTTTTGCTGGCTAATCAAAAATACATTTGGAAAATATTTCCATGTTCTGATAACATTTATAAACATGCATGCTTAGGTTAACTATGAATTAATGGTGGCTGATGAACAGCTTGCTATTTCTATTTCATTCAGTAATAAAACAGATAATAGCACATGAAGAACAAATTGGAAAAATCATACCTTTAGATATATTCGTTCAAATGATAAAGCAGATAAAGAAAAACTTCAAATACAGTAGTAGGTCAAATGCCTACACAGAATGATCAGTCTATAATTACAACTGAGTTATGACATAACAGACTAATTGCAAAGGGACCACGTCTTAGAATGAAAAATTGTTTAATGTTTTCAAAAGACAGCTGAATATCATTTGTTGTATACTAATTTTTTTTATATTATCAGTAACCCATATTTAAATGCATCTTACTCTTAAGAAAATTAAGCAAAATCTTAATCACTCAAATTAGTGTTCAAGACTATGAAATATTCCTTTCCATTTTCATTACTTCTAATATTAGACAGGGAAACAGGAAGAGAAGAGTGGGAAAACAATCCTTTAATTGGTTAAATCTGACAGCTGGAAACATATCTGGGAAAAAGTTTAGTGAAGAATGAAATTCAAAGTACTATATTCTATTCATGTTGGGTTCTATTACACATGATTTAAGGACTTCATTTTTCTCATTTCCTCTTTTTCAAACTGTGAAAGTCTAGAACTGGCTGTATTTTTTAAATCACCAACTTGAAATGGGATACAGGAAAAATGGTATGGTTTGTTATTAAAAGTAAGTGATAAAGGAAACAGAAATAAGATTTTCAGGGATCAATGAAAAGAGACAGAGTTAAATACAATTTATTTTCACAATGGGAATCATTGACTAACTTATAAATCATTTTTGTAAAAATCTAAGGGAAAAACCAAGCCAAACAAAAGGCAAATCAAGGCCGGGTGCAGTGGCTCGTGCCTGTAATCCTAGCACTTTGGGAGGCCGAGGTGGGCGGATCACAAGGTCAGGAGATCGAGACCATCCTGGCCAACATGGTGAATCCCCGTCTCTACTAAAAATACAAAAATTAGCTGGGCATGGTGGCGTATGCCTGTAATCCCAGCTACTCAGGAGGCTGAGGTAGGAGAATCGCTTGAATCAGGGAGTCAGAAGTTGCAGTAAGCCAAGATCGCGCCACTGCACTCCAGCCAGGTGACAGAGTAAGACTGTCTCAAAAAAAAAAAAAAAGGCAAATCAAGTTCCAAATATTTGTTGAAGAGAATATAAATACTAATCAAAATTCGGGTCTTAACTTTCATATTAACTTCTCATAATATCTCTTTACTGTTTTTGAACCAAAGTTAGGATTAATATTCTGTATAAAATGTTATAACTTTATAATGTATTAAATGTAGGTGTTTGTTATCTGTTCAAGTAATGGAATGACAAAATAGTTTGTTTATAAGATAAAACTTTACTAAAAATATTTAGAATTTAATGGAAAAAAAGAAAACAATGCTCTTGTGAATTTTGACAAATGCCATCTCAATATAAGACAAGTCATTTTCCAAAATGACTTTTATCAACTTATTTCATGTGCATAACAAAACAGAAAATTTGCTACATTTTTTTGTTTCACGAAATTCCCAGTGTGTGACAAATTGGTTCTAAAATAAATACCAGAAAATACTAAGTTCACATTTTTTTCTCTATTCCATATTTTTAATACAGAATAAAACTTTTTACCTGTATTAACAAGAGCACTGCTGTTGTAGAGTGTACCAAGGTGAGGTCCAGAAAGAGACAGAAATGTATGAAGTTTGTTGAGGTAATATTTAAACCTTGGCCTTGTAAGCACTGAACGAATTATTAAATTGCCCAATGAATGTCCAATAAAGCTTTAAGAGGGAAAACAAAAGTTATTTTTCTTACAGCATTAGTTTTAGAAACAAAAATCAAAGCTGATCCACTATAAAATGGATGTGAATACTAACAATTTGAAAATTTCTAATGTTGTAAAAGTATAGTGATACTTTGAAATGATATACCACATTTTGAAGGAAAAAAATGTGAGAATGTATAGAAGATCCTCATTATTATATAATTTAAATGTTTATAGAAACAAGATATTAATCTGAAAACTTTTATTCAAAGTTTGTAACTGCTTAGATATAAATACATACTAAAGATAATAATATAATGACTACTTATTTGCCTTCTTAGGTACATACACAAATTATTTACTTATTAACTCATCATTTCAAACAAAATGATGAAATTGTATTTATAAAGGACAACTTGGAGAAAGTATGTATCTGTTTCTCTTACTCTCTAGTCTATACTTCAAAGATGGACAGGTTTATGACTAACAGTATTTTCAAGGCATAGGTAAAATATGTGCATTTTCCTACTATAAATCTTCGCTTATGCAAAAATAATAGTATTTATGTAGCTAGCACTTCACTTTTATTATGAAATGGTTTAAATCAGTGGTCCCCTACATTTTTGGCATCAGGGACCAGTTTCACGAAAGACAATCTTTCCACAAACAGGGAGTTGTGGGGATGCTTTTGGGATGGAACTATTCCACCTCAGGCATTAGATTCTCATAAGGAACACACAGTTAGATCCCTTGCATGTGCACTTTAAAATAGGGTTCACAAATCTAATGCTCACTGCTGATCTGACAGGAGGCGGAGCTCAGGGGGTAATGCTTGCTCACCCACCCCAATGCCATTCACCTCCTGTTGTGAGGTCTGGTTCCTAAGAGGCCACGGACAGGTACCAGTCTGTGGCCCAGGGTTTGGGAACCCCTGGTTTAAATCAAAAGAGCCTGTTTACTTACTGTTATTTTTACAATAGATGGTATAAGATTCCCTAGGGACAATTAGCAATGAAAGAAGACAGCTTGAGAGCTGTCTAAACACTAGCTTGCAGATGTATCTTGTGAGAAGCTCAGGACAAACTTCCCTCCCAAACTGAACTTCCTAAAGTAGTGGGGGTGGGAATTCTGATGGTAGCTAACAGTCTACAATCAACCAGATTACACTTTTGGAAAATGATTGATTATAACTGACAATCTAACCTGAAAGACAATACTTTTGAGGAATAAGTAAGTTGAAATATTATTTTTCTCATCATAAAATAATAAACGAATAAAAGCTAAACAAGATTTTAAGATCCACAAATGAATAATTACAAGAAAATAATCTCTTCCTCCAACCAACAAACCTGAACCTTCTCTCATATTTTAACAGAATTCTGTTTTTTAAAAAGTGACTTTAGGTAAAAACTGCTTATCTCTCTTCTTATTCCCTATACTTCAAGTTGGAAACAAACTGTCCAAAAGCTTACAGTATGCAGAACCAGCTTCTTCCTCTAACCTAGATGGGATATGAATGTAGTCAGTTTATTTTACCCTTTTTGAAATAAAGACTCTTCTCTCCTACATCTATTAACAAGATCTAATTAAATAATGAAACTCATATTGGTGTAATCATCATGTCTTGCTTGTGGAAAACTAACTCACAAACGTATACAGTAGTCATAATATCTGGCTGGGCAAGGTGGCACACGTCTGTAATCCCAGCACTCTGGGAAGCCAAGGTGGGAGGATCATTTGAGCTCAGGAGTTTGAGACCAGCCTGGGTACCATAGCGAAACCCCCACCTCTACAAAAATTAGCTGGACATGGTGGCGCATGCCTATAGTCCCAGCTACTTGGGGGGCTGAGGTGGGAGGATCGCCTGAGCCCAGGGGGTTGAGACTGCAGTGAGCCGAGATGGCGCCACTGCTCTCTAGCCTGGGTGACTGAGCAAGACCCTGCCTCAAAAAAAAAAGTATACAAACTTTGAAAGTGTTTTTGTTGCTTCATATACATATATGTAAGTCACAGAGCCTTTACATATTCACAGAGTTGTAACTCACTATAATCAATTTTAGAACCTTTTTTCCACCTCAAAAAGAAATCCTATATCCTTTAGTTATCCCCACCATCCCTCATCTTCCCCAGCTCTAAGTAAACACTAACCCACTTTCTTCTCTACAGATAATGCTTTTTTGGACATTTCATATAAATCTTTCCCTAAAATCTTTACTTTTTTTCACTGTAAATTAATTTGAGTTGTAGTCTCCTATATTTCAGAATAGGACAACCCTACCACAAATTCTGTTTAACTTTTCTATAATTCATAGAAATATAAAAATAAATTGAATAATATTAAAGAAGATACCTTATTTTGGAGACTGTTAGACTATATATCTGAATATACTGTATTATCTCATCCAAAAGACGATCAGTCATGCTATCAAAATCAGCAAAAGTATCATTCTAAAAAGAAAGCAAAGCACATACATTGTATTTGGGAATATGTATAATCACAAGAAAAACTAACAATATAAACATTATTTTTAATTTAGGTACTGAAAATATGGTTAAGTCCAACGTTTTTTAGAGAAGTTAGTGAGTGTAATATTTGTTATATTAAAATGAGCAAAGAGACTAAATTTCTAGGGGAAAAAAAGGTTCAGTGTTCTTAAAATACTTACATTATTTAGTTGTTTAGCTCACTACCAGTATGAAACATAACATGCTTACAATGGTTTAATTAATGAATTTTCTCTATAGAAATGTGGAATTCTAGAAGTGTTTCATATGTGAAGAGATCATAAGTCAAAATGTAAATCATATATATTTCCTCTGGATATATATTTACATTAAATTTCATAGAAATCAGAAAAACTATTTCTACTATTACAGGCATTTTGTAGTAAGTCAAAATTAAGGTAGAAACTAGTACAAAAATGTTTGTTTTCACTGAAAACACTGTCATATTGTACCTGATTTCTCTCAGACATAAGAAAATCAATTCTTCCCCCAGGCAGTCCAAGTTCAATGTAAGTTTTTACTAATCGAAGATCTGCACTGTTTCCTAAAAAATGAAAAATGATGTTTAAAGGATGAGATAAAGTAAAAGGTACAAAGTCCACCATCATATATTTTTACAGTTTTTAGAGACAAGCTTATGGCCTATGCCATTTGTCAATAGACAATGTACTATGAAATAGAGTTCTCAATTTTTATGTCAAAGTTGATTTCTATTAGCCAGGCAATGTCAATTCAACAGTTTTTTTTTCTTTTTTGAGACAAAGAGTCTTGCTCTGTTGCCCAGGCTGGAGTGCAGTGGCACGATCTCGACTCACTGAAACCTCTGCCTCCCAGGTTCAAGCAATTCTCCTGCCTCAACCTCCCGAGTAGCTAAGACTACAGGTGCATGCCACTACGCCCAGCTAATTTTTGTATTTTTAGTAGAGGTGGGGTTTCACTGTGTTAGCTAGGATGGTTTTGATCTCCTGACCTTGTGATCTGCCTGCCTTGGCCTCCCAAAGTGCTGGGATTACAGGTGTGAGCCACCATGCCTGGCCAATAGTTTGTTTTTTAGGTGGTTTTGGTGGCTTTCACTTTTCTACTTAATAGTGTATTTATTTATCAAACTGTTAGCATATCACTTTGGTGACTGCTGGCTACAGTAGCTATAAATGGTGCCTTACCATCACCATTCTAGGTAATCATACAGCAAACTCTGAATGCATTTTAGATTTACTCTGTTGACTTTCCTTTGGTGATACTGGCACAGACTGAGAAAAATAAAAATCCATTTAAACATCTAAGAAAGTTTATTTTAATAATTATTAACTCAAAAGGCATTCACACATATACTTACAATACAGAACACAAGCGTTCTTCAAAAGGTTCATGGAAAGCGCATCATAAAAAAATCTACGTATGGGTTTCAAAAATGTTTCACACCAAAATAAACACATACTAATCTGTTGTAACATGTCTGAATAGAATCTAGTTTGAGGCACGAAATCAGTTTGAGGCTGGGTGCGGTGGCTCATGCCCGTAATCCCAGCACTTTAGAAGGCCAAGGCGGGCGGATCACAAGGTCAGGAGATCGAGATCCACCTGGCTAACAGGGTGAAACCCGGTCTCTACTAAAAATACAAAAAATTTGCCGGGCGTGGTGGCAGATGCCTGTAGTCCCAGCTACTTGGGAGCCTGAGGCAGAAGAATGGCGTGAACCCGGGAGGTGGAGCTTGCAGTGAGCCGAGATCATGCCATTGCCAACAGAGTAAGACTCCGTCTCAAAAAAAAAAAAAAAAAGAAAAGAAAAAAAAGAAATCAGTTTGAAAAGAAACCTTATCAAACAACATGAATTCTGCTAAAATGGAAGCAAGAACAAACATCAAACTTATGGTGAAGCTTCAGTGGAAGAATGGTGAAATAACTGAGGCTTTACAAAAAGTTTATTGGGAAATGCCCCAAAGAAATCAGCAGTTTACAAATGGATAACTTGTTTCAAAAAGGGAAAAAACAATGTTGAAGATAAAGCATACAGCAGTAGACCACCCACATCAATTTGTGAGGAACAACTTCATTTTGTTCATGCCCTAATTAAAGAGGACTGACAATTAACAGCACAAACAACAGCTGACATCTTAGACATCTCAATTGGTTCAGCCTACAGAATTCTGACTGAAAAATTAAAGTTGAACAAACTTTCCACTCAATGGGTGTCAAAACCATTGTGCTCAAATTAGCTGCAGACAAGAGAAGAGCTTTCAATGGAAATATTAAACAAATGGTATCAAGATCCTAAAGCATTTCTTCAAAGAACTGTAACAGGAAGTGAAACATAGCTTTACCAGTATGATCCTGAAGACAAAGCACAATCAAACCAATGGTTATCAAGAGGTAGAAGTGGTCCAGTCAAAGCAAAAGTGGACCAGTTAAGAGCAAAGGTCAAGGCAACAGTGGTTTGGAATGTTCAAGGCATTTTGCTTCTTGACTTTCCAGAGGACCAAAGAATGATAACATCTGCTCATCATGAGAGTGTTTGGAGAAAATCAGCCAAAGTTTTAGCAGAAAAATGCCTGGAAAAGCTTCACCAGAGAGTCCTTCTCCATCATGACAATATTCCTACTCATTACTCTCATGAAGAGGGCAATTTTGTGAGAGTTTTGATTTACAGTCCTGATTTGGTTCCTCTGACTACTTTGTTTTCTTATCTTAAAAACTCTGTAAAGGGGATCCATTTTTCTTTGGTTTTTAATGTAAAAAAGAAAGCACTGACATGACTAAATTCCCAGGACCCTCAGTTCTTGGAAATGTACTAGAATGGCTGGCATAACTGCTTACAAAGGTGTCTTGAAGTAAACAGAGTTTACATTGAGAAATGAAGTTTACATTTCTATTTTTATCTTTTAACTCCATTTTCCCACAATTTTTGTTTGTTTGTTTTTTGTTTGTTTGAGATGGAGTCTTACTCTGTTGCCCAGGCTGGAGTGCAGCGGCTCAGTCTTGGCTCATTACAACCTCTGCCTCCTGGGTTCAAGTGATTTTCCTGCTTCAGCCTCCCGAGTAGCTGGGATTACAGGCATCCAGCACCATGCCTGGCAAATTTATTTTTCCACATTTTTTCTGAATTCCTCTCATATATAAATACAAAAATAATTATCTTCAAAAATAGTGTAGTGGATTCCTTTGGTTTACTAGCAATATACACATGTCATTATCAACTGCTGAATTTTTATTTTACCTGATATTTACCTTTTAGAATTTTATGATTTAATGCATTGACAGAGGTAATTGTTTTATTCTTCATTTTAAGAGTACCTCTAATATTCACCACAAACTATAAGTTTTCCATAGGCTTGAAATATATATGCTTAATCACATTAAGGAAACAGACTAATCCGACTGAGATCAAAGTTTTGTGCTTACTTTTAATAATTGGGAATGGTTATTAAATTGTATACAGTTTCTTACTTGATTTGCTGATGTAGGGTATTTTATTACTAAAATTATTTATACTTACTTACCTTTCCATTCTGGGAAATAAACCTTATTTGTTACAGTAACTTACTCTAGTATATTAATTCCAAGTGCTAGAGTTTTGTTAAATATATTTGAGTTCATTAAGCATATTTATGTTATATTGGTCTACTGTTTTTTGAGGGTGGGTGTTGGTGTGATATCTTTATCGGATTTGGTAACAAGGTTAGGGTAACTTTAAGGAATAAAATGGGCTCCTTTATACCTTTTCCTCCATTGCTCTAGAACAATTTATGTAACATAGGGATAATCTGCTTCTTAAAAATTTTTAAAAAGAATTTCCCAGAGATTCTACTGGGTCCAGAAGTCTTTCTTGGAAGATAATTCTTTGAAAACTTTATTATTTGGGGAAAGGGAAGAAAAGTTAGCATTGAGAATGCTTTATTTCTTGAGAGTCTGGTTTTTTTTTTTTTTTTTTTTTTTTTTAAAGAAAAATCTACAATTTTATGCTAATTTAGTACCAGGGACATTTGTTTAATATTTTCATAATCCATAAAAATCCAGTTTGTTGCTATAGAATCTCATTATAATACAGTAATATTGCATTGGTCTAGAGAAATTTGGCATCTTCTAACAGTTCCTACATCTAGAAAAAAACTGTTGAGTAACCAAATGGCTGTCATTAAACCCCAGCACTAAAGCCAGGTACCTGTATTTAGAATTTAATTTATATCTTAATTAATGAAATTTTAACTTCTAGAAATACTGATTTTTCTAGCACATAAAGTTTAAAGCAGTCAGGTAAAAGGGAACCAAAAAGACTATCAAAGGGAGACAAAATAACTGCCATGAGGTGACAGCCGGCAAAACCAACAATAAGAGAGAAGATAAAAAAAAATCCACTGAGTTCATGTCCTTTGCAGGGACATGGATGAAGTTGGAAACCATCATTCTCAGCAAACTAACACAGGAACAGAAAACTAAACACCACATGTTCTCACTTCTTAGTAGGAGTTGAACAATGAGAACAAATAGACACAGGGAGGGGAACATCACACACTGGGGCCTGTCGCGGGGTGGGAGACTAGGGGAGGGATAGCATTAGGAGAAGTACCTAATGTAGATGACAGCAAACCACCATGGCATGTGTATACCTATGTAACAAATCTCCATGTTTTGCATGTATATCCCAGAACTTAAAGTATAATGAAAAAAAAAAATCCAAAATTAAACAAAATGTTGGCACATAAGTGTCATTTCCACGGAAAGTTTACTTATGAAGGAATCTAATATTACACTTAAGTAAAATTAAGCATATTTCTGTTTCAGAATGCATTTAAGATTCAATTAATTTAAGCAATTAAAAATCTTCTTTTGGTTCAAAGATTAGATGAAATTAAATGAGACTAGGAAAAAAATATATTGAGTTGCTCTGGGTTACATCAATAGATGTCACATACCATCTAAACCATGCACACAGACAATCAGATGTACTCCATCTTCAGAACCATCCTCTTCTTCTATGCTAAAATAAGGTACTGAGGATGCCAGCAGAGGAACTTCACTGTACATGAACCCAGGAAGTTTTAGTTGCTTCAGTTCTTCTTTTGCCTGAAGGAAGCTGAAGTAAAATATAAAAGATACTCTTTACTAAGGATCATATTCAGTTGTTAGAACCAAAAAGAGTCTCCTGAATTTAGAGAATTGTAGAAGTGGAAACCCAACAATATTTGGTTTTAAAACCATGAAAATATGTGGCATCACCTAAGTGATTTAGAAACCAGAGAGTAATTTTCTTTACTATTTGTAGTATATATTCTATCAAACACAATGAACACTTTCAACCTGAAATCACTTGAAAATATTCTTTTAAACTTGAAATCAACTAAGAAAACATTCCGAGTGGAGTTACACTTTCTGCAAAATTTAATACTGTATGCACAGAAAAGCTGGGAGAGGGACTGGAGAGGTGATAATCTGATGTTTATCCTGTAATCAAATCTTACCCTCTTTGCTCCTTTTTAATCTTGCATAAGTGGAAGAGAAGGAGTGATTTACAAAATGTAACAGTGAGAATGGCAGTTACAGTATTTAGCAGATTAGGTTATTTGTATTTTTCTCTAAAAATACCAATAAGAAGGAGCAGAATGAAGAGGGGAATATGACTACATACAATTAGTGGTATATACTCGTTTGCAATGACGGACAATCTAATCAATTTGGGGATTGCAAACATCAAAAATTATTAACTATTGAACATCCATCATTTGGACTGATAAAGTGAAGCTGGAAGAGGAACCTGATAAACATTAAACTGAGTAGGATTAGCTGGGCGAAAACATATAGAGTCTATATGAGAGATCATTGCTTTCTGATGACTCAGACGGTCTGAAGTAACCAGATGGTGATACAAACTTTATTTTCCTTGCATATTACAATTTTTTAATTGGTCATTGTTAACCTCAGTGGTTTCACTAGCTTTAGACTCTATGTATCTTAATTTTTGTGTATAAATCAGAATAATCTGAGAACTTTAAAAATCTCTTTCTATATATACATGCTCAGACCTCTTACCCCAAATATTAAATCTCAATCTGGCTGAGGCAGAAGAATATTTTAAGAACCAGTACTCACTGGTAAACCTGTATCATCCCCAGATTTTTCTGGATATTTTACTGGTACATGAAATCTCAATTTTGGAAACCACTGACTTAGCTGAAGGCAATCAGCATCTGGTAAGTTTAAGAAGTTTCCATTACCCTGTTACTCATTTAACTAATATTGTCCTTATTTCCTAGATAAACTCATAAAACTTGGCTTCTGTCTGGAAGTTAATGGAGAAGAAATGAGGGACTGATGAAAAAAGGGTTTTGACCTCAATTATTCCATACTTCTAACACAAAACTACCACTGGAGAATCTGTATCAGGGATGTCTAGTCTATAAAACAGCAGAACAGCACAATCATTCGGGAACTATAGGTCTTTCTGGCCAAGGGTATATTATGTTCATTTCTCCATTTCGGAGAGTCACCAAATAGGCACTTTTTGTATTACAGAAACCAGACAACAAAATAGACACTCAATCCCCTTTTTTTTTTTTTTTTTTTTTTTTTTGAGACGGAGTCTGGCTGTGTCGCCCAGGCTGGAGTGCAGTGGCCGGATCTCAGCTCACTGCAAGCTCTGCCTCCCGGGTTTATGCCATTCTCCTGCCTCAGACTCCCGAGTAGCTGGGACTACAGGCGCCCGCCAACTCGCCTGGCTAGCTTTTTGTATTTTTTAGTAGAGACGGGGTTTCACGGTGTTAGCCAGGATGGTCTCGATCTCCTGACCTCGTGATCCACCCGTCTCGGCCTCCCAAAGTGCTGGGATTACAGGCTTGAGCCACCGCGCCGGGCCGACACTCAATCCTTTAGCACTATCTATGATTATACATATATACATATATATACACATACACACACACACACACACACACATATATTTAGCAGCAGATACTATTATGTTTCATTACTTACGCTTGTATTTGAGGTTTTGGTGAACTTTCATACCAAGAAATTGAAGAAGTGAAGTTGTAAGAAGTACTGCTTGGCTGCTTTGTAATGGCATCAAATTTACTTTTGGAAGAATATTTAACATTACAAGGAGACTCTCGTGGTGCAGATGGGAAGGACAAACAACCAGAAGTACAGACAGTAGGCATATTTATACCATCTCTCAGATAGTCACTGTTTATTTTTTCGGATTTTGTAAGTCTTTCTTCCATTAGTTCATCTCTGCTTGTATAGTGAGCATTTATTCTTCCATCCAAAGCTGAATAATCTGTTTCTTCATAGTACCCATTTTGAACCATTTGTTGATCCTGCTCTTCCTCCTCATCCTCTTTACCCTGTTCCTGTTGAAGATTACTAATTTCTTTTTCAGAAGTTTCCTTCTGAGGGCTAAGTGCATTGCTGTAGCTGACAGCACATGTGTCAGAAATATCCGTACTGCTTTGAGAACCAAAATAATTTTCCACAAGCCCTTGCTTTACTATATCAGTACTGGCTGAAAAAGGATCACTTGTACCCAGATGAGTTTCACTTTCAACTGTATGGATTTCTGAATACATTTGTTCGAAATTTAATACATCACTACTTTTTTTCACAGTTCTATCTTCACTAACATCTGTATTAGTAGAAATGGAACCTGAAATGACACAAGGAGTGCCTAAACAAATCAGTTTTGAATTTAATGTAATTGCTGTCCCTGTAGAGTTATTAGATTTATCAGGACTCTGGAAGCCTTTACACATAGTATCCAAGTTAGGTTTGGAGGTGCAACTACTTTTCACATCACTGGAAGTATCTTCATCTGAAAAAACAAATTGTAAAGGGTCTTTAATGCTTGAATTTAAGGAATGTATTGCTACAGTTTCATTGTCCAAGTTCCCTGAAAACACAACACTCTGCTGTTGCAAAATGATACTTGACTTTTTAGTATCATCACATTTTGGCAAATCAGTCGTTCCTAGATTTAATACAGTTTTGCTATCATTTAGATGGCATTCAGGTACAACAGATTTCTTAGAATTTTCATCAGGTGACAGTTCATCATCAGAAGGTAGAGAGTTTATGGATGTCAAAGATGACTGTATTTCACTTATAGCACTTGTACTCTCAGTACAATGATTTCCTAATGAAAATTTTACATTATAATCAGGTTTCATCAAAAGCTGAGGAAATAATCTTTCACTATTGTAAGGACCTTGCCCTTGCACAGTTTCAAAGACTAAATCAGTGTTTGGATGTGTCGCAAAAGAACTTGGTTCACTTTCAACACCTGAATCTGAAAATCTAGATGAGGCATATGCGGCATTAATATCTGGTAACTTAATTGTATCTCCACTTACTACAACATGATATTCTTTTGTAGAAGGGGCAGGTAGATTACTTCTTAATTTAGTTAATGATTCTCCAATAGAAAGACACTTTGCTTCTTGCAAAGCTTCCTTTTCAAATGTTATTTCTATAGATTTAGATTTACCATTCGATTCTGACTCAAAGTTGGGTAGTAAATTATCCACAAGTATTTCTTCTTGTCGAAGCTCTGTCCAAGGTCCTAGTTTGACAGTTATTTTCTCTTCACTGAAAGGATCTTTATTACTGGGCTTTATTTCAATTGTTCTAACTCCCAAAGATGGGGATGTTTGATGATCATGGCAATCGTCTGATGACCTTCTGGATGCCAGATTGTGTTCCATTTGTATAATTTCACTATCGTCCTGGGAGATATCAAGTTTACCTGAAATGGACAAATTTGCACAAAGATTTAGGTTGCCAGAGTTCAAAGGATCAAACTGGTCTGGTTGCATATTTTCAATATCTGGAGACTTTTGTTCAGTTCTCTCTGTATTAGTTGGCAAACAGCTAGCTTCCTTTTGACTTGTCTGTCTCATGTAGGTCTTTGGGTCAAAATTATATCCACATATTGTGGGATCCAGACCTTCCTTCTGACTATGTGAAGGATTGCCTTCAAAGCATTTAGTGAGATCATTTGATGCTGTACTTTTCAAACATTTGTAGCCTACCAAAACCACAGAATCCTTAGAGTTCTGTTTTATTAATTTTTTTGTGTTTTCAGATTTCATTGTTTTCATAAGCTTAGTAACCTTAACCTTGGATTTATTTGATTCTTCATTCTTTCCTTTTAGAGATTTTGTTAGCTGCTTTTCACCTTCTGTATACCAAATACTGGAGGCACCAGCAGGTCTGACTTTCAACTCTGGGCTAGAAAGTCCTGCTACAGAGCTTTCTTCAGTCTCATATTTATCCATTTTACTGGACTCTGATCTCTGAAGATTCTGAATTCCCATCCAGGGTGCATCTAAGTCTTTTATCCAAAGAAAAAAAGATTCAGGTTTAAAACAAAGTGTGAAAACTCATATGATTCTTTTTCTAACTATAACTTTCTAATATCCTCAAACATAAATAAAACCAGAGAGGGAAAAAATTATTCCATATTAGGGAATGATTTTATGTATATTAGGAAGAATATACTGAAAACTATACACATAGCTTGTATATTTTAGTTAGATTACACTTACCTTCAGTAACTGAATCTAAATACCTATCTTCAAAGATTATAGGTAATGAATTGAGATCTCCATCTAATTCACTACATTCAATAGGTAAGGGTGGAAGAGAACTGCAGAAGGAAGTATTTTTGATAGCGGTGCACATCTGTAGATGACTCTGAGCACTGAAAAATATTTCTTAAGTCAGATGTAATTTTAAGAAATTATACCCAACTCTCCTTTATAGACTCTACCCTTTCCCCTTCCCTCCTCCATTCCTATCCCCCATCTATAAGACATAATCTTCTTATGAAAGAGCTGCTTGGTCAGCGATAAAAACTGGTAAAATGAAAATGATGGTTTGTTGGCAATAAATTATTGACTTATTAAATTACAGACTGCTAATTATTTACGTAATTTCCATTATATTCTTCTATACTTTCTTATTTCAAAGTGAGTTTCCATGCTTAATGTCTCAACTTCTTAATCTGCTGCAAATCACATATAAGAGAAATACCAAAAGCTTAACTGCCTAGTAATTATTTGATGCTAGTGCTGGGAGAAAGACGCGTTTCATTTCTACTGTTTCTACTTAACATATATTGACAAATAAAATTAACAGCTATTTAAAACAAGATGTATAATTTTCTAATACAAAACAATTAAAACAGAAAACCCTGTCTTATGGAAAATTTCAAACAAATCAAAAAATAGTATAAAATACCCCACATACATACCTCTGAACTTCAACAATTAACATGTGCCCTTTTTATCAGCACTCACTACCTACCTTGATACTCTATTATTATTTATAGGATTTTTTTTGTGGTATAATTTATATGCATTAAAATATAAATCTTAGCTGCATGATTTTGACAAATGGATATATGATACAGAACATTTCCATCTACTCAGATGGTTCCCTCATGTCTTCCCAATCCAGCCCAAGTCAATGCCAAGAAAACCACTGTCCTGTCTTTTTTTCATCTTAGTTTTGCCTATTCTATAACTTCATATAAGTAGTATCATACAGTATTCAATTTTTAATGTCTAGCTTTTTTTGCTCAGCATAACGTCCTCTAAATATTCTTTAATGCCAAAGGAAACTAGGACTAAATCTACTCAGTAGGAGAGACAGAAGGCATTTGTTCTGGATATTTTAATTGTAAATCATTTACAATTACAGAAGACAATATCTATGAAAATCTGTAATAAAAAAGGATGAACATAAGAAATTATGACCTGTGAAAATACAGACAGAATATGGCCAAATGGAAGGCTAGAGCCAAAGCTGTAAGAGACTACCAAGATTATGGTAGATCTGATAAAAAGGGAAGGAGGAATACAGTGCATTATGCTTCTTTATATGTAAAGTATGGGACTTTTGTGAAGTAACTCATAAGATGAAACCTACTTTGATTAAAGATGGGATTTCTGAAATTCAAATTCTCCTAATTTCTTATATTAATACTGTATATTCTGTCACTGATAAATTCTGAGACAGGTATCTTATGTAAAAGGAAATAAAATCATTTTAATTTTGGATTTATACTACTCACTGAAGTTCCTGGTATGCAATGGCAGCTTCTCTTGGATGCTCAAAACAAAAGAATGCCTCAGAAAATCTGCGTACCTAAAAAATTCCAAAAGAGAATATTAACAATGTGAGATATTTAAAAAGTCAATCCGGCATCTTATGGTCAGGAGAGAAACAGCCTCCATTAGGCCCTCCATAATCACCTGTCAGAATTAAACTTCCCTTCTCCCTCTTCAGTGTTGCCAAAGCAATGTATTTTTGTACTGCATGAAATAAAATAAATCTGGAAAGCATATATAAATACAAGCTATTATGATTACCACCATAGCCTTTACCACCTTGTTTCTTAAAATAATTATATACATGAATTGTGTCCCCTCCTGAAGTGTAATGTTCTTTAGAATAGAAGCTGTGGGCCAGGCGTGGTGGCTCACACTTGTAATCCCAGCAGTTTGGGAGGCTGAGGCGGATGGATTACCTGAGGTCAAGAGTTCGAGACCAGCCTGGCCAACACGGTGAAACCCCATCTCTACTAAAAACACAAAACTTAGTGGGGCATGGTGGCAGGAGCCTGTAATCCCAGCTACTCGGGAGGCTGAGGCAGGAGAATCACTTGAACCCAGGAGGCAGGGGTTGCAGTGAGCCGAGATGGCACCACTGCACTCTAGGCTGGGCGACAAGAGTGAAACTCCGTCTCAAAAAAAAAAAAAAAAAAAAAAAGGTTATATTTTGATGACCTTTGCATCCCCCCAAAACATGCAGCTTGGCATATTACAGAATCAAGTACTTGGTAAATACATGTCGAATCTAGCTGAACATTTCTTCCATTGTATTTGTATTTTAACCCTTTCATTTTCAATTATGAAAGGAAAGCTTTGTCAGCTACTGCAGCAAAATTAGGCAACAGTTAGGAGTTGGAAAAGATGTCTTATTTGGACAGTACAGAGAGGAGAAATTATATTACATCTACAATTATTTTCTAAACAAAGTAAGATCTAGGATTCTTTGGTTTTAAATGTCCAACAAATCAGAGACCTATTTTACTTATCATCGATATCTGGCCAGATGAATTTCTGACTTACTAAACTTGCTTCCCTAAGCAGATAAACCTGGGTCTTCAGACAAACAAGTCAATGAGGGAAGTGGGGAAAGAAGATATCAATGAGAAGGATGCGTTCTGTATCTTTACTTTCATATGTGGTCCGAATATTTCTCTTTTTCCTCTCCAACATTAAAGGAAAGATGAGAAAAAATAACAGCCTGTCTGGCTATTAAGATGATTTCCTTTGGGGCTATAAAGCATGAAAAAAACACATCTTTAAGTTATCTGGATTCCTGCAGTTGCAGCTGGACCTAAGAAACTGGCGCTAGCTGCTTTTCCTTCTCTCTCTACCTTCTTTAAGTCCCACAATAACGATCATTTCTTGACAGTACTCTACCTCATAGTCTCTATACTGAAAACTTTATTCTCATTCTTTGAATTAAACTACATAAAAACTCAATGTCAAATTGAATGATGAAGAAAAAACAAAAATGCTAGATGATTATTATCTTCATTTAATAGGTGAGGAAACAAAGACACAAACAGGTTAATTATTTGGCCAAGATAACATAGCTAGTAGGCGATAAACCTGTGATTCAAAGATTTGAGAAACTCCAAATCTTGTACTCCAAACCACTTATCTTTTCCTTTCTAAATTAAGACTCCTTGTTATCAGAAATCTTTCCTTTCCTGTATGCACCCAAATGCAGTTCTTTCTAAATTCACTCTCAGCATAATTATCATGCTGTAGCTATTACAAGTAAGGGTATTAACTGTAGTGTGTGGCCATAACTAAGGTATGACTGCCACCTGATGGCAATACAGCTTATTTTCAGGCAAAAGTTTGACATAGAAAAAAAATTTTAAATTTACAAATTTAAACTTCAAATACAGGGAATATATATATTTCTGCTTTGTATATGCATGTATTTTGGCATGCATTTTTTATGTTTATAAAAAATGAATTTTGTGTGCCCAATTAAAAAAGAAACTCATTTGGCAACATCAATTATTCAAAAGCTAGGAGGAAGAAAACAGTCAAGCATTCAAAATAAGTATTTGTTAATGCTTCACAGTTAAATACTCCTGTATCTGTGTTCACTATAATAATGCTGTTCAAATTGCTAACAGTATTTATATTACAATTCTATACATGTGCATTCAGATTAGTTTCTAATTTTGAGTGCAGGGTTTATATCTGATAGATTATCTAATACCTATGCTACCTTGAAAAAAAATAAGCACCTTGCAAATGTTTACTGTGCAAATGTTTTTTACGTCCTTGCACTAACTCATAGCAAAATACCATACAATTGTTTCATTACAAAGCTGATTTATACTTACTAGCTGATACAACTGCACTTGGTTTCAGTTATTTGCTTTCCCAATCCACACCACATTAAAAGAGCGAATTAGACAAAGAAAAATGAAGAATTAGCGGTAAGTACACAGGCAGTTACAAGAAATGAGAACGTGGTGAAAAAATATCCGTCCTTAAAAAAAAAAAAAGCCTAGAATTCCCCTCTAAAAGATCACACAAAATAAATAAAAAATTAATACTTGAGATTTTTTAATGGATATTCCAATATCCTGGCATTTTTAATAACATGGAATACCAGTATATTAAAGTTGAGCACATTAAATAAAATTCATGACAACTAAATCATTATCAAAGGGCCAAAGTATGTTTGGTATAGGCATACCTTGGAGATATTATGGGTTAGGGTCCAGACCACCACAATAAGGTGAATATTGCAATAAAGCAAGTCACATGAATTTTTTCAGTTTCCCAGTGTGTATAAAAGTTATGTTTACGCTATACTGTCGTCTATTAAGTGTGTAACAGCATTATACCTTTTTTAAAAAAGCCAATGTGTATACTTTAAAAATATTTTATTGTTAAAAATGCTAATGATCATCTGAGCCTTTGACTGGTTTTGCTGCTGGGTGGTCTTGCTTTGATATTGATAGCTGCTGATCAGGGTGGTTGTGGTGGCTATGGCAATTTCTTTAAATTACAACAATGAAGTTTGCTGCATCAATTGACTCTCCCTTTCACAAAAGATTTCTCTCTAGCATGTGATGCAGTTTAACAGCATTTTACCCAGAGTAGAACTTCAAAATTGAGTCAATCCTCTTGAACCCTGCCACTGCTTTTTCAACTAAGTTTGTGTAATATTCCAAATCTTTTGTTGTCATTTCAACAATGTTCACAGCATCTTCACCAGTAGATTCTATTTCAAGAAACCACTTTCTCTGTTCACCCATAAGAAGCAACTCTTCATCTATTCAAGTTTGATTATGAGATTGCAGCCATTCAGTCACATCTTCAGGCTCCACTTCTAATTCTAGTTCTCTTGCTATTTCCACCACATCTGCAGTTATTTTTCTCCATTCGTCTTGACCCCCTCACAGTTACCTATGAGGGTTAGAATCAACCTCTTCCAAACTTCTGTTCCTGTTGATATTTTGACCTCCTTCCTTGCATCATGAATGTTCTTAATGGCATCTACAATGGTGATTTTTTTCCAGAAGTTTTCCTTTTGCCCAGATCCACCAGAGGAATCACCATCTAGGGCAGCCATCGCCTTACAAAACGTATTTAAGTAATAAGGCTTGAAAGTCAAAATGACTCATGGATCACATGGGCTGAAGAATAGATCGTTGTGTTAGTCTGCATGGAAACATCATTAATCTCCTTGTATATCTCCATGAGAGATCTTGGCTGAGTAGGTGTAATATTAATGAGCAATAATATTTTGAAAGGAATCTTCTTATTCCTGAACTGTAGGTCTCAACAGTGGGCTTAAAATATTTAGTAAACCATGCTGTAAACAGATGTGGTGTAATCCAGGCCTTGTTGTTAATACAGCAGAATAGATTCAGCATAATTCTCAAGGGTTCTAGAATTTAGGAATGGTGAATGAGTATTGGTTTCAACCTCAAGGAACCGGTTACATTAGCTCCTAACAAGAGAGCCAGCCTGCCCCTTAAAGTCATGCACTGACTTCACTTTTCCAGCTATGAAAGCCCTAGATGGCATTTTCTTCTACTAGGCTGTTTTATATCCATTGAAAATCTTTTTTTTAGTGCAGCCACCTTCATCTTCTGGAGAACGTGCTGTAGCTTTTCCATCAGAACCTGCTGCCGTACCTCACCCTTTTATGTTATGGAGACTTCTTGCCTTAAACCTCAACAACCAATCTCTGCTAGTTTCAAATTTGTCTTCTGTAGCTTCCTTACCTCTCAGCCTTCATAGAATTGAAGAGTTAGGACCCCGCTCTGGATTAGGCTTTGGCTTAAGGCACTGTTGTGGCTGGGTTGATCTTCTATCCAGACCACTCAACCCTTTTCCACATCACTACTAAGACTGTTTCACTTTCTTATCATTCAATTAGAGAAGCATTTCAATTTCCTTCAATAACTTTTCCTTTGCATTCACAAGTTGGCTAACTGTTTAGTGCAAGAGACCTAGCTTGCAGTCTATCTTGGCTTTCAACATGCCTTCCTCCCTAAGCTTAATCATCTCGAGCTTTTGATTTAAACTGAGAAACTTGCAACTTTTCCTCTCACTTGAACACTCAGAGATCATTGCATATTAACAGACCTAATTTAAATATTGCTGTGGAGACCCAAGTAGAGGAAGAGAGATGAAGGGAATGCCAGTTGGTGAAACAGTCAGAACGAACACAACATGTATTAAGCTCACTGTCATATATTGACACTACTGTGGTGCTTCAAAACAATTCCAATAGTAACATCAAAGATTATGGTTAGAATATTTAAAGAAAAAAAATTACCCATTAAAGATCACACTACTGGCTGGGCACGGGGGCTCATGCTTGTAATCCCACCACTTTGGGAGGCCGAGGCAGGTGGATCACCTGAGGGGAGGAGTTAAGAGACTAGCCTGACCAACATGGTCAAATCCTGTCTCTACCAAAAATACAAAAATTAGTTGGGCATGGTGACAGGTGCCTGTAATCCCAGCTACTTGAGAGGCTGAGGCAGGAGAATCGCTTGAACCAGTTGGGGGGGCAGAGGTTAGAGTGAGCCAAGATTGTGTCATTGTACTCTAGCCTGGGTGACAAGAGTGAAACTCCATTTCAAAAAAAAAAAAAGAAAAAAAGAAAGAAAATGATGTGCATGCCACCATGCCTGGCTAATACTTGTACTTTTCATAGAGATGGGGTTTCCCCATCTTGCCTAGGCTGGTCTTGAACTCCTGGGCTCAAGTGATCCACCCACCTCAGCCCCCAAAATGTTAGCATTATTGGTGTGGGCTACCACTCCCCACTTAGACAGATTTATTTACTGGAAGTGCTAGACATGATTTGTATATATACACATAAAAGCGATAAAATATTTTGTTTATGCTTATAGTCAAACTGGAAGTCTGCCTAAACCTTGCAAAATATAAAAGTATCAAATTATATACCATAAATAAGCAATATGTTCCCAGAAAGTACTTTTACTTTATTTAGAAAATACACATTCACATAGTTATACTCAAAGAATATCAGATCAAGTAGTTTAAGCAATAAATATCTCTTCTTAAAAATGCAAACTTCATAATGTTTTGAGTAAGTAACGCATCATTGTAGAGGTTCTTTAAGCGGAAAAGAATGGCTATACAAGCTATTCCTAACTTTTTCCCTCTACTAGAATATAAGTTTCACCAATGCTGTTGAGAATACTATTTTATGATATTAAAATCTCAATAAAAGCTAACAAGAATTCACTGACACTCTGGTTTCCTTACTGGGGGGTAATAGGTACACATTAGAATCTAGGATCCTGCTAATCCATATAGCAGCTTTAAAGCATAAATTTCAAAAACATGCTCCTTCCACAGGCAGATGCAACTGGACTCCAAGGAGGATAGGCCAAATTTCAGCTCCCACTGTTTCTAGCGTAGTTCTTCAGGGAATACCCTAACCCCGTTAATCACTTGGAGAACTTTTTAAAAAGTTTCCTAGGTCTGGACCTCATTCAGCACTGATCTTTTTTTAAAGTTCCCCAGGTAATTCAAATGTACAGCCGGGGCTGAAAACTTCTATTTTAATGTCAACTGAGACCACGAGAGTAGAACTTACCCTCTTCCTTCTGAAAACAACTGTAAAATTGGTTAAAATACATGAAGCAAGTTTTTCAAGCACTGAGGAACAAGCACTAGACAGGCGAAGCATCAGGAAAATATAATGTGCAATCAAGAGATAAAATCAGCCAATAGACAGACACCAAGATAATTGAGATGTCTGAATAAGTAGGCAATTTTTTAAAAAGTTACTTTATTTATTTTTTTTTTTTACAGCAGTTTTAGGTTTACAGAAAAACTGATCAGAAAGTATGAAGAGTTTCCATATTGCCCTTCCTCCCCCACCACCCATCCAGCTTTCCCTGTTATTTACATCTTGTGTTACTATGGTACATTTGTTTCAACAGATGAACCAATATTAATATATCATTATTAAAGTCCATTATTTACATTAAGGTTCACTCTTGGTGTGGTACATGGGGTTTGAAAAATATATAATGACATGTATATACCATTACAGTTTCATACAGAATATTTTTACTGCCCCCCAAATCCCCTGTGCTCTACCTACCTGTCCCTCCCTGTCCCCCAGAGCCCCGACAACGCAGATCTTTTTGCTGTCACCATAGTTTTTCTTTTTCCAGAATGTCGTATAGTTGAAATCATACAGTATATGTAGATTTTTCAAGCTGGCTTCTTTCAGCCTGCATTATGCTTTTGAGGTTCCTCTATGTCTTTTCACGACTTCACTGATCATTTCTTTTTATTGCTAAATAACATTCCATTGTATGAATGGACAACAGTTTGTTTATCCAGTTACCTATTGAAGGACATCTTGGTTGCTTCCAAGTTTTGACAATTATGAATAAAGCTGCTTTATGTGGAGGTTTTTCTGTGGACATAAATTTTCAATTCATTTGGGTAAACACCAAGGGGTGTGATAGCTGGATTATATGATAAGAATATGTTCAGTTTTGTAAGAAACTACCAAAGTGTCTTCCAAAGTGGCCATCCTATTTTGTGTTCCTACCAGGAATGAATGGGAGTTCCTGTTGCTCCACATCTTGCCAACATTTGCTGTTGTCAGTGTTTTGGATTATAGCCATTCTTACAGGTATACAGTGGTTATCTTGTTTTAATTTGTAATTCTCTAATAACATATAATAATGGATATTTTATTTCCCCCATATAGAAGGCTAGAGTTGGATATTTCTCTTCCCCCCAGGTCAATGAGGCTCTGGTAAGATAGTTTCTACTGAAGCACATTTTGTTAAGGACAGAATGATCTGGATGTATTTCAAAATGGCTACATTCCCTCCCCACCATCTGGAAGTATGCGGGGCTTTTCTGCAATTTTCATTGAAAGAACCTGGGAGGGCTCTTGGAAGTGAAAATCATGAAAGTATGGGATTCCCTAAGAACCCCCTTCACCCCTGCCAGGAGTTTTTAACTCATCTGTCCATACTGAGTCTCCAAGAATTCATCAATTATAAGTTTTCCTATTGCAGGACTGGCTACAGTGGTGATTTCTGTTCATGGGTTTTTGTTCTTTTTTTTTTTTTTTTTTTGAGACGGAGTCTCGCTCTGTCTCCCAGGCTGGAGTGCAGTGGCCGGGTCTCAGCTCACTGCAAGCTCCGCCTCCCGGGTTCCCGCCATTCTCCTGCCTCAGCCTCCCGAGTAGCTGGGACTACAGGCGCCCGCCACCTCGCCTGGCTAGTTTTTTGTATTTTTTTTAATAGAGACGGGGTTTCACCGTGTTAGCCAGGATGGTCTCGATCTCCCGACCTCGTGATCCGCCCGTCTCGGCCTCCCAAAGTCCTGGGATTACAGGCTTGAGCCACCGCGCCCGGCCGTGTTTTTGTTCTATTAAGATGGAATTCTCTGTAACTGGCTATCTGACTCACCAATTTTGGGGACAGGAATTTGCCTGTGACCTTAATTCTCTGATAAATCTAAGAAGAGTTGTTGATTTTTCAGTTCGTTCAGCTTTCTTCTGGTTAGGATGGGAGTAACAACTTCCAAAGCTCTTACATGCTGGATCAGAAACTAGAATTCTAAGCAAGCACTTTTAAACAATGATTATAAATTGCCCAGTGACTGAAAGAAGCTGGTCATAAACAGTAAACAGACAGGGCTTCTCAGCATAAAAATGGAACTATTACACATGAAGACAACCAAATGGAAATTTAAGAAGTTAAATACCTAATATCTGAAATGAAATTTTACTAGATGAGATTAAGAGCAGATTACTTGCTACAGAAAAGAGTTAATTAATTTGAAGACAGAATAACAGAAATTATTCCGTCTGAAGAGCATAGACGATAAACTGCTGAAAAACAAGAGTATCAAAATGATATAACATACATATAGTTAGAGTACCAGAGGGAGAAGAGAGGGAAAGAAATGGGGCAGAAAATATATCTGAAGATATAATAGCAAATTTCTTTAAAACTGGTAAAAATAACCTAGAGTCCCAAGGATGTCAGCAAATCCTAAGCAAGATAAATACAAAAAACCAAACAACAAAAACAACAAAACTCCAACAAGGCATATCATAGTCAAACTGCTGGAAAACAAAGACAAGGTGAAAAATCCTAAAGGCAGCCAGAGGGGAAAAATAGTATAAATAACTGAGTATAAATAATAGTATAAACTACAGAGATAGTATAAACAATAGTATAAACTACAAAGTTTAATCAGACTACAGAGGCCAGAAGATAATGGTACTTTTTAAGGTACTCAAACAGAGGGGGGAATCTGTCAATCCAAGGTTAAACAATGCTATCGACCAACTTGAGCTGACTGAGATTTATAGAATACTCTACCTAAAAAATTTAGCAAAGCAATACAGTAAAAGGTCAATATGCAAAAATCAATTATACTTCTATATCCTAGTAGCATCTATTTGGAAAATAAAATTTTAAAACCATTTATAATAGTATCAGATAATATAAAATGCTTATGAGTAAACTTAAGGCATAAAAACTACAAAAGCAGATTTTAGAGAAATTGAAGGTCTAAATAAATGGGGAGCTAAATAGAAAGCTATATCATGCTCACAAATTGTCTGAATCAATATGGTTAAAGAGGTAATTGTCCCTAAATTGATCTATAGATTTTACTTAATGTAAACTGAAATTCCAAGAGGATTAAAAAAAATAGAGAAACTGACATGATTTAAAATTTTCTTTGGAGGAAAGGTTTTCCAATAAAAGCCAGCAAGACGAATTCTAAAAGAGCTGTTAACACTTGATTTAAAATTTATATAGAATTGCAAGAGATCTAGAATAGCCAAAACAATCTCAAAAAAGAAGAAAACCTTGGAGGACTTAGGCCATTACCTGGCTGCAAGACTTAGTATAATATTACAACAATAAAGTTAGCATGGTATTTATTAACATAGAGATGCACAACAGGCCAATGGAACAGGAAAAAAGGTGAAGAAATAGACTCATGCTTATTAGTCAATTGATTTTCAACAAAGATTTTAAGGCAATTCTAGAGAAAGAAAAATCTTTTCAATAAATGATGCCAAAAACCTGAACAGAAAAAAAAAAAAAAGAAAAAGAATCTTGACCCGTACACCTCATACCAAATTAAAAAATTAATTCAAGATGACCCATGGTCCTAAATGTAAGATCTATAATTCCAATGCTCTCTAAAATAAATACAAAATAATATTTTTCACGACTTGGGCAAAGATTTTTTAGGACACAAAAGCACTAAACATAAAAGAAAAAAAAAGATAAATTGTACTTAGATAGTCTCATCAAAATATATCACTGAGAAAATGAAAATATAAACCTCAGACTAGGAGAATTTAATAAATATGTTTGACAATGGACCTGTAACTAGAATATATATAAATATTCTTAATAAGTCAGTAATAAAAGGCAACCTAATTTAACATTTTGCAAAACTAAAGTCATAACAAAACCCTCAATATCAGGAGTCAGCAGAGAAATGCAAAATAAAACCGTAATGAAATTCCACTTTACCCCTACTATAGTAGGTAAAGACTAATGACACCAAACAATACAAGCATGTGGAAAAACTGAAACTCTCATACATTAATGTTAGGAGTTTAAAACTGTATAGCCATTTTGGGAAAAAAAATATTTTTATTAAGTTAAAGATAAATCTACCCAATGACTAAGCAATTTTACTCCTATGTATGTAAGCAATAGAAATAAAAACCTATGTTCACAAAAAAGATCTATAGAAGAATGTTCATAGCATCTTTATTCAGAATAGTCAAGAGGAACAGATAAATGAATTCTGGTATATGACACCATAAAATACTCCTCGACAATAAAGAGAAATGAACTACAAATATATACAACAACATGGACTAATCTAAAAGAAATTATGTTGAATGAAGCAAATGAAAATTCTATTTCTAATCAAGACAGTAGTTGCTTACGGGGTGTAGGAACTGACCGAAAAGCAGCACAAAGTCATTTTGTGAAGTAATGAAATAATTTTCTTGAAGTATTGAGTAGTTTTCAAAATACGTTACAATGATAATTCAATAAGTTCATACAGCCATGCTCCACATAATGACGTTTAAGACAATGATGGATCGCATAAAGGATGATCTTTCCTAAAATTATAATACCATATTTTTACTGTACTTTTTCTATGTTTAGATAGGCTTGGATACACAAATACCACTGTGTTGCAACTGCCTACAGTATTCAGTACAGTCACATGCTATACAGGTTTGTAGTACAGGAGCAACAGGCTGTATACTATCTAGTGTAGCAGACTATACTATCTAGCTTTGGGTAGTATACTCTGTGATGTTCACACAATGATGAAATCACCTAACAATGCATTTTCCAGAAAGTATCCTAATCATTAAGTAACACAAGACTGTATAAGTGTTTATACAACCTAGATCTCCTGAATATAAAGTTTCTGGGCTTTAGTCTCTCTGAGGACTCTCAATTT
Source organism: Macaca mulatta (assembly GCF_049350105.2). NCBI lineage: Eukaryota > Metazoa > Chordata > Mammalia > Primates > Cercopithecidae > Macaca > Macaca mulatta. Next base: position 115,060,454 of record NC_133409.1, read on the forward strand.
TTAAAAAACATCAAATATATCCTGATATCAAGCATGAGAATCTATGGTAACATAGATATACACTAATTAAATTGAGATTAGAAATCCTTTTCTCCCCCCCTTACCATGTGGATCTTTTCCATTGCATGTAATAATTATTCCAAGAAAACTGTATTAGTAGCAGTTATAAGCACAATACTTTCTCTTAAGGGTTAAGTTATATCTTTAAAATTTTTTATTATGAAGATAACTGCTAAATATATTTATCTTAATTTACAGGATTTCTTTTAATGGGGGAAAAAAAAATTTAAGATTTTTCCTGCTGCCCTGATGTCCCGTGCACCAAAGAATATTACCAAGAGGGTTAAAAAGCAACTCACAGAATACAGAAAAACATTTGCAAATTATGTATCAGATAAGGGCCTAGTTACCAGAATATATAAATAACTAAAACTCAACAACAAAAAGACAAACGACCCAATTAAAATATGGGGAAAGGACGTGAATATACATTTCTATAAAGGAGATACATGAATGGTCAATAAGCATATGAAAAGGTGTCCAAGGTCACTAGTCATTAGGGTACTGCAAATCAAAGCTACAATGAAAATATCATCTCCCCCTTACTAGGTTGGCCATGACAAAAACCCTAAAACAAAAAGCAGAATATAACAAGTGTTTCTGAGTATATGAAGAAATTAGAATCCTTGTACATTGCTGGTGGGAATGTAAGGTGGTGCAGCTGCTGTGGAAAACAGTGAGGATGTTCCTCAAAAAGTTAAACATAGAATTATCATATGACTCAGCAATTCCACTCCTAGGTATATACCCCAAATAACTAAAAACAGGTATTCAAACAAATATTTGTATACAAATTTTCATACCAGCAACTATTTACAGTAGTCAATAGGTAGAAAGAACTCAAATGTTTATCAATGGACAAACATATAAAATAATGTAGTATACCCATACAGTGGAATTCTGCTACAAAAATAAATCATTATATAATACCACACATCTACAGCCATCTGATCTTTGACAAACCTGAGAAAAACAAGAAATGGGGAAAGGATTCCCTATTTAATAAATGGTGCTGGGAAAATTGGCTAGCCATAAGTACAAAGCTGAAACTGGATCCTTCCCTTACTCCTCACACAAAAATTAATTCAAGATGGATTAGAGACTTAAATGTTAGACCCAATACAATAAAAACCCTAGAAGAAAACCCAGGTAATACCATTCAGGACATAGGCATGGGCAAGGACTTCATGTCTAAAACACCAAAAGCAATGGCAGCAAAAGCCAAAATTGACAAATGAGATCTCATTAAACTAAAGAGCTTCTGCACAGCAAAAGAAACTACCATCGGAGTGAACAGGCAACCTACAGAATGGGAGAAAATTTTTGCAATCTACTCATGTGACAAAGGGCTAATATCCAGAACCTACAAAGAACTTAAACAAATTTACAAGAAAAAAACAAACAACCCCATCAAAAAGTGGGCAAAGGATATGAACAGACATTTCTCAAAAGAAGACATTCATGCAGCCAACAGACACATGAAAAAATGCTCGTCATCACTGGCCATCAGAGAAATGCAAATCAAAACCACAATGAGATACCATCTCACACCAGTTAGAATGGCAATCATTAAAAAGTCAGGAAACAACAGGTGCTGGAGAGGATGTGGAGAAATAGGAACTCTTTTACACTGTTGGTGGGACTGTAAACTAGTTCAACCATTATGGAAAACAGTATGGCGATTCCTCCAGGATCTAGAACTAGAAGTACCATATGACCCAGCCATCCCATTACTGGGTATATACCTAAAGGATTATAAATCATGCTGCTATAAAGACACATGCACACGTATGTTCATTGCGGCACTATTCACAATAGGAAAGACTTGGAATCAACCCAAATGTCCATCAGTGACAGACTGGATTAAGAAAATGTGGCACATATACACCATGGAATACTATGCAGCCATAAAAAAGGATGAGTTTGTGTCCTTTGTAGGGACATGGATGCAGCTGGAAACCATCATTCTCAGCAAACTATTGCAAGAACAGAAAACCAAATACCGCATGTTCTCACTCATAGGTGGGAATTGAACAATGAGATCACTTGGACTCGGGAAGGGGAACATCACACACCGGGGCCTATTATGGGGAGGAGGAGGGGGGGAGGGATTGCATTGGGAGTTATACCTGATGTAAATGACGAGCTGATGGGTGCTGACGAGTTGATGGGTGCAGCACATCAACATGGCACAAGTATACATACGTAACAAACCAGCATGTTGTTTACATGTACCCCAGAACTTAAAGTATAATAAAAAAAGAAATCATTATATGGATACATGTAAAACATGGATGAAACTTGGTACATTATTCTAAGTGAAACAAACCAGATACAAAATGTTGTATGATTACATTTATATGAAACATCCAAGATCAGTAAATGAGACTAACCCTTGCCAGGGAATGGGGAAAGGGGACATGGGAGTGATTCCTTACTGTGTACAGGGTTTCCTTTTGGAGTGATGCAAATGTCTTGAAATAAGACAGAGGTGATGGTTACACAACACTGTGACTATATTAAATGCCACTGAATTGTACACATTAAAATTGTTAACGGTTAATTTGTGTTACATAAAATCTGTTACACTCAAAATTTGTTATCCCCGCCCTCCCCAACAAAATTACACTTTAGACACAGTTACCTATATGTGTCATATTACGTAACATCTATGCCTTTGAATCTTCTACTTTGGTGGTGCTGTCAACAAACGTTTTGATTTCCTAGCTATTAGACCATTGGCAGCATACTTAGTGTTCTACAGTATTTTTTTTATGATTAATTCCAGTGAATACAGCAAATGGCATGTTCTCTAATTCAATTGGAAAAAAATCCAAAACTATATTTTATACCACCAAGTTGTACTGAAAACTACGTTTGAGATTGTATTTCTCTTTGCTTGTAAAACATAAACAGTATAGCAAACCAGCATCATAATAAATGGTATTCTAATGTTACAAGTTTGTACTACTATTTTGTTTGAAGTCTTAACTTACATTTCATTTTTAATATTTTGCAAATTCATGGGAAAGAGATGAAATGTAGAAATATCAGGTCTGCATCTACTGCTTGGGTTCCCATCCAGTCACTACCATGTACAAGTCATGCAACTTTGGCTGTTATTTCACCTTTCTATAACCTCAATATTTCTTTTATAAAATGGGAATGACAAAGTATTTACTTCATGAGATTGTACTGATGATTAAATGAGTTAACATTTATAAAGCAATTAGTGCCTTACACAGATAATAATTGCTATACACATGTTTATTAAGTAAAAATACAAATAAATTACTATGGTCCGTCTATAAACATTCTGTGGGAAAAACAAACAAACAAAACTTTTCATTTCCAAGAGCACAATATAGTTTATCCATCTATGAAGGTCTCCTTTCAATTTTTAGATGAATTCTTGGGCTTACAGGCAGTGGTCCTGGAAGAATTACCGTAATTTCAATAAAGTATTAGTAACAAACCTGTTGCTATGAACTCAACAACATAAACAGGCGGCCGGGTGCGGTGGCTCAAGCCTGTAATCCCAGCACTTTGGGAGGCTGAGACGGGCGGATCACGAGGTCAGGAGATCGAGACCATCCTGGCTAACACGGTGAAACCCCGTCTCTACTAAAAAATACAAAAAAATAGCCGGGCGAGGTGGCGGGCGCCTGTAGTCCCAGCTACTCAGGAGGCTGAGGCAGGAGAATGGCGTGAACCCAGGAGGCAGAGCTTGCAGTGAGCCGATATCCGGCCACTGCACTCCAGCCTGGGCGACAGAGCAAGACTCCATCTCAAAAACAACAACAACAACAACAACAACAAAAAACATAAACAGGCAACTACAAGGTGGGAGAGAAGTTAGACAAAGAAAAAAGAGGCTAACCTCATAGAAGCAGAGTTCCATTTTATAGTTCAAGGAAAGACACAATTTTTTTTTAATAGAGACAGGATCTCACTATGTTGCTCAGACTGGTTGTAAACTCCCAGCCTCAAGTGATCCTCCCACCTCCACCTTCGAAAGTGCTGGGATTACAAGTGTAAGCCACTATGTCCAGCCAGGAAAGACATGTTAATGTGATGAATTTAAATGAGCAGTATTACAGAATACTAAGTAACTGAATAGCAGAGTCACCATATCAACTTGGATTTTTTTGCTCTAGGTTAGAACCATAAATAATAGTGCATGCATTTTAAGTAAAGCCATATGTTTCCAAAAGGCCCTGCTTCCACATAAGAATAAGCTTGAAATTTGTTTTCTTCTTGACCAAGGAATTCTTTTCTGTATCTAAGATATATTAATACTTCACATACAACAATATGTAAAACACAGTTAAACCCTTTGATGCTTTAAGTATGTTATTTGATAGGGTTGCACCAGATATATTGAAATATCATTTACTATTTACCTGAAATTCCAATTTAACTGGGCACTCTGCATTTCATCTGGCAACCCTATGTATTTGGCTGCAGGATCTTTATTTATAAACATCTGGCATAATAGAACTAAAGATTTATACAAGCTGATGGTTAACATGTCTCTGAAAGAATGTGAAATCAACTGTTACTTTGACTCCACTAACCCTAACAAAAGCTTGTTTAAGTCAGCAATGTTAGCACAAAGCACAAAATCTGGCTCTCTGATCTGCAAACTGAATATATTATTTCCCTAATACTGGACTTATAATTCCAGACACAAGTTACAATCAATATTAAATATGGCATCTCTGATGTTATAATGGGAAGCATTATAACACAACAAGAGGTATCTTTGGAAGCACTAGCAATAAAGATCAGTAAAATTATTGAGGAAATAAACTGCAATGAAAGCAAGTTCTCTATAAGACATAGTGTTGAGAGACAATTCTTCATGCGTCTCTTGCATTTCTGAAAGGTTTGTGAGCAGAAACCCTGACTGTCTTTGTTACAGACTATCTTTTCAAGGATGTTCATATTAGAGAAAAGCCTGGGAAAACAGAGATATGTCTCCCTTTGGAGCAAAGAACAGGTTACAGCATTGGTCGATAAACCTTGCTATCTATTATAAAATATTTTGGATCCCTAAGCACAGAATTTTTCTCCTGTATTGCAATCCACTAGCATAAGCCTGGCCTTTTTTATGTTGGGCTGTGGAAATCTGGGCTCAAGGAAAGAGAACAAATGATAATATTACCATTAATAAGGTCCTTTGTCTCATGTTTTCTGCTGCTATACATGAATCAATTTATGATAGGCTAACTTATTGGCATGTAATTAGGAGGGCAAAATCTCAAGATTCTTTACAGTTCTTGACACATAAAATTCAGGATGATTTCAGATTTTTTTTTGCTTTTTATATAAGTTGTCCCACTTGATCATTCCATTTTAGTTTGAAATGACACAAACATCATTCACTTATCATAAATATTTTATCTTTTTAATTAGTATGGGGCACCTGTAATTCACACACAATAGTCTCTATGATGTAGCATGAATGCGTATGGCATATGACTACAGAAGCTCAACAAGTTTGGATGCCTTAATTCGCCAAAAATTTGAAAACCTGAAATCACTGGATCTGAATATTAAAGAATATGGTTGAACTGGTATAAAACTAATTTATTAAATTGTTCTTTTCAAGTATGGATTTACATTTCCTCTTTTTAGTCCAACTCTTTGCTTCATAATTTGCTTTCACACCAATAAGGAGAGATTTCATATCAAGGTTTATTTCTGCGACTTAGCTCAATAGTGCTGCTTCTGAATTCGTTATCAGGCAGCCTATATACTTTATTGTAGCTAAGTCTGTCCCTGTACAAACACTGAATGACCTTTAGACTACCTCAGTTCCTGTAGGCTTAGCAATGTATTCTCAGAAGAACAAGATACTTTATTAGCGAAGTTCCTCCTGAATTGCATAAATGGGAGCGAGATAACACAATATGCTACCATGGCCACAGTTTTTGTGATACACAGCAAGGCAGGGCAAGGCTTATTCCTGCTTGAGTAACATTAGGACATTCTCTTATTTTGTCTTTATTATCCTTCCATGATTCATTTAGGAATTAAAATAGGCCCTATCCTGGTATCTGGAATGGGGTGAGAAAAGGGAAGCTCTAGGTAAAATTCCAAAGTTTACCTTTGGTATTCTAGTTTTCCACAAACCTGATTTTTGTCTTGGTCCCCTTTCTTTGTCCTTTCTTCTCAAAGTTGTGTTCACCAGCTGCTCTTTTAAGTTTACCTTCTTGTTCCTATTCCACCCAGAACAGTTTCTTTCCCATTGAATATCAAGCTATAAAGTTGCATCTAATCCTTGCAAACATTCTCTTCCCAGAACTTCCAATCAGGTGACACAAACAGAACAATTTAATGGAACTATAATATTTTTCTCTAGTAACACATAGTTAAAAAAAAAAAAAAAAGCCCTGTCTGCTTGTGGGAACTAAATAAAAACATATTAAAAAAAAAAAAAAAAAAAAAAGAAAAGAAAAAACAAAAAAAAAAAGAGAAAAAAATACCCTGAAGATTACCTTTCCCATGTAAAACTATTTCTTGCTACTGGCCTTTACTTCTACTGGTCACTAAAAATAACCTTCGAACAGACTTTTATTTTGTGGAAGAGGTGTCAACTCTCCTCTTAGTTTTATAATGCAGGGGTTGGCAAACTACAGCCTGAGAACCAAATCTGGCCCAACACCTGTTTTTGTAAATAAAACTTTATTGAAACACAGCCACATTCACTTATTCATATACCATCCATGGCGGCTTTCATGTTACAACAGAGTTGAGTAGTTAAGACAAAAATGTGTGGCTCCCAAAGCCCAAAATGTTTACCATTTGGTCCTTAACAGAAAAAGCTGATTCTTGTTCTACAGCATAGAAAACTGGGTCGCTGGTTGTGTATTCTGACATACTTTTCAAGAAAACTTTGCCTGAGGTATTGGTATGCATTCACCTCACCTCTCTATAGAGGTGGACTGGCTTTCAAGTCTTGTCAGAGTCCTAAATTTCCAAAAAAAGAATGTCAGTGAGATCCTTTAATGCTTATCAACGTCACTTTAATTTACCCTGAAAACTGGCTACCTTTCTGGTACTATTACCATAATTCATTGTTATTCAAAATCTTGGTAATGAGAAATGATGTTCATGAAAATTGCCGGAAAAAACACATTCCATTCATTATGTTATTCATTCTAAATTGCTACATTAAGATGATGCCAGACCATTAGTAAGTTGAATACAGTGATTACGCTATTTCATCCATTGTAGAATCCTTTTTATTTAGCCCTTTAGAGAAGGTGATTGATCTTTAATAAATAACTTCTAAGAAAAAGTCCTATAAAACAACAGTATTTTATATATGGATCCTATTTGCTACAATATAGCAAAAATAATGAAACAAAACAAAACACACAGGGAGAAAATTACCACCACCAAAAATTGCTTTTTTGAAAAGACAAATAAAATAACAAAGTTCTGGTGAGACAATTCAAGAAAAAAAGAGTGAAGGCACAAACAACTAGAAACTAAAATAAAATCAGGAATGAAACTAGAAAACATTAGATATTGTAGATATTAAAAAGATAACTGAAGGATACTATGAACTACTTGATGTCTATAAATTAAAAAAACTTAGAATGGGCAAACTCCTCGAAAAATGTAATTTACCAAAACTGATTGAAAAAAACTGTAATATCCCCCAGTACTGTGTCATCTTAATCTAATCACTGGGAAATATAATACAAACCCAAACTGAAGAATAGTTCACAAACTTACTGGCCAATACTCTGAAAAGTCAAGGTCATGCAAAGATAAGGAATTCATCCCGATTAAATGAGTAAAGGAACATGAAAACTGAATTCAATGTGATCCTGAATTTGATCTTGGAAAAAGCTGTTATGCAAAACATTAGTAAGATGATTGGTAAAACTTAAATATGGGCCATACATTAAATATCAGTATTGTATCAATATAAAATTTTCTAAAGTAGATCAGTGTATTGGTTAACTAAGAGAATGTCCTTATTCTTAGAATATATGTGCTGAAGTACTTAATCATAAAAGAATACTATGTCTATAATCATCATATTGCTCAGGAAAAACAATGTAAGTATATATGTATGCATATTTACATGTGTATCTACCTACAAAAAAGAGGCAATGATAAAGCAAATGTGCCCAAATGCTGATTTGTGATTCTGATGAAAATTATATAGAAGTACTCTGCATTACCTTTTTTTTTTTTTTTTTCTTTTTTTTGAGATGGAGTTTCACTCTTGTTGCCCAGGCTGGAGTACAGTGGTGTAATCTCAGCTCACTGCAACCTCCACCTCTACCACTGCCTCAGCCTCCCAAGTAGCTGGGACTACAGGCACTTGCCACCATACCTGGATACTTTCTGTATTTTTAGTAGAGATGGGGTTTCACCATGTTGGCCAGGCTGGTCTTGAACTCCTGACCTCAGGTGATCCACCTGCTTTGGCCTCCGAAAGTGCCGGGATTCCAGGTGTGAGCCACCACTCCCGGCCAACTTTTTAAAGTCTTCTGTAAGTTTCTGATTATACTTTAGAAGCTTTACAGTTTTGCCTTTCACATTTAAATCTTCAATCCACTTGGAACTGAATTTTATTTAATATTTACCACATGGATACTCAATTGTCTCAAACATCATTTATTGAAAAATCTCACTGATCCACATATGTTATGTCCAAAAATGGCTATGTCCATGTCTGGCCTTTCTCTTAGTTTCCTTCTATTCTAAAATTAAGACCTCCAGTTCATTAAAAAACAATATAAAATCAATGAAAACAATAAACCATGAATGAGAGAGGCTCTATTAGTAAAAACACATAACAAAGGACACAGAAAAGCATTAGAAATAAAGAAGAAAAAAGTAATCTTATTAGAAATGGGCAAAAGATTAGAATAGGCATTTCATATGGGGCAAACCTGCATAACCAGTAATCACACAAAGCAGTGCTCAACCACATGGGTAATCAGAGAAATGCAAATTAAAGCCTCAATAATATACCATTTCACATCTATCAGTTTGGCAAAGTTTAAAGAGCTTGCCAGTATCAAGAATTGGAGAGTATGTGGAGTAACAAACTGTGCTGGTGGGAGTAAAAATTGGTACAACTCTGAAAACTGTCACATTAGCTAGTAAAATTGAAGTTATGCATACCCTATGACTCAGCAATTTCCCTCACAGGTAGGTATTTCAGATGAACTGGTATGCCAGGACATATACACAAGAATGTTCATAGCAGTTTGGTTTGTAATAGCTACTACAAGTTAGAAGTAATCCAAGTATCTATCAACAGTAGAACAGATAAACAAATGTGGATATATTCAAATGGAGATATATTACAGCAATGATAATGAACAATCTACAGGTACTGTCAAAAAAGACGGATTAATCTTCTAATGTCTTGAGTGAAAAAGCAAGATACAGAAGAACACTACTGTACAATTTCATCTATATAGAATTCAATAACAGGTGGAAACAACCTCCACTATTTAACATGCATACATAGATAATAAAACTAAAAGAGAAGTAAGGAACTCATCATCTACAAAAGACAGGATAGTGATTACTTCTAAGTATTAGGAAGGGTATAGTAAGTGGAAAAGACACAGAGCAAACATCTGTAGTATTGAGAGTATTCTACTTCTTGATCTGCATAATAACTGAAAGGGTGTATGCTTTTAATTATTTGATAAAATGTGCCTGTTGCATGCATTTTCTGACTGACTATATGTTATGTTTTATAATTAAGAAAATTTTTTTTAAAAAGGAAAAGAAATTAATGATGTTTGGAGGAACCCCTAGTCTGTAAGGTAAAATCAGGGTGCATGCAGAGTATATAAGGAAAAAAGATGGAAAGATAGTTATTTAACATGTAAAATCTCTTTAGATGCTATACAATAAAATTGCATAGAAATTCCTGCATAATGTCCATACTAGGTCTACAGCTAACATATATGTGTAATGTGTGGACTGCCCCCTCCATCTTGCCAAGTTTATAATACACATTCCTTTATTAGGTCAGTGATAGAGAGAAAAAGGGAAGGAAAAGGAGAAGAGGAAGACTAAGTTTGAGATAGCTCTCTAGTTCCTGATTCCTGTCCCTAATGAAGCTTGGCTATTAATTCCTATTCTTAGGTTCCAGGGGCTATTCTGTATCATATATTTTCCTATTTTACTTACTTTTAGGTGGTTTTTCTTAGCAGCAGAGATTGTGATTGAAACAGGTCATATGCTTAACTGTATTGTTCCATTCTATTATTAATTTTGGAAGTCAAACAATAACATTATGATAAATGTCTTCTGATTTATCAATATATAGGTAAAAATCAGGTTTGTTTTCATAAAAATTTTCTAAAGGTAAATAATACTCATTAAAATGCTCTAAAATCACTTCTCTTTAACTTACCCTCAAAGTATGGTGCTCTTGTGCTAATAATATTCTTAGTTCTTCGTGTAGTGTTATAACTTCCAGAAACTGTCCCCATAAAGCCATCAAAAGTGAGCAAAGTTGTGCAAGATTCATATTGATAAGTTCTGCCAGTTCATCAGGATTCTCTATTTTCTGAAATTAAAAGAAAAAAAATTTCACTGTTTCCCAAGATTTAATATAACATACTTAAATATGTTACTGAGAATATTAATACAAAGGCAAATTTGTGATTTAAAAAAAGAAATGTGCATTTGTATGTGCACGCACATGTGTGTAGAGAGAGAAAGATCAATTGACAATGGTTTTTCAATTACCTGATAGTTACTGAAGCCATTTTCAACAACTTAACCAATATTTCAATATCTAAGATGTCTTGTTAACTGAAATAATGTCAATTGTAAACTAAAATGACAAATTCGGATGCTATAGAGAATGATCAGGTTCTAACATCAAAATATTGGGAATTTTAAACACAGTATTCAAATAATGATGAGAGTTATAATTTTTTTGAAAGGTAATATATTCTTAAGATTTTTCCTCAACCAGCTAAGAAAAATACTTAAAATATCTATGACTCCTTAGAAAAAATTGAGATACTTTCTGAAGTAGTCCTTTTCTCTTACTCCTATGTTCTTAGGTTCTACTTCACTTGTGAGTAATCCTTTTACAGAGTTGTCAAACACTTATTTTTTTTTTCATTTCTAACAATTCACTCACTTGCTATTTACTGAACACATTTTAAATGCTAATGGCCTAGATTCTAGAGATACAAAGATTAATATGAGAAGTTCACGGTCTAGTGAGGAGAGAAAAGCAGGTAAACAAACTATTATAAAATACTGTTATTAGGACATGATCAGAAGATGGCCGAATAGGAATAGCTCCAGTCTGCAGCTCCCAGTGACACCAATGCAGAAGGTGGGTGATTTCTGCATTTTCAACTGAGGTACCCAGTTCATCTCATTGGGACTGGTTAGGCAGTGAGTCCAACCCACAGAGGGTGAGTAGAAGTAGGGTGGGGCGTTGCTTCACCTGGGAAGTACCAGAAACCAGGGAACCTCCCTCCCCCAGCCAAGGAAAGCCATGAGGGCTGTGCTATCCAGCCAGATCACTATGCTTTTCCCGCAGTTTTTGCAATCTGCAGATCAGGAGGTTCCCTCATGTGCCTACACCACCAGGACCCTGGGTTACAAGCACAAAAGTGGGCAGTTGTTTGGGCAGACACTGAGGTAGCTGAAGGAGTTTTTTTCATACCCCAGTGGTGCCTGGAACCCCAGCAAGACAGAACCGTTCACTCCCCCGCAAAGGAGGCTGAAGCCAGGGAGCCAGGTGGTCTCGCTCAGCGGGTCCCACTCCCACCGAGCCCAGCAAGCTAGGAATCAATGGCTTGAAATTCTCGCTGCCAGCACAGCAGTCCGAAGTCGACTGGGGAAGATCAAGCTTGGTAAGGGAGGGGCGTCTGTTATTACTGAGGCTTTAGTAGGTGGTTTTCCACTGACAGTGCTAAGGAGGCTGGAAGATTTAGACCGGGTAGAACTCATCACAGCGCGGCAAAGCAGCTGCGGCCAGACTGCTTCTCTAGATTCCTCCTCACTGAGCAGGGCATCATTGAATAAAGGGTAACAGCCCCAGTCAGCGGCTTACAGATAAACTCCTATCTCCCTGGGAGAGAGCCCCTAGGGGAAGGGACAGCTGTGGGTGCAGCTTCAGCGGATTTAATCGTTCCTGCCTGCTGGCTCTGAAGAGAGCAGCTGATCCTGACAAGAGGGATTCTCCAAGCACAGTGCACCAGCTCTGAAAGTGACAGGGAGAATGGAACCAAGATGGAAAACACACTTCAGGATATTATCCAGGAGAACTTCCCTAACCTAGCATGACAGGCCAATATTCAAACTCAGGAAATACAGAGAACACCACTAAGATTCTCCTCAGGAAGAGCAACCCCAAGAACACATAATCTTCAGATTCTCCAAGGTTGAAATCAAGGAAAAAATGCTAAGGGCAGCCAGAGAGAAAGATCAGGTTACTACAAAGGGAAGCCCATCAGAATAATTGCAGAGCTCTCTGCAGAAACCCTGTATGCCAGAAGAGAGTGGGGGCCGATATTCAACATTATCAAAAGAAAAGCATTTTCAACCCAGAATTTCATATCCAACCAAAAAGCTTCATAAGTGAAGGAAAAATAAAATCCTTTACAGACAAGGAAATGCTGAGGGATTTTGTCATCAGGCCTGTCTTACAAGAGCTCCTGAAGGAAGCAATGAATATGTAAAGGAAAACCAGTACCAGCCACTGTAAAAACACACCAAAATATAAAGACCAATGACACTATAAAGAAACTGCATTGACTAATGGGCAAAATAACCAGCTAGTATCATGATGACAAGATCAAATTAATAGGTAACAATATTAACCTTAAATGTAAATAGACTAAATGCTACAATTAAAAATACAGACTGGCAAATTGGATAAAGAGTCAAGACCCATTGGTGGGCTGTATTCAGGAGACCCATCTCATGTGCAAAGACACATATAGGCTCAAAATAAAGGGATGGAGGAATATTCACCAAGCAAGTGGAAAGCAAAAGGAAAAAAAAAAAAGAAAGAAAAAAAAAGAAAAAAAAAGCAGGGGATGCAATCCTAGTCTCTGATAAAACAGATTGTAAACCAACAAAGATGAAAAAAAAGACAAAGAAGGGCATAAAGGTAAAGGGATAAATTCAACAAGAGCTAACTATCCAAAATATATATGCATCCAATACAAGAGAACCCAGATTCATAAAGCAAGTTATTAGAGACCTACAAAGAGACTTAGACTCCCACACAATAATAGTAGGAGTCTTTAACATCCCACTGTCATTATTAGACAGATCAACGAGACAGGCAATCAACAAGGATATTCAGGACTTGAACTCAGCTCTGGACCAGGTGGACCTAGTAGACATCTACAGAACTCTTCACCCCAAATGAATAGAATATACATTCTTCTCAGTGCCACATAGCACTAAAATCGATTACATAATTGGAAGTAAAACACCCCTCAGCAACTGCAAAAGAATGGAAATCATAATAAACAGTCTCTCACACCACAGTGCAATCAAATTATAACTCAGGATTAAGAAACTCACTCAAAGCTGTAGAACTACGTGGAAACTGAACAACCTGCTCCTGAATGACTACTGGGTAAATAACGAAATTAAGGTAGAAATAAAGAAGTTCTTTGAAACCAATGAGAACAAAGAGACAATGTACCAGAATCTCTGGGACACAGCAAAAGCAATGTTAACAGGGAAATTTACAGCACTAAATGCCCACATCAGAAAGTTGAAAAGATCTAAAATCGACACCATAACATCACAATTAAAAGAATTATAGAAGCAAGAGCAAACAAATTCAAAAGCTAGCAGAAGACAAGAAATAACTAAAATCAGAGCAGAACTGAAGGAGACAGAGACATGAAAAACCTTAAAAAAAAAATCAATGAATCCAGGAACTGGTGTTTTTGAAAAGATAAACAAAATAGGTAGACCACTAGCCAGACTAATAAAGAAGAAAAGAGAGAAGAAACAAATAGACACAAAAAATGATAAAGGGGTATCACTACTGACCCCACAGAAATACAAACTAACATCAGAGAATACTATAAACACCTCTACACAAACAAACTAGAAAATTTGGAAGAAATGGATAAATTCCTGGACACGTACACCCTCCCAAGAGTAAACCAGGAAGATGCTGAATCCCTGAATAGGCCAATAACAAGGTCGGAAATTGAGGCAGTAATTAATAGCCTACCAACCAAAAAAACCCCAGGACCAGATGGATTCACAGCCAAATTCTACCAGAGGTACAAAGAGGGGCTAGTACTGAATTCCTTCTGAAACTATTCCAAACAATGGAAAAGTAAGGACTCCTGCCTAACTCATTTTATGAGACCAGCATCATCCTGATACCAAAACCTGGCACAGACACAACAAAAAAAGAAAATTTCAGGCCAATACCTCTGATGAACATCAATGAGAAAATCCTCAATAAAACACTGGCAAAGCTAATCCAGCAGCACATCAAAAAGATTATCCACCACAATCCAGTCGGCTTCATCCCTGGGATGCAAGGCTGGTTCAACATATGCAAATCAATAAATGTAATTCATAAACCACATGATTATCTCAATAGATGCAGAAAAGGCCTTTGCTAAAATTTAACATCCCTTAATGTTAAAAACTCTCAATAAAGTAGGTATTGATGGAACATATCTCAAAATAATAAGAGCTATTTATGACAAACCTACAGCCAATATCATACTGAATGGGCAAAAGGGGGAAGCATTCCCTGTGAAAACCAGCACAAGACAAGAATGCCCTCTTTCACACCTCCTATTCAACATAGTACTGGAAGTTCTAGCCAGGGCAATCAGGCAAGAGAAAGAAATAAAAGGTATTCAAAAAGGAAGATAAATTGTTTGTCTCTGTTTGAAGATGACATGATTGTCTATTTAGAAAACCCCATCGTCTCAGCCCAAAATCTCCTTAAGCTGATAAGCAGCTTCAGCAAAGTTTCAGGACACAAAATCAATGTGCAAATATCACAAGCATTCCTATACACCAATAACAGACAGACAGCCAAGTCATGAGTGAATTGCCATTCACAATTGCTACCAAGAGAATAAAAAACCTAGGAATGCAACTTATAGGGGATGTGAAGGACCTCTTCAAGGAGAACTAAAAACCACTGCTCAAGGAAATAAGAGGACACAAACAAATGGAAAAACATTCCACGCTCATGGATAGGAGGAATCAATATTCTGTCTATACTGCCCAAAGTAATGTATAGATTCAATGCTATCCCCATCAAGCCACCATTGACTTTCTTCACAGAATTAGAAAAAACTACTTTAAATTTCATATGGAACCAAAAAACAGCCCATATAGCCAAGACAATCCTAAGCAAAAAGAACAAAGCTGGAGGCATACCACCACCAGACTTCAAACTATACTACAAGTCTACAGTAACCAAAACAGCATGTTACTGGTACCAAAACAGATACATAGACCAATGGAACAGAACAGAGGCCTCAGAAATATCACCATACATCTACAACCATCTGATCTTTGACAAACCTGACAAAAAGAAAAAAAAAAAAAAAAAAAGCAATGGGGAAAGGATTCCCTATTTAATATATGGTGTTGGGAAAATTGGCTAGCCATACGCAGAAAACTGAGACTGGACCCCCTTCCTTACACTTTGTACAAAATTAACTCAAGATGGATTAAAGACTTAAATATAAGACCTAAAACCATAAAAACCCTACAAGAAAACCTAGGCAATGCCATTCAGGACATAGGCATGATGGGCAAAGACTTCATGACTAAAACACCAAAAGCAATGGCAACAAAAGCCAAAATTGACAAATGACATCTAATTAAACTAAAGAGCTTCTACACGGCAAAAGAAACTCTCATCAGAGTGAACAGACAACCTACAGAATGGGAGAAAATTTTTGCAATCTATCCATCTGACAAAGGGCTCATATACAGAATCTACAAGGAACTTAAACAAATTTACAAGAAAAAAACAACCCCACTGAAAAGTGGACGAAGGATATGAACAGACACTTCTCAAAAGAAGACGTTTATGCGGCCAACAAACATACGAAAAAAAAGCTTATCATCACTGGTCATTAGAGAAATGCAAATCAAAACCACAATGAGATACCATCTCATACCAGTTAGAATGGCAGTCATTAAAAAGTCAGGAAACAACCAATGCTGGAGAGGATGTGCAGAAATAGAAAGGCTTTTAAACTACTGGTGGGAGTGTAAATTAGTTCAACCATTGTGGAACACAGTGTAGCGATTCCTCAAGGATCTAGAACCAGAAATATCACTTGACCCCGCAATTCCATTACCGGGTATATACCCAAACGATTATAAATCATGCTACTGTAAAGATACATGCACACGTATGTTTATTGCAGCACTATTCACAATAGCGAAGACCTGTAACCAACCCAAATGCCCATCAATGATAGAGTAGGTAAAGAAAATGTGGCACACATATACCATAGAATACTATGCGGCCATAAAAAAGGATGAGTTCATGTCCTTTGCAGGAACATGGATAAAGCTGGAAACCATCATTCTCAGCAAACTGACACAGGAACAGAAAACCAAACACCGCATGTTCTCACTCATAAGTGGGAGTCGTACAATGAGAACACATGGACACAGGGCGGGGAACATCATACACCAGGGCCTGTCAGGGAGTGAGGGGCTAGGGGAAAGATAGCATTAGGAAAAATACCTAATGTAGATGTCGGGTTGATGGGTGTGCAAACCACCATGGCACGTGTATACCTATGTAACGAACCTGCACTTTCTGCACATGTATCCCAGAACTTAAAAGTATAATTAAAACAAAATAAAATAAAAATAAATTTCTGTGTGTGTGTATGTGTGTGTGTATCCCCAAAGGCTGCTTATCACATATGATACTGCTACTCTCAGTTTATTTTTATTTCTTTTTAAAGTCTGCAGTTCAGCAGGCTTTTCTTCCCCCACTCAAATCACACTTTCATTTACCTTGCCTAACTCAGAGAAGACGCTAAACAAAAATTAAACAAAATTAGTAAGAAGAGGAGGAATTATGATCATGTCCTATTCACTTCTGTGACTCTAGTTACTCGTACATAGTAGTAACTCAATAAATATTTACTGAGTGAATAAATAAGTGAATGAGAAGTTATAGTTTTCAGATTAAAAAAAACTTCCAGAATTTATAAAAAACATTTGTATGTTTACAGAATTTATGGAAAATGTTTACATTTCTATGAAAAAGAGCTCCCATAATTTATGGAAAAGGTTTATAAATACCAGAAGCTGGAATGGAAGCTAAGAGTCAAGATATAATGAATAAAGATTCATCAACATATGATGAATTTCCTGCTGTGTTTTTTCCCGAGATGGTTTTACAAATGTAGCACAAATGAAGCTAACAAGTTTTTCATGTCTCTTTTAAGAATATGGACTTTAAAATATAAGCTGAAACTTGCAGTGTTATTGTCCCCAAGGAGAGTTTTAATGGAGTTTAGAAAAAGAAGAGTTGGATAAGTAACTGAGAGTAATTAAACAGCATTGTATAAGATATGAAACACTTCACTTAGCATGGTCTATACAAAAGTAGAAACAATTTTCTGGCCTTTAACCCAGGCAAATAAATAAAGAAAGAAAGAAAGAAAGAAAGAAAGAAAGAAAGAAAGAAAGAAAGAAAGAAAGTACACAACTCTCTTTTTATTTTTCCTGAGAGCAAGGTTATCTAGATACCTAGTACTTATTAATTTTATTCCCTAGGGATCATGATACTGCAGTTCTGAAAAACTTTAGTACTCTCATTGTTGGAAAAGCATCCCTGAAGCATAGATAAATTATTTCTCTGGTTTTCATAAATCTCTTGTAATAAATACCAAAATAAATAATAATACAATTTTTTATATTAACAAAGGAAATTAGAATTACGTTTGGCATGATCTTTTATATATATAAATGTAGGAATAAGACTTTACATTTGTATATTTTTCTTTTCTTTTTTTAAACTTGAGACAGGGTCTCATTACATGGCCCAGGCTGGAGTGCAGTGGCTATTCAAAGGTATGAATACAGTCTCAACTCCTGCACTCAGGCAGTACTCCCACCTCAGTCTCCTGAGTAGGTGGGACTACAGGTGTGTGCCACTGTGTCTGGCTACATTTGCGTTTTTTTCAAATCACATTATCTTATACATATATATTTTCCCATAACATTCACCGCTTGTTTGATTGCAAAATGCTGCTTTACTTAGAAAATACGAGAAAGCAAAAAAAGATGAAAAAAGTTCATTTTAGTGTACAGGCTTCAAGTTTTTTTCAATTATATACATAAAGCAAAAGCTAAAATAATATATAGTTTCATACAATTTTCACTGAATATAATACAGTATGAACATTTTTCCACTTCATCAAACATTTGTTAAAAACATCTTTTTATTTTATTTTATTTTTTTTTTGAGGCAGAGTCTCACTCTGTCGGCCAGACTGGAGTGTAATGGAATGCTCTTGGCTCACTGCAACCTTTGCCTCCTGGGTTCAAGAGATTCTCCCTGCCTCAGCCTCCCAAGTAGCTGGGATTATAGATGCCCACCACCACACCCAGTTAATTTTTGTATTTTTAGTAGAGATGGGGTTTTGCCATGTTGGCCAGACTGGTCTCCAACTCTTGACCTCAGGTGATCCGCTCGCCTTGGCTTCCCTGGATTACAGGTGTGAGCCACTGCGCCTGGCCAAAAACATCATTTTTAAGGCTGTATAACTTAGATTACAAGTATCCCGTAATTTGTTTAACCATTCTACCACTGGGCATTTATTAAACAATTTTACAATATTATGAATCTTCACATGAACCTCTGTTTAGCTTTTGGTATACACTAAGAAGAGATATTTTTCTGGCTGTGGATACATACTGCCAATCTAATCCCTGAAAAAGATATACAAGGTATGAGAATTTGTATCTCACCACGTCTCAAGACACATTATAATATGTTATAGGTTGTTGATGTTAAAGTTTACGACATCCATTTACATACTAAAATTTAAATATGTATATCTAAAAAATTAATTAGCAATACATGGATACATATGTATTATTTTTAAACATTTAATACAGATGCATATAAAGAATAAAAATTCCCATTTACAAACTTTACTCTCCATGCCACTTTTTTTCTGTATTACTGTTAAAAGCTTGGAATATATATATCCTTTCAAATATTTCATATATAATCACATAAACACAATAAAATACACAAACAGCTTTTTAGTTCTTTTAACGTACTATACAAAATCATATTATTCATATTTTTTTTCAATTAATATATCTTGAAGAGTTTTCAGCATGAAAACAGTATCTAGCATCATGAATTAATAAATATTTTCTGAATTAAATAATTCATGACAATTTCATAGAGATCCACCTAATGCTTTTAAATGGCTACATCAGAATTGATAATAATTAATGATGTAATTTCTTATATTTGTGCACATTTATATTTTTGTAGAACAGATTATTAAATAAAAACTGCTGTGCAGATTTAATAATTGTGCAACATGTAAGTGTTTTTAAAATACATCAATGGACTAATGTTAAAAAATATTGTGCCAGTTTATACCATCACCAACAGGGTATGCAGATACTAGTTTCACTACAGTCTTGCAAAAAATGAAGATCAGTAGTCACTTTCATTCTTGCAAATTTCATAGGCAAAAAAAATAACCTATTAGAATTTGCATTCCCCTGGTTTCCAGTAAGAATGAGTATCATTTCAGGAGCTAAATTATTCTGCTAAGGACTCATTTGTACACTGCCTCATTGTATCCTTTTTTTTTTTTTTAACAAGGGTGTTGTTTTAAAATTGATACTTGAGAGCATGTTATATATAGTGAGCACTGACCATTAGCCTGCTTTAAATATTGCAAATATTCTCTTCCAGTCTATTCTTTGCTTTCAAATTTATAGTACATTTTGTTACAAAGAAATTTCAAATCATCAATGTCTTATTTTGTCCCTTAGGTTTTTATTGGTCTTTAAAAAACCTTTTTAAAAATTGTCTGAGGGAGTCATTTCATATCCCAAGATCAGATTGTTTATATTTACATATGTATGTAATTTTTTTCTTCCTAATTTCTTTGGACACTTAACTCTTTAGTCCATTTAGAACTGTTGCTATAGCATGGCATGACGTTAACTTTACCACAAAAGTTATAGACCCTGACATTACTGATATTTTATCATACACTTAGTTATTAAACATAATAGTGACTATTTTAGTGCTGTTTAATTCCACTGACTTGTCTTTTATTCTTTTAGAGAAATCCTACCTTATTTCTTTTCATTACTGTTATTTTACATATATTTTAGTATCCAGTTGAGCAAGTCTTTCTTCATTTGTATTATTTTAAAATTACATTATTTTTTAAAAAGTTTTTCTTAGCCATCTTTACATTTCTTGAAAAGATTTTAAAAACAGGTTTAAATTTCCAGTGGGATTTTGGTTTGGACTCATTAAAATGATTGACTGGAGTAAAACTGATATATTTTAGTGATTATCTACAGGAGTATCATATGTATATTTATTCAAAATTTCTTTAATAGCTCAGTGAAACACTGCAGATGTTTTCATATTAACCGCACACATCTTAAGATTGTTTAATGTTCTTTTGAGCAATTATCATAAGAACATTAGTGACTTTTTTAAAGAAAATATTTACCTTACTTGAACTGCAGAGAAAACCTCTAGGACAGTATACAAAACTTATGTATCCTGCATATGCATAATTTTCTTAGAATACCTTTTTGAATGGGTCTAGTCCTCATTCAAATTTACATACAAAAGTATATCTAAACCAAATACATATTTTCCTTTGATTCACGCCTCTGATTTCTTCCATTAATGTAGCTGACCAAGAGTGAATGCATAGTGAAACATGCATTTAGTTAAAAACATTTAGTTTCTCAGAAAAAGAAAGGCAAATGTATCAATTTAATTGCAAGAGTGAACTGAAAAAATGATATGAGAAGCAAATTGATCTACTGAAATAAAACAAATTTTCATTTTTAAACAGTATCATTTTATAAACTTGTACAAGTGATGTTTTAAAAACGTGTCCAAGAGAGTGAACAGAAGAAAATGTACAGCTTGATCAGTTAATTATCTTTGCTATTTCATTTATATGAAGAATAACATACTTTTTAAAAGGTAAGTTAACTTTATGCTGAAGCCAAATGAATTTTGACCAACTAAGTTGGTTCTACAATGGTTCTACAATGATCAACCACTTTATCTTTGCATTTTAGGAACTATAAATACTTTAAGTTTTCATAGACAAAATATCTAGAATAGGAAACAGAAACCACTCAAATAACTTGATGATGTGAATCAAAAAAATCCAAGTACCTTAACTTCTTCACATAGTTCAGTAAGTCGAGCTTCTACATCCATTTCCTCTGGAAGGAGTAAAGAGTAGAGGAAATATTTCAATGTTAGATATTTAATTTATATAAATAAAATTCCCATAAAAACTGAAAATTAAGACGTATCTGGACTACATTCAATGAATTAAATTTCAAGGTAACATATTTTCATAAACATATTAATTATATAGGTGACGTGATTATTAAATTCTACATTCTGATAAATATCATTTTTCAGTTTTCACAAGAGTTAACACTGTCAAGGAAACTTAACTATATACATTAAGTAACTTGCACAACTGTGTTACACAAAAGAGTAACTATATAATTAGATTTTACTGTACTTCATATTTTATAATTTCCAGTATGGTTTAGTATTTTGTGTTATACATACACATGCCTTGCTTTCTCGTTTTTTACAAAAGCTATTCCTAAAATGCTCAAGTAAAATCAATTTTTATAACTGAAACATTTAAAATATACCTGGGGTGTAGGCTATTTAATAAAAATGAATATCAAGATCCTTTAATAAAGTTAGTTCCTAATACATTTATTTTTCTATAAAATATTCTTAAACTGAGGCAAATATTTGCCATACAACTCTGATTTACTTAATATATGCTATAATCATCTATAAAGAGGTACACAGATTTACAATTAAAATGGTAATATTTACCTGGAAAAACAGAAACTAAAAAAATATAAAGATTTATTAATTATTTATTTTTGGCAGGGAGGAATTACACTAAGGTCTGAAATATCTTTACATACACATAATTTTTAAGTAGAAATCAAACAGGTCTTTTAAAAGAACTGTAACAGCATAGTTATAACCATACAAAATTCCCATAATCTTGTTGTGAAAGAGTTTAATTGATCCTTCTCACATAAAGGCAAGAACACATTCTGTAACATCCCTGAATTCACTCATCAGCTGACTAATTTGTAAGACAGACTGAATGTTTACTACATGATAAAAATGATAAACATTTAAATTTGTTAAAAAAAAGCAATCACAATATATGGTAAAACACAACCACAGTATAATTATTAAGAGTAGGGAGACAGCCAGATATGAGCAGCCAAGGGAGCCTCTGGGCAAAGAAGTCCTGGAGATGCTGCCCACTGACAGTAAAAAGGACGATGGCTATATTGGCTATACCTGGCCTTGTGGTTGGGCTCCTGCGACCCTGAAGCATGTGCACTCCTCCAATAACTCACCCTAGAATAGTCTTTTGCTCATTACAATAGTAAAAAACACACCCCGAGGTGGAGATTTTAAAAGCTAACAAGACAAGCAACATGTGTACTAGCATGTACAACTACAGAGCGTATATGCCCAAGGGGATTGCCTAAAACATGATTGCAAGTGACACCTCCTCATGCCCTTTCATGAATAATCATGTATTCTTCATAGAGTCCCCCAGCACTGGCTGCTGCTGGCTCACTCTCTCCAGAAGCTTGCTCTGCTTTATCTTTCAGAGTGCAGTACTGTCTCTTTAAATAAATTCTGCTACATAACCCTTGCTGTGTGTCTCTTGGCTGAATTCTTCCTTCAACAAGAACCAAGGACACTGCACCCCTCCTGGTAACATAATGTGAACAACAAATACTCTGTTGTTAACTAAAAATCAATGGAACACATATATTTCATAACTCACAAAATATACAAGTAAAATTGTATTTAGATATTGATATATACCAAAAAATAGATCACTAATTTGGCCAACTTGTTGGTAACTAAAGAAATTTGCTATGATTTCACAAATCATTTCACTGTCAGATAAACCAGTGGCTTATCTGCATTAAAACCACCACTCCCATAGGCCAACATCTGTTTTCACATTACTCATGATCTTTTCCTGTGATAGAAAAAAATCAGGAAAATTAGTCTTAGAAATTACATATTCTACCCTCTGAGTTTTAAAAATTTGAAATAAGGTTTTGAGAGTTGTGACACATTTTTCTAATGTTTACATAGAAGAACCTAACTGCATAAATGGGTATGTTTGCATTATAACTAGTGAGAGCTACTTCAATGCAAACAATATCTTAAAGAATGTTTAAAAGCATAATTTAACTTTAAAATCTTAGTCCTGAAAATAATTTCAAAATCACTTAGATTTTTAAGGGAGTTTAAAATCCTATTTTAATTATTTTTTCTTTTTAAAGTGACATATATAACAGACCCTTGAGCAACACAGGTTTGATCTATGCAGATGCACTTATACACAAGTATTTTTCAATAAATATTTTGGAAAGAATATGAAACTTGTAAACTATGTAGCCTAGAAATATTGAAAAAATTAAGAAAGATGAATATGTCATGATTGCATAAAAACATGTAGATACTAGTCTTTTTATGTATTAATCAACTGTTTGCGTTATCAGTAAGGCTTTCAGTGAACAGTAGGTCATTAGTTGGTAAGTATTGGAGGAGTCAAAAGTTACAGGAATATTTTTAACTGTACAGGGGTCAGTGCCCCAATTCCGGTGTTATTCAAGGGTATACTGTATATACCCATTTATACAATTCTACAGAAATATATAGATGTGATTATCATAATATATTTTGGGGGGGGCTTGGCTCCTATTACTAATCCAAGGTTACAGTCTAGAGCATATCCTCCCATATTTTTCAAATATAATATACATATACACATATGAGTTTTGGAGTCACTGTTTTGTAAAAATAGGATTGTATTTTGCACACTTTTTTGCATCTTGCTTTTTTTCTCTCAGCATTACCCCACAGTATTCCGGTACCTAGCACTAAAGCATGTTTTAAGATGACTACACAATATTCTTTGATGTAGGTGCATCATGATTTATTCTGTATTCCACTCTTTGTCCAAATGATGGGCATTGATCTTTGTTTATACTGTTTTGCCGCTAAGAACAATACTGAAATAAACATGCTTGTAGCTATATCTTTACATACTAGCTAGTATGTTATTTCTATGATACAGGTGAACAGAAGTGGGGATACTAGGCCAAAGGGTACATATATCTATTATTTATTTTCTAAATCTATCCATTCATTCAACAAATATTTATAACACAGCTCAGACAATGGCAATATGATGTTAGGTTTAAGGATAAAAGATATCTCAACAAAAGTGTTTTTTTGAATCAAGTATTTTTCTACCCAACCAAGATCTGGCCCATTTTTTTTTTAATAGATCTTTTTACACTAACCTGCATTCTATAAAATTATTCAGAATGCTCACATGTAAACTGATAGGCTGGCAATAAAATAGTTTAAATTAGAAGTATATTTGAATTGCTTAAAAAATGCTAAAATGTCATAAATGGCCATAATTTCATACTATGCATTCTTTAATTTTACAGTAACTTTATATGAGAATATAATACTATGTTCCAAAAAGAATGACAATAAATTTTCAACTATTCTTTTTCCTTCCTCACCAGAAAAATCAGTTTCTCTTAACAGTCTTAGTGAAAATTAACATAACTCAAATATTTCTGAGTTAGTTTTCACCTGAGAAATGTTGAGAAAGATTTTGGCTTTTTAACTTCCTTCAGTTCATACCTCTGAAAATTGAGAAATAAATACTGATTTTATTTCACTCTTTGATTCCTACAGCTTTTCACAATCTTTTTAAAAAGTAATTGTGATGGTTTATTGAACACAAAGTGAAAACTTTTAATATACTTATAGATAATAAATTATTGCTATTCAAGAAAAGTCTAACTTATATATGAAAATGTATAATAAAATAATGAGATCAGAACATTTCCTTTACCATGTACAACATATCCAGATAGTGGTGATTTGATGTTATTTTGCTTTTTAAATGTAGAATAACAAAAAATAAGTGAAAATTGACTGGAAAAAAAAAAAAACCCAAAAAACCAAAAAACCAAAAAATAACGACACAACCCAGATCCTGATAGGATATTTCTCTTCTCTATTCCTTTTTTTTTTTTTTTTTTGAGACGGAGTCTCGCTCTGTCGCCTAGGCTGGAGTGCAGTGGCCAGATCTCAGCTCACTGCAAGCTCCGCCTCCCGGGTTCACGCCATTCTCCTGCCTCAGCCTCCCCAGTAGCTGGGACTACAGGCGCCCGCCACCTCGCCCGGCTATTTTTTTGTATTTTTTAGTAGAGACGGGGTTTCACCGTGTTAGCCAGGATGGTCTCGATCTCCTGACCTCGTGATCCGCCAGTCTCGGCCTCCCAAAGTGCTGGGATTACAGGCTTGAGCCACCGCGCCCGGCCTTTTTTTTTTTTGAGATTGAGTCTCACTCTGTTGCTCAGGCTGGAGTGCAGGAGCATGATCTTGGCTCACTGCAACCTTCACCTTCTGGGTTCAAGCAATTCTCCTGCCTCAGCCTCCCATCTCGTTTCTATTTCTGCAGTGCAGAAAACTAGGTTTAGTATTTTTTGAGGTGGAGTTTTGGTTTTGTGGCCCAGGCTGGAGTGAAATGGCACAATCTCGGCTCACTGCAACCTCTACTGGCCAGGTTTAAGCAATTCTCCTGCCTCAGCCTCCGAGTAGCTGGGATTACAGACATGCACCACCAAACCTGGCTAATTTTGTATTTTTAGTAGAGATGGGGTTTCATCACGTTGGTCAGGCTAGTCTCGAACTTCTGACCTCACGTGATCCGCCCACCTCGGCCTCCCGAACTGCTGGGATTACAGGAGTGAGTCACCATACCCTGCCTGGTTTTGTTTTAAAACACATTTCATTATCACTAGGCCTAGCCAAAGATAAAATAACAGCAAATTTAAGGCAATGTCATTAAACCAACAAATTGTAGTAATAATCATGGTTTTGAAAAAGTACTCTTCATAGAAACTTTAAAAAACACATGAAAAAAGCCAGAGTTTTGCATTTACCATTTCCAGACTTAAGTAAAAACTTCAATATTACAAATTAGGAAATTAACCAAAATTTATCTACAAACCAAACTGATTTTAAAGGTAAGTTCTTCAGAATGGTGGAAACATACTATATTATTAAATATATATTTATGAAATCTGATGCTAATTTAAAGCAAAATTTCATACTAATTAATTAATTAAAAGGGATCATTTACTTAAGCTATTTGTAAACGTACCTAGATGGTTGTCTTTCTGTGTTCGTGGCTGTTTTCTTCTGAGAAGACGCTCATATAGGAGCTGCATGTTGGCCTTGGCTAGTCATAAGGATTGCACACAGCACTAGTTACTATACTCCTTTTATAACAAAACTTACTAGAATTTTCCAGCTTGTTAATAATAGACTTAGTGTTTATCTGATAGTGCAGTTAGTTAATTAGCTTATCAAAATTACAAATGATGTACATTCGAGTATATATTTTTGGTTTTTTAATTTAAATGCATGTGTCGCTCAACATTTCATAATCCAATATGTTTTAATTTATTAGACTCAGAATTTTAGGTTGGCAGGGATCTCAGAGTTAACTCCCTGCTGTTACAAGTGTAGATACTGGGGTTCAGATAGGCTATGTGACTTGCCCAAACCTAATTCCAGAACTCCTGACTCTCATGTTCAGTAAGAGCTCCTTGCACCAAACCAATATTTAATTATATGTCATCAGAAAATGTACATCATTCATCTAGGAGAAAAGAGAAAGGCAAAAAAGCAGAAAGGAACTCAAGCATTATTTTAAAAGAGGGAACATATTTTAGAAAAGTTTTCAAAGCATAGTAAAGTTTAATAAGTTTAAATATATGCTTATTTGAAAACTCAATGAAAGTGGTAAAAAGGGAAATATTCTTTAATCAAGAACTACTCTGTATCCACTTATTAAAACTGGTGAATATAGTGGTGTTTGGTCAACAGTACATTATAGAAATATATTAGTGTTCACAATTTTATTTTGCTAGAATAAAAATAAAAGACATTGATAGTTTAGAATATGTAACAAATACTCTTATTTTTAATAGTTAATAGTATTTTTAGATGTTTTCTTACAAGATGCAGTCAAGAATAAACTAAAATTCACAATAAAGAGACAGGAAAATATAAACCGTAAAGTTTAAGAACACCACAATATATTACCAATATTTATTGAAGATGAATCTTGATTTTAAAAATCCCTAGAAAACTGTTAGGCGTTGATGCCTACACTTTTTCAAGTAAAAATGAAAACTGTATTGTGCTATTTCATTCATTCATTCAAGAAATGTTTTAAGTAAATCTATGTGTAAGGTACTAGTAATTTTATTTCTATCATATACTTATTTAAAACTGAAGTCTGGGTTTGCTTTAGAATTTTATTTTCTGATAAAATATTTTAAGCAAATAATTTGGAATAAAGTTGACAATCATTTTGTAATTAACTTCTGAAATTAAATATAAGGGCACTTTATTATGATACCTCCTATATTACATCTCTAAGCCCAAAGTAACATACATGACATAAAAGCCATCCTCACCAGAAAAAAGTTGAAAATCTTATGAATACATGATCATGCTGAAGTTAGACTGATAAATTAATAATAATTGCTAACACCGTCTAAGCCAGGGCTCCCCAACACCCAGGCTGTGGACTGGTACTCGTTTGTGGCCTGTTAGGAACCAGGCTGCACAGCAGGAGGTAAGCGGCAGGCGAGCAAGCACTACTTCCTAAGCTCTGCAGCGGCATTAGATTCTCATAGGAGCATGAACGCTACTGCGAACTGTGCATGTGAGGAATCTAGGTTGCATGTTCCTTATGAGAACTGAACTAATGCCTCATGATCTGAGGTGGAATAGTTTCATCCCGAAACAATCCCTTCCCCCAATCTGTGGAAAAATTGTCTTCCAGGAAACTGGTCCCTGGTGCCAAAAAGGTTGGGGACTGCTGGTCTAAGCTATTTGAAATAAATATTTGCCTTTAAAGGAAGAAACATTTTTATTTAATTACTAATTATAAATTTTACCAATAAACATACTTCCTTTTAAAGAGGATTTTTTTCTAAGTTAAAATGTGGTTCGTATGTTTTTCATTTGTAAATATTACATGTTAAATCTACTTTAATATTATATGCAGATGGACATCTTCCTTATACAGGTATTTATAAGCCCATCTCATATATTAAAACCCCAAGAAGCCCCATTTTGCTGGGTGAATTTCTCCTTCCCTTCCCAATGCTAAGCTGATTTCTTACTACTGTTGCTGTGAGAGAAGAGGGAAGAGGAGAAGTCAAAGTTCTTTAAAGGCAGGGACCTATTCTTTCCTCAGCACCTAGCACAGTAACTGACACAGGAGGTGCTCATTAAAAGCCCAAGGGAAGTACACCGTTAAGAAGTATTGTTCCTAGAGATCCTTTACACCCTTTGTCTTTTGGATAATCTCACCTTTGATTCCTGGCACATGTACCATATCTGATTCCCTTCAATCTCTTTACCATGTGAATGGAAACCACTTTGTGTTTGTAGGCCCAAAGTAAGTAAGTGACAGAAATGGTTCCATATGTGCACTCTTGAACATAAGATAATGCCTTCCTGAATCTACTGTAGCATTCCACATCAAAACTATTAACACTTTTTTTTTTTTTTTTGTAGAAATGACATTACACATGGATTTTAAGCTTTACATCACTACTTTTCATAACACTATTTTTCAGGCACATGATATTGTCCTTCATTAATATGGTAGTATAATAGTTTTGTGGTCTGGTCATTAAATCTAACTAAAATTTGTAATATAATTATTCTACAAAAATGTTTTTGATTTCCAAACCACCACTAAAGATATTTGAAACATAATTTTCCATTAAGGATAAGTGATAGCCTAAATTAGCTCTATTC
Organism: Macaca mulatta; assembly: GCF_049350105.2. Lineage (NCBI taxonomy): Eukaryota > Metazoa > Chordata > Mammalia > Primates > Cercopithecidae > Macaca > Macaca mulatta. The sequence continues at coordinate 115,089,711 of NC_133409.1, forward strand.
TATAAATGATTCATTTTCTTTTTTTTTTTTTTTTTTGAGACGGAGTCTTGCTGTGTCGCCCAGGCTGGAGTGCAGTGGTGCGATCTTGGCTCACTGCAAGCTCCACCTCCTGGGTTCACACCATTCTCCTGCCTCAGCCTCCCCAGTAGCTGGGACTACAGGCGCCCACCACCATGCCTGGCTAATTTTTTGTATTTTTAGTAGAGACGGGGTTTCACCGTGTTAGCCAGGATGGTCTCGATCTCCTGACCTCGTGATCCGCCAGTCTCGGCCTCCCAAAGTGCTGGGATTACAGGCGTGAGCCACTGCGCCCAGCTGATTCTTTCATTTTCAAAAGAGAACATTTTTAAAAATTTACATTTGAGGTAGTAGCTGTCTATAGAATTTTCCTAAGGGAAACAGGAATTCTAAGAACATAAAGTACCAAGGAAAATAGAGACTGTTTCAGAGAATAATGATCAGAAGATTATCTTTTCCATACTATCATTTTTGTTTTGAGAATGAATACATGGTCAAAAAAGAACAAAGGTATTTTCCTATTGCTTATTTATGAAACCATTAGGATTACTGAATCAAGAATTCTAAACAGTCAATTTAGTGATATCTATGTCTAGTCAAGAAAGTGTGAGCTGAACTGACTGAATAATGGACTTAATCAATTAATTAAACTGGAATAGTTGCTGTTAGTGGCACAATAGCCAGCATTTTCTTACAGCTGAATTTAAGTGGGGTAGAAATTCTTACACTTTCTTGCAATTCCTGTGTAATCCAACACAATTTTTAAAGTAGTCTGATTAGTCTCAAACCCAAGAACTATGTTCAGTAACAGTGACTACTTTAGGGAGTGCACTAGTATTGTTAAAAGACTGAAATCCTTGAGGAACAAAGGAATAAAGAAAGAATACTGATTCTGTACATTTTAAAAGGCAATTTATGATTTATTAAAAAACATAATTATAAAACAATATATTCTAAAAAGATTAAAATATATTTCTATAAGCTATTAGCCAATATTTGAAAATAAAAGCTAATAAAACTGACATAAAAAGTCTGAATAAGAACTTATTTTGCCAATCCCAATAATTTATCTTCTGTGAAATAATATATGTAAAAGCATTTTGCAAACTACAAATGGTATACAAAATCAAGGCAATATGATTTTTTATTATGTACTACAAATATATACAGGTACTACACTTTTGGATACAACCTGAAGCTTGATTTTTTTAAGCAATTTAAATGATTTTTAAAATGTTAAAAAAGTAAGTAATGTTGTTATTCCCTAAAACAATATGAAAGGAATTTGAGATCTGAGATAACTATTATAAAATCAAATGTAAACAAAAATGCCCTAAATACCTACAATCTGATTAGACTGTAAAATATTTGGAAGTATGGATTTAATTTACCTTCCTATGATTCTGCAGATAATTACATTTGCTTTCTAGCATGTTTTTAGGTTATATTTTAAGAGGAACAGTATATTGACATGTTTTTTTTAAAAGACTCGTTTCAAATTTAGCATGAAGAAGCTATTTTTTAGCATTCTGAAAAACATTTTTAAACTGCAAAAAGTGATTATCAAGGTAGAAAAAGATGGAATTGAGAGAGAAGTAAAGTGAAGCACACAAACACTGTAGTTTTAGTATAGAAAAACTATGGCAAAGCTGGTAGCTAGCAATATAAGAATGAAGAGAATGATTTGAACCGTAGGATAGGTCTCGCTACTTTTAACATACCCAGTTCTAGTTTCTGACAAGAGGGAATCTCTTCTGTTACCGTAATGAAGTAGCTGTGCAATCCCTTGAAGGCTAGCAGCAAAGTGGCACAAAGTGTATAATGAAAACGATAGGCATGATGTAGGAAGGAGTCTGCAATGATGAAGCTACAACCCTAAACAAGAAACAGATGTAGGATACAGAGTGTCAGTAATACAAAATGTTATATTTGAAACTTGCAAAAATAAAGAAAAAATACTTAACCATCTGTCAACTAAATTTATTCTCATACATAAAAAAAATTTGGTAATATTTGAGAGTTGTTCAAACAATAAATTTAAGCATGAAATGTGGCCCTAGTAATTTCAGTTACAGTGGATTTTCATAACAAGTAGATTAAATTATTATTTTTGATAGCATGTTATTTATATTACATTTAGACTGAAGCACACTCAGCTTTTATAGTATGTCCCCATTTCTTTTATAATAATAGCTGTACTTCCATTACTCTTTCTTTTTTTAATTTCTTTTTTTTAGATACAGGGTCTCAGTTTGTCACCCAGGCTCGAGTGAAGTGACACGACTGCAGCCTCAACCTTCTGTGCGCAAGCGATTCACCTGCCTCAGGCTCCCTAGCAGTTGGGACTACAAGCACGTGCCACCATTATTTTCCATTATTTTTTGTAGAGGTGGGGTCTTGCTATGTTGCTCAGGCTGGCATCAAACTCTTGGCCTCAAGCAATCCTCCAGGCTAAGCCTCCCAAAGTGTTGGGATTACAGGTGTGAGCCACCACGCCTGGCCTGCGCTACTCTACCCTGGGTCTCGGCTCTGGCAATTGTTTTTTTTTTTTTTTTTTTTTTGAGACGGAGTCTTGCTCTGTAGCCCGGGCTGGAGTGCAGTGGCCGGATCTCAGCTCACTGCAAGCTCCGCCTCCCGGGTTTAGGCCATTCTCCTGCCTCAGCCTCCGGAGTAGCTAGGACTACAGGCGCCCGCCACCTCGCCCGGCTAGTTTTTTGTATTTTTAGTAGAGACGGGGTTTCACGGTGTTAGCCAGGATGGTCTCGATCTCCTGACCTCGTGATCCGCCTGTCTCGGCCTCCCAAAGTGCTGGGATTACAGGCTTGAGCCACCGCGCCCGGCCGGCAATTGTTCTTTAAAGACTCCTTTGGAATACTTCTACCAGTTCTGTTAAAGGACCAAGGGGTAATAGTAACAAGTTAAAGGGCACAGGCTGTCAAAGACGTCTATCCACTAAATCTGGTAACATTTTGAAGTATCACGTTTTCATAATAGACAATTAGAACCAAACAATATTTTAAGATCACATTTAATTAGATCTATAAGTTGCTGAGCTCAAATAATTAAAAAAAGGAAAACATCATTCATAGATAAAATAGTTAAAAACACTTCTTTTAAAATACGGAAAAGATTTATAAACATATTCAGTTCTTACATCTGGTGATAACTGTTTTGTGTAGTTAATACCAAAGACCACACTTTCAAGAGTAGGAATCACAGAATCTTTGTTTTGTGCTGGTGCATTTCTATTTAACCAAGTTGTCTTCACAGGGCGAGGAAAGCTGGAGGAAGAAGTATTATATTATTACTGTCATAAGAGTCTATTTGAATGTAAGTTAAATATTTACAAAGGAAAATCTTATAGGAATAGAAGAGCAAGGGTTTTGCAAGTTTATGAGTTCTAAAGTATTCCTAAAGTAATTGTAAAAAATAATTTGAATAATCATGAAAAAACAAAATGAATATTAAAAAACTAGGGCTAGATGTTTGACATTGCTTGCTATAATTAGACTTCTGGAAGTCTCAAAGAACATCAAAGACAAAACATGGTGGGATCTAGAGTGGCTAAACAACAAATGAAAGCCAAGCTTGAATTTGGAAATCCTAAAGTCGGAACTGGTTACCAAATTTACAATGTTAACACTTAATCAAATATGAATGCTATTTACAGAAATAAAGAGCTCCCATGTAAATGTAGAAACACAAAAATTACTAAATCTACCTGATGCCTCTATTTCTCAAAAATAAGTTTCTTTCCCTTTATTCTCTTTACTAAAAGGCTATAAGCTCTATTAAAATAATTTTTATTATTCAAGTCTCTAGCAGCTGGAACTACAGTCATGTGCCACCATGCTTGGCTAATTTTTATTTTTTGTAGAGGTGAAGTCTTGCTATGTTGCTCAGGCTGGTCTCAAACTCCTGGTCTCAAGCAATCCTCCAGCCTCCAGCTTCAAGGCACCATCAATCACATATTATATGAATTACTTCTGTTAGTATTAACATTTATATTCCATAGAGGAAGAAGCATATTTCTGTTAGAATGTTGAAAAGTCACACACAACTATATTTGAGATAAAGTAGGACAAAGCATTTGAACTGTTTGACAGTTTGGCAAAAGGGAAAACACATAAAAGAAAAACAATGTTGCCATAAGCAGAGTGCAGGTTTTGTTTGTAAAATCCATTTGCTTTGCAAAAGTAAAATGTCTATATCCCAGCAAAGAAGGGAGTCTCAAATAAGTGGTAAATTCCACTTGCTATAATGTGTTTTTCAGAACTGTTATAAAAGTTGTACTTAAAAAATTCAAATATAAGAAATAGTTCAAATAAAAAACAAGCAAAGAAAGAAATTCTAAGCCACTTACTTTAAGTAACTGATATAATGTCTGTAGATTGGGTTGACCATAAAAATTGTTTTAAATAAAAATAAAAATTTAAAAGATGTTATAAATTTAAAAATTTTCAATTTTTGGAGGATTAAAAAAACCCCACCAATAATAAAACTTCAGGAAAAACCTGTTGAAGAATATAGAGTAGGAAATGTTACCCTCAGATATGACCCCTTTACCAGCACACCACCAGCAAAAAGCTTCCCCTTCCCCTTTCCTTGCTTTCCTTTTCCGACCTTTCATTCATAGGTACAGAAAGGCTGGTAAAGATGCTGCTGCTTTTATAGCGAAGTTCTAGCAGCAAGAGAGAGTTAGATATAAGGGCCCATGGCAGCTAGGTAAAGAACAGCAACCTCAGCTGTTACGGGCATATTGTTTTCTTTTCTAGTCACTAACCAGAGCCAACAGTTAATCCTCTTGGCTTCTGATTCTGAGCCAAAAATTTGTTCTTCCAGTAAATGGTCTCTAGGAGATGAGCTGCCCCTTTCTCCTATTAGTCTATGGCAAAAATTGCCGCATTGCAAGAAGCAGCACATATTTAACTCACTATGATGGTGATGTGAATATCTACTCTGTTTAATTAGGGCCTTAAAAAGCAACATTAATAACCTAAGCTAACCTCCTATGAATTGTTTGTGCATTTTTCAGGAGAGAAACACAGCTAGTTTTATGAAGATAATCTTGGTAAGTCTTAAAAAGAAATAGTTAAAAGAGTTTAATTAGAGATTCTTCTTAAAACTTCAAAAAGAAGAGATTTAGAAAAATAGAGTAATATATTTTATAAACAGATAAACATTTAGCATTAAAAACCAAACACATAATCATATAAAAGCAATACTGTATGTTATTTAAAAGTTATATTTCAAAAAAACATACTTTGTTAGAAAAATTTCATTCATATTTTCTATTTCAGAAAATCTTCCAAAAAATTTTTAAGCTTATAATAAAATTATGTATGTAATAAAAAACACCTTCCTGTTTATAAAAGCTATAATAACTTAGCACAACCTCTCAAAGGCCTAGGAAGTAAGAAAAAGACAGCAAAACTACCAGTTATAGATCTTTCCATAGAATAAAGAAGGCAAAACAAGTCATCAGGTGAAATGTATGTCTTCCTGGCCTGGTGCTCTAAAAGGAACTAGGTCAAGGTGATCTACATGTAAGAGATGAGAGAGCAACAGAATGAAAGAAGCTTTCAATTAGTTTTTAAAACAATGTAAAGATATGCCATAGGAGGTTATTACCTGTGGTCAATATGTTAAATTGTGTTGGGCTTCCAGAAATTCTGAGGGTAATTTTGCAAAATGATCTACTTAGTTTTCTGATAAATCAGCTTACCATCATATCCCTTAAGCATCCTCCCTAATATCAATTGTCAGAATCAGATGTGCATGGGAAATTGCAGACAGTTTAGAAATCAAATAAATTTGGAGACTTTCATATAATTTACTGATTTGAAGCATCCATCTGCTGCCCATACTACAAGGATGATGTAAAAACTGAAGACCTTGCATTGTATTTTTACATTAATGAAAGAAATCTGTCTACCCATGGAAATGAACAGAAAAAAATAATTATCTCAATGCATTTATTATGATACAGAATATTATATACCTTTGAACTAATGGTACATGATATAGTTTTAAAAGGCTGAGTAAAAATTCGTAAAATTGGTTAATAACTTGGAAAGCAAGAATTACTGTATAATGTACAGTTAAGAAGATAAAATTAGTCTTTCTGGATAAGAGGCAAAGAAAAAATAAGAAAAAATTCACATACTTTTCCAGAGTAATTATAGTATAACATTGCACAAAACATAGGTACAGAATAAACAATGTTGTGTGGTTATTTCCAGATTGTATTTTTTCTTTGTTAATTTATTTGGGATTGACAAAGATGGCTTCATACTTCTGTAATAAAAAAGTTATCAAGCCAATGTTCTCGTACTCTTGAATTTGATTATAATTTTTTAAGTCCTTATTATTTCAGTTATCTTTAGAAATTACATGTTTTCACTATAAAAATAAAAAACGCTACATTAAGAAGGCTCTCATGTTGAATTGTAATCCTCAATGTTGTAATGGGGCCTGGTGGGAGGGGACTGGACCAGGGCGACAGATTTCTCATGAATGGTTTAGTACCATTCCTCTTGGTACTGTCCTCATGATAGTGAGTGAGTTCTCATGAGATCTAGTCATTTAAAAGCATGTAGCAACTCCCCTGACTCTTGTGCTCCTGCTCCAGCCATGTGAGATGCCTGCTCCGCTTTTGATTTCTGCCATGATTGTAAGTTTCCTGAGGCCTCCCCAGAAGTTAAGCAGATGCCAGCATCATTCTTCCTGTATAGCCTGAAGAACCATGACCCAATTAAACTCTTTTCTTTATAAATTGCTCAGTCTCAGGTATTTCTTTACTACAATGTAAGAATGGCTTAATACAAAAATATTAGTCAAATTTACCTTATTAGTGGCTGGTGTAGTGCAACCAATGATGCATGAACTGTAACAGACACAACAGAAAGGTGGAAATAATCAAACATAACATTAACATGATGATGAAGGCCTCTATGGGGGCTAAAGTGCAGCTTCAGTGTTCGGCTACTTATTAGTTGCAAGGCATTCAGATCATCTGCCCTGTAAAAAGGAAAAATTAGCATGTAAGTATGAAATATTTAGTAAAGGCCAATATATTATAGAGTAGTTGAAACTATAAAAACCATTTACTTACTTTTTTAAAATTTTGAATTAAAGTAATTTTTAAAGCATCAAATTTGCATTAGAAAGCAGTATGAAACATACCAATTGAGAAAATAATCAGATCCCACCTATTGTTTCCTATCAGTCCATAATATGAACTATTTTTTCACCAATATCCCTATAAAATGAATCCTTTTTGATACTTCACGAGTTAATCTCATCTTAAAGAAAATTTTACCCCATAGAGAATACTGTTATTACGAGACTGCAGTACAACATAGGTCACATGCTATTATAATAAACCCCAAAAGATATTTCAAATTATTTTTACTCTACAAAATTTTATTAAGTGCTGCTCAAAAACAAACAGGCTATTGCTTATTTTAAAAAGTAAAACATATCTTACTGTAGGTATTTAGTATGTCATTAGATTTATACATACTAAAAATGTGAAACAATGCCATGAAAATGACATCCAATTATACTTAAAACAAATTCCATCCATACATTGTAACTATCTATAGGTAATGAACTACCAATTCATTTCAGCTTATTCCACTTAAAGAATTCTGACTTGGTTAAAAAAAAAAAAACCAATAAACCCTTATGAAATTCTTTGTAATGAACAAGTATTACAGAGGAACAGTAGCTACCATATAAAAAAACTTTTTTCTCATGATAGTGAAGAGGACATCTAAAGTAGGCCTTTTAGTAATGTGACTTTTTAGTTACTTATCCCACATGCAGTCTGAATTTATATATCATTTTTGAAAATTATTGCTAAAACTACATTTGAGATGGGGGAAAAAACCTGCATAAATAAAATTGTTAAGTGAACCTCTGATTCTTGTTTTAAATGAACACAAGCAAAATTTGTCCCTAAAACATATGACTGCATGTCCAGGTGTGTGGGCAAGTTGGAGGTAGCCAATCCTAAAACTTCCTCAAGGGTTCTAGAAATGAACTACAACAACTGTCAAGTATGTGTCATCAGTCTTGATAACTCTCAGAATATCAACAAAGTCCTACCTAAAGAAAGCATAACTGATGCCATCAGGAAAGATTAGCCAGTGATAGAGTGGAAAAGAGTTCAATTACATTTAAATGCCTCATGGTAGTGGTATTAACAGTGCAATTTCTAGGAGCCAGGAAAAATTGTTCCATATTTCTTTAACTTGTCTGGTTTTGTTATCTGGAGATCATGGATTTGGCAAGGGCAAAATAGAGCTGGCCTAACCATTTTCATGAAGTTTCCCCAGAAAACACATGCAGTTCAAGACAAGATAGCAATAGGATGAATTTTAAGAAGAAAATGGGTAATCTAATAATAGCAAATAACAGTCATAAGTGCCTAAAGGTTTTTTAATTGTTTGATTAGATACTTACGAATAATCTCCATCTGTGAAGTGTAGATCCAAGGATAACAGAAAATTCATTTCCTCAAGGGTTTCTTCAATCTGAAAAGAAATTACACTATGAGATACTTTTTGAATCTTTATAGAAAGTTAGAAATAACACCTTGAGGCATTACAAAAAATATTTATATAAATTAATATGAAGAGATGTTTACCTTTCTTTCATCCAATAACATTTTTACTTTGAAGATCATAACATCATTTAAAACAACCTCTTCATTTTTGTACAAAATTTGAAATGTTTTACTGCAAATTAGAGAATCATGAACTGAGGCTGGAAAGGCTAAAGTCATACCTAAAACAGATAAGATATGTAATTGACAGGTAAAAAGTAAAATATAAGACAAGCAAATTAATACTTGTACTTTAAAATACTATATGTTTGATTATATTACTACAGTGTCATTATCAATTTATACTGCAGTATTGGAACATTTCTGAAAGTTTACTTATTTCTATGATTAGAAAATAAATAAGTACATTATAACCATTGTAAAATTACTGCATGACATCTTAATCTGAAAGATAAATGAGGAAATATCAAAGTAGAAATTTCAGAGGTTAACAACTGATCTGTATACCACATTTAAGAAAGCAATTTAGTTTTCCATAGCTGAATAGTAAAGAATTTGGTTGGCCTTTGTCCTGGTTGCTAGGAGTTCAGCTCTAAATACTTGGAATGAAGAATTTGGCTGGCCTTTGTCTCCAGTTTCTGAGAAGTAGCCTCTAAATCCTTGGTGGCCCCTAGTTTATGCTAAAGAGATGACTCAGGATGGGGGCTGGCCACATCACTAAGACCAGCCATGTGATTAGAGAGTTGAGCTTTGAGCCAAGTGATGTAACCTCAAAATCCAGAGAGGGGAGAAGAGTTAAAGACTGAGTGACATGGGCAATGATTCAATCAGTCATGCCTACACAAGGAAATATTAATAAAAATTCTGAACATTGAAGTTTGGGTGAGCTTCTCTGTTGGCAATACTCTGCATATCATCACATACTGGATGTTCGAGAGGAGGGAAGTTAATGCGTGCTGGCTTAACGGGGAAAAAACAACGGAAGCTTCACATCTGGGAAGTTCTCAGATCAACCCTATACAGGCTCTGATTTGAATCCTTTTGCTATAATAAAGCTGTAATAATAAGTACAGCACTATGCTGAGTTTGGTGAGTTGTTCTACTGAATTATCAAACATGAGGGAATAATGGGAACCCTCAAATTTGTAGCCACCTCTTCACAACTGTGGGTAGCTTGCAGACCACTAAACTCATGGCTGACATGAGGGGAGTCTTGTGGAGGATTACGTCCTTACCATTTGAAGTTTGGTTTTTATCTCTGGGTCACTGATCTCACTCCAACAGCCTACCTGCTGTTATGATCTTATTACCCTGTGCTGCAGAAATAACAATTGAAACTAGGGACCAAAAAGAAAAGAAAAAAAAAAAAAGAAAAAGAAACTAGAGACCAACGTGGGTTTGGAGCTTAAAATGGGATATAAGACTCCAACTGGAGTAGTGAGGATATCTACATAAGCTCGTGGATGTCAGTCAAAGGCAGGGAGCCTCTGCAGGCCAGGGAGCGCAGGGTTCAAATGCCCACATGAAATTCACATGGGGTGGTGGCCTGATGTCAGAGCCTGTGTGGAGTGAGGAGGGCAGCCGAGAGTAAACTGTCAGAACCTGAGCAGGATGAGGAGGCAATCTAAGTGCAGGGGTGACTTCCAGCGAGGCATTGGGAGCCCAAGCAGGATGAATAGGGTAACCACAAGGGAAGGCACCTCACGCTGGGGGGTTGGAACCTAAGTTAGATGGAGAGGGTGTCTTTACAGAGGAGCAGACTGGTACAGGGTGTGTAGGAACCCGAAAGGCATAAAAAGACTTCCATATGGGGGTGGGAGTGAAGAAGGGAGTAGGCAGAAGTAGCAGCCTGACACACTACTGGAATCCAAGTGAAGTGAGGAAAAGGAGTTCCTGGCACAAGGCCTTACTGAGATCAAGTGGGGTAAGGAGGGGGTCCACATAAGGGAGTGACCTTGCATAAGGTGAAGCCCAACGAGTTCAAGGACACCATCTGTGTGGGAGAAGAAGCAGTGACAGGAGATTGGCAAATATAGGGGACTGATCAAATAAGGAAATATATTAAAAGATAAGGGGAGCCAGTTTTCTTACCTATCGGGGAAAGGATGTACACATATGGAAAGGAGATACAAATATAGAATGAGTCCCATGGTACTGGATTGAAACAGAGTACTGATATGAACTTATGGTTTTCACCATATATTTATATAAAGCCATGTAAATTTGCATATGTATGTGTAAATGTATAGGTGTATACAATGTACTCACTATCTTTGTCCACTCAAATGGTCTGGGAGTAGCACAACCACAAATGTTAGTCTTTAGCACTATTCTCCGCTAAAACGATTCACAGCTTTGCAGAAATGGTTGGTTCCAAAGCTGGGGCACAGACAAATCTGGACCATCTTTTTATACTAGAAAGTAAGGAACTGATTAGAGAATGTGGGGACACAACAAAAGGGCATAGAAGCTAGCTGAAAGAGAATGCCCCTGGCCATATCTGGGACAAAGTGAGCATCAAAATAAATTATGACAGTAATGGATTAACATCCATTGAGTAACCAGAAATCCGTAAGCCCATACTGATAGAAATAAATAAGCGAACGAAAAAATCAGAAGTTTAAGAAACAAGAGACATTAATTGCAAAGTGAAAAAGAGTAACATCATAGTGGAGAAGCTGGAAAGAGAGCACTTTAATTAAGTGATCCAAGTTAACATTATTAGGAATTGGACAAATAGAAACCATGTATCACCTAACAGGATATAACAAGAAGAACAAGCATCACTTCTGAGATATTCCTGTCAAAAACACATAAAATGAATCTAATCATGATGAAATTGTAAACCCATGAAAATTGAAGAACATTCTAAAAAATAATAGGTTTGTAGTCTCCGCAAAAGTGTCAGGGTCATGAAAGTCAAGAAAAGACTGAGGAATTGTTCTAGGATGAAGGAGACTAAAGAGACATAACAATTAATTACAATATATGATTTGGAACTGGATCATTTTGCTATAAAGGACTTTACTGGGACAACTAGCAAAACTTGGATGGGGCTAAGGATAAGACGACAGTAATGTGTCAGTGTTAATTTCTTGATTTTGATGGGTATACTGGGGTTATGCAGAAGAATATTCTTTAGAAAAAAATGATACACTAAAATATTTCAGATGATGGAGCAATCATATTGACAAATTACTCTTACATGGTTCAGGAAAAAAATTCTTTATGCTGTACTTGCAACTTTTCTGTTAAGTTTGAGATGTTTCAGGAAATATATACTTAAAGGGAAACCAACTACACCAGAAACTCAACTTCTGAGTATGTTAAAGAGCTGAGAAGGGAAAGAAATTTTACTCAATAAAAGTAAATTTTGTTTAAAGCACTCAGGTAATGTGAGGTGAGAATCCACTGCCTAAAGAAACAAAGTTTTCTCTATTGCTCTTCCCTGAAGATGCTGCTTCTCTCTCAATACTTCCATAAAACTTCTACCACTGGGTCTGGAGCTTCTTTGTTGCTTACTGATGCTTTCAGACATTCTTTGTCTCTCCTCCCTAAAACCACTTATACCACTGGCTTTGAATGTCCTGTGATCAGACAGTACAGTACTACTCACTATCTTGCTCATTTTTGTACTCTATAAACCCTGGGAAGCCTTCATTTGTTAAAGGCTTTATTTCCTAATTTAAGGTCACTTTTTCAAAAACTAGTCTAGCCATAACTCTTGGTGAACTCAATAGCTATGTAGGTAAACCTTCTAATTTTTGATCTCCTGGGTTCCTTTTTTCCTCTTTTTAAGTGTTCTTGCCCTCTAACCCTCTCAGCTCCTCACTCCTGTGATCATTCCCTAGACTTTTATATTACTAATGACTGCAATCCATCTGTAATCCGAATTTCTTTTTTTAAATTTCCAACTTTTAAGTTCAGGGTACATGTGCAGGATGTGCAGGTTTGTTATACTGGTAAATGTGTGCATGGTGGTTTGCTGCACAGATCATCCCATTCCCCAGGTATCAGGCCCAGCATCCGCTACGTATTCTTCCTGATCCTCTCCCTCCTCCCACCCCCTACCCTCCAAGAGGCCCCAGTGTGTGTTGTTCCCCTGGATGTATTCATATGTTCTCATCATTTAGCTCCCACTCATAAGAGAGAACATGTGTAATGTCTGTTGTAATGTGAATTTCAATCAACCTCTCCTCCCATACTTCCACCTGTCTTTCTAGTTCATACCCTCTAAGACCACAAGTTCAATAATCCTTTGACTACATTTAGGATAGATTCCATGAACCATACTCCATTTCATTATCCCATTTCTCTTAATTCCTTTTTTCCTTACCCATCTTAAATCCTGTGATCCATCATTATAATACTCTTGCATATAAACTATTAAGGATATATGCTACTCTTGCTTTGTCATATTGACCTGGATAAATCCCAACTCCAGCTCTCTGCCCAATCCATACTTGTACCCACAAACTGAATGTGCCTGGAGAAAAATACACAGCTATCTTGACTGGCTATACTTCAAATTTATGACTATTAATTTCAAGTGGGTCTTTACTGCTGCCTAGCAATCACACTGTATCCAAATCCATTTTATCCCCATATTCTTAGATGACTATTTCATAAATTATTTTCTCTCCTCAAACCTAGCCTTCAGTCTCACTGATAAATTTGGTTCTTATTTCATGAGAAAATAAAAATAATCAGAAGTTCTATAAGCTCTACTACTGGATCTACCTGCAGATGCACCTAGACAAACTCCCTATTTCTCTGCTCCCCTTTCTGGCAAAACTCAAACCTTTGCTATTTAGTGTGTCTGATTCATCTCCTATTCTCTCTTCAGCTCATTGTGTGATAACCAGCCTCTAAAATGGCCTCCAACGATTCTCTTTCTGATATTCACACTATTGCACAATCTCCTACAAAGGACCAGGGTTGATCTATGTGATAGAAGTGATAGGAGGGGCTGGGCACGGTGGCTCACGCCTGTAATCCCAACACTTTGGGAGGCCGAGGCAGGTAGATCACTTGAGGTCAGGAGTTTGAGACCAGCGTGGCCAATATGGCGAAATCCTGTCTCTAGTAAAAATACAAAATTTAGCTGGGTGTGGTAGCAGCCACCTGTAATCCCAGCTACTTGGGAGGCTGAGGCAGGAAAATTGCTTGAACCTGGGAGGCAGAGGTTGCAGAGTGAGTTGAGGTTGTGCCACTGCACTCCAGCTTGGGCAACAGAGTGAGACTCCATCTCCAAAAAAAAGCATAGTAGGATTTGTGTGAATATAGCAGAAGTAATTGACTATAACCTAATGAGAGATCCTGGGTCAGAGGCATGCAGCTAAATTTCTGACACACAGAAACTGTGAGATAATGTTTGTTGTTTTAAACTAAGTTGTGGGATAAATTTTTACACAGCAATAATTAATTCATACTCCAATCAGACTTTAGCCCATATAACTCTTTTTATCAAGACCACTAATGATTTCTGCTTTGCTAAATCCAAAGGTCAACTCTCAAACCTCATCTTACTTGACTTACAATCAGTATCTAACATAGATACTATGATCCATCCTATACTATGCATTCTCTCATTCTTGTTCTTTTGTTTTTTCTCTACTTTTTTTTTTTTTTTTTTTTTTTTTGAGACAGAGTCTTACTTTGTGCCCAGGCTGTAGTGCAGTGGCACTTATCTTGGCTCATTGCAGTCTCAACCTCCAGGGCTCAAGCGATCCTCTCACCTCAGCCAGGCTAAATTTATTTTTTATTTTTTGTAGAGATGAGGTCTCATTATATTGCCCATTCTCTCGTTCTTGATACACTTCCTAAATGTACCTTTCTGGACATCACACATTTCTAGTTCTACTCCTACCTCATGGGCCACCCCTTTTTTGTCTCTTTTTTTTTTTGCGGGGGGGGGGTGCTGTTTTTTTCTCATCAAGAAACAGCCCAGTGCAGTGGTTAGGAACATAGATTTTGAGCCAGACTGGCTAGGTTTTAGTCTTGATTCTGCCACTTACTAGATCTGTGATCTTTATTCATTCTTCTTTTCCATGCCTCACAACCAATTCTTCAGCAAACCCATCGGTTCTACCAACAATACTAAAAATGATCAGACGGAAAAAAGAAGGCTGCCTTTAGGAATGCTCTAAAGGAATTCTCATGTCAGATAAGAAGTTGTATACAAAATCAGTAATTCTAAATTGCTGTGGAATGACTTCAGTGAAAGTTGCCTATATCCTCAACTGACATCAATATTTTAAGCTTTAAAAAAGAAATACCAGTGACTTACCGATAATAAACTTCATCTTAATTTTATTCTCAAGCCAGAAGCAACAGGCAACAGATGTGCAACTTCCTAGTAATTCATTCACTCATCCAATCAACAAATATTTAGTGAATACTTATTATGTATCAGGTATTCTCTAGGTGTTCAGGATACACAGTAAAATGAAAGAGATAAAAATCTCCGACCTCATAGAGCTTATATCCTAACAAAGTGGTGTGATAGAGAATAAATATAGTAAGTAAATGATATAATACATTTGAAAGTTATAAGTAGTAAGTGCTACGGAGAAAAATAAAGAAAGGAAAGAGGGATGAAAAAGATAGCAATTTTAAACAGAAAAGCCAGGCAATGCTTTCTTGAGAAGGGAACCTATCAGCACAGAACAAAACTGATTCCTGTGTTCTTTCCCCTACTACATGCCTCTAGGTCGCTGTCGCCTCCTTCACCCTAGCAGAAGTCTGGAATTTTATTCTCTGAAGAGAATCAAAGTCCTCCGACCTAAAAATCACCTGGCAAAACCTAGAGCACATGAACATATGAGCATAGGCATATTGAATACTAAGTGCAGAGATTCCAAAATTGTTCTCTACTGGGCTCCTAGAAGGCTGTCAGCTAGACTCTTACTCTCTAGGAAGGAGACAGACAAGAGTCTTCTATGGCATTTCAAGAACTGTAAAATCTGAGATTTTTACCAAACTTGCAACCTAACAAGCTAGCCTGCCACACTTTCATAGATGATGGCAGAAGGCACAAGACTCTTGGGTCAAAGACAAAAGGTTTGATTATGCACAGCATAGCAAGCAGCATGAGCTTCTTGTTCATATTAGTTTCCCTTGTATTCACTCCCTCAAGTCCCATGAGAGTGACATGGAGGCCGGCCAAGTGGATACTACGCATACAGTGGGTTTTTGGTCACAATTGAGGAACCCTAAGCTTTGGAAACCTCTATCTTTAAAAAGGGTAGCTATAAAAAAACCTATCTAACTTTTGCACTGTCCATTATACTGGAAAGTAAATAAATATACTGTATGTTCTAGACAGAGACACTGTCTATAACTTCCAAAGCTGTTCATTGCACACGTATCCTTAAAAAGATAGTCTGTAAACAGAAGGTTTTCAGTGTCTCTGCTCATAAAATGTTTCTCTCTGCTCAGAAACATGAGAAATGATGGAGAAGAATTTTCAATGATATATACAGTATAATCTTAGATTCTTCACAGTTCTTGACATGGAGAATCTGCTGAATCCAGTGAAAAATAACTATAAATACTGACTTCAAAGATTCCTTAGACAAATGGCTCACCATCACCCTAAAATGAAACTCAGACAAGTCCCCTGTATGCTCTCAGAATTTCCCATCAGCCTTCCTTTCAGTCATGTTTAGACAACTGAGGCCTATCGAATATCAGAAGGAAACTTTTAACATGTAAGTTAGAAACTAAAACAAAGAGGAAAAAAAGTAAGTTATACAAAAAAATTTTTAAAAAAGAATATTGTTTTTAGAGAAGATATTACATTCATGAAACAGGAAAACACTGCGATAGCAAAGGGACACTCAGAGAAAAGAGTACTTGGATTTTAAAATGAAGAGAGAAGCGATGAGACAGAGGGAAGGAGAGAAGAAAAGGAGAAAAGAAGGAGAAAGGGAGTGGGAGAGAGAATAAGAGAGGGCAAATGACAGAAAGCACAAAAGCAAATAACTCAAAAAAGGGTTACAAATAAAGATGAAGAAATATCATAGTAGAGCAAGAAGAGAATGGGAAAAAAGAGAAGAAAAAACTAAAATTTAAGAAAGCCAGTAAAGATGATCCACCTTGTAAACAAAAGAACTTCCAAAAAGAAAGAACAAAGAAAACAGATGGGAGATAATTATTAACAAATTAAGAAATTTCTCAGAACTGAAGTACTCAAAGACCCAAGGTACATCATTATGTGCCATCAGAATCCCAGTTACCAAGAGGATGTTCTACCAGATTCTTGAAAGGGGAAAAAGGTCACAGAGAAGATTAAAAATCAGTCATTTATTTTTTACGGAGAAAATAATAAGATTAGTAATCAGAATGGCTTTGGAACTCTCCACAGCAATGCTGCAAACCAAAAAATAATGGAGTAATATTTTCAAAATTCCAAAGAAAAAAGATTTCCAACCTAGAATTCTATACTTAGCTAAACTTCCAAACAACTGTTAAATGTAGAATGAAAAGATTTTTAGATGCTGAAGGCTTCAAAATATTTATTTCCCATGCCACTTTTCTCACCAAGTTAACTATTTATAGGCTCTACGAAACTGAGAGAATAAACCAAGAAAGAGAAAAAATAGATGTTAGGAAATAAGAGATTCAACATAGAGGAGATGCAAAGGGAATGCCTAGGAAGATGGTGAAGGAAGATCCCAACAGATCCTGTTCCTTACGTATACAGTGACCAATGTAGTTTGGATTCGTGTGCCATCAACGATAGATATGTTAACATCCCTGCTGCTAGGGTACCAACTTTTAACCTGAGGACAGATCAAAAGCTTGGCTAGATTCTTTTCAGTGCTTGGCTTATTTGAAGGTGTACCAATGAAGTTTCTTGCCTAGATCATCTGATGATACTATTTTCACTTCACTGAAGTTTTCTGCTTTGGCTTGCTCCTGAGAGTTGGAGGAAGGCAATGTTAAGTTTAGATGCAAATCAATCTGTTCCATATGTTAGATAGCCAATATTTTATCACATTACAATCTTGCCAGAAGCCCTGAAAGTGGTAAACTCTCAGTTTTGCACAATTCACTCTTGACCTTGCCCATTAACATCTCCAAAGGGAGTCTGAAAACCTTTCAGGTATAAAGAAGCATACCATAACCCAGAGACTCTGTTCAATTTTTCTTTTGGGAGACTTCTTTTAATAATAGCAGTATTTATGCTATCTTACACAGCTGGGTTTGTGCTTACCACTCAATTTTTTTCAGGCTCAACCAGATATTTCCTTGGAATACACTCATTCTGATAAAATACATTCATAATGATAGTACTATAAAGAAAGCAAAAGAATAATTAACACAAACGTCAAGAGGGGGATACAGGAGGATTTTACAGTACTAGTGATGTTCTATTTCTTAAATGAAACGTTGGGTAGCTGGGTGTTCCTTTATTATTTAATAAAATAATGTGTTACATAATCTTCAAATAATGTGCAATACATTTCATAATACAAAGTTACACATTCATTATATAGCTGCTTTGTGCCATGGATTGTTCTCAGCTAAGTGGACTGAACAAAAAAACCAACCATTTTCCCTGACCTCACCTAATTCTGTAAATTACATCTACACTAAGTGTTACAGAAGACAGAGTGCTATGACATCTTACAATATGAGGGTGAACTTAGGCTGTGAAACCAGGAAAGGCTTTGGTGACAACATAGCATTTGAATTGAAACACCATGAAAAAGAATTAGTCAAACGAAGCTATAAAGAGCCTTTCAGGAAGAAGAAATAGAGATTTCTTGAAGGCAAGGACCTTGTCTCATTTACTTCTTATTTCATATTAGTATTATGAACACGGTCAGCCCTTATGGATGTGGAGAAACTGAAACTCTTGTGTACTGTTGGTGAAAATGTGAAACAGTATAGCTGTTGTGGAAAATACTATGGGGATTCCTCAAGAAATTAAAAATAGAGCTATTGGCGTCAGCCCTTATGGATGTGGAGAAACTGAAACTCTTGTGTACTGTTGGTGAAAATGTGAAACAGTATAGCTGCTGTGGAAAATACTATGGGGATTCCTCAAGAAATTAAAAATAGAGCTATTGGCCACACACAGTGTGTGGCTCACACCTGTTATCCTAGCACTTTAGGAGGCCGAGGAAGGAGGAACAGTTGAGTCCAGGAGTTCAAGACCAGCCTGGGCAACCAAGTTAGGCTCCACATGTACAAAACATAAATTTTACAAATTTGCTGGGCATGGTGGTGTCCAGCTGTAGTGTCCCAGTGACTCACAGGGCTGAGGCAGGAGGACTACTTAAGCCCAAGAGGTCAAGGGCAGTGAGCCAGGATCACACCCCTGCCCTCCAGCCTGGGTGACAGAACAAGACCCTGTCTCAAAAAATAAAAATAAAAATAGAACTACTATATAATCCAGCATTTCACTTCTAGGTATTTATCCAGAAGAACTGATAAAAGAGGGTCAAAGAGATATTTGCACACTCATGTTCATTGAAACATTATTCACAATAGTCAAGAGGTAGAAACAACCCAAATGTCTATCTACAAATTAATGGATAAAGAAAATGTGGTATGTACATATTAGAGAATATTATTCAGCCTTAGAAAAGAAAATCCTGTCATAGCTACAACATGGAAAAACCTTAAGGACATTATGCTAAGTGAAATAAGCCAGTCACAGAAAAGCAAATACTGCATGACTCCACTTATATAAGGTATCTAAAGCAGTCAAACTCATAGAAGCAGAAAGCAGAATGTGTTGACAGGGGGTAGGAAAATGGGGAGTTGCTGTTCAATGGTATAGAATTTCAGTTATTCAAGATAACAAAATTTTAGGCCAGGCATGGTGGCTCATGCCTGTAATCCCAGCACTTTGGGAGGCCGAGGTGGGTGGATCACTTGAGGTCAGGAGTTTGTGATCAGCCTAGCCAACATGGCGAAACCCCATCTCTACTAAAAAAAAAAAAAAAAAAATTGGCCAGGCGTGTTGGTGCATGCCTATAATCCCAGCTACTCGGGAGGCTGAGGTGGGAGAATCACTTGAACCAGGAAGACGGAGGTTGCAGTGAGCCGAGATCACACCACTGCACTCCAGACTGGTTGACAAAGTGAGACTCTGTCTCAAAAACAAAACAAAAAAAATTAAATAAATAAGTAAATAATTGAAATATTGTTCTGTTATTCCTTTTTACACTTTAATGTTATCAAACTAAAGGCCCTGGGAAACAAGAAGACCTAAATGTGTATGCTAAGTTTACTGTCTTGAATCTGAAACTTTGTTTTCTAATATTTGCTATTTGCTAGATGATAACAACTCCATTAAGTTAGAAACCACATTAATCTTTTCCACTACTTTAATTTAGGACTCAGCACTTTAATTTAGGTCTTACACATAACAGGCAATCATAAACTATTTATTTAATAAATGAATTTTTGTCTAACTTCTTAATATCCTATTTCCTTGTTCAAATGACTTGATTTTTATTTTGCCTATCAGTTATCTGCTAACACAAACATTCAGATCTATAGTTTTAAAGACTTGAGATAATCAGAGGCCTCTAAACGCTTATACTCAATCATGATAGTTTACATTTTATTTCTATCACTATCTGTATTTCCATTTCCTTTGGTTAAACAGTTAGCACTGGTATCTTTCATTTACTTTGTGAACAAGTGAATATTCATTCAAACATAATTTATTAAGTCTCTCAAGTACTGGGAACTAAGAGACATGAACATAAGTAAGAACTCTGCCCATCTTCAGAGTTCCCAGTCTAGTTTGGATAGAAACATTCAAATAAATAATTGCAGTACAATGTGATAATCTCTTAACCGCCTATTTCAGCAGGCCAAAGCAAATGGCAATGTAACACTATCTCTTAAATCAGGTAAAAAGACAATTAAAGGGCAATGATAGAAGCTGTTGAATCTGAGGAAAGCAAAATGGAGGCTTGCCAAATGACTTCCATTTTGTAATCTATGCAGTTTAATTGAAGGACCTAACTTTACAGTGAGTTTTCCATTCATGGCTGTTGAGATTATTCAATTACTGATAACAGTAAAGAATAAGTGACATAATATGAATTGTCTCTAGCTATATGTTTAACTTTTCCTCATTTTTTTAAAAAAAGCACTGTTCTTTAATGGTGATTGATGTTTGTTTTAGTGGAATCCCATTTCTGAGAAAAAATTAACAATATAAGCTAAAAGAGGTACGTAGAAAGTGCTATGGGCCAGGAGTGGTGGCTCATACCTGTAATCCCAGCACTTTGGGAAGCAGAGGTGAGAAGACTGCTTGAGGCCAAGAGTTCGAGACCAGCCTGGGCAACATAGTAAGACTCCCATCTCTACAATTTTTTTTTCTTTAATTAGCCCAGTGTGGTGGCATGCACCTGCAGTCCCAGCTACTTTGGGAGGCTGATGTGGGATTATCACTTGAGCACAGGCGTTCACGGCTATAGTGAGCTATGACCACACCACTGCGCTGTCATGATCACTTAAGTAGAAAACGGAGCTTTATATATACTGTTTGAAGCTACAGAGACTGGTCAGAAACACATAGGAAAATAACAGTATCTCTTAAAAGGTTGAGGGAGAGGGAACGAGGAAATAGTGTAAATAAGATAAAGTCTTTTTATCGTAACAGGAAGTCCATAGACAATGTCTATATGGAGGTAACCACACGGACCAGAGACAGGGGTAAAAGTTGTTACATCTAGAAAACAAGCTATCATTTTTACTACAAGTCTTTCTGGACTAATTTATCTTTGTTGTTGTTGAGACGGGAGGCTCACACTGTCGCCCAGACTGGAGTGTAGTGGTGCGATCTCAGCGCACTGCAACCTCGCCTCCCAAGTTCAAGTGATTCTCCTGCCTCTGCCTCCCGAGTAGCTGGGATTACAGGCACCCGCCACCATGCCCAGCTAACTTTTTTTGTATTTTTAGTAGAGACGGGGTTTCACTATGTTAGTCAGGCTGGTCTTGAACTCTTGACCTCGTGATCCACCTGCCTCAGCCTCCCAAAGTGCGTGAGGCACCGTGCCTGGTGGCTAATTGATCTTTTAACCATATGCTGTATTATTTTGATAAAAAATTTTTTTCCAGAAAAAAAGATGATAAATATTAAAAAGCACACTGAACAAAATACATTTAATCTTAATACTATGGTTACTAGGGTAAGTCATTATTTAAACTTTTTATGAAAACTGTGTAACATTTCAAACTGGAGCCAGATTCCTAAAAGCAGCAATGACTTCTCTGTTGTAAAAGTCTATGAACGCTTTTCTTACTAATCAATTTTCAACAGTTCTATGAATACTTATTGTCTTTCATGACTGATGTTATTGCAGATGACAGCTATTTCCTGACTCAAACCTCTCACTGTCAGCATAATCTTGTACTGGAAATAATTTAAATGTATTGCAATAAGCTGTATAATACCATCTAATTCCCATCCCATTCAACCTGCTCCACTGTAACTCACCGACAGAAATTCATTATTTTAAACTATTTTTCCTAAAAGTTTTCTCAAAATATACAGAAGGTATATGAATTATGGTAAAATTCAGCATTGGAAGGAAAAGGTATTAAGATGAAAGTACAAATCAAAGTTAAAAGAAAAATAGAGCAGGTAATAAAAAGCATAGAGAAAATCTAAGCCCTTAAAAGAAAAAATGAATTTTTAAGGAACAGAGGTAAAAAATTAATACAAAGGATAAAAGAAAACTATCCTATATAAAGCTATTTATGTTCAAGGATAAGGCTAGAAATCAATAATATGTATGTATTAAAAGTTAGTTAAATACATGGGAGGAATTTCTTGAGGCAGAAAAGGATACCTTTCCCTAATAATTTACTAACAGTAAAAAGATATACACTGTAAGAGCTCTTTAGTACTACTGTAAAATGAAATTTCGAGAGAAGAAGGGTATAGAAGGCAAAAACAATATCTCAAATATTGTAATAAGTTGGCTGTCTTCTTTGTCCTGTTTTTTTTCAGATTGCTGGGGAGGAAATGCATCTAGACAGAAGAACATTATTTTGGTTCAAGCTAACACTTGTGAGACTCATGTCATAAGTCACCACATCCTATCAACCACTATTCTCTATAATATTCATATTAATTTAACATTTAACAAGATAGAGGCTATTCTGGGGTACACTGGCAGGAAATACTTGATACTTTACCAGATTTACCTTACCATAGGTGACCACAGGATGAAACAAGATTCAAAAGCTATGGAAAACGACCTACACATAAAAGGTAATCATGTTGGGAATAGTGTCAGGCAGGGGAAAAATAGCACGTCTCACAATTTGTTCAGAGTCACTTTATTGGAAAGGCTCTGCACATATCTTTGCATACCACAAACAAGAAAAACAAGTTATCATAAATTAGAGAATTAAAAATAAAACATGTTTATATAATATTTGAAATATGAAATATCTTGAGAAGTCATATTTGTTAGTACATTTCAGACACGACAGGCAAAAGTTCGCGATTTTGAAAGAGAATGAGAAAAAAGAGTGAAAGAAATTTTATGTATTTCTTTCTTCTTCTATCCAAAATCTGGTTCTTGTGCTTTCTATTTTGGCTGCTATCTTTTAAAGTATGTAATATTCTAAAAATTTCTGGTATAATGCTATTAAGAAATACACAGAGATAATGTTTTCACATATGTGAGATTTTCACATATTATATAATATGGAAGCTTATCATTTTCAAACACAGGCTTCCCTTTTATAGACTGGTGTCTGCCACAAACTACTTATTTTTAAAGATATTTCCTTTAAATATACTAGTAAACTATCAGATCACTACATTTCATACTCTTTTATATGCAACTGAGTATCAGAAGCTAGAAACTTAATTGGCAGCAGCAATGATTAAATCTAGTCATAACTAAGGAAAAAAAAAGTAAGTACTCAGGAAAAGGCTAAGAGAAGGTACTTTATCTGGGCATTTCTGACACAATTTGTCGTAATGTCAAAATAACATTACTTCGTGAATAACATTAATTATACGTAATATTTCTGCCATACAAATGATCTACAGATTGAATTATAACTTGTTAATTTTTATAAAAGATAAATTCTTTCCAACCAGTATTTAGTTGATGAAGAAGAGTGATTATGGAACTTGGTTCAAATAGGGTTGTCCATAAAATAAATTCATTTTTATCTTTTCTAGAATATTTTTTTCTCTCAAAAGACAAAGAAGGGACTAAGTAGCTATAAAATGTCCACTTTTCTGGTGAGTAAATAAAGGTAAAACTGACAACATTGAACAAACATACTCATTTGGAAAATAAAATGTCAAATGGAAGACATTTCTTGTATAAGATGAGGCTAAATACAAATATCACAATATTCTCTTGTTAATGCACAGATCAGGTGTAACCTAATAAAGGCTGAATGGTTACATGCCCTGAAACTATGTATGGAAAGAATCTTGACTGAATCTGTAGCACCACCCTGTCACTATCAAACATAATAATAAATGAACATTCACTGGATCTGAAAGCTCAGTTGTTGCTGTAAATAGTCACTGACAGACCAAAAACGTCTCAGTCATGTACTTAGCTCATAAATTACTAAAGGCAAAACACTCAAATAGCCTTGGAAAAACATCTACAAGATGTGACATGCTATGAAAATATAGAAAGGACATTTCCTTGTTGCCATAAAGTACATCTGTGTCCTTTAAAACATAGCATCCACTCTGAGTTATCAGGATATAAACTGTTCTCAAGGGTCAGAAGTTGTTGAATGACACACCTGACTTTAGATCACTGCAATGAATAGACTCTGAGGTTCCTGCCCAGAGTCATAATTCTAAACTATTGTTAACCAAGATAATGCCACTACCACACCTGAAAAGGGTGCTCCTGACTGAACTGTAATACAAGTAGCAGCAAGCATGGTTACTCGAGGGCCACTGGACTAGGAAGAGTAATCAGGGGTTACTGTTAAATCTTTTGACAATTTACTTCTGATGCCCTTCCTTATCTTCAACTCACAAGTCAATAAGCAGAGGTAGAGAAATGTTTCCATAAAGTTAGGGCAAGGTAACTTATTACTAAAAGAGGAAGTTACTTGAGGAATAAGTTAACATTATGAAGAAAATAGTCTTTAATGAAACACATTAACCAAATCAAATATTATGACACTTAATTCTATCCTTTACACCAACCTAAAAATCTAACCGGTAAGATTTTATTTTCAAATGATACTTTTGTCCACCAGTCATTATTCTGACATTCAAAATCTT
Source organism: Macaca mulatta (assembly GCF_049350105.2). NCBI lineage: Eukaryota > Metazoa > Chordata > Mammalia > Primates > Cercopithecidae > Macaca > Macaca mulatta. Next base: position 115,114,562 of record NC_133409.1, read on the forward strand.
TCTCGGAATGTAATCTGTAATAACCAAGCACGGTTAAAATTTCCAGTCCTCTGAGGTAATTATTTGGAATCTGCGAAAAACAAAGTAGAAACAATGCTCTGTATGATATAGAGAAATGCTAAATGATTAATGGCTAAATCAATGATTTAAAATGTTTTATTTGTAAATGTAAAGAATTTCTAAATCTATTCGTTCAGAAAAGGAATAAGGAAAAAATGGCAAAATCTGCCTAACATAACAAGGAGATAGTTGGGTTTGACACAAGTAAGACTATATAGTAACTGAAATTTAGAATTCAGCAAATGTTTTCTTCTAGCACACTTCCTTTTGGCCTCTGAATCAATCATTTGCTGAGAATTTACAATTTATCTGGTTTTGTCTGTTTTCTACCATTTCCCCATTTCTCTTTCCAGAATTATCTTTTTTCTCCATTGATTAGATTTTTCTGGGTTAAACTGACTAATTTCACATCCAAACATTTAAAAAGTAATGTTACCTCATTAATTCCATATTAAAATGAAACAAAATACAAAAATCTTAACTTCAGTACAAATTATGAACTCAATCTCAAAAAATCTCTCAGGTTCTCATACAAGGACAAGTTTAGTGGTCAAGAATTAATATTCAGGCCAGGTGTGGTGGCTCATGTCTATAATCCCAGCACTTTGGGAGACCAAGGTGGGTGGACCACAACATCAAGAGATCATGACTACCCTGACCAACATGGTGAAATCCCATCTCTAATAAAAATACAAAAATTAACTGGGTGTGCTGGTGCACGCCTGTAGTCTCAGCTACTCAGGAGGCTGAAGCAGGAGAATTGCTCGAACCCAGGAGGTGGAGGTTGCAGTGAGCCGATATCACGCCACTGCACTCCAGCCTGGGCGACAGGGCAAGACTCCGTCTCAAAACAAAATGAATTAATACTCACAGGTTTGACATTATTTCTCTCGAAACTTTATAATAAGGAACAAACATTTTTAAAATGTATACTTAAAAGTGGTTAGCCTATTTAACCTTGTGGAATATATGTCAAGTATCTTGCCATCTTGAAAGATATCTCACAAACTAAAGTCTGAGGATTTTCTCAACTGGCAACGTCAAGAGATAAAACTGAGCTAGAAATCTAGTCTACTACATTCAAGGATGTTCAAAAGAGTACACCAAATCTGTCATGTCATGTCAGCTTGTTTTGTTACCTCTATGTTTTGTGAAAGTAGAGTTACAAAAGAAGACCTATTATGGCAGTAATATATACATTAACACGTATGCCAAGCTAAGAATAAATTCTTTTTCATTTTAAGATGAATGAATATACAAAATATATGTATATACACATATACATGTATATATATGTATGCGTGTGTGTGTGTGTATTTGTCATAAGCAACAGACCTCTGTGAGAATTTTAATAAGTCTTCAGGAAGATAAACTCTACACTATGTATAATTCACTAAAATTTAACATTAGTCTCAGGATACAAAATCAATGTATAAAAATCACAAGCATTCCTATACACTAAGAACAGACAGAGAGCCAAATCATGAGTGAACTCCCATTCACAATTACTACAAAGAGAACAAAATACCTAGGAATCCAACTTACAAGGGATGTGAAGGACCTCTTCAAGGAGAACTAGAAACCACTTCTCAACGAAATAATAGAGGACACAAACAAATGGAAGAACATTCCATGCTTATGGAGAGGAAGAATCAATATTGTGAAAATGGTCATACTGCCCAAGGTAATTTATAGATTCAATGCCATCCCCATCAAGCTACCAATGACTTTCTTCACAGAATTGGAAAAAACTACTTTAAAGTTCATATGGAACCAAAAAAGAGCCCACATTGCCAAGACAATCCTAAACAAAAAGAACAAAGCTGGAGGCATCACACTACCTGACTTCAAACTATACTACAAGGCTACAGTAACCAAAACGGCATGGTACTGGTACCAAAACAGATTCATAGACCAATGGAACAGAACAGAGGCCTCGGAAGTAACACCACACATCTACAACCATCTGATCTTTGACAAACCTGACAAAAAGAAGAAATGGGGAAAGGATTCCCTATTTAATAAATAGTGCTGGGAAAACTGGCTAGCCATAAGTAGAAAGCTGAAACTGGTTCCCTTCCTTACACCTTACACAAAAATTAACTCAAGATGGATTAAAGACTTAAATGTTAGACCTAAAACCATAAAAACCCTAGAAGAAAACCTAGGCAATACCATTCAGGACACAGGCATAGGCAAGGACTTCATGACTAAAACACTAAAAGCAATGGCAACAAAAGCCAAAATTGACAAATGAGATCTAATTAAACTAAAGAACTTCTGCACAGCCAAAGAAACTACCATCAGAATGAACAGGCAACCTACAGAATGGGAGAAAATTCTTGCATATACCCCTCTGACAAATGGCTAATATCCAGAATCTACAAAGAACTTAAACAAATTTACAAGAAAAAAGGAAACAACCCCATCAAAAATTGGGCTAAGGATATGAACAGACACTTCTCAAAAGAAGACAATTATGCAGCCAACAGACACATGAAAAAATGCTCATCATCACTCGCCATCAGAGAAATGCAAATCAAAACCACAATGAGATCCCACCTCACACCAGTTAGAATGGCAATCATTAAAAAGTCAGGAAACAACAGGTGCTGGAGAGGATGTGGAGAAATAGGAACATTTTTACACTGTTGGTGGGAGTGTAAATTAGTTCAACCATTGTGGAAGACAGTGTGGCGATTCCTCAAGGATCTAGAACTAGAAATACCATTTGACCCAGCCATTCCATTACTGGGTATATACCCAAAAGATTATAAATCATGCTACTATAAAGACACATGAACATGTATATTTATTGTGGCACTATTCACGATAGCAAAGACTTGGAAAAAACCCAAATGTCCCTCAATGACAGACAGGATTAAGTAAATGTGGCACATATACACCATGGAATACTATGCAGCCATAAAAATGGATGAGTCCATGTTCTTTGTAGGGACATGGATGAAGCTGGAAACCATCATTCTGAGCAAACTATTGCAAGGACAGAAAACCAAACACCGCATGTTCTCACTCATAGGTGGGAACTGAACAATGAGAACACTTGGACACAGGAAGGGGAACATCACACAGTGGGGCCTGTTGTGGGGTCGGGGGATGGGGGAAGGATAGCATTAGGAGAAATACCTAACGTAAATGATGAATTAATGGGTGCAGCAAACCAACATGGCACATGTATACATATGTAAACAAAACTGCACATTGTGCACATGTATCCTAGAACTTAAAGTATAATAATAAAAAATAAAAAATTTAACATTAACCAACATTTTAGTATCCACAGTATGATAAAAGACAATCCTTAACACTTCAAATACCTAACAAATTTTTTAAAATTTCAAAATGGACTGAATTACGCTCAGCATAGCTCTAGTGTCAGGTGTATTTTATTATTTTTATGATGCTTTAAAAATTAGTAATTTCATATTAGGCTTACATAATAACTCTTTAGAATGTTTCATTAACTGGTTCATTTTCTAACTACATGTAATGACACAGCATATATTGTATTGGGAAAGCTGTTTTAACTTAACCCCTTTAATGCTGGTGTCTCTCCTTAGAATATGAGTAACTAACACAGCTGCTGTAACATGTCTATTTCATACCTTCCTACATTGCCTTTTGGCTCTGTTTCATAATTAGAGAACCTAATCCAGAAAAAAAAACTGGTTTAAAAAATGTCCTCAAAATGCATACCATAAAACTTTATCATAAAACACCTTTATAATCATAAGTCAAATTACATGTTCCCATTTACTGTGTATCTTTGTACATTGCCTCTTATATGATATAATGGATACCAATCCTACGTTTGTTTTCATGAAACTTTAATATACATTCTTTGATGTGCTCATTGTAAGAAATCTAAGAAGGAGATAGAGTATCTATAATGAAGTCCGTTTTACTGAGGCCCCAAACATATTTCTTATAATGGTTATAATAATGATGTTATTTGGTATCTTATATCTGTAATGAGAAAAAAATTTATGAAAAGTTATTGGCCATTATAATGTTGTTTCAGATTACTTTTTAAATTTGAACATATTCCTTGGCTTACCTGTTGCATGTAACAAACTAGCTTCTACTCTGTGGGGAATTCTTGATGGAATTTTCATAGAAGCACGAATCTGGTAAAAACTAAAGCAAAATAAACAAGGAAGTTATTTCAAAACATATTTAAAAATATGGAATGCCCCAACTTCCACATTTGTATCTGTATTAAAATAATAAAGTTGACCTAATTATATCAGTCTCCCATAACATACTATTGTTGGAAAAAAAAAAATCAGGCTTACATATCAAATGTAAGCATGGCATAAAACCAAAAGAGAAACCCAGTATATATAAAGATAAATGAAAGAAACAGATACAATACATACAATATTTTTTATTTTATATGTGATAGCAACCTGTGGAATTAGAAAAGCATCTAAGAGCTTCATTGTTTCACTTGGCTTTAAAGGGGCATGATAAAACTCCATAAAGTTAGATGACTTGTTAAGATTAAGATGAGGACTGCTTGAAAACATGAGAAAACTGAGAAAAAAATCGAAGTGGAATCAGCGGGAACCTTGAAACCAGGGGAGAGCAAAGTTTTCTAGGAACTCTTCAACTTTCCATTTTGAAGGTTTTGACTAAAGATCAAGCAAAATATTGCTATTTTAAAATATAAAGGTATACGATATAAAAGCAAATTAATACTAAACAGTGGTAGACGCTTCATTTTAAACTTCCTCAGCACAGAGACCATGTCTTATTCATAGCGTACATTCACAATCCTTGGTTTACACACATTTAAGTGTTCAGTATGTGTTTGCTAAAATTTGGAGACATTTAAATAAAACTCTGCATTTATCTGACATCATTTTTCACAGAAATAGAAAACACAATACTAAAATTTGTATGAGACCACAAAATACTCTGAATAGTCAAAGCAATCTTGAGCAAAAAGAACAAAGTGGTCAGACGTGGTGGCTTATACCTGTAATTCCAACACTGTGGGAGGCCAAGGCAGGTGGATCACTTGAGGTCAGGAGTTCAAGACTTGCCTGGCCAACATGGCAAAACTCCATCTCTAACAAAAAGACAAAAAATTAGCCAGGCGTGGTGGCATGTGCCTGTGGTCCCAGCTACTAGGGAGGTTGAGTCATGAGAATTGCTTGAATCCAGGAGGCAGAGTTTGCAGTGAGCTGAGATCACACCACTGCACTCCAGCCTGAAAGACAGAGTGAGATTCTGACAAAAAAAAAAAAGGTCACACTCCCTGAGTTCAAAATATCTTTCCAAGCAATTGTAATCAAAACAGCATGGTACTGGCATAAAAACAAACACATCAACCAATGCAACAGGACAGAATTCCAGAAATAAACCCACACATTTACGGTCAGTTGGTTTTTGACAAAGGTGCCAAGAACACACAATGAAGAAAGGACAGTTTCTTCAATAAATGGTGTGGGGTAAACTGGATATCCTCAGGCAGAAGAGTGAAATTAGATCCTTATCTCATACCATATAAAAAATCAACTCAAATGGATTAAAGACTTATACATAAGACCTGAAACTGCAAAACTATTAGAAGAAAACACAAGGGGAAAGCTCTATTACATTGTTCTGAGCTATGATTTCTTGGATATAACCCCAAAAGCCCAGGCAACAAAAGCAAACATAGACAAATAAGATTACGCCAAATTAAAAAGCTTCTGCAGAGCAAAAGAAACAATTAACAGACTGAAGAAACAACCCACAGATTGGGAAAAAAAATATTTGCAAACCAAAAAATATTTGCAAACTATACATCTGATAAGGAACTAATATCCAAAATATATAAGGAATTCAAACAACTCAACTTCAAGAAAACAAATAACCAAATTAAAAAATGGGCAAAGTGCAGGAATAAACATTTCTCAAAAGAAGACATACAAATGGCTAAGAGATATGTAAAAATGTTCAACATCTGTATTTATCAGGGAAATACTAATCAACACCATGAGAATCACCCACATCCATTGGAATGGCTATTATCAAAAAGAAAACAGAAAAGATAGTCTTGGTGAGGATGTGGAGAAAAAGGAACCACTGCACACTGTTGGTGAGAATGTAGACTAGCACAGCCGTTATGGAAAATATTATGGAGGTTCCTCAAAAAACTAAAAATAGAGTTACCATATAATCCAGCAATTCCACTACTCGGTATATATTTAAAGAACTGAAATCAGTGTATTAGAAAGACATCTGCTCCCCTGTGTTCACTGCAGCATTATTCACAATAGCTAAGATAATGGAAGCAACTGTAGTGTTTATCAATGGATGACTAGATAATGAATGGCAAATGTAGTATATATACACAACAGAATACTACACATAGCCTTAAAAAATAAGAACAGTCTGTCATTTGCAACAACATGAATGAACCTGGAGGGCATTACGTGAAGAGAAATAAGCCAGGCACAGAAAGATAAATAATGTATGATGTCACTTATACGCAGAATCTAAAAATCTTGAACTCATAGAAGCAGAGAGTAGAATGGTATTTACCAGAGGCTAGGATTGCAGGGGGTGGGAAAAGAGGAGATGTTGGTCAAACAGTACAAAGTTGCAGTTGGACAGGAGTAATATGTTTTAGTGATCTATTGCACTGCATGGTAACCACAGTTAATAATAATGTATATCTCAAAATCCCTAAAAGGATAGATTTAAAATGTTCTCACTACAAAAAAAAAAGTAGGTGAAGTGATATGTTAATTAGCTTGATTTAATACATACATCGAAACATTACATTGTACTCCATATATACAATTTTTAAATTGTCAAAAAAATTTTTTAAATATGAAAAGAAAGCCACCTCTCTGTTAGAATGTATCAGGGAAAGTCCATTCTATATTAACCATTTTGAGGGAAGAAACCATATCTAAATATTCCATACCAATGGTCAACAGCTTTCTTAAAGGGCTTGACAATATATTTTTACTTTGTGGGCCATAGTCTCTGCTGTGACTACTCATTTCTACTGCTGAGCAAAAGCAGCCATAAACTAAGTAAATGGACGTGGATGGGTTTGGCTCAGTATCAAGCCAGATTTGGTCCAAAGGCTGTAGCTTTCCCACCCCTGTTTATGTATTCCCACAATTAGCACCATGATAGTATCTCACCTAACATTAGATGAAAAAATATGTCTTTAGTTGATGAATATGCACACTATGAATCATTAGATTTGATTCCTAATTAGATTTTCTGGTAATAATTATGTTTTTAAAATAGAAATTAATAGAAGGATAAAAAACAGAAAAAGCAAAATACTTTTAAAACAGCCTATCATAAAAATATGTGATCACTGATTCTGCAGAATTTTATGAGATGCTATGTCAATAAAGTGTTAAAAAATTTTTTTAATCCCCACATTTAATATATACTACTAGAACACCATATAGTAATTTATATTCCCTGAATGCCATTTGTTCATCACTTATTGAAGATCTATGCGATAGGTGTTAGAAATACAGGGAAAGAAACACTAAAAGCAAATATACACATTATTTTAAATAAAGTTCATCTGATATTTATGAAAGCAATCTACTATTGTAAATACATTTTTTATTAAAATTATTGCTACTTTAAAAGGTATAAAATTTTTTAGATAAATAATTTTTTTCTTTTCTTCTTTTTCTTATGGAGACAGGTCTCACTCTGTCACCCAGGCTGGAGTGCAGTGGTACAACCATGGCTCACTGCGGCCTCAACCTCCTGGGCTTAAGCAATCCTCCCATCTCAGCCTCCCAAGTAGCTGGAACCACAGGCATGCCTGGTTATCTTATCTTTTCCCTTCCCTCCCCTTCCTTTCCCTCCCCTCCCCTCCCCTTCCCTTTCTTTCTTTCTTTCCTTCCTTCTTTCCTTCTTTCTTTCTTTGTTTTCTGAGACAGAGTCTCACTCTGTCACCCAGGCTGGAGTGCAGTGGCACAATCTCTGCTCAGTGCAACCTCCACCATTCAGGTTCAAGCAATTCTCATGCCGCAGCCCCTGGAGTAGCTGGGATTACAGGCGTGTACCACCAAGCCCGGCTAATTTTTGTATTTTTAGGAGAGACAGGTTTCACCATATTGGCCAGGCTAGTCTCAAACTCCTGACCTCAAGTGATCCACCTGCTTCCCTTCCAAAGCGCTGGGATTACAGGTGTGAGCCACTGCACCCAGCCCCAAAATTTTAAATGTGGATGAGTTAATTATTTAAAAAAAAAATATGAAGTAAGAGATAAAAAAAATTCAAAAATCAAAGAATAAAACACTTCCATGTTAAGAGCTGTGGTCGGCTAGGTTATTCAGAACAACCTCTTGCTAAAAGACAATGCCAGGTAAAGTATAAAAAGTATATCTGTAAAAGTATTGAAGAGCTCACAAGATAGTATGGAATTACCAAGGAAAATTTAAAGGAAAGCAAAATCATAGTGAATTAGGCAAAGCAATTAAACTGCTTTTGTTCTGAGGCCATCTGTTGATATATTCCAGCAAACCTTAATTGAGAAGAAAATTGAGATGAAAAAGACCAACCAACCAACAGAAAGATGAAAAAAAAGTATGATTAAACAGTTCATAGAAAAAGAAATGCAAATGACTCTAAATATACAAAAAGAGTTCAATTTCACTTATAACTTAAAAAACTATAAATTTTCACTACAAAAATATATCCATTCTCAACTATCAGAATGACAGAAATCCAACAATCTAACAAAATATAGTCACTCTTCATTCAACAACAGGGATACATTCTGAGAAATGCATCCTTAGATTGATTTCGTCACTGTGTGAACCATGTAGTGTACTTACACAAACCTGCTGATTATACTACACAGGCAGACTATACCATATAGCCCATTGCTGCTAGGCTACAAATCTGCACCATGTTACTGTACTGCAAACTGCAAGCAATTATAACACAATAGTAGGTATCTGTGTATCTAAGCATAGAAAAAGTAATGTATCACACTACGAGGTTACCAAAGCTACTACCATCACGAGGTGATGGGAATTTTCCAGCTCCATTACAATCTTATTGGACTACTGTCATATTTGCGGTCTGTCACTGACCAAAATGCAGTTAAATGGCGAATGGGTGTAATATGTTGGCAAGCCTGTGGGTAAACAGGAATTCTACCACAGCACTAGTGAGATCACAAAATGGCACAACACCATATGGAATGTAATTTGGCAAAAAAAGAGCAAAAACAGGTGTCATTTACCCTTTGCCTCAACAGCCTACTTTTAAGAAGATATCCCAAAGATAGTATGGCAAAAATATTAAATGATATATGCAGATTGTAGTATTAGTTGCAACAGCAATTGCAATATTGTAGTATTAACTGCAATTGGAAAATGTAAGATAAAAACAAAACGTCCGATAGGGGGACTGGTTGAATAAACTATGGTACAACTATACAATGGTGTAAAATGCAATTGTAAAAAGGAATGTGACATATCTCTTAGATTTTTGTAAATTTAAAATTGGTGGGTTAAGCTAAAGGTTTGATTATGTACTTCCTACAGCATTATATCAAAGGACATGCAATGTCTGGTTGTCTCTTTTTTTTGTGATATGATGGATTCAGGTGTTACCACCCGAATGTTAATCACTCACACTTAGAGGAGTGACCTCTGAGATACACTTTTAAACAACAAAAGCAGGGTACAGAGTGTATGTATCCTATGCTACCTTTGTGTAAGATGGAAGGGTGTGACTATATATTTATTTGCCTCTATTTTCAAATGGAAAAAAAATAAAAGGATATACCAAAAACTAATAAAAACAAAATGGTTACCTATGGGATAAGGAGAGAGAAGGTACAGGGATCAAAACGAGATCTATCTCAATATAGTGGACTTTGTACAGAGTTTTGATTTTGGACCCATGTAAATTTTTTATATAATTATAAAACAAAGAAAATGTCAATCCCTAAACAACCCTGAAACAAATAAACGTATGTCTACTTGATTGTAATTCCACAGAGAATTACTTCAAGTGATTTTTAAAACAGTATTTTGACTGCCTATTCCTCATGGGATATATCTTGGCAAAAAAAAAAAAAAAAGAATCATGAAGAAATTTTCAATATTTATGGTCTTGATGGTAATGCTGTATTATTTTGAAACTATTCTACACAGAAATGTCCACACACATACATAAAGTAAGTAATGATCTACATTACTAGGAACAAAGATTTTCTCTATAAGTAAAAAGAGACACAAACATAAAATTAAAAAAGTAAAATCCTTGTAAACTTAAACTAGAATTGGAAATATCAGTATACATTAATCATGTATTTTTCTTTTAAAAATGTATTTGTGGTCGAGCATGGTGACTCATGCCTGTAACCCCAGCACTTGGGAGGCCAAGGCAGGTGGATCATGAGGTCAGGAGTACGAGACCAGCCTGGCCAACATGGTGAAACCCCATCTCTACTAAAAATACAAAAATTAGCCAGGCGTGGTGGCCGGCACCTATAATCCCAGCTACTCTGGAGGCTGAGGCAGGAGAATCACTTGAACCCAGGAGGCGGAGGTTGCAGTGACCTGAGACCGTGCCAGTACACTCTGGCCTGGGCGACAGAGTGAGACTCCATCTCAAAAAAATAAAAAATAAAAAACAAAGTATTTGCTAATGCTGTTAACTGAAAGGACTTAGAAGAAATGACCCCAAAATGTGTACCTTCAGTGTATACATTATGATTTCTAAGTACTATTTCCTAATAAAAGGAACTAGGACTCCTTGGCTGACTCCAGGTCTGGATCAAAGAATGTACAAGAGTCTGCAACACCTATATCATAATAGAAAACAAGAAAACTATCAAACACTGCTTAGACTGTCCTGTGGGAAATTCACAGAAACCAAACTGAAAGGCTCCCTCTAAGCATCAGAAAGGATAGTGACACAATACTTTTTCTTTTTCTTTTTTTTTTTTTTTTGAGACAGGGTCTCACTCTGTCACCCAGACTGGAGTGCAGTGGTGCGAGCTCAGCTTATGGCAACCTCTGCCTCTGAGTCTCAAGCAATTCTCCTGTCTCAGCCTCCCGAGAGCTGGGATTACAGGCGTGTGCCACTGGCTAATTTTTGTATTTTTAGAAGAGAAAGGGTTTTCACAATGTTGGCCAGGCTGGTCTTAAATTCCTGACCTCAGGTGATCCACCTGCCTCAGCCTCCCAAAGTGCTGGGATTACAGATGTGAGCCACCGCGCCTGGCGGATAGTGACACAATATTATCAGTAAATATGTTGAAAATCCATGAGTTCATATTGGCACAAAATAAAAAGTGATTATACGTGCAATACGCTACGGCAACAGCAAAATAGTCCGAAAACAAGTAACTAAGGAGAAATAATAAAACATTTATTATGTCTTTTCTGTGTAAACTATATGTCAGAATAACCAAATAATGAGGCAAAATTCTTCACAGAATTCCAGGTAATAAATGTATAAGGAATAACAGAATTTGGATATCTCCATTTTTTTTTTTCTTTTTTTTTTTGAGACAGAGTTTTGCTCTTATTGCCTAGGCTGGAGTCCAATGGTGCAATCTCGGCTCATTGCAACCTCTGCCTACCAGGTTCAAGTGATTCTTCTGCTTCAGACTCCTGAATAGCTGGGATTACAGCCCAGCTGATTTTTTGTATTTTTAGTAGAGATGGGGTTTCACCATGTTGGCCAGGCTGGTTTTGAACTTCTGACCTCAGGTGATCTGCCCGCCTCAGCCTCTCAAAGTGCTGGGATTACAAGTGTGAGCCACCGTGCCCAGCCCTGGATGTCTCCATTTTATAACCCCTAGTAAAATAATGACTCTAGGTAAAGATCATCAATGGGTACCATCAATTAAGTGATATGGAACTGTTTAATGGGTCCATGAGGTTGATAAAATACCTGAATCAATCATATCACAAAAAAGAGAAAGTCAGAAATTACATGTCCTCTGATGCAATGCAATAGGAAGTACATAGCATCACTTGAAGATTCGTCTCAAAAACTCTTGGAATTTAATCAATCCTTTAGATTAAACCATCAATTATAAATTTTGGAAAACATAAGACATATTGACCAAATGCAAGCTATGAATTTTGGGCTGAATATTGATTCAAACAAATAATTAAGAACACACTTATGAGATGACTGAGGAACCGTGTACACTGGATTATTTGATATCAAGCAATTATTTTAAATATTCATTTAAGTACAATAATGATTTTACAAATATGTTAAAAACAAAAGTCCTCTGTTGGAGATACATACTGAAAAAACAGTTGGGGGGAACAACAGGTGAAATAGGAAGAAAAAACTTTGGTAACTGAGGCTAGCTGACAGCTGTGTGTTTACTATACTTTTATGTTTGAAACTTTTCATTAAAGAAACAAAAGTTAGCCCTAGATTGGTAATGCCCTAAGAACCTGGCAAAGGCAAATGTCCCCTTGAAGAATAAGCCTGAAATACTGGCAAAGATCAGAACATGAAACAAAAGAGTGTAGGAGAGCAAATGAAGAGAGGACATAGAAAATACAAAATAAGAAAGAATGAATATAATCACAAATAAATCAGCCATTACATTAAATATAAATGGATTAAATGTTCCACTTAAAACACAAAAAATGCCCTAGAAAATGAAAATAAAAAATATAAATCCCATTACATGTTGTTTGCAACTAATACAGAATACAAGGAAAGAGAAAGGCTGAAAGTGAAAGAATGGAAAAAGATATATCTTGTAAATATTAACTAAAAGAAAGCTGATGTTATAATATTATTAGACAAAATAGTTCAAAGCAAAAAGCTACTAGGATATACAGTGTCTTTTCATAATGATAAAAGGTTCAATTCACTACCTATAATAGTCCCCCCTTACACTCAGGTGATAAACTCCAAGACCACCAGTGGAAGCCTGAAACCTCAGATAGTACTGACAAAGAAATGGTGGCAGCATATGATTAAGAAAAGTAATAATAGTTACAGGTATTCAATTAACTGTTCTATAGTAATCCAGATAAATAAAGAACAAAGTACCACTTTCTTCTGTAATTCTTCTAGAAAATATCCAATTTCCTAAATATTCTTTAAAAAAAATGTTTTTTTAAATTTTTCTTGAGATGGAGTCTTGCTCTGTCGCCCAGGCTGTAGTGCACTGGTTCAATCTTGGCTTACTGCAACCTCCGTCTCTTGGGTTCAAGTGATTCTCCTGCCTAAGACTCCTAAGTTGCTGGGATTACAGGCATGCACCACCACATCTGGCTAATTTTTGTATTTTTAGTAGAGATAGGGTTTCACCATGTTGGCCAGGTTGGTCTCGAACTCCTGACCTCTGGTGATCCACCCGCCTCGGCCTCCCGAAGTGCTAGGATTACAGGGTGAGCCACCATGCCTGGCCCCTAAATATTCTTAAAAACAACACGTTCATTTCTATTTCCAACACTTGATTCATGTGGCTGTATTGAATCATACCGTTCTCTTCTACAAATACGATCTTTCACTTTATCCTTTGCCTATCCAAGTCTTAACTATACTTTGATCTTATCCCTCCATAATGCCTTTTCTTACATACTAAATCAGAAATATGTCTTTCTGTTGATTCCTAGAGCACCTCTTATATATACTTACTGATCTTAGCCAAAAGGCCAAGAAGTTATTAAATTGCTTTATAGGTACTACTGATAAAGACTACTGTTACAGTGTTTTTGTGAAACAGCGAAAAGATGAAAACAAATGAAATACCCAACAGTGGGTGACTGTTAAATTATAACATGTTACAGTGTAATAGTTAATGATTAAAAATGATATTATAAAACTACATTCACTGATATAGAAAAATCAAGTGAAATAAGCTTCATCATGTATGCTTTGTATTTCTGTTTAGTTGTTTTGTATGGATGCCTTATTTTTTCCCAATATACTATAAGATTTTAAAGAACAAAAATTAGACCTTATACATTTACATTAAAGTCTTCTCAAGGCTCACTACAAATTCATAAACACAGGTTCAGTATATCCAGCATTATCATTAAATTCATGTATCTATTTAATAAATAAAATTTATGTGAGAAAATAATTACTTGAATATAGTTCACTGCTTTCCTTATATATGCTGGAATAAAAACATGTAATTAAATTTAAATTTAAACTGTACATTTTATGTAAAATATATCATTTTCACAGTAAAATACATACCCTCTCTGAAACAAATCCACATTGTAGAACTTGTTTAGCTCCACAGAGAATTCTACCATTGCTTGAACTTCAGTCATTTTTAATTTATACCCAGAAGACTATTCTGATAACAGCACCTTTGTTAAGGAAAGGGAAAAAAAATCATGAGAAGCGTAACAAAAATGCCAACTTATAAAAATACTATTATTTATACGTATTTTAGAATATGATATATAGGCAGAAAATGAAAACAAATTATTTTAGTGTACTTAACCTAACCCAACTAAATAGCACCAGAATGTATACTTCCTAAAGTTGCACTATTCTCTATAATTTAAGATTGTCCTGTCAGAATGCTTTTTCTAAGATTTGTTTCCCTTGATGACATTTATGTGATAATACAACATATTGCTAAAAGAAACTCAACTTTATCTCTTATAGATAGTAACTTTTTTAAATAATGAAGATACCTAATTATTCTATTCTTATGCTACATTGCACATATAAGTAACTCCAGAGTCAAAAAAAGAATTAACACTCTTTAATCCCCAGTAAAGCCCATGAAAGATTTTTAAGAAAAAAATTCTTAAATCACTTTTCACTCTTAAATTTAAAAAGAGAAAGAAATTTTTTCGTTTATTAACAAATTCTAAAGTATTCAACTGCAAAGAAGTTAAAAAAAAAAAAAAAGAAATTAGACAAGCACAAATAGAAAACATTCACAATTCCATCCACTGAAATACATACTTTGGTATGTTCTTCATGTGTGTGCATTTGTAAAATTTTTAAATAATAGTGGGATCAAACCACATATACATTTTATCATCTGCTTATTTCACTTAATTATTCAGTCAACACATATGTCTACATATGTAGTTTTACAACATTATTTTTAATTATTATTATTATTTTTTGAGACAGAGTCTCGCTCTGTCACCCTGGCTGGAGAGCAGTGGCACTATCTCGGCTCACTGCAACCCCCGCCTCCGGGGTTTAAGCCATTCTCCTGCCTCAGCCTTCCGAGTAGCTGGGACTATAGGTGTGCGCCACCATGCCCAGCTAATTTTTGTACTTTTAGTAGAGACAGGGTTTTGCCATGTTGGCCGGGCTGTTCTTGAACTCCTGGCCTGAAGTGATCTGCTCGCTTCGGCCTCCCAAAGTGCTGGGATTACAGGCATGAGCCACCACGCCCGGCCATTAATTGTTAACTATGACACTGGGAATACGTTATAGTTAAACAATTCCCTATTGTTGGGTGATTTCAGTAGTTTCCATTTTTTCACTATTTAAAAACAAATTATAACAATCATCCTTATCAACAGTACATATTTTAAAAATAACTTCTTGGACTGTTAAGTAAGATAAGTGTAAAAAGCAGTTTAGAATAAGAAAGTGCTGGAAGATAATTCTTCACAAACCTCTCATGTTTCTGCACGTCTCACAAGCTGAGACATAGACGGCCTTTGTTCCAGACTATCTTTTCAAGGATGTTTGTATAGTGAACAATCTTAGAAGCCAGAGATAGTGTCTTATACTAGAACAAAGGGCAGATTTGTTTACTGTTCTGTATAATAGAGATAAAGCCTCCCTCCGAGGAAAAAAGTCAGGCAGGTTTATTGTCCATTCTAAAAGACTCAGGTTCCCCAAATTAAGGGTTCTTCTCCTGTAACACAACCTACTCACATACAGGTGTCACCTGGTACTCTAGCTAGTGCTATGAGCATAAACCATCTTTCACCTTGATCCATGAGTCTCATGTCCTGCCAACATCCATGACACTGTGGCAGACTAACTTGTTAGCTTGCAAGTGGGGTAAAATCTCAGAATCTTCCCAATTCTTGAATCAGTTCTTCATAGAAATTTGGCAAGTATTTGAATCTATTAAGAATCAAGTGCAAAAAAAGTTACATTCTTACCTCTGCTGATCAAAGCCTCATTTTAAACATTATTAAGTAACCAATCTTGTACTTCCAGTTACTGATTCCCGTTGTTAAAAATATACCGTTCCCCCTATGAGAAAAAAAAGTAACATCTCAAACAAAATAGTAGACATAAAAAAGTCTATCTTAAGGAAACCTATGTTTTGTTAGTTACTATTTTCAATTTATATAAAAGATATATGTCCTTTGAAGGCTTATAAGTTTTAGAGATTTTTTTCATTCACAATTTCAATATCAACATTAACTATTATCTCTCTATTAAGGATTCACTTACGTATAATTCAAAGTGCAGTAACAAATAAGAGTACTTTCTTAGTTCAGTAGGAACCACTGTGAATACCCAAAACCTTAAAAGCTCATTAATTTTTAAGAGGTGAAACTCACCATTTTAAAGTAACTCCTTAAGTAGGTAATTTCTGAAATTTCATGCATATGTATGTGTATGTATGCATATATGTATGTATGTGTGTATAACGAATTATTTAAAATATTTTGATACAATGATTGCTTCAATGTGCTATGGATAGTTTTCCTCACATTTCAAATACTGATTAAATTTTTAAAAAATCTATCTTCTTCCCTGGTATAATTATTTTAGGTACTAAAAATGTTGGAATAAAGACCATGTTCACTCTTTGACACAGTTTTTCTTCTCTCTATCATAAAGATGTAGACTTTACCAGCTCCCATAACTGCTATTTGAAACTTTAATAATCACATCAAAAGATTTTATGGTAACTATTTCTAAGATCAAACAATGCTATCTTTATATAAGATATTCCCCATTTTGTGGAAATGAGGTCGAAGACAGCTTCTCCTGTACATATATTCTTGTGTGCAGGGTTTAGATTATGTTCTGGTTTTGATTCTGAGTAAAGTTTGGCCAAGTCTCTATACTTTAATTTACTCAGGTATAAAATGGGTATTCGTTCATTCAAACATTTACTGAACACCTACTATAGTATAGGAATTGTAGTAAGTATGAGGTATAGCTAAGTTCTTGATCTCAGAAGTTAACTAGCCATCAGGAAGAGGTATACTCTCTCTCTCTCCCCACCTCCCCGTGTGTGTGTGTGTGTGTAATATATATAGTAATATATAATATATATGAATAGCATAATGCTTAAAATATATATGTTATATATATATGAATAGTATAATGCTTAAAATATAGGTTTGGGATTTGGGTCCAGCTAGCACCCATACCACCTCTCAGTAAGTTAGTCTTTTCCTTAATATAGAAATTAGTATCAGAATTAAGAGACTGCCATAACGAAATCCTAAAACGTGGTACTGATAGGTGACAAAGTGCTAGCAGCCCTCACACTCAGTGCCTCCTCGGCCTCAGCGTCTACTCTGGTGGCGCTTGAGGGGCCCTTCAGCCTGCTGAGGCACTGGGAGCCCCTCTCTGGGCTGGCTGAGGCCAGAGCCCCCTCCCTCTGCTTGCCAGGACCTGTGGGGGGAGAGGCGCGGGCGGGAACTGGGGCTGCACGCTGGGCTCAGGGGGCCAGTGTGAATTCCGGCAGGCGTGGGCGTGGGCTCGGCGGGCATGGGCGTGGGCTCGGCGGCCGCGCGCGCGCGCACACACACACACACACGGAAGGGCCAGCCGGCACCGCCAGGCCAGGGCAGTGAAAGGCTTAGCACCCAGGCCAGCAGCTGCGGTGGTTGTGCTGGATCCTGGCTCCCTCCCCGCCCCCGTCACCCGCTGCACTCAAATTCTCGCAGGGTTTGGCTCCCTCGCCATGGGCAGATAGGCAGGGCTCAGGACCTGCAGCCCGCCGTGTCTGAGCTCCTCCCCCTGCGGGTGGGTTCCCCCACGGCCTGAGCCTCCCTGACGGGTGCCACCCCCTGCTCCATGGCGCCCGGTCCTATGGACAGCCCAAGGCTGAAAAGTGCAGGCGCAGCTCCGGACTGGCCGGCAGCTCTGCCTGCAGCCCTAGTGCGGGATCCACTGGGTGAAGCCAGCTGCGCTCCTGAACTGGATGGAGACTTGGAGAACTTTATAGCCTGAGGATCGTATGTGCACCAATCAGCACTCTGTGTCTAGCTCAGGGTTTGTGAATCCACCAATTGGTACTCTGTATCTAGCTAAGTAGCACTCTGTGACTCTGTGTCTAGCTCAAGGATTGTATATGTACCCATCAGCACTCTGTCAAATCGGACCAATCAGCTCTCTGTAAAATGGACCAATCAGCAGGATGTGGGTGGGTCCAGGTAAGGGAATAAAAGCAGGCTGCCCCAGCCAGTCAGCAGCAACCCTATTGAGTCCTGTTCCACCCTGTGGAAGCTTTGTTCTTTCACTCTTTGCAATAAATCTTGCTGCTGCTCACTCTTTGGGTCCACGCTGCCGTTATGACCTGTAACACTCACTGCGAAGGTCTGCAGCTTCACTCCTGAAGCCAGAGAGACCACGAACCCACTGGGAAGAACACCTCCAGACACGCTGCCTTTAAGAGCTGTAACACTCACCACAAAGATCTGCAGCTTCACTCCTGACAGCGAGACCACAAACCCACCAGAATGAAGAAGCTCCAGACACATCTGAACGTCTGAAGGAACAAGCTCTGGACACCCCATCTTTAAGAACTGTAACACTCACTGGAAGGGTCCATGGCTTCATTCTTGAAGTCAGCGAGACCAAGAACCCACCAATTCCGGACACAGTACTAGCTTAGTAATTAGGTAGCAGGCAAAAGGAAAACATACCACTATGATACTAATAACTACTCTTACGTGGAAATAAAACAACTGATTAAACTGTTGGCTACAATAATCTGCAAAACTAGTGCCCATAAAAAGCCCATAGCCCCAGAAAAAGTAGATGAAAAATACCACAATACTGGGTGTTGGTGGTTCTTTGCCATGTTTACTCAAGCAAGAATTGGCTAGTTTGTAAGCAAAGATGGAAAGAAATAAGGCCGCTTAAATGCGGGGCCTTGCAGCCAATACCCCATATCAGGTTCAGTGCATTGCTCAAAGGAATTGTTGACAAAACCAAGGGATCCAGCTCTGCAGTTAAGATTAGAT
Organism: Macaca mulatta; assembly: GCF_049350105.2. NCBI lineage: Eukaryota > Metazoa > Chordata > Mammalia > Primates > Cercopithecidae > Macaca > Macaca mulatta. The sequence continues at coordinate 115,133,779 of NC_133409.1, forward strand.
TAAGGATGCTGCCATCCCACCAATGCTTGTTGTTTCAAATAATTTTAAGACAGTGATCATTAAAATGAGGTATGAGAATGTACTTCATTAAAATGAGGCCACCAAAAGATGTTGGGTGCATAGACAGAAATAAATAAGGCAGGCTTAAGAACCACATCCAGAAAACAACTTTGGTGTAGTTACTGGCACAGAGAACTGAATGGAGAGAAACGTGTAAGAATCCTACTATGTTTCTGACAGAATAGTATTTGTCAAATAAATCATAAGCTAGGGTGCAAAAGCTTGTGACTGTGTAACTTGCAAGCTGGCAAACCTGCAGAAGCAAGCAGCAGGCTATGAAAACTGCATAGCCTTCAAAGTGGGCAAACTTTCAACATCAACTTCAGATGTGGCCACAGAGGTTAATGTAAGGAAGAAACACCCAGACAGCAAAGACAGGGATCTTAATGCAATGAATATTGGCATTCATTCTTACCAGAAAGCAGAACTAAGGATATTAATGCACTGTGAGGATCTTCATCATTCTCATGCAAAGAGTTTTCTCATTGTTTATTTTCCCAAATGGGAGATTTTATTACTGTTTTCCTGTTTCTGATCCACCATCATATGCTGGGTATGTGTGGGAGGGATGGAGGAGTAGATAATTGTGATTTGTTTATAGGTTGCTGGACTTGCAGATCTGAAAGCACTGTGCCTCTCAGAGAGCTTGGATTAATGCAACTAGTGGATGGTACTATGGGTTGTCTCCCTTAAGGAAGAAATGTAGGAATATTATCAATAGGTAGAATGTAGACCAAAGTGGCAGACTGTGGTAGACTGCTTGTCACGTCTGTTTTCCCTTCTTCTTAGCCAAATGGTCACCCAGCCTGGGACTATATTTTCCAACCTCCCTTGATGTCAAGTGATCCTATCCATGGAATGTAAACTGAAGAGAAACATGTAATATCTGCCGTACTTGTTTAAAAGGAAATTCTTTGCTCTGGACTTCATCTGCTTCCCTTTTTCTTACAGGCTGGAATACCAACTTGACGGTGTCCCTAGTTTTGATCACACAGATTAGGACCAAGTCCTCAAGAACGGTAAAGCAAAAAGATGGACAAATTGTGGATTACTGAATGTCTTCCCTACCTAGACTGCTCAGACTTTTATGTCTCGTAACTTTTTGTTACAGCAGCTATACCTACTCTACCCTAAATAATATATTCCCCTTCTTCAGGCTATTTTCAAAAAACCAGTTTTTGTCTCTCTCCTCTGTTCCAAACCCTCTGTGGCTTCAAATCTTATTGTCTTAAAATGGTTTATAAAATTATATGATGTAATCTGAATCTTCTCTGACTTCATCTCCTACAATTCTCCCCACTCCCATCATACTTATTTCCTTTTTACTCTTTGAACACATGAAATACATTCCTGCCCCAGGGTCTCTGCACTTTTGTTCCCTGGAACACTCTTCTCTCCAGATATCCACAGGACTCACTCCTTCACTTCCCTCTGGCCTTGACTCAAATACCAGCTTCCTGGCTAGGCCTTTTCTGACTGTACCATCAAAAATATTAATTCTCTATTCCTGGCATACCATATCTCTTTAGTCCTTTACTTTTTCCTCAGCACTTATCTCCACCTAACATACTAAATATTTTACTTATTAGTCTTTAATATTTCTCCTTCACTAAAATGAATGTTCCATGAAGGCAGGACATTCTGACTACTCTGTTCACTGCTGTATTCCCATTGCCTGGCACAACATACTCAACTTAATATTTAAGGAACAATAAATTAGTATTAAAGATTCCATAAATAGTAACTATTATTACCTGTCTCCTCTTGAAACTCAACCAACTGGGAGAAAGGAATTATTGCATTGATATACTGAAAGCAGAAATATGCATGAACAAATTTTGGTGATAAAATTCCTTTATCAGTATAAGTTCAAGGCCTGTTTGCAGTTTCTTCCACCCTTACTCTTGTATCCTGCTGTGCTTTTTATTCTACTGTTGCTGCTTAATTTCCTTTAATATACCTCCTTTGTATTGACTATCCCCTAAATAGAAACATACATGTACAGATATATACATAATGATGCTGATAAATCTGTTTTCCACTACCTCCCCTCTGCCTAAAAGAAGAAATATTTTTATTTTTGTGGTAGAAGAAAAATACAAAGACGGGACTAAAGGAAAAGGAGAGCAAGCAAAAGAGAGAAAGGGAAAAAAAATTCAGAGAACTGTTGGATTCAAAGGGGATCTGTCTGATTCTCTTCTTATAAACTACTTGTTTTCCAGCTATAGGGAGCAATGGCTACTTAGCTCCAGTCAGTCCTTGCTGGCATTACACTATCGGGGTCTTCTAAGTTTTCAAGAGGTAGTTGGAAGTCTTTTTTGTCCCTAAAGGTAAAATCTCCTTAATTTTAGATGCCACCAACTAGTTATAAAAACAAAACAAACTGTGTATTTCAAACAAAATTCAGCAACAGAGCAAATTCATTCTGTGTGCTAACAGTGCAAAATCTCTGGCTTACACAGATTCTTAATGCCACACAGGAACCAAAAAACCTCAGGTCTGTCCTCTCAAGAAGTTTGCAGAAAGAGCTTTTTTCCTTTTACCTAGATGATGCATGGCAGATTCTCCATTGCAAGGAACTCTCTGTACCTACCAGAAGCTAAGAGTTTCATGACCCTCCTGCACAGTCTGCTGGCTGGTTTGGAACCTGTTACTTTAAACCTATGCCTTTGAAATTATTGGAATCAGCTGACTTATCTGAGATTGAATTGTTCATTTTGTTCTACTGGCCCTGGCAAAGTGGCACAAAACTGAAATCATCTGGAGGTCTATTCAAATGGGGCTCCTTACTGGGTCATATCCTAGGTCACTAAGAGAGAATCCAGCCAAGTAAACTACAAATACCAATCCAAAAAAAGCTAGAGGGGGACCCTAAACAGGAAATGACTCTGAAACTAAGTGAGAAACTTATGTGAAAAGCCCTTAGAGACAAGAAGGGATCTGATTTCTCTGTCAATCAAACCTGATAGGGTGAACAATCTGAAACTACCTTATTAATATCTTGGGGAAAGTTAGCTTACTCTCAAAGAAACAAACTTATGGATTAATCTGAAAGACATTCTTGGTCCTCTAGAGCTGCTCTGTCCAACATGGTGGCCATTGTAACATGTGTCCACTGAACAAGTGAAATGTGACTACTGTGACTGAAAAACTGAATTTTAATTTTATTTAATTTTAAATTAATTTAAATTAAAATCCAAACACAGAAGCAGTGTAAAATATTTTTCCATTAAACATAGCTTTATCGTTTTGGTGAGATTACATTTTACCTTAATTGTTAAAAATGTAGAACACTAAAAAAAAGTAGTGTGGGCCAGGCATGGTGGCTCACACCTATAATCCCAGCACTTTGGGAGGCTGAGACAGGCAGACTGCTTGAGCTCAGGAGTTCGAGACCAGCCTGGGCAACATGGCAAAACCCTGTCTCTAAATAAAATACAAAGATTAGCTGGGTGTGGTAGTGTACACTTGTGATCCTAGCTACTTGGAAAGCTGAGGTGGGAGAACTGCTTGAGCCCAGGAGGTTGAGGCTGCAGTGAGCTGAGATCGTGCCACATGCTCCAGCCTGGGCGATACAGCAAGACTCTGTCTCCAAAAAAAAAAAAAAAAAAAGTAGTGTGTGCTGAGGTATGCTGTAAGTATAAAGTATACAAAGAATTTCAAAGACTTAGTACAAAAAAGAACATAAATATTTCATTAATATGTTTTTAAAATATTTGTCACATCTTGAAATAATGTTTTGGAAATATGGATTAAATTATTATTAAAATTAATTTTACTTGTTTATTTTTAATTTTTCAAATGTGGTTATCAGAAAAATTTAAATTATACATCACACATATTTCTACTGGATAGCATAGTCTAGGAATACCAGGCCATCCCTTTAACTGCTGGAGTGTATAGTTAACTCCTTCAAATATAGTACTAGGTACATAAAACCATACAAAGTTTCTAAGACTTACAGGGATCTTCGCTCCCATTAGCTCAGCTGAGTTACATCCAATATCCACAGAGGAGAGTCCGGGCATAGATATCTAGAAAATGTGGGAGATGTTCCTGCACTATCCACAGTGATCCTAAAAAATTAACTATCTTGTACATAGTCAGAATTCATGAGCGCTTCAGAACCTAAAAGAGGAAATGGACACATCCGAAACTAAGAGTCACAGCTCAGAGGTCCCTCAAGATGGACTGGAAACCACAGAGAATGATCAGATTCTCTCACAGAAATTATGGAACAGCCTTGACTCCTGAATTATGAACCCACAGATGCCCTGAGGATGTTCTTTCTCCTAAGCTAGACGGTAAAGAAGTTGAACAAATTGGAGATTCCAGTCACTCCCCTTTGTCACTCTAAGGAAAAAAGGTACTACTTCCATAAACTATGGTGACAACAGCTCCAGTTTCTTAATTCTACTTCCAAGTTAGCATGCATGAAACATGGGTTCAAAGCCCCTAATACTGATAATCTGAATAATGATGCCCAAAAGATACCACATAAGGCAAAAGCAGCCTACAGACCGACTTAAAAATCCTTAAAAATCCCTTAGGCCTCACGTTGGCAACGAATATATCACTCTCATTAAGCACAATATATTCAGACTTTTTCCTTTAGCTTTAAGAAAAATTTGATTTCTTCACCTGAACACCAGAGAATGTAGTAAACTTGGATTCAGGGGCCATGTCGTGCAAAAAATATACATACTTTGAAATGTTCACTCAATTTAATGAGAGGCTCCCATTAAGAGAGACATATGAGAACTGATACCAAATGAAGGAACAGCAGATTCACACACAATTAGATGAGAGGCTCACACTACGACAATATGTGGGAACTGAGACTGACATTCCAGATCTGAGACCAACCGAGGGGAAAACATGTAATCGGTGTACTATTTAATTAAATTCAAGTTTGCTAAACAGAAATATGATGGGAACACAAGAGATGTTCTAAATCTAGAAGGAGGTTAATGCAGTACATTTAATACTAGGTAGTCTAATTTTGCATTGATGTTCTTGGGCCTTCTCTAAAGGAATAAGCAGGAAGCCCAAAACAGAAATACTTTTTGTTTTTTTTTGAGATTAAGTCTCGCTCTGTCACCCAGGCTGGATTGCAGTGGCACGATCTCGGCTCACTGCAACCTCTGCCTCCAGGGTTCAAGTGATTCTCCTGCCTCAGCCTCCCGAGCAGCTGGGACTACAGGCATGCGCCACCAAGCCCAGCTAATTTTTGTAATTTTAGTAGAGACGGGGTTTCATCATATTGGTCAGGCTGGTCTTGAACTCCTTACCTTGTGATCTGCCTGCCTCGGCCTCCCAAAGTGCTGGGATTACAGGCATGAGCCACCATACCTGGCCAAAACAGGAATACTCTTAGAAATCTTGAGAATGCTATTCTCTTGTGAATAACAAAATATTATTGTAACAGTCATGTTCTGTAGCAGATCCAAGGGAGTAGGAAAATGAGTTTCTTGGCCGAAGGTACACCTAGACGCCATCTTTCCTAAATCCCAGTCACCTATAGCACAGAACTCCAATCAACATAAGCACTGGGCCTTACGGTCTTTGAGCTAATCTTGACCAAGTCAGACCATACAGTAGTAAACTGCAAACAATCAGCCAGTGACATGTGGATTAGTCTTGCATCCCTAAACATGCTACATGGTATAAATTCTGGCCACCTGAATTGGTTAGGTCTGCATTGGTTTGGTTCAGTCTGAATATCTGAGTTATAGTCATATTTCTTGATTTACATTCAATTTCCTTCTTGATTGGCTGAGGCCCTGACCTCCTGCCCATCTTTGTAAGCTCCCTCTTGCAGGGACTAAACATGCTCAGTCACTGGATTACATCCCTGCTCTAAAATGACCAAGCCAGGCTGGGCACGGTGGCTCATGCCTGTAATTCCAGCACTTTGGAAGGCCGAGGCGGGTGGATCACCTGCGGTCAGGAGTTCAAGACCAGCCTGGCCAACATAGGGAAACCCTGTCTCTACTAAAAATAAGGAAATTAGCTGGGTGTGGTGGCACGCGCCTGTAATCCCAGCTACCTCAGGAAGCTGAGGCAGGAGAATCACTCAAACCCTTGAGGCGGAGGCTGCAGTGAGCTGAGATCATACCACTGCACTCTAGCCTGGGTAACAAAGCAGACTCCGTCTCAATAATAAATAAATAAATTAATTAAATAAAATGACCAAGCCAGCTGTCACTTGCCTCACTCTGTAGATCATCATCACTCATGACCTCCTTTTGCCCCACAATCATTCACATACACAACTTTCGTCACAAACATTATCTCATTTTAAAAAGTGATTCAGAGCACAGGTGAGCTTATCAGAATCATTACACTAAAGGGCACAGGTAAGGAAAATCCCTTGTCTAGAAACTTTTGCAGCCACTCCTCACTCATCAAAATAAACTCATAAGGGCCAGACATATGCCATTTTGCATGAATTATAGAAATACTTAAGAAAAAAGTAGAAGACTAACTTTTTCTCTTCGGTGGAGAGGGTGAGAAAGGACATCTTTCAAAGGAAAGAAAATGAGGATAGCTTTTTAGAACGTAAGATAAACAATGTTTTAAAAAGTTGTATGTTTCTCTGTTGATACCAAATAGAGTAAACCTGAGGCTGTTCTAAAAATCTGGGATTCTCAATTCCAAAAGATAAAAGAGATGGTAAAGGGTATATAGGCTTCCACAGTCTTATATTTTTTATTGCCAATAAGGCCTGACCTTGCTGCTCAGACATTTATAGATAGCAGTATTTCCAATGTAAGCCCATGACTTGCTGGCAATCTGAAGACATCAAAGAGCAAGTGTCATAGTTAACACTGCTCTAAAACCCATCATGAATGAAACAGCTGCATCCTATAGGCAACCTCAAGGGCATTTCAATAAAGGAATACTTATTCTAGTTCAGGTTAAATTAAGACCTGTAGCAAAAGAACATTTCACAACACTTAACAGAAATGTCCCAGACTACAGCCAGGCATAGTAGTTCATGCCTGTAATTCCAGCACTTTGGGTGGCTGAGGTGGGCGAATTACTTGAGGCCAGGAGTTTGAGACCAGCCTGGCCAACATGGCGAAACCCCATCTCTACTAAAAATACAAAAATTAGCCAGGTGTGGTGCCCTGGGCATGTAATCCCAGCTACTTAGGAGGTTGAGGCACATGAATTGCTTGAACCCGGGAGGCAGAGGCTGCAGTAAGCTGAGATCCCGCCACTGTACTCCAGCCTGGGCAATACCCAAAAAAACCCAGAAAAACCAAAAAAACCCACTCCCAGGCTATTATCAATATATTCACAACACAATTTAGAAACATGTTCTATATTCTGGGTGATCTCATAGAGACCTAATGCCATAAAAGGAAATATGCAAATATGCTATATTTTTCTCAGAATGGTTTCTTGGTTGAGAGATAGTTCATCAAATTTTTTTCATCAAAATAAGAACTACCTGAAGGGTTAGTTACTCAAGTAGGAGATGTCTCTTAATGGTATAATATGCCTGATACTTTTACATTCTCTTAAGAAAAAAGAAGCTAATATTTATTTTAAATTTAGCACATCATCAATAACCACGTATGTACCTGTTACCAACTGCCAATCTTTAAAAATAAACTGTAAACCTACTGTGGAGTTGTTTCACTTTATTCCTTCTGAAAAACCTAGACCTGCCTAATCACTTATGCTTTGTAACTTTTCTGAAAAACCACTGAGTCCATTAAGAATGCTTTCTTCTACATCACCATTCTGCTTCTAATTCCTCTTTCTTTCTTTTAATTAAGACAGGGTCTCACTCTGTTGCCCAGGCCGGTCTTGAACTCCTGGCCTCAAGAGATCCTCCTGCCTCAACCTCCCAAAATGCTAGAATTACAGGCATGAGCCACACCCCACCTTATTCCCAGTCATCTCTAAACCTTCTTCCTGACAAACAACTCATGAAAAAAACACTTCAAATATATATGCCCTCATCTCCATCCATTTATTTAAATGCACACATGTACATATAAAAAACTCAATGTTAAGCAGTTTTTCCTCAATATCTAAAATCAAAGCAAAGGCAATCCTTGGCTTTTCTATCCCCTAACAGCCCCCACAACAAGATTTTAATGTAAACAAAATAAAGATTTTATTTAATGTAAACAAAATAAAAATATAAAACAGAAAATTAAGGATGTAACTAAAGATATAGGTGTAACTCTTATATTTCCTTCCAGTGTCAACTCGTGGCAAACAAAAGAAATATCTGTTTTACATACTGAATGCTGCAGTGTCTGTTTCACTGTGTATGAACATTAGTTAATGTTCATACATTAGTTAATGCACTAATTAGAAAACTCTAGTACATTAGAACTGCTGCTTGTCAAGGAAGCTTGCACTTCCTTCAAAGCCAGGTCATTTTATTTAGTACATCTATCTAGTATATTAGAAAAGTCTAATAGAATGCTAGTCCACAGTTCACTAGCATTCTACTAGACTTTTCACAGAAGTCTGAAATTTAAAAAAGAAATCTGTTCGATTTGGGATTTAAGCAGTCAATTACACTCTTACTACATAGTCTAAAATTAAAGAGATAAAAACTAAGTATTTATATAGCAAATTTTTATCTGTGGTGGCCCTAAGCATGTTTAAGTGATTAGGGCTTGCTTTGCTATTGAGAGATTACTGGGAGGCCACCTTTATTATCCATACTTTACAGCTGGACACACTGAGATACACAGGTAAAGTGGGTTCTACAAACTAATGTCATGAGTCATCGTAAGAGCTCGTATCTTCTGACTAGAAATTCTAGTCTTCTGTCTGCTGTCCACCACAAATCCTTATTTGATTTCTAAGAGCACAGGAACCTACTCACTAAAAATACCAGCAAGAATTTGTAGGCATTTACTTTTTTTAAATGAATGTTTACCTAAAAATAAAAAGACCTGGCTTTGAAGGAAGTGCAAGCTTCCTTGAGAAGCCGCAGTCATCTTTATTTGCATTTGAAAACTCATTTTTAAAAAATCTTAAAAGCTGATGAGTGCATCATCTCTTACTATACACAACAATTGCTAGTTCTTCTCAAAGAAGTTGGTTTGATGACACCAGAGCCTCCTAGTTTTACTTTAAATTACTTTGAATAAGGAACTACATTTTTTTTTGCCTTGGTATTTCCCTTCTTAAAACAGAAACAGAAAACTTAATTCCTACCTGACACAGACAACGTAAGGAAGAATTTGTTTGTGGACTGCTTTGAGATTCCAGAACGAAATACATAATCCAGTTGATCTTCAAACCTACAATAAAGACAAACTTCACTGAACATAATTGCTTCAGCAGATGCCTTCAAAATAAGACACTATACCATTATTTATGTAAAGAGAAGTTGTATTTAAGCAAAATCTTGATCACAGTGCAATGGAAGAAAAAAACTACAAAACCGTTTAGAAAGTTCTTTTTCTCACGTATGTCTCCCATAAGCACACTAATTCTAAAGGTAGCAGAAATTGTATGCATTTATTAGAGAACAGAGACTCTCAGGAAAATTATGCAGTCAACTGCAATAGCAAATGTATAAAACAAATTAATAATACATTTTATAAAATAAATTCTGTTAAATTTCATCTAAGATTAGTTCTTGGGCAGCTACACCTAATGGAGGACAAGAAAATTTCCAAATTTTAAGTGTATGTTTGCAGGTCAACCTTTAACAAGTCTTAACCCGTTATAGTTTCATGAAGTCTGTACTCAAGTTGCTTTTCCAGGCATGTCAGGTAAACATAATTCTTAGAAATTAAAGCTTTAATCAATAAGTGTAACCGATTTATTGTCACTCTTTCGATGATACTTCCACCAACAGGTAAAGAAAGAAGAAATGTTACTAAACTAGAAGATGAACTAGAAACATTGAGTGGATACCTAGCTTAGGCAGAAAGCAGCAACGACTAGAAGGATATGGCACAAAGAAGTCTTCAGAGATTTAATAAGTAAAACATAGAATGAAGTTAAGAGGCTTGACTTATACAAATGAGGGGGAGGGTGGAAGAGTTTTGGAGGGGAAAAAATTAAGATTAGAGACTCACTGGGTCCACGATGGAAAAGGACGGGAGGATAGTGGCCATCAGGCAGAAAGCGATGAAGCAGGGTACCAAAGGAAAGCGAAGGGAGTGAGGGTTTCCGAAGGTAAGACGGGGCATGGAATGAACTCCAGTGCAAAGCGATGCTAAAGCAAAACACAATCGGCAACTAACAAAAAGGGAACCAGGAGGAAGTACCCAAAGGAGGTGGATGAGAGGAAAATAAAACCAAGGAAGAAATTATGGAGGTAACAAGAGTGAGAAACCTGGTCGGCCAGGGTAAGGAGCTCCGGACAGGGGAGTCAGCCTAGGGATGGAAACACAGAGATACGCGGCTTCCCAAGGAGGGACCACCAAGGCAAAAAGGCACGTGGGAGGCGCGGGATGAAAAAGCAGAACCACGAAAGCGGGTAAAGGAGGGACAGAGCGACGAAGATGGAGTAGGGGTGAAGGGCAGGCGAAGGCAGGGACACGCTAGGCGCAAGGTTCAGGAAGAACAGGTCGAGGGACGAGCGCAGGGGCAGGGGCGGCCGCGGGCACCGGGAGAGCAGCGCGCCGCGGCCCCTCGCCTCCCGCAGAGCGCTCCGCACCGCCGTCCCCGCCGACCTTCAGCGGGGCCGGGGCCAGGCTCCGACCGCCAGCAGTCGGGTGAGGGGCCGCGGCGGGCGAGCGGCGGACGAGGAGGAGGCCGCTTCCTTCCTAGCCCCTGGGAAAGAGGGACGGAGGGAGGGGTCATGGGTGTCGGGAGTCGGGGGAGCCAGAGGAGACAGTAAGGGGGTTACCTCTCGCCTGGGTCGGCCTCTTCCCCCGCCTGTCGGACGGAGGAGCTCGTTGTCCAGCTGGAAGAAGACGGCCCTACCCGGGTCAGCACCATCCCGCCCCGGGCCCCCTCACATCGCCATCACAGCAACCGCAAACACCGCAACCCCGGAGCCGGTTCGTCACCGCGGCTCGGCTACCGGCCCAGCGCGGCCAGCGAGCATGCGCAGTCGCCCCAGTCCCGAGGGAGTCCGGGCCAGCCGGCTATACCTGCGATCAACAGGTCCCCGGCCGCACGGCCCCGCCCCCGGCCTCTCTCACCTCCTCCTCCCGCCTCTTCCCTCCCCTCTCTGAGGCTAGGCCCCGCCCCTTCAAGCTCCGTGCCCCGCCCTTCAGGAGCTTCAGTTGCCCCTCCAGCTCCAGCACCTACTGAGATTTCTAGAGATTTGTCCGCCCTACCAGGCTCCCGTTCCCAAGTTCCCGCGAGAACGGGAGAGTTGCGTCAACAAAAAGCGCGCGTCCAAGAAAAGGGGCTTGCTTGTGCGTTTAAGGGATGGAACCTGGAGGTGGAGGAGGAGTAGAGAGCAAGAAGAGGGCAAAAAGAGGGAGTTCGAGAACTTTAGCCTTTTTTCTCACAATGTTGTTTCTCCCTTTCTCTCTAGCTCCTCGGTGCAGTCCCGGGTAGAGACCCCGGTTCCTGCGCTAGTCGATTTGTGCGGTAGGAAAGGAGGCTGCAGGGGATCTGCGCTGGGGCGGGACAACTGCCTTTCGGGACCCGGTCCTTGCATCTTGGGAGATATGGGTGCTGATCTGGTTATTTCTCGGTTTATGACGCCAAAAAGGGCGGGAGGGGGCTGATGAAGTGAAGCCTTTCGCTGTTACATTCCATTAACAGAAACCCATGAAGGATCATTGATTTATTTCACTCTTCCCTGTTTCTGAACCTTATGTGGCAAAAACTTTTGTAGTGCATAAAGTTCAGTATGTTGCTAAAGCTGAGTTAATGAAAGGAAAATTTCGGCTGCGACTCGTGTGTTAAAAATGAATCTAGGATGGATAGTGGTGTTGGTTGCTCAATAATGAATGGACGTAATGCTCCTGAACTGTGCACTTAAAATGGTAAATTTTCTGTTATGTATATTTTACCACAGTAAGAATTAGAAGGGAAAAGCTTTGTGCATTCATTTGAAAGTAATGGTGATGTCTTGTAACCTAGGCCATTTGGGGGACAGGTTTTGAATATATAATTTAACCATTGTTTTTCATCTTTGCACCAGTTTTTTTTTTTTTTTTTTTTTTTTTTTTTCCTTTTGTGAGTCAGAGTGTTGCTCTGTCGCCCAGGCTGGTGTTCAGTAGTGTGATCTCGGCTCACCGCAACCTCTGCCTCCGGAGTTCAAGCAGTTCTGTCTCAGCCTCCCGAGTAGCTGGGACTACAGGCACATGCCACCACGCCCGACTACTTTTTGTATTGTTAGTACAGACGGGGTCTCACCATATTGGTCAGGCTGGTTTCGAACTCCTGACCTTAGGTGATCCACCCGCCGCTGCCTTCCAAGTGCTGGGATTACAGGCCTAAGCCACTATGCCCGGCTTGTACCAGTTTTTACATGATTGGGTGTCCCATTATCCTGTGAACCAATCTATTTGCATTTGTATGAATGGCCTGCTTTCTTGAATTCTAATTTGTCCCTTCTTTTATAGCCCTGTACCATTTTACTGTCCTTGCTAAACAGGCTTTTGTTGCTTGTTTTGTGACTTGAACTTTAGCCTCAAAATTGGAAAGGCTTTTTCTGTTTTTTTAGTTCCAGCCATGTCTTAGGAGAATATAGTAAACAACCAATTATTTGCATTTCCACCTCCGTGCACTCCATGTGGCCCACACTGTGTGCCAAGATTCTTTCCCTGTTCCGAGTTCTTTTTATTCAAATCACATTGTTAACTCATCTGCTATGTGCCAGGCGGTGTGCTAATCTTGGAAGATACCAACATGAATGAAAAAGAACTTGGGTGGAGTGTTTGCAGTATTACCCTATGATGTAATGTGTATAGTGCAGAGATAAAGGCACAGGGAGCTATTGGAGCTCAGAAGAAGCATTAATCCAACTTTGGGAAGAGGTCATGAGTCAGGAAAAACTTCTAGGAGAAAATGATTCCAGAAAGTTGAAGTGGGATGTCTTGTGGCGGTTGGGAGGAGTAAAGGGAAAAGGATTGCTTAAACAAAAGCTGTACGTAAGAAACTGGTCTTTGTGCTGAACTAAAACTAAGACTTCTATGCCACTGTTTGCGGATGTGAGGCTGGAGAAGTTGACAAGGATCATGGTGCGCCTTCGAAAAAAGTCAAATCAGTTCAACCATTATATATATATTTTTATTGTTTATTAGATGTTTGCTAAATACTGTGCTAGTTACTGAGGGATATAATGAAGGTTAACGGTTAGTCTAAAATCTCAGAGTTTGCAGTCTAGTAGGGGTAGACAGGCATGTAAAAACAAAAACAAAAAAAACAAGTTCTCCTACATAGTTAAAATTGGGGTAGGTACAGGGTTGTCTGGGAACCCAGAAGAGGAGCACTTAACTAACCTAGAGATTTAGCAAGAGTTCCTGGTAATTATCTATTGATAGACGAATATAAAATAATGTCTTAAAGAAATACGAAAATTCACCTGGGACTGCTTTGGCTCACCCCTGTAATCCCAGCACTTTGGGAAGCCGAGGCAGGCAGATCACTTGAGGTCAGATGTTCAAGACCAGCCTGGGTTTAGCAGAGAAACCCCATCTCTACTAAAAATAAAAAAATTACCGGGTGTGGTGGCAGGCACCTGTATTCCCAGCTACTCCAGAGGCTGAGGCATGGAAATCGCTGGAACCTGGGAGGCGGAGGTTGCAGTGAGCTGAGATGGCACCACTGCATTCCAGCCTGGGCTACAGAGTGAGACTCCTTCTCAAAAATAAAAAACAGCAACAACAACAACAAAAACCATAAGAAATAAGAAAATTTATGCCATCTGCTGAGGTACAGACTACTAGAGGATTTAGCACACTGATCTAATTGTCACATTACCTGGTTCTAATTCTAAAGTCTTCATTATACTGTGTTATCTTGAGAGTGTCTTACCTTCTCTAGGTCTGTTTTCTCTCACATATGAGAAGATAATCCCATTATATACAATTTGAATTCCTTTAGAAATTTGTGTAGAAATTTCCTGATTCTAAATTTACTTCCCGTATTTATCATCCCAGATTTCTTGTCACCCATTATGCTGCTAATAAACAGTTTTGTGTCACATTTAATGTACATTAACATTTTATGTTATATGTGTCATTTTCAATCTATGTTGTGCTCAAGGAATGTAAGATTTCGAATCCTTTCTATCTTGTAATTGGTTTACATAATTTAACTTTGGCATGAAGTGTTTTTGAATGTTTGCTAAACCCTTCTAACTGTGGAATATTCTCGTAATCCAAAGATCAGGTTATCTCTCCCTTTCTCAGTTGCACAACATTGATTCAGCTAAAGATTGAGACAGTAGAAGAAATGAATATTGTAAATTTGAAAATAGCCCTATGAAGTCCGGGCGCGATGGCTCATTCCTGTAATCCCAGCACTTTGGGAGGCCAAGGCAGGAGATCACGAGGTCAGGAGTTTGAGACTAGCCTGGCCAACATAGTGAAACCCTGGCTCTACCAAAAATACAAAAATTAGCCAGGCGTGGTGGTGGGTGTCTGTAATCCCAGCTACTCGGGAGGCTGAGGCAGGAGAATCACTTGAATCCCGGAGGCAGAGGTTTCAGTGAGCCGAGATTACACCATTGCACTCCAGGCTGGGCGGCAGAGCAAGACTCCATCTCAAAAAAAAAAAGAAAGGAAATAGCCTCATGAAGGATGTCTCATATTTGTCAGATGCTAAACATTAATTTACTAAAAAAAAAAAAAAAAATCTGTATTTTTCCTTACTGGGCTTTATGATTTTTAAAATATTCCTGTTGTAAGTATGGTCATTATTTGAAAATTAAAAATGAGATATAGTCAAAGTTATTCCACAACTTTTTTCAACAATGTGATTATTTTTGGCATTTCATACAGGGAATTCTGAATTCTTTTTTGTAAGAATTAGAGTACTCTAATAAAGTGTGATAAGTAATAATAAAGTATTAAACCTCCTTCTGGGGCATTCACTCTTGTCTCCAGGCAGAATATAGATTTTATCATTTACGGATACTTGGGTGAATGCCCACAGTACTCAAAGTTTTTTAGGAGGTTATATTACTTTAACAAGAAATATAAAACAGCAGAACAAAGTTTCATTATAGGACTTCCTTTATGGGTTAGTAACAGCTACAAACCAGAAGGGCAAATGTATTACTTCATAACAATGTTGTAATATTATTTCATGATGTTTTGTTTGTTTTTGTTTTAAGACAGAGTCTCATTCTATGTAATACATATACTCCATATCAGACTGTAATAATACAGAAAAAAAAACCTGATGCTTCCTGGTCTATTAAAGTTCAAAGTAGTTTTTGTTATATTTTGTTATAAAGGGACAAATAGTGACTTCTTGGTTGCAATTCAGGTTACCTAGGGTTCCCAAAGACAGCATGTCTGCTTGGATCATTGGAGTCAGTCTGTCAGACAGAAACATTCCTCCTACCACCATCCCACTGAATCATTCCTGTGAAGTATAATTAACTAGTATCAAGTGACGGCAGTGAAATGATTTCTGAATTATTCTCTTCTTTGTATGCCTGAAGCTTACTGTGGTTTTTTTTTAAAACATAATATTTATACTAATTATCATTTGCTCTTTGACAGCAAACACATTAGGGCAACTATCTCAGTCTTCCTATGACTCATACATTTATATCTTGAGACTTGATCTTTAAAACAATTCCAGCCCCATATCATCTGCTTCGTATCAGACTGTATCACTTTTCCTGTTATCCTGCTATACCTTCTTATTCAACATATCCCAAACTCATCCTGCCTTCCTTCATGCACAGATCTAGCTCTCTGCCAAACTTCTGGTTTCTGTCAATACCCCTTCCCCTCCCATTTACTAAGCCTAGAACCTCACTGCCATATATATATTTTTTTCTTTTCTTTTGTTCTATTTTCACTTCTTTATCTTTTAAAATCCTTTTCATATATACATATTATATATGCATATTATATATACATATATATTATATACATAGATATATTTTATATATATATATATGTTTTTTGAGACAGGATCTCTTATCACCCAAGCTAGAGTGCAGTGGCATGATCTTGGCTCACTGCAACCTCTGCCTCCCAGGTTCAAGCGATCCTCCCATCTCAGCCTCCCGAGTAGCTGTGACTACAGGCTCTTACCACCATGCCTGACTAATTTTTGTATTTTTAGTAGAGACAGTTTCGCAATGTTGCCCAGGCTGGTCCTGAACTCCTGAGCTCAGATGATCCATCTGTGTTAGCCTCCTAAAGTGCTGGGATTACAGGCGTGAGCCACTGTGCCCAGCATATACACACACACACACGTATTTTAATTTCAACTTTTATTTTAGATATAGAAGGTATATGTGCAGATTTGTTACAGGGATATATTGCACCCAGGTAGTGAGCATCGTACCCAACAAGTAGTTTTTCAACCCGTACTCCACTGCCTCTCTTCCTCTAGTAGTCCACAGTGTCTACTGTTCCCATGTTTATGTCTAATACAGCTATATTTGATGCTTCCCTTTTTTTTAGTTTCCTGTCCATTCCATTTCCATGTCTTGTCTAACCTTTCTTTCAAAAACATTTTCTCTCTTTCACAATGCTTCTGTAGTCCAAGGAAAAGTCAAACTTGAACAAAAAGAGGAACATCTCTTCTGGTGAGACTGGAGAAAAGGATTTAAGGTACAATGTGAATGGAAATTAATGTAATCTGTAGATTTTTAAATCTACATTTTACAGCAAAAACAAAAGTTGAGTAAAACTTTAAGCATGGCATAAACCACTATAATATCTTTTAGTTTTCTGATACTAGTAATAGTAGATAACATATTGAACCTTTATCATCTGCTGAGTGCTAGTCCTGATACTTAACATACATCATTTCTGCTCCTTATAACAAAATTTCAACAAAGTAGGCATTATGCATTTCTCTTTGTAGTTTTATGTATGTTTACTTCATGTATTTTGGCACCCTTTTATTAAGTGCATATTTGTTTAGGATAGGTCCTCTCAATGAATTTATATGAATAATACACCATTATGAAATGGCCTTCATTTTCCCTAGTGAAATTTTTTGCTCTGAAATCTGCTTAGTATTATATTAATACAGTCATTTCAACTTCATTTTGATTTATGTTACTATGATATATAATTTCCTATCTTTTTACTTTTAACCTACTTTTGTCTTTATATTTAAAGTGGATTTCTTGGAGGTCTCAATCTCTGGCTTGTAATTGATACGTTTACATCATTTGTATTTAATGTATTTATGGATATGTTTTGGTTTAAATGTATCATCTTGTTGCTTGTTTTCTGTTTGTACTATCTTCTTTGTCCGTCTTTTATTCTTTTTTAAAACTTATTTTGCATTAATATTTTTTAATGATTCAATTTTGTCTCCTTTGTTGGCTTATTAGCAATTGCTCTTTTTATGGTATTTCGGAGGTTATTTTAAGATTTATCATATATAGTTTTTGCTTATCATGACCCAATGTCAAGTGTATTACATACTTTACGTGTATTTTAAAAACCTTACAACACTATACTTCCATTTTCCATTCCCATGATTTGTGCTGTTGTCATACATTTTATTTCTACATGTGTTATAAACCTCACAATGCATTGTTTTTGCTTTAAATGATCAATTATTTTTAAAAGACATTTAAATATATCAGACATTCTTCTGTATTTTCCCACATAGTTATCATTTCCAGTGCTCTTTATGTTTTAGTGTTGACTTAGATTTTCATCTGGTATTGTTTCGTTCTTGACCTTTAACACTTCTTAGAATGTAGGTGTGCTAATGATGTAAACTTTCTGCTTCTGTATGTCTTACAATGTCATTACTGTACCTTTATTTTTGAAAGATATCTTCATAGGGCGTAGAATTCTAGAGTGACTTTTTTCCCCCTAATATTTTAAAGATGATGCTCCACTGTGTTCTTGCTTGCATTGTTTCCAACAAAAAATCTGCTGTTATCTTTATTTTCATTCCTAGTTGTGTAATGTGGCTTTTCTTCTCCCTTCTGTCTGCTTTTAAAATCTTTTCTTCATTTAAAAAAGCATTTTGACCATAAAGTGCCGCGGTATAATTTTCTTCACTTTTTTTTATGCTTCAACTTTGTTGGTTCATGGATCTATGGGTTTAGACTTTTCACCAACTTTTGGAATATTTTTGGCCATTATATTTTCAAATATTTTTCATTTCCTTTGGGAACTATAATCGTGTATATATTAGACAGCTTATAGTAGTCCTATAACTTACTCAAGCGCTGTTCTTTTTTCTTTAGCGTTTTGTTTTCTCTTTGTTTCATTTTGGATAGTTTCTATTGCTATGTCTTCAAGTTCACTTTTCTTCTATGTGCCTACTCTGCTATTAATCATATTCAATGTATTTTCCATTTCAGACATTGTAGATTTACCCTCTAGAACAGGAGGTAGCAAAATATGACCCATGGACAATAATCCCTTGGCCCTTTTTTTGTATAGTCCATGAGCTAGGAATGATTTTACATTTTAAAAAGTTTTCATAAGAAAGAATACCTTAAGTGGCCTGCAAAGCCTGAGATATTTACTTTCTGACTCTTTAAAAATAACATTTGCTGACCTTAACTCTAGAATTTTATATTTTTTGTATTACCCATATTTCTATTTTACATGTTCAATGCTTCCTCTAGTTTCTTGAATATATAATATAATTATGACTGTTAATGTCCTTATATATGAATCCTTATCTTGTCAGCTATATCATTTCTGGGTCAATGTCAATGGGTTGGGTTTTTTCCCCTTATGATCGGTTATATTTTCCCCTTTCTTTGAATTCCAAATAATTTCTGATTCAGTGGTCAACATTATAAATTTTGCCTTGCTGTTTTTTGACATTTTTGTATTCCTATAAATATTCTTAGACTTGTCATGGGGTGCAGTTGAGTCACTTGGAAACGGTTTGAATCTTTCAGATCTTGCTTTTATGCTTTGGTACATGGGACAAGAGCAGCATTTAGTCTAGGGTAGATTTTTCCCTAATATGAGGCACAACTCTGTGAGTATTCCATGATGTCTTGTGAATTATGACATTTTCCACTCCCTTTGGTAGGAAGAGGCATTATATCCAACCCTGTATGAACACCCGGAATTGTTTGCAATAATTCTTTTCAAGTGCTTCCCCCTGCTTCAGATAGAATTTTTACATAAAGGCACTTTTCAATACCCAGCTGAAGATTCACGGGAGATCTGCAGATCTTTGGAATTCTCTATGTAGCTGTTACCACTCCTCTACTCCACCCTGCAAACATTACCTACCATGGCCTCCTCTGACTTCCAGCTTTTTCTCAACTCAAGGAGATTACCAGGCTTTGTCTGGGTTCCCCTCCCTGATCCACAACATGGATACTTTCTCCATGCTGTGGAGCAATTATAGAACTCCTCTTATTTTCTTTCTCAGGCATTATTGTCTTTCCTTGCCTGATAGACTTTTTCTAGAAAAATACATATATACATACATTATACATGTATGTATCAAGATACATTTTCATTTGATTTTTTTAAAGGCCCTTCACAATTTAGCACCTGCCTACCTTTCCATCTTAACCTTTGCCTTAGCTGAACCGATCATATTTCAGTCTTGGCACTTCGGCTCACTTTCTTACCCCTGCCTAAGATTCCTTCTACTTTCTTATGCACAGTGCTACAGGACTTAGATAACACAGATTTCCAGTCTCTTAGAATCAGAATAGGGGTATCTTCCAATTTCTTAAGATAATTTTTACTTTAGGCAGGGTGTGGTGCCTCATGTCTGTAATCCTAGTACTTTGAGAGGCCGAGGCCGGCGGATTGCCTGAGCCCAGGAGTTTGAGACCAGCCTGGGCAACACGGCGAAACCCCATCTCTACTGAAAATGCAAAAAGTTAGCCAGGCGTGGTGATGCACATCTGTAGTCCCAACTATTCAGGAGGCTGAGGCACGAGAATCGCTTGAACCCAGGAGATGGAGGTTGAAGTGAGCCGAGATCGTGCCACTTCACTCCAGCCTAGGCGACAGAGTGAGACTCTGTCCCAAAAAAAAAGAAAAAGAAAAAAAAGAATTTTTATTTTGGATTGTCCTTACCGTAGTATTAGAGTGGCAAAGTAGAAGGCATTAAAGATTAAAATATGTTTTTCAGAAGCTCTCCTTTCTCTCAAAGATATTTTTATAAATTAGAGAAGATTTGGGCTGGACTATATCTAAATGCAGAAAATAATTGCTGTTTCATATTGTTTGGGGAGGTCTATTCTACCCGTTAATGTGGTAAAATGAAAAGACTTAATAATTTGGGGAATTGGATTCAAACTCTAGTGCTGTCACTAAACTGTATGAATCTAGGCAAGACATAGATTGTTGTGAAAAGGATGCTAATGTCATAGGCTGCATCATCTGTGATTCTCCTGTTTAAGATAACCTTGTCAGTTCTAATTAGTTTATTGCTTTCATTTCTTTCAATATGCCTTTGATATTTTCTCAGGATATTTCATTAAGCAGGAGAGGATGAGTAAAGTAGATTTTGGGCCCAGTTTGGTCTGCTTAATTCTTTACAAGCCGTCAGTCTAGAAGCTGAATATTTTGTCTATAGTGCTTGTGTTTTTGAGATAGTCACAAACACTTCACGTATACTCTCCTGGCTAAGAAGGTATTAATCTTAAATTGAGTGTTTCTGGGATATATATTATATAAAAGTTTCTTTGAGGCAGAGAACATCTTTTACTCTTCTTTCTGTCTGCCAGAGTGCTTTGCACAAAGCAGGCTCCAATTAAATATACTTTATACTTTCATGTACCTTATCTCATTTATGAAACAATTTATTAAGAATGCATGTTAAGATAATGCTTAATTTAAAATTCTGAGCCTTTAGGGAAAAAATCCAGATATAACCCACTTAACCTTTTTCATCCTTAAAGAGTTAATTTATTATTTTTGGTCTTGCTAGACACAGTAAAATAAAGATAAATAAAATAAAGTAAAATAAAGGGTAATAGAATTATGTCCTTTCTGAAATCAGTTTAATGAATCCTTTAAACAAAGTAATAGTTTGCCTTTCTTACATGTAGGCAGAGAGCATAAAATTTAATGTTAGATGAGTTTTAGATTATAATGAGGATACTATTATTTGCTCACCTTTCCCTTTATCTCCACAAGACAAATAACAAACAGATCTTTAACATACCTGGACTGGTGTGTTCTGGTAGGCCTGATATGAACAGTCATCTCTCTAAAACTATTTTTATTTTACTGATAATAATAAGGCATAATGTCAGCCTTTCTTATTTGGTTTAGTTTACTCTAAATGTCTTCTGCTACCAGTTTATGCCCTTCCAAGCCATCCTCTACATTGCTGAGTGATTTTTATAAAATGCAAATTTTATTATGTTATCATGCTTATGATTAAAATTCTTTGGTGGCTATCTAGGGTCAAGTGCACATGTCTTAGCAAAGCTTATAAAGGCTTATAAAGTCTGCATCTGGGATGGGAGTAGCATTGGCAGAGGGAAATAAAGGGTTCTGGAGCAAATGGAACCAGGAGGAGAGTATGAATAGGACAACTTGAGGAAGCTTTTCCAGAGATGAGGACTACAATTGCTTTCCAGTGGGCATCAAGGTTAATATTCAGATAAGAGTATTTCCAAAGTACCAAAACAATGAGACAGATTAAAAATGAAAAGGAGTTATATGTAAGAAGTAGAACTCCCCTTTTATGTAGTGTATATTTGTGTGTGTGTGTGTGTGTGTGTGTGTGTGTAAGGACAGCTTGGTGGCTTAAAGGAATTAGAGCTGGACAAGAATGAACCTTCACAATCTGTCACCTGCTAACATCTCCAACCCCCTTACTCCCTAAAGTCCAGTCTTCTGAATGCGTTATGCCTCTCTCTGCTTCTCCTCGAAACCTTCACAAATGCTATCTTCTCTTCTAAGACTCAGGTTCTTTCTTCCTGAAACTTTTCTTGGATCTGTCCTCCACTTGGCCATGGCCTGGTTAATTGCTTTCTTTCTGTGTTGTCATAACATTCCATTCACATCTCCCTTATCACACTCATATACTCACTATATTCCATCCCCCAAAACTAGATATGAGTTTCTCGAGGTCATGCTCTGTCTCTTGTTCATGTTTTAATCCCAAATACTCATCACAGTTGTGGCAGATAAAAATCAATATTTTACTATTGAATGAAAGAGTTTACAAGTTCCTAATCAGTTAATTAATGAATTAATTACTCTTGTGGCTCAAACCAAAGTTTGTTACTCTCTCACCTTTCGTTCTGATCCTGTCTTTCACCTCTTGACTCCCCTTTTTTGGTCTCTTGCCGACCAGTGTCTTCATGCTGTTTCAGTTCTCCATAGTCCTACATTCCAGCATCCTACTTTCTTTCCCTGCCTATACAAACTCCAGCTCCAAGAGTGGTGATTCAGTTCCAACAGTGAGATTTGGGAAATTGAAACCACAGTCTGAATGATGCTTAACCACTTCCCAAGATATTTGCATTTCTGTTCAAAAATTAATTTCACTGTAAAAATAATACATGCTTATTTTGGGCAATGTAAATAAATATTTAACAATTATTTACTTGTAGATACTGAGAGCATACAGCAGTGGAATGGTGGGGAGGCAAAAATCTGCTATCATGGAGTTTAAGTTCTAATGGAAGGTGACACCAAACAAAGGAGATGGTTATATAGTAAATTAAAAGGTAATAACTGCTACATTCCTCTCTCTCTCTCTCTCTCCTCTCCCTCTCTCTCTCTCTCTCTCTCTCTCTCTCTCTCTCTCTCTGTGTGTGTGTGTGTGTGTGTGTGTGTGTGTGTGTGTGTGAAGGGGAGGGAAATGGGCAGATATTTATCATTTTAATTGATAATGTTGCTGAACTATAAGGCTACATTTTAATCAGTTAGAGAAAGAACTCTACATCATTAGCACTTGGAGATCCTGTATTTTGAACTGGACATAGGGACTGGCTGGGATTTTGAATTGTCTCTTTTGAGAAGGAAGTTAGCTCTGTGTAGGAAGAAGAATAAAAAAGACTATTTGATAACCAGTAGAATAAGTTCAGCAGAGACTGGCTAACTGTTCACCAAACTCAGTTTTTCATCTGGTACACAGAGAGACTACATTTCTCAGCCTTCTTTGCAGTTAGAAGCAACAATATGTGAAGTTCTAATTAGTGGGATGTTAGTGGAAGTAATGAGTGCCACTTCCTGAACTAATCTGTATTAAAAATATCCCATGTATGTTCTCCTTTTGTTCCCTGTTTGCTGGTTAGATGCTAATTCTCAGGGCAGCCTGAGAAATTGTGTATTGAAGATGGTAGAGGCTCCATTATCCTGAGTATCTTGATCTTGTAGACAGTACCTCACACATTACACTCTGAAATCATGCTCTCCTCACCTCCTTGACACTGCCACTAGTTGAACAACAGAGGAATAAGAAATCAACATATTTTACTAAACCACAGAATTTATAAATTACAGCAGCTAGCGTTCCCTTGACTAATCAATAAATAATATTCTTTATTATGTTTGGGAGATATCCATCTACTACTAGTATATTGTGGGTGTTTTAAAAATGAGGAATTGGCATTAAATTTATTAGGTACCTTTTGATATCTATTTTTATTTTCTCCTTTCATGTATAAATGCCATGTGGTTATGTCTAGTGTTCTAGATTAAACTATCCTTTAATTTCATGAGAGTAAAATTTCCTTGGTGGGAACAGATTTTTCTTTTAATATGTATTTTGTTTGTTTGTTTTTGTTTTGAGACAGGGTCTTGCTCTGTCACCCAGGCTGGAGTGCAATAGCGCGATCTCGGCTAATTGCATCCTGGGCTCAAATTGATCCTCCTGCCTCAGCCTCCCAAGTAGCAAGGACTACAGGCATGTGCCACCATGCCTGGCAAATTTTTGTGTTTTTTGTAGAGATGGGGTTTCACCCTATTGCCTGGGTTGGTCTTGAACTTCTGGACTCAAAGATCTGCCTGCCTTGGCCTCCCAATGTGCCGGGATTATAGGCATGAGCCACCACTCCCAGCCTGAATATATTTTTGAATTTGATTTGACAGATTGTATTTAACATTTCTTCATCTATAGCCATAAATGCTATTTTGTTTAATTTCCTTTCCTTTCTTTTTACTTCTTTCTCTTCTTCCTCAAGTAGTCTCCCTTGGTTTTTTTGTTTTATTTTGTTTTGTTTTGTTTTGCATTTGTCAACTGTTGGTATCAGATTTGTAAACCTGATCAAATCAATTTGGAAGTGTTTTCTTTTTAGTTATAACACGTGGTATTTTAGAAGAATTCGTTAACAGTTAAAAACCATCTTGCTCTATAGTCCTTTTATATTTTCCCAGAAAAAGATTATGTGTTCAGATAGGCTTCTACCTAGCATATATTCTTTTTATTATTTCTGGTTTTCCCTATGAGCTCAGGTACAAAGTTGGAAAATAAGGTTCCCTAGGGTATAATCAAGGTAAGGATAATGGCCAGAAGTTCTGCATTGGTAATGGTCCATGTTTTTATAAATATATTTCTATGTAAAATATTCTAAACATGTGAAAAGATAAGAATAATGAACACTTGAGCCACTACAACCCATCTTTGTCAAATGTGAACACTTTTTTTTTTTAACTTTATAACTTTCAGTAGGATCTGCTTTTGGAACTGAATCTTGATGCTGCCTGTGTTACGAATTTTAGCTATGTTTTAATACAGTTATTTCTCATTGTCTTGGAATGATTACTTTGAAAGTTTCATCGTGTGATTTTTTTTTAAAAAAGGTAAAATTTAGTATCAAAACAAGTTATTGTATATATTATAAATATGTATTATACATATACAACACAGACTAATTGTAAGGCTACATGCTAGTCACATTAGTTTTCTTTTAATTCCTTACTATATGGGCAATACAACATACTTGCCATTAGTTCTGGCTCTTCAAAAATAACAAAACCTAATTTAATAGTCTGGTGCTTAAAAACAAATGCAATGAACTCATCTAAATTTTGGCTCAGCTGTATGATTCTGGGAAAGTTACTGTCCTAAATTTCTTTATTTGTTGATATGATTTGGCTGTGTCTCCACCCAAATCTCATCTTGAATAGTAACTCCCACTATGTCCACATTTCATGGGAGGGACCCAGTGGGAGGTAATTGAATCATGGGGATGGGTCTTTCCCATGCTGTTCTCATGGTAGTGAATAAGTTTCATGAGATCTGATGGTTTTAAAAACAGGTGTTTCCCTGCACAAGCTCTCTCTCTCTCTCTTTTTTTTTTTTTTTTTTTTTTGAGATGATGTCTCACTCTGTCACCCAGGCTGGAGTGCAATGGTGTGATCTCGGCTCACTGCAACCTCTGCCTCCCAGATTCAATCAATTCTCCTACCTCAGCCTCCTGAGTAGCTGGGATTACAGGAACCTGTCACCACGCCTGGCTAATTTTTGTATTTTTAGTAGAGACAGGGTTTCACCATGTTGGTCAGGCTGGTCTCAAACTACTGACCTTGTGATCCACCTGCCTCAGCCTCCCAAAGTGCTGGGATTACAGGTGTGAGCCACTGTTCCTGGCCAGCTCTTTCTTTTTGCCTGCTGCCATCCATGTAAGATGTGACTTGCTCCTCCTTGCCTTCTGCCATGATGGAACTGTAAGTCCACTAACCCCTTTTTCATGTATAAATTACCCCCTCTTGGGTATGTCTTTATCAGCAGCATGAAAACGGACTAATACATCAGTAAAATGGTGAAATAACAGCAACATTATGGAGTTGTTGTGAGCAAAAACATGTAAGGTGCTTGGTTAGTAATAATTTAATACAAATGTATTTCTTTCTTTTAGAATTTTTTTTCCTAAAGAAGGTTAAATTTTCTTTACGTCTTGACATTTAGAAAATTAACTCTGTTCATGTTGTTTTATGAATTAGTAGTATCCTCACCTTCCAACTAGATAAGAACCTATTATTTTTGCTCCTGTGAAAAAACAGAGGTGCCTAACTTGCTGTGTCTCCTCACATCTTCCCCCTTCTTCCTCCCCTCCAAGTTCTTTGGATCAACTGGAGAGAGGGGTGTCATAGAAGTTTTATCACTTGGCATTGTCATACCACAGTCTACTATAAGGAAAACATACCAGTGAACCAGTGAGTCTGGTCTTTCCTCTTAGTGGAGAGAAGGGCATGTGGTCACAATTTCTGTACCAGATGGAAGAGGAGTGGCTCAGTTTTCAGTTTTGTTTAATCACTGTAGACTTTCACTTTAGATTTCCCACTTTCTCAATCCCAAAGTAGGATGCTGCTCTGTGCTTGATGGTAACAGCTCACAGACTCATCAGAATTGAAATGAAAAAATATTTATTGATCTTTTATAACAAGGCAACATTGCTTAAAGGAAAACAAACATAAAATATTCCATTGACAATGCATTTTTTCATCTGTTCGGCACAATGCTTTTGTCATAATGGAGATGTGATAACAAACTTTCCAGGACATTCAGTCTTCGGCGGCAGCACTTAGGACAGATGACTGGCTGCTGCAATGTGAATACAAGAATGCCTGACTCACCAAATGATTTCCTAGAATAGTTAGCTGGGTGGAGACTCACCAAGTTAATAACTAAACCCAACCCTCAAGTCTGTTGGCAAAGGACATATTTGAGCTTAATGACTCTGTATACACCCAGAAAGATAAAGGAGGCTTTGAGATCCTGCTTGGTAGACTGGGAAGATGAAAATGACTCATTAGGTACCTGGAACACTGAATGGCCTGCACTGGAAATATTTTGAAAGGTGAGTTGAAGTACTAAACCAGTCTTTCAGAGGCTATGCCATATCAAGCCTGAGGCAGATGATGATTCAATAAATGTCTTTTAAAAGAGAGAAAATGTTGTGCAACAGAAACGCAGGGCAGAACAAATAATCTCTGCATTATGAACAGGTGAGTCAAAAGCTGTGCTGGCTTAGAAAATGAAAAACTAGTTAAATACCTCCACAACTTTAAAACATTTTCTACTTAACTATAACGTTAAATGACCTAAGGTATATGAAGCATCTACCTCAGTGTCTGGCTGCCATATGGTGTCACTCAATGTATTTTTCTTCCTTTCAACTCTGATCTTGGCTTTTTTTGATTTGTTTGTTTAAGAGAAAAAAGTACTTTAAGATGATGTCGCTGTCTAGTTTCATGTAAGTCCATATTTTGAAGATATTAGTGTCTGAAGTCTAGCACTCTGTTGGCTTTACTATTAACAATAAACATGACAAGAAATTTAGTCATCTGTATCAAACATCTGTCATGTGGTTCAGAAATTATTTTGGGGCAACATTTTGAAATGAGGACTGTTAGCCCATTTTGGTATACTCATGACTTTGTTGAAACAGTACACATAGCAAAAATATAAATTTTAAAAGTATCACTGGTAACTCCACATAGTTATTCATTTTTAAATGCTAAACTATGAATATTGATATTTTAAGTTTGGATCCAATTTTTCTGGTTCTTTCCCTGAGAAAATAAATGATGCTTTGAAATATTAGTGAATTAGAGCAACTTTTCAGCTTTTCCACAATAAATTATTCCTCAGGCTAGAAAAAAAAGTGATTCCACAAATACCATTCAAAGTCGTTTCAGTCTGAATCAGGATAACAAACACTCTCATACATAAAATCAAATATATAAGAAATGAACAATCTAAAATCTATGGATGCCTCTTTTTCAGCTCTATCTAGTCTCCTATTGCATGTTTTCTTAAAAGTGTATATTCAATCATTCTATATATTTAGAACTTCATTAAACTTTGATTTAACCTCAAAATATATTTTGTCATCAACATTTAATCACGTATCTCTCACTTAGTGAGGTTGTTACTGAATCAAGGTTTTTCTTTTCTAGAATATGTTAATATCACTATCTTCTAGGACAAAATATCAGTAAAAAAATTCATGAGGATTTACTTGACTGAGCATATGTGGAATTTTTAAGGCTGGATTTTAACTCTTTCGAGAACTCACCTTCCTATTTTGTACCCTTTCTTCCTCTCTGCTCCAACAAACACTGTTTGGGGCAAGTTTAACCTCAATAGATACAATTTTGTTGTTGGGCCAGTCCGTCTACTGACAGGATGTAACTTGTAAGAAGGAGAGGCACTGGTGTGTGAGAAAGATTGCAGCTGGCAGCTGAGACAGGTCTGTCGCTTCCTTTCCCTTTGCTTTGCTACCAAGTCTATGCGTGCCTCAGAAGTAGGCCATGTAACTCAGGAGTGTCAGGAGCTGTGACTGATTCCAGGCTCTTTGTAAGGAAGAGGAGAAAAAGGAGAATGCAGAATAATTGAAGGGGAGGTGGTGATCCCCAAAGGAGGAGCAAAGAAAGAATGGTCTCAAGACTTCAAATGCTTGGCAACCTTATTTTTTTACCTAGGGCCAGCATTTGTATGAATACGGGTGCCTGTGTGAATTTGTATACAGGAAGGAGCTAGCATTGTGAAATAACCCCAAACACAACTGGTCAGTTTGCCTCCCTTTGAAAAACAACAATAAAGAAAAAAACTACTTTGAATAATCTTATAATAGGAAATAACACAATGGAAACTGGAGAATTTTGATATGGAAAAATCTAAGCATCTGGAACAATAGAGGCTAAGTAATTAAAATACTGTGCATATATAATTAAAGTTGAAAAATAAAGGGAATTTTAGGCACCCAGTTTAGTTTACTAGGCAGCAAGTAAGGTAATGAAATTTGCTTTTAACAGTTTATTTATAAAATGCTCCTTACTATTCTTATATTAACATATTTTTTATATTGACAACTGACTCCTTGGAAAGAGTGAAAATAATAATATTATCTATTAGGGAGCTTTATTAATAATCCTATAATGCTTTGTGAGTAATGATTAAGATATTAAACTGTAACTTGGAAGTGATCATTGATGAGATTGCTTATTTATAATCAAAACAATGAATCAAACTACTTAAAGTTGAATAAAAATGCATTTATCTCCATGAACTACTTGCAATAATTAATTCTAAAATGACTATTAAGCTAGTAGTACATTGTATGAGAAGTTTAAGCTATATTCAGGTCGGTGGTAAAAAATATTTTAGACTTTTGTACTAAGTATGAAAACGCAGGTATTAGCCTGATGTTTCTTTTACTAAGCCTTGTACTTTATATAGCTTGTTCTATATTCAGTTATGTAATCTTAGAGTAGCTGAAAGGATATTAAAACAATATCTTTCAATTTATATATAATTGAAGTTGAAAATAAACAAAGGGAATTTTAGGCACCCAGTTTAGTTTACTAGGCAGCAAGTCAGGTACTGAAAGCAGTAGTCACCCATTGGCTAGGTTTTCAGATATATCACAGATGTTTAGTACTCTCATCTTCAAGTATAATTGTAAACCTTACTCTCTCTGAATTGCAACTTCCTTCAGATCATAGTAGTAAAGAATTGACAAAGGATTGATTGCATACATTTCAGAAAAATACATATTGGTAATTTTAAAAATCTATTAATAAAGATGAATGGGTTATTGCAGAATTAAAAAGGCATATGTATCATATTTTACTTTAGAGTAAGTTTCTCCTACTATATGAAGTAGAGATGTCATGTATGTGACTAGTTATTAGACAGCCATCAGATTATTGTGATAAATACATGCCTACATGTAACCTAGATCATTACAGGAATAAGTTACTGAAGTACTAATACACCACAGAAACAATACCATGAAGATAAATGCTAAGGAATGAAGTTCTTTCCCTGTGAATTCTAACTAATTCATTATTTCCAGTCCATCTCATTTCAAGACCTGTATTTCCCTTATAGACACAGGACACCTGGGTTGTCTGATCATAAACTCTTTCTCCAGTGGCCTTTGGCCTTTTAAGTAGATCTGTTTTGTTTTGACAAAGAATGTCTAAGAAAGGAGGAAGTGAGGAGGAGGGACTTGAAGATGTGCTACTGCTGGAATCAAATTTTTATTTTCTAGTGGGAAGCCTACTTGTCATTTGTACTACTCTTCCACAGTTAGTGTGTTCGAGCAACTTAAAGTTCAGTGGCAACTCCTCATAGACTTATTGTTCAGAGTTTGTTTATTGTGAAGAATTTGCTTTTGACAGTTTGTTTATAAAATACTCCTTACTATTCTTACAGTAATTCTTTACATCACTTTATTCTTCATTTTCACTTCCTTTGTTTGCCTCAGTTTGATTCATTATCCTTCAATTGTTCAAATATCCTTCATTATTCAAATCGCTGCTTTACTGACCCGTTCTCTAAACATATTTTTTATATTGACAACTGACTCCTTGGAAAGAGTGAAAATAATGATACTATCTATTAGGGAGCTTTACTAATAATCCTATAATGCTTTGTGAATAATGATTAAGATATTTAATAAACTGTATCTTTGAAGTGATCATTGATGAGATTGCTTATTTATACTCAATGAAACAAACTACTTAAAGTTGAATAAAAATGCACTTATCTCCATGAACTACTTGCAATAATTAATTCTAAAATGTCTATTAGGCTAGTAGTACATTGTATGAGAAGTTTAAGCCATAAGTATGAAAACTCAGGTATTAGCCTGATGTTTCTTTTACTAAGCCTTGTACTTTATATAGCTTGTTCTATATTCAGTTATGTAATCTTAGAGTAGCTGAAAGGATATTAAAACAATATCTTTCAATTTTGCTTTTCTTTTCCAGTAGCTAGCTTCTATGTTAATCAGCATGTTCAAGCTTCCTTCTCATTAGTTTTTAAGAATTCTAGGAAATACTTTCCATGGCATGTTGTGAGAGATTTTATTATAGGATTAAAATCCGTTCAGCAAACAATAGGCACACATGAGGCAGGGTCCAGGTATTCTGTCTTATAAGGCAACACTGCACTTTAGGTAACGCTAGAAATGGAACTACTTTTAATTATTTTCTACTTTCTGTTTACGGCAAAAGTAGCCATGTCAAACATTTTTCATGCCATATCTTACCTCAGATTCTCTACCTTGTTTCAGGACAGTAGAAAAGCTGCTGGAAAAAAATGCAAAAAAATTTTTAACTTGAGTTCATATTTTTCATTCAATGTCTGCTGGGCCCTCAATGTAACTTTTTTTTTCTTTTTTTTTTTTTTTGAGAGGGGTCATCCTTCTATCATTAACTACTCCTAATCTTCACTGCTACACAGAGTTTCCATATTTAACAACAGATGGCTTTGCTTTTACTTTATAGATGAGGCCAAAGCACCAGGTAGGTGAAATGTTCTTGTATCGGTTGGAATCCCGAGAGCGCTCCAACAGACAACAAGAGGCGGTGTGGAGCAACATGCTGTTTTAATGAGCGCCTGGGTGCAGGCGGGCTGAGGCCTAAAATGGCATCAGCACCAAATGAGGACGGGGCAGAGGTTTTATAGTCTCCTGTAAACAGGAAATGTCTCAGTCTGATGTAACTGCTACGTGGTACCTGGACGGCCTCTCTCTGGGTCTTCACAGGGTACATGTCTTCGGGCTAACTCTCTTCCTGCTTCTGCTATCTTGCTAATGCACACTGCTAGCGCATGTGGCTTTGCGCCTGAGGACTGGGCCTGAGGAGGGAGGAGTTATTCATTCCCTTAAGCTTTCAGGCCCTGGGGAGAATCTTTCCGTAGGAGCTTTTTCAGCTTTACCAACTACAGTCTACACACTTACCTGCTTCCACACACACCCTTATGGTTTTCTTTCTCAGTGGAAAAAACGTGCTTCTCTTGGTAAAGTCCAACCCATTCATCTGTGCTCCTGAACACAGCCTCTCCAATGTACTTGTTATACATACATATATATATATACACACACACACACCCCGCCCCCCGCCCCCACGGAGCCTTCCCATGTTGCCCAAACTGGTCTTGAACTCCTGAGCTCAAGTGATCCACCCACCTTGGCCTCCCAAAGTGCTGAGATTACAGGCACTAGCCACTGTGCCCAGCCTGTCCTTGTGCCTTTGATTCATCATTTATCCTCTCCTTTATTTTTTCATTGGTCCTTTGTCACAGGCCTTAGTCTTCTGTCAGCTGATAAATGGGAATGTTCCACAGGTTCAGTTCTCACCCTTTTTCTTCTTTCGTTGTGTACGTCACAAAGGAGATCTTATCCACATTCATGGCTTCTGCACTCACATTAAAGCCATGTACACCTGTCTTCAGTCCTAGGTGAGCTCTAGGTGCCCACAGGACCTCTCTACCTATCTTCTCAAAGATAAGTCAATCTTAACATGTTCAAAATGAATCCATTATAATTGATGTATTAGTCCATTCTCACGCTGCTAATAAAGACATACCCAAGACTGGATAATTTCTAACGGAAAGAGGTTTAATTGACCCACAGTTCAGCATGGCTGGGAGGCCTCAGGAAACTTACAATCATGGCAGAAGGGGAAGCAAACACATCCTTTTTTTTTTTTTTTTTTTTTTTTTGAGACGGAGTCTCGCTCTGTCGCCCAGCCTGGAGTGCAGTGGCCGGATCTTGGCTCACTGCAAGCTCCGCCTCCCGGGTTTACGCCATTCTCCTGCCTCAGCCTCCCGAGTAGCTGGGACTACAGACGCTCGCCACCTCGCCCGGCTATTTTTTTGTATTTTTTTTACTAGAGATGGGGTTTCACCGGGTTAGCCAGGATGGTCTCGATCTCCTGACCTCGTGATCCGCCCGTCTCGGCCTCCCAAAGTGCTGGGATTACAGGCTTGAGCCACCACGCCCGGCCAAACACATCCTTTTTCACATGGTGGCAGCAAGAAGTGCAGAGTGATGGTGGAGAGCCCCTTATGAAACCACTAGATCTCCTGAGAACTAATTCACTATCACGAGAATAGGATGGGGGAAACCATTCCCATGATTCAATTTTTCCCATGTGGTCCCCTCCCAATACACACAGGAATTATGGGAACTACAGTTCAAGATGAGATTTGGATGGGGACTATATTTGAGAATTAAAAAAAATCATTTCTTCTGTATTCCCTTTGTTCTGTGTTCTCTCTATAGGGCATAGCATTATGATTTTCACATCCTGAAACCAAGGAATCATCTCGTGTCTTCCCTGTCACTTTCTTACCTTCAGAGAATCACCAAGCTCTGTTGAACTTAATAATAGTTAATAGTGCTGAATATGGCAAAGCATTTTTTATTTTTTTTTGAGACAGAGTCTCGCTCTGTCGCCCGGGCTGGAGTGTAGTGGCAGTGGCGGGATCTCAGCTCACTGCAAGCTCTGCCTCCCGGGTTCACGCCATTCTCCTGCCTCAGCCTCCCGAGCAGCTGGGACTACAGGCGCCCGCCACCACGCCTGGCTCATTTTTCGTATTTTTAGTAGAGACGGGGTTTCACCGTGTTAGCCAGGATGGTCTCGATCTCCTGACCTCGTGATCCCCCCGCCTCGGCCTCCTAAAGTGCTGGGATTACAGGCGTGAGCCACTGCGCCCGGCCGGCAAGGCATTTTTTAAAGAAGACTAAATATATTTTCTCAATCTTCACAGTCACTGTGTTATGTGAGTGGCTAATATCATCTCCATTTTAAAATTAAGAATATTGAGGCATCGAGAGGCAAAATAACTTGCTTTGGTCACACAGGTAATAAAGGGCAGATGGGATCCAAATCTAGGCAGTTTACAGCGCTGGCCTCTTAACAACCACACCATGGTAGGCTTACTAAATGCCAGGATCTTAAATGCCTCTTCAGTTCATTTCCTCCTATTCTTTCTCATTTTGGTCGACTTGGTTCATGTGCTTCTTATTTTCTACTGTGTAACTTCTTACAGCCTGCTGCTCTAAATTCATTTTTAAGATATCTTAGTAATTAGCCTTCATCAAAATTTTCAGGATATTGGCTATATCTTTGTAATCTATAGATTTGAGATTTTGTTTCAAGAAAATTATATTCAATTATATATTTGAATTTTTCCCATTCCATATATTATTTTCTTCCATGACAATGATTGTTTAATGTCCATACCACCTCCTTTCTTATTTTAACTCTGTTCTTTTCAAATTCATTTTATGTTATTTACTCAAGGCTATTCTTTTTCTCCTAGACTGTATTTTTATCCATATCTATGTCTTACCATTTGTTGACTCTAATGAGAATTTCATCTCTGTAATAATTTCATTTTATGTTTCTATTCATCTCTGAGCTCCACAGACTCACTTTTTATCTCTTGTTCTTGTTTCAGCTCTCTTTTGATCTATCTCTTGTTATTCCTTCAGGATCTTTTTTTTTTTTTTTTTAAAGGAAAGCCAACTTGCCTTTAGTTTCTTTGAGTCTTGGGAGAACTGTTTGTTTGAAATTGGCCTATTTTTCTATGAACAGATCCTGAAATTTTGTGTTCTTTATTTGCCTTTTCTTTTTTCCTCCTATGTATTTTTTCTTTACTGTCTAACTTCTACCAGGGAAATGGATGTTTCAGAAAGAATTAAAGATAAAGACAAGTGGTAGTTTCTGAAATTAAAAAATAAATGTATACAAGTTTTGAGAGAGAATTTTATAAATTCCTTAATCTTTCCTACTTAACATACCCAGGGCTGAGCCTGGATGACCTAGAACATAGAGTTCTCCTGTAGTATAGAAAGGATGTCCCTTCAGTCAATGGTAGTGAACTCAGGAAGCTCGCTTTCCAACAGGGAAGGAAGATAGGATGCAGGGAAAGTTCAAGAAAAGCTTGTGTATTTTCTAGGAAGATAAGGGGAAGGGGAGAGAAGAGAGAGAGAAAAGGAAGAGATTCAGGAAAGATGTGTTTCAGTTTTACATGTGCTAATTAAGTGAGGGCAGAACAGGCTGAGGACTTTTATTTGTGTTTCCTATTTTGGATTTCAAGAGGAGCTTAACTCCCAGACACCCCTGAAGAAATCTGGAGCATGGCTGCATTATCTTGGAGGCGTAGCAGAATCAGGTATTTAGAGGTTCTTAAGTTTAATTTTCCTGCTGTTTTAGTTTGTGTCCTTCCAAAGACAGACCTGAGGCAATGAATGGAGAGGGTTTTGTTTGGGATATGTTTCCAAGAAACACCAGCAGATAATGGGGAAGTTAAACAAAAGGGAAGAAAACCAATAAAGGTGTGTTATCACACTATCACTGTGGGCAATTGGAGTTTGATCCTGCTGGGGAACTCTGGGAGACAGTTTACAACACTTACTTCTAGTTTATCCCAGTTATTGGTTGAGAACTGCTCCCGAGGAACATTAAATCCTTGGTATTTTCAGCCTGTTGTGTGTTCAGACTGAGTAGTCACTGATGGCCAGAGAAAGCCTTCAGGCAAAAAATTGAGGCATGGGCGGGTGAAAGGCTGGTGTATATGGAAATGGCAATTGTTGAAGAAATATTGGCAGTGCCCTGAAACTATATGATACACATGGTCTGACTGCTGTCACGGCATGTTGAATATATGGCATTTAAAATGAATGAAGTAGATGTATTTATTGACATGATAAGTCTCAAAAGTACAATAATGAATGAAGAAAAGTTATTGAAGAATACTGCCACATGATTTCATTTATATAAAGCTTAAAAACAGGTAAACCAAACAATACGCATAAAGGTGCAAAGAAAAGCATGGAATGATATTCACAAAATTCAGGGTGGCATTTGCCTCTTATGGGGGAGAAAGGGAAGTGAAGGTTTCGGTTATGTTCTATTTCTTATGCTGTGTGGTGGGTAAAAAGGGTGTTTGTTTTATTATTATTCTTTAAACTATAAATATAAATTATACTTTCTTGTTTGTATATTTCATTAAAGTAAATCTAATTAATCTAAAAGAAGCATATTAATGTTAGATCCCTTTTCTTGCTTCAGAAAATAAATCACAGGAAATTGTAAACATTTTAACAATTCAGTTGCATGGAAACAACTGAATACCAAACTCAACCTCAGTCACCAACTCTGAGACCAAATTGTTTTTAAGTTTCTAATATTATATAACTTAAATAATACAATACACATAGACACACTAAAGCAGTCTTATCTAGGTGTCAAAATACTGCTAGTCAATTCTAATAATGGAATGATAAACCACAGTCATTGACTATATTTCCATCCTTTAATATTTTGGTTAGAGTTTTAATTTAGTCTCTAGGTGGAACATACATAGATCAAACTAGATCAAGGGATATTCTCAAAGTGGCAAAATGACAACCTTCGCCTTTTTAAAACTCAGAAATCACTCTTCTCCCCGTGAGGACATATATTATTTCTCCATATGTGGTTAGAACCATAGAAACCATGGTTGAAAACATTGTTGGGACAAACAAGCATGACTATTTTTAAGACTCTGATGATTTTGGATATAATCAGCACTGAACTAGTAAGTCATATGTAATTAGGTTGATGATATATTTAGTGTCTAATGGATCCTGGCAACCTCTGATCAAATGCCTTTCAATTAAACATCACAGCGGCTCCAGGGCATGAGTCCTCTGTGTCAGTACACAAATGGATATTTACATAGACCCACTGTGCAGCTGAATTCTATTATCTTAGTAGTCCATGTGGAGAGACAACCAAATATCTTTAATAGGAATGTTGAGTAACTCCTTTCAGCTTTATTACTAAATGTGTCTTTTACAAATCTTTTTAAAACTTTGTTGTGAAATACAGTATATATAATAGAAATGCACAAAACAACTAGAAAATTGGCACATTATTCTAAAGGCAACACCCGTTTAACCACCACCCAGGTCAAGAAGTAAAACAAGGCTAACACCCTTTTAGGCACTCATGTGCCTTTTCTCCGGGCAAACCCCTCAGTACCCTTCAGAAGGAACCACTACGCTGGTGTTTTTGTTTTCTAGGAAGAAAAGGGGAAGGGGAGAGAAGAAAGAGAGAATTCCTGAATTCCTGGCTTTACTTTATAGTTTTGCTGCCTAACTATGCATTCCCAAGCAATATAGTTTAGTTTTGCCTGTCTTTAACTTTTATAAATGGAATCATAGTATTTATGTTACTGTGTCTTGCTTCTTTTGCTCAATATTATATTCCATTAGATTCATCCATGTTACCCTACATAGGTGTTCTCTTTAAACTTGTAAATGTTTCCTACATCATCTAGCTGCCATGTTTTGTAATTTCTGCAGCACTCTAGGGATGGGAGGTATCAATAATTCTACTTTGGTGTGTATGTAATTGTAATTAGCCTGGCCCATTGTAATTAGGTTGGCCCTTCCACCATATAATACTTTCAAAAATTATAGAATGTATTGCGTATATACCATGTTCTAGGATTGTATGAAGCACTGTTCATGTACTATTGCTGTACTCAAGATCATTCTGCCTAGTATGTAGTTTTAGCATACCTTTTTATAGACAAGAAACTGAAATTCAGAAAGAAAAAGTAAATTCAGAATGTAGCCTTTCTGATATTTCGTTATCAGGAACACAATTGTTTTTTTCTTTTTTTACTATTTTAGTTATGTTAAGGGAGACAGTAAACTTGCCATCGTATAGTCATCTTTTTTCATCTCACAAGCTCTTGGTATTTTGCTCTAATGATCCATTGGTGCTTGCATGCAGATAAAAAAGTGAAATTCAGAAAGATGAAGGTAACATGTTTAACAGCCTTTCTTCTATTATTCCCACGGTACTTACTTCCTTCTGTCTGTGGCATCTGTAGAATACTGTCTGTGAACTTCTTGTCACGGGAGTAATAGACAGGTGATCTCCCATGTTGTAGGAACCCAGAAGGGCAGTCTAAACAGTGCGGGTATAAGCGTGGGAAGAACACAGAACTAAGGATTAGGCTGCATCAGTTCTACACTTGATTGTCATTATCTAGCTAAGTGACCTTGAGTAAGTCACTTACTCTGTCTGGGGCTCAGTTTCATCATGTATAAGTGAGGGTGTTGGTCAGTAATTTTCAAGCCAAAGTTCAAGGACTGTCTTGAGTTCTTGTTTTAAATGCAGGTTTCTGAGCCTCGTTAAAATCTCCCAGCCTGGGAATTTGTGTATTTAACAAGCTCCCCAAGAGATTCTGATGCTCACCATAAGTGAGAACTCATGGAGTAGGTAGTGGCCCAAGCCCCACTGATTTTAAAATTCTAAGATAAAATTTGAAGTTCTGGAACTTTAGGGTTTTTCATCAGAGCTACAGGCCTACTTATTTCAGAGTTCTGTGAGTTTTGTTAATAGAAGGAAATACAAACTCATTAAACTTCATGATGCTAAATAAACACTGGT
The DNA here is from genome assembly GCF_049350105.2 of Macaca mulatta. Taxonomy (NCBI): domain Eukaryota; kingdom Metazoa; phylum Chordata; class Mammalia; order Primates; family Cercopithecidae; genus Macaca; species Macaca mulatta. The sequence continues at coordinate 115,172,046 of NC_133409.1, forward strand.
TATCATTGTTATGAGCAAACAGCAATAGCACAGGTCGAGGATGCTAGTTATCAGAATAGCTTGGGATTGTTTGATATTCATGAACTGAGTAAAAAAAAAAATACTGCGCCTGTGAAATTATGTCCACGTCATTAAAACTGTTAACACAATGTAGCAGGAAAAAGCAGCATAGTCTCTCTACAAGACATAGCAGTATGAGTACAGCTAACAATGGATAATATGTAGAGTGCCATGCAGTCTTATTAGGTAAATTAAGTAGTTGTATTCTCAAAACAACTTTAAAAGTCAGCTCATTTAATTACAAAATATGCTAAATATATCACCCAACAGATTGGAGACAGTCTGGTTGGCTGATTTATTTTTACTTTGATATTACATTTCTTACATGTTTAAAAAATTCTTTTGTGACTATTTAGGGAGGAAAAAAGTCTCCTTGTGTAACATTGAGTACTTTCCTGGGTCTATTCTTTATATTCTGAGGAATTGGAGTCACTCAATTAATTACTATAATGTTTTGTGTTTTCTTTTTCATAGGAATAACCAACCTCAGATTTGTAACTGTTCTGCTTTTTACCACCCAACATACCCTGCAGTGGCTCTCAAACCTGTACCTGAGGAAAGTGATCCACTCCTACTAGTGAGAAGACTCACAGGGCAGCAGGGATTCTTAGCTAGAGGGCATAGCCATTGAAGGAGATGAAAACAGAATCTCCTGGAGTGTGTGTGATTTCAGAAAGCTCCCCAGGTATTTTTCAATAGTGCTCCAATTGCAAAGCTGAGTCCAAAACCCACCAATTATCATCGTTTTCATATTGAATAGTAGGTTAGAAACCTTAATATAGTAGTCGTTATCCTGTATAAACTAGATGTTAGTATCTGAAGTAAACAGAGAACTTCACTATCAAAAGTATGTGAATGATTCGTCAAGAGTGATACTAGATTCAATATTATATGTTTATTAATTTCTACATTAATATAGACCTCATTTATTTTCTTAACAGTTTCCCCTTCTTGTTTCCCTTCTCCCTTCTTTCTAGCCGACCAGCAAGGTAAGATAGATAAAATTGTTTAATAATTATTCTTAATTCCTCCCCCTCCTCCTCTTCTATAGAAGGCTTGGGAGTTGAATCTTGAAGGCCAGGTGAGGTTAATTACCTGAGAAAAGTCAGATGTTTTATCAGTCAGAAGGGAGAGCATGCTCAATGGCTTGGACAGTGAGAAGTCCATCTTGGCTAAAGCGTGGAAGGAGATGGTTATGGGATGTCTAGGGAGAATCAATCTTGGCTTGGTCAGATGTCAGGTTGAAGAGGGAATTAGAATAAATGAGGAACTCCAGATGTTTTCTAAGTGACTTAATGTCCTGAGGTAACTGGTATACTAGAAAATTAGTCTGGCAGCAGGATGGAGGATGGCTTGGAGAGAAGAGCAAAAAGAAGCAGGGAGGGTCGTTGGGAAGATGGAAACAGGTCTGAGACAAACAAAGAAGTCTTGACAGCACTTGAGCAACTGAAGAAAAGCGAGGAAGAATGAGTTTTGAAAATCATTTGAATGAAATATCAATAGGACATTTGCTGTTGGATGGCGAGAATAGGGAGAAGATAAAGACTCAAGGTCTTCAATCTGGGCCTCTTCGCTCTATCCTGCCTCCTTCACATATTGCCATTTTCTTTCTTTTCCTAACTGCCAAACTTCTTGAAAGAGTTTTTCTCACTTACTGTCTTCACAATCTTACTTTTGTCTCACCACTTTAATGAAATGGTTCTGGAAAAGGTCATGAATGACTTAACTTATAAATGGAGTGGCCTCTTTTCAGTCCTCATTCTCTTAGTACCCTATGCAGCATTTGGGAATATTGACTTCTCTCTTTATCCTAAAACATTTGCTTCCATGAGCTTTTATAACATTGCACCTACTTGTATCTTCTCCCACACTTCTGATTACTTTTTAAAATCTTTGAATGGCTCTTCTCATTCTGTTAACACCTTATATATGTGGGTCCTCGGAATTTTATTCTTTTTTTTTTTTTTTTCTGAGACCGGGTCTCGCTCTGTCACCCAACCTGGAGTGCAGTGGTGTGATCTTGGCTCACTGCAACCTCTGCCTCCCGGGTTCAAGTGATTCTCCTGCCTCAGCCTCCCGAGTAGCTGGGGTTACAGGCACGCACCACCACACCTAGCTAATTTTTGTATTTTTTGGTAGAGATGGTATTTCACCATGTTGGCCAGGCTGGTCTCAAACTTCTGACCACAAGTGATCTGCCCGCCTCGGCCTTGCAAAATGCTGGGATTTCAGGCGTGAGCCACCGTGCCCGGCCCAGAATTTTATTCTTACTCTTCTTATCTTACCTCATTCCCTGAATCCCCAACACCACTGCCAAATTCTAAGTCATCAACTTCTGTAACTTTGCCTATCATTTACAGCAAATCCTAAAATTACAGCTTATGCCCATATGGCTCTCCTGAAGTATAGACTTGTAGTTTCTATTGCCTTCTGAACGTCTCTACTTGGATGACTCATAATCATTTCAAAATCAAGATGTTCAAAACCAAATTTAATATATCCTCCACCCACACAAAAAACAACAAAACCTACTTTTCCTTCTCCATTTCCTATCTCAGTTAATGATATTGCTCTCCAATTATTTGACTAAGCTAAATCTATACATGCTTCTCCATTAAACACCCGTATATGGTTTGTTTTGTGTTATCCTTTTGACTCTCCATACTCTGTATCTACTCCCCTTGCCTTTTTCCAGGTCTATGTAGTTTCCCACTGAGACTCCTCCTAACTCATCCCAGTTCATCTAGTTGCTCTCCACTCTAATCCATCTTCCACATCATCAACAGAGATATTTTTCTAAAATAAATCTGATGATTTTACTCTTCTTCTTACAAATAGACTGCAATCTCCTTGGCCTTGGGGGAAAATCTAAATGTCTCCTCAAGGCATTCATGGGATGATCTGACTTGAACTGGCCTTTCCAGACTTATCTTCCAACAATGCTCAAATGCTCAGTCTCTGCTTCATTTGTGTTAAATGATTGTGTGGACATGACACTCTCTTTCCTGGCTCTGTGACTTTGCACATCCCATTCCTTCAGTTTTTCCCCTGAATTCTTCCTAATAAACTTCTATTCTCTTGTCAATTAGCAAGACACAGGAAACTTGAAATTTTCTGAGCATTCAGATTCAAGAGAATTAATTTGTATGTTACACACATAGTATCACTGTAAATGAACTTTGAACCAACTTATTAATTTACAATGAAATGTATAACTCTAGCAATTTTTTTTTTTTTTTTTGAGAGAGGGACTTGCTCTTTTGCCCAGGCTGGAGTGTGGTCACATGATCATAGCTCACTGCAGCAGTGACCTCCCAGGTTCAAGAGATCCTCACACTTCAGCCTCCCAAGTAGCTGGGACTATAGGCATTCACCACGACACCTGACTAGTTTTTTTTTAAAATTATTATTTATTTTTAGTAGAGACAAGGTTTCACTATGTTGTCCAGGCTGTTCTTGAACTCTTAGGCTCAAGTGATCCTTTTGTCTTGGCCTCCCAAAGTGTCAAGCAAATTTTAAAGTTTATAATTTTAACTCAAAGTGAAATAAATAACCTAAATGTAAGACCTAAAACCATAAAACTCCTAGAAGAAAACATAGGGAAAAATCTCCTTGACATTGAACTTGGCATTGATTTCTTGGATATCACACCAAAAGCTCAGGCTATAAAAGAAAAAATAAATACATTAGACTACATTAAATTAAAAAGCTGCACAGCAAAGGAAACAGTCAACAAAATGAAAAGGCAATCTATAGATTGGGAAAAAATATTTGCAAGCCATATATTTGATACAGGGTTAATATACAAAATTTATAAAGAACTTATGCAACTCAAAAGCAAGAAAACATATAACCTGATTTAAAAATGGGCAAAGTGCTTGAATAGACATTTCTCCAAAGAAGACATAAAAATGGCCACGAGGTCTATGAAAAGGTATTCAACATCACTAATCATCAAGGAAATGCAAATCAAAATCACTATGAGATTCATCTCACACCTGGTAGGATAGCTATTAACAAAAAGCCAAGAGATAACAAGTGTTGGCAAGGGTGTGAAGAAAAGGGAACTTTTGCACACTGTTGATTGGAATGTAAATTGGTACAACCATTATGGAAAACAATATGGATGTTCCTAAATAAATAAAAAATAGAATTATCATATGGCCCAGCAATCTCTCTTTTGGGGTATATATACAACAGAAATGAAATCACTACCTCTTAAAGATATCTACACTCCCATGTTCATTGCAGCATTATTCACAATAGCCAGGATATGAAAGCAAGCTAGGTGTCTGTCATCAGATGAATGGATAAAGAAACTGTGGTATATGTATATACAATAGAATATTATTAAGCATTAGAAAAGGAGGAGATCTTGCCATTTCCCACAACATGGATGGACCTGGTAAGTGAAACAAGCCAGACAAAACAAAAGCAAAATATTGCATGATTTCACTTATATGTGGAATCTTAAAAAAAAAAGGTCAAATGTATGGAGATTGAAACTAAAACAGTGGCTACTAGGCTCAGGTGGAGGGGAGAAAATTGGGAGATGCAGATTTAAAGTTCTTAATAGATAGTAGCAGATATGTAGGCTGAACAAGTCTAAAGGTCTAATATATAGCATGAGGACTACATTAAATAATGGTGCATTGTATTCAATATTTTTGCTAAATGAGCAGATTATAACTGCTCTTGCCACAGGAGGGAAACGTGGGTAACTATGTGAGATGATGGATATCTTAATTTGTTTCACTATAGTAACCATTTTACTGTACATATGTATCTCATAACATCATGCTGTATACCTTAAATATGCGCAATAAAATTTATTCTAAAATTTTTTTTGAGATGAGGTCTTGCTCTGTCACCCAGGCTGGGGTGCAGTGGTGTGAACATGGCTCACTGCAGCCTCGACTTCCTCAGCTCAAGCAATCCCCCTGCTTCAGCCTCCTGAGTAGATGGGACTACAGGCTTGTGTCACTATGCCTGGCTAATCTTTAAATTTTTTGTAGAGACAAAATGTTCCTATACTGCCCAAGTCGGTCTCAAATTTTGGGCTCAAGTGATCCTCCTGGCTCAGCCCCTAAAGTGGTAGGATTACAGGTATGAGCCACCATGCCCATACCCCAAAATTTTAAAAAAGAAGAAAAAATGTTTATGGTTGCTACTATGGCAACTTGCTTCTTATAGGAAAATCTCCATGGGAAGTGACATTACACTTAAGTTATTAATTGGGCATAGAATCAGCCTAAGAGGACTAAGTTGGATGATCCTCATGGCCCACCAAGCCAAGAAAGCCTCATCATTCATCTGTGTTGTAAGAAGGTATATGTCAAGGAGGCAGACTGCAAAAACATAGCCAGGATTTTGTCTATTGGGGATAATTCCAGAGATAGACTAGAAAAGTCATTGCTCCCTTTTTCTAGAATGCAGAGCAAACTGTGCCCCTAGGTCCCCCGTTCTCTCCTTATAATCATGAAACCAGAACTTCCCAGGTTTATTTAGCTGTACAGTCATGTGTCACTTAACGACAGGAATACATTCTGAGAAATGCATTTGTTAGGTGACTTCCTTGTGTGAACATCATAGAATGTACTTACACAAACCCAGATGGTATAGCCTACTATATGTCTAGGCTATAGGTATAGTCTATCGCTTCTAGGCTACAAACCTGTACAGTATGTTACTCTACTGAATACTGTAAGCAATTGTAACACAATGGTAAGTAATTGTGTATCTAAACATATGTAAACATAGAAAAAGTACAATACAAATAAGGTATAAAAGATAAAAAACGGGCCAGGCATGGTGGCTCACACATGTAATCTCAGCACTTTGGGAGGCCGAGGCAGGAGGATCACTTGAGGTCAGGAGTTTGAGACCAGCCTGGCCAATGTAGTGAAACCCAATCTCCACTAAAAATACAAAACTTAGCCAGGTGTTGTGGCAGGTGCCTGTAATCTCAGCTACTTGGGAGACTGAGGCAGGAGAATCACTTGAGCCAAAGAGGTGGAGGTTGCAGTGAGCCAAGATCGCACCACTGCACACTACTCCAACCTGGGTGACAGAATGAGACTCTGAAAAAGAGAAAAAAGATTTTAAAAAGTACACCTATATAGGGCACTTACCATGAATGGAGCGTGCAGGACTGGCAGTTGCTGTGGGGGATTGAGTGGGTGGATGGTGAATGAATGTGAAGATCTAGGACATTACTGTTCACTACTGTAGACTTTATAAACCCTGTATACTTAGGCTACACGAATTTATTTAAAATTTTTTATTTCTTCAATAATAAGTTAACCTTAGCTTACTGTAATTTTATTGCTTTATAAACTTTTAATTTTTAAACTTTTTGACTCTTGTAATAATCCTTAGCGTAAACACAAACACGTTGTATAGCTGTACGAAAACATTTTCTTTTTTATATCCTTATCCTATAAGCTTTTTTCTATTTTTTTTTTTTTTTTTTTTTTTTTGAGACGGAGTCTCGCTGTGTCTCCCAGGCTGGAGTGCAATGGCGTGATCTCGGCTCACTGCAAGCTCCGCCTCCCGGGTTCACGCCATTCTCCCGCCTCAGCCTCCCAAGTAGCTGAGACTACAGGCGCCCGCCACCACGCCCGGCTAGTTTTTTGTATTTTTAGTAGAGACGGGGTTTCACCATGTTAGCCAGGATAGTCTCAATCTCCTGACCTCGTGATCCACCCGCCTCGGCCTCCCAGAGTGCTGGGATTACAGGCTTGAGCCACCGCGCCCGGCCCGCTTTTTTCTATTTTAACATTTTTTGATTTTTTACTTTTTACACTTTTTTAAAATTAAAAATGAAGACACAGGGATACACACTAGCTGAGGCCTACACAGGGTTTAGGATCATCAATATCACTGTCTTTCACCTCCACATCCTGTCCCATAAGGTCTTCAGGGGCAATAGCGTGCATGGAGCTGTCATCTCCTGTGATAACAATGTCTCTTTCTGGGATACCCCCTGAAGGACCTGCCTGATGTTGTTTTATAGTTAACATTTTGTTTTAACCTCATCCCTGGTGGTACATAAACTTTAAAAAATATATATATATAAGTAAAGGAGTACACTCTAAAATAACAATAAAAAGCACAGTGTAGGAAATACATAAACTAGTAACACAGTTATAGTGCACATAATTGTATGTGTTATGCTTTTTTTTTTTTTTTTTTTTTTTTTTAAGAGATGGAGTCTGGCTCCGTCACCCAGGCTGGAGTGTGGTGGCGCGATTTCGGCTTACTGCCAACCTCCGCCGCCCGGGTTCAAGCGATTCTCTTGCCTCAGCCTCCTGAGTAGCTAGGACAACAGTGCGCACCACCACGTCTGGCGAATTTTTTTGTATTTTTTTCTTTTTTTAGTAGAGACTGGGTTTCACTATGTTGGCCAGGCTGTTCTCCAACTTCTAACTTAAGGCGATCCGCCCGCCTCAGCCTCCCAAAATGCTGGGATTACAGATATGAGCCACTGCGACCGGCTGTAATGTTATGCTTTTGTAAGACTGGCAGCACAAGATTTGTTTATACCAGCATCATCACAAACTTGTAAGTGATGTGTTACGTGCTACAATTTCACAATGGCTATTGTAACCATCCAGTGGGTTCACCTTGCCTGCTGCCTAGACAGAACTGATTTATCGAGACAAGGAATTTGCAATGAAGAAAGAGTAATTCATGCAGAGCTGCTGTGCAGGGGCCTGGAGTTTTATTATTACTCAAATCAGTCTCCTCAAACATTCAGGGATCAGAGTTTTTAAAGCTAATTTGATGGGTAGGGCCTTGGGAAGTAGGGAGTGCTGATTGGTCAGGTTGGAAATAGAATCATAGGGGGTTGAAGTTAGGTTTTTTAAATGTCTTCTGTTCCTGGGTGAGATGGCAGAACTGGTTGGCCCAGATTACTGGTCTGGGTGGTGTCAGCTGATCCATCGAGTTCAGGGTCTGCAACATATCTCAAGCTCTGATCTTAGGTTTCACAATCATGATGTTATCCCCAGGAGCAATTTGGGGAGGTTCAGACTCTTGGAGCCAGAGGCTGTGTGACCCCCTGGGGAGGTTCAGACTCTTGGAGCCAGAGGCTGCATGACCCCCAAACTGCAATTTGCAATCTTGTAGCTAACTTGGTAGTCCTGCAAAGGCAGACTGGACCCCAGGCAAGAAGGGGGTCTTTTCAGGACAGGGTTGTTATCAATTTTGTTTCAGAGTCAAACCATGAACTGAATTCCTTCCCAAAGTTCCTCACTCAGGAATGAACAAGGACAGCTTAAAGGTTTAGAAGCAAGATAGAGTTGGTTACGTCTGATCTCTTTCACTGTCATAATCTCCTCAGTTACAATCTTGCAAAGGTAGTTTCACTGTGACATCACTGAGTGATAGTTTTTCAGGTTCATTATAATCTCATGGGGCTACAGTCATATATACAGTTGGCCATTGACTGTAACATTCTTATGTGGCACATGACCATAATTAAAAATGTAGTCACCGTAATTGCAAAGTAGCTGGTTGATTTTCCTGCCTGCCCACCTCAGGAACTTGTAAGAATACTTAGCTGGATACCTGCATAAGGCTTGGTCATCGCTCTATGGTATAATCAGCTGCAGCCTTCAGGACCCAGTATTTCCAAAGAGATGCAGATCCAATTTGGGATTCTCCCACCCATGTATTGATGGAATTGCATGTCTACCACCTAATGACTAGGGTCACTATCATTTCTTGCCTGAAGTATAGCATCTGACAGGTCTCCCTTAGTCCACTGCTGCCCTCCTACAGTCCCAGGGAAGAGTTCATGCTGCACTTTGAGACTGAACGTAGGCTACAGGCAAAATCCCTTCCTCCGCAGACACTCAGTCTGTTTTCTTTTAAGGCCTTCACCCAAGTGGAGTAGGCCCACACACATTATGAGGGATGATCTGCTTTATTCTAAATCTACTGTTTACCTAATAATAACATCCATAAAATACCTTCACAGGAGACTCTAGATTGATGTTTGACCAAGTACTGGGTACGTTGGCCTAGCCAAGTCAGCTCATAAAATTAACCATTACAGTTGCTCACTTTTGGTTTGTCTAGCCCCTCTCTTCATCTGGGACCTATAGAGAGCTGTTTATGGAGCTGAATGTTGCTGGTAGCTTGTGTTCAACATTGTGGTTGCTTTTATTTTTTCTGCAGCAGATGCACATACAGAAGCTAGTAACTAACTTACTAGTTAGTTACTAACTTGTTTCTACTTTAGCTTATTACTCAGTCCTTTCTGATCAATAGCTTATTATTGTTCCCATCGCGATGAACTCTTAACAGTCTTATATACTTTTTGAATGGATAAAGACTTGTTTAACTGGCTCACACCTGTAATCCCAGCACTTTGGGAGGCCGAGACGGGCAGATCATGAGGTCAGGAGATCGAGATCATCCTGGCTAACACAGTCAAACCCCGTCTCTACTAAAATACAAAAAAAATTAGCCGGGCGTGGTGGTGGGCACCTGTAGTCCCAGCTACTTGGGAGGCTGAGGCAGGAGAATGGCATGAACCCGGGAGGCGGAGCTTGCAGTGAGCCGAGATCGCGCCACTGCATTCCAGCCTGGGTGACAGAGCGAGACTCCGTCTCAAACAAAACAAAACAAAACAAAACAAAACAAAAAAAAAAACTATGCATAAGAAAAACTTTGGTTTAAAACATACATTTGAGGCCGGGTGTGATGGCTCATGCCTGTAATCCCAGCACTTTGGGAGGCTGAGGTGGGAGAACGACTTGAGGCCAGGAGTTCAAGACTAGTCTTGGCAAAATGATGAAACCTTGTCTCTACCAAAAATACACAAATTAGCTGGGTATAGTGGTGCATGCCTGTAATCCCAGCTACTCAGGAGGCTGAGGTAGGAGAATCGCTTGAGCATTGGAGGTGGAGGTTGTGATGAGCCAAGATCGCGCCACTGCACTCCAGCCTGGGCAACCGAGGGAAACTCTGTCTCAAAACAAACAAACAAACAAAGAAATAAAATATACATTCAAAATTATTTCACCAAAAGTTATCTGAGGTTTAACAACAACAAGAAAAGTATTTTGAACTTGACTAGAAAGCAGGTATTTATTTTTTGCTCCACTATTTGCTATCCAGGTTTTCAACAGCATACTTAAAATTTTATTTTCTGAAGTACTGTTCTTCTTATTGTTATGCTTGAACATTGCTGTTATCTGAGCAGTTATTGGTTGGTTATTAACTCTTTTGATTATAGCCTAGTGGAGGCCAAGGTCATGGGTTCAATTCTCACATAGTCCAATTAGCCCCACTTGCTCTGGGGCCTGCAGCATCTCTCCTAGACTGTCTCTAGCTGCTGTGCAAATGAATGTATTGGACCCACAGGGCACTGTAAAAGAATGAATACATCTGTGCAAATCTGTAGTTATTTGTGGAAAATCAATTGGAAGTTCATACACCCTGTTTACAGAATTCAGTAATGTGCACAGAAGAACGGGGAAAACAGAGTGCTTTTAAATTGATGTCTTCACTCATTTATTTGTGTTTTTTCCTTTCAAAAACAGAAGAAAAATATTCCAAAGGAAATCTCCCTTCTAGTCTTTCTCCTAGACATTTTGAAGATTTTCCTAACATTCAATATACATTTTTAAAGAGGGACCTTTCATTTTAGTACCAAAATGATCTCTCAAATTTTCCTTCAGAATACCTTCAGTGAGGTAAGGAGGATGTCTGTAAGGCACATGGAAATAAATATGATTTTACCTTGTGCTTCTAGAACATTTTAGGTTAGGTCATGATTTTGTAAAGGTTTAACATATCTAGCACACAAGCAAGTGAATTTCTCATTCTTTTTCTTTCCTTTTTCTTTTTTAAAAGTAATGTTTCAAAAGTGTGATTAGTATTCTGATAAATGGTTGGGGTGGTTTTTGGTTCGATGTTAGAAATTTCAGTTATGTGTTGAATAACAGGATGGTTTGAACGGGGTGATTAAGAAATGACGAGATGGACAACTATTTGATACATCAATCTTAGGTTGTGCCTTAACAGCAATTCTTAGAACAGGTCGCCTGTCATTTGTTGTTTCCTATTTGTCCACAGCTAATTTTTTTGCAATAGAGGCACCTCAGACTTTAAGGGTTGGAAGTTCCTTATCAGCACTACTGCTTCAGCTAATCTCTTACCAGCTTTCCTGACAGGGACAGCTTTTCAAATTTTATCAAGGTTGGGTGAGAAAGAGCCCAGGACTGTTCATCTTTTGTTGAGAACTGAACTCTAAGGGAATCTATTATTCTCTAATTATGCCATTGGGCAGTATGTAGATAAATCTTATTCCTTCTCATTTCAATTAAACAGCTGATGGTAAAGACTTGTTAAAGTTTTGTGTCAGAATTTAGTAGCATGAATTTGTAAACTTTTAGCCATGACTTCCATATGTTCACAGGTTGGCAAACTGGCTAACATCACATCCCTATGTTTTGCAACTATTTTCACATTAGCACAGTTTCTTATGCAGCGTTTTCTTTTTTCATTCTTAAGTGTTTGTTCAATACTTTTCTAAATAATTAAAAAGTATATTTAATGATATACATATTTCATGTAAGAAAAGGTCAGACATTACAGATGAAGCCCAAGTCCCCCTTGACCACTCATGTAGCTTTTCCAGAGGTAATCACAGTTATTATCGGTCTTCCCCCGGCCTTTTCTTTATGTATTAGTATACACATATGTATAGGGTATACATACACAGGAATACAGTATGTGTGTGAATATACAGTTAAAAATGTATCATTTTGTCCTTGTTTCTATTTTAGATCTTTTAGTGCCCAGAATATCTATTGTTTGAGTTTTGCTACACTTAGTTATATTTATCCATGGGTTTTGTCACATTCCAGACTCCCTTTTTCTTATCAGGTTCCCACACATTTTGAGTGACAGACCTTCACAATTTCTTTTTGTTTTGGTTCTACAATATAGCACAATATGATAATGTAACTTTCATATACTTCATCTTATCACTATACATATTCTAATCTCAGCTAGAAAATTAGTGATAGTACAAGCAATATTGGCTAGAAAAAAATGCCTTTTTTTGTAGTTTCAATCATGACAGTTTTTTTAAGTGTCATGGAAAGTTTTTTTAAGTGTCAGGGATTTTTGGAAAGAGGAGATATAATTTTTAAACTCCTTCCCTTTCCATGAGTCAGAGGGTTTAATGACCTTGACGGTCTCGAGCTATCTGGAAGATTCATACTCTGAGACAGAATCTTGTTTCATTGAATGGAAGATGGTCAGTTGGTCAACAATATCCACCAATGGCCCAGTATAGCCAGGCTTCAGATTTGTTCCTAATAAAAGTTGACTTAAAGTCTGGTATTTGTAAATAGCATTATACGCTGAATGGAGTAGGGGATTGTTTCAGCCAGGACTTCTGGTTGCAAAACACCCACCCAAACCATTAGATTGTTGAATTTGAAGTCTGCATGCTCTCTTGTTTCTGTTTTGGTCTTCCACTATCTGCCTTTATACTGGTCTGGTCTTTCCCATCTCCTGACCTGCTACAGTTTCTTTTCCCCATAACTGCAGCATGTACTTGGCTTTGTCTTACCTTGGTATGGTTTCAAGTTCTCTCTCCATGACCTGTCAGTTCCATAACCTAACACTAGTGGGCTCTCTTTGTCTTTGCTTTATCAACCCTTTTATCTACTAATAAACTAGCCGGCAATCCTGGTCCAATCACGTATGTGTTGGGGGTAGGGAATGAAATTACATGGTGCAAACATGGATGTCTGGGCTGGTTCCTTGGGTGAGATTACAGGTAAAGGTAGTTGTATTTGTCTGTTCTCATGCTGCTAATAAAGACATACCCGAGACCACGTAATTTATAAAGGAAAGAGGTTTAATGGACTTACAGTTCCACATGACTGGGGAGGCCTGACAATCATGGTGGAAGACAAAGGAAGAGCTAAGGGATGTCTTACATGCTGGCAGGCAAGAGAGCTTCTGTAGGGGAACTCCCCTTTATAAAACCATCAGATCTCGTGAGACTTATTCACTATCACAAGAAAGGCATGGGAAAAACCCGCCCGCAAGATACAATTACCTCACACTGAGTCTCTCTCATGACACGTGGGGATTATTACAATTCAAAGTGAGTTGTGGGTGGGAACCGGACACAGAGCCAAACCTTATCAGTAGTTCTCAGAGAAGGGGCTATGGATGGGGTAAGTAATCCCAGACACGTTTACCACTAGGGACACACTCAGTTATTTAAGCGAAAAGCACTTTGGTGAATATGGCAAGATAGTTGATTTTTTTTTTTTTTCTTGGAACAAGAATAACTCTCTCTTTCCTCCTGTGCATAGCACATTGGTACAATAAACTATGTGTCATTCCCAGCACAGGCATGGTGTGACTAAAATTAATGGAATGCAGAAACTGATGTGATGATGATAAAATTCTCTGTGGGGATGAGGTGGAGAAGAAGAGAAAGAGAGGAAGCAGAGTTTTCCTTTTAATTTAATTTCAATAATGTTAGGAAATTTACAATTTCTATTTTGTAAAAATAGAAGTATGAATTATGTTTTACAGTGTAAGTACCTGGCTTCATGAATCTTTCTCTTTCTCACCTGTATATCTGATACTTGAACAAGCTCTCCTGGTTCTACCTGTAAAATATATCTTGAATTGTTTCTCACCATATTCACTGGCAATATTATTTTTTGCTTAAAATTTTCTAATGTTTACCCAAAGTAATTAGATTAATAACCAAACTCCTTATTGTGATGGACAAGAGCTTATATGAAGCCTATTGTCCAGACTTCATCTCCACCACTCTCACCCTTATCTACTATGTTCCATCAGCTATCTCTATCTCTTCCTCCAACAGGTAGGCTCATTGTCACCTCCATGTGTTTTCACTTGCTGTTCCCTCTACCTAGAACTCTCTTTTCCCAGGTCTTCACATAGCTCACTCCTCGTGTTTTTGGTATGAGTCCAAATATTACTTTCACATAGAGACCTTTGCTGACTTTCTGAGCCAAAGTAGCCCCTCCCCTCTCATAACTCTTTATTTAATCATCCTTTTGAATTTTCTTCATAGTGTTTTCATCACCAAAAATGATCTTATTTTATTTTTAGGTACCTGTATTTCTTATCTCAGTCTATTCACTCTCAAGGGGGTCCACGATTGCAAGAACATTGTCTTATTTATTGATGTATTTCCAATGCCTAGGATAATGTCTAGTTCATAACCAGTACTCTAAATATTTGCTGAATGAATGAATAAAAGACAAACGGATGAATGCTGTCATGCTTCACATTCTGTTACACTGTTTACAGTTGTATGTACATTTGTAGTAACATATTGGGTGAGGAACACATTTTGAAATGGGGGATATTACGTGCCCCTGGACCTCCTCAGTGTTACCATTATAAATACAAATCCTGTCTACTTATCTAGAGACACCTGTGTTAGGTCTTCATAGGGGAATTTTACACAATCCATATTGTCTTCAGATGACACAATAAAAGGAGAGGCCAGCAACATTGTTTTTGGAGTCAGATCTGGGTTTCAGTACAGGTTCCACAGCAGGCCATTAGCTTAACCAGACATAAAGTATCTGTACAGTGTTCAATAATGGGTGCTAATTGTTATGATCCTCATATTGTATAGTACTTTTCTTAAGTCATTACTAACTTTTCTTAAGTAAGTTCATGACTCGTTTTGTATGTCATGTGTGGTTGCTACCAGCAGATTGGTTAGTTTGAGAGATAGCACTGATGATAAATGTTAAAAAAAAAAAAAAAAAGGTTCCAGGTAAACTGGACCACTTAACCAGATGCATTTTCAATATATGTAGTCTTCTAAACAAGTTTTCTTATATTAACAACTTTTATCAAGAAGCAAATAGACATCAACAAGCATTTAGTAAATTGACTAGTGTCCTGTATTATGAAACCTCAGAATTTTGTAGTTTGTAAATAAAATATATGAAGTAAAATGAAGGTGGAGATATATACCTTGATTTTTGAAAACAAAAATTAATCAAACAGGTTTGTGTGTTTATTCACTTATCAACATTTTATTGCATATCTACTGATGCTAGGCATAGTTTTGTATTGAAATCACAAACTTATTCGAAATGTATAAATAAATAACCTTTGAATGTTTGAGCCTCAGTAAAGCATCTGGTATAATATTTCTTAATTTTACTTTCAAATGATGCAAATTATTTAAGATATAAAATGTTACTTGGACCAAGACAATTCAGTAATTGGGCAAGAATAGTCTTTTCAGCAAATGATGCTGGGAAACTTCCATATCCACATGCAAAAGATTGAAGTTGGAGCTCTACCTCACACTGTAAGCGAGGTACGTAATTAACTCAAAATGGATCATAAATGTCATGTAAGAGCAAATAATCTCTTATAAGAAAACATAGGAGTAAATCTTTGTGACTTTGGGTTAGACAATAGTTTCTTAGATATGACACCAACAGCAAAGGTGACCCCCAAAATGGTAAATTAAACTATGTACAATTTTTTAAAAAGTTTGTCCTACAGAGGATGCCATTACAAAAGTGAAAAGACAATCCACAGCACAGGAATAATATTTGGAAATCATGTGTCAGATAAGAGATTTATATTCAGAATGCATAAATAACTCATAGAACTCAATAATAAAAAGATGAACAACCCAGTTACAAATAGGCAAAGGATTTTAATAGATATTTCTTTAAAGAAAATATACAAATGACCTGTAAACACATGAAAAGATGCCTTATATCATTAGGCATTAGGGAAGTGCAAGTCAAAGCCACAATGAAATACCACTTCACACCCTCTAGGACGGCAATAAAAACAAACAAACAAGCAAACACAAAATCCCCAGAAATAGCAAATGTTGCCAAGAAGAAATATAGTTAAATCGAGACGTTTGTACATTGCTGGTGGGAATGTAAAAGGTGGAGCTGTTGTGAAAGTTAAACAGCATTACCAATAACCCAGTAATGCCACTCCTAGGTATGTACTCCGAAATTTGAAAACAAACTCAAACAGATACCTGTACACCAATGGTCATAGTAGTATGATTCATAATAGCCAAAAAGTGGAAACAATCCCAATGTTCAACTGATTAATGAATAAGGAAAATGTGGGATAGCTATACAATGGAATATTTTCAGCTCTAAGAAGGAATGAAGTTCTGCTACATACTAAAACATGGACAAATCTTGAAAACATTATGCTAAAGGAACAAAATCAGTCACAAAAGACCATATATTGTATGATTCTATTTCTATGAAATATCCAGAATAGGCAAGTCCATAGAGACACCAAGTAGATGAGAGGTTGCTGATGGGGTGGGACAGGGAGGGGGACGGATATGACAGCCAGTAGACACAGGGATTCTTTCAAGGGGGACAAAAATGGCCTGACATTATGGTGATGGTTGTACACCCCTGTGACTATACTAGCAAGCGCTGAATTGTGCACTTTGAATGGTCGAATTATATGGCATATAAATTTTATCTCAATAAAGCTGTTAAAAATGTTATTTGGAATGAAAATTAGCATGAGTATTTACAAATAAAAAGCTAAATTTAAGGCATTCAAATTGCTCAATAGGTCACCAGATGTTTTCAATTTAAATTCAACTAATTTTTTAATCTGTAAGTGTATGCTCCTAATAGTTGCATGCATATATTTATCTGTGTTCATTCCAAAAGTGGGGGAAGGGGGAATCATTGGTTTTAATCCTTCCCTATTCTGTGGCAATTTTTTCATTGCTAGAAATGGTTACATTTCAAGGAAAATATTTTGTTTTTTACCACCAATTTTCTTCCATGTTCCCATGTATGACAAATTATAAAATTCTAGTATTCTAAATTTCCATGCGGAAAACCTAAATATGGTATAGGGAAATATTATTTATTTTTCTTCTTCTGATCCTCTTTGACCCAAGGTAATATAAAATTTTCTTCTCTATGTCTAGCATACAAAGATTCTGTGTTTTGTGTTTTGCTTAAACCACTTTTAGGCCAAGGCTGAGTCTCCAAGTCTATGCCATCTAGTGGCAAGATTGAAGAAATGCTGGTTTCTTTCCTAGCTTTAAGTGTACAAACGTTGGCAGATGTCCAAGAAATGTTAAGAACCATCAACAAATTAGTGACTAATCTTTATGTTTACTCTTTAATTCAAAGCAGTGAACTATGTGTTTACAGAAAGTTTTTATGACTTTATCAGTCTTGTATTTTTTTCAAGTTGGCTGCCTGAAATCTAAAACCTAGGAATTCAAGACTTACTAATTTATTGCTAGTTTCTAACCACTTACAATTGAGGCAGGCGAGATTTTACAAAAATATTTCTGTTTGCAGTGTGTACAGAAGATAACTGAATAAATTATTATTTTTTTCCAGTAATATTAACTATGTTCAATCTTAAATTCTGATATGTATATATATCAAATATGGGTTATGTTCACTGTTTTAAATTAAGCTTTAATTAATTGAATATAGTTTTCCACATTTATATAATGATAGATCTGCATACCACGGGTTTATTTGTATAACTGATGAAATTATATCTGTCACGTTCAAAGCCAAAAATAGTCTGTCCCATTCCTTCCTTAGAATATGTAAAATATTGGTAATGTCTTTATCTACTGACCACATTGTAATGAACTCATTTTTACACTGTTTTATAATAAGCCTATTGCATTACTCAGAATATGTCATGCTTACTTCAGAGTGATCTACTTTGATCAAATTGGCAGCATAAAAGTTACTTTGGGTCACGTGGTTTTATTCAGTGACAGAAAAATACTATTTTAAAAAATAAAAGTGGAACGTACCCAAGCTAAGTTTAAAGGTGAAATAAAGTACAATTATTTAAAATAGATATAAGTTGATTTGATTTGTGGACTCAGCTCACTTCTGAGTAAATGTTAACATACTTTAAAAAAAAGTTATGTCAGACATGTAGGCAACATGTTCAGTAATATCTTGTATAGGGATTTAAATAAACGCAGCTTCTAGATACTTAGCTGCAGCATTTATATTCATATGAACCAAAATCTTATTACTGTGGATGAATTTAGACAGGATAAGCTTAAACATTAATCCTCAATAAATCATCCTGTTTGGAATGGACACTGGAAAACTATGAATCTTCCCATCAGTTTAGAAAATAGATTAGCATATGTACGTGTTGGTAAGTTATTAACGTGTTCATTCTTAACAGGGCTGCATAGGGGTGAAGATGGGGAGGACAGTGAAAACAGCACGGTTTTTATTTGCAATGCATCATCTTTTTGTCTAAATGCCATTGATTAAGGGCTGCCATGTTTAATTATTACTAATATTCTCCACAATCCTAAAATTACAAACTGCTAGGTGAGAACCTACAGAAGGGAACTTAAAGAAGTCATCAAATCTGTCCCTGATGTTTGTGGGTCCAGTAGTATTCTGGAGGTAAGAACCCTTTGCTTTGTTAGCAAACCTCAACTCGTGGCTACACGAACTAGCCTGGGGACTGCCATAGCAAACCCTTTGTCCATACCAAGACAATGTTTCTATTTTCACTTTTGTCTCATTTGTGTACATATTAGCCTGTTCTTTGGATGTGATTAATCGTCATCTCCCCAGTTTTGATAAATTTCCAGTGGAAGTTTCCTGGACATCCACATGGGAAGTAATATTCTAATTTTCTGAGAAAGACCTACACAATTTGCCCTTTTGAGGTCTAGATATCATAATCTAGTCCCTAGAATGCCAAGGCCAGACCAGCTGGCTAAACTGACTCCAACCCAGAAATCTGTATAAATAAGGACTGTGAAAAAAATAGTGAAAAATGTAGGACTGTAGAGAAAATGAAATGTTAGGTCTCGTAATGGAAATCTATGAATTCCATTGAGGCTGTTGTTTGAAAATCTGTAAAGGGAAGAATTTCCCTTAGGAATCAGTAGAGAAGGAAAGAAGCAGATGTCCTTGAATTGTCTGTTTGAATATGTTCTTTATTAATGAGATAAGGAAGAGGAACTTCAGGAAAGGACTCACAAGTGTTAAATGAGAAGTTGTGAAAAAGTCCAGGAGAGACAGTTGTCTTTGAAGCCAAACCCGAGTACAAAGCAGGAAGAGTTGTTAACAGTTCAGAGAAATATGCAGAGGCCAAAAAGGAAAGAACAGAAGTCACTGGTTTTGAGCACAAGATTCCTGGTAACCTTGGATTCCTGTCCAAGATGAGGCCAACATGGTCGTTACTGCTTGGCGACAGAAGGGGGCAGCAGAGAGCTGGCAGGGTGGCCTGGTTGAATCAAAAAGACAATTCAGCAGATCAGAATGCTAGGTTGCAGCTAGGAGAGCTAGAAAGCCTCCCAGTGAGTGTTACAGATGTGCCAGATGGGCTGATTAAGTGGTTAAGGCCTGCAGAGGAAGTTACCAGCACAGTTTTCTAGCCCTAGAAAGCCTTTCTTTAAAAGACCATTCAAATACCCACTTTAGCATGGCTGGGGGATGAATGGCTCAGGTCCTAAGAAAGCAAGCAAACTAGTACTTTTTCCAGAACTTTTATCCATATTCATCTATATTAAGGGTGCAACACCATCAGTGATGTTAATAGTGGCAAGTGAGCTGCTGCCTTTCTATTGGTTGCTTGTAAATGTCATCAGGCTTCCATATAGGCTCCTCTCATCATTCAGTATTATCTCTTTTTAAAAAAATTATTTATTTGAGATGGAGTCTAGCTCTGTTGCCCAGGCTGGAGTGCAGTGGTGCGATCTCAGCTCACTGCAACCTCTGCCTCCCGGGTTCAAGTGATTCTCCTGCCTAGGCTCCCAAGTAGCTGGGATTATAGGCACCTGCCATCATGCCCAGCTAATTTTTGTAATTTTAGTAGAGATGGGGTTTCAACATGTTGTCCAGGCTGGTCTCACACTCCTGACCTCAAGTGATCTGTCTGCCTCGGCCTTCCAAAATGCTGAGAATACAGGCGTGAGCCACCATGCCCAGCCCATTCAGTATTATATCTGAATGTCACACTTGACATTGATTTTGGCATGACTACTGCTGAACTTCCATCTGCCTCATTTCAACATAATTTTAGAAGCAAGGCTAAATGATTTATGTACTCCAAAAGAAATCTTTTCATTGGTTCTGGCCAATGCTTTTGTCATACTTGTTCCTGGAAGTGTGATGAACAACAGCATCATTTAGACCAAGATCAAGTCCATGCTAGTGAGCTAAGGTAGAGAAGAGGAGGGCTGTAGTGCTAGGAAAGGAGGTTTTAGCCTCTTTATATTCTGGGAAGTGCAGCACTTCTTGGCTAGATAGATTAACTGTTTCACTTTGTCTGCCAGGAATGGGCAGCCGTGACTTAACCATTGACTGAAGCCAGAGGAAGTTGAAGGCCCTGTAGGTGGTGGTTGGTTGGTTGTTGATGGATCTACTGGATGCTTATTGAGGTCTACTAGCAGTGGTGCACTTGAACCAGCTTGTACTAACTTCTGAGAATCAATTGTTAGCATCTCCATTATACCACAGTGGTAGCCTGAAATCAGCCACAGAAGCATATTTACACCATAGAAATTGGAAAACCCTACAAATGAGCTCCCCACTCCCTTCCTTCCCTGCATGCTGGCTGTTAAACATTTGCCAGCACACCACTGGCTATGCAACAAATACAATGCTAGGCCCCTATTCTGTCATTGGCAGAGATAATAGTATTACCTCATTCTTTTTATGTCTTCTCTCATTTTTTTCTCATTAGAACATCCAAAGATGTTCAGTATTATAAACTATTAAAGTGAAAAATTACCATTTTGCCACCTACCCTCTGACTTTATAGTCATTGGATGTTGTGTGTGTATGTGTGTTCCTGAATGCCCTACTTCTAATATGAGGCCAAATGGTTTGAATCTGGTCTCAGAACTGGCTGTGTGGCATACAGGCAACTTCAAACAAAGTAGACTAGTGGACAAGAAACCCAGCGTTGACTTTGCACTTAGTTAATTTGGGTGAGACAAATATCCTCCCCAAGACTTAGTTGCTTAGAGGGACTTTCTCTAGCAAACTCCAGTTATTTCTGCTCTAAAATTCTGAGTTACATATCTAATTTTCTTTTGGACTGTCAAGTATCTGTATACTTAGGGAGAGTATCAGTCATCATCTCTAAATAATTTGCTCCAAGCCTCCATTTATACTAAATCACTTTTGTTCTCCTAAACATGCTATGTCAAGACTGGGCCTTTGCATTGAATGTTCCCTTTTATGGACTGTCCTGCCCTCCCTTCTGTCCATCTGACAAAATCCTATTCCTCTTTGAAGGGTCAGCTTATATGTGACCAGCATTATAAAGCCTTCCAGGACTCTCTCAGCAAACTTTAGTGTCCCGTGTCCTTCTGCTGTTTCCTGGAGTCCTGGCAGCTCTCTCCCACTGAACTGACACCACTGGAGACTGTGTAGAAAAGAATCTGGGTCTACGTATGGTTACTCCAGAGAGTTCCTACAGGCCCCATCTCTTCTTTATCCTCTTGAATCCATTTGCTTTTTCTAGTTTGGCTGAGCTTTGGATTCTGTTTCTGCTTGATTTTTCACTTCTCTGCTCTTCACTCGCCTTTGGACTTGATGTGTTAGAGGATCTCTGTGGGTGTTACTTTTGTTACATTTTGTTCCTGAGCTCTCAGGACCCTTTCTCTCATCCCAGTCTGATACCTTTCTCCAATTCCTGAAATATCAAGCCTAGCCATAGACCTAGTTTCCCACCAACTTGAGAGGGGAGTTCTGATAATAGTTTGGAAATACCTTAGGGAGGAGGCTATTCTTTCATCTATGTATCCTGAGTGCCTATAATCATGTCTGGAACATAGAAGTCTTCAATGAATGTTTACTGAATGAATAAATAAATGTATAGGATGAGGAGAACTTACCCACCTAAGGACCTGACTTAGGGGACAAGAGTGAAATACAAGCTTGATCTCACCTCTTGAATGCTGGTCATTGAGCTTAAATCTTGCCCTAAAGATGGATGATTGTCAGCCTTTTGTAGGACCTCAAGAAGGATCTGAAGAAACTAGATATTTTTGCCAGCAAAATAATTCACAGCACACAAATGATTGTACAGAATTTCAGTGCTTTCAGAAATCCTTTGGAAGCCTTTTCATGAATGCCAGGTAAATATCCCCTGTTATACACATTGAGGAGGCATTAAAAGTTTTTAAATCTGGGAATGACATGATGAAGATAATGCTTTAAGGAGGTGTTTAGGATAGACTGGAGGCTGGGAACTCTGAAAAGGTAAGAATTCTGGGTAAAAGGTGATGTGGGGCTTGAATGGGGTGTGAGACAGTGTGAGTGAAAGAAGTGGACAAATATGAGATATTGGAAAGGAAGGAGAGAGGGGCTTGATTATTAACTGTATGAAAACCAATAGATAATTATTCTGTGCTCTTGAAATAAGATCCCTGAAGATGCTAAAGTCTGATCTGTTGATAAGATAACTGACACAAAACCCATCACCTGTTTTTAAAGAGTGATATTGTCACATATAAAATAAATTAATATTTCCAAATCTGTTGAGGGATTTATTGGGAACAATAAGTTTGCATGGCTGCATGTCCACTAACCTGGTCACTGTGGGCCTGGAAATTTAGTGGGAGGGAGCGGACATAGAAGGAAAGTGTATCTTGAAACTTAACAAAAATTTTAAACTCGTAACGTTCCCTTCCTCCCTCTATCCCTCCTTTCCTTATTTTCTTCATGTCTCTTTAATATAAAGGAGAACATACTTTTCTGTAAATTATGTTTTTACAACCTTTTTTTTCAAATGCTGTATATCTTTTTCTTCTATTTGGTGCTCAATTCAAACCAAATCTCTTTCTGTAAAACCTATGCATAATGCTGTTGGACTTCTATTGAGTTCAGGTTGGTAAGCTCTCTCATACCTCAGTAATTCCCAATCTGAATTTATGATATTGCTAGTGTGCATGGAGCATGAATAACTCCATCTAGTACTGCATTAAAAGCATGTAAGATTTAGAAGATATCAGGCTTAGCATAAATTAAGAATAGGTATTACATGTGGCCTGTAGGGATAAAGCCGAATAAATTTAAGTGTGTGAGAGAAGATTAATATAAGCTCAGTCGTTTGGAAATTCCTTTGATTACACTTCTATCAGAAGGTGGCTAAAAATGGTCCATTTTGCTACTTATTACATTTTCTGCAACTTTCAATCATTTCCCCCTTCTGTTTTTTGGTTTCTTCTCCCATTTCACTTTCCTTTGCTCTTATCTCTGAGCAAAGATACCTTCTAAGATGTATCTCTTCATTCGAGTCCTTAATCTCAGTCTTTCATTTCTCTTCATGAGAATAGATCCATTTATTATCTCCCCTCTTTCTTGCATTGCCTTTTTCTTTCTTTACTGGCTTCTTCTCAATTATTTATAAGCAAGCTCACACAACTTGTTATTCTCTCATACAATCATTCTCTCTTCTTCCTTTCTCTGTTCAGATATCTCCAGTGTAGCCCATTCTTTGCCTCCTGTGCCTCACTTCCGGATCTATTTTTGTATTAATCACAATAGGATAGATTATGCCATCATAACAAAAAACTGCTGAGCTCTCAATGGCTTAATGAAACAGAGACATATCTCCCTTTACATTGCAGTCTATTGCAGGCTGGCCTGGCAGCTCTCCTACACCACTTCCTTCCAGCGGCAACCCGGGGCCAGGCTGCATCCAGTTTAACACTGCCATGTTGGAGTTGAGCTCTTTGTTTTTAACCAGCTAGCCTTAGGAGAGTGTCAACATGCAGAAATCACACTTGATTTTAACTGCTAGACCAGAAGGGACACCTCATCTCCCCTGCATTCCATTGGCGAGAACATGGAAATTTGATGAACACTACTGGTTTTGGTCTTGGTCACTATTTGCATTTGTTCAATATCATATTTCTGCTCCTATGGACAAAACGATAGAGGCAGGAAGCGGAGGCAGAAAGGGTGGGTCCCTGGCAAAAGCCCCACCCTCCAGCTGAAAAGCCTGAAACCACAACCCCAAGTGAGAACTTACATCTGTGTTTTCCCGCTTGAATGTTGCCTTTTCCAAAACCACTCATTGCCTGCCCTGCCCTCCATCCTGGGCTTATAAAAAACCTCAAACCCAGCTGACAGAGAGAGGAGAAGCAGCTGGACATCAGAGACTACAGCTGGAAGTCAGGGAGAAGCGGTTTGATTCCAGAGGGACAGCTTGACTGTGTGACTTTAGAGAAGAATCTGGCCGGAGACTTCTGGACTTCAGGGGACGATTACCTTCCAGCTCTGTCCCCTTTTCAGCTCCCCTTCCCACTGAGAGCCATGTCCATCGGCAATACAATTTCCCACACTTACCATCCTTCAATTTGTTCATGTGACCTCATTCCTCCTGGATACCACACAAGAACTCAGGAACCACGAGTGCAGATACAAATGGCTGTCACACTGACCCTTTGCCCTCTCTGGCAGAAGGCAGCTGCCTCACACGAAAAGGTAGAGAGTCCACTGAGCTTTTAACACTCAAGCTGTCCATGGACAGCAGCGCTAAAAGAGCACTGTAACATTCCCTCTGGGACTTCAGGGGTCACAGGTGCCCTCCCAGATGCTGCTGTTGGGGCCTGCACAGAGTTTGCTCCTGCTGACACCCAAAAGTGCTTGCCCCGACTCCTGCACCTGCTCACCTGCATGCTCTCTCCCACGAGGGGTGGAGTGCAGTGGGTCCAAGTAAGTGGAATTTGCCCCTGCCAGCACTGAAGTGGCTGGCTAGTTCCAGCGCCCAGGCACACCAGTTCCCACCTCATTCACTTGCATGCTCCCTCCTGCAAGGAGTTGAGAACTGCAGGCTGAGGAAACAAGGCACGCCCTTCATGCGTCCCATGAAGGGGCTAGGGAAATATCCTGCTTCACTACCTCTTTGAAAGAGTGAAATAACATGCAATGGCCTGGGTACCTCCACATCCTTCAGGATGCAGCTGACTAGAGGTTTGGAAAGCAAGGATATAAATATAAATTGAATACTGTATAAGATCTAAAATATTAAACTGGCCTAGACTTAACTGGATTTTTTAAATATTTGAAGTCACCAGAAAGCTATGGGATCCACCCAAGATGTTGTAAGGGGTCAGGAAAGGGAGATTTGACAAAGTAAGTCCGAAAGCAGTGAATGGGAAGAATATAAAACCATTTTAAGTTTGTACCTTATTGGGTTCAAGGCAATCCAATATGCAACCTACATTTAGTTTACAGAATAATGAAAAATATCATTAGATATAAATAAAAGCATAAATTTTTCATTGTTAGATTTAAGCTGTATGAAGAAACAAAAATTAATAAAGTTATTCTTTTGTCTGTGAATAAACTTAAACAATGCCTTTATTCAGTTTGGATAACACAAAAGGAACTTAATCACATTTAAAATTACATTCGAAGATAGAGCTTCTAAAAATAATTGAAGTTTGGTGAATGTCTTTCTGCAAAGAGTGCTGTGAAACTCTCATAATTAGATTAATATGGTTAATTCCCCTGGAGTATTACAGTGAGTGAATCAGCCCTAATAATAAAGTACATTACATCTAAACAAACTAAATGCCTTTTAATGTACTCCCAATGACATCCTGAGTGAAGTTTTCAAATTTTTATAAATTCTCATCCACGCTTTTAACTTCTAGGGGCTTGAGCGTGAATTATGATTCAAAGACAGAGTTTGCTTAAATAATGTATGGCTGTGGATAATTAAAAAGAACTCTTCCTTTACAGAAAGACACTTTAGGTATGAAGGCGGTGTCTCAGATAATGTTCAGAGGGCGGAAACGTGCCTGATATTTCATATCAACTCTCTTCTTTCTTAAGTCATCTCACTACTCTTGGGAAACGACCTGGTTTTTAAAGATTGCTGGAGAAAAGGATTTCAACATCCCAGTTTAATCATCCTTCCTGCTACAACTAAAATTGTGCATTATTAATTATAGTGAACATTCCTCATTATGTATTTCTTAAATTATTTCTTATAATCTTTCTTATTTTTTTTTGAGATAGGGTCTCACTATGTCACCCAGGCTGGACTGCAGTGGTGTGATCTTGGCTCACTGCCACCTCTGCCTCCCAGGTTCAAGTGATTCTCATGCCTCAGCCTCCCAGGTAGCCAGGATTACAGGTGTGTACCACCATGCTTGGCTAATTTTTTTTGTATTTGTAGTAGATACAGGATTTTACCATGTTGACCAGGCTGGTCTCAAACTTCTGGCCTCAAGTGATCCACGTGCCTCAGCCTCCCAAAGTGCTGGGATTACAGGCATGAGCCACTGCATCCAGCCATTTGTATAAATTCTTTATACATAAATCATTTAAAATCCCTTTTCCCCTCTGGAAGACACTGACTTTATTTGTTATGAAATAGCTAATTTTGGGTATCTAAAATAATGTCTGGCTTGGAAAAATATTTATATGATTTTAAAGGTAAGAGAACCCTACAAGGATATGTATGACACCAACTAATCTTACGGAGCTTAAAGAACTCAGAAAGTTCACTTGGTTAGTGGGAAAGCTAGGAATCAACTGATTTTCAAGCCAGTGCTTTGTGCCTTATATTGTAATTTCTCCATTGTGTGTGCACCTTTTTATGTACAGAGTTGATGGAAAGGCTAATGTAGAGTCTAAAGAAGTGAGATTAATAGCAATAAAAAGTACTATAGACGAGTGGCTTAGAGGATATAGACAAAGTAAAATCCAAATTATTGTTTATAATTATCCACTAATTTGTTTATTTGATTGATCTTAACCACTAACTTATAAGCTCCAAGAAAGCATTAATTACATTTTAAGTTATATCTTGATAACAGGCATACATACAGCTGTCCTTTTAAAAATTTAATTTAGCAACTTATAACTCAGCTTTAAATATTTTATTTTCTCTAAGGAGTGTCAATGTATTGGCAATTTCATAGATTATTTCCAAGGTCTAAATTTTGTGAACTTTGTGAATTTTATGAACTCTTCTTTTCATAAAGTCATCTTTTAAAGTAATTACTGAACTTTATATATATATCTAAATGTCATCAAAAGAGCAGCATTTTTATACTCTCTTGAATTTCTGATACTGTGCTAAAGGATCTTTTAACTGTAATACTTGTTAATTGCATCACTTTAAAGTAGACAAGTGAATCATTGAGACGTCTTACAAACTGAGAGTGAGTTTGATGAAACTGTCTATTGATGTCTTTCGTTGATGGCTCATTCAACCTGCAATTGGTCCCACTCCGAAGTTTAAGAGATAATTTAAGGAAGGTATCACTCCAAATGAATTGTGGGACTTTTGTGTTTTTTTTCACTTGGTTTTCTTTATTTTAAATTATAAAAGAATGTATTACTATAGTCTTGTTGTAAAAAGTTAAATAGAACAGCAGCTACAGAGCAAACACTAATTTTTTCCTTAATAATTTTATCAGTAATTATACTTGGCCATAACAAAATACCATAGACTGGATGGCTTAAATAATAGAAACACATTTTTTTTCACAATTCTAGAGGCTAAAAGCCTGAGATTAGGGTGCCAGCATAGTTGGTTTCTGGGGAGGGCTCTCTTTCTCCCTTGTAGATGGCCAGCTGCCTTCTCACTGTGTTCTCACATGGTGGACAGAGACAGCAAGATCTCTCTTCTTATAAGGACACTAATTCCATCATGAGGGCCCCACACTCATGACCTCATCTAAACCTAATCACCTCCCAAAGGCCATATCTGCAAATAACATCACATTAATGGCTTCAGCATATGAGTTTTTGGGGGACCCAATTCTGCCCATAGCAATAACATTGACAAATATTTATGTAGTATGTGCTAATTTATAGAATGCATATTATGCCAAGATCTGTCTTAAACAATTTTGCATGCACACATACATTTTATAGATGAGGAAACTGAGGTATGTAGAGAAAGCACACAGCTGGGAAATGGCAGAGCCAAAACTTAAATTTAGAAGGTTTGGTAACAAAGTATATGCCCTTGAACACTACTCCATAAAACCTCCCTATAGCCCTCCTCAGAGGTTAACACTGCCAAGTGGTGTGCATTCTTCTAGGCCCGTTTATAGACCTTTAGTTTTGCTCTGTTTTTGGTCACTAAATTCATCGGGAGACTAATGTTGTAGCAAGTGGCATATAAAAGAGGGTTTGCTGAGTCTTCTGGACTGCTTCTCCACCTAATTGCCTCATTAATGCTGCCAAGACTTCAGATTTCAACCAAACAGTACTTCATCATGGAAGCCACCTTGAATCTCCAACTCCTTTATTCTAAAAAGGAAGAAAATGAGATCCATAGAGGTTAATTAATTTCCTCCAAAGAGGCATCCTTGCTCTTTCATGTCAGAGTTAGGACTAGAATTCAGGCCTCTTGATTTAGCCGAGAGCTATTTTTCAGCATGGCATTTTGATCTTCCGGGACACAAACTCACCACTTATGACTCAAGGGAGAAACTCCTAAGAGTACTGCTGTCTTATAATTTGGCCAATCTTGGAGAAGTACGTTTTAGATCTTAAATCTGTGCACTGATTATTCTAAAAAAGAGCAGCAAATAATAGAGGAAATGCCAGCTTTCAGCATAAGCACAAAATAAATCTTTGAAATTCCTTCTGTGAAAGACAAAGCTTTTTAAAATGACCTTTTGATTATAATTTACATGAAAGTATGGGATTATTATTACTATACTATTAGAAAGACAGTGAGGATCAAATCCTTTAAATGATTTCAATCTCTGGATGTGAATATGTATTAGATGCTTATTGCTGCCATAACAAATCGTCACAAACTCAGCAATTTAAAATAACTGAACGTATTTCACTACTGTACAGGTCAGAAGTCTGGTAGGCTCAGCTGGCTTTTCTGCTCTGGGTACCACTATTGCACCATTTGCACCATTACACTCCAACCTGGATGACAAGAGCGAAATTCCAATGGTGCAATCTCAGCTCACTGCAACTTCTGCTTCCCGAGTTCAAGAGATTCTCCTACCTCAACCTCTCAATAGCTGGGATTACAGGCACCTACCACCATGCCCAGCTAATTTTTTTTGTTGTTGTTGTATTTTTACTAGAGATGGGGTTTCACCATGTTAGCCAGGCTGGTCTCAAACTCCTGATCCCAGGTGATCTGCCTGCCTTGGCCTCCCAAAGTGCTGGTATTGCAAGCATGAGCCACTATGCCTGGCCTTATATCCCTATTTTGATGTCCGTAACTGTAATCACATTGGCAAAGTCCCTTCCCTTTTACAATCTAAAGTAACTGTTTTTCTGGGAATTAGGACATGGAAGTCTTTGGAGAGGGTGGTGGTGATGGTAATTATTCTGCTTACCACAGTCCACCTTATGCCCTTAAAGATTCATGTCTATTTCATATACAAAATACATTTATTTCATCCCAAGATTGGCAAAGGTCTCGTCCCATTACAGCATCAATTTAAGTTCAAAATCTCGTCTAAATTCTATGAACTCTAAAGTCCCAAATCTAATCACCCAAATAATCTAAATTATATGTAGGTGAGACTCTGGGTATTATGTTCCCTGAAGCACAGTTCCTCTCAATCTTTGGACCTGTGAAACTAAAAAAAAAAAAAAAAAAAAAAAAATCTGCTCCAAACATACAACAGTGGGATAAGCATAGGATAACACTTATAGATCTTCATGTTCAAGAAGGAAGAAAGATGGGAGAATAAAAGCAATCACTGGTTCTAAGCAATTTAAAAACCCAGCCAGGCAAACTCCATTGGATTTCAAGGCCTGGGGAAAAAAATTCTCTGTGGTTCTTGGTTCTTCCCTCTGAGTCACACTTTTTTATTTAGGAAAGGCAACACATGTTTGCAACAGAGTAGTTTTGTCAGCCTGTGTCTTAGTCCATTCAGATGCTATAACAAAAAGACCACATTCTGGGTGACTTATAAACAGTAGAAATTTATTTCTGACAGTTCTGGAGGCTGGGAAGTCCAAGATCAAGACACAGATAGGTTTAGTGTCTGCTGAGGGGCTATTGCTTATAGACGGCATCTTTTTGCTGTATCCTCACATGGTGGAAGGGCAAGGCAGGCTCTGTGGTGTCTTATAAGGGCACTAATCCCATTCACTAAGGCTCTGCCTTCATGACCCAATTCCCTCCCCAAAGGTCACACCTCCTAACACTATTGGCTTGGGGATTAGATTTTAACATAAATTTTGAAGGGATACAAATGTTCAGACAATAGCAGTCTGTTTTCTGCAGGTAGAATTGGTATGGACTCATAGTTTTAGAAACTTTTGTACTCTCTACCTCTTTCAGTCCTAGCTGGCAGAATTTCTGTTGCCCTAATATTCTTAGGAATTTTCTGAGCCTCCCATGTACGTCGTGGGATTCACCTTGTACACAGATCTTTCCTAGATAATCCCATCTTTCTTTATGGCTTCTGTTGAGATGACCAAGGAGATTGATGTGTCACACTTTTGATCTCTTCAAGTAGTCTTTTGTGTAACTAAATATTACAACCTTTTGAGTTTTCTGAGGTGTTACCAAAAGCTTTTACAGACACACCCTGGGCTCTTTTTCTATAACATGACTTCCTGAGAGTGAATCTCTTAATGTTAGTCTGTTTCCATTTAAATAGGTGCAGAATTTATAAAATCATCAAGTCTTGGTTTCTTTTTAATAGGTCCACCCTCAATTTCTCTCTCTCATCTTTCATTTTACTGTAAGCAACAAGAATAACCAGGTCACACCTTCAACATGTTGCTTGCAAATTGCCTCAGCTAAATGACGAGATTTGTCACTTACAAATTCTGTGTTCGGTATAACGGCGGAACACAATATATATAAGCCTTCTGCTTCTATATAACAAGGATTCTCCTTCCTGCAGTCTCTGATACTGGGTTTCTCATTTTCTTCTCAGAGATCACCAGAGCATCCTTCAAGTCCACATTTCTACTAATAACCTATTCACAGTAATCTAGGCTTTTTTCTATCATGCTCCTGAACATTTTTTTAATATCACCACCCACCGCTTGATTATGAAGCTATTTCCACATGGTTAGGTATTTGTTATAGCAGTACCTCATTCCTGGTAACAGAATCAGTATTCATGGTTTTTTTTCTTTTGTTTTTTCTTTTCTTTTCTTTTTTTTTTTTTTTTGACAGTCTTGTTCTGTTACCCAGGCTGGAGTGCAGTGGCACAATCTCATCTCATTGCAACCTCTGCCTCCCAGGTTCAAGTGATTCTCCTGCCTCAGCCTCCCAAGTAGCTGGGACTATAGGCGCCAGCCATTACATCCAGCTAATTTTTGTATTTTTAGTAAAGATGGGGTTTTGCCATGTTGGCCAGGCTGGTCTCAAACTCCTGACCTCAGGTGATCTGCCCGTCTCAGCCTCCCAAAGTGCTGGGTTTACAGGTGTGAGTCACCACGCCCGGCCAGTGTTTGTTTTTTTATTGCTACTGTAAACAAATTTACACAAACAACACAGATTTATTATGTCACAGTTATGTAGGTAAGAAGTCTGGTAGGCTCAGCTGGTTTATCTTCCCTGGGTGCCACAGGCTGAAATCAATGTGTTGGGTGACCTAGATCTTATCTGGAGGCTCTGGGGGTGGGGGTGGTGGAAGGATTTAGTTCCAGGCTCATTCAAGTTATCGGTAGAATTCAGTCCTGTGTGATTGCAAGACAGAAGTTTCTGTTTCCTTACTGTTTGTTGGCCAGAGGTTGTTCTCAGCTTTTAGAGGCTGTTTGCATTCTTTGGCTCTTGTCTCCCACTGTCTGCAAAGCCAGCAATGGTGGGTCAAGCGCTTCTCGGGTTTTGAATCTCTCTGACTCCCTCTTCTGAGGCATCTCTCCTCTGCCTCTTTTGTCTTCTGATGCATCTCTCTGACTGACTACAGCTGGAGAAATTTCTGCTTTTCTGTGCTCATGTCAGCGGGCTGAGCCCACCTTGATGATTCAGGATAACCTCCCTTATTTTAAGATCCAGGCCAGCCAGGCGTGGTGGCTCGCGCCTGCAATCCCAGCACTTTGGGAGGCCAAGACGGGCGGATCATGAGGTCGGGAGATCAAGACCATCCTGGCTAACACGGTGAAACCCCATCTCTACTAAAAATACAAAAAATTAGCCGGGCGTGGTGGTGGGCACCTGTAGTCCCAGCTACTCGGGAGGCTGAGTCAGGAGAATGGCGTGAACCCGGGAGGCAGCACTTGCAGTGAGCCGAGATCGTGCCACTGCACTCCAGCCTGGGTGACAGGGCAAGACTCCATCTCAAAGAAAAAAAAAAGAAAAGAAAGATCCATAGCCTTTATCACATTTTCAAAGTCTCTTTTGCCATGAAATAAAACATTCACAGGTTCTGGAGATTAGAGTGTGAAAATCTTTGAGGGATCATTATTCTGTCCACCACAGAATCCCACAAATCTCCCAAGACATGGCTGAGAACAGGGAAGGAGGTGGGAACTGAAATAAAAATAGTCCCTAGGAGCCAAAGGAAATTGGGAAGGATTCAGTAGAGTTTATGGTCCTCAGTTTCAGAGTAATTCCATAGGCTAGAGGCTGAGAGGACTGAGCAACCTCTCAGCAGCCTAACAAGTCCAGAAAGGCCTTTCTGGTTTGAATAATGAACACAAGGAAGGTAAGTCTAGGCAGCAAAGAAGCTCAAGTGAAAATGAAAAGGCTCTATCTTCAGTCATTATAAACGCATCTGATCAGGAGTTTGACAGAGGAGGGAGATAGGGCAGCCTGCCCTCTAACCCGGCAGCTTGATAGAAGTAGCAGATACCAACATGTAAATCATATTAAGATAGGCTGTGATATCTAAATAGAAGACTTCTGAATCCTGGAAGAGTGTACAGGAATCTATTTAAGGACGCTGCCATTTCCATCTGCTATAATTTAAATTACTTTGAAGTGTGATATTTAAACTTTTACTAGAAAATTATTCAAAGAACCTCATTCATTTCAGTTTGCTTTTCTGTGGTGTTGGCTCACAAGTACAGAAATGTGATGAGATACCATATTTAGTTTAGCACTTAAGTCAAGGTTACAAGGCTCTCTTAAGTATATATACTGATGTTAGTGTGTTCATCATCATTTTCCTTCCCTGATGGCTTGTTTTCTAAATGGGACTCATTTCAAATCCCTTCCACAGGGAGAAATAAAAGTAATTTAGAATTTAAAACAAGCCAGTATCTAGTAGTTCACACATGTTTAAGCAGGAAGCTAAATCTTAAATTAACAAAATTTATTCCAGTTATCAAGAAATTGGCCCTAGGCCATAGTAATAACTGAAAGGTTTCTTTTGTTTTGTTTTTCATTTTGTTTTTGGTGGTGAAATAAAGATTGTGGTCAGGTAATTTTCTGGTTAATTTCTTACCACTGTCCCCCTTGTGAAGCTGTGTGTGTGTGTGTGTGTGTGTGTGTGTGTGTGTGTGTGTGTGTCAGAGAGAGAGAGAGAGAGAGAGAGAGAGTTTTGGCCTCCCTCTTGGCCAGCCTTCCTTCCTTCCTCCCTTCCTTCTTTCCTTTCTTCCCTCCCTCTTCCTATTTATTTATTTATTTTTGCTCTGTTGTCCAGGCTGGACTGCAGTGGGGCCATCATGACTCACTGTAGCCTTGGCCTTCTCTAGGCTCAGGTGATCCTCTTGCCTCAGCCTCCTGAATAGCTGGGACTACAGGTGTGTGCCACTATGCCCGGCTAATTTTTAAAAAATTTTTGAGGAAACAAGATCTCAGGATGGTCTCAAACTCCTGGGCTCAAGCAAGTCTCCAGCCTCAGCCTCCCCAAGTGCTGGGATTACAGGTGTGAGCCACTGCACCTGGCCAATTTTTCTTATTTATGTTTTTCTTAAAGAGGTAGTCCTTAATATTTTTATGTGCTGGTACTTACTTCTTGGTAACAACTGCATCCCAGAACGCCATTTAGTCTTACATGGGACTGACTTTTCTTTATTATGGCATGATTACCTGGGACAGTGTAGAAGGAATCAGGGAAATGGGGAGTGTGTGTACTGGCTTACCTAAACACATACTGCTTAATTTTCTTATTCCCAAGGACTGACATACCTACATTTCCTATCATATGCTGAAATGTCTTCCTGGAGTTCACATTATTGCACTACATTTCATCAGGAAAACATTAGTATAGAATCTTTACAGCAGTGCTGTTCCATAAAACTTTCTGTGGCAATAGAAGTGCACTGTAATCTGCCACAAACAACTTGGGCCCAGATTCCATGCTGAAGGCACAGGCTTCAGAGATTTAAGACTCTTGAGCACTGGTTAGTGTGCTGTTGGGAAGTCGTAAGTCTCATCTGGGGCCACTTGTCATTTGCTTCTCACTCTGTGGCAGGGCCTCTTTTGTCAGTGTCCCCTAGTCACCTCAAGCCTACAGGCCTACCTTGCCTGGTGGCAGGAGCTGCAGATGACTTGAAAGCACAGGAAGGTAATGATAAAATTTTTAAGTTGTTTGTGGAATGTGGTGAGAGGTGACTTTTCCTTATATAGGTACCCCACCACCGAAACTTCAGTCAGTTCTATTAATCATGAGCGTTCTCTGGGAGTGGACTTTTATTTGGCAGGAAATTGAAAGTTGATGAAAGACTTGGATTTTTTGTTAAAATTGATACCTAGTGAATTAAAGACACACTTGTAGATGTGGAAATCATCAGAGTCCTAGGATGGGTTTTGGACTTGCACAGATTAGGGCAATTTTAGCTAGAACTCAAGGAATAGGGAGACTTCAGTTACCAGCTGGGTTATACATGTTAGCATACTAAGTGTTTAAATGTCACTATCGAAACCTTTACCATCAGACACTGGCGTTAGCTGAAAGTTCAGATGAACAGAATAATTATCCCTTGCAGAAGGACACAGCACAAATGTAATCTGTGCCCTTCTGAGAGACAGCTCCAGAATTTAAAACAAGCCAGTATCTAGTAATCCAATTTGTGAAGATTTGGGAAAACCAGATAGTGATCATCTTCCTGCTGTCTCTAAGTATAATTCCAACCCTCATACCATTTCTCTCCTTTCTTTGACTGCCTTACTCTTACTCCAGTCTGTACTTGAAAATGACGCAAAGCCAAATTACATTTTCTGCCAGAGGTGAACTATTAATTAGAACTAACTGCTCATTAAAGGGAGCCTGCTGATGGAGCAGCCATGGTGGAGTAACTATACTTTGCTATGTCTTTGATATCACATTGGCAATTTAGTACAAAATATTCCAGAAAATTTACACTTCAAACCCTGAAGGTTTTTCTTTTCATGGTCTGCGAGCAGGCTTCTGGGAGCAAGGACCTGCTACTTGCTTGCTTTTAGGCAACTACACCAGTGAAAGCAGCTTTAAATATAAAGTAGGTTCTGAGTTTTGAATTTCTCATTGAAATAAAAACGTTTTGCTTCTTCCTCTGACCTACTTAGACTTTACCAAGCAGACGTTGCTGGAAAAACAAGAACTTTCCTTGTCTGCTGTTAAGATGCCAGAAAAATGATGAAAAGAGCACACTAAGTCCATTTATAAAATAAAATCGTTTTAAACCACCACCAACAGCAGTCTAATTCAGACTTTCCAGACTTCATAAATTTCTGTAAATTTGCAGAAACATTTTTACAACATGTTAAAAAATTCTCCAAACTCTTAGATTCTACATGTTTTTCATTTGGAACCACATTTAAGATATAAATAGAAAAGGAGTTAATATGTATGTAGGAGTTACTAGTTTATTTGAATTTCACATAAAGAAATCATTTGAAATGTGTAAAACTGTGGCTATAAATATGTTGTTTTTAGAGCTGGGTATATCATTGATGGACTCAGCATATCTTGAAATAATTGGAAACAGGATTTCTTTCAGTGATATATTTGTTCTAACTTACTTTCCTGTGCTACCAGGTACCGAAAATAAGAAGAGAGTAAAACCATAATAAGAAAGACAAGGTAAATACATATTCACAGAGATTTTTTTTTTTGTTAAGGCTTCAGCTGAGAAAAAGAAAAGTTGGCAGACTGTGTTAAGATGAATCTCACATGTTCTACAAATCTTGGTGGAATCACTCTATGTTTAAAATTTAAAATTTTGCTGTTGAACAAATTTGATTTGACTCAAAATTATTTGCTCACCTTATAAATCGTCGTAACTTCACTATGTTTTCCCGGTATTTCCTGCAAGTTACAAAAATTTATTTGTTGCAACATTGTTTTGATAATTTAATAATAGCATTTAACATGTATTGAGTGCTTCCATCTGATGGGCATATACTAAGCAATTTTACACATTAGTTCATTTAATTCTTACAAAAATCTCATACAGTAGTATTATTAGTGGGTGAAATTGGTTTTGTGAGATTAGGTAACTTCAGCACGTGGCTGGTAAATTGTATAACTGGTATATAATAATAACAATTGCTAAGATTTACTTAACATATAATTTAACACACTGAATCTTGACATCAACCCAACAACAGGAGAAGAATAACAAAATAGTGAAATGTGAAACCAGAGTTTGAACCTCAGCAGTTTGACCCCCAACTCCATGAGTATTCGGCTATTAAGTTGCATTGTTCAAAATGGTAGCTACTAGCCACATGCTACAATTTAAATTTAATAAACATTTTAAATAAATTTAGCGTTTTAGTCACTAGCTACATTCAAGTGCTCAATACCCATATGTAGCTAGTAAGTTCCATATTGAACAGCACAGATTACAGTGCACTTCTATCATCACAGAAAGTTGCATTGAACAGTACTGCTCTCAAGATTCTATATTAATGTTTTCCTGGTGAAATAATGTGAACTCCAGGAAAAAATTTGGGAATTTATTTCCCAAAATAAAAAAGTTTTATTATGTTTATCATAAATTCCAAGAAAGAAACATTTCTGATCCCATTCCTTAGTTTGGGGGATTCTCCTTAGTTTATTTTTTATTATTATTATTATTATTATTATTATTATTATTATTATTATTTTAAGACAGAGTTTCGCTCTTGTCACCCAGGCTGGAGTGCAATGGTGTGATCTTGGCTCATCACAACCTCCGCCTCCTGGGTTTAAGAGATTCTCATGCCTCAGACTCCCAAGTAGCTGGGACTGTAGGTGTGCGCCACCATGCCCAGCTAATTTTTGTATTTTTAGTAGAGATGGGGTTTCATCATCTTGGCCAGGCTGGTCACGAACTCCTGACCTTGTGATCCACCTGCCTCGGCCTCCCAAAGTGTTGGGATTACAGGTGTGAGCCACTGTGCTCGGCCTATTATTATTATTATTATTATTATTATTATTATTACTGTTGAGACAGCCTCACTCTGTTGCCCAGGTTGGAGTGCAGTGATGCGTTCTCAGTTTACTGCAACCTCTGCCTCCTGGGTCAAGTAATTCTTCTGCCTCAGCCTCTCGAGTATCTGGGACTAGAGGCACACGCCACCATGCCCAGCTAATTTTTGTATTTTTAGTAGAGACGGGGTTTCACTATATTGGCCAGGCTGGTCTTGAACTCCTGACCTCCTGATCTGCCTGCCTTGGCCTCCCAAAGTCCTGGGATTACAGGTGTGAGCCACTGCGCCTGGCCTCTCTTTAGTTTATTATTTATGTATTTACTTTTTTTTTTTTTTTTGAAAAGGAGTCTCACTTTGTTGCCCAAGCTGTAGTGCAGTGACCTGATCTCAGCTCACTGCAACCTCCACCTCTTGGGTTCAAACCATTCTCTGGCCTCAGCCTCCTGAGAAGCTGGAATTACAGGCACCCACCACCACACCCTGCTAATTTTTTGTATTTTTAGTAGAAACAGGGTTTCACTATGTTGTTCAGGCTGGTCTCAAACTCCTGACCTCAAGTGATCCACCCACCTAGGTCTCTCCAAGCACTGGGATTACAGGCGTAATCTGGGCTACCGCACCCGGCGGGAATCTCCTTATTTTAGACCTGTGACTTCCTTTGCAAGAGCTACATAACTCCTAATAACTTTCCATTCGGAACTACTAAGTGGTTAAAATATTTTCAAGGAGACAAGAGATATAAGAGAGTATTAAAAATCTCTAAAAATTAGAATTTTTTTCAGATACATATATTTACAAGCTTCTCTTCTAAGGAGGGTAACACTGTTGAAATGAACCAGTTCCCTCACCTTGCATTGTCACTATTGTGTAGTCATTTGAAAGATAATCTTCTGCACTTCCTGGGAGGACGCTCCAAGCGGGCAAGGCAGGCCGCCATCTTGGCTGTATCACAGCCCTGGCTTCTCTTGCCTTCAGGCTCTGGAAAGTGCCTGGTAATTAGTGACTAACATGGACTCCAACACAGTGCAGCTGCCACATGGAAAAGTGGCCGGACTGTTTTCCACATGGGTCCCCAATACCGCTTCTCATCACTGTGCAGGGCCTCCTGACCTGGGACTCCAGCCACCCCCTACCAGGGCTCTAGGACTGGTACCAACTCTGTACTTCCCTGGGACAGAGCTCCCAGACAGAGAGGATGGCTGCCATTTTTGCTGTCCCACAGCCCTTGCTGCTCTTGCCTTCAGGTGCTGGAGGGTGCATGGTGATTAGGAATTGGCTTGGATCCCCAGCATAGCACAACTGCTTCACAGAAAAGTGTCTGTGTGTCCGGAGTTGGTCCCTCCCAGTGGGTTTGGTTGTGGACTTGCTAACTTCAAGAATGGATCCCCTGACCTTCCCAGTGAGTATTATAGCTCTTAAAGATGGCATGGACCCAAAGAGTGAGCAGCAGCAAGATCTATGGTGAAGAGTGAAAGAACAAAGCTTCCACAGCGTGGAAGGGGACTCAACCGGGTTGAGCTGCTGGCCGGGGTGGCCAGCTTGTATTCCCTTATTTGTTCCCACCCATGCCCTGCTGATTGGTCCATTTTACCAAGTGCTGATTGGTTTATTTTACAAACCTCTAGCTAGCTACAGAGTGCTGATTGGTACATTTTTACAGAGCACTAATTGGTGCATTTTACAAACCTCTAGCTAGCTACAGAGCTCTGATTGGTGCATTTTACAATCCTACCTGCAGAGTGCTGTTTGGTGCATTTTACAATCCTCTTGTAAGACAGAAAAGTTCTTCAAGTCCCCACTTGACCCAGGAAGTCCAGCTGGCTTCATCTCTCATCTGGACTGTTCTTCACTGGGTCCCTGTCCCTGCTTCTCCTCACTGGGCAGGGCCTCCTGACCTGGGACTCCCGCATAACTACTCTGCCGTGCCTGGGCACTTCAGTCAGAGGCAGCTCTGCATTTCTCTAAGGAGGAAATCCCAGAGTCAACCCACAACCCCTCCACCATTGCACCTGTAGTGGTACCGCCCTAACCACCCTTGGGCTAAGGAAGGAACAAAGGGCTTACTTCCTGTGTTGGCGCCTCCCGCACCCTGCAGCCCCCGTACAGAGTCCAGTCTGTCTTCTCTGTGAACCCCCACCCTCAACTCTTCACCAGGTAGGGCCCCTGGGTCAGGATCTGTCGCCCCAGCCACAGCTGAGGATGCCCACTGGGAGTGGCTCTGAGTTTCCCAGAGGAGGAGCTCCCAGAGGGAACCAACAGCCCCTCTGCCACAGCAACGGTTCTGCCTCTGCTGCCCTCCATCTGGGGAAGAAATAAAGAGTCTGAGGGCTTCACCTGCGCTTTCAGTGCACCACAGTCACCATCAGAGGAAGAGCCCGGTCTCTCCTCCCTGTGAGCCCTCCATCCCCTCCTCTTCACCAAGTGGAGCCCCCAATTCAGGCCAGCAGTGCAGCCAACCCAACCCCTGGCTGAACACTCCCATTGGCAGTGGTTCTGTTTCTCTGAGGTAGCTTTGCCACTGCCACTGCTGTGGTACTTCCCTTGCTGCCCTCAGACTAAGAAAGGAGCAGAGACCCTGAGTGCTTCAATCACACCTTCAGTAAGCTGAAGTTGCCCTAAGGAGAAGAGGCCAGTCTGTCTCCCTCCAGGACCCACCTGCTCTCCCTGCTCATCACTAGCAGGGCCTCCCCTTGCCCTTGGGTCCAAAGTGCAGTGGACCCATCCTGGGCTGATCACACTGATTGATCGTGGCTCCACCTCAGAAAGAGGTATGAGCCTCTTGTCAAAAAACAAGTGAAAGACCCTCTGCCACAGCCACTGCTAAGGTCCCTTCATCTGCTGCCTTCAAGCTTGAGAGGGAACAGAAAGTTTGAACTCACCCCAGAATTGTAATGTGCAGCCCAGGAGTGCCAAGCCGAGATATGCAG
Organism: Macaca mulatta; assembly: GCF_049350105.2. Taxonomy (NCBI): domain Eukaryota; kingdom Metazoa; phylum Chordata; class Mammalia; order Primates; family Cercopithecidae; genus Macaca; species Macaca mulatta. The sequence goes on from NC_133409.1 coordinate 115,212,305, forward strand.
CCAGCACTCAAGTGGGAGAGGAGGCCACCCATTCACAGCGCTGAGAGGGAGCCCAGCTGCAATCCTGAGGAAATACAGAGGAGCTATGTGGCAAAGCAAGAACCTACCTACCAGCCATTACACTTAAGTGCCACCTACTGGATCACAGCCCAAAACTTCAACACCAATAACACTTAGCTAACATATCCCCTTGTAAAGCCAGTGACAAGAATTCAGCTACAAATAAAGATGCTGCACAGAGACTTGGGCCTCTGAAAACATCCAGAAAAGAAGTCTGTTGGCTGTACTCAAGATACATTGCAGTTAAAGGAACACCAGTGCACACAGTTGAGAAAGAACCAGAGTAAGAACTCTGGCAACTCAAAAAGCCAGAGTATCTTCTTTCCTCCAAATGAATGCGCTAGTTCTCCAGCAAGCATTCTTAACTGGGCTGAAAAGGCTGAAATGATGGAAATAGAATTTAGAATATGAATTGGAGCAACGATCATTGAGATTCAGGAAAAAGTAAAAACCCAATCTAAGAAATGTAAGGATTACAATAAAATGATACAGGAACTGTATCATTTCACTTGATAGGTGAAATGGCCATTATAAAAAATAACCAAGTTGATCAGATAGAGCTGAAAAACACACGACAAGAATTTCATAATGCAATCACAAATATTAACAGAAGACTAGACCAAGCTGAGAGAAGAATCTCAGTGCTCGAAGACCAGCTCTCTGAAACAACTCAGTCAGATAAAAACAAAGAAAAAAGAATAAAAAAGAATGAACAAAACCTTTGAGTAATATGAGATTATGTAAAGAGACCAAACTTGTGACTCATTGGCATCCCTGAAAGAGATGGGGAGAAAGCACACAACTTGGAGAACATATTTCAGGATATCGTCTAGCTAGGATATCCCAACCTTGTTAGAGAGGCCAACATTCAAATGCAGGAAACACAGAAAACTCCTGTGAGCTACTACATGAGAATACTATCCCCAAGACACATAATCATCAGATTCTCCAAGGTTGAAATGATAGAAAAAACGTTAAAGGCAATTAGAGAGAAGGAGCAGGTCATCTACCAAAAGGATCCTGTTAGACTAACAGCAGACCTTTCAGCAGAAACCCTACAAGCCAGAAGAGATTGGGGGCCTATATTCAGCATTCTTAAATAAAAGAATTTTCAATCAAGAATTTCATATCCAACCAAACTAAGCTTCATAAGTGAAGGAGAAGTAAGATTATTCTCAGACAAGCAAATGCTGAGGGAATTTGTTGCCACCAGGCCTACTTTATGAGAGGTCCTAAAAGGAGTAATAAATACGGAAAGAAAAGACCGCTACCAGCCACTACAAAAATACACTTAAGTACACAGAGCAGTGACATTATAAAGCAACCACACAAACAAGACTGTGTAATAACTAGCTCACAGCAAAATGACAGGATCAAATTCACATATATCAATAGTGACCTTGAATGTAAATGGGCAAAATGCCTCATTTAAAGGGCACAGAGTGACAAGCTGGATAAAGAAGCAAGGCCAAATGATATACTGTCTTTTTTTTTTTTAAATTTATTTATTATTATTATACTTTAAGTTGTAGGGTACATGTGCATAACGTGCAGGTTTGTTACATATGTATACTTGTGCCATGTTGGTGTGCTGCACCCATCAACTCATCATTTACATCAGGTATAACTCCCAATGCAATCCCTCCCCCCTTCCCCCTCCCCACGATAGGCCCCTGTGTGTGATGTTCCCCTTCCTGAGTCCAAGTGATCTTATTGTTCAGTTCCCACCTATGAGTGAGAACATGCAGTGTTTGGTTTTCTGTTCTTGTGATAGTTTGCTAAGAATGATGGTTTCCAGCTGCATCCATGTCCCTACAAAGGACACAAACTCATCCTTTTTGATGGCTGCATAGTATTCCATAAGTCAAAAGAACAAAGCTGGAGGCATCACGCTACCTGACTTCAAACTATACTACAAGGCTACAGTAACCAAAACAGCATGGTACTGGTACCAAAACAGAGATATAGATCAATGGAACAGAACAGAGTCCTCAGAAATAATACCACACATCTACAGCCATCTGATCTTTGACAAACCTGAGAGAAACAAGAAATGGGGAAAGGATTCCCTATTTAATAAATGGTGCTGGGAAAATTGGCTAGCCATAAGTAGAAAGCTGAAACTGGATCCTTTCCTTACTCCTTATACGAAAATTAATTCAAGATGGATTAGAGACTTAAATGTTAGACCTAATACCATAAAAATCCTAGAGGAAAACCTAGGTAGTACCATTCAGGACATAGGCATGGGCAAAGACTTCATGTCTAAAACACCAAAAGCAATGATATACTGTCTTCAAGAGATCCATTTCACATGCAGACACCTATAGGCTCAAAATAAAAGGATGGAGAAAAATCTTCTAAGCAAATGGAAAACAGAAAAAAGCAGGAGTTGCTATCCTAATTTCAGACAAAACAGACTTTAAACCAACAAAGATAAAAAAAGAAAAGAAGGGCATTACATAATGGTAAAGGGTGCAAGAAGACCTAGCTATCCTAAATATATATGCACCCAACACAGGAGCATCCAGATTCATAAAGCAAGTTGTTAGAGACCTATGAAGAGACTTAGATTCACAGACTATCATAGTGGTAGACTCCAATACCCCTCTTACAGTATTAGACAGATCATAAAGGCAGAAAATTAACAAAGATATTCAGGATGTGAACTTGGAACTTGACCAAATAGACCTAATAGACATGTACAGAACTCTCCACCCAAAAACAACAGACTATACATTCTCACCTGCACATGACACATTCTCTAAAATAGACTACTCAATTGGAAAAAAACTATCCTCAGCAAATTAAAAAAAAAAAAACCAAAATCATACCAGCCACACTCTCAGACCATAGTGCAATAAAAATATAAAACAATACTAAGAAAATCACTCAAAACTGTACAATTACATGGAAATTGAACAACCTGCTCCTCAATGACTTTTGGATAAACAGTGAAATTAGGTCAGACATCAATAAATTTTTTAAATACACGAGAACAGAGATACAACATACCAGAATCTCTTGGACACAGCTAAGGCAGTGTTAAGAGGGAAGTTTATAGCACTAAACACCCACATCAAAAAGTTAGAAAGATCTAAAATTAACAACCTAACATCACAACTAGCGGAACTACAGAAATAAGAGCAAACTAACTCCAAAGCTAGCAAAAGACAAGAAATAACCAAAATCAGAGCTGAATTGAAGGAAATGTGAAAAACCATACAAAAGAACAATGAATCCAGGAGTTAATTCTTTGAAAAAATTAATAAGAAAAATAGACTGATATCTAGAATAATAATGAAAAAAAGAGAGATGATCCAAATAAAATTAGAAATGACAAAGGGGATGCTACCACTTATCCCACAGAAATACAAAAACCTTCAGAGACCACTATAAACACCTCCATGCACACAAACTGGAAAATCTAGAAGAATGGACAAATTCCTGGACATAGATAACCTCTGAAGACTGAACCAGGAAGAAATTGAATCCCTAAGCAGACCAGTAATGAGTTCCAAAATTGAAGCAGTAATAAAAAGCCTACCAACAAAAAATGTCCAGGACCAGAAGGATTCACAGCCAAATTCTACCAGATGCATAAAGAAGAGCTGGTACCATTCCTACTGAAACTATTCCAAAAAAGTGAGGATGAAGGACTCCTCCCCAACTCATTCTATGAGATCAGCATCATCCTGATACTAAAACCTGGCAGAGACACAACAAAAAAAGAAAACTTCATGCCAATATTCTTGATGAACATAGATGCAAAAATCCTCAATAAAACACTAGAAAACTGAATCCAGCATCATATCAAAAACCGAATCCACCATTATCAAGTAGGCTTTATCTCTGGGACGCAAGGGTGATTAACATATGCAAATCAGTAAATGTGACTAATCACATAAACAGAACAAAAACCAAAAACCATAGTTATCTCAATATATGCAGAAAAGACTTTTGATAAAATCCAACAGCGCTTCATGTTAAAAACTCTCAATAAACTAGGTGTTGAAGGAACATACTTCAAAATGCTAAAAGCCGTCTATAGCAAACCCCCAACCAACATCATACTGAATGGGCAAAGGCTGGAAGCATTCCTTTTGAAAACGGGAACAAGACAAGGATGTTCTCTCTCACCACTCTTACTCAACATAGTACTGGAAGTTCTGGCCAGAGCAATTAGTCAGGAAAAAGATATAAAAGGTATCCAAATAGGAATAGAGGAAGTCAAGCTATCTCTGTTTACAGACAATATGATTTTATATCTCGAAAAGCCTCTAGTCTCTACCCAAAAGCTCCTTGGTCTTCAAAACAACTTCAGCACAGTTTCAGGATATAAAATCAATGTACAAAAGTCAGTAGCATTCCCATACACCAATAACATCCAAACCAAGAGCCAAATCAGGAAAGCAATCCCCTTTATAATTGCCACAAAAAGAATAAAGTACCTAGTAATACAGCTAACCAGGGAGGTGAAAGATCTTCAAGGGGAGAATTACAAACACTGCTCAAAGAAATAAGAAATGACACAAATGAATGAAAAAACACTCCATGCTCATGGATAGTGATATGGTTTGGCTGTGTCCCCACCCAAAATCTCATCTTGAATAGTAATCCGAATTGTAATCCCTATGTGTCGGGGGAGGGACCCTTATGGGAGGTGATTAGATCATGGATGTGGTTCCCTGATGCTGTTCTCATGATAGTGAGTGAGTTCTCACGAGATCTGATCGTTTTATAAGGGACTTTTCCCCACTTCACTCTGCACTTCTCTCTCCTGCTGCCATGTGAAGAAGGAAGTGTTTGCTTCTCCTTCTGCCATGATTGTAAGTTTCTTGAGGCCTCCCCAGCCACGCAGAATTGTGAGTTAACTAAACCTCTTTCCTTAATAAATTACCCAGTCATAGGGAGTTCTTTATAGCAGCATGAAAATGGACTAATACAGTAAATTGGTAGCTCAGAGAGTGGGGTGCTGCCGTAAAGATAACCCAAAATGTGGAAGCAATTTTGGAACTGGATAACAGGCAGAGATTGGAAAAGTTAGAAGGGCTCAAAAGAAGATAGAAAGATGTAGGAAAGTTTGGATCTTCCTAAAGACTTATTGAATGGTTTTGGCCAAAATACTGATAGTGATATGGACAATAAAGTTCAGGCTGAGGTGGTCTCAGATGGAGATGAGGAACTTCTTGGGAACTCGAGTAAAGGTCACTCTTGGTATGCTTTAGCAAAGAGACTGGTGGCATTTTGCCCTTGCCCTAGGGATCTGTGGAACTTTGAACTTGAGGGAAATGATTTAGGGTATGTAGCAGAAGAAACTTCTAAGCAGCAAAGCATTAAAGAGGTGACAGAGCATAAAAGTTTGGAAAATTTGTAGCCTGAGGCTGCAGTAGAAAAGAAAAACCCATTTTTGAGGGGAGAAATTAAATCTGACTGCAGAAATTTGCATCAGTAACGAGGAGCCAAATATTGATCACCCAAGACAATGGGGAAAATGTCTCCAGGGCATGTCACAGACCTGTACAGCAGCTGGAGGCCTAGAAAGGAAAAATGATTTCATGGGCCAGGTTGAGGGCCCCATTGCTGTGTGCAGCCTTGGGACTTGGTGCCCTGAGTTCCAGCTGCTCCAGCCATGCATAAAAAGGCCAACGTACAACTCAGGCCATTGCTTCAAAGAGTGCAAACCCAGGCCTTGGTAGCTTCCAAGTGGTGTTGAGCCTGTTGGCACACAGAAGTCAAGAAGTGAGGTTTTGGAATCTTCACCTAGATTTCAGAAGATGTATGGAAACACCTGGGTGTCCAGGCAGAAGTTTGCTGTAGAGGCAGAGTCCTCATGGAGAACCTCTGCTTGGGCAGTGCGGAAAGGAAATGTGGGATCTGAGACCCTACACAGAGTCCCCACTGGGGCACTGCCTAATGTAGCTGTGAGAAGAGGGCCACTGTCTTCTAGATCCCAGGATGGTAGATCCAACAACTTGCACCATGTGCCTGGAAAAGCTGCAGGCACTCAACACCAGCTCATGAAAGCAGCCAGGAGGCAGGCTGTACTCTGCAAAGCCACAGGGGTGGAGCTACCCAAGGCATGGGAGCCCATCTCTTGCATCAGTGACCTGAATGTGAAGCATGGAGTCAAAGGAGATCATTTTGGAACTTTAAGGTTTAGTGGCTGCCTTATTGGATTTTGGACTTGCATGGGGCCTGTAGCCCCTTATTTTGTCTAATTTCTCCCATTTGGAATGGGTGTATTTAACCAATGCCTGTACCCCCACTGTATCTAGGAAGCAACTAACTTTTGATTTTATACGCCCATAGGTGGAAGGGACTTGACTTGTCTCAGATGAGACTTTGGACTTGGACTTTTGGGCTAATGCTGGAATGAGTTAAGACTTTGGGGAACTATTGGAAAGGCATGATTATTTTTTGAAATGTGAGGACATGAGATTTGGGAAGGGCCAGGCACAAAATGATATGGTTTGTCTGTGACCCCACTCAAAATCTCATTTTGAACTGCAATCTAAATTGTAATCCCCACATGTTAGGGGAGGGATCTTGTGGGAGGTGACTAGATCATGGGGGAGTGATTCCCCCATGCTGTTCTCATGATAGTGAGTGAGTTCTCGTGAGATCTGACAGTTTTATAATAGGCTTTCCCCCACTTCACTCTGCACTTCTCTTTCCTGCCGCCATGTGAAAAACATGTTTGCTTTCCCTTCCGCCATGATTTTAAGTTTCCTAAGGCCTCCCCAGCCATGTGGAACTGTGAGTCAATTAAACCTCTTTCCTTTATAAATTACCCAGTCTCCAGCAGTTCTTTATAGCAGTGTGAGAATAAGCTAATACAGATAGAAAGACTCAATATTGTTAAAATGGCCATACTGCCCAAAGAATTTACAGATTCAATGCTTTCCCTATCAAACTATCAATGACATTCTTCACAGAATTAGAAAAAACTATTTTAAAATTCATATTGAAACAAAAAAGAGCCAAAATAGCCAAGGCAATTCTTTTTTTCTTTTTCTTTTTCTTTTTCTTTTTTTTTTTTTGAGACAGAGTCTTACTTTGTCACCCAGGCTGGAGTGCAGTGGTGTGGTCTTGCCTTACTGCAACCTGTGCCTCCCAGGTTAAAATGATACTCCTGCCTCAACCTCCTTAGTAGCTAGGACTACAGGTGTGAGCCACCATGCCTGGCTAATTTTTGTATTTTTAGTAGAGATGGGGTTTCACCATGTTGGTCAGGTTGGTCTTGAACTCCTGACCTCGTGATCCACCTGCATTGGCCTCCCAAAGTGCTGGGATTACAGGCATGACCCACCACACCCAGCCTAGCCAAGGCAATTCTAAGCAAAAAGAACAAGGCTGGAGGCATCCCATTACCCAACTTCAAACTATACTACAAGGCTACAATAACTAAAACAGCATGGTACTGGTACAAAAACAGTTACATAGACCAATGGAGCAGAATAGAGAGCCCAGAAATGATTCTGCACACCTACAACCACCTGATCTTTAACCAAGCTGACAAAAACAAGCAATGGGGAAAGGACTTCCCATCAATATATGATGCTGGGATAACTGACTAGCCATATGCTGAAGACTGAAACTAGACCCCTTCCTTAAACCATAACAAAAATCAACTCAAGATGAATTAAAGACTTAAATGTAAAACCTAAAACTATAAAAACCCTGAAAGATAACCTAAGATATACCATTCTGGACATAGGACCTGGCAAAGATTTCATGCTGAAAACACCAAAAGCAGTTGTTGCAAAAACAATTAACAAGTGGGACCAAATTAAACCAAAGAGCTTCTGCAGAGCAAAAGAAACTATCAACAGAGTAAACAAACAACCTACAGAATGATAGAAAATATTTGCAAAGTATGCATCCAACAAAAGTCTAATATCCAGAATCTATTTGGAATTTATGCAAATTTACAAGCAGAAAACAACCCCATTAGAAAGAAAAAACCCCAGTAGAACCTTCAAAAGAAGACATACATGCAACAAACAAGCATATGAAAAAAATCTCAACATCACTAATCATTAGAGAAATGGAAATCAAAACCACAATGAGGTACTACCTCATACTAATCAGAGTGGCCATGATTTTTTTTAAAAAAGCAGATGCTGATGAGATCGCAGAGAAAAGGATACTCTTATACACTGTTGGTGGGAGTGTAAATTAGTTCAGCCATTGTAGAAAGCAGTGTGGTGATTCCTCAAAGAACTTAAAACAGAATTACCGTTTGACCCAGCAATCCCATTATTGGGTGAGTACCCAAGGGGATATAAATCCTTCTACCATAAGGACAAATGCATGCATATGTTCATCATAGCACTATCACAATAGCAAAGACATGGAATCAACCTAAATGCTCATCAACTGTAGACTGGATTTAAAAAATGTGGTACACATACACCATGGAATACTACACAGCCATAAGAAAGGAGATCATGTCCTTTGCAGCAACATGGATGGAGCTGGAGGCCATTATCCTTAGCAAACTAATGCAAGAACAGAAAATCAAATACTGCACATTCTTATTTGTAAGTGGAAGCTAAACAATGAAAACACATGGACACAAAGCGGGGAACAACATACACCAGGGCCTACTTGAGGGCAAAGGGTGGGAGGAGGGAGAGGATCAGAAAAAAATACCTGTTGAATACTATGCTTACTACCTGGGAGACAAAATAATCTGTGCACCAAACCCCTGTGACATGCAGTTTGCCTATATAACAAACCTGAACACCTAGGTACCCTTGAACCTAAAATAAAGTTAAAAAAATTAAAAAAGGAAACAACCTTGTCTTTTCTAAATGGCGTACGTTGCTCTATAATAATGTTGTTTCCAGAATAAAAGAATCAATGAAGAATTTTCCTAGCTTGAGTATCTTTCTATTTCCATGTACAGATGGTCCTTGGCTTACAATGGTTTGACTTAGAATTTTTTTGACTTTATGATGGTAGAAAAACAATATATATTCAGCAGAAACTGTACTTTGTGTATCATATAACCATTCTGTTTTTTCACTTTCAGTACAGTATTCAATAAATTACATGAGATATTCAACACTTCATCGTAAAATAGGCTTTGTTTTAGATGATTTTGCCCCATGTTAGGCTAATGAAAGTGTTCAGAGCACATTTACAGTAGGCCAGGCTAACCTATGATGTTCAGTAGCTTAAATGTATTAAATGCATTTTCAATTTAATGTATTTTCAACTTATGATGGGTTTATTGGAATGGAACTGTATCACGAGTCAGGGAGCATCTGTGTATCTAAGTTGGATTCTTTGCTGTTGATTTCTTGATTTTAAAATAATTAAATAAAATGAGAAAATGCAGCTCATTACCTAAATGCTGACATTCTGGGTATCTGTTGGATTACTTCTAATTTATGAAGGTTTTCTGAATGATAATTTTAGAATTGATTGGATGTATTTCAGATGGAGAACTGTTTCTATGGCAACATATTGGGTTTATAGACTGAAAGACTCTTCCAAACAGCATTAACTAAAATTGCACATAAACAGAATGAGTCCCCTCCTTCCCCAGAAAACACATTAAAAAACAAAGAGAAAAGCTAGGGCAGGCTGAACCCAAACCCAGTTGCCTGTAATGATTTTCATCACCTATAGATTGTCCTACCTAGCCATAGAAACTGTCAGTTTCATAGTCACTATGTGCTCTCTGAGGGGAGAGGCCTCCTTACCAGGGCAGTAACAGAGTCCCAGTACTAGTCAGATAAGGCAGTTGTTACTGGTACATTATCTATGGGAGCAACCTGCTGGAGAATATGAGCTAGACACATGAGTCAGAGACGAATCTAAGATCTGGGGCTATGAGCAAGTAGTTCAGCCACCAGAGCAAAAATAAGAGTGAGGACCGGGCTCAATATGCAGAAACTGCTGGGGAGCGAAAAAAAAAAAAAAAAGAAAAAGGGAAATTTGAGATTGGAGTGGAAAACATGAAGTTTTGAGAAGGTTAGAGCTGTGCTAAGCTTCAGTTGGAAATCTTTAAAGAAAGAATCATGAACCACATATCTTTGGGTGGAGTTCCACTGGCTGGTTAGTGTTGGGAGACAATTCTCCACGGGTCCTTTAAGTTTCTGCACATCTTGTGCTCAGAGATACTGACTGTTTTTTTTCCAGATTATTTTTTCAAGGATGTCTGTATAGTGAACAGCCTTAGAAGGTAGTGACAGTGTCTTTATCTCGAGCAAAGTAAAATTCGTTTACTCTCCCCTGTAAACAAACACTGTAAAAGTGCCTCCTTCCAGAGCAAGGCCCAACAGGCTTACTCCCCATTATAAAAGATTTGGACTTGAGGTGGCTGGCAAGATGGCAGAATAAGAACAGCTCCGGTCTGCAGCTCCCAGCAAGATCGACACAGAAGGCAGTTGATTTCTGCACTTCCAACTGAGGTACCTGGCTTATCTCATTGAGACTGGTTAGACAGTGGTGCAGCCCATGGAGGGCAAACTGAAGCAGGGTGGGGTGTCACCTCACCTGGGAAGCACAAGGGGTCGGGGAACTCCCTCCCCTAGCCAAGGGAAGCTATGAGGGACTGTGCTGTGAGGGACGGTGCATTCTGGCCCAGATACTATGCTTTTCTCGCAGTCTTCGCAACCTGCAGACCAGGAGATTCCCTTGGGTGTCTACACCACCAGGGCCCTGGGTTTCAACTACAAAACTGGGCGGCCGTTTGGGCAGACACCGAACTAGCTGCAGGAGTTTTTTTTCATATCCCAGTGGTACCTGGAATGCCAACGAGACAGAACCGTTCACTCCCCCTGAAAGGGGGATGAAGCCAGGGAGCCAAGTGGTCTAGCTCAGTGGATCCCACCCCCATGGAGCCCAGCAAGCTAAGATCCACTGGCTTGAAATTCTCACTGCCAGAACAGCAGTCTGAAGTCGACCTGGGATGCTCGAGCTTGGTCGGGGGAGAGACGTCTGCCATCACTGAGGCTTGAGTAGGTGGTTTTCCCCTCACAAAGTAAACACAACCACTGAACTGGGCAGGGCCTACTACAGCTCAGCAAAGCTACTGTAGCCAAACTGCCTCTCTAGATTACTCCTCTCTGGGCAGGGCATCTCTGAAAGAAAGGCAGCAGCTCCAGTCAGGGGCTCATAGATAAAACTCCCAAATCCTTGGGACATAGCACCTGGGGAAAGGGGTGGCTGTGGGTGCAGCTTCAGCAGCTGGGAGACAACTCCCAGCAGGGGTTGACAGGCACCTCATACAGGAGAGCTCTGGCTGGCATCTGGTGGGTACCCCTCTGAGACAAAGCTTCCAGAGAAAGAAACAAGCTGCAATGTTTGCTGTTCTGCAGCATCTGCTGGTGATACCCAGGGTCTGGAGTGGACCTCCAGCAAACTCTAGCAGACCTGCAGCAGAGGGACCTGGCTGTTAGAAGGAAAACTAACCAACAGAAAGGAATAGCATCAATATCAACAAAAAGGAAGTCCACACAAAAATCCCATCTGAAGGTCACCAACATTAAAGACTAAAGGTAGGTAAATCCATGAAGATGGGGAAAAACCAGCACAAAAAGGCTGAAAATTCCAAAAACCAGAACACCTCTTCTCTTCCAAAGGATCACAAATCTTCACCAGCAAGAGAACAAAACTGGACAGAGAATGAGTTTGATGAATTGACAGAAGTAGGCTTCAGAAAGTGGGTAATAACAAACTCCTCCAAGCTGAGGGAGCATGTTCTAACCCAAGGCAAGGAAGCTAAGAACCTTGAAAAAAGGTTAGAGGAAGTGCTAACTAGAGTAACCAGTTTAGAGAAGAATATAACTGACTCTCTGGAGCTGAAAAACACAGCATGAGAACTTCATGAAGCATACACAAGTATCAATAGCTGAATTGATCAAGTGGAAGAAAGAATATCAGAGATTGAAGATCAAATTAATGAAATAAAGTATGAAGACAAGAATAGAGAAAAAAGAATGAAAAGGAGCGAACAAAGCCTCCCAGAATATGAAACTATGTGCAAAGACCAAACCTACATTTGACTGGTGTACGTGAAAGTGACAGGGAGAATGGAACCAAGTTGGAAAACACTCTTCAGGGTATTATCTAGGAGAACATCCCCAACCTAGCAAGACAGGCAACATTCAAATTCAGGAAATACAGAGAACATCACAAAAATACCCCTCGAGAAGAGCAACCCCAAGACACATAGTTGTCAGATTCACCAAGGTTGAAATGAAGGAAAAAATGTTAAGGGCAGCAAGAGAGAAAGGTTGGGTTACCCACAAAGGGAAGGCCATCAGACTAACAGCGGATCTCTCTACAGAAACCCTACAAGCCAGAAGAGAGTGGGGGCCAACATTCAACGTTCTTAAAGAAAAGAATTTTCAACCCAGAATTTAATATCCAACCAAACTAAGTTTCACAAGTGAAGGAGAAATAAAATCCTTTACAGACAAGCAAATATGGAGTTTTTGTCACCACCAGGCCTGCCTTACAAGAGCTCCTGGAGGAAGCAATAAATATGGAAAGGAAAAACTGGTACCAGCCACTGCAAAAACATACCAAATTGTAAAGACTGTCGACACTGTGAAGAAACTGCATCAACTAATGGGCAAAATAACCAGCTAGCATCATAATGACAGAGTCAAATTCACACATAACAATATTAACCTTGAATGTAAATAGGCTAAATGCCCCAATTAAAAGACACAGACTGGCAAGTTGGATAAAGGGTCAAGCCATCAGTGTGCTGTTTTCAGGAGACCCATCTCATGTGCAAAGACACATATAGGCTCAAAATAAAGGGATGGAGGAATATTTACCAAGTAAATGGAAAGTGAAAAAAAAAAGCAGGAGTTGCAACCCTAGTCTCTGATAAAACAGACTTTAAATCAACAAAGATCAAAAAGACAAAGAAGGGAATTACATAATGGTAAAGGGATCAATGCAACAAGAAGAGCTAACTATCCTGAATATATATGCACCCAATACAGGAGCACCCAGATTCATAAAGCAAGTTCTTAGAGACCTACAAAGAGACTTAGACTCTCACACAACAATAGTAGAAGATGTTAACACCCCACTGTAAATATTAGACAGATCAGTGAGACAGAAAATTAACAAGGATATTCAGGAGCTGAACTCAGCTCTGGACCAAGCAGACCTAATAGACATCTAAAGAACTCTCCACCCCAAATGAACAGAATATACACTCTTTTCAGCACCACATCACACTTATTCTAAAATTGACAACTTAATTGGAAGTAAAACACTCCTCAGCAAATGCAAAAGAATGGAAATCATAACAGACAGTCTCTCAGACCACAGTGCAATCAAATTAGAACTCAGATTAAGAAACTCACTCAAAACTGCACAACTCATGGAAACTGAACAACCTGCTCCTGAATGACTACTGGGTAAATAACGAAATTAAGGCAGAAATAAATAAGTTATTTGAAACCAACGAGAACAAAGACACAACGTACCAGAATCTCCAGGACACAGCTAAAGCAATGTTTAGAGGTAAATTTATAGCACTAAATGTCAACAGGAGAAAGCAGGAAAGATCTAAAATCGACACCCTAACATCACAATTAAAAGAACTAGAGAAGCAAGAGCAAACAAATTCAAAACCTAGCGGAAGACAAGGAATAACTAAGATCAGAACTGAAGGAGATAGAGACACGAAAAACCCTTCAAAAAATCAATGAATCCACGAGCTGGTTTTTTGAAATAATTAACAAAATAGACCGCTAGCCAGAATAATAAAGAAGAAAGGAAAGAAGAATAAAAGAGACACAATAAAAAATGATAAAGGGGATATCACCACTGATTCCACAGACATACAAACTACCATCAAAGAATACTATAAACACTTCTATGCAAATAAACCAGAAAATCTAGAAGAAATGAATAAATTCCTGGACACATATGCCCTCCTAAGTCTAAACCAGGAAGAAGTCGAGTCCCTGAATAGACCAATAACAAGGTCTGAAATCGAGGCAGTAATTAATAGCCTTCCAACTAAAAAAAACCCGAACCAGACAGATTCACAGCCGAATTCTACCAGAGGTACAAAGAGGAGCTGGTACCATTCCTTGTGAAACTGTTCCAAACAATAGAAAAAGAAGGACTCCTCCCTCACTCATTTTATGAAGCCAGCATCATCTTGATATCAAAACCTGGCAGAGACACAACAAAAAAAGAAAATTTCAGGCCAATGTCCCTGATGAACATCGATGCGAAAATCCTCAAAAAAATATTGGCAAACCGAATCTAGCAACACATCAAAAAGCTTATCCACCATGATCAAGTTGGCTTCATCCCTGGGATGTAAGGCAGGTTCAACATATGCAAATCAATAAATATAATTCATCAAATAAGCAGAACCAATGACAACCAACCACATGATGATCTCAATAGATGCAGAAAAGGACTTCGATAAAATTCAACACCCCTTCATGCTAAAAACTCTCTATAAACTAGGTTTTGATGGAATGTATCTCAAAATAATAAGAGCTGTTTATGACAAACCCACAGCCAACATCACACTGAATGGTTAAAACCTGGAAGCATTCCCTTTGAAAACCGGCACAAGACAAGGATGCCCTCTTTCACCACTCCTATTCAACCATGGTATTGGAAGTTCTGGCCAGGGCAATCAGGCAAGAGAAAGAAAAAAAGGTATTCAAATAGGAAGAGAGGAAGTCAAATTTTCTCTGTTTGCAGATGACATGATTGTATATTTAGAAAACCACATCTTCTCAGCCCCAAATCTCCTTAAGCTGATAAGCAACTTCAGCAAAGTCTCAGTATACAAAATCAATGTGCAAATATCACAAGCATCCCTATACACCAATAATAGACAAACAGAGAGCCAAATCATGAGTGAATTCCCATTCACAATTGCTACAAAGAGAATAAAATACCTAGGAATCTAACTTCCAAGGGATGTGAAGGACCTCTTGAAGGAGAGCTGCAAACCATTGTTCAAGGAAATAAGAGAGGACACAAACAAATGGAAAAACATTCCATGCTCATGGATAAGAAAAACCGCCATTGTGAAAATGGCCATACTGCCCAGAGTAATTTACAGATTCAATGCTATCCCCATTAAGCTACCACTGACTTTCTTCACAGAATTAGAAAAAATTACTTTAAATTTCATATAGAACCAAAAAAGAGCCTGCATAGCCAAGACAATCCTAAGCAAAAAGAACAAAACTGGAGGCATTATGCTACCTGACTTCAAACTATACTGCAAGGCTACAGTAACCAAAACAGCATGGTACTGGTAACAAAACAGATATATAGACCAATGGAACAGCACAGAGGCCTCGGAAATTATGTCACACATCTACAACAATCTGATCTTTGACAAACCTGAGAAAAACAAGCAATGGGGAAAGAATTCCCTATTTAATAAATGGTGTTGGGAAACTGGCTAGCCATATGCAGAAAACTGAAACTGGACCCCTTCCTTACACCTTTCACAAAAATTAACTCAAGATGGATTAAAGACTTAAATGTAAGACCTAAAACCATAAAAACCCTAGAAGAAAACCTAGGTGATACTATTCAGGACATAGGCATGGGTGAAGACTTCATGACTAAAACACAAAAAGCAATTGCAACAAAAGCCAAAATTGACAAATGGCATCTAATTAAACTAAAAAGCTTCTGCACAGCAAAAGAAACTATCATCATAGTGAACAGGAAACCTACAGAATGGGAGAAAATTTTTGCAATCTATCCATCTGACAAAGGGCTATTATCCAGAAACTACAAGGAACTTTATTAAAATTTACAAGAAAAAACAAACAACCCCATCAAAAAGTGGGCAGAAGATATGAACATACAGACTCTTCTCAAAAGAAGACATTTATGTGGCCATCAAACATACGACAAAAAGCTCATCATCACTGGTCATTAGAGAAATGCAAATCAAAACCACAATGAGATACCATCTCATGCCAGTTAGAATGGTGATCATTAAAAAGTCAGGAAACAACAGATGCTGGCGAGGATGTGGAGAAACAGGAACGCTTTTACACTGTTGGTAGGAATGTAAATTAGCTCAATCATTGTGGAAGACAGTGTGGCGATTCCTCAAGGATCTAGAACGAGAAATACCATTTGACCCAGCAATCCCATTACTGGGTATATACCTAAAGGATTATAAATCATTCTGCTATAAAGACACATGCACACCTATGTTTATTGGAGAACTATTTACAATAGGAAAGACTTGGAACCAACCCAAATGCCCATCAGTGATAGATTGGATAAAGAAAATGTGGCACATATACACCATGGAACACTGTGGAGCCATGAAAATGATGAGTTCATGTCCTTTGCAGGGATGTGGATGAAGCTGGAAACAATCATTGTCAGCAAACTATCACAGGAACAGAAAACCAAACACCACATGTTCTCACTCATAAGTGGGAGTTGGGCAATGAGAACACATGGACACAGAGAGGGGATCATCACACACTGGGGCCTGTTGGCGGTGGGTGAGGGGCTAGGGGAGGGATAGCATTAGGAGAAATACCTAATGTAGATGATGGGTTGATGGGTGCAGCAAACCACCATGGCACGTGTATATATATTTAACAAACCTGCACGAACTTAAAGTACAATAAATAAAAAATAAAAACAAAATAAAATAAAACTGTGTCACTAACCAAAAAAAAAAAAAAAGATTGGTCTTGCTAAACTTTCCTGCAACATACCCTACTACATGTACAAGTTCCACTTGGTCTTTTTGACATCACCCTATGGGAACTGGGGCTCAGGGGATTGGCAGGAGTGCTTATACTCTGGCTACAGCTATGGGTAATAAACTGTCATTTGCCTGTGACCCAGCAATCTTGTGTCTTCAGCCAGCACCTGTAAACCTGTGGTAGGATATCATGTTAGCTAGCAAGTAGGGTAAAATCTCAGATCCTTCACAGTTCTCAACAGTCAGTATAGCTTGGAAATGATCATCTCCCTTTGCTCAAGTATGGAAGTACTTTAAAAGATAATATTATCACCTAAAGCCCAAATAAAAACTGGACTTCAAGGCTAGGCACAGTGGCGCATGTCTGTAATCCTAGCACTTTGGGAGGCTGAGGTGAGTGTATTACATGAGGTCAACAGTTTGAGAACAGCCTGGTCAACCTGGCGAAACCCCGTTTCTTTCTTTCTTTGTCCCTGTCGCCCAGCCTGGAGTGCAGTGGCGAAATCTCGGCTCACTGCAAGCTCCACCCCCCGGGTTCACGCCATTCTCCTGTCTCAGCCTCCCGAGTAGCTGGGACTACAGGCGCCCGCCACCATGCCCTACTAATTTTTTGTATTTTTAGTAGAGACGGGGTTTCACCGTGTTAGCCAGGATGGTCTCGATCTCCTGACCTGGTGATCCGCCCCCCTCAGCCTCCCAAAGTGCTGGAATTATAGGCGTGACCCCCTGCGCCCGGCGGCGAAACCCCGTTTCTACTAAAAATACAAAAATTAGCTGGGTGTTGTGGCCTGTGCCTGTGGTCCCAGCTACACAGGAGGCTGAGGTAGGAGAATCGCTGGAAGCAGGGAGAGGGAGGTTGCAGGGAGCCGAGATCGAGCCACTGCACTCCAGCCTGGGTGATAGAGTGAGACTCAGTCTCAAAAACCCAAAAAACTGGACTTCAATTTCCCTAAACTCCCCTCACTGCAGGAGAGGTGTTGGGGTGAGTAGAGCTCTTAATCATTTTGACTAGGTTGCTAGTCCATTATAAAAGATATCTGGCTCCCCGGTTTCCCAATATCTCTCATTTAAGGAGTAGAGAGATAAAATCCGTAATTATGCATATGTGCTGGCTTGCACTGGATTTTGTATTTAGTAATAGTGCCTAGCTTTACCTTTTTTTGCTGTGCTTGTACATTTATGTAAAAGCATTGTATAAACATTTTGTCAATTTGTTTAGATGGCTTCATCAGTGGGCTATACTCTGTCACATGGATACTGACATCTACTTTGAACTGGATTTGCAGTTTTCCACTCTTCCTTAGATTTGGCTGTTGTGAACTGCCATTCAATGCATATTATGTAACTTGCTTGGGTGTGATAATGTGTTTTTCAAGCCCCTCCTACAAGATTGTTATGACACATTAATATTCAGGATATGGAGAAGATATTTACATGACAATGGAGAAAGATGAGAATTTTAATTATAAAGTCAAAACTCTCTTATACAACAAGAAGGAAACATTATTAGATTCCAAAATTATTTCTCATTTTGTCCCCTTGCAGAGGAACAAAATAGATCTGATTCACAATTTGCTGCTAGCAGATATAACATATTTTGAGAATCTTTCAACCTGATTTCAACTTGTTTTGCCATTGGTGAAAATTTCAAAGCACTTGATCCATGATTCTGCCAGTTTATCCCTCCTCCAACCCCACCCCACCCAAAACCATTACAATTTCTAAGTTTCTTAAAAAAAAAAAAAATGCTTGTAAAGTTTCTAAAAAATGGAAACTGTAAAAACCAACTTCTCCACTCAGCAACTATCTGGAGAGTTATTTGTTTTGTTCACTTTCAAATTCCTGTGTAACAATGTGGCCTTTTAAAAAACACACAAATTAGCAGTTTTAATTTGCAATTTCATTCATACTACAGAAATATGGGAATTCTAATAGCATGGGCAATTATCTTGCCCATCTGTGCTCAATCTTATCTGACTAATGTATAATGACTGATGTAGAAAAAGAGCATAGGTAAATAGGAAACATGACCCATAACTTATAATGCACTGTGTTGGTTTGCACTGAATTTGTATTTAGAAGTAGTGCCTACTTTTTAATCATTTGAATTGAGTTTTTGTGCAAAAGAATAGTTTTATTTCAAAGAGTCTTTTATGTTTATATGGCTTAATTTATATCACTATTCACAAGGTTCGTGTGTTTTTCGTAAGTTCCCAGAATAAAGTGAAACTTGCAAGTTATTTTTTTTTAATTGAGGATGAAGCAAAATACAGCTAAGGAAGGAATACATCCGAATACTTAATGGCCAAATAAATAAATATAATACAGCCACTAAGATTGTCAGGAGTTTACAGTTACTGCAATGATAAAATTTGGTTTGCTTTTCTTTCCGGTTATTCTTTTCTACTTTTTCCTCTGATAGAGCAGATGAAGCAGTTAAAAAGATTTCTTTAAAAAAATCTGACAACACTGCAGATTTATGCTGAATACATACAGTATCTAATTTAAAGTAAAAGGAACTAAACCTTTTTTTCATCACTTTTGATTCTTAATGTTCTTAATATTCTTCATCAGCTGGTTGAAGAGTTCCTAGCTCTGACTGTTCATGCTCACAAATATGAGTTAAAAATACTGTGAGAGTTCGTTTAATTTCCACTTAAAATTCACAGGAAGTCATGCTTGTTACCAGGAAACACTGTACTTCTTTTAGAGAATATCTAATCCAGAGAGGCTAAATTATATCCATTACACTCTATCATGGCTAGTTGGTAAAAGCTGCCAAGGAATACCTTAGCTATTTTTGATAAGTACAACACTTCAGTGGTGTCTCATTTCCATACTGACATAAGGGCGAAACGCTAAACAGGCTTTCTTCAGAAAAAGACTTTACAGAAAGCTCTGAAGTGTGCTATGCCTAGATCGTCTTTGAGAAAAAGATATCCTAGAGATGAAGAAAACTCCAGATATCCCGAGACATGTTATTAAACTTTTTTTTCAGAAGATTTCAACAGTATTTGGTAAACTGCAATATCAGAAACTTTCGGTATAACTGAGACCCTGACAATTTTAGAGCTGATTATTGATTCTGTCACTTGTAAATCTGGTGGTCTGACCACACCTAACAGTATTCAAAAATTTTTCAAAGTCACTGAACAACCTTAAGATGGGGTGAAGTAGGAGCACACATTAAAAAAAAAATAGTTAAAGGTCAGTACCAAAAGTCTGTCTCTGCTATTCTGCTGAGAGATTCATATGAGATGCCAGTAGCTGTCACCTATTGTCAAGACTCACTCTCATGAACTCTGATGGACATCAATTCCTTTTCTTCATGTGTAGCTACTAGAAGGAAATCTTTGGAATGCAACTTTCCGAGGAGCCAGTGAAGGCAGCAGGAAATAGGACGAACATGTAGGGAGACAATAGGAGCATGCAAGAAAGTCAAGTCAAAAGCAGCAGACATGAATTTCTTTAGCAATATCCTTGAAGTTATGTTGGTTCAAAAATATTTGCTAGTTTAACTCAGATTTAAATGTATGCTGGGACAAATCTGCAGAGTTAGGATTTAAATTATAAGGTGAGTTTACTGCATCTTTTAGACAGTTCTTAAATAGCAGCTTTATGATCCTATTTTTCTTTATAGCATATAGAATAAATTAAAATATAAAAATTTATCAACAA
This sequence comes from Macaca mulatta, assembly GCF_049350105.2. Lineage (NCBI taxonomy): Eukaryota > Metazoa > Chordata > Mammalia > Primates > Cercopithecidae > Macaca > Macaca mulatta. The sequence goes on from NC_133409.1 coordinate 115,232,751, forward strand.
TTTATATTTACACTAGACATTCTTACATACTCTGAAGAGAAAAAATTAGGAACAAAATATTTGTTACATATGAATAGAAAATTCTTCTTACCTAAGGTGGCATTTTATTTGAATACTTGAAAGGACATTATAAAGAATGTTAGGAATTTGACTTTGGGAAAGTTGTCATCCATCAAATAACTGCTGGTTTTCTTATTTCTGCTGTATATTTTGTTGAATCCATATAGATTCTGAAGGCTTGTTATTTTAATTACTCTATATTTTATTACTTGTTTATTCTTTAGCTTTTATAAAATCTCTATGTAGGTTTTCTTAAAATTTCTTATGGTTGATAAAATAGAATGAGCACAATCTTTGAAGTCAGACAGCACTAGGTTTGAATTTCAGCTCTCTACTTACTACCAGTGCGGTCTTCAACAGGTCAAAGCCTGTTTCTTTATATTATAATATGGAGACAAAAGCAGTTACCTTACACAATATTGGGAGCATCCTAGATAGCACATTAAAATCATGGTGAGAGATCTTACATGGTGGCTAGTGGTCTCAGTCTGGCCCACTTTGACACCTATTATTTATTAATATCAGGGAAGAACACCTGGCCTGAAGGAGAGGTCCAACAGGTCAAAGTCAACTCCAGACTGGATTCTGATTCTGGTTTTTTTAGCGTAACCAACCATCCCAGTTTGCCTAGGACAGGGGAAGGGGGGCTGTTCCCAGGATGTAAACTTTCAGTGCTAAAACTACGAAAGTATTGAGCAAACTGAGAAGAATTGGTCACCCTGGATATTTTTTTTATATATTATGAAGGATGAAATGTGAATTTTTGCAAAGTATGTGTGTCTGAGTGTGACATGAATTTAAGCCTGTAAGTTTTAAAGACAAGGAACCACTCAAACTGAGTATCATGAGATTCATGTTTTACTGACCTCTGTACATTGCAGGTAAAAAGTCCTTTCCCCTAGAGGAAAGGGTCTTAATCTAGTTGCCTAACCTGAAAATGAAACCAACCAGGAGTGAAATGTATCTGCAAACAACACGGAGCAATTGTAGAGATCATTGCTGCAGTTAGCTTGTAACTTAAGACTTTGAAGTGTGATTTATCTTAGTTTGCAAACTCTAAATTGGGGTGTGATTCTCCAGTTTCCACTAGTAATTAAATGGTGAAAAGTTGTGTTATTTTAAATATGAAAAAAATATGAGTTGTTGAAGTACAAGATGCTTGTACAAATTTTGTACTTCAACCTCCTGAACATTGCTCTATTTTGTACTTGGAAACTAAAAATTGAAGCAAGGAATGGTTTGCAATATCCCAAAACTCTCCATATAACCTGGTGTTCAAGGCCAAAATTATGTAACCTTTTTGACTAGATATTGTTAAAGTACTAGGTTTTATCCTAATTGCTTTCAGCAGTAATATGCTTGTTTTACTTTCTTGGCTCAGGGCCTTATTAGCATGTAAAGATAATTTTCCTTCCTAAACTACTTTGCTACCTCATTAGCAAGTTTAACAAGATGTCACATACAGGTGGTATGAAGAAGATAACTAGGTCAGGTTGCTTGGTTAGTCCCTTGAGCAGCCCTGGGAGTGCTGTTTTAGTTTAATGTTTGTGTGCATGTATGTAGAAAAGGAAGAGACAATTTGGTGAATAGCTTTGACTCTGTTTTAACCTCAGAAGCAATCCTTATGTTAAGTAAAAAGAAATGAGGTCTGGAATGTATTCCAAGATCCAAAGATATATAGTCAAACACCCCTAAAGTTTTTAGGTTTTTGGATTGGCCCTATACCAGTGGTTCTCAACCTGGTTACACCTTGGAATCACTAGAAGGATAAAGGAAGGGTGTGGGAGGCAAATACTGATGTCTAGACATCCATCCCAGACCAATTAAATCTGAATCTCTGTGGACAGATCCAGGCATTTACATTTTTAAAAAAGATAAAAAGATTTCTAGGTGATGTTAATATGCTCTTTCTTTCTCTTTCTCTTTCTTTCTTTCTTTCTTTCTTTCTTTCTTTCTTTCTTTCTTTCTTTCTTTCTTTCTTTCTTTCTTTCTTTCTTTCCCTCCCTCCCTCCCTCCCTCCCTCCCTCCCTCCCTCCCTCCCTCCCTCCCTCCCTCCCTCCCTTCCTTCCTTCCTTCCTTCCTTCCTTCCTTCCTTCCTTCCTTCCTTCCTTCCTTCCCTTCCTTCCCTTCCTTCCCTCCCTCCCTCCCTCTCTCTCTTTCTCTCTTTCTTTTCTTTCTTTCTTTCTTTCTTTCTTTCTTTCTTTCTTTCTTTCTTTTCGTTCTTTCTTTCTTTTTCTTTCTTCTCTCTTTTGTTTTTTTCTTTTTTGAGATGAAGTCTTTCTCTGTCACCCAGATGGGATCACAGTGGCGTGATCTCCACTCACTGCAACCTCTGCCTCCCGTGTCCAAGCCATTCTCCTGCCTCAGCCTCCTGAGTAGCAGGGACTACAGGCACCCACCACCACGCCTGGCTAATTTTTTGTATTTCTGGTAGAGACAGGGTTTCACCATGTTGGCCAGGCTGGTCTTGAACTCCTGAACTCAAGTGATCCTCCTGCCTTGGCCTCCAAAAGTGCTGGGATTATAGGCGTGAGCCACTATGCCTGGCCTAATATGCTCTTTCTAACAGCTATAATGACTCTAATGGATTGAAATATTCAAGGGAAAAAATAGTTCCAGAATACCAGACAATGTATAGTAGCTTCAAATAATTATACTGAGATTAGAGCCTACATTCGGTTTTAAGGAGGTTCTTGTTTCACTTTCCTGGGAACCCTCTTACCTGCACTTCTAGGGAGAAGTGTGAAGTATATGCACACTTACAACATCTTCTTCTTTTGTGAATGTACTAAATGTAGGTCCATACAAGGGCCAGGGTATGAAGACAAGCAAGGTGTTTTATCTTTATTCCTCACCAATGACTTTTCCCAGACAAAACTCTACTAGACCCACATTGGAACCTGAAAGGAAGTACTCATATATGGAAACTGGAAATCTAGGCTGCCTTTCTTGAATTTTTAATGTAGAGTAACCAGGAAGCTAAGAGGAATAGATCTCACAGGAATAAAGAGAAACAGGAACCTTGGGGATGGGCTCACTACAAGGGAAGGAGGGGAAAGGGAGGAATAGAAAATATAGAAAACAATAATATAGAAAACAATATAAAAAGCCACTTTTGCTTTCTCCTCCCCTAAATAAACAACATCTACAACAAACAACCAATTTCAACAATCAATAGCTTGAGGGAAAGCTAAATTATTTTAAGATTGAATGTAAAAGACTGCAATTTAATTGTTAACTCACCTTGGCCTATGAAAATGACAAGGAAACAAAATAGCGGTATGCTCGAATTATTACTTGGCTATCTAGGTCTTATAAATCTCCACTACGGGAAAATAAGAGGCAATAAGAACAAACCTGCTATCTGGATAGTCCCAGAAGGGTTTTCTTTGTTTTTAAGGTCCAAGAATAGTGGTGACAGAATGTGATACAATGAGAGGGGAAGTAGAGGGAAGAAAAAAGAATTAAAAACAGACCTTAAAAAGTACTTAAAGACAGCAATATAGGTAGTTAGTTAAATTTTGAGCAATATTAACAAGGGTTTGGGTTTTGTTGAGTTTAATTTTGCTCCCTTTAAAATATACATACACACACACATATACACAACAGGTGCTAGTTGATGGGGTGGAAGAAGAAATAAGTTACCCTTCCTACCTGCAGGGAGCTAATTTCTTATTAGAAAGCATATTTTAACACAGAACTAATATAGAATAATTTAAAAACAATATAAACTATATTTAAGTGATCTCTTATTTTTATATTGTTTAGTTTTCTAATTATGAAAGTGATAATGCAGCCCGGGCATGGTGGCTCATGCCTGTAATCCCAGCACTTTGGGAGGCCAAGGTGAGTGGATCACTTGAGGTCAGGCATTTGAAACCAGCCTGGCCAACATGGCAAAACCCTGTCTCTACTAAAAATACAAAAATTAGCTGGGCGTGGTGGCGCATGCCTGTAGTCCCAGCTACTCAGGAGGCTGAGACAGGAGAATCACTTCAACCTGAGAGGTGGAGGTCGTAGTGAGCCAAGATCGTGCCACTGTACTCCAGCCTGGGTGATAGAGTGAGATAATGCCTATTGTGAAGAAGTTTGGAGTCTAGACTAGTATAGAAAGGAAAATGACAATCACCCCTCATCCCTGAGCTCTTGCTATTTTGAGTTTCAGGGGCATCCTCCCTTTTGTCTTCAATCTCTCTCTGCACTGATCCCTTTTTCTCAGTCTACAAATGTTAGCTTTCCCCATTTCACTCTCACCATCACTACTGAGGGGTAATTGCACCTACAACTTATAGTTGTGCAATAAATGAATTAATATAGGTAATATAGGTAAATAATAGGTAAATGTTTCTAGCAATACCCACATGTAGTAAACAGTACAAGTGTTAGTTATTTTTAAATTTATTATTTTTAAACAAATGAAGAAAAAAATCTTGTCCTCCTTTAACCACTGTTATCTTTTCCTATCCCTTAGTTCCTTAACCTCTGCTTACACCATACTCTTCTTACCCCCACTGCTATTTGATTTTTGCTGTGGCCTTGCGGAAGTTCCTAACCCACTATTAATATCTTACTTGAGTGTTTTTTCAGCTCAGCTGATTCTCTGCAGTCACCTCCACATCTTCCCAGCATCCACCTGCCTCACAGAACTGATCAATCTGATGTCAGATCTGGTCCTTTTTTATCTTGTTTGGAAGTAAAAACTCAATCTTTAGAAACAGTTGCTAAGCTTTGTTATCGCCGATCAAACTTTACCACTGAACTAGACGAAAACCTTTCTGTGTGTCTATCTTCCCAGACCTAACCAATTCCCGGTATGTATGCACTTACTTTACAGTGTTTATCATTATCTGCCTGGTATTATCATAATTGTTGTGTATCTGTCCTTCCCACTGGATAAGTGACAGTGACCCATCGTGTTTGCCTTTGTATCTCAAGAGCCTATTCCATGGATATTTGTCAAATTGACTTGAAGTTCTGGGGATATGGCTTAAAGCACTTACTATTTAACACCCTGTGTTTTAATTATTGAGGTAAATGTTTTCACACCTCTATTATATTTTAAGGTCCATGAGAGTTGGGAATCTGCCTTCTTCAGCTTTGATTACTATGCAGTGCTCAGAACTATGTCCTGCATATAATGATGCTCCCTAAATATTAAATTCTGAAATAATGATTACCTTTGTAGAGCACTTTACACTTTATCCAGCTCTCCTGCATGGATTAACTCATTGAGCATCACAATGCGCCTCTAAGATAAGTTCCTATTGGGCAAAAAAGGAAACAGGCTCAGTAGTGTTACAAGACTAATGAAACGAACAAGGGCTCAAGTGTAAGTTTCCTGATTTTAGATGCCCCCTGCTTTCTTTACTGTATCCTTCTGCCTATAAAACAGAATGTAATGTCATTTCATGTAAATAGTTCTTCCTATGATTGAGCGGAACAGAGAACACCTGGCTGGAGGTGCCAGATCAACTTTGTGGAAGAGGTGGGGGCTTGTTTGAGAAGGGCTTGGAAACACTGGGCATGCAGCATGCTAGAGAGAAGCTAAGTGATCTTTTGGAACTATAGTACATGGAGAGACAAGTCTTGCATTAAAATTAGTTTCACTATTTCTCATTTGAGAAAACAGTAGTACTTGAGTTTCACATAAACTGTTTATTTTTAAAGGTAACACATGAATTGCAACTGTACAACTTACAGTTGAATTCACAGCCAGCGTAATTCTGGACACAGTAATAGGAATGAACATGGAGGGCTCTTTAGGCAACACAGCAAAGCCTGGAGGCTTTTTGAAATCCCTCAATTGCTTTAAAAAAAGTCTTTTTACGGTTATTTATAATCCAACAAGGGTCAACTAACTTGTTTTTTTTCTTTTCTTTTCAAATAACTACTCACAATAACATACCAACAATCTATCATTTAGCCTCTGGATATAACATTAAAGTTATTTCTTTCTTGTTTTCTGTGTTTATGGTGTGTGTTTATGGTCAACTTTATTATGGTACAAATCCATAGCCAAATGACATTTCCCAATACTGTACCAAGAGGCAGATTTCTACTGATTACTCCTGTGATTCTTGTAATAACATTTTACACGGTCAACAGTGTCCTGTCAGATAGCAAAGCTTAAAAGAACATCTACAGTGATGGAAGCCTTGTGGGGCTGCAGTTTCTCTACATCTGCTTCTGAAACCAGCGCTATGTAGTAGGTTATGCTTGGCGAGGCCAATAATTCTAGGTCATTTATTCTTTTATTGCTTTTTTACTATTTTGTTCTACTTGACTGAAGAGGTTTTTAGGAAATTCACCATGGGCATGCTGATTTCCATTTGAGTTGCTGCAGCTACATTCTGCATTTTTCCCCATCTCCCTTTGGCTCCACTTGAGAGCTCATTTCACTGCTCAGAGCAACTTCAATTTCAGATTTTTCCCTGCACATAACACATCTCCCATTCTTGGCACTGTGCCTTCGTTCTTGCAGCTTGAAACCCTCACTTAGTATGTACACAAGATTCTCCTCGATCTTTATTTTTTTTAAGTAAGGTATACTTTATTTACCCATCAGCTTTCCTCCAAGGAAATGAAAGCATTGCTCTCAGGCTATGCCATTAACCCTTCCTAGTGCCAGACTTCAGCAAGCTCAGTAGCCTGTTACTAGTATTAACAGAAAAAGAGAATTGTAATTTAAGTGATAGCAAATAACTTTTTACATCCTAATGAAGACATCTTGCCTCTTTTCCCTTGACATTGACATCAGGGCACCTGGTGTTCTTTATGTCTTGATGGAATCTCTAAACAGATAATTCACTGTGGGCCAAAATAAGGGTTCTCCTAGAACTGTGTTGTTCTGTAATCAAAATCCGTATTTTTGGATTTTCCAATGTAGCAGATGAATTGTTGATTTAATTTTCAGTAGCAAAATAGTAATATGAAAGGTAGGCTAATATAAGAAAGTCATAAACATTGTTGGCATATTATTTATTTACCAAATATTGTTTAATAACGTGAGTTTTCTCAACTTCTGGGTTGATGACACACAATATTTTCAAAAAAGCTAAGTTATGTTTGAAATGTAATTAATTACACTCTATGCATTTTCAAGCCTCTGAGCTTTTGCTCACATTATTCCAACTGCCTTGTAAAACTTTCTATCTTTTTTCTACCTGTAAAATAGTATTTATTCTTTAGGGTCAAGCTAAGGTTACTTCCTCTGTGAAATGCTTTTGAATCCTTCTGGAGAGTATCAGTCACTTCTGCCTTTCTGTCTCTAGAACACTTTGTTTATGGTTCTACTTTCTTTTGGGGGAGTCCTTTTAGGCCAAAGTGTGTTCCATAGGTGTGGGGTGTGTGGGTGTCCCACCTACTTCCTTGAGGACAAAGAAGACATTATTTGGCTCTGAAAGTCTCCTTAGTAGCCAGCACTGTGTTTAAATACGATGTTGGTTGAAGTTTGACTGCCTAGGAATATACAAAATGATTGACTGTGGTAGGTAATAAATGGAGAATGGGAGAGATTGTAATCAAGATCCCTAAATGTGTAAGAGTTTAGAAGCTGAGACAAATTTACATATGGATAGAACCTCAGGGAAATATAGAAAAAATGCCAGAAATACATAAAAAATTCACTAATGCTCTATAAGTTGAGTCAATAATAAAGAGTTTATATAAAGGCTGGGACACTCAAACAGGAATGATCACTCTCCATGAGATATTTTGTGTGAGAGAACTTTAGCACTACTTTTTTGTTGCTTTTAGCAAAGCATTAGCAGGGTAAACCCTTGGACAATTACAGCACCAATTTGGTGCTTAGTATGAGGGCAAGTCTTCTTAGCAAGTCTTGAAGTTTTCCAGTTTGAGAGTTTATGAAGAAAAGAAAGTAATAGTGAACAACTAGATGCAGAGTGAAGCAGAGACTGTCCTTAAACACGTGTGTGTGTGTGTGTACATGTGCATGTATGTATACTCAGAATATGACAAATTATATGACGAACATCAGCTTTGATATTAGAGAAACCCAGGTTTGGTTTGGCCTGCCATTTGGAATTTCCCTTAGCAAGTTATTTAACGTCTTTGAACCTTACTTGCCTCACCTGAAAAATAGCAAAAATATTAAATGATATAGATCAAAAAATATATTTTAAAAAGCATGAAGTATAGTTTCTGACATTTCCTCCGTATACTGCACTTCTAGAAAAAGTCCTGAGAGCCCTGGAGGGGCTCTTGGCCAGGACAGGGTGAAATAATATGAATCGTGATTCTGTCCCTCCTCTGTCACCATCCTGGTACTGCCTCTCTGCCTTTCCATCTCTGCGGCTCCAGCCTGGACTGACCATTCTCCGGAATCACTGGAAGTATGCTAATGCTAGAGCCTTTCAGTTTGTCGTGGCTCTAAGTTGAGTCTTTAAGAACAAAGGCTCTTTCTTACCTGCCCACATGTCAGTCGCTACTGCTATTTCTGGAGTTAGTCATGGTTTCAGAGGTGTTTGGATTTCAGAAACGGTAGGAGGCAGGACTCTCCTGTGGTTGCCCTTTGGTGCCACTGGAACGTCTACACATGCCTTTGTGGTTTTGTGGTTAGGTGGTTGGCTTCAAGTTTATAGTCCCACATGGCTTTGGGTGAGAAAAAGAATGTCTTTCAAAAACCAAGACCTGCTGGAAGAACCTCTCTCAGTGATTCAGTGTCTCTTTCTCTATAGTTGTTTTCTCTCTCAAGGTTACAGCAGTTGGAATTCGAAGCTAGAATTGTGATTTCAACAGTGTAAATTTCTTACACCTGGGTCTTGCTATCTTTTTGTATGTGCTATGTGATTGCATTTACATTTTGTGAAAGCAAGTGCATGAGTGTTTTAAGTGATGTGCATTTAAGGGAGTTATAAAACTGTGTCGAGTATGACCACAGCTTGTCTGTAGAAAAGGGCCTGGAAGAAAACATCCTAAAATGTTAATAGCGAGTTGTCTCTAAGTGGTGAGACTTTTTTTTTTCTTTCTTCTATTTCTATATTTTCCACTTTTCCACAATGTTCGTATATTACTTCTTTAACGTTTAATTTTTGTGGGTATGTAATAGGTATACATATTTATGGGTTACATGAGATATTTTGATACATGCACACAATAAGTACTAATCATAGGGTAAATGGAGTACCCATAATTTCAAGCACTTATCCATTTGCTACAAACAGTCCAGTTGTACTCTTTTAGTTATTTTAAAATGTGCAATTAAATTATTATTGACTATAGTCATCCTGTTGTATTACCAAATACATATCTTACTTTTAAATATAATGCATGTTACCAAATACATATATTACTTTTCCATATAATACTTTAAAATGAAGAAACCAATTATATACATGTATACACACATTTATGTATATATACACATATGTATACATATACATATGTGGGGTGTGTGTATATATATACGTATATATACACATATATATACACACACATATATATACACGTATATATACATATATACACACACACATATGTACCCAAAAGGGGACTAATCAGTAGGCATCAGTCATCCTGTATGCAGTGTTCTGTAAATAGCTGTTTGACTGTTTCATCAGTGATTACTGGAGTTACCTTTTATTTGTATCTGTTCAGGAATCAGTCAGTAGATTTGTCACATATAACTATGAACTCATACAGGTCTCTTCACCTGTTTCTTCACCAGGAAAACAGGAGAGTCACATCTGTCTTGTTGGATTGTTGCGAGGTTCGATTATGGTGAGAAATGTTCTTCAAAAACCGTACAGTACTATGAGAGGGAAGGTATTATTGATGAGAAGAGCTTGAAGGACTTATCAAGGGCAGTATTACAGGAGGAAGAATCATAAAAGTGTAGCAAACAGACAAAGATGTGCACATGGACGGGAGAAGGGGGCTTTCAATTGATTTACTTTGCTACTTATAATGGGTTGTATATTGTCTAGGATAGTTTTTAGTATCTAGCACAGCCACACTCTTCTAAGATCTAAATGAGCCACCATTTACTGGACGGATTGGGGTTGAGTCTAAGAAGAAAGCAGAGGAGAGTGAGTTATAAGAAAAATTGTAGCTAAAATTTATTGAGTGCCAGGTACTATTTTCAGCTCTAGTTTAATGCTTATAATGTACCTACAAGGAGGGTGCTTTCATTACTAATTTTTACAGATAAATAAGATGAGTCAGAAAGGTTAATTACCTCTCCATGGTCTCCCAGCTATAAAGTGGTGGAGCTGAGATTTGAACCTAAGCCATTTGGTTCCAGAGTTCACATTCTTAACCTTGGGTTTGGCTCTGTTTGATTATAAGGCTCAAATTGGTGGTGGATAGTGAGGTCAGACTGGATGGCTCACCTATGAAGGCAGAGTTAATTTTAATCTTTCATTTTGTGTCTTTCTCCTTCAGTAGGCTTTCATGAACATCAGGGTGCATTGTATTTGCAATTTTTTTTGAGAGGAACCCTAAAAAGAAGTCAACTATAGTATTTTAGTTTATACATATGGAAAATAACCAAGAATGAAATATTTTCTTAAAATCAAAGTTACCTACTTGAAGACTGGAAATCAAATTCACCTTTGATGCCTTAGCTTAGGTTTCAAATTTCAGGATTATACTGCCACCTAGTGCAGAGAAAACATTTTCCCAGCATATGAAAGCTAGTGAATGCATATGAAACTTCATAGATGCAAACTAAAACAAGGTATATTTAAAGTTTATTTCATAAAAGAGAACAAGGTGTTTGAGAATCAATGACCTTTTTACATTTTATTGGTAAAGTTTAACATGCAATTCAGGAACACACTTTTATTATTAGTAGTAGGTTGTTAAATCACAATAGTGCAGAAGAGAAGGCTTAGGTTTCTATACTTCATTCTGCCATGTAAATTTCCTTAATTAATGTCTACTAAGGAAATTAATACAATTCTTTTCATGAGCTCAAAAGTTCTCAGTAGGCGTTATGAGTTCAACTCATAATTATTTTAAAATTTTATTCAGTAAATACTTATACACTTACAGTCTACAAGTCAATGCCAATTATAACAAAGGAGAGGTAGCCTAATGGTGTTGAAAACATGACCTACATGAGCAGCACCTCTCCGTGGATCAGCAGGAGATCAGCATCACCTGGGAGCTTGCTAGAAATGCAAATTCTCAGCCCGAACTTCAATATCCTGAACCAGAACCTCTGGGAGTAGTGCCCAGTAGTATGTTTTTAACAAGCCATGAGATTGTGGTAAGAAACGGTCTTGAAAAGCCATAGAACATAAGATACAAGGTATTATTGATGAGACAAGATTGAAGGCTTTACAGTAGGTAAAGAAACATACTGATGGGCCAATATGTGTGTTTTACTGAAGGGAGCAAAAGAGGCTTAGGATATGGATCAGCTGCTGTAGACCTAAGACTCACAAGGTAGCAATTGCAGCAACAGCTCCTGGAAGCACGTGTGCTATGGAGAGGAATTGATTTCTCTCCTCCTTGGGGAGACGGAAATGCTCATACTTTAGAGAGAGCAAAAGTAATATGCTGAAAAGCTTAGGAGTGGGGGAGTTTTACATTAAATAACCTGTTTTTGTATTAATGTTCTACGGTGAGAACACATTTATTTGTGAGTGATTTCAGAGAAAAATGGCCATCACCATGGGGCTCTATTTGCTTGCTATAGACGATTAGGCTACAATTACAAGTATAGGGCCAAAATAAGAAGATTAAAAATAGAGCTTTGATTATGGTGAAATTTCTTTACAGTAAAACTGAACCGAATGTAAAACTGTGGGAGTCCGAGTTTTAGCAGCTCTGATTGTTAATCAGCCTCTCAGCCAGAGATTTCTGTGATAAATTTCAGGCTCTAGCTGTGGCTAATTTGCGGCATCCTCACACAACTGGTAGGTGCCATTAGGCAGCCTGGGTCTTTTATTTTAAAGTAAAGATAGATGGAATAAAGCTTAAAACTAAATACCATTAGGAAGCTAGTTTTAAAAATACTTCTTTAATTTAACCTATGAACTAATTAAATATGGGAGTTGTGGTATGTTTAATTAAAACTCTCATTTTACAGCTACTTTACTTCAAAATAATGTTTTAAAACATATATAGTCATGTTAAAACTAAGAAACTTGCCCTACTGTTCTGTGAGTTTCATGGGGCATCCCATCTGTTGTGTCCATACTAGGAAGCAAGGGGAAAGAGATCTTTTGGCACTTCTAGTGTTTACTCTTTTTTTTTTTTTTTTTTTTGAGATGGAATCTTTGTCGCCCAGGCTGGAGTGCAGTGGCGCAATCTTGGCTCACTGCAACCTCCACCTCTCAGGTTCAAGCGATTCTCCTGCCTCAGCCTCCCAAGTAGCTGAGACTACAGGCGCCCGCCACCACACCTGGCAAATTTTTTGTATTTTTTAAGTAGAGACGGGGTTTCACCACATTAGCCAGATGGTCTCAATCTCCTGACCTCATGATCCACCCGCCTCGGCCTCCCAAAGTGCTGGGATTACAGGCGTGAGCCACTGCGTCCGGCCGTGTCTACTCTTTTCTAATCGAATGTTTTTTAAGCTGTGAGTTGTAACCCATCAGTTGGTCCTGAAATCTACTCACTGATTCAGTTATCATCACTCAAAAATGAAATATAATAAAACAGAAAATAGAATCTATTACATTTATATGAGTAACTATTGTTTTCTGAAAGTTTTGTTCTGGTTGTGTATATGTATACATACTGATAAAACCCATTCAATCCATCCTCCAAGCAACAGCAGAACTGTCTTTCTAAAGGCACATCCGAAAAAGTCATTCTTGGCCTCAAACTCTTCTCTCAGTTCCCATAACAGCCAGCATAATGTCTATGCTTTCTTTTGATGTCATTGAAGATCCTTTATCCAACTCCTCTCCCACGGTCCTGCTACTTGTGATTTCAGAAAATGACATCACCATCTACTCAGTTGCTCAAGCTCAAAACCAGGTAGTTTTTCTGTCCCCCACCTCTTTTCCAACCTACTCACCAATGTTATCTCTTTGTTCTCATCTGGTCTGAGTAAAAATTGACGACTTCAAAGCAGCCTTCCCTAACCCCTCAACCTACACCAGCCTCTAAACCTTCTACAGTCTCTATAACACATTGTCTTCTTTTGTATTTTTCATAATGTTTCCACCTGAAATTATTTTGTCTATTCTTGTAAATGTGTTTAGTACCTCTCTTCCCACCAGTGTGTAAGCTGCATAGGGCCAGGGACCTGATCTTTCTCTGGTTGTCTCTCTGGTGTTAAGGTCAGTCGGGGAGCATGTAGAAGAGGCAAAAAAAGATATTTACCAAATGAAAGGATTCTTGAACTAGACTTCTGGCTTCCCAAATGTCCTCTTTTACCTTTTTGTTATAGTATCTTCTGTTTTCTCTGTCTAAAACGTACTGCACCCACTTATTCTCTTGGTAGCCTTAGTATCCTTTAAGATTTTATCTCTTGTATTAAAAATTTCCCGATGCCCTTGGACTGTGCCATAGACTGTGCGTCTATGACCTTAGGGTGCAACTGACCCAGACCAGAATAGTGTTGTTCTCAGTGACACTACAGCCTTCTTACTCTCTGAATTGTGGTCATTTTCATATTGGTCCTCCCTGCTGGACTATCAGCTTCCTCAGGGCAAGGCCATGTTTAGTCACACTTTTTACCTCGTATACTACTGTATATAGTTATTCAATACATGACTGAATAAACAAAAGAAAGTGGATGATCAAGAAAGATGATTATTTGTGATGATGTTCCCGATTTAAGCTTTAAGTAAATCATATTCTTGATTTATAAGAAGAAGGAGATTAGTGTGTGTACATTCTGTAAAAAGTATGTAGTGGAGGGATGAGAGGAAGTACAAAGAAAAGTATAATTGTTCTATACAAAACACTTCTATTTATAAAATGGATCATTTTAAATATCAAGCTGTCTTAGTTCATTTACAATCTGATGTGATTGACCACATTTCATTTCTACATGGTTTTTCAGAACCGAACTGTTAGGTAAGGTGAGGAAACAATGCTAAGGGTGAAAAAGCTTACACGTCTATGACCTTAGGGTGCAACTGGCCCAGACCAGAATAGTGTGGCCTTTGCACTGCTGTCTGTGAGATTCTAATGTCATGTTAGGAAACAAAATTAATAGAAAATAGGAGTGGAGGGAGGAAAAAAGTTTCCTTAAATAAGATTGTATATATCTTTTCTTTCTCTGGATCGACTTTCTTTTTCGTTCTTTCTTTTTTCTTTTTTTTTTTTTGACATAGGGCCTCACTCTGTTGCCTAGGCAGTAGTGCAATCACCGCTCACTACAGCCTCAAGCTCCGTAGACCCAAGAGATCCTCCTGCCTCAGCCTGTTGAGTAGCTGGGACTGGAGGTATGTGCCACTGTGCCCGGCTAATTTTTGTATTTTTTGTAGAGATGGGGTTTCACCATTTTGCCCAAGCCGGTCTCCAATTCCTGAGTGCAAGCCGTCCGCCTGCCTTGTCCTCCCAAAGTGCTGGGACCACAGGCATAAGCCACCCTGCCTGGCCTGGATTTACTTTCTTTCTTTTTATTATTATTATTATTTTTGAGATGGAGTCTCACTCTGTCACCCAGGCTGGAGTGCAGTGGCATGATCTCGGCTCACTGCAACTTCTGCCTCCTGGCTTCAAATGATTCTCCTGTCTCAGCCTCCCGAGTAGCTGGGACTACAGGCATGTGCCACCAGGCCTGGCTAATTTTTGTATTTTTAATAGAGATGGGGTTTCGCCATGTTGGCCAGGCTGGTCTCGAACTCCTGACCTCAGGTGATCTCATCGCGGCCTCCCAAAGTGCTGGGATTATAGGCGTGAGCCACTGCCATCAGCCTACTTTCTTCCTTAAAATAGCTCTTGCTTGCTTCTGCCATCTTAAATAAAACTGCCAAGCTAGAAAAAAGCCAAACCACTTGTAAGCAAACCTATTTTTCTCTCTATCCTTTCATTTTTAATTAAAAGGCACCCTCACTTGATTTCAAATTCTATTTGAAGAGGATTCATTACAGTGGGAAGGAAAGGGGCAAATGCGGAATTGAGATCTCTAAAGCAATGAAAGGATTTCCCAAACACTTCTTTATAATGAAAAATCCCTCTCTCCTTTCTTACCAGAGTAAGTAATATGAGAGGATCAATCATGCAAATAAATAGCTTTAATGGACAGTCCCTTTGGAAAATGCCTTTTCCCCTGTGAATCTCAGGCTGGCTTACCTCCTGTGACTTCAGGATGTCAGGAAGGTCCCCAGCTGCACAGCTTCTCCTCGGAGGTTAATAGAGCGCTTCTTTCACATGAGCCCTGACTGACTTAAACAAATAAGCTAGGATCTGGTCATTTGTAGTTCTGTCACGGAGCCAGGATGGCTGCACTAGGGAATGGGAATTTTGATAGACAGAAGGCAAATAACGGGGACTTGTAGAAAGCCCTAAATAGCATGAAGAAATGGGTGTCCCTCTAGGAAAGAGAGACAGGACTCCAACAGGTGGGCTATGAGTAGAAAATAAAAGGGCAAGAGCATGGATATTAAGTTTGCCTGATTCACAGTTCATCAGTGAGCTGAGGGAGGCAGAAGATGAAAGGAGTTTTTTGGAAAAGAAATAAACAAATGAAAAATAAGAAGCAACACTATTGTTTTGTAATTAAATAAAAATTAAATCAATTAGAAAACTAAATTTAAAAATTTCAAGAAGCCGGGTGCGGTGGTGTATGACTATCATCCCAGTTACTCAGGAGGCTGAAGTGGGAGAATCCGCTGAGCCCAGAAGTTCAAGACTGTAGTGAGCTATGATTATGCTATTACACTCCAGTTTGGCGAACAGAGCAAGACCTGAAACCCTGTCTCTTTAAAAAAAAAAAAAAAGTTCACCTAAAAATTACTTTGCTTGCATTGTGATTTTTGAGATCGTTGGATCTTCTGACCTTTAGAGTCTTTGGTTTTGGAGTAACTACCCATGTCCCTCAAGACAACGCCAGAGGTGGGCCATGCTGAGTGGGTGGGAAGGTGGGTGATGTGGGGGCTCTTGGGAATTCTCTTGAGATGTTCAGGTTCTGGAGAGAGGGCATGGTATGTGTGATAGCAATGCTGATAACACGTACCTCTCTAGGTTTGTGCTCCTTGTAACTTGCTCTCACCTTGTTAACGGAGGATAATATGTTGCTTCTTTCCAGATACAGTGTCCTCTGCTCAACTCTGGTAATCTCAGAGTTTAAGAAGAAACAACAACTAGGGGGCTTAATATTACATTTTATCAGGATTACCAGCCTGAGGTAGAGAGAGAGAATGCATATTTAGTAATAGGCATGGCACTTTGAAAAAGTTACTTCATTTTCTGGTTCCTCAACTTTCTTATTTGGAGAATAAGGGTAACTTCAGCCTTACTTTATAATGTTGTTGTGAGAATTAAGTGGCATTAGGCCTTAAGCATTTTCAACAGAGGGAGGCACATAATGAAGTGTTAGCTATGAGGACGATGACAAATAATGATTGTTGGGTGTTAGACCCTCTGCCTTTGAGACCTCATTTAATTCTCAAAACCATTGTTTTAATGTAAGTATTTTCAATCTGTTTTACAATTAAGGCATCTAGTTACAGAAAGGTGAACTAACTCTCTCAAGGACACACAACTAGTAAGCTTCAGAATAAACAGGGATTGAAACCTAGTTTGATTGGGCACTCCGCCTCCCCGTGGGCACATTTTTACTGGAACCCCAGCCCTCTGAAAGCTTCCACTGTATTCCTATAGCAGTTCTGAAAGCTGCCATTGTACTCCTATAGCAGATCTAAGAGCATCTACTGTGTTCCTATAGCACCTTGCCTGGATCTTTCTGGTGAATTTCTCCACATCCTGATTTTATTTTTTTCTTTTCAACAAACTTTCCCCTGTAAATCCCTCCTTCAGTGTAACCTTGTTAGCTTTGAGGACACACCCCTAGGCCTGGGCTTACAGCACTGCTTCTCTCCACCCCTTCCCTTTGCCTCAGTTTAAAGCGTCACGAGATTCCTCTGGTTCTCTCCCTTTGCTTTTAGCCCTCACCGGGGCAGGAGGGACCAAGGCTGGGCCCAGAACTCATAGTCCTAGGGTGACAGTGAAGGGGTAGGGAGGGGACAGTGACTCCCTTCCAACCCCTTCTTCATAGGGACTGTTGGCAAACAAAGAAAATCAACTGGGAAAATGAAGACTTGCTGGTAAGACAATAACCCTGGAAAGAGTGGTGGGGAGACGGGGCTGGGGGTCCTCAGAACCAAGGGTCTGTATTTTTGCAGCAGTGGTAGGATGAGAGTAGGTGAGCCGCAAGGTGAGAGACAGAAAGAGAGACTGATGAGAGAGTAAGACGAGAGGGCAAGCGTGAGAAACCAAAGAGAGACACAAAAAAAGAGAGACAGAGGAAGGGAGAGAAAGTGATAGTCACAGAAAAGGAGAGAAAGGAAATCAAAGATGAAAGAAACCAGAGACAAAGAAATAGGTACCAAAACAGTGAGATAGGTAAATATCGAGAAAGTGAGATCAACAAAACAACAGGGACAGTGGGGGCTGGAAACATGAGTTCCTTACATCTCTCAGTAGGGTTTCAAAGTAAAAATGAAGGCCAGGCGCGGTGGCTTACGCCTATAATCCCAGCACTTTGGGAGGCCGAGGTGGGCGAATCACGAGGTCAGGAGTTCAAGAGCAGACTGACCACAATGGTGAAACCCTGTCTCTATTAAAAATAGAAAAAGTAGATGGGCGTGGTGGCACATGCCTGTAATCCCAGTTATTCAGGAGGTTGAAGCAGGAGAATCGGTTGAACCCGGGAGTTGGAGGTTGCAGTGAGCCAAGATCGTGCCATGGCACTCCAGTGTGGGCGACAGAGTGAGACTCCGTCTCAAAAAAAAAAAAAAAAAGAAAAAGAAAAAGAAAAGAAAAAAATAAACTATACTGGGATTTGATCACCTTATATTAATTAGGTTTACCAGGTTTGAAAATATGGAAGTAGTTCCCATCTGCAGGGACTCCTGTTTGAGTCACTTTTCTTCTCTCTTCTTCAGGAAAATTCCAGTTTTCTTCTTTGTGTGCAGTTTCCTGGAGCCCTGGGCATCTGCAGCTGTCAAGCGTCGCCCCAGTAAGGGCCATAGTTCCTAGACTTTCAAAGATTACTTATTCCCAGAAATGATCAGATAGGGTTGTGGCTGACTGAAGACTGAGTGAGGCATCCATGGTCCTTCACACCCTCACTCTTCAATCCACCTTTGGGGCATGGGGATACCCTACTGGCTGGTTTTCCATGGTCAATGCTGGGTATGGAAAGTAAGTCCTGCCAGTAATCACAGTTGGCAGGAAGGCTAATCTGTGTGCTGCAGTGCCTAGTGCAGTGCCTAGGACAGATGGTGACTGGTAAATGTTGGGTGAATACATGGATGAATAAATAAATAGATTGATGGATGAATGGACCTCAACAATTTGGGGTGAGGACAGTATAAGGAGCATGTTTGATGTACCATGATGGTTAGGCCCATGCTTTTTGCATTTTTATTTTTATTTTTTTGAGATAAAGTCTCACTCTGTCACCTAGGCTGGAATGCAGTGACATGATCTCGGCTCACTGCAACCTCTGCCTCCCAGGTTCAAGTGATTCTTCTACCTCAGCCTCCCTAGTAGCTGGGACTGCAGGCATGTGCCACCATGCCTGGCTAATTTTTTATATTTTTAGTAGAGACGGGCTTTCACCATGTTGGTCAGGCTGGTCTTGAACTTCGGACCTCAGGTGATCCGCCTGCCTCAGCCTCCCAAAGTGCTAGGATTACAGGCGTGAGCCATGGCACCAGGCCCATGCTTTGCAAGTGAATAATACTTTTTCTGAAGTCTAGAGCGTCTCTGTTGTCAGATGAATCTTAGCAAGGCACTGGGGTTGGATATTTCCAAGAAGCCTTCCGTGGTGGTGAAAAACTCTCTTCCCTTGACCTTCCATTTGTGTAAGGAGAACACAATTTCCGTTCTATGATTTCTTATCAAATTGAGGATTTAATCCTTCTCATGATTATTTTCTTCTTCTTTTTACTCTTCCCAGTTCTAAGATGTTAGGAGTAATTTAGTAGGGACCTTTATTTGATCTCTTAGAATGAATTTATGAAATCAAATGCATCCTCTATATTTTATTTAGGATTAGTGAATCTCAAGACTTCCCCAGGCCCCTATATCTGACAAAGATTCCTAAGAACTCTACTCTCCAGAAGCCCCTCTGAACTGGACCAAGATTGGCTCTGGAATCTCATTGGAATCCTAAAATTTGTGGTGTTTAAGGAATATTTTCTAGCCCGAACTACCAGAAATTTTCCAAACAGACTTCTGACCCTGTGCCATTCAGGACACCATTCACCTTTGGTTTCAAAAGGAACAAATGCCTAACCTCTCCAAAACGAACATTTTCTAGCACAGATTATTAGAGAAACTTTGTGCCTTGCATCCACTCCTTCTAGGATGAGTTGCAGGTGGATGGATTATAATCATAGATGCATGGAGGTAAAGCCAAACATGCTACCTCTAAGCAAGCTGGTATAATATTGAATTTTAAATAGTTATTATTATTGATGCATCCTGAAATCTTTAGAGTGGATGAAGTAGAATGACATGCTATCTCTTTTGCAGGATTCCCTGCCAATTCCAATTCTAATGGTGAAAATGAACTCTGTCCTAAGATCAGGATTGGCCAAGATGACTTACCAGGTGAGTAGCAATGTAGCCTATTGAAAATGCAGGCTTTCTATAAACCTGATATATATATTTTTTATTTGGGAAAGTTGCGGAAAGGAATAAAACCAATCTCATTTTAGACTTTTCATTTTGTATTCCCATTCTGTAGGGTTTGATCTGATCTCTCAGTTCCAGGTAGATAAAGCAGCAACTAGAAGAGCTATCCAGAGAGTAGTGGGATCAGCTACATTGCAGGTGGCTTACAAGTTGGGAAATAATGTAGACTTCAGGATTCCAACTAGGTAATCTATCAAAAATATTTTAATCTAATTATCTGACTCAAATGCATTAAAATGGATAGCTATCCAATGTTAGGGTTTTCTTATGATCAATGTTTCTTGGATTATAATTGTATTTAAAGATGAAGAAATTTATTTACCTGCCTGTCTTCAGTGCCTGAATACTGCATTTCATGTTTTCAGTATGTAATTTACTTTCCATTCCAGGAAAAAGCATCACTGAGACTATTATACATTGATTCAGGACATGTTCTTATTACCTTGCTTTCTGTTTTTCTATAATTTGTCTGGTTTTGACTGAAAGGACCCTCTGTGAAAAGTGCCAGAGGGTAAGCATAAATTTAACCAGGAGCCACAGAGTGGTTAGAAGACTCACAATGGTGCTGTTCAAGTGTCCTGGTGCTGAAATAGAGCCACACGTCCACTGCTTGGCTCCTGGCAGACATCAAACCAAAGCAAAACTAAAATAATTATAATAGAAACAATGATAGTAATACTAACAACATCAAATCCTGCACTTCACTGATTTCTTTCTCTGGAACTAAGCCTTTTGCTCTTTATTTGTAACTAAGGTACTTTAGTGTATGTGTTGAGTCCTGTCATCATTGTGAATGAATCTCAGCAATTTAGTTTTGATATCACCTAAATACCTTATTTATGATTATGATAATTATTATATGCTTTAGCACAATGTAAAAAAGTTAGAATTAAGATTCCTTTAGTAGATAAATAAGACAATTAGGACTTCGATAGAAATTAAGGTGTAAAGGTAAATAATGATTAATTAGATCAATAAAATAATATAGAAACTCAATGTATATAGAAACTCAATGTATATAAAAAAATTTTGAACAAATTAGAACAATCTGATGTAATAGTACCAGATTACAGCTAGAAATTCATGTTTTGAACATACTATATATTATTGTATAATACAATAATAGTACATTATATGAACTCTTTCTATAAATTTACTAATTAACAATAATCTCATTCTCATCACAATCCTGTGATATAGGGGCATTATTAACCTTTTTTTTCTTAAATCAGGGATCCCCAAAAGTTTAATTTACTTGCATAAGGTGAGTGGGTTGGAACGTGCTGGAAAGACTGAATCCCAGGCAGAATGGTTGCAAAGGTTGTACTTCTAACCACTACTCCATACTGACTCTGGAAAACCATTCACATCTGGAAAGATTAAGGACGTGATAACAGTGACACTCACTGTTTTTTTTCCTCATAATTTCTTTTCATGTATGGAAGTGCCAGTTGTGTTGCTAAATAAGCTTTAAAAATTCAGTTTTTTCTTTCTCAAATAATTAAGCAAAACATGAGGTCCTCAGTGCTGACCTGATTTTCTCTTCTAAGATTTGAGGTACTGTCATTAAATCTTAAGTTCAGAGATTGATCAATGTGCTGCCACGTGGCTTCCTTACCTCCTGCTCAACTTCGTTGTTGCTTTTCTCGAAATGCCTAGAGCTATCACTAAATAGTGTACCCAGGCTATATCTAATGCCTCACATTTGCTACCCTTGACTCCCTGCTCCCATAAAGACTGAAAACTCTTGTTTTACTGTCAAGCCTTATTACAAGATAAGGAAAGAAGGAGGAAGAAATTAGGAAAAGAAAGTAGAGAATAAAAAGAGAAGGAGGAAAGTTAGAGGACTGAGACATGTGGAATTCCAAGTAAAGTTTATTCTTGGGAAAGTACTTAGACTATCTTTACTTCAGTTCCCTCAATTTAAAATTAGGAATAATAACTATGTCATAAGGTTGCTATGCAGAGTAGGTGTTCATAACTGGAGAGTGCTTGAAGAACCCAGTCCACGCTGGTATTGGGTAAGTGTTTATTATTAGTGGTGAAGAGCACTAGACGGAGAGAATGCATGCATATGAAAGTCTTTTCTCCTTAGAGGATCCTTTCTTTACAATCTGCCCTCCAAGTCCTGCTAATTCAAAAGCCAGGTGACAAGGAGACTAGGGATGGGAATTGCTCTCGGCCATGCAGGGTATAGACAATGTTGGTATAAAGGGACTTTCTGTGCTGGAGAACATAGGCTCCCAGACAGTGAAAGAAACTATTAGCAGGATCTTTGTAGGAGGAAAATATTACGGTATATGGAACTGATGGGAAAGAGTCACAATTTATCCTTATTTATCTTTTCTATTTTTTGAAAGACTTAAGAGACACATACTTTTTTTTTTGCTGCTTTTTATTCCTTATTTTAGGCATAATAGTTTTACACTCTCAACTCCCACTAACAAACGTGTTATCTTTATTTTCCTTAAAAACACAGTCTTGGATTAAGGTCACAAATAAATGTTTCAAGGTCCAAAGACTATTTAATCTTTCATTCAAACCCTTATGATTCTTCATTTAAGGTACTCTTTGAAGGCTGTAATATAATGAAATAAATCATTTATAGGTACAGCTTATTTTAAATTATGCATGCTGTCAAGTTTACTTACTGATGTGCATAGCATGTTTGCAAGAACAGAATTTCAGGTATTCCAAGGAAAGACAATGGGACTGACTGTTCCATAAATTAAACTTGTGAGACTTTTAAGTGGTCTTAGGTATACACAAATACATATATGTTTTATTAGTATAAATACCAAAATGAATTTTCTCTTCTTACCATATTGGCATACTATACTAGCCTAGTTTAAAAGATCAAAGATCAATAACAAGATAATCTAGATTATTTCTACACATATTCACACACATATATTATCTTCATATATATGGAGAGAAAGAGACAGATACCATTAGTTTAACAACGTAGCTATAAAAATGAGGTATTCATTTAGCCATCTCAAACCTACCCTCCATCATTTTAAATTAATTATTTTCTTTTTTTAGTTTTTGGCATTACATACACCAAGTCAGAGATATATTAAGACATTATGTCCTTTCATACCTTTAACATAATCTCTTCATTGAGTGGGAAAGATTGAATGAAACACAAATTGGGAGAACTCCCTCAGTTAACCCCAGGATGTATTTTCACAAGAGTCACCTGAACACATTACTGGGACTTCCAGAATTGAAACAAAATAGATTTTTTAAGGGAACTGATTCTATTCTACAGTTTTGTTCGGTATATCTATAGACAGATGTATAGATAACACAGATTAGGTTATTTTTGAAGCCTGGAAAAATAATGCTTAAGGAAGAGAAGAAGAAGCATTAGATTTTATTGTCCTTTTAAAAAACCTCATGCTTCAACAATAACTATCTTGGACAAAAATAAGAAAATAAATTATTTAAGCATCTGGTTAAATCCCAATCATTAATTAAAAATAATAATCAAAATAATCTATTTATAATTTAAATAGACACTTGCCCAATTTCACAATTGAGTGAAACTTGAAAACTATCTCCCAGCTCCAAATTTATTGAGGTAAGTTAGGTAAGATGTACAAACTTCCATAAGGTTTTATAATTATACAATACTCAGTGCATTTTTTGTGAATAGTGAATCTTAGCTTCTTTTCTAGAGGTTATTCTGGAATAGATATAATTCTGAAAAATATAAAGTCAAAGAAAATGTGACAAACTGATAGATAAACAGGAAATATATTAAAAACAAATATCTGGAGTGATGTAGTAGACAGTTTCATATGGGGAAAAAAAGTCAGTAAATGGTTCTCGTATAATTTTTTCTTTAGCTCCGTATTGCATATTTTAAAATGTACACTTGATGGTTATAAAACATAGGCAGTAACTGAAAACTTTGCAATATGAATAATACACATCACCAGTGAAAAAAATGTGTATGGATAAAATAATTCATCCCGCACCCTAAATACAAACCAGTCATATTACAAAGTAATGGTTAAAAAAATACTTTTATGATGAAAGAGTATTCAGATGAAAAGTTTAACCTTTTTGTTATCTTTAGAAAACTAACAAAGCAATAAAATTTGTTGAGATAGATGACCCATTTTATTGAAGGCTTATAAAAATACTTGCATAGAAAGAAGTTGAAGATTTGTTTATGTTGTTATAAGACATAATAAAGTTTTATAATTAAAATCATAGTAAAGATAGAAGATCTTAGCAAATTAAAGAGGGCTACATAACAAGAATTTGACTTGAAGGAAGGTTATTTGGGATTCTGGGTCCTGGTCCATAACTGTTCTCAAAAATATAAAATTTTTATTGTTTAGCACAGAAAATTCATTAGCATTTAGTTTGCCTAACATTTCTTCCTTGCTTACGTATTTTTCTATGCTTAGAAGGGGAAATGTAAAAAGACATAATGTTTAAGTCCTTGAAAGACGATGCTTACATTTAACATGCTGATTTTTACAGTTCAGTCTTCAGCTTTTAGCAGCTTGGCTTCAGCAGAAGAATATCCAGGTAGCTGGTGCAGGTCCAGACCACAGTCTCTGTATAGGGTAGAGATACCTCAGGGATACTACTGGTTTTATTCTGCCATTTAAAGCAGGAAAGGAGTTAGCAATGATACAGACTTTGTTGGCAGATTAAGGAACAACTGGGCCGGATGCAGTGGCTCAGACCTGTAATCCCAGCACTTTGGGAGGCTGAGGCAGGCAGATCACCTGAGGTCAAGAGTTTGAGACCAGCCTGACCAACATGGTGAGACCCCGTCTCTACTAAAAATACAAAAAATAAGCCAGGCATGGTGGTGGGCACCTGTAATCCTAACTAGTTGGGAGGCGGAGGCAGGAGAATTGCTTGAACTTGGAAGGTGGAGGTTGCAGTGAGCTCAGATGGCGCCATTGCACTCCAGCCTGGGCAACAAAGTGAGACTCCATCTAAAAAAAAAAAAAAAAAAAAAAAAAGCAACAATTGAGTTGCAGTAGAGAAGTAAGAATTGGTCACTTTTCCCTTGTCACACATCCAGTGTGACAAACTGCTACTTTAACATCATAATTTGAACTCCCTAAAAAAAGACAAACATGCTCAGTGTGAAGATGCTCCTGAAGTCCTCAGTTACTGATTCTCAAAATACTTATATGGGTCTGGGATATAATTGTGGAGTGAAAATCCAAGCAATTATGGAAATAACAAATAATCTTAACATGTTACTTTAAAATAAAAAAAATTAGAAGCTGCTAGCTGCTTTAATTAAATCGTTTCATAAGCTAGTACTGCTGATTTACATTCCTAATGATCTCCTCTCTCACTTGTGGATGAAATGTTGCCAAGAACTTTGCAAGAATGTATTTTTTGGCTGAGATGAAATTGCTGAACAGTAGCTCTTTGGGTAGTATAAATAGTAATATTGTTGGGATTATGTGGCATTGGGAACCTTCCTTAGCCATGAGGGAGAGTGTTTTTAAAATGTGTATTTTAAGATGGACCATGAATGCACACGAACGATTGAACTTCTGTAAAGGTCTTTATGAACAGTCATGAAAGAACAAACGGTACATAGTTTTTTACACTGCAGCCTTTCGGTAGGTCTGGCATCTGAAATAGCCTCAAAAGGGAATATGGTAAATACATATGGGTACAGGAAACAAGATTCATATTTACTATTTAAAAATTTTACTCAGGAATTTATATCCCAGTGGACTGCCTGAAGAATACTCCTTCTTGACGACGTTTCGAATGACTGGAAGCACACTCAAAAAGAACTGGAACATTTGGCAGATTCAGGATTCCTCTGGGAAGGAACAAGTTGGCATAAAGATTAATGGCCAAACACAATCTGTTGCATTTTCATACAAGGGACTGGATGGAAGTCTCCAAACGGCAGCCTTTTCGAATTTGCCCTCCTTGTTTGATTCCCAGTGGCATAAGATCATGATTGGCGTGGAGAGGAGTAGTGCTACTCTTTTTGTTGACTGCAACAGGATTGAATCTTTACCTATAAAGCCAAGAGGCCCAATTGACACCGATGGCTTTGCTGTGCTGGGAAAACTTGCAGATAATCCTCAAGTTTCTGTTCCAGTAAGTATAAAACCACACACTATGGCACATTAAAGCAAAACTAGATTGGTAAAAATGAATATCTCAAGCATCTTTGATAATCAGCTGAGTGTAGCCTGTTCTGGATGGAATTTGGAATCAGAGGAATTTAGGTAGATAGCTTCTGGTCTTGAGGAGCTTAAAGCTGGAAAGTGTTACATGCCCATCTAGCACACCCAGAGTCTTTCTGAGGCAACTTAGAAAGAAAGCCATACTAATGTGGCACATATTGTGTACACATAACTAATGAGAATCTTCAAAGTAAGGTTGAGGTGGGTGACAGATTCAGTTAGTCAAGAATCCTATGCTTCTTGGAAGCAATGAACTTTGAAATGAAAGGATTTGGATTGGCAAAAAGGGAGGAGAAAGTACATTCTAGCTGAGGGAAACACCATTAAGGGAAAAAGAGAATAAGTAGACCACATTCAAAGGCCTAGGGACTCACTGATTTGGATGATATGTATGTATGAAAAAGTGTGTGTGTGTGTGTGTGTGTGAGAGAGAGAGAGAGAGAGAGAGAGGGAGAGAGAGAGGAGGGTGAGATACTATCTTCAGAGTGGTGAGAGATGAGGGTAGAAAGCCATAAGATGTCTGGTCAACAAGAATTAAAGTTATATAGATGCATGATATGGATTTATTTAGAAGTAGGTCTTGCATGATGTGTGGTAGAAGTGAAGGATTTTAGAGCTCTGTTCATGATTTTGCTGCAGAGATCCCCAGATATTAATGTAAGGAATTATATGTTGACACAATAATTGTGCCAACTAGTACCAGATAGTTCTATCATTTTGAATTGTTATACTTTAACTGAGCAATGCTTTAAAAGGATGTTTTATAATATTATGATAGGAATTTAGAAAATGCATCTTAGAGGACAAGTGTTCTTTTGAAGGAAACAAAGGAATTTAGAGCTCAATACATAAACCATTGATGCCAACCTCTCTTTCTCTCATACTAGCTTGGAGCTGTTAAATTCTAGTCACAAAACCCGTATCATGGAGTGTAGCAGGGTGATACAATGATTTCAAATTGTTTCTGTGCACGTCTCCAAAGAATAAAAGGTTATCAGGGTTATCAGTAATGGAATTGTTCAAATAACTTGTTTTCAAGGGAAGAATTGTGATTAGTGTGAAGGGTAGTGTGAAATTTCTATATTCTGTGATGGACAGGAAGCAATTTGTAACTGCCATATTACTTCTCTGACTTGTAGACTCTTGAGAAAGTATTTCTTCATTTAATGAGTTATCACACCTCAAGTGGCTGGGTGAGAAACCCGATTGGACTACTGTTGTGCCATCTTGAAATTCTGGGCAGCAAGATCTTTGCAATGACACTGGAAAGGTTCTCAGACAATACTGAATTTCTGCAAGTAGCTATTCATTTCCGGGCCATGGGTGAAGGGGAAGATACTTTAGGTTACCTCCTCACTATTACAAACATCAATCAAGTATTTTAAACATTTATTTATTTATTCATGGGATTAAAAAAACTTAAGTCTTTATAACACTAAATTCCGTGAGCTAAGATGCTATTAAATTGTCTTATTGCCAGAGCAGTAAACTGAAGTTTTACTATTACTTCATTATCCTATAGCCTTGCCAATAATGTCAGAGCTGATTGTAGATTTTTCTGCCAACTCTATTCGCTCATCACAATGGAGACAAGTTAGTACCAATTACTTTCTATTTTATTCTACCACATGCAGGAGTGCAACCAGAAACCTCGCAGCTGGCTTTACATTGTGCTTCTGGTCCACCAAGAAGCTTTTCTAAATCAGTATACCATAGCCAATGTTAAAAAATATTTGAAGTAGGCATGTACAAGTATCTTCCTTCAGACTGAATTCTGACTCCCTTATCAGGAAACACAAAAAAGACTTGAGCCTAACAGCCCATTAACATTCCATACTGGCTGATGATGGTGGAAGTGTGACAGTGACAATGGCAGCTAAACTGGATCAAGGTTATAAGCCAAAACAATCCTGTCCACATTTAACAACTGGAAGTGACAATGTGAAGCTCAAACTTCTCACCAAAATGTATTTCTCAAACTTCATTTTATATAAGATAAGGAATTAGAACACTATGTAAGAAAAGCCAACTTACACTTTTTTAAAACATCATCTTAATATGCTTAATATACCAATTCAAGTTTTCGAAATGCTTTTATTCCCATTAACTTATTTGATTCTTGCAACAATCTTGTAAGATAGAAAGTACAGATAGCATTATCTCCATTTCTCAGCTGAGGAAGTGAACTCACACAGATCTATTAACTTGTAAGAAATAGTGTTAGGCACAACATTTCTAATCTACCTTATCTTCTGCTATGCCAACTAGCTTTCCTTTGGGATAAAGAAAAATGCATGCAACCACATGTTTTTCCTTATAAAGAATCTCATTATTCTTACTTTGAAAGGCATTTGTGATTTGCCTTTAGAATTTACTTTGCAGGAAAAACCAAATAAATTTTTTAAAAGTGGGAAGTTTGTACAGTATGAAACATGTCCTCAGACATTAATCCAACTTGCTTATTTACCTAGTAAACTTTCATTGAATGTGTAAATATTGGGTATACAAAGAGAAATAAATCACAGACTTTTTCTTCAGTCTATTGAGAATAAGGAGTTGAGACAAGTAAAGGATCATCACAATATAGCATGATAAGTACCATGATAGTGGCTAGTGCTGCGTGCCAAGAAACACACAGAAAAAATATCTCCTCACTCAGATAAGAGCAGGGAGGCATGACAGTGGGGGCCAGGGATGTTTCTTAAGGGATTTGATGTCTGAAAGGAGTCCTGGTGGTGAAAACATCATCCAGGAGAAGACAAGGTACAATGCTCCAGACAGACGGGCACTCGTTTGGAAATTCCCACGTGTATCAGTTCTTCCATTTTCAAGCTTTGTTAGTGTTCCCATATTCTTTATTTTTCAAAACTGAAGGTAGTCAAACACTCATAGAAGCCCACAGACAAAGCCTGTGTGTCCATGAGTTGTCCTTAGCCCCTTGTTTTAATTTTATGGCCTATTTTCTTAGACTTCTCACCAATTTGGTTGAAATCTGAAGCTGCTGACAGTTGCTGAAGATGAACAATGACTACCTGTCCCTTGGAGGACTTAGAGAGTGATGGATAGTGGTATGTACATATTCTGAGAGGTAGAAGAACTGTACTGATAGGTCACCATTCTCTCAATTTGGAGATGCAAATATTCAATATTACTGTGTTAGAAATTTTAAATTAAAATGAAATAGCACAAAAATACCATAAAAACAATAAGAAAAAGTGTAGTTTTACATTTTCCTTTATGGAATTGAATTCATTCTAATCTTTGACACTCTACATTAATTGAGGAATTTTTTCAGAGTCAACCCTTGCTTTTCTTTAGTAAATAAATCAAAAGCAAAATATTCCTTCTAAAGGGATTATCAGATGTCAAAAAGTAGCCCAAGGAACTTCATAATAAAAAATGCAATTGAAAACAACATTTGATAGATCACTGATGCTAAAAGAGTCACTTATATGGTACTTGTTTGCTATTTTCCACCTGCCTATCCTATCTTTTGTCCCCTTCTTTTGTAAGTTGAAAAAGAAAGCCAATTTCAAAAGGTTTTCATAAGCTTGTGATATAGCTGTTCACGTGGTCTACATCTCAAACATCTTCTCATCATTCATGGTTATTTAGTGGGCTCGGAGCATTTTATATTTTTTCCCAATGCACTGCTGTAATACATTGTTAGTTTGATTTTAAAACAATAAATCCCATATATTTTATTCTCCTTTGTGCCAATATTTTAGGATGGTGCCATTTATCCCACTGCAAAGCTTGGTTTCCTGGCAGTCTACCATAAAAACATGTTATTTTATGACAGGTTCTTTATTTTTTGTTGTCAGCATGATAGCCTAGGAGAATTATTTGGTACAGCTCTATTAGAAAACAAAGTTGGCCTTTCTCCCTTTTCAGAGATATATGCTGGGAGTCTGGGCTTGTTTGAGGGAGGATAAAAGTTTATGTGGCTTAACAAACATATGGCTCAAACCATTTTTTTTTACCTGTGCATATTCCAAAGAAGCCAACATGGAACGTGATTAATCGGACAGACTTACTGCTTTAAAAAGTATATTATCAAATGCATGGCTCTGTGTTTATTTTCACTAGATTCAGAGGAGAGCTGGCAAAACTGTTGTGGGAAAAGCTAAATATACTTTTCTCCATCCACAGAATTGAATCACACTAACTACCACATGTAAAAACAATATAAGTTTCATGAATTATAACATGGGAAAAATAAATTGTGAGGTTGTGATTAATATTATTTCTGATATTTGAGAAATACTATTGGAAAGTTGTGTTTTTAGTAATTTAGGAAATGCATGCTATCTATTATGCATAAAACTATTGAGTTTGCTTATTAAGTTGTTTTTGACGAGTACATCTTTTACAAATACTCTTTCAGTTGGAAGTAAAAATTAAATTAAAAAGAAAAAATGGCAATACTTTCTATACATATCGATAGGAAATATTTTTATACAACTTTGATTTGATTAAAACGTTTTTGAGTGCTGTCAAAACAATTTTATTTTATATTTTGGAGATGAAACTCAGCCTGCTGCATTGTAGACCATATTAACAACCTCAGCTCAGTTTTCCACTAGGTGGCAATGAAATGAGGAAGCACAGAACTGAGAGCTGGTGACACAGTAGAAGCCATGATTGGAAGTAGGGGCTGTGGATAGCTAGAATAAAAACTGAATAATGATCAAACTTGCTTTTAACAGAAAACTAAAAACACTGAATTTTTTTTATTGACCTCAGCTGTGCCCATAGTGTTGCAATAAAAAAAATCAGTGTGCTATTAGTTTTTTTATTTCTATAAAAAATGTACATGGGCTAAGACCATAAAGAAATCTTTGTTCATGTTAATCTCTGCTTGCTTAATTTCTTTGGTTACAACGTGGTGTCAGTAGAATCATGGGCTTTCAGAGCTGGAGGAAACTTTGCATCTATCTAATCCCAACCTCTCAGTTTATCATGAAGAAACTGGAACCCAGACAGGGGAAGGGAACTGCCACAAATCATGATCAAACCAGAAAGGCAAATACTATCAATTGTTTCTTCACTATATTTCTTATCCATCTCTATGTACTCATTCATTAATATTCAGTAACTATTTATTAAACATCTGCTAAGTTATAGGCCTTATTTTCGGTGGTGGTGAAAGCAGATGAAATTAATGCTCCAATGTCGCTTACATTCTGGGGAGAGGAGACAGACACTATAAATACATGAGTATATGTAGAGTATGCCAGGTGGTCATAAATGCTACGGGGAAAAATGAAGCAGGATATTGGAGTGCCTTGAGTGAAGGGCCTCATTGAGAGGAAAATATTTTGGCAGAAACCTGAAGGAGTTGAGAGAATTAGCATCCAGATATCTGGGGGAGGAGGATTCCAGGAAAAGAGAACAGTGAGTGGAAAAGGGTCTGGTGTAGGTGTATGATGTCTGAGAACTCCCTGGCAGTCAGTGTGGCTGGAATGAGACTGAGAAAGGAGGTATTGAGGCTGGAGAGGTAACATAATGGAGATGTGGTTGAGAAATTGTGTTAGTACTTTGGCTTTCACACTGTGTGAGATGGGTGGCTACCAGCTGGTTTTGAATAGATAAGCAACATGTTCTCATCTTTTAAAAGGATCTCCTTGGCTGCTAGTTTGATAATATACTGTAGGAGAAGGGAGAGAAGGACATAAGTGTGTAGGAGAAAGGGCTACTTAAGAGCCACTGCAATAATTCAGGCAGAGACAGCCTTGGTTTAGACCAGGGTGGTAGAGGTGGAAATGATGCAAAGTGATACAAACCTAATATATTTTGAAGTAAAGAAAACAGGATTTGGGGTATGAGAGAGAAAGAGGAATCAAGGATGACACCAATACTTTCGGCATGAGTAATTGGAAGTATAGACGTGCCATTTACTGTCATGAGAAAGGCTGTGAGAAGAGCAGGTGTCAGGGAGAATATCAGGAGTCAGTTTGGATATTGGAGTTAGTTTGATCATTACTAGACATCTAGATGAAGTTGGTAAGTAGGCAGATGTGTGCTTTCGAAGTTCAACACATAGGTTCATTTGGGAATAGAACTCTGGGAATTGTCAACATACGTATGGTATTTAAAGTCAGGAAATCACCAAGAGACAAGTGTAACAGAGAAGTCCAAGAACTGAGTCCTGAAATATCTCTAAATGAAAACATTTAGAGATTGCTGAGATGAGGGACATTTGTCAAAAGAGATTAAGAAGAAGCAATCAGTAATATACAAGAGGACCAGAAGATTTTGGTGCCCTGAAAGTCAAGGGAAAATAGTATTTCAAAAACGATAGAATAAGAAACTGACTCATATGCTGTAGATAGGTCAAATAGTTGACCATTGGATTTAGAAATCGAAGAGAGTGATCTTGAGAAAAGACCCATTGGAGTGTTGGGAGTGAAAGCCCAATTGGAATGTATTCAAGAGAAAATGAGAAGAATTGGAGACAATAGTTATAGACATCTCTTTTGAATTTTGCATAAAGAGGAACTGAGGATGGCAGCTGAAGGGGTATGTAAAATGTGGGGAGGATTTTTTTTTTTTTTTATCTGACAGATAACTCAGGATGCCTCATCATAGCTCAGAGTGTAACACTTCTTGTTGCTTTATTGCAGTAGCCTCCTTCTGCCTCAAAGGATTAGGCATTGATGACCAAATGAATTTCCTCAAAACACCCTTCTAAATCAAGAAAGCTCTCCCTATCCCTATCTTTTGCACAAAAAATGTTTTAATGACAATTTAATAATAATCTACCAAATAATATTTAAATTCCTTAGCCCTGAAGTCAAGGTGAAAAAAAAATCTGATGTCTACTCTACCCCAGCAAATTTGGTCTCTTCTCTATATACCACTTCCTACCCTTGGGACTTGTTGTAACCCCTCTATGTAAACCCTGATCTTTACCCTCTGTGTTTCTGCTTGTAGTAACAGAAGTAGGGCTTCAGGGCCCCACTCATGTATGTGCATGCACATATATGCACATGTTATATGATCCCTTCTTTGATGACCTGAGCCAGAAAAATACTTCTGTCATCTCCACTGCTATAGTATTTATCATCAAAACATTTTATGCTTAGCTACTGCCTTACATGCTAGACATTTTTGTGTCTTTCATGGTGTCTATCGCAAAGCACATGAATGTGTTATATGAAAATATGTTGAATAAATAAATAAGCATGCCTCAGGTCTGCTAACTCCAAGTCTACTGCTTTCTCCTTTCACGATTCTGCTGTAGTCTTTGGTATGATCCAGTGTTGAGTTAAATATGAGTGCTGCCTACATCCCTAGCACTATGTCTGGAACAGCATGGTTTAGTCTACATAGAATTAGGAAAATTTTCTAATTTTGAGGCAGCTGAGAGCCTCCTGCTCAGTAATCAGGAAGCTTCACTTGGAGGAGGTCTTTTATGATGATATTAACAAACATTTGGTCATAAACTGAAAGGAAAGATGAGATCTGAGAATACAAGTGTTCCTTTAAATCTTTGTTGTCACTGAAGACAAAAGCTTAATGAAACATCTGTCCTATTAAAGAGCTAGTTTTTTTGGTGTTTTATAGTTGTAAAATTTAATCATAATTCAGTTTGCAAAAATCAAACCTTGTGCCAATCTCATTAACAATGAGCCAAGTTTCATAGTCGTTAACATTTTCTCTCAGGAGGAAAAGATAGTTGTCTGCAGTTAGTTTTTGTTTAGTTCTTATGAAGGGCTTAAATACCTTATTAATCTTTCTTAACAACCTGGCAAAATAAGTAGAAATCATTAACCTTGGTAAAAGAACAGAGAGTTGGGGCCAAAATTCCTTGCTTAAATGTGTTGTCAGCTGACCATTATTGTAACCTTGAGGATTGAATTATACCTTTACATTGTCCTATAGAAAATAATTGAATAGGCCAGATGTGGTGGCTCACACCTATAATCCCAGCACTTTGGGAGGCCACGGCGGGTGGATCAAGATGTCAAGAGATCGAGTCCATCCTGGCCAACATAGTGAAATCCTGTCTCTACTAAAAATACAAAAATTAGCTGGATGTGGTGGCACGCGCCTGTAGTCCCAGCTACTCAGGAGGCTGAGGCAGAAGAATCGCCTGAACCCAGCAGGTGGAGGTTGTGGTGAGCCAAGATTGCGCCACTGCACTCCAACCTGGTGACAGAGCAAAACTTTGTCTTAAAAAAAAAAAGAAAAGAAAACAATGGAATAACATTTTATGTTGAGAAGGATGGCTTTTGCTAGGGCATTTTATGTTCTGTTTAGTAGATTTAAAACAAACTTATTTATTTATTTACTTGTATTTTTCTTGTCTTGCAAATTATAAACCCACTGTGGAGAGGGGAATATATTTGGTTTCACTAGAATGTTTCCTTGGTGTTTGACTTCTATTGGGACATCACAAATGTTGACTAAAGGACTAAATTAGTTGTAAACACCACTGCACTCACACGAGCCAAAAGGACTAAATTATTTTTCACATATATTTTGTCAGTGAGTGTTCAAAGAGAAGAATGATTCCAGGTACGAAAATGAGAAATGTGTGAAAATCAGCATTTTACATGTATAACGAAAGTGACTTTTACCAAGGCACTCTGCCAATCTTCCTTCAAAATAATTAGCATGCAAATTGGAATTCATATTTCATGCCAAAAAATGGTTGTTGTATAGACGATTATTAGTGCGTAGGTGGTGTTTATGTGGATGTGCAGATGTGTTCAGAAACTCTTGATCTATGTGGCACTCTGAACAACCCAGCCTGTATACACAGATGAATTAAATTTCATTTCCTCATTATCCTGTGCCACAATTGCAACTCGCATATTTAAACAGGTATACCAGTTTATCCAGAGAGAATTACATATTTGAGAAAACAGTTTAATGAATTACTTCACATTTGCTTTAATGAACTATCTAAACAAAAGGTATAGGTTTTCTGGTTAGCCAAAACTTCCTTTTGTTAATCTTTCCCTTCCTCTGTTGATAGGAAGGAAAGACTTCATTCTTCATTGTCTCTCCAATTTTGATCTTCTGTCCAGTGATCTCAACTCTGGATGATTCCAAAACAGTGAACAAAA
Source organism: Macaca mulatta (assembly GCF_049350105.2). Classification (NCBI taxonomy): domain Eukaryota; kingdom Metazoa; phylum Chordata; class Mammalia; order Primates; family Cercopithecidae; genus Macaca; species Macaca mulatta. The sequence goes on from NC_133409.1 coordinate 115,267,879, forward strand.
AACACGTAATTTCACTCTAGATTTAGGAGCTCTAGAATCCATTTGGCAGGCGGGGTGACATGGAAATCTCTATTGCACGAAAGAAAAGAAGTAATGCTTAGATCTAGGACCTGGACGGTTACCCAGACATTTGATAACATCAATGACAAAGAAATATGGATCCAATTTGAAATGCCTAGCCAGAAAGCTCCTTAATTAAGAGATACCAGCATGGTGCATGGCTATAGGCTTCCTATGGGATATGACATTTTAATTTTTTTGCCTTGTTACCTGAGGATCTTTTCAGATTCAGACCTGGCAACACTTTCCTAGCTCTGTTTCCTGTTACCCTCTTTTTTATCCTGTAACACCTGCTAACAATGTAAGAAGTTGTCAGGACACATTTGGATTTCAAGTGTCTAGAAAGTTACATCTATTTCAACCAATGAATAAGATTATATAAAATTAAATATTTTAAATCTTTTTCTCCTGAGTCTTATATTTCCTTCTCACTACCTTCATCTTCAGTCCTTAAATTTCCATTTTAAGCTGTGACCACTCCATGGAGAATATCTTCTCCAGTGTGCAAATTTTTTCCAAGACTAGATCTTTTTTCTTCTACTTGTCCTTCTGATTGCCACTTTTTTTTTTCTGTCTGTCTCTAAGCTCCTGTCTAAAATCTTAGAGCATATATTCCCTGTAGAGTTCAATAGCCCTGGGTTTCAACCCAGACTCTGACATTTATTGGTTTGTGACTTGAACAGTTTCTGTTCTCTCTGAATCTCATTTTAATAGGATCTACTTCTTGAGATTGTCATCAGAACAGAAATAGAAAGTCAGTGCTGGTGGTCTATTTCCAGGCTAGGGGTATGCTGAAATAATTCAAAGCTAAAGACATCTATACCTAATAATCAGAGAAACTTGTGAAAGGCTTCCAACCCATTTTCATTAGAAAACTCGTATTCAAGGAAAAGCAAGAGTCCTGGTCCAGTGTGCTCAACCAGTTCCAGTTGATTTCCAATTATTTAACAATTAGACCACAGGTATAAACTTATCTCTCTCTTGAATGACCAGCTTCAGTCGTCCAGAAAACCTTACCTGACTGTCTACTACCTTTCTCCAGTTTGAACTTCAATGGATGCTGATCCATTGTGACCCCCTGCGGCCCAGGAGAGAAACTTGCCATGAACTGCCAGCCAGAATAACGGTGAGTCCCCTGACTACCTGCAAAGGCCACGTCTACCCAGCTCAACCCTCTCCACCTCACCACTTTCCCATCTTGCCACCTCCCCAGGACCCCTCCTCCCCACTCTCTTTCCCTGAGAGAGCCTGTGCTTTGCTGTACTGACTAGAGAAATATTAGGGAAGCACAGGTCATACTTTCGACCTGGTGAATAGAAACCACCTGCAGCCTGGCAGGTAGAAACCACCTGCGGGTGTGTGGTTCTCCCTTTGGCGGCTTACGGACCCTCCTCCCTCACTCTCAAACATATCCAAGACCACTTGAGGTCTACTGGCCAACACTGGCATAGGCCACCCGGGAAGGCTCCGAGGACAGCCAGAAGCTGCACTGGGGTAGATGGGATGGAGGCAGAGCTGCGTGTTCAGGCCTTGCCTGTGCGGCGGCAGGGAAGGGGTTAAGGGCGACTGTTGTCATTCTATCCGTCCTCCCCTGCCCCCTAGCTCTCCTCCAATCCCAGGACCCTCTTCGGGGCCATTCATAAACAAGGGGAACGTGCGCCTCCCGGGCCTGGACACCTAGGCAACCGCTACTCCCGGGGGTGCTTTTTCTGCAGAGACGAAGTGCCACCTATGCTAGTGGCGGGTCTGGAAACCTAGAGGGGAAGCAGGCTGCAGAGCCGGGCCAAGGGATTAGCGGAGGGCGGCGGGCATGGCCAGGACTGCGCGGGACCGCGGGGCCCTGGGGCTGCTGCTGTCAGGGCTCTGCTTGTGCGCGGCTCAAGTAAGTTGCGAGCGAGTTTGAGGGGTGCTTTTCTCACTTTCTCCCCATCTTTTCTTCTCCAGCCCAGCCAGACCACCGACGAGGTAAGCTGGGGACAGGAAGTGTTTGCATTTTTCAAGCGCACACGAGGACAGGTGGGGGCGCAGCGGTCGGGGGAGCTATGAGGAAGGCGCGGAGCATCCTCAGGGCTCTTAGACCCGCGCTTCCTCCAGCCTTGAGCACCTGCTGGAGTCCTATCGAAGTCCAGAGCCCTAGATGACCCCTGGTCTAGGAAGGGGGCTCCTCCCCCACCTGGATCCTCCCCTCTGCAGGTTCTGGCGCTGAATAGGTGACTCGAGACCGAGGTTTAATTCTTAGCCTGTTATTACTTCTTACTTCCCCCACCTCATCCCGCCCCCCCCCACCCCGCCCCACCTCCTGGCCACTGTCAAGAGCAGGCCTTGCTGGAAAAGGCGGGAATCCAGGCAGGCTCCCTCTCCCGCTCCTCCAGCCCACGGTAGCTGCGCTAAACCCCGAGTCCTGCTAGCGGTGCAGGCGGCTCCAGCATGGAACCGGGTGGCCCTGGCTCCCATCAGCATTTCAGCAGTTTCCAAAAGCCTGCAGCGCCTCCCGCCTCCTGCGCGGGGGAGGACCCGGCGGGGGCGCATAAGCCCAGCTGAGGTTTGAGGTTTCACTTACAAAGACTCCATTGTAACCTGTTTGGTCGTTAGAGTTTAGAAAAACAAAGTTTTCCTTGATGAAAGAGTCTTTCTTCTTTTTCTTTTTTTAATTCAGAAGGGTTAAAAAAAAAAAAAAAAAAGCCCCACATTCCCCAAGCAACACGTTTATGCTATTTCAGACGTCGGTATACCTTCTAGCACCATCGAAACGTAGCTGTTTGCAAGCGATAAAAGGGGTCACGTCCTAGAGTCAGTCTGAAATTTGGTGTAATTTTGAAGCGAGATGCAAAGACCTAATTCAAGGAACTGAGGGGGTGTCACTGCAGGTAAAACTGAAATGAGACCAGGCACTGGTCTCAAGGCTGCCCTGCCCTAATCCTCCCAAATCTTTTCCTCAAGCATACCCCCCACCTCCCCATTCTACTGGACAAAGATCCTGGTGTGGAGTCTCTGTTCTTGGCTGCTCCATTCTGGCCAAAACACTGACCTGCAATGACTGATAAATCGAGGTATCGAATGAGCCCCATTTTCATTTTTGAATCCTTTTCAGGATAAAAAGGCGTTAGACCCTCCCTTTTCCACAACTCCTCCTGGGTTTCATGCACTCTGCAGAGGTGAGATCCAGTGAAGCCTCCCCCAACTTTGAGGGCGTCAATCCTGCTCTAGCTCCACAGTTTAGCTCATTAGAGTATGGCGGAGACCAAAGCTGCGCTTGCTTGGAGGTCTGAGACATTTTTGTGTTGGATTTCAAAAACCCGGCCTCCTCTGGAAGGTGTCTTTTACCCGAGGGAGGCGGGGGCTTCAGGGCACCGCGCTCAGTTGCTCCCTGTTGCCTGATGTGCTCCACTAACCTATGTCTGCTATTTTTGCCAGAGAGGTCCCCCCGGCGAGCAGGGTCCTCCAGGGCCTCCGGGCCCCCCTGGAGTTCCGGGCATAGACGGCATCGACGTAAGTTTCTATCTCTAGGCCACCTCTGTTCCCCGGTCCTGCCCTTTCCTATTCTTTTCCCAGGGCTCCTGTGGGTTTTTAGAGAGGACCAGGGTCTCCCCTTCCTGCCACCCCACTTAAAGGCAGGATCGGACATGGGTGAGAGTTGGGGGTTGAATCCTAGGAGCCCGGGGATTTTTGGAGGGAGAGGTGTCCCTGTTGGTCATGAACCTCCACGTTTGACCCTTACACCATCCCCATCCGTCTAGTGAGCTCTCCTGGGATTGTCCCAGTGGGGTCCCCAGCCTATCCCGCTCATAGACAGCTCTCTCTTTTTCTCTTACCCTTCCAGGGTGACCGAGGTCCTAAGGGTCCCCCGGGTCCCCCGGTAAGTTGATTGGAGCAAATGGCGCTCCACTTCCTTCCTTTAGACGTGTTTTGCAGCTTCCTGTGTCTGAAGGGTCTCAACTTTGCACCTTTTTTCTCTCCTGCCCCCGCACCCCTCTCCCCCTGCTCAGGGTCCTGCAGGTGAACCGGGAAAGCCAGGAGCTCCAGGCAAGCCTGGCACACCTGGCGCTGATGTGAGTAGGCGAGTGCTGGGAGGGCGCCCAGCCTGGGATGTGTGGTGGGTATGCATAAGTGTGTGTGTGTGTGTGTGTGTGTGTGTGTGTGAGAGAGAGAGAGAGAGCGAGAGAAAGAGAGAGAGAATGCGCTGTGGCTCTAAACTTGGCCTCCTGCTAGCGCCTGACTGATGGAGGAGCTGGCAGCTTTTGCAAAAGCACTTGTGAAGGTGAGGATACCTCTCTCTAGGAGGCGTTGGCATTTCCTCGTCTTAGAAAACAGCAGCGGATACCGGCTTCCTGTCTCTAACCGTGACCTCACAGTGCACATTGTGAACTCTCAGCCCCACTGCGGGCAGAGCGGTACGATGGCAGTAGATTGTACTGGCGTCGGCTTACCTGCTGTGAGTCCAGTGGCAGGCTCCTGGAAGCCAGCCTTTGCCCTTGCTCTTTCATTGGCACTCCCTGCATTAATTTAGGAAAAGAGCCTGCAGGTAGGCAAAGGGCCGGAGCACTCCTAAATCCCAAGGAATGTGAAAGAGAAAGATGCACTTGAAGTGAGTGGGGATGTGCGGGGGGATGGGGCGGGCAAGAAAACACGTATCATCAGATAAGAAACTAAAAAAACAAACAAACAAACAAAAAAACAACTAGTTTTGAATTTAGAAATTCAAAACTAGCTTTTCGTCTTTCCATGGAGTTTTCCTGGCTGGCATTACTGGCAGAAATGAGCTGGCTAGGATTGCATGGAACTAGCAAGCTTTCTCCAGTTTATCCACATCTCCATCAAATGCTGAGTTATACGGTAAACCTAACACTAAATAATACTTCTTCACAGTCAAATGACTTCAGGATTCTCAGCCTCTTTCCATGCTTTCTAACGATGTGTAATGAGGACCCACTACAGACCAGTCCTTGACTTTGTCCCTGGAATACAAAGTGAAGTAAGAAATGGCGTCTGTTCTTAGAGAGCACCATGGTGCATCACTCAAGTTATTCTCCAAGTTACCACTTTATGTGTTTTCCAAAAACTAAGGACTTTTCCAAATGAAAGAAAGCACCTGAAAACCTATAATTATGATTTCCAAGAATTTTTGACTACAGTTTAAGACAGATCCTTCATTTTGAAAGAAAAATAAATAATCGGATTTTTACTGTTATTAAGGTGTGCTTTCTTTGTCAGGATTCCCATAATGAAGGTGTCTGTTTATACTGTGTCTATACTATTTAGTGGGTTTTTTTTTTGTTTTTTTTTTTTTTGTTTTTTTTTTTGTTTTTTTTTTTTGAGACGAAGTTTTGCTCTTGTCGCCCAAGCTGGAGTGCAATGGCGCCATCTCGACTCACTGCAACCTCTGCCTCCCGGGTTCAAGCGATTCTCCTGCCTCAGCCTCCAGCCTCCTGAGTAGCTGGGATTACAGGTGCCCTCCACCATGCCCAGCTAATTTTTGTATTTTTAGTAGAGACAGGGTTTCACCACATAGTATTTTAGGAAATGGATCTTGGTTTACATTTCAAAGCCCCTAGTTTGAACTTTCTGTGTATGCAAATTAGCAGTACAGGAGGCACCCAAGGACTAATATTTGGATAGTAAAACCTAAATCTCAAAAGAGTGTTTGTATAATGTAATATGAACTGAAATAATATAACTTGTTGGCAGTCAAACTCTTTAGAACATTGATAATTACTTGAAATTGTCATACCATAATAAAAAGAGTCTGATAAATGCAAGGCTACTGAACAAGCTGGTAGCCTAATGTAGCTTGAATTTATTTCTATATTCCTTCGAAATTTCAATCAGCCTTTAGTCTTGGATGAAAAGAAAATTTCTGACTAAATTAAAAATATTATTTTGGTAAATAAAATATTTATTTTGTATTTCAAAAATTTATTTTGGTAATTGAAGTGTAAATGGGTCATCTGAATGCTTGTCTTGCTATTAAGCTGCAATATAATGTCAGACAGAAAGTTAGACTTACCTGTCCCCCAATTCAGTCATGGTTTTGTAGCTTGCTCAACAAATTCTTCTCTTTACCTTATACCATGGTGTCATAAAGACAATCCTTGGTTTTGCTTATAAAGTAATTTCCCCACTCTAACAGAAATTTTGGATAAACAAATGAAAGTGCTGTGAAATTTTTAGAAGTACAACATAGAAAACAATTTCAAGTAACTTTTTCTTTGTCTGTATTTGCAGACCCACAGTGCAGCATAAACTAGATTTCAAATATTAAAAGACATAAAAGAATAAGCTGTCTTAAATTATTGAACTTTGACCTCAGGGAGAAAATGATGAGCCCATTTAGTCTGCTGAGACAGGAGAAGAAAGCAAAAGAGAAAGAGAGGAAAAGGGAGGAAAAAGGAAATCCATGTATGTGCCAGTATTTTAGGCATTTTCTAGATCTCAGGGAAAAATTAACTATACTATTTGCATTTACATAGAACTTTTTCCTCAAGCACTGCCACAAATATTTCTCTTAACCCACAATAACCTGGAAAGTAGATTGGTCTAATATTACTTTCCATAGATAAAGAAACTGAATAATTATGAAAACAAGTGGCTTCCTCAGAGAACTAGAGTTATTTAGTAGCTAAGATAGCAAAATAGTCCAGATGTCTTGATTTTTAGACTCCTCAGGCAATTCTGCCTCATGCAAATAGATGAGAGAGAATAGCAAGAATAGAGAGAAAAAGTGATAGTGAAATTTTAGTACCTAAGTCACCAATCAAGAAGAATGATATGGATAATAACAGCCATTTGTAATTGATATTTTATAATTATTTATAAATATTGGCATGTTTTATATTCCCTGACTTTTGAATTGAGGCCACATGAGACATCTGGAAGTGAAAAGTTTTCTTATTCCACTCTTTGACTCATTTGACATTAAAAAAATATTTTATTCTAAATTGAGAATGGACATCTTTGAGAGTAATGAAACTCAGTAATTTGATCAGAATTTGCTGTTTGATTTTCCTTGGCCATAGGGGAGCTAAGTAAGTAGGAGACCTTCAACAGTCCTTTCTTGGTAAATGAACCTGAGTGTGCTGGTAGGACTTTAAACCTTGAATCATTTCGTCTTCTGCTCTTTGGGTCATTACAAGGCTTATTTTTTGATAATGTTAAAAAATGGTTAATTGGATGATGGTTGAAAGGATCAGAAAGGAACCCTGTTCAGTGTTCATTATCCTATGTTGAATGGATTTTTGGCAGAAAATGTAAATGAGTCATAGCAGTCATGCTTGTAGAAGTATGCCTTGAGTCCTACCAGCTGAGCTGTCAGAATGCTGGAAGGAAATCTCCATTGAGGACTGGTATTCTCTGCCAAACAGTAACATGAAGTTCAGAACACAGTCAGCTTCAATATTATCATATATAGAAGTTTGTCTGTATGAACATTCATATGAAGGCACTTTTTTCCGCTACTGGTAATGTTTTCTTCTTTTATTTCTTTGAAATAAGAATTAGGAGGTTTTATTGCAAACTGGATTTTGAAAATTATGTATGTGTTATGTGTATGGTCTGTGTATTTCAACTCAAATCTGCCCTTTTTTCAGGTTAAGTTGATTTTTTTTGGGGGGGGGGCTTATGGACAGATAAAATTAGATAAGACAGAACTTGGTTCTAACCTTAGGACAACTGTGCTGTTGTCAGCAATTATATTAATAGAGATTTGATTGATTGATTGATTGATTGATTGATTGAGATGGAGTCTCGCTCTGTCGCCCAGGCTGGAGTGCAGTGGCGCGATCTCGGCTCACTGCAACTTCCGCCTCCCGGATTCACGCCATTCTCCTGCCTCAGCCTCCCAAGTATTTGGGACTACAGGTGCCAGCCACCACGCCCGGCTAATTTTTTTTGTTCATATTTTTAGTAGAGACGGGATTTCCCCGTGTTAGCCAGGACGGTCTCCATCTCCTGACCTCATTTGGCCTCCCAAAGTGCGGGGATTACAGGCATGAGCCACCACGCCCGGCCAAATAGAGATATTTTTATATGTACTATTTGTTGTGACATGCTCAGAGAGACCTTTAAGAACAGTATTTTATTCTTTCTTATACCACCTATTTGAGATAAGCAGAAGAGGAATTAGAATAAAGTATAAGAATTATAGCTAAACCATGATAATTTTTACAGGCAGAGGTTACAGGTCTTTTGTATTCTCTGAATGTATGCAACTATTATCTGTGGCAAATACTTTATAACTAGAATTGTGAGTTATTAAGAAATTATTCTGAAAGATCAGTGTAGGTGCAAATATTCAGTCATTGAAGAAATGTGATGAGGACAAGAAATACAGTGCTGTGGTTAATACCTAGATTTTGGTTTGTTTGTTTGCAGGACTTTTTCTCCATGAGGAACAGCGTCTAGAACACTGTGCAGTTAGGGACCTTGCCCATGATTCCACAGCTGCCAAGTGGTAGGATCAGGATTTGAGCTGAATACAAAGACGATGTGGAGGAACAAGTGTAATATCCTTCCACTTGGAAGGCCTCCTTAAACTTATTGTATGCGGTAATCATGTCGTGAGTGGTTAGACGCCAGGGCAACATGTTAGAACTGTAATGCACATGTGATTCTTGTCCTCATGGAGCTTATGGTTTTCTGCATAGTTATTTCATAACATGTGTCACTGTAACATCTGACACCAGAATCCATTTTCAACTTAGTTCAGAGAACTTTCCAGTGATTGACATAGTTTAGCATGTCTTATGGAGGATGTTTTTAATATGAAATAACCTGAAGACAGCTTCCAGGTTATCCCACTATTTACTTGGTTCTGCTTAATAGTAACTGTCCTCCAATCTTGTCAGTTATTCCAGTCACAGGTTGAAGAGTGTTAGTTGATTGTGTGTATGAAAGTTGACCAGAATTGGTCTTTGGAGGGTTTAATGCAGTAAATGAGAGTCAGAGGTTCAATTTGTTAAATATGCCCAGAGGTTTATAAAATTTACATGCCATATGTGCGTCCAGAGAGTGCTCCTGGATGTATGGTTTGTTTGTGAAATGCCAAAGCAAATATTTCATTACCATAGGTGCTTAGCAATTAATAATGTTGAGGTTTGTTCCCAAATTACAGTGTTGTAATTAGACTAGGGCTATTGAAAATCAAAGGCAGTCTGTCAGAAGTTCTTTTGTGTGTGTTTAATATTTTTCTTCTTTGGTAAATTTCCAGTAATTAACATTTTCAACTCTTTTTTTTCTACTTGCTTTGATTCACTCTGTGACATTGTTAGGAAAATTAATTGATGTAGAGAAACGTAAAAATGGTAGCCAGTGAACTAGTTTTCTATATGAATTATGTGAAGAAATTTTATGGATGTTTATTCGGACCATGACAGACTAAATATGAATTTTGGTCATCCATTTTTAAGTACAACTTTCATATTTTTCAAGAGATCCCTCTCTCAATTAATATTGTTTGGGTCTTCTTCAAAATCTTGATAATAGAAAGGGTTTATAAGATACTTATATAGGCATGTATGTATATGTACACACATATATATCATGTTTATCTTTAGGAAGGTATAATTTCAAGATTACATTGTAAATGACAGCATCCAAAAGTGTCAAAGAGCAAAGAAAAAAATTAAAAGTAGAAATGTATCTTTACCAAATGTGGAAATTCTTGTATACACGTGATATTATCATTCTTTAATACATGTTTTATGTTGAGGATGATGATAAAGTAAGTACTAGTAGGGAAAATGAGAATATTTAGAATATGTATTTAATAACTGCTTTAGTATTAAATATGATAATTATAAATGTGATTTATAATAATAGGCTTAAATTTTACATACCGAGTGGCATACATGAACGTATATACTTAATTATAGCTATTTTTACTAAGAAAAATAATGTAGAAACATGTATGCTTTCAAATGTTTCTACTTTAAGAATATTCTTTGATAAGCAATTGTCATTGCCTGTTAGTGGCTATAAGGCAATAATGAAATTGTTTCTGTTTAATTCCCATTGAGGAAATATTTTATTGACTTCCAAGACATTGTCATAATGTAGACACAGATTTTTGTCCTGTAGAGAGATACATAGTATTTTTGTTTCATAAATGAAGTAAAGGAGGTAAATAAACCTGAGTAAATGACAGAACCAAGACCTACCAGTCTTAGCTGTTACAGCATTGTAATTGCTATGTTGCATTTTTTTTCAAAGCAGAGACAAAAAACACTAAATTATTGAACCCTGTGATAAACAATGCAATTAGCAAGAAGTTAGGAATATGATACAACTTATCAATCAGAAATAACCACAACACGTAGACCTTGTGTTAATCTTTACTTTTGAGTAAGACTATAGTAAGGTTATTTTGTTATAAATATTTGCATCATACATATGTAACCATCTTGTAGATGATTAAGAAATAAAATGAAAGTTTTCTACTTAGTGGTTTGCCTAAGGATGTTATGATAATTCTAACATCATCGTCTTGCTCTGTTAGGGATTAACAGGACCTGATGGATCCCCTGGCTCCGTTGGGCCAAAGGGACAAAAAGTAAGTTAGCCATCTGGTATTAATTGCTAGTATGAAAATGCGGAAGTATATTTTTATTGTAGTGTTTGCAAGCCAACTAACATTAAGTTATGAAGCATCTAAAATGCACTTGTTCAACTAAAATTGTGTTTAAAAACACTATGATATGGAATACTATGCAGCCATAAAAAGGAATAAGATCATGTCCTTTGCAGGGACATGGATGGAGCTGGAAGCCATTATTTTCAGCAAACTAATGCAGAACAGCAAACCAAATACTGCATGTTCTCACTTATAAGGGGGAACTGAATAAAAAGAACACGTGGACACATGGAGGGGAACAACACACACAGGGACCTGTCAGAAAATAGAGGGTGGGTGGAGGGAGAGCATCAGGAAGACTAGCCAGTGGATGCTAGGCTTAATACCTGGGTGATGGGGTTGATCTGTGCAGCAAACCACCATGGTACCTGTTTACCTAAGTAACAAACCTGCATATCCTGTACATGTACCCCTGAACATAAAATAAAAGTTGGAAATTAAAAAAAAATAAAAACACCATAATGGGGTGTTTTAATGCTTTCAATATTTATGCAGTCTTCATGATTACATATTCATGTTATGAAAGGTCAGTACAATGAAACTATTTTTATTTTTAGGGAGAACCTGGTGTGCCTGGATCTCGTGGATTTCCAGTAAGTAGAAGTAAAGCTACAGAATTGAAAATGTCTTATCTTTAGGTAAAATTCTGCCATTGTGAAATCTTTAGGTGTAGTTTTCTGCATAATATACATGACAAATAAGTTGATGACATCTGGTATGGTAAGCATTCCTACTGTGAGTGGAAAAATTTTAGAGAAGTTTGAATGTACAGTAGAAAATATCTATTCTATTTGTAGGTGGTATTTTCCAGTAGACAATTCCCTCTTTACCTGCAATGATAGAAAACACTTCTTGCATAACAAGAGCAAATCTAAGTATTCAATGTTTAGACCATGGTATCACACCACATTCTTCACAGCTGGTTTTATCTCTAAGGAAATATCAACTAAACAGATATTATCACTTGCCTGATTCTTTGACTAGTCTTTTTCTATATTTGCACAGTGTGGCAGGTTTGTGTTATTTGTATATATAAGAGGACTAGGTTCTTAGGCTGCTTTTCCTATCTACTGTGCTCTTTGTTCCACTTTTACTCTTGTCATTAATCTGTATTTTTTCTTCTGTTTTCCTATTTGTGCTATTTTCTTTACCATATTTCAGCATGTCATCTTTTCTGTTATAAGCCTATTTTCAGAAGTGAACAGCTTGTTGGCCTTTCGCCCATATTTTTCAACTCAGCTCTTAATCTCAACATCTTACAGAGATGCCTTTTTTGTTTAGTGTAATTTGTTGAACATCTAGGTTTCTGATAATGAAATAACTTATTGATGACTTTGGTGTTTTCAAGCATAACACTTATTTCCTGAATTGGCCTATGTATTAAAGTGTTCAAACTGGAGTCATTTTTCCAGCAATGCCTTTTAAAATCCCACCGATTATTAAAACATACTGGCCATGTGAAGTTCTTGCTTGTTTTGCCTGCCCAACTAATTAGAAATAATAATATCATTATCAGTGCATTGATTCCATGGGATGCTTGGTATACGCATATTTTAGAAAAGCAAGTCTGGAATGAAAAGCTAACATGAATATCATATCACAGACAGCTGTGAATAAAAGCTATTCTAGCCCAAGTAGGAGAGAAAAGAATAATGAGAAATCCCAAGGGGAAAAAATTGAACTTGGAAATTAAAGAGAGAGAATAGAGATCTAGGCGGCTGATATTCAGTTTTAATTTCAACAAGCATATTATTAGATTTTGTTATATGCTAGGCCCTGTGCTAGGAGTTGGGGCTAGGAAGATGAATAAGATGTGGTTCAATCCTTGGTTGTATAAAGTTTGGTGTTGCTAAAGAGATATAAATGTGAATAATAGAATAGAATGACTAGCTTAAAAATCAAATATAACATATTAAATTAGCATCCCATTGTAGGTTACTTCAGGAGTGACACCATTTTATTTTCAATATCTACTGGATTTAGTGTCTGAAAATATAGCCTAACCTTTCGAAAGGGAGGTGTGTTTCTGACCCTTTTTTGTCCCTGCCTCTCTGTGCTGAAAGTTTGTTTGGGGAAATTCTAAACATAATTTCTTGTAGATTGTAGAACTAGAATGCTTTTAATGTAGGTTTCCTATAAAACGCTACAAATGAATAAAATCTGTAAACTCTCCCGTTGTGATGCACCTCTTTGTGAGTTACGGTAAGTTCTCCTGAGGGCAGGCATGGAAGGCTTCTTTACTTTGATTTCCTTAAAAAAAAAATTTGGAAAAATCCCAGTTAGCGTAGACATCAAAGGAATGTTTGAGGAGCTCAAATAAGCTTCTGCTTCCTTTAGAAGCAGAGCCGTGTTTGCTTTTCTTTATTCAGTACTTTCTTTAGAATGAGCATCATTTTTAGTAATAGAGTTTATGGTTTATTTTAGCTGAGTTATGTCTACATTCATATTTATACTAAGTATAAACATCATGCTGTAAACATTTTTATTGTACTCTTTTAGGGCCGTGGTATTCCTGGACCCCCTGTAAGTATCACTTCATCATTTATTTTTACACAGTCTATAAAAATGTCCTATTTCTCAAATCCCCACCTTATTCTCCTACTAACAGTCTACTCAGTGGTGTTTATAGTGTTCTACCTACAAGATCTTGGGTGGTTACTAAGGATAACACCCTTATTCTGCTAAACAAAACGTTTATTAATTTAGGAAATTTCTGCTTTGTCTTAAATAATTGAAGTTTGGTCAAATGAGTGATTGTGTCACTGGAAACCAAAGCTAATACAGAAATGTAATTCTATTATTTATCATATTTGATATCATGTATGATAGATTGTAAAAATATTCATAAATGACCATTTGCTTTGATTTGTTGCCTTCAGGGTCCTCCTGGGACAGCAGGACTCCCTGGAGAGCTTGGCCGTGTGGGACCTGTTGTGAGTACCACCGTGCACTTTGATAGACCTTTGCTGATTTAATAGAAGATGTTACCTGGGAAAGCAAATTACCCTAACTGTACATTTCCACTTGCGAACCAAAACATGGCAGATGAATTTCATTCCAGTTTATAATATCGGTGTGGACCAGGAATAATAATATTTTTTGCAGAGTGATTTTAATTTTTTCCTAAATTTTTCAGCTAAACTCTTCTTCCCAACTTCCAGATTGTCAAGTAAGAGAGTGTCGTCCTCATTTTACAGACTCTCAGCCAGGACTGGAGTCTAGAGGCTTTTGTATTAGGCTCTCTGCATGAAATAAAAGTGAATAGCCTAAAATTATTACCATGTATATTTATGTTAGGATCATTAAGTTATAATTCAGCCAACAAAATTTAACTTTTAACATTAAAGAGCTGGACTTCATAAAAAATGTCTCATATAAAATGCTTCATATTGATATTAAGTAAACATTTCAAAAACGTTGACATAGTGATGTTATGTGAAGGTGGGTAATTGTAAACTCACTGTGGGAAGGGGCCATGTATCATATACCTTGTTTGTTCCTCTACATGTGCTCACTGTTTGCAAATTTATTTAGTGAAGAAATGAATGAATATGAAATGATTGTAAAGTTAAAATAATTGTGAGGTACTTCCGACTTTTTATGGCAGAACATCAAGAAGGAAAATGTGCCAAGAGTAAACATTGGATGTTAAGAGTAATTGGAACCCATTTTCATCTGAACGGTTTACTTCGATGTAGCTTTCTTTGATTTTTTGACCCATTGCAAGAGGTGCAGCGACGGACCAAGTTATAGATTGTGGGTGAACAGCACTAGCAAGAGTCAGGCACTGCAGCGATTAACTTCCATTTCGCAGCTTCAGACTGAGTGCAAGCCTTCTTTTGCACTGGTTAGCAGGATGGCACTAGCCGTATAGGTTGCTCTGGGTCCTCTGTAAATCAACTAGAAAAATAAGTAGTGTTTCCAATTTGTTTTCAGAGTAGATAAAATGTTCGTCCTATAGAGAAGAATTGGCTTTGCTTTTTCCCCTAGCCTCTCTCTGACTTGTTTTATTACCTCGGTGAGACTGGAATGCTTTTATTATTCTCATTTTGTAGTACTAATTGGATTATGGGCCACCCATCGATTTTGGTGGCAGGTCTACGCATGGCTGAGCTCGGTGGGGGTTTCCAGTAATACCATTCTCTCATGCCTCACTGTTTTTATGTACTGTGTTTTGACACATGTATAACCACTGTGTCACAATTTTCAAATAACTTAGGGTGACCCTGGGAGAAGAGGACGACCTGGCCCCCCTGGCCCCCCAGGACCCCGTGTAAGTTATTTGCAACTTGAATTTCTCTTTGTGTCTGAGAGTCAGGGTTGGAAAAAAATCTAAGAACCCAAAATGGAAGTTCCTATTAATTGAGTCATTGCCCCAAATTTCCAAAATGGCTATCAAATTTTTCCTGTACTCAGGGCATGGTTATTTTTAGGGCAAGAAGTAGAGGAATCACAATAATTTAAAAGGTGGTTTTTACAGGGCATATCTTACTCATTACTTTTGAAGTCTTTTGACAGTTGTGACGTCTCAAATGCTCAAAACTTAGATACATAAAGGAAGCATTTTCAAATGAACTAGTTTTAAAAAAGGTTTTCATAGTAAGAAAAATATAAATAGGAGTTTAAATAGAAGATAATTCATATTTTTATTTGTAATTCAAAGTTCCCCACATTTTCTATTTCGCCTCTTATTTCATTTCCCTTCAATGCCTTCCCAAAATAATCTACTGCAATTCATGACTCTCCAAAGAGAACATGCCCATGAGTCAGGATTTTAGAATATTAGCAAATTATCTGCTCCTATTTGTTTCTTGTATTTTATTAAACAAATATATTTTATATTCTTGCCTGATGAGCTTTGTATTATTAGTATGTTTGAATTCATTATTTAATTGTATTTTGAACCTTAATATTTTATTTACTTTAGGGAACAATTGGCTTTCATGATGGAGATCCATTGGTAAGATGCTTTCCTTTGAACAAAATATAGTTTTAATTCAAAGGCCATATAGTCTGCAGATGAGTTTTCTTTAAAAGACCTCCCTGGAATATACTATGTGTCTGTGTTTTCCTTTCACTCAGATGGCAGAGCAGTTTGTAACACTAGTGGGCTACTGGCTTGCATCTATTCAGACTAATAATTTTTCATTATAGATGTATCTTTGTTCTTCTATAATCTTTTTACTTTATGACTAAGACATGCTTTTCACTACAGCATCCAGGTTTTAAAGAGATAGAATTCAAATAACTTCCTCTAGGATTTGTTTTGCTCATAGAGTAACAGTCCAATGATGGTGGTAATGTGCACTACATGCAATGTTGGCCTCTTTGATGGGAGACGTGAACCTCAGGATGTGGCTAGTCTAGTGGAATGGGAAGGGGAAATGAATCCTGTCATGGTACAATAGGTTATCTGTAAACATATTTTCTTTAATAAATTAGATTTGAAATAAATATTGCAAAATATTAACATTTGTTAAATCTGGATGATAGATTCATGGGGGAGGGTATTATATTCTTTATACTTTTCTGTTAGTTAGAAATATTTCTGGCTTTAAATGTGAAATAATAATAAGAAGAAGGAAAGGGGTGTTAAAATTATTTAATGAATATTATTGCAATGGAGTTCTGTAACTGGAATCCCTTAAAAAAAGACTTTGTCACAAAGCAGGAGTCCTAGTTTATGCACTCTACCTGTCTTTCTTTCTCTTTGTTCTCTCTCTCCCTGGCAGTGTCCCAATGCCTGTCCACCAGGTCGCTCAGGATATCCAGGCCTACCAGGCATGAGGGTAAGAGAAAAACTTCCAGTATTTTAAGAGTATTATCCACAGATAAAATGGAGCCTTTACTTTAAGCATTAACCTTCCTGGTGCAGAGACCTCACTTGGATGGATCAGGCAAGTAGTGCTTATTCAATCCTAGCAATTCCAGCTGCTCTTGACATGTATTCCTACCAAGACATGGATGTTTAGTCATAGGATGGCTTTCTAGTTCAGGGAGAAATACCAATAAAATGCATTGGACTGAGAGACTTTAGAACATCAAATTAAGATTCAGACGTTTGCTTCCTGGCTGAGTGTAGTGGCTCATGCCTGTAATCCTAGAACTTTGGGAGGCCAAGGTGGGAGGATTGCTTAAACCCGGGAGTTTGAGACCAGCCGGGACAACAGCGGGAGACTCCTGTCTCTACAGAAAATAAAAAATTAGCTAGGCATGGTGGCGTGCACTTGTGGTCCTGGCTACTCAGGAGGCTGAGGTGGGAGGATCACTTGAGCTCGAGAAGTCAAGGTTGCAATGAGCTGTGATTATGCCACTACACTCCAGCCTGGGTGGTGGAATGAGACCTTGTCTCAAAAAAAAAAAAAAAAAAAAAAAAAAAAAAAAAAAAGTGCTTCCTATTAAGGGAGATAGTGAGTGGTGGGGCAGTTGGAGGGGATTGTGTACATAATGTATTTGAAAACTTTTAGTTAAAAAAAATTTGAAAAACTGCCCAAAATAGTCAGGAAAAGAGACTTTCCAAAAGTATTTTTCTCTGTCTGCCATCATAATTACTTGAAAATTTTCCATACAAACAAATACTTACCACATTCTGGGGATAAATGGCTTTCTCTCTCTCTAGTCTCTGAGTCTAAAGTGATTTTGAGACATTCCAGACCAATGGAGCTCTGCTGTGAACTGAAAGGCCCCAAGGCACTGATTTTCCATTAGGGTTTTTCTAAGGGTAGTTTTGGTGGGTTCCCTCAACTGCAGAAGATTCAGGCCTGGACAGGTGTCCTATTTTGCAAAAAGACTTCTTTGAGGGGTGAAAGTTCCGACAGTTTTCATTTTGGGATGCTTGTCTCACAGTTTTGTCTCCTGTTACTACCCAAAGCACACACATGCTTAGGACAGGTGGCCTGACAAGAAAAGACAGGGATCTTCTTTTCATGCAATGCAGCTTTCACCCACTGCCCTTTATTGCTTTCCCTTTGCACTTAAACATTGTACACAGTAGGCTGGGCGCGGTGGCTCACGCCTGTAATCCCAGCACTTTAGGAGGCTGAGGCGGGTGGATCACCTGAGGTTGGGAGTTCAAGGCCAGCCTGACCAACATGGAGAAACCCTGTCTCTACTAAAAATACAAAATTAGCCAGGCATAGGGGCACACACCTGTAATCCAACTACTGGGGGGGCTGAGGCAGGAGAATTGCTTGAACCCAGGAGGAGAGGTTGCGGTGAGCAGAGGTCATGCCATTGCACTCCAGCCTGGGCAACAAGAGCAAAGCTCCATATCAAACAAACAAACAAACAAACAAACAAACAAACAAACAAACAGTACACAGAAAGAAGCAGAAGGTTGTGTATCAGAGAAAGTCCACTTATACCAGCCCTTCCTCCGCCACCAGGAAGGGGGTGGGAATGGAGGAGGCCGAAAGGTTTTCAGAGCAGCCTTCAGAGGGCAGGGGATAGCCAGCTGAGCTTGGTCAAGGCTGTCACTTCTGAAAGGTTAAGTTCCCAGAACTAGAGAAGACTTAATGCTCCTAACCTGTGTGAGGAAGTTGGAGAAACAGGGACTAGGAAATAACAGGCAGGTATCAATGAACTAGGTAATGAAGAGTCTGTTATTCTAGAGCAGTGTTTTTCTATTAAGTAAAACTGATATTAATTATATATGGCAGTCATGGTGCTGTTAAGGTCATTCAAGGCACTGATTTTCTTTGTGACATAACCATTTCTTAGTAATACATTGGCACTGATTTAGGGAAGCAGGATCACTTTATGAGCCTTCTGATCACTTTCTGTACCAAACTCAGGACAATTATTTATTTTGCATTTGTTAGGGTCATAAAGGGGCCAAAGGAGAAATTGGTGAACCAGGAAGACAAGGACACAAGGTAAGGAGAATGGGTATTTAGTGGATAAATTGTGATTAGGAGTTATTGGTCACTTTCATTATAAGAAATTAGGAATTATAGTAAATAATGAACCATGATATTTTGCCCTTCTTTTTCAAATAATGGTTGATAAGTTCTAAGCAGATGCATCAATATTTGACTAAACATCATATTCTAAAGTTGTTTATTTACAAAAAACACTTACAAATAAGGCACCAGACATTTTCATTTTTTTCCTGTGTCACTACCTTTTCTTTTCTTTTCAAATCGATCACACTCAGCTTTTTTCCTTGATGCTATGATAGTCCAACATTATTCAGATAGTTGTTCCACTTCACCAGACAAAATTTTATGACATTTGTAAAATTTTATGACAAGTGTTGCTGAGACTAGCAAACAGAGAAGTTGGTAATTGGCTTAGAGCTTCTCATCTCAAGTTCTGAAACAATTTATCTATTTATTTCTGACCTCATTTCAATATAACCTAGATTTTGAGTAAGTAGGAGGTTAGTAATAACTTATGTTATTATTTGGATAGAAATAGAATCCACAGCACAATTTGCATTGCAGCTGGCATGCCCTGCAGAAAAACCAAGGCTGAGATTTAAAGCAAGGTCACCTATTTGCCCTTTTTTTCAACTACTAGTGTAAGTCATCTTTAAGTATCTAAGAATTTGACTTCCTGCATAGTACGTTTTGTCTCGGTAAATTTGATAATATTTTACAAAGTCAAGTAGTTCTTATTAATGCAGGTCCTCTTGACTTTGTTGACGATGTCCTTCTACCCTTTTATTGGGTAGTGACAGAAGACTAGTCTTTTCTTCGGAAGTCAAGAACTGAAGGGGCAATTTATCAATGTCTTCAGGCATTAATATGCTTGAACTTTTAGCTAAAAATCAGTCTGTTAAATAGCCTCAAATAATCAGGATAAATAGACCAATTTTCTGTACCCTATTACAGTTTGGACATTTATTTTTAAAGTCTTTTATTACATAGGCTGTGATAGTTAAGGCATTTTATTTATCTGAAATATAACAGCTGGGTTCCCAATCAAATTGGAGAAAATAGGAAAAAAACCCGAATGCTTTGGAAATTTCTCTGTGTGATCATTCTTCCACTGAATCTTAAAAATTGTCATTAAAAGTTTTAACAAATATAAAGTACCTGCTATGTACTATGGTTATTCTGAGCACTGGGGGCATGGAAACCAAAAAAAAAAAGTCCAAGCACAGGGGACTAAATTAAATATGTCATAGCCATATAATATAATAATAGAGTATTGGTTAACTACAAAAAACAAGTGTGTACAAATATTAAATTACATCAAAAGATATTCATGAGGTATTCTATGCAGTAAAGCTGATGTAGTAGACTTCTGTTATTTTTGATGTTTGTATCCTTTTCTCCTTCTTTTGGTGATGCTTTCCTTTGGAGAACTTTCACTTCCCCATCCCACAGGATTTGGAGATGGAGCTGTTAATCCAGATGCCTTTCCACTTTTCACATGAAACTGGTCTTTTTAATATTTAAACAGGTTAATTATCTAGATTCTCAAATTTGGTTTGGTGTTCAGTGGAAAACCTACAATTTTTTTTGGCATGTCAAGTAATCGGCCAAAATTTACTTAGAAAGTTGTTGAAAATTTCTTTATTTTACATTTTAGTGTCACTTGAAAGTGTAAGTGATGTCTTTGAAAATCAATAGGATGGCCATAGCTCATTGCAGAATGAACCTTGAAAGGGTGAGCAGATAGACTGAACTGAAACTGAAAACAGAATGGTAAGAGCTTGGAGGCCTGAAGTTTGGATTCAAATTCACAAATTTGTCTTGAATTTTACCCTACAAATTAGTTAATGAAGATCTTAAAAACTGTTTATGAATATAGGAATGAATAGTAAAATTTCAATAATTAAAATGTGGTATTAGTAACATTATACAGAAGGTCAATACTCATGCAAAAATCATAGTGAAATGATAATAAATTGCTACTCCTAAATTTGTCATTTAACTTCCAGATTATGGATTAGTTGTGTGGTTTTCACTTGTAGGTGAAATAATTCAAATATATGACTCCAAAGTTTATGGAGAATCTATGGAAAATATCCTGTACCTAGTTATGGAAAAATTGCAGTGGACATATCAATCACTGCTGTTTTGTATCTAGTTTTATATTTTTGTAGGGAAATAGAAGTAGCATTTAATTAGGCACATGTGATGATTATCCATGCCAAGAACAAGGTAATTCTCTGGCTTTCCCCTTGGGACTGCCTCTTCCCACTGTCAGTTATAGATTCTAGTGAAATATAATCTGAATATAATTATGAGGCTAAAACCAATATGTATGACTCTCATAATTTGTTTAAAAAATCAAGATAAATGATTTCAATATTGTCAAGATTTTAACTCTTGCCATATTACTCTCTTAATTTAATGCAGTCCTAGTACAAAGCAAGTAGACTCTGTAAAGATCTGCCCAATGATTCTAAAATTGATTTGGAAGAGTAAACATTTAGGAAATCTAAAAAATAAGAGTAACTATAAATGAAAAATACAGATAAGGGAATTCTCCTTACCTAAGATTAAAATGTATTATAGAATTTCACTAATTAACATGTTGTGGTATTGGCAACGTCATATAATAGATCGGCAGAGCAGAATCAAAGTCTAGAGCCAATAACAATATAGCATATGTTAAGGATGAATTTTGAAACCTGTGTGGAGAGAATCTATTATTAGAAGAGTGGCCAGTAAGTAAGAGAAAAAAGAAAAGATTTCTTTTTTTTTTTTTTGAGACGGAGTCTCACGCTGTTGCCCAGGCTGGAGTGCAGTGGCGCGATCTCGGCTCACTGCAAGCTCCGCCTCCTGGGTTCCCGCCATTCTCCTGCCTCAGCCTCCTGAGTAGCTAGGACTACAGGCGCCCGCCACCGCGCCCGGCTAATTTTTTGTATTTTTAGTAGAGACGGGGTTTCACTGTGGTCTCGATCTCCTGACCTTGTGATCCGCCCGCCTCGGCCTCCCAAAGTGCTGGGATTACAGGCTTGAGCCACCGCGCCCGGCAAAAGAAAAGATTTCTATGTTTTGTTTTACATCAAAACAAATTACTGATAATTAGAGATTTCTACGTAAGAAGTTACAACATTACTAGAGCAAAAATATAAATAAATGTGTATTTTTGGAGTGGAAAAGGCTTTTCTATGAGTGACATTAAAGGTATAACCCACAAAAGAAATGGCTGATTTGCATTAAAATATTGTATATAGTGCAAAAATTATAATAAGAAAAGCTAATATAAAAATCACAATAAAAATATTGTAGTTTATGAAAAAGTTTTCATAGTATAATTACATTTTTCTAATAATACATCCCCCCCATTTGACACACACTTGGAACATAAATGAGTAACTTTTCTCTCTCTATCTCTCTGTCTTTTTCTTGGTATCTTTGTCTTTCTTCCTCCTTCCCCACTTTAGAAAAACTTTGAAAGGATAACATCTAAATGTTACTGGTATTTATAGTTAAATGGTTGTATTCAGGTGACTTTTTATATGTATACTTCTCCGTATTTTCTGAATGTTCTACAATTAATTTGGACTGCCCATATAAAATAATTTAAGAAAGTAGAATAATTCAGGAGTCACCAAGTGAACTTAAAACATACTGAGTTAGACCAAGCCTATTTCTATGTTCATTTGCTAGAATAACCTTTGATGTGCTTTTCTTTGCTTTTTTTTTTTTTTTTTTTTTTTAAGGGTGAAGAAGGTGACCAGGGAGAACTGGGAGAAGTTGGAGCTCAAGGACCTCCAGTAAAGTATTTTTTAAAAAATATTTAACTAGGATATGTAAATATTCTTTTTTTTTCCATGACTGTTGGAATATTTTCTATTTAGCAGTTGGATGAATAGCATTACATGAACTTGGTGTCCTCTATTTTTCTACTACGCCAGCATTGGGGGATAAGTACTTTTTCAAAATAGGAGAGGGTCTTCATTATATATTGTAGCACTTTTTTAACAGAAAAATTCTACCTATAATTGCATACATTCATTTACCAGATTTCAGGTCCAAGTAATTGAAAAGCAAATACTAAGCACAAGAGGATGATACATATCTTGTATGTTCTATCGTATTATCACAAGATATAATGAGAAAATTTTGTGTATTCTAAATATGCAGTAGGTATATCATTTATTGGATTAATGTAGCTTATTCCAGTATGTAATCATTATAATTAATTAAAACATTCTTAATTGCTCATATCATGTCTTTTAATAAAAAGTTGGTCCCTTGTGCTTTAGCAGATTTCTGCAATAATATTCACAGTAAGGCGACTTGGGGCATCATCAAACTTCAGTTTCAGATGTTGTTAAATCAGAATTTGCATTACTTTTGTATTACATTAAAAAGGAGTTGTTATACCTTTTTCTTGTTAAAATGAGTAATGACAATTTTGGAAATAATAATTGAATACTATTAATTTAACATTGCAGCTAGCCAGGGCAAAGACTATGTAAAAGACTAGCTCAGGTACTATTCTTAGAAACTGAAGAGTTGAAGACAAACACAGGAACACCCTTTGCCTGCTCTGCTCTTCTCCACAGGACTGGCTGTTTAAAAAGGGTTCAGGGAGCTGCACAGATTAGTGTTTAAGGGCATTTAAAGTGTAAGGGAAATTAAGCTAAAGGAAGTAAGTCAGAGGATCTGGAAGAAATGGTCTCTGCTTTTAAGCCACATGAGAACTTTCAGGGAATCTGTGGTGTCCAGCGTGTTTGTTTCAGAAGTTTGCCCTCCCCTGAGTGTTTGCCACATGAGACACTAAGAGCTGGACTTTGTTTCGCAGGTGGGAGATAGGGATACATGGTGTAAGTGACATATGCTTTTTTTTTAATCTGATGAAAATTTGGTAGGGATTTAAATTTTTTTTTATAAAAGCCATTCCCAAAGATTCTCAAAACAGGATTTTGCAAACAACATTCTAAAACAGTGTTTTCAGGGATTAAGGATCTATGTTGGGTGCTGCGTGGCTCGAGTGGTCCATTGGGAGATATCTGTTAGTGCTTGATGACCTTCTGCTCTTTGGGAATAGGTATGCCAAATTTTCAAAAGCATGTACTTTTTAAATGTACATGCACAAATATAAAGTAATGCACAACTTTAAAAAATATGCTTCTTGGAATATTTAGAGAAAGCTCTGTTCTTCAAAGTAGACACCTCAAGAGACAATATGTGGTATTCTTGTGTTGCTGCTATTGACCCAAATATTCTTTTTATAGAAATAACTTTAGAGCTAGGAAATGAGCTATATGAGAAAGAGCAGCTTTCATCTGATATGGCCACATCTCACTCGATATTCTAAATGGATATCATAAACGGGATCATCTTGCATATTTGAATTGGAGGTCATTCCTGACAGATCTACATAGAATCTGTGACTGGTCTGAATGAAGAGTTGGTCATGGACTTGCCCCCTTTTCTCCAAGTGAGAAGAAGAGAGAAATGGCTGGCCTAGAGCTCCTTTATCTTAAGCCAATGGGGACAGTTAGCAGGTTGTCCAGAAGTAGCTACCCCCACTTTCCTAGTGGAACATCCACCCTCCTCTGCTTCCAATGGTATTCCCAGGCTCACTCCTTCCAGGATCGATTTCTGGATCCCTCCTACTACGGGGCCAGAGAGTCCAGAATGGTAACATTTCAGTATTGAAAGAGATCCTAGAAATCACACTCAGCCCCTCGTTTTTAGGATTATCCACTCTTATGCCTAAGATAGGTTCCTATTGCCCCAAGTTGGAATTCAGAATGCCTTTCCTCATAAGAATGGTGCAATGAATAGTGACTACAAGGGGTTGATGGAGGTTCCACCTCCTTTCTAGGTTATAGGCTTTCGTGGGCTAGCCTGGGAAACTACTGCTTTTGATGGTATCCACTGGTGGGAAAAAATTATTTCAATGTTTAAAATCATGTTACATGTCACCAAGTTACATGCCGTGAAGGAAGTGGGAATAATAGTATAAGTTCTATATATGAGTTAAAAGGTAAGTCAAACATATTATCACAATTTCTCTTATGCTGGTATTTACTTTTTTGTCAACTCCAGTTTTGTGTAAGACTTCAGAATTTTATGAAAAGGTTTACCATCTGAAGAATTCTCCTTGGACTTTCTAAACTAGAAATGTTTGTCTATATATTGTCACTATTTCTTAGGATTACCTTTGGTTATGATAATCTCCATTTTCTAGATCAGCTTTTGTGATGAGATTTTAAAAAGCTTTGCTTCAACTAAAATAATTCACTTCTCTTTTGTACATTTCCAGGGAGCCCAGGGTTTGCGAGGCATCACCGGCATAGTTGGAGACAAAGGGGAAAAAGTAAGATGGTGATGACAATAATATAATATCAAAATGTGTTAAATATTTAAAATTCTGGCTATTTAAACAAAGCTTTTTATTCAACAACTTTTTTTTTTCTTTTTATCTTTTTTTTTTTTTTTTTTTTTTGAGAAGGAGTTTCACTCTTGTTGCCCAGGCTGGAGTGCAATGGCACAATCTTGGCTCACTGCAACCTCCACCTCCCGGGTTCAAGCAACTCTCCTGTCTCAGCCTCCCGAATAGAGTAGCTGGGATTACAGGTGCCCGCCACCACACCCAGCTAATTTTTGTATTTTGTAGTAGGGATGGGGTTTCACCATTTGGTGAGGTTCGTCCTGAACTCCTGACCTCAGGTAATCCACCCAGCTTGGCCTTCCAAAGTGCTGGGATTACAGGCATGAGCCACCGCACCCAGTCTAACAACATGACATTTTATGATGCTTTGTAGATGTGTGATGAGGTTTTCGCAATTATGTTGTAAGCACAGATAATAGGAATGAGCAGTATGCGTGATATTTGCCATGTATTAATCTATTTTAAATTATATTGAGTAAATCGGAGTAAACAAGGTTTTTGCATTTTACCTCATTGTCATGATCAGCAGTTAGCATTGATACCACTGGCACAGTGCCTGGAGTGCTTCTGGTCAGGCAAGACAAAGACAGGGAGGATGGAAAATGAGAGGTAAGCCAAGGCAGGACATCCCCAAAGACACTGGGGCCTCCAGTGACTCACCTGCAAGCTGATCCATGAGCCCTGCCCTTAGCATGGGTTATACACTTATGGCTGGAGGACACTAGCCTGCCCTTAGACCTGTCTCAGAAACCAGATTCTCCCAGCACTTCCATACCAAGGCACTCTGCAAGCTGCTGGAGAGATTCCAAGGGGAATAAGACCTTTATCAAGTCGGTTATTTATTGGGCGAGACAAATAAGTAGATAGTTAACTACAATGTAAGCAAAAGAGACATGAATCTGAGGGCCAGTGGTATGATGGAGTGCAGCAGAAGCAGGGCTAATCTTAATAGGAAAACTGAGAGGGTCCATGAAGGAGATGGCATTAGAAGGATGAGGTATTGCCATTGGTGGAGGATGAAGGACAGGCAATGCTTAGCTCAGTGATTATCATCACAGAATCATCATGCTGCATTCAGAAGTGTTTTCCTTGGTGTGTGTGTAGGGGTGTGGTTAGCCTCTCTATCAGATTTTGAGAAAGTGGTTACCACTTCTTGGAAAGAATGTTAGGAAAGTTAATTTATAGGCTTCAGAAAATACGAAAAGCATCTTTGCCCACCACCACTTCTGACCCTGACCTCATTCTCTTTATAACCTCTATGGCTAATTGGTGTCAGTTCCACCACCAGCACAGAGCCTTTTATTAACAGTTAAGGAATAATACATTGTACGTTGTACATGCTCAATAAATGAAATTAAATTTTTCTTTTTAAAAAAGAGATGCACAGCTTGGTGAATGAAGGATCAGGCTTATTTATCAATTTTTTTTTGTCAATTTAATGTTTTCTTTCCAGGCTCTTTGTCACTTCTAGGTGTTTTCATTCTGCCTGCTTTCCTTATCTATTTTTTCGATCAATATTTCTTTTCTGAAAACTTTGTGTTTGTAAAACATATTAGATGCATTCATATTTCTATATTTATGTTACCTTAAGTAACATTCAGTGTGTATTTTTTCTTTTATTAGATAATAGATCCCATTTATTTCCGAGCTGCTGATACCTTCATTTTTTCTGGATTTAAATCATCCCCTAGAATATGTGACCCCTCACTTTGAAACCAGTTACTGTTCTTGATATGGTCTTCATTTGAGATATTTTTCTGTTTGGTATTTTTCAAACTTCTCATTTCCTCTGAGTTCTGTCAAATTGCTTTAAAAAAAGAAAGAAAGAAAAAAAAAAGCTCTTCTTGTGAACTCAGACCCATAGAGTTGTCACCTAGTAACAGCAGTTTGAGTCTAAGCTCATGCTGAACAGCAGTGAGAGAGAGAGAGAGAGAGAGAGTGCATCAAAGCCATTTCTGTAATGCAAAGGTTGGGTTCTGCTCTTGTAATGCAAGGTGAATGATAAATTCAAGGTCTTTTTCAGGTCTTCAAAATCTCTTCTTCTCTGGTGAATGTAGAATGCCTTTTGCTCTGTCCTACTTTTCAGGGATCAAAGAATTTCAGGGCTCTCTGGTACCTCTGCTTCAGTTGAGTTCTTTGATTCTACCTATGTCTGAAGCTTCTATCATGGATTTTCTAATTTTTAATTCTTACTACACATGCTGTCCACCTAGCTTCCTTGATTTGACACTTGATTCAAATTTGACACTTGATTTCTTGGCCTGACATCTATCCAGTACTCTTGATTGTTTTTCATTTATTTTATCATCTTCACATCTCAACCTGGTTCATTAGAAGGCTGCCTCATTATGCCTTTTTATTCACTTAGTAGATAAGAAAAAGAAAGATAGGGGTTATATTTTGTCAGATAGCATACATGCATGCAGATAGCACTAAAAACACTTTTTAAGATCTTAAGATCACATTTTGATTCTCATGATAAAAATAAAGAGGTGATAGTGTACAACACGTTAGCCACATCAGAGATTATTTCAAGATAATTAGATTTATCAAGCTCTGAGTCATTCTTATGTCATCACTTGGTAAAGTGGATCTGTTCTTGAGAAAATAGGTTGGTTACTTTATGCGAATTGAACCTAATATCTGTCTAGGATGGGAGAGGGTATACTAAGGTCCTTCCAGTAATTCCTTCCATGAATCACATGGCTGGACTTCTTATTCCAGATCTTGGTGGGAGATCCAGAATCCCAGAAATCCCTTTCACAGTGTGGCAGCACCAGAGTATAGCAGTTGCTCTTAGAGTGGCTCCATGGCCTTCACCGTTAATAAATTTTTTGTGTGTGCTTTTGAGACAGGGTCCCACTCTGTCTCCCAGGCTGGAGTGCAGTGGTGCTCCCTCCACTCAATACAATCTCCTCCTCTGGGAGGAGTGATTCTCTTGCCTTAGCCTCCTCAGTAGCTGGGACTACAGGCATGTGCCAACAGACCCGGCTAATTTTTGTATTTTTATAGAGACTGGCTTTTGCTATGTTGGTCAGGCTGTCTCGAACTCCTGGTCTCATGTGATCCGCCCGCCTGGCGGTTAATGAATTTCTGTAGAAATGTTAAGAACCCTGAGAGTAGCTACCAAACTTCTTCTAATAGATTTACCGATCTATTAATAAGCACCTGTGTGTTTAGCTCATGTCAGCAACTGAGAATTGGTGCAGTGTTAACTTAAAACACACAGAGTTGCCCGGGTGCAGTAGCTCACGCCTGTAATCACAGCACTGTTTTGGAGGCCAAGGCAGGCAGATCATGAGGTCAAGAGATCGAGACCATCCTGGCCAACATGGTGAAATCCTGTCTCTACTAAAAATACAAAAATAAGCTGGGGCGTGATGGCATGCGCCTGTAGTCCCAGCTACTCAGGATGCTAAAGCAGGAGAATTGCTTGAACCTGAGAGGTGGAGGTTACAGTGAGCCGAGATCACACCACTGCACTCCAGCATGGGCAACAGGAGCGAAACTCTGTCTCAAAGAAAAAAAAAAAAAACAGGGTGGCATCAAAGATTGTGTTTAAGTACAGTTGGTATGCTGAGTAGATGTAAACGAGTGTTTTTTTTTACCTGAGGTGCCTGAGTAATTTCTCCTCTGGGATCACTGTTTGTATTACAGGCATAAAACCTCCTTTTCATCTGGCTACTAAATGTCTTTAGAAAGATGGATGCTTCCTTTAACATACACGACTGATCTCAGTTTTTTCCACTGTCTTGTTTTTTTGCAGGGTGCTCGGGGCTTAGATGGCGAACCTGGGCCTCAGGGTCTTCCTGGTGCACCTGTAAGTGATTTTCCTTCCACAAAACCCAATGATAGATTTTTTTTTTTTTGCTATGTATGCATATGTGTGCAGTATTCTTTACATGTGAATAACTAAAGTGGAAAAATGGACAATTTTTATGTATATATTTAAATTTAAATTTAATTAAGACAAGTATCTTTCTTGGGTACATAGAAATGTTCTTCTGACGTGATATGATTTTTTTTCTTCACAGATTAAGCCAAATTATTAAGTATTTATGTTTGCTGTGTTTTCCTTTTCTTTGGTTGTCAGGATGCGTTGAGTCTCAGTAACTATCTCATTTCTAGTTTCTTGCCCATTTGATATTTTTCATTTTCTATGGTTTCTGACTTCATTATTCCACATTTTGATTGCCATATGTCCATGTGTCATTATTTTAGATTTCCTCAAGCCTGTTTTTTGAGGGAAATAGACAAATAAGCCATCCATTGATAACTGAATATGCCACATAAAAAGTAGAAAAGATATAAGAAAGAGAGAATTTCCAACTGTCAAAGAGAATTTCCAACTGTGTTCCCATGGGAAAGACAGAAAGTAACTCAATGATAAACTATACAACATCAAATGCTAAAGCATAGGATAGATGTCATCCATGTAAGAGGACCTGAGGGGGAGGTTGGTTTGAAAGCCTGTGGGCAGGAAAGGCAGCAAAGTACAGGGGTGGCACCGTTGGTGGTGTTGGGATATGTGTGCTGTCATAGGGGCTGTCACTGCCTGGAGTTGAAAGTTTGGTTGAAAAGATGAGATTGGATGGATAAGGTAGAACTAAATCATGGAGAATGTTTAATGCCAACCTGAGCCATTTGAACAGATCAAGTAGCAATAGGGAGCAATTTGAGGTTTTAGAGTTAAGCAACTCAACAAAAACTGTATTTTAGGAAGACACAGCCTCTTATCTATTACCATCTGTAGCATATATCAACATTAGCTAGGTCACTTCGACATAAATCACTAATATTGACTGTGGGATTAAATAATATGAGGGAAAGATTGGCAACTAACCCAAACCTCAAACCTCTATAACAGTCAATGAAGTTAGCTGATATGTACATGCAGTTACTGATGTCGAAATCCACTGCATGGAGCCATTATATGTTACACGCAAGAACACAGAGGCATAATGCATTTAAGGGGAAAACGAAAGACAGTCAAGTCTTAGTTATCTCTATGGTAATATCCATTTTTGAGACAATGCCATTTTTATAGAAAGATTTCTTCATCTAGACTTCCTTGATAGAGCAAAGCCACTGTGGTGGAAGACCAATAGTTGGATGACATGGATGATGCTTTCTAATTTTTAAAAGTTGATTAATAAGTAACTTTTGCTTATATTAACAAATTTTATTTTCATACAGGGTGATCAAGGACAGCGAGGACCTCCAGGAGAAGCAGGTCCCAAAGGAGAGAGAGTGAGTTTAAATTCGTCACTCTAAGCCTCCTGCTTTTTAGTGTCATCTGCTGATTATGCTGATCTCTTTGACATGTCTAAGTATTATGATAACTGAACATGTTTTATCTATTCTTTCTCTTCCGCCCTGCAGGGGGCTCAAGGTGCTAGAGGAATTCCTGGTCTCCCTGGGCCCAAAGGAGACACGGTATGTCCTGAGCTGTAGTCATCAAGCACATTTTTCAGTGATCATAGACTTGCAATAAAACTTTAGAAAATAATGAAGGGAAAAAGAATGTGACTGTATGTAAGAGACAGTATGTTGCTTTGTGTGTGTTTAGGGTTTGCCAGGTGTGGATGGCCGTGATGGGATCCCTGGAATGCCTGGAACAAAGGTAGGCTGTGTAATTTAGTCCAAGAGTGAGTGGGACTGCCTCTGCCCTGGCCAACTGAGTGCAACATTTCCATTACTAAATCACCAAAAGATTTATTTAGCTAGCTTTGGCTTTTTCCCTTCCTTTAATTTTTGAATCAAGTGTCAAGTATGAAATACTTGTTGGAATAGTATAATTATTTGCTTGGTTTCAGGAACTCAGTAAAATTACCCTGTTGATGAAAGTAGGTTGAGAGAGACTGTGCGTTTTGGTTGAATTATGTCCTATTTCCCACCCTACTCCCTCACCCTAAATTAAGTCACTTTATAAAAGTGCATGTAAAGTCAGCTGTTGGGACAATCCTTTTACTTAAAACGTCTGTGCTCCTCCCTTTCTTAAAAGTGATACAGCAGTTCATACAGGTTCAATCATGTGATAAAAGCTTTTTTTGCAGGGTGAACCAGGAAAACCGGGGCCTCCTGGTGATGCAGGATTGCAGGGGTTACCAGTAAGTATTTGATTCTTTACATGTTAATTGGTTTATATACATGTTTTCAAGATATACATTTTGGGGAGAAACATGCTACCTAATTTGATAAGTTCTGGGGAAGATACGATGTTTTACTTTTACATTTTTACAATTTACATTTGTATTTTATATACTTGTTCTCTGAATAGCTATTTGTGTAATAACTATAAATAATAGGCTTTAATTTTATGGTTTGGATTCCTTTTCTCTCTTTAGTTTACTCAGTCTTTTTAATATATTTTTTAACTAACCCTAAGCTGTAGGGTTATGTATATTTCATTCCACTTTAAACCAGTTCTAAAGTTCTTCTTAGTAGGGTTAAGCTACAAGAGTGCTGTGTGATCAGTTGACCCCTTGGATTATGTACTATTTTTAGTCATTCAAATTGGTGTTTCCTTGCATTAATGTGTCTGGAAGTTCATGTGGATTGTACCACGTGTATTCTTGGCTCTTTGGAGGCAAATCTTTCTAATTAATAAAGAATACTTGGTAATATCAAAGCCTGGCCCCCTATCTTTTATGACACCTAATGCTTTTTAAATAATCAGATAAATTAGCACTCCCAATAATATCAAATCTGAGTTAGACCCAGCATCTTCCTACCATTTCGTTTTTCTACTACAAAGCCCAACATTTTTGAGAGGTCTTATTTTATTACTCCATACATGAAACCATGTCACAAGCCTGTAGTCTCTGTCCTGCCTATTAGAGCTCCTCTTGACCTGAAAATGGTACTGGATTCTAATTTGGGAAGTTTGTCCTTGAAAAGTAACTTTAGTTTAAAGACAAGATTTGCTTTAAGGGCATTTAGCTTTAACAAGTCAGATATAGTAAAGTCATGCCCTCTAAACTGTGGGTAGTTCTATAAATGACTGTGCAGGATTTGGGAACTAGGAAGCATCTTCCTCACATTAAAGCTTTGAGGTTGCCATGATTCCCTCAGCCTCCCTGCAGTGTGCGGTGGGCTTGGCATCTCATGGATTCTCAGAGGAAGTGATTAAACTCGCATTGTGTATGTATTCTTTTAGGGTGTACCTGGAATTCCTGGTGCAAAGGGTGTTGCTGGTGAAAAGGTAAAATATTTTAAAATTTAAATTAATATTTTTCTTAATTTCTTTATTATTTACTAACATATTTGTAATTTTTAATACTTTCAGCATGTCTTTTATTTTATATTTGGCCCTAGGGAGAGATACAAAAGTAAAAGTGTTAAGGCTTCAAATACTAATCTTTTTCCTAACTACAGAAAGCATACTTTGATAAAATGCTGCTAATTAGATTTCCTTAATGAAAATGTCATCCTTTGCCAGTATAAAACAGAAAATTTTATTGTTCCTTACTACCTAAAATAAGGAAGATGTTACTAAGCCGCAGAACTTGTGTCAGAGACTATTATTAGGATGATTCAGCTAAACTAAAAAGATACTAGGCATTTTTTTCACATTCTGATTGACCTACATAAAACAAAAATGTAAGCAGTTAAAAACAATAGGTGGAAAAAATTTTAAGGGATAAAATATAGCTTTGCTTGAGAAGAAAAGAGATAAAAGGTGAATAATGTAGAGATTGGTCGCTATTAGAGTACCAGGCTGCAACCCTCCAATCACAGCGGTCTGCAGCATCTTGAGCTGCACAAGAGATTGATGGTGGAGAGGGCGTCTCCAGACATGTGCTTTCCCTAGAGCTTGCTGGTGGGGCTTTCTCAGCAGCACATCCTATTTCCCCATGTTGGTTGGATTCTTAATAATTTCAATAGTTTAATGTAAGATAAAAAGAGTCAAAGAATTATATTGGAGGTAGAAATGGTAAAGGAAAGACATATATTATTATTATTGTGAAGAAAGAAAAATCCTATAATTGAAGAGGATCCCCTTAAATGAAGGCTAAAACGGCTGATTGTTTGACATTGGACCTGTAATATATTTCTTAGACTCACAGACGATATCCTGAATCTAAAGAATTTTGATGTATCTAACAGAAAAGAGATTCTGTACATTCCCAGGTTCTCAGTGTGAAAGCAGGGAATTAATGCTATTCAAATGTAAGAGATACCCAGTCTGGGTAAGGCAGATTGATGATTATGCTTACTTCAGCATGAGTTACTTTGAATGTTGCATTTTACCCTTAGGGTAGTACAGGTGCTCCAGGGAAGCCTGGTCCGATGGGAAATTCAGGCAAACCGGTAAGACACCATTTTACCTCTCCCCAAGCTCTAACCTGTTGTAATCAGTATGCGTTAACTTTTTTTCTACCTTCCTTCCTCATTACAGGGCCAACAGGGGCCTCCAGGAGAGGTGGGACCCCGAGGACCCAGGGGGCTTCCTGTGAGTATTCCTTCCTTGCTGTGCTGTCCCAAAGCACCTTCTCAGGACTTTGTTGGATGTTCTTCCATTCATTCATTCATTCATTCATTCATTCATCCATCCATGAATGCTGTCTGATGTTTGAGCCCATGCTAGTCCAAGACAAAGAGATGAAGTGCTATTTAGATGCACAGCATGCCTTTTCAGAAAATGGAAACAAAAATAAAATGCCCCAAAAACCATGGTGACCCTTTCTGCTCTCATCCCATGTTGAAGAAAATATTTTAGTGTGATTTTAAAAGACCCAACATTGAGATACAGTTCACATACTACATAATTCACCCATCTTTATTGATTTTTAGCATATTGATGGAATTGTGCAACCTTCACCCCAATCAAGTTTAGAATATTTCCATCACCTAAAAAAAGAAATCTTATACCCACCTCCCACCTGTAGTCATCCATCATTTCCTCTTAATTCGTTCGGTTTTAGACAACCACTAATCCACTTTATGTTTCTATAGATTTGCCAGTTCTGGAATTTTCATGTAAATGGAATCATACAATATGTTAGCTTTTTGTTTTTTAAAAATAATTAATTAATTAATTTTTTAAGAGATACGGTCTCTCTCACTCAATCACCCAGGTTGGGGCGCAGTGGCGCAATCATAGCTCACAACAACCTTGAACTCCTGGGCTCGTGAGGTCCTCCCGCCTCAGCCTCCCGAGTGACTGGGACTAAAGGGGTGCACCACCACACCTGGCTAATTTTTAGTTTTGTTTTGTAGAGATGGTGTCTTGCTATGTTGACCAGGCTGGTCTTGAACTCCTGGCTTCAAGCGATCCTTCTGCCTCAGCTTCCCAAAATGTTGGGATTACAGGCATGAGCTACCATGCCCGGCTATATATATATATTTTTTTTCCTAATGATTGGCTTCTGTCACTTAGCATAATGTTTCAAGGTTTATCTATGCTGTAGCATGTATCAGTGCTTCATTCCTTTTTATTCTTGAATAATATTTAATTGTGGGGATTAATTATGTGGATATATCACATTTTATTGATCCATGCATTGGGTGATAGACATTTGGATTATTTCCATTTTTT
Source organism: Macaca mulatta (assembly GCF_049350105.2). Taxonomy (NCBI): domain Eukaryota; kingdom Metazoa; phylum Chordata; class Mammalia; order Primates; family Cercopithecidae; genus Macaca; species Macaca mulatta. The sequence continues at coordinate 115,302,414 of NC_133409.1, forward strand.
TGGCCATTATCAAACGTGCTGCTATGAACATTTGTATACAGGTTTTTGTGTGGACTTATGTTTTAATTTTTCTTGAGTGCCTACCTAGGAGTGGAATTACTGGGTCATAGGGTAGCTGTGCTTTGGAGAAACCACCAGACTTCTCTTAGTGTGAGTTTGTAAACTTGTCTATTTTACAGCAGCCATAGCAATGACTATTTTCTCACTATATACAGTTTAACCCTAGAGAGAAATTGATTAGGAAATTAAATATTATACACTTAAATTTGACTTTAAAACATTCTCTCTGGCCTTCAGTTTCAGTTCTTATTTTCAAAGGCTGCTGAATAGCCAAAAGAACTCCAAGTGGGAGCACAGAAACATTTCCAAATATCATTATTACTTCTTTTGAAGCATTTCTTGGGCCTGTGGAATGAAGATTTTCATACTTGAGAAAAGTGAAGTATTCCAGGTGTCTTGTGGCATGAGAATGGAATTTCTTCGCTTCTCACAGATATTTGTCAGCCAACTTCCACCAGGTGGTTTCCTGAGATTTCTGCAGCCAAAGCAACGAGCTCATCATGCCCCCGCTCTCTTGCTCTGTACTTCTTTTATCCTTTTCTTTTGCTTGAAGCTTGTGAATTTCTTATTAAAATACTTTCCATAAATTAACTGTCGAAGCAATGACGTTATAGCCAGATCACATTTCTAAAACAATGAAGATGCTATATGACAAGCCCAGGAAGATTGAGCAGTGTGGGGCCATTAGAGCTTTGTGTGTTTACTATTACATCTCTTATTCATCTTATTTTATTTTATTTTAAACAGACTCTCACTCTGTTGCCCAGGCTGGAGTGCAGTGGTAAGATCATGGCTCACTGCAATCTCCACCTCCTGGGTTTAAGTGATCCTCCCACATTAGCCTCCAGAATAGCCGGAACTACAGGCGCACACCACCAAGCCCAGCTAATTGTTGTATTTTTTGTAGCGACAGGGTTTTGCCCTGTTGCCCAGGCTGGTTTCAATCTCCTGAGCTCAGGCGATTCCCCCTTTTTGGCCTCCCAAAGTGCTGGGATTGCAGGTGTGAGCCACCTCGCCCGGCTGTATTAGACACTTTAAAGAGCAGAAAGCTCCATATAATTAAAGGAACATTGACTGAGCACTTGTGGGCCAGGACCATGCGTGAATATAAAACATGACATGGAGTAGGGAGAGCTGCTTGGCATGGGCTGCATAAAGCAATGAAGAACCAGAGGCAGCACCTCAGGAGAGGATGGGGTAGGGGGTTGATTCTCCTATGTGAGGAGAGGCAAATCATAGGAGGTTATGCTGATGCAGGGTTTTGGATCTGATTTTTTAGATTTTGATTTTTGAATTTCTGTAAGAGTCCAAATTCTTGCCATTGCTCCTGTCCCTGAGGCTCAAAACCTCGGCATTTTCCTCCATCACATTTCCTATCACAAATAGGACCCGTTGGTTCTGTCCTCTTTTCAAGATCTCTTACATTTGACTCTTCATTTCCATTCCCACTACTACCACCCTGGCTCAGGTGATCACCCGCTGCTTGGATTACTGCAATTGTCTCACTGGCTGCAGTCTTTCCTTTCTCTACCAGTGTCTCCCAAAGGGTATTGCTGCAATTTGGGCTGGGCTAGTTCTTTGTTTTCCAGAACTCTTGCACAGGGCAGGGTGTCTCACATCCATGACCTCCACCCTGCATGAATATCAGTAGTGTCTCCACAGTCACTGGGACAAACAAAAATGCCAAACACAATTCCAAAGGCCCTGGGGAATGATAGTTCCCTGAGTCTACACACACCACCATATTGGTATTTCCAAAGTACAGTGTCCATACTGACTTCTGCCCATTTAAAAATCTTCAATGGATTTCCACGGACAGTAAGAGAAAGTCTAAAATCTTAAACTGTCTGTTAACTTCCCAGTTTTACTTCTCATTTCGGCTTTACTCAGATCTTGTGTTCAAGTCAGGTTGGACTGCATGCTAATTCTCAAATACTCTCCGTACCTCTTTCCTGTAGGCCAGACCCTGCATTTAAATGGCTCTTTTCTTCATTTCTCTGACTCAACATTCCATAAGCCATCTCAGATGTAATTGGAATGTTAATTGCATCATGAAAACATTTCCAATTATGCCCTGTCCCCCAGAGAGAAGTGATCTTTCCTTATTCTGAACTCTTGTCGCCTTTGTACCCCATGCCGTGGTAACTGCAGAAGATGCTAGTCATGTCCGTTTCACCGCTGTGTTTCCCACCTCGCTTTCCTCAGGGCCTGCCATAAGGTAGCGCTCAATCAATACTTCTTGAAACAAACTGAATTGGAGGCATAATAAATCCTGCCATGCTGTTTTTGTTGGTAATAACTGACTTCTCACCTGCTATAAAATTTTCTGAAAAATGTCATGATAGGTTATAAATATTATAGTTCTGGAGCAGAGTTTTAACACCACATCCACTTACTGAAAGACACGTTTGTTCTTTCACTTTACATCATTAAATTCAGTTTTGTAGATAAGTTCATACATTTTTAACAATGCCTCACATGTTTGATCAGTTTTTCCTGCAAATCTAAAACAAGCTAAGAAGAAGAAATGAGCTACTGAGGCATGCGGGTTGGAGATGAAGACATGAACACACATTTCTAATGTGTCCTAGAAGCATGTTTTTGAAATTAAGTGGTATTTCCTTTAATGTTTGCCAATATTACTGCAAAAATATAGTCCGTTCGTTTTGGTGCCTCCAGTGATTTCGTATGGGTGCCTGCCTTTATGACGTGGGCTATGCTTCTGTATTTCTCTATGGCACTCCCCTTGGTTTTCACCTGGTCTGGGTGGCTCCTGGTTTTGCACAGGCACATGACCTAAGCTTTTCATTTGGTCCTATCATGTGGTAGCTCTTGGTCCACTTCTGTCTTCCTGGCTTCTGAGAACTTGCCAGGGCTTTTGCTGAGTGGGTTGTGTTCATTCTGCTCTCATGGCTCTGACTGGGATGAGTTTCATGCTGCTCTACCTCAGTTTTCCGAAGATGATACGTTCCTTGTGTACAGAAGCCTGTCTACTTTCTCTTGTGGTCCTTTACCACCCCTCCAACACCAACAGAGATCCACAAATGTTGTATTGTGAATGATCTAAGCCACCCTCCCACTCCATCTAGGCACTGGCATGTTTCCTCTGTCAACAATTTGTGAAGCTGATGTGTGTGATGATTAGGGTTTGGCCAGATTTTTTTTCTGCCTCTGTATGAGGGCATATATCAACCTACACAAGAGAAATATGCAAACTATATGATGTAAAATTGAATAGATTTTAAAAATATCTTTGTGACAAATGTAAATGTTACCATTCTAGTAGGACTAATACGATCTTTCAATGTTAACATGAAAACGGGTTTATAAAAGCAGCAATCTATAGAAATCATAATTGATCTCCTGGGTTAATCAGCACTCTTTTGGCCAGAGAGAGGCACTTAATATATAGTACATGCTAAGTATAGTGATTTATAATTTCCAACTTGTGAATTGGAAAGGTACTGAAGATCGTGTTCATTTTTCAGTTAGCATTTTGGGTAGTTGGACAAAGACAACAGCCATTACAAGCTAGAGCATGATGGAATAAAATCCATTTATTGGGAAAATAATTTTGGCAATATAAGTATAATTAAATTAAATCTGATATTTTCTGTGATCTTTTAAAAGTCTAACAGTTCCATTTTAAAAGGAAAACCTCCAACTTGAATTATTTAGCTGTAAGTATTTTTGGAAATAATTTTTACAAAATAGCACCCAGTATTTGTTTATAAAGAAGTTGCCTGCTCGATGATCAGTGGTGTTGACAGAAACTGGAGACATGAGGACTAAATACTTATTTTTTTCCAAGCACAACTTGGGCTTTTAAAGAGACTTGGGGGATTTGAAAAGCAAAGAACACTTAATTTAACATTCGGTTAAAAATTTTTTTGACTGATTTCTTTAGTAATTACCTCAGATCAATATAACTAACACTTCGACTATGCTTACTATGAGACAGGCATAATTCTAAGTGATTTATGTCTTTTAACTTATTCAATCCTCAGAAAAGCCCTATGAGATAAGTACTATTTTTATTCCCACTTTATAGATGAGGAAACAGGCACGGAGAGGTTAAGTTGCTTGCCTGAAGTTACCAGATGCATGGCAAAATCAGCTTCAGACCAGGCCACTGAGCTTAGCGTTCATGTCTTCAGATCCACCCTTGCATGCCTTCGTAGCTCAAATCATAGCTCCACAGGATGTTTTTCGGTTGAAGTTTGCTTGCTGAATGCTGATGTTACAAGACATATTGAGCAATTATTTAAAATGTATGGAACTTTGGTGGTGGGCATTTAACAGAAGTCTGAGTAAAGCTGGTAAAGGCAAACAAATATAACATAAACGCATACAGATTCCTGGATCTTACCCCAGACCTGCAGACTTACAATCAGAGGGCAAGGGGCCAAATAAAGATAGGGAATGGGGAGATGGTGCTGGGGGAAGGATATCTAGTGCAATGTATTTCTAAAGAACTCAGGGGATTCCTTTCTCTACCAGTGTCTCCCAGAAGGGTATTGCTGCAATTTGGGCTGGGCTAGTTCTTTGTTTTCCAGAACTCTTGCACATGGCAGGGTGTCTCACATCTATGACCTCCATCCTGCATGAACATCAGTAGTCTCTCCACAGTTACTGGGACTGCACCATGGGAATGCATCACTGGGAATGCATCATGCATAGCTGAGAGTCAGTGATAGAAGGTCGGCATCTTTTTGAAAGCCCAGATTGGCTCCTTCTTCTTTGTTTTTGTTTGTTTGAGACAGAGTCACACTCTGTTGCCCAGGCTGGAGTGCAATGGCAATCTCAGGTCACTGCAATCTCCACCTCCTGGTTTCAAGAAATTCTCCCGCCTCAGCCTCCCGAGTAGCTGGGATTACAGGTGCCCACCATGATACCCGGCTAATTTTTGTAGAGACGGGGTTTGACCATGTTGGCCAGGCTGGTCTTGAACTCCTGACCTCAGGTGATCTGCCCACATCAGCCTCTTAAAGTGCTGGGATTGCAGGCATGAGCCCCTGCACCCAGCCCTGATTGGCTTCTTAAAAAGAGATGAGTTGGCAGATGTGTCTGAATTTGTTGGGGGATGTATGTGGCAGCACAGAGCATCCAAGATAAATGTACAGCCTTTGGTTATGGTTCATCGTTTTTTTTTTTTTTTTTGAGATGAAGTCTAACTTTGTCGCCTAGGCTGGAGTGCAGTGGCGTGATCTTGGCTCACTGCAACCTCCACCTACCAGGTTCAAGTGATTCTCCTGCCTCAGCCTCCTGAGTAGCTGGGATTACAGGCACCTGCCACCATGCCAAGCTAATTTTTGTGTGTTTAGTAGAGATGGGGTTTCACCATGTTGGTCAGGCTGGTCTCGAACTCCTGATCTCAAGTGATCCACCCGCCTCGGCCTCCCAAAGTGCTGGGATTACAGGTGTGAGCCACCGTGCCCAGCCAATTCATCATTTTTAATGGTAGGATTTTTCCTCTATTCCAGTTTCTTCTGATTCTTTTATTATAAATTGGAACTCTTGTTGTCATGGGGTTTATAAATATTAGCAACTGGGAAGAATGGCCTTTTCCTACCACCCTCTTTGCCCATATCTGAGAATACAGTTATCACCATGGCTGTTGAAGACTAAGAGTTTTAGCATTTATTTAGCACACTTGTGGTTACCAGTGCCATGGGTAACCCATTTACACCTGAGGTTGCAACTTTTTGAATTTTTACAATCAGAGCTTGGCGATGACCTTGAGCAGCAGGATATAAATAACTCCCACATGCGTAATTACTCCCTGAGGAATGTGTTTAGTCTGTGTTTTCAGAGATAACTGTTTATATCTTGATTATTTATGTTCATCTTAGCTTAGTAGATGAAACTCCAGAACTTAGAGAAAGAGTATGCATGTTCTTAGAAGACAAAGAAATCACATGAATGGGTATCAGAAAATCTTGCCCTAACACCTTGTTTGTAACTGTTTGGTCACTCTTGGGAAAATAAACATTATCGTTTTTCACAGTGAGGTGATTTCTGTAAAATCACCTGCATTTAGAATGGCCAAGGATGTATAAGATAGAAGTGAAATAAAAATGAGGAACCACATGCTGTCCATTTGTGCAGTAACAGGGGAGTAAATGCTCACAATTTTACTGATTCTTCCCTCCGTGCTACGTATGCTGGGCTCTTATGGGTACACAAGTTCAGCAGAGCAGGCTGTGTATGTGGGTCTCTGAGCTGTTCATTCATATATATTACCAAGGGTCTGCCACTGATTGGAAAGCACTTATAAGCTACAATAAGAACTTAGAAAAGACAGAGAAAATAAGAGTCCAGCAGAGAAAATCTTTGTTATTCACTGGAAAGATAATTAATCCTCCCCCAAATAAATCAAAGATTATACAGTCTCTTATTTTAATTTAGCCCTTTTGTTTGTGGAAGAGAAAAAAATGTACAATAATCATCTTTGTTTTGGATAAGATAGCATAACGGTTCATTTATTTAGAAATGAATACTTGAGAATGTGCCAAGAACTGAGCTTTCCCCTTCTGATATTAACTTTTCCCCACCAATTACTGTTAATTGTTCTGTGAATTAAAGTCACATGAGCCCAGTGATATTTATGATGTCAATCATGATGCACTTGAGAAATTATTTCAAAATGCCAACAGAGCAGATATGATGAAGAAAATCTATCTGGAACTTTGAAGTTGCAAAGATGGGGTAGAACCCAATTTTTATATTTATAGATGGATAGAGGAATCTATCACAGGGGCTAGTTCTCATCTAGACTCACATTCTCCCAGCATCCACCCTCATGGGGCACTGCCTCTGGCTTGCAAACTGGTCATGAGGTTAAGGACCAATGCATCATCCCAAAGTCATATACCAGACACAGGTTATTTATACAAAGTTGCTGAAAAATGTTTAAGAACATTTAGTTTAAATCACTTGTAAGTCATATGAAATGACTACCATGAAATTATTGCTAATACTAATTGCTAGATTGTTGTGAATTGGCAAATAGTTCTTAATCCTTTAGAGAAATTCAAAATTCAGAAGGTTTATGGATCTTGACACTTTGTTAAACTTAAATATGAATAAATAGCATGAGTCAGAAGAATCTTATCAGAAGCATTTATAAATAGTAAACATGAATATGGAGTTGTCATTTTACAGAAAAATTAACTTGAAGGACTCCTTTGAGTTTTGTATATACCTTCCAGGAAATGTGATTATTTATCCAATAATGTCAGTGTTCAGCTTAGTTGAACATGCGTTAGAAATAAAATGAGCTAGTCGGGCGCAGTGGCTCATGCCTGTAATCCCAGCACGTTGGGAGACTGAGGTGGGCGGATCACCTGAGATGAAGAATTCAAGACCAGCCTGGCCAACATGGCAAAACCCCATCTCTACTAAAAATACAAAAATTATTGGGGAGTGGTGGCATGTGCCTGTACTCCCAGCTACTCAGGAGGCTGAGGCAGGAGACTTGCTTGAACCTGGGAGATGGAGGTTGCAGTGAGCCAAGATTGCACCATTGTACTCCAGCCTGGGCAACAGAGCGAGACTCTGTCTCAAACAAATAAACAAACAAAAAAATTAAGAAATAAAATGAGCTTTTGTCAGATTGTCAGATTGCATAAAATTATATGAAGTTCTCAGGGAAAAAAGTTGAAAAGTTCATGTGTTTCTTTTTCTCAATAGATCAAAAAAGTTTAGTGTTTCAAATAAAAATTTGAAAGCTTAGAGTTTCAAATGAAAAATTGAAGTGGGTTCACAAAATAAAATTACTTTTGGTGTATCTTCGTTATAAATTCTACTTTCGGAAGTCTGTTTAATCTTTTAAGATATGTTTAGAACAAAAATGAGTAGAAGAAAAAAAGTTTTACTCAGAAACTTTACAAATTTTTACCATCTGTGTCTTTTTGAAGCTGCAGTAGTAATTTAAAGGCAAACATATCTATTCTGTGTTTCTTTTTTCACTCTGTTGAGGTTTAAGATCATTTGCCAGATGTTGCTTTGAAATGTTCTGTAGACCTGAAAATGTATTCTGTGTTCTAGGCACTGTGCAGAATTCCAAATTAATATATAGCAATCCCTCAAGAACACATAATCGAAGTGAGGGCTTAAAACATGGGCACAAATAACCATAATACAAGTTAGGATGTGCTTTAGATGTTGAAAGCGACTAATTGCCATTTCATATACATGTATCAGCTGTCGTTTCTAAACATCTGTAATCACAGTAAAGAGCATTCGAATCATTCAATGCAAGATGAACACAGGATGCTGTAGGCACTATGTATGATGGCCTGTGCCTTCAGCTGAAGGGAAAAAACCTAGGTAGGATGTTATTTTATTTACATAGTAACTAAGCATTTGAATTTTGGCAAAACATCCAGTTGACAATGTTTGTGTTTTTACAGGGCAGTAGAGGAGAATTAGGACCAGTGGGATCCCCAGGCCTACCAGGTAAACTGGTAAGTAAAAAAGTTTCCTTTATTTGCCTTCTACGAAACACAATACATTTTTAAAAATAAGCAAAAGGAGAAAACAATTTACAATTGAATTACCTGTACTTGCTTTCTCTTGTTATGTGAATATGTGGACAATGTAAAGCGGAAATTTCAAATTACAGGTAGGATACCCTCAGAGGGTGTTTTAATCCGTGTGGTTTGTAGCATCCATTTTTAAACCTGGAGAGATGTGAAGTGCTACATTTGGCCTCTCGTTGTCCTTGGAATGGCAGAAAACAGAGTGAATGGTGCCTTTTACTTCTTGTGCAGTGCTTGTTTACACAGCGAGAGGAGCAGCTGCGCCATTGCAGGCAGTGGGGGTGGCGGGGGCTTGACTGAAAGAGCCCACTGTTGCCAAGGAGTGCAAGGGGAACTGAGGACCTCAGGGTGGAGTGAAGGCTGGGAGAGCATTGGCCCCTCCCTCTTCTCCTGAGAATATGAAAGAGAGGCAAACCCAAGAAGCAGAGTTCAACCCACTGCAGCACGTTTATTTTAGACACAAGTCAACACACCCAAGGTTGTTTCTGCCTTCCGTGCTTTCAGTGTTGCAGTGACAGTAACACCGGGGACTTTGTGTTTGTTTTCCAGGGTTCTCTGGGTAGCCCCGGCCTCCCTGGCTTGCCTGGGCCCCCTGGACTTCCTGGAATGAAAGGTGACAGGGTAAGAGCTCCAGCACTCCAGAAAGTTCTTTATTTGGAAGAGTGATTTCTACCATGTTGAGAAACAAAGCTTGCTTTTGGCCCCGTGGAGAATTTTCTAGAATTTATCATAAAGAGCTATCAAGAAAGGTATTTTAAATTACTCAGAGTTGAGATTAAGAAGCAAAGTCTATTAATATAATTTAACAGAAGGAAAGAAAACCTGAGAAAAGTAAAAATTTCCGTTGTACACACTTTCTATTTAGCCCTCAATTTACATTTACACTAGTCAAATTTTATGAGGATGTGATCAGAGAATGCCCCAAGTTCCAGAGACTCTTGGAAAATTGTGACCTAAGGTGGAAACTTATGTTTTGGTCCTGATTCTTGTTGGGTGGTGGGGAGTGGGAACGTCCTCTCCCATCACATTATCCGTACTTGTGCTTATCCGCCCACCCAATAAGGTTCACTTGAAATTATATAAACAGTTGAAAATACTGAAAAAGTATTATATTTTATTTATTACAGGGTGTAGTCGGTGAACCGGGTCCAAAGGGTGAACAGGTCAGTCCTATTATTTAATTGGTATAAAATGCAATGTTTGATATGCACCATTTCACAAGCAAGGGGGAATGGCTGGTTTATGGATGTTAATAAAACCATGGAGGCTAACAGTTTTTCTCAATGTGTTCATAGTGAGTGAAACCTGGTGTTGAGTTTGGTCCGCGGCAATTGTTTACTATTTTAACAAGCTGGAGCTAATTATGGCTCTGCCTCCAGGACTGCACACTGTCTTTCCTTTGAGGAGGGTGGCTCTGTCTCTGGCTCACGGAACTGGTTTATTCATGTCTGATGGAGCCTTCCACAGCCACATTAGAATGTTTTAGGTTTTTCTTGATCAAGACCTCAGCAAATAAACTGTTTGTATGAATTAGACTCAGTCCTTTCTCTGGGTTCTTCTTCTACTGTGAAAGCCCTATTTCAAGGGCTAATGATAAAATTGTTGAATATGGTCATTTATCCTTCATTCTAGCTGAAACTCAGCCTCACCTTCTGGCTTTCCCCAGGCTATTTTCTGATTGGGACTAGCCACTGACAGCTAGATTGGAAAGCCGCTGAGAGCATTTTGTATTTCTGCATGATTCTGGGAACACTGTGGGCACTTATGAATGCTTATCAATGTTGACTGGTTAAAATTGGGCAATGGGACTAAGAATTTTAAAATGTAACCTTTTATCTTAATTTTTAGGGTGCCTCTGGTGAAGAAGGTGAAACAGGAGAAAGAGGGGAACTTGTAAGATTTTTTTTTTCTGGTTAATGATGAAGCCTTACTAATTTTGAACTGTGTTAGAAGTGTGTGTGTATATATATAAATTCTTATTTTCTGGACACTGTTACCCTCACTGCCTTCTTTAAAGGTTATGATGTTTCTCCTATCAGTTAACAAAAGTCTCCCAAGACTGAAGCCAAGATCAAGTAAAGCAGAGAGGAAACACTGCCAAATTGATAGATCTGGCTTTAAACTTTTGGAGAATAAAAGTGTTCCCTTACAGATGGTGAATCCTCTGTGGCTTTATGTCTAGACATTCAAGGTGATTCTTACATGACTATAGAAAGTCTATGAATAATAGTGCTCTATCATGAAAACAATATTCAAGTTTTATTATGGTTAGAAAACTGTGACTCACAAATCTGACCAAGGGTAATCTCTGTAGTCTAAAACCCTCCGAAGAAGTGACCTCCATCTCCAGAGGAGGCTGCTGCCTAATCTCCAGGAAAGGAATACAAATGAGAACAAGTTCTCTCCACTGCTGGAGCTGCTTGGTTTGCAGGCTCATCATTATGGTTTTGACACAGACTAATGTGACTTAATGTGGAAGCTTATGTTTTGGTCTTTTGGGGTAGTGTAATAGATTTTACAGAAAACAGTTTCAGAGAGCTTGTAGGGCAGGAAAAAAATTCTAGTAATGTTGTTTTATTCTTATTTTCAGGATTTAGAGCTAATATAAATGTAACATCTAAATTAGTCAAAGCTTCCCAACTATTAAGTAAATTCATAAGAGGATTATTCCGGTTTCATCTTCTGCTAAAATTGTTCATTTTATAGGGTCACGTGATGTTTTAAATCATTGTTTTGTAGTGGAGGTAAGCTGATATGCCAACACGAGCTGAATTTATCTCTAGCATTAGTGGTAGGAAATTTTCAAGGTTTTTTTTTTTTAAAGCATAAAATCATGCATATTTGGTTTAGTAGACTTTTGGGGATGACTTTTAAATATTGTTTGAATTACAAAAATGAAGTCGTCAGGTCCAAATGTCTGTTGTGTTTTATAAGAGAATGCTATTTTAATATCTTTTGCCTTCCATATTTTTAATTCTCGACACCTAGCATTTGAGATCTGGATGAAACCCTGGAAAGCTCTGATTCAACCCTTTTATTTAACAGATAAATTAGCCAAAGGCTGGGAGGTTACATAGCTTACATAGCTTACAGAGGGTTACAGAGTTAAGCAGTAGAGCTGAGATTAGAATCCAAAATTGGAGTCTAATTTTTTTTTGCAGTGCCAGAGTTAATCTGTTCATGGTTTTCTATATTTTAGTAGCACAGTAACTTTTAAAGTTTTTTCAGGAAATTATCAAATGCAAACACGTTGTTCTAACATAAATTTCTTTTATTGATTTAGGGAGATATAGGATTACCTGGCCCAAAGGGATCTGTGAGTATGGTGAACAGTAATGGTATAAAAAATTAAAACTATTAATAAAGCTGTAGAATATATAATGCTCAGCTTTATGAAATCATTACATAACATTCAATTCTTTTTTTTTTTTTTTTTGAGACGGAGTCTCGCTCTGTCGCCCAGGCTGGAGTGCGATGGTGTGATCTAGGCTCACTGCAACCTCCACCTCCCAGGTTCAAGCGATTCTCCTGCCTTAGCCTCCCAAGTAGCTGGGATTACAGGCATGCACCACTATGCCTGGCTAATTTTTGTATTTTTAGTAGAGATGGGGTTTCACCATGTTGGTCAGACTGGTCTTGAATTCCTTACCTCAGGTGATCCGCCCACCTCAACCTCCCAAAGTGCTGGGATTACAGGTGTGAGCCACCACATCCAGCCAACATTCAACTCTTAAAGGACTTACTTTCATGGAAATAAATGCCTAAATTTGTCCCTTATGTAATGGATTAATCCAATAGAAAAATACCTCATAACTGTGTAAATGGATTTACCTTTTGAACTAACTACTCGAAAGGAAGTGTTTTTTTTTTTCCCCCCATATTGTAAATGACTCAATAAGTGTTACATGGTAATACTCTAATGTCCTCTCCAAATGGGTCATTTTTAAAGAACTGACTTGTGCTTTTGGTGTCAACAGTATAACTAAATTTCATTGGCAGTTATACCATTGAAAAATATTTCAGTAATTGTCTTAATCTCTGATGTGTTCTAGATGGGGAAGTAAGATAGAGGAATAATGCATAAGAAAATATAACAGAGAATTATTAGAAGTAGAAAATGATCTTGTTCATTTTTGTCATTTTATAGAAACTAAACTGGTGTCCTTAGAGATTAGATGTATTCAGAATTATAGAATCACTTAGTAGGAAACCTGAGATGACTTACTAATTGGAAATGAATTCACATCTAAAACCATTAGGAATTTAAGAAAGTATGAGGAGAAAAGATGAAGCTCAGATCTCAATCTCAAATGCCACTACCGCCAGCTTCCATCAGTTTCCAAGTCCTTCCTGTTTCTGGAATCTCCTCAACCCTTCTCTGTCCCTGTCCAACATATTATCCTCATGGCAGCCAATGTCATCTAGATTTTGAAAAAAGATAAAACCTCATCTCCTACATACCTAGAACTTCATCCATTTACAGTTCTTTTTACATGCTGTTTAACACCTTGTTCTGGTCTCCTCTTCCTCTTAGCTACCTCCTACTTAAGCACTTAGATCTATCCTCAGCTTCACTTTCTCCAGGAGGACCCAATCAGACTTGGCCACAATGCCTAGCCTTGGGCTGTTTGCAAACGACAGAGATGAATATTGTTACTTTGTATTAACTTACCTGCCTCTAAAAACCATGTCTCAAGTTTCAAGTAACATTTTTATGCCTAAGAATTTTTAATAGAAATGGTCGAAGGTTGAGAAAAATTTAGAGTAAACCTTGATTGAGTTTAGTAATAGAAATCCTACTTCACTATCTAGAAATGGTAATGTTCAATAGAAAGAATTCAAGCTGTAACAAAAGAAAAGTTAATGAACCGTGCAGTGACAAGAATAAATTAATTGCATTCAAATTTGCATATAATATTAGGAATTAGCCCTTGATTCATCTCCTTCCCCACCTGTGTCTTACCTGACACTGCCCAGGTAATATGAGTGAAATTGAAGTCTACTGTCCCAGAATCCGGGGAAATTGTTACTAACACAAAGACTTTCACTTTCTTCATTGATTTCAGCATAAACAAAGTTGTGAAGTAGGCGATGTCTGTAACCTGATTTCTGGTTCAGTATACCACTCCTCAGTTGAGGAATTCTTTCCCAAAGACCCAGGGTCCTGGCCATATTGGCCCTTAATCTCTTCATTAGGAAGTTCCCATCTCTTATTGTAGCAGTATTTCAGTCACTACCAGCAGGATTATACACTCCATTGTGGTCTCCTTTGTTTTCTGTCAGTTCTTCAGTATATTTCTGAGTTCATTTTGTCGTCTCTTCCGGGTTCTTTTAGAAGTTGTTGGCCACGCACGGTGGCTGATGCCTGTAATCCCAGCACTTTGGGAGGCCGAGATGGGTGGATCATCCAAGGTCAGGAGTTTGAGACCAGCCTGGCCAACACGGAGAAACCTCATCTCTACTAAAAATACAAAAAATTAGCCAGGTGTGGTGGCACACACCTGTAATCCTAGCTACTCGGGAGGCTGAGGCAGGAGAATTGCTTGAACCTGGGAGGTGGAGGTTGCAGTGAGCCAAGATCGCGCTATTGCACTCCAGCCTGGGCAACAAGAGCAAAACTCCATCTCAAAAAAAAAAAAAAAAAAAAAAAAAAAAAAAAAAAAAAAGAAGTTGTTACAGTTTTGCACCCTAGGCACCTGACAATGTTGCAGCCTTCTATATAGGATACCTTTTCCTTGTCCTGCTGACAGTCTTTCAGGAAGTCTTTTAAACCATAATTTCTTCATAGAAACTATTTTGGCAAGTTGACTTAGATGAATATCAATTTCTTTTGCATAAAGAGAAATTGGAAAAGCACATTTGCTGAGCTTTATTTGGATGTGTCTAGTAAAAGCATTGCTTCATCACCTTCTTCAGTTTAAAGTATTTGTTTGAAAGAGCCAGGTTTTCTAGATAAACGATGCATATGAAAAAGAAGCAGGATTAAATTGCTTTACAAACATTCATATCTTGAACACTAGCATTCCCTTGCTACCTTGTGTTCTTTTATCTTCTCATTCTTATTCTGAACAGCTGCAGTACATTAGAGCTATTCTGCCACAAATTCTACCAAAAGAATTTAACAAATTTTTAGTTTAACAAAAAGTGAATTAATTTGGTCTCTTTTAAAACATTTATCTTAGATGATTCTTTTGAATGCTTTTAGTGGTCTGCTTTCAGCTGAAAAAAAAATCTAACTTGTGTTTGCTTTTATGCTAAGGAAACACATGGTTTACTTTTAACTTCTTTAATATTTAGATTTTTTTAACTTCCTTGATACTTAGATAAGTTGTAACTTTCTTTGGTCAAGATTTTTTTTTTTTTTTTTTTTTTTTGAGACGGAGTTTTGCTCTGTCACCCAGGCTGGAGTGCAGTGGCATGATCTGGGCTCACTGCAAACTCCGCCTCCCAGGTTCACATCATTCTCCTGCCTCAGCCTCCCAAGTAGCTGGGACTACAGGCACCCACCACTACGCCCTGCTAATTTTTTGTATTTTTAGTAGAGACGGGGTTTCACCATGTTAGCCAGGATGGTCTGGATCTCCTGACCTCATGATCTGCCCACCTCGGCCTCCCAAAGTTCTGGGATTACAGGCATGAGCCACCGCGCCCGGCCTGGTCAAGTATTTTAAATGCAGCATTTTAAATGCGGTATTTTAAATGCATTGATTTAGTTTAGTAATTCCTGGATATACATGGCATCTTCACATTCTCTAAAAAAAAAAGTTATAAGGGCTAAATAACTTATGTTCTTGGAAATATCTTTATTTTATGCTTGCTGCATTATTGATATGCAAAGTAACGTATTTTGTAGGAATGCAGGGGCTTTTGTATAGCCAGGAAATGTTAACAAGCTTATTGAAAACTAAGTTACTCTTAGAGAGTGACTTAAAGTATGAAGTGACTTAAAGTATGTAGTTTTTTTAAAAAAGTAGTATTCCAATAAACATTTTGCAAGAATAATTATCCCCAAAAGAAAGATGATGATGATGATGATGATGATTATTATTATTATTTTGAGACAGAGTCTCACTAGGTCACCCGGGCTGGAGTGCAGTGGCGCAATCTCTGCTCCCTGCAACCTCCATCTCCTGGGTTGAAGCGATTCTCCTGCCTCAGCTTCCCAAGTAGGTGGGACAACAGTTGTGCACCACCATGCCCGGCTAATTTTTGTATTTTTAGTAGAGATGGGGTTTCACCATATTGGCTTGCCTGGTTTCAAACTCCTGACCTTGTGATCCGCCCGCATCGGCCTCCCACAAGTGCTGGGATTATCAGTGTAAGCCACCGCACCCAGCCAAAAGAAAGATATTTTGAAAGTTAACTTGAACTAGATTTCTTTTTTTTTTTTTTTTTCCTTTTTTTTTTTTTTATTATTATACTTTGAGTTCTAGGGTACATGTGCATAACGTGGAGGTTTGTTACATATGTATACTTGTGCCATGTTGGTGTGCTGCAACCATCAACTCGTCAGCACCCATCAACTCGTCATTTACATCAGGTATACTAGGATGTGTAAGTTGTGTGGCATTATGTGTCTTCACCTTGCGGTGAAGGTTTTGTAACCTCTGAAAGAACACCTGTTAGGATGCAGAATGCAGGAAGCCCCAAATTTCATGTAAGTGTTTGTATGAGTATGAAGCAGGCACATTCTTTATGCTTAGCCCTGGTTTGATAGTGTGCAATTGTGTTCCAGGCAGGTAATCCTGGGGAGCCTGGCTTGAGAGGGCCTGAGGGAAGTCGGGGGCTTCCTGGAGTGGAAGGACCAAGAGGACCACCTGGACCCCGGGGCGTGCAGGGAGAACAGGGTGCCACCGGCCTGCCTGGTGTCCAGGGCCCTCCGGTGAGTGGTGGGCAGCTTCTGTGGTTTCCCTTTGGAGGCTCCATCCCACTGCAGCAGGGCTGTTCTAGGCATCAGCTTCTCAGCAAGTTCTCTTGTAAATCCAGCCACCTGGCTCCTTGCAGAGTCTGTCAGTTTACAACTTAACAATGTTCTCTTTATGATTTTGTGCATAATCTGCCTTTTTTTCTTTTCTGTCGCAGGGTAGAGCACCGACAGATCAGCACATTAAGCAGGTTTGCATGAGAGTCATACAAGGTAAATAAATCACAATGGTTTGACTTTTTCCACCATCAACTCTTGTTTCTTAAGATTTTATTCTTGCAGATATGCAAGGGTAAACAAGAGTGACTTTTGGTATGCCTTAAAGACAGGATATTTAGGGTAATATTAATGCCAATTCTGTTTTATCCAACTATTGGCATCCACAATAGTATATAGTCCATAGCCTCAATGTAAAATATTACCCTTCTGGTTATCCTGCCCCCCCCTTTTTTTTTTTTGCCATGGGGGTTAATTTATAACAAAGTGCGCGCACACACACACACACACACACACACTTTTTTCCTTTGGAACACAAATTCTTAGTTGTCTCTCCCCTCCTTAAGACCCTACCACTTAGTGTGTACCTAGCATTGACCTAGGCTTTTTCTACGTTTTGTGAGAAGTACATGACTGACTCCATGCCCATAAGAAGCGTAAGGACATTATCTCCATCCATGTACACATATGTAAAAAAAAAATCAATAACCAGCATTTACCAAAATTATGACACATTTTCATACTTGTTAACCCTTGTCAAAATGTATCTGTAACTATGGCAATTGTTATTTGTTTCAGAATTGGTCTAGTTACAAAAACACACAGAAAATGAAGATGTACAAAAGCACCCTATCGCTGAGGAGTTCTGTCACATTGAAGCCTACAGTTAGTGATAGTATTCTGGTGTAGCTAACTTTGTCATGAAGAGATACTCTTTTGTATGCTCACTAGACAGTCTAGTTTGTCTAGGAGACTTGAGAAGTTTTCCAGAACCAAATGGGAACGAAATATTCACTTCTATATTTGAAAAGCAATATAGGTCTCTTCATTGCAGACATTTTGTCCCGAACGTCTATTTTAATTTTAAACATTACATATCTAAAAAATTATGATTCGATGCAAACTCTTCTTATACAAGCAAATTTAGAATACTCACATTTAAACAATTTAAAAATGTTGGGTAGAAATTTGTTTCCATTTCATTTTCTCCTTTACCCTCTAAGTTTAAAAAACATTACATGAGAATATTTCCCTTAGAATGTTTTCATGGGGAGATTTTCTTGTAGGCCATGGCTTTCGTGGGTGATTCAGAATCTATTTAATGGTTCCTGGAAAAGCCCACACAGTTATTAATTTTTAAGACTAACTCTGACCATTCCCAAGAAACAAGTTATTTTTAATGTTTGCTGTCTATTTCAAGCATGGAAAAAACTTCTGAGAAGGAGGATTTATAAGAGGCTGTGACTCCTGGGGATATTTCAGTTTATATAATATCTTCAAACTAAGAACATGAGGCGAGGTCTCAAATGGTGTCTGAATATTAGTTCTAGACGATGTCTTTGGCTTTTAAAAACTGTCTGGATATCTGCTTCCACCTATGTTAAGAAACTCATTTGTCTTCCCATCCTGGGTTTTCAGATACCCAGCTGGTATTCAGACGACATCCTTCCAGAACACCATTCACCCCAAAGCCTTAGTTGAAGATTTTTGTAAATCCCGGTCCCTGCTACCTCCATTCCTGCGCCCTGACTCTGTCTCAGAACAACAGGACCAAATATATCCAGGGAGAGCTGCATCAAACAGCACCAGCAAAGCTTCCTGGCAGAAAGCCCACAGAGAAATTATCCAACTTTATTCATGTCTTACCACCAGTTTTGAAGATCTGGTGACACATTTAGAAAAAAGTCATCTGGAATACTTCTCTTTTCATTAGAATAACTTTTATGTTTCTGACACTTCTGGGTTGTTTTGTTTATTCTCTTTCAGAGCATTTTGCTGAGATGGCTGCTAGTCTTAAGCGTCCAGACTCGGGTGCCTCTGGGCTCCCTGGAATGCCTGGTCCTCCTGGTCCCCCTGGCCCTCCTGGAGAGAATGGGTTCCCAGGCCAGATGGGAATGCGTGGCCTTCCGGGCATTAAAGGGCCCCCTGGTGCCCTTGGTTTGAGGGGACCTAAAGGTAAGTCATCTTGCCCACGTGGAACCAAAGAATACAACCTTTTTCAGATGTATAATCTGTATCAAGCTCAAGGAATTTATGTTTTACCAATTTCTGAATATCCAGTGAGATAAGATGTATTATTCTCTTTTACAACAGTGATGGTGAAGATTCAAAAACTGTTATATAATATTCTCTTGTCCCTGCTATACCACAACAGTAGACCAAATACTAGAATTAAAGTCCTGTGTCTTTTAGTACTGATCTTTTTCGATTACACTCTACCTCAATCATGGTTCAAAACAAAGATTATGGGATCTGGTAAATGATCATTCAGCTTTTTTTTTTTTTTTTTTTTTTTTTTTTTTTTTTAAGACCTTGAAGTCATTGTCGAGCTCCTCTAACATGGCAACCATGCTTAGGATGTTTGTAGTTGTTATTTAAACTAACAAAATGTGTTAATAGGACATAAGAAAAACATGAATTGGAGCTTCCTCCTATTTTAAAATATCACATTGGATATTTAGTTTTGATGGGATTTTTTTCAGCTCTGAAATACAATCTAATGTAATTTCTTCTTTAGTACGTAAGATAGTTTGTTCCTTCCATTTTTATTCAAAGCAAGTTAAGCCCTTGCATCCAGTATTTTGCAGAAGAACGGGGCTATGAGTGTGTTAGGTACTCAGCAGGACTGGTGGAAGAACTGGCTGCCTCATTTGGAGTCTGGTAGTTGAGGGGAGTAAGTACATCAGCTTGGAGTGTATATGCCCTAGATACTTTACAGAGAGGACTAAATAAAGTGAGTAGTTTCTATGTCATGATGAGTGACTGACATCTTTCTGGGGAACTTCAGAAAGACATGGCATCAGAAACAAGAGAGGGATTTTTGTTTTCTTTTTTAAGTACTGCGGTGCTCCAATTAGGGATAAATATTATGGTATGAATGGTCAGAGGGCAAGCAAGCCGCCTTTTTGGATCTATAAATGAATTGCTGATGCAGTTGGCTAACTAGACCTTCAGCTGGAACAATTTATTTAATTACTTTTTTTTTGGTGTGTTCAGAGCTTCATGTTAAAAAAAATGGGGTCTAACTGAGACCTCTTATAAGGCTGGCATGATTTCAAAGCTTTGGGAGGCTAGACAAAATCAAATAGAGTGCAGACTGAGGGTAGAGTTTTTCTTAAAGAGAACTGAGCACTTTCTTTGAAAGAGTCACGTACCTATTCATGTTTGTCCTGCTTTACTAGTTCAGGAGCTCATGCCTTAGGTGCTCTCTCTATGGTTAGTCTCAATTCACTCTGTAAATAATTTCTAAGAAACTCTACAGCCTTAGGTAGATTGTTGACTTCGTTGGATCTGTTGTGCTGAAGTGGCTGGATCATGATGACTCAGACTTTCCTGAGTTCACTTTAGGGTAGTGGTTCTGAAAGAGCTGTCCCCGGAGCAGCGGTGTCACCAGGGACCTTGTTAGGAAAGCAGATTCTCTGGTCCATGCTGGGTCCACTGAATCAGAAACTCTGGGCTTGAGGTCTAGCTGTCTAGTTTAACAGGCCCTCCTGGGGGTTCTGCGGCACCTGGTGTGGAGCAATTGCCCATTTTCCTACTGAAAGGGAATGCGTTATGGGGCCTACAGACATCACAGCCCTATTTTCTTTGGTTAACAGGAAGTCTCCTTGGGGCAGAGCTTAACTGTGTTTGAGCCAGTCACAGAACTCTTCTTTAAAAAATGAAAATGCCAATGTCACTTGCTAAGCTAAGACAGTCTAAAGCTGCCTTTGTCAGCCTTGCCTGCACACTGGAATTGCCTGAGGAGCTTAAAACCACTGATGTCTGGATCCCATTCCCAGAGATGCTGATTTTATTGGCCTGGGCATTGGGATTTGAAAATATTCTCCAGGTGATTTGACTGTGCAGCCAGGGTTGAGAACCACTGGAAACAATGGTGAATTGTTTGGGGAAGATTTAGCAACAGTGACTTGTGGCTAGGTTGGCTTGGGTTGGCTCTAGCAGATGAACCTCAGTTTGAAAGAAAGAAAAATAAATTTCTATATTTGGAACCTGGAAAATGTCTGTAGCACTAAGTTCATTCGTCAAGCATAGCTTGATCATATGAGGTATTTCCCCTTAATTTTTCTTCAGTATTCATGACATAATCTATAACATGAAGTGATATAATTCTTTTCTCTTTTCCAAAGGATTTTTTTTCTCCATCCCTTTCTCGTTATCAGATTCCTTTAAAGCAGTGTCTTCTCTCAGTTTAACTTCGGAGAATTTGGGGTGGAGGTAGGGAGGGGTAATTAAATTTTTAAAATCAATTAACACTGTCATACTTTTGGAAATGTATGATTTTAGGCAGCTGGATTAGATTCTTCTTGTCCCACCACATACATTAACAGTAGTATTTATTAGAAAACATATAGCTTTGTAATATCCAAAGGGTAACAGCTGAAATTTCCCTGAGAATAAACATTCCACCATTTTGAAACTTAAATTTTCAGTCAGTTAGAGGAGAGATGTATTTCAGTATTGCTTGTTGGCTTTTTTCCCCATCCCTGGTAAAGAAGGGATGGTATGAATCTTGCTCTACCATCTAGCCACTTTGAGAGCCTTTTTCCAGAGAAACTGCTACATAAATAACAAACAAGTTTTATTATGAATGCTTGAACAGTTCAGCCTATGTCTTAGTCACTGTTTTTCTCCTAGAAAATACTCTGAAGAACACAGTAGAACATTTTCAATAAGAGCTAGTAGAAATATGCCTCAAATCATAGTCAAAGCTTAGGTTATGTCTATAATTTTTCTGTTTTTCACTGACATGCTTTATACAATACTATACAAAAATGTTAGGGCCCAGGCTCAAAACCTGAGAGATATCTAACTGGCCTTATGTTCACTTTGCTTGGTATTACATTGGTCTTTTGTGTCATAAATATTAGTTTAAAATATTCACAGTGTTGATTAATTTTAAGTCCCTTTGAGTAAGGCTGTATATTTTTAGATATTTTAGTGTGAATCAAACAGACACTGCAATATGTAAATGAAAGTCTGAGAAAACACACGTGTCATGATTATGACTAACACCTTTCTCAGTGATAATCTGTTTACATGGAGATAGAGCATCAATGATAGCTCGTGAATAAATGAAATAAATAGCAACTATAGAGCAATGAGAATTTCCACTCATTTATAATGAGCTGTTTTTCTGCTCAAGCTGTGTATTTTTCTCTGTACATTATCTAAAGCTTATTTTACAAGCTCTTTATGCATATTTTTTGACTGAGGAGGATAACACAGCTGGACCTTTAGTTCGCTGAGCTGGTTTTTGTACATCTCAAAAGAAGACATGACTAGGGTTTGAAGTAGTAGATTAACCTTGTCGATGGAACCAACCTGTATGCCGGGTTTGCTGTGGCGTGGCAGTTTGCCAAATGGGCTCTGTTTTGGAGCTCATCTTAAAACTTGTTTTTCTCTGACTGATAACCAAAGACATAATCACAAGAAAGACACTGGTCTTATTCCTTGAAGCAACATTAAAAGTTGGTGTGGCTTCATGCTAAAATGTACAAACAAGTTTAGCTTTTACTATCAGTGTAAAAGCCACACTTTAATTTATAATGTTCATCTCATGTCTTCAGAAAATGTGGCACATTTAGAGAGTCTGTTCTCATTTCCAGCCTCCAGAATTATAGTGATACGACACTCGAATTACCAAGTTAACAAGAATGCTTATGCCATTAGTTTATAAGATGTTAATTGTCATATCTTCCTAATATTCCATATTGATGATGAGTGTTAAAAAAACTAGCTTATATAAATATGAGTTCAACCTGAGTTCAATCCTTCATAGTATTTATATAAATTTAAATTGTTTTGAAATGTGGTGAAATGTAGTTGATCATAAAAACATTCACGTAAAGACATTCACAGCTAAAATCAAAGTATGGTGACTAAATATTCACTTCAGAATTAGAGATCTTTGACTATCTGAGTGCAGACGGTTATACAGATATTTTTTCTATTTTTGTTGTGTACATGACTTTGTTTTTAAAATTAGAACAAATTTGACTTAATATTGAGTGAGGCTAAGTTGATACAAATGTTTGGGAAAAAATGGTCTGGATAGAATTTATTGCAAGGTGCCATTGCATTTTCTAACAGCATAATAGAATAATGATATACTACTGTACTACCGGAATAATGGGATAATGCCTTCAGCAAAGAGCAGCAGACGCCATTTAGGACCAGTTAACTAAGGCAACAATGCATTTTGTTAATGAGCCAAGTTGCTGGGTTTGGTATCTTTAGGGGCTGGGATAATTAATGTGACTTTGTTCCGTCCCCGCTAAATCCCCAATTTCAATCAACTGTCTTGTAAATGTCTTGCAAATTCACATGGTTCATTGCAATCCAAAGTATGTTCCCTATAAACAATGAGTCAGTAGTGAAATGTAGACACTGTGACAACACACTTTATGTTTTTAAGATTGATTAATTTATATTTCATAATACTAAATTTATACAGTTCCAAAAATTAACAACGTGTAAAAAAAATATTTAGTGAAGTTTCTCTCGCATCCCTGCCTCCTATCTGCCTAATTTCCTTTCTCCTTCCCACTAGGTAATCAATACTATTCTTTTCTTACATATCCTTATAAGCAATTCTATATAAGGATACATGAATATGTATTTTTTCTACATCCTTTTAAAAATGAATCATATTGTTCTTTAGCAAGTGTTCTGGAACTTGCCTTTTTCACTGAACAGTATGACATGGAGACCATTCCAAAGAGCTTCCTGGCTATTTCTTCACTGCTGCATAGTGTTCTGTTGTGTGGAAGTTCTGTAATGTATTTAACCTTTTCATGGACAGAGATCGTTTCGAACCTTCTGCTGTTATAGCAGGGCCACAGTGAACCCCATTGTAGGTATTTCATTTTTGTATAAAATAGCAGCATATACTCCGTCTGTATGTCTATGATAAATTCCTAGAAGTAGAACTGCTGGGTAAAAAATTTTGATAGCTATTGTCAAATTACCCTCCAATGGGATTGTCCAAATTTATACTCTTATCAGCAATTCATGACAGTGCATTTTCCACAGACTTGCTAGTATATGTTTAATTGAACTTTGGAATTTTTGCCGATCTTATAGGTTAAAATAGCATCCTTTTCTTTTTTTTTTTTTTTAACAATTTGCATTTATTTTGTTATGAGAGTGAAGTCAGGGAATTTTTCATATTTTTAAGAGCCATTTTTACTTCCTTTTAGTGACATGCCTGCTCATGTATTTTGGTTATTTATTTATTTTTTTTGCTGTTATGTTGTTGGCCTTTTTGTATTGATTTTAGGAACTTTACATATTTTGCATCTTAATAAAAAGGCCAATCTGAGGTCATAATTCTCCCTTGTTATCTTTTGATTCTTAACTTACACTTAAATACTTGATCCATTTGTATTTTATCCTGGAATAGGGTGTGAGGTATAGATCTAACTTTTCTTTACTCACTTCTTCCAATTCCATTTACTGAATTGTTCAACTTTTTCCCACTTTAAGACACCACCTTCATTATAAACCCAAATCCTGTATGTATTTGGGCCTACTTTTTGGGCTTTCTATTCTGTTTCACTGGTCTGTGTATTCAGAGACCAACACCACACATTTTAGTTGATTTAATATCTGGTCAAATTAATTCCCTTCATGTTGCTTTTCTTTATGGAGTTTTGTGGCTTACTCTGGCTTATGTGTTTTCTACATAAACTTTAGGATCTTCTTTTCTGATAAAAAATGGGTTTGTATTTTTAATAAGATCATGATGAAAATTCAGCTTGGGGAGAACTGGCAACATTTTATGATGATGTCATTTCTATTTAAGAATGATTTTCAAGTCTTCTGGTGTCCTTTAGAAATGTTAAACCTTTTGTCATGCTGGACTTGCCTATTTCTGATTAGTTTTATTCATCGTTGTTTAATATTTTAATTGTTATTATAAATGGTGTCTTTTCTACTATGTCTTATTTTTTTTTTTTTTTTTTGAGACGGAGTCTCGCTCTGTCGCCCAGGCTGGAGTGCAGTGGCGCGATCTCGGCTCACTGCAAGCTCCGCCTCCTGGGTTCACGCCATTCTCCTGCCTCAGCCTCCCGAGTAGCTGGGACTACAGGCGCCCACAACCGTGCCCGGCTAATTTTTTGTATTTTTTTAGTAGAGACGGGGTTTCACCATGGTCTCGATCTCCTGACCTTGTGATCCGCCCGCCTCGGCCTCCCAAAGTGCTGGGATTACAGGCGTGAGCCACCGCGCCCGGCCTTTACTATGTCTTATTACTGGTTGTGTTAATATATATAAAATTATAATTTCCATTTATTAATTTTGTACCCTGCTAGTTGACTGAATGCTACTGTTTGTAGTAGTTTTTGAGTTAACTTTCTAGAGTTTTAAGATATATATTCATATCTCCTGAAAATAGAGATAGTTTTAATTCCTCAAACCAAATGTTATATAATAGTGATAAAGTAGGTGTCTTTATATTGTTCTGATTGTAGTGGAACTAATTCTTGTGTTTTCCATTATGCATTATGCTAACTTTTGGGTTAAGATAGATTTATTTTTCATGTTTAGGAAGTGGCCATTGGTTCTTATTTTACTGAATGTTTTATCAAGAATGTGTGTTCAATTAAGTCAAATGTCATTCCAGTATCTGTGAATATAATAATTTGATTTTCCCCCCTTAGATCTATTAATAGGATGAACTTGATGTTTGCCTTGCTGCATACTCACTACAATCTAGTTTATGGCAGTTTCATGACCTTTTGGTTTCTGAATTTTAGATTTGCTTAAAGTTTAAAGATACAGAAGTTTATTTTTATAGATATGCAGAAAAATAACATTTCTTTAATGTAATGCAGGTGACTTGGGAGAAAAGGGGGAGCGTGGCCCTCCAGGAAGAGGTCCCAAAGGTTTGCCTGGAGCTGTAGGTCTCCCAGGTAAGTGTGCTGTATAGCTGAGAGGAGGAGGTAGCCAAATTGGTAGCAAGTCGACGGCCTGAATTGAATAAACTTTTAAAATAATTTTTATTTGATCACTTAAGCATATTAATTATTCAGAATGGCTAGCATAGATTTTTCAAGACCAGCTTTAGTAAAGAATGATCTGTAAATCATATCTGTATTCTTTGTCAGAAAATAGATATCAGGACTTGAAATACTAATTTCCTTAAATGCTTCAAGAAAAATAGTGTCAAGGTCCAGGCACAATGCACTTGTTATAAAATTCTAAATACATTGGATCCTATCTATTTCTAAAGCGGTGATAGTTTCCTTTTTTTTTTTAATCTAAAATGCCAGAGCAGTAGGAAAATTAACCAGTTTTTAATCTCTTGCACAAAAAGTAACCGAAATTTTATTTTAAAAGCTCCCCTTACAAACACTCTCCAAAACCCCACATCCACAAAAAAAAAAAAAAAGAAAGAAATAAAGAAAGAAAATACAAAACTGAACATTCCTACTCATAACCACTAAGAGCCACACGCAAGCCACACATCATAGCTGCGTCAACTGAGGTGACAGGGTAGCCCCTGTGTGAAGGGCCCAGAGTCTGTCACTGGGCCTTCTGTTCTCTTTATACACTGGCTACCCTGTCACCAGAGTCCAGGCTGGAACACACTCATCCCTTGAGAAATGACTTACAAGCCCAAGCACAGAGGCAGCATAGCAGGGCCAAAAGCCAGTTCAGTTTAATGGCATGAATGATGCTCAACTTTCCAGCAAACGCTCTCTTATTGTGTCGAGGCAGTGGCTTAGGAAGGCCCCCAAAGCCCTAGGGCTCTGTTGCTGAGGAGAATTGAGATGATATTTGCTTCCACAATGGTTTGGGGAAACTTGGTTTAGGGAAGTTTAGGAAAAGAAATTACAATTTTCAAATTCTGCCAGAGGCTGATGTATTTAATCACAGCTATAATTGTAGCCAAAAACATCATTGCTTTCCAATTATCCATTTCATTGCTTCTGGGGATTGCGTTCTCATTAAAATATTTTTTTTAAAAAACATGAATGTGTGGAGATAACTCAAACACTGCCTTTCTAAAACTGATTCATGGGCTCGTCAGAATGTTTTCACAAATTGATAAATTTTTATAATTGGAAATGGAAGATTTATGATTAGAAATGAAGGGAAAATCTGGCTTAAATGGGATTTAGAGAAGATTTTAATATGTGGTAAAGCTTGGATTCATTGATTGGTGTTTAGAGGAGAGGAAAAGGAAATAGAATTTACTAAAGGTGTTTGTCTCTGTCACCAGTGGTAGGAATAGGAAGTTTTGAGGCTGATAACATATTATCATCACAATTTACTTAACTATCTATATATTTATGAGATAGCCTAATAACTTCTTTTCTCATTTTATTGACAAATCACTTAACAGTTCTTGAACCAGTGACTTGCACTATTGGCAACATTTTCCTTTATTGAAAAAGTATTCTGGTTTCTAGGGATTCTTACTTTGAAAAAAATCTATTGGTAAGCCACATTTTCAATGTAAAGATGAGAAGATGGAGGAAGATCAGCTCCATGTGTGCTGTGTCCCAGACTGTCAGGAGCACATTATCTCCCACCTGCAGTAAACCATTTTCAGGAGCCGAGTTGATGGGGGCGCAAACGGGGTGCCCAGCCTGAGGGGCTTCCCTGATTGCTTTTTAGAACATCAGACCATCCACGTGTAAGCAAATTGTGAGGTAGGACAAGATCATCATCTGCAGCCCTCCCTGGGATCACTTATAAACAAAATGATTAATTTCAGCTGATCTTGGATTTGATCTTAAATCTGAATTGTTAAAACATTTTGTGCACTCCCTTTTCCAGGGGACTCTTAATAACTGTCCTTTCTGTTTTCCTTTTCCTTTCTTCCTTTGGTCGGTCCTTGCCCCTCTTTTCCTAGGATCACCTCCAAAATCGTCGCCCTCCTCTGATCTCTCCCCATCAGCTCTGATTGTCTCTCATCCTTCTCACCTCCCAGCTTACTCTTCTTTCTTGATTTCCTTGTTATGGTTACTCATGTCTCAACCTCAGTAGCCTTCCTTTTTTAGACTTTTGCTACCTTTTAATTGAGAGGATATCTGACATTGTTTAGTGAAAAATCTGAGTTCCAGATTATTTTTCAGGAATATAGGCTAACTTTCAAAAGCACAGATGCCAGAGAAGAGGGGTCTGCTGCTGGGTCGTTTTCTGCGCTTTGGCGCAGTGTCCTCGTGTAGCTTGCAGGTGAAAGCACCAGCTGAGGGCTTGGGTTTCAAGGTCGGCCCATGTTCTCTTGTTGACACCGTGCGTATGCTCAAGTCAGTCAAGTTCCTGACAAGAGCTTTTTGGGTCATTCCTCCCTTAAAGCTAGTACCCGAAAGTGGGCTGTTTGAAGAGTGGCTTCTACAATTCAGACATCCCAGGTTCACATTTTGACTCTGCCACTAACTAACTTTATGACATTGGGCATGTTACTTAATTTCTCTGCACCTCAGTTCTCCCATTTGTAAAACAGTGATAACAAGGACACCTCTCTGATAGTGTATTTCTGAGAAATAAAGAAACTCAATCCATGTAAATTGCTTAAGACAGTTCCTGGCTACAGTAGGCGCTCAAGAAATGTTGGCTGTTGGTACTATTATTAATAAAGCAAGTCCACTTTTTGCTTTTTAAGGTGGATCAAGGAGAGCTGAGGGCAAAGCTGGGCCCCAGTTGAGCCCTTGCAGCTTTTTTCTCTTGCTCTTGATCAGCAGTAATATATTACTCTTCTCTAAATCAGCACCGCCCCGATGCCTCAGACTTTCTCTCCATGAAAGTCTACTTCAACTCCAAATCACAAATGCAAAGTACTGGGTAGCAGTACATCATTTCACTGGTTAATTGTCCACTGAGGCTAGACTGCTTTTTATTTCCTGGTAGAGCTTGAATGTGTCTAGGAATGTGATTTCTGATCTCTCACAAACATATTATTAATACGACTTTAAGGCCTGAGGGACCTTCAACCAGATTCTGTGCAGGGATTTGTCTGGAACCTTCTAGATAAATACACATCTTACCTAAAAGAAAGAGCCTAAAAAAAAAAAAGAAAGAACCTGCAGAACAGCATATTCTGCAACCTTCTTTGTTGTTTCTATTGTTGGATTTGGGGCTCAAATTCTCCTGAATAAAAAAAAGATAGTTGGATCATTCTTTGTGCTAAGGCATTTAACATATTTTTTTTACGATGTAACTAATATCATCATTTTCTATCAGTTGTTAGAGTTCCTGTATTCTTTCTGGACAGTTTTAATTCCCTGTCTCCCCTCTCCAATGCTCTATCTCTGTTTGTTCAGTGTTAAGTATTACATGCCCTGTAGAGACATAATGCTACATTGCTTGTTATGGAACACAGGTTATTATTATAACCATTACATTGATGATTATTTTGGCTACAGTGCTTTGTTGTTTAAAAAGTACACATACACAATCTAGTTTGTTTCTCACAGCCAGGAGTAGGCTGGGCAAATATTTAAGAAGTGCAGACACGGAGCCAGGCTGCCAGGGGCTTATGCACTATTCTTTTACCTCGAAGTGCTTCAGTTTACTCTTCTGTGAATGGAAATCATCATGCCTACCTTGTATTTAGAGCATATATGCACATGTTAATACATGTAAAGCTCTTGGAACATGTAAAGCCTGGCATATGGCAAACAGACACTCTGCAAATTTAACTATTATTATTGTTGCTTCCTTTTTCATAATATATTTGAGAAAATACAGACTCTTAAATTCATGTCCTGACAAAAGTCTCTCAGGTAATAACAAGACATATTCATGCTTCCTGAGTCTGTGTTCACAAAGTGGACAGAATGATTGGCTGTCTGTCCAATCATACGATTAGTTTTTCTTTGTAACCTAGACATGTGAATTGGGCATGTCCCATAACTGCTGGGTGTCTTGCTTCTTTCTCTGCCTCTCTTGCAGAGCTACGTGGATCACATTAGCAATCCCTGGAACTTTAGTCTCCCCCACCTTCAGTTTTGTGCCACAGGTCAGCCAGTGTTATTGCTTGGTTGGTTGTCTTACAGGTCTCTCTCTGTCTGCTGCCACCAAACTTGCCCATTTGGGACTAGTTCCTTGTCACTCTGAGGATTTTAAAGGAACATATTTATTAATAATTATGAGTCCTGATTTCCTCTTTGTGCACTCACTGGGGCAAAACATACATTAAATGACAAATCATTTGAATGTGAACACCAGGAAGGTGACTTGTGAGCTGAGATGCTTTTTGCCTCTTGGACATGGAAGTTATAGCTGGCTTTGTGCTGGGCTATACTAGATTGTAAGAATATTTGTTTTTCTTGTGCAAAGTCTGCAGAAAGGTGAGCTTTGCTTGAGACTATTGAGTGGAAAAATACACATGCACACATTCAGTTCTGGGCCAAGTTTTTCAGTACCTAATTATTCAATTTCCATTGCTGCAGCTGTTTTATTTGGTTGCTGGGCCTTACATAAACCAATTTACAATTCCTTAAACATATACTGCTTTGTCAAATACCACAACATTAAGCTCAAGAAATATAAGAAAGTCCTGGTACATACAAAAAGTCTACATAACCAGTGGATTAATTATGAAATACCCTATTTAATATGAAAATTATTCTTTATTTTATTTTATTTTTTTACTGTATACACAGTCCCTTTTATTCCATAGCATGTATTAGGTAAGGGGCTGCCTCCAGAATGAGCCAGCCAGGATTGGCTTCCGACAGTGTAACTTGACTACCCTCTAGTGGTTTTATAGAGAATGATATAGATACTCATTTCTTAAATAAATAATAATAATTTTTTAAAAAACCATGAAATGTTTGGCAATAACATTTCTAAATATTTTATTTTAATTGACATATAATAGTTACACATATTTATGGGGTACATAGTGATGTTTCAATGGAAATATTATATAATGACCAGATTAGGGTAATTAGTCTATCCATCATCTCAAACATTTATCATTTCTTTGTATTGGGAACATTCAACATTTTTATAGGTCCTTGACATTTCAGAACACCATGTAATCATTAGGCAGTTAGTGTAAGTATCACACACATGAGGCAGGCAGAGCAGAATAACACTTTAGATCCACGCTTTCTCTTTCTAAAGAGTTACAAAGCAGTTGGTAGATACTCATTAATGCAGCTGCTGGACTAACCATTTATGCCCACTTTGTGAACAGTTATTATGAGTCAGCTTCACTTTTTGAGTGATGTGGACTGTGGACATAGTGTCACCCAACTGAGGCTCCCACATAGTTCAGAACATCCATGAGAGCAAAGGCCCTGGGTCAGGACTCTCCAGAGCCTGACAATCTGCTTTGTTAAGGCTGTTTTATCTCTGGTATTTCTACAGGGCAAAACCTCAGAAAAATATCTTAGTTTCTTATGATCATTAGAGCTCTGCAAAAATCAATACTGCTCTTTGTTTTTGTGCCTCTGTCTACTTCCTGGTCAACTCAGGCCCAAGGAATTAAAAACAAACAAACACACACAAAACAATGACAACACACACACACACACCCTGCCACACACCTCCACACCCTTCCACAGAGTTAAAAAATCAATAGGTGGGAAAATGCAGTTAGATTAGTGCAGTGGCTAAGGGTCTTCATTTCTAGCTATATGACTATGGACAATTATTTGATCTTCCTAACTCTCAGTTTATACATGAGAAAAATGGGCTCAGTAATGAGCATAGTGTATGGCACATGGAAACGAGAAAGCATTCTCATTACGCGTTGGTGATGATGATGATGACATCATCCAAAGCTCCAAAGTGGTAAATTGCTGCATTTGGCAAAGGCAGAATTGGATGAGATGCACGTTTCATAAAATAAATCAAGGGTAGACAGGATGGCTTCATCAACCCTTCCCTCAGATGATAAGCAGAAATTTGGAATAAACTCAGCAAGGTAAAAAAGAAAAAGAAAAACTTCTCCTGGAGTGTGTTGATGGGGAACCAAATGTGAAAATCTAAAAAGCTATCCTTCTGCTTTTTAATATTGTTTGTGTATTAGAGAATGAATTCTCTTAAACTTAAGGTTTTTGGTTGGCTCTACAAATGTTGAAAAAAAATTGAATTGGTTGCTAACATTTAAACATTGGGAGATATTTATTTAAAAACTCAGCTTCCTGGCTTCTCTTAAAAATTATCAGAAGTTCTGGCAACACTGGCCTGTATTCCCCGATGGCAGCTGTTAGCTGGAGAAGAGCTGCTGCCTGCATCCACTTTCCAGCTCACCACAGGCCTCACTCCTCCCTTTGGTCTCCCCAACACTTATGTGGAATATTAGTGGCCAAATTTCATTGCATTTGTCCTTTACGTTTCCATCTCATAAAAACAGTGGGGGAATTTCTTAATCCAGGCTCATTTCTTTATCACATCAGGGATCAGCAAACTTTATTTGTGAAGGATCAGATTATTTGGCTATGGGCACCATATTGCAGCTACTCAACTCTGCCCTGGTATGCCAAAGCAGCCACAGACAATATGTAAACAAATGGCCATGGTTGTGTTCTAATAAAACTATTTACAAAACCAGGATTTAGCTCATGAGCTGAAGTTTGCCCACCCCTGGTCTAAGTGACCATCCCAGCCCCTGTGCTCATTTGGTTTTCTACCTCTTCTCTGGGCATTTCCTTCTCCTAAACTTGATTTGATTTTAAGGCACACCTGGTATGTCTCAGTGGGGACATTCCTACTGATAAGGTGCATGAAAATCAGATTTAGATCTGGCTCATCGTTTAAACCTTAAAAAAAACCAACTTCACCTTTAACTGCATCTGGTGTTAAGGATCTTAACAGGTGCTGCTGAAGGCATCGTTCTGCTACAGCTTTATCTACAGATGCTGGGGATTAGGGAGACGCTTTCTCAGGGGCCTCATCATTAAAAGAAAACACATAATGGTTTGCTTCATACTAACTAGGTATAGTTGAATGAAAGTGTATGGGGTAAATTAGGGAAAATGACTTATATCTCTGTTTATCTATAGCTTCGAGATGGATAATTATTCAAAGATAATTATTCCCCCTTAAAACTTATTAATATATTGCCCTATGACATTGCTTTGTGTGGATCGAAGTGTATGCAGCAGAGGAAGAATGAGATGTTACGTAAAACGAGATCTCTGACCTACCTTCTTTCTAAAAGTATGTGAGATATATGTAATAAGACCACTGAATAAGACCATATTCCTATAGTAAGACCAACAAAAGACATGTAATAAGACTACTCAAATAGAAAAAGAAAAGTAAAAACCACAGAGAAAGAAGGAAAGTAACCAAATATAAGCAAATATGTAGTTGAACATGTGGATTTGGCTTCCAGCTTTTTGGCTGAAAGACCAAGTTAAGATGGCTGAGATGGAATGAGGATCCCTATATTATTTTGGCATACACAATTTGTTTTACACGATTTCTCATCACCACTTTTGCAATGATTGTGTGAAAGTGCTGCTGGTGCATTGGGGTAAACATTCAGCAGACATTCCTCTTTGTTATGGGGTGCTGTGCCTCAGAGAGTGTGCCCCATTGAGGGCAACGTACAACCCTTAAACACGACAAAAGGAAGACAAGCAAGAAATGTCCCCCAAAGAACCTGCTATGGCAAAGTTCATGTTGGGGTCACCCTTCATGAGAAAAATATGAAATTTTGTAGGGCACATGGCACAGCCTTCTAAAAGATATTAATCAATAATATCTCAATAATTATAATAATAGCTCCTATGTATCAGGTGCTTTCAATTGTAGAATTTAATTGTTATTATTGTTATTTTTATTTTTAAGATGAAGTCTTGTTCTGTTACCCAGGCTGGAGTGCAGTGGCGCGATCTCGGCTCACTGCAACCTCTGCCTCCCGGGTGCAAGTAATTCTCCTGCCTCAACCTCCCAAGTAGGTGGGACTACAGGCATACACCACCATGCCTGGCTAATTTTTTCATATTTTTAGTAGAGATGAGGTTTCACCATTTTGGCCAGGCTGGTCTCGAACTCCTGACCTCAGGTGATCCGCCCACCTTGGCCTCCCAAAGTGCTGGGATTACAGGCGTGAGCCACTGCACCTGGCCTGAATTTAATTATTAAGAAGACATTATAGCATCTTGTAGATGAAGAAACTGAAAGATTAGCGACTTGCTAATGTCACATTATTCATAAATGATAGGGCTAGAATGTAAAGCTATTTGTCTCTAAAACCTGTGTTTTTAACCACTAAACTATACTTCTCCCTGCCCAGATGTTGCTCAACTATTAGAAGTAAGGAATACTGCTACTTGCATTCAAAAGAAGTACAATGTGAGCCACAAATGTGAGTTGCATGTATGATTTTAAATCAAGTGGCCACATGAAAAAGGTAAAAATAATCAGGTGACATTAGTTTTAACAATATAGTTTACTTAACCCACTGTGTGCAAGAGATCATTTCATCATGTAATAGGCACAAAACTTTTTAATGAACTATTTTACATTTTTATTCATATGAAGTCTTTAAAATCCAGGTGTGTTTGATACTTAGTTCATCTCCATTTGGCCTCATCACATTTCAGTGCTCAATAGACACCTGTGGCTGGAGGCTCATGGTGCACAGTGCCGCTCTATTGATGGAAATGTGGGTTGGAGACACTAAGGTCTCTTTCTACTTTTTATTTCCAAGAAAACCCAAGTCCAAGGAAGGGATCTTATTATCATCATCACCATCATCATCATCTTCATCACCAATCACCACCAGTCATCATCCATGGTTTCCAAAAGCGTTTGCTAAGCCCCTTATCTCAGCACTGCTGAGCTGTGAGGGTCCAGTGCCCTCTGCCAGTTTGCATCGATAAGGATTCTCCTGCTCACATGTGCAATCTTCTGTGTGTTTCAGGTGACCCAGGCCCTGCCAGCTATGGGAGAAATGGCCGAGACGGTGAACGAGGCCCCCCCGGGGTGGCAGGAATTCCTGGCGTGCCTGGACCCCCGGGACCTCCTGGGCTTCCCGGTTTCTGTGAGCCAGCCTCCTGCACCATGCAGGCTGGTCAGCGAGCATTTAGCAAAGGGCCTGACCCGTGAAAGGCTTAGTGCTGCATGACTCTCTGCATGAACCACGCCTGGTGAAGAAGCTTGGGGGAGAAACACCACCCAAAGCTGGGGCAAAGATGATTACCTTCAGCATGATTCCAATGTATTACCTTCAGCATGATTACGGAAGTCCTACTTGACAATCACATTTAGAAGAACGGTGCTATTCAGTAAGTTCTCTTTCCTTTCCCTTGGAGGGAAGACAGCAGAGTCATCAGTTAAAAAAAAAAGAAAGAAAACCAAACACCTCCCTTGAGTAAATTTATACTCCTGTTCCCAGGATCTTGAGCTTTAGTGTGCTATATCTATGTGTCTTATCGTGGGCCACTGTGCCAATAAACAAAAACAACTGTTTGGTTTACCTCAGTTGCAGTAGTTATTTTCATTTAGATGTTGTTCTCAGATTATTGTTTCAGTTATATAGAGGATTACTAGACTAGTTATGAAAAAAACCCCACTACATTCAATAGAATTGGTGCTTAAAATCCCATCGATGTGCTGTCTCTGGAGTAAGAAAGGGCTACATCGCCCAAAATGATTTCCTTATGTCACGTATTGGTTTTCTTCTTCAGCCTGAACTTTTGTTGAACTGTATGTACTGTACCCCAAACCTGTTAATATTTTGACTGCTTCTATGTGAAAGCAAAGAAATAATTTTAATACTCTGGCATTCACAAATTTTATTGATGAGATTATTTATTTTAAAGGTTTGAGGTAACATCTCTGGTTGTACCAAAGAAGAAATAAATATGGTTTCTTAATCTCTTGCATGTTTTCTTATAAATAATCATGTTCAATGAAAAGAAGCTACTGAGCTTATTTAGATACATTAAACATTACTTAACTACTGGTTCTATAGGTGTATGTTTATAATATTAGTGTTTTTTCCACATAGAGTAATTAAAAAAGCTGTTCCACAGAGGGTGTTACCCTGTGAGAGATGTGTGTGTGTGTGTGTGTCTGTGTGTGTGTTTTAGTGTGTATGGGGAGAGCTTCATGGACCTTTTTGAAATGTTAATTCCCTAGAAAGATGTGCAGCTGCATATGCATCTATATTTGTGTATAGTAGTTCAGAGATTTCGTGGACTCTTTTCAGTCTAGCCTTGCTTTATTTCTAGGTTAAGAACCACTGCGTTCATTCCAATGGTTTGTTAGCTCCCTCCTACTCTGAACTTTATTGCAAACATGATTTATGTTTCACCATTTCTTGTAAATTTTACAAAGGTAGCTCAGCTAAAGCACTGTATTCTTAACAAGTATTTCCTGACCACTTAAGCACTTTATTATTATTTATGTAATCATATTGACTTGCTGTTTCATTAACATCTACTTAACTATCCAACAGACTTAATATATTCATTTTATATCACAGAGCCTACGAGTAACCTGTGCTGGGGCATAGAACAATAGCTTAACATAGTATCTTTAGTTTATGGAACTAAATTCTGTCAAGTCAAAGGAGAGTGAGCCCTAATATAATACTTATATTTTTTTCTCATGTGTATTTTATACATTTAAAAATTCTAGTCCTAGTTGTTTGGTTAAATCAATCATTATGTAATCTGTATTTGGATTTCTTTAAAACTGCTTACAGCATCTAGTTTTATGCTTCTAGCATGAATTTTGCTTAAGAAGATTCTTTGCCATATAGATCAGTGCTATTTACATAGACTGAAAGAATGTTCTTTCCCTTTTTTCGAACATTATTTTTGAAAATAAAGGTCTCTGTTATAGCTCCCTAAAACAATACAAAAAAAGGCAAACTTTTTCAGGAGCTGTGACACATAATGAAATAAATGCATAGAAATTATCCTTTCACCAAAGTGCTTTTATTTTAAATAGAGTGACATAATCAAATACAATAAAAGAAAAATTAGATAATCAAACGTTTCTAAGTTTTATAATATTCATAAGACAATTAAAAAAATAAAATGTCAAAGAACAGTTCACTCAGCTGTTCTACAAACCTGGTTATGTAAAGGTTGTACAACAAGCTCCACAGATACAGTCAGCAACATTGGAAACAACCACTTAGAAACAGATGATGCAAAACTACCACATTCCAAATGGCAGGAATGATTCGTTATAAATTTCAGTTAAGTGAAGTAGTTTACAGAAGCAGAAGATACTTGACTTAGAAATTGTAAGGAAAAGCCCCCAGCAAATTCTCTCCATGAAAGAGAGTTGATAAATGTTGAATCTGACCAAGTATGTCTCTCTAGCAAAATAGAAATCTCAAATCCTCTCTGAGATATTTTTGAAAGTTGGACAAAGTGGCAACTAGAGCATTCACTGAGAGAGGAGAGTGTAAATAAATAAAGTTGGTTCGAACCTGGCATGTTAATTAAGGGCAAATGATTCCTGATTTATTTCTAGCCAGTGCTTCTATGGCAGTATGATATGATTTTCAACCCAAATATCTGACATGTTGGTTAAGAACTATGCAAATCACTTCCTAGGCTGATTGAGCACATAAATTCACTGGCATGGTTTTGGGTAATTGGCTTCTGCACAGCAGAAGAGTTGAATGAGTAGTCATATCAGGATAGGTGACTGATTTGATTATTTAGATACTTTATATTTCAAGCTGACTGAACCAAGATTGTTGTTCTTAAACATCATTAGTAAAATCTGATTTGCCACCTGAAATAAGCTTAATATAAATTCTTGCTTTAGAAGATCACCTGTATTGTATTTTTTAAATTTTTTGGTGATTATAGTGTTTCTGAGATATAGTCTCTGAGTTTAAAAGTAAACCAAGGCCGGGCATGGTGGCTCACACCTGTAATCCCAACACTTTGAAAGGCCAAGGTGGGAGGATAGCTTGAACCCAGGAGTTCCAGACCAGCCTGGGCAAGATGGTGAGTCTCCTATCTCTACAAAAATAAAAACAAATTAAAACATTAGCCAGGCATGGTAGTGAGCGCCTGAAGTCCCAACTACTTGGGAGGCTGAGGTTGGAGGATCGCTTGAGACCAGGAGTTTGAAGCCATGGTTAGCTATGATCACGCCACTGCACTCTAGCCTGGGTGACAGAACAAGACCCTGTCTCTAAAAAAACTAAGTAAATCAACATAGGTGGAAAACCAATAGAAATACTGATTTCCAAATATCAAGAAAATTGCTTTAAAATATTTGCTGGTAGCCTGACAAAAGAAGTGAAAACTCAGTATTAAGGAAAAAATACTAGCAAACTTGCAATCTTGCTGTTTATAGAGGGGTGACTGACATAAATGATTTTAATTATCTTTTTTAAAAAGAATACTTGTGTTCAATAAACATAGGTCAAGTCATTTTGTACAAAGTAAAATAAATACTTTTCAATTGTGCAGTCTTCTTTAGTGAGTTGTGATCCAGGGCATGACAGTATAAAGTACCTATGACTGAGGAACTATTAAATCAAAATGGGCTGACTGTAGTAATGCCTGTCTGTAAATACACATGCTTAAGTGCTCTTTGAATGATCAACGAGAGGAAGTGTAACATATTTGATTGATCTGGCTATCAGGAAGAGGATGCTGCTAACTGAAAATTACTTTTAGTTTTAATAAATGGTAATTCATGCTAACTCTCTGCTTAACATGCCTTCACAAATTACTCTTGACTCCAAGTTATCAAAACATAGCTGGAGAGAGAACAAGTGAGGGAAACTGTCTCCAACAAACTACCTCTCTTTCTGAGATATATTTGAAATTCCATTTTGTCTCTAAGTTGAAAATATGTGTGTGAAAAGACAACAATATTCTTTAGAGCACCTAGTTAATTTATCCAAAGGGGGCCTGAAGATAGGAATAGTTAAGAACTATGTAAGTTATTACCCGGTATAAGTAAACATATAAATCCTCTGGCACATTTTGATGTAATTAATTTCTGTTAAGAAAACCTGCTATGTATTTAACTACTTATTGCCTATTGCCTTATCACTCATGGTGTAAAAGCTTCTATGGATGAGAAAAGTTAATTGTGTTATTTCTTATCTCCCTCAGGGACCTCTATAGCAAAAAGTCTCATATGATTTTAGTGAGATGATCACTCTGGGGGTCAAAAGTCCCAAAGGACTGCCTGTTTTCTGGCTTTTGTTTCTGTTTATAATTCTCATCTGAAATAATTAGACTAGGGTTTTTATGAACTAGGCTTTTATAAACCCAGGGAGATGGGTGACAAACTTGATTATTTCAAGCTGAGCTTGAAAGCTTATTCATGTGACAAAGAAAACTGTAATGATGGTATAAACATGAACCCTGCAATAGACCAATTAAGGTTCCTTGGACACCTGTGGGGCTCATGGTTAGCCAAGAGTGTTTCTGGAGCATCCCCATGGTTGACACCAAACAGAACGGACTGAAGTGTGGAGCTTCAGCCATGGCAAGTGATGAAGAGTAGATGTGGCCTTAATAATTGCACCTTAGATTTCCTTGACATAGGGTCAGATCCTTTATTGCTGAGACAGGTGACAAGGCTCATTATGTATAATGAACACGTAGGAATCAAGGCCTCAAAGCATTACGCCCATGTGGGATTTTGAATAAAACTAGTGCCATTGCACTTAACATGAGTATATTCAATTAAACCTTAAAGAGTTTGATGAGGTAAGATAGAGAGCAAACAAAATGGGGGAAAACACACCCTAAATGTTATTTAAAAATAAATAGTTGTAAAATATGCCCAATACAACCTGAATTTAAAGACATTAATGCACTGAGAAACATTTATCCCCAAAATGTACTTTACCTAACACAATAAAATAAAAAGTTGTAAAATAGCCAGCATCTTTACTTACACCCAGAAGCTTAGTATGGTCACACAATACACACACTTCTGATGAACTTAAATCTTATTTACCCCCTCATTTAGTGAAGCCTCCCACTTTATTAGTATTCACTTTTGACAAATTCATGAAGCAAATAACTAACTCCTCCAGTTGTACCACATCACTCACTACTGGATCTGAACTTGCAGTTTTTTTTTCCACTTAGATTTTCTTAGACTTAGCTTTGGTCTTAAAGCTTGTCTTATCTTTCAGGCAAAGTTTTGCTGTGCTGGGTCTACTTGTCTGGATGAGTTTTCTCTGTGTTCACTTGGTTCTTCATCCAATTTAACCAAATTGATCAGTTACTCTAGCATGATTTTGTTGAGTAAAACGTTTGAATTTTAGCTCCAGGTATGCCACACAATAAAAATGATGACACTCATTTGTCCTATTGCCTGAGACTTTTAGTAGTTGAACAAATTTAACATAATTAATGCTACCTTTACCAGCCAACTAATAAATCAACACTATTCAACGTTCTAAGACACTTTGAATTATGTAGGCATACAAGATACAAATTCAATTCTCTTCTGCATCTCTTCCTCTTCAAAGCCTGCATAATCTATGTGAGCAGAGATGGTACAAAAGGGGGATGGTACAAAAATGCGTCAACACTCAAATATTAAGAAATAACGCTGGGAAACCGTGACAGTAAACACTTGTGTGTCTTCAGAAGGTGGATACAGACAAATGTGAAAAATAACTTAAGAACAAAAGCAATGGACAAATCTGCAAAACTCTTCTGAGTATCCATTAAAACAACTTCAGCAAAACACTTAACTGAGAAATTCCCAATCCCAGTGTATTATTAGTCTTAGGAAAATAAAAATGGTACTTCAAAAAAAAAAAGGTGTTCCTAATCGTACTTTTGTAAATAGTGATGTATTCTAGAAAAATATAAACATTATACAAATCTAATTGTAAAATTTTAAGTACACTGAACAATATAGAGTTTAGACATTGTGTAGTTTTATAAATTGTCTACTTCTTGTGATAAGCTAAATCTTTTTTCTTGTCTGTTGAAAGAGTATCTGTCCTGTCTAAAAGGTAGGATAATTATTTAGCTGTCTTCATATTGATCACTAAAATATGAAAGTGGTGTATAAACAGTTATGAATAGTTAATCTGCATGTTAACTAAGTGTATAAGTACATATATATCCACTAAAGAAATAAAATCAAAACAGTCAACAAACCAAAGGGTACTGTGCCTGTTTCATAAAGATGCTTAATATGAGGAAAACAAAACAAATTAACAAAAATTACCTACAAAAATTATCTACAAAAGTAAAAAAAAAAAGTGCAAAGGCAAGAGTCTGATTTAGTTGTCCACTAAACTGTTCGTAGCCTTGTATTTCTGTTAGTTTGTTCAGTTCTTCTGAACAAATTGCTTTAAACACCATCTTGTGGACATATGGAGGTATATCAGAGGTTCCCAACAGATGAGAGAGACGGCGGAAAGGCTAAATCTTACCTAACTCATAAAACAGATTCATAAAAGTTACTTTATAAGCCAAATATCAAATGACAGTTTTCACAGACAACATATTTTAATATAATTGCTTAAGTTCTTTAAGTGACTAAAATTTTAAAGTTTAAACAATATCACAAAATAGGGAAATAAACTTACGGGGTTACTTTGATCGCAAAGTGAAAAGTTTAAAAGGTTAAAACTTGCTGTGTTTGTGTTATGGTTAGAAGTAATGGTTAATGTCTTCAGTTGGAAAGAACAATGAACAAATTCATGAATTATTCTTCTGTTTTTCTTTGGATTCCAAAGGCCATAAATATTAATTGAAGTCATACTTTAATCTTGGCATAGAAAGACTTCTATCTGGAAGTGTTTTGAGCTTGGTATAAAATGTAAGGTTGGAATTCAAACATACTTGTATATGGAAATCACAGTTTTAATATTAATCGTCGTCATGAGCCATAATTATTTTGTATTTAAACACGTATGTTGTTTTCTGGAGTGCAAACGAGATAATTCATGAAATTGAATAATTCTTCTCCCCTGCTTTGAACATCATTAACATCTATGTGGAAATAAACACGTTTTGGAATGGAATAAAATGGTACAAGGGATTTGGCAACCATTAAGTCATTTAGAGGAAAATTTCCCACCCTACTTTGGGGCCCAAATAATTTACTTTTTTTTAATTAAAGAAATTGGGCAATTGCCAAATCTCAACTTCATTTGGTGTTAAATTAGGTGGATCCAGCACTTCTTGCTGCCCTTTGTTGCATATCATGTGTACAGAGCTGAGGCAGGAAAAAGTATCTGAAGGTAAATAATAGAGTAGGGTCAGAAAGGCTTGTACCATGTACCATGACATAACTAGAGAAACAGGACATAGCCCAAATTTAGTCATATTTCCCAGTTACAAAAAAATGAGTTTGTGTCATTGTGACAAGTCCACTTTGTAATATGCATCACCCATCCCATCAAATTACCTGAATAAATCCAAATCCTTGAAATAAGAATTAACAAGTCAAGCATTAATGTATTTAGATTTCTAAATATACAATTTGTAAGAAAGAATGCATGACATATTTTGTAGAATAAAATGAACAGTTAATAAAACAAGAAAATGAATTGTCTTTTTATGTCCATGAAAGGAACAACTCAAAAACCAAAAAACAAAAAAAAGTTGATTACCATCAGCAAAAAAGTCCATGAAAACATTAAAATGATAAAATAAATATTTTTAAATTAGCATAGAGGCAAAAAGATAAACAACCTATTAATTAATATGAAAAAATAATCTTTGAAAACATATACAATGTTTAGCTTTATGACAAATTCAAGTAAATTAATATGAGTGGCAGATAAATTGTAAGCGTTTAGAAATTCAACAAATTAAAAGCTCAAGATATACACATAGCACCGAATTTTAGATCTATGTACACTTTTTTGGGATAAATTACCATTTTACTAAGAAAACACATATGTATGTTCCAATTGTGTAAGTTTAAAACACAGCACCATTGTAGGTATTGCACAAGAAATTAAATGAAAAAAAAAATGTCAAAATGCTTACAATAAATAAAATAACCTTGGAAAATAAAATAAATAAACTTGGAATTGAAATATACAGTATAATTCAATATGAAATACCTAAAATGTTGTAGGTATGCACAGCCATTGTAGACAGTACCTGACCAGCAGTTCATTAATCTATAATGAAAAACCGGTTCAAATCACGGATGCATTGGAACAAACCCTGCCTTAAATTAGGCATGTTCCTCAGACACAACTCTGTTCACAGCTTTTTCCAACTTCAGTGGGCTAGCCTTTCTAAACTCATTTTTCAGTTAACAGACAAAAGCAATCATCCCCCATCCTGTTTTAGCCAAATTGAAATCTGCACCGCTCCTTGAAGAGGAGTGAGTCCTGATTGCTGTGGCCGGCAGGCTCTCGCGGCATGTTCTCACATCTGTGGGACCCACTGTCTAACTTCTGCAACATCCTCATGCCCAGTTATTCTGGAGAATCAGTGCCTGCCAACCAACAGTTCCTCAATGAATGTACAGCTAATCAATAGAAAGACTGTTTAGTCATTTGATGATCACTGTATTTTTGCTTCTTTTCAGAGGACATGGTTTTGGAGTGGGTGTGAACTCTTTGGTCTGAGCACTAGTTGCATATTCGGTCCTATGGTTTTCCTTTGTTGAGCTGTACCTCTTGCTGCAGCTTCTGGAGAAATATAATTCTCCTTAAGAGCTTTTGGGTTTCACCTTCTTAATATGCATTTGCTGACACTACACATCCATCTTCTAGGACAAGTGAGTCCATTCGTTATGTATCCCATCCTTTGTTCTGATGGTGGCTTCTTGTCTTAAAGTCTGAGGGTGATGAGGTCATAAGGATGATGGATACAAGGGCCCAAAGATCTTGCTAGGCCATTGAAGCTTTAAGAGTACCGAAGACAGCTTGGTGGCTTCACCACCAAGCACCTTGTAGGGAAAACAGCTTTCTGTTTACCAAAATGAGAAACTGAGTGAGGGGACCACAGAGTATTAGGCTTTCTTTGCAGAACTCATACACAACTGGAATTTGATACTCCCTTTTCATGCACCACTTATTCATGCCAGTGCTGATTGCTTTGAATTGAGATCATTATACAGAATTAACAAAATCATCTCAGTAGTTGGCTATGCTGGGTGTTTGGGCTCCCTGATAAAACAGTTTCCTGTGGTTTTTCTTGTTTTGTTTTTGACAACAGAAGTTGTAAAATGAAGTTCTTATTGCCTATTTTTCTGCATAAGTAGGATAGATGTAGATGGTACAAAAATTCTTAAGTTATAAAAAGTAGTCAAAAAACATTCAACAGGAGCAATGCACTATATCAAAAAAGTTGACAAAATGTTTAGCAATGATAGTAAATTTAAACACCAAGAAAACTTAAAGTCTGAAACTTTAAAATTCAGAAATCAAAGGCCAACCACATGTTGATGAGTCTACAAAATGGATATCATCATCAGTCTACTAAGTCACAAGATGCAATTTCCTTTTGAAGAAGAACTAACGATAAGATTTACTTGCATATTTCATATAAAACTCTGAGTAAAAATCATAGCAATTGTAAAGCAAAACATATGGAATGAATTTGGGAAAAATCAAAAAATGCTGATTTGCAATTGCTATAGGAATAGGATTCAAATGGTTGCTTTTAATGTCTGGCTTACTCCAAAAAAAAAAAAAAAAAAAAAAAAACCAACCCACAGATGATGAGGGTTTGATGGTATTAAGATAGCTCCAATGGCAAGGAGGTGTCACCAGGAACCAAGTCTTCCTCAGGTGTGTTCATTTCCCACCTGTCCGCTGATGGGCCTGAGACAGAGGATAGAGGCAGTCTTCTGGGTTACATCTTCCACTGGGTCCTGGGGGCCCCTGGGGGCCTGGGGCACCTGGTGAGCCTGGCAAACCCAGAGCTAATGACATTAAAAAAAAAATCACAATGCAGATCACATATGGCCCTTCCTCTCTCCCACCCTCTAGCCAACATGAATCACTCGACTTGACATATAAGCACCCTAGGGGGAAGCATGGTTCTCATTTTTAAAGGCTTGCTTGTGTTGTGAAGATAATATCACTCTTACCCGAAGTCCCAGGAAGACCTGGACTCCCTGGCAGCCCAATTCCAGGTTCACCTCTTTCTCCCTTCTGTCCTCTGTAGCCTAAGTGAGAAATACACAAAAAAGAGGCCAAATACACCAAAAGGGTTCTATGGCAACACAGCACACACAAGAACCATTTTCTGAGTCTGTGATAATTATGTGATACATTTGCTTAACATAAATAGTATATTAGCTAACTGTTTTGCATTAACCACATATTAAA
The DNA here is from genome assembly GCF_049350105.2 of Macaca mulatta. NCBI lineage: Eukaryota > Metazoa > Chordata > Mammalia > Primates > Cercopithecidae > Macaca > Macaca mulatta. The sequence goes on from NC_133409.1 coordinate 115,347,346, forward strand.
CTTACATATCAAATAGATTAGGTATAATAGGGCAATGAGGATCTTAAAAAACATACAATTGCTATAAAAAGTTCCAAATAGTCAAACTTTTTTTTTTTTTTTGGGACAGAGTCTTGCTCTGTCACCCAGGCTGGAGTGCGGTGGCACTATTATCTTGGCTCACGGCAACCTCCACCTCCTGGGTTCAAGTGATTCTCCTGCCTCAGCCTCCTGAGTCGCTGGGATTACGGGCACTCACCACCACTCCTGCCTAATTTTTTTGTATTTTTAGTAGAGACAGGGTTTTGCCATGTTGGCCAGGCTACTCTCGAACTCCTGACCTCAGGTGATCTGCCCGCCTTGGCCTCCCAAAATGCTGGGATTACAGGTGTGAGCCACCGCGCCCGGCCCCAACTAGTCACTCTTTTTTTTTTTTTTTTTTTTTTTGAGGCGGAGTCTGGCTCTGTCGCCCAGGCTGGAGTACAGTGGCCGAATGTCAGCTCACTGCAAGCTCCGCCTACCGGGTTCACGCCATTCTCCTGCCTCAGCCACCGAAGTATAGCTGGGACTACAGGCCCCTGCCACCACGACCGGCTAATTTTTTGTATTTTTAGTAGAGATGGGGTTTCACCGTGTTAGCCAGGGTGGTCTCAATCTCCTGACCTCGTGATCCGCCCACCTCGGCCTCCCAAATTGCCGGATTACAAGCGTGAGCCACCGCGCCCAGCCTAGTCAAACTCTTGATAGCGAGATTTTGGCTCTGAAAATGATACCTAAATAAATCAATCTTGCAAATAGCTATGACAAGCTGTGTGAGCCCTCTTCAGTAGGAATTCTGATTGAAGGCGAGGTATAGGCTAAATGAAAGAAGTATACTGAAAGAGTCTTTCTTAAAATGAGAACAAGATAATATAATAGGATTATGGACCTTATTCCAAGAATTAAAGGAAATGAAAGGAACAAATAATTCAAGATTCTAATAAATGATAGCAAGAGCATGAGTATATGTGGGTTAACTTATCTAAAAAGTCAGGTCTGTGTTCAAATGATCGACTATAAACATTATATCTGCTCTAAGTAACGTTTAAACATCCACCCCATGTTTGAATGTGGCAGTGTATAACTCCAAAGGAGCTTCAGAAAGCTAGGAAACAAGAGGAGACTGAGAGTCTCCCAAATGCACTCCATCAGCTTAAGATATTTCAAAAAAAATGAATTAGGTTTAAGATCTGTCTATATTTTAAAACAAAATTATTCTTACTATTTAATATGCTTGCTATTGGCTGAGCCACAAGAGTACAGAGAAATCTGTGCCTCCAGAAGTCATTATCCCTGCTTATAAAAAGCATAAAGCATTTTTATCTGTGTTTTATACATTGGCACCCATGTAATACTTTGTCTGAATGAAATGTTCCATGCTGTAAGAGTTTCACAGTGACAGCAAATAGTTTTTATTTCCAACTTTTTCACACTTAAACAGCCCCTTAAAGATCACTCCTTGTCCCAAATGGACAGAGCAGCCGTGCAGACTCATGTGGACACACAGCAAAGATATCAGTAGGAGAGCATCTCAGTAGGAAACAGTAGGCTGTGACTTAGTTGTGCCTTTTCATAAAGGTGTGCTGTTACAGTAGAACATGGCAGGAGGAGAAAATGTAATGCTCCCTGTGAACAGTATGTATGATCAATTATTTCCCATTATTGTTGAGAATTAGATAGCAGTTTTTAGGATTATCATTTTCACTTTGACTAGGCCATACAATGTGCACATTATTATCTGAACAACATTGGCAATGGAATCACCACACACGTATTTATTTGCTTTTTATGTATGACCTGATCAAAAACGTGAAACTAGTGGAAAAAAGAATATATGTTAAAAATATTTTGAAGTATATAGCAGAAATACACCCACCAGCAGGAAACCTTCACATATTTGAAAATTGTGTTAAAGATATTCAATACAATCCTAGACCCTAGAGAGAACAGTGGCTTTGACATGTGACATAACAGCCTTAGTTGATCTATATTCAAATTTAAAATGTTTCCAGGATTTCTTTGATATAAGTGACCTTCATTTAACGTATGGGAACAGCAGGAAAAAAATGTGTATACTTAGGGTCATTTGAAAGCACCCTCCCAAATCCATTACTTAAACATTTCTGGAGTAAAATAATATTTATTACCTGAGGTATATTTGATAATTTAACTCAGGTCCCACTATTACAGAAAAGTTATAAAGTTGACCCTTGGCTATCTCAGTAAGTACTTAAGATTACAGGTTAAAAATATGAGGAATAAAGAATAATAATTTAAGATACATGAACTTTTGATTAGTAAGAGGATTAGCAAGACTCTAACACAATTCCAAATGGAGAATATATTTGCTAAAACTTACCTATTTCATTTAAATGCAGCTCTCGGATTTGCAATATAATGCAGAAATATATTATTCCACATGCATTTCAGTTCATGTGGTATTACAAATTAAGAAACTGTAATTTGTGTATTTGTATAAGGTAACATTTACCCTTCTGTCAAATGTAACAATTTCTTTGCACAAATTTCTCAGTTCATTAGGTTAATAATTACTTGTTATTAATAGATAAAGCGACTGAATTGCACGAGTACAGAAGAACTTTCTACTCTTGAATTTCCTGTTAAGGTCCCAAGCTCATTCATTATGAGGGCTGCCATAAAGCCGTAGGGCCTTTTTTTTTTTTTTTATTACTTCATAACAAACTCCTGGTAGGAATGCTAACAAGGTCAATAACACCTTTCCCCATTTATAGAATTAAGGGTTTCATCTCTTCAGCGTGGGCCTGTCTTTAAATTTGGAAGAGGCAGGTCTATCTGCAAAGAGACATGTATTTCCATAGACAATAAGTCTACAGGATGGGCCAGGCACAGTGGCTCACACTTGTAATTCCAGCACTTTGGGAGGCAGAGGTGGGCGGATCACCTGAGGTCAGGAGTTCAAGACCAGCCTGGCCAACATGGTGAAACCCCATCTCTACTAAAAATACAAAAATTAGCTGGGCGTAGTGGCAGGCACCTGTAATCCCAGCTACTTGGGAGGCTGAGGCAGGAGAATTGCTTGAACCCAGGAGGCGGAGGTTGCAGTGAGCTGAGATTGTGGCCATTGCACTCCAGCCTGGGCAACAAGAGTGAAACTCTGACTCAAAAAAAAAAAAAGTCTACAGGAGGACAGCTTGATATAACTGTAGCTCATGTAGGAAAACAAAACACCAGCAGTGTCCTAATTGAAAGCATCTAGAGGTACTTGTCATTGATGAAACCTGGTGCTTGGTGTAGTTTTTCAGGTGGTAGACTGTGTTTATTTCTAGTAGGAAGATTTCAGTTTTGACTCCAGAGATTTACTTCTAAAGTTGTAAATCCGTGCACCTGTATACATACCGGAAAAAGGCCAGAAAATGGATGCTATTGGCATTTTAGGAGGGATAGTTGTTTACGGTGGGCATGGTGGGGGTGGGGTTAGGGGTTGCCTCGTGCCTTACAAGTTGTTTAGCCTCGCTGCTTCTGGTCCACCAATTGATAGCAGGGCCCTTCAGTCATTCTGACGCACACTCACATGTCCTCCCATATCCACAGCCCCTAATGCTAATAAATTCGAAAGGTCGAATCTATATATCACAAGTGCTTCCTATAAACAGTATGTATGATCAATTACTTTAAAAGTGCACAAGTAAGAACAACTACTCCCACTACTGTCCTTTTGGAACTGATGCAGGGTGCAGGGAATGAATGTAGCTGTTTTTTCCTACTGACCCCACATGTGAGGTTCCTTCTGAAATGAGTAGGGCTTTAGGTGTGGTATCTATTCCTTGAATGGAAGAGGTGATGGAGAATCAGCTGTGTTTGAGAAAAAGTTTAAGTGAAGTCTTTTCTCATAAGACTCACTTGAAAGAATAAGGTCTGTTAGGAAAATTCGCCTCTCCTGTTTATATAGGGGAACTCAGCTGAATCATGCTTCTTGGGGTCTCTTTTATTCTGATGTGGCACATTTTAGCTCATAACCAGGAGAACCAGCCATGAGGCCCTGTGCTGCAAGCCCCAGGTGGGAATGGACACCAAGAAAAGTCCTCTCAAGGCAGCAGGAAGCCAATACTCAGAACCCCATGGGATGGCTAAAATTTAAAAGCTGTTTGGAAGTGTTTTCAATTTAAAAAAGACATCAACAACCACCCCTTTGGAAACTTAGAAAAACGGCAAATGAGGCAATGCAACTCAGAATCCGAATGGTTTTTCTTTTCACTTTAAGAAGATCAGGGTGCTGAAGGCGGAGATCAGGGTGCTGAAGGCGGATCCTCAAGCTTTCACGATCAGAATCTCGGTAGGATCGGCTCTTCCTTTTTTCAACATGAATTGTGTACTTCTCACAGTCTCACGTCGATTTTCTCACTGCTGTCTATATGTCTCCTGCTTCTCAGAATAAACACAGGAAACTTTACAAAACCCCTTTATACTTTTGTCCTTTCCTAAAGATAAAATAAAGGACTCATTCCATAGTGCATATTTCTTTTTTTGTTTTTTTTTTTTACTTTTTTTTTTTTCTATTATACTTTAAGTTCTAGGGTACATGTGCACAACGTGCAGGTTTGTTACATACGTATACATGTGCCTTGTTGGTGTGCTGCACCCATTAACTCGTCATTTACATTAGGTATATCTCCTAATGCTATCCCTCCCTCCTACCCCCTCCCCACAATAGGCCCCGGTGTGTGATGTTCCCTTTCCTGTGTTCAAGCGATCTCATTGTTCAATTCCCACCTATAAGTGAGAACATGCGGTATTTGGTTTTTTTGTTCTTGCGATAGTTTGCTCAGAATGATGGTTTCCAGCTGCATCCATGTCCCTACAAAGGACACGAACTCATCCTTTTTTATGGCTGCATAGTATTCCATGGTGTATATGTGCCACATTTTCTTAATCCAGTCTGTCACTGATGGACATTTGGGTTGATTCCAAGTCTTTGATATTGTGAATAGTGCCGCAGTAAACATACGTGTGCATGTGTCTTTATAGCAGCATGACTTATAATCCTTTGGGTATATCCCCAGTAATGGGATGGCTGAGTCAAATGGTATTTCTAGTTCTAGATCCTTGAGGAATAGCCACACTGTCTTCCACAATGGTTAAACTAGTTTACAGTCCCACCAACAGTGTAAAAGTGTTCCTATTTCTCCACATCCTCTCCAGCACCTGTTGTTTCCTGATTTTTTAATGACTGCCATTCTAACTGGTATGAGATGGTATCTCATTGTGGTTTTGATTTGCATTTCTCTGATGGCAAGTGATGATGAGCATTTTTTCACGTGTCTGTTGGCTGTATGAACGTCTTCTTTTGAGAAGTGTCTGTTCATATCATTTGCCCACTTTTTGATAGGGTTGTTTGTTTTTTTCTTGTAAATTTGATTGAGTTCTTTATAGGTTCTGGATATTAGCCCTTTGTCAGATGAGTAGATTGCAAAAATTTTCTCCCATTCTATAGGTTGCCTGTTCACTCTGATGGTAGTTTCTTTTGCTGTGCAGAAGCTCTTTAGTATAATTAGATCCCATTTGTCAATTTTGCCTTTTGTTGCCATTGCTTTTGGTGTTTTAGACATGAAGTCCTTGCCCATGCCTCCGTAGTGCATATTTCAAACCAACCACTTAATTTTAATTTTAAATTTCAGATTAATTTAGTCAAGCTATATTTAAGATAATAAATATTGTCAAATTGTCATAAGTGGAACAAAGTTTTTTGCCAATATAAGCAACGTTTGGTTTCAAAAACTTTAGAAGACACATGAAAAATTATTTAAAGTTCAAAAGTTACCATCCATGAGCTCTATTAGCAGAAAGATTCTAAAATTTTTTAAAAATGTATTTCGGAACCAAATGGATTTCTTCCCTGACAATCACTGAAAACAAAACAAAACAAAACAAAATGTCTCTTCTAGAAATTTCAGAGGAGCCACCATCAGACAGGATGGATGAGTGGCAGAACACACTGTGTCATATTCAGAAGCCACCTTTTCTTCCCAACCTATGTTGCATTTCTGACTTCAACTCTTTCTTAAACTCAATCATGCTGTGTCATTAAGAGGACTAATTCAGACAATAGCACCTGAGGTTTACATGGTCACTGGTGATTTTAAATGCATTTTTTTCTTTCCTTTTTGAAAAAAAAAAACACTTAAATCGAGCACAGCAAAGCTTGTAAGTTACATGTATAACTTCATCTTCTGAGCGCGTCACACCTATTTATCTACTAGAGAAAAATCCTTCTATTTCTTGTGCACTTCTGTAGAGGCACCAAAAATTAAACAGCAGCCTCTCATTCTCTTTCTTTTCAGTGAGATTTCTGTGCCTTTAAACAGGATTATCAGTACAGCATGCCTACTGTACTTACATTCCTTAAAAACAAATATTTTTAAGAAACAAATATTCCTTAAAAATGAATTCTATGTTTTGCAAGTTTTATTTATTTTTGTTGCTAAATTTTAGGCAAATCTAACAAATACTGAAAAGGAAGTATTATGGAAAGGTTAAGGAGACATCTACTAAGTTGTAGTCAAGATATGTCTGTTGTCAGAAACCCAATGGGGAGACAAAAGTTTTGACAATTTTAGTAAACCTTTGTTCACAAAGAAACTGGAAATCATGTGGGGATATCTTCCAAATTCAAGAATTGCATCCAGATGCCCTATCAGGAGTAGAAGTAGTCTAAATCTTTGAGGCACAACAGCAGATAAAATCCATAGAAATCTTTTGCAAAAGGAAGGGCAAGTGGAGTGGTGAACAGAGGGCTTGTTTCCAAAAGTTTCACTGATACTCTGGGTTTAGAACTGCCTCTGACTGACAGCCTTCCAGATGGGCCTTCACAGCACCTGTGAGGTGTCTGAAGCCAGGTGTTTGAGTGGAACAGGAGACGCCAGTTCCAGAGCTGTTTTCCTTGATCATCTCAATTTTCCATTGTTATTGTCCTCTCAAACTACCACTGTTTGAAGGATCTATCCAAAGTTTTCTTCCTATTGGTGTTAACGCTGCTTATTCTTCATGTGACTTGTGGCATTACACATTTTCAGATGAGCTTTCGAGATCTGCATGCCAGTCTCATATACTCTGACTTCAGAACAGACCCAACTAGCAAAAGATAATAATTAGCCCCCTCTACACAGTAGTGTATACAAGAGGGCTACTCCTCATCCTATTTTCTCTTTCCTTCATCAATCTGCCAAACTTCACTATAATCTAAAGATAATGGTGGAATATATGTATGGTTTTAAAAAAACTAGAGAGATTTTAACTGTTCCTGTTTTATATTGTGCTAATTAAACGCAAAGACTTGGCAATCGTGGTTATAGGTTATAAGGTTATATTAGGATACTAACAGGCACTGCTACTGGGAACTGAACAGGTGTTGCTCCTTCAGAAGAGGAAGGGCACATCAGTCACTTAGGGACACTTCAGAAAACAAGGCTCAATATTACAGAATAGCAGTAGGAAGGAAACTGGTGACAGAAAAACACTTCTTTGTGTATATATTATTTTGGACTGCATTCTTATTTTAGTGTTAATTTCCTCTTTTCTTTATACAAGTTGCTTTTGATTATTTCAAGGAAGGAACCTGAGATCCTCCATTGTTAACAATAAGAAGCAGTTTTCCTGGGGTCTTATCTTTCATGATATGTACTCACTGAATTTAATATTTCCCTTTCAGAATTGTTGACTCTTCTAAGCCTGGGCCTATTTGGCCACTTTGCTGGATTGCAAATCGTACTTCTAGAAAATGGCTTTGTCAGATTAATTTAGTTAAGCTATACTTAAGATAATGTCTCTTGTTAAGTTGTCATAAGTGGAACAAAATTTTTTGCCAATATAAGTTGGGTTTTAAGAACTTTAGAAATCATGCGAAAAATTCTTTAACATTCAAGTTACCACCCACAAGCTTTATTCAAAGCAGAAAGATTCTAAAATTTCTTAAAAATATATTTTAGAACCAAATAACTATTTGTATTTGAGTCTCCTAAAACTCTTTCCTCAGTTTATTTAAGATCCTAAGATGATGGAAACTTGTTTAACTTACACCAAAAGGGGAGGCCTAAAAAATTCTAAGATTCCTAGATAATAATGATATATAAACACACATTATTGCTGTTATTGTTTTAACAAATATTATTATTACAATACATTTAGAATACCAGGTAACTCTCATTTGGTTTTAAATCTGAAGTAGTAATAGTTAAACATCTACTTCTAGAATGTCAAATATTATAAAGAGATTACATATGAAACCATTTTATATATTACATATATGTATATATGTAATATATAAAGTACATACATACATACATACTTTTTTCCTTAACTGTGACTAACATGTTATAAATACAGAAGGTTAAAAATCAAAAAGCCAATATTACATTTGAAGACTTACCTTGGGGTCCAGGGTCTCCTGGTGGCCCAGGCAACCCATCCTTTCCTGGTGGCCCAGGCCTCCCATGAGCTTGGGCAGCCAACATTGCTGCCGGCAGCTTAAGCTGGGATAGGAATACAGCCATCCTCTCTTCATGTATAGAAGAAAAAATAATATATCATGGAACAGAAATATTTTATGTCAAAAAATTTCAAGATACATGAAATCAAACAAACAAAAAGATTTAATTTTTAATTTAAGCACATGTAATTTACCACCTCTTCTGACTGCTGAGTTTTTTGATTACACAAATAAAATCAATTGCACAAAGTTGTTTGTGTATAGATGTAGACCAGCTGTGTCACTCAGAAAGTCTGAGAATTTTCAGTGCTTCTGAGATGTAACCATCTAGCGGACAGAACACTAGCATGGAATATAACCTGTGGTAATGGCATGTGGAGAGAGTTTAGGTTCACATTAAAAAATGATTTCCTAATAACTTTAAGGCACTTTCCAGCAAGGTTGTGAACGTATGTGTGGTAATTTAAAATATATTCACGAATTCTTTGACACTGTCTTCCAAAGTTGGAGTTTAATTCTGTTTTTGAATGGGGGCTAGACTTTTCATTTCTAGTGAAAAGAAAAAGGCCGAATTAATAGTGGGCAACTAGAGAGATGAGGTCATAAAAGACATCGTGGCTTCCTAGTTGCTTTCTCTCTTAGATCACTCATTGCAGGAAGGCAGCTGACATGGAGTGAGAGCACCCAAGAAGTCCTGTGGAGAGGCCCACGTGGGGAAGGACTGATGCTACTTGCCAGTGGCCACGTGCATGAACTTGGAAGCAGATCATCCAGCCCTAGTCAAGCCTTCAAATGACTGTAGCTCTGAATGACATCCTGACTGCAATTTCATGAGAGATCCTAACTAGATCCATACAATTAAGCAACACTTCAAGCCCCTGACCCATAAAAAATGTGAGATAATAAACGTTTATAATGTGAAATGTAAGATAAATGTTTTAAGCCACCAACATTTGGAGGTATTTTCTTATGCAGCAACAGATAACTAAAAAAAAAGCATATGGAATATTTTACTACCGAATAAAATTAATTTTGGTAAAATCATTAACTCATTCCAGGGCCATTATAAATATGATCTATCATTGGAGTCTTTCTTAAAATTGCTTGGTTTGTTTATATTTGGTATACCTCACATTAAAAAAATCTAATATATGAACAACTAGATTTCAAACAGAAAACTTGAGGAGGCTCTATCCTTGCCATGATAAGAAGTTTTTCTTTTTCTTTTTGCATAACTTCTTCAAAAATCTCTTAGTAATTTAAATGGTTTTATTTTGAAATAATTTACACATAGTTTTTCAAAGATACATGTGTGTCGTAAGGAATGAATATTTAATTTAAAAAACTTCACTCTGGGTTTGGTGCAGACAAATCTTCCAGAAAAGTTTTTTTTACTGAGGAAATTAGTATTTATTTTGTAAGTAAAGACCAAATGACAGACCACAACATAGTAGAAACTATAGCCGTCGGTTAGAAAACACGAAGCCCAAATCATATAGATCTTGTAAAGAGTTACTTCCACGTTCTCCAGTCTTTTCACTTAGTTTAGTTGATTTAATTGAATTGCAAAGGCATACTTAAACAGATATGTATCTTTTATTTTATGTAAATTTTAAAATAAAGAGTAAATTACTTCTGAGGAAAATCTGTTTTCCCATGAATTTTCAATTAAAACAATCCTTTAAAAACAATGTAGGCCCATACTGGTTAAGAAAGAAAAAGAATTATTTTTTCATATAGAATTATTAAGGCAAAAGCCCCAATAGATATAAAGCATTGACTGTCATTATCCAAAAAGCAATCACCTACATTCACATTCTCATGTCACAAAGCAAGCAGAATGGAAACATACCACAACCTGCACAGGACTAGAATCTCTGGCTGTAGACTGAAGGATGAATGGGAGGCCAACAGGGATCTCATGGATGCTGGTCCCAAGGAGTGATATGAAATCACCTGCCCTCCAGTATTACTACCTCACTATCTACCTGGGATGTTTGGTTGATATTAATACATCTTATTCTAGTAACTAATAGATAAAACAAATAGATAATTAATATATAGTTTTAGTTTTACAAATCATCATATTGAATATACATATAATATGTTTATTACATCAAATTATGAACTTGGGGCCTTATAATAAATATGAAATTCAATAATCACAGTTTGAAACTTTGCATAATATTTGTTGTTCTGCACTTCAAAAGAGAGATGTATTTCAGTACAATTTTTCTTAATTTGAAACATGTCTCTTTAAATACCTTCAATGTTGAAACACAAATATTCACAGTACTAATTTTTCTTCTTTAATATATGAATTGAATTTAGAAGTACTTTGGTGGTTTGTAATATTTTTAGCAAAACAGAAAATTATTTTTACTACTTCTAGCTGTAAATTATCTGGCTTTGAGATACACTCAGAAACAGTCATTTAGCATAAGGGTAATTACCTCTTCTGAACCCTACCCTAATGCTCTATAATTTACAATAATATGTTTCAGAGCATCCAAATGAATTGTAAAGGCCTTTATTCTTAATTGCTTTTCCTCTGTTTTCAGGGATCTTCAGTCAATTAAACTGTTTTTGGCTATGCTTTCTAATGAGGCAGGAAATTGAAGAGTTCAGATATAAGCATGCATAAACCAAACACACATTTGCCATCTGCCAAGGCAAAGCCACAGCAGTCACTCTAACAAATGAGACCAAAGCTTGGCTTCTTTGGAGAATGGGCTCCTTACTATAATATAGACATTAATATTAATGTGATGATAAACTACGTGTTTTAGAGGAGGAAGGAAGACACACATGTCATCTGGCCCGTGTCTACTATTTCACAGATAAAATTTGTAAATATTTCAAAGACAGAAATTAATCTTCTCCGAATGCCCATGGAAATGTCTGATTATCCATTTTCTTGGTATAACTTCAATTTATTTCATTTTGCTACCCCATTATGGAAACAGAGAGCAGTTAATGAGTATTTCCCTTGGGAAATCAGTCATATTGTTACATATCAGCATTCAGGTTAAATAACTTTTACTCATAGGCTTCACAGTCTATTTTGTAAATCTCTTTTTGGTTCCATTATTTCAGGGCTTTTCCATAAATGTCTCCTAAATGTGGAAATCAAAATTAAATACAGTTCTCTCCTAAAGGGCAAAAATATCAGAAGAGTAATTTCCTGTGATATTTTTATAATGATATTCTAGTTTCATTTTTAACTGTTAATTCAACAGTATCATTTGGTGGATTCATATTTATTTTGTGGTTCATTATGACCCAAAGGTGGTTACCACTTCATTTGTCTCTGTCTGAATCATTCGCCACCTTTATGAGTATGTTGCTTTGAACTATCATGGGTAAAGATGGTGGATTAAACACATGGATCTGCTTTAACTACCTCCTGAATCCTAGCAAAACAATCCTCTTAAAGGCATAAACAGACAAGAATGGGGGAGCATATGAAAGGAGACAATATCAGCACAATTTTGGGAGGTGAGAACCAGATGGTTGAGTGATACATTACTTAGCAAACTCAAGACAACTAAACTCTTAGACTAGAAGTAGAGGAATAACTTGATCTAAACTACAAAATCCTCAGAAGGCTTAGAATTGGCAGTACAAGTTACCTCTGGAAGTGGGGGTGAAAGAGGGGAACTAAAATAAGGAGCACGGATTGAAAGCCTGTTTTAGTAGTTGTTGAAATTCCTTTCTCTATAAAGCTGGGCAGGTGACTGTCCCCATCCCTAGCAAGATGCTGAAGGTTTATTATTATCTGAAAAGGGTAGTAGTCTGCCTCTGCACTGAGGAGCCCAGGCTCCATTGAGACTCAGGCTTCCAAACTGAAAATCTGAAGCAGCTGAGCTCGCAGCCAGGCAGGAAGTGAAATGTCTCCGCGGGGGAATCTGACCAGACTGAGAGGAAAGAGTTAAAGACACTGAAATTAAGGGTCCTTCACTTAAAAAGTCCAACTGGGCTACCCTGAGTGAAACTCGAGGTTGGCAAGCCCCACTGTTCACTCAGAGCTTTCAATCGGTTTTTAAAACCCTGCTCTTATGTATGCAGACATCCAAGGATTACTGGACACTGAGGAAATCCTATAAACTGAACAACAGAGTTGCAACCAAAAAAACAGAAAGCAGCAAATTGGAAGAAACGGAGACTATGTAGTGGAAAATATGTTTTTTAACTCTCTCTCTCTCTCTCTATATATATATATATATAAAATCTCATCAAGGATGTATATTTATCAGATGATGTGTATATAAATAAGTACATATACAAATATGTATATATAAATGAATATCTTACTTGTAGAGAGGTAAGAAAAGATGTTACAACCTTGGAATAAGAAAACAGGATCACACATATTTACACACATTCATATATATATGAAATATATGTATGAAAAATCAAGAAAACATAGGTAAGGGGATTTTCTGAACACTGAAAATCTAGAGGCAGAAACATTGTTTAGGAATACTTAGCCTTAATCTTTCTTTTCTCCCACAGCTGGAGGTGTGGGCTTGTTGGCCCCATGTCTGACTCAAGAACCGAGAGAGCCAGATGTTAGTACACATTTTTGCATAGGTTGGTAAATTCTTCCTGCATGTCGATGTAAATTCCCAAGCATAATAGGACAGTGTAATAGCAAGAATTAAACTTCTCAGATCTGGCAAGACCCTCCATTGTGTGGGCAGCATCACTGGCAGCTAGAAAGCCCTCCTAAAGCCAAATGCTAAGCTGAGACACATGGATGATATCTGTCCTTGTCCTGTGTGGTCACTTTACTAGCAAAAGGACTTGACTTGTTGGACAATCAAATTGGGGATTTAATTGAACTTCAGAAAGGATATATATTCGTGCATAGTGATCAATCTGGAACCTAGACATGGGATTGGTGAAAAGACATCTCTTTCCGCCACAGTTAGGTTTGGGAAGGGGCACCAGGAAGTTGAAGGGAGGTTAGGTGGTCTGGAAAATAGCTCAAGGTGTGAGATTTGCAGGGTGTTGTATCAGTGGAGTCACCTGGGAAGCCCCAAAGGGGGTTAAAAAGCCACAAGAGGAGGGTTCAAAGTTTGGGTCATCCTGGTCTAGGGTTTCACTAGAGGGTGTAATCTGGACACTTGGGATGATAAAGTTGGAGAGCAGGATCTTCCAAGGACTCCCTCAAGCCCGGGCTGACAGTCTGCGACTTGCCGCTCGGAGAGAATGGCTCTCGAGGCTGCAGATGTGCAGGGGTGCGTGGAGCAGAGATAGCATTAGCTGTTGTTGACACTGTCTCTTGTGAAACCACTAAGAAAAAGGGAGGGAGACGGGTGCTACTTAAGTGTAGCAGTTAGCTGTCTGTACTACTTAACTTTAACTGCTTTAACATGTGAAAAATAATCTTTGCTTTTAGAGAAAAAGCTTTCTGAAAACGGTAACTGTGACCTTGGGGCTCTATGATTTGTGAAAATGGAGTTTTCTTTTTTCTTTTTTGTAAATGGTGTTCAGAAGCCATGGAAAAGGTGATTTCTAAGTGGAAAATTAAATGGAGTAAATTGAAATGATCTTGGGACAAATTAACTTAAATGCTAAATAACTAAATTCTGGGTTTCAGGCACAGTTTTGTTTGGGAGGACAGTTTTGCTGGACTAGTGTCAAGAGAGATAAAAGGAGAGGGATATCACACAGGGAGTCTCAGAGTTTAGAAGTCTCAGAAAATAGTTTCCTTATGGGTCACTTTAAAATATTGTTTTGAGGCTAAGACACCTGTGGTTTCTGAGGGACTACTAGCTCTGGTGGGGGTCCAGCCACTCGCCTGGACCTGGCCAGGCTGGAAGAGACAGAGAGGCAGTAGGAGAGATGGGTGTGAAGCCAGAGACCTGGGGAGGACGCTGCACCTGTCAGCTTCCAGGCAGGTGGGCTCTGACAGAGGAAGGAGGGGCAGGAACTCAGAGAGGAAGGATTCAGACTCAGAGGAGGAGCTTCTCAGAAAGCAGAAGCCTGGTGAGCCTGCCCCAAGACAGATGGAGAGTGGCCCAACTCCCCTGACCTGCCTCCTCAGAAGACTGATAGCCCTTCTTGAGAGGAGCCACAGAATGGCCTGGGAGCCTTCCCCAGGAGGAAGTAGAAGTGTCTCTTCTGCTGAATGCACAGGGCAGGCTGCCAGGGGCCACACCTTCATCCAGTGTCTGATGGACTTGTAAAACGAACACCTTTTATATCTCAACATGTCACTTTTTTTTTTTTTCCTGAAAATGTTTGGTTATATTTTCTGACATTCTTTTTTTAAATTTTTTTATTTTTTTGAGGCAGAGTCTCGCTCTGTCCCCCTGGCTGGAGTGCAGTAGCGCGATCTCAGCTCACTGCAAGCTCCGCCTCCCGGGTTCTCGCCATTCTCCCTGCAAGCTCCGCCTCCCGGGTTCTCGCCATTCTCCTGCCTCAGCCTCCCGAGTAGCTGGGACTACAGGCGCCTGCCACGCCCGGCTAATTTTTTGTATTTTTAGTAGAGACAGGGTTTCACCGTGGTCTCGATCTCCTGACCTTGTGATCCGCCCGCCTCGGCCTCCCAAAGTGCTGGGATTAGAGGCATGAGCCACCGCGCCCGGCCTATTTTCTGACATTCTTAATCAGCTTCCAAAATATGGGTTAATTACTGACTATTAAATATATGATTTTATCTAAAGCCTCTTAAGAGATTGAAGTTCAGGATTAAAGCTCCCTGAGATAAAAGATAAATAAAGACACTAGAGCCCATAGAGATTAAGAGTTAAAGGAAAACTTTAGATTGCAATTCAAAAACACGTATATGCTGACATTTCTCTTTTCATGATAGAGGTCAACTAAACGCATGGATACTATCTGAGATCCTAGATGTCCTCTCCCCAGGACTGCCTTTCATGGACATGCTACCTATGCAGTCACATAGGGCCCCATGTTTAGTTTATGGCTTTACTATTGCTGTCTTAAAATTCTTAATCATTTTTTAACAAGTGCACCAGCATTTTCACTGTGCACTGAACACTGCAAATTCTGTAGCCATGAGTATGTTCTTCAGTGTTCCCCTGAAGAGCCTGAGATGTCTTTTTTCAAACAGTTGTCTTTTTTCAAACTTGCTGAGGGGGAAATGAGTGTTTGGATTGCAAAGTTTAGAGTGTAGTCCATAATGTTTGATTCAAGAGAAGAAAAGAAAGAAAGAAAGAAAGAAAGAAAGAAAGAAAGAAAGAAAGAAAGAAAGAAAGAAAGAAAGAAAGAAAGAAAGAAAGAAAGAAAGAGGAGAGAGAGAGAAGGAGGGAGGGAGGGAGGGAGGAAGGAAGGAAGGAAGGAACGAGAAAGAAAGACAGGAAGGAAGGAAGGAAGGAAGGAAAGAAGGAAGGGAGAAAAGACTTCCAAATATAAGGGCAACATTAAAATTACTGGTAGCTCAACAAAAGAGTGGACAAATGTATTAGTAAACTGTCATATCAGAGCATGATAAAGATACTTAGTAAAGATCAAGATAAATTAAAATCAACAGCATAAATTCTTGACCTTTAAAAAGCATTTTTTGCCAACATGGTGAAACCCCGTGTCTACTAAAAATACAAAAATTAGCCGGGTTTGTGGCGGGTGCCTGTAATCCCAGCTATTCAGGAGGCTGAGGCAGGAGAATCGCTTGAACCCAGGAGGCAGAGGTTGAAGTGGGCCGAGATCACGTCAATGCACTCCAGCCTGGGTGACAGAATGAGACTCCATCTCAAAAAACAAACCAACAAACAACAACAACAAAAAAAACATTTTTTTTTTGGTTTTGTCATTAAAGTAGCTACAAGTCCCGGTGTTACTCTACTGTATTTCCAGTTCTCATATAAAACAAGACAATGTGCATCCAAGCACCAAGATTTCAGTCTCTACTGCTAATTATTATTTAAAATAATCAAGACTCCTTGGAGAAGAGCTGATTCCATGTTTGAAGCAATGGACTCAAGATCGACTTGGGGCATCTTATAATCTTTTTCCTTAAAAAATTGAACAATCTATTTTTGGCTTGTGGATGCTAAGCAAAGGAAGTAAGAACCATGAGAGCTAACATGGATTTATTTGTTAAATCTTACAGTTCAGAAGAGTGATTTTGATTTTAGCAAACCATTTGTCAAAATCACGTGATACTGTCAATTCCTTGCAAATAGACAAAGAAATGTAGGGTGAGTTTTAGGACAACGAAATGGATTCAGAGCTCACTAAATAATAGATTAGAAGATGATTTACAAGTGGACAGAAAGAATCCTGTGGCATTTAGAAAGACCTAATCCTTGACTCTTGGCTTTTTTAGTCAACATTTCTATCAACAACTAGAATGATGGCATGCTTATGAAATTTAGCATGACATAAAGTTATAGGGTCAGCCAACCTGCTCTACAAGAGACAACATTCCAAAAGACATCTTCAGGTTGGAACAAGATATGAACACAAATGTTTTGAAATTAATAAGAGGAAACATAAGATCACACACTTAGATTTAAAAAATAAACACACAGTCCATAATGATAAACACCTCATTTAAAAATATTTTAACAAGGAAGATCCAGGGCTGTTAGTTAATTGAAAACTCAAAATGCATCAACAGAATAATACGGATGCCTTTTTCAAAAAACCAATACATCTTAGGATGAATTATTGAAGTATCTAGAGCAGGGGTCAGAACTTTCTCTGCAAGGGCCAGATAGTAAATATTTAAGCCTTTATGGACCATATTGTCACAGTTGCTCAGTCCTGTTGCTGTAGTGGGATAGCAGCCAGAGAAAAGAGGTAAAGGAATATGCATACTTTATTTATGGAAACAAATTCAAATTTCAGATTATTTTCACATATCATGAAATATTCTTTTGATTTTTAAAAACTATTTTAAAATATAACTCATTCACACCACTCCCGACCAAAAAGCAAAAACCATTCTCAGTTTGTAGGCTGTACAAAGCAGGTGGCAATGGCTTTGGCTAGGGGTTTCAGTTTGCTGACTTTGGTCTAAATAAAAAGACACTACTCTGCATTGGTCAAAATATTCCTTGGTAAATGAGAGTCATTTATAAATTAAATGTTTCCCAGGGGTGATAATAGTGGAGGAGCTAGACACATTTACTTCATAAAAGAGAAAACTAAGGATAAGTATGAGGGATATGGAAAAATACTCAAAGGGCTGTCATGTGAGTACAAGCAGGAACTTTACCTGTGTTGTTTTACAGAGCAGGTATAATGAAAGGAAGTTCCAGGGAGGCAAAAGTTAACTTTGTGTAAAGAACAATTTTCATCAAACAGCTGTCCCATCATAAAATGGGCTGCCCCTTAAGGTTTTTGTGGCATGGCCGTCTTTCGAGAATGTTGCTGGAGGGATTCCCCATGGTAGATGGGAGGTGGGAATCAGTGAAAAATTCAAAAATGTTATTAAGAAAATCTAACCTTCAAAAATCCTTAGGACCTCTTGATTAATATACTTCTTTATTTCTTCAAATGAAACTGCATCAGCCTGAAGAAGAAAAAAAAAGGTCTGTTAAAATAGAGCATAGCACAAATGAATAAAGAATAGAAATATTGGGTTGGAACTTCTGTAGAGATCCATTTATCAAGAAAAATGCTTTTGGCAGTTGACTATATTGGGCAATAAATATGTGTTGCTTTGACCAAATTCTGGGAAGAAGCTGAAGTGCATAATTGCTTTAAAAGCTATGGGCTGGAATCATAATCAGTGGTATCAACAGGTTTCCTATTAAATGGAGACACATGGCTTTATACAGTTAGGGAAGACATTCCTATTACTTCATTTTATAAGTTTAAATAATCTAAAAAGTGTAATCATGATGTTAGTAGTCTAACCACAATTTAACTTCTAACCAATCCCTGGATGGCAAAGTCAATGTCTAACTGATACAATGTATTTTCAAAGGAAGACAACCTGGAACAGAACTGCAAGTATGCTGGATTATTTTCAAAAATGTTGTATTCATGGGATAAAAGCAAGCTTTACCCATTTCATCATAAAGTTTATTCTGTAACTTACACATTGCAAGTATATAGGTATTAAGTAATTTTCTTTTCTTAATTGGGATCTGGTAAAAGGAAGCAGGCAAATAATGTCAGCTGAATTTTCCACCTGTTGAAGTAAATCCACATGCATTTGACAAAGAATCTAACATTTATAACAGTAATGTTTTATTATAATACCTTGATATTTTTAAAAGAGTTATTATTTTTTTCTTGATGGTTAGAATTTCAAAGTATTTTATTACTCTTCATAGTTGGTGATTATTATCCAGGGGTGTATGTGTGGCATTAAAGACAATATGTTGAAGATTGGAGGTTGTGACAAAGGCAATAAGCCCCACTGCCAACTATCCACTTTGAGATATATACATGAACAAAAACCCTAACAGAAGATGGTCAGATGAGAGAGTTGGAAGCTCTATGGAAAATCGCCACGCAATATGAATTTAAGAATGAAGCAGAGCCTAATTAGATAGTGAGCCTTAATTTATAAACATTCCTGGGTAGGTTCCTCATCACTCTTCGCTGAAAATTCCTCTATCCTGTCTGTGTGTAGATATGTGATAACAATATTGTTGTGGGGTTCCCTAACACAATGGTGCTAGTTCATTTGTAACAACAAACTGACTTAGAAAGCCAAAAAATAAAAATAAAAACAATCCAATGTGACGGGCTTATAAAGTGATGATTCCTGTAGGACAGAATAATTCCAAGAATGTTCTATTTCATTAATGAACTTTAGTTAATGCATCTAATACCAATTACTGACACAACGCCGAGAGCTGAAGTTACACAGGCTTTATTGAAGTAGAGTTTCAGGAGAGTGGGCAGAAATAAAGTATGAAAACTGTGTGAAAACTCAGTTTTGCTTTATATCTGGTATTGGTTGATTATCTGAGGAGAATGTGTCTTTAACTGCCCTACTTCACTTCAGGACCCTCCTTTCTTCCTAACATGGATATTTTCAGATTAAATTCCTCTGCAGAATAGCCACTCACCACTCCTCTTGAGGATTAATAAAGATATGGGCTTCCTTCACTAAACACTCTTGGCCTAAGTGGTTTCTACTTCAAAGCACTACTCATGGCAGATTTGTTGTTCTGATAGTCAACAAAATAGAGTATGAAACAGACACGTTTCATAGCAGTATGAAACAGGCATATGTGGTTTCTGTGTAGTGTAAGGAGACATTAGAGATAATACCTGTATTTAAAAGCACGGTTTTGAAGCCATCCAGACCTGGGTCTGATCCACTTAATAAATCTGTGACCTTGGGCAAGTCAATACTCATTTTATGCGTTTATAAAAGTCGGCTGAAAAGGATACCAATCCTTCCAGAATGATTATGAAGATCAAATGAGGTAATGTATAGTAAGTGCTTAGTA
The DNA here is from genome assembly GCF_049350105.2 of Macaca mulatta. Lineage (NCBI taxonomy): Eukaryota > Metazoa > Chordata > Mammalia > Primates > Cercopithecidae > Macaca > Macaca mulatta. Next base: position 115,367,218 of record NC_133409.1, read on the forward strand.
GAGGATCTGGCACATAACTTTAAATGACAGCTATTGTTGCCCTCACAGGGACCAGTTTAGGTTTGTTTTATTTATTTGAAAGGCATTATCATTGCTTTCATTGTAAAAGGGATACGTGGTCAGTACAAGTCAGGAGCCCTGAAGCTCTTAGCACTACTTACCGGAATGCCAGGGATGCCAGGAGAGCCTGGAGGGCCTTGGTGGCCAGGGGATCCCATTGAGCCCTTGTTTCCTGGTGGACCAATAGGACCGATGGCCCCCTTCATGCCTGTAAGGCCTGGTTTTCCCCGTTCACCTTGTGGGCCTCTGTCTCCTGGAATCCCCTGATCACCCTGTTAAGGAAAAAAAAATAATAAAGAATAATCTCTTCTAGCATTAGCTATAGTTGAGAGCAAAAGTTCTGGATTCATACTGGCACTTATTAGCTGTTGGGCCTTGGATAAATAACTTAAACTCTCTGTGTCCTAGCCTCCCCTTCTACAAAGGGGCATATTAATAGTATCCATTAAATAGGGCTATTTTCAGAACTAAATGAATTCACCCAAGTAAAGTGCTCAGAACAATGCCTGGCACCTTGGCAGTACTTAACATATAAAAGATAGTGAGAATGTTAGTTGTACTTGGTTGCCCATCTAGGATGACGGCAGTTTTGAGAGTCAATACCAGCTATCACTTGAGGTCTGGGTCTCCTTTGCAATGATAAAGGAAGATTGCCAAGAGGATCTCATTACTGAGACTTTTCACTTAAAATAACTTCAGGACACTCAAAATCTCTCCTAAATCATGTGCTCTCCCACCCGTGGCTTTCCCGTTTGTTTGGTCTTTATTAGACGCTTCAGGTTTGTTTTCTGTATTTGTGCTTTACACTTGTATGCATGTGCATGTGTGTGCATGTTTGTGTGTGTGTGCACGTGAGTGTGATCCCTGTGCCCTAAATATATACCCACAGGAAGGTGAGAAGGGAGAGCCATTGAAAAGATCAAAGCAGGTGACTGGGGGGAGGATGTCACTGAGATCATTTACTTGATAGTATAAATGAACTATAGAAGAATCAGTTGGGCTGGGCACGGTGGCTCACACCTGTAATCACAGCACTTTGGGAGGCTGAGGCGGACAAATCACCTGAGGTCAGGAGTTCGAGACCAGCCTGACCAACATGGAGAAATCCCGTCTCTACTAAAAATACAAAAAAATTAGCCAGGCGTGGTGGCACATGTCTGTAATCCCAGCTACTCAGGAGGCTGAGGCAGGAGAATCGCTTGAACCCAGGAGGTGGAGGTTGCAGTGAGCCGAGATCACACCATTGCACTCCAGCCTGGGCAACAAGAGCAAAACTCTGTCTTAAAAAAAAAACAACAAAAAACAAGAATCAGTTGAACAAGATGTCATAATTAGTAAAATATTATATTAGATGTGACTAAATCTGATTTGAAGTTTGCTTGATGCTGTTTTTTATCCTGGAATGTGTCTACTACTGTATGTGTTTGTGCAAGAGAGAATGAGAGAGAGAGAGAGAGAGAGAGAGAGAGAGAGAGACGGATCATGGCAGTTGCTTCAGTAATAAATTTTCAAATATTCAGTTGCATAACTCCAGGAGGTGATCCTCACACCAAATATGATGGAATGATGCTTGAAGCTGCCCTATATCTCATTATATTATTCTTTTAAATGTGACTACTCTGCAGAAGGCCAAACTCTATTTCTCTTGACTTAAAAAATAAAAATAAATGAACAGTTACAGAGATTTATGTGATCATAGAATCTGATATAGAAAGAAGCCATGTAGAAAGAAATAAAAGCAGTTGGGCCCAGTATCAATGCTACTGTCTTAGTTATAAAAATATATCTGCACACAGGTCTCACTCCAGCTCACATTTGGAGACATTTCTGAGATGACTAGAAATAATATCAGCACACTTTGATCAATGATTAATATTCTGATCATGTGCAAGATAAATGCAATCTTTAACATATTAAAATTATTTTATAGGTTAGGTACAAAGATATTCGTTGTAGTGATGTTTATTATTATGACAACTAGAAGGAATCCAAATGCCCAGCAGACTAGGTAAGTGAAATAAGGTATGGTCAAAGAGTAGAATAACATACAGCAATTAAAAGGCAGATACAGATTTATATTTATAGACAAGATAATCAATATATATTATTAGGTGAAAAAATTCATATACAAGACAGCATAAGCTCCTTTTTGGAAAAGTATATGTTTCTATTAATATATATAAATATATGTGTATATTATGTATTAGAGTGAGAGAGATGGAAATATGTCCAAATATCACAGGGCTTATCTCTGTGTAGTGAGATAAGGTAGATTTTTAAAATTTCCTTTTATTTATTTATTTTTAAATTTATTTTATTTATTTTTTTTTGAGGCAGAGTCTCGCTCTGTCGCCCAGGCTGGAGTGCAGTGGCACAATTTCGGCTCACTGCAAGCTCTGCCTCCAGGGTTCACACCATTCTCCTGCCTCAGCCTCCCAAGTAGCTGGGACTACAGGTGCCCGCCACCGCACCCGGCTAATTTTTTGTATTTTTAGTAGAGACAGGGTTTCACTGTGTTAGCCAGGATGGTCTCGATCTCCTGACCTCATGATCCACCCGCCTCGGCCTCCCAAAGTGCTGGGATTACAGGCGTGAGCCACTGTGCCCAGCCTTTTAAAATTTCCTTTTAAATTTACATCATCTATATTTTCACAATTCCTTCAGTTATTATGGATGACTTGTATAATAATAAATAAAAGTTAGCAAACTAGACACCAGTATACAAACATATGTGCCCACACTCACATACAATAGCAACCCTTAATAGAATTACACTGAGTAACAATGTTTGAGTAACTTCTTGCAGTGGCATGACTCCACTAGAAATTAATTCTATTAATTCTAGTGGAAATTAATTCTAGTAATTAATTCTACTAGAAAATGTTGAGGTTCATTAAAGGAAATAAAGAGAAATTGCAATAATGACATTAACGTTCCAAACAACACAAAAACACATAACATAATTGGCATTACTAGTAACTTTACTATACTTTCAGTCACCCTTTCCATTTCTCTAACCCCTCACACCACCTTCTTTACTTAGTTTTTCTGAATGTCAGCAGCTCTCAATTGCACTGATTTTGCTTCCCAGGAGGCATTTGGTGATGTCCGGAGACACTTTTGGTTGTCACAATTGGAGGGATGGTAGTGCTACTGCATCTAGTGGATGAAGGCCATGGATGCTGCTAAGCATTTTACAGTTCCAAAAGAACCAACCACAACAATTATCTGCCCCTGAATAATCACAGTGCTGAGGTTGAGAAACCTTACTCTAGATAAAAAGAATATGGGTGATGGTTATAGTAGAGATATAGTCTGAGACATGAGGATAATAAAAGCTTTCCAAATTTAAATAGCAAAGTATACTTGGCTGTGTACAAAGGCCAACTACATAGATGTAACCACATAACTTTCTCTGGGTCCTTTGTCATATTTAATATCTAGTAGAGATCTTGGATCACCTACACCCTAGCCTTTATAGATTTGGTGATTTGCAGGGGTCTACACACATAATTGTGTAACTCAAATGATGGGACAGTTGTAACAGACTTGAATAAAAATCACAATAGTAATATACATACACGTTCTCCTTTGGGGCCTCTGTCTCCAGGCTTACCCATGATGCCCTGAAAAAGAGATACCAACATGAAAATCACTGCTTGCCAAGATTTTTCATCAGTCTGATTGATCTAAATGTTGGTAGGTATTCTGGATGCAGTATCCATCATAATTTTTATTTTAAATTATATTTCCCATACCTGAGCACCTGGTATTCCATCTTTTCCATTTATTCCCTATAAAGAAAAAAAGGATTAATATTTCTAATTCTGCATTAACATAGTTAAACACAACAAAAGAGTAAAGTTTCAAGGACAGTTCCTTAATCATATTTCTACTGAGAGCTTGGTAAAGCAAGGTGGTAAAATGGAAAACAAATAAACAGAATCAGAGAGTCCTGAGTTCAGATTCTGACTCTGTCACTTACTAGTCCCATTAACCTTTTTGGGCAATTTACTTAACCTCAATAGCATCAGCCTCTTCACTAGTGAGGAAAATAAATAACCTTAAAACTAAGAATTAAGTGAAATAACATGAAAAATGCATGGTCCTCTATAAATAGTGAACAAAGATTATTTTCCTTTTTTATTCTTCTGTTAGGTCATCCTGAGAAGTAAGAAGGTGCCTCATGGCACAGGTGGCTGGAGTATGACATTTCTGTTACCTTTTAACAGGTTTTCCAGCACAGAGTATCATTCTCAGTAAATGGTCTCAGTTGCTGCTGGGGAAATTTCATAACATGGCCAGAGTATGATCCTACTATGAAATAAACTGTCAGAGAACAATTGTTATTTTTCAGTCAGAAATATGAAAGAAAAGCAAGAAATGTATAATCATGGTTTTTGGCAGTATTAAATAGTTACTTTTTATTAGAAAACTGGAAGTTTCTTGAACTTTAATAGGGAGTTCTAGAAGTGATAATGAAGCCTAGTCCTGCTTAAAGATTTTAAGACTGAGAGAACTATTGGCTGGGAGATATAAGAAGGAAAAGTATTTGAGGTCAAATCAAATACCCAGGACCCAACAGCAGGTGTGTTTTTGAGATCTGATTTGAAGAGGAAGATCAAGGTGAGGAATATGATTTCTTAGCCAGCAGGCAATTGCATGGACAAGCTCCTCTAAAAGCCCGAGGGACTTTTATCGTGCTGGAATGGATTCTGTGGGATGGAACTGCAAAGAACTGCGTGTTTTCACTGCTATAAATAACGCTGAAATCTGTCACAGTTGACAACCCAACCATAGTTCGCCAACCTTTCTGAACCATCCTGGGAATTATTGAGAGTACGTTAACTAAGAACATGTTACCTGAAGTGTATGGTTCAAAGAATTTATTACATTCAGACACACGAGGAACAAAGATAAAGCTGATTAAGGAGAGGATGTGAAAGAAACAGCTGTGTCACTTGAATAAAAGAAGATAAATCTAGTGTAAAAATGTAGTCCATGTTTTTGGTAACAATATAAGAAAAGAAGTAACCCTATAACCTGTTTTTTGTCTCCAGTAATTTATCAAAGACTATCATGAGTGTTCTCTTTTGTATAGGAAGGTGTTACTTTCTATCCGCAGGGAAGCCCTGCTGTCAGAGATTTTTACAATAACTCATATGTATTTGCTCCTCTCTACCCTCATCTCATTCATCTAGCAGAGCCCCATTCCTGAGTACATCCAACTTTCTGCCTACCTCACGTCTGCATCTGAGCAGTGGACTGGCTGAAGAAAACCACGTATCTTTGCTCGCTTGTTCCAACCTAAATGTACGACAGCAGATTGCAAGCAGCCCCCTCAGCATTACCAGGTCATCCTACTGTATTTCTCAATTTGGCTCCCCTTCTATCTTTCCAAAAGTACTCTTTCACACATTTTCCTGTCTCTTCCAACCTCCATCATCACCTCCCCACTCCTCACACTTGGACGACCTCCATTCTTCGTTCACTAATAAACAAAAGAGACCCCTCTCACCATCCCTCCCTCCACCAGTTGCATCAATCTTCATGGATTTGCACCCCAACTTTGGCACCCCCACACCCCACAGTTAGGAAGGGTGACATGCCCCTGTTCCCAGTTAAGACCATTCCCACTTGTGAGTATACCAGTTCTACTCAAAGTAGTCTTCACTCTCCTGTGTCATCAAATTTTTCTCTCTCAACTGGATCATTCTTACCAAGATACTAAAATGCGGTGATCTCTCCCACCAATGACCTCCACATTTCTAATGCAGTAGAGAATTGTCAGCCCTCATGTTACTTATCTGTTTGTTGATCACTCCTTTCTCCTTTCTCTTAAAACAGTTCACTTGACATCCAGGAAACCTCACTTGCCTGATTTTCTTCCGGTCTCTCTGGCTGCAGTTTCTTAGCCTTCTTTGTCGGGTCCTCTTCCTAACAGTTGAAGTGCTCTCTTCCCTTACTATCCACAGTGACTCCACTTTTCCAGGCTCAGGTTTAGATACCCTAATTGGTCTCACCAATCCTGGCCTCTCCTAAATATTCACTGTGTACTTGACATCTCCACCTGAATATCTACTAGTGCTTCAACATGAACACATCCAAAACAGAACTCTCGGCTCTCCCTCCCAATCCCACCTACTTACCTTCGTCTGCCCCATTTCACCAAACAGCAGCACTCTCACACTATTGCTCAGACCCTACACCACAGCTGTGATTGGTCTCTTTCCCTCACACTTTGCTAGATTAGTCTACCAGCAAGTTTTCTTGCTTGCTGTCTCTCCCTTCAATGTACATCCTAAGTTCCTCTACTCATGGCTGTTCCCACTGTCATTACTTCTTGTGGAGACGATGGAGATGTTTTCTTACTGCTCTGTCTTCCTCTACCCTGCTCCCTACAGCCTACTCTCCACACAATGTCAGAGTGATCCTGAAAATGTTCAATCATTTTCATTCTTTGCTACAAAAGCTCCAGTGGATTTCCATCATATTTCAAATGAAATCCCGACTTCATTCCCTGGTTTGGAAGTTCTTCATGGTCTGGCCACTGCCTACATCTCCCTCTGTATGTTTCCCACTCTTCCTTCACTTCGTTCATTCCTGACTTCATGCCTTTTGATGAGGTCCTTGACCTCATCAGGCTCGTTTCTCTCCCAGCCATTTCTTTTTCCTGAGACAATGGTCCCCTGACCGTCCCATGGCTTGACTTCTCACTTTATGCAGGTTTATGCTCAAATTGCAGGCAAATCTTCTCTGAGCTCACTATTTGAACAATATTCCAGAGCTTTACTTTACTTATACCTTCTTCTACTTGAAACTGTGTGTGTGTGTGTGTGTGTGTGTGTTTTTATCCGTTTTCCTATAGTAGAATGCAAAAGCTATGAATTGTTAGCACCTAGATCAGTGCCTAGCATGTAGGAGGTATTCAAGAAATATCTGGTGATGAACGAATTGCTTTTTGTATAATCTCCTGGGGACTCAATGGCAGGCTTTAATGGTATGCCTTGCAGGGGATGGGAATGATGAGGTAAGAGGGGGCAGTGAATTAAACTAATACTATTGAGTACCTCCCATAGCCAGGCACTGGAAATGCTTTCCATATGTCATGGCACTTAAGTGACTCATAAAATCCTTTGAGCCGTAATTCAGACCCAGATCTTCCTGACTCTAAATTGCATTTTCTTCATGTTGTCTTCTGTGGGGAAATGGTGGCCACCAACCCTGAAGGTTTCACAGAGGTGCCGAACTGGCCTCTTGAATTCTGTGCTGCTTGTTCACCTCGCCTTCTTTCCCGTACACACCACAGCAAATAAATCAGCAGTGACCTTCTATAAAGCGTAACTCCGAGAGTGAGGTGTGTTTTATTCATCTTAGATCCCCTCGCTAAAGGCCCACACATTTTCAGCAAACAGCAGCGACTAGATGAATTTATGTGACTGAATTAGTCAGAATGATTATTACAATGTCACATCAACACCACAGATCAGTAACCAAGAGCTCTTTTAGGACATAAGGGGATGAGACATTCACCAGTAGTGATTTAGGAAAGTGTAAGAAAACAAGGCCTATATACAAAGGAGGAAATTTGAGAAAATAACTTCTACTTTGGGATTTGGCTTAACATACAGGTATTACATCTATAAGTCTTTGCTTTCTTTATACTTTAGGACGTGACAGGCCATTATATTTTCTTTAAGTCTGTTGAAAACATTAGGCTTAAAAAATAATGAGTCAGATTTCCTGACACTTAAAACTCTCACCGTTTTCAACACTGTTTAAGACATAAAGACACCACACACAGATCTAGGAAACTCAGTGAGAACTTCCGCCCATGCCATCAAAAATCCATCTGCACAATCTTCTTAGTTCTTAGAAACTGCTTATTCAAATCTCAGAATTTCTGAGGTGGTAGATGAGGAGATAATGTTAGAGCATTTCTCTAAGTAGCATATTTCAAATAGTAAGAAGTACTTACTGGCTTTCCTGAGGGTCCTTCTGGTCCAGGGAAACCTATATCTCCAACAGGTCCTCTCTCACCCTATAAACACATCCACAGACAAAAATTAATTGCCAAGAAATGTTTTAAAACTGCATGCAAGTACAACACAAGTACAACTGTCATGAAAGCAACTGCCAACTCACCGGTTCCCCTGGAACTCCTGGAGGCCCTGGGGCTCCAGGTTTCCCCTGGCAAGGCAATTGAAGAGAAATGTTAGGAGCCAAATTGCTGAACGACACCATACGCTTCTCTTCCCCCAACCCCAATTGAGTTTAAAGTGCTCCCAAGGATGATGCTTTCCAGTGGCATTTCTAGCCAGGTGTGGTGGCTCACGTCTGGAATCCCAGCACTTTGGGATGCCGAGGTGAGTGGATCACTTGAGGTCAGGAGTTCGAGACTAGCCTGGTCAACATGGTGAAACCCTGTCTCTACTAAAAATATTACAAAAATTACCCAGGCATGGGGGCTCATGTCTGTAATCCCAGCTACTCGGGAGCCTGAGGCAGGAGAATCACTTGAACCTGGGAGGCGGAGGTTGCAGTGAACTGAGATCATGCCATTGCACTCCAGCCTGGGTGACAGAGTGAGACTCCGTCTCAATAAATAAATAAATAAAGTGGCATTTCTAAGGGGACAGAGTCTGGGGAACATACAGTCAACTCCACAGGCCGTAAGTTTCAGACTGGGGTGCAGTTCTTTAAATACATATTTGTGTGGATGGTGGAGAGTAGGAGAGGAGAATACTTTTGAAAATATTAGCCCAAAGTATCATCACTATTGGAAATCCCTCTTGTGCTTATTTTCCTGGCAGCTCCTCTTTACTTTGGGAGTAGAGAAATGCGCACAAAGCATCAAAGAAGTTTTTTTTCTAGGCTTTGAGTTTCACAAGACAGTTTTTAAGTTCATAGTAAGACAACCTGAAAAAATCATGTTTGATTTGAAAAGCCATGTTTTGTTCGCAGGAAAAGAAACAGATTAGTTTGTGTCACTACACCGTGGCTTGGACGACTGATCCTGGAGCAGACAGACCACAGGAAGGGATGAGAGGGGCAGATGGTCCAGTGGAGACTGAAAGCACACAAGGCCCAAGTGTGCAGGCGAGGCTTGTGGGGTTGCCTCTGAGAAGGAACCACCTCCTGTCCCTTGGACCTAATGTGGCTGGGAAAGACAGACGACGTGGGATGTAGGTGTGGGGCTGAGACCTGAGAAAGCCAAGTAGGTTTTGGAGAAATATGAAAAGAAATGGGCTTTTTCCAACTTGCTGCTTAGAATTCTGGAAGAAGATCCCTCCATAGGTACAGATACGGTGCTGAGTGGCAAAGCTAGGCAGACAGAGAGTTAGAGAGAGCATCCCTGGGTCCCCATAGCTTGTGTGTGCTGAAGTTGTTGGGGGCCTGAGTGGGAAGATGTGTTAGAGCTAAGAAGGCCAATGTCCTGAAGATTCTTACTGTGGAACATGGTGGGTATGGAGGGCTCGGGCATTGGGATCTGAGACGAAGAGATCAGGGACATTGATGGAAGTCATCCCTAAGGTCAGGTAGGACCAGCGGAGAACTCAGAGCATCCTGGGGAGAGCGTGCTGACCAGGAGCCCCACCACCCCACCACCAGCACTCACAGGCACTTCCTCCTGCAAACCCACATGCCATCCTCAGAGAAAGGCAAAGAAAGAAGCTCTAGGGGAAATCCCTGGTTAGCCCTGAATATACTGGAAAGGGATAGACTGATCTGTTCTAGAAGAGCAGGATTGGGTCCCCTTGGTAATCAGCTGAGTGACCAGTGTGTCTGCGTGGGCAAGCCCCAGCCTTGCTTCAACTAGAACAATCACCATTTTTCAAAAAAATTTTTTATCATGGTAAAATATACATAACCTAAAGTTTACCCTCTAAACCATTTTTAAGTGTACACTTAAGTGGCACTAAGTACATTCACACTGTCATCTAGCCATCACCATAGTCTATTTCTAGATTCTTTTAACGATTTTATCTTCTGAGTCACAGAAGGGCCAGTTATAAAAATCAAATATGCATCTTTAACTGAACGTATTTGTAGTATGTAATTTTTTTACCCTTTCCTATTTATGTAATTGTCAGTCAATGCTTCTATTTTATATTATTTTTTGAGACAGGGTCTTGCTCTGTTGCCCAGGCTGGAGTACAGTGACACGATCTTAGCTCACTGCAGCCTTTGCCTCCCATGCTCAAGTGATCCTCCCACCTCAGCCTCCAAGCAGTGAGATTAAAGGTGCCCAGCTAATTTCTGCACTTTTTGCAGAGAGAGTTTTGCCATGTTGCCCAGGTTGGTCTCTAACTCCTGGGCTCAAGTGTTCTGCCCAGCTTGGCCTCCCAGACTGCTGGGATTACATGCGTGAATCCACCGTGCCTAGTCAGTTTATGTTTTTAATTATGACATATGAAAACTGCTTTTTAAGTAAATATATCAGATCTCAGACATCCAACTAAGTGGCAGGCTAGCCTCTTATCTCAATAATGCTGCCTCTTTGAAAAACATATTTGGAATTTCTCATTTGGATTGCCTGTTGCCACTGTTGCACGTCTTTTAAATACTTTCGATGGTGGCCAGTATTTTTTCCTAGAAGATAAGCTTAATTTAGGGTAATAGCAAAATGTAATTTGTAGACACACCTGGGTGAATACAATGAAAAAATTAAGCTTTATTTTGTCACAAGGAAACAAAAATTCAAATCACAGGATGTGAGTATAAGAGGAACAGGTTGTAAGGGTTCTCTAAGGACACTTCCAGAAACTGATTTCCAAATATGTTGCTGGCAATGGCTGTGAGTGGGGCAGTGGTGAGGGAATAGAATTAAGTGTGTAGTCAACTTTCAAGAATACTTCCTTTTATAAAAAATTTGGAAGGGCTTTTCAAAGAAGATATTTTCATGCTACTTTTACAGTCATACACATATTTGACTTGATCTATAATGGCTAAGTAAGGGAATGTCATCATCTACAAAGGATGCAGATGATGGATGAGGCTCTATTTTGTGTTGTTAGACTTAGAAGTTAATGGAGTGAAGCAAAGTGGCTCTGAGTACTTTGTGGGATGGCAGTGGGTGATGAGCCGGGCTTTGGGTGGTGCTGGGTGTCAGTAGATCTCAGTGGGTGACTGTGGGTGATGATTTTAGGGCCCTTATCTTATCTTCTTATTTTCTTGTGATACAAGCCCATGGTTTCCATTGACTTTCCTGTAATGTTATCCTGGACCTGCCCTGCAGGGGCACCTAGAAAGACGATAAATGGCCTCTTATTCATAAAGCATGACCACAAAATTTTAATTAAAGCATCATGAATGAAGATCAGAATGATCTCTAGGGTTCAGAGAAATAATTTCAGCCTTTCCTGGAGCACTTCCTATTCATTTGAAAAGACCTTGATGAGATTAAAACGTTTGACACTAGAGAGCAACAAAAATGATTGAGAGGATTGAAGGGCTAGTTTACGAGGAAACATTAGCAGCAATAAAGCTCTGCTAATAACAACGGGCTAAGGAATAACTCAGGCAGATTGCAACTTAATACAAGGAACTTGAAGTACATGCCTGAGGATAAGAACTCTGTCTTTTGAAGACTGAGAAACCTTGAAATATGACAAGAATAGAGAAACACAATAAACTCTCCAAAGCTGTGCTCATAAATTAATGTATAGTAACTGGGTTTCCTCTCCCCTCCATGAAAGTGGCTTGGGAAGAAAATAAAAGAGGACAAAAAACAAACAAAAAAAATTAAGAAATAGAGGATTCTGGAGGTGGAAAATACAGGTGGCATTATTTATGAAACTAGAATTGTTAGGAACCTAATGCCATGGGAGTTATGGTATGCTCGCCTGCCCGTCTCGATCCCTGGTCACAGGTGTATCATGGAGATAGAACCGTTTACCTGTGAAAATTATGTGAAATAATCTGAACTCACCGACATCCCTGCTATTCCCGGGGGACCTGCTGGGCCTCGATCTCCCTGTTGGGATTTAAAAATATTGCTACTTTAATGACATCAATGAAGTCTTTAGTTATGAAATTAATTCTCAAATAATAATTTGGATTTGGTAAAGCTTTCCTTTGGATCTGATAAGTGTTACTGATATTAGCTGGGGTGAAGCTAGTGTGTAGATGGAAAAATAGCAAACTGAGTGGCTAATTGCCAGCTGAACTTGTTACAGCTTTTTTATTTTCCATAAAACTAAAGTAAATAATAGTTTTAATGAAAGCAAGCATAGATGTTATCATTTCTGTGACCTATTTTAATGTCCCTTTACATACTTATAGCTAAAATCAGTCAATAGTTTTATTCCACATGTTCAAAAGATAATTACTCTTACTCAAAAGATTAAGCACTTTGAGTGTCTTCCAACAAGCTTTTCCTATCCTTGTCTCATTGGATGTAGAGTTAGAATAAAATGATCTACAGCTAATGATTTGTAGTTCTCATTTGGCCAATTAGAAGATCCTTTGAACTGCTCTGAACAACAGAGTGACTCAACTTCTTTTAAGAGCCGATGTGATATTTTAGATAAAGCTGACAATGCTAAAAATACTAACGACTATATATATGGGATAATAAAATGGCAATTTCATTGGGCAGAAACTGAATTTAAAAAACTTCATAACTTTACTCAGGGACATAAAAGGCTTGATTTAATGAAGAGATATGCTTTGTTCTTGGAGAGCAAGACAATGTTGTAAAGGTGTCATTGCTAACTAAACTAATTTATAAATTTAATGCAATTCTTACAAAATTGCAGTTTGATCAAATGATACTAAAGTTTACTTGGGATAATAACTTGAGAGGATAAAAAAATTAAAAATGAATAATAAAGAGATACTAGTAATATCAACATTTAAACATATAATAAATAAAGCTATAATGGAATATTGGCATAAGATTAAGTAGCATATCAATATACTATAACAGAAATATCAGAAACAGACTAGCATTTATAACAGGATTTTATTTAACAAATAGTTCTAATAATTGGATAATTTCTTTGAAAAAAGTTTGATTCTTCTCTTTATATTATATCCCATATGAATTCCACATAGATTTATATAAAATTAAAATAATATAAACTATAAAAGAGTTCAAAGAATATATTAGTGACACTCTGATCTTGGTTGAAAATAAAAGTAAAAGTCATTTTGTGCATAAAAGCAAAACAAGAAATCATAAAGAAAAATAGTGTTAGATTTGACTACATTAAGGTTATATTTACAATAAGATTCAACATAAAAATGAAAGGCAAAGACCAACTAGGATGAAAACTCCAACACATAAGATAGAAGTAATGTCTTTAAGATATGAAGCATAACCATCCTCAAAAAGAAAAAAATAACTAATAGAAAAATTGGGTAAAGGACATAAACAGGCAATACACATCAATTTCCCTCTGTTCCTTTTGAATTATGAAATTTTCATTTTTAAAATTAATATATTAGAACTTTTCATTCAATGAAATAGTTGCATGCCTCACGCCTCTCATTCCTTAACCACTATCGTCGAACAAACTTGCCTCTTATTTTCATAGTTACACCTGGCACTTTGTCAATAAAAATATTTTTTGCCCATCCATAATCTCAATTTCATGCGTTCCAACTTTGGACCACCATTCCACATTATTCTAACTCACTCTTTGAGTACCTTGAACCCCTAAACCCTAATCCATTGATGGTACACATTTGTTATCTTTCACTCCCTGGATGGCCTCTCCCTCTTTTTTTGCCTAGTTAAAATACCATGGTTACTTGTTATAATCAATCCCTTGTGCATGCCAATAAGCCAATAAGGGTCTTGTCCCATTATTCCTTCCAGTACTCATCTGTCAAAAGCAGAACATTGTTTAAATCCAACTCCCCTCCTATTCTGTGTCTTTACCTGAATGTCTGAACATGGCTGGAAAAGCACATGTAGTCCTGTGTTTTTTTTTTTTTTTGAGGTGGAGTCTCGCTCTGTTGCCCAGGCTAGAGTGCGATGGCAAGATCTTGGCTCACTGCAACCTCTGCCTCCTGGGTTCAAACAATTCTCCTGCCTCAGTTTCCTGAGTAGCCAGGATTACAGGTGCCTGCCACGATGCTTGGCTAATTTTTGGTAGAGATGGGGTTTCACCATGTTGGCCAGGCTGGTCTTGAACTCCTGACCTCAGGTGATCTGCCCGCCTGGCCTCCCAGAGTGCTGGGATTACAGGCGTGAGCCACTGTGCCCTGCCAGCACACGTAGTCTTGTTGAGAAGTCTCACTTCTGTTCATGACCATGAACCTCAAGAGGGTCCTTAGAGCTGAGCACTAATCACACTTCTGAGGTCCCTGAACCCTCTCTCTTTCCTAGAGGACCTTCTCCCTAAATCCCCAACCTCTTTCCCTACTTTGCTCTTGGATAATGGTCTTGCTTCCTCTTTATCTTAGAAAATTTGAGCAATCAGAAAACAACTTTTGTAGACTCCATCCAATACATCTTCCCACCTGTCAGCCTCTGCCCCATACTCTGCTTTCTCCCCTTTCACTGTAGATAAACTATTCTCTCTGAAGCCAAACCCTCCATATATGCACTAGGTCCCCTCCCCTCTAGGCTACTTAAAGACATTGGTTGCGCACTCTCTCCTCTCTCTCCAGCATCATCATCCCCATCTTCCCCTCTACTGAGTCATTCCTTTAGCATATAAGCAGTCTGATATTTCTATTATCTTCAAAATCTATCTGATAAAATGGTGACCCTACTTCCTCTAGTAGCCTCTGGCCTATTTATTTGCTAGCCTTTGTAGCAAAACTCTGTGAGCATTATTTATACTGACTTGCTGTCTCTATTTTCTTTCCTTGTTCTCTCTTAAATCCATTCAAGTCCACAGTTGCTCCTACAATATAGTGAAATAATAATTTCTCTGGTCAAGGTCATCCATGACCTCTACATTGCTAAATCCAATGTTCAATACTTGACCTTTCTACCTGGCCCCATCCCCATTCTACTTGACCTATCTGCAGTATTTGAGACAGGTGATCACTCCTTTGCCCTTGATTCATTATTCTCTCTTGGATTATAGGATACCAAGTTTTTCTCCTACCTCCCTGGTTACTTCTTAGTCTTCCTTGCTCCTTCCTCCTTTTCTTCTTGATCTCCTAATACTGGAGGGCCTCGGGGCTCAATCCTTGACTCTTTTCTCTTTCTAAAAACTCTATTGTCATTCCCTTGGTAATCTTATCTAGTCTTCCGGCTTTATGACAGCATCTCTATGCTTAGAACAGCCAAATTTATATCTCCACTTAGACTTCTTTTCCACACTCCATACTTTTATATCATACTGCCTACTCAATACCTTCACTTTGCTGTCTAACGGATATCTCCAAATTTGGTCTCATGCACAAAATTAAACTCCTGATAATTCCACCCCTTCAAAATAGGCCTTGCTCATAGCTGTCCTCATTTCAGACGATGTCCGCCCTATTTTGCAAACTGCTCAGGTCATAAAACTGAGGGTCCTCTTTGACTCCTCTTCATTCTGTAATAATCCAATCAATCTGAAAATCCCATCAGTGCTACCTTCAAAATATATCCATATTGAGGCATTCTCACTGTCTCCACTGTTTCTTCTCTGATCTGAGCCAACATCAACTGGCACCTGGATTACTGGATATCTTTTAACTGGCTTCCCTACTTCTACTCTTGCACACCCTCTGGCTGCAAGTTCCCTCATGCCACTACTCAGAAATCACTGATGACTGCATTTTACACAGAGTGAAAGATAAAGGCCTTGTAATGACTGTTAACCTTTTTATTAGTGTGTCTCAAACTTCCTGCGGTAAAAGAGCAATCTCTTATTTATTTTCTAATATATCATGAACAAAGATAATTCTACCATCACATGCTTGCCAGACATTTTAGACTAATTACTGGACATGTTTTTAGGTGCTTACTCTCGGTCTCTGTACTAACCTTGCCACCGAACCCATAACAAAGGGTCTGCAGACTGGCACTGGTTCTCCACTGGCTGTACATTGAGTAGCACTGCTCTACACGAGGAGTCCACTTCTCACCTCCACCCCCGCTGCTCTGACCTCATCTTCTACGACTATCCCCTCACTCCCTCCCCTGGTCTCTTTGGATACACATCAGGAAATCTTATGTCTCGGGCTCTTTAGACCTGCTGTTTCCTCTTCCTGGAACATTATTCTTCCAGACTGGAGGGGACTTGGCTTTCCCTCTCACTTCCTTCAGGTCTTTGCTCAGATACTGCCCTCCTACCCCCTCAGCACTCCTGATCCTCCTTAACCCAATCTACTTTTTGTTTTTTTCCATAGCCCCAACAATAAGATGTAATTTTAAAATGTTTATTCTTTTAGTTTCTATATCCTTTTGCTAGAATGTAAGTCCCATGAGTACATACATTTTTGTCTGTTTTGTTCCTTTATATATTCCTAACCTAAAACAGTTTTTGGCACATTAGGTGCTCAGTAAACAATTTTGAATGTTGAATAAATGAACACATTTCTAACTTCTGTGCTTACCTTTACACCTGGAAATCCTTCTAATCCTGGCAACCCCATTGCACCAGGCTCTCCCTGTTAAATATGAACATAAGAAATGCAGGAGCAATAATCAAAATGTTTTTAAGCATTGGTTTCCAAAGCAAAGATATTTTTTGCTTAACCTTCCCACCCCAAACATTGATGTGTAATTTAGCAAGGAAATGATATGCCCTGTTTTTAAGCAACGTATTACTGCATTTGGTGTTTGAAAATAGTTTGAGAGTGAAAGCTATTCTCCGGAGAGGTATATTTTCTGATTAATCATTTTTATTCTGATTGAGAATCTAATCAGAATGAATCCCTCTGCTCAGTGATAACTCCAATTTCAATAAGAACTAGAATGAAAGATGGGGCTTTAATAAAGTTTGCCAATTTGTGAGCTACCTGGTGCTGCTAGATTTTCAGAGAATAAGAATAAACTGTTTAAGAGTAGATGAAGATGGAACACTCAAAGCAGTGTTTATCATCTTTAAGTAATCTCTGCAGCTGGACAAGAATTGTGAATGCTTAAGAAGTTGACCCCAGGATCATTATCTCCAATAACACTAAAAGTTATTGCTCAAGTTGATGAGTCACTGGAAGGGGGTAGATTAGTGTTTTCTATTTTAAAAAATCTTTACATGTTCTAGTGTATGATCCCAGGCTAACTGGAGCCTGTAGACCCTCAAGGAACACATTGGGAGAAACTGTGGTGAAAGAAGTTGCTAACTTTTAACAAAAAAAGCATTAGGGAAGGAGTGTTCAATATTTTGGCTTCCCTGGGCCACAATGGAAGAAAAATAATTGTCTTCCAATAAAATACACTAACACTAATGATAGCTGATGAGCTAAAGTAATCACAAAAAAAATCTCCTAATGTTTTAAGAAAGTTTACAAATTTGTGTTGGGCCATATTCAAAGCTTTCCTGAGCTGCATGCAGCCCACGGGCCATGGGTTGGACAAGCTTGCACTAGGGCTTTAAGTTAAAAAAGAGATAAAGTGGGGAGTTGTTTGATGCCTTCTTGTTAATAAACTAATGTTCACTGCAAATATTTTCTTAGGACACTGGATGCTTTAGACATAATCACGAAGAAACAGAAGCTTTCAAATTGTATTCTATGTAAGTGTATTTTCACATACAAATTCTAATCTGCTTCAAAAATATTACCAAGGATATAACTTCATTATTATTTACAACATTGCCCTTATTACAGAATATTTAATGAGTGAGCATATGAATTGATATGCTTTCTACGTTTCAGAAATCTTTTAAAATGCCCCCTAATATATAACTTCATAATTGGTTAAAAAAAAAAGTTCAGATTCTGTTCTGCATAAAGTTCTGTAGAAGAGTCCCTAGGTTGCTGACAAAGGAAACACACTCTTTGATTCTCTTTGTTTACATTCTCAACAGTCCTTAAGACAGAGAAGGTGCTCAATCAATCAATAATTGCTTGAAAGTAGCTAATAATTAAATATTTAATTAAAGATCACTTATAAACTGAATACTAAAGGAATGAAATGGAGCATCTCAGAAGATAACAAATTCAATTAAGGGTAATATTCCTCTAGAAAGGTTTATGGAGAAGATTAGAAATAGTGAGACAGATCTATTGTCATGGTATTTGAAGAATGTTGGAAGAGCAAATTTCCCACCTTAAAAAGACTTCTCAAGTTTTTGCTCTGTGATCTACAGTTCTATCATTCCTGGATTATTTCTCTGGCATGAACTATTATTTTTCCCTACAGGACAGATGGTGGGAGAAGGTGAGAGTTGCAGGATGGTGCTGACAGAGAACCCAAAAGAGTAACTTCAAAATTTTATCTAGGATAAGCCTGAATGTGTACACTAAACGTGTATTTAATTTCATGATTGCAGTTTTCTGTTTTTGTGCTTCACTCTCTTAATTCACATCTCTAAAAGCAAGGGAACACGCTTCCATCTGTTTTCTTTATCCTTTGTTGCAGCTAAGAAATTTGAAGACTAGTCTTCAAATTCTACTCAAATAGGTCTACATTTTTGTTGCCAGCCCCTTGTCAATGCCAGTAAATTTTAATTTATCCTTTATTATAATACTTAAAAAGTTCTTATCTTAATCTGCAGTTATTAATGCAAGAACTTCAAATAATGTTCCCAAAAAGTCAGTGAGAAGCCTAGGTACTCTTAAATGACTCAGAGAAGCTGTTTTGTGCATATGAGTATGAGAGGGAAAGACCAGGAGGACATTTTTTATCAACAAGATGTAAGAAAATTAAAATTAGAATGAAGCATATAGTTGGTTTCAGGTAAAGACAGGGTAGACAGAGTGCATGAATAGTAAAACAAAGGACACTCTGAATTACAGAATATGATCCTAACTAGTTGAAATAATGCTTTCAGGGGACAACAATTTGGCTTTTAATATATATTTCCTAATAATAAAATCAAACAGCTCTTTAATGCATCTCTTTAAAATATGTTTTTAGACATAAAAACATTGCTTGTTATGACTTGTCCCTTTGCTGATTTAAAATTTATTCATTGAGTTTTAACAAACTGTACTATAATGAAAAGGCTTTAAATTTTTTTCACATGGCAATGGAAAGTGGTTTGAACATTTATTTCAGCGTTAGGTACATTTGAGTTTCAAGTATATACCCAAAGGTTAAAAGATACACAAATGAAACATGAAGGATATGCTTGAAAAGGACATGACAGGAAAAAATGCCCAGCAATAAAAGGCATCTAATTGAATTTGGCAGAACTTTTACAGTGAGGCTCCATGGTTGAGAAAGATGCTGAGAACAATTATCGTCCTTTAGGCGGGGGAGGACATGATCTCCTTCCATGCTGAGCGTAACCTCCTGATACATTCCTCCTAATAAGCAGGTTTATGACAAAACACATCTCCTGCAGAATAATTGCCTAAGACATTTAAAGCAAATAAACAGTTCCTTCCTTTTTTGTTGGGGAGATAGCAGATATATTAAGGAATTTCTTTCCAGTAAGTATTTCTCTTCCACAATCTACTTAAAATTGAATCAATCATCAGAAGAGGGCTATTAGAAGAAAGTGTCCCATTTATCAGAGCTTTATATGTGTCTTCCTCCATCACAGGATGATTTTTAAAACATGCTGATGGGAGACAAACCTCAAGGGCAGGGACAACATCAGAACTAATGCATCTCAGAAATAGAGAACACATTGCTGGCATTCCTTTTGTGGCCTGCTTGTCACCACCACCATGTTAATTGATGAACACCTAAGAAGGCAGGCCATTTTGCCTGATGCTTTTCTTTCAAAATTTAACAAAGACCAATATTCTAAATGACACAAAACATGGGAACATTCATACCACTGGGCCAGGATCGCCTTTTGGGCCCTGTAAGAGAAACATGGAAAGTCATTTTTCAAATAATGACCAAAGCAAAGTTACAGAATAAGAAACACCATTGGCCAATCTGCTTTAATACATATACAAAAATTAGCAAGTTTTCCTTTAATTACAGTTTGAATTTGAAGAATAAGATGAAAAAATATAACTTGATGGAAATTTCATAAAAGTGATTGCTTGGACCTTGATTTAGTTCTTAGATTTGCAATGAAAAAAGTGACAGCACCATGAAAAATGCTATTTACATTTTCTCAGTTTCATTATAATTGGTTTTACTTATTTTCTTCTGCTGTAAAATTGGGCTATATTTGTAACATGAAGTTTTCAGTGAACTTAAGAGGTTTTTATTGTTTGTTTTTCATTGTGGTCGTTCAGCTAAAGTGTGTTTGATGATAAACTATACTTACAGGAGGACCGGGTGGCCCTGGGTAACTGGGAACATTCACACCTCCCTTCAAAAGAAAATGAAAAGAAAAGAAAAGGAGAAAGATGAGAAGAATTTATAGCAGTCTATAACTGGATTTTAAATAATTACAAATATAGTATAAATACCTTAATTTTATATAAACTGCTCATGCCATTTCCTTCATTAAATGGAATACCCTGAGGAAAGAGGTGAGATACAGAATTATTCTTGAAAGTTAGTACTTTGCATCTCTACATTTTATCATTTTACCAAATGATACTATTCCTATTCTATTTTTTACTTTTTTTCTCTTCTGTTTTACAAAGGGAGTTTAATACTCTAAGTAAAATAATACAACGTTTTAATTTTTAGCTTTTCCAAAGCAAATGCAGGGAAAGAAATGAAAAGGGAGTGTGAGCTACACCTGAAGCAGATAGACACTTTCAGTTGGGGTTTGATTAATGTTCAGGTTTGACAGATGAGACACTAATGCATTCGGAGGAAAATATTTGCTTATTAAAATTCAGTTTCTGAATTGCCAATTTAGACTAACTGTTTACAGCCTGCTGACCTGCAGGCTATAATGCCGTAGTGCTGATGAAGATGTGAATAGGGAACAATTTGGCTACTGAAAAGTAATTTTTTTCCACAGTCTCTTCATACCAAATAGAAAATTAAGGTAAATGAGGAGATGACGTTATCCACAATGCTGTGTGGATGTTTCTACAAAAATAAATTCTTTAGGACAAAAGAGAATAAGAACATCTTGAAAAAAATTGACATGTCCTAGAGTAACCAACACGTAAAGGAGAACTTATTCTATAGTTTAAAAAAATCATACATTTTAGCATTTAGGAAAAATTTGCATATGAAAATTTTAGTTAGGATCTTTTGTCTTTCCTTTTAAACATTTGTATAGAATCATAGTCAAATCTGTCTTTTCCTTTCTGCAGTTTTCACATATTAGTTGAAGAGTTGAAGAAGTCACTGTTTCATTGTTTCTGTATGATGGTGGCCAGTGGTGTTCTGTGAAGACAATTTGCATGCATCTTCCAAACACTAGTGATAGAAGAAAAACGCTCCATCCATTTATTACTTCATTATTTAACTCATTCATCTGACAGTGACTGAATGTCTACTATATTTTAGTGTGCTACGTCCTGAACAGACAAAGGATATTTTTATCTGAGATTTCCAAAGGAGGTTTCCCAGGGAAGAAAACATTTAATCAGTGTTTTGCAGGATGGATGGTTTTGGAGAATTCAGAGGGAAGACAAAGATATGTTAGGCGCATTATAAAATTATAGGTCCCTTTCATGAACTCATGTTATATTTGCTGTTCTGCCCACTGGGGAAGGAGTGAATTTTAGGATTTGAACCCTAAATACCTTCTGTCCTGCTTTCTGGTCAAGTGAAAAGGTCAGTAACACAGCTGACCAGATTTAGGAAACAAGTTCAGGAAATAGAGTGCTAATCTCTTCATTTACGTGTACAAAGCATGCAACTGCATACAGACTGATAATAATCCTCATTGTCTTCAGAAAGTCACGGTCAATTCTGCCCTTTCTATGGTGAGCTTGGTTTATTAAAATATTCCAGTGACGTGGGGTAGGAAAGGGTGTTTGGCGTGAATCTCAGCTCGGCTCGGCTGCGATTCGAGCGTGGCCCCACATGAGGGCAGACTTGCCACGGAGAGAGGCTCCTCTCCGCTCCACCGTTTCCCTGACGGAGAGTGCATCTGTCTCAATCACAATAATAAAAACATCGATGCCTCTTGTACTTTTTGTTCACTAGGAGCTACATAAATAGAGTCTCCTTGCATCTCAGACATCATGAATGGGAATGAACACATATAGCATAATATCAGATTTTCTACCAACTCGCATCAGCGGAAAGGATCTATTTTTCTGGCCCTTCTCTTTTCTGTGAATGAAGCACACTGAGATGAATGACTTTCCCAAGGGCCCCAAGGCAGGAACTGGAGAGTCGGAGCACAAACTCAGGTTCCTAAATCCAAGATGGGGAGACACGCAGTATGCAAATCTGAGCATTGCACATTGAGGCTGAACCAAAGGGGGAACAAACCAGGTCTCTTTAAAGCTACATTGGCTATCATTTGTATTTATACACAAAATTCAGAACACTTTTATCTTTGAAAACATCTAAATGTAGTCTTACCTCTGAGTTATAAAAGTCTTAACTA
This sequence comes from Macaca mulatta, assembly GCF_049350105.2. NCBI lineage: Eukaryota > Metazoa > Chordata > Mammalia > Primates > Cercopithecidae > Macaca > Macaca mulatta. The sequence goes on from NC_133409.1 coordinate 115,389,771, forward strand.
AACATATGAATTTTAAGTTTTAAGCCTAGAACAACTCACAGGTGGTCCAGGTGGTCCGGGTTTCCCGGGGGGTCCGTGGCTGCCCTGCAAGGGATATATAGACTAATATCAGCGGCGTAGACGTTTCTACCCCAGGTTTACAAACTACCTTCTGAAATTAATCACAGAGCCGTCTTCTGAAATCAATATGACTTGCCATGAGGTTTCAGCCTTGTAGTCTCATACAGCTGGGCTCTCTCCTTTACCAAGGAAATACATTTCTAGACCGCAGGACAGGTAAAGGCCTTTTCCCGTACCCATTCAGATTCTCACAGTGTGAGCTCTAGAAATGAAGCTTGTTTTTAGATGGAGCCAGACAACCCAGGTGCTTATGTCCTGGACTTCCAGTGTAGCTGGGGGAACTCTCCCAATGTGGAACTTTCCTACAAGCAGGCAGTGGGCTCTGGGATTGTGGCTCTGAGTCAGCCCTAACTTTGAGCCTCATTTCTACCACCTTCATCTTTTGGAAACCAGAGGGGACATGAACATAATTTGATGAAAGTGAAAAAATCACAACCTGTGTTGTGTCTGCAGAAGGGAAACTTCATCTCCATTTCCTACATTAATATCTGACTTTATGCCCTAGTCAGATACATCTCCCTGAACAGAAGCAACTGTGGTATGGCACTGTTTAAAGCAAATGGTCACTACAATATAAACAGTCTTAGTCTTACAGGAGAAGCAGACTGAAAATAGAATTTGTGAGAATGAATTCAAGTTGAAAGTTGAAAAATGTATTTCACTTTTATTTTTACAAACCATAGATGTTTATCGGTCCATAATAAGCAGAGCTACTGAAGTCCCTCTGGTGTCTCTCAGCAGTTCTTCCTATAACTCTGCTTTTCTCTTAAAATAGTAGCCTCATAAAATCTTTTAAGTCCCTCTGTAGCAGAGGAAATGGCAAGACATGGTTAATTAAAAAAGAATTCAGATAGAGTAAAATTTCTACTCACAATGTCCAAGAATTTTGAGGGATTTTAGTCCATTCCCACAAATGTAATCAAGGACTTCATTCCAATACCCTCCCAATTTTTGGTAACGAAACTATCATAAAATCTTTTGTTTGTATGTTTATCAATAAAAATAAACTGTAAAGTTCTTCTTGCACTGCTTCTGCCTGAGAATATATAACAAAGAACAAGCATATAGTTTCTTTTCTCAAACTGCTTTGATGGTGGCTATCTCTCTAAGACATGTCATATTCTGCTGACAACTGGCAGTGTCCTTCAAAGAATTATGTCATAGTTCTAATGAGTCAACAAACAAGGAAAAATATGTGCCTATTGAAAAGCCTTTCTTTCCGCCTCTGGCACCATTAAAAGTCATATATTCACTCTCATTTGTGCCCCAAAGCTCATCTCAGTGTGGGATTCCCATTAACTTCAAAGGCAAGTCTATGACTGAGTAATTTCCATAGAGAACAGAGAAAAAAGGCTGGTGGAGTTGGGCAAGCTCCTTGGGATAAAATCAGAAAAAAATGTGCGGAGACTATCTAGAATAAAGGCATTGTTTCCTTCAAAATGTGTTGAGATTCCTTTGCTCCTTGATGTCATTATGCTCCACGTTGGTCAGGGAACTTGTGTCCTGATGAGTGGGTGGAAGCTGCTTGAGTGGCTCATGTGGACTCGTGATTCTTATTTCCCCAATCTAAATAGCTAGGCTTATTCCACTTACTTGCTGGATCTGCCTGGACTAGGGCAATAGGGCCTGTTTAGATCCTAAATGGAGTAAACATGTGAAACTGTGTGGTGTCCTGTCTGAGACTCATCTATTGCTGGTCCTCCTTTCTGACTATGGCAACCCATCTGTCCAATAACTGATCTCCCCAGGAAACAAGCTATCCTGGCTCTTCAGTACATTTCCCCCATGACCGTCTAGAGACAGAACTTCTAGACCGTCTCTGCAAGCTCTTTGATTACTAGAATCTTGGTCCTGAGAGCCAGCCCGCTGTCTGGAGCTTTTGGAGGTGAGGCCTTTGGGAAGTGATTAGGTCATGAGGGTGGAGCCTTCATGAATAGGATTAGTGCCCTTATAAAGGAGGTCCAAGGGAGCTTGGTCACTCTTCTACTATGTGAGGACACAGCTATTAGGAGACATCTATGAACAAGAAGGCAGACTCTGTCAGATACCGATTCTGCCAGCACCTTGATCTTGGACTTCCCACACTCCAGAACTGAGAGAAATATGCATAAATGTTTGTTGTTTATAAGCCACTCTGTCTATGGTATTTTGTCATAGAAAACTGACTGCCCCTGTGGCTGGAACTCCCTGGTTCACACCACATTACTTGCATCCTTTCAGGAGGCTCCCCCACTCAATCCTTCCACATAGATGGTTGCCCAGGATCCTGAATCCAGCCTGAACTTTTGTTTTATGGTTCCAATGTTCTATTTATCTTTTATCCTAGGAAAATATCTCCCATGTTGAGAATAACCTTTGGACCGATGTTCTTCCAAGTCCACTACAAGAATAGCTACTCTCTGCCATCATTTCTACTTTCAGGCTTTGCTTGATTTTATGGCTCTCTCTGTGAAGAGTCTCATCTTGCTCCCACTCCAAGCCCCAGTTTGGATGGTAAGTGAGGCTTTTCCTTTGTACCTTTTCACCTTTTGCTCCTGTGGGACCAGGATGTCCAGTTCTTCCCAGTAAGCCCTGTAAAACATAAAACTAAGTTTGTTACAGAAACAACAATTAAATGGCTGAAGGGTATTGGAAGTTGGTTACTAAAACTTACACATTTTGAAGGTCATTTGATCCTAATTAAATAAGCCCTAGAAGCTTATATTTCTTCTGGCTGATACAGCAGCTGTATCCTGCTGATAAGCCCTTGGAAGGGTAAAATTTGTATTTGTGGTTGCTTTTTCACCTTGGTCAACCACATTTAATGACCTTAATTGGAACCTTTTGATACACTTAAAGTCTTGCTGTTTAAATGGCAATTTATATAACATTATGCCTTCCTAAATGAGCTATAGTTTTGGTAGGGATCAACATTTTAAATACTGCAAGGCGGCAGAATTAACAGTGTGCACATTGAGTTATATGATCTGCATTTTACCACTGAAAAATAAAATTTAATTTTAATCCTTTGGGAACAGAGTTAGCTATAATTTTCATGGTTTCTTTCACAACTCTTTGTCATCGTTTTTAATTTTAGTGAACAATTTAAAGCCAGGTTTGTTCTATATAACTGTGGTGAAAGCATAAATGACACAACTTTAATTATGGAAAATCCTTATTTCAGAACATTAAAAATATATAATTACATTCCTACTGGTGTGGTAAAGACTCTGTCGGCATAGGAACTCTAAGAAAGGATGAGGTGGAGAAGCTGAAGCATGTGCTGGGTTGCCAGATTTAGCAAATAAAAACACAATATTTGGGATGAACATATGCTAAACAATTATTTGTTTATCTGAAATTCAAATTTAACTGCATGCACTGTATTTTATCTGGCGACTCTAGAATTAAACTCTGTTTGAATGAGAGATTGGGTTTGGCAAGTATAAAGGAAAAGAGATTCTGTTCTAGGAAAACAAGACAGTGAAAGACACGAAGGCTTTGATGGTGTGTTTGAGGGTCAGTGAAAGCCTTGACTAAAATAGAGGGATTTTAATTTATACATAGGAATAACAATAAATGAAATCTAATAATCCTTAGCCCACTTTTTTTTCCTTTAGAAAATAAATTCTCAGTTTGTGCTGCCATTTGACTATCTCTTCTAAAGGTTAGTGCCAAAAAATTATAAATAAAAAATAGAATGCTCTTTTATATGCAATTTCTATTTCAAACAGACTAGCTTAATCGCAGACTGCTTTCTGGTCTGGTGGAATTCTGATACAAGCCCCCAGGACACTGAGCAGTCTTAAGTAATTACTAAATGAAAATCTGAGAGCTTGGATGAGGCTACTTTTCCAGGCAATAGCTGGACAATCTACATAGAGGCACAGAGAACAAAATGCAATGAAGAAAATTAATTCACCTTGCATCATCCCAGCAGGTATAAACTGTGAGTGCAATCATTTTAACAAATACTTACAGGGGGTCCAGTTGGGCCTGGAGCGCCTGGAATGCCTGGAATCCCTTGAAGACCCTGGAAAAGATAGTTCCTACCATAAAATCTGTTATATCATTGGGAATAAGGCATTTTAGTTAATCAAATATTTTGACCATTGAACATTAAACACTTATTTAGCTAATTGAGAAACATAATGTATGTCATATGCAAATATCCTTTTTTAATTCTAATTTTCTAATTTCAAAAATATAACTTTTTCTTTAGGGGTGCAAGTGATTTTCAGTTATGTAGATAAATTGTATAATGGTGAAGTTTGTGATTTTAGTGCACCCATCACCCAAGTAGTGTACACTGTACCCAATAGGTAGTTTTTCATCCTTCACTCCTTGCCTGCACTCCTCACTTCTGGGCCTCCAGCATCCATTATATCACTCTGTATGCTTTTGTCTACTCATAGCTTAGCCTCCAATTTTAAGTAAGAATATGTGCAAATACTCAGTTTTAAACAGTAAGAAGGGTGAGATAAAATGCCAGGACATGGAATCTGAAGCAAACATAATTTAATCTGGTGATTCACAGAGCATTTCTTATTTTATAGAGCCATTCCGTCAGCAGTAGTATCTAAGAATCTTGTACTGGTAAAACATGGAAATACAAATTTCAGATTGGCAGAATGCCATTGAAGAAACACATGATTACACTAAAGCTCCATTCAGCTTGGGAAAAATGGCATATGTTTTATGATATAATATTTATTTTAGCTCATCAGTTTATTACAAGGAGAAATTTGGCTCATTGGTGAATTTAAATTTGGAACCCTTTCACGGCTTAAGCATAATAATGGATAGATTTCCCCTCCCTCCCCTCCTCAGATTTGTAGAATAGCACCAATTATACCGGATAGGATTTAGGATGCTGATACATTTATATATCAAGGAAGAACTGGCAAGATTAGCTAACTTATGTACTTAGTTTTGAATATTATTAAATAAATTACATACAATTTATAATACGAAATATTTTGCAATTACTAAAATCATGTTTTAAAAAAGTTAGAAAACATGCAAAAATACAAGTCACAAATCTTATATAGCAGAGGGTCTACATTTTTAAACAATTTTAAATGTACTTCCTAAAAGATGGGAATGATACATACAGGCTTTTATTATTTTATCATGACAAATAGATAAAAGTTTTATCAGAAACTTTAGTGTTAGATGTGTGTTTTAGAATTCTGGATTATCACTTCATTTCACAGGTAACATGATATACATACTGAATATTATGTAATACTGCAGTGGTGTTTGAAGCAGTGCCCTCTAATAAACACACACATATTTCTGTGGCAAAACACAATATTCTGACAGAGCGGGATAGACGAGCTCTGTGTGAGTTAGGCCAGATTCGGCTGCCAAATGAATTTGCCTGGGAAACAAAGCCAAACTTGGGAAACATTTCCAGGGTTTTCAGAGGCTTTGGTTTTGGAATTTATAGATGAGGTGTTGTTGATCTGATTTGGCTCTGTGTGTCTACCCAAATCTCATCTCAAACTGTAATCCCCATATGTAGAGGGAAGGAGGTGATTGGATCGTGGGGGTGGTTTTCCCCATGCTGTTCTCATGATAGTGAGTACGTTCTCAGGAGATCCGATGGTTTTAGAAGTGTTTGGAAATTCCTCCTTTGCTCTCTCTCCTGCTGCCTTGTGAAGGTGCTTGTCTCCTCTTCACCTTCTGTCATGATTGTAAGTTTCCTGAGGCCTCCCCAGCCATGCGGCACTGTGGGTCAATTAAACCTCTTTCCTTTATAAATTATCCAGTCTCAGGAAAGTTCTTTATAGCAGTGTGAAAATGGACTAATACAGTTGTGGACCATGACATTACTATTACCAGAAGTCCCTCCTGGGTAGTGGGAATAGGGAGAAATTTTATCTTTCAGTGATTTTTGTATTTTCCTAATTTTCAATAGTGAACTGATATCACTTCTATAATGAGAAAAAACTATTTTAAAATACCCTTTTGTTATATCAGACAACCATGTGATACATCAAGTTCTAGACTGAATGATTCTACTCTTTCAGGATTTAGTCTCCTTTACTGAGTAAAATATTCTTTCTGTATTGCTATACCATTCTTTGTCATGATACAATTCCTTTACCTTTCACTATTATGATATATGCATTTTCATATACTTTATAAATATTATATGACATGGCCATGGAAATATTACTGCATATTGATTATGAGCATTCTATAGGACTGTGAGCTGGATCAAGGTTCTTTGCATCAGTGGGATCAAGGACCAAGTTCTTCCAGTTTTGTCCATTCAATACCAAATGGTGTTCAGGTCTATTCATGTGATATGATATGAAGAAATGCTTAAAAATTCTACTTGAACATGCTAGAATTCCTCATGTCATATCCTCATGTCCTTGGGCCAAATCTTGTGTGTATTTGTGTTAAAGAATGTTGACATATTTTTTCTCCAAAATTTTATCAATCTCATTGGCAGTGCTGTGTGTGTGTGTGTGTGTGTATGTATGTGTGTGTACATGGGCATGTGTGCATGTGCAGGCTCTACATATTGGTATATGGTACTAGTTCTTTTTATTTTCCTAACATTAACTTGCATACAGGTTTATAAATGCAAGGTAAAAAACATTTCCATCGATAATGGCACCTCTAAATGACTGGAGATAATAAATGTTATACTATAAATTTCTTTACCTCAAAATACCCATTTTCCATAAAATTCTTTCTATATGTACATGCATAAAATATATGTATATATGTATTCTTTTTTTTTTTTTTTTTTTTTTTTGCTACTTTTAGTCTCAACACTGAATCAATCCAGAGATGTTGAGTGAGTTTTTAGATAGCCTAATTTATAAGCTTGGGATTCATTAACCTTTGATGACCACATTAAACTTTAAAATAAACCTCAGTCCATAAATAAAAAATCATTCTCAGCAGCCTTTCTCTGAAAAAGCTGAAATTCTGTAGTAAAAGTAAAAGTTACTATAGATGCATAAAGGGCAATAAGATAATTTTACAAGACAAGATGATCATTAAAGAAGACAAATGCATATTAAAGAGTAGGACAGTCAATTTAACATACAGTGCCAAACTAACACACAAATTAAAATTTATTGCAGAGATATTCAGAGATCATTGGAGCTACCTTCTCACCCTGCTCTGATATTTCATTTTGCAAGTCCCAGATTAGTTGCTACCAAGAATATTTTCTGTTGCTATAATATCTGGCTGATGATATTTTTCATGTCTAATTTATCCATTATTACCCTAAAATATTATACGAAGACCTGCATTTCAAGCAAGAAATCACTCCATCAAAGGTTAGCATGTGTTCTATTAGCATCTTCCAAGTTGCTACCTTGAGATGTGCAACAACATCTGTGAAAAATGTGGAAGAAAATATTGCTTTTCTAAGAGTAATAAACAAGCAGGCAACTCCTCTCTCTCATTTTCCAAACAGATGAAAAACATAATAATTAGAAGTCTCAAAGAGATGGGGTGTCCCTCTGTATGTTTTCCACTTAGAGTAGAATAGACATTTGAGATTTTGTAAGATTAGATATTAAGTCCATACTGTGTGTTGAAATGGTATAGTTCATTGGCCAGTTGGAAATGCACATGTTTTTGGTCCAAGTTTTATTCACTTTGACAAATCAACAAATTGTAATTTCAAATAATATCTGAGACCAAGTAGAAGATGAGATTATATTCATTATTTCCCATCTGCTAGAGAGAAAACTGCACCACCTTATTCCCTCTACAAGGCCTAAAGGAGTCAATAGGTTACTTCAGATTTATTCATATTATTCACGTGATGTGAAGAAACAATGGAAAAGAATCTCCCGAACTTGCTGGAACTCCCCATGTGACGAGCATTGTGCACAATTTAGTGAACTGTGTTAAAGAATTTATGAGGGGTACCAAAGAAAAAGCCCACTAAAGTGTGGGGAATATTAACAATGGATTTCAGTTCACTAAGAGAGAAAAGTGCCCTGCAGAATCAATGAAAATTAACTTCTAGTGACTTTAACTTAGAGTTACTTATACAAAACCTGAATTCCAATTATTTCCTGATCTTTTCGTTATTACCTTCTCAATTGCCTCTAAAGCCTACCTTTTGAGTGGAGGCAGTTCAAAGCTGTTGGACTATGAAAATCAGTTATTGTGCTTGTACTTTAGTAAAACCTTCTGTGGAACATGAGGAAGCAAAAGCACAATAACTTATTTTGAAGATAATGTTTTATTTATGGATGAAAATAAATATTGAATGTATTTGGTATTCAATTTTTAACTTGGGAAAAATTAAACCTCAAAGTTTTCTAGATTACAAGCAATATTAATTAGAAACAATAGTACATGATAATTGCTGTAATGTAAAATATAACTCCACCTAGAAAAATAGATTTTCTTTATATAGTTATGATTTTCCACAATAACATCAAGGTTAATATATGCCAGATGGCTTACTTACTTTCATTAAGAATTATTAGTATCAAAACTGTTTAAACTAACAGCAATTCATCATTCTAATTGGTTTTTCTAAGAGTTAGTGTGAATTATGTAGGAAAAAAATTATGTCCTGAGCATCACCATGGCTTAGAGTCAGAAAATTATACCATTATCTCAAAAGCACATTGGACTTGGAACCTTAGTCCAGAGGGTGACCAGCTGATGTAAACTAGAACAAGAAGATTCTTCTGACAGTTTTTTTTCTCCCAAGAATTTGAAAGCTGAGCAAAGATGCAGACAATCCAAGGTCGCTGAAGTTTAATCACAGTTTAGTGGTACCCAGGGAAGCTCTGCTGGGTTCTCAAATGCCCTTACTCCTAGGCTGGTTGTCTACTATTCCTTTAAATCTCTTAGCTACCCTGGGAGTTTTTTTGAGCTCCTTTCCCCCTTTCCTTTACTTTTATTTTGTGAGAGCTGGAATTGTTATGTGCTAAATGAAAACAGAAAAATTATAACTGACATATTAACTTTGTGCCTTAATTTCCTTGTCTCTAAAACCGGACCACTGATAATAAACATAAACATGTCATTTAAAATGTGTCAACATTTTAAAAGCTCTAAGTGGTCTTTGTTTTTACTGGTTCTAGCATTAGATCTGAGCTATAGAAAAATTAACATTTTTACTCTGTTGAGCCACGTAAAGAGAATCATTATTAGGACTGTATAATCAGAAAAGAATCTGTTACCTCATCGCCTTTCTCCCCAGGTATCCCAGGGTAGCCCCGCTCTCCTTTGCTTCCCTAAAAAGACAATACATTCAGCTAGCATATGCAATCATTTTTCTTATCTTTTGGAAATGAAAAAAATCTCTTCTAAGAACACTTGGGGCATGTAATTTGGACAGGGTCAGGGAACAAATAAATGGCAACATTTGCAAGTGGCTTTTTCGTCTCTCTCTCCCTCCATATATATCTATATATACATGTATGTATTTTTAAAGTTGTATATTTTCAAATATCGGGTTCCTTTTTTTCATACTGAATTGAGGGTCCCAAGGTGAAAGTGGAGAAGAGAATTTCTTACCTTTGGTCCCTCTCTGCCTGGGATTCCTGGAGGACCCCGTGGCCCTATATCACCCTAGAGGACAGAGGAAGAACAGAACTGAGAGGATGCACTACATGTAACCTATAGGGTTCGTAAACATTCAGTCAGGCTTCTCACCTTCCGGGCCATGGAATCATACTTTCCAGGCTCACCAGCGCCTCCTTCTCCTTTGTTGCTTTTCAGCCCTGGGACACTGGCTTGGCAGTTGCCACAGAAATTCTAATGAGTATAAAGATAAGGTTACTGAGAGAGTCATAAAAGCCATCTCTAAAGGTGAGGTTTCATGTGATGTGAAGTTCTTTTGGAACCTTTGTCAGAGATGAGTGATATAGATACGTCACTCTGCTTTCAGAAACTTGATTTATCCAATTTAAAAACATTAATTTTGTGAGGTAAAAACTATTTTCAAAGCTCATCAGTGATATCTGTTTATGATATTGATGAGCTTTTATTTTAAAAGCAGGTCTCCAATGACATTTAAATAGAAAATTCCAAATAAATAAGGAAAAGACACGTAAGTCAAGAACAAAAACTGAAGTTCCATTGTTTAGTAGAATGTTTCAAAAGGGAGTGGTAATAAAGTTTAGAAAACCCAGCACGATTACAGAATTCATACACCCTATAGCACAAATCATTTTAAAAACAACAACAACAACAAAAAACCTGCAAAGAAAGGATTTGTCCTTGTGGGAGCAAAATTAGTTCTCCAACTACATACAGTTTACTAACATTTTGTCGGTGGAGGCACTCTAGAGAAATAATTACTTGACTGACATAGACTTGACTCCTAGGTCAAATCCAAGTGACAATAGGAAATCTAAGTGAAATTACCTTTCCATTGCCTTCTCTGCAACCTTTAGCTGATGTGGGAAATCTTAACTTCCAGAGTCTGAGCTCATAAGATAAACATAACTCTCATCACACAGCTAAAGAAAGAGTGTGAGTGAAAAGCTCTATATAGGCTTATTTTTAAATAAATTGTTGGAATAAGAATATGACCAAGAAAGGCACAGAATAAGGGCCACTGAGTGGGGGAGATAGTTTAACAGTTGACAGAAGGTAGGACAACCTACGTTTCCATACTTCCATCCTTTTCCCTAAAGGAAAGAATCTTTAAACATGAAAAAGAAGTGAAGCTTGCCATTGATAAGAAACTGGCAAGAAAGCCCATGGCTATTCAAATTCAATATTTTTGACGTAATGAATAGCACTGTAAATCTGATTTTCAAACATGGGCTCCTTGGAACACTAAATTTGCATGATACTGAAAAGCTTACAAGGTGTGATGGTTAATACTGAGTGTCAACTTGATAGGATTGAAGGATGCAAACTATTGTTCCTGGGTGTGTCTGTGAGGGTGTTGCCAAAGGAGATTAACATCTGAGTTGGTGGACTGGGAGAGGCAGACCCACACTCAATATGGGCGGGCACAATCTAATCAGGTGCCAGTGCAGCTAAAATAAAGCAGACAAAAGAAGGTGGAAGGGGTTGATGTGCTGAGTCTTCTGGCCTTCATCTTTCTCCAGTGCTGGATGCTTCCTGCCCTCAAACATGAGACTTCATATTCTTCGCTTTGGACTCTTGGACTTACACTAGTGGTTTGCCAGAGGATTTTGGGCCTTCGGCCACAGACTGAAGGTGGTACTGTCAGCTTCCCTACTTTTGAGGTTTTGGGACTTGGACTGATCCACTATTGGCTTCCTTGTTCTTCGACTTGCAGACAGCCTATTGTGGGACTTTACCTTGTAATCACATGAGTCAATTCTCCTTAATAAACTCCCTTTCATATATTCATATATACCATTAGTTCTGTCCCTCTGGAGAACCCTGATGAATACATGAGGCAAATCATCTCAAAAATGCTGGGTTACAGCAATCCCATTACTGGGTATATACCCAAAGGATTATAAATCATTCTACTATAAAGACACATGCACATGTATGTTTATTGGGGGCACTGTTCACAATAGCAAAGACTTGGAACCAACCCAAAAGCCCATCAATGATAGACTGGATAAAGAAAATGTGGCACATATACACCATGGAATACTATGCAGCCATAAAAAAGAATGAGTTCATGTCCTTTGCAGGGACATGGATAAAGCTGGAAACCATCATTCTCAGCAAACTAACACAAGAACAGAAAACCAAACACCGCATGTTCTCACTCATAAGTGAGAGTTGAACAATAACACATGGACACTGGGAGGGGAACATCACACACTAAGGGGGCCTGTTGGGGGTGGGGGGCTAGGGGTGGGATAGCATTAGGAGAAATACCTAATGTAGATGACGGGTTGATGGGTGGAGCAAACCACCATGGCACGTGAATACCTATGCAACAAACCTGCATGTTCTGTACATGTACCCCAGAACTTAAAGTATATAAAAACATGCTGGGTTAAACAGCTCTCTTCATGGTGGTCTTTCTTAGAGTCTGAATATAGAAAATTTCCAGATGAATTTTACCACCTGGATTATTTCACAGGGACAATGTGTTGGCACAGCAGTTAAATATATATATATTTATAGAACCATTACTGATGATACCTGAAAAACTATGAAGATAAAGAGACACTTGAGAACTTAAGAGAAACAAAAGGATTTCCATATTTCAAAAAGTATGAAAAAGATAATGATCTGCAGACACAAACATGACATCTCAATACGGAGCAAAACCTTGGCATATCGATATGGAGCAACATTTTAGAAGAGATTGTTCAACTGACTATTTTAGTAAAACATTAAAAAATGATAATCATTATGACAAATACAATTTCTAAGAGTCATTTGAAACTGACTTCATTTTCTTTGGGTTAGGGTTGCCAGAATGGTAAATGTAAAATAACTGAGTTTTATTAACATTCTTGGAAAAATGTCTTAAGATTTTCTCATGGAAAGAATAAAGATGCATCAATTATTAACCAATACACAATGTCATTCAAAGAGGGATTGACATACTGATTAATCTAAAAGGAGGCTTTTGAAGGGGCCTGTAATTATGCCAGTTCTTTTTAATACTTTAATCAAAGATATTTTTGCAAACAGAAAGCAGGATGATCAAATTGGCTAAAGACTCAAGGTAGAGAGATATAGTGTTAACGTATGGGGTAACAGGATCAGGATTTAACATGATGTTATTACATTGGCCTGACAGATCCAACCCAGAATCTAAATTCCTGTATTTGGACTTTGTTCGGGGAACTACATGCCTCCCCTTGCTTCTATTGTATACAGTTTGTGGAGACTATCAGTCAAGATGTCCGGCTCTCTACGGACTCAGAACTTCAGTGAAATGACACAGAGACTGGAGCAATGGCAGAGCACGTTCATTAGAGGGATGATTCCCGGGTGAGACTGTCAATTAGTTCCACTTCTGAGAGCACTAGAACCCTGGTTCTGCTTCCTGTCAGAGCCTATTCATGGTCCTTTGATCTGTTCTGTGAGATCCCATATTCTACCAGTATATTCATTTCTACTACAGCATAAAGGTTTCTCATCCTTAAAGAACCCTAAGTATTCTGAAATGATATAACTCCTGCAATCCTGCTATTTCCAACACCACTGTCTCATAAATAATCTAGGACTTAATGTCTGAGGACCTATGTTCCTGTGTTAATGTTACATTTACTTGCTGTGTGACTCTGAAAAAGTTACTTAACTGCTGAGAACTTCAGGTCTGTCATCTATAGAATGGGAATGCTGCAACAGGCTGAACTCATAAGATTATTATGGAAATTAAATGAGATGATATAAGTAAAGTGGCATATTAACTGGCCTGTAATTTTAACTCAATAAATATAAGATTTTCCTGAAATTCTGGCAAATATTCTTCTCTGGCTTATAAAAACTGCTGGCTTTTGGAGGTCTTAGAAATTCCTTTAATATATATTTATATTCATATTCATATTTACACTTATGTTTATGCATCTATTCTCAAAACTCTACTTTACAAATGTATATGCTAGAACTCGAGTCTTTTGAATTCAATTAAACAAATATTTCTGCCTGCTTACTATTGTGCAAATAATTGTGTGAATCACTGGGCTACATGCTAGAAATACAAACTAAATTATATATATCTAACTATAGTCTGTGTGTGTGTACACATACACAATGTCCATTCATACGAAGAAAGATACAACACATTGTGTTTGAGTATGAAGTCAAGAGCCTGATTTTCATGTGGGCTCACTCAGTCGTAGCACACCAGGCAGAAACATGCAAATACATACCCTTACATATGTGCCATTATCATCCCCCCAGTTTGTTTTACTGATAAAATACAGGGAAGTGTTAGAGATTAAAAAAAGAGATAGCAAGATTAATTCCCTGAGATGATAATAGGTAGAGGTGATTTTTATTGAACAGAGTAACAGGTATTAGGGCAGGTTTCGACTGTGGAATTTTGTAAAATCCCATGACATCAAAATTCAGCCTTGTAAGTGGCCATATATAGAGCAGCACTGATTTTCATCTTGGGACTGACCAGGCCAGATTTAGTGAGAAGGATTCGCTTTCACAGTAGTGAGCCAGGGTGAGTCAACACCCATTAAGAGAAAGATGTTCCTCCAGAAGAGAGAATAATCTACTCCAGGGTGCTAATGACATAATTCCTTCCCTGTAGCCAATTCATAACTATACTACCCGCTGCCCTCCACCCCTGCTCCGCCCAAAATGAGAGGCTGGTAAAGAAGAGAGTGAAAGAATTACGATAAATGGCATAAGGTATATAAGATACATGTTTATTTTCCTATCTTAAAGATGTCCTGCCATTTAAAAATTGAATTGTAGTTCCAGCTAAACAATTGACTCAATTTCTGCTAAATATTTTCTTTGTGATTTTTCTGGAAATTAACACACAATTTCTTACACAGCAATACAGTACCTTGAGCAAAACACCAATGTCTCCCAAGAGAGGAAGTGCAATCTGTGGTTAAGAAGATAAAACCAAAGATATGTATTTATATATGAACACAATATAATATAAACATACAGTACAATATAGATATTTTTCCTCAAAATGCCATGAAGCTTCTAGTGTCTCACTTTACAATCACTGGCTTAACGTTATGTTTCGTATCAAGAAATGTGCATGTGGAACTGATAGAATTCAGAACAAATTTTGAAAAATGTTCACTATTCTCTCATGAACGTGCAAACACACATATCATCATTTTGACTGTGCATCCCTATTTTATATTTTCATGGCAACCTTTATGCCGTCCCTGGTATATTATTGGTTTTAAATAATACATAAAGATAAATTATTTATTAAAAGGAAATCACTCCTCTGGCAAACACATTGTCAGGCTGTTGAGAAATATGAAAACTACCAGATAAGTTTGCCTTACAGTTATTTCTCATGGAAGTTCAAAAGAACCTACAGTTGGCTTAAGTGATAGGCAAGACAAATACTGAAGGAACTTGGACCACATTTTGGCCACATTTCTTCAGATGTTCTTTCAGAGAGACACTGTGTAAACCCAAGTAATATTTTGTAAGATTCCCAGAAAAATGCACAAGTGATTCACCCAACAGTGGCGTTAAAGTAATGCCAAAATATGCCTCCACACGTAGCTTATAAAGGCACATAAGGCCCAAACACTGTGGGAGGTAGAAAGGATTTGTGAGGCTTAGAACTGAGAAGCCAGATTTGGATTTTATTATACAAGACTCTTAATACAATGTCATGTACCATATGGCCTCTCAAATTATAACTGCCGAGTCTGAGGCTATTTAAAGGGATTTCACTGTTGCTCAAAGCAAGGTTTAACCTAGAATAAAACTTTGAAACACACATTTAGTGCCTAAACCCATTTTCTAAGAGTCTACTCAAGCCAGTTTTCATAATTTAATCATTGCGACATTTTAAAGCTACAGAATCAATGGATCTGTACCATATTGTAGGCAACTTACCTGCAAAATTTCATTTAGAAAAATGAAATTCATTTAGCCACTAGCATTAGAAAAAATAGAAATCGTGGCGATATATTTTATCTCAATTTTCAATGGGATTGAGACATTATATGCCAAGGCTCAGCCTGGGGCAAAATTGTACAGTTGAATTATACCCTTAGGAAATAAGTATTCATCACACACACAGAAATGCTGACCCAGCCTGAATTCTTTTTCTCTCGACAAAATAATGGGGATAAACAAAATCACCAAGCAGTCACTGAGCATTCTAATGAGTTTGGACAGCAAAACTTGCTTGGGAGGCTGTTTGGCTTCTGGGTGCATTTAAGACACATAAATCAGACAAGGTCTGTCTACATACCGGGTCACCTGGGGGGCCTGGCAGGCCTGGCTTTCCATCCCTCCCTGGAACTCCCTGAAAACAGAGGTGTCCATGTTCAATCTTTGCACATTGGCACAGATGCAGATTAAAATGGGGGAGGGTAGATAAAGAAAGTCCTTACATCATTCCCTGGAGTCCCTGGGGTTCCTGGCAACCCAGGAAGACCTCGAGGACCCTGGAAAAGGAGGGAAATAAAAACAGTTACTTATGAGGACGGTCTTTCAGTCATTTCCCCCAAGTCAGCAAGGTGGCTTTGCTGGGATAAAAAATTAGTTAAGTAGCTTACCTGAATACCTGGCTCTCCAACTGGTCCTTGGGAGCCCTGAGTACAAATGAGATTTTATTATCAAAATTCCACCAAGAATGTCCATAAATTATCCAAGTGACATAAAAGACTAAGCATTGTAGTTTACTTAGAGGCACAACAGGGTGTGCCACCGTACACACGAGGAAAACTGCAAAGTCGGCCAAGACTTTCAGGTCGTAGGTGAATAACTTAATCAGATACCTGTTGCTGGAAACATCAATATGATTTTGCTCAGAGACTTGGGACATCTATCTCATTACCATAATCTGTCACTGCACATTCATGAGGGCACAAAGAATGCATCCAAATTCCATCTGTCAGAAACTGACCGCCCACAGGGGTAACTGGTTCGGGGCTTCTTTTCTTTTCTGCTTTCAACTTTGAGTCATTTATCTCTTGGAAGAAATCACCAGAACCAGTGTTCAGTGACAGGAGTAGGAGGTAAAACACTAATCAATGATATTTTTCTACTTTTAGAAAATTGCAATTTGGGATAAATAAAATGAGGCTGGGAGATTATCAGGGAACTTAATGATGGTAGCTGTACCGCTCTTACGTAACCATGAACTTCTGTAAGAGGAATTTGCAACCTAAGTAAGTCAAGAGCTGGTTTCCTAGCAGTTGACTTCAGTAACTACTCACTGACTTTTCCTTTCTTATTTAAAGGAATAAATATTCATATCACTGCTCTTGCCAAAGCTACTTTTTTCCTCCCTTTCTTTTTTATTTTATTTTATTTTTTTTGAGACGGAGTCTCGCTCTGTCGCCCAGGCTGGAGTGCAGTGGCCGGATCTCAGCTCACTGCAAGCTCCGCCTCCCGGGTTCACGCCATTCTCCTGCCTCAGCCTCCCGAGTATCCGGGACTACAGGCGCCTGCCACCGCGCCCGGCTAGTTTTTTGTATATTTTTAGTAGAGACGGGGTTTCACCATGTTAGCCAGGATGGTCTCGATCTCCTGACCTTGTGATCCGCCCGTCTCGGCCTCCCAAAGTGCAGGGATTACAGGCTTGAGCCACCGCGCCCGGCCTTTTCCTCCCTTTCTATTTATCCTCAACCACCATCACTTCCCTAATAATTTTCTTTTCTTTTCTTTTTTTTTTTTTTTTTTTGAGATGGAGTCTCACTCTGTCACCCAGGCTGAAGCGCAGTGGTGGAATCTCGGCTCACTGCAACCTCTGCCTCCTGTGTTCAAGCAATTCTCCTGCCTCAGTCTCTTGAGTAGCTTGGATTACAGTCACCCGTTACCACGCTCGGCTAATTTTTGTATGTTTAGTAGAGATGGGGTTTCACCATGTTGGCCACGCTGGTCTCAAACTCCTGACCTCAAGTGATCCACCTGTCTTGGCCTCTCAAAGTGTTGGGATTACAAGGATGAGCCACCAGGTCCAGCCTCTAATAATTTTCTGATACAAGTTTTTACTTGGTTTAATTTCCATCTCCAATGGTCTTTTACATTCTTGCCCTGGCAAATCAGACAACCCTCATTCACAACATATCCCTTCACTACTTATGCTTTCTTTTAACTTTTCATGATAACTTCAATATAAAGATGTGATACTGTGATAAAATAATATTTGGTTTCTGCCCTCAGTTCCTGGCACAGAGCTCCTAAAACCCTCGTAAATTCCTTAACAATAGGTTGCTAACATAAACTTTTGTTGTAATACTTGTTTTTTGGCCCCGGTTGACACAGAGCTTCTAATCCCTTGGGTTTCTTGGGTGATAGGAGAGTCTTTTGTTCCAATGAGGTGACTTGGTGGGCTCCTTGACAGGAGCTGATCACCAGAAAGACCAAGCCACAATTAGAAACTCGGCCTTTCAGCCCACCCTGCATTCTGTGAAGAGGGGAGAGGGGCTGGAAATATAGTTAGTTGTTTATCTTGCTGACATGATGAAGCCTCCATAAAATCCCAAAATATGGGGTTTAGAGAACTTCCAGGCTGGCAAAAACACCCATGTGCCAGGAGAGTGACACACCCCAACTCCGCAGGGACCGACGCTCCTACACTCAGGGACCCTTCCAGACCTCTCCCTTTGTAACTCTTCTTCTGACTGTTCAGCTGTATCCTTTACTGATACCATAAACCAGTAAATGTAAGAAAGAGTTACTTGATTCTGTGAACCACTCTAGCAAACTACAGAACCTGAGGTGGGGGTTATGGAAACTTGCAGTTTATAGCTGGTTGAACAGAAGTAATGAAGGCCCAGATATGCAGTTGGCCTCTGAAGTAGGGGTCGGTTTTGTGCGATTGAGCCCTTAACCTGTGGAATCTGACGCTAACTCCAGGTAGATAGTGTCAGACGTGAATTGACTAGTAGAACATCCAGTTGATGTCCATTGGAGAATTGATGAGTAGGGGAAAAAAACCCACACATCTGGTGTCAGAATTGTATTATGTTGAATGTTAAGAGCATAATAGGAAAAAAGTTAGTTTGTTTTTCTATTACACCATACAGGACAATTTTCTAAATTAATGTCGTTAGAATAACCATTTATTTCTACTTTTCTTGTTCAAAAATATTTTATGTCTTTTCATAGTAAATGAAAATTGTATATTTATTATTATTTGGTCTACAAGTGTGGATATAGTGGTCATTATTAATAGGGGCTGTTCTAGGCTCTGTCCTTATAGTTTAAATACTTTAAAAACTACCCATTATTTGTTTTTACCATTGAAAACACCATCTCTTCACTCTGAAGACATTACTCAGACCTTTTTGGTGTCATTTCACCTGTGTGTACGCCATTCACTTTAAATACTAACTTCTTGTTTTAACTTAATTAAAAACAAGCTGTAATATGTAATGACCTAATATTAGGCAGTCATACCATCTTACAAATATGTATTTGTGCTTTTTAATATATAGATTAGAGGTATAGGTTAAATGACTGCTTCTAATCCAAATTAGCGTATGTGTGACCAGCATCTGTAAGTTAAAAAACAAACAGCGGGTACTGTCTCTGTGCTTAAGTGATACAACCTCAGTGCCCATCAATCCTCTCTGGATAGTGTTTATTTGTATTTCCTCCTCTGACCTTTCTATTCTTTTCACCTTGTTAAAATTTGACACTGGATTTTGTTTCACAATATTGGAATCAACAAGGACTGAATGAATTTTACTTACTGTTCTGCCAGGAATTCCTACCCCTGGTGGGCCTATGTCCCCTGGGGAACCGTGAACACCTGGAAGTCCTCTTTCACCCTGTGAAATGAAAGGCTGCTGTTAGCGCAAGCCTCAAGAGACATAAACTTCTCTGCTATATTTTGTTAATTATTAACTTCTTAAAAATTAACTAAATATTTTTATACCTTTGGTCCACGCGGACCAGGTGCTCCAGGATTTCCATCTAATCCCTAAAAGAAAAAGAAGGTGAATACATTGAATACGTATCTTCTTCTAGAAAGGTTATAAACACATTAGAAGTTATAACTAATATGTTTTATCACTCTTCATCTTATTTGAATAAATCTTTTTCTATAAAAGAATAAGGAACAGGGAGTACACATTTCAATAGGTTATAGATTTTGTATAGTTGTTTTAAAATATAAAAGATTTTTATTTATAAAATGAGGCACCTGATATTGAGAAATATTATTATTATTTAATAATGTAAGTTCAAAGGAGATGAGAAACAAAGGCACATAAAACATATTTTAAAAACATTGGTTATTTAGATTTTCCAGCAGTCCAGTTTTCAATGTCCTGGGAATAGTCTGGGTCACAAAGACATTTTCTGCAAATGACAAACCATGGTGATACCTGCAAAACCTCTGGAAGGGAAAATTCAGGTAGTTTTTCTGTTTTACAATACTGTCCTAGGAAGTTTTATGGTGTAAAACTAGTGTACCCGACTGGGATTCATGGATCTCTACAGAATCCATGTGTAGGATTCAGGGGACCTAGGAATCTTCCAAAATCATATGCAAAATGTTGTATACATGTATATTTTCTTCAGAAGAAAGCCCTTTGCTTATCACACATTTAAGAGGTTTTATCTCTGATTTAAAGAATAAGATGCCTGTAATCCCAGCACTTTGGGAGGCCGAGGTGGCAGATCACTGGAGCTCAGGAGTTCATGACCAGCATGGACAACATGGTGAAGCCCCATCTATACAAAAAATATAAAAATTAGCCAGGAGTGGTGGCATGTGCCTGTTGTCACCACTACTCAGGAGGCTGGGGTGGGAGGATCACTTGAATCACGGAGGTCGAGGCTGCAGTGATCCATAATTGTACTACTGTGCTCTAGCCTGGGTGACAGATTAAAGACCCTGCCTCAGGAAAAAAAAAAAAAAAAAAAAAGAATAAGATGAATAGATGAATATTTCTTTTTTCCCCTGACTTTTATTTTAGGTTCAGGGGTACATGTACAGGTTTAGTACATGGGTACATTGCATATTGCTCAGGTTTATTGTATGAATGATCCCACTACCCAAGGAAGTAAGCATAGTGCCTGACAGTTTTTCAACCTTGCCTCCCTTCAACTCTCCCCCATCAGTAGTCCTCCACATCTCTTGCTCCCATCTCTACTATGCTGGTGTGCAACCAGTGTTTAGCTCCCACTTATAAGTGAGGACGTGCAGTATTTGGTTTTTTGTTCCTGCATTAATTTGCTTAGGATAATGGCCTCTAGCTGTATCCATGTTGCTGCAAAGGGCATGATTTGTCCTTTTTATGGCTGCATAGTATTCCATGGTTATATATATCACATTGTCTTTATCCAGTCCACTGTAGATGGGCATCTAGGTTGAATCCATGTCATTGCTATTATGAATAGAGTTGCAATGAACACACGAATGCATGTGTCTTTTTGGTAGAACTATTTATTTTCTTTTGGGAAAAGAAACCTGTAGTGAGATTGCTAGGTCAAAAGGTAGTTCTGTTTTAAGTTCTTTTTTCCTTTTTTTTGCAGACCTAAACTTATTCCCATACTTGTGATCTGAAACTAGGAACCCACAAGCAGTAATTAATGAACTTGCAAGAAATATATTAACAAAAGGGCTAATACTTACTGGTTCCCCTGGCAGGCTTTTCCCTGGAGGACCAGCCTCACCTTTTGGACCTGGAAGCCCAGGAGGGCCTATGATCCCACCTGGATCTCCCTGTGGAAAACAAAGTAAGATTCTTTCTTTGATGCTCAGGTTCATGGTGGGAAGAGAGGAGGTAGTGGCTTCCATTGTTTTAAGTTGTCATCATAGCCAGTCAAACTTCAGTCACTCACTCACTCACTCACTCACCAACTCAATAATATTTATTGAGTACCTAATTCATGCCTGTTCAGTGCATTTAGATTTTGCAGTTAGTTATGTTAGCAGTATCACAAAACATATGCATGTGTGTGTATATGTATATATATATATGCATAAAAGGGCATATTTATTAATAAAGTTCTATAGATGATCTTTATGTTTTCTTTAAGTTATTCCCCAATAATAGTTCAATGTTAATACACTGTTTCCATGTAGATATCAAGAAACAGGTCTTGCAAGATTAAGAGACTTCTTAGGTTTATATCAGAATTGGTAACTGAGCTTGACTTTCAGACTCCTGATATCTTCATCTCTCAGTTCATTTTGTCACATGGCATTCCTGTGCCAGAACCAGGGCTGCCAAAATGCACAACTCTAGGGGGTACCATTTACATTGTAGTTAATGTGAATGTCTGTCCCCTGCACAATCCCAGAAGCCCTGGGGCGTCCTTTCATCTCCCTTATGATCCTCTGTCTCTTCCTTCTATCTACTTAACATATAAAATGAGGAAAATGCAAACTATACCTTTTCTCCTTTAATGCCTTGTTTTCCTGGGATACCATGTTCTCCTGGCAATCCCTAGAAAACTCAGAGTGAATAGGAAAGAGCAATGAGAACATCTCTTATAATAACATTTCCCTATATCTGAATCTTTGTCGAGAGAACAGAATTTTAACATATAGCCTATTAATACAAGGAGTTGGATTGATTTTGGCCTTTAAGACCTGGAAAAATATTAGTGATTCTACATGGTCTATTGGTTCAAGTGAAGCCACCTGGATGCCATAGGAAAGAAACTAAAGTCGAATTGAACCGAATGTCTCACCCATATTATTGCCATGGAAGAGGGATGGTGGTTGGTAGCATCACATAATGATTCCGAAGGACTCTCAGGCAACTAGAAAAATATGTTTTTACTATGTTTTAGAAACAGTGGCTCTTTCTCTTTTGATTTTGTTCTCTTTATAGCTCTGGCCACTATCACTTAATCTCAGTTTCTGAGCATTGTGGCTCCACTTGTGCCACCAGGATTATCTCTCTTTTCATAAGATCTGTCCACTAGGTTTATCTACAGTGGCCCATTAGTTGGCATAGGGAAGTTATCAAAAGCTTTGCTCTATAAACTGGGTGTTCAAAGTACCAAGCAGAACATGTGCACCGACCAATAGACAGGAGAGGCTCAAGCGGTGAGCATGGAGAATAGAACGTGAGGTTAAGGGGCTGTTCTCAGGGCATGAAAAAAGGAGAGATCCTAAGAGTTGCCTGGAGGGAACTGTAATCACGGTCAGATAGTGATCAGTCTCCAAGGAGTTATGGCCAAGGATTTTTCTTATTTTGCTCAAGTGTGAACTGATGGAGAGCTCGCAGCTCCCAAGTTGTCAGAAGGCTAGGAAGGTTGTCCAAGGAACAGAAAGTTGATCCAGATAATGAATAGGAACGTGCATTGAGTATTTTAGGTCCACTAAAGCTAGGTTATAATGCAATCTGTCAATCTTCCTTCAGATATACTTTTAGCTAAAAGACTTGCTTTTTTTGGAAGGCTTTTGCTAGAAAACAATGGAAGTTTTGGAAATGTCTTCCTTAGATGGAGACTTGAACTAAAAACTGTGAATATTGAAAATGTT
The DNA here is from genome assembly GCF_049350105.2 of Macaca mulatta. Classification (NCBI taxonomy): domain Eukaryota; kingdom Metazoa; phylum Chordata; class Mammalia; order Primates; family Cercopithecidae; genus Macaca; species Macaca mulatta. The sequence continues at coordinate 115,412,899 of NC_133409.1, forward strand.
TTCTTTCTCTTTTGGTGTTCTTTATTTCTATTGGCATTTCCAATCTTTCTACTGCTGGTACAGCACTGACAAGCATGTCCAAAATGACAATTTAATTAACTTGAGCTCCAAAAATCAATTTATTAGGCTAATGATACTCAAAAGGACCTCACGTGAACATATGAAGGGCCTAGTCTTCGCAATAGCCCCTGACATTAGGTATAATCAGTTTTAGTGGCATAGATGACCCACGTCCTTGGGAAATGAGGGATAACTCAGTTACTTGAACAGATGTTGATGTTTTTAAAAAACATGTCCTAGTCTCAATTTCATTTCAAAAATATCAAAGACATTATACATACAACATCTCCTGGTGGTCCTCTGGGTCCCATGGAGCCTGCAGATCCCTGCTGACCCTAAAATAAAAGGTGGTATATGCTTTAGCTTTGCTAGGAAAAAAAAAAAAAAGATAGATTGTACCTGAGTATTTGTAAAGCATAGTGTGATCTTCATGTATAGGAAGACCGACTTTCCACCATCCCACTTTCCCACTTTATCTGTATAGTACTGAAATGTGCTTTGGGTTTACCAGGATAGTTTCCAGATGCTTTTATTTAATTTATGTGTTCTCTCCAGCAGGTGATAACTGAAGTTAGATAACTTGCCCTACCCATTGTCTGTGAGTACACCACATTAATTTCTCCTGCATTTTCCAAAAGCTGCTCTCTTGGGACACTGGTGTGGAATCCCACTTGGGATACTCAAGCAACTCAAGGTTACATAATTTTGGTTTAGAAACTGAATCTTGAATTCTGTTACTTTTAAGAATATAGCTCAAGGTCATAGATTTAGCTCACATTGTTTACTCTTAAAGCCTTTAGGGATGCTATTGTGAATATGCTCTGAAAAAGAGTTTAGAAATCCTATTGTGAACCAGAAGATAGTTACTATGTGTGTAATAAATGCAGCGGATGGGGAAAGTCACCATGGAAACAGGATAAAGTCTCGAAGAGCATTTGTGAAGAAAATGAGTGACACACCAAAGCACCCTGTTTTACACAGAATGGCTATAATTCCCAAATTATTTCCCAATAAATCTTAGTTATCTCTTATATACCTTTAGTCCTGGGCTTCCTATTAAACCAGGGGGACCAGGATCTCCAGGTTCACCCTAAACACATAGGGGGAAGGAAAGATCAATGTTGCTTTAATTTTCATAATCTAATTAAGGTTGGACATGAAATTGAAGAATGCCAGGAAATTACCTTTACTCCCTGTGATCCTATTATCCCAGGTTCTCCCTGTAAATAAAATAATTACTATAGGGGTAATGCTTAAATTCAGATGGAAATGGACATCTCTGATACTTTAATTGAATTTCTAGTAATTAACATACAATAAAAAGGGAAATTATGGAAGACATAATGAAATCAAGGAGAGTTCATTCTAAAACATGATTGAAAATACTTACTACTAATGAACAATACTTTCTTGATTTTTTCATTATAATAGTTTTTCCCCCAATGCCACTTTTGACACTGTAATTATCATGTCCCATTAGCAATCACCGCATTCTCTACTTAGCTGACATAGTTATAATTTGCCACCAACTAATCTTATGTCCCAGAGAATTAAAACTTCAGAGAAGGAATTAGGGAGAGCAGAATTTAAGGTAATATGTGTTGGTGATTCTACTTTTAGTTATATGTGCTTAATGATTAGTTATATGTGCTTAACGAAAAAAAATCACAACAAAATTAAGGTTATACAAAAGAGGACAATATTGGCTATAACAAGTTTGCTTTTTACATTTTCTGTGACTTATTAATATATTTGATAAATCCACTTTGTGCCATTAACAGAATTTTTGGAAAAAAATGTATTTTTTATTTTAATTTGATATTTGTGATATCCTACATGGATGCCTTATATAACATTCATGGCCAATCACTATTAGTAATTGGTTAAACAATGTATTAGAAAACTCATACCAATGTTGAAGTCTCCTTGCATGACAACACTTAACAAGGCTTAAAATTTCTTATTTATCAAAATAAAAGGTTAAAAATCACAGAGGAAAAAGTAAAATGCTCACGGACCTTATTTAATCAAATCTATTAGACTCCAAACTAAACATACCAGAAAATCAGAGAGAAAAAAAATCAATGAAGTAGAAAACCCAAGATAGTGAGAAAATATCTACTTACTCTATCTCCTTTTTCTCCTTTTGTAAAAGGCTCTCCCTAAGGAGAAGGGGTAGAAGATAGAATTAAACACTCTTAGAAGTAAACTCTCCAAACCCGGGTGTGGATAAACCCTACAGGCCAAACTCAGATCCCCATTGCAAACAGACCTCTAAAAATACCCAGAGTTCCACACAGTCTGCCTTTGCAGCTTAAAGGAAATATATGATAATTAATTTAAAAACTCCTTTATATTCCCAAATGAACAAAGAGTTAATCATTCTAATATCATTTATAAAATCCCAAGTGGCTGGCAAATCGGAATGCTGCCCAAGGCCAAAGCTTCCTACTGCCTAGTTCACATAGAAAACAATCACACGCACACATCCAGTTGGATGTGAAATGGGAGTGACAGCAAGAAATTGATAAAAATGTTGAATGGAAAGACATTCATTTGAATCTTCCAGTTGGTTGTGTGCTTAAATACATAAAATCATTATTTAAAAAACAGTTTTCTAGTTTTCATTTCTACTTTAATGAAAATGACTTGAAGAGGTTAACCATATCTGTAAGTTCTGTGTCCATGGATTCAAGCAATTGTGGATAAAAAATATTTGAAAAAGAAAAACAATAAAAAATAAAACAGCAATAAAAAGTATACAAACTTTAAAAATAATATAGTATAACAACTATTTACATAGCACTTACATTGTATTATGTATTATAAGTAATCTGGACGTGATTTGAAGTATACAGGAAAATACATAGGTGATATGCAAATAATAGGCCATTTTATATTAGGGACTTGAGCATCCTCAGATGTTGGTATCCTCTGAGCGCCCTGGAACCAATCTCACACAGATACCAAGGAACAACTATATATCCATATCTACCCAACATGATGAAATATCTTAATAGTGGTTAATTTCTATATATTAGATCAAGGCCTTATTTATATTCTTATTTCCCTGCTTGTTTTTGCTTACATGACACTGCTCATGTCATTTCTTATTTACAGCCACTGTCAAGTTTAGTGGCCACATTGACTAAAGTAACTGGTTATAAAATAAAAAGAAAAAAGAAAAACCAGGGAGCCTAGTTGTCTAGATACTTGATATTTAGTCCTAGATCCAATGGCTACTATTTGAGGCAAGTCACTTAATCTTTTAGAGGCCCCCTTTCCTAATCTATAAAATCATGGGGTTCAACTAGGTGATCTCAAATATATTTTAGCTCTGATGTGTTACACATCAAACCATATTCTGAATGTCCTATGGTGGGGGAAAATTTGCCATTTTAGTTACCATTTGGGATCAGTGGTTCAGAATTTACCTTTGAATGAATACTACTCTTCTGTTTGGGCCTTCTGATTACTATGAAAAGTAAAGTCTATATCCTGTTCTGGAATAGAAAGGTTGAGACCATAAAGAGCTAAACTGCTCTCCATAATAATGTAAAATTTGTGTTGTTTTAATGTAGGGGTAGGGGAAGGTGGCAAAGACGTATGGGGTGGTGGGATAATTGGGGGATGAATAGGGACCTGGTATGGAGAAGAGTTAGGAGGAAAAGAAGCTCTAGTTAAGGAAAACAGGGCTAAAGGCAGTCCCCGTGAGGTACATGGACTGCCCTTGAACGTTAGTGGTAGGAGAGAAAGCCAGAGGAAATCCCTGCAGGAGGAAAAGGCCTATCACTCCTAGGAACTATGAACTCCTCCAACCCTTGCTGTTTGAAGTGTGGTCCATGGAACAATAGCACCAGCATTACTGAGCGCTTATGAGAAACCCAGACTCTCTGGTCCTGCTCCAAACCTACTGACCTAGAATCAGTGGGATTCAAGTGCACGTTCACATTTGAGAAGCAGTGTTCTAACTCACTGGAAGTTTCTCCTTTCTGCTCTAAAAATCCTTGATTTTCCAGTAAAATTTTTGTAAAACTTATAGCAAGGTCCTCCATGTGTCATGTGGAAATTAAGAGAGGGTGGGTGTCAATGTTCAGGTTTGGAGGGAAGACAGTGGAGACCTAGAGAAGCAGTTAAGAGATGGTAAGAGGAACTTCCAAGTGTGGAGCACCTAGAGAGTTGGCAGGTACCAGGGGCATGCACCAGCCTGGACTTCTGAGACATGAGATTTTCCAGACATTATTGGAAATACTCAGTTGGAGAACCCCATTAAAGACTGCCAAATCCTGTAGTTGTGTAAGAAGGCTTGAACTGAATACTAAGGGCAAGTACGACTCCCGAAAGTAGAAGAACTGGGGTACATAGGCTAAGGGAGGAGACCACCCCTCATATTGTCTTATGCCCAATTTCTGCCTCCAAAGAAAGAAGAAGTAAAAACTAAAAGGCAGAAATGAAATCCACAGGCAGACAGCCCGGCGCCACACCCTGGGCCTGGTAGTTAAAGATCGACCCCTGACCTAATCGGTTATGTTATCTATAGATTACAGATATTGTATAGGAATGCACTGTGAATATCTCTATCCTGCTTTTTTCCGATCTAATTACCAGTGCATGCAGCCCCCAGTCACGTACCCTCTGCTTGCTCAATCAATCACGACCCTCTCACATGCACCCCCTTAGAGTTGTGAGCCCTTAAAAGGGACAGGAATTGCTCACTCGGGGAGCTCGGCTCTTGAGACAGAAGTCTTGCTGATGCCCCTGGCTGAATAAACCCTTTCCTTCTTTAACTAAGTGTCTGAGGAGTTTTGTCTGCTGCTTGTCCTGCTACAAGGCCACAGACTGATTCTAAAGCTGCAAAAATTACTGTCATTGTTAATTTTTTAAAGTTGAAGCACAGGGAAAATTTGACTTTGTAACACTGAATGCTTTAAATAATGTTCCTGTTTGTCATGCAGGCAATTTAGTGACCTCTTCATGTTTTGTCCCCTGATAAACCAATATCCTTTATTCACTCTTATAAAGAAAGAGGTAGAGTGGTTTAATAAGATGTATTACTTTTTTTTAAACAAAGATGAAACATTTGATAAGCCTGATTCTTGAAAACTGCTTTTTTAAAAGGAGCATTAAAACAAGTCATTTTTTGTACCTACAATTTCTCTTATCACTTTAGGTGGTCCTATTTGAATATAAATGATACTGTAGGGTTTTTCTCTTTTTCCCACAAAAAGAACTACATTTTGAAAGAAACCGGCCACACTAATACTCAAAAGTGGTTGGGAAGCCACTTTGATCTTACAAAAATCAAGAAAGAAAAATAACTTCAGAAGGTACACTGAGAACAGTTATTTAAGCAGAAAGATGTGTTTCCAATTTCTTTCGGATCAATTTGTACTAGCCTTTTGATACACTGATTTTATTATTTTAGCTACAGTGTGTAGTTATACCAGATGAGCATTGTGATTTTAAACTTTAGGTTCTAGAATCAGCTCCCCTAGGTGTGATTCACAGCTCCAATGCTTAGTACTGAGTGACTTTGGGCAAAGTTACTTAATGTCTTTATGCCTTACTTTCATCATTTGAAGTACGCAGGTGATAACAGACGACCTTATGGAACCTTTTTGTGGATTAAGTGAGTAAATACACGTGAAAGACTTAGTGCATAGCATAGCATAGCTAATACTCGCTTGAAAATCTGATCGGTTGTTTCCCATGACAGGATCAACCAAGGTACGTGGAATTGGGGCTGATTTGGAAAAATATTTTTAATCCAGTTTTTTAGATATTCTTCCTCTGTTCTCAAAGCTAAAATACTTACAGGTTCTCCTTTTTGTCCTTTAGGGCCAACAGACCCTGGAAATCCTGGTAGTCCATTTTCACCCTTTCAAGACAAAGCAGAAGAGAGATTTTGCAGATGGTTAGAGAAGCACTATTGTGACTCAGAACAGAATGATTGCTTGCTCTGCTAACTATATAGCATCCAACAGACAATGCAAAGTTCTGAATCTACTTAGACTATTTGTATGATAATGTGTTTGTCAGTACTTCACAATGGCTTTATGTCTTTTAGAAATCCATACATTTCATTATGATAATTAAATGTAATTTGAAACAAAGTTAATTATTTTTCCAGGAAAGAATATCTAGAGGAGACTAATTATAATTTTGTTCTGGTGTGCCAAAACCAATTTTTTGTGTGTGATCTCAAAGACATCAGACTGTTTAACTGGCACAATAATCTAGACTCATTTTATTTCAGGCACTTTTTCGTTTAGGTGAACAGAGTCAGTAGTCATATGAAGCAAAATGAGTCTCTCAGCTCTTTCCAGGGTTTATAATGCTACTTAGATGATTGGCTGTGGGCAAATAAGGCATTCTTGTAGATGTGGTGACGGCAGTAGCTTAGAAATGTCTAGGAGGTTCTGGTCAAAAACGCTGAAGAGAGATTTGTATGTGACATATACAGAGTGTTTTTGGAAAATGTAATTTGAGAAGAAATATTTAAAGAAAGGAGTTATATCACTAATGAGGCTTCAGAGGAGTCTCGGCATTGTGCATCCTTTTAGTGTTTACCAAGATCTCTGAATACCTACACAATTTTTAAATTAAACATAGTCCCTAGAAGATATGTAAGGCTACTTTTTTTCCCCCAACCTCAAGAGCAGTTTTGCAAAATGATGTTCACCATTACATTTCTGAGCCTATACCATTTTTGCCTACCTGGCCTATTTTTTTACTTCAAAAGAATAAATACAGAAAGCATAAAGTAGAATACACTAAGCCTTCATGTACCAGGTACCCGAAATGAAAGAAATTAAAAAATTTACAAAGAAGAAATCCCCTATATTTCCTATTTCCACCCAGAGGGAGCCACTCTCAAGAATTTAGTATTTATATTTTCAGTTTATATTATTGTACTTTTACTGCATATGTGGAATCATAAACATTATTTTGGATATTTGAAACAAATTCCATAAATAGCTTTATCTCATATAGAACATACTACGACTTGTTTTTTCCACTCAACATTGTTTTTAATATCCATCTCTATTGATACATATGATCTCATTCATTCACTGTAACAGCTGAGTAGCATTCCAACATGTTAATAAACCAGGGTTTATCTCAGCCCCACCGATGGGCGCTTGAGTTGTAATCAGCTTGTCTCTATTATAAATAAGGCTGCAGTGAACATCTCTAATCCTGACCCCTGTGTGGATGTGCCTAACTGTTCATTTTGAAGCCTCAGTCTACCCAAAAGTGCTTCAAGTACAAATTTACTACAGCCCTAAAATCTTTGGCTTATTTTTATATGTATATCCTAATCCATATCTTGTGATTTTCTATAATGGATAGACAAGATCATGTTTGTATTAATTAGTCTTCTAGATTTATGGGATATGTTTTGTTAAATTAATCTTAATTTTATTAAAATTTTAAAACCTCATGCAATACTGTAACTGTAGAACCAGCCCAAACAGGGCCTACTCTGCTGATAACAAAATGCCGAGTTACCGTTAAGGTATAACGGAGCCCAAAACTCCAAGTCATGCAGCCTAGGCACGCATAACAGAAAAAGCTTGGACTTGTAACAACAGCTGGAACCAACAATTCCTCCCCTTGGGTGGAATCAAGAAGACCAGGACATGACCAGAACCTGAACTCTTTCAGAAGCAAGGGGGTCCACTGGCCTGGAATATCCAGGGCAAAAATCTGCCTCAACATACCTTACCATAAATGGTCAAATTTGAAGCTGTCCAATCAGACCCTGCCAAACTAACATCCCTAGATCCTGTCTCTTGCCCTCTGATCCCTTAAAATTTGCCCCAATCCCCAAATCCAGGAGGCAACTTTGAGCCTGACTCCTGTCTCTTTGCTGGCTGGTTTTGCAATAAAATCTTTGTTTTCTGAAAAGCTGGTGCCATAGTTATTGGCTTCAGTGCACACTGGGCAGTGAGCCCATCTGCTTGATAACAATATTGTAAAATACATATTTGGTCTTCGTCCCAGTTTCCTGGCATACAACTCATAAAATCCTTGGAATCCCAAAGCAATAAGTGTCTTTTCGTATGATAATGAGTTGACTGGTAGCTGGCAGCCCCTAGGGTAGCTTCGGGATTGGGCTGGTCACCAGAAGGACCAAGGCTTGATTAGAGTCTTTTCAGCCTCACCTCCAACCTCTGAGGAGGGGCGAGAGACTGAAGGTTAACTTGGTCACCAATGACAAATGATTTAATCAATCACACCTACATAATGAAGCTTCCATAAAAACCACAAGGACTGGGTTCAGAGAGCTTCTGTAGAGCTGAAGTTGTAGAGGTTCCCGGAGGGTGGCATGACCAGGGAGGGCATGAAAGCTTGGAAGCTTGGCACCCCTTCCCACATACCTTGCCTTATGCAGTTCTTCATCTGTAACCTTCGTGACATCCTTTATAATAAATTGGTAAGCATAAGTAAATATCTCCCTGAGTTCTGTGAGCCGTTCCAGCAGATTAGTCAAAGCCAAGGATGGGGTCATGAGGACCCCGATTTATAGCCATTTGGTCAAAAGCACAGAAAAAACAACATGGGACTTTCAATTGGCATACGAAGTAGAAGGCAGTCTTGTGGGATCGAGCCCTCAATCTGTGGGATCTGTTGCTACCACCAGGTAAATTGCATCAGAATTGAATGGAATTAGAAGACAACCAGCTGGTGTGTATTGCAGAACTGATTGCTTGCTTGCTGTGTGTGAAAAATTCACATATTTGGTCATAGAGGTATTTTGTGCTGTGAGAGTTGATACTAGGAAAGAAGTGTTTGTTTTTATGACTCACCTCAGTACTAATTTTTTATACCATTAAGCTTTCAGTTAGTAATAGTAAGGCCCTGTTGGAGAGCCAAGGAACCAAATGGATAAGAAGCCAATTTGCAGACCTGTCAGTACAAATATTCTAGAGCAGTGTTTCCCAAAGTTCAGTCATCCACATCCCAACTGCATAATATTCGCTATGTCCACATACCACCTATATATACATAGCTTATTTTTTTCTCTAAATTCACTCACATTCTTAATTTAAATATTCAATAAGCCTTTTGAAGCAGTATCCATAAAATTTAAAGTTTAGTGTGCTGGATACAGGCTTTTTCCTAATTCAGAGGAAGCTACATAAGTATTGTTTTTTTCTATGATAGTATCTAAACATCCTGTGTATCATCACTCTTTTTCTTACCACATTATAAGATAAGCCATTTTTTTCTTAGACATAGTAAATCATATTCAAGGTAAGGAGAGGGAGAAGTTGGTGGATACATTTAGGGACCAATTGTTGTTGGTTTTATATAGAAAATAGACAATTAGCCTTGTATAGGCATTAGGGTGTAGAGTGAAGTTCATTTTACCCATCTGGTAGGTGCTACAATCTCCATTGCATAGGTGTGAAGGAAAAATACGCCTACTAGTTACACTTGCCTAATAAAATAAAAGTAGAAAGCTAAGAAGGGGTCTAGAAATTGCTTGTAAAAATCAAATCTGCCAATATCAAAAGGGAAGGGGAGGAGAATGTACATGGTGAAATAAGAGTAATTATATTCATAGCTGCTATACAGGTGAACCAATGTACATAGGTCTCCTGGGAAATATAGAGGAAGGACAAAAAAGGGGTTGTGGCTCGTCTTTCCACATAGTCATCGGATGACATTGGGCTGGAAGGAAATCTTAGAGACCTCTTTCCTCATAAAATTCTGCAAAAAAAGCATTTTCCACCTGAACCTTAGACACATATGGGTTTGTATTTTTTATTTAAATTGAACGTTCAATGATTTATCACTGTAGAGATGAGTTGAAACACAAGTGATGAATTTACTTTGCATCAGGAAAGACTCTCCTTCAGTTTGACACTTTTGATGCTATTCGAAAAGCTTGGGGCTGTAGCGACTCCACCTTTTCCCCGACAGTCTTCCCCCACAAGACACCTGCTATTTTCTCAGGAATGCTTAGATATCCTGATATTTTGTTCTACTGTCTCTATAAAGCAGTAGTTCTCCTCAAGTAACTTGCAAATACATTATCCCTTCTCCACATCCTGTCAGTCCCAGTCAAGCCACAGAGCAGGGATCATCCATCATTTCCACACTGGTAGACTGGTCATGTGGACAGTCTCCATGGTCATTTACTGCAAATCGTGGTTTTCCCTGTATCGTAGCGTTCTTGATACAGGTTGTGGCTGCTAAACCAGGGATGATTGGTGTGTATATTCCAGTGCTGTTTGTGCTTGTTCTGGTGCTTCATTGTAGCGTCGGGTTCCAAAGGGTTGACTCTTTTAGGAATTCTATTTTGCTGGTCAGTGCATTGAGAAATAGCATATTATAAAGGAATGATGAATCACTTATGTGTTTAATTATTCTTCTGGTTAAATATTTTATTCTACAGCACAAATTGAGTCCCTTCTTTGTCAAAATTATGGTGGGAGATACAAAGATGAGCAAGACCAGGTGCTAAGAATGAGAATAACAATTAATCCTCAAGAAAGTGCTAAATGAGACCTCATGAGAGGAAGGAAAGATTGAGGTGGGTGAATAGAAAAGAACAAATCTTTAGTGAGGGCTTTATATATGTTTTAGTTATTGTGCTTTTGAGTAACTTCCTGTTATTTAATTTTAATCCTTCTATCAAATCTTTGTGTAGATACAGTTATGCCCATGGTGTGAATGAGGAAATGGATACTTAGAGAAATGAAGTGACCTTCCCAAGGTGACCCAGCTGTTAATGCCACAATCAACTTTTTGTCTCAAAGCTCATGCTCTTCCTATTACTCAGTGGTTCTTAGCCCTGGTTGTATATTAGAGTCATCTGAAACACTTTTAAATAGAGCTACAACCCCTACTCCAAATCGGAGTCTCTGTGGATGGAGCCCGAGTGTGGGTATTTTGTCAAAGCTTTCCATGTGATTCCAATGTGCAGCCAGGATTCAGAAGCACCGGGGTTCACCACAGGTGCAAGCAGAGATCTGTTAGAACAGCTTGATGGAGCTTTAAATTATCACTGTGGTGACTTACATCACATTAAATTACATTACAATTTTTAAAACTAATGTATTGATTCAGAAGAGATAGTAAGTAGACTTGCATAGGTAGAGTTGATTTCACCCTTCCAGCAACTGCTATGCTTATGTTTGTGTTTGGTTGGTTGTTTTGAGACAAGGTCTTGTTCTGTTGCTCAGGCTGGAGTGCAGTGGTGCGATATGGCTCACTGCAGCCTCTATCTCCTGGCTCCAAGTGATCCTCTTGCCTCAGCCTCCCTGGGAAGCTAGGACCACAGGTATTTGCCAGCATGCCCAGCTAATATTTTTAACTTTTGTAGGGATGGGGTATCACTATATTGCCCAGGCTGGTCTAAATTTTGGGCTCAAACATTCTTCCCACCTTCGCCTCCCAAAGTGCTGGGATTACAGGTGCGAGCTACCACCTGTAATTTTTGTTTATTTTATGCATTATTTATTGGCAATTTCCTGTTAATCACGCTTTTTAAAAGTTTTTTTTAATGTGTCTCTTTATATCACATACAGCATCAAGTTCCCTGTAGACTCGTCTATGTTATTTATTTGAGTGAGAGGAGGGAACAGTTATGCCACTGGCTTTTCCTAATTCTACTTAAGATTCTGAAGCAATTAGAAAAGATTTTGAGCAACAGAAAAGGTCCTTAGAGTTTGAAATACACCTGTTTTACAGAATCAAATTTCTCATCAGTGAGGTCTTAAGAATGTCTAAGTAACATATGTTTCCTAATGAACACGGCAAAACAGAAGCCAGCTGTTTTGTTTCAAGAAATGAATCATCATTTAACTACTTTAAAAGTCACAACTCTCTTCTTTGCTCAGCTGTCCTATGTGACAAGCTTTGTGGCTTTCTTTCCTTTTTTTTTTTCCCCTTAGCCTGCATATGTCCAGAAGTCATTGCTTAAAATGTAATGCGTTTGTTATGGTGGCGTATGGTTTCTGTTAGCTATTAGGTTACAGGAAATAATGCTAATGTACTAACAATAAAATCTAACTCACACAAATGACTTATCATTGCTGTGTAATCAGTTTTTGGATGTCTTTTTTCAGAATGTCAAGGTTTTATTTATGATTTATTTATTTAGCAGAAAACTTCATTTTGAATCATCAATCTGTAAGAAGCTCCTAGTTTCTGGCAAGAGTCTTTTAGTAGTAACTTCTGGTGATGAGTGTACGACTTTTTGAATGGATTGGTTGCATTGATTTATAAGACACAGAAGTCATATTTTCTTGGATTCATGTCAAAATCCCCTGCCCTCAATCTAGAGAATTTTTACAGGTGAATGAATGAAGATAGCTAGCACTCACAGGTCACATTCCCTCAGAGTATTTTCAAATCTACTCATCTCTGCCTGTAGATTTAATGTGCATTTTTTTTTCTGACAATGGCACATTTGCATGGAATCCAAGGTCATTACAATTTCAGAATCAAACAGGAGTGAAACATCTTATTGAATGGGGAAGTGAATCTGTCATCTTTACAGTTAAGATAATGAAACCTGCGAATGACAAGGAGAATGCAATGGAAACTTATCAGTGTCTTAATTTTAAAACTATTTTGAAATAATTACTTGGCTAAACCACTACTGGACAGTATAAAACCCCACCAAAATGGCTGCCAGGGCAGCTTACGTTTTGGTACTTAGGAAGACACAAAACAGTGAGCCTGGGCCTGAGGCATTTTGCCAAAGGGGTCTTCAGATTGTTTTTGCCACCTACACGGATTCACATTTAATTACAAAACAAGTCTTGTGTCCTGATTTCATGTATCTTATTACAGTAATTTCCCCTTGATATGTTCTCTTTCTTGCAGCCAACTGCTACTCAGCAGTCCTTGCTGGACCCTGAAGCAGATTCCAATCCTACTGCCTGGTCAGGAGGCAGGCAGAGGCCCCTGCCCACTGCAGGCTGGACACCCTCCCAGAGATGCAACCCAACTGCTGCCGGGGGGCTGCCCCCACATGGGAATGTGTAAATCCGTAGAAAATACTGGACCCTTCTATTCACTTTGAAAATCTGATTACCGCCGGGTGCAGTGGCTCAAGCCTGTAATCCCATAACTTTGGGAGGCTGAGGCGGGTGGATCACCTGAGGTCAGGAGTTCAAGACCAGCCTGGCCAACATGGTGAAACTCTGTCTCTACTAAAAATACAAAAATTAGCCGGGAGTGGTGGCACATGCCTGTAATGCCAGCCACTTGGGAGGCTGAGGAAGGAGAATCACTTGAACCTAGGAGGTGGAGGTTATAGTGAGCTGAGATTGAGCTACTGCACTCCAGCCTTGGCAACAAAGCAAGACTCCATCTGAAAAAAAAAAAAAAAAAAAATTCTGATTACCTTGTCTCCTTTCAGGCCTCCAGCTTCATGTTCATCATTTCCCTAGGGAGGAAAAACAATTTAAAATTCAAAGAAAAATCCACTAATTTTTAATGCATTCAATGGGTAACAGTATAAGTAGTCAGATAATAGTACTGTAACAGCTTTTTACGGATACTAGGTCATTTGTGCAGACATCTTTGTCTCTCTCACCCGTTGTTAAATATTCCTGTTAAATATTTTTCTAAATAATTCCAGCTTTGGAAACCCTATGCATCTTCTTTGTGACTTCTTAAGGAGATTGCCTCCGGAGAAACATCACACCTCTGGGGATAAATACTCACTACTCCAAAACCACATCTGGCCACTTCAGCTGGCCTCTCCATGTATCTGAGCATCTCTGATCTGCTGTCCCTACTCTCAAGTATGCTTTATTGTTCTCAGACCACTACATTACACTCTACAGTCCCGGGCAGGTGACTTGCCTGTAACTACACTGAAAAAAATACAAGTTCTCAGACATCACTTTTTTTTTCTTTTTCCTTTTTGTGGAGAATGGTGTCTCGCTATACTGCCCAGGTAGGTCTTGAACTCCTGGGCTCAAGCTATCCTCCTGGCCTCTGCCTCCCTAAGAGCTGGGATTGCAGGCATGAGCCACTGCGCCAGGCCTCAGATACCACTTCTAATTCCTGTCAATGAATGTACCAACCCATGTACATGCACACCCGGGTAGTTAATGAGCTGTCTCATCTCTTATCAGTGGCTGTTTCCTCTATAAATTCTCTGATTCCCATGCCCTCTGCCTTCTTAGGAGATTTTCCTTATTAATGTTACCTATTGCTATCAGGTGAAATTGGCCAATTTGGTAAAGTTAAATAAAATGTAGCTAAAATTGGCCAATTTCTTTAACACTTCTCTTTCTCTCTCTGACTACCTACCTACTCTACCTTCTTTAAACTTAACACACAAAAAGCATACAGTTCCCCAGCACACATTTCCCTTAAGTTACTCTCTTTCCTCCCATTTCTGGACATTTTCTCAAAAGGGTAGTTAGTGCTTTCTGTGTCCACTGACCAAGACAGCCTTTAATGTTTCCTTCAGCGGGAATCAACTTTGGACAGGCTTGTTCCTAATTCCAGACCCCGGCCTCTCTTTTTCTAGACCAATTGCTTTAGAAATCTGTATTTGTACGTTCTTTCACTATCCCTTCGAAATGTAAATCTTCCTAAAGTCTTACAATCTGGGAACGTCTTTCTCAAGGACCTGGGAACCATCCCTTTAAAATGTAATCGTGGAGAAGATAGTGCCACTATCTTCCAGGCTCTGTGAGAGGGTAGGAGCCTAACTTCAGCCTTGTGCCAAGTTGTAAACCTTCTTCCTGTCACAAAGATATGAGAAAGTTACCCTTCCTTTGGGTAGAGCCAATTAGCAAACACAAGGAAGTGTGTTCTCTCTCTTACATCAACACTTAAAAACTCTCCTGAACTTTGTTTCAATGGAATTGAGCTCAGACTAAGTCTGCCCTCTCTCTCCTATTGCAGTAGCCTTGAATAATGTCTTCCTTGCCTGTTTAACTTTGTCAGGTGCAATTTTTTATTTGACACCACTTATTCATCTCCTGTTTACTCCTAAACACATATGTATTTGACACTGGCCCCAGTCAGTCCACTGATGTGGCCCTCTAATGTTATTAATAATATCTTTGCTGCTTACTCTAATGGACTCTTCTTTAATTGACCTTGCTACACTTGTCACTCTCTTGGCTTGTATGATAGCTTACTTTCCTGGTTTCTTCCTGTCTCTGTGACTTCTTCTTCCCTCATCTGTTAAAGGTTGGATTTCCTCAGGACTTTCTTCCTTGTGACTCAACACTTTCTCCCCAGCACTCTTATTTACCTTCATGGCTTAGGTAATATTTACACAGCCAAATTTATAAACCCGTATATACTTCTCTTCTGAGTTTTAGACCCATATATCTAATTTATACACCCTGCATATACTTCCCTTGTGAATTTTAGACTCATATATCTAATTTTCTACTTGATGTATGTACTTGTAAATTCTAGAAGCAATTCACATTTAACAAGTTTAAAACTGAAATAAAAAATGCAACAAATACACATATATATGAGAGAAAAAAATAGAGTTACATCACACTGCTAACATTGTTTAGTACAGAAGTGGGAGAAGAAGAATCAGTTTTTTCTAATGTGTCTCTGCAGTTGTTCTTGTTAAATTGAGCAGGAATTCCATTTTACAATTGAAAACAATTACGGAAAGAAAGAAAACCTGAATTCTTCCTCTCTGTCCGAGTGTCATTCTCAATACCACTTGGTTTGGCTGTGTCCCCACCCAAATCTCATCTAGAACTGTAGCTCCCACAATTCCCATGTGTTGTGGGAGGGACCTAGTGGGAGGTAATTGAATCATGGGGGAGGGTCTTTCCTGTGCTATTCTCATAACAGTGAATAAGTCTCATGAGATCTGATGGTTTTATAAAGGGGAGTTTCCCTGCACAAACTCTCTCTTCTGATGTCTGCCGCCATGTGAGACGTGCCTTTCACCTTCCACCATGATTATGAGGCCTCCCCAGCCACATGGAACTGTGAGTCCATGAAATCTTTTTCTTTTGTAAATTGCCCAGTCTAGGGTATGTCTTTATCAGCAGCATGAAAACGGACTAATATAATCACCCTCATCCTTATTCCTCGAATATGATCAGTCATCCAGTTTGGTTGACTCTGTCTCCCCAAATGTCTTCTCTTCTTTTGAGAGAAAGAGTCAACCTGCCTACACCCAGGCAGCCCACCATCATGTCTTGCCAGGATTATTGCAGTGAGTCTCTAACTGGCCTTTTACAATCCACTCTTGCTTTCCTGACATGCATATTCTCTACATAAGATTAGAGAAATACCTTCAAAAGACATTCTGACATCCATTTCTCAAAACTTTAACATCTCCAGCAAATCTCTGCATAACCTGAACTCATTTCCCTCTCTAGCATCATGTTGGCCACTCTTCTTCCTCAGAAGCTTCAGCTGTCATGGTCTTCTCTCAGCTCCCTAAACTGACCAAGGTCATTCCCATCTCAGCCTCCAGATCACCACTCTGTGTCCTCACCTTTCTATCTGGCCAGAAACTAGTCATTAATCAGGTCTCAACTATTATGAAATGCCATTCATGAAAGCCTCCCCTGGCATTCAATAAATATCTGTTGGGCAAATGAGCCAGTAATTCTAATCATGTGGTTTTTCCATTAAAGTTATTTTTCTGATTAAAAATACATGTGCTGATAGAAAACCTAAAAGGTCAAGAAATATTTAGACAACAAAAATATACAGAGGTACCTATTCAGATCACTATTGCTACAGTTTGGTATTTTAAATATTCCTTCCATGTTATTTTGCTGCTCCAATAAAAAGTCAGTAGTTTATAACTGATATTATTATTGGTCTTGTAATGGATATTCTCTCATTTTCTTCTGTCAACTTTGGTCTGTGATATCTAAATTGAAAATAAAAATTGTAGTCTCAAAATTTTGTTCTAAATTATTACAACCAACAGTATTTGAAAATGAAGCATGGAAACACTAAGGTATATACACACGTTTATAAAGAACCAGCAGTTACAAAATGGCAGGTTGCTTGGATGCAACCTGCATAGAAACATAAATCTTAGAGATGTCTCAAAAACACTAGTCATTTGAGCATGGTGTCAGCACAAAACATCAGCATCTCCCCCTGGCTATGCTTATGATAGGATCCTTTTTGGGAAACTGGAACATGCTTTCATCTGAGATACGATTTGCCTGGAGATGGTCTTTGGCTTGGAAGGCCCCATGCTCTTTGATTGCAGAGCAGGAAAGCACCTAAACGGCCTCTGGGGAGAGCATGTTCTAGTGTAGCCCACCTCACCCCCAATAACCTACAGGGCATCAGAGATGCTGTGGCTGGGATGAAGGAATGCCTCTGTAGCACCAACTCCTAGTGTCCCATCAATAGGCTTTATTGTTCTAAAATCTTGATTTTCTGATGGCTTTCACACCCAGAAAAACAACAGGGCCATTTATTGCTGATCAGAGCACCATGTTTGCTTCACTCAACAGCAAGACCAAGAAATCCATCTAATCAAGGACTCTTGGTGGCCTTTAGTGCTGTTCTCCACTCTTGGGTTAATAATACTCAAGGCAGATTCAAACTCGAGCTTCAGTAGCGTTTATTCATTGACATGTGAGCTGCTTCTCCCTGCTATCTCCAAGCTAGCTGCACCAGACAATTGCCTTGCTTAGTGAAAATCATAAGAGGCATAGTCTTTGTGTTTCTGGAGCTGCGGTTCTGCGTCCGATGCTATTCTAATTGTATTAGGTTATTAGGTTATTTTGTGTCTTGGTGCCATGTTAAGGGTTCTTGTAAGCCTTCCAAATACAGTTTTGAATGTGTTTATTTAAAAATTCTTGTGGTGATGTGGTGAGGGTTGTGGCATGAGGATGCTAATCTGCATGCCCATCTCAAGAATTCTGGGATGTCAGCACTTGCTCTCGGGTCTGTGTGGGAATGGTGAATGCAACTTTGGAACGTATGGTCAGGCAAGTGAAAACACTCAAGCTACTCAAAGTCTTAAAGAGGATTTTCTCTGGAAAGACGAGAATGTACCTGGATATATCATGGATTGAACCACATGAGATGACCATTTTTATAGGCCCCAGAGAGTAAAATATCAGCAATTTTCTACTGTTCAACTAATAAAAGAACCTAAGGATATGAACTCCTTCCTAGGGTATGGAGTCATTACAAATCCCCAGGGTTAGCCTTTGGGGAACTTGCTGTAATATCCTAGGCATGAGAGGACATAAAGTTCAGAAAAACCAGGTTGTTTTTTATAGGTTGAAATTGTGTACCTCCCACTCCGATATATATGTATAAACTATAACACCCAGGACTTCAGAATGTGAACTTATTTGCCAATAGGGTCATTGCAGATGTAATTAATAATTAGTAATAAGTAGTTAAGATGAGGACATGCTGGAGTAGGTTGGGCTCCTAATCCAATAAGACTGTGTCCTTATAAAAAGGGAAACTTTATGGAGACATGCACGCAGGGAGAACACTACGTGAAGATGGCCAAGGAACGACCAGAGGCTAGGAGAGAGACCTGGAAGCCATTCCTCCCTAGTGCCTTCGGAGATAACATGGCCCTGCCAACACCTTCGTCTTGACTTCTGGCCTCCAGAACCGTGAGATGATATATTTCTGTTGTTTAGGTCACTCAGTTTGTGATATTTTGTTGTGGCAGCTGTAGCAAGTTAAAACATAATATGTGGGCTAGGAAAGCTGTGCTCGTTTGAAAATAAGGCCTAAGGCTGGCTCAAAGCCCAACTTCTTAGTTAACTGCAAAAAACCATTTCACCAGCCACAAGTGTGGAGGGTCATGAAAGGAAGGGAAGACTCAGGTGAGTTGGGAGGCTGTCTGTAATCAAACCAACATCTGAAAGTCCATATGTCTGTCCACAATGTTCCTCAAAGCCAGTGGAGCCTGGGGCACAGGGAAGGAAAGTGATGAAGTTAGAACCTAAACTTTATTTCTCAATCTTCTGGGCTCAGAAAGGTTGCCTGCAGTGTCTCCAAGGGAGTCTTCACTTTATATGCCATCATTGGGTTTAACTCACTGCTTGGAAAGGCCTTGAATATTGGATTTTGGATAAAGGCTTTCTGTCCTTTCTAGTCTGTGGATATTAAAGTGAAGTTATGATTTAATATGTGAAAAGAAAAATAGATTATTTTGCTAGCAAATTGGTTTTATTTTTGGATCAACAATTTGGAGAAATGAATACAAGAATTGGTTGCTGGGAGGCACAGCATCAATCTCCAACAGCTGAGACCGAGTGTGGTGATGTAAGATAACACAACTCAGCATTTTCAATATGGATCTTTAAAAACAACATCAAATGTAAAATCCGCCAGTACTTGGCCTCCGCAGATAAAATGTGTTTTTTTCCTCCATCTAAAGTGTAGTAAGGAACTGTGGGTCTGTGGCTTCGGTAGTTGACAGAGCCTATCAAACTTTTATTAAAACCCCCAGAGCTGGAAACAATGAAGTGCAGTTTACTGGATCATGAGCAGATTTTCCTTGAGGGGAAGAATATGCTCAGCACTGTTGCTTCTTTGCAAACAATTTTACAGAATGGGAGCAGCTGTTTTGCATATTATTTTTGTGGTAGAGAGAGAAATCTAGTTTTTATTCTTTGCATCCATAAGTGGGCATGCAAAAATCCACATAAACACACTCATATCATCTTCCTGACCTCACTCCTTAGGCTGTCTCTCTATTCCTCATTTGCTCTTTCTTTCTTCCTCATTTGCTTTTTTTTCCTTCATCCCTTTTTTGATTTGTGCTGTGAGGAGAGAGGGTTTCTTATACCTGAGCTTCTCCCTCCAGATGACATGAGGAAAATAGTAGAGGAAAAGATCAGTTCCTATATGGGAGCCAGAGGGGAAGTGAGCATCCTGGGACCAGAAAATGAACCATGGGCTCTTTGAGTTCGGAATGAGGAGGGGCAGTTTATGAGTAGTCTGGTACTCATTCTCCCATGGGTAGTTGCTTGAGCAGAATTTGGGCTGTGTGACTGTTGAAGCCACTGTGAGTTGAAGAGCTGAGATCCAGGGCTCCAGTGCAGACATCACATAAATCAATGCCAATTTAAAAGGGAAGATTATTTTAACCTTGGAGTGTCACTTGCTCTGTCTCAATACATGGTCCATTATTTAATCCTTAGGAAGATTTCACTTAGGCCCCGCTTCTCTCTGTGCTTATTTGCTACAGTCAGACCATCAGACACGCTACAAATTGCAAAATGAAACAACCTCAGTGTCCAAAAACAGACAGGGGTAGGTGGTGGAGACAATGCCAATGGAAGACATGCATCGTGCTAATCACAGCACATCTGGCTTTTCCTTTGTGAAGCTGAGGGCGAGGAGGAGGTGGTTACAATACAGAAGCATGGGGCAGTGTGGGCGCTGGGAAGGTGGGTCCCGCTACCTCCATCCTTCCCAGTGGGGCCTTGGTGTAAGAGCTCTAACTACTCTGAAAGGAAACAGAATAAAGTGTTTGGTAAGCTATCTTCCCTTAATTCACAGATGGATCTAAAGCCTCTAATGCTAAATGGTTACAATGCATCATTTGGGATAACAGCTATACTCTCTTCTCTTTACCCAGTTGTACTCCAGCTTTAAAGTCACATTTAAAGAACATGTGGACTAAATACCTGTGAGCCTCTATTCTGTAATGGCAATAAGAGTAACGGGTTCTTTCAGGTGAGTTAATAAATAAGTTCAAAGTACTGGTTTGTTACTAGCAAGATTTTCCACTCCGTTGCTCTGGTCAGCCCCCAGTTTTTTTTGAAATATAACCTTAAAGTTTAAAAATTTACATTCTCAACTTTAGGCTCTAAAATATAAATGCTCTATATATCTTCATTTAAGGGAAAACTGACTCATCAGCAAGACAAACTGTATAGAGAAGTACTATTGGGAGACCTGTAAAGATGAGAGCTTTAAAAGTTTTGCAAGGGATAGCAAATATTTAAGTAGCTGAGTAGCAACTCGGTATATTTTATACCAAGGGCGATAGTAATACAGTGTGTTCTTTAAGTTTTTCTAGCTGACACTGTGTCATTAGAGCCAACTTATTCTCATTATTTTGAAGCATTTATGATAAATCCTATTTTATAACAGCAGGTGTCATTATAGGTGTCATTAAATTGATTAAATTTAAACATGCTTCAGCATTCTTTTTTCCACTTGTGCTAAGCCTTAATATTTTGAAAAAGCTAGTACAGTTCTATTAAAGAAATGTCTAATAAAGAAACATGAAATATATCCCAAACATTCCTCCTAATATAATACTCCCTGGAAAACCTAAATAAATGAAGGAATTTAAAATAGCATCACTATCAAATTTATAAGGTATAAAAAACTTTTCACATTTGATTTTAAATTTGTCAACCATAAATTATCTAAGTCTTTATGTTGACCTTGTTCTGATGAAAGAGAAACTGGATTTTATAATTAGTTAGCTAGCCATTTAACACATTTTTTTGGCATATAGTGTCTCTTTGGGATTTCTAAACATAGAGGAGTAAAAACTCAGAAAAAATTACAGGAAGGGAAAGTAAGAACATAGGAAAGAAAGACATAAAGGGAAGTGTCTCCAATTCTTCCTGTGGTGCAAGAAATCAATGATGAACCATTATGTATACAAGGTATCCTAATTAGTGGACAGAATGCCTCACACAAAGTGATCAGACCGCAAATATTTGGCATTGAATGATGACTCAATCAATGATCTCACCTAGATCTTCTCTTGGCTGCCACTCTGTTGTGCTCCTTGTAGAATCTGGAACAAAACTCTCTTGCTTTTGCCATTTGGGAGCTTCCATGTCAGCATTCTACCTATCCCAAATGTGATTTAATAAAACCTTGGGGAAATTAAACGTAGTTCCCCCTGAAAGGTGGGGACTCTCATTCTTGAACTGTAGTATGCAAATATTTGCTTGAGATTTTGGTGCCGCACCTATTGGTTTTGATAAGAAGTCTGTCACCTGTTGTGCTACCCAGAGCTTCGAAGTATCAAATAATTTCTTTCTGCCCTCAGAGAGGCTAGATCTATGATATTATCAATGGCAGAACACCATGTTTTGCATTAACAAACTTTGAACAAAATTTTTAAAACACTTACTAGGATAAAATCCTAGATCTGTAAGATACTGAGCAAAATACTTTTTTATTTTTGTTTTTGAAAACATAGCTTTCAGCATGGAAAGATGTTTAAATGCATGTGATCATGTATAAAAGTCTGAGAAGTTAGGAATTAATACTTTTTTTCAAAAATACAATCACATAAAATTTCTATGTATTATAAATTATGGGAAAAAAGAAGCCATACCTTGTTATCCTTGTTATAATATCCACCAAGAGTCTGGTGTATTCCTTGTATTCCAGGAGGTCCCTGTATTATAAACAAATCAAAGACAAATATATACACATTTACCAAAACAATGCATATTTAAATAATATATCTAAGAACTCTTGAAATCATATAGTGAAGAAAAAGGAAGTATCTATTTAGTCAAATATTCTGATTAATAGAGAAATACATGGGCATTAACTTATCATCAGGCTCCTAAGATATTTCTAGGTTAAATCCTGCATGAATCCAAAAAGAGGTCCTAAGTGGGAGCATGTAACATTTTACCAGAAGGTCAGCCATCAGCATATTCTTTATTAAAAGGAATTATACCCATAAGACCCTCCCAGAGAAGAGGTTATAGCTCTTCAGTTTATTTTTGGCACTTCTCACAGGATTTTGATCAATGTACTATAGGACTGTGTGTTCCCACATGCTATTAACTTAGTAAATATGGGGAAAATGTTTTTCTATTGCTTTACTTTTTAAAATTAGTTGTATGAAAATGGGATGCACATGGACTTTTGGGCCAGAAAAAAAGATGTCTGCTATAAAATCTCAGACTTAAGAAATTTAAATATTGATAGTTTTCAGTTGACCTGGAAATAATTCAGTAAGCACTATGCTGGGCTTGGAGTGGATAGGAAAGAAGCAAAGACATTTGGCTGTCTCTAAGGCTTCTAGGAAGAAAGGAAGAGAAGACTTTTCCAGGTTTTTCAGGGATTACATTTTGGGGTGAGAGCCATAAAAACCACAAAGGTTAGCATTATTTTAGATTAAGTAATTCAAGTCAAATAGGTTCAACTGTCTCAGAAAAGAGATTGCATATTTCATCCAGACCTCAAAAGCTAGGAGGAGAGAAAATATTATAGAGACCAAGTTTTTAACATGTTACCTTAGAAGATAAGACCTAGAAGGAAGATGATTAGCCAAAATCAAACAGCGCCATTATACAAAGATTATTATTTTTCAAAGGGAATGAAAGCTTTAAAAAGTGGAGACAAATTTTAAGAAGCAATCGTTAGCTGCACTCACTGATACAGGTAACACCTTAGGTATACAGAAAAGATTAATGCTGGTTAACATTTACATCAGGTGTTTCTTATGAGCAGCTTGTGACTGAAGATCTCTTCTAATATGAAACCTTTGCATTGTGCCACTAAACATAAAGGGCACAAGAATGAGGTGATGGATACTTAGAAGCAGGTTGGTATAATTCTTGAGAAAATAATGGGCCTCAGGAGTAATGGTGTTGCCTATGATTGGAAAGACAAACGATGCTGTTACCTTGCTGAAACAATAACGGAGCTATTGTAAGAAGAGAATTCTTATGGCATTATATATTTTTCATGAAACTTTTCATCAGCCAGCATTGTGTAAAGAATTCTAGGTCAGTTAGAGGAAGTAATGAAGAAAGCAATCATTGATTTGGGGGTGGGGGTTGTTACACAAAGTATCTAGCCGAGAACATGCAAGTTAAGATCTTATTCTTGAAAGTCAGGAGACATGAGGTTCCATACATATTGATCCTTCTGCAAATATATAATGAGGCAAGGAGGAATTTTAGACACGATATGTAGTAGCATTAACAGGTGGCTTAGGAGTATATGTATAGTAGGCATTCGGTGAATGTGTGTTGATGACAAGGTTGATTCGATCAAAGAACAGTGATGGAGTAGGTAAATTTAACTTCATACATATTCAATCTAGTTAAAAGAGAGAGTCTTAATTATTACAGCTCTTAAATATAGCATAACAATTAATAATACAGTCTCCCAAATAGAGTAGCAGAATCAGTGAAATAATAATAGCAAACTTTTTTGTTGTTTTTTTTTTTTTGAGACAGAGTCTCACTCTGTCACCCAGGTTGGAGTGCAGTGACACGATCTCAGCTCACTGCAACCTCTGCCTCCCAGGTTCAAGGGATTCTCGTGCCTTAGTCTCCCAAGTAGCTGAGACTACAGGCATGTGCTACCATGCCTGGCTAAGTTTTGCATTTTTAGTAGAGGTAGGGTTTCACCATGTTGGCCAGGCTGGTCTCGAACTCCTGACCTCAAGTGATCCACCTGCCTTGGCCTCCCAAAGTGCTGGGATTACAGGCGTGAGCCAGCGGGCCTGACCAATAGCAAACATTTATATAGTGCTTATTATGTGCCAGGCATTACAGCAGGAGTTAACTAATTTAGTCCTTACTAGGACACATGAGGAATGTCCCATCATTCTCTCTGATTCAAAGATAAAGAAAATGAGGGTTGGAAATGTTTAACTGGTCCAAGGTCACACCGCTGGCAAGTGGTAGGGCTAATACTTAACTTCAGCGTTGGGCCCAAAGCCAGCTCTTGTCTACTCTACTGTCTTAACTTAAAGGCAAACTAGGCAAAAAATCACTGTTGCAGTAATTTTCTTATCATGATGATGTGTGTACCCTAGAGAACACTGGGTGATCACTCTTCTATGTTCTGTTTACTGAAATTGAAAAAAAATCAACAAAACTTGTACATAGCACTTCTGCCAAGTACCACACTCCTGCACTGTGCTTGGTGCAGGAGGTGAGAAAGTAAGCACATTACCTTTCACTGTAGCCCTACCGTGTAGTTGAGAGAGGCCCCTTTATCGTCTCCTTGTATCTCCCATCTGTGTTCATACAGTGTCTTAACCCATGTTAGGGAGATTGTCCCTGAATATTACAAAACATTTCTCCTAGTCTGTGACTGTATTCAAATGTATCCTATATTTGTTTGTAGAGGGTGGGAGAGCAGGTGGTCTGAGATACAAGAAGTGTGGTCTCCCAAAAGGTTCTGGGAGGCAGTAAGGAAAAGAAGCAGGAAAGCAAATGTGTGGTAGGGTTTGCATAGCATAAAACAGGTAGCAGTGTAAATGAGAACAGTAAAAACAATAGAACGATAATGATTTGTAAAAAATTGGATGAAATGGGATATGATCCTTTACAGACTGGTCATCTGCAAACAGAGGATAGCTGTATTTCATAAGCAAAGTATATACTTCTCATTCAGGATCCTGATCTGGCTGCTGCTGAGCTTACCACTGGGGGTGGAGTGGGAGAACATGCGTGGCTCAGTACAGCTGCTCCCTCTAAAAACAAAGGCAAGGGCACGACTCACTAAAAACAATTCCAAGAGCAATGAGGCTACAGAAAAGGTTGAACATTATCATTCAAATATCCACAAGATTAATAAACCCATAACAATTACTTCTACATTTTCATATGTTCTGTTTTTGTCACAAAATGTCTTATCTCCAAAGTAGTACTCAAAATGGGTTTGATTTGCAGTTTTAGGTTCTACCACTTAATCTCAACATAAGCATTTATGATGACACTTTCTTTCTCACTTTTTTAGTCACTGGGAGAGTTTGGGTACCATGAATTCCAAGTTTAATGTAACAGAAATTTACAGCCAACAGTCTACCCTGCGGGCAATACTTTATACAAACTCTCCTAGTGGTCCAAAGGAACTCTTCAGAGACTGGAAAGAGGCACCAATTAGAGTCTTCTGGAAGTCCCCCTCTACTCTGACTATAGACAGTGAGGCAGTGTCTCACTTGGTTGCTCTAAAGCTGTCAAAAATAGTGGTCATAAATAAGCTCTATGCATTTAAATGGCAAAAGCAACTCTGTTTACAATTGGAAAACAACCTTGGGGTTTCAGAATTGGTGGCTATCCTACCAGCCACATTCCAAGAAATGTGCTATTTTTCTATCTTCTATTCTGGTAGGAAACATGGCTGGAGAAGATTCAAGGAGTTGTTTCCAAGTTTAGCAAGAGTTGTCTATCTTGCAGACTGTTAACTCCAAGAAAGAAGTTAAAGACTTGTGGTAAGTGACAGATCTCTCGGCATCACATGGTGTTGTAGATGCTCTAGGGCAGTTGACAGAATCCTTTCCCTAAGGTTTGCATTTACAAGGACCCATCAAAAGACACTCAGATGACCCAGGCCCAGTGGTGAAGAGAGGCCAACTGCAGAGGGTATGTCAGCCTTGGCTAATGCTCTTAGGAGCTCTACTAGGAAAAGTGGTTAAAGATTTATGGAAAGGAAAAATGTCCCAATATCTTGCTTATAATAGTGTCCCGCAACATAGTTGGACACAAGTCATGGCTATACAATGTCTATCTTTTATGGAGATTTGCTTTACTCTATTTGTATGGGATTGGGAGATATAGGACATCTGGATTAATGTGGTGAGTATACAATTACAGAGCAGCTAAAAAATGCTAATGAACTCCAGGGAGAAACAACTGTTCAGAACCCAACTGTACTGATTCATAATTATCTGAGAGGCCTATAAACTGGGTGTGGATAGAGATCCTGATGTCGTTTCTTACTGCAAAGAACTACAGCAGGTGTGATAAAGTGAATTAAAGCTATATTCAATTTGGGAAGTATATACTCTCAGCAATAGTTCTAGCAGCTTTTAAATAGTTTTTGGCTTAAATCTTGCTGGAGGTGGAAAACAGAAATACCATGATGTCTGCCACCGGACTTGTCAGACGCATAGTGTAAAAATGATGAGCTATTTGCATTATCATTCCCTTAGTAGATTTCAGTTTTGGCTGCACATTCCCAAAGTTTAGAAGTTGGGAAGAGTTCTCTGTTAAAAACCATAATCCTTAGTCCTAGTCTTAGCTGCATTTTCACTTTTTAGCCAATTCACCAGGTATGCTCAGCTTAAAGAGCAATATTTTTGCCTTTTTTTCCCTCATTGTTCTTTGCCATAAGCTGTCTGTTCAAGTCAGAGCTTGAGCCTTCTGATCCGGCTTCAGCACAGCCTGCACACTGTGAATCAGGGTCTCTGTGGCTCCTTAGTCAAATCCCCTGCTCACTTTCTGATCCTCAATCCTGAACTCTTTTCCTTTCTCCCTTATCTCTGAAAGTACCCTGTACCTCTTCATCTCTGTTGACTGAGTCTCCCTGAGCCATCTGGATGCCACTTATGCACCATAGCTCTTCAGTCTCCTATTGGAAGCATTTTTCAGGATTCAAAAATACATATTTTCAGGTTACATACAACTGCTTTTGGCCCTGTGGGTTTTCAATTAAATTCAAGAACAATCTTTGAAATACCAAAAACCTCTGTGAAGGAAGTTGTACTAACCAACGCTCTTCAAAAGTGCTAAAAAATAGCTTTTCTGTAAGAACAGATAGAATGCTTGTTGGAAAGTCCTTTGGACTAATTTTCAAGAAACGTTTCCAGTGTTCTAATGGCTTGTAAAAAAGTAGAGATCAGTAATTATTTTTCCCTTTGTATTCAAGAAAAAAAATAAAGCAGTCATTAGGAAGCCTAAATTCAGACACAGGAATGGTGAGATGAAGCAATAATAATGGTTGGAAAAGGTAATGTCAAATGAGTTTTTCTCTCATTTATGTTTCCGTCTATAACACATTATACATAACTTAGTAAAGCACATTTACATTGAGTATAGTGGCTTATGTACATGTTTCTATTCCCAGTTGCAACAAAAACTTTGTGAGGGCAAGGAGTTTTCATCCTTTCTTTTTTTTTTCTTTTTTTTTTTTTTGAGACGGAGTCTTGCTCTGTTGCCCAGGTTGGAGTGCAGTGGCACCATCTTGGCTCACTGCAAGCTCCACCTCCTGGGTTCACGCCATTCTCCTGCCTCAGCCTCCCGAGTAGCTGGGACTACAGGCGCCCACCGCCACACCTGGCTAATTTTTTTGTATTTTTAGTTTAGAAAACGTTTAGAGACGGGGTTTAGAGTTTAGAGACGGCGTTTCACTGTGTTAGCCAGGATGGTCTCGATCTCCTGACCTCGTGATCCACCCGCCTCGGCATCCCAAAGTGCTGGGATTACAGGCTTGAGCCTTTTAACCTCATTACAGTACAGTCTGCAGTATCTCTCCCCCGTCACCAGCACCAAATGTTTGTTGAATTCGGTAGAATCATTGCTTTTATAAGAAAAAGTCTGTGGAGAAAGCCAAGTTTTTGCTTGTTGGTTTTCCTTTTAGTTAGATATGGTATCAAACAGAGCAAAGGGCTGCTGCTTCCAAATTTATAGAAGACAATATCAAAAGATTTAGATTAACCTAAGAATGTGGCTACTTAATTGAAAGCATAGCTATAGTGAGCTCCAGTTAAGTAGAAAAGAGCTCATTGATGGATTTTTGGACCAGAATTACAACATATAAAGTTATAAAGTAACTCTGGCAAAAAACCAATAACGCTTTTCAGATAGAAAATATTTGAGAACTCAATTTCTTTTTTTAAAAAAACTACCCATCCTTCTCTGTCTTAATATTTGCTCAAAAGGAAACTTTTTTTCAGTGTGGGGTTTAATTACATAAATTAAGCAGTTATAATTGTAATGGATTTTTTTTTTCTGAGAATGCTTCTGCTATGAATTTTTAGTGATTAAAGGGATGCCAACACCTCCTCCCTACCAAAAAGAAAAACAAAACACCAAAAAACAAAACACAACAGTTAGTAGAAACTCTTGAACTACAAAATGTGATTCCTAAAGCCAAGAGCAGATTCAGTGAGTATTTATACTATTTTTATATTTCAATATAAAGACCTCAAGCTCACATACTTGGGTTTAACTGGGTCACCCTAGGGAACATGGGCGGGCCAGATATAGGTAAAATGCAAAGGTTCCTGGGAGGAGGTCTTTTTCCTTCAAATATCTTGCCTACTCTCCAGGCTATGCCCAAAATGTCCTAAAGCAAGTCTTATTATTATTATTTTTTTTTGGTGTTAAGTTTTATTGCCAGATCAAATACAAATGTTCCTAGGAGATATAATACTAATGGTTCATGTTTTCACAACTCTGGATAACTCTAAAAGTATTTTCACTTATATTTTCTTGGGTGGTAGGGTAATGTGACTGTAAAATGCATTATCTTATTTGATTCTTATAATAACCAACTGAAGTGGGTACTATTATATTTTCCATTTAACAGATGGGAAAACCAAGAGATTTTTCCCCAAACCACACGAATGGTTGAACCAAGTCCAAAATCATTCCATTCTAATAGATTCATGTGAATTGTTCATTACATTTTTCCCAAGAGCAAGGTGGGTAGGACAGAAAAGGAGAAGAATAAAGGGATGGCCCTTGCGGGCTAAGGACAGAAGAAGATAGCACCAAGGAGGAAAGGGTGGCCGGGGACTCTGCAGACTACGTCTCTGCCTCCACCACCATTAGGCTGAGGGCTTTAACTTTCTGGAAAGGGGCTTTAACTTTCTGGAAAGGGGCTTTAACTTTCTGGAAAGGGGCTTTAACTTTCTGGAAAGAGGCTTTGAGAAATGACTTGTGAGCCAAGTCTTCAGGTTAATTTGGATTGTAAGTGGTGGGGACTCAAATGGAAATAAGCTCAGGGAAAATTCATGTTTCAGTGCTAATCTGAAGGATCTGTTTCATTCACTGGTCAACACAAAAGAATACAGTTATGCAACTTGAATGCTCTCAATTTAAAAGAGATGTTTTCAAGTGCGTTTGTTCACATTGAAAATAGAATCTAATGAGTTTTTCCAGATGATGAATATGTATATGAATATATTTAGGCCAACATTCTTAGATGGATGAAGTTTCTCTATAAATACTTTAACAGAGGAAAATAGGAAGGAGGGGAGCAAAGCAGATAGAAGAAAAATTTACGTGCAGGTGATAATAAAAGAGAAAAAATAACCCTTTTGCCTTGGAAACGGTAGGTCCTAAATCCTGGGAAAGAAAGACAGAAACGATGAGAATATGGCAAATAATGATTAAATGAGGAAAATGATAACAAAAATATTAATAGATAACAATAGTTACCATTTGAAAGTGACAACTGTGTGGCAGGTACATACATTATTGCATTTAGCTCTTACAGCAATCCAGTGAGGTGGTGTTTCCTTATTTTACACATAACAAAAGACTAAATATCGGACTCAAGATCATATAAATAGTAGACAAGAGCTAGGTTTCAACTCAGGTCTGTCTGACCCCACGGCCTTGATCTTTTAACTCTTTCCTTTAAACCACCTCACAGTGAGAAGGATGATGGGAAGATAAAATACCAATCATCTTAAAGCTGGTTTTTAAAAAATCGAGCAGGGCATTGTGTGGTGAAAGACCACAGGATTAATGAGATACATAATCACTAAGGGCCAAGCAAAGAAGGGTCTGAGACTTGGTATAGATATGCCTTTTGAAAGGGCCGGGCACAGTGGCTCACACCTGCAATGCTAGCACTTTGGGAGGCCGAGACAGGCAGATTGCTTGAGCTCAGGAGTTTGAGGCCAGCCTGGGCAACATGGTGAAACCCTGTCTCTACTAAAATACAAAAAATTAGCAGGGCATGGTAGCGTGTGCCTGTAGTCCCAGCTACTCTGGAGGCTGAGGCAGGAGAATTGCTTGAACTTGGGAGGCGGAGGTTGCAGTTAGCTGATATCACACCACTGCACTTCAGCCTGAAAGACAGAGAAAGACTCCATCTCAAAAAAAAAAAAAAGACTTGGATGACAAGTAGAGTCAAGAGGAAAGTGACCAGAATGGGAGGAGGATAAGGATAAAAGAGAGGAACAACACGGAGACACAGGGAAGTTCAAAATCATGGAGGGCTTCTATTAGAACAAGAGCAGGAGAAAGAAACGAGCAGCGTTAGGCTGAGAAGGAAAAGGAAGGAAGTCAGCAATCTCAACCAACATCTTAAATAACTTTTGAGGTTTCAATAACGCCAAATGAAGGCTAAGGAACCTTAGCACTTATAAGATGGTGGAAGAAAAGAAAAAATAAATATAAACAAAGGAGGTGGAAAAATACCAGTGAATTAAGAGAGTATATTGCTTGGGGATGATTTTGGTGCACAGAAACTCCAATGAGCATGAAATTGCAGTGGAGAACAGTTGTGGGAAAGTTGTCACACTCAGGCAAAATGAAATATCCTTCACTTAAGACTACAATAGTGCCATTGTATTCTGTTGTGGAAGAGAGATTGTGTATTAGCATTGCAGTAGTCTGAAGAATTTAAGTGATACAGTACAATGGTTTAAGCATTCATCAAGGACATCTTTTGGGAATTTCCCCTACAAAAGATAATAACAGTTTAGTTGGAAGCTGGCAGTGACATGCTTATTCTTGGTGAATGTCTGAAAATTCTGAGCAGTGCTGTGATCCATGATCTTGTCTTGTATCACTAGTTTTTCCCCCACCTTGGCATATACTGGCACCATACCTTGAAAGATCTATAGCTCCTAAGTGTCTCAGTCTCAGATATCGCTAGCATCCCTGGTTCACAAGTTCAGAGGCAGTGCGATTAACAGGTGAAGGATTGCAGCAAAGGCAGCTCGATCTTGAATGAGAATTTTTCACATCTGCCACTTTGGACATTTTTCAAACTCATTCCCTCGTGTATTCCAGGAAAGTGCTCACTTGAGCTGGGCTTGTCTGCTTCTGGCCTGCATACTGAGCTGTGTAATTGAGGGAACTCAAGCATAGGCCGTTTATGGTTGTATGAATAAGCAAAATACTCAATATGTGATCTGATTGTTTTCCAAAATTGCACAGTCCCTGGTTTCACTTGTCATTTTGGAACAGAAGTGGGAGGATGAGACTGTGACAGTGAACGCATTCAATGGGTATAATTAACCCATTTCATAAAAGCAGATTTTCTAAATTATGCTAGGAAGCTTGCACGCTTTTTAACACTTTGCTTCCCAAGGCAGAAAAAAATATCTTTAAAGGTGCTTATTTCCCCAGATATCAACCTAATTGGTATAAAGCCCACTGCCTTATTGATAGAGTGGGACATTTTGACTGATTTCTATGGCATGATAGTTAGAAAAAAAAAATGATTCCTCCCCTAATGCTGCCATTCTGCTTATCCATCCATAAAATGTTTCATACTCATCTTTCCTCAGTATGTCCTAAAAAAGGAAAACTATTATTTGTCAGTGTCCTGCAATATAAGGAGCAGCAGGAATCTTTAGAGTGCCTTGCCACCCACAGATGCAACATCAATGACCCAGTACAAGGTGATAAAAGCCACAGGGGCACGAAAACTAGCAAGGAGGGGAATGTGTGAAACAAATTATTTGTATCCAGTGGTGTCCTCAAAAGATCACCACCAACAAAAATCATACCTTAGGAACAACTGTGCCTCCATCCCCTTGTCTGACCTCAGGAATTTTTCAATATGCCACCAAAATCTGGAGGAAAGTTGGCTTACATGGACCCCACAGGCAGTCTGCACCTATGAATGCTTTGAGTTTCCATTTACTGTAATTAGGTGATAACATTCATTCTCTTCAAAAGTGTTGGTAGAATGACACCTCTTCCTGAGTTGAGAAAATGCAAGTTGCAAGGCACACTGCTGGGACTTAAGATAACCAGGCTGGTGGCACTGGCTTATACACTGCCAAGTTACATAGAGGCCAAGAGCGAGTGTGCAACTCAAATAGCTGGGGACATTCTGGACAGCTCTGGAATAATTGGGCGATTGTGGTCTTCACTTTCAACTCAAATGTGTGATGTTAAGATTTCTCCCTTATCTCTAGGTTGTACTAATGATAAATCTACAAATGACAATTCTTGGCTCAACTGAACCCCATGGTTATAGAGAGTGTGCTCACGAACGTTCTAAAAAAATAGTTAATAATTTTAGTTTTAAAACACGTGGCCCCATTCCACAAAGGATTTCAGTCAAAGGAGAAGATACTGATGATATCAGCCAGTGAAGAAGTAATCAGTGATATGCACTGTTACTAATTCCATAGAATGTTTTTCCTGTTTCTTAAAATGAATTTGAACTATTCTAAGCATGCTGAAAAGTACCAAAAATAATATAAATTCCAATGAGTCCACAATCCTGTGTTGTCAAATATTAACAATTTTGCCATATTTGCTTTGGGTATTTTTACTTTTTCATGAATTCATTACAGACATAGCTGAAGACTCTTCAAATCTTATTTTCTGCCAACTTTTCTTCCATGTTTTAGGTCCCATAGACAATGCTGAAAACTTGTTGCTTCTCTGGTTACATAATTTCCTTCAGTCTTTCCTCTGATCATACTAAGCTATAGTTACTGATCTGCAGAGAAAACCGACTGCACAAATTGAGCTGAGCCCCTTATTCGTCAGGACCTAGAATTTTCTTATTGAATGAAAAAAATCTCTTCTTGCCTACCTTGCAAAGTTATACAGCAGTAAAATTAAATACAGTATGGAGATCCTCTTGGAAACCATGTCATCAAATGCAAACTATAAGATTATTTAGGAGACAAATCTCCCTTTCTGCAAATTAAGGTTCTAATAAATCTGATTGGCCTTTGACTTCTCAAATCTTAATGTTTACCCGACACAAAGAAATGATGTTTAATCCAGGCACTATCACAACTAATTACAAGTTTGGTGACCACAGATCAAGGATTTCAAATATTCTGTCTCACCATTGCTGTAAATAACACATGTCAGTCCAGATGTCTTAATAGTGGGTTTCAAGAACATAACACAAG
Organism: Macaca mulatta; assembly: GCF_049350105.2. NCBI lineage: Eukaryota > Metazoa > Chordata > Mammalia > Primates > Cercopithecidae > Macaca > Macaca mulatta. Next base: position 115,446,734 of record NC_133409.1, read on the forward strand.
ATGAAACAGGCAGTCAGTGACTGTACAAATATAATATTCTTTTCAACCATAATGTATGTTACCACTATTAGTAAAAAACATAGGAACTCGGAAAGTGAGTAATAATGTCCTGCTACTGTCCATAGGGAGAGGAAAAGAGAAATAATTAGAAAATGAAACTTGAGAGCTAGTTTTCAAAATCTCAACCTGATACCCCCAGCTGCCTCACATGCATGTCTACGTATTCTGTGGTCACACAAGGTGACACTGGAATTTTAGCAATGTTGGGAACAGCTGTTTTGTCTGGGACCATTACCCCCATGAGGGACAAGTGGCAATAAACATGATTAGCCATGTCTCCATTTTATAGGTCTTATGTGTCTATATTTTTAAATCTGAGAAAGTGTCATCTTACTTTTTTTTAAGAAATGAAATTCCTATTCCCATTGACTCAAACTGTTAGGTTCATTTTCTCTGAAGATATTACATTGCACAGACTTTAGTCATTTAATAGACAGAAGAGATTGTGGTTCTCTTGCTGAAAGGAAAACTGAGAAACATGACAAAGCCCTGATCAGTTCAAAGCTTCTAGAAGGGATGTTAAGAATTTGAATTGGATTCCTATTGATACATGATGAGCTTCAAAATGCATGTAGTCACATTCAAGGTATTTTGAGGGTATTTTAACAAGTAATCAAATGTTTGACACAGTTTCTGTCATCTGCTTTATTCAGCAGTCCAAAAATGTGTTTCGGGACACTAAATTGTTTTAGAGGTGGATCTTGCTATATACTGGAAATAATAATTTTGCACTTTCAGTTTTCAGTACATAGTAAATAAAGTTGGAGACGGAAGATACTCAAGTTGAGAATAGTGATGGATAACGGGGCACAAGTGCTGGAAGGCACTTAGTCCTATGGTGTTTTGAGGGCATGTATTTTCATTGCCACAACTGTTCAACTGGCTTAACCTATAGCCTAACAGAAAGGAAACATCAGATTTTGCTGTGGGGAAAAAGAAAAGACTTAGATGTGATGAAATTCTCCATCTCTAATGACCAATGTGATATCCAGTGGATTCAGTCAAGACTGAAATTAAATGGGCTACAATCATACCTTTGTCAATTTTCTTGTTTTCTCTCAGCAAACAAGCCTATTTCCTATCTACTCAAAGACTAAAGATAATGGGCTAAAAATAATATTACCTTCAATAATTTATTTGAATCAGTAGGAACAGTAATTTCATCACATAAAAAAATAAAACCACTGCAGACACACACACACACACACACAACACACTTACAAAAGGGAGATATAACTGGTTATTTCATGGCTACTTGTATCTCTCCAGCTGCCCTCCCTGCCAACCCTTCTCTTCTATTCTTAGAAGGCCCCATGTGATGAAGCCATTCAGCTCCCAAATCTTTTCTGGCACTATTCTTTTCTCAGCTCCTTTATTGTTTATTGAATACATCAAGCTTTTCCCCACCTGAAGCCCTTTGCAAGTCCTGATATTTCTGTTTAGAAAGTTCTTGCTCTGGCCCTCACATGGCCAGCTCCTTCTCAAGGAATGTCTTCTGCTCAGAGACACCTCCCTGGACCACCTCAATGAGATGGTAATGAGAACATTTCCTCCTTCCAAATCATTATCACATTACCCAGTTTGTTTCCCCCATAGCACTTCACTCTAAACCGAAATTGTTTTGTCTATTTATTTAACTGCTTATTAACCATTGGTGTACTGCCTTACCACAGAGAGTAAGTTATAAAGAAAGGTAGAGACCTTATCTGTAGTTTGTTGTTGCTTTGTGTTTTTAACCACTGTATATTCAATGTTTGTAATAGTGATTAATACATGGTCAATAGCCCATAAGTGTTTAGTAAATGAATTAAATTTTACACCCTAAATTTACTCTTTTAACTGTGCAAACTGATTAATTTAATTTACAATTAGTTTAATTGTAACTTTCAGGACTGTGTAATGATTCATGCTTTAAAGGTAGAAGAAGTTCTACACTGAAGTTAAAATTAAAATAGAAACAAGAATGTACATGTTTTAAATCAGACTTGTTTTAGAAAAGCAGCATACATTTTATTGGAGTAAGCTCCTACAAAATTAATACTGCAGAGTTTTATTGGTATTGTATAACAGAAGGGCATTTCAGAGATCAATGAAGTAGGTATGGATTTTCACCTCAAAAGAGCATCAAGTTGACATTGAAAATGACTGCTGATGAAATAGCATTTATATTTAAATTTCAAGGTAAGCATAAATGCAACAAAAGCCTCAAAATAATTTTTAAAAAATCATATGGATTTATAATAAACTTCAAACATCGAAAAATTTCCACTCCCCTGACATCCTTCAAAGAGCTATAGTCATTCTTTGACTACAGCTTTTCCAACGGAAACAGTAGATGGAGCTGCTGCCCCATGTTACACACTTTTTTGAATTTCTGCTTTCAACCTAAATTGCTATGCACACAAAAGTGACAAATGGAGCCCACTGCTCAATTCTCATACTGCAATAATGAAACAATGCATAAAAACAATACCAGAAGAAAAAAAAATGAAAGAAAATAAAAAGCCTTGCCTGTAACAGAAAGAAATAATAACACATTTTAAAATTAATGTGGTTTTTAATAAACGCTTTTTCCAGCAATGATGAATGAGAAGTAATGTCAAATGGGTGGGCTAATACCTACTTCCTTTAATGGTTCATTAGTTAAATTCTCCTACTTTCTCTCTTGCTTCGCCTCATTTCCAGCTGCTTTCCTCTCTTTTCTAAAGAAACTAGAAACCAGAATACTTTGAAATAAACGAAGGCATTCCAAGTCTTGAGACTTTCCAAGTCTCATTATCATAACATAAGTCTATTACTTTCTGTTGCTTATGCTACTCAGATAACTGGAAGGCTTTTTAAAAAGACAAGCTTTTATTGGAGTGTGAGGAAGGACAGTTGAGACTTAGAGAACATCACAACTAATAAAACGCAACAGCTCAGAAGGTAAAGGAACAAGCCCCACAAGCAAGGAAGAGGCTACAAATCTCAGAAGAAGAAGCATCACTGACTCTTTAGACCTGGTTGTTATTGTTACCTAATTGCAAATAACTTTTGTATCTCTTCATGAGTGGATTTATGTAACTAGAATAAGCGTGCCATATGCAAAGGGATCATTTATTTACGCAATTCATTGATAGACATTCAAATTTCTGTTAACTAGATTTTTGGAAAACTGTAAAGAGAGAAAAGAAGTGTTGGTCTAATTACTGATTGAAGACAATCTCTTCTATCTACAGTGTGAATGGGTGTTCAGAATAATAACAGTGGAACTAACTTACATTTAGATAGAGCTTTACATTTAGAAGAAATTTCTTTCACATCCATGGCATTGGGCCCTTGTAGCCACTGTGGGAAAAAGCAGGTGGGGTAGGTGCTATTATTTCAAATTTACAGAAAAAACGGAGACAAGGAAACATCAAGAAAATTGTTCTAGGACAGGCTAGTGAGGAGAAGCACTAAGTTCCTCACTGCCATCCTATGCTATCCTATACCATCTTGCTGTCTGGAGTCAGCACAGTGCCATTCATTGCCATGGCAAAATCAAACACTGTTCTATGTATGATGTTTGAAGAAGACTAATCTTAGTCGAATTGTAAACTAGAAGCTTGTCTTTCACACCTGTAGTCTGGCAGAACAAAGGTTTAGGGATCAGTTCCTGTGTTTCAATTCTGTCTTCTCTGCTTGTGTCAGCTTGGGTAAGTTACTTGACATTTCCAAGTATCATTTACCTCATTATAAAATGAAGATAATTTCTACTTTTCAAGAGAGTTGTAAGGATTCCCTAAGACACTGGAAATACAGTACTTAATGCAGAGCTAGTGATGGTAATAAATTCTCCTTGTCTGCTTCATCCGTCTCTCCTCTGAACCTGTTTCCTCAGATGTTAGTGCTATTTCCTTCCCGCGGGAGATGCTTAGCCCTCTCATACTGAAAAACTGTTCAGTTGTAATCTTTATGTATTGAAATAAATCCAAGAGATCTCTATGTAATAGTTTCCCTCTAGTGAAGAATATTCGTTTAGGACAAGATGGCAGAAGTTATTTGGGAGACTTTGGGAGCTTTTTCCTTTGCATAGGTAAGATCAGCTCTGGTTTTTAACAAGAAATTGGACAAATACTTTACAAAAATGCATGTGGCTAACTCTGTTAACCAGGTTAGTCACTGCTCAATGACAAGCACTCTGAATAAGAACAGTTTCATTATATGCATATTGCATGTGTATAAATTTCAAATAAGTCTTTCCTAAAGACACAAAAATTTGCTATTGAATATGGGGAGCTAAATTGGAGTGATATATATGACTTTCCATGAAACACTGATTCACAAAGATAATTTAATAATGTTAGTTTAATAAAACTACTGTTAGTAAATTTCCCATTATTAGAAATCTTTTTTCCGTAGGAGATAAAATATCTCAGGGGACAAAACGTTGTCCTCTTACACACACACACACACACACACACACACACAAACACACACACTTAGCTAGTTGTAGGAAATTTTTTTAGTAAACAAGTTGTCCTTTTGGTGCAAACGTTTCATAAGAAAGTGAGAATATACAAATTTGGCTTCAGAACAAATAATCAAGTAGAAGGACTCGTTAAAACACTTTAATTATTTGAATTGCTTCAGGCCATCAGAGACTTAGATTCCTTTCAATTCAATTTCCTTTCAATTCAAGATTTTTAAAGTCTTCACTGACACTCCCCTAAATAACAACACTATGTTTGATTTCAGAAACATCTTAAACCCCCAAAGGGAAGGACATTTTCTTATAAAGTATGCTGTTATTAAAAAAATAAAAAAATTCATGCCTCCTGGTAATTCCTATTCCTTTGTTCTTTGCAATCACACTGACTAGAATAAAGTCGCCCTCCAACTTTCCCAAAGACTAATTGCTCAAACATAATGTTTAAATTACATAAAATATTCACTTATTTGAGGGATATTACATAGTATTTAATTACTGTTTGATAAGGAGACAAAATTAAAATTTTTTAAAAAATACATTTCACATTGTCATAAGATATTCTAACACATGCTTCAGGATCCTCACATACTGGCCACTGCAGTGAGGAATACACTAACTCCAATAACAATTAGAAAAATTATAGGTCCTACCAACCCATCTCTTGTTCTCTTCTTGCCTTCCTTCTTGCTATGAAGTAGGGTGCATGTCACAAAGGGTCCAGTGTTGGAAAAGACAAATAAATGAAAAACAACAATGTTTTGATTTAAAAACGTCCACAATTAAGGGGGAACATCTCTTAAGCTATTTGTAAATTGTAATAAAATACAAATAGCTCCCTGGGACATCCTAAGAGATAACAAGTGCTCTGCTGATACTTTTAAAATAGTGACTACTGGCCAGGTGCGGTGGCTCACACCTGTAATCCCAGCACTTTGGGAGACTGAGGCGGGCGGATCACGAGGTCAAGACATCGAGACCATCCTGGCCAACATGGTAAAACCCTGTCTCTACTAAAAATACAAAAATTAGCTGGGTGTGGTGGTGGGCACCTGTAGTCCCAGCTGCTCGGGAGGCTGAGGCTAGAGAATTGCTTGAATCTGGGAGGCAGAGGGTGCAGTGAGCCGAGATCATGCCACCAAAGTAAATACTTTGTCTTCTGCATAGATTTTTCCTAATTTTTCTAACAAATTGGGTATTTTGTTATATTTAAAAAGTTAATAAACCACTTTTTAAAAATACTATGTTCCCAGGATTTAATGAACACTGTATGTCAGACCTATAGCTGAGTTTAAGTTCTAAATCTATACTTGAAATAAAATAAGCACCTCTCTCCTCCAAACACTCTGGCAATAAACTAAAGTCTGTGGAATTGAATATTATAAATCCTATCATACAGTCACATGGTTTTTAATCTTCTGAACTCTTCAGTAAACTCATTTGATCTGTAGTTGAGAACTCATTCCAGAATTCGGTGTAATCTTCTTCTCTCCTAGACATTTGGCAAGCTTGTCATAAAGGCCTTCAACATTCAAATTCTTCCTTTGAGACAACAATTATCCTGTCTTAAAAGCAGCACCATAGGTTTAGAAAACTACACAAAGGTCTAATCTTGCCTGTTAGCATTCACCAGCTTTTCTTCTTTAAAGCACGAAACAATTATTTTAAAGATCTTACAATGTGTTCTCTGTTTTGTCTAAAAGTTTGAAATAAAAATCAACAAAACTGATTCCTTTCAAGACTAGATGCTAGTACACTGATATGGCTTGACTCTGTGTCCCCAACCAAATCTCATGTTAAATTGTAATCTCCAATGTTGGGGGAGGAACCTGCTGGGAGGTGATTGGGTCATGAGGGTGGTTTCTAATGGTTTAGCACCATCCCCCTAGTGCTGTCTTGTGAGTGAATTCTCACGAGATTAGGTTGTTTATTTTATTTTTTTTTTTGAGACGGAGTCTCGCTCTGTTGCCCGGGCTGGAGTGCAGTGGCTGGATCTCAGCTCACTGCAAGCTCTGCCTCCCGCATTTACGCCATTCTCCTGCCTCAGCCTCCTGAGTAGCTGGGACTACAGGCGCCCGCTGCCTCGCCCGGCTAGATTTTTTGTATTTTTTTTAGTAGAGACGGGGTTTCACCGTGTTAGCCAGGATGGTCTCGATCTCCTGACCTCGTGATCCGCCCGTCTCGGCCTCCCAAAGTGCTGGGATTACAGGGTGGGCCACCGCGTCCGGCTGAGATTAGGTTGTTTAAAGTGCACTTCCCCCTTCACAGTCGCTCTCTCCTGCTGCCATGTGAAGATGTGCTTGCTTCCCCTTCTCCCTTCTGCCATGACTGGGAGTTTCCTGAGACCTCCCCAGCCATGCCTCTTGTACAGCCTGTGGAACTGTGAGTCAAATAAGCCTCTTTTCTTTATAAATTACCCGGTCTCGGGTAGTTCTTCATAGCAGTGTGAGAATAGACTAATGCAGATATCCGGCTTATACTTCCTCATCCCTCGTCCCCCCAATCTGCCTTTATATAATAAATATCAATTGGCCCCAATGCACTGTTAATAGGACAATCCACTAGAATGGCTACAGTGAAATGAAATCAATGACAGGACAGTAATCATGTTCATTTTTGGCAGGTGAGCACATCCTAAGAGATTCCTAAGGTACTGGGTTGAGGCCCTCTAGTGGTGGTGCAGGGTGTTTTTTGGTCTTCAGAAAGGCACTTACCTGGTCTTAATTTTTTCGTCTACAAAACATATTCATTTGTTACTCAGTCATTAAATAAACAATAATCACATGCTATAGGCCAGAGACTATTCTAAGCAATGGTGGGAAAATAGAGGTTCAAAACAATCACGGTGCAGTGGTCAGATGAGGAAAATAAGAGTCCAAAGCAATGTGCAATATCTGTAGGCGGTGTAACATACAGGACCATGGGAGGAAACCTCAAATGGTGAGAGCACTGGCAAAGGCTCTATAGGAGAAATGTTTGAGCTGAGTCATGAGATACAGAGAAGCATATACAGGCCTATTGGAGAACATTTGCAAGTCATAGCATTTTTGAAACAGTAAGGGAAGATGTCTCGCGAAGTCAGGGACCCTGAACGGAGGGACCAGCTGGAAGCCACGGCAGAAGAATATAAATTGTGAAGATTTCATGGACATTTATTAGTTCCCCAAATTAATACTTTTATAATTTCTTACACCTGTCTTTACTGTAATCTCTGAACATAAATTGTGAAGATTTCATGGACACTTATCACTTCCCCAATGAATACCCCTGTGATTTCCTATGCCTGTCTTTACTTTAATCTCTTAATCCCGTCATCTTCTTTGTAAGCTGAGGAGGATGAATGTCGCCTCAGGACCCTGTGATTGTGTCAACTGCACAAATTGTTTGTAGAGCATGTGTGTTTGAACAATATGAAATCTGGGCATCTTAAAAAAAGAACAGGATAACAGCGATGTTCACGGAACAAGAGAGGTAACTTTGAACTGGCCATCAGTGAGCTGGATGGAAACAGAGCTATATTCCTCCTCTTTCATAAGCAAATAGGAGAAATATCACTGAATTCCTTTTCTCAGCAAGGAACATCCCTGAGAAAGAGAATGCCCTGAAGGTAGGCCTATAGACGGCTCCTTTTTAAGGTGTCCCGTCTTTTATGGTCGAAGCCGATGGAATGAAATAAGCCCCAGTCTCCTATAGCGCTCCCAGGCTTACTAGGATGGGAAAATTCCCACCTAATAAATTGTGATCAGATAGGTTACCTGCTCTCAAACCCTGTTTCCTGATAAAATGTTATCAAAGACAATGCGTGCCGGAAACTTCATTAGCAATTTTAATTTCTCCTCATCCAGTGGTCCTGTGATCTCGCCCTGCCTCCATTTGCTTTGTGATATTTTACTACCTTGTGAAGTATGTAATCTCTGTGACCCACACCCTATTCGTGCACTCCCTCCCCTTTTGAAAATCACTAATAAAAGCTTGCTGGTTTTACAGCTCTGGGAACATCATGGATCCTGCCGACTTGTGATGTCTGCCCCGGACACCCAGCTTTAAATTTCTCTCTCTTGTGCTCTTTCCTTTTATTTCTCAACCCAGCCGAGACACTTACGAAATAGAAAAGAACCCATGTTAAACATCGGGAGCGGGATCTCCCAATAGGAAGATGACTGATTACAAAAGAAGGAAGGGCATAGAGGAGGATAGGCCAAGGCAGGTAAAAGGCAAACCATGAAGGGCCCAGAATGGCATGTAGAGGATGTGGAATCCATCTGTCTTGAAGAAAAGAGAAGCGATTGAGGAATTTAAAATCAAATAGTTTTAAGCTGTTAGAGAATTTTAAGCCATCCAAGCCCACCTGGATGCTGTCATGATTTAGAGGTTTTACTCCACTTGGAGAAGGTAGAGGCAATGAGACCAGCTCTCAGATGACTTCAAATATATAGGTTCAAATTGACAACTGTCTAAACTAAGGCAGTGACAGTGAAGACGGAGAGGATTTGTGGGCTGCAGGGATGTAGAACTGATATGATTTAGAAACTGTTTAGATGAGGAGGATGAAGAAGAAAAAACATCTAGGATTATTTTTAGAGATTAGTTTTGGACGTTATACTTTTGTGGTAGCCAGGAGACTTCCACGTGGAGATACTAAAAAATAATGGGATGTACCAGCCTGGAACTCAGGAACAGTGTCTGAGTTGAAATAAAAAACTGGCATTCATTAATCCATCCAGCATATAGGGGGCAGAAGAAAAGCTGTTAATGGAGACAAAAAGATGGCCCCAGGCATAGGAGAAAAAACCCAATGTCGCTAAACCAAGAGAATAGGGAGTTTCAAGAAGACAGCAGTCAATGCTATACATTCCTGTGTAGCAGTAAAGTCAGATGAAGCCTAAAAAGTGCTCAGGGAATCTGTGATGCAGAGATTGTTGGGACCACAGAGAGTGCAGTGTCGGTGGAGCAGCTTGGACACAAACCAGACTCTCATAGCCTGCAGAGTTACCAGAACTACAAGAAATTGAATACTATTTTTTTTTTTTTTTCTAGAAGCTCGGGGTAAAGGATCCAGATAAACTAACTGGTTAGATGATCTTTATAGCACTTTTTACTAAACCATGAAATTATACTAACAAAATAGTTTCATATCAAGAAAAGTGGATATGCTTCCCCTGATTTTCTAACAGCCTGGATGTTAAGAAATCGAGAAGATGGAGTTCAGGTAGGTTCAGAACAGGATTCATCTGTCTGGACACTTGGCTTGGGATGTTCAAGCAGACACTACTGTTATGGCCATCTGTGTAATAAACAAGTCGGTGAGGTGTGTGGATGATTACCAGCCTCCCTCATCTCTTGGTTTGTGGTGATGATGGTGTTAGGAATATAGACTATGAACTACTCATCCAAATGCTGAAACCAGTCATTCGAAACAGTAGAAAGAAGGAAATCATTATCTACAGGCGAGTAAAATAATCCTTAGGTAAACACACAGAAATAAAGAGTGACTTTTTAAAGGGACAGTCATCGTATGGTTTACTCACAGGTGGTCCCGGGGGTCCTGGTTTTCCTGGAGGTCCTGTTTTCCCTCGTCTTCCCTTGAAACCAAAGAAGAACAGATGATAAATACTGTGACTCCATTACATTTTAATATCAAACAATATTAAATGGGAATATTGAACACATTAAAAATGAACAGAAAGTTAAGAAACAATTCCAATTCCTCATGACTTTTAAACATCAATTAATTTTAAAAGTTGTGGGCCAATTTTTAAGAACCATAATGAGAAGTATAGTACCTGAAATGAATAAATCTTAACTGTTATCAGCAGTCCTTTAAATGCTATCTACCTTGGTTCTTTTTTTTTTTTTTTTTTTTTTTTGAGACGGAGTCTGGCTCTGTCGCCCAGGCTGGAGTGCAGTGGCCGCATCTCAGCTCACTGCAAGCTCTGCCTCTCGGGTTCACGCCGTTCTCCTGCCTCAGCCTCCCGAGTAGCTGGGACTACAGGCGCCCGCCACCTCGCCCGGCTAATTTTTTGTATCTTTTTAGTAGAGACGGGGTTTCACCGTGTTAGCCAGGATGGTCTCGATCTCCTGACCTCGTGATCCGCCCGTCTCGGCCTCCCAAAGTGCTGGGATTACAGGCTTGAGCCACCGCGCCTGGCCATTACCTTGGTTCTTTAGCAAAGTAATATAAAGTATATGAAAGATGGTCTAAGACGGGTATTTTATCTGATGATTCTGTGGTTTTGGATGCAATAACAAGTACATCTGTCATCTTAAGTTGGTGTTCTCCAAGAGGGCCCTGAACTGTAATTTTATATGAGTTATTTGAGGGTGAGATTGGGTGTTAAACATGCATATTCCTGGACTTCATCCTAGACTTCATGGTTTAGAATCTCCGGGGTGGGAGCCACGAATCTGCATTTTTATGCTCACTAAAATTTGAAAAGCACTGCCCTAAGCCCTATTGTAATTACATATACTGTGTGAAGCACATCAGCTCTTTTCTTCCCTTAAGGTGGTTAAGTTGTTTTTATAAGTGAACTGAAATGTGTAATTCTTGCATGTTAATCTTCATTATCACAACCGAATATTAACTCTCTCAAGTTCACAACTAGCTAAATTCCAATCGCAAGATGTTGTGCTAACATCTCTTGTACCTGTGAATCTACTAACATTTTAAAAGCATTTCATTAGATATTATAAAGTTATTTTCTTAAACATTTTTTATTTTTTAAATTTTTAACAGAGGGAAGTAAGCTTAGGTATTGAAAGCATACATTTTGAATGAGAAGCATTTTATGAGCATATGTTTTCTAAATATGTTCACTCTATTTCATTGTTACTAACAATTCTATTTGATTATCATATTGGTAAACTGTCAGTACATATTAAGGCTTATTGATGCTTATAAAGTAAAAATATTAGGTTGATCTTTTCCATGCTTTTTTGGGGGAGAATTATAAATGTAGGCACAGAAAGGCTCATTTTATTCACCAATTTTCTTGCTCTGAAAATGTCGGGCAAAGTTGCCTGATTCCTCTGATTTTCATCTAGTCTTGGAGTGGGACAGGAGGTCTAAATGCCAGTTGAAACAGGAGAGTAAGTTTTCAGAGATCAACAAGCAAATACAATGTTGTGATTGGATGAGAAACGTGTCCATTGTTTCTGAAGGGAAATTAAGGTGATAACATCAAAGACTTCATATGAAAACAGCATCCTTGTCTATAAATAGCCCTAGTTAACATCTACAGAACAGATTTAAAATTTTTTAAAAATTAAAAACATAGGCTGGGCGCAGTGGCTCATGTCTGTAATCCCAGCACTTTGGGAGGCTGAGGCAGGCAGATCACCTGAGGTCAGGAGTTCGAGACCAGCCTGGCCAACATGGAGAAACCTTGGTTCTACTAAAAATACAAAAAAAAATTAGCTAGGCATGGTGGTGTGTTCCTGTAATCCCAGCTACTGGGGAGGCCGAGGCAGGAGAATGGCTTGAACCTGGGAGGTGGAGGTTGCAGTGAGCTGAGATCGCGCCACTGCACTCTGGCCTGGGAGACAGAGACTGTCTCAAAAAAAAAAAAAATTAAAAACATAAATATAATTATTAATAGTAGTGTTTTTCTCTTATCTTTCATCTTACAGATCTAAACCATGCAGTTCTTTTGGAGGATTGTAAGATTGAAATGAACATATAATTTAATATTCTGTATACTTAAAACAAGTTATACACATGTATGCCGTGTTCTAGTCTTGCAGTTTACATTTTCTGAAAATCAATATATTTGGTATTTTAGTAAATGTAAGTAAATTAGCCTCTGAGGACTAATCAATGATAAAAAGTTTACTTAGAAGGTGGAAGCACTGTAATTTATTAATTCACAAGAATACAAAGAAACTAAATAAATGGTATCTAAGTAAGTGATTGGTTCTTTCTTTAAGCATACATTCGGTTGAGGTAAGTTAAAACCATAGGATCAACTTTAGTTTACATTCCCCATTCTTCAAAGGAGACATGTGTATTGATTTGGGCAGGAAGCAGGGAAAATGAGGCTATTGATTAACTTTTATCACAGAGTTAATGTTGAAACAAACCAAATATCAGATATTGTAACATAACATTGGCACATGTTAAGATGAGGAGTAAAAAGCATCCAAGATTCAGGATATGGTGAGGGCAAGCATCCAGATTCCTGCATATCACTGCTGATTTCAGCCAGCCTTGCCATTGTCAGAGTGTCAGAGTGTCAGTGTGGATGCTGGAAGAGGGCAGAGAGAAGGCTCATTTTGCTGAGTGGACATGCAGGTAAAATATTTTTGAGGGTTGTTAAGTAATTGGAACATATTGTGTGCACACAACGTTAGCCAGCACATATTTTCACATTAAACCTGGTTTCTAGGCTTGAACTTTCCTAAATCAGATTTGAACAATTTTTAAAGATGTGCTATACAAAGCAATGCAGTTACCTTTTTGTTAGGCTTACCACCAAATACATACAGATTGATTATCATCTGTCCAAAAGTGGCTGGAACCAGAAATGTTTTGGAATTTTTTTTATTTTGTAATATTTGCATATACATAATGAGATATCTTGGGGATGGGCCCCAAGTCTAAACATAAAATTCGTTTACGTTTCATATATACCTTATCCACATAGTCTGAAGGTAATTTTATGCACTATTTTAAATAATTTTTTGCATAAAACAAAATTGTGACTGTGTTTTGACTGCAACGTGTCATGTGAGGTCAGGTGTAGAATTTTCCACTTGTGGTGTCATGTTGTTGCTCAAAAAGTTTTGGATTTTGGAGCATTTCAGATTTCGAATTTTCAGATTAGGGATGCTCAATCTGTACGAGAAACAAGATTTACCTTGGGAGAAACTCTTGACACTAAAGTCTCAAGTGTAAGTGACTTGTGGAGGACAGAGGAGAGGGGTGGACGGATGATAAATGTAGGTGGAAGCTTTAGAGCATAAGAGAGTTATGGGTCCAGGCGGGGCACAATTTCTTTTTTTCTCAATCTTTTTTTTTTAGAGACAGGGTCTCACTATGTTGCCCAGGCTGTCTTGAACTCCTGGACTGGAGTGATTCTCCAGCTCTGGCCTCCTCCCGAAGTGTTGGGATTACAGGTGTGAGAAATGGCAACTTTCTTAGGGGCCACATTTCTATCAACATAATAGTCCATGTCTACTCCCAGACATCATTGTTCTTCTTTCCAAGGAGCCCTGGGAATTAACTCCCTTTTCTTGTTTCCCTTCTTCAAGGCCCCAAGCTGCACCGAATACCGCCATACAGTCTCCTGTTCCTTTGAAGGATCATCTGTCTTCTACTTAAAAACATTAGGGAAAGGCAAAAGCCTACCTAAGAGCTAACAACACTCTTTGGTCTTGGCCACAGAAGCAAGATACTGAAGGGAACGTCATTGTCTGAAAAGTGTCACAATAAGATGCACACATTGTGCCACCACTGTGGCTCTAAGGCCTGCCACCTTCAGAAGTCACCCTGTGGCAAATGTGGCTGCCCTGCTAAGCACAAGAGGAAGTATAACTGAAGTGCCAAGGCTTAAAGATGAAATACTACCAGGACTGGTCGAGCGAGGCACCCGAACATTGTATCCCGCAGATTCAGGCATGGATTCTGAGAAGGAAAAACGTCTAAACCCAAGAGGGCAACTGTTGTAGCATCCAGTTTATCTTAAGAATTTCAATGATTAGTCACACAATAAATGTTCTGGTTTTTAAAAAAGGAGCTAACAGTAGATTTTTGGTAGGGCGAATTTTACTACTTAAGCTAGGACATTTTGGGGGAGTATTTTATGAATAATTATGCCAAGAAAACAGGCATAAACCACAACTCCCTTCCTAGGACTAAAATCAGATTCCCCCACTTTTCAGAGGAAAATCTAATCTGCGAATCTTTGTTCATAGGAAACAAAGACATAAAGTGTCTCCAATTCTTCCCGTGGTGCAAGAAATCAATGATGAACCATTATGTGTACAAGGTATCCTAATTAGTGGCCAGAATGCCTCACACGAAGCATTCTTCGTGTGGATGAGGATACCTGGGGCCAGGGCCTGCGGAGGTTGATAGCAGGCCCAGGAAGAAGGCTCCCGATGCCAGTGGGAGGAATGTTTGCACGTTTGCTTTTACTTCTATCTCTGGCTGTTTTGGTCCATTCATTACAGGGCTCTGTCTAGACCCAAAAGTGAGACAAAAGGTGGGGACTTGGGTGTGGGTGGAGGGAAAATCCTGGAGATAAGTCAGATATCTGCTGAGCTGGAAGAGGTCTTCCTGGTTAGGGTGGCTATTCTCAGGTAGCCATTTGTTCAGAAGCAACTCTGATAAATTAGTGCTTGGGTGAACTTTCAGATGGATAGAGATCTACTGTTTCAGCATTATTATAACTGGGCTTATCCAACATTTTCCTGAAAACTGTGGTATAAAGTGCAAAGCACAGATTTACTCTATCAAGTTGCCCTGGAAACCTGAAAGTGCTCAATATGTCAGTTTTCTGTTTGGCAACTGTGTGGAGATTATTACACAACACTTTAGATATCTGCCTAATGATCTAAACCTAGGACTGCTCAAACCTGACCATGCATGAGTGTCACCTGGAGGGCTGTTTAAAATAGATTGCTGTGCCTCACTCGCAGAATTTTTTTTTTTTTTTTTTTTTGAGACAGGATCCATGCTGGTCTCAAACAATCCTCCTCAGGATCAAGAGGTGGAAGTAACCCAAATGTCCATCAGTGGATGAATGGATAAACAAAATGAGGTACATATATATAATGGAATATTTTCAGCCTTAAAAAGGAAGATAATCCTGGCCCATGCAACAACATGGATGAACCTCAAGGACATTATACCAAGTGAAATAAATCAGTCATAGGAAACCTCAGGAGGATCATTTGAGCCCAGGAGTTCAAGACCATCATGGATCCTGTCTCAATAAAAAAGAGCTTAAAAAAGTTCTTTTTTAAACTTGATGCTTCCAGGATGACTTGCAGTGTGAGAGAACATTTATCTTAAATTACACTTTTGATTTATAAACACCTGGCCCTCTTAGGAGCACTAAGAAGGGAAGAATGCAAATAATGGACTATTGGTACTTATATGACAGATGGTTTTTGTTGTTGATGAGGATGATGATGATGAAGATGAAGTTAGAGTGGCAATTGGACTTAAAGGATGGTATGCAGCCCCCAAACCCACTAATGAAACATGCATTTAAGTACTCTCTCTAAACTGTCAGGTCATGATAACACAGCTAGCCCCTCTCCTGAGTAGCTGGGATTACAGGAGTGTGCCACCTGCTTGGCTATTCAGAGTTCTGGATTCAGTAGGTTTGGGGTGAGATCTGAGAATCTGCATTTCTACCAAGTTTGCAGTAATGCTGATGCTGCTGGTCTGGGGACCATGTTATGAGAACCACTACTCTAAAACTAAAGCTCTTATTTCATATTTAAAGTCAGGCAATCTTGTAGAGCACCTTATGTCTTGTAAGTCTATATCTTGTAGCTCAGAATAAAAGAATTCAATTTGTTTTGTGATTATGTGGAACTTTGAGAATAAAATGCTCATTGTCAAGTTCAAGGGCACCTGGATTGGAAAATCTCTGTGCCCCATTTTTTCTCTTATAGAATCTTTTTGTGCTAAGATTTCATTGATGTAAAATGGTACTTATACTTTGCAACAACTTTGTTAAAGGAATAAAAAGATCACTTGTAAAATTCCTACTGCATACACCCAGTAGGATGGCTACTAACAACAAATCCGAAAACAAGCGTTGGCGAGGACATGGGGAAATTGGAACACTTGTGCAAGGTTGATGGGATTGTAAAATTGTAATCCTAGCACTGTGGGAGGCTGGGGAGGGTGGATTGCTTGAGGCCAGAAGTTTGAGACCAGCCTGGGCACCATGGCAAAACCCCATTTCTAAAAAAAATTACAAAAATTAGCTGGGCATGGTGTCATATGGCATATGCCTGTAGTCCCAACTACTAAGGAGGCTGAGGTGGGAGGATCACTATGACCCAGGAGGCGGAGGGTGCAGTGAGCCGAGATGGCACCACTGCACTCATGCCTGGGTGACAGAGTGAGACCCTGTCTCAAAAAAAAAAAAAAATACAGTTACCATATGGTCTAGCAATCCCATTTCTGGTTATATACTCCAAGAATTGGAAACAGTTTTAAGAAGAGATATTTGCATACCCATGTTCATAGCAGTATTATTCTCAATAGACAAGAGGTGGAACTAACCCAAATGTCAACCAACAGATGAATGGATAAATAAAATATTGTACAAACATACAATGGAATATTTTCAGCCTAAAAAGGGAAGAAAATCCTGTCACATGCAACAACATGGAGGAACCCTGAGGACATTATACGAAGTGAAATAAGCCAGTCACAGAAAACTAAATACTCTATGATTCCAATTATATGAAGTATCTAAAGAAGCCAAATTCATAGGACAGAAAATAGAATGGGAGTTACCAGCGATTGAAGAAAAGGAAGAGGAAAAAAAAGGGTTGTTTAAGGTTTATAGAGTTTCAGTTTTGCACGATGAAAATGTTCTGGAGATCCTGTCCACAACAATGTGAACATACTTGACACTACTGAACTGTATACTTAAAAGTGGTAAGGATGGTAAATTTTATGTTATACATTTTTTACCACAATTTAAAAGAAAACAACTATTTTTACCAAAATGTCCAGTACATGGTAGTTCTAATAAGTATTAGTTCCTTTCCTCACTGCCTTTCCACTACCCTCTCTCCAATTCTCCATTTTTTATATAAAAACGTTGGATAATGTCTCTAGGAAAACCTCCAAAATATGTAGTGTGCATCCTTTAGAAAAGCATAATCACCTTTTAACCGTGGATATAAGTTTGTTTAAAAGTCTAAAATAACAATCAAGATACCCATTAGAGGTAGAAATAAAAAAAAATTTTGGTTTATTCATAAAATGGAAAAGTATATATTTGACAGCAAAGAAAATGAATGAAATTGAACTACATGCAACAATATAAATGTTTCTTATAAACATAATGTTGATCAAATTACACAAAGAACAAAACAGGCAAAACTAATCTATCCTATTAGAAGTTATAATGGGTTACCCACGTGGGAGTGGAAAGTGAAAGCATGAGAGGAGTTTCACAGGGTTATGATGTTCTGCTGCTTGAACTACCTGGTGGTTGCATAAGTGTGTTCATTTTACGAAAAAGCATCAAGCTGTACCCTTATGACATACACATTTTTCTGAATCTACATTAAATTTCAATGTAACTTTAAAAAATGAAACCAGGAGATTCCCACAATGGAATGATTTTATTTGCATGATCTAAAACCTTGATTCCACTTGCATTTTCTGTGCACAAGGACACAGAGGGTCACTATTAACAGCAAGAAAAAAAGAGACAAGTCTATTTAAATAAATGACATCTACAAATTTTCAACAGTAAAAATAATCTAATGCTTCCAGGATGACTTGCAGTGCGAGAGAACATGTATCTTAAATTAGACACTTGATTTATAAACATTTGACCCTCTTAGGAGCATTAAGAAGGGAAGAATGCAAATAATGGACTATTGGTATTCATTTGACAGATGGTTTTTGTTGTTGATGAGGATGATGATGAAGATGAGGTTACAGTATTAATTGGACTTAAAGGATGGCACACAGGCCCCAAACCCACAAAATGAAACATATGTCTAAGTACTCTCTCTAAGCTGTCAGGTCACGGTAATTCAGCTGACTCCTCTCAAACATTCCTGTTTTCATAAGTGTATTTTGCACACTCTTAGGCATCAGCTTGGCCTAAACAAGGTATCAAGGAAATGTCAAGAAAGAGGAGACAGGGCCTTGACTGGCACACACAACTGTGAATGAGGTGTTAATTACACAGGAAAACATTACAGACTATCTGGGAAGTTAGTTTTCTTTTTTTACTTTGTGAACGGAAATAAGATTTATGTCTGATGTAAAGAATTACATTTTGAACTCAAGGATATGCGTAAAAATGAGAATGGAATACTTACAAGAGGGGTGCATAATATTTTAAGTACATTTTATTTCTTACTAGATTTAAAAAATGTATCTATGACAGTAACAACACTAGTCGTAAAGGTCTCATTACTTCAGGGATCCGACAAGTGACTCTGGTAAGGACATGAGAAGAAAATGCAATTCAGCATGAACAAATGACTTGAACTAGGTTCTGAGCTAAGGAAAGATGAACATCATTGAGGTTGGGATCTTAACATTTTAAAATTATTTAATTCCACTATTTGCTCATCTCTCTGCCCCTTTCCTTTTTATGCCCCCTTGGATGGACTCTATCTGTAACTAATGTGGCTTTTCAAAGCAAGTTAGAAGTTGTGACATCATTATCTAAACCTCTTGAGCTACAATTCAGTAAATGATAATCTGAATAAATGATTTGTTAAAACATTAAAACAGGATTAACATTTCCTTGATGTGGGTATCCTGGTCATTCACAATTTAGGTTATTTTGCTGTTATAATTTTTGAGCTTCTCTTCTTCTCACTACCAAGTCAGACTCTGTAAATGTCCCATTTACTTGTTGCTTTTCCCTTTGGCATGTGGATCTTCCTAGTTCTTTTCTGCTTGCCTGATTTCTGCTTGCCCTCACGTCTCTCTACCCTGATTCTGAGGCCAACCCAACCCTTCCGTTTAGATTTGTTGGAATGCCTAACTGCCTTCCAAACCACCAACTCTCTAAGGCCCGGATTCTGACTCTGTTTTCTAGGCCTGTCATTGCCAATATTTGCCAAGCCACTTGATGCGTCTCAGTATCATGGGTGGGGCAGTGGTAGGGTATGACTAAACAATTTCCTGAATATACTGTGATGTATTTTAACATCTTTGTGCCACATGAAGCTGGTGGAAGCTGCAAGTTCATTGTGAAAACTTTCTTTCCTCCATATTTGGATGTTCACAAGCAGCACACTCCCAGACTGGATAAGGGGAATTTGGCCTTTATATACACTGCCTTCCTGTCTGAGAATTATGCCGTCAGGCTTCCACATCTCTAAAACATTCCACTTTCACAACACCTCATGAATGAAGACTTTTCTCCTTCACTTTTATTATGGGAACTATTATATTTGTAAGTTTAGAGTCGACAAAATTGACATGCAGAGGGACAAATAATGCATATAAAATGATGTCTTATTTAATAGAAATGTTAAAATAAAAATAATGTAGTGAAGTTCATCTACAAATTTCAGACAGGTCAGAGGCTAGGCCAGTGAAACAGGAACAAGCTCAGCATTACCAGTGAGCATTGGAACAAATAATCATTAGTAATATTTCATATCTTGATTTCAATTAAGGTAAAGTGACAGGACATAGTTTTGGTATTTCTAGTTACATAATCTAAAAGACATACTCAAGGGGTAGAATTCTAGAGCTACATTTTCAATGTCCAGGATTGAATTGACTAGTACGAAATAAGTTCACAGAACTACAATCAATAACTGCCTGACAAATGAAGAGAATTCTAGAGGATCAGTGAGACGGAACTGTAAAGGTCACCCAATTTTGAAACGGAAAAATTTTCCTTATGTAATTCTCAACTAATTGAAGTGAATTTAATGGATTAAATTGCATTTTGATACTTAAGTGCTGATTTCAGAAAAAATCCCTATAAAAAAGATGTGAGTAAATTTTATTTGGCAGAGATTTACTGTCTGTTTTACCTGCTGTGTTGGGGAAAACAGATTAAGATGATTAAGACCTAGACTTGCCTTCATGGTAGAAGAGAAGGGACAATTATTCACAACAGGTATTTAGACAGACTTGTTCATTTGGTTATAGATGATCTCAGCACTTCCAGTTTCCCTTTGGAGTGGAGGGATCATGGGGATAGGAGGAAAATGTGGGTACAAAAAGTCATCTACACAACTTCAGCAACAACCTGGGACGTTATACCCCCTGAAAAGTCCTCAAACAGGGGATAGCTTTCCCTGGATGCACCTGCAGTAACCTGTCTTAGACGTGTGTGTGCTCTTTGGTTCTCTTCTCTTCTGATACTTATCCTCAACCTTTAGATCAAGCGTATTCAGAAGGCATTTCCCAGCTCACCACTTCTTTTTCTTGCATGATAGATTTAAATATTGGGAAAATGTATTGATGACCTTTAAAAACTGAACACTTAGGACATACTATTGTGCAAAACTGAGAGTATTTTTCTTTATTTGAATACCAGTTTTCGCTTCCTTAAACTTAACATCCAATGTCATTTGAAGCTGTAACTGGGTAAAAGTAATTCAAAGTCTGTCCTTTACAAGCTACCTTCTCTCAGCTCCCATCAGATTCAACATTTCCCAAAATAAGGTTAAGGTTTCCTGGGAAAGCTGGTGACCCAGTTGGTCCTGCCAACAGCAATTGTTGGTCAGTTGCCAGATTCTTTTTATGTTCTTTGACTTTTTCTCTGTTCACCTCTAGGGAAGTATCCTATAGGCAGAAACCCTAATAACATCTTGTTCCCCCGATTCTTGCTACATCTAGTACATATGCATTTACATTTACAAAACTCACATAACCAGTTCAGCTTTCTCAACTAATAAATTTTCCATTGTGACTTTTAAACTCTTTATTTGTTCACCTGCTGGCTTTTCACTATGTTTGTATAGGATATTTTCCCCACTTTCAGCAGGCATGTGCCCAGAATTGTTCATAAATTAATTCAAGAAGCATTTATGAAGTCCCTATTGTGGGTTAGATGCTTTACCATGCTCTGGAAATACCTTGAATTCTGTCTCCATAGAGCTTATATACCAGTGAGGACAATAATAGTAACAGATGCCAAATATCATTCAAAGAAAGTTACACATATTGTTCATTTAATCCTAAAAATATATTTGAGGTATTCCCATTTTAAGGAAGAGGCAAATTAGTGACAACATAACTTGCCCAACGTTATGGGACTAGTAAATAGCAGAGTTAAGACTTGAATCCAGGCAACTTGGCTGTATCGTCTGTGACCATTACCACTATGCTATACTTATTGCATCTCTAAGAACTAAACAAATAAAGATATGAATTTTGGATAGTCATAGGAAATACAGAAAAATAAAGCAGGTTAAGGGAACGCAGAGTTATACAGGAAGGTGTGCTCTTTTAGACAGAAAAATCAAAGAAGGCCTCAGCAGAAACCTGAACCAAGTGAGTCCACGGATCATGCAAGGTCTGAGAAAGAGCATCCAGTAGAGGGAACAGCAACAACAAATTCTTCAAGGAATAGTAAGAAACACAGGTTGCTAGAGAAGAGCAAGTGTGTGGTTGGGTGGCAGGCAGGCCAGATTAGGCTGGGCCTTGTAGATTATGGTGAGCGCTCTGAGTTTCATTACTGTCATTGTGATGGGAAGCCATTAGGAGTTTTGTCTTAAAAAGGTCATATTATATAGGTTGGTATAAGCACCTGCTTAGGTAGAGAATAGCCCAGAAGGTAAAACTGCCACCAAATTCATCATTTAATACAGAAGCTCAATAGAACTAATTTTAGGTTATCTGTTTTAGATCGCTTATAACACTTTCTTACATGTGTGTAGAGTTGATTATATGTACATTCATCTCTTGGTATCTGTGGGAGATTTGTTCCAGATCCCCACTGTCCAATACCAAAATCCATAGCCATTCAAGTCTCTTATATAAAATGGTATAGAATCTGCATACACCCTCTCATATACATTAAATCATCATTAGGTTGCTTACAATACCTATAACGAAAATGCCATGTAAATAGTTGTTATATTGTAATGTTTGGGGAATGATGACCAAAAACAGTCTGTACATCTTCAGTAAGATGTAACCATATTTTCTTTTCAAATATTTTCAATCCATACTTGGTTGAATCTGCAGATGTGAAACCTACAGATAAAAACAGCTGACCATAAAACATTTCCAAGTGCAAATCTTTTTTTTTTTTTTTTTTTTTTTTTTGAGATAGAGTCTTGCTCTGTCACCCAGGCTGAAGTGCAGTGGTGTGATCATTGCACACTGCAGCCTCAACCTCCTGGGTTTAAGTATCCTCCTGCCTCAGTCTCCCAAGTAGCTGGGACTACAGATATGTGCCAGCATACCTAGCAAATTTTTAATTTTTTTGTAGAGATGGGTGTCTCTAGGTTGCCCAGGCTACAAAATATTTTTAACCTTACATTAACATTTTATGTTACTGAATATAATATCTATTATTCTCTGATATTTACCCAGCCCATTGTTTTTGGCTGGAAAAAAAAGACATACAGTATAAGGAAGTGAGATCTATTTCATCCTTCATTATAAACTATAGTTTTTAAAACAGAGAAGGCTGCATTGTGTAAGTAATCCTACAAGACTTATAAAAAGATATTAATAATTTAATGAACTTGTGCTCAAGGGAGAAAAGTGTTCTTGAAACATGTCAGGATGAATTTTCAAGGGAAAGGCCTAATTAGCAGTGTCTGAAGCATATGTCATCACATTTAGAAAACACGAACTAGTCCCTGTGGACAGAATGGTAAGTTGGATTTTGAAGCATTAACTACTCCAGTTAATATGTATGATTAACGAGCAATATGTCAGTCTGCTGGCCTAACTCAAGTGAAAGAACTTGTAGGAGAAACAAGGATGTTTAAACTCATCCACAGAAATATGCAAATTTAGTTTATTGTCTCATTTATATTATGATCAACCAATAACTTAGAGATCTTGTGGGAAATAATGCCATAGTTTGGGCTCTTTTAAAATATAGAATCAAAGCTATGAAGATGCCCTAAAAAATACATGCCTAACATATCTATCTTTTTCTTACACATAACAAAGTATTTTTACCAGATGATTATTTGGAAAAAGTCAAATTGAAGAAACATGATTTAAATCCATTCAAAAGAGAAAACACACGTAGGCAAAATCCATTTGATGTCAAGATCTCCAGAGGCAAAGAGAAAAAGCCAGTCACTTGTCTACGGGATTCTAAACATAAAATTACATGGCAATATTCACACGATCATTTAGATGTTTGAGCTCCTAAAGACAGACTCTTAATTTAAATCTTTCAAAATCAACAATAACTAAAACTACAGGAGCTAATGTTGGAAACAAACAAAGTTACAGATTTGTTTACTACTTTAATGAGAAATCAACTGCCACTTAGGAACACAAAAGAGTGGGAAAAATAAAGATAGTCTTGTATCAATGATAAGCATTTGTACATTTATTAAGTGTTTACTATATCCTGGATATTGGAGAATAAAGAGAAAATTATACACCGATCTTGCCGTTGAGGAGCTCATAGTTTGGTACTAGAATATTTCTCTTCTTTCCTCAATATAAGTTTTGTTCTGCACCAAAAAAAGGGCTATTTAAAGAGATCCACAAAAGAGAATAGTAGTTCACCAGTATTTTCAAGAATTATAAGTCTGCATTAAACGTGGACATGAGTGGCTTTGGACAATTGGAGTAGCAATATTTCTATTTTGGCATACTTTGAATACTTGTTGCCCATAGTCATGTTTTCTATTTTAGAAGGGTGCAGATTATATTGAGGTGATACAGATTCTAACTCATATATTTATGAAACAAATTGATCATTGACTTAAAAATAAAAAGCAGGATAGAAAAAAAATGTGCATTGTATGAGAAGCCAGAGACCTGACCACTAGTATATCCCCTTTTATTTATTAATTAAGCGAATCTGAACAAATCACATAATCTCTCAGCCTGAGCAGTTTCTACCTTAGGAAAAAAAAGGAATAAAAATATACCTGCCTAAAGATAGTGGGCTAGAATGAACTCTCTGTAAAGGTGCTTCTGTGCAGAAGGTCCCAAGCATTCCCAGAGGAATTAAACTGCCTAGGGCCATGGAGAAGGTGGCCAAACACATTGAGATGTAGAGCCAGTGATCAATTACATTCTTGGCAAATATCTAAGAAAAATATACCCCAAATCCTCAGTTTGAAATTTAATGTTACTGAGGCCATCCTACTGGCCTGAAATAAAACCTTACATAGCATGCTCTCTCTAGTGCTGACACTAGTGTGTCATCATGGATAACTTATGGGACAGATGTGTCACAGAAATGTTTTTCAAATGGTGGCAACATATAGTCACCAGTTATCTCGCTCTCTTTCCCTCGTAGCACTGGTAAGAACTGGCAGTATGGCGATCCTTACCATTGCTGGCAAGGTTAGAACTGAAGTTTTCAGACTTGAATAAATTTGACCTAATGAGGCAGTATCTATAGCTTTGGCCTCTGTTTCTAAATGAAATGAATATTCTAGATTTTACAACAGACAAATGAGGGCCCTTACTCAGAGTAAAAGCTGAACTCCTTACAATGAATGACCTGCAGGACTGTGCTCTGCCTTTCTATGTGGACTCTCTTACCTCCTCTCACCTTCCTTCACCATTCTAGCCACACCGACCTCCTAAAGTTCCTTGAAATTTCTGTCTCAGACCTTTGCACCTGTTGCTTCCCCTACCTAGAAAGAGCTTCCCTCAGCTTTCCACATGGCCGTCATCTATTTTAGATCTTTGTTCCATGTTCAGCTTGGCAGCAAGGCTTTCTCTGACTTCCATACAACACTGCATATCCCCTTCCTCTGCTTTCTTAATCTTGGTTGCATGTATCACCATTAACCACACTAAAACTTATTTATTTTGTGACCATCTGTCTCCATAATAGAATGTAAGTTCCAAGAGGGTAGAGGTTTTTGTCTATTGTAGATGTTACTAAACTTTTCCTGTCAAAAGTAAGACATATTTAAAGTAAATATTTTAGGCTTTGTGAGACATATAGTCTTTGTCACAACTACTCATCTCTGCTGTTGTAAGCCCTCAAAGTCAGTATGTAAGCAAATGGGCATGAATGTGTTCCAATAAAACTTTATTTAAAAAAAAAACACATGGTACACCAGATTTGGCCTAAGGGCTGTAGTCTGCTGATTCCCAGTCTATTGTGTTCATTGGTTTATCCTCTGCCTACAGCAGTTTCTGGAAAACAATAGGTGTTCCATAAATCTTTGTTCTTGTTTTTGGACTGAGCTAACAATGAAAATGGAAGTAAATGTAACTTTGTACTAGACAAATGAAGAGTTTGTGCTAATGAGAAAAACAGTGTAATTGCATTCATTACTATACTTTTAGATGGGCGTCAATACCAAAACTGTGAGACTAATTATGCCTTGAAAGTTCTTTAAGATCTGGTGATGTTTTTGTTTTTACTTTTGTTATTGCTGTAGATAACATGAGATAAAACCTTTGTAAATAGTTTGAAATTATTTTGTTGAGATATTTTCAAAATGCAGATATGTAAAAAGAGTAACATAACAAATGATTATGTTCCCACAGCACATCATTAACAACTAGTCATAGTTTGAAATATTTTCTTCAAGATTTTTTTAACCAACAAAATATCATAGATTAAATGGAAATACTTTTTGACCATCTGTAGTCCTTTTCCCCTCACCTTCCTCTTGGGATAACTACTCTCACAAGTTTATATTATCTTTCTGTTTCATGTATTCTTAAAGAAGAAATATACATACACATGTATTTTTTCTTGTATTCAATATTATTGTTTTTAAGATTTATCCTTGGTGTGTGTGTGTCGAGGGGGTGGGGCAGGGGTGTGTGTAGTTTGTTATATTTAACTGCTGTGAACGCTGAATTCTGTTGTGGATAGGAAACACTTCCAAATGGAAATATTTCTAGAGTAACAAAATATAGAAATACAAAAAGTATAGGGCCATTTATTATATTATAGGGCAAAGCCTCAATTAGTTTTTGATGTTGTACGTACTGGGGTCTAGTGTTGCTCAAGTCTTTCACCCCAGAAAAGAACTAACCATCCAAGGAATCTAGCAGTTTAACATCATTTTATTTTTCTCTGATAGAAAAACCTTATCCCACAAATGTCAGTTCAGTTATTAATACATGGTGAGTGTTGCAATAGCATAACTCAGTTTCAGCATTTCAATTTATCCAGCTGAATTTAAAAATACAAATTGGCTATCATATGGAACTTTTCTCTAATAGCACAATAACATTTTTAAATGGAGTTTAAGATATAAACTGAGCAAGCTGAAATTAAATTTGGGTCTACTGATCCAGGTATCAGTTTCTTAGAGCTTTGAAATAGAGTACATGTTTTCAAGAGATAAGATATATGGTGACCTTAAAAAAGCCTTCTGACGTATTCCATAACATCAAGGAATGGAAGGAAAAAGAATAAAGAATCCTTATGAAACATTTGCAGTCCACAAAACATTTCAAATAGTACCGTGTCAACCTATGTTATAGTTTAGTCTTGATATTCAGCTGGTTTTATAAGCATCTATGTGATGATAAAGAGAAAAAATTCAAAACTGTTCTAGAATATCATTAGAAGTACAAACACTTTAAAGAAACCAGTTGTAGTAAAAGTTTACTTATCCAGCACTTTACTAAATGGAAAAGTCTACTAACTGGCACTTCCAAGCTTCTATAGGATAGTGCTAACTGGCTTAATGACTTAGGAGACGGGGCTCCAGTTAGCAGATACAGTGCTTTCCTTATTAGCTGCAGCTCTACGCTGAGGTACCGTGTTAATAGTTAGCGGGGCACAGGCTGGATTTCACCCAAACACCCATTGGCTAGTCACACTTCTTCCTGGGGAACTGTGCTAAGAACAAATCCAGAGAAGTCTTCGGATTCCAAAAGAAGCACTAAATCTTTTCCACGGTTTTATTGCTAGAGGATTTTATTATGTTCAAATACTTAGAAATTAATATTATAACTATGATACAATAATTAGCAATTATTGAATACCTAGCATGTGATAAGCCCTGTATTGGCTACTTTACACATGCATTTTTCTAATCGTCACTTCTGGCTAGGTACCATTAGTATTATTTCGGTTGTATAACTGAAGAACTGAGACTCAGAGAGGCTAAGTAGTATTCCCTGGATCATACAGGCAGGGCTCACCCAGGAGTTTGCAAGAGTCCAGAATTAATGCCTTTTGAGACTTTACTTTGGTGAGGTTATACAGAGGGTTACATTTTATTAATAAAAAAATTCAATGAAACAGATATCCATATGAGACATAAACGAATCCAACAATGAACAGCCCTCCTTATAGAAGTAAGGTCTGTGGGTTGGTTGGCTTCACCAAAGCCACTCTACAGCAGAGGGAGCATCTCCACCCACCACCTAGCATTCATGTGCACAAGCTGTACATCTGGAAGAGAAGGAAAATCAAAGGGGAATGAATCAAGGCAGCCTCCAGACAGAAAAGGGGCTGAGCAGAGGCAAAGAGGCAGAGAAACTTCTGTGTCAGTATCAGGCTGGTCTCTGATGACACTGATTTTCCTCTACATTGGTTAAACCATTTTGTATATTCTATTGTATTCTGGCCATTTATTAATATTTCTAAGAAAATCTGATTGTGACCCACTAAGTTGATTTCTGACTTGCTCATGGATCACAGCTCATGGGTTGAAAAATACGGCTATTGAGGGAGCAGAATTTGGCGATAAGACTTGAACGTGACTACCAATTTCTTGCTTTGTGGCTCTGAACAAGTCACATTAACTTCTTTAAGTCTTGGTGTCCTCGTCCCAGTCAACATTAAGTCTAAACTTGACCCTAAAGTTAGGGTCTTCGCAAACCCTTACCTGGATTATCTTAAATGGTTTCTGCTTGTTTGGCTGTCTATACACCTAAATCTATCAAATAACTGTCCTTTTTGCTAAACTTTAGGGTGTTTTAGCTGTAAGTGGTCATACAATAAATTATCTGTTTTAATCCTTTGCGTAAAAGGGATCTTCTAATTTTAAAAAGGTAAGTTGGACTATTCTTCACAAATTATCCATTAACTTTCATTTTATGTTTTTTCCAGGGGGAAAAAAGTAGAAAGAGTTGAGGGAGGAAACTGCTCTTTCCTTTTACAATACTCTTTCAGAAATTCTATTTATATAATCAGTTTTAGCCCTACTGGTTGTCTTGCCCCGCATATAGACTGCAGCAGAAATAGTCCAGGTGGCCAGGAATAAAACAGAACATACAGTGAAACATGTTACCCTTGTTTATATGGAATATGGCTGCCTGGGTTCTAAGTCCTGGTAACATATGTTGCATAGCTAAGAATTCATTGTATATTTTGCTGGTTAATTTTCAGAGTTGACCTGGCTAAGTGCACATTTCTCTTAATTATTACAAGGTTAAACTGTTTTAAAAAGCTTAACTAATCATACTTCAGTAAAAGGAATTCCTTCTGCTGGTGATAAAGTTTTTGTTGTTACAGTTTTAGCCTATATTTAGCCTATACTAAATCAGCATTTCTCTAATTCTGTGGGAAAGGACTGGTTTTTAAAATATCCTATCTGTCATGAATCAGTTCCTTTACAAAATATTACAAAGCTGAATTGCTAGAAAAAAATGAAATAAACACATATGAAGTATAAGTTCCTGGGTATATTACTGAATTCAACAAACAAAAAATGATACTTAAAAGATATAATTTTTAAAAATTAGGGAAAAATGAAAAAAATTACAAAACTGTACACATTATTTAAAGTGTTTATAAGGCACATAAAGATTCTCTATGGCACTCATTAACTTTTTGTCATTTTGTAATTGCAATGAAACAAAAAATCATGATTGAAATAGCGATTCCCCATACTAAGTACCCATATGCACTCTTTGAAGAAATAAACACTATTATATAGTTTTTAACGTAAACCATGATCCTGCTTTTTGCTTGTTAACATACCTACTTTAAGTTGAATTGACATTTCTTATAGGGCAGGGGTCCCCAACCCCCAGGCCCTAGGCTGATACAGGTCTGCGGCCTGTTAGGAACCGGGCTGCACAGCAGGAGGTGAGTGGCGGGCTCCTGTCTCCGCCACTCTGAGCTCTGCCTCCTGTCACATCAGTGGGGGCATTGGATTCTCACAGGAGTAGGAACCCTATTGTGAACTACACATGGCGAAGAATCTAGGCCTTACGCTCTTTATGAGAATCAAACTAGACCTGATGATTGAGGTGGAATAGTTTCATCTCGAAACCGCACCTTCAACCCCAGTTCTTGAACAATCTTCCACAAAACCCATCCCTGGTGCCAAAAAAGGTGGGGGACCATCGTTACAGAGGATAACTTTTATCTAAAGTGCTTCATTGGCTGGGCATGGTGGCTCACACCTGTAACCCCAGCACTTTGGGGGCCGAGGCAGGTGGACCACATGAGGTCAGGAGTTCGAGACCAGCCAGGCCAACACGGTGAAACCCATCTCTACTAAAAATAAAAAATTAGACTGGTGTGGTGGCACACACCTGTACTACCAGCTACTTGGGAGGCTGAGACAGGAGAATCGCTTGAACCCAGGAGGTGGAGGTTGCAGTGAGCCAAGATTGCACCACTGCACTCCAGCCTGGGCAAGACAGAGTAAGACTCCATCTCAGAAAAAAATTAATTAATTAAAAAAATTTAAAAAGTGCTTCACTGTTTTGTTTTAATGACATTAAGATAGAAATAATTTTAACAAAGATATGTTTAAGGAAATGGAAGAAGAGATTTTGAAGTAATTTTAGACTGTGAGAATATTATTTACAACTTTTATTTTAAAATGGAGCAAATGATGCTGTATTTTGAAAATTAATCTTCAATTCTTCATCAGTAGTCAGTTAAAGCAAATCACCCTATACATTATTTATTAAACAATCTCTCAATGAAATAAACAAATTCAACATTCTAGAATTCCTATATATGCATCTTCTTTTGACGGAAAATAAAATTTGAAATGTTCTATCAAAATTGTTAAATATTTGAAGATAACTTTTCACTGATGTAGAATATCAAGAACATCACTTGTTTCTTTGATAACTGTTGTAAAACTATGAGAATAATACTGTAACAATCTCTAGAAACTTTAGCGCTCACTCTTTTATTTTTTCCCACCATTGAAAAACATATTACATTCTTTCTTTGCATGGAAGTATTGATATTATTTAAAATACTGATGATAAAGCAAGTCTATAAAACTGTTCAAATTTTATTTTTAAAAAGGTAAGAATAAACCGGTTTCTTAACTTGCAGAAACAATGTATTCCATAATTCTAATATTTTTGATAAAATTTTTCTCAATAACCATCATACCTCAGCATGCAATAATAGTTGTGGTCACTTTCCATATTATCTCAAAATAAAATGATCTCCAATTTAACACATTAATCTTTACAAATTCACAATTTTTGCCATGTCATTAAGCCTATTGTTTAGTTCTGCTGACATTTCTTTGTTAGCAAGAATTTCTTAATGAAGGAAGCTATGTGTTGATTTACATTCTGGTACAAACTCTTTAATTTGTGTAACTGCTTCAGATTTTTTTTTTATTTTCAAGGAAAGTCTACAAGACTTTCAAAGTCTGAACATGAACAGTAATAAAATCTGAGATAGTTTCATAGATTTGTTCATCTTTTTTTGTGTGTTAATGCTAGAAAATGTGCCTAGTTGTTGAAATGATGTGGCAAAGAAAGAAAGCAAAATAAATGGTTGGTTTTTAAGAAATTCCATTATAGGTAATTAGATTTAAATGGAAAATAAGATAGAAAGTACTATGGAGGTGGGACATGGGGAAGACAATTAGAAATAGTTTAAGTCTTAAGAATAAAATATTAAAGATTAAAGCCCATCCTACTGAATGCTGTGGGGAATTCACCTATTCTATTTTTTTTTGCTTTAGCTTTTCTGATACTAGAAATTATCTAATAAAAGTATATTAGACACACTCAGGTCATGCAATTTTGACAAAATTAAAAAGAAAGGGAATAGCGCACCATTTTCTATATTAAATTAGAAGCGTAACTTCTTTTGAATTCGTAATTCTTATGCCATCCTCATTTTACTTTGAAAAGGTCTTTATTTCTATGGCAACAGCTGCAAAGAAACACACCACATTCACTTGCATCAGCTCCCAGTGAAAAAGGTTTTAAAGCCCATAGTAAGTTACCAGTAGAGTATACAAAAATGTATCACCATAACCACAAGGACTTACTGATAAAAACACAGGCAGGACTCTTCATATGGTAAGACAGTCCCTTGACATTTCCTCGCTTGGAAACGATACTTAATTAGCATGCTTCAGAAATTTTATACCATTTGAGAAAAAATAAATGACAGTTTACAGAATGTGCACAGAGACATAAAACGTGAAAATTGCCAAAAGCAATAAAGATAAGAACGATTTAATTTTGACAATATTTTACCCTGACCTCATTTATATTATACCAATAAATCAAAGTTTTCCAAGGAGTTAGAACTGTGTTCTGACAAAATGAATTTGTGAAACAAAATAAATGAATTCAGACAAATGTCTGATAACAGAAATGCTCTTCTAAGATACCACTGGTAATTTACAAAGGAAAGGAGTCTTAGATAAAAGGGATAAAATGAAATGCCTACATTTCCCCCAGCAGCTTGAAAAACCTAGCAAAACTGAAATTGAACTGAAATTGCAATAACAGACTTTTTCTTATCCCAAGGCCTGCCCCTTTCACCATCGTTTAGTTTGCCTTCCTCTACTTCTATATTTCTCTCTACTTTTTACCTAAGTTGGGCTTGCCGTTCATGAGGGAAGAAAGTAGTAGGTATATCTATTGGCCTGAAAACAATCTTGAGATTAATGCCTCTTATAAACAGCAAATGTTTTACTAAATCATATTTACACTAAAAAATTCTTTCTATATGAGAAGAATATGCATATGCAATGTGAATATGCAATAAGCCTTTATTTCTAGTTTGTTCCCAAAGTGAGTGTCCCTGCCCCTCCTTTCCTTTTCCTGTGTCCTCAAGGTAAAGATGCTGACCCATGTTTAGCATGTGCCTTCCCTTTTGGCCTCTTCTGGTATGTCTGGATTATTTATTATTGTTTGCTGTTGCTAGCATCTTCAGTTCCTCTATTTACAGACTTCTTTGCTTCAGTTTGTAAATATAGTTGAGTATTCATATACATTTATATACACTTATGAGAAAAAATAAACAAAGATGTTCCTTGACCTCTCCCAATGTAGTCTTATGCCAACTCTCTTTACACCTCAGCTTTTGAGAATAATAGTTCATAATCCCCCGACTTTCTCAATATCTACTACACTCTTGAGATCCGTGCAGTGTCACATCTGCCTTTATGCAACACAGACACTCTAAGAAACTAGCCTCCTTCAAGATCACCAATGATTTTTTCTCAGCCCCCATCTTCCCTGACACCTCTGAAGAATTTCCTGTCAGTTGGCAGTCGCCTCCCTTTCAAAACTTTCTTCTTATGCTCCCACTTTTCTATACTTTAAACTTTCTGGTTCATCTCTCTACCCCATTCCTATATATAGGTTTAGCCAAATGTCAAGGTTCTACTCTCAGTTCTTTTCCTTCTAGTGTCTCCCTTGCACACTGCCCGCTCACCCCACCATAGTGGCTTTAGTTATCGCCCTTAAACTGATGACTTGCTAACAGTAAACTTTGTTCTTCTACTCAGCTCACATCTTAAGGGGCTGGTGCACTTTTGATTGCAGATCCCTTCAGTAGCCCTAATGCTGTAGGCTTCAAACTGACTTATCTCTTCTAAAAGAATATTTTCTTCAAGTGTTTTCTACTTCATTTAAAGGCACTATCATCATATCAGAGTTGATACATCAGCAATCACTTCTGAAACTTAAGTCCTTTGCCTGGTCTATGGTCATTCAATCTCCTTGATGTCACTCCCATCAGCCATTTCACTGGTTTTTATAATCATGCTCTTTATTACTTATTGATTAGACGACAAGAATAGTTCGTTCTTTCCTTCCTTCCTTCCTTCCTTCCTTCCTTCCTTCCTTCCTTCCTTCCTTCCTTCCTTCCTTCCTTCCTTCCTTCTTTCTTTCTTTCTTTCTTTCTTTCTTTCTTTCTTTCTTTCTTTCTTTCTTTCTTTCTTTCTTTCTTTCTTTCTTTCTTTCTTTCTTTCTTTCTTTTTGAGACAGAGTCTCCTCTGTTGCCCACACTGGAGTACAGTGACACGATCTCAGCTCACTGCAGCCTCCGTCTCCTGGGATTAAGAGATTCTCCTGCCTCAGCCTCCCACATAGCTGGGATTACAGGTGCATGCCACCATGCCCAGCTAATTTTTGTATTTTTAGTAGACACAGGGTTTCACCATGTTGGCTAGGCTGGTCTTGAACTCCTGACCTCAAGTGATCTGCCCGCCTCGGCCTCCCAAAGTGCTGGGATTACAGGTGTGAGCCACTGAGCCCGGCCTATGAGGTTAATATTATCAACATTCTTTTAAAAATAATGTCTTCACTTTCACTCAAACTCCACCAAGGATTCGGTGTTAGTGATGTTAAGGATTGTGTTTTATTTCACCTCTGTACAGGTGCAGTTGGTGCCAGGCTTGGTTGGGCTCAGTTGCCATGGGGTTGGCTGTTACTAGCTTCTATCTGCACCCTTTCCTGGAGAGTTACCTTAGACTACAGGAGCTACCTGGCCTGGAGATACTGGGAAGTTACTGCCATCTCCCCACTCTGTGAGGGCAAGCCTCGCGCCTTGCTTCAAGGCAGGAGAAATTTTATGGTGCTCCAGAGTGTCTTGTGAGATCAGGGGGAGACTTGATGCTCCTGAAACCATATTTTGCCTGCATTCTTGTCTTCTCTTGTCTGCTTCCCTCGCTCTCTTACAGGTTTCTTCTGTAAATCGCTTATACAAGGATCCCATTTTAGACTCTCCTTTTAGGGAAACCTGACTTAAGCCAACTTCCACAGTATTTCACACAAAACGGGCACTCAAATGTTTCTTGAGTAAATAAATAGGCCCTCAGGTCTCTCAGAGAGGCTTTTTGTTCAAATGTAGTTGCCTCACTCAATACAGGTGTTTTTGCTTATTTCCTTCTTTTCCCTACTCTCTATTCATACGCTCTTGTCTTTTCCTCTCAGTGTACAGATTTTGATTTGATTGCATTTATAAGACCCTCAAATACTTTAAAAGACAAATAAACTATAAACATGATTTAATAAATGCCTAAAGGTATGGAAATGCTTCTGCAAAAGATTTGGAAGACTGCATAAAACATGTGGCCAATGGAGAGTGTGAAGCAATGGCCTTCAATATGGCAGAACAACAGGTGTAGATTTTTTCCAATGATATCTTGCTCTTTTCATTGTATTTTCTAAGATTGCTTTTCTTAAAGTGGTATTATTATTGAATAAAAATATTGAATGCACATAAATTATTTGTTTATATTATTGAATTTTATGTGCATTCAAGGTATTAAATATACTTGTAGATACTCTGCAGTCATCTTTCTCACGGTTGCATAGACACATTTTTAACATCTCTCACATAAGAAATACAAGCAACAATTCTTTCTAGTGTTCAAGAAGTGCATTGTCTGGTGATTTGAGAGCCACAAATGACACCATAATACAGTGGTCACAACATACATTGTATACTGTTGTGAATTTTAAAAACACAATGGATAACACTTACATACATGTACATACATATATGTATATGTTTGTGTTGGACATATTAAAATGTCAAATAAATATCAAATTGATCTACAATAATTTGTAAAAAAAATCCAAGTAAAAGTTTACTGGTTTTGAGGAAAATGAGAAAAAGTAGTTTCTAAGGTATTTCTGAAGAATTCAAGAGCGACTCTCAATACTACTATGCCAAGAAATTTAGAAATAAAAACACTGTATAATCTACATACATCATATAAAAGGGAAATTTTCAACTTTTTAAAGAATTATGGCATCACATTTACTTTGCAATAGCTTCTCTTTTGATAATTAAAATATAATGTATAAGAAAAACAAAAGTGCTATAAAATTAAAGTTGCTTTGAGAATTATGTGCCATTACCTAAGGTAACTCAAAATACTATAGAGTTTTACAAGGTTGAGGGCTTGATTATTTATTGGAAACATAATTTGCTGGCTTTCAAAGTCATTAGGCCATAAAAATGTTTCATACTCCAAATGTTTTGCATTTCTGAAAACTTATCTGTTTATATTTTCCAAATTGATTAATAACTTGTGATTAATTCTTGGTTTGGCAGCCACCCACACATATATTCACTCCATCCCAAATGGATAAATAACGTTCTACTTGACATTTCCAATGGTAAACGTATGAAATAGTTACTAACGTGTTCAGTGTAATGTTCTGAATAAAGATCCTGATGCAGGTGTATTAGCATATCGCCACTTTGGCAGAATGTGCCTTCTCCTTTTCCTTTCTCTTTAAGTGTTTCTGTGGCTAAGTAGGTAATATTTATAAGACTTCTTCAGAGAACACCTGTCACCAGAGTGCATTTAAAGTGCTTCTGGTTTAATCCCATAATATACCTGAGGGCTAAGTTATGATAAAACAGATAAATTTAGACTAGAGTCTTGAGTGATTTGGTTGAAGTCACAAATTAATCCAATTGCTTTCCTGAAAAAAAAAGAGCAGTTCTGACTCTCCCCCTGGTCCATCACTGGCCAGGCATTGCTGGTTCCCATCTGTTGGTGCAGGTTATAGGGACAGAATGTGTGCTCATCACAATGTGTGGAGACCACAAAAGGATCAGCTGTAGATACCCGTATTTGTCCCTTCTAGTGTGTGGCTTTAATTAGAAAAATTTAGTTAGTGATTTTTAAGTAACTTTTTTAAAAGTTAGTGATTTGGTTAAATTCTCAATATTCTCTATTTTAAAAATATGCAAATCTGGGTTTCTGTGTGATGCCACACAATAGACAATGGGTGTATGTTATGTGGAACAGTTAGAATAAACAGTCCTGCAGCCTTGGAGAATTGCCAATGTTTCCTGGGTCTCTGTTTTCTTATTTGGTGGGCTGGAATGATGCTCTAGTATCCCTTTAGCTCTAAAATGTGATGATTTGATGTTCCTGAAATGGGTCCACCCCCACCTCTCCAGGCTTATCTCTCTGAAGCTCTTAGCCACTTGGCCTCAGGGGCTGAATGTCTCCAGTTTGAAGGAGTCCCCATTACATGATATGCCTCTTCTGCATCAGAGAACAGCTCTTGGGTCTATTCACATAAATAAATAAACCATTCAGACTCAGGGTCCTATTTGAACATACAAAACCTTTTTTCTTTACTAATCTATATAAAAGAGAAAACTTACTATGTTATTTTGTTACAATACATATAATGTCATTCAGCTCTTCATTTAAGTGAATGTTAAGGACCTCAGCTCATTGTTGCTTTACTATCGATATAAGTATTATTGGAACAAAATCATTGCTTACAGTATATTTTCTGATTGACAGCCTTTCCACGGCATTTTGTCTCCTCTACCTCAAGTGCACTGCAGAGACCACCAGTTAGAGTGAAATTTACCACAAGGAGACACAGGCACATTGTCAGTAACTAGCTGTGCTATTTAACTTTATCTAAGGGATGGCCTGTGCTCACAAAGTCTGGGCTACATCTCTTGTTCACCTGATTTTAATTAGCCTGAGCTAGAAGTTGTTTCCCAGCATCTTGTTCCTTGATTTATCTTTCCCACCAGTAAGAGAATATGAGGCAAAAGTAAAGGATTATCCTTGCTATACGACTACACCCTTGAGGGCATTTGTTTGACATGAACATATATTAGCCTTTTCCCCTTTGTCCTGTCTTACTACATTGCTTCTGTAACTATATTCGGTAACTATATTTGATCCAATTTTAGGAGACATCAAGCACCTGAAGTGCACTATGGAGCTCTGCAAACAGAGATGCAGGGATAAACACAGATTTGCTTATTTTTATCCACTGAGTTTCACATTTGGTTTTGTAAATTCCAACAAAGTGTTGGAGAAAGCTCTGCAACTGCTGCTTGGGACCTGAACAGGGTACCCAATTTCTCAGTTATCATCTAGAAATGTCAGGCAGAATTAAGGATGGTATCTCTTGTAAACTCCCAAGATAATACTCATGGAGACATTCTGAAGAAATGCCATAGCAAGTAAACAAAATAAAATGTTATCTGTAAGCCAAGAATTTTCTAACAAGCAATAAGCATGAACCAACAGTTGTAGAATACAGAACATTTAAAGTGTTATTTTTACGGTATATGTTTACATTTATTGATGAATCCAAGCAAAAAAAGATGCTTTTTTTTCTATCTATGACCAGAGTTAAAACTATTATTTAAAGTAATTTTTGACCTTTTCTTGCTAGTAATACAAATTCCTGGTAGAAGGACACCAGTCATAGTTTTAGTGAGAGCAGAATTATGAAACACTCGTTGTGCATTTTAAAGGTCATTGTCAGTTTTGACACATAAAGATAAGAAGACAATCATATCGCCTGTGAAACTAACAAAAGTACTTCCCATAAATTCATAATTATCCATTCTTTTCTCTATAAGACTCCTCTCTAAAATTCAAGCCTGTGTAAGGATTTGCAACTGCAGACAATTGTTAGTGGTTTCTACCAGGCCCTGAAATCATTTCATTGGAACAATTGGATCATTTTGTAGCTGTGAAGTTGGTACCTTGGAATAAGCTATCTTAAAGTAAGAAGAATACTCTTTTTTTTTTTTTTTTTGAGGTAGAGTCTTGCTCTGTCACCCAGGCTGGAGTACGGTGGCACAATCTCGGCTCACTGCAACTTCCGCCTCCTCAGTTCAAGTGAGTCTCCTGCCTCAGTTTCCCAAGTAGCTGGGACTACAGGCGCCCACCACCATGTCCGGCTAATTTTTGTATTTTTAGTAGAGATGGGGTTTCACCATGTTGGCCAGGCTGGTTTTGGTCTTCTGATCTGAAGTGATCTGCCTGCCTCAGCCTTCCAAAGTGCTGGGATTACAGACATGAGCCACCATGCCCAATGAAACACTATTATTATTATTTTTTACTATACTGTGAGGCAGGTCTGACCTGCATTACTGTCTTGCTGTGTTCTACAAAGTTTTCATAGAGCATGGCTAGACTACAGGGGCATAATTTCACTTGAAAAATATTCTAAGCCTCATAAAAACAAATAAGCTTAAGGAAAATTTTGCTTAGGTGAGTCCTGTTGTATGTGTTGATTTCATAGAAGCAGTGACTTTGATGTCCTTTTACCTAATGAGATCAATACACTCCAGTACTTATTAAAAACATAATTCACTACTTCTGTTTTCTTAGGTAAAGTATATCAACCAGTTCAGAACGAAACCAAAAGAAAAATCAAGTGTAAATTTTACATGAAAGTCCTGGTAAATTTATACATGATCAGCAGAATTTGTCCCTCGAACAAATTTTGAGGTCTCAGCTACTCCACAATGATGACACCAATCTTCATCTCCTTCTTTAAGGAAAAGGCAATAGTCTACTCTACCTTGCAGACATTTTTACGTACTTAATTTTATTATCAAGTTAGATCAACACTGGGCCTCAAGCTTCTGGGGCATTATAAAATGGGCATGGACATCTAAATAAAGTAAGATTCAGGTAAAATTTAAATAAAATAGATTCAACAGAGTAGTAGCAAAAAAAGTCATTTTATCTTAAATATTTTTTCTTGATCAATTAGACATTCTCCTTAATCAAGTACTAATATTCTGAATCTGTATACCTGCATTCCCTTCTATAAACATCTTGAGATCACTAGGCTAGGGATGAGAATGATGACTGCAGCTAACACCGACATGGCCTACACCTCATCACAGCCCTGTGGGGTAGGCGTTATTATCATCTCCATTTTCTAAAGGAGGCAAGTGAGGTGCAGAGTGGCTGAGGAATTCACACAAGATCACACAGCTAATAAGCAGTAAAGCTGGGGTTTAAATTCAGGCAATCTGGGCCAGGTGCTGTGTGACTCACGCCTGCGAACCCAGCATTTTGGTAGTCTAAGGAGGGTGGATCACCTTAGGTCAGGAGTTTGAGACCAGCCTGACCAGTGTGGTGAAATCCATCTCTACTAAAAACACAAAAATTCGCCGAGCATGGTGGTGCATGTCTGTAATCCCACTTAGGAGGCTGAGGCAGGAGAATCACTTGAACCCGGGAGGTGGAGGTTGTAGTGAGTCGAGATTGCACCACTGCATTCCAGCCTGGGCAACAAGAGCAAAACTCTGTCTCAATAATAAATAAATAAATAAATAAATAAATAAATAAATAAAATCCAGGCAATCTGGCTCCAAAGTCTGTGGTGCAACCTGTATGCTAAATTCCAAGTTGCTTGCACCTTAAGATGTAAGTAGACATGCTGCTTGCCCTGCCCTCCTGTACTTTTGTAGGCTCCCAGCTCATGGAGGATATGTGACCCAGCCCCTTTGCCATCAAGTGTGAGCTGGTGCAAAGAAACACATCTTGATGGGGGCAGGGGTGGGTAGGCAGATGTTCTCTGTGCTGTTTAGAATGCAAGGAATCCTGACTCCAGACACAGCTTCAAAGCCAGCTTGGAGCAAGCATTTCAAGGGAAAGTAAAACCTGCACAAAAATGTTGCAAGGAGGCAATCAAGAGGATAGTTGCCCAGAGAGGGTAAAAAGGACAGGCACAGGCAGAGAGGATAAACTGAGAGCAAGACAGGCAGGATAGAGGGGTACGTTACAGGGAATTTAAAACATAAAGTTTCTGCTCAGGATCAAAATTAGGATCGAGCAACAGAGTGCAAGAGTGAGGCATCATCTTGGTCCAACCACGCAAACTTCTGTTTGGGGCAATAACTAGTTGATTCACCAGTAAATGTTTTTTTTTTCAGAGAACTAGAGGAACTTCTTTTAAAAAGACCAGGGTAGCTTCACGCTAACCTTGAGATTATCCAGACATGCATTTAATGTGACTAAAAAATGAAAATTGAAGGTTACGTAAAAACAATTATTGTTTTCCTTATTTTTGGGGAGGGTCTGTTAGGCACATTAAGAAATCCTACAAGTAAACTACACCTTAAAGGGAATTTTTATAATGCCAGTTCTTTTGCAATGTTTCTTGTTAACATCCATGAACATGCTCTGCTACCTGAAATATTCCACTTTTCATGAAGATACTTCTCTGGATTTCCACCCAGTTCCTGTCCTTTCCTCTCCACCACATTCTCCATTGTTTGCCTCTCCTTCCTCACAACTCATGCCCTAATTTCCTACATTTTCCTGAGATTTTTGTTTCCAGTGCCCTGCTCACTACTCAACTGAACTTCTCTCCACTGGCACCAATTTCAGCCACTTCTCTTATCCAGCATCACTCCACTTACACTGTTCCAAATTTTAATTCTGCTGAACCCTTCATGAATCTAGAACCACTCTTCTGTTGACTTCTTGGTCCTGTAGTGGCCAGGTTCTCCCAGCCTTTTTCCGCCTCATGATGGATTAAACCCCCTCTTAACTTCCAGGAAGGTCCCCCACACCTGACGCCATTCTCTTCTCCCTCATTGTGATCTGAAATATTCTCACCTGTAGCTTAGGGGAAATATTCAACATTCATTGAATTCTAAAATCTGTGTGAATCCATAAAGGATGTAAGACTAAAAAATATGTCAACCCAACATTTTGCTTGCAGGGCTTCAAGAAGATAAAGTAAATAAATAAATAATGGCATATAAAAGATCCAAAAAAGGAAAATCAGGAAGTTGAGAAATAAAAGAACCCATAAATTTCAGATACCTATTGTCACAGAACATTGTTAAGGTTAAGAATAGCTTTTAAGTATAAGAAGTCCATTACTTCTACATTTTATTAAATGAACACTTTATAAACTAAGATTTAGCAGCTTAAAGGATAATTTAAAAAATCAAATCAACTAATCAAAATTTCAAACAGAACTTTAGCGTGGTACTTGCAAAAAGATAGTGTTGCTATATGCTTATAGGAAACTACACATAGAGTTAAAGAGAAAAAGAATTCATCAATCAGAATCCTATGTCTTTAATAATAATAATAGCAATATTAACATGTTTCTATAATGTTTGATAATTTTCAAAGCATGTTTAAATGTGACACTCATGTTTGAAACTTACCATAATTGTGAGATATTGGTAGAGTAGTAGCTACTACCTATTTAATCATTGAGGAAAATCAACAAGTAATGATTTGTTTAAAATTAAATGTTCTGCTTTCATTAAAGTCATTATGTCTAGGAATGAAGTGCATAAAACTTCACATATTTTATGTTTCATTTAAATAGACTTAATGACAGTCAATACCTTCTTGGTCAAACACTCATAAACAAAAAACAAGAGTTTTTTTTAACACTGGGTAAATAAAAAATGATTTTAAATTCCTAGATTTTTCTCACTATTGTTTTCTACTTCAAACTTTAGTGAAATAGAAAAATTACTGGTCTTAGCTTTCAGAATGTGCATCTGTATGTATACACATATATGTATATACACAGGCATACATGTACAAGTACATTTATATGTCCGAAACGGCTGAGTACTCCTTAACTATTGAGGTGAGAAGAAATGTTGGTGCTCAGGTGGACCTAAATGTAAATATGTAAGAATGCTCATTTTTAAAATTCATTTGCTTCCCATTCAAGTAGCTTATAAAGTAGAATAAATCACTAAGCATTTACGGATATAATCCACATGCATATAATCATTTGTAAATGTGGATAATGTCAATAATACCTGCTCTAGCTACTTCTTTTGATACATAGGGTGTTTATGAAAGAGCAGTAGCAATAATGACAAACTATGCCTAAAAGTGTCTATAAGTTCTATTACATTCTTTAGTTTCTGACATTATGTTACTCTTGATAGAAGGTAAAATAAAAGTAATATAAAATTATCTGGACTATACACATTTATAAATGGAGTAGATTAAATAAAATAGTGATTGAACTTTACAGTTTAACTAATTTCCTTCATTACTATCATGGAAAATACATGTTTAATTTATTCTTTAATCTACTTTCTTATAAAATGCAAGCTTTGATAGGGTACAATTTTAATTTGAAGCATTATTATTTTTAAAAAGCCTCATTTAAATATTTTTTCAGTTCAGCTAGTATCTAACAAGTCTGTCATAATTATCTTACAAACCAAATCAAGAAATGTGGGTGGGAAGGTGGTAGGGTTCAAATACATTTGTACATGATTTGATTGCCAGACTGCAAGGACATCAATGGTGGGAAAGATGGTAGCTTAGGCTGGTGTTACACAGGGTTGTCAGGCCATGTTCTGTTCAGGATTGATTAACGATTTGAATGAAGACAGAAGGTAGGCTTATCAGATTTTAAAGCAGCATAAAGCTGAGAGATATTTCACTGGAAAACAGGATTCAAATCATTTTTTCAAAGCAAAAAGCCCCCAAAGAACAGAATGCTACTAGGGATTAAAATCAAGAAAGATGAAATTTAACAAGGATCAGTTCCTATTCTGTGATTCAAAAAGGCAACTGTACAACAATAGGCTGGGTAAATACCTGACTTAACAGCTTTCATTACAATGAAAAGGTAGAAGCATTTAATTGACCACATGTCAGTACAAGTCAAAAGTACAATACTAGACAAAGAAGCATTGGCTCAACCTTAGGCCATAACAGAAGCACATTGTCTGCGGTATGGGGTGTACTTGCCTCATTTTACTGTGCCCTAAGTAAAACCACATGTATCCAGTCCTGTTCTTGACACCTCTGGAAAGCCAAAGAGTGTTTTCTGGCAAAGATTATTGGCATGTTGGAGAGTCCAGAATCCATATGATAAGAGAACAAGTTAAGAGAATTGGGATTTTATTAACTTGATAAAAGGTAAATCTTGGTACAATACACCACTGACCCTCAAATATGTGAAGGACTATAATGTAGTTGGGGAAAGAGACTTATTTTACAGAAGGCAGAACTGGGAATAATAAATGAGAATGTCTAAGAAACATATTTGGGGTTAATAATAAAAGAGAATGTGGGACTAGAGTCAGAAGCTCAAGTTTAGGCAAATCATCTAAACTCTCTAAGTCATGGAATGTTCATCAACAAGGGAACAGAAGTTGACAGAACCTGTGCTATTTAGTACAAAGACTGCCATAAATAAGCATATGAGAAAGGACACACAAGATTTTTTGAGACTTTAAAATGATTTGAAAATGATAATAACAACAGTAAACTACAAGAATCGGGCCCACTGTTCATATGAAGCTGACCAGTTGTCATAACACTGCAGGGCTTCCTTTTACTGGGGAATAATGAA
The DNA here is from genome assembly GCF_049350105.2 of Macaca mulatta. Classification (NCBI taxonomy): domain Eukaryota; kingdom Metazoa; phylum Chordata; class Mammalia; order Primates; family Cercopithecidae; genus Macaca; species Macaca mulatta. Next base: position 115,490,344 of record NC_133409.1, read on the forward strand.
ATTGAACTGGACTAGAAACAGGAGGTTATTGCTCTACTACCAATTCCAACAACAATTTATTTGCTACTATTTTGTCTCAGTTAAAGGCAATAAATGGCAATGAAAGGAGAGTTATGAAAAGCCAGTAAAGTCAATAATTTAATTTGGATAAAGAATGTAGTTAACATTCACAACCTTTATGGAATTAATAAAGAGCCTGGACCTCCACAAAGATACTCATCAACTTAATTCAAAAACTAAAAATATGACCTAAGTGCTGTAGATCAAATTAGGGCTAATTCATTTTATTCAAACAATACCTCTACACTTGTGCTGCCAATCTTGAGAAACATAGAATTTTCTGAATTGCAAAACCTCTGTCAAAATCTCAAATCTCAAATTTCAGCCTTTGGATAGTTGATACTCTCCATATGTCCATCTGCTTGCTATGTTTCCGTTTCATTTTCATTAGTGTTCTGAAATAAGTAGCCCCTGAGTTAGTAATGCCTACCAGTTGTTCCAAGTTTACTTACCCTCTGACCCTCTTTTCCAGGTGGACCTTGGGGGCCTTGTATCCCCAGGGAACCCTATCAGGAAAAAGAGACACATGTTAATAGACTGTTTCAAGTACACCTGCCCCACAAAGAATGTTGTGAAAATTAATAATTATTGTGTTTATTAAAACAAACTTTTAAAGTAATTTGAGCTCTTTCAAGGTTGAACTATATAATGTATTAATGACGAATTGCCCTTCTTTGACTGGTTTATCTTTGTAGCTAACTCCAGAAAGGAAAAAAGGCAGTCCCGCACCAGGTGTGAGACCAAATGTTCACTGCCAGTGAAGAATCCCATATGATTGGAACCATGTTACAACAAACCACCGTAAATAAGTGGTAACAATATTTCCAAGCAGAAAAAAATACCTCTTTATACATTTAAACTCTATAAATAAAACTACATTTTTGGTTGAGAGTAGCTTTGTAAGTATATTCTAAGGAAATGCATGATTATGGTGTTGGCTTCAAACATGTGTCTACTCATAACATTGAACTTTTAATATTAAAAATATTATTTACTGCTTTCTCATAATAATATAAAGTGGTAGGGAAAATAAACATTCTTTTTTTTCAGATCATAACAAAGTCTTAGGAAATCCCAGGTATTAATCTGGAAGTCAAGTCTTCTGATTCTTATTTTAGACAGAAATTCTTACTCCACATGAAATTAAAAATGATGATATTGCCATTTAAAAAGAATTTCAGCAGTTATGACTACTTCTTTCCTGTTGCTTCTTTCTTCCCTAATCAACCATTAAATGTGATAGATTTTAGTCTTATTTTCTTCTCAGTCCACATTCTCTCACATTGATCTCATACATCTGTGGGTGTTGGATTTTCTAGACCAGCAATGCCCAGATCTACAACTCCAGTTTATCTCTGAGCTGCATTCAGACCACTACCTGCCTGATGGAACTGCTGCTACCTCACAGGCATCCACAGTTTACCTCATCAAATGCTGAACTCAGGATCCTCCCTCCAAAACTGGATCCTCTTCCACCATGCCCCAAATCAATAAAATCCATACCACACTCTCTTCATGCTCATGCCAGAAATCTAGAACTCATTCTCCACACTCAACTCTCTCAAACTTCTCTCTCACATACAGTTACCAAATCTTGTTGACTTTATCTCCAAGACAGGTTTGGATTCATCCATTTGTCTCCACTCCTACTGCTCCCGTGTTCTTGCTTATCTGTAAGAGTTTCCTAGTTGATTCCACACACTGCTCCCTCCATTCACATCACAGCCAAACTGATCCTAAGAAAATCAGGCTTGATCTTCCCTGATTTGCCACTTGGAGACAATGCCTTATTTCAGTCTCACAGTGCCTTGCACTTGCACTTTTTCTTTAAAATACTTACCACTAATTCATTTAAGTGATTATTCATGTAATGATTTGTTTCTTTCACCAGGCTCTAATCTATAATAGAATCTATATCTTATTCATCATGGTATGTGCCTGTTAATGGCCAAATGACAATTCACATTGGGGAACTCATCCACTCTAATGAAAGTTTTTGGGTAAAGGCAGTAATTTTCAAAAAGTTTTCCAAATATTTATGATTAACCCATCATCTATTAAATGCCTTAAATGGTTTGAAATAAATGAAAAATCGGATAATACAAATGCAAATAAATGTAAATTTATTCCCCCTTATTCCAGAAGAAATTCTTGTGTTATCTAATTTTAAAATAATTAAGATTCATTTTTATAATATGACCTTTTTCTAAAAAGTGATGGCTATGTTGAAACTAAAATGCCAGATGTACTCATCATGATCCATAGTTACTTATTATGTATATATTCATTTTTAATTTTTTTCATACAAACTAAATTTTCATGAATGTCATACATGCTTAATTTCACCATCTAATTTTATTTTGGATAAAAAAGTGATATATGTATTTTAATTTTTCAATCAGATGGCTTTCATTTGATTAATATTCTCAGAGTTCAGTATAAATTATTGTAACTGTATTTTTTAAAGTGTTAGTACAAAAAATTCTGCATATGTCGTCAGTTCTCACAGTTCCTCCAAATCTTTCTTACTCCTTCTCCACAATAGTTGAATGAAATGTATGTATTTATCACTCTCATTTCTTTTATCTACTTTGGGAGCAATTTAATGTTACAGGGGCATATGGAGCCTATGTTTTATTGATTTAGGAAAGAAAAAAAAAAACAAGGGAAAAGAAGTAATCAGTTCCCTTTGTAGTTAAAAACCAAAAAAAACAACAAAACCTGCCAAATGATATATAATCAAGTAATGTTGGATAATTAGGCCAAGTTTAAAATGGCAAATTCCTAGTGTTTATAAAATCACTAGGAAAATCAAATTTTGAAATTCAAATATACCAAGTATTACTTATAACATAATTACAGAGCGTTGTGTCTTTTTTTATAAGACTGACATGATCTTGGCTCTAGATTACACCCTTCTCTCCCACCCTTAGGACAACTATTATCATTTCATGAATAGTCAAACTAATATATAACATTTTTTATATTCATCCAAATGTTGACAGCTCATTCAGTGTTTATTTAAACATGAATTACTAAAACATACACACATCAGGGAGTACACTTAATTCTGAGACACATATAATCAAAAATCTACTCCCTTTACTATTTAAAGAAGTTATGTAGCAAAGTCTACCTAATGCAAAACTGTAACATTTGATTTGGAATGTATTTAACAAACTCAAAAAATATTTATGATAATCTTTTGTATGTGAGACTCAAGTAGTCAGATATGGCACCAACTCACATACATAAACCACTTAAGGGCCTACTAGATGTTATCATGACTCTGATCTCCTCCTCCTCACTTTTGTTAAGTCTAGGATCCAGCTAGGGGTTTGATAAAAATTGAGGAAATTCTTTTTTAATCCTTGATGAATCATTAACTATTTGAATGATCCAAGACCAATTTGTAATTCTAGCCATGTTCTCCTAATCTTCAGAATAGTTTTGAGCACAGTATTCAACATTAGTTGAAATTGACAAAGCAAAAATAATTTTAATATTGTCATTAGTAAAACACAGATCAATCAACGGTAGAAAAATAATTTCTATTCGCAAACTAACAAATTAAAATTCTGGCAGGATTATTTATAATGATCCAGGACACTGTTCCTCCCATTTAGTAAAGTCAAACAGTGGATTTATCTATCACTTAGTATGAAAATTACAGACATACTTAACCTCCAGTTTACCTAAATTGAACTTGGATAGAGCTCAGCATTTGTCTCAGAATCCCTCCCACAATTCTTCCTTATTCTGGCTTTGTAAAGGTCATTATGTGTGTGCTTCATTTATCCTTTTAGTTGACCATGAGCTCTAGAGCATTGGTCCCCAATCTTTTCAGCACCAAGGACAAGTTTTGTGGAAGACAATTTTTCCATGAACCCTGATGGTGGCATAGTTTCAGGATGAGTCAAGCACATTACATTTTTTTGTGTGTACTTTATTTCTATTATTACTATTACACTGTAATATATAATGAAATAATTATACACTCACCATAATGTAGAATCCGTGAGAGCCCTGAGATTGTTTTCCTGCAACTAGACGGTCCCTTCTATGGGTGATGGGAGACAGTGACAGATCATCAGGCATTAGATTCTCATAAGGAGCACGCAACCTAGATCCCTCACGTGCACAGTTCACAATAGGGTTCATGCTCCTGTGAGAATCTAATGCAGCCACTGATCTGACAGGAGGTGGAGCTCAGGCAGTAACGTGAGCAATGGGGAGTGGCTGTAGATACAGATGAAGCTTGCTAGCCTGTCCACCACTCACCTCCTGCTATGTAGTCCAGTTCCTAACAGGCCACGAACTGGTACTAGTCCTTGTCCTGGGGGTTGGAGACCCCTGCTCTAGAGGGTAGAGGCTCATTTCTTTCTATCTTCTGCAACACTTCCAGAAGGAACTCAATAAACATTTGGCATATTGTAAAGAAGAAAACACCAAGTTAGAACAATACTGAGTGTTGGTGTTGGAGAACTGACTTCTGCTCTTTATATAATCATTTTTATTTTCAAAACTTGAACTTAAATACCACATTGGAGAACTTTCAATCTTGTCTGTATTCCTCAGTCTGAAGTGATCATTCTATTCTCTGATGTCTATGAGTAACACTGCCTTATAGTTCATTTACAAACTAATCATTTACCACTGTAACAGCATCTCTGTTGTGGAACTTATTCCAATTTTTGATCAAAACCTGATGTTTACAGATTTATATAATTTGTCCAGTTAAAGAATCATATTCTTAATTATTATCTTTGTACACACAGCACATTTGCATAACCTGTGGATTTTTTTCTTCTTCGATTTAATTCACTGAAGAAAAATGCCTATCAATGTTTTCCACTTTTTAATCTACTTAGTTGGCTACAAAAATAACTGTAAATTGAGTTATTTCTAAAACTTTGCACACATACAGATTTATCACTTTTCTGAAAGAGACATTTGAGATTGGCTTTAGCATTTTCACGATGTAAACATCTGCATAGGTCTACATAGGTATTCATTTTCCTTTTAACACAATTCTGGGCATTAAAAATATTGACAAAGAATGGAATTCATAAGGCTGTTACCTCTTTTGGCTAAGATAAAAATAAGCAAAAAATAGTCCAAGCCAGCTAACCATTTTAAGTTCCAGTGGATAGCTATTCCAATGTGTTACATCTCACACAGCTCTCCGGACAATCTGCTGATTATTTAAGACAAGCTAGAGTTTATCATCATGGAAGCCCATGTAAATATTTAACTGAGAAATTACTTAGAATTAACTGGTTCCGAACGGAAGTTTGAAGTGTTTAACAAATATAGCAGATGTTTCGTAGAGTTAATAGGGTAGATTAATTACGTATGAACACATTTTCATTTGTGAAAAGAGGCAAGATACATTTATAGCTTCTCAATCAAGAAAAGGAGCTGAAGTGAAAAAGGAAAGTTTCATTTTAAAGTATTACGTGCACTCCCTTGCCAGGAATGTTGCAGTGCATATGATACCTAATACCCACTTCAACAAAAATGTTATGCAAGTGTATTTTAAGTGTTATGATTATTACTTTAGAATATGCTTCATAAACTTGAAACATAAGATTAAGCAGAATCTGCATAAATTCTAAACGACTACTAGAGGATTTTCTGTGTTTCAAATAGAATGTATGAAATTAAAATGGAAAACAGAATATATCTGTTTTTACAGAAAATTTTGTGCCTTTAACATGGGAATAACAGGAATAAAGTTTTAAGTTGGAGACATTGGAATGAAATTTTGTTTTACATGCGTACTTTTTTCTCTTGAAAATGAATTGTTCTAGGACACGAAATGAGTTTTATAAAAGAAAAAATGCAAATAAGTAAAAATATAATATATAGTCCAGTCTCAAGAAGTAATTTTTCTTTTTTTTTAATTTTAACTTTCCTCATGTCTCTATTAGTGCCATAATTTTTTTAACCTCTAGAGCAGCCAGAAAGGAAGTGACTTTTATATTAGTTCTGAGAAGTGGAATTTAAGAATGTTTGTGTTAATAAATTAAAGGGTGACCAGCTTTATGTTATTTCATCCAATTATGATAAGAAAAAAATTTTCCTGAGGGTGCATAAGTGTTTAGAAAAGGAATTCTATGTTTATATAAAAGCCTATCTTTTTATCAAAATCAGTAGTCAGTGTGTGCTAGGAAATAGATATCTGTGAAACAAGGAACACTAGTGTCTCTTCCACACACTAATAAAGGCCTTGACAAACCTCCCCAGAAGCACTGATAAGAGAGAATAGGAAGAGCTGTGCTAGAAAGAAAATCTCGTGAAATATTAGGGTGGACAAGAATGATTCAATCATTACCAATTGTAGTAAACCAGTTCTCTAATTGGGTGGACAATTTTATCCTGCCTTCAAAAATACAAAAATTAAGGGTTACACATAGTGCTTTTAAAACTTAACAATTTCATATGGAGCCCTGGAATCATTCAGACATGGGACACAATGAAATATGATCATTCCATGTGGTTGCAGGAATATATTTTAATTATAATCTCTTCCCATGTTTTTTGAACTCAGAAAACTTATCTTTTTATTATATAGATCCTGAAATAACTCGTTCTCTGTCACTATTGATTAAGCCAATAAAGCTAAAAACATTTTGAATTGAATAATAGAACATAGAGTCTGTGAATCTGGAATGATGTTGTGATATCTGTACTTCTCATAAACGTTCCTCTAAAAATAATTTTTGCTCCTATTATGAGACTTTCCATTTTTTAAGTTGTGTATGTCCTCACTTGCCATGCTGCATATTATCCAGCAGTGTGCCTTGCAGTTAGTAGGTGTCGAATGGATGACTGACTGCTAAGATTCTGATTCTTTGCACTTCTCTTGGTACTTCTGCAGCAGTTAGAATATTAACTGCTATAGCTATGGAAAATCTAATTTAGATAATTATCTTCTTCATCTACAAATCCCACTTGATACCAAATAATCCAAGTTATTTTTACTTCTTATGTGGCAGTATTGCAAAATAGATGCTATGCTTACATTTGGAGGAGTTTGCCCTTCATTAAAAGAAGACATATAACCTGCGTTCCTTAATGTATCTCACATTGATTAGGATTAAATTCTTACTTTCTGAAAAAACAACATGAACAGAAGAGATTAATGTATCTATACAAACCATTAATTAATAAAAAATAGAACCAATCAAGTTATTTAAAATACTTAAATTGTTTTTAATAACGTAGTTTTAGGTTTGGTAATTATTCTGGGTTTACTTGCACTTATTTATCATAAGCACATTCATATTTTGGTAATTTCGTATTTTAAATTATTCTTAACTATGAAAAACGTTGTACAGATTTGTTATATTTTGGCATTAACCTAATAGATAAAATGGTTTGATTTCAGTTAACTCTAGGCTCTGTTGACAAGTAAAAAATTGGTAGGTCATGGTCTGTCAAATCCATTTGTATCATCTGTCTTAATGATTTATGCGAGTGGGCATATGATTGACTCCATTTTAATGATTTGTCTGATGATGGTAATAGTCTGAATTTTTGAATTGGCTTTGCGAAAGGTCAGTGACCACGTGGAAACATGGTTCTACTGCAGACAGAAGGAATAACCTATACATATGTGGTTTTAAAATGTCTTCCAATGTTTTTGGAAGAATGGGCAACATGATATACATGTAATTTCAGATTTAATGTCATGTAACTTTTGCATTTGGGTTATGAAACATAAATGACTAGACCATGGGAAACCTAATCTAGTAATTTTAGGCTTAAAAAATAAATCAGTACAGAGATACTCACATACTACATGAAAGACATAGGTATTTAATGCTGATAACTGTGAAAATGGTTTATACACTATCACTCAAGTTGCAATTGAGTGAGGTGTTGAAAATCAAACATTTAGGAGGAGAAAAATGCTCCATCCTGTAATAAATTTTTCTAAGTTTTAAAAATATGGATGGAAGTATTGTCTCTTTTTAACTTCTTTCTACTGGTCTTCCTCCTTTCTGCCAGAAGCATCCATTTTCTTGGGAGGATTAAGATTGCAATAGTATAAGGATTGTTGAGTTCACACAAGACAATGGTATGAAAAGTAGGCTCTATTGGGAGAAGAGTGTCTAAATATCAAGTGCTTCATCACTACACATCAGGAGATGCTCTCATAGATCCTAGGGCTCAATCATGAATCACAAGGCACAGGGGAAAGAGAAGAGGTAAGTGTAGTTCTACTTAACCAAAAAGGAAACGTAGAAAATGTCCCTCCCTTCTGCTTTATTGAATGAAGTTTCAGGAGAAGAATGGTAAATAAGGCAGACACCACTATTCTTGTTTTCTCCCTTCTTGGAAACCCAAGAGGAAAAAGAATCCATAGGCCTTAGACTTCTCAGCAGCAACATGTGGTAGAAGACACTCGAGAAAAATCTTTATAATTCTTAGGGAACTAATTTTCCAGCAAGAATTCTATGCTCAGATAAACTATCAATCAAGTGTGAAAGTGAAAAAACAAAACAAAACAAAACATTTTTAGATGTGTAAAATCCCAGAAGATGTACCTTTCTTTCAAATTGTTTCCATAATTTGTTTAAAGATATGTTCACATAAATGAAGGAGTAAAACCAAGAAAGGAGATGACAAGGAAAAGAAGCGGCAGTGGAATCAACTCAGAAAAAAAAAAAAAAATAAAGGTAGTCACAGAATGGGAATTCTGCAGATGGCTTAGAAAGCTGCCTACAACAGATGGAATAGAAGGTCTGAAAGGTACTCTCAGAAAACAGAAACTCAATGAGAAAATTTGAAAAATAGGGAAGGCAATAACAGGGAAAATAGAAAGAATTAGAAATGCCAGAAAAAAAAAGAAAAAAAAAACCCAAAAGAAATGACAAACTATTCAAGAAAGAAAAGGTACACCAGTTGACTCTGCATATGACAATATTTACAGTCATTAAAATGTGAACTTTTCTTTTTTTTTTGATACGGAGTTTTGCTCTGTCTCCCAGGCTGGTGTGTAGCTGTGTGATCTTGGCTCAATGCAACCTCCGCCTCCCAAGTTCAGGTGATTCTCCTGCCTCAGCCTCTTGCATAGCTGGGATTATAGGCACCCATGACCACGACTGGCTGATTTTTGTATTTTTAGTAGAGATGAGGTTTCACCATATTGGCCAAGTTGGTCTTGAGCTCCTGACCTCAGGTGATCCGCCAGCCTCAGTCTCCCAAAGTGCTGGGATTACAGGCATGAGCCACCAGGCCAGGCCAAAAAATGTGGACATTTTATATTTGTTTAAATAAAAATAGTTTTACAATTTTATTAACCATTCACCTATAGCTGGACATCTAGGTTGTCTCTATTCTTTTTACTATTACAAGCAATATGGAAATGAACAACCTGGTACATGAGTAATTTTATAAATGAATGAGACTAGAGTGAAACTTTGATAGACAGTATCAAATTGCCCTCCATAAAGATTATATCCATACCTATGTGCCTTAAATATATAGGTGTGTTTCTCAACATTTGCTAACACAGTGTACTATCAAACTTTTTGACCACTTCCAATCTTATAAGCGAAAACTAGTATCACAGAGGTGTTTTAGTTTACATTTTTAAAACTATGAGTGAATTTAGGTCTATTTTATATGTTTAGGTCTATTTCATATGTTTAAAAGCCATATTATTTTTTCTTCTTGGGATTTAAAAAAATTGATTTGGAGGAGTTTCTCTCTATATTTGGATATGTAGTCCTTTGTTATGATGCGAGTTGTAAATATTTTTTTCCCAGCTGGCCATTTGATTTAGTTTAGTGGGGTATTTTTACCCCATATAGGAGTTGTTTGTTCATGCAGTAAAATATACTATTGTTTTTCTATTTATACCTCTGGTTTAAAAGATATTTTAAAAGTTATGCTTAATTATTTTCAAAATTCTTATATTTTCTTTAGGACTTTTGTGGTTTAGTTTTCACTTTTAAAATCTTGATCCATATGATATTTTTTTTTGTCACAGTAGTCATGTACAAACCCAAATTTGTGTTTTCCCAAATGCTATGTAGTTGTCCCCAAATGCATTTATTGAAATGTTATTTTTTATTATAAGCCTTTAACAGTACTGTTTGATTATTTAATCCTGTAAATTTACTTGAAAAGTACTATGATTTTATTTAAAACATTAAACAAGGTAAGGCAAATAAGCTAATACTCAAAGTTTACTTATTACATGTAGATTCAAATTTAGCACTTGAAATAGTAAGGAATTGCCTAATTTTCATAACTGGCAACTTATTCTAAAGTACAAAGAAGAGAAGTTGTCGTTACTGTTAACAGAAGCTTTTCTCAAATTGCAGTGGTTTGTCAATAATTTGGATGACAAAAAATTGTTATTCATATCATGTGAAATATATATTTTTGTTTTTTTTGAGAGGAGTTTTGCTCTTGTCACCCAGTCTGTAGTACAATGGTGCAATCCCATCTCACTGCAACCTCCGCCTCCTGGGTTCAAGTGATTCTCCTGCCTCAGCCTCCCGAGTAACTGGGATTACAGGTGCCCACCATTACACCCAGCTAATTTTTGTATTTTTAGTAGAGAGGGGGTTTTGCCAGGTTAGCCAAGCTGGTCTTGAAATCCTGATCTCAGGCAATCCACCTGCCTTGGCCTTCCAAAGCGCTGGGATTACAGGCACGAGCACTGCACCTGGTCGAAATATCTTTTTATCATTATTTTGTCATCGTTAGACTCAATTTGTACTTATTGGTGACAGAACCAAGCAGAATGACTTTACAAATTGAACAAGTCTTGTTAATTCTGCAGAACATTTGAAAAAATGCTTATTTGAAAAAATATTAAGATGGATCCTTAAATATTTACAGTTAATTCTTCATTCATAAAATCTGTGAGATCTCCCTCCCTATGAATTAAGAATTAACGATATGGTTAATTTTGGTAATATGTGCACTAAATAAAGTGAAACGTAGTTGCATGGTTTATTTATTGACGATTTGTGGATGTTAAATGGAAAAATAAATGCTGGCAATTTTTATACTGACAAAAAAGACTGAGTCTTAAAAATGTTAGAAATAGGATATTTAAATACATCTGAGGGTTAACTTCATTTCTATGGGAATTATGTTGCAGGTCAATGAACAAATAATTCCATATACAAATATTTCTTTTAAATACAACCTTTTGGAAACAGGGTTAATTGGTCAAACTACCTAATTTTATGGACTAATAAGTTAAGGTTGTGTCAGTGTAACTTCAATTCAGTACTAACAACATTAATAAGATTAGTTATGACGTGTTACATACATGCTCAGGTTGTTCCAGTGTCACTTTCTAGTCTATTGGGTTGGTAATATGGGTAGTATGTGATTTCCAAATAATCAGATTGTGAATCTATCAGTTAGAAGAAAACCCTAATTTTCAATTTACCAGTCACTAGAAAGTTGGCATGAAAGTAAATTACAACTGGTGTTTTAATATTTCAATGAAATGGAGCAATCAGAATGTTATTTTCAAGCTTCTAAAAACGGTCCTTGAGTAAATCAAGATAATTTGAGATTCAATGTATTCTCAAATATAGAGTGCATATTATAGAACCATAACAAGCAAACAATAGTAAGTAAAAGGATAATGCACATCAAACAAAAAGACTCCCATGTTTGCACAGAAGCAAAATGTGGAAGCCCTAGTGCAACATTTCAATATCATTTCAATACGTTCTTTGATGACCTCCACACATTCACGATAGTAAATTAGGAAGGGGAGAGAGAATTGATATGTATTGCATACCTGCTAGTGTGTCAGGAATTCCACTAGTTACTTTAATATGTGATCTTATTTAATTTTAACAACTCTAAGAAATGGAAGTGTTCCCTTTTATAGATGAGAAGATGAATTCCCTAAAGATAAGATGGTAAATAAATGGTGGAGCTGAGCTCTTAAAGCAAGTATGTCTGAACCCCAAACTCTATCTACTTCTAATATATTTTACTTGCACTTCCAAATAAATCTTTAGAACATAAGATATATTTGAATGTGCTTTATCTTAATCCATCAATGGGGACACAGGTCAATATTATCAGAGTGAAGACACAGTGACCTTTGACAGTTTTGATACCCGAAGGTGTTAAACTTTCCAGAATACATTATATTAGGAAACTAAGAAGTGGCTGTGAAATAGGATAGCATTCTACAAGAAATGGAATGAAAAATCAACAGTATGGACTGAAGAGAAGTAAGATAGCAAAACACCAGAAAAAAGGTACTCTGGGACTAGAGCTGACTGTAAGCTGAATGAGTCAGCGGTATAGTTAGCCAGGGTGTGGTAAACAAAAGAGCAACATTTGCTAAGATTTGTTCATAAACAAATGCAATGCAAAACAGTTGGTTGTTGGCAACAATGCTCTGAGTCTTTTGCATTTCTATTCGTCTTGTGAGTAAGGCACTAACTGCTCTAGGTTCTGAACTATCTTTATACCTGTAGGGTGGAAACTCGCCAAAAGGAAATCTGGAGGATTCAAACTTAATTCTGGCTCTGCCAGTTGGATATTCTTATTGTCTTGACATGGTCCTAAATAAAAAAAGTTAAAGACTACTTGGTTTAGTACACTGTTAGCTCAGTATCCTTATGGTTGCCCGCTTGGGCCAAAGTAGGAGACACACTGAGTCTGTTGTAGTTTTATAAAAAAAATGTCCTTGTCCTTGCTGATGTACCTGGATTAATGCCTCAAGTCAAACAGAAAGGCCAATTCAGAAATGTAGGGAGCAAATCATCTGGCTTTCTAAGACAGACTTGGATGATTTATGGGATCTATTCAGCTGTTTGAGTTTGGGATCCTGGGGGACAGGGTTGAGATCAATAGTGCAGGTTGGCCTCATCTACTTGCCTGGCGTTCTATTAACAGTAGCCTTTAATTAAATGCTGCATGAGACAAATTGAATAGTTTTGGTCACAGTCTCTATTGATAATATTAATCAGAGCTGTTAATGGAGTGATATACTCACAAAAAATTTGCCAGACACCAAGACAGTATAGAAATGAAGAACGGATATTGTTGAGAGACAATGGGTCTTTCCGAGTCTTTTGTGCTTCTGCATGTCTTATGAGGTACTAATCACCCTTTTGTTCTGGTCTATCTTTTAAAGGATTTTTATGCTGCAAAGCAAGGGTAGATTTGCTTACTGTTTAGAATGTTAAAGATAATATCTCCCTTTTGGCAAAGGGCAAGTTTGCCTGCAGTCCATTTTTTAAAAATTTGGCTTCCCTACTCCGCTGTGATGCAAACCCACTGAATATGTAGCATCTACCTGGGTTGTTTCTGGTACTTGGGGACAAGGGCAACCAAAACAAACATAAGGCTCATGCTGTTTGCTGCCATGAGTAATAATGCCTTTTTCTCTGACTCAGAAGTTTCATGTCTTCTGCCAGGATTGATGAAACTGTGGCAGGCTAAGTTGTTATTATTCAAGTTGGGTAAAATCTCATATATTTTACAGTTCTTGACATTGGTAAGTCTAATCCTTTCTCTACATTGGGCATGTGTCTGACTTAACTATTCCTTATATTTATTCTCTATCCTTTTAAAATAATGTGATAAAATAGAGGGGATTTAAGGAAAAGAACAATATTATTAAGGAGATAGATATTAGATGGTATACAACTAAAGGAAATAGAATTCCTTAGGAAAGGTAAAAGAGAAAATAACAGAATTTTAGAGTTGAAAAAGACCTTAACAACATTCTGTCTGACCCTTACATATTACTAAGTGATATGCCCAAGGTAAAATAAGTAAATAAATCAAAATAGTTGCATATTTAAGGATAGAATCTGGTTTCCTGGCCTTACATTCAGTGTTTCTCTATTTTGCAAAAGATGACTTTAGTAATGGATTAAGCTATATAAAGCTTTTGTTCATGTCTGCAGAATAATGAACAGATAATAGGAGTCTTTAATTAAGGAGATAATTCCTGTTTCCCATAAAAAGCATGACTTTCAAATTGATCAAAAATAATCAGGGGTAGTAAGTGACACCAAGACTGTTATTGCTGAAAATTTTTAATATGGGAGAAGGTGACCACCTGTCCTAAATTAATTAGGTTTGGTAGCTAGAAAGAGGGAATCGCCTCCTCACTATGATATCCAAGTACGTTATGTTACAGTTTTCTGTAGGTATTTTCACTGTAGGATTGGATGATATTTTACTTTAATAATATGTTTGTCAGTGAAAAATATTTGTTTCCTCTACCTATGAAGAAGATATATTTATTGAGTACCTATACTACATCAAGTACTTTTAGTCTCTGGGGAGACAGTTGTAAATAAGATAGACATGGTTCCTATCCTCATGAAGGTTATACTGGTTGTAAAGGGAACACTTAGAATTCAGTTTATAGTTAATAGTTTTCTTAAGATGAAGGAATTCTACCCATAAAAACCCCGCAATTTTATAAAAGTGCTCTTTAAACATTTGTCAGCAATTATTTCATAACGTACTTTAGGTTCATTGTTATTGATATTTTTGCCATTCACATTTAGCATATTAACTAACAATAACAACAATAGCTAAGAGTTAAATAGTATTTACTAGAAGCCAGGCATTGTTCTAAAATCTTTACATATATTAACTCACTTAATCATCACTACAACAGTATACAATAGAAAATATTAGTATCCCATTTTATAGATGACACAGAAAGGTCAAGAAACATGGTCAGGTTCAAACTCAGGTAGCCTGGTTCCTTGATCTGTGTAATTCCCGAGCTAAGCTGCATGGGTTTTTGGTTTGTTAAAAGCAGTTAATTGGAATTAATATAATTCTAATCCTTTTTAGAGACCAATCATTGTTTAGTTCCATTTAATATACCAATATAAGGCATTACCAAAAGATTTTTAAATGCTTAGAATATAATTGAATTAAACTAATTTTAATGTAGATTTATGGCTGAAATAAATACATGCTTTGCTGCATATAATTTTTCAAAAGGCTTACCCATTTTATAATTTTCTAATGGCAGTTAAAATACATTTTAATTTATTTTTCCAGATTGCTGAGTATTTCAACACGAAATAAAATAATTCTTTTGTAGAAGTCACAAATTTTCAATGCATAGCACTTTTAGGAAAGAAAGTTTTACTGATTGAGGTTTAAAATGCATAATTTGGACTTTTGATGAAAACAATTTAAAATGCCTTTTGAAACAGAAGCAAACTATAAACAGAAGGGCAGAAGGAGCTATTCTCAAATTATTCATCCAATGAAAGAGATATAAATCACCTCCATGTCGAACGAACCAACTGTAAGTTCTTCCAAAACATAAATCTTCCCTGAGGCTAAAACATAAATATTTCCACGGTTTTAAGCATCAACTCGCCAGTATTTCTTCACAGAGTAGATAAAAGTAGCTTTGTAATATAGAAAAATAACTTATCTTTTAATCAACTAATTCCCTTACATGTCTTTTGCCCACAAATTTAAAAAAAAAAGGACTGATTTTTAAAAATATTTCAACTGCCTTCTTTCCACTGGCAGATTAGTACCTCAGAAATCCCAATACTGAGTTGGATCACTAGTTTCAGAAAACTAACAATGAATTAAATATAAATTATGCAACTTTAGAAAACTAATAGTGTTGATTCAAATTTAGGCAACTCATAAAGTGTCTAAATAACTCATATTTTGATATGTGAGGAATTTAAAATAATCTTAAATTGAATAGCCTGTTAATTACTATGCTATAATACATACATTTATATGTACATATAAATATTTATAATACATATAGGCTATAGAACATATATTTATTCTAGTCAGAATGGAAAGAGGAATTACGCTCTGTGGGCATATAACAAGAACCTTCCTATTTTATTCACCTAAAAAGAGATTGTTATAGTTGCTTAGGAATTGTAATAAGAAAGCATTATTTAGTAGTTGAGCCTGTGATTCAAATGTATTTAAAGTTAATAACTTTAAATTACAACACAAGAATTGTGGTAAAAAATAATTTTCTCTGAAATAATTAGATGTCTGTGTATGATACGAACGTAACTACAGTGGTATAAATACTTGTAAACTTTTTATACACAATTCACAAATGATCATTTTTAAAAAGATCAACTTAAACCAATTGGTTGCTTTTTCTTAAACCACATAGGTTTTCTGAATGCAACGACAGTGACTATTGTTTGTTTCTGTGTCTGCAGTGCTTAACACAGTATCTGGCACACAGTAAGCATTCAATTAAGTGAGTGGGTAAAAGAGGAAGGGAGGAAAGGGACCATGTAACTTACTGAGCAATTATTTTTGTTTCCTGTACACACCAACTTAGAAAAAGAATTATTTCAACGATTCCCCCATGTGAATACTATATGATCTCTTGTGCATCAGGGCCATCTGCTAATTGAATGTCATTTGATTTATAAATGACCAGCTGAGATTTTCTCTCCGTTGCTTATGGTATTTAAGGTAGTTTTTTTAGAGTAAAAGCTATGCACCCTCTCTGTGCCTAATTTCTCACTTAAGCTGGATTTATCTGGGCCCCAAGGAGCTGGTATTTAAGTATCATTTAGTAAGCATGTCTAAGGCACTTCTGCTGTTGACAGACTTAACCTTTGGCTTCTGCATAAACATTTGGTGCCATCTGGATGAGTATTTAATAACTCCCCAAAGAGATAGGGCCAGAGCAACACAGCCATTTTCCTAGGAACTAAAATTAGTGGATATATTACATGAAATAGCACTGTTCTACCTTCCTTCACCTGTCTATCCTCTGACATGACATGCAAAGGCCGGAAGAGAAAAGGAGACGGAGATGTTAGCCAACTGTCTCATTTCACTCATAGTCCCTGTCTTGCTTCTGAAGACTTAGTAATGTATTTCAGTAAAACTTTACTGTAAAAAAGGCATTATATTATTTAATTGAGGAGAATCTGGCAATAGTATGTAATAGGAAGGCTATAGAACATATACAATTTTATGAAGTTATATATAAAGATACACTACACTTATATAAAATTAAGGTTTTAACAACAGATGCCATATAACCAAAGAATTTGTGCTTAGTGTGATTGAGTATTTGAATGTAATGATTTACAACTAATATTTCAACATGAGAGGAAAAGCTAATATAAAATGCCATTATTCAAATAACATGATTAAACCATGAAATATGTACCTTTAATAGAGGATTTTTATGTCAACATCTTCATGATTTCAGAATCATTTATCAGATTTTCATTATGATCTTGGATATATTATATTTGATCAAATAAATTTGTATACTTATGATAAATACATTTTTCTTATTCAGCATTGGTTTTAGCTCACATGTGTCTGCCTTGTAAATCATAAATATCAACAAAAGAGATAATTTAAGTTTACCAGTAACTCACTGGTTAAGTGTCATCTTGACATTAAGTATTATGTTTTCTCACAATCAGAATATAGTATCTTTAAAAAATTCTGATTCTGAATAGAGTTTTGTTAATATATTTAAATAATTTAGAAAGGAATTTTCATTCTTCAAACAGATTATTCAAAAGTGCCTTTTCTAATCCATCATTACTGCAACTGAATACATGACAATGTTATTAGCAATATGGCCATTCCAGATGTGGTAGAACCCAAACACCTTTTGAAAAAATGTGATTTGGTGATATTTTTAAAATGTAGAATTTCAAAAAGTTAGTACATATATATGAAAAGCATATTTATAAGGGAATTTTTCTTTGTTGTTAATAAGCCAGTTGCTTAGAGAATTTCAGCTGAATCACTGCACTATTTGACTGTATTTAGCTTCATTTGTGCTACTGAAAGCATAAGTCTCAAATTTATAGCAAGTTATTTCACATTTTTATTGATAAGAATGCTAAATTTTACCGTATATGAGTTTAACAAGATGCTGAGAAATGAAAAAATGAATAAGGCAAGACATGGTAAAATCTACAACTATAGATTAAAGACTTATTTTAATTTAAATTTGTATCATACTCACTAGACAAATCACAGGAATTAAAACTTAATAGTCATTCACTCTTCACTGCAAGCCTGAAAATACAAGCAGCACCAGTGCACTGAATCAGAACAATCCATTTATTCTAATTGGCCAGCACTCTGCTTTAAAAAAAAAAAAAAAATAGAATATTGGGCAATTTTCTGGAAAAATTACTTTGTTGTGGAGTAACATCAGAAAGAAAGAGAAGAAAATGAGATGAAGTCAGAAATGCAATGGGAGTTGAATCCTGTAAGACTTTGTAGGCCATTGTACGGAATTTGGGTTTTATTTAATTATGTGGGGAAACACTGGAGATTCCGAAAAGAAGAATGACAAGGAACATTCTGGCTTCTTGTGTAAATCATGCAAGAAGAGCAAGGGGAGAAGGAGGGAGACCATTAATTGGCTACTGAAATAATCAAGAGATTTATAATGGTAACTAGGACCAAGTGGTAATAGCAGAGGTGTGAGAATTGGTCAGATTCTAGATATATTTTGAAGGCAAGGTCAATAGAATAAGTAAAGAAATGTGAAGGCTAACTCACTTATGTTTATAGGAACAAGATATCTAAGTAAATTATAAGTTATTCAGCATCATATAAAAAAAGGGGGGGGTTCCAGGATGGCCCAGTAGTTATATTAAATCAACATGCTCACAGATAACAACTATAAATACTGAACTACATATAGAACAACTATGTGAAGACACTGGAAGCTCAACAGAAACAGGCAGATACTGGAGGGGAGTCAACATTTAGAAAAATTAAACAGCATGGAGTCAGTTTTCTGTTTTTAAGATGTTTAGTCTGAGGACAGGCTCAAGTCTGGGTCATGGGTTGGCTAAATAGAAAGCCTATAGACTTGCTGGATTGAAAAATCTGATGACAGAGTTTAGGTCAAATGCAGTTCCTGTAAAGTAAAGTGGGGTTGGTTTGTCAAATCCTGAAATAAGGAAGGAAGTCCCAAATTCTGCATATAAGCTCTCCCCAAATCTCTGGCTGACTCCTAACCAAACATACACAGTGCAAACTGCAAGTAGTTCAGCTTAGCTTAAAATAACAAAACTGGGATTTCAGCTGTTGCCAGCTGTAGGAGAAACAGAGTTTGCTATGTGAGTCTAGCCAATTTAACTGCCTGCCTTAAAAATGTATTAAAGCTCTTCAGAAAAAATGGAATTTAGTATCCAAAATACAATAAAAAATTACTTGCCATACAAGTAAGCACCAAAACATAATCCATTCTAAGGAGAAAAGACAATCAACAAAGAACAACTTGATACTACTAAGATGATAGAATGATTGGAGAAAGATATATATATAAATATATATCTTTATATATATATATAAATATATATCTTTATATATATATATATATAAATATATATATATATATATTTTGTTTGTTTTGTTTTGAGACAGAGTCTTGCTCTTGTTGCTCAGGCTGGAGTGCAGTGGTGCGATTTTGGCTCACCGCAACTTCCACCTCCCAGTTTCAAGTGATTCTCCTGCCTCAACCTCCTAAGTAGCTAGGGTTACAGGCATGCCATGCCTGGCTAATTTTTGTATTTTTAGTTGAGACAGCATTTCTCCATGTTGGTCAGGCTGGTCTCAAACTCCCAACCTCAGGTCATCCACCCACCTCAGCCTCCTAAAGTGCTGGGATTACAGGCATGAGCCACCGTGCCCGGAAAGATTTTAAAGTAGCTATTAAAACTATTCCCAAGGTCAGGAAGGAAAACATGCTCATAATGAATGAAAAGATAGGAAATATCAGCAGAGAAATAGACACTATTTAATATAAAACACACTTCACTAGCTTAAAAATATATGTCTGTACTAAAAAATTCACATGATAGTCTTAACAGCAGAATGGAAATGAACAAAGCAAGAGTAGGCTTGACAAGGGCTTATTGGAAATGATCCATTCCCAAGAAGATGGAATTAGATGGGAAAAAAATGAACAGAGTTTTTGGACAAGTGGGACATCGTTGAAAATCTAACATATCTGCCATTGGCATTTCAGAAATGGAAGAGAGAGAGAATGTATGTTCTGACTGCTCCACTGACTAGCCATTTCTCTATCCTCTCCCTCTACTTGGGCATCTCTATTTCCTAAAGAACAACAATGTTGAAATTAGGTCAATTAATAACTATACAATGGCCTCAAAGTGTTCGAATGAAAGGAACAGTTGCACATCTCTCATTTTCAATTAAAAGCTAAAAACGATTAAACTTAGTGAGGAAAGCATACTGAAAGCTGAGATACACCAAAAGCTAGGTACCTCCAGCCAAACAGCCAAGTTGTGAATGCAAAGAAAAACTTCTTGAAGGAAATTAAATGTGCTACTATAGTGAATACACAAATGATAAGAAAGCAAAACAGCCATATTGCTGATATGAAGAAAGACTTAAAGATCTGGATAAAAGACCCAAACAGCCACAACATTCCCTTAAACCACAACATTCCCTTAAATCAAAGCCTAATCCAGAGCAAGCCCTTGCCTCTTAATTCTGTGAAGGCTGAGAGAGGTGAGGAAGCTGCAGAAGAAAAGTTTGAAGCTAGCAGAAGTTGGTTCATGATGTTTAAGGAAATAAGCCATCTCCAGTATACAAAAGTACAAAGTGAAGCATTAAGTGCTGATGTAAAAGCTGTAGCAAGTTATCCAAGATCTTCAATGAAGGTAGCCACACCACGCAATGGGTTTTCAATGTCGACAAAGCAGTTAAAGATGCCATCTGAGACTTTCATAGGTAGAGAGGAAAAGTCAATGCCTGACTTCAAAGCTTCACAGGAAAGACTAACTCTCTAGTTAGGGGATAATGCAGTTTGTGACTTTAAGTTAAAGCCAACACTCATTCTGAAAAAGAGTTATGCTACATTTACCCTCCCTGTGCTCTATAAATGGAATGACAAAGCCTGGATGACAGCATATCTGCTTATAGCATGGTTTACTGAAGAAGCCCACTGTTGATACCACTGCTTAGAAAAAAATATTTCTTTCAAAGTATTCCTGCTCTTTGACAATGCCTCTGGTAACCCAAGAGCTCTGATGGAGATGTACAAGGAGATGAATGTCGTTTTCATGCCTGCTAACACAACATCCATACTTCAGCCCATGGGTGAAGGAGTAATTTTGACTTTCAAGACTTGTTATTTAAGAAATACATTTTGTAAGGCTATAGCTGCCATAGATAGTGCTTCCTCTGATGAATCTGGGCAAAATAAATTGAAAACCGACATTCTACATGCCATTAAAGGCATTTGTGATTCGTGGAGGATGTCAAAATCTCAACATTAATAGGAATTTGGAAGAGGTCGATTCCAAACTCCCGGACGACTCTGAGGGGTTTAAGATGTAAGTGGAGGAAGTAACTACAGATGTGGTAGAAATAGCAAGAGAACAAGAATTAGAAGTGAAGCCTGAAGATGTGGCTGAATTACTGAAATCACATGGTAAGCTTGAATAAATGAAGAGGTGCTTCTTATGGATGAACAAAGAAAATGCTTTTCTGAGATGAAATCTACTCCTGGTGAAAATGTTGTGAACATTGTTGAAATGACAAGGAAGATTTGAAATATTATATATATTTAGTTGATAAAGGAACAGCAGCATTTGAGAGGACTGACTCCAATTTCAAAAGAAGTTCTATGGGTAAAACGCTACTAAACAGCATCACATGCTACAGAGAAATCTTTCATGAAAGGAAAAGCCAATTAATGTGGCAAACTTCATTTTCATCTTATTTTAGGAAATTACCACAGCCACCCCAACCTTCAGCAACTACCACCCTGATCAGATAGCAGCCATCAGTAGGGAGGCAAGACCCTCCACCAGCAAAAAGATTATAACTCGCTGAAGCCTCAGATGTTCATTAGCATATTTTAGCAATAAAGTATTTTTTAATTAAAATGTATAAAATTGTTTTTGCACAATATAAATTGCAGATTTTATAGGATATGGTATAGTATAAATATAACTTTTATATACATTAGAAAAGCAAAAAAAATGGGTGACTTGCTTTACTGCAATGGTACTGAACTGAACCTGTAATATCTCCAAAGTATGCTTATATTCTGCATTAATCAATCTCTAAGTAGTTTTTAATTTGAATTTGATACTTTGAGATAAACATAGCTATCCTGGTCCCTAATCCCAAGCACATTGTATCATCTTACACTAGGCTGCATCACACATTTACACTTCTGCCCTATCTCTGCTAGGCACTTGAATTTAACTGAATTTTGGCTTCAAGATAGAATTATTTTATTTTATTTTATCTTATTTTATTTGAGACACAGTCTTGCTCTGTCTCCTAGGCTGGAGTGCAGCAGTGCAATCTCAGCTCACTGCAACCTCCTCCCGGGTTTAAGCAATCTCCAACTTCAGCCTCCTGAGTAGCTGGGATTACAGGCATCCATCACCAAATCTGGCTAAATTTTTTTTTTCCTGTATTTTTAGTAGAGACGAGGTTTCACCATGTTGACTAGGCTGGTCTCAAAATCCTGACCTCAAGTGATATGCCTGTCTTGGCCTCCCAAAGTGCTGTGATTAGAGGTATGAGCCACCATGCCTGACCTGATTTAAAATTTTTAATTTTTGTAATAGTTTAGAACACTTCTGTTTTTTTTTGTTTTTTAATTACTTTTTAAACAAGATTTAAACAATGCTTGCAGAAGTTAATAGCTTAGGTTTTAAGAATCAGATAAATGGGCATTTGAATATTAGCTGTGTTATGTAACATCTGTGAACCCTGGACAAGTTAGATATTCTCGTCCTCAGTGCCCTTATGTACAATGTGGTAATAATCATTTTATACCTCACAGGGTTGTTTAAGGTTTGGTTTAAATAATACATAACACTGAATAAATGTCTACCATTCATTATTGATATTATTATTACTTAGAATCTAACAAGATGTATTATTTTTAAAATGGTTATCAGTTTGAAATACAAAAAGGATAAGGGAGGAATAATCAGTTAATTAATTTAAATCAAGTAGAAGAATCCCATATTTATTTCTTTAGAACTTTAAAATTATTAAAAGCTGCTATAATGGCTTATTTTGTTAACAAAATAGTTGTTAGTACCAAACTAATTAGTGAATTTGGTATCTTCCAAAAAGTGGCTGAAAAGAAATCAGATATTTCATTAAATGGATATTTCATTAATTTTTTATTTTCAACTAGTTGTATTTGCTGAAAATATTCCTAGCAAGACATACATGAAGGTGGGTTTATGGTGGCAAGCATGGATTTTTAGTCTTTCTTTTTTTGTGTGTGTAATTCAACCGCATTCCCACCTTCTGGGCTGAAAGTGTTTCCTTTCTTTTTTCCATATCTCTAGATGAAATTTTGTTTAAAAAAAGTATTAAGGGAAGCTTCTTGGCCACTGTTTTACAAAATACTTTCTAGACACTCTAGATTCACAAATTTGTTCTTGAATTTATTTATTGATCTTTTGTTGTTAGAATAATCTGGAAAGTCTATAAAACAAGATTTGTAAGTTTATTAATGTCATAACAAAAAGTATAATTCTATTTTTTTCAAGTCAAGTAGATTGACAGAGTATTTAAAGGTTAAAGGGTGTCAGTGACAATTAATGCCATAACCTCCATGATATTTTTACAGGCCTCAGATTTCTCTTTTCTTCTTATTTTTTTCCCCCAAGGCAGTCACATTGGAGTATTTTCCATGTGACCTGTGAACATGAATCTATAGAAGGATTCAAATGTTATCAAAGGGATTCAACCATGGAGTTTTGAATGGGGTCCCATTTCCTCAAATAATAAAGGGGTACATTGCATCTGGCATTTGCAAACTGCAGCACCATTTTGGTTGGCTTTCTTATTAATCGGTTTCTTACATATTAGAGAGTGAGGAAGCACTGGTCACTGGCAGTAAGAATACTTTCAGGAGGTAGGAAGGGAGAGGTGAAACAAAGAGTAAAAGCTATTGCAGCTGAACCTAACAAATCAAACTGTTTCTAGGACTCCAGTCCGTGTTTCACACCATTTCCTCAGTTTTATCTTTTCATACTCCTTTTTAAACTTGGTCTCCCTCACTTCTTTATGCTCTCTCTTCCACTGAGACCCAATTATATATAGACTCAACCAGTTATAAGAGAAAGCATAAATAAGCAACAAAAGTAACATTTAATGAAATAGATGGTTTTATGTATCAGACTTTTTTGATGAACAGGTTCTATGTGATTAAAAAAAATTTTAAGTACCAAAAGCACAAGAATACACAGGGACACAAAAATAACAGCAATAAACATAATCCCAGCTGGACTCAGTGGTTCCTGCCTGTAATTCCAGCACTTTAGGAGGCCAAGGGAGGTAGATCACTTGAGCTCAGGAGTTTAAGACCAGCCTGGGCAACACAGCAAGACTTTGTCCCTGTTTTTTAAAAAAAAATTAGCTAGGCATGGTGCCTACCATCTGTAGTCCCTGCTACTTGGGAGGCTGAAGTGGGTGGACCACTTAAACCCATGAAGTCAAGGCTACAGTGAGCTGTGATGGGGCTACTGCACTTCCGCCTGGGCAACAGAGTGAAACCCTGTCTCCAAAGAGAAAAAAAAAAATAATTCCCCCAAAACATCATAAAGGATTGCCCCTGCATCAGTAAACTTAGTAGTACAGTGTGCTCAATTACTATTTCTCTTAATTTCTTATTAAACAAAATATGAATAAAAGTAAAGCAAATAAAGAATGTATGGCTCAGAAGGGGGAAAAGTGTTCAGCTCTTCCCGGTTAGTTATTCTGGGCAGTTCAGCTGTGTGTGCTTTGAGAATTTCTGGAATTCTGTGTCCTGAGTTGTCAATACTGGTTGTCCTTCTCAAAAAGGATTACTGTTGGACTTGCTAGTAGCTTGTAAATGTGGAGATGGACGTTCACCTATCCTCTATAATGAAGTAATCAGGAAGCAAATCATAGGTATGACTAGGAAGGCTGGCCTCCCCTGGAAGCTCCTGAAAGTAATCAGGCTGGGTGTTTTTGATACAAATACTAGTGTAATGAGTAATTCCAAAATTTTGCTAAGATCTGTAAGAGAAAGCTGTAAAGAAGAGTATTAGACATGCTTTCAGAGCCTTAGTTCTCAAGCGTGGCTGCACATTAGAACTGCTTGGGAAAAATCTCAAACAACTGTTGCCTGAGTCCCTCCCTAGAGATTCTGGCTTTATTGGTATGTGGTGCAGTCTGGGAATCAGAATTTTTAAAGCACCTTGGGTAATTCCAATGTGCAGTCAAGACAGAGAACCATTCATCTTCTTTTTTTTTTTCTTAGACGGAGTCTCTCTCGCTCTGTCGCCAGACTGGAGTGCAGTGGCGCGATCTCGGCTCACCGCAACCTCCGCCTCCCAGGTTCAAGCAATTCCCCTGACTCAGCCTCCCGAGTAGCTGAGACTACAGGTGCACACCACCATGCCCAGCTAACTTTTGTATTTTTAGTAGAGATGGCATGTTAGCCAGGATGCGATAGAGAACCACTGATCTATGGGAAAAGGCAGCTAGCTGGGAAGAGGGTGCTAAGCCCTTGTGACCAGTGTAGTGCAACAACCAGTAGCATCTGACTCCCTTGGGGCTTGCTAGAACTGTAGAAGCTCAGATCTCACATCAGACTTAGGAATAAAAATATGCATCTGAACAAGACCCTGAGTGTTCCTACGCACACGAAATTTCAAGAAGCATTAAAGGCACCCAAGCCCACAGGAGTACGTGGACATTTAGATGAAGGTTGTAATTAAAGGTATCTTCCTAGCCCTAATTCTCTCCATTTAATGAAGCAGAGTTCAATCTTAACTTCATTTTACTAGTATGCCTCCCTAATGGAAGGAGACAGTTCTTTATTGCTATGTATTAAGTTGGATTTCAAATGAAAGTTGGACTTCTTCAACAATCTAATATAATTTCTTTGAGTAGGAAGAAAGCTTTTTCCATTCTAGTTCCCATAAATAACGGTTCTCAACTCTTGCTGCATATTTAGATCCACTCAGGGAGCTTTTAAAATATACTTGTCCCACATCAGGTTGATTGAATTGGAATTTCTGGGGGTGGAGCCCCAATATTGGTACTTTTTAAAATTCTTCAGTAGATTTTAATGTGGAGCTAGTTTTGAGAACAATTATGGATGAACTCTGTTTATTGACTCCAATATATCACTGCCTCATTTAATCCAAATATAATGCAGTTAGTCATTTGGGCTTCCTCAAAGACTATTATAAATTATTTCAACTAATAATGTACCAACCTGTATTATAAGATCAGTTAAATATTTCATGTATTGTAAGTTGGTATTCATTTTAGTTTATCCCTATTTTGTAGGGAAGAGTTGATAATTTATATTAGTAAAGAAAGTAATGTCAAGCATACAAAATAGTAATACCCCAATAATATGAATATTTTACTTTATGAAATAAAACATTTCATTTCATAGTGTTTTTTCCTTGTCATATTTTTAGACAAGTATGAAATTAGCCTGTAATCTCTAAGTGCTTGACAGCTGAATGGTGCAGAGAGGTATCTTCAAGGTGTTCCTTGGCAGAAAGAAGCTGGCTGCTATTAAACATCCACCAAATATATGTAATTCAATACAATTTTCTGATTGAGAAGCAAAAATTGTATTTCAGGTGAAATAATATATGTAGATTGCATATCGGTCTTTCAACCTGAGTTGAAAATGACAAGGAAATCAGATAACTGAGTAGTTGAGTATATAACTTAGTTGAAGAAAAACAGGCATGTGTCTTACATAAAATGAGCAGGTTTAACTAAATGACTGCATATAACTTAGTTGAAGAGAAACAGGCATGTGTCCTAAGGAAAAGAGCAGGTTTAACTAAATCACTGCCAAATAATTTTTTTTTTTTTTTTTAATTCTACAAAGTGTAAGGCTGGGCACAGTGGCTCAGGCCAGCACTTTGTAATCCCAGCACTTTGGGAGGCCGAGGCGGGTGGATCACCTGAGGTCAGGAGTTCCAGACCAGCCTGACCAATATGGTGAAACCCTGTCTCTACTAAAAATACAAAAATTAGCCGGATGTGGTGGCGGGCACCTGTAGTCCCAGCTACTCAGGAGGCTGAGGCAGAAGAATCGCTTGAACCTGGGAGGCGGAGGTTGCAGTGAGCCGAGATCATGCCACTGTACTCCAGCCTGGGTGACAGAGCGAGACTCCGTCTTAAAAAAATAAAATAAAATTCTACAAAGTATAAAAAAACTGAATAAAATGCACTTACAACCTCCTCTCAAATAGTCTTTCTTTTCATGCTTAAAATAAAAGCTTAAAGCATAAAATTCCACTGCAAATCGAACGAGTTATCCCCAAGTAAGTTACCTATTTAGTTCCTTAGGTTTTCTACATATCAAAAAACATTTATGTGGGAGTTGTAATGATTATTTGTGTAAGACACTATTAATATATTTTTCATAATGGGATTTTTAAGTACAAAGATAAATATAAATATTACTAAAATCACACAGTTTTTGAGATTCCTATGTTCTGCCAATGGGAAGGGCTCTGTTGAGATTACTAGAATACTTTTTAAAATCTGACCTTCTATAATCAGAATAGGTCTTTGAATACTACTGACTTAAATGCTTAATTTATCTCACTAGGTAATATCAACATAAAATTCAAAAGACCTCAGGCTATAGAAGATCTTTAAAAAAAAAAAAACTGTCTTCTTTTCCATTAGGCTTAGAGTCTTTCATAAGTTAAATAAGAATCTTTAATCGCCTATGAAAAAAGTCTGTAATAGTAAATTGTATC
Organism: Macaca mulatta; assembly: GCF_049350105.2. Lineage (NCBI taxonomy): Eukaryota > Metazoa > Chordata > Mammalia > Primates > Cercopithecidae > Macaca > Macaca mulatta. The sequence continues at coordinate 115,518,159 of NC_133409.1, forward strand.
TGAATATGAGAATCATATATTTATTATTAAGTGCTTAATATATGACGTACCATTTGATTGAGAACAATCTCATTATGTGCACACTATAAACTTTTCTCATAAATTTGTCACTAAAATATTGCAATTTTATCATCTGCAAATTTTAGAAGCAAATCATACAGGAAAATAACAATGGTTTTGGATGGTGTTGGGAGAATGTAACTATCAGTTCCATAGGTAGCTGTTTTTACTCACTGGGTGATTAGAGTTTGTTTTGTCCTTTTGCAGCTTTTAAGGCAAGTAGGACTGTATCTGATTCCATTTACGTTAAACCTGATGTTAAGAGTGCATAATCAAATATTTAGGAGACACAATTATGAGCCATATGGAGGATAGAGGAAATTGCTCAGGGTAGGTACTGATTCCAGACTTTTATTGTAACTACCTGTATGACCTTGGGTCAGGTATTTCACTGATGTGGGCAGATGCCCAATCTTTAAAATGTGGAGGTTTGGCTACATGTACTCGAAGTCACCTTCAATTCTTAACTCTGTGATTTAAATTCTGGTTTAGTCGTGATGTAATATGAATAATAAACAGAATAATGGATTTCAATTTTGAATTTTGATTTCAAGAATACTTACGGGTAAGACTGGTGGTCCTGGGGGTCCGGTATCTCCCTAAAATAGATTAAAGAAAAGTTACAATTACCACTAGTCCCTTTTTGCACATTATTTATACATTTCTAGGTGGATAGAAGCAATATATAGAGATAAATCTTGAAGAATAGAAAAATAGAATTTCATCCTGATAAAAGTCTCTGCATAAAGAAAATACATCATATCCCTTTTCGCTTTCACGATATAAAAATCACCTTACATACTCCATGCTTTTTGCAACAGCAGGACTTGTTTTGAAAGCTAAAATAATCTAATTTTCTATTCTTTTGTCTACTAATCCAAAATTAGAAATAATATATTTTCAAGTATGTTTACTTGCCAATGGAGCAGCTGGGAAGTGTCACGGCGATAGATAATTTGTCTGACAAAGTTAGTATGAGGATCAGCAGAAATAATAAGTGGATCTCCCCATTTCATGCCTCCCAGCTGCAAGAAGCAGTCCCATGGCCTCTTCTAAAGCTCTGCTGAATTGGCATTGCATTTGCCATCAACTGTAAGAGGATTTGCCTATATTTATGTATTTTTGAACACTAAAATTGCTTTGCTGATCTATGTGAATACAAATTTCCAGGTGGATATATCAACAAACTATTCAACATCTTTAAAAAATGGCTCATCTAAAAGTTCACTATTTTCCAATTTCTATGTCACCTTCATGCTTTACTTTCCCAGGAACTTTATTTATTTCATAAGAACTCTCAAACATTAAAGACCAAACATCCTTTCTATGGTTCTTATTTAGGTGCACATTATGGAGGCCATGTACTATATAGCATGGGGTACCAGGGTGCTGTAGTCAGTCTCACACTGAGTATCTTTAGGACTTCCTCTTTTCTCAATATAGCCAACTCAAAAGTTAAAACTTAGCATTATGTATTCATTGTTTTTGGAACAATTGAATTAAAATAGCCAACAGTTGCTAAGGAACACTGATGTGGCTTAAATCAGTCACTGGGGACTCATTTGCAGGATCACCTTTAACACAGAGATAAATATTGAAGATAGACAAGGATTTCTAAATGTGCTAAAAATGGAGAACAAAATACATTACAAAACACATATACATACAATTTTCATCAAATTGGGATCACCCAACTACTTTGTTCAAAACAATCCTTGCTTTTTACTATTTCTTAATTTCCTTTTCAAGATCGTTGCCAACATGTCATTATGAAATAACTTATTTTATGAGAAAAAGTGGCAGAAAATGGAATAGTTAGATTAAGACTGAGATACAAAATTAGCTTATTTCCAAAAGCCACTTGCCTCACCATTATGGCAGCAGCTCAGTGTTATTGGCAAAGTTTTCCAATACAGGTCACACTTGTTAATTTGATGACTGAATACCTAATGTTGTTAAGCAAGGGTGAGAAAAGGGAAATCTTATAAATACAAGTTAATGTCAACTAGCAATTGTTCATTTAGTCTTTTCAAACTAATCAAATGAACAAAAAGGCTATTCTTATTCAGATGCTATTAATGTAACAGCCTTTGGTTAATTTTAAAATGCTTTTAGGAGATAAACAGTATCAATGAGAAGTCACTCTATAGGTTGGCAGAGTTTTCTTAAAGAAAGGTTGGGCTTGGCTGGGTAAACACAATACCTTTTCTCCTTTTGGGCCAGGTAGACCACGAGGACCCAAGTCACCTTTCAAACCCTGTAGAAAGAATATAACCAATACACAGTTCACAGAAAGCTTTAATTTCTAACAAGTCATTGGTAACAAAATAAATCATAATTTACTGAACTTCCAAATCCCATTCTTCCTTTTGTAGTATAGAGAGAAACAGAGACAACTGGCACTAAAATGATAAGCAACATCTGTGCCGTGGTGGGCACAGATACATTAAATCAGCGCGAGTCCTCAATACTGCATATTTGTGCAACTTTGCTTCCTGCTAAAATTACATTAATTCACCATCTGGGAGAATATCATTTAGATCTATATGAGCTTTTAAGTATCCACTTTGGATTAAATTTGTGGATGTTGTAAATACCTCTGATTTAGCATTGATTTGGCCTTTGTTAAGCTTGCCAAAAAAATTCAAGAGTAAAATCAAAAACATTTTTATGTCTCTATCAAGAAATCTAATTGTGAGGGGAAAAGGAATGAAAGATGTATTCTTTTGCTGTCATACAACTGGAGCTAAAATGTAATCTCTTGCCTGTTTTAAAGTACGTTCTAGTTCTCTAATTCCCTTCTTTTATACCTGGATTTATAAAGATGTCAAATGAAACTATGTATGACATAGATAGAATATCAGATAAATATTTTCATAAGTCCTCTGGACTGCTGGATGTTTTAATGGGCATTTAGTTGATCTGACTAAGCAATGACAGCTTTTGAGACTACCACAATAGATTGTACCGGAGGAGATCAGCTTTACAGCTGCATGAATTCACAATGCACATAGAAAGTTAGATAGACACATCCTGACTACATGGTAAATAGAAAAAAAATCTTCTTTTTCCCTTAGTTTAACACACGGGATGAAGGAAAAACAATAATAGAAAAAAGAAGTATTCTGAAGCCACACAATGCACAGTAAGTGTAAGTGTCTTACTGTTCCCAGCTGAAGGACCCAGCTATTACTGCCCTGACATTTTGTAGTGAATAAATAATGCCAAATGCCATCACCTGTACTCAACATAGATACCAGTGATGAAGTGAAAGAAACAAAAGAAAATTGGATACTTAAAATAATTCCTGTTGCAGACAGTGTGTGAAAATTGTGGTATTATACTTCAACAAAAACATTTTTAATGGATGAAAACAAAATCTAATTGGCCAAAAATCCTTCCAGTTGCATAAATGCCTTCATGTATAAAACTCATAGTTATGATATTTTTCCATCATTACCTTGGAATATTTATAGAAAAAGGATGAGTGAAAAATTAAATGATATTCGAGATGTGATACAGTATTGTCTTATTATTTACAATATCCATTTCTTCCCAAATCAAGCAACACATACTCTGTTTATACATGTTTCCAGAGTAGAACTTGGAAACAGAACATTGTAAACACTTGAGAGAAGAAATTTGCCATTTCTGTGAATAGATTTATTATTAATGCACTGGTTCTTTCATTTACTTATTCAATAAACATTTATTATATGCCTTGTGTGAAGTTGCTTCTGGCCTTTAAACCTGTACTACTGGTAGCCACAAGCCACATGTAGTTTTCGAACTCTTGAAATGTGACTACTCTGAACTGAGTTGTACTGTGAGTATAAAACACTATTAGATTTACAATATTTGGTAAAAGAAAAAAATGTAAAATATCTCATTAATAATTTTAAATTATTATATGCTTAAATGATAATAGTTGGATATATTGAATTAAATAAAATGTATTATTAAAAGTATTTTCTCCTGTCCCTTTTTACTTTTCTTAATTTGACTACTAGAAAAAAAAATATATTTGCATTCATCTTGAATTTGTAGCTCTCATTATATTTCTATTGATTAGTACTACTTTAGAGATACAGAAAAGAACAAGAAATTAATGAAGATTCTCTCCATCACGAAACTTTAGTCAGGGTTCTCCGAGCCCTCTTCTCAACTAGACCTAGACTGTGGCTCCCATCTTGTCTTTGGTCTGTCCAACTCAATTATAGCAAGAATCTTGCTAAGTATGTTTAGAGAGAATCTCTCACACTTAAAATCTGTTCTCCATTCCTTAATTTTGAGGGGATCGAGTTCTTCATCCCCTACCTTGATGTCTAAGTTTGGCCTGTCTTCAGCAAGAATATTCTTAGATCAGTTTGGTAAGAATCACCCTACCCTTGATGTCTCCTCTTAGTAATTTTCTATCCAGTGACCTCCTTCCCTCTACTCATTGCCCATAAATCCCGACTTGTCCTTGTTGTAGTTAGAGTTGAACCTGATCTGTCTCCCTTATTGCAATTCCCCTGTTGCAATAGTCTGGAATAAAATGTCTTCCTTATCACTTTTTAAAAACAAGTGTCAATAATTTTTTTATTCAACTAGGTAAAGGTCCCTATCCTCAAGGAACTCATGTAATAAGAGGAGAGTGGCTGACAATAAACAGGTCAACAGGCTGAATGTGATAAAAGTGAAAGAGGAGAGAGGCTACCTCAGGTGGGGTGTCAGAAATGGCCCTTGTGTGGTGGTGACATTTGCTGTTTCAGAAGGATCCTAGCAAAGATATGGAATCATTCTGTGTCCATGGACAGATGAATGGATAAAGAAAAGGTGCTATATATACAGAACAGAGTACTATTCAGCAATAAGAAAACAAAGTCCTGTCATTTACAGCAACATGGATGGAACTGAAAGTCATTATGTTAAGTGAAGTAAGCCAGGCACAAAAAGACAAATATTCCATGTTCTTACATGTGGGAGCAAAAAAAAAAATTGAATACATGGACGTAGAAAGTGTAGAAATAGATAACAAAGACTGGAAAGGGTGAGTGAGGGGGAGAGGGAGAATGAAAAGAAGTGGGCAAAAAGATACAAGCATACAGTAAGACAGAAGGAATAAATTCAATGTTTGATAGCACAGTAGGATCAGTATACTTTAAAAAATGTATTTCACTCAGAAAATGGACAACCTAAACACCCTAACTTGTATTATATATGTGTAAAAAAATTCTTACGTACCTCATGAATTTGCACACATTAAAAAAAAGGATCCGGCCATGCAATGATCTGGGAATATGTGTAGGGGCAGAGGGAACAAGAAGCACAGAGGTCACCAAGACAAAAGGAGTGTCATGAGCACATAGGTAAGGAGTAGGGGATTAAGTCAAGGCTTGCCAGGGATCATGGTACATAAATAGTTGCAGGCCATGATGAGGAAAATGGGTTTTGTTCTACATGCAATGGGAAGCCACTTAAGTGTTTTAAGCAGGAAAATGACATGATGTGAATATGTTTACAAAAATTCCCACAAACCACTTTGGCAGCAACGTGAAACACAGATTACAGGCAGCAAGAGTGGGAGCAGAAAAGGGGCTATGACACCTTTTCCAGGAAAGAGAGCAGGATGGCCGGGACAGGGTTGTGCCAGTGGAGATGATGAGAAGTGGTCAGAGTTGGCACATGCTGGAAGCAAGACTGGCAGATATGCCAAAAGCGGAGGAGAAGGAAAGTCTCCAGGCTGGCTTGCATTTGCCTTAAGTAACTGGCTAGGAAGTTATGCCATTCACTGAGCAGAGAAATTTATTAAAAAGAGGTTATCTCTTCTTGCTTGTGTAAAACTATGCAGAGAAAAGACAAACATGAAAAAACAAATTACTGATAAAAACCTTGAGTATCCATTTACTCAACAAATATTATTGAACATCTGCAAACATGTAAGACTAAATTATATATTCCTTATAAATGTGTAAGTGTGAAACATAATTTTTAAGAACGGAAGGAAATATTGGGTACAACATTTAGAAAAATGGTTAACTCTGGAGTGTAGGACAGTATACGATGAACCACACAGGGAGATTCCAAGTGGAGGATGATGTCTTTGTTTTCACACTGAGTTCTGGGTACATTGGTGTTCTCATTGTAACTATGATTTATAACCATCATATATGTTATATATATTATTTTGTAGGTATAGAATAATACATTTAAAAATTTAAAGATTAATTCCAACAAGTTAATCCCAGTTATAATTTCTACGGAAGCAATGTACTGGCGGTTGAATCAGGTAACTCTCCCTGGTTCAATCAACTATGGGCAGGCAGGAGATGAAGGGATGATGTAGCCAATTACAAGTTGATGTGAATATTGAGTATTATCATTGAAGTATATAGCAGGTAGGACAAAAGCATTTCACAGATGCCTAATTCTACTAGAGGTGTCTAAGACTTCACAGATATGGATTTCAGGAGAGTCAGAAGAGGAACTGCCTTTTATGTATAATCATGGGTAAGTTGGGTAAGCTTTCCTATAAAACAGGTGTAATAAGTAATAGTTTTCTTGAAGGGTTGTTCTGAGAACCATATGTTGTAGAGACATTTAGCACATGGTAGGCACTTAATAAATGTTGTTTTTACTTTTCAAATTCAAGTTTAAGGGATAACTGATAGTTCTTTCTTGTTCAGCTTTATACCACTTTGATGGATATGTAACAACTGTGCTTTAACTCACATAGGATAAAATGCAATTGAGAAGTACTGCATTTGTCAAGCTTCTACTTTTATGACCATTAAAGTAGGCCCATGTAACTCACGTCTTCCTGTGACAAAGTACAATGTTGTTAAGGCCATGGCGTTGTAATAGCCTCTGAGAAACACATCAGTAATGCTTTTCTCAAATGCAATTTTTCTCCTTGTGTCACAGTGGTGCTCCTATCAATGGTTATTGAGTGCTAGGGAAAAAGGACACAGCATCCACCATAGGCATAAAAAGCCGAATGGAACAGACTCTGAATTCAATATTGAGTAAGATGGGTATCTGTTATGAAGGTTCTCAATAAAATTCATGTACATAAAGATTCTCAAAAGCATAGCAGTTGATTCTACATGTAATGTGGAGGCAGAAACTGTTATCTAAAGGCAAGACAAGAGCTGAAGAGCAGTATTATAACCAGAATTATAAAAGCAGGTAGACTATAAAATTAATTTTTGTTGGAGTATCTACTACTACTCATGGGGTACCACATCTTTAAAAATCAGAAGATAATATAAAATATTATTTGTTAAAAATTGTTAACCCATCAATTAATTCTTTTCACAAGCTTTCAATGACTTAATGTTATTCCCTAGCAATGTCAACAGCTGTTGCCAGCTGATATCTCTGGTTTTGTGATTTCAATATTTTTGTATTCTCTAGTACAGATTGCATTGGTATAAGGAGATTAACATGATTATTTTAGAAACATCAGATGCTGTAATTCTAATAAGGGATATTTAAAAGACCATAATATAAATTCAGAAAAAGAGACAACTCAACAATTAAGTCTACTTTTCTAAGATTGTATAACCCCACAGAAACAAATAAATAAAAAGATGTGCCTATTAGAGCTAAATGTGTTTTATTTAACCCGGTTTCTAATAATAGTGAATGTTTATATAGTTCTTGCTTTATGTTGGACACTGTTCTAAATGCTTTCTGTATGAGAGTCCCTTTAATCTTCACAAAAAATCCATGAGGTAATTTTGGGGCACAGAGAGCGATAACCCCAAAGTGTGGTGCTTTGGCATGCTGAGTGCTTTTAAATTAAAAGGAAATGAAAGGCCTTAGAAGCTGCCTCAGATCCAAGAATTTTCTAACCTTCTCTTGTTTCTCCTCCAACCCCTCCTCAAGCACAGGGAGGAGCTCTCTCTGGAAGTTTCTTTAGCAGACTGAGAAATCTTCTTCCAAAGAAAGCAATTGTCTTAAAACCCCCTTCCTAGGAATCTAACAGAATAAGCAGGAAAACTAATCTCTGGAGAAGAGAATAAACTAAAAGTTGTCATCATGCTCAGACAGACTCTTAGTCTATTATTCTGAGGGCAGCTCTGAGAGATTACCTGGGAGTCTTTATCTGCAAAACAAAACAACTTTTGTTCACAGTGCAGGTTCAGCCCTCACCTTTCTGTAACTTGTCCACAAGCTATTGTTAGCTCTTGGTCCCATTCAATTCTGAAAATAATTTACTACCTCTCAAAATTGCCTACATTTCCCCATCTTATTCTTTCCTACAAAGTGGGTTCTATTTAAGTTTCAACCATCTGGCCTTTCTTTGAGTCTTGTATTTTTTATGGCTCCAACTGTATGCACATTAATATATTTGTATACCTTTTCTCCTGTTAGTCTGTCCATTGTCAGTTCATTTCAGCAGACTGGATCCCTCAGAGGAGAAGGGAAAATTATCTTTTCCCCTACAGTAAGTACTATTGAAATTATCAATGGTGCAAATAAAGAAACTGAGGCACAGAGAGGATAAGTAATTTACCAAGTAGTACATCAGCTAGTTAGTGGCAGAGCTGGGATTTGAACCCAGATAGTCTGGCTTTAAAGGTCACAATTATAACTTTATGTTATTCCCTCTCAAGTCCATTCTAAGATACTGTTGTTAAATATATCTTGTATTTGGTCACAATCAAAATTATTTAATTATACACTAGATTGTGTGTAAAGACAAGGTCATATATTTTCAAAGTTAAATTCTAGCAATTCAAATTTTTGAACATTTTAATATATGTTTTGTATGTATTATTTAAACTGGAATGGACATACAAGCATGCATTTGTTTAGTAATACCATAGAGATCAAACAAAAGTTTAGGCATGCACACACATACACACACACGCGCGCACATACACACACACACAGTCAAGATACACTTAGAAAAATATCAGCAGATTTTTTATTGTCCCAATGACTAGGAGCTGCTACTGGCATTTAGATTAGGTTGGTGAGCTTCAAGGATGTTAAACATTCTGCTCTTGCAACAGTCTGACTTGAGAAAGAATTGTCTTGCCAAAACTTTCTCAGTGCCACACTGAGAAAGACTGAATTGCTACATACTACCCTTTAAATTAGAGTTTACACTTTCCAAAGTGAGCTGGCCCATTTTGTGAGAAAGCTGGCACAAAATAAGTTATTATAAGATACATTGACATTAAGATATATATAATATGCAACAATAAAGACTATTTTAAAAGGCTGTTAAATTCATTTAGTAGAAATATTAAAGCATTCCAATATACTCTGACTTAGAAAGTAGCTGGAGTCACCTAGCTCATTGAGTTTATTTACTATACATTCTAAGATAATATTTCTGAAGTTATAATTTCCATCATGGCTTGACTTTAATTCAAATCAAAATAGCCATTATAATACCTTTCGTTTTCTAAGAATGTATACCTGGACTTATTGAAAGTCAGAGTGAACTATCATAAATGCTGAATTACTTTAGTTTGCAGAGTCAGTTTTTTAGCACTGAAAAATAAGCAATGATGTGTGGCATGATTTGCTGGGAAAATCAGACTTTTCAGCCAAATATTTAGAGTTAAAGGCCAATTTTAGTATTTTAAAAAAGAAAGTTGCTTAATTTCTGAAGCCTTTAATTTCTTGCTTCTGAAAATAGGAATACTATCACTCCCCACTCTACGAGCCAATTAAGCTGGGTGAGGGTCGAATTTCAAATTCCTTGTGAAAATAGTTTATGAACTATAACACAATATTAACACTCCCCCCATCTCCAACAGTGTCATAACCAAGCAGTTGATTCTTTACTTCTAGTGATAGTAGAGGGGAAAGAGGAGAACTCTTACTGTTTTTTGTTATTTCTCCTTAGTCATGACTCCTGAATATCTTTGGCAAAATTAAGGGGAAAAAAATAACATCATCTACTTATTAGCTAAGTAACCAAGTGAGAAAAGTTAATGTGCTTTGTCATGCTTTATGGTTGTACTTAATGAGCTACATCAGACAATAACTAAAGGAATGACCTCCTGTTATTGGGGCATGTGAAGGACTCTTCCAAGATCCCTCAAAGGGATAGACATTCACACTGCTCGCTAGGCCTTTGGGCTCTCTCAGTACGTTAGTGTTACTCAGATTTGGAACTCACACAGTGGCTGCCAAAGAGTTTGAGAATATAGTAGGTCCTCAAATATATGCATACATCAATTGATTAATTAAAAAGCCCAAAAACCTTACTTTCCAGACAACGTAAGAAAAAATTTCAAATCTTGAAATTAATGTGAATATATTTCAGGTTCCAACCCCTCAAATATCTTTCCAGTTTTATTCAAATATTTCAAAAAATCCTTTCACTATATCAATTCCAATATTACCTTTATGCACTTGTAATATACTCTGTTTTGCTCCTCTATCCCAGAGAGCCCACATACATGTAGTTTGGTTATCTTTTGCAACACTGTAATTAATCTCTTTCAACACTGCTACATTTCTCACAAGCTAATATCTTTCTCACACAGAACGGCCAACATGTTGGGCTATTTTTGAGTTTTCAACTCCAATCAAGTGCCAAATCATATGTATTTTACCTCTTTAGCGTCATTCTCTGTATCTTCCCTTCCACATCTGTTATTCTAGCTTAGACTCTAATTACTTATATTTTACTCTGTTATAATATTAATAATTGCTCAGTTTTTCAAACTAACACTCAGCAAATAGTTATTTGGAACTTACCCCATACATGTGCTAAGTACTAGGATTCCAACACATGGTCTTTGCTTTCATGGAGAATGTAATAGAAAGAACAGAAAACACAGGCAAAGGCCCAAATTCTATCCATTTCAGAATCCACTGTAAAATGAATCTTCATTTAAACAAAGTATGGGCCACACCTCCCCTTTGTTATGAGGAGAAAGGAAAAGTATCCTCACATCCGGTACTTGTTATGCTCTGTCTTCACCTCTTCCTGTTTTGTTTTTCTCACTGTGCCTTACATGTAGCAGGAATTCAATAAACCTGAATGAATGCTTCAAGCATCCTCAGGCTTTTCAAGTTTGTAATCTTAATAACTCTTTGCATAAAATCACAGCACATCACAGCAATAGGGGTTTTAGAATCTGTCCCAAGTCCGTCACTTTACAGACTCTGAGAAGTGATTTGCTCTTCTGTGACAGAACTGGAAGACAAACTGGGCCCTGGATTTCTACTCCAGAACTCATCCCACTTCGCCATGTGCCTCCAACGACAGGGGTAAGAGGTGAGGCAGTTACTCTATTTAAACATGTGAGACATTCAGTGTCCTGATATATTACAGGTGCATATATCAATTGATTAATTATATTACATTACATTACATATATTACAGGTGGTAAAGAAGATGCAGAGACTCCCATAGCTACAAGCCTTTGGGGCTAGTGCCTATTTTCTGGTGTAGAAAAATCACTTCAAAGGGAGAGAAATAAGAATGACAGTCAAACAACTATTATTTTAGTTAACATACATAAAAACATTAACTTCTATTACTACTAGGGTCTTTCTTTTTTGGAAGACTCCACACACACACACACACACACACACACACACACACACACACACACACGACTTTCTCCACAGGCCAGAAACATTGGTCTTCAGTGTCTCTTCCATTGTAGTGATCTATAGCATACAAAACAGGTTTCCTAACACATCTAGGGCATTAGGGAGCTAGATATAGTCTCATAGTTTTTCTTTACTCTTTTATAAGTCATGTGGCCCTTCAGGTCCTTTCTAAAACATATTCATGTAAGTGAAAAAAGGAAGCCGAGGGAAAAACTAATTCTCATTTTGGACACTTCCCCTACCAGTAAATATAACATATCTATAGTAAATGGTGAGTAAATGTAAATAAAATTACATTTCAGAGTAAAACCCACATTTGGGCCATCCTTCAAATTTTATCCTAAAATCTGGGGTGCGATTCTGGGAGGATGACTGTCCTGAGGGGAAAGGGAGAAGATGACTGGGGTCCAAGGATATGACGGGCGATGTTATCCCTGAGGCTGCGGAACTGGTGCCATGAAGGGGAGCAATACGGATTTAGTTTCCCTTCACTTCGCCCTTCCTTCCCATCACTGAAAGCCTAACAATACAGACACCAGCTATAGACCAGACACAGACTAGGACTGAGATGAAAAGTGGCCCACTGGTAAGAGCACAAACCATGGCAGAAGATATGCAAGATGTAAAAAGACAGAAAAAGAAGACTAGAAAATTTGCAAGCAAGAAACATCAAGGAGAAAGGCCTGTTAAGGCTAAGCACAAGTAGAAAATATATAAAGCCAATGAAATGAAACTAAAAACACCGGGCCTCTACTGAGCCATGAGAAAGAACACTTTGATTCTTAATTTTGTTGGATCATATCTGGCTCTGCCAAAAATAGGTAAATCTTAATAGCATTAAATAGCACATCTTAGTGGTAAAATGTAAACAGAGTATCAGAAAAAAGGGTTAGGCTTACATTTTCTCCATTAAGGCCAGCCAGACCTGGATCTCCTTTTTCTCCTTGTTCACCCTAAAAAGAAACAATTTATACAATGAAAAACCTTGTATCTGAAAACCTTTGCTAGCAAAAAATAAAGAGTTATGTTGTTTGGGTATTTATAACAATATGATTACTTTGCTAAACCCTTGAAAGGCACATTTATTAAAAAACAATTCTGAGTTGTAAAACCAAAGAGATTAAAAGTTCAAAGAAAAGCTGCAGCTGGGTGCAGTGGCTCACACTTGTAATCACAGCACTTTGGGAGGCCGAGGCTGGTGGATCAATCGAGGTCAGGATTTCGAGACCAGCCTGACCAACATGGTGAAACCCATCTCTACTAAAAATACAAAAAAATTAGCTAGGCATGGTGGCACGTGCCTGCAGTCTCAGCTACTCAGGAGGTTGAGGCAGAAGAATTGCTTGAGGCGGAGGTTGCAGTGAGCCAAGATCATGCCATTGCACTCCAGCCTGGACAACAGAGCAAGACTCCATCTCAAAAAAGAAAAAAAAAAGTGCTCCATATAAATGATTAAACTACAAAAATGGAACAAGAATATTTATTTTCTTCTATAAGCAACAGAGAACTTTCTGGAAGGTGATTTGGATTGACAATATATACCAAGGATCTCCAATCCATTCATTTCATTTGGGCCAGTGATTTCACTTCCAAGAATGTATACTAATGAAATAATCAGAGATAAAATAATCAGAAATGAAAAATTCAGAGATGAAAAATTTTAGGCACTAATATGTAGGGTGTAATGCTATTATAGTAGTAAAAAAAGAGAAGCATCCTAACTGTCCAATAATAGGAAACTGGCTAATGATATAGATAATGAATAGATTATGATGTAGCCATTAAAATCACATTTGTGAATTTTATTTTATACTAGAGAAAAATGCTCATGATATAAAAAGCAAGATAAAATTAATACATAGACAAGCCCAGTGGATAAATGTTAACCAATATATATTTTTATGAAAGTTACAAATGTTCAAAATGGTCACTAATACCACTGCGGATGATACATACCCATAGTGACACATAATTTTGTTTTCTTGCCATCTGAAAAGTGTATACTTTTATTGGTCCACCCTGCATATAGTATAATTCAATTTTTGAAAATGCAGCTCTACATATCCAGCTGTCTACCTACCTACCTGCACTTAGAAACAACACTGTGAGAAAACAAACCGAAGTAATAAAAGTGGTTAATCTAGGCATTGTGATCACAGATGATTTTTTTCCTTCACTTTACCCCTGTTTTTAAATTTTTTTTCAAGCACTAAACACGTATTAGCTGTACAATCAGTAAGGTGTTTAAAAATAAAAGAATATGTATAGAAAGTACTCAACCAAGTGTATCCCTCTGCATGTGTCTGTTTGTGTGTCTGTGAAGTTAGTGGTAGTAATCTTTGCTTTATTCTCTCCTTTATATTTTCTGTTTTTCTTCCTTCATTTTTCCTACAGTGAACATTATCATTTTTATTTGAAAAAGGAAAGAAAAGCAAGCACCTGATATTAATAGATAATACATTACAGAAATACATTTGCCCACTCTCAGTTGTCTATGGATATGTATTATTACTGTATGGAAAGCATAGGAAACGAAGTAAAAAATAACTTAATCACTGGGACATAAGAAATGCATACAATATACAAAACAAACAAAACTGCATACAAACACAACCAGTAAAAATAGGTTTAAGTTAAAATAAAGCAGAGGATTTTAAGCTAAAAATGGAAGGGTAAGGAATTACTCTATAGAATTGCGCTGTCCAACACAGTAGCCATTAGCCACATGTGGCTACTAAAATTAAAAGTAAATTAAATTAAATGTAAAATTCAGTTCCTCAGTGGCCCTAGCTACATTTCAAGTGCTCAACCATGCCTACTATATTGGACTCTGCAGATCAGAACATTTCCAACATCACGGTGAATTCCATCCATTGGACATCGCTGTTGTAGAGGATGTCAAATATGACAGGAAACAAAATAAGAATTTAAAGGCTCACAAATACACAGAAGAAAATATCTTTCGAATAAGGGGATCAGAAACAATAAAGTGTTTAAATACTAACACTAAATGTGTTCAGGATAAGTTATTAGAATGAATAGAAATTTTTGACACAGAAGACACATATAATTCCACGGATATCAACATTAAGTTTCAGAATGTAACTAAAAATGGATATAGTCTTTATGCAAAAGTAATGATTCTCATAGATGGAAAGAATAAGCAACTCTACATATTAAAGAGATGTGTGCCTACAAGGAAATCTGCAAGCTTGACAGTGGTAATAAAAGCTAAATAAAAATAATATAGAGAACAGAGTTAATATTCTGATGAAGTTTATTCTGCATAGTAAGAGAATAACAGATGTGGCAGAAGACTAAAGAAGAAACATACTGCTTAAAATTGATTCCTAGCAAAAATCTGCAATGGATTTTAAAAAGCATACTTCTTAACATACAAAAAATAAGTCGCTGTAATCAAATAAGGTTCATTAAAAATTTATTTGATTTATTATTATCACTTTTATAAAATGCTCCATTCAATATTTACTATGTGCTCAAACCAGGGATATCCAACAATACAGTGTATCTGGATTTCCATAAAGTAGGAGTCGATGTCTCTTAAAACACTCTTTATGTTAAAGAATAGAATATAGGTAAAGAATAAAAATATAGGCTGGATAATATTACTATTGATATGTAACTGGCAGAAGAATGGTATTCAATGAATATCTATCTTCTATACATTTATCTATTGACCTATCAACTATGCATCCATCCGTCTATCATCTCTTAAGGTCCCTTAATCTCAGTACTATTGACAATTCTTTGTTGTGGGGGCTGTCCTGTACACTGTAGGATGGTTAGCATCATCCTTGCTCTCTGCTCACTAAAGGCCAGTAGCCAGCCTCTCCCCTAGTCCTGGCAAATAAAAAATGTCTACAGACATTGCCAAATGTTCCTAGAGGGCGAAATCACCTCTGATTGAGAACCACTGATATATATCATGAATATATATATAACATATTTATGATATGAAATACTACAACAGATCAAAGCAATATGCTATAATAAACAACTTGAAATGTATTAGGAACAAATGTGCAATCCTGCATTTAAGTTAATTCTGGATGGATTAGAAAACCAACATAAAAATAAAAATATTAAAGGACCAGAAGAAAATATAGGTGAACTTAGATAAGAGCTCATGGTAAGGCATCTCTAAGCATGAAACCAAAAAAAGAAATTCATAAGAGAAAAAAATACATATCTGACAAAATATTAATTATGAACATGCAAGGCAAAAATACTATAAACTGAATTAAAAGACAAATAACAAACTGGGGAAAAAGATCATGTAGTGGCTTAATAGTTAACATCAATACACAAAGATATCGTGTGTTGTATTGCAATATAGTCATAAGAAAAGTAATAATAGTCCAATTGGTAGTTGAGCAAAGAACACATCAGGCAATTTACCACAAGAAATGCTAGATGGCAATTAATAACATTTTAACTAATATTAATTAATCAGACTATATACTGGGACTAGAAGAGCTCTAAAGCTTCCCCATATACAATTCTATCATTCTTGAAAGAAAAGCAATAGGAGTTCTATATCCAGAAGGAAATATGTATCTACATCTATGTATTCACAAGAGTTGCATATTTAATAAATTCCAAACAATAGAAAATTGACAATAGTAACCAGCTGTTCCTTTTTTCTCCACTGAGAAGAAGATAAGTAAAAACAAAACTGCAGCATCAAAGATTTAAGCTAGAATTAAAGAAAACTTATTTGACATCAGAGGTTGTAAGAGAGTAGAATGCATTTAGATTGTTTCTTGTGTTTGAATAAGTTGAAAAGCAGAAAAAATTTAAAAACAAAACCAACAGTACATCTCTGGTGATTTCTTTAAAAATAAAATAAATCATTCTAGTCTAATAAAAACTTCAATGAAATCCTAACCAAAGGAAAAAGAATGCATGGGAATTAGATTACATTTGTGATCTTCCCAATAGCCATTCTATGATAAAACTAATTTCAAAAAGTACCAGAATTTAATGTTCTTCCAAACAAAACTGTAATGTCTTGTCATGTAAAATATTACATTCAAGTTAAGTAGTGAACTTACTGGTTCAAATTAAGTAGTGAACTTGAATATAACATTCAAAAATATTATATATAAAATTTGAATTAGTCCATTATTATCCATAATGCAGGTAGTTATTAACATTACTAATCTTTCAATAGATAATAGCAATAATATAATAGCTTTTATTCTGTATATCATACTACATGCCAGGCTCTGTGCTAAGCACCTTACATAATAAGGACTTTTAATTCTAGCAGTAACCACACAAAGTGGGTAATCTTATCCCCATTTACAGATGATAAATCAGTAGCTCAGAGGATATAAATAACTTCCATATAATCAAAGAACTCCATCTATTATTCTGTTATTTCCTTGATTGCTTTGACTGCATAGAGAATTTCATAAACTGGTTCAATTTCATCTTCTACCATATGCCCCCAGGCCTACTTCAGTTTTTAGCTGAAGCTGGTGGTAGAAAACTCCTGTGGGGATTTGGATGCTGTCAATACTTCACCTCAAGCTCAATCCTCCCCATTACTTTTCATTTTCTGCCTCCAGGATTTCTCTGAAGCCACAGAGTTTGTTCAGCCCTGGCAAGTATCCTGGAAAAATGGGGATAGTTAACACTTCTAGAAATAATTCTCCAGCAAAGGGTGACAGGAATTAGTGGATTAATGTGTCAGCTTTCTGTTCTACAGAGGGATAACTTCCAGGCACATTCCACAGGCTTTCTCAGAGGGTTTCCAGTAGGACTCAGCTGCAGTTGCCCACAATGATACGTAGCTCAAAACATGCACCCTTTAATTCACTTTCCCTTGTTTCCTGACTTATTTTCCCCATTCCCTCACTCCTGTATCTTGAGCTCCCTCTCAAACCAACTACCTGTCCTCAAGTCACTGTCTCGGACCTCGTTTCAGGGGAATGAAAGTGAAGACAATGTCTATCAGCCCCCAATGCCTTCACTTTTGTCCATCATGGACAAAATCTGTTTTTGTCATTCCAAGTGCTCTGTTACCACCACTCTAAACACTCTTGCTCTACTAGCTTTCTGATGGAGCCAACTCCAGTGAATCAAACTGTCCACCTCTTGTTCCTAGAGATAAAACATGCAATTGGGTAGACTGCTATTATTATAAATTCATGATCACTAACCTAATTCTAGGTCCTTAAAGTGTGTCATTCCCCTCAAATCCTTGGTATTATGACTTCTGCTTTTACTCTCAAATAACCTTGCTTTCTACCAAGAAAAAAGAAGCCATCATACAAGCTTTTCCTTGATGCCATGAAATCTACAAATTCACTTATTTTAATACCATTCTTTACTCTTCTACATGGAAGAATTGTCCCTTACTGTTTAATGGTAATCCTTCAACCTGTGCTTTCAATCCCATCTTTTTCTCCTCCCTCGTGGAATTAATGATTAAAATTATGGCCCTCTTCTGAATCTTCAACCTCTTCCCCCTCACTTCTTTCTAACTACACTGAAACATGCTGTTGAATCTTCTGTTAAAACAAAATCTCACACTTCTAACTCCTGACATTTCCAGCTTCACTTGGAAGGAAATCCTTCCTTTTTCAGATAAACTTCTTGAGCCAGGCTCCCGATACTCCTGTTTGCATTCATTACTCCCACTCACTCCGCAGTTCACTCCAGATTGACTTGTACGCTATTTGGTCCTCAAAAACTGCTCATGCCAAGGTCTTGGGTGACCACCATCAGACACCTTTTAGTTTTTTTCTTCCTTAATCTATCAGAAGCATTTGATATCTTTATGACAAGCCCCCTCCTAGAAATACTTACTTGCTGAGATACTATATTTCCTTCATTTTTATTCTACCTCTGTAGCTGCATTTACTCATTTTCGTTTTTGTTAGATCCTCTAAGTGTTGCTGCTCCACAGGGATCTGTCCCAGCTTCTTACGTTTTCCCTTTCAACGAACTTTCCCTAGATGTTTTTTCTACTTTTACAGCTACAATGATCATCAATATGCTAATGAGTCTCATATTCCTACTTCCAGCATAGATATCTTTTTGATTGTTTATCTAACAGTTTTATTAAGGTATGATTTACTTGCCATAATACTGACACACTGCACATGTAGAGTGCAATAGTTTTAGTAAATTTATACAGGTCTGCAACCATCGCCACAACCTAAGATTAAAATATTTCCATTACCTAAAAAAGTTTCCTTGTGCCCATTTGTAGTCAACTGCTTCTCACTCTTCCAGTCCCAGAAAACCACTGACATAATTTTGTCTCTATAGTTTTGCTTTTTTCTAGAAATTTCATATAAATAGAATTATACAATATGTAACCTTTTTTGTCTGGCTTAATTGATTCAACATTATGCTTTTGAGTTTACTCATGTTGCATGGATGAGTAGTATGTTTCTTTTTGAGTAGCATCTGTACAACTAAACTTGTTTTTATTTTTATTAAGCTTGAAATATTTTCAAACTTTCTCTTTGATTCCTTCTTGGACCTACAGGGTATTGAGAATCATATTCTTTAGTTCTGAAACATTTGAAGATGTAACAGAAATTTTTTTTCTAATATTGATGTCTAATTTAATTCCATTGTGACCAAAAACATACTTTATATAACTAGAATCCTTAAAATGTATTGAGATTCATTTAGTAATGGAGAATATAGTCTATCTTGGTAAATGATTTATATGCACTTGGAAAAATGTGTATTTTATTATTGTTGGGTGGAGTGTTTTATGAATGTCGGTTCAGATGAGTATATTGTAGGATTATTCAAGTCTACTATATTATTGAGAGAGGAGTATTGAAATCTTTAAATATAATTGTGTTAATTGCTTCTTTCTAATTTCTATTTATTTCTAATTGCCTATTATCTTTCATTTCTGTCCGTCTCAGCTTCATGCATTTTGAGGCTGTGTTAGGTACATACACAATAATAACTGCTACATCTTCCTGTTATATTGGCCGTTTTATCATTATATAAAATATTCTTTCCTGTCTCCAATAATGTCACTTGTCATAGAGTCTGTCTAATATTATTATGCTCACTCCAA
The DNA here is from genome assembly GCF_049350105.2 of Macaca mulatta. Lineage (NCBI taxonomy): Eukaryota > Metazoa > Chordata > Mammalia > Primates > Cercopithecidae > Macaca > Macaca mulatta. The sequence continues at coordinate 115,537,870 of NC_133409.1, forward strand.
ATTTCTTGTGGTTACTCTTTATATAGTACATCTTTTTATATCCTTTAACTTTCAACCTATTTGTTTCTTGAATCTCATCCATATCTCTTGTAGATAGTATATAGTTGGATCTTGCTTTGTAAAATCCAATCTGACATTCTTTGCCTTTTGATGTATTTATTCTGTTCATATTTAATGTAATTATTGATATGGCAAATATCCATGTGCAAAAAATTAACTTTGATTCATAAATCACACCCTACACAAAACACAAAAATTAACTCAAATGAACAATAAACACAAATGTAAATTCCAAAGCTACAAAAATTATAGAACAAAACATAGAAAAATATTTTCTTACATTGGGTTGAGTAAAGGTTTCTATTTTGTTATTTAATTATTTCTATAAGAGTCATCATTTTTGCTCCCCTGTTCTTTCTCTCTCTCCTGCCTTCATTTTTGTCCAACAAATATTTTTACCAAGCTATTTTAGTTTTTTTCATAAATTTGTAGCTTTTTTGAAATTTTTAAAGTGAGTCTACAATATGCATCTTTACTTAATCATAATCTATTCCAGTTAACATTGACTTAATTTCAGAAAATGATGGCAAATTTCAGTTTAGACGTATTTTTAGATGTATTTAGATTTAGTTCAGTTCCTCTCCATTTTCTTGTATCATTGATGTCATATATAATATATTCATATCCTATAAATCTAACAGTATAGTGTAATAGTTATTGCTTTAACATTATATATTTTTTAATTAGAAGAAAAATACAAATATAGTCATATATCTATGACTATACAAACGCAAATATATGACATGACAAATACAATTATAGACATCTATCTAAATGTTTTAAATTAAAAAATTTGGTTGGGGCCAAGATGGCTGACTAGAAACAACGGCAATCAGAGGCTCCCATTGAAAAGAACCATAATAAACATGTGAATCCTTCACCAGCAACCGAGGTATCCAGGTTCTCTCATCAGAACTGATTAGGCGACTGGCATGATTCCTAGAGAGGAAGGAAGAGCAGTGTGGTGCAGCAGCCCATGTGAGAGCCAGGGGAGCCCTCACTCCCCAGCCAAGGGGAGTGGTGAGTGAGCATGCTGCCCAGCCGGGGAAACTATGCTTTTTCCACAGAACTATGCAAACCATGGATTGGAAAATCCCACTCGCAAACCCACGCCACCAAAGCCTAAGGTCCCAACCCCCGGCGCTGTGCAGATTCTCAACAGCCTCTCAGCTGGAATCTGCTTAACCCTGCTGAACTCCCAGAGGGAGAGGCAACCAGCCCCACAGCTGTGGCTTAATGTTTAAGCCGTTTGAGCTCCTTGGGGAAGGGGTAGCAGCCAGCACTGGGGCTCACAACTGCCTAACACACTAAGCTCCTTGGGTCGGGGAAGGGTGGCATCCATTTCTATAGCTCCAGGCCGTGCTTTTGAAGGGAGACTGAATGGCTTGGTCCCAATAGGTATCCCCCAAAGCCCAACACACCAGCTGTGGCAGACTGCAGCCAGAGCGCCTCTTCAGGCCTGACCTTGACTCATCTTTCCTCACTGGGCAGGGCTTCCCTGCAGGAAGTCCAACAACTCCAGCCAGAGGCTCAGGGACAGAATCCGGATCTCCCTGGGCATAAGCCCTTGGGGTGGGGGCGGGTGGCCACAGTCTCTGCGGACCAGCAGACTTAATCTTTCCTCTTAGTAGTTCTGAGGAATCTGGGCAGCCCAGACAAGCAGGTTTCCCCCTAGCAAAGCACATCCCCTCCACCAAGGGACAAAGTGCTTCATTAAACAGGTCCTGTTCCCTGTGCCACCCAACTGGGTGAGACTCTCCTACAGGAGTTGTTAGACACCCTATACAGGAGCAATCCTACTGGCATCAGGTTGGTGCTCTTTGAGGTCAGAGATCCCAGAAGAAGGAGCAGACACCCATCTTTGCTGTTCTCCAGCTTCCTTGAGTGACATCTCCAGGTGTGGGAGCAAACCAGATGAATAGGGCCTGAAGTAAACCCCCAGCAAACCATAGCAGCCCTAAAGAAGAGATACCTGACCACTGAAAGAAAAACAAACAAACAGAAAGCAACAACAACAGCATCAACAACAACAAAAAGTCCCCAAAAAATTCCATCCAAGGGTCAGCATCCTCAGAGATCAAAACTAGACAACTCATGAAGATGAGAAAGAATCAATGAAAAAAATGCTGAAAACTCAAAAGGCCAGAGTGTCTCTTCTCCTCCAAATTATTGCAACATCTCTCCAGCAAGGCTGCAGAACTGGATGGAGGATGAGATGGAAGAATTGACAGAAGTAGGCTTCAGAAGATGGATAATAAAAAAGTATGCTGAGCTAAAGGAGCATGTTTTAGCCCAATGCAAACAAGCTAAAAACCTTCATAAAAAGTTTGAGGAGCTGATAACTAGAATAACCAGTTTAGAGAGGAACATAAATGACCTGACGGAGATGAAAAGCACAGCAATAGTACTTCATGAAGCATACACAAAGCATTACGCTTTGTGAAGTGGAAGAAAAGATTTCAGAGTTTGAAGACCACCTTGCTAACATAAGGCAAGCAGACAAGATTAGAGAAAAAGAATGAAATGGAATGAACAAATTCTCCAAGAAATATGGGACTTTGTAAAAAGGCCAAACCTACAATTGATTGGAGTACCTGAAGGAGATGAGGAGCATGGAAACAAGCTGGAAAACACACTTCAGAATACTATCCAGGAGAACTTCCTCAACCTAGCAAGACAGGGCAACATGCAAATTCAGGAAATACAGAGAATGCCACTAAGGTACCCCTCAAAAAGATCAACCCCAAGACACCTAATTATCAGATTCTCCAAGGTTGAAATTAAGGAAAAAAATGTTAAGGGCAGCCAGAGAGAAAGGCCAGATCACCTACACAGGGGAGCCCATCAGACTAACAGCAGATCTTTCAGCAGAAACTCTACAAGCCAGAAGAGAATGGGGACCAATATTCAACATTTTTAAAGAAAAGGATTTTCAACCTAGAATTTCATATCCAGCCAAACTAAGTTTCATAAGTGAAGGAGAAATAAAATCCTTTACAGACAAGCAAATGCTGAGGGATTTTGTTACCACCAGGTCTGCCTTGCAAGAGCTCCTGAAAGAAGCACTGAATATGGAAAGGAAAATCTGGTACCAGCCACTGCAAAAACACACCAAAATATAAAGGCCAATGACACTATGAAGAAATTGCATCAGCTAGTGTACAAAATAACCAGATAGCATCATGATGAGGGAATTAAATTCACACATAACAATACTAACGTTAAATGAAAATGGGATAAATGCCCCAAGTAAAAGACACAGACTGGCAAATTGGATAAAGAGTCAAGACCCATCAGTGTGCTGTATTCAGGAGACCCATCTCACATGCAAAGATACACATAGGTTCAAAATAAAGTGATGGAGGAAAATTTACTAAGCAAATGACAAGCAACAAAAAGCAAGCGTTGCAATCCTAGTCTCTGACAAAACAGACTTTAAACCAACAATGATTAAAAAAAAAAAGACAAAGAAGGGCATTACATAATGGCAAATGGAACAGTTTAACAAGAAGAGCTAACTATTCTAAATATATACGCACCCAATACAGGAGCACCCAGATTCATAAAATGAGTTCTTAGAGACATACAAAAAAAGACTTAGACTCCCACACAATAATTGTGGGAGACTTTAACACCACACTGTCAATATTACACAGATAAATAAAAAGGGAAATTAACAAGGATATTCAGGACTAGAACTCAGCTCTGGATCAAGTGGACCTAATAGATATCTATAGAACTCCCCACCCCAAATCAACAGAATATACATTCTTCTCAGTGCCACATGGCACTTATTCTAAAATCGACCAAATAATTGGAAGCAAAACACTCCTCAGCAAATGCAAAAGAACTGAAATTATAACAAACAGTCTCTCAGGGCAAACAAATTAGAACTCAGGATTAAGAAACTCAAAACCACACAATTACATGGATATTGAACAACCTCCTCTGAATGACTTCTGGGTAAATAATGAATTTAAGGCAGAAATCAAGAAGTTCTTTGAAACCAATAAGAACAAAGAGACAACTTACCAGAATCTATGGGACACAGCTAAAACAGTGTTAAGAGGGAAATTTACATAACACTCAATGCCCACATCAGAAAGCTAGAAAGATCTCAAATTGACATCCTAACATCACAATTAGAAGAGCTAGAGAGGCAAGAGCAAACTAATCCAAAAGCTAGTAGAAGACAAGAAATAACAAAGATCAGAGCAGAACTGAAGGAGATAGAGATACAAAAAATCCTCCCAGATCAGTGAATCCAAGTGCTGTTTTTTTGAGGAAAAAAAAAAAAAAAAAAAGACATAAATAGACCACTAGCTAGACTAATAAAGAAGAAAAGAGAGAATAATTAAATAGACACAATAAAGAAAGACAAAGGGGATATCACCACTGACCCTCACAGAAATACAAACTACCACCAGAGAATACTATAAACACCTCTATGCAAATAAACTAGAAAATCTAGAAGAAATGGATATATATATATATATATATATATATATAAATATAAAACAATACACCCTTTCAAGACTAAACCAGGATGAATAGACCATGAATAGACCAATAACAAGTTCTGAAACCGAGGCAGTAATTAATAGCCTACCAACCAAAAAAATCCCAGGACCAGACGGATTCACAGAGGTACAAAGAGGAGCTGGCACCATTCCTTCTGAAACTAGAAAAAGAGGGACTCCTCTCTAACTCATTTTATGAAGTCAGCATCATCCTGATACCAAAACTGAGCAGAGACACACACACACAAAAAAAAAAAAAAAAAAAAAAAAAGAAAAGAAAACTTCAGGCCAATATCCTTGACAAACATCAATGTGAAAATCCTCAGTAAAAAACTGGCAAACTGAATCCAGCAGCACATGAAAAAATGTATCCACCATGACCAAGTCGGCTTCATCTCTGGGATACAAGGCTGGTTCACCATACGCAAATCAATAAATGAAATCCATCACGTAAACAGAACCAAAGATAAAAACCACATGATTATCTCAATATATGCAGAAATGGTTTCTGATAAAATTCAACATCCCTTCATGTTAAAAACCCTCAATAAACTAGGTATTGATGGAACACACCTCAAAATAATAAGAGCTATTTATGATAAACCCACATCCAATATTATAATGAATGAGCAAATGCTGGAAGCATTCCCTTTGAAAACAGGCACAAGACACAGATGCCCTCTCTCACAACTCCTATTCAACATAGTATTTGAAATTTTGGCCAGGGCAATCAGACAACAGAAAGAAATAAAGCGTATTTGAATAGGTAGAGAGGAAGTCAAATTTTCTCTGTTTGCAGATGACGTGATTTCATATTTAGAAAACTTTGGCCAGGGCAATCAGACAACAGAAAGAAATAAAGCGTATTTGAATAGGTAGAGAGGAAGTCAAATTTTCTCTGTTTGCAGATGACATGATTTCATATTTAGAAAACTCCATCATCTCAGTGCAAAAACTCCTTATATTCCTTGTATTCTCAGGATACACAATCAATGTGAAAAAATCACAAGCATTCCTTTACAACGACAATAGACAAGCAGAGAGCCAAATCATCAATTAACTCCCATTCATAATTGGTACAAAGGGAAGAAAATACCTAGGAATACAGTTAACAGGGGATATGAAAAACCTCTTCAAGGAGAACTACAAACCACTGCTCAAGGAAATAAGAGACGATACAAACAAATGGAAAAACATTCCATGCTTATGGATAGGAAGAATCAATATCGTGAAAATGGCCATACTGACCAAAGTAATTTATAGATCCAATGCTATTCCTATCAAACTACCATTGACATTCTTCACAGAATTAGAAAAAGCTATTTTAAATTTCTTATGGAATCAAAGAGTACCCCATATAGCCAAGACAATCCTAAGCAAAAAGAACAAAGCTGGAGGCATCATGCTACCTGACTTCAAACTACACTACAAGGCTACAGTAACCAAAACAGCATGATACTAGTACCAAAATGGACATATAGACTAATGGAACAGAACAGAGACCTCAGAAATAAGACCACACGTGTACAACCATCTGATCTTCAACAAACTTGACAAAAATAAGCAATGGGGAAAGAATCTCCTATACAATAAATGATGCTGGGAAAACTGGCTAGCCATACGCAGAAAACTGAAATTGGACCCCTTCCTTACGCCTTATACAAAAATTAACTCAAGATAGATTAAAGACTTAAATGTAAAATCCAAAACCATAAAAACCCTAGAGGAAAACTTAGGCAATACCATTTAGGACATAGGCATGGGCAAAGACTTCATGACGAAAACGCCAAAAGCAATTGCAACAGAAACCAAAATTAACAAATAGGATCTAATTATACTAAAGAGCTTCCACACAGTCAAAGAAACTATCATCAGAGTGAACAGGCAACCTACAGATGGGAGAAAATTTTTCAATCTGCCCATGTAACAAAGGTCTAGTATCCAGAATTTACAATGAACTTAAACAAATTTACAAGAAAAAAAGTAAGCAACCCCATCAAAAAGTGGGCAAAGGACATGAATGGACACTTCTCAAAAGAAGACATTTATGTGGCCAACAAACATGAAAAAAGCTCAACATCACTGATCACTAAAGAACTGCAAATCAAAACCACAATGAGGTACTATCTCATGCCAGTCAGAATCGCAATTATTAAAAAGTCAAGAAACATCAGATGCTGGTGAGGCTGTGGAGAAATAGGAATGCTTTTACACTGTTGGTGGGAATGTAAATTAGTTCAGCCATTGTGGAAGATAGTGTGGGATTTCCTCAAGGATCTAGAACAAGAAATACCAATTGACCCAGCAATCCCATTACTGGGTATATACCCAAAGGAATATAAATCATTCTGCCATAAAGACACATGCACATGTATGTTTACTGCAGCACTATTTACAATAGCAAAGACTTGGAACCAACCCAAATGCCCATCAATGGTAGACTGAATAAAGAAAATGTGGTACATATACACCATGGAATACTATGCAGCCATAAAAAGGAGTGAGATCATGTCCTTTGCAGGAACATGGATGAAGCTGGAAATCATCATTCTCAGCAAACTAACACAGGAACAGAAAACCAAACACTGCATGTTCTCACTCCTAAGTGGGAGTTGAACAATGAGAACAATGGACACAGGGAGGTGAACAACACACACCAGGGCCAGGGGCTGTTGGGGGACTGGGAGTGAGGGGAGGAAAATTAAAGGAAGGGTCAGTAGGTGCAGCAAACCACCTTGACACACGTATACCTATGTAACAAACCTGTACATTCTGTACTGTACAAGTATACTGGAACTAATTAAAAAATAAATTTTAAAATAAAAAAATACGTATATAGTGTACTACTAACCTGCATATATAAATTAGTTAAACAAAGGAAGTTACACAACATAACTCTTCTTTTCCGAATAAGAAATTCTTTTTTAACTTAAAGATACCTGTAGTTTACCATCTTAACAGAGTTTACATTAGATACTAATTTAGTGCTTTGTTGTTGATGGTGACATAGAATGCTTTACACTGACCCAATATATTTACAAATTCCAGTGCTCTTTATTCCTTCATTCCATCCCTTCCTCTGAATTCAAATTATTGTCTGTTATAATGAGACCCTGTTTCTAAAAAGGTTTTTAAATGTAATGAAAAATTTTTTGTGTGTGAGACAGGGTGTCACTCTGTTGCTCAGGCTGGAGTGCAATGATACTATCACAGGTCACTGCAGCCTTGACCTCCTGGGCTCAAGTGACCCTTCAGCTTCAGCCTCCCAAGTAGTTGGGACCACAGGCTTGCACCATGACATCTAGCTATTTTAAAAAAAAAGATTGTAGAGAAAGGGTCTCACCTTGATGCCTAGGTTGGTCTTGAACTCCTGGGTTCAAGTGGCCTTCTGCCTCGGTCTCCCAAAGTGTTGGGATTACAGGTATGAGCCACCATATCTGTCCTTTTTAATTTTAGAAATTAAAAAAGAAGGCTGGGCACGGTGGCTCATGCCTGTAATCCCAACACTTTATGAGGTCGGGGTGGGTGGATCACGAGGTCAGGAGTTCGAGACCAGCCTGACCAACATGGTGAAACCCCATCTCTATTAAAAATAAAACAATTATCTGAGTGTGGTGGTGTGCACCTGTGATCCCAGCTACTCAGGAGGCTGAGGCAGAAGAATCACTTGAACCCACGAGGCAGAGGTTGCAGTGAGCCAAAATCATGAGTGAGACTCTGTCTCAAAGAAAAAAAAAAAAAAAAAAAGACAGGGAAAAAAAGAAGATAAACATAAACTCTAATTAATGCTACGTATGCTAACATTTTAGAAGTGAAACATACTCATGTCTGCTACTTTGAAGTACATAACAAAGAGACGGATAGACGTATGGATGTGATAAAATAAATACAGGAAATATTGTAGAAAAGTGATGAATATATGAGTGTTCACTGTACAATTCAATCTTTCTGTATATGCTTGAATATTTTCACAATAAAATGAGGGAACTAAGGTGTGAGAGGAGGTAGGAATGATGAATTACTGTCTAATGAATGAAATTTCTTTTTTCTTTCTTTTTTTTTTTTTTTTTTTGAGAGGAAGTCTCGCTCTGTCGCCCAGACTAGAGTGCAGTGGCATGATCTCGGCTTACTGCAACCTCCACCTCCCGGTTCATGCAATTCTCCTGCCTCAGCCTCCTGAGTTGCTGGGATTACAGGTATGCACCAACATGCTTGGTTAATTTTTTTTAAATTTTTATTAGAGATGGGGTTTCACCATTGGTCAGGCTGGTCTCGAACTCCTAATCTCAGGTGATCCGCCCACCTTGGCCTCCCAAAGTGCTAGAACTGCAGGCATGAGACACCAAGCCTGGCTAAATGGATAAAGTTTCTATGTGAAATAATGAAAACATTCAAAAACAAATTGTGGGGGAAAGGGGAAAATAGATAAATAAATAAATAAAATAACTGTGATGGAAAAAATAAAATTATTGTCTGTTATAATGTATTTGCATGTGGGACTTCTTTAGCAATTCTTATAGTTCATTTATGCTAGCAAGGAATTCATTTTATATTTTGTTACTTCAAGATGTCTTCATTTTTGCTTTTATCTTTGATAGTTTCATTGAATACAGAATTCATAGCTGACAATCTCTTTTTTATTTTGGCACTTTGAATATGTCATTCTAAGGCCTTTTTGTCTCCATTGTTTCTGAAATTGCTATATTCTTATTATGTTTTCATGTACATGGTGAATTGTTTTTCTGTTACTGCTTTTAAAATTTACTGTTTGTTTTGTCTTTTAGCAGTTTGGTTACAATGTGTCTAAATGTAGTTCTCTTTGTGTTTATCCTACTTGGGGTTCTCTAAATTTTTATCTATAAATTAATAGTCGTCATCAAATTTGAGAAGTGTTTGGCTCTTGCTTCTCTCTTACTTATTTCTCTCTTCCTTCCTCCTGGGATTCCCATTATATACATGTTGGTATGCTTGATGTTGTCTGACAGAATGTTGTGGCTCTGTTCATTTTTCATTATTATTTTTCTTTCTTGTCTTTGTTTAGATCATTTCAATTTATCCATATTTAAGTTCACTGATTTTTCCTTATGCCACCTCAAATCTGCTGTGAGTCTAGCTAGTAAATTTTTCACTTGGGTTACTGTACTCTGAAACTCTAGAATTTCCATTTGGTTCTTTTTATGATGTCTATTTCTCTATTGAGATTCTCTATTTGTTGAGTAATTGTCATCATATTTTCACTTAATTATTTGAACAGAGTTTTCTCTAATTCCTTGAACATATTTATAATATTTCTGTAATGTCTTTGCTAAATTCAGTATCTGAGACCCTGACCCTCTCAGAGTCAGCTTTTGCTGGGATTACAGGCGTGAGCCGCCATGCCCGGCCTATTTTTCTCCTTATTTTTATTTTAAACTGGCTTCCTTAGGATCACCCCTGGGTCCAAATAACCTAATCATTGTCCAGTTGTTTGAACAGAAGCTGTGATAGCACCTCAAGCCCATAAGGCTTCCATCCACTTCTGATCAATCTGTGGGTGGGTTGGAGAAGGCATTCAATATTGCAGTCCTTTCTCAAGGCTTCTTTGGCTTTTTTGTTTTGCTGGGCTTATTTGACATCCCCCACATATGCATTAAGTTTCCCAGTCTTCCTTCTCCTTTTTCTACTCTGTTAGACTCTCTTTTGGTTCTCTCTCTCTCTCTCTCTACACACACACACACACACACACACACACACACACACACACACACACGTACATGTATGTGTACATATATGTGTGCACACATGTATGTGTACATATGTGTGTACATATATACACACACACAAGTCTTTTTGAGAGAGCAATTATATATAGTCTAACAAGGTAGAAGAATAGGAATAAAACTAGATTTCACTGAATGTACTGTTTTTTTTTTTTTTTTTTTTTTTTTGAGACGGAGTCTCGCTCTGTAGCCCAGGCTGGAGTGCAGTGGCCGGATCTCAGCTCACTGCAAGCTCCGCCTTCCGGGTTTACGCCATTCTCCTGCCTCAGCCTCCCGAGTAGCTGGGACTACAGGCGCCCGCCGCCTCGCCCGGCTAGTTTTTTTTTTTTTATTTTTTAGTAGAGACGGGGTTTCACCGGGTTAGCCAAGATGGTCTCGATCTCCTGACCTCGTGATCCGCCCGTCTCGGCCTCCCAAAGTGCTGGGATTACAGGCTTGAGCCACCGCGCCCGGCCAAATGTACTGTTTTACAGGCTCTATTTTAAGGTTTTAAATAAGCTTATGTTATAATTTTTAAAGGTTTTAAATAAGCTTATATTACAGTTTTTCAGTAATGTAAATCATTAAAATATATTGGTTTGATTAATTATTAAGAATCAGTAAGCTAAGGAATACTATTTTAGACAAAACTCCTTTGCCTAAACGTTTTAAATTTAAAAGTTAAAAATAATTATATAGTGTACTACTAACCTGCCTATATAAATTAGTTAAACAAAGGAAGTTACAAAACATGATTTTTTTTCCAAATAAGAAACTCTTTCCTAACTTAAATATATCTGTAGCTTACCATCTTAACACTAGATACTAATTTAGTGCTTTGTTGTATGATGAGTGGTAAAGAAATGATTAATTATGTCTCTGGCAGTCAAATATAAGGCTAAGAAAAATAAGAGCTTTTCAAAACTGCCAAGCCAAAGCATAAGGCTGTAATTATGATCTAGTGACTTGAGTCTAGTGCTTGTAAACAGGAAGTCCGATTCTAATCACATATCTGCCTCTATAGCTGTCTGAATGTATGTCTTTTTCTATTATTATCCTTTGAGATTTTTAATTGATAGAAGCAAATAACTCCTAAAGCCACCTGAATAGTATTGTTTCAATACTGAGATAAAGAAGAATTTATAGGTAAGGTACTGTATTATAAATTATATTCACCTAGATTCTTTTAAAATGATGACCTCATCAGGCCACAAAGATGAATCGACATAAAGTTTGAAACAAATTTGTGTTCAGAGTCCAGTGCCCCTGCTTTTTGAATAGCTGATCTCAAAAAGACTGTCTTGATAAAAACCTACTTGCTATGCCACAAATTGTTCGTAATTCTTTCAACTAAATGAATTAGGGTCAAGATTACTCACCTAATTGCATTTGTGACATACACCTAATTAAGTTCTTTCTCCAAGGAGAGAACAGACTTAATCTAACAAAATAACTTCTATAAAATCAGCTTATATCAAGTCCCTTTAGTAACTACAAATGTAGATATCAATAGATTGTACATTTAATTTGGTTCATATGTTGTATATAAGAATCAAATCTTCTTTCAAGAAACACTTTTATTGACGTTTCACAAACCATTTCCAAGATCTAGTTGACAGTCCACTAATTCAAAAATTTTAAATGCAAAATTATCTGTATAATTAAAGAATTTAGATGGTTGTTGGAATTCCAGATAGAAAGATATAGTCTTTGCTTTGATTTGCTAACTTACCCAGAGCATACTTTTGGTTAAAAAAAAATCAAACAGTTTTACTTAAATCAAACCATCTATCATCAAGTTATCCTTGTCTTGGCTCCCTAGTTAACTTGGCTAATTGCTGTGGCAGGAAAGCTACCCAACTGACATTTGCATGACAGTCAAAAATTCAAGACTGTCTTTTAGAAAGCGAGGCTTTTGGGAAATATACTATTAGATAGTGATCACTCACATTGGCTAATATACTCTCAGAATTTCCAGGCTTCTGAGAAACTTATGTTGTGGTATAGGGATAAAGGAGACATTCATAGAACTGTTGCCATAACTTATATAAATGCCAACACCTGGCAGTAAACTAATGCATCCATAGAAATGGTCCCAATGGAACACGTTGGCAAAGTGGCATGCCACAACTCACCCTCCCACCTTGTTTAACTTGTGGCTACTACATTTCAAATGACAAATAATGGGGCAAGTTATTTTCAGATTAGCTGATCTAATTAGATTAGATTAGAAAGAAAGAGAGAGTGTGTGTGTGAGAGAGAGAACATTTGATTTTCAAAGGAAGGGAGTCCACGTAGGAATAACAAGTCCTGGGTAGAGAGATAAAACAAGAAGGTGCCTCTTTGGTAAAGCCAGGCCTGAGGTGATGTCTGAGGAGGTGGGGACACCGTGGGCAGGGCCAGAGATGATAACATAGGCTCATTTCTGAAAATCATTAGGCTGGTCTGCCTCATCTCAGATGCAAACGGACAGAGGCACACAGCAGATCTCCCACAAATGTCTCCTGAGTAAAATATCATCAGGAATTATTTTGGGTAAAATACAGTGACAGCATTTTAAATAATGGTCTCAATAGACTGATTTAGAACTGGTGCCACATCCAGAATGAATTCTTGAAACTGCCAAATCTTCTGTGTACTCATGTGACAATTTCCAAATTATAGCAATGTCTGCAATAATATTTCAGGCCATTTCCAAAATCCTCCATTTCATTTCATTTTGCTGATGAGGAAGGAAGATGAAATTTTATACTCATCTGAGAGAGACAATTTAGTCTGTCACAGCTGTTGCCTGGGAATCCAGTGAGAATGACAGATCTAGAAAGAAATTCTCCACAAGCGTCATAGGCAAACCTCCACTAGGTCCAATGACTCACTACTCTCATTGCTGTCTTTAACTCATTCCTTGTTTGACCAGGATACATGGATTAGAGCATTTTCTTCTTTATTTGCTTGGGCATTAATACTTCTATAAACTTTCTAAAAAATTCTCAATTAGAGTAAACAAGATGAAAAGAGCTAGGAATTTAAGATCATTAAAATCACAACTTTTTGGAGCTTCAGATTCCTTACTGATAAACTTGACTTAACAATATCATTGTACTCTATCTCCACATTATATTGAGTTGCTGCCTGAGAAGATGTTTACAAACTATCCATATATGTCATTTACTTTTGTAAAGGGGAAAATTTATAGTGCTAAATATCCACATAATAAAGCTAGAAAAATCTGAAATTAACAATCAAACATCACACCTAGAGGAACTTGAAAAACAAGAGCAATCCAATCCCAATAATAGCAGAAGACAAGAAATAACCAAAATAAGAGATGAACTAAAGGAAATTGAGATGCAAAAGAAAAATACAAAAGATCAACAAAACCAAAAGCTGGCTTTTTCAAAGAATAAATAAGATTGATAGACCACTAGCTAGACTAATAAAAAATGTGAGAAGATCCAAATAAACATAATCAGAAATGACAAAAGGGACATAACCACTGACTCAACAGAAATACAAAAATCCCTCAGAGACTACTATAAACACCTCTAGGCACACAAACTAGAAAATCTAGAAGAAATTGATAAACTCCTAGAAACATACAACCTCCCAAGATTGAACCAGAAAGAAATTGAAACGCTGAACTGACCAATAATCAGTTCTGAAATGGAGTCAGTAATGAAAAGCTTATCAACTAGTAAAAGCCCTGGGCCAGGTAGATCCACAGCCAAATTCTACTAGACAAATAAAGAAGAGTTGGTACCAATCTTACTGAAGCTACTTCAAAAAACTAAGGTGGAGGGACCCCTCCCTAACTCATCCTAAGAGGCCAGCATCATCCTGATACCAAAACCTGGCATAGACAGAATTAAAGAAAATTTCAGGTCAATATCCTTGAAGAACATAGATGCAAAAATTCTCAACAAAATATTAGCAAACCAAATCCAACAGCACATCAAAAAGCTAATCATCCATAATCAAGTAGGCTTTATTCCTGGGAAGCAAGGTTGGTTCAACCTATGCAAATCAATAAATGTGATTCATCACATAAACAGGACTAAGCACAAAAACCACATAATCATCTTAATTGAAGAAAAGATTTATAATAAAATTAAACTTCCCTTCATTTAAGGAACATACCTCAAAATAATGAGTCATCTATGAAAACACCCCACAGCCAACGTTATACAGAATGGGCAAAAGCTAGAAGCATTTTCCTTGAGAACCAGAACAAGACAAGGATGCCCTTTCTCATCACTCCCATTCAACACAGTATTGGAAGTCCTAGCCAGAGCAATCAGGCAAGAGAAAGAAACAAAATACATCCAAATAGAAATAGAAGAAGTCAAACTATCTCTCATCACAGAAGATACGATTTTATACCTAGAAAACCCCATAATCTCCGCCCAAATGCTCCTAGATCTGAGCAACAACTTCAGCAGAGTTTCAGGATTCAAAATCAACATACAAAAATCAGTAGCATTCCCATACATCAACAATGTCCAAGCTGAGAGCCAAATCAAGAACGCTATCCCATTCAGAGTGGCAACAAAAAGAATAAAATACCTGGGAATAGGGCCAACCAGGGAAGTGAAAGATCTCTACAATGAGAATTACCAAACACTACTGAAAGAAATTAGAGATGACACAGACAAATGGAAAAACATTCCATGCTCATGAACAGGAAAAATCAATATTGTTAATATAGTCATGTTGCCCAAAGCAATTTACAGATTCAATACTATTTCTATCAACATTTTTTTCCTTTTAAAACTTTAAGTTCTTGTATACAAGTGCAAAATGAAACTACTAACGACATTTTTCACAGAATTAGAAAAAAAAAACTAAAATTCATATGGAACCCAAAAAGAGCCTTGGTAGCCAAAGCAATCCTAGGCGAAAAGAACAAAGTTGGAGGCATCACACTTCCTGACTTCAAACTATACTACAAGTTCAGCATGGCACAGGTACAAAACAAGCACGTAGACCAATGGAACAGGTTAGAGAACCCGGAAATAAAGATGCAAACCTACAACCATCTGATTTTTGATAAGGCTGACGGAAACAAGCAATAGGGAAAGGACTTACTCAATTAATGATGCTGGCATAACTGGCTAGCCATATGCAGATTGAAACTGGACCCTTTCCTTTCACCATATATAAAAATAAACTCAAGATGAATTAAAGATTTAAATGTAAAACTTAAAACTATAAAAACCCTGGAAGATAACCTAGAAAATACCATTGTGGACATCAGCCCTGGCAAAGATTTCATGATGAAGATGACAAAAGCAATTGTAACAAAAACAGAAATTGACAAATATGATCTAACTAAACCAAACAGCCTCTGCAAAGCAAAAAACAAACAAAAAACTATCCACAGAGTCAACAGACAACATAGAGAATGGGAGAAAATATTTACAAACTATGCATCTGACAAAGTCTAAGATCCAGAATCTATAAGAAAGGTAAACAAATGGACAAGTAAATACCAAATAATCCCATTTAAAAAAGGGCAAAAGGCATGAACAGGACACTTCTTAAAAGAATACGTATATGAGGCCACCAAGCATATGAAAAAATACTCAACACCACTCATCATCAAAGAGATGTAAATCAAAACTATAACGAGGAACCATCACACACCAATCACGATGGCTATTATTAAAATGTCAAAAAATAACAATGTTGGCAAGGTCACAGATAAAAGGAAATGCTTACACACTGCTGGTAGGAATGTAAACTATTTCAGCCACTGTGAAAAGCAGTTTGGAGATTTCTCAAAGAACTTAACACAAACTACCATTAGACCCAGCAATCTCATTACTGGGTATATACTTAAAAGAATATAAAGTATTCTGTCATAAAGACACATGCATGCATATATTCATCACAGTACTAGTCACAATAGCAAAGACATGGAATCAACCTAACTGCCCATCCAAGTGGACTGGATAAAGAAAATTAGGTACATACACACCATGCAATACTACACAGTTATAAAAAAGAATGAGATCATGCCCTTTGCAGCAACATGGATGGAGCTAGAGTCCATTATCCTAAGTGAATTAATGTAGGAACATAAAACCAAATACTGCATATTCTCACTTATAAGTGGGAGCCAAGCACTGAGTACACATAGACACAAAAAAAGGGAATAATAGACACCAAGGTCTACTTGAGGGTAGAGAGTGGGAGAAGGATGAGAATAACAAAACTATCTATCAGGTATTAGGCTGATTACCCAGGTCACAAAATAATCTGTACACCAAACCCCTGTGACATACAATTTACTCATGTAACAAACCTGCCATGTACCCCCAAACCTAAAATAGAAGTCAGAAAAAGGAAGAAAAAGTTAAAATTGAATAAATTATATTTAAGAAATCACCATTTTGTGACCCTGAATGAATTAATTGGCCTAGATATTGATGATCAATGGCTGCTATCATCACAAAAATAAAGACTTCCAGACACTATGTGGCTCTTGGCACACAACACCACACAATTTATGAAGTAGTCTTGCTAAAAACATCACACCTAAACTGATCTAACCACCCTTTAAAAGAAACACATAGGAGAGAGAAACATATTAAATTACACCATGAAACTGCAGTTGGCAAATCCAAGCTATGGAAGGTTCTTCAGGACAAACAACCCTGATTCTTTAACAAATAATGTAATAAAAACAAACAAAATGACAGAGAGGGAGAGGAAAATTGTAGCTCAAGAGACGATCAAAAGTGCTGCAACCAAGTAGAATGTGTGTATCTTATTTGGATCCTGACTAGAGCAAATTGTTAAGGAAAATTATGATTTTATGATACTATTGGAAATTTGAACACCAAATGACTACTTAATGATATTAAAAAATTATGTTTAAAAATTTTATGCATTTTAATGAAATAATGATTATGTAAAAACAAAAGCCTTATCATTTATAGATACAGACTGAACTGTTTATAGGTGAAGCATATGCTGACTGAGATTGCCTCAAAATAATACAAGATGGAGTCTAGGTGAAACAAGATTGGCTGTGAACTGAACACAGCTGAAGTATATCAGGTGTTCAATATTCTATTCTGCACACTTTTGTGTGTATTTGAAATTTTCCATACTAACAATTTTTTATTATGCCTAGGACCAGGGTCTTTGTAAGTGGGTACTTCACATGCTCACAAATACAGAGATATGTCATTTGTACACATTCATTATTAAGCTTTTTGATATGTATATGAGAATTTTCTTAACAAGATAAAGCTCTAGAAATGAAGGCAAAAATTACTCATTCACGATTGAAGTCTAGCATTTATATAAGATCTTAAAGGCATGAAATACTATTCTAAGAGCTTTAAATCATTTACCTCGTCATAGCACTAGGGATTAGGTACTACTATTCCCCTGCTTTACAGATGAGGAAACTAAAGTAGAGGAAGGTAAAGTAATTTGACATTTAAAAGTGGGAGAGCCAGGTTTGCACCTAGACAGTTCTGTTGTAGAAATCGGCTCTTAAATTTTAGTCTACTTCTGTGGCTATTGAACAAGTTTCCATGTTTTAGGTAGGATCTAGATCAGCAGTTTCCAATCTTGTGGCTTCCCTGGGCCACATTGGAACAAGAATTGTCTTGGGTCACACATTAAATACACTAACACTAACAATAGCTGATGAGCTAAAAAAAAAAAAAAAAAAAAAAAAAAAAAAAAAAGTAAAATCTCATTACGTTTTAAGAAAGTTTATGAATTTGTGTTGAGTCGCATTCAAAGCTGTTCTGGGCCATGGTTTGGACAAACTTGATCTACACCAAAAGAAATAAGGGGGAGGCTATTCTAGAACAAGGGAAAGGTAAAAGAAAAGGCACAAATATATGGATTAACAGTTACTTGTTTTAGGTAAAGCATAGGATTCCGAAAAAGGAAAATTCTGTGAAATTAAATTGGAAAGGCAGGCAGAATTAGGTTGTAGAAGACCACTAAGGGCAAGTTAGGAATGTCTGGACATGTTCTTTTAGCCATTGAAGAGGCACTGACTCTTTTTGAGTAGAATCCTGGCATTGTGCTTTTTGGAGAGTAATGGAGCTAGTTATGTAGGAAAAAATTATTGGGTAAAAAACTTAGCGGTATGTAATTTAGTTAGAAGGTTATTCCAACAATCTAGGCAAAGGCAAGGAAAGCCAGAACTTAGGGAAATGCATGGGACTAAAAAAGAAGTGCAGTTATGAGAAATGAGATGTGACAGGAAGAGATAGGGAGAAGCAAGAGTTAATAAAAATTACAGGTTTCCGACCTGTGCAAAGCCCAGGAGGATGGTGATGTTATCAGCACGAATAGAAAAGAGTAAATGCAGGAAGAAAAGCAGATGTGAAAGGAAAGCAGAAGGGTTTTGTTTTGGACACACTGAACCAAAGGAATAAATGGGACATCTAAGAGGAGATGTCTGGTAGTTAGGTAAAGTAGACCAGACTCCAGGAAAGTAATCAGGTTTAGGTTATAGATTTAGGAACCATCCTCTTAAGAGATGATGGTTGAACTGATAAGACAAGTTGAGACTGCTGAGGGAGGAGGGGAAGAAGTTTGTTTTGAATCTCCAACAGTATTATCAGTCTCTTCTCTTAATACATAGATGTTGTTTTCTAGTTCCTTTTTATTCCCCCAGAGCATCTGGCACAGAACTCAGTAAACTTTCTTGTCTGATACATGGAAAGGTATAAGAGGTGCTAGAAGTCTTTTCATAAGCAGTAGTGATTTCCCAAATGATTCCAGTATAGCGTTTATTTATCAGTAGCAACGATCATTTGTTTTATTACTTTCTCATCTGGGAGCTAATAGGGAAAAGCCAACTATTAAAAGCCCACTTATGGTGGAGGACAGAAGACCCTTTTCAGATACTTCACACAAAATCCTACGCTACACTAAGCAATGGTTATCTTTTGGCCTATATTACTTGAATAATGGTGGTGGTGTAATTCACTATTGAATTTGTAGTCAAATCTAGCCAATATGAGGAGTACAGGAAATGACATGTAACCTTTTCACTGCCTTTGGTCTAGTAAACCACTGATGAGGCTGCAGTTAATTGAGAATGAACATATAGGAACGGGGAAAGAAAATGGTAATAATGCTGCACTTTTGCATATTTCAGTCATTTCTAATTTGGTTTTTAAAACTTCTTTAAAAACCAAAATAAAGATCTGTTTCTTACAGCAGAGTCAATAGTGAACCATTTTTGAGTCTTTTCCAGAACCTATATGAGTTAGAGTATTTGGTTTAAAGCTTTAAGGGTCCAAATAATTATGTTTCTTACATGCTGTACTCAGTTTATTCCTCCCATGTCAGAACTAGATGTTCATACTTAATTCTAAACTTTTCACACTTCCCCTTTACTGCAACCCTGAGTTGAGAAAGCCCACTACTTGAGTAAATTTTATAGGCAATTTTCTGGTATTAAGAACTCTATTCTATTAGGGGTTCTCTCCAGGAGAAGGAAGAATGTTAGGGTGCTCCTAAGTAAGCACGGCAGGGAATCCTTACCAACAATCAAGAACCAACCCCACAAGGCAGTTAAGCACAGCTGGGAGGCATTTTGTTAGATTCAAGTCTTAGAAGCCAGTGAAAGAAAGAGCTGTGATACAAATGGTGGTGCTTGTCTTTCACATTTGGAAAATTTCACAAGCACATAAGGACCTCTAGCTGATTCTATATGTTAAAAACACAGTGTTGTTTGTGAAATCAGGCAATCGTTTTAAGGACTTTCAAGTCTCTAGTGTGAGATTTGTTTTAAATTTATTTCAGCTATCAGAGTTGATCCTTCTCAGTAGCCAATGAAGAATTTTCCTTCAATATAGCCTTATGTCTGGGTCAACAGTAAGTCTAATTTTCACTGAGTCAAGAGGATAATGTTTGCACTTGTAAAATAAGAAAACAGGAAAAACAAATTTAGACATAGAGTTATTAGTAAATAATAAAATTCCATTTTTTACAATTCCACTTTGAGGAAGACTATAATATAAACGAACATGACAGAGGGATTTTGTTTCTCTGTGTTTTGTTTTGTGTTGGTGTAGCTAATGATGTGCTACAGATAAGAGTCAGTTATCATTGCTGATTATCCATAGACCTTGAGTGGACACCTTTGGGATGGTGCCTCTTGATTTTGAACAAAAAAAACCCCCAGATTTTTAAGGAATATCAAAAGTCATGCCTATAGTCCCA
Organism: Macaca mulatta; assembly: GCF_049350105.2. Lineage (NCBI taxonomy): Eukaryota > Metazoa > Chordata > Mammalia > Primates > Cercopithecidae > Macaca > Macaca mulatta. The sequence goes on from NC_133409.1 coordinate 115,558,394, forward strand.
GCTACTTGGGAGGCTGAGGTGGGAGGATCTCTTGAGCCCAGGAGGTCAAGGCTGCAGTGAGCTGTGTTCTCTCTGCTGCACTCCAGCCTGGGTGACAGAGTGAGACTATCTCAAACAACACAACACAACACAAAACAAAACAAAACACAAAAAGTATCCAAAATCTTAGAAATAGAATTTCTAATGGACAATTACACTCAAATAGCTTATTAATGCATTTTCCAATTGCAGCTACAAAGTTAGAGCTCCACGTCTCAGTGTTAAGAGCCAGAAAGCTCAGTGGCTTCCTAAATAAGACCAAGTTGGGCAGTGAAGACCAGGACTGGTTTTCAAATAAGCATTCCTTGAAGAAAGTTTAAGGAATTGTAGTATAAACTTTGCAGTCAAAGTATATATGCCCAGAGAGCAGAGTTCATTCTAGATAGGGCTTCACATATTTAGTACATTATGTGTATAGGTTTGTAGATTAAAATAACTGCTCTCAAACTTTAGTTGTTATGCAATGATCTCTAAGGGAGTTTATTAAAATGCAAATTCCCAAGGCACATGCCTAGACTTCTGACCCAGGGGATCAGGAACGAGGCTCAGAAACAGGCATTTTAAGCACCCAGGAGATTGTGATGTAGGTGGTTTTTCAGACCACGTTATGAGAAACACTGGACATCATTTATACCCAATGCTTCCCATTAAAGTATATCCACTGGTAACTAACAATCAATAACCTCAGCTTAAAGTGAAACATATAATCCCTCACATTTTTGACTTATAAAAGGACGATTAATATATATATATTTGTGTGTGTGTATATATATATATATATATAATGTGTAAGTCATTTAACATTTTATGGCGGCTATTATTTTTAATTGACACTTTTCTACGTATGTTATTTGAAACTAAAAACAATGCAATTAGGGGCAAAATTTGCTTTCTTCCTGACTTTGTAGACTGTCTTACTGAAAAAGAAAGACTTCTTTATTTTCATTTTTCATAACTAAGCAAGACAAACATATTCAAATTCTCGGTTACTGAAGCAAGCTCCTTAAGTAGAATATGACATGAAGAATATATGTTTTAACAAGGCCCTGAACTGTATTTTCCGAAGACCCTAATGGGCCCACTAGACTTGTTATAGTCTATTAAATTCAATTTACGTAGGTGGAAAGTTCTTAAATATGCATTTTATGATAATATGCATTTTAAGATGTCCCCTGATATATATTACACACACTACTAGACCATAATGGCTATTAACCCAGTAAAATTAATAATTTGCATTTTTAAATGGCCTAAACTTTCAAAGACTCTCAGGAGAGACATTTTTGAGTAAAGTTTTGAAATAAGTACAATTTTCACAGTTTTTTAGACAAAGAAATAGAAATTTAAGGAATTTTTGAAAACATTCAGTAATGGTGAGGGGAAGTTAGGTTCCAGGGTCCTGGCTGTTTACATTTATACCCAGCTACTTTTTTTTTAGAAGTCCTCTCTTCTTATTACCACGTCTCTAGTTTCCACTCTTGATACTTATTTTAAAGTGGTCCTAATTTTCCTCATTAAGCTATCTCTTCCATAGACCTGACTGAAAAGTCTCTGAGTCATCTCTCATCCTTCATCCCCTTTGCTAATGTTGCTGAACTCGCCATTGGACTATAGACCTCTGGATGGCAGTAAGGATGGTTCTCTTCCAAGGAATGAGTAAAAAAAAGATGATGCTGCTTTCACGTTTGGCATTAGTCATTTTCAACTGACTCCCTTAAAGTCTCTTCCTCTGAAAGTTAGAACCTCACTACTTAAACAAATGGAATCATTCAGTTAAAGATTCCAAAACCATCCCACACAACAAAATTCATATTGAATACCATTTTTAACCTTGTACTATGAAAATTTCAATAGTGAGGAATTCAGTTTCAAGTTTTGTGTTACCCAAGGAAACAATTCTTCCCCTAAAAGACATGTTTTGAGGTGTACTTTATATTCTGATCCCAACTACAAGTGGGTAGGGAGACATTTTGTACCTACCCAAATTAAACTTAATTTTTTTCCTTCAAATGTTACCAGTTTTTAATTGCAGCTCTTAAATTACACATTTGGTTATTGTATTTGCATTGATTCTCTCTTTAAAATGAAGAAAATTATCAGTCTCCTATGGAAATAGGTTTTAGGCTGGCTAATCTCAGGTAACACCCGAGCAACATTCAAACACTCAATGATAGAAGACTAATGGCGAAAATGTCCCCAAGGAAACAAATAATCTTTCAAGAGCTATAAACACAGCTAAATTATCATTAAAGTATAAAGTGAAAGCAAAGTTTGGGGGACTTCCATGTCCTTCGCATGTATATTTCTCATTAACATTTTGTGAAAAAACTAGGAGGCAAACATCAGCCAACCAAGAGAATGATACAGAAACTTCAGGCAAAAGATTGACAATGAACATAGGTTTCATTTAGCTACAAGACTAAAATTAAGAGAAAAATTAGGGCTTGCGATTTAAGAATAGGATGTAAACATTATGAATACCAAAAAATGCTGAAATTATATATCTGACAAAAATTAGAAGGAGGGAGAGGAAAGAGGGTGGCAATAATGGATAGTCTAAGTCCATTATCTTTTGTAGTGAGGTGTTAAAAGATTGTCTTTAAAATCAACCTAAGTTGACTTTGAAACCAAAAGAAGTAACAAAGATAAGCATATTAACAATACCAAGGTAAAACCAAAAACGTATCATTCATTGACATCAGAGAGTGGCAGGGATGGAAGAAGTGGAAATACGTTAATTCAGCCATTCTAGGGAAGGAAATCAATAGATACTGACTGCAAAAATAGAAACCTCATTATATTTTATGTAGTTCTCATTATAAATACAACCACTGGAGCAAAAATTTCAAATTTTCAGGAGACACAGAAACAAAGCAATCAAACAAAATAATTAAACCCATAATGTAAACTCTTTAACAAAGAAACCTTCAGATCCTGTGGCTTTTTGGTGAATTCTTAAAAACACTTCAGGAAAAATTAATGCAGATATTACACATACTCCTTCAGGAAACAGGAAAAGGGGTTCTTCAGTATTCAACTCATTTTATGATCCTAGCATAACTCTGATACCAAAGTTTGACAAGAAAATTACCAGAAAAAAATTCTTAAATTTGTATAAACATAGATGCAAAAATCCTAATCATGATAGTGGCAAATTGAATCCACTTATATACAAAAAAATTATGCATTCTTAACAAATGAATTTTATTGTAGGAATCCAAGGGTAGTTTAGCATTTGAAAATCAATCATTATAATTCACCACCTTAACAGAATAGAAAGAAAATTGTATTACCATCTCATCAGATGTTGAAAAAGCATTTTTAAAGTTCAATATTTGAATAGTATTCAAAGAAAATTCAGCAAATTATATTCTCAATATTCTTATTCTGAGAAAGGGTCTCTACAAAAGCCTACAGCATACTTAATGATGAAATATTGAATTATTTCCCCTTGAATTTAGAAAAAGTACAAGAATGTACACTATAACCACTTCTCTTCAATACTGTAGTGGAGGTCCTAGTCAGTAAAATATGGCAAGAAAAAAAAAATCCAAGAAATAAGATTTGTAAAGGAGAAGTAGAACTTTATTCACAAATGGCATGGTAGTCTGTGAACTATTAGAATTAATTAGTTAATAAAGCAAGGTGGCTGGACACAGGTCAATAAACAATAATCAATGTATTTTAATATACCAGAAGCAATTGGAAGTTAAAATTTAAAAGTATGCAAAATAGCATCAAAACATCAAATACCTAGTAATAAATCTAACAAAAATTATGTAAGAACTCTACAGTGAAAATTAAAATACATTACTTACAGGCAACAAAGAAACCTAAATAAATAGATATATTATGGATTAGATGACTCTATACTATTACAAGGTAAATTCCTCCCAAACATCTATAGATTGAAAGAAAATTCATTCAAAATCTCAGCAAGTTGTGTGTATGTAAGTGTGGAAATTGGCATGTTGATTTTAAATTTGATACAAAAATGCCAAGGTTTTAGGATACCTAAGATAATCTTAAAGAGCCTGGTGAGGAATTTTCCCTACTAAATGCTCACTATAAACATTAGCTATAATATTTTGGCAATATTGTATTGTTACAAGTGTAGGGCAGGCATGGTGGCTAAAGCCTGTAATCTCAGCACTTTGGGAGGCCGAGGTGGGTGGATCACGAGGTCAGGAGTTCAAGGCCAGCCTGGCCAACATAGTGAAACCCTGTCTCTACTAGAAATATGAAAACTAGCTGGGCGACAAGGTAATTTATAGAGTCAATGCCATCCCCATCAAGCTACCAATGACTTTCTTCACAGAATTGGAAAAAACTACTTTAAAGTTCATATGGAACCAAAAAAGAGCCCACATTGGCAAGACAATCCTAAGCCAAAAGAACAAAATTAGAGGCATCATGCTACCTGACTTCAAACTATACTACAAGGCTACAGTAACCAAAACAGCATGGTACTAGTACCAAAACAGAGATATAGACCAATGGAACAGAACAGAGGCCTTGGAAATAATACCACACATCTACAAACCTGACAAAAACAAGAAATGGGAAAGGATTCCCTATTTAATAAATGGTGCTGGGAAAACTGGCTAGCCATACGTAGAAAGCTGAAACTGGATCCTTTCCTTACTCCTTATATAAAAATTAATTCAAGATGGATTAAAGACTTAAATGTCAGACCTAAAACCATAAAACTCCTAGAAGAAAACCTAGGCAATACCATTCAGGACATAGGCATGGGCAAGGACTTCATGTCTAATACACCAAAAGCAATGGCAACAAAAGCCAAAATTGACAAATGGGATCTGATTAAACTAAAGAGCTTCTGCAGAGCAAAAGAAACTATCATCAGAGTGAACAGGCAACCTACAGAATGGAAGAAAATTTTTGCAATTTACCCATCTGACAAAGGGTTAATATCCAGAATCTACAAAGAACTTAAACAAATTTACAAGAAAAAATCAAACAACCCCATCAAAAAGTGGGCAAAGGATATGAACGGACACTTCTCAAAAGAAGACATTTATGCAGCCAACAGACACATGAAAAAAATGCTCATCATCACTGGCCATCAGAGAAATGCAAATCAAAACCACAATGAGATACCATCTCACGCCAGTTAGAATGGCGATCATTAAAAAGTCAGGAAACAACAGGTGCTGGAGAGGATATGGAGAAATAAGAGCACTTTTACACTGTTGGTGGGAGTGTAAATTAGTTCAACCATTGTGGAAGACAGTGTGGTGATTCCTCAAGGATCTAGAACTAGAAATACCATTTGACCCAGCCATCCCATTACTGGGTATATACACAAGGGATTATAAATCATGCTTCTATAAAGACACATGAGCACATATGTTTATTGTGGCACTATTCACGATAGCAAAGACTTGGAACCAACCCAAATGTCCATCAATGATAGACTGGATTAAGAAAATGTGGCACATATACACCATGGAATACTATGCAGGCATAAAAAAGATGACTTCATGTCCTTTGTAGGGACATGGATGAAGCTGGAAACCATCATTCTGAGCAAACTATCACAAGGACAGAAAACCAAACACCGCATGTTCTCACTCATAGGTGGGAATTGAACAATGAGAACACTTGGACATAGGATGGGGAACATCACACACCGGGGCCTGTTGTGGGGTGGGGGAAGGGCGTAGGGATAACATTAGGAGATATACCTAATGTAAACGACGAGTTAATGGGTGCAGCACACCAACATGGCACATGTATACATATGTAACAAACCTGCATGTTGTGCACATGTACCCTAGAACTGAAAGTATAATAATAATAATAAAAAGAAAATTAGCCAGGCATGGCAGAGGAGGGAGCCTGTAATCCCAGCTACTCGAAAGGCTGAGGCAGGAGAATCGCTTGGCCTGGGAGGCAGAGGTAGCAGTGAGCTGAGATTGCACCACTGCACTCCAGCCTGGGTGACAGAATGAGACTGTGTCTGAAAAAAAAAAAAAGTGTAGACAAATAGACCAACGCATCAGAACAGAAGAATTCTTCCCTCCCCCTTTTTTTTCTTTGTATATCTTCATTTTTGTTCTTAAATTGCTGCTGCTTCCACCATTATCCTCACATTGTCATTGTCATGATGGCAACAATGATGCCATTATGACATCCTGGCATTATGTTTGTCACGATCCTCAGTCATTTCATTTGTGTATTATTATAGCAGCTACTTTGCTGCTTTTCCTATCTTTAATGCATTTCTCTTGTGCTTTTCCTGAAATTAAAAAATTACCTAAAATATATATGTAATTTTATATAAATCCTTAAATATATAAAACATACATTTTAGGACAGATTTTAAAATGTTTTCTTTGCAAGACTTGACACAGGCACAGGAACATATGCAATGCATGTATCTATGTAATGTGATATATATTTACACCTATATATTATGAATATAAAATTTATAAATTTAAGTTTATAAATATAAAACAAATACAAAATTTATGAATGTAAAATGTTTTTAAAATATAAAGAATATGTATAATATAATGTAAGTTCTGAAGTAAGACAATAAATCATACTCTTCTCTCACTTTTTAATTTCTTTTACCCCTTCTCTGGATGCCAGACTTTTGTTATTAACTTTTAAGTTTGTAAATATTTTTCCAAATTTTTTCTCCAAACTTATGTAATCATAGGTTACACTAGATGCACACATGCATACATGCACAATCAGTATTTTAATTTCTTTTGTTTTAAAAACTGGTTATATTATATACATTTTCTGCATTTTTATTTTATCCCTCAACATCACATTCTATATATCAATTTAGATTGTGCAGCCGAATCCTAATTTATTGAGTAGTTCTATAATACTCTATAATATAAATGTTCCATAATGTATTCAGGTGTTTTCCTGTTAATGACACCCACTCAGTTTGTTTTCTTCCCATACAAAACATTATATTCCACATTGGCAAAAACTCTGTATGGTTTGTTTTTTGTATATCTAACAAGTAATACTATGTTATAACATTCGTGTGCCAACTCCACGTGAGCACTGTTCTGGGAACTCAGCAAATGTTTGAATTTAACAGAATTTGTGTTAGGAGTTGTATTAAAGCTTTATACCACCTGAAAAACTAAAGGCCATCACATACATGTAATATATTTATATAAGTCAGATTTTCAAGAAGGTGATTTCTAGGTAAAAAGATTATGCATTTTGTTCATTTTTGAATAGCTATTACCCAGTTGCTTTCTAAAAGAGGCTGTAGCTCTACACATATCACCAGCAATGGATGGGAATGCCTTTGCCCTTGAATCACACCCAGCAACAGGTGGCAGGCTAATGGGGGTAAAGCCAAATCTCATAATTGCTTTAGATTACATATCACTGACTACCAGTGAATCTGAACCTTATACTGTTTATTAGCATTAGAATTTCTCTCTTTAGTGAGCTGCCTATTCAAGTATTTTGTCCATTTTCAAAAATTGAGTTGTCTTTTCTTAGTTTTAAAAAACTCTCTGGAAAGTACAAACGGTTAACTGGTCACCTATTAATTATATTTGATCAGAAATATTATTCTTAATTGATTTTGATTACAGCTCTTTACCACCGAAACATTTAATTTTTATATGTCTAATATGCCTATCTTTTACTTTCCAGTCCCTGGGTTTCAAATATTGGTTAGAGATACCCTTAACCCTGGACTACACAAATGCAAAGTATTTATTGCTTTGTTTTGATCTTTATATAAATCCTTCATCTATCTAGCATTTATTTTTATATAGGGTATAAAATAGTTTTCACATGGATAGAGTCAGTAGTGCCAATACATCTATGGAATAATCCATCCTTTCAACTGAATACCTGAGTAAAAATACAAAATTTATTAAATTAACTTCACATAACTTCAGGGTCAGTTTCTAGATTCTCAGGTTTAGTCCATCTATCTTTATTATACATGATGCAATATTTATTTTGTTAGTGTGACATTATAGAATGTTATGATGTCTGGTAAAGCAAGTTCACCCTTACTAAATTTCTCCTTCTCAAAAAATTTTTGACTATTTTTAGTTATTTATTTGTTCACATAAAGTTTAAGAAATTTTACCAACTTCAAGACAAAATATAAAGCATGGTGGAATTCCTGTTTGCATTGCATTAAATTTACATATTAATTTTGAATTACTGAACTTCTAAAGTTACCACTTTAAAGAAAATGGTATCTACATGCATTCATTTAGATTTTATTTTACGTCCTTTGATTTTGTTTGTATACATCTTGCCCCTTTCTTATTCATATTTTTCCGAAATTCTTATTGCTTTTACGACTTATATTAATGGAATATTCCCCATTACATTCCTAGACGTTTAAGGCTAAAATAAACAAAATCTACTCCTTTTTAAATATATCCCTGGTATCTAACCAATTACTCAAACTCTATTTTTAATTGAAAAAAATTTTTTTCTTCTAAAGTCTCTTAGATTTTCTACCTATAGAGTCAATTCATTAGTAAAAAAAGGTAGTTTATCTCTTTTTTCTAGCACTACATGGGTTACTTAATTTTCTTGTGAAGTAATGGTTATGGCAATTTTATCTCCTTACGTCTTAATTCTGCATATTTCATTTCTAATCTAGTTTTGCCCTTTTTAAGAATAGTATTTGCTATTGGGTTTTAGTAAAAATATTTCATCAATTCCTATTTTACTTGAAGATCTTATTAGGAATGAATATTGTGTATTATCAAAAGTTTCAGCATCTACTGATATAATCATTTAACTTTTATGTTTTAATTGGCTGATGTATTATGTTGATATATATAATTTCTTAACATGAATCCACCTTGACTTCGTAGTATTATCCTACTTGATTTTCTTTTATCCTACTTGATCTTTTTGTATTGTTGAATTCTATTTGGTAATACCTATTTAAAAATATTTCTATCTATAATAATAGATATATCTTAAAAATTAAATTTAGTATTAACATTATGCTGACTCCTTGGAGGCTGTGGATCTTTCCTTTAGCCTAGAATAGTTTAAAATAACACCGACTACATAAAACCCTGCTGAAAATCCCAATTAGTCCTGGTGCTTTATTCAGTGGTAGATTTTGAATCATCTCTCCAATTTCTTCCATAATATTTAGTGTAGTCATATTTTCCAGTTATTCTTGGTCAATTTTTTATATTTTTTGAGGAAATCATCCATTTTCTCTAGGTGATCAAATTTGTTTCTTTCAAATTACACATATAGTAATAGCCTCAGAATTCTTTAAGTCTATTTACTCTCTGTAGTCATATTTTTTTTCTTTCTAGCTTGTCTTATTCCTATTTTCTGTTTCCTTAATTGAATAGTTGAATTTTGTGTATTCATTGTCTTAGTCATTTATTAAATCAGGTATTTGATTTGTTTGTCCCTTCTACAATTTTTGAAATTTTCTGTTTCATTGATTTTAGTGACCACATTTATTAATTCCCCTCTACTATTTTGTCTAGGGGCTATTTATTATTATTATATAAGATAAAAACATATTTTCTTAACTTTTGTATTTTCTTCTTTATAATAAACAAATTTTATACTATGTATTTTCACCTTCATTATAGCTTTTGATATGGTTCATATGTTTTATATGAAGTATTTTTCTTGTGCATTGATTTGTATGAATTTTTCTTTTCATTAACTCTTTGGTTCCAGGGTTATTGAGGACTGTTTTCTTCATGTGTTGGTTACTTTATTATTCGTTATATCAAGGAATGAGTCTTACAAAATGTCTACTTTTCAATTTAAGGTGATTTTGGGTTTTTTTTGGTCCAAAGAATCATAAATTTTTTGAACTGTTCCATGAACTTATAAAAAAATTAGCTATTGGATAAAATGCAAAACATTATATCTTTGTCTCTGTGTCTGTCTGTCTCTCTCTGTATGTGTATGTATCTATATGTATACATGTATCTGGCAATAGCTATACCTCAACCTAACTAGAGATACAGCAAAAGTTTCAGGTGCCAGCTCAAATTATACCTGAAATTTCTTACTCCTCTTCTCAGGAATCAAGAGGAAATGATAGCAAGGCCTGCTGTTGACTCATATACTGATCAGTTCACAGAGGTAACACATGAAGAATCTTTAGGGATTCTTGTGACAATTTGAGGAGCAAAATCACAGCAAAAGACTGGGTTTCTGTCTAGTAAATTATTGAAATTTAGATCAGTAATTTTTTTTTCTTTTTTCTTTTTTTGATCAATATGACCATGGCCATTTATTAGCAGGTAAAGCAAGAAACTTACCACTTATATTTGATGATCAAATATTAAATCTTGTTTGATTCATCAAAGAAATGGCTACATTTCATGTTCTTTCTTTTCTTTCTTAAAATGAAAGGACAAAATAAAATAATTTGGATTAAGTTGCTTTAGGAACTTAACTAGCAAAATAAACCTAGATAGAGGTCACATCTATTATTCTCCACTGGATTGAAATGTTCAGTTTCCATAAATTGCAAGAATAACAAAAATAGAAAGTTTCAGAAATTCCTGGGAAATGCCAAGCAAAAACCTTAACTAAATTCTTACCTAAGCCAGCCTAAACCTTTCAAATGGAGATCAGCCTCTAATCTTTTGTGTGGTAGCTTCAGATGGGTCTTCTAGTAAGAGGATTACCTCAAGGTTTTGGTCAGGTGATACCCCCTACAAGGGAAGAGTGAGCTAAACATGACACCACCTGAATGCTCAGAGGCACCCTCTTGATGTTATTTCCTGGCAATTGTCTCCCTCGGGTGTTTTGCCTGAAACTGTGACTCAGGCATTTAAAAGTCCTTTTGCTTTTTTCTCTGGTGGTCATTGGTTTTCTTTTTATCACACAAGACACTCCATGTGGTTCCTTAAACATCTCATACATTGTTCTTACTCTATACCTTACAAAAAACTGTTTCATTTGCCTCTTCCTTGTTCTGGAGAACTCTTACCCATGCTTCAGGACTCACTAAAGAATCTTACTCAAACTCCCCTCCTTCTCTTAGGGACCGTTATGTACTCACTCCTCTTCCTTCCCACAGGTCCTATACAAAACACCATCAAGCACTTCATATCTGCTCTCTGAAAGAATGTTTTGTCTCTTTCATATCTGCTACCCTAGTGCTGAATATAGTATCTGGTAAAAACTGGGTCCTAAATGATCAGATAAATGGATGATTGAATAAACAAATATATTCTAAAACCCAGCATATGTTTCGAAGGGATTCAGTATTGTATTGGGTTACATTTGGCATCAAACTACTTTGAAAATAAATTGAAGGCCTTTTAATTCACTAATTCTAGCTAACCACCCTTGAGACCAAGATAGACATTAAGATAGGAGAGGACAGATTAAGGGCAGATAACTAAGAGCTCATGGAAATTAGCCACTGAGATGAGAATCTTGAAGAAGGAAAGGCCTAGACACACTAATGCTTGCTCATTTAAAAAATACACATGAATGATAAGTTTCATACTGATCCCAACAAAATTCTAGATTTAATTATTAAACAAATATGTTTTAAATGCTTAGTTAAGAATAAGATGATTATCAATAGGCAATACCATGTCAGACAACAGAAATCATGTGTTATGAGTTTGGTTTATTTAATTCAGTAAGACATTTAATAAAGTTTCTTAGGATGTATTTGATAAATGTTGGTTAAATTTTAGTGAGGTAAACAATAAGTAGTTAAATAAATACACTCATTCTACCTTCATTTCTATTAGGCCATCATCCCTAAAAAGAGAACTCCAGTGGTGTGTTACAGTGCTGTGTTCTGGTCATGTCTTATTCAATATTTATATTAGTTACTCAAGGCCTAGAATTCATGTCTACAAAATTCAAGGACCTAGAATTCATATCTACAGAGCTGATAAAAGGTTACCATTGTAATACATGCTAGAATCAAAAGTTAAAAGTTAACAAATAGAAACACGTGGCTTAAATCCCCAAAATAAAGACAGCACATATAAATGTAAATGCTTACATTTTGACTCAAGAAAACAACTGCCTGACAGTATTATAAACTCCATATATTCTCAGATTCACTCTAGCTCTAAACATGTGTGATTCTAGGCCTTATCCAGCCTCACTGTCTCCTTTTACAGGTGAAGACATTGAAATAGCCGTGGATACCTTGAGCTATCCAGGAGCCGGGATGAGGACTCAGCTCCACAAAATCCTAGTGCCTTCATTTTAAACTGCCTACATGAATCACTGCTCAAAACGCTAGAATAATTCTATCCATGTCTGAGCATCACACTAACAGTACACTGATGAGTTATAACATTACAAGATGAAGGTTATGAGGCAGACAAGGGATCCATAAGCAGTGATCCATGAAGCACAGTGAAACACTTGCTCAAAACTGGAATACTTACATGAAAATGTTCAGGAGAATGCATCTTCATGTTTAGGAGACAGTTTAAGAAGCTGTGTTCCATCTTAGCTAACACGGTGAAACCCGGTCTCAACTAAAAATACAAAAAATTAGCCGGGCGTGGTGGCGGGCGCCTGTAGTCCCAGCTACTCTGGAGGCTGCGGCAGGAGAATGGTGTGAACCCAGGAGGCGGAGCTTGCAGTGAGCCCAGAAAAAAAAAAAGAAGCAGTCTTGGCCGGGCGCGGTGGCTCACGCCTGTAATCTCAGCACTTTGGGAGGTCCAGACGGGCGGATCACGAGGTCAGGAGCTCGAGATCATCCTGGCTAGCATGGTGAAACCCCGTATTGACTAAAAGTACAAAAAATTAGCTGGGTGTGGTGGTGGGTGCCTGTAGTCCCAGCTACTGGGGAGGATGAGGCAGGAGAATAGCCTGAATTCAGGAGGCTGAACTTGCAGTGAGTGGAGATCACGCCACTGCACTCCAGACTGGGCAACAGAGCCAGACTCCATCTCAAAAAAAAAAAAAAAAAAAAAAAAAAAAAAAAGAAGCTGTCTTAAACTCTCCAAAAGATGGTCAGTCATTTGCAAGAACATATAATCTGAGAAAGCATTGGTCCAAAAGGTTAGAACTGGGATAGATTGGTCAAAATAATAGGGAATAAATTTTGGCTTAAAATAAAGAACTTAGAATTGTCTGTTATAAACATTAATGAGCAGAGCCTGGTGGGCCACCTGTCCAAATCCAGATAAAGGATGAAAGTCTATTTAGATGACTTCCTACCTTTCCACTAACTTTAGGAAGAATCCTTGATTTGCTCTGTGATTACTGGGTGCTATCATGTGCTCCAGCCTTGTAGTTCTTACTAAGACATGAACTCCATGATTCATTTGTACACATAAGTAAACCTTAAGTGGGAGGCAGGATCACTATCAGTGAGCCCCTGGAATACAGCCAGCTGAAGCCATCTGCATTGCCACACTCCTCCCCAGGGCTGGACAAGTGCAGGTACTTAAAATAACATTCCACAAAATGTTTGCCCAAAGCATTATCACTTTACCATTTTGTCTTGAATTTTGATTACATAAAATGATTAGCAGCAGAAAATGAGGAACAATAAGGAAAAGTGAAAAAAGACAAAGCAAATTGATTATTTCATTTCTGTCTTGTTTAATTAATCCTTTACTGATAGTAGAACAGATCATTGATGGGGAGGTTCTTAAAGGAGATTGTAAGGATTATCAAGGAAAACAAAAACCAGTGATAATTTTTTAAGATACTAGACTAAGAAGCAATAGACGGCCATAAGCCTAGACAATAACTTACAAAACAGCTAGTCGCTGTACAACATCCACTTGGAACAGCAGCTGCACTAACACCTCTGTTTTCTGTGCAGTGGAATTCTGCTATTTCAGTCTGGTAGGACACACTTGTTCAGCAATTCCTATAGAGTGAATTGCTTTTACATTGATTGTGAAAGAAGTTCACATGCCAGTAGCTTCTAAATAAAAATAACACACCTGTCATTGAATATTTGGTGACATTGAATTAATTATCTTTTTACCATCTGGAATGTAACTCCAACAAAGAGATTTAGTTAATAAAGTATATCTATTAATTGAGATTTACTAAAAAACAGTTAGAAATTATGAATATTTGATGACTGTATTAAGCAGAAGCAATTTTTAAATCCATTCTGTTTTTCTTATTTAAATAAAAAACCACATCTTTTTTTTATACACTAAAAACGCTGTGAGTATAAACCTCACACCAAATGTGAGAGCTGCCTTTACTCAATTCTTAATTTAAACTCAGTTGCATTCAGAAATGCTCAGGGGCAGTGGTGGCGAGGGACTGCCTAAGAGATCTATTCCTTGGGTTTTAATACAAAAATACTCGAAAAAATGAAAGAAAGTAATCTGAAGTGGAAATCAGGCTTGATGGGAGGAAAGTCAAACAAGTGAAAAAGAAAGCAGTGGGGGTGATGAGGTTAATGAGCAGCTGAGGACAGGGAGCCCAGCACAGAGCAGAGGAAGTGCAGTCTATGGCATAGGCAGATCCTGAGAAAGGAGAAAGCGAAAACCAAAAGCTAAGAGTAGAAACCTGAGGCAGCTCCAGAGCCTGGAGTGAACAAATAGGATAATGGAGTAAAGGTCAAAATAAAAGCAAAATGTAGACACATTGTAAAACCACCCTTTTATACTCAGCACTGACTAAGGAGAAACTATTAAAAGTCAAGTTGCCTTAATCATTATATAAGTGAGGATCATGGTTTTTCTATTAATTCTTTATTATATGGCCACAAACTTTCATATTTATTTGTCCTTAAATTACATAAAATAGTGAGTGAATAAATTTCCTTAACAAAACCAACCTAGGTTCATAACAGTCAATAGCCCAAAATTCCACCGTAATCGGAAACTAAAATTATGATACAGGAGCCAATAGACAACTTTAACATTACTACTAAATTCAAAAGACATTGTAATATCTGGTATTGAAAGAACTGTATTTTATTTTATAGAATAATGAGCTAAATAGTGCTGGCCAAAAGGCAATGTGATTCACAAATAATAAAAAATGGAAATATACTAGGTTAACCAATTTTTCCTGTGTAAATTTTAGTATACTATTAAATATATTGCTTTATATATTGTCTTTTTAAACACAATTCTAAGGGCCATACATGTAAAATTAATTTTTATCCCTAGATATATCTCACAAATTCAATAGTAGGAGTCTGAAAAAAATAGAGTTAATACTGAATTGAATGCATCAAGATAATAATTATTAAATACTTCTGGAGGCTGAAAAGAAACACTACTTAACTTTGTCTATACTACTTCCCTGCAGTAATGAATTAATTGAATACTTTTATGTGCTAGGCATTCAACTGGGTTGAATTATTAGAGATAAAAACGTACACAGACAGCCATGGTCTTTGCTTTCTTGAAGCTTCTACTCTATTGGAGAAAGAAAAACAAACAAACAAAATCCTCATGCCAGTACATTCATAATTATAAATTGTGGTAAATGCTATACAGGTGCACTGTAGTGTTAAAAGTAAAGAGAAATTATAACAAAGGGAGCAGATTTTGACTGGAGAGTCAAGGAAGCCTCCAAGAAAATGACTTTTGAGATGTGCTAAGTGGATAGAGGGAAGCTAAATGAAGGGGAAAATATTCAAAGCAGTGGGGACACTGATGGACAACTGTGAGTCAGGAGAGTGCTGGCACATTCAAGGAACTGAAAGAAGGTCAGTGTGGCTGGAATAGAAGCAGAAACAGGGAATGTGGGAAGAGATGAGTTCTGAGAAGCACGTCTACATCCAACTGTGCAGGACCTTGTGGGATTCAGGATTTTAACCTAATGGGAAACAACTAAAATGTTTTAAAAATAGAAGTCACATGAATAGTTTCGTAAAGAGGCATCTGACTATAATTTGGAGAATGAATGAGAAAGAGTGAGAACAGGGAGATTAACTAGGAGGTGACTAATGATTATGGTTTGGTGACATTGGGGTAGATGGAGAGAAATAGATTTAAACTATAATTTGGAAGTAAAATTGACACTGGTCAGAAATTCCAGAACATTGTTAAATAATAGCAGTTATACCTTTGTCTTATTCTAGATTTTAATGGGAATTTCTTAAAGATGATGGCCTAAGTCTGACATTTCTTAGGAAGTATAAAACATTTGGAATTCTCTGTATTAGTGAACTAGTCTATGTTTTTCTTTTGGGTCCTAACTTGTTCAAGAATATTTCCTGCCAAGGACCTTATGATTGCCTTGGATTTTGGTATAAAGTATTCTTCTTAAATGATCCACACCCTATCCAGTTACTGTCCTATGGCTGTTGTCCTCTTCACAGCTAGTCCTTGCAAGGGTTTTTCTGCATGCCCTCTTTACTGGTCACCTGTCATTTAACTCTTCAGCAAACTCCAACCTGGCTTCTACTCTCTATTCATCAAAATTATTTTGCTAAAGTTACCAGTGATACAAATAGGAAAACACATTTAACAGATGTTGTTAAATTTCTAACAATGAGGGAATGCTCAAAATATTACATATCTATAGAGTGAAATATTATGTAATCATTAAAATAATACTTTAAAAGACTAAAGTTCATAAAATATTATAGCCCTTTATAGTTATTCTCCTCTTATTTCTCTCTCTCTCTCTCTCTCTGGACATTTTACTTTTTCTATAACTACTAGCAAGTGATGCAACAACAGAGGGTTAAACATATTTCACATAAATTAGAGTTATTCACGAGCACAGTAAGGAATTAGGAAAATAATACGCAATCTGTAATGACTAGCATTAAGCCTCTGGCTTGGCTGTGGGATTACCATCACTCTTTCCCAATTGCCTGCTACCATGGATAATTGAAAGTTGGCATGGTTACTCCCATACCAATTATCATTGGCCACAGATAAATTGCTATGATTTTTAAAATCATAGTTATTATTTTGCTCCATCTGTTCTCTTTATTTTTTAAGTCAGCTGTCAAAAAGTTTTTCCTAAAAATTGTAGAAGTTTAGTTTACATGTTACTAGGGTAAAGGAAACAATTGTATAACATGCTGATGTTCAGTAGAACTCTGCAAGGTGAACCAAGAGAGAATTCACGAGAAGTAAGGTAACATGTTGACAGTTGCTTTAGAGTGATGAAGGGAAAGTGCTATATTTATAATAACAGTATTTAACATTCTTGCATTAGTTTTGAATACTAGGCATAATCACCAAGAAGCTTTAATCATGAAATCCTAAAAACAAATTTCAACTTCGACTTGTTTTTTCCATTTATGTTTGTATCAGTTTTAGTTTAGTTAAAGTTAATAAGTACATGTGGCAATGTATAAGTACAAAACCATTCCTTGGTTTAATTATTTGATATATTGTATTTCTTTTTTCCCATTCTAATTAAGATTTTTAAAATAATATTTTCCTATTACATATAAAGTGTTTCTACCATTTCAAATTCAAAATGTTTTGACACAGTCTGCAAGTCCCACTATATAAACCTAACTTTAAGAATGATATTTTAGGCCATGGGAGAAGGAGGAAAATGAAGTAAAGTTGATAAATCTGTTTAACCTTTCTACTCTACTGTTAATTTAAAATAAAATTTTATATCATTTGTGTTAGATTTATTATAAAATGGCCCCTTTTTTCACCCCTCCATATATTTACACCCTTTGCAATGTGTCTATGCAGCTTCTCTCATCAAGAGGTGGAATCTGTTTTCCTACTCCTTGAATCTAGGCTGAGCTTGAGACTGGCTTTCACCAATAGAACATGGTGGTGGTGGAGGTGGGGGCAAGCTAGCTTTGAGCAAGGAGGTTAAAGAGGTTTTTTATGCTTCTGCTTCCTCTTTTTGGATCCCTGCCTTCACCTTGAGGACAAGTCCAGCATAACTGTTGGAAGATGAGAGATCATCTGGAGTAGAGACATGTTGTCTAGCAGAGGCCAAACTAGCCCAGCCACCCTCAGCCAACCTGGCAACTGAGAAGCGATATACACTCTTCCCCCAGAATCTGCTGGGGTTTGGTTCCAGGACCCCTGCTGATAACAAAGTTCATGGATGCTCAAGTCCCTTATAAAAAAAGGAAGTAGTATTTGCATATATCCTCCCATATACTTTAAATAATCTCTAGTTTACTTATAATACCTAATACAATGTAAATGCTACGTAAATAGTTGTTAGATTATATTGTTTTTTACTTGTATTATTTGTTATTGTTGTATTGTTATTTTTAATTTTTATTTCTCAATATTTATTTTTGATTCACGGTTGGGTGAATCCACAGATGCATAATTCCTGGATGCACAACCTGCAGATAACACAGGCGAATTGTATGAACGAACTTAGATAAGGTCAACCGAGATAAAAAAAAAATCACTGAGCTAAGCCTAGTGTAAATTTCTAAACCATATAATCACAAGCTAAATAAATGAATGTTTTAAGTCACTAAGTTTTGGGGTGATTTGTTACATATCAGTAGCTAACTACTATATCCTCTTTTTATTTACTTATTCACAAGAAAAATTAGGAATTAACATTACTCAAATAAAGATATATAATAATTCTGTCAAATCAATTTTTGTCAAAATATTAAGATTTTATATTACTTTTATATATTGGCTGTTGAGGATATTAACATTTATTGAATATCTTTTATTCACCAGCACTCATTTAATTCCTGCAATCATTCTATGAGGTAGAAACTAACTTTATTTATAAAAGAGGAAACTATGATAAAGAAAGCTAGGAGCATATCCAAGTTTACACAGTTGGCATTACAGAGCTGGACTGGAACACAGAACACAAAGATATGTGAAGCCATTTATTTTATGACATGTCACCATCACTTTCAAAATAAACATGAAGTCTAGGCTCTTTTTGGAGTGGTACTCCAGAAACTAAGAATGTTGGTTCCCTGTTGAGTGATCTAGATGCTGTCCCAGAATGTCCTGAATAATTGTTTATGTATATTATATAAACATCCTCATGTGGGCTTTTTCTCACTCAATACCAAATTTTAAGTGGCCCAAAGTCACAACCACTCATTCAAATTCTCATGTTCTATGTGTAATTACCACAACAATTGAATGAGAAATTGACAAAAGTAAAAAGATTTTTCAGTGTAAAAGTCCTGGTTTATTTAAAGCCATAATTGACATTTCTAGTAGCAAATGATCACTATTGATTTTCTGAGTTACTATAATTTCACGACATTTAATGCTAGAAGTCAATATTTTAGAAAGTTGCTGGCAGGCGACATTATTTGTGATACTGGTATAAAAATAGTCTGATTATCCAACTTCTGCTGTTACAAGTTAAATATAAAAGTTAAATCTATCTATCTGAAATAAATGAACAAAATGCTACCAAGTAAATGATCCAACATGCTTATGAGACATATCATGATTGCTGACATATTTTTAATGGTGAAAACAAAAAAGCAACAGAATAACAAGAATGAATTCACTGCTGCTGTTTTTTAATATTCATTTGATAAGAAAACAATATGAATGACTAACCTATGAAATAGGTAAGTGGAGACATTTTCTGTTAAGCATTTTCCATTCCCCCATCACATCTTCAAAAGTAACCATTGAAGGCAAAACGTGGCATAGAAAATTAGTGCTGGCTGGGTGCAGTGGCTCACACCTGTAATCCCAGCACTTTGGGAGGCCAAGGCAGGTGGATCACGAGGTCAGGAGATCGAAAATTAGTGCTAATAAAATAAATACTAATAAAATCAGCATCAAGCCTAAATATATTTTATTTTAGGCTGGCTTACAAAAATTTGAATTATGTCATCTGAAAATTAGCTGATGTTGACAGGTGATAAAAGAAATACAAATGTTTAGATGTATGACTTAATTATAAATAACCCCAGATAGTTTGGGGGTAGTAAAGTATATGTGTACTTTATGCTAGGTTATAATAGACATTTAAATAATTGTATTCATTTGAAAATTACATTTTGTACAGAATTTTATAACAATATAGAGTTAAATCAATCAACTAAGAATAGGGGTCTGTGGAATGCTTTTCCAGTGGATTCTGTCAGGTGAAAAATATTTGCAAGCACTATAAAACCAGAGTAATAAATATTCAAACACAGTTTTCTAATTTAAATACATATCTCATATGGCATTTTGGAATATAGATTATATTTTGGTAAGAAGAAGACAATAAAAAAATCACAAGTCACTGGAAATTTACAACTAGTTTTCCAACAACAGTTTTAAGAGATGAATTAAAGCAGGGACCATATGCACTTGTTAGTTTTGTGTCTGCATTTATTGTTATTAGTATAACCCAGAGTGGAAGAAAAGATCAGCAATCAAGATTATCAAAGTAGATAATGCTCAGAAGCCTAAACAAGAGAAAGCAAGAACTTGCTCAACCACGAACTCTCAGAGCTGCAGAATATGCCACATGTTGGATGCTCTCCACCTCTCCTTCAGTCTTATGGTTCACGAAGAAGTGCTCATTTGATTGCTTTTTTCTTTTCATCAAACTTAAGAGGCCCTCAAGAGGCCAGATAACTTTAATTTCCCAAATGGAAAATTTCCACACCAACAGAAGCATCTTAGATCCAGGTAAGAATTTGCCACCATATATGCCCAAGTTAAACATCACTCTTCAGTGAACCAAATTGACTACGTTTTAGGCAATAAATCAACAAAAGTAAGGTATGAGTAGCTGTCGCCACTGGATATTTCTCGCAATCAAATGGTATTTAACAATAGGTTCTGCAGTTAAGTTTAACGTTGAGAAAATTAGTTCTTAAACTTCAAGTTAGAGCTTGAGTGACAACATAAAATAATCATCATTTTAAAAGCAAACTAAATTATATGATTTGAAGCAATTACTTAAAAATATTGAATGGTATAATGAGGCAGATATTTACATTTCATTTTCTATTTGCTGCTTCTTTTCATAAATGTAACCAAGTAATATTTCTATCTTCACAAGGACATAAAGTAAAAACCTGGGCTGGGGGTTAAGGAGTGAAGCGCATGTGAATGAATCCTTGCTAAATGGCCTTTTCCTAACGTAATGTAAGAGCTTAGTTCATGCATTTACATTTGGTTACATAACAAGAGTTTGACAAAATCATTGCTGGGAAGGCTGATAGATCCTATGGGGATAACTGTTATCTGAGGATTGAACTCTGTCTTTTGCTTGTAGTAGCAGCCTGCACTATAATAATAGTACTGAAGGAATCTAAGGAAAATCCCCAGAAGACCACTCCTATAGAGACAGAGAAGCCAAAATACAGATCTCAGCTGTGGGGAGGGTCCTCCGTCCTTCCTGCCTCATGAGTTATGCTGTTGGAGAGCCCAAGGATCCTTGGGTGATACACACCTAAATTTGCCAGCTAGGGATGGCGAAGTGGGATGGGGTCATTGCTACAGGTCTACATGATAAACCACAGCATGGTACACCTGCAAATAGCTGTCATCTGAGAGAGTCATGTCAGCACCAGCAACCTTTCTGAGAGAACTAACTACCCCTTAAAATAACTTTCACTTCAGGACTGACTTGACTGAATTGTGTTTGTTCAGGAATGTTGTTACAAGTTTCTATAGATCCAGAAATATACTTTAAATGAGGTCCTTTATACTTGTTCTAGTGCCACAGGTTTTTCTCAGGACTAAGGACAGAGTGTTCAAGTCTTTGAGGAGCAACTTTGTTAGTCTATTGAGTTCGATTGGCCTGAAGGCTAGTTTTGTAGCCATAATGGGAGAAGCAGATTTCTCCACTTGGTTTCCACTGCATTATAGAAATGTCAGCTGAAAATATCACATGGTAGTTTACCTTTTGCAGTTGATATAATTTTTATATTTTGACCAGTAACTATGTGTTTCTGGAAGATACGACATCTCTGACCAATAACAACGTCCTGAATTGTTGTATTTTGCAACTGGTGACTTGTCACTCAGTCAAATCAAACACAGTAAAGGCCACAGTAGGGTAATTAAAGAAGAAAAGTGGGTTTTTAGAAAATGATTATATACTCAGTTTTCCACAAAACCTTAAAGTACAAGGTAGACTGACTTTCTTCAGAAAATAAATCATGTTGTGAGTAATCCAAGACTCTCATGCTGTTGTCACACCAATGCGAGTGTTTCATAGACTTTTCTTGTTTAACTCTAATCTAGAAATAAAGTGAACTACAAGACCTCAATTATTTATCTTATGAAAAAATACATGTGGTTCTGGGTCAGAATACATAGCATGTTGACTTTGAAAAAGCTCAAAAATTTAATATACAGTAAATAATAAAGCAGAACATCATTTTTATTTGGTTGGTGTCATGTAATTACTTTTGCACCAATCAAAATAATATAAGGGTTATTACATGGATCTTATATCTGACTATAAATCATCTAAATTGGGATTCTCATTCAAGGTACATACTGTCTTTTCTGTTTGATGCTTTATTTTTTTCTAATATATTTCAATCATTCTACAAACATATTTCTACCTTGTAGTGAAATTGACTATTTAAATGCAACAGTTAATTGATATGAGGAACTAGAAGGAAAATCCTTGAAGCCAAATATGGTGAATGGTTTTCTAATGCCTTGTAGCCTGTGAGAATCTATTTATTATTGAGCTATACCTACTATATATATAAACTATCAAAACAACTACTAAGACTTTAGTGTATTTGTGATTTAAATTACAGAGAATATATCTGTTTTCGCTTATTCACTACTTATTCCTACAGGTAAAATCCCACTTAATAAATCAGGAATATGTATAAAGGAAGCATTTATTTAAAGACATGGCCTTCCAATGACTGTTATTCTAAAGGAAAAATGTCCAAGAGATTTCTAAGAAAAGACGTTCACCTTAAAAATAGTCATCATTTAATGAAATGATCTCCAAAAGTATGGTTATTATAAAGCCATTCTTTTTTCTTTCTCAGTTCTGTGAGGAAAAGTAATTATCATGTAGTTTGTAACGTGTAATTTGTCTTATAATTATAATAGATGCTCATTCTCTCTATAAACACTTGTTGAAAAAGCAAATAACTGGTCACTGGTAAGAAAGCAAAATACAGGCAATACTGTCTAATTTGAGATTACTCTCCTTTCTAGCTCTCCTGGCCATCCAATTCCATATATACATTTGATGTATACAAGAGTTATTAAACAAAAGAATGGTACTGTTTTTGTTTTATTTAAAAACAAAACTAGATTTTTGAAATGAAAAAGGATTCAAATGATTATCTGAAGGAAAAGTACTTTGAATAGAAAGTTGTAAATTTGTAAAACAATGATTGCTAAAATATTTTCACTATCAAATGACTTTCAGTAATTATTTATTATAATAGAATATTAACATGTAAAATTAACCACTTAGAATTTAGTTTTGTAAGAAGGTTACTTTAAATGACAGCACTTAGATTAGTAGGCTGGCATCTGCCATTGCTCCCTCAGGATCCACTGTCCACCCTTATCCACCTGCTCTGGACTTCGGGAGACTGAGGCTTATAGGCTTCCTCCATCATACTGGCTCTCAATTTGGTTTGGCCAGTGGGGTCCAGTAGGAGAGCTGAAGGCTGGAGGATAGTGGGGTGGAGGTGTTTATTGTCCTGGCTCCCCTTTTATGTGCTTATCTTGGGCTGACTGTCTCCAGCCTTCGCCACACGTTTCTCTGCCTCTGTGTCTGGTAATTATGTGGTGTTTAAGGAGTCTGCTGTAACCTGACCTGGGATACTGCACAATCCCTGTGGTTTTCTTATACCTTGCCCATACTTTTTAAACCATGCTTTTATTAAACTCTTTGAAATTATTCCAGTTTTAGTATGCCATCTCTTTTCTGTGGGATCCTGACTTTTACAGTTAGTTGTTCTAATTTATTCCTTCAGGAAAAAATTCCACCGATAAACCAAGTGTACATATAAACAAAGCATTTATTTAAATAATTGGACACTTAGTGAATGATTTCACAATATAAAAATATAATGCTTTATAAATGTTTAAATCATTTCCATATCAATCACACAAATTTAACTAGAAATATCTATTAATACCATCCAAATAAGTTTAGAAAGATTTCTGGCAATCATTAATATATTTACTCTACCTTAATTGAAACAAATGTTTTAGTTATGTCTATAAAATTATTAAATTGCTTATAGGGAATGCACAAAACAAGTTAAATATTCTATTTCAAAACATTTTCAGGAACACAATTTATTTTTACAGACGTGAATGTAAAAAGAGATATTTACCTTTTCACCAGTTTCTCCTTTGCTGCCTTCAAAACCTTGCTCTCCCTGTAGAAGAGGAATAAAATGTATATAGTAATAAAAATGATACTTACAATACATGCAATTTTTACAATAAAATGATGTTTCTAACAATTAAAAATCAATAATTATAAATAACCATTTCTAACATGTAAGCTCTAAACCAATATTAAGTCACATAAGATTTAAATATTTCTAAACACTAAAGCAACCATTTTCTAAGTTATAAGCTACAGCTTCACTACTTCCAAGGCAATTTAATCTTGATAAGCCTGAATTTTCTCAAGTATAAAATAAGTATGATAATACTATCTTCCTCAACAGTTTGATCTGAGAATTTGATGCATCCTCATAGTGTCTGGCAAAGACTAAGTTAGCCATTCTTCTTAGTATTACTATTTATTTTACTAGATTCAGTGGAAACAGCCTTCTTAGAAAGCTGACTCCTATGGAATACCATTCTGATGAGTATCTCATGATGAATGAGTTCAGGTTTGAACCCAAGGGTTCTGGCTCTACCTTCGACACCAGTGCTATGCTTTTTCCTGTCCACTATCCTGGCTCAGTCACAGAAAGAAGATTGGTGCTTGGAGGGCTGCTGACTCTCAATCAGCATATTTATACTGAAAGGTGTACGTCTCCCTTTCTTCATCTACACCCTCTCTGATCTGACAAGCTTACTTCTCCCTTTAACTGATGTTTCATTCACACAATCAACAAAAGTTCATTGAATCAAGCACTCATGACAACATAGCCAGCAAGTGAATGTTGGGAACGGGTCATGTGCAGCTCTCCACCCTTGGAGGTCCTGGAGCACATGAAGCATTTAGCAAGCATTTCCTGAGTGCACAGAGACAGGAGATAGAGGGTTTCTGATCTCTAGATTTTTTCTGTAATGCCTCAACAAGTTGACCCTTGGTATATAAAACTTATACTAATTCTATGAAAAGGAATGCCAGCTTTTTACTATATAGAAAGGTGCATGCATATATACAGACATATTTAGTCTGTGAGTATGTTATTTTATATATATACCCATATAATTGCATATATGTATATGATTATATAATTAAATAGCATACATAATTAGATAATATAATTAGATAATTAAGTAATATGTGTGTAAGTGTGTGTGTTACATACATTTAATTAAATAATTATTTTTGCTTCATTTACCCCCTAAAAGTTACCAGGAAAGAATATAGGTCGGTTGTTAGGTATTGCTTTTTACCACTGAATGCATGGTCTATATTTTTTTCTACCATTTTTCCTAAAATATAGACTTTAACTTGATCTGTTAATTCAAGCTGACATTGAAGCTGCTAAACGCCTCCAATACATCAGTCACAATGTCAGCATGATGCAGCCACCACAAACAGCTGCTGGAAAGTCCAAAACTATTTCCCAGCAGATAAATCTGCACATCCCTTGGCTTGCAACTCGACTCGCAGATGCAGCACATGCTGTATCAGTGGGTTTTGTCTAGAGCTGCTGTGAAGAAATTCAGAAGCTTGCCATTTCATTGCTGCCAGTTCAATCTTATTATCTTTACTGGGCCAAGTAAATAAATTCTTGAACACAATCCGTAACTATAAATAAGTGCATATCTTTTTAAATGGTATTTTCAGCTATAGAGAAAAACCTACATGCATAGTAACTTGTGATATGTTGCTGCCAAAACCTGTAAAACATCTCCAGAGCACAGAAATGATATGCTTGGCTTTGGTGGGCATCTAATATTACATCAATAATGCTCTCTCCTGTGGCGGGATTATCTGGATGGTATCACGACAGCTGGCCCCACCTGAAGTGGCTCCCCATCCCTCCAAGAAACTGGAATATAATGGTCCCTGTGTTTTCAGTAATGCTTGTCACAGATAACCATGCTTCTTCTCAGAAGAAGAAAGTAGCCCTTGCACAGTAGAGGGGCACAAAGAAAGTTCCCCTTGGTAAAGAGAAAGATACCAGGCACAGAAAGAGGCAGGTTGGCCCATGCAAAAATCCTTACTTATTAGGAATCCCTTGTTCTGAAAGAAAAAATATGTTTGAAGAGATAGTTGTCTACAGCATCTTTGTAATATTTAATATTTTATGTCATTGTAACTATTATGTTTAGTTCTATCTGGGATATACAAAAAAGAAGATAAGCAAGAGGTAACCAAAACCAGTCAAAGGAAGTACAATTTGTTCTATTGTACATTTTAGACTCTGACTAATAAAAGCAGAAACATTTCCAGAGCAGCTATGTACACTTCCACGTTCCCCAGAAAGCACTATCATTTAGTTCTTTGGAGAAGCATCTTACTAAAGCTCTGTGATAAAGCTTCCTCCTAGAATGGTCCCTTCAAGAGGGGATTGCTTCCGCGAGTTCTCTTTGAAAAGACATCCATAGCTTTCTAAAAGTCTTTGAGTGAATTCAGCTTAATCAAATAAAATTTCAGAATATTATATGCAAATTTATTTTTAACATGTTAAAATTCTTAACTCAGATGAAACATTCAGCAACTCTTTACCTTTTGACCAGGTAGTCCTGGAGCACCATGTAAACCATTTTCACCCTAAAAGAAGTACACAGAATAATGTTTATGATCCATAAAGATATATGAACACAGATGTTTTTGTGGTCTTTAACAAATAGTTCTAGTGTTGTGGGGAAAGGTAGCCTAATGCGGAATATCCATCATGCATAGGGACTTTCCATCTATTCCTTATTTCCCAAATCCAGGACTGTTACCTCAATTTTTAAAATAGGGAAATGGAGGCTCTGAGAGGTTTGGCAACGTGTCAAAGGTCACCCAACTAGTAACTTACCTGAGATTGGGACTGAGGTCCCCTACAGCCTATGTTTTTTCCACATGTTACTTAGTATCTCATTTCATTTTCTCTCTTTGAAACTTCTGGGAATAATATTGAAGTCTGACATCGTGCTTTCTATGGGCCAAGCACTGCTGTTCTGACAACAAAACTATCAGGAAGATAATACTGCCTCAATGACCTTCTTACAGGTCATTGCACAGTAATAGGCAGTAGACTTGGAATTTGAGCCCAAACACTTCAACTCTGCATACCTTGTTGTCTCCCTACACTGTCTTTGGAAAAAGATTTAAATCTGGCTTTAAGTGACTTCTTGCCTAAAATCAGAATTTTTATCACTATATATATTATATATATACGTGTGTGTGTGTGTGTGTATTCTTATATATGTACAAGCATGTTTTACTTTCTTACCCACATCTGCTGATTGCCATTAGATCAATTTTGAATACATACTCAGTGCCATTTAACATAAAGCAATTACTTGGAATACTTTTTAGTTCTTTCTATTCATCTGGTTTCTGTCTTGGGTAAAAAGACAGATGCCTATCAGTTTCCATTGCTGGAATTCTGGGGTCATCTCTTTGAAAAGTCTGGTTTGTAAACATCACACAGGCTAGAATGAGATACTCCTGGGAGGATGTGTGTATTCTCAATGGAGTTTTAGGAATTTTCCTTCTTATAGGAATTTACTTTGGCTTCTGAGTTTCCAGGTTTAGACAGCTCAAAATACACTAACAATTTCATGGAACTGCTTTATTTCTATCAAATATTTACAATGAATTTATAAGATAACAGTTTTTAAACATTCCCTAGAAAGCAGTTAGTTATCATTTATTTGAATTATTTAAGCAAAATTCAAAATCTATGAAGAAAAATTCACATCTTTAAACTTTAAAATAGCAACATTCTGTCTAAATCTAAGGAGATTTTCATTATTTCATTAATTAACACATTTTAAAGAAAGTTTTAGTGGTTCTTACCAGAGATGTACAGCTACATACATGCACACATATTATTTTAAAGACTGAGGTTTTTCTTATATTAGATTAAATTATCAAAGTATTCTACAGCATAACGGCTATCATCACAGTATATAGTAAACACTAAAGTAAAACTTTGCGGCTAAATGTAATTAAATGTTAGAGAATCAACAAAATATAATCGACTTATCTATATAATAAATACATTTCTATCATTAAACAAATTGTTATAGTTTGAGACCTCACGCATCACACAACTACATTAGAAACTTCCAGTATCATTTGATAAAGTGATAGTGAAAACACATTAAGTATTTGGTGCCAGGAAACAGTCTATGGAAATGAAGCTCCTGTTACTCATCACAGAAGTATGTCCACTTGTCCATAAGGAGCAGATTATTTTCATCAGTTGATCCAATATAATGTTTTATATCATATTACTAGTTACACACGATCACGAGATATGGCATATTATCCATTAAAGTATGCCAATATGGTATACACTGCCAAAAATACTTTTTTGGGAAAAAAAGGTGTGATGGTATCTCCTCTTTATCTTTGCTCACGGCCCACTCGTGTAGCAGGTGCTCTGAGTACTGGCACCCAAAGTCCTACCCTGCCATATGTCAGGTTAGGGTTACACCTAGATGCACTGTTAATTGGGTACCAAAACTCTCTAAAGCTGTGATATTGAGAATATGTCTTTAATGGACACTGGTTTTATGATTGTTGTAATTAAAATACTGTGTTTCCTGTGGCCAGCATTAAATGGTCTCTGCTCTTTCTTGACTGAATGTGTTTTATAAACATAATTCTAGACTCAATGATAACTCAGTGGACATCACTGATTATCTCATAGGAAATGTGTTTATCTAAAACCTAACTTATGTCAACAGAAGAAGTCTTTCTTTATGCTCCCTCTGACAACCAGGTTTAAAGTTCTAGGCGCCACAAGCACTTTGAGGGCAAATTTAATTCTATTCATAAAATAAATATCCTCCTAAAATTACTGGAAGGTATACATTAGTTTTCTTTTCTGAACTCCTGCTGTCTCTCCTTCCTCAAAATTTCAGTCCAAGGAAGAAATAAGATGCTTCTTCTTTGGCTTCCAATCAATACTTCAGTTCATTATTGAAAGAAAATCACAATAAATGATTCCCATAGAAACGATAACTTTCAAAACCTATTTCTGAGGAATGTTTTTTTCATTATAGGGTTTTCTATGAAAGGACTTGTATTCCTTTTCAGGTACAAATTCAAACCACAGGAAGACAAGTTAATAAATACGTGTAATATAAAGCAGGCGAAATCTAACGTTGCTGCTGATAGTACCGTTGCCTGGGTTATTACTATGATACGTAGCTTGTCTTTAACTTCACAGGACAATCAAAAAGTACCCTTTCCAAAATTCAAAATAACCTCTTTGAGAAGTTTTTAGGACAAAGTTAGGTGAAGTTTAGGTTCAGCTGGTTGCTTTCTGAAAAACTGATCACAGGATTTAATTTTACCTCCTTGTAATCACTGCATATTTTTCAATAGTAAACACTGCTAGTCATAAACTATAAATTATTATTAGTTTTCTTGATTCTTTTGACATTGGAAGCAATGTATTTCTTATTGTGCGGGAAATATATATTGTCTAGAGGACATTTGATGAAAAAGAAAAAAAAATCACATTCCCTAGGGCTATAGTTTGCAAACCTAGTACTAATGAGACCAAGCAAATAAAGATAAAGCAAGCAGGTAAATAAAAAATTTGCAAATAACTAGCCTTTGACTAGTTTTGTGATGATTTTTTTTTTAACAGTTAGGCATTTAGCCTTTGATTAAAATGTCTGAGATCCTATTATAATATTTCTGTATTGAAAAAACTGACCCATCATTTTACTTAGAGCATAGTTTTCTAGGAGCATAACTCTCTATATGAATTTAATGTCCACTTGATATATATCAATACTTCCCCTTTAATTAGTTCATATTTATTAAAAGAAAATTTACTTAAGTTGAATATTGCATGAAATAACTAGAAGAAATATCAGAAGTGGAATGCCAGGATTCTAGAACTAAAACCAATAAAACAGGCAGAAAAAAGTAAATCTGATTTTGATTTTGTGTATTACTAAGGTGACTTCTACATTACTGACTATAGTCCTGCTTTATTCAGCCATAATCTTTAGAAATTGAAATATTTTATGGTTCTTAAACTGTTGGCAGTCCATTACATGTTTCAGGAAATTTTTTAAAACCTATATATTTTTATTTTTTTCAGATATCCAGTTTAAGTCCTTTTATTTCAAGGGGAGAAGTTTTTCCTTCTATATTTTGGGACTTCATTCTAAGAAATAAATTACCAAGTTAAAAAATATGTACATAGCATAGAGTTTAAAATCTCAAACTTTTTGAATGATTTATATTTGTTGAATCCTTAATGCAGTTAATGCATGGGGATATTTTAATCACATTAATGCTCAGAATAAGGCCAATTTATAACTTTAATCTTAAATGAATGAGATCCTATTATTATTTATTCTTATGAGTCAATACATGTCTTGATCATAGTGATGTATATATGGGTGGCTAGTGGTAGCTAACTCAACATCTATTCTCTTAAAATCTACTATCCTGAGTGTGTATATATATGTGTGTACATAGGTATATACAGGTTCATATGCCTAGAAAACAAGCAGGATGGGCATTCTTAAATATAAAGGCAAATATAAATTCATGCATTTATGTATAACAACTCCACCAAAGAATCTGATAAGGCACCGATTCTATTTAAAGCTTAAAGTCAAGTACTTTTGCTGCTTAATTTGCATTGTGGAGAGCAAAGAAAAAAAAAGTCACTGTGTGGTTACTGAATAAATGCTTTCTGAACCCAAATTAACCTTCCCCATATTTTGCCCATCAGTCTTATTTCTTCTGTCTGCAATTACACAGAAAAAATAAATGTTATAGGTCTTATACATGACATCCCTTGTGCCACTATCAGTCTTCTATTCAGTAAACCACTCATTTTTCAAATGATAGTTTGGGGTCTCTTAATACTATGGTCCCTGTTCTCTGGGCACACACTGGTCAGTCATGTCTTTTAAAATGTGGCACTCAGAACTCAGCACATCATTCCAGAAATGGTCTTATTCACACGGAATAGAGAACAGGACCATCTCTTTCTCTTCTCTCACTTTCTCTCTCTCTCTCTCTCTCTGTCTCTCTCTCTCTCTCTCTCTCTCACACACACACACACACGCACGCACACACACTTTGTTCTGGATACTATACAGTTTTGTACTTCTATTAATACAACTTGCTTTTGTTAAAAACTAAATTGCTTACATATGCTACATTTGTAATCAACTACAACCCTTAAGTTTTCCTGTCAAAGGGATGTTATTTTACAATCCTTTTTCAAATTAATTAAATACAAGTTGTACTAAGAGTTGTTCAAATAAAAAACAAAAAGAAAACCCAAGTGATTTTGAAATGTCTTGGAGAGGTAAAAGTTTCTTCCTATACATAGCAAAGCTAGGGAATTAAGCTTTAGTCAATGTTATAGAACCCACTACAAAATCTGGGCTCCTATGTAACTGTGATGATTTTCTCAAAGTGTCAGCACAAGTGTTTGGGCTTTTCACTGTATTGTGAGACTAACTGTAAGACAGTTTTTAAAAAAAATTTGAAACTTCATAAAAATACTACAGAAATACTTATTTAATGTGAATCATCTACTGAAATATCTGAAGTATACGGATTGACATCTGAATAGAGGATTCTAACAAGTGAAAGATGATTTAAGACATAAAGAGAAGGACAGTGTCATCGGTCAGCTCTTAATTGAGGACAATGAGATAGCAGTAACTGCAAACTATTTCCTGCCTGGAGTATTCCTCGTGATGAGTACTTTATATGTCTAGTCCATTACTGGACCTTAAATGCATGGAAGCCATTGGTTACTTATGTCTAGCTCTGAAGTAAATGGTTATGAAGATATGGAGAACGAACACACCCTAACAATGTTGTAAGAAAGTTAGGAGATCTTCAAATCTAGTTTGGATAAAAAGAAAGCAATATAACTTAAATATTTGTGTTTGAGAGAGAGGGAAGAGCATATTTTCTCCATGAGAAAATGGCAAGCAAATTCTGGAGATGCACACACTTCTATTATATTTAATTCTAGGAAGCAATACCTGTAAACTTTGTTGTGCAAAGAAGAAATTCCCTTGTTTCCCTAAATTATGCTTCTGTAGAAAGTATGAAGGACTTTCACGAGAGTGTTGCTGGCATTGGGGGCCTTTCCCAATGTTTTCTCAGCAAAGTTTTCTAACAATCATTCTCTATTTCTCTTACCTATTTCTGGCTTGGGGCTAAGTCCTTGAATTCTGAACAACTCAACAAACACTTACCCAGAATCAGCCAGGTACCATATGCTGGGTCAGTTGCTGGGATTAGAGATGAGACAGACCCCAAGTCCTTCTATTCCAGGAGCTCACATTTTAGCAGGGTGTATAGACACACACTATATTAGTGATATAAATAAACTGCTATGTGAGTAGAGTGGATAAGCTGTAATTTTGCCTGGTGACCCAGCAGAATTCATGGAAAAAATGCATGTGTTTTGAGTTTAATAATCTGAAAATGCAGTGATGGAGATAGAAAAGAAAGACACCAATCATCTGTGATCGTCTGCTCAAATCTTCCAGTCTTCCCTAACAGGTTCATTCAATACCTTACACTGACTTTGGCAGTCCCTGATGTGTCTGACTAAAAGCTCCTTTAGATAGAGCCACTCTAAGGAAACTCTAATATCTAAAATCATAGATGTCTTTATAAAATACCAGTTATATCTTTAAATCCACTGTTCAGTATCTCAGCAACCTACACCAAGAATAAAATAATTAGCCACTAAACTATGCAGAGAAACAGAGAGTGTGTGAGCTTTCTTATGGCAATATTTAATATTTATGTGCTGGAAGCTGGTAGTACATTAAACCAAATAGGAACATTAGCAGACTAGGTTCTTGAAATCTGGCTGTTTAACAAATAAAAGTCAAGTGCCCGGGTGCCAGATACACGGCATGTGTTGAGCTTGTCATCCATCTGTTGTGTTCCCTGCCAACTGCTCTACTTGGGGTGTGAGTGGAAGGCATTAGAAGGGAATAAGAAACCATTAAGAAATAAAATCAACTGCAGAGTGAACAAGTTTCTTTTTCTTTTTCCGGTCCTTCTATTACCTTTGTCCTTCTTATGTTTCTGCTTATTTTAGTGCTGTATTGTATCAATATATGCCTATAGATAAGACAGTTAAATGACAATTATTCCATGTAAAAGCAACAAGTTTTCACTGATAATTCAAGTTTTATTCTCGTACCTTTAACAAGTGAAGCCAACAAGTAGGCTTACAAAACTGTTTTCTTTGTGGTCATTTTTTCTATGCATACTATTTATGATTAAAAGTTCCATCCTGTGTGTAGATTTGACTATACCTTCACTCATTAGAGAATTTTCCAAATTACACAGATATACAGGTGATTCTCTGCTTAAGACGTATTTTTCTCTAAAGTAGAGATCACTCTTGTTTTATAAAGCTTAACAATTTCATAGGCAGGAAGTATTCCATTGTCAGAATAAAGCTAATTTGTCTTTTTTTCCTCCTCATTTAATGGTCTCAATTTCTATAATAAATTGTCACATGCCATTAGGCATTTTAAATTATGTTTTAAACTTAGGAAGTCTAAAATTAAGCTTAATTCTGAATGTCCACAGAAAAATTAGGTGAGGCTAGAAATATAGAGAGGAAGCCAAACGGCTTAAAAATTCTCTAGCTTTTATACTATATGCATATAAGTTTCTGAGTCTCTGAAGCATTAATGCTACATCTGGACCAGCACTGTTAGAAAGTTCATTATCATTCACAACAATGACTGGCCTTGTCTGCACTTACATAAACTGTAACAGCATCTGCCTTTATTTTCTGAAGCTGCAGTCTTCTCTTAAAATGTCTTTTTAGGGAAAATCAAGTTTCAAAGATCATAGTCATTTCATTTTCCAGCAGAAAAGAAATACAAAGACTGTTAGGGAACAACGGATCTGCTCATTCAGTCTCATCTCACTGCAGTGATGGAGGGCTTCAGAGTTTATGGTGAAAAGTCCCATCATACAAAGCATATCCTCATATAATGACGATAGTTAGTCCAGCTATTTTTAAGACACGCAGCTTGGCCACTCTTCTCATCATGTTATCAGATGTACTTCTTAAGTGCCTTAATGCATACAGCTTTTTTTACTTCCAGAAGGTTGATTTATTTTATATTTTTATAAAGTCATGGTACTAAGTTAAACATTTTTGGTTTTGATAAATACATTATATATATATATATTTATACATATATATACATATATGTATACATATATACATATATACATTATATATATATATATATATATATATATATATATTTGGTGGAGAATGTAAAGAAAAAAATTTCTACATTAGGTGTTGCATTAAGGTTAATCTGGAGAGTGGCCATGATTGAGCTGCCTGGATGTGGGCATGAAGGGTAGATTAAGAATCTCCAGAGAGTCAAGCATGGAAAGTTTGAAAACACACTTCAAATGTCATCTGTACTTGGAAACCAAGCAAATTTTTTTTCCATAATACTTATTTTAGAAGGTAAAGCTAAACAAAACCCTCTCATTCGGTGAAAAACCATATGCATAATTTTTTTTTTAATACTTTAAATTGTAGGGTACATGTGCTCAACGTGCAGGTTTGTTACATATGTATGTATGTGCCGTGTTGGTGTGCTGCACGCATTAACTCGTCATTTACATTAGGTATATCTCCTAATGCTATCCCTCCTCCCATCCCCACAATAGGACCTGGTGTGTGATGATCCCCTTCCTGTGTCCAAGTGATCTCATTGTTCAATTCCCACCTATGAGTGAGAATATGCGGTATTTGGTTTTCTGTTCTTGCGATAGTTTGTTGAGAATGATGGTTTCCAGCTGCATCCATGTCCCTACAAAGGACACAAACTCATCCTTTTTTATGACTGCATAGTATTCCATAGTGTATATGTGCCACATTTTCTTAATCCAGTCTGTCACTGATGGACATTTGGGTTGATTCCAAGTCTTTGCCATTGTGAATTGCATAATGATTCTTAATAGGTGAATGCAATCTTATGAAGGTGGGGGAATCAGAATCTCTAGGGTCAGATACAGTTTAAAAGGGGTTCATGGATTTAAAGGGAAGAGACACAGACAGCCCTCCTTGGAGCAGAATGTCCAAAGCAAACTGTAGTTCACTAAATTGGTAGGCAAACAAATTTAAGATCTAATTCAGACCTGCTTGTGTAGATGAAATCTGAGTATTTGAGGAGCTATCCAGATGAGGTAATATGGCAAAGGGGCAAGAGCTATGGATTTCCATGGATAGAGGTTCAAATCCTGACTTTACTGTTTTTTTTTTCCTCTCTGTCTCTAGATCTGTTTCCTAATCTGTGAAATAGTGACAATAAATCTTACCTGACAGGGGTGTTGTAAGGATTGAATGAAATAATGTGAAGAAGGCTCCTGATAGCATTTAGCATATAACACTTATTGAGTAAATGGCTGCTATTATTACTATTGTAAAAGTTTATATTCTTGTACATATTTATATTAAGTGAGGAATTCATTGGTTTTCTAACATCTAGTTTGTTTTAAGAGGTCAAGGTTACATAAGATATATGACTTTAACATTTTCCTATAAATATATTTTGAATAAATAATATAAATTCAATAAGTTTGCTTCTTGGCCTTTTGGCTAAGATGAAGTGTATAAATTCCTTCAAATAAGTTCTAATTTGGTCCCACAGTAAGGCTAGAATAATAGAATCATCAAACTGTTTATTGTTAAAATTATATCTGTTGTTTACCAAAAATTTATATACCAGGTGCTGACCCTTTTATGAATAATCTTGTTTAATCCTTAAGATAAAGCTAGAAGTAGATGTAATATAATTCCATTTTATAAAAGAGAAAACTGACATGTAGAGAGACCAAGTGTCATGCTCTAAATTAGACAGTAAGATTTCTCTAATAAATTGAGCTGGAATTCAAATCCAGGCAGTCTAACTCTGAGTATTTAACATTAGCATGGTAAAGTAATGATAGTTTCATACTTACTCCATGGGGAGAAAAATTGACTTTTACTAAGTTTTCCTATTAAAATAAGCATTTTAGGGCAAATTTAAAGTAATTTAGTAGATAGAATATGGGTTTTAGCATAAATTAGGCTCTATGTTCAATTTTTATTGTCACATTATTAGGATAAGATTATTGGACAATAATTATTCCTATTTAGGAAAAACTCTCCACTTCTTGAGAAATATATGTTATGTTTACATACATAAGTGAAGTATGAAATGAGGCAAATTTTTGTTTGAAGTATTCAGGTAATGAAAACAAACATGGTTTGAGTGTAATATTTGGGGGCAAAGTGGGCAAAATTTGCTCATAGTGTTCAAATCTTCATCTCATTTTCCTACTTCACACTATGAGGATGGAAGGTGTGAACATATGTGTTCATGTGTGTGTGTGTGTGTGTATGGCTGCGTGCATGTGATCTTATGCTTAGAGTCATTCACTTCTCTTGGAAATAGAACCATCCAGTTTACTCATTGTGATTGACAGAGGCTTCTGTCCATCCAAGTTTACCAGAAGTCGTCAGCTACCTAATAATACTGCTACACAGAATTGATTTTCTTAAATGAACTCATAATAGAACACTTACCAAATCTCTTAGGCAAAATCATAGCTGTTCTTAATAAATGTAAAGGGGACAGTTATTTTTCTGCAATGTTTAACAGTAAGACTTTATTAGATTACAGCTAATATTAGATTAAGAATGCCTACTGCAAGTCTGTACTGGGTGATAAGTATTACAATTACAAAAGAACATAACTAAATGCTATACTTCATCCTCAGGGTCCTCATGACTCCATATTCCATAAATACATTTTGCAAAATTGTGTTTTTTAGTGTACTATTTTTCTCCTTGGTCTCAGAGGAAAAATGCCACCACAGTCTACTAATACATTGTTCAGAGTCTTGACTTAAAAAAATTTATTGCTACTACCTAGCTAAATTTCAAAGTGTAGGTTTATTTTAGAATAATGTGATTTATATGCAAATCACTTAATTTATTGCAGTATGACATTGATGTAAGTGTAAAGTATAGCTAATGTACAAATTAATACTTCGTACTGCTCAGAATATGCTTCACTCCATTAATATAAATCAGTTGCCTAGCTTCAATACTAACATTAGAAAAAAACTTCACTTTGAGAATATTAGACCTGAGATATATGTTCTATGGTATTGTACATATGTTTTTGCTCCAAGTGAGACAGTTAAACAACTCATCTTAGTTATTTATTTTTAAACAGTACTCTTAAGTACTCCAAATTTTATGTAAAACAAAACAAAACAAAGAATTATAACTGCTGACAAGCAGAGTCCAAGTTAAGGGGATGCTGGATAAGTTACTCTG
This sequence comes from Macaca mulatta, assembly GCF_049350105.2. Lineage (NCBI taxonomy): Eukaryota > Metazoa > Chordata > Mammalia > Primates > Cercopithecidae > Macaca > Macaca mulatta. The sequence goes on from NC_133409.1 coordinate 115,595,943, forward strand.
GAAGATGCACATATTTCACATTGAGGCAAATGTGGAATACAAAGCCCTGAGGTGACCCACATGTTAAGAACTGATCATTTTTCTTTGGAAATTTACTTAGAAAAATCTGACAAACTATTTTTCTTGTAAAATAACAGAAATATTTCACCCCAAACATAAACCTCATGAGTATGATTTTAAAATTTTGAAATTTAAATTTTTTTTTTACAGTTTATTAACCCACTGTTAGATAATGTTAGTAACTTTCTTGTTTTCATTTTGTATACATTCATTAGAATTATTTTAAATCAGTGGTAACCTGTGGATTATAGAAGTGAGAAAAACACTCTTGAGGCGGCATTTGTTTCACTCAAGAGTGTCACACCCCTTTAACAGCTACATGAAGTGACAAGTTAGAAGCCTAGCTGGCACTACCAGGGACTGAAACCTTGGGAAGAGAAAATGGTCAAAGACTCCATGCTTCTGTAGGTATTGGAAAGATATTAACCACTAAGTAGGGTCTCTGATGATGCGTGCATCCGGGAACCAAGAGCAAAATGTAATCCGCCACCATATTTAGCACAACTGGAAGTTACGTGAATTCTCTAATTGTCTATGAGACCCCTTAAGAGCAACTCAAGTAAATTAGACCCAGAAGAAAACTGCCTGAGGAAATATGAGAGAGTATTTGCAAGGACAAGTTTGCCGTGGTTTTAGAACACCATAAAAACAGCTGCTTCTTTCCGATATTAGCTTCTTAAGTTATCTGGGAACAGTGTCTTCACACAGACATACTCACTAATTGATATTGCAAAACCCTCTCCGTCACCATTTTGACCAAATGGGCACCAAGGGCTAAGGATCTCGGTTTTCAGACTGACTTCGTCTAACTAGATTGTCAGTATATTCCTTTATATTCACTAAAGTTTTACTTTAAATGAAATATAAGATGAATCACTACACAAGATTCTTTCTACAAAAGTGGACTTCTGGGACAAGAAAAAAAACTTTAGTTCTGAGTAGTGCCTGTCTCTGCAATACTGACTTGCTCCAGTTCCTTCGCGTTGCCCCAAATGTCCTCTCTTTTCTAAGAAACTCTCTTTTTTTCCAGAGAATTTCTCGGCTTGCATAGTTAACTTTCTAGACTTATTTTCTTACTATCATGGCCCTGGATTGCAATTCGTTTGATCAACTTTTGACAGGATTGATTCTACTGAATGCTTCATCTAGTCCTTACATTGTCAGTCTGTGGACATCACCTTTTCAGGAGTTGAGAACCTGTTCCACAGCCAATCAGTAGCAGTTTGCACCTGGTTGTCATACATCAGGATCCAAGGGATGTCATTTTGGAGTGTTAAAATTAATGCTATTTTATACAAATCTTGATAAATTCTGTTTTAAAGTAATCAAAGGGAATGCTATCCTGCTATGCCATAATTTATTATGAAAATGTATATGAGTCTCACGTTACATCCCACAATAAAGTCAAGCAATCTGTTTTATAGTTCAAGCACTTCAGTGATTCTGCATGTGTTTTAAAAAAGATTCCCGTGTTCAGAATAATTCAAAAACTCCTAATGATCTGAAATCTAAACAATCAGATTATTGTGATGCATTTTAGAGACTGGTAGAATAAGGGCACAAGACAAATTTGGATTGGAGCATCTCTTTAGGTGATCAAATAATATCCTCTAGAGAAAATATATTTTTAAACAATTAGACCTTTGAAGAAGTATTTAAAGAAGCTTTTATTTATGATGAAGAATCGTCAATTAATGCCATCAGTAAGCTTAAACAAGAAGATAGCAGCCCAAATAAACATCAACTTGCAGCAAGGTATTATTTTGCAATAGAGTTTGTTGGACTTTGCTGAGTCCAACAGTTATATTCCTATACAAGTCAAGAATTTGCATATCAGACTGAATAACTTATGAAAGGAAAAAGTAGCATCAATGAAGCAGTCAGATACCAGAGACACATTTAAGAAGGTCTCAAAAAATATCTGTCTGACAACCTCTGAACCTCCTACCGCTTTAGCTTCAGTTATTCCTGTGCCAACTTTAGGTGAATAAAACCTCAATGGTCATGGCCTTCTAGATAGTGAGACACAATGAACTCACTTGATAATCAGTGCAGCTAGAATGCTACAAAAACTTCTACTAAGCTTATTTTCATAAAGAAGAGAATTTTCTTGGCATCAACATCTGAGAACTTTAAAAATTTAGCAAAGTTATTAATATTAATATAGGATTATATATATAATCCTATATATAGTGAAAACACGTGAAAACATGCCAAGGTGATTGTAGTTTAATATACAAATACAACACTTTTCAAAATATTCTACAAAAACTGAAGTTGAATAAGGCGCTAAACTGCAACAGTAACTTCCTGTGAGTGAATTTATTGTTTGGAAGCATCTTTGTGGTGTTAGAGGAGAAACATAAAACTCAATCATTTTATTAGCTATAGCCTACAGTATAGCATTTTACTGATAGACTGAAATATATTTCTTCTATTTTTAATTATAGTATCTCTTACAGTCTATATATAAAATGTTTACATAAATTACCTAATTTTTGTCTGCAGTGAAACACATACTAAGACACCATATGACATATAAAATGGTGAATTTAAGAAGCCCTGCGGCTAAGAGAATAGCGGCCAATGTTCTGGAGCAGGGATCAGCCAGCTTTTTCAACAAAGGGCCAGAGAGTAAATATTTTAGATTTTGTGGGCCATACAGTCTGCCACAATTACTTAACCTGGCCATGAAGCACAAAGGCAGCCTTAGGTAATACAAAAACAAATGAGTGTGGCTGTGTTCCAGTAAAACTTTACGTACAAAATCCTACAGTAAGAGTTCTAACAGCTCTACAACAGGGCCACAGCTTGCTTACCCCTGAACTGCAGGACTTATTCTGTACATTTTCCTATCCTATCTGACACAACTTTATAAAATGACCATACATTTTGATCAAATAGTAAACCATCATACCTTTTCCCCAGGAATTCCAGGAGCACCAAATTCACCTTTATTACCAACTGCACCCTAAAATACAGAAATGCTTACTAGGAGATTACTTTTAAGAGGTGCGTTAATTACTAATGTTGTCAAAGAGAATCTACCTTTCCTAGATGAGTTGCTTTTGCATGCACCAAAGTTTGTACTTCAAGTTCCTTCCTCATATTGCCCACAAGCCAAAATAATAAATTGTAATAAATCAGTAATTCATAAATATCTAAGTGCTAATCATAACTAAAACTAGATATATTCACACAGAAATAATGTAATTCAGCTTTGTAATTTCTTTTACATTTACCAAAAGTAAGGAATAATACTATTGCTGTTACTTCAATTAATATGATAAACGAGTTTAAATGAGTTAAAAGCTACATCCTATCCGATGCTTTCAATTCAAATAGGTCATGAAATTTCAGTTTCTAAGATATTCCTATTTGTTTCATTTAGTATGCCTGACTTTCCTTTACATCCTCCAGGAAAAACCCCAAAGCTGGGTCAATCCAATGATCAGCTTCCTTGCTCTTCCACTTAACTGCCAAACAGGGATGGAAAAACAGGTGCAAGGAAGTCTATAGATCATGTATGGCTTCCTTAAAAGCACTATCACAAATTCAGTCCAACAAATTTATCCTTGAAACAGTGGAAAATAATATATACTTTTTGAATGAGTTTCTATATTACTAATACTTGGTAGAAATTAAGAAATATATCGTAATTTTATGAATATGTAATACCATTATTATAATGATACTATTTTTTAATTTCGGATGAAGACCCACAAGTAAATTTCACCTTCAAGTGAATTCCTGCAGATTACATGAGATTATATCAAACTGGGTAAAACCGATCAAAGAAGGACCTGTCAATTACTTCAACATATTCAATTGGATTAGAAAGGATAAAGGAACATTAATATTTCCTATATTGACATACTAAAAGAAGTCAAAAGAATAATATTAAATCCTACTTCTGTGAAGTTATTACTAAGAGAAGGTAATCCTTATTTTAAAAAATTATGAACATATTTTGGTTTAATTAATTTTTATTGTTGTGGTATGGGTACAGAATGGGCATATGATTAATGCCAGCTTGGAAAGAAAATGAGGGGAAACTTACTCATCATCTCTGGATTAGCATATTAGGCTACTCAAAATGGAAGCCTCTATAGTGGGATTGGAGGGCAGGAGAAGTTGAAACAAATCAATACTAGTCGCTGACTAAGAAGTCAAATAAGCTAACTTATTCCATTTTAAACTGTTTTGATTTTCTGTCAAAGCATATCAGCAAAGCAATCATTTCATAAAGCCAACACATTTTGGCAAATTAACTGGAAATGTGGAAGATGATAATACAAAAATAAACTGGAAAATTATTCCCAAAATGGAGCTCAGATAACACTTCCCCTTAGGTTCAGGAACATTAACATTGAGCTAATAGTTTATAAAACTCTGAGAGAATTTCAGCTCTAAAATGGGTGAAGTTATTAACAAGGGTCTTAAAGAACTGAGAAAGTAATGCAGTTGCTAAGGAATTAGGTTGCTAACTACGCTTGCTAACAAAAGAGAATTAAAAGATTCAGAAAATTATTATAATTGAGTCTAAATGAAAGAAAAGTATTAATTATTTCTTCAAATAATGTTATACAGAGTTTAGTGTTAGAGAGCGTGGTTAAAATCGCTTGATTAGGTGTCGTGTTATAGAATACTGATCACAATTAGATAATTAAATACAAGCAGTAGTACTTAAAACTGCATTATTCCATGAGAGGCGATCATCACCTTTATAAAAAAAGAAAAAGTAGTAAATCATATTAATAAACCATCATAGTGGATAAGAAAATAGGTAAATAAGGATACATGTTAAGTGTTGCCAAAACTTCTAGCTTTTTGCAAAATATTTTTGATGCTTCATTACCTTAGCAATACTAAGCTAAACCTGATTAAATCAATGTGAAAAGAATTTTTGTTTTTTAAAAGAAAAAAAGTAGTAGAACAATAGTTAACAATATAATATTATTTAACTCTTTCCTTGCAAATTGAATCTTTCAGCAGAGTCTCCTGGGCAATTAGGAAGGAGAACTTACAGTTTCTAGAAATAGCTGAGTTGATTATTTAAACTTTCCTTGAGGTATAGTGTTCATTCATGCATTCAGCATATTTTTAGCTCCTATTATTTATGTGTTGTTCTATGTATAGGCTCACAGAACTCATTTTCCAACAGGGAAGGAAATAGATGCAGGATGATAATGTGTCAGGTGGCAATAAAAGTGCTAAGCAAAGTAAGAGCATAGAGGTGGGAGTAAGGATGCTTTTTATACAGAGATGCCAGAAGGCCTTTTCATTTTAAAGTTATTTTTGAGCAAGGACCTAGAAGACATGAAGAAGAGAGCCAAGTGGATATGTACGAGGACACTTCAGGCATACATAACTGGTACAAAGGACTTGGAGCAAATATAAAAGAGGGAAGAGGGTTCGAGACAATTTGGGAGTGAGGAGTCAGGTAGGGGAAAGCTCTATACATTATGTGAAGCCTCATAGCTCATGGTTAGAGCTTTGGGGTTTATCTTAAGAGAGACAAGAAGTCACTAGTGGGTTTTGGCTCAGGTGGGACAGGATTTGCTTACATGATTATTCAGAATAATTGTCTAACTCATAATGTATATGTATAAATAACAGTAAAATTTTTCTCTATGAATCTGCTGCATTAAAGTAAGGATTCTCAAAGCATAACACCTTAGATTGTCATCAACAGTCACATAGACCAATGGAACACAATAGAGAACCCATAAATAAATCCATGTATTTACAGCCAACTGATCTTTGACAGAGGTGCCAGGAATGTGCATTGAGGAAAGGACAGTCTCTTTGATAAACAGTGTTAGAAAAACTATATTCAGAAGAATAAACTAGATCCTTATCTCTCACCATATGCAAAAATCAACCCAAAATGGATTGAAAACTTAAATGTAGAGCCCAAAACTATGAATCTTCTGGGGCAAAATGTAGGGAAAATGCTTTGGTACATTAGTCTAGGCAAAGATTTTGTGGATACAATCTCAAGAGCACAGGCAACCAAAGCAAAAATAGACAAATGGGACCATATTGCACTAAAAAGCGTCTGTATAGCAAAGGAAACCATCAAGAGAATGAAGAGACAACCTGCAGAATGGGAGTAAATGTTTGCAAGGTATTCATCTGACAAGGGATTAATATCCACAATATACAAGGAGTTCAAGCAACTCAACAGCGACAAACAAACAAAACCCCCAATAATCTGATTTTAAAACGAGTGAATGATCTGAATAGACACTTCTCAAAAGAAGACATACAAATGGCCACGAAATACATTTTAAAATGCTCAACAACATTAATCATCAGGGAGGAGCATATTGGAATCAAAATGAGATATCATCTTACCCTAGTTAGAATGGGTATTATCTAAATGACAAAAAAAAAAAAAAAACGCACCAAAGTTGTGAAGAAAGGGGAACTCTTGCACACTTTCAGTGGGAATGTAAATTAGTATAGCTATTATGAAGAACAGTATGGAGATTCCTCAAAAAACTAAAAATGGAACTGCCATGTGATCCAGAAATCCCACTGGGGATATGTATCCAAAGGAAAGGAAGTAAGTATGGTGAAAAGATAACTGAAAGCCTGTGTTTATTACAGCACTACTCACAATCACTAATATATGGAATCAAAATGAGTGTTCATCAATGAATAAATGGATAGAGAAAATGTTTTATACACACACACACACATATATACATACACAAACATACACATAATGCAATTACATTCAGCCATAAAAAAGAATAAAATCCCATCATTTGCAGCAACATGGATGAGTCAGAATGACATTGTGGTAAGTGAAACAAGCCAGGCACAGAAGGATAAATACTGCATGTTCTCCTTTATATGCAGAAGTTTAAAAAGTTAACCTCACAGAAGTAGAGAGTAGAATAATGGTTACCGGGGCTGGGAAGGGTGGGGAGTGGGGATAGGGAGAAGTTTGTTAATCGATAGAAAATTACAGCTATACAGAATAAATAAACTCTGCTGGGTGACTATGGTTAACAATAATTTATTGTATATTTTCAAATAACTAAAAGAGAAAATTATGAATGTTCCAAACACAAAGAAATAATTAACACTTGAGGTGATGGACATGATAATTATCCCGATTTGATTACTACAGATCGTATAAATGAATTAAAATATCACACTGTACTCCATAAATATGTATAATTGTTATGTGTCAATTAAAATATTAATAAAAATCTTAACACCTTTAGAAATACTGTAATGTAGTGATATATAATTTGAAAGAGATGTGGAAGTTGTATTCTCAAATCTTTTCTCACTTTATTACATTGGGCCACAAGTAAAATGCACCAAAAGACTAATATTATATAGTTAATGAGAAAAAGTAAATTATAATTGTGTCTGGATGGCTTCTAATCAACGTTATCTAAATAAAACAATGCAAAGAATATATTTTAAAAAGTAGCACATTGGGTTGGGAGCAATGGCTCACACCTGTAATCCCACACTTTGGGAGGCTGAAGTGGGTGGATCACCTAGGGCCAGGAGTTCAAGACCAGCCTGATCAACATGGTGAAACCCCATCTCTTTTAAAAAATACAAAAATTAGCCAGGCATTGTGGCAGGTGCCTGTAATCTCAACTACTCAGGAGGCTGAAGCAGGAGAATCGCTTGAACCCAGGAGGCGGATGTTGCAGGGAACAGAGATTGCGCCATTGCACTCCAGCCTGCGAGACAGAGCAAGACTCTGTCTCAAAAAACAAAACAAAACAAAACCAAAGCAAAACAAAAACTAGCACATTGTATCCAGAAAATGTCAGATAATATTGCAAATAAAAGATACAGAGTTGAATGAAATATTCAAGTAATTGAATAATCTTTTGAAGCACGTGATAACTCAACATTTTTACATCTAATACATTGAAAATTCTAAGAGATTATCTCACAAATGAAGATTTATTTATTCCTCATCGAGCCACAAATGAAATTAAACTCAACCTAAAATAGTTATCTCGACCTCTCCTTCAATATGTGGACAATTATATGGTGGATAAGAAAGCAGGGGAAACATATATTTGTTGAGTATCTATCATATGCCAGTTTCTAAGTGCTGTATATACATTGTATTGTATGCCTTCTTCACAATCAACCACTGCCTAGGTATTATTAAGGATAATTTTCAAAGCAAGTAAGAGGTGGAGAGGATTCAATCCTAAGTGGTTCAGGCTCCAGAGTGGTACTCTTTCCAACGTACTGTTCTACCTCCTCTAAATATTCTTTCTTGGGCTTACAGATCAAAAAGAAAACCTTTAGAACAACATCTGATTCTCTTAGTAACATTGCACTTCTGATCATTTCACAAAATTTACTCCTAAATATGCCTTAGAGCAAAATGACTTTCGATCTTCAAGTTATGTAGGCATTATTTTGTGCACCTGCTCTAATAATGACAATGACATGCCAGAATCAAAAATGAAAGAAAGCCTTCTTTATTTATTGCACATTGAAGTTGCAGGATCACCTAGTGCAGTAGGAGCAGAAATAAACTCATTCTCCACTCCTTAAACTGAAGCAATGCATCCATGTTTATTTGAAGTGCCAGGAAGGTAGAATGCATTCATGGTCATGGTCATCTAATGTCATTTTTACAAGGCAGAGTATATGTTGGTTTAATCAAATGTGGGTGCATGTATCAAAAAGATAAAGGAAATATACAGATTAATTATTTGTTGTGTAGATTATAAACTTCTTTTATTCCAGCTGTTTTTATGTTGCCACTAAAATCTCTTGCCATTAGGAATTATCATGGAATTTAAAACAAATGTTAATATTCTTAAAACATACCACAGATGAGAAGTCATATAATGCATTGTAACTCTAAGGTGCGTTTTTGTATATTTTATAGATTTGATGTACAATAAATTGGCTAATATTTATCCATTTTTATTAATTTTTCCTAGTTCTTTTCTACTGGTTTTAGCTTCTATAGAAGGAGAGAATGTTCTGTGAACAAACTGTCACAAGATTGTAAACTCGGTGAGAGCAGGCCCTGTATTTTATTATTACTGCTAAGGCTCCAACGTCTGGCACATTTTTTATTATAATAGCAGGAACTCAATAAATAGGTGTTGATGGATAAATGAATAAAGAAAAATATTTAAATGTTAAAGTGAGAGATGTCTATTTATGATTAAAGGGAATGGAGGGGGAAAATGCATTCTTAAAGGGTATAGGCTCTAACAAGAGTGACTAAGCACTTAATCTTTAAAAAAGAATTTAAAGTCGATTTAATGATTTTTAAAATAATTATTCAAATAGGACTGTACTTCTGACATCGATTTTTTGTTTGTTTGTTTGTTTGTTTATTTTAGTGGGCAGGGTATTTTTCCTAAAAGCAACACAGGAAATTTCTTGCTGTGCCAGCAATCTTAAATATGACAGAATTGATTAAATCAAAGAAGTGAAAAGACAAGTTAAGAAATGGGTATGTGAATGTGTATAAATCACAGCCACCAACAATTAAGCCACATGCATTTTTTTTCAAGGCATTTTTGTGTCACTTTATAGTATAGGCAGAACAGATAAATGAGAACACCTTCCGTTGCAGATAAGAAAACTTAAGTATGGAGAGTCTGAGTGGCTTGGCCAAATTCACCCTCTAACCATAGAAGAGTTGGGATTAACTCAGAGATCTTTCCACTTTCTGAGTCCTTTTAATTGTGTTACCTTGGGCACATCATTTTACCTATGTGTGGCTTTCAGCTGTAAAATGAGGATAGAGATATTAGGCTGGCATTTTTAAATGATGTTTTAAGAGTAAAATATTGCAAGTGGAAGTACCTGATCAAAGAACACAGATACATAATACTGAATTGCTTTTAGAATATAGTGACAGCCCTAAAAATGGATACTGGTTATGAGTATTCAACAGACCTACTGGGTTCAGATCCCAGTTTGGCCACAAGCTATGTGGCATTGGGCAATAATTTAACCTCCCTAAGCTTCAGTTTTTCTATCTGTAAAATGCTAATACTAATCCCTATCATGAAGAATGATTGTAAGGATCAAGTATGATATCATATCTAAAACACTCTTCTTAGTGTCTGGTACGTGTAACCATGAAACAAATATTTGCTATTGGTATAATGATTTGTATGTTTAGTTTGATTGAAGTGGTCTTTAGAATCAGATATTATTCAATTATTTTGAATTTTCATAAAATGATATTGAAAGTAAAGGTACCCCAAGCAATGAGTTTTAAAGAGCATTAATAAATGGCCTGTCCCTTCTCAAAAATCTTTTTCAAACACCTGCTGAATTGTCAGAAGTTCCCATGCAAGGTACAATGCGAATACATTCCTTCAGGAACAAATGACTTTAGCTCTGTTGAAGCTTTGGGGGATCAGTCATTTCTCAGACTTCTGTCTCCTGTCTTTTTGAAGTGGGGGGGCAGGCGACTAGATTATACAAATAATTTAGAATCATTGACTTCCCAAGTTAAGGCATGAAAGGAATTAAAATCTATTTTACCTTGGAGAGATAACAAAAACAGAATGAACTTCTAACAGTGCACATTCATTTACCTGATTAGCTGACAAAAGATGTACTCAAAAGAGTGGGAAACATTACAGTTAAGTTTTGAGTGGTGGGAGAAGGAAAAGACAAATCTCCAAGCATGGGATATTGCCTAGAATTACACACTGGCCATTCCTCCATTAAATCCTCCCCAGCTCCCCAGATCGTTTCTCCAGGACACTTGCAACTCTCCTACAGCACCTAACACATATGGCCTTGTAATTTTCCATGATCTCTTTGTAGATGTAAAATCACTGAGAACATGGAATATATCCTATTCTTCTTTATGTGCTCTACAACACCAAGCAACATAATGCATACGCAGAAAGTATTCAACAAAAGTTGGCTGTTTAAAAAAAAGGTAGGGAGCTACAGAAAAATCTCTGGTGGGGATGTATCAGAAGACAAGAGAAGCAAGAGTTCAACAGGGATTTGGGGAAGGGAATGCTAAAGAAGGCTAGGGCACAGCTAGAAAATAGACTTTCCTGCTTCACAGTTTTGCTAGAGCTTATAGGTACAAAGACTTGCAGTTCCAGATCTTTCCAAAGTTCACACCAGCCTACCAATATGAATTCAAAAGCAGACTAGAATGCTGATAGTCTTTCTTATTTCAGTAATCAGCATTTTAATATAGTATTTGATATATTTGATAGCCTTTTATAGAAACATATATTGGTATGGAATATAGAAAAATGAGATGAACACATTTTTAAGTCATTTTTTAACAAAACCCCCATTTTTCCCATCAATATTTGTCCTTTTCTTACCGGCTCTCCTTTATCCCCTTTCTGCCCAGGTGAACCCGGAGCTCCTGGTAATCCTGCTTCTCCCTGAGCAAAAATGCATATCTGTGTTAGCAACCATTCTGTCACATTGATCGAAAGCCAAATGGTTTATAAATATGAAGCTGGCAATAGCAAGACAACGCTTTGTTCTCCTCTGAGCTGATGCTTAGAATGAGGAATAGTGAGCTGTGTGAACAAGGGAAAAAGGGCATGCCAGTGGAATTCCATTCACTATTCCTCACTCTTCCAAACACCATTTAGAATCATCTCCTCTAGACCTTCCAGGAGCTGGAACAGAAGCTGTTTCTCTATGGTCCCCTGAACCTTGCCTTTTTCGTGGAGCTTACTATGCAATATAGACCACTAGAAAAAATGAAAGTTTCCCTTAAACTTTCACCCCATCCCCATCCTGGCTCAGCCAGAGCTAGGGCACACTCTGCTCTAGAAACTGGGGCAAGTTCTCCTTTCCTCAGGTATGGGCACTGGAAAAAGCCACCAAGACACCACTCAGCCTTTTAGCACAGGCTTTATGACTGCCATTAACATCCATAGAGGAAGTTCATAAACGTTCATGGTCCAGCCTTCTTGACCAGGGGATCATATTGGTGCAGATGAAACAAATTATTCGAATAATAACAGAGCCCCTCTGTATATTCCCCTAATAACTTATGATGGATGGAGACAGCCGGTTGAAAATTTAGGGATGCTGGAAAAATACAGTCTACACAGAAGAAGAAATACAATGTGGGGTATTTTTGTGTATGTTTTTGAAGAGCAGGCACTGTATTTTCTTCAACTGTGAATTCCCAGAACTTCAGCCTATTCCTGGCACATGCTAAGCACTCAGTACTTGCTTGTTGTACAGGTAGTTCCTCCCTTCACCTTTCTATTCATTCTAGTTCACGCCCTGGAAGGAGGTTCAGATGGGCTCGAAACTATCCAGGTAACAATCCAGGAAATCCTATCTTCAATGCCTTTTTCTTAACCCACCCCAGCGACTGAGGTATTTACTTCAACAAACACTGAAGGGCAAGACACATTCTGTGAAGAGAGGCCACATTCAAGGAGCTGGGCTCATAGTCTGGAGTGGCTTTCAGTGTGCACAGATTAAAACTAGCATACCTTGTTTGGAATGCACTGGCACTGGTCTTTCAGTTCCTGCTTTGCTGGCAGATATGAAGACATTTTACTGGCATGAGCAGTTACCGATGATGATGCAATATTTCCAAAGCCATCCTGCTCTGGGCACTAAAATCCAAAAAGAGGCTTTAGGAAATGGGGCCAATTCCAAACATTCTGATGTTCCAAACACTGGCTCCCACTAAACTAGGGGTTGCTGAGGTTGCCTGCAAGAACCGCTTTCTTACTAACCAAAAGTTGACACCAGTGTGAGAATGTTTATGACACTTTTGCACTTTCTGCCTGAGCCCATGTGTTTTCTTATATTGACAACACACAAGAAAATTATTTAAAATAATGGTCTTGGTAAGGAATTACAAAGTTACATTAGGTAACTTTTTGATAAGTATAGAAATTTCATACATTTATAATAATTATATTGTAGGAATAAAATAATTTGTACAAACAATATGAATTGAATTTCATGAAACAATATGAAATGTTTAATGTGAATACATCTTTTGGGAACAAAAATTAAAGTTGAAGCATGTAATTTGAACTTATAAAATACGGTTTCCTTCAACAAGATGATTTTTAAAACATATAGAGTAGAAAATAAATTCTTTTTACACTCTTAGACAATATTTATTAAATCAAAGTATACTTTAGTCTACTGTTCTTTAAAGATATTAAAAAGGTCTCCACTGCAACAGACAAGTAGTGCATTTTATACTTATGCAGTGGGTTCAGAGCATGCTGGATAACATGAAGTGCAATTTGGTTACAAAGCAATGAACTTTTTTTTTTTTCCAAAAAACTAATCCAAATGGAGAATCTGAAGAGGATAAACATATTGTTTTTTCTCAGCATCATGTACCAGACTCCTCACCATAGTTTTCCACTGTGAATTTGCAATTTCACAAAGAGAAAGCACTAGGAGAGAGTTAATACATTACTTTGTATACCACAAATTGTAAATGCATGGTAAAGTATTTTCAGGATACAAAACTAAAATATTGTCTGTGGTTATCTACTGTGGTTGAAATCATGATTGATATCTATTTTCTTTTATGGATTTGGCTATATTTTCCAGTAAACATAGATAACTTTTGTAACAAAAATTCATTTTGATGATCTGTGCAGCAAACCATCATGGCACACGTTTAACTAACAAAACTGCACATCCTGCAAATGTATCCCTGAATTTAAAATTAAAAATTGGAAATAAGAAATTAAAAAAAAACTTGGTAGTAGTTGAATTCTTTGATAATTACAATAAAAACTGTAACAAAACCAGCACCCAGAAATACTGCAACTATTTACTGTATCCACCACTAGTTCTTTCAAATCTACTCTCTCCAGATTTAACGATTGTTATTTATCAAAACAAGTTTCCAAATTTGAAAGTCTAAAAACTATTTTATATTTGAGTGGAACAAGGTTATTACCAAAACAGTTCATTCATCTCATTTGATTTGATATGATTTTTCAGCCAGTTCTTACTTCATGGCTTCCCAGTCAGATAACCAAGACCCACTTATGAATTCACAATTTTGCTCTGGATAACCGAGTCACTATATTAAACTGAGGATTTAAATAACTTTAAAAGTATGTCTCAGGCTTCACCATAAACCTGTCCACACTCCACAAAAAGTGCCCAGAGGCAACACCAAACATACAAGTAAGGACTCTTCTCCTCGTAAAACCTCTGGTTTTGATTTGACACATATTCAGTTTTAGCCCTTAAAACTTTAACCACATTTCTCATTTATTTGCAACAAATGTTACTGATTTCATCCTTCTCTTAATAATTGTTCTTCATTCTTTTTACATCTAGAGTCATGAAACTTAACTGCTTTAGATAACTGAAAATCTAATAGATATGAAGAAGCATGTTTATAGGTGATCTTTTAAAAATGTTGCCTTTGAAATGTTTTATAAAATACTGACAACCAGAAAACATGTGTGAGTTGAAATTTCAGGACAAAATTAGATATTTAAGCAACTACATTAAAAATTTCTGAGTTCAAAACATTTGGCAACAAGAAAGAAAATAAATACAGTTGGTATCAGAAGTAGAGCACATGCATTTAAATGGCTTTTACATAATTATTTATCTTTCCAACTGTACATTCATATTCATAAAAGGTAGTATGTTTCTATTTTTTGTTAGTCATTAAATGAATGGTGATATCCCCTCCAAATAATTGTCAGCAAAAAATACAGTCTTTTCTTATTTTTTCCATAGTTAGAGATAAATTCCTACCTTATTTTCTATTCTTTAAAACTAACTCCCAAATAATCTTTTCAAAATATGATTTAAAAATCTTTTGTTCATAATGTGTGAGATCATGTCACTGCTTTGAATTACCAACCATTCCACCCAATTCATCACCTATACTTCTTAAACAATTTCCTCATAAATCAGTTGGAAAGTTTCTATTATATTAATACAATGATAAAGGGCAGTGATTACTGGTCAATTATGCAATATTTAGATATATCAAAATATCATTATATCACTTTTCAATCAGAGAAAGTTATTATTTTAAAAACTCTTACATCAAAAAAGCATAATTAAAAACAAAATTTTTGGAGAATTAACATCTTTAAGATTTAAACGTGTAGCTCCAGGAAGTCTAGGTATTTCAAGTCTGTAGATTGGCATTCTAAATTATCTTTTCAGATATTTATAGAAAGATATTTGGCTGGCTTGCATTTTACTTGGAATGAGATACATGAACTGGATTGGAGATATGCTTTATAAAGCCAAGTTACAAAAGCAAAACATATAATATTTGAAAGACTTAGCTACGCTTTAAGTCACTTGGCTACATTCTTATTTCACTCACCAAAGTGAGCTACAAAAGTTAAAAATATTTTTGAATCATAAATTATTGAAAAAATGTTCATATAATTTTCTATGGCAAGTATAGAACTTTTACGAAATCTAAGATCCAAACAAAAGGCATTTTTACCTTTTATTTTCACTTTTCATATGTTCTTTCTATAATTTTTTTTAGAACTAGCCCTCTTTGAATATCTTTCTGTCCCATTTATCTCTTTTAGTAGTTGATAAGTCAATAAATCAAACAATGATTGTCTACTTTCTCCAAATGAAGCATTAGGAATAAAAAAGTGTATCAAGGTAAAACCCCTTACTGAGTCTGAATTGTACTTAAAACAATTTAAAAACAAACATAATTATACCTAGTAATATAAGATAGCACACATGGCTATCTTATACTGAGAGATATAGAAAGTATTGAATTTAGTGTTTTTCTTGTAATGAAAGATTGGTATAAGAAAGTAACAGTTGTACGGTTAGGTTAGGAATATTTAGAATGAGAGGCTGAGGAACTGCATTTATATTTTGTTTCCAACAGGAGTCACTTAAGAGAAAGACACAAAGAGAGGGTAGGGAATGTGCCTTAATCATGTTTGTTAACCCTGTTCCTTAGCACCGTGTTTAGAAGATCAGCGTTTCTGAATCAAGTGTTTGCTGGAAGAGAGTGAATGAATATACAAAGCAGTGACTCAGACTTTTCTGATTTTGCTGCAAGGTAAAGGGGAAGGACACGGGGAAGGCAATTGATCCAACAATGATTGATGTCCCAGACATGAGGTAAAGGTGCACTTTGGCAGGAACAGGAAAATGGAAGATGAGGATGAAAAGTCTATGTCAAAGGAAACCTAGCCAGGATGGGTGACAGGATAGAAAAGGAAAATAAGTGAGAACCAAGTATGATCACAGATTTAAAACTTCCGTAACTGGAAATGGTGCAGATGTCAGAACGTAGTTTAGGAGGAAAGGCATAAATTCTTTTTAAGTTATAATGAGTTCAAAGTGAGGATATATTATCCTCAAAATTAAGGGTGAAGTGCTGGGATTAAAACTGTTGAAAGTAACCATGAGAAAGCACCATGAAGGCTTTCTTACTTGGAATAAATTACTCACCTGGTTTCAGCAGAATACACTCAGTGCCACCCTACATTTGGACTCTACAAACTATGCCACTAAAAGATAATCAGCGTTCTTCATTCTTCATATGCAAAGAAAATTAACTTACCTTAGTATCTGATATTTCACAACATGTTTCTTGAGCTATGAGGTTTGCACTGCAGTAGATTTTAAGTTGTTGAAGTTCAATCTATTAAAAAATTAATAATAAGAAACATCTTTAGTTTTTTGAGAATCACATTCAGGCAATTAAGAACTACAGTAATTTAATTGGAAATAAAAAGGAAGCTAATATAAATAAATTACTGGTAGATATTTTAATGTTTTTATTAAATGTAGGATTCACTGTTTTATGGACTACTTGAGAGACATAGAGTTGGATATAGAGATGGATCTATAGATAAAGGAAATCAGGTAATGAAAGCAATTGCAAACCTTGGCTAGCTGTTTCAAACAATAACATAGAAGAACTTATTTTTAAAAAGCTATTGTTTTACACTACAATAAAGAATGCCCACAAAATGAGGCCATTTCAAAATTTAAAAATTGGAGAAAAGGTAAAATCAAAGATATGAACACATGATGAGAAGGGCTTTATTTGTACTTCTAGACTCCTATTTGAGGCACTGAAATAGGTGTTCACTTACCAACAAGGAAAAAAAATTTATCTATATTTCATGAATTCTGTCTGAAACCTATTGATTTTTATATTATATTGGTATAATCTGAGCAAGGCTAACAACTTTTTTACAAAAATAATTGATTCCATCTATTTGCTTAGCAGATTTCTCTTTTTTTGGCATTTGGACATGAAATTAAATGTAGTTCAAGGAAAGTATAATCATGCCTTTAAATGCAAGATCAAATCACCACCTTAGAAAAAGTAAATAGTACTGATTATTGATAAAATATCAATATAATAAATTCTTAAATAGGTTGTTTGAATTCTTTAAGCACTGAAATGTTGTATCAAATAATGCATTACTTTGAGGTCAATAGGTACTGTATATAGAAAGACCCAACTCTAATCTTATAATAATTAACCTATAATAATAGAAAGCAGGCAGTTGTGATTGTGGTGAATCTCTACTCCAACTTTAAAAGCAAAAAGGGGGGGAAAAAGCTACAACTTTTACTTTACACCTCAGATGAACAAAATCAATTCAGTTCATAGAATGCATTAAGAACTCCAGACATCTTATAGATTCATGAGCAGCCTAAGATTTGCAGACAATGCAAAATCATGAGACTAAATGAAATGTAATGATTTATGTTCTATAACTTTTTGAAAGGTTATTAAGGTTAACTTTTATTTATAAAATTTAAATACACTGTCTTACATAGTATAATGAAATACCGCAGTAACATATGAATTATGTAGAATGAAGAATGAGAACTCCAATTAATTAGTATTGTTCTTAACTAAAACTTATGTATTACCATTGTTATCAAAATAGTCAATAAATATTGAAATCCTATTATGTACCATCCATTGTACCAGGTCCTGCATATTAATTGTTTTACTTAACTAAAGATAGATGATCAATTTTCAAAGGATTACAACCTAATTGAGTTCCATGACATTGAAACCACAGTCAGAATAGTTTATGCTTTGTTTATTCATTCATTACTTCAGAATGCTTCACTGATACAGTGCTTTAGAAGGAGAATGAGTAAGGTTAAATCTGTACTGATGCTTGTCAAAATGCTGAGTTGATTTGAAAAAAAAAAATCTTCATATCAGTTTTGTCACTTTCTCACAAAAACACACAGGTGGGATATGTGAAATAAAACTCAATCATGAGAATTTTTTTTCAATAACACACAGCCCAAATAAACACATTTTCACACCATAACAGATCTTATGAATCACAGAGCTTATACAGAGATAATGAAAAATTAATCCACTCAAAGTTTCAGTAGAACCAGGAATCTTTTATAAAACTATGTATTTTGTTTGTTTAACTCAAACAGTAACTGTCTCCAAAAATAACTGCATCATTGTGATATGCCTTCAGGTTTATCCTCAAATGAACCAAGAATCCACATTAAATTATGAAACCACTGTAATACCATGGTTTTCACCTATACCCTTTTTATAAGGATTCACCTGATATTCTTTAGCCTCAAATTGTGGGATCAATTCCCCTTTTTTTTTTGAGACGGAGTCTTGCTCTGTCACTCAGGCTGGAGTGCAGTGGCGCAATCTCGGCTCACTGTAACCTCCCCCTCCTGGATTCAAGCGATTATCCTGCCTCAGCCTCCCAAGTAGCTGGACTACAGGCTCCCGCCACCACACTCTGTTAATTTTTTGTATTTTTAGTAGAGACGGGGTTTCACCGTGTTAGCCAGGTTGGTCTCAATCTCCTGACCTCGTCATCCACCCACTATAGCCTCCCAAAGTGCTGGGATTACTGGTTTGAGCCACCGCGCCCAGCCCAGGATCAATTCTATCCTTGGGTGAGAAGTTAATGAGACACAGGACATAGAACACTCTATCTTCTTAGGCTGAGGTCCAAGACTGGATTCCATTCTTGCAAAACCTCTAAGAAATAAACTATAAACTGTTTATACATAATAAACTAAGAAAACGTGCAGCCATCAAATTTAAATATATCTAACTTTTTAAGATTATAGACCTTGTTCTCTAGGGAAATCAATAATAAATCTATATCATGTTAGCTTCAAATGTAATAATTTAAAGGAACTTTCTATCCAAAAGGGTTTTACTAGGCAATTTTTCTCTTTCAAATGACCTACTATTTAGTGAGTTTTTCCATACAATAGAACCCTGAAAAACCATTATAAGCTTATAAAAAATAGTCTGCAATACAAAGTAATTGCTATTTTAAGGATGAATAGTCTATTGTTCTTGAATGAAAATAGCAGCTAATCTGGAACCATTTAATTTAAACTTCGGCTTTTTCAGTCCTATTTAAAACATATGAGCTAAGACCAATATTATATTTTGTATCATATTTTCAATTTTTACTTTTAATAATCTAATTTTTTAAGGCATGACCTAATTATTTTAAATTCCCAGGCTGGAGAAAATGGGTATAAAATGGAGTTAAAATAATATATGTGAAAATATAGTTGGAAATAACATATCTGTTCTTCATACATCTGATGGCAAATTAATTAAATTAATAAAATTGATGAGAAGGGTATCTATTACACAGTAATAAAAGGAGGATGTTTTTAATAAGTTTTTTTTTTTTACTTAGAAGTGTTAGTTCTCTTTCACAACCAACATCACAACTTACATCCACAGGCTTGCCATCTGCAACTCGCGTAGCAATAACTGTCCGTCCATGGAAATCCACAGTGTCCTTTTCATCAGTCTGTCTCCTTGCAATTAAATTACAATCCATATAGAGTGAAAGGACTCGGGATTGTATACTGATGCCAAGTTTGTGCCACTGACGATCAAACAAAGCACGGAGTTCTCGATTTCTAAAAATGTAGTTCAACACATCTCCCTCTGTGGCTTGAAACATAAATTCCACCACCTTCTTTCCACCATCAACTACTATAGAAATCTGCAAAAATATAAAGTATCTTTAAATGTTTTAAAAATCAATGTTCAAAATTTTTAAAGCACACAAAGAAAAGCTCAAGATGCATATTAGTATAACTGAGGCACTTAGTAAAATATTTTAGATGACACTTGTGTCCACCTGGTTTGTTAAAATAAAAGAACAGCAAATACCACTACAAAATGGTTTACAAATGGGGCATTCTGGTGAATGTAATATGCCCCTTCCTAAGAGAACATCTAAGAGTGTGTGTGTGTGTGTGTGTGTTTATATAAACCATTTATAAGTTTATATATACATAATTTATGTATATTATAGATAAAATTTTATAAGTATATATAAATTATTGCTCTGTATTAGTAACACAGGAATTTAAGGTTACCAATTTAAGAAGACTAAGAAGAATATGATCATTTCCCTAAGTAGGGAAACTAAGATCAATTCTTTCACTATTGACACTTTGCAAGGTACAGAGAAAACACATTTTATAGAGGACATACTCTTGGTTGATCTACTCATCATAAAATTGTAGCTGTATTAACAGATTAAAAGATCAGTGAAGATTTAAAACATTTCAATGGACATGTATAGAAGTAAAAACTAATGTATGGTGCCAGTAAGTAATTTTGAGGTTCCTCTCCCACCCCTGGAGTGCCAGCATTCCCTCATTTCAGCCCAAATGCCATCTCTTCTACATGCTCTCCTAGATTCCTGCTCTCTCCATTCCCCAATTCTGGTGAACTGTCCTTTCTGTGCTCCCATTGACCACACCCAACACCAAGCTTAACTCTACCACTGCACTTGTTCCACTGTATTATAATTATGCTGTATTATGTTGTTCTCCTAGATGTCATCTCCTTACTCCTTATGCTCCCTGATAATACAAATTCTGTTTTTCAGATCTCTTTTCTTGTCACTACCTAGCATATAGCATGTGTTCCATAAAATTTTTATTGATGGGATAAATATTTAAGTCTCAACTCTTTATTCACCAAGAATTGTCCAATGAAACAATGAACTGCTTTAAAAATAATATATAACATTAGAGATGACAGAAGGTGAAGAATGTGTTAGTTAGAAGGAATTAGTTAATGAAGCAGTTGTGAAGAGAAGGCAGTTTTGCATCTTTAAACAAAATATGGACCTAGAAGTAAAATAAAAACAAAAACTAACACTCTGTTATCCACTATACTCTCATATTATGGATCTCAGCAAGACCATACTAACTACGAGAATACTTGCATTTTCTTGTTGATGATCCCTCTAAAGGGAGAACATTTGGACACTAGATCTACTCGCAAATTTGTGCACACAGTTCAATGAATTCACCTGGCTTAATCACACAAGGAAAACTAATAAGCACAACTCTAATGGTACTTTACCTGTGGAATATTCTGCTGGTTTAAAACCTGCCACAGAAACCACCGTTCCTTTTTGGCGTTTCTTCTTACTCGAAACATGGCAGTTACTGAGTACTCCTCAGGAAGGCCTTTGGGAAATACCTTACTGTGGGAGGAAAACAAAGAACTTTTGTGAGGACACTAAGGATTGCAAGAAAAGAAAATCTAGGTATAAAGTTCTATGTAATGCAATATCTCAGTCATATTTTTCTCAGTAAATGTGTAACTTAAGCACTTTTCTCTTTCCTTTTAAAAAAATCTTCTGGTACAGTGTTGTTAAAGCTTGGAGTATATAAAAATGAGTGAAGAGATTACAGTATTAAGTTGTGACATTTCCTTATTCAACAAGATATTCAACAGAAGAAAATCTCAGAATTCACTGCAGTCTGACAAACAGTAGAGATTTATCAAGGAAATAAAATGGTATGACTTGACTTGGTTAGTAGAGAGAGGTACAGAGAATTTTAAAGAACACTAGTAATAAGTAAATGAATATTTTCCAAAGAAGTTTTATCATATTAAATTCTTGCAAATTAGTTCCTAATACTGATTTCCTAGTCCCAACTGAAGACCATGCTAAATATAACGTGGATATTTTAGCTTTATTTTTCACTTTGCTTCTATATAGCTGTTAGCTTTTTCTTGCTTTGTACTATTGTCATACAAATAAATCACATCTTTATATTTTATATTCCCATCAATGAAGATTTCTAATATTGTTTTATATATGTATGTATTCATACAACTGTATTTTAAATCTGATAAGAAAATAAAAGAGACACAAACAAAGCACATTTATTCTGGCTTTTATATTTAATCTATGTAATTATTTCCAGTGCTTTTTATTTCATTGTTTGAATTTGAGTTACTGTCTAGTTTCCTTTCATTCAGCTTAAAGGAATTTCCTTCCTATTTCTTGTAGGGCAGATGTGCTAGTCTCAAATTCTGGGGTTTTTTAATCCTTAATTTCACTTTCACTTTTGAAGGATAGTTTTGCTGGATATAGAATTCTTGATTTACAGTCTTTTTCCTTCAAAACATTGACTATGTCATCCCACTGCCTTCTGGTCTCCATTGTTTCTGATGAGAAGTCAGCTTACTCATATTGAGAACTTCTTGTACATGGTCAACTACTTCTCTCTTGCTGCTGTAAAAATTCTCTCTTTGACTTTTGGCAGTTGGGTTATCATGTGACTTAAGTGTGGATCTCTTTGAGTTTGTCCTTCTTAGAGTCTGTTGAGCTTCCTGAATATATAAATTAATAATTGTTACCAAATTTGAGTAATTTGCATTTCTTACTTCTTCAAATAGTCTTTTTTTACTCTCAACTCCTAGAATTCCTATTATGCATGCTTGCTGGTATCACACAGTCTTGAGACTCTGTTCATTTTTCTTCATTCTTTTTCCCCCTGTTCTGAAGACTAATTGAACTATATTCAAGTTCCTGGATTCTTCTCCCACCTGAGATCAGTTCTTGAGCCACTCCTATAAATTTTTCATTTCTGTTTTATACTTTTCTACTCAAAAATTTGATTTGCTGCTTCTTAATAATTTCTATTTATTGATATTCTCTATTTGGTGAGACATCATTCTCATACTTTAGTTCATTACAGTTTCCTTTAGTTATTTAAATATATTTAAAATAGCAGACAAAGTTATTGTTAAGTAAGTTCAATGTCTAGGTTTCCTCAGAAACAGTTTCTATTGGCCACTCTTTTATCTGTGTATGGTTTTACATACATTGTTTTTTGCATATCTTATAGTTGTTAATTGAAAAGTAGACATTTAAAATAATATAATATGGCAACATTGGAAATGAGACTCTACCTATCAATGGTTTGCTGTTGGTGCTATTTGTTGTCATTATTGTAGATGCTTTTTATTTGCTTAGTCACTTTCCTGGAAAAATTCTGTAAAGTGTGTCTTCTTCGTCATGTGTGAATCCTGCAGTCTCTGCTCATTTAGCTTAGTAGTCAACTAATGATTGAATAGTTAAACACCTTTGACCTAAAAGCATCCCAGCCTTTGCCAAAGGCCTGTGTGTGTGTGTGATGGAAAATACCTTAAATATTCAGGCTGGCAGTTTATAAATCACCTTAGCCTTCATGTTCTGCTTGTTCAAAGCTTTGAGTTTGGCCAGAGATAAGAATTTAAGGCCTTTTCAGGCCTTTCCTGAGTTTTCACACAGCCCTGTAACATAGAAACATGTGTCTGGAGTCCTACAAATATGTTGGAGCTTTCTAGGGCCCTCTATGGATGTCTTCTTCCCCCATTTTTTCTTTAAAAATTGTTTTGATCAGATTCTTGTTTATTCCAATTATAACTGCTGCCTCAGGCAGTTGCAATATTAAACAATTGCCACTGATTATTTTCAATTAATGTCCAGAGGAAAAGGCGATTCTTACAAGCTCTGATCAGGTTAAATAAAGACCAACCAAGAATTGGGGTTTTTAGGGAACTACCAGGCAGGAAAAATAATGGCAATTCCCTGAAAATGGAGCTTTTAATGAACTTCACACTCTTTCTTCCCTTTCCAGCAGCTGCTAGGCAGCTAGTTTTCACTGTGATTCTGAAGCTACTGGTTTTCAAGCCTACCCTGTGTTGGGGAGACAGGGATATGAATAGGACAATGAATAGGACAAATTAAAGTGCCATAAAGCCTGCGAGTCTTACTGAGATTCAATGTTTTTTTTTTTTTTAAATAATCACTCATTAGATTGTGAAAGCCCCTTAAAAAGTTCAGAATATATTGATTTTGACAAATTTTGCCTATGTTCTTATTGCTTTTTTTGAGGAGTAGATTTTCTGAAATCCTTCAGAAATAACAAATTGTTATTTTTAGCCACTAAGTTTTGTAGTGGTTTCTTACAAAGCAAAAGATAATAAAAACATTTTTTCTCTTCATTTTCTACTTAGGATGATAGTAATGCAGTCACCAGTCCATCTGTTATTAAGACTGAAAGCTCTTTGAAAGCAAGGACAGCATTTAACATATCTTTGTATCACTCACAAAACCTAAATCCAGTCCCAGCAGGGCACTCTATTTGTTGAATGAGTGAGTGATCCAGCAAATGAGAGACAGAGACATACTTAATTTTGATATGACACTTTGATGTTTAATAAACAAATACTAAACAGAGGTCGGGTGTGGTGGCTCACACCAGTAATCCCAGCACTTTGGGAGGCTGAGGCGGGCAGATTACTTGAGGTCGGGAGTTACAGACCTGCCTGGCAAACATAGTGAAACCCTGTTTCTACTAAAAATACAAAAATTAGTCAGGCAGAGTGGCACGTGCCTGTAATCCCAGTTACTCAGTTGGCTGAGGCAGGAGAATTGCTTGAACCCAGGAGGTGAAGGTTGCAGTGAGCCGAGATTGCACCACTGCACTCCAGCCTAGGTGACAGAGTAAGACTCCACCTCAAAAAAAAAAAAAAAAAAAAAAACTAAACTAAATAGAATTATTGTTCAATAATTTATAATCTAGTTCAAAAACTGAAAATATTTTTGCATCTCATGAGTAGTTTCTGCTGTGACAAAAAATAAGAGTATTATCAGTATTAATACATAACAATTTTATTTTAAATTATACATTGAAATAAATTTAGTTATATTTAAGGAATAATTGATTTTTTAATCTAAGTTTATAATGAATGAAAATCCTTATAATTACTATATTTCCCTTTCAGAAATTGATATTGTGCTTTTAAGACCAAATATGATTTTGCTTGCCAAGATTATGCTATTTGAAGAAAAACTTCTGCATTTTAAAAATAAAATGTTAAAAAAAAAATCTGCTCTTACAAACCATGTTTGTTGTTTATACCACACAAGCACAAACACTTAACATGACACAGAATAGTTTCTCTGGGTCTTGCCAAAATTTCTGTTATAAAAGAGGCCATATTGGATTACCAGAGAGATATAATGACAGCTTGCTATGTCTAAGATATCCATGCTTGAATATTTCGAATTGAGTGTAATTTCCTATAAGAAATCCTATCCATTGCTTATTCAGTGATACTCCCATTAAGAAAAATATCGTTGATCCTTACTTGCTAAGTTCATTCATACATATATATATTGGACTAGAAATTCTCAATGGGATATTTCCTGCCTTCCCTCCATTTTATACATATTGTATGTAGTTCAGTGTCATAAATGAAAATTTTATCCACATAAATTAATACTGACCTACATTTGAAGAGCCCAGACTCAGTGAAAGTTAAGTGTAATTTATACTTTATTTTAAATTGCCTTCTTTCTACACATTAATTAAGGTCATCTAAATATTCATGGGCCAATGAGGGCACAAGTACATCAGATTAACAAAATGTTCACTATAAAATCAATATTTTAAAAATATGACTAACTAAACATCACACAGTCAAACTAAAGTTGGTCGAAATGCTCCAAGCATGTCAAGGGAAAATTGCTGCTTGGGAGTCCACTTCACACTGGCCTCTGAGGGTGGGAGCCAGCTCTAGATGTAATCTGGAGTATCTCTGAAGCCTTATAATTCATATATCTTGGATTCCTTTGAACTTATAATTCACTTCAATGTTGTAGAAATCTAAAATGTAGCTTGCATCTGCTCTCTGATATGCTCTACGTACAGCAGCTCTCTGTTTAAACATAAAATGGAAGAAAACCATACGAAATGTTGGGGAAGTAACCAGGGGATCAGAAATAGGGCTCCTTAAAAATGACTAATTATAGTACAAGCAGTGTCCAGGTCTCAGAACCACTGACAGTGAGGCTTTGACCCCAAAAGACATTTATTTCATAAAAATCTTAACATTAAAATGTTTCTTTCTTGGTGTTAAGATTAAGGAAGTGTTTTTTTGTTGTTGGTTTTTTTGGTTTTTTGTTTTTTTTTTTACATTTTCTCTACTTTCTCAGTTTTTGCAAGGAGCATGAATTGTGCTGATGATCAGGTTTTTAAAAATTGCAACTATTCCCATCTTGGGAAAAATAACCCTAACCTCTAATGTGACCAATAAATTATTCCTATATTCTTCAAGGACAGAGATGAGGGAGAATTGACACCTACTGTACCCCCTCACACACCTAAAAAGGCCATATGCCTCAATATGCTGGTGGTGAGGCAAATTCTTTAAAAACTGGTAATGGCACTAACAAATATTATTTTTTCTATTTTGGTAGGTAAAAATTAAGTTGCAAAAGTCTAGAACTCCCAACCTATAGCTTTTATAATAAGTAAATCACTGAAGCCTTAAGAGAAAAAGCAAAACAAAAAACAAAAAACCTTCAAATAAAAACATACCTATGACAATATTTCGTCCACTTACTTAAAACGAAATAGCTAATTACAAAGTTACTAGTAGTAATATACATGGAGTTGGATAAAAAATCACATTTTATTAACCCTGAAGCAATTCCAATGTATAGGACGTTAAGAATGAATTATATTTGTCCACATTCCATATTAACTTCATTCTCTAGATTTTCTTTCCTACTTGATTAATGAAAAATTTTTTCTGGTCAAAATTCACTTAAAACCATTAGGAAATACAGATAGAATAAAATCTAAAAGATTTCTGTATTACAGAAAAGATCTTGGCATGAGATAGAGGAAGCATTTGATCACTCTATATTTGTATAATTGTTATTAAATAGACTGTACATTCAATATTCCTCCTAACTATGAAGTGCTTTCACTAACAAGCCAAAACACCTAATTGTCTACTTTTAGAGCTTTCTTCCTGTCTGGAAAATCCTTGTGTTTATAAAACACAAGCTCTGTTAATATTGAGATAGTCCCAAAAAGTCAGTCACACGTTACTAACAAACTGTCTAATAATTAATTCTCACCTTGGACAGCACAGAGCAGAGATCTGTGGGGACTGCTATGAAGCAAAGAAGTTTTAAGAGGGAAGACACAGAGAGAGAAGAGCAAATCCAGAGCAGGAAGCTCTCCTGAGTTACACAGACAAAGATGAGATGCTGAGTCTTGGGCAGCAAATGTGTCACCTTAAGGCAGTGGGAGTTTGGGAGGAAAGTTCCAAAAACGAGGGGATGTGAGATGCAACCAAGATAAACCTTGTCTATTTCTCTCTCCTGTGCCCTGGACTCACATACTTAAGTCCCTAGTGGGCACTCCACGTGGAGGGGAAAGGCATGTAATTAAATAACTGAAATTGAACGTTTTGTATTGCTGCCTCAGCACATCCCTCCACAGGGATTCCACATCTCAATAAAAGACATGGCTATTCACTCAGGTGCTCCACCCAAATCCCTGCAAGTCATTCTTTATTCATGCCTTTCCTTTATTATCCCCCATCCTGTCTAACCCATCATCAAGTCTTACTGATTTTGTGTTTTGTTTTATGGGTTTATTTTTTTGAGGCAGGGTCTCACTCTGTCACCCAGGCAGGAGTACAGAGGCATGGTCATGGTTCGTTGCAACGTCAACCTCCCAGGCTCAAGTGATCCTCCCACCTCAGCCTCCTGAGTAGCTGGGACTACAGGCACGTGCAGTCATGCCCGGTTAATTTTTTGTATTTTTTTGTAGAGATGGAATTTCACCATGCTTCCTAGGCTGGTCTCAAACTCCTGGCCTCAAGTGATACGTCTGCGTTGGCATCCCCAAGTTCTGGGATTACAGGCAAGAGCCACTGCCCCAAGCCCTTACTGTTTTTATCATCAAAACAGATCTTGACTCTGGCTACTTCTCTCCATCTCCACTATCATCACATTAGTCCAAGTGGCCACCATCTCTCCCCAGGACTCCTGTTATAGTGTCCTGATTGTCCTCCTTCTTTCCCTTTCCTTACAGTCTGGCCCGCACATAGCAGCTAGAATGAGCTTTTAAAATCGGACTAGGTCCTTCCCTTACTTATAACCTTCTGAAAGTGTTGCATGGTTCCTAGAATAAGATTCATTTCTCTGACCATGACTCATAAGGTATGATGTGATCTGACTCCTGCCTTCCTCTGACACATCATCTCCTATTCCAGTCTCTGTGCGGCACCCAGGCTCCAGGCACAATGACTTGAGTTTTGTTCCTTGAACACACTGGGCTCATTGAGACCTTGGGCCCTTGTACTTCCTGTTTCCTCTCCTGGGACAGTCTTTCCCAGAGGTCTTCATTTACATCAAGATTACTCAACCCGCCACCCACTGGCCACATGCAGCTCAGGATGGCTTTGAATGCAGCCCAAACACAAATTTGTAAACTTTCTTAAAACATTATGAGATTTTTGTGTGTGTGATTTGTTTTAAGCTTATCAGCTATCATTACTGTTAGTATATTTTATGTGTGGTCCAAGACAATTCTTCTTCATCCAATGTGGCTCAGGGAAGCCAAAAAATTGGACACCCTTGATTTAGATGACTTTTCCTTATTGTTCAGGTCTCAGCTCAAATATCACTTCCCTTGAATGGGCTAAGGTTGTCCTCACCCTAGTCACTATCTAACACATTACCTTGTTCTATTTTCTTCATAGGCTTGTGCCTACCTGACTTTTTAAGAATTATTGGTCTATGTATTTATTGCCCGTTTTGTGGAATGTGATTTCCACAAAAACAGGGTCCTGCAAGACTTGTGGCTGTAAATCAAGCATCTAGACTAGTACCTTGCATATAGGAAGCATTCACAAAAATTTGTTCCATTCATGAAAATCCACAATGATGCCTATAACCAGTCCTAGTAGGTGCTCAACTCTTGTATTCAGCACAAAATCTATGTTATCTTGCATAAGGCCTTAACACGGAGGCCTTATGAGACTGCGCTATATTGCATTCATCAGGAAAACAACAGATGGAAAAGTCAAATCCTATGTGATTCTAAAGCAGGTTAATCAAAAACTTTGATAGAAAAAGAAGTCCGTTAACAAACACATCAGTTTCTTAATTTCAAAAAGAAGTTTAAAATCTCTACAGACTGAAGCAAAATATAATAGCTGCTCTAAGATTTCACCAAAAGTGTCTTCATAGAAGTCTTCCAGTCCTTGGAAATGTGTTAGTCATAAGAAACCACGCATCATGGTTTCCTGTAGTTCTATACTCCTAAAGCTGAAAGGGACTTTGATAGAAATTTAGATCAATCATCTCACTTCATAAATGAGGAATTAAAGCTGCAGACATTAAATAACTACCTCACCTTTACTCTGCCAGAGGTCAGGTTGAAACTTGAACTTATGACTTTTAATTCCAAGGTTAGTTTCTTCCAATGTATCAGGTTGCTTGTATCTTTTTGGTTAAGAATAAAATTTCCCTCATCATTACCAACCTGACTTAAAAGTAATATTTTGGCACTATGAGGGGAAAAATGTCTCTATTTTCCTAAGTATTAAGGAGAGATATAAGTAAATATATTAATTTCAATAAATGAATAAATAAAATGTTTACAATCACACTATAATATTAACAACAACAATTAATCATATTTTGCACTCCAAGCAAAGTATTTATTTTGGCATTTGCACATCCTAGGTGACTAGTAGCCCTGAAAGGTAAATTATTACAGTTCCTTCCTCTAATGATATTTTGAGCATAGATCAGGAAGTATCACAAAACATACAGTTATGACTTCAAAATAGAAATTACTGCCTTTTGGATTTTGGAAAAGATAACCATGCTAAAGAAGATGAAAACAAATCAGGAACATTTTCTCTCTATTCCTTAGATCATTTTCTAGAAAAATTAGTTTTCACCAAGCATTTCTTTTCTTTTTAATATTAATTTTTATTTAAGTTTTGGGGTACATGTGCAGGATGCACAGGTTTGTTACATAGGTAAACGTGTGCCGTGGTTTACCAAGCATTTCCTTAAAGATGAGTGTAATTTAAAGACGGGCGCCGTGGCTCACGCCTGTAATCCCAGCACTTTGGGAGGCCAAGGCGGGCGGATCACGAGATCAGGAGATCGATCGAGACCATCCTGGCTAACACGGTGAAATCCCGTCTCTACTAAAAATACAAAAAATTAGCCGGGCGTGGTGGCAGGCGCCTGTAGTGAGGCAGGAGAACGGGGTGAACCCGGGAGGCAGAGCTTGCAGTAAGCAGAGATGGGGCCACTGCAGAGTGAGACTCCATCAAGATGAGTGTAACTTTCAGGAAGTAGTAGTGAAAATTATGAGAACAGTATGTATACTAGTAACTAGGTAATGTGAAGAAAGGTAAAAAGTGCTCTGATAAATAGTACCTCTGTATATATTTTCCTAACGAAAAATAATACACTGGGATTTTAATACTTTGGGGAGAAAACCAGTAGAACGGTAACCTAACTAAAAGATGAGTAATTTCTTAAAACGTGAAAATAATGATCATCTATCTCAAATGATGATGGAAAGAAAGAGAAACTTTTACACTAATCCTACATTATGGTTTTCCTGGTATACAGTAAACTTGCATTCTATTCATTCCCTGAGTTGTGAAATCAGGGCCTGGCATTGTTATCTACAAAGTTAACTTAATGAAGGTGAAGTATCTGGTCTCCCAGGGACAGAGGGTATCAACTGAACAAATAATGAACATTCCCGGCTGTCCAATTAATGAGAAGCCCATAAAAACTGCCTTAAGAGGATAAACTTTGCTTTTCATACTCCCTTCCAGATGGTTAACATTGTAAGCATGACAAAGCCGGGGAAAAGCAGAAAATTTTAAAATTAATTCACTGTTTTAAAGTACATGCTCATATTTATTGACAGTTGTTTTATGGGGAGATAGAAGCAGACAGTAGGTTGCATGTATTCTCCACAACTAGGCCCTGGTGGGTTGTTGTCAAGAAAAATAGACAATAATGAAGCTCATAGATTTGTTTACTTCTTAGTATATTAAGTAATTAGCAATTTCATTGTATAGCAAGCTCAAATTTGACGTTTTTGTTCAGTGTTCCTAAAAGAAACACAGTTTGTAATATGGTTACATCTCTGTGTAGTAATAGCTCTGTTTCAAATATACAAAAAAGCAAGGATAAAACCAAGCTACAAAACAAGAAAGGATTAGGAAGAAAAATTCATGATTACCATGAATTGGTAATCTGTTGGTTCTTTTGCTCAAATAAATAATAAGGAATGCGAGACAATAACTAAAATATAAAAAAAGAACAAAGATGAAGAAACTTTTATAATTTCAGTGCTCATAAACTGAAAAGCAAGATGACATTATTATTCTAGAGAAATGTCATTTCGTAAATGATGTTCTAAAAATTGAGTGTGAGATACATTTACATAGCAAAGTGTTTAAAAAGTGTAATTACTGATTACAGTGGTTCCGGAGGTAATTCTTCAACCAGCTCAAAGCATAAGCCTTGAAGCAAAGTGCTATTTTGATAGAGCTAGAGTGAATTTTCCAGATCATATTTAACAAGACCAAGTTTTATTTATTTATGTAACAGGACCAAGCTTTATTTAATTTTACTTATAAAATCAAATGGCTAAATGGAAAAAAATCTATTTTTAAATATCAAGAACTGGCTTCCAAATTAATTCTGCCATTCTGAATAAGTGTGAGGCAGGGTTTAGGAAGAACTTCCGTATTTACAAGTATCAGTGAGGCCTCTGACTTGCTGAATATCTTCCAGGAAGAGAAATATGATACAAGTTACATTTCCTGAGAGTGAAGTGAGAGATGCTTGGAGTTTATAGCAAGTCATTTCTTTCCCAGCTGACACCCACCATCACCTGTCAGTTACAAGCAATTTGGCTAGCAGGGCCTAGAGGGTTTGTCTGAAATGCCTTCCTCCCAGTCTGGGTGATGATGTTGGAGCTCCACAGCCACAGAGACTCTGAAATCTTAGCCCTTTTGTGTTTGCTGAGGGGATTCAGGCAGATAGGTTGTTAATGGGAAAACAAAGCTTGGATGACTCTCTAATAATCTCACGCTTGATCTGATTAGCACTAGTTCAATGTGGCACCGTAAACGACTTTCCATTGAAAACAAGTCCCCCTACTGGATGCCATCCAGATAACAAAAACCAAGGATAAATTAGACAGTCTGCTCTTTAGAAATGAGGATACTTTGAAGGTTAGTTTTTTCTGGTGTCCCTTAGCCAGAAAAGGTTTCTTTTAAACCCTGGATTAAACCCAAACCTGCTCCCAAAAGGTCCTCTATATTCTGAAGTATCCTTGGGTCTGAGAGCTCAACTGTTGCTTTAGGATCAGCCTAGGAGGTCCTAGACCTAATTGAAAGCTGTGATTTTCCCAATGGCATATGCACTCAGCTGGTTTTTCCTAGCATGTAATGCTATTGCTACTACACCTCCATTTTTTTTAATATGAATAAAGTTCAAACCCCTCATGCCAACAAGTAAGACCTTTCAGAACAGCCCACACTTTCAAGTATTCTTTACCTCCAGACATTCTTCTCACCTATGTTCATTAACCACATGGGATTTCTCACTAGTCTTCAAATTGCTTTGACCTTTAAAACTACCATGATGCTCCCTCTAACTACCACAACACACATTGGCCCCTTGGCTCACCTGGTAAATTCACACTTTGAACCTCAACTTTTCACTTCCTCTATGAAGTTTTTCCTGGCTTCATCTGTTCTCTCAGAGTTTATCATACATATATCTAAAAATTGCTATCATATTCCATAACAGCTCATTTTTGGCCTCTCCTTCCAAACAGAAATAATTCAATGGCGGGGACTGTGTCTATTCATCATTAAATTCTCAGGGTTTAGCATATAGTATTTATTATCATTTGGGAATTGAATGAAATACTTTGTTAGAATTTCTTCTTTCACTGTCATCAAAGCTGAACATAGAAATAATAATGACAATATACCATAAAATATTTTTTCTTGATATAACCCTCTTAACCAAAAGAAACTTTATATTCTTATCATGGATAAATTAGAAGAGAGAGGCAAACATGAGGATAACAGGGAGAATTGCCTAGTATCCATATCTTTTATTTTTTAATCTTTTGAGACAGGGTCTCACTCTGTCACTCAGGCTGGAGTGCAGTGGCATGATAAGGGCTCATTGCAGCCTCAACCTCCCCAGGCTCAATCGATCCTCCCACCTGAGGCTCCTGAGTAGCTGTGACTACAGGCCTACACCACCACACCTGGCTAATTTTTTTGTATTTTATAGAGACAGGGTTTTGCTACGTTGCTCAAGCTGGTCTCCAACTCCTGGGCTCAAGCGATCTGCCTGCCTTGGCCTCCCAAAGTGCTAGGATTACAGGTGTGAGCCACCGTGCCTGGCTTCTACTGGCTTTTGAACCTCACAAATGATGGTGAGCCAGAAGTTGATAGGACTATATTTGTTAAACACTCTGTGAGGCTCTGTGCCCAAGATACACTACCTCAGGGCCCAGAGGACAGTTAGAGAACGGGTCTTTAGATCTCTGCCACCAGCTTCCAAAGCACACGTGCACATCTCACTCAGTCATAAGCCACAGGGTAACTCTGGCACCTGTGAGCCAAGAATGAGCAGCCATGAGCAGAGGTTGGTTGGGTCTCACAGAGTAGCATTTTCATGCAGAGAACTCCCAGCAATGGCAATGGCAACATGCATTGATAAGAAAATTAGAAAACAAGAAGAAAAGCATATCTGCTTTTGAACATGAACACGTGCACATCAATTTTGGAGCTTCCAGAAATAACAAGAGTAGGTTTTAAGCAGTTATGTATGTAGAAAGTAGAAGTCATATCAATTTATGCATTGATGTTAATATAATATCATCTAAATCTGCATATTAATGAGGCCTGAGAACATTTAGATTACACAAGTCAGAATGAGATCAGAATTACATAAGAAT
This sequence comes from Macaca mulatta, assembly GCF_049350105.2. Taxonomy (NCBI): domain Eukaryota; kingdom Metazoa; phylum Chordata; class Mammalia; order Primates; family Cercopithecidae; genus Macaca; species Macaca mulatta. The sequence continues at coordinate 115,630,110 of NC_133409.1, forward strand.
TATAGAAAAAGTGGTATTGGACCACCAAAAAAAGAAGGAAACCTAAAGGACATTAGTGAGAGCTGAGTGTAGAATGTAGCATGTGTACTAAGCTTTCTAGGATACATAGATTCCAATGGACAGAAAAGATGGGCATGGTATGACAGAGAGAGACAGAAATGGGTTCACAAAGGAAGTTTAGTGCAACACCTAGGTCAGCACTGGCATTGAAGATAGGACAGCTGTCACTGGCAACTATGAGGGAGACATTTCCATAGTGTTCAAGAAGTCCTAGTCAGATTTCAATGGGCTAAGGGATGTGTGAAGAAGTAAAAGTGGACAGTAACGTTGTTCCTTTAAGAAGTTTGTGAGTAAAGGGGACTGCCCAGGGGAAAATGTTTCTATAATAGGGAAGGATTAAGTATATATTTGTAGAGTAAGAGGCCAGGATACTGTGGAGAGGAGCACTGAAGACCCAAGAGCAGGGGGATCATGGGTGGATCAAGGTCTTAGAGGAGGCTGGCTAGGGGAGGATTAAGAGCACAAGTGAAGGGGTTAACCTTTGAAAGAAGGAGGGTTGCCTCCAGGGAGAACAGCTGAAACTAAGAAATTATGAAGTAGAGAGAAGAAGTTGAGATTGTTCAAATAAGAAAAAGAACTTGAACACAAAACATCTGGTCAACTCAGTCTCATATTCAACCAACCAGATGTTAATTCTACATGGCATCACCACATGTGTTCATATTAACATTTTCCACTGAACTTATGATTGTTTCCAAATTACTTAGATATAGCCATGGTGAAAGGAATTAAGTCAATTATTTGAATATTTTATTACTTTAGTCTAAAATTATAAACATGTCACCTAATTTGGAAAAAAAAAAGTGTCATATGAAATTGTAAGGCTGACCTAAATAAAATAATGAACAAGATGTAGGAAACTTACATGAATCACATAAAATAACATAAACTAGCTTTTCTGCTACCATGTTTATTTTCTAATTAGCATTTGTGGCTAAGTTGAAAGAATTTAAATGACAATAAAGTAATGATTTATCCGTTGGCACAATTATTCTTCCTTGGTTGACATGGATTTCAAAGTTTATTATTGAGATTATAACTATATCCTACAATCTGATTGTGTCTAAGAAGGAGGATTTGACTATTTAATGCTATTTTATGATACATAGAGTCCAATCAGCCTACAGAAACATCTTTAGAGTTGTTATAAAGTTATGCTGAAGCACTAGTATAACAAAGCATCATGCACTACTAAGGTCAATTCTCTAATTCATAAATTTAAGGCCATGCTTATTTGAAGGTTTACAACTATTATAAAAGCAACACATTTGCTACCACCTAAGTATAATAACTAATTAGTCCTCATAGCATTTTTATGAGCCAAATTAAGATTAAAGATAGGACTGAAGTACATGCTTACATGCCTTTCTTTTGTACACTCTGAAAACCTGCAGTGTACACTGCACAGATACATTCACACAACCCTACCAGGCAAAAAGCTCTGCTGTCCCTTATAAGATCGATTCACTGGATAAAGGAATGATTGGAAAAAGGAAAAATCTAATATATTATGCAACAATAGAGGCAGATTAATCAATGCCTATTAGACTGACCCAAGTAATTATCAAAACAGAACACTGTAGTTTCATTGCTTTATGAGAACATTTGCTTTATTATGACTCCTAAGTAGTACATGTAGCTGGTACCTCACTACTATCAAAGTAAATGACATATAGACATAATAAGATAAGATAATTTACGTGCAATTAGCCATAATAAAGTAGAAATTAATTCTGGATTTGGAGACAGAAGAACTGAGTTCTAGACACAACTGTTTATTATTTTTGAAATTTTAGGTGAATTACTTAATGTCATTGAACCTTATTTTTCATTTATAAAATGGTGATACAGTACTACATCATAGAAGTCATTGTGGTACCATTGATACAAGAAGGCAAAATTCCTTTGTAAATCATGTAACATTCATAAATGTAAGGTGGTATTATAAGAATAATTATCATTGTTGGAAACTGGGTAGTCACATGTGCCTTGTCCTTAAGTCTTCTTTGGTGAAAAGATCTAGTACAAGAGTAAAAGTAAGGTGCCTTCTTTTTTGAAGTGCTGGTGAAAAGAAATTCTTGGTTGCCTAAAATATGCAAGTAGCTGTACCAATAAATTTCAAATATCCCTTCAATTTAAACTTAAGATCATATCAATTCAACTAGCACTAAACACCACTGTGTGTCAGGTACCATGAGGGACACAAACATGAATCAGTTGGATGTAATCTCTACTCTGTAAGGCTTATATATCTGAACAATTACCTGCCTGGCCAAAGAATGGGAGTTCTGATGTGAACAATGGAGTCTAAAGAAAAATAATACCTTTCTGATTATATGATACAATATGAGAGACCTATTACGTATTTTGAATGACCATAGACTTTCATTAGAACTTAAGCCATCTGGATGCTGTGAGGAAAATTGTATATCAGTTCTTCAAAATTTTTGCCAGGGGCTTATGTAATGTTTGTGAGCATCAGAGAAAATCAAACTGCCTGCCACCTTGAATATGGATAAATTGGGTTGTCAATGTTTTCCTCAGATATAAATTATCTCATATAATTATATTGATTGAATTTTTCCATGTCTTAACCCCCTAGGGCCTTCCCTCCCCTTGGATGTCTTTCCTCTCCCCAGAACTTGATTCATTTCTGACTCTCAGTAGTCTCTTCAGTCTTCAAAACCTAGTTTAAATCCCACAGTCTTCAAGATTTTTTTATCATCCCAAATATAAGGGATTTTGTCCTTATATTTGTCCCCCTAAACATTTAAAGCATTAACTCTATGCTTATAATTATAATTATAATTAAGTTTGTCTTCATTTCTTGCCCGTAAGAGGAGATATCACACACTCCCTAGAGGCAAGAACCATATCTTATAGTTCTTTCTGCAAACTCTTTACTAATGTTCTGTCCTGTGTTTCAACAAGACAAGTGAAAAACTACTCCTTTTTTCCTCAGAAATGAGAACCTACCCTCTTTTCCTTAGAAAGTTTATGTACACTTGAGACTAGAAAATGGATAAGTTTGTAAATGAATTGCAGCTTCTCACTTTCATTCCATTTTATGTGAGCCTTTTTTGGGTAGTTTAATTGTTAAGAATACATTCTTTGAAGGCAATAATAGTGACATTATCGTTTCTTACTATAAGAACTTTAGTTTCTTAAATATATAAATCAGTTTATGGTTTTTCCATTTTAACTCATGTGAAACACAAAATATTTTAATTTTATAAGATTTTATCTACTAATGTTCACAAATAGACATTAAACTTAAAACATTTCTGTACCTTTTAAACAAACTTATTTCTCTCTGGCTAACAAATGAATGTTCAAGTCCAAGAAAAAACTTTAAGTCATATGAATGTTGTAGAATTTATACACATATGATTAATTACTGATATGTTCTACTTTTCCCAATCTGAATTATATGAAATCTGAAAGAGGAAAATCACAACTTACTTAAATTTGATGATGATAACATCCAATGTTTCCAAAACCAGTAAAAATACTGAACTAATAATATTTCATATTATATTACATCTTAATAGCTATTTCTACACTAAGAAATTTATTGCTGCCTATTAGCAATTCTGAATTTTCTAGAAAAAATAAAATAGGTACTTTTGACTATTGAGAAGTAAATATTTGTATATGTTCTTTCCATTTAAAAAAAGTATGACTTTATGACTTACAACCTCAGATTCTTGGTATGCCAAACTGCAATGAAGGAAATACAGTGATGACATAATCATGTGTAACAGTCATACAATCTCATAAAACAGCTGGACAACTTTGTAACTAAGTCACCTATCCTTATATAGGAAAATTCCTATCTACACAATGAAGGAATGCCCCAAATGAAAACCCAAGGGATGCATAAATAGGCATTCTCTAGAGCTTAATGGAATTGTAAAGTAATCCTTCTAAAACACTCAGCAAGTAGATGCTTCGATATCAGAGTTCTGAACAAGTTTTCAGCCTCTGAATTTGTTTTGAGAACTTGGAGAGGACTCAAAGAAGAGCAATATAAATGAACCATGTGTTACAAAATAGTCCCTTAAGAGGGAAGGAATGAAAACATTGAAAATTAGCCTTGTGTGTGATGCTTAAGGAAGTTTAGCCTTTATAAGGGGTGAAATTTGAGTCATGCAGTCTATGAACAATAGAAGGCAATACATCTCAGCTGCCTTCTATGAAGGCAAAGCAAGGGGAAGTGTAGCTTTTCCTTGCACTGTATATCTTTCTAGCAGGTTCCAGGAAGGAAAGACTAGATCCGCATTCTTTCACCAATGTAAGCTTAGAACCTAGCAAAGTGCCTGGGCCATAGTGATGCTCAACAAATGCTTGCTGAGTAAAAGGATAAGCTCTAGACTAGACTGCATTCATTTCAGTGACTTACTGAATGCTACCTCTTATTCATCCTTTAGCAAAACAGAAACATTTTAGGAACTTCTATGAAAATTATACAGTAAACTACAGCTTCTATTTGTAACTGCACAAGTTTTAAGTCAAACAAAACACAAAATCTTAATATGATAATGCCTAGTGCTACAGAAGATATTGGAAAATATGCAGAATACACGGAGAAAACAATGATTGAACATAATTTGTAGTATATCTCAAGATCCCTAAAAATGAACAAGTAATTTTATTTCTAAAAATCAATTATATGAAAATAATCCTAAATACAGAAAAAATCAACTTTCTCGTATATTGTAGTGTTATTTATAAAGATCAAAATCGGCTGGGTGCAGTGGCTCACGTGTGTAATCCTAGCACTTTGGGAGGCCGAGGCGGGTGGATCACCTGAGGTCAGGAGTTTGAGACCAGCCTGGTTAACATGGTGAAACCCTGTCTCTACTAAAAATACAAAAATTAGCCAGGCGTGGTGGTGCGTGCCTGTAATCATAGCTACTTAGGAGGCTGAGGCAGGAGAATCGTTTGAAACCAGGAGGTGGAGGTTGCAGTGAATCGAGACGGTGCCACTGCACTCTAGCCTGGGGAACAGAATGAGACTCCGTCTCAGATAATAATAATAATAATAATAATCTGAAAATAGTGTAAAGATCCGTGTAGAAAAGGTAGTCCCATGGGATAAATCATTCAACAGTAGAAAACACAAGTTAAAAATCATGCTACAACACATATAACAGTTTTGTCCATATTTAGGATTATTTTCAAGGGAACTGTTAAAGTCCAGAGTTCAAATATTTCTGAAAAACATTACACAGCTTCCAAATTTATAGTTTGGGTTTCCTACTTGCTAAAGATTATTATGCTATCCCATAAATACTGAAGAAATGGACATGAATTTAAAGCCAACAAAACTCATAAAACCCCTCAGCCTGCGCCACCTGTAAGTGTACAATGACGTTGTAAGGAACACGGCTGTGCTTTGGTCAAGGATAGGCCGAGGTAAACATTCAGAGTGACTCAGTGAGTTTAGAGCATAGGCATATAACTCCACTTGTTATCACAGCCATGTAGCCATAACGTGGGAAGGCCATCCCTTGACCCTACGCCACTATTGTCTGTGAAAGGTATAATTGCCCTGCTGACACTGTACAAGTGCACTTGCACCCAGAGAAAGACAGAGTCAAAGCTGTCCATCTTTGCAGATGAACAGCGGGGAGCCAGGACACAGCTCAGCTCACTCATGCCCAGGGAAAGAGTTAAGCTGCTGCCCCTGATGGGAGAGCTGTCCATGCAGCTGTGTGTGGGAGCCACTGGATGAAGCAGCCAAGACAAGGTGAACAGTGTGGGAGACCTAGTGTGTGTAAGCTGCCGATGAGAGAGCTGCTGAATAAAACTACCTTTCACCTGCCTACAGCCCTCCAAGTGTTCTTTTAGCTCTCTGCTCACCCACCCACTCCCTTCAGACCTCAGCATGAGCTGGAACCTGACCCCAGCATAACATCTGGCGTAGTCATGGACCTGACAATTGGCATAGTTGGCAGGATATGGTGAGTGGGTCTTTGGCCCCTGAAGGCTTCTGGGTTGGCTATGTGGCTGCAGCATGGGCTGTGGTACCTGGTGTTAGCGGTGCTGCCTGGATGGGCCCCAGTGGAAATGTGGGAGGCAGTTGATGCGTCTCCTGCGAGTGTGGAGAAAGCACCGAGGCAGCTGGAAGCACGCAGCACCGAGAAGGAACGCACCTTCACCAGCAGAGTTGGATAGGCATTTCTGACTGCACTGTGTGAAATACATACTCAGTCCCAGAGATAAGGGACCTCCCAGTGCAAGCCGTGTGCCTGGGGACCCAAATGCACAGCTTGAAGCAAAACCTGGGGGTGAGGGACATCCAGGTACAAGCAGGGCACTTGGAAGCCCAGATAAACAGCCTGGAACAGGAGTTAGCAACAGCTGTTAGTGCGACCTTGAGCCCGTCCTCCAGGCTGGACAGTCCCATTTGGTCTGATCCTGAGGAAGAGGGGGCTCCACCACTGCGGGCTCACCCTATGATCTATCAGAAGGTACAACATGACCATCCAATGGGAACCCAGTGGAGAGGCCTGGGGCCCCCCACAGTGGTGGAACACACCTCTTACAGTGCTCACACACCCACTGAGTTGTTAGAGTCAGGTAAACAGTGTCAGCAGCACCCAGTGCCCCTCCCTGCCTGGCTACTCCATCTTTGGCACAAGGGGGCTGGCAGCATTTCTTGCTCCACCTCCGAGACGGAAAAGCTAGGCTTTTATCACAACTCACCCCTCCCTTCGTCAGCGGCTGTAGCTGTGCCAATAGTTGGCACAAGGGCATGGTGAACACACATTAATTGAGTGGCTAATGGCAGCCATACGGACTGTTTGGAATGATGCTGGAGAGATACTAGAAACTATGAGTAAAGGGTGATCATATACTCATTTTGTGCAAATACTCTGGAAGATGGGTATAGAGCAGACCGTTTGACTTGAATACCTGGGGGCCAGATGATGAATGCTTTCCCTCCCATATGAGGGATCTTGTGCTGGGCTCAGTGCCCACGAGTGCTTTTGGCTCTCTGGCTGCTGTTCTCACCCCATATGTAGGGTGCTGCCTACATGAAGTGACTACTGCTATGGCAGCCCTCGGGGAGGCAGAAGGCTCTCAGTTTGCCTTCTTGGGAGGTTGACAATGGACTTTCACAGTGTTGCTGCAGGGCTATATGCATAGCCCCACCACGCGTCATGATCTTATTAATGATGTTATGTTAACCTCTGATTCTCTTGCAGATTTAGAAGCGGCAACGCTCCTCTTGCCTAGGATTGGGATGATGTTGCTGAGGCAGTCTTTCTGGTAGCCAAGTAGGCTAGTTAGCAGGCACAAGCCCTACAGGTAATTGACCAGAGGTGCCCATTTAAGCTAGATGTGCATGTGACCACAGAGAGTTTCAGTTAGGGCCTATGGCAGTGCACAGGGCACCTGAGAATGCCAGTAGGCTTTTGGTCCCAACTATGGAAGGGAGCTGAGCTCTGGTATTCCTTGATAGAAAAGCAGTTAGTAATAGCAGGATGGGTGCATTCACGGATAACAACCCCCCGGATTAGGAAGCAGTTGTAAGTGCATATGCTGCCCTTCAGGCTCATAAAAGCATGGCAGAATGGGCTATAGTCATCATGCAGAGTATACCCAACAGCGAGGTAGGTACACTCATGGGTAACGACCCCTTGGATAGGGAAGGTGCAGACATCCACTTTAGCGAAGTGGGGCCCCTACTTGCAGCAGTGAAGTATGCTGATCACAAGTTCCTTAGCAGCAGATTTACAAGAGGTCTTGAAGCCTATCGTCCTAATGCAAGATAAGGCCATGGAGCCTGAGGCACCCCCGCCATTCCTGAGGGGGCATGGTATACAGATAGGTCTAGCCAGAGGACTGCTGCTGTCTTGATTGCTGCTGCAGTCTAGCCTAACACTGACACCATATGGTTTAAAACCAGGTATAGATAAAGTAGTTAATAAACTGAACTCAAGGCAGTGTAGATAGTGATCACCAAGGAGGTGACACCTGTGGTAATCTGCATTGATGCTGGGCAGTTTATCAAGGCTTAACCTTGTGGTTCATTACCTCAAAGTTACATAATTAGCTAGTTAGTCACTGACCCATGTAGGGCCAGGCCATGTGGCCAGATCTATGAGAGGAAGGATGACCTTCTGCAACCAGGAAAAGGAATGAACAGTAATCTGTTATTGCCTGCCCCAACACCCCTAAAGGTATGGAAACGACAACAAAAAAACCTGGTGTTGGCCATGAACCCTCCAAGCCCCTCACTGCAGATGGTTGGCTATTGTGGCCCCCTGTGGGGAGAGTCTGCAGTGTAATTTACAAGTTACTCCTTGGATATTTAGAATGTGGCCTCCACAATTAATCGTTGGCAGGGGAATGGCCGAGGAAGGGACCATCCTCCAGGGAACACATATGCTGTCTGTGTGGCCTCTCATAAGCTTCCCTATAACTTTAGCATGGGTTCAGGACACAAAAGAACCATGGGCAACTGATAAGGTGTGATACCATTGCCCAGGGCAGAAGCCCTTGGTTACTGCATTGTTATCCAGAGATAAAAGGTGACTTGAATTTTGCCTGAGACTCACGATTTACCCTTGTTAGTAGCTGTGTCGTGGACCTGACAGATGTCTATCTGGAAGGCCCCTGCAAAAGCAGTCTTTGGGAGTTTTACATTAAGCAAGGCCCAAGGCATTGAATATGCCTAACAGGTATCAGACCAACATACTTATTAGGTCTCTCCTCTCATGAATCTCACCTGAGTTATGCCAGAACAATAAAAGCAAGCTCAGGCACAGAAAGCATCCACATTTTCCATATAAAATAGCATCTGCCTTTTCCCATGCTGACTCTGCAAAGCAGCTTATTTACAAATATATAAATAGCTGCAACTTTACTCCAGCCTCATTGAAAAATCAAAATGGCATCATGCAAGAGAAGCATCCTAGCATACTTGGCTCAACAAGTGAAATGTAAGTGGAAATGAGCCAAGCTACTTGACACTCGCAGGGCAGCTCAACCAGATACCCCCAGTTTCCTATAGTGGAGGTACCAGAGTTCTGCTCCACAGAACCAGAGAATTCACTTACATTCATTACCCATGGATTGGGCAGTGATTTCAAACCCAAATTTCAGAAAACAAATTCCAAGTCATGCCTAATATTTATAATCACATGAATTCAAAAAGAAATAGCATTGTCTAAATGTGGCAGCAAGTTTTCCAATGTAGCTACTTAAAATTAGCTAAGTCTTCTCACATGCAGTCCAGTGAATTTTAAAAGGTTTCACTCCAATCCTTTTGCCATCTGGCCAGAATTACAGGGGTTTAAATCCAAAAGAAGGTGGGGAGAGAAAATGCATCTTAATTTTTAAACAGAATGTATTGCCTTTCTTAAATTTATTAATTAAAGTTATCTACTACTAGTTAAGAAACATCTAAATATATACATGTAAGAAATATTGCGCTTTTCATCTTTCCTTCATGGCATATGCATACCTAAGCATGGAACTGCTGTGCCCTGAGAGTTTAATGCCTGCTTATGAGACCACCTGAACAGCAGCCGCTGTAGCACAGGTCTGTACAGTTACATCTGCTGAAGTGTCCCACCTAACAATCATCCATTATATCCCCTGATTTGAAATTCCTTCCTTCCTTAATATTCTTGTTTCTTACCAAGTATTGAGCAGTTTACTTTTAAGGAACCATTTCAGTCATTAAATGAAAATTACCAAAAGTATCACAAAATAGGTTTAAAAGAAACTTTTCTCAAGGAAAAAGTATAGGTTATGAACCTCATTTACCCAGAACATCTGAGGAAGGGCAATGAGATGATTAATGCTTTTTCCCTTTAAGAATTCAAATTTTGAGGTTCTTCACAATCTTGTCTGTCTTAAATATTAGGCTACCGCCCAGGAAGTGAGAACATAAATACATATTTTCACACAAAAACATATGTGTTGCATATTAAGTAGAATTTTGATGGGTTTTTATTGCAGTATATTCATACATGAGAACATTCATCTTGGACTCCAGGAATAATTATCCTGACCATATGTGCTACCTGTCTGCCTGATAACTCAGCTTTCTGAATTACTATCAAGTCATCCTTTAATTATTGTCAACTATGTGGGAAATCACTGTTGCCTTGTATGGCTGCTGACCAATTGTCACTACTTGAATGGAAAGTGATTTTTTTTTTTTAACTCTAAGTGTATCTGTAGAAAAAAGAAAGAAAAAATAAAACTTTGGTAAATCTATTTTAAAATTAAATGAGTATCAAGACCAAAAATAAAAGCACAAAAACAGCTTTTTATTTACTATGTACGCTATACAATAGATGAGATGAACACCTAAGAGCTAAATTATTTTATTTTAACTTAAGAGGCATAGAAAATCTAAAAATTTATACAATAAATATCAGTCTTTTGGCTCTGAATCTATATAATGCCTTATGTTTTAATGTTTACATTGAAAAACCTAATATTGGTTATGTCTACTTTAAACATAAACAATATTTCTTCAGAAATGGGTTTAATTACTATTCTCTAATGATTGTGCCTTTTTTCTGTACATATAAATGGTATTTACACTGTAGAGCAAAGATTAGATTGCAATGATTTTTATAAACAACAAATACATTAACAACACATTTACCACCGCATTCCAGTGAGGAAGATGCTATTGAAAAACTTTATTTTTAAACCAAATTATTTGAAATCTCCTTAGAAAATAATTTATGAAGTATTATTAAACATAAAGAAAATAATTTTTTACTTACATAGTGTCTCTAATAAGAAGTGCACTTCCCAATTTGAAACAGGTTTTATCACTTTCACAAAATGCGCGTCTTAGAGAAAAGCTCTCTCCTAGATCAAAACCTGTCAAATGCAACAAATGATTCAATACAGCAGTTTTGTTAAATTTAATAAACTAATAGAAATGTTGATTTCTAAACAGAATTTTGTATTTCCCTTATCTATTAATTGATCTACTTCAAACAAAATCTCGCTGCTTGGGATCAGCTAAATTTCTTGATTTTATTTTTCTCCCTTTAGTGTAAAAGAGAATGAAATTCACTTTGCATATAAAACGTGTAGCCATTTTCCTAGAAAAAATTTCGTGAATATATTTCAAAAAAAATCAATTTTAATTTCCTTTGACCTAGGAATTATCTTAAGTAAAAATTAGAGTAACTCACTGCAGCAGCTCTGATGTCTAAAGTAAGAAAATTAGATTAAAAATAGTACAGCCATTCAGTTTAAATCTAAGCAAACAGCCATTCAGTTTAAATCTAAGCAACCTTTTACAAATCATGCTTTAAAGAAATGTATATTGATGAGAGGAAATGTTTACACATGAATGTAATATAAGAATTATACGTGTTTGTGTGTCACACGCTCATTAGCATTTACATGGGAGAGAAAGAGGAGGAGGAGAAAAAGAAGGAGAAAGAAAGATAAGAAAGATTACCAAAAGGAAAGATAAGAAGGATTACCAAAATGGTAATCTTGTCTTTATCTGGGTAGTGACATCTTCCTTCTCACAATTTTTTTTCTTCTTCCAAAATTTCTACAATGGTCACAACTTGTATAATTTTAAATAATTTTTTTTTTTTCTCCAAGAAGTTGAGGTATTGTTGATCACAGATTAAACATATAGAACTCTGCTCTCAGAACTTTTTCTACATCATCTACCTTAAATTTTTATGGGCTGGGGGTGGCTCACACCTGCAATCCCAGCACTGTGGGAGGCCAAGGTAGATGGATCACTTGAGACCAGGAGTTCGAGACCAGCCTGGCTAATGTGGTAAAACCCCATCTCTACTAAAAATACAAAAATTAGCCATGTGCCTGTAGTCCCAGCTACTTGGGAGGCTTAGGCAGGAGAATTGCTTGAACCCAGGAGGCAGAGGTTGCAGCGAGCTGAGATTGCACCACTGCACTCCAGCCTGAGTGATAGTGAGACTGAAAAAAAAAAAAAATTAAAAAGAATTCTTAAAATTTTTATGTTAATGCTATGATCTTAAATTGCAGTATCAAAGATTCACCTATAATGTATTCCATATCTAGCATTTGGTGATAATTTTACATAAAATATTACTTTGCAAAGGATTACATTGCCTACCTGAAACTTCAACTTTGTTTATGTTGTCATAGGTCAGCTGATGTCCCTCTATTCTCAGGATAGGGCATGACTCTTCTATTTAAAAAGACAAAAAGCATAGAAGATTTGCATTATGTTTTCTATCAAATTCTTCAAATGAATTTTAATTACACAGTACAATCAGAAACTTAAGATAAAATGGAAATAAATTAAACCATTTATTAAATTTCTGTAAAATGAGGATAAGAACATTACCCACCTCAGTGTTTTTGTGAGGGTTACCTGTGGTTATTTATGTAGAGTGCTAAGAACACTGCTTGGTTCACAGTGAATACATGTTAGTGTTAGCCATTATTATTATAACTATTATTTGAACACTTTATGTATCCTTGACTTTTGGAAATAAGCTAGTTTTAACATCATTAAACTTTTGTATTCAAAGTAAAACAGTAAAACAAGTGAACTACTAGTGTATTTTATCACAACTTTAATTCAAGTTTTGGTGTTGGGTGATATTAAACTTTAAAAACTAAAGGGAACATATATGGAAGTTACTAAAATAAAATTTAAAAAGCAAAGATCTCTACCATACAAAAGTGGCCTATAATTTAAAAAAAAAGAAATAAAATAATTGAGAGAGTTTACTTATGTGCTATGGCACTTAGTGATATTCAAAGAAATAAAAGATAGTCCCAACTCAGTGAATGTACACGTTTAATACTACCACTATACACTGATACAGTAATGGATATGCACATACCAGTTTTTCAACATCTTAGGATATGCTTAAATTGAATCAGGCTAATTCAGTTAATTCAGACAAAATTACAGCCAATTTTTGAATTATGCCAAGATAACTGTACAACTGGACAGTTAAGACCATTAGTTTAACGTTTTAAACTAAATTGATTAAATATTTTGGCATCATTTAATCACAACTTTAATTCTCTATGTCTAAAATTGATGTTTGGGTTTAATAACTTAGAAGTTTTTAATATAGAGAGGAGATAAACTACTTAAAACCAATTTGAAATTGCCGACTCACCAGTTCCCCCTTCATTTAACAAATATATCACAGACCTCAGGTGCGGTGACAGGGTATCATCTTAATATATTTAACCAGAAAATAAATCAGATTCTAAATAATGCTACCACTTAATCAAATTTTAAAATAAGCAGCAAATATACTACAAAAAACATGTTGAACACAATTTGTAAAGTAAGTGAAATTATAGTACTGAGTACTTATAGATATTACTTAGTTAATATGGAAAATTGCTATCTCAGAGATCTTAATACAATTGCAGGCTCTAAATAATAGTAAAATTATTAGAGATTTTGTAAACATTACCAATTAATGATTGGGATTAACAGTCATTTTTATAAAACCCAAACACCTCATCCAAGATCTGGACACTAAAATCTACAAAACATGGCTGACAGAAATTAAAGACCTAAATAACTGAAGGGATAAACAAAATACTTAGAATGCAAGATTTAAAATTGTTAAGATGTTAGTTCTCGGTTTTTATCTCTAGATTCAGAGCAATGCCAATTAAAATCCCAACAGTATGGGGGCGGGGGGGTGTGTGTGTGTGTGTCTATGTGTAAAACTGACATGCTGATTCTCAAATTTATATGAAACTACAGAAAAAAAAGCTAAAATAGTAAAAGGCAAAATTAAAGGAGAATAAGCTAGAGAGCGTTAAGCTATCAGATATAGTTTTTTTTTTATAATGTGGTGTTGGTACACACACAGAAAAATGCAAACATAACACATGGTCTCCTTATTTACCACAGAAAAGACACTCGATTCAGTGGGAAATGGATGGTTGTTTTGCTAAACGGTACTGGGTCAATAGAATATCCATGTAGAAAAACACTGAATGTTGAAACTTACTTCACACCATGCACAAAAACTAACTAAAGATAATCATAGAAATAAATATGAAAGGTAAAACAGTAAAGCATCTACAAGACAACAAAGTCTTCATGAACTTGGGATAGCAAAGATGTCTTAAAAAGAACACAGAAACCATTAATCACAAAAGAAAAGATTGCTAAGTTGAACTTCATTAAAATTAAAATCTTTACTCAAAAGACAACACTAAAAGAGTAAAAAGTCAAGCCATAAATTAGGAGAAGGTACTTCCAGTCCAAATATGCAATAAAGTATCATTTCTAGAATATACAATGAACTCTCACAAATCAATAACAAAAAAAGATTGAAAATCTTATTCTAAAAATGTGCAAAAATATTTAAACACTTCAAAAAAGAGAATATCCAAATGTTCAACCCACATATGAGAAGGTGCTCAATATCATTAGTTATCAGGGAAATGCAAAGTGAAACCACAGTGAGATACCACTAAATGGCTAAAATTAAAGCACTGAGGATGCCAAGTGTTGATGAGGATATGGAGCAATAAAAACTATTCTACATTGCTTGTAGGAGTGAAAATTAGTACACTTTAGAAAACAGTTTGGCAGTATTTACTAAAGCTAAATATATATGAACTGTATGACCTGAAAATTCAAGGAACCAAGAGAAAGGAGTGCCAAAAAAATGAGTGTAAATGGCCCTTTTAGACAAGAATATTAATGGCAGCGTTACTCATAATAGTCTAAAACCGGAAACAACCCAAATGTTTATCAACAAGAAGGAGCAAGATAATTAAATTGTGGCATACACAATGAAAAACTGTATAGCAATTAAAAGGAATAAACTATTGACACATGCAACAACTAGATAAATCTCACAGATATAATATTAAATAGAAAAATATCATTCACCCAAAAAATATTAATGAGAGAGTCAAGTGGGAGGGGGTCCCTGGAGAAACTGCAACCAGCCCTTCCACCGAGGTGGAGCCTTGGGAAGTTCACACCCTTTGCAGTGGGGAGGAGCCTGGCCCTTCCTCTCCCTGTGTGGAACCTGGGATTTGAACAGTCTGGAGGGAAGTGCTCTAGCAGGGACTCTGGCCTAGGGGACTCTTTCCCCCTTTCCTTCCTTTTCACCCAATAAAACCCTGTTTTATTCACCATTCAAATTGTCTGCAAGCCTGAATTTTCGTGGCCGTGGGACAAAGAACACCATCTTTAGCTGCACTAAGGAAAAGTCCTGCGACATTTTCAGTGTGCAATGTGGGGGCTCAAGAAGTGGTGAGGGAAATGAGAACACAAAACCTCTCACTGTGGCCTCTAAGCCTTTTCATCCTTGGACTTCTGAGCTTAAGGGAAACCTCACCACCACCCACAGTCGCTCCCTGGGGTTGGGAGAATTTTCATGACCTTTTTCTTCCTTTTTCAGGACAGACTGGTGAGCAGCAGCTCCAAGCCGATCTCCACTCCCTGCGCAGGGCTAGGATGCATGGCTCAAAAGTCCCCCACAACCAGCTGACTGGTCCCAGCCACAGAGTGCTGCCACAGCCTTCCTCTTCCCTGGCTAACAGGTTTAACTCTATTGGACAGTAATTAAGCTTAATCTTTTCTTCCTGGTGGAGGAATCAATTGCATAAGAATAAGAGGTTCTTCCTCAAGCATTAAAAATTTTTTTTTCTTTCCTCCTCTCCACTCCATCAGCAGTTAAGCCTTAAAGATATTTTCCCCCTTTGCTAGGCCAGATCTCCTAACAATCACTGTTCATTTTTTCTGTAAACCTTAATTGTGAAAAAGGATTTGTGGGGCTAGTCTTGGGCTGTAGCCAATCTGGTGTGCTTTGCAAGTCTGTATGGTTTGTGCTGCAAGCCTCCATCTTGTTTTACATCTTGAGGGCATGGCCTGTAACTGCTTGGCAAGGCTTTGTTTAGCAATCCTGCCTTAGGGAATAAGTTTCTTTCCGTTTTGATATCTGCATGTTTTCCCATGCCTGTTCTTTAAAAGGCTCCACCCAGCGACTGGGTTTTCTTCTACATGTCTGTGTACTGTGTGTAATGTCTTTCAAAAGCTCTCTAACTAATTTGGCCTAAAGAAAGATAAGCGCTTGGATCAAATATTTTTTAAAGGGAATATAAAATCTGTGGTACCTTTCAGTTCACATGACTTTAATCTTTGAGAAATAAAAGCCTTAAAGATTATTAGTAAACTGCAGATCAGATGCAAGGTTTGCTAAGTGTTTTAAGGTTACAAACTGCTTTTTGGGTTTTGAGAACTATTTGACTTGCTGGCTTGACAATTGGTAAGGTCTGGGGACATATGGAATAACCAGGCCCTTAATTAAGAAAGCAAACTTTGGCTGCAGTTAGCACAGAAAGCAACTTACCAAGTTTTATCTTAAAGTTAAAAATGCTAGGAATTACTATTATAACACATAATTGAAACTACTGTCTATGAAGAATCAAATTCCATAAAATATTTTCAGAGATTTATTCTGAGTCAAATATGAGTGACCATGGCCTGTGACACAGCCCTCAGGAGGTCCTGACAACATGTGCCCAAGGTGGTAGGGTGCAGCTTGGTTTTATATATTTTTAGAGAGGCATCAGACATCAATCAAATACATTTAAGAAATACATTGATTTGGTTCAGAAAGGTGGGACAACTTAAAGTGGGGGCAGGGGGGCAATGCTTCCAGACTATAGGTAAATTTAAACATTTTCTGGCTGACAATTAGTTGAGTTTATCTGAAGACCTGAGATCAATGGAAAGGAATGTTCAGGCTAAGATAAAGGACTGTGGAGACCAAGATTTGTTGTGCAGAGGAATCTCTCAGATAGCAGACTTGTAAAATGTTTATGAGACCTAAAAGAGTACCTGACTGTTAGTTGATTATCTCTTGGATCTGGAAACAAAGGAAAGAAAACAAAGGGGAAAGGAGATTTTCTATATTTCTAGAGAATGTGGACTTTTTTTTTTTTTTGAGATGGAGTCTCGCTCTGTCACCCAGGCTGGAGTGCAATGGTGCAATCTTGGCTCACTGCAAGCTCCGCCTCCCAGGTTCACACCATTCTCCTGCCACGCCCAGGTGATTTTTTGTATTTTTAGTAGAGATGGAGTTTGACCGTGTTATCTAGGATGGTCTTGATCTCCTGACCTCGTGATCCACCCGCCTTGGCCTTCCAAAGTGCTGGGATTACAGGCGTGAGCCACAGTGCCCAGCCAGAATGTGGACTTTTCCCAGAAGAGATTTTGCAGGACAATTTTAAGGTATGGCAAGGAAATATACTTGGGGTAAAACATTGTGATTTTCTTCCTTATTATGCCAGAGTCAAATTGGAAAGTAAGTCACAATATACAGGGTTAAATACAACCCATCCGATGAGAAATTATGGTTTGTAGGGCATGACTCCCCAGACCCCTTAGAAAGGAATTTGGGCAAGATAAAAATCAGAGCTTAGTCCTCAGTTGCTATTTTAAGTTACTGTAAACCATTAGGGAGATAACCAAACTTTTTTGTCAGTTGTGTTTCTAACTGTAACTACCCTGGACATTTTGCTATTCACAGACAATTGTTGTCTTGTTTTAATCCTTTTCAAAAGATGGTTTCTAATAAGCTATAGAACTGTAACAGGTGCTCTGAAATATAGGCTTATGATAATTTTGGAAACTGTAACATTGTAATAAAGGAAAACAGTACAGGACTCATGAAGAGCTGAAACTTCACAAATATCAAGCAAAACAAGAATTAACTAAATGGACTGAGCTCAGAAAGCTGAAGCAACTTTTTTGACTTTTGGTTGGAATATTGCTGATCCTTGCTTGGGTTTTCATAGTCAAGGAAACTTATTTTGAACTATTTACAACCTTTAACAATTGAGTAAGGGATACTTCTATAAACAAACTTTGGAACATGTTTTTTTTTCTCTCTGCCTGGTTCCTCCAGAATTTGGAAACTCTCTGTGAGTATTCTCAACTTATGGCAATATAGCCATTTGCATCAGTGGAATAAGAATCCATTTTTCTTTTGCAGCAGGACACAATGGGAGAAAGTGGTTGTTTTACCAAGGCTTTGACTGGAAGGGTATGCTTACCTTTAAGGAGTCAGTCTCAACTTGCAGGGATGATAGAAGTCCAGTTGCCTCATACCCTTGTCTACACAGTTCCTGTACAGGGTTCATGACCTGTGGTCAGTAAAGAATGTCACTATCTAACAGATCTAGGAGCTCCAAGTTTATTATGGGACCTTAAGAGGAGAGGATCACTCAATTCACAGGTATTTGAGGATAATCCCATGGTTGGGCTCAGCTTTAAAAGGTCTTATGTGAGATTCCTTGGGGAACAGAGGTCCATCAAAGCTAATCCAAAAAACCTATGTAAAAATAACTATTCTTGCTGTATTTTTTGCAAATCATCAGGCCAAGGATAAAGCTAAAGTCTATTTTGCAAACCACTCAGTCCTATGATGATTTGTTTTTTAACAAAAATGAGGACTGGAGAGAGAGAAATGATGTTTCAAAACGTATCATATATTTTTCATTAAATTCTAAACTCACTACTTGTTTTTAAGTTTTCACTTACATTTTAGGCTAACGCTACTTGTTCCTGTGAACCAACCAGCAGTCTCCAGCTGCAGCTCAGAAAGAACAAAAGGGACGGGTAATGTAGAAATCTGGATCAATATTCTAGTTCTGAGCAATTATCCTGCAAATCCTGCCTGGCAATTGGAATAAATAAGATACCCATCACTTGGAGATTTCCTTTTTGGGAAAGTAAGACCAAGAAAGCTAACCAAAGCCAATTACCATGCACCCAAATCTTAGTAAGCATAACTATAGCTACCAGTTATCTGGGTGTCTCACAAGACATCCTTTCCCTCCCTTGTTGGAGGAGGACTCAGTTCCACAGTTTTAACTTAGCATTCGGCTTATGGTAAGAGTCCATGCAACCCCCTCAAGACAAATTTTTATCCCAGACTCAATTCGAAGCTTTGGGTCAAAGCCCTGGGATAGAAAAATGGATCTGAGGGATCCAGAGGCAGAGAATAATGGAAGTCAAAAGGTACAGCACAGATGAGCGTGTGTGGCTGATTAAGCCAACCCCAAGCTTCCTGTTTCATGGATAAAGGTCACATTAATACCCATGGCATAAATGAGGTATAGGGAACTCCAAAGCTACTGACAGTTGGGGGGATAGAGGCATAGGTGAGAGTGGATAATTCCTATTCTCTAGGCCCCCGTTTCATGGGTGAAAGCCACTTTGGCACTCATGGCGGCACCTGCCAAGGTCACTGTGACTTGGGGATGCAAGGAAGGAACAGGGAAAGAGGACGCTCTTCCCTCTCTCCCTCATGTACCCCGGGTACCTGCTAGAAAGAGAAGAAAACCAGGCATTCCTGCTCCCCTCGTTCTACATGGGTAGCCATTCATCTTTAGTCTGTACTCCTTTCAAATGCATCCTGAATCCTTGGGACTCCTTTAAAAGGTGCCCTCTTTTTTTCCTTTCTTCTCCTCTGTCCTCTCTTCACTGATAGGTAATTGTGTCTCTGTACTATGGGACAGTCCCCTCAGATGCATCCTTCAAACGAGAAAGAGTTAATTTCCCAAACCTTAAACTAGTTGGCTTAGGATTGGGCTCAGGGGAAGGGAACACAGAAGCCCAACATGCTGGCAAAAGGGTAAAGTTTTTTTTTTTTTTTGCTAGTTGAGTGTTTGGCCTCCCTCTCCCTGTGCAAACTGGTAAAAGGCCTTGGAGTTTTTGAGCTGTCCTTATCCCTCCTCTTGTTTCATTTTGATACACACTTTCTAATAACAGGGTTTGTCTGTTCTTGCCTTCAGGCCATCGAACTCCAAACGGTCATGCAACTGCAGACTCTGACAATGGCCCCTTCTCCTGGGAACCCTTACATTGGCCTCTGAGGGAACTCTGACTTCCGTTTCCCCAAAACAGCACCCCCTGTGAGCAGGAAGAAGTTAAGATGGGTTTTTGCCCTTATCCTTAATCTAACAGCAATTAGATGTACTTCTTTAGAGGGAGGAATGAGACAGCCACGTGGGAGGGGATCCTTGGAGAAACTCCAACCACTCTGCCCATTGAGGTTGGAGGGCAGCCTTCCCTGACCACTCTGTGTAATAAAATAACCTCTTCTCCCTCACATATATAAAATTACCAAACATAGCTAATAAAATACAGGATTCCCAGTTACATGTGAATATCAGATAAATAAAAATATTTTTAGTGCAAGTATGTCCCATGCAATATTTGGAACATACTTATACTAAAAAGTAGTTTATTGTTTAAACTTCAAAGTTAACTGGGCATCCTGTATTTTACCTGGTAAACTTAGTCAGATGGCCACACTCTGTGAGGCCAGATATGATGGTAGCTTGGACTAGAGCCTGGCCCCTCTTCTTCCTGTGTGGAAACTGGGATTCAATTGGCCTGGTGGGAAGTGCTCTAGCAGGGACTCTGGCCTAGCGAGAGTTCCTGTTTCCCTGTTTCCTTCCTTTTCACCCAATAAAACCCTGTCTTACTCACTATTCACATTGTCTGTGAGCCTGAATTTTCATGGCCATGGGACAAAGAACTCCATCTTTAGCTGAACTAAGGAAAAGTCCTGCAACATTAATACATACTGTATAATTCCATTTATACAAAATTCTAGAGATTATACAACGAATCTTTGTCAGTGTAGTGGCTACTGTGGTGAAATGTTAGCTAGGAGCAGGTACACAGAAGGCTTCTGGGGTTTTGAGAATGTATATTTAGGTCTGAGTAGTAGTTACAACGGTATAAATCTATCTGTAGAAATTCACTGCACTGTGCACTAAGATTTGTCAACTTTGGTGTGTGTAATATCTCAACAAAAGGAGGAAAATAGCATCTCTGTGAGAAAATATTTTAAGCTAAAAATGACTCTTGAAAAACTCAAAAAAATTCCATTCTTATCATATTTTTATAATGACTATGAGTGACTATGTAACCATAATAAATAAGATTAAATTACTCACAATGTTCGTAGGGAAGCCCCAGTAGGTGATTAGCAAAACAAGTCTCAAGATAGTAATGAGAAGAAGGTATACTGGCCTATTGCCAAGTTGGAAACAGCATATATCTTATTTAAATTCTTCTGAGGCCTTAGCGAATATGTGATGATTTCAAAGTAATAAACCATGACTTTGAAATGAATGGAATTCAACATTTCTAACAACATTTATGAAAGTCTACACTAAAAGTCTTTATGAAAATCAAATGCCATTTCATATCTTTAGCATACGTGCTTTGTGGTGAAAAACTGAAAAAGTTAAAATTAAATGTTAATTATTTACATGTAAGATTTAAGGCACAATAATCTGAATACATGAATATTATGGATTCATTGCACGAAAATGGCAAGGCAGTGGAAATAGCTATCACAAGGTGGGTATATTCATTTCTTTAAGTATTAAAATACATATTTTAATATAAAGTAAAGCACACTTTTGAGTAAGTGTGCATGTACCTTGAAGGACTACAGAAAAGACTCAAATATCCAAATATCATGTCAAGTAGACAAAGGCAAAGCACCGTGTCATTTCAAAGGCTCTCTGGACTATTGCAAAAGTAATGACTAAAATTTCACCACAAAAAAAAATTGCACTTTTTCCATTCATCCATCCATGAACACTTAGGTTGTTTCTATGTCTTAGCTTTTATAAATAATGCTGCAATGATATGGGGGTGCAGATATATCTTCACAAGGTGGGGATTTCATCTCTTTGGATGTAGACCCAAAAGAGGGGTTGCTGGATCATATGATAGTTCTATTTTTTATTTCTTCAGAACCTCCATACTGTTTTCCATAATGGCTATAATCAATCCACATTCCCACCAACAGTGTGCTAGAGTCCTCTTTTCTGCATATCCTTGCCACATTTGTGTTATCTCTTGTCTTTTTGATAATAGCTATCCTTATAGGTATGAGGTAATGTCTCGTCGTGGTTTAATTTGCATTTCCTTTATGATTAGTAATGTTGAGCACTTTTTCATATACCTGTTGGACATTTTTATCTCTTTTTTGTAGAAGTACGTATTTCAATCCTTTGCCCATATTTAAATCAGATTATTTGTTTTACTGATATTGAGTTTTAAAAATGCTTCATACATTTTGGATATTAACTATCAGATAAGTAGTTTGCAATTATTTTTTCCCAGCCCATAGGTTGTCTTTTCATTTTGTTGATTGTTTCCTTCACTGTGTATAAGTGTTTTAGTTTGATTTAGTCCCATTTATTTACTTCCACTTTTGTAGCCTGAGATTTTCATGTGATATCCAAAAATGATTGCCAAGGTCAATGTTGGGGAACTATTCCCCCATGATCATTTCTGGGAGTTTTATGGTTTTTGTTATTACATTTAGACATTTTATCCAATGGAATATAATTCAGCCTTAAAAAAAAGAAAATCTTTCCATTTGCCACAGCATAGATAGACCTTAAGGATAGTATGCTAAGTGAAATAAGCCAGACACAGGAGAAAAAATATTGTGTGATCCCACATGTGGAATATTTTTTAAAAGAGCTTAAATACACAGAGACAGAGAATAAAACAGCATTTATCACTGGTGTGAGGAGGGTAGGAAATGGAGAAATACACTTTAAAGGATACAAAATAGCAGATATGTAGGATAAATGTATCTAGAGATGGAATGTGCAACATAAGGACTAAGAAAATACAATAAAATTGTATTGCCTTTGAGATTTTCATTTAATAAGATTTAGCCACTCGTTACAAAAATAAGTAACTATGTGAGATGATAGGTATGTTATTCTGTTCACTACAAAAGTCATTTAATTATATCCATCCCATAATATGCTATAGACCTCAAATATACACCATAAAATTTATTTTTAAAATGTCTATACTTTTTTAAAAAGATGCACTGCTTAGAAAACCTTAATCAACAGATCTTTTTCAAAAGCAAATGCAAATGTTTTTAACAAATTCATACTAAGATGTTAATAACTATCAGCCCCACTTTCCTCCTGATTTAGCTTGAAGGACCTGGGTAAATTACAGAGTTGGTGGGGGGTACTGAAAAGAGTCAAAGGGGCCCAGCGTGGTGGCTCATGCCTATAATCCCAGCACTTTGGGAGGCCAAGGTGGGCGGATCATTTGAGGTCAGGAGTTCAAGACCAGCCTGACCAACATGATGAAACCCCATCTCTACTGAAAATACAAAAAATTAGCCAGGTGTGGTGGCACATTTCTGTAGTCCCTCTACCTGGGAGGCAGAGGCGGAGGTTGTAGTGAGCCGAGATCACGCCACTGCACTCCAGTTTGGGTGACAGAGCGAGACTCAGTCTAGAAGAAAGAAAGAAAGAAAGAAAGAAAGAAAGAGAGAGAGAGAGAGAGAGAGAGAGAGAGAGAGAGAGAGAGAGAGAGAAAGAAAGAAAGAAAGAAAGAAAGAAAGAAAGAAAGAAAGAAAGAAAGAAAGAAAGAAAGAAAGAAAGAAAGAAAGAAAGAAAGAAAGAGAAAGAAAGAAAGAAGCCAAAGGAAGGTAGCTAGATCATATTTGGGTATATCATTATTTTATCTAGATTACCCACAAAGAAAATACATACTTTAAAAAAGATGTTTACCCATTCTCGTTCCAAAAATTAGAATCCTGAGCACCTAAGAACAAGTCATCCAAGAGGAGTTAAGATCACAGAGCCAGCCACTCAATGGTGGAGTAGAAACAAAACACAAGTTTCCCATAACTAACTTCTCCCCCCTCTGTATTGAACATTGCTTCTTAAATACATATTTTAAACAAAACAATAGCATACCTAAGAAATTATCTTCATTGTTTAGTAGAAATGCATTATGCTCCCACCCTCAAACGTGTGCTTAAACACACACACACACGCACACACAGAGAAAATCACTTTTCCCCTTAATCTCTCTGTGTTATCCTACTGGTTTGACCTCCTATTGTACTGCTAGGCATTCTAATCTTAAGATCACATCCCATCTTTTGTTAAACATTTTTCCTCTCATTGGTGTAATACTTCTTTTTTTTTTTTGCCCCCTGAGATGAAGTCTTGCTCTGTCACCCAGGCTGGAGTGCAGTGGTGTGATCTCGGCTCACTGCAACCTCCGCCTCCTGGGTTCAAGCGATTCTCCTGCCTCAGCCTCCCAAGTAGCTGGGATTACAGGCGCCTGCCATCATGCGTGGCTAATCTTTATATTTTTAGTAGAGACAGGGTTTCACCATATTGGCCAGGCTGGTCTTGACCTCCTGACCTCAGGCAATCTGCCTGCCTCGGCCTCCCAAAGTGCTGGGATTACATGCGTGAGCCACCGAGCCTGGCCCGGTCTGATGCTTTCTATACCCATTCATATAAATCTTCAGTTTAATACAGTATTCACCAAAGGTATGTTGAAATCCCTCTTTTCCACTTTTTTTTATTATTCCCTGAAAGTATGTTGAATTCCTTTTTTCTCCTCTCAAATGGCTAAGAAGCTCAGACCAGCTAAAATCCAATCTTTTAATGTTTTGTTTTTTCAAATGATTTAATACCTAAAAGATCTGTGTATATTGCTGATACTCAGACTGAAAATGGACTAGTTGCTCTCTGGACACAGAGGCTTCTGGCCTTAGGAAAAGCCAGGGGATGAGGTAATTCCTTGGGTACTACAAAAACAAAAGGGAAAATCAAAGTTATAGTCATCATACAAAATAAACATAAACATGTTCTGTTATACTCTTTGCAGTTTAGTGAGGGTTCCTGTATTACTTACACTATTAATATACCAGTTTACTGATTGCAGGGAAAGAAAACATAATTTGTCTGGTCAAGATATAATTTATATTTTAACTTTGCTAAAATGCACATATCTCCACACATCTGTACTTTAATAACAATGCATTATGAATAATACAATACGACAATATTCAATTAACTGTGAAATAAGGCTTCCAAGAGGTAATGAGGGGCATACATTCAGAAGCCTGCCTGTCCACCTGATATCCGGGAAGGGTCTACAGGGCAAAGGTTGAACATCTTCCAAGAGGTTTCACAGGACAGGATTTATTGCTTTGGCGAATTTACCAGAGTCCAAGGTCTAGCCTTTGACCATGCAGGCTTAGAAATCAGATTTTGACAACACAGAAAGTACAGATGCATTTCTCAGGAGCCATGTACCCTCACACCTCCTCCCCCTCATTCACTTGACTCCAGTCTCCTGGTTTTTCTTGCTGTTTCTCCCACATGCCAAGCATGCCCCTGCCTCAGAGCCTGAGGACCAAGTGACTGCTTCCCAGGTGTTCATGTGCCTTGCCCTCACACTGCCTTCATGCCTCTGCTTAAATGCCCAATTCTTCCAAAGGAAAATACCTAGTTAGAAGCTATATTATTAATTTAATCATTGTGAAGCTTTCCTCCACTTTCAAAATTTAGGAGTTACAAAGTACATTTGTCAATGAAGGATTTTTACATGGTACCAATGTTGAACACAAGAATTTCTTAAAAACACAAAATACAATTCTCTATATAACAGCATACATTTTACTCTGAGTTTAAGCGTGAAGTGTTTGCCAACTAGTAAAAGCCACATTTTGGAATAATAGGTTTTTTTCCTTGTAATTCTTTGTAATTAATAGAAAACTACCTTAGAATGGTTTATGTGAATAGTTACAGGCCTAAATTTAAATTTATAATCAAGTCAATCTGGACACTTAAACTGAAGATTTATCATAATGAAAAGAAAATGTGTTACTTAAAAGGCATTCTGTCATTTTCATTTATTTAGCCTGTTTTTTTTTAAACTCTGGTTTTCTGTTTCTTATTGCTTTTTATGACGATATAGTACTTTTGCCTTAGAACAGATTAAAGAAAATAGATGAAACTTTAATTATTTGATACATAGTCTTCTATATTAGAGGAAAGAGTTTTATGCAACTAATTAAAATAAGTTTTGAGATTTTCTAGCATTGTATATATTTTAACACAATTCTCTTCCCCACCTTCTTTTGACAAGTAACTGAGCTGAAACTGTCACATTCAAATGGAAGTTCATTTGCAGTAGGAAAACAAACAAATATACCTTATCCCGTGATCTCAATATAATAGGAAAATTGATGAAAGAATATGAAATGACTGAATTCCTAATACCTTCAAAATTTTAAAATTCAAGTTATTATTGAATCTCTCCATATTACTCTTAAATTCTGTCTCAACTGGGACAATTCCAGGTAATTATTAAACATACCGAAGTGTTAAGGTAAAGCAATTAAAAGGCCCAATCTATCTGTCATATATTTAGGTTTAATAGTAAACTGTTGACAACTTCACAGACTCCAACACTGAAACCCGAGCCTCTCTCTCAGATTTGTTATATTTTATTTTTAGATGTAATGACTTCCCTCCGGTAAATGGTTAGTGACCACACGCGCAGGTCTGCACATGAGGAAACTAAAAAGGGAACCTTGCACTGTGAATCAGATACACAAGACACAAGAAGGGTCTCCTTCCAGGCCATGCCCAGTGTGTCATATTCTTCAATAATCCCTTTGACAGTGCTGTGCTGACATTTTCAATTAATGCAAACGATACTTGAAGTTAAGCAGTTTCCATCACACGTTCAGTATGTGTTGCTTTACGAACACCCTCTATCAAATGGCATGATAAAAATAACATAATTTTTTTCTTTTATTAATTTCCCTTAATGCTTCATGTTAAGTGAATCTTGTTAGAGTTCAGATTAATTTTGAATTCATACTGTTGGGAAAATCATTCAGAAAGATTAATTCAGCAAAGTAAATTGGATAAGAATATATGCATTTTGGTAGTCCTACACATCATGTAACCTGATTAAAGAGTTGAGATACTAGAGCTACAAAAGCAAACATTCAGGGCAATCCCAAGATGGGGAACTGTTAGTTATACAAGATGATTACGTTCTAGACATCTGCTGTATAATACCGTGTTTATAATTAACAGTACTGTGTTATACACTTAAACATTTGTTAAGAGGGCAGACCTCATGTTAAGTGTTCTTATCACAATTTTAAAAAGTTACTAAAGGTAAACAATAAAATAAAATAACAACAAAAAAAGGAACCTTGGCATAAAATGGTGCATAAAATGCAAGGTAACCAAATCAGGTGAAAGGAAAAAAAGAAAACCAAAATGTCTGTTAATTATCTCAAAGGTAAGTGTTTCTCTAAGAGTTTTCCTCAGATAATCCTGCATTATATTCATCTGTGGAACTTGTTAAAGATGTAAATTACTGAATCCCACCCCAGTATGACCTGCAAAATGGGGATATGTGAGAGGAGGACTCAGGAATCAAATACGTAAGGTGATTCTTTTTCACACTAAAATTGGAGAACCGTTTATTTAGGTCCTTCAAATCCTTGCTATCATCAAGAGCATTCACTACCCACTAGCATGTGCCTAAAAACTGTCCCTATTTAACCAAAGATTAATTCTTCCTTCTAACTAAAAAAGTCCTGTCATCTCAGATTAAATTGTGAAGCACATTACCTGCTATATTTCTTTACAAAAAGAGACTCAGAAATTCCGAAGAGTAGAAATAGTATCAGAATAAACTCCGCTGCCCTATGCATCTCTTTTCCTTTTTTACATATTGTAGTTGCCATGAGTCACAGCTGATTAATTTCTCACTGAAGAAAGAAAGTGTTTCCCCCCACAAATTGTATGACAGTCACAGGATGTCTTTTGTACAATAACAGAATATTTAAACTTTCATGTGGATTATTTTAGGAAATGCACCTTCTGCCAAATAATAAAAAATCATAATGACTTACATAACACTCTGAAAGATTATGATGTGTTAGATCTTTATGAGTAATGGTATTTTATGTGTGTCTCAAACTCAAAAGTCTCTACTAGAGTGGGTTTATACTTGTTTAGCAAAAATTATTGAAAAAATATTCAAAAGAATAGGCACAATAATACAGTCCCAGAATACATAATCATATGTGATTATCATCAGAATACATTATATGTGATTTTTTTGCATAGGAAAGATGAAGTTCCTCTTTCCCTAGCAAATGCCTTCTCCAATGTGTCTAATTCAACCTTGTAATATGAATTACATTTAGCTAAGTAACTTATACACACTCAATGTTCAAGAAAGGTCTTCCAAATTAACCACATAATCAATTTCAAAAAGCAGAGGTGAAGGTAAATATTTCAAATTTCCCTTAAGCCTTTTGGAAATATTTATGAAAAGACTGATAAATTTAATTGCAAATACTGTCTATTTAGTTAAAAAGTGCTCTAAAGATCTGTTAACCTTTTGTTTGCCTCATCTAAGATACTACAAAATGAACATATAATTAAACTACATTTCCTTTTATACCTCCTATCCAATTTTTCACTTTTACCTAATTAAGATTAGATATGTCCTTGTTAATCCTAATTAGTAATGAGTTTCCATACTTATAACTTGCATAATTATTGAAAAAGAAAGGGAAAGATATATAATGTCATATATACACACACAGAGGCACACATGCATGTATGTATACTTGTAAATAATGAAGACGAAAGGAAGACATAGACTAATATACTATGCATATGAAAAAAAATGAGGTAATTTTAAGAATTCCTAATGTACATCATGGGAAGATCAATGGAAGAAAGCAATGAATTGTAATTCATTCTGTTATAGTAGATTCATCTATGGCCTTTTCAATCTTAACAAGATTTGTTTTAATGATTTAAAGGCTATAAATAACATTTGGTGATTAGGCAAAGAGTTGGCCTGGATACCTGTCTTGTCCCTAATGGTCACGGAAGTGGAAGCAGGAAGCAGGAACACTGACATCCAAAGCCAAAGTTTCCAAGGGCCAGTGAGTCTCATTGTGCCTTGAAACCATGTGAACAAGTGGCCACAGATCTGCAACAACAACAACAACAACAAAAATCTGAATCAAGTTTATTGTATGCAGCTCCTTTCAACATCTCCAGAAAATCTTACCAAAGCAAAAACAATCAATTTTACATCACATATCATCATATAACAGGATATATGATTATATATGCAACTGTGTATCTCAATATCTTAATCCGTATAACAGCTCTGAAAAGATGTTCAGATTAGTTTCTAGTTAGTTATTGATGTCGATACAGCTTCTTATCAGCTAAATTTTCTCTGCTTTTAAATTTTTTTAAGCAACTACGCTTACAGTGACACTTTTTTATTTTTAAAAATTGTGGTCAAATACACATAATATAAAATTTACATTCATAACCATTTTTAAATACACAGTTCAGTGGAATTAAATAAATTCATACTGCTGTGCAACCATCCATCTGCAGAACATTTTTCATTTTGCAAAACTGAAACTCTGTGCTCATTAAAAAAAAATTTCCCATTTTCCTCTCCCCTAACTCCCAGCAGCCTACATTCTACTTTCTTTCTCTATGAATTTGAGTAATCTAGGTACTTCATATAAGTGGAATCATTCAGTATTTGTATCTGTGTGACTTTATTTCACTTAACATATGTACTAAAGGTTCATCATGTTGTACATTGTGTCAGAACTTCCTCCTCTTTTAAAGCTGAATAATATTTCACTGTATGTATATACCACATTTGTTCATCTATTCATCCATCAATGGACATTTGGGTTGCTCCCATCTTTTGGCTATTGTGAATAATACTGCTATGAACATAGATATACAAATACCTGTTTGAGTCCCTGTTTTCAATTCTTTTGGGTATACACCCAGAATCAGAAGTAGAATTGCTAACAATACAATAATTCTATTTTTAATTTTCTGAGAAACCAGACTACTGTTTTCTATAACAGCTGCACCATTTTCATTCTCACTAACAATGCACAAGGGCTCTAATTTCTCCATATCCTAGATAATGCTTGCTATTTTCTCTCTCTCTCTCTCTCTCTATATATATATAGGCTGGGCGCGGTGGTTCACGCCTGTAATCCCAGCACTTTGGGAGGCAAAGGCGGGCAGATCATGAGGTCAAGAGATTGAGAACATCCTGGCCAACATAGTGAAACCCCTTCTCTACTAAACATATAAAAAATTAGTCAGGTATGGTGACAGGCGCCTGTAGTCCCAGCTACTTGGGAGGCTGAGGCAGGAGAATCGCTTGAACCCGGGAGGCGGAGGTTGCAGTGAGCTGAGATCACACCACTGCACTCCAGCCTCGGCGACAGAGCGAGACTCCATCTCAAAAAAAAAACAAAAAAACAAAAAACAAACAAACAAACAAAAAATATATATATATATATACATATAAATAAAATTACCATCCTAATGGGTGTCAGATGGTATCTCACTGTGGATATGATTTGCATCTCCCTAAGTATTAGTGATGTTGAACATCCTTTCAGGTGCTTACCAATCATTTATATATCTTCTTTGGAGACATGTCTATTCAACTCCTTGGCCCTTTGCCTTTTTTTTTCTGAGACAGAGTTTTGCTCTGTAGCCCTGGCTGGAGTGTAGTGCCGTGATCTCGGCTCACTGCAACCTCCACTTCCAGGGTCTCGATTCAAGCAATTCTCCTGCCTCAGTCTCTCGAGTAGCTGGGATTACAGGCATGTGCCACCGTGCCCAGCTAATTTTTGTATTTTCATTAGAGATTGGGCCAGGCTGGTCCTGAACTCCTGACCTCGTGATCTGCCCACCTTGGTCTCCCAAAGTGCTGGGATTACAGGCATAAGCCACCGTGCCCAGCCTCCTTTGCCCCTTTTTTTAATCCAGTTGTTTGTTTTAAGTTGCCTATGCTTTTTGCATTGTATAATAGACAATGATTCACATTATTAAAATATAATTTTATTATTCACAAGTCTGTTTTTTCTTCTGAATAATAGTTTTACATATTTTGGCTTAATTGATGTCATGTTTTCTATAAACTTAACTATGTTGTTATTGGATTGAATAACCACTCTTACTGAAGTGATTACTGCACATGTGAAAAGTAATCTTGCCTTATGTCTATAAAGAAAAAATGAATACATGTAATGCCTACCTCACCTGAGCCTGCTATTGACATTATATTTAATGTTAATGTATTACCTCCGATAATTGTTTGTGTTTCTGAATGTATACTTCTATTCCTTTGGTACTGAAATAAAAGATTTAGTCAATAGAACCCCTGTAATGGAAAACTTAAACATCATTTAAATTAATTTTTTTAGTGAAGCAACTAATGCGGAAATAAATTGCAAGCGAAAATATAATGGCTCCCTCCGTGTATTTGGTAACTGCAGTGTTATTAAAATAGCTATTCTAAGAGGTCTAAATATGCAAATAAATGCTATATCACTTACATGCATCGTTCAAAGTTTAATCAAGAGTCAAATATAAAAGAATTCATTATACCAGTGTCTAAATTCTATCGCTAGACAGTCTTTAGAAAAAAACTAAAGCCACCATCTTCTTTGTGTGTGCCAAATAAGACCAGCATTTTAAAAT
The DNA here is from genome assembly GCF_049350105.2 of Macaca mulatta. Taxonomy (NCBI): domain Eukaryota; kingdom Metazoa; phylum Chordata; class Mammalia; order Primates; family Cercopithecidae; genus Macaca; species Macaca mulatta. Next base: position 115,661,574 of record NC_133409.1, read on the forward strand.
TAATTCAAGATTTCAGATCTTTCTGGATGAATAGCTAGAAGCAGCAATTGCAATATTAAAACTGTACGTGTAGTTCTAAATATCAAACAGCTGGTTTTAAGCCTTATTTCTTTTGAATTCTCTCATCTAGATATAGTCTCAATCCTCATATGATTTTGCAAAGTTATCCTAGCTATTATTTCAAATCAGTTGGTAGCTGTTAAAGAAATTAATTCTATTTCAAAGGAATGAACTCATAGTGATCTGATTTTTAGAGAAATCCATGGTTATATTTTTAACCAAAAGTGATTTCTATCAGTTGATAAATTAGTCGTTTGGCACAGTGGTGACAATCATGGCTTCATGTCTGGACTCTGCTAGTTGTGGAGAAGCTATGTACCTTCTCTAAGCCTTAATTTATTCATCTTCAAATTGGAAATAATACTAGGAATAAATTATTTAATGCATGTGTATTATATGGGGCCTTAACCTAGTCAATATTCAAAAGGTACCTGAAATTATAATTGTTTGCTTTACATATTAATAAACAATAATTGGAAAAATTTAGTTACACCTGTCTCTTCAGCTTAAGGTTGACACTGATATTTGGACAATGGAGAAGCATCAAAGCAGGCTAGAAATTTGTGTTCACTGAAACTTTGGTCCCTGGTACAACAACAAAGAACCAGAGGGCTACAAAGCTATAAGCATATGAATTCGATCTTGACATCTCCTAATTACTTCCTTGAGCCACTTAGCTTCTATCTCATTTATCCAAAGTATTTGCAGAATATAAGATTTATGGTCAGCTAACTCAATGTTCTAGTTACTGAAGAATTGCCATTCTACTATCCTGAAATGTATCTCACCAAGTTCAGCAGGAACTTAAAAGAAGAATCCTTTTCTCTTCCCTTCTTCAATTCTTAGTGGCACTTCCAGTAGCTGACTATTCTTTCCTTCCTGAAACCCTCTTTTATTGGCCTCCCTGATTTGACACTCTCTGGGATTTCCTTGTAAATATTCTCAGACCTTTCTTCTATCTGATGTCTTAATATTGGGATCTGTGAGCCCTCCTGTCCTCTCTTTATAATGTCTCCTTAGGTGATGTCACCATTCTCTTGGCTTTAAATATTATCTGTAAGATGATTAATCTAAAATTTACATCTTCCATCCAGTCCTCTTCACTGAACTTTAGGCTGTGTATCCAGTTGCCTATTCAAAATTCCCTCTTAGATGTCACACAGATATCTGTAACTTAATACATCCAAATAAACTCCTGATTTCCAACCACAACTTGTTCTTCTCATGCTCTTCCCAGTCTCAGTAATTACTACCCATTAAAATGCTCAAACCAGAAATCCAAGGACCCCATTGATTCTTCTGTCTTCTTTATCCCCATCTCCTACTTCCAAACCATCAACAAGTCATGTCAAGGGTTACCCCAAACACATCTCACATCCACTTATTTCTCTGCCACTACCTTAGTTCAGATCACCCTGGTCTAGACCCCTCAACCGCTTCCTAACTGGTTTCCTCCATCCATTACTGAATTCTGAACACAATTATTCTGTACATAGCAGTAGAGAGCTTTTCTTGAAATGAAAGTTGGATCATGTCACTTCCTTGCTTCAAACCTTTTAATGGTTTCCCATTGTACTTTGAATGTAGTCCAAAAGCTGTTCTACAGTCTAGAAGCCCCAAATAACTGGGCCCCTATCCATGTCTCCAGCCTCATTTGGTACCATTCTTTCCAGTGATGTCCTGTATGTGAAATTGTCAGGCTGTTTTCAACCTCAAGGCTTTTGTGTATGCTGTTTCCTCATCCTGGAACATTCTGTGTCTTGTTCATCCTTCAGTTTTCAATTTAAATGTTACTATGTGGAAAAGCCCTTACCTGACCAAGAAGCACATTAGTCTCTAGCTTAGACATTATTTTTTCTGTATACATATGTTTATTGCTCCCCACTCAACTCTAAGTTTCATGAGAGCAGGTGCTATATCTGTCTTGTCCATCACTATATCCCAGGTGCCTTGCACAGTACTTGGAAAATCAGAGACTCAATAAATGTTTGTTGAATTTTTAAAAAGTAAGAGACTGCCAATTTACAAATCTTGAGATACAGTGAAATATACTTATTTTGGAATCTGTAGTGATCATTCAATATTTAAAAATAATTCTTAAGGCATTACAAGATCTTATAATCTTTCAAGGGTCATTATCATGAATATTATTTCTCTTTGCACATTTCTTTTTTTTTTTTTTTTTGAGATGGAGTCTTGCACTGTTGCCCAGGCTGGAGTGCAGTGGCATGATCTCAGCTCACTGCAAGCTCCGCCTCCCGGGTTCACGCCATTCTCCTGCCTCAGCCTCCCGAGGAGCTGGGACTACAGGCACCCGCCACCACGTCCAGCTAATTTTTTGTATTTTTAGTAGAGATGGGGTTTCACCGTGTTAGCCAGGATGGTCTTGATCTCTTGACCTCATGATCTGCCTGCCTCGGCCTCCCAAAGTGCTGGGATTACAGGCGTGAGCCACCGCGCTGGCCTCTCTTTGCACATTTCTAAAATGTGTTCACTATTTGAGGGTTCTATTGCTCCATTACTGATAAAATGGAAGTGTAGACCACTCAGCTAGAAACATTTGAAAAACTTTTCATCAAGGTCTCACAATAAATCCTTGTATGTGTTTTAAAAACAAATTGTTCAGATCTTAAACCTTGCTGGAGGCACTAGCAGGTTGACCTCAACAAAACTGACAAGGGCAAAGTTTCCCTTGGGTCTTTCTGAACCTCTCTTTTTCCTGACCAGAAACCTCTCACCATTCCCAGACACCTGCTGTTCTCAGGCTGCTTCTTGATGCTCTAAACACAACTCTGGTACCTTCCCTGGATTTCTAAATTATTGGCTTTGTCCACAACCTCCTTCCTCATCAAAACTTGCCACGTTTCCTTCCTGTCCCCGCAGGTCCCAGCTAGGTGATTATCAAGACAGATTTACAAATGAATCAAAGCCAATGTTATCACACTTTAATGTGTTGCTCCTCCCAGATAAAAGTTAAGCTATAATATAGATCTTTAATGTTTTCTCAATGGAGTGGCTAATGAAGAACGTCAAGCTAATATATGTGGATCCTGAGGTTTCTTAAGGCCCTCAATTTTTTTTCTCAAACTTGTCCAAAGACGGCTCACAATACATGTTAAGAAGGCTATGGAGAATATTAGTGCTATGATTTGAATGTGTTGCCCAAATTTCATGTGTTAGAAACTTAATCCCCAATGTCACAGTATTAAGAGGTTATCATGAGGGTGGGTCTGTTATAAAAGCCAGTTTGGCTCTCAGTGTGCATCTCCTGCCTTCTGCCATGTTATGACACAGCACAAAGGCCCCCACCAGATACAGCTGCCTGGTCTTGAACTGTTCAGCCTCCAGAACTGTGAGCCAAAATAAACCTCTTTTATTTGTAAGTTACCCAGTCTTAGGTATTGTGTTATTGCAACAGAAAATGAACTAAGACAATTGGTCACATATGGTCTCATTTTCTGAAGTAGAATTTATTTTATATATTATATTTTATTTTAATACTAATAGTAACTAGAGAGGCAGCCACCCAAAACATTAACAGGGTGCAGGGCAAGAGGTCTGTGTACCATATGTTTAAATATTTGAAAGTGAAAATAAAGCTAATAACACTGATAAAAAATATGTTTTCTCATTTTACTTCAGCAAATACCTTCATAAAGTCTTGAAAGCCCATGTCAAGTTAGAATGTAACAGAGCAGGTGATATGGGATGAGTCAGCCTCTGGCCTGAACCAAAGTTCATCCCTCATTTTTTTTCATTCTTGGGTCCATCTGCAGCTTGAAAGGCCTCACACACACTTATGTAAATATGCCAGTAAGTCAAAGCTCTGTCCACAATGCCTGCAAACAGCTACCTCTTGACCATTCCTTGGGCCTAGGAGTGTTTACACCTGTGGTCTTTCCCTGGGAAGATGGACCCAAGGACAGAGTCTGTTGGACTCTGCAGGGGGTTAAGGGTCATTTTTTTTTTCTGGGAATATCAGGATCTTGGCTATCCAGAGACCGGTCTAGAAGCTCAGGTTTTAGGTGGGCAGATCCCCTCAGGTCTGTAAACTCCTAACCCTGAGAGCAGGTGCACATCCAGAGCAAGACTATAGTTGGGTGTTCTAAAATGTAGGGTCCAGAGCAGGCCTAATGTTGGTACTGAAGACAGGTATCAGATCCCATACTACAGAAAAAAAACACTAAAGCTCATAGAATAATCTCAAAGCCTGGGATTCAAGTCCAAGACTGCCTGACTAAAATGCTTTTACTGTTATACCTTAATGTTTTCTCTCAGGATGTGGGACAGACATATCACATTCCTATATGCATTCTCTTAAATTTTCAGTTATTTCTATCAAGATTCTGGCCAGATCCCAGAGAGTTTTCCAGTGCTACAAAGCACCAAAGTCACAATGGTGAGTGTGCCCAGCACTGGCAGTCTTGAGTAGACAACACTGATGGAGCCTATAAAGCCTTAAAATCATTCAGACAGCCCTCCCTGTAATACATTTCTTACGGCAACAAAGAGAGAATAAATGGCTGAAGGCCTAGCCCTAACCTCTACCCCATCCCATTATTCTCACCATCGTTTGTCATATGGAATAATTTTGGGTACCAGTTGGGTAAGTGAATTTTTAAAAGCCATTGTCCCTTCAACTTCCTTAATCAAGCTCTTGAAATCATTAAGGCACCTATCCAAACCAAGTATATTTGAATAAGGATTTAGATTTTTTTAAGTTCTTATTAATCTTTATTTGTACATAGAGAACACAAAATGAATAGAGAGGGACATTAGGAAACCTTAATCATTACTCATTACCATTAATCATAGGCATTAGGAAACCTCATCCTATCAATAGATATTCTATTGATACCTATTGATATCCTATTAATACCTGGCCTATAGATATCCTATTGATACCTATTGATAGGATGAGGTTTCCACTATGTAACAATCACTGGGGATAAACCAGTGAGCCAAATAGGGAAAGTCCATTGTGGCAGTCTGGTCACAGAGCTCAAAAATAAACAAACATCATGTTTTCTTTGAGAGAGAGACACTAAGAAGTAAAACAAAAACAAAAACAAAAACAAAACCCATCACTAAGAATAACATGTAGGGCCGGACATGGTGGCTCACACCTATAATCCCAGCACTTTGGGAGGCCAAGGCAGGCAGATTGCCTGATGTCAGGCGTTCGAGACAAGTCTGGCCAATATGGCAAAACCCCGTCTCTACCAAAAATACAAAAGTTAGCCAGGCGTGGTGACAGGCACCTGTAGTCCCAGCTACTTGGGAGGCTGAGGTAGGAGAATCGCTTGAACCCGGGAGGCGGAGGTTGCAGTGAGCTGAGATCACAGCACTGCACTCTAGCCTGGGTGACAAAGTAAGACTCTGTCTCAAAAAAAAGAAAAAAAGAAAAAAAAAAGATGGGCTTGCTAAATAGATGGTCAGGAGCCTCTCAGCACCAGCTTTTGAGTGAGCCAAATCAAATCTGCCTGTGAATCATTAATATTTTTACTGTTATGCCATCTAACTATTTAAAGTGTTCTTTGTACATCTTTGAAACTTGGTGTTAGGTAAAAAAGGTCAGAGTGTTAAAGCCAACACCAAAATAGAAAATAATATGTAAAGGACACATGAAAAAAGAGAGAAAGAGGAGGAAATAGAAAGAGAATACTTATTTGCTTTACATAGGTTGTTACATTTAATGTACACGGCATCTCAACTCTCAAAAAAGTAGATGTAATTTGTTAAATGACAAATAACTTATGTTTTCAGAGCATTTATTATGAAGGGAAATAATGCGTGACTGTGTAGGAGGTTGATTTTTAAATCGAAACTTCTTGACCACCATCCAGTATGCCTATACATACATAACTCCACCAGGAAAATCTGGTCATACTGTTATGAAGTGACACATTGTGTAAATAAGCAAAAACAACAGGTGTTACACATCTGTTCTTTCACCAATCTTTAGAATCTATCTTTAGTGAAGCTATAGTAGGGTCTGTAAACTATTAGAGAAAACTAGCTGAAGAGCCAAGCCTACAGAATAAAAAATTCAAGCCAATAATCAGGTAAAATATCCCTAAGAGTTTAGGACTAGGTCTGGCATTATTTCATAGTTTTATCAGTGGCTGGAGTAATGAAATTGAAGTAAATGTGCAGATGTCTTTTGCAATTTAGGCAAAGTTTCTACCCTCATTATATTCTACAGAAACCTCATGACCTACACATTTTAATTACAGGCATCATCATTAACTTAGGAACTCAAGTTAAAAATTTCAAAATCATCTTCCATTTATTTACCCCCTCCCCATATCAAATCTCTGTCAAAGTCTATCAAATTTACTTGTAAATGTCTTTTGAATCCCTACCAACTTTCTCATCCTCACTGAAACTGCCTTAGTTCACATTTTTACCATTCCTAATCTGGAAAACTGCAGTAGACTCCTAACTGGATTCCTGTCCTCTGTCTTGTTTCCTTTATTTTCACCTCCTCCTAACTTCTCAAGAATTCTATTTCTAAAACAAAGATCTAGTCACTTAACTGCCCTGCTCAAAGTTTTCTGGTGGCTCTTCATTGCCCACTCCAAAGTGAGGCACGCAAGGCTCTTTTACAGTGGGGTCTTAACTCATCTGTCCAACCACCTGTCTGGCTACCTCTTTCCAAATACCCTTCGCCATCAAATTATTAACGATTCACAGGTTTCTGCACATGCTTTTTTGGCTGCTGGAAAGTCCTTCCAATCCTCTCCAATCTGGAAAACACTTACTCTGCCTTCAATGTGTAGCTCAAATGCCATGTCCTCTGTGAAGTCTGTGAGAATCATACCAGGAAGAGTTCACTACCCACTGTCCTGTGATCCAACAGAGCTCAATACCCACTTATGCTTCTGCACACTTTATACTGCACTGCTGTAACTCCTTTGCATTCTGTCTCTTTCCTATCTTGCACATCTTGGAGGAAACAGATTGTATTTTATTTATCTGTGTCTTCTTTAAACTTGACATTTAGTAGGTATTCATGTGATCAATCTGTAGAATGATACGGTCTAAGGCAATACATTTGGACTAAAAATAAGCAAATGAAAGGTTGGGAACCACTAAGTGATATAGACAGGTATGGGCTTAACATCTGTAGCATGATGTGCATGAAGAAAAGAATGATGGAGAAATAGAGTACAAATTACTAAAAGAAAGCTCAGTGAACATAATTTCAGTTACTTAGTGGGACAAAAAATAGTACTATTGAAGTTGCTCTCTGCCTCCACAGAAAGCATACTCCCTAGTTCCCAATGTTTGTACTATGAAATATGTCCAACTCTGTCACGTTTCCTCTGTTTTGTTATTTCTTCTATTACTTCCAAACTAGTGTCTAAATCCAGAGGGTCTCAAACCTGGGACTTCCTTTGAGCACACTTAACCTATTCTCTCCCTTCTCATCAACTTGTCTGTTTTACCCACTGACTTCTCTGAACTATGATTTGTTTCCATCAACTTTTCCAGGACCATTCTCAATTTCAACCATCACAACTGACCTACATTTTTTTTTTTTTTTTTTTTTTTTTTTGAGACGGGAGTCTTGCTCTGTGGCCTAGACTGGAGTGCAGTGGCGCAATCTCAGCTCACTGCAAGCTCCGCCTCCTGGATTCACGCCATTCTCCTGCCTCAACCTCCCAAGTAGCTGGGACTACAGGCACCCACCACTACGCCCGGCTAATTTTTTGTATTTTTAGTAAAGATGGGGTTTCACTGTGTTAGCCAGGATGGTCTCGATCTCCTGACCTTGTGATCCACCCACCTCGGCCTCCCAAAGTGCTGGGATTACAGGCGTGAGCCACCACGCCCAGCCCCCATTTTTTTCTGATTACAATTCTCTTGCTCTGTTGTTTTCCACATATATAATATCATCTTAAGTTAATATATAAAGTATGGACATATTTTCAAATTCATAAATTTTTCCTATTTCTTTTTTCAATTTGAAGGGCTCTACTAGTTTTCACAATTATGCCTTCACAATTCCTTTTGATTTCTCTTAAAGAGAGGAGGTCAGAAATCCTTTGCGCTTCATAACATATGCATAGGTAACAGAGGCCTAATAGTCCACTCTGCATTCATCATCTTTCTATCAAATTTAATATGCAACTTGCTCACCTGATTATTTTATTATTGGCTTACAAAATAACACCCTAAAAAGTCCGTTGCTTCTTAGCCTCTCCTTTCCAATCTCTCCTTGGCAGGTGCTATCTGCTCTACCCATCTCAGATTTCACCCCTGCTTGGATTCTCTGTCTTACAAGGCACATGACTGTTTGCTCCCACCTCTAAGCCTTCACGCATGCAATTCCTTCTGGCTGGAATGCCCTCCCTGCTGGATCCCTTCTGCTAAGCAAGTTACTCTCTGCCTGTTTAAGATGTACATCCTCAATGTGGCCTGCCTCAGATGACTCAACTCTGGTCCTATTCATTCTGGGTTTTTTTTTTTTTTTTTTTTTCAGCATCTTTTCAGGGTTATATATTAGCATCTCTATAGCCCTGCTTCCTTACATTTCCGTTTATTTTTCATTCTTCACTTGAATTTTCATTTGTGATGCCACTTAGTCACACTACCATGGTTTCTAACTTCATATCTTCTTCCGCCTCTAGAACCATTGACTCTGTGTACCCACATTGGCATTTCTGCCTGCTGGAGAAAATAAACTAAAATTGCAGCAAGAGAGATTAAACTGGAGGACCAGAAAGTAGATGGAAATTTTCCATTTTTGGAAAATACCATCAGCTCCCATCTGTTTTGGATGGTTTTCTAGGATGAGAATGATTCAGATACAGAGATGATGTCCCAATTGTGATAATAATCACATTTGGGTTTCTTTCACCTTTTTGCTCTTTCTTGGACCTGTCCATTTCAGTTTCAGGTTCACTTTCTTGCTCTTTTGCCACGCTGTCTCTCTCTTTTCCCAGGAAACTCCACTTAGGTCCCTTACCACTTAGAGAGCTCAGGTAGGACAAAACGTAATGGAAGCACCTGCCAGTTACTTTCTCCATTTTCTATCCCCTAGAGAGAGCATAAACTTTCTACCTCTGGGGGTCACCCTCCTCTTTTTCATCCTGAAGAGATATTCCTACACAAAAACCCTGTCAGCCCTCCACAGGAAGGGGCATTTATGCATGTTTTTAACCACTGGAATACCTAAATATCTCAGCTTTGCAGGCCCATATCAAAGATCTCTCTACTTAGAGAGGGTCCTGCAAGTTTCCCACCAGTCAACAACAAGGAGATGCTAAGACAACACATACGAGCAGGGGCTTTTTTCTTTCTTTTTTTCCCTTTAGTCTCCTAAAGAATTATCGTGGTGTTTGATTTGGGCAGAGGGGGAGGCGTCGGTGTTCTCTCTTTTTTTTGGGGGGGGGGGGGATAGGTGGTTGAAAATAGGTATTGGAGTGCTTTTGTTTCATCTCCTCCATTAACAGGCAGATGTAAATTCCCCTAGAGCAGAGCGATTATCCTCACATCTTAATCCTCCTCAGACTTATCCAAGCATAAGATGGGACTGAGTCGTCTTGGAATTAGGGGTTGAGGGAGGTGGCACAATTTATTTCCCTTACCCTTCCATCTCCCAATCTCAAGTCGTGGCTCATGATCACTCCCTTGCCTCTATTTCCGGATTGTTCTATTGAAACTACTCATTATCAGCATTCTGGGCCCTCCTCATTTTGCTCTGCAGCCCACTGTCCCCTGAGGCTGACAAGGCACGCTGGTCCCCTCTGCCTCTTCACCTTCTCATCAAATGAAGCTCCTCTGGGGCTCCTAGGTCACTCGCCTGTCCCCCAGCTCCTCTGCCCACCCTTTTTCCGGCTTCCCGCTCCCTCGGTAACCTCTAAGGGGGTTCGCTTACGCGCCCGCCTGCTCTCGGGGAGCTAGCGTGCCCGACGGCGTGCTTGGTTCCGGGCCAACAAACTTCCTCGCGACCCTGCAGCGCCTTAGCTGGGCCGCCCGGCGCCGCCTCCTTGCTCCCGGCCGCGGTGGCGGCGGCGCGGGCGCGCTCTCGGTGGTGGCCGCGGGACTCTGACAGCGGAGGCGGCGGAGGCTGGGGCCGCGTCTTCCTCGTGCGGCGACTGGGACGTTCCCGTGGCGGCGACGGCGGCAGTGGCTGCAGCGAGGACGGCGGGGACGGCGGCGGCGCTCTGGCCGGCCGCGCTGCGCATGCTGCAGGGTAATTAAGGAACACGGCCGAACGCTCCGGGACGTGGCGGGGCTGCAATCCTGGAATTCCCGCCCGCGCCCGCGCCGCTCCCCAGAAGCCGCACTTGGGAGAAATACCCGCATGTGGAGTAGGTAACCCCGGGCCCGAGGGCAGCGCAGCGGAACCCCGCGTCTCTTAGCTTACGCCCCTTAACTGGCTCCCTCGCTTCCAGGGCTAACACCGTCAAAAACAAAAACAAAACAAAAAAAAAAAAAAAAAAAAAAAGCGCTCTAACGGCATGAATTGATAGTGAGTTTGTTTTGCTCCTTTAACCCCTCATTTTTTTTGTAATGTATTTGATGTCTGTCCCTACCCGCATCAGCAGTGCTCATAGTTCCGCTTCACAGACACACATAGCCAGAAAAACCACCTAGAACTTAAGTGTAGTGCATGAAGCCTGCATCATGTGAACATAGGAACACGAACTACATGATATGTAGCCTATGAGAGTGGCCGTCTCCTGCCAAACGTTTTTGGTCCCGTCCTTAAAGCACCTATGGGAACGTATGCAGGTGTGCATTATGTATCCACCTAAACGTATTTCCATGTGTAGCACAGTTTTTACATTTTCTTGAAAAGCAGATGCACACAGATAATCAGAAACACGAGCAGATGACATAGCCCGGGCATGTGTGAGAGGGCAAGTGCAGGGCCGGTCGCAAAGCCGCGCAGCTTACCTTGAATTCGTGTTTGAGCCCCTCAGAGGCGCAGTGGAGTCCGGACAGGGCTGCGGCACCGCCGAGGAGTGAGCTCCCTGCGAGTGGGGAAGGGGGACGCATCTCTGCCCTTATTAGTCTCTCCCCGTGTGACCCTCCCACTCCGCGAGGACAGAGGACTCTGCAAGAAGGTACTCAGCCAACTCAGGCACAGGTTTTCTTTAATGACAGCAATGTTGCCTTAGAGCTGGGAGTAATGCCTTTCAGGTTTATGCTTTACTAGCAGTTTCACAGATAAAATGACGGTTGGATGCAGATGCCTAGAGTTTCTCACTTCTGATCATGAAGTGTCTTTAGAGTATTATTGTATGTGGCAAACGTTCACAAGTAGGTAATTGGCTTTTTAACGATTGAGCTAAGATATCATTTATGTTTCATTTTTTCACTTTTATGTCAAGAGTTTATATAAAGTTAATTAAGGCAGTCTGCCCACCTTCTCATCACGCTCATATGTAAACGTTTGTGTGGCTTGGGTTTTCTCAGTGTCCAAGAAGTATTTTGTGATTTTAAATACATCTTTCCATGTATTGGTGCTTCCAATCTTGGCTTTTGAACTCTTTGGGGATCCCTTTGAATATGTGAAGGTGTCATTTTCCTGCAGATTTCTGTGTAGGTCCATGTATGTGTGTGTAGAGGGAGAGAATATGTATATGTTTGTAGGCATATGTAGTAGGTTTATATACATATATAGGAGGTATATATGGATATTTGTAGGCATATTTATTTGTAGTTATATATGTATGTGTATATATATAATTTATATGTGTATATATATAAATTTACAATATATGTATATATACCTATATATGTGTATATATAGTGTATGGATATATAGTAAATTTATATATGTATACATATAGTGTATGCATATGTATGTGTATATATGAAAAAAAGAATGATTTATAGAATTCAGAAGAGTAAACCAGGCATTAGAAAACAGATAAACTGGTTTAACATTTTTATTTCAGTATTGCCGCAGTGGGAGAAATAGGATAAATTATATTGTTGATCCACAATGGTGAAAATCATGAAGCTTCAAAGTTACCTTAGAACTATAGAAATACACGTCACATATCAGGGCTCACAGATCAGGGAATAAATAAAATCAGGCAGGCAAAAAATAAAGTTGTTAAGAAAAAATTTAAAAGATAGCTCTTTTCCACTTCATTTGGAGTGAAACCATTAAAGTATCACTCATGATTTTTAAACTTGTCTTTCATCCTAATCAGAATACCTGCAGTTTTAGAGTTCGGCATTCATGGTGTTGCAAACCATGTTTCTATGTCAGGATTTAAAACCATCTGATACATTTCCTTCTCATATGATTTTCATCACTAATTTTTGGCTGACTGTGGAAAGAGGCCAAGGAGGGAGGATATTGCATGAGTCACACTACTCAAATGGCCATTTGCAAAACATGATTCACAAACCTTCATTAGACTTTTGGTGATCATACTCTTATTTTTTTGAAGTATTATCCCATTTGACTTTTTTCTTTCTCTAAGCAATTTTACTTTATATACCTTTCCATCACTAGTGAATTGAACTAAGAGTATCCAGGCTTTATTTCTTTGTCAGACTATTAAATTCACCTTATTTACACTTAATTGAAACTATTTAATGTTTTAAAACTACCTAACAGGAAGTCCACAATTTTGTCTCTAATTTTTGTTTTAATACAAGTAAATCAAGTTTATCTTAGAATTATTTTCTTAAACATTTTAATAATTTCATAATTGTTAACATATTTATGAGAGAGCTAAATAGTTCTATTCTTGTTTCTATTTCAAAATGGCCCTTTTCTTATTCCTAACATTGACCCAAACAAGATTGTGGAAGAAAGCGAAAAATGAATAAATAAAACTTCAAATTATTATTATCTGTTGCTTATTCTGTTTTTAGATACACCAACATCCCTGGGTCAACAAATATTTCTCTATTTTTCTTTCAGGAAAGGGTTTGAATCTAGGCTGGTTTCATGATTACAAAGTATTGTATACCTAGGGTTTGCTTCTTTAGCTAATTCTTTTTATTGAATTTTAAAGTGACTTCAATTAGAAAGAACTCTTAGCCAAACACCTTGTATTTATTTCAGCCAAATACAATTGTAAATGATCAGGTTTTCTTCTTGCTTCTGAAGTTACTGCTGGTAAACGAACATCTGAAAATATTAGGCGAATCTGACAGGACCCTAAGTTTTAACAAACAGCTTGCAGCCCTTCTAACATCAAGTTCATCTGTGTGCATGTATGTACTTAAAAATTTTAACAGGTTTAAAAACAAACTTCTTTCAACATTTATGCCTAAAGGAAGATACAAGTAAATGTTTTTATGTCATGTGAGGGATAAATTCCTTTGAAAACATTAAAAAAAACACTGTTGCATATTTGTAATGCCCCACTGATATAAATTTAACAATTTACAATGATCATTGTACCATTTTTGATAATTTTAATTTAATAAATTTTTAAAATGTGTTTCTCCTAACCCTTAGCTGTCAATCTCTTCTGCTTTGTGTCTTTTTCTTTTTTCTTTTTTTCTATACTTCTGTACTCCCAGTCATGTTGCTCTTGTTCCCTTTTGTAATGTCTTTCACTTTTCTCCGCCTTCATAGTTTCCATTTTTCAGGAAGAAAGAATTTCACCATTGCCCCCAGCTAACTTCTCAGTTACCAAACCATAAGAGTGTTCATTCTTTATTGAATTTATGGGGCACAGCTATACATGACTCCCTTACATATCCCATGGAAATACTTCAATGCATCAATAGTGGATGAACAGACGTTACTGTTTACTGTAATTACCAAATCTGACTTGTCATCCCTAGCATGCACTTCCCATTATATTCCTTTTTAGGCCAGCACTACGTATGATATTCTTAAGGGTAAAAAGAAAGTAGTTATATCAATTCTAAATTCTTAGTAATTGCCAAAAGTAAATGAGGGCATCTTTTTATATTAAATGCTGTGTTTACCATTGTTTCTGAAAATAATTATCTTCATAGAGAAAATAATATTCCATTGGTTGTTTTTAGGTTTGCTTCCCTTCCTAGAAGACATTCTAGCTCATGACATTTACTCAGTTTAGAAATGAAAGGAAGAGGCAATCATAGATGTGACTTTCACTTAGTTTATTAGACTCTCTTCCTAGGGATCAGTGACTCTGAAAGGAAATATGGTAAAAGACAAATGACTGGGGAAAATGTTTATTAATATACATCCAGTTCTGAAAAATCATTTGAGAGACAGAATGAAAGAGAGAGAAAGAAATACTCCAATAGAAAACTAGGCCAAAAAGCAAAGAGGCAATTTACAAAGGAAATAGAAAAGGTCAATACATTTATGAAAAATATTCAATTTAGTATGCAAAGAAATGCACATTTATAAAGGAACTATTTTCCCCTGCCCATTCTGCCAAGATTAATATTGCTGATTAGACGTGGTGTTAGTATAAGCGAAGAGCATTCTCAACAATTCCAGGAACATATAATAGTTCAGTGTTTCTAAAGGGCAAATTAGCCATGTTTATTAAAAGCGTTTAAAAAATGTACATAGATTGCATCATAAACTACCCTATAACAGTGACTGTGGTTACTTATAGGTTGGGATTTTGACAATTTTGGTTTTTTCTTTTTGTTTATATGTAATGTGTAAAGTTTCTACAGCGAACATGTGTTACTGTTGTAATAAAAATATAACAAACATGAAAAAATGTGGTGTTTTATCTCCAACAAATTAATAAAGCAGTGGTATTAAGAGAGCCAAGAAATTGGCCTTTTAAATAAGATTTTCAATCATTTTCAACACGAATCTTCCAGGTAAAAATTAGTATGTAATTTAAGCCGTTTAAACTGAGCCTAGTGATTTCACTAGGAAGCAGGTGTTAATTACACTGTTCATTCGTTCAACATATATTTTTGAACGCTTCTTAAACTGACCACTGCAGAGTATACAAAGATACATTGAACATGGGCCCACTGCCTGGAGTTTAACATTCAGGAAAAAAAAAAGAAGAAGAAGACATGTATAAATACGTAATAATAAGATATGAACATGCAAAATGCAATAAACAAAGTAGACATAAAGTTCTAACTGAATTCTAAGGTGGAGGGACTGTGTTCAAATGTGGAAGCATTAGAGTCAAAAAATTTCAGTGGACAAAATCCATCCATTTTTTTGTTAGTCCAAATAAATATACTTACAAATAATGATAGAATCATAGTACGGGGAAGGGCATTGTAACTAAATAATTATGAAATTATGGATTGACTGTTTCTTTAATAAATGTTTGTTGGAAGACTCCACAGACAACAAGCCCACTTCTTATTCAGATGAAGAACATGAGATTTCTTATTTCCTGCTGAATTAAAACCTTTTGCCAAATTCAGAGTCCTAAACAGCATCACCCAATCTACTCTTATCAGTTCCCTTAAATGTACATTTTACCACAACCAGATTTAATGACTTGTAACCGCAGAATGAGCATGTCTCAGCGTACTCATGTTGCTGCATCCCACTGAAAGGCGAAGTGGCTATGGGAATTCTGGCAGTCATTCAAGGCTCACTTCAGGTGTTAGCTATAAGATGATTCCTTTCCTGCCCTCCTCCCGTAAACAAACCCTCTTCTGCCTCTGAACAGCACAGAGCACAATTTGTGCCTCTTTACTGATGATCTACATTCCTCTGCCTTGTTTCACAAATATTTTTGTACTTCGTCCTCTGCCTTAATTGTAAGCTCCTTGAGGACTGGAATTGGGTGCTCTCATTTTTAATAATACCCGGAGCATCAAGTATGATGAATTAATTCTCCTTAATATAGTCTTCAAATATTTGTTGAAATGAAACCGGTAGAGGTTAAATAATCAAGGACATAAAATTTTCTAATGATGAAGTATGGACTGAGTCTCACAATTTGTCTGGAAAAAATGATGGGTTCCTTTTTGTGTTATATCTAAGGGAATTATTCTACTGATAAAAGAATCACAGGAAAAAATGTTCTCACCTGTAAAAGACTCCCAGAGCAGGGACTCTGAGGACAGCAACGCAGGAAGACAAGACTGTCATCAATTGAAAACGTCCTCATCATATGTTCTCTTCATTCCTTTACCAAACTTAAGGTAAATTTACACTATCAGTAATACAGCACAACACCATTTAATCTCTATTATTATTAGAACACAAAAAATGATCTAACTCCTAAATGGTTTTAAACAACCAATTCTATCTACAACATTTTTTAAAAGAATAATTCAACATTGGCATATCATAAATGATCACTTGGCTCATATATTGTGTTGAGTTTATGTCTATAAAATTGAGCTTCTTTTTGTTGTAAGTTCTTATTGGAAAATTTATTTTCAATTTAGAACTGATTTAGCTTATTCCATGATTCTCATAGAATCATTTTGTAAAAATCACTTCGTGCTAGCCTAGGCACAGTGCTAAGTGCTTTACATATTTCATCTTTTTTAACTGCTTCAGTGATTTTGTTGTCCCATTTTTACAGTGTAACAAGGCTATGAACAAATCTCTGATGTAGCCAGGATTTGCACCTAGATCTGTCTCATTCCAATAGGGTCATATTCACTATGCTCTAGCACCTAGTTTTCAATCACTTCTTCAGCAAATGTTCTGCAAGTACCTATTTGCAACCCAGTGCTACAACACCCAAAAGAACAGCTCAGTGAGTGCTCAAGCAGAGCAGAGGCCTCAAAGTTACCTGGCAAAGTTACATCATTCTTTTTATAAGATATTACAAAAAAGAAAGATTAAGTATACAACAAGAACCAATTTTAATGAAAAGAAAACCATAAATGAATTAATTGGACCTAGAATTTTTTTATTCATGTGCTGCAACATGCTTTAGTCTTGGCTGGCTTAAAAGAGAAAAATGACAACATAGCAGACTAGGCAAAAAGCTTTGCATAGTTGACTATTCAACTAAGGCAAAATAAGATAAATTGGACTTGACTCTGTTCTTTATCAAAGGTGACAGATTTACCTGTGTTTTTGATATTTGAGGACATTCTTGCTGTCAAATTATTTTTGTCAAATTATTTTTGACCAGAAACCCATTTTTACCCATTTGAAATGTAAACTTCTGTGTTTATAAAACCCCTTTTAAAGTAATTACGAGAAGTCATAAAACATAGCTAGTAAAGGAAAATAGTTCATAAATCTATACTTCTTTTAAATCACTTTAGATGTTAACGAAAAAGTACAGAATTATTTTCCATATAGAGTTGTTTTATTTTTAATAAAAACCTCATAATAACTTCTAGTGCTTCAGATAGCAACATTAAAATCTCTTAAGTCCACTATCTTTTATCCAAAGATTTGCTTGCATTGGCTGCCAGACAGAGTCTCTCATTCTAATCCTATCCCTAATCGTGGTCACTGCTCAGCTGGTTCTGCTGCGGTGCCATCACTCAGTTTTGGCCCCAGCCCTTGGGATGCTAGCTACATCCAGAGCCAGCTGCCATCTGAGGCAGAACACTATGATATGAATGCTTTTTGTCCTTCAAAATTTGTATGTTCAAATCCTAACCCTCAAGGTGATAGTATTAGGAGGTGAGGTCTTTGGGAAGTAATCAGGTCATGAGGGCAGAGACCTCACAAATAGGATTAGTGCCCTCATAAAAGAGGCCTTTGGAGAGGCCCTCTCCCTTTCCACTAAGTGAGGACATAGCAAGGAGATAGATATCTATGAGGAAGCAGACTCTCAGCAGACACTGAATCTGCTTTGATCTTGGACTTCCCAGCCCCTAGAACTATGAGCATTAAGTTTCTGTTGTTTACCCAGTTTATGGTTTTATGTTATAACTGCTCAAATGGACTAAGATACAAAGAAAAGATCAGTTTTCTCCATCAATGTCAGTCTGATGATGTTTTCTTTTAGAATGACAGTTGCATAGAAGGTAACAAATGGTATTCTCGACAGTATTCAGCTTTATTCACCCACGTATCATTAGCTGCTGCAGCATAATAACCTATCCCAAAACTCAGTAGCTGAAAATAATAACCATTTGTTATCACTCACAAGTCTGCTAGTTGGAATTCATCTAGTCTAGGCTGGGCTTGGCTGATCTCAGCTAGGTTCTCTCATGTGTCTGCCACCAGCTGGCAGGGCATAAGAGTATTGGCTAGTAGGAAGGTGGATTACTTGGAAAAGTCATCTCTCCTCCACGTGATCTCTCATCCTCTAACAGGCTAGCCTGGTCCAAGAGATCCCAGGGGTTTAAGACAGAATGAAAGTTCATAAGGCCTTTTGAGCTTGGGCTCAGAACTGATACACAATCACTTCTACCAAATTTTATTGGCCAAAGCAAGTCACAGGCCAGGTAAGAGTCAGAGCTCCATGCCTTGATGGGACAAGCTTCAAAGTCACATTGCATAGAGCACAGATGTAAGAGGGTGATGAATTGGGGACACTGTAATTTTCTATGGTTAGGAGGGTGCACAAAGGGCATCTTCATCCAGCTCCCACCAGTGGTATGTCCTATATCCTCTATTTAATGTCTCTTGCCTCCAGAAATCCCACTAAGCAGCTACCAGTGAAGCTCTACAAGTCCTATCCCTCAGCTAATGCCAGTCACTTTCACATGAGATCATGGAAACTGAAGAGATCCTGTACTTCATCTTTTCCCAGAAATGTGGAGAACTGGGATGTGCACATCCCTAACCTTTCCTTCTTAGAAACCCTAAACTGTAGTTTCCACTTGCCCTGTAGGCATCCCTCCTTCAGAAATTTCAAGTGAAGAAGTGAGTCTTATCATTAGGTTTCAGAAACACAAGGGGAGACAGATCCAATACCCCAAATGTGGTGAGGAAGGACTCTTTGACTTCTCTTCAATCCTTTCTCTCCCAGAGGAACCCCTTTTCTTTTACAGTTTCCACTGATTTGCTGGTGACAATGACTATTAAGCCAGTTTAGTCTTCTTCAGACCTTGAGGGGCCTGAGAGAGGAAGGTACCAGAACTTTTTGCACCTAGCCATTATGAATTTAGTGTCAAAAACAGAGCAAAACAAAAACCTGTTTGCTGTCTCTACATTAATGTGGTGTGATTAAAAGTTTCCAGCGGCGGTTGCAAGGGACAACTTTAGATGGAATAGCTATAGAAGGCCTCTCCAAAGTGGTGATATTTCAGCTGAAACCTGAATGCCAAAAAGGAGCCAGACCTGAAAAGATCAGGGGAAGGTTAGGCAGAACTGGGTCTGTCCAATGACTATAGAAATGGCTTCATGCCTAGAAGCAGGTGGGCAAAAGAGGGCATGGTAAAGGTAAAGGATGATATAGTCCGGGGCTAAATCCTGCAGGGCCTTTTAGATTTCAGTGAATTGTGTATTTTGTACACTAACAAGGTAAGAATATATTGGAGGGTTTGAGCAGGGGAATTTTATAAACTGATTTTTGCTTTAAAAAGATCACTGCCTTCTCTGTGGAGAATAGATTGTAGCAAGGCAAAAATATAAAATATAAATATATAAAGAGACCATTTCTGAAGCTGTTGTACCCAGGTGAGAGATGATGATGGCTACAATGAGGATGATGTTTGTAGAAGGTAAAAAGTAAACAAATTTAAGACACATTTTAGGGGTAGACTTGACAAGACTCACTGAAGGGCTGGATGCAAGGGCTGAAGGAAATAGGCATAGAACAAACCTGTATCTCAGGGATACAATAGACTTTTAGATTGGTTTGAGCCAATCATGTTTCTATGCTTCCTTTAATCAATTGTTTTCAAATGTGCATCCTTTAGAAAAGGGGGAAAAGGAGAGAATATCATATGTAAGTGACAGTCAAGGCCATGTGTTACAATTTGCCTTAAGGTGCCAAGCAAGGGCACGAGCCCTTCCAAGTGCTTTCCTATCACATTGTGAGGAGAAAGAGGGGCAGGACATAGAAGTGGCAACCTAGACTTGCACGAGCTTCTCCAAGATGGAACAGACTGAAGCAACAAGTTTTTCCCACAGAAGGTAGGGTATTAATAGCTTTCCTTGGTCCCTGAGTCCGAACTAGAGTTGCTATAGCACTGGATGACTCCTGTCCAATCACCTTAGATAAACTGAGGAAAGGAAAAAAGGAGACAGTAGGGGAAAAGCAGGGGATTCCGAGAAAGAACTTCAGTAATGGACTCTTTGCTTTTCGTGAATCATAATTATAATTATGAGCACAGAGACTCTTACTGATCTATAGACATGGTAGGGACAATTAAACACTACATTTTAGAGTATTTTATGGGCTTGAAGAAATAAACTAAAAATGTCTGTGTGGATCTAGTGTTTAGGTTTCTTTCAGACTAAAGTCACTTGCATAAGACTTGGCAAAATGCTATTTTAATAATCCAGTGATTTGAATATCAAATAAGTAAATGACCATATTTACTCACATAATGCCCTGGTACAGCAGTTAAGTTAATTAGTGAGTGGCTGAGGTCTGAGCCATTACTCAACCACCTTCAGTCATCTTGGAGATTTCCCACTCTGTGTAAAGGACCAGATCTCTAACAATGTCAGGTTGCAATCAGTAGAAAACATAGTCAGACATGATTTCCTAACATTTATTCCTTTATTTAATAATCCTTCATTGTTTGTGAGGCTGTGGGTTTATTTTGGGAAAAGAGAGCATAATAACCCAGTTATTTAAAAATATTGGTATTTGGTATAATATGTTTTTTAAATATTGAAGTCCCAGTAGTGTTCATATGACCAAGGCTAAATTTAAAGTTTAAAATTGTCCATATTTTAAAATCACGTACATACACACATGAAAACATAATTTAGAAATTATTTTCAAACAGCAAGATGTATTCTTTAAATGATCAAAAGTACATCAATTCTTAGGCCTTTTTGTGTCTTTCATCTTAATGAGTCTCTCCAAGGGTGTGGTCTGCAAAGAGAAGATCTTAGATGACTCCCGCCTCTTAGATAAAGAAGCTTTTCACTTGATGTATGCAGAAGGGTTTATATTGGGCGGCCAGACAGTTTAATCCCAAACGGGAACATTTTCAAGAATGAAAGGAGGCTTTATGAATATAACAGGAATATAGGCATTAATGCCTGTATGGTGACCCAAGATTCAAACACACCAACAAAACGTCAAAAGATAGAAGGACCTAGTGTACTCACCTTTTTACTTAAGATTCACTTTCAAAAATCTGATTTGGGACCTAAGTAACTGTGGATCAGTAAAAGCCCCTGAAAGCTGTTCTAGTATTGTAAGATTTTGTGCAAGTGTTGTTAACTAGCCATCTTATCCCTAGGGCCCAACACTGCCTCAGTGCCTATGTTACTGCACTGTGTATCTTACAGTTCTAAAATAACTTCCTGGATACTTGCAAGAGTTAAGTGCTTCTCTAAGCGCTCTCTATCAGAGCGTGACTTGTGCTCTAAGCAAAACTGAGTCTCCTGTTCTAACATCTCTTCCTTGTGAATTTAAGGTAATGTTACAATTTTAAATACTGTTGACCAATTTCTTCATGGTTTTACATTGGTACCCATATAAATGTCTTAATTAGTATCACAGGTACTTTTTTTATAGAGAAAGTTAAAACCTCAGTCCTTTATTATGTTACCACATGCTGTATACACATAATGGACTTTTAAAATGAATGCATTTATGTGTGTGTTTTCTTCAGAGTATGTTGAATACATTACTGGGCTTAAGGAAGCCTCATAAAGAAGATTATGCGCTATTAAAGAATTGGAAGGCATGAACAAGAGAGATCAAATGCTATATAACACCAAGAAGAACACATGCCCAAGTTGACTTCTTATAAAAAGGGGGGCATTTATAAGTTGCAGCTGGCTTTGGTTAATACCTTGGTAATTTACAAGGTTGGAGCCTTTGGCCTTCTGTTTTAGTTGGAGGCACAAGAAAAAATAGAATATTTCTTCATCAAATAAACAAGAGGTTCTAATGTCACAGAACTTTGTCTATAATAGGATATATGTACATTACATGTGTATACAAACATATATATGTTCTAATTCAACAATATTTATTAAGGTCCCTGCATTGTTTTTACTTCTTTGGAAACAACCATCAAAATAGGACAGGATTCCATGTTCTTTACATGAATTGTGATAGAAAAGTTAATTGAGATTGGGACAGTTCCCAATCTTTCCATCAATACTTCTAGCTTAACCATTTACAGATATGTATAATAATTCTTCTAGAAAAAAAAATGAATGCATGGTAATTTTTTTTTCTGTGCCAATGCTATGTTTTAATTGGAAGAGTTAGCTTAATTTCTGTGAATAATAATCTCCTGTTGGCTTAGAAGAGTTGAAAACCTTCTGAAAATGCTTCCTTCTGCATTTAGCACTCAATTGTTCAATAAATATCTATTGAAGGCTACCATGCACCAGGTACTGTGGTAGTCATTGTGACACCATAGTGAACAAAATAAACTTTCTTTCTTCATAGACCTTATATCCTAAGGGAAGAGATGGATGTTAATTGCAGAAATAAGCAAATAATATAGAGTGTATCCAATGATAACACAAGTGATAAAGGAAAATAAAGGAAGGCAAGAGATAGTGCCAGGATTGCTGTTGAGGGTAAAGCAGGGCATGGATTACTGTTTTATAAAGGGTGGTCAAGAAAACTTCACTAGAAAGGTAACATTTGAATAGAAACCTGAAAGAAATAAAAAAGGTAATCTATGGAGATATCTGGGGGCAAGAATATTACAAGCAGAAGAAAAAGCTAGTATGAAAGTCCTGAGTTTGAAATGCACTTGCTGTATACAAGGAGTGCCACAAATGCCAGTGATACTAAAATGGAGCAAACGAGGAGGAGAACAGCAAGAGATGAGGTCTGAGGCTGTGTTGCCTCCAATTGCTACACAGTGATCTACTGTAGAAGATAAGCTGGCAATAGAAAGAAGTGTTCATTTTAGTATTTTTATCCTGTTAAATTCTTTCTAGGCTTTTTATTTTGAATCCTTATGATACAACTGTGTAAGATTTCTTAACTGCTTTCTTGAGTTTTTTTTTTTTAATTTACTTTTTTCCATAGGATGCAATAACCACTCGCCAAACTGGCATTTGAAAGAGAAACAAGAATATTTATTCTAATTAATTCTGGAAATTATAATATGTTTGATTACTGGGCTAGTGAAATATTTTCTTACTGATCTTCTATGCCAAGGAAAACATATTCTTTCTCTCCTGTATATGCATGTAATTATGTGTATGTAATATGTATGTTTGCATTTAAAAATCTATTTCTGCAATATGAAGAATTGAACCTTGTCTTATATTACATGAAATCTTTAGATTCTGTACTCATTGGCAGTTGAGTTATGGATTTATGAGGAAGACATAATATATTTTTTTTCAGGGTAGGAAACAATACCAAAGAAGAAAAAAAAAACCTTCAAAGGCAAATAATATTTTTCTTATATATATATATGTCAATCTGTAGCTATCTATCTATCTTCATATGTCTAGGTTTACAGATTTTTAATTTTCCATGAAAAGATACTTTTTTCTGTTTTTCTGCCTAAAACTTTAGGCATCATTAAATAATGATTACAAGCTTTAGTGTCAGACTAAGCTGAGTTTGAGTCTCGCCTTTGCCACTTTCAGGCAACTTAGCCTTACTCTAAATGTTTACCTCAAAGAGAAACTATAGGGATTTTCTGTTATAATGTATATGGCACATTCAGAACAGAATCTGATATATAGCAAATGCTCAATAGAGCATAGTAATTATCATCTCCTTACCTCTTCCCTAGTGTTTCAATTCCTGTGTTCAGCCAATCACTATTTTCTCTTAGTCCTTCACCAAAAAAGAATAAGTTCTGTCACTTTATCTATATTTCTAACACAATTAACCAAATTACTCATTTATTCATTCAATCAGTACTTAATGAGCACCTGCCATGTGCTACTGACTGTACTAGGAGACAAGAAGAGCAGCAAAAAAGATAGAGAGGTGCCATGAGGCTTTCAGTCTAAATCATACTCTCTTGAATACTAAATTTGGATGAATATCCCCACAGTATCTAGCATAGTACCGAACGTGGAGGATATTTCAAACTAGCCATAGACTCTAGTCTTGTAGAATTAGAAAAGAATCTATAGATAATCTTGTGTAAACCTCTTACTTTTAATTAAAATTTATGGCTAAGCGCAGCTCAATACTGTAAGGTGATGCTTCAAGTAGTAAGAGCAAAGCAGTTTTGTTTATCACAATAATAGACCTCTTTATTTGGTAGATGAGAAACAGTAACGTAAGAAGTTTATATTGTCCAATGCTAGAAAGGTAATTAGATTCAGAGATGGGATTGGAATACATTGGAGTAAACAGACATGAATTTTAAAATAACTATGAATAGTATGTTCAAGAAATTAGACAAAAAGATAAAGAGTTTTTTAGTATAAAAAGAAATTGACAAATAATCAAGTGAAAATTCTAGAAGTAAAAAATAGAAAACCACATGCATGATAATTGAAGGTAACTCAATAAATGAGTTTAACAGTAAATTAGACAAAGTAGGAGAGAAGATTGGTGAAACTGGAAAAAATGTCAGTAGAAATAACTGAACAAATGTATGAAGATCAATGAGTAGAAGACAGCCAGAGTCATCTGAGACAAAATGCAAGGTCTTACTGATGTGTAATTAGAGTCCACCATGGAGAGGATATAGAGAATAGATCAATAGTATATTTGAAGAGAAAATGGCCAATATTTTTTCAAGACGGATGAAAGATATAAAGCTACAGATTCAAGAAATGGTATAAAATCAAAGAGAGATAAATATAAGGAAAACCAAATATGTGCACATCATAATAAAACTTCAGAAAATTATAAGCATGTGGAGAGAGACAGACAACATAATTTCAAATGAGCAACATAAAACTGATGGCTCACTTCTCTGAAAAAATAATGCCAGCCAGAAGGCAATGGTATGAGGTGGTATGGTATTTCCATATTTCAACTTTAAAGTGTTGAAAAGAAATAACAGCCAACCTAGAATTCCAGACCCATTTATTATCCTTTAAAAGAAAGAGAAAATAAAAGCACCTCCAAACAAACAAAAGTGAGATATTTAACAATGAATACATCCTAACTGAAAACAATAAAGGGAGTTTTTTAGACAGAAGAAAAATAATCATAGAAGGCAGCAAAAAATTCAAGAAAGAAGGAAGATCCATAGAAAAGGTATGAAGTGAGTAAAATAAAATGAATTTTGACTGGCAAAACCAAAATGTAATAAACTTTTGAGTTTAAAATGTATAGTATGATTTTAAATATATATATATATACACACACTACATACATAATAGCACAAAAGAAGATTAAAAGTAAAGTGTTCAAAGGTCATTACATTGGTGGTAGTAAAAGGACTGAAGTTTATGGAAACTTTAATATGTCTCCATTTTTTATGCTTTAAGATATCCACTTTGAAATAATAGCAAAAGAACACATAGCTAATGGAATAACAAAGGGGAAAATAAGATCTAAAGAAGACAAAAAAATAAAGTATATAAAGATTAGAAAGAAAAAAATAGAACTCTCAATCACCATAGATAACAACTGAATGGCAGAAAATTTAAAAGAAATTATAGATATACTACTAGAATTAATACACGAATTCAACAATATTAATCATCAATATATAAAAATTAATTATACTTCTCCACTGAAAACATATGGATATAAAATGACATTTTCTTTTAAAAATTTACAATAACAATAAAAGCCAAAAATACTAAGAAATAATTTTAATCAGGTTGTGCAAAGCCTCCACATAGAAAAAAATACAATAATAATGGAGGTAATTTTAAGTACCTAAATAAATGGAGGTGTATATGCCATATTTATGATTTGGCAAACTTGGTATTATAAAGATACCAATTTTCCACAAATTAGTCTATTTAACTGTTTTCCCTGTCAAAATCTCAGAAGTTATTTTTTAAGTGTATGAGCATCAACCAACAAGCAGATTTCAAAATGTATACAAAAATACAAAGAATCAGCCGGGTGCGGTGGCTCACGCATGTAATCCCAGCACTTTGGGAGGCCGAGACGGGCGGATCACGAGGTCAGGAGATCGAGACCATCCTGGCTAACACAGTGAAACCCCGTCTCTACTAAAAAATACAAAAACCTAGCCGGGCAAGGTGGCGGGCGCCTGTAGTCCCAGCTGCTCGGGAGGCTGAGGCAGGAGAATGGGAGAACCCGGGAGGCAGAGCTTGCAGTGAGCTGAGATCCGGCCACTGCACTCCAGCCTGGGCGACAGAGCGAGACTCCGTCTAAAAAAAAAAGAAAAAAAAAAAAAAGAATCAAGCAGTCTTAATGATGATGAAAGCTGGACTTCCACTTCCAAAATTCAAGATTTATTGTAAAATTGCAGTAATTCAGACTGTGAAGTACTGGTACAAATATAGACAAATAGACCAAAATTGAGGATTTAGAGACAAACCCATATATACACGATTTATGTGAAATGTGGCGAGCTGGGAAGTAGAAAAAGGAGAGTCTATCATAACATGTTTTTAATAAACGAGGAAAGGTGCCTACAGATGTAGGAGGTGACTCCTACATGATACCATATTTTTAAAAAATCAGTTTCAATTTGATTGTACACCTAAATATAAAACATAAAGCAAAACTTTTAAAATACAATGTCACAAAATATACTTACTACCTAGTGATAAGCAAAGATTTTTAAACAAAATATACAAAAATATACTAATCAAAAATGAGTGAACTTTGCTTTATATTTAATGTAACTTTTCAACTTCAAATTTTATCTCTCTAATTAGACTTTCTCTAATTTTTACTACACAATGCTTTGCACAAAGTGGTATTTTTAAGAAATCTTGTTGAGTGTTGAATATCTATTATTTTGCTTTTTCTCAATAATCCTTTCTTTTTTATAACTTTTCTATATTTTTTGAAATATTTATTGATGCAACGAACTTTTAAAATGCATTATTTATGTTCTTATTTATGAGCTATCTCACCAGATGGCAATGCTCTATTTCCATGGAATCTTAGAAACAACATTTTGAAAGAAGTCTAAAACTAAATCTCTCATATGCTCATTATTTATAGATCATGGGTTACAGAGTTTTAGAATCTAGAAAACTTGAATGAGGGATTATATTGGATGATATCTGTAGAGAAGAAAACTGGGGTTCAGAGATATTCAGTTCTGTCCCCATAGCAATTTTCTTTCTTTATACACTTAGCCATTAAACAAATATTCGAACTACGCTGTTAGTATTTGGAAACTAGAAAAATAATGCCTGATGCCCCTATGATTCTGACATTATCTTATTTCTTAAAATATGTATATTTGTCATTAGATATAACAGTAACATTTATAAAATATTAGAATGACTTTTTTTCCTTCTTGCTTTGGTCCTAAATGCCTTCATAATATTTAGACAATTAGGTATAATCATTCTCCTACTTTGGAATGCTTAGGTTGTTTTTTTACTACTAAAAAACATGATCAACATAGTTGTGAACCCAGAGTTTTCCATATTTGAGGTTACTTCTTTAAGTTATATTCCTGAAAACATCTACCGTCTTGTGAATACTGCTAAATTACTAAAAAAAAAAAAAAGTTTGCAATTTCACCAACAATACAAAATATGCTCTTTCAATAGTGGGAAGGGGTCTTTTTATATTTATATGAATCATTTGTGTGATTTATCTTTAATACAACTAAAATGAATATTTTCCAAATTTCTTTTTTCTTCTTTTGTAAATTTTCTATCCATATTTGTTTCTACTTAAGTATACATTTCAGTGTTTTTGCCCTGTTTATTAGCTATTTTTCTTTCAATCATCTATGTATCTGGTATAAGTAGAATATTCATCCTATACATGCTGTATTTATTAAAACTTATTTTCTACTTTCTTCTTTAACCTCTGCTACTATTTCCATTACAAGGTGACCTAGTTTTAAAAAATTATAATCTTTACTAGGGCTGGGAGCTATGTCTCACGTCTTCAATCCCAGCACTTTGGGAGGCCAAGGCGGGTGGATCATGAGGTCAGGAGATCGAGACCATCCTGGCTAACACGGTGAAAACCCATCTCTTCTAAAAATACAAAAAATTAACCAGGCGTGGTAGTGGACACCTGCAGTCCCAGCTACTTGTGAGGCTGAGGCAGGAGAATGCTGTGAACCCGGGAGGTGGAGCTTGCAGTGAGCCGAGATCGTGCCACTGTACTCCAGTCTGGGGGACAGAGCGAGACTCCATCTCAAAAAAAAAAAAAAAATTATAATCTTTACTAAATCTACCTAGACAAAAGGCAGCCTTATGAGGTTCAAGTTCATCCTTTTATGGCACTAACATCACACACAGAGATCCCAGCTAAATGTCTATGAGTAAATTAATTGGCCCCTTGCTAGTGGCCAATAGTATAAATTTACATTTAAAGCTAAATTCATTGGTTTGTGTATCAGGATTTACACATACCACAACTTGGATGTGCATATCATGCGACTTCTTTATTTCTCTATAACTGATCTAATCTTTATGACCCTACCTACCCACACACTAGGAAGTAGGGTTGAAATACTGAATTTGTTTTTTTGTTTTTTTTGTTTTTTTTTTTTATACTTTAAGTTCTAGGGTACATGTGCACAACGTGCAGATTTGTTACATATGTTTACAGTGCCATGTTGGTGTGCTGCACCCATTAACTCGTCATTTATATTAGGTATATCTCCTAATGCTATCCCTTCACCCCACCCCGCCCCACCCCACAGTAGGACCCCGTGTGTGATGATCCCCTTCCTGTGTCCAAGTGATCTCATTGTTCAATTCCCACCTATGAGTGAGAACATGCGGTATTTGGTTTTCTGTCCTTGTGATAGTTTGCTGAGAACGATGGTTTCCAGCTTCATCCATGTCCCTACAAAGGACATGAAGTCATCCTTTTTTATGGCTGCATAGTATTCCATGGTGTATATGTGCCACATTTTCTTAATCCAGTCTGTCACTGATGGACATTTGGGTTGATTCCAAGTCTTTGATATTGTGAATAGTGCTGCAATAAACATACGTGTGCATGAGTCTTTATAGCAGCATGACTTATAATACTTTGGGTATATCCCCAGTAGTGGGATGGCTGGGTCAAATGGTATTTCTAGTTCTAGATCCTTGAGGAATTGCCGCACTGTTTTCCACAATGGTTGAACTAGTTTACAGTCCCACCAACAGTGTAAAAGTGTTCCTATTTCTCCACATCCTCTCCAGCAGCTGTTGTTTCCTGATTTTTTAATGATTGCTATTCTAACTTGAATTTGGTTTTCAAATATTAGTATACTCCAACTATCTGAAGAGATTAAATGGGGTAATCCTACAGTAATTCTGCAAAAAATTTCATTCTCCTTTCTCTATTTCTCTTTAAGATGGCATTTGAATGTGTGGGAGAGAAGTGTAAATCTCTCAGTAGCACTGGGGAAAAGGGAGAATGCTGGCCTCATGCTAGTCCTTGGATATGCACTGAATGACTAGCCACTGAACTTAGTCATTTAATTGATATTGAAAGTAAAAACACAGAAATCAGTACAACGCAAGTACCTAAGAATACGGACACAACTATAAACTACCAGTACAATCATACTCTGCATGCTGACTGACTCACAGTGCTGCACCTGCTGTTAGTGTCTGATGTTAATAAACCCCTTGTCTATCCCCTCTCAGCTTAATAAGGATCCAATGGCTTCTTTCAGCAGACTAGGTCTCCCCAGTCTGGTGCTATAGCTCCCTCTCTCACCTTTGCTTCCCCAGTTCTCTGCACAAACCTCTAGACAATGGAAGCAGGCTTCCCACTACATTATAACCCTCTTCTTCCCGAGAAGACATCTACTATCTCCTATTTATTTGCCTGGAAATGTAATGATGACTTTATGTTAGAAGAGAAAACCAGCTTATAAATAAGGGGAAAAATCAGGAATTAAGTGTTTTTTTAAAAATATTATTCTTATATCCCATGATAAAATACAAAAAGTAATGTCATATAAATACTAGAATACTAAGACTTCATGTATGCCTTAAAACAGTAAATTGAACTACTTAAAATCTTTGTTTCCTTTGTATCAACCTGTGACTACAGAGACAATTTCTTACACACTTGCTTCCAGAGGCTGTATGTGCCCTTTATTCTGATACCATAAAAATCAAGATGAACCTACTTTTTTTTTTTTTTTTTTTTTTTTTTTGAGATGGAGTTTCACTTGTTGCCCAGGTCGGAGTGCAATGGCAAGATCTCGGCTCACGACAACCTCTGCCTCCCGGGTTCAAGCGAGTCTCCTGCCTCAACTTCCTGAGTAGCTGGGATTATAGGTGCCTGCCACCACACTCAGCTAATTTTTTGTATTTTTAGTAGAGATCAGGGATTCACCATGTTGACCAGGCTGGTCTCGAACTCCTGACCTCAAATGATCAACCCATCTCGGCCTCCCAAACTACTGGGATTACAGGCGTGAGTCACCATGCCTGGTCTAACCTACATTCTTAAGGCTAGTCATTTGACACCCAAATCAATATCCTATATGGAGAAGAAAATGAGTCAGTAGAAGTCACCTATCATTAAGTAGACTAAAATCACCTGAATTTGAAAGTAAGGTAGACTTTAAATTTTTTTTTTGGCCTATTAAACATCTTTCTTTTGGTAACATCATCTGGTTTTCCTTTCAGTGATCAAGTCTTTTCCACTTTCAGTCTAGGTTGTTTAAGTGGAGCTGATCATAGCTCTCTCATCTAGGAGTAGGCGTGTGACTTAGCCCTGCATAGTGAGCATATCTTACCTCCTTGGGCATAGCAATTGGTTCAAGGGTGTGTGCATGATCCAAGTCATCCTGTGATATTTAGTGTTGGGATTGTATTGGGATTATTCAGAAGAGAAACCGTTTTTCACTGGAAGAGTTAGCAGTAAGCCTAGAGTTTCTGGAGGCCACCTCTGATACACAGCTTACTTGTGGAAGTTAGCCAACACAAAACAAACTAGAGCTAGGGAATAAAAAGAGAAAGATGACTTCATTTGAGTCTCTGAATTTAGCAAGCCCTGAAGCAGGATGCAACCCTTGAGTTTTCTACGATGTTAGTCAGTGAATTCTTTTTTTGTTGTTGTTGGTTTAGTTAACTTGAATTTAAATTTCTATCAGTTGCAGATAAAAAGACTGCTGAGTAATATAGACTGTACTGTTTCTACTGCATACCACACCATTGCCAAGAGTTTATCCACCTCCCTTATAGTTTATTTAGATTCTTTCCAGAGGGCTAAATTTAGATTTATGAGGAAATATTTTGTATGTCATTGATACATGTAAGAGAATTAGAGTTACTGTTTATTATTTCTCAGAATATATTATTGTAATTGAGTAAAGAATGGTGTCCTGGCTGATTATGCAACCATTAAAAACAAACAAAACAAAACAAAAAAGCAAGTAGCAATAACTTGACTGGAAATTACACACTAACCCCTGCTGGTTGTGTGGATTGCCAAAAGGAACAGTTTTTTGCTACCTCAAACATAACTGTAAGTCTAGGGATGGAAACTCCATCATCAGCAGGAATAATCAACTACAATATTTTAAATATGGTGGTAAATTTTCAGAATGTGTAAATCTTGAAAACTTTTAGTAGTATTTGCTTACAAATTATTTAAAATTATATTCTAGTGCATTTTTGTATATTCCTAGATTATAAGCAATTTACTAACTCTAAACAGCAGCAGCAACCTTTAACAAAAATTGCCGTTGTCTAGATTAGGACTTCTGTAAATTCTGCAAAAATAAGTATTTCCATTTTTTTGAAGCTTTGATCACTCAGGCTCAAGTGATCCTCCCACCTCAGCCTCCGAGCAGCAAGTGCCACCTCTGTGAGCCACCACACCCAGCTAATTTTTAAAAAAGTTTTGTAGAGATGCAGTCTCACTAGGTTGTCCAGGCTAGTCTCAAACTCCTGGGCTCAAGCAATCATCCTATCAAAATGCATGGATTACAGGCGTGAGCTACGACATCCAGCCAAGATTTTCATTTTTAATAATTCAAGCATGAAGACATTTGGGGCAACCAGATCATAGAACTAACAGCAAAATGTTAGGGTTCTGGAGTATTTCAGAAATAATATTTATCTTAAAAATATACCATGTGTTCTACCTTTGAGGCACTGGAGGATGGAAGGATAGTGTAGTTGTATGACCAAAATTTTTTGGACACACTAAACACATTCACCCTGTAATTACAGCATTCACATTATGTATTGAACTATGTATGTTCTATTTTACAAATTAGATATGCCTGACCTGTTTTGAAGTCTGGTTTATGCATAACAATTCTGTGTAGTCTCATTAGAAAAAAATAAAAAGTGTTCGCATCTCTGTATTGTTATTTATATTTTTGAAAGATAACAATAAAGATAAGTTTTAATAAAATGGAGACTATGTAATCATCAAAATTTTAATATGAGAAACTTAGCATTATAAAAATAAACCAAGTTTGAAACTGGGCTTTTACTATATTTAAATTCAACCTAATTTTAAAGAGACGTGAAGTTAACGCTGAGTGTCTGAATTCGTTAATAAAGCTACACACTATTTTCACTCCATGTAATTCAGTTGGCAACGTATGTTAAACAATAACTTCATATCTTCCTTTAATAAAAATTGACTGTCAGAATTGAAACTTTCTTTTCATGAATAATTGATAAAAACAACAAACATGCCTTCCTAAAGTGACTTAAATTACACTAAATTGAAGCAGCAAAATTAGCACTACCTCAAATTTCAAACTTTCTTTAAAAGAAAAACAATGTTTAAAAAGTATAATAGGCTGGGCGCGGTGGCTCAAGCCTGTAATCCCAGCACTTTGGGAGGCCAAGACGGGTGGATCATGAGGTCAGGAGATCGAGACCATCCTGGCTAACACGGTGAAACCCCGTCTCTACTAAAAAAAAAATGCAAAAAACTAGCCGGGCGAGGTGGTGGGCGCCTGTAGTCCCAGATACTCGGGAGGCTGAGGCTGGAGAATGGCATGAACCCAGGAGGCGGAGCTTGCAGTGAGCTGAGATCCGGCCACTGCACTCCAGCCTGGGCGACAGAGCGAGACTCCGTCTCAAAAAAAAATAAATAAATAAATAAAATAAAAAGTATAATAAAATGTAGCATTGTATTTATTTATTTTCGTGAAACACTGTGCTGAAACTTTTAAATTGGCCGGCCCAGTGGCTCACAGCTGTAATCCCAGCACTTTGGGAGGCCGAGGCGGGTGGATCACCTGAGGTCAGGAGTTCGAGACCAGCCTGGCCAACATGGTGAAACCCCGCCTCTACTAAAAATACAAAAATTAGCCAGGCATGGTGGCGCGCCTGTAATCCCAGCTACTCAGGGGATTTGAGACAGGAGAATTGCTTGAACCCAGGAAGCAGAGGTTGCAGTGAGCCCAGATCCTGCCACTGAACTCCAGCCTGGGCGACAGAGGAAGACTCCATCTCAAAATAAAAGTAAATAAATAAATAAATAAATAAATAAATAAATAAATACATTGTTTCTTATCTAATCCAAAATGTTAAATGAAACAAAACATTTCAAATAAAACTTGTTTTTGCCCACACTTTTAACACAAGTGTAAAGTGAAAATCTTTCTCTGCTTATCTAAAACGTTGTTGACAACATTTTAAAAAATCTATTGAAATTATCCTAAGTTGAAGAGGAGGCTATGTGGTAACACTGATGTGGGAATCCCACACACACCAACATGACTACTCTTTTATTATCTATGCCATTATGTCATTCCATCAATTATAGTCTGTTGTACAAGAAGCACTTTGAGAGCAAATGATGGTTTATTTATTTTGTCCCGATATTTCGTATTCCCAGGTCTATTCAAATATTTGTTAAGGGATAAATAGATAAATGGAAAGGTGGGAAAAAAAAGACCCCAGTTTTACAGTCTTGGCTATTACATGCCATCAGTGTTGGATAAGTCATCTAACTCTTTGGATCTCAGTTTCCTAAGCTGTAAAGGGATGAAGTTGGACTAAATAATGTCTAAGTTTTTTCAGATCTAAAGCTCTATGGATCCCCAAGAGGGCTGCTGCCAATCAGACACCTTTAAGGCAAACATATACCCTATCCTAATGTTTTATAATTTATAATAATAAAACTCCCTGAACTTGATATCTCTTTATTATCCTATGTAAAATCCATTAATATCCTCTATAATATCTTTTTTTCACACCTATGTGATACAAATCGTAAATAAATGTAATGTAATTGTGAGCTCTGGGAAAGTAGATTCCTTTCAGGGCTTAATATTTTTAAATATCCCCCTTAGTGATTATGGATAATATGAATTCAACATCTGTTTATTGGATAAGTGGCTAAAGAATCCTGATTTTTTAAACTTATTTTATAATGCTTTAGTTTCTTTCCATTATTCTTTTTTCAATTGATATTACAATTCTAATTATGTAAGTGTCCTTTATGTAGAAATCATATTTCTATTTTTAGTATAAAACTTTAAAGTTTAAATGCAGATAATTATCAACTCACAAACCTTGCAAATAATCATCCATATATTTTCCTAAAGCAAGTATACCAACATGGGTGAATAATTATATTTTGGTACCTAATTTTTACTTAGCATAACTGAGCCTACACACATCTGCTACTCACAGATGAAAATAGAAAAAATGATTAAAAATAAGGGTAAGGAAATCAAGAAAAACTAATCTGAAAAGAAATCCAGGCAAGAGAATTAAGACATTAGCAATTTTCTTTTAAGACTCATAAAAAGACTTGTGTGGAGTGGGAAAAAATACAACAGAAAAGAATCAACTCACTGAGAAAGAATATGAAAAAAACCAACAACATTTCTTAGGTCTAAGCCTATCTTGGCAAATATGTATGTTGAAAATGGGTTCCTTTGTTCACAATATTTTTTCATATTTCTTTTTGTGTTCAAAGACAACCAATAAAAGAAGTGAAAATATTTTTAACTTATTAGTAGACATTGATTTTGCAATGCCTCTAAGCGCTGGATCTTAGCTGGACTGGAAAAATCTTATTAGGATGTCCAATTATGAAGCCACTAAATAAGAAAAAGCGAGCTAGAAGACAGAGAAATTTGAACTTTTAGGAGATATGGACAAATTTATAGGACATGACCTCATCAAAGTCAAGGGTGTGGAAGAATTACAATGCTTTGGACACGTTCAAAAACTGAGATTGGAGCAGAGGCAATTTTGTGAATAGCACGCTGACACGTAAGCGATTCAGAGCCTGGCTGGTGTTAGAGTAGGTGAGAAAGAGTTACCCCACACATTAGCCACAGATCAGAGAAATAGACACAAATACAGAGAAGAAAATGGGAAATAATTCATCCTAGTAAGATAGGTGATAACACAAAACAGAGAGTCACAGAGCACTAGCGTTGCCAAAATAATCTTGTTGAAAAACATTAGATCTGATGGGAATTTACAGCACCTGGTTTTGAGAGTCCCAGGTCAAAACCAAATAGCTGAGTGACCACAGGCAATAAATAAAAGCCAAATTATTTATTGTCTATAATCATTCAGCAATATACATTTCAGGTTCCATTTACTCAGTTCTGAGCCAGACACTACCAGGAGTAGGAGGTATAGGAAAAGGGATGGAGATGAATGAGGTCCAACTTTGCCCCCAGGGAGCTTAGACTCCAAAGGAATAGACAAATATGTGACAAGGACTTTCTGGTTCAAAGTGGAAAGACATGAGTGGTAAAAAGCACATTGAGAGTCTAGAATAAAGAAACAATTCTCACCTAGGGAGCAGAACAGAAATGTTTTAAACTAGGTTAAAAATACAGCATAAGCAAGGATTCAGAAGTAACAAAATGCACATTTTAGGGGCTAATGAATAGACTAATGTCAACTGAAGGCAGGGTGCAAAAAATCTGAAAAGTTGTTACGGGTCAGGTCTTACAAGAAATGTCATACTTTATTCTTTTTGCAACTGACTGCAACTACAAAAGTTTTTGCACCATGTATAATCATTAGTCTCAAAAATATTTTTCAAAATTGACTATTTCAGCAGCTAAAAGTGAATTTCTGGCTGTTTCAAAAGTTATTTAAATAATAGCTATGCCATCTGAAGATTGGAAGGTAATAAAGCACATTGTTTAAGGACAAGCTGTAAAGTCAGACTGACTTGGTTCAGATCCCATATCTGCCACTTACTAGCTGTATGACTTGAGCATGCTACTAAATCTCTCTGTGCCTCAGTTTCTTCATCAGTAAAAGACATGTTAATGGCATATAGCAATAATTCCACAAGGGTAGCCTCTAAGAAAAGAGAGACAATGACCATTGCAAGGAGTACAAAATGGAGAAAGAATAACAAAATTCACGTGCAAAGTAAAAAATCCATCCATTTGTCTTTATTGCTTTTAACATCTTCATTTTTAAAAATCCACGTTCCCACCAAGGAAATTAAAAACAAATCATCAGGAATTTAAGTATATATTACTCAGTTATATATATGCAATTTTTTGATCAAGAACAAGCAAGTAAATAAATACCTCTATTCTCAGCATGAGGGCATTGGTTCTCAAAGTGCTACTCCAGAACAGCAGCAGAAACAGCATCCCCTGGGCCTTGTTAGAAATGCAAATTCTCTTGCCCTACCCCAGACTTACTGGATCAGAAATTTTGCGAATGGGTCCAGCACTTGGTCCTTTAACAAGCTCTCTGGGTAATTCTGATACTAATGTTTGAAGACCAAAACATTAGACATAAAGCTTTGCCCCAGTTTGTAGGAATCTATCTACAGGTACTTAGGGAGAGGAATCCCCTCCCCTCTTTATTAGAAAAAGTAATGGAAAACAATGTATATGGAGTGGGCAGAAGTTTTTAATTTGGAACCATTTGAGAAGCTGCTTTCTGTTTCTGTGAGGAGATGCCATGCCAGTTATGCCAAATATATTTACATATCATCTTCCCAGGAGACAAGGCAATTTTTTGAATGTAGTCATGTATATTCTTTTAAAATTCTTAGCTAAGTTTATTATAGTGCCAAAGACAACTTGAGATTTGTAATGAGAATAAGAAAAAGGTTAATGAAAAATAAATACATAAGAAATAATCCGTACTATTCCTAGTAGAAAACTTAGGGGAAAAGCTCCTTGGTATTGACCTTGATGATTTTTTTTTATATCACACCAAAAGCTCAGGCAACAAGAGCAAAATTAAACAAGTGGCACTACACTAACTAAAAAGCTTCCCAGTAAAAGAAACAGTCAATAAAATGAAAATGCAACCTATAGAATGGGAGAAAATATTTTAAAACCATGTATCTAATAAGGGTTAATATCCAAACAATATATGAAACTCACACAACTCAACAGCTAATAAAAACCAAATGGCCAAATTTACAAATGGGCAATGGACCTGAATCAAAGTTTGCCAAAGGGGACATGTATATGGCCAACAGAAATGTTAAAGAGTGTTCAACATCATTACTCATCTGGGAAACACAAATCAAAACCACAATGAGATATCAGCTCACACAAGCTTAGAGATAACAAGTGTTGGGGAGGGTATAGAGGAAAGGAAACCCTTATATATTGCTGGTGGGAATGTATGTTGGGACAGCTATTAAGGAAAACAATGTGGAGGCTCAAGAAATTGAAACTAGAAGTACCATATGACCCAGCAATCCCTCTGTTGGGTATATACCCAAAGGAAATGAAATTATGACCTCATAGAGATATCTGTGCTCCTTTGTTCTTTTCAGCATTATTTATAATAGCCAAGATATAGAAATAATTTAAGTATCTATCAACAGATGAATAGATTTTTTAAAATTATGGTATATATCTGCAATGGAATATTATTTGGCCTGTAAAAGGAGATACTGTCATGTGTAATAACATGGATGAACCTAGAGGACCTTATGCTAAGGAAGTAAGTCAGACACAGAAAGAAAAAGACTGGATGATTTTACTTATACGTGGATTAAAAACAAACAAAAGTTAAATAAATAGAAATAGTAAAACAATGGTTACCAGGAGCAGGGAGGGGGAGGAAAAGGAGAGAAGTAGGTTAAAGAGTACAAATTCACAGTTATGTATGATACGTTTAGAGATACAATGTACAACATGAGGATGTAGTTGATAATATTATATTGTATACTAAAAATGTGTTAAGAGATGGATTTTAGGTATTCTCAATTCACTCACACATACACGGTAACTATGGAAGGTGATGGATATGTAAATTTGTTTGTAGTAATCATTTCACTCATTTCATTACATGGTGTAAAAACACCATGTAATACACCTCAAATATGTACAATAAAAATTTTTAATAAGAAACTACAAACAAAATGCATATTAAACGGCCACAATGAAAAAAACAAACTTTAAAAATCAACAAAAGCAACCAACTTTAAAAATTTCTCATGTGTTACATCTTCAAACACACATGGAATTCACTGGCTAGAAGATACTGAAGCAAATAGTTTTGTAAGAGTGAAAATGATACATTTATATAGCTAAGAATAGAACTAGCAGTTATAGTACCTAAAATAAAATTACAAGGACTATAAATCTTTATCCTTTAGGGTATACTGCTGGGATTAGAAAGAAAATCTAGTTATGATTTATGGTCTTAATAGTTCTGAGATTTCTATGAGTTTTTTTTTTTCTTTTTCACTTCTTAAACTCGCTTTGGCCAACCTTATCATGGCATTTGGAGCTTACATTTTATAGTGGAAATATATCATGTAAGCATGATCCATGTTCAGTGTCTCAGTAACAAATATTCCTTATTAATACACATTACCAAAATACAGCTTCTTGTGTGTGAAAAATAAATTTGAGTCTAAGTATTTCAGAGTATATAGCAACAGAAAGTGCAAGAAAATACAGTCCACTATATGTGGATTGAGGTGTTTTATTAGTCAAGTGAGAGTTGGTAGACTTGGCTCAAAAGCACCATATCATAAAATACAATAGCCAAGTAACATCTGTGTAGGCAGGTTACGTGTAGACAAAACATAGCATAGACTATTACAAGAATATAATGAGAAAAAGGGATGGTTTCTTTAAGGTCATTTATTAACAGCCCTTAAGCTCAATCTATAGAGAAATTAAAGTGCTGAAGTAAGACAATTATCTGGAAAGACTGGGTAATAAAAGTTTAATTTTTTTAAGTTGTTGCAGCCTTTATCTACTTTGGATGTTTATATTTAGATCACTGAATAATCACCCAATTGCCCAGGTAGCTTTGGGTTATAAATGAGCATAAGCTGTTTACCCAGGGCAAAAATAAATGAGTTTTCCACTTTAGGACAGAGCTAGGAAATCAGAATGGGAGTTGATCAGAACTAAATGTCCTAAAAAACTTGATGCAGAAGTAGTCAAAGTTGCAGTGGCACATGAGTGGAAGTGATGTAGAAAACATCTAAAATAAGGGAAAAAAGATGAATCCCATGGTGAAATTTCAGTATTTGTAGAGTATGAATGGAAGAGATATTTTCATTCTTTTAAAAAAAAATTTTTATAAACCCCTGCATTTCCAAGCAGGCAATTTAAACCAGTCTTGATGAGAAGGCAATAATTTAAAAATAAGAGCAGAATTACAGTAGATTGATAATAATATGAACTAGACCTGTGACCTCCAGTATTTGCATTTCCTGCCCTTAAACTTTCTGATCTAGATTCCGTAACCATCTCAAAGAAATTCTGAAGAAAAAATGGTAAATGAAGGAAAAGTTGTTCACAACATATATTCTCTGATGCTGTTGATTACAGTCTTATATTCTTTATCTGGGTGGAATGTGCATCATCAATATAATGTATGTGTATTTCATTTCTGACCTCAATTTTTTTTCTCACATAGCCTGATAAATGTTTATTCCTTACAGATTACAAAGAGCCGTGATACATTTTATGCCATTGAATTCTAACAACACCTCTATTAGATGCCGAAGTGGTTATTAAACCTATCAGGTAGTATACAAAGAGTTAGCAAAGCAGAGGTCAGCCTGGCTTTGAAGCCAGGTTCTGCCTCTTAGTAACTGTGGAAGTTTGAGAAGTTACTTAACCTCTTGATGCGTCAGTTTACTCATATGTAAAGTGGGGACAAAAAATATTCCCTCTATCAAAGTGT
Organism: Macaca mulatta; assembly: GCF_049350105.2. Taxonomy (NCBI): domain Eukaryota; kingdom Metazoa; phylum Chordata; class Mammalia; order Primates; family Cercopithecidae; genus Macaca; species Macaca mulatta. The sequence continues at coordinate 115,701,715 of NC_133409.1, forward strand.
CGTTGTAAGATTTGAGTTAGTTAATGCTTGTAAAGTACCTGGAGCCATGCCTGGAACATAGTAGGTGTTAAATAACTAGGAGTTGTTAGTCCTCTATTTAGAGTTAGATCTAATTTTGAAATCTCAGTTCCATGTGTCTTATAGCTGTATGCCCTGGGAAAATCCCTTCTTTTATTTGATGCCTTCTTTCTTCTTGGATAATTTGGAGATTTAAAAAAAATCAAAAAGAAATTTCACAGGGGTGTTATGAAGACTTAATGGGATAAAATGTGTCACAGTTCTTTGTAACGTATAAGGAATAAAAGTTGACCTAGATGGCTAAGAAGTTTTGGTGCCAGAAATCAACTGTATATATATAATACTAACCTACTTAGACACCAATGTTCACTGACTTTCTGACTCTACGAGTACATTCCAGATTTGTTTAGTAATAAAGGAAAGTAAAATTGATCCTTAACCCATCAAGGCTAACCTGCATTTACCATGGAAAATGACAATGTTAAAAATTACACTTCTGACAAAAGTTACATGTTAACAATAGCTTTTCATTTCAGTATGCGCATCATTCTCAGTTATGTGATAGTATTGTAATCAAAGGTTCAGAAAAGCTAATGAAATACTATAAAATGTCAACTGTAAAATTAATTTTAGTGGAACAAATTGGAGAAGTGGAAAAGACAAATTGGTTGGGAATAAGACCATCCTAATAATTAGCCATCAGAAAATGGTCTCACTGAGCAAAATAAAGGTCACATGGGGGTCGGCTGCTAAGGTTCAGAATTATGAATCAGAAAGTGGATAATATTCAGAAATCAATGGAGAAACTAAAGACTTTAAGCCATGCAAAATAATCAGCAATGAATTACACTTAGATAAACACTTTCTTCAAGTCTCCAAATACATGGCAATCGTGACAAGTGAAGCAAAAGTAGGTGGAAGGTTGAGGAGGGAAGGTATTATTTGACTTGCATAATATCAAATATTTCCCTTATCTATTACTCTAAGATTTATATCTTCATCTGATACTACTATGTCTGATGATTTTTCAAGTGATGGATAAGGGCTGAGAAGTGGGACAGGAAATAACTAAGACAATCAAAAGAGAAAATCATGCTTGTAAAGTGCCTAGAGCTATGCTAATTCTGAATATTATCCACTTTCTTATCCCCTAAGAAAGTCTGTGGAAGAGGAAAGGAAGAAGAATCAAATATGAAACTTATGAAATACATCCTTAGTAAAGCCCTTAAACCCCATTACTCTAAACGTCTGGAATTGACGTGAAGTACTGACAACTGTAGAGCACCATCTAGTTTTGGCCTCTAGAACTGCAACCAAGTCTTCTGATTCCCAATGGTATGTGAAGTTAATTCCCTGAAGTTAATTCCCAGAGGGGGAAGGAAAACTTACATTTTAGTGTTTTTAGTTTATTGATTAAAATTCTAAATTGGCTATTTTTTTCCCATTCCCTCAGAAAATAAGCACACTTTGCAACAGCTGTTGTTCATTTGACATATTAGTTTCTTACGGAAAATAAATCATTCATAGGTAAATATGAAATATAAAACAGATCATAATAGCACAGATTTATGTACATTTAAACACAATGATGTCAGTGCTTTCATTATGAACTTCTTTCTCTGGTGCTCATGAATCAGCAGCATAAATTCGCAGTAAGTGTAATTTTGGTGTATAATGAACTCCAGTGTATTTTAGAAACAATCTAATTTTAATAAAATCAGTATTTTATAAAAAGAAGAATATTCCACTTAACAGTTTTAATGTCGAAAGTATCTTTTAGTCTTGAATGGAAAATTAAGTTTTTGTTCTCTGGAAATATTTTAAAACAAAATGTTTTTGCCATCTTCATTTTTTCTTGGCTTAAAGATTACATTATACATTTCAGCTAATCATTTATACTGCCCTTTTTGGTCAATTTAAATATTCCTCCAGTTGAGTTTATTGTGCATGTGTAACTATTTAGAAATAATTAAAAGAAAGGAAGTAAAATTTTACAAGAGTTTTTAAAAGAATGAGAACACAGATTGATTTAGTTAACTTGAATTTTGTTCATAAAAAGACATCCTTCATTCTTGACAACTCACCATAGTGTTCATGTTGTATTCCTACATAAGCTTTAAAAGTATTTATTAGTTATAAAAAGAGTAATCACTTTTGATTATTCTGACAAAAATCTTTGGAAGTTTCACATTGAAAAATATCATCAATGCTTCAAAATTATAATACTTTCTATTTATATAGGACCATAGTATCTCAAAACACTGTTTAATACATCACCCATTATCAACAAGCTTTATGTAAGAGGCCACTTTAAGTGCTTTAACCTATATCTTTTCTATTCGTTAATTATTCTACCTATACTTAATTAAACTTCTGGTTTATTTTTTTCTTCTTGCCATGTAGTTGAAAATGTGTTTATTACTCTAGGAAAATATCTAACTACCTGATGCCAGGATTCAGTGACTACTGGGAGCAGCTAAGTCTTAGTATTCAGGCCATTTGACACTTCTCAAGAGCTAAAACATAATTAGGTAATGCTGAACCTGATGAAGGGCGAAATAAAGCATCCTTCAGTATAGCCACTTCTACAACACCCTAAAGAATTAGTCTTATCCCAACTGACCCAACCAGGCACTGTTCTGAAGAGGATTCAACACACTCGTCAGTTGTTCTTAAATAATCTCCTTAGTCCAGTTCCAACCCTTGAAGATTGTATCATATTGTTGGTTTCTATAGAAACTTTCTTTCCAACCTTCTCAAAAATATTGCTTAGGACTCTAATCCAAAGCAAGCATTATTGAGCTACTTCTGGGTAAAAAGTGCACCTATCAGACAATAAGAAAGCAAATTTAGGGGAGCAAGAGGAAAATTGTCAAATCACTGGCTTTCCAGATGAGACAACTCTCATTTCTAGTAAGGGACAAAATGTGGAACGATCAACTCTGTCAAAATTCAACTAGAATGTTTTGGACATTTGAATAAAATTGGCAGATTTAATTATGGTTTTTCATTTTCAAATTGGTCTTTGTAACTCAGGGCAAGCATTTGAAATGTAAAGGACTTAAGCTATTTGTTAACCAATTTACAAATAGGAGCATATATATCTTACTTTGCAAAGAGTTACCTAATATGTTTTTTAAAAAAGATAATTAATTTGTAAATACATATTCTTTTCTCCAAAACAAAATTGCTCTCATCTTATGATTTTCTACAATACATAAACAGTCTTTGAATATACTGCCTAAAGGTTTCTACATTTTTTATTTTTACTCATCTAGATAAAAAATTCAAAACTAATGTATGAACTACAGTGCCCCTGTGCAGTGAATGCTCCAAAAGGGCAAATTCCTAAGAATCAGTATGAATATAAAAGTTAAAGGGAAAAGCAAATAAAAGTTGGAGGGGGATCGAATCTTTATGGAATTACTGCAGCAGTTGGTAGATAAGACAATTAGGCCACATAGATAGAGAAACAAATGCACAAACACATGGAACTTTGATCAATCATCTAAAGTTGTTTCTCCTGAGATCATGATAAATAAGCTTACAATATCTGATCAGAAAGAATCCTAAAACAGGTACAATCATCCCTTGGTATCTATGGTAGATTAGTTCCAGGACCTCCCTCAGATACAAAAATCCGGGGATGCTCAAGTTCCTGAAATAAAATGGGCTACTATTTGCTTGTCGCTTATGCACATTCTCCTGTATACTTTAAATCTCCCATAGATTACTTATAATAGCTGATACAGTGTAAATACTATGTGAATAGTTGTTAGACTGTGTTCCTTAGGGAATAACGGCAAGAAAAAAAGTCTGTATATGTGCAGTACAGAGGCAAATTTTTGATCCATGGTTGGTTGAATCCAAGGGTGTGGAACCCATGAATACACAGGGCCAATTATACTATGTTTTGGGAATTTCTCTTTCTATATATAATTTTTTTAAAAATTAAAAACAAAAATAAATATGAGGTCTTGCTATGTTGCCCAGGCTGGTCTTGAACTCCTGTACTCAAGTGATCCACCCGCCTAGGCCTCCCAAAGTGTTGGGATTGCAGGCGTGATCCACCTTGCCTGGCCAAGGAACTTCTCTTTTTTTGCCTTGTTTTTTTAAGTTGTTTATGTCTCTGGTTATTGCTAGAGGGAATTTCTCTCTAATTCTAAATTTCTCTGGGAAAAGCAACTTTCTATTAGTAAAAATGTGAATGAATTACCAATGATATCTTGAAACTACAAAAGTATTCCATGTTAAATGTGCATTTTATAATGATAGAAACAATCCAAGTCTTGAATTACATGGAATCTTGTTTATCAGTGTTGATTTGCTATCAGAGGGTGACCAGACAGTGACAAGAGCAAAAAATGGAAAGCAGGCAGAAAGAATCAGTTAAAGAACAGATTTGTAAGAGGTGCAGAGGCCAATCTCAGCGGCACGTCATAGCTGACAGAATGTGTAGAATGCTGGCATAGCAGGATGAGATATGTCATCTCATGTCTCTTGAGAAACATGATAGCCCCACAGATGTAGCACACTTCTCATTGATTTCTATTTATCCCGTAAACCAGAATAGGCAGCACAACACAGAACTGTGGTAGTCTATCCGAACATTTTCCCTTTTATATTTACATTTTCCATGAAAATAAATTCAATGAAACCTGAACAATAAACTTAAATAAGTCTAACGGAAATGATTAAATCTATCAAGTGAAATTTAATTTCTGATTTGTTTATACTCCTCTTTGTCTACCTATAAATTCTGGAACCACCGGACATCTATTGGAATGTTCAGTGGTATAAATTTTGGAACCACTGAGCATCTATTGAAATGTTCAGTGGTTCCAGAATTGACCTAACGGTGGCAAAAATATTGATCAAATCCTCATATCATCTTTATGATACTTTTGATCCAGTCCTCTATAGTTTTAAAACAAGAGTCCATGATTTGTCATCTTGTTCTGTTATAAATTTATGTGACACATGGAGCTTTTTGCTAATTATTTAGACAGGATATAAATCATTCAAAATTAATTTATCTACTAATGTATGCTATTAAAGAATGCAGACCAAATCAAGGAGTTTGGGTTTTGCTTTTTTGTCTGCCACAGTGTGGTGCACCTTATGGTCATCTAACACAAGAGCTTCTTTTCCATGTTTGTAGAATTCCCACCACATGAGGCAGAACTTGCCTCCCACCATTAAAGTTGAAAATAAAAGATAGTCTCTTTCCCAGCTAAGTGCACAACACAGGTGGCAGTTGTGTTTTCACCAGACTACTTTAATGGTGTGATTTAATCATTGTTTCTTGCTGTATAGCCTTTAAGAAGTTGTGTGAGTTACCCAGTACCTGTTTAACAAACCCATTTTCTGCTTAAATCAAACAGAGTTAGTTTCATTTGCAGAATGATAGAGAGAGCAAATGAAGAGGCATGGTTGCAGACCACAGTCTATCGTGACAAAGGAGGGAAGCAAAGGGTCTAATATCTGCCCTGGTGGAATGGAAAACAGTGAAAATCCTGTTTATATTAATTGATAGGACTTCAGAAATCACAGCATCAAATTATTTACTAAATCATCTAGGATGAAATACCCACTGAATACAAGGCTTTTGGGAAATAAGTGGCCAATCCCCAGGAGTAGTTTGAAGGGCTTGAAGAATTAAGAGACTTAATTCTTGGGAAACGGTAGTTATTTCTAACAGTACGATACAACTTATACATAAAGAAAATGACAAGGTAAGGGAGGATAACTAAGGATCTCTCTGTTCTACATTTATGGAGCAAATTTATACATTTGTCTGATTTTGTTTCCTGGACATATGTCGTTCTCAAGAAAATTTACAGTGGCATGGGTGCCTGATGGAGCACTAATACAGACTAACGTCACTCCTTTCACAAAATATTCAACTTGAATTTTGAATGATTTCCCCCACATTGGAAAGAGTCAGGTATCATTAGATAATTAAATCCAAGATAGATAAGGAAGGAAGTAAAAGAACATGTAATCCTGGCCGGGCGCGGTGGCTCAAGCCTGTAATCCCAGCACTTTGGGAGGCCGAGACGGGTGGATCACGAGGTCAGGAGATCGGGACCATCCTGGCTAACACGGTGAAACCCCGTCTCTACTAAGAAATACAAAAAACTAGCCGGGCGAGGTGGCGGGCGCCTGTAGTCCCAGCTACTCGGGAGGCTGAGGCCGGAGAATGGCGTGAACCCGGGAGGCGGAGCTTGCAGTGAGCTGAGATCCGGCCACTGCACTCCAGCCTGGGCTACAGAGTGAGACTCCGTCTCAAAAAAAAAAAAAAAAAGAACATGTAATCCTTAACTGTGTTAAAATTTCCACATCAAGATAAGTGAATTGTGTCATTAGTTAGGCAGGTTATGGTATAGGGCATGCTTCAGTACTTGAAAATTCAGAATGCAATAGAGAAGTTGGGAGTTCCCAACAAAGAGTTCCCAACCTCCCAACAAAGAGCAGGAAGCTGAGGACAAGTATACAGGAGAAAGCTAACCTGACAGCAAATGTTGGCCTCAATGAGAGGAACAAGTGTTCAAAGACGACTCAGATAAACATTGACACCAACTTAATCTCAAATGCAGGGTTTAGTAGCAAGGGATCTGATTAGTTGTTCAATTTGTAAGTTGGCAGAATCCCCACCCCTTCACATTTCCTAGGGAATAGGGACTTACAGTGTTATAATTCGCTAAGTCAATGAGACCTCAACGACTGGCTTCCATTTAAGTTGATGTCTCAGGAGACTCAATTGTTTAAGATTTTAAAAAAAGAACTGAGATAACAAAGGACTGATATATACATATGAAGGTGGAAACCCAACCTATTAACTCCGGCCTATATTGAAGATGAGTAGGGAATACAAGGATTTAACATTACCATAGGTACTTTACCAACAGCACAGGAGGTTTTGGTCAGCACAAGAGTTGTGCACTGCAAACAGATTCCTAATGTCAGAGATAAGACCATTTCCAAAGTCCCTGATAACAAAATTTCCTGCTTCCACTAGGACTCTTCAAGACCTAGACTGAAATTGATTTTTTTGAATTGTGTGACATCCATTTGTATGGCAGAGCATTTACTGAAGAAAACAAAACAAGTCAAGGGTTGAAAAATTGTCTAAGATGTTGTTTAAAAGATTTTGCTGTCATGTTTTAGAGATCACAGGGAATGAGAGTTTTTCAGAAGACCAGAGATGGTCACTGTAGTCTCCACTTTGAAAAAAGAAAAACAGATAAATCATTTAAAAGTAGATTAAAAAATAGAGGTAGACTTTGCTTCTTGAAAAAATTCCATTTGGATCATTAACCAGAGGAATTTTCGACTTTGGAGAAATAATGTAGTAAACATTAAATGAATTAATGAGTCATTTAGATAAGCTATACCAAGATAGCATCATTTCCTTTTTTTTTTTTTTTTAAAAAAAAGGGTTTCTAGACTGGTGGTAGATAAAATAAAAACCAAATGTGTAGTCTACAAAATATTTGATTGAAGCCCTTTTTGATAATCTGTGAAAAAGATAGTGAAACATTAATTAAGTAGTAGTATATGTATTAACAATGTAAATTGTTTAGAAAGATGTTAGACACTGAATATGAAGTTGAAACTGACTTCTGACTATAAAATTCCTTATGTATTAAGGACATTAATTATTTAAATTTTTTATAGAAACGTAACTCAGGCCAAGCGGCCCAAGATGCAGATAATGCAATTAACTTAGAAGTATATAATCATCAAATAACTTCATATTGTCCCATTTCTTTATCATTTTCACATTTTCATTACAGTTACTTCTGTTAATAGGCTTTGATAAGAAAGAACCAGATGGAATTGAGATTTTTATCTTGCTTTGGCCTGCATTTCATGGCACTTTTGTGTTTCCTTTGTTAGATGTGTTACAATAGATAATGCTTTTTCCAACATCCTGAAATTTCTTCTCTGAAGACAAGACCACCTGGAGAACATTCTGCTTTTTCATTTCATGAGTTCTGATAAGAATGAACTTTGATGGCAGTCTCTCTATTTAGGTGAATGGTTTGTGTGACCCATTGCTCTTCTTGCTTTGATCTGTAGATGTTCATCCTGAGTAGCACACTTGGAATAGAGAATCTTGTGTGCCTGAGAGATTCTGAAACTTTTACCAGGTTAATGATAGTTCATGCAGAGAAGTAGAAGTCACAAATATTGTATGGATTTTTAAAAGTTCCCCACTTGTCTTTCTAACAGAAGCCCACCTGTTCGTCGTAGAGTATGAGATGGGAGCCTGAATTGCAATGGAGCTAGAGAAGGTAGTGCATTACAGTTAGGGATTTAGCTCATTTAGGTTTAGGTCCTAGGCTTGTGCCTGCTAGTGGTCATCCTGAAGCCATTAGGTTTCATCAGTTTCTGTGAGACACAGTATCTTCTGCAACCCTGGATTCTCAGGGTGGACACAATTTTAAAAGTGTAACTTTTCTCTTAGGCTTCCATTTTTCTATTTTCCTCATAAGAGTATTTCTCTGCTTATTAGATTATAACTCTTGTTTTCCCACCTTCCAAAGGGTGGGTTTTCACCACAAGAAATGATATTTTAGCCTCTTTTTTCTTACTGGTCAACCCTCTGCCTTGATGATCTTAACTAATTTCACGCCTCCCAACATATCTCCTCTGTGAGAATGACTCCCAACTCCCATTTCTAGTCCTGATCCTTTTCCTAATCTCCAAATTTAGTTTGGGCTGCCTATGCAGCTTGACATAGTGCTCAACTCAACATTTCCAAAACTTATTTTCTATTCCCATACTCTCAATTCTCAGAAAATAAAAATCAAAGAATTTGTGTTTCTCCTTAAAGAATAAAATAGGCCAGACGAAATGGCTCATGCCTGTAATCCCAACTTTTTAGGAGGCCAAGGCGGGCAGATCACTTGATCCCAGTTCAAGTCCAGCCAGGGCGACATGGCAAAACGCAGTCTCTACAAAATTTTTTTTAAAAAAATTAGCTGGTTGTGGTAACATGCTCCTGTAGTCCCAGCTACTTAGGAGGCTGAGGCAGGAGGACTACTTCAGCCCAGGAGGTCTAGGGTGCAGTGAGCCATGACTGTGCCACTGCACTCCAGCCCGGGTGACAGAGTGAGACCCTATCTCAAAATTAATTAATTAATTAATTAATGGCTTTTGTAACTAGTACCACTAATACTATATTCCCACTCATCAAACATGAAAGTTCAGGTTTTTTATTTTTTAAAAAACTCCATTGTCATAGATTATATCACCTACTGTAATATATTTTACTTGTAATATTTTTTACTCTGCCTCCTGTTGTTCGTTTTAAAACTACTCCCTCTTTCAGGCCCATTTTGCTTTTTATTATTATGATAGTTTTCCAGTGGATTCCCTACCTCCAAAGCATGTTATATACTGTTGTGACACTTATTCTTAAAATGTAGGAGTAATTATGTCACCTTCCTGCTTATAATCCTAAAAGACTCCCTATGATTTACCAAATTAAAAAGAAAATCCTTGTCTGACATCTTGTCAGCAGCTGTATCCAACTTTTTGTCTTTATTTTTCGTCATTTATAACAGAGATGAGGACAGGTTTTGCATCACTCGTGCCCAAATCCCTGGGTGCCTGTCAAGATGTGTATTTCTAAGATACATGTTTCACCTACTGAAGCAGAATCTCTAGATGTGGAGGCTTAGAATTTTCAGTTTCAAAAACCTTCTTATACACTTTAAAGTTGTAGAACCATTATCCAAAATTCAGTCAAAGTTGTCAATTTGCTGATTGTCAAATATGGCCTATGCCTTCTGGCCTCTTTCTCTTTATTCATGCTCCTCCCTCTTTCTGGAATCCCCTTTACCTTCTGATCTCTACTTATTTAAACCCTATGCATTCTTCAGGAATTACCCATACCACATGCCAGCCCATTGTAAGTGTTCCTACTAAATAAATGACTTTTTTTCCTGGCAAGTTCCTCAACTTCTCTAGGTCAGAATTTCTTCAAAGTCAAAAACACTGTTTTAAACTAAATGATCTCCAAAGTAATGTTCTTCAAAATTGTGATTCTTGTTTTTATGTCTGTTTTGGTACTTGGCACAATCTGTCTAATGTTATGTATTTGTATACTTGTCTTTTGATCTTTGTATTATAAGGACCTTAAGAATACAAAGTATGTCTGTTGCTATCTGTACTCTGCAGTGCTTTGCAACATGTGTGTCATGTAAGTGGCTTAAAGGAGGTAGACAGATATTTACATTTTTGCTACGCTTTTGCATCCTGGATTTTCCTGCCTTGACCATAATAATTTGGGCATATGTGCTTGATTTAAATGGAAAATTAATCTGATGGTCCTTTTAAAAAATTAAATGATTTAGTATTAATTAAATACTACAGTGTTAATGACATTTACTATGGTATTAACATAAAGGAATGTGCAACGTGAGACATGGACATCAAAATTCCATTATAAGAAGTAACATTTTTAGCTCTCTTCAGAAGCATTTTGATAGTTCAGGGCATTTATGATACTAGTGGCTTCTTAACATGCATAGTAGGTCAACTGTAATTCAATGTTATCAAAGAAAAAGATCTATTTGAAAGAAGTCAACACCTAGAAGTTAGTTACATTGATTTCTGTAATGCAAAAATGACTATTTATATTTAAGTACTTTGAGAAATGTGTCTGAAATTTAGCCTGCAATATTAGCAGGCTATTTTACTATTTTACTTTTCCAGATTTTACTATTTCTGGATACATACTGATATATTCTCTGATAATGAGAACAAATTTCCACTAGCGTATTCAAGAATAATAAGAATAAGAATAATTAGACAAATAAACTATAGCAAGAAGAACTATAATTAGACAAATAATAATTAGACAAATAAACTATAGCAAGAATAATAAGAATAATTAGACAAACTATAGCAAGAAGAATGATGGTTAGCTATCAGGAGGAACTTGATATCACTATGAAGTCTATAAAGTCATAAAAATAACATTAGAAATAAAAATATTAGAAATAATATTAGAAAATGTAAGTATATAGTCTCTTTATGGAAGATGAAAAAATATCTTTCCAATCTGCATTATGCAAATGGGTCAAAAGCACATACCACTTATGTCGTGTGAACAGATATAAAATAGGGCTTACTAGGGGAAAACATAAAAAGAAATAGTAAAGGGTACACAAATAACTCAAATCTCATTGCTTAGGTCAAACATAGTTTGCATACGCTATGTCTGACAGTCCAGATAAGACTCTCCTCCTCAATGTTCTGTAGATGTATAGGATGGAGAATCAGGAAACATCTATATGACCATGTAATGGTGGAAGCTCGCGTTTGAGCAAATGGCATTGTTAGAAAGGGGTAACTTCTGGAACCCAGTGTGTAGTAACCGCCAGTTCTTCAGCTGCACTCACTCTGACTTGTAAAATCTGCTCACTCCCTAGCTGAATGCCCTGAACACAGTCAAAAAAGCATTGCAAAGACTTTGAGAACAAAATTGTGAGATAACCCACTGTACAAGACCTACACGAACTTCTGAGTGGCTCAGCCAAGGGGCAGACACAAAGAGCACAGCAAAACTTTGCTACTAACCCAACATTGCATGCAAGAGATGAGCCAGAACTTTGCCTGTGCGAACAAAGAAAAAAGAAATCAACACTCTCCGGAGGATTTTAACAAGATCCAGAGTTGCACAACATAATGTCTGAAATGTCCAGGATATGATGCAAAATGACTTAGCCTACAAAAAATACAAAGAATTTTCAAGAGAAAAAGTAACCAACAAAGGGAAACTCCAAGATGATCCAAATGTTGGAATTATCAGGTAAAACTTTACGCTGACAATTTTAACTATCCTCCTTGAGGTAAAGATGAACATTCTTGAGATGAATGAAAAGTTAGAAGGTATATTCTGCATTTATTGGTTGTCATATTCTGTCATGTTTCATATATGTCCTTTAGGCATTGACTGCATTCTTTAAACCTTCTGTATTATTATTTTTATTTTTACCTGCATATTATAGCAATTTGAGAGAGACTCTATAATTGTAGATATTGTTTATATCTTTGTGGCTCTGCCAGTTTTTGATTTATAAATTTTGAACTATTATTAAATACATACAAATTTGATATTTGATATTTAAAAATTGAACATTCATCATTATGAAGTTACACTCTATTCTTAGTAAAAATTTTAGACTCAAAGCCTATATTTTATATTAATATATATTAATCATATTAAATATACATATGTAATATATATTATGCATGTTAAACATATAATTCACTCTCTTTCTTACATTTTAATTTTTATTTATTACCAGGAAAGGGTTGAGGCCCAGATAATTTACTCTCTTTCATTTAGAATTACTTGTTATAGTTTTTTTCTTCATTTTTACTTTAAATCTATTTCTATCTTTAGTTTTTTGATGTATCTGTTGTGATTAGAATTTTAAAAATCTAGTCTGACAAATATTAGTGAAAGCTTTTATTCTTTACAAACAATACTAAGACCGTATAACACTTCCATTACATTAACCTGATATTTCATCCAGCATAACTGATGAAGTCATTTTTGAGTTTACCTAGTCCTTGTATTGCTTCAACATTGTATTTTTTTTTAAATTTACAATTGTGAAATATGTAAAACATAGATATGTGCATGTAATGCATAAGTACAGTCTGAAGAATAATACTAAAATGAACACTTAAACATCACTGAGTGATATGGTTTGGCTGTGTCCCCATCCAAATCTCATCTTGAATTGTAGTTCCCATAATACCCAGGTGTCATGGGAGGGACTAGGTCACAGATAATTGAATCATGGGGCGGTCACACTTATGCTGTTCTCGTGATAGTGAGTGAGTTCTCACGAGATCTGATGGTTTTATGAGGGGCTTTTCTCCCTTTGCTCAGCACTTCTCTCTCCTGCCACCTTGTGAAGGAGAACATGTTTGCTTCCCCTTTCAGAGACTAAACTGTGAGTCAATTAAACCTCTTTTCTTTATAAATTTCCCCATCTTTGGTATGTCTTTATTAGCAGCATAAGAATGGACTAATACACTGAGCCTAGAAAAATGAAGCTTTAAAAGTCTGTTAAAGCTTCCTGTAAGCCACTCCCACCTCCCCATATCAGCTTCATTTTTCCACAACAGAAGAAACCACTATTTTTATCTTTATCGTGCCTTTGCTTTGGTAGCTTCACTACATATGTATCTCTAAACAATATATTACATAATTTTGCCCATTTAAAAATATTACATTATTAAAACGATACTACATATATTCTTTGGTAACCTGCTTTTTTGCTCAACAATAATTTCTGAAATCTTTTCATAGTGATATGCACAGTTGTTCATTTTTATCACTATGTGTATTACTTTCTTATATGGGCACTCTATAATTTATCTATGTAATGGGAGAAGCATTTGATGGACATTTGGGTAGTTTCCATCATTTTTGTTACCATTTTTAAAAAGCTGCTAAAACATTCATGGGCATGCCTTTGGGTGAACATGTGTGGAAATTTCCCTCAGGTGTAATTCTAGAAGTTAAAATGCTAGGTAGTATGGTGTATGTCCATGTTCAACTTTATATCATAACAGTGCCCTGTTATTTTTGAGACACTGTCAGAGCAGTTTTCATTACTCTACACCCTTGTCACCACTTCAAGTATTTGTCAACTTTGAAGTGTTTTTCTATCATGTTGGTGTGAAGAGTTCTTCATTTGTTGGTTTAATTTGTATTTCCCTGATTACTGAAGTGTTTGAACATCTTTTATATATTATTGGCCATATATCCTATGTGAGTCCATACAATATTAGGGTAAAAAAAGGCAAAATTAATCTATAGTGATAGAAGTTATAATAATAATTAACAAGTAATGAGGAGATGGGCAGTTACCAATTTGTAGAGGTCATAAGGAAGCTTTCTGGGGTGCCATATATGTTCCATAGCTCTATCTGGGTGTGGTTACACAGAGTATGTGTAAGTAGAAATTCATCAAGATATAAACTTAAAATTTGTGTACTGTGCTGTACATGCTATATAGCAATAAAAAAAATGCTCTCAACTGAAAAGGAAAAGGTAAATAATATCACAGCATTTCTAAAACAATAATAATAACACCATATAATGGAATCTTGGTGGTGCAATTGAATTAGCAATTTGAGGCAAAAATCATAATCTTAAAACTATGCCAACAAAAATGGTAATAAAGATAAAAGCAAAAATTAATGAAATGAAAAAATGATAAAACTAATAAAGAGTAAAAATATTGGGTCTTTAAAAACTCAAGAAAATAGGAAAATATCAAGAACACAAAATAAAAATGATTAGGAGAAAATAACCATTGAATAAAGGACTTTTAAAAGTTAATGAGACTGGTCACTTCCAAGATGGCCGAATACAAACAGTGTTGGTTTGCAGCTCCCAGCAAAACCAACACAGAAGATGGGTGATTTCTGCATTTCCAAATGAGGTACCTGGTTCATCTCACTGGGACTGGTTGGACAGCAGGCGCGGCCCACAGAGGGTGAGCCAAAGCAGGACAGGGCGTCACCTCACCTAGGAAGTGCAAGGGGTCAGGGAATCTACCTTTCCTAGCCAAGGGAAGCCGTGACAGACTGTACCTGGAAAAACGGTATACTTCTGCTCCAATAATGTGCTTTTCAATAGTCTTAGCAACCAGCAGACCAGGAGATTCCCTCCTGTGCCTGGCTCAGCAGGTCCCATGCCCACAGAGCCTTGCTAACTGCTAGCGCAGCAGTCTGAGATCGACCTCCGAGGCTGCAGCCTGGCAGGGAGAGGGATGTCTGCCATTGCTGAGGCTTCAGTAGGTAAACAAAGTGGCTGGGAAGCTCGAACTGGGCAAAGCTCACCACAGCTCAGCAAGGCCTACTGCCTCTATAGACTCCACCTCTGTGGGCAGGGCATAGCTGAATAAAAGGCAGCAGACAACTTCTGCAGACTTAAACATCTCTGTCTGACAGCTCTGAAGAGAGCAGTGGTTCTCCCAGCATGGCGTTCAATCTCTGAGAATGGACACTCTGCCTCCTCACGTGGGTCCCTGAGCCTTGAGCCCTGTGTAGCCTGACTGGGAGACACCTCTCAGTAGGGGCCGACAGACACCTCATATAGGTGGGTGCCCCTCTGGGACAAAGCTTCCAGAGGAAGGATCAGGCAGCAATATTTGCTGTTCTGCAATATGTGCTGTTCTGCAGCCACTGCTGGTGATATCCAGGCAAACAGGGTCTGGAGTGGACCTCCAGCAAACTCCAACAGACCTGCAGTGGAGGGGCCTGTTAGAAGGAAAACTAACAAACAAAAAGGAATAGCATCAACATCAACAAATAGGACATCCACACCAAAACCCCATCGGTAGGTCACCAACATCAAAGACCAAAGGTAGATAAAACCACAAAGATGGGGAGAAGCCAGAGCAAAAAAGCTGAAAATTCCAAAAAACAGAATGCCTCTTCTCCTCCAAAGGACTGCAACTCCTCGCTGCAAAATGGAAACAAAACTGGATGGAGAATGACTTTGACAAGTTGACAGAAGTAGGCTTCAGAAGGTCAGTAATAACAAACTTCTCTGAGCTAAAGGGAATAAGGGGAATAACCCATCACAAGGAAGATAAAAACCTTGAAAAAAGGTTAGACGAATGGCTAACTAGAATAAACAGTGTAGAGAAGACCTTAAGTGACCTGATGAAACTGAAAACCACAGCACGAGAACTTCTTGACACATGCACAAGCTTCAACAGCCGATTTGATCAAGTGGAAGAAAGGATATCAATGATTGAAGATCAAATAAGTGAAATAAAGCGAGAAGACAAGATTAGAGAAAAAAGAGTAAAAAGAAGTGAACAAAGCATCTAAGAAATATGGGACTATGCAAAAAAAACTAGACCTATGTTTGATTGGTGTACTGAAAGTGATGGGGAGAATGGAACCAAGTTAGAAAACACTCTTCAGGATATTATGCAGGAGAACTTCCCCTACTTAGCAAGGCAGGCCAACATTCAAATTCAGGAAATACAGAGAATACCACAAAGATACTCCTCAAGAAGAGCAACCCAAGACACATAATTGTCAGATTCACCAAGGTTGAGATGAAGGAAAAAATGTTAAGGCAGTCAGAGAGAAAGGTCAGGTTACCCACAAAGGAAAACCCATCAGACTAACAGCAGATCTCTCAGCAGAAATCCTACAAGCCATAAGAAAGTGAGGGCCAGTATTCAACATTCTTAAGGAAAAGGATTTTCATCCCAGAATTTCATATCCAGCCAAACTAATCTTCATAATTGAAGGAGAAATAAAATCCTTTACAGACAAGCAAATGCTGAGAAATTTTATCACCACCAAGCCTGCCTTACAAGAGCTCCTGAAGGAAGCACTAAACTTGGAAAGGAACAACCAGTACCGCCATTGCAAAAACATGCCAAATTATAAAGACCATTGATGCTATGAAGAAACTGCATCAACTAATGGGCAACATAAGCAGCTAACATCATAATGACAGGATCAAATTCACACATAACAGTATTAACCTTAAATGTTAATGGACTAAATGCCCCAATTAAAAGACAGACTGGCAAATTGGATAAAGAGTCAAGACCAATCAGTGTGCTGTATTCAGGAGACCGTCTCACATGCAGAGACACACATAGGCTCAAAATAAAGGGATGGAGGAAGATCTACCAAGCAAATGAAAAGCAAAAAAAGAGCAGGTGTTGCAATCCTAGTCGCCGATAAAACAGACTTTAAACCAACGAAGATCAAAAGAGACAAAGAAGGTCTTACATAATGGTAAAGGGATCAATTCAACAAGAAGAGCTAACTATCCTAAATATACATGCACCCAATACAGGAGCACCCAGATTCATAAAGCAAGTCCTTAGAGACTTACAAAGAGACTTAGACTCCCACACAATAATAATGGGAGACTTTAACACCCCACTGTCAATATTAGACAGATCAATGAGACAGAAGTTTAACAAGGATATCCAAGAATTGAACTCAGCTCTGCACCAAGCAGACCTAATAGACATCTACAGAACTCTCCACCCCAAATCAACAGAATACGCATTCTTCTCAGCACCACATTGCACTTATTCTAAAATTGACTATGTAATTGGAAGTAAAACACTCCTCAGCAAATGTAAAAGAACAGAAATTGCAACAAACTGTCTCTCAGACCACAGCGCAATCAAACTAGAACTCAGGATTAAGAAACTCACTCAAAACTGCACAACTACATGGAAACTGAACAACCTGCTCCTGAATGACTACTGGATAAATAATTAAATGAAGGCAGAAATAAAGATATTCTTTGAAACCAATGAGAACAAAGACACAACATACCAGAATCTCTGGGACACATTTAAAGCAGTATGTAGAGGGAAATTTATAGCACTCAATGCCCACAAGAGAAAGCAGGAAAGATCTAAAATTGACATCCTAACATCACAATTAAAAGAACTAGAGAAGCAAGAGCAAACAAATTCAAAAGGTAGCAGAAGGCAAGAAATAACTAAGATCAGAGCAGAACCAAAGGAGATAGAGACACAAAAAGCCCTTGAAAAAAGCAATGAATCGAGGAGCTGGATTCTTTTTTGAAAAGATCAACAAAATAGATAGACCACTAGCAAGACTAATAAAGAAGAAAAGAGAGAAGAAACAAATGGATGCAATAAAAAAATGATAAAGGGGATATCACCACCAATCCCCCAGAAATACAAACTACCATCAGAGAATAAATGCCCCTACACAAATAAACTAGAAAATCTAGAATAAATGGATAAATTCCTGGACACATACACCATCCCAAGACTAAACCAGGAAGAAGTTGAGTATGTGAACAGACCAATAACAGACCCTGAAATTGAGGCAGCAATTAATAGCCTACCAACAAAAAAAGTCCAGGACCAGACAGATTCACAGCCGAATTCTACCAGAGGTACAAGGAGGAGCTGGTACCATTCCTTCTGGAACTATTCCAATCAATAGAAAAAGAGGGAATCCTCCCTAACTCATTTTATGAGGCCAGCATCATCCTGATACCAAAGCAGAGACACAACAACAACAAAAAAAGAATTTTAGACCAATATCCCTGATGAACATCAACGCGAAAATCCTCAATAAAATATTGGCAAACCGAATTCAGCAGTACATCAAAAAGCTTATCCACCACAATCAAGTTGGCTTCATCCCTGGGATGCAAGGCTGAAATATATGCAACATACGCAAATCAATAAACATATCCATCACATAAACAGAACCAATGACAAAAACCACATGATTATCTCAATAGATGCAGAAAAGGCCTTTGACAAAATTCAACAGCCCTTCATGCTAAAAACTGTCAATAAACTAGGTATTGATGGAACATATCTCAAAATAATAAGAGCTATTTATGACAAGCCTACAGCCAATATGATACTGAATGGGCAAAAACTGGAGGCATTCCCTTTGAAAACCAGCACAAGACAAGGATGCCCTCTCTCACCACTCCTGTTCAACATAGTGTTGGAAGTTCTGGCCAGGGCAATCAGGCAAGAGAAAGAAATGAAGGGTATTCAATTAGGAAAAGAGAAAGTCAAATTGTACCTGTTCACAGATGACATGATTGTATATTTAGAAAACCCCATCATCTCAGCCCCAAATCTCCTTAAGCTAACAAGCAACTTCAGCAAAGTCTCAGGATACAAAATCAATGTGCAAAAATCACAAGCTTTCCTATACACGAATAACAGGCAAACAGAGAGCCAAATCATGAGTGAACTCCCATTCACAATTGCTACAAAGAGAATAAAATACCTAGGAATCCAACTTATAAGGGATGGGAAGGACCTCTTCAAGGAGAACTACAAATCACTGCTCAACGAAATAAAAGACGACACAAACAAATGGAAGAACATTCCATGCTCACGGATAGGAAGAATCAATATTGTGAAAATGGCCATACTGCCCAACGTAATTTATAGATTCAATGCCATCCCCATCAAGCTACCAATGACTTTCTTCACAGAATTGGAAAAAAACTACTTTAAATTTCATATGGAGCACAAAAAGAGCCCCCATAGCCAAGACAATCCTAAGCAAAAAGAACAAAGCTGGAAGCATCACGCTACCTGACTTCAAACTATACTACAAAGCTACAGTAACCAAAACAGCATGGCACTGGTACCAAAGCAGATATATAGACCAATGGAACAGAACAGAGGTCTCAGAAATAACATCACACATCTACAACCATCTGATCTTTGACAAACCTGACAGAAACAAGAAATGGGGAAAGAATTCCCTATTTAATAAATAGTGCTGGGAAAACTGGCTAGCCATATGTAGGAAGCTGAAACTGGATCCCTTCCTTACACCTTATACAAAAATTAATTCAAGATGGATTAAAGACTTAAATGTAAGAACTAAAATCATAAAAACCCTAGAAGAAAACCTAGGCAATACCATTCAGGACATAGGCACGGGCAAAGACTTTATGACTAAAACACCCAAAGCAATAGCAACGAAAGCCAAAAGAGACAAATGGAATCTAATTAAACTAAAGGGCTTCTGCACAGCAACAGAAACTATCATCAGCGTGAACAGGCAACCTACAGAATGGAAGAAAATTTTTACAATCTACCCGTCTGACAAAGGGCTAATATCCAGAATCTACAAAGAATTTAAACAAATTTACAAGAAAACAAAGAAACCCATCAAAAAGTGGGCAAAGGATATGAACAGACACTTCTCAAAAGAAGACATTTATGCAGCCAACAGACACATGCAAAAATGCTCATCATCACTGGTTATTAGAGAAATGTAAATCAAAACCACAATGAGATACCATCTCATGCCAGTTAGAATGACGATCATTAAAAAGTCAGGAAACAACTGATGCTGGAGAGGATGTGGAGAAATAGGAGTGCTTTCACATTGTTGGAGGGAGTGTAAATTAGTTCAACCATTGTGGAAGATAGTGTGGTGATTCTTCAAGGATCTATAACTAGAAATACCATTTGAACCAACGATCCCATTACTGGATATATACCCAAAGGATTATAAATCATGCTACTATAAAGACACATGCAGATGTATATTTATTGCAGCACTATTCACAATACCAAAGATTTAGAACCAACCCAAATGTCAATCAATGATAGACTGGATTAAAAAAATGTGGCTGGGTGCCATGGCTCATGCCTGTTATCCCAGCACTTTGGGAGGCCGAGTTGGGCAGATCACCTGAGGTTGGGAGTTTGAGACCAGCCTGACCAATGTGGAGAAACCACATCTCTACTAAAAATACAAAAAATTTTCCAGGCATGGTGGCACATGCCTGTAATACCAGCTACTTGGGAAGGCTGAGGCAGGAGAATTGCTTGAGCCTCGGAGGTGGAGGTTGTGGTGAGCAAGAAAAGAAAATGTGGCACATATATACCATGGAATACTATGCAGCCATAAAAAAGGATGAGTTCATGTCCTTTGCAGGGACATGGATGAAACTGGAAACCATCATTCTCAGCAAACTATCACAAGGACAGAAAACCAAATACCGCATGTTCTCACTCATAGGTGGAAATTGAACAATGAGAACACAAGGACACAGGGTGGGGGAACATCACATAACGGGGGCTGTTGGGGGGTGGGGTGCTGGAGGAGAGATAGCATTAGGAGAAATACTTAATGTAAATGACGAGTTGATGAGTGCAGCATGCCAACATGGCACATGTATACCTATGTAACAAACCGGCATGTTGTGCACATGTACCCTAGAACTTAAAGTATAATTAAGAAATAAAATAAAAATTAATGAGACTACCTTTCACAAACTTCTGCAAATAATTTTTAAGACATGAATTAAATGGATAATTTGCTGGGAAAACACAATTTGTCAGAAGTGACCACAATATAGAAAATTCCACACACTATTTTCCATGGCATATAGAATTTTTTTTTAGCAGTCTCTATTAAAATTAGACATGTATACTTTAAGACCAAGTATATATATATAAAATTACCTACCCACAAAACATTTTAGAGGTACTTTTTAATAAGGGAATGGTATAAAATCTTTGAAATCAATAATTGAATGATGTTTCAGAATTTAGAAAAAATAGAGATAACTTTTATTAAGCAGGTTTAAAAGTAACAAATAGCCTTAAAAGGTATAAATACTATTTTTTAAATTTTGAAGTATATAATATAATATATATTATAGACATGAACCACTGCATCCAGCCAAAATGTAAAATAATAATCAGAATACATAATGTAGGAAAAAACCCTATTTACAATTAAAAAAGAAAAGTTAAAAATACTTAGAAATAAACTGAAAAGAAGTTTTTAAACCCTATGTCTTTGTTTGGGCTGTTATAACAAGTACCATAGACTGGGTACCTTATAAACAATAAACATTTATTTCTCACAGTTCTGGGGGCTGGGAAGTATAAGATCAAGGCACCAGCAGATTTGCTGTCTGGTGAAGTCCCATTCCTCATAGATGGCACCTTCTCACTGTGTCCTCTCATGGTGGAAGGATTCATGAACTTCTATGGGCCTCTTTATAAGAGCACTAATCCTATGTATGAAGGCTGTGCCTTCATGGCCTAATAACTTCCCCAAAGTTCCCACCTCCTGATTCCATCAGCTTAGGGGTTAGGATTTCAGCATATACATTTGAAAGGGACATATGCACTAAGACTATAGTACCCTATATTAGTAAAGCTTTAAATATTACTAAAATATGTAAAAGTAGACTTGAAACTTGGGTACATAGAAACATCTCATGTCTAAGTAATTACCAAAATGTTTTATTTTCTGGAGTTAATTTTAAATCAAGTCAATTGTAAAATTTACGCAGAAAGCAAAAGCAAGACTACTTAGAATAATCCTGCAAAAAAGAGAAATACGGAGTGTATTAGTTTGCTAGAATTTCCATAACAAAATTCTACAAATTGGGTGGCTTAAACAATGAAAATTCAATGTCTCACAGTTCTGGTGTCTAAAGATCCAAAATCAAGATCTCAGCAGGGTCAGTTTCTTTCTGAGGACTGTGAAGAAAGGATGTTCCAGGCTTCTGTCTTTGGCTTATAGATGGCCATTTTCTCCCTAGGTTTCTTTTTTTTTTTTTTTTTTGGAGGCAGAGTTTCACTCTTTCACCCAGGCTGGAGTGTAGTGGTGCAATCTCAGCTCACTGCAACCTCCTCCCCTCAGCTTCAAGCAATCCTCCTGCCTCAGCCTCCCAAGTAGCCAAGATTACAGGTGCCGGCCACCATGCCTAGCTAATTTTTGCATTTTTAGTAGAGACGGGGTTTCACCATGTTGGCTAGGCTGGTCTTGAACTCCTGACTTCAGGTGATCCACCCACCTCGGCCTCCCAAAATGCTAGGATTACAGGTGTGAGCCACCATGCCTGGTCCTCCCTATGTTTCTTTACATCACCTTCCCTCTATGCAGATCTGTTTCCAATTTCCAGGTGGTTTTTTTTTTTTTTTTTTTTTGAGACGGAGTCTCACTCTGTCGCCCAGGCTGGAGTGCAGTGGCCGGATCTCAGCTCACTGCAAGCTCCGCCTCCTGGGTTTACACCAGTCTCCTGCCTCAGCCTCCTGAGTAGCTGGGACTATAGGCGCCCGCCACCTCGCCCGGCTAGTTTTTTGTATTTTTTAGTAGAGACGGGGTTTCACTGTGTTAGCCAGGATGGTCTCGATCTCCTGACCTCGTGATCTGCCCGTCTTGGCCTCCCAAAGTGCTGGGATTACAGGCTTGAGTCACCGCGCTCGGCCCCCAATTTCCAGGTTTTATAAGGATACCAGTTAAACTGGATTAGAGTCCATGCTATTGACTTCATTTTACATGATTCCTCTGTCAAGAGACTATCTCCAAATGTGGTCACTTACCTGAGGTGGTGAGGATTAAGACTTCAGCTTATACGTTTTGGGGAGACATAATTCAACCCATAAAAAGGGAGAACTAGCATTTCCAAATAATACAATATCCCATAAAGCCAGTGAGACACTGGCTGGTATGAGTAGATAGACCTATGCAACAGCAAAGTAAGTACAGAAGTAGACCCAAGCACATAAGCAAACTTGCTTATAATTCAAATTCAAACCCACATCAATCATTAGGAATCCATGGGAAAAAACTGTGCTATTATGAAGTTATAAGTGCTTTTATTTTAGCAAAAATGGGGTTGACCACAAGATTGAAATGTAGAATAATAATATATATGGATCTATCATGTATTATTAAGGAAAACCATGGTATTTGGTGTGGAGCACTAACCTTTGGAGATTACAATCATAGAGACAAATATCATCGTGCCATGCTCTGAAGTGGAATAATGGGATAGATGGACATAGCTCCTAACAAAAGGCAATGACTGAAATGCCTTGGGATTTGGAATTTGGAGACTTCCAGTCTGTCATTTATGGCCCCCGGACAAAGCAGGGAAGTCAGGCAAGTGTGCCTGGGAGACAGCATATGGTTCTGAGAATTTTTAAAAAGTGTCAGCTGGGGCACCCCCAGAAAAGGCAAACAGAGCAGATGGGCATGTGGCAGTAGAGGAGGGAGCACTAGGAAATGGGCAGCAAGGCTGCTGGCTGGCCTGGGCCCAGGACATGTGGGAGTGACAAGCTGGATAATACACCAAAGCAAGAAAGATAACATTCCCTGTTACAAAAAGGTTCGTACTGAAAAGAGTAAAGCAGAAGAGATTATAGGAGAAAGAAAAAATCAAATGTATACATAAAGAGACAAAAATTGTTCAAAAAACTATATCTAACCTGCTCCACAACATTGGGGTACACTGTAGTTGTGTCTCTTTTAATGCTAAAGTGAATTATTAAATCTCCGATGTGCCTATTATCAAGAATTTTAGTATCACCAACCATCCAGTAACCTCAAGGGCATACTCCTTCTGAAAGCATCAGTATGCTTCTAGCCACAGAGAGCCAGGGCTAGAGAGCAAGTACAGTACACAACTCCATTGCTTACTGCTATTGCTCAGTGTTGCTGTGAGAGACTGGTTTGATGGAGCTGCAGAGTCCTGTCCATTGCTGCAGGGTAACTCTTGCTGGTTCAGGGCCATGCACAAAGTCATCATGGTGCCCCACATTGGGAGGCAAGGTGGTCTTTCTTTTATTTATTTATTTTTTTTTGAGACAGAGTCTCGCTCTGTCGCCCGGGCTGGAGTGCAGTGGCCGGATCTCAGCTCACTGCAAGCTCCGCCTCCCGGGTTCACGCCATTCTCCTGCCTCAGCCTCCCGAGTAGCTGGGACTACAGGCGCCCACCACCGCGCCCGGCTAATTTTTTGTATTTTTTAGTAGAGACGGGGTTTCACCGTGTTAACCAGGATGGTCTCGATCTCCTGACCTCGTGATCCACCCGTCTCGGCCTCCCAAAGTGCTGGGATTACAGGCTTGAGCCACCGCGCCCGGCCTTTCTTTTAAATTAACTTTCTGTAGAGGACTACGTGCTCGCAAATGAGACATTCCCAATAAGTCCTGCTCTTGCAAACGAAGCAGGGCGTTCCTTCCCTGCAAAGAGGAAGGACAAAGGAGCCAGCTGCTAACAGCAGACCCTGGGGGCTTGTTTATGTGTAAACATCTTGAAAATCCAGAAAGTCAGGGAAAGGTCAGAAAAACAATAATGTGTCCTGTGACTTGGCAACATTCCACAAACGGCTGTATAAAATAAAGCAGAGCGCGCCATTCGAGGCAGCCGCCATGTTTGTCTTGTCTTGTGTTGTCTTGTGTGTTCATTCCTTTGTTTAGGAAACACGCGGACCCCAACAACTTTCCCTTGCTCAGTTCTTATTTTCTAAAGCCTAACCATTGTGGCAGAGTCAGGAGGCGCCTTCCAGATCAAGTCAGAATAAATCCTCACTTAAAACTTGAGAACCATCTTAGTCACATATTTGTATAGGGACCTAATTTTCCCCAAATGAGTCGATTTAAAAGGTTTCTTGGTTTCCTTGAACTGTGAGGCCTAATTAAAACCACTGTGATGGTCCACACAGCTGAGCTTCCCAAATTTGTATCTCAGGGAACAAGGTTTGGGGATTGATTCATTTTTTTCTCCGAGAAGACCTTGGATTCTCCTCCCCAGTAACCACCTTTGGTGTACCAAGACCTTGGGTGAGGAGTTGAGGGGCAAAGAGAAGGCTGAAAAGAGTGGGGGTAGCATTGGTCCAGTGAGTCTATTTTCCCTGCTTTTATATAAGTGAGAGAGACCCTGAATGATTCTTCATAGAAAAAATAGCTATTTGAGAGAAATTTCTGTCTTGCATTTCTGAGTTAGCAGAAGGAGCAGTCACTACTCTTATTAAAATATGTGTGTGTATGTGTATTCATGTATTTGCCATATTAAACGCCCTATTTTATGCAAAAGAACACTGTAAATAGGGATGATTAAAGACTAGTGCATGTGTTTGTAACTTTTTAGAGTGGCTGTTTCATTCATTCATTTGACAAAAAGTTATGGATAATATCCTGTGTCTCAACACTGAGGATGTGGATAACATGCATAACCCCAGGCCTAGAGGATAAAGTCGAAGAAATCGGTAAGTTAAATGGACCTTTTTAACACAACAGAGTAAATTCATATGCTGGCTAATGAGTACAGTGTTGTGCAATTATTAAAAAGATTGTATTAATTAGGTCTCTTTTGTTGTTGCAAAGACAGAAGTTTCTTGAGAATATCTTAACTCATGTGGAGCTTATTAAAAGGCTCCATGTGGAAAGGAGAAAGACAGAAATCATGCTCATTCACCTTGGCTTCTTGGGGAGTCAGGAAATTTCCCCAAACCAGGCCCCACAAAAAAAAAAAAAAAAAAAAATAGAATCTCCTTCTGTAGGGCTAGGTTTCATGGACTTCAGAATGTAGAAAGTCATTCAGGAGACAGTCAATTCTGTCAATTCTTACATTACATATACTTTTTCATCTATTATCTTATTTGCTACTTTGATTAAATGTCCACTTGCCTCCTTCTTTTGGATTCAGAGCTTGCATTTCTTCCTTTCTCCTCGTTTTTGGTTACTCACAATCTCTGCCTCCTTAGTTCTATTGCCAGATATTTGCTCCTACCTTCTTTCTGTACACCTTTCTCTTTCTCTGTTTACTAACTGGCCAACTACTTCTCTCCCTCTTTTTTCAAAATTCAGAACTTCATGAATTTGCATTCAGTTTATCCTCATTGTCATTTTGGGCAAAACTCTTGGGCCTGCCTGCCTTGTTTCCTACTTTGCAGTCTATAGACTGGCTGTTCTCCTCTTCCCCAGTTTTATCATCTGGTCAGGAAACCAGAATCAAAGCAAGTATAACATGGCCACTAATGTGTTCCATTATTCCCTGCAACAAAGAGTTACGAGCAGGGTTCAAAGGGCCTTCAGACATGGGAGGCAGTTGGCAACTATGTCTACCCAAACAAAGATGAATGTCAATATTTATCATGATTTATACTTATAACAACATTCAAACTACCAATCACAAAATTTTGTTGGCAATATAGCACCTATGTGTACAAAGGTTGTCAAGATAAGTTATAATGTGATGCCCAGACACTTTTAGGCTTCTATCTTGTAGACTACAAACCCTTAACTTTCTGAAGAACAGGTGAGTGGTTTCATGTGAGTCCTAGTGTTACAATTTTTGGTTATTCAGGTATTTTCTTCTAGGGTCTGATTTTATGTGTACACAACACATTAAAAATATGTAGATAATTGTTTTGGGAGCCTATAAAATATTTTAGCATAACTATTACAATAGACTAAATCGATAGTAATAATTTTAGTGCTAAAATTACAAGAAGCATTTTATAATTATCTTATTTAGTAAAGCAAAACAACAATAATTGAGAATTCTCTAAGTCAATTTTTTATTCTGCATTTTTATTTTCACAAACATTTTACAAAATTAATACGAGCCTATGTTAAATCATCTGGTTCATTTGAAGTACCTGATAACTGAGTATTATCTTGCAGTTTATATTTTCTGTCTCTTTTGCATGGAGTAAAGGTCAGGTAACAATCAAACTGAATGTGTGAAAGTAGTTCCTTGGTTGGAACAAAAAAATGTCATGGTGGAATTGATGGATCCTGTGACATATGATAATACAGGCTTACTAACCTCACAAGAATGTCTTTAGATTAGTCAATGTTATACAGTATTCACATTGTGAACAAATAGTTTTAAGAATACTATCATGTACATCCCATTTTGTAATTAATATTTCATTAGCAGAAAATATGCAATGACAAATAGTTCTATTTCCAGTTCCAGCAGTAATTAGATTACATGCCCATTTAATACATATTTCAATAGTGCCAGTACTCTTTTTATCTCCAAGTAAAAACAAAAATTTATACAATTATCAAGTGACTCCACTATAAAACTGGCACTCCAGGATTGCTCACTGGCAGAGATTTAGTTACGCATAAGGCCTGATTATACTTAATTTGCAAACAAAGACTTGAAGTTATTAATACCATTTTGTACTACATACTTATGGGAACAGACCTTTTCTACATTTGCATTATTGAAATCAAAATCCCAAAACAGATTAATTATAAAACCAGACATGAGTCTGCATCTTTCTACTATTAAACTCAGGACTGGATGATTTTTTTTCAGTCAAACGCCACTATGCATCACATTAAAATAATGTTATTAACATGATTTTATCTTCTTTTTAAGTATCACTTGAATTTTTATTTGTTGTAAAGTTGTATAAGGCCTATAAAATCAAGGCATTCATCCATTGTTTTACATTTTACTTATTTAAACAGCATCATGAAAATAATTTAAGTTGTCGTTAGATTGTCCCAAAATGTTTTCCCATTTTAAAATGATTAATTTATGTATTGCTCAAGTTTGAGAAACAATGGTTAATTGTGGAAGAGACGGTGGATTTTATTCATGTTTAATTCCAAAACACAGAGCTACTTCTCAAAAATAAGGCAGTTAAAAGAGGAAAAGAAGATGCAGAAACTTAGCGAGATATCTGTGAATGAGAGAGGTGTACATAAAAATGCAACAGAAAGACGGAAGCAGTGATGGGGGCACTGTTAAGCAGGAGATGGTGCTTAGTGTGAAAAGCTAGCCTGTCTGTCTGTCAGGAAAGTTTTCTGGGAAGTAACCAGAGAGACGGCAGTGAGGATTTTTTTTCGCACCTGCAAGGCAGATCCAGGAGACAAACTTTTAGCTTTGTAGGAGCTCCTCCTCAAGAAAAAGAATAGAAAATTATGAATACAAAGGTAGACTCAAAAGTAAATGTTAATTTAGAATGAGAGAAACAGATTAGAAAATGTTAACAGATGCCAAATACCACAGACATCACAAAACCTAGAAAATAGCCTTCATTTTGACTCCACAGTTTCAAAAATAGTGTCTCGTCCACTACCCACAAACTTCTTGGTTTGAGATACATTCCTGTCATAATATACAAACCTCTGGTCTTTCCTTTGTGTCATAGTGCACATCAAGTTGGAATCATGGGCAATAAGAATATTCCTGGAAGCCATTGCTATACCTGGATGCCTAGCAATAACTTAACTAAACAGGAGAGTAACTCCATGTAAATATATGCCACGCAACCTAAACTAAATGCATACCTAACCCTACTTACCCTGAGCTGGAGCCTCAGAATGCTGCAGCCACTTCAGTGATACTCATATGAGGCAAAATGTGAAAGCGAAAATGGAAAGCCTCAACAGACTGAAGTGAAAATACATTACTTACCAAAAATTTGCAAAAAAACCGTAGGTCCATGGGAGCACATTGCTAGGCCTTTTTTTCCACAGGACCATGGAAAACACCTGTGCAAGTGGATCCTTGACATTGAAGCTCCATTAACATGATGGTAAATCTGCCCCTGCAGACATGTGAGAGAATATGAGAGTGAGGTCTAAAGAAAACTTAAAAGAAGTATAATTACCCTAATTACCCTTTGGTAATTTCTCATGGGCATGAATAAAATCTCCCTTGCTTCTAATTATATTTTTATGCCCAACTGGTGTTTCTTTGAATGTGAGTCCATGAGACTGGATTACAAGTAGCTCCAGAAACATAAGTTACAAGGTAATTAGATAATGGTACACAGATGACTGATTTGGGTACTTGGTAACGGTAAAGACTGAATGGATTTCAAGAAAGTTATGAAAACTTGTATTTGCAGATCAGGAAAAAAAAATCTGGCCTGAAGAAAGATGGGTTGTAATCATCAGAAATGATAGGACAACTCCCTATCTTTCACGAAGCTCCATCTTCCCTTGAAAATTAAACTTATTCTAGTACTGGTCAGATGTTAATTGACATACTGACTTAGCAAAGAAAAAGCTGTGTGTGTGTATGTGTGTGTGTGTGTTTGCTTAAAATATATAAAAAAGAATTTTCTTGAGAGTTCTCTGTTGACAGACCAAAGTGAGTGACTGAAGCATAAGTCTCAGATCATTGATGTTTATTGAGCCAGCCTGAGGGTTCACCTGGTTAAAATGCCAAGTCACAGACGCATTCTGTGGCTGTACTTTCAAAGAGGTTATCAGGAAGTTTAGTATTACATATTTTCCTTTAAGAAAAGGGGCGGGCAGGTAGCAGTTAAACTAATGATTACATACTTGTGAGATTTTTAGTTAGTACCCAATAAATCTACATTTTATGTAAGATAAGGTGAACACGTGAAGAAAAAGGGAATAGAGGAAGCAGACATCTCAGGCAAGGGTAAAAGAACAATTGATTTCTTTCGTCTTTGTTCGGTACCTGGGAAGATAAGCTAGTGATCAACATTATCAGTGTGGAGTCTTTTGAAAGGGCTAGTTTTTGTTTAGCCCTTAGAGTAGAAAGCCTAATGGTGGTTAGCAAGGGAGGGGGTTATAATGAGTCATGTCTGTCAACATCCATCCTGTCATGACTGTTAATTCAGCTTCCAAGATTTCCCTGGAGTCCCCTTGGCCAAGAGAGACGTCCATTCAGTCAGTTGGGGGCTTAGAATTTTTTATTTTTATTTCTCACTATCAAATTTAACTACCCAATCTGCATTCCATTTCAATATGAGAAAAGGCTTCTGTGAAATGACAATCGATCTAGAAAGTATGCATGTGGACATATGTTTATGTATTGATAAAAGTAATTTTAACAGTCAAAATGTGATATCTTATTGGTGCTAGATTTTTTTTCTAAGTTCTCATTTGTAGATATAGCACTGACTTTTTATTTGGTACAATTCTTAAGCTGTCTCAGCAAAATGTTATCTATATGTGATGCTAAAAAATGAAATAGATACAGAACCAACATTACTGAAGTCATTTGGTCTTATCAATATCTGATTAAGTACATAACAGAGTAAAATAAAACAACCCAAAATTGAAATGAATAAACCTTTCATTTCAAAATTAAATGGAAATACTAAAGGCCTATAAAAATTTTAACATTGTTCCTTCTTTTTATTCAGGGCTAAACCTAGCCAGTAGTATTTTTTATAACATCCATTTATTCATATTTTTAAAATTAGAAACATCCTTTTAATAGGAAAGCTGCATTTTAATATAAAGCTGAAACATTATACACTTAGTTATTCTGCAAATAATTAGAATCTTTTTTGAACTATAGATATCACTGGCTGTCTTCATTTTGCACAATACAAAATGAACAATAGACTTTCATTAAAACAAGGATATTGGGCCTTTTCTTATTTAGAAATACCAGTTTCTCATTAACTACTCAAAAATTGAAATAGCATTGTTTTTCCACTATTGCTAGAACATAAAGCATCTATGAAAAATGCCCTCTTTGTCTTCACCAGGAGTCCTGTTTTCCTTGGTGTTATTCTATTTAAACAAGTCTTTCCCCTTCTGCTGAGTGTCTTCCATTTGTTCCTCCAGGTACACGTTCTACCCTTCTCCACCTTGCTCTGTGCCCCAGGAGGCTGATCATTATGTTTGCCATAAATAGGCTCCCTTGCCTTTTGGTTTCCTGTTAAATACTTTCAAAAAGAGTAACAGAGTATGTATCCCCTGGCTCCCTTCTTGGGGGACTGTAGGTTGACAACGACTACTAGAAAGCTCTTTCCTAAGTGTGTAGGTCTTTTCAGATTCTAGTAACTTCTCCTTCTGAGACAGGGAATGTCCTTTCAGCGGTGGTAATGGTTTCCTGTTTTGATACAGGCAGTTTCACCCTGTAGAAACTAAAGAGAACATCATAATATATTTCCCTGAGTTGTTTCTTAGAAGCTGGTACCCCCACCAAATGGATCCACTGGCATGTAGACCTCAGATAAGAGGTCAATGAGGACTGAACTCTTGCTGAAACTAACTCTAGGGTTAGTTTCCCTTTTTCCTGCTCACATCTTTGCAAATAGTCCAATCATTGAACTCTTCTTCCGAATCACCCTTTTAGATGTACTACCCTCTGTTTCTTGCCAGACTCCTGACTGATTGCCTCCTCCTTTTTTTCTGACTACCTCATTTCTTCGGAGTTCAAGTTGTTAAAAAAAATGATCTGACAATCAAACTTAAATTCATGTGTTAAGTGAGACAAAGCAAGAACCTTTCTTAGGGGGCTGCTGCCTGCTCCCCTTGCCAAGCATGGAAATAAAGAAAAATATTGAGTTCCTTTAAGGGAACTTTCAGACACCTGGTTAGCCCTGAGAAGTAAATGAGCAACTTGATAAGCAAGAAGGCAAGAGTAGCTTAAAACTATAGCCAAGGGAATTAGAGTTTTGAGATGTTTGGTTTCCTTGTAACCACTCAGTTGGTTCACCTTGCTCATTGCTTAGACAGAGCCAATTTATCAAGAGAGGGCAACTGCAATGGAGTAAGTCACACAGAGCCAGCTGTGCAGGAGACTGATGTTTCATTGTTACTCAAATCAAGTCTCCTTTGAGGATCAGAGTTTTTAAAGATAATTTGGCGGGTAGGGGCTTGGGAAGTGGGGAGTGCTAATTGGTCAGGTTGGAGATGGGATCATAGGGGGTTGACTTTTTCTTGCTGTTTTCTGTTCATCTGGGTGGGATGGTAGAACTGGTTGGGCCAGATTACTGGTCTGGGTGGTGTCTGCTGATCCACCCGGTGCAGATTCTGCAAAATATCTCAAGCACTGATCTTAGGTTTCACAATAGTGATGTTATCCCCAGCAATTTGGGGAGGAGCCAGAGGCTGCATGCCCCTAAACTGTAATTTCTAATCTTGTAGCTAATTTGTTAGTCCTGCGAAGGCAGACTGGTCCCCAGGCAAGAAGGGGGTCTTTTCAGGAAAGGTCTATTCTCAATTTTGTTTCAGAATCAAGCCATGAACTGAATTCCTTCTCAAAATTAGTTTGGCTTATCCCTAGGAATGAACAAGGACAGCTTAAAGATTAGGAGCCAGATGGAATCAGTTAGGTGTGATTTCTGTCACTGTCATAATTTCCTCAGTTATAATTTTGCAAAGGCAGTTTCACCCTGTAGAAACTAAAGAGAACATCATAATATATTTCCCTGAGTTGTTTCTTAGAAGCTGGTACCCCCACCAAATGGATCCACTGGCATGTAGACCTCAGATAAGAGGTCAATGAGGACTGAACTCTTGCTTTAAATTTCTTCCTGAGGGGCCTGGAGTCGGGCCCACAGGCCAGACTTAATATTTCTTTCTTCTGATCCACAATTTTTAAACAAAGTTTCTCTTCTTTAACCAATTGCAAGTCAGAAAATCTTTGAAATCCAGTTATGACCTGGAAGCGCCCTGCCCCACCTGACTCTGCTTCCACCTTTGTAGGCCAAACCAATGTATCACCTCTATGTGTTGATTTATAATTTTGCCTGTGACTCCTGCTTTCCTGAAATTTACCTCTGCCTTTAAACACCCTTGCTTGCAAGCCATCTGGAAGGTTGGGTCTTACATCTCAGCTGCCCAATTCTCCTTGCTTGGTACCCTACTAGTAAAGGCCCTCCTTTCTCCTGCTGCAAAACAACCTTTGTTTGAATATTTGGCCTTACTGCACTGAGCAATGGGACCCCTGTTCGATTTAGTAACATTAGAGTGGCCCATGCCTTTTCTATGTTTCTTAGAAATGAGTTCAAATCTGAGTCACTTCTGCAGAAATCACCGTTAACCTTATCCTATTTAACTTTTTCATTTTTCCACCCTTTTTAGTCAAGCTTCCTGAAAGAATACATCTGTTGTCCTAATTCATGTCCATTCATGGCCTCTGTTGTCCTAATTCTCCTTCATTCCTCTAATCCAGTGCAATCTGTCTGCTTCCTATCCACTCCAGTGGAATTACTCTAGAAAATTCATTAATGACCCCCCACTCATGTTGCGTACTCAGTGGGCACTTGCTAGTCCTCTCACTGCATTTGGTATTGATAGCTACTCATTAGTTTCAAAAAGTATCTTCTTTCTTTGTTTCTCTGATGTATACTGATTATTAATTCTAACTACTCTTTTCCTTTTATTCTCTTCATAAAATTTGCTGGTTTTTTAGGGTTGTCTATTTACCTTACTGTTATTCTCACTTCTACCAATTTTTCCTGGAAATTTTTTGCATTTTCATTGCTTCGGCTTTCACTTGAGTACGGATGTCTCATATCTCTGTGGCAGGTCCCTTGGCTGAGTTTCCTGCCTATACATTCTATGAACTAGAGCAATCCGTGTTCCTCAGGCACCTCAAATCCAAGGCACCAAATAAAATCTACTACCTTGTTTCCTTCAATCTGAGGTGACATTGACTGTAAGATGCACCATCATTTTATAAACGATGAAGAACAAAATATACCAATTACAGGGGTAAGATCCCATCAATTTAAAGGTGCATCCTAACATCAGAGATGTTAAAATATAAAGGAGAAAAGTACATCTTAGTATCTATAAAATACAGTTTATTTCTGTCATTCCTCACCCTTAATCTTCTCTTCTTCATATGTTCCCTGTCTTCATTAGTGGCATCATCATTCTCTACATCTCTCAATTTACAATCCTGAAAGGCATCTCTAATGTTAATTCAGCTTGGCTATAATACTCAGCTATTCAAATGCTATGTGTTGCCCTGAAGGTATTCTGTACATATGATAAATATCTACAATCAGTTGACTAAGTACAGTTGACTCCTGAATAAGTTAGGGGTTAGGGATGCTGAATCCCCATGCAGTTGAAAAATCTGCCTATAACTTTTGACTCTCCAAAAACTTAACTAGTAATAACCTACTGTTTCCTGGAAGCCTTACCAATAACATAAATAGTTGATTAACACATATTTTGCATGTTGTATGTATTATATATTGCATTCTTCCAATAATAAAAACTAGAGAAAAGAAAATGTTATTAAGAAAATTATGGTTGGGCATGGTGGCTCGCACCTATAATCCCAGCACTTTGGGAGGCCGAGGTGGGCGGATAACCTGAGGTCAGGAGTTCAGGACCAGCCTGGCCAACATGGATAAACCCCACCACTATTAAAAATACAAAACTTAGTCAGGCATGGTGGCAGGTGCCTGTAATCCCAGCTACTCAGAAGGCTGAGGCAGAAGAATCACTTGAACCTGGGAAGCACAGGTTGCAGTGAGCTGAGGTCGCGCCACTGCACTCCAGCCTGGGTGAGAGAGTCTCTGTCTCAAAAAAAAAAAAAAAAAAAAAAAAAGAAAGAAAGAAAAGAAGGTCATGAGGAGGAGAAAATATATTTACTATTAATTAAATGACAATGGATTGTCATAAAGGTCGTCATCCTCATTGTCATCATGTTCAGTGTGTTGAAGAGGAGAGAAAGGAGGGGTTGGTCTTGCTGTCTCCGGGTTAGAAGAGGCAGGAGAAAATCTGCACATAAGTATACTTGCACAGTTCAAATATGTGTTGTTCAAGGGCCAACTGTAAATAAAGTTATTCTCAATGATCCCGTGGGTCAGATTCAATCAATTGAAGGGACATATGGCAGATTTCAGTTTCCCTCAGAAAGAAGAAATTTTACCAATGACTGTCAATGTCAGCTCCTGCCTGAGAGTTTCCAGTCTGCTCTTCCTGATGGCCTGCTCTATGGATTTCTAACTTGCCTAAGGAGCCCCCACAATTGCATAACCCAATTCTTCGCTCGCTCTCTCTATTGCACGCTCTCTCTCTCTCTCTCACTCTATCCTACTGGTTAATTTCTTTGATGGAACCCTAATAGTATTCTACCTCCTTCCTCTTTCTTTCATTCTCCATACCTGGACAGCATGTCTTGAAAATTAATCTTTTTGCCATCTCATAAATGTGTCTTCTTTCATATTGATAACTTTGGTTTAGCTTTCATCATCTCTTGTCTTGATTGCAGCTGAAATGTACCCTTATTTTGTTTTCCCACCTCCCATTCAGCATTTGGTTTATCTTAAAGGGACCGTTCTAAAATGCAAGTCTGATTATTTCTCTTCTCTCCTTAAAACACTTCACTGGCTCTTATTGTCTACAGGATGAAACCTAAGTTTTTTAGTGGGGCACGTACATCCCTTTATGATCTAGTCTCTAATTGGCCAATTGCTGCCACTTGAGTTACTGATCACTCAAGTAATACTTCACATGGTATTTCAGGCTCCTGTGCCTTTGCCCTTGTTTTTGCCTTAATGGGATGTTTGCTTACTCTTCTCCTAGTCTATTTGATAAACTCTTTTTCATCCTCTAAAACCTAATGAGTGAATATAGTTAACAATAATGTAGTGTATATTTTCAAAAAGCTATAAGAAAGGATTTTGAATGTTCACAACACAAAGAAATGATAAATGTTCAAAGTGATGAATATGCTAACTACCCTGATTTGATCATTACACATTGCATACATGTATCAAAATATCACTCTGTATCTCATAAATAAGTACAAGTAATACATGTCAAGTAAGAATGTTTTTAAGATGAAAAAATAAACAGAAACAAAAAACCCTACCATGAGGATACCTCCTTCTAAAAGCTTTTCTTAACTCATGAATATGTTTCATATTTAATATGGTTTGGCTGTATCCCTACCCAAATCTCAACTTGAATTGTGTCTCCCACAATTCACATGTGTTGTGGGAGGGACCCGGTGGAGGTAATTGAATTGTGGGGCCCAGTCTTTCCCATGCTATTCTTGTGATAGTGAATAAGTCTCACAAGATCTGATGGGTTTATCAGGGGTTTCTGCTTTTGCTTCTTCCTTATTCTCTCTTGCCGCCACCATGTAAGAAGTGCCTTTCACTCTCTGCCATGATTGTGAGACCTCCCCAGCCATGTGGAACTGTAAGTCAAATTAAACCTCCTTTTCTTCCCAGTCTCAAGTATGTCTTTGTCGGCAGCATGAAAATGG
Organism: Macaca mulatta; assembly: GCF_049350105.2. Taxonomy (NCBI): domain Eukaryota; kingdom Metazoa; phylum Chordata; class Mammalia; order Primates; family Cercopithecidae; genus Macaca; species Macaca mulatta. The sequence continues at coordinate 115,738,016 of NC_133409.1, forward strand.
ACTAATAGGGTAAATTGGAACCAGTACAGTTGGGCACTGCTGAAAATTTACCCAAAAATGTGGCGACTTTGGAACTGGGTAACAGAGGCTGAAACAGTTTGGAAGGCTCAGAAAAAGACAGGAAAATATGGGAAAGTTTGGAACTTCCTAGAGACTTGTTGAATGGCTTTGGCAAAAATGTTGATAGCAATATGGACAACAAAGTCCAGGCTGAGGTATTCTCAGATGGAAATGAGGAACTTGTTGAGAAATGGAGTAAAGGTGACTCTTGCTATGTTTTAGCAAAGAGACTGGTGGCATTTTGCCCCTGCCCTAGAGATCTGTGGAACTTTGAATTTAAGAGAGATGATTTAGGATATCTGGTGGAATAAATGTCTAAGCAGCAAAGCGTTCAAGAGGTGGCTTGGGTGCTTAGGACATTCAGTTTTATAAGGGAAGCAGAGCATAAAAGTTTGGAAAATTTGCAACCTGACAATACAATAGAAAAGAAAACCCCATTTTCTGAGGAAACATTTAAGCCAGTTGCAGAAATTTCCATAAATAACAAGAAGCCAAATGTTAATTCCAAAGACAATATGTAAAATGTCTCCAGGGTATGTTAGAGGTTTTCGCAGCAGCCCCTCTCATCACAGACCCAGAGGCATAGGAGGTAAAAATGGTTTCATGGGCCAGGGCCAGGGTTCATGTGCTGTGTGCACCCTAGGGACTTGGTATCCTGTGTCCCAGCTGCTCCAGCCATGACTAAAAGGGGCCAAGGTAGAGCTCCTGCAGTGGCTTCAGAGGGTGCGAGCCCCAAGCCTTGGTAACTTCCATGTGGTATTGAGTCTGCAGGTGCACAGAAGTCAAGAATTGAGGTTTGGGAACCTCCGCCTAGATTTCAGAAGATGTATGGAAATACCTGGATGTCCAGGCAAAAGTTTGCTGCAGGGCTGGGGCTCTCATGGAGAACCTCTGCTAGGGGAATGCAGGCGGGAAATGTGGGATCAGAGCCCCCACACAGAGCCCTACTGGGGCACTGCCTAGTGGAGCTGTGAGAAGGGGCCACCATCCTCCAGACCCCAGAATGGTAGATCCACCCATATCTTGCACCGTGTGCCTAGAAAAGCTGCAGACAATGCCAGCCCATGAAAGCAGCTGGGAGAAAGGTTGTACCCTGCAAAGCCACAGAGTCGGAGCTGCCCAGGACCATGGGAACCCACTTCTTGCATCAATGTGACCTGCATGTGAGACATGGAGTCAAAGGAGATTATTTTGGAGCTTTAAGATTTGACTGTCCTGCTGGATTTTGGACTTGCATGGGGCCTGTAGCCCCTTCATTTGGGCTGATTTCTCCCATCTGGAATGGCTGTATTTACCAAATGCCTGTACCTCCTTGTATCTAGGAAGTAACTAACTTGCTTTGGATTTTGTAGGCTCATAGGCAGAAGGAACTTGCCTTGCCTCAGATGAGATGTTGGACTGTGAACTTCTGAGTTAATGCTGAAATCAGTTAAGACTTTTGGGGACTGTTGGGAAGGCAAGATTGCTTTTGAAATGCGAGGACATGAGATTTGAGAGGGACCAGGGGCAGCATGATATGGTTTAGCTGTGTCCCCACTCAAATCTCAACTTAAATTGTGTCTCCCAGAATTTCCACATGTTGTGGGAGGGACCCAGTGGGAGGAAAGTGAATCATGGGGGTTGGTCCTTCCTGTGCTATTCTCGTGATAGTGAATAAGTCTCACAAGATCTGATGGGTTCAGCAGGGGTTTCTGTTTTTGCTTCTTCCTCATTCTCTCTTGCTGCCACCATGTAAGAAGTGCCTTTTGCCCTCCACCATGATTGTGAGACATCCCCAGCCATGTACAACTGTAAGTCAAATTAAACCTCCTTTTCTTCCCAGTCTCAGGTATGTCTTTATCAGCAGCATGAGGACGATTTATACAATAATTTTAATTTAGAATATTTTTAAAAACAGGATTCAGATATAACAGTTTAAATTCCCTACTTTATATTTTTATTACATTAAAAACAATGTAATAAAGATTACATGAAACAATAAGTTACAGAATATATTTGGCAGCAAATGATAATGTAAAGATAAATGATTCCAGTCTAATGTAAAGATAAATGATTCCAGTCTATCAATTGTTTAAAAATTTAAAGATCAATTTTAAATTATTTCACATAGTGCTACACAAATTGTTATCCAGAAATGACTTACTGTAGCCTCATAAATTCTAATAATACCGATTGGTTTTACAAAATGTTATGACTGTAAGTCATTAACATATGGGAATTGAATACTAAAGGTTATACCTTGAATTCAAATATAAGCTGAAAAACTCTGCCTAGAAATAAAGCAAACAGAATCATGCTATGAAAAAGAATATATGCTTGACTCAGGAGAGGGATCCTGTTGTTTGAAAAAAGAGCAACACATGCTACAAAAAAAGAGCACTTTTGTTAAAACTATTGAGTGTGCTATAGATCATTTTTAAGTGTCATAAATAAAAAGCAGTTGTTATTATAACTTCTACTCATATTGTAAACTGACTTTGACATCACCTTATGGTTGAGTAGTATATGCAAATTTATTTTTATACCTTGAAATACACACCAGGTTTAGGAATTGACACAATAAAAAATACTTAGAGGTATTCAATGTGTCTAAATTATGAATAAGTTATTTTTTTCATATGCAAAAGAAAAATCTTAAGAAAAAACATTTCTTATTAGTGTACATGGAAATGTTTGTTTTATTAGAAGAAAAGTGTATAAACAGTAGTCATTGAGAGCTTATAATTATAGAAATATGGAAATGTAAATTTTACAATTCACATTGTGATACTGTGTGCAATCTAATTTTAGGATAGCAAATCAGAAAGTTGTTCACAAATAAAAAACACCCAGATATTAACATTTCAGTGGCATTCTTCTCCCTGGCATTTTTTTTTTCTATTCAATGAAATAGATGAACGAGGTTTTTTTTTTTTTTTTTTTTTTTTTTCTTTTTTTTTTTTGAGAACGAGTCTCACTCTGTTGTCCAGGCTGGAGTGCAGTGACGTGATCTTAGGTCACCGGGTCACTACAACCTCTGTCTCCCGAGTTCAAGTGATTCTCGTGCCTCAGTCTCCCGAGTAGCTGGGACTACAGGCATGAGTCACCACACCCAACTAATTTTTGTATTTTTAGTAGAGACAAGGTTTTACAATGTTGGCTAGGCTGGTCTCAAACTCCTGACCTCAGGTGATCCACCTGCCTTGGCCTCCCAAAGTGCTGGGATTACAGGCATGAGCCAGAAGTAGATTTTTAAATATACTTTATATGTTGGGCCTCAAAAAAGCCATTTTGATTTTGAATAACAAAATGTAGACCATAAATATTTACTTTTTCAGAGATTGGCACTTGTGTAAAACTTTTGGCATCCTACAGGATTATATCTAAATGAGCAAATGTTCTGGCAGAACCAAATGGGTCTCTCAACCATATGTTCCTGTGACCTTATAAACACAAAAAGCCTTATCACAAAAGAAGAAATGTCTTAGGGTTGTGATGGCTTATTTAGTTAGATGACACGGAAGGATTAGGAGGGAAAAGGAGATCATTTAGTGTTGGGAAGAAAAGGCAGGTGTGCTGAAACATCCTCAGCACCACATTAATGTTCACCTTGGATCATTGCTAAATCTTCTTGACAGAAGATCAAGTATAGGCACTACACAGAACACAGTAGAACACTACATTCTAAATCAGCACATTATGGATCATGACAGACATGCACAAAGTCACTAGGATATGAGGCCAGTAATGTTTGACTGTAGCCCGACTGAAGGAATTAAAATCGCTAAGGAAGGAATTTGTCAATCAGGAGGATTATTGGTTAGCAATGGAAGCACAGAAAAAATGACAGTTGGAAAGAGAAATTTTAAGGTTTTCCAAGAGTTTTATTTGGACTTGGATAGTTCAATGTTTTCAGGAAACAAATTTTTAAAATTTGGTATATAATCATGAACTGTGTTTTAAAAACATCAATATGTTAACATTCAGTTGTACAACACACATAGTTAATTTGGATGCGTAGCTAAACTGTGGTCTAAATATATTAAATAATTTCAGATTACAAACTATATCCCTAGTTTAGTCCCCATTATGCAGTTAGCTTGACTCCACTTTCAGGAGCTAAGTTGTGAAGTCATTTCTACAGGGTTGTTTTAGACTGCAGACCCTGAAGTAGGCTTGAGTCACCCACCCTTCTATTCTACAGTTCAAGCCCTAGTTAAGTCTCTATGTACTACTTCTTGGTTTTGGGGTTTTGATCAGAAAACAGTCCCCTGATTCTTTTTATCTCTTTTGTGTCTTATTAAAATAAATTTTTCTTCCAGGCTGTTCTTATTTCCTGTTAATACTTCCAGTATTCTTTTTGTTCTTTCTACGAATTCCTACATAAGATTATTTTTATAAATTTTGTCTCCCAGTTTATGCCACTTGATCATAATCCTATCTTTGTTTTTTTGATTTTTTTTTTTTTTTTTTTTTTGAGACAGAGTCTCGCTCTGCCACCCAGGCTGGAGTGCAGTGGCCCGATCTTGGCTCGCTGCAACCTCCACCTCCCAGGTTCATACCATTCTCCCGCCTCAGCCTCCCCAATAGCTGAGACTATAGGCACCCGCCACCACACCCAGCTAATTTTTTCTATTTTTAGTAGAGACAGGGTTTCACCATGTTAGCCAGGATGGTCTTGACCTCCTGACCTCGTGATCCACCCGCCTCAGCCTCCCAAAGTGCTGGGATTACAAGCATGAGCCACCGTGCCCGGCCCTAGCTTTGTTTTTCTAAAAGCACCTCATAAAGGGAATGAGACACTGCTGTTATACCTCCTGGCCCTCAAACCCACCCCCAATCCCCCAGTTCCAGGAGGGGACTCATTGAATGCCATGGAGGGTACAGATCAGGGGAGGAATTGTCCTTACTTCATGAATACTTTTCTTAATAGTTTTGACATCTATGTTCATGGTAGTCTTATTTTTTTTTGGTTTTACCTTTGCCTGGTTTTGGCTTGAAAATGACCTTTCTGTAGGCCATCATTGCCTGGTTTGGTTCCCCCCTTGGGGCTGCTCCCCAACTTTCTGCTGTCCACGTGTGCCTCCCCCAGCAAAGGATGTTCCATCTCTCCACAGCTCTCCACAGGAATAAGCACATGAATAGGGTGATTCTCAGGGGCAATCCATCAAAGCATTTGGTGAGTTCAATGGGCGTGTGTGTGTGTGTGTGTGTGTGTGTGTGTGTGTGTGGTGAGAATATGGGGAGGAGCTAGTCCATACCCTTTCTGCACCAAGATACTGGGAATTTCTGTGTACTAGCCACCTGTAGCAGTTACAAGAGGCAGGGCGTCTCCCAAAATTCAGGTCATGCCCTCCCTTCAAATTCTGTGTCTTCCCTCAACTGGCTCTAGGGGAGAGGAACCATTCAAAAGCTGAGGGATGGAGAAATGAGGGCAAAAATAGTTGCTCCTTCATAAACTTTTCTTTCCTTCAAAGGCCACTAGCTCTCTTAATATAAGTCAAGGGAGTCTAGCTTTTGATAGAAGTTTTTCCGGAATGTTCTATGGCAGGTGCACCTGTCAACTTAACTTGAGCATACTCTGAGAAAGACCCTATGGTCTAAGAAGAATGTATGTTCAGAGTTACAAGCTCAGGAGTCTAGAAGTGGCCAACCCAGGGATTCATTCCTTATCTATGAGGAATATCTGAACTCCCGGCCCATTTTGTGAACACAGGCCATACAGGCCCTTTGTTTTGGGTTAAATGAAGGTTGCCAGGTGGTTGTTAGGGGGAGAGTGCTTAGTGAAAATGCTGTATAAACTGAACGCTTTTTACAAATGGTAGCGTTTCTCCTATATGTTCTCCCTATATGTAAGTTCCTCAATAACCCCTATGTCTTGTTCGCTGGCTCTGGGTCTCTTCTCAGGCCTCTTGAACATAGTGCCATTCCTACTGAAGTCAATAGGGGTCTGGCATGACAGATATCTTCTCTTAATAAATCTCTTGGGGTTGACTAGCTTTTTATGATGTTTCTTTGAACTTATAATGGAACAGAGTTCACAGAAATCCTAGTACCTGTCCATGAGTTGTTGGGTGAGGGGTTAAGTAAGTTGCATTCTACAGTAACTACAGGCGAACAGGAAATAGCTATTAGTTTTCTACATTCTCACTGAACACATCACAATGTGCATACAAAAAGCCCCAAAAGCTCTTAAAGGGAAGTATTTTAGGGTAGGAAGGATTGTGTAAATTTATAAGAACGACTTTTGTTTCTAAATTATTCAAATTGAAATATTTATAAATGAGCATGTATTTCCTTTGTAATTGTAAACAGCAAATAAAAATATTATGTTTAAAAAACTCTGGTTTGATTCACAGGCTTCTTAGATTTAAAAACATCATTCCAGAGAATGTACTCAGTCCTTGCTGGTCTGATTTACGTGTTAAATGACTAGACTTAAGAATAAAGAGAAGGTTGAAATGCATGCTTCTACCGACCCAAAATGACTTTTTCTTCTCACCCTACCCATCTTGCTGATTCAAATTACTGTTCCTCTGTAGCTTGTCACTCTTGTCAGCAACACAGAAATATGAGGCTTTTCTGACCTGAAAGTCAAGCAACTGCACAATACAACTTTGGGAGTCAGAGGCAGCAAAAGGGTTCAGCCAGTTTATTAAATGGACTTAATTCAATGGAGGACACATCAGATGTTAAAAATATTTAGTCTAGACTCAGTAAAAGCTCCAATTTCACATATAGTTTAAAGCAGTGGGGAATATTTTTATCATAATAATTTATTTGACCCAATATATCCCAAATATTATCATTTTAATATGTAATCAATATATAATTATTAATGAAGTATAATTTTTGGTACTAAATCTTGGCAACTCTGTCTAATATTTTAAGTTTTCAGCAGATGTCAGTTCCGAGCAGCCTATTCCATGTGCTCAGCAGCCCCATGTGGCCAGTGGCTGCCACACCGAAGTGCAGCACTGAGGGCTCTGACTCTCTTGATCTAAGGAAGCTGAAGGGCCTGAAACACTCTTCAGCTTCCTTAGCTGTTCCCTTATGTGAGAGAACAGCCTCTGCCTCCCAACATCTCTCCTTAGGCCCAAGGGTGAGAGACTTTGCCCCTAGAAAGCAGGGGCTGCAAGAAGAAAGTGTCCACAGGTACCACTGCTGCCCCACCTGATGTCCATCTTCCTTCCAGAGATCAGACAGTAAACAAAGGATGATAAGACCCCCCAAAAAGGAAACTCAATGTCTTCAGATCTGTCTACATCCTTGATCTCCAAAGTGTAGATATGGAGGAAATAGATTAAAGGCGAACTTCTTATTTTGCTATTTGCTATTCGGCCTTGGCCCTAATGGTCAGGCCATGGCTGTTTCCTTCTGTGGCGTGGGGGACTGTGCAATTTAAGCACCAATCACATGTACACATCTACATGCATTTCGGTATAACTCACCACCATCTAACAAGAGATCCAACTTTAAATAAGGGGAAAATGAAATCTGTACCTATAGGGTGCTTTCTGTTTGCAGGTAACTAGTAATCAACCTGTCATTGAATCCTGGCATCCCATTCGCACTGGGTACATGTACTAGTTAGCTCTTGCATAACAAACCATGCAAGACTTACTAGCTCATGATGGAGTTGCTCAGCTATTTGGGCAGGGCTCAACTGGGCCATTCTTTTGGGCTCAGGTGGGCTCCTTCGGGCATATGTGATCAGCTGCTGGTTGACTAGGTGGCTCTGCTTCTGAGTGTGAGTTGGCTGTCAACTGGAGCAGTTTGGCTCTCCTCCCCATGGTATCTCATTCTCCAGCAGGCTAACATGGGCTTGAGGTCATGGAGATGGCAGGGTTCTCCAGAAATGGGACATTTCAGGAAATTTTGACTTTCCTCAAAATCCTTAGGGGAGTCTTTTTCTTCTCAGCTCTAGAACCCTCTCCCTGGGTCCTGACTCTGGGCTCCCTTTCTCACCTTCAGTTGGGCAGGAGACCTGGATCCCCGTCCTCAGAGAAAACGGAGGCCCTAGGGCTTCCACAAAGGAGGGTCAGATTTTTACCTTTACTTGTCTTCATTCTAACTATGAATTATCCCTTCTATGCATAATTAAAAAGGGATTCAATAATTTATTCTATAGCTCTTAGACCCCTCAGCCAAATAAAATTTCTACAAATGTATTAGCAAGAGGAGAAGAATCATAAACAGATTTGTTTAATGAGAGCTGTTGCTGATCTGTGTAATTCCATCCTTAACTCCAAAGAGTGGTGTATTTGTGGGTGAGGTGGAGGGGTGGGTGGGTTGGAGTGGGGTGTTACCTTCTAACCCCTAGCCTAGTAAGGGAGGTCTCAAGGGAGCTACTTGGAGAATTTGAAATATGGCCCCTGAAATTGAGGACACAGAGGGCTAGTGTCTGACCCAGTAGAGACAACTACAGTGGACTGTAGAGTCAGGGGCTGACTTTCTTGGGTATAATCCAAAAGGGCTGATTCCTTTGATTGTAGAACTAGGAGAATGGAGCTACCTTGGGATTGGCCTGTGCTCCCAAAGTTGTTGGTGCAAGGTATGTATCATCATTCCTACAGAGGGGATTTAGACTATTTGGGGAAAGGGAAAGAATTGGCTTGGGGTTGTCTTAGGCCTCTCCTCCAACTTAAGTGAGCTTCTAGAAGAAGATTACAAGACATCAGCAGGAAAAGGCGTAATTAAGTGTACCTCAGTATGCTCTGGGGCTTGTGGAGGAGATATAAGTGACTGCCTGTCAGTGGCTCAAGTCCCTGCAAGTTTGTGTCTTTTCACAGTCAGCCTTTTGTTGATGCTATTTCAATCATAAAAGCCATGAGCTGTATGAAGGTCTGAAGGAGGTAATTTTCCTTAGTGGTATCCATTCATTTGGTAGTCAGAACCAAGGACACAAAGCTCTAGCCACTCCACAAGTCAGTCAATATTGCAAACCATAAATAGTAGTATACTTAACCAACATATAAATATTATAGGCTGAACATTCTAAAAGAAAGTAACATTTAACATCAAGAGAAAGGTTAGGAAAACGGGGTTAACCAATCCAAAGAGAGTAACATGGACAAGGAGAGTATCCTGGGCTGATCAGGATGCATGTCAACATTCTGCAAGGAAGAGTCTTTGATTTGAGAAGAGCCTTTGGTGGCAGATGCTGGATGCTGATCATGAGCAACAGTATGACAGTGTCTGTTAAGATGGTTATCTCGAGCTGATGAAGTTCTACTCTTTTTATAGCCTCAGAGTCCTCTGGTGATGACTGATGGTAAAGAGTGTGCCTGGTTATGTGCTTATCTGGTTGGGTGCAGTCTCTATTGATTAGGTGAACATCTGGTCCCTTCTGGCATGATTCCTTTTGAAATGTAAATGGAGTCTTTTTAAAGAAGTAGTTACTTATGTCAAGGATGCTCTCTACAACCTGGAATAGAGATATCAACCTGGAAGTGATACCCTTCCTCACTTTAAGGAAGCTATGACAGAGGTCTCCAGGGATATGAATTATTAAGGAAGAAAGTGAAATTCAAACATTTCCAGGACTAGAGGACTTAAAGCCAGCTTATGATGGTACCAGTTCAAGTTAAGACTATTCTCCCCTGATCTCTTCTTCCCTTCTTATTCTGTCCGGGCAGGAAGGACTATCCTACTTTTTTCCTACAGCAGGCTTCCAGCTGGAAGTAGATTCTAGGTAGAGGATAACTCATCACCACATAATACATTGGAAAAAGATGATGGTATTTTTTCTCACAAGAGTTGTTTTTTGACTACATCACAGTGGTGAAACATGCACTCACACCCCTGTGGACTCAGGTAAGCCATCCCAGGAGTTTCCTCCTTCTTCATTGTGGGCCTATGGCAGTGTGTTTTGTTTGCTGATGCATATACCTTTATGTACAAAGCTATCATGGAAATTCACAGGCACGCATACATCTGAATAGAAAGGATAAAACATCAAGTGATAAGTTCATGTCCAGCCAACCAGTTATTCCGGCTTGACACCAGTGCCAGTAAATTAAAGTCATTTGGACAGCTAGTCAACTTTTATTCAGAGTCACCCATTCTTGCAATCACACACATTTCACCTTGTACACGAGGGCCAAACTTCCTTTTAGTGAAGAAGTATAAACCTCTAAAATTGACTTGGATCTCCAGGTGCACCTAGTCCATTCTTTGTGGAGTTCCCTTGCTGTTCCAGTCTATCAGCTTAGGCTGAGTCAAATATCCCAATAAGGTTACCCTGCTATGAGCCAACACCCTGCTCTGCAGCCCTCCCACATCTCAGCGGGCGCGGAAGCCAGCGCGGGCAGCGTGGTGACGTCACTGCGTCCGGACGCGCCCCGCCCCTGAGCAGTCCTTGCTGCCCCGCCTCCACCCTGCTCGCCGCCAGGGGACGCTAGTGGGTCGAGTCTCCTTGGCAACCACTTGCTCCTCCTCCTCCGCCCTTTTAACCTTTAGGGTGCGCGGGTGCAGTGTACCTCGCGCTCTCTCCCCTTTCCCCCTCCCCTTTCCCCACCCCTGGCGCTCTGGTAGGTCTGGACCGGAAGCGAAGATGGCGACTCCTGGCGCGGCCTCGGCGGAGCTGGTGATCGGCTGGTGTATATTCGGCCTCTTACTACTGGTAGGGGAGGCGCTTGGAGTTTTCCCGATGTTTGGACTGGCGGAGGAAGGGAGGGGTCGGCCCTGCAGTTGGCCTTTCCGGACCCCGGAGACCCTCTTCGCCCCGCCCCTCTTTTAGCCTGGACTATGGAGGGCTTTTCGGTGTTGGGGGCTTGGGCGGGCGGCGGGGGCAGAGGGGTGCCGATTTTCGGTCGCTTTTGCTTTCATTTCACTGATGACGTCTAGGGTTGCAGGGTCCTTTTTGGAAGCTCTTGCCGTCATCCCTGATTTGGGCAATGGGGCCGGTGGGGTTTGGGGGCGGAGGAGACTCTCGGGGTTGAGAAGCATGTAGTGGCCTTTCGTCCTCTGTAAAACAGTGGCACACAGTGTGGGTCGGCAGCGCTGGATCTTTGCAAGTTAAGTAGGCGCTGGCGTTGTTTACTTGTCGCCTTCTCTGTATGTTTTTTCCCCCATGTTCCCTACCCTTGGGGCTAGTGAGTCTCCAACCTCTGTACCCATTGTGTGATTCTGCCTTGATGACGTGAGTTGCTAGTTCTGACTTCCAGGTGTCACATTCTCTTCAAATCTTTTTTTGATTGGTGTAGATACCTGTGGAGGGCGTAGCTGTAGCCCTCTTTATTACCAGTATCGGAGTATATACTACTACCTGTCTGCCCTCAGGTGCTTTCTTTTCCAGTGATCTTATTTCTGCGTATTCAGTGAGCAAAATGTAGATTGAAATGGCTTAAAGTGGCCTGGCTATTACTTCCCTATTCATATTAAAACACTTTTTTTATTTTATTTGAGAGATCAATTTATTTCCTTTCATAACCTCTCTACCTTCTCAAATCTTCTCTTCTCATACTCCGAGCCTGTAGTTACTTTCTGTTCCCATTTATTTTGACCTTTTTGCATTGCAAAACAAAAAAAACCCCTCCAGTTCTGGAAATCAGGCTTGTTTAGTTTTACTTTAATTGTCAGATCCAGTCAGTGTCTGGTACCTATGTAGTATGTTCTAGTAAATTTTTGCAGTAGAGACTAAAAAAAAAAAAAAAAAAAAAAAAGAGAAAGAAAAAAGAATGGTGTGAAAATTTAAGAAAAGGATCCTCTTGTTACTGTCATCAGATAAAAATACTGCCTTTACCCTGGAATATGTTAGTCCTCTCTTGGAGGAAATGAAACCCTAAAGGTTGACTGTGGTCTCTGCAGCCACCCAGTCCTGTATTCTGAGAGCCCCCTTGGCTTTTCCAGTCCATCAGATTTAGTTTGTTTAGAAGAAAATAAATAAACATGTAATGTATGAAAGTTAAGTGAGACTATCTTGGCAGTTATAAATTAATAAACATTTACGGTACGGAAGTGGTGTGAATTTTAAGAGGATGTTAACGAAACAAGATATGGCTTTAAAGAGGGCCTGAAGATAGGTGGGAAAACTGAAATTCTTGAAACATGTATTTTATGGACCGAACGCCAAAGTATGACTAAATAAAGTAGGACTTAAGAGAATAGACAACAATATTGGAAGAAAATGAGAATTGTGGTAGAGTTTGAATAGATGAAGAAGGGAAGCCATTTAAGTTGGCAATATTACAGCAAGGACAAATAAAATCAGAAGGGAATTAGGAGTTTGACACTTGAATGTTGGCGTGGATAAGAGCATTAGGAAGAAGGACTCTTGTTTACATTTCTGCAAATCTCTTTAAATCCTGGTTTATTAGAAGAAAGGCTGGTTTCTTATGTTGGCTTCTACATTCAGTTTTTTGGGTATGTTATTTTGGTCGAAATGTATGAAGAAAATACAGCTGCAATGATAGGTAGTCAGAAACAGGAGCATTTTTCAGATAATTGTGGATGTTTTTTGATCCTACACCAAAGCCCAACAAGTGGAAGATTCTTAAAGGTCAGTTGCAAGGTGGAATCTGAAACCCTATCAATGAGCTTTTCATTCATTGTTACATTAAAATCCATTAGCCCATCTTGCACTTTGAAAGGATCTTTTACCCATCATGGTTTTGTACTATGATGCTATGGCCACTTAGAAAATATTGGTTTACTGAGTTATGCACATCTTTTAAATATGGATACATTTCATTACACAATATCAAAATATCACATTTCATTAAATTGCAACTGATCTTGTCAGAAATGTCTCTGAAAATTCTAAGTATTGAAGAGTTGTCAAGCTTATAGTTGTGGATGTAAGTCTTTCAAACTCCAGTTTTCATTTGAAAGTTTGACTCTTATCATTAATCAAATACTGTCAGTTTTTCTTTAAGAGATAGGTTCCCTTTGTTCATTTGACAAAATCTGCCAAAAAGCGAAGTCTGAATAACCATAGTTTGACGATTGTTCTTTCAAGTAAAAATGGTGTTCCTTGAAGAGTGGTTGTTTTAGCTTTTAACTCTAAACTTTTCTTGGAGATGGCCTACATCTTGGTATGCAACAGAAGGACTTTATGTATGCATGCTTCATATTTTACCCCACAAAGTATTAAAAAGAGTCAAGGGTTGAATTTCAATAAAATGAATTTATACTGCTTTGGGAAACACCGTCTTAATTTAAATTGTCCCTTTTTGAGCTTGTGGTGAAGAATACAATGATTACTGGTGCAGTTTGGTGCCACTGTCTTGAGTCACGCTAATGTACCAGTAGTTTTACCCACTGTGGCTATGAACCATGAGTGCAAATGCCAGCACAGTGAAAAAGGCAAATAGCATCTTAGTATTTATTATGAGAATAGTTTTCAACTTCTGAACCTCCAGAAAGGATTCTGGGGACTACCAGGGCCTAGGGATTTCACACTTGGAGAACTTCTGCCAGTCATCTACTAAAGATTCAGGACATGGGCCAGGTGTGGTGGCTCACACCCGTAATCCCAGCACTTTGGGAGGCTGAGGCAGGTGGATCATTTGAGCTCAGGAGTTCGAGACCAGCTTGGGCAACATGGCAAAACCCCATCCCTACTAAAAATACAAAAAATTAGCCGGGCCAGGTGGCAAATGCCTGAGGTTCCATCTACTTGGAAGGCTGAGGTGGGAGGATTGCTTGAGCCCAGGAGGTGGTTCTCGCAGGCAGTTGCAGCAAGCTCTGATAGTGCCTGAGCAACAGAGGGAATCCCTGTCTCAAAAAAAAAAAAAAAAAAAAAAAAAATCAGGACATGAATGTTGTCTGCTTTTGTCATCTTGGGCAAAAAGAATGGACTTCAGCTTCTTCCCACATAAAGAATTGTTAGATTTGGTCCCTCATGCATGTAATCTAACTATGTCTGTCTTTTCTATATCAAATCTAAACTGTTCTGTCTAGCTCCAATGTCCTCTGTAATTTGGCTCACACCACCTTTAAATTGTATTTGTCATTACAGTAGGAGACTCTCCGTTTTTGTAAAGCAAATTTATTCTTGTTCCTTAAAGTGTGGGCATCATCTGGGAACTTGTTAGAAACACCAACTATGTGACCCCAGTCCTACTGAATCAGAATCTGCAGTTTAATAAGATCCCAGACGGTATATCATGTATTCTCATTAGTTTAATAAAGATTCATCTCTTCTCATTCCTTCTTCTGCCCCAGTGGTTCGCAACCTTGACCTTTCATCAGAACCACCTGGGGAGTTTTAAAAATCTCTGTTCAGACCAGTTTATTTTGAATCTTTTGGGAGAAGCTGGGGGGACTTGTATAATTGTTAACAGAATTATATATTTATTTCTTTTATCAAATGCTCTAATAACTACTATTTGTTAAGTAGTTACTATGGCCAGCCACTATGGTAAACCCTTTATATCTCATTTAATCTTTAAAGCTTGTTATGAAAGAACTATTCCTATTGATGAGGATACTTGGTTTTATTTTATATTGTAGTAATAATTGATAACATGAACAAAAAGCTCTTTAAGGTTATCAGTTTTAAAACCATTATAAAGGGATTCTGAGACCAAAAAATTTGGGAATCTCTGGCTTAACTCTTCTGCCTGGTTGCCCTTTCGCAGCTTGTCTGCCTGATATTGGCAAAATTCTTTGTAGTAATACCTACAAAATTCAGGTTTTCTTTCATTCTTGAAATCCAATAAAAAACATTTATTGGAACATTTTGTGTCAAATACTGCTAAGGATAGAAAGATGAGGCTCAGCTTTTAAAGACTTCAAAATAAATTTGGGGAATGTTAAAAATATTTGTGAATTCCTTTAAAAACAAGCTCATTCAAATCTTAATATAAAGGGACATTTTATGAAAAATAAATTTCCCAAAATCAAGAATTTGAGCCTAGATCCTTTTTGTTTGTTTGTTCCAAAGTCTTAACTCCCTTCTCAATTTTTTCTTGCTGTTCTGTCACCAGCTGAAAGACCAGCAGTATGAGGGAATGACATGCAGCAACTTGGATGGGTTTTAAATGCTCTGTGCCAAATGACACAAGCCAGACTGAAAAGACAACATAGTATGTGAAGGCATTATGATATTCTAGAAAGGGACAGAAAACAGATAGTGGTTGTCAGGGTGATACCGGTGGGCTGAGGGAGATCCCCAAACACTGGTGGGATCTCAACCCCAGCTGGTTTTCAGGTGCTTGACACTGTCATGAGAACACATTAAAGGGCAAGTCAGAAAATAGTGCAAGTATGGAGATTTATTAAAGGGAAAGTACACACTCTTGTGGGCATTCTTAAGAGAGAGACGCTCAATGAGGTTTGGAGTTTCTACATTTATGGGTTTCTTTATCCAAGGGATATATTCATGAAAATTCCTGGAAAAAGGTAGAGACTTTTTGAAATTATGGTGCCACCCATTTTTGCATCAAATATGAGTGGTCTCAGAACTGCCATGGTGCTGGTAGGTGTGTGATTGAGCATGTTAATGAGCATATAATGAGGTCCTAGGTGGAACCTAGGTCAAATCCATTGCCATGTTGGGTCCAGTGGGTCTTAACCAGCTTGGTCCACACCCTGGTTTTTCAGGGTCTTATTAGCCCTTAGCCCCTAGTCATGAAAACTGCTCTGTGGAATTTTTTAGGAGTTCCTACAAAGGGTCAAAGGAATTTTCTGAGATGATGGAATTGTTCTTGTATCTTGCTTGTGGTAGAAGAATTTGGAAGCTGCAAAACCAGTTTGGTGGTTTTATTAGTTTCATTTAGGCCCTGGAACTGCAGGATGCTCAGAAAGAAAGTAACCAATGAATCTGTTGAAAAAGTGAAAAGAAAAAAACAAGGCTTTTAAAACTACCAGAGCTCTTATTTAGAACAATGGTTCTCAAGTTTGGCTCAGATTGAAATCCTCAGGCATTTAAAGTACTGATGCTTGGAGGAGGCTTATGCTCCATTGATAGAATTGATTGGGGAATGTAGGGAAGGTATAAGGGTACTTAAAAGTTACCCAGGTGATTCTGACTCACAGTCAAGGCTGAAATAACATAGTCTCTGTCTGCAATTCCCTGTAATTGAGTAGAGTAGAAGTTTTCAAAATATAGCTCCGGACCAGCAGCAGCCTCACCTGGGGAAGCTGTTACAAATGCAGATTTTCTGGCTCCACTCCAGACTTCTTGAATCTGAAACTCGGAGGATGGGGCCTAGCAATCCATGCTTTAACAGTTCCTCCAGGTAATTCCAATGCCTCCTAAAGTTAGAGAATCATTAAAGTCCTATGCACTGTGTTAGTCCCTAGAATGGTGTTGGTAACTATTAAGAGTACCTGGCTAACTAGAGATGTCAACCTCTATCTCTGAGTGAACTTTTTTCACTGGAAAGCTCCTTGCTGTGCACATGTATCCATTTTCAGCATTGACTTTTCTTTGTTTAATGCTCTTTAAAATTTAAATTATGATATGATAATTGCATGGCGATTACTGGCAGTTAATCTTTAGCTCAATGCTATTCTTGAACTGTCAGAACAGGTCAGAAGTTAATTTTCATCCAAGTTATATTCTGTAATGCTTCAGTAATAAGCCTAAAATAGAACAGCTTCTACTCATATCTCCTTTAGGTTGGAAAAATCTACAGGGAAAAAATATTCAAGGCTAGTTATAACTGTGATGTGTGAAACCATTAATGTTTGCACTGTGTTGGGTGAGGAAATATGTAACTGAGCACTGTTATTAATAGTATTGTGTGTGTATGCCTACGTGATGTACTGCATACATGAAATAGGCTTTGAAAATTATACATCTTGGACAAGTTTTTAAGGATGGTAGGCTTACCTTACACAACTAAAATAACCTTTACTTCACATAAGATTTCCTGCTAAAAACTTTCAAACATGTGCAAAAGTCAGAGAAAATATATTGGGTAGTAACAAACATCTCTTTTTGTTCTATTTCAGGCTATTTTGGCATTCTGCTGGATATATGTTCGTAAATACCAAAGTCGGCGGGAAAGTGAAGTTGTCTCCACCATAACAGCAATTTTTTCTCTAGCAATTGCACTTATCACATCAGCACTTCTACCAGTGGATATATTTTTGGTTTCTTACATGAAAAATCAAAATGGTACATTTAAGGTAAATATAATCTTACTTTGCAGATTTTTTTTTTCCTTTCAAATTTCTGGCACAGTGAGCAGTCCGATATATATTATGTTTTATTTTTGTGTCTGGGAATGAATGAGAATGGAAATACAACATAGAGGCTGAGAATGTGACATCTAACCTGATAGATTAGAAGTAGACTTTCAACTGACATAAAAACTATTAATTCAGCAACCTTGCAAATGCTTCAAGTAATCATAATAGGTTATATATTTTTTGCTGCTCATAACTCCCTTGAAGCTTATTTGATTTGCATTAATGCAATAAGTACATAATTTAGAAGGGCTTTTGTTAGTGGCAGATGGGGATCCTAATCTCTGTTTCATATTGAGTCCTTTGAGTCAGTATGGTGTAGTGAATTAGGCTGGCAATTATAAGACCTGAGTTCTAGTCTTGACCCTTAACTGTCTAGCTGCGGACCTTTAGCCAAACCACTTAACTTTTCTGGACTTGAGGTTCCTCATTTTAAAATTGAAGGGTGTGGACTAAAGGTTTCTGAGTTTCCTTTAAATTATGCAAATTACTTTTAAGTTTCTTACTAGCTTAAGCTTCTATGACTCAGAAACTGTCGTTATAGTTCGTTGTAGCCCCAATATTTAGCTTTAGTACTTAAATATTTGAATGAAATAGTATTTCAATTATCTTAATAATGCATGATTACAAAATAACTTCTTGAATTGGGCTAAATTGGGTAAATAATTTTTATTTTATTTTATTTTATACTTTATGTATTTTTTTATTTTATTGAGATAGAGGCTCACTCTGTTGCCCAGGCTGGAGTACAGTGGCATGATCTCGGCTCACTGCAACCTCTGCCTCCTGGGTTCAAGCGAGTCTCGTCCCTCAGCCTCCCAAGTAGCTAGGAATACAGACGGGCAGCCACCATGCCCAGCTAGTTCTTTTTGTATTTTTAGTAGTGGTGGGGTTTCGCCGTGTTGGCCAGGCTGGTCTTAAACTCCGGGCCTCAAGTGATCCACCTGCCCAGCCTCCCAAAGTGCTGGGATTGCAGGCATGAGCCACCATGCCTGGTCCAAATGGGGTAAATAATTTGAAAATATTTTTGTAGTTAGGTTTAAATTTATTCTGATTACTGTGGCAATTAGATATATTCTGATTGCTATGAAAACCACATTTTTTTCCTGTACACCATTTATTTAGCAGTTTTTAATTGAGCACTTAGTGTGTGCCAAACATTATAATGTTATGAAGATAGTAACTAACATCTATTGACTATTTGCTGTGTGTCAGACTCTATTTTAAGTGGTTTACATTTAGTAGCTTCCCTTGATCTCTCAGACAATCCTGTGAGATAAGTAGTTTTATCTATGGTTTTCATGGGTGAAAAATCAAGATTCAGAGAGGTGAAGTAACATAGCCTGTAAGTGCTGCAGTTGGGATTTGAAGCTCCGCAGTCTGGTTCCAGAGAGCTTTGTTCATGAGGTTTCTTGGGAAGATGGCGTCTAAACAAGGAAGAGATACTTGCAGGTAGCTCAGTAAATGGGGTATCTACCAGTGAGTCTACATTTTTTCAAAATACAAACTTAATTCACATTTTATATTTTGGGTTGAAACATTTCTAGAGAAGATGACTAATTTTACTGGTATCGTTGGGTTTTCTCTGCTTTTTATTATTGGGCAAGAAGAATGCACTTTTAATAATGTTAGACATAGATAATTAAATGGTTGATTGTAACATTATGAGGTCATTTTCTCTGAGAAATAAGTGTCATTTTAGAATTACATTCTATAAAAACGTTTAATTTCTTGTGACTCTGTATATAGCTGTGTTTCTTAGATAAAAGAATTTGACATTTTCAGAATTTCTGGATATTCTTTTTATTTTAAAATAGTGTAGTGTAATTCCCCATGTACAGTACGTAATTATAAATTTCTAGGATATTTTTCTCTTTAAAAGCTGTTACTTTTAAGTAGATAATGATATATATGTATATGCATGTATTATAATGTCTGGAGGTAATATAATTATCCCTGGTATAATTATTGTTTGAATTGGATATTTTTTTAGTTTAGAATTGAGGGTGTTTGATTTATTTAGATTTTGTAGGAAAACATTTCATCTTTAAATTTCTAAAGTATTTTCATGAAATTATGAACTTTCTATTAGATTAAGTATTGTTTTGGGCCCATGCTTAAATTAGTGGTCACTTCCTGGGAAATAGGTTTGTTTTGTTTCTTTGTTTTTGATATTTAAATCTATGAGATTGCATTATACTTGTTTGAGCAAGATTTTAAGAATGCATTCACTAAAGAAGCAAAAATATTAACTATAAAAATTTAGGGTGCTTGTTTTAATACATGTGCCCTAAAATAAAAAATATGACTGTAGTTAACACACTTACTTTATATTTGTTAAATCTAAATGTTACACCAATATTTAGAAGGAGAAAAAAATCTGTTAAAGTTTTTCCCTCTACTTTTTAAAACTTTGTTTCATTATTAGGATATTAGTTATTCATCAATTGTTGGTTCTCTTTTTTTTCTCCTTTTCTTTTTTTGAGACAGAGTTTCACTCTTGTTGACAAGTTTGGAGTGTGATGGTGCGATCTTGGCCCACTGCAACTCTGCCTCCCGGGTTCAAGCAATTCTCCTGCCTCAGCCTCCTGAGTATCTGGGATTACAGATGCACACCACCATGCCCGGCCAATTTTTTGTGTTTTTAGTAGAGATGTGGTTTCACCATGTTAGCCAGGCTGGTCTCGAACTCCTGACCTCAGGTGATCCACCCGCCTTGGCCTCCCAAGATGCTGGGAGCCCCTGTGAGCCCCTGTGCCTGGCCTTTCCTACTTTTCATTACTAAGTTGTCTCTAGTTCTGTTTGTTTTTAGCTTAGATAATGTATCAGTTTTTTCTTGGTGATTTTGTTGATACCTTGAAACATTCTGTGTGTCTGTATTTTCCCTTCTCATTTTGGGGGGCTTGGTGAGGATTAGTGCAATTCATGAGTTTTTATTTGAAACTGGACTATTTGCTGATTCTCAAAGAGTAGAACTGAAAAAAATTTTGAAAACATTTTCCAAACTCTAGACAATAGTTTTTTCCCAAAGTTATTGCTGAATTCAGGTGCCTAGTGAAAGATAAGTTTAAGTGTTTAAGAATTAATCCTTCAAACTTCATGCCACGATTATAAATGTAGTCACAGTAAAAAGGATGCCAACGTGGTTTTAGTCTATTCCAACCTTATTTGTAAAGATAAAAGTACAAGTTGACATTGTTTTCCATGATGAATGCTAACGTATACTATATTTACAATGTGCATTTGAAATTCCTAAATGAATATATGCATTTTCTAACTTTCTCTGCTTCCACCTCAAATATTTTGAAGCCTCTCTCTAATTATGGACTTGGCTTGCAAAGTATAATGATTTGAAACTCCACATATCAATGATTGCTAACATTTTTCTTAAAAACAGAAGGTGCCCAGACTTTTCTGTGAGCAGGCAGTCATTGCTAGTTTCTTTATTTTTGTTTTAGTTACCCTCCTATAATTTTCTCTGCCTTCTTATGGCAGGGGTATGTTATAATGCCTGAGTTGTTTCTGTTGACCTTTCTTTCAACATATGGCATTATTAATAATTTTAGCTAGATAATTTGTTTCTAGCTTTTTTCTAAAATAATTAACTTTTTAGATAACAAAAAAGAACCTTTTAGAGTACAGCTGGAAGTGCTCTCTTTAACAGTCTTTGATAGTTGGCCAATAACATTGGATGGGGATATACATGAAATATACTGATCCAATGGAAAAAAAAAAGAAATTGACACTAATATGAATAAATATTCTTTCTTTTATACAACATGTAAAAATAAAAAATTTAGTTAATATTAAGGTATGTCATGAAAACGTTTAATGTTTTGGTGTTTGTTCACATCTTACTCCTGTTCCCTAATTATGAATATCTTTATGGCCTGTTATTAGATGTCTGAGCTGAACTCTACTGCTCCCTCATTCCTAATTTCAGCTGGTGGGAATTGTATCTTAGAACTTTGTGCTTTTTATTGAACCTTAATTATGTTTATTTACTTAATACTAAGTATGTAGTATGTGCCTGACAATTGTAGTTACTGGAGATTAATTGTTAAGGCAAATGAGGTTGTTTTTCTTATGGAGCTTAATCTGCAATGCTAGATCAATAGTCAACAAATAAAATAAGGTCACTTTATAGTGATAAATTCTATGAGGAAATATAACAGATTGATATGAGAGTCTAGTCAGGTTATGAGTGTTTTGGAGAGGGGCAAAGCTGCTGAGGTTTCTTGCCATGATACCTGGATGAGGAGCCAATCTAGTAAAGAGCCAGAGGGAGAGAGCCTTTAGGGAGAAGCAGCAGCAAATATAGAGGTCTTTAGGCCGGGATGAACTTGGCTTATTTGGCTGATGTGTGTTGTTGAGGGTTTTGCTGTGGTAAAAGCTGAGATCCAGAATAAGGCAGGGGCCAGCTTGTTTATGACTTCTAAGTCATATTAATAAGTTTAGATTTTCTCCTAACTGCAATATGAAGTTAATGAAGGTAAAAGATAAAGGTGATTTGGGCTAGAGTGGTGCTAGTGGAGAAAAATGATTAAAATTGGCATGTATTTTAGAGGTAGAGCTGCTGGGATTTGCTTATAGATTAGATATAGGGGGACAGGTGAAGGAAAAAGAAAATTGGAGCACCGATGCCTAGGTTTTTGTATACCTTAGAGAAATAGGGAAACCTGGAGGAATAAGAGGGCATATGCATGTGTGCACGGGCAAGTGAGGGGGTGTAGAGAAAAGAGTTATAGTTTGGACAGGCTACCTTCAAAGTGTGTACTGTACTATCTATCCAGGTGGAGGTGTTACATAGGGAGTTGAAGCTCTGTGAAGAGCTTAGTGCTGGAGAGAAGTATTTGGGAAGCAACATATGGATGAAATCTACAGTTATGGACTGACTAGGAGCCGGGAAGACTGAGTAGTCAGAGAAGCCTTGACATTGGACCGAGGACTGGAGTTCTCTGTTGTGTAGAAGGTCAGCTGAAGGGGAGAATCTGCAACGTGAGAGATAAGAAAAACAGAAGAGGGAGGCTTTATGGAAATCAGAATAATGTGTTTTGGAAAGAAAGAATGATAGCTTTTTCCAGTGGTGTTGAGAGGTGAAGTGAGTTGGGTAGAGAAGTGATTGGTGGCTTTGGTCAGTGGTGACCATGAAGAATAATTTCAGCAGAACAGTAGGGTGGTTAGGTTGAGTGGGTTAGATATGAACAGAGAAGTAAGGAAGAAGTGATAAGGAATGCTGACAACTTTTCAGGAAGTTTTTGTTCTCTAGGAAAGTGAGAAGAGGAGTTAGTAGAGGTGTTTTTATTTGTGGTGGTTGTGTATCTCTTTGTGTTTAGTAGTTACTAGAATTTGTATACTTTAGAATTCAGTAGAGTGAGAGGAATTTTTGAGGCATGAGAAGGTATCATTGCAGGTGCAGTTTCCTCCAGAGGACGAGGGTTCTCAAAGTGAAAGGGTTGGGTGTAATAGGAGTATGGGTACTTCAGAGTAAGGAAGGTCTAGAATTTGGATACAAATGGAGGTAGGTTTTAGATTTAATAGTAAGTTGAGTGAACTGTCTTGGGACTACATATTTTAGAGACCTCTAAGTCAGTATTTCTCAATCATGGACATTTTGCCTTGGGTAATTCTTTGTTATGGGGGCCTGCCCTGTGAATTGTAGGTGTTTAGTGGCATCCTTGACTTCTTAACTCCTAGATTCCTGTAGCATACTGACTCTGCCCACCATGTCTCTGGACATTGTCAGATGCCCCATGGGGATCAAAATGGCTCCTGAATGAGAACCACTGTTTTTATGGTGAAGTTACCAGGTAAAAGTGAGGAGAATCATGTTGGAGTTTTGGGTTATGCAGCAGGTTTCAAAGGTCAACTTGAAAAATGGGGAATGGAATTTACATATGCCACCAATTACATTTTTGTTCTATGGAATTCATATCCTTGTCTCCTGAAATATTCTTCTTTAATATTCTTTATTTAGTTCTTGATTGTCTCACATTCCTTTTGTGTCCTAAATGACTCTGAAGTTCCTTTTAGTTTCTACTTTGAGAGGCAATAGTTTATAAAACATATCAGGGTCATAGTGGTTCCCAAAATTAGAAGGAAAGTTTTACAAACTAAGCTCTCTTGACAATACATCAAGTATCTTGGAGGCAAGAGAGTATGTAAAAGCCAAATACACTAATAGTACTTGAGTGATATTGTATATCTTACACATATTTGTAGCTTTAAAATAGTAACAGCAATACTCTTGTTGCTACAAGAACTGGTGAGGCAAAAGATCCTTATAGAGTAAAAGATGCTAGATTTCAATGATTCTTTTGCTTCACGTTAACCTTCAGACTTTGTATTTTTAATATCTTTTTTGAGATTGGGATTTTGTCCAATTTCAAACTAATTTTTAAGTGATTCTCAGTGGAGACATTACTACCTCCTGGGGCTGTCTTGGAAATTGGTGGGAAGTTTGTATAAGTAAAAAAAGATGGTTGTCATTATTCTCTGGCCCATTGATACATTGTTCTTAATTTGCTCATCTTCAAAATCCTTTTAGGCCAGGCACGGTGGCTCACACCTATAAACCTAGAGGCTGAGGCAGGCAGATCACTTGAATCCAGGAGTTCAAGACCAGCCTGGGCAACGTGGTGAAACTCAGTCTCTACAAAAAATACAAAAATTAGCTGGGCATGGTGGTGTGCACCTATGGTCCCAGCTACTTGGAAACCTGAAGGTGGGAGGATCACCTGAATCCGGGAAGGTCTAGACTGCAGTGAGCCATACTCATGCCACTACACTGCAACCTGGGTGACAGAGTGAGACCCTGTCTCAAAAACAAAACAAAACCCACAAAAATACTTTTAAACTTCTGTTTTGATATAGAAGCAATCACTAAAGAAGCACAGCTCTTAGGAATTGAAGCTTTGATTATGTACATACTCATTTGGATACTTGAATCATTGATGGAAAAATTTTCAATGATTGTACAGAATTCTCCCCAATGCTTTCCCATTCTGTGTGGTAAGCACTACTTACATTTTCTTTTCATTTTTTCTATAATATGTTTGGGTATTTCTTTCATTACTTTTGTTAGACAAAGATTACATGTGTTAAAACTTTTGGTTGTGATTTGTTCTGTTTCCCCCTACTCAAAAGTGCTTCATGGATATCTATCTATGCTAGTTTATATAGGTCTCATTGTTTTTAATATCAACATGTTATTCTATGTTATGCATGTACAGTAGTAAATTTTACTATTTCTATTCTGGCATTTAGATTGTCTCCAGTTTCATTTTTCTTTTAAAAAATATTTTAAATGACCCTACACCGAATATTGTTGGGTAAAGGACTCTTGGGCAAAAACCAATAAATGTTGCTTGGTACAGGCTCTAATTTACCCTGACAAGGGTCAGCAAGTGCTCAGGTTCTTTTGTAACTTACTTATGCAAAGAGAGAAACTCTCCCAAAGTGCAGGTGCTTTAGTAGAGGTGTATAACCTCCTAGTGTTTTCTCTCTCTCTTTTTTTTTCTTGAGACAGAGTCTTGCTCTGTTGCTCAGGCTGGAGTGTAGTGGCATGATCTTGGCTCACTGCAACCTCTGCCTCCCAAGTTAAAGCAATTCTCATTCCTCATCCTTCCAAGAAGCTAGAATTACAGATGTGTGCTACCACGCCTGGTCTCAAACTCCTGACCTCAAGCAATCCATTTGCCTCAGCCTCCTAGAGTGCTGGGATTGCAGATGTAAGCCACCATACCTGGCCTCTTAAGAATGGTCTTGCAGGTAGAATAAACACCTTGGATTTGGGTGCCAAGGAATATGAGCTGAGTAGGTACAAGTGGTTCACTGAGTGCTAGGACATACCAATTGCTGAACACCTGGAGACTTTGGGTCTCTTAGTCCCATGAGTAATGGAATTTGGTACAGCTCCTGCTGTGTGGGAAAGGAAGGGCCCACTTGGGCTAGCTTATCACTTTGTAAGAGCTCCTGAGGTAATTTGTTGGACAAGTAGTATTGTCCAATGAATAAAATACCTATGTACTAATATCCATCCTAATTTGTGTGAATATTTTTAGGATCGATTCAATAAAGAATGTCTACATGGTAGACTATCTTAATGTGTAGCAGATGGTTTTCCCTCCACATTTTGACATTACTGGATGCTATTGTTTTAAATTTTGCCAATAGGTAGGTGAAAGATTATATAATAGTAGATTTTCACGTTTTATTAGTAAAGGATAGTAATTGGGAAATTCCTCCTTGTTGGTCTTTTTCAAATGTATTTGTGGCCCTAGCTTGTTTTTTCAGATGATTTTTAGAATGAATATGTTAATATACTCTACCTCCTAGCACAACGGGATTTCGAAATACACTCTACCTCCTAGCACAATGGGATTTCGATTGGTGATATATATTAATTTGAGATTAATTTGGATAGCAGTTGGTATTTACAATCTTTATATGTGGGAACAGGTGACTTTCCATTTATTAAATTTTTTATATCCTATGATTTATTTTTTATATGATTAACATACATTTTTCTATTTGGCCTATTAAGGGTTTGTTTGTAGAAGTAAGTTTGGATTTTCTACGTTTTTTGATCTTTTAGACGTTTGTCAGCAAGAAATTTGTAGCTACTCATTGCTAGAGGTGTTTATGGGCAAAAAAGGAGAAAAGAAAAGAAAACTCCTAAATTATCTTAAGAGAATTAAATATTGATGCCCTTTTTTAAGAGCACTTGTAGAATGTTGACACTGACTTGAGCTCTTAAAGTGTTTATAAAAAATTGACCTGGATTCTAAATTGTACTTTATACTTAATAGCAGTGATAAGTCCTTTAGATTCTCCAGGTTTAATTTTTCACATGCACAGAATTTAGAATATAGGCCAAAAGACTTGACATTGTACCTCAGTTCTGACATTATAGGGTATAGTTTTTTTTTCTATTGGAAAAGATTAATTTGAATTATATTTTCTAAGTTTAGTAATTTGAACAACACTTATGTGGGATAAATGCAAAGGAGATTAGACTGATTTTTCTTGTAGGTTTTTTAAAAAAATATATAATATGCTCAAATATGTTCTTTCTGAAGTACAAATCAGGTTTGTTAATCTCTCCTTAAAATTCATCACTATTTTCCATTGCCTTTAGGACAAAGTCCAAAATACTTAGCATGACTCACAAGCCCCTGACATATATGTCCTTCTCTTCCCTCTCTCCATCTGCTTTCTCTTACCTTTCCAAAAGCTCAGTTGAATCTATATTTAGCTTCTTGAAGTTATTTTTCAAACGTTCTGTGTACGTTCTTTTCTCCCTTCTTTCCTTCCTACTATTTTCTCTGTTTCCCTGAGATCATTCTAATCCTCCCAGGATCAGAAGCCATTCCTGATCTTCAGTCTGAGTTAGGTGCCTTTTGTCTTTGTGTTTTCCCAGAACTGTGTTGTCTTATCTCAGCATTTACATACTGAAATTTGTCTGTTGTCTGTCTCTCACTTATTGAAGGCATAGATTGTTTTTATTTGAGTGGATAGATTTTGGAAGTGATATTCAGTTGTATTAAAACCTAACTCTTAATTGTTAGGCAAATGGATGTTTCATTAATATTTCTATTGTTTCCTTTTATCCTAGGACTGGGCTAATGCTAATGTCAGCAGACAGATTGAAGACACTGTATTATATGGTTACTATAGTAAGTATTTTTCAGTTTCTTTTCCTATTGGGACTGCTAACCAAAATATTGATACGGCTCCGATGGGTGGAGAACCCCAGGTTCTTCCTCTTGGGTCGAATTAGAAAAAAACCGACATGGACACATGTGGAGCAGTTTTAAGGAGCAGGGCGTTTAATAGTCAAGAAAGAAAGGGGAAGAAAGAAAGAAGAAACTCTCCTGTGCAGAGACAGAGGGAGGCGACTTCAAAGCTAAGAGAGGGAACCCCACCTGCCATGGATACCAGTCAGGTATATGAAGAGGCTGGAGGAGTCAGTGTTTGATTTGCATAGGGCTCAGGGGATTGGTTTGACCAGGCATGTCATTCACATAGCCTGCAAAAAAAAAAAAAAAAAAAAAACGGGCCCTCCCACCCTAGCCTGTTAATATGCAAATACAGGGCGCCATGATGTTCTACACAGGTGGGGATATGTGGGGGCAGCCGTGTAGCCAGGAACATGTGGGGCAACGGCAAGAAGAAGAGTGCGGGTATTGCCAGGTTTGGGTAGATCCAGTTTCTAGTGGCCTGCATTTGCATGTCAAAGGGTGCCGGCCTGTCTCTAAGAGCCAGGGAAGAAACTTTTCTGGAGATGCTTTAAAAAATGAAAACTTAAGGACCCTTTTCCTCTCTATCTGCCTAAAATAATTTCTTAATAATTCCTACAATATAAAGCTACATATAAACTTTTAATTTGGAAACCACATAGGAGATTTCTGTTTTCTACAACAGGAATAAATAATATGTATTCATTCTCAAAATCCTGAAACTTCTTTAACCTACTTTGCTTCACTTAGATTCACTTTATATCTCTTCTTTGTAGTGGTTAAATCAAGTTACTTTAAATCTCACCTCTCCTTTTATCATTATCAATTTCCCGCTCCGTTTTCTTGGTTTTAAATTTCAGTTTTCTAAAAATTTTTTCTCAGTATTGCCATTAGTAGACTTCAGTCTCTGGGGAATTTATCCTGCCAACTTCATTGTTCTCCACAGAGTCATTTTAATCCCGGACTTATGGTTGCTTGGCTCCTCCTCCCTCCCTCCCTCAAACATCTTTCTCAGTATTAGATTATAAAAGCTTTATAATATGAAAGCTAAATGTTTCCAAAATTTTTTCTTTGAATAAACATGAAACTTGTGTTTTATTAAAAAAAAACTGTGATTGTTGAGTTAGGAGAGGGATGTCATTTTTTTCAGCAATGAAGTAAGATGCTGAATAAGATTTCAGTAGGACATTAAATGGGAAACTGAAAAAAAATCTACAAAAGTTTCTGTGGAGGGGAAATGTTTTTGAGTTCTATTGAATTTTTTTTTTTTTTTGAGACTGAGTCTCGCCCTGTTGCTCAGCCTGGAGTGCAGTGGCACAATCTCAGCTCACCGCAGCCTCTGCCTCCTGGGTTCAAGCGATTTTCCTGCCTTAGCCTCCTGAGTAGCTGGGATTACAGGCGCACACCATCACGCCCAGCTAATTTTTGTATTTTTTAGTAGAGATGGGGTTTCACCACGTTGGCCAGGCTGGTCTTGAACTCCTGACCTAGTGATCCACCCACCTTGGCTTCCCAAAGTGTTGGGATTACAGGCGTGAGCCACCGGGCCCGGCCCCATTGAGTTTTAATTCAGCTGCTTTGCTCTTTTGCCTTTATTCTGATCTAAAATCTGTAGGCCCCATGAAATTTTATTTCTTTCAGGTAGATTTTAGAAAGAATTTATGAAATTTCAAAATATAATATTTCTGATGAATATATTAAGTATAATAAAACACAATTTTGACCTATTAAAATTTTTGAAATGGAGCTATATTAAGTAGAATGTTGCCTTTTTAGTATAATAAAATATAAATTACCTCTACACAGAGTTTTAGGGGGGAAGTCTGTCTCCTGTATGACGCTAAAGTATAGTCATTCTTTAGAACATATGATGACATAAGCCAGTTTATACGTTTGTGAAGTCAAGGTCTACGATCTCTCTTATCATTGAACCTAGAGGCCATTGGACTAATCCTTTGTAACTAAGTTCACAAAAGACTTGTAAACTGGAATGTTAATTCATGCAGCCTTTTTCAGTTTGTTCTATGGAGAGAATTAAACCTACAGAAAAGAATTTTAGTAAGTATTTTTCTTAGTCCTCCCAAAGGTAGTGTGTCCTCAGTCCACTCAAGGATAATGTGCCCTTAGTATCATTTTAAATGCCTGGGAGGTAAGTTAATCATTACAAACAGTAGATGTCTTGGGACTTAAGGCTTGATTTTCTGTAGAACTTAAGTTATAGTGAGAAATATAATTGCTTTGACTAGGATAGTTGAGACACTGATCTAGGAAAAAAATTTGTTTGAAAAGCCAGATTATGAATTGAAAAATTTGTTTTATGACTATGGAATTAAAACAGGAAAATTTGATTGGATAATATGAATAGTTGTTGTTATAATATTAGTCATCTTCATCTCAGCTATGGCTAATAGGCCTTTGGCCCTGACCCAGAGGTGACCTACAGCTAGGAGCCTGAAAGGATTCCACAGCTTCGAACGTAGTTACTATCCTGAAGCTCAGCTATTTCTTTTGAAATGCTAGATACTATCTAACTGCCCTAATAGGAAGCATCTAATATGTCTTCTCCTGGATTTTGAGAACTATACAGAGTTCAAATAGAAAACACAGTTTTTATCCATCTCTTCTGTCAGATGCTAAGGTCATCTAATCCTTCCTATCCCTCCTAATATATCAGTGTATTTTCATTATCTAACCTTGCCAGGCGCTGTGTATGACTTTTACATTCAGCATCTTAACTAGTTTTCATGAATGCCCTCTCTACCTTTTGTGTGTGTGTGTGTGTGTGTGTGTGTGTGTGTGTGTGTGTGTGTGTGTGTTTTCTACCTTTCACAGATGAAGAAATTGATGTGGAGAGATGTTGAAGATCACTTTGTTAGTGAATGGCAAAGCCCAAAGTGGTTCTTATTTCCTCAGCTGTAGCTTCTTACTGTTAAGTGAGCTGCCTTTTGATAAATAGTACTGGAGATGTTACCTATAAGAATGATTAGCAGCACTGACCTCCCAAGAGCAGCTTCAGAAATCATCTGGGGACTTTTTTTTTTTTGGCAACAGAGTCTTGCTGAAGTGCAGTGGTGTAGTCTCAGTTCACTGCAACCTCCGCCTCCTGGGTTCATGCGAGTCTCCTGCCTCAGCCTCCCTAGTAGCTGGGATTACAGGCACATGCCACCATGCCCGGCTAATTTTTGTATTTTTAGTAAGAGACGAAGTTTCACCATGTTGGCCAGGCTGGTCTCGAACTCCTGATCTCAGGTGATCCTCCTGCCTCAGCCTCCCAAAGTTCTGGGATTACAGATGTGAGCCATTCATTTTGCCCGGATCCCTTTTTTTTTTTTTTTTTTTTTTTTTTGAGACGGAGTCTCACTCTGTCGCCCAGGCTGGAGTGCAGGGGCCGGATCTCAGCTCACTGCAAGCTCCGCCTCCCAGGTTCACGCCATTCTCCTGCCTCAGCCTCCCGAGTAGCTGGGACTACAGGCACCCGCCACCTCGCCTGGCTAGTTTTTTTGTATTTTTTTAGTAGAGACAGGGTTTCACCCCGTGTTAGCCAGGATGGTCTCAATCTCCTGACCTCGTGATCCGCCCATCACGACCTCCCAGAGTGCTGGGATTACAGGCATGTGCCACCGCGCCCGGCATTTTTTTTTTTTTTTTTTTTTTTTTTTGAGATGGAGTGTCCCTCTGTGGTCCAGGCTGGAGTGCAGTGGCACAGTTTCGGCTCACTGCAACCTTCGCCTCCTGGGTTCAAGTGATTCTCTTGCCTCAGCCTCCTGAGTAGCTGGGATTACAGGCGTTCGCCACCATGCCCAGTTAACTTTTGTATTTTTAGTAGAGATGGGGTTTTGCCATGTTGCTCAGGCTGGTCTTGAACTCCTGACCTCAAGTGACCTACCTGCCTCAAAGTGCTGGGATAACAGGCGTGAGCCACTGTGCCTGCCCACTGGGGACATTTTAAGTAATACGGAATGGTAGATTGTATCCAGAGAGATTCTGATATACTTTGTTGTGATAGGCAGCCTGTGAATCTATTACTGAAAAGTTAATGGTGCTGATTCTGATTTTAGCACAGCCAAGTTTAGAAACCAGTGGCCTAAGTCAGTGGCTTTTCTAAAGGTGTCTCATGTGCATGTGCAATGAGATAAAGGTTTGAGGGATAAGGAGGCTAAACATTGACTCCATGGGACCTGCTTATGCTTTAATTGTCTTTTATGTTTGGGTTCCATGTGTGTTTCCAAAAGAAGAGCTTTCTGTCAACAGATCATGTGATAATCTCTTTTCTAGAGTATTAAGATTAATGTGTAGATGCTTAATTCATGATAACTTAGAGTAAGCTGTGTACATATTTTCCTTCATAGAGTTACTAATGCAGGGTTTTTTCTAAGTTTTCTTAGGTGCTAGTTTAGATGCTAGTTTTCCATAGAAGAGAAACTGATCAAAAAGGTAAACTCTTAAAACTTCTGAAGAAGTTTTAGTCATCTTCCTCAATGGAATTGTTTAGGAATGTTAACTACTTTCAAACTACTGATTCAAATGTATAGTCTCACTGCTTTTTCATACTCCATGACGTTGAAATCTATTGACCCATTTGTACTTTGAATGGATCTTTTGTCCATTTGTCAAATGCCGAATAAGACAGTTGACATTATGCCTTATTCATTTGGAAAATACTTCTTCAGTGAATAGTGTAGGTCTTCTGAGTGTTGACACATATCATTATACATTGAAAAAACCACATTTGTTAATATCGCCATTATTCTTATCAGAAAAGTATGTATTGAGAAGCTGTAAAACTCAAAGATAGATTCAAGTTTTCCAACATTCTAATTTTCTCTTGAAAGCTTCAGTTTTATCATTGGTAACAAATACTGTCACTTATTTCCTTTGGAGTGACAGTCTCACTGTCATTTTTGAGAAAGCCTGTCTGATACTCAAGTCTGGATAACCACTGCTTATCTGTCAGTCTGTCAGTTCTTTCAAGTAAAAGTGATGTTCTTTGAAAAAAAGTGGCTAGTGTAGCTCACAACTCAAAGAGCGCAAACAAAATTGAGATAGTGTGAGACACAAGTACAGCATGGTTTATGTGTATTTCCTGTCAAACAGAATATTGAAAGGAAATATATGCAAATATGGACACTAGAATTTTTACTGCTTCAAAAGGGACTTTTGTGAATAAAAGGCTCAAATCTCCCTCCTCCCTGAAGAATACAATGACTGCTAGCATAATTTGAGTCTACTATCTTGATTCCTGTAAAGGGGCAGCAGTTTTATCCACTGTAGGTTTTGCACCATTAGTTTAACTGTAAACATAGTGGAAAGGCACATAACATCTTAGTATCATTACGTAAATAGTTTCGATGTTGTGAATACCCTGAAAGGATCTCTGCAAATCCTGGGGTCTGGAAACCACATTTTTTAGGATCTTCTGTTATATTAATGGAATTTGGGGTGTTTTGTTCTGAGAAGCTGGCAGAAATCAGGCTGCCTGCTGCTGCTTCTTGTGAACACTCCCCAGCTGTTGGTTAGTTATTAATAATCCTCAGTTAACTGAAGCTACTTACAAAGCAGATACAGTTTTCTGGAGATTGTTGAAGCGTGAGAGGGTGAAGTTGTTCATTTCCATGCTGTTCCCTGCACACCTAAGGATTCTCTGATCAGGAAACTCCCTCATCTGGGAAGGTTATGCCCACCCCAGAAACTTTAAGGATTTGTACCTTTTATTTCTTTTGAATGTTTTATTTAGTTTTTCATCTTTATCTTCAATCTTTTTTTTTCTTTCTTTCTTTCTTCTTTCTTTCTTTCTTTCTTTCTTTCTTTCTTTCTTTCTTTCTTTCTTTCTTTCTTTCTTTCTTTCTTTCTTTCTTTCTTTCTTTCTTATCTTGATAGATAGATAAAGGGTCTCACGTATTTTGGGCTGGAGTGTGGTGGTGTGATCATAGCTCATTGTAACCTTGAACTCCTTGGGCTCAAGCAGTCCTCCCACCTCGGCCTCTCAAAGTGTTGGGATTACAGGCATAAGCCACCACACTCAGCCTACTATTTTCTTTTATAAAACTACCCTCGTGTGACTTTTTAGTTCTGGGTTTTGTTTAATTTTGCATTTAGACCTGCTATGCAGGCTTAGCAGTGACATCTGAGTTCTGTTTAATTTCATATTTAAGCCTGCTATGCAGTCCTTTTATCCCTTATATTGTCTGTGTTTTAGCCTTTTATCTAAATTGTTTTTATTTCAAATTTATTTTTATCTTTATATTTGGGCTCTCCCTATTTCTACAACCACTGCATACATGCAAAAATAAGAAGTGAGAAAAAACATTAAGTAAAAGGAAATTCCTTTAAAAGAAATTAATGAAAGGCAGAGGGTAAATGAATTAAAACTATCCCAAACCCTAAGCAGGAAATATTTGAGGCTATTTTTGTTCAGCTCTTCTGTAGTTGGCCTATCAATTCCTCATGGTATTAGCCTGTTCTCCCACTGCTAATAAAGACATACCCAAGACAGGGTAATTTATAAAGACAAAGAGGTTTAATGGACTCACAGTTCCACGTGGCTGGGGAGGCTTCATAGTCATGGTGGAAGGTGAGGAGGAGCACAGTTACGTCTTACATGGTGGCAGGCAAGAGTGTGTGCAGGGGAACTCCCATTTGTATAAAACCATCAGATCTTGTGAGATTTATTCACTGTCATGAGAACAGCGTGGGAAATACCCGTCCCCATGATTCCATTACCTTCCACGAGGTCCCTCCCATGACACATGGGGATTATTACAGTTCAAGATGAGATTTAAGTAGGGACACAGAGCCAAACCATATAACCCACATAGACTTTCTTCTCTTGACACTGGTTTTCAGGCTATCATCTTGTGTGTGGATGTAAATTGAATCATATAGTTCCTAGTGTTTTGTGTTTGGCTTCTTTAGTGCATAACATCTATATTTGAAACATTTATATTGATGTAGGCAACAGTACTCTGTTGATTCTTATTACTATATTAACATACTGTAGTTTGTTTATCCATGCTAGTGTGGATGAAAAATGGGGTTGTTGACAATACTTGGTTTTTTCAAATGCAGCTGTTAAGAAGATATTATGTATGTACATTTAAAAGATTTTTACTGCATTGTTTTTCACTGTAGGGATGTTCATAGTAAAAAATCCCAGTTTATTACGTGTTTAATAAATTTTTGTTTGGCTGTTAAACAATTTTGTAGTAAAAATTGGAGTGAGTCAAAGTGTATACAAAATGAGTTAAGTTATGGAACTAAGGGAGAATAAGATGGATTGGGAAGCTTTTCAGTTCCAGTTTCTATGCCAGACATTTAGAGCACCTAAGAGAGTTTTTTGGAAGTTTCTCTTCATTCCCTGTTGATTAGGTGCTGATAATTTGTATCTGGAAACTTTTTTATGTATTTTGAACTTAGGTTTATCTTAGTGTGTTTTGTGCTGTTAAAATAGAATACTCAAAACTTGGTAATTTGTAAGGAACAGAAATTTATTAGTTCATAGTTCTGGAGGCTGGGAAGTTCAAGATGAAGGAACTGGCATATGGTAAGGGCCTTCCTGCTGTCATCCCATGGCAGAAGGGCAACGGAGGAGGGCGCACACATCCTTTTATAATGAACCCACTCAGATGATAATGACATTAATCCACTCATGAGCGGCCCCCCTTGCTACCCAAACACCGTTAGGCCCTACCTCCCAAAACTACCATATTGGGTAGTGATCGTGAGCTTTGAGGGACACATTCAAATCATAGTAGGGTTTACAACACCTAGAATCTAACTTGAGAAGAGTACATGGGACCTTTGAAGTCATTTGACTTCTTTGTGATTTCTCCACCTGTGAAATGGTGATAAAGGAGTACCTACTTCATAATGTTAGGAGTGTGACATGTGATTAGTGCTAAATAGGTGTTATTCACTGCTGTTTATTCAAATCAGGTAAGAGAACAAGAGAAATTTTCTCTGTTAGTGCAATGATATAGGAAAGTTAATATTGAAAGAACTGGCTAGTATCTCATCAAGTTTCAATTTTCTTGACACTATTGTTTTGAAAACATCTCTAATAATATTTCAGTACTTTTCCAGACAAGATAGACTGAGACTAATTTTGAGATTTGTTTGATTCAAAATCCTTTTTATACAATCTTGTTTTATAAGATACAGTTGTCTCCTGTCTCCTGCCCCTTTTCCCCCTTTTTAAAAGAAAGTATTCTTAATTATAGGGGATGTTTTCTAAGTGGTTTCTGGTTAAGTTTGCTCAAGAGATTATCTAGGTAATCTCTAGAGACCTAGTAGCCTAAGAATTTGTTTCCAGTTGGAAATACTAAGAAAGCAAGTGATCTCTTGGACTTATAACTAGTGTGACTTGTACTTTTTGTCTCTAAATGAACTGCTGATTTGTCACATTAATATCATAAACCTTCCTTCACACTCCAGAGTTTGGAGATTGAGACATATGTTCTTGGTTTTTCTTCTTATGTTCTTGGTTATGCCTTTTGAGTTTCCTTTGCTGGTTCTTTCTCTTTTTTCTGACCTTTTAAAATATTTGTATGTGCCAGGGGTTAATCCTTGAACCTGTTCTCTGTTTCAGTTAATCCTTTGGTGATTTTATACCATTGCTTCCTTCTAAATACCAC
This sequence comes from Macaca mulatta, assembly GCF_049350105.2. Lineage (NCBI taxonomy): Eukaryota > Metazoa > Chordata > Mammalia > Primates > Cercopithecidae > Macaca > Macaca mulatta. The sequence goes on from NC_133409.1 coordinate 115,773,567, forward strand.
CTTTATGCCCAATTCCCAGTTTTGAATCTTTGTGCAGACCTCTCTGGAACATCACAATCCTATGTCCAACTGTTACGGAACTCTCTACCAGAAAATCAAAGACATCTCAAATTGAACATTTCTAAAGCAACTGACCTTTAATCTGTCATACAGTAGTGTTTTTTTTTTTCTTGTAGTGGATAGCAACAAGAAGGATAGAGTTTCTTAGGCTGAAAACCTTGGAGTCATCCTTGAATCTTTACTTTTTCACATTTTGTGTCAAATATGGCAGGAAATTCCCTTGTGCCTGATTTTCAAAATTTATATAGAATCTGACCACTTCTCACTACCTTTTTTTTCTGGCTATAATCCTAAGACACCATTGTCTGTTTTGGGGTTATCACAGAAGCCTGTCTTTTCTACCCTTGTTTTATTCATAATATAACAGTCAGAGTGATTCTTTAAAAATATGACACTTCTGTTCCTTATCTGCTCAAAACCCCGAAGTAGCTTCCCATGTAATTCACAGGAAATGACAAAGTCATTACTGAAGCCTGCAGAACCTTATGTGATCTGACATTCTTCTCCGCCCCACAAACTTCTTTGTCCTCATCTACTATTTTGCAGTGCTAGGCAAAGTCTCATGATGGCCCACAATGCTGTCCACCTCCTAATATTCATGCCCTTATGTAATTCCCTCCTTTTGAGTGTGTGCTGGACCTAGAAATTTGCGTCTGCCAAAGAGAATGTGGCTAAAATGATGCTGATAGGATGTCACTTCTGAGATTAGGTAGAAGACAGTGACTTTGTCTTGCTTGTACTCCTTTTCTCTTTTTCTCTGGCATGCTCATATTAAGCAAGCTGCCACTTTGTGTACTGCCTTATGGAGAGGCCCACATAGCAAGGAACTGATAGCAGCCTCCAGCCAACAGCTAGTGAGGAACTGAATCCTGCCGAAAACTCAGTGAGTGAACCTGGAAGCAGGTTCTTCCCCAGTCAAGCCTTGGGATAACTGCTGCATTGGCTAACATCTTGATTGCAGCCTTGGGAGAAATTCTGAGCTTGGCGACCCAGCTAAACTGTGCTCATGTTCTTGACTCACAGAATCTGTGATAATAAATATAGTTTTAAACCACTAAGTTTTGAGTAGCCTGTTACATGGTAATGGATATCTAGTACATCTCTCCATCACTGTTATATTAATGTTCCTTGAACATTTCAGTTTCACTCCTACATTAGACCCTTTGCTTTATGTTCCCTTTGCCTAGAATGCTTTTCTTTTAGTTATTTACTTGACTAATTTAACTCCTTTTGCCTTTAAATCTTTGGTTATGTGTTACCTGTGAATGTGGCCTACCTTCCATCTCTGGCTCATTTAACCTAATTTTTTTCTTTACAGCCTTTAATCACATTCTGATGCATTACATAATTTAGTTATGTTTATTGTTTGTATCCCCTTGCTAGAATTTATACTGTGCTAAGGCAAGAATCTTTATCTCTTTTGGTCCTTGATGTAATTTAAGCACAAAGAACAGATATTGGCACATAGTAGGTGCTCAAATATTTGTGAAATTAATAAATTTTTTATTTTCTGTAATTTAGGGAAACTCACTTGAGAGAGAGAATAATGTGTACTTCCGTGTTGTTAAGATTGAGTGAGTGGGGTGGGATTTCAGCCATGGCCAAGTAGGAAAATTGGCAGATTCTCTCACCAGAAAACAAATATGAAGTTGGACAAAACTGAACAGAAAACAACAACTTCAGTACTTTAGCAATCAATGAAAAACATACAACAGTCTGAGAAGTGTTTATGCTTAAAAACTGCTAAGAGACAGTGGTAGTTTCTTGTATTTCAGCCTAGGGCTGTTATATTTCCCTACCCCCAACTTCCAGCTTGGTAATTGCAGAAGATCTGTCAGGGCAGGGTGGGTCCAGGGAGGACTTACAGCTGTACTGCTCTATCAGAAGGGGACTCACTCAGGTGGGTGGTGCTCACTTCTAGTGCTATTGTTTATGGAAGTGACAATCTTGGAATCAGGTGAGTGGAGAGGATCCAGGATTCTACTATATGGGATTGTGGTCATAATTGGGACAAGCATATGTCTGGCTGCAGCTGCATACATGTGTATTGGAGACTGGAGAGGGTCCAACCTCATCATGTACTCCTGGCTGCCTTAGAGGCTCTACACATGTGCGTAGGAGACCGGAAAGGAAAAGCCAGAGACAATTGGGCTGAACTTTGAATACACTCTCCTACCAATATGCAGGTTCATTGGCAAGGGCTGAAAGCCTCACTGGCTTGAGTTTGAGCAAAGTTTCTTTCTGGTTATTGTCTGATTATTAAGCTATATAGACACAGGAACAATCCCTAGGGAGCCAGGCTTAAAAACAGTAATTTAAATAAATATTTTTTTTGAGCTGGGATAACAATTAAAAAAAAAAACCTAAAAACGTAGTTAAAAAAAAATAGAGACATCATCAGTTACATACTATGTGGAAAACAGATTTTACAGACTTAACCCTGCCAAATAAGTGAACAAAGAAATTAAAGAGGCAACCTTCAGGAGCAAAAAGCACAATACAGAGTTGCTACAACGTATTGTCTAACATGTCCAGTTTCAATAAAATTATAAAATATGCAAAGAAATAGGAAAACATGAACAATGCTAAGGAAAACAGCATATAGTGGAAACAGTATTTCTAGACGTTAGATTTAGCAAAGACTTAAAGCAGCTATTGTAAATCAGTTCAAAGCAGCAAAGTAAACTAAGAATGAAAAGAAAGTGTGACAAATAGAGATGCTCAAAAAGGAGATAGAAATGATTTGAAAAACAACAAAATGAAAATTCTGAGATTGAAGAATATAGTAACTGCTGTGAAAAATTTACTAGAGGGTCTTACCAGAGGTTTGATATGACAGAATAAAGAATCAGTAGAATTTCAAAGGTAGATGATCTAATCTGAAGATCAGAGAGGAAAGAAGATTAAAGAGAAATCAATAAAGCCACAGAGATCTGTGGGTCAGCGTCAAGTTTACCTGTGTATGTGTGATGGGAATCTCAGGATGAAAAGAGAAAGAAGAGGGCAGGAAAAAAGGTTTGAAGAAATCATGGCCAAAAAGCAATCTACCCATCTAAGAAGCTCAGTGAAGCCCAAGTAGGAAAAAGCAGAGATACAGACCTGGACAAACCATTGTTAAATTATTAAAAGCCAAAGACAAAGAGTAAAATTTAAAAGTAGCCAAAAAGTTACATGACCGCATCTTTATGATTAGTGACTAACTTCTAATGTGAAGTAGTGGACTCCAGAGGGCACTAAAATGAAAAGAGAAAAAAAATAAAGATTTCTGTGTCCTCTAAAATCCTCTAAAAATGAAGGTGGAATAGGACATTCAAAGATAAAACCTGAGAAAATTCATTACAAGAAACCCTTTCTTACAAGAATGCTAAAGTAAGTCTTTAAGGATAAAAGGAAATGACACTAGGCAGTAAACCAAATTCATAGGAAGAAATAAATCAGAAATTATAATGGTTAATGTTTAATATAAAGGCACTATATTTTTTTCCTTTTCTTACCTTTGTAAAAGATTTAAGATTGTATAAAGCAATAATTATAGCACAGTAAATGCTCGGTTTAGGGTTTATAATATATAGACATAAAATATGTGATGAGAATGGCACAAAGAAAAAGAAGTATTAGAGCTATTTTGGAGCAAGTTTTTTAAAAAAATATATTTTGCCTGTATTGTGTGAATACTAATTGAAGGTAAGTTGTGATAAATTAAGGCATGTAGTGTAATCCCCATAGCAATCACTAAGAAAATGACTCAAAAATATACTTATTTTATATATCTATAAATATCTATAAAGTAAGTCAGGAATTGGTAATGTAGAAAATAACTTTTAATACAAAATAAGGTAGTAAAGGAGAAGCCTGGAACAACAAAAAAGACATAATAAAGGATAAAATGGCAAATGTAATTACAGCCATATCAATAATTGTTATATGTAAATAGTCTAAATACCCCCAGTCAAATGAGATTGTCATAGTGGATCAACAAATGAATATTGGTCAATGTGTTGTCTATAAGAGAAACACCTTAGATTCAGAGACAAATAGTAAATGGTTAAAGACAAGGTTAGAAAAAGGTGTCATGCAAATAGTGACTCTGACAGCTGAAATGACTATATTAATATCAAATAAAATAGACTTTAAGACAAACAAGGACATTTCATAATTATAAAATGGTTAATCATTAAAATGACAGAAAAATTATAATTATATATGCACCTATTAACAGAGCTTTAAAATACACAAATTCAAAATGGGCAGAATTGATAAGCGAAATAAATAATTCAACAATATTAGTTGGAAATTTGAGTAACCAACTCTTTATTGGTTAGGAAATAATTGTTTTTTGACAGAACAATTAGCAAATCAGTGAAGGTTAAGAAGATGTAAACAACAATATTGATAAACTTGCAAATACAGAAAATTGTATCCCAATGGATGCAGAACACAATTGACTTAAAGCACACGGAGAACATTCTTCGGTATAGACTATATAATAGGTTATAAAATAATTATCAGTAAATTTAAAAGGATTAAAAATCATACAAAGTGCATTTTCCAATCATAATATAATTAAATTAGAAATCAGCAATGGAAAAAAATCTTGGCAATTCACCAGTATTTGGCATTTAAACCACATACTTCTAAATAACCCATGGATCAAGATGAAATCACAAGGCAGATTGGAGAATGTTTTGAACAGAATGAAAATAAAAATGTAACATATCGAAATTTATGGGACATAGCTTAAGCAGAGCTCAGAGGATAATTTGCAGCTTTAAACCCCTCTGTTAAAGAAGATTCTCAGCTGCCTAAACTTCTACCTTAGGAAAACAGAAAAAGAAGAGCAAACTGAACTTTAAACAAACAGAAGAAAAATAAAGGTCAGAGCAGACACCAATGAAGTAGAAAACAGAAAAGCAATAAAGAAAATTCAAACCAAAGTAGGTTCTTTGAAAAAAATAAAAATCAGCAAATCTTTAGCTAGACTTTGGGCATCGGGGAAGGGGGAGAGAAAGAGGCAAAGGATATAAATTATCAAAACAAGGAATGAAAGAAGTGGCATTATCAACTTTGCAGAAATTAAAGGGGTTACAGAGGAATATTGAGTAACTTTAACCGACAAATTAGAGGAAGTGGATAAATTCCTAGACAATTTTCCAATTGAATCAATCACCATAACTGATTTAAGAAGTAGCACTTCACATAAGAAATATGTGAAGAATTTCACATATTATATATTTAAATAAGAAATTATACCAATTTCTATTTATGTATCATAAATAGAAATTATACCAATCCTTTATCAACCTTTTTAGGAAATAGAGGATGAAGGAACACTTCCCAACTCACTTGAGGGCATTATTTCCTTCGTACCAAAATCATATAAAGACATCACAAGAAAGGGAAACTATGGACTAATATACCTCATGAATATAGACACAGAATTCTTAAAATTTTAGGAAACTGAATCCAGAGTCATAGAAAAAGAATTATGTACTATGACAAAAGTGAATTCATCCCGGAAAAGTAAGGTTGCTTTACTATCCAGAAATTAATTTACTTAACATACATGTTAACATACATAGTACAGAAATGAGTGATCATCTCAATAGATGCAAAAAAAATTCCAGTATCTATCATCGATTAAAAATTATCAGCGAAGTAGTTACAGAGGGGAACTTCCCGAGCTGACAAAGGACATCTATGAAAAACCTACAGCTACATTATACTTAGGGGTGAAAGATTGAATACTTTTCTTCTGAGATTAGGAGCAAGATACCTATGTCTGCTCTCAGCACTGCTATTTAACATTGTACTGATGATTTTAGCCAGTGTGATAAGTCTAAATAAATAAATAAATATACATAATTAAATGAATAAATTTACTTAAATATTAATTTTTATTAGTTATTTAAATATTTACTTAAGTAAATACATCCAAACTGGAAAAGAAGAATTATTACTGTCTTACTTTCACAGGTGATATAAGATTCTATAGGTAGAAAATTTTAGGGAACCTATATATGGACAAATACAACCAGTAAGTAAGGATAGCAGGATCACAAGTATAAGATTGATATGAAAACTAGAAACAGACAATTCAGATAAAGTGATAAAAGCAATTCTAATCAGAAGCCATCAAAAAGGGTGAAAAAAATACTTCACATTTAACAAAAAAGTATAAGATTTCTGCGCTGAAAACTACAGAAAAATTGCTGATAGAAATTAAAGATTTAAATCCATGGAGTTGAAAACACAATGCTGTAAAGATGCAATTATGTCAGTTTTCTCTCAAACTGACCTATAAGTTGAATGCAGTCTCTATTAAAATCACACAGATTTTTAAAAATATTTTTGAAAAACTGACAAGCCAATCCTAAAATTTACGTGGAAGTCAATAGGATCTACAGTAGCCAAAAACATTTTGAAAAAGAAAAATGACATTAGAGAATTACATCCTCAGATCTCAAAATGTAATAAAAAACTCAATAAACAAGACTCTATAGTATTGCTGTTGGTCAGGCGTATAGAGCAATGGAATAAAATTCAGAGTCCTAAAGTAAACCTTTATATTCATAGTTGATTTTCAACAGCTGTGCCAATTTAGTTTAATTCCATTCAATTAAAAAATTTTTGCTGGGAAAGTTGGACTATTATATGCAAAAAATGATTTTTTTTGAGCCTTAACTTATACCATACTCAAAATTCAATCATAGACCTAAGTATAATACTTTTAGAAGAAATTAAGGGAGGCTGGGCATAGTGGCTCACACCTGTAATCCCAGCACTTGGGGAGGCCGAGGCTGGCAGATCACTTGAGGTCAGGAGTTCAAGACCAGCCTGGCCAACATGGTGAAACCCTGTCTCTACTAAAAATACAAAAATTTATTGGGCATGGTGGCAGGCTCCTGTAATCCCAGCTACATGGGGAGGCTGAGGCAGGAGAATCTCTTGAACCCAGGAGGTGGAGGTTGCAGTAAGCCAAGATCATGCCATTGCACTCCAGCCTGGGTCACAGAGCAAGACTCCATCTCAAATTAAAAAAAAAAAAAAAAAGAAAATAAGGGATATAACCTTGGTGACCTTTTAGAGAAAGGGTTCTTAGTTATGGCCCCAAAAGCATGATTCATAGGAGAAACCTTAATAAGTTGTACTTCATCAATATTAAATCTTTGTCTTTCAAAAGACACAATTAAAACAAAAATAAATATAAGCCACAGACAAACCAAACATATTTGTAAATCATGTATAAACCATAAAGGGCTTATATTCAGAATGTATCTTACCAATCATTAATAAAACCATTCAGTTAAAAAATAAGCAAAATATTTGAATAGGCATTTCACCAGAGAAGATTTATGAATGGCTTACAAACCCATAGAAAGATCTTCAACATCATTAATGATTAGGGAAATGTAAATTTATGTTTTCAATGAGATATACTAGCATATCAACTAGAATGCTGTCTTATTAGTTAAGGCTGCTGTAACAAAATATAGACTGGGAGTCTTAACGAACATGTATTTATCATAGTTCTGGAGCCGGCAGATTTGGTTTGTAATGAAGGCCTTCTTCCATGTTTATAACTAGCTAGCTACCTCCTCACAGTGTCCTCACATGGCATAGAGAGTGTGAGGTGATGATCAAGTGCATGTACTCTGGTCTCTTTCTCTTCTTACAAGGACACTAATGCCATCATAGGGGCCCCAAGATTATGCCTTCATCTGAATCTAAATTACCTCCAAAGGCCCCATCTCCAAGTACTATCACATTGGGGTTAGGGCTTCAACATACGAATTTGGGGGGGACAAACTTACTGCATAACATTCCACTCTTGGCAGCCCAGAATTCATGTCCATTTCCTATGCAAAATACTTTTATTCCATCCTAACAGCCCCAAGAGCCTTAAGTTGTTGCAGCATCAACTCTGAAGTACAAAGTCTCGTCTAAATATTTTCTAAATCAGGTATGTGTGTGACCACAAATAAAATTTATCCTGAGTCATAATTCTTCTCTGACTGTGAACCTCTAAAACCAGATAAGTTATTTGCTTTTAAAATATAATGGCAGTACAGGTATAGGATAGACATTCTAAGGGAAAATTCAGAAGGAAAAAAGGGTTTCAATAAAGTAAAAAACCTAGCAATGCAGATACTATTAGAATTTTAAGATAGTTCAAGAATAGTCCTCTTTGGTTTGACGCAATGCCTTCAGGACTCACTGTGGTGATGGCCCTGCTTCTACCATTCTGCTGAGCAGGGTTAAACCTCAAGGCTCTGCTGGGTAGGAGTTGTACCCACAAGGCTTCAAGGCAGCTATTCTCTGGCATGTTGAAACCTAAACAATCCCCTCACACCCCTTTTGAAATGAGGATGCGGCCTTGATCTCTTAATCACCTTTGGGGACATTTCTTTTTTTGCCTTGCAGAATAGTACATTTTTATAGCCAAACAACTTTGTGATCTGGTCCTGTAGGATCCAAGAAGCCTATCAGCCTTCCTTCATTTCATCCCATCTTCTTCCCCTTCAGTTCAAACTGTCAGCGTTTCTGCTGGGATGGCTGATTAGGTTCTTCTTGGTTCGTATCTTCACTTATCTGTTTATCAAATACACCCTTAGTGTTCTCTTAAAAATAAGCTTTTCCATTTTTTTTGCAATGTAGATAGGCTGAGAATTTTCCAGATCTTCAAGTTCTGGCTCATTTTGCTTAACAATTCCTTTTTTTTTTTCATTTTACTCTAAGCAGTCAAGAGGAATCAAACCACTTTTTCAACATTTGCTTAGGAATCTCCTTAGCTAAATATTCAGTTTCATCACTGGCAAACTTTGCTTTCTACAAAGCACTAGAATACAGTTCCCAAGTTCTTTGCTATTTTATAACATTGCTTTAAAAAAAATTGTCCGGTGGCATGTTCCAAAGTGACCTCCATATTTTTAGATATGTGTGAGGACAGCAGCCCACTTCCCAGTACCAAAATCTGTCTTATAGTCAGTTTGGGCTTCTCTAGCAAAATACCACATACTGGATGACCTAATCAATAAACATTTCTCACAATTCTGGAGGCTAGGAAGTCCAAGATGAAGGTGTCAACAATTTCAGTCCCTGGTGGAGATCCTTTTTCTGGCTTGTAGATGGCCACCTTCTTGCTGTGTCCTTACATGGCAGAGACAGAGAATGAACTCTAGTCTCTCTTCCTCTTCTTCTAAGTACACCAGTCCCATGATGGGATCCCACCTTGTGCCTTCATTTAATCCTAATTACCTCCCAAAGACCCCACCTCCAAATACTATCACATTGGGAGTTAGGGTTTCAACATATGGATTTTACAGGGACACTAACATTTCAGTCTGTAACAGGCTGTAATAAGAAACACAGACAATACCTGAGTGCTGCCATGAACATAGAGAAACTAGAATTTTTGAATGCCGCTATTGGGAAGGTAATATCGTTTGGTTGTTTTGGAAAAACAGTTTGTAACTTCTTTTTTTTTTTTTTGGTGGAGACAGGGTCTCTACTGTGTTGTCCAGGCTGGTCTCGAACTACTGACTTGAAGTTATCCTCTTGTCTCGGCCACATAAAGGGCTGTGATTACAGGCATGAGCCACCACACCCAGCCATTTGTAACTTGTAATGTAGATTAGTGAAGATAAGAACCAAGAAGAACCTAATCAGCCACCCCAGCAGAAACACTGTCAGTTTGAACTGAATTTCCTATATGGTCCAGCAGTTTCATTCCTAGGAATTTACCCAACAGGAATGAATGCAATGTCTAGGCAAAGATGTTAATAGTAGCAGTTTTTATAGTAGTCCCAAACTGGAAAGTATCCAAATGTCCAACAACTGGTGAATGTTTAAATAAAATGCAGTATGCCCATACAATGGACTATATTAATATATTCAGCAACCTAAGTTACAAGTCAGCAAATTATGGCATGGCTTCTATAAACCTGTCTGTGTCTGTTTGTTTATGTGTTGTCTATGGCTGCTTTGCTACAGCAGCACAGATGAGTAGTTGCAACAGAGATGTATAAGCTGCAAAGGTGAAAATATTATCTGTTAACAGGAAAAATCCCAATCCCTGTGCTTAGTGAAGGAAGCCAGATGCAGAAAAGTTGTTGGGAAAAGTATCGAATCAGCTAATGTAAGTGAAGGTTATAATACAGTTCTGTGTATATTATGGAGAGTCAGTAAAGGATAGTTGCTATTAATATGACTTAAAATCTTAGAGGATTTGCATTTTTATTATTTGATTTTCTAGAGTTGTAATCTTATCCCTAATTCATAGATGAAAAAAATGAGGTTAAAAAGTTATGAAGGACTAAGGCTTATACATTAGAATGTGATTCTTTGTTGCTATACAATTGTGAATTATAGCATGAATTATTTAGCCTTTTGTCTGACCATTTTATTTAACAATTTTTTGTTGTTGTGAAAAAAAAATGGCCTTGCAGTGTAACCTTGGAATAAATACCATTGAGAGGAGGAAATAACCAAAAATATCCATGGGGAAAACGACTATTCTTCAGAATATGACTAAGTTCAACCCTGTAAATGGTTTTTATTCTCAAGTTGTATATTCTTAGTACTTATACAGCAGATGTCCGACTCACTTTGCTATACTGTCAGTAGTTGTACTAGTTATCTACTGTCATGTAACAAATTACCTCAACATTTAGCAGTTTAAAACAGCAAACTTTATTTCACAGTTTCTTTGGGTGAGGAATCCAGATGCACCTTAGTTGGGTGTGCTCGGTCAGGTTCTCTTGTTGGGCTAGAAGGAAGGTGTCTGGTGAGACTGCAGTCATCCCAAGACTCCACAGTGGGGAGAGTTGACATGTAAGCTCTCTCACATGGGTATAGACAGGCCTCAGGGTTTCTCTCTCTGTTGGCCTGTAACATCAGTTCTTTGTCACGTGAACTTCTCTATAGGGCAGCTCACAACATGGCAGCCAGGGGATCTCAGAGAGAGAAGGATAGAGCAGTAAAATGGAAGCCAGTCTTTTTGTCACCTAATCTCAGAAGTGACATCCCAATACTTTTGTTCATATTCTGTTCCTTAGCAGTGGGTCACTAGTGCCAGCCCACACTCAAGCTGAGATTACACAGGTCACAAATACAGAAGCGGGGTTATCAGGAGCCATTTTAGAAGCTGCCTACCACAGCAGTCTTGCAATATCAACATCTTTGATGTTTACTCGACATATACTTTTATTCTTAGCAGACTATTTATTGATCATAGAAAGTGTGAAGTTTGAGGTAGTCATTTTGAAGTCTCCTGTGTTTTTCCTGATGCCATTTCTTCTGTTTCCCCATTAGAAATACTCTAAATTTAGTTTGTGTTAATCCCTTGCTTTGTCTTTCAGTTTTAACATGTTGTATTCTTACTTAGTTTTACATTTCTGAACTTGATATGAAATGACTTGCTATAATTTCATTGTGTATGACCATGCCGCATATTAATCAGTGTGGACATTTAGTTTTTTGCTGTTAAAATTGTGCAATGAACATTATTGTACGTATTTTCTGTTGTATATGTGCAGAGTACATACATAGCAGTCAAATGGCTGGATCATAAGTTATATGCATTCTTAAGCATTGTAGATAATGACAAGCTATTTTGCTAAATGTTTGTACTAATGTAATTCTCATTAGAACACAAGTCTTCTAGTTGCTCTATATTCTAAACTTTGATATTGTCATATGTGTTTAGTTTTTGCTTGTCTGGTGAGTGTGAAATGAGAGTTCACTAGTCTGTGTTTCACTTATTTGTAAATGAAATTGTATGTTTTTTAAAAAGTTGTTGGCTTCTTCAGTTTTCTGCTTAAAGTAACTTTCAGTTGGGTTGTTTGTGTTCTTATTGATTTAAGAAATTTTTAAAAGATAATTTGAGTAGTACATACTACGATTTTAAATATTGTATCTTTTCCTCACTAGAATTAAGTCTCATGAGAGGCTTCTCTGTTTTGATTTAGCTGTATACATCGCCCTAGAATGATGGTTGGAACATACTCAGTAGGTATTTGTTAAATGAATACATTTTAAAGGGACCTTTTCTGCATCTATTAAGATACAGAAGTATCTATAAGATCATCATATAAAGCTTTTTAAATTTTGTTTTGGTTTATTCTTTCAAGTGGTATATTATATACTATGTGGCTAAATTATACTTAAACTAATTTTGCATTCCTAGCATAAACCCAGTTGGCCATCTTTGTGGTTTTCTTTGGTTTGTTTTTAAATGTATTGTTGGATTTGATTTGCTGCTCTCTTAATTGGGATCTTTTTAAAAAATCAATTTGCAGGTAAGACTGGGCTGTAATTTTTTCTTTGTCTTATTATTCTTGTCAGGTGTGAGTATGAAGACTACTAGCCTTGTAAGATGAGTTGAAAGATCTGTCTACATTTTAGAGAATGCTCGGGACCAGTGAGCACTTATGTTTCTCTTTCTCCCATAAAATACATACTTGTTACTGGTAACTAAGAAATAGAAGTGAGCATAGAAGTTTACACTATTATTCCTAATTCAATATTGAGTAGTTCATTTATTAGTAATTTTGAGTGGTTTGTTACTCACAAAACTTTTGCTTCTTACCTTGCATACTGGTTTATAATTCTTACTAGGTATCTGGGAGTACTTCCACCATAGGATGAAATAACGGTTCCCTTGAATTAGAAGGTATGATTTCTACCAGGCCACTTTGATCTTCTTATTCCAGTGAATAGTTACCATATCAGATGGAGTGATTGACCCTATTAGGGGAAATAGGGTTGCAGCTACACAGTTAATGCAAGGAGTATATCTTGAACCCATGAGATTCTGTGGCACCTCATGATATTACCATGTTCAGTGGCAAAAGTTAGTTGAGATCTATTATACTTACCCTTCACAGACAAGACGACGAAGGGCTTGGAATAGCTCGGGAATAAGTATTTGAGTTTGTCCATTTCTAGTACCAAATTCTGTTTCTGGAATTTCATGTGGCTGCTATTAGTTCAGAAGTACCTGGATTAAATAGCCATGTAGTATTTCAGTCTTACTTAAAGTAAGTATAGAGATAGGCTCTCCAGGGCTGGTATGGCAGTGCCATAACATCATGAGAGTACTAAGTTCATTCCTTCTCTGCTCTCCATCCTTAGGACATGATTTCCATCTTAGGGTCACCACAGATTTTAAAATGGTGCTAGAGTTTAAGCCATCACGTATCAGTTTCAAATAGGCTGCAGCAGGAAGGGATAAGGTCAAAAAAGGGAATGCCAGCTGAAAGGAAATGGGTGTAGATATACAACTATCAGTCTTGACTCAGGAGTTTTTCAGCTGGGTAAATGGATAATTTTAGAAGGCTTTTAGAGTTCCCAGAATATCTTTATACTTTGACCTCTAAAATAAAAAGCTTTGTAATGACTAATTATTCTGTCACAATATTGGCTAAGTTTTTTTTTGTCATTGTGTTCTGATGTAAATGTTAGCTATTTTCATTGGTAGTTGGGAAGGATACTTTTAAAAAAAATTTAACAATTTAAAAGTCTAAGGTATCCAAGTTAATTTTCATGTGAGTTATAATTTAATGACATGTGGCTTTTATACACCATGGAATACTATGCAGCCAGCAAAAAGGATGAGTTTGCGTCCTTTGTAGGGACATGGATGCAGCTGGAAACCATCATTCTTAGCAAACTATCACAAGAACAGAAAACCAAACACCGCATGTTCTCACTCATAGGTGGGAACTGAACAATAAGATCACTTGGACTCAGGAAGGGGAACATCACACACAGGGGCCTATCATGGGGAGGGGGGAGGGGGGAGGGATTGCATTGGGAGTTATACCTGATGTAAATGATGAGTTGATGGGTGCAGCACACCAACATGGCACAAGTATACATATGTAACAAACCTGCACGTTATGCACATGTACCCTACAACTTAAAGTATAATAAAAAAAAAAAGATATGTGGCTTTTAAAAGGTAGATGGTTGCCTCGTATATGTTTAAAAATATTAGGAATTACTATGTATTCTTTGGTACACTTTTTGTCCATGACCTTTAAGTGGCTCTCTATTCACTCGTTTTTGCTAGTTCTTGATAAGTGGTTTTAAAAAACCAACTTGTTTCATGAGTTTAATTTTGCTCAATTTCTATGGACATGAGGCTTAAAAATTTTTTCTTAATGTGTTCTTTGATGTTAGTGGGTCTACTAAACCGAAAATCTGTTTATCTTTTATTTGCTAGTAGCAGTCTTTTAACAAAAACATTTACAAGTAAAAGCATATTTTAGAGAGATGTTAGGATATGAGAGTGTCATAACTGTTAGAGTCAAGAATAATTTGCCTTTGAAAATGGCTATGAGTTTGATGTAGATCTTTTAAAAAAACAATTTTTCCTGTTTCATGGTAGTGGAGGCAGCAATATTTTTTTCCCCATTTGCAGATATATAGACTCAACTTGACATTAGAACTGATCATATGATAAATGTTATAAAATAAATGTTAATTTAATTCTCTCTTTACAGTTCAACATTTATGCACTAAAAGAAGAAATCTTTATAAAGGAAACAGAACAGTCAGATTATTAGAAGATAGCTTAGAAGGTTGTATCAGGGAAACAAATATTTAGAGCGGTTTTAAACCTATTTTGAATTATTGACTACTAGAGGGATATTATAGTCTGTTGAGAATTGTGTCTGTTCTCTACTTCATTTCCCCAGATGTTGATTACTAAAAATCTTTTGTGGGCACTCTTACCAGCAGCATGAGAATTTTGGTTGCCATACATCTTTTAAGTCAATAGCTGCCCCGTTTTTTTTAACTTCTCAGATTAGTTTTGTCAATTCTAGAACTTCCTTATGTTCAATCATAGAAAGGTACTCTTGTGTACGGGCTTGTTTTATTCAACACAAGGTCTATGAGATTCATCTGTATCTCATGTTTCTTTTTTATTGCTGTGTGATCATCTTTTATGTGAATGTATCACTCAGTTTGCTTATCCATCTACTTGTTGATGATCATTTGGATCATTTCCAGTTTTTGATCACTGCATATGATGTTTCTCTGAACATCATTCTTGTGAAAGAGTTAATGCAGTAGACCTAATATTGCTGAATGCTTATATGTTTTCAGGGAGGTCCTGCCTGTGTGGCTTACCTTTGACTACCAGAAACTTAGCCCTTGGTGTGTTCTCTATGTTACTAATTGAAAGGTGGTTTTGTAAAGCTGTATATGGAACCATGCACTACCGACTAGTTTAGATTGTTCAAAAACATAATTTTTGGTGAATTCTTGCTTTCCTTTTTGGAGTCTGTAGCTTTGGTAATCAAAACTGGTCACTTTAGGCAAATACGCTTGTTTTGCAAGTCTCCAATAAATGCCCTGGACTCTGCGAATCAACCAAGCTTCTCTGGGCAGAAGTCCTTTAACATAAGTTGTTGTGCCTTATTGCTTGGGAAGAAAATTGTTGGGTCATGTGATAGGTGTATGTTTAACTTGGTAAGAAACTACTAAACAGTTTTTTACAGTGTTGTACCTCACTCCTACAAGTAAAGTATGATAGTGTTAGTTGTTCTGCATTCTTGTCGACACATGGTATTGCCAGTTTAATTTTAGCCATTTAGATTTATTTTGCATTTTCCTGATGACTTACGGTGATGAGCATCTTTTAAAATGTGCTTATTGGCCATTGTATATATTTTCTCTTTCTTTTGTTCTTTCTTTCTTTCGTTCTTTTGTTCTTTTTGATGCAGTCCTGCTCTGTTGCCCAGGCTGCAGTGCAGTGGCACAATCTTGGCTTACTGCAACCTCTGCCTCCTGGTTTTAAGTGATTCCCCTGCCTCAGCCTCCTGAGTAGCTGGGATTACAGGTGCTTGCCACCATGCCTGGCTAATTTTTTTGTATTTTTAGTAGAGACGAGATCTCACCATATTGGCCAGGCTGGCCTGGAACTCCTGAACTCAGGTGATCCTCCTGCCTCGACTTCCCAAAGTGCTGAGATTACAGGTGTGAGTCACCATGCCCAGAAATTGTGTATATTTTCTAAAGTGAAGTATTGAAATCTGCCCATTTTTAAAAAAAGGTTGTCTTTTTATTGAGGTACAGGAATTTGTCTTACACTTTGCTATGCTAATTAAATATAATGATAACTTAGGTGTTCAAAAGATTGTTTATCACACAAGATTAGGAGCACCAGGAATGCTTATAAAATAGTCATTAGGCTGTTTGGCTATCTAAAGGCCAAGCCCACCAAGTAACAGACACAAGTGGCATACTTAGACTGAAGCTAAACTTTACTCCACCTATTAGTTTATCAAAGTTTTTGGTGTGAGGCTGTCAGCCTACTCAAGTCTGTTGTGCTAATTCAGTTTCTTTTTTTTTTCTATTTTACACAAATTATTTTATTTGATTATTTTAATCATAATATTGGCATGATATTCAGGGTGATTTACAAATGGCATTTTGTATTTAAGTTTTTAAAGCTTTGGAATACTTGTTACAGTTTTTTGTTTTTTTTTTTGTTTGTTTGTTTGTTTGTTTTTTACTTTAAGTTCTGGGATACATGTGCAGAATGTGCAGGTTTGTTACACAGGTGTACATGTACCATGGTGGTTTGCTGTACTTATCAACTCATCATCTAGGTTTTAAGCCCCACATGCATTAGGTATTTGTCCTAATGCTCTCCCTGCGCCTTGACCCCACCCCCCAACCGGCCCTGGTGTGTGATGTTCCCCTCCCTGTGTCCATGTGTTCTCATTGTTCAGGTCCCACTTATGAGTGAGAACATGAGATGTTAGGTTTTCTGTTTCCTGTGTTAGTTTGCTGAGAATGATGGCTTCCAGCTTCATCCATGTCCCTGCAAAGGACATGAACTTACTTTTTTTTATGACTGTATAGTATTCCATGGTGTATATGTGCCACATTTTCCTTATCCAGTCTATCATTGATGGGCATTTGGGTTGGTTCCAAGTCTTTGTTATTGTAAATAGTGCTGCGATAAACGTACGTGTGCATGTGTCTTTATAGTAGAATGATATATGATCCTTTGGGTATATACCCAGTAATGGGATTGCTGGGTCAAATGGTATTTTCTGGTTCTCAATCCTTGAGGAATTGCCACACTATCTCCCACAATGGTTGAACTAATTTATACTCCCACCAACAGTGTAAAAGCATTCCTGTTTCTCCATAGCCTTGCTAGCATCTGTTGTTTTCTGACTTAATCACCATTCTGATTGGCTTGAGGTGGTAGCTCATCGTGGTTTTGATTTACATTTCTTATTGACCAGTGAGGATGAGCTTTTTTTCATATGTTTGTGGGCTGTGTAAACGTCTTCTTTTGCGAAGTGTCTGTTCATATCCTTTGCCCACTTTTTGATGGGGTTATTTCTTGTAAATTTAAGTTCCTTGTAGATAAATGTTTATGTCTGTTGGCTCTTAGATTTGTAATAGAAATGTTAAAACTCACTACTCCTTGGTTTGTAGTAGAAACACCAATATTCACTGCCCTAAAAGATTTATTGTCACTATTAGTTACTCATAATATTAAAAGCCTGCATAAATTTCATTAAATGTCTATAGTGCCAAATTCAGTATGTTGACATTTTGTGATTGCTAAGTATAAATTAACTCTGCCCCTCTGTTGATTATTTAGGGTCCTATTTGATTTGAGTTTCTTTTATCTGTATTGCATGTAGTAGGGCTGTTTCATAAGTGTCCTCCAGATAAATGAGATAAGGCTAGCAAATGTTAAGAAAATTCTTTAACTCTGAAGTCATTTCTTCCAACACAATAAGTAATTTAGATTTTATTATACATTACTAATATGCATTTTTTCCATATTTGTTTAACCATCTTAACTATTTCAAGTATACTATTCAGTGGTATTAAATATATTCATAATATGTAGCCATTGGTGCCATCCATCTCCATAACACTTCCCATCTTGTAAAATTGAAACTATACCTTTTTAACGGGAACTCTCTATTTTGCCTTTCCCCTCTCCTTCTGACAACCACCATCCTACTTTCTGTCTCCTTGATTTTGACTACTCTCAGTACCTCATATAAGTGGAGTCGTATAGTATGTGTCTTTTTGTGACTGGCTTATTTCACTTAGCATAATGTCCTAGTTATGCTAAGTTAATCTGTGTTGTAGCATATATCATTTCCTTCCTTTTAAATGCTGAATAATATTCTGTTTTATGTATACCACATTTTGCCTCTCTGTCCATCCATCAATTGACACTTGGGTGGCTTTCATGTTTTAGTTACTGTGAACCATGCAGTTATGAACATGGGTGTACAAGTAACTCTTTGAGACCCTGCTTTCAACTCTTTTGTGCATATACCTGGAAGTGGAATTGCTGTATCATATGTAATGCCAGTTTTCATTTTTTTAGGAAACATCATACTGTTTTCCACAGCTGCTGTACCATTTTACATTCCTACCAGCAGCACACAGGGTTTCAGTTTCTCCACAACCTTGACAACACACGTCATTATTATTGTTTTTTGTTAGTAGCCATCCTTATAGGTCTGAGATGGTAACAGTTGCTTTCTTTTATAAAGGAGTACAATGATTATCATTCTGTAATTGCTTTGTATAATTATACTGGTACTATTATTTTTCATGAATACGTATAAACAAATGAATGTGAAAATACAGATTTTAAGAACAGGTTTCTTAGGCTTAAGTCTCAAATGTTCCTTCTTCTGTTTTTATTGTTAAAGGTACTATATCTTTGGCTTAACTTAAACTCTATATTGAATTTAAATAAATATTTTGACTGACTACTGGTTAAAAGTATTTCAAATCTAACTTTTTTTTTTAAAAAAAGCAGATAAATAGTAATTCCTATCAGTTAATGTTGAATCTAATTTTGAATATAAGAATTGAAAACAGGATCATGAAGAGCTATTTGTCCTTCCATGTTCACAGCTGCGTTATTCACAAATTGCAAAATTTGGAGGCAACTCCAATGTCCATTGATGGGTAAATAGAGATCTAATTTTACTGTTCTACTATTCTTTTTACCTTTTCTCTGTTTTGATTTGTGTAAGATTGGTTGTGTAATACTGCATACTTTTTAAACTTAAGATGAGAAAATTATTTATATCAAAAAGACCATATTATTTATAGCTGTTTCTTTAACTTGCCGGAATAGCAAATGTTGTGTCAAGTGTACTCAAATTTAAGTTGGAATGAACACAAAAGTTAAAGTTCATTTAAATGAGATGGTTTATAGGAAGTTCTCAGCATTGTAGTTAGTACAGAGTAAGAGCTCATATGTCAGCTGCCACAATTGTTCTGGACCCAGTTATTACTATTGTTAGAAATTGCCACCTGTAATCCCAGCAGTTTGGGAAGCTGAGGCGGGTGGATCACAAGGTCAGGAGATTGAGACCATCCAGGCTAACACGGTGAAACCTCGTCTCTACTAAAAATACAAAAACTTAGCCAGGCGTGGTGGCGTGCGCCTGTAGTCCCAGCTAGTTAGGAGGCTGAGGCAGGAGAATGGCGTGAACCCAGGAGGCAGAACTTGTAGTGAGCCAAGATTGTGCCACTGCGCTCCAGCCCTGGCGACAGAGCAAAACTCCGTGTCAAAAAAAAAAAAAAAAATTGCTGCAAAGTTAACTTGAATTATAGGTTGTTATTCTGATAGTACTGTTGATCTCTTGGGACATGGGACAGAGAAGGCTATTTGGGCATCATATACTATATAGAAAGAGTTATGAGTAGAGGGAATCAGGGTAGTGAATTTGTTAAGTGAATGTATATACACATATAGATAACTGTGATTAAGTACATACGTATTTAGTAAAACTTGGTTTATTATTTATTTCCACAGCTTTATATTCTGTTATATTGTTCTGTGTGTTCTTCTGGATCCCTTTTGTCTACTTCTATTATGAAGAAAAGGATGATGATGATACTAGTAAATGTACTGTAAGTATCTTTATTTTAGAGGCCTCAGTTTAGGAAAGAAAAATAATATTTCCTGCTTTTTCAGAGAATGACATGACTGGATTTTTTTATAGAGCAGTGTTGTCTGATAGAAATGCAATGTTAGCTAAATTAAAATAAAAAGAAACAGTTGAAATTAATTTTAATTATACATTGTATTTAACATAATATATTCCAAATATTATTTCAAATATAGTCAAACAAACTAGTAATGAAGTATTAAGTTTCTTTTCTTCACACTAAGTCTTTGAAATTTGGGTTGTATTTTACACAACAGTTCAAGCTAGCCACATTTCAAGTGCTTTCTAGCCACATGTGGCTTTTGACTATTATTTTAGACAAAGCAATTCTAGATCAGGCATACAAAATTTTTTCTGTAGAAGGCCAGGAGGTAAATAATTTAGGATTTGTGGGCTATATGGTCTCTGTCTTAGCTACTCAAGTCTGCCATTATAGTGTTAAAAGTATTCAGAGACAATGAACATTTTATAATCCAATAAAACAGAAAATGAATCAGATGTGGCACACTGAATGTAGTTTGCTGGCCCCTGTTCAAAAGCATAAAGAAGGAGCACTTACAGGTTGTACTTACTAATCCAGGATGAGGCTGACTTTCTTTTTAGACGGGTGCTGTGGCTCATGCCTGTAATTCCAGCACTTTGGGAGGCCAAGGTGGGCAGATCACCTGAGGTCAGGAGTTAGAGACCAGCCTGGCCAACATGGCGAAAACTTGTCTCTAGTAAAAGTACAAAAGTATAAAAATTAGCTGGGCATGGTGGTGGGGGCCTGCTACTCTGGAGGCTGAGGCAGGAGAATTGCTTGAACCCAGGAGGCGGAGGTTGCCGTGAGCCGAGATTGCACCACTGTACTCCAGCCTGGGCGACAAGAGTGAGACTTTGTCTCAAAAAAAAAAGACTGACTTTTTAAAAACCTGACAAATACAGCACACATGTGTGTTCAAAACTGCAGATCATTATCACTTAAGTATTGGTATAAACATCTTAATTAAAATAATAGTAAATATAATTCAGGAGAATCTTAGAAATATATTAATATTATATAACTGAGTTGGGCCTGTCTCTCAATTGCATGGGTGACTGAAAATCAGGAAATCTATTAGTATATAGTAATTAATAGGCCAAAGAAAAAATGTATATTAAAAGGTATATGTCAAAATCAAATACTTTGTAATTTAGGGGAACAGTTGTACAATAAGACTAAATGTCTTATCTTTTTGACTTACAGGATTTTGTTTTATACCTTGTTTACATTTGTATTTAAATATAGAAATAAATACATTCAGTCAAAAGCTAGCATCATGCTTAATCATGCTTAAAACCTCAAGAGCATTGGCATTAAGATTAGGAGCAAGTAAATTAGCAGTATTTTAAATGACTCTTAGAGTGATAATCAGCGTAGTGTTAGAGAAAAAAAATTAGACATTTAAATATTTATAAAGAGAGTCAAAACTGTTATTTGCAGATACTATATTACTCTATATTTGGAAAAACCAAGGTATGTAAAGTAAGGTAGCTAGTTGCAAATTTAATAAAATCTCCATGAGATTTATGCAGTCTTTTTCACTTCTTCCAGAGTGCACATTCTTCTACCCTTTGGTTGATCTTAGGATCTTCTTTATCTTTTCTTCAGTTTTTTTCCTAAGGGATATCTTATCCCCTTTGTGAATAAGAACTTACTGTGTGAAACATTCATTCAAATTTTAAAAGATCATTTTTAGATACTTCATTAGTCTGAGAGCACAAATGTTATTTCTGACTGATTTAAAATGAGATTATTATTCACTTTTTAATTCATATTCAGAATGTCCAGCTTTGTCTTTATTTGCTTTTCTTAGCCTTTGGAGTATATTATAGGCACCAAGCAAAACATAGTTTTTAAATTCCCAAGTTCCTGGTCTTAAGTACTTACTTAATCACTTATAATCTATGTGCCTTAGGAGAGATTATTAACTTCTCTGGACTTCAGCTTCGTTATGTCTAAAGTAAAGATGAGAACAGCCTATCTTAGAGTTGTTATGAGAATTAAATGAGTTAACATATGTGATGTTCTTATCAGTGCCTGGCATATGTTATATATGTATGAAATATATATTAATGTATGTAAGTATATATACACATATACACATACATAAATACATAAATATTTATGAATATGTGTATAAATATAAATACATAAATATTTATGTATGTATTTATATATTTATACTCATGTATATACTCAAACAAAAACGTGTATATTGTGTTGATTATTATAAACCATTTTGATGAATTGGATTGGGGCATTGTAGATTCTGATTGCTGTCTGCGGGAGTATTACATATTCTGATAATTTTACTCAAGATGCCTACTGGAGAATCAACTATACTTTAGGTGGTTTGGTTTTTACAAGGGCATAACTATTGAAAAGATTTTAAAAATCTCATATTTTGCAAAGATACTTAAGATGTAGTATATCCGTTTTCTTTAAATTTTAAGGTTTTCAACCTTAGTTGAAACCTTTGACTGTAAGCGTGTATCTGATGTGAAGGTACTGTTAAACTGTTGCAAGAATATTTTATATTTTAAAGGGCTTGCTAAATGTTATACTTTTTTCTCCTTGGCATCTAGCAAATTAAAACGGCACTCAAGTATACTTTGGGATTTGTTGTGATTTGTGCACTGCTTCTTTTAGTTGGGTAAGTCTTGGTTTTTTTTTTTTAACCATGAAATGGAAATAGAATTATTTGAAAAAAAATAATAAAAGGATCATTCAGAAAAATCTAGGAAAGAAAAAAAAATGTAAAAAAAAGAGAACAATCCACTCTCTGTATCTCCAAAGAACAATAGCCACAATTTAACAGTTTTGTCTGTCGTTTCATCTAGACATTTTTATGTGCTTGAGTGCATGCAGAGTGCACTTCCCTTCTTGCATGCACCCTACATGTTTTAGTTTTACACAAATGTGATTATATTTTATATAATTCTTGGTAATCTACTTCTTAACATATTGCGGGCATCTCTTCAGGATAGTAAGTGTAGATCCATCAATTTTGACTACATTTCATTTCCTTCTAAGGATACAAAAATATATTTAACTCATCTTCTAGTGATAACTGCTTAGACATTTATAATGTTTCCCCATTATTATAAATAACACTTTGATGAAAATCCTTGTCTGTGCATCTTTTCAGATTTGACCCTATCAGTCTTTAAATCTTTGTCAGTGAATTTCCTTTCTTAATTCTTCTTGTTTTTATACTTATATCAATAACATTTTGCTTATTTGTTTGTACATCTAAAATTTATCCTTGCTAATGGAAGACATTTATCTTTGTTAAAAATAGGTCATTAGTCTTTCTTTTTTTATGTTAGGAAATACATTAGGAATTAATTAATTTTTTGAAGTTTCTGTTTATAATTTAGTCTCACAATTTTCAATACATAACTTCCCATAAATAAAAAAATTACTTACTATATGTAACTTGTAATAGGAATAAAATTGTTGAGTAACTTTTTGTAGTTCCCGGAGTTCTTAGGATGCATGTGTTTTATAGTCAAGTCATATTTTCAATTATTTTTACCTGCCTTGATGTGTCATGAAAAAGAGTACTTTTTGTAAGCACCTTTTTTAGTGGTTTTTCTATGTATTTTAGCTACCGAGTATATTTCTAAAGTATTTTTTTGGCTTTTTAAAGAAAGCTAAATCTACTTATGTTAATTTCCCTTGTTAACGTAGATGTCCCTTGTATGTAAACCTGAATTATCTAGAGTGGAAATCAGCAAACTTTTCTTAAAGCATAGGTAGTATTTTAGATTTACTGTCTGTATGGTCTCTGTGTCTCTCTTGTAGCTCAGAAGTAATCAGACAATACGGAAAGAACATGACTGTGTTCTAGAAAAACTTTATTTATAAACACAGGCAGCCAGTAGTTTGCCAACTCCTATTTTAGAACATGAATGAGAATCACCAATAAAACTACAAATCTTTGCAACAGTCAGAATAAAAGAGTAGTGAATTAAAGATTATTAGCGTTTCAGCCATCTAGGACAGTGTTCTTCTCATTACCATATGTAAATGTTTGAATGAGGTGTGCATTTAGGTTAAGTGATTGACAAAAGGTCTTGAAATATTTTTGAAGGTGGCATATTCAGAGTTTCTTTTAAGATAAAACTAGATAATTTTATGGCAAAGCCGTGATCTAGATTTAACTGATTCATGTAGCTCATACGTTTTTGGAACACTTATGTGTTGGATGCTATGCTAGATCTTTGGGCTAAAGATAGAGGACCATGGTCTCTGTCTTCTAGGTTTACGTTGTGGAGGCATGCAGATTCATACCTTGAATTACAGTGTTTAAGTGCTCTGATAGGAGATACATACCAGATGTTGATGGTAGAGGAGCAGGTTCTTACTCTGCCTTGAAGAATCAGGAGATCTAAGAGGAAGTAATATTTGAGTTGAGATTTGAAGGAATGGGAATTGGTCAGCTGACTTGACAAATGAAAAAGATGAATAACATGTATATTGTTTTCGTCTGCTTTGGCTGCCATAACAAAGTATCATAGACTGGGTGGCTTAAATAACAGTCATTTATTTTCTCATGGTTCTGGAGGCTAGAAGTCTATGTTAAAGGTGCTGGCAAGTTTGGTTTCTGGTGAGAGTTCTCTTCCTGGCTTATCGAAGGCCACCTTCTTGCTCTGTCTTCACGTGGTCTTTCCTTTGTGCTTGCAGAGGGAGAAGGGGAGGGGGAGAGTGAGAGGGTGCAGGAGAGAGAAGGAGCACTCTCTGGTGTCTCTTCCTCTTCTTATAAGGACTCCAATGCCATGGGATAATTAGGGCCCCACCCTTTTGACTTCATTTAACCCTAATTCCCTTGCTAAAGGACCTGTATCCAAATACCATTACATTGGGAATTAGGGCTTCAACATAGGGATTTTCTTTTTTCTTTTTTGGGGGGGAGTTGAGTACAGGGGATTTTATTGATAGTGCATGACAAAGTGGTACTCCCTAGGTTCTTCCTTCTTCAGGGGATCTGGCACGGAAACTGTGACCAGGGGAGATTCTCAGTGTGGTGGGGGACTGAGTGTGGCAGGGACTCCCCATCAGCTGAGGGCCTCTCTCTCCCTGTTGTGCTCTTGCTGGAGCTGGTGATCAGGGGCTCTTACCCCTTGGAAGCCAGGTGGAACATGAGTTCCACCACCCTGTTGCTATAGCCAAATTCGTTGTCATATCTGAAAATGAGTTTGAAAAAGTAGTTGTTGAAGGCAGGCCAGCCCAGCATCGAAGGTGAAAGAGTATCACTAGTAAAGTTGGAAGAGACAACCTGTTGCTCAGGGTAGTCCAGGATGCCTTTGAGGGGACCCTCCAATGCCTGCTTTACCATCTTGTTTATGTCATCATATTTGGCAAGTTTCTCCAGATGGCACATCAGGTCCATAACCAACACATTGGCAGTGGGGACATGGAAAGTTATGCCAGTAAGCTTCCTGTAGCTCAGGGATGACCTTGCCCACAGCCTTGGCAACACAGGTAGAGGCAGGGATGATGTTCTGGAGAGCCTCACAGCTGTCACACCACAGTTTCCCAAAGGGACCATTCATGGTCTTCTGAGTGCCAATGATGGCTTGAACTGTGGTCATTAGTCCCTCCATGATGCCACAGTTGTCCAGGGTGACGAAGCAGTTGATAGTGCGGGAGGCATTGCTGACCATCTTTATGCCATTTTTGTACTTCTCATGGTTCAGGCCCATCACATGGGGGTATCAGCAGAAGGGGCAGAGATGAGGATCCTTTTGGCTCCCTGCTCTAAGAGAATCTCAGCCTTCTTCATGGTAGTAAAGATGCTGGTAGACTTCACAACATTATCAGCGCCCAAATCACCCCATTTAATTTTGGTGAAATCTTGCACCTGTAAGAAGAGGGTGATGAGATTTCCATTGACGACAAGCTTCCAGTTCTCAGCCTTGACAGTGCCCTACAACTTGCCATGGGTGGAGTCATGTTGGAACATTTAGGCCATATAGTTAAGGTCACTGAGGGGTCAATGATGGCAACAATATTCCCTTTGCCAGGGTTAAAAGGAGCTCTGGTGACCAGGCACCACTATGACCAAATCCATTCACTCTGCCCTTCACTTCCACCATGATGTCTCAGTGATGTGGCTGGTGCTGCTGCAAAGATGAGGCTCTCTATAGAGTGGAGGAGCAGAGAGCCAGCAACATATGAATTTTTAGGGAGCACAATTCAGTCTATAAAATATATTAACTGGGAGGCTGAGGTTAGCATGGAGTGTTTGAAGAATGACATAAAAAGTATGATGTGAATTTAGATTTCCCCTCCCCTCAAAAAAAGAAGGGTAATGTGATGTTTCAAGTGTTCCTGTGGGCAAGTGACAGGATATGACATTAGCCAGGTGAATAGACTCTGGGTCTTACATGCCATATTTAAGAAATTTTTAATTTTGTCCTACTGAGTAATTGAAAGACAGTGAAGATGTGTATATATTTGTGTACATGAATGCATGAAAATAAATATATATGACCTTACTTTAAGAGTTACAGCACTGTGGGCTGGGCATGGTGACTCCTGCATGTAATCCCAGCACTTTGGGAGGTCCAGGCAGGTGGATCACGAGGTCAAGAGATCGGGACCATGCTGGCCAACGTAGTGAATTCTACTAAAAATACAAAAATTAGCTGGGCATAGTGGTTTGCACCTGTAATCCTAGCTACTTGGGAGGCTAAGGCAGGAGAACAGCTTGAACCTGGGAGGCTGAGGTTGCAGTGAGCTGAGATTGAGCCACTGCATTCCATCCTGGCAACAGAGTGACACTCCGTCTCAAAAAAAAAAAAAAAAAAAGAGTTACAACACTGTGGAGGATGCATTGCAAGAGGATTTTGGGTGTTGGGTTGGAGAAGTGGTATGTAAATAGTAGGTAGGAAGATCAGTTAAGTAGCCATTATATAAGTTCAGGTGAGCTTTGGAACTACAGTGGTTACCAAGAGAACAGAGAGGAAGAAGCATAAGCTATTTGGAAGATAAATATGAATTGACTTGGTGATGGAGTGTAAGAAGTGAACATCTTATTTTCAGTCTGCTGAATTCATCATTTCCATTTCATATCTACTGAAATTCATTAGCTTTTTCTTTGTCTCTTTCTGAAGAGATAATGTGTGTTAAGCTAATTCAGTGAATCAGATTGGGTAGAAAATATTTTTACTAAGCAGTTTTTTAGTTTTATTGTTTTCAAGGGCATGAGGGAAAAGTTTTGTCTTACTAGACTCTAGTTTGTATTTTAACCCATTTATGCCAGAGGTTGCAAATTTTTTTAGTGAAAAATCAGACCTTGGTGATGACCTTGAGCAGTGAAATATAAATAACTCCCACAAGCTTAATATTCCAATAATGGAACACTAGTCATAAATGGCTTAATCTAATACTTTGTGTTTTTGGAAGCTGAGGTGCTCTGTATACATTTTTTTTTTTTCTAGAAGGGCTGAAATTTTAAAAGTATGTGAACCTTTCTACCACACAAATCCCGTTGTATACTAACTCTTGGTTACTTTAATGTCATCACCATTTCATTTAGTATACTAAACACCTGATAATCTTAACTGCTGTCTCTTTCCTCAGAACTGATGTATCTGTATTATAACTTTGACTTCAGTTGCCTTTTCATCTGTTGGTAGGCATTTCTTTTTCTTTATAGATCTTTGTCTGTGGGGCTGCTATTTGGCTAATGAACAGTGGTTTATTCTTTCTGGTGGTTAAAAGGTTGACATGCTTTTATACCAGTCAGGTTCTGCTCTGCCCTCTGGGTCTTCTTACCCTACATCAGTTCCATTGAAAAAGGAAAGCCGGGTTCATCAGAGTCCTGCAGAATTAAGGCCAGGGTCTGTGTTGATTAATTAGTGCCTTTGCCATATTTTGAGTTCGACTTATGGATGTTTTCTTAGTTTATGTGAAAATATTTTAGGTCTGTTTTTCAGATTATAAAATCCTGGTGGTAAAGTGATTTAGGAACCTGCTTTGAATTTGTGCTTTCGTTTATACCTAAAATACTAAGTGCTGAAATGTTAACTCTCTGATGGATGCTTTCGAAGTATTTTCCTGAAGTCATTCTGATAGTGGTGTGGGTCACTTAGTCTTTTTAGTCTTTTTAGTTTTTTTTTGGTTATATAAGGTTCCCTCTGGTGTTACTCTTTTTTGAATATTTGAACTACTAGATAATTCTGCTCAGGAGTTGAACGTGTGTCATCAAGAGCAAGGGTTAATTAATTTTCTTCTCTTTCTGTACAATATCTTTGATTACCTAAAACTGACATACTGAGTTTTAGAATATTGCATATTGAGCCCTATGAGTATGAATGCTATTTTTAGATATCCTAATACATATTTCTCTTTTAATAGTACAATAGGTGGTATTTTGTACAATATAGAAATTTTTGTTTTCCCACTCTCACAGATTGGTTATTCCCAACTAACAAGTTCAGAACATACTTTCTGGGATATCCAGAACAAACTCTGTTCAAATAAAGGAATATCATATAGGTAGTTTTTTCTTGCTTAGTTTATATTTGTGTTATGGATGTATGATATACAAAAATGTTATAATTTTATTTCTTGATTCCACACCTCTGCTCTTTGTTTGATTTCATACCTCGGTCAACAGATAATAAACTTTCTGCATTTATTCCTCTATGCCTGTGAGTAAGCACCTTTTTTTTTTCTAAAAGTGGGGAGAAATAAGTCTCGAAGATTAAGAAGAATATAGTAAACTGAAGTCAATGCAGATTGTTAGAAATTTAACCTCCTGACATGCTGTGCCCAGTCATTTTTAAAATAAGAGTTATCAGTAGCAATAGGAAATAGGGATTCTTTTTTTCTTTTTTTTTACTTCCTACTCCTGTTTGTTCCTACCCATATGCAACCTAAGGGATACCCAGCTCTTTACCTTAATCTCTTGATTATCTTCTTGTTATTGATATGGGCTAGATAATAAAGTGAACATTTATTTATTCTACCTTTTCCCAGTCTAAGATCATAGAGCAGATCCTAGGATGCTAGCTATCTCTATTATTTCTACAGTTCCTCTTCACCTGTGGGTTGAAAAACAAATAGTTTTGAAACTACTTTCATTGTGTCTGTTGGATAGAATCTTGAAAGATATATTAATAGAAAAATACTAATAAAAAAGTAATCACTTCAATTCCACAGTGAGACATTTACTGTTTATTCTAATATATTTCTTTTCTTAAATAATTGCATATATTTACATTCTGCTTTACTGATTTAATACAGATGTCCTTAACCTTTTTTGTGGATTGTTTTGATCGTCTAAAACCTATGGTCCATTCTCAAAATATTATATATTTATTTTTTGTTTTTTCCCAGCTTTATTAATGTATAATAAAGTATTTTAAGTGCAGAAAACATACGGGATTACAAGGGAAATTTTACTGAATGCAGTAATACAACTATTAAAACAAATTTGCAATGAAGTAAATGCATAGGTATTTAACTCTTCACTCCCCTCTGTGCATAGTACAGATTTTATTTATTTATTGTTTTGGAGAAAAATAATTTGAGTTTCAAACTATCTAATTTAACGTTTTATCTTTAAAGCTATTAAAACAATTATTTTCTCTTTTGTAGTGCCTTTGTTCCATTGAATGTTCCCAATAACAAAAATTCTACAGAGTGGGAAAAAGTGAAGTTCCTATTTGAAGAACTTGGAAGTAGTCGTAAGTGTTGTTTTTTTTTTTAAAAAAAAAACATAGTAATTTATATTTCCTGACTTCGAACTTTTGAGAAGCAGTCTATTTGTATTTTGTTAAGAATTTAACCTCAGCTGGGTGTGGTGGCTCGTGCCTGTAATCCCAGCACTTTGGGAGGCTGAGGGGTTGGGGGTGGATCACAAGGTTAGGAGTTTGAGACCAGCTTGGCCAACGTGGCCAAATCCCGTCTCTACTAAAAATACAAAAATTAGCTGGGTGCAGTGGCAGGTGCCTGTAATCCCAGCTGCTCGGGAGGCTGAGGCAGGAGAATCTCTTGAACCCAGGAGGTGGAGGTTGCAGTGAGCTGAGATTGCGCCATTGCATTCCAGCCTGGGGGACTGAGTAAGGCAGTGCGAGGCTTTGTCTCAAAAAAAAAAAATTTAACTCCAGTTTTTCTAACTCGTTGTTTTGAACCTAATGCTAGACAAATTAGAAGTATTGCGTTCTTAAGGTTTGCTTTTAGCCTTCTAGCTATTACGTAGCTATTTTCTTGACCTCTTCATAAAATTACCATGTTGAAAGAAAATTTAATCTTTTCTTCAAAGTATTTTAGCAGTGAGGCTCTTATAATTTCTGATTCACTTAGGATAATATAAAATAATATGCTAAAGAAATATACTGGGTATATTGGGTTTCATTTTTAATTTTTAATTAGTAAGAGAGAACCTTTATGTTTTTGTTTGAGATTAAATCATCTTTTATATAAAATATAAATTACAGAGGTTTTATATGAATTAAATACTGTTTTAGAAATTTACCTCATCAAAATATTTTGGCATGGCTTTTCTAGAAGTTTTCCTTAACTTACTCTGTGTGACCTAGGTTTTTACAGAAAAAAAAAAAGGCTCATGGGTCAGATTAAGAAAGTTGCTTAGTCATTGAAAAAATAACTTTGGCGTTAGAAAGTGATGTTAAAATACTGTGTATCATATTAAAAATTCCTTGTGCATTTGAACATAGCAACCTTATTTTTAAAGATACCTAGTGTACTTATTTCTATTAATATTATGCAGAAAAATTGCTTTTTTGACTATTCTAATAGGTACTGTACATTCTTTGAGCAGCACTTCTTTCTTTTTACCCAGGTACAGTACTAAACAATGATTAAATTAAGTCTTGCAGTCTGCTGTATGAGTTCTTAATTTTCTTGATTTCCACTTAAGATCTCATGTTGTACATTGTGATTCATTAATATCTTACTGATACCAGCAAGAATAAGGGTAGCAGGCCTGGCATCTACTAATACTGAATCGTCAGATTTATATACCTTGATTCTATCGCTGATAAATTAATGGCTTCTTTTCTTGGAGTTAACTCCTTTAGATATCTTGAGTAACTACTCTTCTATCCTAAACATTATTTCATAAGTTATACTTTGAGTATTAGTATAACTTGAATTGGTGATTAGATAGGTAGCATTATTCTGTTTTTTTGTAATTCCATTCTCTTTAGTCTTTATTTTTTTTTTTTGTCTCCAATGTTAAATACCATATTCTAGTATACATGTTACTTATCACTCTAGATCAGCTATGTAAATCCAAAACAGTTACCCAACTATTCTTAAATTTTAGTCCTTTTGTCTCTCATCCTGCTCCTTGCATTGCATTTTTCAGGCATCAAGGGTATAAACCTTTTTATTGATTGATTGATTGATTGATTGAGATGGAGTCTTGCTCTGTCACCCAGGCTAGAGTACAGTGACGTGATCTTGGCTCACTACAACCTCTGCCTCCCTGTTTCAAGTGGTTCTTCTGCCTCAACCTCCTGAGTAGCCGCCACCATGCTCAGCTAATTTTTGTATTTTTAGTAGAGATGGGGTTTCACCATATTGGCCAGGCTTGTCTCGAACTCCTGACCTTGTAATCCGCCCACCTTGGCCTCCCAAAGTTCTGGCATTACAGACATGAGTCACTGCACCTGGCCTATATAACCTTTTTTAAGAAAATGCTTTATATGTAGTAAAATGCATAGATCTCATGATACGTGTATACAGTCACTGTAACCGATTGCAGTTAAGGTATAGAACACATCCATCACTCCAGCAATTTTTTTGCAGTATGCCATTCAGTTAATATCATCTCCCAGGAGAGGCACCATTGTTATAATTTCTGCCACTGTATATTAGTTATATTAGTTTTGCTTTTTTTGAATATTGTAAGTGGAATTCTGATTCCATTTATTAATGATTCTTTTTTGTGTATGCCTGGCATTTTTCATGAAATAATGTTTTAAAATTCATTTGTATTAGTAGTTCCTTTTTATTGCAGCAGAGTAATGCATTTTGTGACTATACTACAACTTGTTTACAATAGGATTTATTATATCATAAAGATGTATATGCCCAGATCAAAGACCCCCTAACATGTAAAGAGAATGCATCTTCAAGTATCTTCAGCACATGTTTTTATTCATCTTTTATCCAAATGGGAATAATTAATAATGATCAATTTTGAGTTATTTGGTTCAGATGATTTGGACTATTAGTAATATTAACATTTTGATTGGCCAAATATGTCAACATGTCTATTTTATCATTTCTAAGGCACATAATTTTTCAGATTTTTACATCTCTGTTTGGGAGATATATTTTACAAGTGATAGTACCTTAAAATTATTATCAGCCAGATTTCAGACCCTCCTAGTTGTATGAACACGTTCTGTTGATACTTCTGATATGATCAATAAAGTAACAGCATCAAAATGTCTTTGATTTGATAAAAAGTAGTTTTAAAAAATTAAGGCTTAAAAATTTGCCTTGCATGATTGTGAATTTGTTAATAATATGCTCTATGTGTTATACAAAACTGAGACATGAGTTTTAAGATGATAGATCATTATAATTTTATTAGTACTCATAAAAGATTAGTGTTAATACATTAAATTAATCGAAACCTTGTATTTGGTTCCACAGGACTTGCATTTAAACTCGATCAATACAGGCCTAATAGGACCTGTTTTAAAACTGGAAAAAGTATTGCTCCTACCTAAGAATATTCAAATTTGCATAGTGTTTTATTACATAATTTGATATATTTATGTGAAAGTATCATTCCTGCCCCTCACTCTTTGACCTTCCTTTAGATAATTTCCTAAATCCAACTAGTTAGCATAGTATTTTGTGTGTGTGTGTGTGTGTGTGTGTGTGTATTTTTGAATCTATTTTCTAGGTGTGTTTGCTTTTATTTTTCTGCCAAGTGGGCAAGCTTCTCCTTTCAAGTTAAAAAGTGAAATAAACTCTTTAATTAAGATTTTAGTTTTTGACTGTCTATTAAGAACTGATTTGAAAATTAAGAACAAAGAAACTGAAAGTCTCAAGACTGAGTGAGGGGAGAAGGGAGAAAGAGTCAAGGTCAGTAGCTTTCCTATGAAATGTTATTTCTCAGGGTCTGCCATTAAGAAAGGCCATGTGATCTTTTTAATCACCTTTTGAACATCTGGTATTTTACTGATCTCTTTTTGGGCCCAATAATTAGCCAGTAATTTTCCTCTTAATTTTAAGAGGTGAAGGAAAGAAAATCTCAGCTAGTCTGAAAGATTTTTTACAAATCAATTTTTAAAAAGTCCTTTAGAAACTCTTTTCTCCACTTGGAGTTAGCACTTCAAGAATACGGTAATACATAGTGGTTTTTATTTTTTCAAAATATGTAAGCCGCTCAGCTTTCTATGTTGATTTGCCAAATATAAGTATTTGAGTAGTGTATATGTACATTTTTAACAGTTTTTCTTTCTTCACAGATGGTTTAGCTGCGTTGTCATTTTCTATCAGTTCTCTGACCTTGATCGGAATGTTGGCAGCTATAACTTACACAGTAAGTGAAATGGGGATAATTGAGTTAAAATTGCCTTATAAAGCAATTTTTTTACCTTAGTAATTTATTAAACTTTATTGTTTTCCTTTATAATATTTTGATTCTTTTTCAATTTTTCTTCAGTTTTCTTTACTTAAGGGTAAAATTTTAACTACTTAGTCATCATCATTTTAGCTGTATTTGTGCAATGTAATAATCAAGTTTTATAACTTACGAACCTTGAAGGTGATTATATACTGTTATAATCTATGCTTATAAATCCATATATTAGATTTATAATATCTGATATGCTTATAAATCTATATGCCTATAGATTTATAAGCATATTAATACATTTATAATATAAGCATGTATAATATAAGCATATTAATAGATTTATAAGCATGCTTATAAATCTATATGCATCTATAAGCATATAGATTTATAAGCATATTAATAGATTTATAAGCATATTAGAACTCTGAACCATAGACCATATCTATTACTGATTTTGCAGATTTACTCTACTTGGGAATATAGGGCTTTTAAAATCAGATATTTTATATAACTTGACACTTCTCTTGTATATGAAATCTATTCTTATACTCTCGACTTTTTTTCCCTTCAGTCTTCCTGGAAGTGGTAAGGTGTGAATTATAAATGACTGACCAAGTTGTATACAGACTTCTCTTTGAGTCTTTTGCTCACATTATAGATAAAAAGCTAGTAATAAATGCTTCTTTATTACCTATCTTGAGAGTTGTATAAACAGCATTAATATTATCTGGAACCTTTCAGGTTAATGAAGTTTATGTGGAAGCACTCTTAATTCTTGCAAAGATGAAAATTCTGGTTACAAAGGAAACTTTTTTGGGCATTTTCTTAAGATGTCTTCCTGTAGACATAAAGGAAATGGCTGTTACTGTAAGAACGGAATCTAGTTTTGTCGCATGATCATTCACGTGCCGTAATGTATAATAAAAGAACCCCAAAAGACGTACATTTCAGTGTCTTACAGGTGCTTATTTGGGTACTCAGTTTTATTATTCATTGACATTTTTGTGTTTTTATGTGATACCACGTAAGGAATTTGCTGTGTAATATCAGTGGGTGATATTCTTCTGTCTCACAGAATGTACAGTATAGTAGTTATCTTTTAAGAAGTAGTCACAAGTTAATAACAAATTAGGAATTAGACCTGGATTCTAATTGCTATTATTCTGTGACTGATCTGTTACGCTAATCTTGGGTTTGTCCTTTAACCTTTCTGGATCAGTGTCTTCCCTATTAAATCGAAATAGAAAATGTTCCACAGGGATTTTTGAAGGTCAGATGATACTATTTGTAAAAGTGCTTTGAAACCTATAGAGAAATGAGGATATAGCAATCAAACATTAGTCAGGAGAAAAAAAATAGAGAGAAATTCAATATGTAATGTCAATGTCAAGAACTATGAAGGGCCAAGATATTTACCCTACTTGTAACCTGCCAGTTTTATGAATGGCAACTGAAGATGTAAGACTTCTACTCATAGCAATAGCAGTAGCCATAGGATCAGCGTTTTTTTGTATTGGTTTCCCGAGTCCCAGTTCCCCTAGGGCAATGGGGAGAGAACTAGATGAGACCTGCACATAATTGAGTGCATTGCAGAAGAGGAACCCTGAGCTTAGGGAAGCTGAATCTTTTATAATGGATGGTAAGCATGCCTGTCCTTTGCTGCAGGGAAAGATATTTTGTGTATCTGCCAAGACTATTTGCTATACAAAGATCTTTGAAAAGATAGTACAGAAAAAAAAAAAGTGGTGGGTCGGGTGGGGGGGCGGTCAGTTAGCTCCTGGCTTGCAAAATATGCAGAAATGAAAGATGCACAGAGACATGTCTCCCAGTGGTCAGTTGGTAGATACTATGAGGAAAAATAAGGCAGCATAAGGAGATAGACAGTAGTAGAGGCTGAGACTACTGTTAAGATCAGGAATAGTTTCTAACATCTGAACAGAGACCTGAATGAAGTGAAAGTAAGTCATGACAGAAGAGTAAGGGTGAGGATCCTGAGGTGGGCATGTACATGCTACATTCAGATACTAGCAAGGAGGCAAAGCTATTGTGGCTGGAATTCAGTTGACAAGGGGAGTAGTAAAAGTTTCATTGAGAGGTAACAAGAGGCCATGTCATGTGAGCTTTATAGTCCGCAGTTAGGGTTTTGAATTTTATGCTGATTGAGAATAGAAACCACTGTAAGTTTTTAAATGGAAAAGTTCATGGGCTCTGACAAACATTTTAACAGTACTACTCTGGTGGCTCTGAATTAAATAAGCTATGAGGGTAGCAAGTGGGAGTGGAGAAAGTAAGTTGTTATTAAAACTATTTCAAAGAGAGCTTCTTTGTAGGAATGATATTATTGGAAAGAAATATTTTAAACTATTTTATATTTAACTGGAAACTTTGAAAATTATTTAAATCAATTGAACCAACATAATATTCATACTGAATTAGTTAAGCTATCCTTAAAAGAGCTTCACTTTTCTAGAATACAGCAGGTCCTCAATAACATTTTTTTTTCATGTTTTCTTACAATGTTGATGTGAAAAAAGATGAGTTTCTGGCTAGGGCCACCGTGTGGAGTTTGCACGTTGTTTCCATGTCCGCGTGGGTTTTCTCTGGGTACTCTGGTTTCCTCCCACATTCCCAAGATGTGCACATTAGATGAATTGGTATGTCTGAAATTGTACCAGTAGGAGTTAGTGTAGGTATGTGTGAGTGTACCCTGCAGTTGGAATGGCATCCTGTCCAGTGTTGGTTCCTGCCTTGCAACCTGAACTGGTGGGATAGGCTCCAGCCACCCATGACCCTGAACTAAGAATAAGTGGGTTGAAAAATGAATGAATAAATGAATGCAAATTATTGTATAATAAAAATTCAAAAAGTATACTACATACAAGTGCATAACAATAATTGTAATACAGAAACGTTCAGCTAGCCCAACATTGTTGTTTGTTTTTGTTTTTGAACTGTGTGGTGGTAGGAGGTGCTCTTTATAATTTTCACTTTGCAAACATTTATTCCTTAATTTAACCCACTATGACCACAACCATCGTCACTCACTGATTCACCAAGTTGAGTATTTTGTTTTTATTGATCTTTCCTAAATGTATGTAGAGCTTACATTTATTTCAGTATTTAATATTAGATACTTTATTTATTTAGAAGTTTATTTAGAATCTTTATTTAGAAGTTTGATGATGTTCTTGTGACCAGAAATATGCCATAGGAAGTTAGCTCTTGTTTACATCAATTAGTCTGTAGTAAAATTGGTTTTGTTGCCAGGCGCAGTGACTCATGCCTGTAATTCCAGCACTTTGGGAGGCCGAGTTGGGCGGGTCACCTGAGGTCAGGAGTTTGAGACCAGCCTGGCTAACATGGTGAAACCCCATCTCTACTAAAAATACAAAAATTAGCTGGGCTTAGTGGTGGGCTCCTGTAATCCCAGCTACTCAGGAGACTGAGGCAGGAGAATCGCTTGAACTTGGAAGGCAGAGGTTACAGTGAGCCGAGATTGCGCCATTTCACTCCAGCCTGGGCGACAAGAGTGAGACTCCGTCTGACACACACACACACAAAATTGGTTGGTTATACATCATTTCACTTAAAGTCACAGTTTCCAAGAATCCATTGATGACATTATGTGATACTTTACTGTATAGAGGGCTGGGCTGAAAGATATTGATAAAACAACCAGAGGACCTTATAATGATGGGATTGAGGGTGGGAACCAGGAACACATAAAAGAGTTTGCTAAATAGGTAGAGAGGGGCCACTTAAGGCCTAAGGCCAAGGGAGAGATTCCAGTGTAACAGCCTGCTAAGATCCAGCTTCCCAGCAGTTATTTGTTTTCTTTAAGCAGCATAAACAATAAAATTAAAATAATTGGTGTGGAGAGGCTGAAATGTGGATCCATGGGTCTCCTGACCTACTTTCCCATCTAAATTTCTTCATCTTTATAGTGGTATAATATTTAAGTAATAAAGTAGTGAGGATTTAATTAAATAATCCACCAAGTCTTGGAATCTACTGGCCACTTAATAAATAGTCACTATTAGCTTAAACAGTTGAATATTCACAGTTTCATATGGTTCAAACTATAGTTCCCACCTCTTTCCTCTCTCACTGAAAATAAACCAAATGCAAAAAGCAGTTGTATTATGATCAGTGAGAGTGTTCCTTATTCAAAGGTAAGTCAAAAGGCCTTGGTAATTGAATGGTGGTTAGTTGGGGTTGGGGAAGTGTGGATAGAGAGATAATATCTTTTGAATAGCACTACAAGTACTCAAAGCTCAGGCTTTGCTACCAAGCCATGATTTGACCAATTTTAATACCTATGATATATAGAGGGAGGGGAAGAGGAAGGTAGATGATGCTCTGTTCAAGAGGGGCATCATGGTGTGTATAGCTGAGCTCCATTCGTGGGTGTGAGTTTGTTGAAAATCTATTACCTGATCCCAAGCTTCCCCATCTGTAAAAATGAGCCAATAATGCCTACTGGAATTTTAGTAAAAATTCAGTGAAAACCAACAATTTATAGATATGTGGTTTTATTGTAGATAGATGGTTAAATAGTATAATTATCATACTTGCTTGTAGTTGGGATACAAAGTTTTCTCCTAACTTACCTTGGAAAAGCTTGAGAACTGGGCATTTCTTGTGACAGCTTAAAAGAGGGTATAGAAAATATTCATGAGGAGTAGAAGACGTTTAATCTTAATTATTAAGTACCCAGAGTGGGAAATTAATACTTGAGTACTTTGACCCTACATATATGAAATGTAAAAATCGTGTTTCTTACAGAATTTGTAACTGAATTTTGTTTTGTATTGAGGCTAGAGAAGTTCTTTTATTTTATGTGTAAGTCAAGTGTGAATTTCTTAGTTATGTATTATTGTTTATTTTTGAAACTAGTTGATTATTTAAATTTTACTGATTCTGACTACTGTACCCTGTATTAATGAATGCCAAATAATTAGGCAGTGAGCTTTAGGAGAAGAAGGTCAAACAGCATATTTGCCTGTTATTTTAAGCTTACATTGAAAGGGAATTGATACTTACTAAATTTAAAAAAGTAAAACTTGTAGGCATGGATATATATGTAGATATTCTAATTTTTTGGTGCCACCAAGTGGGGAGATGGTGAATAATGATGTCTTCAGCAAAATGTATCATATAGACCAGTGAAGTGCCTATAGAAGCAGTGACTGCTAAATTGTTCACTATATACCTTTATCCGTAAAACTTTAAATATGTCCACCAGGATATTTATGATTATAAATGCATATTTACATATTATTATGCTAACTTATGTACATTTAATGTAAAATATAAACTGATAGGTTAAAGAAAATTAAAGTGATAAAGATTCAAATATAGAAATAAAACATTTAATACTTTCTTCTTATACCCATCAAATGTTGGTTTGCCTCCATGTCTTAGTTCAGGTCAGTACAACAGATGTACCATAGACTGGGTGACTCAAACAACAAACTTTTATTTCTCACGATTCTAGAGACTGGGAAGTACAACATCAAGGTGTCTGGTGTCTGGTGAGGTCCCTCTTCCTTGATTTGCAGTTGGCTGTCTTCTCATTCTACGCTCATATGATAAAGAGCAGGGAGAGAAAGGAAGCAAGCTCTATTGTGACCCTTCTTATAAGGGCATTAATCTTATTTATAAGGGATCCACTCTCATGACTCAATTAACTCTGGAAAACTCCACCTACAGATATCACACTGGGGATTAGATTTCAACATACAAATTTTAGGGGAAAACAAACATTCAGTTCATGTTACAACACCTTATGAACCACAACAGTGGTTCTCAATAATATTTTGAGAAAGAAATTCCCTTTAAAAGTCAAATTTCTCAGCCTATGTGATAGCACATTTCACTGTATGCTCGGTATGCTACCGATTGTAAGGTGCACCATTACTTTATGTATCACTATAAGGAAAAATCTGACAATTTTTTCTTAATCATTTATAATCTTTGTTTTATATTTAGTGAGTGAGATTTCTTCGATTTATCTGCATCCATAACAAGGAAAATATGAAATGAAAGGCATTCCTAAAACTTTATATTTGGAGTGTGAGAATTCTAAATCACTTTTTGAATTGGTTATTGATGTTCATGTTTTACTATATGACACAGATGCTTTTTGACTTACAGTGGGGTTACATTCTGTTAAATCCATCATAAGTTGAAAATATTGTAAGTTTAAAAATGCACTTAATACACCTAAACTAATGAACATCATAGCTTAGTTTAGCCTATCTGAACACAATATCTTGGTTTAGCCTATCTTAAACATGCTCAGAACACTTACATTAGCCTACAGTTGCACAAAATTATCTAACACCGAGCCTGTTTTACAATAAAATATCAAATGTTTTCTTATGTAAATTATTGACTACTGTACTGAAAGTAAAAAAGAATGGTCTTACACCATCACAAAGTATGAAAATCCTAAGTTGAACCATTGTGACATGGGAACCAACTGTATTGTCTTTTATTTTTATTGATACATAATAGGTATACACATTTTCCAAGTACATGTGATAGTCTGAGACTTTCATATAATGTATGATGATCAGATCAGGGTAATTGGAATATCCATCACCTTAAACATTTATCTTTTCTTTATGCTGGGAATATCTGAATTATTTTCTTCTGGCTATTTGGAAATATACAATACATTATTGTTGGCTGTAGTCACCCTACTGATCTATCGAACACTAGGTCTTATTTTGTCTATTTAACTGTACCCACGAATCAAGCCTCTCTTCATCTCCCCTCCGTACTCCCTACCCTTACCGGCCTCTCCTCTCTTAGTCGTTAGTTTTAGTCACTATGTTAGGTGAAATAAGCTGGGCTCAGAAAAACAAGTTTCACATGTTTTCACTCATACACAGAAGCTAAAAAAGTGTATTGTCTTTTGTGCTATCAAGAGAATTGATGTGCAGCTTTTTTTGTGTGTTCTAGTCTTATCTCTGGGATTTTCTTTGAAACCACCAACACACCTATCCTGTAAATTTAAGATGTTTTGTTGTTGTTTCTTGTTTTGCCATATAGAAGAAGGGAGTCCTTTTGCATATACCTAAGCAGAAAAATGCAAAATAACTTCTGTTTTGGATATCTCCCTTTCCTAAGCTTATGAAGCACTTGACTGTTGCTTTGTAAGAAAATACAGAATTATGCTCATTGTTCTAATGAATATTTTTTCTTTACTATTGATGTTTCTTCATTCTTTCTCCTTACTTACACATTAACTTTTTGTTTTAATGTCAAATCATATTATCTTTTCAGACATAAGTGCCAGTTAAACTCAATAATTGTACCCAGAATGCTTGTAATTCAACTGAAGTGACTGTAATGTAACTTGCTGTGACCAAATTTGTGAATGTGCATGTAACAACAACTATGTCATGGCTTCTGCCTGGCCTTCAATAATATGATGCATTCAATTTTTAGATGCATCCAAATTTCACTGATATTAAATGTAAGAAAATATATACATCTTAGACTCAGTGAAAACTTGAAAGGAAAGTCTTGAGTACCTGTATTGTTTCATTAATCATAATAGCATGTACATCTTTGAATAATAGATTTCACAAATATGTGGAAGACATTTATTAAGTCTACAGGTAGTATTCAGCATTGACCATTTACTGTAATCTAAGGCCTGCAGAGTTGGAAACCATCATTCCAGATAAAGAAGAGAGATATGTAAAGAAAAGTGCCATTCTAAACTGAGCTGTGAAAGAAGGTATTAGGAATGTAGTTTGTATATATTATTTTAAAACATTTTAGTTTTCAAATAGAGTTGGTGATTTATTCTTGGAAGTCAAAGTAAACAAATTTGGTGACAATTATGGCCAACCTGTTAATAGAAACAGTTTAAACTATACAATCTCTTTAGTTTTCTGATTTTTTTTTTCTGGAAATTCACTAGAGGGCAGTAGTAAGTAATAAAAGTTTTGTGTTTCTGAAAAGTACAGCCTTTTTGTACATTAAAAAAAAAGTCTGAAGTGAAGTTCAAAAGATTGTTGTTTAAAGACCTTAAAAGTTATAATATTTTATATAAGGTCTATGTCAAGCTTATCATAATCTAAATATTATAGTTAAATTCCTGATAATTATTGAAAATGCAATCCAAAAACAAGCTAAAAGCTTGGTGACCAAACGATGACACCTTTCTTCTACTTGTTGTCTTTGGACAATTAAACATTTAAAAATAGTGTTTGTTCTGGTCTTATGTTACCACAAGTTGTTACCAGAAACTTTTTTATTTTACAAAATATTTTATATTAAGCTGTTTAGAAATTCAGTTCAGCTCTTCTAGTAAGTATATCAATTCCATTTAAGGAAATAACTTTGTGTGAATTAAGAGCTTTCTCTTCCTAAAAACTTATTGGTTAATTATTATCTTCTTGGAGAAATTATTTTATTAATTTAATAAATTTTTGTTTTTGAAACAAAGGTAGGAGGAAAAAGAATTGGGACCTAGTCATTATATACCAAATAGTCTACTGTAGTTGTTACTAGTCTGGCCTAGAAATCTGTTCAGCCAAGTTTGGCAGATCTAGTGATAAAACAAATGTGCAGATGAATAATGTTAAAATACCTATGCGTTATAATTGAGTTATAAGCAAGGGACATTTACAAGTCATGGAAGGTTTCTCAGACATATTGTAATTAAGCCGAGACCTGAAGGGCATTAACAGTTGTTAATGAAATAAGATGAGAAGGTGGGTGTTCTAGATGATGGCACTACATGGAATAAAATGTGTCTGTTGGACACAGCCTAAAGTAGCATAAAAATTGTAGTGTTTTAAGAACAATGAACAATTCAGAAGCATGAGATAAAGTTAACAAGTTGGTAAGCATCAGGTCATGAAGTGCTTTATATGCAAAATTACATTAATTAGAGTCTATTCCCAATACTAACTAGTAATTGTACCTTTCATAAAAAAATAGCAAAACAACTTTTTAAAACAATTTTATATGTTCATATACATATAGAGGTTAGGAACAAGTAGAATTGCTCTGGTTAAAGTAGCAGCAGATTCCTGCATGGCTAGCTGCCTTATCTTCTGTAGTGGCCCTAGTGGCACCTTTACAGATTCCTAGGAACTCATACCAGAATGCTTTGAAAAATACATTTATTAGTCCTATAGAATCTTAAAGGATATTAATTAGAGGAATGACATATACTGATTTGGGTATTAGAGTGAGATCACTTTAGAAACAATGTAGAAGATGGATTTGTAGAAGGTG
Organism: Macaca mulatta; assembly: GCF_049350105.2. NCBI lineage: Eukaryota > Metazoa > Chordata > Mammalia > Primates > Cercopithecidae > Macaca > Macaca mulatta. Next base: position 115,816,456 of record NC_133409.1, read on the forward strand.
AAACCAGCAGACCAGTTTAGGATAATTCAGAAGGCCTTGTGTTTGACAGTAGACTGTAAATAAGGCCATGTTGTTAATAGTGACTAAACCAAAAGATTCCTTGGGAAACAGTATTGAGCACTGCATTTAGTACATTCAGGGAACCTAATCCATCCAACACAGAATAACAAGCATTGAGGTCAAATAGGCCTAGACTGGAGATGGTTGAGAGGACAGGGAAACATACCTGCATATAAACTGGGTTTAGCAAAATATTGCCATGGCATTTTGTTGTAAAAAGCAACATTCTATTGGATTATTAAAATAATATGAATGATACGGTTTGACTGTCTGTCCCTACCCAAATTTCATGTTGAATTGTGATCCCAAGTGTTGGAGGTGTGGCCTGGTAGGAAGTGATTGGATCATGGGGGTAGTGTCTAATGGCTCAGCACCATCCTCGTAGTACTGTCTCATGATAGAGTTCTCACCAGATCTGGGTGTTTAAAAATCTGTAGCATCTCCCACTTCACTCTGTTCTTCCTGCTCCAGCAACATATAACTTGCTGGCTTCCCCTTTGCCTTCTGCGATGATTGTAAGTTTCCTGAGGCTTCTCTAACCATGCTTCCTGTACAGTTGTTGGAATCGTGAGCCAATTAAACCTCTTTTCTTTGTAAATTATCCTGTCTCAGGTAGTTCTTTATAGCATTGTGAGAACGGACTAATACAATAAGTAATGAGAATTGATAAATAATCATATAATGCTATATATTAATCAGAGTCTTAAATTATTCTTACTTTTTATCAATAATGTTTAAAGAATATGGAAGTACTAGAATAACCAAATCAAATAGGTTAAAATAATAATAAGGACAGGAAAATCCTATAAGGAAATGCTAAAGGAACTGTCAGGTACTTTGGTTCCCATAGGCTTTATTCTTCATATTTTTCAATGTTTTGAGGATGTGTAATTTAATATAAAAAATATAAATGAGATTCTTTTAATTTTTAAAAATATATTTAGAGGGTACAAGTGCAGATTTCTGACATGCATATATTGCATTGTGGTGAAGTCTAGGCTTTTAGTGTGGCCATCACCTAAATTGTGAATGTTGTACCCAGTAGGTCAGTAGGTAACTTTTCAACCTTACTATATACATTTTAAACCCAATTATATATTTTTCCTTTTATATTTTACCAAAGTATATATTTTGGAAGTGTACATTTGATAAGAATTGAGGTAATTAGAGGAAATTACTCTACCCTAATCTGAAAATCCAAAATCTGAAAGCTTTCAAAATTTGAAACTTTGAACTCCAAAGAAATGTTCCTTGGAACTGTTTTTAAAATTATTTTTAATTTTCGTGGGTACGTAGTAGGTGTATCAATGGAGTACATATTTTGATGTAGGCATGCAATGCATAATAATCACATCATGGCAAATTCGGTATCTATTCCCTCAAGCATTTATACTTTGTGTTACAAACAGTCCAATTATATTCTTTTAGTTATTTAATTTAATCATTTAATTTTGAGACAGAGTCTCACTCTGTTACCAGGCTGGAGTGCAGTGGTGTGATATCAACTCACTGCAGCCTCCACTACCTGGGTTCAAGCAATTCCCTCTCCTGCCTTAGCCTCCTGAGTAGCCGGGACAACAAGTGCCCACCCCCATGCCCAGCTAATTTTTTGCATTTTTTATTAGAGATGGGATTTCACCATGTTGACCAGGCTGTTCTCAAACTCCTAACCTCAAGTGATCCACCCGCCTCGGCCTCCCAAAGTGTTGGGATTACGGGTGTGAGCCACCGTGCCCTGCCAGTTATTTAAAAATGTACAGTGAAATTATTGACTATAGTTCCTCTGTTGTGCTTTCAAATACTAAGTCTTACTCATTCTTTTTTTCTTTTTTTTTGGTACCTAGTAACCATCCTTACCTGCCTGCCACTGCCCCACTACCCTTCCCAGCCTCTGGTAACCATCCTTCAATTCTCTGTGTCCACGAATTTAATTGTTGATTTTTAGATCCTATAAATAAGTCAGAACGTATGATGTTTGTCTTTCTGTGCCTAGGTTATTTCACTTAGCATAATGACCTCCAGCTCTATCCATGTTGTTGTAAATGACAGAATCTTACTCTTTTTTATGGCTGAATAGTACTCCATTGTATATATGTACCACATTTTCTTTATCCATTCATCTGTTGATGGACACTTAGGTTGTTTCCAAATCTTGGCTGTTGTGAACACTGCTGCAACAAACGTGGGAGTGCAGATATCTCTTTGATATATAGATCTCCTTTCTTTTGAGTATGTGCCAAATAGTGGGATTGCTAGATCATATAGTAGCTCTATTTTTAGTTTTTTGAGGAACCTCCAAACAATTCTCCATAGTGGTTGTGTTAATTTACACTCCCACCAACAGTGTACAAGGGTTCCCTTTTCTGCACATCCTCACCAGCATTTGTTGTTGTCTAACTTTTAGATAAAAGCTCTTTTAACCAGGGTGAGATGATAATCTCAGTTTTGATTTGCATTTCTCTGATGGTCAGTGATGTTGAGCACCTTTTCATATGTCTGTTTGCCATTTGTATGTCTATTTTAAGACATGTTTATACAAATCTTTTGCCCACTTTTTAATAGGATTATTAGGCTTTTTTTCTATAGAGTTGTTTGAGTTCCTTATATATTTTGGTTATTAATCACTTGTCATTTGGTAGTTTGCAAATATTTTCTCCCATTCTATACCATGTCTCCTAATTGTGTTGATTGTTCCCTTTACTGTGCAGAAGCTTTTTAGCTTGATGTAATCCCATTTGTCATTTTCTGCTTGGTTGCCTGTGCTTCTAGGGTATACTCAAGAAGCTTTGTCCAGACCAGTGTCCTGGAGAGTTTCTCCAATGTTTTCTTGAAGTTGTTTCATAGTATGAGGTCTTTGATCTTAGGTCTTTAATTCATTTTGATTTGATTTTTGTATGTGGCAAAAGATAGGGGTCTAGATTCATTCTTTTACATATGGATATCCAGTTTCCCTGGCACTGTTGATTGAAGAAACGGTCTTTTCCTCAATGCATGTTTTTGGCACCTTTGTCAAGAATGAGTTTACCATAGGTGTGTAGATTGATTTCTGGGTTCTCTATTCTGTTCCATTGGTCTGTGTGTCTGTTTTTATGCCAGTACCATGCTGTTTTAGTTACTATAGCTCTGTAATAGAATTTAAAGTCAGGTAATACGATTCCTCCAGTTTTGTTCTTTTTGCTCAGGATAGCTTTGGTATTCTGGGTCTTTGGGATTCCATATACACTTTAGGTGTTTTGTTTTGTTTTGTTTTTTGGTGTGTGTGAAGATTGTCATTGCCATTTCGATAGGGATTGCATTGAATCTGTAGATTGCTTTGAGTAGTATGGACATTTTAACAATATTGATTCTTCCAATCCATGAACATGGAATATTTTTTCATTTTTTGATGTCTTCTTCACTCATCAGTATTTTATAGTTTTCATTGCAGTGATCTTTCACTTTTTTGGTTAAGTTAATTCCAGTTATTTAATTTTATTTGGGGCTATTGTAAATGGGGCTTACTTTTTTAAATTTATTTTTCAGATTGTTCACTATTGGCATAAGAAATGCTACTGATTTTTGTATGTTAATTTTCGTATCCTGCAGCTTTACTGACTTTGCTTGTCAGTTATAATAATTTTTTGGTGGAGTCTTTAAGTTTTTCCAAATATAAAATTATATCATTACAAACAAAGATAGTTTGACTTTTTCCTTTCCAGTTTATATTGCCCTTTTTTTCTTTGTCATGTCTGATTGCTCCAGCGAGGACTTTCATGTTGAATAACAGTGTTGAAAGTGAGCATCCTTGTCTTGCTCCAGAACTAAGAAGAAAGGCTTTCAGTTTTTCACCATTCAGTATGATACTATCTGTGGGCCTGACATATATACTCAGTTTTTTGAGGGTTTTTATCATGAAAGGATGTTGAACATTATCAAATGCTTTTTCAGCATCCGTTGAAATGATCATGTGGTTTTCATCCTTCATTCTGTTGATATGATGTATTACAATGATTGATTTGTATTTGTTGAACCATCCCTTCCATCCCATGGATTAAATCCCACTTGGTCATAACGAATGATCTTTCTAATGTTGAATTTGGTTTGCTAATATATGATAAGGGTTTTTGTATGAATATTCATGAGAGAGATTTGCCTGTAGATTTTTTTTGTTTTTTTTCCCCTCAGGTGTCTTTGGTTTTGGTATCAGAGTCTTGTAGAATGAAACTAGAACTATTCCCTCCTCCTTCATATTTTGGGGCTGTTTGAATAGGACTGGTATTAGTTCTTCATTAAATGTTTGATAGAATTCGGCTGTGGATCAGCAGTAGGTCCTGGTCTTTCCTTTACTGGGAGGCTTTTTATTACAACTTTGATCTTGTTACTCGTTACTTATTACTGGTGTGTTCAGGATTTGGATTTCTTCGTGGTTCAAGTTTGGTAGGTTGTATGTCTCTAGGAATTTATCCATTTCTTTCATATTTTCCAATTTATTGGCATGTAAGTAGTTGTTCATAGTAGCCACTAATGATCCTTTGAATTTCTGTGGTATCAGTTACAATGTTTCCATTTTCATCTTTTATTTTATTTATTTGGGTCTCCTTTCTCTTTTTTTCTTAATCTGGCTAAAGATTTGTCAATTTTTTCTTTTTGAAAAACCAACTTTTTGTTTAATCTATCTTTTTTTTTTTTTTTTTTTTGAGACGGAGTCTCGCTCTGTCACCCAGGCTGGAGTGCAGTGGCGTGGTCTCGGCTCACTGCAACCTCTGCCTCCCGGGTTCACGCCATTCTCCTGCCTCAGCCTTCCAAGTAGGTGGGACTACAGGCGCCCGCCACCATGCCCGGCTAATTTTTTGTATTTTTAGTAGAGATAGGGTTTCACCATGTTAGCCAGGATGGTCTCGATCTCCTGACCTCATGATCCACCCGCCTTGGCCTCCCAAAGTGCTGGGATTACAGGTGTGAGCTGCCGTGCCCAGCCTCATCTATCTTTTTTATTGTTTTATTCAAAATTCATTTATTTCTGCTCTGATCCTATTTCTTTCCTTCTCCTAATTTTGGATGTGGTTTTTTTCTTTATTTTTCATTTCTTTAAAATGCATCATTACAGTATTTGTTTGAAGTTTTTCTTCTTTTTTGATTTAGGCTTTTAGAGCTGTAATTTTCCCTCTTATTGCTACTTTTGCTATATCCTGTAGGTTTTTGGTATGTTGTGTTTCTGTTATCATTTGTGTCAAGAACTCTTTCAATTTCTTTTTTAATTTCTTCATCAACCCACTGGTCATTTAGGAGCATATTGTTTAATTTCCATGTGTTTGTATAGTTTTGTAAATTCCTTTTGTTACTGGTTTGTAGCTTTGTTCCGTTGTGGTCAGAGAAGATGCTTGATATTATTTCAATTTTTGTGAATATGTTAAGACTTGTTTTATAACCTAACATATGGTTTATCCTTGAGAATGATCCATGTGCTGAGGAAAAGAATATGTGTTCCACAGACACTGGATGAAATGTTCTTTAAATATCTATTAGGTCTATTTGTTTTGTAGTGCAGGTTAAGTCTGATGTTTCTTTGCTGATTTTCTGTCTGAGAGAACTGTCCAGTACTGAAATTGGGGTGTTGAAGTCTCCATTGTTAATGTATTGGGGTCTCTCTCTCTAACTCTAATAATATTTGCTTTATATATCTGGGTGCTCCAGTGTTGGGTGCATTTATAATTGTTATATTCTCTTGTTGAATTGACCCCCTTATCACTATATAATGACCTTCTTTGTCTTTTCATACAGTTTTTGTCTGGAAATCTGTTTTCCCCAATATAAACATAGTTACTTTTGTTCTTTTTTTGTTTCCATTGGCATGGAATATCTTTTTCCATTCTGGTCTGTGTGTGTCTTTATAGGTGAAATGTATTTCTTGTAGGCAACAGATCAATGGGTCTTGGATTTCTTATCCATTCAATCAGTCTGTGTCTTTTGATTGGAGAGTTTAGTCCATTTACATTCAGTGTTGTTACTGATAAGTAAGGACTTCTGCCATTTTGTTATTTATATTCTGGTTATTTTACAATCCTGTCTTCTTTCTTTCTTTCTTATCTTCCTTTTAGTGAAGGTGGTTTTGTCTGATGGTATGCTTTAATGTCTTGCCTTTATGTTTTTAAGTATTCGTTGTATGTTTTTTAATTTGAGGTTACCACAAGGCTTGTATATGCTATTTTATAACCCATTATTTTAAACTGATGACAACTTATCACTGAGTACATATACAAACAAACATACAAAAGAAAACGAATAGAAGCGCTACACTTTAACTTTATCCTCCTGCTTTTAAACTTTTTGTTGTTTCTCTTTACGTCTCATTGTACTGCCTGTGTCTTGAAAAGGTTGTTTTTTTTTTTTTTTGATTGGTTCATCATTTAGTTTTCTACTTAAGACAAGACTGGTTTACACACCACCATTGTAGTGTTATACTATTCTTTGTTTTTCTGTGTGCTTACTATTCCAGTGAATTTTGTACCTTCACATGATTTCTTCTTGCTCTTAACATCCTTTTGTTTCAGATTGAAGAACTCCCTTTAGCCATTTCTTGTAGGGCAGGTCTGGTGTTAATGAAGTCTCTTAGCTTTTGTTTCTCTGGGAAGATCTTTATCCTTCATACTTGAAGGATATTTTCACTGGATATACTATTCTAGGGTAAAATTTTTCTATCTTCAGCACTTTAAATATGTTATGCTGTTCTCTCCTGACCTGTAAGGTTTCTACTGAGATGTTGTCTGGGAGCCAGGAATTGGAGTAAAAACCTTAGCAGTTTACCTGCTAATCTATGGCTAAGCTGACACACACACCACCACAATACAAAGTCCTACTTGCTCTTCCCTCCCCTTTCCACAGGCAGAGGAGTCTCTGTGGAGACTCTGTTCCATGGGGGTCCACCAGGCCACCGCCAATGTTCACTTAAAGCCCCAGGGCTCTTCTGACAGCTTGTGGTGAATGCTGCCAGGCCTGAGACTCAGCCTGCAGGCAGTGGGCTCCCTTCTGGACAGGGCATGTACAAAAGTGCTGTCCTCTAAGAACCTAGACCTTGACTTGGGGACCCCAAGAGTCTGCTTGTTGCTCTACCTTACTGTGGCTGAGGTGCAAGACAAAGTCCCCCTTACTTTTCTCAGACAGAAAGAGTCTTTTACCATAGCCACCATAGCTGGGAATGTACTGGGTCACCCCTGAATCCAGCATGTCCCAGAGCCCAAGGCCCACAGTGTACTTGGTAGATAACATTCCTGGTTATTCAGGGACCAGGGGCTCTTTAGTCAGCAGGTAATCAATCCTGCCTGCCCTTTAAGGCAGCAGATTCCCTTTTGGCCCAAGGTGTGTCTAGAAATGTCATCTGTGAGCTAGGCCCTGGAATGGGGGCCTGATGACTCTGGCACAGTATCCTGCTGTGGCCATGCTGGTATCCAGGATGCAAAACAAAGTTCTCTTTACTGTTCCCTCTCCTTTCCTTAGGCCAAAGGAAAGAGTCACTTTTGTTGAGGTGAGCTACACCACATGGGGTTGGGAGAGGGATGGTGCAAGCACTCCCTTAGCTGGTGTCTTCCTGGGTCACATGCCACCCTAGTCCACTCTAAGCCCAGCCTAGCACTAGGAGTTGCCTAGGAATTGTAGTCTTTGTTTCCTAGACTGTCTTTTGAGTTTACCTAGGACGACAGAGCATTTTGCCCACAGTGGCAAAGTTTGCTGAGAAACTCCAGTTCCAACCACTGGGGTGAGTGATTCCCCTCTAGCTAGGGTTGGTGCAAATGTTCCTTCTATGCATGGGCAGTAGCTGAGCCCAGCACGGCTGTATTGTCAACGGTGACAGGGCAGCACTGCGTTCAATGTAGAGTCCCCCCAGTCACTGTGCTGTCTCTCCCGAAAGTGAAAAGATTGTCTTTCCATGGTGCCTCATGGCTGCTGCTGGGGGATGGCAGAGGGGTGGCACTGATGATTCAAGACTGTCTCTCCTGACTTCCTCAATGCCTCTTTTAGTGATATGAAGTTAAAACCAGGTACTGTGATTGCTGACCGGATTTTTGCTTCTTGTGACAGTACTTTTCTGTGTATAGATATTAAAATGTGGTTTTCCAGTGAGGATGATGAATGGTGTAGGCTTCTATTCCACCATCTTGTTTCATCTCTCCTTGGAGCATTTCAGATTTTGGATTTTCAGATTATGGATGCTCAATAATGCAAATATACTAAAAGTCAAAAAAATTCTAAAATCCAAAACACTTCTAGTCCCAGCCATTTAAGATAAGGAATACTTAAAGTGTGCTCTATCCAAATTGCATTTTCATTTAATAGTAACAGAATCTTCTTCCACTCCTTCCTATTTTAGGATTAAAGGGAAATAATGAGAATACTCACTTATGTTTTAATAATATTTAAAGTGCAAGGTTTTTTAAGTGTTGGAAATACAAAGATTTGTATATTGGGTAATAATTTCAGCTAGATAAGTATCTAAATACAACATACTCTAGATATTATATGATAGAACTAGTTGATTTCGGGGTATTTTTTATTCATGTTTTTTGTTCTCCCTTAATTTTAAAAAAAAGCTGATTTGTTAGAATTTATGCTTTGCTATTTGAACTGTGGTTTAAGCAATGTTTAATCATTGCATAAAGGAGACTCAGTGAAGAATGTTAGAATATTAAACTAATTAAAATTAACATTGAAGGTATCTTAAGTCATTCTTGGAGTTGACAGCTAGGTAGCAGAGAGCATGAGTAAAAGCATTCAGGATCACCCAGGATATTTTGATGTTTGGGGTCATGCTTAAAAAGTGGCATTTATCACTTCTGCCAGTATTCATTGTCCTGAACTCAATGTCATAGCCCACCTAACTACAGGGGACACTGGGTAAAGTGTGCCAAAAGGGAAATGAAAAACATTTAAGTACATAATGTAGTATCCATTTCAGAGTTTGTTGCTACAACCAGGAGGTTATAGTTGTTAGTGTTTCTGCTAAGAAAGTACGGTCAGTAATGATTCTGAATAATGGTTACATAGCAGATGCCATTAAGTATTATTAATGGCTATATTAAAAAGCTGTCATTTGGTACTGGAATATGGAATTGGGTAGTACATATAATAACATGTTTATTCTTAACACTGATTAATAAGTTAAAATTACTTGGAAAATATTTAAAATACTTAGCAAAAAGATTGGTTATAAATATTTAGAACTTTCAAGTAAACTTTATAATGTAAATAATTGGTATGCTAATCAAATGACATGTATATATTAAAATACTTACTTTACCAAAGGTTTACTATATATACTTGGAGAAAATTGTTCTTTTTTATAGAAAATCATTTTTTTAAATTTTTTTACTAATTTATACTATTTTAACCTTCGATTAGTCTGAAGTTGTAATTATTACTTTGATATAAAGAATTGTACAGTAAATTTACAGTAAATTTGCAACTTAACCTTTGAGGAATTGTATTATAAATTTGACTCTGTTTAAATGTAATGTGAAATAAATGGGAGAATTGTGAGACAATATAGTGTTCACTCTCGTATACCACATTTTTCAGTGACTGTACTCTTTCACAACTGCTGACTTTTATGACTTTAAAAGACATTTTTAACCTAAAATTGTGTATAATATGTTTGAAACATTATTTCTAAAACATTTCAATTTTTTTTCTTTTAGGCCTATGGCATGTCTGCGTTACCTTTAAATCTGATAAAAGGCACTAGAAGCGCTGCTTATGAACGTTTAGAAAATACTGAAGACATTGAAGAAGTAGAACAACACATTCAAACAATTAAATCAAAAGTGAGTTGGTATTTTGGTGTAATTGGGAAGCATAAAACTACTTTGTCTTAGAGCTACTCTGATATGACTTAGACATTGTCAACCCCATAACTTTTTACATTGTTTGAATTTTTTGCAGCATAGCTGCAATGGTTTGGCTGTGTCCTCACTTAAATCTTATCTTGAATTGTAGTTCCCATAATCCCCTGTGTTGTGGGAGGGACCCGGTGGAGGTAATTTAGTCATGGGGGCGGTTATCCTCATGCGGTTCTCATGATAGTGAGTTCTCACAAGATCTGATGACCTTATAAGGAGCCTTTCCCCCTTTGGCACTTCTCCTTCCTGCTGCCATGTGAAGAAGGAAATGTTTGCTTCCCCTTCTGCCATGATTGTAAGTTTCCTGAGGCCTCCCAGCCCTGCGGAACTGTGAGTCAGTCAAACCTCTTTCCTTTATAAAGTACCCAGTCTTGAGTAGTTCTTTATAGCAGCATGAGAATGGACTAATACAGTATCCTTACAGAACCATGTCTATATTTCTAAAAACTGGTCTTATGTGTAATCTAGGACACTAGCAATTTGAGAATTTCTGTCATTGTTCTAACACTTAAAAAACAAAAGTTTTTCTTATGTATGATCAAGATCTTACTAGTTCTCAGGTATCATCATTTAATATATAATATATTTTACTATAATATTTATGTTGAAGTTTTATTTATTAGTTGAATAAGCTAAAGGTTACATGTAACCCCTTGCCAATTAAATGTGCTTTTAAAAATACAGTAAAAAGTTTTTCTTCCTCTGTCGTCTTCAAGTAACAGATAAATCTTTTTTTTTTTTTTTTTTTTTTTTTTTTTGAGACGGAGTCTCGCTCTGTCGCCCGGGCTGGAGTGCGGTGGCCCAATCTCAGCTCACTACAAGCTCCGCCTCCCAGGTTCACGCCATTCTCCTGCCTCAGCCTCCCGAGTAGCTGGGACTACAGGTGCCCGCCACCTCACCCGGCTAGTTTTTTGTATTTTTTAGTAGAGATGGGGTTTCACCATGTTAGCCAGGATGGTCTCGATCTCCTGACCTTGCGATCCACCCGTCTCGGCCTCCCAAAGCGCTGGGATTACAGGCTTGAGCCACCGCGCCCGGCCGAGTAACAGATAAATCTTATTCAAAGATCATGGGAGAAAAATGGCAGGTCCTCTAAATTATTCTCCTAAGCTAGTATGATTCTGATAAATAAACCAGACAATGACAGCACACAAAAAAAGAACCATATACTGGCTTTCTTATGAAAGTAGAAGCAAATATTTTAATATAAATAAAATGTAAGTGGTCAGGTATGTACTGTTGGCTGACACCTTTAGTACCAGATTGCTTGAGCTTAGGATTTTGGTACCAGCCTGGGCAAAACCCCATCTCTACAAAAAAATACAAAAACTTAACTAGGTGTCGTGGCATGCCTATAGTCCCAACTACTTGGGAGACTGAGTTGGGACGATCACTTGAGTCCAGGAAGTTGCGGCTGCAGTGATTCATGATCGTGCCATTGCACTTCAGCCTGGATGATGGAGCAAGACCCTTTAAAAAAAAATAGCAATTCAAAACCTGTGCTATAGTAAGAGAATATTTCATAATCATCAGATTAGGCTTATCTCAGAAATGCAAGCATGATACATCAGAAAATACATTAAAGTAGTTTAACATATTGAGATTAAATGTGAAATATAAACATCTTAGTAGATGTTAGAGTATTTTCTAAAAGTTAATTTGTAGTTACAAATTTTAATAAAGTCTTTTCAAAATAAAGATAAGAAAATATGGAAAGGAAGCCTCTAATAAGTACAATACTTAATAGTGAAAGAATAGAAACATTCCCATTAACATCAAATATAGGAGTAATGTTATTATCCTTGTTACTTTTAGCATATTTCTGGCAATCTGAGTCAAATAAGAAATAATTTAGAATTTACATGTAAGCATGGAGAGGAGAGGGGGAAAAGGAAAATAACTTTTTTTGTTGGCAAATATCATCTACCATGATAATCTAAAATAACTGACAAACTAATAGAACTAATAAGAGTTTATCATGGTGCCTAGATGTAAACATAACAAGCATTAATTAGTTGGAAGATGTAATAGAAAATAATCCCATTCACAATAGCCACAAACTGTAAAATAATAAATGTCAAGAACAACTCAATATATTTTTTTAAAATTCTTTGGACCTCTTTTAAATTTTTATCTGTGTCAAATTTTTATCAGAATTTGGGGATTAGACTGTTTGTGAGTATATAAAATATACAACTTTCTAAAGAATATTGAATGTCATGACATGTGTCTGTACATACACATACACACCTTTTAATAATTAAAGTTTAACAGTTTACCTCTAGGAAATTATCCTACTGAATTGTTTGTACCTAAGTATATAAGGATGTTTATGGCACATTGTTAATGACCCTCAACAAAAATTAAAAAAGGAAATAATCTACATGTTCAAAAGAAGTTATTTGTTAAATCTAGATACCATCTTGTAATGTGCAGTAGTGAAAAGGAATGAGATATATTTATAAATCTGTATATAGCTTGAAGAATATGTCATGTAAAATCCGACTATCTCAGTTCAAAATCTAGCTCTACTGATTGTGCACATAACATCTGTAGGCCTTTTTTGCTCATTTAATAAATGAATGTAATACTATTATCTGCCTCAAAGAGTTATTCAGAAGATGTACAAAAATAAATACAAAAAGAGAAGACCAGTTTTATGCACAAGAAAGGTGCTCAAGACACTTCTCAAAAGAAGACATACATGTGGCCAAATAATCATACGAAAAAAGCTCAACATCATTGATCACTAGAGAAATGCAAATAAAAACCACAGTGAGATACAATCTCACACCAGTCAGAATGGCTGTTATTAAAAAGTCAAAAAATAACAGATGCCAGTAAGATTGCTGAGAAAAGAGAACCCTTATACACTGTTGGTAGAAGTGCAGATTAGTTCAACCATTGTGGAAAGTAGTATGGCGATTCCTCAAAGAACTAAAAGTAGGACTACCATCCAACCCCAGCAATCCCATTAGTGGGTATATACCCAGAGGAATATAAAGCATTCTGCGATAAAGACGCATGCACGCAAATGTTCATTGCAGCACTGTTCACAGTAGCAAAGACATGGAATCAACCTAAATGCCCGTCAATGATAGACTGCATAAAGAAAATGTGGTACATATACACCATGGAATAGTATGCAGCCATAAAAAAAATGAGATCATGTCCCTTGCAGGGACATGGAGAGAGCTGGAGGCCATTATCCTTAGCAAACTAACACATGAACAGAAAATCTAGTACTACATGTCCTCACAAGTGGAAGCTAAATGTCGAGAACACATGGACACAAAGAGGGGAACGGTGCACACTAGGGCCTACTGGAGGGCAGAGGGTGGAAGGAGGGAGAAGATCAGAAAAAATAACTAATGGCTACTAGACTTAATACCTGGGAGATGAAATAATCTGTACAACAAATCCCCATGACACACATTTACCTGTGTAACAAACCTGCACATCCTGCACATGTACCTCTGAACTTAAAAGTTAAAAAAAGGTTTTCAAGAAATGTTAGCTATTATGTATAACAAGAAATCATAAATACTTTTGTATATGTGTACTTTCTGTGTGTGTGTGTGTGTGCGTGTGTGTCTAAACAGAAAATTTGCCGAAGGATATTTAGCAGCTTAACAGTAAAAAACGTAGGAAAGGGGAATGGTAATATGGTAATTGTAGACAGTGAGACAGTGTGAAGGGAAGCTTTCGTGTTTTACTTTTTTTTCTTAACCAGGGGTTTGTTATACCCTTTAACTACATTTTAACCTGTTGTATAACTACATTTTTTCTTTCAAATGAGATAGATGTTCATTGCTGAGTTTACATCTTAGTATTTGTTTCTCTGATCAAATTATTCTTATAAGATCCGGCCACTGTACTCCAGCCTGGGTGACAGAGCGAGACTCCGTCTCAAAAAAAAAAAAAAAAAATTATTCTTATATTCGTTTAGTCAATTGGCAATGCAGAATGGAAATTCATCCCTCATTCCACTGAAGCATTCACCAAGTAGGCAGATAACTTGGGTTTGTTTCAAGTGGATCCTTAAATCAGTTTACTAATTTTTTTTTCTTTTTTCTAAAATAGTGAACACCAGCATTGAGACAAAATTACTTCATTTTTAGTATCCTTTTGATACGGTAATGGGAATTTTGGGGAAAATTGTTATGGTTAAGATAAAAAGTGCAAAATCCTTCTCATACACACTTGAAGTATTATTACCTGGATTTATCCTCCAGAAGGGAGTGTTCATTTTATTCCTCTGATCTCAGAAAATCCCTCTTAGTTTTCATTGTCTGGGATCCAGTGGTAATACCCAATGTACTTAGAGGAATGAAATATAGTCTGTAGTATGTAATGTGTGGTCTCTGGACTAGTAGCATCTGTATCTCCTGGAAATTTGGTAGAAATTCAAATTCTAGGCCCCACCCAAGACCTACCAAATCATATTCTTTGGGGATAGGGCCTAGAAATCTGTATTTAACAAACTTTCCAAGTGATTCTTATGCATAAAGTTTGACAAGCAATAAGATAAGGCGTGGAAGAGGATGATTGGTTCCAGAAGGTCATAGTGATGCCGATGTATAAAGAGATTGTTGTAACTGTGTAAATCTCTTTATTAAATGTTACCTAGGTATTCTCTGCATTATATTTATGATTTCAAATTGAGGCTGCACTAGGATATATGGGAGAGCAATATGTTGTGTATCTGCTAGGAACCTATTTAAACCTTAATAGGAATATTAAAGACATTCTAATACTTAATGTATCTGCATTTTAAAAATATAATCCTATACAAATATTTTTATTGTTCCTGCTGATAAAAACAATTTTATATTTTACCTTTTCTGTATTTAATAGCTGTTTTATTTTTTGTACCCAATTAAAGACAGGAGCAGGAGAGTTCAGTGGGAAAGTGTATCTATGAGATATGATGAGAAAGGTTACAGAAAGGCTCATGGTTACAGAAAGTATCATGTAAAAATAGATGGAAATTATCTGTCAGATAGGTTGGCCAAAGAAAGTTTGACTCATTTGCCAGAGTACTTGGAAAACAAGGAAGTATCAATTGTTAGCAATTGTTACAAAAACCTCTCCATGCCATCTGTACTTGTGTTGCTTCATTCTGCTAGCATTTGAATTGGGCTGAGAGGCATCAGTTCAGGTAACATAACCACTTGACTAAAGAGAGGGAAGGGGCAGAGCCAAATCTATTAAAATAAGTGATACAGTGAGTTTGGAGAGGAGGGAGAATCATTTAGCAAAGTACATAGTAGTTAACACTTCTTATCAAATACACTTTTTGTGGAATGTTTTTACAAATGGTTATCTCTCTCCACATAACTACCGTGTATTGGGATCAAGAGGAAGGTAGGCATAAATGTACACACATCCACATTTTTATGCTGACCTTGGTTATCTTATGTTTATTGCAGTTATACGATTTTTTAGTTTGTAAATTTGCCTAAACAGTGTCCATCCTGAAAAAGTTTTGTCACCTGATCTGCTAAATCTGCTGGGTACTTTATTAAGATGTTAATGGTAAAACTTTTGTTTTGTTCCGTCATTTGCAGAGCAAAGATGGTCGACCTTTGCCAGCAAGGGATAAACGCGCCTTAAAACAGTTTGAAGAAAGGTTACGAACACTTAAGAAGAGAGAGAGGCATTTAGAATTCATTGAAAACAGCTGGTGGACAAAATTTTGTGGCGCTCTGCGTCCCCTGAAGGTAAATTAAATTTTCAAAAATTATACTGTCACTCTTCTCCCAAGTTTATGTAGTATCTCTTGGAGAGATTGAGCTCTCCTTTTGAAGCATTACAGCATGGTACTTAAAATGGATTTGGGAGTTTAATCTGGTTTTAAATCACAGCTCTCTTTGGTAGTTTGGGCAAGGTGCATAACCTTTCTGAGCAATGTATTACAACAATTGTTGAGAAATAAAAATAAAAATATAGGTAAGTATTGCAATATGCTGCTAGCATATTCTTCAAGTTTATACTTTCCTATAAGTAGATCTGTGACTCATCTTAGAAGCCTATGCTTTCTCCTGGTAGATTTACAGTTTCAGGTCTTATGTTTAAGTGTTTAGTCTATTTTGATTTGGTTTTTGTGTATGATTTAAAATGAGGGCCCAGTTTCATTCTGTTGGCATGGAGTTCATTTTTTCCAGCACTATGTTGGATTGACTATCCTTTCCTTAGTATGTATTCATGGTACCTTTGTCAAAAATAAATTGACTAAGTTTGTGGATTTATTTCTAGGCGCTCTATTCTTTTCTACTGGTGTACATTTTTGTTTTCATGCCTTACCATACTGGTGTTTCCTCCCACTTTTATGGAGATCCAATTGTTTCTTTTAACACTGCACATAATTAATGCAGTTTGGTGAGTTCAGACATACATATTCATTTATGTTGCTATCACCACATTCTGGGTAATGGGCATATACATCACCTCCAAAACTTTCTATATTTTCCTTTGTTGCTGTTGTTGATTTAACATTTAAAGTGAGATCCATTCTTTCTAAAATTTTCATATGTACTACATACTATTGTTGACTATAGGCCCTGTCTTTCGTGGCAGACTTGTTCATCTTGTGTAACTGCATCTTTATATCCCTTAGATGACAACTTTTCTTATCTTTTTCTGCATTCCCTGGTAGCTACTATTCTAATTTCTGTATCTATACTTTTTCCTATTTTAGGTGTCTCATATAAGAATTGTGCAGTGTCTTTCTATGTCTGACTTATTTCATTTAGCATAGTGTCTTTCAGGCTCATCCATGTTGTCACAAATGAGAGGATTCCCTTATTTTTTACAAGACTGAATAATATTCCAATTTTGTATGTGTGACATTTTCTTTATGAATTTATCCATTTGTATGGGTTGTGAAAACTGCGAGAAACAAAATGACTTTCTTTAATCTAAAAAAAAGAACACAGGAACTCTGACTTACAGTAATAGAATTTTTCTCATCGTTAGATTATGTTTCTGAA
Organism: Macaca mulatta; assembly: GCF_049350105.2. NCBI lineage: Eukaryota > Metazoa > Chordata > Mammalia > Primates > Cercopithecidae > Macaca > Macaca mulatta. The sequence goes on from NC_133409.1 coordinate 115,833,377, forward strand.
AGTATGTAAAAAGACATTATTTGGGCTGAGCGCGGTGGCTCAAGCCTGTAATCCCAGCACTTTGGGCGGCCGAGAAGGGTGGATCACGAGGTCAGGAGATCGAGACCATCCTGGCTAACATGCTGAAACCCCGTCTCTACTAAAAAAAAAATACAAAAAACTAGCTGGGCGAGGTGGCGGGCGCCTGTAGTCCCAGCTACTCGGGAGGCTGAGGCAGGAGAATGGCGTAAAACCTGGGAGGCGGAGCTTGCAGTGAGCTGAGATCGGGCCACTGCACTCCAGCCTGGGCGACAGAGTGAGACTCCGTCACAAAAAAAAAAAAAAAAGACATTATTTGACATGGAAAATTATTATTTTCTGTTTTTGGAAACCATTGTTTGCCAGCCTTGGATTCTTGGGACTGTGGTACTTAACCTAACTACATAGAATGAATTAAGATCATTTTAATATGGCTCAGACTAAAAAGTAACAAAAACTGCTGGCCACAGACTTCTAAATATGCTCATTCTATATCTGGAAGCATTTCAAACACCAGACCTTTGTATACAGTAGCATACAAGTTGTAATTCAGAAAATTCAGTGAATGCACTAACTTGGAGTTAGGCAAAATGAAGCTAGAAAGTGGGTTTGGGCTAAATTTTAAAAGAAGTGATTCAACATGGACAGATAGAGGGGAACAACACACACTGGGGCCTTTCAGAGGGTGGAGGGTGGGAGGAAGGAGAGGATCAGGAAAAATAACTAATGGGTTCCTTGCTTAGTACCTGGGTGATGAAATAACCTGTACAACAACCCCCATGACACAAGTTTACCTATATAACAAACCTGCGCTTGTACCTGTGAACTTAAATGTTAAAAAAAGAAAAAGAAATGGTTCAAAGAACCATTCAAAGATGAGTCAGTCAGGTTCAATTCGGATGCTGCTTTCTCCACCTTTTATAATTAGAAAGAAATGCACTAACTGCTCACCCTAAAAAGACCCTGGTTTGAAAGAGATTTTAAAAAATAGACCATAATCAGTTAGTTTTTCTATATAATCATTTTTTAAATCTTCTGTTAGAATAAATTTTTAAAACTTTACCCCAGATTTTTTTTCCCCAAGGTGATTTGTCTTCATAGCCCTGCAAGTATGATAAAACCCTCTCCAGCTTTATTTTAATCCTAAATTGTTTTTTAGGTTTTTATAAATATTTATAATCTGGTCTCTAACATCAGCTGCCTTCTTTTAAATGTGCTGTGTTCCATTTCACCAAACATGTTTAGAAGGATTTTCAAATCAACTTTACTAAGTATACAGATTTTTACAGTGTAAGGTTTTACAGTGTAAGATTTACAGATTTTCAGTGTAAGGTTTTGTCGAATATAGATAGATAGGACATCCACATCACCTGGAAAATCTACCTCATGCCCTGTCTTGCTCCCCTGAGCTCAGACTTTAGGTAACTGTTGATGTCCCTTCTATCGTTAGAGGTCAGTTTTATGTGTTCTGGAATTTTAAATAAGTGGAATAATAGACTGCACAATCTTTTGTCTGGTGGCTTCTTTGGCATGGCACAGTTTTTGAGATTTGCTCATGTTATTATTTAATACTTTTTTTTGCCCAGTGGTTTATTCAGTTTTATTGTTCAACAGTATTACAGTGTGTGTCTGTATCACAGTTTGTTTATTCACTCACCCCTGTTGGTGGAAATTTGGGTTGTTTCTGGTTTGAGACTATAATGAATAATACTAATATGAATATTTTTGTATAAACCTTTGTGTAGATGTGCTTTCATTCATTTCTTTTGGATAAATACTTGAGTAGAATTTCTGGATCTAATGTTTAATATGTTTAACTTTATAAGAAACTGCTGAAGTGTTTTCCAAAAGAGTTACAACCATTTTGCATTCCCATAGCAGTAAGAGATTGCCCATTGTTTCACATTCTTTTCAACTCTTACGTAGTGTCTGTAAGACTTATTCTTATGAATGTGCAGTAGCATCTTACATTTTTGCTTTGCATTTAATTAGTGATTAAATGATATTTAGCATCTTTCTGTATGCTTATTGGCTATTTTCTATAAAATGTGTGTTTCAATCTTTTGGCCATTTTCTAAATTAGGTTTTTCTGTTATGAGTGAGATACAAACATTCGTTGTATAGTCTGGATCTAGCACTTTGTCAAATTGATGTCTTGTATCGTCTCCTAGTTCATGGCAAGTTTTCTTTACGTTTTTGGTTTCTTAACACTGTAATTCAGGTGTTTCTTAAATTTTGATGAATTCCAATTTATATGCCTATTTTTGGTTCATATTTTTATGTCCTCAGAAATGTTTGTCTATCCTAAGGTAACAAACATTTTCTTCTAGAAATTTTGTAGATTTACATCTTATGCTTGGGATCATGGCCCCTTTTAAGTTACTTTTGTGCTATGGTATGACTTAAGAGTTAAGGTTCATTTTATTTTCTATGTGGATATCCAGTTGTTCCAGAATAATTTTTTGTCAAGACTATCCTTTGCTCATTGACTTTCCTTGGAAGTTTTGTCAAATAAATTGATTGTAGTATAAGTGTGGGTCTGTTTCTGGAATCGCTACTCTACTCCATTGATCTATATGTCTTTATGCTAATACTTGATTACTAGAGCTTTATAATCTGCCATAAAGTTAGGTAGTATAAATTCTTCAGTTTTATTTCCCTTTTTAAAAATTGTTTTGGCTTTACCAAATCCTTTGCATTTTCATATCAATTTAAGAATCAATTTATAATTCCACAAAACATCCACTAGGCCATCTGTTGGGATTACTTTCACTCTTATAGGTAAATTTGGGGGAGAACTGATATATTCTATCCATGAACATGGTATCTATTTATTTACATCTTAAATTTCTCTCAGGAATGTTTTGTAGTGTTCAATGTAGAGGTCTTACAAATATCTTGATAAATTTACCTCCAAGTATTTTTTATACTCTTGTAAATTATGTTGTTTAAGTTTTTAATATTTGTTGTTAGTATGTAGAAATTTGTCTTTGTATCTTACCCTTATATCCTGCAACCTGATTAAATTATTAGTTCTAGTACCTTCATTGTAGATTCCTTAGGAGGGTTTCTTTCGTACATGATCATATCAGCTGCTAAAAGACAGTTTTACTTCTTCCTTATAAGATTTGTAATTGCTTTTATTTCTTACTTTCCTAATTTCATTGGCAGAAACCTCCAGTACAGTTCTTCTTTATGTTAGTAAATGTGTCATTTCTGAATATTGATCTAAATTTTTACCCGTCTTTCCGTGTCTGGTCCTAAGTTAGGAATAGGGTAATAGGCATGCCTGAAGGAATCTCTAGGGGTACAAACTAGTCATTATGTAATTGAGGGTTTAACTTGTATTATGATGAGATAAACACTGCTTTTTTCCTTAAATGAGATATGAAAGTTGTTATTTATTACCTCCGGTGTTTGTGTACAATTGGTGTAATAATTCAGAAATAGAAAGCCAAATTTTCATTTAGTGTTTCTTTTCTTTTTTTGAGATGGAATTTAACTCTTGTTGCCCAGGCTGGAGTCCAATGGCGCAGTCTCTGCTCACCACAAGCTTCACCTCCCAGGTTCAAGCGATTCTCCTGCCTCAGCCTCCCAAGTAGCTGGGATTACAGACATGCGCCACCACGCCTGGCTAATTTTGTATTTTTAGTAGAGACGGGATTTCTCCATGTTGGTTGGGCTGGTCTCGAACTCCCAACCTCAGGTGATCCGCCCGCCTCAGCCTCCCAAAGTGCTGGGTTTGCAGGCGTGAGCCACCACGCCCAGCTCATTTAGTGTTTCTTAGGCATTAACATTCAAGTCAAACTAGAGGAAGAAAGTAGATCTAGGTGCACTTGCCCTTCTATACAGCTGTCTCTGTATATGCTGAAGGTAATTTAAGATCTTTGGGAAGTTCTTGACATTAAATTTCTTAGAACTTATGTTCTATCTCAAAATTTTGTGCCAGTGTTACCTTTTATTCTCTACCATAATTCATGTTTGTCTTTTTATGAAATGAATTAAATTAAAATTTTTGCAAATGTAAAAAATTTACAATTTTTAAAATTAGTGGAGGATTTTTTTTTTCATTCCCATGAAGATGCCTGTTGATCTTGTGATTACCATGCATTTCCCTAGCATATACATAACTTATTTCAGAAGCATAGGCTTTATGGTCACCTAATCCTGGGTTTGAGTCCTTGCTCTACTCCTCACCAACTATGTAACTTCTTCTTACTTAAGCTTTTTGAACCTTACTTTTCTCATTCTTAAAATGGAATTATATACCTGCCTTATTTTGTTGTGGGAATTAAATGAAATAATGTATGCAGTGCAGTTCCTTTTGACATAAACAGCTCAGAAAATTGCAGCTGCTGCTGTTATAGTTCTATATGTAGGATTTTTCAAGTTCTTAAATCCTACCATGAAAATGAAGGGAGATAAGTTTTATGCTGAAGACAATTATAAAAATAAGCACCTAATTAGAATAAGTTAATAGCTCTTTAAAACAGCATTTATATATAATATTGAACACATTTCTAAGCATACAGTCTGATGTTCATTAAATACTTAAATAAACTCTTCCCTGACAGAAGAGTATACTTTGAGCTTATACAGCTAATTGGCCTGGGTAACTTATAGATCATTAGGTTTTAAATGTAACTTGAGATTTTACCATATATACTTCTTAGGCTTATACAGAAAATTATAAATTCATGTTTGTAATTACATTGCGTATATTTTTTAGATTTTTTATTGTGGTAAAATATATATGTCTCAATCTATGATTTGGAATATTTTTAGGTGTATATTCAATAGCTGTAAGTACATTCACAATGTTGTGCAACCATCATCACTATTCATTTTCTGATCTTTTTCAAATAGAAACAATACATTTGTTAAACGGTAATTCTCCATTCCCTAGTGATTTCTCTTCTCTCCATGTTTGCCTATTCTTGGTACCTAAAGAATACAGGAAATATAACATACACAAAATTATCTAACAGTAAGATATTATTGAGACTAAATATGTTCATAATATCAACAGATGTGAATAGACCTAACTCACCATTAGAAGAAAAATTTTAATTTTCTTCACAAAGAAGATAGATCCAATGTATGCTATTTAAAAGAGACATACCTAAAACAGTAGTTCAAAAAGACTAAAAATAAACGGGTGTTCAAAGACTTACTAGACAAATGGAAACATTAAGGAAACAGTGATCCTATTAGACAAAATGGAATTCAAGCCAAAATACACCAATTGTAACAAAGAAGGACACATTTTGTGGTAGGTCCAGTGCTTGCTTCTTCACCTAATGATGGCCTCATCCAGGAAACCTGTGACGTTAAGTGGCAAAGGAATCTTACAAATGTAATTAAGGTTATAAATCTTAAAATACAAAGATTATCCTGGATTATTCAGGTGGGCTCAGTCTAATAACATGAACCCTTCAAAGCAGAGAACTTTCTGGACTAGAGTCAGAGAGAAGTGATAAAGGGTACATCAAAGATATTCAAAGTGTGAGAATGACTTGACTTTCCGTGACTGATTTTAAGATGGAGGGGGAAATGTGACGAGGAATGCAAGCAGCCTTAAGAAACGGAGAGATGTTCCCAAATGATAGCCAACAAAGAAATGAAAACTCCAACTCTACAACCTTAAGGAACTGAATGTCAGCCAACAATCTGAATGAGCATGAAAGTATTTCTTTCCCAGAGTCTCCAGAAGGGAACATAGCCCTACCGACACCTTGGTTTTGGGCCTGTGAGACCTCAAGCAGAGACTCCATTGAGCTGCACTGTGCACAGATAGCTGACCCACAGAAACTGAGATAATAAGTGGATGCTGTTTCAGGCCACTACGTTTGTGGTGGTGTGTCATTGGCAGCAGTAGAAAACTCACACACTTTTTAATATGAAAAGCCACAATTTAGAATGAAGGTGTAATAACTGTGGATATCTGTGTACCAATTAACACAGCAGCCACCTTGAAAGCAAAAACTCTGGGAGATTTCAGAAGATAAAGATTGAAATATAGTAGTAATAGGAGATTAACAACATACTCAGGGTAAGACATTTCAAGTGGATGAAATAGAGTAAAAATATAGAAGACCTAATAATCAGTAAGGTACAACTTACAACTTTCAAACTTTACATCTAGATAATAGAAAATAACCTTTTCTCCAAATGCACAGGGAACACAAAAGTTGATCATATATTAATTAGATCTTGAAGAAAGTATCAGGAAGTTTCAGAGAACAGATATATTGCAAACAACTTTTCTCTGATTGCAGTGCATTAAAACTAGAAATTGTAACAAAATCAATAAACTAACATACTTTTCACTTGAAAATTAACCTTATATTCAGCAACTTTTGATCAAAAAGCAAGGAGAAATATAGAATTTCTAAAAGTTAATGATAATTGAAACATATTAGAATCTGTGTGATACCTTTAAAACAGAGATCAGTCCTGGTGTGATTCCGTCCTCTGCGACTGTTCTCTTGAGCAGTGGTTGTTTATCTCCGTCTGCCTTCTCTCCCACCTAAGTGCATGCAGCCACCTGATGGAAGATTTGATGGACATGGACATGAGCCCCCTGAGGCCCCAGAGCTATCTTTTCAGTTGTGAACTAAAGGCTGACAAAGATTATCACTTTAAGGTGGATAATGATGAAAATGAGCCTAGTTATCTTTAAGAACGGTCAGTTTAGGAGCTGATGCAAAGGATGAATTGCACAACAACAGAGAAATTCATAGCCTGAAACACACTTACCAGTAAAAGTGGGAAAAAAACCCCCCAAATGTCCAAGCAAGAAATTCCAATCCCAAAAAAGCTATCAGAAGAACAAAAGGAATTACAAAGAAGAAAATAAAGATAAAGGTAGAAAGCAGTGTGAGGTAGGGAGAAGAAAAACAGATGAATTACAACAGTCCTCTATATCTGCAGATTCTGCATTTGCAGATTCAACCAACCATGGATTGAAAATAGAGTTTTAATTTAGTACTAATAAAGTAATGATTTCTGCATATGCATATGTTTTTATTAATAGATAGACCACTACCTAACTTCGTTAAAAGGAACTAGTGCTGCTTGGAGAAATGTCTGATTTTAGGACTGTTGCTGAGAAAGCACCTAATAAGCTTGGAGCATCTGATGCCACAATGTAAGAAGTGTTTAGAGAATAGTGGGGGGATAATAAAAGGAACCAGTTTGTAGGGGCTCCTATTGCCTAAATCTGGGACCATTTAGGTATCCGTGATAATAACAGATGATAACTAATTGAATAAAATAAGAATTTATGAGTCTATATTGACATAAATAAAGTAAATACATTAGTAAATGATGGGGAAGGGAAAGCTCTTCCCTACAGTAGAATTTCCAACAAATAAATATAGAAACAATTAGAAAATCAGCATTTGACAAATACCACAGAAAAAAACATATTGTTTCTGGGAAGAGGCATCAGTGGATACTCAACTTGAAGTTAAATGTTTGGTGACAACAAGATTTTGCATATTCTCAAAGTGTCTCACCACAAAACATTAATTACAGAGGGGGAAATATTAATTGTACAACAGAGAAACCTGACTGAAACCACCTTACTACATGATTTAAGTTAAGCTCATCAGTAATGGGGCAAATAGACATGACTGTGCCACTTGATATGATGTATTGAGAAGGACTCAACACTTCTCTGTCATTTCTGCCAAAAAAGCATAATCTAAATATAATCATGAGAAAATAGACAATCCAAATTGAGAGACATTCTGCAAATTAACTTCCCTGGACTCTACAAAATATCAAGGTTGTGAAATACCTTGTTCAAGAGAAATTGATATTATATAGTAATTAAGACTTGTTAAAAAGAGAATGATTAAGGGTAACATGTTAAAATTTGGAGAATATGAGCGAAGGGTATAGTGGAATTCTTTGTATTGTTTTTGCATATGTCTGAAATTATATTAAAATAAAGTGTTTAAACTCTTAAGTTTCACTGGATCCCCTCTCTCCTCCTCTAAAAAAATTGGCTATATCCTTACCCATCTCCTTTCTTCATTGTCAAATTTTACAAACATCTGTCTCCCCGTGATGTACTTACTTCACATTGCATACCTGTATCAAAACAATTCATGTACCCCATAAATATATACACCTATGTACCCACAAAAATTTTAAGAATAAAATAATGAAAAAACCTTTCATCAGAGAAATATTGAACTAAAGAAATTGCTCCTAATAGACAATAGGGAAAATTATAATCAAGAGCTGAGTGATACTGCATTGACAAATCATCATGAGAATCTTTGCAACTTGGAAAATAATATTTTATAGCAAGGCTGAATAACATTGATCTTCTAACTTTTTTTTAACTTTATGAACTAGGGCACTTATAAAAAATAGAATTCTATTTACAGAATTATTATAACTCGTTACAATGTCTTATCAAAATTTGATAATGAAAACCATGTGTCTTTACCCTTTTACCTATGAGGAAAGTCTTGAAGACTAGTCAGTTTGCTACTTAATTTGAGTTAGGGGCCTGAGATGCGCTGCTTCTCAACCATTGGAGAACTAGACGTAAAAAAGTCATATGGACTGGAGAGGAGAAAATTTAGTTTGGTTAAAACTTAAATCCAATTATCCTTTCCTAAATTCTCTTTTCAAACTCTTAACATGAGTTTGAGGCATCTTTTCATAAGAGTCATCTAATATTCTAGATGACTTTTCTAAGGCAGGGTTTCTCAAACTTTAGTGTTTGTAAAAAATTACCTGGGAATCTTATTAAAATACAGATTATGTTTAGTTAGCACGAGATAGATCCCAAAATTCTGTATTTCTAGCAAGGTCCCAAGTGATACTGAAGGTCCATGACTACACCTTGAGTTACGAGATTCTAAGCAGCTTTACAGCAGCCACATACCTATGCTTCCTGTCCTCATTACTAGTAAAGATAAAGAAAATTAAAAGGTTTTCTTTCCTCAGGCCCTTCAATCTATCTGAAAAAAACATTATTTTTTTCTTTAAACATTCTTCACATCAGCCATTGCTCTCAGCAACAAAAGAAAGCAATACACGTATTTCATAAATTTAAGGCAACATTAATAATAAAATGTGATAGTAGTCACTGTTTATTTTACATTTGTAACTTTGATTTACTCTCTACTCTTTTATTACATTTCTAGAAGTACAAATATTATTTTATGGATATAGGCAATTCACCTGTGAAACCTGATAAGAGGTGTGGCTTTCAAAAATTGACCCTATATTATTTCCTTACACACTGCCTTGAATTTTTGTTTCATTTTTGTCATGCAGCATTGAATTTTAGGATTGTCATGCAGCATTGAATTTTAGGATTGAATTGGGTTAATAAGCATCTGAAAACACAACTGATTTTGAGAAAATGATTAAAAGTGTATATTTGGGGATGGGCGCGGTGGCTCAAGCCTGTAATCCCAGCACTTTGGGAGGCCGAGACGGGTGGATCACAAGGTCAGGAGATCGAGACCATCCTGGCTAACATGGTGAAACCCCATCTCTACTAAAAAATACAAAAAACTAGCCGGGCGAGGTGACGGGCGCCTGTAGTCCCAGCTACTCGGGAGGCTGAGGCAGGAGAATGGCGTGAACCCGGTAGGCGGAGCTTGCAGTGAGCTGAGATCAGGCCACTGCACTCCAGCCTGGGCGACAGAGCAAGACTCCGTCTCAAAAAAAAAAAAAAAAAAGTGTATATTTGGTATAATTAATTATATTAGTAGTTGATGCTGCTTTCTAACACTAAGCAGAGTTTAACACTTTGCAGAGTCTCTCAGTCTCAAGTCTTGGCACAATTAATGTTGGGGGCCCAATAATTTGTTGTGTGGGGACATAGAGGGAAGGCTCTCCTGTGCATTATAGGATGTTTAGCATATCATCTGTTGCCTCTGCCCACTTAATGCCAGTAGCAACACCCTCCTCCCCCAATATCATGATAAAATGTCTTCAGGCATTACTAAATTTCCTTTGGGAAGTAAAACAGGCCCAGTTGAGAAACACTGATTTAAATGAAAAGAATACAAGGTTTTAAATTTATGTAAAAGGGATAGTGAATAAATTTTGAGGAATAGTATGCCATTAGATAGGGACACTTTAGTCTTCTTTTTAAGTAATACAGAAATAATTTTCTGGAGAGTTGATTCATCATTGGTTTAGATAACATCATGTGTAAAGTAACACTGACAATATTTTTACTCTGACCAGAGCAATGTCTTGATATTCTTCATAGAGTACCACATATCACCTTTTATTATATTTTTTAAAAATTGCATTATTTATATCTGTTTAATACCTAGGAAAAAATTTGGTTTCTGTCCTGTTTATTCATGTCTTTAAAACAGAACATTTTGTTTTTTAAATGTTGTTTCTTCCTAACTTGATCTATAGATTCAGTGCAATTGCAGTCAAAATCCCAGCAAGTTTATTTTGTGGTTATTGAGAAACTGGTTCTAAAACTTTTTGTGGAAAGGAAAAATAACCCAGAATAGTCAGTGTAATACTGAAGAACAAAGTTGGAGGTCTGACACTACCCAAATTTTAGCCTTCCTATAAAGCTACAGTAATCAAGACAACATGGTATTGGTGGAAGACTAGACACCACTAGATCAATGGAACATAATTGGCCAGGCGCGGTGGCTCACGCCTGTAATCCCAGCACTTTGGGAGGCTGAGGAGGGTGGATCACGAGGTCAGGAGATCGAGACCATCCTGGCTAACACGGTGAAACCCTGTCTCTACTAAAAATACAAAAAAAATTAGCCGGACTTGGTGGCAGGCACCTGTAGTCCCAGCTAACTCGGGAGGCTGAGGCAGGAGAACGGCGTGAACCCGGGACGCGGAGCTTGCAGTGAGCCGAGATCGTGCCAGGACACCCCAGCCTGGGCAACAGAGCGAGACTCCGTCTCAAGAAAAAAAAAAAAAAAAAGGAACAGAATAGAGAGCCCAGAAATAAACAGATACAAAGGTAGCCAACTGGTCTTTGACAAAGGAGCAAAGGCAGTTCATTGGATAAAGAATAGTCTTTTCAACAAATGGAGCAATAATAATTGGATGTCTATATGCAAAAACAGTGGATCTTTTTTGCATATAGATATCCAATTATTGCTTTCACAAAATTAAATCATCTTTCACAAAAATTAAAATATATTTTAGACCTCATTGTAAAAACAAAACCATAAAACTTCTAGAAAATAACATAGAAGGAAATCTATGTGACCTTAGGTTTGGCAATGAGTTTTTAAATACAACACCAAAAGCACTATCCATGAAAAAAAAATGTATAAGTTGGAATTTACTCATATTAAAAACTTCTGCTCTGTAAAAGATACTGTTAAAAGAATGATAAGACAAGTCACAGACTAGAAGAAAATATTTGCACAGTCCATATCTTGATAAAGGACTTGTGTCTAAAATATACAAAGAATTCTTAAAACTCACCAATAAGAAAACCAGCAATGCAATTAAAAAACGAGCAAAAGTTCTGAGCAAATACCCCACAGAAGAAAAGACACAGATGGCAAATAAGCATATGAAAAGGTACTCAACATCATGTATCATTAGGGAATTGCAGTTGAAACCATGAGATGCCACTTCATGCTTATTAGAGTGATTAATATCCAAAAAGGATATTGACATTACCAATTGCTAGCAAAGATACAAAGCAACAGGAACTACTTATTCATTACTGATGGGAATGCAGAATGATGCTGCCATTTTGGAAGATAGTTTGGCAGTTTCTTACAAAGCTAAACATACCTGTTTATTAGGATCTAGCAGTTAGAGTCATAGCCATTTACCTGATTGGATTGAAAACTTATGTCCAGAGGATACCATGTACATGGATGTTTATATTAATAGCAACTTTATGTGTAATGTCTAAAACTCAGAAGCAACCAAGGCGTCCTTCAGTAAGTGAAGGGACAAACTGTGGTACATCTATGTACTGTGATGTTATATAGTGATAGAAAGAAAAGCTATCAACTCACAAAGAGAAATAGAGGAAATCTTAAATACACATTGCTAAGTGAAAGAAGCAAAAGAAGCCAGTCTACAGAGGCTGCATACTCTGATTCCAACTATATGATATTCTGGAAGAGGCAAAACTGTAGAGATAATGAAAAGATGAGTGGCTGTGAGGGATTTGAGGTGAGGTAGGATAAATAAGTGAAGCACAGGGTATTTTAGGCCAGTTAAACTATTATGTTTGATGCCCTGATGGTAGATACATGACAGTATCCATTTGTCAAAGCCCATAGAATATAAAATGTGAACCTTAATGTGAACTATGGACTTTAATAATAATACATCAATATTGTTTCATCAATTTTAACATATGTACCACACAAGTGAAAGACGTTAATAATAAGAAGACTGTAAGGGAGAGGGATAAGTAAGAACTTCAGTACTATCACCTTAATTTTTCTGTAAACCTAACAGTTTCCTTAAAAATAAAGTCTACTAATTTTTTTAAAAATCATATTTGTCATACTGTTGCTTCTAATAACCACATTGTGAAAACAATCATTGTTCATCAGGAGACTGGCTTAATTGTTATCTCCATTTTAGAAAGTACTGTAGAGCCATTGAAATGAATAGGAGCACTATATCTTTCTTTACAAATAAATCATATCTTGAACAGTCCTTTACAGTGTTCATCATGTGTTGTATTTTAACTGAAACTAATGTTAAGTTTGCAAATATTGCGGTAGGTACTCTTTTGGTTAATATTGTGTGAGAGTGCGCATGCACCATTTCTGGAATGATTCGTAGGAACCTATTAATGATAATTACCACTGAGGAGTGAAACTGGAGACTAGTGAATACAAGTGAGACTTATCCTTTAATTTTTTAGCCAAGCTTTGTTTTTTAATTTTAAATTGTAATAGTGTTTTTAAAGATGTCCTTCTCTTCTACCCCCATTTGATAGTGGATTTTTCCTTTATTGAGACCTGTATCACAACTTCGTATATTTTCTGTCTCCCTTGCATCCTCTTTGTTTTATTCAAGCTAGCCTTACCCATTCCATATGTTTGCTTTGTATATATTTTCTTACCCGATTATTAAGATCCAACCAGACTTTTTTTTTCTCTCTCTCTGCTGTTATTTACACATGTATTTAACAGACCGTGTTCAATATATTTGTCTTAGTTTGTGCTGCTATATTAAAAAATAAAATAGAACTCATAGACTGAGGGGCTTAAACTGTCAGCCCAACCTTTTTGGCACCAGGGACTAGTTTCAGAAGAGAATTTTTCTGCCGACTGGAGTGGGGATGGTTTTGGCATGATTCAAATGCATTACATTCATCATTAGATTCTCATATGGAGTGTGCAACCTAGATCCCTCGTATGCACAGTTCACGAAACGGCTTATGCTCCTGTTAGAATCTCATGCTGCCACTGATCTGACAGGAGGTGGAGCTCAGGTGGTGTTGCTTGCTCACCTGCCGCTCATCTCCTGCTGTGTGGCCAGGCCATGGACTGGTACTTGTCCAGGGCCCCGGGGGCTGGGGACCCCTGGCTTAAAGAACAGACATTTATTGCTCTGGAGACTGGAAAGTTCAAGATAAAGTTGCTAGCAGATTTGATGGCCATATTCTTGCTCTGTCCTTTCGTGGCAGAAAGAGCGCTAGTTCTGGTCTCTTCTCTTCTTATAAGGACACTAATTTCATCATCAGGGCCTCATCTTCATAAACTCGTCCAATTGAATTACCTCCCAAAGACCCTACCTCCAAAACCATCACATCGGGGTTAGTACTCCAACATACAAATTTTGGAGTGTGTGGAGACACAAATAATCAGTTCATAATAATAATATAGGTTCAAAAATCCTCAGCCAAAATCCTTGGATCAAACGTAGTATACAATTTAGAATTTTTCATTTTTCAGAATATATGTATATATTACATATTAAATAATACCCTCTGAAAGAACCCAGAGCAGCAGCCCTCTTACCCTCTTTTGAGCACATTAATAGTTCTGCAGTGAATATATATTAATAAATATTCACAGTTAGTTACTTTTAAAAGACCCATGTTAGTTTAAGCGAGATTTAATCAACAAATGAGTTAGGAAAAAAAATTTGATTTCTAGAACATTTTAGATTTCAGAATTACGGATAAGTGATTACAGACCTATGTAATGTTTTTTTTCATTTGAGACATAATTTACCATGAAATTCACCCTTTTAAAGTGTATATTGCAGTGATTTTTAGTATATTCACAAGATTGTGCAGCTATCACCATCTAATGTCAGAAAATTGTATTCCCTTAACAAAAAAACCTGTACCCATGAGCAGTCTGCCCCATTCTCCCAGTCCGTGGCAATGACTGATCTTTCTATCTCTATGGATTTGTCTTTTCTAGACATTTCATATAAATGGAATCATTCAATATGTAGTATTTTCTGTCTTCATTTAGCATAAATGTTTTTAATGATTCATTCATGTGCATATAGCATTATTTCATTCTTTTTTATGGCTGAATAATATTCCATTGTATGGATATACCACATTTTGTTTATCAGTTTATCAACTCATGGACATTTGGGTTTTCATTTTTTAGTATTATGAAAAATGCTGCTGTGAACATTTTTTTTTGTTTGTTTGTTTTTTGAGATGGAGTCTCGCTCTGTCGCCCAGGCTGGAGTGCAGTGGCGCGATCTCGGCTCACTGCAAGCTCCGCCTCCTGGGTTTACGCCATTCTCCTGCCTCAGCCTCCTGAGTAGCTGGGACTACAGGCGCCCGCCACCGCGCCCGTCTAATTTTTTGTATTTTTAGTAGAGACGGGGTTTCACCGTGGTCTCGATCTCCTGACCTTGTGATCCGCCCGCCTCGGCCTCCCAAAGTGCTGGGATTACAGGCGTGAGCCACCGCGCCCGGCCTGCTGTGAACATTTGTACACAAATTTTTGTGTGGATAGATGTCTTCAGTTCTGTTTGGTATATACCAAAGACTGGAATTGCTGGGTGATACGATAACTATATTTAACTTTTTGAGGAATTGTCAAGGCTGTTTTTTAAAGCATCTACACCATTTTACATTCCCACCGAACTCTATGAGAGTTCCTATTTCTCCATAGCCTTATAAACACTTGTTAATTTTTTTTTGTTTATAGACATCCTAGTGAGCATGAAGTAGTTTGGCTCACATTTCTCTGGTTCACATTGTGGGTTTGATTTGTATTTCTCTAGTGAATGATATTGAGCATCTCTTCAGGTACTTATTGGCCAGTTGTATATTTCCTTTAAAGAAATACATACTCAGATCCTTTGCCCATTTTTCAATTGGATTGTATTCTTCTTCTTAAGGTGTAGGAGTTCTTTATATTCACAAAACAAATATTTTCTCCTATTCCGTGGGTTGGTTTTTCACTTTGCTGATAGTATCTTTTGAAGCAAGAGAATTTTTAATTTAGATGAAGTCCAATTTTTTTTCTGTTGCTTGTGCTTTAGGTATCTTATCTAGAAAATCATAGCCTAATCCAAAGGTCACAAAGAGTTACACCTGTTTTCTGTTAAGGGTTTTTATAGTTTATTAGCTCTTACATTTGGGTCTTTGGTCCGGTTTGAATTTTTATATGGTGTGAGGTAAGGATACAAGTTCTTTTGTATGTGGGTATCTACTTGTCCCAGTACTATTTGTTAAAAAGGCTCTTCTTTCCCCATTGATTTTTCTTGTAATCTGCTTTTACAGAGGAGAAAATGTTCAGAAGTTCTTACTCTGTTTTTATTGACGTTACCTCTATAGTTTAATTTTTATTTCAAAATTGGCATTATAGCTAGAGCATAATATGTAGCATTTAGGTCACCCCAATGTGGTCATCACTGATATGATTCTGTAACTACTAATTTAAGTTCTAGTATTTAAATATGTATAGTTTTCTTGGTCTTTATAAAGTATTTATATTTTTTACATTTGTTCTGTATTCTGTTAAGTCACTGATTAAGCAGTCTAACTCTGGGTCAGTCATCTCTACAGATTGGGAAGATAGCTAAGAGGTTTGTTTTTTTTTTTTAGCTTTTTTTTTTTTTTTTTTTTTTTTTGCCAAAATAGACATCAAAGGAAGGGAATCTTAACTTCAAATCCTGTTTCCATATCATGTTCTCCTACTACTAATTGGCACTTGGTAGTTATACTGCCTCATGCTACAAACTATTTTTTGTTAACAGCTATTAGGAAGGAATGTTTTTCACTTGAGAATCCTAAGTATAAGTCTGTCTTGCCTTTCGGTTCACCACAGTACCAAATATAGATGCCTGAATCTAGTAGAAAAAAAAGATTAACTCCTTTATACCCTCTACTAATGAACATTTGTTACTATAAAGGAGTCACTTCAAAATCTTTTGCAATGAAACCCTTTTTAAATAATGAATTCTCTTGCAGAATCCCAGCATGAAAAATAGTACATGCAATATCACTCTGTTTTCAAGAGATGACTATAGCCTTCTTGGTCCCCTCTCGTTGTCAACTCTGTCCTTCCCAGTGAACCCCAAAGGCACCCTGCCATAACTGAAGAATTCCCCAGAGTGCAGGTCTAAAATTACTTCCAAAAATCATCTTTTCAGGCTAGGTAGGTTCATGCATTACTTCTTTTATTCTCTCAGGATTCTAAAATTTACTTCAACAGTCATGTGAAATAAGATGAAAAAATCTCCCTGCCATTCATGATTTCATAACATTCATTGATCTCTTTATATCAATTCCAGTTAAAGGAGGAGCCCCACACACTTAACTGTGCTTACTGGGACTCTTCTTTTTGGGTCTGGTCTTGACAACTCTTTAGCCCAGTTGTCCCTGGAACTTGGGGAAGATTTTGGGGGAAAAAGAGCTTAGGTTTTTCTTAACATAGATTTCACCCCTTTTATACTCTGAAACTTTTCATTAGAAACTCAGTTATAATATTTTTCTTCCTCTTTTTCTACCAGCTTTAATATAAAGTTCATACAATTGGGAGAAATGTGTTCCGCTACTTAAAGTGCTTAGGACGTTTTTCCACAGAAACATTGTTTTACATGACAATTTTTTCAGTGTTGTTAGTACTCTGTTTCAGGAATAGTATCACTTGTACAGGCTTTTATGGATTGTAATACAATTTAACCACTATATATATCATTTATATATATTACTACTTCTATGGGAAAATGTTCTAAATTTTCTATTTTAACTAACAGGGTAATATAGCCTGCATTTCATGGTTTTGGGGTGTGTGTGTGTGTCTGTTAGTCATAATGTACTTTTCAGTCAACATTAAAGTCTCATTTCAGTGTAGTGGAATAAAAACTTTGTATTTGGTCTAACAAAGAGTTTCATTTGTTTACTTATTAGTGAAGACTTTTCAAATGCTTTATCTCTTTTATGTACATGTTCTCAATCAAATAGTCTCATAATGAAAATTCAGGTATAAATGCCTGGAATTGTATACTAAATTAAAATGTATCTTAGATTGTTTTTGTTAGATCTTTGTCATATTCTAGCAACTCATATTGAATATAATGGTTTTGTGCTTTTAATATCAACTTTTAGAACTGTATTTTAATGAATATATTTTTGCTTTTAGATCATCTGGGGAATATTTTTCATCTTAGTTGCATTACTGTTTGTAATTTCTCTCTTCTTGTCAAAGTAAGTACAGTAGACACATTTTCTAAAGCACTTATGCAAATTCTGTGATAATATACATTTTGTTGCTGAATGCCATTAGTGTAGGCTATTCATCTTAAGTAGTTTTCTTACTTGAAGTGTTCTATAGCATTAACTCAAAGAATGGCTAAAACGTCCAATAATAGAATGTTTCTTTATTCTCCATCAATTGAACAATAGCTGTGAGATATTTAAGTGAGATTTAATTTGTTATCCATTGTTTTCTTTGATTTAGATGTATTTGCATGCTTAAATTATGATTTTTTTCTAAATTTGCTGAAAATTTGGTAGTATAACATAAATTTCATTATAATTTTTTTAGTTTAGATAAAGCTCTTCATTCAGCTGGAATAGATTCTGGTTTCATAATTTTTGGAGCAAACCTGAGTAATCCACTGAATATGCTTTTGCCTTTACTACAAACAGTAAGTAAAATATCAATCATTTTATACTGTAGCTGCTAGAGTATAAAATGCTAGAGTCTAGCAAACATTCTGACATCCTGTTCCACATAAAATTATTATGCTAAAAACCTATTAATAGTTTGACATATGCTTATGTTATTTTCTAGTTTTACTTTTTATTTGCCTGTAGTTTATACATTGACATGTTGCTTTAAATATTATTATATTGATATATTCCTAGACTTTTATGTTATACATAATTTGACTTGGGATATATTACATAACATGAGGTGACCCTCTCCAAATTATTTTTGGTATTAATATTTAATCAAGTCTTTTATCTCATCAATAAATGCAATTTTAGTTTAATTTGCTTTAGGATTTTTCTTAGTATAATGGTATTAAAAATTTTGGTAATAGTTTGGTACTTGTTTGTTTTTTGAGGATTTTTTTTTAAACACAGTAGCCTAATTTAAATCAAGGTTGATATTGTAAATATTTGCCAAATGGGAATAATGTTTTTAGTTTACTTTATATGACTGTTAGAGTGCTTATAGTTTGTATGTTAAATTTAATTTCATCTTTTTTTTCAGGTTTTCCCTCTTGATTATATTCTTATAACAATTATTATTATGTACTTTATTTTTACTTCAATGGCAGGAATTCGAAATATTGGCATATGGTTCTTTTGGATTAGAGTAAGTATATATTACAGTATTTTTTTCTCATTTTGTGTGTAATCTCCATTATTGCAAATTATCTGAGATTTAGAATATAGTAGCTGTATCTTTATACCACAAGTGAGAGAAATACTAGCCTTTTCACTTCATGTTGACATAAGAGTACTTTTTATCTAGAGCAGTGGTTCTTAAACGGGGTGATTTTGCCCCCCCGGAAACATTTGGCAATATCTAGAGATATTTTTAGTTGTTACAATTGGGGAGTGCTAGTGGCATGTATTGGGTAGGGGCCAGAGATTCTATTAAAAATCCTGTAGTGCATAGGGCAGACTTATCTAGCCTAAAATGTCAGTAGTTCCATGGTTGAGAAACCCTGGTCCAAAAGTTATATTATTTCTTAGTAGAAACACATTTGAATATAATAGATACACTGAAGCTCAAAAGATAGCCCTCCCTATTAGTAAAGATTACCGTATCATTGGTTATTTTCTTCAAATGCTTATTTTGCGTAAATTAACAATTTTAAAATGAAGCTGTATCAGATAGACACTACTTCCACTACTGTGGGTAGTGACACTACTTCCACTACTTTTACCCACTACTGTGGGTAAAAGAGATCTCAGTTAAATAGTGGCTTGAACTAATGAAAGATTTCTTGCTATGGAAAAAAGAAGCTAGTATTGCTTCAGTAGCTCAAAAAGTCGGATCCAATATCTCTGTAATTCTTCGAGTATCTCTGTCATGATTGTAGTATGGCTGCTGCAGTTCCTTTTATCCTGTTCATATTCTGTGAAGAAAAAGGTAGTTAGGAGAAAGGGGTATACAATTATATCAATAAAACAAGACTTTTACAGAAATCCCTAACAGACTTCTGCTTTGCTTTTCATGTTTAGTATTTTATCACATGGCCACTACTGGCTATGAAAGAACCTGGGAAATGTAAATTTATAAATGGTCTTATTGTCATCCCATCTGGAATTGGAGTCTGTACTACAATCTAGTAATAAAACAGGGAGGTGATACCTAAGTTGCTAAAATAAAAGCATGCTATGGTATTGAAATGAAGCAAGTTACCTGGTTCCTTATATTTCTGTTACCATGTATTTTCATTTCCCTTTAGTATAGATAAATGTGAAAAGCTCTTTAGTAAGATTATCAGAATTTTTCATAAACTAATTTTTATAGCAAAGTATAAGGATGTCATGAGTATTTCATAGAAATGGATGTTTATAAACACATGACATTGTCTGTTCTTATACAGTATTATATAAAAAGTTATATAAAACCATAGTATATTACTGATACTTATAGTTTAAATTCATAGTTCTAATCTTTAGATAGAACTAGAGGTAGTTTACAATTAGCTCCATGAATTTCTAACAGATAGTGTTACACAGTAAGTTTAGAAGATTTCTTTGGAAATAGACCATATGAATTATCTTAAAATTATTTGGGATGATTAAGAATTTTTAGTATTTACTTTGGAAGAAAAATAATGGTTGACTAAACTGTGTAAATCATTTCCCATAACACAAGAACAGTATTTAATGCTTTACAAATGAAATATTTTGCTGAAATTTTGTCACTCTTTTCTTTCCAGTTATATAAAATCAGAAGAGGTAGAACCAGGCCCCAAGCACTCCTTTTTCTCTGCATGATACTTCTGCTTATTGTCCTTCACACTAGCTATATGATTTATAGTCTTGCTCCCCAATATGTTATGTATGGAAGCCAAAATTACTTAATAGAGGTAAGTGAAATACTTAAAACTTGATTATTTTGATATTTTAAAGATAGTGATATTTAAAATCAAATTTTAATTGTGATGGTTAGCATATTAGCTTATCAGATTAAATTTAATATTGCTAAAACTGGTTTTTTATTTCTATTTTTAGCGTGTTTATATTTGTTTCATACTGTTGTTTTTTTGAAACAACACACAGAATTTCATTACAATAGTTCCTTAAATGGGCCCTGTGATGCTAAGCTACTGAGCTTTACGTTAGTACTTCATTAAAACTCATAATACTTCCTCTAAAATAACATTTTAACTAATTTTAATAATGTGGCTCCCAAAGAACATTTTGGTGAGCACAGCATGTCCGTTCATTGGCACTATGAATCCCCTAGAAGAGACTTTATAAATGTTTTATATGTAGATAACTATACATTCTTTTAACGTGATAGGTATCCTCATATGCTGATTTATTGATGTTGTTGAGCTCTCAAAAGCCACTTGTGACTTTTAGTTTTAATAGAACAGTGTTTGGATTTTCTGACGATTCAAAATATTCTGACCAAATCTGATTCAAACTTTGTTTAGTTTGTTTCCTTTTTTTAAAATACCTTTTGCTCTGCTTCTTAACTGTTCAAACCATATTTATGTTTCAGGGCCTGATCAAGCATTGCTTTAGTGGAGTCTTTCATTATTAAATCATTGTGCCCAGATCATTTCTTTTTTATCCTGCACTTCCTTCATTCTTTCTTTACTTTAACATGCAATTAGAAAGAAAAATCTAACAAACATATCAACCTTCAATCAGTACCCTCGATAATATTGATGAGTGTTAAAAGGCTTTTTCATTGAAAAATGTTTACTTATAATGCAGGTGAAACAGATAAAGCACAGATCATGATGGAGGTACATGAATGACCTGAGTTTGGGAAACACCATGCTGGAAAATCACCTGAACCATATTTCTCACTTCTTATACCTTTTGATTCTCTTCTTGCCCAATCATCCCCTTCACCTACCTCACTAGGTCATGCTTATTAAACATCCTCCTGTGAAGGAATGAAGGAAGACTATGCTTTTGCTTGGACAAAAGATATTCTTTGCATGTTCCACAGTCTGAAAATAGCATTCTTTTCAGATGCTCTACTTTGTACTTAAAATGGAATTTGTTCTGGGAAGAAACCCTGTTCTTCAACACAGGACCTAAAGGATTATTATTGCAAAAAGCCTTAATGTTTGATTTACCATAATTATTTTTCTTCTAAGAACAATGTTACATAAAATTTACATTTTGGAATGTTAGATAGATGTAGTTAGTATATGGAGTATACAGTTCATAGTGATTACTTTTTAAATCCAAATGTATTTATTAATGTGGTTTTTACATTTTAACTATATTTTTATCTTTCAGACTAATATAACTTCTGATAACCATAAAGGCAATTCAACCCTTTCTGTGCCAAAGAGATGTGATGCAGATGCTCCTGAAGGTAAAAGCAACTTGTTTTAGAACTTACAACTTTGTAGGAAAAGAATTTACTGGCATTTTGCTGTGTTAATCATTTGATGCATTTGTTTTGCTACGTGGTAAGAAAGAAACTTTCAGCAAGTAGAGGTTGGCAAATCTCTTCAATGGAATTTCTTGTTAATGAAAGGATTTGCATTAGAGAAAGAACCATTAAAATTACTTAGGAAGTAACAAAATGTAGTTATTATTTATCACATTTACTAGTATAATAAGAAATCCCTCTTAAGTGATTTTTTTTTTCCTTAAAAACATAAAGGAGTTTGGTGGAATCTACAGTTTTTAGTACCAAGACCAAAAGTACTTATGACCTAGAACAATTTTTAATTCATCCATGTCTGGTTATTTAATTTAATAATAATAGTATTAGTTATAATAGCAGTTAACTTTAAAGATATACAGTTGTGCCGGGCGCGGTGGCTCAAGCCTGTAATCCCAGCACTTTGGGAGGCCGAGACGGGCGGATCACGAGGTCAGGAGATCGAGACCATTCTGGCTAACACGGTGAAACCCCGTCTTTACTAAAAAATACAAAAAATTAGCCGGGCGAGGTGGCGGGCGCCTGTAGTCCCAGCTACTCAGGAGGCTGAGGCAGGAGAATGGCGTAAACCCGGGAGGCGGAGCTTGCAGTGAGCTGAGATCTGGCCACTGCACTCCAGCCTGGGCGACAGAGCGAGACTCTGTCTCAAAAAAAAAAAAAAAAAAAAAAATACAGTTGTTTTCAAGGCACTGTGTTAATTATAATATGTGTACTCTGACAAAAATTCTGTGCTCTTAACCCCTGTGTAGTTTTAGAGTATCTTTTTTTTTTTTACTATGTGAGTTGTTTAGGTGATTTTTTCTTTGAATGTTATAGTATTCATTTCTGATTAAGGATTCCTGATTTATTCTTTCAAAATTTGTAAAAGTGTTTTCTATGCTTGCCTTCAATGCTTTTATTTTGTGGTAAAGTAATGTGTCAAATATTGTATGTTTCTGCATGAATCATTCATGAATACCATTATAAAAAACACAAATTCTGAGGTTTTTTTTTTGTTTTTGAGATGGAGTCTCGCTCTGTCGCCTAGGCTGGAGTACAGTGGCGCGATCTTGGCTCACTGCAAGCTCCACCTCCCAGGTTCACACCATTCTCCTGCCTCAGCCTCCCGAGTAGCTGGGACTACAGGCGCCCGCCACCCTGCCTGGCTAATTTTTTGTATTTTTAGTAGAGACGGGGTTTCACCATGTTAGCCAGGATGGTTTCGATCTCCTGACCTCGTGATCCGCCCGCCTTGGCCTCCCAAAGTGCTGGGATTATAGGCGTGAGCCACCGCGCCTGGCCAATTCTGAGTTTTTTATAGCAGGGTCAACTATGTAATGTAATAGAGTATTAGGAACAAGTCACAAGGTACAGGGATAGGCCAGAGGAAGACACAATTAACTCTGCCTTGTGGGGATCACTGTGGAGTAGTAGTCAAAAAAGAAACGTTTCAGAAAAGAGATATCAGAGCTACATTTTAAGGTATCTGGTATGCACATCAAGGGAAGGCTGTTCTAGCCAGAAGAATAAAGTGTACAAACAATTACCTTAAATTGCACAGGCGTGTGTTCAAGAACATTGGTTTTGTTTGGGGATTGGAGGGAGGAAGGCAGAGTCATGAGTCAGATCATAAAAGGTTTTAGAAAGTGACGAAAGAGGTAATGAAGTGTTTCAAGCAAGAAAGTAGAAGTTATGATCTGATTTCTTTTCAGTAAGTTAATTATAGTGGTTATAGAGATAATGGATTTGAGAAATTGAGACCAGATTATGGAAATCACTTAGGGGAGGGAGAGCTATCTAAAATAATCCAAGAGAATTGAAAGCCTGATCTGAACAGTGGTCATGAGGGTGTGAAATAAAGAAATTTAAGGAGTAAATTGAAAGAATTTCTGATTAGTTGTAGAGCAATGGTGAGAGAAACAGAAGATTCTAGAATGATACTCCAGTTACTGAGTACTTTGATTAATTTTGGTGTTACCAGCTGAGGTAAAAAATACATTGGGAGGCCAAGGCAGGCGGATCACCTGAGGTCAGGAGTTTGAGATCAGCCTGGCCAACATGGCGAAACTCTTGTCTCTACTAAAAATACAAAAACTAGCTGAGTGTGGTGGTACATCCCAGTAATCCCAGCTACTTGGGAGGCTGAGGCAGGAGAATCGCTTGAACCTGGGAGGCGGAAGTTGCAATGAGCCGAGATTGTGCCACTGCACTCCGACCCAGGCAGGCGACAGGGCAAGACTCTGTCTCAGAAAAAAAAAAAAACGTACTGAGATTCGAAAAATTGTAAAAAAATGATTAGTTAACTTGAGATGTCTCAAAATTGTTCAGGTGGAGGTTTCATAAGCAGTTGGGTATACAGTTAGACCTCCATATTCATCGGTTCCAGATCCATAGATTCAACCAACTTTGGGTCAGAAATAATTTGGGAAAAAATAAAATAAAAGATAACCAAGCAACAATTTAAAAAAAAACACAAAAAGCAATACAAGTATAACAACTATTCACATAGTATTTACATTGTATTCGTGTTATAAGTAATCTAGAGGTAATTTAAAAGATGTGGGATGGTGTGTATAAGTACATCATTTTATATAAGGGACTTGAGCATTCGTGGATTTTGGTTTCCAACAGAGTTCTGGAACCAATCCCTCAGGGGTACATATGAGTTCCTGTATATGTGAGAAACTGAGAGGGTAAAGAGTGAGAAGAGAATGGACACTGGAACCCAGGATAATCATTGTTTAAGGGCAAGCTGATAAGGAAGGTACAGAGATGAAGGCTGAAAAAAGAGAAAAAATTTAATGTTAGAGATAAAAATTCCTTGAAGAAGATGTGCAGGGTCAAGAACTTTTTTTTTTATTTTAGTTAGGAGAGACTTCGGGGATAATGGGATGGAACTAGTGGAGCAGGAAAGATTGAAGAAAAATGTCAGAAAGGATGAATGATGGACCAATATCATCCAATTCTGGGGGATATGGTATTAAGAATATCCAGGACAGAATGCTTTAGATAGAATGAGGGATATTTCTTTCTGTACATTGCAAAGAAGGAAGCAAGGATATGGCTTCAGATGGTAACTTGTTACTATCTGAGGGTAGACGAGAAGTGGCATATCTGTATAATTGTCTCAACTGGCTACAAAGGATGAGCTCAGGTCATATACTGAGAATTAAGCAGGCTGTGGGGTAGACAGTTAATGAAAGTAGCAAAAGCTTTTGATAGCCTGTGAAGGGGATTAGGAGAGGATCTAACTGAAGGTAAGTTAACAATAGGTAAATATGTCAATGGACAGGTGAAATTATCAATTTTATATTTTTATTGAACAATTCTACACAACTTGTATAATTTTTCTCCATTAGTTCTTAGGTTGTTTGGGGGAAGGAATGATTGAAGAACTGAAGTAGAATTGGGGATTTAAGGATGGAAAGCAAAGGACAAGTTGAAGTTAGAAAATAAACAGTGACCACAGGGTCCAGGATTTGTAGGGAAATAAGGGAAGAGACTAAAACTGAAGGAAAGGATTAAAATAAAGAGATGAGATGGATAAACGTCTGATGGGGATAACTTTATTTTGCCTGAAGAAATAATAGTAAAATGTTGTTAGTATAAATAAATACAACAGAATTTTCCAGTTCTACTTAATGATGTTAGTTCAAGATTTTTTACTTGGAAATGTATACGTACATCACAAGTAGGGTTGATAGTTGAAGTGCCTTGGGTTGCCATATTTCGCTGGATGAAAACAGGTTGAAAAATTAGTGTTTAATTGGTTTGTAATTTGTTTTTAACCAAGGAGTCAATGACCTTGAAGATCTAAAATAGATTCTGTTGTTCAAATTGTTACAGTAGTATTGAAATAATAGCTGTAAAACAAAAACAAATTGTAGTTTCAAAATTATGTTGAACTGATAATGGGGCCTTTAAAATGCCCCGATACTACTGGACTGAGTGAATTTTTTATATTATAGGTCAATAAGATTTAATCAAAAAATACACTTGACTAACTTTTTTATGAATCACATTATTTTTCAGTCTAATCTAATTTACAGTAGTTAAAAATGATTCCCTTTGACCTACTGAATATTTTTTCTTAAACATTTTAGTTGACTCATTCTTTGAAATGTTATTTTGCAGTACAAAAGCATACCCTTTAGTTTTATGAGTTTATCTTTCCCAACTTTGTTTTGTTCTGTAGCACATCTCTAAATGTTAAATTTGCCAGTACGTAACTTGGAAGAGGATGGTAGAAATGTAACTAAATTTGGGGTGGCAGGGTAGTTTTTTAAGTGAATACTTTAATAATGATAGAGACAGATAAGTAGATTAAGAAGGGTAGGGATGGGGTGGCATCCCTACCCTTAGGGTGAGAGATGGTGAGGGACTTGTATAGCCGTATACACTATTCTTTACAACATATTTAGTGACAACATTTGACTAGAGTAAATAATATTATAATAAATAACTCATAAGGCATTTGATGTCACCTTTGCAATGTGTCCGTTGCAAGTAACAGAATTTTAGAGAATGATTTTTAGATTTAAAACAAAAATTTAAATTTTCAGTGTTATAATGAAAGTTCTTTCTAAGTAAAGTTAATCTGCCTGGAGAGATATTAAAGCAGTAATTTCTAAAAATACGTATGTTGCTGTCTTATTAATATTAAACATATTTTAGACTTTTAAAATTAATATTTTGTTTATGAGGCAATCTGACATTTATTCAACATAGAAAATATTGCTGGAACCCTAGTTGTGTTTAAAATGATTAGGTTTCAAATGAGAGTCATTTATCTAAAAATAATTTAAGTACTTTGTGTTTAAAATAATCCGTTAAAGAATAGAATAATTTAGTAATAATCCTATAAAGAATGCCTATCTTACTATTTTTATGAAGTTCTCTTAAAATGACAGTATTACTTAATTCATCCTGACAGGTAGCGCATGGTTTATGTTCAAAGTGAGTCAACTGAGCAAATTAGGAATCAAGTTTTAAATTTTACATACTGTTACTCCAAGGGGACCTTTACATGTAGACAATTTATGTGTAAATGTGAATGCAATATGTAAAACAAATAATTATTTAAAAGACCATGTACATTTGGAAACTATAAATATTTGAGTCAAAATAGGAAGATGAAAGACCAATATACCTTAATGGACAAAAATAGAAGACATTGTCAGTACTGGGTTTGATTTTGGGAAAAAGAAAGTACCAGAGAAAACACATGTACAGGCCGGGCGCGGTGGCTCAAGCCTGTAATCCCAGCACTTCGGGAGGCCGAGACGGGTGGATCACGAGGTCAGGAGATCGAGACCATTCTGGCTAACACGGTGAAACCCCGTCTCTACTAAAATAATACAAAAAACTAGCCGGGCGAGGTGGCGGGCGCCTGTAGTCCCAGCTACTCAGGAGGCTGAGGCAGGAGAATGGCGTAGACCCGGGAGGCGGAGCTTGCAGTGAGCTGAGATCTGGCCACTGCACTCCAGCCTGGGCGACAGAGCAAGACTCCGTCTCAAAAAAAAAAAAAAAGAAAAGAAAACACATGTACAGTACTTACCTTCAAAAAGCATGTAGCCTAATGGACTTGGATAGGAAAATAAATAATTATGATAAGAGAGAAAATAAATGGCAAGCTGTAGTGAAATTATAATCAAAATGCAGTGGTAAAGCAAAAGGAGATGGTGATTTATTCTGCCCTGGGGGGCAGTGTAACCTTTCTGTGGACCCAAAAGAGTAAGTTAAATCTGAATGAATGATCAGAAAATAACATGTGGATATTTCAAACAGATAAAAAAACCTGCATTAACCAGGCATAAGAACATAAACATATTTGGTATGTTATGATAACAATGAATGGTGGCAACATCATTGAATATTTGGAGACTACAGTTAGGGGTGAAGCAAGATAATATGTTTCCAAATGACATTTATAAAAATTCATTAACCTAAATTTTTATTTCTGCTACCCTGCTTAATTATTTTATCTTTGTGATTGTAAACTTGTGTTGTCTTATTTGGACATTAAAGTGACTGGAAATGGAATGATCTCTGTAAATCAAAGTTGATTTTTGTGGTTTTATTCTGATTAAGTATATTTGCTTACTATATATATGTGTGGGGGGGAGCACGAGAGAGAGCTCCTTAAAAAATAATCATATGACCAATAGGGTTAGGATTTAGCTTGAGGATACCATGTTACTAGGGCAGATGATTAAGACAACTTAACAAATGCTAAAATGGAAACCTATGTGTTAAACCAAACTACATGAATTATAAACAAATGAGCAGACAAAATTGAAAGCTAAAGCAGGCTTTTAATTATATATATATATATATATATATATAGGAAGTACAAAGGAGGAAAATAAAAATTATTGTAAATAATAATGTAAGAAAGAATAAGTAAAATGTGTATTGATATCTTACATTAAAAAGTAATTGAACTTTAAGTTCTGGAGTAAACAAGGCCGTCATCAAGCGATGATTCAAAGTACAGTCTCTATAAATAAAACTTGCTTACCAAGCTTTCTTTTTATTTATTTGTTTATTTTTTTTTTGAGACGGAGTCTTACACTGTCGCCCAGGCTGGAGTGCAGTGGCGTGATCTTGGCTCACTGTAACCTTCGCCTCTCAGGTTCATGCCATTCTCCTGCCTCAGCCTCCTGAGTAGCTGAGACTACAGGCGCCTGCCACCATGCCTGGCTACTTTTTTGTATTTTTAGTAGAAACAGGGTTTTACCGTTAGCCAGGATCGTCTCGATCTCCTGACCTCCTGACCCACCTGCCTCAGCCTCCCAAAGTGCTGGGATTACAGGCGTGACACACGTGCCCGGCCCAAGCTTTCTTTCTATAGATAACAAGTTAGCACACTGACTTATTTTCACAGAATCTCAAGTACCTATCCTTCTGAAACCATTTGTCTAAGATGTTATGTAGTTAAAGAATCCCCTCATTTTTTGTATGAGAGTCTGACTAGATACGGGAATAAAGGCCATAAAGTGCCACATAAGTTGTAAACAGTTTTAAAAATACGAACTGGAATATTAAAAAAAAAACTTTAGAAAGATCATCTAGCTAGTTTAATCATTTTTGCAGATGGAGAAACTAGGGCACCAAGAGATAAAAGTTAGACAGTATAGCCGGGCGCGGTGGCTCACGCCTGTAATCCCAGCACTTTGGGAGGCCGAGGCGGGCGGATCACAAGGTCAGGAGATCGAGACCATCCTGGCTAACACTGTGAAACCCCGTCTCTACTAAAAATGCAAAAAAATTAGCCGGGCGAGGCGGCGGGCGCCTGTAGTCCCAGCTACTCGGGAGGCTGAGGCAGGAGAATGGCGTGAACCCGGGAGGCGGAGCTTGCAGTGAGCCGAGATCGCGCCACTGCACTCCAGCCTGGGCGACTAAGCGAGACTCTGTCTCAAATAAATAAATAAATAAATAAATAAAAAGTTAGACAGTATAAGACTTAGGACTTTTAATGCAAGTATCTGGATTCCAGTTTTATTTTTCTTAAGATTTAACATTTTTGTGTTTTGTTTGAGTGCAAGAAAATGAAACATTATTGCATCATCTGTCCTTTAAATTGTTAAAAAAAAAAAAAAAAAAGAGAGAGAGAGAGAGAGACCATTGCTGCTTTTTAAATATAATGGAAATGGTTGTTTGAAGCCATAAAGGAATGAAAGTCATAGACAATATGAAGAAAAAAACAAAGGCCGAAAGGCTAAACCTAGGTTATTGGAGGAGACATAAGAGTCTGGAAGAGGAGAGATAAAAAGAATACTATGGCGTTATAATATCCAATAAAGTATCATATTTAGAGATCAATAGTGTTGATGCTTTGAAGAGACATTTAGCAACTAGCAAATCTTAAATAGGAAATGCAGGTTTAGTAGGATTGTATGGACTGAAGTAGAGAATTAAGTGAACAAATTTTTAACTGAGGAGAATCCCTTAATGTGGTTTTGGTTTGGGATTTTTTTCTTACATTTTTGTAGATATATACTAGGTATATATATTTATGGGGTACACAAGATATTTTGATACAGGAATGCAATAAATAGTAATCACACCTGGGCAACTGTGGTGTCCATTACCTCAAGCATTAATCCTTTAATTGTATTACATAACTTAAAAAAATGGATTGATTTGGGATTTTTTACCACATATTTTAAAATAACCTTTAAAAATCCCACATACTGAATGCCACATGAACTAAAAGCATGAATTTATTACCAAAAGTTGTTTGTAAACCTAATATTTCATATGGAATCTTACTGAACAGCATTCAGGAGATGCCTTGTTGGCTAATTCCTCTTGAGTCTTTTTGCAAAATAATTGTATTCTTTATTCCATCTATCTATTGTTTACATTTATGTATTGAGGGAGAACGTAGAGTTTAGTTTTGAGCATTTGTGTTTTAGTCATTCATTAAACATCAAGTGGAGATCTTGAGTGGCAATTAAGTTGTATCTGGAGTTCTGGAGAGAAAATGTGTACTGGATTACTCAGGAATAGATGGGAAGTAAAGTTGTGAGACTGGATGAGAGATCACCAAGAAAATGAGTATAAATAGACTTGCAAAGATCTGTGTTAGAATTATCGACACAGATTAAGACCCAGCCAACTGAAGGAAAGGAATAAGATCAGCTCAAAATATTGGCAGAGGACAAGAACTAGTTGTTTTTCTTTTTTTTTTTTTAAAAAAAAAAAAAGACAATGAATGAAACCTTCACGTTGCATTATATGCTATTCCTATTCTCCTATATAAGGGGCTTGAGTATCGCGGATTTTGGTGTCTTAGGGTGGGGGTGGGAGGGTGGTTCCTGGAACCAGTCCCCCGTGGATATTAAGGGACTATTGTAAATTTACTGCCTTCTCTCTAGTTATTTTTCAGATTTACCTGTCTACCCCAGCATATCATTGCAGGGTACCAGATTTAATTTTAGCAATTCATATTAAAGTCTAAAACATTTTTAAAGCTGATCAATAAATTTTAAAAGCTTTTTAATTCCATAAAATGGGGGGAGTTGGCACCAATATAATATTACTATGATGAACAATTCTGGGGCAGGAATATTTCCATGCCTCTGTGCTAAAGAATACTTAAAACCAGCAAACATAGTTGTATGCTTGCTTTAGGAAATTCTCACTCATGATGGTGAAACAACTAAAATAGCTTATTTATCAAGACTGATTTCCCAAAAAGACTTGCTTCAGGACTTCCCATTTCATCATCGTTACCAATCCAAAACTATTTTGTCAGTTCTAACCAGGTCCTCACCTTGAAAAACGTTGATTGAAGCTCACCCAACCCTAAAACCTTATAAATATCCTTCTCTGTCTTTCCTCTTCATGTTCTTCCTCACTGAAGTTAGTCTGCTAAACTTAGCTTTGCTAGATCAGTGAGGTTTTTAAATGTTGTTTGGAGAGTTGACAGTACATAAGCTAGTTATGCTGAATAATATAAGGGGAAGAAATCAAGAATTCAGAATCTCACATTTCTATTCTTATTTTTTAACTGTTTGCTAGTTTATCTGTGTGGACATGCATGTATGACCAAGCTATGAAACCTCCATTCTTAGATTGAACTTCTTTCCTTCTCACCTCCATTTATTTTTCACATCTACCCCCACCCCCAGTCATGGGGTAGGGATAGTTGTCCTATTCCTTTTCTGTCTCCTAAAGTAGTTTACCGTGATAGAAGTCTTGAAACCAGATTCTTATTTTATCTCATTTTAGTAGCTAGTATCCAAATCCCACCAAGTTTACATAAGAAATAGCAAAACAAAAGGAACCAACTGGCTATTTATCTACCAATGAAGATACTTTAAATAGCAATACATACAAGGTAATGATATAACTTTGTATGTTTTGACATAGAAAAGTAAACACTGTGATGGTAGGTGAAAGAGTGTATATATATTACCTCATTTTTAAATGCTTTCATGCATAAACAAAATCTAAAAGTCTGTGTGCCTCAGGAAAGAAGTAGATAATCACTTTATTTTTTTAAAATAAATATCTTTTATTACCTCTGCAATTTAAAAGTATTACACATTTTTAAAGATGAAACAATGACACACATCTGCCAAGTAGATGCTGATTTCAGAGAAGACTTTTTTCCCAGTTTGTTGAAAAGTATGAGTAGGAAGGTAGTTACTGAAACTTTTAAAAAATTAAATTCTTAAAGTCTTGGTACCATCTTTTCCCAGAATATGGAATATATCTTTCTACTTGAACTTCTGAGATTCCTAAAGCAATACTGTTTAAACACTTACATTGTCACTAACAATGGATTTAAGTGAAAAAAAAAATAAATCTCTGCCCTTCAAACTTTGACCTGTGAGCTAAATAAATACAAATACATAAAGAATGTGTCTTGCCAGAGAGGCTTACTTTTGTTTAAAACTGACATTATTAAAAGAATTACTACACTAGTTGATACCTAATGTTGGATTTATCCACTTAAAGTTAAAATGTTCATGTTAAGAACAGCCAGTTTTAACAGGCTAAAATGAAGCTGGTCAAGCAATTTCACTAGAAACTAAGTCTTAAAGGGTGAAATAAAAAGTGACACTGATGCTTTGTGATGACAGTCTCCTAATATCTTCGTTAATATCTTCTGTGTTGCTGTGAGCCTAGTGGTAGTCCCTAAATATAATGCAAAATGAAAATGGTGCTAGATTGCTGCTGTCTTAATTTAAAAAGCAGATTTGAATATGGACTATCAACTTCACACTTCCTACCCCATATTAAGCTTTTTCTGAAAGTATATAGCTAAGAAGATAACCCTCTTCAGGAGAATGTAGGTCATCTGGTTCTTTAGACGGAAGAACATGGGGCAGAGACTTTTAAGAAAAACTATGTGGTCCTTTTGTTTTATAGTCTGAAAATTTGGTAGTGAGGATGAGAAAGTTAAGGATAGTTAGATTTAGCTTAAAAGATTAATATGTCATCAACTCTACTAGAATTTTGATAATTTTGATAGCTTTATTTAGAAAGTTACCGTCTTTGCGTAATACAATATTAAGTAATGACTGTGTTGCACTTCAGTCACCTTTCTAATATATTGGCATATCTTTAGTAATACAGAGAACCACAATCCCGTTAGTCATGAAATTCTAAGATAAATTTGTAAATGTCTTAATTTCCAGTATTACATAGGTCATTTAATTTTACTTATCTATTATTCCTGTGCTTTGTCCTTTAACAAATATTTATTGATGTCTGCTATGTGCCAGGTACTGTTCTAGGTGCTAGGGATACAGCAGTGAACAAAATGCTCTAGTATCCCTGTCCCCATGGAGCTTATTTAATATAAGGAGACAGACAAATAAATATGTCAGGTGATAAGCATTATGGAGAAAAATAAAGTGCCAAAGGAGATTAAGTGGTGTTCAGAAGGAGGAATGGTTTGAAATTTTAGGTACAGGAGAAAGGGAATTCTTACTTGGGAAGGTGACATGACTTTAAAGAAGTGAGGAGCAAACACAGTATCTGGGGAGGAGTATTCTAGATAGTGTTAACAGCAAGTACACAGCAGGAGTATGCTTGAAGAGGCAGAGGAATAGCAAGCAGATAATTTTAAGGATGTCAGCTTTTACTTTCAAATGAAAAGTATCTGGAAGATTGTGAACAGAGGAATGGCATGATGTGATGTATGTTCTTACAGGATCACTCTGACTACTGTGTTGCATATAGACCAAGGCTTGGAAACTTTTTTTCTGTAAATAGCCAGATAGTAAATATTTCAGGCTTTGTGGGTCATGTAGTAGTCTATGATAACCACTCAGCTCTACTATTGCAGCATGAAAACTGCCATAAACATTACTTAAGGGATGGCTATAGCTATGTTTCAATAAAACTTACAATTGATAGGCTTGATTTGCCCTGTGTGTCATAGTTTGCCTACCTCTGATACAGACCACAATGAGACAAGGGTAAAAGCAGGTTGACAGGAGGCTTTTGCAGTAATCCAAGGGAGAGCTTATGGTGGTAGTGAGAGTGGCAAAAAGTGGTCAGAATCTGGATGTATTTTGAAGGTAGAGCCAATAGTATTTGCTTGGTAGAGAGTTTGAGAGAGACATAAAGAGAAGGGGGTCAGGGGTGATGCCCATGTTTTTAAGAGTTTTAATTAGAAAGTATTTGTTTAATATTTCACATTCTAATTTTGATAATATCTGTAATAATTATCTTTAAAATTTATGTGTACCTATTAAGGTTATACATTTCTTTTTTCCTTTGGGCGTATTTGAGTTCGTTTTGTTCTGGGTATTCCTTCATAGAGAACTAATAGTATAACCTATAAAGTTCTGAGCACCGCCACTGGTTACTGAACATTATCTCATTAGGATGAGATGAAAGCGTGGATGAAAGCGTGTGTGTAGCTGTGATGTGGTATGTAGGTTAGGGTGTTCCCTCAAGGCCAAGGAAGAAAAAATAAAGATGCTACCTGTTAGCTATGTATGGGAAGCTCTGAATGAGAATTATTAATCATGTAAAACTAATATAAAGAACTTTGCTTTATTTTGGTAATGTATTTATAAGAATGTTTATAATGAATAGCTCTTGGGGAAGATAGTACAAACTATTAGATAAGGACTTTGGACTACACTGACTTAAGTATTTCATATATTACCACATTCTTCAAAGTAGTTATTTGCTTCTTCTCCACCCCTAATCAGTTACTAAGAGCTGCAGAGTTTTGTTTTGTTTTGTTGTGTTGTGTTGTGTTTGCCATAATGACCCTCACATCCCATTTTCATCATGTCTCACTTAAATTATTCTACCTTTTAGTGACTTTACCTTAACTTAGAGTAAAAGAAAGGTTATCAAACTTTTGCATGCATCAAAATCACTTGAAAGATTTGTGAAACCAAGATTGCAAAGTTGTATGTGTGTTTTTGTTTGTTTGTTTGTTTGTTTGTTTTTGAGACAGAGTCTCACTCTTGTTGCCCAGGCTGGAGTGCACTGACGCGATCTCGGCTCACTGCAGCCTCTGCCTCCCGGGTTCCAGCGATTCTCCTGCCTCAGCCTCCTGAGTAGCTGGGATTACAGGCATGAGCCACCATGCCTGACCCAAAGTTTTTGATGTAGTGCATTTGAGGTGGGACCCTAGAATTTTCTGGTCTGGAACCACACTGTGGAAACCACTCTTCCAAAGTACTCTGATAATGCCATTTCTCTAGTAAAAACTGTAAAAACTCACATCATCTGATAAATTCAGTCTAGGATTTAAGGACTACTATTATTTAACCCTTACAAGTCTCTAGCTTTTTTTCATACATGTTCTGGACATGGCCAGATTCTGATCTACCTTTGCTTTTCAATGATTTATTTTTGAAATATCACAAGAAGTCTTTGCCCTACCCCTCCCATTTTCATCAGTCAGAATCCTGATCTTCTTACAAGGTTAATTTCTAACTCAACCTTCTTTTTTGAATCTCCAAACATGTGTGCTCTCTTTTTTCCTCTGAATTCCCATAGCACATACACTTTTTATAACATTACCTTATTCTCTCTCAATGTATAGTCTTTATATATCTTATCTCTATTCTACCTTTTTATAGAAATGTAAGTTCCTTGAGGATAAGAAAATATATCTTTGTCTCCCTTAAACATTTGTAGAATTGAACCACTTTTTAAAATTTGTTCCTTTGTCTTTTCTCCTTTTAAATAGTATTATTAAAGTAACATAAGATGTTAGTATGCCTAATATTTTCTAGCTTCTTGCTCACTTTATCTATTGGATGAAACCCATTGTATTAACCTGAAAACTTCCTTCTGGGAACCTACTGACTTCCTGTTTTTATTTGGATTAATTCCTTTCTGATTCTGCTGCTCAGCTTTACAAATCATAATTATATATAATAATGCTACAGTTTCTATCCATTAGACTTCTGATGCATTGTAAATCATATCTTCTTTTTTGGTGAATTCTCCCAAGCCCTTTGTTTTACTAGGGTAAAAATTAAAATTCTTTATATGAAATACATATCTGAAAAGTACTCATATATCTGAAAAGTATTCTGTCCTCATAATTAATGGATAGTTTGGTTGTGCTTAGAATTCTACATGAGAAGTCATTTCCTCTTAGAACTTTAAAGGCATTATATTATCTTCTACTTTCATTTTAACTGGTAAGAAATCTAATGCCAATTTATTTTTTCTTCTGAAGCTACTTTATGGTTTCTTTCTATTTTCTCTTTTCTCCTTGGGGAATTCTTTTTTTTTATTTATTGAATATCTTCAGTTGATCGTTTGTAGTATCTCATTTTCGTATTTTCTGCCTACCATTTGCTCTATATTCTTTGGTATATATTCAGCTTTGTTAACCATATTATGAATTTTAATTTCATATAATAAAATGTTATTTTCCCTGAGTATTTTGTTGTTCTGATTGTTCTTTTCAAGCATCCTTATTTTATGGATGTACTATCTTTAATACCTGAAGATACTAAACATTTTTCTTAATGATTTCCTTTAAATAAAATTATAATTTTGGTTATCCTAGTATAGTTACTTATCTTGTTTTCTTTTTCCCTCATGCTGATAGTTTTCTACATATATTTGATGATCTGTTTACATTTATGCCAACTTGTATTTAAATATCAGGAACTGGGAAACCTCATTGCTGGTAACTCTGTGCATGCATCTGGGACCTCTTGATCCTTATATTTTAAAATAAATGGGAGGAAAACCATCTGTTTTACTGGAGACCTTTTAAATGTGGCCTTCCATCTTCCAGATTATGGTTGGAACCTCTCATCAGCTGATGGTTCTACTTCCATTCTCTTTGCTGATAAAGGATTGCTCCTGGCTTTATTCCTATACTAGAACGGTAATGAGGTCCTGAGAAGGATAAGAAACAAATGACTGTGCTAAGTCTGTTATCTTGAGCCAGAAAGCTGTGTTTTCAACAGGTTAAAATTGTTTTTTGTGGTTAAATACTATACATTTCTGGTCTTTTATTTGACAATAAGTTTGTGTTGATAACCTCATTTGATTTTATTGTAGTAAACCCATAAGATGTGTAGCACAATAGTAGAGTGATGAGATAGAATTATTTCTAAGAAGTGCCATACTTTGGTCTCCAGCATCTGTATTTAACTTCATATAACTGAACAGAGAACAGCCCAAGAATCTAATGTCGCCCAAATGGCAGCTTATTAATTTACCATAGAAAGTTTAGCTATTAAATAAACTAGATGATCAGGGTTAGTGAATTATCACCAGAGAGAAAGAATTTGCGTGGAAAATCAAATGTATAGTCATACAATATCTAGGTAAACATGAAGTTAGAAAGAGGGCCTCAGTGATCTTACTGGCTGGTATCTAGCTGAGATAGCCTGATGTATTGTGTCTGTTGTCAAGCAAGATTGTGATACAGACTGGAAAATTGAGTATTGATCACAGCATCATTTTTCTTGTATGTTGCTGGATATCCAGAAAGTCTCCTGATGTTGAGGTTCTTTTCCTGGGTGACATTGCAATTGTGTTCATAGAAGTTTAATAAAATAGTATAGAAAAATTAATTAGCTGTGTGCTTTCTCAGTTCTCCAGTATCTGCAGCAAAGCCAACCTAAATAATTTTGTGAAACTTCTCAGCTACTCACAGATTATTGCTTAAGGTGGCTAACTCTGAAAACATCAATCTAATGTTTTCTTTCAAATGCAGATTTCTCTCTGAATTCCCAGAAATTTGATCTAGCACCATATACCACACATATCTGTATGTCACTTACAAAGAAACTGATATTTAGAAGCTAAATGAATTACCTCAAGGAGACGTCTTATAGTATATTAGTGTCAGACTCAACTAAATCTCAGTTTTCTATCTTTAACTTTAATATTTTCTTGTTTATCCATTTAAACTACTTTTATCAAAAGATAAAGTAATAGAAGACGATTGCTTTATATCTGACTATCCTTGGACAATTACAACCAGCAGCTAGTAAGTCTCAGTAATTTAGAGTTCACTGATACAGATTGTGATTATACAATTTCTACATTTTATATGCTAATACTTACCTGTACTCCCTTTTAATGAGTGTTATATGGCCAATTAGTAATAAAATGAAATTAGTAACATCCTTTCTTAAAAGGAAAATATATATTTTAGCACCTTGGAAATGCTTTAAGCTTACTTAAATATAACCAGAGTCAACACAAATTATACTAGTTCTTAAAAATGGTTACTCTGAAACTTATTCTTAAGTGCAAAACATTTGGCAAATATCTTTATTAGCCTGATACAGTTTGTATATTCTTAAAGTATAAGAAAACTGTGTCCTTCAAAATTTCTGTGAGTTTTGACATTCATCAGTTCTCTTCCCCTTTACCTACATCTCCCAGTGAGATTTAACAAAACACTGATTTAACTATATACCACTTGTTAAATTTTAATATAAATATACAACTTTGTTTTTTATTATATATTTTCATTTTTTCTGCCTTCCCATTTATTTGGATGTATTTCATTAGTTTCCTAAAACTTTTTACGTGTATGTATTCCATCTGACAGTAAAACATTAGGATTTTACATCCTAAAAATTTCTCAGATCCCAACTTTTTTCTTCCCATCCCTGAGCTCATTTTTCCAGTTGTATAGTCTTCTAACTTGGTAAACCTCTTTCTGCTTACAGTCTCCTCTTCTAGTCTGTACTCCACTCATGTTATTCTTTCCTAAAACCATTTGATAAATAATTTCAAATCATATCACAATAAAATCCAAGCTCCTTACCCTGTATACAGTTAAGATATATATGTTCATTATAAATATTCAATAGTAGCAAGACCCTAATCAGGAACCAATTGGCACAGTCATGGGCAACCAAGAGCTATGAAGTAGCTTCTAAATAGTCCAGGCTTCTAACAGATTTTTTGGTCACTAGTCAAATAATGCTTGTTTTAAAATTATTCTCCATGTTACATGAGTTTTCTCAAATGTCTTCTATATATATATACACACATATGTAACATAAGTCTTTGTTTTATAAAATGCAAATATAGAGTAATTAATTGTAAATTGATTTCAAGTGAAGTTTTAACATGATGACTCAGTTGTGGCATTTTTTTTTTTTTCAGTTGTGGCTTTTTAAAATATGTATTTAAAATAAAAGGTATTATTTATTCTACTTAACCAGAGTTATCTTAGTGGCAGTCAAGATGCATTAAAAGTGACATAACAAAGGAAACAGGAAATATATAACATAAAATTTATCAGGTAAATCCTTAGAGACTGCTGTTAAATTACAAAAAATAATGGTGTACTTGCATTTCCTATTATTTCTCTGTTTGATGATATGTGAGAAGAGATGAAGGAATGGTGGTAGTAGCAGGATTCAAAAGTCTTTTGATTTTATTCATATGCTTCAGATGCCCCTTTTTGGCCCTTTTAATTCTTATTATTTTTGTATGGCCACTTTCTCATCAGAAAAAAAATTATCTGAGCCTCCCTATCCCATGTTTAGTTTTCATTATTAACATCTAATCTTTAGTTTAATTGAAAGTTTAATCTTTAATTCAATTATATGTTCTTTTGAAGAAGAACAGTCAGAAGTTTCTGGAATACTCCTGATTTTAGAACATGATTCCTAAATGAAATATCCAACAATTTAAATTTACTTTGAAGGTAAAACCAAATTCAGAACCTTTATTGTGACTTTCTTAGTTGGATAATTGTAGAAAGAAATCTATAGATCTCATAGATATCTGTGATTCAGGTGAGCAGCTGGAAGATAGCAGATGGTGAAGAACAGCACTCCCCTCCATTTATTCAGTGTGAAATCGTCACTTGAATAGGAAATATATGTGTGTGTCTTATTAGCAAAAATTTTTATATGGGTATATCCCAGTTAATAGAAATAAAATGATATATATGGACAAAGATGAATATAAAGAGCTTTTACTTATTGTATGTGTGAATTTTTAACCTACTATCATTTTTCAACAACAACACAGAATGATGGTACCTTTTTATGGTATTTTAAACGGCTTGTGTCGAAGTCCACAACCCTTAAAAAAGGTAAACATGTAAAATAATGTGATCAAAAAAATATTGAAGATATGGTTTTAGTGGTGGGCACGAGTCAGAGAGTATAAGCCAATTTAAAATGTCACTAAGTGGATTATTAGATGTCTGGAGAAAAATGATTTGATTTATCTTGCTTTTGCCAGTTCAGTCTCTGTTTTGTTAGCCCTGTTCTGGCCCTGAAATTTCTTTTTTTTTTTTTTTTTTTTTTGAGACGGAGTCTTGCTCTGTCACCCAGGCTGGAGTGCAGTGGCTGGATCTCAGCTCACTGCAAGCTCCTCCTCTCGGGTTCACGCCATTCTCCTGCCTCAGCCTCCCGAGTAGCTGGGACTACAGGCACCCGCCACTTCGCCCGGCTAGTTTTTTGTATTTTTTAGTAGAGACGGGGTTTCACCGTATTAGCCAGGATGGTCTCGATCTCCTGACCTCATGATCCGCCCGTCTCGGCCTCCCAAAGTGCTGGGATTACAGGCTTGAGCCACCGCGCCCGGCCTGAAATTTCTAATTTAGTCAAGTTCTGACTCCCAAAATATCTTTAAATATGGAAATGAGTAATAGAACTTTTATTTTTTAAGTTGAGTTTTTCACAGGCTTATACTTGTAATTTGAAGCTAAAGTAATACTTAAACCATGAATGATACCATTCTTGTTTTTAAAATAATTATGAAAAGGCATTTTTTTGGGTAGGTCCAAGCCTGTCCCACTCTTCATTTTTGAAACATTCAAATTGGTTATTTAAAGGTATGTTACTATGTAGCAGTGTATCCTGATACTGATAATACAAATTTGAATTTTGCCAAATCCATTTGTGTCTGTTTCAACTATAGAGACAGAAAAAAAATGGGCATGCACAGAGTAGTCATGATATTAGTGACTAACCAAATATTTTCCTACTATTGGACATGAATGTCTGAAATCTTAAGACTTGCAACCATTTGAGCAACTCTTCACAGTTGTTCTCTATACCTTGCAGAGGAAAAAGGAAGAAAATTAATATTAAGTGCCACTTTGCATGGGGCTTTTGATATATATATGTCATATGATCTTTATAGGAATTCTGTGGGGAAAGATGGTGATATCCCCTTTTTATAAGTCCACAGGCTCCACAGTTCAGATCTGCCTGTACACATGGCAAAAAAGTGACCAAATGCTATTCACCTCCAAGTCTGTCAGAGTCCAGAGCCTGGGCTCTTCGTTCACCATGCTGGACATTTTAGTTATGCTTTAATTCAATATATATTCAGTTTTGTCATTTTTATGCCCTTGGAATCTTGTCAGATTTTAATTTTTAAAAATTAGAAAATGGGCTATTT
The DNA here is from genome assembly GCF_049350105.2 of Macaca mulatta. NCBI lineage: Eukaryota > Metazoa > Chordata > Mammalia > Primates > Cercopithecidae > Macaca > Macaca mulatta. The sequence continues at coordinate 115,874,764 of NC_133409.1, forward strand.
AACAATATGAATTTTAAATAAAATATCTGCTTTTAAATTTATTTTACGTCAAGTCATTGAATATGAATGAATTTGAATACTCCAGTGGTACTTCAGGATACTCAGTATATCTACTGAAAAAAAATGACAAATTGAATAGCTGTATCACTGTGAAGTAAGTTCTATAATAAAAGAATAAAATGTGGTGGGAGCACAAAGTAAATGACAAATAAATTTTCTATCTAGGAGTCTCTGCTGTGAGTCTGAACTCCCAGCACCTAGTGTAAAGTTGTAATCATCTGTGGTAACTATAGGAGACAGAAATATGTTCAACTAATGCTGCTTAAAGGCTATCTAGTTTTCTTAGAAAACTGAATATTCCTTCTAGACTTTTCTGTTGATAAAGAGAAGAAAGACTCTGAAGGGAGCCTTTGGGGTATCAATAGACAGGAATTAGATTGGTAGTCCTTGCTTCTAAAAGGAAGAGGTTGCTTCTTTATTAAACTGTGTTTTTTGTTTTTGTTTTTGTTTTTTACCAGAAAGAGACAGGTTTGTTCAGTTTGGTATTGAGCAATTCAGAAGTAAATGTTGAAGTACAGTGGAAGGGTTTAGAGTAGATAAAATTTAGATTATCTAAATCTTTACATAACATATCTGAAGCTTTATATAACAAGTATTGTATGTTTATAAAATACAACTTTAATGCTATTTTCAGAAAACCATGTGATAGGAACAAAAAAAGTGTTATTAGATCCCTTATGTAATAAGCTGGACTGTGTAGCCCTCAGTTCAATTTTATGTTTTGAGAGAAAATAACACTTACTTATTGAAGCTAAGAAGAGAGCTCAGAAAAATATAAATAAAAGGTGTATTTTCTTGATTAGCAATAGGATATGAGATTGGTCTCCTAATTGCATGTAGGATCTTTTTGCCATTGTCCATTTTGAATACAAATATGCAGAAATTATAATTTATTTTGTAATTAACAGACTGAAAAGAAATTGCTTTGTAAGATAAGGATTTTCTTCTGTAAAACATAAAGGGCTTCTGAAATTTGTGAGGTTGGTATCCTCCATTAGGTGCAGCATATATAATTTTTCACTCAGTTACATAATATAGTTGACCCTTGAACAACACGAGTTTGAACTGCATGGGTTCACTTATGCTGGATTTTTTTTCAATAAAAGTTGCAATTGCCTCTCCTGCCTTCTATTCTACTTCCTTCACTTCTTCCACCTCTGCCGCCTGAGACAGCAAGACCAACCCCTCCTCTTCCCCATCTTTCCCCTCCCCCTCAGCCAATTCAATGTAAAGAGAATGAGGATAAAGATCTTTATGATAATATACTTCCACTTAATGAATAGTAAATATATTTTCACTTTTTATGATTTTCTTAATAACATTTTCTTTTCTCTAGCTTACTTTATTGTAAGATCACAGTATGTAATACACATAACATACAAAATATGTGTCAGTCAATAGTTCGTGTTATCAGTAAGGCCTCCAGAAAACACCAGGCTATTTAGTAGTTATGTTTTGGAGGAGTCAAAAGTTATATGTGGAGTTTTGACTGTGTGTGGTGGTTGGCACCTCTAACCTGTTTTGTTTGAGGGTCAACTGTATTATGTTGCCACAGGCCTTTCTGAATGGCTTAAATAAATATTTCCTGAGACATCGTTTACTAGATATGTGTCAATATGTGTAGATGACTTTGTAACTAATGGAAATAATGTATTTGTACAAAACTATTATGGGATTTACACAAATGTCAAATAACCAGTCTGCTACTTTCTCTTTAAGAGTTACATTTTATTTGAAGGGGAAAAATATGATTTATTTTTAATTATAGCTATAATGCTATCTAAAGTTCAAACAGGAATCACATCAGTAAATAGTGATTTTCTTATTTCTTTTTAAGAAGTAATCATCCATTCAATAGAAGTCATAAAAAGATAAAAGCTGAAAGAAACCTCTCAAGCTTTAGCTGCAGTGAGAATTGGTTTCTTAGAAAAGTGTGTTGGGGATGAGAAAATGATAGCACACACTGTAACATGTTAAGTACTTTGAACTGAAGGATACTGGAAGAGCCCCAGAAGCAAAGTATCCTTTCAACCTTCCCTTGCCCTTCTTTCTTCTGTTCCCCTTTCTCTCCCAAGCAGACCATAGAAACTAGATTTCTCTTCCCCCAACCATGTCATAGAAATTAGAACCCCACTTTCCCAAAGCCAGCCATAAACCTAGAAATATTATTCTAACCTTCCCCTGCCTTTCTGTGTAGGGGCTGGCCATAAAGAAATTCTGTGACCTACCTTGTCTGATAGTAGGTCGTAAGACCCTCATTCCAGAAGGAGTTCTGCCCTGTACCTTGAAGGAGGGGATGCTATGTAAAAGACCAAGAAGAATCTGAACATACAGACCTTGCTGGCTTTCCTCCCTCAGCCTGTTACCATTCACTTATACACTTTTGTCCAATTACTCTCTATTCTTAGCTCTCCATTCTTCATTGACTAAGCATGAAAATACAGTGTTCCCCTGAGTCTTCATTTCTGAAGCCTCCTGTGTCATGAAAAACTGATTAAATAAATTTGTTATGCTTTTCTCTTGTTAACCTGTCTTCTGTTATAGGAGTGTTGGCCATGAAACTTACAGTGGGTGAGGAAAGGTATTAGACCTTTCTGCTCCTACAAGTGCAACTTAATACTAACCACATCTGATTACTTTGTTCTTTTTTCTTGATGTTCATCAGGGAAACTTTTTTTTGTTTTAGGATATGTCTGACACTCCAAGTAAAAATGATTCTTCTATTTCCAATAAAGCAGACTAGCCAAAATAATTTTTTTATACTTAAGATCTGGATTGCATTGGTGGCATTCATTTTTTTTAAAAATATGTCATATTAGTTGGCAGTTTTTAACACTACATTAAGGTGGTTGAAAGAGTGGGCTTTGGAGAGAGACCTAAGTTTCAGTCCCATCTCTGATACTTGTTAGCCATATGATCTTGGTCATTAGCTTTGGTTAATAATCTTTTAGAGAAAGTATTAATCATCAGTTTTATAAAAGAACCTATTTCACCATAGTCTTTTATTTGCTTTTACAGATCAGTGTACTGTTACCCGGACATACCTATTCCTTCACAAGTTCTGGTTCTTCAGTGCTGCTTACTATTTTGGTAACTGGGCCTTTCTTGGGGTAAGTACAGATAGCCCAGGCATGATTTCACCTTCTTTTATAAATTATAGTTAAATGTGTAAACTTTTTGTATCTTAGTAGTCCATTTGTAATCATAGTACTGTCATTGAATTTTAAAGCATTACTTTCCAAATGATTTTAAATTTGAAAAGTAACACATAGCTTATTTAAATTTACAGGTATTCTTGATTGGATTAATTGTATCCTGTTGTAAAGGGAAGAAATCGGTTATTGAAGGAGTAGACGAAGATTCAGACATAAGTGATGATGAGCCCTCTGTTTATTCTGTTTGACAGCCTTCTCTGTCTTAAAGGTTTTATAACACTGACTGAATATCTGTTATGCATTTTTAAAGTGTTAGACTGACATTAGGATGAGCTAACTAGCTTTCATCAAAAATGGGAGCATGGCTATAAAACAACTATATTTTATTATATGTTTTCAGAAGTAACATTGTATCATAGATTAACATTTTAAATTACCATAATAATGCTATGTAAATATAAAACTACTGGCTTTGTGAGGGAATGTTTGTGCAAAATTTTTTCCTCTAATGTATAATAGTGTTTAATTAAAAATCTTCCAGAATTAATATTCCCTTTTGTCACTTTTTAAAAACATAATACATCATTTGTATCTGTGCCTTAGGTTCTCCAGAGTGATGTGGAATTTTAAAGTGTCTCTCTCTGATTGCCTCCAAATAAAATTTACAATATAGCTGATGAATGTTACTCCCATATGCAACTTGTTTTCAGTTTTCTGCCTAAAATCTTTAGCACCACTCAAGTAGATTTCATGAAAAGATTTCAAACTCTCCTTAGTGCTACAAGAGCATGGCATTCCAAGATGTGTTATGTTGTTCAAATGTCAGTCCATTAGATATCTTACAACCTCTAAAGTATTTAAGGCATACATATTGTTATTGGTAGCTTTTGTTTTGTATCTGACCTCAAAATTTGTATTCCAATATAAATGGGGTATTGTCAAGAATAATCCTGAAAAAATCAGTTTATGGATTAAGATAGATGGCATCATATTTTGGTTTTAGAGATACTTTTTCATTCTAAAGATTTGAAATTTGCAAAAGATATAATGAAAGCTGTATGACATCAGGGTATTTTGAACACATTCTGGATAGTGAGAAATAATTAAAAAAAGGTATATATTCTAGTTTACTAGCATAAGCACATTAGAACTCACAATAAAGTATGTATCATGATCCTTGAGGTAAAATATCATTAAGTTTCTGAAAAAAGGTTTAGGAATTAACAACTATATCCAAGTTAATTCTTCTCTCCTTTAATTTTTGTGCCATTTTTCTCTGTTCTGATTCTTTGTCTCTCTTGATAAACCTTCACAGCTTTCATATTTGGCTTCTGCTTCTGCAACTACCCTTTAGCATTATTCACCAGGATTTCATTCCCTTCTGTTCTTATTTTACATTTTCTTTCTTTCTTTCTTTTTTTTTTTAAGATGGGAGTTTCGCTCTTGTCGCCCAAGCTGGAGTGCAGTGGCACGATCTCAACTCACTGCAACCTCCCCCTCCTGGGTTCAAGCAATTCTCCTGCCTCAGCCTCCTGAGTAGCTGGGATTACAGGCACGTGCCACCATGCCCAGCTAGTTTTTGTATTTTTAGCAGAGATGGGATTTCACCATCTTGGCCAGGCTAGTCTTGAACTCCTGACCTCATGATCCACCCACCTTGGCCTCCCAAAGTACTGGGATTGCAGGCGTAAGCCACCATGCCCGGCCTTGTTTTACATTTTCTTTGTGGACAATCTCACATACCCTTGACTTCTATCTATACTACGTGTTCTTAAGCTCTGAACTTTGACTTACCTTTTAGCTAGAAATTACTGCTTCAACTGCAACATTTTGAAAATTGAAGTATTCATTTTTGGGGGGCAAACTAAGCCTTCTTCTGCATTCATTTTTTTGACAACTGACACCAGCAGACACTTGATTGCCTAAACAAAAAAAAATCAGGTAGATCTCCATATCTCTTGTGTATAACTGACTCATCAAACAATCATGTCATGTTAATTTCTACTTCCTATCTTTCCATTTGTCCCCTCTTCTCTACTTTCTATGTTATAGGCTGAATTGTGTCCCCTTACAATTCATATGTTGAAGACTTGGACCCTGGCACTTCACAGAATAATACTGTATGCGGAGATAGGGCCTTTTAAAAGTAATTAAAATAAAATGAGGCTATTGGCTGAAGCCCAAATCCAGTATGACTGGTGTTCTTATAAGAAGGGGGAGAGACATCTAGAATGTGTATGTACAAAGAAGAGGCCATGTGAGGATACAGTCAGAAGACAGTGGTCTGCAAGCCAACAGGAGAGGCCTCAGGAGAATCCAGTGTTGTCAGTGCTTTAATCTTGAGTCTCCAGCTTCCAGATCTGTGAGAAAATAAATTTCTGTTGTTTAAGCCACTCGGTCTGTGGCATTTTGTTATGGCAGCCCAAGCAGACTGATAAACTCTGGTTCTTGAAATTCCTCACTGGACTTTCTGCAAAGTCTTGACTCCTTTCAGTCTTTTCTGAACATCTAAAATATAAACCCGATTATTTCATTTCTTTACTGCAAAATTCTTTCAGTTATTTTAGAATGAACTCCATAAGCCTTCATGAGATAGATAAGGCCTTTCTGGTGTGCATCTCTTCTGACTCCAAGTTCCCCTGCCATCCCCACACCAGTTATATGAGGCAGCTAACAAATGGCTCCTATTACTCACATGGCTATGAGTCTTCACATCCCCACTCTGTTGAACTATTCCTTCTGCTTGTGATGCCTGTCCCTTCCTTTTGTCTCCTAAGAAAATCCTTATTCTTCAAGTCTCAGCCTTAGAATTATCTCCCTAGGTCCCTCCTCCCCTAAGTTGCCCAGACACAGGTGCTAGCTTTTCCCTATCCACATGGCACCCTGTACGGTATATTGTGATTTATTGCCTTCATGTCTGCCTCCACTAGACTCTAAGTACTTAAACACAACGTCTGGTTTTTCAACTTTGTCCTTGGTGCCTAGAATAGCTTCTTACACATGGAAGGTATTCAATTGACAGGTGAATTTGTTAGAAAGAAGCCTTAAGCTCGTCTACATGGTTTAAGCATACAAAAACTATTTTGATTAAGGAGGAATATATATTTAGCCTGTTTTTGAGGTTTATTTTGAAACCCTGAAGGTTAGAAGTATTATATTTGTCTTGAATACTCTATATACTTTACTTTTAGGAATGTTTGGTTGGTTTCTGTCAGACCAACTTCTTAGCTTTTGATTTTGCTAGTTGTATTTTTTTTAATATATTTTTTTCGCCCTAGATTCTATAAACTTTCTACATATTTAGAAGCTTACTTTTATTCTAACACTAAGGTTTTTTTTCTTCCCAGTCATATGGAATGCCTTTATTAACTTTGTATTTTCATGAAGCTGATTTGTGTTATAAATTCCACTAATGAAGAACATACTTCCTTTGAAGTCCTTCTGAAAAACACCTAAATTAGAGATCATCTAGAGTGACAACTTTCCAAAAGGCCAAGGCTGTCATGTTCCATGTAAACTTCAAACAAGTGATTATTCATCCATGCAACAAGGTCCTGGCAGAATGAGGACCCTGGAACTGACTTCTAGCTCAGTGCTACCATACCAAAGGAAGTAGAAAATGCATATTGCAAAAGAGAAGGAAACAGGAGCTTCAGGAAAGCAAAAAGCAATACAGAAAATCAAAATATACTACTGAGCTCTTCAGTGAAAGATATGTACATAGTTCAGTAATATACTGTTTTAGAATCATTTCATAGGCAAAGCACAGTAAACATCGATTACAGCACAGAATTTAAGTATTGACCTTGACCACATAAAAAGACAGTTGTTGAAACCTGGAAGATGGAAGAAGAGGGGTGGAGAGAGACCTAAGGGGAAAAGAGTCATGTTGATATCCTCATTTTATGACAGGGATGATGGGGAGAAGAGAGAAATTAAGAAATAGTCTCTGGTACAGGGAGTATATATATTGAAGGGTAGCAGAATATGCCACCCCAAAACATGCCATTTTGGCATAAGAATTATTTTGAGCTTAGCAGATACAAGAAGGATGCTTTGACCACCCCTTTTTCTTCCTAAAACCAGGACATAAAACTCCCATGTGGAAGATGTCCTGCCTATACCAGAAGGAAAGTAACATTTTTGTCACAAGGGCTGAAAAAAACCTGTATAAACAAACCTTGGTAAAGTAACCTTTATTGTATTAGTCCATTTGCATTGCTATAAAGTAATACCTGAGGCTGAGTAATTTACAAAGAAAAAAGTTTATTTGGCTTACTGTTCTTCAGGCTGTACAAGCAACCTGGTGCCAGCATCTGCTTCTGGTGAGGCCTCAGGAAACTTAGAATTACGGCCTAAGTAGAAGAGGGAATGTACATATCACATGATGAGAGTGAGCAGAGGAGGTTCCAGGCTCTTTCAAACAACCAGCTCTAGCATGAATTGATAGAGAACTCACTACCACTAGGACAGCACCAAACCATTCATGAGGGATCTGCGTCCATGACCCAAACACCTCCCGCCAGGCCCCTCCTCCAACACTGGGGATCACAATGAGATTTGAAGGGGACAAAGATGCAAAATACATCTCTTACCTTCCTAGTTACTGTTCCACCATTTTCTGCCCTAGCCCTGGCCTCTGTCCTGTCACATTTTCATAATTTACTACTCTTTGTCCAATTCAGTGTATAAGTATTCAACTCTTATTGATTTGTATGCTTTTCTCCCGTTAATCTGTCTTTTATTACAGAGCCCCAGCTGGGGCTCCTAAAATGGACAGAGAAAAGATTTTTTTCTTCCCCTACAATTGATTAAAGCTATGGAGGTAATCAATACAGCATCTAAAATGGTAATCCTTTATCCAAAATGTTTGGGAACAGAAGTGTTTGGGTTTTGAGTTTTTTTATCTTAGAATATGTGCAGAACACATACCAGTTGAGCATTCCTAATCAAAAAATACGAAATCTGTAATGCTTCAATGAGCATTTCCTTCAAGCATCATGTTGATGCTAAAGAAGTTTCAGATTTTGGAGTATTTCAGGTTTCAGATTCAAATTAGAGTTGCTCAATGTGTATAACAATGTTAGGAGATGGAATAAAAGGGAAGGAAGAAAAAAATGTCTCGAGAAATTCTCTTACTATAGGAAGTCAGTAGACAATATTTAAATATATTGAAGATAAAAAGTGTTTAAAGGAGAAATTTTATCAGAAGATAAAATAATAGCCATTGTGATTATATGTAAATATGTCTTGGAGTTTTCTGGCAGCCGAGAAAAAAGATGATGGATAATGAGGATTTTACATTTAATAGAAGGAAGCACTCAGTTTTCCTCCTGATAGTTTTTTCTGGCACTAAAATTTAGAAGGAAGTTACACTGTGAATTCTTATATAAAGAATGTTAGTGAACAAATGTCTTTGCTAAAGTTTAAATAGAAAGACCATATGCAAGGAGACAGAATTTGGGATCTCCAGGAAAATCATGTTGGCTATCAAGAAGTCTCAACATGGATTAGCTTTGTGTGTATGTAATTTATTCACTCAGCAAACATCTAAACTTGTAGTTATTTCAGGCACTGGATTGTGGCTACGGAATTTCTGCAATTAAGAAGATAAGACCCATCATTTCAGAACTTGATCTAGGAATTAATAGCCGAATGGCCTTTGGCAGTAACTGGACCTTGTCAATATCTACTAAGATTGTATGTGTCTGATATTATGAATAAATATACATAAAAGACATCACTTTGTCAAATTACAGTTACAATCAAAGATACTCCAATTACCGGAATTTTCATATCTCCAAACCACAATACATCCTCTCCTGGTAGCATAATCAGAAGGTTACTTGATGACTGTGGGATTGAAGTGATGTGAGATAGGTAGCAAGGGGCATTTCAGATATTTTGTGATGAAGATTGAATAAATATCCACTCTTCTTCAGCAGAGACCACTCTAAGGGGACCAGATTGCCCAGGTTGCCCGGATTGTGTTGTGCTGCCTTGGACAGTTCTCAAAACATATATTGGCTATGTTTAAATCTCAGCTGACATACTTTATTAGATTTGTACATATAGATTAAGCTACACCTTGGTTCTAGGAAAGTCACTCTTCTGACCTTTCTGCCTCTCCACGCTTATTTTAATTTGGTAAATTTTATTGGGGGCTACCTTATTCCTCTCATTGGCAAAATCACAAGAAGCACTTCTAATACCACCCATAATCTTCACCTGCGATTTCACAGGGAAGTTGAACACTTTCTTTGTAGAACAAAGCCCATAAACAAAGATTAAGTTGTAACCTAGCGATAGGATAGCATTTCTCTGGAGAACTAAGCTTTTATGGTCAGGAATATAGTTTCTTGTGTGGTTCCCCCATAGGCTCCTATCTGCTTCAGCTCTATACTGAAGCTGCTGGATAGTACTCAAGACAAGTATGTGTGTAAAGCAGTGTCTTCTGTTGCCCTAGAAGACACTTTTGATAGCAGATGAGCAGACAACAAAGTTAACACTTGGGGAAATTAGGAAGCACTCAGAGTTCCTCATTTCCACATCAAGTGATGTTTCTGTTGACCAAAACAAAATTTGTATCTAAAGGAAATTATTTTTTTACTTATACAGAGTTCATTCAGTGGCTCCCCAGGAGCATCTGTGATATACTAGATTCTGTTCTGGACCTTATTCTAACATTAATGAAAAGCACTTCCAAACTTGATATCTACCGCCCTTACCAGTTCAAGTTCCACTTTTTACTATATTTACCTGATGCTTTTTGAAAACCTGAAGTGTGTGTATAAGTAAATATTTATACACACACAAAATCTCCATTGATGTAAGGGAAGACCAGTCTTCCCACAGTAAAAGAGTAATTTAAAGGAAATGCAAGTTCATCCCTGATGCATACAATAATTCAAATGCTGACAAAACTATAATGAAGCCTTCAAAGACTTCTGTAATGAATTTAGTGACTCATTGACTTGATACTGGAGTGCCTAGTATGTATCAGAAACTGCTATAAAATGGAGAAACAAATGAAAACACAAAATGGTGCCTATTTTCAAAGGTGTTTAGAAGCCAGGGGGCAAATAGACTCAGAAAATTATAATGTCATAAATGCTATAAATGAGAATGCAGTAAGGCTAACAGTGATACTCTCTTGAGCTTAGGAAAGGCTCAAAACTCTTGAGATAAGCAAGTGCTAACCAAATTACAGGCAATAAATTGCCTTAAGCAGAAAGAATCTGGCTTTGGTTTAGTGAGTCTATAATGGCTTTAGACACTGGCAAGGAAGTAACGGTGGGGAAACGTCCTGAAGGGGCTGTGTGACTAGGGACTGTGTGACTAGCGACTGTGTGACAAGGGGCTGTGTGACTTAGGGTGCTGAGTGACTGGGAAGCAGGGCTGCTGCATGACAGGTGAGACAGACAGGGAGGCCGGGAGAAGAGTAGGGCCTGTTTCAGCAGTACAAACACGTGAAACGTGGTAACCAGATGTCTCCCTCAAAATACAGTCAACGCTGGGTGAAAGGGAAACCCCAAATCAACTGACATTAAGTTTCTGCTCCCTAAGTGGTATGAGAAACAAATGAAGTCACTACAGACATAAATTGTTTCTCCCATGCCTAAGTTTGCAAAATAAAGTTGTTCATAACCAAAGCTAAATATTCTTAGTTACATCACTAGTAAATATTCTGATTTTAACTTGCCACTTAATTGTTCTGTAAATAGTGGAATACAGAAAACATTTTTATAGTTACATTGTCAAAGTAAAACCTTCTTAAGTTGTACTTATTATTTCAGAATGTTTGATTATTCTCAAGGTTGATGAACTTTTTCTATGAAGGGCCAGATAGATAGTAAATAGGCTTTTCAGGACCACACAAAGACCCTGTCTTTTTTTTTTTTCCTTTTTACAACCCTTTAAAAATAAAAGTAAATAAATAAATAAAATGCTTGGATTTGTTCTCCTGGTTGTAGTATGCCAACCCCTGAATTATTCCATTAATCACTTTGCTTAAGGTAGTTTGAGCTTGATGGAACAAAGACAAGTAGGCTAAAGACTAATACAAACTTAGAAGGGAGATTGCTAATGAGAAAGAACTTTTTTCAAACACTTTTAGCACGTTTCACAATTTTTTAAAGGCTAAACAACTTTTCTTCTGAGTTTAAAGGTGATAGGAACTTGTAAAATCATTCAAACAACTCAGAAATTGTGGCTGAACAAGAAAGTGAGCGAGCAGAATGTGCAGTGATCTTCACATTTATTTGGGGATCCATTCATCCCACATCTTCTCGTATGGAACCCAGTTGGAGAAATGATGGACAAATTGATCTCTATGTGACCTTCACGTCTAATATTTATGAGCGATTTCTTTCTTTTGATTAAAGAGAATTATTAGCGAGACTCCAGGGTTAAAAATCGTTGAGTACAAGGGATTTTTCTCTTTGTGCTACAGTTTCCTCATCTGCAAAATTGGGATAATAATACTAACCTGTTCATGGGACTACTGAGGGCACTAAATTTGTATAAAGTGCTTAGTATAGTGCCTGTGAAGTGGTAAACTCTATTAGCTACTATTGTTACTATTTCTAAGATACTTTATTTCATAATGCTCTTTAACACTCAGGGCTTCAAACCCTTTAAGAAATGCACCTTAACCCCTTTTTCACTTTGCTTCATTGCTTGTCTTCCTGTACCTTAACCCTAGGTTAAGTAACTAATGAGTCAAAAACAAGCACTTAGTTGTATTATGAGAGCTCAAAGCATAAAGAACCCTAAAGAGTAAATATTTTTGAGACTAAAATAATAGGTTTTTGTAATGTAAATCATGCCTATTATCATCTCTATGTTTTTTGTTTAATGATCTTATTTTCTTCAAACTGTATTTCAAAACTCCAAATAATGAAATGCAAGAATGACACATTACAATTATTTCAAGAGTAGAAGCAGTCAGAGCACTTAATTACCTAGAACAAGCCATTGTGTTCCACATTTTTCACACTGCTGTCTTGAAAAGACTACAGTGTATTCTTTGCCTACCAGTTTTGTTGTTCTGTTTAATATACAGAAGGAAAGCTTTCTCTTCAATTCTTCATTGGAACATTGTGAATTCACAACTAACATTTGTAAACCTTTTTGTTTTTTGAGACAGAGTTTCACTCTTGTTGCCCAGGCTGGAGTGCAATGACATGATCTTGGCTTACTGCAACCTCTGCCTCCCGGGTTCAAGGGATTCTCTTGCCTCAGCCTCCTGAGTAGCTGGGATTACAGGCACCTGCCACCATGCCTGGCTAATTTTTTTGTATTTTTGGTGGAGACTGAGTTTCTCCATGTTGGTCAGGCTGGTCTCAAGCTCCTGACCTCAGGTTACCGCCCGCCTTGGCCTCCCAATGTGCTGGGATTACAGGAACGAGCCACCGTGCCTGGCCTTGTAAAACTTACTTTTTTTTAAAGGAATGAATAAAAAATTTGTGTACATACCATCATTGCAGAGTTCAAAAAGGAAAACGGAATGAAACATTTGCTGTCACTTGACAGGCTAAAATACGCAATTTAGTACACATAAGCATCTGTTTCCTCATACACTTCCAGTAAGCTTATTGCCCTCAATAGGGTGGTAAAAGTAGAAAGAGAAGACTTACCTGTGACTAATGTCCATCCTCATACTGCTGTGAAGAAATACCCAAGACTGGGTAATAGAAAAGAGGTTTAATTGACATAGTTCTGCATGGCTGAGAAGGTCTCATGAAACTTACAATTTGGTGGAAGGGAAAGCAAACCCAACCTTCTTCACATGGCATCGGGAGAGAGAAGTGCAAAGTGAAGGGGAGAAAAGCCTCTTATAAAACCATCAGACCTCCTGAGAGCTCATCATCACAAGAACAGCATGGGGGAGCCGTCCCCATCGTCTAATCACCTCCCACAATGTCCCTCCTTCAACAATGGGGATTACAATTCGGATTGCAATTCAAGATGAGATTTGGGTCGGGACACAGCCAAACCATATCAATATCTAACATGGGTTGTTTAATAACTGAGTGATTTTCGGCAAGTTATTTTGCTTCTGTAAGTCTCTTTCTTCATCTGTAAAATGGAGTCACGTTACCTACTCTGCTGCATTATCAAAAGGATTTACAGCACTCAGAACGTAGTAGACACTCAACCAGTATCACCAAGAACCACTCTAAACACGTAAAGTTGGAGACCTAAAATGGAAAAAATTGGAAAGCACCAAGTTGGAAAGCACAGAGTTGGAGGCTAAAATGAAATTGACAGCTTTTAGGTAGGGTGTATAAACTCCAGTTGGCCACTCTCCCCACCCAGTAGTATCATACATTTGCAAATATGTACTCCATACTCCTAGAAGGCTTTTGCCTTGGACCTTGGGCCGTTGGTTCTGTCCCTGGAATTCAAATGGATAAGCCTCCCAGAGGAGTAGTTAAACCAAAACTACTCTGAGATCTCATAATACCAAAAACACAGACACATATAAAAACACAGATTTTTCCCCATCTAGCATTTTCTGTGAGCTTACTGAACAGAAGAGGAGAGCAACTGTTATGCCCAGACCGTTTATTCCCCGAAGAAGACCACCAGAGTCCAGAGTCAAAGCTAAGCAGCAAGGATCTTTATTACAGGTTCGAACCTGGAGCTCTCACTTGCTCGTGGAACGAGACGGGCAGGAGAGCTCCCCCACTGAGCTCCGAACAATGTTATATAGTCTAAGGAAAGTAGGCATAGAATCATTATACAAATTAGAGGTATGATTGGCTGGAGTTTGAACAAAGTGATTTGGCAAACTATGATTGGTTCCCGCCATTTCTGATATTTCAGTACAACCCTTGAGGCAGAAGAGCAGTTTTACACAAAGGCAGTTAATTATATTGCGTCAGGTTGCACAACCAGTTTATGGCTATCTTGCTTAAACACACCTTGTGACCTGGCTATCTTACTTAAACATTCCTTGTGACCTGGCCTCAGAAAGAAAAACATGTACTTACAGAACTTACGAAACCTCTGGTACATGCAGAGATTAGAAAGCAGAACAAAGAGTTTAGCGACATGGGGGGGCGGGGGGAAAGGGAGGGTACGCATTTTTGTATCTTTGTGTCCTTTCACAACAAAGACATATAAAGCATGGGCCCTGCCCAATAGAGAACTTTTCCATTCAATGATTTGTTCTCTTTCCCTGAAACTTGGAATTAAAATTACATACTATAAAGCTCACAGAAACAGAAAGTAGAAGGGTGGTTACCAGGGGCCAAGGGGTGGGAAAAATAGATATTAATCAAAGGGTACAAACTCTCGGTTATAAGATGAATACGTTCTGGAGACCTAGTGACTATAGTTAATAATAATGTAAATTTTCTAGATTATAAGTATTCTCGCCACGAAAACACACACAAAAAAAACCCTGTGAGGTAGTAGATACATTAATAAGTTTGATTGTAATAATAATCTGACAATGTATATGTATATCAAAACATCACATTACACAACTTATATATGATTTTTTTCAATTATACCCCGATAAACTAAAGAAAATAAATTTTAAAAGTTACATAGTATATTATGGCTAGGACGGAATTACATAGTATATTATGGCCAAGGCAAATAAATGCAGTAAAATGTAAAGGCAAAATATAATGAATTAATTCTGTCTTATCTTTAATTCTTCCCAGTCCTAATCTTTTTCCTCTTTCTCCTAACGCTGTAAAAACTGAACCTCTCCTTTTTCATCTATGCTACTTAAGGTGTCAATTTTCTGTGTAAAAAATATGGTTTCACAGGAATCAAAGATGAACAACCCCCAATAGCCTTTCTCAATGTGGTAGCTGTCTGTCATCTCAACCTCTCCCAATTTAGTTGTTGAAGTAATTTCCCTGGGGGATTTTTTGCTTCTCTCTTTCAAAACTGTCTTTCTCTTCCCTTTGGTTTGACAGAAAAAGAAGAAATTTCAACTATGGAAGTCCCACATT
The DNA here is from genome assembly GCF_049350105.2 of Macaca mulatta. Lineage (NCBI taxonomy): Eukaryota > Metazoa > Chordata > Mammalia > Primates > Cercopithecidae > Macaca > Macaca mulatta. The sequence goes on from NC_133409.1 coordinate 115,889,954, forward strand.
TCCCAGCATGACTCTCTTTTTCTACTCAGTAAAAGCAGTTTCTCACCTTTTCTAAGCCACAGTCAACTCGCTCTCTACTGGATTTCTTTATGCCTATTGCAAATTTTTGCCTTGATCCAGGCTGCTCATATGTAAAAGGGCCATACTTTTCACTCAATATATATTAAAGCAATATTGAAAAATCTATGTAGCTACTCAGCATATTTAACCTGTATATGAATTTGTCCCCCTATCATAAATTTTTAAATGAAATAAAAACCAACCAAACGAAAAACGGGGTTTGCTCTCACTACCAAAAAATTGCAGCAACTTCAAAGTGACATTTTCTGTTCTGATTTTCCTTTCGAAATAGAGATATAAAAATGTATGTATTTATAAAATTAAGCACTTTTAGAATCATCAAAGAAGATGAAAGTCATTAGGGGACACAGAAATTTCTAAAGGTTCCATAAAAGAAAGCCAGGGGCAATGCCCTGGCTGTAACCTCAGAAGCCCCATGAGAAGGGTTTCCAGCTCTGCAGTAGCAATTTAAACTATTGGCCCAGGAGCTTGACTGGTTTCTAACAACTAGCACGAGCAAGCTTGCCTTTGTCATTTCTCTGTGTCACATGCCTTTGTCATACCTGGTTTTTGCTTAGTCCTCCATCTCAGTCTCCGAGTCTCATTTCCACCCATTCTCAGCACCTTACCTCCATCCCCCTTTCGTTTGCTGCTGCTCAGCAACCTCGCTTGATCCCTTTCTCCACCTTGGCTTTACTGGAACAGCCCCTAAAGAACTACACCAACCTGTAAGACTGTGGAGCCTGGCTGACCCTAGGCCTGGATGCAGCTCAGTTGCTTATTAACTCTGTGATGTGGGGCAATTTGCTGTCAGAATTCTCAATAGTGTGTACAAATCACCTACTGTAATGCCTTGGCTTTTAGTAGGCATTCAATAAAAGGTAGTTGCAATTACTTTGCACTTTGGTATTTCTCCAAACAGAACTAATTCTGCCCAACCATCTCTCTATCTTAGTGGTTGGAATAACAGTTTGCTAATTTATTTCATCCAAGCCTCCCCTCTTCCCTACATCCTTGTATAAAAATTATGTCTGTTGGAAATGTTTAGTCATTTAGGCACAGCAGATGTTTTCTATGAAAATAAACGTTGGCAATTGTTTCAAGAGTCATAATTTTTGAGAGTGTAGAGACCTTAAGGAGTCTCTTGTCTGATCTTCAATTAATAGATACTGAAGAGGTAATCTAGCTATGACATATGAATCTTTCAGGATAAATCTTTCTTTATATTTATAGCAGCATTCCTATGATATTATTTTCCTGAGAACAACAATTCCTACAAGGAGTTATAGTCACTTATCAAATGCAGAGCTCTCCTTCACTCTGAAACATGTGGTGAGCTTTTACTGTGTGCCAGATTCTGGATGAAGCTGGGATTACAAAGACTAATAAGGACCACAAAACAGAATCCTGTCACACCTCTGAGGAAGTAACATTTCATAAGTGGGCTCACTCAAGAGCTCTCAGAAAAGCACAGATGTGATGACTCTAAATGATGGTGTGAGGCCAATAATATCAACAACCTTCGTTGTGAAAGCTTCTGTCCACATTTGGTTGGTGACATTGTTTCCAGAATCTCTCATCTTCACTGCAAATAATTTGTGACCTTCCCTCAAAAGAAGCTCTTTATATCATTGTGAGTTATTTGATCTGTGATGGTGTTTCCCAGTCATCAGCAGGTGTCCTAGACCCCACCTCGTGAGACATATGTATATTGTTTATTTAAACTCATAGCTGTACCCAACAAGCAAGTAATCAGTATTCCTAAATTTTTTCTGACCAGAATGCCAAGTAGAGCTGTTTATTCCACCTCATCGAGAATCAGGCATGAAAGAATTAAGGATTTTTACAAACAAGCAAGAATCCTTTTAAGTACAAAAAACTTTGGATAAACACTGTCAAAGATAAAGGATTAGGAAATATTAATACTGAGCTTTGACTTACAATGTTAGGATTTTAAAAATAAATATTTACAGGCAGTAAATAGATTCCTTCATACTAGAGAGAAGCACACTGCTCCATTAGCTTACCTGCTGAAATTACTAACTCTTATGTTCCTCAAGCTGTAAGGCTTTACAGTTTGGGTATAGTGTAGTTAGTGTATTATTATAAATAATGCTAAAAGTATTACATAAATCCACTTTATGAAAACATCCTTTTTACCTGAATGTTTAATCTTATTTTTCCATTTTTATTAAGATTTGGAATCAACAATTTTAAAAGAAAAGCATCTATAGTTAAAAGGGTCAAAGTGGGGGCAGGATATGCCTTAGTGTTTTAGAAATTCACTATGAAAACAATGTTTTGGAAATTTAAGTTGTTCAGGGAGACACATCTGGGGTATACATAAGCATCAGTTTATGCTTTTGATGACTTGAAAAGTAATGGAATCTTGCAAACTTGGATAATACTTTCATGTTAGACTTGTACTGTGTCCTCACTTTTGGAAAAAAGGGAAAGGCCGATTGTTATGGTGATTTGATGTTTCTGTGATCTTTCTCATTCTAAATATCCTCAAGTTTTTACTTATGTATGGGATATTTGTGTGTGTGTGTGAAGTTTCTATCATTAAAACTAAGTTACATTTACAAGACAAAGAGGCAGCCTTTGTACTAACTTTTTTGGTACTTTGAGTTCTGTAGCCTTGTGGTTTCCAAGTTTGTGCCCTAGATCAGCAGCACAAGAAAAGTGAAGAAAGAAGGAAACTAATGGAGATTATTTATTGGGATGGCTCCGTGAAAAGTCTCCGTATTTTCCAGGTTTTTAGAACAGCCCTTTCTTTGTCCTTTCTATTCTATTCAACTCTCTCTGTTTAGTTCTGTGTTTTTGACTCTTTTCCAGAGTGATAAGACTGTTCTCTGATTTGACCATCTTCTCTTTTAGTTTTTCTGTTGAAATTTTTAATTGCTTATTATACATATATATGTATATATTTAAATTTTAATTAAATGATTATGAGTTATACATGATTATTTAGTAAATATATTAAAATCAATTAAATTGCAAGTACTTTTTTTCAGAAAGTCCATTTTGTGTTCTCATTTCATCTCCTTATGATTTATTTATTTTTTAAACTTTTAGGTTTGGGGGTACATGTGAAGGTTTGTTACACAGGCAAACACGTGGCATGGTGGTTTCTTGTACATATTATTTCCTCACTCAGGTGTTAAGCCAATATTCAATAGTTATCTTTTCTGCTGCTCTCCCTCCTCCCAGCCTCAAGTAGACACCAGTGTCTTTGTTTCCTTCTTTGTGTGAGAGCAGGCAGTATTTGGTTTTCTGTTCATGTGTTAGTTTGCTAAGGATAATAACCTTCAGGTCCACCCATGTTCCCACAAAAGACACGATTTAGTTCCTTTTTATGGCTGCATAGTATTTCATGGTGTATATGTACCACACTTTCTTTATCCAATCTGTCATTGATGGAAATTTAGGTTGACTCTATGTCTTTGCTATTGGGAATAGGGCTGTAATGAACATTCCCGTGTATGTGTCTTTACGGTGGAAAGATTTACATTCCTCTGGGTATGTACCCAGTAATGGGATTGCTGGTCTAATGATAGTTCTGCTTTTAGCTCTTTGAGGAATTGCCATACTGCTTTCCACAATGTTAGAGCTAATTTACACTCTCATCAACCGTGTATTAGCGTTCCTTTTTCTCTGCAACCTTGCTAGCATCTGTTATTTTTTGACTTTTTAATAATAGCCATTCTGACTGGTGTGAGATGGTATCTCATTGTGGTTTTGATTTACATTTCTCTAATGATCAGTGATGTTGAGCTTTTTTTCATAAGATTATTGGCCATATGTATGTCTTCTTTCGAGAAGTGTCTGTTCACGTGCTCTGCTCACTTTTTTATGGGGTTGTTTTTCTCTTGTAAATTTAAGTTCCTTATAGATGCCAGATATTAGACCTTTGTCAGATGCATACTTTGCAAATGATTTCCCCACTCTGTAGGTTGTCTGTTTACTCTGTTGATAGTTTCTTTTGCTGTGCAGAAGCTCTTAAGTTTAATTAGATCCCACTTGTCAATTTTTGCTTTTGTCGTGATTGCTTTCAGTGTCTTTCTCATAACATCTTTGCCTGTTTCTATGTCCAGGATGGTATTGCCTAGGTTGTCTTCCAGGGATTTTATAGTTGTAAGTCTTTAATCCATCTTCAATTGATTTTGTGTGTGTGGTGTAAAGAAGTGGTCCAGCTTTAATCTTCTGCATATGGCTAGTCAGTTATCCCAGCACCATTTATTGAATAGGGAATCTTTTCACCATTGCTTATTTTGGTTTACAAGTGTCTTTTGAGGATTTTTGCATTGATCTTCATTAAGGATATTAACCTGAAGTTTTTTTTGTTGACATTGTTGTGTCTCTGCCAGGTTTTAGGTATCAAGATGATGCTGGCCTCATAGAATGAGTTGGGGAGGAATCCCTCCTCCTCCATATTTTGTAATAGTGTCTGTAAGAATAGTACTAGTTCTTTTTTGTACATCTGGTAGAATTTGGCTGTGAATCCATCAGGTCACAAGCTTTTTTTGGTTGCTAAGCTATTTATCACTGATGCAATTTTGCAGTTCATTATTGATCTGTTCAGGGAATCAATTATTTTCTGCCTCAGTCTTGGGAGGGTGAATGTGTCCATAAATTAACCCATCTTTTCTAGGTTTTCTAGTTTGTATGTGTAGAGGTGTTCAAAGTAGCTTCTTCTGGTCGTTTTTATTTCTGTAGGATCAGTAGTCATTCTCTTTGTCATTTCTAATCATGTTTATTTGATTTTCTTCTCTTTTCTTCTTTGTTAGTCTAACTAGTGGCCTGTTTTATTTTTTCAAAAAAAAAAACTCCTGGATTCGTTGATATTTTGAATGGTTTTTAGTGTCCCGTTTTCCTTCATTTCGGCTCTAATTTTTTTTATTTCTCATCTTCTGCTGACTTTAATTATTTTCTTAAAGTCAGCAGTTCTTGCTGCTTTATTTCAGTTGTGATGTTAGGTTGTTAATTTGAGATCATTCTAAATTTTTGATTTGGGCATTTAGTGCTGTGAATTTTCCTCTTAACATTGCCTCAGCTGTGTCTGAGAGATTCTGGTATGTTGTATCATTGTTCTCATTAGTTTTAAAGAACTTTTTGATTTCTGTCTTAATTTTTTACCCAAAAGTCATTCAGAAGCATGTTGTTTAATTTCAATGTAATTGCATGGTTTTGAGCAATTTTCATAGTCTTGAACTCTATTTTCATTGCACTGTGGTCCAAGAGTGTGTTTGGTATAATTTTAGTTCTTTTACGTTTGTTGAAGATTGTTTTATGTCCAATTTTGTGGTAGATTTTAGAGTATTTGCCATATGGTGATTAGAAGAATGTTTATTCTGGATTTTTTGTTTGGTTTTTCTTTTTTGGGGAGGGTGGCGGTGGAGAGTTGTGTAAAGGCTTATCGGATCCATTTGGGGCTATGTTGAGTTTAGGTCCTGAATATCTTTGTTAATTTTCTGCCTCAATTATCTGTATAATAGTGTCAGTGGAATGTGGAAGTCTCCCACTATTATTGTGTAGGAGTCTATGTCTCTTGGTAGGTCTCTGTTGTTTCCTTGATTAGTCCCAATGTGAGTACCTGGATATTTCAGTTGCAGATGTATTTACTTGCCCCTTCCATTCCTCTCTGTGAGAGCCACACACACTAGCTGCTTCTAGTCACCCATCTTGTCCACTCCCATCAAGATTTATTTTTAATTTCTTTATGTCTTCACTTATTCTTCAAAAGGAAGTCCTTGTCCTATATAATCAGTTTGCCTTACTTTTTTGGATTACATGGTCCAAGCGTATTCTGATTTTGCTCTTCTTGCTGAGGAGGTTATATTCCTTTAACATTCAAATTGTTTTGGACCCTCCATTACCAGCAGCAGTGAATGTCTATTCTTGTGGGTCAGTGGTGAATGAACTGGGCAATCATTGTACTTCTGCTGAGATTCTGAGAGAGGGAGTTTGCTAATGACTAATGATGGTGAGCAGCTTTTCATATGTTGATTTGCCATTTGAGAGTCCTTTATCTATTCTAGGTACAAGTTCTTTATGTGATTGACAAATACTTTCCCCGTTTGTGTCTTCACTTTTTTTCTTCTCTGTACCTTTTCAAGATCAGTACTTCCTAATTTTGATGAAGTCTCACTTATAAATCTATTCTTTTATGTTTCATGTGTCATGTCTAAGAAACTTTGCCTAAATATTTTTCAAAAATTTCCCCTAAATTTTCTTCTTAAAGTTTCAGTAGTAAAGTTTACTTTCAAGTTATTTTTGTATATGGTACAACTTATACATCGAGGCTTATTATTCTGAATAAATACAGTCAATTGTTTCAGCAGCATTTGTTGAAAAGACAATCCTTGATTCACTGAATTGCCTTTGCACTTCTGCAGGAAATCAGTTATCCAATTCTTGGCTGTATTTCAGAACACTATTCTATTGAACTATTTTTCTGTCTTTATGCCAATTTTACACTGTTTTGATTACTTTGTACTATTAAAGTATCATAAGTTCTACAGCTTTTATTCTCTCTCTCTTTTTTTGAGACGGAGTCTCGCTCTATCGCCCAGGCTGGAGTGCAGTGGCATGATCTCGGCTCACTGCAAACTCTGCCTCCTGGGTTCAAGCGATTCTCCTGTCTCAGCCTCCTAGTAGGTTGGATTACAGGTGCCCGTCACCACACCTGGCTATTTTTTTGTATTTTTTAGTTGAGACAGGTTTTGCCATGTTGACCAGACTCCTGACCTCAAGTGATCCACCCACCTCAGCCTCCCAAAGTGCTGGGATTATAGGTATGAGCCACTGCCCCTGGCCTACAAGTGACATTTAAATGTTGAATCTAAGTATTTCCTATTTTTAATGGTATTGTAAAATGATACTTAGTTCTATTTAAATTTCTGATAGTTTGTTGCTACTATAGGGGAATTCAATTGATGTTTTCGTTGACTTTGAATTGTTCAACCTTTATTTAACCCACTTACTTGTCCCAAGAGTTTTGTTTAGATTCTATCTACAAAGATTGTTGTATATTTCCTTTTCCAATCTGGATGCCTTTAATTTCTTTTTACTGTCTTTGCAGTCTCCCCTTTGAAGTGCAATTCAGAGGTCAGCCAATTACTTAAAAAAAGGTTTTGCTGTTCTTGTTGTTGTCTTTTATCCTACTAATTTGGGGGCTTCTTCCAAAGAATGACTTTCTTATTTCAGATTTTTTTTCCCTCTCAATTTTTAGCCATTCTGGTAGCCCCCAATTCTGTCCTTTGGCAACTTAAACCAAGATGTTTTCTTCTTGAGTTCTAGTGGCTCCGCTAAAGTGGGATGAAGAGGGTCCTCAAAAAAAGTCTGTCTAAACTTGGGTCTTACCCAATGTGCATCTTTTTTTTAAAAAGAAAAAAAACTTAAATTCTTTCAAAATTTTGCCTGCTTTTGATCTCTCTCTAATGCCCTTAAATATTTTGTTTAATTTTTTACATTTTGTTTAGAATGTGTAATTGTTCTTTTCAGAAGGATGTTGGAGAATAATTCTCCATGATGTTCCTATACATCTTATGGTAGCTTTTGTCCCAGAAAGGCTTTACTAGGATGTTTGAGTAGAAAATGGCCTATTGTGCCATGAATAAGAAAGTTGGTTTCTGTTTTTGTTTTTGTTTTTTCTTAGATTCTTGTTTCTTCTCCTAGTATCTATGAAACTGTGGCAGGCTAACTTGTTACCTTGCAAGTAGAACAAGGTTAAGGCCGGGCACGGTGGCTCAAGCCTGTAATCTCAGCACTTTGGGAGGCCAAGGCGGGTGGATCACGAGGTCAGGAGATCAAGACCATCCTGGCTAACATGGTGAAACCCCGTCTCTACTAAAAATACAAAAAACTAGCCGGGCGTGGTGGCGGGTGACTGTAGTCCCAGCTACTTGAAGGCTGAGGCGGGAGAATGGCGTGAACCCGGGAGGCGGAGCTTGCAGTGAGCCGAGATCCACAGCGAGACTCCGTCTCAAAAAAAAAAAAACAAAAAACAAAAAACAAAAAAAAAAAAACAAGGTTAAGAGCCTCTGCAGCCCTTGATAGAGGGCCATTCATACATCTGTTACTTCTCTATTACCAGAACCTAGACCAATTTCATTTTTATGTAGTGGATATGATATCCATGATGTGATGGTTGTGTAAATATATTTCACTGGATCATTCCCATACTGATGGGCCTTCTATTTATTATTGGTTATTTTTTTCTCTCTTCCACCTTCTGCCACTGTAACCAAACCTAGGTTTGGCTGATAGCCTCTCAAAAGCCAGGCACGAGAGATGAGAGTTGGTGGGAGGAAAAGCAGGTTTATCCAGAAAGGCAGCAAAACTGAGAATGAAAGGACACAAAGATAGATGTGTACCCGCCCCCCACCCGCTACACCCTTGTCTGCTCTCTAATCTTTGCACATACCAGAGATTTCGTAAGTTCTGTGAGTACCTGGTTTTCTGCACGTACCAGAGATTTTGTTTTGCACATACCAGAGATTTTGTAAGTTCTGAGGCAAGGTCACAAGACGTGTTTAAGTAAGATAAACTCTTGCTGCCATAAACCTGCTCTCCCGCCTCAAAGTTTGAACCAAAATATCAGAAATGGCAGGAACCAATCATAGTTAGCCAAATCGCCTTGTTCAAACACTAGCCAATCATATATCTGATTTGTATAATAACTCTATGCCCACTTTTCTTAGACTATATAACATTGTTCGGAGCTGAGTGGGGGAGCTCTCCTGCCCGTCTCGTTTCACGAGTGAGGGAGAGTTCCAGGTTCGAACCTGTAATAAAGATCCTTGCTGCTTAGCTTTGACTCTGGACTCTGGTGGTCTTCTTCGGGGAATAAACGGTCTGGGCATAACAAGAAGATAGTGAAATTGTGTTCTAAAGTACCATCTTAAATTTTTTTCAGTCTGGCTGGAGGGTTTTTATGGGAGAGAAAATATGAGAAAACTAAGTTCAAGAGTTGGAATCAAAAGGGACCAAGGACCACAGACAACTGAGTGCCAGTGAGGGTTTGTGGAGATTGGGAACTTTTTGACCTTGGTCAGGTCACATTGCTCCTGTAAATCTTTAACAAAACCCAGTTAGTTGTTTATATCCTTCCTTTTAATCCCAGAGTTCATTTCAAAACTACATGATTGTTGTTTTTGAGTTTTATCTCAGTGCTTCAAAATTATCCTAGCCTATGTGCAGGAATGGGTAAAAGCCACTTAAACAAAAATGGAGTTAGTTACGTTAGCTCTTTTGCTCTGCACTGTCACACGACTACAAATAAGGTGGCAATAAATATACCCTTATTAAAAAAACTACTGTTTTTTTTTTCAGTTGTATAGATTGCCAAGAATATAATGATTTTGTCCTTATTCCAGTTCTGTTGTTTGTCTATTGACCATGTGTACGTTCTTTTTGGCCATACAAAGCATTTTTACGCCGTCAATTAAATCTATCTGAGCTGGTTATTAAATGATTTTTTTTCAGTTCTGAAGTCACTCAAAATGCTAGAGCTGAAACTCTATAAGTCACTTTTCTTCCTTGCAACTCACTTTGTATTGGATCTGAGGCTCGGGTTTGCAAGACTCCTAAGTTCCTATGTTTTGATAACGTCAACCTCTTCGCTGTGCTCTTCCAGGCCTGGTTATGGAGTTGCAGTAGTAGTGGTGGTGATAGTGGTAGAGAAACTGCTTTCTGCAATTACTAATTCTGGGTTACCTCCCTCTATCCTTTCCTTTTCTCTTTTACTTCCCTATTTTTCATTGGGAGTTACATTTTCTGTTCCTGTTGTTTTACTTCATACTCTGGAAATTTAAAGTCTAGATATAGTCAACATATTTATGCTTCTTTTAAACCAGAGACTGGAAAAATAATGTTCTGTAAATAGCCAGATAGTAAATATTTTAGGCCTTTCAGGCTACAGGGTCTTTTTGCAACTACACTACATAAACGAATAGATGCAGCAGTGTTCCAATAAATATTTATAGAAATAGATGAGGAGCTGCCAGGAGGGCCCTCAGGGTGGGTCCTCCACTGCTGAGGGTCCAGGAGGTGAAGTAGGAAGCCATGGACTTCTGCAAGTACAAAAAGACCTGTAGATGTCCTAAGTTTCAGGACCTGTGAATGTAGCCTTACTTGGAAATAGGGTCTTTGCAGATGTCATCAACTTAAGATGAGGTCACACTGCATTAGGGTGGGTCCTAAATCTGATGACTAGCTTTTTTTTTTTTTTTTTTTTTTTTTATGAAAAGGTCATACAAACACACAGAGGAAAGATAGCCATGGGAAGACTGAGGCAGAAATCGGAGTGATGCAGCCGTAAGCTATGTAACACTGGGATTGCTGGTAACTACTAGATGCTAAGACAACATAAGAAGGGATTCTTCCCTAGAAACTTCAGAGGGAGCATGGCCTTGACAATGCCTTGATTTTTTAATTTCTAGCCTCCAGAATTTTGAAAGAATAAATTTCTGTTGTCAAAAAATAAAAGGAAATGGATAATGGGTAAGGTTTTGTCTAAGGCCCGGAGTTTGCCAATCCCTGTCTTAAACATCAATGACTTTAGAATGGTTCAATTCTAGCCATACCATCTGTTTCTGACTTACATTCAAATGTTGCTAAGCAACTTAGCTATATTCTTTATATTTCTACAAATTGGGCATAATTTTATTTTAATTAATTTTTTTCTATATATATGTATATTTTTAGACAGGTTCTCACTCTGTTGCCCAGGCTGGAGTACAGTGGCATGATCTCAGCACACTGCAATCTCCACTTCCTAGGTTCAAGTAATTCTCTTGCCTCAGCCTCCCGAGTAGCTGGGACTATAGGTGTGTGCCACCATGCCCAGCTAATTTTTGTATTTATTGTAGAGACCGTGTTTTGCCATGTTGCCCAGGCTTGTCTCAAACTCCTGGCCTCAAGGGATCTACCCACCTCAGCCTCTCAAAGTGCTGGGATTACAGATGTGAGTCACTACACCCAGTCCATAATTTTATTATTAATTTGTTGTTTTCATTTATCTATTTGTTGTTTTAAATTAACATTCAGATGTATCCACATGTTTATTATTTTCTTTACTCACTATTATTTATTTCCCAGATCTTACTTGTGAATTATTTTCTTTATCTTGAATTACAAACTTCTGATTTTCTTTTACTGAATATTTTTTGGTGAAAACACATTTTACCTGAAAATGTTTTGGTTTTGCTATCATTCTCAGAAAGTAGTTTCACTGAGTATAAATTTATAGGTTAAAAGTTAAAAATTACTCTGCTGCCTTCTGGTTTCTATCACTGATATTGAGAACTCAACTGTCTACCAGTGCCCTTTCTCTCTAGCTGCTTAGAATGTCTTTGGCCATTTCACTATGATGTGTCTTGATGTGGATTTCATTTATTTAATAAATATGTACTGTACCTCTTTGTTGAGAACTCTTAGGAATTTGGGATAAATCAGGGAATAATAATAATAAGACATTAAAAAACGTACTCTGTGAGAGTAGAGGGAGACAAAAAATAAAAAACAGCATGTCAGAAAAGTGCAATGGAAGGAAAAAAGTAGATCATAGTAAAGAAGACCAGGAATGCTGAAAGGATGGGTCAGAGGCAGTCAGAGTATGCTTCATTCAGAAGGTCATAATTAATGAAGGAAGACATAAATGAAGGCATTGGATAAATAAACATGTAGGGGGGAAACATTCTGGGCAAAAGAAAGAACTAGACGAAGGCCTCAGACCAAAATATCCCTACTCTATTGGAGTAACAACAATGAGGTCAATGTGGCTGGAGTCAAGCAAATACGGGATGGCGTAATAGGAGATGAGGTTAAAGAAGTGCAGAGGGCAGAGTATGTAGGGCCGTTATAAGAATCTGAGACTTGGGCCTGGCGTGGTGGCTCACACCTGTAATCCCAGCACTTTGAGAGGCCGAGGTGGGCAGGTCACCTGAGGTCGGGAGTTCGAGACCATCCTGACCAATATGGAGAAACCCCTTCTCTACTAAAAATACAAAATTAGCCGGGCATGGTGGTGCACGCCTGTAATTCCAGCTACTCGGGCGGCTGAGGCAGGGGAATCGCTTGAACCCGGGAGGTGGAGGTTGCAGTGAGCCGAGATCTTGCCACTGCACTCCAGCCTGGGCAATAAGAGCGAAACTCCATCTTAAAAATAAAAAAAAATTAAAAAAAATAAAAAAGAATTTGACACTTATTCAAGGTTTTAAACAAAGGAGTGACAAGAAGTGATCTGTTCTAAAAGAATCACTGTGGTTGTGGTGTTGAAAAATGGTGTTGGGGCTGAGGGTAGAAGTAGGAAGAACTGTAGTAATTTAGTACAGTAATTAGGTGAGAGATGCTGGTAGTTGCAGCAGTGATAATGATGAAATGTGGTCAGATTCTGGATATATTTTGAAGGTAGGGTCAATAGGATTTCTATCATATTATAAATGGAGTGTGAGAAACAGAGAAGAGTTGAGGATCTGAGTAATCAATCAGTGGGATGGAGTAGTATATCAATCTCTCTTAGAATTCATGGACTTCTTCAAGCTGACTAACATTGGAAAATAGTTCTGGTACATCCTCAGCCTTTACCTTATTTCTTCTTTCTGGAAGTCCAATAAAAGATATTTTAGAACTTTCTAACTGTTCTCCACATTTTTACTTCTCTTTGTTCATATTTTTAATCTGAGCTTCATTCTGGATAATTTCTTCAGATTCCTTATTTACCTTTGTTAATTTTGTCTTCATCCAGGTGTAATTTATTCGACTTACACACTGAGTTTTAATTTCATTTAAAAATTTTCATTCCTTGTTTTTTGAAACTCCAGGAAGTGAGATGGGACAGTTTCAGTTATCTCCATTTGTTTTCTGGTTCTCAGGGATAGCTGTCTTTCATTACCTAATGTCCTATACCTTAAAAACCAATGTTAATATTTTGTCTGTTTTGATGTTTAGGCATCTAGGTAGAAGGGTAAATCTGGTCCCTGTTAGTATGACTTAGAAGCAGAAGTGACCTCAAAAATGACATTTAACCTCCCTTAACAGTAAGTGAAAGCACGTTAAAGACAGAGGGTACAGCTTGGGATGGAAAGGAACTTGATGTGTTCTAATGACTAATAGAGGAGGTGTTCTAATAACTAAGCAACCAGTGAATAAGTGGAGAAGTGGCTTCTGATGAGGGTGAAAAGGAATGCAGGGCCCCAATCACGCAAGGATTTTCTTCTGCTTGCATTTTTAGAACTGTATATAAATTGGCATGTATAGGTTTGTGATTATTGTATCATCTTTATAAATTGTGCCTTTTACTTTTTTATAGTGTCCTTTGATTCTGCTTGGTCCTTTAAACTTTAGTTCTACCTAGTCTGAAATTTTTGTTGCATATGATGGGGATCTCTTTACTTACCTCTTTATTTGTAATACAGTCATACATTGGTCAATGATAGACCTCATATGATGATGATCCCATAAGATTATAATACTGTATTTTTACCATATTTTCTATGTATAGTTATGTTTAGATACACAAATACTTACCATTGTGTCACAATGGCCTACAGGATTCAATACAATAACATGCTGTACAGGCTTGTAGCTGCAATAGGCTGTACAGCCAGGTGTGTAGCACGCTATACCATCTAGGTTTGTGTAAGTATATTCTGTGATGTTCACATGATGACAAAATCACCTAATGGCATGTTTCTCAGAATGTGTCTCTCTCATTCAGTGACATATGACTGTATATCTTTCTCATTTTGTTTTCACTGTGGTTTTTATAAATCATACTTTGCCTGGGTTTGTTTTTTAAATAAATCTGACAATTCCTTTATTTTTAAAGGCAGTTTATTTGATTTGCGTTTTCTCTAAGAATGGATATATTTTATTTGATGATTTGTTCTGTTTTATGATTTGTTTTCCGTTGCTTCTCCCTCAGTTTTTCTTTGCTTTATTTTTGTAATTGGATCATTTACTGTTTGATTCATTTCTTTTTCATTTGCTAATTTGGAAAAGCATCTATACTTTTCCATTCCATTAATTATTAACTTACTTTTTTAATATACTTATAATCTTCCATCTATTTTTCTGCTATTATTCAAAAATACATTAGCAATTATTTAGTCTAAGATGTTCTATTACCCCCCAAGTTATTCTATTTTCCCCTGCTCCCACTCTTACTGAGACCTTTAGAATATCTTCATTTCTAAATTAAGAAACTTAATTTCTGTCTACCTCATTCTATAGGTAGATGTCTACCTCACTCTCAACTGCATGTGGAAAAATTTTACCTTCCTCCTTCCATCTCCGCTGGATCAATTGTTAGATTTTGCTAAACTAATTTAGTATTTTTTAGGTGTAGATCATTATTGGAATTTCCATTGAGATTATCAGAAACTACTCTGTTTTAGATGCTTGTTTTACATTTAAATAACATTAACAATAATGTCATTATTGAATATAATATACAATGACATTACATACATTTAAACAACACTTTCTCAGAAAATCTAAGAGACAAATCCATTCAGACTCACCTATCTTCTCCACTGTTTCCTTCCTTCTCATCGATGCCCACTTTGAGGTCTCTATTTTGCATCATTTTTTAGTTTGAGTGAAGTCTTTTCTGGTATTTTTTTTTAGTTGGGGTATGTGATCTGTTCTCTGAATTTTTGCATATCTAAAATATCTTTCAAGCTCTCTGGTGAATAATTTTTTGGCTGGGTATAGAATTTTGGATTGCAATACTTTTCTCTCATTAGTCTCCCATAGTCTGTTTGAAACTCACTTTATGTTGAGTTCTTTTAAGCGCCACTGGTGATAGGAAAGATGTGGACTCTCAGAGTCAAGATTTATTTTATTGCCTTCTCCCACTACCAATGTTATACATGAAAGTCTGATGCTAACATGAATCTTTTCTCTTCTATGTAACTTACTATTGTGTTGAAAGGTTTTTATTTGTTGTTCCTAATAGCTTAAAAGTTACCAAAATATGGCTAGGTGTGTCTTTTTCACCATCCTGCTGGAACTCATCAAGTCATTTGAATTTGCAAGTTCAAAATTTCTTCAGTTTAGATAATTATTTTCTTATTACATGTGTAATCAATTTCTTATCCTCCACGTGTTCTTTTTTCTCTTACTGGAAACTCTTATTATTTTCATGTTATATCTCCTGACTCTATCATCCAACTCTCTTATCTTTCCCATCGCTCCTCTCAAAGATGTCCAGGTCCTAATCCCTGAAACCTGAGAATATGCTACCTTGTGGATGTAATAAAATCAAGGATCTTGAGATGGGAGAATTATCTTGTATGATCTAGGTAGGCTGAGGTGATAACAAAGGTCCTTTTGTAGGGATGTTTCCTTTTACAAGAGAAGCAGGATATCAGGGAAGAGAGGGAAGATGCTATGCTACCTGCTTTGAAGATGTAGGAAGGGGCCGTGAGCCAAGGAGTGTAGGTGGCTTCTAGAAGCTGAAAACGGCAAGAAACACATTTCCCCTCAGAGCCTCCAGAAGGAACACAGTCTTTCATACTAATTTTAGACCTCTGACTTCTAGAACTGTAAAATACATTTGTGTGTCCTTAAGCCACTATGTTTGCAGTAATTTGTTACAGCAGCAATAGGAAATTGATACACCATCTTTTTTATATTTTTAAACTGTGGCTTGAAAGCTTTTTATGTACTGATCACCCATGCCTCTAATTTGAGTATCAAAAATGTTAGCCTCTTCTTCATGTCTCCTACTAAAGTGATTTTTTTTAACTCCAGAATTTTTTTTCTGTGTATTCTTGAGTCTCTGAGTGTGCTCATGGTTGTTTATGTTGTTGTTGTATGCCTTTTTTACTGAGTATCCAGTCTTGCCTAATATTCCTCTTTCTGGTTGCTTGGCCCTATGGAATGTGGTACTATTGTTCTTTGCCAGTCCACTGGGAATCTTGCAGGGTATGGGAAGTACAGCTGTCTCTCTCCCTGGTCCAGCTGTTTGGAAGCAGGAAAGTTGTTCTAGCCAAGACACCTGGAGGAAGCCTCTCTACTTTCTGGTCTCCTTATACTCTCCCAGACTCCAAGGCAAGAAGGACCCAGTCCACCATTGCAGCTTCTCCTTGGTCTCTTTGGAGCCAGAGAGATTCTTCACATGCTCATCCAGGGTTGTGTCAAACTTTCCACCAGGCATTCAGCAACAACTTTGGTTATGATCGTCTCCCTGGGGCTTGCTGATGCTGGTTTCCAGATATAACTCAGTCTCCAGGGGTTAGCTCCATACCACTTCTTCCACCTAGAATATCTGCTGAGCACAAGGCTTCACTTGGATTTGGTTTTCTCTTGGCACCAGCAGCTATTTGACTCTAGTGGGCCAGAATGATTGGAATTAGTATAGGAGACGAAGAATGCTACATTATCTTCCTGGAACCCTGGGGTCTAGTATTATTTTTTTATCCTTTTGAATAATTATAATTTATGTGTCCCACTTTTTCCCATTAAGTTTAATTTATATAAGCACAATTATAATTTTTCAGTGGTGTCATCTTCATTCAAAAATTAATCTTTACTCTGAGATCTCTCTTCACTTGGCTCCTCGGAGAAGGTTAATACATTTTCAGATATTTTGGAGATCTGGGAATTTCATTTAAGTGACGTTCCACATAATCAATGTCTTGAATCATCCTTTTTGACTGTTTATAAGAGAGATTGCTTCAGATATAACTCCTTCGTTCTGGCCTTGATTTATCCAGAGGAGAAAAAATGTCTCTGATTGTTCATTTTCTCTACCTTTAAATATAATGCTCATTTCAGATTGTAAGTTTGCAAAATTGTTTTTACTTGTTGCCAATTATTTTTTAAAACCTGATACATGGTGATGCCTATTTTTAATCTTAGTTGCTATTTTATATATGTTTAGAGCTTTATTCTATTTTACCTTTTTATCAGTGATCCTAACATCTGTTCATTCTGTGTTCTTCGAAATGTTGTTATTTGTAGGCTAGATTACTATGATTTACCCTCCTTGATTGATAATCTTTTGCAAATTTTTAATATTTGTATTTATTCCTTCAGTGACCAGAATATGATTGTCACTTTTGTTTTCTATTTGCTGATTCAGTGTTTTGTCACAAGGCCTGCGTTTTTATGGTTTCAAGTGAAATGAACATGTTTGAAGGGCCTACTATGTGCTAGGAATAGGTATATAATAGATTTTTTTTTTCATGGTAGGACTTTAGCCTATTGTGTCATTCAACTCGAGAGCACCATCTACTTTATATTTCTCAGGGTTGTACAATGGGATGTTTCTGACCAGCCTGGAACGTACCATTAACCTCATTTTACATATGAAGAAGTTTATACTCTAGAGGTTGACGGACTTTCTCATGATCATATAGTGAATAAATAACCAAATCAGTTTTAATTCAAGCATTTCAGACTTCGACTTCCACACTCTTTCCAGGCCATCATCTAACAGCTTCCCATAATAACCAGCTCTTGGCTGCTTTCAACAACAATTTTATTGGGTCTATTGTGGATTTCATTTTGTTTTTATTTTATCCTGAACTGTTCTTGTTTAATAGCCTGTCCCATTTTATCTTTTTGAGAATAGATTTTATACCTTTTCTAAAATTTTCTTGCAGCAGACCTATATCTGGGTTGTGCTTATCTCTGAGTTCCTGCACTTATTTTCGGCTTTAGTATAGACAAAACACTGCAGTGAAAAACAAGTTTTTTGATGATCCAGATTATTTTTTTCTGTTTACTCATACTACCTTGAATTTAACTGATGGAGCTTTGTGTTTCTGTTGAAAATGGTCTTTGTGTGAGCTATTTCACAGTCATACACATTTTTTAAAGGCAAGAATTGAGATGTAGCTATCTCTATCTCTAGTTTTTGCGTGTTTATTTATTTTGAGAAATCCACATCTGCATAACATGACAATTCCCCAATCTTACATTAATATTTCAATATTTTGAAAAGGATGGTTGCCCCTTGAAGAAACAATATTCTTTTTGATGTGTATCCCTGAAATTTCCCAACCCCATGTAAGGTTGGGCTACTTTCCTACAGGACAATCAGCGTCCTGTGACTTCCAACAATTTCTCCTAATATTATTATTTATTATTATCATTTTTTGAATTCTGTATTTTAAAAAATACCCTTTCAATAATGAAGGTTGACTTATTTTGGAAACTAGATTATTCTCAGTAGATGTTCTCAAGTTACCATACATAAAAACCTGCTCTGTACCTGCAAAATGTCCACTTACTTGACTTTTCTTCAAAATGGATATGGGTTTATTTTATTAAATTTCCTGCTTGTCTGATAATACCAGAGGAATATTCTATTTGTTCATTTAAACAACTTTGTTCTTAAGTGTTTGGCTTGGAGCAAAGAAACTAAATTAATCAGGGTTGCATGTTCCTGTCCAGTGACTTACATAAAATGAAATTGATGGCCTGGTCTTAAGTTATACAGGTGGTTCTTGCTATTAAAATAAATTCCACATATAAAAATTTACTTTAGCCAGACGTATAAGGAAGGGAAACATTTGTCTATTGTTTCCAAACCCAGTTTGGTTTTTAAGGTGTCTTTAGTCCAACCTTACTTCTGTTGTTAAACTATTCTGCTAAAAATAGTTCTGAATAGTTCAAAGCCACATCTTTGCTGTTCTCATTTATAATCTGTTGAATTTATATCATTGAGGAATAAATGGATTAAATTTTAGGGGTGAGTACTTTTCAACAAAGTAATTCAAGTGTGATTAAGCCCTTTCTAATTATATTTGTGACTTCAAACAACATTTCAATGTTTCATTTAAATAAGTTTTTAACCAAGATCAAATTTTGGTGTTTAGATTCCTCTTTCTTTCCTTCCAGGAACAATGAAATACAGGCTTACTAAATCCACTAAGCTACATTATCTGCTAAACACCTGAATCAGGTCACCTAAAAATGTCAACTAGATGACCAGGCATGACAGGGATCTTGAATAGATCTATTAAAAGATGTGGTGAGTAGTAAAGGCAAAATAGCAAAAAAGGTATGAAGAGCTGAGAGATAGAGAGTGACAAACCTCAGAATGGCAGGTTTTTTTTTTTTTTTTTTTTGAGATGGAGTCTCATGCTGTCACCCAGGCTGGAGTCCAGCGGTGCAATCTCCGCTCACTGCAATCTCTGCCTCCTGGGTTCAAGTAATCCTCTTATCTCAGCCTCCGAGTACCTGGGACTACAGGCATAAACCACTATGCCCAGCTAATTTTTGTATTTTTAGTAGAGATGGGGTTTCACCATGTTGGCCAGGCTTGTCTCAAACTCCTGACCTCAGATGATCCACCTACATTTGCTCCCAAAGCGCTGGGATTACAGGCATGAGCCATCGCTCCTGGCCAGAATGGGAGTTAAGTGATTGATAATGTGTTCATTATAATAATGATGTCTGTAAGAGGCTGCACCTATCTCAACCTCAGCTGACCTTACCTTGTGAATCACTGCACTGGGCCCAAGCAAATGGGTCTCATAGAAATGAATGTGCACATCAAAGACATCAAGTATCAATAAGTTAGGAAAACTCTGGTACTTACATATATAGGTAGAGGCAGCTTAGATAGAATGGAAAGAGTATACAAAATTGAGGAATTCCTAAATGTGGAATTAATGGGGAAGAAGATTTCTTATAGGAAATTTTAGTTTATCATTTATAAGAAGCTATCAACCACCTTCCTTACAGCAGTGGGTTTCCTTATGCAAAACTACACTTTGTGCAGCTTTAATAAATCATGCCCCTCAACAGCGCTGGCTACAGTTCATCACTCTTTGGGGATAAACAGAGAAAAAAGAATGGAAATTTGTGAATAGGAAATGGAAATAAAGCAAATGGTTAGAAGAAAAAATATTCCCTTAACAAAATATTGGCAAGATGAAGGAAGCTGAAGGTCCTAGAACTTAGATATAACAATACTGCTAGGATGCTTTCATGGAGACAGCTTAAGCTACATAACCTTGGGGTTTAGAGAAGACCCTAAAGAAATAACTCTTAAATTATCCTGAATATCTAAAATGTTACCCCAATAATCTCACTATTTGTTCATTCTCCCAGTGGTACCTATATTTGACCATTGGGACAGGCACTCCTCACCCCTAAAGATGTCAGTAAATGAATAAAAAGTCATGCAGGTAGCAAAATTCCCGTAGGCCCTTTCAAACCATGACCACTTTTGCTTTTAAATTTCCCTTCCCAGTTCCTGCTCTCATTAGGTTTTGGTCAACCACTCTCAGTTTTGGCAACATCCTTATTCCTTTACACGAGAACCTCAGCCAGAAACCTCCCTCTTCCTGGTCTTTACTTGGCTGCTAAATTTGTGTAGAGGAAAAGCAAGTTCACAACTAAGACATCAAATCAGAAAGAAATTGCAAGTTTGTATGTAGAACCAAATACAGAAGAATATCTCTCAGTATGCATTTTATTTTAAATTAAAAGTCCTACCTGTCTTAGATACAAAATGTAAAAAGAAAAAAAAAAGTTTGGGAGACATGAGTTGTATAGTTCTCTGTCTCCCAGATGGCCAGAGCCACATATAAAACTCTCAGGACCATGAGATGATACTTTTGGAGGAAACCATTGCTCTCATCCTTCCAAATCTCCATGATCAGTTCTGGTCTATAACACACTAAAAACAAAATCTTTGCTTCTTTTGGTAGGGGGAACCCTAATTTTTTCTGCTTAGAGTTCCCTGGCAAAATTTCTCTTGAATGACTCCCCTTAGCTGGGTTCTTTCTGGGCGTGTTTCTTCACAGGCTCTTATGTAAAATTGATGATAGAGGATCTCAATTTTGCCTAGAGTGAAAGACTTGACATTCATTATAGAATTAAAAGCCCTACATGATTATGCTCCTGCCTGTGTCTCCCACCTCATCACTTACCTTGCTTGGGTCACATTAGCCAACTTTCCTTTCCTCAAAAATGTCACTTTTCCGCATGGATCTTGTACTTGCTGTCCCTTTGCTTGGAATGCTGACTCCAGCTCTTCACATGACTACATCCTTCCCATCATGTTGTCACCTCTTCAAAGAAGCCTTTCCTTACCACCCTAATGAAAGCAGCATTTCCTCACCCAGCAGCAAGTTGTTATCTGTAACCACTATCTTAATTTATAGTCTTCATAGCAGTTATCAAAATTACTAGGCTTATTGATTATTTTCTGTCTCTGCGCACTAAATTGTAAGCTTAATGAGAGCAGGGCTCTAATCTATCTTGTGTATGGCTGTATCCCCAGCACATAGCACAATGCCCAACACATATTAAGTGTTCAGAAAATATTTTTGCATGAATAAATAAATAAGTGAACAAATGAGGACAGTTGCAACCTTTCTGTCCCACCTCATACAAGGTGAGGTCTTATATGCTGGAGAACTCAGACGATTCTGAGGGCCTGGAGATACAGCCCAGAAAGAGCATCAACACGACCCTTTAGTGAAGATAAACACTTAGATGCTGTGTCTCCGCACTGCTGCCTCACAAATGGTAAATACACAGAGAAGTGGGCTGCTGGCACTCCATCCATCAAAAGGTGCCTGCATCTGTCTGGGTACTTGTAGGAACCTGATGAAAATGGCTTAATAAAGGGAATTCTTCACAAAGGAGGGGGCCATATGTAAGAGGAGCAACAGGAGTGGTAGAACCTCAGGGATTGAGAACCATACCAGTCATTACCACCCCAGGCATGAAGGCACAAAGAAGTGGTCATTGAAACCTGACAGCACCTGAGACCTTCAGTAGAGAGAAGTAGCTGACCTCCAGGGACATGGCAAGGGGGGCGTGAAGGTGGTGGAGGAGAATACCTTACCCTTCTTTCCTTGACTCCTGATCTCAGGACGACAGGGGAGCCTGTTGAGGTATCAGACAGGATGAAGTGCATCTGGAGGAGCTAATGAAAGATCCAGCAGAGCACCCCTCACTCAGAGTGTCAGTGAAAGTCAGGAACTCTGATATGCTCACAGGATATCTGGCTTCCTTATTAGGCACATAATTTTTCTGGCAAAATCTAGGGAAACACAGTATACTGACCAAAAGCCTGGGCATTGAAGCTGGACAACTGTTGAGTGTTGGTTCCTTTACAAACTAGTTGTGTAACTGAATGTATCAATTTCCTCACAGGTAAAATGGGATCAGAGAGATTTGTTGTGAGGATTAAACACCTTGAGTAACTTAATATGTATGGATGCTTAGAAGAGTGCCTGACAAATAGTAAGTCTTTAATAAATGTTCATTTGTTTTGTTGTTGTTGTTGTTGTTGTTTTTATTTTTAGAGACAACATCTTGCTCTGTCACCCAGGCTAGACAGTGCAGTGGCACAATCATAGCTCACTGCAGCCTCTAACTCCTGGACTCAAGCAATCCTCCAGCTCAGCCCCCAGAGTAGCTGGGATTACAAGTGTGTACCACCAGGCCTGTCAGTTTTCCTATAGGCTTCTTGACTTCAATGTCTTGACATAGTCTAGTCCCTAAGCTCTCAGAACTAGCATCAAGATATATAGTAAGGCTGGGCACGGTAATCCCAGCAATTTGGGAGGCTGAGGCAGGCAGATCACCTGAGGTCGGGAGTTCAAGACCAGCCTGAATAACATGGAGAAGCCCTGTCTTTACTAAGAAATTGTTTGGCTGAGTTGGTAGCTTAGTTATAGGACTTTAAACTGAACATTTGTCAGATCCTTCAGTTTGGGGTCCTGATTTGGGATTTCCTCTTTATTAATGCCTGTCTTACACTGTACAACATTACATTTGATAAAAACAGTGATTGACTCTCTTGGAATGTTTTTTTTTTTTTTTACAAACCTCCTATGAACACTGAATCCAGGACTACCTTTGGTTATCTAAATTGGATTCCATTTTTCCAGAATTGAAATTCATTTCTTGTAACTTCCTAATGTCCTGTAGATTTTCCTCGAGGCTTAGCAGAATGAGCATTTTTCAAAGGACAAATCCAAGGAAGCCCAGTGCCTTGAGGAGAGGATGGTCAGGCTCTTCCAAGGTCCTGATGGGGACACTGATGTTATCTAAATTAATTAGCACTCCCATGAATTAATGTCCAAGGTCTCCTTTTTCATTAACAACTAGAAGCTAGCAGAGTTCTCTAGGATACTTTGTAGCATTCTTTCATATTCCCCAAAGAGAGACGAAAGCTGTCTTTTCTTGGCCTCTTCTACTCTAGACATTTGCTAATGACTAATGACTTCTCATCAGGTTGAGCACTAAATCCACTAAATTTGCAGCAGCGTAGCATACATTGTAGAATGCCATTCCAGTGATCAATGATGCACACATACATAGATTGTATCCATTTTTCTCAATTGTAAAATAAAAGCACTTGAGCGTATCATTTTAAAAAAACACTATAGTTTCTGATATGTGTGTATATATCTACACTGCGCAGCCAGCCCCAAATACCACTTCGCTTAACATCACATTGGAAGAAGGTTAAAATTTAACAACGGATGGTAAGTTGAATGTCAGCTGTACAGACCTATTGTTAATTTGTGTGAAGGGTCTGTTTTGCCTTTTTAGTTAATAAAAATATTTAGTTAAAACAAATATTTCTTGAATTCAGTTCCAATGTCAGACCGCTGATGTTGAATTCAATTCCAAAATCAGTTCAAGAGACTGATGTTGAAAGTGAATTCAAGAAAACCCTATTATTGCTGTCTTCTAATTTAGGGGTTTTCAGGAATCTATTTGGGTACTGGGATTACTGTACTTTCACTGGATAAACACAAGAAACCATCCTTCATAATTGATGGCTATAGCCTATAAGGACAATAGCCACAGAAGCCAAGAATCACGTGTTCATCAAGCTGTGGGATCACCTGAGATAAGCATGGGAGGTGGGATGGAGCAAAGAGGATTAAAAATTCTTGAAGTCAGAGTAAGACAAAAACAAAGATAATGATCCAAAAATATCATTAATTATCAATATTTTAAACCCCATGAGTTACAAAAAAATAGAACCAAATGTTCATTATCTAGCCAAGGTATTGAAACATAATTTAATGTGAATAGAACAGGAAATCTTGAGAAACCAAAAATGTCAAATATAAATGAAACTTTGGTATAAATGTGCTCAGTATTTATATCTTAAGAACTGACCATATACATGGTATTTTTAAATGACACATGAATACATTTCTTACCCCAAAATACGAGACCATAGTTCAATAAATACAAAAGTGTACATGTTACTCTACTTGCAATTTGTATACAATACATATTTTTAAATGTCAGCCTACAATTTGACTCAACTTTCTAAAATTCACATTTAATTCTCTATATACAGTGTAAAAATACTTTTTAAAAATATAAAATTTATTTTTATTATATAGGACAGATTTATTACTTTGGATTTAAAATGTAAGATCACAGTTCCTTTATAAAAATACCAGGTTCCAATTTTACAAGTTATTCTATTGTCTGGAAGTAAGTAAAAGTTTCTCTTTAATGAGATGTTTGATACCCAAGTTTTAAAATTCTTCTTAAGGCTTCAAGAAGCTACCCTTCTACAATACAAAACAATATATTATTTTGATAGATTCTGAGAAAATAAGAAGATAGAGATTAAAAGCTGAATAGTTTCTTTTCCCAGGTCTTAACGTTTGCCAAGCAACTGCTCTCTGATATTGACAACGATTTTGAGAAAACTACATCTTCCTTTATATTTCTTTTCATCATAGAGATCCTATACACTTTTCTGAGTTGTTAGAAATTCTTTTTTGATCAGGGGCTTATTTTCTATTCTGCTATTAGCAGGAATAACAGACATCTACTATTCTCTAGAATAATTAGAGTCATTTGCTAGCTGGTAGTTTCAGCTGGGCTTTAGAGTAGTGACTTAGGACACATTTTATTGTTATCTAATTAGTTGGCTGCAAATTAAAGCATGGATTTGGGTAGTCTTGCTTGGACTTCCTATACTTTTCCTATAATGTGAGAATTCATTAATTTTCCTGTTTGAACATAGGGTCTGGTCATTTCCAGCAGGGGCAATTATTTTTATATGTTCAGTTTGCTAGAAAAATGCAATGCAAGCATGGGTCCATTTAATGCATCTTTTTATTCTAATTGTTGAACTGGGGTGCACTGAAAGTGGTGAGCTTGTATACAGTTAGTCAGAAATAGTCTAAACCTAGAATGTGTTACTAGAGAAGAGGAAATTCAAGTTGACATTTATATCATCTTTTTAGGATTTCGGTATTTAAAAATATAAGGTAGTAGTTAGTGTCTTCTTCACATTATGACCTCCTAATGCCTACTTCCAAAAGAAAAGGAAAGGAAAGAAGGAGAAAGAGGAGGAGGAGGAGGACAATGAAGAGAAGGAGAAGAAGAAGAAAAAGCACTGCCTCCTATTTGGGATGAGAATCAGCACAGAAAAGTAGGAGTAAGTGATTTTGGGTTAAGAAAACCCACCTGCTGAGGGCAACATTTCCCAAAGTGTGTCTGCCTTTTGGGTTCATTGGTGTTCAGAGAAAAAAAGATTTCATGTCAATTTAATGACCTTGGAATCCAGGCAATTTGCTTGACTTCTCTAAGCCTCAATTTCCTAATCTGAGCGATGGAGATAGTTTTCACCTGTGGCATTAGATTGTTCTGGGGATCAGATGAGACAAGGGGCTGAGCATGAGCTCCACACAGCATCAGCTTGAAAAATGGTAGAATTTTCAGGATCCTTGATATCCAGTGTGCACTATGAACTTTCAGTTGACTGATGTATAATTTGCAGTATGTCTCTACTGCATCTGACAATAGCATTTCCTTTTTTTTTAAATTTGAGATGGAGTTTCGCTCTGTCACCTAGGCTGGAGTGCAGTGGCGCGATCTGGGCTCACTGCAGGCTCTGCCTCCTGGGTTTACGCCATTCTCCTGCCTCGGCCTCCCTAGTAGCTGGGACTACAGGCGCTTGCCACCACACCTGGCTAATTTTTTGTATTTTTTAGTAGAAATGGGGATTCACCGTGTTAGCCAGGATGGTCTCCATCTCCTGACCTCGTGATTCGCCTGCCTCGACCTCCCAAAGTGTTGGGATTACAGTCATGAGCCACTGTGCCCGGCCAACAATTGCATATCTTAATTTATATCATGCATTTGTGGGATTATTATCTTGTGTAAAAGTCTTTAGAAGATGCTTCTCAAATAAGTGTTTTATATACAACATATTCCAATAAAAGAAAGTAATTTACAGATAAAACAAATACATTTAAAAATAAGTTATAAAACATTTAACAATAATGTCAATTTACCTTAAACCTATTCCCAGTTATTTTAAACACTTACAGTACAACCACTAAAGTAACGTATTAGTATATATTTGCCAAGTCATCAGACAACATTCTCTCTTGCTTTGATTCCTTCTTGCTTCTCATAGCCCTAATCTCTATCAAATACTAACTCTCATTCTTAGCCACTGACAAAATTGAGTATGGACTTCCTTTTCAAAAAGGTCTACAAATCTAGATTTTTTTGACATTATCTCCAAGGTTGTACAAATAGTCAATGTGATTTTGTGTTTGTGTTTATGAAAAGCATTAATTTATCATATAACGTTAAACTATGTTCTGTTTTGATATTTGTCCATGTTGTAATATACTAGCAAATGGGGAGGGGGCGTGGAAGTGCTCAGCTCTGTCTCCCTCTGAGTGGCTCTGTGCCTTCAATCAATTGTGCTAGTATGCTAGCCCTGATGAGATTTCACCATGTTGCCTTCTAAACCTAACCTTCCTCCTTAGAGCCAATGGTGACTCCATCATCCTCTTATTCACTTTTCCTCTGGGATTAAACAGAGACCAAATGCTGTTGAGTCTGTCCTCCTATCTGCCTTTCCGTCTGCATTGCTACAGTCACTGGGCTAATCTACAGCCTTTTCCACCCCTCACCTAGCAATAACTCTCTATCTGCTTTCTTTGTCTCTAATCTCTTTCTACTATTGCCCTGTGTAGTGCTGATAGATTAAGATCTGAAAACATGGCCCTAAGCTTGCTGCTTGCCCTGCTTAAAAGCTACCTGTGGCTCCTCACTCACTACAAAACAAAACTCTTACAAAGTCAATGGAAGTCCCAGTACTTCATCATGAATATCGTTTCTCCCATATCTCCACAGATTGAAAAAAATTCATCCCCCATTATCCTGCTAAAAGCCATTTCCTCTATAAAAACCACTTTGGTTCTATTTTCTTCTGCCACAAATACTTTATCTTTAGCTGGAAACACACACACACCCACACACATACTCTCTCTCTCTCTCTCTCTCTCTCTCTATATATATATATATATATAAAAATATGTATGTATGTATTTACCTGGCACATGCTGGTTTATTCTTACCTTTATGTATTTACCTGGTGTGTGTGTATACATATGTGTGTATATGTATTTACTAGATGAAAAATACATATATAGATATATATTTATACATATTCACACAATACATATACTATATATGGTGTATATATAGATAATATATATAAGATACATATATAAGATACATATATATGATGCATGTATATAAATATATATCTTCTTACCTATAAGCATCTTAAAGGCAAGCTCTTATCTAAATCACTTTTGGTCTCCTCCACAGTAAGGTAAAATCTATTCTCAAGTAATTATATAAGGGAGAATGGACAGGCAAGGGAGTAAGCAAACTGGAGTGCTGTATTACCTGATTAAAGGAACTAACATAAAAATATTTAATATGACTTTTCTAGTGTTGTCAGTGCCAGGCCTCTGAGCCCAAGCTAAGCCATCATATCCCCTGTGACCTGCACGTATACATCCAGATGGCCCGAAGCAAGTGAAGAATCACAAAAGAAATGAAACTGGCCTGTTCCTGCCTTAACTGATGACATTACCTTGTGAAATTCCTTCTCCTGGCTCATCCTGGCTCAAAAGCTCCCCCACTGAGCACCTTGTGTCCCCCACCCCTGCACACCAGAGAACAACCCCCTTTGACTGTAATTTTCCACTATCTACCCAAATCCTATAAAACAGCCCCACCCCTATCTCCCTTCGCTGACTCCCTTTGTGGACTCAGCCCACCTCACCCAGGTGAAATAAACAGCCTTGTTGCGCACACAAAGCCTGTTTGGTGGTCTCTTCACACGGACACGAGTGAAACCAATCAAAGCACCAAAGAGAAAATGTTAGAAACTAGACCAAAAGGGTTTTATTTTAGCTATATGAGGAAAGGAAGATTATTGAGTCTACGTGGTAACTGGCTAGATCTGCTTTAATTATGAATTTTGAATCACCTTCTATGCCGGTCCAACCTCTGATTGATGAACTAAATGGCACAAAATTTATTTGCCTAAATTGAACGTGGCTTAATGAGATTTCTTTATATAAAAAGATATTACTGGCCTCCCTCTTCCAAGAATTTAAAGAAAATCTTGAAGTCATATGATCAGTAGCCATAGTCTGTTTTTTTGTTTGTTAAAAAAATTGCCTGGTTTCTTTTTTATATTCCTTCATTTATAATCTATTGAGCACCTACTATGTAACAGCTACTCTTTAAAGAAGCACACATCATCCTTTTTATCAAAATTATGACTGAACCACTGCATTCGAGCTGATGTCTGCTATTTACTGACAAACTAAAAACAGTCACATCACTTCAAAGCTGGTTTCTTTTCCTGCGTCTCCATGGGTGACACAAGTAAGCCTGCATCTTTCCTCTTTTTCCATCTTAACTTCTTTTCATGGTCTGCTGTGTTTTCTCTGTATCCCTTGCTGCTTTTTGTTCCAGGCCCTTCTTTCTTAAGATAAAGTTTCTGAATCACCGCTATCAGCAGGGAGTCAGGCAGCACGCAGAATAGTCAGAGGCAGATCGTTGGAAACTCATGGCTTTTTAATTTAAAGGTTGACTAGGTTACCCTGTAGCAAAGAGGTGTGTTTTTTTCATTTGTTTGTTTGTTTCATGATTTTTCTTTTCATAGGTTCACAAAAAGGAGGTGAGCCAGATGGTTCCTGGAAAGAAAAGAACAAGGAAATTCCAGCAATCACAAGCTCTGGGCAGAGATAACCACAACACCTCACCTTGAGAAAGCAGGTCTGAGGAGTGAGGTTTTTCTTTTCTTGGATGATTTGGCAAGACTCTCCCTGCAGAGCTTGTACTGCAGCCACAAATGTTTGCAGATAGGCCTCCAGCCCTCAGTGAGCAAGTGAGAACCTGGGTCATCACCCTTCCCATTTCTGCTCCACTTTCTGCTTCCCCGGAGTTCAGGCTGGGCTCACATTCTCCTTCAGCAAGGACTCACTTAGTCCTCTTCCTTCTAAATGTGGTGCCTTGTATGCAAGGCTGAAAAAGGATAGCTCTCTGTAGGGACTGATGGGGCATTGCCCTCGAGCCTGCCCTAGGCTCAGGATCTAGAGACTGGTGAAATGTGTGTGGGAATAAAGGGAAGAAGGAAGTCATTGAAGAGAGGAAATAAAGTGGTGGTGGGTGGGGAGCGGGGCTTTGGGAGGCAGGTATGGGTGACAAAACCTACTGCATTAATTAACATATTACTTGTTGCTACAACAGATAAATCCAAACATTTCAGTTGCTTAATCCTAAGAAAACTTAGTTCTTGCTCACAGGAAGTCCAAAACAAGTATTTCTGATTGGCAAGCAGCTGTCTTCCTAAGCTATAATTCAGGAACCTAGATTCCTTGAATCGTGTGTTCTATCATCTTTAATGTGTGGCTTCTAAGTTCCTCTCCAACAAGCTAGAGGAAGGGCAAAAACCTGGACAGTCAAGTGTAAGGGCTTTTATGGTTCTGTACTAGAAGTGTCACACATCACATTTTCTTATGTTCGCTAGGACCCAGTCACATGGCATGCACAATGGACAGAGAGGCTGGGAAATGTAGTGTAGTTGAGTGCCCAAGAGAAAAAAAGGGGTTGGTGAGCAACTAGCTAATTTAACATTGCCTATTTAATTTTGCACAAGGAAAACCCTGAAGATAGCTCTAAAGTACAGATCTACAAGTTGGAGTTGTCATATTCCTGTAATTAAAGGAATTCTCAAAAGTTGAATACAATATGGAGAATCCTTGGATTGTATAGTTGCCATTGATGTCTTTTGATTATCTTAGTGTTTTATGCCAAGGTATTTTGGCTTCAACTACTGGTCATCAAAATGTTGCTGAATCAAAGACCTGAACTTATTATATTGAAATTTGTTTGTGTTGTTTGCTAAGAGGACCAAACATCCTCTTTAATTATGAGCAACAATGGACTTTTAAATATTTCCCCTTCAAGACAACCTATCACCACATATCTTTACAAAATTTTGACTTTATTATGTTGCCCTGCTTCCAGCAAGATATACATGTTACCAGTGTATATCTTTTTAAAGTTACTTTAAAGATAAAATGGTAAAAAGTTCTGATGCTGTACCCGAGAACTTAAAGTATGATAAAAAAAAGTTCTGATGCCCTAGAAAAATTAATTCATCATCAGATTTAAAGATGTGCCTCATTATGTGCCAAGAATTGTGTTAATAGAGAGATGTTTCTCTGTCATTCAGTAAGTTTGCTTAGTCCAGGACAGAACTCAGGAGTCTATTTCTAACTAGACATTTTTACTGAATGTAGAATTTTGGGTTGAAATGTCTTTTCTTTCAGCACTTGAAAAATGTGTCACTTCCGAATGGTCTTCATGGTTACTGATGAGAAATCTGTCATTTATTCAATTTCTTTTTTTTTTCTCCTGTAAGGTGTTATTATTCTCTGGCTGCTTTCAGGATGTTTTTCTTCATCTTTAGTTTTCAGAAGTTTAATTTTGATGTGTCTTGGTATGGATTTCTTTGGACTTATTCTTCTAGCGTTTTCTCAACTTGAATCTGTAGGTTAATGTCCCTTGCCAACTTTAAGAGGGTTTCAGCCATTATTTGTTTGAGTAGTTTTTTTAGTCCCCTCTTTCTTTACTTCTTCGAGGACTCTGATGACACAAATGTTAGATAAATTTAAAGATAAATTTTATCTTTAAATCTTTTATTTTTGCAATAGTCACACAGTTCTCTGAGGATCAGTTTACTTATTTATTTATTTATTTTTTGAGATGGAGTCTCGCTCTGTTTCCCAGACTGGAGTGCAGTGGTGCAATCTCGGCTCACTGCAAGCTCTGCCTCCTGGGTTCATGCCATTCTCCTGCCTCAGCCTCCCTGGGACCACAGGCGCCCGCCACCATGCTCGGCTAATTTTTTGTATTTTTAGTAGAGACAGGGTTTCACCATGTTAGACAGGGTGGTCTTGATCTCCTGACCTCGTGATCTGCCCACCTCGGCCTCCCAAAGTGCTGGGATTACAGGCATGAGCCACTGCACCCGGCCCAGTTTACTTTTTTTTAATGTCTTCTCTTTGTTGTTCAGATTGACTGATTTTTATTGTTCTATCCTCTAGCTCATTGATTCTTTCCTCTCCCCTCCACTCGCTGTCGTGCTCATCCTCTGACCTTTTTATCTTGGTTATTATATCTTCCATTCCTAAAATTTCTGTTTGGTTATTCTTTATGTCTTCTAGATATCTTTCTATTTGTTGTTACAAGTGAGTTTTCATTGAAACTGGGACATTTTCATAGTAAGTTATGAGACTCTCAATCTCATTTGAGCTGGCTTTCTTTGATACTGCTATGGCAGAGGAAGTGGGTGGTGGGGGAGTGGGGGAGAATGGTGTCACCAAATGTGATCACAAGTCCAGGTATCCCATTCAGTCTCCACTGACACCTGAAGCAGGAGCTCCTCATTACTGTTGGACAAGGGTAAGAGTTCCAGCCTCCCACATAGTTCCCACTGATGCCATATTGGCATTGGCTGCACTATCAGTGGGCAATGCTGAAGTTCCTGACTCTCCTACAAGCCTCCTCTGCACCCCCCCTCCCAGCAAGGATACCTCCCAGAAGGGAGGGATGAACCCTCATTACTGCTGGGTGGCAGTGGAATCCAAGCTGCTAAGTGTTCTCCATGGATACCATGGAATGGGGGTTGTTACCAGATGATGAGGTTAAAAGTTCTAGCTCCCTAGTAGGCTTTCTCTATAAAACCTTAGTGGGGGTATTGAGAAGCCTTGTTAATAGCCTTTCAAGGGTAGAAGTCCAGGCTCCCATTTTGTTCTTGCTGAGTGAGTAGAGGAAGGGAGATAAAAATATATACATGTTTTTAACCTGTGGTGTTTGTCTGAAGTAGAACAATTATTGTCTGAAAGCTTTCTGTCTTCCTAGACTGGCTCTTTGAAACAGGCTTTTGTTTTTTTGTTTGTTTGTTGTTGTTGTTGTTGTTGTTTTGGTTTGCAATTTTTGGCATTTCTGAGTTACCAGCTTCTTCAGCACCGAGTCTAGGATATATGAGGCAAAGGGAAAATCCAGGGAACTTACCACTAAGTCATTTTTCAAATCAAGGCCCCTAACCTTTCTACCTTCTTCTCTCCGTCTTTTGCAGTCTTAAGTTTTAATATATATAACATACAGGGGTTTTAGTTGTACTTAGTAGGGGAATAGGAAAAAAAATGTGTTTACTGCATTTTCCCAGAAGTGCAAGTACAATTTTTATGCACCTTTTAAACACGATCAGATTTATGCTAAAAGGACCACTCTGGTTTTTCTTATGGAGAATTAACCATGAAGTGGATGGGGGTTGGGGGAGAGGAGTGGGGAGCAGTAGAAACAGGGAGACTAGGAAGAAGGTTATCATGGGCTTTTGGTCTAGGGATGATAGTGTCTCCTATTAGGATGCTCATGAAGAAGGTGGTCAGAAGTAGTCAGATTAAAGATATACTGTATTTCAAATGTAGAGCCAATATGGAAAAGCTGGTACAACCACACAGAGTGAGAGACTGTATGTCCAAGTTCCTGCAATTCCTGGGTTTACATGGAATACTTTGGAATATGTCTAACAAATTACATTTTTGACACATGTGGCAGGATGGGGTTTTCTTTCCTCTCCCTTCTTCATCCAATCTCTAGAAGAGTTTTAGTGTCATAGAAAATAGAGATGAAAACTTTGTTTACAAAATGATGTAATCGTTATGCATTGAAAAGCAGGTCAACATTAGCAAGAAGAATTTGACTTGTCTTGTAGATGCTTCTTCTCAAAATTTGGAGAGATTCAAGGGTCCCCTTTGATTGACAGGAGAGACAAAATCACGGTTCCATCAGCTGCATTTCCAGTCTGGGTCTGGAATATGATGAAGACTTGCTGTCTCTCTTTTAGGATGTAGAGCCAGGTTGTGGAGATGGGGAAGAGGACAGAGAGGCGGAAAAGAAGGGAGTAGAAAAAAAAATCAAAAGAAACACCAGTGATACATACCCTTTTGAGGTATGTTCTGGACAAGTGTCTGGAAGTGTAATAATATGAAAGGTTTTGCAACATTTTCTGAATTCCATGTAATATGTTATCTTCATATAGTAAGTGTCCCTGTTCACTCTTCTAATATTGTAAGCAAATTGAAGAGACATTCATCTGAAGTGGTCTTCTATAATTTGCAATCAAAGAGATTTAAACTACAACAGTGCTTTGAAGTAAGACCAAAAAGTGTAATCCAAAGAAGGAAATAGAATACAAATATAAAGATCAATACCTCCTAATGAGATACAATAATTGAATCACAAATTTGGCTCTAAACTTTCTGGTAACAGAAGTAAAAGGGTAAACATAATCTGTTATAGAGATCTTATTTACCACTAGGATATAGTATAACTGGTCCTCAAGAGAAATAAATATTACCATACAGTTTAACTCTGAAGAATATTTCTTACATATGTTCACAGAAGGTAGACCATTTTATTGGAAGTCAATTTGTCAAGTGGCCAGTGTATTCTTGAATATAGTCTCTTTTTTTTGAGACAAAATTTTGCTCTTGTCACCCAGGCTGGAGTGCAGTGGCATGATCTCAGCTTATTGCAACCTCTGCAATCCGGGTTCAAGCAATGCTCCTGCCTCAGCCTTCTAAGTAGCTAGGATTACAGGTGCCCATCACCACACCTGGCTAATTTTTGTATTTTTAGTAGAGACAGGAGTTTCGTCATGTTGTCCAGGCTGGTCTCGAACTCCTGACCTTAGGTGATCCACCAGCCTTGGCTTCCCAAAATGCTGGGATTACAGGTGTGAGCCACTGTGCCCAGTCGAATATAGTCTTAAATGCATTTTTGACCATGAGGTAGTCTTAGGAATGAATGAAATAGTATATTCATAAGTGTTCTGCAACATTTTCTGAGAACATTTTTAAAGAACATTTAAAATGTTGATGTGTAACATTTAAACATTAATGTTTCTAAGAACATTTTTAAGAATATATTCCAAGAACATATTCTTTAAAAAAGTATTTGTAATAGACAAATAAAAATTGTATTTATGGTATACAACATGATGTTTGAAACATGTGTACAGTGTGGAATGGCTAAATGAAGTTAATTAACACATGTGTTAGAGTGGGCAGATACCCAGACATGGGCAGGAGAAAGGAGCCCCTGAGAAGGGAAAAGTCTGGGAAGGCTAACGCCTGAGGGACCACCCAGAATTCGCACACTAGTAGCTTCTCTAATTCTAGAGTGGGTGGGCTCTTAGTCAAATGTGAGTAGCAAGGAGAGAAGGTACCTACACAGAAAGGGATGCCTCTTAAGATGCCCCAGTAATCATTCCTCAGCAGTTAAAATGTTAGAATATTGCTAGCTACAGGCCGGGCGCAGTGGCTCACACCTGTAATCCCAGCACTTTGGGAGGCTGAGGTGGGCAGATCACGAGGTCAAGAGATCGAGACCATCCTGGCTAACATGGTGAAACCCTGTCTCTACTAAAAATACAAAAACAGTTAGCGGGGTGTGGTGGTGGGCGCCTGTAGTCCCAGCTACTCTGGAGGCTGAGGCAGGAGAATTGCTTGAACCTGGGAGGCGGAGGTTGCAGTGATCCGAAATTGCGCCACTGCACTCCAGCCTGGTGAGGGAGCGAGACTCCACCAAAAAAAAAAAAAAAAAAAAAAAGAAAGAAAAAGAAAAAAAAAAGAAAAGAATATCACTAGTTACATGCTGAAAAGAAGGGCAAAGGGTGACATTCCTAAGAAAAACCTGGTGCCATTAAGTACAGATTAGGGCAGAAAAATTCCAAAGAAAGATGCAGGCACAATAGATACAGACTTGGCTGCAATACAACCTTGCTGAGTTGATGGTAATGAGCAGGACTGCCATCGGGCAGGATTTGTATCCAGCACGGGGTGCACACATGTACACCAACTAGTGATAAAGCAAGGTCCCACAAGCCTGGGATGAGAGCTAGGTGGAGACAGGGCAGGGACTTAAGACAGGCGTGGGAAAACTAGACAAGAAAGAAAGGTGGAGACTTGAGACAAAGGCAGGAACCTCAAGAAAGAGTCCGACACAATAAAAACCCGAGCAGAACTCTCGAGCTGCTGCTGGCTCACCTCCTTCAGCTGCCCACTGTGCTTCATCTTTGCAGAATGTACTGTCTCTTTAAGTAACCCTCTGCTCTCTATTTTGCTTCAGTAAATTCTCTTTTTGGCTAAATCAGTTGCTTGGCAGAATGCTTTCTCCAAATAAGACAAAGAACTGAGGATCCCTGCACTTCCCAGTAACGTGCCTTATCTTACATACTTCTATCGTCTATTTGTGGTGAGAATACTTAAAATCTACTCCCAGCAATTTTCAAGTATACAGTACATTGCTGTTAACTATAGTCACCATGTTGTGCAGCATATCTCTTTGAATTTATTCCTTCTGTCTAAATGAAATATTGTATGTTTGACTCCAACCCCTGGTAACTATCATTCTACTCTTTGCTTCTGTGAGTTCAACTTTTTTAGATTCCCCATATAAGTGAGATCATATGGTATTTATCTTTCTGTGCCTGGCTTATTTCACTTATCATAATGTCCTCCAGGTTCATCGATGTTGTCACAAATGACAGGATTTCATTCTTTCTTATGGCTGAATAGTATTCCACTGTATCTATCTACCACATTTCCTTTATCCATTTATCCATTGTTGGACATTTAGGTTGAGTCCATGCCTTGACTGTTATGAATCGTGCTACAATGAACATGAAAATACAGATTTCTCTTCAGCATACAATTTCATTTCTTTTGGATATACATCCGGCAGTGGAAGTTCTGTATCACATGACAGTTTTATTTTCACTTTTTAAAAGTAAACTCCCTTCTGTTTGTTTTCCATAACGGCTGTACTAAGATGTGAAGTAAAGGGAAGCCCTTTATTTTCTCAACATTTACCATCTTTTGTCTTTTTGATGATAGTCATTCTAACAGGTGTGAGGTAATATCTCATTGTGGTTTTAATTTGCATTTCTTTGATGATTACTGATGTTGAACATTTTTTCATATAATTCTTGGCATTTGTCTTCTTCGGAGAAATGTCTATTAAAGTTTGCTCAGTTTTTAATAATATTGTTTTCTTTCTACTGAAATGTTTGAGCTTCTTATATATTTTGCATAGTAACCTCTTATCAGATGTATGGTTTGCAAATATTTTCTCCCATTCCATATGCTGTGTTTTCATTTTGTTGGTTGTTTCATTTGCTGTGCAGAAACTTTTAAATTTGATATAATCCCATTTTTGTCCATTTTTGTTTTTGTTGCCTGTGTTTTTGGAGTCATGTTAAAAAAATCATCGCTAAGACCAATGCCATATAGCTTCCCCTTATGTTTTTTTAAAGTAGCTTTGCAGTTCTAAGGATGTATCTGTGTGCCCTACATTCTCCCTCTCCTTGTTCCTCAGTCTTCCTCCCTCCAAACTTGAGTGTTTCCACTCTCTGATCCTCAAACCCTCTACAACAGTGGGAGCTAAGCTGAAGACAATAAAAATATTTCTTATAATAATTTTGTAAACAAACATGAAATAAAACCTGGTAAATGAAAGCTAAACAGTTAAGTAAGTTAGATGGCAAATTAGACATTTCTTGACTTGACTTTCAGTGAATTGATCTATAACTGTTTTATGTAGGCCAAACAGTGGGATTTAATAGCTATGATCTTTAGGAAAATCCAATAACTGATTTCGTGAGACTCTTTCTTGTCAATTTTCAGTACAATTTGATATCTTCACTCTAAAATTTAACTCATGGAAAGCAATTTTGAAAAAATAATACTAACAACCAATCAATGATAACACTCATCATTTAGTGATAACAGTCACTAAATATGTTTAGTTACTGAAGTGCATGGGTTTCCATTGTCTGATATGATCCATTGACAACTATGTGGTTAAGGACATTTTCTGGGCCACTGACTCCTTTGAGAATCTGATGAAAGTTAAACTCTGTAGGAAACAGGCTCATAATATTTAGCTGGGGCACATCATGTTTGCATAATGGCTGTCAGTTGATTAGATTGATCAGACATACATTCTGATTGGATGATATCTGAGCCATACTGGTTGTTAAATATTTTAAAAATCAGCCCTGCATTATTGTTACGGACCACAGGCTGTTAGGCTCCTCATGTAATGGAAATTAACGCAGGGCCTAGTGGATTTCCCAGACAAGACTTTATTGTGGGGCTTGTGCTCAAGCACAAGGGGGACAGCAGAGGTACAAGGATTTTTTTTTTTTTTTTTGGCTGGCTCTCCAAAAAGAGCCAGTATGAATTTTTCATTAGGCAAAGTGAGGGAATTGACATCAGGAGTAAGGTATACTGGCTGGGCTTGGCTGCAATGGTTATCTTGCGTAATGGGCCACCTGGTGGTCTGACCAGACGCAATAAGGCTGTATATCAATTGCAGCATTCCTTCCTGAGGTGGGACCCTGAAACCTTGCTTCAATATTTGGATCTCCTAAGGCCAGTTTCTGGAATTCTTTAAGTAAAAAGACATAGCTAAACATTATGAAAGCAAAGAAAAATGACTATTTGTGTAACTAGAGCCTCAGGGTCAGCACGTATAGTGTCAGTTAGGTAGTAGTGTGGGTTTTGTGAAGAGAAGGAAAAAAAATGTGGAGGAGACACGTTCCACTCTTATTCTATCTCATTATTAGCACCCAATTTTGTGTAAAGTGTCAGGAGATTCTTGAGCTTCTCCAGAAATCTATGTGGGGACCATTCAGGCACAATGGGCCTCAAGACAAGGGCTCCTGATCCATAGTCTGAGATAAGTGTGTGGGCTACTTGACTTTCAAACTGATATAGGAGTTAAGAAGAAATTATTTGGGCAGAGAGTGAGGGTTTGGGAGTTCTCGGTAAAGTTTTCCTTTTAATGAAAAGCAGCCCCCAAAATATTTTCTTTTCTAACAAAAAGCAACCTGTAAAATTGAGCTGCAAACATAGACAAGCAGGTTGGAACCTTGCCTGGGTAAATGCAGGCAGTTGTGCCAATAGGAAAAGGCTACCTGGGACTAGGCATGGTCAAAATGGTAGATCCATTTTCCCTTTTCTTTGCCAGCCACGTGTACAGTAAGGAGCAGGTAATGGCACCAGCAGGCAAAGAGTCCATTTGCATAATAAGATTAGGGTGGGGGAAGCCAGCTTCCCTGTGCATTATGTAAATGTCATACCTGGTCCAACCAATCTTTGGGGCCTATGTAAATCAGACACTGCCTCCTCAAGTCTGTCTACAAAATCCAGTGAACTCTGCTGCAGGCTTGAATTCCCATTTGGGCACCCCTTTCTCTTGCAAGAGACAAAGGTGTTCTGCTTTCTCTTTCTTTTGCCTATTAAACCTCCGCTCCTAAACCCACTTCTTGTGTCCATGTACTCCTCAGGTATTTACCCCTGACGACAGTGCTGCTTCAAAACCATTTATTTTCTTTTTTCTTTTCTTTCTTTCTTTTTTTTCTTTTGTTTTCTTTTCTTTTCTTTATTTTTTTTTTCTAGATGGAGTCTCGCTCTGTCCCCCAGGCTGGAGTGCAGTGGCGCGATCTCGGTTCACTGCAAGCTCTGCCTCCCAGGTTCACACCATTCTCCTGCCTCAGCCTCCTGAGTAGCTGGGACTACAGGTGCCCGTCACCACGCCTGGCTAATTTTTTGTGTGTTTTTTTTAGTAGAGACGGAGTTTCACCGTGTTAGCCAGGATGGTTTCGATTTCCTGACCTCGTGATCCGCCCGCCTCAGCCTCCCAAAGTACTGGGATTACAGGCGTGAGCCACTGCGCCCAGACTCAAAACCATTTTCTATAAATACCAATATTTTGACCTAGGTTTTTATTACTTATTTGTGTGACTTATTTCAGGCAAAGGTTATGTACAATTAGAAACAGTTTCATATATTCTCAGTGTTCAATCAAATTTTGGCTATATTCCCAGTTTAAGCATAATTCATTTACCTGATTCTCAAGGCCCTTCTGAGACTTGAGTCCTTGACATTCAACAACTTTTCTTGGTATCAAACGTTGCACAGATTCACTAATATGGATTGCTTTACTCCAGTTCCTTGCTTATCAAAGAGTGGTATATGGACCACAGCAGTATTGGAATCCCCTGGGAGCTTGTTTGAAATGCAGAATTCATTCCTACTTAACCAGAATCTGCATTTTTAACAAGATCTTAAAGTGATTTGCATACTTTTAAAGTTTGAAAAACAATTCTCTAGTAAAGGTTACTTTGATTTTTTTTTCAGCAAGATTTTGGTTGCCCCAAGTCACAGAGAAAAGTTAGTGACACACTTTGAAATAGGATGTCAAGTTTCCCAATGCCTTTCTTCCCAAATAAGTCTACTTATAACATCAACTAAGCTGTTCCGTCTGTTGATTTTGCTTTTCAGGTGAAAATTTGTTCTTGAGCTCAATGTTGTAGAATGTATGTAGCTGAGTATCTCTTAACAACAATCCCCTTGAGACACCGCATGAAACTATTGCAGTTTTCCATCTGGCAAAAATAGAAGTAACTGAAATGATGTAAAAAGGCTCAGCTCTTTTGTAAGCTTCAGAAGCAGTGTCTCTGATGCTGATGTTGGAGAGGGCTAAGGTGTACAGATAACATACAGGACACCCAATTAAAACCGAATGTCAGATAATTAATAAATTTTTTTAGTGTGTGTCAGGAGGTTCTTGAACACCCCCAATTATTGCATGAGACATATTTACCCTAAATAGCCAAGGACATACCTATACTCAAAACCGACCCAAACAAAACAAAAATAAAGGGAAAACCATTCATTGCTTATCTAAAGTTCAAGTTTACTGGGTGTACTATATTTTTATTTACTTAGCCTGGCAGCCATAAGGAGAGCAAAACTTGGATGAGGCATAATTAATGGGAAATCAGAAGATAGTATTTAAATATTAGTACTTACACTTTGAAATAAAACATAAAGGTAACTTTTGAGACTTCTGAAATCATTTTCTGGGTGTTGGGACAGCCAAATTTATTCCTATCAAACTGAGAAAGAAAGCAAATGAAAAAAGACTTTGCTTCTGCATTAATACAGGTTTTACTTTTTAAGAATGCATATACCCTTGATGCAAATACATCAAGCACCAGTCCAAATCTCAAATCAATTGCTGTGATGTTAGAAAACCAGGTATGCCACCAGGCAATTAGCTGTTGACAGCTGCTAAGTTCAGTAGATATTTTTGCAGCTATGTCCTTCGAGATGTTAAATTTTGGTAGCTTTGACGGCACAGCTGGAGAGGGTAGGATTACTCCAACACGTTTACAATCTACTGTCCTGTAGAAGACACACCTGTGGCTCTTTAGGCACAAGAAATAGGAAAATGCTTGTTAATTTTGCCTTACAGTTCAACCAAATTAAATTTGACAACTATTCAAAAAATACAAAATTTTCCAGGTAACCAGTTTCTTCAGCAGCTTAGATGATATGAGGAGTAATAAATTGAATGGTAATTAATTCCTTGGGTAATTTATTCCTATGAATTTAGACTAGCTTGGGCTATGAAGTGCTCCTGCGTAATTGTGAAGTGAATTATGCCAGAGCAGTGTTTTGCATCAGCAGTTTTTTTTTATATATATAAAATTAAATGCTGCAAGCAAACTGTTAAAGACACTAATTCATTTCAGTGGACTGTGTTTTGCATCATCTAAAAATGGAGAAGTTTTGTCTATTATAGATGGTAGAGTTGAATACTTAATTGAGAAATCCATACTTCAATGTGTATTTCCCCTTAGGAATTCCTTTTTGTTTATTTCATCATCATCATTTTCATTGAAAAAAATTTACTCCTGTTTTAAAAAACCCTTTAGTGTGAAAAATACAAAACAATCACAAAAGTAGAGGATTACATAATAAAGCCACATATACCCATGACCAATTATCACGGCTTGCTCGCTGTCTTTATTCCTCTTCCAGTGTGGGATTACTTTGAAAACAATTCCAGACATCGTATTTCACCTCTTTATAGTTCAGAATGAAGCCAAAAGACAAGACTTTCCCTTTAAAACAGCCACTATATTCTCATTACACCTTCTGACAAATAAACAAAAACTCTTTAATATCAAGTATCTAGCGGTCTTATTTCCTCTACTCTATAGATACAGATAAATTTGTTTTTTGCAGTTTGTTCAAGTTGATATCAAAACGATGTTTCATTTAATGTGCAGGTTCTGTATGACAGACGTACCTGACAGCAACAACTTAAGCATACCCTGAAAATGACTCTATGGTCTAAAGAGGATGTATGTTCATATCTCTGGGCTAAGGAATCTGGGAATGACCAACTTGGAGATTAATTCCTTATCTCTGAGGAACTCTTGAACCCTTGGCCCATCCCATTGAAGTCAGTCCATAGAAAAGGAGAATAAGGCCTTTTGTTTTGAGTTAAATGGGGGTTTCCAGGTAGACATTGCTAGGGGGAGGGAGGAGTGTCAAAAGCCAGGAGGCTGGAGAAGACCTTGTGAGTTCCGAGATGATGGGATTGAGGAAGTGGAAACCTGGGGGGAGCAAATCTCAGGCTGGCCATCCATGTCTATCTGTGGCCCAGTAAGTTGCTATCCTTGATGGCTGGGGCCCAACACGTGAGTACAGGGATGCCTCTGAAACACTGAAGGGTCTGGAAGAGTTGTTACAGGGGGTGGATCAAACTAAGTGAAAGTCAGACACCTGAGCCACTTTAGCCTCAATTGGCTGGCCACTCCTTCTGCACTCTGAGCAGTCACCAAGGCTGCACTCACAGCATAGACGAGGGTTCATCAGTTACAGGATGAAACTGAGTGTAAGGGAGAAAGGAAATAAGGGGATGACAAAGAGATAAATAGAAGACAAAATAGCAAAAGATTGATTAGAAAAGACAAATATCAAAGAGAAACACAAAAGATGAAACTGGGGAAAGAGATAATGTAAAAAGAAAGAAAGAGTGCAAGAGGAAGTGAGAGGATGCAGAGCTGGACGAAGGTTCTGGGGCTCAAGCAACAAGGAGGTGGTGCAGAGAAAGGGTGCAGTGCGGCCACTGAGGAGGGACAGAGCCCGGAACCTGGGGGATGCAAGTGAGAAAGGGATGTGGAGGAGAGTTTAGGATCAGACTGCTTAAGGAATAGTGCGTTGCCTACAGCAAAGACTAGATGGCTGGTTGTTAGGAGGCGGTAGAAAGGATTCAAGTTATGGAAGGGCAAATGGATGAGATAACCATTAAGGTTTTGCTGTTTTACTGAGAGGCCGTAAGTCCGCCAGGGGCGGCTGTCAGTAAGACTGCAAAAGGGATTGGGGCGCTAACATAAGGAAAATCAAAACTAGGGTTGTAAACACAAATGACTACAGGGCCAGCAAATAATAAGGAGGGCTGCAGGGCTGGGTGGGGGAGGATCCTTGCAGCTGAGGAGGATGAAAAGGCACTGAGTGTCCTCCCAGAGCAGGACTAACCGAAGATCCTTTGCAGTTGCTGGGTCACCAGCAGGGGTGGCGTGGAGTACGGACTGTGGGGGATTCAAAGCAAAGAAATAGGAAGAGAGGGAGGAGCCAGGAATGCCCTTGCTAATGAGAATGCCCGTCAGGGAAGGTGCCACAGGCTGGCAACTCTTCAAAACAGCAGCTCTTGGCCCATAGCCAAACCCAGCAGGGCCAAACCGAGTCAAACCCAGAGGCACCCTGGGAGGCCAGCTGGTCAGTCCCTTGCTTCCCCAGGTCCCTCCTGGAGTTAATGGGCCCTGCGGAGTTGCCTAACCTAACTCCAGCCAGTTTCTTATGGAAAGGAGAGGAGAGTAAGAAGACATCAAACCATAACTGTTTAGATATCATAAAATATCAAACTAAAGTTAAACCAGATCTTAAAAGAACTCCACCGCACAATGGGATAAGGCTGTTTGTAAGTAAGCCATCCCAATTAATAGATGGTAAAAGAAACAATGGCCATGCTGTCATTAATAGAAACAAACAATCCTTTTGTAAATAAAAGGTAAATTACCCAATAACTGGTCAACCCAAACCCAACCTGTCAACCCAAACCTGTAAATTCTGTTTTATGCTGTTAACCAGGCCCTAAAGCCCCTAAAAGGCCAAGAAGGCACTACATATATGTGAGTGTATGTGTGTGTGTATATATATAC
The DNA here is from genome assembly GCF_049350105.2 of Macaca mulatta. Lineage (NCBI taxonomy): Eukaryota > Metazoa > Chordata > Mammalia > Primates > Cercopithecidae > Macaca > Macaca mulatta. Next base: position 115,933,461 of record NC_133409.1, read on the forward strand.
ACACATATATATATACATATGTATATACATATATATACATATGTATGTATATACATATATATACATATATATACACACACACTCACATATATATGTACTAATTCCAAATATGTCTATGGAGTAGTACACATCTTTGGAAAAATCTGGACAAATAGGGGCCTAATAAATAGCAGGTGGAAAAAATTGGTACATGGGAAACTGGTCAACAAGTTTTATAAAACCTCCTGCTTCCAGCAGAGATAGCCATAGTTCGAGTAAATGGCCTTCAGAAAGGAAACACTATAAAAACTGTAGGGAACATGCTTGCAGATAAAGCTGCTAAGCAAGCCCTCTTGGAGGAAGAAGTTAAACTGTTTAGCCCAATCCCAGATATCCCTAAGGTGATATTAAGACCCCAATTTTCTAAAGAGGAGGAGGAAAAACTGGGCAAGATAGGGGCTGCTCAAACTGAGGATGGGAGGTGGGTGCTCCCCGATGGGAGATAAATAATCACCAAACCTGGGCCGGGTACAGTGGCTCACGTCTGTAATCCCAGCACTTTGGGAGGCTGAGGTGGGTGGATCATGAGGTCAGGAGATTGAGACCATCCTGGCTAACATAGTGAAATCCTGTCTCTACTAAAAATACAAAATAATAATAATAATAATAATAATAACATAAAAAAATTAGCCGGGCATGGTGGCAGGCGCCTGTGGTCCCAGCTGCTTGGGAGGCAGAGGCAGGAGAATGGCATGAACCCGGGAGGCAGAGCTTGCAGTGAGCCGAGATCACGCCACTGTACTCCACCCTGGGCGACAGAGTGAGACTCTGTCTGAAAATAATAATAATAATAATAATAATAATAATAATAATAAATAAGCAAACCCATAATGAGAGAACCGATGTACATATCACATAAAGGAAGTCATTGAGGTCCCCAGTATAATAATAATAAATAAGCAAACCCATAATGAGAGAACCGATGTACATATCACGTAAAGGAAGTCATTGAGGTCCCCAGGTCATGTGTGATGCAATACTCAAAAATTATGGTCGTAAAGGAACTTACACCCTTGATAAACAAATGTGTGGGGGTTGTGTAACCTGCCAGAAAGAAAGGAAAACGTAGTTAAAAAAACAAACTACGGGAGGAAAACCTCCTGGGTTAAGGCCATTTCAAAGCATTTCAAGCTGGAAGACTGCCACCAAAACCCTGGTTAGAAAACACAGCTCCCATCCTGCAATACATCTTGGGAATGAATTTGTTATCAGGCCTGAGCCACCAGATAACTTGCTGGGGAACTTCAACAGAGTTAGGCTGGTGAAACTTGTCATCAGGGGAATGCAAAATGGCTGCTGGTACTGTTACCCACGGGTCTTTGTTCTTAGAGCTCCCCAGATGGTGGCCGACTACTTCCAGGATGGCAGCAAGACTTTTGTTCTCTGACTTGGGGTTCTTGGCCTCACAAATTCCAAGGAATAGAACCTTGGGCCATGCAGTGAGTGTTATAGCTCTATTAGAAGCTGTGGGTCACGGAAGAGAACCATGGAACCAGCTACTAGCGTTCAGCTTGATTAGGATGAACCTGGGCACTTAGCCATGCAGGAACAATGGCGAGCCTCTAGCCTGATCAGGAGCAGCAATGGGTGCCTCGCTGGATCAGAAACGCAGTGGACACTCTGCTGGATCTGGAGGGGTCGAAGTCAGCAGCGGGTCAACAATGAGGGCGATCAGCAGTGGTGGATGGCAAGCGAAAGCTCAGCTCCAGTGGGAACAAACACGGACCAGAAGAGTGTGTAGTTGCAAGATTTAATAGAGTGAAAACAGAGCTCCCATACAACGGGAGGGGACCCAAAGCGGGTTGCCCACTCCCGGCTCCAATGCCTGGGGTTTATATCCCAATCATTGTCCCTCCCCCTATGCTCTCAGGCAATAGATGATTTGACTATTTCTTTACCTCCTACTTTTAGCCTAATTGGTATTTTAATGAGCTCCCTTTGCTACCTGATTGGGTGTGAGCTGAGTTACAAGCCCCGTGTTTAAAGGTGGGTGTGGTTACCTTGCCCAGTTGACTTAGGAATTCTTAGTTGGCCTAGGAAATCCAGCTAGTCCTGTCTCTCAGTACTGTTGCCAGCCCCACAGTGAGTAGTAGTACTGGAACAATACTGAATGCTGGGGGTGCTTGATAAAATAAATCATGGGACTATTAAGGAGTTAGCCAGGGTAGGCAGCATAGGATCATATCCTATACCATGGTCCTGTGTGGTTCATGCAGAAGCCTGATGGGACATGGAGAATGACAGTAGATTACCAGTAATTAAATGAGATGGTCCCCTTAATGTATGTAGCTATTCCCAGTATAACCATTTGCTTATACTGAGCTATAGTACATATAGAGGAAAGCAGGAAAATGCGAGATTCTTTCACTTTACTTACCAATTTTCAAAATATTTTTTGCCATACTCCAAAGGTGATCAATGAGATTTTTTAACTTTATCATTATGTACTCATACATTTAAACATATGTCATATGTTTTAATCCATTGTGGTTAGTATCCTTATTGATGGTCTAACTGTCCCAGTGGGAGTCTATGAAAATTGACTCTGGGGTCCTTTTGACATGATCCTAGTAGTTTTTATTTACTTCTTTTTTTTTTTTCCTTCTAGGATACCAAGATGTTCCAACACCATTCTAATACATTTCAAGCCCCATACCCGAAACAATCCATTTCCCCAAGGATCCCTGATTTATTTTAGTGGAAATGTTATTTAGAGACAACAAGATGGGCACTAGAGTTATTCTTTGCTATTGTATTTCTTAAGACATTTTTAAGATTTATGAAAGGTCTGATATTTTACCCATCTGAAAGATATTAATAAGAAGTTAGTCTTCCACAGTTTCATAGATATTGGTGGAAGACAAGAAACTCCTGGTCAAAGATGAACAATTTATTACTGTGAAAGTAGCCAAGAGTGTTGGCATTTTTGCCTCAGTATCTCAAACCTCATTTCCCAGGAGTATTATGAAGAGGGCCAGTGATACCTGCATGTGAAGTATGTGTGGGACAGGAGAGGAACCCTGAGTTTAGAGAATCTGAATGTTTTCCCATGGGCAATAAGCATGCCTGCCCTTTGCTCTGAAGGGAGACCATGTCTATCTTCTAAGGTTGTTCTCTGTACAAATATCCTTGAAATGACAGTTGGGTATAAAAGGCAGTCAGGGGCCAGGCGCAGTGGCTCACGCCTGTAATCCCAGCACTTTGGGAGGCCGAGGTGGGCGGATCACGAGGTCAGGAGATTGAGACCATCCTGGCTAACACGGTGAAACATCATCTCTACTAAAAAAAATACAAAAAAGTTAGCTGGGCGCGGTAGCGGGCGCCTGCATTCCCAGCTACTCCGGAGGCTGAGGCAGGAGAATGGTGTGAACCCGGGAGGCGGAGCTTGCGGTGAGCCAAGATCGCACCACTGCACTTCAACCTGGGCCACAGAGCAAAACTCCATCTCAAAAAAAAAAAAAAAAAAAAAAAGGCAGTCATTTCCTCTGCTCCTAAGATATGCAGAACCATGAGATACCTACACCAACAGGGGTTTTCAGTGGACATATAAAATGTTAATAATAAATTGGCACTGACATTTCCAATTCAAATTCAGAATGACAAGATTTTAACTTTACTTTGTTGATGCTATATCTGCATTTTCTTTTTTTCCATGGCCCATTTCCCAGTTCTCATTGTCACCAACATAATTATCCATTTTCTTTATCCAACACAATAGTCTCAGGGTAAAAACAGTAACACTACCATGGAAATATAATTAAATATGATTACCATAAGAGTTAAACTATTTTTTTTCATTCAAAAAGGTGTATCCTACAAGGGATATACAGTCAAATTACTACGCACTAAAGTCATTTGGATTAGTTCCTCTTAGTATGGTTATTACAGTGACTGGATACACAGTATGTTTTTTTGTTACTTTCAGTTTTTAGGGATTGCTCTTTTGAAATTTAATTTGGACTTTTAAATATGCAAAACATTTACATGGCTTCAAAGTAAAATGTACCCACAAGGTAAATTCAAAGATGTCTAGCTTGTATTCCTATTTCCTTTGCAACAAATGTCACTGACATAGAAAGGCCTGTAGATTCATCTTTTCAGATTTTTGCCAGACTAAGTTTAGGATAGACATCTTGAAGTGGGATTGCTGAGTCAATGGGCAAATGTATATACAAAGCATCCCACAAAGCTTAGTATGTTTTAAGCTTCAATGTCAACCATAGAAATGTTAAAAATTTACAAAACCATACCATTTGCCAGTTTAATTATTTAATTTTGTGAGTTTGAAATGAATACATTTAATTTTAATTTTTAAGCCAACACTCACCTTATTCAGAGAGCTTAAAAAGTAAACAAAAATTATTTAAATTTTACAACACTAAGTGGTTATATAAGAAATACAAACTTTCAAATTATTTTGTAATCTTTTGCATGTATACTTCTGAAACTGTCAACACTTTAACTGCCCTAAAACTTCTGGAACATCCTTGTAATTTTGTTTGTGTAATAGTTTACTAGGGATGCCGTAACAAAATACCATAGACTGGATGGGTTTAAACAACAGAAATGTGCCTTCTCACAGTTCTAGAGGCTGGAAGTCCAGGATCAAGGTGTCTGCAGGTTTGCTTTCTTCTGAGGCCTCTTGTTGACTTACAAATGGCTACCTTCTCTCTATGTTCTCCCATGGTCTTTCCCCTTTGGGCACATCCCCCTAGTGTTTCTCAAATTTTCTCTTCTTAGAAGGACACCATTCAAATGGGATTAGGGCCCACCCTGTTCACTTCTTTAAAGATCCTATCTCTCAATACAAACATTCTGGGGTACTAGGGGTTAGGGCTTTAGCCAATGAATTTGGGTGTATGTAGGGGGGTGCACAATTTATCCCACAAGAGATCGTGTCAAATTCTCCTCTATGGGGGTTGAGACATATAGCATTCCCACCAGCACTGCTTGGGAAGGCCCCTTTCTCCACAGCCTCACCAACATAGTACATTGTCAATCTTCTGAATTTTGACAAACCATAGAAGAAAAACAATATTTCAGTGTAGTTATTTCTTTAAATTATTTTATTGAAGTATGACGTGCATACAGAAAAGTATACAAATCTAATGTACAGAACCCCACTATTTTTTCCAAAGTAAACACACATATATATTCACTACCCAGATCAAGACAGAATATTCCATTTTCCCAGAAATCTCCCCTGTTCTCCCACTCATTTACCTCTCCCTGAAATGATACTCATCTGACTTCTGTCATCACAGATTCTTTTTGCAGTTTTTTTGTACTTTATATAAATAATATCATATGGCAGGCACTCTTTTGTGTCTGGCTCATTTTGTTTATTTCTGTGAGATTCATTCACATGTTTAGGTAGCAAAAAAAATTATCTTCATTGTTCTATAATATCTCATGATGTGGATATGCAGAAAGTTATTTATCCATTTTATTTGTTAATGGCATTTATGTTGTTTCTACTTTGGGGCTATTATGAATAACACTGATCTTAAAATACAAGGATGTTTAGCTTTAATAGATAATAATTAATTTTCCAAAGTAGTTGTACTGATATGCTGTTGGGACAACAGCAGTGATGATGACTTCCAGTATGTGTACATCCCCACCAACACTCTGTACTTCTAGTTTTTAAAATTATATCCATGTGGTGATTGTGAGATGGTTTCTTATTATAGTTTCAATTTACTTTCTCTTGATGAATAATAATGTTGAGCACATTTTATACGATTATTCACCATTATCCTCTGTGTGAAATACTCAATTAAATTGACCATTTTTCCCCAGCAAGTTGTCTTTTTCATTACATATTCTGGATGCCAGTCTGTTCTTTACATATTCTTTATGAGTTCTTTCCTGAATATAGGTCCTGCAAATATTTGTCTCTGTCCTGTGCTATAAATTATTTTTTAAATAAACTTTTATTTTAGAAGCATTTTAAGATTACCAAAAAATTGCAGAACACAGAGAGTTCTCATATATTCCTACATGGAGTTTCCTCTATTATTAACATCCTACAATAGTACAGTACATTTGTTATAATGAATGAATAAATATTGATACATTAACTAATGTCCATGTTTCATTCAAATTTCCTTGGTTTTTTTTTTTTTTTTTTTTTTTTGAGACGGAGTCTCGCTCTGTCGCCCAGGCTGGAGTGCAGTGGCCGGATCTCAGCTCACTGCAAGCTCCGCCTCCCGGGTTCACGCCATTCTCTGGCCTCAGCCTCCCGAGTAGCTGGGACTACAGGCGCCCACCACCTCGCCCGGCTAGTTTTTTGTATTTCTTAATAGAGACGGGGTTTCACCGTGTTAGCCAGGATGGTTTCGATCTCCTGACCTCGTGATCCGCCCGTCTCGGCCTCCCAAAGTGCTGGGATTACAGGCTTGAGCCACCGCGCCCGGCCTCCTTGGTTTTTACCTAATGTTCTTTTTCTGTTCCAGAGTCCCATCTGGGTTATAACATTACATTTAACTGTCTTATCTCCTTGAGCTCCTCCTGGTTCTGACAGTCTTCATGTTTGATGACCCAGGCAGTTGAATACTACTGGTTACATATATTGCAGGATGCTCCTGTACTGGAATTTGTCTGATGTTTTTCTCATAGTTAGACAAGGAGGAAGACTACACAGATAGTGCCATTTTCCACACATCATATCAAGAACATCTACTATTAACACGACTTATTGTTGTTGACTTTGACCTTAATCACCCATCACCTAGTTGAGGTAGTGTTTGTCAGGTCTCTCCACTGTAAAGTTTTGTCCCTTAGGAAGGAGGACACTATGGAAGGAGGTCACCAGGTGCAGTCCACACTTAAGGAGTGGAGAGTTATGCTTCCATCTTTGAGGGTAAGTATCAACATAAATTATTTGGAATTCTTCTGCATGGAATAATTGTCTCTCGTCTCTCATTTATTAATTTATTCAAGCAATTTATATCAATATGAACTTAAAGATATTTATCTTACACTTTGGATTACAATCCAATAGTATTTTAACTTTTTTGCATAAATTGCTCCAGCTTTGGCGATTGGGAGCCTATCAGCTGGCTCCTGTGTCCCTTTGAAGCACCCCCAGTTGTATGAGTTTTGTTGTTGTTTGAGCACTCCCTTAATTTCTGGCACTGCAAAGATGCTCCAGTTTCAGCTCGTATATTTCCTGCCCAAGTCCTGGAATTGCTCATTTCTCCAGGACCTTTTATTAGAGAATAGAATTAGAAACCAAGATCTGGACACTACCTATGCTTGCTCCCAGGCCCTCTCAGCTGACAGAGCAAGTAAATATATATGTATATAGTAATCTATCACATTAGTTCATTCTCACACTGCTATAAAAAAACTGACTGAGATTGGGCAATTATAAAGAAAAGAGGTTTAATTGACTCACAGTTCTGCATGGCTGGGGAGGCCTCAGGAATTTAATCATAGTGGAAGGTGAAGCAGGCACCTTCCTCACAAGGTAGCAGGAGAGACAGCATGTGAAGGAGAAACCGTCAAACACAGAACCATCAGATCCCATGAGAACTCACTCATTATCATGAAAACAGCATGGGGGAAACCACCTCCACCATCCAATCACCTCCCACCAGATCCCTCTCAACACATGACGATTATGGGGATTACAATTTGAGATGAGATTTGGGTGGGAACACAAAGCCAACCCATATCACTTATGTGTACACAATTATTCACAAATATTCCCATGTGTAAACATTTGTACCTGTGAGGTGAAAGACTTCATACCAATTAGTTCACACTCATCTAAATGAGTTCATTCTCACACTTGAATTTATTACCACATTGATCATTCTAGCCTCTTCCACCGGGTTATCAGTAACTTCCTATTCCAGCAGTGAGACAGCAGGCTCCGCCACCTGCCATCCATTTATTTAATTGTTCAGTTCCAATATACATGTTAAATGATATCAGAGTTGTTAACTTGTTACCCCTGTGCCATACACTTTATCAAATACAGCACAATTTCTTTTGCCTTTAGTATTACAGACTTCACTCATTCCAAAGATACTTATTTCAGCACCCAGTTCCTTCAGTGAGGCTGTTTCATATATGGGTAATACAGTTAAATTGTTTGGTGACAGTCTGCAATCCATCAGTTTGTCAAAATCACCATTTAAGTTTATGGCTCCAGTGACTTTTCTAATGACTTGTGCTCTAGGAAAACGCATCTCAGGTGATGTATCTCTCTGCCTGGATCTGTTTATCCAGATTTTGGAGTGGCAATTTGCCCTGCTATCCAATTTCTCTGATGGGTTCAAGAAAATTTGGTGATATACAGTTCATTCGCCTTTTTCTTGTTTAAGGATGGAGATGATGACTTCCAAGTTCTTTACACGTTAGAACTTTGCTTTGACTTTTTACACTCTCAGTAATATCTTTTGATGAATTAGTGTATTTTTAAATGAAATCTGAATTATCAATATTTCACTTTATTGTTATTGCTTTTTTCTTATTAAAACATTACTTTTCCAAGCTTATAAAGCCATTTTTTTCCTGTGCTTTTGTCTAACAGCTTTACTATTTTGTCTTTCATATTGTGGTCTATGAGCCATTTGAGATGGATTTTTGTGTGTAGTTGAGGGGGGGGTTAAGAGTCATTATATTTTTCATGTGGATTTCAGTACCATTTATTGAAAAGTCCTTCCTTTCCCTACTGCATTGCAGTAGCAACTTTGTTGAAAATTAGGTGATGATTTATTTAAACTCTGTTTCTAGACTCCTTATTTCATTCCAATGGTTTGTTTAAACAATATCACATTGTTTAATTACTGAAGTTTTATAATAAGTCTTAATATTTAGTAGTGTAATGTCTTCATATGTAGTAGTAGAAGTTATTTTAAGTTATTTAATTTTATTTTTCATCACGATTGTCTTCTCCATACTTGCTCCTTTAAATTCCCATATAAAATTTAAAATCAGTTTGTCAATCTTCATAAAAATTTCTGGTGAAATTTTGAATAGAATTGCACAGAATCTATAGAGCAAATTAGGGGAAATTGATATTTTAAAAATACTGAATCTTATATTCCATGAATATGGTATATCCTTTCACCTATTTTGGTCTTTAATTTGTTTTTATTTTTTTCTGTAGTTGTTCTGTGTACCGTATCTCCCAATAAATTAATTCCTAGGTGGTTAATATTTTTTATGTTAACATACATTTTTTAAAGTTCATTTGATAATCGTTTTTGGCTACTACAAGGAATAAAAATACTTTAGTAGACCTTATTTTTAAAAGTAGTTTTATGTTTACAACAGAACTGAGCAGAAGGTACAGATTTCTCACCAATTTTTTATAATGCCCTTATATCTAGTCACATTGTTAATTTTACCTATTAATTTTAATAATTTATCATAGATCCTTTACATTTTTCCATCTACACAATCATATCATTTTTGAAAATGGCATTTATGTTTCTCACTTTCTAGTCCTTCTACATTCTCTTTACTTTTCTTGCCTTATACGGCAAAGAGGACGTCTATTATATTGTTGAATAAAGTCATAATAGCAGACATCCTTTTCCTAATACCAGAGGATAAAGCTACAATATTTTAACTTTAAGTAAGATGTTTGCTACATAGTCTTTTTTAATGAATGATATCATTGACTGTGTTAACTTAGGAATTTCTTTTCCATTTTTAATTTATTAAAATTATATGTAACAGATTTTAAGTTTTTATTAAACATTTTTATTTGATGATCCATATAGTTTTTCTCCTTATCTTGTTGATGTGGTTAATTATATTAATTAATTTTATATTTAAAAATAATTATAATAAATCCAACTTGATCATGATATTTATTTATTATTGAATTTGATTTACTAATATTTTTAGATGTTTTACATCTATGATGTAAGGAAAATTATACTTGAATTTTCCTTTCTTGTTATATTCTTTCCAGTATTGGTATCAAGCCTATGTTGGCCCGATAAAATAATTAGGAAGTATACAATCTTTTTAAAATCTCTAGAAGAGTTTGTTTAACATTGGTGTTATTTCTTTCTTAAATATTTGGGAGAATTCACTAAGGAATTCTCCTGGCCTTGGAGTTTTCCTTGTGAAAAGGTTTTAAATTATGGACTATAGTTCTTTAATAGATATAAGAGTATTTAGATTTTCTATTCACTATTGTGTTAGTTTTGGTAAACTGGACTTGTAAAGAAATTTGTTCATCTAATGTTATCTTTTTAATATCTGTAGGCTCTTTAGTGAATTCCTTTTTTAAAAAATTCCTAAAATCGGCAATTTATGTCTTCACATTCTCTTGTTTTGTCCTGATCAATTTTTCCAGGGGTTTACCAATTTCATTAGCTTTTCCAAAGATCTATTTTTTGCTTTTTAAAAATCTTTGATTTAAATAAATATTATATCTGCTTTTTTTTTTTCTTTTAAATTCTTCTTTCTAAATTTTTGGAGGTCTTTCACTTTTTCTGTCTTTCTCTGTGTCCTTTTTCTTTCATTTGTTTGTTTAGCTTCTTGATTTAAGTCTACAAATAACTTTTTCTCATTATCAGGAACTCAATGAATCAATTCCCAATCAAGCATTAAAGAGTGATCTGGGCCATACACATACATACACATACGCATACACACACACACACACACACACACACACACTTACACGTACACATACATGCATACACATATGCATACACATACACGTACACACACACATACACATACACATCCATACTGAGACAGGTCTTGAGACCACAGCACTTAGGATCAATTGTCTTAGGATCATAGGGTTGATTACCTGTTAAATATTGTCATAAGAGAAACCTAAATATTTTAGGGTGAGAGGCAAATTTATAAAATATTAATTTTTTTCACTTAATGATACATGTCAATAATTTTACATAACAATACGGTAATTTTTACAACACAATTTTAAAAAAATTATTATACTTTAAGTTCTGGGATACAGAATGTGCAGGTTTGTTACAGAGGCATACATGTGCAATGGTGGTTTGCTGCACCCGTCAACCTGTCATCTAGGTTTTAAGCCCCGCATGCATTAGGTATTAGTCCTAATGTTTTCCCTCCCCTTGTATCTCACCCCGCAACAGGCCCTGATGTGTGATGTTCCCTTCCCTGTGTCCATGTACAACACAATTTTTAATGGTTGAATGGTGTCCTAGCATATGATGAAAACATAATCTATTGGTACATTTAATAAATAATTCTCTATTACTGGACATGTAATTGTTTCTAATTTTTACCACTATACATGAGTCTGATATCATTACAAAAACTAATTTGCATATTGATCTTATAGGAATGATGTACATATCATGAAATTACCTTTCAGATTTTTGTTTGTTTGTTGTTGTGGTTTTTTTTTTTTTTTAGGGATGGAGTCTCTATATGTTGCCTAGGCTGGAATGCAGTGTCTATTTACAGACACGATAATAGCACATGATAGCCTCAGACTCCTGGGTTCAAGCAATCCTCCCATCTCAGCCTCCCAAGTAGTTAGGATTACAGTATTGCACCCCCATGCCCGGCTTCAGTTTTTTTAAAAATATCAGTTTTTAAATTGTAACTTGACTAATTATAGTTGTTGTGAAATAATTTAATCAAACAAATTAACATATCTATTACCTCAAATATTTACTTTTTGTGGCGAAAACAGGTAAAATTTACTCTCAGCAATTTTGAAGTGCACAAGACGTTATTATTTACTATGTTCTTTATGTTGTGCAATAATCTCAAAGAAATACAAATCTTTTTTCCTCCTATCTAATTGAGGCTTTTTACCCTTTGACTATCTCCCCATTTGCCTCACCCCCTCAACCTCCGATTAGTACCAGTCTACTGTCCTTCAGATGCTTTCTTAAAAAGGAATTTAGAAAGCCACAAGCAATTTTAATGGAATAGCTAGATTACGTTTCTTGGTCAACTGAATACATCCCTATTCTCTGACCTCAGAACATAGCTGTTGGGTTCAACATTGCTTCCGGGGGAAAATGGGTTCAAGTGTTATAAAATTTAAACAAAGGATTTAGTGTGCATGAAACTCCTTAAGAGATATGTTGATGATAATATCATCTCTTTGATCAAAATGCCCATAAGTTTTTAGAAACACCTTTGTACACATTTAACTATAATACAAGGCAACGTCATAGGCATTTAATGGAGATACGGTGTTTAGCAAACTGTAGGTGTTCAATTAATGTTGAAATAAACTGTATTAAACATAATTCTATGATATCCTAGAGGTGTGAGTGAATAGGATAGGAGAGAACCGGGAAACTTTTTATGCAGCATCTGACCCTGGAGCTCTTCTGTTGCAAGAACCCCACAAGGGCAACCGTGTAACTGAAGCCAGAAGCGGAGGCTCCCAAGAAAAACGATCTACTGCAGCTGTGGATTATACCAAACACGAGCCCTGAGACACGCTGTGGATGTATGAAGGATTCTGTTCACGCAGGGAAACTTCTTCTTACAACCTATGTACAGATGTATCTGAATTTAGTAAGTAGGTATGTTCCTAAAAAATTATGTGAAACCGAATTTTTTGTGAATTATATACTACAGGTAATATGGAGAGAAAAACCTTAGTGACTCCTTGTGTTAAAATGAATAATTGTTTTTTTAATATGTCTGTACAGAAATCTAAATGTTTGCATAATGGTTTGGCCTGAAGATGGCTACCTCTGTAATACTATGCTCTTCAGTGCACTGAACAAAGTTAGAGGTTTCTTTTTTTTTCTCTCTCTCTCTCGAATACAATGATATACATTAATTTATATTTTTGAATTTGGGATATTTACTTTATACACAATGATGCTACACTACAGAAGACTTGAATTATATTCTAGAATTTGTAAAAATTAGCACTTAGAAGTAGGGATAAAATGTCATCAATTCTAACAAGAAAAAAAAATAAAAAAAACAGAAAGGAAAGTCTTTGCTTTTCATAATGTTTACCTCCTCCAACTCAGCCCCTCCTGAGGTGACTGGCAGGCCATTTGGTTTGGAGCCTGCTGCTTTCCCGCTTTTCCCTGTGCTTTGGGAAGCCTCTAACTTTGCCCCTTCATGGAAAGTTTCTGTAGTATTATTCCAAGGGGTATGAAATCATCACTCCGTTACCTGATATGACAAGGTCAGTGCCTTTGAAGGGTTAATTAGAGCATATTTATAAAGCACTTCAGAAATTAAAAAGTGTTCTACAAATGCCAATGTTATTAAGATTTTGGCAGAATATATCAAAAAGTGAAAATTTTTATGCTGGCTTAGGTTTTGCTTCATCTTTCAAAACAAAGGTGTCAAGCACTCACATCTCCATTTGAGTCACCAAATGTTTATTGAACACACATGATTTTCAAAGTTTGTAGAACGAAGATGAATAAAACTTGTTCTTTCCCCTTAAGGAGTTTGTTTAGTAGCTGGATAAACAGATATACAGCTTATTATATAAGCTCCTAAAGTTCCTCAGAGAGGCAAAACTGTGTACTGTGGAATATCAAAGTTAGAGGCTATTTCCAATTGGAATTAGAGATTGGGTCATGGAGGAGAGGATATTTGATCTGAGCTTTGGGGGATGGTAAAATTTTAATAGAGCAGGATACTAGGAAAAGTACATTTTAAGCAGAGGAAACTGAGTTGAAAAGTAGGAAAGACATTTCAAGGAAAATACAAGTAGCTTGGTTTTGTGCATCAAGAGCAAAGGTGAGGCTGAGAAGGCAGGATGGGGGTCAGACAAGAGAAGCCCTTTGTTACTAGGCTAAGGAGGCAGCGGAGAGCTGCTGAAGGCTTTTGAGAAGGTGGGCTGGTGAGCACGATACACCTGGCTAGGCTGGACACAAAAAGTAGGTACTTAATAATTATTCATGGAGTAATCAATGAATTACATTTTCTTAGGTACATTTTAATGCTAACAATAGTTTTGTTTTTAAAGATAATTCCTATTTTTCTTCAAGGCCTTAGGCCAAGTTTTACTCAAATTCAAATTTTGTCTTAAATATACCTATCTTTTTCGTGGAGAAATACCTCTTTTTATCTTATGGTACTCTCCAATTTTGATCCCTTCTAGTTTGATCTCCTGCTAGCTTCTCTTGGCCCTATCTCCTCCCAACCCCCTTGAAGTCTGGGCCAATTTCCTAGTCACTGAAGCGCTGGCATCTCTACTTAGGTCATTTTTCTTCCTGATTCTAGGTTCTATTATTTCCCTTCAGGTAATAGAGAGCTAGATGTACTTGTGTGCGTGATTCTTCAATGCTTAGCATGAATCAGTGTGGAGAAACGTGAGAAGTACTAGAGGAACAAAAACAAAGCCTTGAGGGAGAATAGAGTAGGAGAGAGATCTTTGACAGCGTTTTTTCCCTGATTAGTTATTAAACAAGATAATATCACTCTGTCTCAGCTTCTTCATGTGTCAAAGGAGTATAATAATATTTATGGCACAGGTTTGTTAACAAAGATTAAATGAGTTAATATTTTGACAAAATGTTTGCAAAGAGACTGGTGCATTGTTACCACTCAGTAAAGGTTAACTTAAAAAAATGAAGACTAGACCGGGCATGGTGGCTCACGCCTATAATCCCAGCACTTTGGGAGGCCGAGGCAGGCAGATCACTTGAGGCCAGGAGTTTGAGACCAGCCTGGCCAACATGATGAAACCCCGTTTCTACTAAAAATACAAAAAAAAAAAAAAAATTAGCTGGCTGTGGTGGCATATGCCTGTAATCCCAGCTACTCAGGAGGCTGAAGCAGGAGAATCACTTGAACTCAGGAGGCGGAGGTTGCAGTGAGTGAAGATCAGGCCACTGTGCCCCAGCCTAGGTGAGAGAGTGAGATTTTGTCTCAAAAAAAAAAAAAAAAAAAAAAAAAGAAAAAGAAAGAAAGATTAACATCCCCTAGATACTCTAAAATAAACTCATAAAAAAAAAAAAACAAGTTTACTGTTTATACTGTCCCATTCTACTTCCCCTTGTTTTCTTTTTCCTCCATTTTGTTCCAGATCCTTCAAGTATTCGCAACCTTGAGAAAATAAAACGTAGCCTGCTGTGCAGAGCCTCTCTACTCTCCTGGAAATCAGCTGGTGGACAAAAAAGGGACAAACAGCAGCAGAAGAGACAACCACCTAAATTAAATAATTGCATCCTACAGAAATCTTTCTTGCTCGTCTCCAAATATCATTGATTACCTCTTTTAGATGAAGCATTGAACATCCCTGCATATGTTTTATCTGATAAGGCTCACGTATTTTACTCAGCCAATTTTAGTCATAATATCTCAGATCAGTGGTCCTCCACCTAGGGTAATTTTGCACCCCAGGGAATATTTGGCAGTGTCTGGAGATACATTTGTCACGGCTGGGAAGTTCTAGTGGCATCTCATGTGTGGAGGACAGAGAAGCTGCTCAACATCCTACGACTCACAGGATGGCCCTCTCTAACAAGGAATTATCCAACAGCAAATGTGCATAGTGCTGAGACAGAAAAACTGTGGCTGAGATTGACTCAGTCTATTCCATTAGCTCCAGGTGACAGGGAGGTTTTGAGGAGATAGCCCTGGAGGATGAAGAGACGGAAAGGCCAGCTGGCGACTGGACACGCCTGTGTGGGAAATTGGGGCCTGTGATCCAAGAAGAAGCGCTGGCTATCGGAGTCTGAAATAAACTTTGTTTACTTGTCAATTTGGTCAAAGTAATGGGAACAGAATATTCAGGACATCACATGGCAACAGGGCAGGGCTCAGGCAAGAGACTATTTTTGTGTTTCTTCTGATGAGGAGCCTCACCATAGGGATGAATGATTACTTGGAAAAGCTGAGGCAGAACAGGGATGCCTCTTGGGGGCCTGCCGACCCCCTGGCCCAAGGATGAAAATAAAGGAAAATCTTGAGTTCCTTCAAGACAAATTCCGGGCACTTAACCCTGAGAAGTAAATGAGCAACTTAATAAGCAAGAAGGTAAGTAGCTTAAAACAACAGTCAAGGCCACAAGAAGTCTGGTTCCCTGTAGAAACTAAAGATAACGTATGTCCCTGAGTTGTTTTTCAGAAACCTGGACCCCCACTAAATGGATTCACTGGCACGTAGACCTCAGATAAGGGGAACTGAAGACCACCGTTCTTTATTTTAAATTTCTTCCTGAGAGGCCTGGAGCAAGTCACACCCACGGGCTGGAGCTAACATCTTTTCTGCTGATTCCAAATTTTTAGACAAAGTTTTGCCTCCTTAACCAATCACAAATCAGGAAATCTTTGAGTCCACATGTGACCTGTGGGCCCCCACTTTGAGATGTCCCACCTTTTAAGTCAAACCAATGCATAGCCTCCACGTATTGATTTATGACGCTGCCTGTAACCTCTGCCTGCCTGCTTTTAAAAGCTTTTACTGTGAGCCATTGGGGTGTTTGAGTCTAAGCCTTAGTTGCCTGATTCTCCTTGCTTGGAGCCCTGCTGTAAAGGCCCTGTCTTCTCTCACTGCAATCCGAATGCCAGCATTTGATTTTGCTACCCCAGGTAGGCAGACACAAGTTCAGTAACACAGCTGTAAGGTTCACAGATATACTTTGGTCAAAGAATAGACTGAGACGGATATCCAGGCCTATATGACTCAACAAGTTTGACACACAGACACACACCTCAACTTGTTACATAACCTGTTTGTCTAAGTTCATACTTGACTCTGAACCACTATTGTGTGCCCTACTGACACTGTGCACGCGGCTCAACATGACTCTTGTACAGACACCAGTGCCCAGAGAAAGAAAGAAAGCCAAAACTGTTAACAGATGGACAGAGGTGAACCACAACACAACTCACACTAGTGCCCAGAGAGAGAAAGAGTTAAACTACTGACCCTGAAGACAAGGGAGAGCCGGCAGTGCGGCTACGGGCGTGGGGGCAGGCGGTGCCGCAGAGTCGGAGCAAACGGCTGAGATAAAAGGTGGACAGTGTGAAAGAACTGATGGGAGTAAACTACTAATGAGAAAACTACCGAATAAAAGTACATTTCGCCTGCCTATGGACCCCCGAGTGTTCTATCTACCCATCCACTCAGTCCCCTCAGATTTCAACATGGGCTGAACCCGGACCCTGACATTTAGACCTAACAACAGCCCATCAGTTTCCAGCCCTGATTAGCTCAGCATGTTTGGGTACATTGTAACGGAGTCAGAATAGCAGAAAGAAAAGATGACATAAAGCCTGAATCGTTTAGAATACTTAGGGTAAGATGAGATGTGAATAAGTAGACAGTTTTGAGAATTATAAGATAAAATAAAAATTTGGTAATAGACAATTGGACAAGGAAAAACAGAAATTCCTCCAGCTGAATTAGATTAAATGTTGTGGCAGACTTAAAATATGTCCAAAAATCTCTGACACTCTTTTTTTCTTTTTTCTTTTTTTTTTTTTTTTTGAGACGGAGTGTCGCTCTGTCACCCAGGCTGGAGTGCAGCGGCCGGATCTCAACTCACTGCAAGCTCCGCCTCCCGGGTTCACGCCATTCTCCTGCCTCAGCCTCCCGAGTAGCTGGGACTACAGGCGCCCGCCACCACGCCCGGCTAGTTTTTTGTATTTTTAGTAGAGATGGGGTTTCACCGTGTTAGCCAGGATGGTCTCCATCTCCTGACCTCGTGATCCGCCCGCCTCGGCCTCCCAAAGTGCTGGGATTACAGGTGTGAGCTACCATGCCTGGCCGAAACTCTTTTCAAGGATAGAGACTAATTTTCGTCCCTGAGATTGTTTTGGACTTAGTGACCCATTTATAATGAGCAGGATAAAACAGAACTAATTGTCTGTGATCTCTGAGGTTAGGTCACAAAAGACACAGGGCTCTGCCCTCCTCTCTCTCTCTCTCCTTCCTTCCTCTCTCTCTTTTCCTCTCTCTCTCCTTCTCTCTCTCTTTTCCTCTCTCTCTTTTCCTCTTCCTTCCTTCCTCTCTCTCTCCCTCTCTCTTTCTTTCTTTTTTTCCTTCTTTTCTCTCACTCTTGTTTCCCAGGCTGGAGTGCAGTGGCCGATCTTGGCTCACCGCAACCTCTGCCTTCTAGGTTCAAGCAATTCTCCTGCCTCAGCATCCCCAGTAGCTGGGATTACAGGCATGCTCCACAACGCCTGGCTTATTTTGTATTTTTAGTAGAGATGGGGTTTCTCCATGTTGGTCAGGCTGGTCTCGAACTCCCGGTCTCAGGTTATCCACCCGCCTTGGCCTTCCAAAGTGCTGGGATTACAAGCGTGAGCCATCATGCCCAGACTTCCTTGCTGTCTTTTTTGATCAGTTGCCTTGGAGGAAATCAGCTGCTAGATGACTTAGTAGCCTTAGGAAGAGGTATGTGTGGCAAAAAACCAAGGTTGTGTGAATGAGCCAGTTTAGGAACAGATCTTCAGCCCCAATCAACCCTCCGGAAGACCTTGAGCCAGTTGTATATTACCAGAACCTGGTAATATACAACTAACATAAATATATAGGGGTGAACTGCTTATTAAGAATTGCTACGAACAGCATGGATGATGTTTGGGTGTCCATTTTAAGGACGGGAGGTCTCATTATCTGTGTTAGAAATAAGATTTTGACCACAATTGTGTGGTTAAGATACGGATCCTTGAAGGAGACTTCCAGGGCTTCAGTCCTTACTTTCTCACTAATTTTGCTACCCTGAACAATTTGCTCAAGCTCTCAGGCTTCACTCTCTCCATTTATTAAAACAAAGATAATTAGGCTGGGCACGGTGGCTCATGTCTGTAATCCCAGCACTTTGGGAGGCCGAGGCGGGTGGATCGCCTGAGGTCAGGAGTTTGAGACCAACCTGGCTAACATGGTGAAACCCCGTCTCTACTAAGAATACAAAAATTAGCTGGGCATGGTGGCAGACACCTTGATCCCAGCTTCTTGGGAGGCTGAAGCAGGAGAGTCATTTAAACCCAGGAGGCGGAGGTTGCAGTGAGTTGAGATCGAGCCATTGCACCCAAGCCTGGGGGACAAGAGTGAGACTTCTCTCAAAAAAAAAAAAAATTAATAATTACAAAATACTTATTAGAGTGTCTGGAACATAGGAAGCATGAAATAAGCAGTAGCTGTTATTGCTATTTCTGCAGTTGTATGACCTTACACTCAGGGATCTAAGTTTACAAAACAGTGCATATATTATCAGAAAGCATGAAGCCTGGTTTATAATGGGCTCAACGAATGAATTCTCAAATCAAACATTAAGGGTTATCTTCCTCTGGGCCCTCAGCACACACAACTCAGGGGCTGGTCTTGAGGTTGAAGCACTTGGGGCCAATTGTCTTGGGACCATGGTGGTGTTTGCTGTTAGATATTGCTAAAAGAACAACCTCAAATGTATTAGTGTGAGAGGCAAATTAACAAAATGTTCATATTTTTTGACATCTTGGCTCTCAATGTTATTTTCCCCTGAACTCAATGCAATTTTATAGAATTTTAGTACCAGATAAATTAACTTCTCTAAGAAGGAGATCTGGACTCAAATGTGATATGCCTTTGCCTACAATAAACTTTTACCTACTGCTTAATCCTGATGACAATTCCTACGTGAATGTTAAGCATCTGGTACATAGCTAGAACTTCAAATATGAAAACACAAAATAAAACTTAAATTTGCAAGACTTTTCTCAGAACTACCTTTCTGCTCAGACAAGGAACATCAGTCCTGCTCCTGGCCCTTTTCTGTCTCTGTCACTTGCACCCATGAACTTTCAGAACAAACCTAGGCATAGTTTACTAGACAGTATCACACTTGGGTTAATTGTGTGCCTTGCAAGGTGTGAATAAGGCAGAACAGTTTACCACTTTGGAGTATTTTTTTCCAAGAAGTTTTTTGGCCTAACCTTGAAGTAGAAAAATAAATGAGAAAATTCAGAAAAATTCCCTGGAGAAATGAAGTGTGATAAAATATATCAAGAACATGTCTTTCCTGCTAAGAGCAGGGAATGGCACATTTTCATTATGTTTATTAGAAAGTGGTAAGAATAAAATCAAAGTATTTTTAACTGTATACGCTTTGAAACTAGAGAAAAGAGCTACACTGTTCAAGAGACATAGCGAATCAAAAACAAAAAACTTGGTGCCTTTTGCTTTGACGACAGAGGGCTTTCCTTCATTAAAACTTACGCTATTTAGAAAATCACAAGGGCATTTCTAATCACAGAGCATTTTGTGTAGGGCTAATCCATTTGCTTCAGATTTGACTGAAATCAGTCTGCTTTGTTGTTTTTACTAGGATTAAACCTTTAGCCATTACATTTCAAATTCTTTCTCGATGTAAACTGCAGAATGATGAAATAAAGAGAGGAAGCTGTTTGGGGAACAAAAGCCCTATTTTGTTCTAGAAGAAAAATATTTTGAAATACATTACTATAATTAGGTTTTTCTATAGATAGGAATAATAATAGTTTCAACTTTGTAAGGTGTTATAAAGATGAGTTATCATTTTGAGTTAATATTGATAATGAATTTTGAACAGTACTTTGCACATATTTCATGTTGCATAAGTGCTTGTTAAGTGAATAAATAAAATAATTCTCACAGAAATAAATGTTAGTGATAATGCTCCGAGGGAAATAGTGGCTAGAAGTGTAATAGGAACGTAGTAGGTGCCTGAACACTTGTGAGATTACTTGTATTTGCTGAGCTAAACCATTCCGACAGTTCTGCAAAGATCTTCCAGGCAGAGTGTGACAACAGATGGCTTATTTTCTTGAGTGATGAAAATATTTTGTTTTTTCTTCCTTTGTTAGGGCCTCACTTCTTGTTGCTTGGTTCTAGGAGAGTCTTTTAGATTTTTCTCTAAGGTCTTGGTGTTAGATTCCTTTCATCAGAATGGGACCTTGCCATATGATGTTGCCCATTGAATTAGTATGACACAAGTTTTACATGGTGCATCCTCCTGAAACACACATTCATGCATATACAGGAATATCCCCTGGCAAGAATGCTGGATAAGCTTCTACTGGAGTTTGGATTTCTTGCTTGTCAGAATACATTTTTCTCCCAGGGTAATTATTTTGTTGAAGGAAGGAGTAATTGGGTTCTCTGGTTCTTTCTGAAATGGAAACTTTCTGTGACAATTTTAGCATTTCACATTTGCTTTTGACTTTACAGCTTACAAAGCACTTTCTAGAAATTATCTCATTTGATTCTCATAACAATCCTATAAAGCATTAATATTATTCACTTTTTATCTGATCATGACACAGGTAGGAGGGAAAATGAAGCCTCAGAGTGGCTGAATTACCTACCCCAACATCACCACTAATTGTGGAGTTAAGAGTCCCAGACCTAAACTCTTCCCATCTCAACTTTATTCCATCAGTTAAGGTTTTAATTTTAAAGCCAGAATCATGGCAAAAACATTTAAGATGGTTAGTGTATTTTTACTTTTTTTGGATAATGTTTTATCCTTTCTTCCTAGTTGCTTAAAATAATGTTTGAATATAACTTATCTACATATTAATGCCTTTAGTCTGAGGTTTTAGATCTTATGGTAGGCAGACTTCCAAAGATGCATCCCCCACCCCGCTGCCCCAAATTCCCATTCTTTGGTTATTCTATTAAACAATAATCTAATGACTGCTGTGAAGGGACCTTGCAGATGTAATTAAGGTTACTAATAAGCTGACTTTAAAATAGGAAGATTATCCTGTATTTTCTGGGTGGGCCTGGTGTAATCACATGAGTTCTTTAAAAGCCAAAAAGGAAATAGAAACGGAAGCCAGAGGAATTCAAAGTGTGAGGATCCAATGCAGTGTTTCTGGCTTGCAGGTGGAGGGGGTCACGTGGAAAGTATGAGAAGGAATTCTGCCAACAGCCACTGGGCCTCAGCCCCAGGTGGGAATTGTAGCCCTGGATGATACCTTGGGTTTAGTACATGTACAGTTTGAATATGCTTTGTTCCCACCACATCTCATGCTGAAATTTCATCCCCAGTGTGGTGGTATAGGGAGGTGGGGACTAGTGAGAGGTGTTTGGGTTATTGGGGTGGATCTCTCGTGAAAGGCTTGGTGCCCAAGGTGCTGAGTAAGTTCTCCATCTTGTGAGACTGGATTGGTTCTGGAGGAATGGATCAGTTCCTGAAAGAGTTAGTTGTTATAAACCCAGGACACCTGTCAGGTTTGATCCCTCTTTACACTTGTCCTTTGACCTTCTCTGCCATGATTTGATGCAGCACAAAAGCCATCATCAGAAGCTGAGCAGATGCCAGCAGGTGCCACGCATTCTGTATAGCCTGCAGAACCAGGAGCCAAATAAGCCTCTTTTCATTATAAATTACTCAGTCTCAGATATTCCTTTATAGCAACACAAAATGGATTAAGACAGTGTGATGAGATCCTAAGCAGCGAATCCAGTCATGCTGTGCTGGACTTTTGGCCAAGAGAACTGTGAAACAGTAAATGAGTACTGTTTTAAGTCTCTAAGGCTGTGATAATTCGTTTTGCAGCAATAGAAAACCAATACAGGTCTGTAAATTTAAAGTCTATGAAATTCAAAGAGAAATATTTGGTCTTTTTCTATATCACATTCTTGACCTCACTCATGAGATCATTTTCCTGGCCACTGAGATGAGAGAGTGGCAGAAATCTCCATTTATCATTGTCAAACAAGTACAGGGCTCCAGGGGATCCTAAATGGCTTCTTCACATCTGTATCAGGAGACTTTTACCACTCCCTGTGCAACAATAACGTTTCTCTATTTGTAAATAAAAGGAGTCTGAACCACTTCAGAAGGGCATGCATTTGGGTACTTCTAATAATGATAATGGTATCTACCAAACTGTCTACCTACTCTTTCATCTGCCTGCACTTTGACCAGGTCCATGCATTTCTAACGATAGAGGTGCTGTGGCCTCAGAATCCTATTTTTTTTTTCCCCTTTGTGTGACTATAGCTGGCTTCCTGACAGTAGGCCAATGATTCCTTCATGCAATTAAAAAGTACAGTCAGCATCCATGTTTTATCCATTAGACATTTTGTCTGGACCAGGAGTTCTATTCCTAGGTGTTATGGGTTGAATTGTGAAGGAATCTGAAGGAGAAGCTCTTGTATCCTGGTCCACTGTCGAGACAGACCTGTCACAGCCCCAAGGTTATAGTCCCCAAGGAGCCTACATTATTTGGAATTGACTAATTGGACTAAATTTTGGCAGCTCATGTTGAACTGCTAGTTGGAGGAAGGAGTTTAAAGTTTCAAGCATTTTCAAAATATTGTAGGTTTGATGGTGGGACTTGTCAGTCTTTGCTGTTTGTCTAAACTTGTCTAAACACATTCCTCAGAATGAGGTCTGAAGTCATTACTAGTTTCCATTTTCTTAATAAAGATGAAGTGATCATTCCTGGGATGGTGGTAGTGGGTGACATTTGTATTTAGTTAAATTCAATTTAAATATCAAAAACAACAGCAATGACAAACGTTTATATGTTGAAGTCTGAGCCCCCAGTATTAGAGAATGTGATCATATTTGGAATGGAGTTATTGCAGATGTAATTAGTTAAAATGAGGCCATACTGGAGTAGGATGGGCCTCTAACCCAATTTGACTGGTGTCCTTATAGAAAAAGAAAGTTTGGACACAGGAATAACATTATGTGGAGATGAGGCCAGAGATTGGAGTGATACAAAAGAAGTCAAGGAAAACCAAAGATGGACTACAAAGTTCCAGAAGCTGACAGAAAGGCCTGAAAAGATCCTTTTCTCACTGCCTTCAGAAGGAGCCAACTCTGCCTACACCTTGATCTTAGACTTCTATCCCCCAGAACTGTGAGACAATACATTTCTGTTGTTTGAGCCACTCAGTTTGTGGGATTTTGTTATGGCAGTCCTAACAAAATAATAAACTAGGCAAGGTAGGTACTATTCCCATACTGGCCCTTATTGCAGCTGAAGGATGGTAGATATAAGCTGTCTCACATCCTCCTGTCTATCTTATAATGTTGACCTTTGTGGCAAACATTTTTGACACTATCAAGGTGTTCTACAATCTGGTGTCATCTTTGTGTCTTTTCCAGGTCAAGTTTACCTACGGAACCATACACTTATTAAAAGGCCCACATACTCCACATAGAGGAACATCAAGTGAAAGGTTCTAGTATAAAAATATGAGTCATTAACATGAGATGGGCCAAATGTCTGAGTAATGTTTTATTGCTGTCAGTAAAATGTAAGACCAAAAGATATCTTTTCAAAGAATCATGAGTTTCATAAAAAAGCATGTCAATGGGTTTTCTGGAGTTAACAAAATCAATTCACTAGTCCTTTATATCAATATAAAAGCATAGAACAGGAAAAATACTGAGGACTAAGTTCTTACTAGTTCTTATAGCTCCATTTATTAAAAGTAAAAAAAAAAAGTTGGGTATGTTTAACAGCATGTATCTTTCAAATAGAACATCATTTTAGCAAACAAAATGTTATTTTTCTCATCCATGAATTTAGCAACCTTAAGAGTCAGTGTTTAACCACAGTGAGAAAAGTAAAAAAATCTAAGATTTGGAGAGTGTGGATTTCTTGTCTATTTTCTTGACATTATAGATGCATTTGAGCCATTGTTATAACCCTCCTCTGCCTGACTTCTTTAGCTGTGAAATGGGAGTGGATGAGTTGCCAATACTTTCTTCCCTAGAATGTTATGGTATAATGTCTGTGAAAGTTCTTTAAGTGCTTTGAAAAATATGTTCAATATACATTTTCCCAAAGGAAATATGAAAGCGACTTTTGTGTATGTGTGTGTGAAAGCTCATCTTTCACTGTGGCTTCTGAGTCACCAGCGTATTGGAATCCTTTTCCACCAGGATTTGGTTGAAGATGGAGGAAACTGAAAAGGCCTTGTCGCCTAGAGAGGATTAGACTAGCAATGGGGCAGGGCCTGCATCAAGGCACCAAGACTGGAGGCAGGTAGGAGGAGCAATTTGACTATTCTGAGCGACTATTTAGCACTAATACTGATGTTATTAACATCCTATGCTATTTTGCAAAATGCTGAGTTTGAGGTGATTTTACATATGTGTGTATATATATATTCTTACTGTGTGATTTGTACATATATATGTATGTGGGGTGATTTTATGTATGTGTATATGTATGCATGCACACTATATATACCTATACATATATATATACACACACATACATATATTTATGTGCATATATATGTACACACAAAAATACACGGAAGCTTCATAGAATGAGATCATGTATAAACAAGTACTTTATGTAAAGACTGGAGGAATATGGGGAAGATACAAATAAGAATTTCCAGTTTTGAAAGATTAATCTAGCAACATTCACCTTTACATTTCTAAAACTGTATTCATAGATTCAGAGCCTTAAGAAACCCCTAAAACACAGGATTGTGACAAGAAATTCAAGTAGGATAACTGGGGCGCATTGGTCTAAAAAACTTTTTATAAAATCTTTCTCATTTTTCAAGGCTTGGTTACTTTTTCTTTGAAGTATTTCTGACCTCCCACTCTCCCTTTCTGACGCCCTCTGCACAGAATTTATTCATTATACTAAAATAAAACTCGTCATTTTGCATTCTTTCTTCCTCAGACAAATACTTTTGAGGTTTGGTGCTGAGGCCACAGCAGTGAGTAAATATAACGGACACTGGCAAGAACTGGATTTTCATCTCTCTTCAACTCCAAGCAGAGTGTCTGGTGCTTACAGGCACTCAATAACATATTTGGTTCCACTGAATTCCTTGTGTATGTGTGGAACGTTTACTTGTGCATGTCTTCATGTCAAGTTCCCACTTCTGCCTGAAGACACTTGTAATGGCTTTACTTCCCTGACTTCTTGTATTTATGGGTTGAATGATCAAAACCCCTAGAACAAGGCCTGACCAGCGTCAGTGTCAATAACTATTCACTGAATGAGTAAATGACATCTGAATGAGATTCTGCTGCTATGCAGTGTTTAGGAACTTAGGCTCTTGTATTAGTCTGTTTTCACACTACTGTGAAGAACTACCTGAGACTGGGTAATTTATAAAGAAAAGAGGTTTAATTTGCTCTCCGTTGTGCATGGCTGGGAAGGGCTTAAGAAACTTACAATCATAGTGGAAGGCAAAGGAGAAGCAAGCATCTTCTTTGCAAGGTGGCAGAAGAGAGTGAGTGAGGGAGGAAGTGCCACACTTTTAAACGATCAGATCATGTGAGAACTCACTCACTATCACTAGAAGAGCATGGGGCAAATCCACCCCTAGGATCCAGTCACCTCCCACCAGATCCCTCCTGTGACACGTGGGGATTACAACTTGACATGAGCTTTGGGTGTGTACACAGAGTGAAATCATATGAGCTCCGTAGACAGATTTGGGTTTAAACCCTACCTTGACCTCTTACTAGCTTCATGATTGCAGGCAAATTCCTCAATCTCTTTAATCCTTATCTGTAATGTGGAGGTAATAGTATCCACGTATATGGTTGTTTGAAGACAAAATGAGAATACATATGATGAATAGTATTTCTATGGTATCAGTATTTTCTTTTTGATTTTATGACCTGTAATTACAGGGACCACCTCTATTCATGCTTATATCTTCAGAACATAGCTCAGTGCACCTTGGTTTGCCAGAAAGAAGCTTGGTGTTGGATAAATGGCAAGATCATAGCAGGTAACTGGAATTTTCTAATGGTCCTTCCTGCCCATTCATATTCTTCCTGCCACACCTGTCTTAACCTTTGAAAACTTTTCAGTATTCTCCCAAATCTCTTGTGAATAATGTTCAAGAAATACAAATAAACCCTTTTCATGAGAATCAAAAGAATTTTTGTTGCAGACCATATACCATCCACTCTATTTTAAGTAGGAAAGCTTGGAGAACTGAGTCATTGCGAGGACTGGAGAAACAGACTGCAGGCTGAAGATTGGGGAAATATCTCCAAAACCATATCACAGACCTGACCCGGAAAGGAAGCAGCTGCTGCTGCTAGGTCAAGAAGCCACTATTGCTACCAACCATAGGACCATATTACCACTGCTGCCACTGCCCCAAGCCACACTGCTTCTCCTTCCACCCACACCAGCAAAGTGGAGGCCCTGTACTTCCTCATTTTAATTACCTTCTAAAACAAAGCATCATGCAGGTGTGCTGACTGTGGAATCTGTCACATGCCTGCATCATTGCAGTACATTTACATTTTTGGATTCCATATTGGGAAGGAAGTTTGGAGTGTTTTAGAGCTGGAAGAAAGTCAGTTTGCTGGAGTAGAGGGAATAGGGGAGTGAGGCAGTCAAGATACACAGAAGTACTGGTTTACATGCAGGGATTTTGCTCTGCTTGAAACACGGTAGGATGAATACTAAATCTTCCAAAGAAAACTAAGGAAAACAATAAACCGATTATTTATGTACCCTCCCCCCCAATTCATATGTTGAAATCTAACCTCCAAGGTGTTTGTGTTAGGAGGTTCAGCCTTTGGGAAGTGATTAGGTTAGAGGGGGAGCCCTCCTGATGACAGCCATTATAACCAAGTCCCTAGAGAGCTAGCTTGTCCCTTCTACCATGTGAGGACACAACTAGAAGGCACGCAACTAGAAATGCCTTGGACCAGAAAGTGGACTCTCACCAGACAGCAAATCTAATGAAGCCTTGATCTGGTTCTTTCTAGCCTTGAAAACTGGGAGAAATAAATTTTTGTTTTTTTGTAAGCCACCCAGATAGTGGTGGGTGTTACAGACTACTGGTTTGTTACAGTAGTCTAAATGGACCAACGAAGGACGGGAGGGAGGAAAGGAGAGAGAGACAGACAGAGAGAGAGAGAAGAAAGGAAGGAAAGAAAAAAGGAAATGAAGAAAGAGAAAAAAAAAAGAAAGAGGGAAAGAGAGGGAAAGAGAGAGAGGGAGGAAGGAAGAGAAAGAAGAAAAGAAAAGATAAAGAGAGACAGGGAGAGAGGTGGTAGGGGAAGAGATAAGGAAGGACGAAAGGCTACACTGAGAAGTGGACTTGAGAATTGTTTTCTGGAACTTCAGATAACTCCCATGAATTGTTTTTTTCTGTGTGTGTGTGTGTGTGTGTGTGGGAGTACAGGGAGTAAGGAAAGGTTTTATAAGGAAAGATATAGGCAGCTATTTAAGTAAAACAATTTCAGATGCTATGAAGATCTTTCTCCCCAGCTACCCAAACAAACAAAAAGCAAAAAATAAAAACCCAACTAAGGCAACAACTATCAAAATAAAAGCACCTCCCCACTAGTTAACACATACTTAAAATCAGTTTAAGAAAGCACTAACATTGGCCTGGCACAGTGGCTCACGCCGGTAATCCCAGTATTTTGGGAGTCTGAGGTGGGCAAATAAGGAGTTCAAGACCCACCTGGCCAACATGGTGAAACACTGTCTCTACTAAAACTACAAAAATTAGCCAGGCCTGCTTGAGGCAGGAGAATGGTTTGAGCCTGAGAGGCGGAGTTTGCAGTGAGCCGAGATCATGCCACCGCATTCCAGCCTGGGTCGCCAAGATCAATGCCACCGCATCAATGCCACCGCATTCCAGCCTCGGTGGCATTCCAGCCTGGGCGACTAAGTGAGACTCTGTCTCAAAAACAAACAAACAAACAAAAAAAGCACTAACATTTAAGATGGAAATTTAAAATATTGGAAGTTGACATAAGATTTACAAAAGAGGCAAGCAAAGACGGCTGTCTCTGATAGGAATGGGAAGTGAGACGCATGGTACAGACCTATTCACTTTTCCTTTTTTTAATTTTTATTTCAAGTTCAGGGGTACATTTGCAGGTTTGTTACATAGGTAAACTTGTGTCATAGAGGTTTATTGTACAGATTATTTCATTACCCAGGTATTAAGCCTAGTACCCACTAGTTATTTTTCCTGATCCTCTCCCTCCTCCCACCCTCCACCGTCTGATAGGCCCCAGTGTGTGTTGTTCCCCTCTATGTGTTCATGTGTGTTCTCATCATTTAGCTCCCACTTATAAGTGAGAACATGCGATATTTGGTTTTCTTTTCCTGTGTTAGTTTGCTAAGGATAGTGCCTTTCAGCTCCATCTATGTCCCTGAAAAGGAAATTATCTCATTTTTTTTAGTGGCTGCATAGTATTCCATGGTGTATATTTACCACATTTTCTTTATACAGCCTATCACTGATGGGCTTTAAGTTTGATTTAATGTCTTTCCTATTGTGAATAGTATTGCAATGAACATGTGTTTCCATGTGTCTTTATAATATAATGATTTATATTCCTTTGGGTGTATATACCCAGTAATGGGATTGCTGGGTCAAATGGTATTTCTGTCTTTGGGTCTTTGAGGAATCACCACACTGTCTTCTGGCTAGCCATATGCAGAAGATTAAAACTGAACCCCTTTCTTACACCATATACAAAAATTAACTCAAGATAGATTAAAGATTTAAATATAAAACCCACAACCATAAAAACCCTGGAAGACAACCTAGGCAATACCATTCAGGACATAGGCACAGGCAAAGATTTCATGATGAACACGCCAAAAGCAATTGTAAAAAAAGCAAAAATTGACAAATGAAATCTAGTTAAACTAAAGAGCTTCTGCACAGCAAAAGAAACTATCAACAGAGTAAACAGACAACCTACAGAGTGGGAGAAGAATTTTGCTCCCCCTTGAATATTACTTCAGTTTCAATGGCTTATTCCTCAGATACCCCATAAGGATAGGGGAGGAGGATTGCTTGATTTTAAATAAGAGTGTATTTAGGAGCAGAAAATGAGTCAGCTATATACGGAGAATATTTCTGGACTCAAATCCTAGAGGAAACGTGTTAGGATCTATTGATTTATTCAAATAAGGAAGGGTCACATGGATTTACTCTCAGGGGTATTTCCCGCCAGGGCACATGTTCTTGAAACTTGGTAAACATTTCATGTTCCTGACTTAGGCCAGGTCACTGTGACTGTTAGTTACCCATGAGACAATTTTCTACCAGCCTAAAATCCAAGTCTGTCTCACCTGAGATAAAAAATATATATATATCTAAATTTCTTTCTCTGAGGGAAAAGGGTATAAGCAAGCTGTGAAATTGCTTCTTTAAGATCAAATATAGGTTCTGCTTTCGGGGCCAGTTCAGTACTCCTCAGAATTTACTGAATTATTTAAAATGCTATTACCAGGCCGGGCATGGTGGCTCACGCCTGTAATGCCAGCACTTCGGGAAGCCAAGGCAGGTGGATCATTTGAGGTCAGGAGTTCGAGACCAGCCTGGTCAACATTGTGAAATCCTGTCTCTACTAAAAATGCAAAAATTAGCTGGGGGTGGTGGCGGGCGCCTGTAATCCCAGCTACTCGGGAGGCTGAGGCAGGAGAATCACTTGAGTGTGGGAAGCGGAGGTTGAGGTGAGCTGAGATCGTGCCACTGCACTCCAGTCTGGGCAACAGAGTGAGACCGTGTCTCAAAAAAAAAAAAAAAAAAAAATGCTATTACCAATAGATAATTTTGCTTTACAATGAGATTGAAAGTGGCTTATGAAATTCTCAAATGCAAAATTTCATCGTTTTCATATAATTAAAAAATAATATATGTTGTATGAACATTAGAAGATATATGAAAGCACAAAGAAGATAACAAAAATTACTTACAAATATACTATATTAGATATTTTAGATATGTATAGATATGGCATTTACTGAGTCATTCTAAGTATTGCTGTATTCTGAATTTGTGTCCCATTAAAAATTATGTGTTGAAACCTAAAATCCAATGTGTTGATATTTGGAGGTGAGGCCTTTAGCAAGTAATTAGGTCATGAGAGCAGAGTACTAATGAATGGGTTTACTGCTCTTCTAAAAGAGATTCAGACAGCTTTTCTGCCTCTTGTGCCATGTGAGAACACAGTGAGGAAACAGGCATCTGTGAACCAAGAAGCAGAACCTCACTCAACCCGGAATCTGCAGGCACCTTGATCTTGGACTTCTCAGTCTCCAAAACTGTGAGAAATAAATTTCTGTTGTTTATAAACTACTCAGTATGTGGTATTTTGTTATAGCAGCCTGAATAAACAAAGACTGTATTACCATATGTATTATCTTATTTACTTCTCATGACATGTCCATGAGCTAAGTACAATTAGTCTTTCCATTTCACAGATTAAGAAAATGAGATTTAGAAAGGGTAAATGGCTTGATCAAATTCATATAGAAAACTGTGAAGCCTGAATTTGAACTCAGGCAGTCTGATTTGCAATTCTATTCTGCTAACCTGTATTATATGTGTGTGTACATGCATCTGTTAGGAATGTAGGGTCATATATGCTCTATGGATACCTGCTTTTTTCAATTGGTTATAAATATTTCTTGGTGTCTTTTTTTTCTATGACATAATTTTGGAATATGGCATGGTTATCCACTGTACAGTGTAATTTGTTTATATAAAACCTTATGATTTGACATATTCTTTGGTAATTATCATCACTCATAAGCATGAAGGTTTCTACAGAATACATTCCTAAAAGGGAATTGCTTGGTCAAATAATAAGCATTTGTTTTAAAGCTTTTAATATATATTGGACAAATCATTCCACAAAATTGTTGCAAGTTTTCCTCTAAATTAGGGGCATGTGACTATGGCCCACAGGCCAAATCTGGCTCACAGCTTGTTTCTGCAAATAAAGTTTTATTGGAATACAGCCATGTCCTTTTGTCTATGGCTGCTTTTATGCTACAACAGCAGCATTTAGTAGTTGTGGCAGAGACTCATATGGCCCACAATGCTGGAAGTATTTACTAGTTAGTCTTTGACAGAAAAGATTCACAATACTCTTTCTAAATAGTAGATTATACAAGTATAAATTTCCTTCCATTCCTATAAATCTTGCATTTAGATAGATAGATGGACAGATGGATGGATAGATGGCTAGGTAGATATACAGCTGGTCACAAATCTGATAGAGTAAATTAGTATTTCAGTGTTGAAAAAATTTATGTTTATTGGCCATTTACACTTCTACTTTTGTGTCCATGATCCCTTTTTAAAATGTATTTATTTGCTATTTTTGCTATTTTGTTTGTTGACTGTTCATAAATTAAATATTTACACTTTGGCTGATACACATGTCTCTTTTAGATGGCTGTCTTTTATATTATTTATGATGGTTCATAATATAAAGAAGATTTTGATTATTTTGTAGTGGAGTCTACAAATCTTTCCTTTTAGGATTCCTTCCTTCAATTAAGTTACTGACAAAGTCCTGTGTTCTTTTGTGCTTTGTGCATATTCACGTGCATTTTCACCTGGCTCTTGCATAGTTTATTTATTTGTTTATTCATTTATTTCTTCTAACTCTAATTAGTCTGGAGTATATTTTGGATAAGAGTGTAAAGTGAGGACCGATTTTTTTTTTTTTTTTTGGGGGGGGGGGTACAGAGTCTCACTCTGTAGCCCAGAATGAAGTGCAGTGGCGCGATCTCGGCTCACTGCAAGCTCTACCTCCCAGGTTCACGCCATTCTCCTGCCTGAGCCTCCCGAGTAGCTGGGACTGCAGGCACCTGCCACCATGCCTGGCTAATTCTTTGTATTTTTAGTAGAAACGGAGTTTCACCGTGTTAGCCAGGATGTTCTCGATCTGCTGACCACATGATCCACTCACCTTGGCCTCCCAAAGTGCTGGGATTACAGGCGTGAGCCACTGTGTCTGGCCGAAGACCTAGTTTAAAATTTCTAGACACTTAGGCAATTGTTCTAGCATAATCAATAGGACAATCTTTTTGCTGCTGATTCACAATTCTGCTGTTATAATACTAAATTCTGATTTACATTAATGTCTCTTTGTGCCTTTTCTGTGATAGTTCACTTATTCTGACTGTTCTCATGTTATTCCCTAAACCTTAATCAGTATTTTAGAAAACTTAAAAATTTTATTTTTATGATACGTGGCAGTTGTATGTATTTAGAGGGTATATGTGAAATTGGATACAAACACACAATGTGTAATGACCAAATCAGGTTAAATGAGATACTGCTTCAAGCATTTATCATTTCTTTGTGTTGGGAACATTCCAAATCTACTCTTCTAGTTATTTTGAAATATACAATGAATTATTGTTAACTGCAGTCACCCTATTGTGCTACTGAACACTAGATCTTATATCCTTTCTAAGGAGATTTTTGTACCTTAATGATTGAGCATATTTTCAAATACCTGATGGCCATTTGTATGTCTACCTTTGAGAAATGTCTATTCAGATCCTTTACCATTCTTAAATCAGGCTTTTTTATATTTATTTTTTGCTATTGAGTTGTGGTTTGGGTCACTCATATATTCTGGTTATTAATCTCTTGTCAGTTGAATAGTTTGCAAATATTTTTTCCCATTCGGTGGGTGGTCTCTTCACTTTTTTGATTGTGTTCTTTGCTGAGCAGAGGGTTTTAGGCTTAATGTAATTCCATTTTTAAATTTATTTCTTTGGTTGCCTGTGCTTTTGAGGGCTTACTCAAGAAATCTTTGCCCAGACTAATGTCCTAAAGTGTTTCCCCATTGTTTTATTCTAGTAGTTTCATAGTTTCAGGTGTTACATTAAGTCTTTAATCCATTTGTATTTGACTTTTGTACATGGTAAGAGATAGGGATCTAGTTTTAGTCTTCCTCGTATGGGTATCCAGTTTTCCTAGCACAATTCATTAAAGAGATTGTCTTTTTCCAAATGTGTGTTCTTTGCGCCTTTGTTGAAGATGAGTTGACTGTATATGTGTGGATTTATTTCTGGGTTCTCTATTCTCTCCCATTGCTATATGTGTCTATTTTTATGCTGGTACCATGCTATTTTGGTTATTATGTTTAAGTTACTCAGTTTTAACTGATGAAAACAATTCCCTTGTTATTTTATATAAATTTTTTTGACTTCTTCCATTCTATTTATTCTTTCAGCTGTATGAACTTTAGAATCATTTTTACAGTCTTAAAAACCTTAATCTGTATTTAAATTGAAAGTCGTTACAACAGTAATCAGCTTGAGAAGAATTGAAATGTTTACCATATTGTCTTCCTATTTAGTCAGGTTCTTTTCATGTTTCTGAGAAATGTTTTCTGTATAGATCCTGCAGATATTTTCAAATGTTTATTCCTAGAGATAGTAAATTTTCTTGTGCTTAATAAACTCTCATCTCATTACATTTTCTAACTCGATATTCTTGGTATTTAAAAAAGCAAGCTATCATTTTTGTAACAGCCATATGTATGTATTCTGTTGATACTTTAAAATTATTCCCCAGTTGATTCATTTGAGTTTTCACTTGAATGATCTTTCAAATTACTATAATTTTGATTTAATTTTTTTATTGCATCAATCAGAAATTCCAGATGGTGTCAAGCAATAGCAATACCTATATGCATTTTATGTGTGCTTTGTTCCTCACTTCAGAATAATTCCTTTAATGTTTCTCAGTAATATATGAGATTGGATTTTGGTTAAAATACGCTTTCTATAGTATGTTAAGAAAGTATTTTGTCATTTTTATTTTATTAAGGATTTTGTTAGTTTAAAATCTGGAGTATTTGTTGAAAATTGGCAAATAGTTTACAGATATCTGTTAACCCAATTCGATAATCTGAGGTGGTTTTTTGCCTATTAATAGTGCATATTTTATTAATAAATATCTTATTTTAAGCCATTTTTTGCTTTCCCCAAACCACCTCTACTTGCCATTGAATATCATTCAACATAGAGCTGAATTTGATTTAATAGTATTTTATGATTATTTTTATAAATATATTTATGGTGAAAATGAACTGTAGCTTTATTTTTATTTTGTATTTTGTAGGTGTTGTTATTTAGTTTACACCAGCCTGGTAAGATAAACTCAAAAAACTGCATGCTTAAAAAAATCCAACAGTTTGGAATAATTTATTTGTGTAGCATGAGAGTCGTCTTAATGTGTAAGAAAAGTTACTAATTAATTCTGTAGATCTAGTTTCTTTTTAGGATGACCTGTAAAGTTTTAAATTTGTTTCTCTCTGGTTATTGCGTTCTACCAATTTTTTTTTTTTTTAAGTTTGGGTGGATTTTAAAAGTATACCTAATCAGAGTGTGATGAAGTGTCCTGGGCACATAACTTGAAGAAGAGAGAACTTGGTAGGCACATTTTTTTTTCTTAACCTTGTTTTCAGTACCATCTTCCCGTTCACAACAGTTCCTGGCACGTGACAGTCCAGTCCTCTACTTTACCCTCTCCAGTGGGGAAACCTCTAGTTTCCTGCTAGCTCAGAGAAAAGCAGGTGGTTGGCTGCAATTAGGAAAGGAAACGGGGGATTTGTTTCTTAAATAGTCTTACAACCAATTATTTTGCCTTACTCTTGTCTTCAGAGGTATGTGTATATAAGATACGGTATGATCATCATCTTTTAGGTACTCTGGAACATTGAGTATTAACCCAGTATAATAGAAGTAACTTAAAATAGTCTTTACAAATTAGGTATTCCTTGACATAAAATGGAAACTTTATTATGAGCTATGAATGATTCTTTTAAAATGCTGTCTATTGAGTTATTTCTTTCCAAATAATTTACTAAATTAGAGAACTGATACTTAGTAAAATCTGATTAGGATGTCAACATGAAAGAATAATAGGCAAAATCAAATAAGGAAGCAACAGGTGTAACATTTTATTTATGAATTACAAGAAGGATCAAAAATAATATTTAGAAACAATTTGCATTTATTTCCCCTGCCTTTTAAAAAGCACTACTTGTCTGTCTTAGATTTTCTCTTTGACCCCAGAGCCTGATAATTTTTATGTTATATAACATACTGTACCTTCTGCCATCATGGTGGTTTTGAGGTTTATGAGGCTGGGGCTGAGAGGAAGTGAGAGGGAAGTCTCGCGGTAATGACACAGCCTCACCACCCACCACATTGAGGAATCCAGCTCTTTGCTGATCATCTTTTACGCTATAATTAGGTTTAGAAGAATCTGATTGTCACCTGTGAATGCCAGACATGCTTCCACACCACGTTTCACATTTTATCTGCAGAGACAGTGCATCCAGGAAACAACCAGCTTTAAGAATGTGCAAATTCACACCACTGAACTGCTGAGAAATTCTTTAGCTCTAACTCTAACTGTCAGAGTGAGCTATATTTGCTCTCCCTGACTGAGATGTAACAGGAGTTCAAGAAGTCACTTATTTTTCATTTCGTTATTACAAATGTGACTAAAAATAGAAGTAGAACTCCTGGTTTTCACTCTGCAGCTGAAGAAATCACAGTGAGGAGCACCTGCCACACAAGGCATGGTTAATGAGCTCAGAGATTCCAGCTGGCCTTTCTTGGACTTTTGAGGCCTTCCAGACAGCCAGTGAGGGTTATACTATCCCCTGAGCACGAAAACCAGTGAGGAAATGCTGTCCTTCAGCTAAGAGACTCAGCAGCCAACGTGGGTGTCCTGGATAATTTCATTAAGACAGGTCACTCTTCTGCACAATTTCAGTTAAGTCACTGTCTCCAAGATATCTCTTCTGGCTTTGACATTTCCTGGGAGTGATTTGAAAGAGTGGAGGCATGATCAAAGAAATGAAATATTTCTACTTCTCTGCTAACTTTAGAACTGCAGAAGGAATAAATGCCAAGGCTGAAACCTTGCAGAAAGGTGGAATGTTCCCAGAAAAGAGGTAGTTGCCACTTGATGAGAACAAGAGGGAGAGACTAAGGAGAATGTCATCTAACCACAGACATTACAAAATTGAGCACAACATTAGAAATGTTGTGGGTCCCAGCACATAACTTCAACAGTGAGTCTAGATATTTCATGGCATGCAACGTGGCCAGAATTTAGCCTACGATTTAGAGGTGAATGTGTATGGAAGCAGCTGGATCTTGCAAGATTACTCCTTTTTGTTGTATGAGTCTTACTATGTTGACAACTCATATCAGGCAACCAGACTCCAGCCTAAGTAATGGTGGGGGAAAGGAACTAGTGTAGTGAAACTGAAAAGGACACAGGGAAGCAAGTATTGCTTCTGAAATAAATGGGTGTTTTTCATAGCACTTATATTGAATTCTAGCTGCTGGATTACATACTAAAGAAACATTTAAAATGTTGTTCTTCTTCCCTCCTTTCCTTTCTCCCTCCCTCCTTTCTTTCTTCCTTGCCTTCCTTCCTTCCATTGTTCTTCCATCTCTTCCTCTCTTTTGTTTCCCCTGCCTTTCTTCCTTTCTTCCTTGTCAGAAAAACCATGATTTGTACTGCTTCACTGCTAAGTGGTGATGTGTGTGGGTTGATCATTTGTTTAGTATTAAATTGAGGTCATGCTGGTTTCATTCTGCTGATAAAGGATGTGTCTGCAAGCATCATATTCCATTCTTTCTACCCTGTCCCTTCCAAATGCAGAATGGTCTTCTACTTTCTTTACTCTTTACCTCCTCCACAGGCTTCATCACTTTCCTTATTAACTGTGACACTGTGCTCTAAATCAATCTCTCTAGAGCTGTGGTTTTCAAACTGCAGGTCCTGACCTATTAGTGGGTCTTGAAATCAATTTAGCAGGTTGCAACCAGCATAAAAAAAAAAGAAGTAGAAGAGGACATATGATATTAGAATGCATTGCACATAGAAATGAATCTTGCTTTATTTAATGACATTGGTTTAGTAAAACGTGTACATGTACTCTGACTACTATGCAAAATATATTACTTAATGTGGGGAAAAAAAAAAGAAAATTTGAAAAACACTGCTGAGGGATGGTAGAGATTCATTGGTGGCCACTGCAAGAATCTTCAGTGACAGTGGCTATCGTGTCCCACAGACTTTTTTTTTCTGGATGATTTGAAGTGGTATCTTATTCAGATGTTCTGCTTCCTGACCCTCAACATTCTTAAAGAAAAGAATTTTCAACCCAGAATTTCATATCCAGACAAACTAAGCTTCATAAGTGAAGGAGAAATAAAATACTTTACAAACAAACAAATGCTGAGACCCTCCAAGGGGACCCTCTTGGAGTTGCATTAGTTTCCGTCTGTTTTCTAAACCTTGTGTCTAGACTTTTTTTTTTTTTTTTTGAGATGGAGTCTCACCCTGTTGCCAGGCTGGAGTGCAGTGGTGCGATCTCAGCTCACTGCAACCTCCGACTCCCTGGTTCCAGTGATTTTCCTGCCTCAGCCCTCCGAGTAGCTGCTGGGATTATAGGCACGCGCCACCACACCCAGCTAATTTTTGTATTTTTAGTAGACCCTGGAGCTTGTTACTTTTCAGGGTGAAATTTGGCCCTTGTTACTTGGATCAAGTATATTTTGGCATATTGTGAGATGGCAGTGACATCTGTTTTATTATTTTGCATAGAGTATGACCATTTGTAAGTGTTTCTACGAATGGTGTATATTTAAAACATAAAGTGTGCACAAATAAAAATCCCCAGTGATGGGGACTCAGTTGTTGTCATAATTCATTGGTGCTTCTGGCGTGTTGACCAGGATGGTCTCCATCTCCTGACCTCATGAGCCGCCTGCCTCGGCCTCCCAAAGTGCTGGGATTACAGGCGTGATCCAACGTGCCCAATAGTCCCTAGACATTTTTATCAGCTCCCAATATCCTTCTAGTAATTATTTTGCTGCCTAAGTGAACCATAGTTGAACCATTATAGTTTGCAAAGGTCTCTGAAATATGATCTCAAATAGAGAAGTTAAGTGTTAATCTGCCTAATATTGAGGCTGCAAGAGTTCTGAAATAGGAAAGGTCATAAGTGATACCACAAATCTATAATTAATGTGGTTTACTCCCTTCCGCTTTTTTCCCCCCCTAAAAAGACAAAGAAAGCCAAGTTGAGTTCACTAATTAGGGTCAAACAGATCCTCAAATAAAGGCAATATTCTGAATAGTGGTAATGTCATTTAGAATTTTAATGAAATTTAATATGCCACATCACCCTTAATTATACTTCACCAAGAGCCTACTGTAATGCTTGGCAATTGGAGTTGGAAAGGACTGTAAGGGGTAAAATCACCAGATGAAACGGTCTCAAGTATGACAATGTGCTTCTTTGCTATTTCAACCAATATATTAAATAATTAGAGGGTTTAGGATCTAAGCAGAGTCCTAGGCTAGAAGTATTTTTATATATATATATGTGTGTGTGTGTGTGTGTGTGTGTGTGTGTGTGTGTGTATACACATATATATAGCTTTGTTTGTTTATAATAGTACAAGATGGGAAGCAATCTAAATATTCATCAATTATGAATTTTAACAATTAATTGGATACCTGTATAACTGACTGTTATGCAACAAAAAAGATTTTCCGTATGTACTGACATGAAACAATCTCTGAGATAAACTGAGAAGAGCAAGGTGTAGAATGATGCATTTAGTGAACCTCATTTAGTTTAAAAAAAGGAGAGAGAAGCATATATTTGCTTGCTTATGCATAGAAATGTCTTGGGAGTGATTCACAAGAAACTGATGCCTTTGTCAAAGGAAACCTGCTAGGGGACAGGGGAGGATATTTTTTCCTATTACCTTTTGAATATTTTGAATTTTGTATTAAAAAAGTAAATTTAAAATGAAAAGCACCTTTTAACATGATGATCTTTAACCCTGAGTATCTGTTTTTTTTTTAAGCTCCATTTACTCTTTCTTTTCTTTCCATTTTTTTTTTTTTTTTTTTTTACCTGAGCCTTAACATGATGAGAATTATAATCTCCAAAACTCCTCATCTGGGAGAATGTGGAATTGAAGTGGAGTAATTAGCCTTGATGATCACTGAAATACTAGAGACCCTGCAGCTTGTTACTTTCCAGGGTGAAATTTGGCCCTTGTTACTTGGATCAAGTATATTTTGGCATATTGTGAGATGGCAGCGACATCTGTTTTATTATTTTGCATAGAGTATGACCATTTGTAAGTGTTTCTACAAATGGTGTATATTTAAAACATAAAATGTGCACAAATAAAAATCCCCAGTGATGGGAACTCAGTTGTTGTCATAATTCATTGGTGCTTCTGAAATAGACCACTTTGTGACATCCAGGATATCATTTGGGAATATTAAACTGTTGCTACTATTGTCCACTTCTTGTCACAGACATTGCTATGAATATATGCAGTGAGAAAACTGTATTTCATATTTATAAAAAATGAAAAATTCTGGTGCAATATACTTTTTTTTTTTAAAGGCACTGTAACCTACAGCTAGGCCAACAGCACTTGGACTACGATCTTTTCAAGAACTTAAGAGAAAAGAAAATACTTACGTGACTTTTAGTGAGATGCGTATCTGTGCATTAGATGAATGATTAAAATGCCTATGCTCCCCATAATTTCTATGTTTCCATTTTTAAAAGCTTTTCTAGTACCCAGAGTAATAATAAATACAATATGGCTCTCTATTTTTTGAGCTCTTATTTAGATGATATTAACATATTTGTTCCACAGAAATAAATATCATACTCATTCACAGTATATTTCAGGAGCCTGAGCTAAAGTGGTCTAAGTGGGTGCATTAATAATATTCTATATTCTGCAGAGTTTTATTACTAGAGGTATAAGTGTAAGATAAAACCAGTTAAACTTTCAGTTTCAATCTTATAACATCTAATTCATTATATGCATTTTAAAGAAGTGTCATATTTTCCAACGATACAACTTGCATGCCATCTGTTTGATGAGGGGATATTTGAAGTCATGCCAATTGGCAGCAATGCTTATTGTTGAAGCTGAAATTTGGCACTTAACACCCTCCTATTCCCCACCCCTTCCATTTATACATGCATCCACAAATAAATGTACCTGAGCTATAGTGGATAGGTTTAAACAGTTCAACCAACCACAGTTTTTCTCCCTTCCATCCTCTCTCTTGTTTCCACCACCACCTTCTTCTACCCCACCCCACTCACCTCTCTCTCTCTCTGTCTCTTTCTCTCGCTTGTAGGTAGTGATTCTGTAGACTCTGGAGTAAAGATAATTACACCTCTCAACACTGCCTATAAATTCTGGAATAGAAGATGTTGTATTATTATGGGGTGAGGCTTCAGAAGAAAGCAATAAGAGACAAAGCATTAATGTTAGGATTAATGAAAATTCTCAGTTGAAGGAAACTGGTGACCCTAGAAAAATGAGGGAGGGAGAGGGAGGAGAGAGGCCATTTGCAGAGTAACAGATGTCTTAAAACTGAAATAGATCTTGGATTTGGCAAGAATTTATAAAAGCTTCAGAGTTAACCTCTTCTACCAAAGTGACATTATCTTTCCTTCTCTAGCAGTTGGTTAACTCCAGTTAACTTCAGCAGTAATAGCACTTTGGGCTTGCAAGTTGATGAGGAATCTGATTTAACTAGAATATAGATATTAACTTTTAAATAGAAACATCTTTAGATTTTATATGGTTATAACATTATTTTAAATAATATGCAAACAATTAAAAGTTCAAATTAGATTATTATAATTTCAATTTCTTCTTGGTAGTAATACAGGCCTAGTAGTACTTTCACGAGTTCAGAATTTTTTTTTTCTTTTTTTTTTTTGAGATGGAGTTTGGCTTTTGTTGCCCAGGCTGGAGTGCAGCGGCACAATCTCAGCTCACCGCAACCTCCGTGTCTCTGGTTCAAGTGATTCTCTTGCCTCAGCCTCCCGAGTAGCTGGGATTATAGGCATGCACCACCAAGCCCAGCTAAGTTTTGTATTTTTAGTAGAGATGGGACTTCTCCATGTTGGTCAGACTGGTCTCGAACTCCGATGTCAGGTGATCCACCTGCCTCGGCCTCCCAAAGTGCTGGGATTACAGGCATGAGCCACCACACCTGGCCTGAGTTCAGAATTCTTTAGGTGGTTATTGCTACTTGATTTCTGGCTTCCTGATAAACTGTGCTGTATAGGATACAACAATATTCCAATGCAATAATGCATTTAGTCTTTTCCCACTGAGATATTTACATTTGTTTTTCCATTTGCACTCCCAAAACATGAACTCTCATATAGGTAACATTGAACTATTTCACTAGCAAAAAGTGGTAAAAATATGCTCTGAACTAATGAGATATAATGACCTAATCTAGAAAGGAGACTCAGAAAAATGCTATACCAATTCATCAATTACATGCACAAAACAGAGTTTTCTTCAATTTTACTTTTGGTAGTGACATACGCTTTCTGCTATATTATATATTTATGTAGAGATGCACAACAATATCTAAAAATACATAAGGCTGGAAGTAAAA
This sequence comes from Macaca mulatta, assembly GCF_049350105.2. Taxonomy (NCBI): domain Eukaryota; kingdom Metazoa; phylum Chordata; class Mammalia; order Primates; family Cercopithecidae; genus Macaca; species Macaca mulatta. The sequence goes on from NC_133409.1 coordinate 115,975,635, forward strand.
TAAACTTTCAGTTTAGATCTCAGCTCACTACTTATTGGCTTTTTGATCTTGGGCAATCTACTGATTTTCTCTGAGTGTCAGTTTTCATCTCTAAATTTGGGAAAAATTATAAATGCATCAAAGATATAATTAAATGAGTTATGTGTGCTTTATCTTTTTCTCCTCTGGTCCATACATTTCTTTTGCTGTTTTTCATTTAACATCTTAATGTTTTAATTAATGATTTGTAATTGCGTTTTGTACATAGTGCTAATAACTCCTTGTTTTATTTGTTGTTGATGATTATTCAAAACTCATGGTCTTGCATTTTGCTTATATTTTAAAAGTGGACTTTTAGAATTTTAACGCTGACAAAATTGCACCATCCTCCCCAAATTATTTCCTCCATCGTGCCTGGTGTGAAAAAAGTCCTTCCTTAACCAGGAATCAGGTCCTCCCCGACACACACACACACACACACACACACACACACACACGGGCACACATACACACAGACACACACAGATATGTATTTGTTTTTCTATTTTTATTCTTCAGTTTTACATCTCTTTCTTCAATGTAATTGTCATATATTTAGCATATGATGTCAGATAACATCTTAAATAAATGTTATTCCAAATAATTAGCTTACAATTTACTCAATGGCATTAATGAATAATCCCTTTACTTTTGCATGTTTTTGATATCATATATTATTTTGCTCGGATTGAATCTTAAGTGATTTTTTCTGTTGCACTGATCGCTCTGTTCTTCTGTCAGTTCTTCACTTTTTCTACGTTTATAGCAGGTTTCACCATCTGGTAGGGTCAATCCTTCTGCATTAGTCATTATCAAAATGTTGAGCATTTTGTCCTCCTGTTTTTCCAGATAACACTTTGGAATTTATGGAGTATTTGAACATTTTTTATTTGCATGTTTTAAAAAACTAATACATGCACATGGTAAAAAGGAAAAAAAATAAAGTAGAAAGTAAATATTTCTCTCAATCCTGATCCCTAGTTTTCCTTTCCCAAAGGTGAACTACTTGGTGGTTAAAAACACTGGCTCTTGAAACAGAATGACTGGATTCAAATTACAGCTTGCAACTGCTAGCTGTGGAACCCTAGGAAAATCACTTATAAACGTTCTATGCCTCAATTTCCCTATCTGGAAGATGAGGATAATAATTACACCTAACAAATGAATTGTTTCCGTAATAGAATAAGTAAACCACTTAGAACAATGCCTAGTTCATTGTAAGTGTGCTGTAAAACTTAGCTATTGCTATAACTAGAAAATGTTTCATGTAAATACTTCTAGAGATAGTCTATGCAGACAAAAGCACATGTGCTTTATGCAAACAAATGGAAGCAAAGTGTGTATATTTCTCTGTACCACTTTAAAGACATTAATAATGATGTAGATAATTCTGTATCAGTTTATATCGATCTTTCTTATTTTTTTCAAATTACTTCATAATAGATCATTGTATAGATATATTATTGTTTATGTTAAAGACCTTGCTAGTGAATATTTAGATTGTTTCCAGTATTTTACTACTACAAACAATTTCGCAATGAATAATTTTGTCTTTTTTTTACCTGTATATTTGTTGAACAATTCCTAGAAATAGAATTGCTAAATCAAAGCATTTTTCACTTGACCTCCCTAGATATTGTAGCAACTTGTACAATCATCAATGATGTGGAATAGATTTTGCATCAACACACTATTATTAGCACAAAAGATTGTCAAACTCTGTCTTTGTGAGTCTAAGATAGGAAAAATGTTTCATGATTTTAATTTGCATTTACTTCACTATGAGTAAGGTCTTTTTCTTTGGATATGCTTTAAAAGATATTTTTTATTTGAAGAGTCAACGAATGTCTTTTTTCCATTTTTAATGGGGGTTTGGTCTTTTTCATATTGGTTTGTAAGAGCTTTTGGATATTATTGGGATATTATTGGGTTTGGATAAATATTGGGTCTTTGACACATGTGTGGTAAACATATTTTCTCCAGTTCTTCATTTGTCTGTTACATCTTTTATAAATTTTGTTTATGTGATCTAGACATTTAAAGTTGCTATGTGGTTAATTTCTTCTGGATTTTGTTACTGGCTTCTGATTTCTTTTTTGCGTCACGGACTTGAGAGTAGGTCACCTCTGTTGTTCTCTGGATCTTTTGTGTGATATTGAGGAATGTGCTTAAGAGAATCGAGGGTTAGAAGAAAGATGTTCGAGTTCTGATTGTGATCCATCCCAATTTAATAGTTTTTAAGGCAACTAACCAGGAGATTAAAGGTTATTAAAGGTTAAAGAGGAAGGCAATCATTGTCACATCTGTCACGGGAGTGAACTTGCAGCTTTTCTCTCTAGACCAAGGATGCTTGCTGGTGGCCTAAGTCATGGGCCATTAGGTGTAACCTCCCATTTCGGTCTTCATCATTATAATTTATTTCTAAGTTTGCCATGGCATACCAGGGAGTTTCAGTAAAATGTGAAAATCTTTTTTTTGGAGTGTATGTATTGAAAATATTTGTATATCTTTAATTTATATTATCGTTGTAGATACAGGCAAAAATAGATACTGTCTCTCACTTTGCTTATCAAATAAAGTGTCTTTTTAGTGCATTGGTACCATTAGTGTTCTTGAGATTTAGTGATGTTTATTGCTCACTTTACTGAAGAGAATACTGGAAAAGAAAATACAGAGTATTGGATGAGATTTCTGCAGTACTGAGCAAGTATATCAAAGAAGATAGATTTATATGTTTTATACAGGAAAAAAGGGTTCATGTTTCTTTTCTACCCCAGTAGACCTAATGTGAGCACTAAGTTTTTTTTTTTTTTTTTTTTTTAAATCTATGGACACTGTATTCTTGGAACTGCTTCATTGAGCTATGAGCAAGTTTTTTCTCTGCTCAAATTTTCTCATTTTTCTGTCCCCAACTCCTTTGTTCTTTCCTGTGATATTTTACAAAAAACCCATTCAACTTAATAAAAGTTAAACTCATTTAAAATAATCCTAGGAAATTGAAAATCAAAAAAGCTCCAATAATATCATAAATACATTATTAGCTCATTTCCCCTGGCACCATCTACCATTTGCATAGTGTAACTTCATATGGTCTTTTATGACTTAATTAACCAATCTCTTTATTTAAATATTTATATTGTTTTCAAGGTTTTGCTTTTACAATCAATAATGGAGATGTTTGTACATATAAGATGTTTGTACATACAATATTTTCCCCACTCGGTGGCTGATTTTCTTTAGGCAAATTATTAAAAGTAGAATTTTGGATCAAAGAATAGGCATATTTTTGGGGCATTTGGTACCTATCCATATTGTGTCCTCCATAACTTATGAAAACTGATACCAACAATAGAGGACATCCTCTTTCCTAGAGCCCTTATTAATACTGAGCATTCACATTGAAAGATCTCTATCAATTTCTAGATGAAAGATATTATCCCATTGGTGGTATAATTTGCATTTATTGGTTATGAATGAGGCTAAACTTTTTTTGCTTATTGTATTTACTTTTTTAGAAAATGTGCACTTAAATAATTAAAATTTTGTGTTGTTTGATTTTTTATTATTGATTTATAAGAGCTCATTGTATATAAAGGGTATTTATCCTTTGAATGTCATGTAGCACACTGAATATTCAATAATCCAAACGTTCTTCTGAAGTTTGTTTATATATGTATATACTGACACATGTATATATAGTACTTTTACTTGATTTTTACATATGTACATACACACACATCATTTTGCTTTCGTACATGTTGATGCTTATTCATGTATATAGAATATATGATATATTAATATCATATATCATAAAAACTCTGTAAAGTAAGTTATATTATTAATAGTTTTATATTATATATGATATGTAATATATGGTATTTAATTATAATATAATTGTATAATATATTAATATAATAATATAATTATAATATAATTACATATCACATATAATCTAATCTAACAATACATTTTTAATCCTGTTTTATATTGTATGCAAGGAGTTTAGAGATGGAGAGGACAACTTGCCCAAGGTCATTCAGCTAGAGGAGGCTGAAATTAGACCTTTAGAACCCCAAGTGAATCAGAAAATTATATTTTTACATAGAATCTCTAGATTTGTTAATGTTGCCAACTAATTCAGATACGTTTTATATATTGTGTGACTCAACAAAATGCAGTCCAAAGACAAAATAGCCACACACTGAATGCAGCCCATTGCTACCATTTTGTGACTTTGGACTTACAGGATCTTTTATTCATGTACATCTTTTCAGTACTGCTGGCTTTGTTCACCACTGCTGTCTTTTTTGGATCTTTCTATGAGGCATTTTATCATTCTCTGATCTCTACACTGTTAAATAGGGTTTATTTACTGGTTTCTTCTCATATTCTTGCAAGCAATTAAAAAGGACAAATAGGCCCATCCAAAGAAGAAAGAGAGAGCGGGAGAAAGACAGAGAGAGAGAGAGAGAGAGAGAGAGAGAAGCTGTGTTCATTTGAGGTACGATATACTAAAATGAAAAAACTCTTGATGAGTTTAGGAAAATTAAAATATTATTTTGAGAAGAATCAGGTAATCTTATAAAGAATTTGTTCTTTACCTCTTATCCTCATTGAAAATCTTTCACCCTAAATACTGCAATGCTCTGTTTCATTAGTGGAGTGCATTGTGTCGATTGCAGGGTTATGTTACCTCTCGTCATCATCCTGTTGTCTATACGCTGCTTTTTTTTTTATTTTTTATTTTGCCTCCAAACTCCTCATTTGAAATTTTTTCCTCATTCATGAAATTTTTTTGTGTGTGACATTAGTCCCATTTATGCCCTTTTCTCTTTTCTTGGTGTACATATGTAGCTAGTGGTACTGGTCTTTGCATTTCAACTGCACTTTAATTGGTTGGGATATTTCATTTGAATCCTTAAGCTTGGAGTACGCTGTCTTACAACATCCAGCAGAGAAATCAGTCCTAGCAGCCCTTTCCTTGCAGAGTTGACATGGTTGAAGTGCTCTACAGGCAATGGAAGCTTTTATTCCGGAAATAGAGAGAAACTTCATGAACTGAAGGACTGGTGTGTGATCTGCAAAACAGAAAATGAGATTGACTAAACTGGGACATTTCTGCCTCCTCCTGCTGAACTAAAACAGAGTATATTCAGCCAATCCCATTTGCAGTCTGGCATTGGAGTGCTCCTGTGATAAGGGCTACATAATAACATGGAATAAAATCTAAACAATTGCTAGGATTACATATATATGTATATATACACATATGTACATACATATGTGTGTATATGTATATATATTTCCTTTAAAGAGATATCTGTTGTTATGCTATAATTTTTTAAAAGATATCATGATTGAAGATATACTTTTTTGAAGTTAAAAACCTTCCCCTTCAATTTTTGTAAAAGATCCCTTTTGCCTCTTATACAATGTTAAGAAAACAGATGGATAATACAAATTATATATTTTTCTGATTATTTAAACTTTTCATTTATATTTGTATCAGGTTTGAAAAAAAAGACCTTTAAGGGCAAAGAAAAAGAGCTGGGGGCAGAGCAGAAATGAGATTGTTTAAGTATCCTCACCTATTGTCCCTATAGCAGGCCTTCCCAGACAGCCAAATTACAAATTGCACAGGAGGTAAGAAATTTTATTCCCTTTTTAAATTGCTAAAAAACAAACAAAAGAAGAAGAATATTTTGTGGCATTTAAAAGTTATATGTAATTCAAATTGTAATGTCCATAAATTGAGTCATATTGGATTTAAGTGTGGTCTGTGGCTGCTTTTCTGCTGTAATGGCAGAGCTGTGTAGTTGCAAAAGAGACCATATGTGTCTCAAAGTCTAAAATATTTACTACCTGGCTATTTACAGAAAAGTTTGCTGACCCCCGAGTCACAGTAATAATTGTTTGAATTGTAATATCTTGTTTTTAATTCAGAAAAATAACTGTTGTGGATTGCCGCTTGCTCTCTTTTAGTTCAGCTGGAGTTTTTCCTCCAAATTATTAATCTGCATATATCTGTTCTGCAATGTTTTTTCAGTTTTGTCTTAACTTTATTAAGATATGCCCATCACTCTTATTTCTATTTGTTTCAAAACAATATTGAGGGTGCACTCAGACTTTAATCAAGTGTAAAGGAAGAATTGGAAGTGAGATTGGTCCCAGTAAATGTACTCCTCAGCATGTATCAATACCTTTAACTCTTGTATTGGGTCACATTACCACGTGATCAAAACCACTTGAAATGCCAGCTTGTTGTCCGGCAATATTAAACAGCATTGTGATGTATAATACATATTTCATATTCCTTGCATTAGCATACAATGCCTTTCACAATGTTGCCGCAACGTGCCCTTCTTATGTCATTTTTAAATCCTCTCCTGTTTATGTGTCTTCTTCTGCCACAATGATCCTCACACTCTTCCCCAACCAGCTTTGTCTAATTTCTATACATTTGTTTTACCTGGAACTCCCTATTCACCATTATTAATCTCTTGTTTTTAATCTGCTCCAAATTTGAGGTGACACCGCTCTATGGCCCAGATTATATATCACTTTAATTAATCTATTTTCAATGCTCTGAAAATTTTAGGTGTTCAAGATCAGAAATTCTTTAAGGTCAATGAGTTTTTACCATTTGTCCATTTGTTTTTCATTAATGGCCATTTGTCCATTTATTTGTTTTTCATTAATGCCCATTTTCATTAATGTCCATTCTTCATTATTTGTTTTTCATTAATGTCCATTTGTCCATTTGTTTGTCTTTAACTAAATGCCCTCACCGTATTTAGACATTACTCTCATGTTCCTGGTTTTCCATCTAGGAGTAGAAAATGAAACCATCCTAGGTCTAGATCTGTTGTTGCTTCAGTGTATACAGTGAAGCAGGGTGTATTAGGGTTCTCTAGAGGGACAGAACTAATAGGATAAATGTATATATGGAAGGGAGTTATTAAGGAGAATTGACTCACACAGTCGCAAGGTAAAGCCCTGGGACAGGCTGTCTGCGAGTTGAGGAGGAAGGAAGCCAGCGGTGGATCAGTCTGAGTCCCAAAATCTCAAAAGTAGGGAAGCCGACAGTGTAGACTTTAGTCTGAGGCCAAAGGCCTGAGACCCCCTGGCAAGCCACTGGTTTAAGTCTGAGTCCAAAAGCTGAAGAACTTACAGTCTGATGTTCCAGGGCAGGAAGAATCCAGCATAGGAGAAAGACGAAGGCTGGAAGACTCAGCAAGTCTAGTCCCTCTACGTTCTTCTGTCTGCTTTTATCCTGGCTGCACTGGCAGCTAAGTAGGTGGTGACCACCCAGACTGAGCATGGGTCTGCCTCTCCCAGTCCGCTGACTCAAATGTTAATCTCCTTGGGCAACACTTTCACAGACATACCCAGGAACAATACTTTGTGTCCTTCAATCCAATCAAGTTGACACTCAGTATTAACCATCTCACAGGGAATTACAGACCCTCAACTCCAGCAAATGAAGGTGATGTCATGGTTCTCTCTCTCCACTTTTTTTTTTTTTTTTTTTAGGGGATAAAAGGGCCGATGTTGTGACTGCCAATGAAATTATGTACATCCTTCTTGAGGGTTAATCCCATTAATTCCTATCAGGAGGCAAAGATTTAAGTGAATCCTTAAACTGCTAAAGGGGTACTTGACACGCAGTTCCCGGAAAAAGGAACCTTAGGCAGAAGAATTATATGTATTAGTCCTTCCTTCTTTAGTGCAAGCATGCAAACACCTCAGAAGACAATGGGTGAAGAAATCTTTGACATGCCCTGCTTTGGAATGATGGTCATCTATTTATTATTATTTAATCTAATAAGAATAAAAAACTCATATAGCAGGGTGACAGAAAGTTTGATATTTTCTTTAAAATTTCACATAGCAATTTGGCAAATTCTACTTGTATTTTAATTTCAGCTTTTATTATACTCCCTAACTCTGCCAGGCAGAATTACTTATTTTTTCTGCACCATAGCATTTTGTTTAGTCATAACACTTACTGTGATGTTTTATAATTTATATTTCTTTTCTTTTTTTTTTTTTTTTTGAGACAGAGTCTCGCTCTGTCACCCAGGCTGGAGTGCAGTGGCCGGATCTCAGCTCACTACAAGCTCTGCCTCCCAGGTTTACGCCATTCTCCTGCCTCAGCCTCCCAAATAGCTGGGACTACAGGCGCCCGCCACCTCGCCCGGCTAGTTTTTTGTATTTTTAGTAGAGACGGGGTTTCACCGTGTTAGCCAGGCTGGTCTCGATCTCCTGACCTCGTGATCCGCCCGTCTCGGCCTCCCAAAGTGCTGGGATTACAGGCTTCAGCCACCGTGCCCGGCTGTAATTTATATTTCTATCTCCTCAAATAGACTGTGAACTTCTTGAGGAATCAGAAGAAAAGCATCTCACTAAAATGTTAACAATGATCACTTTTGATAGTGAGGTTATTTGTGATCCTTAAAAAAATTCTTTTTGCTTCTGCTTATCTAATTTTCTATTCTTTTTCTAACTTTAAAAAATTTGTTCGGCAATTAAGTATTGACTTTGTGCCGGTTTACATTCTAAGCATTGGGTAATATGCAGTAATCAAAATAGAGCGGAATCCCTGTTCTTATGCAGCTTATATTCTTGTGAGGAGACAGAACAAAAGAAAAGTAGGGAAGAAAAGAAGGAGGGGGAGGAAAAAAGAAAAAGACGGTGAGACAAAAGGAAGAGGAAGAGAGAAGAAGGAGAAGAGAAGGAAGACAAAGTAATAGTAGTAGTAGAGGGTGAGCAATGACTGTTGATCATTTGGAGGTAAATGCGAGGTAAAGGATAGCTCCTAATGGGTAAAATCTTGTTAAGTAGAGAATATATAGAAGATACAAATATGTTAGTATGCCAGGAGTTTCTTTAACATCATTTCTAACAGTGAAAATTTCTTTAAAAAAAAAGTGCTGGAAATTCCAAACTCAAGATGTATAAAATCCTGTCTACTGTTGTGGAGAGTGTTGATGGATGAGGGGTTAGATGGAACGCTTTCAGTCACCTTCTGACACACCTACTAGTTTCCTCTGCCTCTACGGAAACTTCAAGAAGACTTCAAGGAGGTTACTGTACTATGTTTAAAGTTATATATTTAAAGTACGAAAGAGGGGACAATTTACAGGTCAAATTCTTTGTAGAGATAGGATAGGATGTTTAGAACACAACTTTGGAAAGCACGATATAGCTCATTGAGAAATAAATAAGAGAAACGGGGAGGCCTACAAAAATGTTAAGATGATGGCAAGGGTGGGTTGGAATAGTTTTAGCCTCATCCCCTAACCCCCAGAAATACCACCAAAAGCAACATAAACGATAATAATAACAAATCTTTAAAATGATTAATTGCTTTTGTTAATATTATGTAAAATTTGTGTAAATAGACTTTTACGAAGTTCTATGATTATAGATCCAAAATGTTATGATATAATTGAAATCAATGTGCTTGCTTGCAAAGGCAGTTTCAAGATTTGTCCCTTAGTCCTCCCTTTTAGCTGGATTACCATGCCAGGCCACTCCTGTTCAGTGATCAAAAGGAATGAGAAAAGAGAAGGCACATTGGTTGGCTTCATTTTTTCTCAGGAAAATAGAAGGTTGACTCACAGCTTAAGACGTGTAAACTTGGAAAAAAAAGGAAGCAGTATCTGGAGTAGCAACGAAAGGCATGGCATAAATAAAATAAATTAGAATAATGTGGATTATAGACATTCTCAGCTCTCGCTGTTATGGATAGGTGCTCTTTTTATTGCTTTTCTTCCTTATCAGTAGTAACAATAATTAACAATTTGCTACTCTGCTGTAAAACTCAAACTATTTTAACTTTTGAGATATTGCTATTATTCTTACCTGTGTTGTTGCTATTTGCACCTATGTAACTATTAATTTACAACACCAGCAGAAGCAGTCAGAGTAGAACTACCTAGATGGATACCAGAATTCTGATAAAAGGAATATTTATATGTAGGGTAGAGATAATGTGGCCCCTTGAGTTCTTGGAAAAAACTCAAGAGTTGGACCTGACAAATAATCCAATGACTAGGTAGGTTTTTGCTGCTAGCATTGATTCTGTACTGGGACCAAAATGATAATAAACTACTACCCCTCCATCCAAGGAAGGTAATTGTTAAATCTAATGATGGCTTTAGGGAAGAATAGGATGGCAAATTCTTAGGTGAAATTGATGCTTCTATTCTAATGCAAGTCTGGGACAAGGAATTTGGTGGGTGTGACAGATGCTTTGCCATAGCACACTACTTATTAGCCCAGGAGTCAGGAGGTAGTTAAAAGAAACAGGTAACATTTGAGTTCTACTTTTTTTCACTCTATGTGAGAGAAAAATTGCTTTTATGTGGGGAGAAGATGATGTTATTTAGTCAATTATGGAAAAAGGAAATAATAAAACAGTCAGGCCTGAAATAAGAGAAAACTATATATAATGGTAAGGTTCATCCCACATAAAATCTCATCATATTCAGGGTTAAACATCAGCCTTTCCCACCTCTTGGTTATTCTCCTCCTTATTTCCAGTGAAGCTTCCTTCCTCTATGACCCAAGATGCTAGAATTTCTCACTGGAATGCTTATCTTTAGATCTGCCATTTATAAGAAGTTTCTAGAATAAGTCTGCGACACTTTCCTTATCAAATAACCAAACTTTCTTCTTTCTCATCACGATGACATACTGAGTGACATGCGCTGAATTGTGCAACCTCTAATTCATATGTGGAAGTCATAACCCCCAGTGCCTAAGAATGTGACCTTATTTGGAAACAGGGTCGTTGGAGATACTCAAGTTAAGATAAGGCTGATAGGATGGGCTTGAATTCAATGTGACTGTGGGTTTATAAATAGGAGAAATATGGACACAGGGAGAATGAGGTGTGAAGATGCAGGCCGAGGTTGTAATGATGTTTCCGCAAGCTAATGAACACCAAGGACCACCAGAAAACCACTAGAAACTAGGAAAGAAGCCTGGAACAGAGTCTCCCTTACAGACCTTAGGAAAAAAACCAATCTTGATGACATCTTGATCTCAGCCTTCTAGTTTTCAGAGCTTGAGCTACTCAATTCATGATACTTTCTTATGTCAGCCCTAACTAACTAATACACTTGGGAAAGCAATTCCTCTCTAAAGTATTAACAACATATAACAAAGGCATTACCAACTCAGAACTTTCAGTTGTTGACAATTTAAGATACTATATACATTTGAAAGTGGAGGAGAAAGATGGAGTAGAAAACAGGCACTTTGTTTGAAAAATCTGTACAAAAGCCGTTAGACTCACCAGGCGACTTCTACCACTCACATAGATGTGCAACTATTCCAGCTAAAGCCAGGGCACTTGTTCTCTAAGCAATTGACCCAGAGAAGCCCTGGACTAAGGGGCAGAAAGCACAACTGAGGGGAAAGAGGAGACACTGAACAGAAAATCTGAAGTGTCAGTGAAAGTATAGGTATTGAATGGTGAGACAACTCCATCCACAACAAAATTCTCCCCTTTCTCAGCAACCAGAATACCAGGCTTTTTGTATACATCTCCTTGCAAGTAAGAGATAGTCTGACTGCCTTTGGAATCTCTTCATTCCAAGAGAAAATATCTACTTTCTTATAGCTGGGCTTCCCCAATGAAATGACTAGGTTCCCATCAGATTACTCTACAGAGAATTCACAATAGATAATTTTTTAAAATTATATTTTAAGTTCTGAGAAACATGCAGAACATGCAGGATTGTTACATAGGTATACACGTGCCATGGTGGTTTGCTGCACCCATCAACCTGTCATCTACATTGGGTATTTCTCTTAATGCTATCCCTCCCCAACCCCTGACCCCCGACAGGCCTCAGTGTGTGATGTTCCCATCCCTGTGTCCATGTGTTCTCATTGTTCAACTCCCACTTATGAGTGAGAACATGCAGTGTTTGGCTTTCTATTCCTGTGTTAGTTTGCTGAGAATGATGGTTTCCAGCTTCATCCATGTTCCTGCAAAAGACATGAACTCATCCCTTTTTATGGCTGCATAGTGTTCCATGGTGCATATGTGCCACATTTTCTTTATCCAGGCTATCACTGATGGGCATTTGGTTGATTCCAAGTCTTTGCTGTTGTGAACAGTGCCACAATAAATATACGTGTGCATGTGTCTTTATACTAGAATGATTTATAATCTTTTGGGTATATACCCAGTAATGGGATTGCTGGGTCAAATGGTATTTCTGGTTCGAGATCCTTCAGGAATCACCACACTGTCTTCCACAATGGTTGAACTAATTTACACTCCCACCAACAGTGTAAAAGTGTTCCTATTTCTCCACATCCTCTCCAGCATCTGTTGTTTCCTGACTTTTTAATGATCACCATTTTAACTGGCACGAGATGGTATCTCATTGTGGTTTTGATTTGCATTTCTCCAATGACCAGAGATGATGAGCATTTTTTTATATGTTTGTTGGCCGTATAAATGTCATCTTTTGAGAAGGGTCTGTTCATATCCTTCACTCACTTTTTGATGGGGTTGGTTGTTTATTTCTTGTAAATTTATTTAAGTTCCTCATAGCTTCTGGATATTAGCCCTTTGTCAGATGGATAGATTGCAAATATTTTCTCCCATTCTGTAGGTTGCCTGTTCACTCTAATGATAGTTTCTTTTGCTGTGTAGAAGCTCTTTAGTTTAATTAGATCCCATTTGTCAATTTTGGCTTTTGTTGTCATTGCTTTTGGTGTTTCAGTCTTGAAGTCTTTGCCCATGCCTATGTCCTGAATGGTATCACCTTGGTTTTCTTCTAGTGTTTTTATGGTTTTAGGTCTTAGGTTTACATCTTTAATCCACCTTGAGTCAATTTTTGTATAAGGTGTAAGGGAGGGTTCCAGTTTCAGTTTTCTGCATATGGCTAGCCAGTTTTCCATATACCATTTATTAAATAGGGAATCTTTCCCTGTTGTTTGTTTTTGTCAGGTTTGTCAAAGATCCGATGGTTGATGTGTGGAGTTATTTTTGAGTCCTCTGTTTTGTTCCATTGGTCTATATATCTGTTTTGGTAGCAGGGCCATGCTGTTTTGGTACCTGTACCATGCTGTTTTGGTTACTGTAGCCTTGTAGTATAGTTTGAAGTCAGGTAGTGCGATGCCTCCAGCTTTGTTCTTTTTGCTTAGGATTGTCTTGGCTATAAGGGTTCTTTTTTGTTTCCATATGAAATTTAAAGTAGTTTTTTTCTAATTCTGTGAAGAAAGTCAATGGTAGCTTGATGGAGATAGCATTGCATCTATAAATTACTTTGGGCAGTATGGCCATTTTCACAATATTGATTCTCCTATCCATAAGCATGAAATGTTTTTCCATTTGCTTATTTCCTTGAGCAGTGGTTTGTAGTTCTCCTTGAAGAGGTCCTTCACATCCCTTATAAGTTGGATTCCTAGGTATTTTATTCTCTTTGTAGCAGTTGTGAATGGGAGTTCACTCATGATTTGGTTGTTTGTCTGTTATTGGTGTATAGGAATGCTTGTGATTTTTGCATGTTGATTTTGTATCCTGAGAATTTGCTGAAGTTGCTTATCAGCTTAAGGAGATTTTGGGTTGAGATGATGGGGTTTTCTAAATATACAATCATGTCATCTGCAAAGAGAGACAATTTGACTTCCTCTCTTCCTATTTGAATACCTTTATTTCTTTTTCTTGCCTGATTGCCCTGGCCAGAACTTCCAATACCATGTTGAATAGGAGTGGTGAGAGAGGGCATCCCTGTTTTGTGCCAGTTTTCAAAGGGAATGCTTCCAGTTTTTGCCCTTTCAGTGTGATATTGGCTGTGAGATTGTCATAAATAGCCCTTATTATTTTGAGATATGTTCCATCAATACCTAGTTTATTGAGAGTTTTTAGCATGAAGGGCTGTTGAATTTTATCAAAGCCTTTTCTGCATCTATTGAGATAATCATGTGGTTTTTGTCATTGGTTCTGTTTATGTGGCGGATTACATTTATTGATTTGCATATGTTGAACCAGCCTTGCATCCCAGGGATGAAGCCCACTTGATCATGGTGGATAAGCTTTTTGATGTGCTGCTGGATTTGGTTTGCCAGTATTTTATTGAGGATTTTTGCATCGATGTTCATCAGGGATATTGGCCTGAAAATTTCTTTTATTGTTGTGTCTCTGCCAGGTTTTGGTATCAGGATGATGCTGGCCTCACAAAATGAGTTAGGGAGGAGTCCCTCTTTTTCTATTGTTTGGAATAGTTTCAGAAGGAATGGTACCACCTCCTCTTTGTACCTCTGGTAGAACTCGGCTGTGAATCCATCTGGTCCTGGCTGTTTTTGGTTGGTAGACTATTAATTACTACCTCAGTCTCAGAACTTGTTATTGGTGTATTCAGGGATTCAACTTCTTCTTGGTTTAGTCTTGGGAGGGTGTATGTGTCTAGGAATTTATCAATTTATTCTAGATTTTCTAGTTTATTTGCTTAGAGGTATTTACAGTATTCTCTGATGGTAGTTTGTATTTCTGTGGGATCAGTGGTGATATCCCCTTTATCATTTTTTATTGCATCTATTTGATTCTTCTTTCTTTTCTTCTTTATATTCTGGCTAGTGGTCCATCTATTTTGTTAATCTTTTCAAAAAACCAGCTCCTGGATTCATTGAATTTTTGAAGGGTTTTTTGTGTCTCTATCTCCTTCAGTTCTGCTCTGATCTTAATTATTTCTTGCCTTCTGCTAGCTTTTGAATTTATTTGCTCTTGCTTCTCTAGTGTTTTTAATTGTGATGTTAGGGTGTCAATTTTAGATCTTTCCCACTTTCTCCTCTGGACATTTACTGCTATAAAATCCCTCTAAACACTGCTTTAACTTTGTCCCAGAGATTCTGGTACATTGTGTCTTTGTTCTCATTGGTTTCAAATAACTTATTAATTTCTGCCTTAGTTTTGTTATTTACCCAGTAGTCATTCAGGAGTTGTTCAGTTTCCATGTAGTTTTGTGGTTTTGAGTGAGTTTCTTAATCCTGAGTTCTAATTTGATTGCACTGTGGTCTGAGAGATGGTTTGTTATGATTTACATTGTTTTGCATTTGCTGAGGAGTGCTTTACTTCCAATTATGTGGTCAATTTCAGAATAAGTGCAATGTGGTGCTGAGAAGAATGTATATTCTGTTGATGTGGGGTGGAGAGTTCTGTAGATGTCTATTAGGTCTGTTTGGTCCAGAGCTGAGTTCAAGTCCTGAATATCCTTGTTAATTTTCTGTCTCATTGATCTGTCTAATATTGACAGTGAGGTGTTAAAGTCTCCCACTATTATCGTGTAGGAGTTAAGTCTCTTTGTAGTTCTCTAAGAACTTGCTTTATGAATCTGGGTGCTCCTGTACTGGGTGCATTTATATTCAGGATAGTTAGCTCTCCTTCTTGCATTGATCCCTTTACCATTATTTAATGCCCTTGTCTTTTTTGATCTTTGTTGGTTTAAAATCTGTTTTATCAGAGACTAGGATTGCAAACCCTGCTTTTTTTTTGTTTTCCATTTGCTTGGTAAATATTCCTCCATCCGTTTATTTTGAGCCTGTGTATGTCTTTGCATTCGAGATGGGTCTCCTGAATACAGCACACTGATGGGTCTTGATTCTTTATCCAATTTGCCAGTCTGTGTCTTTTAATTGGGGCATTTAGCCTGTTTACATTTAAGGTTAATGTTATGTGTGAACTTGATCCTGTCATTATGATGCTAACTGGTTCTCTTGTGCATCAGTTGATGCAGTTTCTTCATAGTGCTGATGGTCTTTACAATTTGGTATGTTTTTGCAGTGGCTGGTACTGGTTTTTCCTTTCCATATTTAGTGCTTCCTTCCGGAACTCTTGTAAGGCAGGGCTGCTGGTGACAAAATCTCTCAACATTTGCTTGCCTGTAAAGGATTTTATTTCTCCTTTGCTTGTGAAGGTTAGTTTGGCTGGATATGAAATTCTGGGTTGAAAATTTGTTTCTTTAAGCATGTTGAATATTGGCCCATCACTCTCTTCTGGCTTGTAGGGTTTCTGCAGAGAGTTCCACTGTTAGTTTGATGGGCTTCCTTTTGTGGGTAACCTCACCTTTCTCTCTGGCTGCTCTTAACAT
Source organism: Macaca mulatta (assembly GCF_049350105.2). NCBI lineage: Eukaryota > Metazoa > Chordata > Mammalia > Primates > Cercopithecidae > Macaca > Macaca mulatta. The sequence continues at coordinate 115,991,768 of NC_133409.1, forward strand.
TTTTTCCTTCATTTCAGCCTTGGGGAATATGATGATTCTGTGTCTTGGGGTTGTTCTTCTTGAGGAGTATCTAAGTGGTGTTCTCTGTATTTCCTGGATTTGGATGTTGTCCTGTCTTGCTAGGTTGGGGAAGTTCTCCTGGATAATATTTTGAGGAGTGCTTTCCAACTTGGTTCCATTCTCCTCATCACTTTCAAGTACACCAAATAAACGTAGGTTTTGTCTTTTCACATAGTCCCATGTTTCTTGGAGACTTTGTTCATTCTTTTTTTCTCTAATCTTGTCTTTACACTTTATTTGATTAAGTTGATCTTCAATCTCTCATATCCTTTCTTCTGCTTCGTCTATTTGGCTGCTGATACTTGTGTATGCTTCACAAAGTTCTCATGCTTTGTTTTTCAGCTCCATCAGGTCATTTATGTTCTTCTTCAAACTAGCTATTTTACTTAAAAATTCCTCTAACCTTTTTTCAAGGTTCTTAGCTTCCTTGCATTGGGTTTAAACATGCTCCTTTAGCTTGGAGGAGTTTGTTATTACCCATCTTCTGAAGCCTACGTCTGTCAATTCTTCAAACTCATTCTCCATCCTGTTTTACTCCCTTGCTGGCAAGGAGTTGTGATCCTTTGGAGGAGAAGAGGTGTTCTGTTTTTTTGGAATTTTCAGCCTATTTGTGCTGGTTTTTCTTCATCTTCATGGATTTATCTACCTTTGATCTTTGATGTTGGTGACCTTCGGATGGGGTTTCTGTGTGGATGTCCTTTTTGTTGATGTTGATGCTATTCCTTTATGTTTGTTAGTTTTGCTTCAAACAGTCAGGGCCTTCTGCTGCAGGTCTGCTGGATTTTGCTGAAGGTCCACTCCAGACCTTGTTTGCCTGGGTATTACCAGTGGAGGCTGCAGAACATCAAAGATTGCTGCCTGTTTCTTCCTCTGGAAGCTTCATCCCAGAGGGACACCCACCAGATGCCAGCCAGAACTCTTCTGTATGAGGTGTCTGTTGACCCCTGCTGGGAGGTGTCTCCCAGTCAGGAGGCGTGGAGTTAGGGCCCCACTTGAAATGGCAGTTTATCCCTTATCAGAGCTCTAGTGCTGTGCTGGGAGATCTGCTGTTCTCTTCAGAGCTGGCATGCAGGAATGTTTAAGTCTGTTGAAGCTGCACTACAGTTGCCCCTTCCCCTACATGCTCTGTCTCTGGGAGATGGGAGTTTTATCTATAAGCCCCTGACTGGGGCAGCTGCTTTTCTTCCAGAGATACCCTGCCCAGAGAGGAGGAATCTAGAGAGGCAGTCTGGCTATAGTGGATTTGCTGAGCTGTGGTGGGCTCTGCCCAGTTCGAACTTCCCAGTGATTTTATTTACACTGTGAGGTGAAAATTGCCTACTCAAGCCTCAGTAATGGTGGACGCCCCTTCCCCTACCAAGCTCGAGCACCCCAGGTTGACTTCAGACTGCTGTGCTGGCAGCAAGAATTTAAAACCAGTGGATCTTAGCTTGCTGGGATCCGTGGGGGTGGGATCCACTGACCTAGACCACTTGGCTCCCTGGCTTCAGCTCCCTTTCCAGGGGAGTGAATGGTTCTGTCTCGCTGGCATTCCAGGAACCACTGAGGTATGGAAAAAACCAAAAAACAAACAAACAAAAAACTCCTGCAGCTAGCTCGGTGTCTGCCCAAAGGGCTGCCCAGTTTTTTGCTTGAAACCTAGGGCCCTGCTGGTGTAGCCACCCGAGGGAATCTCCTCATCTGTGGGTTGCGAAGACCATGGGAAAAGTGTAATATCTGGGCCAAAATGCACTGTTCCTCACAGCACAGTCCCTCATGGCTTCCCTTAGCTAGGGAAGGGAGTTCCCTGATCCCTTGCACTTCCCGAGTGACACGATGCCCCACCCTGCTTCTGCTCGCCCTCTGTGGGATGCACCCACTGTCTAACCAGTCCCAGTGAGATGAGCTGGGTACCTCAGTTGGAAATGCAGAAATCAACCACCTTCTGTGTTGATCTCACTGGGAGCTGCAGACCGGAGCTGTTTTTATTCAATCATCTTGCCAGCCACCTAGATAATTTAAAGATATTTCAAGTATCTCTTTAAGGCCTCACTCTTCATGGCTAATAATGTTCATTATGTCCAATGATACTTTTTTCTTAACTTTAACACTGTTTTTTTGTTTTGTTTTGCTGTAAGACTTATTAGTATTTGGATTTTAAAATGTATACATTTACTATTTTGAAACCAAAATAAGGAAGGAAAGAAGGAAGGAAAAGGGGAAGAAAGGAAGGAAGATAAGAAAGGAGAGAAAAAAGAAAAGAAAGAAAAAAGTTTTTAAAAAAAGAGAAAAAAAATTTAAAAAGCAGGCAGGGAGGAACAGAAGGAAAGAGAGAGAATGAGGGAAGGAAGGCAGGAAGGAGAAGGACAAGGAAGTGAAGGAAGAAAGAAAGGAAGAAGCAAGCTAGCTCTAAGCAAATAATAGAGTGATATGTACTTTAGACCTGCAAGATCACCTATTTGTGCATGTTGAGGGTCTATGGGTAGAGAAGAAGGGGTGGTCAATTATGTATTTTTTCCTTTTAGGAACTATTAATTCTCAAATTCTTGTGATTATGGTAAAAGAGTTCAACACCCAGCCCCACCTTCATTGAAACAGAGGAAGCATATACCATAGGCTAACCAGTGTATTTCATGATTCCAGACAAAGTAATTGGCTCAATGATAAAGACATAATTGATATAGATTCATAAGAATACTGGGGGAGAGAGTGTGTCTCATATTTTTCTCTGGGTTTCTTAGCTGTAACCCTGAAGCTGCTGAGGATCATCTTTGCAATTATATAATTGGAGTCTTCCTGGACTAAAACAAACACAGAGGAAATCAGAGTGTAGAAATAGATACAGCTTCAGATATATGAAGATATTGCACATGGATTCAGCCATACCTAAAATGGGTCTAATATTTCTTGGTTATCTTTGCCAACATATATCTTTTGCACTTTGGCTAGTTTGAGTTGGTTTTTGTTAACCTGGCATCAAGAGTTCTAAGTAATACAGAGCCTCATCTCCATTTCCCAGTCCCTTTTCTCTTTGTCCCTGCCTTGTTTGCAACACTAACTCCAGGCACCCACAGTTCTCCTCTATAAAAATCTATGTTAAAACATCATAAACTTTGTTTTTTTTTTTTTTTTTTTTGAGACGGAGTCTCGTTCTGTCCCCAGGCTGGAGTGCAGTGGCCGCATCTCAGCTCACTGCAAGCTCCGCCTCCCGGGTCTACGCCATTCTCCTGCCTCAGCCTCCCGAGTAGCTGGGACTACAGGCGCCCGCCACCTCACCCGGCTAGTTTTTTGTATTTTTTTAGTAGAGACGGGGTTTCACTGTATTAGCCAGGCTGGTCTCGATCTCCTGACCTTGTGATCCACCCGTCTCAGCCTCCCAAAGTGAAAACATCATAAACTTTGTTTCGAAGGTCAGTTAATATGTTATCTGGGAATATTTGAATGTTGACTTGACATGAAAGAGAAGGTGAATAATAGGATTTTCTTTTGTATTTGGTTTTATTTCCTTTTGGCTATTTTAATGAACAATCCAGGTGATCATTGTTCAAGCTTTATCTGTTAAATTGCAATTTTATGCAATTCTTTATAAAGAGACAGTTTAGTTATTGCAAAATAATTAAAATAAATTAGCAAAAATGCAGATGATCTTTAAACAATTGGCCTCATCATTTCCGTTAAAGACAATTTAATTCAGCCAGTTATTTGTACTTTTTTCAGAAACAATATTATGTGACTAAAAATTTGCAAATAACAGTCTAATTGGTTTTTAAAAATTCAGATATACATACATATAGTGTACATAACTATATTTTTCAAACACTTTCCTTCTCAATCATTCTTTAACCCCTCTTACCATTGCTACAAATTTTAAGCCAGGTGAGATACATTTTTTTTTGTTGCTTTACTTTCTCTTTCTTCCCCTCCTTTTCCTCCAGGATGAGGACCCCGATTTTGAGAGAAGGTGATGGTGATGAGGATGTGGGTGGCATTAGCTTCTTGGATTGTTACAATGTTTGACCTACAGGTCAGTTTCCTGAGTGAACTTTTCTGGCTAAAAGCAAGCAGAAAGAACACTTAAAGAAGCATTAACAAAGAAGCAAACAACAAAGTTGAAAAGCTTAACTAGATAAATGCATTTATTTTATTTTACCCATTCTGATTATAATTATGAAATACCAATTATAAATAGGGTAAAATTTTTGGAAACAGCCTAATTATACATGTTTATGCTGACAGAGCCTTTATTTAGATTTTATATGAAATTTATAATACTTAGTGACTTAGCCTGAAACAACATTTTTGTTTGTGTGTATGGATGAGAGGTTTATCAACTCAGAACTCACAACGAGAGGTTTATCAACATTTTTGCAAATAGTACTCTTATAATCTCCTTCCTGTGATAGGTAAAGGTCAAGCTCAGGAACTTCCTGTTGCTATTACAGACGTAATTTTGTGTGTTCCATTACAGGAAAGACAAACGTCAAAATGAAACGGAGCCATCACGCACTTTATGTGGAGGAAAAATGTCAGAATCAGACAGAGAATAGTGTAATTTATATCCATGATATAGGGGTGACACCATCACTCTTGAATGATACTACAAATTGGTAATGAGGACACCTCTGTGGGTAATGGATGCCAATTTCTCAGCATACGATATTTGTGACATATCCAATTTATGAAGTTCTTCCATCTTTAAGTTTCCCCAGAGTTTAAACTTAGTGATAGCTGCTCCTAACTACTCACTCTTGAAATCCAGTATTGTGTGAGAATTGACCTTCAGAATTACGGAGGAAAGAATGAGAAAGAGATATGCTTTTTTCAAATTAACCTATAAACTTAGAAAAGTTATTTACTTTTATCAATGCCTTGGTTTCATCTTGCTCTCTCTTCACATCATAGAGTTTTTAAATGATAAACACTTGTTTCTTAAAATAGCCAATATTCCATACACTGTTGAAATATAAAGTTGTTATTATTAAGAAAAAAGCTTCCCAGAGTTACCGAAAGTAGAATTAGAAAATCTTAATTCTTAAGGGATCCCTTATGTGCAAACTGCTTGGACAATTTGCTTTGATATCAAAGCAACTTCAGATAGATTACCATGCATCCTATTCTAAGGCCTCACCCTCTCTGAAGGTGGAGATTGTATTCATTTCTGCAGAAGCCTCTTTTCTGAATATTAGAATCTCTAAGCAAACCTCCTTTATCTTTAGTGTAAATCTCCTTTCAATCACAACTTAAACCTATTTTCCCACCTCATGTAGCTCTCAGAGTATGAGAAAAGCTGGGAAGTACCCTTTTTAAAAAAATTTTCTACTTTTTAAATTAGTTGTCATTTAATAACCTTCATTTCAGAAGATTGAATAACCTCAATTTCTTTATTCTTTCTTAATATGTTTTATTACCATTCTACTCATCGTTTTGGCCTGCCTTTTCCAGGGTCTTTTTAAAAATTCTCCAAACTGCTCCTAAAATATGGAAATCAACATTAAACGTATACATAAATACGTAACATATACATACACATAAACATAAATAGGCTATATGGTATAGCCTATTGCTCTTAGGCTACAAACCTGTGCAACATGTTACTGTACTGAATACTGTAAGCAATTGTAACACAATGGAAAGCCTTTATATATGTAAACATATCTAACATAGAAAAGATACAGTAAAATACAATCTTATAATATTATGGGACCACCACTATACATGTGTCTGTTTTTGACGGAAACATTGTTATGTGGTGCGTGATTGTAAAGGGCATCATTGCTGGTTATCATCTAGCCAACTGCTGCTTAAAATAACCTATCACTGACTCATAACAAACTCATGATCTGTTATCATTTCCCACTTTAAAAAAATGTGGTCTCAAGGTCTAGCTAGTGTCTTCCACAATTAGAGTTGAGTTTGATTTAGGACACAAATGATTAGAGATAACTGGCAAGAAATCTTCCTTTTCTTCCAGCCTAACATCAATAACATATTGTACCCCTGTTGGAGAACTGTCAAATTTCTTTATTTTACTTTGGTGAAGATGGCCTCATTAAGAACATTACATCTCTCAATACTTCAGGAAAAGGAAAGCTGTATTTCAGTCCACTTGATGTTGTGATGTAAAGATACTTTATTAGTCAGAGTTCTCCAGATAGACAGAACCAATGATGGGGTGAGGGTGGGAGTTGGGGAGAAAGAGAGAGAGATGAGATAGGATTTATTAGGGGAATTGGCTCATACAATTACGGAGGCTAAGTCCCACAGTAGACCTCTGCAAGTTCGAGATCCAGGGAGGCCAGGAGCAAGCTCAGTCCAAGTCTGAAAGCCTCAGAACCAGGGAACCTAATAGAATTAGGTCTGAAGCCAAAGGCCTGAGAACCCAGAGGCCACTGGTTCAAGTCCAAAGGCCAGAGAGCCTGGGGTTCTGATATCTAAAGGCAGGAGAATACGGTTGTAAAAGCTCCAGGAGACAGAGAAAGAATTTTTCTTTCCTCTGAATTTTTGTTCTACTCGATCCCCAACTGATTGAACAGTGCTTGCCTACGTTGAGGGTAGACCTTCCTCACTCAGTCCACCAACTCACATACCAATCTTCTCTGTAAACACCCTCACAGATGTACCCAGAAATAATGCTTTCCAACTTTGTAGGTATACCTTAATTCAGTCAAATGGACTCCTAAAATTAACCATCACAAATACCTTCTCAATAAGTAGAAGAAAGCCAGTGGTTATGTTAAAAAAATTCCAGCCTGAAACTCTTTTCAAACTTCATATATATATTATATTATGTACATATACACACAGATAATTTGTATACAACTGTATTTATATTGATACATTTGCCAATATATTTGCGTGTTTATTGTGCATCTTTGGATTACTAGGCATTGTGTAGAAGGAAAGTATATCCCTTTGGTGTCCTATCAGTTTGCCACATTGCAGTACGACACAAATAGAGTATGGATCTATATAGTCATATGTATTTTAAACATATAAATATCATGATTTTGTTTTTTCTATTCTGGACTTTACTTTTCAAGTTATTTTTATTAAGGAAATCCAGGTAAATATACAGAGCATTGTATGTCTCAGACACATGAATCTGCATGTAAGATATCTCACTCCTTTCCGAGCTCCTGTTTTTTTCTAAATGCGCTTGAATTTAGGAAGATTTTTAATGAAGGAGAAATGATGGTTTAACAGATGGCAGATGGGAGCTTGTTCTGGCTTTCTGAAATAGCATAAATTGTCCTGTAAAACATCTATAGAAGGAGAGAGGCAGAAGGAAAGATGAGTGGTATTTCTTGATTAGCGTGTTGGAAGCAGTTGGGAAAAATGGTGGAGGTGATATTGGTAGGCAGGGTGGGGAGAGTAACCTGGACACCAGACTGATTGCAATATAGGATGGAGTGCCACTGAACTTTTTTGAAGAGGAAGATAATTTCTTTAGCAGCAAAGGAAGAAGAACTAATTATTTAGTAAGTGAAAAGAGAACTATAGAAAGTAAAAAGGAGACTTAGCATATGGTGAATATTCAGCCCACAAGAAAGCATGCCAGCAACCCTTTCTAACTTCCCATTGTTAATTTCCCCACCTAGGAGTAGGCCTCTGATTTAAGTGCAATGAAAAGCAAGTTAACAGAAGAGTCTATACTTTTTAAAATCAAATATTCATCAGCATTCCAACACATGCATTCTACAACTACATGGTACTGTGTTTACAATTGTGAACAAAATAGTGACAGTCCCAGTCCTTGTGGAGCTTCTAGTTTAACTGGGGTGGAATACAAAAACAAAAGTAAGTAAACAAGTAAGTACTTTACAAACTGTGCTAGATGCTATGAAGGGGAAATAGCAATGTGCAGCAAGAGACTACATGGAAATGTAGAGGGGCGAGAAAACTGCTTTAGAAAGAATGTTAAGAGAAGCTTTTAGGAGGAGGTGATACTTGAGATTAGACATGAAATTAGAGAAGCTGGCGTTCAGGGAAAGGAGTTCTAGTTAGAAGGAAGAGCCTTTGTGATAATTTTAAGGAAGGAAAAAGCTTAGTGTGTTTCAGAGGTTAACGAAAGTCAGTGTGTCTGGAACATAGGGCTTAAGGAGAAGGGTGAGACATGAAACTTGGCCAGATCACACTGGGCCTTCTAGACCATATTTTTTTAAAAAAATATTTTATTCTAAGTGGAACAAGAGGTGACTGGCAGGTTTTTAGCAGGCATCTGGCATGGCCAGAATTATATTTTTAAATGAGTGTTTTGGCCATTGCATTAAAATGGATGAGGTAAAACAGGCAGGATTATAAACAGATATGATTATTTAGGCAAAAAGTGATGATGGATTTCATTATGGCAATGGCAGTTGAGATAAAGAGAAGTGAATGAAATCAAGATATGCTTGTAGTTAAATTGACAGGACTTGGAAATGGATTAGATATAAGCGATAAGCAAAAAATGAGGAATCAAAAACAATTCTCAGATTTGAGCAACTGGGTAAATGGGAAAAAGTTGGGGGATTGAGAATTATAGGCAGTATTTTTTAGAAAAATGAAATTTGAAATACCTGTAAGATATCCAATTGGAGATGTCAAACAGCTGCTTAATATGTGAGTTCAGAGGAAATGTCTGAGTTATAGATAGAAATTATTGACATATAGAGGGTATATAAAACATTTATAAAGACATACATAATACAGCATATACCTATTCTGTGAATATGAAATATGCAGGATATAAAATCAAATATGTTTTACCATAAAGTTAAATTGGCCATCTTTGATGTCCCAGGTAATATAAGCTTTAGCTTTTACTCTAGAATGGGCATTACTACTTAGTCAGATTTCACTTAAACAGATATTTGTGGAGATATCAGAATACATTTGAAGACAGAAGACTTAATAGGTTTTTAAGATGATGTTCTGCCTGGTAAAAAGTGAGAGAGAATTCAAGTAGCATTCTCCAATGCAAAGTTTTAGCCCTCATCAATTTTTCATTTGCTTCCTTACTTCTGCTGTTGGGCCCAGAGGGTGTGGTGTGGGGTGTGTGTGTGTGTGTGTGTGTGTGTGTGTGTGTGTGTTTTCTTCTTTACCCGTTTCCTGGTTAAGGACGTGTTCTCTATTATTAAGTCCACCAATTAGGATCACTGCGTTATTTTTCGTTTCTCTTGGCTATTATAATAGTAATCACAATCGTATTTTGGAGCAATCTTTTATCCCTTCAAATTATTTTTGAAAACACTAACTATTTCTTAGTACACTTCTGTGCAAAATAATACTTTTATGGATGCAAGAATGAAAGAGCAGGTAAATTGATGGCATTGTGACAGCTGTTGTTTATTTAAACAATCACTTAAATGATTTGATAGGTAGAATATCTTAGCTGGTGAGTTCATTGCATTTTTTTTAAGAATAGAATGGCAAATAATGAGTTCATGGTCAGAGGAAAGTTAAACTTCATTTATTCTAAAGGCTGAGAGACTGAATCCTAGATAGCTGGACTTCAGTCTATTTCACTATATAACTAGGTAAGTATATAACTATATAAATAAATATATATAACTAAATATTACTGTATATAAACTGTATAAATAGCTATATAATTATACATAACTTCATATATAAAGCTACATGTTTGCCTCTCTATCAGTCTTAGAACGTCAACCATTTTACATAAAATACTTTGAAACAAATCTTTCATCTTAATCAGATCAAACCAAGTATAATTTGATCTTTTCTAGATGATTTAGGATTAGCATTATAAGCATTTATTATTGTACTACACTAGAGTAATGTGAGGCCTACCTGCCAGAAGCTATGAAAAGTTTGCATTCTGACCTCTCCACAAGAAGGCCACAGGGGAGTGCACTCTTGCCTTTGTCTGCTTTCAATATTCCTTATTATCCTGTTCCTTACCACAACTTTTTTCTTAACTTCTTCATTTGCTTATTTCTCATTGTTCTCAGCAGCCTAAGTCAATGCTTAAGGAACTTAATTTTATTAAACCCACAGATTCCTCAGGGCGCAGTGGCTCACACCTGTAATCCTAGCACTTTGGGAGGCCAAGGTGGGCAGATCACCTGAGTATAAGAGTTGGAGACCAGCCTGGCCAACAAGGTGAAACCCCATCTCTACAAAAATTACAAAAATTAGCCAGGTATGGTGGAATGCGCCTGTCATCCCAGTTACTTGGGAGGCTGAGGCTGAGGCAGGAGAATTGCTTGAGCCTGGGAGGCAGAGGTTGCAGTGAGCCAAGATTGTGCCATTGCATTCTAGCCTGGGCGACAGAGTGAGATTGTCACACAAAACAAAAACAAAACAAAACAACAACAACAAATTCATAGATTTGAGTACATTTAAATCTATTTTGGTTGCTTTTTTGTCTATTTGGTTTTATTGAGCTCCTTACCTTTGTTTAGAGAAGTTAGTTATAAGAGTAATATAAATTCATCACATTACTCACCTATCTACTTGCAGAATAATTCTAGGTTATTTATATCTAGATTCTTATTTGGACTCTCCTCATGGTGTCAAAATCCTAAGCTGAGATAGTAATATAAAAACTGAAAATATGAAACTGAAAATATGAAACTCTATAAGGCTATGAACAGAGCTAATTTTTTGCCAATATGGGTTGCCATATGGGTTAATTCCAGGAATGCCAGTGTGATTTAATATATTTTTAAAATCAATAAATAGAATTCACCAAAGTGACAGATTAAAGGATAAAAATAGCACAACCATTTCAATAGGTGTAGATAAATATTTGCTAAAACTCAACACATGTTCATGGTAAAAATTCTCAGAAAACTAGAAATAAAGGATAATTTTCTAAATTTTATAAAGAGTATCTATTTAAGATCCTACAGAACACAATATGCTTAATGGTGAGATAGTGAATGTTTTCTTCTGATGTTGGAAAAATGTCAAAGATGTCAACTCTTATAACTTCTATTTAGCATTTACATTAGAAATGCAATAAAACAAATATAAAAGGAAAAGTATAATGATTCAAAAGGAAGAAGGAAAACAGTGACATGATGACATTCTTAGAAAATCTTTAAAAACTACAAAAATAATATAAATAAATAAAGTTAGCAGGCTCCTGAATACAAGGTCAATATACAAGGACAATTATATTTCTATTTACAAGCAAAAAGCAATTAAAAATTAAATTGAAAGCAGTATCATTTATAATGGCACCAAAAAATCATATAGCTTGAAATAAATTAGTAAAGGTGTACAAAACACTACAAAATATTGCTGAGAGAAATTAAGAAAAGCCAATATAAATAAAATGACATTCTATGTTAATGGATTAAAAAATGTAATATTGATAAGATACTGTAATATTGATAAGATACAAATTTTCCAGATTGATCTGCAGATTGAATTCAATCACAATCAAAATGTGATTGAATTTGATCTGTAGGTCAATTTTGAGAAAACTGAAATTGATCTGTAGATTAGATTCAATCACAATTAATATGCTCATAAACTTTTCTATGGTAGAAGTTGCCAAGTTGACCCTAAAATTTATATGGAAATTTAAAGGACCCAGAATAGGAAAGACAATCTTTTCTAAAAAGGAAAACAACTGCAAAACATACTACCAAATATAAAAACTTACAGCATTTACCTTTCAGTGGATAAACCGACTAGCAGGAGGCAGGAGAGTGCTGGAAATATTATGTATCTTTGTCTGTATGTTGGTTACATAGGCATATACATATGCAAAAATTAGTCAAGCTGAATACTTCATATTTGTGTATTTTACTGCATATACATTGTACCTTAGCCTAAAAATAGCATAAAATTGGTAATAGGGATGCCTCCATAATCTGGAATGTGCATTTTGTTACAGAAATTTCACAGACAAAATTACAAAGCACACACGTAAACCACCACCATGACAGGAAGAATGTACTCCCAAAGAACAGAAAATAATAGAGCAATAGGAAAAGATGGACAGGGTATGGTGGCTCACACCTGTAATCCCAGCGCTTTGGGAGACCGAGGTGGGTGGATCATGAGGTTAGGAGATCGAGACCATCCTGGCTATCACAGTGAAACGCCGTCTCTACTAAAAACACAAAAAAAGAAAAAAAAATTAGGGGGCATGGTGGCGGGCACCTATAGTCCCAGCTACTAGGGAGGCTGAGGCAGGAGAATGGCGTGAACCCAGGAGGCAGAGCTTGCAGTTAGCCGAGATTGCGCCACTGCACTCCAGCCTGGGCGACAGAATGAGACTCCGTCTCAAAAACAAAACAAAACAAAAAAATAAATAAAAATAAAAATGTTAGTATAACTATGTTTAAACTGAGAAGAATAAATCATAAATCAAAGGTCTATCAAAGAGAAAAATGAAGACATAGAATCCATAAAATAATGACAAAATATATTCTGTCTATGTATCTATCCATCCATCATCTATTTATACCTATCTCTTCCCTCCAGGTCTGTTTAAATCTAAAATTTATTATCTGTTTCTTTATCCCACTAAATTGCTCTCATGAACTATTAAAGAGATTAAAGAATTTTAATTTCCATGTTGTTGGTGTTTAAGTTTTTAGAGTTAGATCTTAATGAAAGAAAGAGTAAGTTAAAATCAGAAAGTTGAATCCTTTTTATTATCAAGTCTACGAAAACTGAATTTACTTTATATTTTTATTTCCAACCCTTTCATGTCTTTTTTCTTTAAGAAAATGGTCCTATATGTCTTATTATAAAATATTGTGCCTATAAAATTGAAAGTATCTATAAAGTGCAAATATTCTTGCATATATTATTTCTAAAAGTATCAAGATATTGGCTGAGATACAAACTAATGACATAGCAGCTATCAAATGTTTTCAAATATGAATAGTTGAATCCAAATATATTATAAAATTAGACTCTTTTTATCTTAAATTATAATCCTTTGGTATCAGTTGACAATTACAATCTTATTTTTAAAACTGTGTCTTTTAAAATATAAATATTAATCTTTTCCCGGAAAATAATAATATAATAGGTAAAACATATGAACATGGTCAACACAGTATTTTGCTGTTTCTGGTACATGTACCCCAAAATATTTTAATCTATTGCGGCATTCTAATTTGGAATGTGTGACCTGAACTGTATAAAGAAAGGTTGTAGAATTAGCACCTTGTAGTTATTCTGAAGGAAGAGAAATAAAATATTTACAAGGTCCCAAAAGAGTTTATTCTTCTTATACCAGTATGCAGGATCCTAGGTCATAAGAATCCAGTAATGTAGCTATAAAAATAAATCAAAATGCAAATGTTGGCCTTATACCCAGAAGATAAATCACTTGAAAGGCTCAGCAGTATAATGAACTGAAAATTCAAGAACTTGTCAGGATACATTCTTGTCTTATGACACTGACAAACCATAGATTCAGACTAGAGGATATAGTTGCCTTTTGTTTTTGTTTTGGAAATTGTTACTAAGGGTTATTTATGAAGAATATTAAAGCTAGATGAATTTTTTTCATTAGTGATGAATGCTATAATTTGAAAATGTTGAATACAGTTTAGTTCCTTTCTTTTGTATCCTGAAGATTGTTGGTAAAGCTGCTCTCAGACCCAGAGAATATAGTTAATCCATGAGAGATAACATCAATGTTTTCATATATTTTCCTTAACACTTCATCTATGATTAGTGTTAACTACTCTGCAAGGTAGACTGTGGTACATTGCAGTAGAGACAGCCAGGATTCACCCAGGGAGACCCAGGAGGTGAGTTACCTAGGATGGGGATATACTCCTAAGAAATTTCATTCCTAGGTTTGGGAAAATTAGTCCAGTATTAGGAGCACTGAGGGAAGCAAAGGCCTTCTTGCATTTACAGCTGACATTGTCATATCTGGCTATCTCATAGTAAAGAATGATGATTGATTTTATTAATTTTAGGTTTTACACATATTTTGAAGGACAATCAGGGTTGGATAACTTCTAGATACCTTGTTTTATCCATTAGGAAGGAAAAATCATGGATTTTGGATCTGAGGCTTGGGTTTAAGACAAAGAGAGTAACATCCAATTATGAAGCCCTTCTGTCCTCACTTTCCATATTGTTCAAAAACCCCTTAATGTACAGGTAGAGGAATAATGATAATAATAGTATCTAGTATTGAACACTGACTAGCAAAACCTTGTCTTAACTTAGCTGATCAAATAAAGTTGATCGATGTGGACTTATTTCAGTTTAAGTTTTTTGTTTTTTGCTTTTGTTGTTTTATTTTTGCATAAAGCTATAAAGCATGTTTAAATTTATGTTCACATATTTGATATAAATCCACATAAACTTTACATTTTAAAGTAAAGTTTAAAGTGTACAGTAGTTGTGCCATGTCTTTTATGGTCCAATGTGAAGCCCAGGGTAATGTTGTCATTTAAATTATTTTTGAAACTGGTGTCACTTATTACTAGTTTTGTAATTTGGGGCCCATTCCCTCTCTCTCTGACTGTGCTTCTTCCTTTGCAGAATGAAGGTAATAATTTTGCCTACTTCATTGGGTTGTTGCAACACATTTAGTACAATCTGTGACAAGGAGTAATACACAGCAATAGACAGCTGTTTAAGATTACTCTTTCTCGTCTCAAAATTTTAGCAAGATCTTATTTTTGCAAACAAAATTTCCAGAGGTCAGGGATCATATTTAAAGAGAAATCTCTTGGTAAAATTTCCAACATTACACAATGTGCCTGAAGACTTCTGATAAATGCTGTTCGATTGCGTGATTCTGAATGATCAGGTAAGAAGGATTCAGAAATGAGCCTTCCGGTACATTAGATGAATGAGTCAGTAGAAAGTACAGCAGTAATAAATTCAATGATTCCATGGCATAATTTAGCAGGCTTTCAATGATCTGCTAACTGTTCTTTAGTAATGGTGTTGCCTTTCTTTAGCCACATTTACTGCTGACATTAAGCGGGGGAATTAAATTCCTGTGATTATCAACGTCGTATTACTTAGTATCAAAAGAATGTGTGCTAGAAAGGGACTTCTGAGAACAGAACAGCAAGGGGCTCTCACTTTTAGGGGGCAGCGTGGAGACCCTTTGTTGAACATAAAATGTTATTGGCAGCTATTCAGACATTTCAATTCTATCTTTCCTTTGCAAAATAAATAGGCTCTCTGCAAATTTGTACAGAATTTTGTGCTTCTCAAATAAAAAAAAAAAGAAGAAACCCAAAACATTGGGATGGTATGAGAGAGAAGGTCATGATAATATATTAAGTTTTAGCTCTGCAGAAGTAGAAGATCTTCACATTCTAATTTTGAGCATCTTCTAATTATTCTCTTTAGAATAAACATTGTGGCTCCATTTTAGATCCAGGCATCTAATTCTCTTAAGATATTTTTATCATCCTGTTCAATTAGAAACACTAAAGTCTTGCAATGAGCTAATCTATAATTTACATGGGAAGTTCCTGTATTTTTTACTTCTTCAGCTATCTAGCTGTATACAGCAGGATAATTCTTTATGTTTACTTGATTCTAAGGCTTTCTGTTACTTCCTATGCTCCAACTTTTCCAAAATCACATTCCTGATATAAAGCTTAGCTATTATATTCCAAATGAATAGAAAATTCTTTTGTTTTGATCATTTCATAATAAGCCCTTGAGAATAAGCCCTCCTTGAGATTATTGTAGAGAATGACTCATTATGGCTAAAGAACATACATCTATATCTATAATCTTTTAAGATCTCACATACATTTCAATATTACTTATGTTTATGTGGCACATCCATACACAAAGCAAGAAATGTATTTAGCAGCAAGTATTGTATAGACATATTAACTTCATGGAGTAGGAGAACAGATGTCTTCTGGATATACATCACACATTAAGGAAATTCTAGCCTTTCCTGTTTTACATGGGGAGAAACAGAAGGACCATACTCCAATTGCCAATATCTATTCTGTTTACTAGTTTCACTTTAACTCCTGGTATTCCTGGAAATAGATAAGAAAGAATGAATAACGTGTTGCATTTATAGTCCATTTTAAAATTCTCTTTTTCAACTCATTATTATTTAAATGTATTTCTGGAAAGTGGAATGGGGTCTATTTGAAACCTTGCTTTGCTTATAATTGAATCTTTTGTGGAGCCCTCTTTTCCTCCTCTTATGAGAGTCACCATAATATTTTTTTCTGTGATTCTTAATTTTTACCTGCATCTCCTGTTTTCTCTTTCATTCTTTTTTGTCTCATCCAGATTTGTTGTTGTTATTGTTCTGCCACCATTACACTTTAAAGAAAAAAATTAAAGGTAGTTTTATTATTATAAGTACAACACTGCTCGCTAATTTCCTACTCAAATGCCATTCTTTCTTACTTCCACAGAAGAAAACCTGAAATTTACTTCAACTAAAGACTCCAGTTCTCAGCCTGTAGATGGTGGTGGCCATGATATGTTGGGTGGGGCTTCCGGGAAAGATCCTCAAAGGGGCTGAGTCAACTAGGAAGGAGATGTGCCCTTCACCTACCTTTTACCATCCTTTTCCTGCTACAAATGCAGATAGAATGGACTATGAGGTGACCCCTGAGGGAGAAAGCTGTATTCTACTGGTGGAGCTGGGTCACTCTTGTCTCTGATGTTGCCATATCTCCTCTGAACCTTTTTTAAGTAAGAGAAATAAACTTTTGCCTTGCTTAGCCTGTGTAGTTGGGTTTTTAGTGAACTCAAACACTACACATATATTCAGAATTTGTTTTGAGTGCATATTGGCTCACTGCAACTTCCACCTCCTGGGCTCAACTGATCTCCCACATTGGCCTCCTGAGTAGCTGGGGTGACAGGTGCACATAACCTCATTTAAAAATTTTTTCGTAGAGATGAGGTCTCATTATATTGCCCAGGATGGCCTCGAATTCCTGGCCTCAAATGACCTTCTTGCATCAGCCTCCCAAAGTCCTGGGATTGCAGGTATTATCCCAATGTCGACAAAGTTTTCTTGATTGTTGGCATTTTTCTTTTAACGTTAAAAGATAGGGACACAGGAAAAAGGATGAATATTGGGTTTTAATAGAAAATAAAAAGAGGCATTCTGTTTTGCATAAGTTGTTTTGGGGGTGTTGGTAGTGCATCTGATTGAAGTTGTGCACTATTTCTTGGTCTCCCAAGAGAGGTGTGGGCCCTCTTTATGCTGAGAGAAGAAAATATTAGAACTACTATTTGTATTTAATTTTATTTTTTAGAAAACAAGCTTTACCAAACATCATCTGTGGATGAGCGGGTCTGGCTGGCTCATGTGCTTCCTGTGTCTTGTACCAGAATGTATTATATACAGTAAAGGAGGTTTCCTGTACCAAGAGTTTAATTTTGCACCAAGTATGGGCTGACAGTGGTAGCTTATGTGTCTAATCAGGGGTCTGCTAGACAATGACATTACTGGATAAATGAATTTACAGGATTTATTATTGAGTTTTAACTAAAGAAGGTAGCTCGGGAAATGGACAAGAGGCCTAAAACATTAATATGGGGATTATAGTTCAAAATATTTATAAGCACACATGCACCATAAGAAAGTGTTAGGGCTGACACTTCTCCTATTAGGAGTTTTTTCAGCCATATTGCATGGTTAAAATGATGATTATCTACTCAGATCTGACAGAGTTTGCCAAATACATTCACAATTATCCACCTGTAAGTTTTGTATTAATGGCTAATGACAAAATAACAATGCAAAGACTATAATGAAAAAATAAACATTAGGTACTAGGCTTAGTACCTGGGCGACGAAATAATCTGTACAACAAACCCCCATGACACAAGTTTACCTATATATTAAATAACAAACCTGCGCATGTACCCCCAAACCTAAAATAAAAGTAAAAAGAAAGAAAATGGACATTTGGAAATCTTTTCATTGTTTCAATAATGAATGTATTAAGTGTGCCTTTGTTAAAGAGTCACACACACACACATACATGTAAGAACCTTGAAAACAGAATTTTCTAAACAGGTTAAAAATATTTCATACAACAACCCACTTGTTAAAAATACAATAAAGCAACATGGTCTAATATATTTTCAATGACAACTGTTTGACATCAGAGAAAATGGGTATTTACTAGCTGAACATTTGCTTTTAATGATGGCCATAACCAAATGAAAGATACCTCATATAGCTATCAAAATAAACTGAACTTAGAATCTGACCTATAACCAATTACATAACAAGATATTAAATAAAAATTTAAAAAGGCAGCATATTCAACCATATTGTACTCAATATTGCATTTAAATAGTATTCATTTCATATTATTCTATTTTGAATTAAATTGTATGCAATACAGTTACATAAAATTATACATAAATAAATATACACGTATTAGGACTATGTGATGAAGATTTTTGTACTAATAGAAGAATATTATAGAAAAAGCTTGAAGACTGTTGATTCAGTAGAAAATTGGAGGTTAGAATGAGAGATTCCCTTTTGGTGGATAATTGGAGGATTAGAGTCATTCAGGAATGGCATGTTAAATGACAAAAGGACTGATCAAAGTGCTCCTCTGTCTCATGACTATTTGGAATCTAATTATACAGTAGAAGCATATGAGAAACATAATCCACAGACTCTATAGTAGAAACCAGTATGAAAATGCAAAGGGCTCTGTGTCCAGCAGTCCTCAGTTTCAATTCTGCTTCCACCGTTTCCTAGTTTATACTCTGGGCAATTTATTTCTCAGAAACTCAGGCTCCATATACATGAAATGTAAATAATAACTAATTCTTTGAATTATTTTGAGCATTTCTGAGATGATATGTGTGGGATACTTAGATTCCTGCCTGGCAGGCAGTAGGTAACCAACAAATGACAGTATTTGTTATGGCATTTACTCAGTATGATGTCATTGAGAAACTCAATTTCCTAATAGTTACCATATGAGGCTGAATTTCATTTGAGAATAGGAGTCATTCTCATTTCTTTTGTTTTATTTTCATCATCACAGTGATGTGAGCTGGCATTTGCTCAAATTTTGTGGTTTTGGATGGATATATTTCTCTTCTGTAGGTAGGGATCTAAAAGATTCATATTATCTGTGGTATTCTCCCAAAAGCTTATGTTTAATTTTATGTCTGATCCCAGTCCATCTTGCATCTTAAATCCTTTTACTAGACATCACATCCCTTTTATTGTTCCCCTTTGCTATTTATTAAATTATATTGCTTTATAAAAATATTCCAGTGCACTTTTATCTTGCGCTTTAATCTCTCCATCCATCCCCATTGTGCTTAAGACACCACTTTTATACCAGCTGTTCTTTGGACAGAACCCTGCTGCCAAACAGTGCTGCCCACCTACCAGGAAATCTTGAAAACATCTTTTGTAGGCTTTCCAGTTTATGTGCAGATGCTAAGAAATTCATATTTTCTCAGCCCCAAGGGTCCTGATGCTATTCAGAAAACCCAGTCCTCAGCCAAGCTCTGTGCTTAATTATTTCTGTCAGTTACTTGTCAGCAGAAGTGGTGCACTCACCTTTGGCTTTTCATCTATAAACCTGAGTCTGAAAGAAGATAGTCAGGAGGTTGAAGTTAAGTGTAATGGCAGGCTGATCTGAGTCTCTAGAGATCTCCAGATGTCCCCTTCCCATTCCCATCTCCTGGAAGTATCCTCCCCTTGTGAGACTCCTGTAGTTATTATCTTCATCTCCCCTGAAGCCCTGGAGCCTTTTCTGACACCCAACTCTCAAATCCTGTGTCATAGGTGGGAGGGAGGGAGGAATTGTCTGCAGCAGCTGCTCTTTTTTCAATGGTAGGAGATTTTAAAATTCCTTTTTAAAAAATTCAAATGGAATCGCTTTTGCTTATTTATTTGTTTACAAACTATTGGTATTACCTATTTTATTTATTTCTATTTTCTTTTCACTAAGATCTTAGGCCAGACTCTCTAGGACTAACTCAAGGGAAAATTAGACAGATGCTCACATCATTACACCCTGTCAGTGTTTCCTAAACCTGGCTGCACAGCAAAATCATTTGGGAAAGCTTTTATTCTTTAATTATATCTTCTGAAACTGAAACTGAAGTTCTTAGAAATTACTGAATGAGATGTCTGAGATGGGGCCTAAGAATCCTCACCAAGCGTTATCACCCCTTAGTTACAATCAGTAAGTGTTTCTGAATTGTATCCAAGAACTATATTTATCTCCTACTTGAGAGCAAAGTCAATGCCTGTGTTTTTCCTGATTTCTCCCCACTTCCCCCTGTTTAGAGCTTTTTCATTACTGGCCTCCAGACCTTTCTTTCCTCCTGCCCCATGACACATCATTATACTAGGTAGAACAAGGATACTGAAGTTAATGTATCATTGTAAAATCCAACACAAATGAAAACTAAGAGCATAATTCTCCCTATGGAAATTAGGGGAAGAAACTTCTACTCTGTCCTTTTTTTTAAGAACATTTACTTTACAGAACTTGAAATTTTAAGTTATTTCTGCTCTCTTTAAAACATACATGAGTCCTTTTGAAAACTAGATAGGGCTTTTTTCAGCTTTTTGATACAGCAATGTCTTTCTCAAGGACCTCGGTGCCATCTCTCTGAAATGTAAACATTAAGGAAGAGAGCACCTCTGTCTCCCAGATTCTTTGAGAGGGTAGGAGGCTTAGTGGGTGCCTTGCTCCAAGTTGCAAAACTGCCTCTTGTCATATGGATATTAGAAGTTTATTTTTCCTCTGAATAGAGCCAATTAGCTAAAACAAATGGTCACTCCAATTACCCATTAAAGTTAGGATGAGCTATGTGGGACAAATTGTGCCGTCAAGTCCTCTTACTTAAAGACTGGGTATTGTTTATTTTGAAACATACATGGAACAGGTTGTATCTACTTGAATAAAAAAAGGGAGATTTATTTCTGTCTTCACAATCTCTTAGCACATTGTCTATAATATACATCACATTCTGGGCCGGGCGCGGTGGCTCATGCCTGTAATCCCAGTACTTTGGGAGGCTGAGGCGGGTGGATCACGAGGGCAGGAAATCGAGACCATCCTGACCAATATAGTGAAACTCCGACTCTACTAAAATACAAAAATTAGCCGGGCGTAGTGGCGCGTGCCTGTAATCCCAGCTACTCAGGAGGATGAGGCAGGAGAATCGCTTGAACCAGGGAGTTTCAGTGAGCTAAGATTGCACCACAGCACTCCAGTCTGGTGACAGAGTGAGACACCATCTCCAAAAAAAAAATAAATAAAACATTATTTATAAATATACCCCCTCCCCACACACACACATCACAATCTGGTTTAATCCTTTGTCACCAAAAAATAATATTATTTTCTCTTTCTCTACTATCTTTGTGAAGGATTTCTGGGTTGGGAGATTTTGTTTTTAATTGTATTTCCCTGGCATAATCAGTTAAGGAGGATTTGTGAAGGAAGAAACAGTGTTTACTATAAATAAGAGAAATTTAACTGGAGAAAGGCCTGAAGAAGATGGGGAGGAGAAATGGGGTAGAATGGACTGGGTTTGAATATAGGAGTGGATAGGGCAGCCATTTAGAGGTGAACTAAGACACCTAAGAAGAACCATCTTAAAATAAAAGGCACTGCCTTTTCTTTTTCTTTTCGTATTTACTTTCCGTTTGAGGGAAATATAAGAGATTTCTGTGGGATACGGCTTTCCTAATGCAGGCAGGGCTGGGCTGAAGGCATGAAGCAAGGTGAAGGGGTAAGATTTCTTTCCCAAACCAATACCGGTGAAAACAAAGCAGACACACATAACTTAATGACATATTCACTTTAAGGGAAAGAAAAATTCTGAAAAAGACTTCAAAACAGAAACAATAACTGACAAAGAGATCAAGGAGACAAACAAAATGTTCAGTAAAGCTGGAAGAATAAGCTTTTGCGGATATGCACAGGAAAAATACGGCTAAAACAAACAAAAAACTCAAGAGCCACCCTCTGTTCCCATGCCATCTGACAAGTTTCTCTTCTTCCACAATCTCGTTTTCCTCTGCAGATAGGCAACTGTCTGCCTCCCCAAGGGAGGTTGGTCGTGGAGTTACCTCAAATTGTAAGTGCAAGGAACTGGGGGCAAGCAACCTTCATGCTCTCAAAAATATCAGTGCCTGTATGACTCTAACTCAATTTTCTCTTCAGCAGCTCCTGGCACTTGTCTCTAGATAGACTTTGGCTGACACTGTAATCAATTCGTTTGTAAGAATGTTCTAAGAACTCTGCCATAAGCTAATATGAATAGACAGAGTACACATCAACATTTAAGAACTGCAGGCTGGGCTTATACAAATGGCCCTATGCCTTGTAGATAAACAAGATGTACCATTCCACAGGGGGCAAACTGCTTGGATGTAGATTTAGGAAATGTTTGAGCATTGACATTCAAGCTCTTGACAAGCCACTATATTTCTGTTTGCTTCACGAACTGGGACAAGTATAAACAGTATCTTACTAGCTTTTTGACCTTAGTTTAAATTTATCTGTGGCTGGCTGGCTTCCAGGGCTACAAAGCATCTCATAAATAACAAAGGAGAAAACTAAATGTGAAATTATACCCACTTACTACAATGAGAGTGCTATGGTTTGAATGTATGTGCCCTTCCAAATTCCATACCTTGGAACCTAATACCCAATGTGACAGTATTAAGAGGTGGGGCTTTTTGAAAAGTGATTAAGTCATGAGGGCTCTGCCTTTATAAGCAAATCAGTACTCTTATAAAAGAGATTGAAGGAAGTGCCTTCCTACCTTTTGCCGTTCCATTCCTTCTACTTTGTGAGGACACAGCCTTTGTCCCCTACAGAGAATGTGGCCATTGTGGAAAAATAAAGTAGCCTTCACCTTCAGGGAAATGCAAATCAAAACCACAATGCGATATGACCTTCCTCCTGCAAAAATGGCCATAATCAAAGAATCAAAGAAGAGTAGATGTTGGTGTGTATGCGGTGAACAGGGAACACTTCCACACTGCTGTTGGGAATGTAAACTAATACAGCCACTGTGGAAAACAGTGTGGCGTTTCCTTAAAGAGCTAAAAGTAGAATTATCATTTGATCCAGCAATCCCACTACTTGGTATCTACCCAGAGGAAAAGGAGTCGTTATTTGAAAAAGATACTTGCACATGCATATTTACAGCAGCACAATTCACAATTGTAAAATTGTGAAACCAACCCAAATGCCCATCAATCAACGAGTGGATAAAGAAACTGCTATATATATGTACAATGGAATACTATGCAGCCATAAAAAGGAATGAATTAACAGCATTTGCAGTGACCTGGATGAGACTGGAGAATCTCATTCTGAGTGATGTAACTGAGGAATGGAAAACCAAATATTGTATGTTCTCACTGAACCAATAGAGCTAAGATATGAGGATGCAAAGGCTTAAGAATGATACAATGGACTTTGGGGACTTGGGTGGAAGAGTGGGAGGTGGGTGAGGGAGAAAAAACTATAAATATGGTGCAGTGTATACTGCTCTGGTGATGGGTGTGCCAAAATCACCACTAAAGGACTTATTCATGTAACCGAATACCACCTGTACCTCAATAACTTATGGAAAAATATAGAAAAAAGTAAAAAAAAATAAAAAAATAATAAAAAAAAAGAAAGTAGCCTTCACCAGACACCAAATCTACTGGCACCTTGATCTTGGACTTCCCAGCCTCCAGAATTGTGAGAAATAAATTTCTATTATTTACAAATTACCCAGTTTATGGTGTTTTGTTTTAGCAGCAGGAATGGACTAAAACATATGCGGCATGTTTGTCTAATTTACCATATGAGACAGTAGTATGAATTATCTCATGGTGGCTTTATTAGGCAGCACATAATTATTTTTGTCTAAATGTCCATCATATGCCATTTTGAATGGCCTCATCTGGGACGAACCTCCCTTTGGCTGATTTACACATTATGACTCAGATGTTGAAAATATATCTGAGTTTACAGTATGAGAACCCGTGAACTCATGGCTATGTTTGGCTTACTTTTCCCCAAATTTATTAAAATAAATTCAACAAGTATTTTGTGGTTAACTATAGTATTGGGGCACTGGAAACAAAAATAAAACAAATGATCCCAATCCTGTAAAAGTATACATTGTCATTGGGCATAAAAAACCAAAACACATAACTCAAATAATGTAATTCAGTGTGCAGTCTCAGTTGTTCAAACATATTGTGCTTAGCTCTAAATGGGAAAAGAGAAGTAAAGTGCTTCAGAGCGGAGGAACGACTTCAACTGCTATGAAGAATTAGTAAAATGTAGCCAAAGAAAGCAGGAAAGTGTGGGCAGTCCAGCATGAGCTAGCAGCATGAGCAAACGAATGGAGGTGTGGGAATAAGCATTGCCAATTCCGCAAACTGTAAAGCTATTGGCTTGTCTGGAAGAAAAAATTTATATTATGAAATGTATCACTTAGGATTAAATACAAATGACAGAAAAATTCTAATTGGCAGAGGTTTTTTTTTTTAACACAGAATTGAATTTCTCGCTCATATGAAAACCCAGATGTATGTGGTCTGAGGATGATAGAAACACTCTGGTGTCAAGGATTCAGGATCTTTCCATCTTGTTGCTCTACCATGTATTAATTCTAGGTCCAAGATCATCCATATGTGAGATGACTTTTCAGTTATATTGTCATCATTCTAGCTAGAAAGAAGGATACCAAAGAGAAGAGTATACTTTCTTTAAAGTGTTCCTATAAGGACATTTCTGGGAAGTTGCAGGTACAAGTCTGCTGACGTCCCATTTATTCCACTGACCACACCAAGATTCAAAAGGAGCTGAGAAATGTAGTCTTCAGTTCAGTCTGCTATGTGCTTGGTTAAAATAATCAGAGGTTTCATTACTATAGAAAGTAAGAGTAGATATAGAAAATAACAAACCATCAGTGCCACAGAAAGTGATAAGGAATGAGATAGGATACTTTGAGTGGTCTAGGTGAGGGTTCTTGATCAGAGAGGCAAACGTTTTCCGGAAAGAACTGACTAGTCAACATTTTAGGCTTTGTGAGCCATACAGTCTCTGGTGCAACTACTCAACTTTGTCATTGTAGTGCAAAAGCAGACATAGATAATAAGAAAGTAAATGATTGTGGTTGTGTTTCAGTAAAACTTTATTTGCACAAGCAGGTAGCCAGCAAAGTTTGTCCCACAGTCTATAGTTCTCTGATTCACAGCTTAGATTATAAACTTGACTTGATCAATAGGAATCTTTGAAAATTTCATAATGTATACAACATGGAGAGAGTATGCTATGCATATGACAGAAGAATCACTGAGCTATTTTTTGGGAGAGAGTCTAGTTCTAGTTGATCAAAAATTCAATTTGCAAACTGGAGAAAGTAATTTCTGCAAAGGGTCAAATAGCAAACATTTTAGGCTTTGTGGGCCATAGAGTCTTTGACACAACTACTCATCTCAGTCATTGTAGTGAGAAAGTAGCCATAAACAATATATAAACAAGTGAGTATGTCTGTGTTCTCATAAAACTTTATTTATGGGCACTGGAATTTGAATTTCATGTAATGTTCATGTATCATGAAATCTTTTTCTTTTGATCATTTTCAACCATTAAAAAATGTAAAAACCATTCTTGGTTTGTGGGCTGTACAAAAACATGTAATGGGCCAAATTTTTCATAAAATAATCCATTTTATGGCCTAAAGTGGACCATAATTTGCTCATTCCTGCTCTGTGTGCAAGCAGTTCTCTTGCAATAAGACTTCTGACCTCTCTTGACATTCTTACCCTGTTTGGGAATCTGGAGAGAGAAACAGGGCACATGTAGCTCTAGCCCTTTTGCTTCCTTATCGTTAGGAGAAAGGAGCACATTCCATTCTATTCCCCTACAGAGAGGCTCTGCCAATTTGAGGGTCAGGAACAGGAAGCAATCTCTGGTTCAACACGGGTTATGTCTGTTGATTTCTGGGATTCAGTTTGTGGGAAAGTTACTTGTCCACAGACATAAATTACATCCACCAACTCAGTTTTATCTGAGTGATATTTTGCAACAGACAATCTTATGATTTAGAATTTGCACAGTAAAAGGAGAGCTATTTATCAGGCCACCTCAGTGACCTTGGGGAGTGCTATCTGTTTCCAGAGTTGGACAAGTCATTGTTTCAGAGACTTGAGTGCCTGAAAGCACACCTGGAGACTCCCTAGCCATAGACATTAGAGACTGGAAGAGTGCTTAGAACATATTAGTTAATGGGTGAATTAACGAATATGTAATTACTAAAGCATGGGAATAGGGTTCTGAAATGGTGGTGGAAGACAGAGGTAGGTTGACTTCATCTAAACTGGGGCTACATTCCTGCAATTTTGACTGCCTATCAGCTGACATGTACAGTTGTCAATGGTTTTTACTCAAGTTATTAGGGTTAATAAGATATACTGAGACAACTGAAAATTTAATGTATACCATGAATCTCTTTGTCTTATAGAAATATTGAATTTATTTGAGAAAGAAGAAGCATAACTAAGATATATATATGTATATATATGTTTTTTAACTTCTGAGGAGCTGCTTGAGATAAATGAAGTTAAATTCTTTTTAATAAAATGTGCTCTGTTGCTTGTCTCAGAAACAGAGAGAAAAATCCATGAAAAAGACATTTGGTTTCCTAATTAATGCGTGTAAATACAATAGACAAATGGTCAGCAATTACTGAAAGCTGCCATGTAGATTTAAAACCAGTACTAAAGGATTTTACATTGTAGTTTTGTCAGCAAGTTGGCATCACCTTTTCATTTACTCCTTCTTAAGATCTCTCCTCTGTTCTAGTTAAATTGGTCCATAAAAGAAATTGGGCCTGTATCCCAACATGTGGTATCTATCTGTGTGTGTTATTTCCCTTATTTGGTAAACACTGAACCTTGTCAATTACCAAATGCCACTCTTCAGTTGTAGCCAAAGGTCCAAGTATATCTTCCTACCCCAACTCCCATTCATTTTCCCCTTCTCCAGATACTTTTGGCACAAAAAAACCTATTCTTTCTGTTCAGCAAGATGGATATTATTAACATTCAAGACGACTCAGATTTTGACAAAACTACAGAGGCATTTTCTGGATCTGCAAACTTACTTTGTTACATAGTATTTGTATAATCATTTTATGTGTATTGAATAACTATAAATGGCACACTGGTACAATTACTGTTAGTGAAATTGGGCCTAATTAAGACAGGTCGTGGATTATGTTCATTTTCCAGGATGTTAATGTAACTCCATTCTTTTCTCTCCTATTTAAGAATGCCTAGCTTAATACAAGTAAAAGTGAAGTTTGTCATGTTGGGGTGTTCTAGTGACCTATTGCTGAGAAACAAACTAGCCAAAATTTAGTGGGTTAAAAAAGACATTTATTTTGCTCACGAATCTGCAAGTTGGACATGGCTTGTAGTGGGGGCAAGAGGATCCCATTCATAGAGGGATCACTCACATCCATCGATGTAAAGTGGTGCTGGCTTCTAGCTGGAAGCTCAGCCAGGGCTGGGGATTGCTGGCTGTAGGCTGAGGGCTTGATGGGTAGGGGTCTTGCCTTTTTTCTATGTAGGTCTCTCTACAGGCTGCTTGGGTTTCTTCATAACTTGTTTCCAAGAGGAAACATCTCAGGGAAACAAGGCTAAAATACATGACACTTTTATGACCTTGCTTCAGAAATCACATAGTATGACTCTGTCCTACTTATTGGTTGAGGCAGTCTCAAAGCCTGCCCAGGTTTAAGGGCAGGGATATAAATGCTACCTCTGGATAGTCATTGGCAATTCTCAAAGAGCTT
Organism: Macaca mulatta; assembly: GCF_049350105.2. NCBI lineage: Eukaryota > Metazoa > Chordata > Mammalia > Primates > Cercopithecidae > Macaca > Macaca mulatta. The sequence continues at coordinate 116,019,575 of NC_133409.1, forward strand.
ATGGGATAGGCGGTATTGCTGCAGTCATCTTTAGAAAATATAATCTGTCAAAATCGAGTTTACTTTGAATGAAACTAGTAATTGATTGCAACATACTGTTACTTTAACCACACTTTGGTAGAGAGTCTCCTGGTTTATAGTTCAGTGTTTTGTGCTTAATATTAAATTGGTCATAAATGATTTTCTCACTGTCTCATGCTGTGCACGCTTTATACTCCACACTAGATTAAAGGGAAAAGACCATGTCTTACAGTGTTTTAACCACTCACAATGAGTGTCAGAATGCTGGACATCTAAGTGAACAAGGAATTGTTCATTGGGATGTGAACAGAGAAGAGTTTGCGCTGTAAATTCTGTCTAGATAAAGAAAGGAGACTGGTGTTTTAAACAAAACCCTGAAGTAAACATCCTGTTGTGTATTGTCCTACAAGGCAGCCATCTTAGAAGGTTCCACACCTTTTCCAAAGAGGCTGCTCTTGCTGATAACATTAAAAAAATTCACATTAATACTTGCTTCTTGGGCTTTAGCAGGTGGTTAGAGATGTCTGTGGTTTCAGGGTAAGGGACTGTTACAGCAGTACAAGGTGGAGGAAGTTCACTGAAAATGAATCACAACTTTGCCTACAGCCTGGGCCAGATGCACTACTGTTGACCATCCAAGACACACACACATACACACACACACACACACACACACACACACACACAGAGAGAGAGAGAGAGAGAGCGAGAGCGCTAGGTAGATAGATCCCAAATCTGGTCTTTCTCATCATTGCTGCTGGTGCCATGTCACCAGGTTACAGCGTTCTGTCTCATTCTTTCTGTTTTGACTGTTGTACTATGTGTTCTTAGCATAACAGCAACAGCAAGAATCATCTTTTAAAAATGTAAATTGAAATTCTGATTCATAATGTAACATAGGTAAAACTTGAAACATTGTGCTAAGTTAAAGAAGTCAGACACAAAAGGACTAATGATTTCACTTATCTGCGGTGCCTAGAATAGGTAAATTCATAGAGCTAGAAAGTAGATTAGTGGTAACCAGTGCAAAGGGAGGGAAGGATGCAGAGTTATTGTTCAATGGTTCTGAGCTTCGGTTTGGAATAGTGAAAATGTTCTGAAAGTAGTGATGTTGATTGCCCCACATTGTGACCTTACTTAGTGCCACTGAATTGTACACTTAAGTGGTTAACATGCTAAGTTTTATGTCGTATATATTTTGCTACAACACAAATGTAAATCAGATTATTTGGTTTGTCATAAAGACTCTTTAATGGTCTTCTTGTGCTCTTAGGAAAGATTCGAACTTTTTACCACGTCCCACAGCGTGGTGCGTGGACTCTCCTCCCAGCACTCTCTGCTCTTGCTCCGAGGGCTCTGCTTTGCCCCCATGATGTCTTTTGAGTGGGTTCACATGGTTCTTCAGGGGCATTTGCCCTGTGGTTCCTTCATCCAGAAAGCTTTCCCCACCCCGGAATTTCCTATCACTCACTCCCTTATTTTCTTCAATCTCTGCTCAGTTGTTGTCTTCCTTGAAAGACCCATCTTGCCCGTCCCCTCTAAAGTAGATGCCTCCCACCCACAACTTTAGAGTTGTATGTCTCCCGGCCTGGCTGAAATGATCACTAATGACATCATATTACAAATGCTTTATATCTATTGTCTGTTGCCCCCATTAGTGTGCAATCTTTCTGCGGTCAGTGGCCTGTGTGTCTGGCTCACTGCTGTGTCTCCAGTGCCCAGAACAGCACTCCAATGAATGAAGGAATAAAATTAAAATATGCCCTTATATTTATGTGGTACTTGATTAATTTAAAACGTGCTATAACATATATCCTCAAAACAATCTAGGAAGATATCCTACAAATAAACCTGGAAAGTTGACAGGGAAATATTATGTACTTGAATAGATTCAGTGATGACCAATATTTCATGTTTATTATGTTTAAACGCATGGCTATAATTATTAACACAGCTCACCTTATTATGTGTTTACAATGTTTCAGGCATTGAGATAAAAGCTTTATAGGTGTTATTGTATTCACTTCCAATAACAGATGTTATTATGTATAAGTTACATAAAATAATTTTATTTTACAGATGAGAAAATTAAGGCTTAAAACAATAACTTGCCGAGTGTTACTCAGCTAGTGACACTGATCTGAACCCAAATGGCTGCCCACTACATTAGCTACAGAATAGGTGCTGAAAATCAGGGATTCCCAAGCATGGCTGTGAATCAGAATCACTTGGAGAGTTTAAAAATGATCTTAACATTTCAAACCAAAACCTATGTGCCAGATTTAAAAAATGTACTGATGTCATTTTAAAAAAAATTTCCTTGACCATGGTGTGGACTTTGCCGCAGGTGAGCACCAACAGATCTCAGAACAAAGAAGTCATTTGAAGCCCTACATGGATTGTTTGAATTCAAAGCAGATACAGTAATTCAAAAAACAAAATTGTGGTTTTGAATTCCAAAACAAACCACTTAATAAACAAACCTCAAACCCTTGATTGAGAATACTGGGGTCCATATTTGTGAAAGAAAGGTTATCAGATTCCACTCTGTGGATTCCACTATTCCACAGAACAACAGACTGGAAAAAAAAAAATAGACCAGGAGCCTTTTCCACTTGGAGAAGAGATAAAAAAACTCTTTAGGATTGGCCAGAAAAACACTTCCGCCAACATCCTTGTTCTCTCACCTCACCCCCATCATGGAGTTGCCTTGTACCCTGGGGAATGTAAAGCTCTGAGAATTTGGGAAGCAACTATGATGAGGCAACCATGGAGATCAATCACAGCGTGACTACACCCCCTGAAACAGTTGATGACCATACCTGACTGGGGCAGAGGGAAGCAGTTATAAAGGTCAGACAGCTCCTATTTCTGTCTTAAGTGTCATTAAAATTTTTTTAAACAGCTTTATTCTGCTCTTATCTTAGACCTCTAAATTCCAAGTTAATCTCTCTCTTTCCCTCTCTGTGTGTAATATCTTAGAATCACTGTATACTGTTGATAAAAGTTACTTTCAAAATGGAAACAAGCCAAATAAAGATTTGGTTTGTAATACTTCTCAATCTGAGTATGCTTCTAATTCACAATGTGTTACTGTGTATGGTAGGCAGACTTCTAAGATGGTGTTCATGCCTTTGTGTCATCCTCTCCTCTTGAGTGTGGGTTGGACCTTGTGACTTGTTTCTAAAGAATAGAATACATCAAAAGTGATGGGACTTAACTTCCATGATTAAGTTACCAAAGACTTCGACTTTCATCTTTGTAGGATGCTCTCTCGTGCTAGAAGACTCTCTTGCTTTCTTGGCTTTCTCACTTTGATGAAGCAAGTTACCATGTGAGAGAGACCAACGTGGCAAGAAATTAAGGGCGGCCTCTGGCCAACAGTCAGCAAGGAACTGAACCCCTCAGTCCAACAACCCACAAGGATTAACTCCTACCATCAACCACATAAATTAGCTTGGAAGTGGTTCTTCCCCAGGAGTGCCTTAAGATGAGCGCAGTCAGCCAACGCTTTGACTGCAGCCTGTGAGCAACACTGAAGCAGGGAATCCAGCTCAATTGTGTCTGGTTTCCTGACCCATAGAAGCTATAAAGATAATAAATTTTGTTGTTTTAAGACACTACATATTGGGATTAATTTGTTACACAGTAATAGATAACTATGATCATTAAAGCAAGTTAATTTTAACATGTATAAGAAATTAAGAAATGAAATACAACCTTACTCTGGAAAATATAATAACCACCTTGAATAAGGTATTAATAAGCAACCTAGATATTTATTTTGCTTTGTATGACATTTCACTCCTTTCTTTTTCAATATTAAAGAAAAGAATACTTTTTCCTTGAAAAGGAAATGAAAACCTAGCACTGGATTGAAAAACAAAATGTAGTAACTTTACAAGTTTTCAGTGTAAATTATTTCAAGCTTTATGCACTGAGCCTTCTGCTCAGGATGTGTCAGGTGGCAAGTTTTGGTAAATGTTTCCATTAGTGTTTTCTTTCTGTTCTGCCCCAAATGATATGAATTTGTGTTTGTCCTTAATGATAATTCTGTCGGTAGGTTTGTACTACAGGCAAATGGCAGTTAAGCAGAAAGCAAAAAACGTAAGAACAAGAGTGTAGATGGTTTTGGGCCTAAGTACCTTGAGCTGGTGATCCATCTTGTGGGCAGCTATGCATGCATGTGTGTGGGAAATCCTCATGGCAACAAGGATTTATATTTTATGAAGATTTCGCTGTAATTGTCCTTAGAAATTTTTCCTCACATCTCACGTTGCAGGAAAAGCAACAAAGGGGATTCGCCCACCTCCAATCCAGAATTATAGCCTGGTGATACTGCAATGATGATTGTCTAATTACCCCTATTTCTCACAAATCTTGGGTCTTATAAATAAAAATTTCAGTTGGCCAATTAGCTTTTACTTAGCTTTCTAGGGTATGATGAAACATAATTTCTAGTATGACAAGCTACATATAGAGGAGTAAAAAGTCCACAAAAAGAAGGAATAATTTAATTTTCCACCAACAATAGGCAGTAGCTTGCAGTGGTCTTTGTCTTGTATCGATTTTTAATAAATATGAACTCTTCATGGTTGGAAACATTTATCCTGTGCTATTTGTACCAGATTCATATGGTTTAACAGTCTTACTCCATGAACTAGATGTTTCCTAGGAGATAACTGTTATGAGTGAGTTATTAAGATAACCTCACAGGAAAAATAAAAAAGAATAATTGCTCTTCAATGATGACACTTTGTTTAATGGGGCAATATTTTTTCTTACAGAGCCCAGTGATTTCTGGCTAAGGGTAATGAGTGTACACAGCAGAGATGGAGTCTGACATCAGTTATTTTCAAGGTATAAGGGGTGGGAAATTTCTCCCCAACATCAAACATAACTGACAGTGGGAACAAAGCTGCTACATGGGGATGGCTCACTGTTTTTTACTTTTGTTTTTGCAGAACTAATCTGCACAACAAAATACATATCAATAGGGAAGCTGGGCTAAGTGTCCAGAATTTGGTACAAAAATATACATGTGTAGAGAGAGGATTAATACACCTTTGCCTTACTTAGGACTAAGTAGGCATTTTTCCTTCTGCTATCACAAGAAACATTAATATTTACCTTAACAGTTATATATATATATATATATATATATATATAATTTTTTTTTTTTTTTTTTGAGACGGAGTCTCGCTCTGTCGCCCAGGCTGGAGTGCAGTGGCGCGATCTCGGCTCACTGCAAGCTCCGCCTCCCAGGTTCACGCCATTCTCCTGCCTCAGCCTCCTGAGTAGCTGGGACTACAGGCGCCCGCCACCACGCCCGGCTAATTTTTTGTATTTTTAGTAGAGACGGGGTTTCACCGTGGTCTCGATCTCCTGACCTTGTGATCCGCCCGCCTCGGCCTCCCAAAGTGCTGGGATTACAGGCGTGAGCCACCGCGCCCGGCAACAGTTATATATTTTATTGGATTTGTTAATATTTGCTCATTTCAGGAAATTTGGAGAACACAAAACATACACAGATTTGTAAATAAAAACAACCCATAATCCCATTGCTCACAGATAACTATTGTATTATTTTCTGGCATAAAACTGTGTGTGTATGTGTCCAGCTTTGCCATTTACTGTCTAATTTTAGGCAAATTACTGAATTTCCCTGTGCCTTCACTGCTTGAGCTATAAAATGGTGAAAATAGTAGCACATAGGATTGTTGTAAAGATTAAATAAATGTATACACCTGTTTGCCTGGCAAATGATAAGTAAAAGCTATTATTCTTCTAATTATGTACATGTAGTTTGATCAAAATTGAAATTGTATTATATATATGGGATTTTAAACTTCATAGGTATTTCAGGAAAATTATTTCTGGTTCATAAAATAATATTCTACAATATGGTTTTAAATGGCTAGGTAGAATTTGTCACATGGATGTATCACAATTTATTTAACAAATTATCTTTTTTATTAGATGTGTATTTTCTCTCACTATAAATAATGCCATAATCAACCTCCTTTTATCTCCATTTTTACCACAGATGCTACTCATTCTTTAAAATAAAGTTTACAGTGAAAATTCTTTAGTCAAATGGCATTTATGATTTAAAGATTTTTTGTAATTATTGCCAAATTGCTCACCAATTTATACATCTCATTGGAAATCTATGAAAGTACATCTTTCTTAAATCCAAACAACACACACACACAAACACTCTCTTATTTTTCTTTCTCCTCAAAAAACCAAAACCAAAACCAACATCCAAACTAAAATCCTATAACAATTTTATATGGGTAAAAATTCTATTTATTTTTTATTACTAGTGAAGCTGATTTTTATGTGTCTATTGATAATTTGAATTCCTTTATTTTGGTCTGGGTGACTATTTTTGAAATCTTTCTTTAGATGCCTTTAGATAGAATGTAGAGACACTGATGAATAAGAAAAAAGGAAGTATTCTCTTTCTATATCTTTGTTTAAGTACAAATAGCCAATGCCACAGCAACCTGCTACTCTGTTACAACATAGGTAAATTAAGTTTCAGAAGTTGTCAGTTTAACTACAAGCTGACAAGGGTGATTAAGTCAGTTGATGTCTGAGCTGATCTAGTTTAAAAAAAAAAAAAGTAAGTAGAAGCTTTACTTGACTTGCTTCCACACGAGGGCTCTCAATGCTGCTAAACTTCATTTCTAAAACTTATCTTTTTAGAGTAGATGTGAGCATGAATGTTTCCTTAGTACTTAGTGAATTCCATTTTCATGATTAACTACTTTAGTCTTTAGGAGTGTTCCAATATTCCATGAGAAATATAATGTAAAGCAAAATGTCATAGATGATGTGATTGACAACATAGAAAATCCAAGAGAATCTGCAGGCAGACTATTAGAATTTAGATCAGTAACTTTGCTGAATATAGCAATCATTGCACAAAAATCAATAGCATTTATATATACCATTAAAATTAATTAGAATATATGATTTTAGAAACTCATTCAATAGAGAAAAACATCTATACATCTAGAAATAAATATCACAAAAGTCATTCTTTATTTTGAGAAAATCTTATATTTTTACTGAAGATAAACCTAAGTAAATGGAGAGAAATACAGTGTTGTGGGTAGAAAGACAACATAGAGAGTATTTCTATTTTGCCCAAACTTATTAATAAATTCAATACTATTCTAATACTAAAAGTGCTTTTCTTAGACCTTACTAAGAATGAAAGAGTGAAGAACAAAGATTAGTCAAGACAAATTTAAAGGAGAAGAAAAAAAAGGAAATGGAGTATCTATTTGCCCCGCAAGATTTCAATACTTATAAAACTATCATAATTAAAACAGAGGATATTGATACTAGATTAGGTTGATAGGCCAAATTGAATAGGATAAAAAATCCAGAAAAGGTTCCATGTTTATAAAACATGTAGAAGGATAAGTTAGCATAGTAAATTAGTGGAGAAAAGTTGACTATTAAATATATGGTGCTCAGAAAAAAATCACTATTTATATGGAAAACAGTAAAATAATGTTTCCAGCTTATACTTTATTTATGCAAAAATTCCAGGTGTGTTAAATGTAAATATTAAAAAGCCAAAATTCTAAAGCTTCCATGAGAAAAATGGAAGATAATCTTTATAACATCAGAATAATGAAAACTTTCTTAAATAAGACACAAATGTACAAACCACAAATGAAAATACTGCTTAATTTCTTTGTGACAGAAGACATCATTGAGCGTGAAGAAAGTCACAGGTTTGAAGAAGATATTTGCTAGGAATAGATCTGATAAAGGTTTAGTACCCAAAACACAAACAAAATCTACACCTTCATTAAAAGAAGCATATCTATCTATCTATCTATCTATCTATCTATCTATCTATCTATCTATCTATCTATCTATCTTAGTATCTATCTATCATCTATATCATCTATCTAATCTTGTCATCCATCCATCTATCCATCAATCTATCCATCCATCCATCCATCCATCCACGAATCCATCCACTCTCCCACCTCCTCACCTATGATTTGGGAAAGAAAGCTGAATATACACATGAAAATATGTTAAGCCTCACTGGTTGTTCCAGTCAGGATCCACTCAGGAGACAATAATCATACCGATAATTTTAACCGGAAAACTTTAACATAAAGAATTAACTAGTGAAAAGTGGTTAACTACAAAAAGAAGTTAAAAAGGACCCTTAAGGATACAGAAGTAGCAAATACAGAAAATAGCTACTACTCCTAGGCTGCAGGGGAATAAACAAGAAAAAAATTAAGAATGTAGAATACTCTGGTATCCCCCTCCCCTAAATCTACCAGTGGGAAGAAGAAACTCACCAGAAGGCATGGGCTGGAGCTGGCCCATAGATGCATTCAGCCAGGTGGCTGAGAAACTTGCCAGAGGGCATGGGCAGGTTGGAGAAGGACCATGCATACCGCTGAGGTGAATTTGCTACCAGGCCTCTTGCACATCAATTTCTTGGCTACTGTGCTGAACAGGAAAAGCACTATGTGTTGAGGAAAGGAAACCCCTTTATGCTATGGTTTTGAACTTCATTCAGTAGCCTCTGTTGACAGACCCTAACATAAAAGGACAGATGTTTATGGAGTCTTGTTCCAGTATCACAGAGTGGGATAAAGAAGGGTGGATTTGGAGCCCAAGAATCAGTAAATTGATAACTTTAATCAAATTAACACTGTTAATCAGAAAAATGCAAACAAAAGAACAAGAGGATATCTATGACAAAAATTAAACAAGTGATAATACCAAGTATGTGAGTAAGAACAATCATACATTTCTGGTGATAATGAAATCAACAAAGCTATCTTGAATAACAATTTGACAACCCTGAGCAACGCTGAAGACATGCATACTTTATAGCTAGCAATGCTACTTCTAGGTACAAGGGAAGAAATCTCCTGGCACATGAGCACAGGAGATGTGTATGAGGATATTTATCACAGATTTATTTTTAATGACCAAATATTGGACACAACCGAAATGTCTATTGATAGGCACATTATAAAATAAATTGTGACTTTTCCATTGGTATTTTAACTATGCAGCAGTTTGTAAAAATGAATTTGACCTACAGGTATCAACATTGATAATTCTCAAAAACAGCGTTGAGTGAAAAATGAAAAGTTACATGAGGCTTTTTTATTATGAGACCATTTATATAAATTTTGAAAACAGATAAAATAACACTCGGTATCAGGGATCAATAAAGTATCCTGTAGATGGCCTGATGATGTTCTGGGCTTTGTAGCCCACATATATTCTTCTTTGTTTCAAGACTTTAAAAATATAAATCAATCCTGACTTATGGGCCATATGAAACAGGCCATGGCTGGATTTGGCACACAGGTTATAGTTTGCCAACTTCTGCTTTCTATTGTTTATGCAAACATAAGTATATAGATAGTAAGGCTATGTAACAACTTTACAGTGGTGGCAACTTCTCAGAAGGCAGGGAGATAATCAGACTGGGAAATTATGATAGAATATTAATATTTTCTGGCTTTGGGAAGTGAGTACATACGTATCTTCTGTTATTTTTCTCTTTGTTTTTATACACATTTAATGTATTTCATAATTAGACATAATTTGAAAACAGTATAATAAAAAATCGTGGGCATGTGTAATTTGCAGATTAAGGCTAGTAAATTGCAGGTATTGTCTAGTTGACTTAAACAATAGAATTATTTTCTAATTAATTTTTAGTATTATTAATATTCTTTCTCCAAATTATTTTTACTCTTTTTTTCTTCTTCTATTTTCATTTTACGTTGCAGAGGTACATGTATAGGTTTGTTACATGGATAAATTGCATGTCTCTGAGGCTTGGTGTATAAATGATCCCATCACCCAGGTACTGAACATACTAATCAACAGCCTTCAAAACCATGTCCCTCTTATAACCTCCCCTCTTAAGTAATTCCCAGTGTCTATTGTTCTCATCTTTGTGTCCATGTGTATTCAATGTTTAACTCCCACTTATAAGTGAGAACATGCAGTACTTGGTTTTCTGTTTCTGTGTTAGTTTGCTTAGAATTATGGCTTCCAGATATATTCATGTTGCTGAAAAGAATATGATTTTTTCTTATTTATGGCTGTGGAGTATTTTTTATAGTGTATGTGTACCACTTTTTCTTTATCCAGTCCACCATTGATAGGAAGCCAGGTTGATTTCAAATCTTTGCTATTGTAAATAGTGCTGTGATGAACATACGAATGTGTGTGTCTTTTTGGTAGAACAATTTATTTTCTTTTGGGTATATACCCAGTAGAAGGATGACTAGGCTGAATGGTAGTTCTAAGTTCTTTGAGAAATTTCCAAACTGCTGTCTACAGTGGCTGAACTAATTTACATTCCCACCAACAGTGTATAAGTGTATGCTTTTCTCCACAACCTCACCAGCATCTGTTGCTTTTTGACTTTTAATAATTGCTATTCTGACTAATGTGAGGTGGTATCTTGTGGTTTTGATCTGCATTTCTCTAATGATTAGTGATGATGAGTATTTTTTCATATATTTGTTGGCTGCATGTATGTCTTCTTTTTAGAAGTGTCTGTTCATGTTCTTTGCCCATTTTTTAATGAGGTTGTTGGTTTTTTTGTTTGTTGAATTGTTTAATTTCTTATAGATCCCAGATGTTAGACATTTGTTGGAAACATAGTTTGTGAACATTTTCACCCACTCTCTAGGCTGTCTGTTTAATGTGCTGATAGTTTATTTTCCTGTGCAGAAACTAGTTAAATTAGGTTTCACTTGTTAATTATTGCTCAGTTGCAATCACTTATGGAGACTTAGTCATAAATTATTTGCCAAGGATGATGTCTATGATGGTATTTCCTAGATTTTCTTCTAGGGTTTTTGTTGTTTTAGGTCTTTAAGCTAATTTTTGTTTATGATAAAAGGAAAGGGTACTGTTCCAATCTGCAGATGCTAGCCTGTTGGTATAACATTTCAATAAATTCACTATTTATTGAATAGTGAATTATTTCTCTCATTGTTTGTTATTATCAACTTTGTTGAAGATCAGGTAGTTGTAGGTGAGTAGCTTAATTTCTGGGTTCCTAATTCCATTCCATTGGTCTATGTGTCTGCTGTTGTACCTGTAGCCTGTTTTAGTTACTGTTGTCTTGTAGTGTAGTTTGAGGTTCAGTAGTGAAATATCTCTGGCTTTGTACGTTTTGCTTAGGATTGTTTGGGTGATTTGGGCTCTTTTTTGGTTCCATATGAATTTTAGAGTAGTTTTTTTTCTACTTCTGTGAAAAATGACATTGGTAGTTTGATAGGAATAGCATAGAATCTATAAATTGGTTTAAACAGAGTGGCCATTTTAATAATATTGACGCTTCCTATCCATGAACATGGAATGTTTTTCCATTTGTTTGTATTGTTTCTGATTTCTTTCAGCAATGTTTTGTAATTCTTGCTGTAGAGATTTTTCACCTCCTTGGTAAGATGTATTCCTAGGCATTTTATTCTTTTTGTGGCTATTGTAAATGAGATTGTGTTCTTGATTTGACTCTCGGCTTGGTTGTTATTGGTGTACAGAGATGCTACTGATTTTTGTACATTGATTTTGTATCCTGAAACTTTACAAGGTTCAGGTTTATAGGTTTTTGTCATTTATCAGATCTAGATGCCTTCCAGTGGAGTCTATGGGGTTTTTCTAGGTATAGAATCATACTGTCTGCAAACAGAGATAGTTTGACATCCTCTCTTCCTATTTATAGTTTTTATTTCTTTCTCTCACTTGAGTGCTCTAGCAGGGACTTCCAGTACTATGTTGAACAGGAGTGATAAGAATGGACATACTTGTCTTGTTCCAGTTCTCAAGGGAAATGCTTCCAGCTTTTGCCTGTTCAGTGCAGTGTTGGCTGTGGCTTTGTTATGTATGGCTCTAACTATTCTGAGGTATGTTCATTCAATGCCTAATTTGTTGAGAGTTTTTATCATGAAGGGACATTGAATTTTACCAAAAGCCATTTCTACATGTCTTGAGATGATTATGTGGTTTTTTAAATTTTAATTCTGTTTGTGTGGTGAATCACATTCATTCATTTGTATATGTTGAACCAAAAGCCAACTTGGTCATGGTGAATTAACTTTTTGCTGTGCTGCTGGATTCAGTTTGCTAGTATTTTGTTTAGAAATTTTGCATCTATATTCATCTGGAATAGTGACCTACAGTTTTGTTTTATCCATTGTGTCTCTGACAGATTTTGGTATCAGAATGTTGTTATTTTCATAGAATGAGCTGAGAAGGAGTCCCTTCTCCTTGATTTTTTATTTTTGAATAATTTCTGTAAGATTGGTACTAGCTCTTTTTTTTTTTTTTTTTTTTTTTTTTTTTTTTTTTTTACATCTGGTAGAATTTGTCTGTGAACCCATCTGGTCCAGGGCTTTTTTTTTTTTTGTAGGCTTTTTGTAGCAGATTAATTTTATAACTCATTATTGGTCTGTTCAGGATTTAATTTTCTTTCTGGTTCAATCTTGGGAGGCTGTGTGTTTCCAGGCATTTACTCATTTCTTCTAAGTTTTCTAGTTTGTATGCAGAGAGGTGTTCATATTAGTCTTTAAGGACTTTTTTTTTGTATTTCTGTGGGGTTGATTACAATGTCACCTTTGCCATTTCTGATTGTGTTTATTTGGATCTTCTCTCTTTTTTCTTTACTAATCTAGCTCACAGTATATATGCCTAGTTGAATCTTTCAAAACACAACCTTTGGTTTTGTTGATTTTTTGTATGCATTTTTGCATCTCAATTTCATTTGGTTCAGCTCTAATTTTGGTTATTTCTTTTCATCTACTGTCTTTGGGGTTGGTTTGCTCTTGTTTTTCCAGTTCCTCTAGGTGTAATATTAGATTATTAATTTGGGATCTTTCTAACTTCTTGAGGTAGATATTTAGTGCCATAAACTTTCCTCTTAATATTGCTTTAGCTGGGTCTCAAGGATTCTGATATGTTATGTCTCTGTTTTCATTAGGTCCAAAGAATTTTTTTTGATTTGTGCCTTAATTTTATTCTTTACCCAAAAGTCATTCAGGAGCAAGTTGTTTAACTTCCATGTAATTGTATGGTTTTGATAGATCTTCTTGGTATTGATTTCTATTTTATTGTTCTGTGGTCAAACAGTGTGATTGGTATGATTTTGATATTTTTAAATTTGTTGAGACTTGCTTTATGGCTGAGCATGTGGTTAATCTTAGAGTATCTGCCATGTGCAGATAAGAATGCATATTCTGTTGTTTTTGGATGGAGTATTCTGTAGATGTCTTTCAAGTCTGATTCATCAATTGTAGAGTTTAAGTCCTAGATATTTTTAGTTAGTTTTCTGTCTCAATAATCTGTCTAATGCTGTCAGTGGGATGTTGAAGTTCCCCATTATTATTTTGTGGTTGTCTAATCTCTACTCTCTAAGAATTTGTTTTATGAATCCAGGTGCTCCAACACTGGGGGTATGTGTGTGTATTTCAGTCATTTCAATCTGGTTAAGAACCATTGCTGAGGAGCTAGTGTGATCATATGAAGGTAAGAAGACACTTTGGTTTTTGGAGTTGTCAGAGTTCTTGGACTGGTTCTTTCTCATCTGTGAGGGCTGATGTTCCTTTGCTCTTTGAAGTTACTATCCTTTGGATAGGGCTTTTGTTTTTATGTTCTTCATTGCCCTTGAGTGTTTGACTGTGGTACAAGTTGGATATAGTTGAATACTTTTGTTTCTGGATTGTGTATACATATACATATACATATACACACACACACACACACAAATGCAGGAAATGTGTGTGCATATATATATACACACACACACACATACACACATACATACACTGGGTGTCTTTTGGGGTCTCTCTCTCTCTCTCTCATATTTAATGTTAGACTACATTAGAGTACATGTTTAAGGAGGTCAAAAGCTCTTTAAAAACATTAATTAAAATTTGTTGCTCTCTAGAGAAGTAAATAAATAATATTTTTCTTCTGGAGCAGTAATCTTGACCAAGTAGAGGGTTGTGCTGGTTGGAACCTTAGCTCAAAGTCAAATGTGAGTCATTATCTAGGATGCACAGAAAACTCAAGGTTCTTTTTCCTGTTCTCTTGCTAGGCTACTGCACAACTAAGAGAGAGAGTTGGGTATAGTTGAATACTTTTGTTTCTGGATGTTTTCAGAGGGCCAAGGCTTAGCTCTGCATTCCTAGGCTGTATGCTCTAACCCTGGGTGACTGAGACCAGGCCCATAACTTTGTGTTCTTGTCTCTCGAGGTTTAGCCCCAGCTGGGATGGAGGAGCCAAGGTCCTACCAGACTACTGTCAACAGTGCTCTATCAGGAGGGGCAGAGGCACTGTGGGCAAAAAGTGCTCTGGCAGGGGCAACGGGGCTTTGCAGATGAGAAGCACGGTGGTAGGGAGGGTGCAGAGTCACAGGCAAACATACTCTGGTGGGAGTGGGTGGAAGTCTCTGGAGAAAGTGCTGTGGTGGTAGCCACTGGCAAAAGCACTCTGGTGAAGTAACTGAGGCTATGTTGCATTTAATATTACATATATATATATATATATATATATATATATATATATATATATATACACACACACACACACATATATTTAAAATTAAAACTGCATTTTGTATTTGTAATTTTAGTCTGTAGTTGTGTTTCATAATATTTAGGAAGAGATAAGAGACAAGCTATTTAAGAAAACAAAACATGAAGTAGTAATTATGTGAGGTTTAGAGATAAAAGAAAATTATTTGAGGTAGATATTGTCTTTGAAATGAAAACAGATGAGGAAGGTATAATTTTAGGGAAACCAATCTTTTAAAATGATGGGCTTACATTTTGGGACATGAGCTCCAAAACCAATGCTCACACCATGAATTTGTAGGATAAGGAATTTGTTTCAATTCTTAAATTCTTACAGGAAAGCAGCAATAGTTAAGACTAAACTTCATGACAGATTTTAGCTAATTGGTAGTAGCTGTGTGCATTTAAAAATACCTTGGGACTCAGTTGTTTCTGTTATTGGTTTGGTAATGATAAAATTCTTGTCACAGAGAGCAGTGCTCTGCAGAAATGCCAAGGTGATAACTGTGTTCTCTTTTCAAATGGATGGAATTCTTAGGTTTCTATTATGTCTTCATTGAACATTGCAGAGCATCTTTCCCTTATGTGCAATGTAATGTAATCTAACATTAAATATAAGTAGTCTTCTTTTAATTTTAATTTACCTAACATTTTATTCCAATATCTGTTGTGGAAGTCATTTTAAAGGTGATTCAAAAAATAATGACCAAACCAAAAATAGAGATCATTATACAAAGGCTAGTACATGTTTAAGGAGGTCAAAAGCTCTTTAAAAACATTAATTAAAATTTGTTGCTCTCTAGAGAAGTAAATAAGTATTATTTTTCTTCTGGAGCAGTAATCTTGACCAAGTAGAGGGTTGTGCTGGTTGGAACCTTAGCTCAAAGTCAAATGGTGAGTCATTATCTAGGATGCACAGAAGACTCAAGGTTCTTTTTCCTGTTCTCTTGCTAGGCTACTGCACAACTAAGTCTCTAAGTGCTAATTAAGTAAATGAACCAAAAAATTCAAGTAGAAAACAAGCAAAGAAACAAAAATGTGAATGAACTCTAGAACTATGATGTTAATCTTTATAAAGCATTTACTTTATCATAAGTAAGGATGTTCACCTAGTTTAACCATGATTGTCTTATTACCCCTAGCTTTGGTTTACCTGAGTGTAGTTCAATGATGATGGTTATTTCTAAGTAACTTTTAGGCACTCTTAGTTTATAATATGACACATATAAAATATCTTTAGCTTTGGGGGAAAACGCTCTAGAAATATGAAGTTCATTTAGGATGATGAAGTGGGTAATACAGCTACCAGTGCAAATGTATTGCTCATTAACGGTGTGTGCACGGTTATGTTCACAGTGAAGTAAAAACCATTCTTAATAATGAAGTTTACCAATTTGCATAAAGACTTGAAAAATATGTTTTTTAAGAACATTTTAAAATACATATCACATTTCAGAAGAAAATGATGATTTTTTTCAGGTTCTATGATATACAGTCAATAATCATTCAGCAACATTGCAACTCAGGGAGATATATAAGAAGTCTGTTTAAAAATTATAGGGTTTGCAACATAGATAAAGGAAAATATTAATAAAACATTTTTGGTTGGCAATGGAAGATTTCATGAGACTGATAAATGATGATCACCCTCTAAAGTTGATGAGCCAGATGAGTTGATTATTAATATATTAAATATTAAATCAATAGGTTTTCATGTAGGGGCTTCATTCAGGGTTTGTTTTCTTAAATATGTGTTAATACTGCTCCAAACAATTTTAAAACAAACCCTAAAATCCAAAGAGTAAATCCAAAAAAAACATCTGTGCTAGAGTACAATTTAACAAATTTCCCTTGGTAATCAATTTCATGGAATATTGCTGGGCTGGCATATTTGTTGTTCTAGTGCCCCTGAGTATATTGTAAAGACAGGAAAGCTACACTTAGTGAATGGTTATAATAATAAGTTTAATTAAGATAAAACAACATTAATTATATGGTTTGGCTATGGCATTGGCAACAACTCTTCCTTTATCCTGCCAAAATCATAATCTCATGAATGCGTCTGTCAGCTAGCTTAGAAGAGCTGACTGTGGGGAGTTTTCCTTTCAGGTTTCCTTGAGGAAGGTGTGCTTTCCTCTTGTTCAGGCAATTTTTCTATTTATTTAAGACAATCACTCCTAAACCTCTTGAGACTGGTAAAGTCCCACAGTAACCATCTCAACTTCATTCCTATGTTGCTTATCCTAAACCTAGGCTCACGTGACACTAAACATTTCACAATTTTTGCCACAGAATGGAGAGCTTCTTACTTTTGACCTGAAGTCTTCTGAAGACTTTTTATTGTATGTGTCTAAAGTGTACCACATAATGTTTTGATACACACAGAGTGAAATGGTCACTATAGTTAAGCAAATTAACGTATCCATCATTTCATATCGTTACCCTTTTATTGTGTGTGGCCAGAGTACCTAAAATCTACTCTTTTACCACTCTGAACATGACTTATCTGAAGTCCTTATTTTTATCCTCCCTCTCCCAGGGCTATATCCTGAATCTCTCTCACCCTAAACCTTTAGTAACTGGCTGAAAATGTTATTTAAAGGTGGAAGGGGGCATTTCCCCCTAACTAAACATCAACCTCCTTTCCCTAAGGCACTTTCCATAGTGTTGGAAAATTTAGCTTCATGATTACTATTCACCCAAGTGCATTTTCTGTTTGAACTGCCAAAAGGCCTTCAAATGTTCAAATATATCAGCTAAATATGGGAGTGAAAAATGTCAGCCCCAATATTTTATTAAGGTTTTGATGGTTGGTGCACATAAACCTGTTCAAACTATAGTCTATGAATGGTTTGCACAAGTGTAACCATCTTTACCAGTAGTATGAGCCAGAATTCACAAATGTAGATTCTAGATTTCTAAAGACACATGGAATTAATTAAGTCCACATGCATTCTCATTTCAAGAATGCCCTCTATGAGATTGCTCAGAGATGGATCTTGTATTAGTCAATCTCGCTAAAATACAAATAATCCCCAAACATATATTTCCTTTTTATTTTAATATTGATTGTTGTGGCCCTACTCCACATATCTTATTCTAGGACCCAGGCAGAAGAAGTAGCACAGATTTGGGACTTGTTGGTTTTGTGGGAGGAGGAAAAAGGCAAGAGAGATATTGGAAAATCATGATGCCTCTTAAACCTTAACTGTAATAGAAATCCTTGCTACTCAAAAGTTGTCCTGATAGCTGGCAGCTTCAACATTACTTGGGAGCTTGTTAGATATACTGCATCTCAGGCCCCAATCTAGACCTACTGAATATGAATTTCATTTTAGCAGGATCTTCAGGTAATTTGTAAACACATTAAAGTTTCAGAAAAACTGGCATGTAAACAGGCCCTGATAACCACTGACCAAAGCACTTCACATGGACAAACCCCATATGGGTCAAGGAAGTACACACCCACAGAGAGCTACTGCAAGTCACATGGCACTTGGCAGGGATAAATAATCCTCTTTCAGGGAAGGAGCAAAACACTAGAAACTAAAATGCAATCTACAACCCCTAAAGCTTCTGTTTCTTCTGCTTATGCCAAATGGAACTAGTTATTTATTGAGGCAAGCCATTTTGATTATTGAACATATTTGTTAATTTAGTTTTACTCATTGATTCTACTTTGGTCTTCTGCAGTGAAGAAAACATCTACTTCCTAGTCTATGTAACGTTTATTGAATAATTTGAATGCACTCCCTATGTGCTTCTTCATTTATCCAAGTATTATCCAAGTTAAACAGACATTCTTTCTTCAGCATTATCAGTTTGTCTAGCTCATTATCCTGGTATCCCTGTTTGGTAACCACCTACTCAGGTTGGAGATACTAGAATTGAGTCTGATATTTTATTATCTGCCAGGCATAGAGAAGAATAGGAACATTTAATCTTTCTTAATCAGGATGTAGTCTAAGTTTACCTTGGTGTGATGGTTAATATTAGGCATCAACTTGACTGGATTGAGGGATACCTAGATGGTTGGTACTGTTTCTGGGTGTGTCTGTGAGGATGTTGCCAGAGGAGACTGACATTTGAGTCATTGGACTGGGAGAGGAAGATTCACCCTCTGTGTGGCTTGGCACAATCGAATCAGCTGCCAGAGCTGCTAGAACAAAGCAGGCATCAGAACTGGGGTAAGCAGCTTGCTAAAGCTTCTTGTTGTCTCTCTACCCATGCTGTGCCAGACACTTGGCTGCTTCTCCTGGCCTTGGACATCGGACTCTAGGATCTTTGGCCTTTGACTCTGGGACTTACACCAAAGGTCTCCTGGGGATTCTCAGGCTGTCAACCTCTAACTGAAGGCTGCCATGCTGGCTTTCCCGGTTTTGAGGCTTTTGGACTTGGACTGAGCCACACTACCAGCATTTCTCTTTCCCCAGCATGCAGACAGCCTATTGTGGGGCTTCGCTTTGTAATCATGTGAGCCGATCCTCCCTGATAAACTCATATATATTGGTTCTATCTCTCTGGAGAACCCTAACTAATGCACTTTTTCTTTTGGTAGAGATGGGGATCTCACTGTGTTGTCCAGGCTGGCCTTTAACTACTGGCCTCAAGTGATCCTCCTGCCTGGGTCTCCCAAAGCTCTGGGATTACAGGCACAACCACTGTGCCTGGCCCTTGCCTTGGGTTTATAGCAGTTGTGTCATACTGCTAGCTCCCAGTATGTTTGTGCTACCATCTTAGGACTTCTGAGCTGCTGTCAAACTGTTCCTTTTCCAGTCTGTACCCAATGAACTGATTAATTTAAATGAATGTTAGGGCTTTAAATTAATTCTTATAAATTAATCTTGTGATGTTGGTTCATTCTTTTGGAAATTGAAGATTTTTTAAGTTCCCAATTTCACTAGGTCATAAATGAAATATCCTACCCAGTGTCAGTTAATGTATAGTCATATTAAAAGCCTGCGTTTGGGGCAGAAGCATATCCCGTATATGAAGATCTGAATCTCAGAGGATTTCTTGGTTTTCTCTTTTAAGAAAAAGAATTTCAAAATACTTTATTTTTCTAAATCTCACAAAATCATTGTTAAGGCTCTGTTAAATGTTTCAAAAGTGACCCTTGGGTGTGAGGGGCCCTGAAAATTAAGCATTATTAGTTTTATGATAATTCTTCCACTGAACTTGGGACACAGTAAATGAGAAATTGAGGAGTTAAGTGTAACATAGGAGGATGACAATGCATTTATTAAAATGATAGCTCTTGAAATGGCAGCACAGGAAGAAGAATATGGGTAGAGAGGATTGAAAATGAGTTAACCATCAGCTGAAATTAGGAACCTGAGTGAAATGAGCCGTTGAAGTAGGATTAAAAGCCTGTCCTCTCATATCTTTAAGATCATGGATTAAAATTACAAACCAAACAGGACCATTCAAAAATTCAGTCTGCAGGTATTAATTAATAAAACTAATAGGAATATGTGATACACATGCACACACATAAAACCAATAGGAATATAACACACACACACACACACACACACACACACACTTCCCTCTCCTCTTTCATTCATTTAGAGTTCTCTTATTTACGACAACAAATTTCCTGTCAAACATGTATTATATTATATAAATTATCTCAACTTCACACAACACAATTTGTCCCATGGCAAAAGTCCATTATTCCAATGCCTAAATTTTTATTAAAAAACACATATATCCTGTTTCCATTGCTTTCATTCCATTTATAATGTATTTTTTAGTAGATTAGCCAAGGATTTTCAGAAAAATAGAACCAATAGGATATGTGTCTGTCTGTCTGTCTGTCTGTCTGTCTATCTATCTATCTATCTATCTATCTATCTATCTATCTATCTATCTATCTATCTCTATCACCATTGCTATCTCTAACTCTATTTGTGTCTACCTTATCTATCTATCCAGAGACATTTATTTTAGGGAATTGGCTAATGTGATAATGGAGGCTGACAAGTCCAAAATCTGCAGGTGTAGGGTGGAAGTCTGGAGATCCAGGGAAAAGCTGAAGCTGCAGTTCAAGTCTGAAGGCTGACTGCTGGCACAATTCCTTCTTGGCTAGAAAAGGTCATTCTTGTCTATTAAGGCCTTTAACTAATTGGATAATGCCCACTACATTATGGAAGGCAACTTGCTTTACTCAAAATACAATTTAAATGTTAATCTTGTCTAAAAAACACCCTCATCCAGAATACTGTTTGACCAAGTATCTGAACACTGTGGCGTAAGCAAGTTGATATGTACAATTAACCAGCATATTTACACTGGAAGAAGACTTGAAAAACATTTGTGTCCCCAAGTCATGTCTGCTACTCAGAACTTTGAAACCTTGAGAGCCATGTTCCACATTCCTTCCAAGATTTTCTCAGACCCCCTTTATGGAAATGAACCCAAAGTTTTTCAGAGTTTCACAAGACTCTGAAATTTCCATAATGTAGGGAGAGTCATCTGGGGGAATCTTTTTTTTCTAGGGTTCAGACCATGATACATATAAAACCAACTAATTATTGGGAGAGACTGAGACTACTCTGGTGTAATATTTCTGGTGATCTTTTGTCAATATTGTGTTGAGAGGTCAAGGCATCAGTGTGTGAAAGTTCACCAAAGTGGGTGGAAAGCCTACAATGTTTTCTTCTAGTAATTTCATGGGTTGAAGTCTCAGATGTAAGTCTTTAATCCATTTTGGTTTTTTTATATATATAATGAAAGATAAGGGTCTAGTTTCATTCTTCTGCAGATGGCTATCCAGTTTTCTCAGCACCATTTATTGAGGAGACTTTTTCCCGTGTATGTTCTTGGGCCTTTGTCAAAAATGAGTTGGCTATAAATGTGTGGATTTATTACTGGGTACTCTGGTTCTGTTCAATTTGTCTATGTGTCTGTTTTTATGCCAGCACCATGATGATTTGGTTACTATAGCTTTGTAATATATTTTGAAGTAAGGTAGTGGGATTCCTTCAGCTTTGTTCTTTTTGTTCAGCATTATTTTGGCTATTTGGTGTCTTTGGCAGTTCCATACAAGTTTAAAAATTTTTTTCCTATTTCTGTGAAGAATGTCATTGATATTTTCCTAGGGATTACATTGAATCTGTAAATTGCTTTGGGTTGTATTGTCATTTTAACAACATAATTTCTTCTAATTCACAAGCATGAAATAGCTTTCCATTTGTTTGTGTCCTTCTTATTTTCATTCATTAGTGTTTTTATAGATTTTCATGTATAGATTGTTCCCTTCTTTGGTTAAATTGATTCCTAGGTATTTTATATTTTTTGTACCTATTATGAGATTACTTTCTTTATTTTATTTTATTTATTTTTTTTGAGACAGAATCTTGCTTTGTCACCCAAGTTGGAGTGCAATGGCATGATCCTACCTCATTGCAACCTCCATGTCCCAGGTTCAAGTGATTCTCCTGCCTCAGCCTCCCGAGTAGTTGAGATTACAGGCATGCATCACCATGCCTGTCTAATTTTTTTTGTATTTTCAGTAGAGATGCAGTTTCACCATGTTACCCAGGCTGGTCTCAAAATCCTGACCTCAAATGATCCACCTGCCTCGACCTCTCAAAGTGCTGGGATTACAGGCATGAGCCGCCATGCCTGGCCATCTTGATTTCTTTTTAAATTGTTTGCTGTTGACATATTATTGCTTTTTGTATGTTGATTTTGTATCCTGAAACTTTACTGAATTTGTTTATCAGTTCTAATGGTTTGTTTTTGGTGGGGTCTTTAGGTTTTTCTAAGTATGGAATTATTTTGTCTACAAACAAGGCTAATTTGACTTTTTATTTTCCAACTTGGAAGCCCTTTATTTTTTTTTCTTACCTAATTGCTCTGACCAAAACTTCCACTATTATGTTGAATAAAGTAGCAAAACTGGGCATTCTTGTCTTGTTCCAGGTCTTAGAGGAAGGGCTTTCAATTTCTCTCCATTCAGTATGGTGTTTGCTGTGGGTTTGTCATATGTGGCCTTTAATAGGTTGTGGTATGTGACTTTTGTACATCATTTATTGAAGATTTTTATCATATAGGGATGATAAATGTATTGAATACTTTTTCAGCATCTGCTGAAATGATTATATGGCTTATGTTCTTGGTTCTGTTAATGTGATGTATCGTGTTTATTGACTTGCATATGCTGAACCATCCTTGCATTCCTGGGATGAATCCCACCTGATCATGGGGAATGATCTTTTTAATATGTTGTTGGATTCAGGTTGCTAGTATTTTTTTGGGGAGTTTTGCATCTACGTTCATCAGAAATATTGGCCTGTAGTTTTTGTTGTAGTTATTGTATCCTTGTCTTTTGATATCAGGGTAATGCTGGCCTCATAGAATGAATTTAGAACTATTTCCTCCTCTTCAATTGTTTTGAAGAGTTTGAATAGAATTGGTAATATTTCTTCTTTAAATGTTTGGTAGAATTCAACAGTGAACCAATCAGGTCCTGAGATTTTATTTGATGAGAGACTTTTTACAACAGTTTCAATATTATTACTCATTAATTTGTTGAGGTTTTCTATTTTTTTCATGGTTTAATTTTGGAAAGTTACAAATCTATTTCCTCTAAGTGTTCCAATTTTTGTCATATAGTTGTTCATAATGGTATCTAATGAATCTTTGTATTTTGTGGTCTCAGTTGTTACATCTTTTTCATATCTGATTTTATTTATTTGAGTCTTCTCTCTTTCTTTCTTAGTTAATCTAATTAAAGTTTATTGATTTTAATTATCCTCTTATATTTGGTTTGGTATATCTTTTATATTGTTTTTTATTCCTTGTTTCATTTATTCCTGCTCTGATCGTTATTATTTCTTTCTTTCTACTAATTTTAGTTTGGTTAGTCCTTGCTTTTCTCATTCCTTGAGGTGAATGGTTAGTATATTTGAAGTTTTTCTACTTTTTAAATATACACATTTATTGTTATAAACTTCCCTCTTAGTACTGTTTTTGCTGTATCTCATAGATTTTTGTACATTGTATTTCTACTTTAATTTGTTTCAAGAAATTTTTAAACTTCCTTCCTAATTTCTTCATTGATCCATTACTCATTCGGGAGCATGCCATTTAATTGCCATTTGTTTATGTACTTTTTGAGTTCTTCTTGTTATTGGTTTCTAGTTTTATTCCAGTGTGGTCAGAAAATGTACTTGATATGATTTCTACTTTTTTGATTTTGTTATTTATTTTGCCATCTAAGATATGGTCTGTTCTAAAGAATGTTCCATGTGCTGATGAAAATAATGTGTATTTTATAGCTATTTGGTGAAATGTTCTATAACTGTCAGCCCCATTTGAGCTAATGTGTAGTTTAATGTATTGCAGTCTATCTCTCCCTTTATATCTATTACTGTTTGCTTTATATATTTGGACCTCCAGTGTTGGGTGCATGAATATTTACAATTTATATTCTCTTGCTGAATTGACTCTTTTATCATTATATTGTGACCTTCTTTGTCTCTTTTTAAATTTTTGATGTATAGTCTATTTTATCTGATATGAGTATAGCTACTCCTACTATTACTCTTTTTTGGTTTCTAATTGTATAGAATGTCTTTTTCCACCCCTTCACTTTCAGTTTATGTGTGCCTTTATAGGTGAATTAGGTTTCTTGTAGCTGAGTCTTGTTTATTGATTAAGCTACCATATGCCTTTTAATTAGTAGAGAATTGAGTCCATTTATATTCAGTTTTGTTATTGATAAGTAAGGACTTACTACTGCCATTTTGTTGCTTGTTTGCTTGTAACTCTTTTCTTCCTTTTTTACTGTCTTCCTTTGTAATTAGATTATTTTCTCTGGTAGTATGTTTTAATTCTTTGCTTATTATTTTTAGTTAATATGTTATAATTTTTGCATTGTGCTTACCATGAAGCTTACAAAAATATCTTATAGATATAAAATGTTGTTTTTAAAGAGACAACTTATACTAGATAACAAAGAAAAGAACAGAAACAAACAAAGACAAAACCCAGAATTCTACACTTTCACTCTAACCTCTGGATATTTTGACTTTTAGTTGTCTCATTTTGCATATTTTTATACTGCCTTCTCTTAGAAGGTTTCTGTAGATATTATTATTTTAGATAGAGTTGTCTTCTGGGTTTCATACTAGAGTTATAAAAGGATTGCATACTATTCTTATACTGTTAGAGTATTCTAGGTTTGTATATATACTTAATATTACCCAGGGGTTTTTATACCTTTGAGTTTTTTTCTTTTTGCATGTTTGTGTTTTTTCCTTTTAGATTGATCAATGAATTCTTATTAGCACTTCTTGTAAGATGGGTCTTACAAGACCATCTTGTAAGAATGGAGAATTCTTTGTTTTTGTTTTTCTGGAAAAGAGTTTATCTTGACTTTATATTTGACGGATAGCTTTACTGGATACAATATTCTTGGATGGCAGGTTTTTTCTTTCAGTACTTTGAAAATGTTGTCCCACTCCCTTCTTGCTTGTATGGTTTCCATTGAGAAGTCTATTGCTAGGTAAGTTGGAACTCCTTTACATGTTATTTCCTTCTTTTTTTCTTGTTGTTTTTAGGCTCCTTTCTTTGTCTCGACCTTTGAGAGTTTAATATTCATGTGCCTTGAGGTAGTCTTATTTGGGCTGAATCTGTTTGGTGCTCTCTGACCTTCCTGTACTTGGATATTATCCTCTTTCTCAAGTTTTGGAAAATTTTATGTTATTTCTTTGAATACAGTCTCTCTGCTTGCTCTTGCTTAACTCCCTCTTGAACACCAGTAATTCTTAGATTTGGCCTTTTGAGGTAAATTATTATAAAATTTTGTAATTTGAGGTATATTTTATAGGCCATCTTCATTCTTTTTTTTTTTCTTTTGTCTCCGTGGACTGTGTATTTTAATCTCCTTTAAACATTTCTCTGATAAATTTCTGAATTGCTTTTCTGTGTTATTTTGGTGATCACTGAGTGTCCTTCAAACTTAAAACTGCTGTTTTGAATTCTTGGTTAGAGAGTTCACATATTGGAGTCTTGTTAGAGTCAGTCACTGGCTCCTTTGTCTGTTTGGAAAGATGTGATTTCCTCTCCTCCTCCTCCTCCTCCTCCTCCTCCTTCTCCTTCTTCTTTCTTCTTTTCTTCTTTGTGTGTGTGTCTTTACATTGAATGATTAGTCGTTTTGTCCAGTCTTCTCTATCTGGTGCATTTTTTTAAATGTGATTCTTAGAGATTTTTTGTTTGCCTCAGTTTTAGTAAAGAGAGTGCTGTCTGTCCCCAAAAAGGGAGGTCCCAAAAAGGATGTCCCAGTAGTATTGGAAGTCTAGCTAGGGATTAGCTCCCAGGGGACCTGTGGAATTACCTCTGCAGTAATGTGCTGCTGCTCAACAGCCACTCTGATTTGGTGTCTTCTTTGACCAAGTAACAGGGCAGTTTCCACGTCTGGAGATGGGTCTGGGGATGGTTGCCCTCCCTCCCCTGTTTGTTTCTGACTGTCCTCAGGGACATTTCTCTCTTCAGGCACTCCTGATGCTTCTTGTAGGTTGAGTCAGAGACAGATTTTCTGCTAGGGAAACCAAGATGATGGGGAAGTTGGCTGTCTATCTCAATCTCACTTCTTCCAGCGTAGAAACCATGAGTCAGAAGGAAATTTTCTGCACATTTAGTGCTGGGCAGATTAGGGAGAGAGGCATTGCAGATATGGAAGTGTTATTCTCTTACCATCTGTTTGGATTTTTTTCATTTCTCTGTGACCCTAGAAAATGTCTCCTCCTCATATTTGAGTTCTGGGTTATTTCTGGTGATAATTTAAGCACTGTATATTTGCTTTCGGTTTTCTGTGGGGAGGGGGAAGTTAAGCCAACTTGTTTCTACACCACTATTTTGGAACTGGAAGTCGTCACAAAGCCTTTTTGTGCTCTACTTTTCATGCTGACTAGGCTGTCATTTCATCTTGTTGTAATATCTTATTTTTGACATGACCATACTAGTACATGTCACAAGAGGAACATTTATTTCTTTAGCTGACATGTACAGTACTTTCCCTTTATCCATGGAAGATATGTTCTAAGACCTTCAGGGGATGCCTGAAATTCCAGATAGTACTGAACCTTACATACACTATGGTTTTTTTTTTTCTATACATACATAAACCAAAAAGTATCTGAGACAGTTCTCAATCAATTTAGAAGTATATTTTGTTAAGCTTAAGTGCACACCCAGGAGAGAGGTCTGTGCATTTCTCCAAAGATGATTTTGAGGGCTTCGGTATTTAAAGGAAAAAAGTGGGCTGGAAGGGAAAGAGGGATGGCATGGTCATGTTACTGAATCCATGTGGTACCAGAGAAAAGGAGCAGGTAGGGGAATATCAATTATGTTTTCTTCTCAGACTCAATAGATTGGCATTTTACATAAGATGCAGTGAACACAGAGTAGGTATCTATGGAGATATTTAACCTTTTATATGTAGCTATCTGCTTAGGAACAAAAGGAAAGGCAATTTCTTGCATGACTCAGTTTTCAGCTTAACTTTTTCCTTTTGGCATAGTGAATTGGGGTCCCAAGTTTTTATTTTCCTTTCCCAGATACATACCTGTGATAGAGTTTAATTTATAAATTAGGCAAAGTAAGAGATTAACAACAATCATTAATAATAAAACAGAACAATTATAATAATACAGTGGAATAAAAGTTATGTGAAGGTAGTCTTTCTCTCTCAAAATAATTTATTGTACATTATATTTTCAGACCCTGGCTGACCATGGATAACTGAAACTGTGAATAAGGGTGGACTACAACACCCATTTCAAAGACTACCCATGTTTCTCTGTGAAGGTACTTCTGGTGACCACCCTTGGTCCAGATTTCCGAACTCCGCAGCAACAACCTATTTACAACAATGAATTCTATATCAAATAGATCTCTGCTCAACAGTCCCAAGTCACTTTCTTTCCACTGCAGAAGATTATCTTCATTCAAACAGAAGTTTCAGAGAGTTCACATTTCTTTAAAAGGGGTGGAAAATACAGTTAGGTTTAAATGCTCATGTAGTATTCTATTATTTGCCACTGCATGGTTTAATTTCTAAAGCTGGCTGCCATGTGTGACTTGTCTCTGTTGTGTACTGGTTAAGTGTGCAGGCTCTCCAACTAGGCTAAGTCACCCTGTACTCTGGCTTCATCATTACTTGTGAAACTTGGGCAGATTACTTAACCTCTCAAAGTCTTAGCTTATTCCTCTATAAAGTGGGAATCATGATTGCATCTACCTTATAGAATTGTGTGAATTAAATAAAATATATATAAAGCATTTACTATAGTGCATAGCACATAGGAAGCACTCACTAAATATTAGAAGCTATCATTTTATTATTAGAAATAAACATATGCCTATATTCCTTTATGTACAGCATATTAGGTAAGAGTATGGGCTTCAGTGCCAGGTCCACATTTGCTAGGTATGTGACCTGAGAAAAGTTCCTTAAGCAGCCTGACCCTTAGCTTTCTCATCTGTCTAATGGAGAGGAGTAGGTACTCTGTAAGGTAGCAGGAAATAATTTGAGTTAGATAATATACATAAAGCACTTGCTGAAGAACTGAATAAGCATTGCTATTGTTATTCTTATTGTAAAGTTTTCTTCTCTGGATTCATCTAACTGTGATAGTTTTCTCTGTAAGCATGTGAAGTGCACTATCACTTTATTTCAGCAAATAGCACGTGGTGAATTCCATGGTTTAACTTGTTACATGTGTATTCTTCCCTCCATCTAGTTATAAGTCCCTGGATGAATGCGTTTATGTTAACATTGCCATCCACATAAATTGCCCTACACATATATCCATTTAATACATATTTGTATGTGGTTGTGGGGTTCATATACTATATAAATATGAATGCTTTGAGAATCAACAAGTTTTGCTGAATGACTAGTAAAACATTCATTCATTTAACATACATATTGAGAATGCACTGTGTTCCAGGCACTGCTTTAGGCTCTGGGGCTATCACAGTAAACAAAGAGATTTTATTTCAAAGAATAAGGTGTATATTTTACTCTGTCACAGTTTGGTGTTGAGAACATGTTGGTGAAACATGAAAGTGGAAAGATGGGGATGAAAAAGCTTCGGTGTTGAGATGGTGAGGTAGATCATGTGAGAGGTCAAACTGCTGATTATTTTGTAGAGGTAACTGAGATATTGTCCCTTCAAATCTTGAACTGCTGTACCCTGTTCCCTTTAGCAGCTTCAGTTTTTGCTTCCTTGTCTCATTGCTGCAATTCTGCCTCTGGTCCTGCCTGTCTCCTTTGTCCATCACTCATGCCTGTGGCACTTATTGGACCTCTCACTGTGGCTTGGATATTTGCTTAAATTGTTTCTGTCCTTTGATATTTGTCTGATATTTTAATGTAGGTGGTTGGGGGAGGGAAGAAGAAATGATTTTCCCATTCTTAAGGTTGGTAATTATTGATTAGAGGCAATCTATAAGCGAAAAGAGAATACTGGGGTAATCAAATCCACTCCATATGAAGTTTTTATTTATACAATAAGCATTTGTTCAGTTTGTGAAGACTAATCTATGAAGTGCCACATAAAACGTGTAGTGCTCTATGTACATCATTTACATGCTCTTTGTGTTGCTTCGCAGGGAATTGGGGGTGGAGAGGAGAGACTACAAGGAAATGAGATCTTCATCTGAAAGCAGATGTGTAAGCTACTGGCCAGCCAGGGATTATAGAAGGCTTTTCTCCTTGTTGCAGTTCTAGGAAATCTAGGATCAGTGAAAAGTCTGTGCAGAGACACTCTATTTTACTCACAATATTTTTGGGCAGACACACTCCACAGCTATGGTTTTATTTTCCTCCAATTTTATCATATTCTTTCTCTCATCTAGCAGCATCTGTGTTTCAAGTTATTTTTCATTCATTTCTTTATATCCTGGGACACTGGAATGTAATGTTCAAAGACCAGTTTAATATTTTCTGGGAAAGCTATTAATGCTGAATGACATACCTATTGGTCACTGTAATATGTTTAATGACAGAAACAAAGATACTGGATCAACTTCTGCTTTTTATTCTGACCTAGACAGCTCCTGCACTTCCTTCTGACTGACCACAAAATTGATGAACCTTAAAAATGACTTACCGGTTTTTTCCTAACCCATCTCTACTGCATGTGAACTCAAATAAGATCTCTGAAAGGAAAAATCAAATGTTTTAAAAAAAATTTCTTGTGTCAATTTAAGCCTTCTTAATTGAATAGGTAGCATTTCCAAACATAAAACATATCCTCATAAAGCTAAAACTGCCTAATCTATAATCTTGAAATTGTTCCAGAAAACACACAGAAATTCCACAGGAAGTAATTCAGCCAAGCAGTTTAATTTAATAACAAAAATAAGATAGAAATGAGGTTGAGTGACTGTATATTAAACATACACTATAGCCATGTCTAGCGTGTTGCCAGTCATCAGATATTTTCAGCATATCTACCAGTCCAATAGACTGGATAAAGAAAATGTAGTACTTATACCCCATGGAATACCATGCAGCCACAAAAAAATGAGATTGTGTCCTTTGCAGGAATATGGATAGACATGGAGTTATCCGTAACAAACTAACACAGGAACAGAAACCAAGTATCTCATGTTCTCACTTATAAGTGGGAGCTGAATGATCAGAACACATGTACCCAAAGAAGGGAACAACACATATGGGGGCCTATTGGAAGGTGGAGGGTAGGAAGAGAGAGAGGATGAGGGAAAATAACTAATGGATACCAGGCTTAATACCTGGGTGATGAAAAAATCTGTGCAACAAACCCCCATAATACAAGTTTACCTGTGTAACTAATCTGCTTTTGTACCCCTGAACTTAAAAATTAAAAAAGTTAGTCTTATACAAATTATAGAATAAACTTAGGGGCTTAGTGTTGGGGATGTATGGGGTAGATATAATTTTGAGGTGTACTGTGATTTTTCCTCTGTTCTATAGTTGACATTTGGGAGTCAGAACTGGGGATATTCTATTACATCTGTAAAAACTTAGTTGCTTCTCAGATTAAGATTTTGAAGGATCAAATTACCAGTAAAATAATTTATTTGGGGCATTGGCTTGCTGAAACGGCTGATAATGAAATTATTTCTCTGATATCTCATTTTTAAAAGTATGCTTTATGACTAAGACTTGTCCATTATCATTTTAGGGCAACAGTTTGCAACTTCTTTTTTAAAAAAATACTGAAGGACACATGTTTGTAAAACAAAATTTTACATGGAATTCCAATTATCAACGAGGGACTGATCTGCCTGTGGTATGGTTCCTCCTGCTTCCCATTACATCTAATGGAGCACATACAGAGAGTCCCAGGCCTCTGTAGATAAGTGTGAAAGCCACTGTCCCAGGTTTTAAATTCCCAGAGGCCATAATAGACCAGTGGTTAAAGAATCCTGCTCTGAAGCCAGATGGATTTGGGTTCTAATCCTAGCCCTGGGAGTTATTGGTCTTGTGAACTTGGGAGAATCACTTAACTTTACATGCTTCATTTTCCTTAGTTCTAAAACTGGGAAGATAATGTCAATGACATGGTGTTATAAGGAGTAAATGAGATATTTCAGAGATTGTTAATTTTGGAGGGTCATAGAACCCTTTGGTACAATTGGAAAATATCATATATACAGTTATAGAGAAAACCAATTATATTCAATTATATTGAAATATAGTTATCAAAATATTAAAGATTATGTGACAGTAATATATGTGAATCTTTACACATTAACAAGTTCTAATCATGAGTCAAATTAAAAAACTTCAACGTAGTAACAAACATAAACAAGTTTTTAGAGATAGTTGTTGTAAGTATAATGTATGATGAAAATAATTTATTATTTCTATAGAGGGAAATAATAGATTTCTGTTGAAAGAAATGATAAATTTCAGTTAAAGTTTAGTAAAAATAACGATGTAATTTTTCCCATTCAAACATATGGATTCCTAGATTCTACTGAAATCTGAGTTAAAAAGTCCTATATTGGAGGGTTTAGCGTAGTATGTTTTGAACAGGGGCTTAAGGTATTTGGTGTTACAATTATTACCAAAACCATCATGACCATTTTCATCATTTCAGAAGGTAGGGATATGTAGTTGGAATTATGAGTTGAGTGATAATGTTTCAAGATGCTTCAATGATACTAAAAAAAAGTTAAGAAAATTGACAATACAGAGTGAAATAGTTTTTCCTAAGTTATACATTCATGTGATCTATATATAAGTGTTACCTTTCAAAAGTTTAGTGAAAATAAATGAGTATGAACTAGCGATGGAACTAGTGACAGAACGATCTCCTGTGCCTGTAATTTTAGTTCTTCCCATCAGGTGACAGTAAAGCAATGTGAGTCAGTGTTTTACATACTCTCTTTTAACCACAAAAACCCCACTAAAATATGACAATTTGATATTTCATTAAAACTCCATGCAAGGATATTTTCTTTAAGTCAAATAAAAAGAATTAGAACTATTAACAATTAGATGACTTGTCATCTCCAAAGTTTTTATCTATTTGACAAGTTTTCTTTTTCTTTTCAATTATAATCCTAGTATGTTTTTGTTCTCATCACTCATCTCCACATTTTGTCACATTGAACAGATACATAATCTGGCTTTAAAAAATACAGAAAGTTATGTGCATCTCTTCAGAAGCCTGTTACAGAGGCAGCAATAAAATAATTTTATAACTCAGTATCTAGTTTGCATTTTGTCTGTATTATATCATATATTAATTGTGCTTTATATAAATAGAAACATGCATAGTAATATATGTGAGTCTTTACACATTAACCAGTTGAAGTTATTAACTCTTAACTAGAATTCCATGTATGAATATACCACAATTTATTCATTTTTCTGTATTGGCATTTGATATTTTCCAGTTTGAGACCATTAAGAATAGTGCTGTAATGAATATAACAATTCCGAGTTTTAGCAGAACACAGTGAATGATTTGTTTGGCATTTATCTAAGAGTAGAATTGTTGTGTCTTATTGTATACATATAAGCTAAGACACAGAATGAAAGCATCAAATCAAACTCAGTATATCAGAGATCTTATACCTTAGCAAGCTTTCTTAAGTAATTTCAATTTGAAAACAATCATACATTTCAGAAAAAGCAGAGATAAGATAGGGGCATTGAGGCTGAGTTCCCAGGTCCTGTTTTCTTCTGTGAGACATGGCTTTCTGGTTCAGAATAAAAGATGAGATCTCTACATTAAGTTTGCAGTACCATTTCACACAGCAGGGGCATTTAAATTGTGAAGTCAAAAAATTTTGAAGTCAAAGAATTATGTAACTTGTATATCTTGGGTTCTTTTTTATAGGTTATCCTGAACCAGGACATCCTGCCAGGGTTGTAGGTAATCCTGAACCAGGACATCCTGCAAGGGACATTTTGGAGACACAGTCACTTATTTCTAGCAAATATTATTAATCTATTTATTTGGAGGTCCAGTTATGAAGATTAGAGTGGATGGACTAAAGAGCCTTTCTGTCACCCAAGAACTTCCCTTTGTGAGGATAATGAATGGATTAAAACCCAGCTACTTGAACTCCTTCCCAGCATGGGCGGCTTTAGTAGATACCGCCAAAAAGTTTTACAAAGTGATTGTACTAATTTACTCTCTGAGTAGAAGTGTATAAGTATGTAAGATGTTATCAACATGTATTTTCCATTTTTGTTTTGTTGTTTATTTTCCTCTTTACCATTATGGTAAGCATGTAGTAACTATGAAGTTGAACGCCTTTTCATATCTTTGTCGGTTTTTTGAACGTTATCTTTTGTAAAGGTTTTGTTCAGAAATTTTTACCCAATTTTTGCTGGCTTTGTGTGTCCTTTCCTGTTGATTCATGGGAGTTTTTATATATTCAGGATATAATTTTTTGCATATATGTGTTATGAATACCTTTTTCTACTCCATGTGCTTCTTTTTTACTCTTAGTATTTTTCTGATGAGTAGAAATTCTTAATAATATTATTATCTAGTGTTCCATGTCTTTTTAACATAGAAAACTACTACTAAATTTGATATTCCAAGTGTCTCTACTCCTTGGCCTAATTAAGAAAATACAGGGCCCAGACAGTGTGAATGAAGATGATACCTTAGAAGGAAGAAAAGAGGAGAACTGTAAATGATTTTATGATACTTTGTCCATGTCACACAACAATATAATGCACATTGTCACACTTTATATTCTGAATGTCTGGCCATGCTGTCTTCTGACAGTTTTGGGATTAGAAGGCCTGATAATTTTTTGTTTTTCATAGCTCAGCTGCATCTGTTTATTTGCTACTTTTACCTAAAAGATGTGGCTTAAATCCTATTTTCCACATTAGACATGCAGAAACTTTGTGTGTATGTTTGTGTGTGGATGTGTGTGTATTCCCTACTCAGCATTATAACAAAGTCATTCCACATCTGCTTTTGTTCCCTAGATGGAAAAGATTTTCTAAAGCGTTTCAAGGAAAGTAGTCTTTATCAATAAGTTCCTTCTTCAGCCCCTTCTTAAAGATTACTTAATGGCAGAGGGAATTGTAAGAAATTTGTCTCTAATTTCTCACATATTGTGAGAAATTTCTGCTTTTAGTATTGTCAGGTTTTTGAATTTTAGCCATTCTAATAGGAATGTAGTGGTATATCATCTTTGTTTTAATTTGCAATTCTTTAATGATAAATGATGTTGAACATCTTTTTATATACTTATTTGCTGTCTGTGTATCTTCATTATTCAAGCATCTATTCAGATCTTTTGCTTACTTTTTAATTGGTTGTTTGTTTTTTAGTGTTGCTATAATTACATATTAGTTTTGTTTGTTTGTTTTTGTTTGTTTTAGAAACTGATGTTTATTTTCTATCAACCATTTTTCCATGTTGCTTAAGAGCCCGTGCAAGAACAGCTTAAGACCATTCAATGGTTGCTCCTACCCATTCAGTGGCCTGAGCAGTGGGAGCTGCAGATCAGTCTTCCGTGGCAGGCTGAGCACTCCAGTCTTCAGTAGGGAACTGCTGAATGGGCACAGAGGGCACCTGCACACCTTCAGACCAGTCTGCAACCTCAGGCTGAGTAGCAGTGAACTCAGGAGCTGGAGCAGTCCATTCACCCTGAAATTCCTCCTTGGTCACTGCCTTTTCAGCAGCAGCCTGCTCTTTTTTTCAATCTCTTCAGGATCTCTGTAGAAGTAGAGATCAGGCATGACCTCCCACGGGTGTTCATGGGAAATGGTGCCACGCATGTGCAGAACTTCCCGAGCCAGCATCCACCACATTAAACCCACTGAGTGAGCTCCCTTGTTGCTGCATGGGATGGCAATGTCCACATAGCGCAGAGGAGAATCTGTGTTACACAGAGCAATGGTAGGTAAGTTAACATAAGATGCCTCCGTGAGAGGCTGGTGGTCAGCCCTGGGGTCAGTAACCACAAGAAGCGGTGACCCCCGGAGGGCTGCCTGGATCTGGTTAGTGAAGGTTCCAGGAGTGAAGCGGCCAGCAATTGGAGTGGCTCCAGTGGCAGCAGCAAACTTCAGCACGGCCGGCCCTCTAGCCAGTATTCCTGGAGGATATAACACTGACATCAGCAGGGTTTTCAATGGCAACAATGGCACGAGCCGCCAGCAGAAGCTTCTCCCAGGTCCTCTTCAGATTTATGATGTAGATGCCATCACTTTTCCTTTTATAGATGTACTGTTCCATCTGGAAGTCAAGATTGGTGCCACCTAAGTGGGTTCCTGCTGCAAGGAACTTAAGGACATCCTCCTCCTTCATTTGCAGGACATCAAGGGCTCCGGACATTGTCAAAGTTTCCCTTTAAGTTACGACGGGAATCCAGAACAACGCCGTATGGACCCCTCTGTAGGTAGTGCAGAATTACATATTAGTTTTAAGGGTACTTTGCATATTTTAGATAACAGTCCTTTATCAGATATGTGTTTGCCAAAATTATCACTGAGTCTGGGGCTTGCTTTTTCATTTTCTTGTGTCTTTCACAAAGATGTTTTTAATTTTAATAGCATCTCACATTTTTCTTTTACAGATGATCCTTTTGTGTTGCATCTAAAATTTCTTCGTTCCTACTTCATTTGTTGAAAAGATAAATCTTTGAATTGCCTTTACTCCTTTGTGAAAGATCAGCTGGCTCCACATGTGTGGATCTATTACCAGGCTTTCTATTCTTTTTCAGTGATTTATTAATATGTGCCTATTTTTTTCACCAGTACCAGACTGTTCTGATTTTGGTAGCTTAGGAAGTCTTGAAGTCTAGTAGGGTCAGTTTTGCAACTTTGTTCTCCTTCAGGAGTGTGTCAGTTATTTGGGATCTTTTGTCTTTCTGTATAACTTAGAATCAGTTTGCAATATGCACAAAATTGCTACTTGGGATATTGATTGGGATTTCTTTGAATCTATAGGTGAAATTGACATCTTAAAATATTAAGTTTCTAATAAATGAATATGAAATATCTCAACATTTGTTTAGATATCTTTGATTTTCTTCATCAGAGTTTTGCACTTTTCAGCATGAAAAGCCTGAGTATTCTGCTGGATATATTTTGATGTATTCACTTTTGGGGTGCTATTGTAAATGCTATTGTATTTTCAATTTCAAACTCTAATTGTTCATTTCTAGTATGTAGGGAAGCAATAAACATTGGTATATGAACTTTGTATCCTACAACCTTGCTATAATTGCATATTAATTCCAAGAATTTTCCTGTCAATCCTTTGGGATTTTCTACACAGACAACCATGTAATCTGTGAAAAGGAAATTGTATTTCTTTCTTCCTAATCTGTGTTCATTTTATTTCCTTTTCTCATCTTATCATACTAGCCAGGACTTTCAGTACAATATTGAATAGGAATGATGAGAGAAGACATTCTTGACTTCTTCTCAACCTTAATAAGACAGTATCCAATTTCTCCCAATAAGCATAATATATTAAAAACTGTATAGTTTTTGTAGATGTTCTTCATTAGGTTGAAGTAATTCTAGTTTGCTGAGAGTCTGTGTTGTGAATGGGTGCTGAATTGTTTTTAAATGCATTTTCCACATCAGTTGGTATGATCATATGATTTTTCTCCTTTAGGCTGTTGATGTGATTGATTTTTGAAAGTTGAACCAGCTATGCCTATCTAAGATAAATCTCACTTGGTCATTGTATATAATTCCTTTTAGTTGTTCTACTTTTAGTTAGCACTAAGATATAAAGGCGTAATTTAATGTTTTATATATCTATAATTTGCAACAAAATTATTACTGTTATTTGCATCTCTTATCCAAAATATTTTTGTCATTTAGTAAATGCATACTAAGTATTTGCCAATTGCTTTCTTTAACAATCAGCAGCTATTGTCAAAAGGTAACAAAGTAGAGAAAACTCCTTGAAACATTACTTGTCAGACTGAAGCTAATCCTGGGATTAAAAATTTATCATTTTTATTAGAAGGCTCTCTTCTTCAATGAAGCCATTGAAGCAATCTACTTCAATTTCTTCCATTATAGATGTCAATATTTATTCATTTAATGAACTACGAAGAAGCAACAAAATCATGAAAATAAGAAGCTACAAAGTTATAAAAATAAAGTAAAATAGCATTTAGGAAGAAAGTACAACAAAAAAGGCAGCCCTCCTATCCTATAGAAAACGATGGAGAAATTAGTTACATTATTTTTGCTGGTCCCAGAAAAAAAGAATGTTTGAAATGACTTGGAGGTAGAATATTGTGAATTCTGATATCCGAAATGTGTGAGAAATATTAGCCAGAGAAACAAACCTATTTCTGAGGAAAGTACCACAACAATCCTGGAAATGATCCAGTGGCAAAACATTTTTGAGCTGTGTTGGTGGTCTCATCAGTGATTGAATGGAATCCGAGAAGACTGGTGTGGTGGTGTGGAAGAAATGTAATAATAGCAGAAAGTAATATCAAGTCACTGTTTTGATGTTACTGTTGGATCTTGGAATTATTAAACTATAAAACCTGCCATAAGGAAATGAATAAAATATAAAATACTTTGCCCACCCCCACTTAATATGCATAAGAAAAGCACACCTTGCTTTTCTTGCTTAAGAATGCTTAAGAAAAACAAGTCCTTGTTGTGAACAACCATATACCTTCCATTTAAAGGTGAATCAGAATGATCTTATTAATAGATATACCAAGTTCTTGGAATTTACCTATGATTGTGCATGTAGCATTGAGCCAGTCATTACGAACCTCTTTGTTACACAACCTGAGGTAAGCACAATTTTTTTCTTCATCAGAGAAAGTTCTTGCAATTTTGTGAAATTTTGAAATGAGAAATCACTTTTGAGAATGATGAAAGAGCAGTGTACATATGTATAAAGGACCTACTAAGTTTACCATTTCACTTATGTAACTCACAGATGTATCCATTATACTATTCAAATTTTTGATGTATAATTAATAAATAGCCAGTTTATGTGGGGTGATCTATTTTATTTGTTACCTGAAAGCAATCTGGAAATGTTGTTGCTTACAGAAAAAAAAGTCTTAATACAGAAAGGTAAAACTTATTTTTATTGTTAGTAATATATTCATGCTATTTTATTGATTTTTTTGTATCCAAAGGCAGCCTCTCTGTTTTCTTGTGTTAATGTGAAGTAAATTATGATTAATTTCCACTAACTTTCTTTCTCACGAAACTCTAGTTATTATTCCATTCCTGTGGCGTATCAACCAGATTGGCCTACTCTGCACCATTTCTTTCCCCTTCTAGATGGCCTCCCTACATTTGTAGCTGGCCAGCTACAAATTAAACGTTGTGATTCCCTTACAGCTCGGGTTCTACATGTGTTTCTGTTTCTCCATGCAGTTATACTCACAGAAGACCTGGGGGTAGAAGTGAGCAATAACACACGGTGGCACCACAAGGTGAGACGGAGTCTCCTGGCGGCATGTTTGAGAAAAGTAACACGATTCATGTGCTGGAGCAGAACCTATGAGAAGAGGGTCTCAGGGGAAAGAACTGGCAACCACATCCCGCAGGTCCTGGTAGATGGAAAACCTTTGGAAGATCGTGAGCGGAAAGACACCATCTGACTTGTATGTTAAAGGAATTGCTTTGGGTGATGTGTTGAAGAGATTCTAATGTGGGAAGGTGGAAACAGAAAGACTAGTTAGGGTGTCATCACAATAATTTAGATAGAGGTGATAGTGACTCCAGGTAAGTATTAGTAGTGGACATGGTGAGCATGGTCAGATCCTGGATACATTTTAAAGGCTGAACCAAGGGGTTTCCTGGATTAAGTGTTGCAGAGGAGGGAGGACTCTTCCACTGGAGGAGCAGCTTGGCCAAGTGTATAGAGGAAGAGTGCTCACCCATGTCAGATGCTGCCCCGAGGCCAAGGAGCATGAGGACTGAGAAACAACAATAGGCAATGTGAATGTCACTGGTGACCTAGAGAGGAGTAAATTTGGTGAAGTTCAGTGTAAAAGACACGGTGGAGGCCGGGTACAGTGGCTCACATCTGTTATCCCAGCACTTTGAGGGGTCGAGGCATGTGGATCACGAGATCAGCAGTTCAAGACCAGCCTGGCCAAGACGGTGAAACCCCGTCTCTACTAAAGATACAAAAATTATCCGGGCATGCTGGCCGGCCCCTGTAATCCCAGCTACTTGGGAGGCTGAGGCAGAGAATTGCTTGAACTTGGGGGGCCAAGGTTGCAGTGAGCCGAGATGGCACCACTGCGCTCCAGCCTGGGTGTCAGAGTGAGACTCCGTCTCAAAAAAAAAAAAAAAAAAAAAAAAAAAAAAAAGCAGACACAGTGGAGTGGGTTTAAAAGAGAATAGGAAGAGAATAATTGGAGACAGTGGGTAAACACAATGCTTTCAAGACATTATGTGCTAGGAAAGTGTGATATTGTACTTTAAAATAAGAAGTACACATATTGATCTTCATCGCTAGTTCCTGAAACAGAGCTCCTAATCCCTTGGAATTTCCTGGGTGATAGCTGTGTTAGGCCATTCTTGCATTGCTATAAAGAAATCACCTATGACTGGGTAATTTATAAAGAAAAGATATTTGATTGGCTGAAGGTTCTGCAGGCTGTACAAGCATGGTGCAAGCATCTGCTTGCCTTCTGGAGAGGACTCAGGGAGCTTTTACTCGTGGAAGGCAAGGCAGGAGCTTGAATGTCACATGGTGAGAGAAGGAGCAAGAGAGAGAGAGAGAGAGTGGGGGAAATGCTACACACTTTAAACAACCAGATTGCATGGGAGCTCACTCACTATCACAAGGACAACACCAAGCCATGAGGGATCTGCCTGCATGATCCAATCACCTTCCACCAAGCCCCACCTTCAATACTGGGGATTATATTTCAACATGAAATTTAGAGGGCACACATATCCAAACCATATCAGTAGAAGTGTATTCCTTTTTTTCTAATGAGATGACCCATCATGAGCTTCTGGATG
The DNA here is from genome assembly GCF_049350105.2 of Macaca mulatta. Taxonomy (NCBI): domain Eukaryota; kingdom Metazoa; phylum Chordata; class Mammalia; order Primates; family Cercopithecidae; genus Macaca; species Macaca mulatta. Next base: position 116,059,667 of record NC_133409.1, read on the forward strand.
TGAGCTGGTCAAAAGAAAGACCAGGCCATGATTGGATGCCTGGAACTGTCAGCGTCATTGCCATCCTCTGGGAGGGACAGAAGAGCAGGATTCTCCTCTTCAGCTTAATTGTGCCTATGTGATGAATCCTCCATAAAAATCCCTAACCTACTGGGTTTAGAGCGCTTCCAGATTGCTGGACATGGGGGGGTGCCTGGAGAGTGGTGCACTTGGAAAGGGCACGGGAGTGCTGTGCCCCTTTCCTCAGACCTTGTCCTGTGCATCTTTTCCGTCTGGCTGTTCCTAATTTATATCCTTTTTAATGAACTGCTGATATATTAAGTAAATGTTTCCCTAAATTCTGTGAGCCACTCTAGCAAATGACTGAACTCAAGAAGGGAGTATCTAAGAACCTCTGGTTTGTAGACAACTTGGCCAAAAGTTGTGCAGAATCTGTGGACCTACTGCTTGCAACTGGTGTCTGAAGTGGAGGACAGTCTTGTGGGACTGAACACTTAACTTGTGGGATCTGATGCCATCTCCAGATAGATAGTGTCAGAATTTAGTCAGCTTACAGGAAACCCAGTTTTTTTCTGCAGGAGAATTGGATTGATGCATGGGGAAAAAATCACACATGTCTGGTGTCAGAAGTGAAGTATTGAGAGCATTGATAGCATAGTAGAATTTTTCTTTTTTCTTCCTATTATACAGAAAGCAAAGCAACAGAGTGGGAGAAAGGAAGCAGACAATGAAAGGAAGGAAAATTTGCTTTTTTTTTTTGTAATGTGGAAGGAATACTTATGTATCTGTATGCTAATAAACTAGTAGAGAAAAATACATGTTGATATAGGAGAGACAGAAGAGAATTGCTATAATAATGTCTTTGAGTAGGAAAGAAGGGATGGAATCCAGTGCTCACGTGGATGGCCTGGTTTAGATGGTTGCAGGGGTAGTTCATATTTAGCAATAAAAAAGAAGGCAGAGCATGTGTATATAAATGCAGGTAGAAATCTGGTAGTTCTCTTCTAATTCTTTCAATTTTATCAGTAAAATAGTACTCACAACAAGTGAAAGGACTTTGGGACGATTAATGGATCAATTAATGAATAATATGGCAAGTGGTGATATTATAGCTCTTCAAAGGTTAGTTCAGGCTGAATCAGTTCTCTAGCCAGTGCCTGGACATGACAGGAATGAGAGTAGGCAGACAGCGACAGAGGAGAACTGAGTCTAAATTTTGCTAGGAGGATACTGGTTAGAACTAGGCAGGGCATCAGGGACCTAATTAATAAAACTGAGGGCTGGGCGCGGTGGCTCACTACTATAATCCCAGCACTTTTGGAGGCCGAAGTGGGCGGATCACAATGTCAGGAGTTCAAGGCCAGCCTGACCAACATGGTGAAACCCCATCTCTACAAAAATACAAAAAAATTAGCCAGGCGTGGTGGCGTGTGCCTGTAATCCCAGCTACTCGGGAGGCTCAGGCAGGAGAATCACTTGAACCCAGGAGGCAGAGGTTGCAGTGAGCCGAGATCGTGCCATTGCACTGAAGCCTGGGCGACACAGTAAGACCCCATCTCGGGAAAAACCAAACCAAACTGGGGCAGAGGGTAGGCACTGATTGCAGTAGTGTATAGAACCTGAAAAGCACTCAGAAAATCAAGGCAAAGTCATAAGGAAGAACTGAATAAAAAAGGACGATTCAGTTAGGTATATATGGGATGCTAAGAACCCACCCGAGGTATAGGTAGATCTCAGCAGAAACCCTACCTCTGATCCCACTACTAATATTTTGCTCAGGTGCCGGGAGGGCTGAACTGACATGAGGAAGCCCTTTGTTGCTTAGAGCTTAAGACTGTTGGGATAAACAGAAAATTATAGAACTCAGCTTATTTTTTCCAGTTGTATCTATATCATGCCAAATGGTGAAATCTTATCAATTATGTTAATGTTTTGTCCACACAAGCATGTAAATTAAAGCAAATAGCTGACTATTGGGCTCGTTCCAACATGTTCTCTGACATCTCAAAATAAAACTGTAATTTCTAAGTGTAAGTAAAATGTTGAGATAATGTGTTCCTTTTAAACAATTCAAATGTTTATATATATTGTAACATGTTATTCTATGAGGCAGATAGCATTATATTAGATGAGAAAGCTGTGTAATAGAGATGCAAAATATCCAAGCTCACAAAGTGGTGAGTGGCAGATTCAAAACCAACTCTGATTTTAATTCAGTGAACACTTATTAAGTTGCTGGGTGTCAGATACTCTGCTAGGTGTTTTGTTTTGGTCTCACTTCTAGACCGATGCTCTTTCTGAATAAAGAGACTGTCTTAGTCAGTTCAGGCTGTTATAACAAAGTGCTATAAACTGGGTGGCTTATAAACAACCAAAATTTACTTCTCACAGTTTTGGAGGCTGGAAGTCTGAGATCAAGGGGGCAGCATAGTAGGTTCTGGTGAGGGCCATCTTTTAGGTTACACACTGCAGACTTCTCACTGTGTCCTCACATGGCAGAAAGAGGGCCAGGGAAGTCTCTGGGGTTCCTTTTATAAAGACATTAATCCCATTTATGAGGGCTTCACTCTCATGCCCTAATCGCCTCTCAAAGACCCCATCACTTAATACCATCACTTTGGGGATTAAGAATTCAACATAGGCATTTTGGGGAGACACAAACATTTCATCCATTGCAAAGATCATCTTGAGAAAGTTTCCATCATCAAAATAACTATTTTTTTCTTTATGCTAAATAATATGAAGTAATTCATCTTGTATTCATTGAAATCACATTATGAAAATAATGACTGGGTAAATCTGCAAATATTTCTACAAGGATGGGCCATAGCTACTTTTGCAGAATTCCAATGTCATGTTCCTTTTTTTTTTAAATACCATCTGTGCAAGAGTCTTTTATACAATGAAGACTATTTTCAACTTGCTTGTCAATTAAAAATGCCTTGGTGTTGTTGGTAGTAAGGCAATTAATACTAGTGAATTCATGTTCTGCCATTTCTTAAAGGAATACTCTGCTTTTGCCTGCAGGCTAGTGTGCATAACAGAAAAAAAGAGGCAGTTAGAAAATAGTCACATTTTTGCACCTGCATCCATCTTGTAGGCGGGTGTTTATAGCTACTTTAAATGAGTGTTTCGATAATATGGTGCACTCTGTCATCACTATGCCAGGGCAAATAATCAGGCTCAAGAAAGAGATCTGTGCTTAAAGAAATCTGTCAATAAGTTGATGAAGTTGATTTCTATAAAGGAAATGGGCTTCACCATTTAAGTGCTTGCTTGGGAGACCGTTATGAAGACAAAACTTCTAACAATGCCTGCGGTAGTGCTGGCTAAAGCTTCACTTATTTACTGTACTAGTATTTGAAGATCGATATTCCTTTAATTTATATAGTTTGGAACCAAGATAGGACTTTATGTCTCTGAATTACACTGCTATCTGGACAAGGTTGTTTTTAAGAGTGTATATGACTATTTGGAAATTCCATCATGATGTGTGAAAGTTGGCATAAGTGATAATAAAACATATATATACAATTATATATATTATATATAATGTATAATTATATATTATATATACAATATATAATATTATATATACAATATATATTATATATACAATATATAATATTATATATACAATATATATTATATATATATAAGGCCTTTCATTAGGACACACGAGGTTAAAAATTGGTATAGTTGTTAGTTTGCAGTGTATTGATCAAGGTCTCTGATTTTCCTTTGCCTAACCTTGTTGCTTTTCTGAAACCTGATGTGATGTAGGTACTGCATAGTTACTTTAATAAAGAGCTAACACATTAGAGTAAAATCCTAAAGGAATTGTTAGAAGCTCTTATTTAAAAGGTGATTTTCAGTTAGAAATCCTAAACAAACCAGAATTGAATGGCCAGCCAGTTCCACTGCTAAAGATAATATGTTAAATGGTTTTTAAAAAAAATGTAGGTTTCCTGTAGCTTCCCTTAGTACTTCTACTTCATTTATTTAAATATATATGGTTTTAAAAAATTATTTTATTCATTTTTTGAATAAATAACGTTTCAAAAATCATCATAATATAAAGAGGTTTACATTGAGAAGTTTTGCTCCTACTTGTTTCTTTCCATCTCCTATGAGTAACCATTTTTTTCTGTGTGTGTGTGTGTGTATGTATCCTTTCCGTGTTCTTTATGCAAATACAATGAAATCCTAATATGGATGTCTATTTTCTCATCTGCTTATTTATGCCGACCCGAATCTTGAACTTTTCACTGAATCTGATCTTGGAGATCTTCCCATGTCAGTATTTGGAGAGCTTCCTTTTAAAGAATTGTATAGTATTCCATTGTGTGAGTGTAGCATAATTTTCCTCATTTGTGAACATTTGAGTTGTTTCCAATTTTTTGCTCTTACAATGTTGCAATAAATAACTGTTTTGCACTGTGCAAGTAAATTTGTAAGGTAAATTCCTTATTCCTTTCAGATTTGCTACTGCCAGTCAGTCTGTAGTGGAATGAGCATGCAGATAACTACCAGACACCCAGATTACCACAATTAAAAATTATACATTGTCGGCTGGGCGCGGTGGCTCATGTCTGTAATCCTAGCACTTGGGAGGCCAAGGAGAGTGGATCACGAGGTCATGAGATCGTGATGTTAACCCTCCTGGCTAACACGGTGAAACCCCATTTCTACTAAAAATACAAAAAATTAGCTGGGCGTGGCGGCGGGCGCCTGTAGTCCCAGCTACTGGGGAGATTGAGGCAGGAGAATGGCAACCCGGGAGGCGGAGCTTGCAGTGAGCCGACATCGTGCCACTGCACTCCAGCCTGGGCTACAGAGCCAGACTCCATCTCAAAAAATAAAAAAATAAATAAATGAATAAATAAATAAATAAAAATAAAAAAATTATATATTTTCTGTGAAAAAATCATTTCATCTCAAGATGATTTAAGTACTGTATGTTTAATGACCATGCCTCTCAACCAATTGTCATTGAAATAATGAAAGAAATATTTAAAAATCGTTGAAAAAAGTATGATAGGAGCAGCAAAACAGGAAAGCTTGCTGAGAATAAGACACATGTCTTCAAGATGCTGTGCAGAGAGGGCCAGAGTGAGGAAACCAGCCCACAATAAAATACATGTCTAGGGAAGAACCTGCTTGGGCATAAGTAAATGTCATCTCCCGTAGTAATCTCAACATCTCACCTCTCTGAGAATGGCCACGCCTGGAAGTAAGAGGGAGTCATGGGTGCTCAGCAAGGGAGTAGGGGTCATACTTCACTCTATCAGGATTTCAGAAAGTACCAGCAAACCCCAGACTGATTGGGTCATTGTTTCTAAAATTTTCCTCTAGCTTCTCAGTGCTCTTGGAAAAATGTGAAGATTTTTAGCATGACTGACAAGAGCCTGTCTGCCTCTCTTGTCATCTCTTGATTCATTCTCCCCTTTGGTTACAATATTTCATTTGTGTGCTCAAATACACATGATCCTTTCACACCAAATACTCTTTTAGATCTTTCAGGTCTCAACTTGAGTGTCACATTCTTAGAAAAATCTTTTTTCTTCCCCTAGACAGAGTAAAATACAATTTAAAATGCTTTTAATGTGTAATACAATTTTTTATTATTGTGATAATCACAATCATAATTAGGTGCAGTCAAGGGTGCTAGAAAGTACAGACAACAGGCAGAAATTATATTGTTGAAGATGGAGATATTATTTCTTCAAATTTAACACACCTCAACAACCGAAGAAGAAATAAAATTTAGTTATTGCTCAGATAAACATACAACTTCCAAAAGGCATCTGAGTTTTTTAAAATTAAGATTTCTGAAAACCGATGGGACAAAGTTGGGGAGATGGGAATCTTCAACACATAAATTATTTTTATTTGTTTTAAAATTAAAATACTGTGTCCCCCCCAACGCCCCAATGACATACAAGTTCACTAAATGTGAATAGCTTTGCTTTTCACGTGATTAAGACCCTACTCCAAATTGTAGAAGCTTTTCAGGAACCATATTACTCTCATGATACTTCATTAATCTCCATCATGTATGCCAAGCCTGACACATTTGACAGTGAGGACAGTGTGGCTTGCTCCTTTTTGAATCTACAGATAATGCATGTTTTACAGTACTCCAGATGTCTACACTCAATAAAACATTTGACAAAACCAAAAAAAAAAAGAAGGAGGAGAAATCTAAAAGTATCAATACATAAAGACTAAAATGAATACGCAAAAAATAAAATAGCTCTTGGAGTTTTCTGTTTTCCAAATTAAAAATAAAGAATTCAGATAAAAAAATTTAAAATTAGAAATGAGAACGGCCGGGCGCGGTGGCTCAAGCCTGTAATCCCAGCACTTTGGGAGGCCAAGATGGGCGGATCACAAGGTCAGGAGATCGAGACCATCCTGGCTAACATGGTGAAACCCCGTCTCTACTAAAAATACAAAAAACTAGCCGGGCGAGGTGGCGGGCGCCTGTAGTCCCAGCTACTTGGGAGGCTGAGGCAGGAGAATGGCGTAAACCCGGGAAGCGGAGCTTGCAGTGAGCTGAGATCCAGTCACTGCACTCCAGCCTGGGCGACAGAGCGAGACTCCGTCTCAAAAAAAAAAAAAAAAAAAAAAAAAAAAAAAAAAAAAAAAGAAATGAGAAAAATGTGAACAAATGTTAATGTATCTTAATTTAAATATTAAAAATATAACATATTAAATTAGAAGATATGTAATATCCAAAAAGAAAATAAAGAAAATGACATTCTAGATTTTAAAAAATATATTATTTTACAAAAACTTGGAGATGGGATAAAGAAGGAGTTAAAAGTATATTAATCTTTCTCTTTACATGTGGATGTCAATAAATGTTTATTTTTTACCTTGATAGAGAAATATATGTTAAAATATAATTGAAATTTAAAGGTGACCACCAGTTACCAGAATACATGCCACCTGGAATAAAGATCTTCATTTGCCTTTGTACTGCTAGGTATGGTCATGGGTAGGAAATCCCAGAAAGAAGAGAGAAGTAAGGAAGAGCTCCAAATTCTATGTACAAACTCTTTTCAAAGCCTTGTCTGACTTAGAACTGCACATGTTTGGAGCAAGTCTCCAAGGAATCCAGGGGAGCAACAGCTGCTTGAAAGCAAAAAAAAAAAAAAAGAAAGGCTGCCCAAAGATCTTGGTAGCTACCTGTATATTGGGAAGAAAGAGCTCAGGACTTTGATTCCCACCAACTTAATGATATTTGGAAAACACCTCAGACTGTTCACAGAACCCAGAGGGCCATGGATTAGAAATAAGAATCACATCTCAGGTATAAGGGCAAAATGGAAATCGGTTTGTTTTAACAGCCTGACACTACATCTTCATATCAGTAATCTGATCCTCCACTAATTTATTTGCTAGAACAAAACTTCATACTTGTCAGAAAGATAGGAGAATTTTGTACTGGAAGCTCAATGGGCAAATAGATCAATAAGATGAAATAGTGCAGAAACAAACCCAAATAAACATATTGTATTAATACCTGGTGCAGTTGTATTTACCAGAAAAGCAAAATCAAACAAAACCCAAAATAGCTAACCTCAAAATAACAGTGGCTTTAACAACTCTGCAATGTGCTATCTAATACAGCAAAAGATCTCTAGACATCTGAAGAAACGGAAAAGTGTTACTCATAGCCAAGAGAAAAATATGATTGATAGAAACAGAATGACAGATCAGATGATGAAATTAGCTGACAAGGACTTTAAAATAGTTATGATTAATTTGTTAACAAACCTACTAAAAAAGATGAAAGTAATGGGAAGAAGTTGGGGAACTTCAAGGGAGATATAGAAAGTCCACAAAGGAACCAAATGGAAATTCTAGAGCTAAAAATATGCAATATCTAAAATCAAAAATTAATTGTATGTTATTAATAAATAATATAGAAATAACTGTTTAATTATTTGAAAAGAAAAACAACAATAGACTTCTACCTGACATCTCATACCAGGACATAAGATTTAAATGTTAAAACATAATTTTGATGTATAAACATATAATATTATAAAATATTTAAAGTAAAACCATAAAATAACACACAAAAATGTAGGTAATATTTATATTTTCTTGAGGTGGAGAAGACCATTCTCAACATGGCCCAAATGTAGAAACTATTAAAAAAACAAAAAAGTGGGCCGGGCGTGGTGGCTCATGCCTGTAATCCCAGCACCTTGGGAGGCCAAGGCGGGCAGATCACGAGGTCAGGAGATCGAGACCATCCTGGCTAACACGGTGAAACCCCGTCTCTACTGAAAATACAAAAAATTAGCCAGTCATGGTGGCGGGTGCCTGTAGTCCCAGCTACTCGGGAGGCTGAGGCAGGAGAATGGCGTCAACCCGGGAGGCGGAACTTGCAGTGAGCCGAGATCGTGCCACTGCGTTCCAACCTGGGCAACAGAGCGAGACTCCATCTCAAAAAAAAAAAAAAAAAAGTGAAAGTTTTCACAAAATAAAAAATAATTTTATTATAAAAGCAATACTTTTAAAAAGGAAAATACAAATTATGAACCAGGAAAAGTATTTGCAGCACATATGTGTTACTGGTTTTAATGTAAAGATATCAATTTAGAAAATTGTAGAAATTCTGACATAAAAATGGGCAAAGGACAGAATTTAAATACTTGCAAATTAAGAAATACAAACGGCTGACAAACATGGTAAATATTCAGTTTCAACAGCAGTAAAGGATGCAACTGAAAACAAATGATATGCCATTACATGACTATCAGATTAGGAAGTTTATAAAGTTGAAATAATAAGTTGATAGTGATGCAGGAACCTGGGCTAACACATAATAGAGTTCAATTTTTCTAAAAGGCATTTTTAGTGAAGATTTACATAAAAATCATTTAATATGGCATTCTCTTTGACTTGGTATTTCAATTTTAGGGATGTATACAAAATAAACAAATGTGTGAAGATAGATATTTGATAACGTATACATATGTATACTTATAATACGAAAAGAAGGAAATGATCTAAATGCCTTTCTTAGTCTATTTAAGCTGCCATAACAAAAGACAGTGTTATCAACTGGGTAGCTTATAGACAAGAGAAACCGTTTTCTCACAGTCTGAAGACTGGGAAATCGAAGGTCAAGGCAGGGGCAGATTTACTGTCTAGTGAGATCAGGCTTTCTCGTAGATAGCTCCTCTTGCTGTATCCATGGTGGAAGAAGAAGGACTGCTTTCTGAGGCCTCTTTTATAAGGGTACCAATCACAATCATGAGGAGTCGGCCCTCATAACCTATTCACCTTCCAAAAGGCTCTACTTTTTAATACCATCACTTTGGAAGTTACAATTTCAACATATGAATTTGTGGGGGTCACATTCTCACCATAACAGTATTCAAAATATAGGTTGATTTACAAGTTGTGATTTACTTATACAACAAGTAAAGCCATTAACAATGACAATATAGATAAATGATTTTTGCCATGATATCTGTGATATAAGTGAATAAAAACAGATTTTAAAATAATATGCCTAGTATAATCAATCAGTTTTGTTAAAAAATAACATTATACATATTCATACATATATATGTTTGTATAGAAACAAGTCTCAGATAATATGCATCAAAATGTTAAACACAGTTACATATGGGTGGTGGAATTACAAGTGATACATTTTATTGTTTATCTGGGTTTCTTAATCAAAATAATAAAAGTTAAAGATAGTTTTGGTAGACTTTTCATGCTCCTCCAGTGTTCTGGCTATATTTTCTGTTTTGAATAAACAATCTTTAGAAAAAATGAAGGGTTACTGCCACATAATGATTAGCACTACAGTTAAGCTTCACCTTGGGTTAAATAGTGTTCTGTGGCTGGTCTGTCCATGATGTATAACACTGAATGCAGAAGAAAATGCATTTGGAGTTCCAAATAACAATTTTTTGGAATAAAATGTATTGTAAAATGGGGACTTCTCGTTCTGTTCTAGTCACTCTGTCCGTTTGGTAATCACTTGCTCTTTTGGGTCATTGTAAGTCTCTGAATAAACAAGAGACAAACTGTGTTCATACTTTGAGTGGCAAGTTTAATTTAGACAATCTGCAAATTTGAGAAAAAGATTCTATCAATTCCCTCTGAGCTTTTTTCACCCCTTCAAATTGGCCAAAGCTGTGCCAGTCTTTCCACAGCCGTGATTGGGCTCAAAAGTGTGTACATAGAGCTCTCTTGGCACAATTCAGCACCAGCATCCAATGGAACTCAGTCAATTTTAAGCCCTCGAGAGCTCCTTTTAGAATCGCATCTCTGGTTTCCTGGGTGATGTAGACATCTGCATTCATGTGAGAACAATATACAACTTTGTTACCAGAAGTGGAAACTACTTGAGTTCTGCACAGGAAGGAAGAAAATCAGAACATGCATAGTACTTAGATGAAGATTCTGGTGGAAAATGTGGGAAATTAAGCTGAGAATTTGTTATTTTGTGCTGAAATATTAAAATTAAATATCCACAGGGACAGTGAAATCAAAGCATAATGCCTAAGTAAACCTCTTTCCTCTCTGCATAGTTTGGAAATAAACCTCTAGTGGATAATCCCAGGTAACTTTTAGCTATTGATTTTCTAAAGTTAAACAAAATGTTATTACAGGTAGTTCTTGCTTTGCACAATAGTGCAGGAACATTAAATGGCCGTGCATGCTGAAACCACACAAAGGAATCTTAACAATAAATGGGAAATTGTATAATGTTCTGTGACTATTAGAAATTGTTGTCAAGGCATTAGAAACACTCTTACTGTTGGTCTTGAGTTTATAGGGAAATTCTTTAAAAATAATAAAATTAATATTTACTTAGTACACAATCTATAATATTGGGAATATTAATAATTAACATGTTTGATTTCTTTGTAAAAAGCTTATCAAGGGTAGTTTGAACTGTGCTGCTTGATTTATTGTCATTGTATAACTTATAAAGTGAACAACTTTCTATGCCTGAGCCAATTGTCATATTTCTTTCCTTAGATTTATTTGGATCAGCTTTCAACTCTTTATCCTTTGCTCTTTTAATGTTGGAAATGTCACCAAGATTTCCTTTAATGAGAAGTGCTTGACAGCATGACTTCCTCTGAGACATCATCCTTTTCATCGCTTTTCTCATGTATGTCCATAGCTTCACCTTCACTATGTTCTCTTTTTAAATTTTTTAAGGCGACAGATAATTACATGTTTTTATGATATACAAGATGTTCTGAAGTACACATGCATTGTGGAATGATTAAATCTAGCTAATTAATAAGTGCATTACCTCACATAGATATTATTTTGTGATGAGAACACTTAACATTCAAACTCTCTTTACATTTTTCTTTTTCTTTAACTTTTATTTTAGGTTTTGGGATACATATACAGGTTGTTATATAGGTAAGTTGCGTGTTGTGGGGGTTTTGTGTACAGATTATTTCATCGCTCAGGTTATAAGCCTAGTACCTGATAGGTATTTTTTTGTTCCTCGTTCTCCTCCCACCCACAAGTAGGCCCCAGTATGTTATTTGTGTCCATATGTACTCTATATTTAGCTTCCACTTACAAGTGAGAATATGTGGTATTTGGTTTTCTGTCCCTATGTTAGTTTACTTAGGATAATGGCCTCTAGCTCCATTCATGTTGCAGCAAATGACATGATCTCATTCTTTTTTATGGCTGCATAGTATTCCATTGTGTATATGTACCACATTTTCTTTATCCAGTCTACTGTTTATGGTCATTTAGGTTGATTCCATGTCTTTATTATTATAAATAGTGCTGTGATAAACATACACGTGCATGTGTCTTAATGGTAGAACGTTTTATAATCCTTTGTGTATACACCCAATAATGGGATTGCTGGGTCAAATGTTACTTCTGTTTTTTTGTTTTTTGTATTTTGTTTTTCTTTTTGAGACAGAGTCTTGCTCTGTTGCCCAGGCTGGAGTGCAGTGACTTGATCTCAGCTCACTGCAAGCTCCACCTCCCAGGTTCATGCCATTCTCCTGCCTCAACCTCCCAAGTAGCTAGGACTACAGGTGCCCGCCACCATGCCACACTAATTTATTGTATTTTTAGTAGAGCCAGGTTTCAGCATGTTGGCCAGGATGGTCTTGATCTCCTGACCTCGTGATCCACCCCCCCCTTGGCCTCCCAAAGTGCTGGGATTACAGGTGTGAGCCACCATGCCCGGCCGGTATTTCTGTTTTTACATTCTTTCAGAAATTGCCAAACTGCTTTCCACAATGTCTGCACTAATTTACATTTTCAAATGTATAAGTGTTTCATTTTCTCTGCAACCTTGCCAATATCTCTTATTTTTTGAATTTTTAATAATCGCCAGTCTGACTGATGTGAGATGGTGTCTCATTGTGGTTTTCATTTGTATTTCTCTAATTATTAATGATGTTGGAACAAGACAGCTATGCCCTCTCTCAACACTCATATTCAACATAGTACTGAAAGTCCTGGCCAGAGCATTCTCGCAAGAGAAGGAAATAAAAACCATCCAAATAAGAAGGAAGGAAGTCAAACTATCCCTGTTTACAGAGGATGTGCTTCTATACTTAGAAAACCCCATAGTCTCAGTCCAAAAGCTCCTTTATCTGATAAACATCTTCAGCAAAATTTCAGTATACAAAGTCAATGTAGAAAAATCAGTAGCATTCCTATACACTAACAACATCCAAGCTGAGAGCCAAATCCAAAACACAATCTCATTCATAATAACCACAAAATGAATAAAATAGCTAGGAATAGAGCTAACCAGGGAAGTGAAAGATATCTTCAATGAGAATTATAAAACATTGCTCAAATAAATGAGATGACACAAACATGTGGAAAAACATTACATGTTCACGGAAAGGAAAAAATCAATATTGTTAAAATGGCCATGCTGCCCAAAGCAATTTATAGACTCAATGCTATTCCTATCAAACTAACAATTACATTCTTTACAGAATTAGGAAAAACTATTTTAAAATTCACATGGAACCAAAAAAGAGCCCAAATAGCCAAGACCATCCATCCCAAGCAAAAAGAATGAAGCTGGAGGCAGCACATTATCTGACTTCAAACTATACTACAAGGCTACAGTATCCAAAACATTATGGTACTGGTACAAAAACAGTCACATAGAGCAATGGAAAAGAATGGAGAGCCCAGAAATAAGGCCACACATCTATGACCATCTGATTTTGACAAAGCTGACAAAAGCAAGCAGTGGGGAAAGGACTCCTTATTCAATAAATGGTGCTGGGATAACCAGCTAGCCATATGCAGAAGATTGAAGCTGGACCTCTTCTTTACACCATACACAAAAATCATTTCAAGATGGATTAAAGACTTAAATGTAAAACCCCAAACTATAAAAACCTGGAAGATAACCTAGGAAATACCAGTCTGAGCATAAGACTGGGCAAAGATTTCATGATGAAAATTTCAAAAGCAATTGCAACAAAAACAAAAATTGATATATAGGACCTAATTAAACCAAAGAGCTTCTGCACAGTGAAAGAAACCATTAGCAGAGTAAAAAGACAGTCTAAGAGTGGGAGGAAATTTCTGATAGCTGTGCATCTGACAAAATTCTAATATCCATGATAAGGAGTTTAACAAATTTAAAAGCAAAAAAACAAACAACCCCATTAAAAGTGGACAAATGATATGAACAGCCACTTTTCAAATGAAGACATACACGTGGCCAACAAGCATGTGAAAAAATGCTCTCTTTACATTTTTTAGGAATAAAATATATTGCCAATAACTATAGTTAACTCTTCTAGACATTAGATTTCCTAAAACTTATTTCTCCTAACTATAATTACTCTATCCTTTGACCAACCTCTCCCCAATCTCATGTCCCCCAACCACCCTAGCCTCTGATAAACACCATTCTACTTTCTAGTTCTATGGGATCAACTTTTTTAGATTTCACATATGAGTGATACCATGTGATATTTGCCTTTCTGTTCCTGGTTTATTTCACTTAGTATAATGTATTCCAGATTTAGTCAGGTTGTCACGAATAGCAAGATTTCATTCTTATGGCCGAATAGTATTCCATTACACATATAGCCACATTTCCTTCATCCATTCATCTGTTGACGGATGCATAGGTTGAATTCATATTTTGGCTATTGTGAATGTGGCTGAAATAAACTTAGATAGTGCAGATAATGGCAGCAGCATACGTCTGCAGTGGCCACTGAGAAGAGACCAGCTACAGTGGGGAAGGTGCAGCCAGGACCGCGTGCTCCAGGGAGCCAGTAGAAGCCGGACCCCTTCAGAGTTGTGAGGGCGAGAGCCCCACCCTTCTGGGCATAGCTGTAGCCACCCAGAAGCTGTTGCAGACTGGGCTTTCCTGTTCTCTTGGGGGCCTGGGAAGCCTCCCTTCCCCCACAGGCTCAGAAACGCCTGCTCCCCTGTGCAGCCACCTAGCTGCTGCTGCTGCAGACCTGGGCATTCCTGTGCTCTTGCCCCCCACAGGCTCAAATGCCTGATCCTGCCACCCATCCTCTCCCGACTCACAAGCCCTCTCTGTGATTTTGGAGCAAAGTTGAAGCCAACTCCAGGCACTGTCACAACCTGGACAGTGTCCATACACTTGGGACAGTGCTGATGTAACGCCTAAGGTTTTTGCCTGGCCACGCCAAAGAATTGGTGTGGCAGCTGACCGAGGCGAGTGATAGAGATGCAGACCGATAGAGAGAAAAAGCTGTAGGCTTTATTGAGCAGAGTGAAAGTACAAAGCTTCCACAGTGTGGAAGGGGTCCCGAACGGGTAGCCAGAGTTAGAGTCTATGATTGCCTTTTAAACTTTTTTAAAAAAATTTATTTATTTATTATTATTATTATTATTATACTTTAAGTTCTAGGGTACATGTGCATAACGTGCAGGTTTGTTACATATGTATACTTGTGCCATGTTGGTGTGCTGCACCCATCAACTCGTCAGCACCCATCAACTCGTCATTTACATCAGGTGTAACTCCCAATGCAATCCCTTCCCCCTCCCCCCTCGCCATGATAGGCCCCGGTGTGTGATGTTCCCCTTCCTGAGTCCAAGTGATCTCATTGTTCAATTCCCACCTATGAGTGAGAACATGCGGTGTTTGGTTTTCTGTTCTTGTGATAGTTTGCTAAGAATGATGGTTTCCAGCTGCATCCATGTCCCTACAAAGGACACAAACTCATCCTTTTTTATGGCTGCACAGTATTCCATGGTGTATATGTGCCACATTTTCTTAATCCAGTCTGTGACTGATGGACATTTGGGTTGATTCCAAGTCTTTGCTATTGTGAATAGTGCTGCAATAAACATACGTGTGCATGTGTCTTTATAGCAGCATGATTTATAATCCTTTGGGTATGTACCCAGTAATGGGATGGCTGGGTCATATGGTACATCTAGTTCTAGATCCTTGAGGAACGCCATACTGTTTTCCATAATGGTTGAACTAGTTTACAATCCCACCAACAGTGTAAAAGTGTTCCTATTTCTCCACATCCTCTCCAGCACCTGTTGTTTCCTGATTTTTTAATGATTGCCATTCTAACTGGTGTGAGATGGTATCTCATTGTGGTTTTGATTTGCATTTCTCTGATGGCCAGTGATGATGAGCATTTTTTCAAGTGTCTGTTGGCTGTATGAATGTCTTCTTTTGAGAAATGTCTGTTCATATCCTTTGCCCACTTTTTAATGGGGTTGTTTGTTTTTTTCTTGTAAATTTGTTTGAGTTCTTTGTAGGTTCTGGATATTAGCCCTTTGTTAGATGAGTAGATTGCAAAAATTGTCTCCCATTCTGTAGGTTGCCTGTTCACTCTGATGGTAGTTTCTTTTGCTGTGCAGAAGCTCTTTAGTTTAATTAGATCCCATTTGTCAATTTTGGCTTTTGTTGCCATTGCTTTTGGTGTTTTAGACATGAAGTCTTTGGCCATGCCTATGTCCAGAATGGTACTACCTAGGTTTTCTTCTAGGGTTTTTATGGTATTAGGTCTAACATTTAAGTCTCTAATCCATCTTGAATTAATTTTCGTATAAGGAGTAAGGAAAGGATCCAGTTTCAGCTTTCTACTTATGGCTAGCCAATTTTCTCAGCACCATTTATTAAATAGGGATTCCTTTCCCCATTTCTTATTTCTCTCAGGTTTGTCAAAGATCAGATGGCTGTAGATGTGTGGTATTATTTCTGAGGACTCTGTTCTGTTCCATTGGTCTATAGCTCTGTTTTGGAACCAGTACCATGCTGTTTTGGTTACTGTAGCCTTGTAGTATAGTTTAAAGTCAGGTAGCGTGATGCCTCCAGCTTTGTTCTTTTGACTTAGGATTTTCTTGGCAATGTAGGGTCTTTTTTGGTTCCATATGAACTTTAAAGCAGTTTTTTCCAATTCTGTGAAGAAACTCATTGGTAGCTTGATGGGGATGGCATTGAATCTATAAATAACCTTGGGCAGTATGGCCATTTTCACGATATTGATTCTTCCTATCCATGAGCATGGTATGTTCTTCCATTTGTTTGTGTCCTCTTTGATTTCACTGAGCAGTGGTTTGTAGTTCTCCTTGAAGAGATCCTTTACATCCCTTGTAAGTTGGATTCCTAGATATTTTATTCTCTTTGAAGCAATTGTGAATGGAAGTTCATTCATGACTTGGCTCTCTGTTTGTCTGTTACTGGTGTATAAGAATGCTTGTGATTTTTGCACATTAATTTTGTATCCTGAGACTTTGCTGAAGTTGCTTATCAGCTTAAGGAGATTTTGGGCTGAGACGATGGGGTTTTCTAAATATACAGTCATGTCATCTGCAAACAGGGACAATTTGACTTCTTCTTTTTCTAACTGAATACCCTTGATTTCTTTCTCTTGCCTGATTGCCCTAGCCAGAACTTCCAACACTATGTTGAATAGGAGTGGTGAGAGAGGGCATCCCTGTCTTGTGCCAGTTTTCAAAGGGAATTTTTCCAGTTTTTGCCCATTCAGTATGATATTGGCTGTGGGTTTGTCATAAATAGCTCTTATTATTTTGAGGTATGTTCCATCAGTACCGAATTTATTGAGCGTTTTTAGCATGAAGGGCTGTTGAATTTTGTCAAAAGCCTTTTCTGCATCTATTGAGATAATCATGTGGTTCTTGTCTTTGGTTCTGTTTATATGCTGGATTACTTTTATTGATTTGCGAATGTATACGTGTGGCAGGAAGATGTTACCAGAACAAGAAACAAAGGCAATTAACCATTTGCGACATGTCTTAGATCTTGAGGGAAACTGGAATTGCAACTTAGGTTTTATCTACTTTATGACCTTGTAGGAGCATGGCAAAGGAGATAGGATCTTACAGGACTTTGTTACAAAGTATGTTTTCAAGGAATTGGAATTGGGATGATAGATAAGGTCTGCTGGTCACAGAAAAACAGGCAGTTAACATTCCTTTTACTTAGTTTCTGGGGAGGAGGAAGGGAGAGAGAGAGAAAAGACATGGAAACTTACAGCAAAATTTTCACTGTTTATAGCTTTCTTGGGGAAGAAAACACATGCACAAATCCTGATGTTAGGAATATTTTAAGCACATATCTTCAATATTATTCATCCAGGACCGAAGTAGCTTTCTGAGCCCCTACTCGACCCAGGAAGCCTAGCTGGCCCCTCCTCTCACTGACACAGCAGCCCCCTGCTGCCTTGGCCTCCTCTGGACTCTGGGCTCTGATGAGCATGGGAGGGAGGCAGAGGGGGAGTTGAGGGTGCCTCAGCACAGGCCTGCAGGCGCCCCTTTTTAGGAACAGCTTGGGCACTGGGGATGGCAGGTTGATGGCAGTGGGAGGCAGACAGGTTCCTGGGCCTAAAGGGACAGGTCCCTGTTGAAGTCACACATTCAGGCCTAGGACTGATGGCCTGAAGCCTAGGGGGTCAGGCTGCCAGTTCCTTGGACCAGAGTGAGAACTTACCGTGCTTTTTCTGGGCCTGTCCATGGCCAGTTATGGACCAATAAGCACCCACTTCCTGCCGTCTGAAGCTCATAAAAAGCCCAGAGTTAGCCAAACTTTGGCAGACATCCCAATAATCTGCCTGCAGGGAGGAGCTAGGCCCTGTGGGTCTTCTCTCAGGTAAGAACTGAGCAGACATCGGGATGACCTGCATGCGGAAAGGTTCCTAAGAGCTGTACTGTCACTCAATAAAACACCTCTTCGCCTCACTCACCCGCCAGTAATCTGTGTACTTCATTCTTCCTGCAAGTGGGACAAGAACTCGAGACCTGCCGAATGGTGGGGCTGAAAGAGCTGTAACACAAACAGAGCTGAAACATGCCCCTTGCTTGCCACTTTGCAGGTGACGAGTGGGAGAGAAAAGAGAAGGAGAGAAGAACTGTGACCCTTCTGGGAACCCAGACAAAGGAGCTTCCCGAGCCAGGGCTGTGACACCCTTTCTTTCGGGGCAGTTCCTGGCATCTGCAATCTTCCAGGCACCACCACATTCCCCAGTGCCAGCAGTGGAAGCCACTTGCAGTATGCCTGGTTTGCCACTTGCAGTATGCCACAGGCTTGCACGGAGCCAGCACCCGAGCCGGCGACTGGAGCTGCCTGCTGTGTGCAGCTTCCAGACCCCATGCTTGCTCGCTCATGCACTGCGCCTTTGCCACTCTATGCCTGGCCTGCCCTTGGCAGGCATGGGATCTGGGCCAATAGTGTGAGCCGATGACAGCCTGCCAGGCCAAGTGCGCACAGCAAACCCAGTGGGCCTGGGCAAAACTTTCGTAAAGGCACCACAAGCTACAAAGTTTTCTGGCTAGTGAAGTGACACCCCAAGGATCTTGTGACAGATATCTTTTCAACATACTCATTTCATTTTCTCTGCATATATATTGAGTAGTGGGACTGCTGGATCATATAGTACCTCTGGTTTTTATTTTTTGAGCAATCTCCATAATGTTCTCCACCCATAACGGCTGCCATTGTAGGGTTCTTAATTGGCCTAATTTTGATTATCTTGCGTTTCAGGGAATAGGATGGTCTGAAAAGAGGGAGAGATGATGAAATGGCTGGTTGGTGGAACAGTCAGAACACACACAATATTTATCAATTAAGTTTGCCCCATTTTATGGGTGTGGTTCATGGTGCCCCAAAACAATTACAATAATAACATCAAAGATCGCTGATCACAGATCACCCTAACAGATATAAGAATAATCATACAGTGTGAAATATTCCAAGTATTAAAATGTGACACAGAGATATAAAGTGAAAACATGCTGTTGGAAAAATGACGCCAATATATTTGCTCAATGCCAGGTTGCCCCAAACCTTCAATTTGTAAAAAATTCAATATCTGCAAAGTACAAAATATTAAGTGCAGTGAAGCAATGTATGCCTGCATTTGAGTCTTGTTGTTTAATCTATTCAGCTACTTTATGTTTTTTCTTTGAAGAATTTAATCTATTTACAGTTAAGGTAATTCTCGATATGTAAGGACCTATCACTGCCATTTTGTTAACTGTTTTCTAGTTGTTTTGTAGATCCTTTTTTTTCCCCTCCCTTAATATTTTCTTTTGTGGTTAAGTCATTTACTCTAGTAACATGTTTTGATTCCTTGCTTTTTATTTCTGTGTATCTATTATAGGTTTTTGCTTTGTGGTTGCTGTTATGCTTACCAAAAACATCTTATAACAGGTTGTTTTAAACTGATAACAACTTAACTTTGATCACAAAAGTAAACCTCTGCACTTTAAATTAACTCCACTCCCTCTCATAGTTTGAATTCTTTATGTCACAATTTATAAACTTCTTATATTTTATATTCCTCAACCATTCATTTTAGCTATTATTATTTTAAAATATTTTATCTTTTAATCTTCATACTAGAGAGGTAGATAGCTTACATAACACAATTACAATATTAGAGTATTCTAAGTTTTACCATGTGCTTACTTTTTACCAGTGATCTTTATATTTACAAGGATTTTCATGTTACTCATTAGCTTCTTTTTTTTTTTTTTCCCCAATTTGCAGAGCTTCCTTTAGCATTTCTTGTAAAATAGGCAAATAGGTCTGGTGGTCATGAACTCCCTCAGCTTTTGTTTGTTTGGAATAGTCTTTGTCTCCCTTTCATTTTTGAAGGATAGCTTTGCTTTCCAGAATTCTTTGTTGGCAGTTTTTTGCCTCTAAGACTTTGACTATGTCGTCTCACTCTCTTCAGGCCTGTAAGGTTTCTTTATTTTATTATTTTATTTGAGACAGAGTCTCGCTTTTGTCCAGGCTGGTGTGCAGTGGTGTGACCTTGGCTCACTGCAACCTCCACCTCCGGGTTCAAGTCACTCTTGCTCCTCAGCCTCCCAAGCAGTTGGGATTCCAGGTATGTGCCAACACACCCAACTATTTTTTTATGCTTATTTTTAGTAGAGATGGGGTTTTGCCATGTTGGCCAGGCTGGTTTCAAACTCTTGGTCTCAAGTGATCCACCCACCTTGGCCTCCCAAAGCTCTGGGATTACAGGCATGAGTCACCATGCCTGTCCCTGGCCAGTAAGATTTCTGCTGAGACATATGCTGCTAGGTATATTGGAACTCTCCTACATGTTATTTGTTTTTTTCTCTTGCTGCTTTCAGGATGCTTTCTTTGTCTTTGAGTTTTGTCAGTTTAATTGTAACATGTCTTGGAGTAGCTTTATTTGAATTGAATTTGATTGATGGTCTTCGACCTTTCTATACCTGGATACTTATCTTTCCAGATTTGGAAACGTTTTGCTATTATTTCCTTAAATAAGCTTTCTATCCCCTTTGTCTTCCTCCACTCTCTCTTGAACTCAATGACTGGAAAATTTGCTCTTTGATGTTGTCCCATAAATCCCACCAGATATCTTTGTTCCTTTTCATTCTTTTTTCTTTTGTCTCCTCTGTCTGTTTTCAAATAGCCTGTCTTTTAAGCTCACTGATTCTTTCTTCTGCTCAGTTTGGCTATTCATGCAATATACTACATTTTTCATTTTGTACATTGTATTTTTTTCAGATATAGGATCTCTTTTTGATATTTTATTACTTCAGTCTCTATTAGGTATCTCTGGTAAATTTTTGAATTCTTTATTTATATTTTCTTGAAATTCACTGAACTTACTTGAAATAGTTATTTTGAATTATTTGTCAGGCAGCTTACACATCTTCATCTCTTTAGGGTCAGTCATTGGCATCTCATTTCATTTGGTGAGGTCATGTTTCCCTCATCATTCCTGATACTTTTGGTTGTTCATAGATGTCTGCACATTGAATAGGAGGGTATTTATTTCATCTTTGCAGTCTGCCTCTGTCTGTGACTACTTTTCTACAGTAGGCCTGACTAGAAACTTTGAGCAGACTGTTTGTTTTGGTCTCCAAGCTTATCATTGCCACAGCCATTGTAGCACTAGAAAGTGGTTTAAACCAGCATCTGCTGTGGCCAGCACCAAGGTTCACATGTTGGTTGCTGTGGGCCCCACTCCTATTCTTCATTTATAATTGACTCCTGGTTGACTAGCCCTGCTAACATTCCCAAGATTCCAGAGCAAGCCACATGTAAAGTGTCACAGAATGGTGAGGAAGTCAAATGTCTGCCTCCAACTTATACTTTCCGCTGTAGAAACCACCATCAGTCCAGAAGAATTCTCCACATGTGGCACTGTATGTGCTTAGAGAAGGGGTGTGATGATTAAGGAGAACTATTTCCCTTACTCTCTGATTGCTATTTTTCTTGGCTCCATTAATCCAAGGGAATATCACAGCTTTACTTCAAAGTTCTGGGATATTCAGGATGGTAATCTTGACTCTAGATAGTTGCTAGTTTTATCTTCTTGGTGGGGAAGAGAAACCAGAGAACTCCTACTTTGCAATTTTGTTGATGTCATTTTTCAGTGTGTTTCCTGGCTTCACATCTAGAGCCTTCCTAATGGTGTCATTGTCAACATTCCTACAATTATTGATGAGTCCACTCAAGTTTGATTCAAATTTCACTCCCAGTGTTATTACTCTTGATTTCATTGTTGCACTTCCACTTTTCTTGGCCAATTTTTTTCTTTCTAGTATCTATTTTTGTAATATGTCTCATGGATTTAAAACTGAGAGACAAGTAGGCAACCTAAGCATACGCTTTGCTATGTCAGAACTGAATGTTTATATAATGAACAATCACCAATAAACTTTGATAAAAGTGACATGATTGGTCACAGATCATGATGCACCTAGTAATTTGTGGAATGAAGAGCTAGCAGTGAAGTACTTTATGTGATTACTCACAGTTAATATGCCATGGTAACTAAATTTGGATGGTGTTATCGACAGGCTGATGTTATTTATTAAACCTGTAGCAACTAGAATTTTTGCAAAGCAAGAACAACAGGTACTGAATCAAAATTATGGTCTCAAAACTTAGGTAAAAGGAAGCAAAGGTCTGTGGAAAAATCAGACCTGCTTTTAAACTTCAGGTGACATAATTGTTCTAAACTATTTTTTCTGTAGCTGTGAGCTAAAGAACAAATAATTTTTGTGGTAGTACAATTCAAAAGACTAAGTTGCATTAATGAAGATGATGCACATGTGGACTATAGCTTATATGAACCAAAACTGACATCAGAGTAAGCTGATTGATGTATTTATGACAATAAAAAGAGTTGCTTGTCTCTGGGTCATGAGAAGGAAAGAAGGAAAATACTGGGAAAAAATGGTGGAGTGATTCTGAACATCATAATAAAAGTACCGATATTCTGATTTCAACAATCCAATGGTTTTAAAGGCTGATGACATTAAAATTTTCCTCCATAACTTATTTTTCTTTTGTAGTACAGCAAATTATTTTTTCAGGGTCTACATATTATACCAAAATAGAACATACTTAAAAAATTTAGTGGTAACATAAACTCTGGATGACTAAAGTAAGATTTGAAAGAAAAAAGCTGCTCACAAATAAAGTGAAAACTATGTAGTTAACATGAGGATTTCTAAAAAGTGAGTGGGTTGTGCTCATTAAGTCAATAAGCAAAAAATAGTTTCAAACAATTACTTTATAGTATGAATAAATTTGTCAAAATAGCTTTTAGAAAAAATAAGAATGCTCAAGAATACCAAAATAGAGTCAGGAGATAAGGTCCATGTTTTAACACACTTCATAAATCAATTTTGGAGATTACAAAAGGCAAGAATTCCATGAAGCATAGAATTATTATTTGCAGCTTCATGAAAGACAGGTAAATGTACAAAGCCTTCACTACCAGGAGAGATAATTATAGAAAAGTTTATAACATAGAAACAATAAGATAAGCAATTGTGAGAATAGGTAAGTTTAAATTCTATTTTATCTTCAACTTTTTTCTTTGTTATTAGTATACATTAGTAAATAAGAAGGTGACTCTGCGTCTGAGGCTTTCCAGAATAATTGACAGAGTATGCTTCAAATTGGATTTATTTCACAATTTGGGTTTAGCAGGCTTAAAGAAGAGTAGTTGAGAATATTGCAATCTGACTGATGAATCAAACCTTGCTGATAAATGTGAGTAGGTCCAGTTGGAGGTAGGAAGGATCTGGTAGGGTGCCATAGCAGTCACTATTAGATATGATCATAATTAGCATTTTTATTAGGGAATCTGAATAGGAGTAAATATCAAATTAGTGGAACAGCTGAGAAATGAGCTAGGAGCACTAGTTTATAGCAGTAGGGAATATAATAAAATATAGGTAGATAGAAACTGAAGAACCATAGTGAGAAAAATAAAAGAAAAAAACAAAATAGAAATCTGGTTCAGTAGGATGATGAATCATTCCCACATGAATTTTAATCAGAAACTCAATTATAAAATACTCTGAAATTGCATAATAATAACTAGAGGTGCCTGCATAGACAATAAACTTGGGCATTGTAAGTTGTCATCAGGGTTTTGTCGTCCCCAATAAATTATTCTGCCTGTCTACACCCATATGTCATCTGTAGGAAGAAAGTACTGGAATGGATTGCCTGGATTTGATCTCTGTGGCTGGAATATCATATATTGTAATATGTGCATAAAAATTTGTGACAACAAAGGCAATAAAAATCCCATCAATTGTGAAGTAGCCTTGGACTTCCTTTTTCTAATCACAAATATACATTACTGTAGGTTGATCCTAGGTACAAATAAAGACTGTGATACTATAGGTACTTTCCCAGGTTATAGCATGAAAGAGGTTTTACCATCAGGAGGGGTGAAAGGTTGCATGGCTAAAACAAGAAAATTCCTGAGGTTAGTTCGTTGTTTCTTTCCTTCCTTCTTCTTTGTTCCTGTGTTGTTTTTCTCCCCCATACATCTGGATATCCAAATTACTTCTATTATGCTCACCATTTTTAATCTGAACACTCTCTTTTGGATTTTTTTCAATTCTCTGATTAATTTAAGGAGTGTCAGTATTGATGGTTTTCAATTAGAGGGGTTTCCTAGGCTTTAGCTTTAGCTGCCAGCTGGTGGTAGCTGTTATTTAATACTGAAATAGAGAATCCAAAAATTTTTCTAAAATTTAGCATTTACACAATTGCTCCTATGTTCATTTGAAAAATTGAATGGACAGATAGTTTTTAATTGAACATCAAAGCTAATATAGCTAATGAAAAATAAATTGGAGGCCACAAATTCACTTTAAAAGGCTTTTCTAGGCTACTGATCCTAGGGAAAAAAAGCAGCATTATTAGCAAACTAAATAGAAATTAAAGGTGAATATTTTTCTTACTTGGTCTTTATGGAAAAAACTTCTCTGAATTTTATTATTTTACTTTTGTACTCATAAGTCATTCAAATTGCAGTTATAAGAGCAATTATCTCTACTTTGCCCTAGCAAAATAAAATAGACAAGGCATTTAAATCCATTCAAAAATGTTTTGTTCTAATATATGATTTGTTCTATATTTTTTTTACCTCAGAATACATCTCTTCAGTAACCTGACAAATTAATTTGTTGTTTCATTATTACCTCTAAACAAAGGCTGCCCTCTTTTTTCTTGAATAAAACAGCATTTTATTAGTAAATTGATTTTAAAAGTAAACCTTTAACTCTCTAAACTCTTTTTCTTTATGCCTCTACTGGAATTAAAAAAACAATAATGAAAGCAAAAAAGTAAAACAAAACAAAATCCAAAACTAACCAGTTAAAACAGTCTATACCACCACCAGTAAAAACAACAACAAAACATTAAAAATTTTAACTAAGGTCACATTCAAATCAAGGGAGAAAATTTAAAATCAGAAAAATGAAACAAATTCTTTATCACTTCTTTATAATACTTCTTTGTATAATAATAACTGGCAGCTATGGATGCTAGTTAAGCATTATAAATATGCATAGAAATAGAATATGCCATTTATTCTTTATAATCTCATGGGAAGATGGTACTGTCATTCCTAGTTTGTAGATGAGAAAAGGGAGGTATTGAGAAGTTCAGAATTTGCCTAGAGGCACATAACCTGAGAAGAAAATTTTGAAAAACCTGCACTCCACCAGCCACACTCAATTCTCATTATTTCTTATGTTCGGTAATTCCATGCTCAAGAACATAAAAACATATCTCATTCATTTAAAAAAATAATAATAACTCAAGAGACAATGTAATCTTATTTGACATTGAAATAAATGCAGTTCAATGATACAAAAGGGCCAGTACCAACTCAGAGTAGGGCCCTTCATTGCTGGGTGAAACAAGGAATTCATTTTGTTTTCAACCTCTACTTGTAATTTAGTTTCTTACAACGCAGAATGAATATTTCTATTGTGCTGTCTGAGCTCCATAGAGTAGACAAATGGAGAGGGATCTGCTTAGTATGCAGATTTATGCTAAATATAATTGATGGAAAGACCTCTGCATTCTTTTTGCTAGAGAGAAGTCAACTGCTTATGCACCTTAATTACATCTGCAAAATCTTTTAACCCATAGTTGTGAATATGATATTCCATCATATTCACCATTCTGTTAACACTCAGGGGGAGGCATTTATGTTGAGTGTGTACACCAAGGGCTGGGAGTCTTGTGGACCATCTTAGAATTCCACCTACTGCATGGTAGCAGAAGTGTCTATAAAATTTTTGTTGCCTTACACATAATAAAGAGGGGGAAAAAACTCTTATTGTGACATGTGCGCACTGACAATGGTGAACTTCACCTGAGCCCTGTGATCCTAGAAAATAACAATGGCTAAGAAATCCTACCATACTTTGTGTTCCAGGAAGCAGATTACTGCAAAGAAATTCTTCTCTTCTACATCTTTATTTGGGATATTTTTTAGATTTCCAATGAGGACAGTCATATCTGATGACTTAGATAAGATGAAGGGGCACCTCTCTTGTTTACCTATTATAAGGCCAAAGACCCTCCAAAATTTCTGTTCTTTGCCTCATAAATGATTAGCTTAACTGTGTCTTTCTCACTAACCAAGTGGAGGAAAATGCCTATTAATATGACTTGATCAAATTTTAATTAAGCTTTTCTCCTTCCTCCACACCCCTGAACTTTGATTCACCCTTAGTCTGAGTCAGCATATACTCACTCCTTAACAGTCCTTCTGAAGAATAGGCGAGTTCAGGGTAAAACATTCTTTGATCTACTGTCCTGTCACTGCCACTTCCGTGCCTTCTTTGAATTTACCCCACTTCCAACACCAGGTTCTCTCTAGCCTTGCTTACTCCTCCTATAAAAAAAAAGCCCTTTTCTGCCTAATTAGAGATGCTTAACATAGATAGAACATCCTCTCTATTGCAATAGCCTCTTCATTTCCACCCCTGGCAATATTCCATTCAAATAGTCTCTCCTTACCAAAGTCTAGATTTGTTTTTTATTTGGCAAATCTGTGCCCTTTGAGGCCATATTCTATTCAATTGATGTAATTTTTTAAACCATTGCTCCAAACACAGGACAATTATTCCTGCATCGCTGGCTGCTGTGCACTGAGACAATGACACAAATGACACATGCAGAAATCACCACACAGCAATAGTTCTTTTCCTTGGAACAGTTAGTTAAAATTACCCCTCTCAGATTCCAGTGAATTTAATCTGGTTAGCTTAAATTAACACAAACTACAATAAAGGTAAGTTAGAATTTTAAGGAAGAGAACTGCAAGAAACAGCCACAACAGTTTTATTTATTTATTTATTTATTTATTTATTTATTTATTTATTTATTTATGAGACAGAGTCTCACAGTGTCACCCAGGCTGGACTGCAGTGGCCGATATCAGCTCACTGCAACCTGCATCTCCCAAGTTCAAACGATTCTCCTGCCTCAGCCTCCTGAGTAGCTGGGATTACAGGTGCTCCCTACCATGCCTGGCTAATTTTTGTGTCTTAGTAGAGATGGGGTTTTGCCATGTTGGCCAGGCAGGTCTTGAACTCCTGACCTCAGGTGATCCGCCAGCCTTGGCCTCCTAAAGTACTGGGATTACAGGTGTGAGCCATCTCACCCGGCCAACAGTTTTAAATTTAAATAAATATATATGTTGGCAGTGGGGTAAAACTATTTTTATTTAGATGCTAGTTCATGATGAATGATATCTTTATCCTTTGCATTGGCTGTGCCCTGGGATTCATATGAAATAAAGCAAAATTCATGAAATCCATGATGTTTAAATGAGGCCTTATAGGCTTCCCTAGAAAATATTAGTCACACTGCATCATTATTTGGGATTTTTCTGATTTCCAATGAAGATAGATTTTAAATTGTAACTCCGGTTTTATGTACGTATTTCTCATAAACCAAAGCACTTTCTCTTTGCTCCATAGTGGTGGTCACTAACTAGGTTGTTATTACATTATTTAATGATCAACTCTACTATGAGACAGAAAAGAAAATGTCTCAGTGAAAATTACAAAAGAAGCAACACTCTTTGATGTTAGCTAGGTTCAGCTTTTCAAAACTTGAATTAATAAAACTCTTTAGGTTACTGAGGAAATTTAGACCTTACCTTTCAAAGTCTAGACATTCTGTTCAGATTTTAAAGCTTCATTTTTACCCAGGAAAGTTAACTCACCAGATTTAGAGATATAAAAGGCAAAATAGGACTCAGAACTTACAATTTATGGATTTAAGCACATTTTAAGTCTTTATTGGGCTGAATTCTTAAACACTAGATTTTAGATTTGAATAGTATCAATTAATACACGACATTTATATTCTGGTTTATGGGTGGAAAATAAAAAATCTCAACTTAATGTATTTGTGATTTAAGAAACTGATATATTTCTCTAGCCACTAGCAAAGCAGAAAATCTTCCTGATTTAATATATTACCTAATGCATATTAACATGTGCTTAGTGGCAATTTGACAAAAGTACATTTTATAAGAAGTCTGACTGAATGGCAATTAAATAAATCCATGTCAAGTCATGTTATTATAATTTTCATCTATGTCTTCTCTGTAGTTCAGGACTCATTTTTGAAGACATTAAACAAGACCCAATCATATAGGCTGATAGGGTGAGATTCATATTATAGTATTTGGAATTTGGATACTTTATACATTTGAACATTTCTACAACTCTCTGCATCTCATTAAATCTACAAAATCAGACAAAAATCTTGCAGATTAAAAAATGAAAATAGTAGCATAGCAGGGTTTGTGACATACTAGGTTGAAAAAAGTATGACAGAATTTGTTCCTAAAATGTAATACATGAGGCACAGTTTCAGAAGAAATAGTAATAGAAATCAAACTTATCAAATGTTTCAAATATTCAAATTTGAAAATAAATATTATCTTTTAATCTTAAACTTATGCATAAATTACCATTATCCAGCATGGTGTCATAATAACGTCAACAGCATCATCCCTCAGAGTCAGGATGCAGCCAGTTCCATCATCAATTCTTGTGGCCTGATCTTAGCTGGACTCATAATGCATTCAGCAATCCTTTCCTCATGGACCCATCACGGACACATTGTTAAATGATCATGGACACATTGTTGATGATGTCCGGGTACTTTTCTAGTCTTCTCCAATCTTAATCTCATTCTTATCCTCTTCATTCTTTGCACTTGACTGCATATTGAGACTGAGATCTACTAAATAAATTGTTTTAAAGTCTTCTCTTTTCCATCCGAAATTTCAGCTTTTATTAAGCATATTCTTCACTTAACCCCATAATAAGAAATGAGTTCATTAAAACAAAATGAAACATTTTCTTGAGGTATGATTGACATATAAAAGAGACCTGGATCTGATCAGAGTAATCCATTTCCCTGACAACAATGATTCACCCAAAAGGTGAACATGTGACTCAGATATATCACAATCACTCCCCGGGATTCATGTTTAGGTGACAGAGATAAAGACACCATCCCTCTCTGCTCTTGTTCCTAAGCTTAGAGCTGCCAGTGCTCATGCTTTTTGCTGTATAGAGAAAACGTCTTGGTAAGAGAAAAGAATGAAGCCAATATGTAGAAAAGCAAGGCTAGAAACGGAGACAGTGCCCTGAAATCTCCACTGTGATCCCTAGTCTCAAGTGTTCGTAAGGTTTCACACATTACTGTCCTGGTTAGAGTTTAGCTGTTCAAGTGTTCCTTAAATTAAGAAAATTGATTAGTTCATCTTATTTTCTTTGTTCCACCTGGGTTTTTGTCATATGCAAACTAAATATTCCAAACTGATAGATGTATCCACATTCTTCTGCTGGTCTCCATCCAGTCTTTGGGGGTCAGACCACAGAAAAGAAGGTACATGGTGTATCTGGTTGGAGGGTTGTAGAGAAGGGAAAAGGTAGACCCTTCTGGCCTGGCTATGAGCTGTAGTTTTGATAAACATCCATTCTTTCATGTAGTTAAAACCTATACGCGATCTTTCTGTGATCTTCCAGATATGTGTTACCTTTGGAAATATGTTTTAATTGAAAAATGCCTTTTGTTGAGAATTGCCATCCTTAGAGGGATTGCATAGGATAAACATAATGAAAAGTAAGGTGTGGCCGGGTGCGGTGGCTCACACTTGTAATCCCAGCACTTTGGGAGGTCAAGGCAGGCGAATTACCTTAGGTCGGGAGTTCAAGACCAAGACCAACCTGACCAACATGGAGAAACCCCACCCCTACTACAAAAAAAAAAAAAAATTAGCCAGGCATGGTGGCGCATGTCTATAATCCCAGCTACTCGGGAAACTGAGGCAGGAGAATCACTTGAACCCAGGAGGCAGAGGTTGTGGTGAGCTAAGATTGCGCCATTGCACTCCAGGAGCATATAAACTGGACTACACATTTTTTTTTTTTCCTTTTGGAAAAAAGGAAAACCTAGCTAAATAAATTATGTTCATATTTTAATTTCCCTTTTTTCTAAAGAACTACATTTACATCGAGTATTTAAGGTCACAGCTTTGCAATTTGCAGAGATAATAAGCCTGAGTCTTAGTAAATAAAAATGAATGAGCATCACTAACACATTTTATTTCGTTACCAGATTTCTTTCCCATCTGGGAAAAGAGATGTAGTGTCAGTTCAAACAAATGATTAAATGAAAGGAAAGGGACACGTCATGGTCTTCACACTTAATTATATGTAACTTATTTTTCTGATGAAAAATGATGTTATTCTTGCAGTAAATTAGCTATTTGGAAGTCTCATGGTTTCTAGACAAAGACCTACCAGTGAGAAAGAAATGAGGATCAGTGGAAAGGATTCTTGATTTCCTGAAGTTAAGAATGGCAACAGGGTCAATTGGGTGTTACAATGAGAGCAACAACCATGTAAATGAAATATAGTTTCCCATAATAATGCGTTCATATATAACGTGTCCTCTAAAGAGTCATGAAGGACAGCGTTGACTTCTGGAATTATTCATTCAATAAATATTTATTAAACATTTGTCCTGTGTCAAATGTCATTTTAGGCAGTAGAGATACAGTGATAAACAAACACCCAAATTCCCTGTCCTCAAGGAGCTTTCCTTCTCTAGGGAACAGCAATGTATGGGGATTGAAGATACAGCTTGTCCTCGTACTCGCAAGTGATACTTATGAAAATGACTGCCATCTCGTTACATGCATGAGAAAGCTCCACTGCCCACAATGGGCATGCAATAGCAAGTTTCACTCAGCAACTTTTTGCAATGGAAACAAGATCCGTTGAGTATGCTATTGCTCCTAAATACCTGTTTTGCAGATGTTTCGAGGCCAACGGCCTTCGATAGGGTGAGGTCAATAGCTTTCTTCCTTCTAGTTACAGGGAAACTATGTAATTTACTTTCCAAACTAGGAAACCTTAGAAATTCAAAGAAGGCACTAGCAGTAACTATGCTAGGACAACAACCATAAAGGCAGCCCTGTCTCTAGATCCTGTATGTCTGTTTGCTCACTCTGTTGACCTGCAGCCACTTTGCTGGGTGCGCTGCCTTTAAACAACCATCCTGTGCCACCTAGCAAGACTCTTAAGCTTCAGAAAAAGCTAGTAGTCTCTGGGGATACTAGGGACTGATTTTAACTTCCCCAGTTCCTATGGCTAGACAAAAACTGTTCAGTAGGGAACCCTTGATATTTTGACAGCTTCCTTGTACCCAGTTTTATAAGGAAGGAGATATTCTCTCCAAAAAGTGATCAATCTTTCTTGCTTTATCAGCTTCAAAGAATGTTACAGGACATATTTGAATTCTTATACTTGGAGGCTTGTAAATTAAGAGCAAATTGTGTGAGAACTCCCTACAGCTCCCCTGTTGGATAATTCAGCAACACTGCAAAATTCCCTAGGCTTCCAGCCTGCATGCGTAGGGCAAGATAATAGGACTTATAAAGGACTTTCAGTTTCTAAACTTCATCATGTAATTTTATAATCTTCACAAATGACACTTTTAGTAGCCCAGATAATAAAATGTAATCGTTTTGCTTGACAAATGTTGGTGCAGTAGATTAATGGCTCCGAATGTGTTTATTATTCAACCTTGATTGAGCTCCAATAGTACTGCCATTGAATGAGACACATTCTGTATATTTCAAGAAACAGCTGTTATATGATTTAAAACTCATCCATATATTTGTAAAAGTTTGGGGACAGGAATAGGGTGACAAAAATTTAGGGATAAACTTGCCTTAACTGGGGTAACCACTCAGTAATTGCCAATTTTATTCCATTTGATAAGTAAGCTACATTTCCTTATGGTCTACTTGATTAGGCTTTTCTTCTGACCTTTTTCTCCTGGCCATTTTTCCCTAAGAAATCTATGTTCTTTGCCCATTTGTCTTCAGACATTTCCCATATGGCCTGAAAGACCATATCTGTCTTGTTCTCTGTGGAAGTCCCAATACCTTGCACAGCTCATGACACAATGGTTATCTTTGAATAAACCATTCTTTAAAGCAATTTAGGTGTGTTGGTAATGTGCAGGATTCTAGCAACACTGAACACAGATCTTGACAAAATACAATCTATAATCTTGGGAATTATTTGGACAAACTATTTTCCTATAGACGTATACAAAATTCAGTTAACACATTTTCTTCTATGTGTTAGAGATTAAACAAGCATCTCTGTGATTTAATTGAGGTATATCTAGTAAATGTTCCTAAAACATCAATCCTAATCTATCATTTTAGTTTCATTCTTTTGAATGGAAGGATTGTCTTCAAGAATCTCCTATTAAAATGCAAATAAAACTTTGTTAATAATCACCATAGCTGAAATTAGTTCCCAAGAAAGCCTAGATTGAGATGCAAAGATATCCACCCTCAATGTTTGCCTCTTGTCTGTTCCATAGTAACATTTTAATATAGGTTCCAAAACACTTGAAAACCTTCAACTTTGTGGAGAAAGACTTCACATGTGTTTTATACACATTCCAGAATATAGAACTTGCAAAATAGTAACTGTAGGCATCATTTTTTTCTTTTGTAAATCCACAGCTGTGTTTGGGGATAACAACCACAGATCAAGGGGAGAGAGAGGATTTAGCTCTTATTACAAATTAAGATAATCATTATCATTTTAAGAAAAATTATAAAAGGCAGTATCCATGCTGCACTGGAGTTTTGTGTTGTTAGTTTCCTTTATAGTTAATTTTATTGAAAATTTTATTTAGGCAGTGAAGGTGAGGTTTTGATAGATGGTGCAAGGAGTTGCTTTTGCCTTTGAAAGTTGTGTTTGCTCCTTGGAGCAAATTTCTCTTGGCAGCATTGATAGTTTAGAGAAAATTGGGAGCACTCCAGTTGTGTTTTCTGTTATGTGAGTGATGGACAGAAGGTAGCACCTATGAACGTCAGATTTGCCTGTTTGCAGAAGTATAGTGACTACTTTAATCTATAATTCAGTTGCTTTACTTCATTAGAAAAGTGCTGTTGGGGTGTGAGAGTGTCTTCCAGCCTACTATGAATGTGCTGTGTTAAACCAAAGTATTTTAATACTTACTGTTGGTTCAAAGGAAGTACTAAAATGAACATAAAATCTTCAACCAAGAACTGATAAGGTCATTACAAAGCACCAAGTAGATGATGGGTTATAAAGAGTTTAGAAAATTTTTGATAACATAGAAAGTGTACCAACGGTAAGAAGATATACAAAATTAAACTGTGAATCACCCTTTTTACATAAATTAATTTAACTAATTAACATTGTAAAATCTTGGGCTTAATATGGATTGACTAGGATGATGTAAGACTATTTTCACCTAGACAGTTGTCACCATTGACATTTAGATGCTCTCCTTGCATTCAGCTTGCCTTTACTCCATTTCACAAGCCCACACGTTCATCTTTTCATCCAAATGTAATGGATCCAAATGTGACACATGACTAAGAAGCAAAGAATATCAACCCTGAGCTCATCCCCTCCTCTGATGACAACTTTCTTAGCCCTTCTGAAAAAGAGATAGGTTTATATTTGAAAAGATGCGGTGCTCTTAAAGACAATCCTCCTAATAGAGTAATTATATTTCAGATCTATTTATTGATATAAGATGAAAGATAAAGCAACTTGGAAAACAATGATGTGAAATGTAAGATTAAATTCTTTATTTTTCTTTTTAGTTTATGGACAATTCTATAACATAAAATCTCATTATGCTCCTGGCTCTAAGAGAAAGGTTTTAGCTTTTATTTTAGTTTACTTTTGAAATGTATGCGTGCCTCACTACTCTTCAATCTGTCTTCTTCTATTTATATTACCATATCATGAAAAGAGGGGATGCCAAGGATCTGTAGAGGCAAGCCCACCCAATTTGGTATCCTAAAATACAGGTAAAAAATAACTCCAGATAATGTGCAAAAGAAAGGAATCCTGTGTTCTAGGACAGAAGGAAGTCTTTGGCCACTATTTTACCACTCATCTCTTCTGTGCTTGCTTAAAATATGTAACACATATATTTGTATAATGGCATAGTAAAAATTCAGATATAAATAGGTAAACTGAACTGGAGAGATCTGATTTCTACCTAGCTCTTTCTTTCCATACTAGGAGCTCCTTTGGAGTTGAATTTATTTATTTTTTATCCACAGCACTTAGGAAAGTTTATGACACATAAAAAGCAGGTACTTTAAAAAGATGTTCAAATGAATGAATAAACACAAAATCTGTAGAGATGAGGATTAATAAGAATGACGGGGATTAAGAAAAGCATAGGCAACAGGCAAAGGAGTCAGTAAGTTTGCAACCCTTTACAAACAGATCTCAATGAGAGTCACTGTAGACAGGAAGGTTTTCATCTCCCTGCTTTTCCTTCTTCCACTATTTATCTTCTTAGGAAAATAAAGGCTATTTGCTTCCCTCTTCTGTCTGCCAATTGTCTGCTGCCTGGAGGATCTGGCTCCTGTTTGAAAAGAAGGCATATTCTCATGTTCCCTCCCCCGACCCCACCCCCCAGCCCCCAGAAGGACTGCTCTTCCTATACTTTATCACAATTACCTTGACTCTGGTCTGAATGTGTCAGGTTCTCATGTTGATACTCAGGAAAGATCATGAACAAAACATTATTAAACAAATCTAGTGTTCCCAGTAATTCATTTCCAGCTAAAATCCTCCTGCTGGTTTCTCCCATATGTTTTGTACTGTTGCCCTAGAAAAGGTCACTTTTTTTGTTTTTCTGCTTCACTAGAGAACTGTATTGATGAGAACATCACCTTGAATTCTTTGATTTTAACCTTCTTGGCAGCTATTTCTCTAGGGTAAAACATGGCATTTATTCAAATGCTGTTGTCACATTCCGTGCTCTTTAAAAAATAAAAAAAAAGGCTCATTTTGGTATCAGTGGCATACAATCAATTGCAATCTTTACAAATGTAAAATTGGTGAAAATTTGACATATACATACACAGGTGAGACCATCACCATAATCAAGAGAATAAGCATATCTATTATTCACAACTTGTTTTTGATCTCCAAGCCCATTCAGGGTCCTGGACCATTTCTGAAAGAAGTGATGTAGAGGAGTGAACTCAATGCTTTTTGTTATCCTCTCTGTCCCATTCCATTCTTGGGGTGTTATTAGAGTTTCTCAAAGGAATTTTATTTGTACAGTTTAAGATAATTGTATTACTTCTTCTAATGCAACACTACTAAGTATTGTATAGTAGCATTGCTCTTGCTTTCTCTCATTGCAGAGACAGCTAGCAGTCTCCCAATCTACTTTTCTACTTTTCCTTTTGTAATAGCTACCCAGAGTTTCAGCTACACTAAAATGCCTCCCCAATAGACAACTTCATTCCCCAGTTTCCCTTGCAGTTAGGTGTGACCAAGTTCAGTCCCGTGGAATGTGAGCAGAAGTAATAAGTACAATTACTGGTCGTTCCCTCAAAGGTTAGGAATGTAGATGCCCTTTGCTTAGGCTAGAATCCAGTTTCAATGGTCATCTTAGACCATGAGATAGAAACTGCAAGTCAAAGATGGCAACGTGAAAAACAGAAGGGACTATATTAAGCCTGAACTTTTGAAACTGTTACTGTGGGAGAAAAATAAGATTCTATGTTGTTTAAGACACTGTTACTTCAGGATTTTTTTGGTTACTGAAGCTAAAACTATACTCTAATTGGTATGCTTGCGCTATGGTCTGAATGTTTGTGTTCCCCCTACCCTACATGCCTATGTTGAAGCCTAATCTCCAAGGTGGTGATATTTGAAGGTGGAGCCTTTGGGAGATGATTAAGTCATGAGAGCAGAGCCCTCATGAATTGGATTAGTGTCCTTGTAAAAGAGACCTGAGGTCATTGGTTCACCCCTTCCACTAAATGAGGATGCACAGAAGGCATCAGGTATGAAACAGAGTTGGCCCTCACCAGACATCAAATCTTCTGGTGCCTTGATCTTGGACTTTCCAGATTCTAGAACTGTAATGAATAAATTTCTGTCCTTTATAAGCCACTCAGTTCATAATATTTTTGTTATAGCAGCCTGAATACAAAGACAACTTCTATTTTTATAAACACAGAAACTTGGACACAGAATGGATAAATTAACAAACCTGTGATTCAAACCATCTTGTTACAATGATTATTTGCTTCTTCTAAAATAAACTCAAGGGTAAAGAGTAGACTATTTGAAATCATTTCCAGTGAATGTCATAGAATCCCAGACATTTATTTAGGAAAATGATTTAGCAAGATTGGCAACATGGAATACTTACATAGCTGCTGCTTTTCAGACTTAAAAAAAAGTCTGTTCTCAAGAAGTGTCCTTTAAACAAATACTTGGCTAGACATGCTAGCCTCATTTATTATATCCAGAACATTAATATTCTTCTTACTTCTTTAGGCCATTGCTGTTTTACCTTCATTATAGCAGCAGTTAGAAAGTTTTCTAGAATGGTAACAAGACCTGATTTGATATCATCAAGTAAATAGCTTGGTAGGATGCTTTTTTAGTTCTCTGCCAGGAAGGACTGAGTGTTAAATATGTCATAATTTTATACTTTTTTATATGCAGAAAGTCTACCTTGACATTATCTGAGTGGCACAGCTGCACAGATTTTCCTTGCTACTCTCACACCCCTAAACATTTGGAGCTCCTTTATTATAATGGTACATATTATGTAATGCAGGTAGTTCTGAAAGGCCATAACATAACAGACCTTTACCGCTGCCGAATTGAAATATCAGGCACCGCAGATGAACAGGTTGCCTAGCAACTGATACTGCAAGCTCCAGCGACTGCTTAGGCTCACTGAGATTGACAAGGGAGCCATCACTGGCTGCCTGTACCTTCCTACTTAGCAATTATGACAGTGAGACCAAAGCCACCAAAAGGAGGGTTATGTGATTAATTATTAACATTTAAAGAACATGTGTGTGTGTATATATATGTGCGTGTGTGAATGTGTGTGCATATATGCTGTCTTTAAATGTATAGTTAGAAATGTATAGTTAGAAACTTTTCTTAAAGATATTCTTATATTAATTAAAAGAGACAGAGGGAAAGACAAAGACAAATAAAACAGAGAATGGAGGAAGTAAAATAATTGATTTGAAAAAGAACAAAATAAAAAAATGGACCTATTGTGAGCTTTGGTTTTCCATTTTATAATGAAATGCAATTTATTTTGGCTGAGACACATGTCTAATGCACGCATGACTAGGCATGTCCAAAGAAATTTATCTTATAATATAATAACCATGAAATGACTTTTGAATATCTGAACAGGTGGAGCTACATGTTTCTGTACACTGTTTCACAGCCAACTGTGGGTTGTGCTCAAATTGTTGAACATTGCTAGCACTCTGATTTAGAAGTGCTAATTTTCATCCACTGGAAATGAGATTTTATTTTATATTTTATGGCCCAAATAATTAACTCTTGTGAAGTATTTCTTTTCTACACTGCTTCGCAGATAGCATTTAGTTTCTGGAGTTTTTGAAATATGTAAACATGAAGCACCAGTCCAAATATGTCTCTTAAATGAATTCAGTGCATGGCAATCTTTTTGTGTAATGTTCAAGCAAGGAACTGTAAACTCTTTTGTTTTAAAGTAAAATAAAGTCTTTATTTTGAGATCCCTCAGATTTTAGAAACAAATCATTAATTATAACATCTGTCCCATTTCAAATAGAATTGAATTTATGTTTTGCTATGAATTTCATCTAGAAATTAATCATTCATATTCATGGATATAATGCACATGGTCTAACTACCATATTTAAAGAATACATACATCCTCTGGTTCAGCAGTTTTACTAGTAGGAATTTATTTTATAGTACATTCCTGATATGTGGAAACATACAGGTTCAACAACACTAACTGCAATATTGATCATAAGAGCAAAACATATTAACCTAAATATCCATTAATAGGATACTAGTGACGTAAATTATTATATAGCCATTAAATAGCATAGCAACCCTACTAGCAGAATTGCTGAGTCAGGGGGTATATGTATGTTTAAGATTTATTAGCTGGGCCATATGCTTTGTATCCATGATACCTATATCCATTATGAATAATGTCATGGATGTGTGTTTTAGCAAGAAATATATCCAAGATATATGTGAAGTAGACAAAATTTAAACAAGAGAATGTAAATAAAACCATATTTGTGTACCAAGATCCAGAATATATATGTGTTTATATGTGGATACATGCTTTTATAGTGGTTCATTTTAGAGAAAATTTTTAGTATACATTCAGAGGTGGGTCAGGGAAGGGAATTTTGCTGTTTACCATAAACACTTTTGCCTTTTAAAAAATCATGAACATATATTACTTTTACAATAAAAATGCTAAAACACATGTTGACTAGTAACAATACTATGAAATATATTACTTTATTTATGCTTTGTACAGACATCCACAAACTGAAAAATATTTGTCATATTATTTTAGCACAGCATCTTTAGAATCACCCTGTCTTCCATAATCTTGTTAGGGAAAATATTAAAAATGGTGTTCTTAGTTCTTCCTTGGGTCTTATGTGTGTTTCTAGGGTCTTAAGTAAATTAGCTCGTGAACTTTTCTGAATTACTGGGAATTATCTTTTCAAAAGTCCCAAGAAGAGTTAGCGAATTAAGAAGGAGCAAATGTAAAACTGATCTGGTTCTTTTTTTGAAGCCCCAAAGTCAACAATATAATTATCTTCTATTAAGTTGATCTCATCCTCCAGTAAAATAATGAAGCAAGCATTAATGAGTGGCACTTTAGGCCTTGTATCATCTCTTATGAAAACAGTATTTATGCAAGATTTGTAGAATAAATATTCTACTTTGGGGGGAAATTGTATGTCTGCTTTGGATGATGTTTTCCATATAACCCACCTGCCACCATGGAAACAGAGCTTACATGTATATTAGAGAAAAATGATGACTTAGCTTCTGAGAAGTTGATGGTTTAAGAGAATAGACCAACTTTATGATAATTTCCTAAACATGGTCCCAACTGAGACAGTTCAAATACAATCAGTTTGGATATCTAATTACAGCCAGAGTGGCTGGCTTCTGGTTACCCGTGATTTTCTAAAAGGAAGGTTAAAATACAGAGGCCCTGGAAGTAGACATGGTAGAAAATATACAGAAGGATTGAGGGAGAAACATGTGAGTTATTTAAGAAGGTGCATATTACAAGTGATGGACAGGTATGTCATCTTTGGGAAATGGACTCAATTCAGTTTTCTGGTTTCCTATTCAAATGATCTGTTTTATTTTGTTTTGTTTTATATTTTACCTCAGACATGCCCACTCTAAGGCAAACCCTCTTGCCACATATCCTATATAAAGTAACCTCAAATGTCTCATGGAGGAAGCTTACTAAGCATAGGACTTAACTCATATCCATCCTTACTCATCTTAGGCCTCATCCTTTCCTCTCTTCCCTCATCATATGACTGAACAATGTAGCTTACCTCAATAACAGCATTAGGAAATAGAAGAAGAGATAATGTTTGTGCATGGTTGCTATGGTTTGAGTGTATATGGTCCTCTCAAAGTTATTTTGGAACTTAAACCCCACGGTGATGATATTAAGACACTGGGTCTTTTGGAAAGTGATTAAGTCCTGAGGGCTCCAACTTCATGAACGAGATTAATGCTCTCATAAGAGAAACTTCAGAGAGCTGCCTGGTCCTTCCGTCTTTTCTGCCATATGAGGACACAGCAAGAAGATGCCATCTTGGAAGCAGACACTGAATCTCCTGGCACCATGATCCTGAACTTCCCAGCTTCCAGAACTATGAGAAATATATTTCTATTGTTTATAAATTACCCAGCCTAAGATATTTTGTTATAGCAGTAGGAATGAACAAAGACAATGATTTGTTCCATTTCTTTATTTCATACTAAGAAGTTAAACTTTAAAACAGGCATTGAAAAAGGCCCTTTGGCCAGGATTTGACTAAATCTCAGAGGTTCTACTGTTTCCTCTGTACTTGGGCTTCACTTCAATGTTCCTGAAAACAGGTTTTGAAGACAGAGAGATTTGGCCTAAGACCTTGTCACTGATTGGTTGAACTCTGAGTTACCTTAGATTCCACATCATTAATTTGGGGATAATAATAACAGCCTTGTTGGACTGCTTTGGAATTAACTATGATAATTATTTTTAATGTGCCTCAGCACAGTGATTGGTAGACATTAGGTAACTGTATATTCTCTTCTTCCCTTGAGAAAAACTTATTATTATTATTATTATTATTATTACCAGAAGGAAATAAAAAAGAAAGCTAAGCAAAGGCATTCTGTATTGTCCTGACTCTTTTTGAACTGTTGATGTTGGTGACTTTACAACGTTTATAACTAGCAGTAAGGTTGACTCCCTCAGAAGACCAGTTCTGTGAGTAGCCAATTTTGGCTCCCATGGCTGAGCATTTCCTGCCTTCTTCAGTCCGGGAAAGCCTCCTGACCACCACTCCTCTGAACCAGCCACGTCCTTCTCTTCTTCATTGCTCTTGTTCATCTCGCTTTCCTTCCCAAGATAACTACTTTTTTGTTTGTTTGAGATGGAGTCTCACTTTGTCGCCCAGGCTGGAATGCAGTGGCACGATCTCGGCTCACTGAAACCTACGCCTCCGGCGTTCATGCCATTCTCCTGCCTCAGCCTCCCGAGCAGCTGGGACTACAGGCGCCTGCCACTATGCCCGTCTAATTTTTTGTATTTTTAGTAGAGACGCAGTTTCACCGTGTTAGCCAGGATGGTCTCGACAGGATAACCATTTTAAAAGTCAATCTATTATCTCCATACTGCAGTTACTCTGTCTACATTCTCCTACCTGTGATCAACTCGACTTCCATCGAATGCTTCTACCACAGAAAGCTGACTTTGCGAGGAGAACTATCGTATTTGTTCACAGTTCTAAATGTTATACTTTTTTTTGTTGTACTGAGTTGAAAGCGGCTTCTTCACTTTAATCTTTGGTCCTAATATTGCCTATTACACTAATGCAGACTAAATCTAATATCCTTCTACATAATTGGTTTTCTTTAAAGGGTTGACGAAAGTTAATATATTTTCTGTACATTTTCTTTTCTTTGGGTTAATCATCTCCAGAACTTCGAACTTTCACTCAAATGTCTGAATTTCAGTACCATTATGCTCCTAACTGCCTTCTGGGTGCTTTCTGGTTTGTTAATGGTCTTTTAAAAATGTACTTCCAGAACTAAACTCAATACCCCAGGTTTGGATTGGTTAGTTAGCAATAAACTACAGCTGAAAATTACCCCCTTTGATTCAGGCAACATATTTTTATTAAAACTGCCCAATATTGCATTTGCTATTTAAATCAGTCATATCCTACAACTGGCTCAGTATTTTTTCAAGCTAGACAGCTTGCCTGGTAATTGTGTAGCCTCAGGGTCAGATGGCTTGGTTTCATGCCTTAGATTCATCATTTTCACCTACATAACCTTAAACTAAACGTTCTATGCTTCAGCTTCCTCATCTGTAAAATGAAGATGATAATTGTATTGCTGTAAATATAAAAAATGACATTGCATTGTCTCTAGTCACTAGATGTTAGCTATTTTAAGGAACTAAATGCAATTCACAGAAATTGCTGTTAAATCAGCCCCTCATTCCTCCCACAACACCTGTCTTTGTGCAGTCAATATTTTTATTAGGAAATGCATGTCTTCAAATTCCTCTCTATATTATTGTTTTTGCTTGGAAATCAAACCTGTTGATAGAAACTTTATTTTCTTTTTTTGTTTTACTGTCTTTGGCATTTCCATTTTGTGTCATCTGCTGAATTATTTGGTGTGCCTTCTCTTTCTTTATCAGAGCCACTGATAAATTATTGAATTTGATAGAACACAAGCCAGAGAACCAAACCACTGGAAGCTCTTTCTCTCTTCCTCCCATCCATGCTTCTCCACGCCCTCTGAGGGATACTCCTGGAGTGTTCTGTTCAACCAGGAATACCTTTTCAACAAACGCCCTGGCCTCCAACTTGCGTTATTCTTCCCAGATCTGAATTCCCTGGACACCAAACAGTCTTCGTCCATTGAAGACACTCCAAAAAAAAAAAAAAAAAAAAAAAGTAACCAAACCAACATTGCAATCAAATTTTTATAGAAATGTAAAAGCAGCAACTATTAATTTGGCTGTTAGGAATCAGGGAAGACTTCTTAGAAGTTGTGATGTTTGAAAATCAGTAACATTATTACTGGTGTTGGTATTGGTTATAAAGACAGTAATATAGTAGTTACAGATGCAGAGGGAAAGCCTTGTCCTAAGGTTCTGAGAAGGGAGTGTTTATTGCTTATATTCAGAAAACTTAGTCTTCAGTGATCACAGTATGGAGTGTATGTGAATGTGTGTGTGTCTTTTTTTTTCTGGGAAAGGAGGGATGGAGGGAAGAAAGGAGGGAGCGAGAAACAGGGTGGGAGGTAAGGCTGGATAAGTAGAACACAATTCTTAAGGGTTTTGTAAGCTTTATTAAAGAACTGAGCTTCATCCAGTAGGCAAAATAGAACTATAGGATTTCTAAAACATGACTGTGAAATAATTAGATTTTTGTTTTAAAAAGATAACTGCAGGTTGGGCATGGTGGTTCTTGTCTGTAATCCCAGCACTTTGGGAGGCCGAGGCAGGTGGATCATGAGGTGGCTAACATGACGAAACCCCGTCTCTACTAAAAACACAAAAAATTAGCAGGGCGTGACGGCAGATGCCTGTAGTCCCAGCTACTTGGGAGGCTGAGGCAGGAGAATGGCGTGAGCCCAGGAGGCAGAGCTTGCAGTGAGCTGAGATCACGCTACTTCACTCCAACCTGGGCAGTAGAGCAAAACTCCGTCTCAAAAAAAAAAAAAAAAAAAAAAATGGCTGCAGACAAGAATGGATAAGAGACTGAACTAGTACAGTGGCAGAGGGAAAGTAGATAATGGAATTGACTGATTCATGAGAATTTTGGAAGTGGTATTAACAGGACT
This sequence comes from Macaca mulatta, assembly GCF_049350105.2. Classification (NCBI taxonomy): domain Eukaryota; kingdom Metazoa; phylum Chordata; class Mammalia; order Primates; family Cercopithecidae; genus Macaca; species Macaca mulatta. The sequence continues at coordinate 116,102,963 of NC_133409.1, forward strand.
TGGGGGCTGATGGAAATGTCAGAGAGGAGGTATAGGAGAAGAAAGCTGGGCAACTGAGGCATCCAGCCTGATTGGACGGGATAGGTGGAGATAATGATACCATTGACTAAGTCAAAGAATGGTGCTAGGGAAGACAAGGGCATCAATCCTGTTCTCTGTGAGATTGTGAGAGAAATTTGTAGTAGACTGATATAAATGCAATCAGGAATTCAGTATGGGAAAGAGGTACATCTATGAAAAGATATAACTGTTATCGGAGTGAAGTAGCATGAGTTTTGGAAGGCAGCATTCTGGAAATCGTACTGTTAACCTGGCTTATGCACTCTTGGTAGCAGGATCCTAACTGCAGTTATCAGGAGGGGGATCTACCTTATCTAGATATCTGCACTTAGAACAACACCTGCAGGGACCTTTCCTCAGGATTTTAGGAAGATAATACAAGAATAAGCTGAAAATAACTGATCCCACACTGGGAAATAAGAACTAAATTCAATTACGTTCAACCCAATCATGGAACATCTCTGCAAAATAATCAGTGGGGCGCAATCATTTACAAATGCAGACTTTTTTTTTCTTGTGAAATGTGAAAGTCTTCAATCAGATGTGGTGAAGATAATTATTCTTTTCCTCAGCTTCTACTGGTAATACTCTATGTTCCATACTGTTTTTGTCATATGCCAGAAAGTACTGTCCATAAATTCATCTGCGATTACTCAGATTTCAATTTTAAAACAGGGAATCAGTGTGGTATTCAGATTCTTTATTTCAAAAACTTTACACTAAACGTGTGCTCTCAGTTATTACTTAATCCTAGAATTGCTCCTTTTCCCATATGACTGGTCTGTCTTCCTTCTCTTGCAACCTCACTACTTTCTCTTTGTTTTACCCTTGAGTGTGTGCTCTGTATTCAGTCCCAAAGGGAGATAGAAAGACAGAAGAGCTAAAGAATATTAAGTAGAGAATTGAGAAAGTATTCCCTCCCTTTTGCATGGGCAGATTAACTTCCCACTTGTGTCCAAATTAGAAATGATTACCCCCACTGGTCTTATATTTACACACTATAATGCCTCCTGCATGATTGTATTAAAATATTTCATTATCTCTTGTACTTCTGGGATTTTACTGACTTGTCTTTTTGGCTACCCCTGAATAGTGGTAGATAAAGCCATGAATGTATATGCGATACCCTAGTGAGGACAATATACAGCCAGTAGAGAGAGACTTGATGATTGAATCCTGGTAAACAAAAATACATAAGGAAGAGAACAGATGAGAGTAAGAAGGAATTACTGCATTCTACTCTGGTCCTTGAGGGTAATCAATTCCATTCTCTCTCTCTGTCTCTCTCTTTTTCTCTCTCTCTCTCTCTCCCCAACCCCCCCTTTTTTTTTTCTAAAACACTCATAAAACCATCCTTTAGTAATCTATTCCAGAATTCTACTGGAGATGGAGGCTAAGCTATAGTTTCTATAGATCTATAGTTTCTAGAATTTCTGGGACATTTGCCCATTTCACCCCTGGCATATCTCCCAGACTCTGTTATCCTTCAGTGACTACACAAAGACAAAGAGGCTCTGAGTTCACTTCTGCGTGTTCCTCAATATTTCTAAGCACCATTTATCTGTTCCTTGAGGCTTCTGTACAGCTAAAGGACTGGGTAGTCTATCACCATCTTCTTGCCTCCCTTCTTCTGAAATCTAAATTCTGAATTTTCTTACTAACCTTAGAAGCTATCTTAACTCTGTGCTTTGAAACAGGAAATACTGGGGGAAAATGAGAAGTTCTTAAATTTTATGGAAAACAAATGAAAAAGCGCATGTAACACAAAAGTTATTTCATCTACCTATATTAAATTTAACACCTGGAATTTGGTTAATTTTATGGTAAATGGAGCAATTCTTTGAATCTATTTTAGCTATTTATTTATTTTTTTTACTTTCTGAGATTTTGGTGCACCCATCACCCGAGCAGTATACACTGTACCCATTGTGTAGTCTTTTATCTCTCACCACCCCCTCCCACCCATTCCCCTAAGTCCTCAAAGTGCAATACATCATTCTTTTTAAAAAAATTATCATTATACTTTAAGTTCTAGGGTACATGTGCACAACGTGCAGGTTTGTTACATATGTATGCATGTGCCATGTTGGTGTGCTGCACCCATTAACTCGTCATTTACATTAGGTATATCTCCTAATGTTATCCCTACCCCCACCCCCTCCCCACAATAGGCCCCGGTGTGTGATGTTCCCCTTCCTGTGTCCAAGTGATCTCATTGTTCAATTCCCACCTATGAGTGAGAACATGTGGTGTTTGGTTTTCTGTTCTTGCGATAGTTTGCTGAGAATGATGGTTTCCAGCTGCATCCATGTCCCTACAAAGGACACAAACTCATCCTTTTCTATGGCTGCACAGTATTCCATGGTGTATATGTGCCACATTTTCTTAATCCAGTCTGTGACTGATGGACATTTGGGTTGATTCCAAGTCTTTGCTATTGTGAATAGTGCTGCAATAAGCATATGTGTGCATGTGTCTTTATAGCAGCATGATTTATAATCCTTTGGGTATATCCCCAGTAGTGGGATGGCTGGGTCAAATGGTATTTCTAGTTCTAGATCCTTGGGGAATCTCCACACTGTTTTCCACAGTGGTTGAACTAGTTTACAGTCCCACCAACAGTGTAAAAGTGTTCCTATTTCTCCACATCCTCTCCAGCACCTGTTGTTTCCTGATTTTTTAATGATTGCCATTCTAACTGGTGTGAGATGGTATCTCATTGTGGTTTTGATTTGTATTTCTCTGATGGCGAGTGATGATGAGCATTTTCTCATGTGTTTGTTGGCTGTGTGAATGTCTTCTTTTGAGAAGTGTCTGTTCATATCCTTTGCCCACTTTTCGATGGGGTTGTTTGTTTTTTTCTTGTAAATTTGTTTGAGTTCTTTGTAGGTTCTGGATATTAGCCCTTTGTCAGATGAGTAGATTGCAAAATTTTCTCCCATTCTGTAGGTTGCCTGTTCACTCTGATGGTAGTTTCTTTTGCTGTACAGAAGCTCTTTAGTTTAATTAGATCGCATTGGTCAATTATGGCTTTTGTTGCCATTGTTTTTGGTGCTTTAGACATGAAGATCTTGCCCATGCCTATGTCCTGAATGGTATTACCTAGGTTTTCTTCTAGGGTTTTTATGGTTTTAGGTCTAACATTTAAGTCTCTAATCCATCTTGCATTAATTTTCATATAAGGAGTAAGGAAAGGATCCAGTTTCAGCTTTCTACTTATGGCTAGCCAATTTTCTCAGCACCATTTATTAAACAGGGATTCCTTTCCCCATTTCTTGTTTTTGTCAGGTTTGTCAAAGATCAGATGGCTGTTGATGTGTGGTATTATTTCTGAGGTCTCTGTTCTCTTCCATTGGTCTATAGCTCTGTTTTGGTACCAGTACCATGCTATTTGGGTTACTGTAGCCTGGTAGTATAGTTTGAAGTCAGGTAGCGTAATGCCTCCAGCTTTGTTCTTTTGACTTAGGATTGTCTTGGCAATGTAGGGTCTTTTTTGGTTCCATATGAACTTTAAAGCAGTTTTTTCCAATTCTGTGAAGAAAGTCATTGGTAGCTTAATGGGGATGGCATTGAATCTATAAATTACCTTGGGCAGTATGGGCATTTTCACGATATTGATTCTTCCTATCCATGAGCATGATATGTTCTACCATTTGTTTGTGTCCTCTTTTATTTCACTGAGCAGTGGTTTGTAGTTCTCCTTGAAGAGGTCCTTTACATCCCTTGTAAGTTGGATTCCTATGTATTTTATTCTCTTTGAAGCTATTGTGAATGGGAGTTCATTCATGATTTGTCTCTCTGTTTGTCTGTTACTGGTGTATAAGAATATTTGTGATTTTTGCACATTGATTTTGTATCCTGAGACTTTGCTGAAGTTGCTTATCAGCTTAAGGAGATTTAAGCATTTAAGAATGCTTGTGATTTTTGCACATTGATTTTGTATCCTGAGACTTTGCTGAAGTTGCTTATCAGCTTAAGGAGATTTTGGGCTGAGACGATGGGGTTTTCTAAATATACAATCACGTCATCTGCAAACAGGGACAATTTGACTTCTTCTTTTCCTAACTGAATACTTATTTCTTTCTCTTGCCTGATTATCCTAGCCAGAACTTCCAACACTATGTTGAACAGGAGTGGTGAGAGAGGGCATCCCTGTCTTGTGCCAGTTTTCAAAGGGAATGCTTCCAGTTTGTTCCTATTCAGTATGATATTGGCTGTGGGTTTGTCATAAATAGCTCTTATTATTTTGAGACATGTTCCATCAATACCAAATTTATTGAGAGTGTTTAGCATGAAGGGATGTTGAATGTTGTCAAAGGCCTTTTCTGCATCTATTGAGATAATCATGTGGTTTTTGTCTTTGCTTCTGTTTATATGCTGGTTTGCGTTTATTGATTTGCGAATGTTGAACCAGCCTTGCATCCCAGGGAGGAAGCCCCCTTGATCATGATGGATAAGCTTTTTGATGTGCTGCTGGATTCGGTTTGCCAGTATTTTATTGAGGATTTTTGCATCGATGTTCATCAGGGATATTGGTCTAAAATTCTCTTTTTTTGTTGTGTCTCTGCCAGGCTTTGGTATCAGGATGATGTTGGCCTCATAAAATGAGTTAGGGAGGATTCCCTCTTTTTCTATTGATTGGAATAGTTTCAGAAGGAATGGTACCAGCTCCTCCTTTTACCTCTGGTAGAATTCGGCTGTGAATCCATCTGGTCCAGGACTTTTTTTGGTTGGTGGGCTATTAATTATTGCCACAATTTCACAGCCTGCTATTTGTCTATTCAGGGATTCAACTTCTTCCTGGTTTAGTCTTGGGAGAGTGTAAGTGTCCAGGAAATTATCCATTTCTTCTAGGTTTTCTAGTTTATTTGTGTAGAGGTGTTTATAGTATTCTCTGATGGTAGTTTGTATTTCTGTGGGGTCGGTGGTGATATCCCCTTTATCATTTTTTATTGCATCTATTTGATTCTTCTCTCTTTTCTTCTTTACTAGTCTTTCTAGTGGTCTATCAATTTTGTTGATCTTTTCAAAAAACTAGTTCCTGGATTCATTGATTTTTTGGAGGGTTTTTGTGTCTCTATCTCCTTCAGTTCTGCTCTGATCTTAGTTATTTCTTGACTTCTGCTAGCTTTTGAATGTGTTTGCTCTTCCTTCTCTAGTTCTTTTAATTGTGATGCTAGGGTGTCGATTTTAGATCTTTCCTGCTTTCTCTTGTGGGTGTTTAGTGCTATAAATATCCCTCTACACACTGCTTTAAATGTGTCCCAGAGATTCTGGTATGTTGTATCTTTGTTCTCATTGGTTTCAAAGAACATCTTTATTTCTGCCTTCATTTCATTATGTGCCCAGTAGTCATTCAGGAGCTGGTCATTCAGTTTCCATGTAGTTGAGCGGTTTTGATTGAGTTTCTAAGTCCTGAGTTCTAGTTTGATTGTACTGTGGTCTGAGAGACAGTTTGTTGTAATTTCTGTTCTTTTACATTTGCTGAGGAGTGCTTTACTTTCAACTATGTGGTCAATTTTGGAATAAGTGTGATGTGGTGCTGAGAAGAATGTATATTCTGTTGATTTGGGGTGGAGAGTTCATAGATGTCTATTAGGTCTGCTTGGTGCAGAGTTGAGTTCAATTCCTAGATATCCTTGTTAACTTTCTGTCTCGTTGATCTATCTAATGTTGACAGTGGGGTGTTAAGTCTCCCATTATAATTGTATGGGAGTCTAAGTCTCTTTGTAAGTCTCTAAGGACTTGCTTTATGAATCTGGGTGCTCCTGTATTGAGTGCATATATATTTAGGATAGTTAGCTCTTCCTGATGAATTGATCCATTTACCATTACGTAATGGTCTTCTTGTCTCTTTTGATCTTTGTTGGTTTAAAGTCTGTTTTATCAGAGACTAGGATTGCAAGCCCTGCTTTTTTTTGTTTTCTATTTGCTTGGCAGATCTTCCTCCATCCCTTTATTTTGAGCCTATGTGTGTCTCTGCATGTGAGATGGGTCTTCCGAATACAGCACATGGATGGGTCTTCACTCTTTATCCAGTTTGCCAGTCTGTGTCTTTTAATTGGACCATTTAGTCCATTTACATTTAAGGTTAATATTGTTATGTGTGAAGTTGATTCTGTCATTATGATATTAGCTCGTTAGTTGTTTTTTTGGTTATTTTGCTCATTAGTTGATGCAGTTTCTTCCTAGCATCAATGGTCTTTACATTTTGGCATGTTTTTGCAATGGCTAGTACCTGTTGTTCCTTTCCATGTTTAGTGCTTCCTTCAGGATCTCTTGTAGGGCAGGCCTGGTGGTGACAAAATCTTGAAGCATTTGCTTGTCTGGAAAGGGCTTTATTTCTCCTTCACATATGAAACTTAGTTTGGCTGGATATGAAATTCTAGGTTGAAAATTTTTTTCTTTAAGAATGTTGAATATTGGCCCCCACTCTCTTCTGCCTTGGAGAGTTTCTGCTGAGAGATCTGCTATTAGTCTGATGGGCTTTCCTTTTTGGGTAACCCGACCTTTCTCTCTGGCTGCCCTTAACATTTTTTCATTCATTTCAACTTTGGTGAATCTGACAATTATGTGTCTTGGAGTTGCTCTTCTCAAAGAGTATCTTTGTGGTGTTCTCTGTATTTCCTGAATTTGAATGTTGGCCTGCCTTGCTAGGTTGGGGAAGTTCTCCTGGATGATATCTTGCAGTGTTTTCCAACTTGGTTCCATTCTCCCTGTCACTTTCAGGCACACCAATCAGATGTAGATTTGGTCTTTTCACATAATCCCACATTTCTTGGAGGCTTTGTTCATTTCATTTTACTCTGTTTTCTCTAAACTTCTCTTCTTGCTTCATTTCATTCATTTGATCTTCAATCACTGATACTCTTTCTTCCAGTTGATGGAGTTGGTTGCTGAAGCCTGTGCATTTGTCATGTAGTTCTCATGTCATGGTTTTCATCTCTATCAGTTCTTTTATGGTCTTCTCTGCATTGATTATTGTAGTTGTCCATTCATCCATTCTTTTTTCAAGGTTTTTAGTTTCTTTGCACTGGTTATGTAGTTCTTCTTTAGCTCTGAGAAGTTTGAGCGACTGAAGCCTTCTTCTCTCAACTCGTCAAAGTCATTCTCTGTCCAGCTTTGTTCCGTTGCTGGCGATGAGCTGCGCTCCTTTGGTGGGGGAGATGCACTCTGATTTTTTGAATTTCGAGCTTTTCTGCACTGCTTTTTCCCCATCTTTGTGGTTTTATCTACCTTTGGTCTTTGATGATGGTGACGTACTGATGGGGTTTTGGTGTGGGTGTCCTTTCTGTTTGTTAGTTTTCCTTCTAACAGGCGGGACCCTCAGCTGCAGGTCTGTTGGAGTTTGCTTGAGGTCCACTCCAGACCCTGTTTGCCTGGGTATCAGCAGCAGAGGCTGCAGAAGATAGAATATCGCTGAACAGCGAGTGTTGCTGTCTGATTCTTGCTCTGGAAGGTTTGTCTCAGAGGTCTACCCAGCCGTGGGAGGTGTGAGGTGTCAGTCTGCACCTTGTGGGGGATATCTCCCAGTTAGGCTACTCAAGGGTCAGGGACCCACTTGAGCAGGCAGTCTGTCCATTCTCAGATCTCAATCTCCATGCTGGGGGATCCACTGCTCTCTTCAAAGCTGTCAGACAGGGACATTTATATTTGCAGACATTTCTGCTGCTTTTTGTTTAGCTATGCCCTGTCCCCAGAGGTGGAGCCTACAGAGGCAGGCAGGTCTCCTTGAGCTGTGGTGGACTCCACCCAATTCGAGCTTCCTGGCGTCTTTGTTTACCTACTTAGGCCTCAGCAATGGTGGGCACCCTTCCCTGAGCCTCGCTGCCATCTTGCAGTTAGATCTCAGACTGCTGTGCTAGCAATGAGGGAAGCTGTGTGGGTGTGGGACCCTCTGGGCCAGGTGTGGGATATATAATCTACTGGTGTGCCATATGCTAAGACCTTTGGTAAAGCGCCATATTAGGGTGGGAGTTACCCAATTTTCCAGGTGTTGTGTGTCTCAGTTTCCCTTGGCTAGGAAAAGTAATTCCCTTCTCCCCTGCACTTCCCAGGTGAGGCAATGCCTTGCCCTGCTTCAGCTCTCACTGGTTGGGCTGCACCCACTGACTAGCATCAACTGTCTGACACAACCCAGTGAGAGGAACCCAGTACCTCAGATGAAAATGCAGAAATCATCCGTCTTCTGTGTCACTCACGCTGGGAGCTGGAGGCTGGAGCTGTTCCTATTCAGCCATCTTGGGTGCCCCCCACTAAGACCATCACTTTTAGTTCATAAGGAATCTCCACACAGTTTTCCTTAGTAGTTGTACTAGGTTACATTCCAACCAACAATATATATGTGTTCCTTTTTTACCATTATCTTTTTTTTTTTTTTTTTTTTTTTTTTTTTTTTTTTTTGAGATGGAGTCTCGCTCTGTCACCCAGGCTGGAGTGCAGTGGTCGGATCTCGGCTCACTGCAAGCTCTGCCTCCCGGGTTTACGCCATTCTCCTGCCTCAGCCTCCTGAGTAGCTGGGACTACAGGTGCCCACCACCTTGCCTGGCTAGTTTTTTTGTATATTTTAGTAGAGACAGGGTTTCACCGTGTTAGCCAGGATGGTCTTGATCTCCTGACCTTGTGATCCACTCGTCTTGGCCTCCCAAAGCGCTGGGATTACAGGCTTGAGCCACCGCACCCAGCCACCATTATCTATTTTTTAAAAATTTATTTCATCATGGCCATCTTGGAGAAGTAAGCTGGTATCACGTTGTGGCTTTGATTTGCATTTCCCTGATAATTAGTGATATTGAGCATTTTTCCACATGCCTATTGGCAATTTGCATATCTTCTTTTGAGAATTGACTATTCATGTCCTTAGCCCACTTTTTGATGGGATTGTTTGTTTTTTTCTTATGATTTGTTTGAGTTATTTGTAGATTCTGGATATTAGTCCTTTGTCCACTGTATAGATTGTGAAAATTTTCTCCCACTCTGTGAGTTGTCTGGTAACTCTGTGGATTATTTCTTTTGCTGTGCAGAAGCTTTTAAGTTTAATTAAATCCCATCTGTGTATCTTTGTTTTTCTCATACTTGCTTTTGGCTTTCAGACATGAAGTCTTTGCCTAAGCCACTGTCTAGAAGGGTTTTTCTGATGTTATCTTCTAAACATTTTATGGTTTCAGGTCTTGGATTTAAGTATTTGATTAATCTTGAGTTAATTTTTATATAAGATGAGAGATGAGGATTCAGTTTCATTCTTCTGTGTGTGGCTTGCCAATTATCCCAGCACTATTTGTTGAATAGAGTGTCCTTTCCCACTTTATGCTTTTGTTTGCTTTGTCAAAGATCAGTTGGCTATAAGTATTTGGGCTTTATCTCTGAGTTCTCTATTTTGTTCCATTGGTCTATATGCTTGTTTTTATACCGGTACCATGATGTTTTGGTGGCTATGGCATTGTAGTATAGTTTGAAGTCAGGTAATATGATGTCTCTAGATTTGTTCTTTTTGCTTAGTCTTGCTTTGGCTACGTGGGCTCTTTTTAGGTTCCATATGAATTTTAGGACTGTTTTCTCTAGTTCTGTGAAGAATGATGGTGGTATTTTGATGGGAATTACATTGAACTTGTATTTTGCGTTTGGCAGTATGATCATTTTCACATTATTGATTCTAGCCATTCATGAGCATGGGATATATTTCCATTTGTTTGTGTTGTTTATGATTTCTTTCAGCAGGGTTTTTTAGTTTTCCTTGTAGAAGTCTTTCACCTCCTTGGTTAGTTATATTCCTAGGTATTTTATTTTATTTTTTGTAGCTATTGTAAATGGGGTTGAGTTCTTGATTTGATTCTCCACTTGGTTACTGTTAGTATATAGCAAGCTACTGATTTGTGTACATTAATTTTGTATCTTGAAACTTTGCTGAATTCATTTACCAGTTCTAGAAGCTTTTTGGATGAGTCTATAGATTTTTCTAGGTATTCAATCATATTATCATCAAACAGAGACAGTTTGACTTCTTCTTTAATGATTTGGATGCTCTTTATTTCTTTCTCTTGTCTGATTGCTCTGACTAGGACTTCCAGTACTATGTTGAATAGAAGTAGTGAAAAAGGGCATCCTTGTCTTGTTCCAGTTCTCAGGGGAAATGCTTTCAGCTTTTCCCCATTCAGTATAATGTTGGCTGTGTGTTTCTCAGAGATGGCTTTTATTACCTTAAGGTATGTCCCTTCTATGCTGATTTTGCTGAGGGTTTTAATCATAAAGGGATGTTGGATTTTCTCAAATGCTTTTTCTGGATATATTGTGATGGTCATGTGAATTTTGTTTTTAATTCTGCTTATGTGGTGTGTTATATTTATTGACTTATGTATGTCAAACCATCCCTGCATCCCTGATGTGAAACCCACTTGGTCATGTTGGATTATCTTTTTGATATGCTGTTGAATTAGGTTAGCTGGTATTTTGTTGAGGAATTTTGCATCTTTGTTAATTAGGGATATTGGTCTGTAGCTGTTGTTGTTGTTGTTATGTCCTTCCCTGATTTTGGTATTAGGGTGATACTGACTTCTTAGAATAATTTAGGAAGGGTTCCTTCTTTCTCTATCTTTAGGAATAGTACTAATAGGATTAGTCCCAATTCTTCTTTGAAGACGTCTGATAAAATTCAACTGTGAGCCCATCTGGTCCTGGACTTGTATTTTTGGCAATTTTTTTTTGCCAAAAAAATCATAAATCTTTTCGAAGAACCAGCTTTTTGTGTCATTTGTCTTTTGAGATTTTTTTTTTGTTTCCATTTCATTTAGTTCTGTTCTGATCTTCATTGTTTCTTTTCTTCTGCTGGGTTTGGGTTTGAATTGTTCTTGTTTTTCCAGTTCCATGAAGTGTGACCTTAGATTGTCTATTTGTGCTCTTCCAGACTTTTTGAAATAGGCACTTAATGCTATGAACTTTCCTCTTAGCACCACTTTTGCACATCTCAGAGGTTTTGATAGGATGTGTCACTATTATCATTTAGTTCAAAGAATTTTTCAGTTTCCAGCTTGATTTCATCATTGACCCAATGATCATTCAGGAGCAGGTTATTTAATTTCCATGTATTTGCATGGTTTTGAGGGTTCCTTTTGGAGTTGATTTCCAATTTTATTCCACTGTGGTCTGAGAGGGTAGTTGATATAATTCCAGTTCTCTAAAATTTACTGAGAATTGTTTTGTGGCCTATCATATGAACTATCTTGGAGACTGTTCCCTGTGCTGATGAATAGAATGTATATTCTGCAGTTGTTGGGTAGAATGTTCTATAGATATCTGTTAAGTTCATTTGTTGTAGGGTATAGTATATGTCCATTGTTTCTTTTTTGACTTTCTGTCTTGACCTGTCTAGCGCTGTCAGTGGAATACTAAAGTCCCTCACTATCATTGTGTTGCTGTCTATCTCATTTCTTAAGTCTAGTAGTAATTATTTTCTAAATTTGGGAGCTCCAATGTTAGGTGAATATATATTTAGGATTGTGATATTTTCTGGTTGGACTAGTCTTTTTGTCATTATGTAATATCCCTCTTTGTCTTTTTAAACTGTTGTTTCTTTACAATTTGATTTGTCAGATATGAGAATAGGTACTTCTGCTTGCTTTTTCTTTCCATTTGCATGGAGTATCTTTTTCCATTCATTTTCCTTAAGTTTATGGGAATCTTTATGTGTTAGGTGAGTCTCCTGAAGATAGCAGAAACTTAGTTTGTAAATTCTTATCCATTCTGCCATTACGTATATTTTAAGCAGAGCATTTAGGGCATTTACATTCAACGTTAGTATTGAGATGTGAGGTACTATTCTATTCATCATGCTATTTGTTGCCTGAATACCTTTTTTTAAAATTGTGTTATTGTTACATAGATCCTATGAGATTTATGCTTTAAGGAGGTTCTATTTTGGTATATTTCAAGGATTTGTTTCAAAGTTTAGAGCTCCTTTTAACAGTTCTTTTAATGCTTACTTGGCAGTGGTGAATTGTCTCAGCATTTGTTTGTCTGGAAAAGACTGTATCTTTCCTTCATTTATGAAGCTTAGTTTTGCTGAATACAACATTCTTGGCTGATAATTGTTTTGCTTAAGGAGGCTGAAAATAGGACCCCAATACCTTCTAGCTTGTAGGGTTTCTGCTAAAAAATCTGCTTTTAATCTGATAAGTTTTCCTTTATAGGTTACCTGATGCTTTTTCCTCACAGCTCTTAAGATTCTTTCCTTCATCTTGATGTTAGATAACCCGATGATTATATGCCTATCTTTTTACAATGAATTTCCCAGATGTTCTTTGAGCTTCTTGTATTTGGATGACTAGATCCCTAGCAAGGCTCAGGAAGCTTTCCTTGATTATTCCCTTAAATACGTCTTTCAAACTTTTAAATTTCTGTTCTTCCTAAGGAACACCAATTATTCTTAGGTTTGGACACTTAACATAGTCCCAAACTTCTTGGAGTCTTTGTTGATTTTTTCTTATATTTTTTCTCTTATCTTTGATGGATTGTGCTAATTTGGAAACCTTATCTTTGGGCTCTGAAGTTCTTTCTTCTGCTTGTTCGATTCTATTGCTGGGACTTTCCAGTGCATTTTTAATTTCTCTAAGTGTGCCTTTGATTTCCAGAAGTTATTATTGTTTTGTATTTACGCTATCTATTTCACTGAAGATTTTCTCCTTCATATCTTGAATCATGTGTTTTATTTCTTTAAGTTGGACTTCACTTTTCTCTGATGCCTCCTTGTTTAGCTTAATAATCGACCTTCTGAATTCTTTTTCTGGCAACCGAGAAATTTCATCTTGGTTTGGATTCATTGCTGGTGAGCTGGTGTCATCTTTTGGGGTGTTAAAGAACCTTGTTTTATCATGTTATCAGAATTGGTTTTCTGGTTCCTTTTCATTTGGATAGACTACATCAGGAGGAAGATCTGGGACTCAAGAGCTGCTGTTCAGAATTTTTGTCCCACATGGTGCTCCCCTGATGCAATATTTTTCCCCTTCCTTTAGGAATGGTGCTTCCTGAGAGCTGAACTGCGGTGATTGTTTTTGCTTTTCTGGATCTAGTCACCTGCCAGAGCTACTGGGATCCAGGCTGGTACTGGGTAGTGTCTGCAAAGAGTCCTGTGATGTGATCTGTCTTCAGGTCTTTCAGCTGTGGGTACCAGCACCTGAGCTGGAGATACCAGGGGAGTGAAATGGACTCCGTAAGGGTCCTTGATTATATTTTTGTTTTGCGCACTGGTTTTGTGTTGTCTGGCCTCCAGCGAGGAGGTGGCACTTTTAAGAGCACATGAGTTGCTGTACTATAGCGAGGATGCAAACTTGCCCTAGGGACGCCTGCTTAAGTATTCAGGTTTCTCAGGCAGTGGACAGAGCCATAGAGCTCCCAAGAGATTATGACCTTTGTCTTTTACTACCAGGGCAGGTAGAGAAAGACCATCAGGTGAGGGTAGGGATAGGTGTGTGTCTGAGCTCAGATTCTCCTTTGGCAGGCAGGACTTGCTGTGGCTGCTGTGGGGGATGGCAGTATGGTTCCCAGGCCAATGGAGTTATGTTATGTTCTCAGGGGGATTATGACTGCCTCTGCTGAGTCATACCGGTGGCCAGGGAAGTGGGGGAAAGCTGGCAGTCACAGGCCTCACCCCGCTCCCACATAGCCTGTGGTCCTAAACACTGGTTTCACTCCCATTGTGTTCTGCCAACAGCACCAAGTATATTTGTAGGCAACTGGTGACTAGGACTGAGATCTTGCCCCAGACCACGAGCCTCCCCGCTGAGAAATCAAGCAGACTCACAGTTTTGTGGCATCTCAGGGAGCCTACGGCGGTGTTCCAGTTTCTTCAAAGGGTCTGTGGGTTCTCTTGGTTTTCCTGCTATGTTCCTGCAGTAGTTCTTGGACCAAAAGTTCACAATGTGAGTCTCCACATGCTGCTCTGTCCATCTGAGTGATAGCTGCAAGCTAGTCCTGCCTCCTGTCTGCCATCTTAATTGATAATTAAATCCATTAAATAAAATGATCGATTTTATTTAATGTTCTATTAGAACATTATTCTTGAAAGCTACTGTTCTCCATTACCCCTCATCACTCTTAAAGTATCAACTGGATTTTACCTCTGTTGTAGTTTCTTCCATGGTCACAACCTTAAGTTGTTCAGGACTAGGTTTAGTTGCATATACCAGAAACCCATCAAAACAGTGGTTTAAACTAGCTGGACATTTATAGTTCTCACAAATGAAGGAAGTCCAGTGACGAGTGAGGACTCATGGTAGCTCAATAGTCATCTGGGATGCAGGCATCTTCTGTCTTGCTGCTCCATTATTGTTAGTGTTGAGTTTCATGGTCTTTGATGGCTGCTTCACTAATAGCCTTCGCTTTTGCATTTCATTCGACAGGAATGAGAAAGTGGCCAAAGGCAACCTTTCCCTTTAAGGAGACTTTCTAGAAGTCCCCATGCAATACACTATTACTATCATATCACACAGGCACTCAGATATGAGAGAAACCAGGGCATGTAGTCCCCATGCAATATAGTACTTCCATCATATCACACAGGAACTCAGCTATAAGAGAGACCAGGGCATGCAGTCCTTTAAGTGTGATCATTAAAAATCTAGTTTGAGAAAGAAAAGGAGAATAAATTTCTGGCAGACTACCAGCTATCTTTGCCATGTTATCATTCCAGAATTCATATTATACTTATCAGAAATACCATTTAGTTAAGAATAATTTTAAACAGCCTTGTTCTCTTGAACTTGAGAGTAATATTTTTATAGTCTTTACTTATTTATATAACATGCCCAGCTTCATAATTGCTTCTTAGCTCAACACAGAATGTTTTTGAATATGCAAGTTCCAACTTTTCTCAGGATTGTTCATCAATCTTTTATAGGAGTCAGAGACATTGGAGGTGACTGAGAGTCACTTGATTTTTACTCTGAGTTATTCATTGTTTACTATCTCCGAGAGGTAAGAAATTTCTGTTTGGATTTGGTAAATCCCAATAAAAAGTCATTAGAGAAGAACAACTTTTAAAATCTCACTTACAGATATTAATACATCTCCCATGAACTTAATACAATTCCTATGTGGAAAAAAATATGCTGGGTAGTTTATCTTCCCATCTGAAAATAAAATTGTCGTATGGAATGGTGCTGCCCTGCATCTTATTTTCTCCTTTATCTTTGCTTATTTTATCTCTGGGTTTATTAGGGATCTCCTTCTGCTACCTCCTCATTATATATTATAGGTCACAGTTTCAAGGTTCTCTTGTCTCCTGACTCTACTCTCTAAGAGACAACATGTACTCTACAGGTTCAATTGCCACCAATGAGAAGATTGATGCAGGTATTTCCCCCATGCAGGCCTTTGCTCTGAGTTGTAGACTTACTCATCTCCTTGTTTAGTATCTTCTGCTGAATGTCCCAAACACATCTCAAATTTAGTAAGTCCCAAATTAAGCTCATGATCTCCAGCCTGTCATTTCTGCCTCCACCTTAAAGTCTTCTTCAGATGTTGCTTATTTAATGATTGCTACCACCATCCATCTGGTTGCAGAATCTAAACATCGAGTCATCATCTTTAATACCTACCTTCACATCTCTAACCTTTCCTAAGTTCTGTTGACCTTACCACCTCAATTACACTTAAATTCAGTTTTCTCCATCTTTACAGGCACAATATTATCTCAGGTGACTATCAACTTTCACTTACCCTGCCACCTCTTAACTGTCTTTTCCATCTACCCCATACCCAGCCCATTCCCTACATTATACGTAAAATGTAATGATCCACATAGCACCTACTCAACTTCAGATCACTGCTCAATCATTACTATTTATGGACATGATGCTGAAGTTTACAACCAGGTTAAATTCTCCTCTTATGTGCTCTCATGGCAGTCCATCCCAGCATTTCTCTCCTCCTTAGGACTTATTTACTTCAGGAAATCCTGATTAATAGGAATTTTCACAAGATCTGGGACCACATTTCTTTTCACTCACCATTGTGTCCCCGGTACTCAGAAGAGCTCCTGGCCCATAGGATGCATTCAATAACCATTCCATGAATGAATAGATGATTTAAAGACAGATGACTCTTTTTAATGATGCAGATGAGGTTTATACAAATCTTCTAAACCTGATGAAGTAGCACTGGCCATATAGGTTTGAGTTGCGCTTTGTATGTACCTATGGGCAAAAGCATGTCTGTTGTGGCTTCTATTTGTTCACAGGCCATCAAGGAAAAACAGAGTTGACTCTAAGCCAAATTGTGGAGCTTTTTGTGCCCTTTCTGTGTCATTTCGATGCCTTGGTTGCAGTCTTTTTTTGCTCCCTTTTCTCAAACTCCTTCCCTTCCATTAAAACAGGAAAGCACCTGACAACAAATATTCACACTTATTTTCATCATCAGTCTCCACTTTGTGCCATTTTCTCTCCTTGGTATTAATCCTTTACCTTCTCGCCTTCAGGCTTTCTCATTTTTAGTATCTCCTTCCATTAAAATACATGATTCTGATGGTAGTCATTTTCAATTTCTTTGCCTTTCATTTTTCTGAGCTTCCTCCCAGGAGGGATCTGGCAGCTTTCTGGGCTAGAGTTGCTGCAAACTCATTCTAGGGTTTGTTGAGGAAGAGAAGGATGGGTCCTGTTGTCACTGACTTCTGCCAGGACTCATTCTATCAGAACTGCTGTGAATGGTTGGTGTAGGGTTTTCCTCGCACAAGAACACTTGGCCAAGTGTGAGGGAGGCACAAAAAAAATTTGGAGGTGATGTATCATGTATTGCCTTTATTGTGGTGATGGTTTCACAGGTGTATGCATAAGTCTAGACTCATCAAATTATGTACATCATACATTTATAGCTTTTTATATGTTGATTATATCTCAATAAGCCCTTTAAAAAAGAAGTCATTATAAGAGCCAGAGGCAGTACTGTAGACTCTGTTCTGTTCTCCTGTGGCACTTTCAATAAGGCTTCTTCCAACCATGACATTTCAGCAGCTCTTGCCTTGTTCTCCCTACCTTCCTCACAATCCTCTTGGTTTTTCTTCTCAGCTCCCGTCCTGTCCTCCTTTCTCTCACAACTCCTAAATTTACATTTTACAGTCTCTACAATTTCTGACATGATACCGTGTCCGGAATTGGTGGGTTCTTGGTCTCACTGAATTCAAGAATGAAGCCGCGGACCCTCGCGGTGAGTGTTACAGTTCTTAAAGATGGGGTGTCCGGAGTTTGTTCCTTCAGACTTTCAGATGTGTCTGGAGCTTCTTCCTTCTGGTGGGTTCATGGTTTTGCTGTCAGGAGTGAAGCTGCAGACCTTGGTGCTTAGTGTAACAGCTCTTAAAGGCAGCACATCTGGAGTTGTTCCTTCTTCCCGGTGGGTTCATGGTCTTGCTGGCTTCAGGAGTGAAGCTGCAGACCTTCATGGTGAGTGTTACAGCTCATAAGGGCACCCTGTACCCAAACAGTAAGCAGCAGAAAGATTTATTGCAAAGAGCAAAAGAACAAAGCTTCCACAGCGTGGAAGCGGACCCTAGCTGGTTGCCGCTGACTGGCTCAAGCAGCCTGCCGTTTATTTCCTTATCTGGCCCCACCCACATCCTGCTGAGTGGTCCATTTTACAGAGAACTGATTGGTCCACTTTACAGAGAGCTGATTGGTACGATTTGACAGAGTGCTGATTGGTACTTTTACAATCCTTCAGCTAGACACAGAGTCACAGAGTGCTAGTTAGCTAGATACAGAGTACCAATTGGTGTATTCACAAACCCTGAGCTAGACACAGAGTGCTGACTGGTGCACATACGATCCTTAGGCTAGATATAAAAGTTCTCCAAGTCCCCATCCAGTTCAGGAGCCCAGCTGGCTTCACCCAGTGGATCCTGCACCAGAGCTGCAGGCGGAGCTGCCCGCCAATCCCCAGCCACGCCTGCACTCTTCAGCCCTTGGGCTGTCCATGGGACCCGGCGCCACGGAGCAGGGGGCGGCGCCCCTCGGGGAAGCTCAGGCCTCGCGGGAGCCCACCGCAGGGGGAGGAGCTCAGACACTACGGGCTGCAGGCCGGAGCTCAGACACAGCGCGCTGAAGGTCCCCAGCCGTGCCCCGCCGGGAGGCAGCCAAACCCGGCGAGAATTTGAGTGCAGCGCGGGCAGGCCGGCACTGCTGGGGGACCTGGCACAACCACGGCAGCTGCTGGCCCGGGTGCTAGGCCCCTCACTGCCCTGGGCCCGCGTTACCGGCGGGCAGCTCCGTGTCCAGGGGCCGCCCAGCCCGCGCCCGCCGGAACTCACACTGGCCCGCGAGCGCAGCCCCGGTTCCCGCCCGGGCCTCCACACCTCCCGCAAGCAGAGGGAGGAGGCTCTGGTCCCAGCCATCAAAGAGAGGAGCTCCCACGGTGCCATGGCAGGCCGAAGGGCCCCTCAAGTGCCGCCAGAGTGGACGCTGAGGCCGAGGAGGCGCTGAGAGTGAGGGCTGCTAGCACTTTGTCACCTATCAATACTATTATATATTTATTTCTATAAATTTGTCTGTTATTTTTATTGAAGTTATGCATGCACACATTGAAAAGTCAAATGGTTCTATAAGGTTTCCTATGAGAAATAGCAGACTCTTACCTGTTTTACCTCGCCATTTTCTGCTCCTCATTCAAACATATGCTCAACAAATATTTATTGAGCAGCTACTATATGTCACACACTGCTGTAGGTGCTTGGGATTCATTAGTGAATAAAATAGGTAAAATTGCTAGGATGGAATTTATATTCTATCAGTGGGAAGGCACAGACAAAAGACAATAAATACTGTTAGTAAAGTATACAGTATATGTGATTGTACTAGTCATGATGGGGGAAAATAGAGCAAGAGGGGATGAATCATGAGCACAGGAAAGGATGTAGAGATGGAGCAGTCACATGAGACTTACTGAAAAATACCTGAGGTAATGAGAGATTAATCATGCCCATATCTGGGCAAGGTGTGGTCCAGACAGACCTGACAGCACAGAAGAATTAAGTAAGCAGCAAGGCTTGGTGTGTATACAGAAGTCTAGAAAGCCTGTATGACTGGAGTGGAGTCAGCCAAAGGTAGGGTAAGAGATGAAAACAGAGCTAAGGGAAGAGCAAATCGTGTAAAGCATTGGAAGTCAGGACAATAGTTTATAACTCTTGCAGTGAATTAATTAATATTGTGAATTAATGACTTTGTGGGTTTTTTGTTTGTTTGTTTTTAGGTAATTTATTTATTTACTTCCCATTTTAGATGACAGAATTTAACTCTTTTACCTCCCGATACACCGTCAACACATGTTACCCTCTTTCCTTTTCCTGATATATATTGTAATTTTATTTAGATGAATATTAATGATTCCATTATTATAACTACATAAATCTTATTCATAATTGATCTCTGTAGATAATTTCTATCATTTTATTTCTATGGGGTGGTTTTAGTATCCCAGTAGTTCTCAATGTGTCGTGCCAGGACCTTGGGGGTCCCCAAGATTCTTGCAGGAGTTCACAAAGCTATAACTGCTTTCTCAACAATGCCGAGATATTATTTGGCTTTTCACTGTGTTACTATTTGCACATTAATAGTACAAAAACAACAGTGATAAAACTTCTGGTACTTTTTAGCTCAAATAAAAACACTGGTACCAAACCATTAAAGTCATCTTGTAGCTCTTCACTTCAAAGCACTCTCAGTAGAAAAACAAAACAAAAGCAAACAAAAGCAAAACACAGCACAAAGTCAATTTCACATACGAATGGCATTGGTGAATCAATGAAAATTAATTGTATTAAATCTCAGTCCTTAAGTATATGTTCTTTCAATATTGTAGATGATGAAATAAGAGGTTTTAGAAAAGCATTTCCTCTGCTACTGAAGTACTATAGTTATCTCAGGGAAAAACATTTTGTAATTGAGTTGCAATCTGAACTAGCTACTTGTTTCAGGAAGCAAAATTTTTACTGGAGAGAACAAATTACAAAAAAGCAGTTGAAAGACATTTTCTTTTTTTTTTTAAAACACAGGTTCTTGCCATGTCACCAGGCTGGAGTGCAGTGGTGCGATCATAGTTCACTGTACCTCAAACTCCTGGTTTCAAATGATCCTCCTGTCTCAGCCTCCTAAGCACAAAGTGTGTGAGCCTGCCGCTTAAAGGAAATCAACAGATGGTATTTTTTGCCAGTAATAAATTTTGAACTTTCAAATGAAAATCAGAATTTTGAAAAACATATGTGCCACCATGAGCTTGATCGCTTCCCAATACTTAAAGACTTTTCTGATTATATTAGTGGTGATATGAATGAATATGATTTTTTGGATATTATATAAATGAAAGATTTTAACATTTGGAAGATCTGCATAACTTAACCGATATTTTTCAAATGGTTAATGATCATATTACAAAATTGTGCAGAGTACAAGATCCATTGAAAGTACAAGATAGACTGCTAGATTTTAATATAGGAGGATAAAAAGTTTATTGATATGGTTTCAGATTCCTCACTGAAACTAACTTTTAAAAAACTTCTGCTCTGGGTTTTGGTGTAGCATCAAAGAAAAATATATAATGCTAAAAAAGATTATGAAAAGATTCCTTCTTTTTATGATCACGTATCTCTGTGGACCCAGATTTTTCTTTACATACTTCATATAGTTTGAATTGAATGCATGGAGTGCAGAAGCAGATACGAGAATTCAGCTGTCTTCAAGTCAGTCAGGCATTCAAGAGATTTGCAGAAAATGTAAAACAATGCTATTCTCACTAAATTTTCTTGTTTTGAAAAATACGTTATTTTTCCTTAAAACTTTTTTTTTTGTTGTTAACAGGCAATGAGTTAATTATTTTGAATAGAAAAATAAATGTAAAATGATCATTTTAAATGTCTAATAGGCATATTTCAAATGTTTTAATAAAGAAAAGATATTTGGGATCGTTAATAACTTCCAAGGGTGTAAAGGGGTCCTGATCTCAAGAAAAGTTTGGAAACCACTGTGCTACAGCACAACTGGGGAAGGCTGTCTCACTTTATAGCCTACAGCATCCAACTGTGAAAGCTCTGTACACAGCATTTTGATTCTTTTTTGATGATACATAAAGGACAGGATACTTTAAGAGGAACTTTTAAATTACTATAAAGCCTGAAAATGGTTTGTGTATTGAGTAGAACCCTGACACACATCTGCTTCACTGCTGGCAACCACAGCACCAGGCGTCCTGTTTGGCTGTGCTTCGCATGGATCAAATACTGAGAAAACAAGCATGGGTCAGCTCCACAGCTGAAGCACAACAGAAATTTGAATCCCTTTGCCACAAAACTCCTTTTTTTTAACATTTAATTATCTTTTAAATGTTTTCTTAAATATCTTTCCTTCTGTAGAACATGATAATTCAGAAGCAATTTTCTTGTCATCATGTTTTCTTTCTTCTTGTAAGTTTCAAGTACTTGGATGATGATAAAGGGAGGTGGAGGCACATGCTATGAAAAGGTTTTGTTCTAGGACAAGTTGTGCAGCTAACTTTTTGAGCTATTTAATGAAAATATTTTCTCTCAAAAATGGGAGTATTAAATGTGGGGTTACACTGACCGCAAAACTAGTGAAATGATCTCTGTGAAGGCCTAATTTCAACCATTTGATGAAAAGCAACTTGAACAAATGAAGACCAAGGTTTTTTTAATTTATTTTTTTATTTTTTATTTTTATAAAGTGCTGGGATTACAGGCATGAGCCACTGCACCCAGCCTGTCTTAGGATTTTTCGACTTTATAATGGTGCAAAAACAAAACATGAGTACCTTACAACTATTCTTTTTCACTTTCAGTAGAGTACGCAGTAAATTACATGAGCTATTCAACACTTTCTTTCTTTGAGATGGAGTCTTGCTCTGTCACCAGGCTGGAGTGCAGGGGCGCGATCTCGGCTCACTGCAACCTCCGCCTCCCGAGTTCAAGCAATTGTCCTGCCTCAGCCTCCCGGGTTGTTGGGACTACAGGCACGTGTCACCACACCCAGCTGATTTTTGTATTTTTAATAGAGACAGGGTTTCACCATGTTGGCCAGGATGGTGTCGATCTCTTGATCTTGTGATCCACCCACCTTGGCCTCTCAAAGTGCTGGGATTACAGGTGTGAGCCAACGCACCTGGACTTTTTTTTTTTTTTCCTAAAGATGTGCCCATATTCCTACATGCTTGGCTAGAGACTGATATTGCTTTGTGACAGTAGTTATCTACTCTAAAACTGAGTGCTGTTGACAGTGACAGCATAGGCAGGTGCCATACTCTATTTTAATAATTTAAGTAATTTGAATACTTGTCTTCTATGTAACTATAACTTAGGGTAAAAAAGTTCTATTGTCCGAAAATCTTTCAAAATGCTCCAAAACATTCTAGACTGCAGGTAAAGTGGAGTGTTTTTCTAAATAGAAGGAGAGATGTTGAAGCTATTTTAGTATTGTTTATTATTATGTGTTGAGATAACATTTTTAAAGGTCATCATCAGCTTTCATTGTAGGACCGTAAGTTAAGTGAAGAAAATTCTCTGCATTACTTTAGTAGTTCAAGGTCCAAGAGGCCTACATGAGGGTTATATTTTCAAATAAACCTGGCATTTTTTTCTTTTGTACAATGTTCTTTTTCTAGGGAATAAGAGATTCTTGTGTTTCTTTTTGAAATAATAGATCAGTCTCTGAGGTCAACAAAACAGATATGATTGCCGCAAGGATTGCAAATGTTCCATTGTGCGAGGGGGACCTGGGGTTAGTCACTGTCCTGAAGCAACTTTTCTAGAATGTTCCTAAAATTGGTATAGCAGACAAGGTGAGGCTCAAGGTCAGGCAAGGTTTGGAGACTGCAGCTATGGCTCTGCTGAGCCTTATAACTCTGCAGAGGAAGAGGAAGTAAGTGTAAGCAAGGCTTAATTCACCAGGAGCTGACTTGGGGCAATAAATAAATAAATAATTTATACCGAACACTCGCCCTTTACATTAGAAAATTGACTGCAGAAGCTAGAATCAGCTTGGAATCAAAGAGGGAAAAATGTTTTTATGGATAAGGTTGAGTAATGGCCACACCTCACCAGAGTTTGTGCCCCTTGTTACCAACCAATATTAGCAGGATGTGACTTTCTTTCTCTTCAAATTCTCCCTCACTGACATCTCAAATTGCCCTTTAGTTTTTCTGATTATATCAGTAAATGACTCTGCTAGCTGATAATGGATTTTTTAATAACTTAGTTCTTAATTGCTTTTGTCCTAGTCAGAAAATGAAGAAAATTCTTTGTCCTCAGAAAAAAAGATAAATTATTGGTTCAAGTGGGTATTTATACTGCATCAGGGCAATCTTATATTTCAATATTCTCTTTCTCTCCCCTGGAAAAAGAAGGCATTTCATATGACATCTTTCAGATGATGTACCAGGTTATGTTACCAAAACAATAATGGACTACGTGTTATTTCCTGTAGAGTAGTGGTGTGTGACCACTATTATAAAG
Organism: Macaca mulatta; assembly: GCF_049350105.2. NCBI lineage: Eukaryota > Metazoa > Chordata > Mammalia > Primates > Cercopithecidae > Macaca > Macaca mulatta. Next base: position 116,126,514 of record NC_133409.1, read on the forward strand.
TGCTAACAACTCTTTTCTTTCAATTGAGTTTGGATGCGTGTGTGATTTTACTTTCATTAAAGACAAAAATTTATGACAAGAAAAAAAAGCTGCACATTTTCAAAGGCATTGCCAAATAGCAGAATGAGGCATACATCATGACCTTCTCCCTTCAGGACAGGACATGGAACACTTTTATATTACTTACAAACCAGGACTGATAATGACATGGCATTCCATGGAGAGAATTTAGATTCCAGAAACTTCTGCCTTGGGAATACAGAATCATGTGGTTTCATCATTGGAAGACATTTTTCCAATATTATCTTTATGTATTTTGCTAATATAACTAATTATAATGTATACACCTTTTGGGGGTTAAAGTCCTTCATCAGAATCATAGACTTTTTAAGTTAGTGTAGACCTCAACAGGTCATCAGATTCAACACACTGGTCTTCAGACAGTAAAGTTATTAGTCCTACTTTGCCGGCCCACTTCCTATACAACTAAAAAAACAAGTGCGTTCATAAAGAAATACCCCCTCTTCTTTTCCCCATTCTTATTTTTTTTCTCTGTCGTATTTTTTTTTGGTCTGTCAGATTTTCCTTTTTGTAAGCATAAGTAATCAGAACAATTGTTCCTCTGGGCAACTGGGAATAGTTTGTTTTTATAATAAGTCAGGAGTTGCGTCTGAATGAACTCCTAAGAGTAAAAGTCCAGTTTTTAATCTTGATTGGTTTTTTGGCACAATATAAAAATGGACCTTGAGCCTATTGAAAACCAGCATTACTTTCTCTAGATACAGTATTTCTATGGTACTATGTTTCCTTTATGATTTTATACCATCTACCAGAGAACCAATTTACCCTAAACACAAAGGTAAAAAATCTTAATTGGAAAAGAAAGTAAGGTTTATTCATTGTTCGTAGCAATAACTGGCACACAGCTGGAAAACTCTGGAAAACCCTGGAAAACCAGACTTTCAAAGCACCTCGTAGTTGAATACCTTTGTCAGTATCTTGTTGCCTCTCCATCATCTGTCTGCCTTTCTTCCCCTTTCAACATCCATCATGGCTTGCCATTCACTACACTTACAATGCCTCTTGGTTTTTTTTTTTTTGCAGTCTTTTCACCAAAGACTAGGGAAGCCTTGTAATCCCTATGAATCTTAAATGCACACATTTGTTTTCTTGTTCCCAAATTGCTTTCCACATATGCCTTTTGTATTTCTCTCAATTTAGCTGTCAATTCTTTCTCCTCTCATTTTCCCTCCCTCCCTTCCTCCTCTCTGCTTGTCTTTCTCTCTCCCCCTCCTCATCCACCAGCCTTTAAAAATAATGATCATGCTTTTATTCCATATGTCGCTGAAAGAGAAAAACACTGAACGCCAAGCAGAGTGGAAAATTGATTTTCGTTCTCTAATTTATACTTTGGAATCCTTCTTTCCCACTTATGACCTTTTATACAATTTTTTAACAGCCGAAAAACTTCTACTGTGTTAATTTAAATGTTGAGAGGCCTAAGCTTATGCAAGTATAACTTGAAACTTAAGCAGAGCCATTTCTAAATGACTTTTATTTGCATATGTGGTATGAGCAAGAGATGGATCGTTCAACCTCCTTCACCCTCAACATATCAAATATTTCTGGACATTCATTACTTGACCAGAGACCTTATGAACATATCCAATTTTGCAGGAATACTTTATACAGCTAGGCAAGTACCCATGAAGGCCTACTATCTTTTCTTGGATACATAAAGAAAGTAAGATAATTTCTTCTAAAAATGAAATACTATGCAGATTTTTTAGTGTCAAATGATAAATTCTGAGAAATCTATCATGTTAGAATTACAACTCTGGAAGTTAATTATACTTATTATGATAGGGAAGGTCTCTGCACAGCTGTGGTGGAGTGAAGCATTTGAAATTGTGGACAAGGGCTGGCATCCTGCTATATAAACACATGGTCATCATGTTGATGTCAACAGAAACATAAACAACCTCAGCTCTGTGATATCCTAGAAAACATGCTGGGTAAACACTCAGGCAGAGGGTCTGTGCTTGGGTTCCTGAGAAATCTGTATAGTGTGGTGATGAACAATTTCTTGGCTACTCCACAATAATAGCAGCAGCACACTTACTTCATGGAATTACCTTTAAAAAATTTTATATAAATATTAATTTATATTATATTAATATAAATATATATAAATATATAAAAATATATATATAAAAAACAATCACTGGGATCTGATGTTTTTGGATACCCTCATAAAAATATAAAAAAATAAAAGACCACACTGTACTTATAATTCAAGTCGTCTAAAGAGCCTAATAACATTTTTTTTTCAATCAGATAAATAATCTGCTGCTCAATTAAAATAAACTGTGCTGATTATGAATGCCTGGTCCCTGCTCAGGAGGCCACAGAATGGATTTCTATGAAGTACTCTCTGATTCACTGCCGAACTTGGCAGGGATAGAGGTTTGTTTTGGCCTTCTCCATGCCTTTTCTCTGTGGCAAGAGAAAAGTGCTGGGCTCACACTGAGGCTGGTGCTCCTTCACGAACACCACATCATCTGAGTTAACCAGCCCCAGTACAGCTTCATATGCACTCTCATGTTTTTCTCTTCAAGGGAGCTTAGCAAACAGGCTTCCTGCCAAATGAGTACATGGGTTAGTAAAATTGGGAGACCAATCGTGATTGGAGAGCTTCAGTTCAAAGCATAGTGCCATGTTTTATATTTGCATCTCTCCAAGAAGAAAAGTGGGTCCAGTTCTCACCTCACCTGCCTGAAGAATGACCAAGAGTGAGACTGTGCAAATAAACTACTTTATCCAAAGTCTCCAATCGGATGGGTCATCTGATATGGTTTATCTGCCTAGAGGATGGATATAAAGAACTCTGGAAGTGAAAAGGAAATGGATAATTGCCTAAAAGCTGGTCATGCTCCAAGATTCTGAAACAAAAGGGAAGAAAAGTTTCCAGCAGAAATGCCTTGTTGTGGAGGCCGTTTGCTGAAAGTGACTTGTGGAAGCATCCTTCTTTTTAGGAAAGAGTGGCAGCCGAATCCATCCATGGAGGTCATGAGGTGGTTGAAGACCCCAAGAGAGAAGGAGGTCCTGTCATGAATTTGCTCCATTCTTCATTCAGCTTTTCTGATACTTGAATCACTGGGGAGGCTGGACAGCAAGAGAAGGACCCTGTCAGATGATTCCCGTGCTCAATGTCCCCTGCTCTCATGCAGAAGAATATCAGCAAGAAGCAACCATGTGAAATCCCTCCCAGGCTAGGCACAAGAACCACCTGGCATAGACTTTGCTGTTCTTATTAAAGGCATCAGATGGTCAGAATTTGTATAGAAATATATCTGAAACCATTCAAATTAGTCTGATTACATAACTCAAATGGCAACCATATGTTATAAATCTATATAAGATATAAAACTTTATCTGTAAATATATTTGACAAATTTGACACTTGTATCCTCAGAATTATTATCAATCCTGCCAAGGGCTAATGCTGAAAAAGGTTATTAGATGGGCCAGGCGCAGTGGCTCATGCCTGTAATCCCAGCACTTTGGGAGGCTGAGGCGGGTGGATCACGGGGTCAGGAGATTGAGACCATCCTGATCAACATAGTGAAACCCTGTCTCTACTAAAAATACAAAAATTAGCTGGTGTGATGGTGCATGCCGGTAATCCCAGCTACTCAGGAGGCTGAGGCAGGAGAATCACTTGAACTCGAGAGGCAAAGGTTGCAGTGAGCCGAGATTGTGCCCTGTACTCCAGCCTGGCGACAGAGCAAGGCTCCGTCGCAAAAAAAAAAAAAAAAAAAAAAAAAGATCATTAGGATAAAATTTATTTTTAAGAATAAAAAAAATTTAGAAGCATACTACTCCTTTTAAAATTGGAACTACTTACTAGTTGTGAGTCATTTCATCCAAAACTCATAGCGGTTTTCTACAGTGACAAAAAGTCAAGTCTGGGCTTCTCAGGACAGGATTTGAAAGGAATGCTCCTGAGCTCTGGGAACACAGCTAATCTTTCTTTGATTGTTATTATGCTCTTTTTCACTTTGATGGAAATTCCATGAGGGAAAACAAAAAACAAAACCAAAAATCCTAAGACAATCTGCAGCTTTTATTCACCTGTATGATTCCCCAGCTCATGTGCTTATACATAACCTTTGTTTTAAGCTTACCTTGAGTGTCCAGGTTTGTGGTAATGATCCCTCCAAGGGACCAGTTCTGGATAATTCACAGTGAGACAAAACCAAGCTGTGTTTTAGCTTCTCTTCCCTTTAATGACTTGTTACTACTTCTTGATGAATGAATATATTAGCTTCCTCTCCACAACTCACAGAGAGAAAACACAAGGAATCTCCTGTAGCATCCTTCCTCTTATAACATGATCTTATGATCATGAAATAATAGGGCCATATGAGATATCTTGTCCTCTGATATAATTATCTGGATGCATGATTCTCAATTCACAATTTCAAAGCTCTAATTATAATTTTTAGTGAATATCTAATTGGATAATTAATACTGGTCACTTAGGATTATATTTTGCAGCCAGTTTATCCTATACAGATCACTGGAAAATTCCATCACTTAAAAGTTAGATGTTTCATGAACATTGAAATTAAAAAGAACACTTTCGTGGACACAGCATGCTTTGGTGAACTGATTATTATATTCTCTAAGCAAAAGTTATTATTTCCATGTTCTACGATGCACAACTTTGGGATCTCAGTCTCTCATATGTTGAACTAAACCAAAACTTGTGTTCTGAGGAAGTTCTTAGCAGTTCTCCAACAGTCTTCTCCATGGAAAGGGAGAGGCCTTCTGGATACACTGTTTCTATGCAAGGTTCTGCAGACAATGAGGCATGCAGATCTAATCTTAATTCATCCCAAATACCTGCCAGACCAGTGAATTTAACCTTAAACTTTCTGCGGACTAAAAATTATTCACTCTTCAGCAGAATAGTTGAGAACTTAGACTGTAAAACTAAGCTGTGAGGATAAATTCTGGCTCTGGCATTTACTACCGTGTGTGATATTGGAGAGGATATGTACCTCAGTTTCTTTATTTGTAAAATGAAAATAATGATAGAATATGCCTTATAGATTTCTTATGAGGATTAAATAAACATTTATAAAGAATTTACAAGCACTCAGAAAGCTTAAAATTGTTACCTAAACCTCTGTTTTGAGAAATCATATTCTTGGGTGAGTTCTTGAAGTAGAATAGATGTTCTACTTTTTTTCTTTTATTCAGCCAGACCACGAGAGAGCTTTATACATGTAGCACATTGTATTGACCCTGTGTAAAACTGTTTCTGTTGATGGTACTTGGATGTAAAGCCTTTAATTGTATTAGCCAAGGTTCTCCAGAGAAACAGGATAGATAGGATAAGTGCATATATACAGAAAGAGATGTATCTTTAAGAATTGACTCATGTGATTGTAGGGGTTGGTAAGTCCCTAATCTGCAGGGCAAGCCAGCAGCTGGAGGCTCGAGAAAGGGTGGTTGTTGTAGCTATAGTTTAAAGGCAGTTGGGAGGTAGAATTCCCTTTTCCTCAGGGAACCTCGGTATTTTTCTCCTAAGGCCTTCAACTGATTTGATGAGGCCATCCATATTACCGAGGGGAATTGGCTTTACTCAAAGTCTACTGATTTAAATGTTAATCTCATCTAAAAAAATACCTTTATAGTGACATCTAGAATGCTATTTGACTAAATATCTGGCTACTGTGGCCTTGTGAAGTTGACACATAAATTAACCACCACATTACCCTTCAAGAAGGAACATAAGAAGCATCTCTATAAAACTCTGAGATTTTATAAGAATGTTATTGATAAAGAATTTACCATGGAATAAAGCATGAGGGTTCACAAGAGGCACCTCTTGGTTTTTTGCTTCTACAGAGGAAATGTTGGCTTTTATTTTAGAGACACTGTGAACTACACAACTAAATATAGTTTCTGTATTTGCATTGGTTGCTAGGAAGCTCAAGGTCATCACTTGGCAAAGCTCCGGGGAAGAGTCTAAGACCTCGAGGCACACATTTTAGGTACTACATTAGCCTCTGTATCACCCTGATTGTCCTTCCTATTATTTTCTGGCAACCTGTATCAATGCCTTTCCAAGAACTCCTATAGTACACTCTTATTTATTTTCCACAGAAATCCATCAAATTGTTGTAATTCGATTTGTCAGTCTGTATGACCTCAAACACCCTGAGTCCCTTAAAAATGGGGACCATGTCTTGTTAAATATCACATCATCCACTTCTAACACAGTATCTAGACTGCAGCTAATTCTGAATATACATTTGTTGGACATATTTAAAAAGTACATATCCTTATAAACCACCTCAAGTCCACTTTAGGATAAAGCACAACATAATTGCTACATAAAATTACATTCCATTGTATGTATAAAATTCCTTATGAATCTTAGAAGTGCAATTCCATTTTTGAGAGAGGGGAAAAAGATAATGGTAGTTTAGGAATTAATCTGAAAAACTGATACACACTTCTAGCTGGCAAAATAAAAGAATATAAATTGAAAAGCTAACCTTCAATTCCAATTATTGAGATTATTCTCTTTTGTTGAAAAATCCCTTATTAAAGGCAAGCTGGCCCTTCTTCCTGGACGTTAGTGGATAGTGGGAAGGGAGGTGTACTCAGCAACCCCTCAAGAGGCTTTTGAGACTCATACGATGGTGGTTGCTAAGACAGAATCATTTTCACAATGAATCATTTGTTTTTAGGTAAGGGTAAGATTTGCCAGATGTTTCTGGCTGGGTGTTTTGGGACAGGTGACTGTCCTCTAGTTGATTAAGCCCATGGATGGGTCTTACCAATTTAGTTGGTTTTGAGGTGCTAGTCTGTTAGCTTACTCGTGGCCAACAATGCCTTGACATTCTCCTCAACTTGACTAAACTTTAGATAGTCTTCTTGACCTCGCTTTTCTTAGAGCTGTTCATTTAGAAAACTTGCAAATCTTTATCTGCCTCCTTGAGATGTAATTAAAAAAAAAAAAAACAAAAACAAAACAAACAAACAAAAAGCAAAAAATCCAAAACTCCTTGCTATTTTTATAGCCCAGGAAAGTCTTTCTCAAGGACCTTGGAGACGTCTTTATTGAAATCTTCATGGAAGCATGTCCTTATCTTCCAGTTTCTGTAAGAGGGTAAGTGCGTAACTTCTGCAGGCAACTTGCTTCAAAAATAAAACTACCTCTTATCATAAAGATACCTGAAAGTTTATGTTTGTTTTGGTTTAAGGCAATGAACAAACACAGGTGGCCTATAATCCTCCACTCTCTTCCCAGCTCTTAAAACCTCTCCATCTCTTAGGGCTCAGACTGAGTTCTAGCTTCTCTCCCCTATTGCATTTGGCTTGAATAAAGTCTTCTTTGCATGTGTAACTTTGTCCAGTGCATTTTTTTTTTTGAAAGAGTCTTACTCTGTGGCCCAGGCTGGATGCAGTGTCACTATCGCCACTCACTGCAACCTCCATGTCCTGGGCTCAAGTGATCCTCCCACCTCAGCCTCCCAAGTAGCTGGGACTACAGGTGTGCACCACCACACCTGGCTAATTTTTCTATTTTTAGTTGACATGGGGTTTCTCCATGTTGGCCAGGCAGGTCTTGAACTCCTGGGCTCAAGAAATTCACCCACCTAGGCCTCTAAAGTGCTGGGATTACAGGTGTGAGCCAACGTCCCCAGCCAAGTCCAGTGCAATTTTTGCTTTGACCCTCAGCACCAGGTTTATGGACTCATGTTAATGACATTTTAAGGACAGATTTACAAACCAGAGTGCCAGGTTTTATAAGCAGGAGTTCAAGAGATGATTGGCAAGCTCATCATTAAAATTAAGTGTTCTCATATAGCTTGTAATATTCACACTTTAACTTTGGAGTTATTTCTGCTTAAAAAGCCACTACTATTTGTCTACTATGAGAAAATCCTTTCTTGTAATCACAGTTGGCTGAACACCAATTACAATTTTTGAAAAATCCTTCTTATTACAGTGGACTTAGTTTCCTCACCTGTGATAATGAACTTTACCTGTGTTCTTGAATAGCAGCAAGGGTCAAAAAACTTCCCACCCTTTTGTGTTTCCAGAAATGACTCACTACAAAGAACCATACTTCCCCAAATTACTTAGACAAAGCTCATAGATGAATACCTTGTTTAACAAACACTGTAACAAAGTGACACACAAACCCTCCAAATTCCTATTTTTTATTTTGGAAATTACTAGCTGAATTGTTTGTCCCTGTTAACCAATCTGAAAATAATATTTGATAACTTGACCAAACCTAATTCAGGCTTCTTGCTTTCACCAGGACTCAGAACTTTGGACCGCCTTTGAATTTAAGCAAGTGTTGGGAGCTTAACCAAGCACTGGAAAGTAGAGTTACCACCCCTCACCGTACCTCTCAGAACTGGCTGACCACAAAGAAGAAGTTTCTTGCTCAAATACCTGATCACCACACTTACTCGTCCCATGCTCTCATACCTAGCTTTTTCTCTTCCTGTTTACCTCAGTATTAAAGAAAAGCCTTTCTGCCTGAGCTCTGAGATGCTTGTAGATCTTACAGTTGGAGTGCACTCCCTATTGCAATACCCCCTACTATTGCAGCCGTCTTTTCAAATACAATTTCTCCTTCTCCAAGTTTGAATTTTTAATTTTTTCACCTGAAAATCATCACCATTTTCATTGATTGCCAAGCTTTCTCTCATCTCTATATTCTACTGTTTTTGGTTCTGACAGCTCTTTTATGCTGTACTACCCGTTACAAATTTAACTACAGAAGAATCTCAGGGGCAGGATGATTTTGTCACCATGGAAAACTGTGTAAATTAACATGCTAGAGACATGGATAACCCTGAAAAACTAAAGCTGAGAATGGTTCAAAATTTACCAACTCCACTTTCTGAAGCAATGGTTTTTTGACTGACTTAAAAAAAATTGGCTGTGTGTTTTTACACAGAGTCTGAAGACAATCTGAAAATTCAAGTTGGCTTGAAATTTATATTGGACTACCTGTGCTTTTCTACTACAATCAGCTACTAGCCTCACCACCACCATGAATGATGATGCATGTTTTCAATTTTATGCCTCTATTCCTCGCCTGAGAATGTTTCCATAGAACTTGTTATTGTTTGACTTGGGGACTTAATAATCTAAAAGAAACAAGTAGAAGCACCATGGTGTCATGAAAATACCTCTAGGGTAGGAGTCAGGAGACCTGGGCTCTAATATTGGGGTTCCATTTATTTATGGTGATCTTCGGTGGACACTTAAACTCTTCTGGGCTTCCATTTCATTAGAATAATTAATCTTACTACATATTTTAAAGACGCAAAGAAATAATGTATCATATCCAGGTTTTTTTCATATTTAAATATCATTACTTGTTTCACATATGTATCCTATATCTTCAATAGATTGAGAGTTGCCTCAGAGACCCGATAGTTCCTAACTGCTTAACATAGCAATAAACACATAATAGTTGTTCAATAAATATCTGTGAATATGTGACTTGATGTATACCACTGTAAGCAATACTAGAAGAAATTCCACAAATAATTCAACAAACATTTATTGTGTGAACATTATTGTGCTAGGTCCCTTAAGAAACACAAAATGGATCAGACATGACTCCTGCCCTCCAGGCACTTGAGAGTCCACCACAGGATATCAGAAATGCATATAAATAACAAGATCGAATATTTGAAAAGTCCTAAGAGAGGTACAGAAACAGTGGCATAAGAGTTCATGGGACAAATTATTTCCAACTTGGAGGAAAAGTATGAAAAACTTTATGAAAATGAAATATGAGTTGTCCTTTAAAGCACAAGTAAAATTTAGACAGGGGAAAGGGAAGAACTTCTAGGGGAAGGGCACAAAGATTCTGGCTGGTCATGAGTGCAGTGGGCCAGGAAGGCACTGCCCAGGCTGGAATATATATGCTCTCCTGCCTAAGGGGACAGCTGTGACTCAGCTTTGGAAGAATGTGTGCATGTATGTGTGCGTGTGTTGTGTGTTTGTGTGCACATGAGAGAGACGGAGTTCAGGGGACACTTAAAAGGAGTGGAGTAGAAGACGGCTTCCTTAAAATTATCATTCCTTGAGACTTATTCACCTGCAGTTTTTGCTATAGATTAAAAAACAAAGAATACCACACCACAACTCGACATTCTTAGAGTAGCCAAAAAATCCACGCTAACATTTTTAAGTGTGCAATTTCTGGATAGCTTTCACATATACATCTAATATGGAGTTACTAGAACTAAAGAAAAATCAAAGTGAAAATATGTAAGATTTTATTTTACAGCAGTGAATCTGTAGAAGAAATATTAGCCTAATGTATTGAATTTATATGTTTTTAAAGATATTGAATTTGTATGTTTTCAAACATATGGTTAGTATGTTTCTTTTCCTTCCAGATTTTACAGTGTGGAATGGGTGACCACATACATGGTCTGCATTCACAGTTATAGGTAACGGAGATGAAACTGAGCATTATGGATTTGTGTGTGTATATATATATATATGTAGATTGATACATATATTCAGAGATATATACATATATACATACACATATGTGTATATTATATATGTATATATGTAGAAAGAGAAAGAGTAAGAGGGAGAGATTTACCAAATATTATTCCTGTCACCAAAAAGTCATCTTATAAATAGGCTATACAATTACATTATAATTAGCATAAAAGTTATTTTATTGAAAAATCAGTCCTTAGTTATGTAATAGTTTTTTTGCATAATGATGTTGCTTTTATTTTTAAAATCTAATTAAAAATATACTTTTAACATCTTGACATTGAGAACATTGTAAGTTTCTGACAGGAGTTCAGCCTGAGCTGTGTGGTTTTTAAGGCTCTAGCTTAGAGGCGCACTTGAATGTTGAAGCACCGTAGTCTCCGCCTCATGGCCTGAGTGCCTTCAAGGTCGTGAAGAGCAGGAACTGATTCACTTGAGTTTGAGGCAGACCACAGAAGACCACACAGCTCAGGTTTAACCACAGACTAATCTAAATACACATTTTAGGAACTTCGAAGACCCCGGTCTCCTCTCCACCCCCCTTCCCTGCCTCAGACTAAAAAAACACATCTGAAATCGTTGAAATGACCAAGAAACTGCTAAAATCCTTCCCCATGGTATTTCCTTTAATGTGTATCTGAGGATAGTGAGAGAAATTACCAGTGTGACTTTAACACAAGAGAAGACACTAGGGACTGTTTGTGCATTTGGCTCACCTCAGGCTTCCAGAGACAATCGTTCAATCAAATACATCCACTCTCCTTTTCCTTCTGCTAGAGACTATATAGATAAAAATTTTTTAAGTCCTGAAGAAGTTCATTTTTTTTTGTATGCGATGAAGAACTGTAGTATGAGTAGTTTCCTTTGTGAAACATGCAGTGAACTTCATTACTTAAAATTAACATTTTTCCCTGTTTTGTTTTCTGTATTGGAACTTACTGTTGTCTACTAGTTATCTTTTTGCCACAAGATAGAAAAAACATAATATTTATGTAAGAGTATGATGGCAGCAGATTTCTGACAAGCCCCATTTACATGGTACATTGTTCCAAAGAATGTTTGAGTAGAAAATACAGAAGCACTATACAAACCTATTATTACATTTGAGAAATCATTAGCCTCAAAGGAGTAATAATGGTATGCTATTAAAACCATGAATACATTTTTAGTATCTGTATTGAAAAAAAAATTTTATAAATATGTAAATTTCTGTTCAACAAATCCAAAATAAAATGCACTAAAAAACTGATATGTAGACAAAAGTTTATTTACACCATACAACATTTTAAATATTTTATACACAGCTGCAGCAGAGAAAGCTTCTCAGAGCTTTCTAGAGAAAACTGCAATAATAAAGATGTGAAATATATTATTCATATAAAAGTGAGATTATTACTTTATTGCATTTAAAGCAATGAAGAATGTAGCTCAACAAACATTCATTTAATGACAAAAACTTTGCTTTTATATTATAAAGTAAAAAGTGTAGTAATGGCCAAACAGACTGTTATAAACTTTAAAAACTGCATAAATATATACATTGTGCTTCATGGTGAAGTTTTTTGAAAACTAAACCATATGAAGCGGTTACAACATGAATCGTTGCTTGAGGTTTATCTATAAAGATTACCTTACAAATCCATTCCACGGGTACTTACAACACAGGATGGTCAGAACTGTACACCTGGTCATCTCTCCACTAGCCTGACTAGTGAGAAGTTACCATATGAAAACACCACTGACATTTGGCACATGAAGGTCCTGACATAAGATAGTCACACTGTCCAGATAGAAATGTCAGGCTTCCCAAGTCTTAAGTGTCAGTGCAATAAATTGTTTTGTCTCTACCTCAGTCCATTTTGATTTTGTTAAACTTCTGTTTGAAAATCACCCTCTTGCACATCCAGAGGCAAATTCAGACACTTCTCCCACTCTGCCGGCCTCAGTTCCAAAGCATCCTTTGCCTCTGTGTCTAAGACATTGATTGTGGTGTAATGCGGGTATTCACTGGGGTTTTTGAAAGTGTCCCATGGATTCTTGTTTGGTGCTGGGTTTTCCTGTTGAGAAGAGAGGGAAAGAGAGTCATTTATGTGAGGACTAGGATCACCGCTAGTTGAAGTTTCCAGGAAGAGAGCGTGTTTGTAATCTTAATCCAATTTCTATGATGCAGAGATGACTTGAAAATATGGCCAACTGCGGGAAATAGTTTTTGATTTTAGTTTTATTTCATTGAACAAACTGATGAATACCTTCTCTAAGTTACCCAACAATTTTCTAGGAATCAAAGGAAGTGAACACTAGTATAGAAGGCAAAGTAGGCGATGTTTTGTTTGGGGCATGTTGTGAATTGTCAGTATGGCCATATGTTGAAGTAGGAAGGAGAGTTAAGTCACCACTAAGATTAAATGTAGAAAATGTAAGTATTGTGACAGAAATTTGGTGAGATTAGCAGATTTGAGGTCTTGTGGGGCATATTATTTAACAATAAAAAGTCACTCAAGGTAACAGTATTTCATTAAATAATTTAGAACACTATGCCTAGTTTTTCTCAAGAAATTAACATTTTAGAATATTTAAATGCTGCTATATTCTCTTGTTTTGTGGGTCTTTTTGTTGTAGAATACAGAGATTCACTAAAACTAATAATTATTAAAGAGATAAAATTTAACTGTTTATCTAAGTACTTTTTAAAACTTTTAATTGTATACCAATGAATTCTATCAGGTTTGAAAGATGTTTCCCTTTTGAAAATCACTGCCTTTTAATTTCTACTGGCTCTTTATTTATATTTTTCAGAATTATTAAAATGATCTTAGAAGCTTAATATTCCAATTTCCTTTTTATTTTTCATTATAGAATGTCATGTTTAGTGAGAATATTATAGTTGTTGAATGTAAACCTTCCCTGCTCCCCAAATCTGGCCTTTAACTGATTATAACTAATTATCAAGTGAACATAAAATAGGTACTTGAATTACTATCCAAATTCCACTCAATATATTAAACATCATCTGTAGAAATACTTATCATACTTAAGCCAGGTGCAGTGATGTGTGCCTGTAATTCTAGCTACGTGGGAGGCTGAGGTAGGAGGATTGCGTAAGTCCAAGAGTGTGAGACCAGTCTGGGCAACATAAAAAACCCAAAACCAAAAACCAAAACAACAACAAAAACACTTATCACAACTGGAAATTAAATTAATAAAATATTTAATGCATTAGATGTTTTCAGCACTGATTAAACTTACTCCCGAGAATATATGGGGAAGAAAGGTTAATAGTAAACATTTAATAAAAGGTTAATTTTTAGGATGTGTGGAGGGAATTAATTAATTCTGCTTTAGTCAAATGTTCTAAAGTCTCATGAATTATAGTCTTGTAGCTCTCCCTCTACCTTATCCTTCCTTTCTTTCCTCTCCCCCTCTCTGCTTCCCTTCAATCAATATTTATTTATCAGCTGCTCTGTGCCAGACACCATATTAGCTACCAGGGAGGATGAAGTCATAATCAGCATGGTCCACTAAGAAGCTCAAGATTTAAAGCCTGATACATGCAGGTCCAAATTCCAGTTCCTCCACTTCAGATGAATGCGATTTTAAACAAGTGATTTCATTTTTCTGAACCTCAGCCTGAATATCTGCAAAACAGAGATATGCTTTATATTGTGGGCCAAGGAGTTGGCAGAACATGTGGATTAATGCCTACTTTGTGGGGTTGCAAAAATACAAAAAATGGGGTAACCTAGAATAATGCCTGGAGAATTTAATAAACACTCAATATATAGTAGCCATACTTATTACAGAAGGGTTTATAGTTAAATGGAGGTTAAAACATGTTAATATTTATATCTATCATCTAGGAAAAGTGCTATGGGAATTCAGAGAAGGGTAGAGAGATGGCTTCTTTATATGGGAAACACATAAAACTTTCTGAGGAAAGTGACATTAGGGCCAGAATAGAGGGCTGGGCCTGGCCATGAACACATATGTGTGGTTGGAGGCCTGGTGGCTGAATGGCACACTGGGAAGTAAAAATCCAGAGAGCATGGAGATGGGGAAACCATGAGAACAGTGACCTATCTATTTTAGTTGGCATAAAAAAGAATAGCAGAAAAGTAGGCAGAAAGTGAAGTGGAAGCCAGATCATAAGGGATTCTGAATGCCTGGCTACTAAATTTGGAATTTATTTTGTAGGCAATAGGGAGATGTTGAACGTTTAGGGGCACTATGGTGAGACCTGAATCATCAAACATCAACTGAAAGGCTTACTCTTTCAAATTCTGCTGAATCAGATCCATAGTGGACTCATTTATCATAGACAAGGGTTGTGTCTATAGGAGATTTCTGGGAATCCTTAGTTTGACAGAAGGTCCAATTAGCTCAATCCTGAAAGAACTCACACTGTTTAAAGTGTTAGTTCATTTGCTTGGAATATATAGGGGTTCCATTATGTGTGGAACAGATATGATTTCAAAGATCAACCATTATGGATATGTGAACTAAAATGGCCAATTTTAAACTTTGTCAGAAAATCTACATTCTAATTTCAAATGGTATTATTGTCACTACATGACCTATTGAATTCCTGAGAGGTTCTATTAGTGGGTAATACATTAATTCATAATTCATAAATTCTGGCTTTCGGCTAATCTTTAGCATCCCAAGTCACTCCCAGCTCAACTGGGGTTCTCATTATTATTCACAAATGTGTGGATGCCCTTTAGGTTAGAGCCTTCTTTAGTGGTAAAAAAAACTACTGCACCCAGAAGTCAGAGTGGGAACAAGATCTGCAGGGAGTAGGGAGGGACCTCGTTGTCAGCGTATGGTACCCAGGAGTGACTCATCCTCCTGTGTGTTGGGTGTGATAAGAGAGGAGCCTACAGATTCTCATACTGAAAAGTGTAATATCATCAATGGTCCAAGTAAATGATGAACTGTGGAGCAGTCCAAAGGGATCATTGAATTTGGTGGTGAGAGCTGTAGGTGCCAGGAAAGGTTTCAATGGAGGTATGAATCTTATGATAAAAACTTCAAAGTTAGTGTAAGTCTCCGAATTTATGCAGCTGTTTTTTGTTTATGTATGTTTTGCACTTGAGTACAGAATAAGGAGCTGTAGTTAAACAGATGCATATTTGTTAAAGGCTCAAAAATTACAAATTCCATATAAGCCAACGTGCACGAAGCTTCCCAAAATGCTAATTTGGTCTTAAGCTGCATCAGTAGAAATAGGATGTTCGGTAAACAGAGTTCAGAGCCACCCAAAAATATGGCAGGGCTGCCTGAGCATATCCCATAGTTCATGGATCCAGAGCACACTGGCTGTCCACTTGTGGATAGGTCCCTTCCTCCCTTCATCCATCTATCCTTTCCTCTTTTGTCCTTTCCTTTTTTTCTTCCTTCCTCTCTCTCTTCTTTCATTCCTCTCTCTCTTCTTTCATCCCTTTTTCTTCCAACCTACCAACATTTGGGTATGAAGCAAAAAGGAGTATGCTTATTTTTAAAAAGTAAGAATTTGCAAAAGCTACTTGGGGGAAAGAGATCTTGACTGAATGGTTTGTGAGACACACACAAAGTAAAATAGTTTCTTCTCTGGATATGTGTCTTCTCTTTTTTAGTGTGATTTAAATGTTTTCCTGCCTGGAAGCAAGGAAATGGACTAAATGGTTTTTTGGTTTCTCTTTGATTCCCCAAATTCTATTATTCTACATAATTACCATCATTTGCAGTGCCAGGCAGGTGCCGTGAGTTAGCAGCCCAGAAAAAAAAAAAAAAAAGAAAGAAAGAAAAACCCCTTTATTTGAGATTTTAAAAAAGTCTTTCTCCACCCAGTTATGCAATTTTTCATTAATAATGTGCCACTACAAATTATGTGACTAAATTAAGGATAATGAACTCACTCGTGCTCATTATTAATCAAAACCAAATAAGGAAGTTGCATTTTTTTTTCTCTCTCTTCTCAGATATTTAGGATGACAGTCAAGCAGCAATGACAATTCTATCCTCTCCACTCCTAACCTTCCAAATGGTAAATATTTATAAATCTCCTCTAGAAGAGGCATGTTGCTGCAGAGATGTGATGTAATTAGTAGACTATTTTTTGTTGTCAGGAAACTGAGATACAGATAGTTGTGCCATTAATGATTTAATACCCAGACCATACAACAAGGGGAAATTACAATCATATTATAGCAGTTAGCCAGCTGTATCTGTTGCATAAGACTTTTAGATTTGTAAATATAACCCTCTCCTTTTCTAAGTAATGAAGTTTCTTCAATTATTTCATTGTTAGATGTTACTATTTCAAAATGTGTAGCTAATGTGTTTAGGTCTAATCTCAATGGTGTAATTCTCATTTGCATGTTAGCTAAAAATTGATAGCTTTCTATGAGGAGGAGTAGAAGAGGAAGATCCACTCATTATGAATGAAGTGTTTTCTATTTGCCTAGCATTTGATTGGTGATAAAAAATAATACATGATTCCTACTTTAAGGAGAAAAATTGATGAACAAGAAACTATTAAGAGACCAATTAAGAGTTAAAGTGTGTATTTCTTATAGCCTTCCTTTAACACAGATTGAACGATCATAGCTATACTATAAATCAATAGCAGCCATGATAGCTTACTACAACCGGCATTGTACCAGTACTGAGAGGAATAAAAGAAAAACATAAAGATATATAAATGCTTACTCTTTAGCTCTTCAGAAGCTAACATTACTAATCAGGAAGCTAGGGCTAAGTCTCATAAAATACATATGGAAGAATCACTAGATTAAGAAGGTGACCAAACATCATCCACTTTAGAAAAATATGAATATTGATGTCTGGAAAAGAAGATGGACCATCCAGGGACTGCAAAGAGTATGAGGCAAAGAAAGAGCCCCACATTTGGGCAAAGGAGAAGAGCTGGTGTCAGATGGCAGTCCTAGCTCTATGTCTTATAGCTGAGCCTCAGCTTCCTAACCTATAAGGTGCTTCCTAACCTACTTGCTTTTGAAAGTGTTGTAATGACTGAAGATACATATTAATTACTGTTTTCTATGCTCCATTTAGGAGGGTGAAATTGAAGTTTAGAAACCTGAGTTGGGTGACTTGCTTAAGATCAGATAGTTCTCGATTGAGCTTTCAACTAGTATACTGATTTCTAGAGTCCTGGTCCAGCGCTCTTATAATTATGTAAACTTCTGTGAAGCTATGAGTATGCCATAAACATAGTAATTGTACAAAGTTATTTTATTTGATGAAGTCCTGTACTAAGATTGTAATAGTGTGAATGAATGAGAAGAGAATGGTCACAGTTAATAACCAGAGTCCCCAGTGTTGATGTGTGTACGAAAATTCCTACCAAAAAATAAGTAAATCTCCTGGAGACAAAAATCTATCACTCTGGTTTCAGGTAACAACTTCATATACACAAAACAATTACATTTATGTCAGACATTCAAATGAAAATGGAAATATTAACCCAAAGGGATATTCGAAAAGAAAATTAATTTTAACTCTGATAGTAAAATGATCAGATGAAGCCAACATAGTTTTGATATGTAACCAATTCTAACTAAAGCTTATAAATGAGGATATGTGAAATATCAATAAAATGCCTAAAGATTCTGCCATTCCTAATTTGTCTTGGTAGACTTTCCAAAGTACGTTTTCGAGGCTTATACTTTTTTTTCTATGTAGGCTCGTTTTATGTTCCCACGATAAGGAGGTCCTGGAAGGCAGGAATAATATCTGGCATCATGCATCTTCTACTCAGGCATTGAAGCAAAGCATACTTACCATACTGCTCGTATTTGGTATATCCCGAAATCTGTCCAAAGTTTGAAATTTCTGATTTAGCTCTTGAAATAGTTCCATATGCCTCTTCCTTGTATGCATGACCTTCTGCAAAAGAGAACAAGATAGCTCTCATCCCCAACTTGATGTATGTTTTTCAAACAAGAGATTCAATACTTTTGCTTTAATAATAAGGATAATCAAGTTTGGCAGGAACCAGGAGGTCCTACAAGATGCACAAATGCAAATAAGTTGCACCAAATCATTGTCTCATATTCAGCACTTCTTACACATTAATAATTGGCTTTTTCTTTCACTTACAAGACTACGAAAAAAAAAAAGGTTTTCTTGTGGGTACATTAAAAATGTACCAGTCATTTCTGAGTAAGATTTTCATTATTCAAAAGTTAAAGCTGTTTTACAAAAACAGTTATAATATTTTTAAAATGTTAAAAAACTCGAACTGGTAAAGCATCCAGTCCCTGATGTTTGTCATGGGAAATATTACTTTTTTATGTCTTATTTCTGTAAACACTAAAATCCTAGTTGGCTGTACTAAAGTGGGAGCAAAATCCCAAACCCTGCCATTAAGGCTGAATCAAAGCACTAAAGTGTCTGAAATATATGTGGGATGTAAAACCTTGCATTTTCCATGTGCATAATGATTAAGCTTCATAGGAGGCAAATCTGACCCATAGATTTCATCAATTTGTTTAAGAGATGGTACAGATTCTTAACAATTAGGGTTCAGAGCATAAATTGTGTGGCTGATATGCTTCTAAAATCACAGATACAAATATATTCATACTTCTCATCCCTGGTTACACCCTTTTCTCCCAACTTCACCATAACTCAACAAATGGAGTCAAATAAAAATGACCTTGGAGTAAGTATCATGGGGTGAATCTTGTTCAATTACAGATCATTTCAGAACCCCAAAGAAGAGTTAGATAATAAGTACCCTGTATTTGTAATTGTTATTTTAAAGGAGAAAATGTCTTCCTCCGTTTTGATTTTTTAAAGTTAAAAATCAGTATTTTGGTGATTCTCCAAGACTATGCCTTCATATTTTGTAAGATTTTACTGTATTTTAAGCATATGCCTCATAACTTACCATTTGTTCATGTGGTTTGCATAGGTATATTATATCTATGTTTAAGCTAGAATTTGAATATTTGGTCCATTGTTTTAATTAGCAAATATTTTCAAAAATAAGGATTTGTTTTGGAAAAAAATACATAGTTGGGAAAGCTGTAATGCCTAATTTCCTTCTAAAAGACACTGCAGAGAAACACTTTACTTCCTTGAGGAAAAGGAAAAGGGCAAAAGACAAAAACAATGGAATCTTTAACACATTAAAAAAGCCTGTTCTCTCCTATGCAAGTTTAATTTCCTGTATTTAATAAATATGTATCTAGGCAATACATTATTTAGCTCATTTCTTTCCTTTCACTAGCCTACTTTTATGTGAGAGATTTCTGTCATTTTATGTCTTGCAAGAATCAGTTTCTGTCTTTGCTCCTTTTGGCTCTAGGAGTTGGCTGTGTGAGAATCAGGTGTTTGAGGACAAGAACATGGCAACATTACTCATGATAGGGACATGAAACATAGCAAGCAATTATAGAGCGATTAACTTCCCATCAGTTTGGGGGAGAATATACAAAACAGATTTGCAGGATTAATAGAGAAACACCAGGCAAACATAATTTGACTAGTGATGGCTTGTGGGGATTTAGGAGAGAGAGGATTTGCATAAGCAGCTCAATGGGGAGATTCTGAGGACCCTGTCAGTTGCAAACATAAAGTAGCACATTCTTTCCTTCGGGAGACAAACACTTTCATGCAGTACCAGGTTCTAAGACACTGATTAAAATATGGATTTGTGTATAAGGAACACTTAAAAAAAAACTATTGTAGTTAGAAAACTGGATCTGCTTCTAACTTACAAATTTCATTTTTCATAATAGTGAATCTTTTTATATAGAGTTATTTTCTTCTATGGTACAGTAGGGGTGATGTACTGACATTTTTCTAGAGATATTTTATTCCATCATTTACTACATACTTACGAGCATCACATATTGTGCTAGATGCTCAGGTAATGATGTTGCACAAAATCTGATTGAGTTCCTGATCTCTTATAGCTTGCAGTCTAATGGAGGACACAGGCATAATAATTCAAATAAATGTAAAACTGTAAGTGTGATAAAGAAAACATATGGTGCTGCTATGAAAGTGATAGGATAATTTGCTAAGATAAATCCAAGTGAGGCAATTCCCTCATTTTAATATATCCATTTTTAATTTGAAATTCCTCGAATTAGTTATTCCCATGGTCTTATTTGTCTATCCTCTCTTTTCCATTTTCTAGGATTCAGAAAGTTTCTAGCTCAATTTTTAAGTCTATGCTGGAATCCCCTCTTTCAATAGGATCTTTCCTTTTCAAGTACAAGAAACTCATTCTCTTCTAAGACAGTTGATGCCAAAGGCATAGCACCCTTATTTTGAGATGAGCATCTGATGATTTTTGTTTGTGAAGTCTCCAATTATCCTTCATCTTGTGAGGAATCTGACTTTGCTTTGGGGAACTATACCTTCCCATGTTGCTGGAAATGTCCGTTGACATTCCTACTATTCTCTGGCCAAGAGGTGAATTATTCTGTCCCCTTCCAACAGTTACTTCATTAGTCAAAGTCACCTAATGTTTGTTGCTGTCAAATATACTAGATAAAGCATTTTTAAGAAGCAAACCAAGCATCAAATACATTCCATGGAAAAGAAGATATACTAGCCGATTGGAGGTTTTATAATTATATTCTGATTGAACGGGTAGTACCTAATTCAGAACTGGGTGGATCATATTTCAAATAATTGGATTGCTATGAAGTCTAAAAAGTATACAGGAAAAATATAAAGGGATGCTGGTCACCAATATTGTATAACCAGAAACCATTTTGATATTTTCTACATGGGTTTATTAAAGCTATTAAAGCTCAAGGACACTGAAATGAATATGGAAGCAAATGAAAAATGTGTATGCTGAAATATGGGGCCCTTGCTACCTAGAAACATTAATGGCAAATACATCCTCATGCCAAATATTCATTCTAATTTGAACCGCCACCTTGGCACTGCCAGAAATAACCATAGCAATGATGGCCTGGATTTCTGGCAGAAGTATCACATTATAGCTCTCACTGTCTCACTGACAAGTCATGTCTCTGACATGAACTCAGTTTGATTGTCCATGCATGATTTCTTCTTGTTCATAGACTCAAGTAGATCACCCAGCCTTTAAAATAAAGAAGATTCCATTGATAAGAATGCCAGCTTCACAGTGAACACTGGAGAGTTTGTAACCCAACAATATTCTGGGGCAACAACTTAGGTGTGATTTTAGTTTTCACATGTACTAAAGATTTCCTCTTATTTATTTACTTGTATGAGTATTTATTTGCAGCACTGATGCCTATAATGAGTTGCCACTTGCTTAGAAGTTTTCATGCTTATAAATCTATTGGTCTATTTCATTTGGCTATTTTTTTATGTTTAGTGACATTAGGGTTTATCCAATTGCCTTTTTCTTTCTTTTCTAATTTAAGACCCCTGCTTTTTAAAGAAATCGACTTCTGTCAAAAACTGAACTTATAACTGAGTTTTCAAAATGTGTAATAATGAGAAAATTCTAACCTGTGGATTTTCTATTTAAATAAAGATATATTCTGATTGACAATATCTACATATCTATAGAATTCAGGTGGCTGTCAAATATTATATGCATCTTTTGCAATAAAGATAAGAGCATGATAATGTTTCCTTGCATTCATATTAATATCACACAACATTTCTGGAAGCTGCATATGAATCCCCATCCTGAGAGGACCACTAATCTAACTGCACAAAAAATATGCTCTCCTGAGTAGCTTATTTCAAAAGACCCCTTTCCTTGTATACATTTTAAATGCAAGAGAATTAGTCTTTGCAGTCCTTTAATTGTTGATATTAGAGAAAAAGTGATGCTATAAAATAAAGCACATTCATCGTATTTCAGATATTTGAGAAAAATGAAGATGGAAAGCCACCTGTATGTCTGGAGTACCTGCTATATCCCAAGAACTCTCCTAGACCATTTAAATACTTGGAATATGTCAAGTCTGATAGTATATTTCTCCAAGTTGGATCTAGAGAAATGCATATTTAGATCTCAGTTGTATCACTTTTAAGTTGTGTGGTCTGAAGTGTAAAATCTAATCTCCTTTTAGTCCCAGTTTCAGTAATCAGACTTACCTTGCAAGGTAATTTTGAAGATTTAAAAAAGGATATAAAACACTTATCACTGGGCCACACAGATAAAAGCCACTTAAGAAATGGCAGCCATTATTATCTTTCTTAATCCTCACAATAACTCTGGGAGGTAAAGCCATTATCTCCACTTTACTGATTAGAAAACTTAAGCTCAAGGAGGCTAAGTAAGTTTCCCAAGCTCACACAAGTGGTGAACAAGCTGGAATTCTTTCTGAATTCCACATCAATTCTCTTTGCTTGCTGCAATCTTAGATGTATCTCATAGATCCAGGGAGCACTCTTCTTTAGACTATTCAGGTGTGTAATTATGTCTTGTTAAAATGGAAAATGAGACAAAACAATCCAGGATGGGCTAGGTACTCTCCGTAGTGAGCCCATAAACTCTACAGATATTGACCACCCTGCAGCTATTCCATAGTACTGCAATTATATTTTTCATGGCTGGTCTTCATATTTTGTCTCTGAACAGTTCCTGGGCAATGACTTATTTGTCTGTATATCACTGGCACCTAGCACAGCATTTGGCATTCAGCAGGTGCTCAATAAAAGTATACTGAATACCTTAAATGAACAAGACAGCACAGGCATATAGGCCACGGAAGGTGAGTGCAATATGGAAGGCCATTATAAATGTCGTCTTCTCTTCTAAAAGAGGTCTTCCCAATGGAAGAATGGCTCATTTACTGGCCCCAGACAAGAGCTTTGCCTCCTCAAGCCATTTTCAATACAAATGGCTTATAAACGGGCTTAGAACAAACTGTTTACAAATTTTCACTTTTAATTCATAAGTGTGAATCACAGAGTTGAAGCTTAAGTCTAAATTATTTATCAGAGAGGTAGTTATGGTATACAGATTTTAGAAGCTGAAATAAATTGTTAGAGAAAGTTGGAGAATCTCCTAGCCATTAACTTTATAGTATGAGGTCTGGAAATCATGGGCTCATGGGAATTATAAACCAGTTTCCATGAATTATGTTTTCCAGCCTTAGAACTTTATACACCTACAATGCCACTGCCCATATCTGCTAAGATGAACCTGTGGTTCTTCTTCTTTACTGGTTTGCATGAGTCCTGCAAGGGGTGGAAAATTGTGACAACTTCCTCCCCATCGTAAGGGTCATGGCCAACGTTTCTAACCTCTACCACAAAAGACAAGGGTGGGTTAGAGAATTTCTTTATGGCTGGCTTCTAGATAAAAAGGTATGGGAAGGTTAGAGTAGTATTTTTTAATTTTTTTGACTTGTTTTGGGGAAAAGAAGTTCTCCTTACTATGATCCGATTTGGTGAAGAGGATTCTGGTATCTATGACTTACTTTGGAGGAGAATAAGGGGCCAGTGACAGGAGGGAAAGAGAAGATCAGAGAGATCCTGGTTCTGAGGTTGCTTCTGAGGCCTTTCAATGTTCTTAGTTCAAAGCACTCAGTATGCCAAATCACCATACTCTGGGGTATCATTTTCTGAGCCCTGTATTCCTCTCTCCAGAGTAGGTTGTTGAATATTAGCCTAAAGTGAATGTCAAAACTCATATTAAGGAAACAATGCACACTAGGGTTTTAGCTTAGTTCCTAAAGCAGTGTTGTGAAAGGGGGATGATTTCCTTGGCTGGAGTCTCAATGTTTCCCTCACATGGAACTATGGAACTTGTAGACCCATTTTCAGTGTCTATGTTTCTTTTCTTTTCTTTTATTTTCTCTCTCTCTCTTTTTTTTTTTTTTTTTTTTTTTTGAGACGGAGTTTCACTCTGTCGCCCAGGCTGGAGTGCAGTGGCATGATCTTGGCTCACTGCAAGCTCTGCTTCCTGGGTTCACGCCATTCTCCTGCCTCAGCCTCCCGAGTAGTTGGGACTACAGGTGCCCGCCAGCACGCCCGGCTAATTTTTTGTATTTTTAGTAGAGACGGTGTTTCACTGTGTTAGCCAGAATGGTCTCGATCTCCTGACCTCGTGATCCGCCCGCCTCGGCCTCCCAAAGTGCTGGGATTACAGGCGTCAGTCACTGCACCCGGCCTCAGCGTCTATGTTTCAAATATGTTTCTGTTTGAATAAATATGATGCCAGAGTTTAAAACAAACGAGATAAAGTGTCTGAAAACAGCAAAAATTAGTTGCATATTTTTTTATTTTATATTTTTATATATAAATAAATATATATTTATATATATATATAAATAAAGATGGCTATTGTCTAGGACTAAATTGCTCAAACTTTTCCTCTAAAAGTACCCAGATTGCCTAATGGAGTGCCCTTACTGCTGGGGCTCAGGGACAGAGCAGGAAGAAGTCTGCTATGAACAAGACATTTCTTTGAAATGTTATACCTTACACTTAGAAATTAAAATATATTTTGATTTTTATGTCACAATTTAGCTGTGTTTATAGTGATATTGAATTAATATAAATGATATCTTTCTTGGCTATCATCACCTAAATCTCCTTGTAAAAAATCAAGCCCCCATGAAAATGGGGATTTGTGATTACCCCGTGTCTGTGTCTTCTTTTGCCCTCTGTCCACAATCACTGTCTCCCAGTTTGAGAAGTATGAAAATAGTGGAGGTATGGAGCTCATTAAAAACTCAAAGAAACATCCTAAAATGTTTTTAAAAGGCTACATAGGCCAGGGACAGTAGATCATGCTTATAATCCCAGTATTTTGGGAGTCTGAGGCAAGGGAATCACATGAGCCCTGGAGTTTGAGACTGGCCTGGGCAACATGGTAAGACCCATCTCTAAAAAAAAACAAAACAAAACATAAATTAGCCAAGCATGGTGGCACATGCGTGTGGTCCCAGCTATTAGGAGGCTGACGTGAGAGGATTCCTTGAACCCAGGAGGCAGAGGTTGCAACGAGCCAAGATTGCACCACTGCACTACAGTGTGAGTAACAAAGCCAGCCTCTGTCTAAAAAAAAAAAAAAAAAAAAAAAAAAGCTATATACTTTTCATGGAAAACTGTGAAAATTTTTATCTCTGCATTTTTGGAAGTGAAGATTAAAAAACCATATCTATATGACAAGTATATGGATACCAGTTTTTTGTTGTTGTTACTTGTTTGTTTTTACTTTTTTTTGAGATTGAGTCTCACTTTGTTGTCCAGGCTGAAGTACAGTGGCTTGATCTTGGTTCACTGCAACCTCCATCTCCTGGGTTCAATTGATTCTCCTGCCTCAGCCTCCCAAGTAGCTGGGATTACAGGCATGCACCACCGTGCCCAGCTAATTTTTGTATTTTCAGTAGAGACCTGGTTTCATGGATACTTCTCTATCCATATATTTTTAACATAGAATGGATACTGTTATCTATTAGTGTTTCAGAATGAATGTCTGCAATTGTGGTTCTGGAAATTCTTAGAGCCCAAATCTCGACACAAGACAGACAATTAGAACAACTTACCTAATTGTCTGTTTTAACATCATATTAGGAACCTTTATTCTAAAATATTAAAATGGAACTCACCCTGACTAGATGTCTTCTTGATTTCCCTAGTTCTGTTACTGGTACTAGCAGACACCCAGGCTCAGAACTGGAGAGGATTCTTTTCTCTGCTCCCTCACCCTTTCACCCTATGCTCAGTTAAGGACCAAATTCCACAGATTCTGCCTCTGCAGAGTCTTCTCATTGCTTTCTCTTCCTACCACCTCCAGGAAGTGGACTTTCATTACCTACCACATTAGCCAATCCTAATTGGTACTTCTGCTTCTCCTTTCACCCTGCTATACAATCTATCCTCCCTGTTACTGACATACTCATCTTTTTACAACCCAGAGTATAGCAAATCATTCTGCACTGAAACAGCAACAACAAGCAAACAAAATATAATAGAAAAAGCTTAGCAGCTTTTAGTAGCAAATTAAATAAAAATCCCTCCTGGAGTATAAGGCATGGTTTCTAAATTACTCACTTTAGTCTCTTCTTCCATAGACCCCTGTTTAGGTAAATTTTGACTTACTTGTTGTTTCTTAAGAATACCACAGATTAGCCAACCCACATGCCTTTTCCTCCTCCTAGAATTTCTACCTGCCATTTTTCTATCTCCTTGAGTTATATCTAATGTGGATATCTTTGAAATTCAGTGTGGCTATCTTTGAAATGTCTCTTCCATTGTCGTCCATTTTTTATGCTAGTCTCTGCCTTAATTCAGGTACAGTGTCCAATAACATTTTGTTAAAGCAAACTGGATGGAAAAGTAATTCAATTTTTTCACCATTTAAAAAAATAATTCCTGAATGCTTATTAGGTACTAGGACCTCCGGAGCTGGGCATACAAATTCAATAAGGCATTTGGTTACAGAACACAAGAATATCACTACAGTATTTTCTGTATATTTTCCAGAAAGCAAGAATCCAGAAATGCAATGCTGTTCTAGAGACTGTCTACATGAAAGGGCTATTCCCCTGGTATGACATTAACTAGCCACAAGAGTTTTAGGGATATATGAGTTGGCAGAATATTATCATAGTGTGTAGACTCTGGGGAGTGTGTTAGGCTTAAAGCCTGAAGCAAAGATGCTTTCAGAAGTCCAAGAGGCAGTCTGTCAGTGGCAAAATGTTTAAGCTGGCCATTGTATGATAAAGCTTGCAGGGGGAGCAGGAGGGTCAGAGAGCTTGATAAAAATTTAATTAATCTAGCCTGAATTAAGAGGGGGAAAAGCTGGACTTTCCCTCAAGAACCACCCACAAAATATAAATAGGTTGTATTACAATTCATTAGCATTTATATCTGGCAATAAGTTTTCTAAACACAATCCATGAAATATTGGCCACATAACTGCTATAGCACATAAAACTAAGGGAAATAGCTCTAAACAATTTGTAGGGTAAAAGTAATGTCTCAAAGTTCCCACCCGCCCCCACCGAATTTTGATACCTATAGTAAACGTAGTGATTACAGCAATTCAAGAGCTAAAGACATGTCTGGGGTTCTCGTGTTGCAATTTCTCTTCTTTATCAGGAAATGTTTTATTAACAACATGGTTTTATGGGTGGAATACTAAGCATAGAAATAAATATAAGCTTAAGGAATATGCTACCAGTTGCCATAGAGAATAGATGAAAAAAGAACAGTTTTTCCAATGCTCCAAGTGACACAGTATGATTAGATTTCTTTTCAGTGTTTGTGATTACATAACTTAGGTTGGTTGAATTAAGGCTTAATTTTAGATCTAGTTTTTTCTTTTACTATATTTTGCCACTGATGCCTAGGTGGGTTAATTCCTTCCTCCTCTCTTTTATACTAACATAACAATTTATTGCTTTTAGACAAGGATATATACTGTCCGATTCTCTATTTCTGGCTACCTGAAGAATTAATATTAAAAAGCCATAAAATATCTGTTCTTGAAAGGCACTAAATAATCTAAAGGCAAAGATTGCTGAATATTGTCTATTCAAATTTATATTCTTGATACTTTTATGCTAAAAACTTTGGATGCAATAAAATATATATTCAGTGCTAAGTTACTACAATGAGGCTGCATCAGTATTAAAACTTTCTATTTAATCGTAGATAAAAGATTCCTTATCATTACTTTGTATCTTGTAGTCTGAAATGTTACTGAAAAGAACCAGTTATCCTTGGACTCCATTCAGGGTAAAACCATTGTTGACCATTGCAGTAAATAAAAACAAGTCTTAGTTTTGACACATGATGTACATTGTAGAGCTACAAAATTCATCTAAATAAATGAAATGACTGAACTTGGAGTAGTTAGCATGTCCTGGGAAGCTTCTGTAATTTTAGGAGTATCAATTAAGAGTATTGAGTTCTATGTATGTATCACAAGGGTACAAATATACTGGAGAAATATGTAATGTATTGTATCCAATTATGTTAGCAGACTATGAATCATATTCAATTATCAACATACATAAGTACATTTTATATGATGCTTAAACATCATTAATTTTCTGTTTAGCATAACCTCCTCAGATGGTATGATTTCAGTAATTTGCAGTAACAGTATTATAGCATCAATATAAATTCAATGTAAATTGGAAAATGAAAATTTTCATCTTGTTTGTATCTGTGAAAAGGCATTTACTAAACACAGGAGCACATTGAATCAATAGCTTCTATTGAGAAAAAAAGTATCTGAATGTACTGCAGAGAACCTAAATAGCAGGAATCAGAAGATGAAACAAGTAATTTTCAGAGAAAGCCTAGCTAACCAGCCTAAGCATGTTCACAGGATCTCTTCAGGTAGTCACTGAAGTAAAACCAAGAAAATGCTTTAAATATAAAAATCAGGAAGTTGACATTCCCCCTCCCTACAAACAATCAACCAGGTTCAGCTCCTAACATAAATTGTTCACTTATCTTAGTATGTATAAAACAGATTCCTCACTTGTCCAGATAATCTGTTTAGCATATACTTAAAGTAATTCAAACTTTAAAAATTTCATGCTATACAAGATAAATTTTAATTAAAATGTTTGACTTATTTAATTAAATTAGTACATAATATCATTACATGGCTGCATAAAGTCCTAATCTTTAAGTAATTATATATCAATTTTGAATTCAAGTAATTAAAATTCTAAAATAATTCATATAAACTTACCTCAAAGTCAAGGTCTGAATATCGTGATTTTCTTCTCTGTAAGATATATTTTTAAAAAGAAGAAAAAAAACCAATAAAGTTATGTTTAGTCACTCAAACAAAATGAAAAATCATCATTTTCATTAAAGATAATCCTGCTTGTTTTATACATATTTCCTTCACATAAGGAAAAATGTAAAATATTATGTAATTTTCATGAATCATGAAAAATTTTATGATTTTGAAATATTCTGTTCACAATTTTCTATTTTTACTTTGAACTTCTTTTAAAATTGAAGAATATAAAAATACAGAATATTTCTCATTTTGACCTCTTAACCCAAATTTTTAGTAAGGAGAAATTGTTCCTATGAAAACCCAGACAGACATTTCAATCTTGAAAGAGACTTTAGGCTTACTACAGCAAAACTACAGACAAACAGGATTAAAAGTTGTATAGGAAAAATTGTCTAGTTACCTTGACATCTTCAACCAACGTCTAGTTTTCATTTCTACCAAATTCTACCCAATCCTCTAAGTCCCAAAGTTCTTCATAAGTCTCACCCACATATTTCTTGTAATTTGATAGTCCTCCATGACAGAAAAGTCCTTCTCATTGCTAGTCCTGAGGAACTAATGTATTTGTTCTAGTTCAGCAAAACAAACTATTCCACACCCCAGTAAAATGTCGATTTACATGTAAATGTCTCACAGTGTTTCTCTATGGCTCCATCTTTGTTACACAGTTTCTGAAATCTAGTTATAGATAAAATGCATTAATAAAATAATGAAGACTGATACAACCAGAAAACAGGATTAAAATGAAATTAATACAATTCATGTGATATGATTTTCATGATATTAGTATAAAGTATTCTTAGCAAACTTTTAGTATAGATTTTTAAAATTTTGAATTTTTTGATGACAGAGGGAATGAAACAGGGAGAATTAACAAACAAAGTATGCAATATTCAGGTAGTTGGAAAAATATATAAACCTTTGGGCAAAATTTTGTTTCATTTTTCCCGTGCTCCCATCCCAAAACCTACAAACTTTGATAATTTAATAGGAAACCACACCCAAGATAGGTAGGAGACTCTAGTCTGCATTTTAACTGTTGAACATTAGGAGAGACAGAAAAGAAGCATTAATGTAGTTTCTTGAAAACTATGATTAAATTTCTGCAGCTACAGTTAAAATTGTCACGACAAAATCAGAACCTCACTGTATACCTAATCCCCAAACCATGTTTCAGTAGACAAAAGGGGACATGCCAAAAGAAAGGTTTCATGTTTTAAGTGAAAATTTCCTGAAATAATTTTATTTCAGTGAAGCTGTTTAAGACTGAAAATGCAGTCTTCAAGCACAATCAAGGAGAGGGCTAAAAGGAGACTGCTTTATTAAATGAAAACTCAGCATGTTGATCTCACTTTCTTCTTGTCTCCAACAGCATCTCAGCCTTGCCGTGGTGACATCCAGGAAGGAGAAAAGTACCTGTGAAAGCACTGAGCCCAGTCCTCTTTTGCAGTCTCCCCACCACTATTGTTATCTAACTGTGTTGTGTGAAAACCAGGCTCCAGTGTACTGCGCCACACTTTGCTGCAATATGCTAGACTAAATGTCAGTGCTTCCATTCTGCTCTTGTATACCTTGCTTTCTTGGCACTGTGACTAAGCAGGACATTTTTGTCAGTATACATTAAGCAAGATTCTCTCTTAATACAGCAAAATTTAAGGCTGGAAACAGTTCTAAGCAATAATTATAAAACATGAGTCACGAGCTTTGCATTTTATTTGAAACTTAAATAGTGAAATCTTATGAAAAAGATTTAGAAGCAAGAGCAAAAGACAGGAACCTAGAAGATCACCAGAGATAGATTCTGTTTCTGAGAGCAGGTATGTCAATGTGAAATAGGGAAGGAAAATGGATACACTCATATAAGTAGACTCTCTCCTATTTAATTTTATTAAAATTAAATTCTAATATAAGGCGTAGCATAACTGGCAGTCTTGAAGGATTAGACTAAGGAATGAACAAATCAAACAAACAAATTTTAATCAAAAGAACCTAAAGATGGTGGTGGGATTTGGAGTGGATGCAAAATAAAGCAGTAGAGCCTTAAAAATTGGAGAGTGGGAAAAAAATGACAGATTTTTACAGTCCAAATGAGTTAAAAATGTGTGTAATGTGATTCAGGTTTCCACAATACTGACCAAGTGTTTCAACCTTTTGTTGTTTATATAGCACTTCCACATTTGCACATGCTACCCACCCGTGGGATGGCCGGATACAATATTATTTATTTTCCTTATTTTATGAATAAGAAAAATTGAAGGTCAGTGGAGTTAAAATTACTTGCCCACTTCACCTGGGTGGTAAGCAAATGAGTTGGGCTCCAAACTCAGGACTTCTGACTCCAAGCCCAGCATTTTATTTACTATCTCTTGCTGTCTTCTCAGTAATATAAGAGTGCTATGTTACAACAAAAATGCCTGTGATGTTTTGCTAATTGTTACCAAACTCAGCAAAAATAACAATAGATGACCCAGTCAGTCCAAGTCTGACTTTCTAAGCATAAAGCAAGGCCAAGCAGATTAACTTTTCCTTGTCAATTGCATTTTGAAGGAGAGAAAAAAAAAAAAAACCTAGCAATTTGATATTTACATATTTGAGAAAATATCTGTGTTGAGTAAAATAACTTAGAAACTAATATGCATTCATTTATAAGCAATGATATAATAACAAACAGTAGGAGACTTCTCCACCTCCAGACATGACTCTCTCCTTTTTTTTTTTTTTTTTTTTTTTGAAATAGTCTTGCTCTGTCACCTAGGCCGGGGTTCAGTGGCACGATCACAGCTCACTGCAGCCTCAACATTCAGGGCTCAAGTGATCTCTCCACCTCAGCCCTCCTAGTAGCTGGGACTATAAACATGTGCCACAACACCTGGCTAAGTTTTTCAATTTTTGTAGAGATAAGATTTTGTCTTGTTGCCTAGAATGATCTTGAACTCCTGGGCTCAAGCGATCCACCTGCCTTGGTCTCTCAAAGTGCTGAGATTACAGGCGTGAGCCCCATTCCAGCCTTAGTTTATCTAAAAGGGGCATGAGGCATTGGGAAATTGATGGTGTAAAGAAAGAATAAGAACATTCAATTCTGTTCGGTTTTGGTCTGTTTCCACCTTTGGTATAGAAACAGCGTATTGGAAGGTCTTTCAAAGTGTTGAAGTTTATTGAAACCCTGACTTGCATGTTTATTCAAATGTCTTTCTGAGCTCTCTAAAATATTAATTCCAGAGAAGCAAGTGGTTAGAAATAATGGTTACGTATGTTTTAAATTAAGAACCAACTGAGAAAAGTGGTCAAGTCATAACAATTTTTCTGATAATCTGATAACTTTTAAAAATTCTACATGTAAATTTAATATAAGCCATGTGATATTGAATTATTTTATGAAGATACAAATCCCTCTGTACCTATATTCCAATTTTCCAAATAAACTAATGTAAATAATCCTTTTTCTCACAGTAGGTAATGGAATCCTTCTATGCTGTTTCCTCTTCCTAATTTCTATGCTGTTTCCTCTTCTTAATTTCTCACTTAGAACTCATCCCAACTTGTATTCTATTCTCAATATTCCATTAACATTCTTCTTGCTGACTGTCTCTGATGAGCTCCATCTGGTCAAATTCCAAGGTCAATTTTCTGTCCATCTTATTGGACACTCAGAAGCTTTTGAAAGTTAATCATTTCCTCATTAAAACACTCATCAACTCTCAGTCTTTTTATTTTTCCTCCTCTTACTTGCTGCAGCTTATGCTGAAGTCCCCTTTGTTGGCACTCTCACATCCCTGCCTTCTAAATGTTGACTTCCTGGGCTCTCTTCTTTCTCTTATTCTCTTCTGGATACCCTAATTCACTCCCATGATTTAGCATACCATCTTTTAAGGTGCAGACATCCTTTATTCCTCCTGCCTTTCCCATGATAGAAAATGCTGGATTTCTAGTCGGTCAAGCCAGAGACTTAGGAGTCATCCTTCCTTCCTTTCTGTCCCTCGTCTTCCACATTCAATCCACCAGCATGTGCCATCTGTTCTATCTCTGAAATACATCTTGTTCTGCCCACTGTTTTCTATCTCCACTTTCACCTCCATGGTCAAAGAAACCGTTATCTCTTGTCTGGATTACTTCAGTAGCTTTCTGACTGTCATCCAACTTTCTGTTCTGTCTCCTCTCCTAAAACCTCTGGCTTCTAATCCTTTACTTTCTAAACAACCAAAGTTATGGATGAATGGATAGATGGATAGATGAATGCATGGAAAAATCATTGTGACAATCTTTTGCTTAACAGTCCTCATTTGCTTCCATTGCTTTACAAGACTCTGCAAAGTCTGGTCTCTCCTTTCCATTCTAACTTCATCTTAAGGAGTTCAACATTAGCTTCACAGGTATTCTGATCTTATGAGAATATGCCAAAACTCTTTTCTACCTCAGGATCACTGCACTTACAGTTTCTTTTGCCTGAAAAGTTCCCTTAGCTCCTTGCAAGCCACATTACTTCTCAATTTTATTTCTTACAGTAAATGACACTTTCAAATGCTTCCCAGACCACCTTATCTAAAGAAGTCTCTCCCTTTCATTCCATAGTTATTACCCAGTACTGCACACTATTTCATTCATTGCTTTAATGGTTAATTGTCTGTCTCTTCCATAGGGTGTATTCTCCACAGGGGCAAGATCCATTTCTATCTTGATTACATTTATATCCACAGCATCTAGCAGAGGGTATGGCACAATAGGAAACATTCACAAAATTATTGGCAAATGATTAAAGGAGCTGCATGATAACAGTCAAAGGTATTCAAAAGAATGTGACTTTCTATTTTTGTTTTGTTGTTGTTGCTTTTCTTGGGCATACTCTGGGAGAATTTGTTTAAGCAAGTAGACTAAACACACAATGAAAACCATTATGAGTAGGTCAACTGACAGCTAAGAGAATCAAGACAATTTGCAGGAAGGCAGGCCTATCACTAATAGAAAGGAGAAATTCTTTACAATGATTTAAAAGTGAGAAAATGTACAACAGTATGAAGGTACTCAAAGGAATACTTAGTGAATGTATGCATAGAGGCATTTCTCCACATCTAAGTCTTGTCGAATGATGAATAATTTATCAAAGGGAATACTTCATTGTTTTTGTCACTGCAAATTAAGCTGGACAAGACACTAGAAGATTCGTGGCAAGTAATAAATTCCACTGACTAATGAATGGCAATATGACTGCCATTAAAATTTCTATTATAAAGTGAGCAATAAACCTACTTGTAAGGAGAAAGCTCTGGTAGCAAATCCATTAAAAATAGCAGTGGCAATGATATCTGAGAATAATTAATTTTTTTAAATGACTTCTATTCAAGCTAATTTTGTTTGTATGCCTGCAACAGAGACAAAATTCTGTAATCCAGGAGTAAAAGCAAAACAGTAAAAAATGGCAAGTCTTCCTTTCATCAGACTTACATGAGAAAAAAATATTTAAAAAAGTTGTTTCTGCACATGGTCAATTTTATAATGGTTTCTGTTAGTGACAGAGTGCCCTAGTTCCTAAGCGAGGCCATAACATTTTGTCTAATATTCTGAATATTGATTTAACTCAGCATTCAAGCTTCTTTGCAGAAATTCAGGGCATAACGGTAATGACATAATAATAACATAATCTTACATCTAAAGTGCTTCTTACAATTTCAAAGGTTTTTCATGTACATTATCTAATTTGATCCTCACAACAGCTGTAAGGGAGGCACCTGTAATGTGATATTATTGCTAAAATATTTTACCTTTAAAAACCATTATGCTGAGAACTCTATCATTCATGTCCAGAGAAAAACTGATATATAAAAATTTAGCCTAGAATGGTGTCTCTTTCTGGCCATTACAAATTGAGACACACTTATTTGGTTTCCGACATAGAGGTAAGCTTATACACAAATAGACAAGCTAGAGCAACAAAACCTTCTATTTTGGATAACAGTTTTGTAATGTAGTATCTAACTCTTATCAGTTATTAAGTTTTTATTGGTAAGAAAAATTAAGGCAAGAACAACAGAAACCACTTAAGGTGTTTACATTTCAGCAAGATGGTCTACAAAAATTTAAATGATAGAAGAACTGAGACAGCACATAGGAGACCATGCAGTAACCCAGGGATTAGCAGAAGAGGTCAGTATACCTCCTAGGCTGGACAGATAAAAGGAGAGGGCAGAGTGACTTAAGCCCATGGGTTGCAGCACCTGGCATATACTGGAAGCACTGTGGGAACTACACCAGACATACAAGGTGCTCCCAAAAGCATACAGAGTAAGGGAGAAAGAGCCCAGGTTTCCCTCTTTTCCTCAACCTCTACTCTCTCACCAGTGCTTTCTGTTGACAGAACCCAGCCAAAAGCCAGTGACTCAAGAACTTGAATTAACCTTGAAAGATACAAGGAAAAGAGTGAAGAATGGACCATGTGCTTAACATGTTCAATATGTGCACATAAGTTGGAAAGACTCTTGAGTGAAAAACCACTTACTATTTAAATCTAACGTCTACAACCTGCTAAAGTAAATGCCACAGCTTCAATGATTCAGAACAAATACTGACCTGTCTCCATACAATGTTACAACTATAAGTTTTCAGGAAATAAATAAATAGAACAATCCAAGGTTTAAATTAGATTTTATAGTCCTCAAGTGCTTGAGAACCATGATACCTCTTTTGTCCCCTCTTGCTCAAAAGCAAAATCTTAGTGTGTTTTTTGTTGTTGCTGTTGCTTTGCTCTATGTATACATCATGTATTCATCATATTTGGTTCATTAATTGAAGGTAAATGACTAAAGTGCTGATGACAATATCATTCTTCTTAACCTTAAGCAAAGCAGTTACAGGATATTTAGGGCTGGAGCCATTGTTGTGAAAAATCTTATTATATTAGTATACCAATTATTCCATAATTGTGGCAGCTCTATATCTAAAGTTTTCAGAATTGCTTAACAAGTTCATTTGGGAATGACTACAGTTAGAAAGAGAACATATCAGCAGAAGGAAAGAAACAAGGTACTATTAGGCTCAGAGAAAATCTAGATATGTTTTTAATGCCAAGAAACTTCATGAATTTTTAAAACTTTTTATACCCAC
This sequence comes from Macaca mulatta, assembly GCF_049350105.2. Lineage (NCBI taxonomy): Eukaryota > Metazoa > Chordata > Mammalia > Primates > Cercopithecidae > Macaca > Macaca mulatta. Next base: position 116,162,872 of record NC_133409.1, read on the forward strand.
TAATTGGGGGTTAGCTGAACAAACTCCCGTGAAGGCTGGAAGCTTTTGTGCTGCCACTGACTTCAGGGTTGGGGAGCCTCCTTCTTTCTTTGTTGCTTCTTGCTTATTTGAACAAATACTTCCACCCACTCACCCACTCGAGTCTTTTTTGGCTTTCTTTTTTCCTCCCTCAACTCTTGTTTTCCCTCTTTTGCACTTTCTATCACATTCTATTCTACTATATTAGTATTGCAATTATTCCCATAATTGTGGCCGCTCTATATCTAAAGTTTTCAGAATTGCTTAACAAGTTCATTTGGGAATGACTATAGTTAGAAAGAGAACATATCTCTCCATGTTATGAGAATATTATTTTTGATTTTTTTATTATTAATTCTCACATTTTCTGTTTTACCCTCTTCTGTTTCTTCCTTCAGCACTTTCCATGCTGGCAGTTTGTCAAAACGGATTCCTCTGGAGGTAAAATGTGAGCATCTTTATATTAGATCCTTGAAAGAATCCTGAGGATCTTGGCCATTCTCTGCTGTGCCAGCTGCCCAGGATGGATGTTCCCTATGGCTTTAATCTTCCTTCTTACTTAGAGGGAGAAAAGACTTAAATTGTTCTATTGCTTAGGCCTCATGTGATCCACATGATTTACCATTTTCACCTTAACATTATCTTCTAAGACTCAAGACACCTCCTGACTACTGTTGATCCCACTCTCTGTGTAGATACTCAGGTCATTTTTCTGCTTTTCCTTTATTATTGTCAGAATACCATCTCCCTTACCAGTTGACCCAGCATATACAATCTAGCAGAGCTGATAATTCTACTTGACAATGCATCATGCTGCTCAAGAAGAAAGCCAGATCCCAAAAACTATCTTCATGAACACAGCCCCATTTCCAGAATGTGTTAATTATACACACTTAAAGGACAAGGGCTTTACCCATTTCATGTCTTTATTCATCATAAGACCAAATGCCTGTCAAGGATTAGAAAGAACTTTAAAGTTACCTTCATGCTAATATTCAGGCTCATTACTGTCTCTTCCAGATGGCATAAAATTGATCAGGACAGAAAGATTCTATTCCTAGATTTGCTATGAACTTGCTCTATAACCTTGAACAAATGACTCTACTTTGAGGATTATAACAACTTATCCATCGCATGGAGGTGTTGTGAAGATTAATTCCTGTTTTTAAAATGATTTGAGGATCTGCTAATGAAAGATGCTATATAAATGCTAATTTTTATTATTCATTCCCACATCTATATATTCTCTTTCTGCTATCTCATAAAATCATCACCCTAAGCAATTACTATTAAATTCATTTAAAGAATGAAAACGAAGAACCAAATTTTCATTCTGAATTCTGAATTTCCTTCCTTTTCAAGATGTAAGTCTTGTGATCTCTAAGTCATTTAAATGCAGATCTTTTGGCTGAATCACAGTTATATATAATACACTTAATAATAAGGATACGGAAATTTGGAAAAATTACAAACTGAACAAAGAAGTTCTTGGAAATACAGTCTATTGTTCAAGCACAGATAACCTGTACAATATCAATCCAGCAAAGTTTTCAGGCTTTTAGATGTAAAACATTTTTGTAACAACCAAAATATTTTCATGCAATTCCATTCAAACCCCTTTAACACATTTAAAAGAGCCATACTATACAGAAAACTTCCACATAGTCATTATGATTACTTATAATGTTATGTTATTATATGCATACTTACTGAAAATCCTTTTAAAAACTTTTGTGATTTTTGTATAAATATTTTGTAGTTTGTCCTTATGTGGTCATTATTACAAACCTGGTAGTCTCTGGGATATGCAAGTTACAAATAAGGAAACTGCAGCTATTCTGCTAATTCAGGGGGATGAAATATTTTTGTTCAGAAGGGAGCTCCAGTCACCCTGGAGTTGAACTTGGCTTCATTACCCCTATCTATGCCTTTGGTTCTGAAGAATGATTCTGACCTAGAAGCCTTATTCAGTTTGAGGTTGATCCAGAACTTGGGGACTTACCTTAGATTTTATTCACATTACCGTTTATTGTCTAGAATTTTCTCAATCCAGCTGGGAAAACCCTGAAAATTACCCTATTCATCACATTTTTTAAGCCTCTCAGAACACCTTTTCATTTTGACCTAGTGGAAGGCATGGCTTTGGGGAGAAGCATGAAAAAATTGCCTCTGGGAACTTTTGGACACTTGAACATACAATTATCAGCATAACTCTGATGGAAAGGGCAGGCAACTAATTATAGTGCCTTTGTGTAGATGGTGTTTTATGTAATAATCTATTATACTAAAACAACTGGCAATACATATAAAAGTATGCATGTAGTATCATATATGAATATATATATCAACTGCAGGTTTACAGCTATTTTTCACTGTATAAGCAGGAAAGCTGTGACGAGCTTACTGTTTACTTTTGGTGGCCTTATGAAAGCAAAAAGGCCATGTTGTTGGGCCTCAGAATCCTGACTGTTAGTATGCTCAGATTATATTCTTCCTGACAATTCACAGTCTAAGACAAAAAATTTTAATGGTCATTATTCTGTAAGTTAAGAGCAAAATATTTACTCTGAATAATACTGATCTACTGTGATAATAATTAGTTTTTCATCAGTATAATGGTAAAACATTTAGAGAAATATTCCAATTTTGTAATTTTTAACAGTTACTGTTACACAGAAAGTATAGATCTCAGTTTCAGTTTGTAATGCCATGTAGACACTATGCACCAAAAGGGCCTGTGGTACCTGAGAAACATCAGAAGAATCCTCTGCTTTTTATTTATTTTATTTTTTATGAGTGCCTAACTTAGTTCCCATCATGACAGAATTATGACTGATTAGTATCTTTTTAAATATAATAGTTTCTTTTTTTAATATTATCTTGAATAAGGGGATTATAATGCACTACTGAGAAAACCCTGAATTGCGACTGAATCTCAATAGCCAGAAATTTTCATGATACCTAACTGCAAAAGCCGATGTGAATCTTCTCTTCCAACACCAGTGTCACATCAATCAATCAACCAATCAATCAATATCTCTATCTATATCTATTCATATTTCAACTATCAAGGAAAAATTTAATCTTCTGTGGCTCACCTCTAAAGAACTCATTGATATCGTTGATCCAGTTTCACTTCTTGATAGTCCTGCATTATCATCCAACTCAGAGGCCATGAAATTCTTCACAGCTGTGCGAGGTTCAAAGGGCAAACTCTGCATATGTTCCTGGGGTGTGAGATGTTGCTCTAAGTTCATATTGAACTGGTCCATTACAGGGGGATTCATATTGAATTCAGGGTTTACTTTGTAGTGCAATAGCCTTTCATGCGGCAAGGTTTCCATGCCAATATTCATTTTGCTTTCTTCTTTCATTGAAGGCTGGTTATTTACAGAACTTCTGGGCATCACAATATAGTCACTTTCCATCATTCTTTCTTGAGGGTGGACTATGTCCATGTCAGCCCCTCTCAAATTATCATCTGTACATAAGTACACAGTTCTCCGCAATTCACTATTTTCTTTTTTCAAACATGGATTGCTAAGCTCATTCATACTCATGGGCATGTGCAGACCTGTGGGTTGCTGGATGATGACTTTGGAAATGACATTTCCAGGCAATGTTGAATAGCTTAGTCCTTCAGGGTTTGTTCCCTTTTCTTCTTCGTCATCATTTAGAGAAATCCTAGAGAGCGTTCCTGTTATTGTGGCTGCTCGGCAAGGACCAATATCCTTATGAAGAACTGTGAGTAGGAATGTAAAAGTTGAAGAAAGAGAGTTAATGTGTGTTTATTTTTCATTATTATATTATGCTGTCTTTCTTTCTACTAAACAATTTTCTTATTACATATATATTATTTGATAGATATGTTATTTAAAAATATACATATCAATTTGTTTGTACATGGTCCAGAGATTACTCAATCACTCTTTACTGATTCTGTTATGCTCTCATAGATCTCAGATAGCCCATAGCTAAAGCATATCTGAAAGCTGATTAATGGGCTTTCAAAAATCTTAGTACCCTGTCCTTAAACAACTCCAAATAACTTTCTAGGGAAATAGGAGATTACCAGAGAAGTTTTCTCCATCAATCTGCTCCAAAGGATTTTTGTAAAATTATGAATATTTTCATACAAATTTGATTTTTTTCTTAATGGCTTTCCCTCTAAACTGTTCTAGAAGTTATGCTCATTAAAATGCTTCTTGAAGGGATAATTAATGGGAACTTCATCCTACTGGATCAGAAATCCCTCCAAAAATTATGCATATTGAAAATTAATGAGGATTTTTTCATTGAAGTCCATATGGTCAAGGTGGATACAATATTCAAAAGTACTTATCATATTCAGTTTTATATAGAAGAAAGAAAATTTAAAAATTAATCTATATGTTGGGATGCCCCTGTGAGAATATTAAAACTGCCAACTGAGTTTAAGAAAAAAAACTTTATGAACCTCCAAAATCTTTGTTCCACTTTAAGCCTAAAAATAATGATTTAGGAGAAAAAAATTTATGATAACTTGTAGTATGAAAATGAACAAAACAAAAATGCAAACCAAACCAAACAAAAGCAATCAACAAAAGAGTAAATAATTCTTTATTAAAATATATTTGGGTTTTTTTTTCCCTCTTTTTGCCTCTGTATAAAAAGAAAGCCATATTTTGGGGATAATAGGGCAGAATAACACAAAGCATGCTTAGTTATGAACAATTGTCAGTTTTGAGGATACAAATGAATAAAATTCTGAAGACTTGTTATTGTAACTTTGGAATTGAAAGCATACAGAATAGCACTGTGTGAAGTTGGTTCAACATGCACATCTGGTGCTAACCTACCTACAAAGTAGAGCAATCATCATTTAAAATTTCATTAGGTATAGATGACTGTAAAAATCTGGTTTATTGTCTCCTCATAAAAAGTTTCAGATATACTGATTTTTTTCTATTATTATCCAGTTTTCAAATAGAATCATAATTATTATGCATTAAAGCAGAGGTAGAAAAACAGATTATAAATGTCTTTCCCTGTTACATAGAAACAAGATTTTAAAATTATTTCAAAACATGAATCATTCATGTAATATCTGTTATCTTGAAAGATATTGTATCTAGTTATTGTATTATTGTCTCTTTATCTTAGGCAGTAAAAATCATGTTAAATTTACATCTTTTTTAAAATTAATAATCTGGTTGTGCCTTTTTGTGTATTTAACTGTTATACATCATAGAAAGTAGAAAAATTCAGTTTTAAAAAGTTATTTCCAAACCCCTAAAAATAATAGATCAATAATGAATTCTAATTTCCAGGAGTAATGATACATGACAATACTAAGGGGCAAAGTATGCTAAATTTAATGATATTGTAATGATTTAATGATACTGTAAATAAATACTTTAAAAAAACTCCAAATTCAGTGAGGGACACTTTTAACCCTTAATTGTATATAGAAATAATTCCAAAATTTATAGCAGTAAAATTTAAACATGAGTTATGGGAACTTATCTTATTTCATTAAAATATATAAGTAACTTTAAACTTTTATTTAAAAACTATAAAGGAAGTATTGGCACTGTGTATTGACTTTATAATTTAAATTTGTACAAGATACATTAAGCTTTGTACAAATTTAATATGATTTATAGTTATAGCCAACACATTTTAATCAAGTTATATAGCTGTGTTTGCTGAAAATTTATATTATATATATACACACATAATATGTAAATAAAGATAATTCTTCTTACGCAGTAGTGGCTGCTCTGTATGAGAGAAATGCCTGCCTCTTAGAGTTACTTAAAATGTATATCCAAGTTTTGAATATACAGCATAAACAAACCGTACCGCCTACACATGAAAGCATGATGTTAAAGTGATGGGACTTTCAAGAGAAATTAATCAAGTAGTGAAACACAAACTCCAAACAAAATATAAAGCAACTGAATATTTGGCATGATCAGATAGAAACGCTGCCATGTAGGGAAGTGAATTTCACCTCATTATAAAGAGAGATTATTCAGAGTTCATGAATATGCTTCAACATAGACAGACATCTCTAGATAAACTGAGAAGAAAGCTCCTAATGGACTCGACCAAAAAGGGCACCAATAACAGATGAAAACAGAAAATGAACACATTAGAAAAATTATTTGCTAATAAAATAATGGTACTGGCCTGTATTAGGGATGCTAAATCCCAGCATACAATGAGGCCCAGAAAAATCTGTAACTTAATGAAGGAGAACAAGATAAATACTGCAGAGATGAGATCACAGCTTAAGGAGGATGGTTTAATACAGTGGTACTCAAATTTTAGCATGCATCAAAATTATCTGGATGGCTTATAACTAGTTCCTATACCCCAACCTCCAGTTTCAGACCCTGGGTTAGGGCCTCAAAATGTGCATTGCTAATAAGTTCTCAGGTGATGCTAACACTGATGGTCTAGGGACCACTCTTTGACAACCACTGGTTTAATGTTACAGCTGTTAAAGGAGAGACAAAACCATCTGCTCTTACATTGCTTCTCTTTCAAGGAGAAGTGTAATGAGTACACCAAATGAGGCTGAAAAAAACAACACTGAAGGTGGAAGATTAGGAATTAAATGAATACTTACTCATTGTAAATAAATTTAAGCTTTTAAACCCGGAGAATCACATTCCATCTTGGAACATGGATGTGGAAATTGGCACCGTGGCTAGTGGTTTTTGAGAAATTATGGCAGGTGGATGGAGCAAAGTGACAATATTGTATCAATTATCCAAAAAAGGAAAATGATCAATTCTGGAAACCAAGCACTAGTGAGACTGCGTCCTGGCAATATTTTGTTAGATTTTCAACAGGAAATGGTGATTTCTAATGCCCAGCTCTGGTCCACTATGGGTTGCCAAAGCATGACAGTTACCTTACTGCTCTGCTATGACCATACTCTACATAGAGTATTTAGATTAAATCCAGGAATGAGAATATGAGATTAGTCTCTCGTATTCTTATGATCATGACAAGATCTGAGATTCTGCACAGATGTTTAATGGTTTTGAGTTGAATCTGAAAACTCCATGTAGAGGAAGTCTGCTGGCAGATAGGGGGTGCCTTACTGAATATATCAGGTTTCTCTGCTAGGTTTCATGACATTCAACTCTTTTAACTACAGTTTGAATGAAGACTTAGAAGGTATTCTTATCAAACTTTTAATCACCAAACAATGGAAATGGATAGTATGCTAACCTGAAATTAGTAAAATAATAGCAAATAGACATAAATGCAAAGGCCAAATTTCTTTTTCAAGGAAAACATACCAAAAACAAAACCTTTACATAATAGACTGGGGAAGCCCTGACAACTCTTACAAAAAGTCTTAGGAGTTTCAGGTAAGTTGACACTAGTACTGAAATAGAAATCATACACAAATGTATATAACATTAATACAAATAAAGAGCCCACTGTGATAAATGCTGGGTGAACATGTATATATTTGGGCACCATAATTTAAAATTATTGATAAATTGGAGGCTACCTTGGGTATCGTGCCTCAGAGAATGCTACAAGAAATGAATGATGAAATAAGACTTGTTTAATCTGAAGAAAAAAATACTTGGATTGGGCTAAATGATAATTGCTTTAAGGCAGTTGGATATTTAGATGAAGTAGATACCCACTGTTGTTTTAAAAGGCAACAGCAAGATCAACAAATAAAAGGTAAAATGAGGCATATTCTGTTCCTACGTAGGACCATATTCCAACAATTGGAACTGTCCCTCAAAACTGAACATACAGTTTCCTTTAAAACTATTGAGCCATCTACTCTGGTGAGAATTTAGCCACAGCCTGGGAAATTATGGCATACAAGCCGTCTAAACAGGACGTGCTGCAGAGTTTCTCTTGATTCTTTGTAAAATTAAAACCACAACAATCTTAACACACATACAGACAACGCAATTTCATCTTTACAATAACCCATATTCCATACATGATAAAATAGAGGCACAGAGAGGTTAAATTGACTGGCCTTACATCCAACAACTATTACTTGGTGGAATGGAAATCTTATGTCTCCATGTGAAAGTTTTTCTGCTGTCATGGTGTTTCCAATGAACCATTCTTAGTTTTTCTCTCATTCTCTTGTTCGTTCTCTCTCTCTCTCTCTCTCTCTCTCTCTCTCTCTCTCTCTCTCTCTCTCCCCTCTCTCCCCCTGCCTTCTTCCTCCACAAACACACTTCTGTTACTACAATCCTTCCATTTTAAAGATTCTGTTTATTCATACACATAAATATGGAGACAAAAGTGACTCCATCTTGAATGCTAATCCACCATTTTGACTTCTGAATAACCCTAGCCCTATGAATGCCTCCTGATTCTTACTTTATTTACTGTACTTAATGTAAGAACATGTACTCATTACAAATTCTGCCTTTAGATCAAAGCAACCTTGATGTTATTGTACAAATTATAGGCTATGAGGCTCATAGCACTCTTGCTTATTCTGGAGGATTGCCTTTAATTGTCTATACAGCATGTATCCCCTTTCCCTATGGTATATAAACCCTGTGTCTGAAGAGTAACTGTGCGGGGATCTATCTGTCTTGCTGCTGCCCAAGACTACCCTCTTGTCTGTAAGTTCCCTAATATCCTCCCTTTAACCAACAACTGAATTTTTCTGCCTCGTTCTTTGGTTTCTCAGCTCTGTTGGCATTTGGGGGCTGCTTTACATATACAGCCCTTTCACAGAACCATATGTAATGTGTAAACCACAGTATTTTCTTTAAAATTAAAATCTATAGAAATGATTTAACATCCCTACTGGTTAGATTTTCCAAATCCAAATATGCTTACCTGATCGACAAGCAATGTCTACATCCTTTTCAAAGTCTGTCTGTAACAAGAAATAAGAAGACATAGAACCATCATTTAATGAAGACCTCAAGTGTCTTTTACTAATCAGATTATCTGAAGTTTACAGATATCTAAGTTGGCAGCACAAGTTTATTGTTTTGTGCATAGGAAGTTTCTCTAGGTATAATTAGATTGTTTTCAACAGTGTTTCCTAGAGCCCAAATGTTAAATAAAATCAAAGGAAACATAGCATACAATTTTAATAAGACAATACAATACCCAGTGTCATCTTCAGTCTGGAAACTGGTAATCATGTATTAGAAGGATAGAATTTTAAGGCAATTCTCTAACCATAATAAAGACATCAGAATGTGAATTATGATGAATATACTTAAATAATTATGTTTGTTATTGGTATTTTTAAACATTCAATTTGAACATATTACTTGTAATGTAACATCTTATAATCCAGCTTTGTCAAACTAGGTTAAACTACGCTCAAACTAGACTCTTCTAATGATTCAAATGTGGCAAAAAGCTTCCAGGTTTAGGACTTAAAATTGAAGATTAAACCATACTCATCTGTTCGAGAACCTTCTGGGGTTTAGTTGTGACCTCATATTTTCCTAAAATTTTATTTTAAACAAATCAATTAATTTTTGAAATGATAAAATTTCATTATCTTAATCAGTGTCTTCCAATCAAATGCCTTTCCCTATTAATATTTTAAATCAGAGATTTTGGTTATCTATTTGTTTTTAGTAAGGAGTTGATTATTCTTTGCAAAGTCTTAGTTACTAATGTATCATCTAGCTTATTATTGTTGCCTAGTTCAAAAAAGCTAATAAATCGAATATACTGTAAAAACAAAACTTTCCTATTTAATTCCTGCTTTAAATGACACAGTTTAAATATCATCTTATTTCTAAAATACATCAAAGTGGTTATACCTACAGTACACTTTGATTCCAATAATAGCCAGAGCTCCCATACAATAACTGATCTTTCACTAAAAGGGTGGCTACTTCTTACGCTTTAGGACAGTGGTTCTCATCTTAGGCTGCATACTGGAATCATCAATACCTAGGTCCCACTCCCAAGATTTTGATTTTATTTGGTCTGTGGCGTGGCTCCCCTGATGATTCCAATGTTTCACTAAGGGCAAGAACCACTGCTTTAAGACTAGAAGTGCAGGTTCATAGTGTTCTGATCTGTAAAAGACATCCACATGCTCCTACGCACAAATCATTAGCCCTAATTCTATGCAAGGAGGAACATACTCCGCAGTGTTGCATAGGACTCCCACACTCAACACCCCAGGGAACCAACAACACGTCCTGGACTCTGAAGCCATCTGGAGATAACGCTTATGTGGGACCAGAGTTCGCAGTCTATTAATGAACTGAAGCCAAAGTCAATCAAAGTGAGATTTTTACACTATTTTACTAACAAGGATTTCTTCTATTCCCTTGAGAAATCATGACTTAATTAACAAGCAGTGGAAAAATAAAAACTCACCATGATTTGAGCATGTCCATTAGGAAAAGAACTTGAAGAGTCTGCATTGATAGGATCTTGACAGTTTCTCAATCGGCATCTAAATGCATCCTGAACCTGTGGGGAGGGGGAACACATTACTTTTCTTCTCTCTTAGTAATGACAAGATATTGTCTATATTGGCAATCAACTCTGAGGCAGTGGTTATCATTGATTTTACAATCGTATACCGATTTTGTTTACTTCTTTGTTAAAAGAAATTATTATTATTGTTGTTGTTGTTATTACTATTATTTTTTGAGATGGAGTTTCACTCTTGTTGCCCAGGCTGGAGTGCAATGGTGCAATCTTGGCTTACTGCAACCTCCGCCTCCCGGGTTCAAGCGATTTTCCTGCCTCAGCCTCTCAAGTAGCTGGGATTACAGGCATGTGCCACCACTCCCGGCTAATCTTGTATTTTTAGTAGAGATGGGGTTTTTCCATGTTGGTCAGGCTGGTCTCAAACTCCCGACCTCAGGTGATCTGCCCACCTTGGCCCCCAAAGTGCTGGGATTACAGGCGTGAGCCACCGTGCCCTGCCTTGTTTACTTTTTAATACAAATGCTGGTGTACCTGGACTTTTGCTGTATGGCAAGGAAATTTATCACTTACCATAACCTATAGAGGGAAGTGCTGGGAACTCCTTAGCCATCAAAATAGCTATATCTGTTCGACACTAATAATTCTTGCCAGAAGGCAGATTTATTCCACTGTTGCAAATAATATGTGTGTCTTTTAAGGGGATTTACTATTTGGCATGGCATAATCTTCCTAACAGCTTTTGTGAAAAATGAGATTATTCAATGATCTTTTCACTGAAATTGATTTTGGATGTTTCTTTTTATGTCTCATGTAAGAAATCTTTGAGTAGACTATCTCTTGTCTCCCTGTGTGCCCTGATATAAAAACAAAACACAACAAAAGGGAAACAAAACAGCACTACTCCTGGTGGACCGACTTGCCAATAAAAAGTCACTTTGCAAAGCCAAACTTCCTTCATATCCATTTATAATCAAATTCTGAAGAAAGAACAAACATATCTCATGGAAGTTCTAAGAACATTACATTAATTCTTTTATTAAAAAACAAGTGAAGGAACATGAATAGCTGAGAAGCAAACATAAAAAGCAATCGATAGTTATTCTCTTCCTACAGTGTCTCAGCATCAGCCTGTTCTTTCCAATTCCAGAGGTTCATCAAGCTCCCCAGGAGCTGTTGATGGACATCGTTACAAGTAGCTACTTATCCCAAGTCAATGTCAAGGTCGTTTCACTACTTTGTTTTTCTAACTTCATATTATTGACATTCTCTTTCTTGTTTATTACACTCTGTTTTATTGGATTAAAAAACAAAGCATAGATGATGTTATATTTTCCCTATTTTACTGATGCACCATTATAGGGACTACTAAGGTAAATATAGAGAGGTTTTCATTTTTGAGAAGCACTGATATAAGATCTCTTGTCACCATTTTGATGTGAGATATTCATATATACCTGTTGGCCAGGAAACAAAACAAAACAAAACAAAACTGAGCCTATTATGTTGTTTTTAGCTTCCTCTTTGTCCTCTCACCTATTTCATAGTCATTAGTAGCCTCTCTCCTAAATTGTCACATTGCAGGATTTGGAAACTGACACCAAGTCTAGTCACAACCAAAGACTGGCCAACTGGCCCAATAATGAGACCTCTGTCCACTTCTATTTCTCCACTTCCAGTTCTAATCCTACTGATGCAGCCATAATGTCTGTGAAATGAAGGAATGGGGATAGACTCAGTGTTCTCTGACCTGTCTTCCATTCTATTACTCTAATATTTCTAAATCTAGAATTTCTTTGAAAAAGAATGCATTACCTGATACCCAGAAAGGTAATTTCTTATTTCCTTTTTCAAACACATCAGTTAAAGTACAGATGTAGTGAAATCTAGTCTGATCATCTTTTCCTGAAGAACTGAATAAATATTTAGAACTAAATCATCTAGCTTTTCCTAGTAAAGGAGACACAACCAGGACAAAATTAGATTTATCATATGTGAAGGCTTTTAAGCTCCTTTTTAGATTAAGAAGTTGTTGTATGTTTTAAAGAGAGACATTAGTAATCAAAAATTGGTAATGAGTCTAGTATTTTTCAGATCATTACTTTTTCTATTATGCAGACATTTGATTTGGGGAAACCACTAAGAAAGTATATCTGTTTTTACAAAAAAAAAAAAAATCCTAGAAACCAATGTCAGAAAAATAGGTACATACTAATTATCTGTTTGCGCCTCAAGGCAACTATTAAAAAACCACATTTTACAAAGGAAGATAAACTATGTTAGCAATGGTGCCTTCTGGGAGCTTGTCTCATGAAGATTTCTATCAAATATATTTCTAGATCAGCATATATAAAATGAGAAACATTTTGGTAATACCAGAGATTAATTCGAATGGTCCTTGCTAACCACTCCCAATTTTCAGACCTTCAAAGCATAGTTGCCAATATTTTTGACTGACTATGAAAGATGGAAATATAATTTCTGTAGGTTTCTCTTCAAAATCAACTCTTAGTTGCTTAAAGGAGATGTAAAAGAAATCCAAGTCTTTTCAGAACACATGCACATATAAAATCAATACCTTCCACTACTGAACTCCCAAATAGAACGATAGATTAAGGGCATTTGTACACCGAATGATGATGTCAGCTTCATGAACCATTAAATGCTACTCAGAAGAAATATAAATCAAAAAAGAATAAATATTCTCCAGTAAATTCAAGGTTATTTTAATGGTCATATAAATGTCACAATTTAAGTGCTAGATTCTCTGCCACTTTTAGTGCCTCTGATACCTCTAATTTAGAAGGATTTGCAGAAGAAATTCTACTTGATTCTAAATGCTCCATTTTATTTATTTTTTTAATCTTAAAAATGTATCTAGGGGGCAGGGCATGGTGGCTCATGCCTGTAATTCCAGCACTTTGGGAGGCGAGGTGGGCAGAACACGAGGTCAGGAGTTCGAGACCATCCTGGTGAACATGGCAAAACTCTGTCTCTACTAAGAAAATACACAAATTAGCAGGGCGTGGTGGTGGGCACCTGTAATCCCAGCTACTTGGGAGGCTGAGGGAGGAGAATTGCTTGAACTCGGGAGGTGGAGGTTGCAGTGAGCTGAAATTGTGCCATTGTACTCCAGCCTGGGTGACAAGAGCAAGACTCGGTCTCAAAAAAAAAAAAAAAAAAAAAAAAAAAAAAAAAAAAAAAATTGTATCTAGGGAATCTGGATGCATTAGTCTTAAATATTTGTCCAACACTGTCAGGAAAGAATGATTAGATTTCATAGTGCATACTTCTTATCACAGAAGAGAATACTTCAGGCAAGATGGTATCTGGAAAAGGCATTCACAGCTATTTGAATGCATTTGGATAATTAATTGAATTTTATATCTGGTCAACTGAGAGAGGCTTGATTTTGGTGAACTGATGTGAATTGTGCTGATGAAGAATAATTGAATTTTTGTAAAAAGCAAGTCTGTATTTCAAACAAGCAGAAAACACACACAAATAAAATAAGACAGAATCTAGATATTGCTTTCTCAACCAGAATATTAAAATATGCTGTATCAATAGTCAGATTTATAATGCCTGGCAATAATATTACTCTTTGACTTACCATTTGGAAAATCACTTAATTTAGGTAACAACTAAATTTAAGATTTATTCGATATTAAAATCATTGCATCTTTGAGTTCTTGTGAAATTAACATTAAAAAATTACTTGATACCAGCAAATGCAATTTTTTACTAAACCTATAGGAAACAATTTAATATTTAAGATAAATTATGGCACAGTTAAAATCTAGACTTCAAAGTTTTCTTCTTTTTATAATAATCTGTAATAGATCTTTCACATGAATTGATAGGCAGAGGGTCAAATATCTGCAGGAGTAGCAAGGAACAGATACGTAACTAACACTGGGATATTTAGGAGACTTTAAGGCAACCTAATGGCATGTTGTAAAATGAAAGAAAAAAAAAGAATGGTAAGAAACATCACATAATAAGGTGAAGAAAAAACAATAAGCTGTCAAGGTTGTCTCCTGAAAAGAAACCAACCATGCACTTCCAAAGTTATTTTGACTGGCTCCTGCTGCTCTAAAAACTCCTGAAAAAGCTATAAACTCTGATGGATTTTTGGATGAGACATGAGTTCAAAGAGGTTTGTAGGGGTGTGTCTCGCTCTTGTCTTCTGAACCAGGAGAGCGATTCACTTTATATCAACAGCAGCAGGCTGAGAGCTTCTAGATTGGTCCTCGCTCTGAAGGCAGCTGGCAGAGTGTCATTGTGGAAGCCGGTGCCAGAGTTAGAGATTGCTGGGGAAGAGCACCGAGCGATGTTTGGCAGTGTTGCAATTCAGACAAACCTCACAGGAAAGAGCTACCCAGTTTGAAACGGGTTCTGTATTTAGCTACTGAGCAAATCAGACCCTGAATCTTCACTTTTAAGAAGACAGTTCTACCTACAGTAATTCTTCTTGATTTCCTATTCAAGAGGATCATTCTAAACCAGGAAAATAAGTAGAGTTACATTCTTGTAATTATTTGCAATTTTTCCTTCGGGGGAGAAGACTTTCTTATGTGGCCTTTTATTTTTTGAATCTCATTTCTATCATTGTTTCATATTTGAACAAACAGCTCAGCTTTTTGTAATCATTACATTCTATACAATCTAATCATGAAAGGAATGACTTTTCAATTTCATATGTATTATGACACTTGATATAACCATTAATATGAATGAATTATGAGCGACTTCACATTATTAAAATATTAAATGACTTTGCTGATAGCAAAGGAAATAAACAAAAAGTGAAAGTCTGCCATTTACTATACAATGAAAGAAACATATGAACTCCAGAGCCAAATTTCAGTCCCAATGACTTTCTATTAGAATCCCTTAATATCTGAAAGATCTATCGCTTAATCTCTAAAATTGTTATACCTCTTTACCTTCAAATTACTTTTTATATTAATTCGAGGAGGTCATATAAGCTTCTCTAAATTATACGGCATGTGCATGATCTGAAAAATATGTAGCAGCATTTCTTCAGCAAGAGAATAGAAAGGAAGGAAAGGGAAATTATGTGTCAGACACCACGATCCCATGCCTTCTGCAGGTGATATTTCATTTCAGCCTCATGCCATCCCCTTTGTGGCAGACATTATTTCAGTGTCATAGAAGAGGACTCTGAAGCTTAGAGAGCTTAAGTAACTTGCTCAAGATCATAACAATAACAAGTAGCAGAGCTGGGAATGGAATCAGGTCACTTGACTTGAAAGCTAGTCTTCATTCCAATGTACCACCCTATTGTCTTACTGATCAAAGAATAAGACAGTTTAAGTGAAGGAATAAACCAAAACAATTATTTCCAACTGGTCAGAAATTAAGTTGCTGTACCATAATTTCCAACCTTTCCTGATTTAGATAAAAAATAAGAAATGAGTTAATCAGATAAGTTTTCAGTCTGAACCTTTAAGACACATCGAACCTCCAGTTATTAGTTTGTCCACCTACTCTTCTTTTTTTTTTTTTCTTGACAGAGTCTTGCTCTGTCAGGCAGGCTGGAGTGCAGTGGCACGATCTCAGCTCACTATGACCTCCGCCTCCTGGGTTCAAGTGATTCTCTGTCTCAGCCTCCTGAGTAGCTGGGACTACAGGCACCTGCCACCATGCCCAGCTAATTTTTTTTTTTTTTTTTGTATTTTTTAGTAAAGACAGGGTTTCATCATGTTGGCCAGGCTTGTCTTGAACTCCTGATCTCAGGTGATCCACCCGCCTCAGCCTCCCAAAGTGCTGGGATTACAGGCGTGAGCCACCGTGCCCAGCCTACTCTTCTTGAGTATAGACAGAAGCACCATGCTGCTACCCAAAGTAGGGAACAGCTGGGAGGGCAGTGTGAGGCTCCCGCAGAAGAACTGTGGGTAACAGCAAGCAATGGTTTGATGTTAACTGGCAGGCATGACAGAGTTTGTCAATTTCTGTTATGAACTCTTTGTCTGAACTTTTTTACTGATACCATTTCACCCATCTTATTTCATGCTCTTGTTAACCCCTTAAATCTCTGCATGGACTAGGAGAATCATGTGTGAAAATCAAGACTGATGTAAATATTCATAATATAATTGCAATTTTGCTAAGTCAGGAAAGCTTAATCTGGAAGGAGAATTCGAATTCGAATTTACCTGCCTAAGAAGTGGGATGACTTTTGGGTCAAATGAGGTTGGTGATTTCTTGGAAAGGTATATAAGAATATGAGCATATTGTCCTTACCTGTGTCATGCCCATGCTCTTATTTAAAAGCAGTTTTTGTGTGCCTCATTCTCTGTTCTGGTAAAATCTAGGTTTATTTTTATACCTGCAGACATTCTCCCATTACAAAGTACCTCATTCTATTTTTTTTTTTCTTTTTAGAGATAAGGCCTCACTCTGTCACCAAGGCTAGAGTGCAGTGGCTCAATCATGGCTCACTGCAGCCTTGACCTCCTGAGCTCAAGCAACCCTCCTGTCTTATTCTCCTGAGTAGCTGGTAATACAGGTGCACACCACCACACCTGGCTAAATGTTTTTCAAATTGTTTTGTAGAGATGAGGGTCTCACTGTGCTGCCCAGGCTGGTCTAAAAGTCCAGGCCTCAAGCAATCCTCCCATCTTGGCTCCCCAAAAAAGTGCTAGGATTACAGGCATGAGCCACTGTGCCTGGCCCCACATCCTATTTTATTACAAATGAAACAACATTTTTCTGAAATGTGTTTCTTTATGAACTTTCAATCAGGCTGACAAGCATACAGCTCTTAGGAACCAACTCCCATCTTGCTTAATTCTTTTATTTATTATTATTATACTTTAAGTTTTGGGATAACTATGCAGAACATGCAGGTTTGTTACATAGGTATATACGTGCCATGGTGGTTGCTGCACCCATCAACCCAACATCTACATTAGGTATTTCTCCTAATGCTATCCCTCCTCTAGGCCCCCACCTCCTGACAGGCCATGGTGTGTGATGTTCCCCTCCCTGTGTCCATGTGTTCTCATTGTTCAACTCCCACTTATGAGTGAGAACATGCAGTGTTTGGTTTTCAGTTCCTGTGTTAGTTCGCTGAGAATGATGGTTTCCAGCTTCATCCATGTCCCTGCAAAGGACATGAACTCATCCTTTTTCAATAGCTGGGTAGTATTCCATGGTGTGTATGTGCCACATTTTCTTTCTCCAGTCTATCACTGACAGGCATTTGGGTTGGTTCCAAGGTTTTGCTATTGTGAAGAGTGCTGCAATAAACACACATGTATATGTGTCTTTATATTAGAATGATGTATAATCCTTTGGGTATATACCCAGTAATGGGATTGCTGGGAGAAATGGTATTTCTGGTTCTAGATCCTTGAGGGATCGTCACACTGTCTTCCACAATGGTTGAGCTAATTTACACTCCCACCAACAGTGTAAAAGCCTTCCTATTTATCCACATCCTCTCCAGCATCTGCTGTTTCCTCACTTTTTAATGATCACCATTCTAACTGGCATGAGATGGTATCTCACTGTGGTTTTGATTTGCATTTCTCTAATGACTAGTGATGATGAGCTATTTTTCATATATTTGTTGGCTGCATAAATGTCTTCTTTTGAAAAGTGTCTGTTCATATCCTTTGCCCACTTTTTTTTCTTGTAAATTTGTTTAAGTTCCTTGTAGATTCTGGATATTAGCCCTCTGTCAGATGGATAGATTTCCAAAATTTTCTCCCATTCCATAGGTTGGCCTCTGATCTGTTCCATTAGTCTATATATCTGTTTTGGTACCAGTACCATGCTGTTTTGGTTACTGTAGCCTTGCAGTATAGTTTGAAGTCAGGTAGCGTGATGCCTCCAGCTTTGTTCTTTTTGCTTAGGATTGTCTTGGCTATACAGGTTCTTTTTTGGTTCCATGTGAAACTTAAAGTAGTTTTTTCTAATTCTGTGAAGAAAGTCAATGGTAGCTTGATAGGGATAGCATTAAATCTATAAATTACTTCGGGTAGTATGGCCATTTTCATGATATTGATTCTTCCTGTCCATGAGCATGGAATGTTTTTCCATTTGTTTGTGTCCTCTCTTTATTTCCTTGAGCAGTGGTTTGTAGTTCTCCTTGAAGAAGTCTTTCACATCTCTTGTAAGTTGGATTCCCAGGTATTTTATTCTCTTTGAAGCAATTGTGAATGGGAGTTCACTCGTAATTTGGCTCTCTGTTTGTCTATTATTGGTGTATAGGAATGCTTGTGATTTTTGCACATTAATTTTGTTATCTTGAGATGTTGCTGAAGTTGCTTACCAGCTTAAGGAGATTTTGGGCTGACACAATAGGGTTTTCCAAATATACAATCATGTCATCTGCAAAGAGAGACAATTTGAATTCCTCTCTTCCTATTTGAATACGCTTTATTTCTTTCTCTTGCCTGATTGCCCTGGCCAGAACTTTCAACACTGTGTTGAATAGGAGTGGTGAGAGAGGGCATCCTTATCTAGTGCCAGTTTTCAAAGGGAATAATTCCAGCTTTTGCCCATTCAGTATGATTTTGGCTGTGGGTTAGTCATAAATAGCTCTTATTATTTTGAGATAAGTTCCATCAATACCTAGTTTATTGAGAATTTTTAGCATGAAGGGCTGTTGAATTTTGTCAAAGGCCTTTTCTGCATCTATTGAGATAATCACGTGGTTTTTGTAATTGGTTCTGTTTATGTGATGGATTACATTTAGTTATTTGCATATTTTGAACCAGACTTGCATCCCAGGGATGAAGTCAATTTGATCAAAGTGGGTAAGATTTTTCATGTGCTGCTGGATTCGGTTTGCCAGTATTTTATTGAGGATGTTTACATTGATGTTCATCAGGGAAATTGGCCTGAAGTTTTCTTCTGAGGAAGCTCAAAATGTTAGAATCAGTAAAAACCTCAAAATGTTAAAATCAGTACAACCACCTTCTAAGCAAGCTCAAAATGTTAGAATCAGTACCCTGACCCTCCCTGCCCTGAGCTACTTATGAACTCTGAAATCTATTTAACTTTCTTTATGAGACCACTCATAATGGCCACTTATCATGGTCATTGAACACGCTGACCAGAAAGCACAAAACATCACTTAGTCAATGCTTTGTTCTCAAATGTCATCAGTAATTTTCTTTTGCTGCTTCAGTCATAGCTATCTAAAAAAAAAAAAAAAAAAAAAAAAAAAAAAAAAAAAAAAAATCACTAGTGTTCAGGATCACATCATTTGCTTTATGTCTCCACGTGCTTCATATAGTTCCAGAGAAGAATCAAACTCTCTACTATTCACCACAGGCCCCACTCCATGGAAACCATATGCCCAGTAACCTTTCTCCATCTTCCTATAACAGAAACCTTCACTTCCCTAATCTTCTAACCTCATTGCTCCCTTAGGAACCCATGAGTTTTGAAGTCTTTTATCACCTCCTCCTTCCTCTTCAAAGACCAACTAAAACAGCTGACCCATCCTGCAGTAAAGGAAGGCACAGGTATACCCTTCCATGCTAATGAGTCATACTCAATTTCCCTGTAAGTAGTCAAACCTGGAGGTTCACGTAACTCTCTATCTGAGCTATATTATGTGCAATATGGACTCTTTACATATTTTTATGTAGTTATTTCATCACTACTGGATTCATTTATTTTTTTAATGATTTACTTTGGAATATTACTTGTTTTAGATTAGACAAGTAAGGGTGCTTGTCTGTTTTACATATTCACTGCCATGTGCATGTAAATCATTTTGTTTATCTGTACGCCTTGTGGAAATAATAAGACTAAATAGAAAATAGGCTTAAAAAGGGTGGGAGTGGGAGAAGGAAGAAAGAAAAGGTTTTTATTTTAAGCATTTCCCTACAAGATGACTTCACAGGTTTGGATACAGATTTTGGGACCTCATCTGGTGCAGCCTAGACCTCCTGCCAGTGCTTGGGAAAGAGAAAAGAGGAGTTTGGCCCTGTTAGTGATGCTTCAGAACAGCCACAGGATTCTCACACACTGATATAACAAAATTATCCATTTAAGCACCTTCCTTTTATCCTACCATTTAGTGAAAGAGTTTTATTGTGGCTTGTTTTGTATCACAATCTTGTGATTTTCCCCCTCTGACATAGAGCTGTAAGATTGTCTTAGAGCCAGGCACAGCCAGAGACAGAAAGATGAGAAGAATGTGCAGGCATCAAGAAAGTGGTTTCCTAGCAACAGTAACTATTTCAAAGGTTTCATAACTCTTGTGTCTTTCCATTTCCATAGCAATGTGGGGAATAGTAAATAGTATATTCTGTTATCTGTTTAATTCAAATAAATTCTAAAAAACCAATGATGGATAAATGAAGGAAAGCCTCTATACTCGTTGTATTAAATTCTGTCTTATTAGCTGTTATACATATTAGCTTCTAAGATTTAGGTTCTGTTGCTAAAAGTATGTATTGTGATGAATCAGATGGCTTCTTTTTTTTATTCTTATTTCCTCTTTTTGTCTTTTTTTCCAGAGAGATTTAGTAAAGTAATTCAAAAGAAAAGTTATTCCAGAAGAAGAAACTGTATTTTCAATAATATAAATTTTATAAAGTTTAAATATTAAGATTTTAGGTCTGAAGGTCAGAACAAATAGTTCTGCAAACATTCAAAATTTTTTTAGTGGGATATAATTGATTTGGCAAGACAGAGTAATCATTTCTCCCTTTTCTCCTGATTTGAAATGATTTTAAAATTGGACCCACTAAAAGCAAAGGCACTTTTAAAATAAATTAGGCTCCATACACAGCACATTAAAAATATCATAGTTATAGTATTTCACTTCTTTTCTCCTTCTTAAATTGCAAGGCTATATTCTTTCCCTGTGTAGACCACCTCCTCCACAGAAATAATAAATATGGGTAAAGCCTTCTGAATTCATATTGGGACAGTCATTAAAGACCAAATTATGTTTGTGTCTGTCAAAAATACATAGAAATAGAAATATATATATATATATATGTATCCAGTCTCTACATTAAAAAATATATATTTTACATTGCTTACATATTTTTAAGAAATAAAAGCCCACATGAATTTTAGTGAAGTAAATATTTTAAAGTGAAGAGCAGTAGAGATAAAACTGTATTTCTAGGATCCAATTATAAATTATCAAGTATATGAATAGATACAAATCACTACCTAATGTTTTACATGTAGCTATCTATTCCATTTGCTTTGGTAAATCTTTGTGAAATTACTGTTCAGTGGAGACACAGAGGAAATGGGAAGATACTTCTCTTCTCTTGAACCGTGGTAATGTCAGGGCAATGTGATCACAAGTGATCTGAGATATACCCATTGCTAGTGTCAGGCAAAATACCTTTAGAAGGTTAAAAAGAATTTCCGTGTTCCAAATGAGGCCTCCTATGATATCTTCCTTGGGATCTGTAAAATCCTTCTAAACAAGGTGTTTAAATAAGATCTTCCTCTAGGAATTCTGAAGCAGAATTGCCATATACCTGAAATCTGCTCTGTGTATTTACAGCAATGTCATAGGGTACTTTTAAGGTTCAATTAAAAAAAAATACGTGATTTGCCATTTCAATGATGGAGATAAAGAGTGTTATGACACTCTGCTGTTAATTCATTTGCTATAAAATTATTCAACTTGAACTAATAATTGAAAATGCAACAACAGAGATGTATCCATATTTTTATTTTCTATTAGTACAGAAAACATGTATTTAGAGACACCTACTTTAGCAGAAGTATTTATTATATGATTGATTTAATTACTTGTAAATCATGTTTTTGACAGTTAATGGTCCAATTAGCAAGTATGAAAAAGTTCTGAGGGAAATCAAGAATTTTTGTGCCAAGTATTTTTCTTCATGTAAACAGCAAACATTTGATAATTAGCCACCATAATATCTGCCATTTTAAAACCTGCATATTTTGATGATAGCTTAAGACTATCTAGCAAGCTTATTCTGAAGAAAAAGGGAAGCTTATATAGTGATGCAGCTCTGTTCTACTCATAAACAGCTAAGGTACTAATATCTTCTAAAAACTGTATGTAGGTATATCATCATGTATCTTACTTAAAACCTGAAATACTTCATTCTTAATCATCAATCAAAAATATATTATGTGTCTACTCATTTAGAACAATCTCGTTACTTAATTATTAGTGGTAATATTAATATAGAAGACCCATAAGATAGTTATAGTTGGAGAACATAAGCTAAATTATTATTCAATTTCCTCTTAATTTCTACTCCTTTGGTCTATAAATAATTCAATGCTTGGAAGATTTTTAATGCTGATATTCTAGGTAGAAATCTGCTAAGGGAATAGTAAGGCTTGGCAACTGTAAACGACATCAGACTTTTTAAATGCTAAAATACTCTTCTCCCCTTGCAATGTGAAGTTACTGTTTATTGGTTTTCATTGATTTTCTTCATAGAATGTTCTTAGAATAAACATGGGTTTATTACTGACATCTGTATCTTATTAAGACATTTATGCAGCCAACAAACATATGAAAAATAGCTCATCATCACTGGTCATTAGAGAAATGCAAATCAAAACCACAATGAGATACTATCTCATGCCAGTTAGAATGGTGATCATTAAAAAGTGAGGAAACAACAGATACTGGTGAGGATGTGGAGAAATAGGAAGGCTTTTACACTGTTGGTGGGAGTGTAAATTAGCTCAACCATTGTGGAAGACAGTGTGACGATCCCTCAAGGATCTAGAACCAGAAATACCATTTCTCCCAGCAATCCCATTACTGGGTATATACCCAAAGGATTATACATCATTCTAATATAAAGACACATATACATGTGTGTTTATTGCAGCACTCTTCACAATAGCAAAACCTTGGAACCAACCCAAATGCCTGTCAGTGATAGACTGGAGAAAGAAAATGTGGCACATACACACCATGGAATACTACCCAGCTATTGAAAAAGGATGAGTTCATGTCCTTTGCAGGGACATGGATGAAGCTGGAAACCATCATTCTCAGCGAACTAACACAGGAACTGAAAACCAAACACTGCATGTTCTCACTCATAAGTGGGAGTTGAACAATGAGAACACATGGACACAGGGAGGGGAACATCACATACCAGGGCCTGTCAGAGGCGGGGGCCTAGAGGAGGGACAGTATTAGGAGAAATACCTAATGTAGATGTTGGGTTGATGGGTGCAGCAAACCACCATGGCACATGTATACCTATGTAACAGACCTGCCCTTTCTGCACATGTGTCTCAGAACTTAAAGTATAATTGAAAATAAAATAGTTCAGAAATATTGTTCTTCCCATCTGATAAATCAGGTAAAAGCCTCTGGTAATCTCTGCACATCACTGCAAACTATAGGGTTTATATTCATATGCACATGTGTTTTTTTTTGCAATATGCACATTGCAATAAAGTTCTCAAACAAGCTAGATAATGCAAAATGACAGACTAGATTGTTTTCTCAAAATGACTAGCATGGCACTATATCATGTGTGTTTTTGTCACCACTCATCCTTAGAGTAAATGCTAAAATGACTCATAAACCTTGTAAATACTCTCAGTGCTTGCAAGCATTCAAAATAATTTTCACACAGGTTGGAAAACACTATTTTATTTCTAAACAACTCAAGTCTGAAATCTCTTACTGTCCTGGATGGATCTGGTGCTACTTAGTGTCTCCATTCATGAAATATGACTTCTTTCTTTCCCTACTACTGACAATGAACCTCAATCATGATCCAGATAAATGCTGATATGATAATACGTCTACAGTTCTTGGAGACAATCACTGCCTATCATGTCTCGCTGTATACATTTTCAGTGTTTTCCTAAGAGTAAACATCCATATCAAAAGCAATAATCCATCATAATCATAACCAAAACTTAGCAAAGAGACAAAAGAACTAAGAATTCATCTTCAATGTTTTCTACTTAAAATAGTATCAGTTAATATATGCAATGAGAGTGTGCTGTGTGAAGAAACATGAGTTAGGGAATAAGCTTAAGAACTATCACTGCATTATGCTCATGAACTGTGTCTTTAAAACATATGCCTCTAAGCCCTCTTATTCACTAGTTTTTCTAACAGACTTATTTATACAAATCACTCCATGTAGCTCCTCTTAAATCTATTATCCCTGGCTTTTGACACCTCTGGTTTTGTTTTTTCTGGCATAGTCCCATCTGTTCTAATCTGTCACTTTCAGAGGGCTGGGGGCCCTCCCAAGCTGTCTCTTAAAGCATTCCTTCAGCTTTGATTCCCAAGTGATTGTCAATGGAAGCGACCAGCTTTAATCTGAACATCAAGATATTAAAACATCATTCTTGTTACCAGGAAATACCCTTCCAACCATCACTGTTCTCTATCACAAGAATGCTTCTCACCTCTCTCCGAAGAATGCAGTGGACCATGACTATAACAAAGCCTTGCAATGAATCAAATACAGCAAAAAGTATTTGAAACAATATGGAGCGTTTATCTGTCATGGCCAGCACTGCAGACATCCACGTCAAAGCCAGAAGGGGCAACACCACACAGGAGCTCCAAAGAGACGCCCTGTTGAGACCAAGAAAGCAACATTACGTAGCTGTACGTCACACCCCAGGCTATAGCCAAACCCCCATTCAACACAGCATTTTTGTATGTGGTTCCAAGACCATTAACTTGGAAACCACAAAGCAGATGACATTTGAGAGTCTTATTTATTTTTTTATATAATATCCCACAATAGCTATAAAGACAGTTGCTAATTACAAATATTTAAATATACTCTCTGCTCTTGTATTAGCAAACACAATTTTTTTTTTCATCATAGCATTTTCTCACATGCACTGTAAAAGATTTGTAACAAGAAGATGTAAATGATTGGGACTAACATGGCGTTACTGGCGGTGGTGGCTGACAAAGCTGTTGTTGAAACTACTCCACACTTGGCACATTTGAGCGTCAAACCGCTATGAGGCTCACTCATCTGACTGCAAACAAACAGAACACCCACAAAAAGAACAAAATATTGAATTGTCACCAAAAAAAAGTTGCTGCTGCAAGTTAGCTTTTAAATACAATTTCATGCAGAAAAGTATATTTATCGAAAATGAATGCTCTAAGTTGTTGTAAAGATGCGTTTATACTACAAATTATCTTTGTAACATTTACCTTTTAATATGGGCCTTTGTTGCATGCAAAACATATTTCCATCATTACACCATAAGTGGCCCTGTGTCTATTGATCAAAGTTGTTCAATACACTGAGTTAAACATAAGTATGTGCTTCTGTAGACACATAGTGAAAACCCTTTATTCAGACCCTGATAATCAAACATGTGGGGACTCCTAGCTCTGAGGATGTTCATTGTTAATTGCAGAAGGCATATATTTCTGTGAAAACCTTCTGAAATGTAAATAATTATCTTAGAAGTCCAATATAGGAGGAAATGGATTTTAGGAGTCTTCAATTATTTGTTGAAGATGTAGCTTTTTTCTCAAGAGATTCATGTTTTGAAATTTCTTACAATATCAATGTATCGTTCACATTTTAGGGTGATCTGAATATAGGGGCTGATGAAATTTGATGAAATATTAGTTGATAATAAAAGAGTGATAGTTTTCTGCTTTCATAAGACACATTTAACATAATCATTAAGTTCAAAATATTATTTCTGAACATTTGTCATAGACTCCAATTTCCTAGCATTTAAATGGTCTATTATGGTGTAGAGGATTTTGCCCATAAATTCGGATTCAAACAATTCATACTCCATCTACTACATTATAGAAGCAAAGTTGTATTACATGGAAAAACTTTATACACATTTCGCTTTAGAAAAGCGTACCTTGAAAATTACAGATTTATTAGAACATAAACCTTTCAGGAAAAACCAAAAAGAAATTACTTGAATTAAAAATTCCAAACACCTTGGAATAATGCTCTGCAGTGTGCATAGTCCATTCCTATGTGGTCTCTATGGCTAAAATGATTACTTTGTAGGTTTTCATAAAGAATCTTATAGCGGAGTTGCATTACTATGTGTATAAGAAAAGTGGCAGAAGGGAGAAAGTTGTAAGATGCTCATAATTTAGAATCTCTGGATTATTTTAAATAAGGGCACTCACTTGTGAATAGTAATGATATGAGATAACAAATCTGAAAGTGATTAAGTAAGTAGATTGATCAGCAGATCCTGTGAGAAAAATCAAAGCTTTCAGACATGGGTGTGGGGGTGGGGAAGATGACACTAAATCCCTCACTTTACTGATCCAGTCCAGGGCATAGGTACTAGCCAAATGTGTCCAAACGTTTCAAAGTAGTATGTATCCATTAGTCTGTCCAGTTTCGTTTAGGAATGCCTTAATGGACATGCCGGTGTGTACATCCTAAAGGAGTACATAGACTAGTATTCTCTACAGTGGCTGCGCATCAGCTGTCTATCTGGCCTCAACCACAAAGACTCTAATTTAATAGGACTTCGGCATCTGCCTTTTTTAAAGCTCCACAGATTATGCTGATGAACAAACAGGAACAAGTACCACTTCTCTAACTAAACATTTGAATTTCTTTAATCTTGTTAAATTTGATCAGATTAATATGAAAAAGGGATAGATTAGTTACATATTGTTTCCTTTATCACAGAAGATAGGCTGTATGGTGTTTATACTTCAAACACTGATGCAGTTGTCTTTCTTAATCTAAAAATATGTTGCCTCTAGGCTCTGAAACAAGATTGAAAGCCCAATATTACTAAAAAATAATTTTAAGTACATGGTGTATTTTAGTCCTGAAAACTGTGATTTAATACAATCATAGGCCTGTCAGAAAATAAATTTTAAGCCATTATTTAAAATGCTTATTTGTCTTTATTTGAGATTTATTTGAGGCTAACTACAAGATCTATGCCTACTTCCCTTAGTCAGGGCTAACTGTTCAAACTATGCTTGATGTTAACTGCTGGGACACCTTTGGCATTCCATTACTGGATGTGCATGAAGTAGAATAAAGATAAGTTACCTAGAGACATGCAATGTTTTTTCCTAGTTTCTGTGACCACTATGGAAATTAATATAATATGAAAAACACATAGTCTAGATGCTAAATTGGTTGCTGCATTGAAAAATAAGATCTTGTTTCTTTATTATAGAAGAAATTATGCATTTATAAAATTAAAAGTTCAAACAGTAGGGAAAAAAAAACAAAAACTTGAGTTGTCCATACATTTAAATTTAACCAATATATCCACCAGGGCACCAGGGTAGGATCACATTATAGAAGCAAAGTCACATTAAATAGAAAAACTTTACACACCTTTCTCTTCAGGTTGTTCTGTCTATTCCAGTTATTACTGCAGATCTTAAAATCTACAGGTTCTAGTTCCCTTCTCCCATGTTATTTTTCTCTTTTGTTTAAAGAAAAAAAGTCTGACTGATTTATTGTCAATAACATAAAATATTCCCTGGAAAGGAAATGTGCCAGCCTCTCTTTAAAAAAAATCACAAGAAATTTGTAAAGAGTACTAGTAACTCAGTTTCCTTAGTTTCAGGTAGGTAAGACAAAGAAGTTTAAGACAGTAGACAAGAAAGTTCCACTGCAGAAAAATAGAGAAACTTAAATTGTCTGCTGAAGATGTTCTAAAAATATACATGCCATTTTAATCCTGATTTCATTCATTCTCATTATCATTTTATTTAAGATGTGTTGTATTTACAATAAATTTCTTCTTGGTAAACTAATGGGTACTAGGCTTAATACCTCAGTATGAAATAATCTGTACAACAAATCCCTGTGACACAAGTTTATCTAGGTAACAAGCCTGTACTTGTACTCCTGAACTTAAAATTTAAAAAGAAAAAATAATTTCAGTAGAAAAAATATTAATATAGTTTGGGTATTATAAAACTTGTTAAACTATTGTATTATTTATTAAACATTCACTTATTAATTCCTTATAAATATTTATTGAGCACAAACTGTATGGTTGGCTGTTTCTAATAACTGATTACAAAAAAGAAGAAAGGGAACAAAGAAACAGAAAAAATGGGAGAAGGAACATCTTGGTACAATATTTGGTTTTAAATAACAACCTAGTTGTAAAAGACATGCTTGATATATTTGTATATTCAAATAAGCTGAAATGATTTTTACAATTAGGAGGACTGGTTGTCAAGTCAACCAATTAGCTTCCTGCTTAATGTTTCTTTAGTTAATTTTGATGATTCCTTCTTCACTGGGGACTGTTCTTCACTGTCCTCACTACTTTTCTGTGAACTAAAATTATTCAAACCTCTATAGCTTCCAAAAATTTCCTTCAATCACACTTTGGAATGGAGTACAAATTTCAATCTATATTTGCTTAAGCTAAAATAGTACTTTATATTAGAAATACAGTTTGAAAATCTAAAGTAATTAATTTGTTAATAGTTCTTTTCTGCTTTGTACAATAGCCAACATCCTGCTTTTATAACATAAGTTAACATTTCTGTTTCTCTAGCAGTGACCTTTGAACCAGAAAAACACGGACTCAGTTTTGCCAGTGAAACATATGTAACTTCTAAGAATATGTTTAGAATAACTTATTTGTTAATATGTAGATTGAAATGGATAATTTCTAAATTCATAATATGATACTCTTGTCATTTCTTCTAAACCTATATGATCTCTTATAAAGAGCTATATGAATTAAACTGGGCTTTACACATAAAATAATTAAATAAGAAAAAATACTATGAATTTAATAAATCTTCAACGTCATATTCATTTCGATGATCTTATCTCTTTTTTTGACCTTCATGTCATGGATGGTGGAATCATGGATTCTTGATTGAGACCTTCTTTTGGAAAGACTTTTGGAAAGTTAGAGACCTTCCAAAACAACCTCATCTGTTCAGGTTGGCTTCTCAGAAGAGCAGCCACTGTTGAGTGAATGCTTGCTATATGCTAGATTCTCTAATGTGTGCTTTATACACATTATATTTTCATATACTACATGAGGCATGAGTTATTTTCCCCATTTAACAGATGAGGAGACTGAGTTGCAGAAAGTAACATGCCCAAAGGCACATGGACACAGCTAGTAAATTGCGGAGGTTTATCTTAACCACTAAAGTTCCCATTTTATTGTTGAGGTTGTTTAAATTATGTAAGTTTATACTACTAGCAGCAGAACTGAGTTTCTATCCCAGTACTCAGTCTGATCAGTATATTCTTACATAATTAATCTGGACAGAAATAACTGAAGAAGCTTACTCCAATTCCCACCACATGTGGCATAATAACAAGAGTAATTGTGTGAAAATTTTGTGTTCAAATGATCTAGAGAGTTGTGTTTGTACTACGTTCAAGTCTACATATTTAAGGATGTTATAGAAACTCATCTGCTGTGAAAAAAATCTCTAAATGAGAGAAGTGATCCCCCCTCAGGAAGAAACTTTCAGTGATGTTTTTATTACACTATGGTATTTCTAGTGTTTGATATAAATGATATCAAATTTTTATATTGAAAGCCATTAAATTTAGTCTTTTGCTAGGGAAAATAAATATCCAGATTATCTTATTATATAAATCATTACATAGGTTATAAGAACACAAAGGACTTAAAATTTTACAAGTAACTGATCAATTAGTGTGACTATTAAATAATACCATAAATCATGGAAGAAAATAATATTACATGGGTAAGTTTTGAATGAGGGTACAGTTCAATGGAAAGGAGAAAGCTGGAAACTTTTTATAGGGAAGGTCACAAAGAAAAAATCAAAGGCATTAATATTTCATTCACGTGTCAACAAATTTATATGATAAAAGATGACATAACCTTAAAAAGCTACTAACAATCTAGATATGAGACATTACTGTCATTATATATATAATATATATAAAATATAGATATATATAAAATATATAATACTATACACACACACACACACACACACTTTTTTTTTTGAGACCTAGTCTTGCTCTGTCACCCAGGCTGCAGTGCAGTGGCGCGATCTCGGCTCTTTGCAAGCTCCACCTCCCTGGTTCCCGCCATTCTCCTGCCTCAGCCTCCCGAGTAGCTGGGACTACAGGCACCCGTCACCACGTCCCGCAAATTTTTTTGTATTTTTAGTAGAGACTGGGTTTCACCATGGTCTAGATCTCCTGACGTCGTGATCCGCCCACCTCGGCCTCCCAAAGTGCTGGGATTACAGGCGTGAGCCACTGTGCCCAGCCACATATATATGATAACATATAATAAGTCATCAGATATTTATATATTATAATAACAGTAAAATTAAGGGAGATGCTTTTCTAAGTTTTATAAGAAGTTAAAGTGTGAAAATTTTGAATAACTCTTTTTAGCCAGTTAGATTAAAAATATCATAAAGAATGAAAATATAAGACACACACAAATAGTGCTTGATAAGTGATTATTTCAAGTAAAGATTTTTTTTCCTGATATATACAATTAGTCAAAGAAAATATAGTATTTTGCCCTGTTTAGGTTTGCTTGTTTTGATTCTGCTCTGTCACATACCAACACTGACAATCTACCTCCTGACCTTTGTGACCAAAATGAGGAAGGCTTTGAAAACCCTTACCTAAGGACAACCATTGTAAGTCTAGCCTCAATGTTTAATGTTCTTATCTGACAAGCAGGCAATATGCACAAATACACTCCAAATTTCCTAATGGCCTGTTATAGTATTTTTAGATTTTTGGTCATATTACTTAAAAATAGCACATTGGAAACTTTTACATGGCAGAATCTACCGGACACACTAGTACATCAATGACAAAATTCAAGGCATAGTCAACGCAGTCAGTGATGGTCTGAAATTGGAGTACGGGATTCACTGGTAAATAACCTTCAAAATCCACCAATTGCAGCTTACCCGGCTCTGTGTTTGAGCTTTTTATCTAGGATTCCATCTCTGGAAACAAGTTTATTAAATACCAAAATGCCAATCACCATGTTGACCTGTCAAACAGAAACAAAGTTGACCTTTCAATGATATTGAAGGGAATCAGGTCCCTGTTTCTCCTGAAAATCCTATTTTTATCAATTCATAACCACCGTATCAGTAGTAGTGGTATGAAGCACTCTCAAACATTTTATAAGTGCACAGAGGCATATGGAACAATTTAACAGTGGTGTGCTACTTTAAAGTTGTAAAGTACATTACGTTCATTTAATTTCCATGCTTTGCCGTTAACACTGGGGAAATTAACCTTCAATTGCCTGACTTTTAAATGGTACCATACTATGCCAATCTGGCATTCTTCTGTCTGAGTCAACCCTGAGTAAAATCATTTGGCTAAATGAGTTTTACCCTATGCCCGTGAGCCAGGAGATTCTGAATCGTAGAGCATGAGGCTAGGGTGAGCCCTGGCAGCAAAAGGTGCTGATGATTTGTCATTATTCCCAACACACAGGACAGAATGCCTAAATTCCTCATGCTGTGTGGTTATTCTCTTCTGTGGAAGGGGAGCATTTTGATGTACCATGCTTTTCTAGGCAGAAAGGAAAGCCTATTCAATTCACCAGAATCTTTTTCACAATGGACACTAGTGCTAATTTTAAAAATATGCTCTAGTGTACAGTTCTATCATTTTCTTTCTAAGACTTTCTTATTCTCACTTAAAAAGTCTTTTGCATGACATAAAATGAAATCACACTTATTTTTCCTTTTTCAAGTAGAACTGTAAAAACTGCATAGATGTCTATTCGTACCAGCTTACCATGAGCCCCCACAGTTCTCTAATCTACCAACACTTTCTGATCAGGGAATCCAGTCCAATGAGTAAATGAAAAATATGTTCTTCTTTTTGCCTTTCTTGCCTCTTTCCAATCTTGGTGTAACCCTGCCCTGCTGCCAATGAAGATGGTGAATATAAAGCGAAAATGCGTCCAGTTGCTAATATAAGGAAGATGTAAAACATACCTATTAAGTATGGACCTAGGAAGAGTCACTCTTCATAGTTTCCTGACAAGACACCATTTAATCAAGAGAATACTTATTCATCTATGTAACTCTCATTATTTAAATTAAGAGAAAAAGTGTATTCTATGGATTCTAGTAATCTACAACTTAATCATAAGGGAATTTGTCACCCCTCCAAAGACCATACTTTGGTGTTTCAATTATATACATACTTTGTTTCTCCATTTTAGTGTTATATGGGCATTAACCTAGAAGCTTAGGGAAATAATTCAGTTGATTAAATAAAAATTCAATGCAGCAGACAAAAAGGTGTCTAATAGTTTTGATTTCCCTATGCTCTAAGATTCTTGCCTTGATTTTATTTTTCTTGCAAATTATAGACAGTTTCTGCTCCCTGTTACAGCTTAGTGGAGGGAGAACAAGCTTAAAGGAAGAAAAAACTGACATCAGAATTAGTAGCATGTCACTACGCTTCAATTTTTTGAATGAATCACTTAAGAAACCAAAGAGTAACTTTCCAATTAGAAATATAATTGTACAGCAATATGAATATTTGTGTTTAATTTAGACTGTTTCTTTCCTCCCTTATTTTCTTTAAAGATGCACTGGGCAAGAAAAATTTGTAATCAATAAATCCAAACAGAGAAAGAGAAAGGCAAATTGGAAGGAAATATTTCACATTACCATAGTTTAAAATTTTAAACAATTATTTTGTGGCTTCAAAAGAGAAATTTAAAATCCTTATCTATAACATATGGCAGTGATTCTTAAACAGGGATGATTTTGACCCCTAGGGACCATCGGAAAATGTCTGAAGATGTTTTTGAGTGTTATGACTAGGGGGTACTACTGGTATGTAGTATGTAGAGAAGAAGGATGTTGCTGAACCTGCTAAAACACACAAGACAGACTCTGCAACAAACAAACATACGATCCAAAATGTCAGTATCACTGAGGTTGAGAATATATTTCCTTTAGATATTTGACAGGGACAGCCTTAAAGAGATTTCCCTATTAATAACCATATGTATTATACAGAATACTCTAAAGGTTAGATTATGGTAAATGATGAGATTCTATATATTAAAGAGGAAGAATTCATTAAAACTTACTCAAACTTCTTCACAAATCTGAAATTACTGTAAGAGAAATACCACACTCCCAGTTTAATATTCTTCAGTATTCAAAATATGAATATTTTAGAATAATAAAAGACTGAATAACAATTGATATTCAATCAGAATAATAGTCCATCGAACTTTAAAATTTCTACACAAGAACTACATTATCAAAATTGCCACTCTGATTGAAAGAAATTAGTTTTTTTTTTCCTAAGAAAACAAAATAAGTTGATTTCAATGTTTACCAGGACAACAGCAGCTGCAGGTCCCACAAAAGCATAAAGTAGTCCTCCTTCAAGAGAGAGCCAGCAGCTGAAAATAACATTAGATAAGAACTAACAAAAATTAGTGACAAGTATTAGACCACTAAAGTGTGATACAAACAACTTAGACTATACATTTAGCCTTGGAATTTTGGCACATGTTAAAGATTTGTAATAAAAAAAATACATAGAAGATATAGAAAAAACTAGAATTACATCATTTCATGAGTAAGAAATACTATATACGTCTAATTGAAACAGTTTTATTATAAGGATTTACTTTCAGGCAATTGAAACATTTTAGACAAATTACTGTTGCAGTGAGGTTTCTATATTTACTCTCAATACAAAGATAAGTATTATTTACATTTCATAAAATGCTGCTTTATATCCATTATGGATTTTTTCAAATGTACTTTAAAGCAAGAACAGTGTATTTTTTTTAGAGTTTTAGATGTGCCATTTACCTGCTCTTCCTTGAGGCCATTGAAATATTGGGAGAAATTGGTTTAAAAGCCATCATTGCAGGGAATGGATAAGCTACGTTTGCATGCTATTTTTCTTCTAATTTTACTTTTTCACCAAACTACTAAGAAAATTCCCTAAAGATAAGCTTTTGAATAAAAATAAATGCAGCTGTGTTTGTTTCAATGACTAAATTCACCAGGTTTGCATTGATAGAGACAAGATAATCGATTTGGGAAGAAACAGTCTCTCACAGCAGAGGGAAATGCAGAGGGAATGGGGCTGACACTGGAGGCTTTGCAGGGTGGCACATCTGCCCATGCAGAATCCAGGAAAGTGAAAATGAGGGAAGCGTGAGGGGCTGCTGATGCAAAGAGTCACGGCCACCATTTCATGCACCTGTTTTTTGACGTTTGACCCTTGCACTATTTCTTCTCAGTTTACAGAATCAGCCTGCTGCCTTTAAAAGTAATAACAATGAACAGTAACTGCTCTGTATCTGTTCTAACAATAAACTGCTCTATATTAATTGTGATGGTAGTTACATGACTTATGTATTTCTCAAAACTCACAGAACTATACACTTAATAGGGTAAATGTTACTCTATGTAAATTATACCTTAAACATATTTACCTGGTAATTAATTATATATGTACAGAAAGAAATACTATATTAGCATATATATACACAAATATGTGTATGTATATTGAAAGTCTGCATTTAGTTATTGTTCCTCAACATAACAGCAGAAAGATAAAAATGTACTTTTCCATTTTAATATCTATTTTTAAATAATATACCTGGAGAAAAAACCTTAGTCTCACAGAATACTTTAGATTGTGTCTCTAAGACTGCCACTAAATTCCCACTGTATGTTTGTGTAAATTAATCTCTGCCACTAAATCCCCACTGTAATTTTGTGTACACTAATCTTCAAACTGAGGTTTAATATATCTTTCAAGATATACTAATAGAGATTCAGTATATCTTTTTTTTTCCTAGGAGTTTACACTGTTATAAAAATTTATAGTTATAAAATAAATGCATTACTTATTGTATTGTATTGCACTTTAATTATAAACTCTTTGAAAGTAGGAACCATCATATATATAATCTTGCTTATTCCCATATTCCCAATACAGTGACTTTCCAAAAATAGATGTATACCAATAATGATGCTATTGTAAAAAGTAATAAATTAAGGTGATAGTGCTGTAGTAACCAGTACTCTGCCATCTATGCTATCAGAATTTTTAAACATAATATAGATTGCATAAAAATGCTCTGATGACACGAGCTTCTTAAACTTTTCAGAAGTTTCTTTACGATAAACAGGTGAAATAATATCTCTCAGTATGTTTACAATTTGTACGAACCTACCAGAGGGCCTAATTAGCAGTGATTCCTACCTCAAACCCAAAATAATTAAACAGAACATCATGCTTTAAAACATATGCTTTTAATAAGATGCGCATCTCTTTCCCCACTTCTTAGTTGCCTCCTCAACTTGGAAGCAGATAAAATAAAACATGAAAGTGCATTGTTTAGATTTAAAATGTTAAATTCAAACTTTACCACAAATTCTCTCATAGAATTTATCAGCACTACCACTATAAAATAAGCTGATATCATATAACTTTTCTCCCTTTTAATTTCTTGCATAGTCCAAGTATTTTCTAATGTAAAATCCATTGGTTCCCTTGATCTATAATTGTTAGTATGCATTGCCCTAACATAGTAACAAAACTTGAACTAACATGACAGAATTTGGTTAATAACAATATACATTATCATTAATGGAATTAGAAGCTCATAGCAGTATCACGTTCTAAAAAGTAAGTATGTCAAGACTTATCCAGTTCTCAATTTATTTGAGGTTGGGCATGCACAATAAATATTGAAATATTTTAAAAGCCAAATATGCTGGTCTTATTAAGAAATGGGAAACTGAAACAAAGATTCTGAACAGTGCCACACCATTTACTTCTTAACCTTTGTAGATTTAAGCTACCTTGTTTTGTTCCTTACTAATGCAATTTCTACCATTGTTAATGATTCCATGATAAAATGCAAGCCATCAGCAGTGCCAACCAAGACTCTTTGATGATTTGTTAAATTATAAACATGATTTATCACTGTAGATGGACTTACTAGTGATCAGTGCCATATCCTTTTGTTCTGGTGAAGCCTACAGATGTGGCCACTACTAAGGCTGGTAAACCTGTAAGAAAAGCAATGTCACGCATTCATATTTAGCTATAACCACTATGCATACTGGCCTAAGAAAAGCCAGAACAAACTCCAGATGCTTAAATCAGAGAAACTATCTTTGGATGAGTCACTTCACAAGGTACGTTTCTATTACAAAATTTCTTTCAAGTTTAAAAATATGAGAGAGGTAGCTGAGCTTTTAACTTACTGCACTTCTCTGTTGTTGCTAGGTTACCACCACATTTGACATGGGTTTAAATGGAAGTAATAACAGAGATTTAGTACATTTTTTAAGTCATTTTTTTCCCTAGGGGTTTACACTGTTATAAAGGAAATTTATAGTTATAAAATCAGAAAGGCAAAAACTGGGTGTTCTGGTGTGATGTAGTATCAGAGAAGTGGAACATTCCATTGGCCACATATTGATCCACATCAAGTTGTACTTATAATAAGATAGAAAAAAACATAAATCTTTTCAGTTAACGCTTTCTTTATAATTTGCTTATAATAACAAGAATGTAGAAACAGAGAGTTCAATTACCTACATACCTGTACCAATTCTGAGCTAGCATCTTCTTTTAGTTTACATTTATGGGAATTACACTTACCTCATTCAAGTTCAATGGAACCTCCCTGTGTTTTGGTAGAGTCTCTAATCTACGCTGTTTAAAGATTTTTTTTTTTTTTTTAAGTTTTGGTTATGCCTTCTTTTCAGGAAGATCATGTTTGCCTTTTCTGGTTGAAAAATCCGTCTTCTAATCATCTTCCTGTATCTCCTCTGCCCATCTTCTTTCTTACTGTCATTTCACATACTTGATGCTATTCTCCTTCTTCTGTGAGCCTTCTCTAGTGACATCACATTCCTTCATGATATTTAATGACAAGAACTATGGAAAACATCTCAGAGGGACACACCATAGTGTTAAATGAACACTGGTGACTATATATAATTTCATATACATATATGTATATAAAATTGTAAATATATAGTCCCCTCCTCATCCTTATCCTCCCTTTCCTCCTCCTCCTTTTCCTCCTTCTGTTTCTCCTCTTCTTGTTCCTCCTCCTCCTCCTCTTCCTTCACACATGTAATTTGTTGATTTTTTTGATTGGACCAAGTTCATTAGGGAAAAAAATCCCTCATGGGTTATAACTGAAGAATTAATAGTATGTATTTCATACAATTTAGATTAAATTTTGTCTAGACTCATTATGTTGTACTTGTTCATGATGAAACACATACACCACTATTCTGCCAACCCATAAACTTTCTGATACTTTAGCATCATCAGTTTAGGTTTTTGCTACCTAGAGTAGTTTAAATATTAGCTGTAAATCTGGAGATTGTTGGTGAACCCTCTCCTCAAAATCTTTAGTAATAATTTTAAACAAGGTAGTCACCAATCCTGAAAATCACCATGTTTTATTCTTCATCAAAAAATGTGTTCTTTTACCTGTATTCTGTATTTCTTAGAATAGTACTAATTCATGGCAAAAGTGTCCCTTGATTTAAACACTACTTCAACTTTAGAAGGCCTTTGTCATGAAATTTAGACAAAAATTTGATGAAATTCTAAGTGGAACAAAGTCTTCAACTTTCGTGTTTGTGTGAGATAGGGTCTTACTCTGCCACACAGGTTGGAGTGTCGTGGTGTGATCTTGGCTCACTGCAACCTCCACTTCCCAGGCTCATGCAGTCCTCCCACCTTAGCCTCCTGATAGCTGGGAATACAGGTATGTGCCATCACTCCTGGCTAATTTTTTGCAATTTTGGTAGAGATGGGGTTTTGCAATGTTGCTCAGGCTAATCTCGAACTCCTGCACTCAGGCAGTCCACCCGCCTCGGCTTCCCAAAGTGCTAAGATTACAGGCGTGAGCCACCATGTCTGGCCTACTCTTCAACTTCTTAACTGCTTTTCCATTTGTCTCAGATAAAGTCCTAATACGTTAATTCGACATAACAGACCTTGCTGAAACCTAATGAATAATATTTAAGTGTTCTTGATCATATTTTTCCAGCCTAAATTTTTCTGGAATTGTTATAAGTACACTTATTTGTAATTTCCCAGGTTCCTCTCAGCTTCCCATATGCCAGTCTTCTAATACAGTAGATATTATTGTATATTTGGGCTTTTTCTAAAAGTAGCTTCTTAAATTAACTAGACTATCAGTAGAATTGGCTCTATAATATAGATCTTTGAGATGTCTAGGTCATGAGGCAATTTGAGAGAAATTTCTTAATAAGCACAAGTGAAAAATTAATTCTCAGTCTGTCAGCAATTCTGTTTCTACTTTTGAGGATCACGTTGACTAGCTGTGAAGTTTCATTACTTCTCTAAATGGTGTTCTTCCTGTGAAATGAATTACTTTATTCTTTAATTGCTTTGAGATTTCTTGAAATGAAGTCCTCTAAGTTTTCTTGGTGGGAGTACATGCTTAGTGAACCATCACACATTAGGCTTTGAAAATTTTAAGGTATTTTGCACTTTCAGAAAATGTTAACCGAGAGCACTGCTTTTCTGTGTGTAGGTATCTCGGGTCTCATCTCATACTATCTAGGCACTGTTGAATGTTAACTGACTAGCTAAATGAGCATTCAATACTTACTTCCTTTTAAAGTTCCAAATGACCAACGAATGTTCAAAATTGACCAGCTCATGTATTTTCACTTCCACAGATTAAATTAGACACAAAGTAGCCTGTGTCTAATCACTCTTGACTACTTTATAATATGTGTTCAGAGTCATTTTGTGAAGAGCACGAAAGGGTATATCAATATGCTTACCCCATCCAAGGCACAAAAAGCGTTTTCTTATAAGCCGTGTTCTAATTTTTCCAGTTACAGCCATATATGATTGCCACGCCTCAGTCAAAACCCAACAGAATGAAGCCAGGAAGAAAAAGTGCAAAAATGCAGTGGTGGTTGTGCAGATACTCTGTGGAAACAAACAAACAAAAAAACTCACACTGAACCAGGGAGAGGGAAAATGATATGTTCTTCAGAGGACTGTTAATCCCTGATTCATTGCTTTTATTTCAAATACCTACTTCTCCTCAGTGACAAGAGTAATTATTTACAGAAATTATAAACCCTGTGGTCTTTATGCTCTATACAGTATTTACAATTGAAAAAAAATGTCTAATTCCATTTTCACACTTAATTTTGTATGAGAAGAACCCTGAATGTAAATTTGAACTCAAGGGAGATTAAAATTACTGTTTTACTTGAATTTTGACAAATATAATTAAGAAAATGCTCTTTTCTTTGGTTTAAGTTACAGACATCTTGCATAATTATTTTGGCTACATTCTTTATTCTTCCCTTTTAACAGATAATCGTTCTTTGTTGTTATATCTGTGTTGATGTTAAAATTATATCTGTAAGAGTAACAGCCTTTCAAAAGAAAAAATTACTTTGCTCTTCTACATGCATGATATTCAAGGTGTAACAGCAAAGTACAAAATGAGGTTTAGCTGATAACACAGTACAAAAATAACATATGTATTTTAAAGTACTTAATACAATGCTTCTATACTCTTACTTAGCAAAGTGTGTCCTAATCAAATAATTTTGAAAAGCTAATCATGTCACCAGCAGTACGGAGCTAAGATTTTATAGATAGTTTTCTTCATGTAACTTAATCACCTTGAATATGCTGATCATTAGTTGTGACTCATCAGCAAAAGATCAGCAACTTCATTTTGGTAAAGGTTGCTACTTATTTCACTGTTGGTATAATTTCTTTATAAATCTTGTTGACATGCAAGTCTTTATAAACCAGAACCAGCAACAGGACTAATTTGTTCCTTTGTCAGTCATTCTCATTCTTACTGTTTTTAAAAATGGAAAATGGCAAAACGAACACAGTAGAACTTAAAAAATTGTAAAAAAAAATTACAAAGAAATAAAACTATAACCCATATCTTCTCATGACTACCACCATCCACTGCTAATGCAGAATATCTTACAAGAATTTTTTGGCCCAAATTATTCATATGATTTGTTAATTTTGTTAAATTTCACCAGATGTTGACTTAGTTTGCCAGTTCTTCTAATCCTGTAAAAAGAATCTCAGCATGTTTATCCACCAGGTTGTGTAAATGATCAGAGATAATGTTAAGAAGCTGAGTA
The DNA here is from genome assembly GCF_049350105.2 of Macaca mulatta. Taxonomy (NCBI): domain Eukaryota; kingdom Metazoa; phylum Chordata; class Mammalia; order Primates; family Cercopithecidae; genus Macaca; species Macaca mulatta. The sequence continues at coordinate 116,203,415 of NC_133409.1, forward strand.
GCACTGTGCTAGGTATACAGCAAGTGCCCGACCAAATATGACTATTACCAGCATTATTATAAGTGGCAATAAAACAAAACAATTTTTTCAGCATGTGAAGCCTTGTTTCATGCAGTACTTAAATCTATTTAGCACTTGTTTCTGCTTATAAAGATGATAAAATCATGGATTTCTTGAACACTTCCTCATACCTATACTCTAGTCTCAGGTATAATGCAGTAGCTTTAACCAATTGTAATTCCTCCTATTCTTGACACGTTAAGACTTTTATTTTTTCCAATTTACAGTTTAAATATCTTCAGGCTGACCAGTTCGCTTATTTTTAATCTATAGTTGCCAATCCATTTGAATTCCAAAGATAACTCTTCCACTTGCTATTCAAGGACTAGTTAACCTTTCTAAGTCACTAGTTACTCTTTCATTTTCCTCCACCTGTTTGTTTCAACTCAATTGTATGTGCTAGCAAAGCTAGTCCATCTCTATTTTTAAACTGTCAATAAAGAGTTATATCAAACTGCAAATACGTTGCAATGTTAGACCCTAAGTGTTGGTGTACTGAAATTTTATAAGAAATAATGAAGTGTTCAATGTCTGAGGACAGAGATTTTAACATTTTCTTTCTGTATATTGTGTTCATTACTTTGCAACCCCCTGATATTCACTTTAATTCCAATACAAATTGAAGCACATGTAATTTTGAGCCACTGACATTTATTTCAATAATCACGTCTCTTTGAACAACAATATGGCCACAGACTACAGGGAAATGTATTGTAACTAAAGAAATAAGGCCTATTTCTTCAGACAATAGTATTCTACAATAGCTGGAAAAATATTTAACCTTAAGTTGCTCCGAGTACGGAGGTAAGCTATCTCAACTTAAGGAATGTGTACATGTGAACCAAAGAGGTTTAAGTCGCAAAGCTAACCATATATGAAGAGCATCGCAAAATCTATGATCTTGAAAAATAGAAAAAAAAGGAGCTACACTTTGCTTCATCATGTGAAGATTTAGTATAAAGTCAAACACTCCGATAACAAGCATATGAAAAATGCTCAACATCACTGACCACTAAGAGAAATGCAAATCAAAACCATAGTGAGTGAGATACCATCTCGTATCAGTCAGAATGGCTATTAATAAAAAGCCAAAAAGTAACAAATACTGCTGAGGTTGTGGATAAAAAGGAAGGTTTATATACTGTTGATGGCATTGTAAATCAGTTCAGCCATTGTGGAAGACAGTGTGGTGATTCCTCAGAGACCTAAAGACAGAAATATCATTTGACCCAGCAATTCCATTACTGGGTATATACCCAACAGAATATAAATTTTTCTGTTATAAAGACACATTCCGGTATATGTTCATTGCAGCAATATTCATAATAGCAAAGACACTGAATAAACCCAAATGCCCATCAATGATAGACTGAATAAAGAAAATATGGTACATATACAACATGGAATACTATGCAGCCATAAATAAGAATGAGATCATGTCCTTTGCAGGAACATGGATGGAGCTGGAGGCCATTATTCTTAGCAAACTTAGGAACAGAAAACCAAATACTGCATGTTTTTACTAATAGTGGGAGCTAAATGATGAGAACACATGGACACACAGAGGAGAACAACAAACACTGGGGCCTATCGAAGGATGGAGGGAGGCAGAAAGGAGATCAGGAAAAATAAGTAATGAGTATTGGCTTAATACCTAAGTGTAAATAATCTGTCCATCCAGACCCCATGACACTCATTTACCTGTGTAACAAACATCCACATGTACCCCTGAACTTAAAAGAAAATCAAACACTCCATACAAGGAAACACACACTGATTTTTCTACTGGTATGTTATATTGGCTAAATTGCAAATAGTCTTTACAATACAACTTTTATGAATAGCAATTTTCAAGTGAACTTTATTATTTTCCACAAATGACACATCAGCTTCTATAAAAGAGGCCTTTTTACTGTTCAGGGCTCAGGATTGTTTGATCTCTTCTCCTACGTAACCCAAAGCCACATCAGTAAGCCCCCAGTGATCAACCATCCCTTAGATCCCCTCAGTACTAGGGTTTTTTCCACTTACAAGCCTCAATCCCTGAATCTCCTTTTCCATAAAGAGGTTTGTATCTTGGCAACTGTTCAATTATCACTATCACTGGACTCACTATTGTGACCTTTGGTCCTACAGTTTTTCTTTATTCAAAAGTCTCCATGTGTTGACTTCCACTATGGCTAAGCCTCGCAGTTCACCTTTCGAAATGTGAGACTCATTAGCATCTCAAGTTCATCATTCAATTCTTCTGATTTGCCTGCCTTGTCAAACCCCAAACTGGTCTCATCAGTGTCACAGCTGATGAATGTTATTGGCAAATATTTCAAAACTTGAGAACGGATTTAAATTGTCAAACTGAGCACTGTTTTCACCTAACACTCTCAAGTACATCCTTTGCATCAAATTCCTAGACACAATAGAAGAGATTGCTTAAAATAACTGGAAAAAATAAGAAGAGTAAACTGCGATGGACAAGAGACTGTGAGAAATTCCTTCAAAGCAAAAGTATATAAAGAACAGATTGACGATGGATACCACAGCCCAAAGCTAGGTATTGGGAGCAGGAATGAAGATATGGGAAGTAGAAAAGTCATGATGCACGGATGATACAGAAGTTCTGAAGTCTGTTTAGAAGTACTTCCAGAAGGCAGAAATCAGGAAAATCGGGGGAAAGGTAGCATTTAAAGAAATATTGCAGAAAATTTTCTCAAAACTTTAAAAATTCTCCTGACTGTAGGAGAGACTAAAGATCTCACACACACACACACACACACACACACGTGCACGTGCACATATACTTTGATGAAATCTGTGAAAATAGAGAATAAAGAGATAAATCTTAACAGCTATCAGAGTAAAAAGAAACATACTCATGAAGAAATCAGAATCAGATTGACGTCAGATTCTTTGCAAGCAACCCAGGGTACAAGAAGGCAGTAGAATGAGATTCTCAACATTCTAAGAGAAAATAACTTTGAAGACAGAATTCTACACCCAGCCAAGCCACTGTTCAAGAGAGAAGCATAAAGAAAGATATTTTTTAAATTGGAAGAAACTTTGAAGTTAATTACCTCAAGATCCTCTTTGAAAGAATTGCTAGACAATATAAACCACTAACAATAAGAAGTCCAGGAGGAGGGAATGAAATAAAAGAAGCGATGGACAGCAAAGAAAGTAGTAAGTCTCCATGTGTAACAAACCTGCACGTGTACCCCCGGAACTTAAAATAATAGTTAAAAATAAATAAATAAATAAATACTTTAAAAAAGAAGAGAATAAGTCTAAAATGTTTATTTTACATAAATTTATATAATTTTAAAAATATAGCCATGTGGATATAAAATTGAAAATAATATCAGAAAGGGTTCCAAGATGAGAGTTGCAAGGGAACAGAGGAAAATAAAAGTATTCTAAACCTCTTTTTTGTTGTTCTCAGGGATGAGATACTGATTAATTCTAGATTATAGAAAAATTCACTTGAACATTTATGTTAACAATGTTTCAGTTACCACAAAAAATAATAACAATACATTTGTAAAATAGAAAAAATTGAACTATGAAAAATCTATCTGTTCAATTAAAGGTGAGCAAGAGCACAACAAACTAGAAAACATGAGAAATAGAAAAAAAAACAGTAAGAAAATGAACATAATTCCAAACATCAAAAATCACAACAAATGGTAATACTTTATATTTACTGGTTAAAAGTTAGAAACTTTCATATTGGATGACAAAATCTAATTCCAGTAATGTAATTATGTGACATACTTCAAACCCAAAGACTGACACAGGAAGATAGAGAACAAAGAGATGAAAAGAGCTAGCTTATGCAAATACTAACATGTTAAAACGAGCTGTCACAATATTAATATTGGGAGAAAAATGAAAGAGATGAAGAGGGACTTTTCATACTAACAAAATGAGCAAGGCACAAAGAAGACACAGAAGGAACACATCGTTATGAGAACAATAATAATTTCTCAAAGTGTATGAAGCAAAAACTGAGAAAACTGCAAGGATGAACTGTCAAACTAAAATTATAATGATAGACTTAACATACAGCTCTCAGAAACTAACCAAAAGTGGAGAAAAAAAAATTGATGATTATAATGCAATAAACACAAGTGGTTAATATTCTTTCTTTGTAATATTATACATAAAAAACAGAGCATATCTAGATTTCTAATATACAAATGGAACCTCTTAGGATAGAAAGTGAAACAAAATAAATTCAAGAAAGTTTATAATATACAGGACATTTTCACAGACCACAATTTAATAAAATCAGAAATCATAATTAAAATTCTGTACCTTTTGGAGGAAAAAGCTTTTGAATAATTAAAGAGAAACCAATACTCTAAATTATAAACTATTTATAACTGAATCACAATTACAGCAGCATATATATGAAAACTTGTGAAATTTTGCTATGATAATAGAATATTTATAGCCTTAAATAGAAGACAAGAGAAAGATGAAAATTAATGGGCTACTTAAAGAAATCAGAGGAATAGATTTTAAAAAGATAAAATCGGAAATTAACAAAACAGAAAATTTAAAAAACAGTAAAATTCATCTATAAAGACAAAGCTGACTCTAAAAGACCAATAAAGCAGCAAAACCTTGGCCATTGTGATGATATTTAATGGTGAGAGAAAAAGCAAGATAAATAAGATTAGGAATTAAAACGGTTATATATATATTTGGTTATATATATATGAGATTATATATATATATCCTTGACAAGCTACATAAAATGGACATTTTTCTAGTAAAACATAAATTATGAGAGATAAAACTAATAAGAGATAAAATGGAGTCATAATGGAAGAAGTAGTCCTTCAAAAAAAGTAGAAATTCAGAAACATTTCAGTATCATTTTCCATACACCAACAGGCAAATTCTAACAAGCGTAAGAAACATCCAAATTCACATTACCATTTCCAGGTCAAAGAGAAAGATTAGAAGTATCCAACTCATTTTATAAGGAGGCTAGCATGACATCGATACTGAAATGAGCAAGAAAGCTGTAAGCCACTTCCACTTACAAGCATAAATATGAAATTACTAAATAAAAGATTATATCTAGAAAAACAGTAAAAGGATAATAAATCAGTATCAAATCAGAGTGGTTCCGATAATGCAGGGTGATTCAACATCAAAAATGACCTCCCCATAATTTATTACATTAACATATTAAAGAAGAGAAATCATATGGTCATATTAATAAACGTGAAAGCATTTGATATAATTCAGAACCCAAATAATAATTTTAAAAAATGTTATTTGGAAATTATATATTGAAGTGAACAGTCTTAGTTAATAAAGATCATCTTTTGAAACCTCGTAGTGAAAATCATGTGTAATAGTAAAATACTAGATTAATGTCCATCAGTTATGAATAAAAGTAGGATGTCTACCATCACTTTTATTATTCTAAGTTGCACAAGAGTTTCTCACCAAAACAATACAAGAAAAAACAATAATAAAGATACACATTGTTGTCACTGCAGATAATATATCTCCTTATTAGAATATCCAAAAATAATCAATTTTTAAACTATTTGAAATAGTAAAAAGAATCAATGGGGTGGTTGGATGCAAGATCAACACATAAGAATTTTATTTCCTATACACTGAGATCAATATACAAATCTAATTTTTCTATATTAGCAACAATGTTATTCGGAAAATGTAGTCCAAAATTTTTAATAAAATATTACCGATTTGTCTTTCTTCTACTTCCCAAACTACACTAAAATAACCAAGTTATTAAGTCACAAAGAAAAAATTATAGGCAGTGGACACCATGAACTCAAGGTGTTGACAAATTCAGAAGATTCTGAGGAAACAAGCTTTAAATGACAAAGAGTGGTAGAGAAAGTTATACACTACCTGCTTATAGGGTGGTGGGGCAGTGGGTGGGTAATAGAAATGTTGTTTGTAATAAAGCTTATTCACTCTGTGGACTTTCTGAATGTGGGGACCAGAAACAGAAAGATGACACAGTTTTATATGGGGTTGAAAAAGAATGGTTGGTTGAAACATCTACCTAGAGAATAGTTGAAACTTTGTGTTTCCTTCTCTAGTCAACACAGCTCAGCACTGTCACAAGGAAGATTAGTTTCTGGAGAAATTGAATGGGTTGGTTTCTGAAGTCAGATACCAATCTCACTAGTGGGTAGGTGTATAAGCAGGAACAAATGTATGTATTAAACCATAGGACCCTCCTCCTCTCCTTTCTCCTTCCCCTCTACTTTCAGAATGTCAGAGATTAATATTCTCCCTCAAAGCGAAAAAAACTCTCATACACTGGTTCATCTTTGATGTACATACTGTGAAGCCCACCTTTCAAAAGCCCACTCACCCACACAGAGCTATGCATCGCTTTTTAGGGCCTTGCTTATATATATGAATAAACAGCCAAGAATAATGAGACAATTTGAGAATCCTCCAACATGAAAAAAGAGAAAAGTCCAGCAAACAAAGGACAAAGGGGTGAGCAGAGACAATAGGGTAAGAGCAAAATAAAAATTTCAAAAAAATGTAAGTCCTTCAAAGGCCGAGACAGAAATTGCACATGTAGAACAAAATTGTTAAGGGACAATTATCAGATAAATTCGAAGGTTCTATTAATAATAAAAACAAAAACTATAAAGTACCTTAGAATGAATTTTACTAAAATATGCATGAATTTTGTGTAGAAAATTATAACATTTAATTAAAGACAAAAGAAGACATGAATAAATGAAAACTATATTATATACATGAGTTAAGAGACAATATTATACAAATGTCAATCTCCCTCAAGTCAATAAATTTATTCAATGTAATTACCTTCAAATCCTAATTTTTAAAAAATTTTTGTTTGACAAGGCAATTCTAAATCATGGAAAAAATTAAATGCAAAAAATAGTACACAAAATTTAAAAAGAAGAAAGTGGGATAAAGGGACTTCCTAGTGATATAAAACAAAATAAAATGTGGTCAGATGATCACCAGCCCCATTTTACTTGTGAGGCATTGGAGAGACTAAGCAACTTGGCCAATGTCCCTTGGTTAAGAGTGGGAAGCAGGGGTTAAAATCTTGTCTCTGATCCCAGAACTTGAGACTTTCTTGACTACCTTATACTGCCTTTTGAAAATATTTTGTGCTCATTCCAGAGTCTAATCCTCACAGTCTTTTTCATCCTTCTCAAGCCCCAACATTCCTCCTTACTGTCTTACATCAAACTGGCTTGTCTTCTACATCATTGGTGAGGTACAGACCATCTATATTATTGATATCTTCATCTTCACTAGTCCAACTACCTTGAAATTTCTCCCTAATTCCACCAACTGCCTTCTTCTCCAATGCAGGCCCCTCCCCTTTCAGGAGATAGTGTAATAGAATCACGCAGTGTCATACCCTGGGTTCACATAATACTTCATTTACAGGCTGTTATTTAAAATCTGTGACTCCCTTCCTCAACTATAAAGTGAGAATAATAATAGCACCTACCTCATAGGATTGTTGTAAAGATTTGATACATAGTAACTACTATTTGGTGGGCTAAATTTTTAAACTGACATTATCTTCTAATGCATAGAGAGTAATAATTTTTATAAACAAATATGTGTTTTAATCCACAATAAATATTATAATAAAACTTGATTCATTTGTATAAATACATACACCTATGTAACTGTAATCAAGATAAAAATTAGAGCATCTCCATCCTTCCAGTCCCAAAGCCTCACAAAGATAACCACTATTCTCACATCTAATATCAAAAAATAGTAACTACTCTTGATTCCATATTTAGTCATCTCTACATTATCTTCCTTTAGTTATCTTATGTACTCGATCTCTTAGCCTGCAAATCTGTTGAAGTTTCTTTGCTCAACTAACCAACCAACTGTCCATTATTCTGGTTTTCACTGGTTCTCATTGGTTTGTTCTCTCTCTCTTTCCAATTGTGGTCAAACTTCCTGAAAGATTAAGCTACACTTCAACTGCTTTATTACCTGCTCTCCTCTTTTCTTCTTGCCATCTAGTATATCCCCTAAACTTTCATCCCACAGGGATCACCCACGACCTTCTAATTTCCAAAGCTAATAGGATGTTTTCAGTAGACCACAAAAACTTTGGACCTCAACATTCTCACTTACAAATTATGAGAGTTTTATCATACAGTTGTGAAAGGCTTTCCTAGATCTAAAATTCTACAATACCAAGAATTCTGTAATTAAAGTCCTCATCAGGCTATTCACTTCTTAAATTAATTTTGAAAATTTGTGTTTTCTTAGGAAATTATCCACTTCACTTATATTTTTCAATTTGTCAATATATGATTGTGTGTAATGTTCTCTTGTACCTTTTAAGAAATACATTTTTCCTTTTCTAATATTACTTGTCTATGTTTCCGATTTTTCATCAGATATATCTGAGTAGTCTGTTTACTAAAATTTTCAAATGTTATTCTTTTATTTCCCTTTAAAAATATTATTTTATTATTACAGTGATGAGTTTCTTAGAGTATGAAATATAACTATTTACTGCTTTTTGTTTGGCAGGGTTTCAAGAATTTTTGAAAAATATACATAATAATATATTTACCTTATTTCCAACATTCAAATAAATGAGTTAAAGGTGTTAGCATCTTAAAAATAAGCAATATTAGATACCTATCTTGTAAGTATTTCAAAAAGCAAAAGAGAACATGTTTGCTATGACAGATTATATAAAAAACATGAATGGAATAAAATGTAGAGAATTGTGCTTTTGCTAGAAAAATGACAAACAGAATACTGAAGTGAAGCACTTTAGTATACTATTTAGAAACTCTTAAAGAGTGTCAATATCTGCACACTTCAATTACAGTATTTATGAAGAAATCAAGAATCATTTGCAATTATAGTAACATTTCAACAATCTAAGACAAACTAAACTAATTCCTACATATAAAGCAATTATTATTTGAATTGTTTAATTTCATCAATTCACATCCTGATTTGCCTGTAATAAATAAATTAAGAATACATATATCTTGCTATTCACATGGAATAAAATATGTACAAGGCATTTACAATATAGTTCTGGACACACCAGTAACTCCTTACTCATTAACTATCCTATGGAAAGAAATTTTGGTGATGACCACAGTGATTTCAAAGGCAGTTCTTTAAAGGCTGCACTAATAACTGCATATTTACATTATTCAGAAGACCATAGTTCTTGTAGATTAAAAATAAATTATTATGAAGATGAAATAACGGCTAAAATGGGGATTTGCATAAAGGTAATACATAACTTTACACACAGTAAGTGCTTGATAAACAATAGTTTTTATTTGGCAAAATAAGCACATGTGAAGATGTTTGACCGCATCTTAAAACATGATGAGAAAACTAACTGATAAGCACCTACTCTGCTTAAACGTTAATTTTGCAGCAATGCTGTACGGGAAATATTTTACAAAGGAGGAAGGGAAGCTCAGAGAGTTTAAAGAACTTGTCTGAAGTTACATACTCAGCAAATAAAGAAGCACATGTGCTCTTTCCACTATAACATGTTGCCTTGTGCTTTAAAGGGTTCTTATTTTCTTTTTTTTTTTTTTTTTTGAGACGGAGTCTCGCTCTGTCGCCCGGGCTGGAGTGCAGTGGCCGGATCTCAGCTCACTGCAAGCTCCGCCTCCCGGGTTTACGCCGTTCTCCTGCCTCAGCCTCCCGAGTAGCTGGGACTACAGGCGCCCGCCACCTCGCCCGGCTAGCTTTTTGTATTTTTCAACGGGGTTTCAACGTGTTAGCCAGGATGGTCTCGATCTCCTGACCTCGTGATCCGCCCGTCTCCGCCTCCCAAAGTGCTGGGATTACAGGCTTGAGCCACCGTGCCCGGCCAAAGGGTTCTTATTTTCTAATATTAATTTTCTAATGATTGTCCATATTCTTTAACAGTACTGTTATTCTTTTTGAAACAAAAGGTATGCGCATGACAAATAAATAGATGTTATAATAAATAAACAAAAATTATATTAACTCATGAGCCTTTGTTGTTCAAATCACCACCAACTAAAACAGAGAAATACACCATTTCCAAATATATTTTTGGTTATATAAACTCCATCAACACATGTACAAATTAAGGTTACTTGGATAAAGCACCTCAATTAATGAAGTGAATCACTAAAACCAATAGATATTGTGAAGACAAGGTTCATTTCATAAAATTAAATGAAAAATTTGATGGCAATAAAAATTGAATCAGAAGCCTTTTGTTATTATCACTTCACCTAACCTTCCTTTTTCCACAGCTGCTATGACATGCTACATCAACAGCAGTGTCATTTGTAGACAGCTGAAAAACCTCTCTCATAGACCCAAGTACTTGGCCCATGCATTCTTTCCCTTGGATGTTATAGAAAATATCAATAGAAGAGATATGATGGACTTTAGTTCTTTCTTGAAAACTCTTGGTTCACCATTAAATACAAGCTACAGTACTTGCTTACAAGGTATGGCACAAGGTTATGATGAGGAAACATCATCTCTTTAACCCTTTACACAACCTTCAATTTGTGAAAATTTTGAAGCAGGTTTTCTACATAATTAAAATATCTGTCACAAGACTAACTCTAAACAGAAGAAACTGTCAATATAAAGTTATGTAAGATACAAAATGATGAATGAAGGAGCAATAAAAGCAATTTCTAAATGTGAGTATCTCAAACAATAACTCTTATTTGCTAAATTTTTATAATTTCATATTCATAAAACCATCACTATTAAAAAGAAAATAGGTGCTAGATATATGTCAGCAGAGATAAAAAATCTGTTCCACAGATGTCAAAAATATGTATCTAGTGGAAAACATGTTCATAATTTGAAGCTCTTGGAAAGTTTCTCAAACATAACAGGAAAATCTGATTTTTTGAAATGTGTGCTTTGGAAATTCAAACATTTGTACATCGTACACAGCAGATGCTTCATTATATACTGTTATCTCCAGGCTTAAAAAAATAACAATTTTATTCAAAATGAAATATAATTAAGTCACTTGCTAAATAAGGCCAAGAATTCAACGAAAGCTTTACTAATAATTTAGAAACTTCAAAATGCTAAGACAGTGGTTGTTCAAAAAAAGGAAGCATTTTCTCTTAGGTGTCTGGAGAGACCAGAGGAAACTGTTAAATGTTCTCACCATAGAAATGATAACTATGTGAGGTAATGCCTACATTAATTGGCTAGATGTAACCATTCTACAATATATATATATTTCAAAACATCATTTTGTACATGATAAATACATACAATTTTATCTGTCAATTTAAATAAATAAGCAAAGAGTAAAAATCATGTTGTAAACTCTAAGACAGAAACTGATTTACACTATGTTATTTATGTGTAGAGGAAATCCTTTTTCAGTAGGTTTGTGCCCTCGGGTGTGTTTAGATATCCCTTCCCAGCTTGCAAGCACCATATATAGTCACTCAAAACCAAGGATCATAATAATGCAAATATAAAATTGCTTTCAACTTGCAACAAGCAAAGCAAACAAAATCTTGCAGCCCTGTTGCTGAGATTTCTAGGCCTTGAAAATATTTCTTGTATAACTTTGAAGGCAGAAGAGGATAGTGCTTTCCAGTCAAGAAGACACTTATTTATTCTGTTTGTCATGTTTGATCAATGGTCTTGTTGGTATCACAGAACTATTTCAATGTGGAATGAAAACAATTTTTGATTTAGCGGTAGCATGGGATAAAAAGATTGTAGGTTTTAAAGTCAAGCTAGTGTTTCCCAACCTTGGCTGCACATTGGTATCACCTGGGGAGCTCTAACAACTATGGATCTCTTAGTGCTATTCCCCAAGATTCTGATGTAATCTGTCTCTCGTGAAGCCCAAGTATTAGAATTGCTAAGGTGCCTCAAGTGATTCTAATGTGTATCCAGGGTTTAGAATAAGCAATTTAGACAGTCATGGACTGACTGTTGGTAATTAAAGCTACCAAATGTGTGACCTTGTGCAAATTATCATATTTTTCACACCCTCAATCTTTCGTTTGTAAGATGGGAATGAAAAATACCTACGATGCAGGATTACTATAAAAATTGCTTATAATAAGTGTAAAGTGTTTAGTTCTTGGCAAATTCTCAAAAGTATTAACAATAATAACAATTCATACATATTCTCAACCCGTTACAGTAATTTATCTAGACTTAGGCAGTTCCTAAAGTTCTCAAAAGAATAACACACATGGAACATTCTGCTATGCATTCATATGTTTAATCTATAATGAAATTAGAGCTAATATACTTCTTTATAGAACCTGCTATGAAAATGATATCAGATAATTAATATTTAGGATGAACTTTTGAACAATAAAGTGTATTTTTTAAGCAAAAACAAAGTAATACTGCCATGGTGGGGTGCAGGAAGAAGGCAGGCTATCATTTAATCCTGTCCTCAGACCTCTCTAGACAAATAAGAGAAAAATGCCTCCTTTTTTTAAACAACCACTACAATTGAATTACACTAAATGCCACCATTGGGACTGTTATGGAATTCTAGGTGTGACAATTCATGGAGATTTCAAAGGACTTCTATGACAAAGTATCAATCAACCCTGAGATTGGTTGATTCCATTTGTGCCTATATTTCAAATCCCTATTTGCCTATCTCTGAGCTATCCATCCTCAGATATTTCAAGTCTACTATCTCCAATAATGAACTCTGCCTTTCTCCTTAAGGCAGTTCTTCCTTCCCTGTTTGCTGTCAGTGAAAGAACACTATCATTCCCACCAGGAACTTGGATGTCATCCTTGTATTTCCCTCACATCCACTCAATCACCAATTCCTATTTGATTGCATCTAATAATGATATAGAAACTCCACTCACCCTCCATTTTCATGATCCTAGTTGGTGCCATTGCTCACTCTTTCCTGGATTATCAGGGAAACAGTGAGATTCCTGTGAGGAGTCAGCCCTCTGCTGGCTCCACTTCCATTGGCAGAAGTGAAATGTGAGCTCCACAGGTAGGCATGCTCCTAATGAGGTCCCCTCACCTCTTTCTCTAAACAAATTGATAAAAGAGGTCATAGAATACGTCTGGTGTATACTAAGTTCCCAATAATGATGAGCACTAATTATCAGTATTTTAAAATTAAAACTGCAAAAGAGGATGTGGGTATGAGTTTTTTTTTTGTTGTTGTTGTTTTTTTTTTTTTTTTTTTTTTTTTTTTTTTTTTTTTTACAATAGGAAATATTAAAGCATGTTTAAATACTAAAAGAAGAATCACATGGAGAAACTGATGAATCGGGAGTGAGAAAGAATTGATTGCATCAAGGTTTGGAGAAGTCTTATGGAAATGAAACCTAAAGCACATGAGAAGGAATGAAATTTAATAAAAAGAAGGGTCCCCTCTTGATTTGAAACAGGTAGAAAGGAATAAAAACTGGGTGTTGATGTAAATAAATTAGCATATTTTATGGTAGGAAGTTGAGATAATCTCAGTCTGTTATGGCTACCAAATTCTTTTTAGAGTAGCAGTTGGGTCAGATGCAAAAGTGAAAGATGTAGGAGGGAGATCAGAGGTTTGAGTACATGTGAGCAGATTGGAAATTCTCTTTGTTGAGAATTAAAGAGCTAGATAATGTGGAATTGCTAAGAGGCATTGAAGCCTCTGTTAGCTAAGTGACCATGCATTTTTATCAGCTCATTAACACTGGAAAAACAAATGACCTATACCACAGACTCCCTTCCAACTCTGAAACCACATATTCCAGTCTTCTGCAACGATAGAGAAATACTGGTTTTGCTGTTTTTCTGTTTGGGGTTTTCTCTTGGTTCTTCTTTGAATGCACCATCCCATTTTATGGTTTCATCTCCTTCCATCTTGGACTTCTTGTGACACACTTCTTGTAACATAAGAATAGACAAACTACCTCTATGGAAGCAATTCATGCTATTGCTAGAAGCAAATAAAAATTTCAGTCCACTGGTTAAGAAATGCTGAAATCACATTGCAGCAAACCCCTTATTCTGAAGCAAGATTGAAGATACATCTCAAGCTACCTGTTATCGTTTTAATAAACAATTACCTTTGAAAGTTTGGAACCCTACCAGGTTACTTTCTCAGTTTCTCAGCATGTGGGAAAAATAACTATGGTCAGGGTACTTTAGTCTATATTGGACCAAAATTACAGATGGCAAAACAAACTATTTCAAGTAACATTACTTTTATAAGTAATGACTATAAATACATTTTTGGAAGATATTCATCTATTGGAAAAAAATAGCTCGGTCCAGAAAAACTCTAGGAGGTCTTTTTCTTTACCATGGTTTCTTTACAGCTTTTGTCATTGAGAAATTCAGGGTCAAAATACTTATTGAGTATCCAATGTAAGAAAATCCTACATCAGGCAAGTTATAAACATTTCACAAGAACATTTTTAAAGTTATGTAAGTATAAAAACATCTATGAGAAATTATGGCATATACCTGTGTTTAGAATGGATTATTGGAATAAGTAAGGCCAATAAGATAATAAGAACACTTCCAATTTTGAATTTACATTGCCATTACATTTTCTGTGTTTAAAACATTCTAAAATTACCAATTCCTTTTGTCAGCCCAGAATGTAGCTAAATTTTATTACTATACCTTACTTCTAAATCTGGGTCCTAAAAGGGACTACCAAAAAGTTGATTGAAAACAGGAAGGAAGTCAAACATCGTTTTACTTAATTTTCACAGCATGAAAAATTAGCAGTATATTATACAATAACCTCTAACTTTGTTTAAAAATGGTGACAGCTGAATCTATGTTTCTGGGTTGAGCCAAGGATTTATTATTAAGCTCCTTTGGCTTCAGTATGAAATGTCATTCATTACACCATTTCCTCTTATCATATTTAAATTTTCATTTGAAACCAGAGGAGGAAAAAAGTGTCAACAAGAAAAGAGAAGCAAAATCCAAAAGACTATTAAGTCAAAAATAGATCTTACCAAATATTTTAAGTATAGTATTTTATTCTTATGTCGTGAGTTTAAATTACACAGTTTGAAGTAATATGGATGAGCTGAGAAAATCCCTTCATTTTTACCCACAAGCATAAAAGTTGTGTAGAGGGAGAAGGAGAGATCTGGGCCAAGGTTGATGGAGAGAGGATGGAGCGGGGTGAAGACGGAGGTGAAATGTGTTCTTGGGTCTTCTCTGGGGAGCTATAATTTTATTCCCTTCATTTTAAGTGGATGAAAACTATTCCTCTCAACCCACCTCCGACCTTGCCTCCTTCTATTCTTTTCTATACATTTTTGCCTTCAGAGGAGAGGTGTGGCAATAGTCAAAGTTAGTACTGGAGCAAGAAAGAGAGAAGAAAGAGAATCCAATTACATCTAGCAAATTGTTCTCCCTCTATGACTACATGCATTAATGCCAGAATTCCACAGGGAAGAGAAACTTGATACGTAATCTACTCGATTCAAAATGAACCAAATACCTTATAAATAACTGATAATATTAAAATGAAGCTAATATTATATAAATAATACCTGTCTTTGTCTTAGCCCTACTTATCTATCTTACTCAATTCAGCTTGAATATACTAAGTATATATTTCAAAGAGAAATCAGATTATGATTCACATTCAGTTCTCAATTACAGCCTCTCAATGCATGAAATATTCCCTTGTAATAAATGAAGCACTTTGAGAGGAAGATGCATTCTTCCAGGTTTTCAGGATGCAATTTAATGCATGACTACAGCAAATAATGATTGCATCTCAGAATAATACAACATTTACTTTTTTTCCCATGAATTCAAAATCACTTTGTCTTTATCATCACATTACTTGTTGAAAATTCTCATTTTTATTTTTATCTCACAGAATATAGCTTCTAAGAAGAAAATTGGTTCCTTCTTTTAGATCCAGTGGAATATCTGACATGTAGGTTTTATCCAATAAATATTTGTTGTGTGAAAAGAAAATAACTTTGTTATAAATAATATCAATGGGAATTTCATTTCAATATACATGCTATTGCTTACTGGTAATTAAGTGAGGGGAGTTCACCAATCACTGTTGTTGTGGAGATGACTGGCTTCCCCCAGTATTTGTTCTTTCCTTGTTCTCATAACAGAACTGTAACAAATATGATGTTGGCACATGAGGCACCAGAATAAAGAATGGATTTCCCAACTTTGGTTTTAGCTAAGGTCATATGATTAAATTCCTGCCAGTCAAAGGTAAGCAACAATAGTGTGTACAACTCTGGAGAATATTCTTTTTCTATTTTCCTCCTTGTCGTCAGCTGGAATGTTTACATGATGGCTAGAGCAGGAGCAGCCATCCTGAATCTTGAGGTATGTATTTCAAATTTAGTATGGGAGAAAAAAAAAATCAGTTAGAAGGAAATTAGTTCCTAACGATCAGGAGCTACCTACATTTCTGTGAGAATGAAATAAACCTTTATCTTTCCTTTACTACTCTTTTATCTTTTCTATGTCACTCTTCTTTTGTGTTTTCCTATAACAGTCAAAATTAAACCTAAATGTTACCTTTGGTAGAAGGTAGACACATATTATTATGCTTTTAATTGATAAACTATTATATACTGTGCTTAGGAAATGCAATCTATGAACCAACTGGAATAAATTATGTTCATTTCTCGGCTCTGAAATTAATCCAAATATTTACACTTCATTTAATGAACTATGAACCATATCTTCCTCAATTCCTCCATCTCTTCCTTAACTTAGCAATAAATGATATTTGTAAACTGTGGTGGATTTTGCGTAGTATTTAATACCCAGTACCTCATTTGATACTTGTGCTAAACAGGAAAGGTAAGTGTAATTACTATTATTTAGATTTCATTGTGAATAAAACATGTCCAGTGAGATTAGGTAACCTTCCCAAAGTCACACTGTAGAGGCAGAGCCAGGACTCAAACTCACACAGTTTGATTTATTCCAGGTCTCATTTCCTATCCTTTATACCAAATGGTCTTAGTGGATCTGCTTAAATTGAAAAACGTCTATATCATCTCAAATTCTTAAACTGGAGCAGATCTTAGACATCTAAAACTTCTTGCTAAACAAAATCCTCACCTTTTTCTTTGCTGCCTTTCCAGCATATTCATATCTAGATTCCTAGGCTTCATGTTGTCTAGGTATAATATTGCCACCAGAATTTACTCTTGAGTTTTACATTTAATACATAACTTGAATCGACCCACCTCATCCACTTACATGAGAATGGGGACTCTGTGGAAAAGATAGAGTCACATTTGGCCAGTCACACCCTTTAGCCATTTGCCTAATTCTTCCATAGAGATGCCCAGTTAGCCTGGGCTACTGCAATAAACTAAACAACTAGACATGTGATTCTTCTGGTGTCTTCATTAAAGATCTTGAACCCAAGATGTGGCAGGGCTCATGAGAAAAAAAAAAAATGTCCTACCGTTTGTAGCACAAATTTTTAAAACTGAAAAAATAAAAAGAAGAAGAGATATTTGAAAGGAATACAGAGAAACTGGTAAATCAAGACAAGACCTGATCAAGACCAGAATTTCCAAAAGTGTCACGGAAGGGTGAAGAAAAGAAATATAGGAGCTATGCTTATAATGAAACCTCTCCTTGACTGTTATTTCAAATAAGATATTGCAAGGACTCAAAATGTACCAATATTGAAATTACTCAAAAGCCAGAAAGACTGCGAACTTTCATATTTTAACCTGATTTATATTTAATGTGGAACACGTAAACATGGAAATATTTATCTTTGCTTAAAATACAGCATGTGGCATAAATGTGATTCTGAAATGCATAAGAAATTTAACTACAACACTCTCTTTAAATTGGTTGCATTGTGGTTGGTTCTTTAATACCATAACTTTATAGAAGACAATGACATCAGGATAGATTTTTAGAGTCAAATAAAACAGTCAACAAAAAGGAGCAGTTACTGAGAATGTAATGCAACTGTACTTCATACTCTAGTTTGAAACCAGAATATGAGCATAATTGAGAAAGTAAGAAAGTTGTTGGAAGCAAAAAAAAAAAGAAGTTACTTTAATAAATGAAGCTACTATAATGTCTTGGGCACAAAACGCAGAGAGGGGAGAGTAAGGATGTAGCAGGCATGTACACCAGGCGTCGCAGGAATTGCAATGCAATGTGTTAGGGGTTATAATAAGAGGCTATGATCTCAAGGTAAATAGGAACAAATATGATGGAATACGCTGAGAAATCTTGCTTGCTCTCATAAATCTGCGATACACCTTTTCATGTTCCACTGGGCCCTGTCCTCTCCCATAAATATCATTAGTACATTTCATACTGTATTATCACAGCTGTTTTAATTGTTTGCCCACACTCCTCACTCCCCACCACACACAAATTAGGAATTAAATACTAAAGGCAGACTTTCCATTTGCTATTATTGTTGTCACTGTTCATTGTAATCTCAGAATTAGGTAGTGAGTCTGACCTGTATTTAGAAATAAAAACAGTTAGTTGCTAAGTGAATGAGTAAACTACTGGCTGAATGTGCACTTTCTTTGTATTGCAGTATTTATAGTTATTGATGTACCTGGCTTATTCCCCTTAATGTAAGCTTCCTGAGAAAGATCTATTTCCAGTTTATTTCTCTGTGTGTTATTGTGCCTAGTACATAGGTTATCAACTTGATGAATCCATGATTTAGGAAGTTTTCTTATTTTTTCTATGAATGAGAA
Organism: Macaca mulatta; assembly: GCF_049350105.2. Lineage (NCBI taxonomy): Eukaryota > Metazoa > Chordata > Mammalia > Primates > Cercopithecidae > Macaca > Macaca mulatta. The sequence goes on from NC_133409.1 coordinate 116,222,191, forward strand.
GAGACAACACATTATGCTATGTATGACAGAGATTGAAGACTTTGGATTAAAGGCAAAACAGGAGAAAAATGTTAGTGGTCTTGATTTTTAAGAAGTTATGTGTTATATGGCAATATATCATGACATCATTGGGCTTATGTAGATAATTTTATGATGGTGATGAGTTATTTGTTGACATGTTCTAAATTTCTATAGTATAAGAGAAAATTCATAGTAACTTACTAACTCCCACCTCACCCCAACACTACATATACAGTTGCTTCCCCCTACCCATGAAGGATTGGTTACTTACTGAACCCTCATGGGTACCCAAATCCAGGGATGCTCAACTCCCTTATATAAAACGGCATAGTATTTGCATATAATCTATGCACATCCTTCCATGTACTTTAAATTATCTTTAGATTACTTACAATATACAATACAATGCCTACACATCACTTAATTAACCTGGATTCAACCTAGTATTCTATGCATGGTAAATTCAAGTTTCGGTTTTTGGAACATTGCAGAATATTTTTCCCAGGGGTATTTTTAATCTTCAGTTTGTTAATCCATAAATGCATAACATATGTATGTGGAAGACTGATTACATTTAGAATCAATGATAATAGAATATTCGAGGGCTTAAACAGTAAGAGAAGGCTCTGTGGTTATGAAAAGAGCCCTGTGTGGATTATTTCCATGAGCCTGAGTCCAGGTAGCCTCTTTAGCTAGAGCTCCACAAACATGACCATGGCTATAGGTCTGGTCCCTATGTTGACTCTTTGCTTTCACTGTGTTTTTTTCTCCCCCACTCCTCACCAGAACTCTGATACACTAACCTTAATTGGGTCCATAATAAGTGTGAAGGGACTTGCACATAGAAGGGTATAAATCTAATCTTAATTCTAGAAAAAATATTTAAAGTAAATCAGGATCATCTCCTTCATAGCAGATGGGTGGCAACTTAATATAATGAAAAATTATCTCATGATTCCAATGAAGAAATAACTCACACTGTATAAATCAGCAATCTCTATTAGCCAAAAAAGTAAATTTTGTAACATAATAATAATCACCGTGAGTAATAACAGCTTTGTGGCACTGTAACAATTTGAACACCATATGATTAACAAAATCAGAAGAAATAAACAATGTTTCTTTGTCTTAAGTATATTTGCTTAAGTATATTTAGGATTAGTGTAATTCAGGAAAATTACATTTTCAATAATAAAATTCTTATTTGTTTTGTTTGAAGTGGCTGCCATCTGCCAGGCACTATGCTAACAGTGTTACCTGTATTGTTTCTAGCCTTCACAATAGTCCTTCTAGGAAGAACTACCATGTGTTATTATTACTATATATAGGGGAAGAAAGTGAGGCTCAAATAGAGTAATATATTCATGGTCCCGTAAAATGTAATGAGCCATGCTGAGATTCACACTCAGACACATTGAGCTTCTTAGTCCATATTTTTATATGACTCTAAACTTCATCTTAAATGTTTGAAAATTACAGATTCATGAATGGTCCACCACAGATTTGGAGACCAGAAAATGTTATTAGCCAGAACCCTTTGCTTGCAAACTGTTTAGAAAATAGAAACACTAGCACATCCCTTGAAAACAAAGAATGCTGATAGAAATAACTACCCTTACTCTAGAGACAGATAAACTGAGAGAAGAAAGGTTATGTCTCTGAAGACACAAGTCAGAGCAGGAGTCAAGAATACAATCTATCACCAAATTCTATTCTGTTAACTATTGAATGTGATATGGCAAAAACAGAGCAGTAGAAGAAATAATTGGACATATAACTTTGACATAAGAGACTGATAAAATATAACTATCCAAGAAGCAAAAGGATGACTTACTTATGCTTAATGTAGCTAACTATAATTAAAACATAAAGAAGACAGAAAATTGCAGCAACTAAGCTATGTGGTTACATTTTAATTAGGATTCTAATTTTACTATATTCTTACTACTAGTAGGCAGACTTTGAGAAATACACAGGAAAGGAAAGAACTTTTAAATTTATGTTTCTGTGCAAGTCTTTAAAGTCCTAGAATCAGGGACTTGAACTTATTGAATGTACTTAGGTAATGTGGACGTTATATTTTTGTCTTAATTCTAAGGCTGTAGAAAATAAATGGAGTTTTCCATGATGATTTAATTATTCACTCAATATAATTTTTAGGAGAAAACCTGCAATATCAGCAACCCAAGGATTTAAAAAGTCTGAGTTTCTTTACAATTCAGTTATAAATCAAGAGTGATAAAAATTTTGTTCAACTTGGAAATTAGAAAATAATTATATAACCTCTTTTTTTTAAAAAAAAAAAAAAAAAAAAAAAACAACCTTGTATTTTGGTTGAAATTTTTGCCTAGAATAAGATTATTGGAAGAAGAAAAAGAGAAAGAAGAGTTGAAAGCAACTAAAAGTATAAGGTGGTCTTATAATAGACTTGGATCCTCGAGAGCTATTAATGAAAAAAAGAGGCTTCGAGTTTTAGAAAGCACTCTGTGGTCAAGGAAAATATCTTTTAGAGAAGAATCATACTTCACAGAAGGTGATTACTACTAAGTTACACATGAAATGCTATTTAATTACTAATCAAAATCCCTAACTCTTAAAAAATAAAAGCCACTTTGCCCAGACATTCCATTGAAAACAGAATTCTTCAGACATAGGTCAGTTTTATGTGCAATTTTAAAGTAATGTCTATGATTGTGTAGGAGTGAAGACATGGAGTAAAAATGAGCAAAAAAAAAAAAAAATGTTCTTTTAAGTTTGAGATTAGGTGGATTTTAAAGGGATTGGATGATGTGCAGAGAATTTAATAGATGCCAAAACTGTGAGAAAAAAAATTGCTGAATGGGCGGGAATGCAGGACATAGCCAGCAAAAGGAAGGGTGACCAAAATGGCTTTACTTTTCCCTTCAGCCTGAACAAATTTGAAGTGCAAGTGGATCATCATAAAGGTCTTCATCCTTGTTGTCTTCCTGTTGAGTAGGCTGAGGAGGAGGAGAAAGAAGAGGGGCTGTTAGTCTTGCTGTGTAAGGGGTGACAGAGACGGAAGAAGCAGAGGAGGTGGAAGGGGAGGCAGAAGAGGCAGGCACATTCCGTGTAACTTTAAGGACATGCATCGTAATTTCTGTCTGATTTTTTTTTGCTTTTTTATTTCTCTAAAAATGTTCCTATACAGCACCAGTTTTTCTTCCACCATTTGCTTTAGTTTCAGTGTTCATCTCATATAAGGATCCATGTTGTAAAAGAAGCCAAAAGCAGTGTGGAATAATCAAAACTTTCTGCCAAGTTTTGTACTATTAACTGCTACATTCAGTCTGGCAAAATTGTGAAAATAATATCAATTATTATCTAATGTCAATTTGTTTTCTGGCACTACTTCTAAGTCCTCTTCCTCATTGTCTGGCACTGGTTTGGAAGCACTCATCTCCATCAAGATGTCTTATGTAATTCCTCTGGAGTGGTGTCTCTCAGCTCTGAAATTGCTCCAAGATCCGTTTCTTGAAATTCTTCACTCTCCACCTGTTTTGCCACATCCAGTCTCTTTCATGATTTCCTTGACTCGCTCTGTCATAAATCCTGTGAAGACATGTGAAGACATGCGCAATATATGGACACAGTTTTCTCCAGCAGGAATTTATTGATTGTTTAGAGCGTGACGGTTTTCAAGGATTTTTCTATAACAACGATGGCATCTTCAATGGCGTAATCCTTCCACACTTTCACGATGTTCTCTCTACAGGGTTCTCTTTCATAATGTCGACAATCCTTTCCTACAGGGTTCTCTTCTATAATGTTGGCAATTCTTTCCATAGAGTACCGCGTGTAATAGCTTTAAAGATTCTTATGACTCCTACATCTAGAGGCTGTATTACAGACGTTATATTTGGGGATGAACAGACCACTTTGATGCCTTCAGTGTTAAACTCATGGAGTTGTGGATGGCCAGCGGTATTGTTCGATGTTCGATTATCAAGAGAATTTTAAAATATAGTCCCTTACTATCAAGGTACTTCCTGACTTCGGGGACAAAACACCAATGGAACCAATCCAGAAGAAAAATGTTCTCATTCTCTAGGTCCTCTTCTTACAGAACCAAGAGACGGGCAGCTGGTGTTTATAATTTCCCTTCAAAGTTAGGAAATTAGTAGCTTTATAGATAATGGCAGTCCTGATCATAAACCTAACTGCATTTGCAAAACTGGTGAATTAGCCTATCACTTACAGCCTTAAATCCTGGAGCTTGCTTCCTTTCCTTACTAATATATATCCTTCACGGCATTTTTTTTTTTTTTCCAGAATAGGAGACTTCCATCTACATTAAAAACCTGTTCAGGCAGATATTCTCTCTTCAAGGAGTTTCTTCATGGTCTCTGAAAGCTTGTTTGCTGCCTCTTGGTCAGCAGAAGCTGCTTCTGCTATTATCCAGACATTTTTAAAAGCTAAATCTCTTTCTAAAAGCATCAAACCGTTCTTTACTTACATTAAACTATTCAACTTCAGATGCTTCACCTTCTTTTTGCTTTTAGTTGTCATACAATGACTTTGCATTTTCTTGAATTATATTAGAGTCCATAGATATGCTTTCCTTACAGCAATTCTGCATCTAGGTAAAAGCTGAATTTTCACTATGAGATGAAAAAATACTTTGCAAAGAAACTGATTTTTTTTTTTTTGGTGCCTATTGTCATAGCAGCAGTTTCATGAGTTATTTTCTTTTTCTACAATGGTCATTACTGGATTTATTTATCTTAAAATAGTGGGCAACCACAATTACAGTCCTCAATCTATGGTACATATCAAGAAATTCAACTTTTCTTGTAATGTCATAACTCTTCTCTTATTCTCCCAGTATCACTAGTGGTGCTTTGTATGGGCCCCATGGTGTTATTCAAGATTTACAATATTGCACTAAACATGATGAAAAATATGCAAGAACCACAAGAAATCACTTTTTAATGCAATATGCAATTTACTCGAGAGATAAGACTAGTTTTCTGAGATGATTAGAGTCACATACTGTTTTCAGTAGATACTAGTAACAGTTGAGCTCGCTGCAACAGCAAAAGGAGGTGGCTATGCAATTATTACAGTAGTACAGTATGAAATGCAGTTAAGTTTTTGCAGTTATAATTTAATACTGCATATTTACATTTCTCTCAGCTGAATATAATCTGTGTTTGTATGCATAAATTTTAAATTTTTAAATTTTAAATTTTAAATAAATTTTAAATTTTTATAATAGATTTGTGTATATTTTATGGCAGGAGGTGATAACATAGAGTAATATCTACATATATTTTGTGCATTCATGACAAAACTAACTCTTTCTTAATACTTTCAATATCTGTAGGTTAGGTGGCTCATCTGCAAGTTTTCTCAAATTGTTGCAACTCTCTAATAAATTTTTTCCAATATGTTTATCGAAAAAAAATCTGCTTATAAGTGGACCTGTGCAGTTCAAACTCATGTTGTTCAAGAATCAATTGTATTTTAGAAAACTTACAATTATAAATAAAATCTTTCTACATCTCTGCACCATTGAAATGTAAATCTTCTAAAACCAAGAATGTCCTTCTCAAGGATCTGGAGGCTATCACTTTGAAATGTTATCATCATGATAGTGACAACTGATGAACATGGACTATCTCTTCAATACTTGTGTCCTCTTCAATATTTTTCATCAATGTTTTATAGTTTTCATGGTAGAGTTTTTCACTTCTTTAAGTGCATTGCTAGATATTTTATTAATATTTGTAGCTATTGTAAATTGGATTACTTTCTCAGCTTCTGTTTCAGATTGTTTGCCAGTGGCATATGTAAATGCTGCTGGTTTTTAATGTTGCTTTTGTATCCCGTGACTGTATTAAATTTGTTTATCAGTTCTAATAGTTTCTTGAAGTATTCAGATTTTTCTAAATATAAGATCATATAATCTGTTGCAAATAAGGATAATTTGACTTCTTAATTTCCAATCTGGAAGTCCTTTATTTCTTTCCCTTTTTCGATTGCTCTTGCTAGGACTTCCAGTTTTATCTTGAATAAAAGTGGTAAAAGTGGGCATCCTTGTTTGTTTCGTGATCTTAGAGGAAATGCTTCTAGTTTTCCCTTGTTTAGTATGATACTGGCTGTGAATTTTTCATATATGGCCTTTATTGTGTTGGACTATGTTCCTTTTATATCCAGCTTGTTAAGAGTTTTATCATTAAGGAATGTTTAACTTTATTGAATGTTTTCTCTGCACCTATTGAGATGATCATATAGTTTTTGTCCTTCATCCTGTGTGATAAATGACATTTATTAATTTGTGTATGTTAAACTATCTTTGCATCACTGGGATGAATCTCACTTGATCGTGATGAATCATTTTATAATGTGTTGTTGAATTCAACTTGCTAGTATTTTTGAGAATTTTTGCATGTATAGTCATCAGAGATATTGTTCTATAGTTTCCTTTTTTTTTTTAAGTCTTTGTCTAATTTTGGTATATTGTTAATATGTCCACAAAACTCAAAGAAATCTACAGATTCAATGCAATCCCTATTAAAATACCAATGATAGCCTTCACATAAATAGAAAAAAATCCTTAAATTTATATGGAACCACAAAAGATTCAGAATAGTCAAAGAAAATCTGAACAAAAAAAAGAAAGCTGCAGGTATCATGCTACCTGACTTTAAATGATACTACAAAGCTATAGTAACCAAAACATCATAGTACTGACATAAATACAGACACATAGCCTAATGAAATAGAATAGAGAACCCAGATATAAATCCATGTATTTAGACTAGACGCATTTTTTATGGGGTTGCCAAGAACATACAATGGGGAAAGGATAGTTTCTTCAATTAATGGTGCTGGGAAAACTGGATACCCATATGGAGAAGAATGAAACTAGACCCCTATCTCTTGCCATACACACAAAAATCAAATTAAAATGGATTAAATATTTAAATGTAATACCTGAAACTACAGAACTACTAGACATTGCTCTGGGTAAGGATTTCTTGAGTAACACCCTATAAGTAAGGGCAAATAGACAAATGGGACAACATCAAGCTAAAAAGCTTCCTTCTTCAAAGTAAAGGAAACAATTAACAAAGTTGAAGAGACAGCTCCCAAAAGAATGGGAGGAAATATTTGCAAACTACCCATACCAGAATGTATAAGGAACTCAAACAACTCAATAGCAAAAACAAAAACAAAAACAAAACAAAACAAAAAACCCAAAAGACCAAATAATCCAATTAAAGTGAAAAAAAGATGTGAACAGACATTTCTCAAAAGAAACCACAAAAAATGGCCAACAGGCTTATGAAAATATGTTCAACATTACTAATTATCAGAGAAACACATACCAAAACTACAATAAAATATCATCTCACCCCAGTTAAAATGTCTTTTACCCAAAAGACAGGCAATAATGAAAGCTGGTGAGGATGTGGAGAAAGGGAATCTTCTTAAACTGTTATTGGGAGTGTAAATTTGTGCAGCCACTGTGGAGAACAGTATGGGGGCTCCTTAAAAAACTAAAAATAGAACTACCATATGAAACAGTAATCTAACTGCTGGGTATATTTTCAAAAGAAAAGAAAACAGTGTATGGAAGAGATATCTGAGCTCTTACATTATTGCAGCACTATTCACTATAGCCAAAATATGGAATCAACCTAAGTATCCATCAATAGATGAATAGTTTAAAAAGTCATACTAATACAAAATGGAATATTATCCAGCCACAAAAAAGAATGAAGTCCTATCATTTGCAACAACATAGATGGAACTAGAGCACATTACGGTAAGTGAAATAAGCCAGGCACAAAAAGACAAATATCACATGTTCTCACTTAAATGTGAGAGCTAAAAATATTGATCTCATGAAGACAGACATTAGAATGATGGTTACCAGATGCTGGGTAGGCTAATAGGGAGAGGGTAATTAAGAGGAGATGGTTAATGGCCCAAAAATATAGTTAGAAGGAAGAAGATTTAGTGTTCAGTAGCACAATACAGTGATTGTAGTTAACAATAATTTATTGTATATTTCAAAAACTAGAAGAGTAGAATTGGAGTGTTCCTAACACAAAGAAGTGATAAATGCTTGAGGTGATGGATATCCCAATTACCCTGATTTGATCATTACACATTGTATGCCTGTATCAACATTTCACATGTACCCCAGAAAATATATACAATTATTATATATCCATAAAAATTAAAACTTAAAAAAATGAATAAAGAAGACAGTGCCCCTATTTCTAGTCTCTGTGGGAGGGTCAGAGTCTATTAATCAGCAAGACACAGATGGCCTATCACATTGACCAACCTCCCTCTAGGACCAGCAATGTTCCATTGGCTCTCTCCAGCATTCACTTTTTCTTTCTGCAGAATTGCGTTCAATCTCTCTCTCCTGTTGCAATAGTCCCTCTCCCATATTTAGATGAAAAATCTACCTTGCCATCTTTAACAAGTGTCCCATGCAATTTTTCTTTTATAAGGAAAAGTAATTCAGTACCACTGAGTGCCTGCATGTGCGTTCTTATGCTACTCTAATAATAACTCCAGAATAATGTGAGAATGAAAACTCCAAGAGGCCAAGTAACAAAAACAAACAAACTCAGTAAATAGTAGAGAAGGATTTCAAACCATAACCTCTGTCTTTGTAAGGCCAAGTTTCTTCTAATCTTTCTATGTAAGGGAAAAAATGAATGGCAGAAATGATATATGTAAAAACGTAATTGGAGAGAGATCAATTTTAAATGTATTTTTCTTATATAAAACATCCATCATAATCAAAATTGGATTTTCGATTTTGAGTTCAACTATAGGTGCTTTTATAGTATTCATTTGCTTGGCTACTTCTCCACTTAAAAAAACCTTCGTAATTACCAACCTAATTACCCTTCTTTCTGAGTTCATTTCACATTGTATGATTTGTGAACCATCTTTTGGAAATCTGTTGTTCTCCTCTCCTTTAAGACCTTTGACAACCAATATATTCCTCCATTCCCACCTAAACCCCCAGCTGTAGCAACTTTATTACTGAGGAGGAAAAACTTGGAGCTATCACCTTTGCTTCCCTCATATCTCAATGATAGAATTGTGATACTTTTAGGAGCTTAACACCAAAAGTCTTCCTCAAAGCATATATATATATATATGTGCATATATATATACACACACACACACACACACATATATATACACACACACACACATACACACACACACACACATCAAGCATATACATATATATATATGCTTTGAGGAAGACTTTTGGTGCTAAGCTACTAAAAGTATATGTGTGTGTGTGTGTATATATATATATACACATATACACATACATACACACACACACACACATACAGTGAGAGAGAGAGAGAGAGAGAGAGCAGTAGAAGTTTCCTTATTTTTTTCTAAGCGGTCTGTGGTATGGAATTAATAGAAAGTAGAAAGTCATTTACATAGTACAATCTCCTCAGCATTTATTGGGCTGGTATATATTAGCTCTATTGATGTCACACATTAACAAACAACCTTCACTGGAAACAATGATGACTTCCATTATCACTACAATGATGAAACTCATAGCACCAAAGGTTGCTGACCAAACTCTTATACAGTTTCCATTATTGATGCAGTTGTGCATCAGTTAGGCTGCATTTATCCCGGAGTAAAAGTCTGAGAAAGATGAGAACTTGGCCAACTAATGCTTCAAAGTGGCAAAACTGTAATATAAACCTATAACATAACCAAATTCTGATTTTACTCTGTTGACATACACTTTAACATTGGTTTAAAAGGCAGCAGCAAGTTTCCTCTAGAAAAGCAGAAAAGCAATATATATAAATGGATCAGTCTCAGTTCTAGTATGGAATGAGATATGTCATGAGATCCCTGGAAGGTGATGACAAGTTTAGAGATTGGGTTTGCGCTTTTCTGCTGAGAGCTCTATGAACTACCATGTTTTGGTCTCTATCTCCCTCATAGAAATGGTATGAGGATAACGACATAATTCAAAGGAATATATTTTGAAATAAAAGCTTGGTAAGTAAGGAGAATTATTTTTATTACTAAGAGAGTGGCCATCTGTTTCCAAAGAACTCAAGTGAGAACACGACTATTCACTTTATGTGGAGTAATTTTCAGATAATGCGTTTTCATCGCCTCCTGTGCTGGAACATTACTTGAGCTGAAAGACACTCTGTCCCATAATTTTCTGACATGTGTAGGGCTCTAATTATTTCTAAGGAAGACATCAATTCATATTAACACTAGAAAAATGTTGCCATGTCCCAAAATATGCATTCGGGAGATAGGGAGAAGTGGGATAAGAAAGCAAAGATAAAATGAGTAAAAATGATGAGATGAAAACACTGCTGAGCCTCTTGTTTGTAATGCAACACGGCTAGGAAATCACCATGCAAGCTAGTTATTCACCATGATTAACCTTCCTGGGTCTATTTAACTCCTTGAAATTTGTACCGCAATTCTGTCAATTGTACTTATTACAGCTATTAATAATAATAACCCTATCTCACTTTGGATATTCATCAACTTAGTTAATATGGATATTATGATAAAAGGTACCATGTTTGATGAGAGTCACTGGTGAAACACAATTTATTGTTTAGCTTAAATGCCAACAGAAGCAATAGGATAACATAACTCCACAGGCCAGCTTGAAGTCATTATAAACCACTCTTCATATGCAAATATATTGTTACTAGTCCATCAAGTAGAATATATATTCTCAGGTTCTCCCCCAAGTCAACAAGATTTCTTGATTCATAGACATATTCTAGTCTGGTTCTGCTATGTGAATAAGGAGGCAATGTCAACATTTGGAAGAGAACAAACAATGGGAGACAAATATGAACCACCACCTCTTCAATTCAGGGCAGTGAGGTTGATTGTATGGTTTGCAGGTTATTGACTTTCCTTCTCTGGCTCCATTAAGAATGGTTCAGTAACTGTGAAAAGTAAAGGCAGACTACTGCACATCTTTAATAGCACAGGTGCAAGTGTTGTGGGAACTGTGTCTCCTCCCCTGGTGTTTGCAAGAGGCAGCACCAGCGTAGAGGTGGTAGTGACATGTGCAGTTACCTCTCACTCTCATTCCTCTATTGGGTGGGTTTACAGTGTAAAACATTATTGCTCCCAGATAGCATGACCTTTTTCTCAGCCTTTGGAAGAGCCTCTCTGTGCTTCCCATCAACACCCTGGGCAGCCTGGCCTCATGGTGTGAAGCCTCGGGTCCTTCAGCTGCTCTTCCTGAATTGTGAGGTGGGGGCAGTTAGAAAATTTAATATGGAAATGGTAGGGGAAGCAGGATGCCCATTTACCTACAAATGAAGGCCAAGTTCCTTGATTCAGCTCCACCAGCCATAGTCCCAGCCTAAGGCTTGAATCAGTTTTTCAACTGGAAGGCAGTATGATGATGACTTTAGAAATCATGACTAAAAAATACAGCAACTTTTGATCAAATGAAGCTCCACTGTTTTGTTTCTCTTGTTACCTTGTTATTTATAGATTAGATCTGGATTTCAAAGATCCCTGCATCTACTGACATGGATAATTGAAAATTGGCTATGGTTTTTAGTAACATCAGGCAGTAAAGTTGATTACCTTCCCTTTCCCTCTGTTGCCAAATGTTGGCAGTGTATACCAGGTCAGTCAGAGCAGGCTTGCTGCACTGAGAGAGAGAGAGTTATAAGCAAAGGCACAGAAACAGAAATGACAGAACGTCACCAAATATATTCCTGATTTTTCTCAGCAATGATGTTATCCATGATGAATTGAACAAGGTGATACAGAATATGAAAATAAGGAATATAAGTTTTATCACTGAAATCAGGATTTTCAAAACACACAATCTTATTTATTAGCAACAATGGACAAAGATTGGGATTCAGATGTGTGTCAAACTCTTGCGCCTTCCAGGAAACTAACAACAACAACAAAAACCAACTAGGAATTGAATTGTTATATAACCCAGGCAGTATCTCTCCTCAAGCGTTATCAAGAAACCAAATGTGAACATTTCCAGCCCCACTGCACGGGTTTTATATTCATTATATAAGTACCATATGTGTAAGTCTTATTTTAAGAGCTAGCAGTGCACTGTCCTAGTAGAATGACACGTGAAAAAGATTCAATGTGGGAAGTGTCGGAGCGAATTGTAGAGAACCCAAAGGCTGCAGCTTGCCATCAAAGGCTCTATATTAGGTAAGAGGCAGCATTTAGTTGAATCACTTTCACTTTCTTGCCCCTCTGCTTGGCATGTTGAAATATTCCACTTCTATTTTTCTCCATTTGTCCTATTTACCTTGTAACTCCACATGCAAATTTAGGCACAGCTGAATATATAATGGCTTTTGAAATATGACTTATGAAATGTACATGTGTTACAAAAAGATTCAGATTGTCAGAAAACATTTTATACCTCTGAATCTATCTTTGTAATAGAGCTCATTCCCTTTAGTTCAGATAAATCCAACATACAATGTACATAAAATATCACGGCATTCTAACACTTTAAAAAAATTTAAACAAGTTATATCAATCAGAATACAGTCAAGAAAGCAGAAACCTTTCCAGGTGTTTTGAGGCATGGAATTTTATTATAATGAATTTGTTAAGCAAGTAAGAGAAGGCTGAGGAGACGAAGAGGGAACAGGGATACATTCAAGAGATTAGCAATAAGAGGAAGATGCCACCACCAACATTTTTGGAAGATCCTCAAAATTTGTGCTACCCTCCCCCCTGGAAAAGGAGGAACCCTGATCTGGGCTCCACATTTTAAAAAATCCTACTCTGTTCCTTCCTGGCCATGTCCTTTCTGACAGAAGAAACTCCTGGGTCAAGAAGATATAAACACCCAGATCCCATCCCCCATCCCGTTCCAGACTGTGCTCCAGGTGGGTAGGTCCCTGGCTTTCTCTAGCCAAGTGGATGACGGACTTCATCCACTTTCCCTGAGCCTATCTTCCCTTGATCAGCACAGAACTCCAGAGCCACAAGGTAGCCAAGAGGCCCCAGCTGTTTACAACTGGGGAGGGAGTAGCTAGGGCTTGGATGTAAGATCTGGAGTGTCTATGTGAATGCAGTCAGTCAAGCATGAAATGGAGCCAAGAGAAAGTGAATAGGTCTGGGACACAAGCCTGAAGCTTGAGTCTGAAAGTTCTAAATTTGAACCTGGACTTCCAGCCTTAGCTCTCCTTGTGAAACGTAATGGGTCAACAACCACCACATTGTAAAATTAGAGGCACCTGTGGACACGGAATTCTTAGTTTGAACTAGGTGGTTTAGTTCGAACTAGTGTCCCTATCACAAAATCCTTTTAGTTCCCAGACAGTAGTGTTCAGAGAAGACTAAGGTAACTAAGTAGCCAAGCCTGGGGTCTGGGAAGTAAAAATTTCTACCCTCCCCTCCACTCCTTAATAAGTAAGAGAAAGTGGGTGTTTGTTTCATGGATTCCCAAGCAAGATATTTTTAAAATGCCATTATAAAACTATGTTCATCAAAGTAGAAAAAAATTGAAAATACTTTTAACAATTTCTATTTGATTTATAACTTTTAAACATGAGATACAGATGTATGGGCTTTGTTTTGTCCCCTTCCCCCCTGGGGCCTGCAAATGTTGGAACGAGTTGGCCAAAGTCCAGCAGCTGGAGCCATGCAGTGGGAGATAGACCTGTGGCGGGGAGCTGCCAGGTGGGAATGTGACAGTGGAGGAAGGCGCAGTCCAACAGGAACCAGAATCACAGAGGAGATGCAGCTGCTCTAAGCATAGAAACAGACTGAGAGAAATACTCTGAATTCTCATTGCTTCCTCCCTCCTATCTCCCTACAGTGGATCTCATTGGTGGAACCCGCCCAGAAGCCAAAAGGCAGCAGAGTCTGACAAATGTAGTTTCCTATGACCTAGAGAGAGCAGAGAAAGGGGTGGGGAGTGGAAATAAGAATGGACAGACAAGGAATGCCATATGAAACAAATAGATCAACAAATGCATTCATATACAAACTAATGCATTCTGTTGAGTGCTACTTTATCTAGTTCAGGAATTCTGAGAAAGGATAATATACACAGTGCTTTTCTTTGTCTTATATATCAATTGTTTTCCAAATAAGGGAAGGAGAATTGGGATGATCTGGGGGGTAATTTGCAGCCCTTCAACATACTTCTTAATAGTAATTATTCATTGCATTATCTCTAGGAAATGTTTGTGTAGAGAAAAAAATATCTTTCTCTCCATCTGTCCTGAGGAAGTTCACGGCTGAGGCATCTAAAACAAAATTTAAAAAGAGAAAAGCATATAGATTTATTTAACATAAGTGTTACAAGACATGGGAATCTTCATAAGGAAATTAAGATGTAAAGAAATAGTTAAACCTACAGATTTTTATGCGAGGTTTCATGAAGAGTAGACAGGGAGAAGTATCAATTTCTATAATGGATATTATAATCGAATGGTAATAAACTAGAGAAAACTTGGCAAGGCTTGTTTTTTCCGATTTTTCTCTGTGACCCTTCATCTTCAGGGATAAGGATACTCCTTTCCTCTCAGTATAGGGAGGGCACCTCTCACAGGAGGGTCTCATGACTTGTTTCAGGGCAAGTTCAGAAAATCCTTCCTAGGTTTTATGACCCACTTCAAGGAAGAAGAATGGGGAGAAGGTTAGTGAGTCCTTCCTGCATGTGCTCTTTATCAAATTCCTTTAGTGTAAAATAGTTAATATGCCAAAGTATCATATTTTTGGGGGTAGTGTATCCTGAACCCCTTCATTTGCCATGAGGTTAGGGTCTGCTACAGGCTCTCCTTATTGAAGAAACCCCAATATATATAAAATCGGGCAGCTTCCCTAAATTGGGCTTCAGGTTAAGGAATATAGAAAATGTTTTTATGAGTAACCCAATTCTGAATATTAAAAATAAATGCAGTTACTTAATGCTAATGATAATAAGGAAGTTAGATTACGCAAGATTATTATTAAGGAAGTAATAATTATGAAAAGTTTAAATAAGAAACAGCAAGGTGTTTTGGG
Source organism: Macaca mulatta (assembly GCF_049350105.2). NCBI lineage: Eukaryota > Metazoa > Chordata > Mammalia > Primates > Cercopithecidae > Macaca > Macaca mulatta. The sequence continues at coordinate 116,237,254 of NC_133409.1, forward strand.
AAAACTACAGATTCTACCTTTGAATCCTAGTTCTGCTGCTTATTAATGGTTGTTATACATTTTCAGTGAATTACTAAACCTTCTTTCACCTTAGTGCTCTCCTCTTTGAAATAGGAATAATAGTATCAACATAATTAGTTACAAGTTATAATTTATACATGTATATACTCTAATACATGGCTGTCATATAGTGCATGCTCAAGTAATGCTTAATAATAATGATAATAATCACAGTAATAATAATAAAGTGAGCATTATTGGAATTCTGAGAATTATATAAAGGTGGGCACACACTCACAGGGCTAAATTGTCCCTCACTTTTATTTCTCAGCAAAGCAAATGAAAAAAAAATCTCTAAAAATTAATCCAAGAAATATTAAGGAGAGGATGACAAAGCTTCCTTTATAAAATCATGCTGCTATAAAGACAGATACACACGTATGTTTATTGTGGCACTATTCACAATAGTAAAGACTTGGAACCAACCCAAAGGTCCATCAATGATAGACTGGATTAAGAAAATGTGGCACATATACGCCATGGAATACTACGCAGCCATAAAAAAGGATGAGTTCATGTTCTTTGTAGGGACATGGATGAAGCTGGATACATGTATACACATGTAACAAACCTGCACGTTGTGCACATATACCCTAGAACTTAAAGTATAAAAAAAAACCCATTTCCAGTTTTAAATATTTTATTCCTCACTGCTGATCTTAATGGTTGAACTCAAATTTTCTATCTATATAATCAGATATGACTAAAAGTGAAAGCTGAATATAAATAGAACAGCAGGTATCATTCTGATAAAGGTAAAATAAACTGTGTCCTAGAATTATAAGGAAAAAGTACTAGATGCCTAGAAAACTTATTTTGAGTAAAGGTTGACCTTATCATGTACTTGTTTCAGAGATTCTCATGTTAACTGAAACACTAACATATCTTTAAACAATTATTATTTTCTTAACTAGCTTCATTCTGTCTGTGATATTGCTATATATGATAAACATATGGCTAGAAAACTTATTAGCTAGGGTAAAATTTATTTACTTATTTGTTTGACACAAACACTGCTTTTATTATTGTATTTGGGGCTTGCCAGAGAAAAACTATGTGATAGAATTGTATGAGTATGTAAAATCACACATGCTGAATTTAAGGAGGCTTAGTCATATACTGACAAATATAATTAAAAACTTAGAATCTGATTTGGGTTAGTAAGCAGCTATCCTTTATTTGAAACCACAAGTGACCTGTGCTTGTATGTTTCTCTCTCTATTTCTCTCCCTCTCTCTCTCTCAGTCTCAATCTCTTCCCCCTCCAGACTCCACCCCTCAAGGGTTAATGTTTTGACAGCTCTGAGACCAGCTCCTGCTACCAATTATTTTAGAACGACCACTGCAGCAACTTCTCCTTTGTGCGATGGCTGCTTTCCTGTTTCTGTCACTCCCTTCTGTAATTAACCTTGCTATTCTTAGCTACAAAGCACAGATCTTGTGCCAGGCTTCTTCAGAATTCTATTTTATATTTCAACGGCCGGTTACTGTCTGATTTTCTCCAGGGAAGGGTCTATAATCCCTCAGTTATATTAATGATGAGAGGGACTCAAACCTTCCCCACCATTCTCCTTTAGTATGCATCACAATTAATCCTCTGAGCTTAGCAACTTGAACTGAAATGGCTTACTTGCAGCCAGACCTGCCACAATTCTGGTCCCGAGGCGGGTGTGCATCAGTAACCAGTGAAAACACAAGCTTCCACTAAGAAAATCCAATGTTTGTGGGTATCCAATCCTCCTTTCGTCACAACTGAGAGGCTGCGCACACTCCTGAGAAGGGGTGATTCTCTAATGGCTGTACCATGCACTGACTCACATCACCACAGCGTGCCAATTCTGTGATACGGTGGCAAACGAGATGTGGCAGAGTGCAGCACCTTTGTCGCTGATGAACACAATTGAAAAACAGCGGAAAGCCAGACAGACTGCTTCTCTAGCTCAGCCTATTTAGGCACCTGTCTGTAGTGGAGGTGAAACTGTAGGGCCAAGGATATTTATGGGAACAGAAAAGTACACATTCATTTGCTGAAGATCAAATGCCTTGGTTCAGGTTTGTCATATTCGTGACACCTAGCTAAAGCTGTCTTTGGGGCCATGGGCATGCAGGTGTGGATGAGGCATAAAATAGGGCCATGTAACTAGTGGGCTGGAGGTGAAACAGGTGTGATTGCAAAGGAAAGTCTGGAGCAAACCCGTAAGGCCTGAAATTAAATCTGTCCTTGCTGAATTGTGAAGGTATGTAGGCAACGACCCCTCCTTCCACTCTTGGATCAGAGTTCTGTGAAGGGTGCTAATCTGAGATTTTTGGTTGTTTTGACAAGCTGCGCCTTTATTGAGATACACATCTTCTCTTCCAGTGGAAGAAAGTCGTGTTAGGGCCTCCTGTATGTGGAGGTATTATTTAGGTGACTGTCAGAGATGTGATGTGTGAGGCAGCTCAAGACTCTAACACTTCAAAATTATCTCTTTATTCTGTACCGTGCTGCCATCTTATTTTATAATTGGTTTAAAAGTTCTACCATTACTTCTATTCTTTTGGGTAGAAAACTGGGCTCTCTCAGGAGATCACCCCTGAAAAGTCCTTGTATTAAAAAGCCTCAGGATAGGGACCCTTCTCTCCAATTATTTCATTATTTCATTAGCTATATTGTTATAATGCAAATAGAACACAAAGGGAATAAACATCAGGTTTATTGGGTTGGGGGAGGGTTGGGGGTGTACACACAAATGGAATGTCATGGGAAAGAAAGTATGGAGTACGAAAGAGAACCGTGTTCCTTTGCAAGTTGGCTCTGCTCGTACCAATAACACCACCTTGACATATAAGAAAGCCAAGTTGACATAAATCATTTTTTCAATCATTTCACACATAGAGATTCCACTGTTATCAACAGAAATTTTCTAGAAGACCTGAAGGTAAAGGCTCTAATTAAAAATAAACAACTACACTGTGCAAGCCAAAGCCACACACCTGCCCAGGAGGTACACCAGGGTTGAAGCTAATGACTCCCTCGGGGAGACACATCTGCAAGAATTGCCATTGGATTGTTGAAACTTTTAAAAGTCTATCAAGCTGTAACAATATAAAAAGAGTTGAGTAAAATTTCATTTCAGTTTCTAGAGAATAGTAAGCAGTAAACCTGAAGGACAGAAAAATGTTTCAATTGCAGTACAAAAGGCACTGTCAGAAACCAAGTTTTGGGTTGGTTCCAAGTCTTTGCTATCGTGGACAGTGCTGCAATAAAAGCAAAATGTGGCACATATACACCATGGAATACTATAAAAAGGGATGAATTCATGTCCTTTGCAGGGACATGGATAAAGCCAGAAACCATCATTCTCAGCAAGCTAACACGGGAACAGAAAACCAAACACTGCACATTCTCACTCATAAGTGGGAGTTAAACAATGAGAAGACATGGACACAGGGAGGGGAACATCACACCCTGGGGCCTGTTGGAGGGGTGGAGAGCTAGGGAAGGGATAGCATTAGGATAAATACTTAAAGTAGATGACGGGTTGATGGGTGCAGCTAACCACCATGGCACATGTATACCTATGTAACAAACCTGCATGTTCTGCACGTGTATTCCAGAACTTAAAGTATAATATAAAAAAAATTAGTGTCAAAAAAATGAAACAAGCTTTATTGCTACTGCAAGTTCTAGTTACCTACATAACAAAACAAAATGATAATTCAAATATTCATATTTTCAAAAGTAGATCTCTAAAAGTTCCTACATAGTTTAAAGTAATTGTATCTGAACAAACAAAACAAGAATTACCACTATCAAGATTCCTGGAGATATTATATATTGACTGGAATTTCTCAGTTATAGAATCAAATTAAAATTCAGGTAATTTACGTAAGTCATTTTTCTTCCACAAGACCAATTCGATATGACATGACGAGAGGAAGAATTGAGGCAAATTCATATTCAAAAGATGTGTATAATGAAAGAGTATGAGATGTGGTGTCCAGGGCACCTGGGTTTAAATCTTGGCTCTATCATGTTTCATTTCTCTCTGTGAGCTTAATCTTCATGGTTCTCAGTTTCCTCAAGTGTGAAAAAATGGGGACATTACAGTGGTTCTGGGTTGCTGTGAAGTTACAAAAAATCAATATTTGTGAAGACACCCGGGTTGATGCCTGTTACATGTAGATTCAGTTGTTTTCTTTTTCCTTTCTGTTACACGTAGATTCAGTGTTTTTTTCCTTTTCTCACTGCAATCATTCCTTCCATGAGAAACGGTGTTGAACATTGGTGTAAGTTATTTTTTTAAAATAAAATTCACATGTGAAGAGTTTTCCGACTGTCCTCTCAATCTTGAGGAAATCTCAATTCATCTGGAGACTGAAGGGGTTTTGCTATCACTTTTCACTTAGTAGTTACTATTTGCTCTGTGGATAAGTATTAAAAAACAGGTACAGAGTGGACTCAGAAATTGAACACAAGTGGCATAAACTTGAAGGGCAGAGATAAAACGTGCACACAGAAAACACATACATCACACGCATGCACATACTCAAGAAACTAACCTTCAAACTGTCTTCATTTTTTCTTTACACCAACTTATGATGTTTGTCAACACAAAATATTATATGATGTCAATATAGGATACCTAGAGCTGCAAAGTTTGAAATAGCTGTTCATATGAAATGGTTCAGTGGACTCCGTAGAACTTAATGCATTACAAGCACTTGATAAATATTAGATTAGAGAAAATCAGCAATGTGTTATCACACTAACATTAAACTCATCAGAGAGGTTAATAGTCGATCACTAACATTACATATTTAATAGCACTGATATTATATAGTAATTTAGTTCTCAATAGGATGTGAAGAATTTACAACAACTTGATTTTTTTTAGCAGTGGGAATGTTCATTTTCTTTTTTTACAATAGCCTGCTTCCTAAGAGTTAGGTGGATTCCCACGTGGATTTAAACATGGTGACTTTTAAAACACCATATTATTTATTGATGCAAGTTTCTAGTTTTGAAAAGACTCCAGGATAGTTTCTCCCTGGTTTAGTATTTTGGATGGCAACAGCTGCATTCTCTACTTGGATCCAGAGTCATTTTTTGGCAGGCCTTCCTCTGGACCTGTGGATGTACTGCTCATTCTAGTCTCACCTGCCAGCCTGGTCTTGCTGCACCTGCAATGTCTGGCACACAGTACCTTTGGTGATATGACAATTTAAAAGGGACAGGCAAATAGCATCTTCTTTCTAAGTTGGGGTTCTCATATTGCTGTCAGACATGAACAGTTGAAAGCAGAAAACAAGAGGGCCCAGGATTAAGGGGGGAGAAAGTAGGATGGAAAAGTTGGAAAGGAGAATATTAAAGCAAAGGAAAGAGAAGGTAAGAAAGTGCAGATCAGATGAGGGAGACAGAGATTAAGCAAATATTCAAGAGAGATGAGAAAACACAAAGTTTAGAAATTAGGGATATAGTTCTGAAAGACGCCTGGAACCAGGAAAAAAAAATAACAGAATGAGAACTGTCAGGAAAAAGTAGCCAATACCAGACTTTCCTTCGAAAATTGTCTTCTTTATCTACTCTTCCTTATTCAGCAGCCTATTTTGTAGAAGCAGAAGTGCAACAAGAATGGTCTAAGGTAACTAGAAGGCCCAAGTTTCAGAATTGACAAACCAAGTATGAGTGGGGGCTATATTGGAAAGCACAGGCATGAAAACTTTACCTCCTTTAATCAGAGAAACATTTAATTACAGTAAATCTTTTGTTTTACCTAAAGCCAGGTAGACTTACGTTAGTAGAAGAACTAGACTGGCATCTGTCTACAGGTTATGAGTGAGAAGAGAGGCCAGACTCAAGCAGAAGGTCTGTGCTGGGAAGAGTTTAAGATAAGGCTGGACAGGGGTACAGTGTAGGAGATTATGCAGAATATCAAATATAGTTAGAGGGTTGCAAGTAGTTCTTCAACAGGAGACTGCCACAATGACAGTACTATTTTATTTACTTACTTATTTATTTTTTAAGATGGAGTCTCATCCTGTTGCCCAGGCTGGAGAGCAGTGGCGTGATCTTGGCTCACTGCAAACTCTGCCTCCCAGGTTCAAGCAATTCTCCTGCCTGAGCCTCCCAAGTAGCTGGGATTACAGGCACCCACCACCATGTCCAGCTAATTTTGCATTTTTAGTAGAGACGGGGTTTCACCACATTGACCAGGCTGGTCTCGAACTCCTGATCCTCCCATCTCAGCCTCTCAAAGTGCTGGGATTACAGGTGTGAGCCACCGCACCCAGCTGACAGTACTATTTTTAAAAGATTACCATGGAAATCAGGTGGAGGATGGACTAGAAGTGGAGGAAGCTATGAGGCTGTTGCAGTGAGCTGGGTTTGTGGAGACAGAAGTAAGGGAGACTAGACTATCAATAAACTTATCAAGAGGCAGCCTCATAGGCTAGTTTCTGTTCTCTTTCCTAAATACTCAGTGTATAGTATCTATTTCCTTTTGCAGAATTTCTCTTTATCACTGGAACTCTTGATCACTGGAACTATTACCACTGTCAATCCCTACGGATTCTTTAAACATTTATGCCTCTTAGGCAAACAAACCTGAAGTAGGAACAGATATACTCTAAAGTATTCTTTGAGCATCTTATTACTCCCCAAAGGTGTTATGTGTTCTTTTGATTGTCAACTGTAATCATTTTTTCATTCTTGATGAATAGCTGTATTCCTAATGCTTTTTTCTCTGAAATATCTTGCCAATTTTATTTGTTAAATCCAAACTTTATTTTATTTCCGATGTGTTTTTCTTGTACTTCTCAATCTTCCCTGCTGTTTTTCTGCACCTACCAGAAAGCCCATTATAATAATCTTTTTTTATTCCCTCAAAGTTTTTAATAAAGAGGATTAAACTGGAGAACAAAACAAATTGATTACATATTAGTAACTAGACATTTTTAGAAGCGCCTTCACTTAATTGTCAGGTTAAGTGGCAAAGTTCATAATAAATCAACTCAAAATCAAGTTTTTTTTAGGCTAAGATACACAATGTCAAGGGAAATAAAGTCCTGCTTCAATTTGCATTTCCATTCCTTTTAGAAAGATTCAGAGAAAGGACCAGATGTTGAAAAGTAATAACCAGGGCTCCTTGCCCAATTTTATGTGATACCTTTGGGGTCTTTGTTGAGTGCTTGGCCAAGCTTACAGTCTTAATTCTGACAGTTTACAGCGCTTTTAAATTGCCTGGGTGGAAATCACAATGCCGGTAGTCAAGCAGATCAAGTCGTCTGATATGATTGTATCTCTGACCTTTACCAAGAACACAACAGGGATCAATTATTTTCATTGCCTGATGGATTCCAGAGGAAGCCTGGACTACAAATGTAGTGGAAAAAATATGATGACTGTGTGCAAAGTATACGCATCAAGGTGGTGTGCCAGAAGGAAGAGATGAAAGGTGAGAGGGAATGAGGGGCAACAAAGAACAATCTCAGGGTTCTGCTTCAGGCCAGCACTGCCAGGCAAGGTGAAGGGTGATAGATGATCCATTCTACTCTGTTTCTGACAAGACTCCGAGTATAAATCCCAAGAACAGTGAGAATTAGAGCTTCTTTATCACCTTCATAGAACAGTAGCAAACATAATTTTGGGTAAAAGAAACAGGCATCGTTCCAGGGCCCCTTTTGTGGAATAAGCTAACAGCCCATGAGTCACGGTTGTTTTTCCTCTTTTCAGGGAAGAGCTTACAGAGTATAGTAACTTCCCATGCTGCTGCATTTTAATGGGGGACTATGTACAAGTACAAAGCTCAGCCATTCAGTTGACACCACTGCCTACACATGTTTTATTGGTCTGTTAGCATCACAGTTCAAAATGCTAATGCCGCACTTGCTTGTGCTGAGATTTTTCTTAGATTATCTGTAAATCTATTTGATTGCATATCAAATGAAGTGGACTACACATTGGTTTACTGAAAAGAATATTCACAGAACCAAAGTGAACCCATTTTTTATGACTCTATTTGTAATCATAGCTGCTAGTTATGGCTTTTTCTTTTTTTTCCATATGCCAACCAATGTGCTAAGTTTTTTTCATGAGAGGAAAAAACTGAGGTATGGAGAGATCAGGTAACTTGCCAAAGTTCACTCTGTCACAATTCGAATATAAATCCCAGCACAAGGAGCCAAAGCAATGTCTAACTCCTCTGGGAAGTCTTGCCTGGTGGAGTGAAGAAGCCCAGTCTTCCCCTATCCAAGAGTGGAAAGGCCTCTCCCCCAAAATATGGCAACTGTGATAAGATCAGCTGGGAGGCAGGAGTTTCCTCTTCAACCCTTGAGAAAAAGGGTGAAGCATGAAATTGTCTGCAGGCCCCAGGTCTGGGCTGCTCTCTGAGGTATCATTGGCATATCAGTCTTACTTCATTTTCATTACAATCTAATCTCTTCCCCAAAGCATTTTCTAATTGTGTCACTACCCTGTTACAAAACAGAAGCAAAAACAAGTATCTTTTAATATATCTCCCAGTGCCCTTGGCAATTTCCTAGAGAATAAAGTTCCAATGATTTTCCCAGGCTCATCTTCTTTTATTCCACTTCTGACATCCGGAGCTTGGAGCGGCCACTGGACTGCTCACAATCATTCTGTTAATTCTTTGGGTTTTTTTCCTTTGCACTTTTGCCTTCTCATTAGTTCGCGTCCTCATTGGCCCATCTCTTTTATCTTCTATCCATCCTGTCTATGCTAGCTCAAACGTCCTTGATCTATTCTCACACTCCTACTTCTACTCTCATGGAATTTTAATGGAACCTCCTGACTTTCAGGTATCTTATCAAGCTTTGTATGATAACATGACTGTCTTTCTATATTTTAAGCTACTTAAAGGCAGAAATTATTCTATGCTCATTTGTTGTAATTCTTACATGGTACCTAGTGATTTATAAGTATTGATTTAATGTATAATATACTTGTTATGCATGTTCCCACCCCACAGATTCACATTTAGTTCTAAGAAGCTTATAGTCACCCAATAAATATTGGTTAGCTTACGCCTCGGTAGTTTCATTGTTAATCATTTTACATATTTTCCAACATCACCACCTGTTCGTAATAAAAAAGCAAACAAAACAACAAACTCTTTATCATAACTTTGACATAAGTCCTATAAATACTTTATGAAACTGAGAATTTTTAAAAATCAAATTCTGAAGAATCATATTACTTAGATGGAGTGACCTAAGTATATTTCAATTCACTTTTGACAAAAGTAATTTCGACTCTCCCGTGCCTTCATTAAATTTGTTTCTCTTTAAAAAAATATTTTTATGAACTCGTGGCTATACATAGGTTGGGGCATTTTTGTACTGCTCTTTTTATTTGGTGTCTATTATCCTTTTAGTCTCACAAAGCCCATCTCATCATTTAGTTCTGGGAATAAGCCTCAAGCATCTTACGCCTTTTCAAAACGGTGGGTGGATTTCTATGTAAGCAGCTTTTAAAATCAGACGTTCAAATCCTGATATTCATTTTATTTGCCAAATGATTCTCATTTGGAGAAATTTCTCTTGAGAAAATAGAGTGGGATGTGGAAGCAAAACCCCCTGAGAGACTGGGAGGGGAACACCTTTTCATTCTGAGCTCCTGGCACACAGGGTAGCCTTTTTGTGACAGCACAATGCAAGCCGGACTTTTATCTTTATGTGCCTGCAAGCTAGTCAATTACTTTGAGACATACTCCAGTGATGCTTTAGTCTTTCCCCTTCCCATTAACATGCCCAAATCAGGATGACAATAAATTCTGAAAGAAGCTAGTTTAGCCTGGACATCAGGACTTTACTTTTCCCTCCAGTGTTATGATATACTGTGCTGAGTTTAATGAATTTTACTTAATCCCTTGTCATAGCTATCTATTATGTAATTTCAATTGGCACCCAACACTGAGTCATGCTTTTGTGTTTTTCTGAAAGAGTGGATTCTCCCCACATGAATCCTTCTCCATGCCCTCACTTAACTAATCTCTCCAGAATCTTGGCAGGATGGACTGTGCTGTAATCCAGAGCAGTTTTGCCAGTACCATGTGGGATTCATATTTGAGAGAACTTAGAGCAATGCAGGCTGAGGTGCAGCAGGTGCGGATGGGCTGAAAGCCTAGACCCTCCTGACCCACCAGAGCCAGGCCTCTAGAGTTTGCAGAAAGAGGGACAACTGCTCTGCAATATGGCTCATCTCTGCTATGCTGGGTTTCTATGAGCAGCATTACATTCAGACTGGGTGTCAAATTGTTTAAGGGTCTCTCACAACACCAAAGGTTTCCCTCCTCCATCTTCCTACTTAATCTATTGACTATTTCCTGAAAAATGAGTAGAAACACTAATGTTCTATGAATCAGTATTTGTGTCTGAAGATAGGCTCAAATTTTCTAATAAATGTGGGCAAGAACCTGATAGTCTATCCTCGTTGTACCCACTGTGTGGGCAGAGCATGATGTTTTCACCACTCTTTCAGGACACATTTGACCAGCAGAAAAGCAACCACAAAGAAGACCTGAATCAGAAAACATGCTCCAGTGGAAATGTATGCTCTAAATTACCAAACAAAGTTGTTCTATGGTCTGTGGCTTAATTAAATGCTGTGAGGCTGCCTGAATTGCTTAGTTCTCCAGGTAGTATTGTCCTTTTGACTAAGCTTTCATACTAATTAATTGGCCTGCTGCTGTATTTCAGGAGGGGATTCTGAAAGATTGGTTACTAGGACATTTTAGTTTGAAAGAAAGGAGATCCTACTGAGATTCTGTTTCCTGTTACAGTGAATTAGGGTTTTTTCTTTTTTCTTTTGTATTATGTTCCTTATATGTTTTGTTTGTTTTGTTTTGTTTTGTTTGTTTTTTTGTAGTTACAGAAGCATGTAATTTTGTTTTGCCATTAAAGCCTGCCTGAGTTATTTGCTGTTTAGAGCTACAGGATAGCTTTGTCTTTGAGAACTAGGTTAGATATTATGTGCCAGGCATTGTGCTGAGGTTTTGGAATTAGAAAAATTGATTAAAACCTGTTCCCTACTCCTAAGAAATAAAAGCAAATATTTGGATGGCACTTGCTATGTATGTATCAGGCTCTCTTCTAAGTGCTTCACATATATTAACTCATTTAATCTTCACAATATTGCCATGAAGTAGATTTATTATTATCTATTTAATACTATTATTCCCCTTACATGTATTAGTCTATTGGGGCACAGAGAAGTTAAAACACTTGCCCAAGGTCACACAGATAAGAAATGATGGAGCCAGAATTCAAAACTTGGCAATCTTAGGCTGGAGTCTTTGCTTTCAACCACAATATAATACTGCTCTCAGGAAGACACAGACTGAAATCAAATATATGTAGAGCAGTGAGAGAGGTTCCACAATAGGGTGGGGGTGACTAATGGGATACAGGTCAGTTCTACCTGGTGAGATGAGGGGAAGATTTAAGATTTGACAGCCACAAGTCCTGAGTGCCTTGTGGCTTTGTCCACTGACTTCCACAGGCCATCTGGCCTTGGGCTTCCATTATAATGAGGAATATTCTCCCGCATACAGCAGAATAGAGAGGAAACTTGAAAACCAGAAACATATATTTTTGAAAGTCTCAGCGTCTTTCCCCCCTCCTTGCTCTGGCTGTCAGCTCTCTTTTGAGGAATGTAGCTCCTGCCGATGACTAGGGAGCCCGGCCAGAAACCAGAAGCACAGACGCCTCACAACCGTGGGAGGCGTATGACTACAGCAGCTGAAAGCAGTAGGAGGCTTTTCTCTAATACATTTTTTTTCTTGTTGGAGGCTTTTGTTGGACAGACAAGATACCAAGAAGGAGTACTGGCTACCTAGTATAAAAAGATGAAATGTGAGGGTAGTTTCAGTTTCAAACAAGCGAACAGGTTTTTCCTCGGTCCTCCCTGTATCTCCCTCCTTAATTTCTAGGCTCAGGACAAACCTGGCATCTCTCATTAACGGGCTGGATTCCATAGGCTTAGAAATAAGGCATATCGGGCCAAAAGAGGTCTACATTTTACGTGGATTGGTTAGGCCAACAGGTATTAACCTTGACAATGGTAATGTCAGGATGAAGCATATTTCTCAAAATTTTCAAAAATAGTCATTCTGGAGTGTACAAATATATACATGTATAATTACAGTCTGATAGATCTGAATCAACTGAAGTAAAATTTTAAATGTAGGCAAGAAAGCATCATTACTTAAGAAATAGCTAGGTAAATAGACACACGCACACACACACACACACAGAGTTCTTGACTAATAATTTTTCGCCTTTACGATAGTGTGAAAATGATACACGTTGAGTAGAAAATGGAATGCTCCCACCATTCTGGGCAGCAAGAGTGAGCTGCAGCTTCCAGTCAGTCACAAGATCACAACCGATACTCCGTAGTGCACTGTGTTGCCAGATGATCTTACTCAAGTGTAGACTAATGTAAGTGTTCTTAGCACGTTTAAGGTAGGCTAGGTTGGGCCAGGCGCGGTGGCTCACGCCTGTAATCCCAGCACTTTGGGAGGCTGAGACGGGTGGATCACGAGGTCAGGAGATTGAGACCATCCTGGCTAACACAGTGAAACCCTGTCTCTACTAAAAAATACAAAAAACTAGCCAGGTGAGGTGGCGGGTGCCTGTAGTCCCAGCTACTCGGGAGGCTGAGGCAGGAGAATGGCGTGAACCCGGGAGGCAGAGCTTGCAGTGAGCTGAGATCCGGCCACTGCACTCCAGCCTGGGCGACAGAGCCAGACTCCGTCTCAAAAAAAAAAAAAAAGGTAGTCTAGGTTAAGCTATGATGTTCAGTAGGTTAAGTGTATTAAATGCATTTTTGACTTAGTATCTTTTCAGCTTACAACGTGTTTATTGGGACATCACCCCATCATAAGTTGAGGAGCATCTGTATATATATATGTATATATATATATAATTTATTTATTTATTTATATGTATTTAATATGCCATATGAGGTGTGAGGAAGTGAGAAGGTGAATTCTTGAAACAGAATTCTTGTTATAGGAATGCAAAGATCAGAACTTTTTTAAAAGCTTTCATTTTCAAGTATTCCATTAAGTTTCTTACTTCGTATTAATATCTAAATGTGATATTAATGATAGTTTAAATATAGTGATCATGTTCCTTTATGCCAGGAATTGGTTACATATATTTTTTATTATCTTTAATTCTCAGAATAACCTTCTAAGACAATATTATTACTCCCAATTTACAGAAAAAAAAAAAAAAAAAACTGAGACCAAATCAGAAAGGATAGAAAAGCAAAGACTCAGGAAGTTGAACCTGGAACCCATGGTCTTCACCAGGACACTGCTCTGGTTCTTATAGCAAACAATGAATAAATGTTCACTGATTTTTGCCTGAACGTGCTTGTAATGTCATAAGTCCAAAAGAGTCACAGATTCAAAAGGGTTAATATAGAATTTGTTGAACTTATGCTTATGATTAGCTATCAATGCTATTCATAAAAAAACACATTGGGCAATATGAAGAGATGAAAATATCATAAACGATGGGGGGGAATAATGTACAAGATAATAGAGGAATACTAATATCTCAATTGTCATACTGAATTAATTCACCACTAATATACTGCTGTTATGCATCATAAGGAGTTGTCAGGGCTCATTGAATTAAGTTATCTTACAATTAACATTTTTTAATGTCTTGATGAAGGGAGGATGAAGTTAAGGCAAAGTGTTTCTTGCCTTTTCATGAAAGCAACTGACCAGAATGTATGAATACTTTTATTGTGTGACTAGATTAAAACTTTTTTTCCAAGATGCCTTGTTGTATTGAAAATGCTAAAGATCACTAAGGGTATCTCTGTGTGCATAGACAATTGGAATCTTATAAGTGTAGTTATGAATTTTGCATCTCAAAGCCCTATTATATGAAGAAACATTTTCCCTCGAAAACATGTTCACAAAGAATTAATAAGAAGAAAACACCTTATGTGCAAAGGAGAGTATTAGTATAAACCAGCACCAATGTTTCCAAGCTCAGAACACTATCCATGGTATAGAATGCAGTAATGAAACAGCAGTAAAAATAATAATAGTTAATATCTGTTAAGTTCTTACCATGTGCCAGATACTTTTCAAAGCACTTCACTTGTAGTATATCATTTGATGCTTACAACAAGACTATGAGGTGGGTACTATTATCATTTTACAGATTCTGAAACTAAAGCAAGAGTGACCAAGTAATTTTCCCAAAGTCTGTGGGCAAGTGGTGGAGTCAGGGAGCCCACTGTGGGCAAGTGGTGGAGACAGGGAGAACATAAGTTCTGGGCTTGTGTTCTTAATCGCCATTTCTCTTTTTTCTTAATAATAACAATAATAATGATAATACAAATAATAATGGGAGGTGGGAGAAGCATGAGCTCTACAGAAATCCATAGCAGCAGATCACAAAACTCTAAAATGCAGCCAATGATACCACCTGAAGCTGACATTGTGGCAATTGAGATGATAGCTGCACACCTTCTGAAGTCCTTTGGGAGTGCTGACTCTACAAATCCATGGGGGCTCCTTAGGCTGTGCCAACTCCATGGTGACTTTACACAATCTGGTGTCCTGTATTTACCAGTGTACCACATTGTGTTTCTGCTGGATACATATGAACTGCAGAACAGCAGGTCATGCTACCCATGAGAGAAATGGTGTTGACTGGTGTAGAGCCACATGGCAAAAAGTCAATTTTTAAGTGAACAGATGGAGTAGAGGCTTAAGAAAGACTATAGTGGGCCAGGTGCAGTGGCTCATGCCTGTAATCCCAGCACTTTGGGAGGCCGAGGTGGGCAAATCATGAGGTCAAGAGTTCAAGACCAGCCTGACCAACATGGTGAAACCCTGTCTCTACTAAAAATACAAAAATTAGCTGGGCATGGTAGTGCGTGCCTGTAATCCCAACTACTCGGAGGCTGAGGCAGGAGAATCGCTTGAACCTGGGAGGCAGAGGTTGCAGTGAACTGAGATCGCGCCACTGCACTCCAGCCTGGTGACAGAGCGAGACTCCATCTAAAAAAAAAAAAAAGAAAGATTATAGTAATGGTTTTGTGTTCTTTTTTAAAAACCATTTTATTGAGGTATGGTTGACAAATAAAAAGCTGTACATATTTAATGTATACAATTTGATGGGTTTGGAGATAAGTATACACTGTAAAACCATCACCACAATCTACACCATAAACATATCCATCACCTCAAAAAGTTTCCTCTTACATCTATACCATAAAGGAGCATGCTCCATAAGGCTAAAAGGTACTCAGAATGGAAAGTGATGAAAGGAGGAATGGAGAGGTGGGCTAGCTTCACATTATCTGCACCCTGTTCATTTATTCACTCTCAGAAAAGCCCTGAGATCATCTGCTCATGGCTAATGAAGACCTTGGAAAGCCCTTTCCTGAGCCCCGGGGGATTAAAAAAAAGGTTAAAACGAGAAGCACTTCACATATTGTACATGTGCATTTTAAAAAAAGAAATAAGCGAAAAACTTTGATGGGAATTTATTTGAGCATTTCTTTCTTGCAGGGATTTCCTTCCTCCCCACCTGCCCTGTAGCATTTTTAATTTTAGATTGATTCAGATACGGAATGACTTAAACTTGAGAGGTTGTTTATTTGCTTCCTGTTAAAAACTTCTTGGAATGTCTCCTGACCACAGCCTGAATTCATAAGATGGCTTATTTTAACTTCTTCTTCTCCATTTGGCCTTGTGTTGATATCTAGATACTAAATGTCATTTGTGGATGTGATTAAAATGGCTCATATTTCCTACTTCTTGATGGTATCCACTCCCTCTTCCTAAGCATAAATGGAGACATTTCACAGAAATATGCTAAATACAAGATATTGTATAATTCCAGGAGAATAGTCTTTGCAATCCAAAGTAATTCATTATTATTCTTTATACAGTCTTGCTGAACTTTTTACCTTATGAGAAAGCCTAAAGTTTATGCCAAGTTTGAATGAAGTAAAAAGTTTATTATTTAATACCATCCAAAGGACTATAGCAAATGCTTAGTTGCATGGAGATGCAGCAATTAAAGGAAAAGAGGAGAATGGCTAGGCCTAGAGCCACCTTATAGCATGTATGTTTGAACATGGCATTTTTAAAAAATATTTCATGGATTCTCCTTTCCTCCAGAAAGAACTGACCCTTGAAACTCAAGAGAAATTCCATTAGTCTCAAAACACTCAAAAGGACATCATAAATAAGTATTTTCACATTATCCCATGTACTGTGAAAATATCTACTCATCTACTAAAGTTTTTAGAACTATACCTAGTACTGAGCATTATTTGATATATAATGACAATGTTTTTAATATTGTGTCCTCTATAACAAAAATATATTTTAAAAATAATAATGCAATAACAGATCATTGCATGTATTTTATAGGAAACTTTTTTTGCATATTATACTGGTATCTCGATCATATATTATGATTATATAATATGTATTTTTATGACTTCATGAAAAGAGGAATAATAATATAATTATACATAATTAATCTCAGCTACTGCCTCCCCCAAAAAAGTGAAATTAAAAAACGCCTTGCATAAAAACTAGAGTTAAAATCTCTAGGCCAATGAGGAATTACAGTTGCTAATACATAACATTTCTTCCTCCCTCCCTCCTTACCTATTTTTCTTTTTATTTTTTTAATGCAAATAATACTAGACTTGCAAACATTTTTCTTCTAACAAATTTTAGTTGGAATAAAGATGAAGGAAGAAACTATAAAGTCATGAAAATTCAAACTGTGAAGTGCCTTTGAATTTTAAATAAGGAATTGAACCTATTCATTGTAGTCTATCTGTGAGATTCTGGGAAGGGGTAATATTAGTGAGATCACAATGCTCTCAGCCTCTCAGCCCTACATCATAGACTTGGAAAATATACTAGAAGCATGGGATGTTAACTCTCAGCAAAGCCATGCTATATCAAAATGCTCCCTTTAAATATTTCTGTTCTATCTTTCCTTGGGTAAGTGGTGGTAGGGGGCCAAACAACACTCCTCTAAACCAAGAGGATGGGTAATATTTAATAATAGAATCCACCAAATGAAAAATCCTAAACAGGGATGAGGAGGGTTGGGGAAGCACAAGTAGTATATCACTACATTTCGAAGACTCAGTTTCATTCTTTGGCCAAGTTTCCATTGATGTTTTATTGCTGTTCTGCAAAGACCCTCTTTCAGCAAGAAGCAGATGGAAAGAAAGAGGTAAGAAGACCTTTAAGCACCTTATTGTTGCCTGACTGGTTCTTTCAGAGCCAGTCTTTCAGTGCAGGCTCACCTTTCCCACTAGACTTAACTCTCTGTTTTTACTAGAATAAAAAGAAAAAAGAAAGGAAGAAAGGGAAGGAAGGGATGGAAGAGAAGGAAGGAGGGAAGGGAACAACGAATAAAGGAAGGACACAAGGGAGGGAGGAAAAAGGGAGGAAACAATGAATGAAGGAAGGACACAAGGAAGGAAGGAAGAAGGAAGGAAGGAAAGAAAGAAGGAAGGAAGAAGGGAAAGAAGGAAGGGAGGGAGAAAGGAAGGAAGGAAGGAAGAAAGGAAAGAAGGAAGGAAGAAGGAATGGAAAGAGGGAGGGGTGCAGGGAGGAAGGAAAGAAGGAAGAAGGAAAAAGGGAAGGAAGGAGGGAAGGATGGAAAAAAGGAAGGAAGAAAGGAAGGAAATGCAACCACCAATGTGAGAGACAACCTTTTTCTTGGTACAAATTATCTCATGCTCTGCCCGCTGCTTCGGTAATGAACTCTAACATTCTTTATTTCTTGGCATGAACACTGAGAGTCAGGTAAAAATGTTTAGCTGTTTGTGACCTGAGGATTGAAGGGTAAAACTCACAAAATTGGTTTGGCTTAGAATCCAAAGAATTTTCCCAGAGGTGAAAGGTTTGTGTATCGGCATAGCAAACATTGATTTTTGTTTTTTCTTCTCAGAAATTTTAAAGTGCAACTTGGAACTGTACACACTTCAGTGTATAGGTAATCTTTTCATCTTCTTGACCTTGTTTTACTCAAAATGCCTATTTCAGCTTCTTTCAGGTTTACATAGAGATTTGTTGACCTTGGATGTCTCTATTCAATTTTTCCCCTACCTCCTGAAGACATCCACTACCACCACACTTCCACACCAATTCCCATATAGACAGATCAGCTTCCAGAGCTATTCTTTTTATTTCAGTGATTTTTTTTGTTTTGCTTTTTTGTTCGTTTTATTTTTTCTAACTGCATCTCAGGTGGCTGCTGACTGGTGAGAATTTACCCCCAGTGACAGACTGTTTTCTAGAATCATAGTCCATATGGCGGAAACATAGAGGAAAGCTCAGTAGACTACAGATACCCTCTCCCGCTAGCAGCAGCAGAACCACACTGCATCTGAAGTCCCTGTAAACCTTCCACAACTGTTCAAGGTTGTCTTGTTTTCCCTTGACATTGCTGGTTTTACAGAGGCACACAAAGAAACTTGAAAGCTGCCACATCATTAAGTGTTTAGCATGTAAACATTTCCAAAATGGACCTACAAAGAAAATGATGGAAACCAAGGGATGAAAGTGCTTTTGATTCTTATAGTTCCTAATCTCAATTCCAGACTTTATCCTTTCACACCCAGTCCTAACTGTTGATATGAGTTTTAAAATTATTGAGAACTACAAACAGCCAACACAAAGGATTTCCAGATCCATAATATAATCTACTTAGAGCCAGTTCTTCCATTTTCTAGACTGCACGAATTTGTCTTTTTTACCATGCTGTGTGTGGCCAATAAAATCACTAGTCTACATGGCCGCATTTTTTAAGATAGGAGAACTGAATTTGATACATGGAATTTAGATGCCTTCCCATCTGCAAACAGTAAACTTCCATTAGCAGAACCCGAGACCTAACACTCACAGAAGTGAATTTTTATGGGAGAGAATTTAGTTTAGTAATAGGGCCAGGCACAGTGGCTCACACCTGTAATCCCAGCACTTTGGGAGGCCGAGGTAGGCGGATCACCTCAGGTCAGGAGTTCAAGACCAGCCTGGACAACATGGTGAAACCCCGTCTCTACTAAAAATACAAAAATTAGCCTGGGCATGGTGGCACATGCCTGTAGTCTCAGCTACTCAGGAGGCTGAGGCAGGAGAATTGCTTGAACTCAGGAGGTGGAGGTTGCAGTGAGCCAAGATCACGCCATTGCACTACAGCCTGGGCAACGAGAGCAAAACTCCTTCTCAAACAAAACAAAACAAAACGAAACAAAAATGGTAAGAAAGCAAATAGATAAAGACATCTCAGACTTACGGAATTATTCAAAACTTATTTGTTATGGGCCTGGCTCAGACTAGCTGCCAGGGAACAGGCAAGTCTTCCTCTGCTGCCCAAAGTCACCAATCCCATTGTGGCTACCCTACTTGAGAAGTCATCACCTGTTATGTCTGTTGTAACAGACTTATACTTTGTTTCTCTATCTCCAGTCTCTCCGTATTCTAATTCATTCCTCGTATTTTAGTCAACTTTGTGTTTCTAAATTAGAGTTCAGATCCAACATTTTTCTTTTTTTTCTATGACATTTGAGGCCCATCTCAATCCAATTCCAGATTCCTCCTTTCCTTTCCCTACACATTTGGTGTTGGAATTGCAGTGCAGTGCTAATTATTGTCTACCCAGTTACGTCTTTTTCGCTTGGGAAAATTTTATTTATATGTCAAATACTTTTCTAATTTCATGTCCTCCATGAAATTTTCTCTAACTTTTCCTTTCCATTCTTGCTTTTGTCGTGCAGAATTATTTACTTCTTTCTCTCTTGAGCTGGACAATAACCACCACACTGCATCCTAATGATCTGCTGACCTGCCCATATCCTGCAGGGCAGGGAATGAAAGCCATTTGTTTTGGAACCCCTAGCACCTGGTGAGGGGTGAGGGATGAAAGATAAATCTCAGAACATATCCCAAATTCAGATGGAAATTTCTACAACTATTAGGACCAACAGTTTCTGTGCCTGTCAATTGCCCAGGAGGTATGTGTGGGTGCAGCGTGTGCATGTGTGAATGTGCGTGTTTGCTCTTTTATTTTACATCATTTTTGTTAATTTCTATGTTATTTTTAACTATTTTTTTTTTTGCCCAAATGTGTTTGGAATTTTCTTGTGAGCTACTTTTTATTTTTCAGATAATTTGAGATGAATGGTGTATACAACAATAAGAAATGGTACTTTTCTACATTGCAATTTTATAAGCAAGGAAAAACTCATATGTTTTTAATACACTATATTTACTAAGGCAGAAATAAACTTTTATATTTAAGAAAGCAAAAACCAAACAATAAGGCTAAAACAAAAAATCTGAATAAACAAATATTAATTATAACATTTCATCCTGTAATTGGAAAGGGGTGTGTCTGTGTGTGTGTGTGTTCATGAACTTTCAAGTGCAAATGAGATGCAGAGAGGGAGAGAGAGACAAAAAGAGAGAGATAAGTATGTTTACATTTCTGACTTAGAACAAGTTAGACAATACGTTTTACATGAGATATCTTTAAATAGAAAACTCAATTCAGAATGACGCTACATAATTAAGGGAACTTGGATGCCTACTGTTTGATTTATAAACACATTACCAAAAATATTATCTGTAAACAGAAAAAATCTAGATGAATGCATTTTAAGCAATTTAATTTTCTCCCTTTTGACCTCAGGTGTATCAATATTGGATTAATCTTAATAGTTCATTTATGAAACTATCTTATCATTGATCTATGCATCACTCTTTTTAATTCACTGAGCCATTCATTTATTGAATGTATTAATAATGTTACATTCATTTACCCACAACTCAGTCACCTAATACAAAAAATAGAGCCTTGAAAATATCTTATACATATCCATCTGTCCTCTGCCAACCAGTCTCCTCAGCTCTCTCAACCTGGGGTAACCACCATCCTGAAAACCACATTAACTGTGCCCTGCTTTCCTTATCACTCAGCTTTGTTTCATATTTACATATTCTCACAGTTATTCCATCCTATGGCTAAAGAATACTTTCCTTATTTTTCATAAAACAATTCTGGAGAGTTTTTCCACTAATGATACATTTTATAACTTTCCTAATTTAATGCAAATTATTATATTTTTATGGTAACTGAGCATTGTAAGGAGAATATTGTCCACTGATCTAAAAATCAATGAAAAGCACAATGTCATACTACCAATTCAATGGATTGCTTGAAAAAAATGCATATTCTATATACATTTTTCCCTTTAAAATATTGCTGGTCACATATACCGTAAAATAGTATAAAAACAAGGACAGAAATATATAGAAAATCAACTTAAATGTATACATATCACTGATTCAATTTGTGTATTGTATTAAACGAACCTGGGGAAAATGTCATTCTTAACCAAACAGCAGGGTAGTGAGTAGACTTAGAGATCCCAGCCTCTGTGATGTGTAATATGATTATGGCTTAAGGTACAAGTTGGTACTTAAAGGGGCTATGTGTTTGATTGACTCCATAGATTTGAGGTTTTACTCAGTCTTTACAGACTCTAATTTCCTCTTCAGTAAAATGTATTTAATCAGCTTCATTTTTCCTTAAAGAACAATTTGATTATTTTTATAGATTATTTCAAAATAGTACGCAGTGTTATTTTCTTTTCTCAATATTAAAGCCTTATAGACTGGTACATCTTATAGTCAAAATATTTATAATTTCATTTTAATCATGCTTACAAGTTTCCTCTTGAAACTAAGCTCTCTAAAATTCACATGAGAGACACTGGCCAAATAAGAACTGATGTTTAAAAGAGCAGAGGGAGTATACCAAATCCCAGTATTTTTCTCTGTGACAGCCTTTCTTCTTGTTGCTGCGTTACCAACAGTATGTTCATTTACAATTAATTCATTTAACTGATAAATATACTTGACATTCTGTACCAAAAGCTCTAATCATGGAAAGCCTGGTGATCTAAAAACCATTTTTGACAAGAATTCACTGCTGGAAGTCTAATATTAAAATGTCAGCCATAGTGGAGAAACCATGCTTATTAATTGAAATAAACCCATCCCACAAACTCCAAAAAGTGCCACAGCCATGCATGCAACTCTGATAAGCCAAGGTATAAAGATAAGAAACACTGTACTTTATACATTTATGTTATAAAAATATTTCCCTTAATTAATAAAATTGCTCTCAAGTATCTAATTTTACAGTTTTTACTATGTGTTAATAATACAGATGCTTCTAATATTTGATAGAAGAAGGATTTTGTATGACAGCAAAGTATAAGGTAGCTTTTACAATATTTAATTTGTTTTTCAATTTCTAAAGGAAATTATGATACAGGAAATCCTATTTGATAAAACTAAAGTATCAAGAGTATGACAGGCAAACTAAATAAACCATATAGTAATAATGAATTTCACTTCTTGGTTCACATTTTAGTCCTTACTTATGAAATCATATGATATTATAAACTAATTATTGCTGTGGACACATTAGTCACGATATTCTTTTATTTGAAATGTAAATAATTTAGTGCTAACACTAAATGTTAGCATTGACTCTCTTAGAAATAACAAGGCTTACTGGTAACAAAAGAAATAAAAAAATTATTTGACAGATATGCATTTATACAATTCAAATTCTGATTAAAGGGAACTACTTGAAGTATAACTAATTTTGAACATGCAAATATAAGCACAAACCACTTTATTAAAATGAACATACAAGCTTAGCTCAAATTACAGGAGAAATTACCATTTTAAGATAATCTTTTTTTACATTGGAAACATTTTTAAATGTTTGAAATTTTTAATGTTTTTGTTCTCACCTGTTTTCAACGAAATCTTTATTCAGGTTTTATTCTGAACAAACGCCTCTGTATTCTGTTTGAACTACGAATGTTGTTTCTGGAATTGGACAAACCTAAGTTCAATACTTGATTCTGACTTGTGCTAGTTACATGACCTTGGGCAAGATATTTAACATTTGCAGGTTTCAGCTTCTGTATTTCTAAAGGGGAGGATGAAAGAACCAATTGTATTACATTGTTTTGAGGTGTAAATGTGATGATTTATATAAAATACTTAGGATAGTGTCTTGCACAAAGTAAATGCTCAATAAATAATAAATAAAAGAATAATATTTATGATGATGATATAAAGAGTAGAAGTAGCCATAGTAGTAGTTCAAAGAGCACTTGTGAAACATCTGAACCAAAAACAACCTCCTTGATCATCTGCTCACCTCATTTTATGGGTGAAAACGTCAAGGCCCAAAGAAAGCACTCCAGCTATTAACCAGTCCTGCCCCTAGTCCCAGCCAGCCCCCTATTTTGGAATGGGCAACACAGGGAAAGTAGTGATAAAGTCAAGGTGAAAAGAGGCTTTTCTCTAATGAACAGAGAGTAATCATGAATGACAGAAGAGCAAAGTTAAATGAATTTATTGATTTCTCAAAAAATTAATATGAAGTTTCTACCCAAAGAATCGCTTCCATGCTGAAAGCAAGGGGTCTTAAGGCCTGAGAAGTAAAGGGCTCAGGCCCCCTTGGCCAGAGTATGTCAATACTTGTGTGTAGATGCCTTAAATGCCCTAGGAGCCTGAAAGCAAATCATACCTCCGGCTGCCTCAAAATGTTAGAGAGGTCATCTTGTCAAAGCGGTGATTGCTTAGAGAGAAGTCTAACAGGAATAGCAATAAATTCAACTGGATATAATGTCAAAACTGTTTAATGTAATACATTGGACCTGACTTCCTACTCATCCAAAAAGAAGCAGGTTCTTTGAGAAGACTTAGTTCAACAATAATGCTCAAGAAAATAAGACATAGTCATTTCTTAGCTTTCAAATAATTATATTATGAACTTGGATTTTAAAATTATAATTTTGCATTAAGAAAACATAAAATATTATAATTGCACATTATAAAAACACATTGGAAAAATTATATGACAAATTTCTGTAATTATTTATCCAAATATTACCACTGTACTATTCAATTCCCTGTGCATCATTTTCAAGTTTGTATTATCTTTCTATAGCCTAGAATACATGCTGAATTTTTCTAGGTTTCTTTACTCCAGCTTTCTTCCACAAAATTATTAAAAATGGAAATACCTCTGTTCTTAAAGCCCTATAAGCAGAAACTAGAAGAATTTTAAGGAACAACTCATGTCTGACATGTGGGCCACACAAAAAGTTCACCGAATTGCTAGGTGTTGTGATCAGAGCCATTCAAACAGGAAACCGGGAGGGAAATTTGATGCTTTTGCTCTGTAGACAGTTTTTCTCAAGATGTTGGAACAAAACTCAATATCGTAAGACTCTTACTCCTCTCAACACCTACCTTCTTCAGTTGGCAGTGTGATGTTGTAATTGAAATTAGTAGCTCCTGCTTGTATAACTTGAAACAACCTGACCAAGAGATACTTTGATATCTATTGGTGAATAAGAAAATAGGCCAAATGGCTATAACAGATTTCATTTAATTCCCTATGGTGATTTGATTTGTTCAATTGGTTGTCTTTCAGCCTAGGTTCATAGCTCAAAACTGTTAGACAAACTGGGATTGCCTTCTAATATTACTTTTACTTTGTATTTCCCGTTTTTAAACTTTGCATCTTTTACTTGTTAGATTTTTGCAGAAGCACAAATTTTAACAGACTAATGCTAGTTCAGCACTTTTGATGATGGGAGAAGATTATGGAACACACAATATTGAACTTAATAATGGACTCCAGGTAGCCAAAGAACCACTCCCTTCAAACCTGTCTTGTAATTCAAAGGTGGCTTAAAGGGTTTTGACACTGACTCCTAGTTGTCAATCACTCCCCGCAATGTGGGACAAGACCAACAATTTGGACAGGTCCATCTTAGCAGTGTGGAATGTCAGAACCTAACAGTAGCAAGATTGACTAGTGATGCTTTATGAGATAGATCTTGATCAAAAGGGGGAAATGTGAAAATTGTCAGAATCAATGTAGAGTTGCAAATGTTAGAAACAAAAAAATTTTTTAAAAGCCTCGCACTGACAAATAGACAAATAGAGTTGGGGAAAGCTATTAAGAGAGGGTTCTCATGCTTGTATGACTAATAAAAACTATTACAGAAGACTCTGAAAATCATAGTCTTGCACAAAGGCCATCACAACCTTACACAAAAAAATACTTCTGCATGGACACTGCGGAGCAATTACCTGTACAACCTTAGACTGGTATCACCCTTGTTATTGATCTTTGTAGCCAAGGATAAACATTTCAAAACAATTATATAATCGTCCTCATTTTTCTTTTTAAAAATTTTTGTCTTCCGTTACATTTCTGAATATGCATGTAGTTTACTATTGCATGCAGATTCCCATTGCAATGCTATATCTCCAAATAAACATCATTTTCTTTTACATAGTCTCTCTCTGTTTGTTGTTGAGGTCGACAATTTATATATAATCAATATATTTATATGTGTGTGTATATATCTGTGTATGCACACGTACAGATATGTAAAGTGACTTTTAAAAATAATCCAATAGGAAATGATTATTGGGTATATTACTAAACTATAACATTGAAACTGGTGAACAGATTAATACCCTAAATAGTATAAATGGCACTTATTATCTGTCATAATAAATCTTTTGTGGACAGAGATTAGCTTTTTATGCCAACTTTCTAGAAATAGTAATTTGTATTAGGTCTCAAGGGGTAATTTTCTATCCATATCTAACTAAAGCTTCAAGAGACTTTAGGCTATCTTCCCTAACTATGGCAAAGTACACATAAACATTGAAATACTAACATAGGTTCCTTTGAATTAAATTTAAGAAGCCATGCTAAAACATTCAGATTTTGTTCTTTATCCATTACTGTCAATAAGAGACAATTAACACCCTACACAGTCCTTTGAAGATACATACACAAATATCTAATTATTACCTTTAATTATTAAGTAAATATTTCATGTTAGTAGCTGTGAACCATATTTTTCTTCTTTACTCATTTTAAAGATTTATCGAGCAGAATAAAACCAAAACAATAAAACTTATTGACATAAAAGATTGCCCTTTCAAAAAACAAAGAAATAAAATCCCACAAAACTGTAAGAAAGTTCTTGTAAGTTCTTCTTTATCTTAATACACTTTCCGAAAGAATTCGAGTGATTTGAATCATTTCTGTATTTTTTTTCAGTTATTAAGCATGTAAAGAATGAGCATGGGATGAAGCAGAGACTGAGGTAAACAAACTACATTTTCCTTGAAAGAGTCATTTGTCTTCTACAGATGAGCAAGTTATTACTGAGAGAGGGCATTTTGCTTACCTCAGTCCATCACAGATCTGGGTTAAGCTAATTGAAATGTGCTTCAGGACACATGTGGAGACAGCACTTGGGGGAAATAGAAAGATAGAAACAAAGTGGCCAGGAGCAATTCTATTTTTAAAATTAGTCAATGACCTCAGGAGTTTAAGATATTAGAATGGAGAAGAAGTATTTTGGATTTTTTACAAAGTTGGACCAAAATTATTTCTTTATTTTTGGAACATGTGATTTGGTAACTTTCCATCTAAATCAAATTCAATTTAGAGGCTTTCACAATTAAGTTAAATTCTAATCAAATTGAGGGACTTGAGTATTTTAAGAAAATCATATAAAGTTGGGCAGCTTCCCTATATGGAACATGGGTGATAAGAACAGGACCCACAAGGCTGTTTAAATGTGGGATCAGTTTTAGTCAGACTAATAAAGAGTTTTCTTGTGGACGGGGGTTAGGGGTGGGATGGTGCTATGTAAAGACATTTACATTTAAAAATAGCTATTTCATCTGAGTCAAATCATCTCTGTTCACCTTATAAGGTCTATTATAAGCTCTGTGACTCAATTCTAGCTGCATATGAGCATCACTTGTGACAATTTTTACTACTCTGGTTCCCTGAACTCACCCTCCGAAATTCTAATTCAGTGAATTTCATGGTTGATTCTCAGGACTCCCAGCTTTAGAAAGCTCTATGGGTGATTCTGATGAGTAGCCAGGATTGAGAGCCACCGTATGAGGCAATGTTCCAGTTTATTTGTTCCTATTGAAAGACTTCAGTAAGAGAGAATGTGCGCATATGTGTGTGTCTTGTTCGGGGAATGTGAAGGGAGATAGAGAGAGAAAGAAGGCTAATAATATTTTGAACAGTGAACTTCCTTGGGAATAAACCAATGGAACTATGTTTCTTGAACAATGATTCAGACTTTCCAGAAATTTAATGCATCAATAAAATACAAAAATGAACAAAACTCTGAGAGTATTATAGAATAGCTGGTTTACAGACAAACAGATACACTTCTTTTCTCAGTAACTGTGTAAATACGTTTTTTTAATGTTGAAAAGAACTCTCATTACAATTCATTTCTGTAGTTGTTCTGTATCCTATAGGATAAGATAGGTGGGGGCATGGAGTAGTTTGGATGAGACTCATTCATAGGTATATTTCTGAGAAGACCTAGAGTGAGAATGCAAGTCCAAGTCCGAGGAGGGTAATCAGATAGTATGTGCAGCACTATAATAGCTTTGGTAGTCAAATACTCAAGTTATTGCACAAATCTAAATTTAAAAAAAAAAGGAGATGAGAAAGACATGCCTGTCTAGTGGGAAAGAAGGTTTTAACATAAAGAAGAATAGAAAAAAAAGTATAAAAGATATAGTTAAGAAGGCAGAGTAATAAGACCAGAAGAGGAATTAGAAAGAATAGATTTTCAAGATTGTCAGGTCAAGTTAAAACTGATCACACCGATAGTTTTTAGCACATGAAAGCAAAGACCCGCTGGGCTTGAAATAGCCATGGCGGTTTCTAGTTATAAATCTCCTTAGTCTGTAGATCACAGATATCCTAGTTTTATTTAACTTTCATGCTTCAAGTGAAATAAATTTCCCTAGAGAGTTTCCTTCTCACCTTGCAAATTGTCTTTTTCAAGAAATTTTAATTGGATATAGTTTTCTCCTAGTGTCTATCTTCGATTTGGTAAAAAAAAAAAAAAAATGGGGATAAGGAGGGAATAAGGACAGCAATACATGTATCCATCGATGGATGAGTCATTTCTGTCCTTTCATCCTTTTAGAATTTGGACTTCGGAATTAAACTACCTATTATGAGATGTAAGGATATGTATTGAGTAGAAGGAATATGTTAAATGTATATAGAAGATATCGAAATGAAGTTTACCTGAGGGTTAAATAACGAGGAAGCTGAGTTTTGCTCAGCTCTGCTGCTAATCATTGTATTTGCTTTGATCAGCCCTCTATGCCTCAGTTTCTTCATTTGTAAAATGAGAGATTTGAATAAAGTTAATTATTAAGACTCTCTCCAACATTATGTGAATTACTGTGAGACAGCACATCAGTCTCCCTTAGCATTTAATCTGCCTGAAATTTTACTTCTCCATGAAGCCTCCCCAAATTAATCCAAAAGCAAACATTGACCCTCCCACATTTAAGACAGACTTGGAAATTCAAGGGCTGTAGTTTTCAAATTTAGCCTCAGTTTCTAGGCATTAAGTTAACACATGCAAGACTTGCACATAAGGCAAATACGACACGTGTTTCTGTTAGATTATTGTGGCTTCCAGAGCATACTGTCCAACACTGTGCTGTTAGGAAATGTGAATGATGCTTAAGAAAGACAGTGATTGCACTCATGAGTCACCAACTTTCTTGTGTCAAAATGCAAAAGTCATTTAGGTGCCATTATGCAAAAATATCTCTTTTCACCACCATGATTTTTGGAAGAAAAACTTGAGAGAAATTTTATGTATCATCACCAATTATATATCTGAAATATAGCATATGAATGAGAATAAGGATTTATATTCCCTATGGACATCAATACTAACGTAAAAAACATTCACTGATGTCAGCACTAGGTCTGCAAAAATTAACATACTAAAACAGAGTTCCTTCATGTCTTTGTCTTAAAGACAGTGAACTGAAGGAAGTCATAACAAAGTGGTGTTTATCGTTTCCTTTAGTATCTCTTGAGAGCCACTTTTTAATAAAGATAAATTATACCTACAGGTAACCTCGATTTTGACCTTTACTTTTCAATAAAGAGTCAGATTTCTGAACTCTTTCCGTTAAGCAAATTTAAAATGGTTCCTTTTTGCGGAAATGCAACATCTATTTTTAGAAAACGCTATGTGTAAGATCTCAAACACACTACAGTACTCCTCCTTTATGGGAGGGGAATATGTTCTAAGACCCTCAGTAGATCCCTGAAAACCTAGATACTACCAAACCCTATCTATGTTTTTTTTTTTTTTTATGACACATACATACCTACGGTAAAGTTTATTTATAAGTTAGGCACAATAAGAGATTAACAACAATAATAATGTAATAGAAGAAATATTACAATATACTGTAATAAAATTCCTGTGACTGTGGTCTCTCTCTCTCTCTCTCTCTCTCTCTCTCTCTCTCTCTCTCTCAAAATATCTTACATTAACCACTGGTAACTGGAATCACAGAAAGTAAAACCAGAGACAAAAGAGGGAATTACCATATTATGCTCAAAACATAATTTTTAGAATTTTCATATGGGGTTGGAGAGAAATATTGAGAAATTGCCAATAAATGATAAGTTTCTGAAAACATAGGAGCAATTGGAAGTAACATATCATGACTGTGGTCCTAACCACCCACTGAGAGAAAAACATTTATGTTAGTAAGGAAGGAATTGTTATTAATAAGACCAAAGGGAACAAGGATGAAGAAAAAAATAACACCTCCTTCTCAAAAGTATTTGAGTTTCACATGCTTTCACGTCTGCATATCTCTTTACTGAAGGACTTTCAGCCCAAGGTGTCAAAAATTTAAATACGTTTAGAAACAAATGAAACAAAGTGAAGAATTAAAAATAAGCAGGCAAATAAAATTATGCTTTTTTCTTTAAGATGGAATTGCTATGAACCATAGTGATACTCTAAGTACTGCTTTCTATAGCACAAACCAGAATTTGATATAAAGCCAGTATAGCCTGGACCTCATTCAAGGTGTGTTGATTTAAAGACAAGATAGGGATGACTATTTTCTGTCCTTTATGATACATTAAGATACTTTTCTCTCCAAAAACATATTTATGTATTAACAAGAGATACAGAATTCATTAAAGGCAAAGCATGCTAATGCTGATTATGCTTATAACCTATTAATAAAGACAGACCCTCTAATCATAAATTAGACCTAAATTATTTTACAAAATATTATATAAACCTATTTTTATTCTAGTATTAATAAATAAATACCAATACCCATTGGAATTCTTACCTAACTTTTAGTTTTTCTGGTCATATTTGAGTATCTACCATAAAACTATTCTTTGCTCAGAAATGTAAAAATACTTTGGCCTTCATTTACAATTTGGATTACTGAAATAAGTACTATATAACATAAACCAAATATTTACCATGAACACCCAAATGTTAGATACTATTGCACAAAATAGCTTAGAAGATAATTCTATCCCAAGAGACATAGATTCATATTTATGCATACATGTACTCATTTAGGGCTTTCTTATTTTACAATGTTTTTGAAAAAAAAGTATACAAAATATCTTATATCAAACACTGAAATAATTTTACTGAGGCTCTACAATTTTCAAATAGATGAAATTAAATATACGGAAATTAGTATATTTATATAGAAATTCCCATTACATTCAGTGGCCCCTGTATCTGTACTTTGGAGTGAAACCTATTTTCCCTTTTTTACATCTGATAGTTCTTCATTCTGTATAAACTTAGATTCTAAAGAAGTATCTTGAAGAAGTTTTTTCATTCTGCTTATAAAACCTACAAATCTCTTGCAAGCTGAACTTATGGCATTTCTGAAATTCTATCAGTTCTAACAGCTTGAGACCTTTTTCTTACAAAAACATGCCTTTCCCTGCAGGGTTCTGAAAAGTTTCCCAGCAACGTTCATTAAGAAAGGCCGCAGCTATAGATTAGCCTTGCTGCTACCATTTTCCTTGTATTTTTGTGTGTGACAATTTTCTATTCAATAGTGTAACTGCATATAATTATTCAAATACAAAAGCCTGTGGTAAAAAAATGTGGAGGTGATGATAAAAACATTGGAAAGCAAATGAACTGCTATGATTTTAGACATAATTTTGTTCTTCATTGTATTTACTGAGAATTGCCATTAGGAAGGATCTTTGTGTAAAAAACTGAGGGCAGATTTGGTCCATTTGCAGAGAGATAATGTTCCTAAATACAATTTAGATTAGTTTAGATGTATAATAAACAAAATAATTCCTATCTTTAGTATATTAATGTATCATCAATAAATTGTGAAAAAATACAATGGCAAATGCTAATGTCCATATTTTAATCCCAGGACGTAGGAAATTAGAATATAAATAATAATTATAGGATTCTCCCTAGGTAAGAATCCTGGAATCGTAGAGCTATACAGTAACTAAAGATGGTTTTTATTTAACCTTTCCTAGCAGAGTCCAACTCTTTTCATACTCCACCCCAGACACCAAACATATACACACATAATTCCATTCACTCTTAAGAAAACTGGTGTAGAGACAGGCTAGAAGACTCGCCCAAGTCATCTTTTGACTGGTGACAGAATTAGGATTTGAGACAAAAACCATTTTTGCTATGCCAAGTTGTCTCTGAAATAGTGTCTAGAAGGAAGTCCTAATATTAAAACAAATTTAATGCTTATTTCTGCTTCCAATGAGGAACGCCAGTTCCCTCACACTGCTTGAAGAAATGTAAATACACTTACAGCAGGAGGGTCTATTACTTATTTATGTCTGAATTATTGACCTCTGGAAGGTAGGATCCTAAAACTTAGTGAAATGTATGAAAGTATATAGGTTTACCATGTAAAATCACAGACAATATATTTTACCCAAAAGCTGTTCTAATCCAGTCTGGTCTACTATGCATTAAAATGACATAATAAACTAATTTTTAATAGAAAGTTGACTGTTAATATGTTCCTCCTTCAAATCTTCGATTCCATCATAAAATGGAGAATTACTAAAATGAAAAATCTATAACTGAGCACTAATCACATCACCTGTGCACACACACACAACTTTGTGTATTAAAACAGACTTTATACAAGGTATCCCTACGTAAGAATGGTTTTTGATTATATGAATTTGTGTTAAACAAAATTTTCTTTAAAAATTTTTGGCTAACTTTTCTTATGTTATTAATTGTAACTCTGTAGTTACGCTTATTATAACCTACAAGGAAAGCTTGTCCAGCTTAAATAATTCAATTACTATTATTTTATTAATCTCTGATATATCCACAATGTCTTTATATCTGAGTCCATTAATATCATTAATATTTTACATATTTGCTGAATTAAACTCTAAGATCTTATTGTGAATAGAGAATAAGGAGAAAAACTACAAACATGTTCGTTTTAGAAATTTTAAGGTTAAAACTAACTATGTGTTCTTGAACATCAACACAGGAGAAAATATTAAAGAATGTTGTTGGAAGGCTGACAGAATTGGCAGCAACAAGGTTAATTATTGAAGACTTTTAAGCTCCATGTTACTTAAAATTATCCTTCTTGTAGGCCCAGCTTTTGCTGAATCTCATCTGCTTGGAGCTGAGAACTTGCATTAATTTACACTGTACTGACTCATTTTCTTATTAAGCAAATTTGAAATGATACGATATTTTTGGCTTTGCTGGATTCCTTTCTCTTAATATCATGTGCTTTTCTCCAGGAAGGTCAAAGTGTTTAATATTAATCTTTATAACTTTGCTGTGGTATATTCTTATCCTTATTTGACATGCAGTACAACTGAGGTAAGTAGATTATATGGAATAGACCAACACAGGAGAAGTACTGACAGGTGAACTTCAGTCTTCTATTTCTTATCTAGCTTTCTATTTTTTGTTGCAGGCTCCAGTGGCAGGGGTTCTTAACTAACGAGATGTCTATCAGAATCGCCTGTGGAGCATTTTTAATCTATCCATTCAACTCCTGAAGGTATAACAGAATTTGGAGAGGGCGTGGGGAAGGTGAATTGAAAACTCTCCAGATGGTTTTTCTAAATGTCCTGTCTCTTTTACCCTAGTTGGGAACCACTATTGTCCTAGTATACTTTTCCATATTATGCACTTCATTTCTCAAATGTATTTCCCATTATAAGTCACCCTTTTAAAAATGTTTGTAACATTTCATTATAAGAATTGAATAATTCCTACTTTGGAGCTCTGGACTATATACCATTTTGTCATTAGAAAAATGGTTCTAAGCCTCAACATTTTAAATACATAAAGGTAATTTATTTCTTTAACGAATTTGCAGTTTTTCCCTTTGCTGAATGCATTAACTGCATCTAATGTTTTTATAATCAGTACAATTCTCAACCGTTCTTCACTTCTATATACATGTGAATTCAATATGCAGATATTTCTTATGTTGACAAGTCTCTGTCAGTATTCTATGGAAATGACACCAACATTACACATTATTCGTGTCATTTCCAAGTTTCAAAAACAAAGCACAAATAATCATGGCCAAATGAGATTTTACAGGCATAAAAATCTGCTCCTCTTCATCACTTTCAATTCTGTAACTTGCTAGTTTTCCTCTAATATCTAGAAATTCTTTTGCTTTTCTTATAATTATCCCTAATGACACAAATAGTTGTCTTTTTTTAATCCTTCTCTGTGAATACAATTTCATTTCTGAAAAATGGAGCTTAAAGATATTCTTCTTTATATTGCTAGCTGCAGAGATTTCATTCAAATTCTCCGTTCTTTCCTGACAAATGGGCTCTGGAAGCTTAACAAGGATCCTCTTCATAGCTGGACATGAGACTGGGAAAGTTGCATAAACACACTCCAACAATCTCCACTATAGAATAACAACCATGTTTCTACAAATAGTTCTGCCAACAAGCACTGAGGATACTGTGATGAGCTACCCTGCATGATACCTTAAAGAATCTAGTTTTCCCTTGATGTACGTAGCTAAGCTCTATTATCACCAAAAGAAATTACAAATGGGTCTCCAGGGGAGAATCTGCACTGAAAACACACTTCTCTGACAAAATTCATACTATCTCCCTTTGAGACACTAATGCACACCAGCCAACTAAATCTTGAAGACGATCAGAAGACAAAATGCAAAATAATTATCTTTTTCCACATCTGTGTAAGGTATTTTTTTTCCAATTGTTCTTAATTGAGTTTATCATCACTTTCTAGCAGTGGAAATAGGTAAACAGGATTTTGTTTACCTCAAACATCATTTTCTTTTTATGTACAACCAATAACTAATACAGCCAAATGAAGAGGGCTGTGATGGGTGCAGGATGAAATACAAAGGCATTTTTAAAAAATCAGTTCTAATTGAATAAGGAAAGATAATAAGATATATCTAAACATAATTGGAAGATTTATATTTTTGAGATTTAATGAATAAAGAAAATGCATCATTTTTTCTTGATAGTATAAAAAATAAAAGAAAAAACATAAAGATAGTTATGCTACATACTCATGTTTTCATATCACTGAAACAGCCTCACAGAGATAAATGAAAAAGTTCTCTAAGAATAAAACACAAATTATACATAATAGAATCCTTTCTAGTATTTGAAAAAAAATAATAGGCATACTCATGTGATTACTGTGTTAGTAAAAAGGAGCAGGCTATATTAATAACACATGGGTAAATGCCTTATTTTACCTTTTGAATAATAGCACTTATGTTTGAATTAATAGGCAAAAGAGCAACTGTTTTCAGATATTTTGACCCTAAGCAGTTTAAAAGGGGCCAAATACAGAATACCACCTACTTTTTAAAACCTAATCAGTGAAATTTAAACACAAATGGTTTCTATACAGAATATTCACTAAAGACTTTTAAAACATGCTCTCATTCACTGTAAATGAAGTTAAAGGGTACTTGTTTGACATACATTCTGGTCCTTGTGCTCTTTTTAAATTACTTTTTTAATTTCAGAAATATTCTGCTTCCACGTAAAACGTGTGCCACTAGCCTCCGACTGCCTGGAAAGGAACATTGCTGCTCATTTCTTAACTTTCTACAAATATTCTATTTGTGCTTAGTCAAAGTGGCATGACCTTCTATATGTCTAAAGAAAAAAATGGCTCATGAGTTTTTGACCTTAGAAATATTTTTGCCCTCAGCTGATAATGAACAAGCTGAAGAAATTCAAAGAAAATAAATCAATCTATAATTGCATCCTATGTTTGATATATTGAAAATATATAGTATTTTGGAAGGAAAATACTCTGCTTTAGAAAATATATTTAGGAAGCAATCACATAAAATATCCAAAAGACAGAGTATTGAAAGACAATAAGATCAAGGAAATAACTGCTTGGAGCAGAATATTTGTCCTAGAGCAGTGCGTAGTTCTCTCCATGAACTCCTAATTTCTCAACTCTTCTTTAGTTTAATAATGAGCATTATATAAGAGTCCAAAATCACTGCAATTTGTGACGTTCTTTCTTTCTCAGCATCCTCATCTAACTGGTCACAACAACTTAATGATTCTATTTCAGGAAACCAATTCATACCCATTGCCATTAGATGATTAATAATAGTTATCAAAAGAATATATTGGTTCCTAGCTAAATTAACCTGAAGAGTCAATCAATGCAATGCTAAGAAAATTGCAACACACTTTTTTGTAGAAATTGACAAGTTGATTTTAAAATGTATTTGAATACCCAAAGAACCTAGATTATACAAATATAGATAAAATACCTAGATTAAGCAAAATAATATTGGAAAGGAAGAATGAAGTTAGAGAACTCAAGCTCTTTGATTTCCAGACTTAGTACAAAGCTATAGTAGTAAAGATTATGGCACTGACATAAGGAAAGATAGATCACAGAAGCAACATAGAAATCCAGAAACAGATCCACACATACAGTCAACTGATTTTGCAAAACTACCAAAGCAATTTAATGGGAAAAGGAAATCTTTTGAACAAATGGTACCTACCAGAACAATTGGATATACATGTAGAATATAACGAACCCCAAGACCTACCTCACATAACACACAAAAATTAACTTTGTTTGAAACATAAATCTACATAAAAGCTAAGATGACAAGGGAAGGCTTAGAATATAGACAAGATAATACAGAAAAACATTTTTATGACCTAGAGGAGCAATGAAGATCTTTTATAGTGGACTCATAAACACAAACTATTTTTTTAAATGATATACTGAACTTCACAAAATTAAAAATTTCTACTCAGCAGAAGATGCCGTTAATGCAGTGTAAACGCTAGCTATAGGAAAAATTATAAATGACAAAGGATTTGTATCCAAATAATCTAAATAAAAAAGAGAGAAATGACTTGAACAGACACTTCACAATAGAGGATGTAAAATGGCCTATAAGGACATGAAAAGTTGCTAAATCTTATTAGTTACTAGAGAAATGTAAATTAAAATGTTGTCAAGAATAGGTAACACTGGGACTATCACAGATTACTGGTAAGAGTACAAAGTGGTATGACCATTTGGGAAAACCATTCAGCAGTTTGTATTTTTTCTTTTAAGTTAAAAATACTCTAACCTGCCTTTATACTCAATAATTTTACTCCCAGCTTCTTACCCAGAAGAAATGAAAATACATGTCCATACAAAGATTTTTACAAAAATTTTAAAGCAATTTTATTCATAGTAACAAAAAGCTAAAAACAATTAATATGTCTATCAATTGGAAAATGGATAAGCAAATCATGATATATTCATACAATAGATAATATTCAGCAATATAAAATAATTAATTACTAATATATACAATAATATAGTTGCTTCTCAAAGAAAATATATTGAGCAAAAGAGGTCAGAAGAAAAAGTACTCATGGTATGATTTCATTTGAATAAAATCCTGAAACAAATAAAATGAATTCACGATGACCGGAATCAGAACAATGCTTGCCTATGAGGGGATGGGGATTGACTGGCAGGATACAAGAGAGAACTTTCTAGGGTGATGACAATGTTCCATATCTTAATCAAGTATTTGTTACTTAAGTATATATTGGTCCAGCCTCATCACATTATGTACTGTGCATTTCACTGTATATACATTTAACTTCAATTAGAAAGGGTACAAACTTCCAGTTATGAGACCAATAAGTTTTTGAGATCTAATGTACAGCACAGTAACTTAGTTGATAACAATGTATTACATATTTGAAATTTGCTAAGGGAGTAAATCTGAAGTGTCCTGAAAACAATAAATAAAAAGGGTACCTATGTCAGGTAATGGATATGTTAAGTAACTTGACTGTGGGAATCATTAGAGTATACTTATATCAAAACACTATCTTGTATGTCTGAAATATATGCAATTTTTTGTTAACTCTATTTTAATAAGAAAAAAGTATATTGTGTGCCAGATACTGTCCTTGGTGCAATCTTACATGATTCTTATAACATCTCCTCCTTGCTTCTAGATTTAAAAACATCTGAGGCTTAGCTATTTCCTTCATTCATTTAAAAATATGTAATGATGTCTGCTATGTGCCAGGCACTGTATTCAACACTGGTTATACAGTGCAAATCAAACAGATAATGTTCTTTCTCTTCTGGATATTAATTAAAATAAGATTACAAAGTAAAGTAATGGCTGTGAAAAAACAAAACAAAACAAAACAACAAAAAAAACCGATTCCTAGACAGATTAGTGGAAAAACCATGATAGTGCTCATTTTAGAGGAGTAGGATTTTAGGGAAAGCTTCTCTAAGACGATTATATTTTATCTGCAGAACATACGTAAGTTAATGTAAGTTAACTAGGCTAGCCCAAGATTGGAAGAAGACTAATAACGGAGGAATATGAAAAAGCTAGGAGGCAGAGAAAAGAGCTGGATGCTAGGAAAAGCATATAATTGATGAGATGCTTTTGAAAGTGGTCTTGCTACTAGTTGCACCAGGGCAACAGGTACAAACCAGAAGAATGGTCACCTGACTAAGGGTTTATTGACCCCTACAACATTTCTAATGGGTGGCCACTGTGACAGAAATATACAGAGAGAAAAGAGTAATGAATATGAGGCAGTGAGGTGAAAGAAGTACATAGGCCCATGTCATGTTGAGGCTTGTGGGCCATATTATGTGGTTTGGATTTCATTCCAAGTGTAATAATAGAAGCTTCACTTATATTCACTGAAGGGTTTTAAACAGACAAGTGGCATGATATGATTTATAACTGTAAAAGATCACTAGGCTGGTGAGTGAAGAATGGTTAAGTAACTTGACAAGTGGTGCATGCCCAGGAAGTAGTCGAGTTTAAAGTACTTCAGTTGGAATAAGTGAAGTTTCCATCACACCTGGAACGATGGGTCTGTTTACAGTAGATCCTTCCAGCTCCAAGCAAACCTTGGGTTCCTGTGGCTCTGACACATCTTCATTGCACTCTCATGAGAGACTCTGAGCCAAAACTGCCCAGCTACATCTCTCCTAAATTCCTGACTCATAGAAGTGGTGAGGATTATAAATATGTTTTGAGCTACTAAGCTTTGAGGTAATTTGTTACATAGCAATAGATAATCAGGACAGATTGTCCTTTTCGTTGTAATAAAGGATGCTGTTCTTAGGTATACAAAATTCACCTTTTAGCTTTATTTTGGAGATTTTGAAAATATATAACAGAAATTTCTAAACAGAGAAATAGATGGTCTTAGTTCTAATACAAAGAAAATAAACAAAAATAAGTAAATGAAAAAAGCAGAACTAATTTGTATTTTGTAAAAGCAATACACGTTTTTATTCATTAGGAAAAATCACTTTAAATTACAGATAGAATTTAATTGGCAATAACATAGATACAAATAAGATTCATTCAAAACCTTCTGTAGTCCTGATTGCATGTATACACTGATGTATCACCTACCAAAGACACATCTATAGAGATATACGAAAACTATGTGTACTGTAGTTTAACAAAGAACACTTATACAGGCCCTCATCACAAATATTAACAAATTAAAATTCTTCTGCTTATATGTCTACTGTTAAAGCTAGTAATTTCTTATTTACATTACAATTGAAGTCTTAATCTTTGATTTGATCCACTAGCAGCCTAAGATAACTATAAATATTTTAATTTACTTACTTTGAATTTCATACATCTTAAATTTCATAGTCAAGACCTAGACTCAACTCTATCATATGCCTAGTTCTTTCTTCAAGGCTTAAGATTTAAAATTAACTGACTAGCTATCACAAAAGAAGTAAAAAATGGACTTTAATCTGCTTATTTCTTTATTATAGGCATTAGTGTTTGGTCTTTAGTTCCAAGATTTGCTATAGCAGTGCTTATGATTTGATATACATAATAACAATCCAAATTTTAGGGTAGGGTGAGATAGGATAGAGGCAGAGAGGTCAAAAGAGAACTCTGCCTATGCATGAATTTAATTGGGAATTAGCTTAACTCTGCCATCTCTCTTTTCTGCTTCAGATGTTACTTCTCTGCCCAAGACTGTCAGATGAAAGAGTTTCTCTAATCAGGGCTTTAACAAATACTGCTGTACATTAAGAAGTTTTCTTCTACAAAGACAGCCAGCTTTGTTGTCTCATGCATTGGGTATTTGTTAGCTACTTTTAACTTCTTCAATTTATAAAATGTCCAGCTTGGTTGTGAGTGATCTGATTCCTGTTTTTTTCCATAATGTTATATACTGGTAAACAATCGGCATCATAAGTGAAGGCATTCTGTGATAAGTTCCAGAGTGCTCCAAAGAAGAAAATCGGCTGGTCGCGCTGGCTCACGCCTGTAATCCCAGCACTTTGGGACACCAAGGTGGGCAGATCACGAGGTCAGGAGTTCAAGACCAGCCTGACCAACATGGCGAAACCCTGTCTCTGCTAAAAATACAATAATTAGCTGGGTGTGGTGGTGCACACCTGTAATCCCAGTTACTCAGGAGGCTAAGGCAGGACAATTGCTTGAACCTGGGAGGTGGAGGTATCAATGAGCTGAGATCGTACCACTGCCTGGGCGAAAAAACGAAACTCCATCTCAAAAAAAAAAAAAAAAAAAAAGAAGAAGAAGAAATTCAGTGTTTTGCACTCCTTTTCATCTTGGCAGAAGCCTTTTCAGAAAGTGCCAAGGTCCTCTGTTCCAGTTCTGCAGGCTACACAGGCTAACCCTTGGGTAGACACGTCAGAATTGGAGGTTATTTTTACATAAAGCATCAGCCCAGAAATAGGCTGGCCTCACCTTACATTGAAGTTGGTATGCACACAAGATACTTCTAGAAAGCTCAAAATTGCCTAAGACTAGGTCCCAGGCCAAATCCAGCCACATCCATTGCTTTATTTCTATAACTGTTTTCTAGCAACAACAGCAGAACTGAATA
Organism: Macaca mulatta; assembly: GCF_049350105.2. Lineage (NCBI taxonomy): Eukaryota > Metazoa > Chordata > Mammalia > Primates > Cercopithecidae > Macaca > Macaca mulatta. The sequence goes on from NC_133409.1 coordinate 116,277,720, forward strand.
GATTCAACAGATAGCATATGTCCTACAAAGCCTAAAGTATTTACTATATGGCCCTTTACACCAAAAGTTTGCTAGCCTCTGAATTACATTATGGAGCATTTGTCAAAAGAGTTATCTGCTACACTATTCACACCATTCCAATGTCATACTGAGACAAATTTTACTTTGGTCAAAAGATCTTTAGTGATAACTTAAATTCTACTCTCTTCACCTCATATTCACCCTGAGAGGCACAGTCTCAAAGTTCATATCATGGGCCATTGAAAATTCTATTATAATCTTATCTCAATGGCTTTTCATTTTTTTTGTGAGAATATCTGTAAATTAAAGTAATTCACTTTCTGTGATGTTTATCTGGTACTTCAGTATTTTACAGTGTATTAAGAATTCTCATAAACATTATCAGCTATACTCCAACATCATTCCTCTACTGACATTAGCCAAACTTCTGACCAGTTCATATTATGTGCCAAGGAGGGGAAAGGTGAAAAATAATACATAGGGAGACATTTGTAATTTCTCTACTGGTTTGATTTCAGGGGAGAAAAGCAGATATTCTTCAACCTTTCTGTGAGACTCTTGGAAGGACACTCAATTTCTCAAATTCTCTTTTGGATATCTCTACATAAAGATAAGATCTGATTTAACTCAACCATCTCTCATCAAAGGATGGTCTCAAAAATCTTCTGTAGGTCTTTGGTATTTTCTTCAACTCCCTTATATCATCATAAAATGACAACAATACAACAATAATAGGCCGGGCGCGGTGGCTCAAGCCTGTAATCCCAGCACTTTGGGAGGCCGAGACGGGCGGATCTCGAGGTCAGGAGATCAAGACCATCCTGGCTAACACGGTGAAACCCCGTCTCTACTGAAAAATACGAAAAACTAGCCGGGCGAGGTGGCGGGCGCCTGTAGTCCCAGCTACTCGGGAGGCTGAGGCAGGAGAATGGCGTGAACCCAGGAGGCGGAGCTTGCAGTGAGCTGAGATCCAGTCACTGCACTCCAGCCTGGGCGGCAGAGCGAGACTCCGTCTCAAAAAAAAAAAAAAAAAAACAATAATAAAAAAAAAATTGACCTCTATTGCAATTATTCCAAATGGGGCCCCCAAAGATGAAGTGGCTATACTCCTATTATATTATCCCTCATTCAATAGGTATAGTCATCACTTCATTCATTCATTCAACATTTATTAATTTCATGCCATGTATAAAACAAGTACTAGTGTTAATGGTTTTTAAATCCAGTAAAAAGAGAGACATACTATCCTTGAGAATCACAATACAGTGGGCAGGATTGATCAGGAATTAATCACTTACAGAATAAGGTGATTCGTGCTAACAATAGAGGTATGTATCACATGCTATGAAAGCAGAAAGGAGTGTTGTAGGAGCTAAGATGGTTTGCATAAGTCCACTCTGAAGTGTGGCAGGAGTTTATCAGACAGAGTAAAAAGCAAGTGCAAAAGCACAGAAGCAAGAGGAACTCCCATAGCCATAAGAAAGGTGGAATGCACTCAGAGAGGGTCCCTAGCAGGGAACAGAAAGGGGATGCTGAAATCTAGCTCTTGTTGCCAAGCCAGAAGGCTTGCTAGAGGCTATATTAGTCTGGAGGTAGAGGATGATTTTATAACTCATCCGCATCTGCCCTGAAGGAGTGCCCTTTTGATTTCCCACAAAGTCAACTTACGTACTTCAGGCAGCTCTGAATGCATGTGATATGCAGAACATGGAGTTAATCTCATAAGCCCTACAGATCCATCATACAGTTTGCAGCAGGGGAATTATGCAATCAGGTATTTGTTTTTTCTTTAAATTGAAGATATTTCTCACAGTGATATGGAGGATGGGCTAATGGAAAGGCTTTAGTTGCAGAGGAAAGTTAGAAGAACGTTATAGTAGTCAAAGGGAGAAATCATGAAGGCCAGGCCTAATGCAGGGGTGGTGGGGATGGAGAGTAGAATTAATCAAGTCATGGGGTTTCTTTGCATTGTCTGGCTTTTGTACAACTCCCTCAGCATAAATGAACAAAAATTAATGAGAGTAGGCCTGACATTGTCAAAGCAATCACTTGCACACTAGGCTGAGACTCGTGTTCTGCTTCTCCCCTGTTGAGTGAGTGCTCACTCTTCAGTTTTGATCAGCTTTGAAGCTGAAGCTAAGAATACTCACTGAATGTCCAAACTGCTTCCTTGTCCCTCAAGGTCACTGAGCTCTTGACATCTCAATCATTTCAGTAATTCTATTGTCAAATAATTCCACGTTCATCTTCTTTGCTTGCCCTGAGCCCATTCTTCATATTGATCTTTGCCCTGTTTACAGTAATGTGGTCTCTGGCTTTTACCACACAAAACTGGAAATGAACAATCGAGGGATGAGGAGGTTATAGTAGTACAACAGAGTCTCTGCTATCTAGCTGTCTCTCACTTCATTGGGAATCTGTTTTGGGAAATCATCTTTTATTGCTGGGAGCCCGGGGAAATGAAGAAGCTAGCCAACCATTATGTTTCTTGGTTTGATGAAGGTTTTCAGGAATCCAGAAGAACTCTAAGTTAGTAAGATAGTTCAAAATGGAACCAAGTGAATCACACATAAGCTTATAACATTCAAATCATTTTACAAACATCATAGCAAGTCAACAAATTAGATTTTAATGAATCTAAATAGGTGTTACCCTCGACCATTAAAATCACATATTCATTTGCGACATAATAGACTTACACTTGGGACACTATTGGCAGGATATGTCTCCGGTGAGAAGAATTATAACTAAACACATTTCTTTTTAAGGCTATGAACATTATATTCTTATGAAGAAAAAAGATTAACAATTACTAGTTTTCAGCATCTCCTTAACTAAAATCCAGGGGCCAGATCACATTTAAAGCATGCCATCAATCACTTAGAGCTAAAACAGGCCCTAGAAAAATAATCTATCACTATTAGCTGAGATCTTGTCTAGAGTGGGGGACTCTGCTTTTTGGACGACTAATGACAGCTATTAGATTCATAGATATAAGCACAAATATATTCAAATTTAGTTCATTCATTTAATAATACTTACTATTTACTTACTATACATAGACTATATGTTTGCAAGAGATTGAAGAATGAGTATAACCTAGTCCTGCCCTAAGAAGTGTATAGTCTGATTAGAAGCAGGTAATATAATGCAAGATAATAGGTATGCACTGGAAATCCTGGAACCCAGAGCAGGTGTGCCTAAGGAGGGTTTTCTCTAATGGGAAAACTGATCAGAGTGTCAGAGAATGAGCTTGAGACAAATAAAGACAGTTCGGAAGTCAGGTGGGGTTGGGGTGGAGGAACAGTGCCCCAGGATGAAGTACAGCATGAAACAACAACAAAAAATAGATTAATTTGGATGAACTAGTAGAAGCTTGGTGATGCTGGTATAACAAAAGTCAGTAAAATAGAAACAGTATGGAGAGGTCAGCACGGGTCATTTTTAAGATCTGCTTTTTCTCAAGTTTTACAAGCTCCAGAAGTTTTTCTCTTGTACGATTTATTCCTGAGTTCCAATATATTATTACAAGAAAAGCAATGAATAAAAAAATCTTCACAGATAAACAAAATATGTTTCACTACTTGTGTCTGAGCACAATTTGAAAATTACTTCTGCAGGAAATGAGACAACAGTAAATGTTACATAGGGAAATCGAGTGGTCACATTTGAATGTTTGTCCCAAGGATAGATAATGGGGCTGATAATACTGTAAGCAGTATGACCAATACCTGATAGAGACAAGAAACTAGATCTGAGAAATATTTGAGGGTTAAACTGTCATAGGTGGATGATTTATTAGATTTACTCCATGAGAGAGAAGGAGACATCAAGGGTAACTTTCAGAGTTCTAGCATATGTAATTGGGTTGGAGACTACAGAAAAGGCATTCAATTTTGCCTTTGAATGCAAAAGACTGGGGTGGAGACAGAAATGGTGAATTTAGTGGTGAGCAGGAAATTGGACATGAGGAAATATGAAGGTAAGAAGTGAAGGATAGAATCAGATGTATATCTAGGTGTCATAATTATCTTTGGCATAATTATAGCTACTGTTTAAGTGGTACGTACACTTAAACAGTACCACCATCTGGGTTAAGTGCTGATACCAGCCTCTGGGTTAAGTGCTTCATATGTACTAATTCATGTAACCTTGACAACAAGCTTAGGTCTAGAGATGCAGTGTGTCATGCTTAAGATCACACAACTAGGGGAACTGGCAGATTTAGGAGACTGAAGTCTACCTGGCTTACAATGCTTTCTCTTAACCATCCCTGAGACTGGTATCTCCCAAAGAAGCATGCAGAACACTGAATCTCTAGGGCAGGGGGCAGTCTGCTTCAAAGGGTATCAGGCAGAACTGAATGGATAGCTATAAATACATATTCAATATTTTTTCTCAGAAGTTGAAAACACATAGATATTTAGAGGTTAGGCATATACATAAATGTGTGCAGAAGCTGGGACTATTGGCAAAAGACAGTCATGGGACAAATAGGTAAATTAGAGAGTGCTTGACTCAAGGTATTCAAATTCAAGGTTTTATTTTTTAAAAAACACAGTGATAACAAAACAAAAACATCTTCCATTAGAGTAACTATAACCTACTAGTTTGGCCCATGTTTACTAATTCTCTCTATTCAAACTACAGAACAAAAACAAAACATCTTTATAAAAGGTAAATAACCACAAGATGAAGTAGAAGAAAACATAATAGAGAATGGGACTTTTAAAAGTGCTTCGAGATGGAGAATTTTTGTATCTTTTGCAAGTCTGAATTAAAAGACACAGCCCATTATGTAATACAATGCTCCATACAGAAAGAACCATGAGATAATTTTCTCCTAAATAATGCTAAGAAAATGTTTGACCACCCCAAATAATTTAGAAACTTCCCTTTATCTATCAATGAGGACTTTCGCTTTACTCCTAGGTCAATTAAGACTCAAGCTAATATCTCTTTGTTCTCTCACAATTGACTAGTGTTTCTCAAAATATTAACCTTTGTATATTTGTTATAATATTTGCAATTTATTTTATAATATTTTGGTATTTCCAGTATGATACCGTATATGTGCCAGTTAGTTTAACCTGTAATTCTAGGAGAAGTCCAAGAATGCTCAGACTAGTTGGTTAGTCGGCTTTATATTTGGAAGGCCCATACACGGCAACTACAGGTCCTTCTTACTGAGGTGTAACTAGCCACAATCAACACTTTACTCATTATCAAACTAAATATAAAAGATTAGTCCTTATTGGTGAACTAGTGTCTGGTTAATCACTATAATGAATGTATTAATGGATTCCCTTTGGTGAAAGTAAAGGAATTGAAGATATGTGTATTGGCTAAAACAGTTAAACACTCCTTACTCTTAAATGAACTGTACATAAGATTCCACTGAGGCCTATATCCCATATCTTTTAGCGATGGGGCCCACGGTTTTATCCACAATCATCATTCTGTGTCCAGACATTGGATTAAGAGGACTGAATGACACTGACTAAAGGGCACAGAATCTTGCTCCTAGAATGTTGCTATGTCCACGTCAGTTCCACCTCAGTGAATATTACATACAGGGTGGGTGAAAGTATCTAAAAGATCAAAAGACCTAGGCCCTCATTGAGCTTACGGAATAGGTTTTGTTCCAGATTTGCTAATGAGGGATTATCTAATAAATACCTAAATGTGTGATAAAATTTGGACTTAGACTTGCTTTAATAAAAGCAGGTTATAGTAATAACTTGGTAGTGAGGTTGTGAGAGACAGAAGCTATCTCCCAGCTCTTTGAAATTCTTGGGTGTTATCCTTATCTAACCAAAAAACCAAGAGTTTTGCCAAATTTGTCTTCTATCAGTTAAAAAGAGTGCTATGAAATCTTCAATATGATAAATCCTTTAAATTCTTAAAGTCCTTTGAAGCAAAAGCAATATATGCTTTTGTCATTAAGAAAAACTATTCTCTGAATTTATGTTTTCAAAACAATCTTTGCTTTCTGCAAAACAGTAGTACCAAAAATAGTCTACTCAGCTCAACAAAAACACTTAAAGGTGTAAAGGAAACTGTTTACAAATAAATAACATTTGAGCAATACAAAGACATCCTGGTTGAAAGTTTAAATACACAAAGAGATAAAAGGGAAATACGACTTTATGAGAAAACTCAAAATATAATGAAGTGGGTTATAATTTAATTTTACAACTGCATTTTAAGAGAAGATATAATAAAATGTACTTGGTTCCTTACTTTGTTGCCAGCAATTGAATATACAGTTAAAAAATTTGAATACATTTATTTTATGCAATGGATTATTTCAGCTTGTTTATATCTCAATTCAAAAGGAAGCAGAGATACTCAGTAGCAAGATAATGAGGTCAATTATATTTCAATAAGCAATTCAGAGAAAGGCCCTCATATGACACTTCAGAACTATTCTGTACATCGACATCAGATACCAGCTTTCATACAAACTAGCCATGACAATTCACTGAAGCAGTATCAAATAATTTCTTCATCAAGAAGCTCTCTTAGATGTTTACACTTTCTAAGATGGGAATACTAAAGCATCAATTAAAACTTATCAGGGAAGTCAAAGATACAAATCTGATCAATGAAAAAATGCCCACAGAAGCAAAGGGATCCTATACAAAGCCAAAATAAAATACTTTAGTCATCGAACAATATTTTACAGTTTCAAAAAAAGTTATTTGTAGTTTATGCACATCATAAGTTTATACAGACAACACACTTTGTACTTTTTTTTTTTGAGACACCATTAATCCCAAATACAGTCAAACAGATGTAGTCTTTCACATACCAAATTCTCATATATAAATACAAATAGAGTCAATCTAATTCAACTAATAAAAAACCAGATTATTTCCCCTAGAAAATGTGATATTGTTTTGAGTGACTAAGAATAAAATTCCAGGATTTTGTAATTTTCTCTTCTAATCACTCTAATGTGAATTGTCCTAGGATTGTAAGAACATCTACTCAGAGCTAGTAAAGCAAAATTAATATAGCATAAGGACAAACTAATACTCTCTTATTTTCTTCATCAATACTACCACTTACTACCCACTCCTCCCCAAATGCATCAATAACTATAGCAGCAAAAATTAGCATTAGTCAATCTGAAACAAAACCATTTTGGTTGCAAAACTACACAGAAGCTATTCTATAGTTAATTAGTTGGGGAGAAACTACATCAACCTCTTATTTTGGTAGTAAGTCAATACCAGCCCTTCCTCAAAATAAGAAATGAAAAGTAAACAAAATTTATCTTGTCTTTGATATTCATAATATTTGCAGATCTCAAAAGACATTATTACAAAAAAAAAGAGGACATTGAAAACCTATGAAGTTCAAACTGGGCAGACAGAATGTAGTTTTTCGAGATAATTTTAGTTTCTGAATATACCTGGCATTTAGACCTACACAACATGGTAGACACTAGCTGCATGTAGCTATTGAACATTTGAAATGTAGTTAGTTCAAACTAAGATGTATCATAAGTATATAATATACTCCAGATTCTGAAGACTTAAAAAAGATTGTAAAATGTTACATTAATAATTTTATATTATGTCTTAAAATGGTAATATTGTGGATATACTGAGGTAAACATTTTACATTAAAATTAATTTCATCGGTTTTGTTTATTTTTTAAATTTGGCTACTAATATAATTTAAATTACATATGTGACTTGTATTTGTGTCTTGCATTGCACTTCTATTGTACATCAGTGATTTAGACCATAACCACTATGATGTGGAGTACACCTTGTAGAAATGTCTGTTAGTACCACTTGGCTCAGAACTTATAAAAACTTTACCAAACAGCATGAAACAGTTTTAAAAGCATATTTTGTACTGTGGATCATGCAGTTTTTCATAGTCTAAGGAGAGGTATGTCAAGAGTGTTTGGAGGGTAAAAAATAACAGAAAAGGAAGAATGTTTGGTGAAAAAAACTTAAACTCTGAGCTCAAGCTGGCTCTAGCTTGACTTTTTCTGGTTCCTGATCCCAATAAACAATTCCTATTTCAGAGGAAAGCTCTCTTTTTCTGGGTGAAGGTTGAAGGGCAAGCAGTTAAAAAATTGGGACTAGGTATTAACCAGTGTATGAACATTGCTAAGAGATCTGAGGCCCAGCCCAAGTGAACCACCAAAGAGGAAAGAATGACATGAGTAATTTAATAATTCTTTAAGGTTTACAGTCCGTCTCATCTCCTTTATCTCTACTTCCTTCCTATCATTGCCTTGTTTCCCTTTTTCTTTTCACTTACATCCATGTTTACCCTCATTTTTCATTCTGTTGGTTATTTTGTGCCTCCTTCTCTCCCAATTCTGATTGGCATCCCTCTCACCTTTAGTCATTCTCTCTCTCTCTCTTTTTTCTTTACCATGTATTTCCTTTTTAAAATTTGTATTAAATGTTTGTAACATGGACCTGAACTATATTTGAATAGTCTTTACTTTCTTTCAGATTCTTTCTTTTAGAAGAAAAGATATAGGAAATAAATGGAGGAAAATTAAACACTCAAAGACATGAAAGTAATTATTATTTCTACAGGGTCCTTGATGGGGTTGTCGTTTTTGATTTCTCCTTCAGGATTTCTGGCCTACTCTTTGGGCCCTTCCCCTGACCTAGGGCAATGTGGGCCAAGAAGAAACATTCATCAGAATCACTTAAAGCAGCCTCCTAGGTCCTACCCAGACCTAGAATTTGGACTCTTTTGGTGGGAATCACCAGTCTTAGGAACTAAGGTTAGCAAAATAAACAGACTATCCATTATCCTTGACATTAATACATGTCCTATGAATATATAATACATGAAAAAGACCTACTGAAGTGCACATGATTATTTTAAAATGATGGCTTATGGGAAAAATTTTAATTATTCGCTTTAGTATTTGAAAATTAAAAAGCTGAAAAATAACAGGCCTGAAGGCATGTGATTGATTGACAAATAAGTTATCAAAGTGGTGTTTAACAGAATCCCTTTGAGGCAGGGGTAAGTTAACTTCAAATTGCTATTATGGGTTTCTTAAAATACATTTCAGAATAGTAAAGACAATCATTTCTGGGAAAAAACATGGTTATTGAACTCATATAAATTGGTTCATTCATATAAACAGAAAACATACTTTTATATTCTGCTAAGTATCAAAAGACTTTTAGGTTAATCAAAAATTTTGAAAGGCATAGAATCTAAAGTAGCTTTCATCTAACACTTTCTTCAATTATTACCTATGGATATTTTTCAGGTGGATTTTCAAGAGAGATGTTACACTTGTAAGCAATTCATAGTTACTTTTTAGGAATCAATATGTTAATAAATTAGACCAAAACACAAGCCTTCTATGCTATTACAATTAGATCTTATTACCATTAGACTAATGAATCGAAACATGTGCTTTTGATATCCCAAGGTTTTGAACTCATAGAGCTTTGATATAATGTTTAATAAACATACATTTTTACTCTTATGAACAACCTCTCAACCCACAGGAAATTAAGTCAAGGGTATACACTTCTGAACTGGAGTAGACAATGTTTTTATTCAGAAACCAATAAAAAAATTTTGCTTTAAAATATAATTTTGTCAGAAATACTCCATTTTAGAATGAATGTTTAGATTATCAATAACCAACTATATGCCAAAACATAAACACACAAAAAGAATCAGAATAATCACCAGTCATACCTTATTATGTGTCTGAGTCTGTCCAACCAGTATGAGGATATTGGATGAGATGATAGACAGGCAAAAGTTAATTAGTATTATGGACCTCTCAGATCGTATGTACCTAGCCAGAGAGAGAAAAGTTGTCCAATTTTAAAATCCAACAGAAAGATGAAGAATTCTATATTGTGCAAGTTGATGGCATTCATCTGGAACAATAAGTACTGTAGCACAGGAATATTTACAAAAATAAAAAATATAAAAATAGTTCCTAAAATAAATAATTACTTTTAGAGACCCAGTTTTATAGTGGTATGGCATGTGCATGAGTCCTTCAGAATTTTTTTTTCTTATACATTGGTGGGACAATATAGCAATTCTGATAGAGCCTAAGTTGCCCATCTGTTGTCATGATACACTTTTTTTTTTTTTTTTTTTTTTTACTAAACATATAAAACTTCTTGGAAATATGTCAATTAATATAATACCTTTATACACATGTTTGTGTATGTATGTGTATATATGTTTAGCATTATTATATGAATCAACCAACAGAAACTTTGAGAACCAAAAAGAAAAAAATCACACAAATTGTGAAGTATTATTGTTATTTACTAGAAAGATATCATTACTTTCATGAAACTGTGAACACTTTTATCCACTCAAGCATTTTAATGTAATTAGGCTGTTACTCTTTATATTTTTCCTAAATAATTGTTCAAAAAATGAATCTTTATTTCTAAAAATGAATCCAATCCACAAATGATAATTCACTCTTAGGCAGAAAATCACTTGACATATGCCATATTTTACCCTTATGAAGAAGTGTTTATATACAGTCTGTTATATAGTTGTTAAGTGCACCAAGAATGTAAGCCATAGAGAAAACTGCTCAGAATCAAATGTTCTACCAGCTGTTTACCCTGAAAGAGTAACAGCTATTTTGCTTCACTGTATTCTGTGGTAAATCACTGACTGACAGTAACAAAAAGACACTGTTGTATTTGCTGTATGTTTAGGCCTGTTCAATTTCTCTTATAACATGGAATCACATTCTACAGCGGGCATGAGCTTTTCTATGCAGTATTCGACAGGAGTGCCAGTGATCTGGAGGCACTCTGGAAGGTAAAAATCTATCAAACTTCTCTGTCTCTCTCTCTCTCCCTGTCTTTGAAGGCTATTAAGGTAGAATCCCCACATTTCATCACACATTTCCAAAAAGAACACAAGAGTAAGAATAACAATAAAATACACAAAGGAGTTTTTGTAATACAAAAAGAAATTCCCTTCAGTCACAAAACAAACTTAAATGGGACCAACTTAGATCAAATCTCAACACAAAATGGCCTTGGGGTTGCTGAACCTTGTTCCTGTATCATCAGCGCAAACAATAGAATAAACCACACACTGAGATGCTGAAGACATCATCAACTATTAAGTTGTCTCTTTTTTTTGTGGTTGGGGAATATTATATAAAAAGTTAAGGGGCTTCATATAATTAACCCTCTGTTTGATGTTAATGGCTTCCATGAAAGCACAAACACACAGACATTATGAAAAGGGTTTCAGTGAAACTTTTTGTTTTGTAAATAGACAAAAATACGATAATGAAATATCCAGAACTGACTAGTCTGAAGTTTTTATATGTTTCTATTTTTATCAAAACTGAGTCCTACTGTTGCCTTCATAATTGCTATGAAATGTCTCAATTTTCACAAATTTCTTTACCATGTTAGATTTTTTTAAACAAAATTTAAGAATTCTTTATGTTAATACGGCGATGACAAGGACATGATTCATTAGTTTTTCATGTAGAAATGTAATTCTGCCAAACTTATCTATAAGTGAAGAGAATATAACCTAATGTATTAAATTTTTGGTGAACATTTCTGATGAATTACATGCAACACCAACAAATTTATAAACAGCCTATTATGTGTAAAATACTTGAGATGCCTGTACATGTCACAACTCTTTAGAAATCAAAATTTCTAAACTTTTTACTTAGAATAAAAGGTGATAGGAACCTAGCATGCTTAACAGCATACAGTAATATTATACAGTACACAATATATACCCTACATGTATAATGGCATCCTTCTAGTAAGCAAGGATAATACTTCACATTTGTGTGGGGATTTAAAATTCAGTTCTCAAAGTTTCTATTGGTGTTGCTATAGGTGTTTATAAACTGCATTTAATTCATCATGTTATCAAGATTCACTTAATGATTCACGGAGTCTTGTCACTTCTTTTAAACTACTAATATTATTTCAATTCTTCTATTTGTATAGAATGAGTTGATGACCACTAACCCTTAGGGATTTAGATTTGTGTTGTTTCTTGGTATTCTCTTCTATAATTCTCAAGTTCATCTTAAGTTTTAATAGATCCTTTGAATTGTTTGGTAATTCTTAGAAAACTATTGTAGTAGTGACTTTCCTGAACTTTCTGCATTAAAGAAAACTATATTATTGACTAATTAATTGTATGTTTCCTTGATTAAATATACACATCACCTATCCTGAACATGTATATGCTAGTATTAGTGATATGTATTGAGGGGTAAATAAAAGGTGGAATTGCTGCCTGAACCCTAAATGCTGATAAATGGAATTTAGTTCTAAATAGTTCAGTGAGCATGAATTATGTTGCTATTGTGATTACCTAATTCCTAGTCTTTAAATGCTGCCTCATGTTTGAACAACTGCTATTTAAACAATTGTGGTAGAGGAAGTTGTCTACTTTTCAATGTTTATCCATCTTACTTTTGCATTACCGAGACAATGTCTGCTTGAGTGAGCCCTGAACTCAAGATTCTGCTGCCTACAATGTCATGCTTAAACTAAGCATTTCTTTCATTTCCTGGAGCAGGACATATTTTATCAGATTATCCCACTTTGTCAGTGTTTCATTACTAGATAATTCCTTCACAGGAAGGAAGGATTTCCATCATGTACCAGTGCTAATGGGTCAAGAGATACCTATTTTTTACTTTTGCATGAAGCATAAAAACTCTTCATAACTTTGACAATTTAAGTATCTGTGACAATTAATTCTTTCTCTCAAAAGAGTAAAAATTATAATGAAGAACAATACATTTTCTTAAAAGAATGAAGTAAAATGGTCTTTTTAAATAAAACTGTAATTCATTTTTCAACTGAATATTTTTTATCTTAAGTGAATAAAGATTAAGATTTCTGAGGCAGAACAATCTACTTTTGCAATTCTAATATTACAAATATTCAGAAAATATTTGGCAATTTTCTATATACTAATATAGTTTAAAATATTTAGATTATTTTTCAATAATAAAAATGGATACAAACATGTTTAACATTTAAAAATTTAAAAATCCATTAGAAAAATCCAGTACTTTGGCCATATGGCTATGTATTTTATCAATATGTGAGTAGACAATAAACTTCACAGGTCTAATTCTTAGTAACACAATCAAAAACAAGTCTTTAAAAATACTAGTGTTTCATATATCAAGTAGGTTCGATTTCAACTATTGTAGAACAAAAATTTTTCAATAACTTCCCCTTGTTTATGTATTTTTATGACTTCTTTTAATCAATTTGTCAAAGTCTGACTTCTTGGACACACTCAACCAACAGGCATTTTCTGGAATATAGTGGTATTATGTTAGTGCTTTAATATTATAGAAGAGTTCACTAGTTGTCTGGGACATACTAAAAGCATGTGTTTGAAACTTGAGAACTTGAGATTATATTTTTATAACAGATAAATTAATTTGACTGTACCAGTTAGACTCACAGTCTCCATAGCAATTGGGATAAATAGAAACCACATATAGATTGAACTTGTGGTATAAGAGTACCACGCTTGAGGTAAGCAACTTGTTGAAGGCTACTAACACTTGAAATGAGAATAAAAGTTTACGTGTGTACTGTTTATTTTCTCAACTCAGGCAAATATATAGGAAAATTAGGTAAATACAATTCATTTATTATAGCTCAATTACATCAATTATAACTCTGTTGTAAAAATATTGCTTTCAGTGAATTAAGAAGACAGGAGACATATAATAATTATCACATGTCTTGATTTAACTATGAACAACTAAGCATTGTATTTCAAGTCTATCAATTGATTACTTACCTCCATAATGCTGCATAGACAACTGCTAGGGTAATCAAGGCCAAGCAAGAAAGACCACTGCCTACTATTAGGGTAACTGAAGGTGTGCCAGAGGATTCCATGATCTGTGAATTAAACAAAACAAAAAAGAAACAAATTGGTTTTTAATGAATTAAAATAACTTCTAGACTCAGCAAAGCTAACCTATCACTCAAAAATAGCCTATATAGTTGTTATAGTTACCAGATAGTTACCCATGAATCCACTCTGTTCTCACATTCTCAACCTCTAAAAATACTAATTCCAGCTTCCCCTTCTCTCCCACTGTGAAGTAATAAAGTCATTAGAGTTTTAAATAGTGGATTATGGAATATTACATCCTTATAACTTTTGAAAATCAAGACCTAAAACTACAACTTGGTCAACATTCACATGTTAAATTTTCTCTAGCTGAAATTTGAAGCATCACTCATTTTTCTTTAACTAACTGCAGGTTAGTCATTTCACAATAAGATTCTTGGTAAAATTTATCTTGATCCTACCATTTACAACTCATTATGATACCTATATCTGTATACAGATACTGAAGATTTTTCAAACTTTCTCACTTTTTGACAACTTTATTCTAAGTCAAGTATTCTCACATTTAATTGTACTTGCTTGGCCTCTGAGGATATAGGAGAAAATCAAACATCAAATTTAAAACCTTTAAGTATATTTTGTGACTTTTTTAACGGACAAAATATGTGGAGATAATTATTACAATGCCAGTATCAGTCCCTAAATACATGACCTTGAAAAATAAGCTTTCTATCTTTTAAAACATATATAAAGATTACATGCATTCACTGATCTGGAATGTGTCTTTCCTTGGACACTTACATGACATTAATTAATTAAATTTGTTGGTTTTCATATTATTAACAATGGGAGTTTGAAGGAATACACTTTAAGCGTGTTCTAAAACCTCAAATATGCACATCAAACTGTATTAGTTTTTATCATCAAAATTAGTAAGAAGAGTGATGCTTATTTAGGCCAAATGTAAGCATAATGTCACATTTACCTGAATAATAATTGTTCAGTATTCATTCTGAGTTATATTTCCTCAAAATACAATTGATGAGAATATTATTTTTCTTTCAGACAGTTATGTACAACTGTCTCTTTTAGAAAGTATTTTTGAAAAACCATATACTATTAAGGAATAATTTTACAGTTCCTGACAGCCATGCTTTCATAAAAACTTCATTTGATTAACATATATATTTCTTTATTTATATTTACATCCAAGGACACTTCCAGAAAACCTATACTGAAAATATCCAATGCAGATATGCAATGTGTTTCACTATAGTGTCTGGGGTCTTCATTCTACTACTAACAATACCTTCACAAATTCCCCAGAACATCTTTCCAGCTTTAAAATAAAGGTTAAGTTGACGATTATTTTTATTTGAAAGTTTGCAGCATATTAGTAATATGATTGGACTACATCCTTAAAACTACACTGCAGAAATTTCAAGTTAGAAGACATAAAATTGAGTAGAATTTAGTTATAGAATACCAACTAGAATTCATTCCACCAAGCTACTGTAGCTAAGGAGGAGACGAACCCAATTTTGCCACCCTGCAACATTTTTCATTTCCCCATTTAAAATGCAGTTCCCTGGAGAAACACTAGCCACAATGTCCCTGCCTTTGCATTAAAGCCGTGTTTTCTCTTTGTTACTTACTATTTCTCTAGGTTGCTGAGCCAAAATGGCGAAGGTAGAGAGACGATCACATAAGCATTTCGTATGGGATGCATCGGTAAGCACAGTTTTACATCCCTGGGTGGACCACGTTCCCAAAGACTCGTTCCTGCAAAGGGGAGTGAAGGGGGAGGAAATCGGGATAAATACGCCTGATAGCCAAATCCGTAAAGAAGAAAATGCAGTTTAATTGAGAGAGTCGTCTACTGTAATTCCTGTACAGGAAAAAAATTCTACTTGTTGTTGAACAGGATGTAATTTAGATGCATCTCCAGTAATGCAAAGCGAGAGTGGGAAAAAGCAAGCAGGCAGCGGTGCGGCGTGCAAAGAGCTGTCCAGCGCCGGAGGTGCTGAAACCGGGACTAGGTCTGTCCAGCCCTCTGCGAGGAACAGCAGCGGCAGCGGCGGCAGCACGAGCAGCCGCCAGAGCGTTGGCAGCCACTTCCTATGCTCATCGGATCGTTTCAAATACTCAGGGTGTAAAGAGGCTTTTCATATTTTCCTACCAGCTCTGATTCCCGTCCCATATTTTGGACCATAAATGCTGGCTTTTAAAATGCGGATTTCTTTGAAAAGCCTGACTAAAAGGTTACATAGCTTGGATTGGGTGATAGGATCTTCTCCGCTGCTGGTTAGGGATTTTTCCTCCTTTTAGAATAGCTGCTGTGAAAATTTCACCCTGGAAACGGGAAGCAGCAGCAGCGGCATCAGCTGGTTCTGACTCTCATTGCCTTTGCCTGGTATCCAGGGGAGGGGTGGGTTTCAGACATAAGCTTCCTACTCCACACTTCACTCAGTCCAGCTCGCCTCTGACGTCCTTGACATTTCTTTCCCTCAACTGCTTCTTTGCCCTGGGGCAGAAGCATTAAGCTAACCCCAAGTCCACTAAAACATTTAGAGGAATAACCCCACCCCAAAGTCCAGTAGGAGTGGGGAAGAGAGCCTGGTTCAATTTTCTCTTTGGTGTAGCCATTTAAAAGGCTAAAGCATATGGTTTATTTCTCACCCCAGCAGAACAATAAAAATGGTATCAACCTACGTCTTCTTCGTGGTGGGAGGGATGGGGGAGAACCCTTCCACCCCCAGCTGAACTACACTACAGGAAGAGAGAAAAAGAAAAAAAAAATGCTATAGAGCTCAACCAATCAACTTTATTATCATTACACGTGTTCTGTACTGAATGCACCAATTGTCACCTCCCCTCCCCCAGGCATGGAAATTCTCCAGCTAGCAAACCTGTACGTTTGTGTGTTTAAATTTCAAACCAAGTTACTATCTGTGTTAAAAATTACTTCAAAACTTTAAGAGAAAAACACATGGCTTGACGTTAATTTTGATATGGTGCTTTTGATTTTGCTTCCTACATCTCCAAATGCCTGAAGCTATTGGGTTAAATATGTATGCAGTCTATTTCAGAGAGATTTCAATGAGACAAGTTTCTCTCTGACAGTTGAACTTACAAGTTGAGTTACAGAATATAATTCACACTATCCTTTTTTGGTATCTACCAGCAATATATTTTTAATATTCATTATTTGATATCATTAATATTTGACTCAAAATACTCTTAATTACAACTTCTCTGAAGAAGAAAATGCACTGTACTTGAAGAGAGTTAGATAAAAATTATACCTAACTTTACCCCAATACTTCTAAGTATTGGCCATTTTTTAATGTGTTAGGTCTCTTTTCTTTCTCATAATGTCATGCAACCATGCCAATTTTTTAAAAAAACAGTTATACTATCAACTGCAACAGTATTAAACTCTAATTCTCCCTAACTGTAGCAGCGCATCAATTTACTTCATTAGCTGTCTGGCTCTTATCTTCTTGTGACAAACAGTTAAGGCCAAATGAAAAGCATTTATCTCAGCTGATCAAAGTTTAAAGAAGAAAGATACACTTAAGAGAATCTGACACGTTTTAAAACATAACACCGGCATTATTCATACTGGATGGCAGCTTTACTTTAATGCAGTATCTATGCTTTCAAGTGGAGTCCAGTACTTACACTTTTCAATTATGCAGCTATGCCTAATAAATCAATTCAATATCTTAACAAGAAAAATCTTTCTGTAAATAAAACCTCTTAGGGGACAAGTTATATACTTATATCCATGTAATTAGACTTCATTACTCAAGATGATGTTAGCATCACCAAACTTTGACTGCTACATATGAAGTCTATATTCAATATCATGTTGCTAGATTCTGAAGATCATGTAAATTTTATATGACATGTTTAGAAATGTGATTCCATTTACTTTACTTTGTACAATGATTGCATTGCTGACCTGGCCCAGCCCCAGGCAAAACTGGGAAGTAAGTAATGCTGGTGTTCATGTTTCAGTCCTTCACTCACTCCAAGCATGAAATGCTTCTACTCTCACTGGGGCCCTTTTCATGCACACTTTCTTGAGGCTACATCACCTCTGTCCTTATCATTCTTTAGAACTATATTCCCTTCATTGACTTTATGTGATTAAACTAACGTACAATAGCGTCTGAGTGAGTGAGTACAGCTTAATGTGCTTTCCCAAATTTAAAAGAAGATATATAAAACACAATACTGCATCTGCTAGGAGAAGAGCAGAATTTGGAGCAGGTAAGTAGGAGAGAAAATCTTGAGAGGTGAGGAGGGGGGTAGGTAACAACCAAGTTTTGCATTTCATCACTCCCAAGATATAAGTAAGATGTGTGATATCATTCTGATGATAAAATTTATATTGTTTCACTAAAACTCTTGGTATTTTTAAATCAAATAAAACTCATGAGTTTTTTTTAACTCACTAGCATACATATAACTATTATTACAAACTCTATAGTGTGTGTTGTCTGTATTTTCAAACTTTTCATGGTTTATTCCTACTGTAAAAATTTATTTGAAAGCATGGTACACATGTCTGATTGATTTCAGGGAGTCCTTGTAAAGCAAACTGATAAGTGGCAGAGCAAATGTGAAGCAAAACACCTTCTCCATTCTGCACAGAACAAGATTTCTGAACATGTGAACTATTCCAGCAGTCACCTTATTCTTCCAAAGTCATAGTTTTGCATGCTATAACAAATGTAAATCTGTGCATTATTCTTAATTATGGAGTCTAGTTTATTATCAATAGGGTAAACAAAAAAAGTAAAATATACATGAAAATTAAAGATACAAGAATAACTGATGATATCAGAAGCAAACACAGAATGATGATGCGGGCATATACATCATACCGAAAATCACATATTTACTTTTCATAGTGTCTTATCTGGGCATTAAGTCACATTTTTTCCCAAATGGTTTTCAAACGTAACTATGTTTGCAGAAATTCCATGCAACCAGCACATTCTTTGTTGTCTACATCTACATTCACCCATGTTAGCTATTAGCTGTCATCTGTACCTCTTTTTCTTCTCCCTATTACTACTGAATTAGCCTGGCTAACAGAAGGAGCCTTTCTGTCCCAAATATTCAAAAGTACATATCCCAAAACACAGAATTATGTGAAAATATAAGACACAAAATCTATTACTTCCTAGCTTAATATTTACTTGATGGCTTTCCCCAATTTCCTAGGAGTCTATATGGTTTCTTTTTGGATCTGAGTATTTGGTTGAGTTTTTGGTTTCATGAAGTTTTAAAACAGGTGTTTATATTTTCTGGCCTTTAAAAGTAAAGGGAAAAAGTTATCAGCTTACTCCAATGAAAAGCTATTTAGTAAAAAGACTGACAGCAAAAATTCATAGGGACACATTTTAAAACTGTTTCAAGAAATCATACTTTTGATCTTTCCAAATACCAATAAAACTAGATATTCCACTTCAATCTTCTATAAAACTGTTTATTCTCTTCACAGTAAATCAGCATGCAAATTATTTATTATGAATAAGTTATACACTTTAGGAATTTTATTAACTCTTGGGATATTAGGAGCACATTTATTCAAAATCAAAATAGCTATAGTAGCATTTTTTAAAAACTTACACAGAATTTCTAACGACACTACCCTCACATTGTATGTGTACTGACAGAAAGTCATTGCTTTCCAAATCATAATAATAGTTAATTTCTAAAATTTAGGTAAATTTATATTACTTTTGGTGCATATGCCATACCCAAATGATGTATATATGACTTTTGGTATAAGTTATTCTCATAATATAGAAGGATTTTTAGTTTAGATGTGAAAATGTTCTCAATTTTGAGCAGGAACACTCTTTGAAGTTAATTTCTACTTTAAAGGACATTGCAAATATTGAGAACACTGTTTTTCCAGCAACTGTTACTATGTCAAAATATGATGAATCATAAAATTAGAAAATTTTACTAGCAGTAACCTTATTGATCATCTAGCCCATTGGTTTTCAACACTTAATGTACATTAAAATTACCTGAAGAGCATTGAAAATTAAACCCTATGATAGGGCTTGGAATATTACTTTTTAAAATGCCCTTCAGATGATTTTAGTGTGCAGTCAGGGCTGAGAACCACTGATCTTTTCCAAACACTTAGTTTTATAGATAAAGAAAGTGAAGTGTAGTTAATTCAGAAACTTGTTTTAAGTCACAGAGTGAGAAGCAAACTAGGCTTTTCATTTCCAGGTGAATTTTTAATGCTAAACTTTTATTGTAATCTGTTTAAAAACAGAATGTACTGAACATGTCCTATGAAATTATAAGAAGATGTAAAGATCTCATATAGTAAACACATATTTTATGATAAAAAGAGTAACACCAACATAAAGCATATATATGCACTTCATTCACTTGGACGAGATTTAGGAGCAGGCACTTTCCCATCACCAGAAGGGACAGCTGTCATCCACTATGCTGGGCCTTGAGTTAATAGCAGTTCCTTCATACCATAACACCGGTGTTCTAATTTGTTATCTAAAAATTAACTAGTTCCAGGAATTCTCTAAACATAGATCTTCCCCCATGCTCCTCTATACCTGTTAATGCTTTCCATTCAACACTATAATATTAGTTGATACATTCACCTTGCTTTCTTTCATTTATAAAATTAATACTCTACATGCCATATTAGAATACTAGTGCTTTTGAGAATTATGTGAACTTTGAATCCCTGACACTGTTTTTCACTTAGTAGTCTTAATGACAAATGTTCAGTTCATGTAATGATTTTTTTTTCCTTTGAGACAGAGTCTTGCTCTGTTGCCCAGGCTGGAATGCAGTGGCACGATCTCAACTCACTGCAACCTCTGCCACCTGGGTTCAAGCAATTCTCCTGCCTCAGCCTTCTGAGTAGCTGGGATTAATTTGGTAGAGATGGAGTTTCACTATGTTGGCCAGCCTGGTATCAAACTCCTGACCTCAGGTGATCTGCCCGCGTTGGCCTACCGAAGTGCTGGGACTGCAGGCATGAGCCACCGCACCTGGCCCATGTAATGATCTTTTACCTTTTAATGGATGACTTTTAATACTGAGTTTGATCTAAACAGATTATTTTTGTTGTAAATCATTTACTGTCCTTTAGCATATAGCAGACATGTAATCTGAAGAATATCAATAGCTCTTAATAGGGTCTTCTACTTGCTTCGGTCTTCAAATGTCATTTAATGATGAACTCTGTAAGATTTCAGCATCCTGTGGTGATTATGTTCAATTCAACAGTGAGGCTTGAAACTTTACTAACCAGTCAATATGTATTTAGTGAGTGCTTTTCAAATACCAGATGAAGTAGAAGACACATTAACAAAATGTAGTTAGCTTCTTAGAGAAGCTGACAGATGACTATACACAATCTAATAAAGTGTTTTCTGCCTAATTAGTTCTAAAAATTATTCCAGAAAGTGTTGTCAGTCCTATCCTTCTATTTCAAGCCACCATCATCTCTCGCCTGGGATAATCTCTTCATTGGGTTTCCTGCCACTCACCCTCAAGTTTGATTTCAATAAAAAATTCAGAGACATCCTGTTGACAAATATGTAAACTCCACTAAAAATTGTGTCACTCCTTTGAAAACTATCAATGGTTTTTTCTGATCTCACTCAGAGTAAAAGACAAAGGTCTACTTATAAGGGTCCTTATAACAGTCTACAAGGAATTATACTATCTGGTCTCTCATTGGCTCCCCACATTCATCTCCTAACACACGTATATTTGCCAATCACTTCCAACTGCTCTGAGCTCCTTATTGGCCTACCTTGGCATTTTGTGCTAGCTATTCCCTTGGCTCAGAATGCACTCTTCAAAAATATTCACATTACCTGTTTCCTCACATTATGTAGGCTTCTGCTTTTATGTCATCCTATCAAAGATGCTATCACTGACTATCCATCAGTAACTTCCCATTCATAGTAGGCTAAAAATGGCTACAAATTACATTTAACTCTTCCCATCAAGAGGTAGAGTCTATTACCTCCTCCTCTGAATCTGGATATATGTATGGTGACTTGAATCGATCAAAAGAAGGCAGTGGAAATGATGTGTGACTTGTTAGCCTAAGTCTCAAGAGGTCTTAACGGTGTCCACTCTTCTCATCTTGAAGCGCTGCTATTATGTGAGGTAGCTCAGGCTAGCCCTACTGAGGATGAGAGACTGGCAGCAGCCACCAGACATGTTAGTGAGGTCATATACGATCATCCAGCCCCAAGTTAAACTTCCAGATAGCAGCCTCTTTAATTATACCAGATGAAACTAACTGACTGAGCTCAACCCAATAGCTATGCCATAACATTTAAATCAAATAATAGTGGTTGTTGTTTTAAGCCACTAAAATTTGAGGTGACTTGTTATAAAATAGCTGATACACAATACAAGCACTTTCCAAGTGCCCTTTGCCCTTACTCTGATCCATTGTTGCCCATTGCACTTATCACAGTTGATGTATTATATACTTTTCCATCTGTTTTTTGCCCATCTCTGCTCACTAGAATGTACATATCATGAGGACAGGTATATTGTTATGTTCACTTAGGTATTACCTGATTCTAACACAGTGCTTGACACATAGTAGGTGCTTAATAAATATTGGTTGAATGAATACCTGGTAAAATTTTGATCTGATATAGTTGGAGTTTCCTACATCATTCATTCATTCACTTATTCAACAATATTTATTCATCATTAGATATGATGCAGGTGCTGTGCTAGGTTATTGCGTGGACATATTAGATTTCTACTTGGCCACTTTTCAGAGTTTGAGAGCTTCACTGGAAATTATCTCACAGGTGTAGTGTCACTGCTGTTGTGTCATAAAATACACATTAAAACCAAAAATATGTCACTCTTGAGGTCAGGAACATTATTTACAAGAATGGTCATACAGGTTTTATTGCCAGTAACATCTTTTTTGTTGTTGTTTTAAATTGGAAATAGTGAGAGTAGAAAGGAGTATGGTAAGAAATAACATTAAGGAAGCCAGTCTACTGGGTTATAAATATGTATAAGTATCTTTACAGCATGATTTATTAATAATTAAAGGTTAAAATATGCTACCTGCCATCATTAATTAGTCAACAGGCAAATCAACATCACACTAGTGAAAATAGCTAACAGTTTTCAGGGTCTAGTCAGTGTTAGGTGTTGTAGTGAATAACACACTTTAAAAAATTTCTTACAGTAAATACCAAGGTAAATATTATTGTTATTTCCTCTATAGGAAAATGGAGATAAATTAAGGTCCTGGATCCATCCAGGATCATGAGGACCTTACAGATGAAACAGCCTAGAGTCAAAAGTTGCCTTGATATCTCAATTTCTGTAATACAGCCATGCAAGTCCTGGACTGCCTACCTTTGTTGGTGCTATTTTATGTTTAAAAGAAATAAATGGAGCCCAGAGGTTGTGACTTTCCTAAAGACATCCACCTGGTAAAGGGTCGTGCCAGGAATTGAACTCAAGTCTGTACGACTCCAAAGCAGATTCCCCTTACCCTGTTCTCTCAGTGAGGGCTAGACACAGTGAGAGAGTGCAGCCAAAGTTAGGAACATACAGGAAGAGTACTCAGAAATGGTGAAAGAATACTGAGAATTAATATCTCACAGAAAATAAGTGGAGAGAATTTCACTAAAACATGATTGATCAAAGGTCAAATAAGAAAATAAAAACATGAAGCTTGAAATGGTCACGGTGGGCATGCAGGAGGCCATTGAGCCATTAAGAGCCTTAGGAAGAATAATTTTAGAAGAGGGGTCAGATATAAATTAGATTGCTAGAAGTTAAAAAAAGAAAGCTTGTGATATCAAAGAGTTTATCAACAAAAGTCAAAAGACTGCATGAAAGTCAGATAGCACAGAAAATTATATTTTTGTCAACTATGCTTTTACTTTGAGGTGGGAATCAATCTCCCAACAGGTTACAACGCAGATCGAAACAGTTCAGGAAGACAGAGATCATGATAGGATGTATTGAAGATGAGAAAATAATCTCATAATTTGATTCAGAATAATGATGACAGTGTTAATATTAAAAGGAAGGAGAGACAGAAAGTATCTTCTATTGAAATTGCAAGGGGAAGAGCACAATTGCTCTCTATAAGATGGAAGAAAATTCAAGAATAAAGTTTAATTTATGTCATTTTAAGTCTTTTTTTCTCAGAAAATTTCAAAACATTTGTTTCAACCATTAAAAAATGGCAGACATTTTTTAAAAAGTGACTATTTGAGGGAATAGAAATGGAAATTTGAATAAAACTGAAGAGGAGTACTGCTATATACATTAGTTCATGGATAAATTATATGTGACGTGTTTAATAAAACAACAAAATACATTTTAGTTCTGTATGTAACTAGATTAAGAAAGATTTCCAAGGTTGTTCTTGGGTGTAGGTAGGGGAAGATCCTAAATTATTTTTTCTCTCATTTCTTTTCAAAAGACTTTAAAATGCCTTGAACATTGGTCATTTGTTAATCTAAAAGCCATAAAATAATTCATTCTGTTTGTGTATTTTTTCCTTAAAAAAATGTTTATCTGGGCGAGGAACCAATTTTTCGCCTAATATAATTTGCAACAGTTGAGATGCACAACCTTAATAAAGCAGAATTATGGAACTAAAATAGAGCACATTTAAACATATGTTACTTTCCACACTAGTTTTCAAGTGATCTGGACAAAAAGCCACTCCAGAGATGTGACCAGACCATTGTAAAATTTATAACATAGTGCATTCAAGATCTCACCAGTTTATATATCAACTCGCTCACTCCCTGACTCCAATGGCTTTTACTTCACAAACCTTTTAAAAATGATTAATTACAAATATGATACATTTAGAAAAATACACATGGGAAAAACATGGAATATATATTGAAAAAAAATTAAGAGTAATTATCTCAGGGTAATAAATTGTAGGTATTATTGTTTGCTCTGTTATGTTTTTATACTTTTCCACGTTTACAGTGTAACTATATTACTTCTGCAATCTGAAAAAAAAATTCTTTTGAGATTCAAAAAAAAAAAAAAAACCGCCAAGTGCAATGGCTCACACCTGTAATCTTAACACACTTAGGGAGGCTGCAGTGGACAGATTACTTGAGGCAAGGAGCTTGAGACCAGCTGAGCAACATGGTGAAATCCTGACTCTACTAAAAATACAAAAATTAGCCGGGCATGGTGGTGCCTGCCTGTAATCCCAGCTATTTTTGAGGTTAATGTAGGAAGATCTCTTGAATCTGGGAGGTCAAGGGTGCAGTGAGCTGAGGTCACGCCACTGCACACCAGCCCCTGGGTGACAAAGAGACTCTGTCAAAAAAAAAAAAAAAAAAAAAAAAGAGAGAGAGATTCAAAAAAATTATGTAAAATAATACCAAACTAACACAGGCAGCTATTTGTATTTTACACTTTTTCCTTTCATTACTTTTGAAATTATAATTACGATGTGTCTTGGCTATACCTGACTGAGTCATGCTTTTAGCATGGGATCATCGGTTAGTTTGCTTTCTAAGTTAAAAATCTGAGCACGTGCCTGCAATGCTACACCAAAATGGAAGGACAATGCTCAAAAATAACTGTTGAGACATCAGTTAAGGGTTAAGCTTAATTCACCAAAAATTCTGCTTCATTAGTTCTGGGATGGGGCCAGAAATATGTGATTTTGATATCAGAGTCATTAGTTTCAAGAAACAGAAATTTTAACTCTTGAGTTAATCATACTTCAAAATTATGATTCATCATTGCCTACATACAAAATGTAAAAATAATGGTTCATTGGACTTTTATATAGTTTAAACAACAATTTGAGTCAAACGATATTCTTAGAATTTTGAAAATGGGAGTCCTGAGTATTACAGGAATGTTTCTTTGTTAGCTTCCTTAGTGTACTATGTGCAATTTGGGAACTCAAATATTAGTTGCAGAGAGGAAATAGAGATGGGTGGAGTAGCTGCATGAAATATTACTATATGCAAGCACTTTGAAATGAAATAAAGTGATCCCCATAAGAAAAACTGGATTCAATTAAAATGTAAACTAGGAAAATAATTTGTTCACCTTAAACTAAGTGGTTCATAATCATAAATATATTAAACTAACATTAATTTTGCAACAATTCCAATATCACTCATATGAAACTATTGAATTCTTTTTTAAAAATCAATATTTCAGCATTGCAGTGTTCAAAGTGAAAAAGCGCATTCAATAAAAGCCAGCTGCAAATGTTTTGTACCTACTCAATAATAGAAATAAGTACATTCACCAAATCAAAATTTGAAATAATGGCTTCAGCAAATATTAGATAATATTTTCTTTTCATTGTTTTTTTCTTCTAATTGAAATTACTTTAGATTTACTTGTGATCAATTTAAAAAATCTTGCCATTTTCCCATCTTTTTACATGATCTATATGATCTATGAAATAAATATCTTTGTTCTGCATATAATCTTTAAATTGAATTTTACTTTTAAATCCCAGGTGTGATAATAAGAAACTTGGCTTCTACACAACCAGAGTGCTGTCATCAGGACATCACCAGCTTAACCTGGGATCCAGTGTGCTCATTTATAAAACTAGCCAGTTGCATGCTCTATCCACTTTATAGGAATATCGTGTTGATAAAAGTCAAGATAATGAATATCCTGGACAAACATTTATTTAGTGGTTGTATGGGCAAGACATTATTAATACGGATAAAAATATTTTCTCTACAAATTGAAAGTTCTATATAAATGCAACATATTATCATGATGATCACCTGTACAATGATTTTTGACAAGAAAATCATGTCAGAGGGGTTAAGTGACATGAACCAGATTATCCATCAAGGATAATCCCTCTTACATTGGCACCATAACATTTCCAGGTTTGAGAGGAGAATACCTGAGTCCACATTTAGAAGACTCAAATTTAAGAGAAATAAAATAATTAATGTACTCCATGAAGAAATAAGGAAATGTAATGAATTGATTTTCACCATGAATTTCTTTTTTTCTTACTGTTAAGACTTTAAGAAGTTCAAATGGAACTCTGGATAACCAAATATTTTGGGATCAGCTAAACCACATACTGTTTTTAAGTCATGGGTGGCCAGTAAAATATGAAAAGAAAAATTATGTGCTACCAAAGTGAAGAATTCATATATTCTGGCATGAAATGCAAAGAAAATAATCTTCCTATCTTCTAAACACTACCATTGCCAAGAAATTATCAATGGAAACCTTCCACTCAGAACACCTTCTTTGTAAATTCAGTATTTAAAATAAGTGCACTGAGAAGTATAGTCAAAAAGAACCATATATGAAATTCCACAAAACTAGTAATTTCTATAAATGTCTGGCTTTGGGGAAATCTGAAGATAAACCTCTGTTGTAAGAGGCCATGAATTACACACTGCCTATAAAACAATAAGATGTTAGGTAAACGAGGGAAGAGTAGCTGCTTCAGTTGACAAGAGTTCACAGAGGAAACACTGTCCTAAGGTTCCAGAACACCCTGTATCGCCCACTTGGCCAGACAGTCATTTGCCAGGTTACTTACTGTTTTAGCTACATGGCAACTACACCAGAGAGTAGCAGTGAAAAAGTAATAGAAGTCTGTGCATACTTCCTCAATAATAGCACATGCAGAAACAATAACAAAGAGGAAAGAATGTCTTTAAATGAATTTTGTAGTATGGCATTTCCTAAATACAGTGCAAGTTGATATTTAAATTCCAATAAAAGATCTGAAAGGGCAATATTCTTTTATGAACGTATGGGTAGATAAAATTAAGGCTTTTATAATGCTGATTTAGACACCCTAAAATGCTGACTGTCACAATTTAAAGAATAGGAAATTCTGCTTTAACTTCATACATTTGAAAATTTATATAAATGTTTTAGTGCCTCTTTTGTGCTAGGGACAGTATGAGGCATTGGGATTGCATAGATTGAAGATAAACATAGTCCCTTTGTTCAAGTGTGGTGTGTAGACAAATATACAGCTTGTCCACTAACAGCCCCAATTAAGAAATCTGAAATCTATAACCCAATCAGAAATTGTTGGGGTGTGGATAGTGATTTAGTGATAAAGGGGAAGAATGCATAATTCCATTTCTCAAAAAGCTTGAGAAATACACATTGCCATGTATTTAAATAAATACATACTCTATCTTCCTATCATGCTGGTACTCCTTTGAACTATTACTTCTTAATATGTTAATAAGGGAAGCAGTTTGAAATTTCTTGAAGGGCAGCACTGAACCCTCCATGGCATAATTAACATTTTAATGAGCAGTGAAGGTCTTTCCTGTTTTGGATCTCAACTGTGTGTCTCCTGAGTGGATCTCAATCTGTTGAGCTCAGAGAATGAGGTGATTCTATCTTAGTGAGATTTTAAATAACAGTAGATCAAACGGGCCACAGTTTCAGCCTGCTACTGCTCTCTCTTTGGTTGGAAAGTTCTCTTATATTCTAATGTACCATGTCAGAGTCCAGTAACTAGCTTTCAGCTCTCATTTCTTTTTTTGGTATGCACAGAAACTGTATGCATACAGTCACAATCCAGGAGTGGCTAATTTTTAGTAACTGACCAAGTAATTGCAAGTTCTCTTTATTTACAAGGTATAGTAGCTAACTGCTATTTGGAGACAGAACAATTTGAAGAAGCAGCATTGGATAATGCTTGTAATTTAATTATTTGCAAATCAAGCTTTGCCTAATACAACAAAGGTACTAAACGTCTTCATTGGAGATAAGTTTGAAGGTCATTAAAAAGCTATTTGTTTTGAGATTTCAGAAAGCAAAGTACCTAAAAAAATGGTCTAATGGACAGAAGAAACTTTTATTCCCAGATAAAATCTCCCCAAAACATTAAAAAACAATATCCTTATTTTCATTACTAGGCAAAAGAAGAAGAAGAAGAAGAAGAAGAAGAAAAAAAAAAAAACTCGCATGAGAAAAGTTCCCATGTGAAAGCTTCAAGCATCTTAAAAATGAGGCTTATAATGGAAAAGCCTTCTCTGTCATAATTAATATAGCATCACTAATATAAAGCCCAGCCTGCTTCTCCTGCCTTTATAACTCATTTCTGACTACTGCAGACCCATTACTATAATGTACATTACACATAGAGCACAATATAGTTTATATTATTATTTAAGGTAAAGGATGTTGAATGTAAGGGAATTTTGACACTGATTCCTTGGTATAAGAATGTATAGCTCAAGTTTTCTTTAAGTTGTGAGCATTAATAATCCACATAGATATTGAAGTAGTTCAACCACTACTTTAAATTTTGCTTACTGATTCAGTCATAAAACCAAGGACATCATGCACATTTACCTGTGAGTTACATAATCTTTTAGCAAAGATTTAGCAAAGTTGCAAACTCTAGTTGTGTTCCTTGTGTCCTTCAGCTCTGTTTTTCTCTTACCCCACAGCCAAGAATATATACACATGTGTATATATACACACACACACATATATATATGTACATATATACATATATATACACACACATACATATACGTGTGTGTATATTTTTAAGTTAAAGCACAGAAATGTCTACCATGTTTAGTTGATTGATTTTATGAAGAATGGTTGTCATATGGTGTCTGTTACTGATATAAAGTTCATCTGGAGAAGAATACTCCAAGTTCTCCAAAAAGAATCAGGCATCAATACAATGCTCCAGGATATAAACAACCAATTTTTGTAGCCAACTACCTATGATGCATAGAAAACCCTAGAAAGTCCAAACTTTTCCTAGTGAAGAAACATTGAGAAAGACTGGTACAAAGATTGTTTATTCTCAGGGTAGCACATAAAATTTACTTTACTAACAGCACAATTTTCGTCTTTGCAATTTCAAGATAAAGGAACAAATTACCTATGTTCAAATTTTACTAATTTAAGCTATCCTATATATTTTCAATGTCCTAGAGTTTAACTATGACCACTTCAAGGGACAGACTCAGATTTAAAGAACAGCTCTGGGAAGGGAAGTACAGTAACTACATTGTGGAGCAGTAGTTTTATATTCCTAAGGTGGCTTCTGTACTGTTTTACACATGAGAGAAATACTGACAGAAATTTATGGCAGGTCCAAGTGAAAGTGATGATATTCCATGAAATAAATGCAGTTTTAAGAAAATATTTAAGAACTCAGTAGTTGTACAGAAAATCCATTGTGTGTGACCCCATAAATTCTCATTGGCTTCAATTTTCTCTACCGACTACAACTTTCATTCTCCTCCTAAGGTATCTTTACCTAATTAGGCTCCTTTTGCTACCACACTTGCAGAACAAAGCCTCCTATAAAAACATACAGATTCTCTATAGAAAGTCAAGCACAAAGAACAGGAACAAGAAGAACTTGCTTTTTCAGTCTGCTGGTTATATTACAGTAGTTCGGTGAGATTTCTCTTAGGTCGTTAATGCAGATGTCCTTAAAGTAACTTATCCTATTAGTATCCCTGATAATTAGATGACAATATAGAAAAGACTATTGTTCACAATTACCCACCTTCTCCTCTTCTGCCTCTTCCCAGAGTGTCAAAGTATAGACTGAAGTGATTCCTGTTTATATATCCACACTGGACAGAATCTGCCAAGGGCTACAGTTTATATAAAATTATGATGTGAATGGGACATTATAGATGGAAAAATTTTACTAATGGAGTCTAAGATTGGACTGTTATTTAAAATGTGAGTAGCTCCTTTTGGTACCAGAATCAGTTCTGACATTAATGGGTTCAACATATTCAACTTTACATACTTATAGACCACTTTGGAGGAAAGGTTTCATATTAATATAAGAATGACTTTTTTTTTTTTTGCAGTGTAAGGCTTGAAAGGTTTTGATATTTTTTTGTCAGCTGGAGATAAGGCTTTTACATGTTCACCAGAAGATGTTAATGTTATATGCAAAAAGAAGTATATCTCAAGACCTTCCAGATATGAGAGCCTTGCATCCTTATTTAAGAGTGAGCTATTCTGAGGCGAGCTCCTCATCACCTATATCATAACCATTTCGTTTTTTAAAAAACTGAATACCTCTCTATCTAAAACGGTGGGGGAAAATGCTATAGCTTCATTACTCTTAATTCTGTCCAGTTCACATCTCACTCTCAGATCTACATTAGGGAGGACTCAAGGACAGAAGGCTCCTCAATCTGACAGCCAAAGGGGTTATGAAGGGAAGCAAATCAGGATTTTTAATCATTCTATAGCACAAAGGAGAGAACATGCTTGACATCAAATTATTAATCTCCCATGGCATCTTTCAGGTAAATCTAAGTCCCTGCCTGACTAGAGTTGAGATGTGCTGCAGTCCATGGGGCTGGGCGACACCCTGCTTCCTTTCCTTGCAGCTAGGCCACCTTGAGCAGAGCACTGCATTCTTGCTGTATCACGCAGCCTTCCTTACCAGCCACGTTACTGAACTATAGATAATTTATGACTGCAACACTCAGAAATAAGGGGCAGAAAAGCAGATGCTCAAGGCCAGGTTTTGCCAGTTTTATTCTGTTGCCTACCACATCACAAAAATCTTTTTTCTCCTATACAAGTTTTATTTGCAATCATTATACAGATTTATCTTAGAGACTTGGGATAAAAAGGGCAGTATCTCAGACATTTCCTTCAGTACAAGTACTGATAAGAACTCTCTGCTTCTTGGTGACTACTGCCAGGACCTCAGCTTGGCCTCCAAATGACCGACTGTTAACAAGGACCACACTGTCTTGTCTCCAGAGTCATTTATTTAAGACTCTTTTGGGTACGGCATCTGCACCACCCACTCAGGACGCAAAGAAACTGAAGGTCCCTTTTCTCACATTCATTCAGCTGGACTTGATCCAGAGTGGCTGAATGGAAACATGATGATTTACATACTCCTATTGTTTCAACAATAAGAATCAAGCCTCCTAAGTGTCTTCCCTTTTTCCTCAATAAGCCCCTTCCCGGTTTCGGAACAAGACAGGTTGCAGATAGGACAGCATTCAGGAGTGGGAGTTGTGTGGGCAGCTCTGTGCCCTCTTCATCTCCAAATCTGAAGGCATGCAGTTCCTCTCTTTATCCAGATTGACAGATTATTTCATCATTCCACTGAAGACTACCATTTAGAATAAACAGCAACACCACTGGGACCCCATGTCCCTGAAAGCTAATCACTGTCACTCTACAACCAATGGTCAGCTTCTTTCTAGTTATTCTGTCCAAACCGATTCTTTCTGCCTTGGGGGATTTTCCAGAGCTCTCCAGGCTATTTTTCTGTTTCTGTGGAACTGAACCCCTGGGGCTTCTTTTTATGTGTTCTTGGAATGGCTTTGCTCTGGAGATAGCTCAGTGTTCTCTCTCTCCTCAGGTCGCTCACAGTGGATTCTGTGGTTCGAGACTTTTTCACACTCCTAGTTTTACCTGTGGCTGTTGCTCAGTGTTTAGCCTTACTTACATTTGTTCTTCCTTTCTTCTGGGCCCATGGCAACAGGAGTGGCTTCTGATAACCCCAACCAGGCCCTGTAGGTAACTTTTCCCTTAACAAGGTGTTAAAAGCCCTTCAAATTACATTACTTAGCTTTTTGATAGAAACCTTGATCCTAAATCAGCCTTAGGTAAATTTTCTCACTAATTCTAGGTATTCAAATGCAAGTGGCCCCAAGCAATAGCCTTCAGAGATGGAAAGTAGTTTGTTTAGACCTATTAGGGTCTTTTAATCAAGTAAATTCTTTAGCCTAGGGCTTTTCATCCATCCATCCACTTAATAAATAAAATGCCTACCTATTGCCAGGCAATTACTAGGATTTTGGGAAGGTGAAAATGATACTCTGCCACCAAAACCAATATACTATTTAAAATAAAGCCAGTATTTAGTAGCAGCCAAAAAATATGCTATGTAGAATATACACTTATTTAGATTATAATCTCCTAACCCAATGGAAGACGAAAAACCAAGTTTGTGTCCTAGAAAGTAGTCAAGGTAGATAGGAGATCTGAATTTATACTAACAATCTATGTCAACTGTGGAAAAGAATTAAAGGAGTTAGCAACATCCAGCTTGAGGATTATTAGGACCTAAGAAATTTATTTCATTGTGTGGAAGACAACCACCCACCCTTCTCCTTCTCTAACAAGCCAGAGAAATTTGGTTTTAACTACAGGAGGAGACCTTTAAGTCAGTTGTAAGAACATTATTATGAGAGAATGGACAAAGCCACAACTAATAGACTTTGGATTTTTTTTTTTTAAACCTGTCCCTGAAGTCTTTGAAATTTCTCTAATGAGAATTGTGGGATAGGCTACATTGGATCTCTTATATGTAGTATGACTCTTTATTCAAACAAAAAAGGTTGAATTTAGCTAATATTTTCCTGAAAACACTTCACTTTTGAAAGCAATGGATATTTCATAAAAGGACTGAATTATCTATAGAGATATATCTATCTATATCTATCTACACACACACACATACACACACACACATATTTCTGTTCATTTTGTCATCTTTTCTTCCTTTTTTGAAGCTAAAACTAAGAAAAAGAGAAAATGGGAACTAGAATGTATATTTTCTTTTTAACATTTTATTTTGAAATAACTTTAGAGATAAAATGTAAAAATAGTACACAGATATCCCCTTCACTCAGCTCTTCTTCTATGTTAATTTGACAGAACCTTAGTACAATTAATGTTATAAAGTTAAAATTAGCACATACTATTAACTAATCTTTAAATCTTCAAAATCCAATTGTATCTCTCATGTCCTTTTTGTGACACTGCATCTACTGCACGGTTCTGTACTGCATTGCCATGTTATCTCCTCAGTGTCCAATCTGGGACAGTTCTCAGTCTTTTTCTTTCATGACCTTTACAATTTTGAAGAGTATTTACCACTTATTTTGTAGAATGTCCCTCAATTTAGGTCTGCATGTGTTTTCAAAAGAGTAGACGGAGAGACAGAGGTTACACATTTTTGATGGGGGTATCAAAGGAGTGATGTTTTGCCTTTCTTGGCACATCATATCAGGAAGTATATGCTATGCGTAGGTCTTGTTCCTCACTAGATGATGTTAACTCTCATCTTTGCTAAGGTAGTGCCTGCCAGGTTTCCCTACTTTTTCAATTTATAATTTAAAAAGTATATTTTAGGAAGATGTATTTTCTTTTAAGAATTTGAGTTTTTTATAATTAGGTTGGTGCAAACGTAATTGTGAGTTTTGCCATTACTTTTAATGGTAAAATCGCAATTATGTTTGCACCAACCTGATAGAAATTGAGACACGGGCAATTGTGGGGGATCTCTTTTAGGGCTACAGAGCTTCTTATTCCCTCCTGACACCCAGCATGCTTCAAAGTCATTTATCCACAGTCTAACAGGACTCTGTTCACCTTAATTTTAAACCTAAGTAGATTTGGGGGATCAAGTCTTTACAGCTAATATCACCAGTCTGGTTGTTGTTTTAGTCACTTTCGTGGTTGATCTTTGCCAGAAATTTCTTCCTTTAATAAAACATAGCTCTTGAATATAGTACCTGTCCCCCAGATTTTTTGCAGTCTGTTTTGCCTGCTAGGAAAATGAAATAGATCTGAATCAGCAGAGACAGAGGATGCTTTAACTCTACAGTGGGTCAAGCAGCACTGACTACAATACTCAAGGGCTTCTTAAAACCCATGTCAGATACGTCATATAGTTATTTATTACTAAGCTGATGCCTCAGTGCAACATCACACCCAGCTGACACCACTTCCAACTGACAATTGTAACAAAAAGGGAACTAAAGAGTTTTCAAATTCCTCATGCACATTCCTGTCCATCACTGTGTGCCTTTGCTAATGCTGTTCGTTCCTCTCCTCTACCCCTGCATGGGATATTCTTCCCCAGTTCAGGTCAAATACCTTCCTCTCTATAAAACTTTCCTTAATATTTTACACCCAGGGATGCCCAGGGCTGCTTGTGTTCTGATAGCTATTTTTATATGTCATTTATAAATAGCATATTGTATAGTGGTTAGTTATTGAGGTCACTTTCTCCCCTACTAAATTTTTAGGTCCTTAACATCAGAGACCATATTAATCTATTTGGAACCACAATATATAGCTTTGAACATATTGGGTGGTAAATGAATGTTCATTGAGCAAAGGAGGTACAAACTTGGAATATAGTAAAATAGTAAATGTTGTATCATATTCTCTCTATCAATCTATTTATTGATCCATCTATCTAATCTAGCTTTACCCTTCCAGTTACAGAAAGATTTAAGGTGGCATTTGAACATGTACAATAAAAGATAAAAATAATATTAAACAAAAATAGATATGAAAAAGTAGAAGGAGGAGGAAGGAGCCAGGAGTGTATCAAGCAAAACGCATGTTGTACTGCCTGTACTTTTGCTAGAGATGGAATCTAAATAAAGCCTGTGATAAATATGGAAAAATAGTTTTCAAAATGTCAGGAAACCCATGGGACTATACTGTATAGCCACAGAATGTTCTCTGTGGGAATTTCCTTACCCAAAAGCCAATGTATAGCCAATATTAATTTCTAAAATTAAAATACAGGAATAATCCTGAATCATGCAAGAGTATTTCATGATTGCCAGTCAAGGTTTACTGAAGCAATGCACATACCAGTTTTTGTTTAATTTTGTGACTTTTGGAACTAAGCACCTTTGGGACCAGAGAAATAGGTAGGTTACCCATAAGGTAAATATAATGTGAGAGTGAAGTGCAAACTAATTCTCCTATTTGTTGAATGTTCTCATTCCTAGAATTTGTAGGGAAGAAAATTATGTTCATTTGAAAGATTTCTGAAGCCAAGTCGGGAGAGTGAGATAGAAACAAATACTTGAATTTGTTCATGTGCATGAACTTTAATTTTGAGCTAAGTATTCACAGTCTTCACAAAATAAAGTGATGTCTTTTATAAAATGAATAAAAGTTCATGTATAACTGCACTAATGTATCTCATTAGATTTGTAGGCTAAACTGAAATATTATGTGATCATATTACAGGAACACTTGTCAAGCTATGCATCAGCTTCGTTACAAAAGATAATATTTTTTCCTCTCACTCCTCTTTATACACTTGAAACTAAAATAATGTCTGTTACCTCCTATCACCTTTCTACTGCTGAAAAGAGATGTCACAGGTCCACAGATCGAGAAAGTTCTACAATAAGCAAGATAAAAAGCTGGTTCTGACTTGCTGATAAAGGTTACATGCAAAGACCCTTAATCAAACACTACCCATTCCTCTTTTCTAACACATTAAGTTTTCTTACCAAACCAGTAGTTTCATTGTCTGCAGTGGGATTTTAAATAGGAATAACTGGCCAATTAAATATTTCAAATATTCTGGCTACCAAATCAAGGAAAGAACAGGATAATCAAGCAGTGCAATTTGATGAATGTCTGGAGGAATAAAAGAAAAGGTCATGTTTCAGTTTTTACTGGGGATCCTTTTTTTTTTCTTTTAAAATAAAACTTTTATGAAAAGATACATTGAATAATCATCTTTAACCTTAAAATGTTTTTGAAAATTGTGTAAATTAGCTCTTTTGTTGGGTCATCTTTAAAAACATTCAGTGCTCCACATAAAATGGGAACTCAATAGTGTGGTCTGAATTACTCTTAAATAAACAGTCTTGTGTTTCTCCCATTTCAGGCTAAATGAACTTGTGTATCCACTTTAATTTTTTAAAATGTAGTTCTGTGTGATTTATGTTTTCACAAATTCAGGAAAGCTAATTAGAGGGCAATATTAGAAAAGGCCATCATAAAACACGTTTCACAGGCAAATAAGCAACAAAAATGAGTTTTGATGTCTTTTCAAATGCTGTACTGTTCAGTGAGGTTACAGTAACCTTATTTGATTTCCTACATATTCATTATGCTAATACTGAAAATTAATTATGTTCTTACATCAGAATTTATGGAAGTCAGAAAATATTAAACTTCTTATAAATTTGAGAGTAAAACTAAGTTCACTAAATCAAATAATAAAGTATACACTTGAGCTTATCTCTCTTCTTTATACATTTCTCTGAATTATGTAATATCTAAACATTTATTTTATAATAAAAAAACGCTAGACTATGTAAAATACATGTGGTTGTAATCCATACAGAATTGGTTATGAAAGATGAAACAGTGGATAGCAGTATAATTTTGTGGTTTGGAGATGGGTATGGAGTCGTCTATTCATATGTTCAACAAATAATGTCCCAAGCCAAGTTTTAGTCCCTGGGAATATAGCTGCAAAAGTCCCTGGCCATACATTTGAGTGAGAAGCAGATGATAATATAAACTAATAAATATCTTATATAATATAAACCAGAAGAAGAAGTGACAGGGAAGGTCCAGAGCTTCTACTTGCTTGAGTAGGCCTCTTTCAGCTCAGTTGTTATATTTTTTATGATATTTTTCTACCTGATAGTGTTCTTGCAGCACATGAAATATTATAATACAGGTAACTTTTTTAGGTCTTACTTGGCACTAGATGCAAAAAAAAAAAAAAAATAGCTTAAAGATATATAGGATTAAGGGATTAAGTTTGGTAGAAAAGCCCAAATCATATTGTCTTTCATCTACAATCTGAAGAAAGGTGACTCATAGCTTGTATGATATTCCACTGCATCAGGGGTAGAGATTCCCTTTCTTTTATTGGCTCTATCATGCATGACCTCCAATTCAGGCCTCAAGATGACTGACCTAGCTATAGATTGCCCACCTTCATTCTAGCAAGCGGGGAAAAATAAAAGAAAGAGAACTTTCTCCTTTCCTTAAGAGTATGTCCTGAAAGTCACATACATAACTTCTGCTTATATTTCATTGACTAGGCAAATTAAAAAGGCAGGGAGGCTGGGTGCTATGGTTTGAATGTCCTCTCCAAAACGCATGCTGAAATTTATTTGCCATTGTAACAGTGTTGAGAGATGGGACCTTTAAGAAATGATTAGGCCATTGGCTGGATGTGATGGCTTATGTCTGCATTCCCAACACTTTGGGAAAGCAAGGCAGGAGGATCACTCGAGCCTGGGAGTTTTAGACCACTCTGGGGACCCAGTATGACCCCATCTCTACAAAAATTAAAATGTATGTGATGGTTAACATTGAGTGTCAACTTGATTGACTTGAAGAATACAAAGTATTGATCCTGGATATGTCTGTGAGGGTGTTGCCAAAGGAGATTAACATTTGAGTCAGTAGGCGGAGAAAGACAGACCCACTGTTAATCTGGGTGAGTCTAATCAGTTGCCAGTGTGGCTAGAATATAAGCAGGCAGAAAAATGTGAAAAGAGAGACTGGCCCAGCCTCCAGGTCTACATCTTTCTCCCATGCTGGATGCTTCCTGCCCTTGAACATCAGTTTTGGAGCTCAAACTGGCTCTCCTTGCTCCTCAGTCTGCAGACGACCTATTGTGGGACCTTGTGATCATGTGAGTTAATATGTAATCAACTCACCTTTAGAGAGAGAGATATATATATAAAATAAATATGAATATATATGACATATATGACAGATATATGAATATATGGTATATATGGTATACATGATATATATGAATATGTAGATATATATGATATATATGAATATGTAATATTCCATTAGTTCTGTCCCTCTAGAGAACCCTGACTAATACAGATTTTGGTACCAGGAGTGGTTCTAGAGGAACAGAATATTAAGAATGGAGTTCTTTCATTGGTTTTGGGGTTTTTGGAGTTGGCTGCTTAATATGATTAGACCTCAAAATGCTAAGAACTCTTCCTCTAATAGTATGGAGAACACTAATAACCCTTGGTATGAACTGTTTAGAGAGTTATGCAAAGTAAATGCATTTGATTTATCCTGACTCTTTGCTCGTGAGAGGCAAGAAGTTTAGTGACTCTATACATAATAGCTTTGACCATATGTGGAGAACCAAAGAACATCTTCTGGTACCTGGTATGTAGCCATTGACTTGGTAAATGCCTATTTCTCTATTTCTGTCCATAAGACCCACCAGAAGCAATTTGCCTTCAGCTGGCAAGGCCAGCAATACACCTTTACTCTCCTACCTCAGGGGTGCATCAGCTCTCCAGCTTTGGGTCATAATCTTATTCGGAGAGACCACAATTGCTTTTCGCTTCCACGAGATATCACATTGGTCCATTACATTGATGACTTTATGCTGACTGGATCCAGTGAGCAAGAAGTAGCAAACACACTGGACTTATTGGTGAGACATGTGCATGCCAGGGGATGGGAAACAAATATGACTAAAATTCAGGGAACTTCTACCTCAGTAAAAATTCTAGGAGCCCAGTGGTGTGGGGTCTGTTGAGATATTCCTTCTAAGGTGAAGGATAAGTTGCTGCGTTTGGCCCCTCCTACAACCAAGAAAGAGGCACAATACCTAGTGGGCCTATTTGGATTTTGGAGACAACATATTCCTTATTTGGGTGTGTTACTCTGGCACATTTATCAAGTGACCTGAAAGGCTGCCAGTTTTGAGTGGGGTCCAGAATAGAAGAAGACTCTGCAACAGGTCCAGGCTGCTGTGGAAACTCCTCTGCCACTTGAGTCATATGAGCCAGCAGATCAAATGGTGCTTGAGATGTCAGTGGCAGATAGGGATGCTGTTTGGAGCCTTTGGCAGGCCACCATAGGTGAATCACAATGGAGGCCTCTAGGATTTTGGAGCAAGGCCCTGCCATCTCCTCAGAAAACTAATCTTCTTTTGAGACAGAGCTCTTGGCCTGTTACTGCGCTTTGGTGGAAACTGAATGTTTGACCATGGGTCATCAAGTTACCATGGAAACTGAACTGTCTATCATGAACTGGGTGCTTTCTAACCCATCGAGCCATAAAGTGGGTTATGTACAGCAGCATTTCGTCATCAAATGGAAGTGGTATATATGTGATTGGGCTTGAGCAGGTCCTGAAGGCACAAGTAAGTTACATGAAGAAGTTTCTCAAATGGCCATGGTCTCCCCTCCTGCCAACCTGCCTTCTCTACCCCAGCCTGCACTGATGGCCTCATGGGGAGTTCCCTATGATCAGTTGACAGAGGAAGAGAAGACTAGGGCCTGCTTCACAGATAGTTCTGCACGATATGCAGGCATCACTCAAAAGTGGACAGCTGCAGCATGACAGCCCCTTTCTAGGACATCTCTGAAGGACACCAGTGAAGGGAAATCTTCCCAGTGGGCAGAACTTTGAGGAGTATACCTGGTTGTGTACTTTGCATTGAAGGAGAAATGGCCAGATGTGCAATTATATACTGATTCATGGGCTGTAGCCTGTTGAGGGAAGTCAGGGACCCAGAACGGAGAGACCGGCTGAAGCCATGGCAGAATAACATAAATTGTGAAGATTTAATGGACATTTATCAGTTCCCAAAATTAATACTTGTATAATTTCTTATGCCTGTCTTTACTGCAATCTCTGAACATAAATTGTAAAGATTTCATGGACATTTATCACTTCCCCAATCAATACTCTTATGATTTCTTATGCCTGTCTTTACTTTAATCTCTTAATCCCAACATCTTTGTAAGATGACGATGTAGGTCACCTCAGGACCCTGTGATGATTGCGTTAACTATACAAATTGTTTGTAAAACATGTGT
This sequence comes from Macaca mulatta, assembly GCF_049350105.2. Taxonomy (NCBI): domain Eukaryota; kingdom Metazoa; phylum Chordata; class Mammalia; order Primates; family Cercopithecidae; genus Macaca; species Macaca mulatta. Next base: position 116,318,258 of record NC_133409.1, read on the forward strand.
ATTTCAATAATATGAAATTAGTGCACCCTGAAAAAGAACAGAATAACAGCGATTTTCAGGGAACAAGAGAGATAACCATAAGGTCTGACTGCCTGTGGGGTCAGACAGAATAGAGTCATATTTTTCTTCTCTCAGAAAGCATATAGCCAGGTGTGCGAGTAGGAGAAATGTTGCTGAATTCTTTTCCCAGCAAGGAATATTAATAATTGAGAGCCCTGGGGAAGGAATGCATTCCTGGGGGGAGGTCTGTGAATGGCCACTCCGGGAGTGTCTGTCTTATGCGGTTGATATAAGGACTGAAATATGCCCTGGTCTCCTGCAGTACCCTAAGATTGGGAAATTCCAGCCTGGTGAATTCTAGTCAGACCAGTTGTCTACTCTCAAATCCTGTTTCCTGTTAAGATGTTTATCAAGACAATGCATGCAAGCGGGACACAGACCCTCATCAGTAATTCTAATTTTGCCCTTGCCTTGTGATCTTTTATTGCCCTTTGAAGTATGTGATCCTTGCGGCCTACTCCCTGTTCGTACATCCCCTTCCCTTCTAAAATCCCAAATAAGAACTTGCTGGTTTTGTGGCTTGGGGTCGCCATCACGGACCTACCATTATGTGATGGCATCCCCGGAGGCCCAGCCGTAAAATTTCTCTCTTTGTACTCTTTCTCTTTATTTCTCAGACAGGCTGACACTTAGGCAAAATAGAAAGAACCTATGTTGAAATATTGGGGGCTGGTTCCCCCAGTAGTGGCTGGATGGTCAGAGACTTGGAAGAAGCATGATTGGAACACTGGTGACAAATAAATTTGTGGAAGAGTTATGTGGATGGACTTCCCTGAGTGGTCAAAAAATGTGAAGACATTCATATCTTATGTGAGTGCTCACCACTGGGTGACCTCAGCAGAGGAGGATTTTAATAATCATTTGGATAGGATGACCCGTTCTGTGGACATCACTCAGCCTCTTTCCCCAGCCACCCCTGTCATTGCCCAGTGTGCCCATGAACAAAGTGGCCATGGTGGCAGGAATGGAGGTTATGCATGGGCTCAACAACATGGACTTCCACTCACCAAGACTGACCTGGCTATGACCACTGCTGAGTGCCCAATTTGCCAGCAGCAGAGACCAACACCAAGTACTCGATATAGCACCATTCCTCGGGGTGATCAGCCAGCTACCTGGTGGCAGGTTGATTATATTGGACCTCTTCCATCATGGAAAGGGCAGAGATTGGTCCTCACTGGGTTTGTCTATTCTGCATGCAGTGCTTCTGCCAAGACTACAATCTGTGGACTCACAGAATGCCTTATCCACTGTCATGGTATTCCACACAGCATTGCCTCTGACCAAGGCACTCACTTTATGGCTAAAAACATGAGGCAGCAGTCTCACACTCATGGAATTCACTGGCCTTACCATGTTCCCTATCATAGATAGAAAGGAGGAATGGCCTTTTGAAGTCCACAATTACAATGCCAACTATGTGACAATACTTTGCAGGGCTGGGAAAAAGTTCTCCAGAAGTCCGTGTATGCTGTGAATTAGCATCCAATATATGGTACTGTTTCTCTCATAGCCAGGATTCACTAAAATTCAGAGACCTTCTACCTCAGTAAAATTTCTAGGGGTGCAGTGGTGTGGGGTCTATTGAGATATTCCTTCTAAGGTGAAGGATAAGTTGCTGCATTTTGCCCCTCCTACAACCAAGAAAGAGGCACAGTGCCTAGTGAGCCTATTTGGATTTGAGAGGCAACACATTCTTCATTTGGGTTTGTCACTCGGGCACATTTATCGAGTGACCCAAAAGGCTGCCAGTTGTGAGTGGGGTCCAGAATCAAGGGGTGGAAGTGGAAGTGGCACCACTCACCATCATCCCTAGTGATCCACTAGCAAATTTTTTGCTTTCTGTTCCTGCAACATTACATTCTGCTGGCCTAGAAGTCTTAGTTCCAGAGGGAGGAACACTGCCCCCAGGAGACACAACAGCAACTCCATTAGAAGGGAAGTTAAGACATTGGGCTCCTCCTACCTTTAAGTCAACAGGCTTAGAAGGGAGTTACAGTGTTGGCTGGTGTGAATGACCTAGACTATCAAGATGAAATCAGTCTACTACTCCACAGTGGAGGTCAGGAAGACTATGCATGGAATACAGGAGATCCTTTAGGGTGTCTGTTAGTATTAACATGCCCTGTGGTTAACTACAAATGGTAAACTACAAATGTGGTCAACTACAAAATGGAAAACTACAAAAGCCCAATCCCGGCAGGACTACAAATGACCCAGACACTTCAAGAAAGGAAGTTTGGGTCACTCCACCAGGAAAAAAAAAATCATGACCTGCTGAGGTGCTTGGTGAAAGCAAAGGGAATACAGAATGGGTAGTAGAAGGTAGTCATCAATACCAGCTATGACCACATGACCAGCTGCAGAAAGGAGGACTGTAACTGTCATGAGTATTTTCTCCTTTTGTTAATAACATGTTTTTGCATGTATACACTTGTACTAAGAAAAATCTTCATTTTATTTCTTTTCTCTTTTATCATGTGACATAAGATTTATTGACTTCACATCAGCATGTAAGTATTGTTAACATTAGGTAATAATATTCGGGTTGGGGATTGGTGCGTTTCTGGTTGTACAAAGGATAGTTGTATCATGTTAGGCATAATTATGACCTTATTATTCTCTTTATTTGAAGATTATATATAATCTCAGGAGATGTGTATGAGTTCAAGTTGACAAGGGGTTGACTTGTGATGGTTAATACTGAGGGTCAACTTGATTGAATTGAAGAATACAAAGTATTGATCCTGGATGTGTATGTGAGGGCATTGCCAAAGGAGATTAACATTTGAGTCAGTGGGCAGGGAAAGGGAGGCCCACCGTTAATCTGGGTGGGCACAATCTAATCAGTTGCCAGTGCAGCTAGAATATAAGGAGGCAGAAAAATGTGAAAAGAGAGACTGGCCTACCTTCCCAGCCTGCATATTTCTCCCATGCTGGATGCTTGCTGCCCTCAAACATCAGACTCCAGGTTCTTCAATTTTGGAACTCAGATAGGCTCTCCTTGCTCCTCACCCTGCAGATGGCCTATTGTGGGACCCCGTGATAGTGTGAGTTAATACTTTATAAACTCATATATATATATGAGTTTATTAATTATTAATAATACTGGGGTTGTAAAATAAATTGGCAACAATTTACAACAGTTGCCTAATTTTACAGTCTTGGAAACTGGGGGTCAGAGAGATTAAAAGACTTGCTAAATAAAAAAAAAAGAACCCAACAATTAATGGTGGCAATAGGAGATGAGTCTTCTAATACATATATATATATATATATATATATATATATATATATATATATATATGTATTCAATTAGTTCTGTCCCTCTAGAGAAACCTGACTAATACAACGTAAAAAAAAAGAAAACATTTAGCTGGGTGTGGTGATTCATGCCTGTAGTTCCAGGTACTTGAGAGTCTGAGGCACGAGGATCAATTGAGCCCAGAAATTTGAGGCAGCAATGAGCTATGATGACACCACTGTACTCCAGCCTGGGTGACAAGGTGAGACCTCATCTCTTAAAAATAATGTAAAAATTTACATGATTCAGTCATGAGGGTTCTGCCCTCATGAAGAGATTAATGCTATTATTGTGGAAGTGAGTTATCATGGGAGTAAAACATATCCTAATAAAAAGATATGTTTGGTCCAAGAATTTGCCCTCTCTTGCACAATAGCTTCTGCCTCCTATGTTTCCCACTACCAGAGACCAGTGCCATTTTCTTGAATTTCCCAGCCTCCAGAGCCATAAGGCAAATAAACATCTTTTGTTTATAAATTACCCAGTCCATGGTATTCTGTTATAGGCATAGAAAATCGACTAAGAAATTGGGTAAGGTAATTTTTTTGATTTGTTTGTTGTTTGTTTTAACCACGAGGCTATCTTCTCAGCTAAAAATGAAAAAAAAGGTCTTTTATTCTACAGAAAGGACAGAATATTGGTGGTAGTCTCAGTCTTCAATTCATAGGGCAGTATAATTGAGCATCATGATTCTCTTTCTTTAGAGTAGCTTTGAAACTCTCCTGACAGAGGAGAGAAAAATGCTGCAGCAGTGAGGACTTCAGGTGACTTGAGTTAAATAAAATGTCCTTATATTGCATGGACATTAGCTTTTTAAGTCAATATTTTGAAAGTAGGAGTGTTAAGCAGTATTCAGTTTCAGCTACACAATTCTGTTTTAATGAAGCCTTTTCCTGGCTGGGTTTAAAATATGCTAAACATTTTACAAATTATTTAGCATTTACTTTTAATGGAAAAAGTGTATGAGCATATTACAGGAAAGATTTTAACTTAATATAAAATAAATCCAGCCTTTATTACACTACATTTTGCTGAAGGTTACATTAGGAATGTGTTAACAGGCACAGTATGATTTTCAGAAATTGAAAATCCTATAAAGTACACACAACCTACTATCTACTTTTAAGTGCCACTTAACATTGTCCATTCATACTGGGGTTGTAAAATAAATTGGCAACAATTTACAACAGTTGCCTAATTTTACAGTCTTGGAAACTGGGGGTCAGAGAGATTAAAAGACTTGCTAAATAAAAAAAAAGAACCCAACAATTAATGGTGGCAATAGGAGATGAGTCTTCTAATTTCTAGATAAAATGCTTTGTAAAAAATAAGAATATGAACACAGCAACTGAGCAGGGCAAGTTAATTTTATGAACCCAGCTCTTCACATATTTTTCAAATGATGGTATTGGAAGGAGTAGAGGGATGAAAACTAAAATACCAGTAGTGGGGTTTAAACCCACACGGGCAGTACCTCATGGAATCTTAAGTCCAATGCCTTAACCACTGAGCTGAATCAGTGATTTTTGAGACTGGCTCTTAATCACTATCCTTAAAATACCAAACTCAAAAGCAAAAAACAACTAAAGACATTCAAGTACTATATTAGTACATATATGATTCAATGTTGTATGGTTATTCATGTCTTTAAATACTTTGGGCTTTTTAATATTTGGGAACATAATCGTTTTTATTAGTGTTACAGGAAGAAAAACAAATGTGATTTAAGTATCAATAAAAAAAATGTCCAAAGGAAACACTTTGCTTCATGGAAAGATAAAAACATTTTGAGGGCTTTGGGCTTTTTATATTTTACACAAAACATTTAGGCTTAAAAGCCATGCCAAGTCTCAGAGAGGCTTTGAAACTTTAAGTTAATGTATCCAGAAGAAAGGTTAGTGCTTATTCTTAGTGCATCACTGGTCAGTCAGTCAGTTGGTAAATACCACTTGTTAAAAACTAAATGTGTTCATGGAACAGCTTTGGGATTGTTAAAAACATAAATGCTAGCTTCGTTTCTCTTATCAGAGCTGTTAATTATCTTAAGGATGACTGAGAACACTTGCAAATGAAAAATTTGAAGTGAAATAAGACACAAGCATATACAAATCTAATAGCAGACCTCCTGGCTTCTGTACATAAGAGCAGAAGGATCACTAGACTTACTCATAGACGAAATTTTAGTGGCCAATTGAAATCAGTTAAATCATGAGATTCGAAAGAATGTCCTGGTCTTTGGAAAATGAGGCTTAGTTTGTGTGGATTATGCCTATTGGTTAGTTTAGAAGAAAGATGTAAGGATACATGAGAGTAAGTAGATGTTACAGAGAATAATGTGGAGGCAGAAGGCAGGAAGTATTGTGGCTGGATAAAAGGGCAGGGACCAATTATTAAAGAATCTCGAGGGTCACATTTTCAAGACTGGCCTCTGTCTTGTGGATGATGGTGCAATATTGGGAGCTTTTAAGAAACAACGATATGACTTCTTACCAATTCCAATAACTCATAGCATATGTGAAGCCTTAGTATAATTAAATACAGGTAAGAGAAAAAAAAAAGAATGGAGAGAATAATAAAAACAAGGAATAAAGGAAAGAAGAACAAGAGAAAAGGCTCTGTTATTATTTGCCCCTAAAACCAAGGTCACCACTCAATCCTGGCAATGCCTGTTTTGCTGATGGATGGGTTATAACAAGGTGTAGTTGCTAAAAGCCTACTCAGTGATAATGATAATAAAATTACAGTAACGATCTGTTGTATACTTTCCAGGATTAAGGTATGACTTAAAACTGTTTTCACAACCTCTATGGATTATGCTGTGCTAATTTCAAAAGCAGCTTTTTTGTTTGTTTTTTTCAAATCAAATATCTGTATTCTTAACTGAGTTTCTCTCAGACCTCAGTACTCTATCCTTTAATGGCTGTGATCACTATGTTATGTTACCATGATTACTATCTGCCATGGTTTTAATTTTCACATAATATTTGCTGTTATGATTATGAACTAGCAGCTGGGGAGACTAATTTATTACTTGGCTATTACTGTTGAAGGTCATGTAACTCCAACTTTCTGCTAAAGCATTTGATCACATCCTGCATGCTCTGCCAGGAAGGCTTTCTTCTGGCAACTCCTCAGGCTTCTGTGGAATTTATCACTTTTTCAACCAGGGAAGTTGAAGCCAGTAGGTACTTATTTCTGGTAGCTGCCAATGAAGTATTTGATTTCTCAAATGCCCTCTGTTCTTATACCAAGCATTTCTTTATGCAGTAGTTATAAGAAATGGTATTCACAAAAATTCAGCTACCTACAGAGCCAACCTTCACATATCTGTTGGAGACTAACTTAGTTCTAAATATTACTTGAAATCTCAACTAGGACACTTCACTGTGTTATTTAGGTATATGGAAGAATATGTTCAAGTCTACCTGTGAAAAGTCTATTAATATTGCAGGTGCAAGTCGCGGCTTATAGGACAATTTTGAGACAGGCAGAGGAAGACTCTCTCTCTCTCTCATTCTCTCTCTGTCTCTTTCAAGTTGAGTGGGTAGTACAGATTGAAATGTAGAATTTATAATGGAATAATGCAAGTGGTTAAGTGTTAATGCCCTAAATGTAAGAGAAAAGACAGTCAGGTTCCACTTCAGCATGCAGAAAAGCATAGAGGTTTTAGTAACCTTTCCTAGAGCCCATAGATAACTTCTCAGTTAAATATAAGTTTAATCTTAGAATTGTCCTTAATATTGAAAAGGCAAATGGAAATCTAAAACATCATTTTTATGAGACAATTTGCCTATCAACATTAGAGTGTTTGTGACCAAAACATAGCCTCATTAAACATTTGTGAATGAGAAAAAACAATATATCTTCAAGATAAGCCTGACTTCAACTTCCGGTTCTGTAGAACATTGAGGAAGGACTGCAAATCACACTGGCAGGCAAGTTGGCATGTAGGAATGGCGTCCTATGGCACAATTTGAACATCACTTACAATACAAAGAGCTATACAGAAGAGCTCAGTTTTTCCTGGATAAGATGTCTGAGTAGTGATGGTGATGCCATATTTCTGGAAAACTTATATGTATCATTTTAAATGGCAAGGGTAGACAACAGAAGATACGTTAAGTTTTATGAAATGACAGGTCGGATTAGAGAGGGGTAGGGATATCCTGGAGGTAGTTGAAATAGTCCATTCAGGGAAGAAGCAGGGTTCAAATGAAAATTCTTTTATAAAAGAAATGTCATGGAAGAAGAGATAAAGTTTAGGATGGACCTAATGTCATTGAGACCCATGTGGTTATAATCCTGGAATGGACAAGAAAATGGTGATGCTGACAGTGCTGACATTAAGAGCACAGCCATATAAGGAAGATAAAAGTATACACTTTTCATATTTTGAATCAATAAAATTTAAGTATATAGAAGAGAATGAAGCAAAACCCAGAACTCTAGAACATGTGCACTTTTAGGAGTTAGGAAACAAAACCATCAAAGCAAGCAGAGAAAATTAGAAGGTTGGAGGGGTCAGAGAGAAAATAAGAATAAGGAGAGATAAAATAAAAAGAAGTTGGAAGTAATCAGTAGAGAACTTTAAGAAAGATAGGTAGTCAAAAGGGCCAAATGTAACAGAAAGAAGTTCAGGAAGAAACAGCCAAGACAAGGTCCTGGGAACTAGAAAGCTTAAGGAGCCAGAGGAGGAAGTCACATCCAGGCAAGGTGGGGAGAAGGGGGAGGCAGTAAGTGTAGACCATCCTGTGGAAAAGACTTTTCAATAAAGCATTTCAAAAAATGAGGTTTTAACTCAAGAGTAACAAGGGAAGTATTTTAACATAAAGAGAAATAATCATGGTGTGTTGTTGTTTGTTTCTTCAGAGGGAGAAAAATCTAAATGGAAGTGTCTAAAGAACTAGAGAAAGTAAAGGGTGATTTATGGGGCAAGTTCACAGGAGGAAAGATACAACAAGAATGTGATTTCTATGTTAAAGCTATAAGTCATAGGCTCTGTGAAGCATTTTTGTCATCTTATGTCGCTTAATAAATACATTTATTTTTGCACTTCTTTAACAAATTAATAATGAGAGAAAGATGGACTCTAAATGCTTCTTCTGACACAGCATAAATAATGGTTCTAGCAGTGTCAGCTTAAAAAAACTTATTTTCCTTTTCTTTTATTTCTCCCTGCTTTTAAAAATTCCACTTTGGGGATGTAGGGGTTGGCTTCCTCCAGTTTTCCAAAAGCTCCTTGCTTGTAGATTTCTGGTTTGTTTTGGTCTGTGGCGCAGTCATGGAATGTCACTGTGAAAGCCATGTGGGACTCCAAGGATGTGCAGCTGAGAAGGCTTGCAGAGGCCTTCATAGATCTCACAGCTGTTTCCATCAGGGTATAACAGTCACTTGCTTTTCTACAGATGCTTAGATTCTCGGTTTCAACAGAAACATTATATCCTTGGTCAGAACCTTCAGTCAAATAAAAATTGCAATGTAAAGAATGCCCAGTTGGTGTCCTGGACTTTGACATTCACCAGTTTGTCTCAGGTGTCATGAGAGTTTATGTTCTCAGGCTTTTGCTCCTTTCTAAGACACACATCTCCCTTTACTAACTTTATCTGTCAATGTGGGTTTAATTTTATTTGTATACTGATGACAACAGATTAATGTTATAAATTTAGCCTTAATGTTCTCTCTGCCACATGTGTGCTATATGCTTGCCAAACTGATGTCAAGGATATGATATCTAGAATTTTTTTTTTCAAGTTATCCCTACCAAAATGGTTGCTTTTATGAAATGCAGGTAGCCCTGTAACCCTTCAGGTTTTCTCTCTCATTTTCTTTAAACTTCATGTTAGAAAACAACATCTTGAACATGAGAATATCAGACCCAATAGAGTTCTCTCTGTTTTTTCTGTTGTTGTTGTTAAAACTTTATTTCTGGTAAAAAATAACAACAACATACACAAATCAGAAAACCAATGACATCACGCTCTAGCAATCTTAATAGAGAAACGATACTTTACTTCTTTTTCAGAAAGCAAATGCTGGAGTGATGTGCCTTTCCATCTTAAACCTTTTTTTTTTTTTTTTTTTTTTTGATCAACATTGAATGGCTCAGAAACTTTAATAACAACTAACATTTGAACAGGGCTATGAAGGTTTCAATGGATATTTATGTACATAATCACTTTTAATTCTAGAAAAACTTTGCAAGAGAGTCATTATTATTACTCTCAGTTTGAATCCAAGGTCATAAAGAACAGAGACCTCAAATAATCTCTAAATGATCATCCATAAAGCAGGTAGCTGAGCTTCTGGGTTCAAACCTCAAGATCTTTCTATAATTCCACATTACCTCCAAGCTATGTGTTACTGTTTCTGGATACATTTATGGCTTCTATTGCAATAAAACTTTGTCCTGAACCACTAAAGTGACAATAGAATGATACTTTCCTTTCTCAGAAAGTGGTTAATGCCAACTTAACTTTTAGAAACTTGTAGAAGTAATCACAACAAAGCTGAATGCCAGGAAAATTATATTTTTTCTTAGTTATAATAAGAAAAGTTTATGTTTCTTGAACAATGATCACACACCAGGAGCTCTAGTGCTTTAAATGAGTTATCTCATTTAATTTTCATAACAGTATTATGCAGATTATTATTACTATCCCTATCTATCAATGTGGAAACTGGCAATGATAATTTAACTTGCCCAAGGTCATCCAGCTGACCTCAAAAACAGCCTGCTTCTAGAGCCTGCATGGTTAACCTCAGTAAGTACTCCTTCTCAGTTAAAATACTTGGAATGCAGTTGGTCTGTTGAAAAGCTTTTCCTCCAGAATAGTAATGTAGCCCCCAAGGAAGTGTTAGCAGAGATGTGCTGAGCAATGAAAAAGAAAAGTGAGGGAAATAAAGTTTTCAGAGTAAGTCTATCCACTCTAGAGATATTTACTGCCACACCCATAGCTGTTCCAAAGCCCATCATCAGTTGGTGTATTTCTGCTTCACCTCCACTGGCGTCCTTGCCTGCTTTGACAGAACCAGGTAATGGACCTGCATTTAGTCACACGCTCAGTTGCTCTGCATGTCTCATCATTTTCTCCAATGAGCCCGGCACTTGAGCTTGATTCATATTAAATGGTCAGATTTCTTTTGGATTTTGATAGATGGTGTGATTAGGATGTAGAAAATGGTATTATATCAATTAATTAATTTCCAGTACATTTTGTATATTTACTGGAATCACACCATATTTAGGCATCGTTGACCCACTTATTCATTTATTAATTAATTCAGTGGATTCCTAGTACAGTCAAAATAAAATCTAATCTCTCCAGATGACTATATGGCCCTACGTGATTTGGCCCCTGTTAATCACTCCAGACTTGTCTCTTACCACTATTTCCTTGTGTTCCCTTATTTGCTCTCTTTCTGTTAAACATTCTGAGTTGATTCCTGCCTCACAGCCTTTGCAGTTGCTGCTACCTTTGTCATAATGACTTGACCTCTCCAACTCTCAGATAGTCACTTTATTCAGGTATCTGCTCAAATACCATTTCTCAGACACCTGCCCCATCACATTATCCAAAACATCACCTCATCATCTCACTCTCCATCTTTTCACCCTGCTTTTTCTTTATACCCATTATTCTAACTAATAGCATAGTGTTTATATTCCTATTTTTCTACACTGTAATATAAAATCATGAGAATAGGGGCTTTATCAGTCTCATTCATCTCTTTATTACCAGCACCCTGCATAGTACCTGACTCATTTCAGGTGCTTGTCTTGAGGGCCTAGTTTTTCTTAGGCACTACTCTAGATTCTGTGATACAATTATGAATAAGACCAACAAAGTCCTGCTCTCACAGAACTTACATTTTAGATGGAAGACTGACAAAAACAAATGAATTATTTTTATTATATCAGATGGTAATGAATTAATAAGCCAAATACCTACAGTATATATCACTATTAAGAGGTTCAGAAACACAAGTGGAAATTATTATTCTTACCCTGATTAACTGGAAATTATTCATATAAATACAAAGAAATCAAATAGTATGAAAAAATAAAGGAATGATCAGAGAGGAATAAAGGTATCAGGAAACCAAAAGAGGTAAGTTTTGAATTAAGTAAAAGAGGGGAATTAAGGAATAGAATTAAGTGGATAGGCACAAAGGCAGGAAAAGCACCATGCACATAAAACTAAATATTTTGCAAACTACTTCATGAATCCTCCTTTGTCTTCTTTTCTTCTCGCCTTTAAATTGCTTAACCTCTTACGTTTGCTTGATATTATACTTACCTCAGTAAAGTACCTACACTTGATAATATTTATAATATGAAGGTTTAATTTACATCCGACTCCAAACATTATCTAAACCTCAGTTGTGCAACAAGAAATACATGAGAGCAGGGATCCAAGAGTCCCACATTTTAAACAGGTGAGTGGAAATCTGTGGCAATGTAAATTGTAAACATCTAACATACTATATTTATGTCTTTTCCATTAATTATTATGCTCATAGATATATGTGTTTGTATCCATTTTCTTATTTTGAAGTCCAAAAGTGAGTGAATATTTTATCAGAGGATTTCATTAAGTAGGTAATTTAAAAATTCAACAATGTAAAAAAAAGTATTCACAACAGTAATTATGAAGAACACTTTGTTTTAAATATTTAGGCCCCAACATAAATCCTGTTACTATAATACACATATATATGCAATATTATAAACACTTACCATATATAAAATACCTAATTTGAAAAATTAAAATGTTAAAATATTTTTGTTCTTGAGAAAACGGTAAATAAACTAGCAAATAAAAACACTATTAAATATGAAAACGGACTAGTAAGCTGACCAATGAAAGTTCAATTTTGATTAAAATATACTAGCAGATTTTTAAAAAGCCTTTTGTCTTGTCCTTGATGGAAACTAAGTGTGATATTAATATTAATAATATAATAAGAGACACAGACACCCACACATATACATATTGATATAGCTGGCAAAGTGCAAAGTGAAATTACTTCTAATTCTCAGAGCAAATAAGCAGGATGGTATTATCTCCATTTTTAAGATGAAATATTAGGGCTCTGAGAGGTAAAATAACTTGCCTGCAATAATGTACTCAAATTCTGATATGTCTGACCCTAATGCCTGTGCTCCTTCTACTACATCATACCGCCTTCATTAGATGACAAATCACTCTTTGTGATAAATCAAGGAATTACCTCTTTAAAAGCAAAACAAATGAACAATAGAGACATTACTTGCTCTGCTCTCTCATTATGTAAGTGTTACAGACTGAATCATGTTCTCCTAAAATTCAAATATTGAAGTCCCAACCTCTAGAACCTTAAAATGTAGCTGTATTTTGGAGATAAGGTTTTGAATAGAGGTGATTACGTTAAAATGAGGCAGTTAGAATTAAAAGTTAAGTTACTACTTCGGTGGGACCCTAATCCAATATGGGCCAGTATCCTTATAGGAAAAAGGATAGACACTTGGGATACAATTGCAGAGAAAAAGCTATGTAAAGATAAAGTAAGAAGACGGCCATCTGATAGCAAAAGAGAGGACTCAGATGAAACGAAACCTGCTGACACCTGGATGTTGAACTCACAGGCTGCGGAAGTGTGAAAAAATAAATTCCTGTTGTTTAAGCCATGCAAACCCTGGTACTTTGCTATGGCAGCCCATGCCAGCTAATACAGAAAGGCCAGCCTATTTACCATTTTATGAAGACCAACATCACGGATCTATTATTACATGGAAAACTCTCATTAGGATCCTAATTCATATGAAATTGGCAAAAAAGGACATTTTTGTTATGTAAAAATTTAAAAATTTATGACTTTATGTACCCGTGCATTACATTATGAACATCATAAGATGAACGCAAACTTCTTTTCAAAAGTAATTTGAGATTATTTTGGCAGTATACAACTTTTATCAGTAGACTATTCATTTTTTTCTGTGAAATCAATAGTTGTTTCCTAAACTCCAAACTCTGAAAAGATAAATAAGGCCTTGTTATGGCATATTTATGCTTTTGTGTAGTATAAAAAGAGGAATTGATTTAAACTGATATTGAGAAACATGGCATAGGCCAGAGAGACAGAGAGGTAGAGACTATCATTTCACCAGGACTTTGTTCAGTTTGGCCTTGAGTTAAAAATCAAAACAAAACAAACAAACAAACAAACAAAAACAAAAAAAACTTTATGTATTGGTTTCTCCAAATGCAAAAGCAATAAATGAAAACCTGTCCTTGCTCACAGGATATAAAAAGATATTGTAAGAAGAAAAGCCAGAGAATAGTGGTAAAAATCAGGGATTTCAATTGCTTCAATACTCTATAAAGATTACTCCAGTTTCTCTCTCTCTTTTTTTTTTTTTTTTTTTGAGACAGGAGCTTACTCTGTCATTGAGGCTAAAGTGCAGTGTGCAGTCATGATTACTGCAGCCTCCAACTCCTGGGCTCAAGCGATCCTCCCACCTCAGCCTCCCAAGTAGCTGGGACTAGAGCGAATTTATTTTTTATTATTTATTTTTATTGTTTGTAGAAATGTGGTCCACTATGTTGCCAGCCCTGGTCTTGAATTCCTGGGCTTAAGTAATCCTCCCACCTTGGCCTCCCAAAGTGCTGGGATTACAGGCATGAGCCCCTGAGCCCAGATCACACAGTGTCTTAAACTTCTAAGAGTAGCTTCTGCAATTTGTACAATTTTGAAATATTTCCATTAATGAAACTCTGAATATTGAAAGAGTTTAAATCTGATATTTCCAACATGGATTCAGTGACAGGTGGACACAAGTAGAGTAGCTTGTCCTTAAATTCCTAGGATATTTGGATGTCTTTCTCTCCACTCCTACCACTGCACACAAACAGTAAGACCAAAGTATCTGCTGACTCAAACTTCTTTACAAACACACACCCATCTCTAGCCATATGTCCATATGATAAATACAAAATATTAGCAGCTAACATTTACTGAATGCATGCTATATACCAGGCACTGTTCTCAGCACTTTATATGAAATAGCACATGAAAGTCTCATAATCCTGGACTCTTACTACTTTTAGCTGTACTGTGGCAAGAGATGCTAAGTACCTAAGGTCACACAGCCAATAAGTTTACAGTTGGTTTGAAACCTAGGCAGAGCGGTCCTAGAGAGTGGAGCCTATATTAAATATTAAGCTTTATAGGCCCTAATAATAATACATTTGTTTATATATGTTTTGAGCATCAAAATTCCTTGTTAAGTAAGATTAAGAGGTTAACCTTACTAAAGGTTACAGTGATTTGATAACCATCACATGACTCATAATATAAATGGTGAAACCAGGTCTAAAAGCCAATACATCTCACTTCCTAGCCCATTCTCACACAATCAAAACTGATTTTGGCAACAGAGAATGGAACTCACTACTCATTTACCCTCTTATCTTAAGCTGCCAAACTACGCTCTTATCAAGAACGAACCAGCGAAGTATTAAGAAATTCTGCTGATTTTCTGGAAAATCTGAAGAGCATCTAATCACAGCATCCAGCTCCAAAGATGAAGGCTGTCTCAGCAATTGTACAAACCTGGCCAGTATCACTATTACCCAATATGTACAAGTCCCTGAGGGGAAAAGAACACTATACTACCTGCTGTACAAGGCACAGTTAAGTGAAACCCCACACACTCTCAGATCCAGTCTATCTGTGATGCTATATTTTACTGCTTTTTTATTTTGGGTAAGGTTTCCTTCACCATCTATCATATGACATATATTTTAAAAAATTAAAATAATTTAAATTTATTTTGTTTTAGAAATTTATGGCCACACTGGAGGTAAATAGAGAAATATGAGAGGAAAATTCTGAAATGCAACTCTCTAGTTTAAGGATTTAAAGATAAAGATGAGAAGGATGAGAAAGGGAGAGGAAAACTTTATGAAAATGAAAATGAATATAGTAGATGAAGAAGACAGATGATGGATAAAATGGTAGCTGGAAAACATTAAAGCCAAAGAGCAGAATAAACTAGAGCTTCACCTTTTTGCCCTGACTTTAATTTGTTTTTCTACCAGATTTGACTTGGGTTTTCATAATTCAAGTCCTGAAATAATGTCATCTTTATTTGTGTTGTGCCTTATAGTTCACATAATACTTCCTGCCCTTAGTTTACAGAAAAATCCTATGATATACTTAAAGCAGGCTATTATTTTAAGTTCTAGGTAAAAAAAAAAAAATTGAGATTCAAAGGGTTAAGTTGTTTTCCAAAGGTCATACAGCTAGTTAGTGATAGAATCCAGGTGTTCTAATTACTAACTCAATGTTCTTTTTACCGCATGCTGCTACCTCTTCAATGTGTTATTTAATATGGTGTTATAGTGTCAGGACAGATGAAATTGTCTACTTCTCTTAGTTCTCAGAATTTTGATGTCTTTAGCTTGTGCCGCTGCCTTCATTTTCTATGAGACTGAGGTGAGAAGAAAGGCCTGAATAAAAGTACAGATGCCGAAGCACATCCACACCCACTAACAGATATTATTTCCCTGCATCAAATTCTTTGTCATCAAGACAACAAATGAGAACAGACTCAAAAAAAATCACAGAACAGTTTTTGTTTTAGTTATTATTTTCTTGCTGACAAGTACCTGCAATCTAGCCATCACATTGCTTCATATCACACCTGTGTACTCTCTCAGAAGTAGACAGGAGCTGGCAGAAGATGGAATGTTGAGTCAGAGGAAGACATGACTACATCTGGAGAGGGAAATTGACTGCGAGAGAGGAAAGGATGAATGAGAAAGATAGGAGCAGGCAGTCCTGAAGAAAAACTGGCAGATGATCCTCTATACAAGTATCTCAAACCTTGATTTAAAAGCAAAGAGGAATATAGATAAAGGTAACTTACCTTGACAGTTTAGGACTCGTGATATTGAAAAGTAAGAAAAAGAACGACCATCAACTTGATTTCCCCTATATATAAAACTCCTAGGAAAATAATAACGTGGCTAAGTTTATGTTTCCCCTCAACACTAACTGAATTTGTAGCAAAATGTTGTAATCAGCAGTGAAAAATAGTGATAAATATATGTAGATAAAAGCTCTAAGCAAGCTGAAAATATGTTTGTTTTGTTCACTGTTGTATTCCTTCAACTTACGTTAATGCAGAATATAACAGACCCTCAAAAATATATGTTTAATGAATAAAAACACAGATAAGTTTTATAATGCTTAGCAGATAAGCAAGATCTCACAAGAAAAAATCAATACTATACACACAAAAACTGATAACCCAGTTTGGTCTACTTTGAAATAAGAATTACAAACTATTAGAAGACAAAGTTTAGAACCATTTTACCATTTTATATTATTATAGATAAGAAAAAGCTCATATACAAAATGTGATGGTTAATATTGGGTGTCA
Source organism: Macaca mulatta (assembly GCF_049350105.2). Taxonomy (NCBI): domain Eukaryota; kingdom Metazoa; phylum Chordata; class Mammalia; order Primates; family Cercopithecidae; genus Macaca; species Macaca mulatta. The sequence goes on from NC_133409.1 coordinate 116,335,048, forward strand.
ACTTGATTGGATTGAAGGATGCAAAATATTATTTCTGGGTGTGTCTGTGAGGGTGTTGCCAAAGGAGATTAACATTTGAGTCACTGGACTGGGAGAGGCAGACCCACCCTCAATCTGGGGGGACAACATCTAATCAGCTGCCAGTGTGGCCAGAATAAAAGCAAGCAGAAGAACGGGGAAAGACGAGACTGGTTTAGTCTCCCAGCCTACATCTTTCTCTCGTGCATCCACTTCCTGCCCTGTAACATCGGACTCCAAGTTCTTGAGCTTTGGGACTCTTGGACCTTCGACCCCAGACTGAAGGTTGCACTGTTGGCTTTCTTACCTTTGAGGTTTCGGGACTCCAACTGACTTCCTTGCTCTTCAGCTTGCAGACAGCCTATTTTGGGACCTCACCTTGTGACTGTATGAGCCAATACTCCTTAATCAACTCCTCTTTATATATACTTCCATCCTATTAGTTCCATCCCTCTAGAGAAACCTGACTAATACATAGATATTCACAAAGGGAAAGATTAAGGCTAAGGATTATCAGATCAACAGGACCTTGCCTTCCAAGTTGCCCTTCCTTCACTCCCCTCAATCTAGTTTTTAATTGCCTACTCTAAAATTAGATAAACAGTCACTTACGGTTGTCTCAGAAGTGCTTGCACCCTGCTTTCCAATCCTCAAATCCTGTACTATCCAATCATCTTGATGTATTATGATTACTTTTTACTTGTTTCATGGTCTCCCACACTCCTTCTACTTAATCTAAATATCTTTGTCTCAGTCAAGGCTCTGTCTTGCTTATTTGCAGCTGTATTTTCAGCACGTAGAAAACTGACAGCACATAGTACGCACTCAACAAATATCTGTTGAGTGGAATAAAATGTATTTCAAATGCACTTCTCTTTCTGAACTTTGTAATCCCCAAAGCTTTCTCCATTAGATTTATATTCTATAATAAGCACAAAATAATTATTTCAGATAACTTGTTAAGACATATTTATTATGCAACCATAGGTATAAATAATTTTAATCATGTAAAAGTAATATATTTGAATCACTTCTTGACTTCACTCTATCAGAAGTGAATAATTTTATTTTCTTAATATTAATGCTAATTAGAGAACCAATGAAACTACTGTATTGGTGTGTTTGCCAAAATAAATATTTTATCAAAAATCCTTGAAAATATATAATTTTCATTATTATTAATGAAAATACAAAAGGATTTATTTCTAGTTGAATGGTTTACGGAGCTGTAGCTTTTATCTAAAATCCATGAAAACAATGAAAATTATATATTAATATATACTATATTATATATAGTATATATATAGTATATATCATATATAATTCAACTAGAAATACATCCTTTTGTATTTAAAAAGGCTCACATTATTTGCATTTGAAGTTGTTGATATTGATTAAAGTGGAAGCAGCAAGCTGTTATGGAAGAAAACATTGAACTAGGAGTGCAAAGCAATGAGTTTTAGTCTTAGATTTATTATAACTACATGTGTAATCTCAAATCATAATATTTGGAGGCTGGTATTTTACCTCCAATAGGAAGTAACACTTGAGAAGATCAGATAGGATTTAGTATATGAAAGCATTTTGTAAACTCAACAACACCATACAAATACAGTCATGTGTACTTAATGTAATGAGGAAGATACATTCTGAGAATTATATCATTAGGCAATTTTGTAGCATAGACCTCATAGAGTGTACTAACACAAACCTAGGTGGTACATAGCCTACTGCACACCTATATGGTACAGCTTATTTTCAGGCGACAGACTTGTGCAACATGTAACTGTACTGAATGATGTAGGCAATTGTAACACAATTATAAGTATTTGTGTATCTAAACACAGAAAAAAATAGTAAAAATATGGTATGAAAGATAAAATTAGTACACATATATTGAGAAGTCACCATGAAGGGAGATTGCAGGACTGGAAATTGCTCTTTTGGGTGAGTCAGTGAATAAGTGGTGATTGAATGTGAAGGCCTAGAACACTATTCTATACTATGGTAGATTTTATATAAACACTGTACACTTAGGTTACACTAAATTTATAAACAATAATTTTTTTTCTTCTTTCTTCTTTCTTCAATAATAAATTAACCTTAGTTTACACTGCAACTTTTTTACTTTATAAACTTTTTAATATTTTTTAACTTTTTGACTCTTTTGTATTGAGACATAACTTAAAACACAGACATATAGCTGCACAGACATATTTTTTTCATATCTTTATTCTATAAGCTTTTCTCTATGTATTTATTTACTTAAGTTTTTTTTTTTTGTTGTTAAAAAACTAAGATATAAAAACGCAACCATTACCCTAAGCCTACACAGAGTCAGTATCATCAATATCACTGTCTTCCACCTCCACAGGTTGTCTCACTAGAAGGTCTTTAAGGACAATAACAAGCTTACAGCTGGCATCTCCTATACAATATCCTCTTCTGGATATCTCCTGAAGTGACTTCCCAAGGCTACTTTATAGTTAACTTTTTTTTTAATAGTAGGAGTACACTTTAAAATAATGATAAACAGTATAGTATAGTAAATACATAAGCCAGTAGCATAGTCATTTATTATCAATATGAAATATTATGTACTGTACATGATTGTATGTGCTCTACTTTATATGAAAGGCAATATAGTATGTTTATTTCCACCAGCATCCCTATAAACACATACTGCCTTGCACTAGGATGTTATGATGGCTACAGTGTAACTAAGAGATTCAGATTTTTCATCTCTATTATAATATTACAAGGCCACCATTGTATATGCAGTCAATCATTGACCACAATGTTATGCTGGGCATAATGGTATACAACATTACTATGGTTACATTCTGCAAAGGACCTTTCTATTCTTAAACAAGGTTAGATGATATTAGTAAATAAAATTCAATATTCTCTGTGTACCTCACAAAGCAAAGAGACAAAATTTTATTGATGAGCAATCTAAGGTCAACTGCTGACTCATTTTAGCAGAAATTGGCTTACATTATAATAGATGTGCCTATTTATAATTCTGAGAGACTCCCTAAGGAGAATCATATTGAACTAGATGGCATTTTTACCAGACAGAATTCGTTTCCACTGAAATAAAAGTGAATGTTAATGAGTATGACTCCAATCATAGTCGCATTAATAATTCCAAAACATTTTTAACAAACAATAATAAAAAATGTTTACCCATCTTCTCATGCCGAGTCAATAGTAAATCCAGAAATGTTTTATCACTGATTCAAAATCTTTAATATGAAACAGCACCAATGTGGACAAAAGCAAAAAATTTTCAGCATTGAAAGTGCTGGTTATAAATGCAAACATCAAAATATAGTTGAACTGATAATGAGTCTTAGGTGAATAGTTCCCAAAGGAATTGACCTAGAAATACTGGAACAAATACTGCTGAACATTCAAGTTCCTGTTTTGACTTCACCACAGAAAATATGCTGTTATTAACTAACTTAATTTAACAGTTTCTGACATTCATATGTTATCCCCAGATTGTGGAACTTCAGTTTTGTTTTCATTTCTAAGTGTTTGGAAAGTACACATAGTGTTCCAGAAGAAATGATGTTAAACTCATTGGTTATTTCACAGAGTGACTGTGTGGAGAAAGAACACAGAAATACTTCCTGTTTAATTAAGTTTAAAAATCTATCTTTTACTGTAAAATACCAAAGAGCATTTGTGATATTATTCTTATTTTATTTTACTGCAGATACTTTATTTTACTGCAGATACATATAAAAAGGCACTTATAATTAAATTTCAGTATTTGTGCCATCCAAAGAAATATATGCGAAGACATTAAATTAGAAAAAGATATATGGAGACAAAGGATTTCTCCAGAGTCCACATTCCAAACAAATGTGTCTGTTATAATACAATGAATTTTAAAAAATTATTAAGCCCAGACACACAGATATTTTTAAATGAGTTCCATGTTTTCCATCTTTGATATGAAGGCTTTGAACATGCAATTGTACCAAAAAAATATAACTGTTGTGAAATGTTGAAACATAAAGCTAGTAAAAAGGGATTCCAGGGTCAGGTGCAGTGGCTCACGCCTTTAAAATCTCAGCACTTTGGGAGACAAAGGTGGGTGGATCGCCTGAGGTCAGGAGTTCACAACCAGCCTGACCAACATGGTGAAACACTGTCTCTACTAAAAATACAAAAATTAGCTGGGCGTGGTGGAGGGTGCCTGTAATCCTAGCTACTTGGGAGGCTGAGGCAGGAGAATCTCTTGAACCCAGGAGGCAGAGGTTGTAGTGAGCGGAGATGGTGCCATTGCACTCCAGCCCGGGCAACAAAGAGCGAAACTCCATCTCAAAAAATAAATTAATTAAAAAAAAAAAAGAAGAAGAAATTCCAGGATGGAGACATAATGAAAATTTCTTGGATAATAACTCCCAGAAAAAAAAAAAAGGCATTTTATGGAGAATAGTCGTTTTCCTATCAGGGTAAAAGCAAAAAACAAACAAAAAATAACTTTTTAGTTTTATTGGAATGATTAACTTTATGAATCTGGGCCACATTCCATTCTCCAATAATATCTAAAACAAGGCACTATTAATCACCTAACAGTTATCTGATAACAGAAATTTTTAGAAAAAATGTCCTTTTACAAAATAAATCTTATCTCAACACGATTTCTGGAATGAACTAGTATCGATATTTTACCAACTGTTTAGTCATCACTTGGACAAGTCACAGAATGATTTATTTTCAGAATGACCCCAAATTAAAGGGACTTGACAGCCTCCAGGTTCTTCTCCATCTTTGCTGATTTTAGAACTATCTGGGCAAGCAGAACTTGGTGACCAGCCAATGCCTGGCTCTTATGGTATCTCTAGCTGCTTTTCCCTTTCACATCCACTGTGCCTCCAATCTCCTTTCAAGAGCCAGCTCTGTCAAAAGCTGGGGAGGCTTCATAGATGGGTGAGTTCTTGAAAGCCCCTACATGCAGAACATATACCTAGAAAACATCCTCTGATTTGTGTTGAAACACAAGTAATTGATTTCCATTCTGCTTTTAAGCTGGCTAAACTACAAGAAACAAAACCCACTGGGTAACAACTTCAAAGGGGATGATAAGCCACAATACGAATACTGCTACATGAAATTATTATTGATGGTATATTTCTGCCTGAATTTAAATATCACAGAAGTCACATAATTTCACTTTGAAGATGAAAACATCATTCAGCAGAGACCTGTAATACAGATTATTGTCTAGTAGTACTGCCAGATACCATCATTATACAGATGTTCTATTGTAATTTTAGTGAATCATCAGAAAGTCTCATACAAACAATAGCAGTTGTTATCATCCTAAATCTTATATCTGGCAAAATTCTTATCTCTGGCCCTGAAGGCTTTACATCCAATATTATAGGGAAATATGTTATTTTTCACATTTTAAAATTATTATTCAAATTAATTCATCAAAAAGGTTTTTAAAGGCAAAAATCATTTCATTCTCTTAGTCTTACTCTTTCATTCACTCCCATGTACACAAACATACACATATTGTAAACATGCAGCAATATAAATAGTATAATGAAGTGAGTATTGTTTTTGGGTTTTTATAATTTCAGAAAAACATGAGGGGGAATCAGAAAGAAACAGTCACGTTTCAAATGTTATGTTTACCATTCTAATTATTGTTGTGTAATAGCTGAATCTATATATTGAAGAATCAATTCAGTTTCATGCTTTGTCAAAAAAAAAAAAAAAAAACCTTACTATGAGTATACAGAGTATTAGTGGCCCAAGCACTGGTAATAGTACTTCTGTATTTAAAAAAAAAAAGTATGCACACACACACATATACACACAAATTCAGACTCACATTGAGCATTGACCTCTGGTTTTACATACTTTACAGACTGAAATTCAGGTTGGTGCTGGTATACATCTGAAAGGCAGATTTGAAGAAGCAGATTTTTGGTTCAAGGTTAATACAATAACTTGGAGATTTTAGTTGATTCTGTTTAATACAGGTTTATTCAAACATGTATTAAAAATAGTGACTGAGATTTTATTATGTGTCAGGCTTCTCTTATTTTCTTCTTTTTTTTCTTTTTTCAGGTGCTGGGGGTGTAATAATCAGAAGACAGATTTGCTGCTTCTGCATTACTTATATTCTTGTTCTATACTTGGAAGAGAATAAATGATGCTGGGTAGGGAGGGGAGGTTTTACTAAAGTAAGCGTATGTTCCATCCTTGCAATGAATTATACATTTCTGAGTGGCAAGGAAGTAAATGCTGCCTTCTAATGTTGCCTTTATGAAAAATACAAATAAAATGCATTTAGATCTATTACTCTTAAAATAAGAAGCACCATGTCTTTTAGCTTATTTGTGGCCAAGGACAAAGATAACACACAAAGTTTAATTCGTTCAGTAAAGGGTTTCAGGCCAATTGACAATTTTTTTTTTTTTTTTTTTTTTTTTTTTTTTTTTTTGCTATTTCATTTGGTGGCATGTTTGAAAAGTTACTTGAATGCCCAAAGGAGAATACCCAGTTTCTTTTACACCTCTGAGCAGGCTTTATTCAATTCTGCATGTCAGAACAAATCCAACAAATCTAATTGGTTACCAGCACTACTCCCACAAATGCACACATGTGTGTTTTCAAATTTGAAGCTCTGATTTTCTTTCTTTTACCCAGATTGATCACTTTGATCCATTTGGGGTATCTTGACTTACGTATACTACTAAAAAAAAAGACTTAACACACAGATTTTTTTATTGGAAATAGAAATTCAAAATGCATTAGATGCCAGATTCTTGTGTAAAGCTGTCATTTAACGTTTGGGAATTCACAGTATGCTAATTGCTTCTCAGAACATACAGAAGTCATCATGTATTCTTTGCAACTTAAAAGTCAACGATAAGTATGTCCTGCCTTTGAAAGATAAGGTGCATACACATATTTTATTTCCTTCAATTACATGAATCAAGACCTAAATAGAACGTGCTGAAATAAGATCAATGTATATTCCTTATAAAAGAAGTGATAAGAATGAATGTAGTCCTTTAAAAAGTTCATTTCATTCTTCAGAGGGCATAGAGTGTGAATAGTGGTAGATAAAATGAAAACGGAAATTCTAAGAAAGAGTACTCTGGTACTTGTACCAATACGCCATGTTCTGTTCTGTGCTGAAAATGTTCCTGGCTCTGCTCTAATCTGCTATTTCAGTTACACAGTTGTTTTTCTTTCATGAAAGATGTGGGAGGGTTTATATATTCTCTTAGCAGCCTCATGGCTAAAGAAGTGAAGGCCAAAATTGTTAATCAATAGATCAGTAAATAAGACTTTGTAAATTTACAAGAAGAGTTTTTATGCTGTAGTCTTCTCTGTATCAGCTAGGTCACCTGCATTTTTTTCAATATGAGAGCTGGATGAGGTAGGATATAGGTACAGTACTAGTATAAGTTTTTGAATTTTCATTAAACTCAAAACACCTGAAGTTATACTTATTTCCCTTGTTCCTACAAATGTAAGATATTTTCTTGTAGAGAAGCAATTTGAAGGCTAATCCTAGTTTAGAAATTATAGAAGAATTTATGTAATATTAAAAATATAATGAATTAAGGATGTGAACTCTGACAAGTCTAATTCTATATATGTCTAATGCATGGATGGCCTCTTGTGCTTAAATCTATCACTGTCATAGAATATCCCTTCACTCTATTGAATATGAAGAAAATGATTCAAATCTTTAAATCAGACATTTAAAAAATGAAGCTCAAGTAATCATCAAGTAAGTTTTACGGCATATTATTTTCTACTAACAAATCTGCCCCATAAAGGATATTGCTATGCCCCAAGGATATTTTTTCAGAGCATTTTTATTTACCTTATTTTCCTTTCCCTTAGGAGGTTTTTTTTCGGGCACATATGAAAGTATCTTTTTATTTTTTTCACAGATCCATGTGCCTCCTGCTCTTTTGAAAACACTAATAAAACAAAATATCTTTAAAAAGTCCAATTTCTCCAGAAAGACAATAATGCCAAGCTAGTTTATAATTGTAAAAATAAAAATAATTCTGATTTGGGATTTTATACATATTTTAGGATGATATATTTTATGTTACAGAAAATTACAAAACTTCATGTACAACTGAGCCACATGTACATATTAGTGATATATTCTGCCTAGGTCTTTTTCTTTTAAGTTATTTTTTGTCTCTTATTTCTTTGATGTTGGCAGCCATTATGGTGGTGGTTTGATTTTTATTAGTGTTGGTGGGAAGAAAAACTATACTTACATGTTTTCTCAAGTCATATGAGAAAAGGTAAACTATCACACCCATTTGTCTGATTCCTATAGCACCTGTGTACTAAATGATGGGAATGACATTAGAAGTCGGCTGATGGGGACACTTTTTGTTTGTTTGTTGTAATGGATGGTCCTATAAAGAGTCAGTGATTTCAATCATGACTTGCTAGAGCTATGAGCAGATGAGGGTGCCATAAAATTGATGTATCCATTTCTTTATTGGATAGACAAACATAAAATGTCATGGCCACCAGCCTTAATTGTTATTTGAGTTATGAAAGTTAAAAATTTTTTATCCTCTCATTTGTTTACATATCATAACATGTTCCTAAGTTACCACACTTGAGCTTCTGTGAACTCCATTTTATTTCAGCTTGAATAAAACTACTGTATTAGTTAACTTTCCATAATAATGATTATAATACAAGGAAGATTAAGGGCACACTAATTTATTTACATTGTCCATGTCCCTGAAACTCACAGTAGGATACTGGAGTGTTTTCTTCCATAAAAATGAGTTTGTTCATGTCTATGAAATTAATTTACATTGAAATCTTTTCAAGCCTGTAGTGTTTTGGAAAATCTGATACCAACTTGTGTATCTTAGAGAAGTTAAATTTCAAAGGTGTAATTTGTAATTTAAGGTTAAAATATGGATTTACTTTTATTTTTTACATACATCATTTAAGTTTGTTCTTCATTGCAGATTCAAAAAAATGAAATCAATAATCTGGCCATGTGTTCTGAGAATTAGTTCAAGGATTTTTAATGCTTTATAAGTACTTTGGTAAGGAGCTCTGTACCAGAATCTTGAGTCTAGAGCATTTAGCTATTTAAACTTACTGGAGCACTTCAGAAATTGGAATTCCAATTTGAAAGAATGAAGGTCTCCTAAAAACCTGAAGCACTCCAATAATTTTAAATTATTTCTACTTTGGAAGTTTACAGTCCTCATCACTTATAAAGAGAGGCACTTATAACAAAAGGGAAAGTACCACAAAAATTTCAAATCACTTTGTATAGTACAGGGCAATTTTAAGTCATTGAAGTACTTATAGGTTTTGCCATTTCATTTGAAGGCTTTCAATCTGAAAGGAAGTAAAGCAGCTCTTATAACATGACAATTCAAAATACACTAAGTAATTTCAAAATTAACCAAAACTATGGTGAAAAGTAGAGTGCATATAGTTAGAAAAAATATATAAAAATTAAATAATGTGTATGCTTTAAAATATAAGAGAGAGTTAAACTGTCCTATACATTGCTTAGTTGGCATAGAATAGCAGGATGTGGATAAGGGGTAAGAACCACATGATGGTAGTGTCATATTTTAAATAACTCAGAAAGTAGTTACTGAATTTTATGAGGAAAGATTAAAAAAACAAGATTGACATGCTTGGTTTTAATATTCCATCCAGTGGTATACTGGAGTGTGTTCATAAAGGCTCACAAGAATCGACTGTGCTTCCAGTTTTTTATTGTTCAGCAATGTTATGATGATAGCCTGACATCAGCCATGGTAGGAATATTTACACCATGGAAGTTGTGACAAATGCTACAAATTAGGACCTTTTTCCTTTTGAGAGTCTATTGTGAACATTTACCAGCTTACCAATTGTTATATCCAATTTATTTCTATGCTAGGTGTTTTCAATTTTAAGGGAACGGGACTCACTCAGTTTGCCTCAAGTAATGCAGAAATAATGGCAGTAATGAAAAAAAATAAGGGAAAAAATAATTCTCAGCCAAGATAAGAGTCTCAGGCCAAGTGGGAAGAACAGAACAAACAATGAAAAATCAAGACTATCACTGAATGACAACTCAGAGGTCAGTGATTCAGAATCCAGTGCGGCTCTAGGTTCCTCAGAAGCAGCATTTTAGCTTAGGATACCTTAACTAGCCTTCTGTTTTTGTTATTGCTGTTGTTGCTGTTGTTGTTGTTTTATTTTTATTTTATTTTAGTTTTTTACTTCCATAGGTTTTTGGGGAACCAAAGTGGTGTTTGGTTACATGAGTAAGTTATTCAGTGGTGATTTGTGAGATTTTGGTTATGTAACTCTGTGATGATCTTTCCATTACTAACTGGTTTCTTCATACTCTACTCTGCAATTTTTCTCTATGCCATAGTTTATGTTTACGTGTGATTTTTGCACCACTCATAACCCAGTTTTATACGTGTCTCATAAGACTCTCTCCTGTCTCATGGGTGCATCTGCGTGCCTGTGCATCCTTTCATTTTCAGTCTTTGTAGCCAAACGAATGATTTTTTGGCCATATTTCCAAGTCAAAAGTTCTGAGGTTGGGAAGTCTGGTGAGCCAATTTTTGCGATGAACAACTGTCATAAAGGTCCTCTCACTGGAACTACTGAATTTCATACAATTTACTTGTTTATTGAGTATCTTCTTTAGGTATTATTGGAAACAATGCTAAGTAAGATTATCCCCAAACACAAGAAATTATTAGTCTAGTTGATTATAAAATTCTAGTTGACTAAATGATTATAGTAAAAAAATGAAATAAGCTAAGTAAAAAAGAAGTGCAAATATAGTACTATGAACTTTCAAAGAAAGGAGAATATATTTATGGCTATATAAAAGCAGTTTCCAAATAGTTTAAAATGTTTTTGTAGATGGTAATCATTGATGAAACAAAGCTTAAGAAGACAACATTCTAGGCAGAAGGTGGAAAGAAGAATCTGGACATTATTTATGTTTATGTTTATTTGATAATGTATATGCAAGAAGCAAAAACCATTTAAAAATAATATTAATGTATAAAAGCCTCCACAAAATTCAAAGATAATTTAGCTTCTAGGTAACAGAATTAAAAATATTTCCAATTCTATATGCCTTACCAACTCAGATATTTTTATAATGCATATATAGTGCATTTATAGGTTTTAAAAATGAAATTGAAACAAAAAATGAGTATGAATTCAACCCGTCTGACTGGAATACATGTAGATTTTTTAAAAAATAAGAATATTATGGGGAAAAGTAAATGGGATGGATATAGATCATGATTAAAACATTAACAGTTTTTATTTCAAGACAGTGATTAAAGGCATGCCTCAGACCTTAGAAATAGTAAGATAGTGCATAAAGAGAAACTCTATGAGCTGTATTTTGATAAGGAAAATTGAAATCCACCAGAATCATAAAGGAAACCCCACATCTCAGGAGGAGGATGCAGGCAAACAGCCCCTGTGACAGCATCCAGTTGATAAAAGTGAGTGAAGCCCCAGTATGTGAGACAGACAGAGAGCTCTCTGTGACTTACTTTTCTACTGGGGATCTGAGCAACCCAGTAGGCTGAGGGAGTACATTTTCTTTTCTCCCAAGCTCTGGAATGGACTCGCAGAGCGGCTTGGGTACTCTGTGAGGGAAAGACACCAGGAAAAGCTGCTGGAATTTTCCCAGAACCAGGAGTAAGAAGAGCAGGATGTCATTTTTAATCCAAGGACATACAAAACCAGCCATTCTGTGGTGACCCAGCAGCCTGGTCGCACAGGCATTTTAGGCTTTGGCCAGAAATAGGAGTACCTACTCTGGAGTGGCGTAGGGGCCTCCACAGTCAGAACTGTGGAAAGCACCTCAGCAGTAGGTGTTCCAATTATGCTCTCTCCATTGCAGGCCCGGGGGAGAAGGAGAGCTGCTACAACTGCAGTTTCTCCTGGACTGAGACTTGCAGCCAGGGTCAGCTTGGCAACTTGGAACTGGTCTGTGTGTGTCATTGTTGGCTGCCCCGGCCTGCTCTCCTGAGATAACGGTGGAGCAGGGCTCTCTCTACACCATGCCTAGGCAGATCTCCAGGCATTCGGAGCAATAACTCTCCTGGTTCAGCAGCCTGAGCTGCCCCACCCTTCCTAGACACAGATTGTGGTACAGTGAAGACCTCTTCACTCCACACCTAGACAGATTCTCTAGGCATTTTGATTACCCACTCACCTGCATCAGCAGCCTAAACTGCCCCACACTTCCTTTTCATAGATTGTGTTGCAAGAAGGCCCTTTCTGCTCCATGCCCAGGCAGATCTCCAGGCATTCAAAGCACCTGCTTGCCCAAACTGATAACCTGACACCCCATCCTTCATGTGCAGAGATCCTAATGTAGAAGGTACTGCTCTACTCCACACCCAGGCAGATCTCTAGGCATCTGGAGCAGCTGCTTTCTGAATTAGGAGTTTAGGCTGCTCCCATTCCCATACAGAAAACTCAGGGCCAAGGAGATTTCCCAGCTCCACGCCTTGCCACACCTCTGGATGCTTAATAGCCATCCACTGGATATTCCCTCAGTATTGGTGCTTGTGCCTGCCATTGGGGAAACTGTAGGTGGACATGCTGTTTGGCCTTGCCCATCTGGCTCCTGCAGCCAGGGGCTGAGGAGAGAACTCAGACCACAGTGCACTTCATGAATCAGCCCATTGCCTTAGGGAACAGAGAGCTTCTTCAAGTAAGCAAGGATCAAGTATATATGCCTAGTCATAACGGCCACAGACAGCTCTTACCCATAAGTGTCACCTACTGGCTTGTAGGTCAAACTGTACAGTGCAATATAAAACCTGTTGACAGAAGTACATAGGACTACAGAAGCCAAGCCAAAAACCCTTACCCAACATTCCCTACAGCCACACCCCCTAGGGAAGGAATGAAAGGGAAAGAAGAAACAAACAATAATATTATCTAGAAAAAAAACGTGCTACCCACATGAAAAAATGACAAAAGCTAAAAGTGCCAGCATCTCCCGGTGAGAAGGAACAAGTTCAAGAATTCTGGCACCATGAAAAAATCTGAATGTAGTGATACCATCAAAGGACCACATGAGCCCTCCAGCAATGGTCCCTAACCAAAATGAAAATTCAAATGACAGATTAAAATTTCAAAGCAAGGATTGTAAGGAAGCTCAATGAGATCCAAGACAAGGTCGAAAATCAACATAAAGAAACTTTTCAAGCAATTTAGGAAATGCAGAAGGGATACACATCTTAAAAAGAAATCTATCAGAGCTTTTAGAATACAAAAACTCACTTAAAATTTTTCAAAATACAAATGAAAGCTTTATTAATAGACTGGGCCAAGCAGAAGAAATAATTTCAGAGCTTGAAGACCAGTCTTTCAAACTAACCCAGTCAGATAAAAATGAGAAAATAATTTTTTTAAATGAACTTCTTTGAATTTAAAAAATGAATTTCTTTGAGAAATATTAGATTATGTAAAGTGAACAAACATACAAATTACTGGCATTCTTGAGAGAGACAGAGAAAAAGAAAACAACCTGGAATACATACTTGAGATAATAATTTAAGAAAATTTCCTTAATCCTGCTTAAGAGGTAGACATCCAGTTACAACAAATTCAGAGAACACCCATGAGATACTATGTAAGACAGACATCACCAAAAGATATAGTCACCAGACTATCTAAGATCAACAATAAAGAAAAAATCTTAAAGGCACTTAGAGAAAAGGTAAGACCACATACAAAGGAAACCTCGTTAGGCTCTAGACTTCTCGGAAGAAACCTTATAAACCAATAGAGACTAAGGGCCTATTTTCAGTATTCTTAAATAAAAGAAATTCCAACTAAGAATTTCATATCCTGCCAAACTAAGCTTCATAAGTAAGGGAGAAACAAATTTTTTTGAGGCAAGCAAGTGCTAAGGGAATTCATTACTGTCAGACCAACCATATGATAAATCCTTAAGGGAGTTCTAAACAGGGAAATGAAAGAATGATACCTGCTACCACAAAAATACATTTAAATACATAACTCATAGCCCCTATAAAGCAATAGAAACCACAAAGCAGCCAGCAAACAAGTTCATGATAGGATTGAGACCTCACATGTCAATGTTAACTTTGACTATAAATAGTCTAATTGTCCCACATAAAAGGCACAGAGTGGCAAGCTGGATTAAAAAATAAAACAAATAAACAAAACAACCAAGACCCATTTGTCTACTGTCTTCAAGAGACCCATCATACCTGTAATGTAATGACATTCATAAGCTCAAAGTAAAGGGTTGCAGAAACATCTATCATGCAAAATTGAACACAAAGAAGAAGCAGGGGTCACTATTATATCAGATAAAAAAGACTTTAAATCAACCAAAGTAAAAAAAGGACAAATATGGGCATTACACCATAAAGGGTTCAGTTCAACAGAAGTTTAACTATTCCAAGTATATATGCATCCCACATTGGAGCACCCAGATTCATAAAACAAGTACTTCTAGACCTGTGAAAAGACAGCTATATAATAACAGTAGGGTACTTCAACATCCCACTGACAGCATTAGACAGATCATTGAGGAGGAAAATAACAAAGAAATTCTGGACTAAACTTTGACACTTGACCAATCGGACCTAATAGATATCTATGGAATACTCCACCCATGAACCACAGAATATACATTTTTCTTACCTGCACATGGACCATACTCCAAGATTGACCACATGCTTGGCCATAAGGCAAGTTTCAATAAATAAATAAATAAATTTAAATCATATCAACCATACTCTCAGACCATGGTGGAATAAAAATGAAAATCAATACCAAGAAGTTATTTCAAAAGCACACTATTATATGGAAATTAAACAACTTAGTCCTGAATGACTTTTGGGTAAACAACAAACTTAAGGCAGAAATAAACAAAAAATCTTTGAAATAAAGAAAAATCGACATAACACACCAAAATATCTGGGATGAAGCAAAAAAAAAAAAATATCTCGGAAAAAGCAGTATTAAGAGCAAAGTTTACAGCATCAAACACCTATCTCAAGAAGTTAAAAAGATTTCAAATGAGTAATCTAACAATACAGCCAGAAGAACTAGAAAAACAAGAAAAAAACTCAAACCTAGAAGAAAAGAAATAATGAAAATCGGAGCAGGACTGAACAAAATTGGGACCCAAAAATCAATACAATGAATCAACAAAACCACAAATAGTTCTTTGAGAGGATAAACAAGATCTATAGATTGCTAGCTAAGTTAGAAAGAAAGAGAGAACATCCAAATAAGCACAATCAGAAATGACAAACGTGACAATACAACCAATCCCACAGAAATACAGAAAATCCTGAAAGACTATCCTGTATACGTATACGCAGACAAACTAGAAAATCTAGATGGAATAGATACATTTCCAGACGCATACAATGCCCTTAGATTGAATTGGGAAGAAATTGAAACCCTGAGCAGATCAATATTGAGTTCTGAAATTAAATCAGTAGTAACAAACTTACTAACCTGAAGAAAAAGCTGCAGACCAGATGGATTCACCATTGAATTCTACCAATGTGCAAAGAAGAGCTGGTAACAATTCTACTAAAATTATTCCAAAAAATCGAGGAGGGACTCCCCCATAAATCATTCTACAAAGCCAGCATCACCCTGACACCAAAACTGGCAAAGACACGACACAGCAGGCCACTACTAGTGATAGAACATGGACACACACACACACACACACACACACACAAAATCCTCAAATTACTAGCAAACTGAATTCAGAAGCACGTAAAAAAGTTAATGCATCATGATCAAGTAGGCTTCATTCCTGGGATGCAAGGTTGGCTTAACATATGCAAATCAATACATGAGATTCATTACATAAACATAATTAAAAACAAGAACCATATGATCATCTCAATAGACATCGAAAAACCTCTTGATAAAATCTAACATCCCTTTATGATCAAAGCTCTGAGGAAACTAGCCATCGAAGGAACATATCTCAAAATAATAACAGCAACACATGATAAACTTGCAGCTAACATCATACTGAATGTGCAGAATGTAGAAGCATCCTTCTTGATAAATGGAACAAGATAAGGATGCCCACTCTCACCACTCTTATACAACATAGTGCTGGAAGTCCTTGTCAGATAAATCAGGGAGAAGAAAGATATAAAAGGCATTCAAATAGAAAAAGAAGAAGTCAACTCTCTTCTTATTGATGATGAACTGATAAACAACTTCAGTAAAGTTTCTAGATACAAAATCAATGTACCAAAATCAGTGGCATTTCTATACAACAATGACTTGTATTGCTATGTTAAGAACCAAATCAAGAATACAATCCCATTTACAATAGCTGCAAAATAACATACCTAGGAATATATATCTTGCCAAGGAGCTGAAAGATCTCTACAAGGAGAACCACAAAACACTGCTGAAAGGAATCACAGCTGACACAAATGGAAAAAACATTCCTTGCTCATGAATTGGCTGAGTCAGTATCATTATAATGGCTATACTGCTTAAAGCAATCTACAAATTCAATGTTATTCCTATCAAGCTACCAATATAGTTTTTCAAAGAACTAGAAAAAATATTTAAAAAGTCATATGGAACCAAAGAAGAGCCTGAATACCCAAAGCAATCCTAAGGAAAAAGAACAAAGCCGGAGGCATAACATTACCTAACTTCACACTATACTATAAGGCTACAGTAACCAAAAGAGCATGACACTTGTACAAAAACAGACACATACACCAATAGAACAAAATAGAGAACCCAGAAATAAAGCTGCACACCTACAGCCATCTGATTTTCAACAAGGTTGACAAAAATAAGCAATAAGAAAAGGACTCCCTATTCAATAAATAGTGTTGGGATGGCTGGCTAGCCATATGCAGAAGAATGAAACTGGATCACTACCTTTCACCAAATACAAAAATCAACTCAAGATGGGTTAAACACTTACATGTAAGACCTAAATTCTTCTAGAATTCTTATAGTTTGAGCTCTTACATTTAAGTGTTTAATCCATATTGAGTAAATTCTGGACATTGGCCTTGGGAAAGAATTTATGACAAAGTCCTCAAAAACGATTGCAACAAAAAACCCCCAAAAACTGACAAATGAGTTCTAATTAAATTAAAGAGCTTCTGCACAGCAATAGAAACTATCAACAGTGTAAACAGACAACCTACAGAATGGAAAAAAATACTCACAAACTATGCATGTGACAAAGGTCTAACATTGAGAATCTATAAGGATCTTAATTCAACAAGCAAAAGACAAGTACTTTAAGAAATGGGCAAAAGACATGAATAGACACTTTTCAAAAGAAGACATGACACACAAGTGGTCAACAAAGTGGGAAATTCTCCACATCACTTATCAACAGAGAGCTGCAAATCAAAAGCACAATGAGATATCATCTCACACCAGTCAGGATAGCTATTATTAAAAAGTAGAAAAACAACAGATGTTGGTGAGGCTATGGAGAAAAGAGAATGCTTGTACACTGTGGTGGGGATGTAAATCAGTTCAATTACTATGGAAAGCAGTTTTCAGATTTCTCTGAGAACTTAAAACAGAACAACCATTTGACCCAGCAATCCCACTGTGGGGTATATACCCAAAGGAAAATAAATTGTTCTACAAAAAAGACACATGAACTCATATGTGCATCAGAACACTCTTTACAATAACAAAGACATGGAATCAACCCAGGTCCCATCAACAGTGGATTGTATTAAAAATGTCATATGTATACACCGTTAAATACTACGCTGCCACAAAAAGAAATGAAATCATAGTCTTTGCAGCAATATGAATGCAGCTGAAGGCCATTATCCCAAGCAAATTCATGCAAGAACAGGGAACCAAATACTGCAGGTTTTCACTCATAAGTGGGAACTAAACATTGAGTACTCAGGAAGAGGAAGAGAGGGATGCAAGTGCTGAAAAACCAACTATTGGGTACTATGCTTAGTACCTGGAAGACAGGATCAATCATTCTCCAAATCACAGCAGCATGTAATATCCCCAGATAACAAGCCTGCACAAGTATCCCTGAATCTAAAATGAAAGTTGAAATTATTTTTTAAAAATTATCTTAAAAAAAGAAAAATAAATAAAAGTACATGAGTAATTTCCTTTAAAACAATGAGGGTTTTACCACTTTACAGCAAGTGATGGAAGATCCCTTTCTTCAAACCTTCATCCTATTAGCTAAAGTATTTTCTATATGAAGAGCTTGGATAAGATTTTGAGGTGAACAAATTCCCATTCTTGCATGTTCTCCATTACTTTCTGCTTTGTCCTTTTCCTACATAAAACCCTTTGGGGTGCTCCCATCATTGTGTCATTTGCTCAGCATCCTCAGACTGCGTTTTAGGTTCCGTGAGTTTTCTCACACAATCATATTCTGTGACCTTTTTTATCCACCTGTCACTATTTATCCATCATTCTTCCATTCCCTCTAGGTCCTGCTTTCTGCTGGACAAAGACAAAGAGTGGCAATGACTTATAATAAGATAAAAAAAATCAATGCTATAAGGTTAATTGACTATTATAATATCCTTCCCATTTACCCAATGCTTTAATTGTGTAAAAACGCACATATCCATCTTCATCTCCATCACTCTCATCTTACTCCAAGTTACCATTCTTTCTCATTTAGACTACTGGAAATAATTTTCTTACACCTGTCTTATCCACTGAGTGATACACAAAGATATAAATTCAGAAGTAAATAAAAATGAATACAGAAATCAGACCACTTAGTCTTTTGTTTAAAAAAGAAAAGTCAGTGGCTTCAAAGCTCTCTAGAGAAGAATTCAAATAACTCTCCTGGCTTGGCTGGGTGTGGTGGCTCACACCTGTAATCCCAGGACTTTGGGAGGCTGAGGTGGGTGGATCACCTGAGGTCAGGAGTTCGAGACCAGCCTGGCCAACATGGTGAAACCCCATCTCTGCTAAAAATACAAAAATTAGCCAGACGTGATGGCACATGCCCGTACTCCCAGCTACTTGGGAGGTTGAGGCAGGAGAATCACTTGAACCCGGAAGGCAGAGGTTGTAGTGAGCTGACATCATGCCACTGTACTCTAGCCTGGGCGACAGAGTGAGACTTCATCTCAAAACCAAAACCAAAGCAAAAAAACCACAAAACTCTCTGGGCCTAAAGTGCCCTGACTGATCCAGGCCCTGCCTATAGCTCCTGTCTATTTACTACCCTTTGTCACTCAGTGTATTCCAGACATACCAGCATTCTTTCTTTCCATTTCAGCCATTTTGTTCTGTCTGCTCTCTCAGCCCAGAGTGCTTGGATCAAATCTTCCTGTGATAGGCTCCTTGTTGTCCTCAGGCCATGTCTCTAATGTCTGCTTCTCAAAAAGGCCTCCCCTGACTGCACAAAGTAGCCCCTCTTGTTGCTTCTGTCTCTAACAAGAAGTCTCTCTTTTGCTTGTTTATTTCTTTATTATTGCTCTTTCCCTCTACTAGGAGAGATGTCTCCTGATAGCAGGGATCTCGTCTGTATTGGTCACTGCTATACCACCATAGGTAGGCATAATTAGGTTTGGTTTTTCTATAATATAAAAGACCAAAGTATACAGTTTCTACAGTGGTTGTAGACAAATAGACATTTATTCCTCTCATATAAAAGAAATGTGGGGGATAAGTGGTCAAAGCTCATATGATATCCCCCATGATCTTATTAAGAACACAGGCTCCAATCTTACTGCTCTACTATCCTCAAAACACAAACTCCAACTGCAGAGTCACACCATGGTCAAGAAAGCTGCTATTGCACTAGTCCTGAGTTACCATACTTCCAGGAAGATATATGTAATAATTCATCTGCATGTCACTGGCTAGAAGTAGTCACATGGCTATACCTTACTGCAAAGGAGGCTAGGAAATGAGGTACTTATTTTGTGTGGCAATGTAGAATCAAACATCAAGCTGCATTACTGAGGAAGAAAAAAATTGATATTGGGTAG
This sequence comes from Macaca mulatta, assembly GCF_049350105.2. Taxonomy (NCBI): domain Eukaryota; kingdom Metazoa; phylum Chordata; class Mammalia; order Primates; family Cercopithecidae; genus Macaca; species Macaca mulatta. The sequence goes on from NC_133409.1 coordinate 116,355,099, forward strand.
CAACATCTTCCACAGGATATAAGGTTAGTTAGATTCTGTAGTTTATTGGAGTAATAAAGGGCTTTATTTTGACTCTGTATTCTTTCTTTATGCTAAGTAGTTGCAAGATGACTGCCTAAAATTCCTTTGTTCACATCTAGGGGAAGACAGGGAATGAGGCTGAGTCACCTCAGGTTGTTTTCTCAATAGGGAGAGGGGGTTTCTTTCTTATACATCCCAGAAAATGTCTCCTCTAATTGTATGGATCATAACCGAGTCAACAATTATGCCTAAGGGAAGAGACTAAGATAAATCACATGCGTCTTTATAGAACTAGAAGTTTGAGCTACCTTACCCCATAGCAAATGGATTATGGGTAGGAGCTCTGGATACCTGATTGGCAATCAGAATAGCTATCACGAACAAGGGCATGGAAGTTGGCCAGGCCATTTTTGGTGGCACATGTTTCTCAACTCAGATCATATCACATATACATGTTGAGTAAAAAGACAGCCATCTCCTAATTTTCTTCATTTTCTTCTTTTCTTGTTCTTATCAACTAAAATCCATATAAGTTCAACAACTATGCTGGCTGACATGGAAGTCATTAGCCACATGTGGCTATTGAGCATTCGAAAAGCAGCTAGTCTAAATTGAGGTGTGCTGTAAGTGTAAAATACACATTGGAATTCAAAGACATTATGAAAAATAGAATGTAAGTATCTTCCTAATACATTTTAAACTGATTACATGTGAAAATGTTAATATTTTACATATATTGGGTTAAATAAAATTTTTTTAGAATGAATATATTATTAGAGTTACAATTACTAAATTTTAAAATACCTTTTTTTAACTTTTATTATGGCTACTAGAAGATTGCAAATTATGTATGTAGCTTACATTATATTTCAGTTAGACAGCACTAATTGATAACACTTTTTCTGTCACCTTACACGAACTCTCTACCTTGAGTTCATCTACCTTCAAGCAAAATTGAACTATGTGCTACTAACATGCTCTAATTCCATATCTGAATTCCCCATCTCTACTTACCTTTCAAGCTCTTACTCCAATGCCATCTCATCAACAAAGATTTACTATGGTTCCTTTACAACTAGAAGTCATATCTTCTTCTTCTCCAATACCATACAACTTTACCTGTGCAGTTTGATGGCAGAGAACACGTTTTCTATATATCAGAGTGAATTGTTTACATGTTTTAACACTTCTATAGACCTCATGTTTTCTTTTCTGGGGAAATGTGGTGGTTCTGTATATTTGTATTCTACCTTAATTCCTTGGCTATGATAGGAGTTTAATAAAGCATCTGTGGGTGACAGAATATATAGTGCTGCTGTGAAAAACAAAAAAGGGACAGATAGGCCTATTCTAGAAGGAAGGCTGAAAATAAATGAGTGAATGCTGGAGAAATAGCAAGGGCCAAGAAGGCTTTTGAAAGTGATGAAATACTAGTTGTGTGCCATAAAGAAAAAGAATACTTCCTACGAAAGCAAGGAGTATGCTGTTGAGAATCCACATCATTCAAACAGTCTAGATCTAGGCTTTTAAGCAAATGCTTTATTTTCAACATATGCTTGAACTGAAATGGTTCAAGGAAAAAAAGTCTCAGACTTATCATAAAAATTTGGAAAATTACTTCTGAGTGTCTCAAATCAATTCAGTCTAAAATGCTAGTAAAGTGTTCATGACATTTTAGCATTCAGGGGTCCCTTGAGAGCAGGAGTAAAGAAAATCTATCCAAAACTTCTCCTTAGGGTCAATTTCCCTTCATTAATTGTACTTAGAACTACTAGTGCTTCCTAAAGCCTGAATGGTTTTCTGAATCTGACTTTCCTGTTGGAATTGTTACGTTCCAAGAGTGCTCCAGAGAGTCTTCTAGCTGACTCTACTTTTCTGCACTTAGCTAGCCACGGACCTCAAGGCTGTTAAGACTAAATAGAGACTATGCATGATAGTCTAATTCAAGGTCAAGCTATAAACTATCCTCTATCGGGCCACAGTTGCCAGGAAAAAAGTTCATGGGCATTAAAACATTAGAAATGGTTGAATATTCCTGAGCACTTAAATTGGGAACCAATAGTTATAGAATATTATTCTTTAGTTTTTCCTCAGAAGATCTTATTTACATTTAAGGTCAAAACTATTATCTTCAACAGATTCAATCTGTACTTTTCGTAAGATTCTCAATACCTATGGTCTTTAATTTATTTAATTTATATCATTTAATTGATAATTAAATGATAATTTAATTATAATTGATAATTATATGATAATTTAATCATGATAATCATATAATTGATAATTATATGATAATTTAATTATGATAATCGTATAATTTATTATAATTTATAATTACTTTAATTTATATCATTAAATATTATTTAATTTATATCATTAACACATTTGTTACTCATTGTAACTATAGTGTTCTGAAATAGCTTGCAGCACTGTCAGACAAATTTAAAATAAGTAAGAGAAATTGGCAAAAAAAAATTGATAAGTAAACTCTAATATGAAGTTATACTGAGCACAGCATGCATACTGTGAAGACCTATATACTTGCTAGATGTGGGCTACATTTTCAGTAGTCAGTTGTAAAATTGCATAATCAGAATTTATAAAAAGTGGGCATTTGTTTTCCAATCCATCTGTCAATATGATATAGTTTCCCTCTCTTCAATCATTTACTCTCTTTTTAAGGTATATCTGTTTCCCAGGCAGCATAGCTATAGAGGAACTATCTTTTTTTCCTACATAAACTTCCACCTGCTTTATTTAGAACAGCAGATATTCATTACGTTATTGGAAAAAGTAACTGAAAGTGAAGGTAAATCCCTTTAAAACACACCAAATTTTTATGGTAAAGATTCTAAAGCAAGAATAAAAAAAATATAAGTTAAATTGAGATGTTAGTAAAAAAATTTATGATATATTTATTTTTATTTAAAAATTGTGTTTGTAATTTAACTATACATCAACTCTTAGAACTGCAGACTGAATTACATGCTGATTTTTCCAACCAAAAATTAAAAGGGACAAAATGATATTCTGTCAACAGTGTGGTATGATATGAGTAATGCTACAACATTTCTTACAGAAACTATGAAATCACATCTTGCAAAAATTGAAATTTTAGTTTGCAATTGATTTGCATTAAAATTAAATTTTAAGTTAATTTGAATTAATTTTAAATTATGGCTCATATCCACTATAAGCCATAATAAAAAGATCTGGTTGGACTGGTGGGGATAAATGCTACTGCAAATTATGTGGGGTGTTTAATGGAGACTGGTTTTCAAAAACATTAGTTTATTGGAGAATCTTTTTCCTTTAAAGCAACCTTTAGTTCTCCATCAATGTCATATTTGGGTACTTAGTAAATACTCAGGTAATTAGTATGCCCTTACATTAACTAGTTAATTAACTTTATTTGTTGCTTTTTGATAGATTTTGTTTTCCCATGCTAGAATTCTGCTTTTAATTCCACATTTAATTATTCAGGTAGCTAGAGTCACATTATCTTCAAACTGCTTTTTAGCTGATGAAATTGAACCCAGCCTTCTCCCTGTTCTCGCCTACTTGGTAATATACTGTACCTTTCTATTGATTAAGTAACTTTCCTTGGTAGGCATCGGCTCTTATAATTTATTAGATTCTAAACTATGAACCAGCTCAGAATTTCAGGTTACATAGTTAGGTAAGAACAATGTGTAAATTTCTTTTCTAAAACTTAATTTCTAATAAGAGTCTCTGTTCTGCATCGAAATTCCAGAGACTTAAATAATCTCCCAGTATGAGATCATCATCCATGGTTTCTCATTCTGCAATGCAAGGTCACTCCAAATAAAACTTCCTTTCAGAGATTTCTTTGTTCCTGGGCACATAGGAAAAAATTCTATTGCTGTAGGAAACTCATTTAGGCTGCCTAAAAACATGAGCCACCCCAAAGCAAGTCCCCCTGCCCCTTACACTAGCAACTAAGGGCTCTGTGATGTTGGCTAAGGCCTTCTATTGAGCTCTAATACAGGCTAACCAGCTATTTCTGTGGTACAGCTTCTGCACCTTGCTGGAGGACAGGAGAACTCTGGGGTCTGGTTATTTTTCTGGACTCTTTTCAGGAATGTAGCACGTGGCCTTTCTGCTCTTATGCCCCCAAATATATCTGGAGAAAGCGTATTATTCTCTTACCCTGAAAGACATTATTTAGAATTGGCGTGAGAAAGAAACCAAAACAAAAATGGAAAAACCCAAATCTCTAAATTTAGATGTTTGGTGAGAAAATCCAGGACAAAGCACTGAAAAATTCTAAATCAGTTGAGACTACACACACTGTATAAATTAGAGGAATGGAAGCATGAAATAGAAATTAGGATTAGCTTCAGGAAGAGAGTTTTTTTCATGTATATCTGAGTTTTTGCCCTGAAATTTGTTCCTTTTAATACACATATCTAATTATGTCACTTCTTGTTCTAAAACCTTCAAGGACTTTCTACCATACACAATACAGAATAAAGTTCATATTCTTTATAGTGGTTCTCAAAATCCTTCTGGTTAGGCTTTAAGCTTCATTTTTAGACCACTTCTCTCTATACTATAGGCTACAAACACAATTATCAAACAGATAGAGAAGCATACATACTCTATCTGTTTACAATTTGCAAACAGATAGAGAAGCATACATACTTCTACCCTAGCTGCTCTCTGTAAGTGATGCATGGGATAAGCAATAAATGCCCAAGAACTTGGGAAGAGAGAAGTATGACCTCCTGCTCTGTGACAGTCAAACTCTAAATAAGCATACAGCAGAACAAAGATGTACAAAATATTCTTAAAGGAACAAAATGTCATCAGATTAAGATTTGTATAATCTAATTGTTAACTTGAACATCACCAAAAATTTTTCTTAAATCTTTAGCAGACTGAAAAAAGATCAGGGATGGAGCATTGATAGAAAAGAGAAAGCTAGGGAGCAAACATTGACTGAGACCCCATTGTACTGCTCAAAAGAGAGTGCCTTGTCATCACAATTAGCATATAATTAAGTTGTTTCTATAATGAAGATGGAAGGATACAGCTACCAGACCTAATTATACAATCCTGGTATTTAATATTTGTGAGAATAGGACCTTGTTTTTTCTCTTTCATTGTTGATTTCCTCAGTGTCTACAACAGTGAGTGGCGAATGGATGCACTCAATATTTGTTGGAAAATTAAGTCTCATTAACCCCTACAGCTCCAGTTCTGTGTGTTCCTAGCCATCTTTTAATTATGATGTAACTTTTTATATAGTTTTGACAAGGAGTGAATGTACCTATCAGTGAATAGATTATGTATAAAGTATCATTCTACATTTTATACATTGCTTTCTTGTTAATTTATTTAAATTGAATCAATCTTCTAGAGACTGATGATTCTCGAAAGCACTAATATTCAAACTTGTAAATGTACAAAGCTCAGAGTGAGAGAATGTGACCAACCAAGGTTCTATTCATGTGGGGATCCTTCTAAAAGGCCATGTGGTCTGCCCTAGATGACACACCTCTATCACACTGCATGCTTTCTTCAAGCTACAAACCTGCTGAAACTCTGGTTTTTGTCATACTCACTCACAGATCAGTTTTTCTAAGTAGTCTTTCCTCTTCTGTATTGAGATTGCATAGAAAGCTTCCCTGGCATCAAAAAATTAAATAGAAGGTCTGCTTCCCTCATTGCTAATGGTGGGAAGTAACACCTGCCTTGCTGAAATGTTGTGAATCTTAGTGATAATATACTGTAAAATTCTGAGTACAATGGTAAGAGAAGTCAGTGCTCAGTAAATGATATCTATCATAAGTATTGTTTCAATAATTTGTTAGTATTTCTATTATAATACTGCATTTCAATTCCATTCATTTTAAAAAGTATGTTTTCAGGTAAAGTTCTTAACTCAGAGCATTAAAATTTAGTCTCTTGTGCCTCAGTTTCTTCATCTATAAAATAAAGATAAAAACAATACCCTCATAGAGTATTTGTGAGATTTAAATTACCTTATACATATAAAACGGTTAGAACAGTGTCTACTACATTTGTAAAATCTCATTAAATACTAACCATTATTATTAGTAATATTACTAGAATTTAGAGGAGAGACAGGTGAGTAAACTATAAAAATAGTAATATAAGCAACCCTAGAGTATGCAAAAGAACCAGAAATAACCCAAAGAAATAAGGGATGACTTTAATTAGGGTGTGTTAGTTGAGAGGTTTCCTGGAGGAGGCAGAATGTGAGCTTGTTTTTGAAGGCTGATTAAGATTCACCAATTAGATAAGGGCTTGAGGTTGCAAAATGAAAAAATCAACTCCAGGACGATACATGGCATCCAAAAGAGCATGGTGCATTGGTGGAAGTAAACCAAACAATTGTTTCGCTGGGTGTAAAGTGAGGTTGGGGAGGATGGCTGTTGTGGGAGAAGATAGTTCCCAAGGAAGACACAGAAATGACAGATATCTTGTGTCCTACATATTTTGGATTTTATCCTGAGATTCTTAATTTAGGGTACTTGCACCTCTATCGAGGTGACCATAAATACCTAGAACTTGGGCACAAAGTCTTGCGTTGTAGATGCATTTTAAGTGGGGGAGAATGTTCAAAGCATTTTAATAGATTTTCAAAAGGATCTGTGTTGTCAAAATGAAAAACCACTGTTTGTTGTTGAGGGTGACATTAAGGATTTTAAACAGGATCAGGTTTAGTTTTGGAAACGTCCTCCTAGTGGCAGTGTGAAAGAACGCTGGCTGGAAGAGATTTGGAGTGAGGAGTAAGGAGACTGTGTGAAGCGTCCAGGCAAAATAAAGGTCTGCAGGCATAGAAAGAGGAGAATGTCCACTCTCCATTAGGTATAGAATGATTTGTTCTTCCCATTAGGATCTGTGAGATGTTTAATATGTGCCAGGCACTGTGCTAGCTGCCAAGAACAGAAAACTCCAGCCCTTAAAGAGCTTTGAAACTAATAGAGAAAACAGGCAATGGAAAATTATCTAATTATAATCGTGTAACTGCTATGCCTTCCCCTTAAATTGGGGTTTACAGAGTTCAGGGACCCTGTCTCATTCATCTCACTGTCTTCTAACTGGCCCACAAGAAGTGCTCAATTAGTCCCTATCTAATAGAATACATATCTTAATTGTCCCTTGCCTGGTGGACTCTTATGAGTGCTTATCTCTACTGACAGTAAACATACCTACATGGGCTTCTAGTCTGGTGCTAATGCTTGCCTTCTTACCTTTAATATCAAGACCCTGCTCAGAGATGAATCTTATGCTAACCTGAAGTCTGCAAGTTACAAAGTAATAAATTCATTTATTCAAATTCTTCATGAAATTACTTCAATGTCTGGATATGTGATTACATTTGCTTGCCGCTGATTCTACATGTTTTTAGGCATTAAATTATCCCCCTTGTAAGCTTTTTTTTTTCTAACTTGATTAAAAAAAGAGTAGCAATATTGTTTGATTTGTCCTGTTTTTCTTTTGGTTTTCCCCTCTCCCTTCATTCAGCAAATATATTCAGTGCCTGCCATGTGCCAGCACTGTGCTAGGTGTAGGTGGAAAAAAGATAAATGGGAGCCAGGTCCTACCCACAGACAGTCCTCAGCTTAGTTTGCGATGACAAATACACATGTGGACAAGTAGTTATGATCAAAAGAGCAGTTATGCGAACAGAGGAAGAGAAGGGTGCCTCCTTTCACCTTGGGAAAAAATACTGGAGATACAAAGCTGAATTAGACAATACCTCACCTTCAAAGATCTCACTAGAGGGAACATTTTGCAAATGCTAATTAAGAGGGGCAGGGAATTTTTAAGGAGGAGCAGCCTCATACCTGAAAGATGCCTCATCAGGCACTTAGAAATACTAACATAAAACTTAAAAGAAAGTCATGGTTGAAACTAGATATAGTTCAAATAATGCAATACCTGAAGGACCTACTCTGAATGCAACATGCAAATTTTAAAAAGATAATTATTCAAATAATCAGAGGGTTTCTCTCATAGAATGAATGCAAGATACTTCTGTATGAAGTATAGGTTGCTTAATTACTTTTAATGTAGTTACTGCAAAACCTAGGGATTCTACCTTGAAAGGGTTGTACAGTATTTACAATTCAACCAGTTTCTTAACCTATCCCTAGAAAATCTTGGGGACTGACACCTACCTGCCCATCCTATTTCACCTGGGCTTTGGGTCACTTCCAAGCAATTTATTATATCTACGATCTCCTATCTGAACTGATTAGCATTTGCAAGACCAAACTGAAAATACAGCTTTTCTCTGCCTTATTTTTTTTTTCATATAATTTGAATGGCTTTACTTGAAGGTCTTCTGAGTAGCATTTAACCTTTTCAAAATTATGTCCATTTGTAATTTGCAGAGCAAATCATTTGTCCCATGGTTGTATAGGAAGAGGGGTACCTGGTTGCAATAGAAGTAGAAAAAAGCTGCCCAATTAAAGTAAAGAATCAGCTATTTTATATACTTTTGGATGTCTGAAGTAACATTTCCATTGGTGGTGTTGTGGCTAAAGTAGTAGTAAGGAAAACACACATTTCAACTTGAGCTTCTGTCTGGGGAATGGATGACCTGAAGCTGTCTTGGGCTGATGTGATAGGTAGTGGTTAGGGCATCTCTGCTTCCTTCTCTCTCTTTGAGATGATTAAGAGAATTGATAACATGTTGAACTAAATGTCAGCCAAAATCAATAACCAGGAGGTAAGAGCAGGCTGAGGCAAGTGAATTGACTCAGACAAATAAGCAGTCCAAGGGAACAGAATCCTCACAGCTGGAAAGGCTAAGCTGCCTCCTGCTGCTGTGGCAAAGAATATGAAACCGCCTGTTGAAACTAGATGTCACCAGCTCCCACAGTCTGTGTGGGAACGGTGATGGGGTCAAGCAGGCTGCCTTTATGATACAGAGTTTCTTGATACAGAGTCTCAACTGGACTGGCAAGCTTTTGAGAAATATAATTAAAGCACCATGTACTCCCATGCAAAAAAAATAATAATTCCATGAAAATAATGTCTGAGTCTATTTTAAACAGTTTCCCTCACTTTTAAAATCATTTACTTCTACCTTTAAATTAAAATCATTTTCACTCGTTTAATAAAATGTTGCTTTATTTTTTATGTTGATTCTCCTGGCAACTTTAAGCTATTATGTCCTTGATCATATTACTAACTTGCTAGGTGGTCTAAGCTTTTAGATAGAGAGAAAGAAAGAGAGGCGTTTGAATGTTTGTACTTACGTATTTAGAACCACCAGTTCCCTACAGAATGAAATGTAGTTAGTGGCGAAGTCTAAAATATATTTCTTGTTACTCTAGGCTATGCTTCTCTCTGTCTAAATGCATGCTTAATTGTAAACAAACGGACAATATCATACTGAAACCCCTTATTGGAATTTAGCTCCACACAGTTCTGTTTATATATAAAATTGAAGGTATACTTGTTTAAAATATTGATTAAAAAGAGTATTAATTTTCTAAACATAAAATAATTGAATTATCTAAACATAAAAGTCATTACGAAAGAGCTTCTTAACTATTCTCACCTTGATTTTCAGTAGCAGTCCATGTTAGAACCATCCATGTTACATAGTTGCTTAAAATTTTTTATAGCATATAATTCTCAGATTATAGTTCCCAAGCCAGCACCACAACCACCACCTTGGCCATCAATGGTTCCTGATTCCTGGTATTTACACCTTATTGAACCCCTTCCCACTGAGTGTGATCTGGATTTATTGACTTACTTCTGCCAAATAGAATGTGACAGATATAATAGGACATGACTTCCAAGATTAAGCTACCAAATTTCTGTGGGTTTTACTTTGGGGGCTATCTCTGACTTTCTTGCTTGCTCACTCTGATGGATGCCAGCTGCCATGTGAGTTGCTCTATTGAAAAGCTACCTGATGAAGACCTGAGGAAATCTTCAGCTAACAGCCAGTAAATAACTGAGGCTCTCAGCTCAATAACAGAGTAACTGAACCATGTCAATAACCTCATGAGTGATTTGAAAGTAAATCCTCCTCCAGTCAAACCTTCAAATGAGACCATATCCCTAGCTGACACCTTGATTGCAATTTGCAGCTGGATTCTTGACCTACAACAACTGTGAGATAACTGTTCATTATTTTAAGTCAGTACATTTTGGGATGATTAGCTAGGCAACCATAGATAATGGATATAGCTGGAACTTGTTAGACCTACTGAATCAGAAACTTTAGAAGGGAAGCTCAGTAATTAGTGTTATAACAAGCCTCCTAGGCAATTCTGATGCATGCTGAAATTTAGAAACCACTACTTTACAGAATGAAGTCTAAAACCATTAGCTAAGCCTATAAGGTCCTTTCTATGGTTCTTTTTTTGATAAATCTTTGTTCTCTCATCTTGTGTTATTCATCCCTAAGAATTCTCCATTCCAACAAATTTCAGCAGTTGCAGTTGAGGAAGCTTTAGCAGCCACTGACTGGTGCCTAAACCAGTCAGTGAGCTGCCTAAACAATGCTGTTAAACTATTCTTATTATTTAATTTAGTAATAATAATTATAAAAGAAATGATAGATACTAATAGTTGAGTGCAGACTACATATTAGGCTTTATTATAACCATTCTGTGTATTATCTTATGAGAATTTGCTGATAAATCCCTATGAGATAGGTAGTATTACTATTCCCATTTTACAACTAAGGAAAATAAGTTTTAGAAAGATAAACTAACTTGTGTGATATCAGTTACCATACTAGTAACTGGTAAAACTAAGATTTGACATGAGTCTGAGTGTTGAGTTGGCATATTGAGCTAATGGGCCACATGCCTCTCAGAACATTGCCTCTGGGTCTTTGAGTTTTCTCAAGTCTCTTGGCTTTCTCACATCCCTTGGCCTCTTTCTTGAAACTAAGTTCAGAGGTAACTGCCTATGTAAAACTATTCTTGACTCTCTCTAGAAGAGATATACTCAGTTCATTTATCCATTCAACAAATATTTATTGAAAGCTCATTATACGCCTATAAACATTCTACATACTACAAATTTAGCACTGGAAGAAAAAGCAAACAAACCAACAGATAAAAATTATTGCTTTGGAACTTACATTCTAGCTGGGGAAAGAAAAAACCTGAAAAGAAATAATTGAAAAATACAAATAGCTATGCTAGATGATAATGAGATTATAGCATTAACATAAAGGAAAGATTGTATTAAATGCAATGGTTAGGGAGGCCAGCACTGAAAGATAACATTTGAGCAAAGTCCTGATGTAGGTTAGGAATGCAGTTTGTGGCACTGATAAGTGAATGTCATGATTAGATATGAGGAAGTGTGAAGTTCCTGAGATGAGAGAGTGCCTGCCATATCAGAGGAACATCCAAGAGACATGTGTGGCTTGAGTGGAGTGAGTGAAAGGGTAGCTAGCACATGAGGGCAGAGATGAAAGGCAGGAGGAGAGATATCAAGAAGGACCTTGTAATCCATTATAAGGAATATAAGTTTTTCTCTGCATGAGATGGGAGGACATGGAAAGGTATTGAATACAGAAAATGACATGGTTTAATTTCTACCTCAGCAGATCACTCTGGTCAATATGTTATGAATAGTCTATATGGCAAGTGTTGAATCAGGAAGACCTCTTAGAACAATTAGAATCCTATGTCAGTAATCTAGGGTTTAGACAATTGATCATGAATGCTTGGGTCATGATAATAGCAGTGAAAGTAATAAGAAGAGATTAAATTCTGGAAACATCTTGAAGGTGGAGTTGATAGTATTTTCTAAAGCACTTGACATGGGGTGTGAAAGAAAACATTTTGGCCTCTGATCAGCTGGAAGGATAGCATCATCTTTTACTGAGATAGGAAAGAATGTGTGCATTATAGGTTCCTGAATTTGGGTTTGGAATGCTAAATTTATAAAGCATATACGCTATTCAAGAGATGTGCGTGTGGAAATCAGGTGTCCAAGGAAATTCAGAGGAGCAGATGATGGTATAGATATTAATTGGAGAGTCATCAGTTTATACACAGTATTTATAACCATGAGACTGGATGAGATCATTAAGAAAACAAATATAGATAAAATCATTGGGACTCCATGAACAAATGCATATAATCATTAGAGCTTTCTCACTCCTTCACTTCCTTTTTAAACGTTTATAAAATATTTACTACATGTCTGACAAACAGCTAGACCTGGTTTGTCTGCTTGGTTTATTTCTCTTTCCAACTAGAAGAACTCACTGAGCCAGGGTTCAGTTCATTAACATTCATATTTGCATTTCAGGTACCTGACAGATAATAGATATTTTATTGATGTTTAAAATCAATCTATAATTAATAAATATAATCAATTCTGTTAATACTTGAGGTAAGAAATACAATAAGAAAAATTTTAAAAATAAATTATAGTTTATACATAAGAGTATCACCACAGTTAAAATGTGAATGGAATATAAGAGAAAGCCATTTATTTTAATTTGGAACACATGAATTCTACTTAATAATGAAAGACATTTTTTAGGAGGTGAAACATAAAAGTAGATTAGGAGGAATGTGAAAAGAATTTCAGGGACAATGAAAGGAAATAAATTAGAAGGAGCTGAGGCCTAGTAAGTTACGAGTGTCTACATTTCAGACTCAATGTAAGAAGCCAAAGGACATTTAGAAACTTCAGACATTAGACTAAAGCCACAGTTTCTCAGTGTTCTGCACCTGATGAAATATGAGAATAATTTCATGAGGTATGGTATAGAGGTGGTGGGGGTAGGGGAGTTGGATGCTGGAGGAAATAAGAGAAGATGAATTATGGTATAATAAAACATAGAATAAGGAGCTTGATTCTGACTTATTCAGATCCTCAATAAGATTGAAAAATTGTGATAATCAAATGATATTATAGCCTGCATTACTGTATTCTTCACTTTGGAGTTGCAAGAAGACCAGTTCCCTCTGGAAAGTGCTCTTATGATCACTTTGAAGTAGAAGAGAAACAGCTGAGTGGAGGCAAATGAAAAAAATAATATCTTCAAGCAGGGTTCAGAGACAGCTGTCACAGTATTTTAGTAATAATGTTGAAAGACTTATGAAATGAGGGCATCCTCCCCCAATATCCTGTAATGAGTAGTATTAATAATAAAAGTTTATCGATAATGTAAATTTGAAAGTTTATTTTTTATTTTCTATTTTTGTAAAGCCATATTTCATTTGATTGAAGTGTAATTCTTAGCCAGAATGTCTTTCAATTAGAGTAATACATTCATTTACATTGATTCTGAGTTGATTCTGAGACTGCTTAAGCCTCATTTTGTATTTCCTTTTTTTTTTTTTTTTTGGCTGAACTTTAGCTGAGGGTGAGTAAATTAATACTTAATGTAACATGTGTTTTTCAATCTAAGTTTAATCATCTTAGGTTATATGGAGTCATATCTATGAGAGATGGGGAAAGGAAGATGCAAGTATCCAATGCTATTTGACACAATTTAACAAACATTAATCAGGTTTATTTGGTACCCAAAGAAATTCAGCAGGTGTTGTGTAGGTGTGAGGGGGAAAATAAATAAAAAAACAATTTCTAACTAAATTGTTTACAATATGGTAGGGAGAAATCATGGAAGTAAACAATGAATAAGAAAATCATACATGCTACCAGGATTTATATATCTTTTACATGTATCATAAGACTAAGCAGGAGATCTCCCATAAGATAGATCTAATTAATATTTGTTGAAAAATGAATGATAGCAGAGAGGATGATTCTACAGCAAGTAACAAAATACCAGTCCAAGAAACCTAGACAAGAGGAATTTATGTTAAAATCACACTTAAAAAGAGCTCTTGATGTAGGTAATTCTGCACTTGGATAATTCAGCAGCTCAATGATGGCAGAACTCTAGTAATTCTACATACTGTTATTATACTCTATAATACATTTAGGCTTCTTTTGCTATCATAAGTTGGTTGCCACCATTCTAACCATCAATTTCTCATATCAAATTATCCAAAATCATGGAGGGGAAAGGGAATTGTCTCAGGAGTATTTCTTTTTTTTTTCTTTTTTTTTTTTCAGAGAGGTATTACTTTCAATGGCAAAAAAATGCAATTAAATTTGCATCAACCTATCATTTATTAGAAACTTATCCCTCCTCCCCCTCTGCCCCACATACATGTTCCCCATAGGCCTTTTCTAGAATCACAGAACCAAAGCCAGAAATGAAGTCTGGGATAGAATGTATGTGATATTTGAGCTTTTGTTGTGAGGTCTACAAGAAAAATGAAAAGGAAGAAAAATGGCTCTAGGTTAAGAAGCCAAATAGCAGATGCTCTTGGAAATATCACCACCAAGTAATTTCTTTGAGCAATGTACAACCTTCATCTTTTCCACTACTGAACATGCCCTCACAAGTGCTCCACTAGGTACAGAAGCTCCCCAAATACCTATGTCCACCGGTTCTTGGCATCTGAAGCTCGCAATATTCGTGCATCAGTGTCCTATTGTTTTATTTTTTAAATAACTATTTTACAGTAATTACCTGGTACTGTTCTTAGTCCTTTATGAATTTTAACTCATGTAATTCTCACATCAACCCTATAAAGTAGACATTATTATCTCTACTTACAGATGGGGAAACTGAGGCCCAATGAGGTTAAGTAATCTCCACACAGTTGCACAGCCAGTAAGGTGTGAAGGGTATGAAAATCAGAATGTTTGCGTCCAGCATGGATGCCTGCACCACTCTGCTGTGCCACTTCTTCAGTGGCTATGGGAAACATAGTGTCTTCTCTGACCTGCAAGCTCAGGCCTGATGGAAGTCTAGTTATACTAAGAGTGGTAACAAATATTGCTACAAATCAGCTTGATCAAGTACTGAGCGGTGTTACCTAACACCCCTGAGGTTTAGTTTCTTCATCTGTAAACCAAAGAAAAGTAGAACTTCTGAGGTCATTTTCATCTTAAACATTCAGTGATAAAATTGACAATTAGCTGGTGTAGCTGTAGCAATAGTTGAAAGTCAGCCTTTCATTTTCCTAACAACATTGGACTTTCTGTTTTCATTCTTGTCTCTTTGCAATCCATTGTATACAAGGAACCCGAGAGACTGTGTAAAAAATCAAACAAATCAGCCATCATGTTGTTCTCTTGGCTAATGGGTCCATATGACTTCTCATTGCTTTCTGAACATATCCCTACTCTTTACTATGACCTAAAGACCCCATGTGAACTGACCCCAAATGAACTCTCTTTTCTTATCAAACATACCTAGCAAGGTAAATCTTTGTCTCATTCTTTGCCACATTAAGCTGTTTCCTGCCTCAGGGCCATTGTCTTGCTATGTCCTCATCAGCAAGCTTTCTTGTCCCATCTCCTCACAGGGCTCCTTCTCATCATTCAGATATCAAGTAAAATATTACCTCCTCACAGCGGTTTTCCCAACCATGCTGTCTAACATAGGGCCTCTGAGACTCTCTGCTGACACAGTCATTCTTTATCATACTATCTTGCTCTGTTTCCTTCACATAATATAACCATTTTCTGCCATTACCTTGCTCATTAACTTGAGGGCAGGAACCATGTTCAGTTTTTAACCATTACACGGCCAACATGTGTAATAGTGACATTTTATTGAAAAAAGTTTCTAATTTATGTAAAAGAAAATTATCATATTCTGGGTTTAATTAATTGAGACTAGGTTCTCAATTAAATATTTTTAAATTAAATTAATGAGCATATGTAAAACTAAATTAATGAGTCTTCTAATTATAATTATTTTTGTGTTTATTTTAAAACTTTCATTAAATATATATAAGAAACATAAGAACAAATATAGACACAGTCATATTGCCATATAAGTGAAAATGGCTAATTTTTGTTTGCCTTTTAAAAAATATATTAGTACTCAAATGGGTACTATTACATTATTTCTCTCTTTTGAAGCTTCTAAATGAAGGAAAAGTATTTCTCCATTTTGTCAAACGACTATCTTCTTTTTCTAGGAAGCAGTTGATTTTGTGTATTTTTTGGAAATATGATGGCCTATAAAAAGTTTTCAAATGGTAGAGGTAACCTGTACTCAGCACCTGCTTTAGAAATAGCTCCAACATTAGATGACAGCAGTAGATTGACTGACTGGGATTGATAGTAATAAGTGACTGCTCTTAATTCCCTGTTCTATGATGATTCAATTCATTCCTCAACTAGTAATCCTTTAAAAATACTATTGGGTTAAACTTTGTAATAATCTAGAGTTCGCAAAGTATCTTGATAAAGAACAAAAGGTACTCCCTGTGGTACATGATGGCATAATGTTGAATTTTCTATTTTCCTGAAATGTCTTTTCTTTTCTTGGAAGCAAGCAAAACACTGTGGATTGTTTTTTAAGTTTGGCAGATGAAAACAAGCACACAAAACCTTTTTGGTGGCCTATACCAAAATGTAGATATAGATCTTTATCTTGTCTTGAAGTTAATGGAGAATGGAGGTAGTATTTCGGGCGATGTGGCTGGGAAGGGCAAACATTGTCATGGCATGAAATATTCAGTTTATTCCTTTCTGTCTTCTTATTAGATAAATTGGATATCTCTCTCCATATAAGGCAATTTGTCACCTTAGGTTATTAGCTGTATGAGAATTAGCTCCCAAATCCAGCTTAATAAATCAGGTCTTGAATTTTAGAATACTTGTAAAACCTATTAAGAGTTTCATTGCTACTTAAATAATCAGATGTGGGCAAAATCAGTTTATCACTTTTAAACTGTCAAAGCCAGAGAATTTTAAAACTTTTAAGCTAATCAGTTTTCACTTGTAAGAATATGCTATCTTAGCAAGTAGCAAGGGCCTTGGGAAACAACGTGAAATTAAAAACTGTTGCTTGAATGAATAAATCAATGAATGAATACATAGATGGGCGAATGGATAAATAAATATATTGTGCAGACTAAGGTATACTATGCAACTCAATAGAAAATCAGCATCTACTATGGGGTAGGCATTGTGTGAAGACTGGAGAAATCAAGTTGGAGGGGAAAATCTTTGACCATTAGACCTATACGTTAGTAGAGGGACTGTCACTAACACAAGCTCATTACCACATGCTATGTGGTAGGTAAAGAGTGCTCTGGGAAAACAGAAGGCAGTGACTAGAGATGTGATCTGAATTTGCCAGGCAAAGAAGGAAATATATGAAGAAAATTATTCTAGGCAGATGGAACCAAAAAGAGGAAGGTGCAAATCAGTGTGGTGTGTTGGGAAAATTGCAAATGGCTGACTACTGTAATGACAAGGCAGAGGTAGAGAAGGGAAAGAGAAAATGATGAAAGATGAGGCTGGATCATGGAGGGCTTCATAAATTATGCTGAGAAATCTGCACTCTATCTAATGAGGAGGTGGGAAACAACCAAATGATAAAATATTCTGGTATTGAAAGTGAAGATAGATTTAAGAGTCAAAAGCCAGGACAAATTATGTCTCCTACTGCAATTATTGACTATCAAAGCAAATCTCTCATCATCACATGGGAACTAGGATCCCTCCTAAAACACTGACATTGATCTGTGATGGAGACAATATATAAGCATGAAATTGTGGGCAGAGGAAGGGCATATATAGAAATTGACTATAAAGTCACAAAATACCAGTTTCGAAGTGTGATTTCAAGAGTCAGGTTCATTATTGCATCATTACAACTCATTTTGTTAGATTAAAATTATGTAAGTTCCACTTTTACTGTTATATTTCTAAGGTAATTAGGCTCTTACCAGATTTTAATATAAAACTTTTTTTAGGGGGAAGACGTTTCACAGATAAATGATCTTTACCTGATGGATCCCATTTGAAATTTCCCACATTTTTATATGGCCATAATACTAAGCTTGATGAACTTTTCTTTGGGATCAAGGCTATGCTCTCATATCTTGTTGAAAAAGAACTACCTATTTCTGCGAAAGGGACTTATAGCATTTTGGAGGTCAAAATGTCAACCCCTTATTACTCTCCATTTATTTTTAGCCTATTACTCTACAATGCTTCTCAGGTTTTCCCCAAACCTCTTTTATCCTTTGTTATTCCATTTGCTTGTATATCTTTGAAAGTCATTGACATTATCAAGCTTGAAAAAGAGACAACAATACAACTCCCTGGATCTCAAAGGTATGTGTTTAGAAGCAGGAAGAAGGGTGGTGTGGGGGCTTCAGGAGTCTTTAAGAACAACTTTATAGTTCTCTTTTTTTTCCTGCCATGGGTTAATCTCTGCCCTAATACTATGTTCTCTATAAACTTTTCTTACCTTTTAACATAACTTAAAATTGAAAATCCAACTGTTTTGCATGCAGGGTTTCATAGGTTTCCTACATCTTAAATATAGTCTTTTTAATATCTGGGAGGACACTTCATGCGAAATTCACTTCTATAGCTACATGTTATTGGTTATGACTCTAAGCTTAGCACCTGCACATGTCTTGCAATCATTTCCTTAACACTATGACTTAAATAGTTATTAGAAAATAAGTGAGATCATAAACTGAGTACATCAATGCAGTTCCAGAATCCTCAATTTAGTCATAGAGATATAAATAACCTCTTTTACAATTTATTTAGACATTTCACATACTATTACAGTATAGTATAAAAATATACATAAATACAATTTCTTTCATCTGCTTTTTGAACATTCAACCAAAGACTGTTGTAAAGTAATATATAAAATCAATGAAAATTGTTACTAAAAATTTTCTTAAATGTGCATCCTTTGTGGGGGTCAACTTTGATATTTATAAAACAACAGCATATACCCAGTTCTACTTATGTATTTAGGCACTTAACACATGTGGATTTAAAATTGTGTAGCCAACAAAACTGCCCTTGTGACTGACTTGGGACACTTAGAATTAGCTATTTGTGTTCTTGTGATGAGGGACAAGTCACTAACAGCATCTGTAATTAACCACCTGCTCACCTAATTACAGAATCACAGATTAAATATTCTGGAAAGCAATTTGCTTTCTACATTTCAGATTAAAGACACAGATTTACATAATAGGAAAACATTTATCCCACTAATGATTTCTAATAAATTCGTACTCAATTTGCATTAAGAAGAGTCACATTGGGACCTGAATTTAAACACTACATTTTCAAGATTTCTCTCTGGATGTGTGAAAACTACTAGAAGCAATGACTTCCACAAGATAATTCCATTTGAAGAAATAATTATGGAATAATGCAAAAATTTTTGAAACAAAAAAATTAGATTTAGGGCTTGAAAGAAATAAGACTATTTTTGCTTCACCCCAAAATAAAATAAAATGTACTTGTATATTAGTCTGTTCTCATGCTGACATAAAGACATATTAAGACTGGGTAATTTATAAAGGAAAGAGGTTTAATTGACTCACAGTTCAGCATGGCTGGGGAGACCTCAGCAAACTTACAATCATGGCAGAAGGGGAAGCAAATATGGCCTTCTTCACATGACAGCATCAAGGATAAGTGCCAAGCAAAAGGGGAAAAAGCTCCTTATAAAACCATCAGATCTCATGAGAACTCACTATCACGAGAACAGCATGAGAATAAACACCCTCAGGATTAAATTACCTCGCCCTTGGTCCCTCCCATGGCACATGGGGACTATAGGAACTAAAACTAAAGATGAGATTTGGATGGGGACACAGCCAAACCATATCAACTCGTGAGCTTTGGTCGGGTCTTTTTGGATAATATAAACAAATAGCAAAACCATTTACGGTATCAGAAATATGTGGAAAGGATTGCTGATCACAGGGCAGAGCAAAATGGCCAAATAGAAGCTTCCACTGATTGTCCTGTCTGCAGGAGCACTGAGTTTAACAGACATCTACACAAATAAGTCCTTTATAAGAACCAAAAATTAGGTGAGTGATCACAGTGCCTGGTTTTAACTTCAAATCACTGAAAAAGGCACTGAAGAGGGTAGAAAAGATAGATTTGAATGACCGATGCCAACTCTCCCCCTTTCCCCAGCAGCAACCATGTGGTTCAGAGAATCTGTATGCTTGGGGATGGTGGAGAACAGTGACTGTGGGACTTTGCAATGGAACCCTGTCATAGGTTCCATGGAAAGCAACACCAGGCAGAACTCAACTGATGCCCACAGAAGGAGCATTGAGATTAGCACTGGCCAGAGGGGAATCATCCATCTCAGGAGTCAGAACTTGAGCTCTGGCAAGCCTCGACACTCTGTGATAAAGGGCTCTGGAGTTCTAAATCAACTTGAAAGGTAGTCTAGGTCACAGGACTGCAATCCCTAGGCCAGTCCTAGTGGTGTTCTGGGCTTGGAGCCAGTGGACTTGGTGGGGCATGCAACCTAGTGAGACACCAGCTGGGGTTACTAAGAAGTACTTGCACCAACCCTTCCCTAAACCTAGGCAGTGTAGCTTGCAGCTCCAAAAGAGACTACTTCCTTCAGTTTCAGAGGATGAGAAGAAAGCATAATGTAGACTTTGTCTTGCAACTTGGATGCTAGCTCAGCCACAGTAGGATTGGTCAGTGGGCAGAATTGTGAGGCCCCCCTATTTCTGGCCTAGCTCCCAGAGGACATTTCTAAACATACCCTGTGCCAGAAGGTAACCTACTTCTTTGACGGGAAGGACTAAGTCCCGACAGGATTCATCACCTGCTGACAAAGAGCCCTTGGGTCCTGAATAATCAGCAGCGATAGCCAGGTAGTACACGCTATGGGCCATGGGTGAGATGTGCTGCCTTCAAGTGTAATCTAGCATATTCCCAGCTATAGTGGCTACAAGCAGAGCATCCTTTTGTTTAAGGAAAAGTGAAGGGAAATTAGTCTTGCAGCTTAGCTACCATCTCAGCCACAATTGGACAGAGCACCAAGTGCATTCTTGGGGGTCCCCAATTCCAGGCCTTGGTTCTTGAATGGAATTTATGGACCTGCTCTGGGCTAGGATGTAGCCCACTGACCTGGAATATGAGTCCCAGGCCTGGAAGCATACACCACAAGTTGACTGAGGAGCCCTTGGGACTTAAGTGAACATTGACAGTAGACTGGAGGCCCTTTCTGTGGGCCTGTGACAGTAGTGGTTATGGGGAAAGACTTTTCTGCCTGTGAAAAAGAAGAGGGAAGAGTGGAAAGGACTTTGTCTTGTGGTTTGGGTGGAATCTCAGCTACAGTAGAATAGAGTACCAGGTAGATTTCTAAGGTTCCCGACTCATGGCCCTGGCTCCTAGATGGCATCTCTGGACCCACCTGGAATCTGGGGAACTTGTTTCCCTGAAGGGAAAGATACAAACCTGATTGGCTCCACCACTTGATGACTGTAGAGTCCTACAGCCTCGACTGAACATAGGCAGTATTCAGGTAGTGGTTACAGTGGGCATTGGGTGAGATAGTGCTGTTCTCGCTTCAGACAGTGCTGTTCTCGCTTCAGGTCTAACCCAGAGAAGTCCCAGGGGTTGTGGCCACAGAGGTGCTTGTGTCACCCCTCCCTCAGCTCCAGGGATCTCAAACACACACACACACATGCACACACACACACACACACACACACACACACACACACACAGAGACAGAGAGAAAGACAGAGAGAGAGAGAGAGAAAGAGGAGAGAGAGAGAGAGACTCTTTTTGGGTGAAAGTAAGGGGAAGAGAACAACCCAGGAAATTCTCTCTGATGCTACCCAAGACCACCAAGTTGGTCTGCAAGAGCCCCAGCATTACTCTGTGTGGGGTGCCCTCTAATGCAGATAAGGCTGCAGTGACCCAGACTTAGGTCACAGCATCTAAGTCCCTTCAAATATCTGGAAACCCCTCCAAAGAAGGACAGGCAGAAACAAGCCAAGACTGTGAAGATCACAATCAATACCTAACTTTTCAAATGCCCAGACACTGACAAACATCCATAAGCATCAAGACCATCCAGTAAAGCATGCCCACACTAAATGAAGTAAATATGGCACCAGAGACCAATCCTGGAGAGACAGAGATACGTGACCTTTCAGTCAGATAATTCAAAATAGCTGTTTTGAGGAAACTTGGAAATTCAGGATAACACAGAGAAGGAATTCAGGACCATGTCAGATATATTTAACAAAGAGATTGAAATAATTAAAAAGAATCAAGCAGGAATTCTGAGTTGAAAATGCAACTGACATACTAAAGAATGCATCAGAGTTTACTAATGGAAAAATTGATCAAGCAGAAGAAAGAATTAGTGAGCTTGAAGACAGGCTATTTGAAAATACACGGTCAGAGGAAATAAAAGGAAAACTAACAGAAAAGAATAAGGCATGCTTAAAAGATCTAGAAAATCACCCCAAAAGAGCAAATTTAAGAGTTATTTTCCTTAAAGGGGAGGTAGAGAGATGGTGTAGAAAGTTTATTCAAAGGGATAGTAACAGAGAACTTCCCAATCCTAGCGAAAAATATCAATATTTAACTACAAGAAGGTTATAGAACATCACACAGATTTTCCTCAATCTAGTTAATAATCTAGATTGTCTCAAGATAGCATAGCTATCTTGAGACAATAATTAAACTCCCAAAAGCCAAGGATAAAGAAAGGATCCTAAAAACAGCAAGAGAAAAGAAACAGATAACATACAATGAAGCTCCAATATGTCCGGCAGCAGACTTTTCAATGAAACCTTACATTCCAAGAGAAAGTGGCATGACGAATTTAAGGTGCTGAAGGAAACAAAACTTTTAACCTATAATAGCATATCTGGTAAAAATATCTTTCAAACATGAAGAAGAAATAAAGACTTTCCTAGACAAACAAAAGCTTATGGATTTCATTTACACCAGACCTGTCCTACAAGACATGCTAAAGGGAGTTTTGTAATATAAAAGAAAAGGACATTGATCAATAGGAAGAAATCATCTGAAGACACAAAATTCACTGGTAATAATAAATACATAGAAAAACACAGAATCTTATGACACAATAACTGCAATGTGTAAATTAGTCTTATCTTAAGTAGAAAGATTAGAAGACAAACCAATAAAAAATAATAACTACAATTTTTCAAGACATAGTACAGTACGATACAAACGGAAACAATAAAAAGTTAAAAAGCAGGGACATGAAGTTAAAATGTAGAGTTTTTATTAGTGTTCTATTTGTTGTTAGTTTGTATGTCTATGCAATCAGTGTTGTCATCAGTTTAAAGTAATGGGTTATAAGACATTATTGCAAGCCTTATGGTAACCTCAAATTAAAAAACATACAATGGATATACAAAAAATAAAAAGTAATAAATTTAAAAATACCATCAGAAAAATCACATTTATTAAAAGGAAGACAGGAAGGAAGGAAAGAAGGAAAAAAACACCACAAAACAACCCGAAAACAAATAACAAATAGCAGGAGTAAATACTTACTTATCAATAACATTGAATGTAAATAGGCTAAACTCTCTAATTAAAGGACATAGAGTGGCTGAATGGAAAGAAAACAAGACCCAATGATCTTTTGCCTACAAGAGACACACTTCACCTATAAAGACACAAATAGACTGAAAATAAAGGGATGGAAAAAGATGCTACATCTCAACAGAAACTGAAAAAGAGAAGGAGTAGTTATATTAAACAAATAGATTTCAAGATGAAAGTCATAAAATAAGACAAAGAAGGTCATTATATAATAATAAAGGGGACAACTCAATAGGAAGATATATCAATTGAACATATATATACACTGAACACTGGGTCACCATATATATAAAACAAATATTATTAGAGCTAAAGTGAGAGATAGACCCCAGTACAATAATAGCTGAAGACTTCAATACCCAATTTTCAGCATTGGACACATTATCCAGTCAAAAAAATCAACAAAGAAACACCAGACTCAGCTTCACTATAGACCAAATGGACCTAATAGATATTAACAGAACACTTCAACCAACAGCTGCAGAGTACACAGTCTTCTTCTCTACGTGTAGTTTATTCCCAAGGACAGACCATGTGTTAGGTTACAAAACTAGTGTTGGAACATCAAAAAATTAAATCATATGAAGTGTCTTCTTTGATCACAATGGAATGAAACTAGAAATAAATAACAAGAGGAATGTTGGAAACTATACAAGAACAAAGAAATTAAACAATACGTTCCTGAATGACCGGTGGGTAATAACAAATTTAAGAAGGAAATTGAAATATATCTTGAAACAAATGATAATGGAAGGAAAACATACCAAAACCTATGGGATACAGTGATATCAGTACTAAGAGTGAAGTTTGTAGCTATAAGTGCATACCTTTTGAGGTATGCACTTATGGCTAATGCACTAATGATGCATCTTAAAGAATTAGAAAAGCTAGAGAAAACCAAATCCAAACTTACTGGAAGAAAATAAATAATAAAGATCAGAGTTGAAATCAATAAAATTGGTAGAAAGAAAACAATACAAAAGATAAATTCAACAAAAGCATTTTTTATAAAAGATAAAGAAGCCTTTTGCCAGACTAAGAACAAATGAGAAAATACCCAAATAAATAACATCAGAAATGATAAAGGAGATATTACCACTGATATGCAGAAATTCAAAGGATCATTACAGGCTACTGTGGGCAACTATATATTAATGAATTGGCAAACCTACAAGAAATGGACACATTCCTAGACATATACAATTTACCAATATTAAACCATGAAGGAAGAGGTCCAAAACTTGAAAAGACCAAAAAAAAAAAAAAAAAAAAAAAAAAAGAATGAGATTGAAGCCATATTAAAGTCTTCCAGCAATAAAAAGCCCAGAACTTGACAGCTTCACTACTGAATTCTACCAAACACTTAAAGAATTAATGATGGCAGCAGCAGCCCATCTAGAGTGGCCACTGCCATGACCCTGGCTGCAGTGTGGGAGGCATGGCCAGAGCCATGCACTCCAAGGAGCTAGTGGTAGCTGGGAACAGGTGGAAGTCTTGTCCCCTTCTGAGTTGTCAGGGTGAAAGCCTCATGTTCCTTAGGTGTGTCTGCGGCCACCCCGTTGAGGCTACAGACCTGGGCATCCCTGTGCTCTTGGGGGCTGGGAGCAGGCAGGAGCCCTACCCTCTGAGATGCAGCTATAGCCACCCAGCCATGGCTGTGGACCCAGGCATCTCTGCACTCTCAGAGGCCCAGGAAGGCCCTCTGCCTTCTCAGGCTCAGAAGAGACTGTTCCTTCTGTCTGGATTCTCCCCACTCCCAGTGCCCACTCCGATCTTTGAGCAAAGTTGAAGCCAAGCCTAGGCACTGTCACAATGTGGCCAGGTGTACTCAGGCTCAGGGCAGCACTGACATGCCAGCCTCCTGCCAACTTAGACCTCTCCAGACTTTGGGTGCTGATGAGCATGTGAGTAAAGCTGAGGGGAGGGCTGAGGGTAGCTTGGCACTGACCTGCAGGTGACCCTTAGCACTAACAGCCTGGGCACCATAAAAATTGGTAGGAGGCAAACAGGTTTTTGGGCAGAAAAGGGAGGGTCCCTGGTGAAGCCCTACCTTCAAGCTGGGGAAGGCCTGAAGCATGGAGGCCAGGCTGGTACTCCCATAGACTGGAGTGGGAACTTATGGTGCTTTTCCCAGGTCCACCCATGGCTGCCCATGAACTAATAAGCACACACTTCCTCCCTTCTGAAGTGCATAAAAACCCCAGACTCAGCCAGACATGAAGACAGGTCAGGATGAACAGCTGTAGCTACCCACTCCACAGTCTCCTCTGCTGAGAGTTGAGCAGATGTCAGGATGACCAGCTGCAGAGAGGAGCTACCGACTCCAGGGTCTCCTCTCTGCTGACAGCTGAACACTCATTGGGATACCCTGGCTGCAGAGAAGCGCTACCCACTGCAGGTCTCCTGTGAGCTGTTCTATCACTCAATAAAGCTATTCTTCATCTTGCTTATCCTCCACATCTCCACATATCTCATTCTTCCTGGACATGGGACAATAACTTGGGATCCACTGAATGGTGGGGTTGAGAGAGCTGTAACACAAAAGGAGCTGAAACACGCCCCTTGCTTACCACAATGCAGACAACAAGAAGAAGATAAGAGAGAAGAGTGGCAGCCCTTCAGGTATTCCAGACCTAGGAATTTCCTAAGCCAGGGCTGTGACACCCCTTTGGGGGCTGTGCAGTTCCTGGCATCTCCAAGCTTTCAGGTGCTACCACATTCCCCAGTGCCAGCCATGGAAGCTGTTGTGGGACACCTTGTCCAGTTGCAGTCCTGCTGGGAGCCAGCACCCATACCAGTGCCTGGAGCTGCCCACCCTGCCACAGCCAGCATGCCTGGCTATGCACAGTAACCAGACCCCATGCTTACTTGCTCACACACTCCTTGCTGCTCCACATGCTTGGCAGGCCTGGAATCCAGGCCAGAAGTGCAAGCCAAGTATGCTTGTCAGGCTGAGTGGGCCCAGTGGGCCCAAGCAAAACTCAGGCAAAGGTGCCACTGGCCACAGAGGTTTCTGGCTAATGAAGTGACACCCAAAGGATCCTGTAACACTAATACCAAGACTACTCAAACTATTCCAAACAATATAGGATGTGAGGATAATTTCAAACTCATTCTATGAAGCCAGATTACCCTGAGAGCAAAACCAGACAGAGATGACATATCCAAAAAAAAAAAAAAAAAAAAAAGGAAGGAAGGAAGGAAGAAAGAAAGAAAGAACACACAAACAAACAAACTACAGACCAATGTTCCTGATTAACATTGATGCAAAAATCCTCAACAAAATACTAGCAAATTGAATTCACAACACATTAAAAAGATCATTCATTATGGCCAAGTGGGATTTTTTCCGGGGATGTAAGGATGGTTCAACATATGCAAATCAATCAGTATGATACATTATATCAACAGAATCAAGGATAAAAATAATATGATCATTTCAATTGATTCTGGAAAACCATCTGATAATATTCAACAGCCCTTCATAATAAAAAACTAAAACAACTGGGTATAGAAGGAACATACCTCAACATAATAAAACCCATTTAAAACAGACCCATGCATAGGATCATACTGAATGGGGAAAAGCCAAAAGCCTTCCTTCTATGATCTGGAATATGTCAAGGATGTCCACTTTTTCCACAGTTATTTAACATGATACTGCACATTCTAGCTAGAGTAATCAAACAAGAGAAATAAATAAATAAAGGGCATCTAAATTGGAAAGGAAAAAGTCAAATTATCCTTGTTTGCAGATGATACGATCTTATATTTGGGAAAAAGTAAATACTCCACAAAAAAACTATTAGAACTAATAAACAAATTCAGGATTCAGGATTCAGTTTCAGGATGTAAAATCAGCATAGAATGATCAGTAGCATTTCTATATGCCAACAGCAAACAATCTGAAAAATAAATTTAAAAAGTAATTTCATTTACAATAGCTAAAATTAATCTATACAATAGCTACAAATAAAATTAAATACTTAGGAATTAATCAAAGAATCATTTTGACAATAAAAACTATAAATCATTGATGAAAGAAATTTAGGAGGACACACACAAAAATGAAAGGTATTCCATGTTCATGGATTGGAAGAATCAATATTGTTAAAATATCCACATTACCCAAAGCAATCTACATATTCAGTGCAATCCCTTTCAAAATACCAATGATATTCTTCACAGAAATAGAAAAACAATCCCGAAATGTATATGGATCCACAAAAGACCAAGAATAGCCAAAGCTGTCCTGAGCAAAAAGAACAAAACTGGAAGAATCACATTACCTGACTTCAAATTACACTACAAAGCTATAGTAACCAAAAAAGCATGGTACTGGTATTAAAACAGACACACAGACCAATGGAGCAGAATAGAGAACCCAGAAAAAAATCCATACAACTATAGTGAACTAATTTACCACAAAGGTGCCAAGAATATACACTGCAGAAAAAAACAATCTCTTCAATAAATGGTGCTAAGAAAGCTGGATATCCATATGCAGAAGAATGAAACTAGACCCCTATCTCTTGGCATATAAAAATATCAAATAAAAATGAATTAATGACTTATATCTAGGACTTCAAACTGAAACTACTACAGAAAAACTTTGGGGAAAATCTCTCGGGACATTTTGGGCAAAGATTTCTTGAGTAATACTCTACAAGGACAAACAGCCAAAGCAAACATGTACAAATGAGATTACATCAAGTTAAAAAGCTGAACAGCAATGTAAACAACTATTAAAGTGAAGAGACAACCCACAGAATGAAAGAAAATATTTTCAGACTATCCATCTGACAAGAGATCAATAACCAGAATATGTAAGGAGCTCAAACAACTCTAAAGGAAAAAAAAAAATCTATGAATTCAATTAAAAATGAGCAAAACACCTAAATAGATATTTCTCAAAACAAGACGCACAAATGGCAAACTGGTACATGAAAAGGTGTTCAATATCATTGATCATAAGAGAAATGAAAATCAAAACTACAATGAGATACCGTCTCACCCCACATAAAGTATCTCTTATCCAAAAGACAGACAGGCAATAACAAATGCTGGCTAGGATGTGGAGAAAAGGGGACCTTCATCCACTGTTGGTGGGAGTGTATATTAGTATAACCTCTATGGAGAAGAGTTTGGAAGAGGTACCATATGATCCAGCAATTCCACTCCTGGGTATATACCCTAAAGAAAGGAAAGCAGTGTACCTCAAAGAGTTATCTGCACTCTCATGTTTATTGTAGCACTATTCATAATAGACAAGATTTGAGAAGAACTTAAGTGTCTGTCACCAGTTGAATGGATAAAGAAAATATAGCACATATGCTCAATAAAGTACTATTTGATCATAAAAGGAATAAGATCCTGTTATTTACAATGACATGTATGAAACCACAAGTCATTTTGTTAAGTGAAATAAGCCAGGCACAGAAAGACAAACTTCACATGTTCTCATTTATTTGTGGAAGCTAAAAATTAAAACAATTGAACTCATGAAGGTAGAGAGTAGAATGATGATTACCAGAAGCTGGGAAAGGTGGTGGTGGGCACCAGGAGAAAGTGGGGTGGTTAATGGGTACAAAAATATAGTGGATAGAATGAATAAGATCTAGTATTTAATTGCAAAACAGGATGACTATTGTCAATAATAATTTAATCACACACTTAAAAATAACTAAAAATATAGTTGAATCATTTGTAACACAAAAGATAAATGTTTGAGGTGATGGATACCCCATTTACCTTAATGTGATTATTACACATGGTATGCGTATATCATAATATTTTGTGTACCCCATAAATATACAAATCTACTATGTACTCACAAAAAATAAAAATAAAAAAAGAGAAAGATATGAACAGGAATTCCTAGATAGGGTTAAGAGTAATTCACTTAACTTGTTCATTCGTTTACTCACTCAACAATCATTTAATAATAACCTACTTGGCTCCGGGCACTGTTTTAGGTGCAGCAATAAACAAAATAGAAAAAATCCCTCCCCTAATGGAGCTTTCAAGGGGGAAGGGGAGAGTAATAAGCAGGACAAATAAGTGAAATATACAATATTTGGATAGTGAATGCTAAGGAGAAAAAAATAAGGTGAAAGAAAGAAGACAGGAAGTCAGTTTGGGGCAGGGAGAAGGTGATCCTTGAGTAATTAACAGAAATGAGAAAGTAAGCCATACAGTTATCTAGAGAGAAAATATTCCAGTCGGTGCAAAGGCTGTTTTGGAGGGTACCTAGTGGGTATGAGGAAATGTGAAGAGGTCAGAGTGACCTGGAGAGCAGCACGAAGCCAAGTAGAAAGGGGAAGTGGGAAGCAGGCAGTCCATGTGGAACCTTGAAGATCATCATAAAGACCTAAGTTTCTACTTCGGATGAATAGTCTGGGAGGAACTTTGTTAACTGATGTCATGGGGGAAAACAGGCTGTGGAATTTCTGAAATTAAGAAATTTAGAAATTGGTGTATTTTAGTTATGACCAAGTTCAAGTTCAAGTGCTCCATTTTAAGATAAGAAAAAAAAGAAAGAAAGAAAGAAAAAAGCATAGAGCAGCTGAGATTTGCCCATATGTAGCTAGTAAGAAGCAGGGTTGGGTCTGGAAGCTAAATCCTAACTCAGTCACATACATTGTCTCAAAGGGTCACAGACATGGCTCAGGATGGAGTATATCTTAGCTGTAAGAACAGCTGAAATTAGTATTGATGAGTTTAGAATTATAAATCCTAAGATGAACAATCATTAAGAAAATGATGGGGGAAAATGGAATTCTCTAACATTATGCTTTGATCTTAAATTTGGCACTTTTTAAAAATATAATATCTTTAATTAGAGTATGTTCCACAGGAAGATTTCAAGTGTTAAGCCGATCTGTTCCTTCATTTTCTTTTTGGAGGTTAATTTAGAATAGTCTCAAAAACTGGTCTGAGGACCTACAATGGTCCTCTGTGATTTGCATAATAAAAGTATGTCTGTCTTTTGTCTACAGTTGTATATGAGTGTATGTGCGTAGGAAGGGCTTCATGCATGGCCATTTAGTTTAGTTGGTTAAGGTCTGAAGGTAATTAAGTTGAAAGCATGAGGTCTTCCCTATATGGGCTTGTACCTTGGCCCTAACAGCTGCAGAATACATCCCACACCCTGACCAGCTGTCTTGAAAATTCAGGCTTTTGGTTATAAGGTCAGGGCCACACAAGCCTATCACTGAGGATGAAATGATTGCTCAAAGCACATACCATACTGATAGTATGTCAGCTGCATCCTTTTAAAACATGGGCAACCTGCTGATTAGTCTTGAGCTGGCGTAAGGCTGGTTACTTCCCCGGCTCATGACAACAAAGGCAGATGAACAGCAATTTTTTTTTTTTTTTTTTTTTGAGACGGAGTCTCGCTCTGTCGCCCAGGCTGGAGTGCAGTGGCGCGATCTCGGCTCACTGCAAGCTCCACCTCCCGGGTTCACGCCATTCTCCTGCCTCAGCCTCCGAGTAGCTGGGACTACAGGCGCCCGCCACCACGCCCGGCTAGTTTTTTGTATTTTTAGTAGAGACGGGGTTTCACCATGTTAGCCAGGATGGTCTCGATCTCCTGACCTCGTGATCCACCCGCCTCGGCCTCCCAGCAATTTTGTTTCACGATGTGAATGTCTCCTTATGTCTGTAGGGGGTATCTGCTGAAAGTTCCTCTCAGTAGGTCTCTTCGTATGGGAGTATGTACATATTCTAATCTTAGACCTGATCAAGTAAGATTGCAATTTTTTCTTTGTTTGTTCTTTCCTGTGCTCTTCTTGAAAAGCTGAGTCCAGCAACAATTCCCAAGAACTGTCATATTTAATCTTATATATCAGTTGTTAGAGACTTTTGAATTCAAAGTATAAATTTACCAATGTAATATTGTCAATTAGTACATTGCTATTAATCTTATAATTTTTCCAAGTTTTCCAACATGCTATGCTTGCATCTAAGATGCTAAGCTGCTGAAATGACAAGTTTTGAAAGAGATTTTTTTTTTTCCAAATGGCATATTCAGTGAATTATCTAGGCTACAATGTAGGAAGTGGAAGGCAAGAATACAGACTCTAGTTCTAGTTTGTGCTATGCTGTTCAGCAATTAGGCTACCTTGAAGTAAGAGCATTTAATTTCTATAGGTCTTATTAAAATAATTACTTTAGATAAGGTGACTTCTAAATTAACTTCAAAATAGAAAAATAGTCTTACTTATTCTCTTTATATTGAGAGTTGAAGCAAAAACATGTATTTTAGTCAGGATACACTAGTTGTAGTTAAGACAACAGACAGATCTGTGTTCCAAGTGTATTTCCCACTTACTGGTTGGATAAGCTTGTACAACTTACATAACTTTAAAAACCTATCTCCCCATTTGTCAAACAAAGGTGAAAATCCATAAACAGGTTTTGGGAAGATTAATTTAGGTAATATATAAAGTACTTGGAGGAGTGAATGCCACATAATAGTAAAAAATGGTTGCTATTGTATCTCCTTTTCTGCATATTTCTATATATAGTTTATGTATATACATAATTCCATTACATTAATAATGTAAGAATAAACATAAACCATTCCTCAGATGAAATGCAACTTTACCCAACAGATGCGTGTCTTTATTTGAGAAACAATGACAATACACCCACAATAACATCTCTCACTCAGTGCAGAATGCCTGAAATTCCTGTATCAGCAGTTACTTTTTGTACTAACAGCGTACTAAAGAACCAACCAGTCTGAATATCAGTGAGTCACACAGGCATTTATTGGCATTTGAGTGCCTGAGGGGACAAGTCCTTTTGGGACTGCTGCCAGGCTAGATGAACGTTGACAGCAGGAGAGGAAAATGGGTGAGTAGAGGTGAGCAGCACTGGACCAGCTGAAAGGGCAGCCCCGGTAAAGTGCTACCTTGGGAAAGCTCTGGATTATTGGGTGCAACAGGGTACCTGGTCTGGGGTGCAACCGGGTACCTGGTCTAGGGAGGTGGTAAGGTGAAAGGGCATGAAAATACAGTTGAACATTTCATGAACTGACACTCAACATGGTCATCTCATTTTGAGTAATTTCTCTCAGTATTGGTCAGTTTTTAAATAGTAATTGTTGGGTTTAGGGTAAACACAAAAACCAGGATCTGATTACTGTGAATAGGGTCATGCACTAGTTAACTTTAAAAGTCAAATAATATTTTCCTCTAGAGTCTTCTGACAGGCATAAAGCAATTTTTCTCAACTTAATTTTTTTCCTTTTATAACCTTTACTTCCCTTAGTTATTTGAATTATGATGTGAATTTATTCATTTAGCTGTTCTTTTTAGTATCAGTGGCAGCTTTACAATGAAATATTCTTATTTCTCATTATAATTTGTTAACCTAGCATTTTATAAACTTAATATTATAAATCTCATTAATTTAGAATTCAGGAAAGAAAAACATAGCACCTCCAATAAAGAAGCATTTATTGTACCTGATAATTCATTTTCACCACTGAAGAACCTGACATTGAGCCAATTTCCTTTTCCAAGAAATAATTTATGAAAGAATCAAATGACTTGAAAATGGGTATGTTGAGCATGAGGGTTATTAAGGTTTATTTTAAATCTCACTTTTGTTTTGGTACATTTGTACAGTGAACACCTGAACACTGGCTGCCACTGAAGTTTATCAGTAACCTCTTATGATAAAATGATGGTATCACGTCAGAATCATTACACAGCTATGCCTGAGCACAAGACAGCTCTGGGAATTGGCAGCTGAATATACTTTGGCAACACTGAAGATCTTGAAATAGTTAACCACACTGCCTGTAGCTAGTGTCTTCCTACATCATTTTTCTGATGCTGGAACAGTATTGTTGAATAAAGTGGATGCGGTAGAGACTGCCAGCTAGTCTCCACAATTTTTTTCTTCCTCCTGGGAACACAGTAAGTCATATATTCCAGGCTTCTTTCTTGAAGTTAAGTATAGTTTTGTGTGATACAGTTTTGAACAAGAGAATGTCCATGGAAATGATGGGTACCATTTCTAGGTCTGAGTAATTAAAATCTCCCACATTTGCTCTTCCATGTTATTCTGTACTTCCTGTTGTCTGGAATGGGCCTGACCCCAAGTCAACCACTGAAGACATACTAAAGGTGCCAACATGTTTATCAACTGAGTTGCTGACAGCATGGAGGAACGCCATTCTGTCAACCTTTTCACCTACTTGTTTGTTAACATGAGGTAGAGAAAGGTATCTATTGTGTTTAGACATCGTACATTAAGGGGCTATTTCTTTTCTTTTCTGTTTTTCTTTTCTTTCTTTCTTTCTTTTTTTTTTTTTCGGAGACAGAGTCTCGCTCTGTTGCCCAGGTTGGAGTGCAGTGGCACGATCTTGGCTCACTGCAACTTCCGCTTTCTGGGCTCAAGCGATTCTTCTACCTCAGCCTCCTGAGTAGCTGGGAGTACAGGAGCCTGCCACCATGCCTGGCTAGTTTTGTATTTTTAGTAGAGATGGGGTTTCACCATATTGGCCAGGCTGGTCTCGAACTCCTGACCTTGTGATCTGCCCACTTTGGCCTTCCAAAGTGTTGGGATGACAGGCGTGAGCCACCACACCCGGGATAAGGGGCTATTTCTTACAGTAACTAATATAGTGAGCTATCTAGTTTCAGAAACTGCTCTTTTAAGCTACTGATCTATTTATTTATTTATTTAATTTTGTGTGTGTGTGTGTGTGTGTGTGTGTGTGTGTTTATTTGATTTGCCACAGCATCAGCTAGTCCATCTAGATGATCCAAAAAAAAACACAGAAAATATATGTTCATAGGTTTACTTTATCATTTTGTGAATTAATGGGGGTATGTAGCAAGGGATAAAATCACTGAAAAAGTATTCAAATATAACCAACTGGGCAAAAGGTAACTTTTTTGAGAGTAAAACAAGTCTGCATAGAGACAAGAGGAAAGGACTTTGGATAAATGTTTGCATTAAGATTCTACATTGGAACTCACAAAATGCAGGAGTTATAAGAAACCACACTGGTCCTTTATTTTAATTTCACATTTGAGGCTCAAAAAGATCTTACCAAAAAAAAAGAAACACCACTGCATCTGTGGGATGAGAAGTAGAAAGATATTTTCTATTGGAAAAAGATATGATTTTTAAAACGGAGGAAACTAGCAGTGAGGGATTGAAATCGGTTCTGTACCCAATGACATCATTGACCCTGTAGAAAGTATTATCTATTCATTGTACGTAATGTGTTTATATAAACAGAAAGTGCCATAAAAATCTGGGCACTATTCAAAGTAGAAAGATAAATTTTCTCTTCTATCTAGATATGCATGTCACCAAAATAAGCTGCTACTGGAAGTCCTGGGCTTTAAATATGCCTATGGCTACTAAAGGAAATAAAGAAGTTTCAAAGCAAAGGAACTAAAACGATCAAAGGAAAAAGGTTAAAGAATGAAGAAAATGTGAATTCTCCATTTTGAAGAAGAAAAAAAAAAGGTAGGTTGAGAATAACCAAAAGAAAAACAACATGAAGGCGATTTTTAGAAGAAAATGGATTTGTTTATATAACAAATATATAGACATATAGAAGTAGATGATGAATCTAATATTAAAATAAAAGAAACTCATTACTCTTCAGTGTAGTAGGATGTATGTTTCTGCTTCATAAAGCATCAGTAGCATTTAGCATAGGCTGCTCCACATATAAAGGAGAGCTTATTTACATTTGAAGTGCTACATTTATAGAGAAAAGTTGTAAGTATACATTCCCTCATTTTTTTGAAGTTATCACCATGGATTGTAACTGTGCTTCTCAGAAATTATTTTTTGGTACCAGCATTACATACAGAATAGGAGAGAGAGAAACCAATGTTTTATTTAGGATGACATTTCTTAAGTTCTAAATTTTTTTATGGCTACTATAGTTTGCATCCTATTTACAACTACATACATATATTTGCATATATACACACACAGCCATGCCTACATATCTATGTCCACACCCACATACATAAACACAAATTTATATATGTACATATACATATATTCATACTAGGGGTATATTTCTGACATTACTGCTTTTCAGTAAAGAGTGTCCTAGGAAAGAGATATCACAAGTTATTTAATTTTGGTGCTTGTGATTTTCTACCTTCCCTGGTGAAGGCTAAATCAAAGTTATGTCTTGGTACATTTCCTTGAATTTCATTTCAATCACACAGGGAATCTTTTGTAGAGGGAACATTTTCTGTTTTACTTTCTGTTTATTGCTACAGACTAACGTGTTATGACTTTTCCAAATTCAACACTTGGCATTTTTTCTTGTTCTCCTGATAGTCCCTATAGTCTCTTTTCCTGGGTATTATAAACCTTTTATTTTCAGGCAGGTTTTTGATAACCATAATTCAAAAAACACAAGTTGCTGAATTTTCCAAGTTAAGAGTTGAAATTGGTCCTTTGGTATTATTTAGACACAGGAAACTGCAAATTCCTAATAATTAATGCGTTTAACTTGCTGGATTTTTTTGAGCTGAGACAAAATTTTTCTTAATAATGAAATAAAAAGTATAAATGCCATGTTGTCTGTACTTAGAAAATTCATACATAGAAGTTAATTCATGTATAGCTTTTTCCATTGCTTAATATGACAGTACATTTATTCTGATGAATTAAGAGAGCATGGTTTTTACAAAGGTAACTACATTTTTCTTGGCATTAAATTAGCTTATAGAAGACATCTTAATGGACTCTATTGAAATCAATGTCACCAGGTGAAAATCTGTAAACACTATATTTAAAGAGGCTTGCTGTAATGCATCAAAATCTCCACCAAAAATAAAGTAGTTGTGATTTTTGCTGAATAGTACTTACATCTGTTAGGCTGCTTCCAGAAGAAAATAGAAGATAAGAAGTCTATAATGGACAACGAACTCACTACTTAGCATAATCAGTTCTGTTACTTATTTGGAATTTTAAAAGCTTCTTTTTATTATTTAACATCCATTTGGGTAGCTGATTCTTCATGTCTCTATACAGTACATCAGGGTCCCTTTTAAATGAAATGCTCAATGTATTGAAATTTATACCCCTCAGAAAATAATGTGAAAATACATTATATTTCCAGAAAAGAATAAAAAAACGCTAAACAGAGTTTGTTTTATACCACAAATGACACTTATATTTTTTAAAAATGCATATTAAAACCTATGTAATCAACCTTCTTTAACTTATTATATTCTATGGAGATGTTGCTCTTCAATTCCTTTTGAAACATAGCCATCTAGCTTATATTTCCATATTTCCTTTCATTCATGTATTGTGTAAAATCTTAAAATTATTCTCCAATTATTTTAGGTATATATATACACACATAATATATATATACACATATACATATATATGTGTATATGCACACACCGCTAAGGTTCTCTAATTGAGGGTTCATATATATATACATATATATTTCTACTTCATAAAGAATCAGTAACTTTATGAAGTAGTAAAGAACCTTACTAAGTTCATGAGGCAGAAACCATCCTTACAATTTCTTGTACCATCCTGTACTCTTTTCAAACTGCCTGACTTTTACTACTGGACTAAGAAAGGTAGTGAGAACCATTTCTGCAATATGAGATATGAAGTGCTATGGGGATTACAGGGAAGTAAAAGCTATGGTCCCCAATACCAAATATGTTTTCATAGTGCATTTGGCAAAACAATACACAACTTAGCTGAGACAACAATGTAATATGTGGTGGCCAGTGTAAACAATCAGTGCTCTAAAAGATACAGGAAGCTACAATGTTGAAGAAATGCTTTCTGGAGAAAATAGGATTTACCCTGAACCCTCAGTAAAGGGTAAGAATTGAATTGGTGGATGAGGGTAGAGAGCATAAATGGTGACCAAAAAGGGACGAAGAATGGAGTGGATTGTTTGTAGAGAGAGTGTTTATTTAAAGCAAATTCAAGAGGGTCAATTCTCAGAGTCCCATTTAAATCCTTGTGCTTCAATTCACAATTGCAAAAGTATGGAACCAGCCAAAATACCCATCAACCAATGAATGGATAAAGAAAATGAGGTGTATGTATACCATGGAATACTACTTAGACATAAAAAGTAGCAAAATAATGGCATTTGCAGCAACCTGGATGGAGCTGGAGAACATTATTCTAAGTGAAGTAACTCAGGAATGGAAAACAAAACGTCTTACAATCTCACTTATAAAAGAGAGCTAAACTATGAAGATGTAAAGGCATAAGAATGATATAATGGACTTTGGAGACTTGTGGGGGAAGGGTGGGATGAGGGTGAGGGATAAAAGACCACATATTGGGTACAGTACACTGCTTGGGTGATGGATGCATCAAAATCTCAGAAATCACTATGAATGAACTTTTTCATGCAACCAAACACCACCTGTTCCCCCAAAACTTTAAAATAAAAATAATTAGAAAAAAAAAAAGAAATTTTCTTTTTTTGTTGTGTCTCTGCCAGGTTTTGGTATCAGCATGATGCTGGCCACATAAAGTGAGTTAGGGAGGAGTCCCTCTTTTTCTATTGTTTGGAATAGTTTCAGAAGGAATGGTTCTTCTTTGTACCTCTAGTAGAATTTGGCTGTGAATCTGTCTGGTCCTGGGCTTTTTTTGGTTGCTAGGCTATTAATTACTGCCTCAATGTCAGAACTTATTATTGGTCTGTTCAGGGATTCAACTTCTTTAGCCAAATCATGAGTGAATTCCCATTCACGATTGCTACAAAGAAAATAAAATACCTAGGAATACAACTTACAAGGGATGTGAAGGACCTTTTCAAGGAGAGCTACAAACCACTTCTCAAGGAAATAAGAGAGGACATAAATAAATGGAAAAACATTCCATGCTCATGGATAGAAAGACTCAATGTCATGAAAATGGCCATACTGCCCAAAGTAATTTACAGATTCAATGCTATCCCATCAAGCTACTGTTGACTTTCTTCACAGAATTAGAAAAAACTACTTTAAATTTGATATGGAACCAAAAAAGAGCCTGCATAGCCAAGACAAAGCTAAGCAAAAAGAACAAAGCTGGAGGCATCACACTACCTGACTTCAAATTATACTACAAGGCAACAGTAACCAAAACAGCATGTTACTGGTACCAAAACAGCATGGTACTGGTACCAAAACAGATATATAGACCAATGGAACAGAATAGAGCCCTCAGAAATAGCACCACACATCTACAACCATCTGGTATTTGACAAACCTGACAAAAACAAGCAATGGGGAAAGGATTCCCTATTTAATAAATGGTGTCTAGAAAACTGGCTAGCCATATGCAGAAAACTGAAACTGAACCCCTTCCTTACACCTTATACAAAAATTAACTCAAGGTGAATTAAGGAGTTAAACATAAGACCTAAAACCATAAAAACCCTAGAAGAAAACAAAGGCAATGTCATTCATGACACAGGCATGGGGAAAGACTTTATGACTAAAACTCCAAAAGCAATGGCAACAAAAGCCAAAATAGAGAAATGGGATCTAATTAAGCTAAAGAGCTTCTGCACAGCAAAATAAACTATCATCAGAGTGAACGGGCAACCACAGAATGGGAGAAAATTTTTGCAATCTATCCATCTGACAAAGGGCTAATATCCAGAATCCACAAGGAACTTAAACAAATTTACAAGAAAAAAAACAAACAACCCCATCAAAAAGTGGGTGAAATACACGAACAGACACTTCTCAAAAGAAAGTATTTGTGTGGCCAACAAACATATGGACAAAAGCTCATCATCACTGGTCATAAGAGAAATGCAAATCAAAACTGCAATGAGATACCATCTCATGCCAGTTAGAATGGTGATCATTAAAAAGTCAGGAAACAACAGATGCTGGAGAGGATGTGGAGAAATAGGAACGTTTCTACACTGTTGGTGGGAGTGTAAATTAGTTCAACCATTGTGGAGGACAGTGTGGCGATTCCTCAAAGATCTAGAACCAGAAATACCATTTGACCCGGCAATTCCATACCTGGGTATATACCCAAAGGATTATAAATTCTGCTTTAAAGACACATACATACATATGATTATTGCAGCACTATTCACAATAGCAAAGGCTTGGAATCAATCCAAATGCCCATCAATGATAGACTGGATAAAGAAAATATGGCACATGTACACCACGGAATACTATGCAGTCATAAAATCAGATGAGTTCATGTCCTTTGCAGGGACATGGATGAAACTGGAAACCATCATTCTCAGCAAACTAACCCAGGAACAGAAAACCAAACACCGCTTGTTCTCCCTCAAAAGTGGGAGTTGAACAATGAGAACACATGGACACAGGGAGGAACATCTCAAAAAAGGGCCTGTCAGGGGGTGTGGGGCTAGGGGATGGATAGCATTAGGAGAAATACCTAATGTAGATGATGGATCGATGGGTGCAGGAAACCACCATGGCACATGTATACCTATGTAACAAACCTGCACGTTTGGCACATGTATCCCAGAACTTAAAGTAGAATTTAAAAAAAAAAAAAAAGGAAGGCAGTTAAAATGTGCTTGTAATAAAATTTAAATAAATAGCTCATTTTATAGTATACAGTATTTATAGTATTTAGTATATAGTATTTACCACTTTAAATTGTTGTATATTTTCTACGCTATTAAAAGCACTTCAGGATTGGGCATTCAAGGTGGATGACCAGAAGTAGTATGAACCCTAAAAACCTGAGACAGGTCTCAGAAAAAAAGAGAAATAAAATCCTTATGCTTTAACTGTGGAGACACACATAGAAACTGTACTCATTGAAATTACATACCATGGACTTGTATTCAAACCTAAGTTACTTTCTTCAATACTGTTTGGTGTCAGACATACTGAGAATTTTCAATGTCATTTCTTGATCCCATTTTAGCTAAAGATAATTTCCAATATTAGCTTTCAGGACTTGCTTTGACTTCTGCAATAATTGCATGATTTCTAATTAAATATCTTATACTGAAAGGGTATGGAGTTGAACATTCTTTTTTTTTCTTCTTATTTCAAGCTAACTTATACTAGATTTTAATACTGAAATAATTAATGGTTATATTCCAACATTTGAAGTTCGTGTCTTCTTTTAAAAATATTATTCTGTTTTAGTGGTTCTTAACTTTCATTTGGAGATTTTATTTTCTTATAAAAAGTAATTAAAATTTGAGGAAAACTTAGCAAAAAACCCTATATCTTACATCATTTAGATAGTGAACATCAAATAAAAACATGTTCACAGAGGCCTCTGGTAGGATTTGCTAGGTGGAAGAACCACTAAAGGATATATCTTTCATATATCATTTACGTATGCCAGGAGGGCATAATGACAGGAGTTAAAGAGCCGAAATCATTGTGTCATTCAAGAAAAAAGCTGAGATACTGATCCACATTAGAATTTGTTAAATCAAGTTTACAACTTAATAATAATGGGTAAATACTTAGACAAAAACCCAAGAAACACAATGCATAACTACTAAAACCAGTGTAGTCAAAAAAGACAATAAAAAAGCTTTAAATAATCCAAAATAAAGAAACAGAGGAAGAAAAAGGAGCCCAGTTGGGGGGCTGAATTTCTATTTTGAATTGACTAAAGTAGTTGAGGGGCTTCCAAATCTACTTTAGTCAATTCAAAATAGCATCCTCCTCTCTTTTAGAAGAATACTAGTGTCAGTGGGGGATGACTGCATGGGAGGTCACAAATATGACTTGGGTGACAATGTGTTCAGAATTGGGCATGCTAAGATAACCAAGACAATACATGACAAGAATGAAATACAGCTGCTATAGTCTGAATACTTATATAACCCCAAAATTCATATGTTAAAATCCTAATGACCACTGTGATAATTTTTAGGAGATGGAACCTTTGAAAGGTGACTAGGTCATGAGGGTAGAGAAGTAATTGGCATTAGTGCCCTTTTAAAGAGGCCCAAGTGAGCTCATTTTTCCCTTCCACCATGTGAGGACAGAGCAAGAAGACACCATCAGGAAAGTAGCCCTCAGTAGACACTGAATCTGTTGGCTCTTTGATCTTGGACTTCTCAGCCTCCAGAACTGTGAGGAATAAATTTCGGTTTTTTTCTAAGTTACCCAGTCTATAATATTTTGTTATAGCAACCTGAATGGACTAAGACAAGGGATTTTTCAGTATTTTGGTAACCAACTAGATTCTATAAAAGTTGGTTATAAACAATTAGTGTAGATTATTTAGTGGAAAGGGAAAATGCAATGAAACAGAGTCTAGGAAAGATATTCCAGGAGAGGACTGATACTGCATTTCTGCACTAAAAAGAATTCATAGAGTACAATTCTTTTTCTATTTTGTGCAATGTAAAGACTCAATGATTAGTCCATCAACAGTTGTAGTTCAGTGAAATTACATCATTTACACCTGACCTGAACTGGTGTCTGATATTTGTTCATACAAAACCAAGACTGGGATGCTGAGATTACAGTGTGTGTAACCCAGGAAGCAATAATGTAATAGCATATGTGTAGCAATTTTAAGAATGAAACTTTTTAATTTTATATTTTCAATTTGTGATATTCTTCCCAGTTCATTGACTTAAGAAAGTCAATGTTTTCTTAAGACTTTTCTATGTAACACTCTCTTCTTCCAATGTTCTTATGTTTTTGTTTGTTTGTTTGTTTTTCAGGCTCTTTTGAACTCTTTTCTCTTTATTTGTCACTAATTTCTTCACTTGGGCTTATTTTGTTCTTCATCTTAATTCCTATTCTTTCTTTGATGCTATTCTTTAACTTCCTTATTCTATCTTTCACTTTTCTGTTTTTATTTCATGTGCATCATCTGCAATTTTAAAAAGCTCCAGTGCATTCCGTAGGCATTAATTTAATTCCATACACATACCCAGAATTCCTTATTTCTACTAGTGAGTAGAGAGCATAAGATAGGATTTAAAAGTTACCTGAGCTGAAGTTTTTGCTACTTTACACACTAATTGTGTGGTTTGGCCAAGTTACTTGGGTTCTGCATTTCAAATTAACATATGTGTATAAAGAAGATAATAGTAGTACCCACCTCATTAAGCTGTGAAAGTGAGCATAGAGGGTTAAAACATGGTTACTGTTCATAAGTATCATAAGGAATTTATATTCTAGAGATAGTTCAGAAAAGTAAATCACCTACCCTAAGAAAAGGCTTGCTAAAATGAGCACCACATGGGGAAAGGACTATTAACTTGAAACGAATCGGTCTATCGGTTGCATGAAGACTTAGATGAGACCCAATTGTCTCAGTGCTAATTCTGCAACCTGAAGTGAGAAGACATTCAGTATATCTAAGTTGATCCTTAGGTTTTTATTCAGGCAAATTATTGCAAAGTTATAAGGAACATGGGAATTATAGTTAATGTGAAATTGGGATATAAAGGTCCCTAAACTGGAATAACCAAGTTCCTTGAAGATGGTCTGAAAATAGTCAATTTAAACAAAGCTAAACCTACATTTTGAAAAAGAGTCTGAGGAGAAAATAGTACCATTTCATTTACATTTTCATTGCGTGGCTTGTTGAGAAAGTACTAAAAATAGATTGCTTGGCTTCAAGCCTGGATCAATGATTCCTGGAATTGTTTTCTTTTCTTTTGGTAGTAGGGTGGGTTTTTATCTAGTGTATGATTTATCACATGGCAGAAAAAGACCTCGGTAGAAAGTCTATGATTACTGTCACTACGTATTACAGGCAGAGAAGGAACATTTTAAGTTATTGATATTACTGTTAAAGAATAAATAATTGTCTTCAAGTCATAGACCACAGGATTCCCTAACAGCATTCTTCACTTAAACTGAGGCTTTACATTGTAATAGACGACTCAAAACTGGATTTTGTCATTTTGGCTTTGGGGAATTAAGTCTTTAAGTAAAATTGTGTGGCAAAGATACAGAAATACATTTGACTTTCAAATAAAGGGATAGATCTTAGATACTCTCTTATGAGCAGACAGGTGATGGTGAACATAAGAGGATGTGTCCTAAATACTGATAATAGATATAGACACTTTACAGTCAGCTGGCACCTTTCACAGATTGGGTACAGTCCATCTACAATTTCTCACTGCAAAGAGAATAACTATATATATATATATATATATTTACAAAATGAAGAATCTGTCCCTGAGTGAATATATCATACTGACTCTTAACATTTCATTTCTTTTCCCTCTAGAGAGAAGGCTTTAGTATCTCTTTGTGGGGTATGTATGAAGGAGACCTTTAAAGACATCTATGTCCAAATGCCATGCCAGAAAAAAAACAACAACAACAACAACAACAACAACAAAAACTATTATCTTGGCTGTAGCTTTGCTCTGTTGGCTCTGCCTCATACACATTTCCAGGTCACTGGAACATTCATGTAATATAGTTTTAACATTTACAGTTGTGTAACGCTATCTTGCACCCAAGTTGTCCTCAATATCCAAAATTTTTTAAAAGAGGAATCACACCTAAATAAGAGGTTAGCATATTTTGGAATAAACCTGGATTTTTGTAGTGCAAAAAAGGCAAGGAGGGAAAGTTAATTTTTTACTTGAATACTCACCATGATCCAGCTATGTTTTGTATGTCAAACTGAGTATACTTTAAGTGATTTATATTTTATCCTCATTTTTAGAGAAAAGTAAGACACAGAAAAGTCAAATGATATGTCCCAAGTCACTCAGTTACTGAATAGAAATTGGAATTGAAGCTAAATTTGTCATTTCAAACTTAGAGAAAACAGCCAGACCAACACACCTTCATTTGGCAATTAAAGAAAGGACATTAAGCAGGAAATGATTC
The DNA here is from genome assembly GCF_049350105.2 of Macaca mulatta. NCBI lineage: Eukaryota > Metazoa > Chordata > Mammalia > Primates > Cercopithecidae > Macaca > Macaca mulatta. Next base: position 116,399,369 of record NC_133409.1, read on the forward strand.
CACAGTACTGTGCCATACTTTTCCCTCTAGTATTGAATCAATTAATACTTATTGATTGCCTAAAATATACTAAGACATAATTGGGCTTGGAAGTCTAAATAAGAGAAATAATAAATACAATGTGTTTTGGTGGGCTTATGATGAATGTTTTAATGCCACTTCAGGGCTACAATTTTTAGAATTGAGAATGGATCAAGCAGTCCTGCAACCAGGAAAATTTTAGTCAGGAAACTGGATGGTAATCTTCATTGTTAGCTGAAATTCTGAAGTGTGATAGGAAGACTTGTTGAACACATATCCCCATAGTGGAAACAGGGAAGACTAACATCTCACTTTTGCTTCCCACACACTATTCTCAAAAGTTCCTCTTCTCTCTCCAGCTTCCAACCCAATATCAATTTCCTATATCCTTAGGTATACCTGGGGCCAAATTCCAGCAAAGCAATTCTGTCTCATATTCTACTAGGGAAGAAGAGAGTCTGGACTGAGGGGAAAAAGAGTCCTTTAATTTAGGAGCTAATGAGTTAACTCTATTGTTGTTATCATAGAGTTCCCTCTAGAGCAATCCAGCACATTCGGCTTAGAGTTGGAAAGGTCAAACTCTAAAGGAAGGTAAGTGTGATGGTTAATTTTAGGTGTCAACTTTACTAGATTAAGGGATACTCAGATAGCTGATAAAGTGTTATTTTTAGGTATGTCTGTGAGGGTATTTCTGGAAGAGATTGGTATTTAAATCAGTAGACTAAGTAAGGAAGATCCACCCTTCTCCAATGTTGGCAGGCACCATCTAATAATCTGAGCACTCCGATAGAACAAAAGGGCACAGAAAAGGTGAATTATCTCTTCTAAAGATGGAACATCCCTCTTCTCTTGCCTTCGGATATCATAACTTGAGGTTGTCCTACTTTTTAACTCTGGGACTTGCACAGCAGCCTGCCAGGTTCATAGACTTTTGGCCTGAGAACTACACCACTGGCTTCCCCACTCTACCAACGCTGCTGGTTCTCTAGCTTGTAGATGGCCTATTGTGAGACTTATCCACTATTGTGTGAACCAATTCCCCTAATAAATCTCCTCTCATATGTCTTTATCTGCGTATATATGTGTGTGTGTGTGTGTGTATGTATGTATGTATGTATGTATGTATGTATGTATCTATCTATCTATCTATCTATCTATCTATCTATCTATCTATCTATCTATCTATTTCCTGTTGGTTCTGTTTCTCTGGGGAACTCTAATACAAGAAGGAAGGGAATTTCTTAATATTATGTACTATCCTAAATTACAAATTACTATGTTAGGTTTTATTTGTAACTAGTCCATATTCAGAAATACACTTAGTGCATATTCAGAAACAGTAACTGGGGCAAAAAGCACAGGAAGTACAAATTAAAAGTCATGGATTTGACTTTGACCCAAATGGTGGACAAAACACAAGATTCTTCATCCCATTACTGCTTCCTCAATTCACTGAAATGGCATACAACATATTCTTAAGAATGGGAACCAAGGGCCAAGTTCAAATCTTGAGAACATGGATATGAACGGAAATGGCTGAAAGAGATACCAGAACAGAACAAATTACCTTCAAAGTGGGAGGTAAGCAATGTTGTTTTTAAAAAAGCATTACAGAACTTTCAAATTCATTAAATAAATAAAGGGTGTTTGGGTTAGTCAGATCTCCCCTTTTCTTTAGATATTGTCTTAGTCTGTTTGGGCAACTATAATAAAATACTACAGTGTGAGTGACTTATAAACAACATAAATTTATTTCTTAGAGTTCTGCAGGCTGGGAAGTTCAAGATCAAGGTGACAGGAGATTCAATGTCTGGTGGAGGCCTGCTTCCTGGTTCATAGACCGTCCCTTCCAGCCATGGCTTCACATGGCAGAAGCGGCAAGGGATCTCTGTGGTTTCTCTTTTATAAAGGCACTAATCACAATCATGAGGTCTTAACCCTCCCAAAGTCCCCACCTCCTCATGCTCTCAGCTTGAGGGATGAGATTACAACATATGAATATGAGGGACAAAAAACATTCCGACTATAGCAGTTGTGCACAAAGCAATTGAGTTAAAGCCTGAGAAATCTCCCAGAGAAGTGCTGATCTGTCTGGGGAGAGCTCCTTGTATGTGCTTAGGAGCTGAAGTAACAATAGGAGTAGAGACTAAGGGAACTCTGCACTTCTGCAAATGATATAAAAGGATTACACAAACAGGGAAAGGTAACACCGTCCAAGAGGGATGTCAGGTTGGCAATTGGCTGGTCTGCCTGCCTGTCCTTTGTCCGTGGACCCTAAGAGGAAGCCTGCCTGTCAACACCTCTGCCTGGTGATGTAGACCCTGCAGTGATCCTTCTCACCCAAAAGGATGTTATCAGGAGAAAAAGACTTCTACCATACATAAGATTCCCCCAGAACCAGCCATTCATATGTTGAGATGCTACATTCTTCATCCGTAAATATAGACTGACAACTGAGCACCTTAAGGCATTTAAATAAAAAAAAATGGCAAAAATAAAAATACCAGGAAATAGAAATAGAATGGCAGACTCCAGAGGAAATAGAAAAAAAAATTAATTTGGTGAAGAAAAGAACTTTACATTGTTCTAATGATTTTCCTCTGGATATTTGATAGCATATTGCATATATGGAAAAAAAGAATAGCATGCCATATAGAAAGAATAAATAAAAAAGTAGAAAACATCCTTGGAAATTGAAATTATAATTGTCATAACTTTTTAGAAATTCGAAAGATCTGCTCATTATTAGACTGAAGACGACTGAATACTGAATTGGTGATCTGAAAGATAGCTTACATTAACTTGTCAGTCTCTATAAAGTTATGTAAACCTGACAACATTCTTCTAATGTAGGTATTAATGTGATCCTTGTTTTCTAGATGAAGAATCACATACACACTGAGAAGAAGTAACTAGCTCAAGGTCACAGAGCAAATTAAGTTGGCCGCTACAGAATTCTAACTCAGGCAGTCGGTAGTGCAGAAAAAGATAAACATGTGGAAATTATAAAAGAAAAAATTAAGAGGCATGGGAAACACAGAAATCCCATCAATTCATGTAACAGAAGTGTTAAAAAGTATGAGATAATAAAGAATGAATAAAAAAGGAAATAATGGCATTTTCAATGAGACACAGAAAGATCAGAATCTTCAGCTACACGAGCAGGTGTTTTGGGAAAAAGACATTCATTTGGACAACAAATCTGTGTAAAATATAAAGATATGTTAAAAATTACAGAGTTAAAAATGTCACCTACAAAAAAACAAAATTCAGAGTCCTGCAATGTTGCATGGTTGGGGTCAATGATGCCTCTAATGTTTATAGGAAGGATAATTTGATCCTACAAGTGTATTTTCAGGTAAGGTAATAATTAAGTGAAAACCTAAGGAAGAGATATTTGTAAAGAAGCCAAATTATGTAAGCCCTCTTTCCAAAACCTTCCACTGGTTCTTTACTCCAAGTAATTAAGTACTTACAAAGGTCCATAATGCTCTGTATGTTTTTCATCCTACTGTTCTCATTTCTTAAATTTCTATCACTCCTCTGTGGTCATATTGACCACCTTACTCCTCCTGTAAAAGGCCAGATGTGTTCTAACTTGGCCTTTGCAGTATGTCTTTGAATAACTCTCTTCTCCACGTATGACTTGCTCTCCTACTCCCATGAAGTCTCTCTCAAATGTCACTTTCTCAGTAATTTTTCCCCTAGGTGGTGTACATAAAATGGCCTTATTCTTATCACCCCATTATTGATATGTTTCTCTCCTGCTTTATCTTTCCATGTAGCATTTATTGTATAGCAAATGCAGCTTATTATCTAATGATCTTGTTTATTATCTATCTCCATCCACTGGAACATAAGTTATAGGAGAGTGAAGACGCTTGCCTATTTAGTTCACTCTTAGAGTCCTAGAATCTAGAATGGTGCCAGGGACATAGAATCTCAGTACATATTTGCTGAATAAATGTTGAACAATCTGCAAGAATATTTTCAGAAAATTTCAGAGGCAGGAGGTCAAAGTTCTTGCCCTTGAACTTGTAAGGCAGATGAGATTTGACTTAATTTGTACTTATATGAGGAAAACTCTATTTTACTTTTTCTAACTCTAATATTTAGTCACCTATATTACACTCATTCCCTATGAATGTATAAAAATACAAAATGGTAGTTAATTTGTAATTTTGCAGTTCAGTTGTGTTAATCTATATTGTGCAAATTTATCCCTTTACATGTAGACCATAATAGTTCCTCAATTAGAAACCTATAATAATGAAAACCAAAATCAACATGGCTATTAGGTGATACTTATGTCTGAAAATAAATATGGCCGAATCAAGCTAGCTTCAAACATATAGATAGATAGATAGATAGATAGATAGATAGATAGATAGATAGATAAGTATTATTATCCTTATTTTCTAGATGAAGAATCACATAGACACTGAGATGAGGTAACTAGCTCAAGGTCACAGAGCAAGTTGTATGTATGTATGTATGTATGTATGTATGTATGTATATTTGAAGTCAGCTTGGTTCTGCCATATTGATTTTATATGTTTGATGCCTCCTCTTGGCAATGTTTTACCAAAAATATATATTTTTTGCTGAAAAAATAGACTTGGTCTTAGCAAATAGCTTGAATATCCTTTCTTGCAACAAAATGAAAGAATAATCAGTTTTCTTGGAGAAAATGACTCAAAGGTTGCCTCTAACTTTATTTTTAATTTATCTTCAGACTTCTATAGAATTCAGAGATGCTATCCTTACTTTGTGAAGTAAGAGAGACAAGCCTAGAGACTGCAAACAAAATTTAAACTGTTGTAAAAAGTTAACTGCATAAACTTGGATAAACAAATTCATATAGAAACAGTTGTTCTATTTTGTAGTAAAAATACATGTTTCTCTTTTCTTTTTACATGCAAGCGAGGTAAATAATTGTTAAATTCAAATAGCCACTCCTTCTACTGTGTCACACATGTAGTACCATCAATCTGCTTTGTGATAGTCATCTTTATTACCTATGTTTTAAAGCTCTAGCAAAACTTCAACAAAACTCTGATTTTCCATGTAATTATTATTTCTTTTTGAAAGCAAGATAATTTTCACCCCCCAAAAAAAGAGGTAAACTGTGCTGCACTATCCCCATCTCCAGGCTACCATGTCCAGGTACCATCTCCCCTCCCTAGTACTTAGAGGGTGCTTAATTTGCATAAGGCTATTAATATACATTGTTTGATTTGGCTTATCAAGCCAATTATTGACATCAGTACCATTACCATTCACTCTTTAAAGACATAAAAATTAAGGCTCAGATAGAGGAACCATCTTGACCCAAGTTAGTCTTCTATCTTCAAACCCATGATGTTCCCATTCTGGAAAAGGAGTCCCTGGTCCTTACACCTTGGAGATGATATACAGTGTTTCTCAAACTTGAGTGTGTACCAGAATCACCCGGAAGGCTGGTGAAAGCGCAGATTTCTGGGCCACATGGCCAGAGCTCCTGATTGAGTAGATTTAGAATGGGACCTAAGGGTATGCATTTCTAACAAGTTCCCAGGTGATGCTCATGCTGTTGATTCAGGGACCACATTTCAAGAAGCAATGCAGTACACAAATTCATAACCTCCAGACTTCAAAGAAATGATGCAGAACTCCCATTCCTACCCCACAAATCTGATCCATTTGTAATTTCTTCCATTTTACTTAATGGCAACACCATTCTGCCAGTAGCCCAGGCCAGAGTTTTTGAAGTTATTCATGAATCCCCTACTTCCATACATTCAAAATGGAATTTTTCAAATGATCTTTGGAATCTGACCATTTTTCACCATCCCTACTGCTACCATCCTGATAGAGATGGCATCATCTCTCATCCGGCTTACTGAAATAGCCTCCTGTCTGGCCTCTCTGCTTCTAAATAACCCGTTGCCAACACAGTAGTTATTGTGAAATTCTCTTAAAATGTAAGTTTATCTCATTTTTCTGCTCAAAACCCTGAAATGACTTTTCATTTCCTCAGAGCCCATTTTCAAGTTTTTGTAATAGCCTAAATGCCTTATGTGATGTGGCTCTTGGAGCTCTCCATGCTCCACTCCTGATAAGTCTTCCTGGCCCATTGCACTTCAGCCATACAGGTCTCCTTGTTCTTCCTTGTGCAATCCTGGCACTCTCCAATTTAATGGAGAGTTCTTCCTTCTTCCTGGAATGCTCTTCCTCAAGTGATCACACACACACAAAAAAAACTTTCTTATTTCCTTAAAATCACCCATCTCAGTGAGTGTTATGCTGACTACATCCCACCACAATTCCTAACACATCACCTCGCTCTACTTTTTATTTTTTCAAAGCATGTATTACCTTCTATGATATAATCTGCTTATTTATTATGGTTTTTATTTATTATATGTCTACTCATATTAGAATATATACTCCAAGAGAACGGGAATCTTTGTTATGCTTACTGATGTACTCCAAACTCCTACTATGTGCTTTGCATATAGTAGGCAGAAGGAAATATTTGCTGAATGAATGAATAATTCTTTCTCTTCATCTAACATTTTATCATTGGCTGATAAATTCCATGCTACTGAACTGATGTTAGAATCAGCCATTCATCAATACTTTCCCTGAAATAACTTTAGCTCAGTTAGACACAGAAAAACTACAATTGTCAATAGTTTCTGACTTCTGTGTAAATCAGAGGTTTTCCTTGACAGTGAAAAACTGGAAGATTGGTGGACTCAAAATACTACTAATAACAAATGTCAACTTTGAGAAATCTGTAATGTAAAGCACCATTATAATAGCAGCTCTAATTCTTTTTGAGTGAAATAAAATATGAAGAAAATTACAGCTTAATTCATATTGTATTCTTCTAGGGCATATTTATCATATACTCTTCATTATAGGAGGAAAAGTTTAGAATATTATTACTAAAGAGCAATTTTATTATAGATAGATAAAATATAAATTTGGTTATTTATTATTAAAAATCACTTTCAAAACTTTATAGGGTAAACGCATTTAAAGTAAGTCTATATACTTACTATGATATGGAGGCTCTTATTTATTTATTTATTTATTTTTTCTGTAAAGCAGTGGCTTCTTTATATGTTTCTTATACTAACCTGATACTGAGAACTTCTGGGACTGTGATCTGACTCCCTTAACATTGAATCCAACCTGTATCTAGTGTGACACCCTCCGCTACAGAGACTGAAAATATAAAATATGATATGTCCCAGAGACCTTGCAAGTGATTCTAAATGTAATTTAGGCTTCACCAATCATATACACTTACTTGAAACCTGAATTTAGAACTGAGGTAAAGGAGGAGAGAAGATGGGTGACAGATATCCATTTTGTCAGGTGTACCTGGGCCTTTACTCTGGTAGCCTGAGACTTTATCTCTTGTAGGCATCTTCTTGATTCTAAAAGGACTATCAGTTGCTCAAGTGACTGGCCAAGTTTTGTATTATTTAATATTATATATTAAACTTGCTAGACTGGATTGTTTTTTGGCATTTTGACACTGACCACAACAAAATACCAGGACTGGTACTCAATCATCAATGCATGAGTTAGAAGAGGCCTCTGGGCTCCAAGAAGAACTACTACACCAGAATTATAGCATATTTGGAAGTATTTAATGATCCTTTAGTTCGACCACCTCATTTTCCAAGTGATGAAACTGGGAACCGGCTACTTTCTCAATTTGATTGATAATAGGGCCATACCTAGACTCCAGAAGCTCATGACTATTTGTAGAGCAGTTCTTGTATAACAAAGACTTGAGTCTAAAGTGTTAATTATGCTGCTATCTTTGTGATTTTGGAAAATTCATATATTGGTAGAAGAGGCAGAAAAACAGGGAAGAAAAACTTGGATTCTGCAATTTAACTATCTTCACGTTTTAAGATAGTCATTCCAGAAATAAACAATGTGGTACAGCTTTACATTGTGGATATCAGCAATCTGTAAAAAGGCAGTAGTGAAGAAAAAGTATGTTCTTTGGAGACCACTGTATAATAAGCTCCAAAACTTAATTTTAATCTAATTCAATAAAACAGATCATACTCAGACACAGGAATATAAGACAATAGTTAGAGGGCACAGAAAATTTGTCTTGGATTTAGAGCCCAGTGCCTTAAAGCTCAAAATAATGAAAAATTTAAAAACAAACTGTCCTTGATTAATCCCTCATATTTCTAAACTTGAGATAATTAAATTTTAAACTCCCATTTACTCCTAAGTATTACCTATTGCCTCCAAGAATTTGGCTTACTATAATATGGCTCTGATATTACTTATTAGAGGACAGTGATTTAGAATGTATTAGAGTATCTTTTTCTGTTTCTTCTGCTTAAAGACAAAGAAATATTAATGTATGCCTGATAGCCTGAGAGCCACAAAAATCCCAGAAATGTGTGTTCTAGTGGAATAACATACTTAAACTTTATCAGTGGATTATACATTTTAATTCAACTACTGTTGAGAATGTCAATATAACAGAAATTAATGTAGTCCTAACAAAACTTGTAGAACTTCTATTGACAAGCAACTATATTAATGATACAATAAAAAAGCAGGGCAGAAAGCACTATAGAAAGCATAACCATTTTTGTAACTATATTCTATCTGTATCCACAGCCAGATCCACATTAACATCTATACTAAATTTAAAAGATTCTAAAAATACGCATCAACATGGATTGTGGCAGTACAGATACTTTTTTGTCTATCTTTTTTTCCTAATTTTTATTCAAGTTATATATATTATTTTTGTAATAAGACAAAAAAAAAACAACTAATAGTTGGAAGTAGAGGAAGTATCTTGAGAGCTTTAACTTCTGAAGTCAGCAGGGCTCAGCTGGAAGAAAAGGGCATCTAGGAAGCTGGCTGCACAGAGGCCCACCGGCCAAGAACCAGGCTTGCAGGGCTGAGGCCCCCTTGGCAGGCACTAATGAAGCATGCATATCAGCCAGGCACATTAGTAAGCCCTGCATGCCCACTGTCGTAATGTGCCTTCACAAAGCTCTGCCTCAGGCAATGAGCCACCTGCCCAAGGACAATGGGTTTGTTAATAAAAGTTTTATTCTGAAAATCATATACTTTCTTCTTACCCTAGCACTGTTAACCTTAAAGAAGGCACAGCAGTTGTTAATATTAAATCTTTCAGAAACTCCACCTTCTTAATACTACCTGGAGCAAGAAATTGCCTTCAGTTTTTACTGCAATCCATGAAAATATGCCTCTCTAATCCTTATTTTTCCTAATCCCTCCTAGCTTACATGTATATTATGAAAGAAAATTTTATTTCACACAACTTGAAATCCCAGCTGTGCCTTGAAAAATAACTTTCATGTCCAATCTCTTCATAGCTGTATCCAAATGGTGAAAAACCTAAATTTGGTTTAATTTAGTATTAGTTCTGAGTTTTTGCATTAAAAAAGGTTTAGGGGTGAAAATAGTTGTGTGTGGGTGCAGTGTTTGGAAATCCACTGAGAGGGTTAATTTTATATATTGACTTGGCTAGGCTATGATGCTCAGTTGTTTGGTCAAACAGTAGTTGTGGAGATGTGGTTAACATGTATAGGCAGTTGACTTTAAGTAAGGCAATTTGCCCTCTAAAATGTGGATGGGCTTCATCTAACCAGCTGAAGGCCTTAAGAACAAAAGCTGAAGTTTCCTGGTGAAGAAGGAATTCTGCCTGAAAACTGTAACACAGAAATCCTATCCGAGGTGCCAGTCTGCTGGTCTCCCCTACAAATTTTGAACTCAAGACTGCAACTTCAACTCTTACCTGAATGCCCTGCCTGATAGCCTACTCTACAAATTCACACTTACCAGCCTCTATAATCGTGCAAGACAATTCCTTAAAATGCTTTTGTCTTTCTCTTTCTCTCTCTCTAGAACCCAAACGGATACACCCACTTTTACCTAGATGTAAGCAAAATTTGTATAATTTTCTTTTTTATTTTATTTTATTTTATTTTAACTCAAATCCCAGTCATGCTCAATCCTTGTCTGGGAACCATCTTGGGAGAACATAAGCATGGTTTAAATATAGTAGGGGATGCCAAATGGGGAAGCTATCGGCTAACTGCATTCTTTGAAACATGTTAATTTAAGTGGCACATCTCCATGGCTGCCACAAAGGCTGTATATGATCCATTTTAATTTAACAAACATTTATTGGTTGCCAATTTTATTTATTTATGTATTTATTTATGTATTTATTTTTATTATACTTTAAGTTCTGAGATACATGTGCAGAATATGCAGGTTTGTTACATAGGTATACATGTGCCATGGTGGTTTGCTGCACTCATCAATCTGTCATCTACATTAGGTATTTTTCCTAATGCTATGCCTCCCCTAACTCCTGACCCCCCAGATAGGCCCTGGTGTGTGATGTTCCCCTCCCTGTGTCCATATGTTCTCATTGTTCAACTCCCACTTATGAGTAAGAACATGCAGTGTTTGGTTTTCTGTTCTTGTTTTAGTTTGCTGAGAATGATGGTTTCCAGCTTCATCCATGTCCCTGCAAAGGACATGAACTCACCCTTTTTTATGGCTGCATAGTATTCCATGGTATATATGTGCCACATTTTCTTTGTCCAGTCTATCATTGATGGGCATTTGGGTTGGTTCCAAGGTTTTGCTATTGTGAAGAGTGCTGTAATAAACATATGTGTGCATGTGTCTTTGTAGCAGAATGATTTATAATCCTTTGGGTATATACCCAGTAATGGGATTGCTGGGTCAAATGGTATTTCTGCTTCTAGATCCTTGCGGGTTCGCCACATTGTCTTCCACAATGGTTGAACTAATTTACACTCCCACCAACAGTGTAAAAGCGTTCCTATTTCTCCACATCCTCTTCAGCATCTGTTGTTTCCTGACTTCTTAATGATCGCCATTCTAACCGGCATGAGATGGTATCTCACTGTGGTTTTGATTTGCATTTCATTAACGACCAGAAGCTTTTATTCATATGTTTGTTGGCTGCATAAATTTCTGATCTTTGACAAACCTGACAAAAACAAGCAATGGGGAAAGGATTCCCTATTTAATAAGTGGTGTTGGGAAAACTGGCTAGTCATATGCATAAAATTGAAACTGGACTCCTTCCTTACAACTTACACAAAAATCAAGTCAAGGTTGATTGAAGACTTAAACGTAAGACCTAAAATCATAAAAACCCTAGAAGAAAACCTAGGCAGTACCAATCAGGATATAAGCATGAGCAAAGACTTCATGACTAAAACACCAAAAGCAACGGCAACAAAAGCCAAAATTGACAAATAGGATCTAATTAATCTAAAGAGCTTCTGCACAGCAAAAGAAACTATCATCAGTGTTAACAGGCAGCCTATAGAATGGGAGAAAATTTTTGCAATCTATCCATCTGGCAAGGGACTAATATCCAGAATCAACTTAAACAAATTTACAAGAAAACAAACAAACAAACAACCCCATCAAAAAGTGGGTAAAGGATAATGAACAGACACTTCTCAAAAGATTTGTATAATTTTCAGGAATTGGGAGTAAAAGAAAAGAAAAATCTTTGTCTTGTCTTGAACCATCCTATCAATTTTCCAAGTCTCGGGTTTTCTATCTGTAAAATGGTGATAATAGTACTTACCTAAAGGAGGTTGAAAGGCTTAAATGTGAAGGACTTAGGACATGCCTGGGATAGGGTGAGTATTCAGCGAGTAGTGGCTTAAACAAAATTACTAAATCCATATTAAGATGCTATTGGGATATTTGATTTTGCCGTCCCAGAATCTCATTGTTTGGGCCATTCATTGTCCTGGGCACCAAAACTCTGCAGGACTTACACCTTAGTAATTCCTTGGGAACACAAGAAATTAGGTAATGCAAATTTTTGTTTTAATATGCATTTGAAAGACAGCCCCCATGCTGTATAAACTCAGCCACTCAGGCTGATTAGGTGACATCATTAATATCTGTCTAAATCAGACTTAAAGTAATAGTCATTCAATTATTTGATACTGAAAAACATTATTAGGAGGTCATAAAGATAAAAATTATGCCCCTTGCTGCTCACCAAAAGGCCTTGAATAACTAACTTCCCAGAAGGAAAATAACTGACTAATTGCCTCATTCATGTAAGTTTATTTTTCTCACTTTTATGCCAGGAAATGTTGTAACAAATGATATAAACTTCTGAACATAGGTAATATGTTAATATATTTAGTCATTTTCTATAAATATTTATGATCAATTGAAATGAAATTTTCTTATCCCACTTAATTGACTGAGGATTATCAAGAAATTGCAATTATACATTCTACTGTGGTTACTAATTATAACTTTATTTTAGTTTTTTTAGAACTTGAGTTTTCACTAATTTGTAAAAACACATAAAAATTAAGGAAAGTATTTCTGTAAGGAGTATATACATAATATATACACACATATCTACATTCATATACATATACATGATACATATATACATATAAATATGTGTGATATATATACAGATTGTACATATACATATGTATAGCCATTCCTTGGCATCTGTAGGGGATTGGTTCCAGTACTCACCCAAGGGCACCAAAATCCACAGATGCTCAAATTTCTTATATAAAATAGCATAGTATTTGCATATAACCTGTGCACATCCTCTCGTATACTTTAAATTATCTCGGCCGGGTATGGTGGCTCTTGCCTGTAATCCCAGCACTTTCGGAGGCTGGGGTGAGCAGATCACCTGATGTCAGGAGTTCTAGACCAGCCTGGCCAAGATGGCGAAACCCTATCTCTACTGAAAATACAAAAAGTAGCCAGGCGTGGTGTTGCTTGCCTGTAATCCCAGCTTTTCGGGAGGCTGAGGCAGGAGACTCACTTTAACCTGGGAGGTGGAGGCTGCAGTGAGCCGAGATTGTGCCACTGCACTCCAGCCTGGGCAATGGAGCAAGACTCCATCTAAAAAAAAAATTATCTCTAGATTACTTATAATACCTAATACAATGTAAAGATTAGGTAAATAGTCATACTATATTGTTTTTAGAGTTTGTCTTATTTTTTTATTTTAATTTTTGTTTAATTTTTGATCTGTGGTTGGTGGAATCAATAGATGTGGAACTCATGAATACAAAAGGCCTGCTATATATATACACACATTGATATAACTATATAGACAGGTATAAGAGTTTTTTTATTAATGGTCTGGCAATATAGAGAAATGTGCTTGTGAAGCATACCTAACTTGTCCCCAGTGCTCTCGTCTCTATAATATGAAGACACTAAAGAGTTTTAGCCAGACTACATTCCCTAGTCTTTATTGCAACCAGGTGAGTCATATGATTTTGACTAAGTTTTGGACAATAGGATGTGAATGAAAACAGTATAAATAATTACCAAATCATAATTCCTAAAAGAAACTGTTTATCCTCCACTTATTTTCCTTTCCCTTTTCTGCTGGCTGGCAAAGGGTGACAGGTGGAACATCTGTCTTCCATCCAGAAATGGAAGCCAAGTAGAAGATGACAAAGTAGCACTACCAGCCATTGGGTGGGGCATGCTCACGTAACCACAACGACCAGAGCTACCTCCTGTTTCTGGACTGCCTGCCTACGCACGGACTGTAAAGTGAGAAGAAAAAAATCTTCCTTGTGTCCTTGATTTTTTAGATATTTATTACAGCAGCTTAGCCTATTCCCTAAATATCGCAGAGCCTATTTGCCATCAGGAGATTCCTCCCACCAAATGATTAAACAGTTCCTGCCCATACAAAAATTCCAAATCAGTGGAACTATAAATGACTATCCCACAACAACTCAAAACGACCTATACCCCAACAGATACCCAATATGCAACCCAACCAGAAAGTAATTCTTTCAGATTTTCTCTCAAAGTTTTCACAGAAGGGTTTTTTAAGCCGATGGTTCACATGTATTTGATTGTTTTATTTATTCTGCATTTCACAAGTCTAAGGTGAAATAATATTTTCATTTAAAATAAATAGTTTATTGCATCAATTAAAACTATCTTGGTTTCACATATCCAAGAAATTGTGTTGGTTTTATACCCAGAAAACTGAACTCAAACTGACTAAAATAGTAGACAAACATGTTAGCGTAGTCTGCTGAAGAACACGGTGATAGTGCTAAGCTAAGGTGTGACTTGAATCAGAAATTCCACAGTCACCTAAGACACGCTTTTGTTCTGTTTCTCCATGAGGCTTCCGTACTTGACAGTTTTATCTAAATACTGGTTACCTAAAGTTATAAAATAATGACAGGCAGCAAACAGGGCTACACACTGTCTTCTTCATGGCCACAAAAAGGGGAGGCTTGTTTTTCCATGAAAAGCCAAGACGTGTGGATACATCAGACAGACTAAAGACATGTACCTACTGCAAACCACTTACCTGGCCACGATTCAGGTTTGTTTACATATTCTGTTGCTTTAGGTAGGGATGAAGACACACCCACACAAAACGAACAGCTTTGTATGGAGAGATGAATGGGTTTTTCTAAGAACGGTTGTGCTATTATTCCCAGAAAGAACAGAATACAAGCTGTGTATCCAAACACTATTTCACATGTATCAGTCCCAGTTTATTTGGAAGGTCCCTAAATGATTCTAATGTGATTCAATGAGATATAATTCTAAGGTTCTGTGTGAGGAATAACGTATTTGTTGATAAAAACTAAAATTATTATTTTTTTTCTGAAATCTTTTCCCAAGAGATTTCATTTAGGGTATGATTTTTATTAATACTGGTTATTTATTTATTTATTTATTATTATACTTTAAGTTCTAGGGCACACGTGCATAACGTGCAGGTTTGTTACATATGTATACTTGTGCCATGTTGGTGTGCTGCACCCATCAACTCGTCAGCACCCATCAACTCGTCATTTATATCAGGTATAACTCCCCACAGTATTATTTTATTAAAGACAAAATCATCAAAAACCAAATCCATTTTATACTCCGAATAATGGTGAAAAAACAAAATTTACTTTCATGATTTTCCTAGATGGGCTCTATTTTTCTGAGATTGAATATTTCCACAAGTGGCAAGTCTAATCATGCATATCCCATTAAGAAGGTGAACAAGATTTAAATATGTTCACCGTATGTAAGCTGAAGATAACAAATATCGACCTTAAGAAGGTTGCTAATTTTCCTGCTTTCTTCACAAACCCCTGTTTCTGTCAACAGCCTGAATATTATGTGCTATGTGTTTATACTTCACCACTTCTGATGGGCTTTGTACTATTATACAATAGGTAAGTTTTTAAACTATTGTTAATTTTTACAATAACTTCTTATTTTCTAGTACTTTAATCAGAAAAGGAAAAAGATAAGGATGAAACAGCTTTCAGGAGAAATATTAAGGACTCAATTACATACTCAATATCAAAATAAATTCTACAACAATTAATGACATTTTACCTATATGCAAGGGAATTTTAAACATTTTTTATAGTAAGTTCTGTTTTTCTGTAGCAGTTTCCTAATTATTGTGGTTTTCTTTTTCAACGAAGAGTGACTAGGCAATCATAAATTGTTTACTACTATTGAGATATTATGTTCAAAATATGGTCTTATTCTATCTTTAACTCAGCACATGGAATATTTTAATTTCATCATAGTAAGCATGGATGCTATAGAGTCAAAACTACAACTTCAAAAAAAAAATAGTTCATCTCATTAAAAAAAAAAAATAGCATCATGCCTATAATTTCAGCACTTTGGGACACCGAGGTGGGTGGATTATAAGGTCAGGGGTTCAAGACCAGCCTGGCCAAGATGGTGAAATCCTGTTTCTACTAAAAATAGAAAAATTAGTTGGTCGTGGTGGTAGGCTTCTGTAATCCCAGGTACTCGGTAGGCTGAGGCAGGAGAATCGCTTGAACCCCGGAGGCAGAGGTTGCAGTGAGCCAAGATAGTGCCACTGTACTCTAGCCTGGGCAACAGAGCGAGACTCCATCTCAAAAAAAAAAAAAAAAATTAAAGAAGGCAATCATAGTACCAGTGCACCATTCACATTTTTGAAGTATCATGGCTATTAATTATACTCAATAATAATAATGACAGCTGAAAACAGAAATTTCTCATAACATTTTTTGCATGTGTTATTGATATTAGAGACTAGACTTGCTACACTAAACCCACCAAATAGTATTTAACATAATCCCCTTTTTGCTTCCGTTGCATCACCAAAACAGAGTTCTGAATAGTCACTGACCTGCCATCTCTAGTATAGAGGGCTAGAAGAGATGCTCTGCTATCAGATAATCTTGGAGGAATTTCAACTTTTCACTCACTAGTTATGTAAAGCTGGACAAGTACCTTAACCCCTATACAGCTAATTTTCTCATTTGTAGAAGAGGGTTAGTGATACCTACCTCACTGTTTGAGAATTAAATAAGACAATGAATGTGAAGTTGAAGGCATGTTTTCTAGTAATCAGTATTACTTCTTATCATTGCTATTTTTACGATTTACTTTTATTGAGTCATATGAGGACTAGTAGAACCACATACCTAGTACAAAGGGACAAAGGAAACAGAGAACTGGGAGAGATAGGGAGGGCAAATAATATTGATTTTATGCCCCTCATTGCCCCAAGAAAACTGATTTTGGATATTCCCAAATAGTAGACAACAGTGAAGGAACTTCTACATCCCCTTTTTAAACTACTAAAGACACTTCTCCTCCTTTGCCATTTATTTCATGAATGAGCTATAATTTCAAAAGAAATTCAACCTTGTCTAAAATGCCATCAAACTGGAATTTTTAATTTTGCTTATACTACAAGAAATAACATAATCCAAGAATCTTACAGACCACTACAGTGGGTAGTTTTATTAAGAGATAAATCAGATACCGTAACCGCTTACTGAATGGCCTTCAGTGGCTTCCTATCGCATTCAGAACAAAATCCAAGCTCTTTGGTATGACCAGTTAGTAGGGTGTTGGTGCAGCCTTGTGTGCCCAAGACACTTCCAGTTTATACCTGTTCTTCTTTCATGATGGTGAAAATTACCTCTTCCCTACCACCTTCACTCTTAAAGTTTCCTAGTTCAGAATATAAATTAAGTAGTCACTCTTTAAATGAGGCCCAATACATTTCACATCCCATTGCAAGATGATCTTTACCATACCACAGGCTTTTCTGATTCTTGAGGGCACTACACACTTGACTGCCTAAAAGTTTTCCAGCATTTTTCCAAATCTTTTCCTGGATGATTCTTGCCTGTCATCCAAGCCTCAACCTGATTTTACTTCCTAAAAAATGTCTTACTGAATTCCCCAAACTAAATATTGATCTCCACACCATTCTTCTCTTTTATAACACCTGGTTCCTAACCATCCTAGTCCTTATCACAATTTGCCATCACACACACATAGAAACACACACACACACAAAATAAGGTGTTTAGTGTATGCCTTTCTCACTCCTGCATTGCAAGCTGGAAGAAGTTAAGTATTTTGCATATGATGTTTGCTTTGTAATCTTGCAAAATCCACTGTATAGGCATTCTGATCCTTATTTCAGAGATGAGATTTGGAAAAAAGTAAAACAAGAAGCTTGCTGTGCCATTTACAAATGGAGCTAATATTAAAATTCAAGTTTACTTGACTCCATATCCCACCCATTTGCCTGTACCATGTTGATCTGAAAGCTTAGGTAAATACTTAGCCACTTCACTGTACTCAATCTTAAAGGGGAGGGAAATTGCAATGAGGAATTTGCAATGAAGCTGAATAAGTCTCATGGCCAAATTTAGCCTTTACAGTCCCTCCTAAAAGAAAAAGACTGAATAGTTTCTGTGACCTGGAGCTAAGATTCCCAGGACTTACTCCATGATTCAGACATACAAGAGAGTTCGTTCTTCTTTGGCTGACTTTTTTTTTTTTTTCAATTTTTGTTTTAGATTCAGAGGGTGGGGACATGTACAGGTTTGTTATCTAGACTCATTGCATGATACTGAGGTTTGGGGTATGAATGAACCCAGGTACTGAGCATAGTCCTCAGTAGTTGGTTTTGCAACCCTTGCCCCCTCCCTCCCTCTCCCTTCTAGTAGTCTCAAGTGTCTACTGTTGCCATCTTTATATCCCTGAGTACCCAATGTTTAGCTCCCACTTATAAGTGATAACTTGCAGTATTTGGTTTTCTTTTCCTGTGTTAATTTACTTAGGATAGTGGCCTCTAGCTGCATCCACGTTGCTATAAGGGACATGATTTCATTATTTTTATGGCTATGTAGTATTCCATGGTGTATATATACCATATTTTCTTTATCCAATCCACCGCCGATGGGCACCTAGGTTGACTGCTTGTCTTTATTATTGGGAATAACGCTTTGGCTGCCATTGTTTAACTCAGTGATTTTTAAAAAATATGTGACTAACTTGCAGTGTATTTTGTAATGCAATCTTGATTGATTTCTTAAAATGAGAAAGCTACGATCAAATAAGGAATATAAGAAGCAAAACTCTTTTACTCCCAGCACCTTGAATAATATTTGCACATATTAGGCACTCAATAAATATTTGATAAATTATTTTCATGTATTTTAGCGTATATCTAACGTGATATTAAAATGGCATGTTTGAAAGTGATCTTTATTTAAATGTTCATTGTACTAAACAAAAACATCAATTTTAAGGAAATCGATTTTAAAAATCTCCTGCACTTATACATAAGTAGAAATACATATTATTTTCTATTTAAAAAATGCTAATTAATAAGAAAGCACACTTACGCACGCCATGTAGTTTTCTTACAGAAGCTTAACGAAGATTAGTCATAGTGGCTATTGTTTTGTTGGCTAGAAAGAACATCACAAATTTATTTAGACTTTCTTTTGGAAGATAGTTATTAAATACATTTACATAAAATAGTGGCATTAAGATCCTCAATGTAGTAATGCAAGTTTTGAGAGACTGGAGAATTTGGCCACATTTATATTCAAGTGAGCTAATGGCACTGGACCAAAATTTCTTCCATTTTGCTTTTTCTGCTAGGTAGGTTTTCATGCTGCATATGTGCAGAGTCAGGAGTTACACTGTGATGCTGCCCTGGTAGAAGACTCTAAGCACATTTACATCCTGCTGTGATTTGCCTTCCACTATTTAGACATTCTCTTTGTCTTTTACATGGCCAATAGCACATTGGTCATTTCTACATTACCAAATACTGCAGGTGTAAACAAATAATTCATGATGAATGTTTTCCCAGAAGCACAGTTCTTTACACAAAAGTCCCTTGGGGAAAGTGCCTTTTCGGGCTTTACTGTATAGCATATGATTAAAGCCTCTGGCAAACTGCTGGATTCACTGAATTCTCCTGGTGAACAAATGGATCTGACCAGTGATGGTAATTGAAATAAGTTGGTTGAGGAGCAAAAGCTTTTACTTACTTAGATACCTTTCAAAAGGTGATTTACTTTCTTATGGAAGGGAGGAGGACACACGAATGCATTTTCTCACATTTTTAGTACTAATACGGAGAGAAAAAATAAGGCCTAAAGAAAGTAGTAGGTGGCAGAAGTACAACTTCAACCTAGGCCTGTCACATACCACCATTTAATTAAACACAACTTATACTCCTTTAGAAGCATATGTCTGGAAATGCATGGTTGGACTGGACAGGCATGCCTTAGCCGAATACTAGTAATAAATGTAAAATAACATAAAAGATTATTTTCTTCAACAAAAAAAGTTTCTTGTTGATTTTTTTTCTTTTGGATGGAGTCTCACAGAAAAAGCCCGTTGCCCAGGCTGGAGTGCAGTGGCACAATCTCAGCTCATTGCAGCCTCTGCCTCGCGGGTTCAAGCAATTCTTCTATTCTTCTGCCTTAGCCTCCCATGCTTCAGCCTCCCGAGTAGCTTAGATTACAGGCACAAGCCACCATGTCCTGGCTAATTTTTGTATTTTTAGTAGAGATAAGGTTTCACATGTTGGTGAGGCTGGTCTCTGACTCCTGA
This sequence comes from Macaca mulatta, assembly GCF_049350105.2. Taxonomy (NCBI): domain Eukaryota; kingdom Metazoa; phylum Chordata; class Mammalia; order Primates; family Cercopithecidae; genus Macaca; species Macaca mulatta. The sequence continues at coordinate 116,419,370 of NC_133409.1, forward strand.
CCTCAGGTGACCCACCTGTCTCAGCCTCCCAAAGCGCTGGGATTACAGGTAGGAGCCACCGCATGTTATTCTAATATTTGTTTCCCCCCATTCAACAAGGTAACTGGATCTCCTTGGTGCTAGGCTGTGTTCACATCTGGGTTTTGTCACGTACTAGCTTTGTAACCTTGGGCATGCTACTCAATCTGCCCTGCCCTCAATTTCCTCATTCATAAAAGAGAGATAAAACTAGTAACTGCATCATATGATTGTCTGGAATATTAAATGTTTTTTCTTTTATAAAAGGCTCAACTTTTTAAGAAGCAATACTAGCTCTGGCAGAAATGGGGCTGGGTGTTTGGGGAGAGGTAAGAGAAAGAGATAAACTATGAGCTTGGACTAGAGAGCTGGAAAGATTTTTCAAAAGGAAGGAGGCAGAGGGCCATGCAGGCCTGAGGAACTCACACTGACAGTAGAAGAGGGTAGGAAATAGGGAAATAGCTACATGGTACACGAGTGTGTCTGGATCAAGTTCTGAGAAAAATTTCCATGCCCAGGAGGAGGGCAAAAATAGCAGCAGAAGCACTGCTACTCATCCACGGCAGCCAAAGTGAAGTCAGTACCAGCGGAACCTTAAGTGTCTTCATTAGATCCCTGGAACTTTTAGAGGCTGCAATGGGCAGGAGGGAAAGGTGGGAGAAAGGGAAGGGTGGTACAATAATGGTAGATGGAATTTCCAGGGAACTCACTAGGATTAGGGTCCAGAATCAGATGAAATTTGATTTTAAGAAAAATGAATGATGAAACATTTCTTGCAATTGAGAGTTTGTGGAGCACAAGTTGTATCTACCAAATATCCATTCCGTATTGCCTACTACCATTAGTATTGAGTAACCTTCCACTTCACTTACTTGAGGATCAATTATTAAGTCATTTGCTATCAACTACAATGTTAAAACACTTTTCAAATATTATCAAAAGCATAAAACTTGTATGTTGATTGTGATATCTGGTGTCTCCCAATCACAGGAAAAATATATTTTGGATGAAAATGAACAGATGATAATGAAACAGTAAAATAGAATACACATATGTTTTTGAAACTTCCTTGGAGCAGACTACAAATAAATTGTTTAAACATAAATTTTTAAACAAACTTCCAGAAAAGTATTACCATGAAATATGATAATAAATATTGAATTATTGAGCAAATAGGAAAATTTTTACTGAAACAAATATTGTGTTTTCAGTGTTACTCTTTGGCTTTTTACCACAAAAGTAGTTGGTTAGAAGTGACAGTTTCCCTTACTATATTACAGAAAAGAGCAACATATTCTTTACATAATTTCATTTGCCTGTACATTTTTATTAGAATGTGAAAAAATCTAATAAAACAAAAATTTTAAACTAAAATTTCACAATAAGCAGAAGTTAAGCTCTGTCCTGAACCATTAACAAATTAAAAACTAGCCGGGTGTGGTGGCTCACGCCTGTAATCCCAGCACTTTGGGAGGCTGAGGCGGGCGGATCACAAGGTCAGGAGATCGAGACCATCCTGGCTAACACGGTGAAACCTCGTCTCTACTAAAAATACAAAAAATTAGCCGGGTGTGGTGGCGGGCACCTGTGGTCCCAGCTACTCGGGAGGCTGAGGCAGGAGAATGGCGTGGGCCCGGGAGGCAGAGCTTGCAGTGAGCCAAGATCGTGCCACTGCACTCCAGCCTGGGCGACAGAGCGAGACTCCGTCTCAAAAAAAAAAAAAAAAAAAAAACAAATTAAAAACTAAAGTTTAATGGAATCTAAGATACAAACAAAAATTCCAACTTCAGAAGACACGATTATTCAGTGTCTAGCATATTAATGTATAATTTAAATATTGAGAGCATCCGTGACCTTGACAGATAGGAAGTACCTAGTTGTTAATTAGCTTGCCTACAAGTTTTCCTACTGTCACTGCCTGGTAATTTTAAAACAGAAATGCTTCTACCTTAATATATGTGACCTTATAAAGAGAAATATAATAATATTATAATAATGAATATAATAATAAATATATTTTACACAAATTTGGATATATCAATGATGAGAGAGCTTTCCTGAGTGTATATGCAAGAGGAGTCATCCAATTGCTCTTGTTCATTACTTTTACAATTCACTACAGGATAAAATTAAAGATAAAAGCCACAGGAAAGACTGTTTAAAATCTTTAAGCCACTTTAAGATAGATAAAAGATTTTTAAAAATTGGATTAAAGCCATGAAATTATCTTAATTAATAAATATCCAAAGCTTCACTGGCAAATGAGACTTCTTTTTTTCCTTAATCAATATATTTTAAAAATGTGATTATTGAGACAGAAAGTTGGCATACTCTAGTTATGATATATATAATTAAATCTACAAAAATTACTTATTTAATTTGGTTGTCTAAGCAGTGCTATATAAAATAGTTTTTTTGATGTCTACTTTGCTTGATGAAAATTAGCTTCTCTTTATATATTGGTACAGTATTTCGTTTCAGTAAATACTGTAGCAATTGCATAGTTATAACCCACTTATTTCAACTGAACAAAACAGAATTTCAGTACACCAGAAACATTTGGACTCTCTCAAGTTCAAGATTGGTGAATGTCATTATGTACAGGCTGCAACAAGGGTTATGCCATCCACCTTACAAAAATGAGTAGATTTTTATTTGTGACTTTTTTTGAGGGCAACATTTCAGCACTTTGAAACTTTAATTTTGAGATTACCATGGTAACAAGTTCATTCCGAGCATACTTTTCCTTTTGGCATTGTTGTCATGAGAAGGAATATACAAAACAAAATATTCAGCAGAAACGGAGCAGTAAAAGAATGAAGTAAATTACACTTTTGATTCTATGTTTGTCTATTCTTACAAAGAAATTAGAATAAATCTAAACATAAGAATGAGTTGCAGAACAAAATGAAACTGCCGCATAGTGATAATGTATTCATGAATATATACATGAAGTATATCAAAAAAACGTTGTGACTTCCTTTCAAAGAGGTCAGTTATATCTGGACTCTCATTACACGTCCAGTTTGTTCCATAAATCAGATGTGGCACCAGGTAGACTCTTTTCTACCAACAAATCAGTATAAAATTACTGATGCTCTATTTTTCACTTGGGCTCCACCAGTTCTACCTCGGTGACCCTGCTGCTCACTGATCCATTCACATCACCCTGTTCTCAGAATGACATGAATGCCTCTGCTCCCTGTTGGCCCAGGAAATGTGGCCTCAGTCACAATGCCAGCAACCCCTGATCCCTAAAGCCATGTATTTAAACAGGTGCTTCTTAGAAGCTGAAACACATTAAACATACAAGTTGGTCTTTCTTAAAAGGAGTTTTAGATGTATATTAAAAACATTTAAAATGTACAAAAATACACATATTTGAAATATGTTTCCAGGCTTATTCTAGGATACTCACCATACTGACTTATTTAACACTAAATTTAAACACTAAATTTTTATTTATAAAAATTTCAGAAAAGGTGTCTGCTGCTTGGGATCACTTTTCTAGGTTCACTACAGCAAATTAAAATGATTGGGATGCAAAGGTTTCAAAGTGACTATGCAAATTTTTGTATTTATACGTTTTTAAGATGGAGAGTCTTAATATATTAGGAGGCAATGTAGTATTCATGCCAGAATAGACTGTTTGAGTTCAAATCCTATTCTACCCTCACGAGCTTAGTGGTATTGGGAAAATTTTATACCTCTCTGTGCTTCATTTCCTATTGTGTAAAATAGGGATGATACTATCCTATAGGGCTTTATGAGATTACATGTTTTACACACACACACTCACACAAATATTTAGAACAATGTCCTATATATAGGACATATCATAAAATGTTTCTTCTATAATATGATAAAAAAGTAAATATAATTTAAAATTTATTTCTTTCATAGTCTATTTTTATAAGAAATGTATAAATGGCAAATAAAAGCCTAAACACAAACTAAGCAGTTTCCAGGGTTTGTGAGTTTTGTGTCAATTCAACTCAGCTTCTTGTATTCTCCTTTTTTGCTCACTGTTCTGCAGTACAAACACACACACAATACTTACTGTATCTAATATTTGCATTTAAAGCCTTAATGGTACTCCAGTTCTCAAAATAAGTGTCTGAGTAAAAACAAAGAGATAAAACTGTTTTAAGATAAAATTTAGGCAAATTTTAATTTCACTGCAATATAGAGCTTAGAAGACCAGCAATCCATACATGCTATATGCATTAACCCTTACTGAATCATTCTATTCATTTGAGCAGTTTTTCACTCTGGAAGCATTTTATACAAGCATTATATTACTTGTGTTTTGGGGGTGGGCAGGAGTTTAGAAGCCACTAAAGAGTGGTTAAGTGGTAAGGTTAAGTGTTCTTAATCTGGGAAAAATGTAGGACATAAAATCTTATTTTAATATTTAGGAAATGCTTTACCCTATGGCTTCCAGGATCCTAACTGCACATGAATGGGCTCCAAAAATCCCTTCCTCCCTCCCTCCCTTCCTCCCTCCCTCCATCCCTCCCTCCCTTCCTTCCTTCCTCCCTCCCTTCTTTCCTTTCCTTTCCTTTCCTTCCTTCCTTTTCCTTCCTTCCTTCTTCCTTTCCTTTCCTTCCTTCTTTCCTTTCCTTTCTTTTCCTTTCCTTCCTTCCTCCTTTCCTTCCTTCCTTCTTTCCTTTCCTTCTTCCCTTTCCTTCTTTCCTTCTTTCTTTCCTTCCTTCCTTCCCTTTCCTTCCTTCCTTCCTTCCTTCCTTCCTTCCTTCCTTCCTTCCTTCCTTCCTTCCTTCCTTCCTTCCTTCCATGCTTTTGTCTTTTTTTTCTTCCTTCTATTAAATCTATACTATTTCTAAGAACAAAATTGAATGTAAAGGCTTTAAAGGGTAAAAATTTAACAGTAATTACTTTTCTGGATTTATTATACAAATTTTCAAGTTCTTTTTGTAAAACTTCTAGCAATTGGAATAGTATCAGGGTATGATCTTATTTGAAATACAAAGCCAATGTCTGACCAAGGTTAGGTCTGCTTGTATTCCCATTGACCCATATAGCCCAAAAGCATTTAATATGGGAGAAGGTCAGCTGTTACACTTGAGTAAAAATTTTCCAGTTACTAATTACAAAATGAGAGAACTTAGTTTTTGCTTTTCTCCTCTCCTCTTTTTATCTCTGTCTCTCTTATAACGTTTTAGGAGACATTGTTTTCCTAATGAACATTTTATGGATTGGAACAAATATTTTTTGATTTTTAATTTTTAGTTATTTTGTATCCAGTTACAACTCTGCAGGTGAATAATGAATAATATGAGTGTTTCACAGAATGTAAAGGGGAAAAATAATCTAAACCAAAAAGTAAGAAGATTAATAGAAAATGTTAATATATAAAATATATTTAAAAGTTATAGATGTAGACCAAAAGATTTACAGAGAATTCCGCACTAAAATGAGAGAAACACATTCAGAAATATTCCCTTGCAAATGGGCACATCTAATAAAAGTTAAATAATATCTAAAGAGAGACCAGTGGGAGTTGTTTTTCATAGGAAATACTATTAGTTAATTTGTTTAAATGTAAATGACTGATGTGTCCAAACCTGATAACACTTGCAAAATAGAATTCAAAACTATTTTCAACATTTGGAATTATTCCGCTTTTTCAGACCTTGTTCTTAAGGAATATTTATATAAGAGCCACAGATATTCACATAAAGAAACAAAGGACTTAAAACTTCATATTCCATATGTAAATCTCTGTGAGTAATGGCATTAAGCCTGGCTCACTTGGTACAGGTTAAATAATACTGGGTGAAGAATGATTAAATGGAATCAGCCGTTGGACTGTCTTGCCCCAGTGCATAGCATTACACAGTAGTGAGGAAGACCTCATTCTGCCCTATGAGAATGAAGGAAGTCTGTTTTCATCTTGAATCCAATTTGTTAAACACAAATGTATTCACAGTGTTTATATTTTGGGTAGAATTAATCAACAAGTACTTAATAGTAAGTAGCAAGTGCAGCACAGTGAGGAGCAAGAAAGGCCACTGTGTTTTCAGAATATGTTGAAAAGAACCAAAGCTTCCCTAGGACAATATGGTAGAGGTTTCACTTAGAAGAAACTTTGTACTCATACATAAGCAAATGAGAAGAACTTTCTGCTAACAGTAACATAGGAGTCTCTGAAACACAGAATTGTCATATATATAAGGAAATCAGCACAGGATGTAGGTACGTTTTAGGAGATCTGAACACAGAGAAAGCAGATAAATTTCAGCTCAATCAGAACAGAAGCAGTTTGTAGTTGATATGGTTTGGCTTTGTGTCCCTGTCCAAATCTCATGTCGAATTGGAGGAAGGACCTGGTAAGAGGCATTTGGATGATGGGGTGGATTTCTCCCTTGCAGTTCTCATGACAGTGAGCGAGTTCTCATGAGATCTGATGGTTTATAAGTGTGGCACTTCCCCTTCACTCTCTTTCTCTCCTGTCTCCATGAGAAGGAGGTGCTTACTTCCCCTTACCCTTCTGCCATAATTGTAAGTATCCTGAGGTCTCCCATTCATGCTTACTGTCAAGCCTGCAGAACTGTGAGTCAATTAAACCTCTTTTGCTCATAAATTACCCAGTCTCAGGTAGTTCTTAATAGTAGAGTGAAAATGGACTAATATAGTAGTCATTACTTGGGAGCCCATGGCATCTCAAGTTAATACATAATGAGTTTATAGCTCATAGTGTGGCTTCATTCATTCTCAAAAAAATATTTTTTTCTGTTTTCATAGAGTCCCAAATTAATAACACTTGAAGTAGATGATTTGTTTCAGTCATGATTCTGATATTCAAAGTAGTAAAACAGGACCAGGTGCAATGGCTCCCACCTGTTATCCCACCACTTTTGGGAGGCCAAGGCAGGAAGGGAGTATGGCTTGAAGACAGGAGTTTATGATCAAAGTAGTAAAACTCAGGTAAGCTGCACTATTCTAATTGGTTGTGTGTGTGTGTGTATGCGTGTGTGTGTGTGTGAAATATCACAGAGTAAAATAGAGAATCAGAAAATAATTTGTAATGCTGAGGCAGTTTGTCAGAAATCATTCACTGGTTAATTCAAGAAAATAACCTATATTTACCTAAATTATCTAAATCCACTTGTGTAAATGGAGCCTCAGAATATCTGGTTTTAATACTAACATAATTATGTTTTTACTTTTCCTTTTCATTTAAAATAACTCATAAATGTTTACATTAAAAATCTGTACCATTTTCCTTGGGTCTCTGGAAGACTATAATTTTCCAGCTATGATGAATATATTTGTTTACTAAAATAAGTTTAGGAATCACTTCCAAAGTGTTAGGTATGTCTAGAATTTTTCCAATGTCTGCAGCAGCCCTATATATATATGTGCGCGCGTGTGTGTGTTATACATATATATACACACACACACACATGCACACATATATACACACACATATATACACACATATATATATATTTTTTTCAATATATATTCATTATTTTATTATCCAATAGCTCCAGAATGTATCTTTGAGGAAAACATGTGGTTATGTTAGTGTTGGAGATGATTTTGGAATTTACTTATTCTTACTACTATATAGAAAAGTAGAGTCTATTAAGACAAATTGTCTCAGCACATAGACATGATTGGTTAGATGTATTGCATTTGTATGCAGAAAATGCTTCTTATTTAATGATACCAGAGGAGTTGTAATTCTCAAAGATCACCAAAAATGCAGTGTACTTTCAGCAAAAGTTAATTAATTCATCCAAGATGTAGCAGATACTTAAAAAATACTTTCTTTTTAAGTGAAGACATGTGGCTTATAGCTGTTCATTTAGTAAAATTGCCATTCATTGGAAATGTTTAAAACCAGAGATACATTTGTATTATTCTTATTAAGTTGGTCATCATGTAGAGCTCAACCTGAATCACAGATATGCTAATCTCATGATGTGATAAGTGGCATCAATATGACCTTTCTTTAAATATTATTTAACATTCCCAAAGATAAAATGAAACAGAACGTAGTATTTAATTCTCACTACCAGCTACAGCTTTTAAAGTGAAATCGCTTTCTTAGTGTCCTCTTTCACTTTAATGTTAGAGGACATCAGGGTCAGCTTCTAGTATTTATATAAAGCAGGAATTCAAATAGCTAACTCACAGAGAAAATGTGATTTCACTTTCTTTCAAAGACTCAATGCAAATTCCATTTGGATTCCTGAGAGACCTTGAGATTCACTTCACATTTCACTTGAAATGCAGTGTGTAGTGTAGTTGAAATACAGGAGAAAAACCTCTGAATGCCTGAACTGCTCCCCAAGATCAAATGAAGCACTTAAAGAAGTCAGAAAGGTATTGCCATCTTCTACAGCGAAGCTGAGACCTACCATATTTGGGCAGGGTATATCGGTGACTTTTAAAACTGACTAGCAGCTATGAGAACAGGGTCCTATCAGTAGAAGGAACGAGAAACAGATTTTGATAAGAAAAAAAATTAAGCACAAACTATAAGCAACATTATAGTGACTTGGGGTCAGGAAAAACATCCACTTTTAAGTTAACCAGGTAACTGCTTAGATACTTTTAAAAATGGGGGCTGGGCGCGGTGGCTCAAGCCTGTAATCCCAGCACTTTGGGAGGCCGAGATGGGCGGACTACGAGGTCAGGAGATCGAGACCATCCTGGCTAACACGGTGAAAGCCCGTCTCTACTACAAAAAAAAAAAAAAAATACAAAAAAACTAGCCGGGCGACGTCGCGGGTGCCTGTAGTCCCAGCTACTCGGGAGGCTGAGGCAGGAGAATGGCGTAAACCCGGGAGACGGAGCTTGCAGTGAGCTGAGATCTGGCCACTGCCCTCCAGCCTGGGCAACAGAGCGAGACTCCGTCTCAAAAAAAAAAAAAAAGAAAAAAAAGAAAAAAGAATAGTGGGGGAGCTAATATTCAGGGAAGTTTTTATTTGTAAGTATTTTAGTGGCATCAAATAGTTAATATAATTGTTAATGCTTTTCTTGATCTCAGAAAAAATCTGGATGGGCATAATAGATGCATATAGAAGATGAGGCTTTTAACAAAGATAAGCAAAAACAAAATAAACACAACAAAAACCCTCTTTCTTGGACAGAATACAATTGTCTTCAATTAAAGCAAGTTCACATAGCTTTGAGACTTGGGTTGGTTTTAAAAGCTGATCCTGAAAGGACACAAAGATAGATGTGTACCCGCCCCCCACCCGCTACACCCTTGTTCTGCTCTCTAATCTTTGCACATACCAGAGATTTCGTAAGTTCTGTGAGTACCTGGTTTTCTGCACGTACCAGAGATTTTGTTTTGCACATACCAGAGATTTTGTAAGTTCTGAGGCAAGGTCACAAGACGTGTTTAAGTAAGATAAACTCTTGCTGCCATAAACCTGCTCTCCCGCCTCAAAGTTTGAACCAAAATATCAGAAATGGCAGGAACCAATCATAGTTAGCCAAATCGCCTTGTTCAAACACTAGCCAATCATATATCTGATTTGTATAATAACTCTATGCCCACTTTTCTTAGACTATATAACATTGTTCGGAGTTGAGTGGGGGAGCTCTCCTGCCCGTCTCGTTTCACGAGCGAGGGAGAGTTCCAGGTTCGAACCTGTAATAAAGATCCTTGCTGCTTAGCTTTGACTCTGGACTCTGGTGGTCTTCTTCGGGGAATAAACGGTCTGGGCATAACAATCCTAGGCATTACCATACAAAAACGGTAAATTAAATTTGAAACCTTTGACTATAACAGTGGTGAAAAATTAGGAAAGCTAAAATATTCATTTATGAACTAAAGGGACTTCCAGACCTTGTCATTTTAAAACACTTCAGCTGAATTCTCTTAAAAGTTCCGGGAAGAAATGGAAATCTGTACTAAAAAAATAAAATGTAAGCCACAGACACATCTGATATAGAACAATCAATAAAAGTGTTGATTTTTAATTGTCTTTAAAGGAATTTTAGGCCTCTGGTCTTACATTAGATTATTGCTCATTATTTATATCTGCTCTGAATCTATACAATATTAACCAAAAAATTGTTAAAACCAGTGTGATAATCCGAGGACATGAAGAAATTTTAGAAACTTCATATGCAATACAACAGTACAAACAAGCAAGAAGTGTGTGTGTGTGCGCGCACGTGCGTGCATGTGCGTGTGTGTATGTTGTATTATCATGTGATATTGAAGCAACACATTTCAGTACGCATCTCGGTTTGCCTATTTCTGAAAACCACTTTGTGATTACTTTGTGAACGAAATCAATGTCTTTTATATTGCCAGAACTCATGAAATAAAATGTAAAAATATCCCACAGCACTGCACTTTCTTCCAGACAGACAAAGCTATTAAAACATGTGATAAACTGAAAAATCTTACATTACTAAATCCCAGCTTTTTAGCCTGGACTTTAATATCATTTGCTAACCAGGTTTCCCTGCCTTACCAGCTTCATTTTCTTTTTTTTCACTAACTACATACGTTGGCTGTGCCTTTAAAGAACTTTCTGATGCTTTCCTCAACATATAAGCCACTGTCAGCCATGCCCCTGCCCTCCGCCCTCCATGCTCCTCTCCATCTGTGTGGACACAGAGCACTCTATCTTTACAAAATCTGGTTCAGAACTCTCCTCTGTTGAAGGCCTGCCATGATCAAGTTTTCCCATTGTGGCTGTTACTTTAAAACAATTAGAAATTTCAAAAACAAGTCAGTAAATCTGCTCTTCTACATATTCCTACCATTTAATCCAGCTTTTTGAATGTTAGAATAACCTGCAGATATTGTGGGAGCCATATGTAAATAGCAACCCACAGAAAATGATAAGACCATTAAATTACTCGGGGTTAATTAATTCTGACTTGGAATAACTGGAACAAAGGAATACACACTCAAGAGGGATTCAAATTGTTCTGTGCTTGAAAAAGTCCTAAAGCACAAAAGTCACACTGATGCCTTCTATTAGGTCCATATCTTTTGTTCTCTTCATGTAGCTTAAGTCAAAGTTATCATGTAACTTGTGTTATTTTAAGCTATCTTAAAACTGTGCAAACAGTTTCATTTTATAATGCTCTAAATAAGCATTCTGCCTCAGATATGGTTGATCTAGGCATTGGTAGTATCTTTGCATATGGGAAGGCATCCAAAAATGGCCCTTAAACCACATTATCTGTCTAGAGATTTTAATTTTTTTCATTTTACATAAGTTGTTCAAGTTTAAAACCTTTAATATTATGTTCTATATACACAGCCAACCATGAAGATTTGAATGCTGTATAAGGAAGTAAACACATTTGGTAGAATAATGAAAGCAGACTTCTGATAACTACAATTATAAACACAGTATGATATATAGCTTTCAATGGCAGTTGAATAATTCAATCTTTCATCCTCTGGGTGCCAATTTAATTTGGATATAGATATCTAAATGCTAAATATTAATTAGCATTTGTGTGTTAGTCCACCATTTGTACCAAATCAGAAAGTAGTTTGGCCTAATACAACATCACTATAAGCACCTTTCTCAATAAAACAGGAGCAACTGATAAGTGAAAAGCTTTGGAAAGAACAAACTACATCTTTAATCATTTCAACAATTACAATTCAGAGCATAAGAGAGCCATCAATTTGGAAGTTTAATCAAAATGCATCAATTAAATTTCCTGCCAGAACAGAATAAGAGTCTGTGTGGAGAAGGTGTTGTACAGACCCTCTGATCAGACCTACCTGAGACTCATTCTCAATTTTTCTCCTTCCCTCTGCCTCATGTCCAGTTGGCCACCAAAGTCTGTTGGTTCTGGTCATAGTAGACACCTCTCTAACCTGTCCACCCCTCTTCACCTTGCCTTCACTGTGCAAACAGCTAACTGTCTGCCTTCCTGGATTCCTGTAAGAGCATCAGTACAGTTTCCAGCCTGCAGTCAATCACTCTAGTTCAATTTTCCTATCACTACCTTAATATCATATTTTTAAAAACAATAATTCCTGATACTCTGATTTAAATAATTTTCACAGCTTTCTATAACTTTTAGGAAAAAAGTACAAACTCCCTAGCAAAGCAAGCACAGTTCTTACAATTCTTACATCTCTAGTTCTCATGAGTTTTGCATCTTGGGACAGCTCACTCCTCTATGGCTGAACTTGGGCTGCCCACTCCTATCCCCCTGAACTTAGGCTGTCACCCTTTCTCTTTCCCTGAACCTACAGTGCTCACCTACTCACCCTTGAACCTAGGTTTCCCACCCTATATCCCCCGAAACTAGGTTGCCCATCCCACTCCCTAGATCCTGGGCTCCCCACCCATCTCCCCCTGAACCTATGCTATCTATCCCCTCTTTCCCTGAACCTTGGCCTCCCGCCCCTCTCCCCCGAACCTAACCTGCCCAACCCCATTGCCCCCTGAACCTAGGCTGCCCAACCACTCTATGAACAACGGTTGCCCAAACCCTATCCCTTGAACCTAGGCTGCCTAACTGTCTCCTTCCTAAAACGAGGCTGCGCATTTCTCTCTTTCCCTGAACCCAGGCTACATGACTCTCCTGAAACTAAGATGCCCACTACCTCTCCTCTGGAACCTAGAAAGCCCATCCATCTACCACCGAAGCTAGAATGCCCACTGCATCCCTTTCCCTAGGCTGCCCAACCCTCTCCCGCTGAACAAAGGCTGCCTATCTCAATTCCCTGGACTTACGCTGCCCACCTCTCTCTCCTTTAGCCTGCTTTGCCCACCCCTCTCTCCATGAACCTAGGATGCCCATCCTTGTACCCCTGAATGTAGGCTTCCAGTCCCCTCTATCTCTGAATCCAGGGTACCCACCCCGCTCTTTCCTGAACCAAGGCTATCCTCCTCCGTCCACTGAAACTAGGCTGCCCACCCCTCCTCCCCTGAACCTAGGCTGTTCACCCCTCCACCCCTGAATCTAGGCTTCCTACTCCCTCTCCTCCTGAACCTAGGCTGTCTACTGCTCTACCCCTGAATCTCGGCTACCCACCCCTCCCTGCCAAACCTTGGCTCCTTTCTCAACAAGGTAAGTGCTCTAACACTACCCTCTGTGCCATTACACAAACTCCTTGTTCTTTTTTGAAAACATTCTTCCCCTTCCCTCCCCCAGCCACCCCGCTAACATTTAATCATCCAATGTCTTCACAAACCAATTCAGGCATCATTTCTTGTGAGTGACCTCCCTGGGTCCCCTAGTCTGATTGCTTCTGCCTTCTATATACTTTTTTGCTTATTAACTGTAACCATCTCTCTACTTTCCTGTTTTCATGACTAACTGTAACTTCTGAAGGGAAGGATCTGTGTTTATTTATATGTATGTCCTCAGTGCCCAGTCAGTAACTTGCACACAAAATCTTTTACGCATATGTTGCTTATTATAAAAAAATCAAATCTCCAAAGTATTTTTGGATCACTTTCTGTGTGCAGAGGTAGGTACAAGTTTGGAACGGGGTGGGGATGGGGTTGGAAGATGAATAAAACTGAGTCTCAATTTCTAAGAAATTTACAGTCTATTTGGTGAAAGACATAAACTCATGAAAAGTTAATTAGAATGTTACTTCAAATCAACAATTTAATAAGAATATGGGGTCAGTCTACTGTTGTTTCTATTTCTCTCCAAAATAGACAATGGAAGTGATCTGGACACTAGATGTTTCTGGTACTCCTTTAGGCAAGACATTGACCTTGAAGAAGGGTAAAGAGAATAGGACAGATGAATCAAGCCTGTGAAGATGATGACAAAATTTAAATAGGTTAAAAGGAGGCTATTTGTTTTTAAGAGATACTGGAGAATCTTTGCTAACAAAGTTGAAAAAGTCTCTGGAGGGCAAGACTGAAGAAGCCGGAGAGAAAAAGTTTGACTGTTGAAATCTCTGATGAAGCTTTAAAAATGGAAATCTAGGACTCATGAAGAGGGGCCACATTTGCAGACTGCTTATAGAGAAACAGGCTTTGGAGGAACTTAAACAGATGGCTCATTCAAACATTATTTTCCAGCTTTATAATTAAAAGTTATTTTTGTACATTTTTAATCATGTCAAAAATATTCCAAATATTTAACATGATTTTTATTTAAAATTAATAGACTATATGGAAGATTAATTTTTATTTATTTACTTTTAAACTTTTAAGTTCAGGAGTACAAATTCAGGTCTGTTAAATATGTAAATTTGTATCATGGGGTTTCTTGTATTCTATACATCACTCAGATATTAAGCCTAGTACCTACTGTTGTTTTTCTGAATCCTTTCCCTCCTCCCACCCGCCAACCTCCAAAAGACTCCAGGATGTGTTTTTTTCCTTCTGTGTATTCATGTGTTCTAATCCTTTAGCTCCAACTTAGAAGTGAGAACCTGTGGCATTTGGTTTTCTGTTCCTGTGTTAGTCTGCTCAGGATAATGGCCTCCAGCTCCATCCATGTCCCTGCAAAGGACATGGTCTCATTCTTTTTTATGGCTGCATAGTATTCCATGGTGTATATGTATCACATTTTCTTTATCCAGTCTATTATTGATGGGCATTTTGGCTGATTCCATGTCTTTGCTATTGTGAATAGTGCTGTAATGAATAAACTCAAGCATGCGTCTTTATAATAAAATGATTTATATTACCTTGAGTATATATTCAGTAATGGAATTGCTGAGTCAAATGGTATTTCTGTGTTTAGGTCTTTGAAGAATTGCCACACTGTCTTCCACAATGGCTGAACTAATTTACACCCCCATCAACAGTGTATAAGCATTCCTTTTTGTCCACAACCTCGCTAGGATCTGTCATTTCTTGACTTTTTAGTAATAGCCATTCCAACTGATGTTAGATGGTGTCTCACTGTGGTTTTGATGTACATTTCTCTAATGATCAGTGGTGTTGAACCTTTTTTCATATGATTATTGGCTGCATGTATGTCTTCTTTTCAGAAGTGTCTGTTCATGTTGGAAGGCTATTTTTAAATATAGTTTTATGCCTAAAATTAAACCATTAATTTAATTAAATTTCAGGAAAGTTTCTTCTTTGTAATAGCGAGAATATGGGCAATATGTTTATAGCACTTCTAAGCTAATTTCCCCTATAGCATTAACTGTGATTGGGGCAACCATTAGGCATTGTATGATCTTTTCCAGACAATCAAGATACTATTTCTTTTGCTGAATAGGTAAGTTGTTAATTAACGTTTCATAACTGGTTAGCTCAGGTATAGCCCTTTGCTAATGAAAACCATGATCTTTATTTGACTCTGTGGCCACATATCTAATATTTCCCCTACAGATTACAAGTTCTATATTTTGTTCACTATTTGTGTCCCCAGTACCAACATTGTGGGTACCCAATGAATGGTTGTTGAATAAATATAGGCATAAATGAATCAAATAATAAATGAATAAATGAGTGAGTGAGTGAAAAAGTGAATGAGTAAACGGCTATGTCCTCATCCACTATGGTTGTTATTTATTTGATTAGACTGGGAAAATTCAATACATATACTGGAAAGCAAGGGCATAGTGCACTTCCAGCCAAAGGACAGCCTGTTCAATGACATCACTCATCATTTTGGTATGCACAGGACATTATTACAGTCAAATTTACTGCAGACAGGTTTCCAAACAGGGTCAACAACAGATGAGGTCCCAGAGATACTAAAGGTGATGACCTCATAGTCCAGGCATTTTTTGGAGATGAGGTATTGAATAACCCACATACCTGAAATACATGTAATATTAAGTTTACACACTCGGTTTAGCTATTTGATTTGCACCAAGGTAATAGAAGTTTAGAAAATGAAAAGCAGAGAAGGCTACTTGAATAATGATTCTCAAATTTAATGTCTGCTAGAATCACTTGGAAAGTTTACCTTGCTAAAAAACAAAATAAAATAGAAAAACAAAAATTCATACAGTACTTACATAGCTCCAAAAGGTTGTTATTCTAAGTTGGGGGCAAAAATTTGAATTTTCAACAAGTTCCCCTGTATCAGTGTTCTCCACCCGGGGTGATTTTGTCTCTCCCCACCCCCACGAACATTTGGTAGTATCTGGAGACCTGTTTGGTCATCACAACCAAGAGGGTCAGGAGAGTTATTGGCATCCAGTGGGTGGAAGCCAGGGATGCTGCTTAACACCCTGCAGTGCCAAGATTGAGAGACGCTGCTATTTGGTAGAGAACGAACCAGAGCTCTAGGGCAGGAGCATTATCTCAGCCTGGACCATGCTCACAATACAGGAGGCAAAGTACCTCCTACAAAGATAAATTAAATGAGTAGAATTGTAAAGTGGCTATAAAAGAGATAAGCTCACTTAACTGGAAATTCCTTTATCAGCAATACAGTTTCAATCTTTTATTTTCCAGTATGCTTGATAATGAGATATTAGTGAATAAATAATTTACTTAATTCTAACAACAGTTAGAGTTGAGTTAACTCTAACAACAGTAGAGTTCTTACTAACTCTAACAACAGTAGAGTTCTTGGCCTCTAACTGTTGTTAGTCTCTAACAACAGTTAGAGGCTAAGAAGTGTTCATGTATTTCTAGGTATCCTGTAAGGGAAAGATTAGCTCAGAAAAAAATTATATAAATGTTCACACATTCAAAAAATTTTCCTTTAATATAAAATTAATGAGCACCTAATTGACATTCATCATGAAAACATCTGAAATAGTACACTTTCTTTATAAAGTCAATGATTATGCCTATGTTCAGAGTAGGTCTCAACACATATCTCATGTTAATATTTTTGACAAGTTTAATTATAGTTTGAACTGATTTCTGTCCTGCAGACACACTGCAATACAATTCATTAGAAAATACTGCTGCCTACTTCCAATAATAGTAGAAATCTGTAAACAACTTTACTGAGCATTTCAAATATCAGAAAACAATAGTGCTTCCTCTGTGGAGCTTCAAAGAACTTCCACTAATTAACCCTTTGTCTTCTTAAATTAAATTATCACTCTTTAGTAAATTTCAAGACAACTGCAAACCTTCTTTTCTAAACCCGTAATATCAACACACAAGAATTGCTTCTTTCACCAACTATGGCTGATTTACCATCTAGCAGAACAAATTAAGAACTTAGCAGTAATTATGAAAATAATTTCCTTCTTTTATTGAAATACTTTGCAGGCACTGCAGCTTAGCACATTATTATTCTGGGTGGCGTAGGTGTTGTTGAAAGGCAGTGTGAAAATAAGAACCTGAATTATGAATTCCTCCCATGAACACGGAATCACTTTGTATTTTCTGTGGCAAATGAACTTATTTCTCTCTTGAAAGAAAAGAAAAAGAGCAAGAACATTTTAACTTTCAGAAACACATAAGACTGGCCAGGCACGGTGGCTCATGCCTGTAATCTCAGCACTTTGGGAGGCCAACGCAGGCAGATCACCTGAGGTCAGGAGTTTGAGACCAGACAGGACAACATGGTGAAACCCCATCTCCACTAAAAATACAAAAAAATTAGCTGGGCATGGTGGCACGTGCCTGTAATCCCAGCTACTTGGGAGGCTGAGGCAGGGGAATCACTTGAACCCTGGAGGCAGAGGTTGCAGTGAGCTGAGATTGCACCACGGCACTCCAGCCTGGGTGACAGAGTGAGACTCTGTCTCAAACACAACAACAACGACGACAAATAAACACATAAGACTGCTTTATTATATATATTGAACTAGATTACCTATCAACTCAGAAATTGTGTTTTTTTTAATGTATATTGTTCCATAAAAGTTGACACGTTTTTATATAATATATGTGTCAATAAAGACAAGGATAAAACCTATTTAAATTTATCATAAACTTAAAAATTTCATTCCATTTCAATTCAGTAAATATTTATTACACAGCTATTCTCTTCTGAGAACTATACAGGTATTGGAAAAAGTGAAATGGGTCATATAGGAAGGATCCAAAGAAATCCATTGAAGGGAGAGACCTCCCTGAGAAAACCAATTCCATTTAAGACAGTCTGTTCAGTTTTGCATGCCTGAAACTATAGAAAACATATTTTCGTGTCCTTTTAGTTTTTGAAGGAGATCACACATATTAGGGGCTTGTGATCTGTACTCATGTCAGGGTGAAAAGATCTATTAACACAAGAAATACATTAAGCTAAGGCATGAAATATCTTTTAATTACAGTAATTACTAAAAGGATAGTTGCTCACCTGTGACGTAGACTCGTGGGTAATCAAGCCTTTCTAAACAAAGGTATTGTATTTCTTTTAGCTGCAATACATGCCAGTTGTCTAAAATATTTTCCAATTCTTTCTACCTATTCATTTTTCATAAACAATTTTCTTTTGACTTTTCAACTGTCATGGTTCATTTGGGCTGCTATAACAAAATACCTCACATTGGGTAATTTATAAACAACAGAAATTTATTGGATGATGGGAAGTCAAGATCAAGGGACTAGCAGATTCAGTGTTTGGTGAGTGCTTATTCCTCATAGATAGAACCTTCTATGTTTCTTGACATGTCAGAAATGATAAGCAAGCTCTTTGGGGTCTTTTTTGTGAGAGCAAGAATACCAAGAGCTCATCACCTCTTAGATGCCCCCCTCCCTCATACTACTGCATTGGGTATTAAGTTTCAACATATGAATTTTGGGGTGGCACAAACATTCAGACCATAGCAGTAACATCAGTTCAGTATGACAAAGCTGTTTGGATTATCAGATATTCTTCTATTTTCCATAAACTTCTAGATTAGGAGAGGTGAATGGTAATGAATTTAGAACAGCAATGTTAAACTTTTTACCTTTTAAATCTCAACTACTGGGTCCTGAGATTAGAAGTTCACAACAATGAAAGAAAATAAATGCAATCCCTTTTGTAGGTAGCAGATACTGGGGCAGTCTTGGCTGTTGCTCTGAATTCCAATTTTAGTGTAGGTTCAAGTTATAAAGTGTAAAGTGTCAGGCCTCTGAGCCCAAGCCAAGCCATCGCATTCCCTGTGAGTTGCACGTACACGCCCAGATGGCCTGAAGTAACTAAAGAATCACAAAAGAAGTGCAAATGCCCTCCCTCGCCTTAACTGATGACATTCCACCACAAAAGAAGTGAAAATGGCTGGTCTTTGCCTTAAGCGATGATATTATCTTGTGAAATTCCTTTTCCTGGCTCATCCTGGCTCAAAAAGCTCCCCCACTGAGCACCCTGTGACCTCTCCTCCTGCCCACCAGAGAACAACCCCCCTTTGACTGTAATTTTCCTTTACCCACCCAAATCCTATAAAACGGCCCCACTCTTATCTCCCTCTGCTGACTCTCTTTTCGGACTCAGCCCGCCTGCACCCAGGTGAAATAAACAGCCATGTAGCTCACACAAAGCCTGTTTGGTGGTCTCTTCACACGGGCGCGCATGACATAAAGGATCTATATGTGTGTATAATTCTGGAAAGGAAGCTGACAGGTTATAGACTTTAGCAAGTAGTACCTTGTTGGCCAGAATTCTGAGACTACATGGTACATTATTACAATTACGTTTCTAACAAAAAAAAGCCTAAGCCTCTTTGACTCAGCACACAGATATCCACACACAGCAATTCCCGGCGTGAAAAGGTTAAAAATGCACTTTTTAGAAATCTTTCTTCAGTGCTACTGCGATTTCCCTCTTCTCCTTCTCCAAAAGACCCAACCAACAAAACCAATAAAAAATCTGGCACTAACTTTCAAATCTTTGGCTGCAATAAGATCTCAATTTGACTCCAAATGTAACTTTTAAAATATTATTGCTTGATTTACAACCCTCAAGTATACTTACTTATGTGCATTGTATCAAATGAAAATGATTAAACAGAAGGTTTCATTTTTTTTCAATCAAAATCATTATCGACACATGCATTTTTATTCTATTACTTTTCCTCAGTGGCCTCCAAAGTTGGATTGATAACCAACATATTTATTACAAACTTTAAAATAATTTTCTTTAGATTTATTTTATCTTTACTGATGTTCCTTCAAATCTATATTTTAAATAATTTAGATAAATATATTAGTAAGAATTTTAGGAGATATTTGCAAATGCATAATAGATTGCTTGTTAATAATGTCTAAAAGGGTCAATGTTAGGTACCTTTAATTACTGAGGAACACCAAACCTGCAAAATGGTAATTAACTATAGTACAAGTGGGAAATTCTGAATTGGAGAGTTAAAATAAGAAAAGGAAATAACAAATTAAACATTAAGGAAAATGTCCAGTCTTTTGTTTATAAAGGCTAAAATAGAAAAAAAAAATTAGCCTGAGTCATTCAAATGACTGGAAAAATACAGTGCTAAAATTACCTAATATAAATCCTCAGCAGTATAAACCTGCGTCTTTTCAAAATAGAACCACAGACATTAGAAAATTAAGAGAGGTTACCCAGGGGCTTATCCTTACCAGCCAGTTCTGCGTTGCTCTTATTAATACTATACCCATTAATATATTAATAACATAATTTTAACATTCTTGTCTAAAGTTTTCCTGAAATCATCCCAGGGTCCCTGAGAACAGTCTAAATTGGTGAGAAATATTGGATGAATTCCAAGTTTTGCTATTATTGATTTTTAGAGCATTTTGTTTAAGTAAATACTTCGAAAACTGACTTCAATAACTTTCTGAGAATAAGGAGAAATGAATGAGGCAGAGTGTACATTTCACACAGTACAGACACTGATGAGAGCTTCCTATGACACCTAGGAATCTTCTGGTTGGCATCTTTTGGCAGTATTTTCACCGAGGATATTTTTTTTCCTTTCCACTCTGGAAATCCTTCCCAAAGTATACGATAACCTTTAAAAAATAACTTTTCCAGATACCTAAGACCCATTGTTCAAACAAGAGAATAGGAATAACTATCCTTCCTTTGTAGATTCTTCCACTAACCACTCAATGATACAGACAACTCATGCATACCCCAAACCTTTATTGAGCATTTCCCACACTTTAGTCACTGGACCAAGCATTGTTAGAGAACTTTTTCGTTGATTCTTATCATTCACCCCCATGCAATAGGCAATATTATGCCCATTGTGATGTTTTCAGTAATCTGGAACTTAGAGTGATGAGATATATTGCAATTATTTTTATTATCATACCTTATTTCATATTATTAATTAAAAATTTGAAGCGAATTTTCAATTTCACGACCTCAAATAGACAGAAAATGTTTAGACAAACTGAAAGCCCTTATTTCCTATAAGATTTTCAGTAAACTATAGGAAGGAATTTTGAACAATATTAATTATTTAAAAATTGTTGTTTTTTCAGGTCATTATTCATATGCTAAATAATAGACTATAGGAAATAGTAATCTAGATATCACTGGCAATGTTTTGGATTGAGAAACACCTATGAACAAAGCCAGGGAGTTTTCATTTCTGAATTTTATTACCATGCTAGAAAATTAGTATCAGAGAGTAGATTCTACACCTTTAGTAGTTTGCTTTGTTTTGTTTTAACACACATGGCTCCTTGGTTTTTCTTCCTTTTGTAATAAATAAGCATCTTTTTGGCTAGAATTCTTAGCTATCTTAATTTCAGAAAATATTTAGTTTTCATTTCATAATTTATATCTACCGCTTCTCAAGCATTACATAATTTAACTGGATAGTTGGGATAACAATCACTGTGGGGCCAGAGGGAAACGCAGACAGCAGACAAAAGATGACAGACCAAACACTAGAGGAAAGCTAGCTGAAATGGACAGAGAACTCAATGACCAAATGTAACCGTTAATTAAAGCCAGGCATAATGGCTCATGCCTGTAATCCCAGCACCTTGGGAGGCCCAGGTGGGCGGGCCACTTGTGGTCAGGCGTTTGAGACCAGACTGGCCAACATGGTGAAATTACGTCCATACTAAAAATGCAAAAACCAGCTGGGTGTCATGGCGTGTACCTGTAATCTCAGCTAATCAGGAGGCTGAGGCAGGATAATCACTTGAATCTGGAAGGCAGAGATTGCAGTGAGCCGAG
Organism: Macaca mulatta; assembly: GCF_049350105.2. NCBI lineage: Eukaryota > Metazoa > Chordata > Mammalia > Primates > Cercopithecidae > Macaca > Macaca mulatta. The sequence continues at coordinate 116,441,357 of NC_133409.1, forward strand.
ATCGCACCACTGCACTCCAGCCTTGGTAGCAGAGTGAGACTCTGTCTCAAAAAAAAAAAAATAATTAATTAATTAATTAATTTAAAAAGTTACAGTTAATTAGGTGCTCAAGAAGGCCAGAGATGGATCCTGGATCCTTTATACATTTTGGATGCTTGCTAAGCAAACATTAATTGTAAAAACGAATGGTGGAATCTTGGAGTAAGTCAGTCAAAGGAATATGAATAATTCAATTGAATTAAATGGCGTTACCTATTCTCATATTGATCTAACCACCCATGTAATTCTTACCCTTTAACACATTATGTAATTTATGTATCTATCATGTTTATATCCTTATCTTCCCCCAGCCCCTCCCACATCTAAGTCTCATAAAAAAGTTATTTTTGTTTATTCACTGATATATGTGCCAGATATCTTAAACAGCAGAACAAATAATAGGTTCCCAAGAAACATTTGTCAAATGAATGAACACATTACTGATAATTAGTTGGAAATCTCTTCACTAAACACAGTATAATTTACAAAAACGAATGTGACACACTTCTAGTCCTCAAATACTTTAGTCTAAAAGGAGATATCAAATTGCTGCAAAATAAAGCAGAAAATATAAGGATTATAAAAGATACATACACAAAGCTTTTCAGGGCAGCACTCTCTACGGGTATACTGTGGGATGTGGGTATTATTCAAGAACTACATATATGAGGAGATATAGATTTAAATTTTCTATTTCCAGCAATGAGATTTTTTTTTTCAGATCAAATTTCCCATTTGAAAACTGCTATAAATTCTGAACTATATGAGGAAAAATGTGACAACGATTCAACCAGGATTTGCAGCCTGGTTTCACAACACTTGAGTGATTCAGGGAACCTCTAGACTCTATTTAGCTTAAGGGATCCTAGGTTAATGCAATATCAATAAGCATTAAGCAGAGGCAAATACAAATTGTTTTTGGAGGAATGTACTTTGATCCTTGGCTTGGCCTCAAAGAATTCTCACCAATAGTTTGTTAAGGACAATTAACATGACATAACCTAGCACACTAAGAGATAAAGTACAATGAGTGAGAACTGGAAGAAATAAAAGAGAGCAGAAACAAACCTCAAAGGTTTTCAAATATAAGACATGTCAGCTACAGATTACAAAATAACTATGTTTAATACATTAAAAGAAACACAACAGATTACAAAAATCTGCAAAAAATAAAAACCTAGAAAGTAACTTAGCAGATCAAAAATAATTAAATGGAAACTCTAGAAATAAAAAATGACAATTACCCAAACTTAAAACTCTATGGATAATTAAATAACAGGTTAGACAAAACTGAAGGCAGAATTAATGAACCGAAAGTAAGTTAAAATAGATAACTGGGAGGGGAAAAAAGTAGAACTATGGAAGAGAGATTATGAGGTGAAAAGGATAGGAAACAATATTATTCAGTATTACAGATGAGGATGATATTTCAAAAAGTGACAGAGAATTTCCAGAACTAATGGAGATATTGATCCTCTCTAGCCTTGGGCATCTTACCCTGACTCTGCTTGAAAATATTTTCATTCATTTACTTCAATATGATGTATAATCAATATTTTCTGTATGCCAAGATATAAAAAGTGCTGGAAAGCACTGTTTTGGGCAGGCGCTGGCAATTTTTTTTTTTGTCTATAAAAGACTAAATAGTAAATATTTTAGAAGTTGCAGGGATTACAATTTCTGTTGCGACTCAACTTTGCAGTTGTAGTACAAAAGAAGAAATAGACAATACATAAACAAATAGGAATGACTGTGTCTGATAAAATTTTATTTACAAAAACATGCAGCAGTCTGTATTTATGTCACAGGTTGTAGTGTGCAAACCCCTATGTTAGATGGTCAAGGTGAGAATTACAATAAAAAGCACATGGTGCCATTTGATTCCCAATGTTAGCCCAGAGAATTTGTGTTGAGGGCACGATGCAGCATTTCTTGAACTTTATAGCTCATGCTAATGGACATAATGGGTTGCTAATAATATTAGAAGCACTTATGTAAACGTTATCAGTTTAAAAAGAATCACTTATGTGCTAATAAATGTAATAATACACCTTTAAGAAACTAAGCATTTAAGATTTAAAACCATTAAATCTATGATGTAATTTAAAACATTCTAAGATAATTTTTAAAATTTTGAGAAATTAAAAAGAAAAATTTACCTGAAGAAAGCTGAATTATAATGGCTTTATGAGAAAACACACAATTGCGAATATGAAAAAGCTTCAAAAAGTAGTGTATAGTGTAAACAGAAAAGCAAAAAGTAAAAGCTTCATTTAGTTTCATGTCAATAAATCTTTAATTGTATTTCTATTTTTTTTAGAAAATTAAATTTTTTCTATTGCTTTTTGTAATATTTTTAGAAGAGCAGGGTTGCTTTGCAAATAGAAGCAAACATTTTATCCACAATAAATCTGAAAACCAAGAACCATTCTAAAGTTTGGCATTATTATCTTTGATTATAATATAAATTTTCTTTTTTGGAGATCAGGTAAATTTTACTTTAATTTATAAGGACTAGTATTTTGATAATGTAAACGTCTAGTATTTTCAATTTTTTTCAATGTAAATATAATCAAGGGACAAAAGCATAACATAGTTTTATAATATTAGATAATTAATGATTGGACTTGAATGGATAATGGAAAGTTCTACGGCATTTTAACATCTTAGATGCAAATTCCAAAAATTTAACTTATCTCCTTCTGCAGTTCTGCAACATACTGACTGTGAATATACCTACTGAGGCAAGGTTACAAGTGTCAGCCAAAATTAGTTATTTTGTTTTACCCCTCTAAGTACAGAAAAGAGCAACTACAATACCTTAGGAACTATCCAGTAAAATGGAACATGCTGGCATCTAGAACATATATTGGAGATAGAGGCTGCACATAACAATGTTAATTTAGAAGACTGAACATCATATGTTTGTCATACAATTGGGATTTCTTTCTAAAGTATCGACTGCGATAATGTAATCAGTTACATGTTAACATGTAGTAAACAGACCAATCTTTGCTACAAAGGTAACATAATTTCTTGAAGTTAAATAGTTTTCAAATCCTATCTATGGTTAATTGAATCACCAGGAAATTCTAGAAATAGTTTTCTACTGGAATGATGGCTATACGTTGTTAAATATTTTTAATATACAGACTTTTTTTTTCATTGTTGCTCACAAAAAGGCTTCAGTTAGGTAATTATGAGTCTGTAGAGGATGTTTCCACATTTCTTTCCAAACAATGAGACCATGGTATTGCTGTTTTACACGGTTACTATTCTTGGTTTATTTCTTAATTGCTTAAATGAAGTCTCCAACAAGACCTCTTTCTTGTTCTTTTTGCTCCTGTATCATACTTGTAAGAAAATTATTTTCTGTCCATCTTAGTTTGATCCAACTCTATCCCAGTTTGAACAGAGCCATATAAAACAGCTTTATCATTTGGTTATTCCCTGAAGGGAAAGGTTGGCTATCCAATAATAGTAACACTTTGTGTCAGTATTTAAAATTTCTAAGAGGAACATATTTTTCTTAAGGTATATAATATTGTGTCTTCCTAATATATAGATATATCAATCATCCACAGAGCAAATAAAATGATGTCAACTTCCCTGAAATAAGAAGATGAGGTTGAAGTGTTAGTTTTATGTTTGCTAGGATTTATACTGTGAGGTAAACAAAATTTTGACTCCCAGGATGAATGACGAAGGGAGAGAAAGATATTCTGCTTATGAATAAATAAGAATAATGGAAGCAAAGGAGAGAAATTGTTCAATTATTTAACTTTGAGAGAAAACAAGCCAGTGGCAGTCTCAGTCAAGATATGACGGTTGCTACTCCCAACTCCAATAAATCAATTTGAAATGAAGAAAAAATGGCAAAGTCTGGTCCTTAGAAGCTTTTGTTTTCAATGACAAGATAGGTAAGTAAATTACAAATGGATTGATGAAACATTTTCTGAAAACACGTAGTCCTTCACAGACTGGACAGTATTAGATGGATAGTTACAAGATCCATAGAGAAAGACCACAGGCTAATTTAAGGGAGGGAGTATAGGTTTTCCAGGAAATGTAGTCACCATGCATGATCTAATACTCAAAATCCAAATTTAGAGTAGCTCAAAGAATGTGCAAATTATCAATCACTCAAATGATAACTTTGTAAGCCACTTTAAGAGAACATTTAACTAGCTCTCTTCCTAGTCACATACTCTTTCTTTCTTTCTCTTGCCTGATTGCCCTTTCCAGAACTTCCAATACCATGTTGAACAGGAGTGGTGAGAGAGGGCATCCTTGTCTTGTGCCGGTTTTCAAAGGGAATGCTTCTAGCTTTCGCCCATACAGTATGATATTGGCTGTAGGTTTGCCATAAATAGCTCTTATTATTTTGAGATATGTTCCATCAATACTTAGTTTATTGAGAGTTTTTTGCATGAAGCGGTGTTGAAATTATCGAAGGTCTTTTCTGCATCTATTGAATAAAAAATATTCTCCTATTTAAAATAAGTCTATGTCTGAAGTGAGAAAATTACTTTGAATTTATTTCGTGCATCACATACAATGAAGCATTTTCAATATCTTGTTAATTAGTGAGCCAAAACAAAACAAATATATGTTTCTAAATTGTCTAAAGATGCTTTGTCTAATGATCGTAAAATAAAACACCTTTGTTTGAGATAATCTGGGTAATAGATTATTCTTGGAAATAAAATTAATTGTTTATAATGGATCTTACTACTGTAACAAGCTGAAACATTCTTCCATCAAACTTCCAATGTTAGGTCTAATAATTGCTAGAAATATTTATCAACTGATAAAATCAAATAGAGATGGGAATAATTCTTAGATAGAAAATGTACTTAGGAAACATGCAAACATTCATTCTTGGCCGGGCGCGGTGGCTCAAGCCTGTAATCCCAGCACTTTGGGAGGCCGAGGCGGGCGGATCACAAGGTCAGGAGATCGAGACCACGGTGAAACCCCGTCTCTACTAAAAAATACAAAAAATTAGCCGGGCGCGGTGGCGGGCGCCTGTAGTCCCAGCTACTCAGGAGGCTGAGGCAGGAGAATGGCGGGAACCCGGGAGGCGGAGCTTGCAGTGAGCCGAGATCGCGCCACTGCACTCCAGCCTGGGCAACAGCGTGAGACTCCGTCTCAAAAAAAAAAAAAAAAAAAAAAAAAAATTCATTCTTTTACCAAAATAGCCAATAAATATTTATCGAATGTATCCTACATGCAGGTATAGTAGGCACCAACAGTGCAGTGATGAATAAGAAAGACAAAGTATTTCTTTTATGGTGCTTATTTTCTTGTGAGGAAGGCAGGTGGTAACCAAACAAAAATAAGAAAAAGGAATGCGTGCTGTGAAAGTATAAAATGGGGTGATATAAAGAGAACGACAGGGCAACATTTTGGATTAGGTGGGCAGGGATATCCTCAGGGAGAGATGTACAACGAGATACACAGAAGCACAGTTTATAGACTAAAATTAATGATAAATCATGCCAGTAGTCATCGACATAGAGAATAGTAAATCAACTTTGATATACCTATACAATGCAGCAGATACAAGGAATGAAATATAGGAAGTGTAAAACAAATTTTCCAAGATATTTGTTGAATTTCGAATTGGGATTGTCAAGTGTTCATACAACATAAAAACATTTATTTAAAAATAGTGTGAATGTCTATGAATGAATACATACGTCAATGTATAAATGGATATACGAAATTAGGAACAACAAAATGTAAATAGGAATGATCTTAGAGATCTGGGTGGATGTGGAGGCCCAAGATGGTGATGATCAGTGGGGTTCTTTACATTAACAGTTCTACTTTAAAGTTTTACAAGTAAAAAATACTCGTGCATTGCTTTTGTAATGAAAAATCAATTTTTAAAATTAAAAATAACAGCAACTTGATAAACCAACATTAAAGCACAACTTCTAATTTGAACTTTATTACTGCAATCTCGAAAATATTTAAGTCAGCCTTTTTCTGTTAAAAAGAAGTAGCACTATCTCTTCACTATTAACTATATTTACAGGACCTATACTCAAATTCAATATCATTACATCGATAAAACTATTGTGTATATATAAATATAGTCAAAATAGAAGAACAAATGTGAAGAAAGGAAACAAAGTTGTCTCAGCCTTCATTGTTTAAAGCTCACCCAGAAAAACACTTTCAATAATGAAACAATCTAGCGAAAACTGTGATGGGAAAGGAGTTTTGTCACAATGGGAAGGTTTTTGATCACTTTCTGGATACATCAAGAAAACATGAACTACACTGATCCCTTGAGATTATCTTCTTTGAACGATAACTAAACACATTTCCTCTCCCTGGGTAGTTTTCTTCAAGGACAATTTAGAAGCTGAATTTTGTAAAGCTGAGACATTCTTCGTGATGGCTAACAGTCATGTTATCGGCAGATGTTAGGGAGGTGTGATTGATTCCTCAGGTGAATGCTGACCTCAGAAACCAATCGTTTTATACATTCAACGTAACACCTTATACTGTCTATGAAAAGTAGCCAACAGGAGGCACAAAATAAGGGACTATCTCTTGTAGTGTCCCTTTAATAGTCCTAAGGAACTTTTGGAATAACTAACACTTTCCCCTGTTTAGATCAACAAAGAAACAGATTGTACCCAGTAAAAAAAATAATAATAAAACTACATCAAAGTTGCTTCTTATTCACAGAGACATGGAAACTAAAATCAGGAGTGGCACATGTATACATATGTAACAAACCTGCATGTTGTGCACATGTACCCTAGAACTTAAATTATAATAAAAAATAAATTAATAAAAAAGATAGCACATGTTTCTCGGGCAGAAAATATTCAACTAGATTTTTATAGCATTTTATTCTTCCCTTGGCTATATAACACACCAAGTACACCTTAGATTATACCACCAAATTCTTCTCTGGCTAATGGTACAGAGAGAAAGCTTGCAAAAATTTTACTATCATGGATTTGTCTGTAAAGTTCCAAAAAGAAAAAAATAATAATGACATCAGTAAGGCTATTCAGCTCATGTTATCACCAGGGCTATTTGGAATTCTCTGTACTTAACTATTGTACTGGACTAGAAGTAGAGGATACCCAGAGTATCAGAACCTATAGCAAAAAGTGTGTTTAATATTAATTGTAATTTAAACTATATCAGCATCCTAGGACTGAGAAAATTGCCCGAGAGTTCAATCTTTTCCTAGAGATTCTAAGAATGTTCCTCTTCTAGACTCTCTGGTGAGAAACAAGTAGCATCACAAAACCTCAGATGTAGATCATATCAGGGGTGAAGAACACCAGGAAAATTCGTAGAATACATAGAGTCCAACAATATGGTGCTTCATCTGACAGCATATATAGAGTGGTATTAGCTTTTGGGATTTATTGATATTTATCTCCCCTCATGCAAAATCAAACCAAACCAAAAAATAAAAGTTGTAACCTACACAAGTATTTAAAGTATAGGCATCTAACCAAGACTTAACTACAGATTTTTCTGCTCTTTGAGACATCAAAAATCTCATAAGATTATCAATAAAATAAAGGTGATTTTGATGAGCTATATTGCGATTACTTTTACAAACAAACAAAAAACATGGAAGAACCACTCACACTTATTTAGTGCAATTGTTTTTTCTGCCTGAATTCAAAAATATACAAATACAAAATTAAATGTTATTCAATGTTTTTATGACAAAACAATTTGGAAGGACCATATAAATATTGCATTACTCTGATAATAGATTCAAGGTCATGTGAGTAATATATTGGCTAAATGACCATAGAGCTTGCTATTTTATTCTGCAATGCTAAGCTGAATTACTAGGGCAAGATGTAAAGATGGCATTCGGGCCTCTATAAATTCTAAAATATCAGAGCTTTTAAAAATTCCTCATGGAATTCACATTGCAATGTGCCTTACACATTAGGTAATGCAATTCTATCTTGAGATGTAATCTGATGGCATCATTACACACAAACACATTCATCATGCTGTACTGAAGATTCAGAAAGAGAATGTTTTTTTTTTTTCTCTGAATGTAACATCTCACTGACTTATATTCCTGTTAACTAGCAGGCAGCTGAAATAACTTAATGGACTTTGAATATTTAGCCCAAAGTAATGTAGGAAAACATCTGCCACTTACGTTTTGGCGTCATCCCACAACACACAATAGGGATTCAAAGTACCCTAAAAAAAAGCAAAGAAAGAATGCATATATCTTGAGTACATATTATAAAAAGATTGAAGGATTATGTGAAATAGAAACAGAATAGAAGATTTCTTATCTTGTGGTAAGAGATACTTTAATGATTTATTTTCAATTATTTATAAGAAATTCACATTTCCTTTCTCATAGATTTAGTGACACATTTTATAAAGTTCTATGAAAACAGTATCTTTATTCCAAACACTCTAACTTGTATTTAGTTTTCCTGGAAATTAAAAGTGAAGCTTTCATATACCATAAGTCTATATTTTGATGATTTTGATTTTATACTTATGTCTCTAAAACATTAGTTGCTAGATTACTTTCTTTAAGATCATAGTATTCATAATATTGAAATCACAGTGACATATCTTATAGTATGCACATGTATAATCATCACCACTACCTCCTCGTCAGCCTCTAGTTGATGTTTCCTAGAGACAAGAGGTGTCCATTTCTTGTTGACTTGCAATATCATCTTAATTAGCATATTATATTTGTATAGGATAATGTCTAATGAAATTTTAAGTGAAAATGCTAGATTTTAAATTTATTTCAATAATTGTGAATTGAGTACCTGCCGTGACCTTCAAGATAACACCATGGGTTTTTCACACTGGATTATTCAATGTACTTCTGTTTCGAAGAGTTCTAATATATTTAGATACATGTATCTACAGATTCTGTCATACGCCTGAAGAATCTTCTCTTATCCATTAAACATACACTGTTGGTTTGAAGTCCTCTCATCCTCCACATGACTAATTTCCTGGAGCATACACTTTTAAAGTGTATTTAGGCAAATCACTCACTTGAGTCTGACCTGTGCACAGCAAAGCACTACCATTGCCTCTCCAAATCAGGTGCCCTCTTCCTAATAATGCAAACTAAGATTGTATTAGATATATGGGTAGACTCTTCCTGAGCTAGATGGGTATTACTCATACATGGCAATCTCTGCTGAGCTTTTAAAATCCTGATTTTGGCATCCCACACATCCAGTATTGCTTTTAAGCTTTGTGTCATTACAGAATTAAAAAACCAAACATGATTATCTATGTCTTCATCCAACTTAGTTACTGATAATAATAATTAACAGACCAAGGCAGTTAAAAGAGTCCTGAGGCCGGGCACGGTGGCTCACGCCTGTACTCCCAGCACTTTGGGAGACCGCGGCGGGAGGATCACGAGGTCAGGAGATGGAGACCATCCTGGCTAACACGGTGAAACCCCGTCTCTACTAAAAACACAAAAAACTAGCCGGACGTAGTGGCAGGCGCCTGTAGTCCCAGCTACTCAAGAGGCTGAGGCAGGAGAATGGCGGGAACCCGGGAGGCGGAGCTTGCAGTGAGCTGAGATGACGTCACTGCACTCCAGCCTGGGTGACAGAGAGAGACTGTATCTCAAAAAAAAAAAAAAAAAAAAAAAAATACAGTACTGAAACAGGCCACTTTCTTCCTTCCACAGGTGGAAACAGTCCCTCATAGACAGTAAGCTATGACCCAGCCCTCAGGCTTCAGTGTTGTCTACAAATAGTTAATCACTGGAGTGTATCTGGGAAAGAAATATCTTTGAAAGTCCAGAGAAGCTCTTTTGGAGGTGTGCCTTTCTAAATGTTGTTTGATGGGTCCCTTCTAAATTTTTGTTAGAAATAAATAGTAAGATCGCTGTTCTAAAACATATGAAATTAACTCAAACCTTTTTAATTGGTACATGACTAACTCTAATATTGCAGCATCCCAGTTATTCTAAAAATTCCCTGAAAGACCACATATCTAAGGTATCTTGGATATTTTTTTTAAGCAATCAGAAAATGCATTTGGTTTTGTTTCCCACTCTTCCTTTAAAATTTATTTAGTAAAAAATGATCTTTTTCTTGCTTCTGGATGGAAATTTAGTCATAATTTGAAAACAAACAAACAAACAAAAAACCAAACTCCAAAGTTTTGAGTCACTCTTAAATAACAGGCTTTGGTTGTCACATTAAATCACGATCGTCATGTCATTAGCAATTGAAAATGATCTGTTACAAACAATAATCAAAACACAGAACCTGATTGAATGTCAGATCATCTTCCCTCCTCCAGATGAAGGCCTGGGCGGAGATGGGGCATGACTCTGCCAGTGGCCAGGGTGGTAGAGGGGTGAGGGAGGGGAGGTAAAGGAAGCAAAAGGTTTTCACCTGCCTGCTAAGGTCCAAAGCCAGTTCTGAGCAATCTGGCCCTATTTGATGATTTATGTTGACTCTTCTCACTGAGACAGCCAGGTGGGAAGGGCTCCCTGACAGAACCTCCAAGGCCTGAGCACTGTGAGGAATGTGCAGTTGGGTGAGCCTTGGGAGGTTCACACCATTTGCCGGGGAGGAGCCTGGCCTCTCCTCTCCTGGGGTGGAAACTGGAATTCAATCAGCCAGGCAGGAAGCCAGCTAGCAGGACTCTGGCTTTGCGGAGGGTCCCTGTTTTATTTTTATCCCCTCTTTTCCCAATAAACTCCATTTTTTTTTCTCACCCTTCAAAGTGTCTGGAAGCCTAATCTCTTGTGACCATGTAATAAGAACCCGGCTCTTAGCTGAGCTAAGGAAAAAGTCCTACAACATCGCCAGCACTTGGGTGGATTCTCAGAAGACTCCCTTGCTGAGCCCCATTGGTAGTCAAACCTCTTGGGGCCTCTCCTGCCGGGTACTTCTTACCTCCCTGCAGCTTCTTTCCTTTGATGGGGTGGGGTCTTATTACGAAATGCTCATATCTCCCTACACTATGCTCCTAAAGTATAATAACACTGTCTTTCCTGAAAAAAGGTCATAGTCGTATAGAAGTAGATGAGAAATATACACATGGAATGTTCCTATAGCAATCCAAGCAAAATGTTTACATAAATATCACTAGCCATAGTTTACTAAGTAAAGAACAAATGAGGGAATGGAGCGTCATGGCCTATTCTAGTCAGCACAAGTTTCATAGACGAAATGGGTTATTATCTGGTTCCTACAGAAGGCATAGATCTAGATGTTCTAAGGAAGGAAAGGGGAATGGTGTATTAAATTTGTTTCTTATCTATCTTATAAGATCCTGTCTAGTCTTACCTGAATTTTTCATATAGCTTGTGACTTTCTGATAAATCCACAGCACCGCCAAAATGCTGTCATAAAGTTATGCTATATTTACCTAGGGCTTTGTTCAAAGGAGCTCAGATAACCTTATAGAAAACAAATTATCCTTGTAACATCACAGTGAAGAGTATGGGAGCATGCATTTCAAGGATACAGAAACCAAGTGCAGCTGAGGAACTTGCGATAACAGATCCATTAAATCTAATTGGCTGATTTTAATGAGGTATAATGTAGGATAAATCTTTATATAAACTAATATAAGATACTGACTATAGGCTTAATATTTCACAATGATTGTTCACAGTAGGGCCACAACAACAACAACAAAAAATAGAAAAGAAACAACATGTAAACTTAATTGTTTGGATACTTCTTTCCTTTTTATCACCATAAAGAAACTGATTTATTCTTCAAAAAAGGTTTCAAAATGAGAAATGCTTCTTCTAATCTTTTTCCATGACTTTGTCAACATTCAGTTTTATTCTCCATGTTCTTCACCCCTTACTTCTTAGATCCTGCTGCATGCTTCTCTTTCTTTTTGTGCTTATGGAAATTTAAACACCATACATGTGAGCATTATTATAGGTTCCAAAATGCATCATTCAATCTTAGGTTTCACTACACATTCTGGGATACACACCATAAACATTTATTCTAGTATGGTCACCAATATGTGAGACTGTGAGCTAAGGTCAATAGTTGGAACATTTGAAGTTTAGAAAAATAAGCAGAACAAACAAATGAGAAAAAACTTAGTACCTGAAAACACTAGTCACTTAAGCAATTAGAATGTGAGATGGAAAAAAAAGTAACCTATGATGAATGGATTCTAAATATTAAAAAAAAGAAAGCTGGCTACAAGGTTTTGCTGAGTAAGTGCCTGTAAAATATTTGTTATAATTTTCATTTACTTTCCTCAAAGGGACTCTGTTACTAGATCTGTTATGAGGAATTTACAGAAAATCAATAACGGGAAATAGCCCAATATAAAAAAAAGTAATGGCAGGGCTAGAGGAAAAGAGAGAAGCTAAGTACTAATCTGTAGAAGTAGATTTAACAAATGTAGTAAACTAAGAAAACAAAAATTCTCAGGTAAACAAGACAGATGGGTTAAAGAAGATTAATTTACCAAACTATCAATAAATAGTATATATTGACCTACCAAATGGTAATACTGCACATATTTGGAAACTTTTGAAAAGGAAATGCTATTCTTGACAAACATATTTTTTGCAAAACAAACAAAAACTGCCACTCTTGGTTCCATTCAAAACAGCATAGCTGAATTCTACATGTTTCTACTTACTCACTTTTAAGCATTTAAAAAATTCACCACTGCCCAAATTTCTAATTGCCGTAGATGTTCTACACACCACTCTCGAGTGTCTTCGCTATTTTCTTTTACTTCTCTCCTCTGTTCTGTTATCAACCAAACAAATATATTTACTTAATAGTAGAATATATCACTAGCTTTGCCAATGTATTTCAATGGGTGGTTCCCCTTTTGTTGGACTGCATGACTTTTTTTTTCTTATTTATAAAATAGATGATCTGGACATCTTTTCTAGCCCTCACTCTCAATGATTCTAGAAATTCATTTTATTCTTTCAAAACTCTCTCCTAAGTCTTTTTAAGGAAATACTCAACTATGTTATATTACCCTCACAAAGTGCAGAAGTCAGAAGAGATAGCAGGCAGATGATCACAACAAGTCTGACCATTCTGCAACCATTCTGAATTCATTTACTAAACACCTGTTACATTCCAAGAACCATTCAAGGCACTGTGATACAAGGATGAGCAAAACTAAGTCCCTGCCTCATGTATTTCACCATAGTGAAGGGCAGAGAGAGAGAGGTATGACTAGGTACGACTAGGAAAATAGAGTGGATAGTACTTTTGTTTATTAAGAAAGCTTCATCAGTAAGATTATCTTTGAGAAGAGATCTGAAACAAGTTGGTTACAGAAAAGATAACAATAATATCACAATACAAATGACCAAGTTTCTATAAATTTTCCCTGGTGTTTTAAATTTTAAATATATTCAATGCATATGCTACCTTAATCACACTCTTGCTATCTTAATGATGCTTTCAAAGTGTTTCTCTGGACCTACTTCAGAATAAACTGGGATGAATACAAAAAATGTGGATTCATTGGCAATAGGAATGTTAAGGTTGAGGCTAAACGTAGAAATCTCCATTTTAATAATGACAATCTTGCCTCTTCGTAATTTTTTTCACATCAAATTTAGAGAATCATTGCTCATGATACACATGGCAGAAATAACATGCTGAAAACATTTAAACCTACTCGGTAATTTTGAAATAAACAATGCATTACTATTTATCATAGTCACCATTCTGTGCAATAGATCATTAAAGCGTGTTCCTCCCGTCTACTGAAACCTTGTGAGGTGATGGATTTGTTCATTACCCTGATTTAAGCATCCTATATTGTAAACATATATCAAAACCTCTCATTGTACCCCACAGGTCAATACAATTATTATTTGTAAATTACAAACACAATTGCTTAAAAAAAGAAATAACGTGGTTACTCTATTTTTACTCAGATGTTTGAATGCTTGGTGGTCATATGCCATAATAAACTACTAATCTTCAAACTTCAGAACTTTTTTGTACCTTCATAGCCTCCTTGAAACAAAAATAATCTCTTTTCTGTGGAGGCAAAGCAAGTAAATAGGCAAAGCAGCTAAGTGCAGGATGAAGGGCAGTGACTTCATCATAACTATTTGACATTTCCAGTGCTCTGAGTTAGATGTTACAGAATGAATTTTTCTGTCACATTGTTCAGTGAGTTGGACATTGGTCTCTTGAGTGTAGGGGAGAAAGACTCTTCAACTGACACTGTATTGTCTGTCTTTAATTTCCTAAATCTTAGATGGCAAGGCATTACTTTAAAATGACCTGGATTCTAAGTTTATCCTCTCTTTCTTTCTCCACTAAAGATTAATTGTTATTATTGTATGTAACTACCCAAATAGATTTTGGAGATTCCTCAAGAATATTTCCAGTTTGCATAACTGGATCTGCAAAAGACCAATTCATATCTTGTGCATATTATTTATTTATTTATTTATTTATTTATTTATTTATTTTGAGAGAGAGAGTCTCACTCTGCAGCCCAGGCTGGAGTGCAGTGGAGTGATCTTGGCTTACTGCAACCTCTGTCCTCCGAGTGCAAGCCATTCTCCTGCCTCAGCCTTCTGAATAGCTGGGATTACAGGCGCCTGCCACTGAGGCTGGCCAATTTTTTTTTCTTTCTTTTTTTTTTTTGTATTTTTAGTAGAGATGGGGTTTCACCATCTTGGCCAGGCTGGTCTTGAATTCCTGACCTCATGATCCACCCGCCTCGGCCTCCTCATAATTTTAATGATATTTTAGAAGGACACATTCAAAAAATCTCAGGAATTGCTAAGGGAAGCAAGACATTAGTAGATGTAAATTTTTCCACAGTCAAATCTATCACAGGTCACTAATAGTTGATCAGTGAGAGGGACCCATTTCAGGGTCATGTCTTTTAACATATGAACAGTTCTACAGGGCCTTAAAGAGTAAAACACCACACAAGGGGATGCAGCAGTGAAAAAGTACAATATAAAACTCAACAGGAAGTAATCTCCTGGATGTTCTTCTCTAATATTTTCTCAAAGTTATGATAAGTACTGTTCCATATTTTAGTATTTTAAATGATACTTAGAAGGAGCTAAATCTGGGTCTTATGTTCAGTTTTTAAGGGATAGCTGTTGTGTACCTAAAGCCTAAAAACACACATTGAGAATACAATACTGAACTCTTACTTGTTAGGAAGTTGGAAATGTAGATAATTTGGATGGATTTTATGAGGATTCTCATCACATTGAAAACCAGATAAACTAAGATGGAATGGAAAAAAAATGGCTTTAGCTAAAGCAGAATTACATGAAGGCCACTGAAGTGAGAAATGTAGAATACTGTTTTTATCATGACGAGTCCCATCCATGTTACATAGCTATTCACAGAAAGTTGGCAGCTATTTGATTGGAATACAAGGGGAGGACACATATTTAATATCACTTCTGCTATGTAGTTAGTAGCCTACATTAACCAGATGACACTATTTTTATAGATAGGATAACAGCTTGCTTCTCTAATTTCTGAGATATATCACTAACCTGTGTTATTTCCAGAGGAATACTTTCCACTTGTCATATGGGAAGCAGTAAAAAGTAGAACTATCACGAGGACATTTTTACATGTGTATCCTTCAAAGAAAATCATTGCCTCCACATATATTTCTCAGAGTGCCCTACCTGTATGTGATTACACCATTTCCAGTAATGGCTGCATAGAGTCTGGTGTACCTCTCAGCAAACAAATGGGTCTTCTAGAGTTAAAAATGTTCAAGTATTTATTATTAATTAATGTGGCAAATAACTTTAATAAATAAATAAATACAATAACTAGATTTTATATAGGTACAACATATAGCCTACGTCCTTTTCTTTTACATCCAAAAGGACTATAATAACATGCCCTAATAATAATTATATAGGGCTATAGCAGAGACAAGGGGAGTCACACAGAAGTTCCTCTTGACATGTAACACACATATGCCTTTTGACATGTACTCACACAAACATCCCTTCTGACTTGTAACACAACACAGTCATAGGTTCTGGGGATTAGGATGTAGACATTTTTGGAGGAGTCACTATTCTGCTTATTACACAGGCGTTGACCATGAGCCAAATCTGACCTGCCATCTGTTGTAAATTACTTTTATTGAAATACAGCCACACCATAGTTCAGTGGATGTGACAGAAGCCATTATGACTCTCATGCCTGAAATTCTTTACCATCAGACTCTTAACTAAAAAAGTTTGCCGAACCCCTGCTCCAACAATAGCACAATCATACTGAAATGTTTTTAAAGAATATCAATTATGTATTATAAATATAAATAAACTAAATTTGAAACATGAGAAGGATGTCTACTCAAGTTAAGAAATTTAGGCTATAACCAAAAAATGTAGCTAGAGAGCAATTTCTATCTCAATTTCAGTTGTTGGAAGGGCCTTCAATCTACTTGTCTAGTAGCATTTCAAGACTCTCTAGAAAAGTTACCAAGAACTGTAAACAGACAAAATATCAGAAACCACTTCCAAATGGATAAAGCTAGGGCAGAAAAGTAATTCAAAAAGTAAAGGCATATCAAACAACCCTTTGTGAAAATTACGGATGCACACACTGAACTTTTTAAAGTTTTGCCAAGTAATTTTTAAATCCTTAGGTTATTAACCTTTATATTCATGAAAATACCCACCGATGAATGTTGGAATTTCTTTTCATTGTTTCTCATGTTTATAATGAAGATACAGTTGTCACTGTGTTTTCCACTATGATTTACAAAGGTCATAGGGTCATGGTTAATTTTCATTTAAAATTACTTTATACACATAAAACAAATTTCTTTAATTTGTCAGCTTCATACTATTAGGATGCATGCAAATATGGCAAAGAAAACAAAACCTATAAGCCAAAATTCTCATTAGATCAATTTGAGAACTACAAACATAATGTATTATTTATGTCAACCCTGAAAGACAGCAGCAGCACCCTACCTACATCATTTGGAGTTGATGCCCAGAGGAAAAAAAAAAAATTAAAGTCAAGATGAGACTGCAGGCTGGTGTGGTCCACTCTATCTTTCCATTCAAAATGGAACTACATAAAAACTTCATTTGGGAAAAGTATGCATTTTCAGGCTTGCAAAGTTGATAGAGCATGAGATAACTAAAATACATTTACCTTCTTTTTCTTCTAACTCATCTTTAAATATAAAGATGTTATTCACCTTGGAAAGTCACAGTAGGCCTAGACCTGTCAGACACAAGGGATCCTAATAGTATATGTGTTTGTGTACATAGGGATCTATTCTATTGCACTCATTGGGCCTCAAGAATTATTTTCAATAAGATGATTAACTTTCCTTATGCATTATAGGTTCTAAAAATTTGATGAGTATAAATGTCACTCTTAAGTGATATAAAAAACAAATTTTTGGGGGGGGAGGAGAAAAAATTTGATATTTCTTGAAAGCCATTAATTATTATGCTTAAGCACTAAAGACCATATACCCTGACTTTATAAGTCATGACAATGAAGCCATCAGCCTGAAAAACTGAACTAAGCATAGTGTCTTACTAATTAATGACATAATCTGGTTAACGCTGCAATTGGCTTTGCTAAACACAATTTGGAATTGCTAGGTTCCATATTTTATTACCTATTCCTATCAGTTTCCAAGAGCCTTATTATATTTAACATATTGTAAATGCTATTTGTTAAAAAGTTTTCTGAGACACACTTTTAAAAGAAAATGTTAACAGGCTTTTCCTGTTAACTCACTGTAACTCACTATAACTACTAATTCCCATCTTCCTTTCTTTTTTCACAAGACATTTTAATAAAATGTAACTTTCAAGTTATTCTTTCCTGAAAGTACAATGGATACTTTTGATATAAGAAAATAGGTGAAAGTAGACAGATTTGATATTAGAGATACGCCATTTCTAAAAAATTTTGCAGGCAACAAAAATGGGCATGCATATGTATATACATGCATATATACATAATTGTATATATTAATATATATGTAGGTGTATATGTGTGGAGGTTGGAGGTGGGGGGTGGGTGTGTGTATATTAGTTGTCTCTTGTTATCCATAGGGGGTTGGTTCCAGAACCCCTTGCAGATACCAAAATCCATGTATGCTCAAGAATCTTATATATATTTGCATATAACCTATCCACATTCTTTCATATACTTGAAATCATCTCTAAATTGCTTAAAAGACCTAATACCGCTGGGCGCGGTGGCTCACGTTTATAATCCCAGCACTTTGGGAGGCCCAGGCAGGTGGATCACCTGAGGTCGGGAGTTCAAGACCAGCCTGACCAACATGGAGAAACCCCGTCTCTACTAAAAAATACAAAATTAGCCGGGGTGGTGGCACATGCCTGTAATCCCAGCTACTCGGGAGGCTGAGGCAGGAGAATCGCTTGAACCCGGGAGGCGGAGGTTGCGGTGAGCCGAGATCGCACCATTGCACTCCAGCCTGGGCAAAAAGAGTGAAACTCTGTCTCAAAAAAAAAAAAAAAAAAAAAAAAAAAAAAAGACTTAATACCATAAGACAGTGTAAACACTATGTAAATAGTTTTTATACTATATTTTTACCTTTGTATTATTTTTATTGTTGTACTGTTATTTTTAATTTTTTTCCAAATATTTTTCATCTGTGGTTGGTTGAATCCACAGATGCAGATACTGAGGGCCAACTGTATATATGTATGTGTGTGTGTGTATAAATATATATGTGTGAAAAAAATATATATATACACATATATATATATATGAAGTTCAGGCTTTTTCTAATAAATTTCAGTCTGCATATTTAAGATCTATTTTTTCTTCACATTTCAGCTAACATTGTATTTCAAAATGAACCTTTTTTGTCTTCTCTTCAGTGGAAATAAACTAATCTCAGTACATAGAATATATTTTTATAAGATTGGTAATAATATTATGATATTCAATAAATAAACCACATATTCCCTCCCTTAGTGAACAGTAATACTTCCCAAAGTATTTCACAAAATCTAATTTTAGCAATAAAATAAATGTAAATACAATGAGCTTTAGAAATTCAAAACAGTAAAGTAGAAGGGTTGTATGCATTGTACAGACAACAGTGAGATGGACATTTTAAATAAGAGTCCAGAGCAGCCCAGAGAGGCTCAGTTGTGTGGTCAGTAACTGGAGGAGCCTCTGAGGAGAGGCACGATGTGCACGGCGGAGAGTCTAAACAAGAGCGCCTAGAGACTTTTTCTTCTCTAGCGTAAATTGTTCCTCTTTCTATTCTCCTCTCCCTATCTACTTTTTGTAACACATTCGTCTACATGTATACATATATTTTAAATACGGGCTTTCTAGAGTGGAGATAGTATTCTTGTGGGAACCTGGTCAATTCACTTACTCAAAATACTGAAAGACACAATTAATTCTAAGTGACTTGGGATAATTATCTCATCATTCTTCCATGCTGACTTTCATTGTCATTCCAGTACTAGCTGGTGCTTAATAAAATTTGTTGACTATGTTCTTTGTTTTCCATATGTAGAAAATATTTTTTGTACATGGTTTATATCTTTTGTAAATCAGCTGACAAAATACATTTCCAGAAGATAAAAGACAGACTCAAAGCTTAAATACGTTCATTTCAAAAAGTTTTATTATACTCAGATAGTGAGACTATTTCAACACTATTTTTGAGACTACTCTTTTTTAATTTATCAAAAAAGCTTCCTTTAACATGTTCTTTAAGTTCTAAATAATGTTTTAATCTTTATTTACGAAAGTCTTGTGATTCATTTGCACAAATGTTCTCTGCATAAGAAACAGAGTACACATTCTGACACTGGGTGCTTTTTCAGTAATTCTATAATCTGATACAGGGAATTAATATCTCTTACTACTTTCTCCCAAAGCTTGTAACTGTAGATAAACAACAAAAACATGTATTTTCATAAAAAAATGTTGAATGCACAAATTCTTTATTCAAAAGCAAATGTTCAAAAGTTAAAAATGTCTCCCAGTTTTCAGTGCAGTGAAGAGATGAGGGCTATACTAAGGCATAAGGAGGTAGATATTGTAGAACTAAAACACGTTCTTAAGGTTAGATAGAAGTAGTATTTTGGCAAAAGTAGTAAAACACCTAGTAGTTTAAATATTAACTGCAATCTTTGAAAGTTATTGCAGAGAGATTTGAAATTTTTATTAAATGATCTAGGAAGCCTAGGGCATCTTAGTAAAAAGTGATTCACAGGAAAGATGATTATCATTTTTCTATAAAACTAAGGCTGATTTTTTCAGGAAATCAGAAACTACACAATAGTAGAAAATACACAAGTTTTATAGCCAAAAGAATGTGAGTATAAATTATGCTATGTCATTCACTAACTATATGAGCTTGGGAAAATGACTTAATCACTCTTTGCTTTTTTTTTTTTTTTTTTTTCAATGTAAAGAAAGGTCAACTTCATAAAAACTTTGCAAGGAATAAAAATAAGTACATGTAAATCATGAGATGGGCTTATTTTAATACAGGAACTATGAAAGTACAATAAGGAAGACTTTCATAGGAATCACTTTCCTTGCTCCTGTCCTTCAATGATTTAAGTATTCGATTATTTAAATAATAAGTAGACACTGAAAATTTGTATAGAGGACTGAACAAAATCTGAAGCATTTCAGTTGTAGTTGGATAGATTTAAGAAAGGGTTATTTTCATTCTGACATGAAAGACTTTGATTTAGACAATGGGAGCACCTAAATAGTTATAATAAGCCTTCCCTGATCCTTGACTTAGTATTTCTCCCTTTCTTTTTTTTTTTTTTTTTTTTTTTTTGAGACGGAGTCTTGCACTGTCGCCCAGGCTGGAGTGCCGTGGCCGGATCTCCACTCACTGCAAGCTCCGCTTCCCGGGTTTACGCCATTCTTCTGCCTCAGCCTCCTGTGTAGCCGGGACTACAGGCGCCCGCCACCACGCCCGGCTAATTTTTATATTTTTAGTAGAGACGTGGTTTCACCGTGTTAGCCAGGATAGTCTCGATCTCCTGACCTCGTCATCCACCCGTCTCGGTCTCCCAAAGTGCTGGGATTACAGGCGTGAGCCACCGCGCCCGGCCTTGACTTAGTATTTCTACATGCCACCCACCCCACCCAGCACCCCCTTCCTCTGAATTAATCGTTCCCCTTTGCACTGTTTATAACTTTTACTTTAAGTTGCGGCATGCAACTTAAATTTTTTCTTTCCTACCACATAGTGAGATCGAGTTTTATTTACAGATAAAACTCACCAATTTTAAGTATATAGTTTAATGCTTTAGATAGTTGTATACTACCATGTAAGCACCCCCACAGTTAATAGGCTAGTACTCACCTCACCTTCTCCAGTGCCTAGCACAAAGCTTGGTAAAGATGTGTGCACTGATAAATTATTTATCAACTATTATTTGGATAAATTGAAGAGAATTTTATCATGAAAAAAGCATAGAATAATCATTATTTGTTTCTTTATAATACATTTACTCATTTGGATAAATTGAAGAGAATTTTATCATGAAAGAAGCATAGAATAATCATTCTGTTTCTTTATAATACATATACTCATAACAAATTAATTCATTTGCAACTATAAAAGTCTAGAAAATGTATTCTGGTGTTATCAGTCAAAGAATGACTGTTAAAAAGGTAATTCTACAAGCAAGTCAATGCTCAGTGGATGGTACTTACATTAGCCAAATGAGCTAGTTCTATCTCCAGAAATGAATCGGTTGTTTTGGGTTCAGGCCTTATTGTGACCACGATGATTTTGGAATTAACGACAGTATAATTTCTGAAACAGAGTAATTATAATTAAAAGGAGAAATGATTGATGAAAAGTATAAATTGCTACTACTCAATACATTTTGGGATGGTTTCAAATAAATGCATCCAAAGCACAAACATAAATTGTGGTATTACTCATGGAAAGACACATTTTGCTGCTGTAAAGAAACCTTATGTGGAACAGAAAACTTAGGAGAGAAAAGGCCGTTTTACCATTTTAGATGCAGAAAATATGAAAAAGCAACAGCACTAACAAGCTTTTGATTACTTAAATCTGATTCACCTACAAGAGTTATGGATTGTAAATTCAAATCTTCAGACAATATTTAAATGAATATAATTCATTTATATCAAGGAGGACCTAAGACTTTTGTTCTCTCGGAGATCAAATACTCTTATTGCAATGTGCTGTGTTGGTGTTTCTTTGATTATCCCAAAACATATTACAATAAATAATTGGAATGTGGAGTAACATTAGAGCAAATAGAGTTTAAATAGAAATAAATGCTCTTGCTAATTATTGACCATAATTTATTTCAACAATAGAGATTGATAGGCCACTGCTTGATCTCAATATTCTTAATCTAAGAAACACATTTTCCCTGAAATATCTTACCAAGATATTTCATTTACAGAGAAGTTTAAGTTATTTTAATAAAATCATATCTATAGTTTACAAGAAATTATCCATCAATATAAACATAAAACTGAACCAACCTTTTCTTGTATATGTAAGTTTTCACACAAAATATGTAAAATACGTAAAATGCTGCAGATCATGTAGTATTTAGAGATTCAAAGATGAGTGTGTGCATATGTGTGAATATATCCCTGTTTGGAATTTTGAAATAATAAACCACTTGCTCTTCCATTGGGCATGTACTATTCCGGGGAATTCACATTAGGTATCAATGACAAAATCATTTAATTTTTTTCCCTCTTTTTTGTTTTTTAAGGTAGTATTTATAGATAAAACTCACCAATTTTAAATATATAGTTTAATTCTTTGGATAATTGTATAACTACCATGTAAGCACTAACACAGTTAACATAGACAAACAATCCCTCACCCTAAATAATTTCCTCAAGTCCCTTTTTATTTAATCCCCTACCCTTCCATGCTCCCAGGCAACCATGGACATGCTGTTGTTATAATTCTGCCTTTTCTAAGATTTCACTTTAATAGAAGCATACAGTATGTCGACTTCTAATTTTAACTTAATTCATTTAGCATAAAGTTTTTGAGATTCATTTATTTTGTTTCTTTCTACAATTGAGTAATATTCTATAGTACAAATACAAATTCTATGGTACAAATACAAAAAAAAATTATTGATGTATTCACCAATTAGGTTAAAACCTTTAGGTTATTTCTGGTTTTTAGCCTTTAGAAATAGTAACTAATGATATTTGGCAATTACAAATAATTACCATACATATTTTATGTATGGATATGTATTTTCATATGTCTTAGGTGAATATCTCAGAGTGGAATTCCTTGATCATGCTGTAAAGGCATACTTAGTTTTATGTTACTGCCATATTGTTTTCTAAAGTGGTTATACCATTTAAGTCATATAGTTCTGATTTGGTGGAACCATGATGAACCTTGCATTTTTTGAGATTTGTTTTTCTCTAATGAGATGGTTTTTGGCACAAGATTTCATCAGAAAAAAATGCGGAGTTATTCCGTGGTTGGGGGAATTTACTACATTTACTAGCAGAGGAACTATACACCTATTTCACATGGGTTAACATTTTTAAGTGCATTTCTCATGTATGCAGTAATGTCAAATAACACTTTTTTAAACACTCAGGAAGCTCAGAGAGAAAGCCTAAGAGTAAAAAGTAAAAAACAACAAAGCATAAATCTATTTTGTTTTTGTTAAGAGGAAGATTGTCGCAGACAGAGAGAGCTGGTTAACTGTTCTTTTTTTCATTAAATGCTAAATGAGTCAATTGAAGGTATAGTACATTTTGAAGGACAGAAAACTCAGCTCTAAATGCCGAGCTTCCTTTGCCAAATTATTCTTCCCTGTTTCTCTGTGAGTAAAAGTGATCAGAGAACCAAGTGAGAATAGAGAAAATTGACAAAGTTGAGAGGTGATCCTGGGTGGTTGATCATATTAGCACAGCTGACAGGTCTCCCAGAGAATGGTGCATACAGCTTAGAGTCAGGGGAAATACCCACCTGTCATTACCAGAGAAATTATGAACATTTCTCCTAGAGAACAATCAGTCCTCAAGAAACAGATGTAAGTTCCTTTTTTGGATTAGCCTGAATGTGTTTAAGTTCTGGTTTGGTTTTGCAAAACAAAAATATTGACAGTTCAGTCAAATTCCATTTGTCTCTTTATTCTGATTCCGTTTATAATCCTAGTTACCAGCTTTTAATAAAACCCAATGACTGCTAATTTTAATTATTATTAGATAATTATTATATTAGAACATACGGTATCTCTATTATATTTAAATTCCATAAGTGAATACATTACTAGGAAACACAGATGTGGGTATTCTATAAAGAAGATTGCAATTTTGTTAAGATGTTTATGAAGCTCCCTGTGTGTCTGGGAATGTGGAGACTTTGGCCCTGAATGGCTGGTCTGTAAGGAGTAAAGTAGCTACAATAAGTTGTCTTCTGCAGGGTATATTACACTGTGTTAGGTTCATCAGCTGCTCAACTGGCCTGGTGGAGAAGTTCCCTAGAGGGCAGAATCAACCCTATGGCTTTTGCTGAAAGAGAAGGAGAGACGGAGAGAGAGAGAGAGAAACAAAGAAAGAGAGAGAGAGAGTAAATGTGTGTATGTTTTAATATATTTAGAATATATTTGAGAAGAGATATGTGTCAATGTATTCATGCATATCAGTGTGCTAATATCATTCATGTGAGTCCCTGCCACCTTGTGCCCCAATACAGTAACGTGCACCTACCTCTACCAAAGCTTTCATCGATACTACGCATGTCTTCTTCCACATAATAAGCTCGATGAGAGCAAGAATTTTATCTATCATTTATATGTCCTCATTTGTATTATTCTTTGGAACATTTTAATACTCAAAACATGTTTCAGCGTTTTGTTTAATAAGCAAATACTAAACAAAAATACAAAAATTTTAACAAGTTGATTTAAAATGCCAATATCATGGTATTAAATGCCTAAGAAAGGGGAAATAAATAAGCAAATTTACATTATGCAATGGCTTCCTTTTTAAAAAGTGTATAGTGTACAAAATTGTCTTTAATTTATTCCGTCAATTTATTCTAATTTGCACAAGTGAATAGCTGGCTGCTGATGTGCCATGTCAGGCTTTGTGATCTGCTAATGCTCCCTGGCTGGCTGCACGTTTGAATTCACTGCTAGAAAAGCAGATCTGACAGCCAAATGGATTTCATGACTAAAATAATAAAATTATTTTCTGTCCTTGAGATTTGTGCTAGTTGATACATAAAACAATTTAAAATGTATAGAGTTAATCATTCAGTGGCAACCTAACTTAATCATCACATTTTTCTGCAGAGTCTTAAGATGGTTAAGGCACATGAACCATATCTTAAAGTGAGTATAAAAAGTGATTAAAAATACAATTCAGTTGTCTACAACAGACTCATTTTGTATATAAGGGCATGCATAGACTGAAAGTAAAAGTATGGAAAAAACATCCCATGTAAAAGATAATTAAAAAAGAATGAGGTTGGCGACACTTATATCAAACAAAATAGACTTTAAGTCAAAAACTGTCTCAAGAGACAAAAAAGGACACAATGTAATGATAAAAAGGTTGATTCACTTGGGAGATATAACAATTATAAATATATGTGCACCTAATGTCATAGCACCCAAACATATGAAGCAAACCTTGAAATAATTGAAGAAAGAAATAAATAGTAACAATATAATAGGATATTTTAATACCCCATTTTAATAACTAGACAGATTAACTAGATAGATTACTTAGACAGAAAATTAATAAGAAAACAGGTGATATGAGTAACATTATAGATGAATTGGACCTAACAGGCACATGCAGAACTCCATACAACACTCCATACAACAACAGCAGAATACACATTCTTCTCAAGGGCAGACAGAAAGCTTTCCAGTATTTACCACATGTTAAGCCACAAAACAAACCTTAACAAATTCAAGAAGAGTGAAATCTCACCAAGTATCTTTTCTGACTACAATGGAACAAAACTAGAACTCAACACCAAGAGAAACACTGAAAAATTCAGAAATATGTAGAAATCAAACAGCACACTCTTAAACAACCAGTGGATCAAAGAAGAAATCACAAGAAATATTAGAAAATATCTTGAGACAAGTGAACATGAAAATACAACATACCACACAACATATGCGAGGCAGCATAAAGGTACTAAGAGGGAAGTTTATAGCAGTAAACACCTACATTAAAAAAAAGAAAGATCTCAAATCAAAACCTGACTTTATACTTCAGAGAACTTGAAAAAGAGGCATAAACTAAACCCAAACTTAGTGAAGAAAGATAATAATACAGATTGAGCTGAAATATACAGAATAGAAAATAACAAACCCATGTAAAAATCAACAAAACTAAGAGTTGATTTTTTGGAGAAAAAATATACAAAATTGGCAAACCCTTTTTAAAAAGAGTAAGTAAAAAGAAAGAGAGAAGACTCAAATAACAAAAACCAGATAAAAAGGAGACATCACAACTTCTGGCACTGAAGTAAATAGTATCATAAGAGACAGCTATGAACAATTAATTCTATGCCAACATACAAGATAGGCTAAAAGAAACAGACAAATTCTAAGGAAAATATAACGTATCAAGACTGAATCATGCAGAAATTTTATTTCTGAATAGACTCATAACTAGTAAAGAGATTGGATCAATAATCAAAAACCTCTCAATAAACAAAAGCCTAGGGGACCAGAAGTCTTCACTAGAGAATTCTATGACACGTTTAAAGAAGAATAAACACAACTCATTCTCAAAGTCTTCCAAAATATTAAAGTGGAGAGCACTTCCAAATCCATTATAAGAGGCCAGTATTACCTGGATACTGAAATCAGACAAAGATACTATTTAAAAAAAAAGAAAACTACAGACAAATATCCTTAATAAATATTGACACAAAAATCCTCAACAAAATGCTAGCAAACCAAATTCAGCAGCATGTTACAAAGTTTATATATCATGACCAACAGAGATTTATTTCTGAAATGCAAAGATGTTTCCACAAATGAGAATCAATCGGTGTAATACATCACATTTACAGGATCAAGGTCAAAAACTACATGATCATCTCAATTGATTTTTATTTTATTTTATTTTACTTTTTTGAGATGGAATCTCGCTCTGTCGCCCAGGCTGGAGCGCAGTGGCGTGATCTCGGCTCACTGCAACCTCCGCCTCCCGGGTTCACGCCATTCTCCTGCCTCAGCCTCCTGAGTAGCTGCAACTACAGGTGCCCGCCACCACGCCCAGCTAATTTTTTTTGTATTTGTAGTACAGATGGGGTTTCACCGTGTTAGCCAGGATGGTCTCGATCTCCTGACCTCGTGATCCGCCTGCCTCGGCTCAATTGATTTTTAAAAAGCATGTGACAAAAACACCCTTTCATGATAAAATCGCTTAACGAACCAGGAATATGAAGAAATTATCTCAACATAGCAAAGGTCTTATATGCAAAACCCACATCTAATATCACACTTTATGGTAAAACAAACAAACAAAACAAAACAGAAAAACCTGAAAGTTTTTCCCCTAAGATCAGAAATAAGACAAAATGCCCTCTCTTGCCAGTTTCATTCAACATAGTACTAGAAGTCCTACCAACAGCGATTAGGTCAGAAAAAGAAATAAAAGGCATCCAAATGAGAAAGGAAGAAGTAAAATTACCTCTGTTCATAGATGACATGACCTTATATGTAGTAAATCCTAAAGATCACATACAGACACACATTAAAAATCTTGTTATAATTAATGAACAAATTCAGTGAAGTTGCAGAATGCAAAAAAAATTAACACACAAAAATCAATTGGGTTTCCATACATTATCAATGAACAATCTAAAAGGAAATTAATAAAAGAATCCCATTTAAAAAGCATCAAAATAAATAAAACACGAGTAAACTGAAGGAGGAAAAAGAGTTATACATTGAAAAGTATAAAATATTTCTGAAAAAATTGAAGGGAGAGACAGATAAATGGAAGGAAATCCTGTGTCCATGAATTAGATGACTTAATATCGTTAAAATGTCCATATTACCCAAAGCAATCTATCCAAATGGTATTTTTTGCAGAAATGGAAAAAAATATAAAATTCATATAAAATCTCAAAGAATTCTTGACAGCTGGAGCAGTCTTAAGAAAGAAAAACAAAATATTCTCTATTTTCAAGCTATATTACAAAGTCACAGCAATGATTTTTTTAAAAGTATGGTACTGGTGTCAAGACAGACATACAGACCAACAGAACAGAATAGAGTGCCCAGAAATAAATCCTCTTGTATATGGTCAAATGACACTCGACAAGGGTGCTAAGGCTACAGAATGGGAAAAGGATAATCTCTTAAACAAATAGTGTTGGAAAAACTGGATATCCGTGTGCGTACACCATATAAAAAACTTAACATAAAATGGATTAAGATGTAAACATAAGACTAGAAACTATAAAACTTTTAAAAGAAAACACAGAGAAACACATTCAAATCATTGAACTTGGAGATGACACCAAAAGTACAGGGAAGAAAAGCTAAAATAAGCAAATAGGACTTCATCAAATTAAAAAACAAAACAAAACAAAGTAACTTTTGTGCAGGAAAGAAAACAATGAGTAGAATGAAAAGGCAACCTATGAAAAGGGAGAAAATATTTGCAACTATGTATCTGGTAAGAGGTTAACATCCTGAATATATAAGTAATTCCAAAACTTGACAACAAAAGCCAAACCAAATCATCAAATTAAAAAATGGGCAAAAGACTTGAATAGATATTTTTCCAAAGAAGGTACATAAATGGACAACAAGGATATAAAAAGATGCTCTACATCACTAATTGTAAGAGAAATGCAAATCGAAACTACAGTGGGTTATCACCTCACACCCACTAGGATAATCATTATTAAAAAACAAAAGACAGGCTGGGTGGGGTGGTTCATGACTGTAATCTCAGCACTTTGAGAGGCCAAGGGTGGCGATCTCATGAGGCCAGGAGTTTAAGACCAACCAGGGGAAACCTCATCTCTATTAAAAATACAAAAATTAGACAGGCGTGGTAGCACACATCTGTAATCTCAGCTCCTTGGGAGGCTGAGGTAGGAGAATCGCTTGAACTGGAGAGGCAGAGGTTGCAGTGAGCTGAGATCTCTGCACTCCAGCCTGTGCAAGAGAGTGAGACTCTGTCTCAAAAACACAACACAACACAACAAAACAAAGCAAAACAAAACAAAACAAAAAAACAAAAAACAAAACAACATAACAAATGTTGACAAGGATGTGGGAAAATTGGAACCCTAATGCAATGTTGGTGGGAATGTGAAATGGTGCAGCTGCTTTGGAATACGGTAGGCAGTTTCTGAAAAAATAAATAAAAAATAATCCAATGGTCTCTCTTCTGAGTATATATCCAAAAGAATTGAAAGAAAGATCTCAAAGAGATATTTGAACACCCATGTTCATGATGTATAATTAACAATTGCCAAGAGGTGGAAGCAAGCTGATTGTCCATCAATGGAAGAATGGATGAAGAAAATGTGGCATATACATAAACAATGAAATATTCTTCAGCCGTATAAAAAGAAAAAAATCTTATATGCTACAAGACAGATGAACCCAAATGATATGCTAATTGAAATATATCAATCACAAAAAGATGAATACTGCATGATTCACTTAGATAAGGTATTGAAAGTGGTCAAACTAAGAATCAGAAAATAGAATGACTGTTGCTAAGGGTCAGAGGGAGTGGGAAAAGGGGAGTTGTGCTTTAATGTGTAAGTCTTAATTTTTCAAGATAAAAGTTTCTAGAGATCTGTTACACAAGTGCATATAGTTAACATTGTACTGTACACTAAAAGTAGTTATGGTAAATTTTATGTTTTGTAACACAATAAAAAATGTAATGCAGTTATAGAAAAAGCCCCAGTGGAGGAGATGGCAGAACCAATAGCACACATACAGTATTGCCAGATAAGTTATAACAAAAAGATGTTAAGGGTTTAATGGAAGTTAGTAAAGTTACTATAGCCCTTTTCCATTTTTAGATTTATAGTTCATATAGTTTCAAAAGTGAAACTTGCATAAATGTTTTAAATGAATAGACCAATTTAAATAAGACCAAAATAAAATAGATGATTTCATACAGTATGGGAATTTGGGTACTTTACTAAAATTTTAAAGCTAAATATCTTTGTTTTTAAAACCCAAATCAGCTGACAGCTGCTAAAAAGTAGGATTGGGTTTACTTAAAGTTGAAATGAGTTAGAATTTCACTGTAGGTTGCTAAGATATGTAGAATCTAGAACTTTAAAAATGCCAAGTGATCAGAGATTTACATCCACTTTAAAAATATCTGACCAAGCTAAACCCAGATTTTAAAAAATAATGCACTAATAGCACAATATTTTATACTATAATCTATGCCAATTTGTAATTTCCATAGATAATTTAAATGTCTAATGTTTTCATGAGAGGACAATCTAAAAAGGTACAGAACGTCACAAAATTAGAATATTTCATTGCACAGTGAGATTAAGGAAGACTCAAAGTTTAGGTCCTAAACCTAAGGCATGAGCTCTTGAGAGAGCTGACTGCTTCAGGGTGATTGCCTTCAGCGTGCATTGGTGTAAAAGTGATTACGTCTTCAATTTTCTATTATTTCCAATATTATTTTTCTATTCATTTTTAATTTTTATAGCATTAGGAATTCAAATGAGTTCCATTTCCTGAATATATAAAAATTTCAGCCTCATTTACCTTAATTAGGTTAGTGTATTTGACAAGAAATTCATGTGATATTTGCATTATTGAAATTTGTTCCTTTCTTCAAAAATAATTTTGTAATGACTTTTGGTTTGAGGACACTTTACTTTTCATTCATCTGTATTTTTCTTTATTCCACTATAGTGAAATTTACATATAATTTTATTAGTTCTTTTATAATTCTTTTAATGTTAATCATTACAAAAAATGCATTTTTTTACAGGACTACATTTTTCATGTCTTAACAGAATAACGACATACTGCTCACGTACTCAGAACTTTCGTGGCTATCCCACAAAATTGGAAACTGAACTTATTAAATTAATCAGATGAATGATTGTTTATAACCATTTATTGATATCTTGGCTTGAGGGTATACTTGGATATACTTTTCTATTTCCTTAGAGATTATTTCCTTAAAATAAATTCTTCGAAGTAGAATTGCTATATCAATGACAAAGCACTTTTAAGTCTCTTGGTATTGCTAAATTGGCCTCAAAAAATGCTATAAAAGTAAGTTAAAATTCTCAGAGCAGTTTATGAGCTTGCCAAGATATGCAAGTTTTCTAATTCCTTAATGTGAGTGGGGTCTGTGTGTCAATATCTCACTCCCTCAAAGGACCCTCTGAACTGAGTTGGACATGCACATAAGTGATCATGGGGGAATGGGAGGTGTGACAAATTCAAGTCTTGGCATTGACAGCCTGGGCTGGGGCCACCAGGCCAGCCCCAGTGCTCCCTGAAGCTGCCAACATAGAGCCACCTGTTCTGGCTCTTACAAGATTTTCTGCAAAGGATACAGGTATACTCATGAACTATCATAGAAGTCTATGGTTTGTATTGCTTAAAATAATAAATAGTAGCAGAATAGAGGGAATGAGATATAGTAGAAGAGTCCTGGTTTTAGCGAACAAGATAAGTTGGATTATAATTCAGTTACCTACTGGACATATAATCTTAGGTCACTTAAGCGATAAGGATCTCAGGTCTCTTATCTATAAAATGAGAGTTCTAGCTCACACTAAACCCTAAAAGGCCTTACAGCATTAATATCCTGTAGTTCTATACTTTTTACAAATTTATTATTTTTTTATTTTTTTTTGAGACAGAGTCTTGCTCTGTCACCCAGGCTGGAGGGCAGTGGTGCAATCTCTGCTCACCGCAACCTCCACCTCCCAGGTTCGAGTGATTCTACCACCTCAGCCTCCCAAGTATCTGGGACTAACAGGCATGCACCAACACGCACGGCTAATTTTTGTATTTTTAGTAAAGATGGGGTTTCACCATGTTGGCCAGGCTGGTGTTGAACTCATGACCTCAAGTCATCCACCACCTCAGCCTCCCAAAGTGTTGATTACAGGCGTGAGCCACCATGCCTGACCCATCTGTACTTTTTATCTATAAGAAATTATTCTGAAGAAGGAAGTTGAGAGGCTGAGAATAGCACATAGTTTGGAATTCATCTGAAGCATATTTCCTTCAGTTGAAGTAACAATCTGAATCTACTTAACTTTAAAAGGGAAGACAACTGAATAGTAAAATAAAAATTGCAGCTCGAAGGACAGTTGAATATATATTAGGGCTAAGAGAAGAAGAGAAATATCTCAATAAAGAGACAGTCAACTTGCAAAGTTATTTTTGTCTTTGTATGAAGGACAATTTCTAAACTATATTTATTCAAAGCATACATCAAGTCCTGCTTCATAGTCTCTATGAGAAAAATTATGAAAATAATTATACCAAAATATACCATTTCTGGAAACATAACAAATCTACTATTACTATTTCTGTGTATAACAAACGTGGCTTCACATATTTCAACATATAATTAGTAAAATCATCAACAAGGAATACATTTTATAAAAATGCGTAAATAATAACTGAACATATAGAATGAATTTGTACGTTTTATGTTGAATAAGAAGATGTTTCCCTTCCTATTGAGTTCAATTCACACAGTCACACTTACACAGTAAAATTGCAAAATACACATATTTTAATCCTCTGTTCCTAAAATATTTTCATAGTACAAACATTAAACTTGTACTAATTGTAACATTGTAACATTAAACTTGTAAATATTGTGCCTTATTTTTAAAGATGTCTTATATAAGATATTTTATCAGATAGAAAAATTAATTATTACCACGGTGGCTCACACCTGTAATCCCAGCACTTTGGGAGGCCGAGGTGGGCAGATCACAAGGTCAGGAGATCGAGACCATCCTGGCTAACATGGTGAAACCCCATCTCTACTAAAAATACAAAAAAATTAGCTGGGCCTGGTGGCAGGCGCCTGTAGTCCCAGCTACTCAGGAGGCTGAGGCAGGAGAATGGCGAGAACCCGGGAGGCGGAGGTTGCACTGAGCCGAGATTGCGCCACTGCACTCCAGCCTGAGCGACAGAGCGAGGCTCTGTCTCAATAATAATAATAATGATAATAATAATAATAATAAATAAAAATAAAAATAAATTAATTATTACAGAAAAAAATCCTTGACCCTTTATCAAGAACTGTTCTGA
The DNA here is from genome assembly GCF_049350105.2 of Macaca mulatta. Lineage (NCBI taxonomy): Eukaryota > Metazoa > Chordata > Mammalia > Primates > Cercopithecidae > Macaca > Macaca mulatta. Next base: position 116,474,685 of record NC_133409.1, read on the forward strand.
GGGTTGCGATAGCAGGGGAAGTTTAAAAGAATTCATACAGTACTGTTAGCAGGGGCGCTGCTCAGTAAATGTTTGCTGAGTGACTGTGGAAAAAAGAATCACCCTTGTTCAATAAAAAGTATATTTTCATTTAGCAGACCTATAATTCGTGCAGTTACTCATTAGACTTTCTGGAAGAATGTTTTGAAACGGAGAAAAACAAGTTCGAGGGTACTTAGTGGTCACATTATATTACTACAAGAGATAAAATGAGAAGTAAACACTAGTACTTCACCTTTCTAAGAGTACTTAACAAATATTTCATCCTGAGCATTCTATTGTCCTTATATCTGGTCAGTGATCTAAGTACTATTTAGTTGTCCTATAGACATTTACTAAATTACTTTATGGATACAAAGAATGTATAGGTAAATGAATTCGTGATTTTTATACAGAGGTTATTAAGGACTTCAATCTAAAGAATATGTAGGAACTTTCTGCAATGAAAATATAATTTCTGAAGGTGAAAAAAATTTTAAGTTCAATTACCACATTTTACTCATAAAAAAAGTCAGTGACTTGCCCAGTGGCCTGTCTGAATCCCTTTGTGTTACAGGCGGTATCAGGGGAGCCAGTCTGTCAGACTGGTCTCTACTGTATCCATTAAATCATCCATAACGAAGCCATTAATCTACCCATAAGCTTTAAGAGACAAACGGCCTCTGTCATGATATTTTTTTTTAAAGTTCAAACACTAATTAAATGCTTCTTTTTTCATTTTACAAAAAAGGCTGGGATCCCTTGGGAAATTTCCTGAAGAAATTTCCAATTATATTGACTGCATAAATTTATAAAACTTGGAATAACCTGACTTCATTTGTGTAGGTGAGTGAGTACTATGAGATTATATGGAACAAGATTAATCATAATGCAACACTGCTGGACATCTAGGAGGGAAACTAATCTAAAAATTTTTATGTTGAATATTTCATTTATAATCACTATGTATCTCAGGAGCAAATAGGGAGAATGTTGCACATAAATACGTTTCTATTTTAAAGTTGAATTGAACGCACATAAATACTGAGCGACTGGACAAGTTTATAAAACTCTCGACATGTTTAATTGAAATGAAAACACAAGTCACCTGATTTTAAGTTAGTGTCTAGTCTAGAGTTGTTAAAATATAAGCTTTATATAAATGAATTCCCTGTGGAAATAAATGTCTAACTTTGATTATCTGGGCATTTTTTTTTTTTTTTTTTTTTTTTTTTTTTGAGACGGAGTCTCGCTCTGTAGCCCAGGCTGTAGTGCAGTGGCCGGATCTCAGCTCACTGCAAGCTCCGCCTCCCGAGTTCACGCCATTCTCCGGCCTCAGCCTCCCGAGTAGCTGGGACTACAGGCGCTGCCACCTCGCCCGGCTATTTTTTGTATTTCTTAGTAGAGACGGGGTTTCACCGTGTTAGCCAGGATGGTCTCGATCTCCTGACCTCGTGATCCGCCCATCTCGGCCTCCCAAAGTGCTGGGATTACAGGCTTGAGCCACCGCGCCCGGCCATCTGGGCATTTTTAACTTTAGCATATCTCTCATCAACATCAAACATAAAGATAGAGGCAGTGTAACTATGAATAAATTTTATCTGCGAGTAACTGTAAATACCAATGAGTTTTAATAAAACCACTGGAAAAGTTGAGAGTAGACTTTTTTGTTTTCAAACTTGTTTTGTTAGCAAAACACAAACACAGACTGATCCAAATTGAGGAAATCTGAATTCTATTCAGAGGAGAAGGGAGGTAAATAAATTTCAACTTCCCATGGTTGTCTCTATGGTTGAAGGAGACCCTGCATGGCATCTACAGGGGCTCTGGATGACTCTCTACCTATATTAATAATGTGCTTCACATAGAAAGATTTTCTCTAAAGATTCATGACTAATCACTGCTGCTTCCTTGGGTGATATTTTTTTCATCTGCACTGAACTCTAATTGTTTTTATTTATTAGGCTATTTGTTTTGTCCACAGTATAACTGCACACATCATTTATATTCTTTCCTCTCCAAAAATGTAAAGCTTTATTTATGAGGGTATAAGAAAGAAGTCCTACTGTGATCGTATTTAACTAAAACAACTTTATCTCTATCTTCCAAAATGAGGTGATGTGGAGAAACAGGTCACTATGAGTGATAACATCACAATCCAATTAGATGTGAATGATGTTTTCTGTGAGATTTGGTATAGTAGATAAGACAGTAAAGCAAATAAGTTAGTTTTGGTAGAATTACTATTTGTAATTGTTTTTAATATCTGGGAGGAAAGAAATTAATAGCTTTCTTTCAGAAATAGTCCTCTAAATAAACAGCAGCATTTTTAAAAAGTGTAGCTGTAACTGAAAATTTATTTCAAAGCAAACTAAGATCTTGTGCAAATAAACAATACCATGTTTTCCCAGTCATCATGACACTCCTTTAATTTTATGTCATGTTGATGAACAGTACCATTAAGCACAACTAAAGGGAGAAGACAGATTAACTTTACAGTGACCCATTCTATTATACACACTTGTGATTTTTCTTTTCTTTTCTTTTCCTTTTTCAGAATCCAGGCAAGGTATTATTAGTCACAAAAGTATTTGCAGGGCTACAATCAGACACCAAAATTATCTTTCCTAGTTGTTTTGAAATGCATAATTGCTAATAGCCTGTTCATTAAATTTGTATTTTCTATTTCATTTAAGAAAAATCCCTTTGTATTACCACAGCTTGTTTGACTATTTTTATAGAATGAGCTCTAATCACATTCTGGAATAATTTACAAAATTACAACAGTTTATTACTTTGTAGCTTACCTCAAAGTAGGCAAAATTAGATCTAAGTTTTTGTATAGTACTGCTCCAAGAACAAATACAGATGATTCATCTAATTCTAGAAAGAATAAAATTTGAAGTATTAGCAAACGGCAAGAAAATACTATGTCTTATAAAACTTTAATCTGCTAATTACAAGATAATTCCAGTACTTCCTTATGCAAAGATAAAGCCTGGTAAAAAGAAATGCATTCCTAACCATGCACGTTAATGATAGCTCTTGAAGATGTGTTTTCTATAGTTTTGCATCATGAAGGAAACTTCCTTTACCAGGTTGAGATAAGAAGCTGCCTGAGTCTCCATTTAAGAGTTTAATTTCCCAAGGATATCAGAAAAGAGAACCAATTCTCTTTTGGATTTTTACCTTTTAAGGTCGAAATCTGCAAAAGTGACCACGATGTCACTTTTGAAAAGAGCCATTAACTCTAAAGGCTATTACAAATGTTCTAAAAACTTAACTTTTTCTCAAATTTGTTTTCTTTTAAACTTTATTTTAAGTTCAGGAGAACATGTGCTGGTTTGTTACACAGGTAAACTTGTGTTGTGGGGGCTTGTTGTACTGATTATTTTATCACCCAGGTATTAAATTTGTTTTTGTATGCCAAAATAATATCTTCAAACCAAGGCAAATTTTAATGAGGCAGAAATAAAAATGACATTGCATGGAAAATACAACACATTTCAATACCTAAAGGTAAAATATTAGTCCACATGCTTTATACGGGGATAAAACCATGAATATTGAAACTTGACCATGGCAAGCTCAGGTCGATAATTTGCACTTGTATAGTTTTCACACTGTAATAGACTGTTTTATTCAGTAAATTCAGACTTTTGAACCAAGAATAAGTTGTCTATATTTAGAAAATTAGTTTAACATAATGATTACAGACTATTTCTAAACTGTTTAATGTGTGAAGATTTATACCTAATTTCTAATTAAATGACTTTATCAAAAATGTCTTGTTCAAGTTCACATTATTTCAGATATTTACCTTTTGATGACACCGGAGTGAAAATGCTTTTTGGAATTACTACCCTATCTTCTGAGTTTCTTGCCCAGTCAACCATTCCCTTCCGTCCTTTCATTGGAAAGTTGATGTCTGTTAGAACAGAGGCTGCAGGAAGCTTCTGAATACTAGCCACTATTAAAAAAGAAATAATAATTTCAACTAAACTTGCTTTACATTTTAGTGTAATCAATATTGATCAAGGTAAATCTTGCAGTATATTCAAAATAAAATTTCAAGTCAAAATTATATTTATCAGAGCAACAAAATAACTATGTCTTCTTATTAGACAAAATTTTTCATTAAGGTTGCTGAATTTTACTTATCAGTCTTAGTTTTTGTTGCTTTCAGTGGGAATCATACAATCTTGGTCAATAATGGAGTGGATATTCTGAGAATATTAACAGGCACTGCTATACTGATTGTTCATGGTTGGTCTCTATTTTAATTGTCAGAAACTCATACTGTATTTTTTAAAAACATTTTGATTAACAGACTTGACTAATGGATTGAAATTTGCATTTAAATCTGAATTTTGTCTTAAGAAGAAATTTTCTGCATTTTCATCTGAACATTGTCTTTGGAACAAATTTTCATGGATTAGATAGGGTACCCTGAAGAAATGGAGAACAAAGCCATATTACTTTTGGAGATAGAACTATCAGAATCTATATAACAATGTCAGAATTGCAAAAGCAAAATAGTATGTAGGAATAGTGATTAAATAGATTAATAATAATTCTTAAAACTTCTCTCTAAAATTGAAAGTAAAAATGTGTGTGTATAAATATATATGTAAACAGAGAATTATGTCCTTAATACCAATAAATATTATAATGCATATCAGAAAATGTATGAATAAGTTTAGTAATATTTTAATATATTTTATTATATTTAGTAGTTATATACAAATGCATATTACATATACATTTATAATGTGTAAAACTATGATGATAAATACTCCAGAACTTCTAGATTATAAGCATTTTCAATTATGAAGTGTAATTTGTAAAACTTTTGGATAGGTCCACACTTGTTCTACATCATATTTTCAAGTGTCCCTTGAAGAATTTATACAGAAATATGATGCAGACAATTGTAAAAGCTATTGCAATTGAATAGCTAAAGTAAAAATTCATTACACTCCTCATAAGTGAATTTCATTTAAAGGAAGTTGTAATTTAAATAAGGAGGATGAAAATTAAGAATTTAACAATATTAGTTGTATAAATATATTACTGCACTACTAACTTAGTTTCAAATTAAATTGGTTATTATTAGTACATCACATTAGTGAAACTGTACTTTATTAAAGTTCTTTCAGGTGATTAGTCAATCCATTATCAGCATAGGATGGAATTTCATTTATCCTCTAATATGACATACTAAGCTTTAAAAAGTATTGTGTAAGTAATGTTAAAGGAAAGAGGGTACCGGGTAACATATAAATAAGTTACAGATGTCAAATGCTGTTTTGGGATACCAGTTCTAATATAGTTTCTTTAAATTTTAAAACAATATACTTTTTGCTATCCATAAATAAGCCAGTTCATCTTTCCTACAGGGTCCAAATCTCTGCTGTATATAGATAAGCAGGTCAGCAAGTTAGTAGGACATTCTTTAAGCATTATTCAATGTTTAGAATTAAGTGTATCTACTGTTACATGCCTTAACTTTAACTTTCGATATCTTGGGGTTTAGAGGAAATTTATTACACTTCTTTGCTCCAAAAACTGCTGAAAAGAAAAAAACGCTTTCTGATTGTCATACAACTAGTTTCTATTTAAAAAGAGAATAAAAGATATATTATTGGACCCTGAGGTCTAATAATTTCTCTGTCTCCATATACATTAGATGGAAAACAAAAAAACAAACAGAAAAGCGTAACCAATGGATAATATTCTGTAAAGGAATGGAAAAGTCTATTAGGATCACTAATTTATGCAGTAAATCCCTTAAATTGCATAGCTTTCAGTGTGAGAAGTGCACAAAAATAAACACATATTTATTAATTATAGTTGGAATGTAATGGAAGTTTTTACTGTTATAAGTATATACACATTCTAAGTGGTTTGAGATGTTTGCATGGATGGTAACTAACATCCTGAAATATGTCTCTGTTTCTTAAGGTATTTTATTTCATTTCATTTTTAATTAGCAAGTCAAAATTATATATAATTATCATGTAAAGCATGTTGTTTTAAGTAAAGCATGTTGTTTAAAAATACGTATACATTGTGGAATAGCTAATTTGAGCTAATAGTATAAGTACTACCTCACACACTTTTCATTTTTTTGTGAGGTGAGAACACTTAAAATCTACTCTCTTCGCAAAATAGTTCTTAAAGTAGTATGAATCGTTCAATAAATCCATTATGAAAAGGAATATACTTTCATACACTGATGAGATTCACATTATACCTGTGAAATTATCACCATACATGTTTTTACAAATACGAAATTTAAAGTTATACATATTTACCTCTAGACTAGATAGGCAGACGTCTAAAATAGCAATGTGGTTCTTTATGACCCCTTAATAATAGATAAGAAAACCTATTTCCATGTAGCAAAGGTAATTTATAGATGACTTTTACTTCTTTCTTTTTCCAGTTCCTGTACCAGACACTAGATCAATCCAACCTTCAATCCCTTTCCTTCTTCAGAGTTTAACTGTCAAAACACTCAGGTAAAATTTTGATGCAGTTAACATCTTTAGGGAAATAGGAAGCTCATATGTTAAGTGAATACAAAAAGAGGTAAGATTTAAAAATGTAATGCTTAAACTACGTGTAAGTAAATATGTGCCTCATGCTGATAAAGGGACATAAATACAAAGCATAAGTGATAATCTACATATCTTGCTTCTGTAACAATTGTTGAATTAAAACCAGTCATTGTGGGTGTTTAGAAGATGGGGCAGCTTTCCTCTAACACTAAAAAAAAAACAAAAAACAAAAAACAAAAGCCTTTCTTACAGAATATTAAAGTACTTAAAATAAATCTCAAAGGACTCAGTGTCCCTGAACAAATAGGCACATCTTGAGTGCTCCAAGAATTATCCTAAATTTACTGTATCGTGTTTTCATTACAACACTAGATTTGATTTCTTATGCAATAAAAATAGGTGACTCATCACTGATAAACCTTAGAGAAAAACCAGCTGCACTTCCATTTTGCGATTTTAATACTTTCATTTTGAATTTGGATAGGCAACATAAAATTCCTTTGAGAGCATCATGTCCTTTATTGGCCAAACTTTCAAACGATTCAGGTTCAGTATAGATTTCTGTTCATCAGAAAGCATAGGGAATTTTTGCAGATGGGTTTAAAAGCACATGAGCTGTTTTTCTTGGTAACCAGTGAGCACTCCTTTGATACACCAAAGCAGGATAATAACCTTTTCCCTGAGGGAACTAATGAAGTTTTGGCTGTATTGAGGTCCTGGAGGATGAGGATTCCGTCTTATTCATCCTTGGGAGTGGTTCACATACAAATTGGAGGTAATATGATGCATCAGTTGTATTACGGACAAGAATGGAAGGCATGTGAAAGAAAAAGTCTAGGAGCAAGAATGGAAGAGTGGAGGGATGAAGGCTGTAGGGATGAACAAAATGGACAAAAGCCAAAATGTGAGAACAGTGGTCACTACAGTAGCTCACACAGACTTATGATCTGGATCTAATATCCAAATCCCTGATTTTTTAGGGTAACCATTTCTCCTAGATTTTACAGATCTGTCTGGTTTATTCCTGCTGCTTTGTATACTTATTTATAGCATCCTCTATCAGTCTCAAAAGTTTCGGTTTGAAAGATAAATTCCATGTTCATCTTATAAGTTGTATGACTGAGCAAATTGCCTAAACTCTCTGTGTCTCAAAGTCTTTTTCTGCAACATGAGAATAATATTATCCATCTACCTCACGGCACTGTTGGACGAGCAAAAATGTTACTATCAAGAGCTAAGAATAGTTCACCTAGAACAGAGTTTGGTGCTTGAATGGTCCCATGTCACTGTTGTCTATTATTACTGGAGCAGGTTTTCCATTATCAAATCCAAGAGAACTACCCCATAGTGTGTCCATATCATTATAACATATTTGACTATGTAGCTTACATTATTTTTTGGTTGTCCTTCAGTGATCCTAGGCATGAGATTATATATTCAAAACTTATGTTGATTATATTCATATAACAAAAGGCAGGAACTACACTAAAAATAAATAGAGCTTCTCCTTTAGCACTTAAATATACCACCTGGGAGTTACATAAGGGTTCCTTTTTACTTAATCTTCTTTCTTTTTCCCTTCATCTTTTCTTTCTTTCTTTCCTTCCTTCCTTCCTTCCTTCCTTCCTTCCTTCCTTCCTTCCTTCCTTCCTTCCTTCCTTCCTTCTTTCTCTCTCTCTTTCTTTCTTCCTCTCTTTTCTTTCTTTCTTTTTCTTTTTCTTTCTTTCTTTCATTCCTTTCTTTTTTCTTTCCTCTCTCTCCTTCCTTCCTTCCCTCTCTCCCTACCTCCCTTCTTTCCTCCTCTCCTCTTCTCTCTTCTCCTCTCTTCTCCTTTCCTTTTTTTCTTTTTGAATCTGCCAGAGGGAAGGGGTTGCCTTATTTGGGTACACAAGATCAGCCAGGTTTAAAAAAAAAAACTTGCCTCAATAGATGAGAGAATCACTGCATCAAGAATGTCAAATTCACTATTTCCACTGCAGTCAAGACTATAAACTGCAAAGAGCACTTCAAAAGCATTGCATTTAAGCATCAACCTAAGTGCTTAATGCAGTAACTCAAGTTCCATACACTCAGTTGATTAAAGAAAACACTCATGCAATGGCACCTCATCACCATAAACAAATGTTTCAGGGGATACAAAATAACTTTAAGGACTGTCTTAAAGACCATCCTTTTTATTGTTGCCTTATACTGATGTTTCCAATATATTTGAAGTTTGCATCATTTTTCATGTTGATTCAGAGGGAACAACTTACAAACGGAAACTTGACTCATCAATAGTAGAAAATTGCCCAGTTATCAAAATGGAATTGTTTGTGGAAAACATCACTCAATATCACTAGATGGTCACCTGTACTGTTTTGAAATTCTGTAAGAAAAATACAGGGTCAGGAGAGAATGATGCATTGCCTCAGTGTGTTAGAAAAGCATCTATTTGTTTTGTTAGTGTATCCATAGCAAGCACACAGGAACTGAACTGAGTCTACATGTAGTATCACCCACTTGGCATTAACAGTTTTTTTAAAAACATGACTTATATATTTACATAGCAATGCTAAGTACCTTGTAAAATACTAAAGGCATATGGGAGGGAAGGGAAGGATAGCTAACATTTATTGAATACTTGTATGACTCTGGTAATCTTCATTCATTTCTTACTTCATTCAACAGTATTTACCAAATGCCTCCTCCGTGTTAGGCACTGTTCCTAGCACAGCATTTGGCCAAATGCTTTACACACGATACCTTAGTGTATTAGGCTGTTCTCGTGTTACAATAAAGAACTGCCCGAGACTGGGTAATTTATAAAGGAAAGAGGTTTAATTGACGCTCAGTTTTGCAGGGCCACAGAAACTTCAGGAAACTTACAATCATGGCAGAAAGGGAAGCAAACATGTCCTTCTTCACATGGCAGCAGAGAGAGAAATGAGTGCCCAGTGAAGCGGGAAGCCCCTTACAAAATCATCAGATCTCATGAGAACTAATTAATTATCACAAGAACAAGATGGGGCAAATCACCACCATGCTACAATCATCTCCACCTGGTCCCTCCCACGACACGTGGGGATTATGGGAACTACAATTCAAAATGAGATTTGGGTGGGGACACGGCCAAACCATATCACTTAGTTAACATTTAAAACATCATGGCCAGGCATGGTGGCTCACATCTGTAATCCTCACACATTGGGAGGCCAAGGCAGGATCCCTTGAGCCCAGGAGTTCAAGTCCAGCCTGGGCAATATAGTGAGACCCCATATGTTTAAAATATATATATATACACACACACACACACACACATATATATGTATATATGTCAGGCATAGTGTTGCACACACAGCTAGGGAGGCTGAGGTGGGAGGATCCCTTGAGCCCTGGAGGTCAATGCTGCTGTGATTGCACCACTGTACTCTAGCCTGGGCTACAGAGTGAGACTCTCAAAAAAAAAAAAAAAAATTCCTACAAGCTATCTTTATTAGCAACATCCTTATCATTACTATCAAGATGCTCATTTTACAAATGAGGAGGCACACTGTGATTTTGCAATGTGTGGTGCAATGTGATTTTATGTGTGAAATTGACAGCAAATTTATTTTGCCTCATTGTAATATGTTCTACTATGTATAAAAGACAGACATACTGATTTCATTTGAGAAAATAAAATTCTCACTGATCAGTCAGGAGATCATAATTAGATACCAGTAAAGAGTGGTGGTTATCAAAAGGGGAAATGCATATATGCTCAGTTTAATTTGCCTACTACAATCTTTATGTTCTAACATTTCTATGAAAAATCATATTTTAGGATTTTGCAACAGTGGTCTGTAAGAAACTTTCAGTTATTTATACAGACATTTCTTCTTGTTGTCCTCTGCACCCTACTCTCCTCATCTATTATTATTTCTGTCCCAAAAGGCTGGGATTGAAATATTCAGGACGTAGAAAAAGAATAGGATTGCTGGAGAGTAACATGTAGCCATCACTTCCCTGGAAACAAAGCAGCTAGGAGGGCATCTGCAAGGACCACAGTGCCCGAGAGAGTTCTAACAGCTTGACCTCCACCATCACCATTACATAGGTTAAGATCTCTAAGTCCCAGAAGTATCCTCACACAGAGATTTAGATGGGAAACATTCTTCACCTTAGGAGTTTATAATTACTTTTTAAAGAGAATGAGCATGATTCTTTGATACTCAAAAGTAGACAAACTAAAAGGCCAGTCAAGAAAGTAACTATGTAGCCTTTTATGGGTTCATTTTTCAACTTGTTAGTTTTTAATAATGTAATATATATATAGAAACTTTAAATAATTAGCTATTTTGCAAATCCCTTTTCAACACAGGAAAATAAACTTGTAAATTATTTATGACTTATCAACTTCGAATTCTTGTGTGTGTGTGTTTTTCTTTTTCTTTTTTGTCCGTTAGTCATTTCAAAGCCTGGGCATCTCTGGGCAGTGGGGCACATTTTTGCCTTTTGCTCAAGGGCTCCCTGCCAGACTTCAGCGCTCTCCATTGAGGACTCCCTCAGCTTCCTCTCAGGCCACTCCTACTTTCTCAGCATTTAATAATGTTGGTGTACAGGGTGCACCCAGAGCCATGTACACAACTCTTGTAAGTTTTCTTGGCACGCAGCCACACCCATTCACTAATATATTGTGAAAGTTGTCTGAATCAAAATGGAGTCGCCTGTGTGAAAGAAAGAAAAAGAAAGAAAGAAAGAAAGAAAGAAAGAAAGAAAGAAAGAAAGAAAGAAAGAAAGAAAGAAAGAGAGAGAGAGAGAGAGAGAGGAAGGAAGGAAGGAAGGAAGGAAGGAAGGAAGGAAGGAAGGAAGGAAGGAAGGAAGGAAGGAAGGAAGGAAAAGAAAAAGAAAAGAGAAAAGAAAAGAAATAAAAGAAAAGAAAAGAAAAGAAAAAAGAAAAGAAAAGGCAAAAACCTGACAATAGAGTGGGGGAAAGCGATGAAGACAGGATTCTGATGCATAAATGCCTGATAACAAGAAGAATCACAAAAGCCTACAAAACCCACAAGCTTACACTGAGACTTTACACAAAAATATGCTGCTGCAACAATAGCTACCCAGCAACTGTCTGTCCAACCTCAGACTGGCACCACTCTCATTATTGATTCCCATATACAAATACAATTATATCAAAACAATTATGTAATCGTCCTCATTTTTCCTTTAAAAACCATTATCTTCCTTTAACATTCTAAATATGCACATAGTTTACTATGGCATGCTAATTCTCATTGCAATGCCCATTCTTGAATAAATATTCTTCTTGTAGAGAGGCTCTCTCTTTTTGTTATTTAGGTTGACAATGTTGTCCCTGTCTGCTTTCATGTTACAATGGCAGAGTTGAGTAGTTGCAATGGGGACTATGTGGCCCATAAATCTTAAGATATTTACTATCTGTCCCTTTACAGAAAACGCCTGTCTATATCATCTTAGACATACAGTAACCCTCGCCTTATCCACAGAGGGTATGTTCCAAGATCTTCAGTGGATCTCCAAAACCATGGTTAGTACCAAACTCTGTATGTATATATGTGTGTGTGTGTGTGTGTGTGTGTGTGTGTGTGTGTATATATATAAAAAATAAATTTCTTTTTCCTCATTCACAACCTCAAGGATAAAATATTCCTATCATAGATCTTAGCAAACTAAACATATGTTTTATCTTCTTTCCTTATTACCTTGGAAACTAACCTTTTTCCTTAAAGTAAGTACTTTGTTGTTTCTCTTTGGCATATCCAATTGCCAGCATCACTGCTCTTTGGAGCCATTATTAAGTAAAATAAGGGTTTTACACAAGTACTGCCATACCTTGACAGTCAATCTGATAAACAGGCTAGCTACTAAGTGACTAATGGGTGCATAGAATAGACAGTGTGGACATGCCAATCAAAGGCATGATTCATATTTGGGGCAGGATAGAGTGAGATGACATGAAATTTCATCATGCTACTCAATGACACACAACTTAAAACTTATAAATTGTTTATGGAATTTTTTCATTCAATATTTTCAAATTACAGTTGACAGTGGGTAACTGAAACCAGGTAAAGCAAAACTTTACATAAGAAGGAACTACCAGCTGGGCGCGGTGGCTCAAGCCTGTAATCCCAGCACTTTGGGAGGCCGAGATGGGTGGATCACGAGGTCAGAAGATCGAGACCATCCTGGCTAACATGGTGAAACCCCGTCTCTACTAAAAAAAAAAAATACAGAAAACTAGCCGGGCGAGGTGGTGGGCGCCTGTAGTCCCAGCTACTCAGGAGGCTGAGGCAGGAGAATGGCGTAAACCCGGGAGGCGGAGCTTGCAGTCAGCTGAGATCCGGCCACTGCACTCCAGCCTGGGCGACAGAGCGAGACTCCGTCTCAAAAAAAAAAAAAAAAAAAAAAGGAACTACTGAAACTCTAACAGGCTGTTTTTGAAGATGATAATTATTCTTTAAAGAGAAATAAATTTAAAACTTCTCAGTTTTGTCACTTATTTTGTTATCTATTGAATGCTTATTCTTTCTATGCTACACATAATATAATGGAGAAATTTTAGGTGATCATAGCACCTTCCTTTTAGTTTTCAAGAAGAGTATGTTTTATGGACTTTTAGAAACAGATACTTATAAATGTTCATCTTCTTTACACAAGTAACTCATGATTTCGATCCATACATGAACACAAAATAAAATGTGATAGAAGTAATTTTTGCATGATTCTCTGAAGATTAAAAACAAATCAATATGGAAAATGCATTAGGAAATAAATCCCCCCGCTTTCCTCAACCAGTAAGATTACGAACAGCATTCCTGCAGAGGAAAGAGCATTAGATGATAATCAACCAAGTACAAAACAATGAGAGCTTGTGTATATACAGCATTATTAACTCACAGTGTGTGTGTGTGTGCATGTGTGTGTGTGTATTCATCATATGTTATTTGATACTCAAGGGTGTTCAAACCTTATTAGAGAAATAAGTCAGGAATCTAAGAGGAGTTAGGCACCAATGCAGGCAAAAAACAACAACAGGAGGCAACAATGCAAGGACTTCCCAAGATAGCAAATCACTCATTCCCAGAAGAGCAGTGACATTGAAAAGTGTTATAACTTAACAAAGGAAAAGAGATCATTGTAGACAGAAGAATTCATTGTATACATTTATTATCCAACAAACCTCTATTGAGCCCCTATAGTATTCTTTGGACTATCCTAGCAATGAAGAATTTAACAAATGAACAAATACACCTGTGAAAAAAGTCCCTATCCTCATGGGACTGGCATAGTATTTGGAGAGAGACAGACAAGGAACAACTAAACAAAATGAGATAGAAGGTCAGTAATGAAAAATGAAAGATGATGTATTAGGCTTGGCAAGCTATACTAAATAGAGAAAGCTTCTCATGTAAGCTGACATTTGTGCAGACACCTAAAAGAAGTCAGGTTGGAAGCTATGAAGACCTTGAGAAAATGACACAATAGAGCAAGAACTTAGGAAAGACTCACTTTTAGAGGATAAAGAGAAACAAATAGGGAAAGATACCACCAAAATCAGTGGTGACAGAAAGAAAGAGAGAGACAGGAAGGCAGAGAGAGAAAGAGAGAGAGAGAGAGAGAGAGAGAGAGAACAACAACAGCACATTAACTTAGAAAGGGATAGTTTAATAACGAGAGTATGGTTTTATAAGGAGTCAAAGGCTTTATAAGGATTATGTAGAATAAAGAACAGCCTTTGGATTCAAAAAATGAAAACTATACACTAAAATTTGTTTTACATTTAAACCATGTTCTATAACAGGAGTTGACAAACTTCTTTCTACAACGAACTAAAACCTAAATATTTTCAGTTCTGTAGGCTATCAGGCCTCTATTGCAACTACCTAACTCTGCAATTATGATGTGAAAGCAGCCACAGACAATTCATAAATAAATGATCATGCAAGGAAATATGGTATTTAGTCATATAAACAAAGCCAATATTGAGATTCTTTAATTCAACAAACGTTTACTAATTAGAACCCTTTATTTTCCACTACCAAAGCACTTTCTTCCACAGTCTTTCCCATCTTACTAGAAGGTGCCACCGTGTACTCAGACATTCAAACCATACATTTGGGGATCATTCTTTATTTCTGATTTTTGTCGCCCCCTACATCCCACCCATCAACATGTCTTCTTGGTGTTATTTCTGGAATGTGTCTTCAATCACTGCATTTCCCTCTGTCTCCATTCCATAACCTGCCAAAAGCCACCAGAATCTCTCAACTGAATTAATTCAAGAGCTGTCTGACTGGCTTTCTTTATTTTACTCCTGCCCCTAAATTCTTTCTCTCATAAACCAGAGTTATCATTTTTAAATATAAAGCAGATTATGACTTTTTCTTACTTGAAATAATTCAATGACTGGTCAGTGCTCCTAGAAAAAAACCCAAATCCTAGCTTGAACTACAAAGCTCTGCATTGCTTGGCTCTGTACATCTCTGCAGTCACATTATGCATGGCTGTCTTGTTTGGTGATCATGACTAAGATGCGCAGATCTTTTCTACCACAGGGCTTTTCTTTCTAACTAGAACATTCTTTCCTCGTACTTATTCACGGGTCTTTGCTAAATTATTTTTCCCTTAGCTTGGTCTGTCCTAACTGCCCCATATAAAGATATCCAAGCCCCAATTTCTCTCTATTATGTAATTCTGTTTTTTTACATAGACTTACTCATTTTCTGCCTCCCACACTAGATTTTAAATTCCAAAAGGATGGGCATTTTTCTGTATATTGTTATGTGCTAACATCTTAGCATATAGTGAGTTTGGTGCAATAACTATCCACATGTTTTTAATAGATGAGGTTTACCAAGGGCTTAATTAGAAGCAGTGAGTTTAATATGATCAACTTGTGCCCTGGAGTCAACCAGGCCTAGTTTTCCATTTACTTTGTGAACTTTGGCAAGCCATTTAATTGCTGTTCACTTCGACCATCTGTAAAAATCAATAACCTTTCATTAGGATTAAGTTGGAGGCAGTTAACTCACTCCTTGTACACAGATTCAATTCATGACAACTCTTTTTTATTCTTCACTTTAACCATTCTCTGCCTTATATAAAATGCTGTGGAAGATCCAACATTAAGAAAGAAAGAGTCCTTGCATTTAAACAGACTACAATGTAGTGAAAGACATACTTCACACAGTATCTTAAGTACGGGAAGAATAGGTATAAGACATTTTCTTCTTAACTCCAGACCTAATACTAAACTGTCTACTTGGACTTTTTCATTGAATTTCTTCAGGCATCTCAAATGTGATGTATCCAAAGCTCAACTCTGGATTTCCACCCACTATTCATCAAAATATGCATTCCCTATGTAATCTTTCTCATTTCTGTAAACAGCACCTCCATCGACCCTGTACTCAAGCCAGAAATCCATAAGTTACCCTTGACACATCTATGTCCTCACTTCTTGAATCAAATTCATCATTGTACTTACTGTTTCACTTCTAAAACACAGCTTAAAATTGTCTTCTCATGCCCATCTTGACTGTCACACAGTAGTCCATCAGACCCTATGTAAATTAAAACAACTCACTATGTTCCCTGCTTCCATTGTTGTGCCTTTCCCATTTATTCTCCACACTGCAGCCAGCATAGGTTTTAAGTATAAATTGAATCATGTTGTTCCCAGGTTTCCGGTTATATTTGTATAAGATACGAAATCCTTTTCAGGGTCTCCCCAGCCTGGTCTCTAACTTCTTCCTCTATGTTAGCTCATGACCTTTTCCATTAAATTATTCTTCAATCATACTTTCAGTCTTTCATTTCAACCAGCTCCTCTCTTGGCTAATTATTATATTGGGTCCTGGCTTGTTTATGGATCTGTAGATACTTACTTAATCTTATAAAAAAACAAAAACAAAACAAAACAAAAAACATAGGTCCTATACCTTTTTTCGAAATAGGGAGAACTGAAGTATGTGTGTCTAATCAAATAAATTTTTTGAAGAGAGAAAAGGGGTAATAACAGCAATAGAAGACACCATTTACTAAGCAGTTAAATGCTCGTACCAGCATATTCCCTCATTTGATCCCACAACACACTCTGAACCAAGCACAATTAATTATATTTTATAGACTAATTTTGGATCATAAAGAAGCAAAAACATATCTTAGTGGTATTATAGTAGAGATTCATGAGTTTATAGTTGGAATTATGAACAAACTAAAGAATGATGATTAATAAAATTAATACATCAACTCTATATTTGAAAACATCATGTCTCTCCCATATGAAGCAATAGACTATTAAGGACACTAAAATTCAGAAAATAATTTTGGTCTTTGGATTATTAAACAAACAGTCCCCAAACAAACAATATCTTACTCTCCAACCCCACAAACACACACTCTATGATCAAACTGAGTATTCTATTTCACTTTATATAGCTATGATCTTTTTAACTATATAAAATTTACCAGTGAACACTAACTGAGTTCCACAAACACTGAGTGTTCATTAGTAAATTCTATATAGCTAAAAAGAGCATATCAATCAATTATAAATTTGTTTCACCTATGTAGTCTAAATTATATTACAAAATAATATATTTGCTTCTTGGTTAAGAAATTATTTAAAAATAAATATTCCATATTTCTAAAATTCTGTGATTTTAAAGATATTTTAGATTTTCAGAACACATTTTAAATATAATAGATGTTATTTTGGGGCAATAAGGTAAGTATTTGGAGTTAGGGAAAATTAAAAGATAAACAATCAGGGAATTAATTTGGAAAAAGCAAAAGGTGATTATATAAAAAGTAGAGAGGAAGGTCAGACTCTGTAATAAAAAGTACAGATTCTTCAAAAGGAGGAAGGTTCATATTTCAAAGAGGAAAACTATAGCTAAATGGAGATTGAAGATGCTTACTAAACATTTTATAGTAATAAAGAAAAGGCTTTAGTATCCTAGTCTCAATATGTATTCCTACTTCATTTGAGAACCCTGTTAATAAATTCGATGAATCAGGTTTTGTCTGAATTCAGAATATACATTTGGGAATATAACCTATCATCCATTATAAATCACTCCCTTATGAACAGTTTGCTTCTACTTTGTAGTCATCAGCTATGCCTTCAATACAATACCGTCCAGTATAGACAAGTATATACCCTTTAAATCTTGCTATTGTAGGATTCTCAATTCACTTTAACTTTCATTAAAAGGTATCTTCATTCTTTAATGTAACTTTGAAAAAAACCACCTAATTTTTCCTTAAGCCTGTAGTATGAATTTTAATGATATCCAAAACAACTGCATATCTGGTTCAAACACTGATAAGTATTTTAGAAGATACACACACAAACACACATTCCTACCTGCTCTCTCGTGTACATATGCCATAGATCCAAACAAAATACCAAATTAAAAATATATGCTAAACTAGTCATATAAGAAATTATTTATATTTCTAAAGTTAAAGCTGTTCATATGGAAAATTTAATTGCAATGCAAAAGAACAAAAATATGTTTGACTATTCAAAAGATTTCTGTTAAGGATAAAAATGAACTAATTCACTTATAAATTTCAGAGAATGTAGCAATACTACAGAATTATTTGATGCATTTATAGCGATAATCAGCAAAATTTTGCAGACCACAGTTGATGGAGTATATGTTAAGGAAAGAATATAAAATTAAAGCAGAAACTATTTATTTGTATGAATCATTCAAGAGAGCTAGTATCTGACTAATGACAAATAACTGCATAGAAGAATCGCTTTTTAAGATAGTAAAATGCCAAATGCCATTGAAATCTTCATGGGCCCTAACTGCCATTACAGCAGAGAAGGCAACCGTAAAACAGCCAGACAGCACATATGGTTTTCTAGATTGGTCATAATATCAGCCTAGAAGTCTGGGATCTGGGTCTTCCTTGTAAAGTACACAAAAAGTATAATATTTGGATTATTTTTTAAATGTAGAATACTAAATTTAAGTAAAAACTTTAGAAGCTCCCTAGAGGAGTGGACTGTGGCTGTAAGGGACTGAGCAGCTTAACCAAAGTCACATAACAAATCAGTAGCACAGCCCATATTTGGTCTTGTGTTTGTACGTGCTAAATATATGTTACCTTTACTCTTGACAACTATACAGGGGAGATAACTTCCAGAAGGCTAGTTAGTCACGGTATAGTCAAGGTTTGCAGCCAGATGTCTAACTCCAAAGCTAGCATGTTTTAAAAGACACAAAATGGCATCCTTACTTGCACTGACATAAAAGCACCAGTCTTCAATCTGAGCCAGAATTTTTAGTTTTCAATTCACATGAGTATTTATTTATTTGGAATTCAGTGAAGGAAGCAAAGGAGAAAAGGAATAATTTAGTCCAGATTTCTTGGTATAATAAATAAATTAAGACCTTTGAAAAGGTGAACTGAAATAGAAAAAAAAATGAAAAATTGTTAAAAGGGAGTCAATACCTCTTTTCTCTTCACTGGTTATTGTTAAATAGGCAGACCACTATTTCCATAGAGATGAGCAATTATTACCATAGAAACAGTTAAACTGTTATTGTTTTTTATATTCACACAAACTCACAGTAGCATCCTTTTAGTTCATTTGAAGAGCAAAGTTGAAAAGAAGGCATATACATAACTTTACTAATTTCAAATCATTGCAATATAAAACCAATAAAAATCAGAAGTAATATTTTATAAAATTCAAAATTTGTTTTCAATTGACTTTAGATTTCACTTTCCCATTTATGTTATTGGTGTGAATCTACCAGATTTTGAACGAGGTTATCTCAAAAATAACAATGAAGTCAACCAGGGAAGACCTATAATTCCAAGATCTTTCATATATGAGGTCTCCAGGGAAACAGAAAGCCACTTGCTGCTTAGTTTCCCATATGGTCTTCTTGCTCAATCCTATCTTTAAAAACATTTTCCTAATTAAAGTCCTCTGAAGATCTCTTGAACTAAGGCAAAGCACCATCCCCTTGATGCAACACTTCTCTTTATACCTTCCCTATGGCACACAGGTCGTCAAAAACTTTTTTGTAGAAACTCATGCTCTTCATAGAAAATAAAGAAAACTTCCAGAACAGTGGCTCACATTCTTAATCCTAACACTTTTGGAGGCCAAGGTGGGAGGATCTCTTTAGCCCAAGAGTTAAAGACTAACTTGGGCAACATGGCAACCCAGTCTCTACCAAAAATACAAAAATTAGCCTGGTGTGATGGTGCATGACTATAGTCCCAGCTACTCAAAAAGCTGAGGCAGGAGGATCACTTGAGCCCAGGAGGTGGAGGTTGTAGTGAATTTAAGTCATGCCAGTGCACTCCAGCCTGAGTGGCAAATTAATAACCTGTCTCAAAATGAAAAAAAAAAGAAAGAAAGGAAAGAGAAGAAAGAAAGAGAGACAGAGACAGACAGAAAGAGGGAGAGGAAGAAAGAAAGAAGAAAAAGAAAGAAAGAAAGAAAAAGAAAGACAAGAAAGAAAGAAAGACAAGAAAGAAAGAAAGAAAAAGAAAGAAAGAAAGAAAGAAAGAAAGACAGAAAGACAGAAAGACAGAAAGACAGAAAAAAAGAAAGAAAGAAAGAAAGAAAGAAAGAAAGAAAGAGAAAATCAAACCCAAAATATTTGTGGCCAGGTCTACATGTTAACATGTACGAAACTCTAGAATTCTTGAGTGAAAGAGACAGAGAGAGAAAAGAGAGAAGAGAAGAGAAGAGAAGAGAAGAGAAGAGAAGAGAAGAGAAGAGAAGAGAAGAGAAGAGAAGGAAGAGAAGAGAAGGAAGAGAAGAGAAGAGAAAAGAAGAGAGGAGAGGAGAGGAGAAAGAAAAGAAAAGAAAAGAAAAGAAAATTCAAACTCAAAATGTTTGTGGCTAGGTCTATATGTTAACATGTAAGAAACTCTAGAATTCTCGAGAGAGAGAGAAGAGAAGAGAAGAGAAGAGAGAGAAAAAAAGAAAGACAAGAAAAGAAGAAAAAGGAAAGAAAAGAAAAAGAAAATTCAAACCCAAAATGTTTGTGGCTATGTCTACATGTTTTGTTTTGTTTTGTTTTATTATACTTTAAGTTCTGGGATACATGTGTAGAATATGCAGGTTTGTTACATAGTTATACACGTGCCATGGTGGTTTGCTGCACCCATCAACCTGTCATCTACATTAGGTATTTTTCCTAATGCTATCCCTCCCCAACCCCTGACTCCCCAGACAGGCCCTGGTGTGTGATGTTCCCCTCCCTGTGTCCATGTGTTCTCATTGTTCAACTGCTACTTATGAGTGAGAACATGTAGTGTTTGGTTTTCTGTTCTTGTTTTAGTTTGCTGAGAATGATGGTTTACAGCTTCATCCATGTCCCTGCAAAATACATGAACTGACACTTTTTATGGCTGCATAGTATTCCATGGTATATATGTGCCACCTTTTCTTTGTCCAGCCTATCATTAATGGGCATTTGGGTTGGTTCCAAGTCTTTGCTATTGGGAATAGTGCCGCAATAAACATATGTGTGCATGTGTCTTTATAGTAGAATGATTTATAATCCTTTGAGTATATATCCAGTAATGGGATTGCTGGGTCAAATGGTATTTCTAGTTCTAGATTCTTCAGGAATCACCACACTGTCTTCCACAATGGTTGAACTAATTTACACTCCCACCAACAGTGTAAAGCATTCCTATTTCTCCACGTCCTCTCCAGCATCTGTTGTTTCCTGACTTTTTAGTGATCACCATTCTAACTGGCATGACATAGTATCTCACTGTGGTTTTGATTTGCATTTCTCTAATGACCAGTGATGATGAGCTTTTTTTTTTTTACATATGTTTTGTTGGCTTCATAAAGGTCTTCTTTTGAGAAGTGTCTGTTCATATCCTCCACCCACTTTTTGATGGAGTTGTGTGTTTCTTTCTTGTAAATTTGTTTAAGTTCTACATGTTAACATGGAAGAAACTCAAGAATTCTTGGCCTGTATCCTTATTGGAAATCTTAATTTTTGAAGTCATGTTTTCTATTTGAGGACAGCTTTCACAATTCATGTCTGGTATAGCAAGATATACTATTCAAGCATACTCCTTCACCATCACTATTTCTGTTACAGTCATTTCACTCTTTGGTCCATAAGCTCTTTTCTCATACATTGTACAGCTACAGGAGAAGTCAGCTTTTCCTCTACTTTTCCTATTCATGTTCCCAATGCTGCTGCACATCAATGTGCATTCTCTATATCATACATTTGCAACCTAATTCTGTGTGACCTCCTTAGGTTTCTTTAGACTATGAGTATTTTCTTAGTAAATAAAAAATTCAAAAGAAATTATGTGCCTTAGAATGAAAGGTTTGGCCCTCTATTTATGCCCTCTCTCCTAAACAGTTGCTGGAGGGATGGAGACTGAAGGAGTAACAAGCAAATTCACATTTTCATTATCTACGATATGGTATAAAAGATTTACGAAAGCTTAATTTGTGTAATTAGCCAGAAAAATAATTTCAAAATTTTTAACAAAGTAGATACATATGAAGACTATTAGCAGAAAAGAAAACAAATGGTCAGGAGTTATTTTACCTCCATGCAGAAATATAGAACAGATGAGTATGGTTTCCCTAGAGTCACAAAATAAAAAAATTACACTGAAGTTCATTATATAACAGAAGTAGGTTAGAGTGTGGTTGGCTGAGCGAGATAATGAAACAAATCTTTAACTCTGAATTACCAAAATGCAAAGGGGAAGAAAATGCACCCACTCTGAATGGGAGGCACTGATGTCGGACAAATTATGTGGGTACCCCTCTCACCCAGTCTGAAAGGTTGTGAAGAGTAAATAGCATCATGAATATTGGTGAAAACATTAATTTGGGGCATGCTATGAAATATTAAGGATGCCATAACTTTTCTTAGAAAGCTTGAGGAATAAACGGGGAAAAACAAATAAAAATACCTTTCTTTATATTGTACTCAAATGGTACTTGTGAAGGAAGTTCAGAAGTTTAAGGTTAGAAATTGGCATAATATCTGATAATATAGAAAGTTTAGAGCATTTGGTTTACTCAAAACAAAAAAGAGTATTAACAACGTTTTCAAGTTTCTCAGGGAAAAGAAGCATTATTTAATAATGACAGCATGAATAATTGTGTCTTTGAGCATGGCTGTTTAAAACAGATAAGATAAATTCAGAAATGTTATGTTACTATTTTTTTCACACCAGTTAACTTCTAAAAGAATGCAGGCCTACTAATAAATTGAAACATCATAACATGATCAGTGTTTTCGACATTAAGGTCCAGGGTTATAACTATAAGAGTAGTTCTATTACAAATAACATTTGTAAAGCTGTAGAGATGAAGATGTTTTACAAATATATTTCCAACTTAGACAACAGACTTCTATGGTATTCTTATTTTTAAGTTTTTATTAAAACAAAACAAACCAAAACAGAAAACAGCTTTCAAAAGAATGGAGCTGACTACTCTCTTGCTGGACTTGGTTGAGACTTAAGAGTTCTATTCTAAAGGCTCCATGGCCTTCCAATTAAAAAAGAAACACAAAAATGGTAGGGAAAGTAGGATTTATTTCATTTGTTAGCTGGCAACTCAATATGAGTTACAAAGTCATTTTAATGAACAATTTCATTCTGGCTTTTGCCCAAGGATTTGTATGGTGGGATGATGACAGAATGCTGATGGCTTCTGAGGATAAAATTGCTCAGTCTCCTTGAGAACAGTAAAAATGAAATGGGCTTAAACCACAGGAGCAAGGATTTGGGTTGGAGTTAGGAAGGATAACATATTTTTAAAAAGCCAAAATAAAACTGCTTTGAATTCTAAACTTTACAGGCATTCGAATTGCTGCCAAAGTAAATTTTTGATATAAATCTGTCTTGCTTCTGTAGTTGGGTTCTTGGGGATGCAGTGGAGACATTTCCTTGAGTGCTCTACTTCTTCCACACTCTATTTCTAACTATTAGCAAGCTCTTTCAGATCAACAACTAAAATATCTTCAGCATCTGACTCCTTTTCACTATTTCCACTGTCACTTGACCCAAACCTCTGCTCTCCCACCTGAGTAAGCACAGCACTGCCCTTCCTATTTTCACTCAAGCGCCAAATAGTCTATTATAATATCTCCACTTCATAGTCAGAATGAGTCTTTTATACCTAAATCAGATAATAATCATGTGCCACATGATGTCTTGGTCACCTATGGACCCAATACATGATGGTAGTCACATAAAATTATAATGCACCTGAAAAATTTTTGTTGCTTAGTATTTACTATGCTGTACATTTTACCATTATTTTAGGGTGTACTCCTATTTAAGAAAAAAAGTTAACTGTAGAACAGCTTCAGGCAAATCCCTCAGGAGGTATTCCGGAAGAAAATAGTGTTATCATAGGAGATGCCAGCTCCATGCATGTTATTTCCCCTGAGGACCTTTCTGGTGGACATGATCTGAAGGGGAAGACAGTGACATTGATGATCTTGATCCTGGGTAGGGCCTAGGCTAATGTGTGAATTCATGTCTTGGGTTTAACCAAAAAAAATAAAAATCTAAAATTTAAAAGTCAAAAATAGAAAAAAGTTTTATAGAATAAAGACATAAAGAAAGAAAATAATTTTCCACCTGTACAATATGTTTGTGCTTTAGGCAATGTATTATTACAAGAGTCCAAAAGTTAAAAAAAACTAGAAGTTTATAAAGTAAAAGAGTTGCAGTTAGCTAAGGTTAATTTATTATTGGAATATATATATTTTTATAAATTTAGTGTAGCTTATGTGTACAGTGTTTATAAAGTCTACAGTAGTGCATAGTAATTTCCTAGGCCCTCACACTCACTCCCTACTCACTCACTGACTCATGCAGAGCAACATGGAGCTGTAGGCTCCATTAATTGTAAGTGCCCTATGCAGGTGTACCATTTTTAATATTTTATACCAAATTTGTACTACAGCTTATCTATATTTAGGCACACAAATATTTACCCTTGTGTTACAGTTGCCTACAGTATTCAATACGTAACATGTTGTATAGATTTGTAGCCTGGGAGCAATAGGCTATCCTCTGTAGCCTAAATGTGTAGTAGGCTCTACTATCTAGGTTTGTGGAAGTACATTCTATGATGTTCGCACAACAAAATAATCTAAGGATGAATTTCTTAGGCTGTATCCCCTTAGGTAAATGACAAATACTTGTTAAGCATTTTGTATTCCTTTCACACCTCAAACAAATACCTTATAGTTTCTCTTCCCACTCCTTTTCTGACTTCATTTCCTCCCACTGCTCCTCCCTCAGCTATTCCAGCACTAGTGGTTTTCCCCAGTTCCTCCAATATATGAAGCACATGAGTGCATCACGGTCTTTGTACTTACTGTTTCTTCTGTCTGGAGTGTTCTGCCCCTGCATATCACTGCATCTCATGCTCTAAAGGTTCAGTACTACATTCAAACATCACTTTGAAAAAGAAAGGCCCTCCCTGGTCATCCTCCTTGAAATGACACTGCTCTCTTGACTCATTAACTGCTCACTCTGTCGACTGCTTTATTCCACTTTGTAACAATTACAACCACTGGACATGTTTGATGGCATTGGTTTGACACCTGTATCTCTACTACAAAACATAAATTCCGTGAGAGCAAGAGGTTTGTCTAATTCGTTCACTGAGAAATCTTCTAGGGCAAAACATGGCACATATTTACTGAATGATTGTCTGAGACCTCTTAAAGCTGGTTAAATCCATGAATCATTACCAATCTATCACACTAGTACTAGGGAGCACCTTAGCCTGGGGTTCAGTTGTGTGCAAGAAAGCCTATCACACACCTGGGCAGTTTGTCTTGTTTGTTCCTAACAGGGTCTGATATAGCCTTTCACAATGTCAACCTCCCTAGTGCTTCCACCCCAACCATATGGAATTAGAGGATCCTAGTAAATACCATGAGATAATTTCTATTAAATGAGAAGCAATCAAAGAACTCTACGGCTGCATATCAAAGTTTAAAACTATGTTTGAACTGCTTGTTTTCTCAGGAAACCAGTATGTTAGCACAATAAAGAAACAGATATTTTTAGTTGTATTTTTTTCCCTGACCTACAGAAAAACACCCACTAGCTTCAGGTGTTTAGCAAGGGTGGTAAAGAGCCAGAAGACAGAGATAGAACTTAACACATTTAGACTCAAATCTAGCTGACTGAACCAACATCAGGTGCTACAAATAAAAATACCAAAAAAAAAAAAAAAAGTTAAACTGTGTATTTTTCAGGCATGGTATCAACAGACTACAAATGTCACATTTTTAAAGAAAGCTAATCAAACAAGAGATGGGGATGTGTGAATCACGAAACTAAGCAGCAACACAAAGGAAAATAAGCCTAGAAAGAAAAGTCACTATATTTTAGAATAATATTGTCAGACTGAAAGTTGGTTTCTCTATTAAAGAACAAGATTTTCTACCAAAGGAATGATTAAGTTTGCCAGTGAATATAAGAAAGAACACAGGTTCGGTGTTGATGAAAAGGCATTGCACAGAGAAAGGAGATGTCAACATTGTATCACACCATTTTTCAGGTTGAATTTGGATTCAATTTCAGAAAACATCAACTATGGATTTTCATCCTGACAAACCTAATATTTAATATTTTCTAAACCAACAAGACACAGGAATATTTACCTTTTCAAAGAAAAATATCTTACTATAATGCTTTCAAGGCACTAGCCTTATTAGATTTCTGGATAACTAAATTGATACGTTTTAGATTCTTGTATCTGTTAGGGCTTATATATCAGAAGAACTTTTGAAATTCCTTACAACTAATAATTATAGCATTCTGTATTTGAAGATCTTATTTAGCCTAAAACCATTCCCTTCTTATTTGATATTTTCAGCATCAAATAATTCCTAAGGAACAGTTGTGAAATAGCTGTAAGTGGGTGTAGCAACATTCACCTATCTAAAGTAAATTCATAAAGATTACTGTATCAAAATGTTAAGGGTGTAATGCATTGAAACCACATAAATAGCTTGAAAATTTAGGTCCTGTTCACTGTGCTGCACTTTTCCTTAATAATTTTCATGTTATAGAATTGATAATTCCATAATATTTATCTTAATTCTTAAGATACTGAACTTTATTAGCAATTGATATTAAGTATAGCAATCAATTTGAAACGTTCTTTCCATTTTATTAATTATAGGACACTGATTTTATTCTGTATTGTTCTGGAACTCCTTATACCTACTACCTCTAACCATTATTACTCTGACACCAACTTTCATTCTTTGTTTTTAATGTAGATATCACCTTACGTCTCTTCTATCTTATTATTGTATTGATAATTGAAAAAAACTTTCATGGCTTCAACTATCACTTTTATGCAGTTGATCACCAAATGTGTATTTATAGATTTGACTCCTCTAATAAAATCCAAGTTCTCATTTTATTTTTTCCACTTGGGGGCTATACTTGTCTAAATATTAATATGTCAAAAATACTCACAAATGTGTGTTGAATAAACCTAATCTCAATCCCTCCATTCTCTCTCGCATCCCAGTCAGTTATGGAATCCTATCAATTCTAGCCTCAGACAGAGTCTCTAATTCATACCCACATGTCAGTTCCTATTCTTACCACCAGCAATTCCTGTCTTCATTGTCTCCCGCATGAATTACTATTAAAAGCCTTCTCTCTACATTTGGACTCACTATGTTGATGGTGCTTCCCAATTTCAATCAATTCCATTTTCTCATCTTACACATGTTCTCCCAAAGCACAACTCTTACCAGGTAAAGATTCAGTGACTGCTTATTATCTTTAGAATTCAGAACCATGTATCAACCTGCCTTTCCAATTTTATTTTACTTCCTTCACTTCTATACATATGTGCTTTTATTAAAATAGATCACTTTTCCCCCAAGCACAATTTCAACTTTGACATCTCTATATCATCTTTGCTAATAGAATGTTCTGGACTGTAACCATCTATTTGCTACCTGCTCTTCTTTATGTTGACTTATCAACAATTCAGTCATTCTTCAAAGTCTACATTAAATGCTTCCTTCTCTAAGAAGTTTTTCTTGATCCTTACACAGAACAACATCTCCGGGAATAAAGTACTAACATTTGGCTTATATGACACATATCAAAGTGTATTTGATGTTTATTTATTGATGTAATTCTTTACTGTCTACAACTAGACTGCAATTTACTTGCAGGCTAGAAGATTAGTCATTTATTTTAATGACCTGAATCACTTAGCAAAGGCTTTGCTTATAGTAAGAGAAAAATTCTTTTTGTCTGTACTTGAACATAGTCAATGGGTGAGTAACATTGACACATCACTGATCTTCCTTGAATTCAGTTCAATGAATGCAATTCTAGTTCTAGGTTCTAAACTAACACAATTTCTAAAGAATAGGATATTCTTATCAATAAAAGGAAATGTAACATGCTACATGAAGCTATTGTGAAAAATATTTAAAAAACTGAAAATGTAACAAAAACTATAAATCATCACTGTAACTTTGGACAAATCGTTAGAACAATATAGTCCCATTCCCTTGCCTTGTCATTCTAATCATGTCAGATCTCATACACTCCATTTTGTATTTGGAACTGCAAACAGCTAGACCTCAAAATAATGTACTTTTATCCTTTTCAGGGCTTCACGTTATTTGTTTTATGCTACTATCTCAAAAGAAATCCAAATACTTTGAAGCCATGAGTTTAAATTTATCATTTGAGTATATTTTATACTGTATTTAATGTAAAAATGTTAAAGGAATG
Source organism: Macaca mulatta (assembly GCF_049350105.2). Classification (NCBI taxonomy): domain Eukaryota; kingdom Metazoa; phylum Chordata; class Mammalia; order Primates; family Cercopithecidae; genus Macaca; species Macaca mulatta. The sequence goes on from NC_133409.1 coordinate 116,503,052, forward strand.
AACAGTATCAAGAAAGAGAGTGGTTAGCAAAGCACAGAGGATGTGAAGGATGAAAAATGGGAGGAGATTTATTCGGCAATTAGAGTTTCCTTTCAAATAGGAGTTTCAGGAAAATAATAAGAGAAATAGGACTGCAAGGTACTTAAGGAAAAATGTTTAGAGGAAACGTATAGAAAGCAAGTTGAAGTAAATCTTCAAATAATATTTTCACTGAAAAATAACTTTCTGTCTTGTTGAAAAAATAACCTTTTAAAAATGTTTCATATTAAATAATATAAAGATATGGCCCTCCAGACCTAATTGATACTTATACACTTTTTAAATTACTGATATATTGAAAAAGTCACATGCTTTTCCTAAAACAAAAACCACTTACCTATGCAGACAGTTAAAACATTTCAAATATAATTTTTTTAAAAAGAGGCATATTGAAAATTGAAATCTTTCATAGACATTCATTCATTCATTTATACAGTAATTATATAAACTAGTAGAGCGTTTAGTCTTTAGTAAATGTTCATTAACTCATGTGTTACAACTTTCATGTGTCTATTTTAAATGTCATATATGTATTTAAAAATGAAAACTAAATATTCTATTGAAGCTTGATTATTTTATAAATTCACTGGTTTGAAATGCTTATTTGTAGATTATTTTCTTCCAAACCTCTGTTAAACATTTTGAGATCATAAATCTTTTAAGAAACAGATCAAAGCTATGAACATTCTCCCTACAAAAATGTACATGCACGCATATATATCAAAATGTTCATAGAATTTTTTTATCATATAAGAGCACTTCACTTATCAAAAGCTGATACAGATGGGGACATTTTTCAGAAAAAAAGAAGCTTCAAACTTTTTCATTTGAACTATTTTTGAAGAAAGTCTTTCTAATATATGTCACTCCTTTTTCTGAGATTTTAATCAGATTCTAGGAACTTTTATCTTGATGAATTAAGGCCATGCTTTTAAATATGAATTATTGTCCTAAGTCTTAGAACTAATGCTCTCAAACGTGAGACATGAGTTGTCATTTCTATAGGAAATGACAATAAGGAAAAAGTATTTCTTTGTTATTATTGTTCCAGCATTTCATCTATTCTATTTGCTATATATGTGCCTCTAATAGCACTGCTTCTGCTTCAAACTCATTCTATTTAATCCAGTAACTAGAAAACAGAAATGCTAAAACTATATTTAAAGTTGAAATAAAATAATCTACTGGTTCTGAGAGTCTTTTATTAAATTGCATGGTTTTTTTGGCATTTATATTGGACTGTTCAACTCTTTCTTCCTTCAGGAGTTTACTATCTATAGTCCAGAAAAGTGACTATATATCTATAGTCCAGAAAAGTAGCTATACATATAGACTTTATGAAAAAATAATTTATAATCTCTCTAAAATACATTATGATTTTTGAAGTTCTTTAAGTAATCTTAATCCAACACATTCTAAAGAAAATGGCCATAAGGAACAAACTTTCTTAGTTACTTAGTCTCTATTCATTTCTCACATGCTGTGTACATGCCTGTGTTCCTGCATACATGTCTGCTCAGTATAATGAGCAGACTGTTGGATAATTAATCTTTGGACTTAGAATGTAAGACAGAATGAGGGCCAACTCACATGTTTCACAACTTTCTACTGTAAAATAGTCTCTATTCATGTCCATGCTCAAAAACATTGGAAATATGAGACATAACATTATAATGTTTTACATATATAGTATCAAATTGGGTAACATAAAAAGTATTAATAGTAAGAGATCATTATTCATATTACTTAATTTGATACTAGTGTATGCAATTTGGAAAACTCCTGAATACTATGGAGCATAACTCTCAGTTCTAGTCACCAAACTACAGTGTCAGTCAGTCCCTGAGCTAACATTTGAGGAAATCAACAATAACTAAGATGTCTTTTGGGTAGTCCATATAAACAATGTTTATAATTTTTACTCACAGAACATAACTTTTAATATGGATAAGTGTTGCTATATAAACAATCAGAAGGCAGAACAATCACACTATCCTCAGGCAAGATGGACAACGATATAGGACGATATTGACTTTATTTGCAGCATTCGATTGCTTTGAGTTATGCTTAATATACCTCTTAAAGTTTAATCACATTTAAGGGAAGAAGGCAAACCTAGATAACATAATCTTATTGTGAAAAAAATACACAATATTTTCAAATATACAAACTTGGTAAGTCAAAGAAAAGTAAAGATGAATAAATGATTGCAATTTATGGACATTTGTGAAATTTTTATATCAAGTAATACTAGTGCTATAGAGAATGTGATATGCTGTGATTCTGAAACATAAATCCAAATTTAAGTTTAAATCCAATTTAAGTTTGCTAGACTCTGTGATTGGCTTTTTTATAGTTTTTTTTTTTTCTAAACACATTCTGCACAAATGCCATGTATTGATCTGAACATCCTTTTAATTAGCAATACCTTTTAGAAGTAGACATTAACATTTACAAAAAGAAGCAGAAAACAATAGTTCTTTGTTTTTCTATCTCATTTTAACTCATAAACTACTTTACCAATTGTCCAATCTGCCCCAAGACCCTTCATAACTCATTTCCTTCCCTTGGGAAAGTGGTTCTGACTTGGGTGACTAGCATCCCTGGAATCTTTCTAGGTTCCTTCCATGTGCCTTAAAACTCATAGCTGTGATTGCTAAACCTTTTCCACAGACATGATATACCTTTCCAACAAACTTTCTTTCCTTTATCTGCCCAGTCACTTTTATAATGGACATTGAATTGGGAATTTCTCTGATTTCTGAATTCACCTTTCAACAAAGATACCACCTTTGGTCTCTTTTTACTCTAATTGTCCATAAGAAGAAACAGCTTCCTCCATTACTGAACTGGCACAAGCTGCTGGACACCCACTCTGGAGAAAAGTGTAGGGCCTCCAACAGGCTCAGAAGATACATTAAGATGTTAAACTCACTGATAAGGCCTGTGCTGGATGAAGAGGATACATGGGCTCCAAAACGTCTCCAGACCTTTGAAGTATCCATTACATAGACTTTCCTCAAATGAAGAATATTATCAGTAGTTAACTGTAACCTATTGTAATCTGAGGTCACCCTGGTGAAGATATCCCAGGATAAAATGAGTCCCTGCAGGACTTAGGTACCTTCAGAAGAAATTAAGTATAAAATGAACCACCAAAAGCCTTAATCATAAAAAAAAAATATGTTCTCTACCAGTTGAACTTCCCTAGTTAATTGCCCCACCAAAGTTAGTCTCTTCCTAATCCAGAAACTAAAGCATAATTATCTGTGAATATGAATATAGGGCAACATATGTTTATTTAAACACATTACTATCTATAGTTCAGTGGTTTTTATGTTAAGAGTATTAAAGTATGACAAATGAAAGAAAATAATTCTGAATCACAGTAACATTATCAGAAGAAGCTTTAAAGAAATGAGAAAACTGTAAGCCTATGTCAATTCAATGTGTATCATTAAGAAGACTATTTCTTGGCTCTTGTTAATTTTTAACCACAAAGAGCAATGTGTCATTTGGTTAATATAATGGTTGTTGCATTACAGAGTCCACTACAGAGGGACCTGAGAGATCCACTGTGTACTGGAAGATATTCAGAAAAACTGCAGTGGCAGCAGTTGCACCATCATCTGAACCCTGGAAGGTATTCTCAATGTTCCACCACACACAGATTCAGCACCTGCCTGGGACAACCAGTGCGAAAGTAACTTGGCATCCTCAAGAACAATGTATGGAAGAGCATAAAGACTAACATGTTGTTTTCAAAATAACTAGTGTGTATACACACACATACACATTCATAACTAGATTGGATAGCAATGAGCATTTGGCAGAATGAAAAAATAAATACATATTATCCTACATATACACGTGAAGACACACACAAATAGGCCTACAAGCAGTCATACAAATGCATGAAGATAAATACAAATATATGTGTGTGTGTGTGTATATATATATATATATATGTGTGTGTATATATATATATAATGCAATGTGTTTAGGCCTATCTAAAAGTCAGACACCAAGTATTCGAAATATATTTGCTCACATGTACTTAAACATATGAATAATGAATATTATACTTGGAAACGTATGGTGCAGATACTTGCAAATTTTTTTATTTCAGAAAGTTTTTTGGGGAAAATCCTATTTCTTACCTACATTTCCAGTCATTAAGTATGAATTCTGAAAGTCCATCATCCCCATTCCAACAATGTGTATAAAATCTTCAATCACCTGCATTAACTCTATTGACCCTGGATAAATCTAGAAAAAATAAGCAAAGGTTACGTGGAATAAAAAATCGATACATACAATGGCATATATAACTGAAATTTTTTAAGCCTACATGAAATCACAAATGAGCTTTGTTCTACTTCAAAAAAATCTACAGCTGCCTATAGTTGTATTTTTTAAATTAACAGTTGAGAATGACATCAGATGTCACATGGGAGGAACTTTGGAAGTAATATGATGTAATGATTAATCCCTCATAAATCTAAGGGAACTCAAAATATCTAACAGACTGTCTCCTCAGAAAATACATGACTTTTCTTTTGATGAACTCTTTCCATCACTTAAATATAACAAAAACATAGAACACTGAAATTGGGCTCTTTACATGTTTAACTTTGCAACTACATGAGGAACACAAGAGGAAAAACAGTTAATATTGCCACCATGAAGATATTTACAAACTATTAAGTTATTGCATAATAATAAATATCTTAAGAGAAACATTTATTGTTTAATAATTATAATGTCCACCATAAGAATAATGGTAATAATTTTAACATTACAATAATATTAATAGCTCTAGTGAATGTGCTTTACATGAACAAATACAAAACACACCTGTGGGATTATTATTCATATTTTAGGAAAGAAGAAGAAAGACCTCAAGAAGGTTAAACAGCATACCTAAGGCTATATTGTATCTTTAATAGTGGCTGAGCAATACCTACCTATCTAACTGTCCATCTATGCATCTATCCATTTATCCATCTACCTACCTATCTACCTACCTACCTACAGGACCATCTACCTACAGGACCATCTGCCTCCATGGCCCGTGTGTTTCTTTCAACATCATGGCACCTCACACAGTACAAATGGACGAGTGTTTTTTTTATTTGGCAACCATGATTGTGGCAATAGTTCATAGTGTTTGGGACATAAAGGCTATTGAAAATGTCACATGCACGTGTATAACCCATAAAGCTTATAAAGTCAGCCTGCATTACATAACCACTTTAGAGGAGAAAATCTTTTGAAGTCAAGTTAATTTCTTGTGTCCATTCAGCACCACTGCATTTTCTAGCCATGAAAATTAAGTGGATTAGAGAGTTCTAGCTGCTTTGTAATCGCAAAGACTAGTGCAGAAGACAAAAAGGCATTCTGAATAGCAGAAAAGCATATAGTCAGAGCTGAAAGTGACAGCAGGCATATGTGTATTTCAAAGGGGCTTGCGGTTGTGCCTGTCTAAAAATCAGACAGTATCCACAGTATATTTACTCACATATACTTGAAGACATGAATGACGCATATTAACTTAGACATGTATAGCTGAGTTAGTTCCAACTTTTAATTGTAGAAAGATTTGGGGGATAAAACCTATCGCTTAGCTTCACTTTCAGTCATTAAACACAAATTTCGAAAGTCCATCATCCCACTTCCAAGAATGTGCCTAAGATTTTTGTTATCGCCAAGGCTTCCTGCTACTGCTGTATTTTCCCCTTATCTTTGTATAGGTGTGTATGTATATGAGTATGTGTAGTGGAAGGATGAATACAAATTAAAATAAGATGCTTATTTTTTTCTGTTGAAAATATGGGAAGAGGCTCTCCCTCCCTCAACCCCACTCTCTTCTCCCTTTTCTTAGAGCATTTACTTTTGGAAACCTAGTAACTGTAAGCACTTTTTCTCTTTGAAATGCATATCAATTTATTTAAAAGCTAAATAGTCTCCTACAGCTTAAAGATCCAGGAATGTCTCTCTTTGAAAGGTAAATATACAGAAAGATAGTGCCCCTCTTTCTCAGTTTCTGTGAAAGGTAGAAGCCTAACTTCAGAGGCCTCTTGAATTTTGCTTCAAGTGGCAAAATTGCTTCCAGTCATAAAGATATAAGGAGGTTATTTTTTTCTTTGAATAAGGCCAATTAAGTAACAAGATGGTCACCACCAATTACCAAGTGAATTTAGGATGAACTATGTGAATTTAAGATGAACTATGTGTGACAAAGGGTGCTCTTAAGTCCTCTTCAGAACTAGTTACTATTTACCTTGAGGACACTGCTAGGCTGTGTAATAGGGTCTTTGTAATGTCAGCGGATTGCCTATGATACACATTACATTCTGGTTTACTGCTTATTCAATAATGAATGTGTTTTCTTTCTCTTCTGCCTTGGTGGAGAGGTTTTTTAGGTTGACTAAAGATTCTGTTTATATTTCTCCAAGTGTAGTCAAATGTTATAGAGCAGGTTATAAAAGGTTGCCAAACTTTTTCTGTTTGCATATAGTAAATATTTTAGGCTTTGCAGGACATGAAGTCTCTGTTGTAAACCCCACTCTTTCCTTGTGGTACCAAAACAGCCATATATAGGTTATATGTAAATGAATGGGTGTGGCTATATTCCAAAATATGATTAACAAAATAAGCCTCAAGCTGGATTTGGCTCACTGGCTGCAGTTTGCTCACTCTTGCTCTAGAGACATACGAATTTTCAATGTAATAAAGAAATATCAAACATAATACATGACTAAAATGACTTGTCTTGACTAAACTGGACTTGTCAACTCCAGCCATATGGGTAGAGTGTAAAGCAGTGCTATATAGAAAGTAGTTTTTGTGTGTGTGTGTTTGCTTTTTTTACTTTAGTATGCTACGTTTTTAGTAGAATGATTAATCTAAACATAGTTTTATCCTTCGTAACTGGAACTGATGGGTAACAACTTCCGAAATGACCGTTCAAAAGAGTAAATTTTGTTTGCAAAAAACTTCCGATGTCAATAGCCACCATTTTACTCAGCTCATTTTCCAAACGTACACAGAGTTCTGTTTTATATTTACTTTTGTTAAGGTTATTACTCAAAAATAAGAAGACCCACAAATATTATCTTTGATAGATTTTAAACAGTACCTATTTCCACAAAGTTCACCCTTTGTGCCACAAACTCAATAGACCCATTCACCACCTGGCTGCATTTATGACACCACCTTTTAGTAAAAGCTACAGAACAGGGTTGTTTTTGTTTTTTCAGTTTCAAATCGTTATTTCAAAAACAGTATTAAGGATCATTATTATTGGAAAAAATACTTTAAATATAAGAATATAGCTAACTCAAAATCTCAAGGAAATAGATGGTTTATGAATTCAGGATTTTTCATTGACAAGAAGTTCTGCCACCATTCATTATTTGTTAAAGTTAGGACCTCACAGTAAATAACAGCATCTGATGAATTGCACTCTTGTTTTAAATAGGATATTATATATTTCTTCTAAATATATCCATAATTAATAGTCTCTAGCATTCTAAAAGATGTACTTAGCCTCTGCAGCTGTATTCTAAGGAAAGACACCATCTTCTTACAGTGAGTGAATGAGGCTGTCCTCTAGAAGAAAGTCAAGGACAAATATGTAACTCGAATTGGTAGAAAAAAATAGATTTAAAGTATTAAAATAAGAGTTTTTTTTTTTTTTCTGGCTATGCCCAGATGCATGAAATTTATACCTAATAATGAGGTAGACCCACACTGGACTATTTTTAGAGCTCCTGTCATAACAGGATAAAGGGCATACTTTACTCCTGAAGACCCAGAACATGATTATAAAGGGAAAACCTGAACCTCAGTAAATGTTCATTTTTTTTTTTCAAGATTATCTTATTTTTAACAAGAGTCAAGTAGAAAAACTAAAGAAGATTGACATCCAGTTAAATTACATTTACATAGAATTTTTAGAACCATATTTTTTCCCTCTTTCTAGACTTCTAACCCACTTTTCCTATAATTCGGAGGAAAAAAAAATTAGTCACTGTATATCAGTTAGGATACCACAAATGGTATTGCAAAGCATTTATAAACAATACCTTAACCAATAAGGCCACTTGCTACACTGATAAAGCATAGCAGGAAGATTTTTAAAAATCATAACATAATTTTTGGTGAGGCCTGATTTTAACAGTTCTTGGCTTTGAATAAAAATTAATCGCTCTGTCTATGATCCATATTATATGCAACATTGTAGTAAATGCAAATGGTTTTACTAGTCAAAGCTCTATACTTTCATTTGAAACATGTACTTTTAGATGTGCTGTTTTTCTCATGGTCTACAGACAAAAAAGGAACTTATTGGTTAGGCATATAATTATTACACATTAAATCCTTAAAGTTTTAAGTTGCTTAAACTAGCTCAGCTTTTTTTCACATGAATAGACATTCCTTCCAGACTGATAAGGTAAAGATCATTTGTCTCCTCAAAAATTACTAGGATATAACCTAGACTGACTTAAAAATATCTTATTTTCCTGAAATAGCAAGCCATTAATTTAGTCACATATTTTATACACTTCGTTTCGCCAGCTTCATTTTAAGTTCTGAAATAACCCCAACCTTACCTGTTGTGCATCTTCCCATTTTTCCTTGTTTTCTTCATCTAGAAGGTTGCTAACTATTTGAAAGAAGTTCTGTAAATTAAATTAGATAAAAGATTTAATATTACATGAGAGAATTATACTTTCTAATAACATCCATTTGGGTTGACTACATGGTAAAGGTATAAAAACTTTGCAATATTGCTTTATGACCCTAACATAGTATTCTAGAAGATCTCTGAGGATCCTTTTTCAGCACCATAATTCCAGGATTTTCATATACGTTCATTTTTTTGTACTCTCAGAGGAGGTCAGTATAGAGAAAACACTTTCACTCACAATTATTTGTTCCATTATGGTTTCTATATTCCACTCTGTAATGTCATTGTGTAATTATTCCATACAAGTAAGTTTGATCCTGTCTGTAATGAAAGTCATCTGTGACCAGGCATGGTGGCTCATGCCTGTAATCCCAGCACTTTGGGAGGCCGAGGTGGGCGGATCATGAAGTCAGGAGATGGAGACCATCCTGGCTAATACAGTGAAACCCTGTCTCTACTAAAAATCCAAAATAAATAAATAAATAAATAAATAAATAAATAAATAAGTTAGCTGGGTGTGGTGGTGGCACCTCTAGTCCCAGCTACTCGGGAGGTTGAGGCAGGAGAATGGCGTGAACCCAGGAGGTGGAGCTTGCGGTGAGCCAAGATTGCGCCACTGGACTCCAGCCTGGGCTATAGAGCGAGATTCCGTCTCCAAAAAAAAAAAAAAAAGAAAAAGAAAAGAAAAAAAAGAAAAGAAAAGAAAGAAAGTAATCTGTATTTGTTTCATTACAAGTTATCCTGTTAATTGTGAGTCGTGGTTGTTACTTGCAATGTTGTTTCAAAGAACACCCTAGTAAAAGTATAGGCAAAGTGGAGGAAAGACAAGCTCCCCTCAGTTGAAATCTTGACTCTGCCCTTCCTGCTCATTGTACTTTTACAACTACCAATTGCAAATATTAAATGAAATTTTCTAAGTTCCTGGAATATCACATATGCTAAGAGCACAATAAATCTTAGCTATTTTCAAATTATTACTCTTTACTCCTCTGCTTTTTGCCAGCAAGCCAACATGGGAGAATGAATAGACATGTAACATCCTTGCCATCATTCTTGTCTCTAACTGTGGAAGACCTATTGGCTTTATTTTCACCTAGCAGTACCCAGTGGTTTTTGGTTTTTCCCTTTCCTTGCAGGAAGGTCATTTTGATGTTCACATTCCATTCACACTGACAGAGAGCCGGGCTCTGTTCAGTTCTGTTTTGCAAGTGCGCATTTCACACGTGAAGGATTTTTACCAGAGAGAGACTTTTCTGTCCTTTCACACTACACTGTGCCATCAAGACATAGGAACTAGGAGAGAACAACCAGTGTGCCTTTGAAGGCAAGCTGTGACTTGGGGTCACAGGAGACCTGAGAAGTGTAAAGGGAAGGCATGGTGTTTATCTTAAGTTGCATAGGCAGTAGTGGCTTGGCTGTGTTCTCAGAAGTCATCTCTTTTGACTGTGTGTAGGTTAGCAGTAACACTGCTTCATACTGATACATTAACTTGGACCAGGACCAGGACTCCCTTGAGGGCAGAAATAATCATAACCTGTTAGACTCATCAGTCTTCCTCCCTATCCAGCTTTTCAAAACAGACATTTGCACTAATTTCAAAGAAACTCACCTGGGTGTTATTAAATTAAAAACAAAGCTGCCTCATTTCCTCTTGTGGTTTGAAGCTGTTAGTATCTATATTTAATTGCCCTATTTGTGCTATTTATTTTAATAGTTCCTGGCAATCACATGGTTGAAACACGGTTTGAGTCATAACCTCTATAAAAGTTACAGATTATTTTATGCAACTCTTAAAAAACCTGCAAGTCTGTAAGTCTGTTTTAGACCCGTTTTTCAATTCATTTAACCTTTTTGTACTACCAGCCATTTTTTTTCCACTTAAAATTTCCTGCTTGAAGTGTTAACATTTGAAGGGCTTAGTCCATTGAGCTGTAACTCTACCTATGGTCAGAAAGAATTAACCTTCAGAGTTCTCCAATTGCCTATGGTTGGTTAACTCAGTAGGGGACATGGTGCTAATGAGGCAAAAGTTGCAGGTTTTATTCCTGTACATGCCAGTTAGCTGTGCTGAGGTCCATGACCTCGGTCTGCATTCTAACCCCTGCCAGCTTTCATACAAAATGCATGCTGCTGCTAACAACAGACACCAAGAGAACAGGAAGCAATTTGTGCAACTGCATCTCCATTTCTGGAAAAAAAAAATTTATTTTCACAAAGCATGTTTTGCTGACAGTGGGTCGGTGACTCCTTGCTGTACATGAAGGCCATTGCATACACAAAATTCCTTGATGAAAACAATAAATTCAGAGTTCAGTTCTTTTTTTAAATCACTGAAGGGCACACATAAAAAACACAAATTATTAAAATATATGTTGAGCCAACCAAACATAGCATTTTGTACTATTCTTCAAGCATTTTGTACTATTCTTCAAGGCCAACAATGTGGCTTTACTAAATCAGAGTGGGAAGGCAGTACAGAATAAAGTTATTTGTTCTCACTATTGATTAGACTTTGGAATAATCAGTAGTAGTGCCCTGACTAATGAAATCCATGTAGGGGTACAGTGAGCTAAGTCTGAATATCTCAAGCAGTGGGGCAACATTTATGGAAGACTAAGTCTTTCTTGTTCATCAGTGTATCCTCAGTGCATATGACTTGCTCATAGCAGATATTTAATAAAGTCCTACATTTAAAACAAAATTTAAGTTGCAAAGTCAGTACATCTCAGCTTGTTTCTTTTTTCTTTATTTTTCCAACTTTACTTTTAGATTCAGGGGATACATGTACAGGTGTGTTACCTGGTTTTATTGTGTGATGCTGAGGTTTGGAGTATGAATGATTCCATCACCTAGGTACTAAGTACAGTACCCACTAGTTAGGTTTGTAGCCCCTTCCCTTCTCCTTCCCTCCCTCCCCACTCTATTAGTCCCCAGTATCTATTTTTGCCATTTTTATGTGCATGAGTACACAATATTTAGCTCCCACTTATAAGTGAGAACATGCAGTATTTGGTTTTCTGTTCCTGCATTAATTTGCTTAGGATAATGGCCTCCAGCTGCATCCATGTTGCTGCACAGGGCATGATTTCATTCTTTTTAATGGCTGCATAATATTCCATAGTGTACATGTACCACATTTTGCACCTCAGCTTTCCTAAAAATATTTAGCACCATTTCTTTCAGCTGGCCTTGCTCTAACTTGTCTCACACATATATAAAATATTATATATATATATACACACACACACATATTATATATATACACACATACTAATACATACTGAATATATATTCACTTTGACATTTACTAAACTATCAGACTGATAAATAGAACCAAACCTAACAGAACAGCTCTTTGAAGAGGTGACTCATGACATTTCAGGCCGCATGACTGAATTTTTCAAAGTGTGAAGCTCCTTCTGTGGTAGCAGAGCCACTACTTGCTAGTATTCTTTTAAAACTCCATTAATGGTGATAATCGCTCTTTTGATGATTTACGGATTAGGTCACTTATGTCAATCCCTAAAATAAAAAGGTCAACATCTTACAGTAGGTTTTGCCTCACTTTTTTGCTTTTTTTGTTTTTTGATTTTTTTTTTTCAGTCACCCCTGATCTCCATGACCTAGACTGATTTGAAAAACTGAGTGTCCTTGGAAGAATCTGAGCTGTTTGGAGTTTGAATGAGGCAGACCCCGTTTAACATTTTCCCCATCAATTATTAACTGTATTGTTATGGGCAGATGTTGCCCACCTATGCTTTATTTCTTGAATCTGTAATACAGGAGTAATAATAGCTACCTAGCAGAGCTATTGTGAAGCTTGGAGTTAATTCTTAACACAGTATCTGATGCATGGCAAGTGCTCGATATATGGTAACTTTATGATTTTATTACCTTTATGTTATATATTTTTTATGACTGGCTGCATGATTTGTATTCATTGCCACATTATGGCAAATATGCACCTATAATTCTGAGATAGACTTTCACAACCAGTAGCATTCTCCTCTATCCTCTTTAATGTCTCTTCCTCTCTCAGCAATATGTACAGAACAGAATTGATTCACCACTAACTCTGGGGAACAGGAACATAATTTGTTCAGCAGAAGTCTCTTCTTTCTAAAAATGTGCTCTGTGGGGAGGGGGTTTCAGGGTAGTTAGTATTAGATACCTACTATATGAGAGGCACCATGGTGAATGGTTGTGGTACACAAAGGTCAAAGAGGCATGATAATTCTTTCTTTGCAGGAAGTATTACAAAAATCAGGGCAATAAATGTATGCTATAAAGAAAAGCATAAATCCTTCTGTGACATTCAAAGTAGAGGCCCTAGATTTGGCTATACAAGACAAAAAGGACACTTTATTTTATGGAAAGCAGTAAAACATTCTGTTTTTACTTCTGATTGGCTTCCACTTGGCAGATTTCTTATGGATTATACACAATTTTTTATAAATATACTAAAATATGTCTTAGCATTTTGCTTTCGCTGAATTCCTATTTCCATGGAAATAGAGTTTTAGATTAGGCTAGCAATTTCAGCCACAGGAAATGTGCTCTCCTCCATCTTAACCAGTAGCAAAATGGTTGGACACCAAGGGACAAAGACAAGCCCTAAGAGTCGAATTTAGTAAGGTAGATCTGAAGTTTTGAAAGAATTACAGTGACTCTGACTAGAAATATAGAGGGAACTATTAGAAAGGCTTAACAGCAAACAAGGAAGCAGGGATAAGCCATTAGGATAAGGATGCATAACATAGGATAGATCATTGATCCCCAACCTAGAGATCAACTAGTTGACGGCTGCAAGGCCATGTGTGATCCAGCCGCTTCCCGACTCTCCAAATTTATCTCATGCCCTCCTGCCCCATGCTCTATTTGTACTCCAAGTTCCTTAGACTTCTTCATGCATCCCACACTATTTTTCTGCCCTGCCTGTAGGCCTGTTTACATGCTGTTTGCTTTCTTGGACTGCTATTCTTTCTGTTCTTTACTCAGATAACATTTTCTTATCCTTTATGTCCAGATTTACATGCAATTTCCTCAAAAAGGCCTTATGAGATCATCACCCCTCCCCCAATTATACAGAGTTGGATATTTTCTTTTTCTCTTGGTACTGTGTGACCTTTTCTGGAAGTATATAGGATTTTGAAGTTATGATTTATTTGTATGACGATTGGTTTAGGGCTTTTCCCTCTACTAGCTTATAATCGAGTTATTTCTATTTTTTCACTCTTGTGCCCCCAGTGCACAACATCAGGCACAGCAGCATGTAAGTACTCAACTATTTAAAATTGATGCATTACATGTCCACTGTGTGTAAGGAAATGGGCTAAGCATTCATGGATTTTTTTTTTAATCGAAAACAATAAAAAGTTTATACCTAATTTACTGCCTCTTTTTCGATTCAACACTCTCCTCTTCCAGTGATGCTTTTAATGCTACCGGGGCTCTCCTTATGGTCCAGGGAATGAGAGATGACACTTATTTTTACAGATAAGAAAACTAGTTATCTTGAACAAGTATGGGATCGACCTCTTCTTATTTTCAACAGCATTTGAAGACTCAACATCATCCTTGAGCACAAATATATACTTTTGAGAAGTTGTAGGACTACAGGAAGTGGCTGTGGATATTCAACCCTGGTCCTTAAACTCACATGTAGCAACAAGCAAGGAATGGGACTCCTCTTCCATAAACCCACGAACTTCATAAACCCAGTTCATCCTATGCCAAACACAGGGAACCCTCCCTATGCATCACTACCCTTACCCTGATCCTGGCGAGATGCACTTGGTAGTACAAGTTCTTCTTTGTTCAGCAAAGGAATGGCATGAAGAAAGTTATAAACATATCAGCCAGAGAGTAAAGTCAGGGGGCTTTGGCAAGAAAAAAGAATGAAGAAAAGAACATCACTAGAAAGCATTATCAATAGCCCCAAATAGTGATTATTAAGGCCTAAAGGAGAACAGTGGATGTGCAAATGAAAAAGCAAGGAAAGGTATACTAAATACTTAAACAGAAATGTATTTCCTTATTCAAGTAGTAGTTATTGAATGCCTTCTCTATATTTGGCTGTTCTGTTCTAAGTGCTGTGAATATGATAGTGAACAAGACATATGAGGGTTACTTCCCTCATTGAATTTATGCTCTAGTGGGTAAAGAGAACAAAAAGTAAGCAAATACATTTAAAAGGATGATTTCAGACAGTGATTGCAACAGTTTGAATATGATGCCTCCAAAATTCAGCTGTTGCCAATGTGATGTTATTAAGAGTTGGGGCCTTTAAAAGGTAATTATGCCATGAGGACTCCTCTCTTGTGAATAGAATTACTGCCCTTATAAAAGAAGCTTACTGCAGTGTTTGGCTAACATACCCTTCTGTTTTCCACTATATCAGGACCCAGAGTTCCTCACCTCTAAAGGATGCAGCAACAAGGCATCAGCTTGGAAGCAGAGAGCAGCTATCACCAGACAACTGAACCTGCCACCCGTACCTTGATGTTGGACTTTCCAACCTCCAGAACTGTGGGAAATACATTTTTATTCGTTATCAATTACCCAGTCTCAGTATTTCGTTATAGCATCACAAATGGACTGAGACAGTGACACAAAAACAAAATAGGTTATAGGAATAGACTGAATAGGTCAGCAAGGAGTATGTGTGTGTGTGTGTGTGTGTGTGTGTGTGTGTGTGTGCGTGTGTGTGTGTGTGTGTGTGAGACAGAGAGAGAGAGAGAGAGAGAAAGAGAGAGAGAGAGAGAGAAAGAGAGAGAGAGATTACTTTAGATTAGATGGTCAGAAGGAAAGACCTTTCTAAGAAGGCTACATTTGAACTGAGACCAGAATAATAAAAAAGAGACAGCCACACGAAGACCTGAGGAAGACAGTTCCAGAAAAAAAGGGAAGAGGATGTTCAAATTCCCTGGGTAAATGACAGTCTGAACAAGTTTGAGAAATAGAAAGAAAGATAACATAACTAGAGTTGAAGAGGGGGCTGGGTGAGGTGAAGGGATGAAAATATTAATAGAGAATGAAAATCATACACAGGGGTCAGGTAAAGTAGGCTTTGGTCCCACAGTGGTTCTGTTACATGAGTTGTACTAAAAATCAAGGTCTAGCTTTGGCCACTGAGTGGAAAATAAAGTATAGGAGAGTAAGAGTAAAAACAGGAAGATTAGAATGCAGTTTGTCGTAATTATTGAGGCCAGAGATGACAGCAGCTTGGTTTAGAGAAACGACATGATGACAGATTGCACGGGAGAAGCAGCACAGATTCAAAGGTAAGGCTTTGGTTCATAGCTCAGGTAGCTGAGGGTGATGAGTTAGCCATGCTACCACATAAGCAGCAGCAGTGTTGAGAAGAGAAAGTGACCTTTGTTTTGTTCAAGTTGAGTATGAGGGATCTAAAACATAGCTAAGAAAAGAGACCCAGTGGACAGGTTTAACTACAAGCCTACAGTTCAAGAGGAAAAAATTTGTGAACAATTAAACTGGAGGCTTTTGAGACAAAAAAAAAAAAGAAAACAAAATTAATATTATCATGACTAGAGCTGAGTGGCATGAAGTCATAGTTAAAATATAGAAGGTAAATTCATAAGAAGAGAAATAAATAAAAAAATGATGAGGAAGTAAGAAAGAAAGCAGGACAGACAGGTAACAGAATAATATGAATTTTAAATCCCAGCTCTTTGGGAGGTCTAGGTGGGTGGATCACCTGAGGTCAAGAGTTCGAGACCAGCCTGGCCAACATGGTGAAACCCTGTCTCTACTAAAAATAAAATAAAATTAGCCAAGCATGGTGGTGCACGCCTGTAATCCTAGCTACTCAGGAGGCTGAGGCAGGAGAATCGCTTGAACCTGGGAAGCAGAGGTTGCAGTGAGCCAAGATCACGCCACTGCACTCCAGCCTGGGTGACAGAGCGAGACTCCATCTTAAGAAAAAAAAAGAAAAAGGAAAAAAAAAAAAAAAGAAGACTCTCCACTGCTGAGATTAATTCAGAGGAGACAGACCATTCCTTTAACTAGGTAAAAATCCAGTGTTCAAAATATAGTGTATAGGTTGGTGCAAAAGTAAATGCGGGTTTTTTGTTTTCCATTAAAAACTGCAATTACTTTAGCATCAACCTAATAGTAGATCTCATTTTTTGTTTTGCCCTAATGCACTTGGCTGATAACATTTGCATGTGTGATACATAAAACCATGAATACATCCATATTATAGATTAAAGAAGGGATCACAGGTTCCCTGTGTTATGGCTGCGACTTTACCTCATAGCATCCTATTCTATTCAAGAAAGTATACTGAAATGAAATTAAGTAAGAACAACATTATTATGGAAATCATCTTGAGTTTACTCTTTTCAAAAAAATACTAAGTAATCTCTAAAGAGTGCTCTAGGTACTTTTTTGGTAATAGGTGAATAGGCAAAATAACTCCTAATCAAGCAAGACCAAGAGGCCCAATACCATGGTTTAGACCTTTTATCCAGAATGTCTATCAAAGCAGCACATCAACTGAGCATTAGTAACTGAAAACTAACAAGGATTCAGAAGGGCACAATATTATAATATAGGATGTCATCTAGCAGGTTTCAGAAACCAAGGCATAAGAAGAATATAATCTAGAGTCAAAAATCTGAGCCACTGGAAAACTGGGAGACAAAAGATAGGAGGACATCGGAAGGACAAGGATATCAAGGTCAGCAGTGGGATCTGCAGCAGACCAGATGGCCTGACCTGACAGTGGTGTTCAGAGGGCTTCTGATGGCAGGGCTGGACTGACCCTGCTCTCCCACTGCAACCTGCCAGACCAAAAGGAATGTGAGAACAGATAATTGAAATTAATATCTCCTAATAGTCACTAGGTTAGGGGAAAGAAGTCTTTAAGAACACCCTTTATATATATATATATATACACACACACACACACTTCTTTTAGCACTGACTCATTTGAAAACTTCACAAGAACAATGTTCCAGGAATCACTGTCTTTCACACTAATCTCATTACCTTGCCATGATGTAAGAGAGTTTCACCTGTGGAGTCCCAGAATGGCTCAGATGGGGAATTTTTTATACCATGCTCTCAGTATCTCTGAGTTATCTTTAGGATCAAGGATTCCAACAAGAGGTAACAGAGTAATTCTGCTGTGAGGTATACTAGATGGGATGAGGCTAAGTGGAAAGAATAAGCCATCCAATCTTTAGTGCTTTGAGGCATGAGCTCAGTATTGCCTACAGTCCTCTTTTAAAAATGAAAGGTAAAAATAGTTAGTGATACTAATACCATTATATATGATTTTTCCCCAGACATAGCCTGAGAGAACAGCCAATGTTATAAAAACATCATAATTTAGTGTGACAAAATCATCATCATATTCAGACAGGAGATGCTTCTTAAGTGAGGAAGAAGGTAAGGAGTGATTCCTCAAGTTTGGTAGACCTGGCTGATATACCTAAGGGCCACCATGTGAGAGATGCCTGCACACATCTCAAGTTTAGACCCTTACAAGACTACAGGCAGTAGTCACAGCAGGTCCAGTCCTGAAGAAAGATGACTGATACAGACCCCTTCAATAAAAGAAAATTCTCATAGTCCTTCAAGATTCCTTGTTATAGGCTCACTGTATCTCAGCACCCCGCAACCCACTCCAAAATCTTTATGTTAAAGTCCTAGTACCCAGTAGCTCAGATGTGATTGTCTTTGGACATAGGGTTGTTAAAAAGGAAATTAAGTTAGAAAGAGTGAATCAGTGTGGGCCCTAATCTAATCTGACTGGTGCCCTTTAAGAAGAGGAGATTAGAACACACAGAGAGACACCAGGGATGCAAGTGTGTAGAGAAAAAGACCATGTGAAAAAGACAGAGAGAGAAGGCAGCCATCTACAAGCCAAAGAGAGAGGCCTCCTGAGAAACTCAACCTGCCGAGACCTTGATCTTGGAGATCTAGCCTCCAGAACTGAGAGAAAATAAATGTTGTTGTTTAAGTCACTCAGTTTGTGGTATTTGTTATAGTAGCCCTAATACACCAAAACACTCTTCAATAAAAACTTTTTAAAACAGAAAAATATTTGATAATAAATGGAATCACAATATAAAACCATTTGTAACTTTTGCTAATGCAAATCTCAATATTTTCTTGACTCTGAAGAAAATAATAGGAGCTTTGGAAAGGGTAAAACTAGCAGTCTCATGTTTTATTGTATTTTTAAAGAACTTGATCAAACTAATGTATTTACTCCACATGGCATTTACCAATTGATACACTGCACTTTATACATTCTTCAAACTACTTTACCTCTCTTCCTCTTCCCACATGGCTGTGGTGCATACTCCGGGCTCTTCTATGGAGCTTGTTAGTTTCTCTCAGTCACCAGCTATCTTCTAGATTCGTTCATGGTAGGATATAACCATGTTGGGTTGTGAAGCAAGATCTGTTGCTTCATATTTCACCCACTTAAGAAAGTTATTTCCCATTAAATTTCTTATTTTCATATTTACAATAAGGGTGGGGTTTAAATACTATCTAGAAAGTGATGCTAGTTACGTTAGGCTCTCTCTACCACAGAGAAATGATAGTAAATCTTCTCAGGCTGTTAAGCATTGAAAACAGCAGCCATTTAGATGACTTGGAGTGATTGTTGACTGGGAGCTACTGTCTTGTACCTGGCTTATTTTCTACTGAGCCAGGCATCCTGGCTATTGATTGAAGCAATTTTTCTCACCCCCTTGCTCTCTAACTACAAAATGGCCCTTCAGTGTTGACCTTAAAGAAGAGTGTTGCTTTTTGTTTCCATTTTCCCTGATACATTTCCTGCCCTTTTCTTCCATAATAAGTGAAAAAAAAAAAAAAGCAGTGCCCACACTCCCTTAGGTGGTTCCATGAGAAACATTCAACCTTTCTTTCTTGGCAGGAGAGATACCAAATATACATCTGCATTGGCAGTAGCTACCTGTGCTCCAAGGACTGTAAATTTTTGCTCTATTTTTGTCTTGTTGGATGATAATAATAGTCACATTTCTTGAGACCTACCAGGTGTCAGGTACTGAGTAAGTATTTCACACAGTAAGTTTAACCTTCACATGAATCCTATAAGGTGGGTACTATTATCCCATATTGTTGAATAGAAAATGGAGGCATAGAGTGGTTGAATAACTTGTCTCAGATCACAGAGCTAACAAGTGTTAAAGCCACATCCGGAAGCTCAGAGCAAGTACTCTTAGCCATCACACCCTACTCCCTTGCTTCCATTCCCTATCTCCCTTACTCATGTTTGAGAAAATTATTAGCCTTTCTGGTTACATAATGCCTGTCGAGCAGAGGATCTCAAGGTATCAGGTTGTGTCTTGAAGGCTAGAGTTGTACTGTAATTCGAAACCAGAAAAGCCTCCCCAGATCTTATTTAGTCAACAAAATTATACTACCTCTACAGATGAGGTCTATCATTATATGAGGGTATTATATTATTATATTAATAGCTGCTTCCACATTTATCAACCCAATCTTTAATATAAAAAAGCGAATGGTGTCTGGCATTAAAACCAATGGAGAAATCATACTCCAAGGTCTTCACCAAGTGACTTAATCTATTGATAATCAGCATGGGAGTAATCCACGGTGCAACATATCTGCTTGCTCATCAAGTGTTTTAAGATAAAAGATGTGGCCAGGCACAGTGGCTCACATCTATAATCCTAGCGTTTTGGGAGGCCAAGGTGGGTGGATCACGAGGTCGAGAGATCGAGACCATCCTGGCCAACATGGTGAAACCCCGTCTCTACTGAAAATACAAAAATTAGCCAGGCGTGGTAGTGTGCGCCTGTAGTCCCAGCTATTCAAAAGCCTGAGGCAGGAGAATCGCTTGGAGGTTGCAGTGAGCCGAGATCGTGCCACTGTACTCCAGCCTGGCGACAGAGAAAAACTCCATCAATCAATCAATCAATCAATCAATAAAGATGCTTGGTTTTATTGAAATTACTACTTCTGCTTTCAGTTTAATTCCTTGATCACCTATCTCTGAATCATTTGTTTAGAATATAGTCTGAACTTAAAAAAGAAATCAGAAAACTAAGGTTAGAGCTTCCTATTTAATCTCAGCTATTGAGAAACAAATTTCTTAAACCCAGGGGATGTATCAGATAAACAAGTAGCATTCCAATGTTGAGTAATGACCTGTTTCAAGGTCATGATTAACTTTTCTTAATGAAATAGAAAATAATGGAGAATACCAGAGTGTATTATTACACATAGTGAGGTAAATATTATTTTGGAAAACTCTACTTTTCAACTGTATGTTAATGTAACTGTGTGTTTTACAGCAGGTCACAGTAAAAAAAACATTGGGAAAACACTGATCTTCTGTTAGGTCCACAGAAGTAGGAACATGCCTGGGTAGAAACAGGTCCTTGCATTCAGATAAGTTTCAGGAACACAGTACACTGTGAGGGTCTGTGGACATTTCTATGTGTGTATTTTTTCCAATATTTTCTTTCTTCATCTCCCAAATCTAAACTGTTTCAAGGGCCTTTCTTTTCTTCCATGAAGATGTTTCTTTCCTCTTTTCTGAGCCACTGTCACTAAGACATGTTCTCTTCCTTTCTCATATCTAGGTCACTGCCACAGCAACTCCATGGGCTTATTCCCCCTCCTTCCCTACTCTTTCTCTACTCACCAATCCATGTTATTTACCTTTTCAGACCATCTTTCCAAAAACTGTCTTTATATTTAGTAAATCTGTTTATAGTGAACCAAGTTCAAACTCTTTTATGTGGCCTCAACTTTCCTGCCTTTATGATCTGCATTTTCCACCATGCATCCTATTTTCCAAAATATTTTCCAAAGTAGGATGCATGGTGGAAAACGCAGATCATAAAGGCAGGAAGGTTTTTCTAATGGACGTGCCATTCTTACACTACTTCTATGCTTTTGACTGCATAGTTTAATTATTGTTTCTGTACCTAACTTGCTTCTCCAAATTCTATCTTAAGTCCTAACTCTCCCAAGGCCTTTTTTTTTTTTTTTTTTTTTTTTTTTTGAGACGGAGTCTCGCTCTGTCGCCCAGGCTGGAGTGCAGTGGCCGGATCTCAGCTCACTGCAAGCTCCGCCTCCCGGGTTCACGGCTTTCTCCTGCCTCGGCCTCCCGAGTAGCTGGGACTACAGGCGCCCGCCACCTCGCCCGGCTAGATTTTTTTTGTATTTTTAGTACAGACGGGGTTTCACCATGTTAGCCAGGATGGTCTGGATCTCCTGACCTCGTGATTCGCCCGTCTCGGCCTCCCAAAGTGCTGGGATTACAGGCTTGAGCCACCGCACCCGGCCTTTTCCCATGACTTCTTTACTTACTGCTGTTGTTCAGACCTCTTTCAAAAATTCATAGAAGTGGAACATGCTATACTTATATCAGTGTAGCCTCACTCAAGTCATTTTTTTCTTCTACATAACTTCTATATAACTCAAGTTATTATAAGCAGCTTGAGGGCAAGACCCAGGTTTTTCTTCTGTGCTGGTAATTAAAATACTAGCAATAATGACATTATGTAGTACCCACTATGTGCCAAGTAATTAATAAATATTATGTATGGACTCATATATTTCTGAGCCTCACCTTATCCCTGGAAAATAGATAACAGTTAACCTTCTGATTAAATATTTATATTTCTGAATTCACCTATGTGTTAAAATTTATTTGTAAGATTGAAACTAAAATGCACAGCACCATCATAGCCAATGGTGGACATGCACAAAGTGGTAAAAATTTTGAGTTGGCCAATGTGCATGTTTCTAGCTGAGGTCTAACATGATGATGCCCTGCCTTTTTGTTTTAACCCTTATCTTATAACCAAGTATCCATTTCAGATCTTTTTACTGCCACATGTTTCATACTTTTGGGGCTTTTTTATGTTGTTGATTTCACTGCTTAAAATGAGCCCAGAATGGTGCTGAAGTAGTATCTAGTGATCTTAAGCACAACAAAGGTATGCTATACTTTACATAGAAAATAAGTATGTTAGATAAACCTTCTTTAGGCATGAGATAAAGTGCTGTCGGCTATGAGTCCAATGTTAGTGCATCAACAAACATACATTAAATAAGGTGCATTTTAAGTGAAACACACATAAAACAAAGTCATTTTGATTGGTGATGAAAATGTTGTGACCAGATTCTCAAAGGAACTTAATCTTGTATTTCCCTTTGGAGCAATGGTTCAGTATTTGTTAATTCAGAGTTTGCTGTAATGTTATAGACTACACCTATCACAAATAATGAATTGACTATTATCTCTTCTTTATTTCTTTTTTTACAGAAACTAAGAAATAAGGTAGACAAAGATTAAGTAACATGCCTGAAGATACCAAGATAGTTGGACAGGATGAAATTTGATTTTAAATATGTCTGATTAAATTTTATCAAGTCTTAAAGTTTCTGGAGCAAGCAGTGCAAACTCAATCCTCTATTGATAGAGTAAGACTGAGTTGAATTATTTCAGTGGTCAAAAAAAAGTAAACAAACAAGTTTTCTTTTTCTTTTTTTTCCTCTGAATTAGATATTCAGAGCATTTTTCTAATATTTTGTGAACCAATGTAAGTTCCTCAAACATTATTATATTACCTTTAGTTATTCATTTATTGTATCAACAAATATTTGAGTGTCTACATGCTTCAAGTACCAGGGTAAGCCCTAGGGATAAAATAATCTCTCAACAAGCTTAAAAGATATTGCTGAAGGCAGACCTAGCAACAATAATTATGATGTTGTGTATGAAAGTGCTATAGTACGGATGTTTACAAGATTTCAAAAGTCCACAGAAGTAGAAAAAATCTAACCTGCCTGGGATTGGGTGAGAAGACTTTTGAGAACAACAACAACAAAAACGACCTTTAAGCTGGATCTTAAAGAAACATATGTCAGATTAGAAAAGGGAGAGCTACAACACATAGCTTTAATGAATAGTCTTGGAGTTATGGCAGTCCAAAGGTTTGGAAAAGAATATGCTTGAAGGGAAAAGTTTTTGAAATATGTTCTAGTAGTTTTCTAAAATAAAATTATTACTGTGGCTTATCATTCCAAAACATATAAGCACATTTTCATTGTATGAGGTTTTTACAATGTTAACATCTCATAAATCAGGATGGGACTTAAAATGAAAGTCAGATTAGTATTGTCACAGGTATACACACAGCAGCTTTTCTTACTTACAGGGCATAAAATTATGGTGTATATTATAGTTAATATTGTCCAAACCAGGATAAAATATAGTTTTATACTCATATCCAAAGATGGGTACTTTCAGGAAAGAATAAGATCTTAGAGGGAGCTTCACCTTATGACTCAGCGGCTGACCAGGCAAAGCCTCTGCAGCCACCTCTTTAGGGAACAGCTGCATATGCTGCATTCACTTCTCCTCTTAGAGATCTGGTGAGTGACTAGTTGAAAATACTGATAACGTCATAAATTACTTTCTTTGTTTCTTCTCTTTTACTGATCTATTTCAGTTTTGGCATCAACAATAAATAATGGGTATCATATATATGCTTTGATATGGACTTAATCATAATATGCAACAGCTGCCAAAGAGTTAAATGGCTACATGCAGACAGAGTAATGAATGAACGGAAACAGCTTTGCTGGTAGTTAACCCATGTTTCTTATGGAAGTAATTGTGCCCATTTTCATGGAATTCGGTGTTGATTTAGTAACGTGATACTTTTGGGATTTAGCCATGCATTTTTCTGTGAAATAAACAGCAGTGATACTTTTTTACTTTGATAAGTTCTAATTATCTTCACTGGATAATCATGATGGAATAAGGAAAAGCTAAACACTTTTTTGGTTTAAGAAAAATGTAGGGGTTATAGATGTTGTTTCTTCTTTTCTCCATTGTCAATGGCAGCAAATTATTGCTCTTAGTAAAAGAGGACATTAATTCCAAGAACTTAAACTGCAGTGGCTCATGTGATTGTAATGCTGTCCTTCAGTAAGGTGAATAATCTGGGAAAAGATTAACTTCACAATTTTATTAATTTCTTAAGGTGAATACACTGTTCTGATTTGTGAAGTTGTCAAGTTTCATGTTAAAGTAATGAAAGAAGATAACTGTACTAACGTTAAAAAATAGATTTGTTGTGAATTCATTTAGGGGATGATAACAATAATAACTTATATAGTTTGAAATTTTAAGGGTAAACATATAATTCTATGGATTTGTTAGTTAAAATACTTACATAAATCTCTCACATCCTGAATTACTATTATCAAACACAGATAGATAATATAAAAACAAATACAAGAACAAAGTTTCTTAGTGGTATTTAGAAACCCTGCTGAATTAAATTTTTCATGAACAAGTTTTCCCCATAGGCCAAAAAATAAGTTACCTTTTAGAAATAATAATGATAATTAAAAACAGGAGTCATTTTAACCAAAGGACCTCATGTGTTGGGAGGAATCAGAAAGACTTATCAGAGTTGAGCTAGAATTATGACAGGCAGATATGGAAGAGGAAGGAATTTAAGATGAGGAGGGCATTCCAGATCCTCCAAAAGACACCAGTAAAGTTAACGACATAGGAAAATGCAGCTGACATTTGTGAGGCGATGACGAGGATACCAATGGGCTTAGGACTTTGTGTATACTTCCTTTGATGAAGTGGGATGGAAAGAGAGAAACCTATTTCTGACTACACTAAAATGAAACAAGATAACTAGCCAAATTGCTCTATTTAATCAAACCAGCTAACGTCCATGACTAAGCAACTGGTTAATAGAATTGTTCATTGAATTTATGCACACAAATAAGCTGCTCAGTCAAAATATGTTCTAAATATAATCTGGTCATCTTAATTTCTTGAACTTCCACACATAAAAATTTTGAAGCCCTACACTTCTGAGAGTTAGAGATTCTTTCATAGAGTACTTTGCCTAATGTTTCAACTGTGAACAGAGTTTATGAGAATTTTTTTGAAATCACAACCTGTATTTTCTGTCAAAGACTTTAAATGCTATTTTTAATGTACATATTAATAGAAGCATTTCAGAACTACAGGGAAAAGTACTTGGTTATTTTATTAACATTTAAAACTTAGGAAAAAGCCTGTTTCATCTTTATAAGAGAAAAAGCATCTTTGAAATGCTCAAATGATAATAATCTTCCCATCCACTCCAGGAAATGTACTTTTACAATTACAATTTTAAATACGGACAATGGGGATATAATATAGAATTCAGCACCAATAATTCTCATAGCAGTTTCTTTCAGCAGTATATGCATATGATTTTAGCAATATATGTACCCCTATACAAATTAGGGTGTCAGTATTATTTATGAATGATTCCACAATTCCAAAAGCCTTCTTTTCCTCTTTCCCTCAGTAGCTAATTAAAACAAAACAAAACAAAACAAAAAAATCCTGTATTTTCCAAGTGAAATACAAATAAACTTACAAATTTAGAGTAGGCTGAAGGAACACAATACCTAATCTGGGAGTTTTGCCAAACCTTTATTTTAATGAACTTTATGCAGAGATACAGTAAGAACATTATGCTGAAAATGCAGAAATCAACTCAACATTCTTTGTAGGAGGACCTTTTAATCTACACCATAAAAAGAGTTAATCTGAAATGCAAACTGTAGTTGCATTAAAGATGCTTTGCTTGCCATTCAATAAGCTTTGCTTTAATGGCAAAGGCAATACCGACATTGGGTGAGTACTTAAACTTTATTGTGGAAATAAATGACATTGTTCTAAAAGTCTTCCAAGACAAGAAAAATATGCATGAGAAGTTACCGAATTTCTTATTTTCTTAGCTAGAACAATTTTCTATTTGCCTTATATTTTTAGGGAATAGTTTGATAAAATTAAATATGTTTTCCTCCCACTAATAGCAAAATCCTAAACAATCTTTCAACTGTCTTTTTTGCATGTTATAGTTAATGTATTTTCATTATGCTTAATGCACTTTTAATAGTCTCCTATGGCAAGATGGTATATTAAATGTGGGAATAAAAGATCCATGATACCACCTTGAATTTTCTACAGTGCCTTTTATCTGGGGGCTCAAAGCACTTCACGCATGTTCTCATTCAGTATCTCCTTGAGGTGTAATATATGCATTTTATGGGCGAGGACACTGAGGTGGAGAATGACTGAGGGAATTGAGGTCATTTCCAGAGCTCACACTAAGCACAACCTGGATGAGCATTCTCTCCCTTCAGCCTGCCTCCAAGATGGCTGCACTGGCTTCATGGGACCAAACACTGATTGCATCTCCACTAGCCTTTTCCTTCATGAACTTGTCTCTCTTACCTGGACACCATCAGATGCAGGGATGTAACTTGCCCTTTTAAATGTGTCTGTCACATTTCTCAGGATCTCCACAGACATCAGAAGATCGCCTGCATAGAAATTTTTTCTCTGAGTTAAATCCAATAGTGTCTTGGTCACCTGGGACATTCCATCACCTGCCAGCATTCGCTGTCCCTTAGCAAGGTGCTCTTTAATCTGTGATGGTCAAAAGAACAGAGCAAACATCAGAATCTTCATTACCATTTATCTGAATAACTTCAACAAACAACTTTATTTAAAATTGCTCGGTCAACTTAAAATAGCCTTGCAATGCTTGGGAGGATTTGAAAACTGTAAATTGTGTGTATCCCATACTCAGATGGATAAACATCCAGCATGCAAGAATTAATGAGTGTATACTTTTCGTCAGGCTTGACAAACTTGCCATTTCTAGTTAGAACACACAATTCAACACATTCGGGAAAATGTGTATTAATTTAGGTTCTTAATTGGAGTAAAAATCAAAAATACTTTAGCATGTGGTAAACATGGGGGACTGTTTAGTAAGGTGTGATCAGAGATGGGAGATTATAAACACTTCAAAAATAGCCATTTTTACTTACAAGCTGAGCTTATTAACTTTTGCCTTGCCTCTTAAAATGAACAGATTATAGAGCAGCAAAGAAAGTTATTAGCAGTACAATTTTACTTAAAATATCTTTAAACTTTGGAGATTTACTATGACATGATAGAAAACCAGATTGCTTTAGCTTTATTAAAAAAAACCAAAAACCAAAAACCAAAAAACAGCAAAAACAATTAAACTCTCTGCTGGGTCTTCAGCAACAGAATGAACTATTAAAATGCAAAGCTTAAACTAGTTTGATGGCCAGAGAAATGTGCTGCCAATTCTCACATTTGCTTGTTGTATAGTTCAAGGGAGGAAAAATATCTTAAAATGCAAAAGAATAGTAAGGTAAGAGAGGGTAAAGAAAGAGCAAGAATCCATTATACTTTTACTTGTTTACTGAAAGTTTAATCTGTACCTTTTCTTTGCTAAATTTGTTATAAAATTAACTTAAAAAATGAAATAATAATGAACAGGCCAGAGAAACGTTAAAGTACATTAATTGTAATTATCAATTTCCCATCAAGAACTGTACCAACAAATCTTTTAAAGTAGGGCAATCAATCTGAACTAATCAAAAAAGTATAAATTTTCTAAGTATTATATTTCAAAAAGTGTTGAAATCTCAGATATTTTCCTTTTCTTTTTCTGTAAAGATGTCTAAAACAATTTTGGTAAAATAAAATTTTCAGAGACATACTTTATTTCCATTGTGTTATGCTAAAAGTCATAACATATTTAGGTACTTTACTTTTCCCTATTTTCTTCTTTCATTTCCTTTCATCTCTCTTTGGTAGCTGCCATCAACCATAGACTAAAACCCAAATGATTGACACGGCATCAGTAATCCAGCTCTTGCCTATCTCTATAGTGTCAATGCTAATTGCTTGGTAATGGAGTGGTATTCACGTATTTATTCATGAAAGAGACACAGCACTGGCCAATAAGAAGGACATGAACCCTCAAAGTAGAAGCCAGCTGGTTTCTACTTTGTACCAGGCTGTACCACCAGGCTGAACTCCAGTCCTGCTTCTAAACTACTGGTAATTATTTGTAATTTTCTGTTCAGGTCATGTGTTTCATGACTTCAGATTTTTGCAATAGATATCCTACCCTCTTTTCTTCCATGGTCTCTTGTTTAAAAACCACTCATATTTAGTTCTTGTTCTTCTAAATAACTAAACAGAGTTAATCAAAGCCTTCTCTTGTTATCTCTTAAACAGACATGACTTTTATCACAGAGAATGGTAATTATTTGCTTAAATATTTTTCTGTCCCAATAGTCTTTCTGACACTTGAGGGTAGGCTCCCTGCCTTATTCACAGTCTTAGCAAACAGCACAGCAAAATTTTGTTGCAGTGAATTCAGTTGTTATGCCCTAAGTACACCTTTGTGGTGCAATACAATGGAATGGACTTTAGAGCCAGGGGTGCCTAGGTTTGTGTTTCAACTTTGCAGCTTATTATCCATGTAATTGAGTTCATTGGAGACTCAGTTTACCATGTCTCCTCTAAGATTTGAAAAATGGATCTATATATTAAAAATGTTTTAAAAGTAATTTTCTTAACACAATTAAACCCACACAAGCCTAAGATAATTAGCAGAAGCTAGAGCATACAGGAAAGCATATTGCTCTCCCACGGTCTGTGTGCCCTACATGCTCTAGTTCCTGTGGACTTCTTCCCCCTTCCCCGGCATTTGCTGTGTTTTAGTGGCACTTGTCTTTTTGCTCTTCCTCAATAACATTAGGTACATGCATATCTCAGGGCCCTTGTCTTGCTTTTTTCTTTCTTTTTTTTTTTTTTTTGGCGGGAGTGGGGTCGGGGCGGGTGTGGGTGGTGGGGACCTTGAATAGTCTTTCCACAAGCATTCATATACTTTTTGTCACCTTCTCAGAAAGGTCTTACCTGACTTCCTACCTAAAATGGAATCCTTGTCATTCTCAGTCATCTCGTCAGACTTCATCGTGCTCAACCTTACCTGCCATTGTGCCATCTATGTCTTGGTTTATTCATTTTTCTTCCTGTGCCATTAAGATATTAATGTAAGCCTTCTGAAGGAGGAGGTTTTGTTTATTATTTTATTCCCATTATCTAGAAGTTTATTCAATATACTGAATGAATGAGTCAAAGGAATGAATGGGTTAATGAATCAACATCCATCTATGCTTACATTGTTAGGTCATAGGATTAAGTTAGGCACACTTGAAAGACGTAACTCACTCATGGACATAGTCCATAGGAAACACTGGTAACAAATAGCATGAGACAAACACACTACATAACTTAAAGAGGTAGTGCTGCTTTTGAGCTGAAAAATGTCTGGTGCTCTAGCTGCACTTGTCCTTTTGCTCTTCCTCAATGACATTAGGTACAGGCATGTCTCAGGATATACATGAAGTATGAGGAAGGTTTTGAAGAGAAATGAAGCTAATAGAGTCTAACCTAAAAAAAGTCATAAAATTCAGTCCTCAGTTTTGTGCTGGCAATGCAAATCACAGCTGTGATACTCAAAGCTGCAGAAGATTAAATTGTTCTCCATTAGGAATAGAATGTAGCAATGGTTGCCACGGTAAATAATTAATGTCTGACTGCCTCAAATCGGCCCTTTCTCTATTATTTTGGCAACCCATACCTGTGCCTGTGAGGGATTTAACCTGTACAGATCTAATGTATGCTTCTCCTCAAACAAAAACATCACAACATAGAATTGAATCTTGAGAAATAAAACATTTAGACATGCTTTCTGTTTGCATTAAAAATAGTTACAGAAGGTACTGGATGGCTCAACTAATATGAAAGCCAGTCTGTCACGTCTAGGTCAGCATCAAATCTGGCCCAAGTCAGTAGTAAATTAACGTCATTACCATCTGACAGCTGCTTAGAAGGCTTATGTAGAATGAGTTGTTGTCAGTCCAGCTCTTAGCAAACAGGTGCCCAGATGACAACACCAGCTCTAACAATTGACACTGATTAGCATCCTTCCTGGCATTGTCGGTGAAAAGCACTCGGGACAAATACCTTGTAATATTTTCACACACTGGTGAGACTATTCATTGCCTTTATACAGGGTATAAAGAATGTTTGAATAAGATACGTTTCTGTCCAGAATGTATTTAGTTGAAAGACAATTTCCTAGTTCTTGATCTTCTATCCACAACACATACGTACTGTGAAGAGCTCTCTCTCTCTCTCTTTTTTTTTTTCCTTATGTCTACCCTTTCACCACCTATTTCCTAGAATGACATGTCCAAGTTTATCTGCTAGATTGTTTTCCATTTTTTCTTTCTGGATTATGAAGTTGAGAATCAATGGGTTTGCTCATCTTACCTCTTCTCTGTTTCAAACTGTCCTTTATTTGCATTCTACTTCTCCTCCTTTGTTGTTGTCTCTATGGTTTAATTATACGGTTATTCCTAAGATTTTGAATCCCATCCAATCCCTTCTTCAATATTTCTCTCTCTCAAAAAAAAAAAAATGGCCTGATATCATACATCTTATTTAAATACCAACTTCTCTTATTGCTACTTCCTTTCAACTACTGTCTTCTCCCTAGTTCTCTTCAAAATCAATATCAGAGGTACAAAATTTGGTTTGAGCCCAACAACTTTTTAAGTTGTAAATTAAAATTTCCCGTTACCTACAAAGTATGCTTTCTGGAAATCTTGCTAGCATGTCATGTTTATGCAGCAGTTGTAATAATAAAATCTAGATTTAAATTGTGGTTCTACTACGTATTACAAAGAACCACTGGAAAAATTATTTAACTCTCTCCTAGGATGATTTATATGTAAAAAGGAGAAAATAATCACATTGTTATTATGATGGGTTAATGTAAAAATAGAGGTTAAAGGTGGACATTCAATGACTGTTTCTTCTTCTCCCAAATTCAAGATCCAGTTTCTCTAAATACTAGCTTATGCAGTGTTTCTCTTCTCCCTCCTTTTCCTGTAGACACGAGATGGATCCTGGTATAGGTCTTCAGTACTTAACTTCCAGAAGGTTAATTCTTTCTTCAACTGAATCTAATTGGCTATTTATTCTATTCATTAATTTCAATGACAATATTTCACTTATAGAAGTTCTGTTTAAAGTTTTTCATATTCTTTAATTACTTAACTGTGATTTCTGTTCATTCACATCTTAATGATTTTAAACAATATATTATAGTTTTTAAAATATTTTCTATTCTTTTAAATTTCTTGTTTTGCTAAGTCTCTTGATTCCTGCATTTGCTGATTCTTCCTCATAATGTTTTGCTTTGTGATATTTATAATTATTGTAAACTTATATTCAGTGGGATATATTTATCTTTTGGGAGCCCCAAGTGCCTGGTTTGTGAAACAGTTGTTAGAGATGCTTTTGAGTGCATTTCTCTGGGAGTGGAACCTTCAGGCAGTTCATTGGTCCTGAATCAATTTATGCAAATTTTCATGTTAATTCCATCTGTTCTTGGTTCAGACTAGGAGTTTCCATTTCTGAAAGGCAATTTATTTCCTCTTCTCCAAGAAACTCTGTATGAATTACAAATTTCTTAGACATATTGCAGGCCTGAGAATGCATAAGGTTTTTCTACTTCATGAGGCTAGAGCAGCAATACAGTGCCTGGTCATTGCTGGAGGCTTGGAAGGGCATCACTGCTTGTGTGAGAAGTGTTGTTAGCATCCTCACGAAGGCTTTAGGACCTCGGCTCCTAGCACCCAGGGCTTGTGTATGATCTAACATTCCAGTAGCTTTTTCCTATGGTTCTGGCTTTGATATCCTCCTGTGTTAATTTCCAATACCACAGGATTCCTAGGTCTTTTTTTGAGAGAAGCTATAAGTCAATATTTGAAAATATATACTTCCTATAGTTTATGCAGAAGTCATTATGATCTATAATGGTCAGCTTGGTTCACCCCACTGCTTTATTATGACTACTACAGGTACCCTAGTAACAATCTGTTTAAACTTCTCACCATTTCACCCTGCAATAATCATGGATTCTGTCTTTGCTCCCCGACTCATGCTATTCTATTACTTTAAATGCTCTCCCAAAATCCGCTCCTTAAATTGTTCTCTCTCTTTTCTCCTTCATGAATTCTTTTCGGATAACTGCAGTCATGATATGATCTCTATTTTCAGGCTCACAGAAGTAATCTTGCATATCTCATATCACTATAGTGTTTGTCCTGTTATCCATTCCACTAGAACATAAACTCTTAAAGAGCCTGTAGTTTCTTCTTCATCTTTGTTTCCCCTATAATCTCTAAAACACTATGTGACACACAAAAGTACCTGTTCAAAGGGCTTGCTGAATTGAACTAAAACTACAGGAGGATTTTTTTACTTTCAGCAACTATAATCCACAAATGTTGGCAAGGTAAAAGCAAGAGTCCATAATTATTCAAAACAAAGAAATACATAATAATTGGAGAACTTTTACATTTCCTGACAGAATTGTCTTGTAAACTATATCCAATTAATATAAGTAGGCAAATGAATTCAGAAATTTTAGAAATCTAAGTTATATACTTGCTACCTTTAGAAAATGATAACAACAATAATATATCATTCTGACTATATGGCAAGCATGAGAATACATGTTTTAAAGGGGTACCTCACTTGAGCTTTAAAACAATCCTTGGAGGTGCCATAATGATTCACATTTACAGAAGAAGGAGTGGAGACTTAGTAAGGTTAACTGCATTCTCCAGGATTGCATAGCTCCTAAGTAGTGACTATGGAGATCTGAGCCCAGGCAGTCTGATCCGTAGTCCATGTGCTTAGCTAATACTATAAGCTTCACTCAGGTTTTATATGGTGCTTTCATTAGAAATTATCAAAATACTTATTTTGACAATATTTAAGTGTATTAATATGTTTAATATGTTCAGAATATTTAAAAATCATTATCAACCACGTTTATGTTAAGGAGAAATTCAATATTTTTCCTATGAAGAAACAAAAGACATGAAGCAACTCACTGGATTCTTGAGGTATTGAAAATTATTTGAGTAGTAGTTGTTATTTTGGAATATAATGTGTAAGCATTTCTAAAGCCATTTACCAATACCTATAGAAGATTTTGTAGGTAGATTTACTCAAGTAGAGGTTGAATAAAAACCTAAGGATACCTTAAAGACTCCATGTCCTTTGGGTAGCATGTTTTGATTATTGCAATTTAATCATGGAAATAATTAAGAAAGTTTTTTTTTAATTTGCATATTTCCTTTTAAAATTATAATTATCAGCAATTATGCTTGCTCACATTGCAACACTGTGAGCATCACTGCTCCAAAGAACAAGTCTTAAAAGTTTCTGTGTCATTCATATTTACTACTATTGAGAAGATCAACGGTGAAAGGGGGAAAAATGAATCTAAAAATAGTTGCTCTTCAGAGTTCTAGATTAAGCCTCCTTGTTCTTTATATAGAGAGATGTGGAGAGGGTCACGGTTTAAAGAGTAGGTGTGTTTCTGAAATAACCTTATTCTTTTCTTTTCAAGCCTCCCACTGCCAGCCACAGTTGCCGCTATTGTGTGAATCTTAAAAAAAGGTTTATCATAGTTGCTCTGTGCAAATGACACATTTTAAACATCATATATTTATATATTATTTTCAGCATCAACTCCTCCAGTCCATCTGTAAGGTGTATTAAAGGCTTTCGCAGTTCTAAGTGGCTCCAATTAAAATATAATTATACATAGAGCTTTCTCATAAAGCAACAATCTAACTATAAATTTTTTAATTTTGTTCATAATCTGTCATATCCTAAGACCAAAGTCACTCATTGGACAATGGTATTTGATTATTTACAAATCTACCTGAAGTCTCCATGAAATATAGAGATTATTCTATATGAAAAAGAAGATATACCCTTAGTTCTGGTAAATGAATATTTCTTAATTTTCCCTATGTTTGATATGAAGAGTTTGTGTTCATCTCAGGGTTGCCCTAAAGTGAAAAGATCAAGTCTGAAAATAAAATCATTGTCTGGAGACAATATGATAGGGCAGATTTGGTCCAGAATTTCACTGCATAAATCATATATGTATCACACAGAACTCAGAATTGTGGGTTGAACAGCATTTGGCCAAAAGTGCTTTGCATATCCCAGTTTCTTGTCTGAGGAATCTCTGAAGTAAGAGATTGGACGGCATGGATTTGAGAACTGTATATTATTGTTATGGGAATAAACTGAGCCATGGAGAAAACTGAGTCTGGTATTTACTGTGCATATTTTCCTGTAAAACCTGAAGCTTCCAAAAGAATGAGAGCATAGTAAATTTGCCTACCCAATATAAATAATGGATAGCTTTAATTTCAGAGTTTTTGGCTAGAATTTGACAAAACTGCAATCCTGAGCAAAGGACATATGTAGGTGAGACTTCTTGTCTAAACATCAAACAAATCTAGATGTTCTCATAAATATTTTGAGCCAGCAGATGGAACTAGAGCATGCTCTATGAGCTTAAAACAGTATAGTGGCCACAAACTGGCGCCCAAGCTTTTAGGAACCTCCCCCAATCTGAAGCAGAGCACTAAGTAACATGATGTTTCTCTATGGGTTTCTCAATTCTATTTCCATTACTTGACTTTTCTGGTTCTAGGGATTGTATATCAGTCAGAACAGGATAGATTATGCTGTGCTAACTACTTCAAAATCTCAGTACCTGAAAGCAACAAAGGAATATTTATCACACTGCATATGCAACCCACATCATCAGGGAGGCTCTGTTTATTATAGTCCTTCAAGGGCTTGAGATGATGGAGGATAAAAGACCTTGCAATGGCAATGAATGACACTCTCAGGCCTGACACGGCAATAGTCACCTCCATGCACAACCAATTGACCAGAACTAGCCACACAGGTAACTAACATCAAGGGGGTGAGGAAGTACAATCCTCCCATATGCCCAGAAAAGGAAAATCAGGTATCATCTAATATGATATGTTTTGTGATGGTATAATGCTAACTAATTGTCATTTTACTTCTTTGCCTCTCTCTAGTGCCAGTGGATTCATTCATCAAAATATTAACGCTGGATAAAACCTACCACAGTGCTTCTCAAACTTTAATGTGCAGTGAATTACAAAGAGCACTTTTCAAAGTTGCTGATTCTGATAAAGTAGGTCTGGGGAAGAGTCTGAGATGCTACATTTCTAACAAGCTCTCAGGTGCTGCTGATACCTCTGGTCCTCAGAAAACCTTCTGAATAGCAAGCCTTTAACAAATGCCTTCCCTGCACCTGCATTCAAGTAGCTCAACTTTGTTGCAGAAAAATCATAACCAAACTGACAGCTATACTCTAAATTCTGTATTTCAGACTTCAGGTTGTATGCAATGCAGCCTGCTAATCCTATTATATTTCTCTAATGGGCTTATTTTCAACCTTCTGGAAATTACTGTTTTATACCTTTTCATCTCTCTTGAAAAGACACACGTTTCCTCCTAAATCCTCACTCTTAGCTAATGATCCTGCCTCATACTAAATGGAGAAAAAAGAATCCATCAGATGAAAACCCCATAATCTCTCCCACACAAAACCCACTAAGCTCTTTTCACTGTATTCATCTTTCCCATCTGCTTTCCTCTGGTTATAATGGAGAAAGTATCTTTTCTCCTACCAAAGTCAATTTTTTGACATTTGCTATGGCTAACATTTCTTTTTGCCTTGTTGGGTATTCTTGAATTGTTCATGTTTCTCTTCTAAATTTTTACTGGATAATTTCTTTTAACATATAAAAATGTTATAATATTTCTCATTTAAAACAAAACAAAATAATACGAAACCCTTTTTTGGCCTTACATATCCTCCTAACTACTACCCTATTCTTCTGCTCTCATTCATTATCAAAATTTAGAAAGGGATGAATACACAACCTTTTTTACTTCCTAATCTCCTGTTCTTTGTGTTGATGACTTCCAAAATTATTTCCTGTCCAGAAATTAGAATCTGAGTTTCCGACTCCCATACCCAATTACATTCTCCAGATTTAATAGAAACAACCTTTGACAACCCGCAACCTCATCTGTCCCAAATTATTCCTCGTGGTCCTGCCTTCCCTGCCTCAGAAAAATGACATTATAACCAGCCAAATGTGATTACTAACCTTAATAAAGGACACCATCATCTCTCGTCTGGATTACTGCAGCAGGTTTCAAAGCTTCCAGTCCTGCCACCCTATGGTCTATCCCCCATAGAAACCTCATATGACCCTCTTTAATTAGATTTAATCAAACCATCCCTCTTCTCAATGCATTGCCATTGCACTTATTATTAAATCCAAACTCCTAGCAAAGGCCTTAAGGCACAGCTCTCCAGCCTCATCTCATGATACTCTCTTTCTGCTTACTATCTCTGGCCAGTAGATCTTTTTGCTTTCTTAAAGACCTCAAGGTATTTCCAAATGTCATTTTCACTACATGGAATGTGCTGTCATTTCCTGACATAGTCATTCTCTCCACCCTTTACACGTTCATCTCATGCATTCATCTCATCTTTCAGGTCACAGTATTAAATGTTATTTCTAAGAAGAAATAGAGAGACCTTACTGTTTGTTTGTTTGTTTGTTTGTTTTTTATCTGAAATCATTTCCAAACATTATTCTGTATGTTGGCACCCTGCTAATTTCCTTTAACATATAAAAATTTGAAGTTATTTTTAATCTCATCTCCTGTCTATTTATATTTATATTGAATTTATTGTGTATTACATTCAAGTTGCTTCCCCAGGTCCTTTAGCTCTACTTGGCACATAGTTAAAGGTCAATGATTATTTGTATAATGAATTAATGGGTAGATGAATGGACAAATGATTGAATAACACAGTATAGTTTCTTTTGTAATTTTTTTCCCATTGGTATTAGTCTGAATATACTTCTCTATATAATTATATTCGATTACCATTACACTATACAATTATATATACTATATATATATATATAATATACTATACAATTATATTCCAGCCTATAAATAAGTTTCACTTAAAAAAGTTTCAGACGAGATCGGGCCTACTCAGTGTTCGTATGGCCGTAGACACTTCAAAAAGTTTCAATGCCTAAAACTGACTCTAACATTTATCCTCCAAGTCACACTAAAAGCATACTTTGGGAGAAGCTTAACACTCTCCTTGGCTTTTGTTGATATAATCAGTAATAAGTTATAAGGTTAAAAATAGAAAAAATAGTATATCTATTAGAGATATTTCATATATATACATATATGTATGTATATCTATATGTATGTATATCTATACTATAGTATATCTAGATATACTAAAAAATAGTATATCTATTAGATATATTTCTCATATATACATATATGAAATGTACATATGAAATATACATATATGTATATATATGAAATATCTCTAATATACTATTTTTTCTATTTTTAACCTTATAACTTATTACTGATTATATCAACAAAAGCCAAGGAGAGTTTGTATATGTATATGTTTGTATATTTATGTATATGTACATGAGAGATATATATATATCTCATAGGCTTCCTTAAAATTTCAAAGGGAACACAATCATATGTGACTAAAGATTATTTTTCTTTTTTATAATACAATTTAAATCTACTGGTTTGGGATAATGTCTCACTTATGTAAGACTAGTGTTTTTTGCCATTGCAACTAGAAAAACTCACATAAATTACAAAAATGACACTTTCAAGGACATGAGAGAGCTCTGTAAGTAGTGAGAATGAGACGAACTAAATTGCCAGAAAGTAGAGATCTTTTCTGAGGTAAGCCAAATATGTCATTCATTTTTTTTCTCTCTTGTGAAAGTTTGTTAATTCTGGGTAAGAACTGAGGGTCAAGCATGGGTCAGGCAGATTACCTCTAGGGTAGAAAGAGAAATTAATGTAATTTGGTTGGCCAGAGATGGAAAAATACAGTGAAAATTTCAGGGGCCCTAAAAATCCTGCTCAGATTTTTTTTTTTTTCCCCCCTCAAGAGACATTCGCTGAGCTTTTGAGCTGTGTAAAAAGCTGAGGAGATAGGATGAAAAATTATTAAATGCAGAACTGCAATTTTCCCTTTCCTTTAAGAGCTTTGGGAACTAAGGGAAGAGTCCAGAGTTAAGCACCCAGTTGGCCTCACCCTCAAGACAGTTGACAGATTTGAAGTTGCTTGGGCAGAAAGTTAGAACGTGGAAGTAGCAATTACTGAAGGCTGAGCTGAATCTCCCTCGGTCTCTCAGAGCTGACAGGATGGGCACATGTAGGCTCTAGAAACATCATGGAGAAAGGTAGCCTAAGCAGATGTAGTCTTATTAAAAGTGCAAAATAGCCCTGACCCAGATCAATTTCTGACTGAATTAAAGTATCAACTCCTCATTGTATTTGAATAGCTAAGGAAAGGAAGGATATTTTCTGGGATACATTAGCCAGTATGATTTGAAGACCATATGTTTATTTTATGCAATGTCTGACATTCAATAAAATATTACTGGATATGAAAAGTGGCCAGGAGATACGACAGACAAAAAGCAAAGCAAAGTAGACTCACAGATTATGCAGATGTTACAGTTATAAATGTACTTTGGGAGGCTGAGGCAGGCGGATCACGAGGTCAGGAGTTCCAGACCAGCCTGGCCAACATGATGAAACCCCATTTCTACTTAAAATACAAAAATTAGCTGGACGTGGTGGTGGGTGCCTGTAATCCCAGCTACTCAGGAGGCTG
Source organism: Macaca mulatta (assembly GCF_049350105.2). Lineage (NCBI taxonomy): Eukaryota > Metazoa > Chordata > Mammalia > Primates > Cercopithecidae > Macaca > Macaca mulatta. The sequence continues at coordinate 116,542,379 of NC_133409.1, forward strand.
AGGCAGGAGAATCGCTTGAACCCTGGAGGCAGAGGTTGCAGTGAGCCGAGATCACAGCATTGTGCTCCAGCCTGGGTAACACAGCGAAACTCTGTCTAAAATAAATAAATAAATAAATTACAAAATAGACATTGTCCATTCTTTGGAGAGTCCCAAAAGTGTTCCGATATTAAAAACAGAAACAAAGTGTATTCTAGACTAGGAGTCAGTAAACTATAGCCTGCAGGCCAAATCCAACCCATTGCCTGTTTTTGTATAAAGTTTTGCTGAAACACAGCCATGCCCATTTGTTTATTTATTGTCTGTAGCTGTGCTCTTGTACTACAAAGCAGAGTTGAATAGCTGCAACAGAAGCCATATGGCATGTAAAGTCTAAAATATTGACTATCTTGTTCTTATAGAAACAGTTCACCAGCCCTGTTCTAGTCTTATAATACAATACATAAAGTTACTACAATTGAAAGCTTTCTTACAGGCATAATGGAAAACTCATTAGGAATCTGTGAAATAGGTTGTAAACTCTGACATATGAATTGCTTAGAAAAGAAAGATTTAAATAACACCTCCCTTCCAAGTTTGTTTGTTTCCCATCAGTGTCAATAAATGTTAGCTATTATTATTTGCTGAAAACACAGGGAACACATAATTTTATTCAGGACCACATGTTAAAAACTCCATAACTGTGGAGCTGAACTCAGATCTCAAAACTCTAACAGGTGGTTTCAAATAAAATAAAGAGGCTTCTGCCCATTTTAGAGAAAGCAATGTCCTTTAATTTTCCTTGTTATTGTTGGGTTCTGCAATGATTGTTTGAATTCCTAAATGAGTACTCACAACATTTTGGAGTGTGGCGACAATAATTAAAAGGCAGTCAAATGCTATGTCTTGAGTACTAAGAACAAAGTTGTCCACGTGATTTCATGAGAGGACTATGTAGTTAGAAATACATGTATATGGATGCAAAATCAATGTAATAATTAGTAATAATAATAACTCACAGTTACCGAATGTGTACTACGGTCTGGTAACAATCCTGTTCAATTTGTCTGGAGTGACTTCCTTATTGATTCAGGGTTAAGAACTTCCACGTGATCATAATGTTGTCAGGATTAAGAACTACTGATTTAGGTGCTCCCGGCTTTCCATTACTTGCCATGTTCCTGCCTTATTTTATTACATAGAACTTGCAGAACAGGTAACTCCTGTCTCGCAGGCTTACTCACCCTCACCTAATTGGTTAATACTTGAAAATTAAAACCATCTGCTAGTTCCTATGACCAGCTGAACCTCGGCATTCATTTATTGGTTTCTTAATTGCTCATTAAAGAAACAGTGAGACTAGCATGCTTTTTAGCTCAATACATACTTGTTGTAAACAAGACCTATGATGGTATTGTTTTGTTTTCTTCCCCCAAATAAGCTGCAGTAATAAAATGTGTTATTGTCTTTTAGGCAATGTGCTGAGCATTTGTGCAATGAGATGGTGACCAAAAAAGTGTGATATGTGAGGAGTTTTGTTGCATTAACTTGAGAAAAAAGGAATGCAAATATTCACCTTTCTGTCTCTTTCTCTCTCTTTGTCTCAGTTTCTTTATCTCTCTTGGTCTCTCTGTCTCTCTTGGTCTCTCTGTCTCTCTGTAGTTCCAGCTATCTGTTCTAATAAACTACCCATAAGAGTAGAGGAAAATAAGAGGAATAAAGTCCTTAAACAGGATTCAAGCTCTTTAATATCTGTAAAATATGTTAGGTAAAGATGACTAAATAATCACTCCAACATTTGTATTTGTTTGTTTAATGAAGATTTGAATCATAGAAACAGAGTTTTAAGGAATAATAACCTAACACGGCACATTTATACCGAATTCTTCATATTTTCCGATGGAAGAGCTTCCATTAGAGTAGTATCTTTAGCCTTTCTCCATCTTCATCACTCACTCATCTCCAGGGAAGGAGGGGTGATATACCTGTCCAATACATTTAGGAGAAAGCATTGGTATGCTTGGACCACCCCCCTTTGCTTTAGATTTGTCTACCTACAGGGGCATACATTCTGCCAGTTACACACAGCTTGTCTCCCCAGGTGTCTGTTTGTATGTATGTAAAAGAGAGGAAGAGGAGGAAGAGGAAAAAAGAGAGAGAGAAGAGAATGTCGCCTGTGATTGTTCGCATACACCAAAGACAAAATAAGTCTATTTGTTCAAGTGTAGGCTGGCCCACTGGACCACAATATTTAGCCATGTTCTCCAAATAGCTTTATAAGTAATAAGAAACGATATTGTTAACTTATTTGACACCTGTGCCTATTTTTCAAGAGTTTTGCAATTATGTTTGCTTTGTCTGGTATACAATTCAAAACATACTCCACAGTATGAAATGAAACATTAACATATTAAAAATTTAAAATTTCCAAGAATCTCACTACATTTAGCACTTTGTTCTTATATTCTCAATTTTATTTAATTGGGTATGTGTAGTTGTGTCTTGTCTTTTAAAAAACAACAACAAACATATTGACATCATTATGCAATGGCTGAATAATTTCATAAAGTGATTTCACCAATCACTACACATTTCTAGATATTTCGGGGCTAGAAAAATTGCACATGAAGGCTAATACTCGTTACTTTCATGTGGTTAATATGCATAAACATTAAGTCTGGTGTATCACCTTCTCAGAACTCTCCAGCTACCAGTATCCTTCTACGGATAAGAAAAGTAGCAAAGTCATATTTTACTCAAAAATCTATGAAATATTTATTAATAGTATACGCTTAGTATTGTGTTAGGAACTATAGCAATGGAGGTTTGCAAAAAAAGAAAAAAAAAGGTTCTTGACCTCAAATAATTCAAACCAAATGTCCAACATGACAGATTAGTGATTTTGTATCTTAAACTTATTAATGGCCCTTTTGCTTACCTCATCTGATTTATAATTGAGAGTTCATAGAACATACACAACTAATATTTATTAATGATAAAATTTCATTTCAAATTTAGGTGATTGCTATATATTTATAAAGTAGGTATACACATATATTGTAATCTATGTTTCAAATAGTTGGAAAACATAGATCTACCTATTTTTAATATTTTTCTACAGTAGATTATAATTAATTATTATTGAATGAAATTTTTGAATATAGAGGGGTAAGACAATGAAATCTCTTAAGGATTAAATGTTGAAATGATAAACTACTAAAAGAGAAAAAAGCATAGTCTCCAAACTAACTTAAGAATTTGAGGAAGTCTCAAATGTTCTATATCACAAATACTATCTAGTTTTGCTACTTAGACAAAGCATGACTTAGCAAAACCTCAGAATGAGTAAGACTATGCAGAAACGTTGATCTCATTTCTGTTTCCAATTGAGTATGCAGAGTATGGATGATGAGGCTGATGTGTGACATAAGCATTATTTAAAGTATAGATTCATTCATCCTATACTTTACTGAACATGTGAAAAGATCATGCTCTTTTCTTGTGTATGCATACATACACAAGCCCTAGATTTGTGTATGTATGCATGTATAAATGTGTGTGTATATTTCATACATGTATTTGAGCATAATTCATATGCCAAAATATATGCAACGTCTATCTTCTATCTATCTATGTAACTATCAACTATCTATCTATCTATCTACTTACCTATCCAACCATCTGTCCATATCTAATTTATCTATACCTTTCTACAGGTACAGCTCAAATTAACAATATGTTGAGTTCTATAATTGTATTCTTATTGAAACAATTCTTTAAACTCAAAATCAATTTTCTGTACCCAGAAATATTAATGCCCATTGTTACACAACTCTTTCACAATGGTATGATTATTTCATATATCTCATTTGTTCCATTCCAAAACTTCCACAGGTGCTAAGATGATGGAACCAATTCCATTTTGTAAATAGCAAGATAAGACTTGAGTGTGATCATGTGACTTTTCCTAAGAACATGTACGCAGAAAATACTGCTCTCGGCAATAGAGTGTAGGACAGATGATTTTATATCAAAAGTCGAAAAGATTAAATGGCCTAAAGAAAAGAGATTAGGTTTTGAAACAATTGTGCCTAGGGCATACCTTTCACTCTTTACCTCACTGAAGTGGACTGCTCCCCTACAGATATTCAGTTTCTTTTTATGTAAACTGCAGCATGCACACCCATCTTGCAGATTCTTGTGAGGACTGGGATTCATTTATGAAAGTTTCCAGCCAAATGCCTGGCACTATGTAGGAGCCGAATAAACAGAGGCAGCCTTTTACTATACAAGATCATGCACCTGATAATTGCAACCAAGTCAACAAGGGCATATTCATATCTGCTGTCAATTATTGACTGAATAATTTCAACAGGATTCACACTTTGAGAGTTCATTTCTTCTATTTCACTGAGTGTATCTATCTCATCCATCATCAGATGGCCTGCACTCAAGAATGAAACCTCATTTAAATATTGCAGTACAAAACAGTACATTTGGAAAGTGAAAATTTTCTGCAACAAAAGTGATACTATTCATTCTTAGCAAATTTGTAAAGATTGCTCTATTATTTACTTAATCCATGCAATTATTCCCATTCATCACCATGACTAAACAAGAACTGAATATGGATATAATTAAAGTAAACAAAGTCTAGTGACTAAAATTAGAAAAAAAATCCATTAAAATTTAATCTATATGTTTTCACTTATACCTAATTTTGAAATATAATGGTCTGAGTTATTGAAAGCTATTAATAAAAGAAGCTTTATATTTCATATTCTTAAATTTTATATTATGAAACTAAGCTATATGTTATATTATCTCACATATATATTTTTGTCTCTAAATATAAACAAAAATGACTATAAAAAATACATGTGTATATTTATATATCTGCATATAATATATAAATATAAAACCTTATTTATATTTCTATTTTTACATTTATATCAATATAATACATATTATATGATATATAAATATAAAACTTTGTATGATAAATATGTAAAAATAATTATGTATTTTTCTATGTTATAAGTATATATAGAAATTAGCCAAGTAATCATCAATTACTGCTATACACATATCTGTAGCAATGGCCCTTGAACAACACAGGTTTGAACTGTGCAGTCCACTTATGTGCAGATTTTGTACTGCCTGTGCCACTCCTGAGCCTGCAAGACTAACCCCTCCTCTTTCTCCTTCTCAGCCTAAAGATAACGAGGATGAAGACTTTTATGATAATCTACTTCCACTATTCAAGCAAATATATCTTCTTTATGATTTTCTTAATAACATTTTCTTTTCTTTAGCTTACTTTATTGTAAAAATACGGTACAAAATATATGTAACATATGAAATATGTGTTAATAAACTGTTTTTGTTATCAGTGAGCCTTCCTTACTGGTCAAGAACAGGCTATTAGTAAATTTGAAGGGAGTCAAAAGTTACATACAGATTTTCGACTGCCCTGGCGGTTGGCGCCCCTAACTGCCACATTATTTAAGGGTCAACTGTATATAGCTATACATAAGTATATATAATGACAGAAATAATGCTCTAGAGAGTTAAATAATGATAAATTTAACTCCAAGTTTCGTAAGTAAACATGCTGTGCAGAATTTGACTTTCAGATTTTAAAAAATGCATTTCTTTGGTTTTCTGATAATGAAACAAATACTCATTCTATTAGTTGATAGGGGTTGTTACTGTATAAGCTATTTCTTCATCCACAAGAATACTCTTTAGGATTCTTAAAAAAGTTTTGTATATTTTTGAGTGACAGTAAGAACCGTAAAAGAAAACATACGCACAACAAAACATAAAGGCATTTAAGTAAACATCACTCCTGCCAAGATTCAACTTCCCAGTTGGCTCATGTTCATATTTTGTTCTACACCCCACAGTGTTTACTCATGTATGAAGACCCTCTTGCCTGTCAGTATGAAATGACAACAGTCTGCAGTAATGACAATGACTTGTACTTGTAAAATACTAGGCAAAATGTAACTGTGCTCAAAATATTCATGCATCATACTCTGTGAATAAGTCAATGATATGTGGGAAAAGAAGAGCTATTTTCGGAAAATTTGGCCCATGTAATCTTTTGGGAGTAATTAAGTTTCTCTGGTGCAATAACACTGTCATTTATTTTAATGTCTTAATCTCAAACTGCAGTGAACAATTTGATAGCTAAGTGACATAGCTTTACTATTGTTCAACTACTGAAAATTTAAATAATTTAATTTTAAAATGTATGATATTTTAAAATAAATATTTAACGCAGACTTAAGCCAATCACAATGCATATGTTTAATTTTTATAGGTAAAACTGAATAACAGATTTTGCTCAGGCCTTTACCCCACTAGACAAGGGATTCTTTCATTTAAACAGCAGGATCCATAAAAACCCATGTCCTAGGAACAAAACAATTTAGCACCGACTTATAAAAATTAGCTTTCTATCACATGGCTTTCTCCTTCAGGCATTTCTTTCTTAGAGATGTTACTGATTTGATTGTACAGCAGAAGGTTAAATTCTCACACCATGATCATTAGCAAAAAATAAACAGAGCAAGTACTAAAGCTGGCTTTGCACCTACTGAATGCTGCAAGTGTCTGTACTCATTTGATATGCATCTTGCAAAGCTCGGCTGTTCCCAGAAGGCCACTCCATGAAGACTGAGAGAGCAGCGTCTGCTAGTGGTGCCTGCGTGTCACAAAGAACAGAGAGAAGCTTTATAATAGGGATGCTTGAAGGCATCACACATAGTTGGGAATCAGGCTAAAAATTAAGTTTGTACTTTTTTTCTTTAAAAAACATGCACATGAAATTGATATTTTGATTATTTCTTATAATGCATATTAGTCACACTGAGAAACAATTACACTAGCAATATTTTCTACATCTTTTCATTGGCTTCATTTATGAAGCACTTCACCAAAATTGTTTCATTATTTGCTTATCGGACAGACTTATTTATGGATATAAGACAAAAACATGACTTCATAAACCAACACCGCACGCTGTTCTTGGATGGGGATTATCATTAGGGTCGGGGTGGATCATCCTACTGTACCTGTGGCATTCAGGGGACATTGATTGAATGCCAAGTCGCCTGCTGGAGTCCTTTTCCACACCATCGACATCAGATAATCCTCAGGGCATATTTCATAAGGTGCTGCAATTTTAAACAAAGGGACTTGAAGGTCAGTAGTGTTTAAAAAATTTTGGCAAGAAACAATTTTCAAAGGTACCTCTCTAACTGCAGAGCTCCTTAGTTTTCCTTTTTTTTTTTTCTTTTTTAAGAGATGGGGTCTCACTCTGTTGCCCAGACTGGAGTGCACTGGCATAATCCTAGCTCACTGTGTAGCCTCAAACGACTGGGCTCAAGCCATCCTCCCTCCTGAGCCTCTTGAGTAACTAGGACTACAGGCATGTGTTGCCACATCTGGTTGATTTTTTCTTTTAATTCTACGTAGAGACAGGGTCTCCTTACACTGCCAGGCTCACCTTGAGCTTCTCCCAAAGTGCTCGGATTATAGAAGTGAGCCACCATGCACGTCCTCTTTCATTTTCTTTAATGTATGTTGTTTACTGAAATGTTAGTGGCATAAACATAGACAAAAACCCATCAGATTTCCTTTTTGTATCTACAAAATATTTACAGAATTGTAATTTCTTTTTAAACTGCTTACTGTGCAGACTATTTATAGAGGTCATTTGGATTTGCCTACAAGTTGAACATATTCAGGCATATCAATATTTATAATATTTCAGGATGTTACACAAAAAAGTGACTTCCAACACATCAAAAGGCATATTAAAATTATTAACTCTTAAATGTCAAAAATAAGCATAAAGAGTAAAAATATATAATTTTTTACTTCTTCAACTAAAAGCAATGATAGCAGTAAAAATATATCAATTTAATCTTTTTGTCATATTATATTCAAAATCTCAATTTAATTATTGAACAAGAAAATTAAAAATAACATCAAAAATGACAAATGTATAACTGAAATATAATGAAATGCAAAATAGTAGTGAAAGAATGATGTCTATCTATATTGTGTTAAAAGCGACATCTTGTTCCCATATGAAAGAATATTAGTCCCTTCTCTAGACACACACAATGTTGTGCTTTTTATACAACGTTGCCACTTACACGTTCATATATCAGTCTTCACTATTTGCTAGGGATCTCGTTTAGGTCTACTCTCCTCTGGATCACTTGTACCTAACGGTGTGTTTGCCGCATGAAGTTGCTCAAAATTGAATAAATAAATAAATGAATATATGCTTTATAAATACCTTGATAAATAAGTGAGGATCTTAAAATACTAAGTACATAAATAAATACAGGAGTGTGATTTCCTGAGAGAAACATCTTCTTTGCCGAATAATATAATATTTAATCCATGATAATCATTGTTCTACTGATGCCAATTCCACTCCAGAATTTACGAACTCATTAAATTACCTTATAGTTACTAGTAGGGAGAAGATGCAAGTTGACAAATTAAATCTTGAAATAATATTTTAAAAAATAATTACCCAAGATAAGATGAATGGTTTGAACCCATGGGGATTACAAAGCTGAGAGTGTCACTGAAGATCACCTATTCCATCTCCTTCCTTTTTACAGATGAAGGCACCAAGCCCCAAAAAGAGGCAGCTTGTCTAAGGTGACAGAGCTGGTGGAGGTGTCAGCAGGACTGGATCCTAGAATCCACACTCCTCAGTCATCTTCCTTTTCCGTTTCCCACATATCCTCTTCACGACTTTGAATTATCTAAGATAGTCCTCTCCCTCTGAGTATATATAAATATATATTCATTTATTTATTCTAGGTTCCCATTAAAACACATAGGTGATGTTTTCAATTTGTGTCTTCTTTGCTTGGTGGAGGGTTTAGCAGTCAATTCAACCTTCAGCAGCCCCATTTTCATTAGCTGTCTCCTCCTAACCTTACCATTGATCTGCCAACAAACCTCATCTTAGTCTCACACAGTCTGGGCCTTGTCTGTACCACTATATTTTGACTTTTCTCACCTTCGTGGAAATACTTTCTTCAGCATCTTAAGCCTTTCTCCAACACTCCTCCACCAATCCCTCAGAGCATTCTTCCTTTGTCTCATTCTCTGTGTACTTCTCAGAGTCATTCATAACTTACTTTTTCCTTATGTTAAATGTTTTTCTTGGATAATTTAAAACATATTAATAATAGTAATATAATCAAATTAGTATTCATTGAGCCCTTTTGGAGAGCTTTACATGCATGGACACATTTGCTCTCTCCCAACTACATACGAGTTAGCACCTATGAGTTAGAGGTGACTCTTATCCTTCTTTATCACATGGGGAAACAGAAGCACAGAGAAGCAAATGAACTATTTTTCTTCCTCAAATTCCAAACTTTATTACATATGGAATCCAGAGGAGAAACTGAATGCAGGAGGGGGAGGTTGGATGGGGAGGAGTCATTTTGCCAGGTGCTCCAAACCTTCCCCACTGGGGAGTCTAGCCATGCCCTCCTGGCTCCATCAAAGCACCTGGGCTGTTAAATAGGGTAGGAGAGCTGTGCTGAGGTTGGCAAGGCCCTTTCCTAGGACACAAGAACTGGATTTGTCACAGTTTAGCTTGGGAATGGTGGTGATGAATAGGAAAGGACTCATCATAAATCAAAAATATAAAATAATAAAATAAAACTAATCACAAAAAAATCTACAACTCAAGTGAAGGTAGGGGCGGCCTCTAGTTAGGACTAACTCCCTCAATATCTTGGGAATAGAAACAACAGGAAAATAAATTAAGAGATACAGCAGCCACCAGTAGCGAAGCACCAGTAACCACCCATTCCCACACTAGTCCCGAAGGTTAGCAAGCCAGAGCTACTTCACTGCCTGTTGCATCTGTGCCCCACCCTTTGGAGAGCACATGCTACTGGCCCTGCTGCCCCATCCCGCTTCCCACCAGTGGGCCACGGAGGTCCTTGGAAGTGTCTCCTAAGGAGAGCAGCAGCAATGTCAGGAAGCAAAGGCAAGGCCCAGAGACCAGACAGTGGTGAGGGAAGGTACTGCTACAAAACTCGTGGTGCCCAGATTAATGCCAATAAAGGAGAATCAGTGGAAAAGAAGAAAAGTTAGTAAATGTTGGAGCCTCAATAAGTACGTAATCAATTGGTTTCTGATCCCACCCTTTGCTTGTTATATGGCAGTCATGCCTGGACACACGCCCTCTACTTCCACTATGTATTAGGAACATATACAGTCATCCCTGTCATCTATGGGGGATTTGTTCCAGGATCTCCTGCAGATAAGAACATTCACTGATGCTCAACTCCCTGATATAAAATGGTATAGTATTTGCATGTAACCGATGCTGTTCCTCCTGTATACAGTTAATCCTTGAACAACACAGGTTTGAGCTGCATGGGTCCACCTATATGTGGATTTTTTTTTTTCAACTAAACACTTATTAAAAATACGATATTGGCAGGATGTGAGACCCGCATCTAAGAAGGGCAGACTTTTCCAACACACAGGTTCTGCAGGGTGATCTGCAAGACTTGAGTAGACAGGATTTTAGTAGACACAGGGTCCTGGAACCAAGGTATGACTGTACCATAAGACATCTCTATACCATTTGTAATACTTAATCCAATGTAAATGCTATATAAATAGTTGCTATAATGTATTGCTTAGGAAATAATAACAAGAAAAAATTTGTACATGTTCAATATAGACATCATTTTTTTTTCTGAATATTTTTGATTTGTGGTTGGTTCAATCCACAGAGATGAAACCCATGAATACTGACAATCAACTATTTGTGTTTCTTTGGTTCAGATATCTTTCTTGGGTTTTGGCTGGCATAGCCAGTTTTTGAGAGGCATTTTTTACTTGGCTATTCCAAAGAAATCTCAAGTGAAGCTGCTCACACTTCAATTCCCAACATTATTCTCCACAATGCTGCTTGTTTCCTCTCCTTGCATTTCCTAACACTGCTAATGGTACTACAATCTTGTCCCCATAACTAAAACAATCAGATCCATCTTCTAGTCATCCTTATCTCACTTTTAACCTTCCCTGATTTTACCTTCACCATTCACCCAGGCATTCATTCTGTCCTGGTTAAATTAGGGGAACAACCTCATTGGTTATTTCACGCACTTACCTGACATGCGCTGGGCCCACGTGCTAGGCTACATTTTTACCTAATACATGCTGTTAATGTAATATGTGCTAGGCCCTGCTTTAGAAAGAACCAATGGTGAATAAGAAAAGCAGTCTGGGCTGGGCACAGTGGCTCACGCCTATAATCCCAGAAGTTTGGGAGGCTGAGGTGGGCGGATCACGAGGTCAGGAGTTCGAGACCAGCCTGGTGAAACCCTGTCTCTACTAAAAATACAACAATTAGCTGGGCGTGGTGGCATACACCTGTAGTCCCAGCAACTCTGGAGGCTGAGGCAGAAGAATCGCTTGAACCCAGGAAGCAGGGTTTGCAGTGAGCCAAGATCGCGTCACTGCACTCCTGCCTGGACGACAGAGTGAGACTCTTTCAAAAAAAAAAAAAAGAAAGAAAGAAAGAATAAAGGAAAAGCAGTCTATCTAGTCATTCTTCTAGTCAAAGGGAGGAGGCAGAGGTGAAACAAACAATTACTTGAGTGCAATTGGGATGAGCACTTCAAACAGTAAGTACAGGGTGCTGTTTTAATCTAAAAACTGAAGAATTAAGGAAGGCTTCCTGGAGAAAGTGACATATAATTAAAACTGGCAGTGTGAGGTACAATAAATGCTCCAGGAAGAGAAAACAGTTTGTGCAAAGGCCTTGAAGCAAGGAAGAGCTTGGGGCATTGAGTTCAGCAGGGCTGGAAAGAGAAGAGTAAGGCCAAGTGTAATGGTCTGGTGAGACAGGCCATGATTAGAGCCTATAAGGCCGCATGGGCAGCCATTGCAGGGTTCTAAACAAGTGACATGATTCAATTTAAAATTTTAAGATCAGTGTGCCTTCTGTGGGTAGAACAGATGGCCAACGCCGTGGAGGAGACCAATGCAGTGCTTCAACCCTGAAACACTGATGGCTTTAGGTAGGATGATTAGACTAAAGATGAGAAAAATTGGTGGATACAAGGTAAATTGAGGAGGTAGACAAAACTATGCGGGAATTTAGGAAAACACATGGGTCAAGGATGATGCTTGCTGTCTGAGCTGAGGAGCTGGGTAGTAAGTGGTGCTAATCTCCTCCATCTGCCCCCTTAATTCAATTTTCATGCCACATCAAAAGAGTAATCTCTAAGAAAAAGTTTAATCCCATAATTTTCTGCTTAAAAACCTCCCATGCTTCTCCAGTACTGACAGGATAACATGGAAAGAACTGAGATAGCTGTGCTCAGTGTGATGCAAAGGCCCTGCTCTTAAGGGGCCTAGCCTACCATTCCCATCATGGCTCATATTTACTCTCCTATGCAGCAGCCACACAGTTAATTTTTCTGAATATTTTTGATCTGTGTTTGGTTCAATCCACAGAGGTGAAACCCATGGATACTCTTCTTATTTTGAGGGGTAAAATTCCTATTTATCCTTAAAATTCTGCTTAAATGATGTATTCTCCAATAACCCTTTCCTAATATCTCAGTCACTGAATATATGAGTATTATAGCTCTTCTCAGAACAGATTGAAAATACTTGGATACATCTGTGAATCTCCCTGATTCCCCAATGTTGCTTTTTAGGAGACTAGCCATGTTTTATCTTTTTAATCTGTTGTAATGAACTCCAGTGGTATCTAGTGTATAGTAGGTGTTCAAAACACTTTCATTAAATACATCACTTTTACTGGGGAAATAACATACCAGCGCTGTCCAATAAAACTTTTTGCAATGATAGAAATGTTTTCTATTTTCACTGTCCAGTATGGTAGGTGCTAGGAAAATGTGCCTCGTGCAATTGAGAAGTGAATTTTGGATTTTAATTTTAATTAATGTACATTTAAATTAAAATAACTACTATGTTGGACAGTACTGTAATAAATGATATTCATGTTTCTATAAATGCCAACCAAAAACTATTACAGAATACTAAAAGAAGGAAAATTAGAACAAATGTTAAAGTTCAAAAAATACATCATGAATAGGTTATTACATAATTGAATTCTAGATACAATGACTAGTCCGTTTTTAATAACGACATGGCAGTAGTTAATCTAATCTGACTGCCACATTTGATTATTCTTTTTGTTCCATCTATATATCCCACTTCTGTTCATTATCTCCTTCATTATCTCTTCATTTATAATCTTTCACTTTCATTTCACTTGTACTGTCTTTTTGGTTTTCAATGCTTTGAAATTCAAATTTCCTTTACTTCCATTGGTGAACTTTGAAATACATTTCATAAAACCTGTTGCTATAGCTGAATACTAGATTTCCTGATTCAGTCGTGACATAAGAAAACTAAGATTCAGTTTGTCTCATGAACTTTTTCATTTTCCTGTGGGGGTATCAGAAAGTTTTTCACATTTAGTATTATTCTGGCAGAAGGTACTTCCTTGCTCCCTGCCCCTCCCCCATGGTCAACTGCGTGGTCAGAAAATGTGGTCATTGCAAATCTTAGCCACTAGATGGCACTGGTGAGCCAGTAGGGTGAAACGTTTACTGGGCCGACTGCGGAATTTGATGGGTTCAAAATTAAGGTGGGGAGTAACAGTAAATATGTGAAATAAGTCAACGCTTGATTTTTTTTTTTTTTAAGGCAACTAGTTGGGGAAAAATAAAACGTCCTCTTTTCATGTAAGTACAATGTTTAATGATTAAACTAGCGTCAGTTACAGCTTGCCTCTCCTCTCCCCTGCTCCACTTTCACAGCTTCCCACCAGCTGCGCAGCCTTCTCCACCCTTCTTCAGTGTTACAGGCTGACTGCAATCTCAGAGCTTGTGCGCAGGTTCTTTCTGCCTAGACCATCCCCTGCCTCCCCCTCTCAAACACGTCTGCATGACTCATGTCTTTCTAGCCTTCAATCTTTTCTCAAACCTCACATTCTTAGACCCCACTGACTGCCCCTCAAACACTCTCATCCCTTTCTCTGCTTTATCTTTCTCCAAAGCACTTGCCTGTCACCTTGTAACATCTATACATGTTTTCAGCTGATTTATTTTTCTCTTTTGGCTAGATGTTTTTGAATTACCCTATTTTTTTAAGATCACAGAGAATGAAGATGATTTTGCAAAAATACTGTAGACATTGTGTGTGGGGCGGGGGTGAAGGTGGGGGTGGATCCTCTAGCAGTAGATAGCCCGTGTCCAGTTAGGAGCAGAAAGACAGGGAGGTTAGCTACTACAGTTGCCTTAAAAATTAGTCAAAAGAGGTTTCCAGGGTCTCATGTAATGACTAAGTTTGGCCTTGGAGGGCTATATCTGACTTAGTAAGAGCCTATAGGACCTTTTTTTAGAATCCCCCAATGTGCCCTACACACATCCTCACTCTGGTTAAGGAAGAAGCTGGTTAAATAGTTGCTTTCCTTTGACCAACCACATCTTTCAATTACTGAATTTTACCTTCTTAGTGACTAACAGTTTGGTCTACCTACAAACAGACAAACAAAATGAAAAGCAAAAATCAATAATTTTTTAAACCTAAATATGTCAACAACTTTTCGTTTTGTTCCATAGTAAATTTACGAAGCCTTGGAGTCATTGTGCTTCTTGGAGACAGAAACACACTACGCAAATTATTATTATTATTATTATTAATTTCTTTTTAAAGGAAGATAGCAGGGGAATCATAGACTCACAGTTGCAAACTGGTCCAGGGTTTTCAGCTTTTTAGTAGTAATGTCAAATAACCCAGCTGCTTTAAATATTTTATCAAAGGTGACTTGGCATTCTTTGAAGAGTCTATCTCAGAAAATAGGTCCATTTATGCTTATAACAAAAGCAATATAGCTTAGACATTAAAATAACAATTTATTTTCTCTCACCTCATCTTTATGAATTTCCCAGTAGTGGGATCTTTGTAGGTGCTTCTCAGTGCCACTTACAGAATTCATTCATTCAACAAATATTTGCTGGGTACCCATCATATCCCAGTTACCTTGTTAAATACTACACATAGAAAAGGCTAAGTAAGAATAGTCAATGTCTCTTGACTCCTAAAATTGTCATAAAGATAATAATTTGAGAAATTACAGTACACAGGATGCCCACTCTAAGATGGGAAGCCCTGACTGCTCTGGGAGTACCTTAGGGAAGAGTGTGTCAGTGGAAGATTTCCAGAGGGATGTCCAGGTTAAGGTGAAAAGGAGAAGCAGGAGTTCACCAATGAAGAAGGGGAGAATGTGTCATGGGACCCACATGTGGGAAGATCCAGGGAGCAAAGTGACCTGGGAATAACCAAGAAGGTGATCATTTCCGAAAGGGTAAAGTGTAAAGTTGGGGATAAGTAGAGGTGGGCGATTGCAGGAGGAGGAGGGGTAATATATGATGAGGTAAGCAAGGATCTTGACTTTATATTAGGGGCAAGGGAAATTTATGACAATGTTTTAAATGCTTGCTATGCCTGCAGTTTGGAGAAAGGATTGAAGGACAGAGAGTTGAAGATAGGGAAGCCTACCACAATCTAAATGATGTAACTAGGGAAGGGATGAAGAATCAGAGGATGTAGATTAATTCAAAATTTAGGAGGTAGAATGGGCTCAGCACTATGGCTGATTGTATGTAAGAGGTGAGGAGGATAAAGAAATAAAAGACAGAACTCAGGTTTCCAGGAAGGATATCTTATGGCTAGCTAGATCCTGAACTATAACATATGAGGAAGAGATGACTTGGGAGAGGATATGCTGAAAATAGTTTTGAGTTTGACATATCTAGGCACATATAGGTATTACAAAAAAGTTAATTGATACATATGATGGAATCAAATCTCCAGAAGAAAACAAGCTAGAGATAGAGATTTGTTTTGATTATTTTTCTGTTTAATGGCACCTCTGTGTGTTTTGTAAATTAGAAAATAAATAACTAGCTGAGGTTACTCTCTGGACTCAACATAAAAACATATGATTGTGCAGCAATAGGAAGGATTCTCTTTTTATGCCTTAGCTGAAAGGAATAGTAACTTTGTTCATCAGCTCAAAGATCTCACTGTTTGCTATTACTAGTGCAAAGATACAAAAATCCATTTGTAAGATACAACGGTACTTGACGTCACAAGTATGTAGTTAGCATGCCTCCTTAAAGTAAGGTAGCAATTACCTAGTGATTCGTTGTTCATCTGTCTATTCAAACTGATTTTCTGACTCTTAAAAATAGCAGAAATGATATAGGGCTTAAATCAATTTGGTGTGGAAAATGAGTTTTCACCCCATATGCTAGAATTTCAGCATTAAAAAGAAATTTATTCTAAACTATAGAGTTGACATACACACACAAAAAGAAAAACATGTACTACTCAAGACCCCACATTTCAAAATTCACTTGTTGCCAATTCATGAATTCTTGTGTTTGGGGAATTCTCTGTGCTGGAGGATGCAGAGGAAAATAAGACGGACCCAGTGTCTGTGCTCAATGACTTACAGCTCTAATTTCCAAGGTGGAACCTACTGCTGCTGCTAAGGTCTGTGGGAAAAAGAAGAGTGTTTATGAAGTGTGTTTCATAACAGCATTCCTCATATAGAAAATGGTTTTAATCTGTCTCACATTGAAACAACATACAATTATATCAGCAATATTTACATAACAGTATGAGTTAGTTTTCTTACTGTGTTATATATTTTAATTCATGGGATTCTTATAACCTTGTGAAGTGAACAGAATTGTTATTCTCATTTTAAACATGAGGAAGTCAAGACAGAAAAGTGTTTAGTGTTTAGCCTGAGGCCACTAAGCTAGGAGATGATGGACCTATGGTCAAATAGCTGAGTCCATTCTCAGAGAAGTTTACCTCTTCTTTAAGAAGAGGAGTTTTTTTATTGTTATGGTGGTAAACAAGTTATTTATACATTTTGGAAAAATTTGTTTTTAAGTCTGGAAGTTAGCAAACCATGAACTTTCAATTTATTAGCAAATGATATATATTGCAGATTGTTTAAGTACCTGGTGAACAGTGTTTTATATACATACTCATAAGCAAATTCTGTATTATTATTGTGTAATTTTATATTTAAACTTAGCAGACAAGATCACTCTAGTTTCAACCTGAAAACAAAGTTAATTTAAAAATTAGCTAACTAACTTTGAGGAATAACTCTAAAAAGCTATTTACTAACTTTTAGTTATACTGAATTTTATACTGGGGTAGGCTCAACATTTTGCTGGAAAGTTGTGTTTACTAAGTGTCTGTGTTACCTTAGGGACAGCCAAAGATGACAGTGAGTCTTAGCCTTCTCTAGGTCATAGCACATGTAGAAATGATAGTATCTGGAGGCACACTGGGAGAAGTAGGCAAGGCTACTGAACACTGGAGACCACTAGCCACAGTCTCCTGCCTTGTCAGTTGCTCTGAGGCTTTAGGAACCACTATTCAGGCGCAGTTGGGACCAATCCTCCCATGACATGGCAGAACTGCCTTGAGAAGCTCTGGCTTAAAATAATAAGCTGGGCTGAGATTCGGGGAAACTGAACAACTTGCTACAGAAACATATATTTTTCCTACCTCCCACATCTCAATTACTTATTTCCAAAGAAAGAGGAATCATACCACAATTTATAACTACAAAATAAAAAATCATATATGTGATAGAAATGCTCTTCCAGTAAATTAGTCCATTGAACAGACTTTTGAAAGACATGTTGAACATGACTTTTGAAAGTCATGAAGTATAAGGCATTAACATCAGAGTCATCACAAACTTTTTATTCATATGCTTTTATATAAGTGTTTTCATTAGTTATAGCTTTTATGATATGAAATAAAAACATTCAAAAGGGCTTGACCTATTATATTTAACTAGGCTTAGTGAAGAACCAGGAATTCAGAAGACTGAGAACAGATAGTTCATCTGCAGTGAGCTGGAATTTCAACAGATATCATCATATAATAATAATAATAATAATATATAATCAGGAAATATCAAACAAATGTATAGGGGTTCAAAGAAGAAAGAACACTTATGAGATTGTGCGAGAAAGAATTATTAGGAGAGCAGACATCTCTTAATGGATGGGCTCCCAAATTCTCCTATATCAACAGATGAGGATAAGGGAGGGGACAGAGACATTAGGGGAGCCCAAGTGAATAACAGTGCAAACAGCACCATAAGGGGAGAATATGCACCCTTGCATCCAGAAACCAGAGGCTGCATCTGCTTGATTCTATTAAATATGAACAAATGTATATTAAAATATGTATCATAAATGAGTAGAATGAGATAACATTGGAAAGCTAGTGAAGCTGACAGAAGTATTAGAATCTCAGGGATCCCAGTAGGATGACATTTGGCCAGTAATGAAAAGCCACAGAAGTTTTTTGAGCAGGCGAGTCCTAAGAACAAGGCTATAAAGAAGAGAGAATAATCAGATAAATCTGTGTAGAAGAGATTAGAGAAGGCAGGTGTTGTAATAATATGAGTAACAGACAGAGTACATGAACTGCCGCTTGATGATCCTAATTAGCTCCAGCATTACATCCTGGAAATAGTCTTCTGCAGCACATATTACTATCCCTATTTTATAAATGAGGACACCAAGGCCCAAGTCGGTACTTTGTTGGACTCCATAGTTCAGGCTCTTTCTGCTGCGCTGCTCCTTCCTTCCTGGAAGCTGGTGGCGCAGGAAGTGAAAGCAGGGCCACTGAGAGAAATACCATGATGGACTCCACCTAGAACAGGGATTGCTAGAATGAGGAATCACTCCAGGTGACACCGAGGATCTGGTGGTCACAGAAGAAGTTTCCCCAGTCACCTAGAGTCTGAATGGAGTCCCAGGTAGGAAAGGAATATTAGGTTTTGTGAGTGATCGGGCATAAAGGTAGATTCGTGGGCGTTGCTCACAGAGGCTACAGTTGGTGAGAAAGAGATCAACCAAAGAGGAGAGTGCTGGGGCAGAGTCTTAGGTCATTCATATGTCAGGATACACAAGGTGAGAAAAGTGTTGATGAGAAATATCAAAGACCAATATTCAGATTTAGTGTCTTGGTAAACATTAAGCTCAAAAAAGGTTTAAAAATAATTTTAAATCTCTTAATTTAAAATAATTGTTAAACAGTTCCTAAAGTTTATTTTTTCCCAGAAAAAATGGTGTGGGATGAAAAACATAAATAAAAATACAGTAAAAGGTGGTTCTTAAATTTTTCTTTTCAATTTGAGAATGATCAGCATGCTGTTAAATATTCCTAAATTGAACAAGGTAGGGTAATATAAGATTACAGAAAATTGCTTTTTAAGCAATTCATGGCAGAAACTGTGAGAGTTTTATCAAAGTCTCATCTGAAGAATATCTGATAAAATGAATTGTGACAATAAGTATCTCCATAGCAACAGGTTTGAATAATAGACATCTGGTATACATACTGTATCCACAGTAGTACTATCTGTTATTAATTCTTTTAGATCTCAGCGGTTCTTCCCCAAGTCTGCCCATAAAACTCAGCTTGCTTTGCTGCAGAACTGTAGACGAAAATAGGTGGTAAAACTCATCCTTTTTGAGAGGATTGGATACTATTTTAGGTATTTATTAAAAGCAATAGGTGGTCTCTCTCAGCTGTGGGGTATCTTCAAGTTCTAATTCATTTTCCTACTTTTTACTATTTATCTGAAGTGTCTTGGCAAGAACAAATAGAACATTTAATATTAAAGAAGTCAATAACTAGTGCCACCTACTGTCACCATTAAACTCAATGGTTGGTTTTAGGTGAACAACTGGTGTGGACACTTGCGTAGGACCTAATTTGCTATTCCCCAAAATATGCAGTCAAAACACTAGCTTTAACCTTTTAAAGAACGCAACAGATAACATAATTCCTTAAAGAATATACAGATAACATCTGAAAGCAGAAAATAGTATAAATTCCAATGGAACAGGAGCTTTAAAAAGTACTATTTGTGCTCAATTAAACTTGGTTTGAAATGAAAAAGGTAAAGCAGGTGTCAATTTGTATGCAAATATTTCATTATGCAGTAGTGTATTTTCTCTTTAGAAAAGAAATGCAAATTTTATACTGACATATTTGGGTTTCTAATAATGATTACATTCAGTCTTAAAATTGAGTGGTTCAATAGTTTAGAAAAGTCTAACTTATCAAACTTGTTAAACTTGTCTCAAAGACAAAAATATTTGTATCAATAGTGATTAGTTCACTATTCTACTAACTGGGACTTGAGGAGAAAATAAGTCAAAGTGAGCTAAGAACTCATCTTCTTCCATGACACCATCCCCACACCAAGTATTTTATACCTGTATGTGTAAATATTAGCTAATTAGCTAATACCCATGGAGGATAAGAGGCGGGGGAAATATACTGCTCAGGAAGAGAGATGCTGGGGCTGGCAATGTCAGGACTGCAGATCTGTGTCTTGGCAGTGCCTGGTTTTACATCAGACTTATTCAAATGATACCCAAGTTGTTTCTCCTGCTCTTCGTAGTACAGGAAAAATGAGGATTGGAGAACTGAGAGTTGGAGAATGACTAAACCATCTTTTTTTTTTTTTTTTTTTTTTTTTTTTTGTGCACAACAGCTAGTTAATAGTCCTATTTTTCTTTAAATGACTTCTGTAAAGAGATCTTATTTTGGCTGAAACATGAGGTGGCTAGAGGCACTCAAAATGAATTGTGTTTTCATTATCAACCAATTCCAGAAAGAATCCCTCATTATTTATGAAAAAGGATGACAAAAATAAAATTTTGCAATTTTGTTGAAGTGATATTTCAACTTTCTCCCATGGAACAGAGGTAGAGGATTGTATTCCACTTCTTTGTTAATTTTATCACCTTATCATTATTATTTTTACTAGAAGTTAGTGCAACCCAAAGAATGATTTGCAGACCAGCATCTTCAGCATCACTTGAGACCTTCATAGAAATGCAAATTCTCAGGCTCATTCAAGACCTACTGAGTCAGAATAGCTGGGAGGTCTGGCTCAGGAATCTGTGTTTTAACAAGCTCTCTGGGTGATTCCTATGTACACTGAGGTTTGGGAAGCACTGCTTTGGACAATGAGGGAGGCACTCAAAAAAAGACAGGAGTGCAAAGTAGGCAAGCTTTGTGCTTCTTCTTTGCTACTGAAGCTAAGTTAAAAGACAATTACTCAGAAACCAAAGGAAGACTCTCCTGGTCTCCTGAGAAGACATGATCCTATCGGAGAGCAAACTGACAGAAATAAGGAACCGTCACTTCCAGAATGACATTTCTCCTCAGCAGGGTGGGGACGGGGATCACATTCGCTATATTATAGGGCACCAAATCCTAATACAAATGTATTACAGTGTTCAAAACAAATTTTGCATTACCAACACTACTGCTGCACTCCTTTAGTATGAATATTTATAAATAAACAACACAATAATTCCTACATTTCTGGTCTAAGTTGCTAGTACTGTATACACTTATGATATGGCTGTCTTACTTCACAAGTGTTTATCAGCACATTCAACCTGGAGGCTTCACCCACCATTTACAGACAAAGCAACTGTGGTTCTAAGAAGGAAATTTTATGTATAAATAAAGTGTAATTTTTACTCGTAAATGGTAGTTTCCAACTTAGCAGTTAATGACTAAAGAGTAATGATCCTAGAATTGGAGTTATAGAAGTAGCAAGCCCTTCTCCTAAGAACAGGGCAAAGTGCTTCCTAGGAAGCTAGAACGTAAACTTAGGACAATCCAACAGTAACACTTGCTTTCTGAATATTATTAACCAGGAGAATACTGGGGTGAAAATCAAATTAAAAACCTAAAAAATATTATGTATGACATTGTAACAATTAAAAAAATTAGGAGAGCTATTACCATCCTACCATTTAAACCTTCAAAAGCCTGAGGATATACAATGAGACTGAGATAAATGAAACCATTATCTGGTGAGTCTGACCAATTTAAAAATTGGACCACTTATTATCTCCCCTGTAGCTATTCTATTTCCCAACTAGCATTATTTTAAAAAAATATTTTTTTCATTTCTACAATTATTTTTTATGAAAACAAAAGAAATTTTTTTTTGTGGTCAATGATGATATTTTTAATACTTATTTTATCTATCTACCAGCAAAGAAATATCCTAATCTTGAGGGGAAAATAGTTTTATTTTTCATTTTTAGTAGACATCATAACAGCTTTTGATTAGATCCAGATGATTAATCATTATTTTCATTAATTATTCAGACAAAGATGTTCATATATTATATTTCTCCTTCCTGACAACAAAAGACCTCTTAGCAAACTTGATTAATTTGTTTTGACTCCAAATTAAGGGAAGTGTAAAATAAATAGTTGTTGTTTTCAGCAACTTGAAGAAATATTAAGAATGAATAGACTAAAAATAATACTAGAAAAAGCATATTGTTTAAAAAAATTGTTGAAACTTTGTTGTTAACACAAAGATGCCTTAGAAAATGTTATGGTAATTTGAAAGTTTTCTCAATGTATATTGTCAATCTGCACATAAAAAAGTTAAATAATTAATATAAAAGAAAAACCCCTTTTGTAAATTAAAAAAATTCTCTAAGCAAAGCAGAGGTATTTTTGAAATTAACAGTCATACACAATTTCTGATGAACAATGCAATTTTTGTTTATATAAATGCACCAGACTAGGATATATTCAAAAGCTTGGTGTATACATATATATTTATTTATATT
Organism: Macaca mulatta; assembly: GCF_049350105.2. Lineage (NCBI taxonomy): Eukaryota > Metazoa > Chordata > Mammalia > Primates > Cercopithecidae > Macaca > Macaca mulatta. The sequence goes on from NC_133409.1 coordinate 116,565,145, forward strand.
TATTTGCCCCTGTATAAGTAGTGATGTTTAAATTATTTAGCTGATTCAAGAATTCTTTTTAATCATGAAAATGGTATCTATATGCTTGTAAGTAATTTGTGGTTCTTTTCATATCATATAATTGACAAGCATAAAATGAAAATGTTAATAATACCAAAAATGTATAGTGTTTATACTTTTTTTTTTTTTTTTAGTTTTATGTGATTTTTTTTTAACCTGCCTTAAGTCATGAAAGCTAGCAAACAAGCCCAGCAAATAAGGTACACTGTCTTTTCATAAATAGATCTGTAAAATGTTTTTCAAACAGCAGGTGGCAATCTCTGTAAATTTGATTGCAGCAGGACTATCTTGGCTCTATATATGCAGATGAAAGACAGTTTTAAAAGACCAGTTAAGAACTGTGGTATGCTTAGACTGATTTAGATAACATCAAATATTGAAGGGGTTGATTTAATTATGCTTACTATTCTGTGAAATTTCTCCCTAGGCAAAATAAATGTTTTTGTTTAATACATCTTAATTCCTCTTACGCAGCACTGGAGGAATTTCACAGTGCTAATCTGAATAGGTATTATCCTCTTAATAATCCTGCATGCTGGTTACTTCTTATATTGAATTCATATGGCCTTAAGAATTAGCAAACCTAATTTTAGTTTTTGTTTTTGTTTTTTTTTTTTTGAGATGGAGTCTTGCTCTGTCGCCCAGGCTGAAGTGCAGTAGTGCAATCGCGGCTCACTGCAACCTCTGCCTCTTGGGTTCAAGCTATTCTCCTTCCTCAGCCTCCTGGGTAGCTGGGATTATAGGTGCATGCCACCACAGCTGGCTCATTTTTGTATTTTTAGTAGAGACGGGGTTTCACCACATTGGCAAGTCTGTTCTCGAACTCCTGACCTCAGGTAATTCATCCGCCTCGGTCTCCCAAAGTGCTGGAATTACAGATGTGAGCCACCATGACTGGCCCTAATTTTAGATCTTTTTAAAGCCCCCCCAAAACTCCAACTGACATATTGTTATTACTAAAATCCAGTTCTGTTGTTATTCTTAGTGTTGTACTGTGAGAAGTCTTTATGATTCTAACTATGGAAAAATACAAAGCTTTGACTCCTGGATATCTCTTAGAATACCTTGGTTTTTCTAAGTTGAAACAATCATGTGAGATAAAGGCAGAAATTCATAGCATTCTGAACTGAAAAGGAACCTCAAAGATCCCACAACCAGCTGTACTCACTACCCCCAGGAATCAGACAGCCGGAGAGATCAGTTAGCTTGCTCACAGAGTTACTAGCAGCAACAGGACTCTAAGTGGGTTTTCAAATTCTCTAGGTTCAGCACGTTGACACTGTATTGTCAAGTTTGAAAATTCTGTCCTATCACATCTTTGGTATGTTTATAGTATTTTCCTTAGGATATCATTATAAAATCCTGACTTTCACTTACTTACTGAGTCCTCAGTGTGTCAATAATATTTTAATGGAATGTACCATGATTAGGAAGGAGTTTTTGTTCTAAATGATCCTGTAAAATATGTGCTGTATAATCTGGGCAGTTTCTGGCCTTTCATTATTTTCTCTTCTTATATGTAAAATCTTTTAATGTAGCAGGACTTTCATTTTTTCATTAGCATTAAGACTTTATACTTTCATTTTTTTAAAATGCATTCCTCATAGGAATTTCCTTTACCAGTGAAAAATGGGGCAAAGGCAAGTAAATGTAGATAACCAAGGTCACACATCAAGGTGAGAGTGATTAGCAACAGAACTTAAAAGCATCTGAATGTCAGCGACACTTCTTTATCTTCTCATTCATTTCTTATGTCTTTACATTTCCAGTACATATATCCCAAGGCAACTTGTTTTGTATTCTCCACAAACAAATATTTCACGTGGAACAATTCTATGACACATGAACAGGGAATGCCCCACATAGTAGAGAAAAAAGTAAATTGCCACCTATCATTATTAGTCCTTTAGTTGAGGAAGTATGACCCTTAACCAATGACAATATTTTTAAATCTTTTTTTTTTTCAGGTTACAAAATGTTTCTTTTGAGATAATTTGGGTTCATTCTCACCAGGGCATCGCTGCTCACTGCATCTTCTCACTTCTTCACCCGTTCCTTCACATTGCTGCCCTGTTATCACTGCACCCTGACAGGTCCTTATTCGCCTTTCCCAGCCACCATCACAGGACTTGGAACAACCACTCCAATGGCCCCACTGATTCCACTGACCATTGGCTGAAAGAAATGTTTCATGGTCAATGTCAGTCGTCTACCACACACTGCTTTAAATTTTAAAATCTGAGAATGTTACTACTCCTTTCCATTTTTGTTAATCTACCACACACTGCTTTAAAAATTTTAAAATCTGAGAATGTTACTACCCCTTTCCATTTTTGTTAATGTACCACTGTGAATAAACTTTATTCAAATATTTAACTTACAGGTCCTATATAGAGCATTGAGATGAACAGTGTAAAAAAGTGTAAAAAGTGCAAGCTCAGTGCTAAACTTCCTCAAATGTATTCATAGTTCATCTCCTAAATTTTACTACTTTACTAGCACGGCATACAGTAGAATAAATTCTGGTATAATTGGCTTCATTAATAAACACACACACACACACACACACACACACACACACATATACTGATTATCTTATTTCATAGTTCTGGCATAGTTCTGACATATTTTATAATGTGCCCTTTATACGGTACGAGTGCCCATTATATGCAGGAATCAAGCCCTACCTGTACATTCAGGGTTGTAGCACTCTCTGCTTTCTGCCCATGGCCCTCTGCATTCGGAGCCTCCATGGGCAGCTGCAGTGCACTGCCGGCTTCTCTGCTGAGTCCCATTCGAGCATGTTACTGAGCACTGGCTCCATGAACTCCACTCTTGCCACTGTCCATCAACTACCAAAGCAGAAAAAGAGACAGTATAAGGATATCTTCCAATAGGAGAGGCTGTACAGAAAGTACCTGGTGAAACCACCCTTGAAGACGAACCCCTATCAATGGACTATGAATTAATACAATGGAAGGTCATACCAGCATGAGATTTTATTAACTCCCCAAATATTATTACCTTATTTTCCCACTTTTATTTTCTTTTATATATCCAGCATATCTTTTTTGTTTTGTTTTGTTTTGGAGATGGAGTCTTGCTCTGTTGCCCAGGCTGGAGTATAATGGCACGATCTCAGCTCACTGCAACCTCTGCCTCCGGGTTCTAGCAATTCTCCTGCCTCAGCCTCCCAAGTAGCTGGAATTTACAGGTGCCCACCACCACATCCCAGAATAATTTTTGTATTTTTAGTAGAGATGGGGTTTTACCATGTTGGTCAGGCTGGTCTCAAACTCCTAATGTTAGGTGATCCACCCACCTCGGCCTCCCAAAGTGCTGGAATTACAGGCGTGAGCCACTATGCCAGACCTCCAATATATCTTTTGATTCACTTATTTCTTCAAAAATATTTATTGATCACTCAAACATGCAACACATTGTGCTAGGAGATGGGGTACACAAAACAGTGAACAAACTAAATACTGAGCAAGACCTTATCGAGCTCATGTTTTAGAGAAAGAACCCCTAGAAATAAACCAGAAATTGCATGCTAGATAAATCAATTACATGGCAGTGTTGCAAAGGATAGTTTCAGGACATTGTGAGATAAGACTTGGGAAGGTCCAGAGAGTCTTCCTTGACAAACTGAAGCTTCAGGCAAGCCTTGAAGGATAATGAGAAAATACTTAGCATAAAGGTATGTTCCATGCAGGGGAATATACAAAGGTCTTTGGAAGAAGAATCATGGGCATTTCCAGGAACTGGAAGAAGGTCATTGTGAAAGGCATCTAGAGTGCTGGGTGAAGAGAGATTGCAGAAGTTTTAAAAAAGAGAGAGGCTAGATTTTGCAAAACTTTCATCAGCTGTGTTAAGGATTTTGAGTATTATTCTCAGATGTTTAAGAAGCCATTGAACAATTTAAATAATAAATTATATTATCAGATCTAGCGTAGGATTGAGGGCAAATTACAGAAGTTGGGAAGGATCTGAGTTGTGATGATGCAGCAGTGCAGATGCAATGTCTGGGAGAGATTAGAAAGTTACTAGGAACGGGTGGTGAGAAGAAACTGAAGAACTGGCCATGGGAGCTGAAGCAAAGAGAGGATCCAGGTGACTCTTAGATGGCTGTTTTCTGGTGACTGGAATTTAATATAGACTGCTGAGCTTGATTTATCTTTGGGAGATTCAAATTGAGATTCATGTATTCATTCATTCAAATAACTTTTGAGAATCTGTTAGTCATCAGACACTGTGATAGGTGTTAAGAAGATACACAGAAATAAAAGAATATAAATCCTAACCTCAAAAATTTTATAACTTAGGACATTCTGCATAAAAGCAAATAAATAAATACATAAATAAAAGTTTAAAGACAATACCATGTTAACATGAAACATGAGGTATTTAGGCTTCAGAGGACATACTGCATCTGTTGGGGATGTAATTATAATAGACATAGAGTGCTGAGTTATGGATAATTTAGACCAAGTCAGCATTGACAAAGGCATAATCCCATATGCCACAAAATAGAAATGAGCAAAGGATTTAACCAAAAATACTTTCCGGATTAGAATGTGCAAACTAGCATGTAAATGTTATAAATGCATCAGTTTATGGATGTCTACTTTTTTCCAATATCAGTTCATGGTTCTTAGTCAATTTGATCACACGTGAAAGAGAATTCACCACAAATCCAAAGTTTCAAAATAAGCTAATATTGCTATGAAAATCCATCCAAATAAACAAGAAAGCCTGGCAGAATATAATAATTACCTTCAACCTAACTTCAAGCCTTACATGTAGGTATTAAAAAGAGGTTGTTTAATAGGTATCTAGCTGTACTTAATAAACCCTTTATGAGATTTTATAAAAATCACAAAATGTCAATTTAATCATTCCATTAATGTAATTTTAGCATCTCACTTTATTAAAAGTACCTGATACAATCATATTGGCCATGTAGTCCATTTTCCAGACTAAAAAGAAAATTCTAGTGAAGCAATAGGATATTATAAATTATCTATTTCTCCTCTATTTTAGCTTTAAACATGAGTGCATTTTTCATTTCAGAATTTTTCTATTCAAAGATAACATTTATTGAGCTTGCAGTATGAAGCCTCACCATCCTAAGCATTCTGAGAAGGGTTTATAAAAAGAGATTCATGCCCTACGCCTTACAATCTATTTGGCAAAAGGATGTAGTTATGCACACTATTGAGAACATTCAGAAAGAAAGCAGCACATTAACAAAGGTGAATTAGGTGCTGCTAAGCTAATCTTAGTGCTTAGTGACTAGAATAAAGGACTTTGTGATGTCCTTAAGTATTCTGGCTTAAGGTAAATTTTGATTATGATTTATTATGAAAGCAATAGTTATATGCTTTCTGGCAAAGAGAGGAAAAGACTGTCTGGCAAAGATGTGATGTCTAGAATAAGCAAGTCAAATGTGGAAATCAGAGAGAAAACAATTTGGCAGGGGACTGTATTTCTATGAAGAATTAGGAAGGACCTTGCTGAGATGATATTAGGAAGAACAAGAACATCTATTTGTGAAGTGTTTTGCTCATCAGGCTTTTACTGAAATAAGACTGCATCAATAATAAAAAAAATGTTTTGAGACTTTAAATTCATATATTTATAGTTATAGTTGTTCAACCCCTTCTGACCATGTACATATTCTGTGTTAATGTTAAAGCTTAAGAGTGAGTTAATATTAGAAATCTGAGGACAATTTGAGGTTCAGTGTTACTATAAACATCCACAAAACATGTATTTTAGATGGGGTCAGTTTTGTTCACAAAGTCAGTAACAGAAAAAAATAATACAATTGAAGATGTATCAAGTGGGCATTTTTTGCGATTTTATTTTAACACTGAGAACCGAAATATCCTTTTATTGAAAATTAATGGCACTTTTTTTTTTGCAAGCTTTTAAAATTATTTTAAATTATACTTTAAGTTCTAGGGTACATGTGTACAACATGCAGGTTTGTTACATATGTGTGCGTGTACCATGTTGGTGTAATTGCACTGTTACGAAGGAATTGGCTTGACAAAATAACTCATTGGATATAAAAAACAAAGGAGGAAAGGCCTAATATTTCTTTAGTGTGTCAAGTCCAAATCACTGAGAAAAGAGATAATTGAAAAGTCAGGTAGGAGAGGAATATATAAATTTAACTTAAAAAACTACACAACAGACTATGTATATACACACACATATATACACATATAATATATACACACATATATACACAGACAACAGACATTATATATATATATGTTTTTATATATATGATTTTTAGTGCCAACTATGAGACATTGTTTTATTTTTAAGTTTTTCTTTTCAGTGATATTCTGGATTAAAAAAAATATTAATGGATTTGTTTTACGGGTCATAGCCCCATAACACTTCTGGAAACAGTAGTGTCATTTTACTGAATGAGAAAAAAATAGAGAACAGGGAGGCTTTTGGGAGGTGGAAATTAAGAGTTCTGTTTTGGATATTTAAGCATTTCCAGATAGAATTTGTGCATTATCTTTTAGGGATAAATGTAGAGAAATGTAAAAATAAAACCAATTTATCATATAATATATCTCTATATCTTTTTTTATAACCACTCACCTAGGTTCTCCAACATGTGAAGGAACAGCTTTTTTCTTGTTATCTGATGTTTAACTGGGGAGCTAAAGTGGGGAGGAAGCTGCTTCTCCTTCAACCCTGCATGCAGGATTGGCTTTTTAAATTTTATTTTATTTTATTTTATTTTATTTTTTAATTATACTTTAAGTTCTAGGGTACATGTGCATGGCTTTTTACCTGGCTCAGCAGCGAGGTAGTAGAGACAATCAATGCCTCTACCCACTCAATGCCTGTTCCTTGTGTACGGCTTACTTCCAATATTTGTAAGAGGGACCTCTCAGGGTCATTGTAAACCTACAAATTTAAAAACACCTCAAAGCTTTCTTTCTGAAACTGTATTTCTATTGAAAACGGATTCACATCTCAGCATTCTGTCAGGAAAGAGTTCCCTGGTAAGTTGGGAAAACGTAACCACTCCACAATCCCTCTCCAAGTCTCATAACACACACAGGAGTAAAAATTTATAGAGAATTTAGTCTGTGATTGGCATTGCTCAACTGCGCCACGGGGGAGCTGTGGTGATTAGGACTGGCTGAGCTCTGCTCTTATGAACATATAGTCTGGAGGCTGTAGTGGGGGCAGATGATAAACGAGCAAAATGAATAAACCAGAGCGTTTCACTAGAGGTGTTATGAAGACAACGTGCTAAAGAGGGCAATGCGACAGGGAGTGCTCAGGCAGTCTCAGGAGAGGACGATATTAGAGCTGAGTCTGAATCACTGCACAGAGCCAACTCTTAATTTCCACTTCGCCAAAGCCTCCCTGTCCTCAATTTTTTTCTTTTTCAGTAAAATGACACTAGGGTTTCCAGAAATGTTATGGGGCTGAGGACTGTAAAATAAATTAACTAATATTTTTTTTTAAATCCAGAGTATCACTGAAAATAAAAATTAAAAATGAAGCAATGTCTCCTATTTGGCACTAAAAATTATTTTACATGTAAAATATCTGTTGTCATGTGAAGGTCTGTGTTCAGGAACAGAGAGAAGGCTGGGGCTTGTGGGGATCCTGGAAAAGGAGAGGTGGCAAGAGATGGGTTCAGATGCTGCGCAGAAGCCAGATCTTATAGGGCCCTATAGGCCATGCAACCAGGGAAGATGCAAAGTATGAGAAGATTTTAAAGTAAGGAAGTGATAAGATATAATTTACATTTCAAAACTTAATATTGTGGTTTTGTGTAGAACGGATGGTACAGGGGCAAGAATGGGTACTGTGAAATATTGGGGAACTATACTGTATGTAGTCCAGAGAGAGCTGACGGTGGCCTGAATTATGGTGGCATCAGTGGGCATAGAAAAAATGTGGATGAATTTACAGTGTTTTCTGGATGTAGAGCTGGCAGGTTTGTGGTAGGGTATAGAAAAGTAGAAAATCAAGGTTGACTTTTAGGATTTTAGCTTAATCACATAGGTAAAGGGTTGATCATTTTATTGAACTGGGTTAGACTAGTGTTCAACAATTTGGGTGTATATAGCTCTTAAATCAAAATTTCTGTTTTTTTGATGTTAAATTTGGAATGCCATTTTAGACATGAGGCAGCAAGTACTGCAATGAATAACCTTTGTTTACAAATTTACTTCTCAAATTTAATTGAAATGTAATCCCCTAACTTCTTCTTTTTTTTAATTCATAGAACACCATTTAATAAACACTGAACTAGAATACATAATTTCTTCTCTCATATGTAGCCAGGTCAGAATCAACACTTTCTTAGGCTGTTTCAATTTCTCTTCTTTCTCATCAGAAGCACTTGCAGTTGGATTCTGTTTTCTTAATGTTAGTTTTCAAATTAAAAACTCCAAAAGTCTGTTGCTTTCTGAGCCATTCTACAAAAGTGACTAAGAATCAAGAACGATAAGGCTGTGTTTTGAAGCTGGGAGAACGCTGAGAGATCAGCGTGCCTTACCATCCTGTAACATGCTTCTTTATATACCAAAGTCATTCTGGGGACAATTAGAGTTTCGCTTCAGCAGTGTGACAAATTACCATATTTTCTAAAACTAGAAGAGTTAAAACTGCAAAGATTAAATTGCTAGGTTCCTGGGGTTGACTTTGTTATATGAACCTCCTCCTGCCATACATATGGAGTTGCAATTGGGCTCACTTTGAAGACAAAATTGCCTTCTTTATACAAGAGCCAAATTAAATTCCATAATACATTTTAATAAACATATTGTTTTCAGTCTATTTTTACATCCTTACCAGTAAATGTTGACAACTTAGAACACGTTAGATAAAAAGAACCACAAATTAGATTATGTTGTGAATATTTTGGATAATAAAACTAGCATTTCAGCAACTGTTCTGGGTTGAGTATTCTTGATTGATTAAGTCATAGGTAGGAAAGAATTAAGGGGAAGACAAATTTTGGATGCTGGCTTTAAAGTTATTTCATTTTGTGATGGCAAATTTGGAGAGTTCAGATTTGCAGTAAGTTGGGAGTTACCCAGGGATCTGTAAAGACTCTTTCGGTACACAAGACTGAAATGTACAAGAGTCCAGCTTCTGCCCAGCATAGTAGCTCATGCCTGTTATCCCAGAGCTCTGAGAGGCTGAGATGGAGGGATTGCTTAAGGTATAAGTTTAAGATCAGCTTGGGAAATATAGTGGGACCATGTGTCTACAAAAATAAAAAATAAAGGTAGCAGGGTGTGGTATTGCACACCTGTAGTCTCAGCTTCTCAGGAGGCTGAGGTGGGAGGATGCTTGAGCCCAGGATTCCCAGGTACAATGAGATATAATCATGCCACTGCACTCCAGCCTGGGTAACAGTGCAAGACCCTGTCTCTAAAAAAACAGAGTACAAACTCTTGCTTTGGGCATATGTTGAAAAGCAAAAATCTGTCTTCCATTTGCCATTTTAAACTGAACTACATAGGAGGAAAATAAAAATGCAACATCACTTTTTTTTTTTTGAGATGGAGTCTCGCTTTGTCGCCCAGGCTGGAGTGCACTGGCGCGATCTCGGCTCAGTGCAAGCTCCGCCTCCCGGGTTCCCGCCATTCTCCTGCCTCCGCCTCCAGAGTAGCTGGACTATAGGCGCCCGCCACCTCGCCCGGCTAATGTTTTGTATTTTTAGTAGACACGGGGTTTCACCGTGTTAGCCAGGATGGTCTTGATCTCCTGACCTCGTGATCCACCCGCCTCCGCCGCCCAAAGTGCTGGGATTGCAGGCGTGAGTCCCCGCTCCTGGTCCAAATGCAACATCATTTTTAAAAATTAGAATTAAAATATAACCAAATGATAATAGTAAGGCTAAGAAGGATTAAAAAAAGTAGGTAAGTTAAAGTTTGAATGAGAAAAAATACTAAATAGTAAAAGAAAGCAAGCCAAGATTAATAAAGACACAATTAATTTAAAAATCTTTTAAGTTAAGAACGGAAAAAAACACTGGAATAATGCCCCAAATCTAAAATGACATAAAACAAATATAATTGTCGTACAACAGGCTAGAAGGCTAAGAAGATAAAATCCATATCAATTAAAGAACAGGTTAATGAGGCAGCATTTGACTTACAAATTATAACAACCTCATGCAAACACAATCAGGGACCTTTGAACCAAATTCCAGCAAATGTTTAGAATCTTCCCACTCGCTGTCTTCACCAGAAGGGCTCCCTGCAGAGAGATGGAGGGCAAGGCATCCTCCCATAGATGCTGCAGACCAGAATTTTAGGCTCGTAGGAGACTAAAGCCTTTTTCTCTACATGACAGAAATATCTGGGTCCATCTGTTTCTAAGGCCCTACTCTTAGGTGATTCTTTCTCTCTTCTTAGGGTTTGTAAGAGTATGAAATGTATCTGGAAACTGCAACATGGCAGCATCCCTCTGGTAGGGTTTAGGCTCCCAGTAAAGCATTTCTCAAATGCAGTTTGATGGGTGTGACACTGCTCAGCCCAACAGACTGACACAGCCTGTATGAAAGTACTTCTTCCTAGCACAAACCTGGGAGAAGAATCCCTTTGAGTCTATGACTAAGACTGTAGAGCCCAGTAATTATCATAATATCCCTGGTTTATTTGACCTATTTCTTCCAAAATCCCTTCATTTTAAAGTAATATCTTCATATAAATCATTAAAAAAATCCTCTACTTTACATTGATTTTTATACTATACAAAGTATTTCTACCTAATTATAATAATATGTCAATTCTGTAATATAGAGGGGTAATTAATACTGACTCCATTTCACAAAAAAGGAAATTGAAAAATAGAGTATATAAATTGCCCATGTATTTTAATTAAGGATTGGGACTGAATTTTAATCCATGTCTTCTGAATCACAGACCACTCTTTGTCCCACTGAATCATATAATTAAATCCATATATATATTTCAGTATATAAGTGAAGAATTATTTACCAATAGAACTTTCATTTATTTTAGTTTTTAATCTGTCACCCAATTATTATTTATCCTTGTACCTTATATTATTTATACTCTACTGCATGGAAACATATCAGATGGGGAAATGTCCACACTGAAAACAGTAAGAACTAAACTTAAATCATTAGCTTCTCTAATATTCAACTACTGACTAGGGGAAAATATTACGATAAAGTAAAAAGCTATAAAGAAAATTAGTATTAAAACTTCAGGCTTTTAACTAAGATCTTAAGCTTTTTATGTTCCCCAAAGTATTTAATTTTGGAAATGGTTATATAAATTTTATTTTGGGTATATATATCTATATAATTTTAATGGCAGTCATACTGGAAAATGCAACTTTCCATTATGTGCGACACTTTTCTCCTGTTAAATATTAATAAAAATCAAGACCATTAAAGACAGAGGGTTCTAAAGTGATCAAATCACCCTACAGGGGGAATCACCATAAAAAGACACTTACAGTTAGACCTGATTAGCAGCTTGCGTGATGCCCACAGAAAAACTGTTATCGCTAGTTAGACCTAACCCATGTCAGAAAACATAAATAACATGCAATGACACTTAAGAGACAAAAACAAGGTCATAGTGCAACTCACAAAGTACCAAACATTCTTCTTTCTCGGCTAATATGAGTGACTGGTATTTCTTTACCAATTATGGCTGGTCTTCCAGCCACAATTTATTAAGGTATCCAGATAGTTTATTATCTGGATAATTTATTAAGGTATCCAACCATAGAATTGTCACACCTTCCAAACAGCATCCAGTTCAGAACAAAGGCCGCTCGTTTCCTCAAACCCTCTGCCAAATCACTTAACACAAGCCCAGATCCCTTAAGTATTTCAAACACTCCGTTGCTGAGATCCCCACAGTTCCCTATGTTAGTTTCCCCTCACTCTCAAGAGTAACAAATTCAGCTAGGTCAACTGCAGGCATGACTCTGATGAACTTTGGTTGAAGGGCGTTAACATACTACTACTAATACTTTCACAGTATTTACTCCCTATCAGGTTCTCTACCTTACAGCATCTCACAAAGTCTTATGAAGTGGGTATTACTATCGTCCCCATTTTACAGATGAATAAACTAAAGATTAGATGAGTGACATAATTATATTGAAAGGTAAAAATCTACATTTAAATATGTGATCTCTTGCAAAAGTCCAAGATCACTCTGCTTCATCACATCAATGTATTATGAAATACACATAGAAAATGTCCTTTAAATATTGGGATATTAGAAATTTGGATATGTTAATGTCAAGAAAATCCACTTAGTTGTAATTTTTTGGTTTCCACTAGGTATAGAGTTGCATGGAGAGAAAAATAGGAAATAAAATAAAATTTATTTATCCTCAAATATGTAAATTATTAATTGAGAATTGACCATTATTAAGTCAATTCTCAATTAATGACTACAATGAAAATCAGAGAAATAGAAAACATATTGGACCACCAGAACTTTGGTGAGATAAGTAAAACAGACCACAAAGACCATTGAACACACATATACACACACAAATACACACCTTTCCATAATATTTTAATTATTAGTGTAGATTACAAAGAAAGAATAGGCCACATTATGCTTATGAGCTAGGGAATTCCTTTTGTTGCTCTATGCCTCTTGCCTGTCTTGTTTCGTCAGTATCAGCCCCCTGTTCTCAGACATGGGATACAAATCAGTAACTAACAACTCAGACTAGGAAACACTATATCTTCTTTTCCTTTCTCCTTATATGGATCCCAGACAATGGTTTTCTCTCACCTCAAAAGAAATGGGAGGAAGTTGTACATTGACTCAACAAGGAATCTGATAGCAAATTATCTACTTATAGGTATATATCAAACTCTGAATACATAAAAGTATTTCATTATTTGATATAAACAATGCATGTCATTCCTACATAGTGTCTATTTCATTAGGGTGATTTCATATAGTTTTTTAAAGTAAGAAACTTTAAGACTGTAATGCTGTTTTAACATTATCCCACACAAAAATCTCACTGCGCATTATTACCACAGCCCATCCCGTCAAATCCTGCAAAAGTAGTGAGTAGTGGGAGACAGTTTGTGGTTTTGCCTATTTCTTCTGTCCTGCTCTTATCCATACTCTAGTGTAGGTCCTGATCTACATTCTTCACTACCGATGTACTACCTATCATAGCTTTATTCTTAATATGATAGCTTAGGGATATCATGTAAGATGGTTAGAAAAAATGTTGCCTGAAACCACTGAATCCTCAAGTTACCATCTTTCATTGAAGCTAGCATATTTACATGAGGTTTTCAGAACTGCATTCAACTTTACACATGCTTATGTCTGAATCTTCTGAATGGAAAGTAAAACTTTTGAAATCAGGGACTATATATACTTTTCAGCAGTGCCTTACATCTAGTTGACAGTTAATAATGCTTTCATATCCAGTGAAGGTGCCTGAGTTTAGCTATAAGTTGATAAGTTCTAAAGTTAATTTCAAATGTTTCTATCAAATAAACCTACATATTTTAAAATCATAACGTCACTTTTTTTTTGGGCACAGCCTAGAAACTTAAAAAGAATCCTAGTTAGTTATTAGAGTTCGCTTTCAGATACTAAGTTCATAGGGATACAATGTGATAAGAATTTTACATCTTTTATGATGCAACTAAATTCAAGAATGAAAATAACGGAAGTCAGAAATGGCACATGATACGTTTAAGTACTCAAGGATATGCCCATATGCTCACTGATGAGAGAATATGAGCAAGGCCACATTTAAAAATAATATAGTCATAATGCACAAAAATAAAGGACCTACATGAAAGAAAGCCATCTGATTTTGTTGGACTAAGAGTGCTTCCAATGATAAGATAATACCACTAATATCCAAGTAGCTTAAAAACTTGGTTACTACTTGAGTGATAAAGTTCCACAACTGTATCAACTTAAAAAAATGAGTTTTCACATCTGAACTCTAACATAGCCTCTCTACTGATATCTAAGGATTTTGCTCCTAGAAAAGCTAATGGAGAGTAGACTATGAGAAACTTGGTTCACAATATTTTAACCGATCAATGCCATTTTTATGTTTGTATTTATGGAGTCCAGCTGACATAAAAGAAGTAACAAAAAAGTATTTAAAAAGTTTCTATAGTTAGTTCTTGTCTTTTATTTCCCCAAATTGTCTATTTCTTTGAACTCCATGGACAAATAAGAGTAAACTATATTTGACTCTATGTAAATGTTACAGCTCAGCATTGAAAAAAATTGAAAAATATATAAAAAAATAAACTTTTCCAAATCTTTGTTGAAAGCATAAGGCATGACTACATGTGTGTGTGTCTGCCTGCCTGTGTGTTTATAGAGAGAGAAATAAGACAGGATGTTACTGATCTCATAAACAGATTTTCTAGTACTGGTTAACAAATAACTAATCATGGTTTTGACCCTCTAATATTCATAATTGCATGAATATTAACTCATAAGTTATATTTATAATTCACAGAATTCATAAAATTTTAGGAAATAATTATATTAGTCAGTAAAATAATATAATTATAATTATTTGCCTTCATCTTTAATTCTACGTCATTAAGTACAGGAACCTAGTGGTCTTTCTCTGAAGGGAACAATTAATCTTGTTAGATGACTTTTGCATATCTACACATTGGATTGTTTTCATATTCTTAACGTTTTATATATTTAAAATTTCCAGAAGGACTTTGAAGTATTGTTTCATAGTTCAGGACATTAACTTGGGGGTATTCAAAGGGTCAGTGGGATTGAGGGTGAGTTGTAGGATTTATTTGGAGGACAACAGTACTGGGATCCCAACTATGTTGCTTGCATGCAGAATATGTAAATAAATGGGCTAATGAGAAAATCTCCCCAAGAAGAGAGTGATTACTTATATTGATCTTTGCCATCTTAGCCTTTGCAATTCTCCATCTATGTCTCTTTCTTTAAAATGTGTCTTTGCTGGCCCTGAGAGATTATATAATCTATGTGTGTATATTTTCTCCCATAACTTGTAAGTCCTTTGAAGCTGGACATTATTCTTATTTATTTTGGAGGAATTTGTTTGATGTTTGAATAAACTAAATGAGAGCATTGTGAAGGCTTCCCTCTAGCATAATGGGTGAAATTAATTATCAAGGATAGATAAAATAGAATGGAAACATTTTAAAGGAAAGAAAAGTTTAAGATAACATAAATATACTCTAAGAACAGACTGTATAGTCTTCATAATCCCATAAAGATTGTAAATTGTTTATAATTTAGCCATTTTATGCATCTAGCAAGAGATCTAGAAAGTCTGATTCCCTAGCAAATATTTTTATACATGGTCAGTGGTACATTGCCACTCCCTAATTGAATGAGTGTAAGGGAATACCATAGGAAGGACTGGCTCTAAGTCAGATCTCTCTAGTTTCAGTGTGAAGGCAATAATTAATCTCAAGTCTTTAGGATTCCTTGTGATTTTCCCAGAAAGAAAAAGCAAGTGCGGATAAAAATCTTGGTGGAAAACATTAATATACACATTTGTAGAAATATAATAAAGATTAATGTTGATTGACACTAAAGGACATATTCTATACCACTACATATGATAGAATCAAGAAAAGTACCCAGTTTTAGGCAAGATACAATGAAAAGGACACATTTTCCAATGTGACTGAATGAAGGTTGTCCTCTTAATATTTCTTGTGTACAATAGGAATCTTATAAAAAGCACATAATGCAAAGATAACCAAATGCAGAATAGGCTCACCTGGGCAAAGAGCAATATTACAAGGCTTATGATGTGTTTCAGGTCCTTCACACGGCCTTCCTCCATACTGAGGAGGTGTGCATGACCTTGTTCTTGTTCTTTGGCCTCGACCACATGTAAATGAACATAAACTCCATGGTGACCATTCCTCCCATACTCCGTGTACTGTAATAAAGCAAAGAAGCTTCAACAACAAAAGCAGAGAAGTAAAATCAAAGATTATTTTCTTTATAATTAAAAAACAAAACTCATTAAATAGACAAATATGAAGATATTTTAAAACACAGTTAACATTCTTGTCATAAAATATAATTATTAATTTAAAAATTCATTAAAATAATGAAAAATTGCATGTGCTTTTTTCTGCATTTTAACAGTTATTCATGTCATAAATTTTAAACCATTCCTTATATTTAATGGAAATACACCTCTCTCCCTCATGGTAAAACAGTCACAAATTATTTTTAAGTTAAAGTAATATCAGCTAATAATATAGAAAACTAAATCTCTTAGAGATAATCTCCTAGAATTAAGTTTTCATTTAGATAGCCAAAGCCCAACATAATTCTCCTAACATTTATAAAATTTTGGGATTAATGATTTTTATTATGTTAGAAAATTTAAAAAAATCTGAAAATTGGCCAGGCGCGGTGGCTCAAGCCTGTAATCCCAGCACTTTGGGAGACCGAGACGGGCGGATCACGAGGTCAGGAGATCGAGACCATCCTGGCTAACACGGTGAAACCCCGTCTCTACTAAAAACTACAAAAAAAACTAGCCGGGCGAGGTGGCGGGCGCCTGTAGTCCCAGCTACTTGGGAGGCTGAGGCAGGAGAATGGCGTGAACCCGGGAGGCGGAGCTTGCAGTGAGCTGAGATCCGGCCACTGCACTCCAGCCCGGGCGACAGAGCGAGACTCCGTCTCAAAAAAAAAAAAAAAAAAAAAAAAAAAAAAAAAAAATCTGAAAATTGAGGGTGCATTTAACTTTTAACATCACATTTTAGAAAATATATTTTTTTGCCATTTAAAAATTTGGTTTAAAGTTACCATATTTTGAATAAAAAGAATTTCAAACAGAGTATCTACTCACATAAAATATTCCTCTTATCCCTGTTTCAAAATGAACGGAAAATACGATAATCTCTTTTTAATGACCATGAAACCAGAAGATGCTTTTCTTCCTCTAACAACTTGATAGAACTAGAACTCTACCGAATTTATATAAATTTCTAAAGAAAATAATTATGCTTAACATAAATATGAATATATCAATTCTTCAAACATACTACTACAAGGAATTAACAATTGATCTTAAATAACATAATTTGTGTTCTTTCATAATAACCACTGTGAATAAATAATGTTATATTTTACAAAAGACCATCAAGATTCAGTGTTTAGTCCAGGTGTGGTGGCTCATGCATGTAATCCCAGTGCTTTCAGAGGCCAAGGTGGGCAGATCACCTGAGGTTAGGAGTTCGCAACCAGCCTGGCCAACATAGTGAAACCCCATCTCTACTAAAACTACAAAAATTAGCTGGACATGGTGTTGTGTGCCTGTAGTCCTAGCTGCTCAGGAGGCTGAGGCAGGAGAATCACTTGAACCTGGAAGGCGGCGGTTGCAGTGAACTGAGATCAGGTCACTGCACTCCAGCCTAGGCAACAGAGTGAGACTCCATCTTCCAAAAAAAAAAAAAAAAAAAAGATTCAATGTTTGATCCTTTCCCTGCATGGTAAAATCACCACTCTCATCCTAATTTTTAATACTTGAGACAATAAGTAATAGCACCCTAATAGACAATATCAATAAAAAGGCATGAGAAAAAAATGTGCTTTTTGTTCAAAAGCTCCTCTCTCGATGTTGAACCTCTCATCTTGCTATACTCTTAGAAGTTCAAGAGGCCAGATGTTTGATATGACACCCACAGATATGATTAAGGGGAGTAGAAATTTATAGAGGAAAATGACCCCCCCCCATTTTTTTTCTTTAACATTGGTAAGGGTAAGCACAGGCCCATAAAAAGTGGCAGAGGAAATAGGCGAGTAAATATAATATATCTAGAATCTTCTTCATATGTATGCTTACCAAGTTGTTACTTTAGAAACACATATAGGATACCTTAATTGTGAGATATCCCTTCCCCTTCTATTGATGTTATTTATTTGCCTAAATTGGTTGTGACAGGATGTTTAAACACTGAAAAAACAGCCAATAGAAATATCCAATATAAAGCTCTTTAACATTCTGAGAACCTTGTTGGGAAATATAGTTTTAAAATAACATGTAGGGAAAAAAAAAAAAGAGAGTGAGAAAAAATAAGATGTTTTACTTTTTCCCATAAAATTTTGGGAAAACCAAAGCCAATTTATAAAAAAATAAGTCTATATCTAGCTCTAATAAAACTATATATATATAAGATGTATATACTACCCACATATATAAATATTCATATATGTATATATGATCAATTATAGCAAAATAGTTTAAAAGTACTTACATTAATGTATTTTGGTATATTAAATGAATATTTTTATATACTATTGCATTTATTTCCAATTACCAATATTTCTCCTAAAACAACCTTTTCTCCTCCTATTTTAAAAAACTTATCTCCTCCTAGTTTAAAAACCTTTTCTCTTCCTATTTTCTCCTCCTATATAAAAAGTTAATGATGCTATATAAAATTCATATTGCTGCTTCTGTTCATTTTTTTTCTGTCAGATCATACTGTTCTATATGCATTGCACAATCCCAGAGAAAAAGGAAGGTGCTAAATTGTCATATTTTCCTCCATGAATCTCAAAAAATGTTGATTAACCTTGATGGCTTAAATTATGAAACTGGAATCTTCAGAAAATTAATGTTACTTAATACTTTCTAACAGTCTTTATGGCTACATGGTAAAATTTCATGACTCATTCACGTCATTTTTAAAAAGTTTTTTTTTTCATTTGAAAAGGATACAAATCATTAACAATTATTTTAGATACTATTGAGTTAGTAGAAAATTACAGCACATACTGTATAATGTTTATAGATGCTATTCATAAGATTAATGTTAAAGATTAGACATTTTTATTTTAATGGCAAATTGTTATTTTTTTATTTTGCAGTAAAACATGAGAATCTGTAAATGATCTAGTTCATTTAAAATGATCCTAATAAAACAAATATATTTAAATGAAATTCATTCATTTTTACAGTTTTCCTCCTTAGCTTCGGCACTAGCTATATTATTATGTCTCTTTGTGTGATAACTAGAGATGAAATGAAGAATATGCAATACCTGAAATATATTACAACCATATTTTGAAATAAACATATATACATTTTCTTATGATTTAGATTGAGCTGTACATAAAATAAATGAAAGGTTTTATTTTATTCTATTTTACTCATTTTATTTTGAGACAGAGTCTCACTCTGTCACCCAGGCTGGAGTACAGTGGCACAATGTCAGCTCACTGCAACCTCTGCCTCCCAGGTTCAAGTGATTCTCATGCCTCAGCCTCCTGAGTAGCTGGTATTACAGGCGAGCACCACTGTGTCTGGCTAATTTTTGTATTTTTAGTGGAGACAGGGTTTCACCATGTTAGCCAGGCTGGTCTTGACCTCAGGTGATCCGCCTGCCTCGGCCTCCCAAAGTGCTGGGATTACAGGCGTGAGCCACCACGTCTGGCCAGGTTTTACCTTTTAATAAATAAATGAATATAAGAACTGTAACATTTACAAAAAATAAAATTCAAAAGCCTTCCTTAGCCTGCAGAAACTTCTTCTACAGGATTAAAACACATATAGAGTACACCAGTGTCTCTCAGCTAGTGGCAATTTTGCTTCCCAGGTGACATTCAGCAATGGCTGGAGACATATTTTGTTGTCACAACTTGGGGAAAGTAAGGGGGCTACTGGCATCTAGTGAGTAAAAGCCAGGTATGCTGTTAAACATTTAAAAATACACAGGATGGACTCCCCCCAACCAAGACTTACTGGGGTCAAAATGTCAGTAGTAATGAAGTTGAGAAGCCCTGGAATAAACCATAAAATTGTAATTCAACTAGGGCAATAAATTGTGTTGTTGAATGTAGAGCTCTATTTTTATCAATTTACTTTCTGTTTATGTCCATTGTTTTTTACTTTGAGTAATAAAGACTTTTGAAGAGAGTACAATGTCCAAGTAAAAATTCTGCTAAAGGTCAAATATCTTAGGATCCATATTGAAGTAACATATTGCATAATTTAATTAACACAGACTTCTGAAATTTGAATATGGGTGAATGATCAATAATTTATAACACTACTGATTCGCTTTTTATAGTACAAATAAATATAACCTCTAATACTATAATTCCACACATTTTGTGGAAAGTGACTTTAATATTCAATTTGTTCATTTATTGTGTCATTTTCATTAATTAAATGCCAAATACATTTGAATGTCCAAAGTGTGACAAATCAGTTACTGATTTCTGAGTTAATTTTCTTTTTGGGAATTTATTATTTTAGGAAGGTATTTCTACTGTTTGAAACATTACATTTTAAAAATTTACTTTTTATCACGATTTTCAGGATCTATTAGATTGCAAAGTAAGTACATATTTACCAGCACAACAAATAATAAAACATTTGAGCACAAAATATTTCATAACAAATATCACAACCAGATGAAAAATATTCCAGTTTCTTATAGTGGGGAACTTATTCTGTATTTCTAGTTTGCTAAATTGTCCTTTATGCTTGGAAAATTAAAAATAAATCAACAAAACTGTTTTCATTTTCTTTACTTCAACATTCTGAACTAAAACAATGATTAAAAGATAAACTTGTTGTCAATGGTACTATTTAATCAAATTTAGAAACAAAAAAGACTTCATGTATATAAAGGTGAAGAGGAGCTAGTAATTGGTATGTAGTTCTATAGGTGTAAGGGTAAAAGGGTTTTTGGGTAATTTATGCCTAGTGTTCCATTATTGGAACACAGCATCTGGGAGTTATTTATATTCTACTGCTCAAGGTCGTCACCAAGATCTGATTTTTCAAATTCAAAAAATTGCAACCTCAGGCATAAATGGGGAAGACAAACTTTAAATTAAAAATCTTTAAATTATGGAATATTAGATAGCCTTCTGGACATCAGACACAGTGAAAAAGTGGGTTTGGCAGTTCTGTGTGGGAGAAGCGCTCTGATCCCACCACAGATGTTCTCTGTGAAGGCGTTAATAAGTAGTCTCTGGTAGAAGGATGGCAACTTGCATATGTCATCCTTATGAATGTGCGTAACTAGTGGCTGGGAAGTAGGCTGTGAATGGAAAATATGAGAACACTTTCCAATCCACTCAGACTCACATTTAGAGATCCATTTGCCATAATACTATCCTTGTGTGTTGAAAGCGTCTTGGCTATTCAAACACATGTTGATTAGATAAATTTATATTTCAAGTACAGCATAATTCTTTATTGACATTTTTCTCATTATCAAGGACAGAAAACTTGATCCTGGATCTCCTTAAGTCAATACTGTAAGTAGGGAACAGCTTTTAAGTATTCTTCCCAGAAAACCCACTCTACCCACACCCAAATGAAAGTAAGTGTCTACCCTTGTGGGATGAAGATTTCATTTCTAAAACATGTTGGTCAAATGATATGTAATCACAGTTAGATAGGAGGAAGAAATTCAAGAGATCTATTATACCGCATGGTGACTATGGTTAATGACTATATATTGTATTCTTAAAAAATGTAAAGAGAGTGGATGTTAAATGCTCTCAGCATAAAAATAACTATACGTAGTAAGACACTTGTTAGATTTAACCATTTCACAACATTTGATATATATATATATATATAATGTATATATCATGTACAACATGACCTCAAAATATGTTGTACATGATAAAAACATACATGTTACCTGTCAGTTTAAAAAATAAAATAAAATAAAATAAAATCTCCAGATCTTTACTTCTACTTGCTTTCCTTGTGTTGCCGAATGTACCTAGAATCTGTCTGCTCTATGAACCCTGTTTTTTTTTTTTTTTTTTTTGAGACGGAGTCTCGCTCTGTCACCCAGGCTGGAGTGCAGTGGCCGGATCTCAGCTCACTGCAAGCTCCGCCTCCCGGGTTCCCGCCATTCTCCTGCCTCAGCCTCCCGAGTAGCTGGGACTACAGGCGCCCGCCACCGCGCCTGGCTAGTTTTTTGTATTTTTAGTAGAGACGGGGTTTCACCGTGTTAGCCAGGATGGTCTCGATCTCCTGACCTCGTGATCCGCCCGCCTCGGCCTCCCAAAGTGCTGGGATTACAGGCTTGAGCCACCGCGCCCGGCCTGAACCCTGTTTTTAATCATGTTTTTCATCTTCTTCCCCCTCACAAACTCCTTAAACATTTTTTCTTATGAATCTTTTTAGTTTTTACTTCATGTTTTTTTCTTGCTCTAGTTTAATTCCCACTGAGCCTCACTGATTTTTCTTGTTCTTAGTGGCAATTGTTGCTCTTTTCCAGTTAATTCTGCCTTTCTTTCATCACAGGCTTCAGTTCTCTGCCCTGCTTAACTTTTAATTCTACCTTCATCTACTGCTTTGTTACCTCCCAATTCTATTCTAAAGGGATCGCCCACCTCATTGCATCATTCCTCCATCTTCTGCCCACCACTTTCTTTATCTTTTATTTCCTCCACACTGTCCTTTTTTATGGTGATAAAAAGCACATAATGTAAAATTTACCATCTAACCAATTTTTAGTCTACAACTTAGTAGTATTACCTATATTCATAATGTGAAACAGATATTCAGACTTTTTCATTTTGCAAATCTGAAACTCTACAACCATTAACAACTCTCTCAGACTGTCTTTTAATGGATCCCCTTTGCATATTCTGCTGGAAAACTGACATTATTCCTGCTCTTACTCCATGCCACCCACTCTCTACTCTTGCTTTTAGCAACTGTGGAGTCAGCCATCTCTAGAAATGGAACTTAATGAGAAACTTCTAAGCACAAGCTAGCAGATGAAAGGCTGCTGCAGTACAAGTCATTTTCTTTACACCTGTCCCCTTTTGGAGGTCCCTGGAAAGGCTGTGAATGCAAGTCCAGTGTCAACTGTAGCTGTCAGTATGTTTATAGTCATTCATCCACCACATAAATGGTTAGACAAAAAGATAAATCTGGAGATTCGTAACATCATGTGCTTTGACCTTTTGGAAACGAAGTCCAGAGTCCTATTGTTACTTATTTTTACATGAAAGTCAGTGGTCTGGGAAGGAGAAATGTCTATAATATGCAGATGTGCATCAACTGAAGAGCAAAATTGTGATGTAACATGGAAAATCTGACACTAAGTGGGCATGCTATCGTTAGTGCTTCATTTAACATTAAAGATCTCTCTCTCTCCCTCTCTGTCTCTCTTTTCATTAAGTTTCATTTAAGTTTACAAAGCCGTGGATACCTCTGAGGATGAAAGTTACTTGAATGAAATAAAATAACAAAAAGTTATTTGGTCAGGGACACTCTTTTCTTTGATAGGGTCAGAGAAGTGATATAAAAACTACTGACTGCCTGACAGACTATGTCAACTACTGCCTTATGACATGAATATACATCATATTTTTAGTACGTAGGCAGATTACATTTTTCCTCAAGAATTCAATTGAACATTTTCACCATCTAAAACACAGAAAAGATATTTGAACCTTAAATACTCTTAGAAGTAGATACACAGATTAGAAACTGATATTTGCAGTGAAGAGGGGAGTCATTTACCTAATTTTGTGACTGCTTTAAAAGCAGAAATAATCACACACATCTTAAAATATTACAGTTGAATAATAATTACACTTATCCACTCTAATCAAAATGCCTATACCCATTTCATATGAAAATAACAAATCGTTCCAAATGCGTAGCATGACACAGTTCAATAACATCCACAGTTGTAGTTGCTGCTAACACTACCTGGACAGAGGGCAGTGTTATTGCAAACCCTTGATTCTCTTAATGGGCCGCTGCAGTGTGTCCCGTAAGGTGATACACAAGTTCTGGTTCGCACCTGCGACCCTTGACCACAAGTAACTGAACATGTGCTCCACTGGGACCACTCTTCCACACCAGATTCACCTGTGTGCAAGACAACAAATAAACATGAAATACTGTCTTAAATATTCATCTAGTAAGCATTATACCAAACTGACATTATGACATGCAAGAATAATTTAAATGTAAAAATATGACCATACATCAAAAGGTACATGAAAACATTTCAGAGAAAAATGAAGTTTAAAGAGGAATGCATATAATGCTGATGCAAACACCAAGTTTTGCCATAACCTTATTAGCAAAATACTCTTCACAAATTACACTGTACCATGGACACTATGAAGGAACTAATCAGCATTTTTCAATATGACTAATTGTTGAAATGATTCTCTTCAAATTAATCTAAGACTTTGTATTTTGATGGAAAAGGAAGCAAAATATATTTCTAAGCTTATTCTATGGCTTTGGTGAGCAAAAATATATTGATGTGTTCCTCCTTAGTCCTTTATTGTGTAACACCCTTTCTAATGCTAGATGATGTGGAAACCTGGGAGCTTGGACACATCTAATGTATATTGTATTGAGCACTGACATTTATAGTTTATTACTAGTGCATTTTCTACTTTTTCATACTCTGATAGCTATTTATTTTGTGGTAATTTATTTAAATCCTTCTGCTAACAATTTCACCTATGATCTAGAGTAGTGATTTTTTAACTCAAAATAAAGACAAATTTGTTGATAATTTTCATTAATTTGATATGGAACTAAAATTTATTTAAAATGGAGCTCTAAAAAGCCAATGAATATCTAAATTCATTAATTTTCTTGGAGTTAGCATCTCAATGAAACTATGTCAAATTGCTATTATTATGTCCCAAGGAGACTCAAAAGTCAAACATTTCCATGACCAACAAAATAGGCTTGTAATTCTACCATGGCATCATGTTCAGGATGAATTTTAAAAACTGATTTGAAAATTTGCAGTCGTTTTTCTCCAGATTCACACTGGATCATTTAGCTGCTGGCAGTTAACTACTTAAGTTAACCATTTAGTCATTGAAAAGTTTGTAGGTGAAATGTTTCTCAAAACTTTGTATTACTGATTAGTAGATCAAAGAGCAATTTAATAATATTTAATGTTTCTGTTTATAATTTGCCTTTGGAATAGAATTCAAAGGGTAGAATATGATCATGTATTTGTCCATCGTTTTCTAGAGAGTTAGTAAATGACTTGAAAATTATTTGCAGGGCTACTCAAGGCAGCTGGTCCACAGACTAGTACTCTAGGAAAGAAGGAGTTTGGGCCAGAATGTAATTCAACACACAAGTTTTCTCAGTGAGAAGTTTGTTCTAAAAATAAAACGTCAGCTGAAATAAAACCTGTGCTTGAGGAAGTTGTTGGTTTTACATTCTGATGTAAACTGCTTATTCCTTTGAGAGACATAATGGTCAGTTTGTGGACAAACACTATTCTACTAACCACACTTTGAGTAGTACCATTATGACGCATTTGCTCTTATATTGTTCTGCATCATGCACCCAGAGGCATAGATGACCATCTGTTTATAACTGGACATATATTGTAAGGGCACAGACAATGGTAACTGGGATGACAGATTACATCAAATGGGACTGCTTTTCAGTGTTGTGATCAGTGTGAATTGAAAATACTGTATAGATAATCCTTCATCATTTCAGAATTTTTTTCTTCACAAATGTATATATTGCTAATTTCATAAAAATGTCCTTGGATGACTATCTGAATAACAGTTAAAGCCATGCTTTATAATTTGTTCTTTTACATTAAAGAATACTCTATCAAGATTGAAAATCATTATTCTATAAACCAAATAGAAGGATAATAGTTAAAAAATCCACATATATGAATATATGTGCATATAAATTTAGCAATATAAAATTTAAGCTGAAGTTAGGAAAAATATAATGTACTTTTAAAAATGATGTTCCAAACTGTGATGAGATTAAGTGAGGTATAAATATTATGGTTGCATGTTATTAATTAAAAGAAAATTATGAACAATGTGGATTCCATAAGTGAAATGATAAAGGTTATGAATAAAATTAGTTCTATTTTACCACAAAAGCAGCCTTTTTCCTCTTGCATTGTCATAATGACAGAAAAACATAATTTAACTAAACTGAGCAGTGAATCCAGATCAAGCCCTATATTTGAATTACTTTTGTACAAGTATTTAAACATTTGAGTTGCTTCTGAATGTATGATACTGCAATGATGCTGAACAGGCTAAGCAGTGGTGCCTGGATCATGAAAGTTTGATAATGAATGCTCAGAATTGGCCTCATCACTCTTCCTCTTTCTTCACTGATCAAAAATAAAGTAAATAAATAAATAAATAAAACATATTGGCTTTCAGATTTTGAATTAAATTTTTGCCAGTGAAATAGTGGCCTACCTATCAAAAAATCTTGTTATAACTCAAATCCTATAGTTTCAGTGACATTTCCACTAAATACTTCTTTTTTCCATGCTGCCCCTTCCTTATTTATAAAAGTATGAGGAACATTCTAGGCAAGAACATTAGGCCATTGTGAGAACAGCTAATATACATTATAAGAAAGATGTTAAAAATATTCAATGACTTTAAAATAGTCAAGTATAAGACAAAGTATACTGTTTTTAATATATGGGTCTTTGGAGATAGTATGAACTAAAAGCTCTTTAGCCTAGCATGAAACACAAAAGGAAACTGGAAAAGCATTGCAATTAAAGTCAGAAGACCTGTGATTGATGGAAATCTACTGAATAATAGCTCTGTGACCTTGAGAAAGTCATTTTATTTCTTTGAATGTCTTTGATAAAATGAATGTTATATTTACTTCAAATTCTGTGAAAATTGAGTGAGATAATGTGTGAGAATGCATTTTAAATTATTAACAAAATATTAATATAAACTTTTGCTAATATCTTAAAGTCATGAAATTAGAAGTGTACTTTTAATTTTATTTATTTATTTATTTATTTATTTACTTATTGAGACAAAGTCTCACTCTATAGCCCAGGCTGAAGTGCAATGGTGTGATCTCGGCTCACCGCAACCTCTGCCTCCTGGGTTCAAGAGATTCTCCTGCCTTAGCCTCCCGAGTAGTTGAGATTACAGGTGTGCACCATCACGTCTAGCTAATGTTTTGTATTTTTAGTAGAGACAGGGTTTCACCATGTTGATCAGGCTGATCTTGAAGTCCCAACCTCAGGTAAACCACCCACCTTGGCCTCACAAAGTGCTAGGATTGCAGGCATGAGTCACCACGCCCAGCCTAATTTTATTTTTTTTAAATTTTAGATAACATGTTACATAGTCCAAATTTAGGCTATTTTCCTCACTGTAATAAAAGACTACTTTTGTAAACATGTTTATAAATTAATTGATGACTATGATACTTAAGCATAAGCAAATGTAACTAGGATATCTTAAGTCATCTTATTGGCATTCAATTTAGATGTCTATATTAAATACATGTATTTTTATGATATCATTGAATTTTATACTCCTTAACGATAAATAAAGATTGCATGATAGGCTATTACAGCATCATCATTTATGTCCAAACTCTGCTACTTTATCAAACGTTACTCTTTTTAAAAACTGTTACACTCATTTTATCACTCTATAGAAAGATTGCTTTTAATTACAATCTTTTACTGATCATATTGATTGAAGAGGCCAGGCTACTCATTTGGAGAAGTAATTCTTAAATATTAAAGTGTGATAGCTTTTGCTTTTTTCTCCATGATTAATATGAAAATATATTGTCTTTTGTTATTGTTTAAATTTATGTTTTTGCCTTATTCTTTGTTCTCAAATTACTGTTAACAAATTTTATATTATTTATATGCAACAGTCTTTTTTTGGCTTAAAGACAAATACAGGGAAATATTTTATAAGTAAAGTTTAATTTTTATAAAATTTCATTGTGTGACACTTACCTGTATTTATTCACACTACCTTAACACCTAAAGAAAGTATAATTTAGGAAAATATTTAAGGAAAACCTTCTTCTCTTTTTCATATTATAATTGTCTTCTGTTAAATTATAAATTTTTAAAATTACTTAAAATAATGTAGTTTCCCAGTTTTACATCAGTACTGAAATAGTTTAATTTTAAAGTCTTATACATGTCTTTATGTTTGTCTATACTATATTTGGTTAAAATAAAATAATAAATATTTATTACTCATCATTTTGAAATTAGTAATTCCTTACTAGGAAAACACAATGTTCCTTGAAATTTGAATTTACCAAAAGGGTATTGGCTGAAAATTGTGAACTGAACTAGGTCACAGACAAATCAAAAAACTTGTACAAAACCTTTTGGCCAAATTGCATAATATTTATGCATAAACTAATCATGTTACGCTATTGGAAATGTAAAACTATCATTTTCCATTTCACTTCCTATTGGCTCCAGTTTTTAGGAACTTCAGTAAACCAGTGTCTGCCATGTCTTTTGCACAAATAAAATACACCTTTTTTAATCTTGCAGAAATGCCCCCACGAGATGGTGCTGATGAGTAGTCAGCCCATGCCCGTGTGCCTTGACTTAATGTCTCTAATCTCTGCTCAGTGGTTGAAACTTTTTGCTCCCTATAAAGAAGAGAAATACATTTAGAAATTTGGAAATTTGCCTAAACCTGTTAATACACTTTTAGACTTGTTCAAACAAATAGTAAAAATGAAAATCAATTTTTCTTAAACAAGAAGGTGCACAAAAAGGGATCCAGATAAGCAAGTTTCTACATTTCTGTATTTGGTTGCAATATATATCTCAAAAAAACTAAAAGTGAATCTTTGTAGAATTTATTTTAAACTTCCTGTTCTGAAAATTTGACCTCCTTACAACTAATGTATCAAAATCTTCTACTCACCCATTATTGAGAGCAAAACTCTTGAACAATATTTGCATTTTTATATTGCAGATTCAGATCTAGTGTTCTAAAAAATATTATCCTAAGAACATGTGAACTGAAGGAAATATCCATTTCTTGGGGGAATTTCATCACTGTCCATCTAAATGTCATGTCAGGAAATTGGTCATGTACTTGAAACTTCTGTATTAATGGCAAAACATCGAGACGTATACAATTTTTTAAGACATAGATAAAACTGTTAGCTTTCAATTTCCCAAAATAAAGGTAACAATTGAAAATTTACAAAACAAAGTTTAAACACTTTTTCTTTTAAGGATGTACTACATGCAATGTACTCAGATGGAATTAGATCGTTTATTATGATAAGAAAAAATATGAATACATATATTAGTTCAAATTCTGTAACTAAATAATAGGCATAAATTATACATACTCCAAATATTTACAGATATATTTGGAGGGAGGTTTTAAAAGTAATCTAATTAATTTAGAATTAATCATTTTATAAAGTAGAAAGTCATTTTAGTTGATATTTAATTAGTTGGAATGTGTTACAGCTTACTTAACACTGTCAACTTGTTATTATTTAGCTTATATAACACAACTCTTTTCAAATAAAAATTATTAAAATTTTTAAAAGTTTATATTTTCTGTGATTTTAACAATAATTAATACTTATAAGTAGGACCACACTTGAAAAAATTCAATATATTCAATATTGTTAAAAAAAATTTGTCTAAAGTTTCATTTAAAGTTATAATTTTTGAAAGTCTTATGTCAATCAATTATTGAAGAAATAACTTTGCTGTCTTTCTTTAAACATTTAATGATACATTTTAAGTAGTTAATTAGCATAAATGCTACTATGTAAATCCTAAATGTCCCATACTGAAAGCAAAATAATTCTTACATAATTTTTGTGCACTTTTCAATTCACAGCTACTTTATTTATGGACTTTAACTGGTGACAAAAAAAAATGGCTCAAAAAAAATATCAGCTCCAAAAACTGACAAATGTGCAGCAAAAGATTATGAAAACATGCAGTGGCTTCATTAAATTAACAACAATAAATATACAAATGTAACTAACGTATTACCAGTTTGTGCCATAAATTTAGCAGCATCAGCTTGTTCCTGAGGGACCCTTTTTTCATGAACAGATCGAGGTCGCTGACTTTTAATTGTATGATCTCCCATCATTCCAAATTCTAAAGACAGAATAAAGGTATATGAAAGCTTGTGTGTAGACATTTCTCACAAATTACATTACTGTCTCATGCAATATGTTCCTACACATACCTAGAAGATAATTATTAAATTCACAGTTCTAAACTTGCTAGGCTAATCTGCTTGGAATATCTCAAAACTCAAGTCAGAAAACCTATAAACATGAACAAGATTTCAAAAAACAATAATAACAGTCAATAAAATGACACATCAGATTTTTAGTCAACTTAACAGAGATACTGTACTCTTTTCTGATAATGTTTTGAAGCAATACATAAGAAAAAATACAACCACAGTGTTAACTGTTGTTTTTTTAGACAGAGAATCCTGACTTGGTAGCATCTGCTTCTTTGCTCAACAATGATCACCCCCAGAAGTTTGTCAGCAGTTTCCTTGTTACTAGATTACTCAGTCCTGTAACTTAACTTTTCTAAGGTAAACCCAGTCATTTAACAGACTACTTCTTTTTGTTTTTTTGTTTTTTTGTTTTTTTGTTTTTTTTTTTTTTTGCCATCCAAAGATGAGGTTGCCCTTGGTGTCTTCAAAGGCTCATGGAATATAATGGCCTTGGTCATTCTCATTATTCCCTTCCCTGCCCCAATAAATTCCTCCCCCCTTTTCTAATCACATGTAAAGGAATATTTTCTATTTTAAAGTTATATTTATAAAATTTATTGTTTCCAGCCTTCTGTTATTTGATAGCAGAACTTTCAAGAAAGGCAGAAAAAAATTATCTGGGAGTAACTCAGAAACAAATGGAAGAAAGAAAAAAATTAGTTGAGTAAAAGAACAGCTTCTATGTAATGTATTTTTAAAAATTCATATTCTTAGAATTCTGCAAGAGATCTGTGCTCATTGAACTGTGACTGAAAAGTGGTTTTACTAAAATCAGAGCCTAATGTATGGAATAGTTGTTGGTTCTGTCTCATAGGAGTTTAGACAGGGGAAGGGAATACTGAGGGGCAAGAAATTGTGCTGCTATCTTTTTTACATCAAGAAAATTACTAGGCCCTTAAGACCAGGTGTCTTAAACATGACAAAGATGACTGGGTGAAATGTGTTCCACTGACACTGCAGATAGTGTAATTAAGCAGTGTATTTTGTAAGCAGTAATTCTGCCAATTCTTATATGTAAGGAGAAAAGACTAGCATACATTTTTATCTGTCCTAGCTAATCCTCACATAAAAATTAAACCATGGCACCTGACTGATGTGTCATAAAATTTTTTACAGATAATCTACTCAAAAGAACGTCCCCTGAGAAATCTGAGAAATCTAAATGTGTGTTTGTTTTTGTCAGGTGAGAAAATATCCAAAGCAGAAAATATAAAAGAATAGCTTCTATTTAATATATTTTTAAAAATTCATTTGCTTAGATTTCGGCAATATCCTACACTGTAGCTATTTCTACTTATCAATAATAAAATGTCAGTGGGTTTGACCTTGTAAAATCCATCACTATTTTCCATTACTGTCAACATCCTTTCATTCCATTCATTTATGTGTGCTGTAAGTGGTGCCTAAACCATGTTTTGCCAGGCCATAAGAAGTATCTAATCACTCATTCAATGATTTTGGAAATTAATGATTTAGGAAGTTTATATGTAGAATGACTATCCAATATTTTCAAATGTTATATGCAATTAGAATGTTTCTGGATATGAAATAGCACCGGAATTTAGTAGTAATTTTTATCAACAGTATACTTCACCTTATTTCCTCTTGAATTTGTATTTTAAGTTGTGGGTATGTCTATTGTTTTCAGCATTTATGTCAGAGTATAGGTTTACATAAGTCACCTGGGGGCTCTGATGCTCACACTAAGGTAATTTTGGCACTGAGAGGGCAAAGAATGCTGAAAAGATTATTTCATGCCTACAACTTAATTATGTAATAAATAACTGTATAACCTGTTCTAGCAGAAGGTAATTCTTCAACTCAGTGGCAGCATGATAACAGGCGGAAATCTCTTTTCTAAGGAAAATGGTTTATTTTTAAGAGAGACTATGATTTCAAATTAAGGAGGTCTGAGTATGTCCGTGGGTCTTGGTCTGTCACCCAGGCTGAAGTGCAGTGGTGCAATCATAGCTCACTGTAAACTTGAACGCCTGGGCTCAGGTGATCCTCTACCTTGCCTCAGCCTCCCAAGTAGCTAGGACAACAAGCACCATCCACCATGCCTAGCTAATTTTAAAGTATTTGTTGTTGTTGTTGTTGTTGTTGTTGGAGCAGGGTATCACTATCTTTCCCAGACTGATCTCAAACTCCTGGACTCAAGGGATCCTCCCACTGCTGCTTCCCAAATTGTTGGGATTACAGGTAGGAGCTACCATGGACAGCCTTGGGATGATTTTAAAAGTGGCATATTCAATTTTTAACACTTTCTTAAGTTTAAAACAAGTTGAAGTGTTCATTTTTTAAAGAATAGAACAAATTTAAGTAAATCATTTTATATTATCAGTTGGAATGTGATTTACATCTCTTAAAATATGTGTAATACAAATTGAATTTCAATATTCTACAAATTAAATTTCAATATCCTACACCGTAGTTATTTCTACTTATCAATAATCAATGTTATATGAATACTAGTGCTGATAGTTTATCATAAGTCACAACATTTGCAATAAGAAATTCTTCAATACTTTATGAACTTGATTACAAACTTATTACATAATCAGAAGTTTGAATTGGAATTGTTGATTATGGTCATCACTATAATGTATCTGAAAAATTATTTTTAAAAAATGAGAATTAATATGAGGTCCTGATATAACTAAATTCCTTATAAGAGAGAAGACATTAAAATTCATTGATTTTTTTCAGATGGGAAAACAACACTATGGTGGTATTTTTTTGAATATTCCACATCTATTGTTCTGGCCTTAATTCAAATTTGTAATTGAAATATATAAACTATTGTCTAACCAAGTGTGTTTCTTCTGCCAAAGTTTACGTCCCATGTTTCAAAATAAAAAAATTTCTTTGTTTTAGAGTTGCTATTAACAGTAAGATTTAACAGATAATGTTATAGTTCTCTCCATACCTCACAATGGGGTATTTTTAAAACATTTGTGTTGTCTTTCAAGATAGCATTATCTTCTTCACTTCTAATAAAAATTTAGGCCAATTGGATCATCCCAACTTAGGAAAAACCAATTATTTTTGCTATTATTTTATGTGGTGAAAGTGGGTTGAGGTATACTTTTAGCATAGCAGGCTTTCTGAATAATATAAATTCTTCATGGATGGTTGATTCATATTCAAATGATTCTTAGTTGGCAAAGATAACATATTACATTAGTTACACGAGAAAAAGAACATAACCAAATAAAAAGATGATCTGCTTTGGTGAAAGCAATGGAAAGCAAGTTATGAAATCAAATGAAATAATGTATAGCATAACATTATATATGTACACATGGTACATGGTTTATGAATATACAGGGTTATTTCCTATACCTTTATGTTTATGTTATCAGTGAAGTGGTGGGTAAACAACTATGTTCATGTATAAAACCCAAATGATTAGAGATGACTTCCATGTTTAGGTATATTTTCTCAATCTTTCACTGTGCTTCTTGCTAAAAAGCAATAGGCTCTGGAAGTCACATACAATCAAGGTTACATGAAAGAAAAATTTTGAAAATAATTTCCTTCAGTACAATTTTATGTCATTTCTTCCCCAATCCAGGAATATGTAAGTAGATCATTAAAAAATAAATAGACTTAAAATTTGACTTTTGATAGTCAATTATCAGTTATAAAGTTTTTGTCTGGAAATTAAGGGTCATCATATGAAATCAAATTCATTAAAAAGTTAAAACACAAACACATATCCGTTTCTTATTCTACCATGTGTATTTTTAAACATACAGACAAACACATCAATAGATTAGGAGATAAGAGTCATTACTGTAATCTATCTAGCAATGGAAATACTATTTCACATTGTTAGTTATCTTTTGTTTACATGTCCACAGAAGTCATCCTCACCTATGCCATTATTGCTTCTCAACAAACTTTTGGAGTTATGTCCTACTTGCACTGTGTGGTCAAAGTGCACTACTTGTTGTTATGAGATTCATCAAACCACTGCACCCTTTCTTACATTTTCCTAAACTTAAAACACCTTCATTTCCAGTGATGCCTGCAAGTAAGTCTCTCACCAAGCCCAACTCAAATGGCAGCACCTCCATGAACTGTCTCCTCATTAACCAAACATAACCTCTGCCTTCCTCAACTTCTATTTTTCTTGACTTTGAATTAAAAATTGACTTTATTTATAATTATTAGATTGTCTTACTCTTTCTAGCAGATTATAAACTTCTAAGGAAAAGGAAGTATTATGAATTTTAAAATCACTTCCTGCTTTGGAAATAACTGAAGTTCAATATTTATTTATCAAACAAATAAATTTTACATTAAGAATTGTTTCTCCAAAATGCAAGTTTCTAGATGTCGAGAACTATTTCTTTAACTTGCTTAGTTCAATGGGGAGAAAAATAAAATTTTCTGTGAAGTACTTGAAAATTAGTTATGTATGATTATCATGGCCAAAATTCCTGCTGGCAATAAGGTTATTATCCATAAATATTCAGGTTATTATTAAAAAATTAATACTGCTTCATTTAAAAATTAAATGTCGCCATCCTGAAACAAAGCTTTTTTTAAAATAAACATTTATTAATTAGTATCCTAGGAACAAAGTCATAAAGATGAATCAGAAATGGTTTCTGATATTCTAAAGCTCATAGTTCAAGGAAATCCATTAAACATGACCTGATCCTTTGAAATATGTAAAACTATTATAATCAAAATATTATTGAGCTACACTTGAGATTCATTTTTTATAACAATTTCTTAAATGCTGCAATGTTCTCAACTACAATGACTTGCTAATTTGTCTCCAAAGAGAAAACAAAAATAATCTTTTAATATGTCTCCAAAGAGAAATAGAATTAAATCTTTCAAGCCATACAATTGTACATTGGAACTGATATCTCATTTATCACAACCCAACAAGAAAGAATATTAAAATATGATTTGCTGACAGGAGAAAGATTCCATCATCTGACTGGCTTAAGGTATTGTAGGCAAGTAAGTACTGTTGAGAAGCAACCATATATTTTCTGAAAAATATTATTAGATTTAATGCCTTATAGGCTCATATTTAGGCAGGAATATAAATTATTAAATTTGTTCATTTAGAAACAGAACCGGCACAGTGACTTTGCATGAAAATTTTTCCTACACAATGTAGCTGGGAGGTTTTTTTTGTTTGTTTTTCTTTTTTGAGATGGAGTTTCGCTCTTGCTGCCCAGGCTGGAGTGCAATGGCACCATCTTCGCTCACCGCAACCTCCGCCTCCCAAGTTCAAGCGATTCTCCTGCTTCAGTCTCCCGAGTAGCTGGGATTACAGAAATACACCACCAAGCCGGGCTAATTTTGTATTTTTTTTTTTAGTAGAGACGGGGTTTTTCCATGTTGGTCAGGCTGGTCTTGAACTCCTGACCTCAGGTGATCCACCCGCCTCGGCCTCCCAAAGTGCTGGGATTACAGAAGTGAGCCACCGTGTCCGGACATAGTTGGAAGATATTTTGATAGTGAAGAGCAACCCAGATTATCAGGATTTTGGTATCTTTCTAATTTCTAAGAGTTTGCCTTGATTTTAATAGTGTTTAAAAATGTTATCAGATTTAAAAATTGTATTCTCATTTAATTATTGTTTTAGTACCTGTATGGCCAAGTGTTCTGTGAAAAGACAGAGCTGATAGGATAAAAGACTGGAATTGATATAATAAAAAAACATTTCTACAGTTAGCATGAACTGAATAAAAATTTTTAAAGGATACTTTTACTACTGATTATAAATATACTAATTTCATTTTCCCAAAGAACCATAAAAAATACAATAGATGGAAGAAAACTTCCAAAAAATTCAAGAATGACAGTTATATAATAAATTAATAAATATTTGGATTATTTAAATAAAATAAGATTAATCAATACTAAACATATTAGAAATCTGATAGATATATCGTTAAAATTTAAGAGATTAACTGATATTCTTTCTTTCTTATTATTTCTTGGTTCCATTCCCAAAGCTAGATATGTAGCTACACGGCCCAAAATGCTATTTCTTACAGAAACAAAACAAAACTTGCTTTTCAAAATACTTCGACAGAAATGATTTTATTGGGTAGCTAGGCGTAACTCTGTTAAGCAAATGAGTAATTTTAGGGCACTTCTAAAAACGGATAAAACATGAAATAGTCAAAGGGCACACTGCTAATATATTTACAGAAAAGTTAAAAATGTTCAAGAGTGTTCAATGTTGTTACACTATCTAACATAACATTTTGTAGAAGTGACTATCAAATATATTTGGTGTATTTAGACAATAATGCTGTATTTATGTAACATTATTCCAAGTAAAAACAATGAAATAATTACATATAATAGATTTTCCTTCGGAACTCCTCAAACATTTGTTTGAAAATTATGTAATAAAATATTTTATGAAAATGTTTTCAGGAAATTCAGAGGACAAACCCTTAAATCATTATTTTTATACTTATTCTGTTTGCTGTCCAGGAAATGTTAGTAAGTTGGACAAGTCTTCTATGCAAGAATTCATCAATGTGTGTAATCATACGGGAATTATTTGCTATGTCTTATCCATTATGCAATTGTGTGTTAATATCTCATATCTTCCTGAGACAACTACCGAATTCTTATAAATCAGCAGGAATAGTTTGCTTAAAAATATGTTTTGTTTGTTGGTGACGAGAAGCACATAAATGACAAATACAATTCTACTTTCAACAGTACTAGCAGTTGGATATTTTTTGTTGTTGATTTGTTTCAGACCTTAATTTAGCACATTAGCATACCAGTGGCTAAATAAGATGCTTTACTGTAATTGTTAACATTTTTACAGTAGACTAAAACTCTTACAGCATACAATTTTAATAACCTTGCTGCTAATGTGTCTCTTGACAAGATCTTAGAAAGTCAGAAATATAAGAAAGTAAACTGAATTGTCCCTGGATGGTTATTTCTATATTTTCCAAACTAGAACATGGCTTGGTTGCTTTTCTACCAAGCTTTCTGACCTGCACACTCTGTCTTCAGAAAACATTTTATAGGGGCTACCAAAAGGATGGAGACTTATCTGGCTTATGTCCAGTATGGTACTTTTAAATTCACCAAAGCTCATTATCATTTATTATAACAGTGTAATGTAGAAGAATTTAACTTAAAGCAATATCACTGTATATATATTTCCTGAAATAACTTAAAATATTCCATAAAATAATTTGTACATTATTTTATAGTACTACTATTGGTACATTGTTGGTATATTATTAGTACAAAATAAATGCTACCCTACAATTGAAGGTTAAAGATTAGATTAATGGTTGCTTGACCAAAAAAAAAAAAAAGTGGTAGATGAAATATCTTCTTTTTTCATAAAACACTAGTATTTAGGTAATTCTGGTGCCTCTGTATTGTACTTGAATGACAGTCAACTGAGTTGAAAGATTTCAAGGCTTACTTTTTGTAGGGAGGTAAGGGAGAAAGGTTTCTCTCTTTTCCACATAGTTTTACTTTACCTATTATATTTATATAAAAATGCTTTTTTAAAAAGAGAATCTAGAAATACCAGAGTAGTTCTGGTCATGTTTTACCATTTATCTACCACTATATTTTAGTTTATTACAAAAAGTTTTAACTTAAAATAGTATCTTTTATACACATTTAGTGAACGAAGTATCAAACCTGACTTTCTTAATAAGAATGATTCTTCTAAGACATGTATATAGCATTTATAATTTCTAAAATAACTCTAATGCCATCTTAACTATTCCCTTAACCTTTTAGCTTATCTTTCAGAAATGAACTAAGATACATGGAAAATACTTTCAGTATTTTTCTAGTACATAAAAATTCTTTTAATCAATTAACTACTATTTGAGCTTGTTTTCATCAGTTGTTATTACTACTAAGGCACAAGTGGTATTCTATAGAGAGATCTACAAATAATTAGTATCTTCAAAGCTGTGCTTCACATACTAAAGATAGTTAAGACCATTTTAACTGGGATGAAAGTTAAGGCTCAATGTGGAGGGGTGGAAAAATAAATAAGCAATCAGGAGATGCAGCTCATATTTCAGGGCATCACGCCTTAAATTCCCTGCACCTGTTTCCTCTTCTTGCAAAAGGAGATACTGGGAACATGATCTCTAAGGTCTCCTTATGCTCTAAAATTACATCATTTTCTCAGATCGAAAGTTGATTCGTGAACATATAGGCTATTTCTCAGCAGACCAAGAGTTGTAAAAGACCTGGCCAAGCTCGATGAACAGGTCTGTACACAGACATACACGAATGTGTGCACATGCACGAGTCTGAGTAACATAAGAGTTGTTTCATTTCCTCAAGACATTTTCTCAAATCATTCAAGGTTGAAGTTATTTTGATCCACGTCTAAGCATTAAATCAAGGTTTACTTTGCACGTGAAACCTCAGATTGCCTAATACTTATTTTAAAAAGTACATCTATGCTGTAGCTAGCATCCATACTGGACAGAATTTTTTTTATAGGAGGGAATTTTATCAAAGGCATTGGGGAATGAATACATTTCACTCATTCAACAAACATTAAATGAGCAACCATCACATTCCACACAGGATTCTCGGCACTGGAGATGTAACTGTGAACATAGCAGACAAAAATCTTGTTTTTGATAGAAGAACATTATTGTTATTCCTAGTCTGATATATAAGGCTTATGAAATATTGAATGAAAATTAAATTAACAAGCCAGCGCTTTAGAAAGGTTATCAGTAGTTATATATACATTTCTCTTATAAATAACTTTTAATTTAGTTTTTCATTCATAGAGTACTTCATATAAAACCAAGCGCGTATCTCATCCGTATTATTATTCCACAAAATTTGTTTTAAAGGACCATTTAAATTAAAACTGTGGACACAAAAGACATGTCACTATGACACAAACAATATTGTAGTCTTACTGTCTTCTATGTACTATGTTTACAGTTTTCTCTTTTTACTTTTAATATTTTTTTTGTTATGGGCCAATCTAGTCTCTCTATATCTCAGAAGATAATATCTGTCCTTTATCATTCTATCCTCCTATTCTTACATTATATATTTTATTATTTTTATTTTTTTTAAACTGCCCAAGAAGATATAAATGTACTTGAACTACATAACTCCCTTATATTTCCCTATCGCTAGACATATGTGTTGTCTTCAAAGATTTTTCTACCTGAAGAGAGTCTCCTAAAGTGGTTTTGCTGTGAGGAATCACAATTTAAATTTTGTTCGATATTGCCACATTCCACATCCCCCGCCAAAGAGTTCAGTGTTTATCCTGACATACTTTAGTGCACGTAGTGTTGGCAGGGCAGACATTAACTCTTCTTCATCTGAATCTATTTGATTTCTATCAACATACAACATCTCTCTTCATTCTGATTTGTGCTTTTCATGTTTACTCCAATTTTGTCTGATATTAATGTGATTATTCCTGCTTTGTTGATACATTTGTCTGCTACATCTTTTTCTATATTTTATTTTCAGCCCCTTGGTGTCATTTTGCTTCAAGCATGTATCTTTTACATAACATATATAGTTGGATTTTAAAAATCCCATCTGACCCTCTTCCTTTTAATAGGGAATTAAACCCACTCACATTTATTATATTTATTATGATGTTGAACATTTCTCTTCTGTCTTATTTTAGTGTTCGTCTTTACCATGTTGTCTTGCTGTTTATTTTTTGCACTTTCCTAATTTTTTTTTGATTGATAGGAATTGCCATTGCTTTTTTCTTGAGATATCGTAATTTAATTATTTAAAAGTGTTATACCCTAATTTTTCACATAAAGTGTACTTTTAAAAATCTGTCAATCTCTTTAATTAATCAGCATCTATAGGTTTCTCCAGCCAAGACAATAATTTGGGTCTGCTATCACTTCCCCTTCTTCCTTTATATCCATTTGTCATGTATTTCCAAACCATTACATTCGTACATTGTGCTTTAATAATTTATACTTAACTATTAGATTATTTTTGGTTTCTTCGTTTGTCTTCTTTCTTGGATTCATTTATCATTTTGTTCAACATATTCATTCACAGAGAATGGGCCAAAGTTGATTTACCTCACCCTGACACGCTTGAAAGTTAGTCTGGCTAGCCTTAGAAATTTAGGGTTAAGTTTTTTTTCTCATTAAACTTTGAAGCTACTTCTATACTGACTCCTAGTATCCAGTGTTGCCCATGAGTCTTCTTACAAGAGAACAACTTTTATATCTGGAAGATTTGTAGGACTTTTTTTTTTTTTCTTTTTCTTTTTTTTTTTTTTTTTTTGAGACAGAATCTCTGTCGCCCAGGCTGGTGAGCAATGGCGCGATCTCGGCTCACTGCAAGCTCCGCCTCCCAGGTTCACGCCATTCTCCTGCCTCAGCCTCCGGAGTAGCTGGGACTACAGGCGCCCGCCACCGCGCCCGGCTAATTTTTTGTATTGTTAGTAGAAACGGGGTTTCACCATGTTAGCCAGGCTTGTCTGGAACTCCTGGCCTCAGGTGATCCACCTCCCTCGGCCTCCCAAAGTGCTGGAATTAAAAGCGTCAGCCACCGCGCCTGGCCCCCGCTTTTTAGGACTTTTATCCTTGGAAGTTTGAAATTGTATGAGTGTGTCTAGATATTCGTGGTTTTCATTTCGCTTACTTGGTACTCTATGTTCCCCTTCAGTACAATGACCGGCTATCTAGCAGCGCACACTGGATGTTTTCCTCCTTAGCTAACTTTCTAATTTGTTTTCTTCCACGTTTGTTTTGGAGCTTCTGAGTTACCGCCAGCTGTACTCTGCTTCCATCTCAACCCCCTCATATTCCAATAATTTTCTCTATGAAAATTGAGCCCATGATTCTTGATTAATAAAGGGTAACTGCAAAATATATAATTTCCCATTTCATTCTCGGAACAATTCTTTCTTGTTGCAGAAACCTCTCAAAAGAATATCCTCTAATTCCTCTCTTCCCACTCACCCAATAATGTCAGATAATCTGAACTTCAAACCTCCTTCCTTGAATGAAACTGCTCTCTTGAAAGTCAATTGCCTCTTAAGAACTGTCATGTTCATCATGATTCTTTCAGGATTTGACATTTTCCCGCCCTCCCCATCCCACAACCGTTCTTGAAATGCTCACCTTCCTTGGCTTTCAAAGCTGACAGGATTTTAATTTTCTTCCTCCTCTTGTCTGCTTTTCTGTCTCTTTCACTGCCTTAGTGACTCTTCATCCTCTAAATGTGAGTTTTCCCTTAGGTTCTGCCTCACCATTCTCTTCCCCAGAAGTCTCACTCATTCCTACAGTATTAGGTATGGCTTTTAGGCAAATAACTGTCAGCCTCTCACTCCCATTGGCCAATATACATTTTCCAGGCCACCTACATTAAGTGCCTCATAAATATTTTGCTGGCCAACAGCATTTATTAAAACAAATGATCATTCCCCTTAGGAGACCCACTCCTCGTTGTACATTTTGCATTTCTTTTTAACAGACACATGGTGCCCAAGATAAATATTTGGTGAATAAATAAATATCAAATTAAAAATAATTTGAGCAGAAATACTGCAGAAAGTTGTCTTAGGCTTATGAAAACATTGTGATAGACCCATTTGGTTATATAAAGATAGGATGCCAGGCTTGAAAATTTATAGGTTATAAAATAGAGATATATTTTACATAATTGCAGAGTAATAATTAAAGTTTACTGAGGCTTCCAGAGGGAAAAGGTGAGGCTCATTGTGGACAACAGAGAAGGACAGTGAGGCTAAGAAATCTTGGGAGAGGAATAAAAAAAGACATGACCAGAAAAATGATGGGAAAATGAGATCAGAGGGAAAAAAACCGAAAAATTCCTTGTGGAAGGAATTGAAAAAGAAATTATTAATAATAGTGATATTTAGATAGAAATACATACTATGCTGTGGTAAAATATAATCCCTCTCCACTCAATCCAACTTTTATTAAATGCCTATATAACCTGCATTACAAATACTTAAAAGGAAGGGATTAAAGAAAAGGAAGCTTGGTTTCATGTTGAGGTTGAAAAGGGAGACAGAATAAAGAAAATAGCTCCAGAAGGAAAATGCAAAGCAATTATTGATAATACAGATGAAATAAATGGATAGGTGGACAGGAAGAAATGTATGCAACCCCTGCCTCAAAGAACCTTTAGAAATATTAAGAGGATGTTGAATTTCTAGCTCTAAATTATGTTACAGTTAAGCCAAGTGTGTGTTTAAAAATTTATACTAAATTAAAGATAAGTTCTTGGAAGGCTAGAGAATTTGGGAGCACCTTAATGACAATGCTAGGGTTATAAATTCACATTCCTTTACTTGTGTCTGGGTATTTTGTATTAGTAATATCCATTAAACATGGTCCTTCCGGTGATTTTGTACTTTCAGAACCATATGAGAACACTAACATAATCTAGCAAGGAGTCCAGAGTTGTTTGCTCATCATCATATGACTACCCTTCTACAAGGCTGGCAACCAAGTGGCCAAAAATGGGCAAGGGGGTTAGGGATGGCATCTCTTACATGTCAAATTATTCCTATTCCATCTTACAAGTTTTTCTTCCCCCAACATCGCAACCTTTACAGGAGACATTAGCACTAATTATCCAATTATAATGAACTTTCTCATCAAAAAGTAGAAGTCATTACAATTTTGCTTCTCTGAAGGAAAAATGTTTTCCGCTGTGTTGCAGTTTTTAAAAAAATGTTTCACTTGATATTTTTCCATTAATTAAAACCCTTCTATGAATCTGTATATTCTGTATGTTATTATTTCTTTGTCAGAAAATTGTATGAGAGTATATCCTCCTAGCGGGGATACAATTGACTTAAAATAAGTTATGCTAAAATGATTGCACTGGTTATTTGATAACCAAAGTTTAATGAGTCAACATTGTAAGATAGCTATACCAAACCTAAATTTAATTTTGATTGGATTTTTGAAGCATGGAATTAAAAACTTTTGAATTACATATCAATTAATCGTGGTCTTCATTTTTAAGACGCACATTGATAAAGTAAAATATGTGCAAAGAAGGGTGCTCAGAACATTAAAAAGGTGAGAAGGGGAGTGAAGATTGTCTGAAAAGAGATTAGTTTAATCTTTATTTTGGAAATAATTTTTGAGTGCCCAATATATAAGGCACTTTAGAGAATAAAATCCAGTAGGAAAACTAGGACAAATCCAAATAATCAGACTTCAATATTGAGTTATTAGTACCATAAGTGACATACAAATAGCTTCTAACAAAAATCAGAAACTGAGATTATTTAACTTGAAATAAGAAAACCTCAGAAAAAAACTGCAATTATCTTGAAATGTTTAGAAACTTATGTAGAAGAAGGATTAAAAATAAATCAACTATATTGTGTAGGCAACTATATTGTTTATAAGGGAAAGTAGGTCAAATCCATAGGAAGAACTTTCTAATGATTTGGGATGTATGAAAAGGAATGAGTGGCCACATGAGACACCAAGTTTTGATCACTGGAAGTGCTTAAGTGGTGGCTGTGTGACTAATGAATATTGTAGACATAATTATTACATGCATTTATCTATGATTTCTGGAATTGACTGTGATTCTTATCTTTCTCCCAACTCCATGTCTATCAATTTTAAATTCCCATCATATCCCTATCCAAAGCTTTACCAAATCTGTAAAATCAGTGGTAGAGCTGATGACTCTACCTCTCCAGTACAAATCCCACTAGCCTCTATTACATGGACCAATGCAATGGTTTCCTAACTGCTCACATCACACCACCGCCCAACTCCCAGCATTATCTGCTGCTTAGAATTCTCCACATAGCATAGGGACAGATCCTTTACAAGGTAAAATATAAAACGTAAATTCCATTCTTAAAGTCCTTTTATGATTTCTTTGTATTTAGAATAAAATCCAAATTCCTTACCCTGGCTCTTATGAAAAAGCCCAGTAGAATCCGTCCCAGCCTACACCTCCAAGACCGTCTTGCATCCTTCCTACCATGCTCTAACCATGCTCGCCTCCTTTTTGTTTCTGCAACATGCATAGCTCATTTCTCCTTTGCACTAATTGATTTTTTTTTGACTGAAAAACTAATTGTGCTTGACAGATTGTCTTGCCATTCTTATCTAAGCTAAAATTTCACCCCTTTCAAGAGACCCTTCCCAACCACCAAATACAAAGTACTTATACAGTGATTTCCTAAGACAAAATTTCAGTTATTTGCAAAGAACTCATCAACCTGTGTTTTGTTTGATTTTTGTTTATTTGTTTAATAAATTGCTGTATCCACCAAATCACTAGACTGTGAGCTTCATAGGAGTAGGAATATTAACTGTCCATTACTGTATCTTGTGCAAGGTAAGTGATTGAAAAGTACTTTGGAAGGGTGAGAGAGAAGAAAGAGGAGAGAGAGGGGAAAGAAAAAGATTATTTTCATTGAACAATCTCATAATATTAACTTTACTCACTTTATTCTAGGTGATTTCCTCAGATATATCTTCCAATTCACAAACATTTCCTTTCACATTAGTGTTTATCCCATCTATGGAATTTTTAATTTTAGTAATTGTATGTTTAATTTTTAGTAGTTCTGCTTTTCTTAATCTGCTTATGCTTCTTCTATTTTTATTTATTCATTTTTTTTTATTCATTGTTTTAAAATGATTTCAACTCCGTAGGAAAGTAACTTTAAACATATCTCTTTCATAGTTTATTGCAGGTATTTTTTCTCTAGTTATTGGTTTGCTCCTTGTGTTGCATCTGCTGCTGCTTCTGCATATTTTCTGTTTCCTTCTATAGTTTATTTTTTCTCTATTTTGTTTTATTTAATTTTA
This sequence comes from Macaca mulatta, assembly GCF_049350105.2. NCBI lineage: Eukaryota > Metazoa > Chordata > Mammalia > Primates > Cercopithecidae > Macaca > Macaca mulatta. Next base: position 116,610,101 of record NC_133409.1, read on the forward strand.
TTTCTATTGGACACTCATCTTGCACAGCACTTTTCCCCTGTGAAACTCATAAGTAAAAGTCCTTTACTTTTACTTATGTCCTTTAAAAGGCCTTATGTCCTTTACTTATGTCCTTTTAAAAGTCCTTTAAAAGGCCTCACTGTAAAAGTCCTTACACAACTTCCATAGCAGTAAATTGCTTGGCTTTAGGTTACTGAATCATGACAGTATAAATTCACACCATACACCTGCGTGGTATGTGCCAGTGTTTACATTTTTCTTGGGTAGGTTTTTTTTTCCCCCTCCCACTCAAGGCTCCAGACAGAAGGCAAGTTTTCTTCTCACTGTTTCCTAGGCCACTGAGTAAAGTTTTTCTAGATCTCCGTTGATAGAGGGGGGCAGTTTTTTGAAGCCCAGACTTTCTGTAGTTGGATTGCTTTTAGTTCTCCAAAACTACAAAGGCTGAGGACACTCTCCTGTCTACACAACAACACTTAGATCCCAATTCTAAGCCCTTTAGAGCATATAACTCTCTAAAACAATTAAGATAATCTAGCATACCCTTACTATTTTGTCTTTTATTATTCCTGTTGTATTTTATGGACACCTATACATTTCCCTTTCTTTTGGGCTTGGCTCATTTTTTCTGCCATATTTTATCCAACATTTTAATGAATTTTTAAAAGGTTTGGTTCCATTAATATCAGCTCATTCTGCCATGTGGCTGGAATTCTTTCCAGTGAAATAGGCACTATATTTAAGTGCTGTCTTCTGGATGAGTTATGTCCTATTATTATTCTCATTTTAGTTATGAAGCTGATGAGGTTTCTAGAGGTTATATTACTTGTCCATCATTACGTAGCTAATATGTGTTGGATCTGGGACTCAAAAAAAAATTGTATCAAATTGATAGCCAAGTCATGCTCTCGAGAATAAGGACATGTAGTTAATAAGACCACTAAGGTTTCTTTCAAATTATAACTATTTTTATGTTCTTTGTATCCTTTACTTCTCCAAATTTGCATACATGTCTTCATGGCGTTAATTATGGTGGTGAGGTTCAAATATGATTAATAGAGAATCAGGCAAATATATGCTCTGGGTTTTTATAATCTTAGATGTAGGTTCCTTCCAACTCTTTTGTAGATTTTATTTGATACTCTATGGGAAACAAAATATGCTAGATTAAGTGCCTCACAATGTGAATTGACATTAAGATATATTTAAAAAGAATGTAATCCTATGGAGTCATCAACATGAGGTTGGATATAATAGAATCACTTTAATGATGAGTAAGGCATCCTACTGCTTCCTCACTAATGTTTTCACCTGTGGCAACCAGGTACCTTTGAAATTTTGCCTCTACCAAAATGTATTTTATGGAACATAAAAGAAAGTAAATATACATTATTAATGAAGCATTAATAAGTGTTAGTATTAGGCCACATTAGATTCGTTCTGGAACAGGCACAGAAACCAATCAAATTTATATATTCATTCCACAAGTTACTGAGTCTGAAAAAGCATTAATTTTGGTGTCCTCTATAGACCCTAAAGGTTTTCTGAATCCAGTTTCAATAAAAGAATAGAATTCTCACAACAGTACTCAATTATTCTTAGTAAATGGCTGAGAAAGAACTGAACTCTTTTACCAGGCTTGCAATCTGTTAATCGTTCAAAAAGGTCACAACTGAATCATACAAATACTTTATTTTTCTGTGTAACAGTGCTCTATGTTTTTCTCAAACCCAGTAGTTTCATGGATCAGAATTTCCCACTTCTCTGAAACACTAGATTGACCTCAAAAACAAGTCTCAAAAGATATCCTTCCAGACATTTAAAAAAAAAACAGAAACAACTACCAAATGATGTTTGACATTTATGAATGACCTTTGTGTAGCAAAAAAAAAAAGAGTAATTTTCAAAAAGCCAACTTTCAAACTTTCCCAGAAATGAATTTCCAAATGAAAAGACACCACACCATGAGCTAAAAAAGTAATTGCCAGCCTTAAACTTCTTTTTGCAAACACCACTGAAATTAGTAGAGTTAAATGCCCAAATTAAACATAAATGCTCTGTTAAGTCTCACGTCCTTTTTGCAACACTACTGAATCAGGTTTGGTAACTTCTAAATGTGCACTTTCTTTTTAATTGTTAAACCTCTGTCTCTCACACAGAGCCTCCTGTATAGACAGGGAGCATAGCATGCTGGTATCCAGAGTATCACACTGAATTTAATGACTTAGGCATTTACATTAGGTTTGTGTTTTGCTGTCTTGACCTGTGGTCTAAATTTCATACTGAATCTACCTACAGAAGGATATTTCTAGGCTTCAAGCAACAGATTGTTTAGAAAAGAGTGATAGGAACCATTTAAGTCCCACTCTGATACCAACAAAGAAGCAATATCAAAAAATGCATGACAAAGTTACTCTCAAATGATCATATAAACTCAGAACTCACAGAAAGGTCTGTCAACATTTTCTTCCTTTTGTTCTTAAGTGACAACAACATTTCATGAGCTCTGACCATGCCTCTCTGCCTTAGTATAGTAGAAGGATAAAATGTGTTGCCTCATTTACATTTCTGCATAATAAAAATTTTTATTTCTTCACCACTGTAGAGATGAGGAAGTAGAGGATAAAGTAATTGTGTCCAGTTACAATGTAAATTAGAGAGCTGAGATTCAAAATGAGGTATGTTTGTGTTAAAAGCCATGTTCTTTGCCCTACAATACTAAAAGTAAATACACAAAGGCAGGGTGTTCTTTTCTCATCTAAAAGTTATTCAAGTTTATAATAGAAAATATAAAATGCTAGAAAAAATATATCATGTGTCCACCAACTCCACTACCAAAAAAATTATTAGTAACATTATCTTCCAAGTTTTGGACTGTGTTTTGTGAGGAAGAACATATAACAAGATGTTATTTGGTTTTCTTGAGAACTTGTTACCACACATTACCTAATAGTGCAAAGATTATAGAAATTATATAGCAATACGAAAGTCACAGAAAGGACTTTATTTTGAAAGCTTGTGATTTCACTTTGAGTTCAACTTCACTTTGAGAGTTTAACTTCTTAATGGAAATATTCAGCCTATAGTTAGAAATATAGACTAAGACTGTCATTATGAGGATATAGGCTTACTGACTTGACTGTGATTGGGTGAGGTCGGATGAAGTCCACAAAGCAAATAAGAACTACAGGCTGCTTTTGGAGAAAGCCCATTTGTGAGGTTGGGAGAGAAAACAGGAACTTCGAAGTAAAGTGAAGAGGAATAGTGAAAGGAGACAGAAAAACTAGGAGAGTGTTTCACCAGGGAGATCTAGCTGAGACCTATTCAAAGAATAAGAGAAATGCTCTCAGGCATTCAGAAGGTTACTAGATTTAGAAACAAGGTAGTCATCGTGGACCCTTAAATATCAAACAATTTCCAAAAAGATAAAAGAAGAAATACGTTAATTAGAAACAAAAAAACCTTAGAACTGGTCATTGATCAATAATGCCAATAGATGTTTCTTTTTGAAAGTAGCAGAAAAACTGTAGCAAATTTAATGAGGAGATAAAAATCCATGTAAAAATTAAAAGAGCAAGAGATAAATAATTTATTGACTTTAATATTAAAGTTGATATTATTGTAAACATTAATATTAAGATCTCATTGAACTTTATGTCTCATAAAAGATAAGGTAATGCAAGAAACAGGAGAAATATTTCATTGTTCAATAAAGAAGAAATAGTAAATATTAAAGAACTATATACAAATAAGGACAAAACTCATATACATTGAAGGGTTGGTTTTTGAATTTTTTATATTAAAGTTATTTCTTGATATATATTACAGAAATGGAAAGGATGAAAAGCTACCTAATTTGCTTTAGAAAATTAAGACAATACAGACAGCAACATCTGGTAAATATGGCTAAAAATAAAAACCATGAAGCAAAATAACTTATCTGAAAATACTAAGTAAAATACTAGGAAAAAATTACTAGTGCATGAGAAGATAAATCCCTTACAACTAAAATCAGGGTCCATTCAAGGAATTAAGATAGTATTAACATTGGGCAACCATTGAGAGAAATATAATTTCTATAAACCTGGTAAAGTCTGAAATGTATCAACTCTACTTAATTAAAATTATTTTAAAATAGGAATCCCTAATAAGAAAAAATAACAAATGTCTCGAGCTCATAGTTCTATCACATTTAGTGATGAAACTCTAAAGCCATTCTCAGAAGTAAAAAGTACAATCAAGGATGCTCATTATAACAATAATTATTTCACACTGGTTTAGAAGTAGATCCAACAGAATAAGAATCAAAGAATTTATACAACAAACAATAATGAAAAAAGAAACAAATCATTTGAATTTGTAGACGATAAAGTTATAAAAGCTCAATTTTAAAACTGGTAGAATCAATAAGTTCATTGTGTCTGAATATGTGCTAAAATACTCAAATTAACAGCTTTGCTATATCAATAATAATAAATTATAAACAATAATTTCTAAAAATTTACTGAAAACGAAGTATAAGACAAGCAGTGAATTTAAAAATAAATATGCTAAAGCTATTGGGAACAAAACTTATAAATGTGAATCAGAATTATTGAGTGAGTCAGATGCTGTTGAGTGCTTCAGAATATTACTTACTCCTTACTGTTATCCTTTTGTATATATATTATTTTCATTTGAGGCTTAGAAAGATGAATAAACTTGTCTAATGTCTCACAGTTAAGTGGCAGGATAAAAAGGAAAAGAGTGAAGGTAAAAAAAGGTGAAGAGACTGTACAGAAGCAAATAGTAACAGATGTGATAGATTTTACTGTAGAAAGCTTCCAGTACGTTATAAAAAGATTTTGCTCATCAGAAACATTATTAATAAAATTTAAAGTTTAATAACAAACCAGGGAAAATATTTGCAGCACAGTTGCATGAATACAAAATTAACAGACAAACATATAACAATAACTAATAAACATGCTCAGTCCATTAACCATCCAACTAACATAAACTGCAACAGCAATAATTATTTTTATTTATCAGATTAGCAAAAGTCTAAAACATAAACAATACTTTTAAGGGAGTCATAAAATGAGCACTGACAGAATGCTATTGGAATCTAAATTATGTAAAATATGTCTTTCAACAATTTGACCATTTTTATTAGCAACTTTAAAATTGCCAATATTCTTTGACCCAGTAAGTCTACTTTTTGGAATCTATCTGATTAAAAACACTATGACACATGGTCAGTGATGTATGATTAAACATATATTGAAGAATCTCTAATATATATGGTATATAAGGTATACCTTGGTGCTTGTAGGCTACAAGCAACAATATATATGCTATATACCAGTATATACTATATATATTGAAGAATTAGAAATTAAGGAACAACTACAAATAATGAAATTAATGCCATATTTGAGTACCATTTTCCAAAAAAGTTAATGGCAATCAAAAATGCTCCTGCTACATGTATAAACACAGTGAAAAGAACCAAAAAGGAAAAAAACAAAAAAACAAAAACAGAAACTTGTGATATTTATTTCTATGAAGCTATAGCTTATGTTATCTTTATAATTCATTGTCTTTTGAAGATTATCCACAAGGATTATATATTATTTCTAAAAGTCAAGCAGGAAACCTTTTTTTTTTTTTAAATTGGTGGTCAGGACAGTTTCTCTAAAATATAGAGAGGGAAACTACTCTTGTGTATTTAAAGAGAAAGTAGGTGGTGAGAATATTCAGGCAGTGGTCAAGTTTCTTCCTTCTACAACCTTATGAAAGAAAAGAGAAAACTGGAACAATAGCTAGAGGGAAGACTAGAGTGAATATTTGGCAACTTTTTAACCTAATTTGCAAAACTAATTTACAGTTTGAAGACAATCAACGAACTGCTGTGAAGCAAGGAGACGTGGGGATGATCCCATTTCTACTCAGAGCTGTGGAATGATAAAATTGGAGATGGAGGTCATGGACCAGCCTGCAGCAGGTAAGCTTCAAAGTAGGACACAGGTAACTGACTGCTTGACCAACCAAGCAGAAAGGGACGCCTGCTAGAGTTGTCACTGCTATTGTGATTAAAATAGATCATAGCCTATTTTCTACAAAATACATCTATTTGCAAGTAACTTTAAAATTTTAGTTCATAATAAAGGAAGTGTTTTTTCTCAATCCCGATGGATAGAAAATAAAGAGATGTCTCATAGAGTAAGGAATAGAATTAACTTATTAATTGTTCTTCACACCGGAGACTCAGAAGGAGGCTTTGTGAAGTTCATGTCAGCTGGAAAAAGGATTAGCCTATCACTAACAAAACAAACTTCAGAATTAATTAGATGACCTTACCTGTGTACCCTAAATAATTGTTCTTTAGGAATAGAACTCGAATAAACCACAACATGGGTTTGGATGTACTTTTGGGGACTATTAAAACAGATAGTTATATAATACTTATATAATAATGCTACATATTGGCCAGATAATACGAGATATAGGTAACAGTCCCAACAACCTAAACATACATTTTCTTCCTTGTGATTTTGTCCAGTATGAGCCAAGTTAGCAGTCCATACACGGTGGCCATATTCATCTTTATAAACGGAGTAAAATTCAATGCCCAAGTAACATAATCAATTGCATAAACATGCTCCATGTTAAATTAAGAAAGAAGAAAGATTGTCATTTCTGAAAGTCCTACAACCACTGAAGTGATGAAAATCATAATAAAGCTTCATTAGATTGAGTGTTTATTGAAGGAATGCCTTTGTGAGCTAGTTTCAGCATTTGAAACAAGATCACGAGAGAAATATGAAAGGAGAAAATGAAACCAATGGATTCCTGGATGCCCATGGTTAGAAGCATCTCCATGGAAACAACCTAACTATCTACCAATAAGCAATAATTACATAAATTATAATATCCAAAAATAAAACATTGTAAATGGATTAAAGTATGAGTCAGATTTATGTGTATTGGCCTGGAAGAATCACCAAGGTATATTTTCAAATGAATAGTATCAGATAATTAGCAAGGATTCCATTTATTTAGACCTTCACTAAAAACATATGCATATGTGTGTGTATGTGTCCACGTAGAAATGTCTCCAAAGAATTACATCAACTTTTAGAATTGGCTATGTCTTTGTAGGAAAGCCAAATGAGAGAAGTAGCAAAGTGTGTAGTCAACATACAGTCATATGCCACATCATGACGTTAAATGAGGTCCACATTTATGACAGTGGTCCCATAAGATTATAACTGAAAAATTCATGTCACCTAGCAATATTGTCAGGGTTGTAATGATATAGTGCAGTGCATTACTTTTTCTATATTTAGATGTGTTTAGATACACAAATACTTGCCATTGTGTTACAATTGCCTACAGTATAGTAGCCTGTTGTTAAGAGTTTATAGCCTTTATAAAATTGAATATTTTCATGCCCAAATACCTCCCTTTTGCCCTTCCTTCCTCCCTCTCTCCCTCCCTTCCTTCCTTCTTTCCTTCCTTCTTTCCTTCCTTCCTTCCTTCCTTCCTTCCTTCCTTCCTTCCTTCCTTCCTTCCTCCTTCTCTCCCTCCCTCCCTCCTTCCCTCCCTTCTTTGTTTACTCTCATCTCCTCTCTCTTTTTTTTCATAGTGTCTTGCCTTCTCACCTGGCTTTAGTGTAATGGCACAATCAGTTTACTGCAGCCTCAACCTCCTGGGTTCAAGTGATTCTCCTGCCTCATCCTTTGAGTAGCTGAGATTATGAGAATACCTCACCTCACTTGGCTATTTTTTTAATAGACAGGGTCTCACTATGTTGCCCAGGTTGGTCTCAAACTCCTGGCCTCAAGTGATTCTCTCACCTCGGCTTCCCACTCAAAGTGATGGGATTTCAGGCATGACCACTGCTCCTGGCCCCATTTTCTCTTAAAGTTAGTAATTAGAAAGCATCAGAGGTGGTTGTGTCTAAGATGGCAGCAGTTAGGCACAGGAGCAGGCCTGCTACTGCTCTTAGAGTGTTATAAGTGTTACAGATATTATAAGCATTATAGGCAATATTTTCATTTGAGTTCCAAATAGCAGCAATTCAGTTGCAAACATAAGCAAAATTTTCTATTTAAAATATTCTAATAGGATATTGTTTTGTTAGTTCATTTATGTTTTCATCTGATATCTGGAAAACTAAATATATCCTGAGACAAACAAATATGTGTTGGTTAGGTTATAATATTTTGATATGTCATCACTAAATTTGTAATCCTTTTCTATTCATTAAGAAATATGTGATTGGGTTTTTATGGTGGCATTTTATTAAAAATAGGTCATTTCGATATTTCTCAATTTTAAGTAATAAGAAATTTAGAGATACAATAATGCATAATCTTCTATTTATAATTTTATATCCTGAAATGTTTAATTTGGTCCCAGCACTGACTATTATTTACAGAGTTGCACCTTGCCTCCCTAAATAATCTACCTTTTTTTCACAAAAGATTTGTTTTATTGTTTGATCAGCATGCTCAGCTGAAGTCAAAAGTGTGAATCTGGGACCAGCTAGTTTTTTAAACTTTGTCCTAGATTAAATTACATGTTCTGGATTTCTAGAGGAGTCTCATTTTAAATATTCTATACCTGTAGTCAATACTTACTAGAACAGGTGGACTGATATTTGTTTCTACATTCCATAATCAGAGACTTTTCACAGAAACCACAGAGGTTGCAATGAAATAAAACCTGATATTAATCAATTTAAAAATTATGTCAAAATCATATATGTGAGGTGAGAAAGACTTTTAATCACATTGTCTAGTCCCTTTAGTCTACTCAATCATGCAGAGTTTAACAGTGCTAGTGTCAAGATCAATAGGTAAAGCTTTTTTTCAGTTTATCATTCAAATGAAAAAGACTCACATGATTATATGTAGTTACATGTATTTTTTTTTCACTGTTATAGCTAGTTATAGTCCCTATAAGGCCTTACTTATTGGCTTTTTTATGACCTTTTTCAATATTAAACAACCAACTATATCAATCACAACTTTCATGTTGAAATCTGAACTAACAGTATCTTATCTGTTAAGTTTTTCTTTAAATACTCTCATTCTACATTTATTTAGGGGCATTTTAAATTTTTTCTAGCATAATAGTAGAGAGGACAGCAGTCAATATTCCTTAATTATTGATTCATAATGAAGAAAACAGTTTCTACTCTACTGTTTCTTGCTTAATGAAAGATAAATTAAAATCCCTTGACACTGCCATGTGTTAATAATCATTCCCTAAGCAGGAAAAAAAAAATTATACAGATAGATGGCTTGATTTATTGTCTTAAAAAGTTTTCGGAGAACATCTCTATTGTTAGTACAACTTTTGGTGTGATAACAGACACAGTTTTCCTTGAATAAAATGGTTCAATATGTATGGCTCACCGGTCATTTTGAATCAGAGGTAACAGTGTGAATATCTCGTTATTCACATACTGGTTTCAGAATACATATAAAACATAAGGTACAAAATTGTGCATTCTATACACCAACATGATATTACTAGAAACCTAATGCCACTAGTGATAAAAGGTTTGTAGCGAGTCATCCATACTCTGCCATGCCCATTTCATAATAGTTCTTAACACAAATTCATATATTGAGAAGATGCCTCTTACAGCTAAAAAATATAATTTAACATTAAATATTGCCAATTTTACCACTTCTCCCATTTAAAAAATGTACAAATGTTTTAAAAACAATATTAAACACTTTTGGAAAAAACAAATCTTAACTATATCATCATGCTACCTGGACAACATTGTTTTAGTTTTTGTGTCTTCCCTACTAATATTCATCCTTGTGTCTGTGTTTGCATAGTTTTGTTTTCTGCTTTTCTGTTTATTTTACAAGAATTTTTCATTATACCATGTAGTATATATAGCTATTTTAAGGACTTTTTATCTAATATTTTAATGTATGACTTTTTTCCTCATCGTTTCTCATTTAAGTTGTTAAAATTATACACCAGTACTATAGATAACGACAAAAGAAATATTTTAATTGCCAAAATTTACTTAGTGTTGTAAATAAACAGTGTCTAAGATGGTTCCCAATGACCTCTACATCCTAATATTCACACCCTGTGTGAATCCCCTGGATTTAGCACCCGGGTTTAGTGACTCACTTGTACCAAAGAGTATAGCAGAGGCAATGATGATTGAGTTATAAAAAGACTGTGGATTCTTCTGACTTAAATGTTCTCTCTAACTTTCTCTTGGATTATTTGTCCCAGAGAAAGCCAGCTATCGTGTTCTGAGGCACTATGGAGAGGCCCATGTGGCAAGGAGCCAACGCCTGCAAATAACAATATGAGTGTGCCTGGAAGCAGAACCCCACCCCCCTCCACCCACCAACATCAGCTGAGTCTTCAGATAAGACCATATTCTGGCCAAACGCAACCTCTTGAAAGGCCCTGAAGCAGAGGTATGCAACTAAGCTCGGAATGTTACTTTTGGTTTAAAGAAACAGAGATAATAAATGCTTGTTATTATTTACTGCTAAATTTGAGGTAATTTGTTATTTAGACATAAATAACTAATATAGACTTGGGAAAAGAAGTAGCGTTCATGGTAAGAACAATAATTCCATGAGCATGGAACTATTAGCATGTCTTATTTCCTGGGAAATGAATTTTTTGCTTAGAAGTTATTATCTTCGAAATATCAAAATAAGTCATTTTATAAATCAACGGATGATAGTTTTTGCAGAAGCATTGTAGGGAGGGAAGGCAAATTCATACACAGAGTAAGTATATATTTCAGTAAGAAGAAGTGCTGTTCCTTCTATGATGGAAATGGTTCAATTGGTTGATGCTCCAGGGGACTGGTGCTACATCACGGGCCCAGTGTTGGTCTCCGATGCTGGTAATGGGGCACTCTGCAATAGATGCAGCCAGATTGCTGTCAATGAGTTTGTGTTGCTGATGAATGTGTAACCTCCATCCTTGTCACAATGGTACTTTGTTCATGAGCTCATTGGGCAATGACAAGAGTGGCTGGGGAAGGACACTGAAATTCACAGAATGGGTCATCCTATCTACTTGTTTAATAAAATGCTCTTTTTCTGCTGAAGTCAATCTTTGATGAGAATTCACATAGGATCTAGATATCTTCAGACTAGCTGCCTATTTGGAGAGGTCTATCCACATACCTTTTTCCCAGGCCTCCTTGTGGCTACTTTCCCTGTCATGTTCCCTATGAGTTCCTGAATATCTAGCCAACTATTTACTTATAGCCTTTGAATCTCTGTAGACCTGTGCTTCTGGTTATACAGCAATATATAACAACTGTATGTAAGCACATTCTCAGAAATAAGATAACGGATCAAAATAAATGGTCATTTTTATAGTTCTAGTAATTGTTTTCAGATAGCTATCATGTTTTTCCACTGCCAACATAAATATAATAGTATATTCATTTGATTGTCATCCTATTATTACATATTTCTAAATGTATACTTATATATAATTATAGATGTATGCATTCACACAGTTAATACATTTACTTGCTATTTACTGAGAAACTACTGTGTACAGGACAGTGTCTTTAATGTCTCATTAAAAAAAATTATTGATTACCCTCAATGTAAAATGTTAGTCTGTATTTTTTGGTTGCTGTTTACTCTCAGGTATATTATTCATGCCTTTTTCTTAGCCATTGAACTCCTGATTTTAAAATACAAATTCATTAGAGTTTTTTATGTATTTAAAAATTTTAATAGTTATCTAATACTTATTGTTTAGTATTCTTTATTTTTCACCACATTAAACCTTAGAAAAATTATCTGCTGAGACATAATATTTATTCTTACCATTGCAAATTTAATTTTTAATATTTAATGTTTTAGTCCATTTGGCCTATAGTTTGGTATATAAATATGATAACAACTATATAAGAATGGCAAAAGCATTTATCTAAGAAATAGTTCTACCTCTCAAAACTATTTCCAAAGGCTTTCAATATTAATTTGTTGGTAGCTGTCAACTAATTTTTTAATTTTTTTAAATTTTAGAGTAGTCTTACATTTACATAAAAGTTGAGAAAATCATACAGAGTTCCCATAAAACCTACAAGCAGTTTCCTCTAATGTTAACATCTTACATTACTATGGTATATTTGTCACAACTAATAAACCAATATTGATATTATTAACTGAAGCCCATACTGTTTTTAGATTTTCTTAGACTTTCCCCAATGTCCTTTTTCTGTTCTAGTATCTTAATAAAGTTATCACATTAGATTTAGTATTCACGTCTTCTAAATCCTGTTGTGACAAATTTTAGACTGTCATTGATTTTGATGACTTTAATGGTTTTGAGGTGCACTAGTCATGTCTTTTCTCAACTGGAGTTTGCCTAATATTTTAATCATGATTAGACTGAGGTTATGGATTTTGGGAGGAAGATCATTCTCATCACATCACATCAAGGGTACATGTAATGAACACGAATTATCCCTGTTGATACCTTAGTTACCTGTTTTAGGTAGCATTTGACTGATTTCTCGACTGCAAAATTATTCTACTTTCCCCTTTTCCACACTGTACTCTTTGGAAGAAATTCACTATGTGAAGTCCATATCTAAGGGGTTGGGAGTCATGTTCTAACTCCATTATTTTTAAAATAGTGCCAGGAATACCTTTTCTCTCAAAGCAAATACTCTGAAGTTTTGCTCTGATGTTGTGATGGTTAATTTTACTATCAGCTTGCCTGGATTAAGGAACACCCAGATAGTTGGCAAAACATTATTTCTGGGTGTGTCTGTGAGGGAATTTCCAGAAGAGATTAGCATTTAAATCAGTAAACTGAGTTCCCTCACCAATGCGAGTGGGCATTATCCAATTCATTGAGGGCTTAGCTGAAACAAAAAGGGGAAAGAGAAGCAGATTTGCAGTCTTCTGGAGCTAGGACATCTATCTTCTCCTGCCCTTAGACATCAGAGCTCCAGGTTCTCGGGATTTTGAATTCCCAGAATTACACCAGTGGCCCCCCAAGTTCTCAGGCCTTGGGATTCAGTCTGAATTACACCACAGGCTTTCCTGGTTCTCCACCTTGCAGATAGCATATTCTGAAACTTTTTGGCCTCCATAATCCTGTAAGACAATTCCTATAATAAATCTCTCTCTGTCTCTGTCTCTCTCTGTCTCTCTGTTTCTCTCTCTCTCTATACATATATATATATTTGTTTCTGTTTCTCTGGAGAATCCTAATAATTGTTTTCCTGCGTTTCTTCTCTTTTCTTTCTTTCTCTCTTTCTGTCTCTCTCTCCTTTCTTTCTCTCTTTCTCTTTCTCTTTCTTTTTCCTTTCTCTTTCTTTCTCTATTTCCTTCCTTCCTTCTTTCTCTTTCCCTCCCCTCCCTCCCTCCCTCCCTCCCTCCCTCCCTCCCTCCCTCCCTCCCTCCCTCCCTTCCTTCCTTCCTTCCTTCCTTCCTTCCTTCCTTCCTTCCTTCCTTCCTTCCTTCCTTCCTTCCTCTCTCTTTTTCTTTCTTTCTCTTTCTTTTTCAACGAAGTAACCTCTGTTGCCCAGGCTGGAATACAAGTGGCGCTGTCATGACTCACTGCAGCCTTGAACTCCTGGGCTCAAGTAATCTTCCTGCCTTGACTTCCCAAAGTGCTGGCATTGCAGGCATAAGTCACCACACCCAAACCTCTCTGTATTTCTTGTGTTAGACAAATTAAACCTGAAGTGTTGTTTCACGATAAAATTATCTTCATCCTGTCTCCTTTCTGCAATATGTTCCCTTTATCTAAGCACCCTCCCACCCTCATAGTGTTCCCACATGAACACCGATTTGGATCAGTTGTTTGGTTTATCCCTAAGTGTGCCTTAGCATGACTACATAAGGACTGAGATTGAAGTCTAAGATTGATCTTGTAACCCTCAGAAGAGCTGCTGGGAGTGGCTTTTGTGTGTAGCCAGGGGCCAAGAGATTTACTGGTTTTCAAATACTGTGGGAATTAGGTTAGTCTGTTTAAAGTTATGGGCTCTGATTCTACAAATCAGGTGTTAGATATAATTCTCCATGGAAAGAGTATTATTGTGAGTGGCAACAGAATGAAGGTGTCTAGCCCAGTAGACAGGTATTTTTATCTTTAATGATCAAATTGGATAGGCGATGATTTTGAATGTTACTTTTCTTTAAAATTCCTAGTATAACATTGTGTTGAACCCCCATCTCCTTTCTCATTCCCCTAATTGATTCTTTCCTTTCCCCATATGCTTTCTGCTTCTCAAGCAAGAAACAGCTTTGCATCAGTGAAACGAGAGAGAGAAATAAAGAAAGAACAAAAGATTTTACCTTTGCATTATGCTTAATATAACAGAAACTTTATAGTTCAGAGAAGTTACAGTCAATCAAAAAGAGAAGAATTGGATCTTAACTAAAGCAAAATTCTCGGCATTTTCTAATTGCTTCGTAACTTTAATGTAGCCACTTTTGAAAATTTTCAGCTATTTTTCTCCTCTATACAAAATAATAACTGAGAATAGTCTTATATTGAGCAGAGAGAAGAGAAACTTTTGCATCCCTTCCTGACAATCTCTGACCTGGGTCCCAAGGTCTTTTGGATTTTTCATGTGGTATTCCCTCTACATAGTAGTATATATCAGGGCACAGAGGACAGTCAGAAACTATTATAAATTCTCCAGTTCTTTTATACATATTTTTCAAAACCTAATGTGATTATTAGCTGTCAGGTCAACAAGCTCTAAGAGAAGTCTAACTTTCAAGTACTACTTGTACCTAAATTCCTGTCCTCCTACTCCTTACCAAGTGTATATGTTCCTCTTAAAGGAAGCTACCAGTTTCATTACTCTTTAAAAGCACAAAAAGTGAGTGCTAACTTCATTTCTGGCTTATGTTCTTATCAAAATTTTAATTTCCCCACGTGAAATTGTAACCCACACAAAGAAATACCACCTTTTTTTGCTTTGCCTCTCACTCTCTACTCCATATTTTTAATAATAATCATAAATTTTGTTTTTAATAGTTAATACTTTGATATTTTATATGTTTCTGTCTGCTAGTGCAGATCAATTTTAAAAAAACATAAATTATTTCTTCAAGAATATATACAATAACGACAATTCAGGAGAAAAAAATAACACTATGTGAATTCCCAGTTTCCATTGCTAGGCATTTATTGATCTGCTGAGTCTTAACATTCTGTACTTTAAAAAAGTTATTTGGTGATTTTGCTCATCAGGAAACATTGGAAAACATTAATCTGAACAACTGGCACACTGTGTAATACAGTAATCCCTCACTAATATCAAGTTTCAAGACTGTAGGTCTTTACATTGCTCATGTTTTAAGATATGAAATATTTTCATGTAAGAGAGTTTATTCCTCTGTAATCAGAGCATATGACAAATACTGTTCTACAGAGCACATAGTTGGTCTATGAAATAGTGCACAAGCAAATTTGTTCAGTTCCACCCTCTTGGTGCATGACTAGAACCCCAGACCTAGAAAGATGTCATCACAAAAATTTGCAAAATCCTGTACACTAAATACATGTTTTTCAAGACTTGCAAAAATAAAGCAAAGAAAAATACAAGTGCTAAATACATTATATTTCAAGTCACTGTGACTTCTTTCAAAGGCTTCCACAGGAAGTGTAGTCTTCACAGCATTGAACTAAAAAAAAAACAAATTAGTCTCAGCAGATTCAGGAGCTTATGAAACCAATACAATATTGCACTACTGAAGGAGATAGCAAAGGAAAGTTAAATCTGGGGAAGGATTATTATACTAATGAATATCATCTTCAGAAAATAATACATTCTATAATTTTTATTTATTGTGTTTAAAAAGTATATTTAATACCACTTAATTTTCTATACTAACTGCTTTTATCTCTGAGATCTTGATTTTGACAAATATAGACTTGTTTTTTCAACTATGATGCTTTTTGATAACCCAAAGCACGCAGTTAGTTAGGGATTACCTACTGATAATGGGATCCTGTCTGATTATAAACACTGAACACTGAATTAAAAAAAAAGTTCATTCACATAGCAAGAGGATTAATAGTTATTTGAAGTAACAAATCAAGCTTGTATCTTAACTCATGATTTGAAGTGAAATGTTTATGCCAAAATTACTGGGCTCACCACGTGTTCCTTAGACTCATTTAAATTTTTGAGATCAGAAAGAGTTAGTGTTTTGATGGAGTTATCTAAATAAGTACTTCATCTGCATTTCACAGGCCATGAATGCAATTTTTTTCTATACCAACCAATCCATCTGTGTATACAACATGAGTTCATAAGGTAATTATCTACTTTCTACTATGCTCCTTTGGGCAAGGAAGGCAGATAAAGGGAACAACGTGCAGTGTTTTGAGGGCTCATGCCATAATTTTCAGCACTTTGGAGTTATCTGTTTTTGATTTTCTCATATCTTCTATCTAAAGAGGCATAGTCTAGAAAGAAATTAATGACATATACCTTGTAACTCATACAGTACAGGAATCTTTCTCCAGAACAGATGTTCTGGAAGTTCAACAATTAAACCAGCAGAACTTTACACAGCTCATACAATATGTCCACATTTTATATCCATCTTATTTAGAAGCTAAAATAAAGCACCATTTTGCTTTTTCTAAATGTGGAGCATTGGTCAGGAAGCAATGTATTCCTACATGGGGATGCATTATTGTTATCTAATTCAATAGATAACATGTACCAAGCAATGGGTCATGGAACAACTATGTTTAATTCTGTGTGATGATGAAGTAATTAAAAAAGGATTTCAAAATAAATGTTATTTCATAGCATTATTCATAAGATTATCTACATCTGGAAAAAACTGTAGCAGGATTACTTTTTACATTTAAATATTAACTTTATATTATTAAAATATATCATTTAAAAATAAACCATGTTATTGATACATATATCATCTATGCTCACTTAAGAAATTTTCAGCTTTTCAAACTCTTTGAGGGTGATGAAGTTAAATACCAGATTAAATATTTGAGGAAGAAAGACATATAAGTACAGTATTTGAATAAAGTTAGGATTAAAATTATAATGTTTATAAATTCCAACGTTAATTTCCAGGGTCTTAATATTTACAAAAACTGTACATTGACAAAAAAAATTTAAGCACATGGAATGTAATTTTTAACTTATATTTTGAAATAAGTTAGCATTAATTAAACTGATATCTTTGAGTTAAGACATGCTCACTTTGTTTCATAAAAGCATAACACTTATGTGTTCCTTTCTATTGTCCTTTTTTTCTCTTTCTTCCTCTTTGTTTCTTTTTTCTTTTTAAATCATTCATAGCAGTGGGACAGAAAGCATAACACTGAAAAAAAAGAGCTAGTTGTCCTGGAGACAGGTTTCTTTTTTCTCTATCAGTAGGTATATACCCTCATTTTGAATGCTAAGGAAAAATACTGGCTTTCATATATAATTCTTTTTATATTTAACTTTAAAGATATGTCTCAGACAAGGTCTTTTATTTTAAAAACCTAAAAATATTGCATCACCAATTTCATTCCTAGTGAAATAAAATTTTATTAAAAGTATCACTTTCTGGTTACTTAGGTAATGAAAACAATTTGATAGGCCAGCTGCTTTATTTCACTAACTCTATGAAAATAAACAACTATTTTCTGGGTAATAAACTAGTCTTTATTTTTCACGCATTTTGAAGCAATAACAGATCCTTTCTCTTTCTCTAATAAACTGCCAATCTGAGAGTTTTGTTTGATTTTGTTTTCTACATAGTAATGACAATGATGTTAATTTCATATTATTATTGAAATTCCAGAAAATACCCTGAGCAAAAATTTTCCAATGTTTTCAAGGGTCATAGAGGTCCAAAGAATAAAACTAAAGCAGGCATTAGAGGAGCAGCTAAGAAATAAATTACTTCTCTGGTGTAGATAGAAGTGAGGTGGAACTTGGGAGCTGGGGACTCTATTTGAGGCTTTACAAAGCTCAAACATTATGTAACTTTCTTCCCCGTTAAGTACTATCCAAATTGCATCTTTCAACGGATACTATTTCAGTTTTTTCTGTCTTAATAAACTTTGTGAGGTATATATTTTGCCAATTTGCCTATATATATTTCTCCGAGTGTTTTATTGCTGAAATATACTGACAACAACAAACTTGCTTATGGAACCTTCTGCTTAGTAGTTACATATTCTTGTTCGTATTTATCAACACCGAACCAATATTTACTGCACAACTCAGGCCCTCTGAGAGGTATGAAAAATGTAAGACACACATGATCCCTGCTCTTAGGGAGTTTACAATCCAGTGGTGGAGGCCAAGGAAAATAAATAAATAAATGAATAGAAATTATGATCTATGCCATAAAGGAAATAAATTGAGTGTTGAGTTGGAGACTAATAGCAGTGAGCTGGCTAATTTACATAAGGGGCTCAAGGAAGACCTCTCTGAGGAGTGACACTTAACTAGAGGCCTGAAAGATGAAAAGCAAGAGAAGAACACAAAGGCCTTGACCAGGAAAAGGTTCAGCCTGTTGGGGAAATTCAGAGGCTAATGTGACTGGGGCTTTAGGTGGACAGAGTGAGGCTGGAGATGCCTTGTTATTGCTGTGCTTCAGTAGTTTGGATCCTACTCCTCGACAATGAAAAGCCACTGGAGAGTTTTAAGCAGAAGGAGGTGTTCCAAACTATAGTTTAGGGATGACACTTGATGGCTGAGTGGAAAATCGATTTCAGTGAGACAAACGTGTTTTAAAATTCTCTATAGCTGCATTTATCAATTCTGTAGCCACTAGCTGCAGGAGGGTATTTAAATTTAAACTAATTAAAATTCCATAAAATTAAAAATATAGTTCCTCAATAGTCACATGTGATTGCTGGACACCAGACTGGACAGCACGGACAGAACCTTTTCATCAGTGCATGGACATATTCCTGGACAGTGCTGCTCTAGCAGATCGCCCATATCTTCTTGGTCTCCACTCTTCGGCTCCTCCACCCTTCTGTAGTAACTACCAGCTGGAAGATTGTTCTTGGCTCCCTCATCTTCATTCCTCACTTTCCTGACTCTTCTATGACCCTTTCTCTAACTCCTTTCCCTTCAGCATCTCCCTCTCCTCTTCCTCCACTCCAGACACAGCTTTTCAGCCACTGGTTGAACAACTTCATAGAGCTATTATGAAGGTGGATTAAATTCAAGACACTCATAAGTGTTTTATTTTCCTCGTGAGTATTAACTGAACCTGAACCCTCTATTTTTATTAATGGCACTACAAATCTCTTAGTCATAAGCTGGAAGTCATCTGACTCCTTCCTTCTCACTCAGGCATTCATTAAGTTGTTTGATCATACATAATCTACCATCATAATGTCTCGCATACTTTTCATTTTTAAATTTACCTAGTTAATTCTTATCTAGCCTTTTCTTATAATTTCCCTAATAAAATTCAATCCAGACTAGCATTGTTAGATTAGTCTTAAATTAAGGTATAAATCAAGGACCTCAAATATACACACTGCTTTCCCAGTATTGTGATAAAATAATGTTGGATTTGTAATTTTACTGTTCCCTATTTGATATGGTTTGGCTCTGTGTCCACACCCAAATCTCATCTCATAGCTCCCATAATTCTCACATGTTCTGGGAGGGACCTAGTGAGAGATAACTGAATCATGGGTGCCAGTCTTTCCTGTGCTGTTCTTGTAATAGTAAGTCTCATAAGATCTAATAATTTTAAAAACAGGAGTTTCCCTGCACAAGTTCTCTCTTTGCCTGCTGCCATCCATGTAAGACATGACTTGCTCCTCCTTGTCCTCCACCACAATTATGAGGCCTCCCCAGACATGCGGAACTGTAAATGCATTAAAATTCTTTTTCTTCCCAGTCTCAGGTATGTCCTTATCAGCAGCATGAAAATGGACTAATATACTATTCCTATATTTAGTTCATTTGCTATTCCAAAAAGCTGCCCCATGCATTTCCATCCTCAAGTTAGCTTATACTCTCCTTCTTTCACCTGCTAAGCTTTCCACCTTCCTCTATGATTGTCATAACTCTCCTTTAATTTAAGATCCATTCATGGCATTTATGATGCTACTTGTTCTATGATGTCATCTTTGAGATTCAATACTAGGCATTTTCTTTCATTAATTCTTAGTGCATTTTTAAAAATCTCTCTCTCTCTCTGTCTCTCCCTTTTACATATTTGTTTTTTGAGTTTACAACTATCCACCTTGCATCATAGATTTTATTAATGTCTTGTACCTTTTAACCTCTAAGATCAAGAATAGTGTGCACAAATTTATATCCCTTGCAACAATTAGCATATGTGTTTAATTGAATTAAGTAAAATAAAAAAAAAACCACAAATTCATTACAGATTTCATTGCACCTATAAGGAAATACTCTCTCGCGATTTATCTGGATATCAAAATAAGTGTAACATCTTTGTAAAGATTGCTAAACTGTGGTATAACAAAGTTCCTTTAAAAAATTTGGGACACAGGTCTTCAGTCACGTTGTAGTCCCTCAGATGGATTTCTCTTACCTGTGGAAAGAAGCATAAAATATTCTATTTTGTTAGGGCAATAGTAATTAAAGGATATAAATTGAACATCATGAATAAAATTCTCAAGCCATTGTACTTACCTGTAAGTTAACCTCTGCCAAGATTTCAATTCTCAAATTCTTTAGCTCAAGATGAAACATGGCACTCAAAGTGAAGAACAGATATGCTAACATCTTGATGAATTAAGCGCTTTGTGGTTTTCTTGGTACTTTATTAAAAAGTATTTCAAGTAGAAAATACCTTCATCAGGTAATCATAAAATGTACAGAAAATATTGACATTTTATTATTTGCATATACTTTTGAGAAATCATTTGAAATATTTTGAAATTCAAAATTAATTGGTGGTTATGCACAGAGTTTTACAACAGTACTTACTACTTTTTAGATACCCATAATAATACATGTAAAATATATATGTAGTTACAAAGGAATATGAAAGTTGTACTTCACAATTTTGGGTTAATCTTGCAAATGTTATCAATAAATCCATTCTCTGTGGTCACTGCTGCTCATTTAAGAATATTTACTTAGGCCAGCCATGGTGGCTCACATCTGTAATCCCAGCACTCTGGGAGGCTGAGGCAGGTGAATCACGAGGTCAGGAGATCGAGACCATCCTGGCTAACACAGTGAAATCCCGTCTTTACTAAAAATACAAAAAATTAGCTGGGTGTGGTGGCAGGTACCTGTAGTCCCAGCTACTCAGGAGGCTGACACAGGACAAGGGTGTGAACCCGGGAGGCGGAGCTTGCAGTGAGCCAAGATTGTGTCACTGCACTCCAGCCTGGGGGACATTTACTTAATGTTAGTCTGGAGCAACAAATGAAATATAATCTAAAATAGGGAAATCATATTACCAATTTCACTAGGTGCCACCATACAAGCTCATAGTCTTAGGTTGATCAGCCATCAATAAAATTCAGGAACCAAATGTGGAGACAACTTTTGGAAGCAATATTGTTCTAAGATGCTACCTTGTTTTTTTTTCCAGTCATAACTTGAACCATGGCAAACAAAACGTTGAATTAAATGAAGTCTGAATTTCAATATTTCGATATGTAAACCAATGTGAATTTGTTTAGTCATCGTTACAAGTTATTAGTAACACCACTAAAATGTTATTCTTTTTTTATTTTATTGTATTTTTTATTTATTTATTTATTTATTTATTTATTTATTTGAGACAGAGTCTCGCTCTGCCACCCAGGCTAGAGTGCAGTGGCGTGATCTTGGCTCACTGCAAGCTCCGCCTCCTGGGTTCACGCCATTCTCCTGCCTCAGCCTCCCGAGTAGCTGGGACTACAGGCGCCCGCCACCTCGCCCGGCTAGTTTTTTTGTATTTTTTAGTAGAGACGGGGTTTCACCGTGTCAGCCAGGATGGTCTCGATCTCCTGACCTCGTGATCCGCCCGTCTCGGCCTCCCAAAGTGCTGGGATTACAGGCTTGAGCCACCGCGCCCGGCCTAAAATGTTATTCTTAAAATTTCTACATAAGCAATTTATACTTTTTGTCACTATTCTACCTATCTTGATTGATCCTGTCTTTCCGCTGACATCCACCTCTTACAACCTTTGTCTTTAAGTTCTTTCTAACATGACAAAAAACAAGTATGTCTAAAAGCAAATACATCAGTGAACATAACTTTCATGTTTCCCACTTTCTAGCCATCTGAGTCAATTAATGGATTGGAGTGTTAACTTTGAAAAAAAATCAATTCAATAGAAAAGTAAGGAAGTGACATAAGTTTCTAAATAACCCTTGAACATGCTGAGAACCAAGCACATTCCTGTCTCAGGACCACCCCATTGGCCTTTCTCTCTGCCTTTAATACTCTTAACTCTAGATTGCTGCACAGGTCTCCCGGGACCATTCTTAAATGTCATTTCCTCAAAGTCTTCTTCAATTACCATCCTATCTAATAAGCTTCCATTTCCCTATCTGCTTATTGTGCCATAATTTTTATTCATTGCGTTTATTATCTCTCATTATATTCCATAACTATATATTTGTTACCAATCTCTTTCATTAGAAAGTAGCTGGAGGGCAGGAGTATTTTTGTGTGTGTGTGTGTATGTGTGTGTGTGTGTGTGTATCTATTACCCAAAAAAGGAACTGAAAATGCTAGTGATAAATAAACATGAATTGAATAAATGAATGTCACTACAATATTAATTTTATCCTATAGGACAATTCAAGTCTATATGATCAAATGCACAGACACTTGTGATATCTATCTCTTCCGCAATTATATGGGAAATATACATGAATGAATTCAACTGTCCATTATGAAACAAATTATTTAATACTATTACCATTTATCTCTTATTATAAATATAAGAAAACATTTATTGAACTGCATTAATAAGTCACTGTTGTCAGGGATCTTCTGTAGATATTTGGGAATGGTGATTATCAATGCTGTGCATAAACATTTTCTTCCTACCCTCTCTTGAGGACTCTGTTCTAACTTGATTGTTCCATGAGCTCCACTGCAATCTGATCTCCCATTGTCAATCTCAAATTGTCCTTCATCCTCTACTTTTCACATAAGCCTCTAGCTCTCATAGGAACAGGTTTTTATACTCTTTAAGTAACTAAGATTTTGTACTAAAATGAAAAAGCATTACTCTGGCAGTAAGCACAACACTTGGAAAGGAGTGCCAATGTGAGAAGGGTGAAAACTCAGCTACTGTCAGCCGTCAAGTGTGTAAGTGGGGATTTTGGGTTTTATGATTGTTCATGCTAATTAACTTGGAAATTTTCCACATTGTGCCGCATACTCTGAGACAGCTGAAAATAAGGTTCACCTTTAGTGGCAATATAGGGCAGCCACTTAACTTGTTGGCTTTCACAATAAATATTTTGTTGTATACACTTCCCTTTGGTGTTTTTAAAAACATAAATCCTCATAAAATAATAATAAAATAAATTATATAAGACAATGTTGATAAATATTATCAGTTACTCATTTTAAGTAAAATAGATAATAAACAAAGTTTAGTCAAACTGGAAATACTAAAGTTAGACAATACTAGGCATTTAGCATCTTGATTTTTTAGCATGGCACAGAAATTTTTTTCCATTATAATAGCAGGTATAAGAAACTCCACTATTTTAATAAGTTGTTGAAACTCATTATTTTGTCTGATAACCAGAAAATAGTACTTAAGAAATTAGTTTGAGCTCTCTGGTGGAAAATGTGCTAAGAATGTGAACAGGCAATTCAAAAAGTAAAAAGATAAATAACCAATACACATAAAATAATATTTACCTACAAGTAATTCCCCCTCAAACGCAAGCCAAAACTCAAAAGATATCATGTACTAGCTAATAGATTGCAAGGATACGTATCAATGGTTAAGCCTTTTTTTGTTTGTTTGTTTTTGAAAGAGTGAGGGATGGGTGCTTTCATATCCTGTTGGACGGAGATAAAAATGGAAGTATATAAGGCAATTTGAAAATATTTTTAAATCTTAAAGCTGCACAACTTTGAAATAACAATATTGCTTTTAGAAACTTACTCTAAGGTGATAAACAATTGCGTAAATACCCACACATATGTATGCGTAAATACCCACACATATATATACATATATATTTATAACAGAGTTATAATAAAATATTCCTATATCTTTTAGGTGAGTAAGCAAATATTATTAGATAATTATATTTATAATATAAAATATTGCAAACCACCCAGACTTACAAAACCAGAAGGTTACTAGAACTTTCATTGAAGTTATAGGGATGATGTTATTCTACAATTATTCATTCAGAAGACATTCACAAAAATAATGAATTGAAAAAAGCAGGTCACAGAACAGTACATATAAAGCGATTACATTTTTAGACATAAAATAAGATCTCATTTCTATAACAAAAGTGATATTTTATGTATATGCAGAGAAAATAAGCTGAGAGGATATGTGGTAAAATATGAACAATGGTTCTATTTGAATGTGATGGTTAAGGATGATTTTTTATTCTAATTATTTTTGCTCTTTAGTTTTCCGCATCTGGGTTAATTTTGCTAAAATATTTATTTAAACAGCACTTTGAAACATTGCCTAAAAAGTAAACAAGATGATAATCTGGTTGGAGGTTATGTATTATAATTCATTGTTTGGGAATGAACTGTGCTTAGGTGTATCTATGATATTGGAAAAAAGAAAGAAGTATATATGAGATAGTCCATATTTCTGATGAATGTTCTATTTTTACTTTCAGAATAGAGAAAAGTTACAGCATTAATGGGGGTCATTATTGCCCAAGTTGTGCCTGTTAGAAGAGAGACATGACGAATTACATTAAAGAAGTTTGACCCTAAGTAATGAGCACTATACTTTAGGTTTGGTAATGAGTACTGTACTTTAGCTAAAGTATTAGTTAATGAGAGTGACTAAATAATGTCCAGCAAGGTAAACACCAGCTTGCAAGTACAAGCAAGTCTAAATACCAGAATCTGACAGTGGAGATACAGGTACTTTTGGCTTCTGGTTCTGAGATTTGCACTGCTAACACTACTATTACTGTAAAAAGGAAATTGATTAAATAATCACAAAAAACATTCCTAACATTTATGGGGCATAAAATTGTTTTCTAGGACTCCTCACTTTTCCTTGAGTGTCTACATCTAAATAATTACCCAATCTTGTCTTTTTGTTTTGCATTGTTTTATTTTCACTTGATGCTTCAAAAATATTCCTTCCTTCTTTCCATTTTCATTTCCATTACATAAGCCATTTATTGCCTCAGTCTAGGATTTTGACTCTAAGCCTCTGAATTTGACCATTTCCTCTTTCAAATCCCTTTGTCAAGCTTTCCCTGGTCACGTTTAACATGTCAATTTTATCCTAGCATTTCCCTTCTCCAAAGTCTACAGTGGGTACCCAAGACCCATAAAGTGTAGCACAATTTCTGAATGCTAACTGAAATTTTGTACCTTTGATCACTATCTCCCCTTCTTGTATCCAATCCCCTACCTTCTTGTATCCAATCCCCTACTCCTGGCTTCTGGTAACCACCATTGTACTCTTCTTCTATGAGTTCAACATTTTAAGAATCTACATATAAGTGAGAACATGCAGCATTTGTTCTTCTGTGCCTAGCCATTTTACTGAGCATGTAATAAATATATACTGTCTATTTCAAAACTACTAAAAGAGAGGATTTTAAATGTTTTCACCACAAAGAAGTATGTGAGGTGATGGATTTTTGTCAATTAGTTTGACTTAATCAATAAAGTCAAACATCACATTGCATCCCATAAATATATATGTTCAATTAATATTTATTAGTTGAAATTTTTAATTTTTTAAAAAATTAACCTGGAGAAAGTTGCATTCCATACTCTTCATAATCAAACTGACTATCTTCTGATCATTTCACCAAATTGTAGCCACTCAAAAACATCTTTCAATTTTCTCCCTCGATAAATATTTCTGTTAGTCTTGAAATATCATATATCTTTCCTTCAGACCATTCAAATTCTCCCAGTTTTTTAAGATCCCCAAAGAATGCCCTGACCACTGGGGACCTCTGACCAATCATTTTCTGCACAATTAATTAAGCAATTAAACATGGCAATTTCATATGCCTTGCTTATTATAGTTTGTTATTGTATTGAACTATTATTTAAATATTTTACGATTAACTTTTCGTATGCTTGTGACTTATCTTTCTACCTATATTGCCAACTTTCTAGATTAGGTACTGGGTTTTATATCAGTGATCTTCAAATTGATGTATGATTACTTCTAGGAAGTATTGGAAGCCTTTTTAAAAAACATTTTCAAGATGCTCAAATTCCACATGTACTGTTGTCTAAAATTATCTCCCAAGAATCTGGCCTTTTCAAAAATGCCAAATTTTTACAAAACAAATAAATGAAAAAAAGACAAACCTCTCACCCATTCAGCATCTCATCTTTTGTGCATTGAGCACAACTCCTCTCCACACCTACCTCTCCTTCTCTCTCTGTTTGTCTCTCTGTCTCTTTCACTGTCAGATTTTCATTGTATTTAGGATAAAAGCCCCTACTCTGGCCTCAGGCTTCCCATGATGTAGTTTCTGCCCACTGTCTCCAACCTCATCTCAGACCATGTCCTACACCCCTGGGTGATTTCATGTCTCAGGGTTTTCCTGTTAACTTTTTCCTCTGCCTGGAATACTTACTAGGTTATGCTTTAGTTTTCAAGTGACTAATTTTTTCTTGCCCCTCAGGTTTCAGCTGAAAGCTCTTAGTCTCTCAGAGAGACATGTTCTCACTCTCAATCCAATTTAGGTCAACCTATTATTTTCTCTCCCAACACCCTTTATGATGTCTTTGCAGCACTTATCACAGTTTCTATTTATTTGTGTAATGTAATATTTGTCTCCCCCAAACCCTGAGCCCATGAGCAAAGGAGCTTTTCACTCTACTGACACATCCCCATGCCTGGCACTGTGCCTGACATGAAGGAAGTGCTCATAAAGTACCTACTAAGGCAGTGAAAGAGTATATTAAAGCCTATATTGAATCTAAAAATAAGTCTATTTTAAAATTAAATGAACCTTGGAAATCATGGAAACCAAAGCCATGACCTCATTTTCAAGAGAGAGGAGCTTAGGTCTCACATTTAGTGCCGGATAAAGCAGGGATTAAAACAAAGCACTTTGAATTCTAGTTAAATTATCTTTTATTTTTTTCAAAATATCTTTTAATTCTGCTTTCTTGTTTACAATATAACATTAAACAAATATCCATTGACAGGACAGCAATGTGGGGAGTACCTTAAATTATTGAGTTCAAGCCTTATTAATTCTAATTTTAATTAAATTAATGAGATGCATACAGTTATAAACCATCTTGCCTCAGTATTTCCATCTGTATAACATGATGGTTGTTCAAAAATGCAGCTTAGTAAGCATATCAGAGGAACAGATTATAAAATACTTATTTTTTCTAACTTTAGTACTTTGAGAAGAGACTGCCTTTTTTTTTTTTTTTTTTTTTTTTTTTTTTAAGACGGAGTCTTGCTTTGTCACCCAGGCTGGAGTGCAGTGGCAAGATCTTGGCTCACTGCAAGCTCCACCTCCCGGGTTCATGCCATTCTCCTGTCTCAGTCTCCCAAGTAGCTGGGACTACAGGCGCCCGCCACCACGCCCATTTAATTTTTTTGTATTTTTAGTAGAGACGGGGTTTCACAGTGTTAGCCAGGATGGTCTCAATCTCCCGACCTCGTGATCCGCCCGCCTCGGCCTCCCAAAGTGCTGAGATTATAGGCGTGAGCCACCACGCTCTGCCGAGACTATCTTTTTAAAATTATTTTCATAAAAGAAAGATGGAAAATATAAAAATTATAAGTCAGTTAAGAATTAATAATGAAATATTTATGAAAATTAATTCCTCTTCAGTACCTTTCTATATAAGCAGTTTCTTAGAGCACTTCAGAAAGACAAACTTGCTGTCATAAACTTTTTCCTTTTTTTTTTTCTTTTTTTGCTCTGAGGCTGGTTCCTCACATCTGGCTTACAAAACTAGTAATAGAAGTGGCAGTAGATGGGATGGTGTGCTTACCTAGTTGGTCTTCCAGGCAAATAACCATTAAGAGACTCTTTCATATCACATTACTTCAAAAGGGCTTTTTAGGTGTTATATAAACTGTTTATCATAAAAGTAGGGAAGAGGAGGAAATCTGTACTGCCACAGAGAACACCCTGAAATATTTAGTATCAATTATGATTGAGGACTTGCATGCCATGGGGTAGGAGCCACTACAAAAAAAGGAAATCATCCCATTTGGTCACCTTCTATTTAGAGAGAGAATTATATAGGACATTATCACAGAATAGAATCACATAATGCAATGTAAAGGAAGCATATAATTCTTTTAAGACCTTTGAGATGACAAGTTAAAAAAAATCAAAACATGATCATTTCATTTTATGCTCAATATAATAAAATGGAAATCTGTAGCTCTTCAGATAGAGGAACAGTCCTATATTCACATGGAAAACTCCCAACAGGAAATGAGAACTTCAGTGTCCTGTGGTTTAAATGTTACACATGAAAATATAATACCTATTATTTGTATGCAAACTACATACATTACCAATATTGAATCACTACTTCAAAGTATGTTTTTGAAATACCTTGGGACTCTACAATGTAAATATATTTTTCCTTGTGGTTGTAATAGAGCAATTACTGATAATATCCATAATTTTCTGTAGAAATAAGATCCATATTATGTCCCAGGTTTAGAAAAAGCATTAGAGAATATTCATGAAATGAATGGGAATGTAACATTTCTAAATCAAAGTCAAATAACCTTTAAGAGAACATAAAAGGTTGCTAACGGATCTAATTTATCAACACCTAGGAGAACAAAATAGTGTACAAGAAAGGATTCATAGATTTCACGTAAGCAATTAGGAATGGATTATTATAGTCACAGACCTGTGTACATAAAAATCTCGATGTAACTTGCCTAATGAAATAAAAACTATAATTATGGTAATACTTAAATGTATATCCAATATTTTGTTGACTGTTGTATGGAACAGATGAATATGATCATTGTTTTTACTACTTTAAACTGAAACACACACATAAATGAAACAAAGCGTGTTTTATTCATTTATTTCAAAAAGCTGATTGAAAGCTAGCTATTGAAAGACAAAGTTACCTTCCAAAACACTTAAGTGTTCCACAGTGAACTGTAATTTCTGAGAGACTATGATTTCTGGTGTCGAAGACTAAATTCCCATAGTCACTTGTTCACAACTCACAACAGACTCTCTTTGGCTTGAATAGGTTGGCTTTTATTAGGATTTGTGTCATGACTTATCCCCAAATATCCATCCTTACTAAATGCAAAACTACATGAAGAGAAAGACTGTGCCTTAGTCATCTGTGTTCTCCTGAGTACACTGCCTTGAATGCCAATGTATATTCAGGAAATATATACTGAATTGAATATAGTTCAACTACTCAACATCTATGAACTGGGCATCTACTATGTGCCAACATTGTACTAAACACGGAAAAAAGCAGATGTTGAAGGTGGAAAAGCAGATGCAGGACTTAATAAATAGGTTGGCATTTGAGAGAGATCACCCTGCAACACACGCAAAATATGAGAAGGAGGCAAGATTTGTATTTTATCAGTCACGTAACTGTGGATTTGACGCTAAATATGTAAAATATCCAATGTATAGTATTTATTTGAAAAAAAAAAAAACTTTATAAGGAATGGTAGTTTAAAACCTAGGAGTATAGCTGGGTTAAGCTACTTGTCCCAGATCCCTTCCCAAAGCAATATAACCATCCTATTAGCCCCTAGAGCATGGTACTTCCCTGGTGAAGAGGGAAAACTGTTTCTAATCATAGTTTCCAACCAACAAATGACCACTTAAAAAAACATAAAAAATAATACTTTTCTCACCGACTTTTTAATGACTTGTAAAATTTATACACATAGTGCTGAATTCTTTATTAGCTTTATATTCTTTGGTCTCTTTTTTAAGGTAAGAAATGCATTTATATGAGAAAAAGAAAAACATCAACAATTACTAGAATGATAGGCAGCCAATATTTGTAGAATGAATTCATGAATGAACTATATTAATTTGTTTGAGGGGACAATAACTCTGTTGGCTTTTTTCCCCCCACAAGATGCTCTGTGGAAAAAGGCCCCACCCTTCATTTGAATTGCAAAGTTCCCTTTGGCACCTTCTATAAATGACTTCCTTATAAAGTACAAACCCTTTGGGGATCATTGGCCCAGAAGTTATGTACGCTGTAGTATGAATTAGCTTCAGGAGTCCCTCAGGATTCACAGCATATCTAGCAAGCTTGAAATAGGAGTGTTGCTAGATGGAGTGGAGAGGGATATTTTGGAGGGTGGCATGGCAAAAAAGGTAATCTTTTAAACTTACTGCAAAAGAAGTTTTGTCAGTCTAAGAGTTTTTACGCTTAAGAAACAAATTTGACTTGCATGTTATTTCCTTTATTAAAGTAACAATAGCATATAGTTGTATAGGAAAGGAAGGAAGCTATTTATTTGAAACTGATAACATAGGCCATCTGTAACACTGCAACTTGTTGTCATGCCTGGCTTTAACCACAGGAATTACTAGCAGATGGAGGCAGACTGTAATTCTGATTCACCCTTGCCTAGCTGACTGACCATAAGCCATCAGCCAGTTCTCTGCAGTACACGCCACTTATCCCAGGCAGTGGCTGCCTTATCCGAAGTCAGACATCAGGATCGTCTCCTGATTCAGTCATCTCTCCACTTTAAACAGTTTGCAAGCAATCTGACCATATCTCGCTATTATTATCAAGCTGTCATGACACACAAAATTCTATTTTATTAAAATTGGTTTATATCTCACAATCTATTAGGGCTGTCATATAGACACATTTTGATGCAATTGGCCTGGGTTAAAGTGCTAGTGGAAAGAGTGAAAGCCTTAATATCTGCTTTGACTCATTTGTTCATAATCTTTTGAACATAAAGATCAACTGATGCCGCCAAATGACTTGGATGAGGCATCAGCTAAACTGTCTGTCAGGGCATGAGGCTTATGCTAACTCTGCCCTCCTTGGTTCGACCTGGGATCTAACCAATATGATCTGTCCAATCACAGACCAGAGTCCACTTCCTAAAATGATAAGCTCAGGTATGGGGACGTGACTCACATTGCAACAAAGAAAGCTCTCCTTGAAACTTTCCCCAAGACCACTAGAAAGATGCACACACACATGCTCTTTTCTATCAGGCATGCTGGTCAGGAGTGGTGGAAACCTTTTTTGCTACCAGTTGGGGAAGAATATTTACTGAGAATAAAAGCAACAAAAAGTAGGCGGGGCGCGGTGGCTCAAGCCTGTGATCCCAGCACTTTGGGGGGCCGAGGCGGGCGGATCACAAGGTCAGGAGATTGAGACCATCCTGGCTAACACGGTGACACCCCATCTCTACTAAAAATACAAAAAATTAGCCGGGCGTGGTGGCGGGCGCCTGTAGTCCCCAGCTACTCGGAGGCTGAGGCAGGAGAATGGCGGGAACCCGAGAGGCGGAGCTTGCAGTGAGCCGAGATCGCGCCACTGCATTCCAGCCTGGGCGACAGAGCAAGACTCTGTCTCAAAGAAAAAAAAAAAAAAAAAGAAAGAAAGAAAGAAAGAAAGAGTAAAGCAGAAAAGAGAAATGGAGAATCAGACTTCTGACATTATTGGAGCACTTAGATCCAGTCATGCAAGCATCTAAAAATTTCAGTTGAGTCAATAAATCATTTATCTTGCTTATACCATGATATGGTTTGGCTCTGTGTCCCTACCCAAATCTCATCTTGTAGCTTCCATAATTCCTACATGTTGTGAAAGGGAGCCAGTGGGAGATGCTTGAATCACGGGAGCAGGTCTTTCCTGTGCTGTTCTCCTGATAGTGAATAAGTCTCATGAGATTTGATCGTTTTTTAAAAATGGGAGTTTCCCTGCACAAGCTCTCTCTTTGCTGCCATCCATGTAAGGCACGACTTGCTCCTCCTTGCCTTCCACCATGATTGTGAGGCTTCCCCAGTCACATGGAACTGTAAGTCCAGTTAAACCTTTTTCTTTTGTAAATTGCCCAGTATCAAATATGTTTTTATCAACAGTGTGAAAATGGACTAATACATGCCATTTTGGGGGATTCAGGCAAATATAAAAATGTGACAAAATCTGAAAGAGTTACAGAATACCCATACTTTTGGATACTGTCTTCATGGAACTATATGCCTTTTACAACATAAATTGAAAGATTATCCATTTCTCTATAGAGAAAGAATGTTTATAGATACTGGTCAAGTTTTCTTAATGTAAATAGCACAAACACAAATGTCTAAAACACAAAGCATTTTGTATATTTTGGATTCTGTCTAAAATATAAATTATTTAAATGATTACTAGGTTTTTTTTTTTTTTTTACAATTTTGCCATCAGTAAAAATCATTGCAAATACTTTCCTTAGCAAAACGATTTAATATTTTAGAGGGCCAAAATGAACAAATGCACATAGTCTTTGGGATCAGCTATATATAAACATGGTTTTAAATAAGTTATTTGAAATTTTATGTCTTTCTTATAATAATGAAGTAAACATAAAATAAAATCCTCTGAACTGAAATCAGGATAAAAATATTGGAACATTTTTCAATAAAAAGAAAAAGAAGTATTTTAAAAAGTTGTCCTAAAAGATTTCCTGAAATATATATTAAAATCCAAATAGAGAAAAATAAAAGAAAGTAATTTTAAGTTTAATATAATGAAAAAGTTAATCATATAGCAACAAAAATTAGAGTCATAAAAAAGCTGACATGATTCTCTGTAAAAATTAAGCACTCATACTCCATTAAATATAATAGATTCTAGCCATGATTATATATCTTAATTAAGTTATTCATATATAGTCTGATCTTGATTAGGTACTTGGCTAGTGAAGCAAAATTGGTTGACCTCATTGTTTAAAAAAAGAAAACAAGATAGGAGTGATAGATCAGATTAATCAGTCAGTTATTCAGCAAAGTGTATCTTTTGTGATGATTATTCTAGTTAGCTACTAAGATGGACTATTAACAAAAGTCGTTGATATAAATTGTTTTTATATTGTACGTGCCCCTTTCATCTCTCACTATACATAAATGTAAAGTACTTTTAAACCAATAAATTGCAAGAAAGATAATGTCTTTATTTTCAATACTTAAAAAAAAAAATTCAGATATGTCTAATTAGCCCAGATCCATTAAAACTGGAGATGTGCTGAGAATAAAGGTCCTTTAGGCATATCCATTTGGAAGAAAACCCGCCTTTAATGAAAGTATAAGCTGTGAACAAATGGCCATGCAAAAGATGAACTTTTCATAAGCATAAAGTAGCCTTATGTGAATATGAAAATACTCTTAATGTTACAAATTATGAGGCGGCGCAATGCTTGAAAAGTGATTGTTCTGAGTCTAAATAAAAAAAGAATAATAAATCCTAAATTCTTTATTTCGAACATATGCACTATTCATCATCTTGTTTTTCTAAATGGTGGCAAGTATCTATAACTGTTCTCAAATGCTGCCACCTAAAGGTTAAAGTTGGGTATAGCCTAATAATGTCTAGAAACAACAAAAAAGTACAGTAATCCAATCATATAATTTTACCCATTAATTTACATATAAATTTATCTTGCTGAATATTTTCTGAAGGGAAATATAAAGGCTACCCATTAAGTAATTAATGAATATTTTATCAAGGACTTTAACAAAAGAAAAAAGTTAGGAGACATGTGGATCAAAATAATACTAATACTAGTAATAAAACTTAAAAAGATGATTTATAAGATGTTTTTCAAAATAAAATGTTTGAAGTATTTATTTGCTGATTAAACATTTAAAATTAACATATAGCCACATGAACCTTAGTTTTGTCAATGTATTATGGGTGTGTACAAAATATTTCTAATTTTGAAAAAAGATCAGTAAGAGCCATACCTGTAAACTAGTTAAAACCATCAATAAAAAGAAAACATAACCATATGCTAAAAATACATAACAGTTTGTAAATATTTTGCAGAAGATAAATACCCAGGTCTAATCAAGTTGACTAGGATACAACCAGAGAAAGACAATACATAAATGTAACTGTTAACTTAATGAATTGAAATGTTGCTTTTGGTAAATCCATAACAAGAAAGTATTTATAGCACTGTTTATTCATCACTGACTATAAAGACTAACAATATCTTGAAAACAAAATATTTTGGTCCAAAAAGCCATTCTAGGAATAGACTAGAGCTGATTTCCTATAAGAAAAGTAAACTACCCATCCATTCACACAATCTATCAATCCTTTTTGCTGCTACTATATATTTACCAAAACTGTCTAGTAATAATTTCAAGTCCCAGACACTTTCTATGAAAGTATGGCCTAGTGTCACCTTTCAGAAATCAACAAAATACTGCTTTGACTTCTGTGCTTTGGTCTTATGAGTTTAGTTTAAATGAGTCTGTTAATCACAGCCTGATCATCTCGTTGTTGACTGATACAGTTCAGTTTCAGTACTTAGAAAGAAGGCTCCATCTACCCCACCAAGACACAGCTCCCACAGGGAGTCCTTCACAAGGCAGCAGTTCACATTTCTGTCTGACATCTTTTTACCTGTAAGTCATCTTTATATGTCTATAGTAATCACTAGACAGGACGTTCCTTAAGAGCTGAGACTGTGTCTGTCTGGTTGGTATCCTTAATATATATTTATTGATTGAATAAATATTGAAATTATTTATATTTAAAATTAAGAGTATATAATTGTTTGCTGAATTATATGAGTAGAAATATGGTATATATTAATAGGCTTGCTCCTCATTCTTTCTATGTAAGTTTTTAAAAAACTAAAATTCCTCTCTAATAACATATTCTGAGGAAAAGTATCACTTTTTAACACCAAAATTATTTACTTGAAATAAGGTCATTTGTTTTTATTTTTTTGATGTGATTAAAACTTTATAAACATAGTTGATATTTAAAATACTGTAATACTTCGGGATCTACAAGGCCTGGTTACCGTTCTCATTTCCTTATCCTTAAAATGGCAATAATAATGCTGTTTTCTTAGTAATACTGGGTCAGCATAATGAAACAAAATAAAATCTAAGTAAATAATAGTCATACATCAGGAATCAGAAAAGTCCGGTACTTAAATTTAAACTATTTCTTATAGTTTTAACTAGGCATGTGCATTTGTTGCTAGATGTGATCTTAAGACCACATTATTCGTAATTAGCTAGGGGAAAACATCTGTTTCTGTGTGCAGTGGCTCATTTTCATGCTTCCTTTTTAACCTTAGCAAATATATCAGCTGATTTAGGCAAGTATTTATACGAAAGGAAGTTAAGACCCAACATTCTTTTTACAGTTTTGTTTTGGGGAAAGGAAAGGGAAGGGTAGGGGAGGGGAAGGGAGGGAAAGGGAGGGAGAGAGGGGGAGGGGGAGGGGGGAAGGAACGAAGGAGAAAGAAAAGAAAGAAAAAGAAAGAAAGGAAGGAGGGAAGGAAGGAGGGAGGGAGGGAGGGAGGGAGGGAGGGAGGGAGGGAGGGAGGGAGGGAAGGAAGGAAGGAAGGAAGGAAGGAAGGAAGGAAGGAAGGAAGGAAGGAAGGAAGGAAGGAAGGAAGAAAGGAAGGAAGGAAAATACTTCATTTCTACCCAAACTGATGCTTGTGGTGGATTGTCATTAAGGCACTGAGGGGATATCAGTGAAGCACAGCTATCTGCACCCAGAGCATTTGCCCCACTACTACAGGATTCTTTAAATTGAGATTTTTGAAGAGCCAAACACCCAAAATTTTACTATGTGAATCATGATTTAAAAATTATAAAGACATTCATATATAGACTGCTTAACTGAACAA
The DNA here is from genome assembly GCF_049350105.2 of Macaca mulatta. NCBI lineage: Eukaryota > Metazoa > Chordata > Mammalia > Primates > Cercopithecidae > Macaca > Macaca mulatta. The sequence goes on from NC_133409.1 coordinate 116,646,077, forward strand.
TCTAGTTGCGAATTCCATGAAAATAGCAAATAGTTTGATACAGTCATCAATGTTTAAAATTAATAGTGGCTTTACTTGAATTTCATGTATGGAATTCTGACAGTATCCAGAACTATATGTTTAAGCTACTAAAATATTAACACTGGCCTTAGTCTTCTTAAAGTCATATGCTTTTTCTTTAAGCTATATAAATAGGATTTTCAAAAATGCTATTTAGTAAAATAGCATTTTACCAAATTTGAAGCTTTACATATGGATTCACTTAAAGCTAATTCAGGAAACAATGACAGTTTTATTTATTATTAACTTTCTAAAAGGCCAGAGTGTCAGCCACACTAAATGCCCTTTGAGAAAAGAATGTTTTAAAGTGTGCTTGAGTTTATAATTCATAATTCATAACCCATAATTCAAAATTCATCATTATGAAGGATGTATAATTATAACAGTCAAACCTAGATACTTGGGGAGTTACCTGGAAATGTAATAATAAATTATAAGGTCATAACATGTTATTTCCCAGAAGGTCGTAATTTAAGATAATAGTTACAGTAGTAATATGTAAAACTGTAGATTCTATGCATACCAAAATCACATTTATAAATGGTAGCATTTATCATAGGTAAAATTATCCCATCATATTAGAAAATCCTAATACTATCAACAGTGTTACATGGCGTGAAAAATATATATGATAAAAATTCCTAAAAGTCTAAAAGTCAAATTTTAGAGTTGGCACATACTGTAATGTGTGGAGTATTAGCATCCAGAGATCTTCAGTGTTCAGTCATTATAATTACACTATTTAACAACTAATAAAAATTTAGAGCTTTCATTTACTATTTAGGATTTTCTGAGTTATGTTAACTAATTTGGAGAGAAGAAAGAATACATGCAAATTTTTTTACAAAATAAAATGTTTGTCCAGGCATACAGATTTACCTTTAGGGATATGTAATATAAGCATTTTAAATATTTAATACAAATTTCTAGTAAAATAAGTTATCATAATTTTACTTTCCTTCTTACTCCCTTGCCCCAAGAGTGAATATATTATTAATACTGGTGAAGAAACTTAGATCTTATAATGATATCCTACACTTTTCATTGTTGGAATTCATAGTCAATAATTTAAGGTTGAATGTTACATATTATTACTTTATACCATTGAAAATAACAATTGAAGGCATTGGTTAATCATGAAATTTCCCTCAGGATAAGCAGAATCTTTACTCACCATTTTTAATTTTCCTTATCTAGTCCTTTTTGCTAATGCACTGCCTCCTCTCTTATCACTAGCACTTAGAGAAATCACATCTGTTATACTAAATGTTGCCCCAGTTATTTCTTCCCTGGGGATTAATGGCATTACATCCAGGGGATTTTCATTAGCTTTCAGAGAGAAAAATACATGAAATATGGCCGTAATCCAAACTGCAATCTCATAGAAAGTAGCCAAACCTAAAACCAGAATATGTTCACCTGCTATTTAGAAATGAATATCATCCATTGCTTTTGCTGAGACTGGCTTGGAATTATACAATGCTAGCATGTTTATCATATTACATATTAACACCATCTATTTAAAGACATCTTGAAGGATTTGTCACAATTTTAGTAATTGCAAACTCTTTTTTTTTTTTTTTTTTTTTTTTGAGACGGAGTCTCGCTCTGTCGCCTGGGCTGGAGTGCAGTGGCCGGATCTCAGCTCACTGCAAGCTCCGCCTCCCAGGTTTACGCCATTCTCCTGCCTCAGCCTCCCGAGTAGCTGGGACTACAGGCGCCCGCCACCTCGCCCGGCTAGTTTTTTGTATTTTTTAGTAGAGACGGGATTTCACGGTGTTAGCCAGAATGGTCTCGATCTCCTGACCTCGTGATCCGCCCGTCTCGGCCTCCCAAAGTGCTGGGATTACAGGCTTGAACAAACTCTTAATTCATAAATGGCTATCTCAGTTCTTTTTGTTTTCAGCAATGCTGTTTTCCTAAAACCATCTCATGTTCCAATAGCTAAGTTACACAGAGGAACATGTGTGGTTTTTGGGTTTGTGGAACTTGGAGAAGAATCAGCCTGTAGCCAGTTTGCATTAATGAATCTAAATAGCCAAATATTCAATACATTTCTCTCCTCTCCACTTTATCTGGCATTTTGTTGTTGTTGTTTTGTAAAATGGTTCTAGAATGTTTGAGCTTGACCAGCAACAAAAAAAATACATTAAAAGTCTAATTGATACCTAGATATTTTCCAGGTGTCTCCAGATGGGCCACTGACATAGAACCCAGAACTACTATGTCTTTCCTGTTCAGAGCAGGTAAGCACTAGGCAGTTTATTTGAAGTCTTATTTAGGGTTACATTTAAAGGCAAAAACAGCCACATAAACCATAAAACAAGCTTGTACCACAGTTTTTGTGGATGTGTTATTTCAGTAAGTATATACTGAATTCAAATGTGGTAAAAGAAATCACAGAACTAATAAACTCATTCACAAAGGCCAATCATTTTGGTGTATACTGCATACCAAACATTAAACCCTGGCAAACTCTAATCTGGAGATTTAATAACACTATTACTTAAGGGAATTGAAGAAAGATGAAACATTTTAAAAATTACTACCAGCTCTTCAACAAATTGACCGTTCAATTTCTGTTTTTTTCTTCTTATACGTTTCCTTTTTAAAAATCACTTTTAGTTGTTTTTTCCTCATCAAATAATATCCTTTTTGATAATTGTTGTCTTCACTTTCCCCATATTTTCTATTTTTCTTCTTAATAAAAATTTAGCTGTTGTATTATGTAAAATAAATACAACAACAGGTAGTCAAGTCACTACACAGTATTTCTGCAGGCAAACAAATGCTAACTAAAGCTGGCAAAGACTTGTCTTCAAAAAAATTATCATTTTCTACAACCTGACAGGAGAAATTGGCTGTTGCAAATACTGTAAATATTGCCTGTACAATATTTGGAATTATGGTACACTTTCCATCCTTTCAACTACTCTCCAAATCTCAAAGTCTTACACACATGGCTGTTTACACACTTTACTTATTTGAAAGTTACAGCAAGAGAAAATTTATAATACTTAATCACAAAAACCATAAGATAGTCATATCAATGAAAAAAATTGTTATACAAAATTTTAGCAAAAGTTTAAGTATCAAAGATGACCTTATGAAGAAATAAACCTAATCAAATAAGGAATAGACTTAACTCCAGTGAAATATTATTCACTCCATAAAAATGTCCTTTCTTGCCTTTAGGTAGATTTTAGGGAGATAAAACAAATTTAATTTGACTAGAGGATAACAAGTCCCACATATTAATGATTATGACATATGCTCAGTATTTCTTTTTATGTATGACTTTAAAGCACTTCTTTTTTCAGAAAATAGACTAATGCAAGTGAATACCTCTCTTAATCTTTTATTAATAACTTCAAATGGAAGAATGCTTTTGGAGAAGGAGAGCTTCCTAGTTGGTGTGCAGGGAGTCAAGTCAACTTAAAATACAAATTATGGAAAAAGGACATTTGGGAACACACATGTTAAACTTTGTGGCAAATAAGCTTATCAACAAGAAAAACATGCTACAAATGCTTGTTTATATTCACAAGGAGTTTTTTTAATGAGTACAAAATTGATTATATGAACAATCAGAAAAAGAGAATCTTTATTCCCCCATGCAATCAGCACAATTCTAAAAGAGACCATTAAATTCGCCTAAGTTAAATAAAATTTTGAAAGGGAATTAATGCAAGTCTTCACACTTTATCCCTGTTTCCCCTCAGTCATCTGTTTCTAGCTTCTCAAAATATTAATGTTAATTAAGCATTTTTCAAATATAAATAGAAAAAATAAATTCTTCATCCTCCTTGTAATAGACAACTGAAGATGGGAAATCTTACATGATTTTTCTATCTGTGCAAGTTCTTAAAGAAGTAGTTGTTCATAAGAATAAAACAATTTTTTTATCGTTTTTGTCTTGGATCTTTTATATGATGTGACTGACTTGTCCATCTGCCTTAGTACCTTTCTCATATTCAAGACCATGTTTTCCAAGAGAAGGGTAAGTTAATAAAAGCTGAAGTTGCAGGGACTTTCACTCAAACACTTAGAAAGAAATGAAGAATTAAATGAATAGGGCTCTATAAGCAGAAGCTAGATTAGTGTCAAGCCACAGAAGGACCTATCCTTTGAGTAGGCTACTCTGCATCTCAACTTCTAAAGAGTGGTTTAATAACAATAGCAATCAGACTGAGTGTAAAATTTGCCAGGCACTCTTCTAAACACATCACAGATCCATACTGGTTTAGCCTCATAAAACCCAATGAGGCAGGTATTATTTTTCTCCTCACATTAAGCATGAGGAAACTAAACCTCAGAAATGTTCAGTAACTTGCTCTGAATCACAGAGCTGGCAAGTGGCTAAGCTGGGATTTGAACCCATTCAGACTGACTCCAGAGACCACACTTTAACCACTACACTTCATTGTCTGGATAACTCAGGGGATCAATAATGACTCAATGTTTTCACCTGTGAAAGATGGATTAACTCAAGGGTCAAAAGCTCAAATGTCTTTGGATGCTATGAGGGAAGTAAATAAATTTAGCATACTGTCTGAGATAAAAAGGATAATAGGAGCTGTGGAAACTTGATGAAAAAACAACTAATGGCTAGACAAGACCAATGTATTTCCAAGCTCCTCTTGATTTTTCAAGACATGCTGATAATAAAGAATTCTATGTAAAATTTCCAAACGATTAAAATACTAAATAGGCCAAATACAACTGTGATTAAATGCTGCTCCTGAGCCAGCAGTTGGTGACTCCTCAACCAGATGAGTTCTAAGAATTCTTTCAGCATCATTGCCCTAGGACTCATCTATAATACGCATGTGGCAGTATATCTAACAGCCAGTCTTCACGCGAAATAATGCTACTGGTTTCTGACATAGGATATTCAGTAAAAATCACGTGGCTAACTATATTAGGAAAGATGAGTTTGCCTTCCACAATAGAATGTTGCTTTTCAGCTGGGCGTGGTGGCTCACGCCTGTAATTCCAGCATTTTGGGAGGTTAAGACGGGCGGACTACTTGAGGTCAGGAGTTTGAGACAAGCCTAGCTAACATGGTGAAATCCCGTCTCTACTAAAAATACAAAAATTAGCCAGGCATGGTGGCCTGTGCCTATAATCCCAGCTACTGGGAGGCTGAGGCAGGAGAATCGCTTGAACCTGGAGGTGGAGGTTGCCGCAAGCCAAGATTGTGCCACTGCACTCCAGCCTGGGTGTCCGAGTGAGACCCTGTCTTCCCGCCCCACCCCCAAATAAAAGAATGTTGCCTTTTATTCAAAGTTATGTCTGCACACAGCCCTCACATAAAACTGGAATTTAAAATAACACTTTATAATTTGTCATATGTGAGAGTCCATAACTACAAATAAATTGGAAACATAGACTTTTTCCTACTTTATCTTAGGAATAGATATTTGCTCTTATATTGAATTTATGATTTGAATTATCTAATTTGGCTACACAAATATTGCTTGCTAACATTTGTCAGTATTATTTGCATCATAAATGCTTAAACTGATCTTTGATGTTCTTGCATGATTTCTCTCTTAGATTATTCTGTCTAGAAAATTTAAGCTTCTGTAGATATAATTATCACTCTAAATTTGAACCATACATTTGGCTTACTCAAAACAACTAAAGATATTCCTTTAATTTCTTATTTTAGAAAATCTCTATAAATAATTTTAACTATGGCTTTAGTCATGACTAAAGCCATAGTTAAAATTATAAATACATTAAAACGTTTCTATATCAACCAGAGGCTATTTACATTTCTGAAGGGATTATAAACTTGGGAGTCTTTGTTTTTAGTTGCCTATATTTAGAAAGTGATAGATGTGTGGAATAATTGCAATGATAAATGCAGAATAATTGAAATGCAAGCATCTTGTAATTAATTTCTCTCTAATGTACTTTAGCTTCCAGTTGACTGCTGAGAAGGATAAAATCTTTGAGGTTAAATTCATTAATTTCATTGGGAGCTCCTGGACAGTATTCATTTTGCTTTGAGGGTACATCAACAAAACCAAAGCACAGAATTTTAAAACTGGATAGGATACTGAGATTAAGTTTAAAAACACACACACACACACACACACACACACACACACACACACACACAGAGACACATCATTATCTGGAAGTCCTATTTCCAGAATTATATTCAGCATGTTAAATACTTTTTGCTTCCAACACTTCTAGGAGTTTGTATTATTATATTACAAGGCAGCTTGTCATCACACATCTGGCATATGTCTACACAGAAATATTGCACAAATGTGTATCATAATATTTATTCAAAGCATCTCAGAGAAAGATAATAATAGTTATCAAGGTTATGACAATTCCCAAAACTAGATTTATTTTCCAAAATAAAATCTATAAATAGCATTCTTTTATGCTCCCTTAAAAATAGGCATTTTGGGAGCAAAGAAAAATAAATGTTTGCTTTAAATGTATGTTGTGAAACTACTGTATAGTTGCTTAAACCAGTTTTGTGGATTTGGTTTAAAAATTATATTGTTGTATATAAAATGGTTTGTGGTTTGTAGTACAAAAATCTTCCTAAAGGTAACAACATGTTGCATTATTTTATTTTCACATTGCCATAAAGAAGATTGAGACTGAGTAATGTATAAAGAAAAGAGGTTTAATTGACTCACACTTTTACATGGCTGGGGAGGCCTCAGAAACTTACAATCATGGCAGAAGGTGAATGGGAAGAAAGACACACCTTACATGGTACAGGAGAGAAGGAGCAAGTAGGGGATGCCACACACTTTTAAACCATTAGATCTCATAGAACTAACTCATTCTCACCAGAACTGCATAGGGGAAACCTCCCCCATGATCCAGTCACCTCCCACCATGTCCCTTCCCTGACATATGGGGATTATAATTCAACATGAGATTTGGGTGAGGACACAGAGCCAAATCATATCATTTTACCCTTAGTGCCTCCCAAATCTCATATCCTTCTCACATTTCAAAACACAATCATGCCTTCCCAACAGTCCCTTATAGTCTTAACTCATACTAGCATTAACCCAGAAGTCCAAAGTCTCATCTGAGACAAGGCAAGTCCTTTCGGCCTATGAGTCTGTAAAATCAACAGCAAGTTAGTTACTTGCAAGATACAGTGGGGGCATAGGCATTGGGTAAATGCTCCCACCCTTTTGGGAAATTGGCCAAAAGCAATGGTCTACAGGCCCCATGCAAGTCTGAAACCCAGCAGGACAGTCATTACATCTTAAAGCTCCAAAATAATCTCCTTTGACTTCATGTCTCTCATACAGGGCATGCTGATGCAAAGATTGGCCTCCCAAGGCCTTGGAAAGCTCCACCTCTGTGGCTTTGCAGGGTGCAGTCTCCCTCCCGGCTGCTTTCATGGGCTGGTGTTGAATGTCTGTGACTTTTCCAGGAGCACAGTACAAGCTGTCTGTGGACCTACCATTCTGGGGTCTGGAGGATGGTGGCCGTCTTCACAGAGCTTCACTACGCAGTGCCCCAGTGGGACTCTGTGTGGGGGCTCCAACCCCACATTTCCTCTCTCCATTGCCCTAATAGAGGGTCTCCATGAGGGCTCCACTCCTGAAGCAGACATCTGCCTGGATACCCAGATGTTTCCACACATCCTCTGAAATCTAAGTGAAGTTTCCTAAACTCTTGCCTTCTGTGCACCAGCAGGCCCAACACCACATGGAAGCCACCAAGGCTTGGGGCTGGAACCCTCTGAAGCCACAGCCTGAGCTTTACCTTGCCCCTTTTAGCCATAGCTGAAGCTGGAGCAGCTGGAATGCACAGTCCCATGTCCTGAGACTGCACAGAGGAGCAGCACCCTGGGCCTAGCCCACAAAACCATTTTTCCTTCCTAGGCCTCCAGGTCTGTGATGGGAAGAGCTGCCATGAAGATCTCTGAAATGCCCTGGAGACATTTTCCCCATTGTCTTGACATTAGGCTCCTCTTTACTTAAGCAAATTTCTCCAGCTAGCTTGAATTTCTCCCTGTAAAGTAGATTTTTCTTTTCTACCACATGGTCAGTCTGCAAATTTTTCAAACTTTTATACTCTGCTTTTGAACATAATTTCCAATTTCAGAGCATCTCTTTGTGAATGCGTAAGAGTATATACTATTAGGAGCAGCCAGATTGCATCTTGGATGCTTTTTTACTTAGAAATTTCTTCTGCCCAATATTCTAAATCATCTCCCCTAAGTTCAAAGTTCCACAGATCCCTAGAGCAGAGTCAATGCTGCCAACCTTTTTGCTAAAGCAAAGCAAGAGTAACCTTTGCTTTACTTCCCAATAAGTTCCTAATCTCCATCTGAGACTACCTCAGTCTGGACTTCATTGTCCATATCATTATTAGAATTTTGGTCAAAACCATTCAACAAGTCTCTAGGAAACTCCAAACTTTCACTCATCTTCCTGCCTTCTTCTGAGCCATTCAGACTGTTCAAACCTCTTCCTGTTATCCAGTTCCAAAGTTGCTTCCACATTTTGAGGTATCTTTATAGCAGTGCCCCACTTTCATGGTACCATTTTTCTGTATTAATCTATTTTCACACTGCTATAAAGCACTAATTGAGACTCGGTAATTTATAAAGAAAAGAGGTTTAACTGACGCACAGTTCTGCATGGCTAGAGAGGCCTAAGGAAACTAGCAATCATGACAGAAGGTGAAGGGGAAGCAAGGCATGTCTTACATGGCAACAGGAGAAAGAGAGGGAGCAAGCGGGGAGCTGACACACACTTTTAAACCATCATATCTTATGAGAACTCACTCACTATCATGAGAACACGATGGGGGAAACTGCCCCATGATTCAATCACCTCCCACCAGGTCCCTCCCCCAATATATGGGGTTTACAATTTGACCTGAGATTTGGGTGGGGACACAGAACCAAACCATATGACTTGTTGAGTGGGAACAGTGTCAAACTCTGACACAAGGAAGTTTTAAGTAACCCACCTTCTGAAGTGAGGGGCCCATAATTGTGACCAGATATCTCCCTCATTGCTCTCTAAGACTCAAGAGATTACAGAACCCCTCTGATCTCTGTCTACTACATATATGGGTGAAGAACAGAGGTAGTGTATGAATCATATGTTTGTGAAAATTTTGTGTTACTGGTAAGAGGCAATTTGTTCTCCTGGCCATGGTAGAAAGGAGGAGGAAGGTTACCATTCTATTGCTTCATTGGATATCTGCTTGGGTAATAGGTTTACTGATTTGGCTTAGGTCTCTGAGCAAAAAGGGAATTGCAGAGAGACAGCAGGAAGGGTAGACAGGGGTGCAGGACTAAACCATGCACATATCCGGCATTCAGTATAGGAAAATGAATGAGTTTCCATGGCCATGGGAATTTTGAGAATGAAGAATGTGAATCATTCTGCTGATAGTCCACCCAAAAGAGTTGCCCACCAGATGAAGGGACCCCTGCAGTTAGAGCATGGAGTGTTCCACCAGTGATAAGGGCTGAAGATGGCTTAGGGGCAATGTTTTAGTATGATCTTGAACCTCCACACTAGGTAACTGAGCAGGAAGGTCCCACAGGACCCTTCAAAGCATGTACCTATGTACCCCATGAGAGAAGCAGGATTTCTTCTTCACCTGGCAGAGAAGGTAACCCTGAAGAGAGAGGTGAGGCATGAAAGACAGATTCTTTCCTTCCCTTATAACTTTAGATCCCTCAGTCACAGACAAGTTTGTGTTTGGGAAAAAAGAGAAACTGCAATTTTAATCAATTGGGATTAAATTTTTTTCAGAACTGGACTTTTCATTATCAAAATCACAGAAAAAAATTATATTATTTCCAAAATATAATAGGGGATAGGAGAGGGTCTGAGGATGAGCAAAATATCTTTTGAAACTCCTCATAAACTGGGGGTGAACTAAGACTCAGGTTTGTGTTGGTATTTATTTTATTGTATTTTTGAATATACATCTGGACAAGAGGAAGCTGGAACCAGAGGTACAAATAAATTTGCAGACCAAGAGTTAGCCTTCAGTATAGAAAGCAGGCAATTTAATCATTCCTTCAAATTCTTCAACAGGTCAAAACAATGAGAGTTTGAGTGATATAGTATAGTCTTTCAGGTGGAGTATAAACCTTAGAAGACTGAGAAAAATGGCCCTGCTGTAATCAACAATCTACTCAGATACTACTTGCTACAATTATAATGTCTTACAAATTAATAACCTAGAGACAACCAACTATCTTCAGAAAACACTAATGCTTCAAGCCCCAGAATTTTCAGGTGGGATTAATATATTAGGGATTTAACTAAACTCAGGAGCTCCCAGAACAAATGAGCTGGCCAGTACCTTGAGCAAAGGAAATGCTGTTTTCACACAATTAGCTATTTTCTTGTAGTAATTAGTATTAATTAGCAGAAACATAACATAGACTTCCAAATAACAGGGAGTCGTTTATTTTGTCTTCAGTTCAGTGACTCTGTTGTCAGCTTTCTGCTCCATCATCCCTAGGGTGTGGCTCTCATTCTCGTCCTATCCAAGAATGTCTGAGATTCAAGCAGCAGGTTTTAGAGAGGAGGAAAAAAACCACACTTCTTCCTTTAAGATTATGACCTGAAAATGGCATACTTTTCCTCTATCTCATTGTCCAGAACTCAGTCACTTTGCTGCAACTTCCTGGCCACTGTGACCTCAGCTCAAAATGAGAGTTCTTTTATTGCAGGAGAGGATATATAGCGGACAATTAGAACTAGCAGTTGCTAACACATCACTTATATGGCAACTATAAGTGCCATAACTAAACTATGCATAGATATAGCCATATCAAGAAATTAAGTAAAAATATATTCTAGGCAGTCCAGTAATTATTACAAATCCATGCACTAAGCTTGGTGAACTTTATTCACATAAGAGTGCATCATATCTGAAATATTTGTTTTTTCCCTGATCAAATAATTTTGATAAGATGGTATAAAGCCTGCAATTGAAGAGAAGAAATCAATTATAAAAAAAAGAAGAGTTGATGGGGAATAAATATTGAATTATAATGATCTTTGGGACCCCTGAAGAATAACCTAATTAGGAAAAAGACACAACTCCAATAGCAGAGAGATCTAGAATAAATGCAAGAATTTAGTATAATGCATATGCCATTTACTTCTCGTTTTATCCTACAAGTATCCCCGGAATATTAATTGCAATTCATTAGGTGTTTTTAAAAAGGGTATGACCTTTTAAGAAAGGCATGATTGAATATAATGGATACTGAGAGTGCCTAAGTAAGGCTAATTTCTGAGCTTACAGGCAATAATCACAAGCCATTTGGAAAACTTAGCTATCCAATAAAAGCCATTCTCTAAGTAGTCTAAAAGCTGAGAGTTTAATTTTAGTGTGTCCATATGTATATTTTTTAAATGTAGTAATCAATAAATGGCTTTTATGTGCTGCACTTAGACATACAGTTTTTCAAAATATGTGAGTTTGCAAACTGATTGAATATCATTTTTAAAAGATTTGTAAATTATATTGAATATCAAGAAGTATGATTCATAATAAATATTTTAATAAATGATTGATTTATTTAAAAAATCATTATAAGTGATTATTTTAATAAAATGTATCCATTTTACCTCGAACACATTATAATTTATCTTATTATAATTGCTAAAGTATTGTAAATTAACTTAAACTTAATTGCAGTCACTATGCAATGAGAAACACTATGGTCCATATTACTTCATATATATGGTAACTTTACTAACAATTAACTTTAAATATATAGCATAAGAATTTCTATTATTAAATGTTAATTTTTTAAAAAAATATATTTTCTTAAATAAATATATTTGACCATTTCTTTGATCTGTACTCAGAAATTTGAATTTATGATAACATAAAGTATCTCTGAAAATCCAAATAGATGGCAAATAGAGTGCTAAAACTAATGGAAAGGAAAATACTCCTTTATTTACACATACATATAGAATGTCTTATGAGAACATTTAGATAAGTGGCAAACATTTTGGGACTGAAATATTGGTAAGTATGCACAAACTAAAGAAATGAAAAATATAGTAATTATTAACTTCAAGGAAAATAAAAAGTAGTAGATAAAAGGAAAAATAATCATAGCCCTGAATAGCATTTTCATAATCTTACTAACGCAAATGCTTAGTACTTATCTACACCAAAGTTATAACTCAATTATATTGATGACAATTGGAAGGGGAAGGGAAAGAAGAGAGACACAAATCTTGATCATTTGTAGTGGGAATTTAAGAAATCATTATTAAAACTAGTAATCAAGAGGAAGCAATAGAAACATGTAATATAAAGAAAATAAATGCTAAAACAATCATCCAAAGGAAGTAAAAGTGATGGCCTTAGTGGAGAAAAAAGGTAGGCAGGGATCATTGTTTTATGAACAATATTTCATATATATTTGACCTTTAAACTAAAAGAAAGAGTAAAAGTGAAGAAAATAAGGAAAACGAAATTTAATACATAAAACTGAGCAAACTTAGCTAAGGACATTGTCACATTTTGATACTTGGTAAGATTTGTGGCAACTTAATATCTCTGAGACTTGGTCCCCCTGACCCCAGCTCTGTAAATTATAGTACTTTCTTCACAGAATCACTATGAAGATTGCAGGAGAGTTTGTTTGTAAAGAGTCTGTACCACTTGCTGTACATTAGCACTTCCTCCTGAACTGTTATTGCTCGTGTAATGAAACATTAGGATGAAACACTTCCCATTCTGGTGCACCCATGGTGTAGGTCAGATAGATTGCAGACAACAATGTAAGAGACATCTCTCCATAGACAGATTTTATGAAGAAACAGGAAACAAACAAACAAACAAAACTAATGTCTTAACTTTTGAGTACATCAAAGATATCAAAGACTGTCCAGTGTTGGAAAGGAGAAGGTTTGTGAAGACTTTTCTTTGGAAGGAGTAATGGTGAGTCTTTATGCTCATAAGGAGAAAGCATTGCTGAATTGGGTTGGGGTGCCCCTCCTCCTTCTCTTTAAACCTACTGAGGGAAGTTTCCACAGGATGAGTTGGAAAGTTTGAAATAAGAGCTCTGAAGTTGGGAGCCAGGACAGTGCAGTGTCTGACTGGCTCTCGAGAAGCAAGAGTGAGCAAGAACAGCAGGACAGATAGTAATGATAATGACAATAATGGTTAAAAATACCATAAACTAATCTAGTTCTTATAACATGTCAGACACTGTTCTAAGCACTTTGCATGTATTGCTCCCATTTAATTCTCACAACTTTATCTAGTGCATGAGGGCACTGAAGCACAGAGAGGTAAGTAGCATGCCATGGTTGCACAGATAGAAAAAGACATAATGTAAGTTTGAACAGACAACATTTGACTCCAAGAGTACTTAATTCTAACAATTATGTTAGACTAATGGTCATTGAAGATAGGACTCCATCCAAAAAGAATAACCTACAATTTGGAAACTGAAGGCAGTTAATTTTGCTATGGTCTCTTGAAAATAAAGTACTACAGATTTGCATATTTGCATGACTGTGGTATACTGACTAGTGCAGAGAATATTTTAGTTAGACAGATGGTAAGTAGTGAAGTTGGGTTGCAAACCTAGGCCAGGTGGGTTATAGAGGCCAGGAAATATCCCCTCTACTAGAGTGGAATTCATATCTGCAAACTGAGGATAATAGGGTTTATTTCATGCTGTGTTTTGTTTTGCAAAAGCAATGACTAGCACAGTGGTTCTCAGACAGTGGCCCAGGAATCTCTTGAGAAATTCAAGACTCTCTCCAGGGTCCATGAGATCAAAAATAAGATCCATTTGTGGTGCAAGACAGATCAATGAGTTTAAATGCAATGACTCTGAAATGTGTATTAATATGGCTTCATATTCCACAATGTGACTAACTTTTAAGAAAGGACCACTGGTTGAGTTTTAGAGTAGCCCCAATAATATCCCCTGTTCTTAAAAAAGGATATTTAAAAAACTCTTGCCTTTTGCTATATATCAGTATAAGTTCTTTGGAAAACAGTAGGGAGATTTCTCAGAGAATAACAGAACTACCATTTGACCCAGCAATCCCACTACTGGGTATCTTCTCAAAGGAAAAAAAAAAAATGTTATTTCAAAAAGACACTTGCACTTTTATGCTTATAGCAGCAAAATTCACAATAGCAAAGTCATGAAATCAACCTAAGTGTCTATCAGTGAAAAACTGGATAAAGAATATGTGATATATATATATATATATATATATATATATATATATATATATATATGGTGTACAGTATGGAATACTATGTAGCCATAAAAAAGAACGAAATCATGGCTTTTACAGCAACATGGATGGAGTGGGAGGCCATTATCCTAAGTGAAATAGTTCAGAAACAGGAAATCAAATACCACTTCTTCTCATTTATAAGTGGGAGCAAAAAGAGAGGGAAATAATATACACTGGGGCTCCAAAAGGGGAGAATGGAAAGAGTATTAGAGTTGAAAAATCAACTATTGGGTACAATATTCACTATTCAAGTGGTGGGTACACTAGAAGCCCAGATGTCACTATTAGACAATATATCCATGTAACAAATTTGCACATGCAACCCTGGAATCTATAAAAAATAAAATAAAATAAAGGTTCTTCCCTTTTTGAACTATATATATCTGTGTGAGGCTTGATTTTCTTTTTATGCATATATAGAACAGCATAACACAACATACTGAATACAGAAGCAGATACAGAAATATATCTGTCTTCCATATATACAGACAGTAAAGGTATTTTCAAAAATGTAAAACAGTGCCACTATTCTCTTTATATATTTTATTTTGGAAAATATAGATAGTTATTTTTCATAAAATACCTATAGTACTATTGTTATGGAATAATTATTTTATTTTTAAATGAATTATTTCATATTTTTACATTTTCCCAATTGCATTTCTATTAATAGGTATTATTGATGTAAACAACAAAATATTGGGGCTCCTCAATAATTTATGAGACCAAAATGTTTGAGAATTATTGGCCTATCATGGCTACTCAATAAACTCTGATGTGGTTTGGCTGTGTCCCCACCCAAATCTCATCTTGAATTGTAGCTCTCATAATTCCCATGAGTCATGGGAGGGACCTGGTGGGAGATAATTGAATCTTGGGGTGGCTCTTTCCCATGCTGTTCTCATGATAGCAAATAAGTCTCACAAGATCTGATGGTTTTATAAAGGGGAGGTCCCCTACACAAGTTCTCTCTTGCCTGCCACCATGTAAGACATCCATTTGCTATTCTTTTGTCTTTGGCCACGATTGTGAGGCCTCCCAAGCAATGTCAAAGTGTAAGTCCATTAAACTTCTTTTCTTTATAAATTACCCAGTTTCAGGTATGTGCTTATTAACAGTGTGAGAACACACTAATACAGTAAATTGGTACCAGGAGTGGGGCACTGCTGAAAAGATACCCAAAAATGTGGATGCGACTTTGGAACTGGGTAATAGGCAGAGGTTGGAACAGTTCAGAGGACTCAGAAGACAGGAAGATGTGGGAAAGTTTGAAACTCCCTAGAGATTTGTTGAATGACTTTGACCAAAATGCTGATAGTGATATAGACAATAAGGTCCAGGCTGAGGTGGTCTCAGATGGAGATAAGGAATTTGTTGGGAACTGGAGTAAAGATCATGCTTGCTATACAAAGAGACTGGCAGCATATTACCCTGACCTAGAGATCTGTGGAACTTGGAACTTGAGAAAGATAATTTAGTGTATCTAGTGGAAGAAATTTATAAGAAACAAAGCATTCAAAGGGTGACAGAGCATAAAAGTTTGAAAACTTTACAGCCTGATGATGCAGTAGAAAATAAAATCCCATTTTTAAAACCATCAGATCTCATGAGACCCATTAACTATCATGAGAACAGCACAAGAAAGACCCGCCCACATAATTCAATCATCTCCCACTGGATCTCTCCCACAACAAGTGGAAATGATGGGAACTACAAGATGAGATTTGGGTGGGGACACAGAGTCAGATCATATAATTCTGCTCCGGCCCCTCCCAAATCTCACATCTTCATATTTCAAAACCAATCATCCCTTCCCAACACTCCCCCAAAGTCTCAGCTCATTTCAGCATTAATTCAAAAAGTCCACAGTCCAAAGTCTCATCTGAGACTAGTCCCTTCTGCCTATGAGTCTGTAAAATCAAAAGCAAATTAGTTACTTCCTAGATACAATGGGGGTACAGACATTGCCTAAATACAGCCATTCCAAATGGGAGAAATTGGCCAAAATAAAGGGGTTACAGGGCCCACGCAAGTATGAAATACAGCAGGGCAGTCAACTCTTAAAGCTCCAAAATGATCACCTTTGACTCCATGTCTTACATTCAGGTCACACTGATGCAAGAGGCAGGTTCCCACAGTCTTGGGCAGTCTGCTCCTGTGGTTTTGCAGGGTATAGCCTCCCTCCAAGCTGCTTTCATGGGCTGGCATTGAGTTTCTGCAGCTTTTTCAGGTGCACTGTGCAAGCTGTCAGTGGATCTACCATTCAGGGGTCTGGAGGACAGTGGCCTTCTTCTCACAGCTCCACTAGGCAGTGCCGCAGTAGGGACTCTGTGTGGGGGCTCCAACCCCACATTTCCCTTCCACACTGCCTTAGCAGAGGTTCTCCAGCCATGCAGCAAACTTCTGCCTGGGCATCCAGGCATTTCCATACATCTTTTGAAATCTAGGTGGAGGTTCTCCAACCTCAATACTTGACTTCTGTGCCCCCGCAGGCTCAACACCCCATGGAAGCTGCCAATGTCTTGGACTTCCACCCTTTGAAGCCACAGCCCAAGCTGTACCTTGGCCCCTGTTAGACATGACTGGAGCTGCTGGAATGCGGGATACCAAGTCTGCAGGCTGCACAGAGCAGGAGAGCCCTGGGCCTGGCCCAACAAACCATCTTTTCCTCCTGGGCCTCTGGGTCTGTGATGGGAAGGGCTGCTGCTAAGACCTCTGACATGCCCTGGAGACATTTTCCCCATTGTTTTGGAGATTAACATTCAGCTCCTCACTTATGCTAATTTCTGCAGCCAGCTTGAATTTCTCCACAGAAAATGGGATTTTATTTTCTATCACATAGGCTACAAATATGCTCTGTTTCCCTTTTAAAACTGAATGCATTTAACAGCACCCCAGTCACCTATTGAATGCTTTGCTGTTTAAAAATTTCTTCTGACAGATACTCTAAATCATCTCTGTCAAGTTCAAAGTTCCATAAATCTCTAGGGCAGGGGCAAAATACCACCAGTCTCTTAGCTGAAACATAACAAGAGTCACTTTTGCTCCAGTTCCCAACAAGTTCCTCATCTCCACCAGAGACCACCTCAGCCTGGACCCTATTGTTCATATCACTATCAGAATTTTGGTCAAAAACATTCAACTGGTCTCTAGGGAATTCCAAACTTTCCAACCTCTTCTCATCTTCTGAGTCCTCCCAACTGTTCGAACCCATGCCTGTTACCCAGTTCCAAAGTCACTTCCACATTTTCAGGCATCTTTTCACCAATGCCCCACTCTACTTATACCAATTTACTGTATTAGTCTGTTTTCACACTGCTGATAAAGACATACCCATACCGGGCAATTTACAAAGGAAAGGGGGTTAATGGAGAAATCACAGTCCCATGTGGCTGGGGAAGCCTCACAATCATGGTGGAAGGCAAGGAGGAGCAAGTCGTGCCTTACATGGATGGCAGCAAGCAAAGAGAGAGAGAGCTTGTGCACGGCTACTCCCATTTTTAAAAACTTCAGATCTTGTAAGACTCATTCACTATCATGAGGACAGCATGGGAAAGACCCACCTCCACGATTCAGCCATCTCCCACCTTGTTCTGGGAATTACGGGAGCTACGAGATGAGATTTGGGTGGCGGCACAAAGCCAAACCAAATCACTGGCTAATTTTTAAAGAAAATTTTTGTAGAGATGGGGGTCTCAATATGGTTGCCCAGGCTGGCCTCAAACTCCTGGACTCAAGCGATCTTCTCGCCTTGGCCTCCTGAAATGCTGGGATTACAGGCATGAGTCATTGCCCCCGGACTAGAATTATTACTAATCCAGTACATTCTTAATATTAGGCAATACAATTAAATCTATGATTTATAATTTAATGATTTTCTATTGTTCTTTGCAAAGTTTTTTAATCGTCTAATGTGTTACAGAAATGATTTTGTTTAATATTGGTGCAAAGTGAGGTATTAAAATGTTTGATAATATCAAAGGATATATTTTAGTGTTATATATATTTTAATAAATCACATATATTATATAACAATATAAATATTTTTACCTAGAAATTCATTATTAGAAATTATGTCATACATGATTAAATTAAATTAAATTAATGCTATTAGTTTTTCCCTTAAAGTGTTTAATTTTATGGATCACATGGCTCATGTCTTGGTAGACTCTCATAAGGACAGTAGACAGGAAACTATTTGAAGACACTATAAGTTGAGGCTATATTTGCTATTCTTAAGTATTTAAAATCAGAATTTTTGTTGTCTTTAAATGACCTGGTAAACAATCACCATTATTGTAGATATTAAAAGATATTTAGAGTTGATATCTACTAAGAAACAGGCATAAAAGAGTAAAACAGAATACTTGATTTTCATAAACAGACAATGTAATAATGCAAAATGCAGCAAAAGACTTAGGCCTGGAGGAAGCTCTTTTCAAGTAAGTTTGGACACAGGTTCCTTCCTGACAAAAGCTATCCTGCCTAGGTCTGACTCCTTAGGCAAAGACAAGAAGAGGTAAGAAGCTGCATGTAGAAGCAGGTGCAGGGAGTGGGTTTCTGAGGCAGGGTTAAGCAGCAGCAGTAATATTCCATAGGATCTCCATGAATATCCTTGGCCAGCATCCCAGAGAGATGACGGCAATGCCGGGAGAGACTCTGAAGTCTGCAGCTGGGGTCCGAGGTGGATAGATTGTAGTGTTAGGTATCAAGTCAGAAAGGCAAGGCAAGGAAAACACAGAGAGAAATCTGTGCCCTAGCGCCAGAGGTGGAGAGAATGAGTTTAGAGTGTGGTATTCAGTGGATAAGATCTAGGAGTTCAAACACTAAATCTGTAAAATGCTGGCATAGGGAGGACATTTCTTTTCTCTATAGCCAAATCTTTTGCTAAGATGAGGACAGTATTTATAGGCTGGTCACTTGTTTGCACCAACTAGCAAAGCTCCAAAAAAAAGACAAGCTTTTTTCCAAATTTTTTTTTTTAATTTTTAAAATTTATATATACAATTGCATCTATTTATTGTGTATTACGTGATATTTTAAAGTACATATACATTGTAGAATGGTTAAATCCAGCTAATTAACAAGTACATTACCTCACAGTTATCATTTTTGTGGCAAGAATACATCCACCTTCTTAGCATTTCTCTAGAATACAATATATCATTATTAACTATAGAAACCATGCTATATAATAAATCTCTTGACATTATTCTTCCTATTTAACAGTAAAGCCGAGCTCTTGAACCTGCATGAGGCAAACTAAATATAGATAAACTCATTCCAAAAAATTAGCAGCCATAGCCAGAGATCTGCAGAGATTACCTAACGGAAGGAATGACAAATGCTTTAGAGAGGCAGTTGATGGAGCCTGTGCACATAGAGCGTTTGATTAACAAAAGACAAAAACAACGACAAGGAAATCCTGAGATTGTGTCTGGATAGGAGGTAGTAGCCATCTTTATATAGGTCACTACAAAACAATCACAGCAAGAAATGAGCAGTCAGTGCAGAATTAAGAATTCAGATGATTAATAAAAGATCTGTACAGGACTGAGTCAAAGAAAATTCCCTTCCCACATGCATGGTTAAGGATTTTAGTGCTTCCTTTGTAGTGAAAGATTGCAAGTAAACATTAAAACCACAATATTGGTAATCTATGTTACCCTTATTCATGTTTACGTGAACTTTATAATAAATTGTAAACCATACATTTGACATGTGATTCTGATTATTCTCACATCCTTTTAGGTTTTACTTTTTTGCAAGTTTGAGTAAGTTAGAACAACTTCTTCAGTTACTACTAATCAAAGATATTTTAAACAGATAGATTTCAAATGGACTAATTCTGAAAATCTTCCCAGATTGGGCAAATAAATAAGGTTGCACCCCTTACAGAGCTATGCATAACAAAGAATATCCTATACACATATTTTTAGTCAAAATATGAACAGAAATATTTAACATTTTATTGTTTTCTCAGTACCTACAGGTTTTCTTCTCTTTGTAATAACATTTTAGATTTCATATTTTCTCCAGTAGTGAAAATTTGTTTTTACCTAGACAGATAAGAATCACCACAGGATGAAAAACGTTATTAAATGCTTTGCCACAAAATGAATGAAACCATTCATTTATTTCAAACTTACGGTTATTAAGCATCAAGTTTTAAAATCTCTTGAAAACAATACAGGTTATGAAATCTTTACTCAATTATAACGTAAGTTAATTGTTTTTTTCTGAATGCATTTTTCTTTATATTTACTGTGGGCTATTTCTGTCAGATATTATCGTACAAAGATATATCATAATTTGTTCTGCTTTGGCTTGTCATGAGTGCATAAAAGATTAAAGCTTTACTCACGGGTAAAAATAAATTATAGACACTAATGAATGAGAATTTCATGGAATAAAATCTGGGCTCTGGAATACATACAAGGTAAACTATATGATATTTCAGGTATGAAATTAAATGTCGACCTTGGTCAAATGGATTAAGTCTGCATTGAGGACATTTTTGCTGCTGGGCAGTATATATGGCTCATCATTTAGTATTCTAGTCACAAAGGTGACATTGTTTCCATTCCTGGCATTTTAGTCTCTTGAGTCTAAAGAAGTAACTCATTATTCCATACTCAGAGCCAATATTTTCTACTTTAAACAAAATTCTAACAAAATTAATGTGAGATGAGGACAGCATTAATTGATTTCCAACTAAATTAGTTATCTAGTCTTTGACAGTCTACACTGTTACAGTGTGCAGCACTGAAGACTACAATTTTTTTAAAAGAAAAAATGTTGAGTGTTTATAAGAAAGATAGAATATGCTTACGTAGCTTTTTTCTTCCTCCTAGAAGGATCCCATTAAAAAGATGCCACTATAGTGTTGGCACAAATGGTGGAGCTTTTTTAAAATATCAAAATGTTTAATGAAGCCAAAATACATTTGTTTACATCTGGAATAAAACAATTTCAGGTGGCCTCTAAGAGCTTTCAGCAATAGCTGAAGTGTTTGTCTATACTCTTTAACGATACACAAGTTATTGTGTGTATGATAATACAGTTTTGTACTAATTATATAAACTAGTTTGAGCATTTTTGTTAGAGGTCTATTACCATATATTTTTAATTTTTCTATGTTAACCTAATGTGTTCAATATATGCTAATTTAACAACTTAAACACTTCTGAGTCCAATTACAAAAATGCTTTCATCTGTGGAACCCTGACTAATTAAGAATAAAAGACATGAAGTACAATGATTATTTTTTATACAGTGTTCAAGGCTACATTAAGATAAATGGATAAATCTGGACACTCATGATTAAAACACATTTGTAAGTATGTTGTATTTGATAAATAACTTTTAATATCTAACTTCTATAAGGAAAGAGGAAATATAAATTGTTAATGTATTTGGGAGGAAGCATAGTAACAACTGGAATAAAGCATGAGGATTTATAAACCTACAGCAATAGGTTATATAGTAAACAACGTTGAAATGAATAATACATAAAAAGATTTAAAACATGTATTTTTGCGTCTTTCTCACATAATAAAAAAATCTTGGCTCACTGCAAAATGCAAATAAATTGCCTATGATTTTATGAATCAGTCAAGAATATCAGAAATATCACCATCTCCGTGAAATCTGTATCTTTAATGCAACTTTTATTTATCCTCCTGAAACTTTCCAAAAGTCATTTTACCTACTTGATATAATCACAGGAAAAGTAGTTCAGGAATATATTTAAAGAATATCCCAATACAATATGATAAACTTTCTATCACTAAAGATAGAAAGATTAAATTTTAAATGATAGATTGAAAAACTGTAGGATTGTGTTAAATTTTAGAAATAACACTTGTACATATTCATGGGGTACATAATGATGTTTTGATATTTATAATGTATAGTGATCAGATCAGGGTAATTTTGTATCATTTAACAAATCTTTCTCTATCCCTAAATGCCACAGTTTATGCAGCATAATTATCTCAATAATGTAATGATCATTAAAAATTACATGTCATGTTTCCATAATCATTTGATAAGTATATGCAGAACTTTCAAGATTAAGTAGTTACTTCTTGGTTAAAATGGTTAAAATGTCTTCACAGTATTAGAATTTTCCTCACTAATACCTAGGAAAATGAGCAAAAATTGTCATGTAAAAAGAAAAACATTACCAACAGTGTCCTGAAAAGGAAAGACGACACTATAATACTCGACAACTAGAAAGAAAGACAGCTAGAGAGACAGAAAGAGACAGAGAGGAAGAGAGAGACAGAAAGAGGCAAAGAGAGAAGAGTAGAGAAAGAAAATCTGCATGCAGCTCAAACAGAAGCTTTGAAAAAAAAATTAACTGGTATCAGGTATAGTAGGAAGAGGCTAAACAGGTTACCCATGTTTTACCAGAACAGATAGAACTTTATAGAACTCCCAAAATGATCAAGGAAAGGAAGCAAAGCCATGTCCAAAATAGAAGAAAAGTAACTGATGGAACAGAATGGAATTACTCACAATTATTTCATATTATGAAATAACATATTGAGAATGTAAATTCTTCAAAAATGAGCTCAAATGTGAGAAACAAGTACATGTAATTAAAATGTCTATCAGGCCGGGCGCGGTGGCTCACGTCTGTAATCCTAGCACTTTGGGAGGTGGAGGCGGGCGGATCACGAGGTCAGGAGATCAAGACCATCTTGGCTAACACGGTGAAACCCCGTCTCTACTATAAATACAAAAAAAAAAACCAAAAAACTAGCCGGGCGTGGTGGCGGGCTCCTGTAGTCCCAGCTATTCGGGAGGCTGAGGCAGGAGAATGGAGTGAACCCGGGAGGCGGAGCTTGCAGTGAGCCGAGATTAGGCCACTGCACTCCGGACTGGGTGACAGAGCGAGACTCTGTCTCAAACAAACGAACAAACAAAAACAAAAGTCTATCAGACTTATGAACCCAAGTTGAGGATCAATACTCCACCATTACATAACAATATATAATTTAGAAATAGTGAAAACAAAATTGACTTGACTAGAAATCAAATAAGTGATATTGTTAAAAATGTTGAGGTTTATATAATGAATGCTGCTTTGTTGTAAGTGAAGAGGATTAAAATGATTAAAGAAAAACAAGTAGATATGGAAGTGTGACTAGGTAATACAGCATAACAATAATTCATGTCTGTAGAGACTCAACAAATGTAGCAGAAGATGCATGTTGAATCTGTAATCTTATTTCCCCAAATAAGTAACTTAATCTAAACATTAGAAGTACACAATTTTAAGTAAACTTGACATAGTCAACAATAAGACATGGCCTACTCAACCTACTGACTATTCAGATCCCCACACCCCTCCCACAAAGTGTCACCTAACAGGAGAGAAAACATGAGGCTAGCTGCAGACATTTCCAACATACAGTGCAAGAGGTGATAAAACAATGTCTGCACCCTCTAAAGCAACAAAAGTGTAACCCAAGAATTTTATAACCATTCAAGATGTTATTTCAAAATAAAGACAATAGATAGGTGCTATCAAACAAGAATGAATTAAGATAACTATACTCAGGTGCCCCTCTTGAGGAAAAAAGTAAAAAAGCTTGACCATGAAATATGTCCAATTAAAAGATAAATGAAAACACACACACACACACACACACGCACACACACAGAGCAACTGAGAATCTGTGGTAAAATGAAATGGTGATGCATACTGAATCCCGTTATATACGTAACTATTGATAAAAAAAAAAAAAAAAAAAACTGTGGGACCTGAGATTACAGAACAAAATGTGAATGTTTTAAACATGGGCAACGTAAACGATAATATGCCTTATTAAAATGAGGAGATGTAAAAGTGGTAATACCACTATTATGCATATTTTAAACATGTGTAAAATATGACACATTTTAAACAGGAATCCAATAAAGTTGAAATTGAAGAAGGTGATTTAGAAAATCATTCTATTGTAAAAATCATTCTATTGTCTTCTCACTTTTTCTTTAACTGTATTGGTTTATTTCTTCTATGAAGTTCAACTGAAACTAAAGTACACACATTTGATAGAAAACAACTTCTATACTATGGTTCCCTTATTATAAATTATTTCCATCCAGCTATCCATGCAAACATCTATCTAAGAAGTTAGAAGATACAGATGGAAGTTCTATCTGTATATTTGCATAGAGAGGTGAATTGTGACATTGAGACCTGGGTGAGATAGTGTCCAGCTAATGTTAAAAATGATAGTTTGAGAGTGGTAGAATTTGAATTTTCATCTTTAATTTTCAGTATTATTTGTATTCTTTAAGGATTTACAATTTTGACAAAAACAATAAAATGCATTTCTTTAAAAATTGGAAGCAAGTGTGTAAAAAAGGTATAATAATCTTATTTTCAGTGGCTGAATACTAATTTAACTTCACAAGTTTGATTTAGATAATTTCAGTATTTAACACTTATGTGTATGCAGTTTATTCTTCCCTCAATATTTACTCTCCTACATAAGAGATTACTTAAATTTTCAGTAATTTTTTTTAAAATTGCAAATTAGAATTTAACTTAAACGTGTAACTTAGATGCTAGTCTACATTATGGTCATTCTTTAGACTTTACTGCAAACACTCCAAGCAGACACATATTTTTTTAAATGTATTAATACAAATATATGATGAAGTACTTTCACTGGGAATGATTATTGAAGGAAACTGATGTTTTCTTATATCCCTTTTCATGATTCAAGAACCATTTCTCACCTAGAGATTAAAGCAAATATTATTCCTTTTCAAAACCTTCTGAATAAACAACTCAAACATTTCAGCCATCATCCAAGGGGTGAGCATTTAACCTTTGTAAAAAAATTAATAAATCTTAGATGTACTCTTTTGTTTCCTCCTTTATTCCTTTTAATTTCAGATATGGTGTTTTTATTAACTGAGAAGATACATAAAAAATTAAGTTAGTCTTTGAATTGTCAATGTTAATAAATCAATGGAACATTCAATGAATGCTAATGCCACCTTAGGAAAATTCTTAATGTCAGTATAAATGAAATGTTTTAGGTTTTGTTAAATTTTGACAGGACTGTACCTGAGAGAATAATGACTTATAAGGTGAAACAAATTTTGACAAAAGAAACAAACAAAAACAATGCTTACATTATTTGTTCCTCAGTCAAAATTTTCCTTTGCTCTATTGATTTAGAAATTGTAAAATTTAGAAATTTTAGAATTTAGACTTAATAACATAAAATGCTAAACATATTTAAGTAGAATTATGTAAAACATAGTAAAAATATGTGATTGGTCTGAGAAAGAAGAGATATTTAAAAATATAAATAGAATACTCAATAGCTAGTTTCGTAGATTAATGCAGAATCATAGCCACTTGCTTTCTGTGTGACTTTTCACTCCCAAGTCAAAATATATTCATTAAAACTTCATTTTAAATGAAAACACTCAAAATTTGAATTTTACCTATCTTCTTAGTTTCTTAGTTAGCATTTCTTAAGAGCAAAGATTAGCATTTCCCCTTTGATTTTTAGATGGGAAGTTGCTATTGTTGCTGTTAATAGGGATAATACATTGTGTTTGATTCATCTATTATAACCAGAGTGCAAGATAAAATTAATAGATCACTGGACTGAATAACCAGTATGAAAGATTTATGTTTTTACTATTACCTCTTCATTGCCTTTTTAAAAGTGATTTTTTTAATAGTCACCATTTCTTATTTTTATGTTTTGTTAAATTTAAATTTAACATTTTTAATCCTATTAAAATTATAAACTGTTTTTATTTTTATTAAATGCCTGGTATTTAATTTTATGTTTGATTAACAAATATTAATTGTACTTAGTTTAAATCTTAGATTTGTAGAAATGATTTTATGTTGATATCTTTTTTAGATTTAATTTCTCAGTTGTATTACTCAGGTTCATAAATTTGTACTTAGTTAACATCACTTTCTTCTTTTTTTCTATTCTTTTTTTTTCCTTCCTGTCTCCCTCCTTCCTTTCCAAAAACATTCTCCTACTACTTCCTTCTAAAGTTACTTTCTACACTTTACATACTCCTTTTGATTTCATTTGCTTTTCCTTTTTTCTTTTTCTTTTCTTCCCCCCCACCCTGCCTCTTTTAACAACAAAACAACATAACTTAATT
Source organism: Macaca mulatta (assembly GCF_049350105.2). Lineage (NCBI taxonomy): Eukaryota > Metazoa > Chordata > Mammalia > Primates > Cercopithecidae > Macaca > Macaca mulatta. The sequence goes on from NC_133409.1 coordinate 116,672,572, forward strand.
CTTTAACAGTGTATTAGTCTGTTTTTACGCTGCTGATAAAGACATACCCGAGACTGGGAAGAAAAGGAGGTTAATTTGACTTACAGTTCCACATGGCTGGGGAGGTCTCATAATCATGGCAGAGGGCAAAAAGACACTTCTTACATGGCAGCAGCAAGAGAGAACAAGGAAGAAGCAAAAGTGGAAACCCCTGATAAACCCATTAGATCTTGCGAGACTTATTCACTATCACAAAAATAGCACGAGAAAGACCGGCAACCATGATTCAATCACCCCCTGCTAGGTCCCATCCACAACAAGTGGGAATTCTGGGAAATACAGTTCAAGATGAGATTTGGATGGGGACACAGCCAAACCATGTTATTCCACCCCTGGCCCCATCAAATTTCATGTCCTCACATTTCAAAACCAATCATGCCTTCCCAACATTCTCCCAAAGTCTTAACTCATTTCAGCATTAACCTAAAAGTTCACAGTCCAAAGTCTCATCTAAGACAAGGCAAGTTGCTTCCGCCTATGAGCCTGTAAAGTTAAAAGAAAGCTAGTTACTTCCTAGATACAATGAGGGTACGGGTATTGGGTAAATACAGCCATTCCAAATGGGAGAAATTGGCCAAAATAAAGGGGTTACAGGGCCCATGCAAGTCCGCAATCCAGTGGGACAGTCTAATTTTAAAGCTCCAAAATAATCACCATTGACTCCAGGTCTCACATCCAGGTCACGGTGATACAAGTGGTGGGTTCCCATGGTCTTGGGCAGCTCCGGCCTTGTGGCTTTGCATGGTACAGCCTCCCTCCTGGCTGCTTTCACAGGCTGGCATTGTCTGTGGCTTTTCCAGGTGCATGGTGCAAGCTGTCAGTGGATCTACCATTCTGGGGTCTGACGGACAGTGGGCTGCTTCTCACAGCTCCACTACGCAGTGACCCAGCAAGGACTCTGTATGGGGGCTCTGACCCCACATTGCCCTTCCACACTGCCCTAGCAGAGGTACTCCATGAAAGCCCCACCCCTGCAGCAAATTTTGCCTGAGGATCCAGGCGTTTCCATACATCTTCTGAAATCTAAGCGGAGGTTACTAAACCTCAATTCTTGACTTCTGTGTTCCCGTAGGCTCAACATCACATGGAAGCTGCCAAGGTTTTAGGCTTCCACCCTCTGAAGCCACAGCCTGAACTGTACGTTGGCCCCTTTCAGCCATGGCTGGAGGGGCTGGGACACAGGGCACCAAGTCCCTGGGCTGCATACAGCACAGGGTCCCTGGGCCTTGCCCATGAAATCACTTTTTCCTCTTGGGCCTCTGGGCCTGTGATGGGAAGGGCTGCTGTGAAGGTCTCTGACATGGCCTGGAGACATTTGCCCCATAATCTTGGGGATTAACATTAGGCTCCTTGCTATTATGCAAATTTCTGCAGCCAGCTTGAATTTCTCCCCAGAAAAATGAGTTTTTCTTTTCTATCACATAGTTAGGATGCAAATTTTTCAAATTTTTATGCCCTGCTTCCCTTATAAAACCGAAGGCATTTAACAGTACCCAAGTCTCCTCTTGAATGTTTTGCTGCTTAGAAATTCCTTCCACCAGATACCCTGAATCATCTCTCTGAAGTTCAAATTTCCACAAATCTCTAGGGCAGGGGCAAAATGCTGCCAGTTTCTTTGCTAAAACAATAACAAGAGTCACCTTTACTCTAGTTCCCAAGAGGTTCCTTATCTCCATCTGAGACTACCTCAGCCTGAACCTTATTTTTCATATCACTATGAGGATTTCGGTCAAAACATTCAACAAGTCTCTGGGAAGTTCTAAACTTTCCCACTTTTCCTGTCTTCTTCTGAGCCCTCCAAACCATTCCAACCTCTGTCTGTTACCCAGTTCCAAAGTCAGTTCCACATTTTGGGCTATCTTTTCAGCAGCACCCCAATCTACTGGTACCAATTTACCATATTATTTCATTTTCACAATGCTGATACAGACATACCTGAAACTGGGAACAGAAAGAGGTTTAATTGGACTTACAGTTCCACATGGCTGGGGAAGTCTTATAATCATGGCAGAGGGTGAAAAGCACTTCTTACATGGAGGCAGCAAGAGAGAATGAGGAAGAAGCAAAAGCAGAAATGCCTTATAAACCCATCAGATCTCATGACGCTTATTCACTATCACAAGAATATTATTAATCCTTTGTCAGATGGTTAGTTTGCAAATATTTTTCTTTTTTTCATTCTGTGGGTTGCCTCTTCACTTTGTTGATTGTTTCTTTTGCTGTACAGAACCATTTAACTTCATGTAATATCATTTGTCCATTTTTGCTTTGGTTGCCTCTATTTCTGGAGTATTATTCAAGAAATCTTTGCCCAGACCAATGTCCCGGAGGGTTTCCCCAATGTTTTCTTGTAGTAGTTTCATAGTTTGAGGTCTTAGGTTTAAGTCTTCAATCGATTTTCATTTGATATTTGTATATTGTGAGAGACAGGAATCTAGTTTGAGTCTTCTGCCTAAGGATAGCCAGTTTTCCCAGCACCATTTGTTGAAGAGACAGTTTCTCCCCAATGTACATTCTTGGCAGCTGTGTTATCAAGGAGTTCACTGTAGGTGTATGGATTTGTTTCTGAGTTGTCTATTTTGTTCTGTTGGTCTGTGTGTCTGTTTTTATGTGAGCACCATGCTGTTTTGGTTACTACAGCTCTGTAGTATAATTTGAAGTCAGGTAACATGATTCCTCCAGTTATATCTTTTCACTTAGGATAGCTTTGGCTTTTCTGAGTCTTTTGTGGTTCCGAGTCTTCTGTGGTTCCTAAATTTTAGGATTTTTTTCTATTTCTATGAATATTGTCAGTGCTGTTTTGGCAGAGATTGCATTGAATCTGTAGATTGCTTTGGAAAGTATAGATATTTGGACAATATTGATTCTTCCAATCCATGAACATGGAATATCTTTCCATTTGTTAGGGTCATCTTCAATTTATTTCATCAATGTTTTATAGTTTTCATTGTAGAGACCTTTCACTTCTTTGATTATTTTAATTCCTAGGCATTTAATTTTATTTGTAGCTATTATAACTGGAATTACTTTTTTATTTCTTTTTCGGATTGTTTGATGTTGGCATATAGAAATGCTGATTATATTTGTGAGTTTATTTTGTATCTTGCAACTTTACTGAATTTGTTTATTAGCTCTAATAGTTTTTGGTAGACTGGGTTTTTTCAAATATAAGATCACATACTATGCAAACAAAGATAACTTAACTCCTTCTCTTCCAATTTGGATGCCGTTTCTTTCTCTTTTCTGATTGCTCTAGATAGGAGTTCCAGTACTATGTTGAATGACAGTGGTGAAAGTGGGCATCCTTGTCATGTTTCAGATTTTAGAGAAAAGGCTTTCAGTTATTCCCCATTCAGTGTGATGTTACCTGTTTGTTTGCTGTATATGGCTTTTACTGTGTTGAGGTACATTCTTTCTATACTCAGTTATTTTATGGTTTTTATAATAAAAGGATGTTGAATTTTATCAAATGCTTTTTTCAGCATCAATTGAAAGATCATATAGCCTTTGTCCTTCATTCTGTTTAGATGATGTTTCAAATTGATTGATTCGCATATGTTGAACTATCCTTGCATCCCCGAGATAAATCCCACTTGGTGATGATGAATGATCTTTCTAATGTATTGTTGAATGTATTGTTTGCTAGTATTTGTTGGGGATTTTGACATCAATGTTGATCCGGGATATTGGCCTGTAGTTTTCTTTTTTAAAAAATATATATCTTTGCCTGATTTTGGTATCAGGGTAATACTGGCATCGTAGAATGAGAATGAGAGCATTCTCTCCTCCTCTATTTTGCAAATATAGTTGGAGTAGGATCAATATTAGTTCTTCTTTAAATGTTCTGTAAAGTGCAGTAATGAAACCATTGAGTTGAGGACTTTACTTTCCTGGGAGGCACTTTTATTATGGCCTTGATCTGATTACTTAGTCTATTCAAGTTTTGGATTCCTTCATATTTCAATCTTGATAAGCTGCATGTGTCTAGGAATTTATTCATTTCTTCTAGGTTTTCCAATTTATAGGCTTATAGTTACATAGTTCCTAATATTAGCCTCTAATGATGTTTTGAATTTTGTAGTATCAGTTGTATTGTCTTCCTTTTTCATCTCTGAATTTATTTGGATTTTTTTTTTTTTTTTGTTAGTCTGGCTAAAGGTTTGCCAATTTTATTTATCTTTTCAGAGAACTAACTTTTTGATTCATCGATTTTTGTATTATTTTCTTCATTTCAATTTAATTAATTTTTAATTTTTTTATTTTAATTTTTGTGGGTACATAGTCAATGCATATATTTATATGTTAAATGAGATACTATTAGGTCCATGTGGTCTGTCATGAAGATTAAGTCTGATGTTTCTTTATAAATTTCCTGACTGGATGACCTGTCCAAAACTGAAAATGGGTTGTTGAAATCTCCAGCTATTATTGTATTGGGGTCTATATCTCTCTTTAGTTCTAATAATATTTGTTTTCCATATCGGGGTGCTTCAGTGTTCAGTGCATATATATTTACAGTTTATATATCGTATTGATGAATTGTCCCTTTTATCATTATCTAATGATCTTCTTTGACTCATTTTATAGCTTTTGTCTTGAAATCTACTTTTTCTGATGTAAGTATAGCTACTGTTCCTTTTTAGTTTCCGTTAGCATGAAATATCTTTTCTATCCCTTTATTTTCAGTCTATGTGTTTAATTATAGGTGAAGTGTATTTCTTGTGGGTAACAGATCATTAGGTCTTGTTTTTTATCCATTCATCTACTCTATGTCTTTTGATTGGAGAGTTTAATTAATCTACATTCAATATTATTCATAAGTAAGGATTTACTCCTGTCGTTTTGTTATTAGTTTCTGTTTTTCTTTTTTTTTTTTCTTGTTTTTTTTTTTTTTTGTGATCCTCCCCTCTTCTTTCCCTCCCTCTCAAATCTACCTGGTTCTCTATTCTCCTGCAGTTGAGCTGACACCCAACCCACAAGACAAGGTCTTTCCCTCCCATTTCCAAAAGCAGAGGAGTCTCTCCCCATGGCCACCACCAGCACAGGCCCTTGGGGCAGGTTGTCCGAGCTACTTGGGAGGTTGAGGTGGAAGGATCACTTCAGCCCAGGCCCAGGAGGCAGAAGTTGTAGTGAGAGGTGACTGTGCCACTGTACTCCAGCCTAGGTAACAGAGAAAGACCCTAAAAAAAAAAAAAAAAAAAAAAAAAGACTCTGCCCAGTGCCTTACCCCACTACCCCACTGTGGTAGTATCTAAGCTGCAAGACAAAGTCCTCTTTATTCTTCTCTCTCCTTCAGCAGAAAAAAGAAAGGAGTCTCTTTTAGAACTGCAACATCTTTGGCCACCCCAGCTTAGTGTCTTCCTAGTTCACGTGTCCCCCAAGTACACTTGCTCTGAGCCCGGAACAGCTCTAGGACTTGCCCAGGAGTTGCAGTCTTTGTGGCCTAGACTGCCTTTCAATTTTATTTAGAATCCCAGAGTATTAGCTTGTGGTGGTGAGTTTTGCCAGAACTCAGGTTCCTACTGCTGATGGGCAATTCACCTCTGGGTAGGGCTGTTCTAAATACTGCTTCTGTGGGCACCTGTCAATCTCTGTCTGGTGTTGCTTTCCACTGTAACAGGAAAGGACTAAGCTCTAATGCAACGCCCCACAATCACTGTGCTCTCCCTCCCCTATGCATACAAGATTTTGTTTCCATGCCCCACGGCTGCTGCCGTAAGACAGGGGAGGGTTGGCATGGGCAATTCAAGATTGTCTTTCCTTCTCTCTTCAGTGCCCCTTTCAGCAACATGAACTTAAAACCAGGTACTATAATTGCTTGTCTGATTTTTGCTTCTTATGAAGGGCTCTTTTTTGTGTGTAAATATGTGTTACATTTGGTGGTTCTGCAAGGAGGATGATTCAGTGGAGGCTTTTGTTTGGTTATCTTTCTCCATCTCCCTCCTTCATTTGCTTTTTTAATGGCCAATGAGGAGCAGAGGTGTAAGGCTAGGAACAGAGAGAGTCCACATGGCCGTTGTGAGTTTGGAATTTTGTTCCTATAAGGCGGCATCTATGTAAAGTTCGTTCATCAAAAAAGTCTTATCTCTGGATACTTGGGAGAATGATGGAGCAAACCTTTCCAGAAAAGTAAGCATTGTCCACACAGAAATGGTAAAATTGGCCTTTTGGCATGGGGCTGTCTTTTGACACTCTACATAATGCAGTCACCATATGAGAAGCTATGTATTGTGAAGTTCATAGTTTTTGATACATTTTGACTAAAATATGTTACAACACTGGAGCAGAAGAATGGCAGGAGAACACAACTTTACCTGATTTTGTGAGAAGCTAGATGGTGTTGCAATTCCTAAGAGAAAATGACAGAAAAGATACCTGCATTTCTATAGCAGCTCACAAGGAGGACCATATTTCTAATTTAGACAACTTAATGACTTGTTACAGCAAGGTCTTATGTGAATGTGTGGGAATATATATGTGTGTGTGCATGTGTGTGTGTGTGTGTGTGTGTGTGTGTGAGACAGAGAGAGACAGAGAAAGAGGAAGGAAGAGAGAGAGAGAAAGAGAGATAGAGAGAGAGAGGGCAAATGTGTTTCTCTCAGATCATGTAACCAGTTTAGTTTTCTTCTTTGTGTTTTTGTTTTGATTTGGAACTGAAAGCCAATGTGGTTTCACTATTAGTTTAGTGTTTGTCTTGACTTAATTTTGTTTTAATTATCTGTTTGTATTTTATGTGTCTGCAAGCCACTTCAAAAAGATTCTGAAATGAAGCAGAAGGAAAAATAAATAAATGCAAACTGACACATGAAATAATCTCTAAAACAACCCCTGACTTTCATTGAAACAACATATCCACTTTGCATATCAGCATATCAGGCATGGAGAGGTAAAGCAATTTGTATAAAATAAAGCACTAAATAAATAACTATTCTGAAACTCTGAACTTAGGATCCCAACACCTACTTAAACCAGTGTGCTTTCTAGCATCCCATTTGGCTTTGCCACAACAATTTATTTTACTAACAACACAATTTACCAAATAAATGGATTATAGTATTACTTGCCATGACATCTAATCTGAATTTGTAGTATTTGGAAAATGATGCAATGTGGAATGGGAAGCACAAAGGGCAAGCAAAGTAAATCCAGCTAAATTTAGGAATAGAAGTTTGTTGTTTGTTTCTTTGTTTATTTTTAATACTGTGTTATGAGTGAGAAAAAAAAATGAGGTAAATTGCTGTATATACCCTCAGGAGCTATATTCCTGCAAGTTTTACAGTATGCAAATGAGCTACAAAGGGAGGACAGTCACAGTAAGTTCATCTAGTCAGTTTTGGGTGTCCCTCTGATCTGTTAACATTAATTCTTGTTTTGAAGAGACATAGAGAAATAAGCATTGATAATGCAAGAAGGTTCTATTAAGCCCTTTAAACAGAAAGCCTCCACCAACTGGATTCTGAAGTCAGATTCTCTCATCCTGGTAGCAGTCGGCAGAGTTCCTGGCATTCCTTTACCTATCATTGTTCAGGTTGACATTTTCCTGTACATTTTTTCTTTCTGAATACTGAGTTTTCCTCTGATTTTTTTTTTCACATAAAAAGGAAAACAGTGTGGTGATTCCTCAAGGATCTAGAATTAGAAATACCATATGACCCAGCCATCCCATTACTGGGTATATACTCAAAGGATTATAAATCATGCTGCTATAAAGACACACGTACATGTATGTTTCTTGCGGCACTATTCACAATAGCAAAGGCTTGGAACCAACCCAAATGTTCATCAGTGATAGACTGGATTAAGAAAATGTGGCACATATACACCATAGAATACTATGCAGCTATAAAAAAGGATGAATTCATATCTTTTTAGGGACATGGATAAAGCTGGAAACCATCATTCTCAGCAAACTATCACAAGGACAGAAAACCAAACACCGCATGTTCTTACTCATAGGTGGGAATTGAACAATGAGAACACGTGGACACAGGAAGGGGAACATCACACACTGGGGCCTATCGTGGGGTTTGGGGTGAGGGGAGGGATAGCATTAGGAGATATACCAAATGTAAATGATGAGTTAATGGGTGCAGCACACCACCATGGCACATGTATACATATGTAACAAAACTGCACGTTGTGCACATGTACCCTAGAACTTAAAATATTATAATAATAATAATAGAAAAGGAAAACAGAAGTGTGGAAAAAATCAAGATTCAGAATCAAGGCATAACTATCAGAATGCCTTGGAAGTTAATTTTGATGGGCCTTCTTATAGGTCAGCTTGAGATAAGGTTTGGTAGTTCCTATTATAAATATATTTTAAACCTGGCTAAATCCTTAGACAGCAGCATTCTCCTTGAAGAAAGTGAGTGGGAGTCTAAGTACACAGGTGGTTCAAACAATAAATCCACTCAGAGGGAATCTTGGCCTTCAGAAGCCATGCAATAGCCCCCAACCCCCTCCAGATCAACAAACCAATTTTCCAAGCGAGAAAGACTATAATCCCTTATTGCAAAGACCATCTTTAAGCCCATATCTATTTCTTCAGCTAGGTATGTAAACGATCCCTGAATGATATGACTCACTTTCTATCTTATTTCAAGTCTCCAAAAAGAGCAAATGAAACTTTTTATTGATAAAATCTTTTCTTTAAAGGATATATATACTTTACAGAAATTTTTACCTTTTTCTATGTTATATCATACAAATTACAAATTAATTTTTCCACATTATCTCTAAGGATATTTGAACACTTGCACAAATAACAATTATAGCTATGATTAATGTAAAATAAATGTATGGCATAAAAGTTAATTGTAATGGAAGAATATATCAACTATTGTTGACTTTTTCACTTTTTACATTATATTGATAGTATAAATTGTTAGCGTTTTTATTTATTCTTATAGTCTCACACATCTGGTAACATAGCAAGTAATCAAAAGCAGCAATTTTATGAACCCAGATTTAATTATTTCCTGTACTTCAGGTAAGCCTAACAGCCAGCAAGTTACTTACAGAGAAAAGCTCTTTAGTTTTTGTTTTGTATGCAGTTCCTGGTTTGGGATGTCATGATTTAACAAATTAATGTATTCCTTTCTATCAAAAAGATTTGAGTAGGACAGAGCCCATTGAGAGGGCTAGAGGTTAGACTGACGAGTGGAGAATTGCAGAGAGAAAAAGCTAAAACATTTTTCATTTTCTCTAAATTAGGATCCTCAAAACGCAGGTTACTTTTTTGAAGGTATATGGATTTTTAATACCTTAAATTCATAATCAAATACAAATGAATTCTGAAGTTCCATGCATCATATTTTCATGAATAACTTCATTCCACCTTCACATTTCACTCTTTTAAAAAAAATAAAATAGAGGTGGAGTCTCACTATATTGCTTAGGTTGGTCTCAAACTTCTGGGCTCAGGCAATCCATCTGTCTGAGCCTCCTATAGTATTGGGTTACAGGTTTGAGCCACTGCACCCAGCCAACATTTCACTCCTAACTAAGGTATATGGCAGGGAGATAAGAAATTATGTGTTGTTGCTCTCTACAATGAACAGGTCAATGTCATTTTCCCATAGCAGATTAAACATCTATCCATACTTGCAACAGACAGCTCATCGGAATTTCAGAGGGCACTGACCATATTTGAGTGTAATGTGTAACCTCAAGTTGAAGATGCTGAAATAAGACTGTCTCTGCCTGAATCTTCTTTCTGAAACTAATCAACAAGAATATAAATGCAGGAAACAAAACTCCATCTTTGCTGAAACTAAAAACAGCTAAAACCCTGAACCACAATCAGGAAAACAGATTATCGAAGGCAGCAAAAAATGTTGCAGGGAAGAAGTTAAGAGTGAACCCACTCCAATGCATCTCTCAGGTAACTTTATACTCTTTAGTTTCAAACCAGTGCCCCTGGCCTAGAAAGACAAGATCTAGGAGTGTGGGCAGGAGTGCAATAGATTCCAGAGTCATTTGTCAAAGGGTAGCAGGGAGGTTGGGGCCACGTGAGAAAGAGCTTCATGGCATTTCTAATACAACTCAGGCTTTTGGTTTGCCACATGGAAGAGCAAAAGTCACCTCAGCAGCTGTGTTTTTGACATATTAGAGAAAAGAAAGTGCAATGTCCAGAACTGGTGATATGCAGAGTGTTAGAAATGCAAAGCATGTTAGCCCAGCAGATCTGCTAGCCAAGAGCAGAGGTGGTCTCCTTGCAGAGTGGAGGTCTTGATACAGGCCTAGCCCCAAGATCCACCAGCTAATAGCCCACTAGCTCATATCCCCTCATTGTTCTTCAAAAAATTGCTGGGACCAGGAAATGAAATAATCACTAAACAATGACTGATATTCAGAAGGAAATCTGCTTTTAACCCAAATCAAAGCAAAAAACAAAGCTACAAGAAAAATATGAGAAAACTTAAAAACCAATTGAAGAATCCATAACAGAAAAATGCTGTAAAGCAGGCAAACTATAAACAGATTCCTTAAGAATCTAAATTACAGATGTTGTGACCTCTCTCATCTAAGAACTCTTAAAAAAAAAAAAAAAAGAAAACATGCAAGAGCTCCAAAGGGAAACACAAGAGATGAAATTTGAGCTGGAAGAGTCAGGGTAAAAATGAAAAGGAAAAAAAAGGTAATAGGAGCATATCATGTTTATGTGAGTTTGGGGTGTAACTTAGTACTTTAATAAGTCATGTAGACTACTTGCATTTGCATTTAGGATAAATTTTTTTCTAGGATAATTGAAAAAAAAATACACATAATTCTTTCTTATACAAATAAGAGAACAAGGAAGCACCACACATTATTTGCATATATTTTGTCTAACTACAAACTCCACAAAAAGAAGACGTTCAACTACTTCACGTACTTCAGTGATATAAATTCAAGCCAATTCAGGAAAACAGTGTTGGTCTATCATGACAAATCAAATCGCCTAGACCCTCTGTGAGGTTCAGCCAAGCCTCCCCATCAAAATGCAGTGAATATATGGAAAGTATTTAAAATAATGTCTCCTCATTTTAGCAAACCTAACACCCAAACACATCTTGAAGTCCCATTGTGTAAGGTCATAGTTTAATGTGTTCTGAAACTGACAAAAATATTTTCTGACAAAAAAACTTTCTCCTACAATTCTCCTCTAATAGTGTTTGTCAAATATTTTAAGAATTGATATTATATAAATAAATATGTTCCATAGTTTTTAAATGCTTGGATTTTTTAAAAACTCATATATTTTCAATTATACTAGGTAGTAACTTAGTTTGAGGGGAAAAAAAATACTTACACTCAATTGACCAAAACTTAAAGGCTTGGGGTCTGACCCAGATTCTTCAAAGCAAAATCTTGAACTCTATGTTATAAACAGTATATTCACATGTCCTGCTGAATTCAGTCATGATCCTAGTACTTTCTTGCTTAAGTGACTCATCAGATTGGAGTTAGTGGCCATCCATAAATATATTCTTCCAGCCCGTCTCAGCACTGAACAGATGGAGTATCCACAAATAAACCCAGCAAAACTAACTCAAAATGTAAAGGCTGAGGAAACATTGAGTTGAAATTTTATCCTAAAGAATTTCAACTTGGCTGCAATCCTTTAGATTTCTGATCCTTCACAAAAAGTGGTTATTTTTTAAAGTTGCTTTGTTCGATAATTTTGAATTTAGCTCAACTCATCACAGAGTGGAACCATCGAACTACCTTAAATCACTTATATTTTAGATTTTTTATAGAAAATCATATATACACACATGAAATTCTAAGCATAGTACTATTATTCTGTTAATAATATCCCATTTTTCTGAATTACAACAACAATGTTCTACAGTTAGGAGACCATAAAGTTTAAGTAACCATTCTTACAGGGTTATTAGCCTTGCGCTGATCCACACACACACTTTTGCTGGTGTGAACTTTGAGCTCTATATAGTAAGAATTACGTGGAGCACAGCATTGGGAACCTCAAGACACTGACATGATGCCATGTGACTTTGGGTATGATATAGACTGAAAAATGGACCAGAGTTGCACAGAATGATATAAAAGAGTTTACCAGTTAGACTAGGTTTGCATGTTATTTTTCTTTGCATAACACAATTATGTTGATTTATAAACAGAAGTTGGTTTCCAGGTTATCAGATTCATGTTTCATTCACTTAAAAATTTTTATTAATTCCTCATATATGTAAGCACGGTGCTTGGTCCTGTGGACACTGCAGAGAGGAAAGAAAAAAAACACCCTTCCTGTACAGAGTTTACACTTTATAACAAAGGAAAATATTTTCCTCTTGACTTGATTATCATAGCAAACAAATTGACATTTTAATTTCTATCATTTTATCTTTTCTCATTCCAGAAAAATACATTTGCTTGGATTGTTTTTGAATGCAATAATTATGAATGTTTTCCCAGTAACAGATGGTTAAATTATTTGTAAGAATTGCCCTTAGTGGTGATTGTTAAGAAAATCCAGTCTGGGAGACACAGCGAGACTCCGTCTCAAAAAAAAAAAAAAAAAAGAAAAGAAAAAGAAAAAGAAAATCGCATTTTTTTTCTATTTTAAACATATTTGCAAAATATTAATGAATTTTATTGTTTTAGAATGTTAAATTGTATGTAGCTAATTGATTTACTGTTCTCAGTAAAACAGGATAATGAGGATTCTAAGTTCAAACACTTCATTCTTTAATGTAAGAATACTTACCTAGTTGAAATAATAAGGAAATTGATTTTCTTTTTAACTGCTTTATATTTTGAACAGTGTAATAACATTTTAGTTCAATGATTAGATTTTCAAATTTTAAACTTGACCAAAGCCACAAACTGAAGGACTCGATATATTGTGTTGCTCTGATACCAAAAGGCTTTTATATTACCAAGAATAGTATAAAATTAAAGAACTATAATATCTGTAATATCTTCTCTCCTAGTCACATAAATTTTTTCTGTTATCTTATTTTATATATAATACATTAAGATTCTTTTTAATAAAAAACACTTGTTCTATCTTGGATGAAGTAATCTGTATTATTTAAAAATAACTTTATAAAATAATTCACCATGAAAAGTTACATGTATGAAATGAAATCAGAAAACACTAAGGTATTTTGAAGTTGTCAATTGTATACATATGATCTTTCCTATAAAGAAAGGATGTGGCTATTTTGGTTTAAAATCATGAGCCTTTGGAAGAAATAGGTCTTTTAAAAAGTCTTCCTGCTACAGGCTTGTCTTAAATGGGCTGATTGTATTTTTGAGCACACTGCTGGTTATAGCACACAGAAAAGTACACAGTGGGCAGATGCTAACATGTCAAAATGGGAGGATCATCAACACAGAAATTTCAGATCGCCAGGCAGGCTGAAGTAAATGTTGTGCTCTTCCTTTAGAACAAACATGCTTCTTATTCAGACAGAACAGATAGTGTTCTCCAAACTTATTTTCCAGAGATATAAATGAATTCATGTAATATTTCTACTTCTGTCCACCCACTCTTTTGTTTTATTTTTAACAAATATTGCACAGTTGCAAATATGGCCAAAGTGGAGACTGAATTTGTGGCCATGAGAAAGACAAGTAAAAGTCCCACATAGAATTTGAACCCTTAATTGATCGTACTAGTATCATACTCCAACTAATCTAATAACAACGATGCAATGAAAAAATTAAACAAGATAAATTGAAAAATAAAAATACAAAAATGCATGCTGTTATAATTAAGACCGTAGCATATCACCTTTGTTGATATGAGTTATTGAGAAGATACTTCACTATATCTTTAATTTTGGACTTTGGGTCTAGAGGCAAATTAATGTGGGAAACTCAGAAACGAGTCTGACATGAATCCTCTTACTACGGAAATTAAGAGTATAGTCCAAGAGGTGAAATGACTAGTCAAATAATTATGAAGCAAAGAGAAGATGATAAGTGTCTTTACTGAGACTATGATATACTTTTTTAAATAAATAGAGACAAATCAACATTGTAAGTTTCTCAGGTTTATAGAAGCACATTTGTTTTTAAGAATTGTGTTAGATTTAAACATCTTATTTAATAATAATTTCTGAATGTCTTTCTACACAAGTATGTTTATGTCAACGATCTTAGGAGTTTTATATTAATTATGTCTAATCCTACTAGATTATTCATGCTTTGGATACAAAGTTCAATTCAGAATGTACGGTTAAAAGTACGTATAGATAATTAAAGTGAATTAGTCTTGTTTAAACTCCTTAATATTGGAACTTAAAAGAAAAAGGTAGCTGTTAGTTGAGACTTAGTCATTACACATGATGCTATTAACAATGTCATCATTAAGTCCGCATGTCCATCTGGGCTCCGATCATTGTAGTGTGAACCAAAAGAGTAACATATTATGAAAGTACAAATTTAGGAGTGATCTGAAACAGAGTTTGCCACTCTAATGAAGGATGGATGAAAATACTATTTGAGGCAGAGGATGTAATTCAAGATATAACTATATTCCCCAAACTTTGGGGGCACAACTTATTTCTCATTTCATTTGACTTCCTGGAGAGTCTAATCCCTTTGACTATTTCCTTCTTAAAACTATTCCCACCTTGACTTCCAGGTGTCCACTCCATTCTGGCTTTCTTACTACCTCTCCTGGCAACCTCAGATGATGAGTTTCCTAAGGTTCCACACTTGATCGTCGTCTTTTCTCAGCCACAAGCTCTCTCTCAGAGTTCTCATTCACTACCCCTTGTTCAAAACTAGCTAAGTCAAATGACTCTGAAACCTTAACCAAACAGACTTCTATATCTCATAGGCAGAAAAGAACTGTTCTGAAAAATCTGATAAATACAATTCAGTCTTCTAAGCTCTACACTCCTTTTCTTAACTGCTGAAAGACTTTTACACCTAACAAGTTCACAAAAATCTGGAATACTTCAAATTCAGCATGTCCAAAACCATTAAAATCAGCCTCTCTCTGTTTTTGAATCTTCTCCACCTTTGCAGTCACCATTTTCCTGCTGCCTAAGTGAGTAGCCTTGGGCTCTTCTTTGACTTCTTTTCTGTTTTTTCTACTCATATTTAGTTCATCACCATGTTTTTTATTGTGTCTCTATAGCTTTGTCAAATGTGCCCCTTCTTGTATTCCTTTCCCTGCCATAATGCGGCACTCTGCCATCTTTCACACAGATTATTGCTGCAGTAGTTTCCCACTTTGTCTATATTTCCAGAATTGCCCTCTCAATCCACCTTCTATAATGCTATTAAAATCAGCATTAAACGTAAGTTAGATCATGTTATACCCATTTGTTTTAAGCATTCTCTCTCTCTTTTTTTTTTTTTTCCAGTTGTTCTGCCATAAATTTTTTGATGACTTCCAAATTCTTTAGCATGGTGTGTATGGCAGGTAGGGGTTTCCCAAAACTTCAAAATTAGGTGGCAGACCATGATTTTAGCACTGTCCCTTATTTCCCTCCCCACTCCCTGATCCACGCTCCAGAGCAAAGATTACCACCCTTGGCTCACTACGATCTTTCATCTTCCATGCCTTTGTACAGATGGATAAAATGAATATAATCAAGTAGTAAGAGCCCATATTTTTATTACTAATTTTGTATCAACTTAGTTTCCTCTCTCATAACCTTGACCTCTGCTGCTGGATAATCAATTCCTGACATTTTCAGTTTCAGGGTATTTTAAAATATATCATTTCTGGCCAATTAGCACAAAAAATGCCAGTGAAATTAAGAAAAGTTCAGAAAAAGAATTTACTTTTCCAAATAGTAACAAACTAGTTATTTTAACCTAAACTGAAAAGCATTATTGCCAAATGTCTGAATGCAAATAATATATAGAAGAAAGAACTAGGACAGAAGTTCCAAGTTCTATATATTGCTTTTAGACAGTGAATTTGTTGGAACTGAGAGATCTTGGTTACAGAAAAAGTTGGTTCACATTATGAATTCCATTTCTGAATATGAAACTTTGCTTACTTTGAAATTTTCTTCTTTTCTTTCCCTTGATCTAGCATTTTATTGTCCATGTGACAGTAAAGGGCAAGGTATTTCCAGATCTGATACCATCAGAGATCTTAAAATGTCAAAAATAATACTTGATAATGGAGACCGTTAACAGTCCCTGATTATGGAAATACTTATGATTCATAAGAAACAAGACATTTCTTAAAATGAGCCTCATATACCACTATTTTTTTGAAAGTGAAAACTTGGATGCTGCTTTTCACATCTGTTTTGATTGTAAAATCTTGGCTGTTTATTGCTTCCCTTAAACAAAGTATATTTCTACTCACTGATAATTTAGTATACTTGGTATGTCTGAATAGCAGATACAGCTATTTATTTCACTCATTTTTATCATGTTCTATCTCATATGAGATTATTTTATTTCCTCTTCTAATAATAGTAAATTCCATTTAGAGCATTTTCTATTTTAATCAAAGTGAAAATAGAGCTCCTGTTACATGATAGTCATTGCATATAAATGTGGAAAAACTAATAGCAATTAACCTGAATAATGTGATTTTTAAGCAAACAGTTTTAATTGTGTTTCAATTCTAAAGCAGAGCCGAAGAAAAAAAATTACCTGAAATTTCTAAATGTATTTGTAATTTTTTTTGTTTTACATTTATAAAAATTAGGACCTTGAGTAATAATATGGTTTTGTTAAAAGTATATTTAATAATTCAAAGTATTGCATTGGGAATCTAAGTAGTTTTATGTAACCCCTCATGCCACCTAATTCCTTAATTTTCTTGACTTCGTATCAGAAAATTCTCCACTTATTAATGCCAAAAACTGTTAGGACTTAATTTTGCATTGATATTACAGCAATGATCTAATAACACAACAGTTATTTAAAAGTTATTTAGTTAAATATGGCCGGGTGTGGTGGCCCATGCCTGTATTCCCAACACTCTGGGAGGCCGAGGTGGGCGGATCACTTGAGGTCAGGAGTTCGAGATCGGCCTGGCCAATATGTTGAAACTCTGTCTCTACTAAAAATAAAAAAAAATTAGCGGGGCATGGTGGTGGGCACTTGTAATCCCAGTTACTGGGGAGGCTGAAGCAGGAGAATTCCTTGAACCCGGGAGGCAGAGGTTTCAGTGAGCCCAGATTGTGCCACTACACTCCAGCCTGGGCAACAGAGCAAGACACCAACACAGAAATAAAATTTAAAAAGTTAGTTAAACAGTTATTAAAAAAACAAACTTGTTTGTTTTCTCTGAGATATGGGATACTTGAAACATTAGCTAACGGGATATTGTGTGACTCAAGGCAACATATTTAACTGATGGAAAATTTTTAAAATTGTAAGAGAGCTAATTTCCTTCTCTGAAAATTAATATGCTAATTTATATTTCTGTCTCATAAACTCCAGTCATATAGTGGGCATATGTAAAAGAATACTACAGCCTCTATCCCTTGGTTGTGGAACTAAGGTCTATATGATCTAAAACCCTTTTGATAATCACCCAGGTAGCAAGAATCAGAATCAAATCACTCATTTTATTTAATTCCTAATTTGATTCAATAGCTTATGTTCCTAGGTTTTAATTAGTGTTGAGAGTCTCCTGGCTTCCAAGTGTCAAGAAAATATTAATCAGCCACACTGTTTTACTCGTTTCTTTGTTTATATGTATATTTGTACGTACGTGGAGTTTCCAATTCAATTTTTTTTAAATTTTGATATCCAGCCTCTTCTCCAACACCCCTGACCAACCTTAATCATCAGCCTCAACACACTACCCTAAACACTTTTAGAAACCAGTGAACATTTTATTTTGGTGAGTAAATATTATAAATATTTGAGGCAGTGCCCTCTCAAAGCTATAGAATCACAACTAAAGGTTCTCAAATTTAAGCTTAGTTTTGAATGTCTAAATAACATTTTCTGTATGAACACATTTTGTCCTTTTTGGGAAAAGTGCTAGAACATCTTCTTCAGAGGCAAAACGACTTACTGGCATATTGAGATTACATTCTACTTACTAAAATATGTTATCCAGACAGCACAGTATAATTATGGCAATAACCTTCTCAATCTATTGCACTTAGGCAGCCAAATTGAGGGAAAAAAAAAAAAAAAAGAGGCACCTGTATTATTTACTTTGTACCACATAACTCCAAGTTAAATACAGTGAAGTGTTTTTAGTTCCTAACAGGCTTATTAATTCATAAAACAGTGAATGTCACCGTGGCTACTCAGTGTATACTACATGCGTTTTATACATTTTTAAGTGACTTGGTTCCAGCCCTAAGAGAGTAAATCCTAATAGTAAAGATGGATCCTAATCAAATGAACTCAAAATAAAGGGAAACTTGTATTTGTGCAAAGTGCTATGAAGGCCTGAAGGAAAGCACAGGGAAAGTTCCATTGGACATGAGTGTAACAGCATGTGCAAAGGTCCTGTGATGAGCAAGAGTGGGATTTCAGTAACTGAAAGGCCACTGTGGCTCAGCCATAGAGAAAGGAGCTAGATTACCCAGGTCTTTTGGGCTACACGAACAAAGATGATGCACTACATTTGTGAAAATAGTCATTTATGATGATCTTGTAGACATCATACCCCTAAAAGCCCAAACCATAACTATAGAGCCACCTCCCCCCACGCCCCTCCCCCCCACCCAAAAAAAAAACCTTGAAAATAAACATCCTTTTAAATCCTAAGCTCTCTTGGAACTTAACAAAGACTAGCTCCTCCACTTATAACACATGAGATCTCATCCTTTCTCATCTGTTCCGGAGCAAAATCCCAGCAGTTCTCCTTTCTCTCTCCCATATTATCAGTTTTTCTCTCTCTTCAGATTTTCCCCTCTACAAACTGCTGTTATATTTACCATCTGAAAAAAAATCTCTTTTATCCCTGCTCCCCTACCTACCTATGACCCCATTGCTTATTTATTATTATTATTTTTGAAGAATCACTTCCTTTCTTCCCATTATCTCCTGAACCCACTCCATTGGGCCTTTCCTGCCCTTCATATTATGAATGGTTTTACAGTAAAATTACACTCTTCATCTTAATTGATACTATCAGCATCACTTAGGGCACTTGATAATTTTCATAACTTTCGTAACACTACATAATTTTCATAACTTCCAGGACACTACACTTAACATGTTGTTCTCCTAATTAATGGGCTGTTCAATATCAATCTGCCTTTCTGGTTTTCTGTCATCTCTCAAATCTCACAAAATAGAGCTCCCTAGGACTCAATCCCTATAATTTATCTCTTTTATATTCTTACTCACTACATTGAGGAGCTGATTAGGTGTCAACTCTTAAAATAAAATCAATATATTTATGCCACCCAAATTTATATCTCCAGTCCTGCCCTCCCCTGGAACTACCTTTCTGTTTGAAACTTATACTAGGATGTCTAATAGGTATCTCGAATATAATATGTCAAAACTGACCACTCCAAGTTCTGGCCATTCTAGTCTTTCTCAGTTCATATTAAATCTATCCTTGCAGTTGTTCAGGCCAAAAGCAATGTAGTCATTCTTGATTCTCTATTTCATATCCACATGCAATCCAATAACAACTCCTGTATTCTTTACCTTAAAAATACTTCCAGAGTCTGACCTGACCACTTCCTGCCACTTCCACTGCTAGTGTTCTGATGAAAACCACCACCCTTTGTCATCTAGATTGCTATAATAGCCTCCTGGGGTGTCCCTACTTTATCTTTGGCCAATTCCACTCTCTCTCAACACAACATCCAGATTGATATATTTAAAACATAAGTCAGATGATATCAGTTCTCTTCTGGAAGCATTCCAAAGGCTTCCAGTTCCACTTGGAGTAAAAGCCAAATTTCTTCCAGTGCCTACATGGTACACCCTTGTTATAGCTCTGAGCTCCTCTCACCATGATCACTCTGCTCCAGCCAAGCAGACTCCCTTGCTTTTCTTTATCTATATCTATTCCCTAACACTTCGGGGCATTTGTTTTTACTGTTCCCAGCTTCCACACAACTTCACTGGTCACCTTCTTCAGTTCTTTCTCCTCAGTGAAGCCTTCCTTGAATTCCCATTTCAAGGTGTACTTCCCTTTTTTTTTTTTTTTTTTAATTGGGAACCATAATACAGTATGTTAGCATCTGGTTGTTCCTAGAACTACATTTTTTTCTTTTTTTAAATTATACTTTAAGTTCTAGGGTACATGTGCACAACGTGCAGGTTTGTTACATATGTATACATGTGCCATGTTGGTGTGCTTCTGCCCATACCGACACTCTCTATACCCTTTTCCTTATTTATTCCTCTGTAGCATTGATTCCCATTTGGCATACTAAATGCATTACTTATTCCTTTTAATTATTATCTTGCCCCTACTAAAATGAAAACTCTCTAAGAGCGGAGGTTTTGTCTGTTTCTCTCACTTTTGTGTTCCTAGCACTTAGAATCATGTCTGACACCTAGTTGGTAATCAAAAGGTATCTGTTGAATATATAAATAAATGCACGATTTATTCAAAAGAAATATTTCTGGCACAGAAAAATGGGGAGGAAACTGAACACTAGAGTGGATCGTTAGGTCCTAAGAAGTTACTGTAAAAAGTGGTTGTATTTATCCATTCTCACATTGCTGTAAAGAACTGCTGAGACTGGGTAATCTATCAAGGAAAAAGGTTTCATTGATTCACAGTTCTGCATGGATGGGGAGGCCTCAGAAAACTTACAATCATTGTGGAAAGCAAAGGGGTAGCAAGACACTTTCTTCACAAAGCAGGAGGAGGAAGAAGTGCTGAGTGAAGGGAGAAGAGCCCCATACGAAACTGTCAGATCTCATGAGAACTCACTCATTATCACGAGAACAGCATGGGGGAAACCACTGCCGTGATTCAATTACCTCCACCTGGTCTCTCCCTTGACACGTGGGGATTATGGGGATTATAGGGATTACAATTCAAGATGAGATCTGGGTGGGGACACAAGGCCTAACCATATCAGGGTTCATCTAAAGTTCTGTTTCTTAATCTGTGGGTTGTGAAAAGAGGCATTTATTTCATTGTTTTACTTACACATGACACATATGCATATATGCATACATTCCTTTATACAGATACATGAAAATTCTGTTTATGTGTGAAACATTACATAATAAAAACTTTTAAGTGGTCTTGGGTACCTGTGAGATATCTAGCAAAAGCAAATGCCAATCCTCTCTTGAAGAACCTACCTACAATAAAGGCCATACAGAATTGTTACAGATGAAAATGTGCAAAAATATGCAGACACAGTGCACATGTACAAAACATTCAACGAGAGAAGCAACCATGAGCATAATTTACGAAAAAAAAAATTAAAGTGTAAGTAGACCATAAAAGGTTCAGATTGGCAGGGCGCCATGGCTCATGCCTGTAATCCCAGCACTTCAGGAGGCAGGGGTGGGTTGATCACCTGACGTCAGGAATTCGAAATCAGCCTAACCATGGTGAAACGCCGTCTCTACTAAAAATACAAAAAGAAAATTAGCTGGACGTGGTGGCATGCACCTGTAGTCCCAGCTACTCCTGAGGCTGACACAGGAGAATTTTTTTGAACCCGGGAGGCGGAGGTTTCATTGAGGGAGATTGTGTCACCGCACTCCAGCCTGGGCAACAGAGCGAGACTCTGTCTCAAAAAGAAGAAAGAGGTTCAGATTATAGATTTACTGGATGCACATTATAACATAAATATTTTAAATGATAAAATACATAAAATGAGAAATGTAAATATGTGAAAGCAACAAGATACTATAAAAAAAGATGAGACAGGTTGGGGGAAAAAATTCCCAGAAGAGCAGATATAAATATTTTCCATGACTGTGGTGGTAGTTGCAGGATTACACATGTATACTTATAATATATAACACATATCTAATATATATTATTATATATAATATGGCATGATATACATATATTATATATATAATATGTAGTGTGCTATAATTTATATATGTATAATCATGAAATACATATATACATATTATATGTATAGGAGATATATAAATATCCAATGAATTGTACCCTTGAAATCACTGAAATTAAAATTTTATGTAAATATGTATTTATATGTAAATATATCTAAATACATTATATATTTATGTAAATTGTACCTTAGTAAAGATAACTGTAACACATTTTATAGAAAGTAAAATGTAACCATAATTTAAAATGCAATGGATGGTACAAACAGTGGATTAGATCTGATATGGAGAGTACTGACCTAAAAGACAAAACTAAATCAAAATTCTTCACAGAGATATAAAGAAATACAAATATGAATAAAAGTTTAGGAGACATGGCAAACAGAATCAGTCTCATCTAGATCTAACATAAGTTTCATGGTCAGAAAATAGGTACAATCCACATGGGACATATTCAAAGTGAAAAACCAGACAAGCGTAAGCACATGTAAGACAAATATGAAGAATTCCACAGTCAGGCACGTAGCAGTAAATATTCAGCACACCAGGGCAATGTTAAAAGTTGTGGAAGAATAAATAAAATCTGAAGTTTTCAGAAAAAAATAACAGAATGGAATACTTAACTAAATTCTTACTCAACAATGAGATAATTACTATGACATTTTTATACAAACCAGAGAAAGCTTACAGATATTCACCAATGACACTTTTAACTTGAAGGAAGAATTTTTATGCAAGAAGCAAAGATTATTTAGCTTAATAAAGCTATTGAACTTCATTTATTGTTTTATAATATGATCCCCTTATTGTAAGCAGATGCTTTTCAAACATCTGCTAGCATCATCTAACAGAGTATATCATGCGTGAGTTGTTTTGCATCAAGATTGTTAGTCACTGACTTGATTATTAACCAAAATAGAACAGTTCTAAGACAAATCTTTACATTAACAACTGGAAAAAATACCCATGACAGAAAAAAATCATTCCTATTTATCATGTTTTATGTCTGAAACATGAAGGAAGTAAAACATATTGTCTTCTGCATTACCTTAACAAGCATTTACATTGTTATAATAAATAATAGAATATTAGTATCTATTTACCTATTGATCAATCAATATATTTATCTATCTATGTATCTACTTACCATCTAGTTTGTCAGTTCCCAAAACATAAGATGGGAAACCCTGCTGTAACATTTTTATGTTTATTTAAGTAAATTCAATTTTTCTATCATAAAAGCACTGTTTTTTTATTCAAAATATAAAAATTGCAAATATATAGAAAAGTATGACAAGTATTCCTACTAGCATTGCTTTATTTTTTCCTATGCCCAACTTTTTAAATATCATGATCCTACTGACTATAGAATTTTTTTGTTCTAAACCTTTCAATTAACATTATTAGCACCTTTACCAAGCATCTTTTAGTAGCTACATAATATTTCACAGTGTGGATGTATAAAATTTGTCTTCCTTTCCTGTGTAGATGTCTTCTGCTGCTGTGAATTATTTGAAAGTAGCAATCATCTTTGTGCCTAAAACTTCTTGTGCTTATGTTTATTTCTGCCATCTAGATTCCTAGAAGTGAAATGACACATTCTTTAGCTTGGAAATTAATCTCTAGCTTGTAGAATGTAAAAGGAAAATATTCTTCCAAAGATTCTTAACTGAATTGCAGCAAAGCCTTTGGAAATTGCCACTAACTTTCATGACTAGAGAATCGTTGAATCCTGAATCTAAAATAAAGTCTCATAATAAAATTTTTGAATGACAATTTCTTTTTCTTAAGATCACTACAGAGTTTCTGAAGCTACAGTACAAGGCTTTAAAACAGAAGCTTTACATAAAAGTTTTTTTTTTTTAATCTGAATGTTGAGCTATAGTCCTTTGCTATGAGATTTGTTGATTCAAATAGATATCAGATGGACCTTGAATGGTAGTTTTTGAATTCTAATAAGAAAAGGAGCTAAACAACAGGAATACTGGCCTTCAGAGAACATAATAACTCTATTTGAAGACAGCTTTTAAGCTACTCTTACTATGACAATACATCTCAAATAGATAAAATAATAGGTATTTCAAGTGGAACAAAATATGAGAAAAGGAGGATGTAGCCAAAACAGAAATAGATTCTCGCCAGACAGCTTCTGATCACTGTTTTGATAAAATCTAGACCTGCATGTATCAAATTATAAATAGTTATTTTCCTTTCACCCTAACTTCCTGTTTTTAGGCCTTCTCAATAATTTTATTATTCCTCACTTTTGGAGTGATGGAATTGCCTACATAGAAAGCTATAGCTATACATTAAATTGTTTTATATTTGTAGGAACATACTTGAGATTAGTCTCTCTTCTCTTTATCTTCTGAATGTCATCAGTTTTCTTTTTACTCATTTCACAGGCACATACATATCTAGGCAGAACAGTAGAGCAACAGTCTTGAGGGCACTGAATTTGGACCCACGCTTACTGAATTTCATTGTACCAACTTTTACCTACTAGCTGTATAACTTAGGACAATTTACATACATCCTGGATGCTTCAGATTCTTCTTCCATATATACAAATAATAATAGTGCCTACCTCCCTGGATTTTGTAAAATACTAAATGAATTAATATCCTTCTGAATAACAGTGTAAAATGCATACTATGTTTAATACACATTTTTCAGTAGTATTATATGTGGCTTTTCAAATTTCCAGTTGCATCATGGAACTAAATCATTTTATTTCTTAATAAAATATATGTAAGAAATGTGTAAATATATTAATTAATACCACAAAAGTTTCAATAGAACAATGCAGCTTTGCTACCAGATGAGTTGATTGAAATCAAAAATTCTTTTCCAAGCCCTTTAGATTTATATGACACTATGCAAGAAAGACTAAAAAAAAGAGACAAATTATATACATTATCTATTTCACTCGAAACTCAAATTTTTTTATGGAAACATATAATATTTATTACACATGTTTATATAGTGAGGCCATTAAGGAATGCCACTGCAAAATATGCTACCAAACGGCAAAATGAAACCAGTGTCAATTACTGACAACAACTTTTGACTAACATTAGCATCTAAGCAATATGTATATTAATTAAGATGTCTTTGAATGTATATTGTTTATTCTGTTTGACAAATTTTTGAGTAGTGTATAGTGGAATAGCATTGCAAGGACAGAAGAAAAAGTAAAATCTACATTGTATTTATGTAAAGTAAGTAATTTACACTTATGTAAAATCCCTGACTTTTTGCTGTTTTTAGATTGAGGTGAGGATAAAAATAATTATACAAATAAACATAGAATATGAAAAGCAGTAATACAACTGCTACAAGACAAGGTAAAAAAACAAAGAACCAAAAGCTTCAAAGATGTTGATTGATTAATATTTATAAAGTATTTACTATGTCCTGTTCTTTAAGGTATTTGGCTTATATGAAAACAGATTGGCAAAAATCCTTGTTTTCTGAAGTTTTCATTTTTATTAAGGCACAAAATTTACATCCTGAGTACATGATTGGAAAGAAACTCCTGAGGAAGGTGACATTTGAAGGGGGCCTTGAATAACAGACCAGACCTGTCAAGGACAGCTTTGTACTCTTTTCTGTATTTCATGTTACAGACACAGTGTATATGACTTTTTGAGTATCATCTGTCTCTCTGTCTAGACCAGAGGGACAAAAGGACATGGTCTTTGTTTTGTTCTAACATTCTATTCTATTCTCAATATTCAGAACTATGCCAGGCCCACAAAAGATGCTAATAAAGTTTGTCAAATAAGTGGACAAATAGTAAGTAAAAATATACATACATGCATGTTCTCACTCATTTGTGAGAGCTAAAAATTAAAATGAACTTATTGAGGTAGAGAGTAGAATGATGGTTACCAGAGGCTGGGAAGGACGGTGGAAGGAGAGAGAAGCGGGGATGGTTAATGGCTACAAAAACATATTTAGATAGAATAAATAAGAGCTAGTATTTGATATTCACCACAGGGTGACTATAGTCAAACATAATTTATTGTATATTTCAAAATAACTTTAAAAAGTGGAATTTGAATGTTCTAATACAAAGAAGTGATAAATGCTTGAGGTGATGGATATCTCACATAACCTGGTGTGACTGCTTACACATTCTACATGTGTATCAAAACATTCCATATTCCCCATAAATACATATATGTATATACCTACTATACATTCATAAAAATTAAAATAAACTAAATTAACAAAAGATAAATTAGTATAATGCAGGTAGGAAGAAAGGGAGAAAGGGTTGGAAAGAGGGAGGGAGAAAGAAAATTATTTTAATAAACTGTAACAGTGGGAAGGAAGGAGAGTTTTGTAAAGAGAGAAAACATGAGCAAGTGCAGTGAGATGTGTACAGATGCAATCAAGTTAATTGGTCTAAATACAGTAGAAGGTAGATCAGAGTCTTTCTGTGGAGGGCCTTGGGTACCAGGTCGATACAGAAGGCAATGGAAGCTACTTCGAAGGAAAAAATACAATCGATACAAATATTTAGTAAGTCTACTTGGGCAGAGACATAGGCAAGAGTGAGATAGAAAAAGAGATGACAAGGTTATTTAAAATAGCTCAGGCTAATGGTAACAAAAGTATATGATGAAAGTCGGGGAAATAAGATGTAACTTTTAAAAAATCATGCAGGAAAATCCACAGCACAAAGCAGACAAACAGCAAAAGAAAAGAGAACGTTTACAAAGTGGTTCCTCTTTAATTTTAATTTTTATCTATTTTGTTTAACTGTATGTAATTTTAACTATTTCTTATCTATTTTTATCTAATTTTAACTATTATCTATCAACAGGTGAGAATAAAAGAAGAAATACATTTCCATGGGGAAATAGTAAGTTTTGTCTTGGAACTTTGGACTTTGAGGTGTACAGTGGTACCTTCAGGCAGAAATACTCCACAGCAGCTGGATATATATGTGTAAGATGTCAGTCCTACATATAGAGATTTGAGAGTCATGTCCCTAGAGGTACCAATCATACTCAATTTATGGGAATGAATGAATCAAGAGAGTTTGAAAGAGAGCACTCATCTGAGGATGTAATCTAGTTGCAGACAAAAGAAGAAAGGCAAGCTAAAAAAGACACGGAATGGAGGGGCAACGCAAGATAGTACAGAGGAGTTCAAGAACATGTGTATGGTGGAAAGGTGCCACAAAACATACCAAATAGTGCAGAGAGACTGAGGAGGAGAGTGATGAGAAATGGCCAGGCAGTCACATGGCGGTTGCAATAGGAACAAGTAGTTTCAATGGAGTGAAAAGGGTGAGAACCAGATTATCAAAGGGGTGTGTGAGTGTGATGGAGGACACATCAAACTAACAATAAGCAACTAGCTACAAATGAGGATAGGTGTATACCATTGCTTTCATACGTAAAGTTGAAAAAAATAATAGATGTATTTACATACTAAAGGCTGGATAATTTTCTCAGTGGAATAAACAATATTCTGCTCACTTAACCATTATTGCTGCAACAGATGACAGCTATAAAATTTCAAGTTAAAGAAGCATCTGCCATGTGCATTGTTCCTTTCAGTTCAAATGTTTTACATAGTGAAACATGTACTTATCAATCTTTCATAGAAATACTGCAGATTCCTTTGAAATCGATCTTTCCTCAGAGAGTTGGTTTTCTTTCTGAATTTGAAAGAGAGAAAGACTACAAGATCAAATAAAAAATACAGTTGCTTTCTCGTCCTTGAATTTTCTGTGTTTCAGATTTTTGTATTGACAAAATATAGTAACATTTCTCTGGAACTATCTGAGGATAAGAAGACTTGGATAGTTCATTTTGGAACAGTACATAATTAGAACTGCAAGTGATAAATAATTAAACCCACATTTTTGTGGGAGAAAAATGAGATTCAGAAAAGTTTTGAGGGCCCAAGATTATATTGCTAGTAAGATACAGCCAGAATAGCACCCTTGTTCCCCCTTTCCAATAAAAATTTCATGCTAGTTAAACCACTAAATCTAAATCAAAATTTCCTTCTCAATATTTCTCACCACAGCAAGCTGTTTCATTCTTCAACATTGCTTTCATATATCACACCAGACTCGATGGAAGGTTGGGAAGGGGAAAGGAAGGAAAGCAGGTCTTGAGGATTGCTGTGTGCCACACATGGTGCTAAATGCTTTCAGCTCTGGGCTCCCTCAATCCTCATTAATGGAGGTGAGCGACAAGCATCCTTATGAAAGTGTAGTGACATTAAAGGTGCGAGCAAATAAACTGTATCTAACTCTCAAGTCTATGGCTCGTTTTCCTGCATAGTTAAAGGAGAGTCTACAGGTGGAGAAGGTGGTGCGCACATAGAACCATGCATGTGGTTTACATTCTTTCTGCTCTACCAGCCTGTGTTCTTTGAGTTTCTCATTTGATACAGCAAACATAGATGGATTTGGTCCCAGTTACAAGAACCTAAAGTCACTTTATTCACTGAACTTTGGTGGCTTGAAAAAACACAAAAAAACAAAGTAACTCACTTTCACTTCTATCCCATTTCACCACAAATTACAGATGTATTTTTCAATTTCTTCAATCAAATGCTTCTAAAATGATGCAAATCACAACACTAAATATGTTAACTACAAACACAAGTTATTTTACAGAAATGAGCAAGAAGAAAACAGATCATTAATCATTAATTTTTTCTCAAAATTCTACCATACAACTTTTCTACATGTACCATACCACTGGTTTTAATTGTCCCCATGCTATTCACAAATGCAATTTGGCTTGAAAAACAGTAAGAAATACAATGATAGCTACAATTTATTGAGGGCTTACCATAGGTGCTTGGTACTATCATAGATATTTTTACCAAACCTTACAACAATCTTACAGATTATTACAAGACTGCTTTTACAGAGGCATTTGGTTGTTGCTGGGGTTTCACTAGATATGTTCTATGCATGAGTGCTTGTAACGCTTTCACTTGAAAGTACTATTTTAGCATTCTAGTGGCATACTACATTAAAACATTAAACAGGCTTCTATGCTTTACAGGAGTACCAAGTGGTAAAGAGTGCTTACATGTGAAAAAGAAATCTACATATCTAAAGAATATCATTAGTAATAAAACTATTGCTTAAAGTCATGCTTTTTAAATAAAATTCAGAAATTTTATATATATAAGGACAAAAGGAAATAATAAATACATTTTCACTATTAATTACTTCAGAATTGATAAAATAGGCCCTTGATTATTGGTATTTATATCAAGCAGGACACAGAGTTTTTCTTCTACTCATTCATTCAACAAATACTTGCATTTATAAAATACTGGCAATGGCCAAGCATACGGTGCTGGTGCTGAGTAAGTCCCAGAGGAATACAGAGGCCAGTAACAGATGTTTCTACACTCAGGAATTTTGGTCTAGCAGGGAAGAAGGGCATGAAATACAAGTCTATATTATAAAAAATACCGAATATTGTGAAGATTAAACCTGGGGATTGGCTTAACAAGTCTGTTTATGACAGGAAATTTTCTCTACATATTTCCCAATAGTTGGGAGAACAGGACCTAGTAGATTCATATCAGATTAGTGGATTCCCAGCAAGACGTCTGGAGAGACAAAATGGAATAGAATCCATTAAAAGGAATTTTAAAAGCACAAAGATTTCCTGATTTGCCCATTTGCTTAGGATTGGATCCAGTTTTTTGTTTGCTTTTTTCTTATTTTTTTAATTTTTCTTATTAATTATAACCTTTGTGTGACTACAGTAATAACTTTAAGGCAAAGTAAAGAGAAGGAATCGAACATCTAGTGTGTTAGAAAAGGTAGCTTGGGAGCCAAAGGCATCTAGAGAAAGATAAATTTATATTTGTTTCATAAATAAGGACTTGTAAACCAAACTACCAAACTAATTAGAGTGAGGAGAAAAGAGCTCTTCTCTTTAATCTAGTCGTCATTAATATTGCAGAAATTATTTTTGCACCCCTGTAGAGCTAATTACAAATCAATTTTATATAATTAGTTATAAATATTCAGTTATGTTTTCTAATAACTCTCCATTTAACAGTGTCATAACTCAGTACAGATTCTTAATCATTTTCATGATAATAAATAATCATAATTTTTATTCCAATAAGCATTGGCTACTTGTTCCAAACTAAATATTCGTAGGTTTATTTCAGATTCAATGTATCTCAGTATACGGATCAGTGCTTATATTAATTATTCAAAGTAAATGTAATTTATTTGTTAATTTGAAATTAACAAAATCATATTTTTTCCCTTTCATCTAATATCAACTAATTTTTATTCTTCCAAATAGAAATTTTTTCCACTGTATTTAATTTTAATAATTCCACTGTATTTAATTTTACTTGATCTTTAACTTTATTCCATTATTCTTCCAAGGGTGGATCCTTGTTTGATTTCTTTGGGACCTTTGAAAACTAAAAACAGAAGAAAGTATGTTGTAAGACACCTTACCCATATCTGCCTATACTACTGCAGATTTTCATTTAAGATATGCAGTTTTATTAAAACCGGTGTAAAATCAAAAATACATATGTCCCAACAAATAAAAAAAAAAGAGGCTGAAATATCCTGAATAAAACTTAAAGCAATGTAAATATTAAAATTATGTTGTAGATTTTTGTCTATCTTTAATATAAATTTATTTTATGCAATTATGTATGTGAAATGTATTGAAGGCCAACGATTTTTTGCTTTGGCTGAGTTTCATAATTCAGAAATAGTTTTTGTGTAACTAGTACATCAAATGAGATCTACATGCACACATGTACACACACACAATTATTTTTGATGATCAAATCAAATTAATACTCTCTGGTTATCTTGAAAGTTGAATGTTCACTACTAAAAGTATATCTGACTTATCAAAAATTATATTAAGAAAATAAATTCCCCCTTTGGGATGTTAATAATAAGGGCCTCCTAGAGAATCTAAATCAATAGATTTACCAAAAGGCTGTTTGACTTATTTCATAAATATTAGACAATTTTGGTTTGCTTTGACAACTTCAGCCTGCTGACCAATCACGTCAATACTGCAATTACCTTATCTAAGAATTCAAAACTAAATAAGGTCCATCTTTTCAGATTCGGTATTTAGTTTGGAAAAACAAAGGAAAAGGTTTAGAACTGCAGTTTAAATTCTTACTTAAACTCCCCATTGAACACTGAAAGAAAGCAGCTGAGTAGGAGCCCTGAAAGACTGGAAAACTAACTGCCTTGAAACAAAGAAACAAAGCATTCCACTATTCAAAACAAGTCAAATTCCTTTCACTGTTCCTGCATGCTCTAAGTTAGTGTGAGCCTACATACCTGCTACAGGTAATATTAGGTCCAATATGTTATTTTTTTAAAGCTGGTTTGTTACTGTGACTATTAACGTATTTAGCTAACACTTGCAAGCCTAGTGTAGCCCAGTGGGTACAAAAATAGTGTGAGATCTTGAGGATTCTGTATCAGTCCATTTTCATGCTGCTGATAAAAGCATACCTGAGACTGGGAAGAAAAGGAGGTTTAATTTGACTTACAGTTCCACATGGCTGGGGAGGTCTCACAATCATGGCAGAGGGTGAAAGGCACTTCTTAACGTGGCAGCAACAAGAGAGAATGAGGAAGAAGCAAAAGCGGAAACCCCTGATAAACCCATCAGATCTCGCGAGACTTATTCACTATCACAAGAATAGCACGAGAAAGGCCCCCATGATTAAAGGACCTCCCCCTGGGTTCCTCCCAAAACACGTGGGAATTCTGGGAGATACAATTCAAGTTGAGATTTGAATAGGGACACAGCCAAACCATATCAGATTCTAAGAACATTTAAATTCCTAAAGTTCAAACCATCATTCTCAGCAAACTAACACAGAAAAGCAAACACCACATGTTCTCACTCATAAGTGAGAATTGAACAACGAGAACACATGGACACAGGGAGGGGAACATAACACACCAGGGCCTGTCCGGGGGATGAGGAGCTAGGGGAGGGATAGCATTAGGAGAAATACCTAATGTAGGTGACGGGTTGATGGGTGCAGCAAACCACTATGGTATGTGTGTACCTATGTAACAAACCTGCACATTCTGCACATGTACCCCAGAATTTAAAGTATAATAAAGAAGAAAAAAAAAAGAACTTACAGTAGCAATCTTTGTACATTGGTAGAAGCAACATTAACAATTAAGCACCTAATAAATGACACTGTTGTGAGAATAAGTCCTCACATGTTATATATATCACTGTCTAGTACAGTCCTTGCCAAAGGAAATGGTAACATTAGCAAGGCACAATGGATACATAACTAAGAGAGTGTTACTATTATCTATAAAGTATTGTTAAAACACTTAAATTATTTCATTACAATTGGCAAGTCTTATAATTATCTATTGTAAAAAAGTACTTAAACTCCCTAAAATACACATATTCGAAAGTGGGTTCTCTTTAAAAATGTTAACTAACTCAGAAATCAAAATAAAGATATATTAAACTATCCTTAATCACAATGGATAATGTAAATATTTCTATTATCTATCACCTCTCTACCATCTACAGGATAAATTTAAAACTATCTTAGCCTGGCATTTCAAGCTCTTTATAAATGGGTCACACCCACATATACACTTCTTTTATTAGGCCTCTGCAATATCAGGTTAATCTACTCATCTACTTAGTGTCTCTCAAGAACACATTACATACCACAAACTTAGGCTTTTACTCATGTCTTTCTCTTTGCACCTCTCTGCCCCTGTTCAAATCCTGACAATCATAAAAGTTCTGATTAAATAATTCTAATGTGGCATTATAGTCTTGTCTTTACCTACTACAACTAAAAACTCTCTCTTCTTTACCTCACTAAATATTTAGGGTATTCTCTGGTTTGATCACCTTTTCATATATTTAAAAATGTATTAATTGTGTGTATATAAGTGTATATGTATCCATCTCTGTCTATCTATCCTATCACACTTCTCCCACAACATGTAGAAAGTACATGTCCATTCAGATGTTCTGTATTTGCTTTAAGAATCATCCACCTCAGCTGGCCACGGTGGCTTACACCTGTAATCCCAGGAATCTGAGAGCCCAAGGTGGGTGGATCATTTGAGACCAGGAGTTCGAGACCAGCCTGACCAACTTGGTGAAACCCTGTCTCTACTAAAAATACAAACATTACCCTGGCCTGGTGGTGCATGCCTGTAATTCCAGCTACTTGGGAGGCTGAGGTAGAAGAATTGGTTGAATATGGAAGGCAGAGGCTGCAGTGAGCCAAGATCATTCCACTGTACTCCATCCTCGGCAGCAGAGTGAGACTCTGTCTCAAACAAACAAACAAACCCAAAGAATCATCTACCTCATTAATTTGGCCTGAGAGAATAATGCAATGTTAAGTAATAAAAATAAAGTAACATGAAATATAAACCTTATTTTTATTATCATGTTGCTTATGTTATATATAAACTTAGGTACTTTTGTTTGTTTGTATATACATGTGGACATCTCAATGGATTTATACAGAAAAAACAAGTGCCTAAGAATTAAAATGTTATCTCAAATGATTACCATAATAATAAAAACTGTGGCTTAAAAAAAGAAGTAGAAATATATATTAAGTCATTATCAAGGTAGTGTATAGTGGGTATGTTCAGGCATTAAAATCAATTGACTCTGAAGTACAATGGGTTTGCATGTTTTTAATTAACTTTGGAAGACTATATATGTATATATCCTCATAAAAACATAGAGTAAACAATTTTTAACAATGAATCCACATAGTTGTTATTTATGTTAATCAAAAAGCATGTTTCAAATTCATAAAGCAGATGGGTTTTTATATCACTTTATAATATCATTTTTATATCATTTAAAAAATGTATTTCCTGATTACTTACAAATTTGGCAAATAATACTGCTATTTTTTATTTTTACCAAATCCTTCTACCAGTGTCCATTGCCTTATATTTTAAAGATACACTCATAATTAATTTTCCTATTTTTCTTGCTCTGATAATTTTCTTTCTGCCCCAAATATGTTTCATATTTCAGTTTTGTATACTATTTTTATAATTATGCTTTTTCATTTTTATTTATTTTTAATCTCATTGTGACCTAATTGTTGTCTATCTCACCACCACATATTTTGTATTTTTCTTCTCTCATGCATTATGCAACCATACAGAACACTCAGAATCGTCTACCCCAAACCATTTCTCAAAGGAGAAAACTAAGACCTGGAAGGATCTGTCTACTTCCTCAGATTCAAAGAAGTTACTGACATTGCTGACTAGTAGCCAGTCTCCTGAGTTTCACCACAGTGGTTTTCTACTATTTCATCTGTTCACTCAGCCTCAACAATGACTGAACCATATTTTGAAAAGCACCTACTTTGTGGTAGGCCTTGTCCAGGATAGGTAGTTCACCAAAGGTCTGGCCATTGTTGATAGCATCCAGGGCAATGGTTCTCATTTGGGTTGGGGTTGGTGGAGATTATTTCCAGAAGGATTTGTGGAATATTTTAAATTACAGACCACTTTATTCCATTTTTAAAGATTATGACATATCTCACTCCCCAAAGAAATCACAGCTTCCCAAAGCAGCCACTCCTGGTCAATATCAGGAGTAACGTAACTGTTGATCATTTATCAACTGAGAAATTTCCCATTTATGTTCATATATAATGATCACAAAGGCAGCAACAACAGCAACAGTAAGAAAATGAAATCAGTGAAATGCCAGGAAAAGTCAAATATTAACATCTTTGGATACCCATGAGGAAGTTAAAACCTCTAAAACATATGGTATTACCAGAGACCCACACTATGCTCTTACTCCAAAGCTTAGAGCGCTTTTGCAGAAAAGTAAAAATGAACTTTTCACTAAATAATGTATGCTAAAATATGTATTTTCTGACATTAAATTTTCAGTGACTTAGAAAGAACTGTCTTTATTTGCATAATATACTTGTGTTGTAATTCAGATTTAAGTATTGGAGAGAAAAAAGGCAGAGACTAATATGTTTTTAACACAGATTAAAATGCACATGTTAAACAGAGATCCATAGGACCTGTGTTTTTTCATTAATAATTAACCATTTTTTCATCAATATTGGCAATTATTTTAAATGAAGGAAATACAAAATCAGTACCTGACCTTTGGGATTATGAACTCATGTCTTGCTTTTCCTATGCTAAGTTTTTCACTAGACAAAAAATTTATTTAAACTATGTAAGTAGAGAAATATGTTCATAATCTCAGAAGGCATAAAGAAAGCATGTACCTAGATACATGCATTTTATAATTTTAGGAAAACTACTATTAACAATAATCAAATCAGCCACCATTATCTATTATTTAGATTGTAATTGCAACATTTGCCTGGGCAAAACACATTCCAACATCGATCGATTTATAGTAAATATGTTGGCATGCAAACTTTTTGGTATTCAAATTCTTAAAATAATTTGTGTGCTTCAGTAATTTAGAGAAAGGCTATACCTATGCATCTTAATTATTTTATTACTTGAACATTCATCACATTATCTCTGAAAAAAATACTCTGTAAGAAAAACATATTCTATCATAAATTCTCCTGTTTCTGTTTTAAGGATGCACCTGTCAACAGCAGTGAACAGAACAGTGAGTGCATCCTCTTCAGGTTTTGCTTTCCAATGTGTGCTCCTGAAACGTTTATTTATTTAGAATGTTCTCAGAACATATTCACTTCATAATCTTTAATGACCACCCACAATGCAAAATTTTTTTTTTAAACCAGCACAATTAAAAACATCAGGCCAGGGGTCAGAATGTTCAAATAACTTTACACTTTGATATATTTTAAATTTCAGTGGGCACAAAATTCATCTTTGTTGCTCCTGAAGAATACAGATCCCTAAGCCCCATCCTAAAGGACTCTGACTTGTTATATATGAGGCAATATGCAGGAATCTACTTTTAACAACACGCAGTGTTACTCTTTTACAGGTGGTCCTCTGACCATGGTAGATACTTTTCTGATAACAGCTGGTTATGCAAAGGCTTTCATTCACTTAGTAATCTTTATTTCTCTTTCTCTCACTCACTCTCTCCCCCTTTTTTCCTCCTCCTTTTTTCTCTTCTCCTCTTCCTTCCTTATGATATCTACCATTGACTACAGAATGTACTTGCTATGAGTTACCTTGCGTAGTATTTCTTGGATTTTCAAAACATTCTAAGAGACATTATGAAATGTGTTAATGATTATATCTGAAATTTAATTTGATGTTTCCATTTTATCCATTTATGGCATACTATTTATATACAAAACTGTTTTATGAAAAAATATATAATTGGTACAGTACTGAAAATTGATTCGATTTGAAAATAACCGAAACATAGTAAATGTATAGTTAGAGGTAGCAAAAAAAAAGGTCTTGAAAAGTGAGGTTTGCTCCCCCACCCTTATTGGAGTAAAGAAGTAACAACCTTGTGAGTCTGAGAACTGTTCCAATGATGGTACCTGAGACAGAAGCCAAATCACTACTTTGTATTCAGCTGATAAGGTGGTGGATGATATTACCAAAACATGATGATGATCTTACTTCTCTCATTGATTATACTTTTGACATCACTAAATACCAGATCAGAATCTATTGTGTAGGAACCCAGAGAGCTTAATTTAATTTTGTCTTTATTTTTTCAGGAGTAAAAGGAAATTAGATCCATTTGACATGGAAATACTCTTATTGAACTAATTTTACAAATATTTTAGTCCTTTCTTAAAGGTATAACAAAGTTATTGTAAATAGATATTAAAGTTAGGAAAA
The DNA here is from genome assembly GCF_049350105.2 of Macaca mulatta. Classification (NCBI taxonomy): domain Eukaryota; kingdom Metazoa; phylum Chordata; class Mammalia; order Primates; family Cercopithecidae; genus Macaca; species Macaca mulatta. The sequence goes on from NC_133409.1 coordinate 116,709,350, forward strand.
TCATCTCTGAAGTGAGACATCCTGGGAAAAAAATAAAGTTAGGAAAACCAAATGGGATTTAAATACTTAATAAATGTTTTCATATCTCCCAGTTCATTAAATTCTCTGCAGTATTAACTGATGACAAATTTAACCAACTGAGCTGTTCTGTGGTTCTACTTATAAAGTGGCATAGTATCTCCTAGAAAAAAATAAGAAGTATTTTTTTCACAGTTTTTTTGGTTCTCACTTGAGTATAATATATATAAACATTTTCAAATGCTTGATTTGAAATAAGTATATCTGCAAGCTACAGATAATTGGAATGAGACTGCCTATGTATCATTATCGTACTGTTTCTATTTTTATGTTGGAATTTATGATCAAGTGGCAAGCAGAGAACATATCACTCATCACTGTCATATTAAGAAAAATTATCATCCATTTTAATGTGATATAGAAGGAATATATTCAATAAAACCATTATCTCACATTCCCTATAACTAAAATTGGGCTTTACTTGAATGAGATATTTTGTAACTGGTTTACAAATTCCGTAATTCATGCTAACGAGTAATTCAAAAATATTCAAAAAAGTTAAGTTGCGTTACATCATTGCTGTCGGCAATGTAACTTTGCATAACCTTTTCTTGAAATTATACAGTCCATGCGTATCAAAGCCTTAAAGATATGCATACCTTTAACACATGTTTAAGAATTTATCCTAGGTTTCTGACAAGACAATTGTGTAACAATATGAATGCTTATTGTAGCATTGCTAAAACTGCCACAAATTAAATATATTCTAAAAGTTGAGTATAGGAACCACTCTAAAATTATGGTATATATTCCAACAGTCCAAAAAGGTAATACTATGCAGATAACTCTACTGTATATTTAAGAAGAGTGTCTTATATACTTTTAATAAAATTTCTGGTTATAAAATACATATTCTTATTATGTGTTATATGGTCACATTAAAAATATATACCTTATATATTTATATTCACATATTAGTTTATATAGAAAATTAGAAAGAAAAATAGCTAGATATTTAAAATGTTCAAGAGATGTTTCAACATATTAACTGTTATTGTCTCTGAGAAGGGGAATTATAAGTACTTTTTCTTTTTAATCCAACTGCTTGCTAATTTATAGCTTGATAATTAACTCAAGCAACGTTTTTTAATAAATACGTGAATAATAATCAGAGTATTATGTAAATTTTAGATTGTCAAATCTCTAGACCATTATATAACCATTAAAAAGAATTAAAAAATTTTTAACAACCAAGACAATTCTGTCTGGCAATATGTGAATACACAAAATACAAAATTGTAAATATGTTAAGATTTCAGTTTAGTGTTATAAAAGTTATCTGGAATGGATCATGGAGAGTAAATCTCAGTGACTTACTACATTATGGAATTATTAGATGTTCTTGTTTTTATCTTGTTTGCTTTTTATTTTAAAAATGTTATCAAACCATCTTAATCAAACCATTTACCTTCTTGCCTGAAGTTCACAATTCAATAGTTGTTTATTCCTGAACATCTGGTATAGGAGTGAGATCCCTATTGACTATAAAGGGAGAATGTTGGCTGTGAATATGTGAGCCACAGTATTCAGATTAAAAGTTAACAAATGTACTCACATGGTATGTTATGCTTCTAGGCAATGCTATGATGACTCTATATATATTTTAAGACAAAAATAAATTCTCACGGGTTAAAAATTGACCCATCTTAACTTTTTAATACATTGTGTTATATCAAATATTAAACGTGTATTTGCAAAGACCCTTATAATCCTAAAACTACACAGGAAATATAATGGAATAAGTTTAAGTGTGACATATAAATAGTATAGCTATTATTCATTCATTTATAAACATCTATAAAATACAGCCATTGTGGTAAGCTGTGGGATATATGCAAGCCTTATATGCCATATAAAATATCATCTCTGCCAACTGAAGAGTATGACCTGGTTGGTGAAGGCAGGCTCCACACACCTTCTCTGACAGTTCAATAGCTATAGATAGTTGGATCTTTCATCTCCGGTCTCAAAGCCTTAAGTGGATCAGAAGAATTCCAGAATATCCCTTGAGAGAGAGGAGATTCTTTTATGGATTAAGGCAAAATAAGACAAAGTTTGACTCATAATGGGCTCACTGAGTAAAACTGAACTCACTAAGCAGTTCAATTTTACTCACTAAGCAGGATGAAGCTCAGTAAAGTAAATAATGTAAAAATAGACTGAGAAGAGTAATGGACTACCAGATGAGTAAGCAATATTTAGAGGAGATTAAGAACTTATAAAATGTTCATATCGTATTTTGTAATGTCTTTGTAGTACAGATTCACCTAAAGATGGCATTATTTTCAGAACTGTGGTTTAAATATGTTAACATAACATTAGAATGGCTGAGCACCGTGGCTCACACCTGTAATCCCAGCAATTTGTGAGGCTGAAGCAGACAGTTGGATCACTTGAGGCCAGGAATTAGACACTAGCCTGGGCAGCCTAGTGAGATCTTGTCTCTACCATGAAAAAGTAAAATAAAATAGCCAGGTGTGATGGTGCATGTCTGTTGTCCCAAGTACTTGAGAGGCTGAGGTAGGAGGATTGTTTGAACCCAGGAGTTTGAGGATGCAGTCAACTATGACTATGCCACTGCACTCCAGCCCGGGTAACAGAGTGAAGCCCTGTCAAAAAAATAAATAAATAAATAAAAATAAAATAAAATAAAAATACCATGGGAAACCAGAGAAAAGTCAGAGATACCATGAAATATGAAAAAAATGGAGCTCTAACAGGTATTAATTGAATTTGAATGATCTGACATATAAAATAAATGTTGAAGAACTGTCATATTTTAAATATCGATTTAAATATTTAATTTTGTTTTAGTAATTATAAGAAGAAAAGTCAACACTTTTCTCCTAATAACTGCAAATTCATCATTTAAATTGCAAAAATAATTATTTATTCAATTTCTTTCATTATTTTCCAGATTCATACGATACAGAGAAATATTACAGAATTTCTCTCACCAAATAACTTTCATGGAGGACAGAATGTTATCAAATGAATTAATACTTAGTGATTATTATAATATGCTGAGAACTGTGAATGTAAAGATTAATTAATATAGACTCTAACATAACTGAACGAGTAGTGTAATAAGAAATAGATAATTTTAAAAAATACTACTAATACATTGCATGTACTACTGAAAACTTATAGGGCACATACAGGGTGCAAAGGCAATAGAAGAAGCAGTTACTAATTCTCTATGTCACAATTAGGTAAAGCAAATGACACAGTAGATTGACATTTGAGAGATAATTTACAGGATAAGCACGACTTTCTCAAGACGAAAAGTGTAAAAAGGCATTACAGACAGAGGGCAACAGCATAATCCAAGGCCGGAAGGTATAAATGTGCATGATATTTTGAAGGCCTTCTGGTGTGGTTATTACAAAGGTTATACAAAAGTTGGATCCTATTAAGACTGTGAAGGTACATGGAGTTTATTACAGGCAATGGGAAACTACTGAGGATACTTCACAAAGACAGTGAAATGATTGCATCTATTCTCCAATTAGACCTTGAGCTCCTAGGAAACAGGTAATCAGTCAAAAAATGGAGAAGGTACTGGAAGATCTATATCCTTAAAACCAAGTGTGAGCAATATTTCATGAAAGAGCAAATGTTCAATGGTATTGAATGTTGGATAAAAGTGAAGAGAATGAGAATGAAGATAAAAATACCATTGATTCAGACAAAGAAAAATAATTGATTTGGACTTTAGAACCATTTCTGTAGTGCGGTGGAAGTTAACACTTAAATGCATTGAAGTGAAGAATAAATAGAAGTGAAGCAAGGGCATGTGCATCAACTGACGTACCCACAGATTTGTTTAGATAATAAAAAGCAAGCAATGAGCAACATGGCATTGTTTTGAGGAAAAAGCAAATGTTATGTAAAATGGAAATTATAAAACCAAGTATATTGTAGGCTGACAAGAAGAGGATAGTGAAAACAAAGAATCAAAGGTATGAGAAACATATGGTAAAATCCTAGATTGGGAAGGGAATATGAAAAGAACATGGGTAGAAGATTTGGAAGGTACTTCTTTGTGATACTTCTTTGTGGGAGAGGAAAGCTGGAGCGAAGACATGGATATATTTGGAGGTTGAGCAATTCCACTGAGTAGAGTATACAGTTAACAGACTGGTTTCAGTGAGCCTGTAGAATGATAGGTAACAGTGGTAGGATTGGAGGGTTGAAAAAAAATGGTGAGATTTGAATTGTCTCCTTTGGAGAATGCAAAAAACATGGAACTCTGGACAGGAAGATGAACAGGTGGATAGCCTGGAGGGTCCTGTAAATACAGAATTTATGAATTGTGAAGCCCATGAGCAGTCCTTGGATTGTTATATTAGTTGACATTTGATCTGGGTCTTTGAAGAAGTCATCGAATCAGTAGAGAAGGATTAGAAGGGTAATCCAATAAGATAAATAAACTTAAAGAAAGGTCCAGGGATGAGAAAATGTTTCATATATACAGACAATAGAAATTTGAGTAGTTATTCAATATATGGTATATAGTATAACATTAAAAACAAGAAACACAAAGCATATAGCTAGAAAAGATAATGAGGAACAGGGGCCAGTGACAACATTGGAAAGATAAGTTGAGGTAGATGGCAAGGACCTTAAATGCCATGTGAAGAGGTTTGAAATCCATTCTGTAAATAGGATGCTGTTAATAACTTTAATAAAGGAATTGAATTAATTATAGTGTTTACAAAAACAACTGGCAAAAATACAAAACCAAGATTGGATTGGTGGAGACTATTTATCTAACCACTAACCTGGAAAATCTAATTTCCATGGGTTCCCATGATGAATCCATGGCTTTGTGTAGACAAATAAGTTCTAAAAACTTAACATAAGTTATCTACACATGACCATGAGTTCAACTGTTGAAGTTGATTCATTAACCAAGTGATTAGCTTAATTGGTTTTGCACTTCAACTGACCAATTGTTTCAGTAAACACATACACTTTGAATAGTTTGTTATACCATGCTATTCTTCACAAGATTCATGAGTATTCAGAAATTAAATATTAAAAGTTTATACTCTGTATCAATATTTATTGAGTTCCTTATTCTCTAAGCAGGTATAGTCAAAACTATTGCTTCTACATCACAACAACTGAAGAAACTTTACACTTGAAACACAAAGATAAATTAGCCTAGCATTGTACCTTTCTTTCTACATCCATAATGTAACATTTTATATTGCCAACATATTATAGTGTTTGCTTCCCATCTCAAATCCTGCTCTTGTTTCCAAGAGTATAATAAAAATTAATCCGCCTACTCAATGGAAAGAATTAGACTGTATTCAAAATTCAGTTACTGTGGTACACACACATACATACACACACATGCATATGTGTGTTCATTTTACTTTATTGGAAAAGGAAATACCCTGGGATTTGAGAGTCTTGGATTTATGTCTGAGTTCTACAAAATTGAGCTCTGTGCCCTAGAATGTATCAGTTGAAATTACATTATTTCAGTTTCCTCAAATGAAGAATAAGGGAGTTAGAAAATTTCTCTTTTGTTCCATAAGGTTCTATGATACCATTTTGAGGGGTCGGCTTCAATATTATGTGCTTTCAATCTCCTCTAAGTCTCATAAATCCCATAGTCTATGTGGGAAATACATCAGTTTAATCTAGGCTTTGTCCATTGCCGCAGTTCAGTCATGTCTGTACATACTTGTCAAGCTAGTGGAACATACTGGAGACGAGCAGTCTTTATTCATGCATTTCATAGGAGTTTCCATTTGTTTAATAAGGAAGAGGAGAACATTGAGCTCTTGGTGTCTGGATGTAGGATTTATTATTTATTTTATTTTATTTGTTTTTGTTTTTGTTTTTTGAGATGGAGTTTCGCTCTTGTTGCCCAGGTTGGAGTGCAATGGCAGGATTTCAGCTCACTGCAACCTCTGCCTCCCACGTTCAAATGATTCTCAAATGATTCTCAGTCTCCCAAGAAGCTGGGATTACAGGCACCTGCCACCACACCCAGCTAATTTTTTGTATTTTTAGTAGAGACAGGGTTTCACTATGTTGGCCAGGCTGGTCTCAAACTCCTGACCTCAAGTGATCCACCCACCTCAGCCTTCCAAAGTGCTGGGATTACCCAGCACGGCCTCCCAAAGTGCATGAACCACTGAGCCCAACCTGGATATGGGATTTAAGTAGTGTTGGGGAGCTTAAAAATGGAAAAGACAGGATAGAGACTCTCTTTTTTCTGGGTTTCAAGTCTGTTGAAAAAGAGCCTGTAACCCCAAACTGAAGGAAAGAGATACTTACAGTCTCTAAGAGTAAAGGATGACACTAAGTAGGAAAGAGAGACATTTCTGTTATGAACAGAACATTCCAGGAAACTTTGTTGTTGCAACTTCTAGAAACAACACAGGACAGGGGAGGAGGACTAAGTTTTTCCATTATATATGAGCAACAAGCAGGTTGAACAGTGAAATAAGTGCTGTACATATTAATTAATCCTACACACATAGGCCAATGGAGCTGGATAAATTAAATTTGGATATCATCTCATGATAATGCAATCTCTTTCTTTTATGTCTTAGAATAAAGCTTTTATATTAAACAGTTTATGAGGTACAAGCAAGGCTACTTGTTCAAAGGCACCCTGGCTCTGAAGCTGGCTACCTGCTTTCTTTGTTACCTTCCTCCTCCCATTTAGATAGACTTCTCTCCTTCTCCGTGCTCCCACAGCAGCTGTCTGCACCTGTATTAAGTCATAATGTTAATGCTTTTATTTTTGTATAACAACTTCGTAGGTATGCATGTTAACTCCTAATTTGTGAGCTAGTTCATTCAGAAGCAGAATGCTGTTAATTTTGAAAATCCAGAAAAATCTCAATACTTAACCTCCGTGACCTTCGGCAGCAACTAACATAGTTGACCCATACTCTTCTTTCTATTACTATTTATGTCACTGAAATTCACAGATGGGATTTTCCCTGCAATATCTTCCTGTTTATTCCCCTTCTTCTTTGCTAGTGCCCTCCTTGTCCTGAATATTTTTGTAGTATACCTTCAGTCTCAACATCTCTCTGCTCCTTCTCCATTGGATGTCTTCCCCTAGTCTAGGAGATCTCATCTAAATATATGCCGATGATTCCCAGGTTCATAGCTCCAGCCTCTCTCATAAGTGCAGAGGAAGACGGCCACACACCTGACAGACGTCTTTATGTGAAAGTCCAAAATGCATCACAAGCATAAGACATCCAAAAACAACCTTTCAATTCGTTCTTCCCCATATTCCCCCACAACTTTGCTCTTCCCCTATTTCAACTGCTCAGGCCCAAAATGTATTAATCCTACTTGCCTCTTCTTTTTCTGTACACTGAAACTAATCCATCTATACATCTGTATAGTGAGATATATACTGAATTTAAACACTCTTCAATTCCTCACTATCTTCCTAGTCCAAGACACCATGATATCCCTCATAAACTGCTGCAGTGGTTTTTCAAGTCTCTGTGGGTACACTCTTACCTACTACAGATGATTCTACAAACTCAACAGACAACACGATCTTTTAAAAACATAAATCAGATCTTGTCACTCTGATAGTCAGGAAACTTATCAGGGTTTCCATCTCAAATGGCATAAAACAGCAATTGCAAGGTCACTTCCTACCCCTCTGAAGCTCATTTCCTATCACTCCTCTACCCTGTTTTCACACTTTGGCCCCTTCCACTGCATGCAAGATTATTCCTGTTTCATGGTGTGCACAGTTATTTTTCTCTCTGTTTAGACCATTTTTCTTCCAGATCATCATTTGAACATCTGCATCATTTATTTCTTCAATTAAGTGTCACCCTCTCACAGGGACCTTTTTAAATCATGGCCTTTATCTATTTCCTCATGTGCTTTAGTTTTCTTCATAGCACCTCACACCACCTAAGATTATATGTTCTTGTTATATCTAATCTGATTTCCTTTATAGAATGCACATTACCTAAGGACAGAGAACTTGTTTTTTTGTGTGTTTTGTATACACAGTACTTAAAAATTACTGGAATATAGTAAATAATAATATTTTTGATGAATGAATGAATTACTGTTTCTCCCCATATTTCTGTCTTCTTTATTTCCTGCTATGGTAAGTGGTACTACTTTTTATGAAACTGGGAAGAAATATTAGATTCTGTGTGTCTCACTACTTGAATCCAATGAGTCAATAATTTTTAGTGTTTCTCCCTCTTAAATAACTTTTTCTTTCCTTCCTTAGGGCACTGTTACAATGTAATGTTGCTTACGCTTGTAGTGTATATATATATATATACATATATATATATCTGTATTTTAATATTTTGTTTTCTGTTTTTAGATTTTGTACTCATTTCCTATCTTGTCTTCCTTATCTAAATGCGTACTCCTTCCCCTCCCTCTATCCACCAATCTATTCTTTAAACTAAAAGGTGTTTATGTTTTCTATTATGTAAGTCTGTTTAAATATCTCTCCTCTTTTAAACCTTTCACTGTCTTCTGTAGCCCAGAGGGTGAAATCTAAGCAATCAGGTTGCTGTCTTTTCACCCATAACCTTGCCAGGGCCCTCAACCTTACTTCTGCCCATTGTCCTTTCACTCGTGAAGCTTCTATAATATGGTTGAAGAACTTCAGCTTTCCTGGGAGATCCATGGCATGTCCCTGCTCAATATCTTTTTACTGTCAGTAGCCTGAACCCACTAACCTGCTTCTTCTGGAAAACTTCTTTGCAGTCACAGCTTTCATGTTTCCTTCTTCAGAAAACATTTCTTTACTCTCCAGACTGAGTCCCTGTCTCTTCAGTGTCATCTCTATGTTTTGTTTGTTTTTACTATACTTTAAGTTCTGGGGTACATGTGCAGAACGTGCAGTTTTGTTACATAGGTATACACGTGCCATGGTGGTTTGCTGCACCCATCAACCTGTCACCTATATTAGGTATTTCTCCTAATGTTATCCCTCCCCTAGCCTCCCGCCCCCCCACAGGCCCCACTGTGTGATGTTCCCTATCCTGTGTCCATGTTTTCTCATTGTTCAACTCCCAACTACCACAAGAACAGAAAACGAAACTGCTGTATGTTTTAAATGTGCTCCTATTGTTGCATTCTGTATTTAGTATTCCATTGCATTAGCTGACATATTTGTCTCCCTTACTAACCTGATAGCTCCTTAAAGAAGGGGACGGTGTTAATTCATCTCTTAATACTTTAGATGAAGATACAGAATAGACTTAGCACATAGAAGGCTTATGAATACATGAATATTTGCCAAAATGAATTAAAATACACTTCTATAAACTATGTTATATATAGACTAGTTGCTTTTCAATAAACCAACCATTTTCATAAGTGTATTTTAAATTTTATTTAAGTCCTTTATCCTCTGATTTGAAAAATAAATTTGTTGCTGAGGAGAGGATAGCGGAAAGATATTCTTTAATTTTAAAACTGATTTGATAAAGAATTCCTTCAAATTAGAAATTAGAACAACAGAAATGTTACAATAAAAAAGTCTAAGTGGGAGGAATGAAAGCATGACAAGAATAGAAAATGCCCACAGCTATATTCATTGGTAACTAGTTAGAACCAGTCAAACTGAAATACTTTAAAATGATTTACTAATAAAGCAAAAATATTATTACATGGTTTTAGTTTCCTTACTTAAGATCTACTTTTCAACAAAGGTAAAACCACACATGACTCAAGAAAAATAAAAATCTGAGCAGCAGGACTTAAAGAAGGGGAGGATGTCTTGTCTCGACATAGCCAAAGAAAAAAGCATTTGGTGAGGTGGTTAAATCCCTAGACCAGAAACTGAAAGCCTTCAGTTCAAGGTCAGTGATACAGCTCATTAAATAGAAGCCTCCAGGCCAAACCCTTAAGTACTCTGAACCTCCACTCTCTCTTCTGTAAGATGGAAGAATGACTCTGGACTTCCCTACTTTCCAAAGATGCTGCAACTAGGATTCAGTGCCCTGCCCTCCAGCTGGGCCAGATGGCGGACAGGTTTCAGGGTGTGCCAGCATCTCTCTCTCTCTACCCTCTTCAACTCTGCAAGTGCAACCTTTTTTTTCTTTTTTGGCTTCAAATGCCTTTATCCTGTCTCCATTCTTTACCTGCTGAGACTCAAATAAAACAAATTTCAAAAAAGTTTTCTCTTACTGTTCTAGACAGGACTAAATATTTCTGCATGTGATTTGTTGTCCACAGCTCATTTGCTTGTCTCCTCTCACTGGGCAGTGAACTGTTAGGGGGCAGGAGTTGTGTTCTCCTCTTCTCTGAACCAGAAGCTTCTATCAGCGTGATTGACCCATGCAAGGTACTTAAAGCATGGGTGCACAATGAATGAATACAGAGATGAAAAATAGAAGGAATTATCATCACGGCTCCTTCAGTTCCATGTCATGGCTTACTTTTGCTGCTAGCTATGCCTCGTGATAAGGAATGGTAGATATTCTAAACATAGGATGCCCCTTCCCACCACCACTAATCCCTAGGAAATTAGGAAAACAAATATACTTCATGTCTCTGAAAGTATTTTCAAATGGCTTTACCATGACCTGTGAGATTCTTTTCCTTTCATTTTGCAAAGAAGGATATACAACACAGAGACAAGTATACATAAGTCAATCTTTTTCTCCTACACTGACATTTTCCCCCACAAAGGCTACCTATCAATCGGCGCCTAATAAGTTTCAACCTATCATCTGCCAAACTCATTCTATTTGATTTCATTTCCAGAAAGAATTGGGTCTAAGTTGTTACGAATGAGCAAAGCCATTTCCCGGACTGACTGCACCAGAAGTTTTAAAAGCAAATATTGCATTGCACAGTTTTCGGAACTTGGGTCATAATTTTAGCACTGTCACCAAGACAACAGAGACCTAGGCAGTGAACCTCAAAGATGGGCACACATATTCCTAGAAGATCTGTATTCAGAAAGTGCTTTAACTGAAGTTTTGAGACAAAATAGTAAATTGTCAGAAATCACTTTGAAAGACTGGTGGCAGACTGATTATAGACACTCTGGCATAAAATGTGAATATCTCAAAAGAATGACAAAGATAATGAGGATACTTGTAACCCTAGAATATTCAGAACGAATGGAGAAACTGTTAGGCAGAAGAGGGTTTAGATATATAATATATAAATACAAGGCTTTAAAATAAAACCATTGGAGATAAAATGACATTAAGGCCGATTCCAGTCAGTACAGTATATAGAAAAATGTTGTTGATAAAGTGGTAAAACACAGAACGGAATACTTTGGACCAAAATAGAGCTCTATCTAGATGCCAGGTGGTTTATAGCTATATATTATTTTCATATAATTCAATACATTTCTGCAATATATTAATTTCTTTATTACAGGCAAAGGATGAAATTCAAAAACCAAGTTGCAGAGAAATATTTGAACTAAAATATACTTGATTCTAAAGCCTTCTCTATTCTTTCACACCAATGATTCTTAAGCACAGGGCTATCATTTATTATGCAGCAAAATAGAAAAGATTCACAAAGATGGAATCTGAAATTTTATGAGTCTAAGATTCCATGAATTTATATATAAAATCATTAAGACACAGTAAGTATGAAGTCTGCAAGTCAGTCTAGCTCATAGACAGATTTTAAAAAACTTTTAAAGATGGAACAAATGCTGTTCTAGAAAAATAATTATTAAGAATTTGTGGCCTTTGTTCAAAATCTGAGAAAAGCTACAAACTTTCTCCTCAGGATGCTTTGCATTTTAAATTCAAGGTGTTCATGTACACCTTCAATCCCGTTCATGAACATTCTGTGTTTACTTCTTACTTAGCTTAACCTTTTTTCAAGGACTTCTGACAATTTCTGCTTTTAGAGTCCCCATAAATATTCAACCTTTAAAAATTAAAACTTGACTGAGGGAAAATTCTGATGTTTTGATTTGAGGAAAAATATTGATTTGACCTCTAGCAGCTAAGAGCACCTTAAGATTTGCATTTTTATCACTGTACACTTGCATCTGATTATGTTAAGGAGAAATCTGCAATTGTTCCTGTGTTTTTCATAGTAACCTTTAGCTTCCTGAATGTCTAATAAATCTTCATTTAAAAGGAAATGATCACTTTTGTCTGAGTTTTCTGTGCTTTTCTATAAAACATATTTTCTTTTATTTCAAGATATAGTTTTACTTTAGGATAATTTCATTTACCTATAGTTTATCAAAGATAACTTTAATTTTCCATGTTTTTCTTCTTTTTTTGGGAAATGCCAGACACTAATTACAAGACTGAAGAGATTGTTAAAGTGATGAGTTTCCAGTGACATATACATGACAGACCAGCACACAGCTAATATCACTGACCACACTGACTGCTGGGGACATGGATTCCTAAATGCTATATATGTCCTCACTTTCACTTTTATGTAAGTTTTAATTAAAAGCCTCATTACTTGGGCTCACCTGTGTATCTATGGCATTAGTCAGTATTTTAGATAATCTCAAAATTGGTAAAAACAATTATGTTTAAAAATAATAGTATTTATAAAAATTTATGTAGAACTTCCCCAGTAAATTCATCAAAAACACTCTGATTTATCTACGTAGATTGAAGGAGGAAATAGAATGTTTTGCCATCTTAGGACTCCACCTTTGCCTGGTACCGAAACTTTTAAATTGACCACAGTTAATAGTCATATACAGGACAAGATCAAACTGGATATGAGTGACATAAGTCCAATACTTCTGAAATCCTTTCTGCATACCAATCTCTCAGAGAACATTAATTTCCAATCCCTGATTCTTTCTATTACACTGTAACTCTAATTTCCTTTGAAACTACAAAGGGAATAAACTCACTAAAATAGACTACCAGGTTGTGAAGGTGGTAATTGTCATATCTTGGGGAAATTACTTAATTTCTTTATATGTAAAGTGGGAATAACAATAATACTTCAAAGGGTTGTTGTGAATATTAACTAGGTAGGCATATAAAGTGGTATATAATACAAGCTCAATATGTTACAGTTATTACCACAGTATAAATTTCTTCCCCCAGTTTCATCTCAGATCACAGAAGAGCAAAATGAATTTGCTTGCATTTCAAATTGATTCCATAGCTTTAATAATTCTTATATTTTATGTATCTGCATTTAGAGACTAGGATGAATTATGTATATATGCATATATGTAAAGTGTGTATTATATATCCAAAATACTAAGAAGGGCTTAACATGCCAAGGCTCTCCCCATAAAGGATTATATTTGGATTTACATAATTGCTCGGGCTATAGCTTTGTATCATTTCCAAATTTTAAGGGACACATAAAATTTGCTAACATACATAAGCAATTTATTTACTATAAGCTCCAATGTTGATTTGGTTATATTGTAGACAGTATGAAAGCACATATTTGAGCTGAAATATTGCTTCACACATACAAGTCCCAAACTGCACAGGAAATTTTTAACATTTAGAGTTCTAATGAGACAGCTTTACATGCATATTGAGAAAGCAGCAGTGGAAAGTCTCCTTTTGTCACAGATGTAAGGGTAATAAGTAATATGTTAAATATATAGTTTGCAGACTTAAAACATAAAATCTTTCAATTTTTCAATTAGTTACTGAGTTTGTAACTAATATAATCTGTAAATGGGGTGATAATTTTATCCAATTAAAAATTTTAAATATAGGCTAGGTGTAGTGGCTTTTGCCTGTAATCCCAGTACTTTGCGAGGCCGAAGCAGCTAGATCATATGAGGTCAAGAGTTTGAGACCAATCTGGCCAACAGGGGAAAACCTCGTCTTTACTAAAAATAAAAAAAATTTAGCTGAGTATGTTGGTGCATGCCTGTAGTTTCAGCTACCTGAGTGGGTGAAGCAGGAGAATCACTTGAACCCGGGAGGCAGAGGTTGCAGTGAGCCGAGATCATGCCACTGCACTCCAGCCTAGGTGACAAAGTGAGACTCCGTCTCAAAAAATACTACTACTACTACTACTAATAATAATAATAATAAATAAATTATAGAATATAACATTGAAGAAAATTATAAATGTCATAAAAACAAATGCATCCACTAAGATAAAATAGTTCATACTGGAAAGGATATAAAGGGATGATCTATATATGTAAGTAATATGTGTAATACACATACACACATGCATACACACGAAGAATATAAAAAATGTAGACTAGCATTACTTGGTAAAGCATTCAGTATATGGACAAAATGTGTGATCTGTTGGTTTGTTAAGTTACAGTAACAAGCAGAATATTTTAAAGATCAAAACCTAGATATGAACTTACAAAGGTGGAATAAATGTGCCCGTGTAACCCTGAGGTGCAGGAACAGTTTACAAGACATGTTGTGCATGAACTTGTGCTGTTTCAGTCTACTTAGTTACAATTATGTGCCTGCAATGTCTTGCCCTAGGTTTATCAGGAGCCCAAACTGAATCAAAAAGGTAAACATTTTAATTGCCTGACATAAAGAAAACAAAAAGAAAAGTACCAGAAATCATTTTGAGGCCGGGCGCGGTGGCTCAAGCCTGTAATCCCAGCACTTTGGGAGGCCGAGACGGGCGGATCACGAGTTCAGGAGATCGAGACCCTCCTGGCTAACACGGTGAAACCCCGTCTCTACTAAAATACAAAAAAAATTAGCCGGGCGAGGTGGCGGGCGCCTGTACTCCCAGCTACTCGGGAGGCTGAGGCAGGAGAATGGCGTGAACCCGGGAGGCGGGGCTTGCAGTGAGCTGAGATCCGGCCATTGCACTCCAGCCTGGGCAACAGAGCTAGACTCTGTCTCAAAAAAAAAAAAAAAAAAAAAAAAAAAAAAAAAAAAAAAAAAAAAAAAAAAAAGAAATCATTTTGAATGCTTGATGACAGGAAGTACAGAAGAAACAAACAAACAAACATGAAGTAACTATCAAAAATGTCCAGAAATATGCTTCCTGAAGTTAAACAACTGTGTATGACCAGGGGTTAACTTTGCTGAGGATGTAGATCATGTAAATAATACACAGTGTCCTTAGGGTAAGCCCAGACATTTGATCCAGTATCTGAAGTATAAGGTTGGGGACATCGGCGGGAAGGCTGTTTACTGTTGATAAAATAGTAAGTATCACCAGAGTATCCTTGTTTCTGCCCAACAGGGACACAATTACAATTCAAACTCCAAATATTAAAACAACTGGTTTTTACAAATAGGATTGAAAATGCCAGGTCTCTTGACAGTGAAAGGAAATGCTGATAGTGCAGAGTAAATGGATTGTAGACTGAAGGAGGAAATATGTTCCTGAAACATGTTCCAGGACAATACAAATACCGACATGAAGGAATTCAGCTCAGAGAGAGGGAGGGCTCCAAAGCCACAGGGCCACAATCACTTGTAAGAGAAGGAAAACCAAGGCCTTACTCAGAATTTAAAGGCCTCTTAAGCAAGAACCTAAGTGCCTACTGTTACTTAGCAATAATGGCCCTGAAACAAAGCCATAGGACAAGAGCAATGCTGAAACCTTGTTAGAATCTTCAGCCAGATGACTTTTCTACTGTTAGGTTTCACTCTTCTACTCTTAGGTTAGTGTCATGCTAGTTCTTCAGTGAGGAAGACAAAAATGAATTCCTGACCATTGAAGATGGACATACCTAGACTTCTTTATGAATGGCAGAATTCATCAGTCATTCCCACAAATACAGTTAGCTTTTGAAATTTGTGAGTAAAACAATCTTTAGAGATACCTGGTGTAGGAGCACTGTATTTTAACTTTTCTAGTCAAGATTCTAAAACATAGAGATGGTAAAAAGAGGAAAGTAATCTCCATCTTTTTACCAAATTTTTTCTTAACAAAGATTATTTCTCTGGATAAACTATAGGTTATACTGACACAGCCCTGGCTGACCACTTATTCAATCCTGCATTAACCTTCATAAACTTTGAATTCTGATTTCATCCCTAGAACTTCTCTTTCCAAGCTTGCCAAGCCATAACTTAGATTTGCCTACAACCATTATTATAATATTTTTGGCTTGGTCAAAATATTCTATATTGTCACATTGAACTGATTTTTAGTTTACTTGATTTAAACATAATATAATTTCAAATATATAATTTGAATAATACCTTTACCTTGATCATCAACTTCTCTTGTGGATTATGTTTTAATTTATTTTCAAAAAGATCTTTTTAGAGTGTGAAGATGTGGTCACACTTTTACATATATGGAAAATGAGGCACAGTTTCCTCCTTCAAAGTCAGCAAATCATTCAAAGTTAAAATTACACAGTTAGAAGTGAAGTTCTAGATTGCCGATTAAGATAATCTGCAGTGTCTCTACAATAATAAGCACCAAGTTTTTCTTTCCCCAGGAGGAAACTGAATTTTCCTAAACAGTCAAGTTCCACAGAAACAACAAGAAAAAGAGAGAGAGAAAAAAAGGAATTAAAAAAACCTTCCACTAATTTTCTTGACATTTCTATAATGCATATAGTTGTTATACTTATGTAGTATACCTATATTGTATAAACACACACCTTCATACTTGTTTTAAAAACAACATTTTCTAATATTCACTTGCATGGTCATGAATCACTCTGTAATTATGTGCATATGGGCATGGGTGTGAGAAGACATAAATGAATATTACCTTTAGAATGATTACACTGCTAATTTTAACATTTTTTTCTGAATAAAACCCTACTGATAAGTTAGAGGAAGATATTGCTGAGGAAACTCAGAAGGTAAAGATATAAGTTGTTTGAAGGATACTTGTCACGTAAGTATATATTTGTCACTTAAAGATACAAGACTTTTTTTTAAGAGATGTGGTCTCACTGTGTTGCCCAGGCTGGTCGCAAACTCCTGGCCTCAAGCAGTCCTCTCCTCAAGCAGGCCTCAAGTAGCTGGAATTACAGGCATGGTGGCAATATATGATATTTCTAAAATCAGCCATAAATCAATTCTGATATAAGCTTATTAATTCTAAATAAGAATTTTGCAAAATAAATTGTGATGATGAAGCTCTAGGAGATTCAGAGGTTCTTTCATCCCTTTCTCATATGGCTATTATCCATAATTAAATTCAGCCATTTTTTATTCACCTAAACTGCTTTAATCACAATATTTGGCAGTGATCTAGAGAATTTTGACAGTCAAATAAATAAAATGAACACTACTAAACTCCATGAAGGAAAAGAAAACAAGGCAAGGAAATCTACTACTTTAGTGTCAAGAAATCTTTCTATTTTGCTGATATAAAGCTACCTCCATTTTAACACAGATGAGATATAACTCAAATGAGTGCCTACAAGAAAGTAAAATCAAAGAAGGCAGGGAAATAATTTTTCATCTGTTTGTGAGCAGACCAGAAATGCATTTCTACCTTTAAAGCACCTTGCAACATAATGGAAACAAGGTGAAGCTAAGTTTAAAGCTCATATAAAAATATTCAATAGCTTTTTATTTACTGAGAAAATATATATACTTGACAGGTGAAATTTTTGAGATGTAGACAATTGCTAGTGAAAAAAATTATATCTATGAAAAAGTCTATACTGAGAAGTAATACGAGTATGTAGGTATACAAGGAAAATATAATACCATATAGGAAATTTGAATAGGAATTATATAGCAGTTTAATTTCTCTAAATAAAAGTATATCACATAACTATGACAAAATAATGAGAGATAATTTGTCTCAGGTCAAGATGATATGTGAGCATAGACAAAGGAGTGACACTGGTATCCCTTCTCAGCCTTTTGGTAAGATCAAGTGTAAAAGTAACAGTGGTTTGAACAAGAGGCCCACTTGAGGTCTTGCCACTGCTATTTAGTAGACTTATAGAAACAGTTTCACCTTTCTACTGCTCTCTTTTCTCATATTCAAATTGTAGCAAAAAGAGCTATGCTACTAAATTCATAGGGTTATTTGAGTATCATATGTGAAAATATATGTGAAAGTTTTATTATAATAAAGTATATAATTATAGAACTACATTTATTCAGATATTATTGTCTTAATTTTGAGCCAAATGAATAGAGGGCTCCAATCAAGCGTTTGTAGATTCTCAGATATCTCCTCTCAGATATCTCCAGTCTCTTATTAAGAACACTGATTTGTAATGACTGAGAAGTTAAAGAATAGTATGAGGTCAGATGCAGCTGGCTGTACATCTACTACACAAAGGTAACATTTAAACTCCCGTCCATTTTTTCAGGGCATCCTTCTGATATTCATCCAGTTCCCTAAACAATGATCATGCACTCTACAAACATGTCATACTAGTGATCTAATTCTGCAGGTTGAGTATTATTTCAAAAACAAAACTGATTATGACTCTCCAAAGTACACCATCATCAACAGCTTCCCATTTTCTTGAGTGTGAATTATTAATATCTCCTGACTATGATGTGCCTTCTGACTGTCTTCCTAGGCTTTTCCCTTATCAAAATTTCCCCTCCCATACTATCCCTCCAACAGGTCTGAATTACCTTCAGCTAGATAGCCATGCTTACCAAGCTCTTAGAAAATAACATACAGTGTTGATACTGCTATTCTGCTCTTACTGCTCTTGTCTTTTTGTTTACCTAGAGAAACCCTCATATTTCAAGTTCAACTTGAGTGTAGTGTTGTCTCTTCTGTAGTTTCCCTTTCCCTGGAAGGAATTGGCCACTGCAGTATAGCCTAGACATATAATTAATTCAAAAAAAAAATATATATATATATATGGAGGCAATATAGGGCAGTGTTAGGAGCATGGGTTTTAGAGACAGATGGTCTATATCAGAATCTTGGATGTTCAACCTTGTCACTGTGGGCACTATACGTAAGTTTTAAAAGCCTCAATTTTATCATCTGTAAAATAGGAGTAACATACTGAACTCAGAGGGTTAAATAATAAACTATATTTAAGCAATGTATTACAGTTCCTGGCATGTAATTATTACTCCATAAATATTAGCTGGTAGTAAATCTAAGCATTAGCAGCAGCAATAATGGCAGTGGTTGTTTTTTACACGATTGTCACCTCTTTAAAAATGACAATTTTTCCACAGCAGAGCTAATGTTCATTTCATCTCATTTCATATGTTATCACATGGTATGTCTATTAAAAAATGAGTATACCTGGCACAACATGATTGGCACATTTGAACTCAGGTTTATTACCTACATTTCCCTTCTTTTGCTTGTAATACCCTACAGTGGTACACTGAAACTATGTTTTCTTGGCTCCCTTGCTATTAGGATTCCAGCTAGGTTGGGTGAGTGGGTGGTGCTGGTCTAACAACGTACCTCAGCTTCTTGGGATCCAGGAGCCCCACTTTTCTCTTTGTCCCTCCAGCTCTGCACAGGTAGGCAGCTTCTGTTGGTGGTTAACCTTAAGTTTGCCTCACCCTCTCTTGTCTGTTTTTTGAGTTATTTTATCTAATTGCAATCATCATATTAAATTATCCATATTAAATTTCCTCTACTGATGTATCTGGTATGAATATGTTTTCCCAGCTGAATCCAGTTTTTTAAATGAATGAATGAGACCTTTACTCTTAGGAGCCCACAAAGCTTAAGTAGAGACAAAATTATTAGCTTTCCCTATTTCAAAGGGTTGTGTAAGATCAAGGAACATCCTGCAGATAAAAGCATTTTGAAACTATAAATTATTACACAAATACATTTTTTGTTCTTCATATTTTTAATTGTGAAGGAACAAGTTAGCTTCACTGGTCTAAAGTAGCAATGTGCTAAAAGATAACAAGGTCTTCCAAAGACACCATGCCTTTAATTTACATGGTAGATTAATGGGAAACACAAAGTCCAAGAGAAAACTGCGTTTGGCATAGCAGAAATTTTATGACCTCATAAGTCAGAAGATCCTCATAGAAATGGTGAAAATTATGATTTCACTGAAGACAAGAAACCTCTTGGAAGACAGCCAACCTAGACTTTGATTCAAGTCTTAATTTTGCAGATGAGCAATCACATTAAACTCCACACGAATTCATGCAATTGCAGGTTACATTATCAACTTATTTGAGGATAACACAAATTAAAACAAAATGAAACATAAAAGCTTTGCTTAAGACATCCAATTTTCAAGTAATTTTTTTTAGTTCTGAGTTGAGATATAAAGCAGCTATCTGAAACACAATAAAATAATTAATCAAGACGTGATTAAGACATTTTAAATAACATTTTTTAAGAAGCTACATAATTGTGAAATCCACATAAAGTCTGTAGTTAATAGATGTGTACCACTGTCAGTTTCCTTGTTTTCATAATGTACTCTGGTTATGTAAGGTTAGTTATCACTGGGGGAAACTGGGTGAAGAATACAAGGGAACTCTGTACTATTTTTGCAACTTCTGGATAATCTAAAATTATTTCAAAATAAAAAGTTAAAAAAAAAGTTAAAATAAAAACCTTGTGCTTAGTACGCCAGAAAGAATCTACTAAGAAGTTGAACTATGAAATTTATAGCCTCATAAGGACTGTCTACATGAAACTGAAAATGGAGTTCTTACATTGCTACATAAATAAGGTGCTCATCCATTTCTTTTTTATTATTATTAATTATACTTTAAGTTTGAGGGTACATGTGCACAACGTGCAGGTTTGTTACATATGTATACATGTGCCATGTTGGTGTGCTGCACCCATTAACTCTTCATTTACATTAGGTATATCTCCTAATGCTATTCCTCCCCGCCTCCCCCCTCCCTACAACAGGCCCTGGTATGTGATGTTCCCCTTCCTGTGTCCATCCATTTCTTAATCACTCCACAAACATGTACTCTCAAGCAGTATGCATTGGATTGATTGTAATATTTTCCTCCTGACTTCCTTTGGGAGATGTTCTATCTTGTTTTCTAATCTTTTCCTCATTTGGCCATGAGGTTCAAATAACCTAAACGCTTCTGCTTGAAGGTTTTGTCATCTCTGATGAACATACGAAGACAATTAGTTACCAAATCCTCCACAGATCAGTTTTCAAAACATCAAACAACGTACCTATGAATTAACCATGGGGCCCTGGTCACCATCCTGTGATATCTCCTCTTGGGTTACATGTATAGCTTGTCTGAGGCTAGACAAAGAAGAAAATAGTGGGACAAATAGCAGTTTCATTCTCAATGATGCAGCTGTTAGGGAATGAACTTCTAAATATCTTAAAGGAGATTCCACTGGGAGTATGAATATCCCTGCAGTTACTCAGGATGATTTCTTATTCTAAGATCTAACAGTGTAAAGGGGCTATGCAATGCAAAACAACCAGTTTTCACTTTCTTTAGATGGGAACAAGTATATGTATACTTTTCTCTGATTAAATGGAATTCTTTAACCTGAAAGTCATTATTTTCAAAGAAAAAAACACTCTTACGGAAACTTCTCTGCAGGATAAAAAAGTGTTTCTTCTGTGGTTTTATTTCCTACTGAAACATTCTTCCTATCACACAGGAATCGCTAGAATAAGAAGTAGGGAAATAAAGAAGTCAGTACACTCTCTTTCTATCTCACTTCCTCCATTGTATGTAAAACATTGTCAGGAGCACATCATCTGTAGCATGAATAAATGCTGTGTGACTCTGAGAAAATTCTTAGCCTCTCTCTAAGCCTCAGATTTAAAAAATAACACCTTATGTTTAATGTCTGTGATTAGCCTAGATTAATTTGGCACAGTGTTTGGTACATGAAAAGCTCCATTCTTTCTGAAAGCTAGAAAGTCAGAGGCAGACATACTTTTAAGACCTGCCTTCTTTCCACTGATGATTGATACTAATTTTTTGTCCAAGATCAGATGTGCCAAATGTTGTTAAATCCTCCCTGCAGTAGTGGTTTATGGTATGTCAGTGTAAGTCTTCGGCAATGGTTACGTAATCTCTGTAATAGGGCTTCCAGATCTTCAGTGACCCCATGTTGCCCAGGCAGCATCATATGGAAATTGTGTGCTTCTCGTCAGGACTCTAGGGAAGGGGCATGTTTGTGGGGAGAATGAGGGGGGAAAAGGTAACTGTGCTACATCTGCTATAGCTTTTTAAGGTCATTTTGTTTTCATTGTGATTTTATCTACCTTCTCTGTTACACACACTCACACATACATACATATATACCACACACATATAATGTATACATATATATATCACAAAATGTCTGGAGATTTAGTGTTGCCCAAGCCGCCTCATATGGGCAGTACCATGCCCCTGTTATGTATATATGTGTGAGTGTGTGTGTATGTACATATGTAATATGTACACATATATAATTTTAAAAAATCATTGCTAATAAAGTGGGTGATCTCTTCTTCAGCTGAGAGTAGATGATTTCTTCTTGCCAAATCATCACCCACTAAAATCGCTGCAGCTCCCAGTGACTGTTTGCTGCATTACCATTGGCTTATTTTTTCACAGTTGGCTCATCTTCATTTGTGACCACAAACAGGGTTCCCATTTGCTACACTGATCCTTGGAAGCCTAACTGAGAAACAATGATCTTACTGTTTGGGTTAGGTCCAAACCAGAAGTGCCTTCTGTGCTCCACCAGATGGCAATCCTGCATCAGAATGGGGGAAAATGGGGACTGAAGAGAGGTAGTATTTTGGATATACAAGTATGCAGTTCTGGTATTTTCTGCGATGGGAGAAACTGACAAACATGCAGGTTGGCTCAGTAAGAAATGCAGTGTAGGTGTTTTGTAAAAACTCATCACAAGTGCTCTGCAAAGTTCAGAAAAAAGCAAACAATTGGAACTGCCTGAATTAAAATTATGTCGATGACTAACAAGTCTGTGCTACATGACACTGGAAGAGTTGAAAACACATCTACAAAACATAGAATGTGTTCAACTTTGTGGTTATAGTCACTATCTGCATTTGTTCAGTATTCTAAATATACCTCTGTTTCATAGCGAGGAACTGTCTCAACTTATGAATTTGGAAAGTGGGCATGACGATACACTGCTGGTAGAATGAAGAGAGAATGTGTACATGTACATGAACAACCTATAAAGAATTGATATAAAGGGATTTTAAAGATCTAGTTTCGCCCAGCAACATAAGGTATATGAAGCTTTTCCACCTGTCACTTATAGCAGCCTTCACCATATACTAGACTAGATAACCTTACCCATTCCCTGGAGAAATCCAGCCCAGAATCTTTAACACATTGCTCATGCCTGTAGTCTGGCTCTGTTCCAAGACAATGTCATTTGCTGGCAGAAAGTGATGCTAATGAAATAGCATCTACTTCAGGATGCCTGATGTGATGTCTGTGACTGGCTAAAAGGCCAGTTCCATAGACAAGAATAAGTAGAGTCAACATTTGTAGTCTTTTACCTACTGAAACTTAATGCTACATTGGCATCAACAGGCTTTGTTGGTTCATTGCTTAAAGGATGTGCTAGCTGACGAGATCAGGATGGTTTTGCTTTACTTGCTTAGCAAGATTGCATTTTCCAGCACGTTTCAAACATCAGCTAAAACAAAACTTGGCATCAGCTATCAAATTAGTATTTTTGTAGCAGACCCTGTGTACATGTCTGTGCATGAATTCTCTGGACATTCATCTCTTCTCAGTTGGGAGTCAGCTTAAAACACCTTTGAGAGATAATTTAAAACCTTTTCCACAGATATATATTAGCATATCTACTCATGTTTTGTAGTATTTTTTTTTTAGATTCCAGAGAGATCAATTGATTGCTTCCTAATCCCTTTGGTCCCATTAGCAATTTTTTTAGTACTAAAGAAGGGCATATTTATTTTAGCTATTCACTATAACTTTCTATGTGTCCAAAGATATTTTTCCCTGACACCTGTGTCTTTTATCCCTGATCATTCTGGTTATCACTGGTCGCTAATATGGGTTTTTACTTTGGCTCTCTGATACAAATTTATCTTGCATAACCAAAGTATAGAGATATTCACAGCAGGAAAAATAATCTGCAAAAAATATGTATTTCTACATTCCTAGCAGAATTTTGGTCAGGCATCTTTTTCTATTTAGGATATGTAACCAAAATGTTGACGTCTGAAGATAATTGCTAACTGCATCATAGTGCAAGTGAACCAAGGTCAATTAATTTAACATGATGCTTGTTGGCAATGGTAAAAGGTTATATCACTGAGCTTTCAGAGATAAGAACACACACTTACATGCTATTACAGTGCATGGTTCCATATTCCTTGCACACAGGGGAAAGCATAAAGATGTGGCTTATCAAACTCTTCAAATTATGACAGTTGGATTGTATTATACTACAGAAGCAAATCTTGCACATTGTATATTAAATCAGTTGTTAAAAGGGCTGTTTTACAATATTTTCTATAATCAAGCAGCTAAATGGGTCACAGCATAATAGTTTATACATTTTTCCTAACCCAAAGACCACATAAAAATTTGACCTAATTAAAGATCTGTAAAGAGCTTTTAAATTATTCTACTAAGGTGAATTTTGCTTAGTTATGAAATGAGGTTTAAGGATTTCTTTTTGATTATTTCATGTAAAAACCTTCAAGAAAATTAAAGAAGATTAATAGCTTTAGAAAAAAAGGTGACACAGACTACAGCTTTTCATTGTGAGTACCCACTATAATCTGCAATATCATTTTTCTTAGATTTGTTTACTTTCCATTATTCATAATTGCTTCTTTTAATTGGACCATGCTAGCTCCGTTTAGACTCCCCCTGAGAGTGATGCTGGCAGAAATGATTGGCAGTTCTCTCTCCCACACGGTGCCATCCTGAGATTGCAAATGTCAGTTAGCAGGCTTCTCTCACCAATGTTTAAGAGTGGGAGTCTGCATTTAGCAGAAAGCAGTCTGGGTGCACATATTTCTGAATAAATACATGTGAAATTATGCATTCAAATTATGGAATCAAAGGACTGAAGGAAAACCAGAGGGGTCATACCCCATTCATGCCACAGACTTCAGGTTCCTAGTCAATTCCTCAGCCACAAGGCATAGGAAACTTTATCCTATTTCTGAGAATCATCATATGTAACCCCACCTCAGTTGTCTATGTCTATGTCTGAATTAAATTTGCAAGCATTTCTTTTAATATCATGACTTTTTGAACTAAGGCTCTTATTAGAGTCTCTGACCAGAAATAAAGTGGCAATTCTCAGTCCCTTACCTCCTTAATTTTCATACCTAGCTACAAAATTGAGTGCTATTAAGCAGTGAAATGGCCAATATATTAGGGAAGTAGAATAAGCAGAAACTGTTGCAGAAACAGAGTCTATGTTTGTCGCAGTCTTTGGATCATGACAGAATATTCACTCTATGTACTAAAAGCATGTAAGGAAAATTCTCAGTCACCTTAATGGATGCTGAAATGACACAGCACAATTCTACATTGACTCTCCAAATTCTTATTTGTGATACCTCTAAAACTAACAAAAACACAATGTAGTATTTAACTAATGCAATATGAATACAATGGCTTTAGAGTAACTCAGTTGGATATTTTTTTTTAAAAAAAGAAAGAACCCAAAAAGGCAAAGAAAAAGAAAAATGCTTTTGGCAGCCAGGCTGCCTGGATTCAAAATGAATTAAAGAGGAGAAGAGAGGAAATTTCTCATGGCTATGTCATAATTTGTGTTGGCTGAAGCAAAGAAGCCTGTGACTGGACCAGATAAAAGGAGACGTAAAGCACAAAATGGAGTCTTGCTATTCTTACCTGTTATTTTGAAATCTCAGAGAAGAAACTTTTGAATCAGTTGCAGCGTTCCTACTCTATGCCAGTCACCATTCTGAGTGCTTTATAAATATTAACTCATTTAACCTTGGACATAAAGGACAAGCATGAGATTTGGACCCCTCTTTGGAAGTATGGCATGAAAACCTTTTCTGGCCAGCTGCTACCTGGAAGTCTTGCACAGAGAAATGGATGTTCCTGCCTTAATCTTATCGTCTTCTCCCTGAAAAAAAGACACTGTCCAGTTCTCCCTCCCAATAACCACTTCTAGTGACCCGCAGCAGCCTGGGGACCACACATGGCCCTTGGTGCACAGGGCAGCCACATTTGCTGTTCCTCAGCTAGCAGGTAGTGTTCACTCGTGTTCACTCTTCCTGCCTGGGTCCTTTCTCATCTTGACTCCCGTTGACTCCCCCCATGCCAGGAGCCACTGGGAAATGCAGACTGGAGTTGAAGTGGGTAGTCACAAGAAAACTAACATGAAAAGACTGTTTTTTGAACAAGCAACTTGTCAGAGTTATGGAAGTAAGGGTTTGATGGAACTTATTTAATCCTCACAAGAAAGGTTCTTCCTATCTTCACTCTGAGGCCACAGGCAGGAGCCATTCACGTTTCCCTATGTCCTGCCTAGGTTACTCTCTTAAACAACTAGAATGTCTTTTGCCTCAATAAAATGTTGTCTTCCACAACTCCTCCTCCCAAAAAGCTTACAGGACAAGAGTGTATTTATAGAGCAGTATTCTGCACAGTGGCTGAAATGTATCTGTTGAATCCTGAGTATTTCTTTGCTCGAAATGTGTTTATTTCTGTGATAGACTTATTGATAGAATCTTACTGTTTTAAACTCCATTCACATGAACATGAAAATTAATGTTTTATAATAACATATTTTGGAAGCCAAATGGAATGGATTTCCAGGCCTCCTATTCTATTTCAAATCTTTAGGATGTTTTTTTAGAAACAAATATGTCACTGAAGCATTACCTTTTTCTGAACAGAAAGATCACTAAAAAAGAAAAAAGAAAAAAGCAATAAATATAAAAAGGCAGCATGCTAATACCTACCACCCATAATAGGTTTCCTGTAATAAAAAGTATCTGAAAATATGTGTAATTACAAAAGCAAAACTGAGGGGAATTTAGCCTAGTTTCGTTTGGGGGTTGTTAAAGCTAAACACATGTATTCCTGGAGCAATCCCAAGGAGACCACTATTAGAAAATACCGTGAAAACTTTAGGAATTTCACACCCCCCTACCAAAAACAAAAAATTGGCAAAGTGGAAGATTCAGTATTATCTGCCTTAAAAGACACTAGATTGCACAAAATAGATTATTAAAATTGTTTTATCCAATTTTTTTCCTGCTTCCTACACTACCTTTGTTCCTTTCTTAGAACCAAAGACTTGATAATATGAGGAATCACAGGAAAGTCTCATTTATTCAGGAATACCTAAGTTCACACAAGGTAATTTTCTAGAAAAAAAATAACATTTTAAATACTTTTATGAACTTTTAAAATGCTTTTATGACAGGAATCTGAATTAGACAGCACTCTGTCTTCTTTGCAAAGAAAATATATTGCATGTAATTTTACATGTTTGTGTGTAATGTAGATGTCAAGGCCCTTAATCGTCTTTTCCAGTTTTCCTCTTAGTTAACACATGGACAGCCCCACCTTGGCCATTATGCATCCCACGCTCCTCCTTAAGCTTCTCAAGGAGCCTTTCTTCTTCCCTCTATCTTATATCTAAGCCTCCAGGCCTTGCTGCCACTGTAATGAACCCAAGTTTTATTTTCAGATCCCATTTCTAGTCTTAGCTTAGACATCTCTTCCCATTAGAAGTCTTTCCTGATCCTCCACATCTGGATATGTCTTATTCCTGAGTTCTCAGAGCACAATGTACTTCCCATAACAACTTATTACACAGTATTTGTAACTACCTGTTTAGTTGTGTCTTTCATTGAACATCAAACAAATGGGGAAATCATTAATTTCTATCTTATTCACATTTTTAAATCTCTAGCGTTAGTACAGTGGCCAACATTTAGTAGATGTTCAATAAATGTTGAATTAATGAATGCAAGAATGAGCACAAATTATCTTACTGTGCACTAATATTGGGTTATCTCAAGGTTTATGAACTGAGTAGCATTACAAGTTCTTACTAGTTTTACTCATGTCTCTTGATTCAGACAGTCCCAGCTCTTTAGGACTGTATAAATTTTGTGCCCATAGCACAGGGTAGAAGAACGAACCTGCATTCATTCTGTTAAACAGCAGTGAGAAGAGCTGGATTGGCGTCCTGGCTCTGCCACATACAAATAGGGCAACATTAGAAAATTCCTTAGTTTCTTTAAACTTCAACTTCTTTGTTAAATGAAAAAACTGAGTAATATTGAACCGATAAGTTGTGGCTAAGAAAAAATAAGACAGACAATGTTTGTAGAATGTGTTTGTTTGTTTGTTTAAGATGGATTCTCATTCTGTTGGCAGGCTGGAGTGCAATGGAACAATCATGGCTCACTGCAGCCTTGACCTCCTAGGCTCAGGTGATCCTCCCACCTCAGCCTCCCAGGTAGCTGGGACTAAAAGCGTGTACTACCATGCCTGGCTATTTATTTTTTTCTTTTTTTTTTTTTTTTTTTTTTTTTTTTTGGTAGAAACAGGTTTTTACCATGTTGCCCAGGGTGTTCTTGATCTCCTGGGCTCAAGTGATCTGTCCACCTTGGCCTTCCAAAGTGATGGAATTACAAGCATGAGCCACCACACCTGGCCTCTTTGTTTGTTTTTACAAGGTATAAAGGCTATTTCTGCAGTATTTATAATTAATATTAGTAATTTGTGTTGAGATGTTTATGATGCTCTAGCTTGAATCTGTTTCAAATGTCTTGACTTTTCTCATTAGAGTACTGGCAAAATAATACTTTTCTCAGGATTGATTACTGGTATGATATGTCATTACTGGCAGGTTTGTTGTTTTTTAAGGCATAAGTCTCAGATGCCTTTTTAAAGCTGAACATATTCGCTTCCAAATCTGCAACTGGAATTTCACACAGACTTCCAAAATCCAATCTGCAGTTTCAGGAGACTCATAAACATCTCAAGCAAGCAGTCCTATGAATACCTCAAAAGTTCAAATCTGAAATTACGTGTCTCCATTTCTGAAATCTACTTATCGACCCATCTTCTGTATTTCCCTAAATGACTTCACCATCCCTTAACTTACCCAGCTTCTAAATTTCACCTCTAGCCCTCCCATTCTTTATCCCTATCACCTACCTTTCCTTGTGCACCCATTCAGTTGCTAAACATTTTCAGTTTTGCATCTGCAATACTTCACAGCAGTCTTCTCCATTTCAATCTCACTACCCTTTCCCTAGGATATTGCTATAGCTTCCTAACTGATTACTTGGTTTGGGTTCTTTGCTGTTCCAATTCCTCCTACAAAGTGCTGGTAAAGCAACATTCCATTGTGAAAGTACAATTTTCCTCACAGTAGTCCTCTTCTAATAAATAGAAGCAAGCAACAAACAGAGCTATAGAGCTGTTAATGCTTTCTCACTCCTTGAGAAGGTCACAGTGCTTATCAAACACTCACAATGCTATGCGGTCTGATTGCAATTGAGCCTGGAAAACCACTGATTCTCCCTCAAGTTCTATATATTTTCTCTGTTCTGCAACCTTTCCTTTCCTTTGCAGGTCAGATGCAATATGATCAGAAAACCCCTTCCCTACCCACGCTATCTACCTAACACCCCCAGGACATGCCATTCTGTTTCTCCTTAATGCTGCTATATTTTTCTTCATGACATTTGAAATTATACGATATTGCTAACTTGCTTGCTTCTTATTTCTCTCTCCTTTTTAGAATGTAATCTCACTGAGCACTGGGAGTTTGTTTCATCACTGCTGTATTGTCAGTATTTAGAATGTGTGTATGACTCAGAGTAGGTAATAAATATTCATTAAATGAATGAATAAAGGAATGAATGAATGAATGAATGAATATGACTATTGTCTTTAAAAGGGGATCAGCTAACATGTCATTTAAATCTCTTCAATTAGAAGGTAATTCTATATATGAGCAAACATATATATGTGTATATATATGCACACTAGCGCACACAGCATGGTCTCTGACACGTTATAAATGCTTAATAAATGGTGAGTCAACTTTATGTGCACACATTTGGTATTCTATTTTTATTATTGTTCCCTTTTCTACTTCTTATGAAAAAGAAGAAGAGAACACTGTGCATTCAATAATTTTGTTTTTGTAGTCCCCAAATTCGTCATGGAATTTGAAACATTCCATAATGAAAATAAAAGTTTACACAGCAAAAATTTAAAATTAAATATTAACATAATGCAGTATGATCCATTAATGGATGCACTCATCGTTTGATTTCGGTGAAAGAACCTTCACATAGGATTCATGAACTAAAAGAAAGAAATTGCATTTACCAACAGCCAGCCACGTGCCAGTCACATTGCACAATACCACTTTTCCAAATTGATAATAATGTTAAGAGGCAGCTCAGAGATACTTTTAGTGCCTAACAAAGAACTCATAAATATTTTCAGAAGAAATTAGGAATTCCCTAATGTCACAAAACAGAAGATTAAGGATGTACAGTCAGGTGTGTCTGACTGTGGGACCCAATGCTCCTCATGAAGCCACTATCTATGCCAATTCTCAGGGATCACAATCTATGGGATCCAGCATTAGCCCCACCTCAAACCTCAACTTCCTAGAATTTCAGTTTCCTCTTATTTATAATTACTCTTCTAGTTATAATAAAATGAGACCTAAAAATAATGCTATGTTTTATTCTTAAAATTGAGGACAAACTCTTACCTCTTACTTTTAGAACGCAATGAAGAGGTCTGAATGACAGAAAGAACAGAGTATAAGTCTTCCTTGAAAATAATCACCAACCCATTTGAGTAACAGAATCTCTGAATGAGGAGAAAATTAATTATTTCATCTAGATTGCTGGTGGATATGGTGTCAGCAGTGTGGATCAAACAAAAAACAGACATATCTCCCAATTGTTCTATTAAAAGTTTTAGTTGCCTCTGTGTTTTTGGTACACATTAGGTTGCAGATGCTAATGAGATGCAGAAAGGCAAGAAATAATGCGCAGAGTGATGAGAAGAGGGTCTGCATATTCCCAATCTTATATCTCAAGACAGAGATGTACATTACCAAAATTGCAACATCAGTGATTTTGGAACCACTTATCAGACTGTGTTGTTGTTCCCTTAATGTATTCCTTCCAGAGTGCCTATCTCACTGGCCAAATAATCAATAAGAGCCCAGGGATAAAACTGAGAATGGAGTCTCAGAATCCAATTACTGAGGTTTGTGTACAAAACACCAGAAAACAAAGTACGCAGATTTCTTTTTCTCTTTCTATTAAGATAATAAAAGACAGTGGTTGTCAGTTGAAAATGAAGATAGCCAGAGTAATTCAAAATATTGGAAGCATAACAATATGCCATGTTTTAAATAATTGAGCTTCAGTTAATTTCAACAGGAAGTCATAAACAATTTGGAAAATTCATCAGTGGTAAATCCTCAACTTCTCCCATCTCCACTAAGAGAAGACAGAGTTTAGAAATGAGTTCTTGTCTGATTGATATCTATAGTTTTTTGAAAAGATTTAATAAAAATGATTTCATTTTTTCTCTCAGAATTTCATTTAGGAAGGAATAAAAAAGATTAAAACTTTTAACTTAAAGAATCTCAATTTTTTTTATCACAATAAAGAGTTATATTACACTATTGTGTGTGTGTGTGTTTTTTTGTTTGTTTTTGTTTGTTTGTTTGTTTTGTACGTTCAGTTTTGGGATACATGTGCAGAACGTGTAGGTTTTTTACATAGGTATACACGTGCCATGGTGGTTTGCTGCACCCATCAACCCGTCATCTACATTAGGTATTTCTCCTAATGCTAACCCGCCCCTAGCCCCCCAACCTCCAACAGGCCCGTGTGTAATGTTCCCCTCCCTGTGTCCATGTGTTCTCACTGTTCAACTCCCACTTATGAGTGAGAAGATGCGGTGTT
This sequence comes from Macaca mulatta, assembly GCF_049350105.2. Taxonomy (NCBI): domain Eukaryota; kingdom Metazoa; phylum Chordata; class Mammalia; order Primates; family Cercopithecidae; genus Macaca; species Macaca mulatta. The sequence goes on from NC_133409.1 coordinate 116,741,175, forward strand.
TGGTTTTCTGTTCCTGTGTTAGTTTGCTGAGAATGATGACTTCCAATTTCATCCATGTCCCTGCAAAGGACATGAACTCATCATGTTTTTATGGCTGCATAGCATTCCATGGTGTATATGTGCCACATTTTCTTTATCCAGTCTATCATTAATGGGCATTTGGTTGGTTCTAACTCTTTGCTATTGTGAATAGTGCTGCAGTAAACACAAATGTGCATGTATCTTTATAGTAGAATGATTAATCATCTTTTGGGTGCATACCCAGTAATGGGATGGCTGGTTCAAATGGTATTTCTGGTTCTAGATCCTTGAGGAATCACCACACTGTCTTCCACAATGGCTGAACTAATTTACACTCCCACCAACAGTGTAAAAGTGTTCCTATTTCTCCACATCCTCTCCAGCATCTGTTGTTTCCTGACTTTAATGATCGCCATTCTAACTGGCATGAGATGGTATTTCATTGTGGTTTTGATTTGCATTTCTCTAATGACCAGTATTGACGAACATTTTTTTTTCATGTTTGTTGGCTGCATAAATGTCTTCTTTTGAGAAGTGTCTGTTCATATCCTTTGCCTACTTTTTGATGGTTTTTTTTTTTTTTTTTTTCTTGTAAATTTGTTTAAGTTCCTTGTAGATTCTGGATATTAGCCCTTTGTCAGACGGATAGATTGCAGAAATTTTCTCCCATTCTGTAGGTTTCCTATTCACCCTGATGATAGTTTGTTTTGCCGTGTAGAAGCTCTTTAGTTTAATTAGATGCCATTTGTCAAGTTTGGTTTTTGTTGCCATTGCTTTTGGTGTTTTAGTCGTGAAGCCTTTGCACATGCCTATGTCCTGAATATCGCTTAGGTTTTCTTGTAGGGTTTCAATGTTTTTAGGTCTTACATTTACTTTTTTAATCCATCTTGAGTTAATTTTTGTATAAGGTGTAAGGAAGGGGTCCAGTTTCAGTTTTCTGCATATGGCTAGCCAGTTTTCCCAACACCAATTATTAAATAGGGAATCCTTTCCCCCATCGCTTGCTTTTGTCAGGTTTGTCAAAGAGCAGATGGTTGTAGGTGTGTGATGTTTTTCTGAGGCCTCTGTTCTGTTCCATTGGTCTAGATATCTGTTTTGGTAGCAGTACCATGCTGTTTTGGTTACTGTTGCCTTGAGGTTTGAAGTCAGGTAGTGTGATGCCTCCAGCTTTGTTCTTTTTACTTAGGATTGTCTTGGCTACACAGGCTCCTTTTTGGTTCCATATGAAACTTAAAGTAGATTTTTTCTAATTCTGTGAAGAAAGTCAATGGTAGCTTGATGGGGATATCATTGAATCTATAAATTACTTTGGGCAGTATGGCCATTTTCACAATATTGATTCTTCCTATATATGAGAATAGAATGTTTTTTTCTGTTTATTTGTGTCTTCTCTTATTTCCTTGAGCAGTGGTTTGTAGTTCTTATTGAAGAGGTCCTTCACATCCCTTGTAAGTTGTATTTTTAGGTATTTTATTCTCTTTGTGGCAATTTGAATGGGAGTTCATTTATTATTTGGCTCTCTGTTTGTCTATTATTGGTGTGTAGGGATGCTTGTGATTTTTGCACATCTTGATTTTGTATCCTGAGACTTTGCGGAAGTTGCTTATCAGCTTAAGGAAATTTGGGGCTGAGACGATGGGGTTTTCCAAATATACAATCATGTCATTTGCAAGCAGAGACAATTTGATTTCCTGTCTTCCTATTTGAATACCCTTTATTTCTTTCTCTTGTCTGATTGCCCTGGCCGGAACTTCCAATACTATGTTGAATAGGAGTGGTGAGAGACGGCATCCTTGTCTTGTGCTGGTTTTCCAAGGTAATGCTTCCAGTTTTGCCCATTCAGTATGATATTGGCTATGGGTTTGTCATAAACAGCTCTTATTATTTTGATATACAGTCCATCAACACCTAGTTTATTCAGAGTTTTTAGCATGAAGGGCGTTGAATTATATCAAAGAAGTTTTCTGCATCTAATAAGATAATCATGTAGTTTTTGTCATTGGTTCTATTTATGTCATGGATTACGTTTAATGATGTGCATATGTTGAACCAGCCTTGCATCCTAGGGATGAAGCTGACTTGATCGTGGTGGATAAGCTTTTTGATGTGCTCCTGGATTCGGCTTGCCAGTATTATTTTAAAGGAAAAAAACTGTGTAGCTCTTAACCCCTGGAATTTCTTAACTTGTAGATTCCTGCTTTGGAAGAACATTGGTATTGTCATGTTATATATTCTAATTCACAAAACTTAAAAAATTGATTTGGCCTACTCTATTTCTGTATCAATAATATAAAGATACTTATACAAATGATTTATACCTCTAGAAATACACAATTAAGGAGCTAAAATGAAAGCATTTTAAAATAATGCTTATTTTAACAAAAGTCTAGAGTTATAGAGTATATAAAAATATAGAGAAAATTTCCTTCATCTGACATGAGAAAAAATGACCATGAATAGTCAAAATGTATACACGATTCCAAAAAAGAGTGTACTGACAATATTTTTTGAGAACTATGAATGAAAAACCAGTATGTTACAAATGAGTTATTGTCTCATAAACAGATTTCATTATGATTTAATCTCTACATAACTAGCTGAGTTGTGTTTTTAATCATTTATAGATACTACACAATTGCAGCATAAATAAGCTGTAACTTTTTTTATAAAGATGATCTTTTATGGCTGTAGCTTTTGAAGTTTGTTCAAGTTTGACTAGTAATTGTAAATTCTCATGAAGAGTGGGACAAGAAGTAAAAAAGCTGTTAAGAGTACAACTAATTGGAATCATTTAGTGTACATGTTTACAATAGGTTTTAAGGAAATGTTTTATTAAAAGAATCAAGAAAATATAAATTAAGTAAATATAAAATTATATTCAAAATAGCCTCATCCAGGAAGTCTTAGCAATCACATTAAAGCAAAAATAATATGCCATTTTTATCCATTAAATTACAAGTTATTCATAAGATCTGCAATTCGAGATCTAAAAATAAAGTGGTAGTAAAAGCCATTCACTTTCATAAATAGAACTATGGAGAGAATAAACTGATACAACCTCTGTAAAACAGTGGCCAATATATGTATTGTCCTTTAAAAAGTTCATACTATGTATGAAGGAACTAGTATAGTACCTACAATGAAATGTTTAACCAAAAATAAAAATCATTTAGTAGAAAACACACAACATTGAAAATAAATAACTTGAGCATTCAATGAAATAAAGTAAAAAAGAAAAACAGAATTAACACGAGAAGTTTAAGAAAAAGTAACAATTGAGATAAACAAATAAATAAATGAAACAGAAATTATCAACAAAAACCACAACTGAGGTGGCCAACCAAAATAATTTACTGCTTTTTGCAAAAGACCTAAAAGAAATCTGGCAAGACCATATAAAAATTAAATACATCCACACATGATATGAAAAATCTAAAATGAATATAATGGCATATAAATTTGTGATTTTAGAATAGACAAGCTATTATTAAGGTATACCGAAAAATTTGAAAACACTGAATAAATGAAACATTTTTTCAGACACATGGAAATATATAGAAATATATAACTTACCAAAATTGACCAAGAATAAAAACAGTGACCTAGTCCAGGAGCTTTTGTAGGGATTTTTCATAATTTCATGAAATAGATACTCTTCATCTTACACACACTATTTCATACTACAGGAAAAGACGCAAAACTCTCCAATTTTATGATATTAGTATAACTTTGACCTTAGGACTAGGCAAGGTATCATACGGGAAGAAAATTGTAAACTTGTCAAACTTATAAATAAATATGAATTTAATAAGACAAGACCCTTGCAAGGATCAATAATTATAGCACACTATGAACTAAGAAGCAAGATTAACTCAACCCTCTGCTCCAGTTGTGTGTGTGTGTGTGTGTGTGTGTGTATGTGTGTCTATATGAATATCTACAGTACAAGAAAGGTTTTTGCAGTGATGATCTAAATTTAGAAAAATCTACCAATGTAATTTCATCACATAAAGAACAGAAAATGTGACTGGTATTAACAGATGGATAAAATGTCTTTGATGATCTTTAATGCCTATTCATGACTAAAAAATTATTTTAAAAATTAGGGGTAGAAAGTAACTTCCTTAAAATTAAACATTGTCTTCTGCTTCCCAAAACAGACCTGAAATAAACATCATCCAAAATTGGTATAATTTTATAAATATTTCATAAGTAAATACATTAATATTTGCTATTGATTTTGCTACTCAACATTATAAAGAGGTCCAATGAGGGCAAAAAGATAGTAAAAATAAAGAAAGGACATAAAAGTCATAAAGCAGTCTCAAAATTAAGACATTCTGCAGGAAACATACATTTATGGTCTTCATGTGCACCCCAAGATTCTATAGACAAACTCCGAGAACTAGTAAGGGGCAATAAGTTGCTGGATTGAAGCCAACATGCTAAATTCAGTAACACTACATCATATCAGCAGTTACCAAATCAAAATTTCAGCAAGCAAATTAGAGAGTAACATTTCCTAAGATGTTCCAGAATAAACTTTACCAAAACATGAAACATTTTGTTAATGAAGTTACACATTTCTATCATTTTCATTGAAAGACATAAAAGAAGACATAAATAAATGAGGCCATGTACCATGTTGAAACATTTCAAGATATTAATTGATTTAAGTTAATCAATGCATTCAAATCTAATCACAATGCTAATGAAAATTAAATCATGTGAGAAATTTTTGACACGAGGATAACTACTAAATAAAAAAGAATATAACTTTAAAGGACAATTTTGAAAGGCTTCCATCTCTATCTTAACACTACCTGTGAAACTCTCATCTTCATTGAGACATCTTCATTGAGACATGGTGCATTATTATATTTTTTTTCACTGGTGCTGCTTTTGTGGTTCCTCTTGATAATCTGGTCTTTATTTATGATTCTGGTTTTGAAACTTCATGCTCACTTTCAGAGTCTGCTCGAGCAGTCTGATATCTCCTGTTCACCTGAGCCAAAGTGGTCACTTTCAGTCTTTTGCTGAGTGGATTTTGATGCTTCAGTTCCAAGTTGCTTTGATTTCCTTGAGAAGATCATATATACTTCTTTATTCTTTTCATCTTCACTTTTTATAATTGTCATGGTCAGTTTGGTATCCTGTGTATCAATGGTATCAATCATCATATTCTATATTTCTTTTTTCTAACAGTATCCTCATATTCTCCAAAATTCTGACATTCCCTGTGTGTACTTGGCCTGGAATCTCATTTAATAGAACCAGATCTTGGCAAGAACATTAAATACTGATGGTCGAGATCACATGAGAGAGTAATTGTGGATAAAAATTTGATAAAGTCCAATGCCTATCTCATGTCTAAAAATTTTATTTATTTATGTATTTATTTGAGACAGGGTCCCACCTTGTCACCCAGGCTGAAGTGCATTTCAGCTCACTGCAACCTCTGGCTCCCAGGCTCCAGTGATCCTCCTGTCTCAGCCTCCCAAGTGGCTGGGACTACAGACACACTCCAACACACCAGGTTAATTTTTGTAGTTTTGGTACAGACAGTGTTTCACCATGTTGTCCAGGCTAGCCTTGAGCTCCTGGGCTCAAGCGATCCACCTGCCTTGGCCTCCCAAAGTGCTGGGATTACAGGTGTGAGCCACACCGCTACCACACCGGCATCATGTCTAAAAATATTACATAAAAAAGAAAATTTCTTCAAGTAAAGAAAAATAGCAACTCTTCTAAAACAAACAAATCTAAAGGGTGATTATCCTTAATGGTCAATCTTCAGATGCATCACCTTTAAATTCAGAAACAAGACAGAAATACCTGCCATCACTTCTGATTACATCTAGTTAACATTTAAAATGTACAGCCCTTATCATTCAGTAATTCTATCAGAAGGAAGAAACCCTTTAATATGAGCAAAACATAGGGATATTAAAATTTCAGGCTAACTTATTTGTAATAGGGGAAAAATCAATAAGAATATGAATGTCTAGCAAGGTGACATTAAATGAATAAAATAGGAGTAGCATGTTTTTTCAATGATTAAAGTATAACAGTTAAAATAAGTGGCCGGGCACAATGGCTGACGCCTGTAACCCCAGCACTTTGGGAGGCTGAGGCGGGCGGATCACCTGAGGTCAAGAGTTTAAGATCAGCCTAGTCAACATGGTGAAACCTCATCTCTACAAAAATACAAAAATTAGCTGGGCATTATGGTGGGCACCTGTAATTCCATCTACACGAGAAGCTGAGGCAGAAGAATCGCTTGATCCCGTGAGGTGGAGGTTGCAATAAGCCAAGATCGCACCATTGCACTCCATCCTGGATGACAGAGCCAGACTCCATCTCAAAAAAGAAAAATTTATCTCCTAAATGAACACATGTATGTGTATGTTTGTGAGTATCAGAAAGATCAACTGTTACAGTATTAATTAATTAAAACAACCTAAATGACCACAAACAAGGAATGTTTTAAATGAATGCATGGAGTCAGGTTAAGTTTTAAATTCTGACTCTGAGTTTAACAAATTACTTTAAATCTTTAAACCCTATGTCCCTCCCTTGAAGTTTACAGAGTAATGTGATTAATAGACAGTTACTTGTGCTATTATAAATAATTCACTTAGCAGGTTTTTTTGAGAGAATGTAGAGTTTCAGTAAATGATAGGTGCTATTGTTATTACTATAATTCTTATTTCGAGTTTTTATGATTATGAGTCTAATTTTTTGACAATTTTATTTAGGTTCCACTTATCAGTTATTTTATGAGGACCATGCTACTTGATCTTAAGTATCATATGACATTTACAATTTATGCAAATATGTTTATGACTTATTTTATTGTTTTCATTTACTTTCTTTTACCTTTACAAATAATTTATCAGTCCTATTTGTTTGACAATTCTTTGTTTTACTAATTTATTTGGTCACATCTATCACTCTCTCTCTATATATATAGAATATATATAGAATATATGTAAAGAATATATATAGAATATATATAGAATATATATAGAATATATATATAGAATATATATAGAATATATATATATTCATGGTTGGGCTTATGTCTATTTTGTCTTATTTTGATGCTTTATCTGTAAATTGCTAATTTAATTATTATGAGTTCACAGTAAGGTTTAGCTCTTAGTCAATCAACTTGCTCACTGTTACTCACTTATTTTAACAAAACATATAAGTTATTTTCACCCGTTAACATTTTCATTTAACTGCAGATTACAAAGCTCTTAAAAAGGGGATTAGAAAAATGAGAGAGAGAATGAGGAGAAAAGAAGAGAAAGTCAAGGAGAAAAAGAAGGGGGAAAAGAGAAGGTATTGAACAAGACAGAAGATGAGATGGTGGAGAAACGAGTGGAAAAAGATGACCTTTAAAATACTACATTAAGCCTATAAAATACCTTGGAAAGAAACGATATCTGTACAATTATTCAGTTTTACCATTCAGGGACATTGTAAATCTCTTTGATATCTGAATATTTGTATATATTTACTACATGAAACTTTCGTTTTACATTAAGGTAGATTTTAAATGTAATAATATGGCTTAAATCATTATATGATTGATACGAATAAAAATCTGCCATTCTTATGGAAAAATACTAGACAATATAATGGTGACATACAACACCTCTCAGTTAAACTCGAACTTGACATACACATTATCTAATTGGTCTCATAACAACTTTCCATTTTCCATTTTCAATTACCATTTTTGAACACAGTGTAATGATGAGGAGAAAACCTAATAGTAAAACATATTTGAATTGTCGTGCTGAAAAACCTCAGACTTGATCAGAGGACAAACAAGTTTGCAACAACAACAACAACAAAGCAGAATCTAAAGAAAAGGGCCGTGAGAAAACAGGTTTATGTAACATGACCTATAGCCTATATAATAAAAGAGAAAATAAATACCTGGCGCCTGCATATTTTGGGACATAGCAGCATAATACTCTTTGCACTCACTGAAGTAAACCAAGAAAGTACCACATCGACACCGAACAAGCCTGCTGAGGACACCAAAGCACAACCTGTGCTCCACTGACACATATAAAGAAATATGTAGTAAATGTAGAAGCCTAATTTAGGTTCAAAGTAGCACCATGGAGTTAACTAGTCATGCCTGACACTGCCTACAAGGAATTACCAATTGAAAACCTAGGTGCGTCAACAGAAAGGGATAAATAAAGAAGTTTAGGGCGTTTATATAAATATGTAAATCCAAGTGTGCTTGTTGGAGAATATTTAGGGCACTGTCTACCTACTGTCTATTATTTCTCCCCTCTCCTTGCTGCCTCTCACCTGCAGACTTGGAGGTGGGGAGTTCCTGCCTTAACAGGGCATGTGATCTGAACTGGCACTGCAGGAATTGTACTGCTGTTTACTACTGTCAGCAGCTGTCCTGTTTCTTAGGATCACCAAGGAGGAGTGAGAACATTCGCTGTAGGAGGCAGCACGAAAGATGTCAACAGAATCAACTTCATTTTTCCAGCATGGAAATAACCCAAACCATTTAGCTGGAAGACAACATTAAAAATGATACCAAAGTATTTTAGAAATTATAAGTTTAGCAAAAGGAAAAATTATAGTATTTGAATATTTCCTTTTGGTTTCCACTATATGCCATATATCTAAATTGCATGTTGAATGCAGCTGACAAATTTATGCAGAGAACTGGACATGCAGCTATTATAGTGTCCTGTGGTGGGCTCAGTAATTGGACATTGAATCTAGCTAGAATTCATATCCAGTGACGTTTTGCTGAGGGTAAATGTATTCCGGCAAATGGCATGATTTTCTCCAGCTAGAATACTAAAAGGGAGGCAGTCCACCTGCGTGGACAGCTGCTACTTCACAGATTCTTTGCCAGGAGCCACCATTGAATAGAGTTGTGTAGACATTATGTTTGTTGTTTTCCTCTGACAAAAAGCAAGATGAGTTGAACTTCAGTTTTTGCCTTGTCTTGTTTTCATAGCTTCTGTGATTTATCAGGAAACAATACTTGGTAACGTCATTTTATTTGGTTTTGACCAGAGCACTCCTTTGATACTTCATGAATTACTTATCTCACTTTAATAAGGCTTAACATGGAAAATTTAACCTCCTATACATTTCTAATTAGTTTTTAATGAATTTTAGCTTCTCTGATAGGAAAAGCTCTATCCAACTAGCTACTAGAAATTTAAAATCCATTACTGAAGTGTATGACAACCACTCCTAGGGGAGAAATGTCCTTGAATTGTGTGTATGTGTGTGTGTCATTTTCAGAAATAACTCATATTCTAAATGTTTACCTCCACCTTTGATGGCATAAGGAATTACCATCATTTGCAATGAATAAGTGACTTTCATTATACAATGCTGACCATAATGTAAATTATACAATGATCAGAAGTACTGAATTGCTTGTATCTGCTTATGCTTTTAAGATATAAAGGAAATAACAGGCCAAACTAGCAAATTATGTAATTAAATGTAATTTTCCAAGTTAAGGGCACATTCACTAGAATAAAACCAAAAATATAGTATCATATCCAAACTGAACTAAAATAACTTCAAACAATTAAGATATTATTTTATTTAATGAATAAAAACCTATGAGATTTTGTTAGGTCAAATTTTACAATATATGGTAATGCCAATGAAATAATTTATGCTATTAACATCCATTTTCTTCACCTATAGTTTTCACTTTTTACCTCTCAATTGGCTTAGTTTAGTTTGTTGTTTTTGAAAGAAAATTTCCTTTTTACATATTGGAAATATTTTCATTAACACAATAAATATTCTATATTTAAGTTTTGAGCATAAGAAACATTCACATTAATGAAACTTTTTTTGAAATATCTTGCATAAAAAAAGAACCAATTTGATATAAAGAATACGTGACCTCAATTTTATATAAAATCAGACCATGTGAGAATGTAAGAGAAATTTCTAGAATAAGGAATGCAATGGTTTAAAGTTACACACATAGCATCTGTATTAAAAATAAAGAGACCAAGATAGGAATTAATAGTGAACTAAAGCAAAAGAATAAATAAAGATACAATCAGTGAGAAACACATATTTTGTTAGGCAATATATGTAAAATAATCTTTCAAGAACTGAATAAAATATTTAAAAGAAAAAAGTTCACAAAACTATGTAAATGCTTTTGAACTGATAAATGAATAGCAAATTGGTTTAAATAATTTGGAATACATTGATTATTTTCTCTTTTCATTTGCCTCAAACACATGGGAAAATAAATGCTTTTTATTGGTAGTGAATGGCTATGTATGCACTCTATATAGTAATAAATAGGCCACAAACCATTAAAACATATTTAAATATCCCATCTCTTCTATAATTTAATATCTACTATTTTCTCATAAGCAATGAGATTATCAAGGGAGGTTGCTTGTTTTAAAATACTTTATCATGGGTAGCCTCTTCCGATGAGGTGATCTTTCAAGGCTTTTCAAGCCCTCTAGAGTTCATGGCCTACCATTTTGTATTCTGGGCACCTGCTAGATTTAAGTGCTCTTGAAATTGTGTGTGTTTGTATGCATGTATGTATAAAACTGCCAGTCTCGGGAATCACCCTTATGAGGAACAAAGCTGGTTATAATTCAAAAAGGAATGAAACAATGTAGTTACCCTAAAGCAGCTTTTAGGATTGGGAGAAGGGTGGTCAAACAGACACATAAGCAATTTGTTATACTACAAAGCTGAACAACATCAATGCCATATGCTATAAAAAGTGCTTAATGGGCACCATGGGAGGAATGTTTAATCATTCATTTCAACTAGGGGCTATAAAAATGACTTCAAGAAGGAGATAATAATTCAGCTGGACTGCATATGTATAGAACATTTTTCTGCATTGGCAAATAACTATGATGAAGAAATGTGAATGTATGTGATATCCTGGGACTTAACCATAAGACACATGGGGGAATATATTAGAAGATAAGACAAAATCATAGATGACATAAATGACATATTAGGAGGAAATGCAGTACAGCTGGAAATTTTTACAAAGAAAGGGACACAATGAAACTTTGTCGATACTGTGTTTGTTACAGTTGTTTTCTTACTGTTAACGGAAACAGATACGGTAGAACAAGAAATAATAAAAACAGGACTAGAGACAACACGGTAGAACAAGAAATAATAAAAACAGGACTAGAGACAACCTTGAAGATCCAAAATGAAGGTGATGACGATGATAATGATTATGGTGGTGAGTGATGGTAATGGCTATGATGATGGGATGATAGTGGTGATAGTGGAGTCAGTGATATTAGACACTTGCGTGGCTGTGTTTATTGTGCTCTTCATATGTACCAAAAATGTGTTAAACATTAATATTCATTACCTCTAATCTTAACAGCAAATTTGTGAGGAGAATTTGTCTCCCATAGATGAACAAATGAGCCTTAAAAGAATTAAACAGCTCCCCTAAGGTTATATCCTATCAGAGGCCAGAATAGGAAGGTAGGTCTGTAAGGCTTCCTAGCTGATACACTTAGACTTTCACTGTGGCGCTTCCCATTAGCGACAGAGAAGGGACATACTCTAAAAGGCAAGAGGATGTAATAAGGAGTTTCTGATCAAAGCTTCAAGTAGAATCAAGCAATAAGTTGCATAAATGCTGTGAATAGATACTGAAATCAGTAATTTAAAAGGTCAATGGTAATGCTAGAGAACAGTTTGCATAGTGGTAACTACAGAAGTCAGACTGCAAGGGGCTGAAACATTGGTGGTAAGTCCTCAGGAGTTTTCTAGGGATACAATAAGATATGGGTATTATTTCAAGAGAGAAAAGCAAGACTAAAGTAAGGTTTTAATTTTTTTTTTTCTGTTTTGCTTATTATGCCATAAAAGTCTCAAGCATCTTTGGGACTTGCAGAAAAAGAATTATAAGAAAGTGAAAAGGAAATTTCAGGAGATATAGGAAATGAAGGGACACAGCACTGAAGAAATGAAACTGTCATTAGAAGCACTGGTAGATAAGTTGGACAAAACAATAAAAATGGAAGGTAAAGGCATTTGATTATTAGATCAATAGTCTGGTAGAAAATGAATCTTAAACTAAAAGTCAGACAAATAAGGTTGTGAAAAGGGAACTGCCATGATTTAGACACTGACTTCAGAGGTTATGTTTAGCAAAAAAAAGCACAACATCCAAAACTTAAATCAATCTCTTTTTCCAAAGTACCAACAGACGGCTAATCCATACAAAATTGAGGGTGGTATTAGCTGGTGAGCAAAACACAGCAATAGGGAAGACATGATTTTAGGAGACATGATTTACACATATCTGGACAGGTGCAAAACCGGGACATTAAATGCAGGACAGAGACCTGGTCAAAAAAGGTTATGCTCAGGAAGAAGCTGAGAGCTCCTGATAGAGAACAGAACACAACAGGAGAGACGAATAAAGGAAATTTATAACCAAATTGGAGGGAAGTTGAAGTAATTATCAACAAATGGTTTCCAATTTTTGAGAGAAAGGAAATGCAGGAGTGTGGAATAGAGAGTATGAGGATTTCAGAAGATCTGAAAGATGTGTAACCACTATTTAGAGGATGTGAAGGAGTGCCACAGACACGAGAAATGAATCTGGTAACAGCACTGCCAACACCGCTGAATGTTACATGATATTTCACAAACGGAAGGCACATGTTATGTGATTAAATGTCCATTATCACACTGGGGGAAACACTGTACGGAAACAATTTTAATCACTCCATAAATGTAAAACTGTGTTAAACTGTGTTCTGTGCAGAAGCAGTCAGTATATCTGCAACTATTAGAATACCAAGAGTTTTGGAACTAAATAGTCTGTGTTCCTCGCGGCAACTTTCTCCAACATTGGAGGCCGTATGATAAACAAAACAACCCCGAGCTCCCATCTGGTCTCTGTGTGGCACAGCAAGCCCAGGCATGTCCTGCATTTTTTTTTTTTTTTTTTTTTTTTGGTATTGAATATAGCCAGCAGTAAAGTGAGCACCTGCACTACAGGAAAATAATCCATTGCCATTTTATCACACAGATTTTCAAAAATAAGAAGTCATGCTTCTATTTCATACTATGCATTTGGATTTAGGCAACCACTTTCTTCCACAAGCCTAGCTTTTTATATTGCCTGTGCACACACAATTCCCCCTTGGATTTAAAGTGCTCTGTGTATGAAAAAAGGAAGAACGGTATGCACTTGAAATATTATCTTATTAAATTGTTTTAGTTCTTAACTCTCATACCCATGGGGTTGATAGGAAGGAAGCAGTGTTATCCAATTATAAAGTTACTCTCTTCTTAAGCAAATGCTTTAAATTAAACCAAGGCAATTTTTTCATTGGTGGCATTCAAATGGAAGTTATATACAGCCGTCTCCTGGGGCATTATACTCTTGTCCTCTACCCTTAATTTGACCTGAAGAAATTTCCCAGAGCCCAGTTAGCTATCAGGTGAAGGAAGCAGAAACATGACAATGTGCCCATTAATCAAAACTCTAGACTTAGAGAACACATATATCAATGTTTTCTAAAAGTTCTTAATAGGACCTGGAAAAAGGCAGAAGCATTTGTACGCTACCTAAGAATTATCTTCCTTAAATACGCTCATTTTGGAAAAAATGTGTTTTGTTTAAAGCTAGACAAATGTACCATGTCTTCAAAGATGGTTGAGATAAAACAACAAAACACTATTAATCAGAAATATGAAGTCTTATGTGCAATTTTACAAAGCAAATGTCCCGAGTAAATTCCTAAGAAAATATTTCTCCTGTGTTTGAGACTCTCCACTTCCTGGCACCCAAAGCCTTCAGTTCTTGCCCTTCTATCTTCTGTCATAAATACTTTGAATCTTCACCATTTTGTGGTTTCTTCCCTGCTTCCTTCAAATATAGAATGTTACAGTTCCCTGGGTTGATTTCTGACTCCCTTCAAACTCTCATCATCTTTATTCATTTGTATTGTTCACCTTCCATGGAGTGACTATTCTTAACTGACGTTTCTTTTTTTTCAGGTCTATGTCAACTTCATTCTTGGCAGGTGGCCTTGCCTCCTAATTCCCCAAGAAAAATCCAGACGAACCATCAAATTGATTATGAGCACACGCATAGCACTGCCCTTCACTTCAGAATCCACACTCTTATCCTTCTTTCTAATGTCGAAAAATAGAGGCACTTCTTCCTGCTCAGTTAGGTCAAAACTGTCCAGACACTGGACCCCCCCACCACCTCCTCTGGAGAGAGGGGTCATTTCACTTATCATCCTCATCGATGTCAGCATATTTATTGTTTTATTGCCTCGCTTCTTCCTTTATGACTTTAAACAATCATATCTATAAATAATCTGGAGGGAAGATAATACTCTCTTCTCAAAATGTATTTCATCCTGCTGCTCATCCCTGAAGCTATTCCAGGACTCTCAGCTCCACTTTCATTAATGCCTTTGAACTGGCTTCTGCTTCCATTAGTTTGTGCCTAAATGAAGTTGCGTTTATAGATTCGCTCAACCACAAGCACACGTGGTCGCACATGCAAACACAAATTTATGCAGGCATGCGCCCATCCCATGTTCTCAGTATATTCCTTCCATTTGACACTGTTATATTTGGCTTGTCTAGTATTCCTCTAACAACAGTATTGCTTATCCATCTGGCTGAGTGTCCTTGCTCAAAAATTCCCCCCATGGCTTCCTTTTTCATCCCACAGCCCTGTCACTCCAGAATATTGTGCAAGGGTTGGACTTCAGTCTTCTCTCAATTCTCAGTGAGAGCATAGATGTTGATATCTTTAACTTTTCTAATTTTTTTTTTTTTTTTGTAATTTCCTCATTCTCCACACATGACTCCCACATGTAAGCGCTCATATTAAATGGAGGGAGTCTCATCTAGACTTCGTTTATGAGTTTCTGAACTCAGAATCTACATTTTGTATTTTACACACTTCTTGTTCCCAATTCTCCTGGATGAACACCTGGTAGTGAGCATTGAATCCAAATATACTGACCACCTATCAGGTACTATGTTAAATGCTAACAAGAAAATAATACAAATCATATACAATGTGTGTTTTCAGAGTCCACCAGCATAAAGGAAACAATCAAAAGGCAGAGCTATTAATGGTGTAGTAGATATAAGCACAACATGTTATGATAGTAAACAAGAGAGAGGGAAGTTTATCTTCTTTATTTTTGATTTTCAGTTATACTTGGTGATCGCCTGTATAGAAACTCCCTGCCCCTCTGACTTCTTGGTCTCTAAAATTGCCCTGCTATGACCAGAGGCCTGGCATGAAAAGAAAGTGTTCAGAGACTAACAAAAGTCTAATTTTCCTAATCTAACAGGGGGATAACACTATCCTGCCTAACTCATGATAAACATGAAGATCAAATATGTATCGTAGTTGAAAGTAGTTTCTACATTTTTTATCCTTAGATTTAATCTTTGACTTTGGAGAAAAGTTAATCTTGCTTGCTAACTAAATGAGGGACCCAAATCACAATGTAGCACTAAGCTCTCCCCACAGGGACCCGCTCTCTTACAGAACTCACGTTCTGAATTTATATTCACTTCATATTTCCAGCTGTTACCTCGGACGAATAATACATCCTTTCTAGATCCCCATGTCCTACTATTTCAAATGATTTAATTTCTAAAATTCCATTTTAAAAATGACTTTGTGCCTTCAAAAATTGCATATCAATAGTTTAGAAAGAAAATTTCAACTGGGTATTCTTCCAGGACCTCAAACCAAATTGGTCACGGTGTCCTGCGAATACATCCAGTGCCCCCAACCAGCACCAGGCTGCTTTATTTTTATCAATGTCACAAAAACAAACAGGTTAGGAAAAAGTAATTTTTCTTTACTTTTACCTCTCTCACTTCCAGTCAGTTACTGACATTATTTTTATGACACCTCTCAATCTGTCACATTCTTCATGTTCCCATTACTTGCCCCTCTCTACTTAAGAACCCACCTAGAACATTATAATGATGCAGTAACTCCCCTGACCACCCCTAGTTTCTACCTTCCTGTCACATAGTGCAAACTTGACTGTGACTCCCCAAAATAACTCTTTTCACATCAGTCTTATGTTCAGAAATCTTCCATAGGCATCCTTTGCCAGAGAGATGAATTCAAAATTACTGCACCTCCCTTGTCAATCTGATGACCTACTATTTTGCGGCTTAATTCTTGTGGCGTTAGCTATTTGCAGACGCCCAAGAGACTTAGGTAATTTCCTCTCTTCCCTTTTTCCACTTTCCTTAAAGGCTCATCTGAAGTCCAATTCTGTCCGATGGACTTTCTAATCAATCTCCTGTGGAGAATAGGTGCCCAAATTTGACACTTACTTGGCAAGTTAAGTCTTACATATTCATTGATATTCTTGTGTATGAATTCTGTTCTCCCTGAAAATCATGGATAGTGTATTATACCACACTATCCCTGTCACCTAGAGTGGTACCTTTTCCGTAGCAGCTCTTCTTATTTTTGATGGAAATGCTGATGATGTGGTGTCCTATATTCAGTCTCATGCATTAACATCTTCCACAGGTACCTCTGCTTCATGTACCCTACCTCAAGCGCTTGTTATGTTAAAACAGAACAAACTCCTTCACTTTCCCTCAGCTGTCTCTTAATGATTTTCAAAGCTGACCCCATTCTTCTGTGACCCAAGGTCTGCTTGAATATTTGAAATAAGTTTGCTTACAATTACTCCCATCACTAAAATATCTCACAAGTGTATACCAGATTTACCCATAAAAAAACTTTTTTTTTTTTTTTTTTGAGACGGAGTCTCGCTCTGTCGCCCAGGCTGGAGTGCAGTGGCCGGATCTCAGCTCACTGCAAGCTCCGCCTCCCGGGTTTACGCCATTCTCCTGCCTCAGCCTCCTGAGTAGCTGGGACTACAGGCGCCCACCACCTCGCCCGGCTAGTGTTTTGTATTTTTTAGTAGAGAAGAGGTTTCACCGTGTTAGCCAGGATGGTCTCGATCTCCTGACCTCGTGATCCGCCCGTCTCGGCCTCCCAAAGTGCTGGGATTACAGGCTTGAGCCACCGCGCTCGGCCAAAAAAACTTTTTATCAATCAAACAATTAATCAAATATGTAATGTACATGCCTACACTCTCTGGAGCAAGAATTTACAACATTGCCTCTTGAACTTAACCCCAACATCTCAGCTTGACACTCAAGAGTGTACACCAACTGGACCCACCTTCTCATTTCAAACATTTGCCTTGATTCAGTCTATGTACTTCTTAGTCTTGTCAATGTATGCCTTCATATTTCAAGAATATTCTACCACAACTGGCCAGGTGCAGTGGCTCATGCCTATAATCCCAGCACTTTGGGAGGCCGAGGCAGGTGGATCACCTGAGGTCAGGAGTTGGAGATCAGCCTGGCCAACATGGTGAAACCCCATCTCCACTAAAAGTACAAAACTGGCCAGGTATGGTGGTGCATGCCTTTAATCTCAGATACTCAGGAGGCCGAGGCAGGAGAATTGCTTGAACCCGAGAGGTGGAGGTTGCAGGGAGCTGAGATTGCACTATTGCACTCCAACCTGGGTGACAAGAGCAAAAGTCTGTCTCAAAAAGAAAAAAAAAAAAGAAAGAAAGAATATTCTGCCGCAACTGAAATCCATTACCATTATTGGGCCAAATCAATTCCTACACTATCTTAACCAGGTAACTAGTTCCATATTTCAATTTTGATTTCTTGTAATACCAAAAGTGCATTATCTTGCATTTGTTTATATATTGCTTACAAATCACCTCAAATTTTTATGCCTACATTTTACCAATTGAATCATAGGTTTCCTAAAAGCTAAAAATCTTTTCTTATAAATGCCTTTTTTCCCCCACAGTATCATACATAAGTTGATGTGGGATGAATAGTAAGCTAATGATAACTGAAATGAATTGATACAAAATTAAAGAAAATAATGAGTTCCCAGTTATTAATATCACTATATCACATCCTCAGGGCACATTACGTTGTATAGATGGAGGGCTTATAGTTGTGTCACACCCGAATTTTGTGCTCAATAAATAACTGCATATGCTTACTAATTAAAATAATTACAATATGCCCCCTTGCATTTGTGTTCTCAATAGACATGAAACAAGATTTTTTTAGCACTGAATGGATTCCAGTTTTGACAATTATGATGGCTACAAATAGATGGGGGTATGAGGATAGTATATGGATTTTTTTAAATACATCAGGTTGCCTTTGGATTATTTGAGGGCAAAATGCTCCCTTGGTATGGGGGAAATTTTAATAAGACTTTTGATTATGTAAATGTATTATAATAGCTAGGAGACAACCATTTGCATAATAATATATTTTTAAATAGAGTTCTCTCTTTCTCCATGAACTTACATCTCTGACGTTTTATTTCATTTTATTTTATTTAACTTGAAGACCGAGCTGTCACTGGGAAAGAAGGAGATAAGATGGAAACTTGTTTTCTTCTGTGTGGACTCAGCATATTAAGGACAGTGGGATGGGGGAAAAGGGTAGGTGGGCATAAATTCTGTTTGCAAGTGACCTGGTTAAGAATATTCTTATCAAGAGGGATAAATTGGCCCATGAAACACGGTAGAAGTCTAAACTATGAGAACTCAGTGAGGAACCCAGTGAAGAGTTTCATGGTATGGAGCATGAGAGCAGTTATATCTAGAATTGAGTTTAATCATTCTTGTCTGTGTCTGACATTTTCAGTAAGTACTGTTAGGTAGTAGAGCCTGGACTTAGCTATTCTCAAACAGACACCAGGTAACCTGCATCCACATTTGCAGAAGCAGCAGTACAAGTGGAGGAGCAGTGTCCTGGAAGAGGAAAGCTGCACTCAAGGGATAGAAGATGACGCCCAAAAGAGTGGAACAATAAGCTTAGCTTAGGACAGATGGGCAAAAAAGGTAAGATCTCCTTGGGACTCCCAGAAATACATGGGAACAAATAAACCTAAAAGAGGACTAGCTTCCTGAAGTCAGGCATGCTGTGACTTAGACAATGGTTGTTGTCTAAAGGCTAATGACTGACGTCTGCAATATATAGGTTACGTGCTTTAAAACTTTTCTGGATGACATTATTCCCATCTTTCACTAACCCATACTGCCCATCCTCAGCCAGCACCCTCATTGTCCCCACCCCACCCTCACTGGCCAATGGTAGGTTTCAAAACACACAGCAGAAGAGCTCATTAAAAATAAAGCAGACATGGATAGAAGTCTTTGCAGAATAAACAGTTATCAAATGGCAGAAAAAGGAAAAAAATATTTACTAACACAGTTGTAGGCAAAAATAAAATTAAAAATTAATCAGCCAACTTGTTAATATTTTGCTTCAGTGCAAATACATAGATGAACTACCTTTGATAACATGCAAAAAGAGCAACCTATTCAAATTAATAGAGTCATTTTTTTCATGGAGTCTAAACCCCCAGCAATACAAAATCATTCTTGTTGCAGTGGATAATACATATGTCCTATTTTGATTAGCCTTTTTCTGAAAATTCACCCTATCCCCAAGTCACATAGATTGAAATTGTATGTTGAAACGTTGCTAGTTATTTTAGAACATATGAAGCTTTTGTAAAAATTCAGTGATCACAAGAAAACTAAGTGTTTAATGAAAAGCCTGTGATTTAATACTAACTTAAATATATCATACTCTAAAACTTACTACTTTTTTTGAGCAATACTTTTTATTCCTACTACAAAATATGTGGATACTGATATTTATGGCAGCAATGTTAATTGTTGAATGGTAATAAACCCAGTTTCATAATATAGCTGCTGATATTCTAATGTATTTTTTTTCAATTATCAAGCATGGTTACAAAATGGATGTTCACTAATCAAATATTCTGATTAACATAGAGAGGTTACCTGTGGGTTACCTATTATCCACGAATAAGACCACATTAAATTGTTATAAATAATGTAATATTTTATAGATTCAGATTACAATTCAAGATCCTATATTATTGTAGTGTCATCAATATGACCACCAATATACTTATCGGTGTACAAGAATTCTGCCTAACATGCCAAATACAGACTATTTTGACTTCCTCTTCAGTAGTCACAATCCTTGCTTTAGAATGCAATAGTGTTCTTTTTTAAATGTATCCTTCAACAGTACTATGATTATTGCTGAGAAAATGTTAGAAGAGGCAATCATAGTGATTAAAATATGGTGATTTATGAAATTTAATAACTTTTTTCTTGACAGCCAGAGAAATTGGACAGATGCACACACAGAAAAATTAATCATGATACAGTTACTTGAAACCATTTTTATTCAACATTAGAATATGCGACAAATTTATATGCAATACTGTCAATAAAATACAAATACTGATGTATTAGGTTTCTCTTAGAGGGACAAAATTAATTACACACACACACACACACACACACACAAAAATATATATAAAGGGTAGTTTATTAAGTATTAACTTATATGATCACAAGGTCCCACAATAGACTGCCTGCAAGCTGAGGAGCAAGGAGAGCTAAGGGAAGCAGAGAATAAAAGTTTGGAAAATTTACAGCCTAACTATGCGACAGAAAAGAAAAACCCATTTTCTGGGGATAAATTCAAGCTGGCTGCAGAAATTTGCATAAGTAGCAAAGAGCCTCATGTTAATTCCCAGGACCACAGGGAAAATGTCTCCAGGCCATGTCAGAGACGTTCATGGCAGCCCCTCCCGTCATAGGCCAAGAGGCCCAGGAGGAAAAAGTGGTTTTGTGGGCTGGGCCCAGGGTCCCCATTCTGTGTGCAGCCTGGGGACGTGTTTCCTTGTGTCCCAGCCTCTCTAGCCATGGCTGAAAAGGGCCAATGTACAGCTTGAGCTATGGCTTCAGAGGGTGGAGGCCCCAAGCCTTGGTGGCTTACATGTGGCATTGGGCCTGTGGATGCACAGATGTTAAGAATTGAAGTTTGGGGGCTGGGCATGGTGGCTCAAGCCTGTAATCCCAGCACTTTGGGAGGCTGAGGCTGGTGGATCACGAGGTCAGGAGATCGAGACCATTCTGGCTAACATGGTGAAACCCTGTCTCTACTAAAAATACAAAAAACTAGCCGGGCGTGGTGTCAGGCGCCTGTAGTCCCAGCTACTCAGAGGCTGAGGCGGGAGAATGGCGTCAACCCGGGAGGCGGAGCTTGCAGTGAGCCAAGATCGCGCCACTGCACTCCAGCCTGGGCCACACAGTGAGACTCCGTCTCAAAAAAAAAAAAAAAAAAAAAGAGTTGAAGTTTGGGAACCCCCACCTAGATTTCAGAAGATATATGAAAATGCCTGGATTCCCAGGAAGAAGTTTGCTGCAGGGGTGAGGTCCTCATGGAGAACCTCTGCTAGGGCAGTGTGGAAGGGAAATGTGGGGTCAGAACCCCCACACAGAGCCCTACTGGGGCACTGCCTAGTGAAGCTGTGAGAAAAGGGCCACCAATCCTCCAGACTCCAGAATGGTAGATCCACTAACACCTTGCAGCATGCACCTGGAAAAGCCACAGACAATGCCAGTCCATGAAAGGAGCCAAGATGGAGGCAGTACCATGCAAACCCATAGGAGCAGAGCTGCCCAAGACCATGGGAACCCACCTTTTGCACTAGTGTGACCTGGATGTGAGACCTGGACTCAATGGAGATGGTTTTGGAGCTTTAAAATTTGACTGCCCTGCTGGATTTCAGACTTGCATGAACCCTGTAACCCCTTTGTTTTGACCAATTTCTGCCATTTGGAATGGCTGTATTTAAGCAATATCTGTACCCCCATTATATCTAGGAAGTACCTAGCTTCCTTTTGATTTTACAGGCTCATAGGCAGAAGGGACTTGCCTTTTCTCAGATGAGACTTTGGACTGTGGACTTTTGGGTTAATGCTGAAATGAGTGAAGACTTTGCGGGACTGTTGGGAAGGCATAATTGATTTTGAAATGCGAGGACATGAGATTTGGAGGGGCTAAGGGTGAAATGATACTGTTTGACTGTATCCCCAGCCAAATCTCAACTTGAATTGTATCTCCCAGAATTCCCGTGTGTTGTGGGAGGGACCCAATGGGAGGTAATTGAATCATGGGGGCCAGTCTTTTCCGTGCGATTCTCGCGACACTGAATAAGTCTCATGAGATCTGATTTGTTTATCTGGGTATCCACTTTTGCTTCTTCCTCATTTTCTCTTGCTACCACCATGTAAGTAGTGACTTTCACCTCCTGCCATGATTCTGAGCCCTCGCCGCAAGCCATATGGAAATGTAAGTCCAATTAAACCTCTTTTTCTTCCAAGTCATGGGTATGTCTCTATCAGCAGCATGAAAACAGACTAATACAACCGCTAATGACAATTTTTGCCAAATGATAATTTAAGGGCTATGGGCATTTTGTTGCCAAGAAAACTCTCAACTAGGTAATTCTGACTTTTTCTAGATGTCATAATCTCCTATAAACTATTCAAAGATTCTTCCATTTTACACTTTCATATCAATCTTCTTCCTTGCTCTATGTTTAGTGCCAAATTTGCAAATGCAATTGGCTGAAATGATTCCACTTAAAGTACTTAGATGAATTATAATAAAGCATGTGGAAACAGTATGTTCAGATTCTGAGTCAAGTCTAGGAGATTGCTTCAGGGCTTGAGAATGTATTCTATAGGTTCAAATGGATGGAAAAAATAATTAAGCATGCTGATTGCAGATTGCAATAAAAAGTTATTTATCAATTGATCCATTAGCACAAACTCTGCCACAAATATGAATGCTATATAACTGTTTGGTATTGAGTGATTTCACTACCTTTGCTGCTGACAATGCATTAATGGATGATTCATTGCTCTCTGAGAAGCAACAGATAGGGCCACTTACACACAAGCCTAATCTTTTGTCCACATAGCCTGAGTGTTCATCCAGATAGGCTAATAGCCTGAAAGAAAATGGTCCTAGCCCAACTGTTTTTTATTCAGGGGAAATATTTTTCTATCTAAGGCATATTTTTCATGTAATGAATATATAATTTCATGCATTATATGTGATTATATAATTTAATTCAATGAAGGTAATTTTATTTCCTAGTTTCCAAGGGGCTCACTGAATTCTCACCTTAATTCTGTGTAAGCCTTCACTAGTGCAGGCTGCCTTAACAAGGTAGTGACTTATGGAAGCTGTAAGATGACTCTGAGCCTGCTGCTTTTATGACGGATGTATTCTGTCCAAAAGACACAATAACCCAATAACTAAGCAAATACAACAATCCACAAGGGAAAGCAAATGGACTACGGGACTAAGAACATGAAATGAAATATTTAGAGGATGTAGAAATCAAATTATCCCCAAACAATATTAAATAAAATAAAAAATGTTAGTTTAAAAGGATTAGAGAGTCAAAAAAATTACTAAAGAAATCAAGTGAATGTTTTTGGAAAGACCGAGAAAAACTACAGACCAGGGACTAGGGGAAGAGGGAAAGCTCAAGGATAAGTAACAAAAGGCCCTACTAGAAATGGAGAGTGAAAAAGGAGAACAGGTTAAAACAGAAAGAACTAAGAGAAAAACCAAGGGTCATTGAGAGAACAGCCATGTCACAAGTCAAAATGGGATGAATTCTATTAAGATATGAGAAACAGGATTCTAATTATGATGTAGTATCATGTGTATTTCAAACAAACTCCAGTTTATTTGATTATATAAAAATTATAAGCATTTTTATAGTGAGATACTTCCTAAACATAGTTATAGGAAGGGCTCTTGTGAATCAAGAAGAAGACAATAATAACTTAAAAAGGGAGAAATTGATTAAGGATACAAACAAGAGGTAGTCAGAAAAAATACAAATCACCTATGAACATAGGAAAAGCTTCTCACCTCACTAGGAATTGAAGAAAGAAAAATTAAAATAGTAATGTGATATATTAAAAATTACATTAGTAAACACTTTAAAATTTTTAGATAAATTATTTAAATTTATATTAGGCAGTGTTGGCAAGGCTATACCAGGAAGGGCATTTTCAAGCTCTATGGAAGCTAATTTGGCAGCCCTAATATTTAAAAATGGGGAAAAGTGTAAATGTTCATATCTGTGATCCAGAATTCTACTCATAGAAATACATCCATGAGAACATTTTTACAGTTGTTTATTGTAGCAATTTTGCAATAAATAGGCCTATCAATAAAATAAAACAGTGTCTTGCAAATACTATGGTTTCAATAATTGTAAAGTTACCATTATTATCATTACGATCAACAGTATCGTTATTACAAATTGTAATAAGGAAACATGGAAGGAAAGCTGTGTTATAATGTGAAGTGGAAAAGGTCAGCTACAGAACAAAATAAATGATAAGCTCACATCAAGGGGAAAGCCATAACTAAATATGTGTGTGGGGGGATATATACATATATATGTACATTCTAAATTCATTTCTAAATTTATAAATATATATAAATATACAATATAAATAAGATAAAACACATTATTTCAATATAAATAAGATTACATAGATGACATATATATACACATGTATAATTCATAAAGATCAGAAGGGAGAACAGAATATATACTGAGAGTATTTTTTAATTCAAGCAAAAAACATAACAAATTTTACTAATTATTTTTAAATGTTACATTCACATTGTTGGGAAACAGATGTTCACAACTTTCTCATCTTGCAAACCTGAAACTCTATACTCATTAAACAACTAGTCTCTTCCCTAT
Organism: Macaca mulatta; assembly: GCF_049350105.2. Taxonomy (NCBI): domain Eukaryota; kingdom Metazoa; phylum Chordata; class Mammalia; order Primates; family Cercopithecidae; genus Macaca; species Macaca mulatta. Next base: position 116,765,947 of record NC_133409.1, read on the forward strand.
TTCCCTAGTCCCTGGTAACCAGCATTGTTTCTGTTGCTATTAATCTGACTACTTTGGATACCTCATATAAGTGGAATCATACAATATATTTTTGTGACTGGCTTATTTCACTTAGCATAATGTCCTAAAGCTTCATCCATGTTGTTGTATATGATATAATTTACTTCATTTTTTAAGACTGAAAAATATTCCACTGTATGTATACACCACAATTTGTTTATTCTTCTGTCAGTGGTCAATGGGCACTTACGTTGCTTCTACCTTTTGGCTACAGTGAATAGTGCTGTTGTGAACACAGATATGCAAATATCTCCTCAGAACTCTGCTTTCAATTATTCTGGCTGTGTATCCAAAAGTGGGATTGCTGGATCATAGTGATTTTTTAGATTGTGTAACAACTCACCCACAGGCTGTAGGTAATAGGAGACCTGGGGCACTTTCCATCTTTTTTTTTTTTTTTTTTTTTTAACTGGATTTGAGGCCTATTTCTGCTTTGTTACAAAATTGCTTTACTTAGATTTTCAAATTGGGTTCTTTTTTTATTTCACTTTGTTTATTCCTATTTTTTTAAATTATACTTTAAGTGCTGGGGTACATGTGCAGAACGTGTAGTTTCGTTACATAGGTATACACGTGCCATGGTGGTTTGCTGCACCCATCAATCTGTCACCTACATTAGGTATTTCTCCTAATGCTATCCCTTCCCTAACCCCATACTCCCCGACAGGCCCTGGTGTGTGATGTTCCCCTCCCTGTGTCCATGTGTTCCCATTGTTCGACTCTCACTTGTGAGTGAGAACATGCGGTGTTTGGTTTTCTGTTCTTGTGATAGTTTGCTGAGAATGATGGTTTCCAGCTTCATCCATGTATCTGCAAAGGACATGAACTCATCTTTTTTTTATGGCTGCATAGTATTCCATGGTGTATATGTGCCACATTTTCTTTACTCAGTCTATCATTGATGGGCTTTGGGGCTGGTTCCAAGTCTTTGCTATTGCAAATAGTGCTGCAATAAACATATGTGTACATGTGTCTTTATAATAGAATGATTTATAATCCTTTGGGTATATATCCAGTAATGGGAATGCTGGGTCAAATCTAGTTCTAGATTCTTGAGGAATTGCCACACTGTCTTCCACAATGGTTGAATTAATTTATACACTCATCAACAGTATAAAGCTTTCCTATTTCTTCACATCCTCTCCATCTTTTATTTGATATATTTATTCATTTTACAAAGTTCTGTTTTTTTGTATTATAAATGCAATTAATAAGAAAGAAGCCTTCAAGATAAAATAAAATGTGTTTTCTTCTTTTCCTTCATTCTTAGCTCTGTTCTTCCCCATCTCTTTCCAACACTACTTGTCAAATATCATTCATATACAAACCTTTTACCCATGAAAACAACCTGCCATTTTTCCATGGGTGAAAGATACTCTACAAATAAAATATATATGCATATATACATATATTGTGTTTTAAATTTTAATAGACTCCAGATTGTTTTACAAAAAAAAAGGGAGGGCTCTAACCATTCTCACTTCTACCAACAGTTTCTAAGCAGTCCTCTGTTCCCTACACATTAGTGCTATGATTCTTAATTTCTGTTATTTAATTAACATAAATTATAGAATTAACAACATAACAGAATTAACAGTTTCTGCAAAACTGCTACAATTCTTTATTTAGTTCTCTTAATTTCTTAACAGAAATGTACTTGTTGGTGTAAAATTAAGTCTCATTTTAATTTGTATTTTTCTGGCAAATTCTGATTGTCAGTTTTATTTCTTGTATTTTGGAGCATTTCTATTTCCTTTTTAGTGAATTTCCTTATTTCTTTGGAGAATGTCTATGTCTAGTGTAATCCAACAACTTTATCAGAGCTGATTTAAGAAAAGAAGATACGAACATGCATATATACACTCACACAGTTAATAGTGAGGAAATATCAGCCTCAAAAAATAGAACACATGTCCAAGAAGATATGTGTTTTCAAACTATTTGGACAGTCAGGCAACTTCTTGAACAGAAAAAAAAACGGAGCACTTAAACATTTTCAAATCTACCACTAAAAAGAATTTCTGGATATCCAAAAAAAATAAATAAATAAACAAGTAGAAGATTTAGAAGCCTCAACTTAGGAAATCAGAAGATATATTGAAAGTGAGCAGTCATTGCTGAGATCTTAATCAGTAGCCTGAATGATCCAGAAGAGAAGGAAAACATGAGAGAAAAGATGAGACTTAGCAGATATATTCAGGTGACCTAATACCCAAGTAATAGGAATAACAATAAAAGAAGGAACAGAGAAAGAAGCTATAATTAAATATTTAATAGAAGCAAATTTCTGAGCTAAACAAATGTGATTCTATAGACTGAAAGAGCCACAAAATCCAGTCTAGATATATCAGAAAACATATATGCATGCCTAGTCATATCTTGTAAACTGAGCTGTAAGAATAAACACAAGTACTATAGAACTCTAAACGGGTGAAAAAAAAAAGTCGCTTAAAAAGATACAAGAAATACATCTTTATTACATAAAATTTAGGAAAAATAGAAAATTATAAAAAATATATTAAAATTACATGTATCCCACTATATAAAATATTATTAGATGTTTTAATGCTCACGTCATTTAGTTTATTTTCTTCTTTGAGGAAAAACAATATTTAGAAGGTTACGTGGCTACTTTATGATCATATTATTTCTTAAGACTTCAATTAATATTTTAGGATGATTTAACATTTAGTGATTCCCTGCTTAGTGCCAGATATTGTGATGAAATATTCACCTCTCCTTTATTCTAATTTAACCTTCACAGAAAATCTATGTGGTAGGCATTTATTATTCTCTGTTTATTGAGAGTGCAGATGTGGGAAGCAGAGGAGTCAGGTCTCAATTTCTAATCCAAATTTTAAACCTGTCCTTTCAACTATAACAACTCACTTTTCAAAGAATCAGTCTTGTTCCTGAGAATGATTAATATAAATAGTGCTTTTATTTTTCATTTTCCCCTCTGTTAGAGTCAAGTCCCGGAGGAAGTTAAAAAAAAAAAAAAAAACTGTAAGAGTTCCTCTAAAATGTGTATCACCTGTCATATAAAGTATTAAATTTCCATTCATACATTAATGTTGAGACATAATATATAAACAGTGTGCTTAGTGAGAACTGGAAGAATTACAATATATGCTGAATTTGAAACTATTTTACATCTTGAAGAAGCTACTCATTAGCAATGATTTGTGATAAGACCGGGGAGAAAACACCACAAGCAATTTATCTCCTAGGATTTCTTCAGAAGTCAGTTGCAAAGCAGTAATAGTCAGTGAACGACATCACAATTTTAACTTACTTCAGGGAAAGTGTTTCCGTGTAGTTTTCTTCATATTTTAGGCTAAATTCTTCAAACAAAAGATATACGAACATTCAGTTCTTTGCACTTTCAACACAGAAAATTGTGTTCAAAGTTTTTCTGAATTTTCCCATGTGGTCCCTCTTACTAAAACAACATGTGAACTTGGGAATGATAATGAATTTGCATATTTAGCTAAAATGTTACAAGAAGAAGAATGCAAAAAGGAATGTTGAAAAGAATTTTTAAAGAACATTTCATTGGAAGCAAAAATGTTTCGGTTGTAAAAAATTGATGACAATAATTAAATATGTCCCCTTAATAAGCCAGTTTGATATAAGATTACTCTTCTAGGCTTATGATAGAAAAGGTAACAAACATAGTGGTTAAGAAGGCCAGGGCAAGGCCGGGCGCTGTGGCTCAAGCCTGTAATCCCAGCACTTTGGGAGGCCGAGACGGGTGGATCACGAGGTCAGGAAATCGAGACCATCCTGGCTAACACGGTGAAACCCTGTCTCTACTAAAATGCAAAAAACTAGCCGGGCGAGGTGGTGGGCGCCTGTAGTCCCAGCTACTCAGGAGGCTGAGGCCGGAGAATGGCATGAACCCGGAGGCGGAGCTTGCAGTGAGCTGAGATCCGGCCACTGCACTCCAGCCTGGGTGACAGAGCGAGACTCCGTCTCAAAAAAAAAAAAAAAAGAAGGCCAGGGCAGGCACAGTGCTCAAGCACTGTAGTCTCAGAACTTTGGGAGGGTGAGTTGGGAGGATCACTTGAGTTCAGGAGTTTAAGACCAGCGTGGACAATACAGTGAAACCCTGCCTCTGCAAAACGTACAAAAGTTTATCTGGGCATGGTGGCACATGTCTGTAGTCCCAGCTACTCGAGAGGCTCAGGTTGGAGGACAGACAGCTTGAGCTCGTGAGATGGAGGTTGCAGTTGAGCCATGATCGCATGATCACAGCACTGCACTCCAGCCTGCGCAACAGAGCCAGGCCGGGTCTCAAAAAAAAAAACAAAAAAAAAACCCAGACTGCTTGTATTCAAGTACCAGCTTTCACATTTGATACCTATGTGACCTTTGACCTTAGGAGGTTACCTTATCTCCAGGTGCCTTAGTTTCATAATCTGTAAGATGTGGATAAAAATAGTTTTTGTTGTGGTAGTTTCATGAGAATTAAATGTGTTAACAAATATAAATACTTATAATAGTGCCTAGCACATAGGAAGCCCTATGCAGACACTAGATACACCATTCTGTGTCCATGCATGCATTTGTTTCATTTTTTGTTTTCCTGTCAAGCAAACTGACAAATGGTTTTTCACCAACTTCCACGCTTGTCCCAAAGTTTCAAAACTCACAAGCTCATTCTGTATTCTCCTGCTTCCTTTCCCTTCTTAGAAAACCAAAACATAAATCATTGTATGCATGCACTTCAGAGAAACAGGGATTCGGTGGGGGTAAGGAGTTCATACAGAAGACTGACATGGCCTATCAACACTTAACTATGTTCCAGTTCCCACAAACTCACTTTATCTTTGTTAAGGGAACAGGAGAAATGAAACAAATGGTTCTGCCCCAATTTAAATCCTACAAAGTATTTCTGACATCATTCTATAGATACACCAAAGGCAGTTTTGCATAACATAATGGATAAATAAATATTATGTTTTACTAACACATAATATTGTTAAGGGATAATTTTAAAACCATTGCATGCATATATTATAATAAGATGTAAAAATTAACACTGACATTGTGGCCCATACGAGGACATGATTCCTATGAAATATATGCTTCATTCTGAGTAGCCAAATTGGATTTTGTTTAAATAGTTGTATCTAGTCCAAAATCTACCCTTCTACCATATTTTCATCCAAGGTTAATGATACAAATTGATGGTTTTTTTTTTCTTAAAGATGCTCTAATTACCCATAAGAATATTCATTTGCTTCTTGTTGATATTTGTCTCCTATTTATCACATTTTCTTTTCCTTTATATATAGTGAGACCAGGTCTCACTATATTGCCCAGGCTGCTCTCCAACTCCTGGGCTCAAGCAATCTTGCTGCCTCAGCATCCCAAAGTTCTGGAGTTATGGCCTGAGCCACCATGTCCAGCCTTATCACTTTGGATTAGTATAACCAGAGGTTTTTGAAAAGCCTGCCCAGGCACACAACACTGTATGCAATTTTTAGTAGCACAGACTTCCATTCCCTAAAACATAGCCTGATATTTGTGTAAAGGAAATTCTTTATTAATTATCAGAAAGTTGCAGAAGTAGAAAATGTCATATACGCCTAATCAAGTATACAATAACTGATAAAATAGAGTGTCAAAGAGTTTTGTATAGACTTGTCACTTCTGAATAATTGGCATTAGCCACTTAGAGTTGTACCTGTTATTAATGTTGTAATGCTAAATAAGCATCTCTATTAACAAGCTACAACCTTTCAATACTAATAGTACACAAAGTTAAACAAAAACATAGAAAGTAAATTAAAACCAAACAAGTGAGATAATGAAACTAAATGACTATTGATGGCTTAAACTCTACAGCTAACTACGTGATGGCTTGATGTGTGTTCATAATTAACCTACAATTTGAATATGTAAACATTCTGTAGATTCCATTTAGTACCAAAATAGTTTTCTTTTTAGAAAATAAATCAGAGTTAAGGAATGAGAATTCACTTTTCTGGTCAACTATTTCACTTTTCCTCTCTTTCCAGATCTTAAACATCTGCTATCCTCACTGTTAGCTGTTTATTCTCAAAAAATGTGAACAAATAGAACAGAGTTGGCAAAGGCTCTCACCCTCATGTCTATCACCTACCTGCATCTAGTCCTGTGCACTCTGACCTCTCTCATCTCCCTTCATTCTGCTATCTGAAGAAAATCCCTCCAATTGTGCATCAGGCCCCATCCCCTCTTACCTACTTAAAGACAAGCTCTTATTCTCTTGGTTTCCTATGTAATCATTTTTCAATTCTATAGAAATTCTAGTAAATATATAAAAACATGAAAGACTTCCTCTCAACCAAAACCAAACAAAACCCTCACTTGACCACACATACCTTGCCAATATACAATTTTCCAGTTTTTTTTTCCAACAAAATTCCTACAAAGATCTTTCCTTACTCATTGCTTCTGATCCCTTCCTTCCTATTTACCCTTAAATCCAATCCATTCAGGTTATTCAGACGTCTACCTTTGAAAACTGCAACAGAGGTAAAGTACTCTTGGTAAGGTCGTCACCAATGATCGCCATGTTTCTAAGTCAGTAGTCAATGAATGATTGGTCCTCATGTTAGTTGACCAATAACAGAATTTGAAACATTTGCTTGCATCCATTCCTTTTACTTGACTTGACATATAAGGCATCACATTCTTAGTTTTCTACCTTACTGGCCAGTTCATGTTAGTCTCCTTTCCTGTATCCTCTTCATGTCCCCAATCTTTTATGTTGGAGTGACCCAGGTCATAGTCCTCAGGCCCCTTCTCTATTTACAATCACTTTCTTGGTAAGATTATACAATTTTGTAATTGTAAATATACACTGACAGCTCCCATATTTTAACCTTTGCTTGGACATCCCTCTGAAACTTTGTATTTGAATGTGAAATATACATCACAGACTTACATTGACTCAAATCAAACTAGTAATCTTCCTGCAAAATTTGTTTTTTCCTCATCTCAGAAAATAACTCCATTCTTAAAATTGCTCATGCCAAAAACTTCAGGGTCAGTTTTGTTGACAACTCTTATTTTCATATTTTATACTTAAACATTTAGGAAATCTTGTCGGTTCTTCCCTCAAAACATAGCCAGACTCAGATAATTTTTCATTGTCTTCATGACCTTCTCCTTCTAGCCAAAATTATCACCTTTGTTCAGTCCACTGTCATTTTCATCCCTAGGTTATAGGAATAGCCTCCCAACTTATTTCCCCCTTAATTGGTCTCCCTGCTGCTATCCTTGTCCCCCAGCTGTTCTCAGTCTAACAGGACAGAGATATCCATTTAAAATGTATGTCTGAAAACATCACTCTTTGACAGAAAATCCTCCAGTCAGACCCCATTTCACTCAGAGAGACAGCCAAAGTCCTCACACTGGCCTGCAAGATAATACAAGTGCTCTCCCTCTCCTCACCACTGAGATTTCATCTGCTATCAGTTTGTACAAGCCTCAATGGCTTCCTGAGTTTGCGACAATGGCTTTCCTGAATTTCCTCCAAATTCCCAGCAATGTTTTACTTTTTAAATGTATTTGCATTTGCCATTTCTTCTGATGAGAATCCTTTATCCCAAAACATTAGCATGGCTCATCCTTATTCCCTTTCAGATCTTTGCTCTCAATTCTTCTTAGTAAGGTCTTTCTTGATCACTTTAGTCGAACTTGTCCATTCTCCCCGCAACACCTTTTCCTTTCTCCTTTATTTTTCTTCATAACACTTCACCAACTGTGATTATATGCAAATATTTAATTGATTAACCTATTTATTTTTGGCCTCACCCACTAAACCATGAATGCTCATAAAGCAGATACTTGTTGGCTACTTTGTTGTGCTCTTAGGTCCTGAAGTAGTACCTGCCCCATAGGAAGCATTCAGTAAATATTTACTGTTGAAGACTTTCAGTCTCACCTTTTTCCGGCTTTCCTTTGGAAGAGTCATTTATACGAAGCTGAGTTGATTTGTAATCACTGAGAACCATGAGATTATGAGCTCATCAACGCAACACAGACAATTTATGTTTGAACCCTCTTATTCCAGGGCCCACAGTTCTCCTGGACCCACTTTCCAATCTTGGTTCTCTACAGTCACTCCATTTCTTGTTGTCTATTTAGTGCTTGATAATAACACTCTTATTGTATGGGGAAACAAGTGGCAAGAACTTGCATTTTTAGAGTCTGAAGACCTGAACTTAAATTCTGATTCCAGCTCAAAGGAATCAAAACACTTATTATTGAGAAACAATGTTCTTATATTCAAAATGGAGATTTACATCAAGTAATGACAAAAATACCTTTGAAAAAAATATACACATCTCTTAAACCTGTGAAAAATGTGTAACATCACTAGTAATTAAATAAATGCAAAAAAGAATGTCTTTTTTCCCTACTAAATAACAAACTACAAAATACTCAGTGCTATGAAGGATGTGGAGAGCTGGCTCCTGGCAGGGGGACAATTATTTGATACAATTCTTATACTTGATTCGTAACTCTTAATACAGTAATTCCACTGATGACCAATAATAATCTAAGATGCATATACAGATTTAAGCATGAAAACATTTTTCTTAGCTTTTTATAACACTGGAACATTACTAAAAATGACCAAAAATAAAACAAAATTTAAGCAAATTATAATTTGCTCACAGGTTATAACATAGTCATAAGTAATATTTGCTACTATATACGAAAATGTTTATTACAACTTACTGAGGGAAAATATCCTTATCAAAAGGTGTAACATATTAAAATACTAAACATGACTAATTCAAGTTGTTAAAAAAAGAGAGAAAAACTGACAGAAAATAAAGCAACTATTAGTAGTGACTAATAGTTGTCACTATTAGTGACCCAGCTTCTAGAAACTGGGATAAACTTTTCTGTATTAAAAAATGTAAAAATAATAATTTTAAATATTTTCCTGCTTCCCTTAGGAATGTAGAAAAATTTTAAGATACTATATTAACTAAGCAACTAAAATTATTTATTCAATATTTAGCATTTCATTTTTACAAAATGTAATATTCATTCTATTTTGGTCATCTCTAAGTGTACAAGTCCTCTAAAAGCTTCCCAGTCTTGTTTTGGGGACTTTTCAAGGCTTTCCAGCCTCAGTCTCTCTCTGTTATCCATCCAGAGATCTTTTTCTCAAAGTCCTCATTGAAATCTTACACAGAACTGTAATATATCTGCATTTAATTAAGTCTAATTAGTAGAGACACTCACACTGTGGGAAAACAAACCTTGCTGTCAGCTGACATCAGCAACTACAGACAAGTGGAGTGCCACTTAATACAGTTTATTATATTTTATTACAATGGAGATATTCAATGTTATTTATATTGTAAAATTTTTTAAGAATTATTTTCCAGCTGGACATGGCAGATCACGCCTCTCGTTCTAGCACTCGAGGGGCTTAGGTGGGTGGATAGCTTGAGCCCAGGAGTTTGAGACTAGCCTGGGCAACAAAGAGAGACCCTATCTCCACAATTTTTTTTTTTTTTTAATTAGCCAGTCATGGTGGCAAGTGCCTGTAGTCCCAGCTACTGGAGAGGCTGAAGCAGGAGTGATCTCCTGAGCCCAGGAACTTGAGGCTACAGTGAGCCATGATCATACCACTGCATTCCAAACTGGGCAACAGAACAAGACTCAGTCTCTAAATCTACAACAATAACAACAACAATGCAATATTTTCTGACTTCCTAAAAGATTGATAAGCTATTTTAGATCACACAGTTCCTTTACCCATAATGCAAAATTCAAGGCAAAAAATTGTAATAAAATATTTTGTAGCACTCAGTGATTGTTGCTCTATAAAGACTGCAAAATGTTTTAATCCAAAACCTTTCATCAAAATGGAAAAATTCATCTATTTTAAGACAGAAACAAACTTAGATATTAGGAATTTGCTGCTAATATGGGTTTATGCAATCTCGAGTTCTTTTTCTCTGTAAGATAAATTCAGTCTAATGCCATAAGCATCCATGGAATAATGATCTCACACAAGCATGGTAAAAAGACAATCCCTGGGTTGTTCAGTTTAAAAGCATTTTCCTCACAATTTCGTTATAACCTCAGAACTTAGTATGCTAAAAAGTTCCAAAATTTTTAATCAATTTAATTTGACAAATTTAAATTTATCAATGTATGAGCGCAACTATACTCTGAAATCAACATAATCTTTCTGGTACTTTCCAAATATTTGCATAATAAATTAATAGATATCTTTTCTATTTATAATTTGTAAATGATTTCCTATATTCTTATCTATCATATATATTTACACAGTATATAATTCTAATTTGATTTAATTCCTCCAATTGTATCAAGTCATCACTTTATTCTCTATTGTAGAAAAGTAAAAATATGTTAGCTATTCCAAGCACTGCTGAAACTTTCAGAAATTAGGCAAACACATTTTTCATGACAGATATGTCTTGGATTCAATTATTTGTATTTTATATTTTAAGTAATCTTCATTCTGGAATTTAACTTAATTATTCATTCATTCAACAATATTTTTGATCATGCACTATGTTATGTACTAGGCATGCCACCTATACCAGTGAATAAGACATACTCAATTGCTTCTTGGAGGTAGCAAGCCAGAGATGGAAAAATCATTGAGCAAACAATCACAGGTATTGTGAGAGTTACAAAGGAGATGGTCATGAGTCTTAGTGATTGTTGCTCTATAAAGATCCTATCTAGTAAAGAGGTTTTGGGGGATAGATGAAGTGAATAGTATTCAAGGTAAGAAAAAAAAAAAACAGCAAAGACCAAGAGGCATGAGAGGTCAAGGTAAATTTTTAATGACTGAAATAATTCCTGATAGCTTGAGTTTAGAATAGTCAATGAGTTAGACTTGAATAAGATGAGCATGGTGACATAAATATGTATTTTTAATTTTTTACTTGTAATGAGAAACCAAAGCTTTTAAATTAGCAGTGACATGGTCAGTGACATAAGCTATTACAATATTTGAAATTTTCTTTAATCTTTGCACTGGTATTCCATATTTTCATAGTATTATTTGACCCTGTATGATCTCTATGTTTTTATCACTTCACTTTATTCCTTCAAGTGTTGAAATTCCTAGTAGAAATCCAAGTTAAACTCTTTCAGTAGGAAGTCCTTTCAGATGACCTCATACACTGATCTCCTACTTTTCATTACATCAGTTTAATTGTCACATCTGAACCATACCACATTCCTTTAAACTCTTTCAAGAGTTTACCATTCTCCCAAATGTTTCATTAAAAGGATAGTTCAGAATTATCTTCATTTTTCTTTGTTGTCTCCAAGAGACATACTAACTAGGTTGCCTAGTAGCTTCCTTCTGGAATGCCCTTGTAATTGGTTTAGATCGTCCTCTCCTCATTTTCTTTAGCGTCCTCCCACCATTCACAATACTTCTCAATGTTTTTACACAACGTTTTTCTTCTACATTTACATCACCCTGGGTAAAATGTAAATATACAGACGGCTCTTTCTGAGATTCATGACCTCAAATTCAGTGTTTGTTTCCTGCGTTTTCCTATTACATACATGCCCAAGATTGAACCACATCATTATGATAAGAGGAAGAATCTCTAGTTATGAATATGAAGAAGCTGACAGAAGGTAATCTTTAAGTTTGCAGTGCTCGGAAAGGAAAAGTGGAAAAGGAATGTTAAAAGAAAAATTAAATGTTCAAATTCACCCTGCCTGGGAGAGGCAAGGGAGATGTCCTTGCTCCTTCCCACCTCTATTCCACATTCCTTTAACATATGGCATAATTCATTGTTCCTTCTTTCTCATGTCTCATGAAGGAAACAAAACTCTATAGTTTTATTTAGAGTATGAAAATATTTCTATAAGCTTTGTTTTGTTTTCAAATGTATGTTTACATATTTATAATACCAACTTTTTCCATGAAGGCTTTGAAAAAAAAATACCATAGTTGCCGAACAACATTCTCTTGTACCTTAAAATTAACATTCTTTGTTCTTTTAATATATTTTATTATTTTAAAATTTTTTATGCATAGCTAGTGGGTATATACATTTCTGGGATCTATGAAATGTTTTGATACAGGCATGCAATGTGAAATAAGCACATCGTGGAGAATGGGGTATTCATCCCCTCAAGCATCTATCCTTTGAGTTACAAAAAAATCCAACATTACATTCTTGTAATGTACATTCTTACATGTACATTACATTGTACTTGTACATTCTTACATTCTTTAAGTTATTTTAAAATATAAAATTACATCTTTATTGACTATAGTCATCCTATTGTGCTATCAACTAGTAGGTCTTATTCACTCTTTCTATTTTTGTACCCACTAACCATCCTCACTGCCCTCCAGCCCCCTCCTAGCCTTCCCAGCTCTGATATTCATCGTTCTACTCTCTGTGAGGTACATGTGTGGATTTGTTACATGGGTATATTGTCTAATGTAGAGGTGTGGGCTTCCAGTGAATGCATTTCCCCAATAATGAACATGGTACTCAAAAGGTAGGTTTTCAATGCTTTCCTCCCTCCTTCCCCCTTTTTGAAGTAACCACTGTCTATTATTTCTATCTTTATTTGTATCATTGTTTAGCTCACACTTTATAAGTGAGAACATGCAGTGTTTTGTTTACTTTTCTGAATTATTTTACTTAGGATAATGGACTCAGGCTGCATCTATGTTGCTGCAAAGGACCTGATTTCTTTCTTTTTTATGACTGCATAATATTCCTATATATATATATAGGAATATGTATATATGTGCATAAATGTATATCAATGTATATATATAAGTGTGTGTGTATATATATATAAATTTTTCTTTATCCAAGCCACCACTGATGTACACTTAGGCTGTCCATTATTTTGCTATCGTGCATAGTGCTGCAATAAATGTACGAATGCAGATGTCTTTTTGGGAAAGTGACTTCCTCTCCTTCAGGTAGATACACAGTAGTGGAATTGCCAGGGGGAACAGTAGTTCTATTTTTAGTTCTCTGAGAAATCTCCATAGTGTAAAACCAAAATTCTTATGATGGTAGTAAATAGTGGTTCTCAGAGTTTGGTTCCCAAATCAGCAGCATCATCATGAGCTGGATGACATTAGAAATAAAAAATCTTGGTCCAGCTCCAATCTTACTGGATCAGAAACTCTGGAGTGGGGCCCACGGACCTTTAACAAGCCCTCCAGGAAAATTCGATGCTGCTCAGAGTTTGAGAACTATGAATAATTGTTCTTAATCCTGACTATACATTAAAAGTACCCAAGTGCCTTTAGATAATATCTCTGAGTAAGACTCACCACAGACTATGTAAATCCAAATATCAGGATAGGAGTCTGCAGGTTTCACAAAGATTCTGCTACACAGTGAGGATGGAGTCTCATGGTCTCCTTCACCTTGCAGAACGATCTCAGGCACTCTTCCACCTCAGCTGAATGCTCTGCAAAGTCATCCCAAACTTCCATTTTCCAGTTCTTCATACTATTTCTCAGGCTTCATGTTTCCCACCATATCTTTCATACCATACTATAATTTTAACAATGGCCAAATGAGATGAGGGAATGGGTTTTTATCTTCTTTATTTCTGAATTTCAAATTCTATAGTTTTTATAACCAAAGCAACTTTCCTTTATAAATAGTTCAGTGTGTGTTGTTCCCCTCTATGTTTCTATGTATTCTCACCATTTAACTTCCATTTATTTAAGTGAGAACATGTGGTATTTGGAGGGTAGGAGGAGGGAGAGGATCAAGAAAAATAACTAATGGGTATGAGGCTTAATACTTGGGCAATGAAATAATCTCTAACAAACTCCCATGCCACAGTTTATGTAATAAACTTGCACTTGTACCCCTTAACTTAAAAGTTAAAAATATAGTTCAATATTAAAATATTTTTAAATAGTTAAACTGAACAAAATTTTAAAGACTAGTAAGTTGTTTCAAATGACCAATTACTTAATAAGGAGTTATTTCATTATTATAAGATGTAATAATAAAATAAATTCATGCATTGTATTCATGAGTAGATAAGTTAAATATACTCATGCAAGTAGTACTGCACTTTTCCTTACCCTTTTAAAAAATAATAGGGAAAACAACCTCGAACCTTGAAGACATATGTATATATGTGCATAAATGTATATCAATCTATATATTTAAATGTTCAGATTTCTTAATTTATTCAAGCCCATTACTTTATAAAACAATTATACATTTTTGGACAATAACAATGTGATTCACATGCCTATAAATCATTAATATCTAAATACATCATTTCTTTCTTATCCTTGAAGTGAAATATAATGTTACACTAAAACAGTTACTAAGATTATATGATTTATTATTTTATTATAAGTAAAAATATTTTGGTTTAGGCATATGTCATTGTCTGTTGTAAACTGTTTGTGACTAATGCAAAAAGCAGAAGTATAAAACAGGAGCTTGAGCATTAATGATACATCATATTATTAAAAAGTAAAAAACCATATTTATTTGAACTATATCATATTTGAAAACATGTATATTCTAAAATTCAAACTTTTAAATAAAAGTATCAGCATTACAGATCATATTCTAAAATTATATTTTGAAACTACAGTCTTTTTTGTAACATTTTTATGTACTCATTTTGACATTTGGAAATTCAGCTTGTTATGTATTCATTTCTATTACTTTATTAACTTATAATGCATATTTTTTGTAAATGAACAGAAATAATTTAAATTAATACTTTTTGGGGGAAAAATGTTTACAATATATAATTGGCCTGTATTAAATCAGTAACACGAGGATTAAGTTATCTACAGGAAAGATATCTTCAGGGTAAAATAATTAGATATAAAATTATCTACCAAATAGTAACTTATATATGTTTTAGCATCATTATTCTTCTTCAATTTCTTTAACTTATAATACAGTTGAAAGAAAGGACTTATATATCTTTTGCATTTCTTTCCTATAGTTTCTCAAACCTACTGAAACAACACATTAGACTTGCTTGTTGCTTGGCTGCAGTCCTTATTTCTTTTTGTTTTCTCCCTAAATAAGCTTTCTTTCACTTTCTGAATAATTAAGTTCTTCTCCTCCGTTTCTGAATGTAACCCTGAAAGTCAGTGTTTGATATCCAAGCAAGTATCAGTGCTAGAGAGCAGTGCACTTTCTCAATCTGTAGATTAACATCTGAAATAAAAGCTAACTACAGACTTTTGGCTAATTGAAAACTGGGATACTCATGCATGAATGAAAGCTACATATAATTTAAAAGTCTCATTTAAACCATTAGTTTTAGTGTTTTCCCCAACTACATCTCTTTATAACTGAGTTGTTGAAAATTATAGAATTGACTCTTGAGTTTTACCTTCTTTGGTTTCCTTTTATTCTGCTGTAACTGCAAGAAGAATGAGCCTAGCAATGACCAAAAGCAAGAAGTAAAACAGGGAAAATAAAAAAGACTCTATAATTCACAACTCTTTAACAGTTAAGAGTCAATTGCATATGAATTTATCCATGTGTATCATTTCAATATTTATGTGCCCATATTTTCTCCTTCTTTCTTCTGGCGCCACAGTGCCTGAGCCATCAACTTTATTAGATGTTTGCTGGATTTGTGTCATAATTCCAACTTAAAATGCAAATTTCTGAAGGAATGAGGCTTCATGGTTTTAGATTCTGTATAGCACTGTGGATATTAATAAATATTATACATCCATAAAGTGTTATTCCCCTTATTGGATTTATTTTGTTTCCCTCTTACGATGGTTCATCAACTTCTTATGATAGTTCTAGAAAACTGAATGTACTTATGTGAGGTCACATAATTGTTTATGCATATAAATCCACTAAAATTTAAATATAAATTTACTGTACATTTAACTAAATATAAGAATTTAAGTATTAATCTGATTAAGTTTTGAATAGATTCTATGTGTACTGGAAATATAAAAATGAAAAAGCCCTTTATCCTATTTTCCAACATTTTTCTATTTAATTATGGAGGCCCACAAGTAAACAGATTGAATAAAATACAACCTTATTTCCAAAATACTATTTGACTTATTTTTCAAGCATCCTTTTCCACTAGATTATAAGCTCCTCAAAGGCGAAGCTAGTTTCTTATTCATTTTTGTGTCTCCGGAGCTCATAAGAGTACTTTACCAGTTTATAACTTGGCCCAATAGATTTTTGGTGTCTAGAAGTAGGATCTATAGTGTAAGAATATAGAAAAAAAATGTGCATTTGTAAATGGGGAATCAATAAAGCATAGAGAAAGCTATTATCTGATTATGCTTCCATCAGCACAGCACTGATGTTAAGTGTTCGGAAAAGTGTCACCATAATAGCAACAGTAATTGCAACAACCACACAACAATAACTGAAATGTTGGCCCTGAATTTGTAAATAGCCTGGGAAAGAGATTCTTGGGGATTCTTATGTGACCCAAATGCGGCTCAGCACCCTTAGTTGCCTGCCTTAGAGCATCAATATACTATGTAAAATTCAGGCTATGGATCTATGGGGCAAGAGAAATCTCTCTGGATCTGATCCATGCTGATCATTCTGACTCGGCATGCTCTGACTTTACATCCACAGTATTCATCAGGCTCTCCAGCAAGAGGTGTAGCACTCTTTCTGTTTATCTCGATGACGGATCAGATGGCATATCACTTCTGTACTATAATCAAGGTACATTTAGAAATAATTTTAAGTCCAGGATTGCACTTTCCAAAAAGAACTCATGTTTTCCTAATTACTTATCCAGGGGTATTTCTGGTATTGACTTCTAGATTTAGCATCGGTAACACCAGGAATGCTAACAAAGAAAGCTTTCCCAGCAGCTCTACCATCTAAGGGCACAGCCAAGGGAATGGCAACAGGGCAGAGGGATGAGAACTCCTGTGAGATGACTTACATCTCCCTTTTAATTATGCTTTTTTTATTAACCTGATAAGAATATAAAAATGTTATCAATTTGCTTACCAATTTAATGTTTGTATTATTCTATCTTATGTGCTCTAATTTCTTTGCCTATGTTAGAGTGGCTTATCTTAGTTTTTAACAAGTGGAAAAAAGAAAGGTATATGTATGCTTCTTAATAAAAAAAAATCACATTGCAGAATTTTGGCTTAAGTAAGAACTTCTGATAAATATGCTGTCTGACTGGGCAATACATTCTGACATCATATTTTGCCTATTAAAATCAAGGCCAAATAATACAGTTTATTGGCAAGGTTCCAGGACTCTGGAACCACCGTGTTTTGTTGAACTCTGGCTCTGCCTTTCCTCGTTGACTGTTTGACTTTGGGCAATTACTTAGCCTTTGTGTTTATTGATTTCTTCATCTGTAAAAAAGGGCTAATGATAGTCCCTACATCATAAGGATGTTATCAGGATGAATGAAATAAAGATATCTATATCTACATCTGTATATATATCTATAGGCACACATGCTTACATATTGTGTGTGTGTTTGTGTGTGTGTGTCTGTGTAATTTAGAAGAAAGCCTAGAAAACAGTGCCAGAAAAATGTTTATATGTGTGCACGAGTGTTTTAAAAAATATTTTGTAAAACAAATTAGTCTCTGTGTGGTCTGGAAACTTCAGTAGCTGTGGAAAAGATTCCTTTGCTATTTCAGAACGTGCTTTTTTTCTTTTTTCTTTTTTTTTTTTTTTTCTGGTCCCATATTGTTAGGCTGGGAGATAAGAGTTGTGTAGTTTTCACAGACTGCCAAGAACTTAATTTGCATACATAAATCTAGATACAGAAAGATGTATTGCAACATTGTCAAATCTCATCTGGACATGTACTGGAAAGTATAGCTTTGGGAGCTACCAAACATCAGCAAACATGTTATCAAGCTGCAAAAGAAATCAAATGCACTTAAAATGTCCCTTTAGTGTACTCTGTTAATTTTTTTTTCCAAAGAACATAGCCTCTGTTCTAGGAATTTCATTAATGTGTTAAACCATCAAAATGTCAATTTGAGTGAAACTTACAAGTAAAAAGCCATTCTCATAGAAGAGTCAGAAAATCAGATCAAGTACAATTCAATAAAAATTCCCAGATAAAATAAAACAGAAGAAACTTATATTTAGCTCCTGACAAATAAATGCTTGATTATTTTATTTTCAGAAACTATTAAAAGTTTAACAGTCATCTTTGGTGAAGGAGTTCAGTTGGACTCAGAAGAATTGTTTTATGTCAGCTGATTGAGGATGAGAACCATTATATCACCCAGAATGACTTGCTGTCAACTGGTTCACTTCACTAAATTCACACAAATAATTCCCAACACCAGTTTTCTAGTTTTTCATATGACATTTGGATTTTCAAGAAAGGCCTATGGAACATAAAGCCCCAAATTTCACATGGAGGATAAATCTTATAAGCCCTTTAATATTAAATTGAGAAAGACTCAGTGAAAAAAAGTATAAAACTGTAGTGATGCCTCACAATCATGAACTTTTTTCAAGTCTAAAAAGTTACTTTTCAGGAAAAATAGGAGGTTAAATTACAATATACCAGCATGGATTTCTTGGTATACATCTTTTGCTTTTTCTCCAGACTTTGCAGAACAGTATGGAACATAATTTGGAAAGGATGCTTAGAAACAATCAACCAAGAAAAAGCATATTATTGATCACATTTTGGTGCAATTTTTCTGATAATCTTCATATAACCTTAATTACATT
Organism: Macaca mulatta; assembly: GCF_049350105.2. NCBI lineage: Eukaryota > Metazoa > Chordata > Mammalia > Primates > Cercopithecidae > Macaca > Macaca mulatta. The sequence continues at coordinate 116,784,723 of NC_133409.1, forward strand.
CAATGACATAAGTTTCTTTAACCTGAAGAATTCTTAATTTCTAGTCTTAAATTATTTTTTCAGAAGTTTTCAACTGTATCATTACCACAACAAACAATATGCCTGGAGAATAATTCTGAGTTTATATTAGATTTTTTTTGCACAGATACAGCTTTAAGGCCTTTGTTTTGACAATTTCAACCTAATAAATCAGTGCTTGGAAAACTTTGCTCCACAGAGCTACTAATGTAGCATCATTGAATGACAAAGCTGAAAAGGAACTAGGTATCAGGGATCATAAACCCAAGTGCTTACAGGGGCTACAACACGGATATTGGACAAGAGGACTTAAGGTAACCTGGGAGACCATTTCTGATTAAAGGTATTAAAATTCTAAAAGCTGTGTGAAGTTGACTGAACAAATCTTCAGGGAGCTTCAAGAGATCTTAGCTTCTAACATTAATTTTATCCAATAAGGAAACTGCAGCCCCCAGAGTGTGCAGCATCCAAAAGCACATAATATATCACAGTTGGGGTTAGAGTACAGTGACTTCCATTCCAGTGCCCTGTCTGCTTTATAATTTTCTTCTTCCAAAAGCAATGTTTTCTATTGTACTCCCACTGCATTTTAACAAACATGAAATACAGCAAGTCTAACAAAAAGACATGTAGGGCCAGAATCTTATAAAACAGGATGTCAGATCTCAAAAATTCTATAGCTCTAGGCTCTTAATCTTGTCATAAATATTTTGTATCTTTTATTTTCCATACAGGGAAATAACCAAGCCCTCCAAATAAAGGATTTTCCATGCCCTGTCCACATGGTCCATCTAAATGCAGCTCAGCAGTCTCAATTCCTAGGAGTCCAGATTGAGCTTTAAGACAGATGGCAGCAAACCATGCAGAACATTTCTGCAATGACACAGCTCATTTGTTTTTCTCTGCATAGAAATGACCTCTATCTTTCTGTTCATGGACTAATGGATAACATATCAGACCAGGAATCAGGAGATCAATCCCAAATTTGGTTTTGCAACTGACTGTGTGCACATCTTGAGAAAGGTACTTTTCTAATTTTAATTTCTTCGTCTCTGAATTGAGAAGGCAGATTAAGATAATCTCTAAAGTTGCTTTTTAAATCCCTGTTATATTTTTACATAGATTTATATACTTTTAGATGAAAACATGTCATGTGATCAGAAAAAAGATCATGGAAGAAAATTTTCCAGCATATAATATTTGATAAAAAAATCTTCACTAGAACTACATTTAAAGTAAACAGCAACCCTCCAACACTTACTTAACTGCATGAACTGTTGTCTATCTAGAAATCATATGGGGAATTTTATAGGCAATAATATTATTAGCTTCCTCACTGCCAAATCCATAGACCTCTTTAACAGCCTTTATGTTCTGCAAAATTGGACACTGTTGTTCACCTCCACCCTTCCTCTATTTTAATCTTGACTACCAAGACAACAATCTCTTGGAAGCTCTCTGTATTTCCTTAATTAATTAAATTTAATTTCAGGCTCTTGGCTCCTTTTCCTAGGCCCTCCTTTTAAACATCTGTCAATGGTCCCCCTTGTTCACTCTGTGCTAGTGTTGACTCATCCACCCTCGGAATCACAACCACCACTTGTAGTTGCTAATAATGCTCAAATCTTGATTTTTCACCCTAACCTCTCTCCTGAGATAAGATCAGTTTTTTATGCTCCCTAAATATTGTACAGGCAACTAACAACCACCTGCTCTCAAAACAGTTCTTCAGTGTACTCGGCATCCTCCATGTTACTCAGGCTAAAACCATGGCATCATTCTCAAGTTCTTGTTTTCCTCACCTCTGATATCAAACTGGTCATCAATTCCTTTTTATTTGTGGTGGAAATGTTGTATGAATACATCTCATTCTGGGTAATATCATCTTCTGGCTTATTTCATATCTTTGACATGTGGACTACTGCACTAGCCTCCTAATTAGCTTCTATCATTCTAGTTTTCCTTCTAGCAAACCAATTTTCAGGGTTATTGCCTGGATTCTCTTTCTACAACAAAAATCTAATCATATGATTCTCTCTGCCTTAAACATTTAGGGATCTACATTATATGTGGGACAAATCCTAAAATTCTCAATATATCCTCTAACATCCTTCAAATTCTAGATTGAAGCCCCACTTCTGGCTCCCATTGTTCCTCCAACAAACCAGGGGATGAGCACAGGTTTATTCTTTAAGAAGATGTGATGCATGTTCATACTACAAAATGACTTTAATGTACCATCTCTTCTGCCTAGACTATACCAACACTTTTCTAATCTGTGAAGCCTTCTTATACCCCAAACGTGCTTGATGGCACAATTCTATGACTCCCAGTAGCATTCCCACAGGTCTAATGAATATATGTATATTTATGGAAAAAAAAAAAAAAAACAGGCCAGATTACAAACACTAAGACAGGTCTATAAATTCTAGTGTGTATGTTAGTTGTATACATGCCTTTGTTATAAACTTTGTAACTATATTTCTGTAAAATGCACAGACCATGTCTTGCTCTCATTTATACTCCTAGTGCCCAACACACTGCTTTAAGCATTTGCTTGATGAATTAAATAAATGGTTCGTAGATTTTCTTTCTCCAATGATAAAAGTTAAATCAATGAAAAGAATGGGAAAGTCTCTTTATAAGGAATCTTCAAGAAAAGTGAGTTTTTAACCAAAAAAAAAAAATTGTGAGTTTTTGCACTTAATTTTTAGATGCAATAGCCTAGACTGTCAGAATCACAACTCTGAAAATCAAAGAAACATAGTCAGTAGTGAATTCTTTTATTTTGCGCATAGGAGGAGTTCAGATTAAAATTTTATTTTTTTTTACTTCTAATACAAATTTTATGGGCTTTTTAAAAAAATTATAAAAGATGCTGCTAGTCTCCAAGAAGCAGAAATGTTTGTTTTCACCACAAGCAATGATTTATTAAATTGGAACTTTCTTCCTAGGACAATAAACTATTGAAATATAGAAAACTGACCTGCAGTTGACCTATATGTTGGCCATTCCCAAAAGTCAGTAACAGTCCATGGAATCTCCTATTTAGTTTCATATTCTCCATGTTACAGTTAAAGTCTGTTTCTTGTTAGGAATTTGGCGTCTGTGCAATATGGCTAAAAGGACTTCCAATGTGATAACATGACCTCTACATGACTCTGGAAAGTACTTACCAGGACTTTAACATTTCTGGACCAGTACCTACCAAGCACCATATGAAATTTAAAAATCAACTGTATAAAAACAATCTTTTCACTGAGGGTTTTTTTTTTAAATATTTCAAGTATACTTTCGTTAGAGACCCTGCTGTCATGCTAAAATTTATTTACATTTGTCTTAACATCTAGGTAAATGTTTTAAAACTGTAGCACTGTTGAGCTGTATATTTCTTTGATGTGGAAGGTTGTCCTGTGCATTGTAAAATATTTAGCAACATCATTAAATCTCACTAGATGATAACAGATGTCAGTACAAACCTCTTAGATATTGACACTCAACTATGTTATCAAGCATTGCCAAATGTTCACTAGGGGGCAAAATAACCTCCAGTTGAGAATCACTGTTTCCAGTGGTGACCAACTTGATTTATACTTCTTTATATACTCTCCACATAGTACAATGTCAGGCAATAGGTATTGAAAGAATGTCTTTAGAAAAAGTTAGTAAATGCTAATATTTGAAACTTTATGTCGTATTCTATCTCAGCAATTCTATAAATATGTCTTAGCCGCAAGGTATACCCAATTCCTAGCGCTGATAGTTGATAAATTATCTTCGCTCTTGGGAAAACCTACAAAACCAACAGCTTTTGACTTCCTTCTCTATATGTAATTAACACAATTTTGTATGTGAGGCAGAATACAATTTATAACCACTCATCTTCAGGGATTATAGACTCTTAGTGCAAGTGGGAAATAAGATTGCCCTCTGTGAGCTAAACTATGGAACTATCGCTTACCAGATAAGACAGAAGTCATAAAAAGTCATCTTAAAGAGGTCAGATGTCTCCCACATTGGCTAACCTTGGCTGTGATTTCACTGACTCCATTAACATCTGAAGATAGAAGATACCAGTTAAAGAAGAACCGCATGACCTGAGAAAAATAGACAAAAGGGAAAAGCATAGAGGAAAATGTAGGGTCTAGTTGATGCAAGAACTGACTCCATGTGGCACATTATCTTTTACACGTCACGTCTTCATATTATCTTTCCATTAATAAATTACATGAAAAGCTAAATTATCAGAGGTTTGCTTAGCTTGGTAGAAAATCAGAAGCAACTGAAGTCACTATATGACAGAATGTTTACTATATTTAAACATTGTGATATGAATATGGCCATGTCCAACAGGCAAAAGTTCATGAAAAGAATGCCTGTAAGAATCCCTACAATGTCCCTCTAGAGCGTACCATGACTTTGCAGGCCTTTTGGGAATGTATTTTGCTCCTTGAAACCTTTAATTTTTTTGCCTTTTTTGTTTGCTTGTTCTCTTCATCTGATTTTAAAATGAACAGTACCATATTTAGTAATTAAATATAGACAAAATGAAGTCACTCTCTAAAATATCCTTTAGGAAAAAAAGAGTTGATTTCTATTTGAGCCTTCATACATATCTCATGTTATAGGACAGTCTGTAATCACTTTATTAAAAAAAAAAAAATAAAGTGCTTTTTAGGAACACGTATCTACCTGAAATGTACTGGAGCAATGATGGGTTTTGGAAAAAGAAGTAACACGATAGATTCAGTTAAAAAAAAAAAAAAAAGAAAGAGAAGAAATTTAACACAAATTGACTCAATATCCAAGGTGGTATAACTTCATCTTTTAAGCATCAGTGAAATTTTGTGGCAATTGCAAATAAATACCTCAAGATCAATTTTTAAATTATTATTATACTTTAAGTTCTGAGATATACGTGCAGAAAGTACAGGTTTGTTACATAGACACACACATGCCATGGTAGTTTGCTGCATCAACCCGTCATCTACATTAGGTATTTCTCCTGATGCTATCCCTCCCCTATACAATCCCCGCCCCAACCCCACCGACAGGCCCTGGTGTGTGATACTCCCCTCCCTGTGTCCATGTGTTCTCATTGTTCACCTCCCATTTATGAGTGAGAACATGTGGTATACCATCATTCCCAGCAAACTAACACACAAACAGAAAACCAAATACCACAAGATCATTTTTTTTAAATATTCACTTTGTGGAAATTAATATGTGTGGCTTGGAATAAAATCATACATAGATTTCAAAAGTGCTAAATTTCTAATAATTTAATAGGAAATTATTATATTGTAAATCTGTGTTAGATAACTTAAAAAAAGAATAATGTGGACACAACTGTAGAACATATCTATAAGAAGAATGAAGAAAATTGTTTCATAAAATGGAAGTAAAAAATGATTAATAAAAATTTATTGTGTAGTTGCATTAATAAATTACATATCATACATTAAAAAGATACTTAATCCATATTTCTAAACGTTTATTTTTATTGTCTTGTTCTCCCCTCTCTCATTTAAAAATCTTTATATTGGGAAAGAAGAATTTACTGAACACTAGGGATTGCCACCTTGTTGGGCATACAGACCCATTTAAAGTAGAACGTTCCTTTCCTTTCCCCTGCTAAGATAACTTAGGGGAGACCGAGCACTTTATTATAAATATATACATCTATAGCTTACTGAAGCTGAGATGATAATTTAGGTGTATGTCTATTCCATTTTGAAGAACAAAAAACTTTCAGAAAGCTTAAACATTGTATTAAAATGATGATCTGTGACAAGAAGACAACAATCATTATCATCATCTAACCTGGTATTTTATTGCTCTTCAGACTCTGAAAGATAATAGCAGAAACACCTTCCTCCCACCCTGTGTGTGTCACTGTCTACAGCAGCATAGAGAAACCAGGCAAGTGTTTCCCATAAATTCAGTGGGATTCCTATGGAAACCGTAGGAAGAAGCGAGTGCAGGACTAAAATAAAACACATATGGCCGTTTCTTTTCTGTTTTCATTTTTTCTTGATTTGAGATATTGTACTGGATTCTATACAAAGAATTCACTTGGTTTTATAAACAGTAATAGATTCAAGATTCTGAGACTCATTTCTCAACTTGAATAAAGAGACTGTATTAACATAATCAATTAATCTCACTTGTATCTTTGATAAGTCATACTTCCCTTCCAGAGGTTAGAGTTTCTGATATAAATTTCACTGAGTAGTTTCGTCTTCAACACTTTTATTGAACTCTAATCAGGTAAAATTAAAAAGCCCAAGGTTAGACATAAGAAAAAAATACAATTATGAGAAAGGAATGCACAGCCTGAGGGGTGTTCTTGCAGATCAGGGAGGTGTGCCATGGATTTATACCAGGCATATGAAATTAGGGCTGTGTTAGCAGTTGCTGCTAAAGAACTCACCTCTTTCTGCTACGGTTACATTCTAGTTTAGCAGTTGAAGAACCAGAAAAACCACCTTCCAGAAAAACTACTCCATTTCATCATATGCAAGCTAGGTCTCTACTCTCTTCCCCAAAGCAGGTCCACAGGCTTAAACGTATCAATTCATACTTGATTCCTTGATTTTGCCCTTTCCACAGCTGTAGGATTCATATCAAATATGTTCATGTGCGCAAGGAAGTTTAATGAAATTTCAGTAAACACAAGTGGAGCGATGGTAATTACCTAAATGAGTTGTTGAAACACGAAAGCCTTCCTTTTCATCACTACCAGTGATAATGCACCCAAAGCCCTCAAGCAGCCTCTCTCTCTTCTTTCTGTCCCTTGTCACTCACCCATGCCCAACCTCGGCATATACATACTCACACATAGAATTTGTATGTGAAGCAATGGGTGTTTCTAATTTCCTTTTTTTTTTTTTTTTCACTTTATCTTGGCATCATTTGCTCTTTGAATTGATGCCAATTCATCAATGAAATGCTGAAAGACCACTAAAAAAAGGTTTTTGTGATTCCTACGGATTCAAGAGAAATAAACAAAAAAGAAGGAAAATATGAGAAGAGAAATTATATCTGTAAGAGCTTTTCTAACTTTTGTAACTGGTTTCTAATTTCTTTACATCTAAACGTTGAGTACTTAGCCAAAACACAGCTAGGGATCACGTAGAGTATCTTTCCAAAGCATAACTGTTAATTAAACAGAGGCATCAGAGTTCTCTGATAGAATTTATAATATGACTTAAATTAATTTATCTTACCCTCTCACTCTCATTGTATGCTGTTCGTTTTGAGGTGTAATTATTTGTGCCCCTATCTACATTGTCCAATATGGTGGCCACTAATCACAAAATCTTAATTAACTTTATATTAATTAAAATTCAATAAAGTTAACATTCAATTATTCAGTCATAGTAGTCATACCTAAAATGTTCCAGAGTCACATAGGCCTAGTGGCTATTGCATTGGACAGCATAGGTACAGAATACAGTATAGATATAGATCATCACAGAAAGTTCTATTGAAGCACTAATAACATCAAGGTCAGGGACTTAAAAACCAACTAATGTAAGAATAGAAAAAGAGTTTATATTTACCCTGTTGGCATAATAAACATATATTTCCAACTCATTCTTCATCCTTTCACCAAATACTTTATATAACTTATAAGAACACCAACTCTCTACAAAACATTCTATTAAGTGCTAGTACATAATTAGGACACAATACACCATACATTTTAGTTCAGAGGCTAGAAAACTCTGAAGAACCAGATGGTAAATATTTTAGGTTTTGAGGACCATTCATCCCTGTCACCACTACTCAACTCTGCTGTTATAGTGCAAAAGCAGCCTTAAACAATGTGTCATCAAATGGACGTGGCTGGGTTCCCATAAGACACTATTTACAAAACAGGCAGTGGGCCAGGTTTTGCCTGCAGACCATAATTTGCCAACCTCTTGTTCTAGTTGATAGATTAGCACTTACACAGAAGGTAAAATAACTCCATATAAGTACAAGGTACACTGTGATAAATGCTGTATGTGCAAAGTCTTATGGAAACACAGGGTTGAGAGATAGATTTTGACTGAGTGAACTGAGGAAGATTTCTCAGAAGAGATGAGACATAAAATGGGTCTCGAAAAATGAATACGACCTCAATAAGTAAATATGGAGAGAAGGGAATTTCAGCAAGAGGGAACAACTTGAGAAAATACAAAAGGCATAAGGACATAAGACTTGTTCAATGAGTCAGTGGTAGATCACTGAAAGTGGAGCTGACAGAGGCACCAGAACATATTTTAGTAAAAGGCAGTCATGTTTTGTAAAACTATCCGAGGATGTTTTTTCTTGACATCAACAAAAAGCGGTAATTCTCTAAGTGGTCCATGGCTTGGCTACATTATCTCTGGTATTTGTTAAAATTTAGATTCCTGGACTCCAATCTCCAAAAATTCTAATTCAGTAGATCTGTGGTAGGGCTTAAAAATCTCCATTTTGAGCAAACATTGTTACGATTCTGAACACATGAACGTTTGTGAACCACTGACATCCATGGTTATTTAAAACATCTCTAAACACCCTTCCTTAATAATTTAAGAGAGAGTAAAGAGCTTTAACATTTAAAATAGGCAAAACAGTTAAGAAAGGCTGAACAATGTTAGAATGATTTTTGAGCCTAGTTTGAAACTTTATCCCTTCTTCAAGAAAGGACTTTCAGAAGTTTGGTATTTACTGTTTAATATGATTTCAAGGAGTTCCTCCCCATTCTATCCTATTTCAACTCACTGAATAGACTGTGTTCATTATATCATTTCAACAACGAGTTTTTATCCATCAGTTATTCTTTCTTCTAGGCTCAGCTTTCTGAAATAAAATACACAATTCCTTTTCATTGTTCTCACTCACATCCTCACCCTTGCATTTTCTAGAACAAATCATCTGTCCACTGAAATTTCTCCATATTTCTTTGAGACACATTAATAAAGCTTACACAACATGGTAGATAGAAAATAATGTTTTATTAATTTATAAAATGTAAGAAATATTTAGTTTAATTTTTATATCTTTATTAAATATGGCTAGTGATATGAAGAACACTTGAACCAATAGAAGTACATGAAATTATTCTAAAAAAAATGGTGCTTCCAGTCCTTTCCCAGTACAGGAGCTCTCTTGGAGCCAATTGCCTTATAAGTAGAATCACTTTTCCCTAAGTGCATCACCTTGCACTTATCTACACAAAACCTCATGTTTATTTTACCCATTTAAGAAGACTTTCTATAAAATAACTTTCATTTTATTTTCCTCATTTTGGATACCTACAACATTTTTAGATTAAAATTTGTTATGATGTAGCATTCTAAAATATATCATTTTTAATGCCAAGGCTTTTATTGAATATAATTTGAATTGGAGACATTAGCATCTATAACTGTGGCTATAAATTTGGAATTATTATAAAAGGCTATGAATTATGTATAGATATGTTGCTGTAAGAACCTTTATAAGAACTGTGCATGTTTAACATTTAAAACTGTTGATACGGCAGAAGTAAAATTTTCCCTTAAAAACTGTCCTTTACTGAAAGGTTGTTCAAGGCAAATTGAAGCAATTTATTTATAAATACATTATAAAATGTAGTGGTACTTTTTGAAAGAGAGGGACATTTCAACAAAACATTCTTGAGTAGAACTTCAAAACTGCTGAATATCCTATGTAGAAAGATAAGCACCTAAGTGAGAAATAAAGAACGCCAGCTTTATCACAAAGTCTCTTCATGGAAAATAAAGACATGAGAGTATTAATAAATCATATAATAAAGAAAAAATATTTGAATCTTAAGTTTACAGGCCCATAGAAAGTAAATCATTTTCAGAAGTCAGAGCTTATCTCTAGGGAAAAGGAGCATAAAACATTTTGCCTCGATGCAGACTCTTCACAAATCACCTAAATATGTCAGCAAGCTTCCTGGTAAAAAGAATTAGGAGCAATGATGAACTCAAAAAAGTTGAACAATTAGCTCTTTCAGGGCGGAAGGTAAGCAGTGGGCAAGGGAAGAAGGAGAAAGCTCTCATTTGTAGTGTTTGTCAATTTCTATGATGTAAATACTCCTACCACTGGTGATTTCAAGCTACTACTGTGATATCCCCGAAAGTAAAGTTGGAAAGAAATCCTAGTTCTGTGGGCTGCTCTGAGTTGCTCCTCTACAACTCTGGAAAAAGAAAAAACTGAGTTGTGATGCAAATTTTAGCCTGTCAAAATAAGTATGGAAAATATAGTCTATATATTACAAAACCAGTAAAGCATGGGCCCACAATTCAAGAGAACTTTAATATATTCAGGTTTCTTTCTTGAGCACACACATACTAAGAAATTGTAAGAATCAGGCAGGATAATAAGAATTCAATCTTTCCAATTAGATTCCACTTATAAATATTGTCCAAATAAATAAATAAGTAAATCTCCACATAAAATGAACACATGAAAATCTACCCTGTATTTTAATTAAAGCAGCTGAATGGATCACCTTCAGATATTCCAAGGCATTTACATGAAAAAAATGATGTGGTCACTGAAGAAACTACAGATTTTATTTAAATTAGAAAAACTTGGATTTGAATGCCCAGTTTACCAATTATGATTTGTATAACCTTGAATAGTTTATTTGACATAGGTGAAGTACAGTTTCTTCTTTATTTAATCTATGTAATGCCAATCTTAATAAGATAATGTAAGTCAAATATTTGGCATTTTTTTGAAGTTTACATAGTTTAAATCTCAAGGGTGGTCAGCATTCCTCTGCCACCATATGCACACACCCCCAATACATCCACTCCAAGAAAGAGTGTAGTGGTTCCTGCAAGTTGTGGGCTCAATACTCATTTCTGTTCCTATTTTGGGAACACATTATTACGTAAAATTGTTTCCTTTTTTATTATACCATTGTGAGTTTAATTCTTTTCTGTTAATTGTAGCCAATGGAACCCTAATGGATACAAGGGAAAATAAAGTGGCTGATTTATAAAGTTAGGGTAAGAATTAGCATGTATGTAAAGTGACTAATGGAATGCTTTAAAACAAAGTATATTGATTGTCCATATGTTTACTAAACAATTTCTTTCCCTCCTTTCAAAAATTTGAAATATGGACAAATAACAATCTCTGAAATATCATGGAAGATTAGTGGGAGAATGAGCTAGGCAATGAGAAAAACCTTGGCTCCAGTATGGGTACACCACTTATTAGTTCACACGACTATAGCAAAGTCATGCCCCTCTCCAATCCTCTGTTGCTCATTTATTGAAAAGGATCTAATATTGCTGAGTGAAGAATATTATTGTGAGAAGCAAACAGAAAATATAAGTGAAAAGATATCACAGATACTTGGTATTTGATAATATCAGTAAACCTTCTCCACAAGCCCTATAATGGGAGAGACAAAGAAGCAGGATAAAAATAAAGTGCAGACGTGTGTTAAACAATCTGGAGGGCTACAAACGAGAGGCTTATAGAAACTATTACACTCCTCAGTGATCCAGTCAAGTCTCTGATGCAATTTCAATACATAGAACCATAATGGTTATTAATATTAATGTACTTACCAATTATTTTCTTATCAGACTATAGTTTTGTTGTACTACCTGCCCTTTGCAATGAAAGACTTTCACAAAGTCTTTTATGTTTTGTCATGAATCAAAGCTATTTTTAATGCAAAGCTTTAATGATGATAAATATAACTACTATGCACTGTAATGTTCTTTGCTAATACACTTGATATGCACTAACTCATTTGATTCTCCTCACAATCTCAAATGTGACATGGGTTATAGTAACCTTTTTTTACAGATAAGAACACTTAATCTCAGAGCACTTACTTTCCAAGGATTACAAAGCTCAAAGTGTCAGAAAAGAAAAAGAATTCCAGATGTAATTCCAAAGTCTATATATTTTTAAGTGTTTACTATATTATACTAGAAGATATTTTAAGATAAAAATCAAATGCCTTTTATATTTTCCAGTCTGTTGAAAATGAATCACTGTTATTCCTGAGACATATCATATATCAAATTATAAAATGTATTCTCTCACAAGCCTACCGTTTTATAAACCCTTATGTTTTCCTTTGTCTTCATTACATGTACATTTTAGATTGAAAACACTTTCAACACAATTTTTCAATATGCCAATGTTTTGTGGTACACAGAATATTCAATCAAGCTGTGTTTCTTCTACCTCCTCAGTATTTTTCATCATTATTTTCCAGACTGGCTATTAGGCAAAATAAATAGATGAGCCGAGGTGTAGTCAGTGCACACCTGCACATAGCCATCCCACTATCACCATATGGTGATACAACTTTTGTAAACACTGACAATAGTGTTATATGAATTAAGCAAATGAGAAATATCATTTGTGCAATAATCTTTTGACAAAAAAAAATTTGACTAATTAAAAATCTCCTTATTGTTTTGGATATGTTCTCTTTGATACGTTTTTGTTTTCTGGAATTAAAATGTTCCTTAGGTTGTCAGACCACCCTGATGAATGCTCAACAAGTTTTAAAAATAATATATAAATAGTGATTTCTTTTGAAATTCATAAAGCTATCAGAGATTCAAGTCTGAGGTACAAATTAATACCACAAAGGCATGCAAGTATTTTATAAAAGTTTTCAAGCAATGAACAGTTTATATTTTATAGTTAAAAACGGGTACAGGCCGGGCGCGGTGGTTCACGCCTGTAATCCCAGCACTTTGGGAGGCCGAGGCGGGTGGATCACAAAGTCAGGAAATTGAGACCATCCTAGCTAACATGGTGAAACGTGTTATTTTAGTATTTACAAAAAATACAAAAAAATTAGCCGGGCGTGGTGGCGGGCGCCTGTAGTCCCAGCTACTCAGGAGGCTGAGGCAGGAGAACAGCATGAACCCGGGAGGCGGAGCTTGCAGTGAGCCAAGATCGCGTCACTGCACTCCAGCCTGGGAGACAGAGCAAGCCTCTGTCTCAAAATAAAACAAAATAAACAAAAACAAAAAACCATGGGTACAAATTGCTTAGATTGTATGTTGCCAAAAAAAAATCTCTTAGAACATCAACTATTTACTGTCCTTCTAATGAATAAAGTTAGTCCTTACTAATCCTTTTATATAAAATGCCATATATAATTGTAATGCATTCAATATATAATGTATAAATAATAATTATTTTAATTCAATGATTGTTGTAATTTAAATTTGATAATAAATCTCTAAGATCTATATAATGGTTATATAAAATTGATTCATAACTACACATACAAATAAATAGATAAATTATCATGGGGTAATAAATATGAATTTCAAATTCATAGATGTAAAACTAAAATTATAGCTTGGGTTTAAAGATAGAGTTGTGAGTAAATCAAAGGAGAGGAGTTATCCTTTGCTACTCTTGGAATATTCAGTCTAAAGGAAAGATACTAGATGGGAGGTTACAATGTAGGGGCAAAAAGAGGGCAATCTGTTAACAAGAAAGGTACCATTGGAAGAATAATATGAGAAACGGAAGTGTAATTAAAGTTGGGAAAGCAAATAAAAATGTTAGATAGAGTTATGAAAGTTCCAGTTGATTCAGAAAGCAATGTATAGTCAGAAAGGGAAAGACTGGCAGACTGAGAAGCATAGATGGAGGCAGAAATCGAGGTCTAGTGGACAGAATGGTTCCAGTGCTCAGTCTGGGAACGATTTTGTGACCACATAAAATATGCCTAAGAATTAAGAAGCATCAACTCTAGGAAACCAGAAAAAAATGTAAGTTGGAATCTTCCAGATATGAAGTATTTTCAATGAGAGCAAGTAGACAAATGGCGGATGCTTTGATTATTTGATTCAGAAGAACATTATCTGAATAATTTGTTCACAAACATTGGAAATCGTGGAAAAGTGCCTAATCCATTGATCTCTCAGCCATTTTATTTCCATCACGGTGTCATTGTGTTATTGTTGATGACACCATATGGTATCCCTAATTAGATCATAAAACTAAGTTTTATCTGAAAGAAAAGGCTGAGAAGTAAAAAAATCTGCTGATTCAAAGTATAACCTTCAGCTAATTCAGAACAAGGCAGCATTAAATATTCTGCTGTATAAATAAAAAATTGCTGTCAATATTTGAACGTCAAAGAGGCATTTAAGCACATATATTAAACTGACCAAAATCTATAAATTTCCAAAATGAATGTATAAAAAATTATTTTATTAATTAGTAAAATTATCAGTATCTAATAAGGTTTATTTTTTAAAAAGCAAAACTCTGAACTCTGAAAATTAAAGCTGTCACACTACTTTCAAGTAAGCCAGAAGTGTTCTTAACTACTAAATAGTAAGTATTCCCAACAACAATGATAAAAATAGAAAGTGTTTATTATCTAAGTAAATAGGGAAAGCAAAATCCATTCAGCTGGTCTCAACATCCATGATCATAATTTACTGAACCTCTCTCTCATGTTTTTCCCTCTGTTTTTCTTTGTCTCTCTCCCATGTCTCCCATTTACTAGTCCTTCCTCCTATATTTCTACATTTTTCTCTCTGTCCCACTTTTCACAAAACATCTTTTCATACCCTCTGACTTTACTCATACATTCTTTCTCCTTCTGATTTCTGAAAAATGTAATGTAATATTAGAATAATACAGATTTCTAGTGATTTTGACAAGGTAGGAATAAAACACGCTACAGGCAAAAATTCACATTTGCATTCTAGTGTTAGAAGCAAAACTATTAAAATGCAAAAAAGAGTTTAAAATGAATTTGAAATAGTAGCTACTGAATGCCTGTGGTGTAGATCAAGACCAAAATTGCTAATATAGCTGTGCCCTTTGCCTTTTTTTTTCCCAGTCACCAAAAATTGCCACCTCTTTATTTATTGAAGGAATTTTATCTCTGCTGAACTAAGTTGCAAAATGATGTTCTACATATAAATTAAGCCTCTGTCCAACTCCTGTTTCATAAACATTTTAGTGTACTTTGAAATTCAATAAGTTTATTAATAATATTTTGCCCTCAAGTCATTATTTTTGGAGCCTTAAGTCTTACTTTTTAAAAATATTTACTCTGGAGTTATGTTTTGTTTCCATAGCCTAATACTTCAAGCCAAGAACAGACAGAATCTTTAAGATACATTCCCATTAAAACTATGCCTTCCCAAGAAAGTACGTTCTGCTAAAAGTAACACCTCCCAATCCTACCTCATTAGGTAAGATATTGTCACTGACACAGAACTTAGGTATTTTGATAAATTTTCATGCTAATTATGATTACCTTGCTAAGGAGTAAGAAATGTGTTTATCTGACTAATGCGATGACTGTGCAGATATAAACTGAGTGATGATTGAAGCCATGAGTATGAATGAATCAATCACATGTCTAAACAGAATGAAAAGAGAAATGGGCCATCAAGCATGCTTTTGAAGCGATGGGCTAACAGCAGACCCAGCAGTCAAGTCAACGTCAGTTTTGCTGAAGCTAAAATGTAATTAGCTTTGTTGGGCTAGCTGATTCTTCAGCCAAAAACAAACAAACAAAAACAAAACAAAACACGGATGTTGGCAGAGGAACATTTATGCAGAAAGTCAAGGTAGGGACAATTTCCAAAGGCATACTAGAAAGCAAACTTAGTTCGTATTTCATTTTGAATTAAGACTTCAGAGAACTGCATATATTTGTTTTTTTCTGGCATTTTCATAGTTCTCAACATTTGCTAAGTTTGTAAATTCTGTTTGTTTTCTTATGAACTAGCCATAATCACTTGCGCAAAATAGAAATTGTTTTTGAAAACCTCATTGTAAAATAGAGATTGGAAATTACAGTTTTCCAGCATTCTGGAAGGAATAGGAATTCAAGACAATTTTATAATCACTGTAAAAGAGAGAAGAGAAAAATCAAGCAGGTCACGCTCTTGGTAGGAGAAAAGAAATAAGGTCTTGGCTTATGAATCTGAGATCTGGAAAGATAAAGATAGCATCAATTGCCCTCATTCCATGAGGATGCAGAGAACTGGCAGGGAGAGAGCTGGCCTGGGTAGAAAAACAAAGAATGTACTGATACATAATGGAGACTTGCTGGGGTTAATTTCACAGTAGAGTTTGAAGGGTGAAAAGGGATCAAGGGAACTAGAAAGTTTTTCCCTTTTAAAGGGAACATTTCCCCACCAAAGTCTTTTGATTATTTCAAGAAATGGGAGGAAAGAAAGAATAAAAGGGGTCCCAAAAAGAAAACTTTTGTGGGAGTCAAGAATACAGGGAGATTTAACACTGTGGACTGCACACCTCCAGGAGTTCAATTTCCATAAAGACGCCAGCTGAACCTAAGGCAAAGAAATGATGAGAAATACTGGGCTAATAGGAATCCCCAAATCTAAGGCTCTGAAACCAGGGTTGGAGCCAGGGTGACCTGTTAATCATCAGTAGTTTCTACAAAGGAATCCCTTTTAGGAAGGCCAGAGTAGAGATATACCCTGCAGAGGCCAGGGTGGTGCATTGGTACTGATTCCAGTCATTCCCCCAAGGTCATTGTGTCAGGAGAAGAGAAGGGTCTGTCTGAAACTAGAAATATTATGAAAATAGTTCAGATGTAGGAAACAGAAGCGGACTTCTTTAAACAGTCAGCAAAAGCACATCTGCAGCCAGGAGAGTGACCAGATCAACCCAAATAACAGATGGCATTTGTCATTAAGAAATGCCAATGTCAGTACAAAAAAATTAGTAATACAGGCAGGAGCGGAAGAGTGAAAACTACCCCAGATAAGAGCTGCAGCAGAAGAGGTGGGAGCCTGGTGAGCCGGGGGGAAGGAAAACGGAAACCCACAGCACCAGAGTTAGAAAGGAAGTAAGTAATAACATTCAGAGAACCAGAGAAAAAAAAAGGGCTTACAGGCAATGATTCTTTTGTTAAGATCTCAGGTTAAAAGTTATATTCAGAACACTTTTCTACAAAAGCATTATCTATATCTCCATCCTCCCCACTTGCCAGCCTTTTTAGCCCCCTGATGAGGGAGAAGTTAAGAGCATGAGCTCTGAAGCTGGACCACCTAGGTGCACATTTGCTGTCCACAGAGCAGCTCCAGGACCTCAGTTAGATTACCCCAGAGGCCAGTAAGTGCTCAATATGTGTTAACATGTGTCAGCTATTATCATCATTTTAAAGTAAGATTTAAAGGTAAAGGGGAGAGAAGAGCAGTAAGGAATGCCATGGGCAAGGGCTAAGAGGGGCAGCCAAGAATGTAGTGGTTTTCAGCTTTTCAAACACTGAAGCGTGTAATTATTTCACCAAGAGAGAAATACATCTACTAGAAGTTGTTCTTCAAGAGAAATATGATATTTAGGTTATTTCTATAAACAGAAACTTCCTTTTGCATATGTAGTTTAACACTAATAATGTATTCTGGTTTAATATTTTAATTTATGAGCTGTGTCCTCAATGGAAATGATATTCCTTCCAGAAAAAAAAAAAATGACGCTATTTGAAAAAAATAATTGCTTTCTTCTCTCAGTATAGCCATTCACATATTCAACCACATGGACAAGCTCCACACCTCCAACTGAAAGGCTGAGGCACAGCTTAAACACTGAAAGTTTCTGAAGCTTGAGAAAACTAATAAGAAAAGCCCCCTGATTCCCCTGGCAAATTCGTTAGTGGAAAAACCACTTAGTATTCAAGTTACCTTATTGTTATGTAAAATTATTTTCCTAAATCTGATGCATTTTTGTATGGAATGAAAACATCATGTCATATAAGTATTATAATTTTTGCAAAGTTATATTAATTTAAAATAGTGTGATAGAGCTTAATACACATTTTACCTCTTGTAAAATGCATTAGAATACGATTAGTATGCAGCACTCTATCTCAACTGGAAAAGAAAGAAATCAGTGTGACCAATGGCAAAGCTATTCGCTATTAAATAGCTGAAATAGCAGCAGGTCTAAAGTATCTGCATCTCATTTTGGATTTAATTATTGCAATAACATCTCATTTGCTTCAAGGTATTACAATTATCTTCTGTTTTAAATTGAAAGGTATTTTAGAATGAATGCAGCTAATGCAGCCAAAGGTTCAAAATGTCCAGAGCATTGAGCTTTAAAGTAGAACAACCCACATTTTAAACAAATCCTTACTAAAAGACTGCATAAGAAATGCATTTCCTTTCATCAAAACCCCAGTGTATGTGCCTAGTGAGATATAATGATTTTTTTTTCTGATTTCAATGTTATTAAGTTAAAAAAAAGTGACATTAGGTACAGATTGATAATAGGCATCGACATTAATGAAAATCAAAACGAAAGCTCATTTTCATAATTTCATAATACTATTTGCAAGTATGAAATAGTCACTTAATTTTCGGTAAAACTATTTTAAAAATGAAATCAAATGAAGCTTTAAATCTGATATGGATCAACAGTAAGATATTTTCTTCTTCTTAATTAGCCACTCTTGAAATAATTCAAAACATTTTTAAACAATATTTAGCACAGATGTCAGTGGTTAGGAACTTTTAAATGTTAGATCTCTTTAATTGGAAGTGTTTGGTTTTGTTTTTAAAAAATCTAACCATGTGAGATGTTTCAAACTTCTGTTAATTTTACAGATTTTATGTATCCTTGAACTGGGCCCTTTAGGAAATTTCACTGGAGAATGTCATTTTTCTTAGGTAAGGATTACTCGAGGACAGGGAATAGAAATGCTTTCAAAGAAGGCTAAGTCAAGGCCAATTTAGCCGCTGGGCACAGTGGGAGGCACAGGGTCTAGGACCCCAGATACGTTTTGAGGTCTTTAGAAATGTTTTAATTTCTTGTGAAATCAAAAGAAGAAAATGTTCTGGACATTTTGAACCTTTTGCTTCACTAAAAAGTTGAACATAATATAGCTTGGGTTATATTTCTCATTATACTAATGTCGTTACAATATAATTTTTTTATTACTATTTTTATTGGAAGAAACCACAAAGTCAAAATTGCCTCTGGCCAAGGAATGTATGGGCCAGTCCTCACTCAAGTTCAAAAAGTCTGTTACCTGAAAATTTCATGGCCCCTAAGTGAACAAATTGAAATTCTGCCTCAGAATAAGTAGAAATTCTCCAGACATTCTTGTCTTTTTTGCTCTTGATCAATCATCACGCTTGCCTGGGTGCTTGTCTGTGTCTCTCTGTGACTTTACTTTCTTGTGTCTCTGCTTAGCCACCCTCTTGCAAAGGAACTTTGCCCCTGAAGTACTGACTTTCGTGTTCAGTTCTACAAAGCTAATGGACTTAGTCTAATTGTCCTTCTAATTGTGCCTATGCCTTCCCTCTTGAGTCCCTGAGCACAGACTGATTCTCTAATAAAGGAAAGGTAGGGCGGATGATAATAACTAATTTCTTAACAGTTCTTACACTACTGGAGTTCCTTCTAAAATAATTCACTCAATTTTATCCATCAATTTACTTCATATTGTGATTATTGTGAATTGATGAACTTACTTTAAATAAGAACAAAGATTATTTATCAATAATTTATAAGTATAATTATCCAATTAATCTCACAAATACAGGAAACTATGTTTTAATCTTTAGCCCATTTGATTGGATTATGTCAGTTGAGTATGTTAAATGTAAGCAACTAATACATAGGTAAAAATAAACTCATTTTTTCATTGACTATAATTTTATACTAATAAATTGCATATATTGGGAATGCAATTCCAAATACACACAGAAACACAGATAGACACAAATGGTTTTACCTCACTAGAACAGGAAATATTGCTGAAAAGGAATTCCTTAAGGTACCTGGATGAATCCAGATGTGCTGCTGGGAAGGAACATATCTAAGAGCACAACAATTCAAGTAGATGTGATTTAAACTAGATTTCAGCCTATTTCAAGGCCAATTTCAAGATAATCCATTAGACAATCAGTCCAAATAGACCATACAAAAATGAAAAGATGACTTTTAAATCTGTTTTGTCACTGATATAGTCATTGTCAGCAAATCCTTCCATCAAAACAATCTTAATTATAAATGACTAGCTATGGGTAGACTACAATATTATACACGCACTGGAAAAGAAATTATTACATATGCCTAGAGTAACACTAACATTTAATTAGTACTCATTAAGTCCCAAACTTTTTCTCAGAACTTGTATGTCTCATACTATTCTACAGCAGACAATACCATTATCCTCATTGCATAGATGTAGAATTAATGCATGGAAATATTAAGTAACTTGCCCAAGGTCACATTGCTAGTAAGTGACAGAGCCAGAATATGAACACAGGTAGTGCGGCTCAGAGCTGGTGCTCAAGTCATGCTGCTACACAAACAACACAAACATGCAGATGCACATATGTGCTGTACACATACAGTCACCTCCACTACTCATAACAAGCTTTTTCTTATAGGCTAGGTATAGTAAAATACTATGTTCACCAAAATGAATGTGTGCTGCTTTAATCACATAGCCATATCTTTTATGGTGAATTGAGGTATTTATTTTTCACTACCCAGTCTTCCCCACCCCAGTCAGCTCCCTCATTGCTGGGTCAAAATTTTAGCAGTGGCTGCTTCCCTCTAAGTCCCAGACCCTATAATGTTCCTCCTTCTCTTTGCTCCTTTGGGGGTGATAACAGCTTCTCACTGTTGCTAGTGAAAAAGACTCTACCCTTGACCAAACTCTACTCAAGCTTCCTCTGAATGCTTTTCTTAACTACATCTAGACCTTTCAATCTCTGTGACAACCTTTGCGTCATCTAATTTTAGCAAAAACCCTAAGTCAGTTTAGAGAGAATGCCCCCACTTCAGTATTTGATCACCACAGTTTTTGATCAACTTCCTCATCCACCATCATCCATTAGGTGATATCTGATCACCGTGGCCTACCTTCACTAAGAATCCTGTCAAGCTGGGTTAGCGAGAATCACTCCTCACCCCTGATGTTTCCTCTTTGTAATTTTCTGTCTACTGACTCCCACCCTCCTCTCTGCATGTAACTTCTCACTTGCCCATGCTATATTCGGAACCGACTCCAGGACTATGCTGTGGTATCTTTTCCACGATTGCAGCAGCTCCTAAATAAAATCTGTGCTTGTCACTTTAACTGCAGTCTAGCTCTGTTATTTCTTCAGCGCTAGTCCCTGAATGTTTCCCCATCTCAGATTAGTCCACTTAGCCCTGCCCCCACCTTTAAATAACCCTTTCATTAAACTCTCTTCAATTAAAACTTCACATGTCTATCTGGTTCGGAGGGTGTGTGGTCAGGGGCACTGACAGACACAGAGTGAGACTCAGAATTAGAAGCCTGGATTGTTTGATTCCATCATGATTCTTCAAACAAATAGACATTTATATTAAAAAGGAAAGGAGGAGATCCTGAAATTCATTTTCTCCCTTTCAAGACCACTGAAATGCTGATTTGCATTACAATGACTTTTAGAGAAGAGAGGCTTCAGAACTTAAGTATTCCAATTTATTGAGCATTTACTCTGTGCAATTGAAAACACAAATAGCAATGGATAAGCATTGGAGAAATCACTGTCCCTACACTCTTTGAGCTTAAATTCTAGTGGAGAAAACATATAAGCAAACATTATATTGAGTGCTACAGAATGCTATATTTGAAAATATGACATAGCTAGGCTGCTCTTCATGTTTAGGGTAATGAGTTGGAGGGAATGACTACTAAGTTGATACCTAAGAATAAAGAGTAGCTGGACAAACAAAAAGGAAGCAAGAACATCCTAGAAAAACAAAAATCTGTGATTTGTTTTAAATATAACATTTCAAAAATGTAGCATTCTTTGGTAACTATAAATGCATTTTGTAATTTAAAAATATTTTTCCAGTATTTCTCTAAATATTTAATTATAAATATAGGCAGATATGATTAAAGATTAATTAAAGATATATTGTTTGTGATATCACTAAATTACTAACCAGATGTTATAGATTTCAAAGACTGTTTTTTTCATTTAGATTTGAGACAAAACTCTACCTAATGATACAGGATTTTACTTTCATTGATGGAATTTCAAGCTTCACCTGTTAAAAGGAGCCCTTTGTCATAAAGCAAGGTTTTCACAGATTATTTAGCACTGATTTATGAAATCAAAGCATAATTATACATACCTGTGGACTCCAATTAAACTGGACATTTCAAAGTTTTTGTTTATTTTTAGCGCAAATATGTATATTCTGCTTCTTCATGTAGGCTGCTCTTAAGTAAAATAATTTGGTTCTCATGAATTCAGTCAGAAGGAGAAAATATCAGAACATTGTGTTATAAGACTGTGAACTGTGACCTTAATAGACTTCTAATCTCAAAGTTATTGATAGAAATATTTTCTAAAAACAGCAAAAAGCTTTAAAGTAGGCGAATTCAAATTTGTTGCTGTTAAAAATAGCTGCTTCCTAGAGCATGCTGTTCTCTTCTTAACTTTTAATGAACTCTTGAAAGCTCACTTGAGAATGATAATCAGGTTGGCATTATTCTCTAAGTGCCCCAAATCTAAAAGCAGAGCAAAACTTTTAAAACAACAAAGATACAATATTTTAGGTTAATATGCCTAGATGCTTCAGTAACATCATGCTTACCTCAATAGTCCAGGTTTCTTTCTCATATTTTATAATAAATTTGGACAACCTTCAAATTAAATGTACACAGTGTTTCATAATAATTTATGTTTAAAATGTTGAAATGTTATTCAATGGTAAAATACTGTATAAATAATCAAATAGGTCATAAACATGTATTAGGGACTAACACATTGACAACTTTTCACTTGTAAACTTCGTGCTGAAGCCCCGTTTAAATGCAAAGATGACATTTAAAATTAAATTTTGCAGAAACATATATCAATGACAATAAACTAATTTTAATGGCCAGGTGCATTGGCTTACACCTGTAATCCCAGTACTTTGGGAGGCTGATGTAGGAGGATCACTTGAGGTCAGGAGTTCGAGACTAGCCTGGCCAACATGGCAAAACCCAGTCTCTACTAAAAATACAAAAAAAATTAGCCAGGTGCCTGTAATCCCAGCTACTGGGGAGGCTGAGGCAGGAGACTTGCTTGAACCTGGGAGGTGAAGGTTGCAGTGAACCGAGATCGCACCATTGCACTTCAGCCTGGGGAACAAGAGAGAAACTCGGTCTCAAAAAAATTAAAAAAATAAATAAAAATAAAAAATCTTAATCAATGGGGTTCTTTTTTTTTAATATTTTAGGTATTTTGTAAACCTTTAAAACAAGAAAACTCCCTATGTATAGCCATAATTTAATTTAGAAAATTAGTGTGGAATAATAATTCTTCTGGAGAATTACTATATAAATTATAGAAACATATATATTTAATTTCAAGTCTGAATCTGACCTTTATGACTATAAATTGATATACTCAAAATTTCAAAATTATACTTCTTTGACCCACACAATGGTAGCAGTTTATGGGACAGTGTTTATATTGTATTTAAGCTTGCTTTTCAATTTTTACCAAATTAAGGGAAGCAAAAACATTAATTTATAATGCTAAATTATTAATTCTGAATGACAAAAAAGTTTGCTTTGAAATCCACAAAATGTAATTTGTTCAACATTATGCACACTTTCAAACATACAGCAGAGCTGAAGTTATTTCACAGTAAAGAATTATGCAACCATCACCTTGATTTTACTGCATTTTACTATACTTGTGGGTTAATATCTATCCTTCATTAATCTTTCCAAGCATCCATCAATGCATCTTATATTTGATCCATTTTAACATAAGCTAACAATATTGAATAGCCAAAATGCCAAATTTAAAATATTTAGAAAAACTTAGGCGTATTTTAAATAACCCTGCAATAATGGCCAAAAGTCACATGAATGCTGTACAAGTTCTAGCTACATATATATGTATCCAGAAAACAAAAGCAAATCCTACATATTTTATATTTCAGTCAAGTGCATCAGCCAGGGTCTGATCAGAAAAACAGAAACTACTCTGAGTGGTTCCAAAAGACCAAAATATTACCATAAGATTTTTATTGATTCTTTTATCTTGGCTGACTGTAAATCCTCTCATTTTTCTGTACATTCTTATTAATTGAACTGAAATATTAGGGGGCTCTTATATTTAAAAGAAAGGTAATTAGAGTGCTGAGTTCTGTCTTTTAGGCCTTGAATCCTTTCCTGCTTTACTCTGTAGAGCAGCCAAACTGACCCCTGTAGGCTGCCTCACTGACACTTAAGTCAATAAGGAATCTAAAAATAATTTGATATATTGAATTAATGCAGTCAAAGACTATATTTCCAATTTAATTTTGCAGACTCGTAAGCAATTTATTATCGGGAGAACCCGCTCCCAATGTTTAACATGGGTTCTTTTCTATTTCCTAAGTGTCTCGGCTGGGTTGAGAAATAAAGGGAAAGAGCACAAGAGAGAGAAATTTAAAGCTGGGTGTCCGGGGGAGACATCACATGTCGGCAGGATCCATGATGTTTCCTGAGCTGTAAAACCAGCAAGTTTTTATTAGCAATTTTCAAAAGGGGAGGGAGTGCATGAATAGGGTGTGGGTCACAGAGATCACATACTTCACAAGGTAATAAAACATCACAAAGCAAATGGAGGCAGGGCGAGATCACAGGACCACCGGATGAGGTGAAATTAAAATTGCTAATGAAGTTTCATTGTCATTGATAACATCTTATCAGGAAACAGGGTTTGAGAGCAGACAACCTGTCTGATCACAATTTATTAGGTGGGAGTTTTCCTTGTCCTAATAAGCCTGGGAGTGCTATAGGAGACCGGGGCTTATTTCATCCCTTCAGCTTGGACCATAAAAGACAGGACGCTTTGAGAGGGTCATCCACAGGCCTACCCTCAGGGCGCATTCTCTTTCTCAGGGATGTTCCTTGCTAAGAAAAAGAATTCAGCAATATTTCTCCTATTTGCTCATGAAAGAGAACTACAGCTCTGTTCCGGCTCACCGGCAGCCAGTTCAAAGTTACCTCTCTTGTTCCCTGAACATTGCTGTTATCCTGTTCTTTTTTTAAGATGCCCAGATTTCATATTGTTCAAACACACGTGCTCTACAAACAATTTGTGCAGTTGATACAATCACAGGGTCCTGAGGCGACATTCATCCTCCTCAGCTTACAAAGAAGATGACGGGATTAAGAGATCAAAGACAGGCACAGGAAATCACAAGGATATTCTTTGGGGAAGTGACAAGTGTCCATGAAATCTTCACAGTTTATGTTCAGAGATTACAGTAAAGACAGGTGTAAGAAATTATAAAAGTATTAATTTGGGGAACTAATAAATGTTCATGAAATCTTCACAATTTATGCTCTTCTGCCGCGGCTTCAGCCGCTCCCTCCGTTCGGGATCCATGACTTCCCACAACAATTTATCAGTCCTGCTGATATGGTTTGGATCTATGTCCCCACCAAATCTCATGTTGAAATATATTCCCCAGTGTTGGAAGTGGGTACTGGTGGAAGATGATTGGATCATGGGGACAGATTTCTCATGAATGGTTTAGCAGCATCTCCTTGGTGCTAGTTTTCCAAAAGTGAGTGACTTATGAGATCTAGTCATTTAAAAAAGTGTAGTACTTTCCTCCCTCTCCTCTCTCTCTCTCTCTTGCTCCTGTTCTTGCCACGTGACATGCCTGCTCCCTCTTTGTCTTCCACCATGATTGGAAACTTCCTGAGGTCTCCCCAGAAGCAGATGTTGCTATACTTCCTGTACAGCTTGCAGAACCAAGAGCCACTTACTCCTCTTTTTCTTATGGATTACCTCATCTCCAGTATTTCTTTATAGCAGAGCAAGAACAGCCTAATACACCTGCCAAACCAGAATCAACTGTGCTTGTCCAATAGCTCTTGTATCCCGTAGCTTGAAATAAATCACCAAAAAAAAAAAAAAAATCTAAAATCTTCATATGTTTATAAACATCACTTATATCTTTAAAGGGTAATTAGGATAGTGGATAAATATGAAAAAGGAAGATGTTTCCTGGTGTGTTATGACTGTGCCATTTGATGTGAGAAATTTCTGAGTTTCTTCTTTGAGGCAGAACAACAATAATGAAGAGCCAATTTAAATGTTTTTCACTGCACAGAAGAAAAATGAACCTGTTTTGGTCCTGTTGTTTTGCAAGCCATCAATCAAAAGAGCCTTGAACCAAGATGTGGTAAAAAATGAGATTTGATAAAAGAAGCAAGTTTTCAAGAAGCTGTTCTGTGAATCTGACATGAGGGGGACTTGTAATCATAGCCACACCACCTTGCAAATGCAAACTTTTTTTCCTTCTGATTAAATTATCTTGTAAAGATGTATACTTCACAAGAAGGTGAATAGGTTTCATGTTATGTATCAACTCAGATCAATTGGTAGTGACAGCCTGGAGCTTTGTATTGAGTATGACTGTGGATTCTCATTTGCACCAGGTGAGGAAGAAGGCCTGACTAATGATTGATGTCTACTGTTGGAAAGGATGGAGGGAACTAACAGTGAGTCATGCTTATTTGTCAGCCCAGTCCCAAACAATAATCTGAGGCTATGTTTCAGTCAGTAGCTATGAAACATCGAGGCAATGGAATTGATTTATTGGCTTTAATATTGTACCATTTTCAACACTGCGAGATTTAGTCAGAAGCCATTTTCTTGCTGATAAAAATAAATGACAGTTTTATAGTGGCAACTTTCATTGATTATTCTAATCATTTTGAAGTGCTTTTTATAATTTAAAATTAAATTTACTCTAATTTCAGCATAGAATCAAAGATATTCATTAGGATATTTAAGTCTTTCATGTGTTCTACGAAATTCCTCGACTAAATCTACAAAACATAAATTCTTTACCTTAGTTACAAGGAAGAAAAAGACCTAAAATTTCCTCAATTCCATGATAACTAACAAATTACTTGTAAAGGGGGTTTCTATGTGTTTTTTTCTGTACTGAAATTGTTTAATTATGATGGATAAAGGGAAAACACACTAAACATAAAATAAGACTGAAGATATTTGGTATTGTTCTAATGGCAGAAGTTAGAGGAGAAAAATTACAGCAGATCTCATTTATACTTTCCAAATCCCTTTTCTATGATTGGACATGCTAAATCGACTCCAACTGTTTATAGATTTCCTTTTTAATATCCTCTTATATTGATTGCAGTGAGTAAAAAGAAAAAAAAAAAGTTGTTTTGAAAATAAAGTAGATCTACTCAAGGGAAAAAAAAGGTAATGTTTGCCCTTAAGGACTATAAATATTTGATAGTATACTGATTTAATGTCTGCTTGAAGATTTCTTGTTTGGATTTGAAACTTCTGCCCTGTGTCCACATTAAAATCCTATTCAAGACCCTGTCTCGCCCTCTGCCCTGGTCGACCTGGGCACCTCAATGTGTTTTCGCATTATTTGTATAAGTATCAAAATTTGCATTAAGGTGAAGACCACATGGTGTTTATGTACCTTTTTTTTTTTTTTTTTACCCCTTTTTCTCCTCTAGACCTTGGAGGAGTTTGTGTGTGTGTGCATGTATATGTTTTACAGATTCCCTAATATGGTTATTATATATCTTCACTATTCTATGATAAAGGAATGATTTGAGTCACACAGTTAGGAGTGAAGATGTCTTTGAAAATAGGAGGTACCCGAGAAATATCAGTGTGGATGACTGCCCTTCGCTTGAATCACTTACTACAACTCCCTCTAAAGGCAGGGACTTGGTTGTCTTCTATTTGTCCATGTCCCGCACCCGCTGCTGGGTGAAGGGAAAGAGGTTCCTAGGCCTGTTGTTCATGATGGGCATGCTCCAGCACACTGATCTGTTGAACTG
Organism: Macaca mulatta; assembly: GCF_049350105.2. Lineage (NCBI taxonomy): Eukaryota > Metazoa > Chordata > Mammalia > Primates > Cercopithecidae > Macaca > Macaca mulatta. The sequence goes on from NC_133409.1 coordinate 116,812,549, forward strand.
CTCTGGGTGGTGGTGCGCAATCAACTTTCCCCGGCTTATGATGTCACTCTAAGAGCTCTGGGTATTTGTATTATCTTTGTGATTTTGCCCATGCCCTCAAGCCTGATTTGGGTCTCCAAATGGGAGATTCTCTTAATGCAAAGGAACCTATGGGATGTTAAAAGAAGTGGTTGTCTAAGTAGAAATAAATGTAATCAATCAAGTACCAACAACTATTACAGATAATACTTTTAGTTTCTCATAAATATGTCTCAAAATATTAAAAAATTTGTCACCCAAGCTGTGAAAGTTCCTCGCCTTCTGCCAGTATTCAAAACATATTAATACATCCCAGGAATTATTTGCTTTATTTTATAAAGATCTTTGAAATACTGATCTCTGAAAAATTCTAGGAACAAATTAGCTGGATTTACTCTTTAGAATTGCCTCATTTACGTGCTAGTTTTTCTCTCAATAGAAGTGATTTACACAAATAGATGCACCCATCTGGTCAAATTTATTGGCCTGAAGTATCTGCAAAATGTAAAGTAATGATTCAAAGAACAAGTTTCTCTAATTGTTGTTAAATACAGAAGAGCTAATGTCTATTCATATTGTAGAACTGGATGTTTCACAATTTGTGATCCAAAATATGTAGAAGCAAAGGGAATGTTTTCAGTACAAATAAAAGCTTCATTTTAAAATAATATTTTAATATTCAGTTTATTAAATTTCCTCCAGGGAAAAAATATACAAAAGTTAGATAAATCTGTGTTGAAGCAAAAGGAATCATAGATAAAAATTAAAATCACCTGGGAAAATTCATACAAATAATCTATATGCCCAGATCTACCTATTAGAGATTTTCAATCAGCACATCTAAGATAGCATATTTGATCCTTCCATCACCTGTGACTATTACCTGAGTCTTTCATAGAAATCACAAAAAGCAGGTCACAACACCATCTACTTAGCAGATCTTCCTCAAATCCACAGGCTAGAATAAATACCTTTTCTATTTGCTTTCCTAGCACCCTCTCACTAAACCACATTTTAATCTCGTTATCAGTAACCATGTTCTCTCTAAATTACCATGTTCTTTTTTTTAAAGGCTCCTGGGCTCATTACTAACTCTCATAAAGGTAAGAATGATGCTTTTGTGCATATCATACAGCAGACATACAATTATGTCACTGAAATAAAATAAATTTAAAAGATAGAACAAAATGAATGTAATAAAAAATCTCAAATAAAATAAACTGACACAATTAAGCAATTAATATACAATCCTTTCTAAGAATCAAGAGTTCCTATTTATTTTGAAAAACTCATTCCAGTTCTTTATGTTATGATTTAAGTGCTTACTTGTTCATCTTTCCTCATTGGTTTCTATTTTTGTATTACAATCTTTCACATTCTTAAATGAGCACTATCTCATTTAAACATTCTCTAAACCTTGCATTTCTGTGTTTTAATTGACCTTTCCCAGTTTTCCTCACTACCAACCACATAAAAAACATTCAGTTCAAAAGTATTCTAAATTGCAAGACAATTCAATAAAATCAAAATATAATTTGTATTTCATTGGTTAGTGTTAAATTTGAACTAACTTGAAATAAGTGGCAATATTTATAATATATATTATAATATAACCATAATAGTTACAATACCATATGCTTACTAATCTATATTTATCATATATACATCATTTGTGTAGCCAGCTACTATCTATCATCTACCTAGCTATTTATCTTATATCTGTTTATATCTATATCTGCCTCTCTATATATCCATTTGATACTTACAATAAAACAAAATAAAAGATATTATTAATTCAATTTTACAGATGAAGAAATATAATTTTATATTATATAAATAACTTGTACAACGTTATGACTATTAATTGATGGAGTCAGAATTCAACCTCAAGTTCCTCTGAACGCAAATCCTTTGAAAGTCTTCAACAGCAAAGAACTAGTCCTATATCTGATAAACAGGGCAATGTGGAATAAAAAGAAAGGTGTCTGTTTTGTCAAATCCTAAAGATTAAATAACAGGTGGCAAGCAATGACATTGCCCCTATTAAAATGAGTGACAGTGCTGTACAGTTTGTTTCACTAAAAGAGAAGACAAGGAAGGCTGAGGATGCTTTCTAGACAGGAATCATCATTATGCAGAACCAAGTAGCTAGGTCACTCCATTAGACTGATGGAAATTATTAAGATAAGTAGTATGAGTCAATACTAAAAATGTTACTATGAAAAGCTTAACCTCCTGCAATAAAGAAGGATGAGAGAACAAAGAAAACCAGCACAAAAAGGCATTCCATGGATTTTTTGAAAGAACATATAAATGAGTTTACATGCTCGATGAGAAAAAGTCACTTGCCAGTTAGACTAGCATTATAAGCAAAGGTATAAACAATGATGATCAAAGCAGGCCATATATACAAATTTCTAACTTTAAAAGTATCAAAAGCCTTACTTTAAGAAATCCATCTTACAATAAATCCCAAATAAACTGGTTAATTGAAATGAAATAGTTATTTATGAAATTTGCTTTTGTCAACAAAATGCAAAAATAATGCCCTTCCAAGAGAGAACAGTGTAAAACTTATTTCTAGACATTAACATGGGAAGCTTTCTTTTTAACATAAACTCAAAGTTGAACATTTTGATCTCAAGGTTTGATTCATCCCACACACAGTTCCTGAGAGAGAGACAGAGAGAGAGAGAGAGAGAGAGAGAGACAGAGTATCTTCTTAGAATTCTTTGTGGTTCTCTGAGGTCTTTTTATTTTTACTGACTGAGCTGACTGAATAGCACAGGTGATAATTCTCTAAGAGTAAGGAGTACCACACTACAAGACATTTGCACAATGGAATCAGTTTACAGGAGAATGAAAGGTTTTTTAATTAATCAAAGCAGTCTGGAATGTACAGATTTTCTTTAAAGAAAATGCTCATGCAAAGTTAACTACAATTTGTCTAAATTTGTTTCATGTTGACCTCCTGTAATATAAAAATAAATAGTTAATTTTCTTTGACTAAAGGACCTGAACACTCTATGATTGCTAAAATCGTTTAAAATTTAACTGTTTGGAGCCAAGTTAGAAACTGACTTTTAATTACCAGTAATCATTAGAAAAAAAATTACAAAAATTTGTCATACAATGTGAAAAAAATATTCTTGTTATATTATAAATGTAAATGTCTTAGAAGAAGCTCATGAGGAACTTTTTCCTCCATGTCAAAATAATAATACATCAAGTTCAGGAATTTCCTTATCCAAAAACTTTCGTTATTGTGATTTTGCTTTTATTTCTAAATTAGGTTGTGCAAAATCTCATAGGTTTTCTTTTTTAAAATTTTTAGAAGAAAAGTAGCAAATGTCAATTTTCAAAAATACAGAAAACTATAAAAATTTAAAATCCAACTTATAGATGGCTTTATTAACATTATTGTATAGGCCTTTGTATCTTTAATGCAGAAAAGCAGAGAGTAAAAAAATCTACATTCAGCTTTTAATTTCTAAAATAAGCATTTGATTCCACAGTGACACAATAATCTTGAAAGCCAGGATTTACTTAAAGAGAAAATGAGAAATTCCAAAAGTTCCCTCTAAATATTAAGTGTTAGTCTTGGCTAATTTGGATCACAAAAGCTTACTGTAAACCATTGATAACAGGATTTCAGAGAAGTTCTGGCCAGGCAAGAAGAATGGAAAGCCTTCAGAGAGGAGGAAGCGGAGATTCAGATAAACAGAACCTGAAAAGAGACTACCCCTTTGGGTCGCAGCCAAATACAGGAAGGCGCTAAGAAAATCCACAACAAAAATCCTAGATATGCAAATGGCGAAGCCAAGAACATCGAGAATCCAGCTCCTTTGCCTCACAACATTTAATGTGTGACACGCAGTTATTTTACCTCTGTAGGGTCAAAAGCACTGAAAAATGACACCAAGATTGTCTATTTGGGCTCGGTCATCCCTGTATGTGCTGTATGATAGAGCCAGCATTTTGATCCCATCAAGGTAGCAGTCAGATTGGGAGAGGACAGCAACAGCAAGACCCACCAAGAATGGACTGCGAGTCTCACTCGCTGTGGACTCTAACAGTGGTTAAGCAGTTGCCCAGACATCACTCGTGTCCGGTCCCAGTCTTTAGGAAGCCAAAAGAAACCCAGAAAATGGCACTCAATCCAGGGGGCCCTTCCCTATCACAAGAAGACATGTTCCTAGGTTTTCTTTTACATCCTGACGCCATCTTGGAATGAGAAAGCAAACACTCGCATAAGAGACTGGTAATCTACTCAGAAGAGGCCTTTTGCTGAAAGTTTAGATTTGTTCCCCTCTTTTCTCCCTGCTACCTGTCTCCCATTAGTAGTAAATGAGTGCAAGAAGAAATTACACTCAGAAGGAGGCCAATGTTTTTAAGGCAATCTGAGTTACAGTAATTTCAATTCAATTTTGACATGCTATACAGATGTCAAAAGAAATTCTCAGATATGATTTCAGGACTGGATGATATTTTTCAATTATAGCCATTTTTTAAAAGCCTCACCTTTATCATATTGCTCCCCCTTGTCATTTCTCTACATTCAAGCAGCTATCTGTGCTATCTCATACTGTAGCCACTAGCCACGTATAGTCATTTAAATTAAAATAATTAAAACTGAATATAATTACAACTTCACTTTCTCAGTCACATTAGCCACACTTCAAGTGCTCAGTTGCCACATATAGCTATTTCCACCATCACAAGTTTTATTAGATATCACTGACAATAGACTATACCATGCCTATTACCTCATAAGAGGGGATATAAAATAGCCCAATACAGAAAAGGATGAGTATTGCTGACTTTGATTTCTAAAACCCTAAACCCATAGAGACATAAAAAGAAGTCCAAGGTATTAAACACAATGCTTGGGAGAATGGTGTTTAAAAAGACTGATGCTTTCTCCAAAGACAGGAACCCTGGCCTAGGGAGCAAGAAGATAGTGGCGAAGGGATAGAATCTAGAGATGAGGGACAGGAGCAGTTTTTGAGACTTAGGAAAGTTCAAAATACTCATTTTCTTTCTGTAATGTAGGCTGGAGAGAGCACAATGATGAACAAAAGGGACAGAGCACCAGAGTTTAAGGGATCAGGAGGAGAGGAACACAGCATGCCTCTGAGGTAAACTATAGGAAAAATAATTGAGGGCCACATGGGATAATGGATGTCTCAGCAGACATCTGTGTGTGTAGTCAGAAGACTAAAAAAACAAGGTGAATGAGGCCTTTCATACACACCTCCCCCACCTCACTTCCACACCAATGCCTGGATACTAGTTACCCTCTCAAACTTGGAAAAATCTCAGGATAGCGGTGGGGGTGGATATAAAAAAAATTCACTTAAGTTAGGTTTCTGCCACTCAAATGAATGGTTGGTGGTTCTAAATGGATCTACATATCTTATTAACCAAGTTAGGAAATAAAATTATATTCATCCTGTGTACACTTTCTTATAATAAGGCTCAATATGTTAATTCACTAGGACCCTGGCATCATACCTCCTATAAAGAAAAAATTTTGTCAACAGTCCTAAATTTGCAAATGACACTTTTGAGTGCTTTCCAAATTTGGGGGCAGATGCCATGTGTTCCTGATGATTAATATGCATCTAATTTGTCAATTAGTATAGAACATCCAGTCCTGCTGATATCATAAGTTCAGAATGAAAAATATTGTTTTGGTAATTCATAAATTTGCATGAAAATCAAAGACCAATATACATCACAGAAAAGAAACACTAAGAGAATGAAATATCTTGCATTACTTAGTTTTATGAAGCTCCAAAATTCTTTGTAAAGAGTCAGGGGAAAATAATATGCTATGGTTCAGTTAACTGGTTTATACAGAATAATATGGAAGGTTCTACCACTATTGTTTCAAAAATTTGAAATTCTTATACTAAAGACCATCGCTTAAAAACATAGCAATGCAAAGTTTTCTTCACTACATTCATGATACACCGTGGTATGTGTCAATAGATAGTCATACCTCAGGCCTGACAATTTATTTCACTCAGTTCATTTGGTTGGTTGTGTAGTTAATTTTCATAAGCCTAAAACCCAGAGTTGGAATTACAGGGACATACAAGAAAAAACTGCATCCACTGAACCCACAAATGAGTAGGCATTTTTATTAGAAAATATTTGACTTCAACAATTTTCCCACTATTATTTTCTTTCTTAATCTCACACTTACCTTTAAAATTGAGGACACTGTGCTTTCAACTTGAGTTTCCTTAAATTGATCCTGTGGAGCTGAGTCATCAGAGAAGCCCCATTGACCACCTTTCTTTGTTAGTATATGTTTTTAAGCTTCGATTTTTAAGAGCCCTTCTAAAAACATTATTTCACTGTTGACATTTTTAAAGAGTGTACACTAGTAGCTACCATTTTCATTTCTCTTTACAACCCCTGTGCTGTAGGAAAAATCATTTCCCCACCCATCAAAATAGGAGTAGAGTCAAAAGGCAAACTTTTAAAACAGTGATAACAAGTTTCAAAATTCTATCAATTTCAAAATTACTGTAACACAACACAGCAATAGAATGTTCAGTAACCTCCAACAGACAATATTAGTCTCAAACAACCAATTTAAAATATCCCTAAGGATTCCTTTGCTAGTTTGATTTTAGCATTAGTTAAGGACCACTGCTAGTAAATGTGTATTTCATGGGCTTTTGGGTACCTAGAGTACAGGTTTAACTAACCCCTGGTATATTTTATGTTTTAAACCAAGGTGAAGAAACAGTGTAGCATACAGAATATTTAAATGTATTGTCTCACTTTTTAAAATTAGAGAAAAAATTATAAAAAGGAGAGTTCAAGATCAAAGAGTAAATATACTTTGAGCAAGATGACTTATATTTGTTCAGCATCCTCACTTGCTGTGTTGTTATTCTTTACTTTTTTTGTAATTTTAAATATGGAAGAAAGAAGATTTCATTGCTTTAAACACCAGATTAACTTCCTAGGGATCATCAAAGTAGTTATTCCATATGTAAACAGCATTTGAAATGACATCAAAGTTAATGGACTCTAAAAACTGATTGCAAGTGATTTTGCATAGTTGATTCAAATGTTAGAAAATGTTTATCCTAAATTTTCTAGGGAATATATTTGAAATTATTGTTATAAATAATTATTAAAATCCTCTATTTATAATTGTAATGTAGTTGACATATTGCAATTAATCCATAATGGTTTTTGTAGATGAGTATATATGTGCACAGTAGTAAAAACTCTGTATACATGGCCATTCTTTTGTAAATCTTCAATATACTAACCACTAGTGAATAAGAACAAGCTTCTTTCACTGATTTCATTAGTACTTGTTAATAAAATGTATTTGAAATTTATAAGCAATCCAGATATCTAATGGAGGCTATATACTGAGTATCTGGATTGCATATATATATAATTATCCTTCTAATTAAGGATTAGGATAGTACTCACAAGTAAGAGAAGAAATAGAAATTGGTACTTTAACAAATGCTTACTATTATTACTTAGTGGTGAACATTAGCACCTATTGTAGCTATGTACTGAATTAATCAGTGACATGATGCTCATATGTACTGAAAAAATTGATTTTAAGAATGTGAAAATGTGAATTAAATAACATATTATCCTTAAATCATACCTAAAATTGTTGGTTCAGATAGTGAAAACAAAAGTTAATGCATTTAAAGTCAGTTACATTTAGATTGTTGCATAACAAATCATAATTTTAAATACACTATTTTCAATCAGATGATTCAACTGAAATAGTAGGTAATAATTAAGCTTCAAATAGTGCATATAAGTTGCTGCTAGCCATAGCCACATCAATTTCAAAATTTCCCTGAGAGGAATAAAACTCAGACACTACACATTCATCTATCAATCGACCAAATGCCTGGTCCTTGTTTCAAGGCTATTGAATATTCATGCAGCTGTGACTTAGCACTCTTACAAAGTCAGCAGCTATTTTCAGAGAGAAGAAAGAAAACATGATGAGAAACTTACCACAACGTCTATCACAATTCAGATAGTTAATTAAGAAAAAAAGTCATGTACTCTATAAAGTATATTCAGTTTTGTTAAGATCCATTCAAATATTCAGCTGATACCGCTAGAACTGAAATGGACACATAATTATACTTGATCCTATATGCATTTTAACCTTTGTCCTGAAGTAATAAAAAATGAAACAAAATCAGTTAAAAGTATTTTTGGCAAACATCAATTCCCTAATAGGTGTAAAATAATGTTGCACTGCTGGATAAAGTGTTTAGTTGTCAGAAAAAAAATCCTGGCCATATTTAATGAAATGATTATTGGAATTCCTTAAAAGTTATTTGCATAGCTTTTTCCTTTCCTTAACAAAACTGCAATCTAGAATGTGTTCTCTATGAAATAAATGGGAAAATAAAATAATAAAGCATGGCGTAAAATGAAAGAACGGAACTGTTGGATTTGGGATGATGATCATATACTATATGCCAAATTAGAGCTTTAACCCATATAATTGTACTTAATCCTTATAGTAGGTAGCTATTATCCAATCTCATATGCTGAGGTTTTACAGATGAGGAAAGCTAGGCTTACAGGTTAAGCAATTTCATAAAACTAGTAAAGTGAATTAAACTCAAACTTTTCTAAGTCAAAGCTTTATGTTCTTTCCATAACCACAGGAGAATGGATAGTATTCAGGGGCAAGAAATGCAAGCTAATCTTCTTAGTTTCTCTGTAAATCTAATATATACAGAAATTTGATCCTGTTCATGGAGATCATACCAGTGGGGCAGAAACAATCATTCTGACAATAGCAAATCTATTATTATGTGACAAAAAGGGCATTTCTCCTACTGTGACAAATTTTGAAAGGAGGAAACTTGTATCCCTAAATATATTTTAGTCTGTGTTTCCATGCCTCAAAAGCACCCAAACCTAACAAAGGTACATTGTAACATTTCCAAGTCTTTTTAGGGAAAAACTTCCTGAACATGCATTAGAGTTGTAGTTAGTCCTATAAATTGTTCTCAACAGCTCAGTAGCACGTAAAGGCTAAGCTTTGTATCTGCATTAACCACTCACTGCATAGAGGATTGTACATTCAATGACCTAACACAGAAAAGGAGAGCAGACGACCCTACTTGCTCACTGCCTGAGTGAGGGTTTGCATCACAGCTTCAATCCAGGAGTCCAAGTGCTTCAATTTCACACCCACTTACGCCTATAACCACAGACACAATGAACAAAGACTGTGCTAAGAAGGCTAAAGAGAAAGTGTTTGCAGGAAGTTACTGATGCAGGAGTTGTGAGTATAATGACCAGAATGACAAAATATGTGAAGAGACAGGCAAAACAATCTCAGCAGGCTTGAAAATGTTGGCGTCAAGAAAACTGTTCTGAACTTTTGTTTCAGAATAAGGTATCTGGTACTTAAATTATAATTCAGCCACCTTTGATAATATGTCCCCTTCGCAAACATAATTAGTAATAAATTCCTAAGTATTACATAACTATGTAAAATTAACAGCTCATCGGCTTTTAAAAATTGTTTTCTTTTTCTTTTGGTCCATCATTAACAAAAACAAAAACAAAAAAAACAGAAGAAACCACAAAATCAACCAAAAATCTATAGCAGTTTTGCTCTCTTTTTCATGGAGTTCGAATTACTGGTAAAGATATTCTCATAATTTTAAATATTCATATAAACCTGTACCCAGGTATTTAAATAGTAATCTACATTATTCTAGACCTTATTTTAAGGGTATTCAGGCCTGAGCCAGTTAATCTGGGTTTGTTCCCCCCACTATATTTGCGGTCTGCCATTTTCTGCTCTGCTTTGTACCCTATGAACTGCAACATCTAAAGTTCCTTGGCCCCTAGCTCACATTAGTAGCAACCAGAGTCAGGAGGCACCAATAGGAATTTGAAGTGGTGGGGCCTGAGGGAGTTCTTAGCCCTCTACCTGCCTCCCTCAGTGCCTTGACTCTAATGACACCTACCCTCCTCCAACCCTGCCCTTTAGGATCCTGAGCTCTCTTCAGGCTCAGATACCACCGCTTTCTCCACTTGCTTCTTCAGGCATTGGGTAGCTGACACCTTCCCACTGTTGCTTTTCCTTGGGCACTTCACCCTTAACTCTGACCATACCTCTGTAAAAGGTCTTTATCCTTAAAGGGCTATTTACAGAGGTATGGTCAGAGTTAAGACACCCTCTAAGGGTTTCCTCAGGTAAACCCTTGGAGGGTGTCATCTGTGTCTTGGTGGAACTCCAATACAAAGCATTTTTGGAAGAAATACATAATCTGACAGAGTAAAATAAGAAATGATTAGGACAATGTGGAATCATTAATGAAAGGATTAAATAATGCCAGAGAAAATGTTAGACTTCAGAAATACATTCCAATCAAGTCCTGTGGTCTGTTGTTAAAGGTGGGTTCTAAATTTGATTCTAAGCTTTCAGAAACAAGAGGTTCATTTCCTGTGAAGTTAACAAAGCTTAAGCTTAGGACATTTCTCTTGCAGAGGACTTCTAAGGCCCTGGGAGGGGACCTAATAATATGTTTACAAGATAATTCATTTTTGTAAAATTTGCATAAATGAGATATTTCAGTTATAATTAATAAAGACCATTGTCTCTTTCCAAGACAACGTTATCCCTATTACATTCTCCCCTCCTATTGGGTGGCTAAACAACGGCCTTGGGTAATTTGAGATCCAGCTGTGGTGAAGGTGAGTTTTGGATTCTTTATATTTGGGTTTGGTAGAATCTTTTCTAGATGCCTAATGTTTGGGCAAATATCAAGTATTCAACTCAACTAAGTTTAGGTTGGCGGAGGGGAAATTATAATATCTAAGAATATAGAATATTTAAATTGAAAGAGAAAATAAAATATTTAAACATTAGACTCAAACTAATGTTAAATGTATTGATCATGGCATATGTCAGAGTGAAAAGAACAGGGGACTCAGAACCAAGTCACCTGCATTTTAATTAAGCTTCAGCACTTTTGTGGCAGTGGACAAGACACTTGACCTGAATTTTATTATCTGTAGAATGATGGGGTTGGCATTGTGTTTCTTAGGTTTTCTCCATCTTAAACCAACCATGACAACTTGGTCTTATAAATAGTGCCTGGATGTAAAGAGCTCCAGCTTCCATGACTTAATTTTTTTGGACAAGTTACTCAATCTCCTTTTGACTCAATTTCCTCAAGGGCCAAATAGAGATAACATTGTATTTCTCTCTTTCTAAATGTGTTTGGCAGGAATGGTGAAAAATTATATTGTTTTTATACTAAAACCTAGTGTACCTCAGTGACTAATGTACCTCAGAAAACTCATTTTATACATACTAACATTGGGGAAAAAATAATCTTGGGAACTTGCAGGTATTTTACACATGAAAACAAAGTATATTAAAGTACATGTTCATTCTCATAGAACTTTCTTTTTTTCCCTCACAGATCTTATCAGAATTGTTAGTTGTACATTTATCTGTGTGAGTTACATATTCCACTTTTTTTTCTCTGAAAGGTGATGTTCATAGTGAATGGCACATAATAAATACACAGTAAGTGTTTGTTGATTATTCATGAATCAGTGAATGAATGCTGGCTAATTATGTGCTTAATTCATGTAAGGCGATAGAAACAAGCATGGGCACACATTTTTTTTCTTTGAAAAGAAGATACCTAGCTCATTTCCAAAATTTAGACACAAACATACATGGCAAAATATGCATCTCAGATACCTGAAAACTGATACCTTAGCCTTCTTAGTGCCTCAGACCAGATCCTGTTCAGACATGCTATAATAAATTAGTATAAGCTTATTTTGGTGCAAAAACATTTAAAATCTATGCATAGTTTTTTCATAATATATATTTTCTATGAACTTTTTGAGATCATGTATATAAAATATGAGCATGTGTGTATATTTATACGTACAAAACTTTCAAAAGAAAAATATGTGATATGAAATTGAAATGTCTCTCTTCATGACACTAATAATGGAAAACCTGATATTTAGGAACTTTAAAATATATTTAGGGTTTGTTAGAAATTCTGCCACATGTATATAGATATTTTCTCTCTATATATGAGAAAAAATATATGATATGTATCATAAATGTATATATTTATGTATGATACATATATAGAATGTCCATATCCATATGGCAAAATGTGTTTGTAAATATAAATATATATATCCCAAAACTACTTAAAGTCACTGAATGCACATTTTTCAAAAAGTATATTTTTAAAAATCACTTTTAAACTCATATAATAGCTTTTTAGATTGGCAGGTTATACCTTCTGGAGAACTAGAATCTTTTTAATGAGACAATGTATTATCTGAAATCATTGATGCCTTATGAAAAGTTAATGTTGACAATATCCCAAAGAAATCAGCAGCTTACAAACAAATGACTTATTTTAAGAAGGGAGATGATGTGATGTTCAAAATGAAGCCAACCACATCAATTTGTGAGGAAAAATTAATCTTGTTCATGCCCTAAATGAGAAAGACTGACAACTGACAGCACCAACAACAGCCAGTATCTTAGATATCTCAGTTGGTTCAGCTTACCCAATTCTGACTGAGAAAGTAAAGTTGAGAAAACTCCACTGATTTGTGCTAAAACCACTGTGGCCAGATCAGCTATGGCAAAGAGCAGAGCTTTAAATAGAAATTTTAAACAAGTAGGATCAGGATCTTCTTGTTTGCAAAAAAAAAACTTCTTTGCAAAAAAAAAAAAAATTGTAACAGGAGATAAACATGACTTTACCAGTATGATCCTGAAGACAAAGCACAATCAAAGCAATGGCCACCAAGAGGTAGAACTGATCCAGTCAAAGTAAAAATGGATCAGTCAAGAGCAAAGGTCATGGTGACAGTTTCTAAGGATGGTCAAGGCATTCTGTTGTTGACTTTTTAGAGGGCCAAAGAAAAATCGCATCTGTTTATTATGAAAGTGTTCTGAGAAAGTTAGCCAAAGCTTTAGCAGAAAAATATCCAGGAAAGCTTCACCAGAGACTCCTCCACACAACAATGCTTCTGCTCATTACACTCATCAAATAAGGGCAATTTTGCAAGAGTTTGATGGGAAATCTTTAGGTATCCACCTTACAATCCTTCTTTGGCTCCTTCTGACTTCTTTTTGTTTCCTAATCTTAAGAAAGCCTGTAAAGGGCACATATTTTCTTCAGTTAATAATGTAAAAAGATTATATTGACATGGTTAAGTCCCCAGAACACTCAGTTCTGTAGGAATGGACTGGTATCATCACTTACAAAAGTGTCTGGTATCATCAAATACAAAAGGGCTGGTATCATCACTAACAAAAGCGTCTTACACTTTAGGAAACTTGTGTTGAGAAATAAAGTACATATTTATATTTTTATTTTGTAGTTCCCTTTTTTCCACAGACTTGTGTGGTTCTCTCATATCTGCTACATAAAAGCCAATAACTTTCTCAAGTTTGACTCAGCACAATAACACAGAATTTGCCTTATATTAAAGAACTTTAATTTCTGGTTCTTTCCTTCCCCATTGTCTGTCTTTCTACTTTTTCTGTGTTCCATTACTTCAAATTTTCTATTTCCACCTCATATACTGAACTTTTATTTTGGCTCTCATATTTTTAATTTCTCAAAGTTGTTTCTTGTTCTCTGAGTTTTAAAAATATATAATTTACTTTTTGTTTCAGAGATACAATATATAGTTACATTTAATTCAGGACAATAATTTATAACTTCTTTGACTTTATCTTTGGCACGCTGAAAGTCTTCATTTTTAGGGTTGTTTTTACATCTTTTATTTAAATTCTTAATTTTATGGGTATCCCTTAACTTATGTAGGAGTAAAGCATGAATAAGTTGATTGGAAACTCTACCTCTGTCTGTGTATGGTACATCTAATCAATGAGTTTCACAGAAATGCAAATTCAGCTTTCCATTAGAGATACTCAATGTTTAAATATGTCAAGAACTTTTAGTCTTAGTTGCCCAGGGTCTGTTGAGTCTTTCCCTGAAGGCAAATGGTACCAATATTTAGGGTTGAGAAAATAAGAAAATAAGGCATGCTCTCCTTTTTCTTTGAGTATTTTACCCAACGAGTTTGTCCATCATGTTACCCCATGCTCTTATGATACTCAGGAACCAAGTCCAAATATTATTTGATTTCAGGAATATATGGTGATTTGACTCACTAATAATAATTTATAAATTAGATGAATTTATGACATATGGCTCCAGTTCTATTTTAAAAAGCAATCTATTTATATATAGCTAGTATATCATAAACACATCCTCACAATGTCTCTGGAAAATTTTCCCTACGTTAACATTAGAATCTCTCATAGCTCAATTTATACCACATTGCTCTCATTTTTCTCCCAGTGGAAATCAAGTTCCTCTTAATAAAGATTATATTAAAAGGGGGCCTAATTAAAAGTAGGCCAGACATGTCAATTCAGATTTCAATGACCCCATTATAAAATGCAAGATTAAATCTCAAGAAATGATCATATTCTGTATTTTTTAAATGTTGCCTAAAAAATGCATCTTTTATACCTTGTTTGCCACTGAGTTAGCAAGATTATTATAAAAAGATGGAAATTGAGCTTTAAAAAAAGTATAGTTTAAACTGCAACAATGCAATAGAATGAAAACTAAGAAGTAAATGGCTAGGAAAGGCACTGTGTAGACTCAGGAAAAAAAATAAATAAGATTCAGATCAATAAGTAAGACAGAAAAGGTAGATAAACCAAGTAGATTAAATCCAGAGTGACAGGGACAACTGGAGGACAGATATGAGAGCTATCAAGACTATACAGGAACATTACAAATTCTAGGACACTATGACTGAGAACAAGACAAAGATTGCAGACTAACAGTCCAAGCTAGATTTATTCCGTGTCTGTTGCCACATATTTCAGAAAATTTAAAATTAATAAAAAATCTATATTTCCAGTTTTTCTTAATAACGTATCAGGTCAGGAAATACTTGCCCACATTTCTAAATGACAGAAGTCATCAGGAGCTGAGAAGCAGATGCCCTCTTCAGATAGTTTATTGGTGTTCCTACCAGTCACATAGTGTAGGTAGTCTATGAACTTATATCTGGCACTCTTTATCCACTTAAGTATCTGCTTGGCCCAAGCAGGCCACTGCATTTGCTATGCCCTATATGAGGCATTCGCAAAGACAGAGGGACACTGCCTTACAGGTATAATGAAGGAAACCATTAGCAGGTATTTGTAAACTTAATTCAGACATCACTTCTCTTCTCACAATCTTGCATTAGTCCCACATCTCAGAAAAAATGGAAGCCAAAGATCTTGCAATATTGACACAATCTCAGTTCATAGGCCACAAAATTCATTTTGATTCTAGTGGCCCATCAAATATTCTGAATATAAACATTTCCTTAATATAAAGCAATACATAATGTAGAAGAATTAAATAGAAAACATGTAAAGGGAAAATATTACTCATAACTCCATTGTCTAAAACAATCACTGCACTAGTTGCTTTTAGTATATTTAATTTTTGTAAGTCAACTTTTAAAAATTTAAGAATAACGATGCAAACATTTTCCAAGTCAACAAAATTTTTGAAAATATTTTTGTTTTATGGCTGTATCATCTTATCTTATGATATCATAATTTAATTATTGCCTGAAGTTTGGGTACTTAGTTTCTAGAATAGGGTATTATAAATACTAGCACCATGTAAATCTTTATTAATATCTCAGATTACATTTGCTTAATAAATTCTAGAACTCAGAATTATGAATCAATTTCTTTTAAAATGTATAAGTACATGTACCCAGCTTTACGTTTCCAGAAATGTGTATATTAATCTAACCAACATCAACTATTTTTATTTAAAAATATTAATTTTTTTAGAAAACACTGAATTGGCCGGGCGCGGTGGCTCATGCCTGTAATCCCAGCACTTTGGGAGGCCAAGGTGGTTGGGTCACCTGAAGTCAGGAGTTCAAGACCAGCCTTGCCAACACAGTAAATGGCAAAACCTTGACTCTACTAAGAATACAAAAATTAGCCAGGCTTGGTGGTAGGTGCCTGTAATCCCAGCTACTTGGGAGGCTGAGGCAGGAGGATCACTTGAACCCGGGAGGCGGAGGTTGCAGTGAGCTGAGATTGTGCCACCACACTCCAGCCTGGGCGACAAGAGGGAAACTCCATCTCAAAAAAAAGAAGAAAAAAGAAAAGAAAAAGAAAACGTTGCATCAGCTCCTTATGTGTTCTCTGTCATTTTATTTGTGGTGTTATACAAAATTTTTAATTGTGTGGAGTCAAATACAGTTATTTCATTATGGTCCCTTCCTTTGACTTTCATGATAAATAGTGCTATTGCTGCTAACAGCAGATAGTCTGATAAATTTCATTAAGAATTATAATTTTTTATTTCTTCTAATTAATAATATTTCTGAAAATTTGGTATATGGTAAGATATGAGTTTCTACACTATTTTTTTCTTGCAAATTAACTTGTGCAGTGCATTATATGACTGAAAGTTATCAAATTAAATAAAAATATTATAGTAATGTGTTCTTCTGAATTTATTTTCTTTGGTTCGATTTCAGCCTTCAGGCTACCCTGATTGTTATCTTGCTTTATATTTATACAACAGTTTTTATCTTCCAATAGGGTATTCTCTATTTGGAGGTAAAACAAAATAAGATAAAATTACTTCAAGTGAAAACAGACTGGGTTAGTTGTACACTTGAAATAATACTTTATTTTCAAATTGTTTGAAATACTACCTGATTCTTGTAAAATATAGTTAAAATTCAGTGAGGGTATATTTGACCCATAGTGGGTTCTGGAAAGAAAGATTCACCTGTAAGTGTAGAGTGGGAAGACACTCATCTGCAACTGCAGCGGCCAGTGATTTCTTCATTGGATCCTTGGATTCATGGTCAACCTTGACAGTGGATCCTCCCTTGCCTGGCTAAATCACCCAGTAACTTCCTATTATTTGACCTGCCTGTCTCACATTGCTCTTTACTTATAGTACTCATGCCCATTCTCTACTCAACTAGAGCCAACACTTTAATCCAGTTGTCATACCAGAGTAAAACGCACAGGTTCCTAGGGTAAGTTTAAAATATACTTATGGATATCAAATTTGGAACGGACAGCTATTGAATCTCTGTTGGATTAAATGAAAATAAATTCTAAAGTACACTAACCTAGTGCCTAGTTCTATTATAGCCTATTTTTTTTTTTTAATGCTGTTATGATTTGCTTGTGTAGAGACTTAAGTCTAGTTCTATAGAAATTATCTAATCTTGGATTCGTAGTTTGAAAAGAAAGACAATATAAATATTGAGAAAAAAGTGCCTTTTAGTTAAAAGTGGCATGATGGAGCCAGGCGTTGTGACTAACTCCTGTAATCTCAGCACTTTGGGAGGTCACGGTGAAAGGACTTCTTGAGGCCGGAAGTTTGAGACCAGACTGAGCAACATAGCGAGACCCCATCTCTACAAAAATTAGAAAGATTGGCCAGATGTGGTGGTGCATGCCTGTAGTCCTAGCTGCATGGGGGCTGAGATGGGAGAATGACTTGAGCCCAACTTGGGAAACAAAGGGAGAGGCTGTCTCATAAAATAAAATAAAATAAAATAAAATAAAATAAAATAAAATAAAAGTGGCATGGTATAGTTTGGATATTTGTCCCCTCAAAAACCTATTTTAAAATTTGATTCCCAATGAAGGTGCAGTCTAGTGGGAGGTATTTGGGTTGTGAGGGCAGATTTTTCATGAATGGCTTCGTGTCCTCCCCACCATAATGAGTGCATTCTAGCTCTATTAGTTAGAGCTGGTTATTCAAAAAGGCTGACATACCACTTTGCTCACTCTCCCTTGTCCTCTTCTTTCTGCCTATTCCCCTTAGGCTTCCTCCATGAATGAAAGCGTCCTGAGGCCCTTACCAAAAGGAGATACTTATATCATGTTTCTTGTACAGTTTGCAGACTGTGAGCCAAATATATTTATTTTCTTTATAAATTACTCAACCTCCAGTATTCCTTTATAACAACACAAAATAGACTAAGACATGGAGGAACACAATCCAGTTTTTTCTTTAAAAGCTAGTTAGTTAAGTACATTTATGACAGATTTTTGGGTATTTGTTTAATACTGCTCTAAAACTAATGTAATTTCCAAGTCCAATAGAGGTCTTAATACATACGTATTATTTACCTATTTTATATACATGTGTATGATTTACCTATTTATCTGAACGTATGCCTCAAAGGAAAAATGAACTAACTATAAGACCAATTGCCACTGATATCATGCAGCTCTTCTGGTTGCCAATACCCGGGTTTAGAAATTAAATTCTATCCTGTTGGGTTGCTCTAGTTATTCCATTCAGAGTGGAGCCTCAAAGACTTTAGGATTAAAGGGGTTGAAGAGCTTTCAGCAAGGTTAACCAGCTCTACCACAGTTCAAATAGATGAAGAGTCCAAAATGCTCTAAAGGCCATTACCAAAGTGCATAGCTGGGCCTACCTTTCAGCACGCACTTCAAAACCTGCCTCTCTCTACCCTGTGCACTACTGGTCTCTTTCTCCCCTCTTTTGCCCTGCTGCTTACTTTGTACAGATCTATTTTTACTGCTTCTATCTTTTCTGCTTTCTTCTTTTTTTTCTGCTCCTTAATTTATTGTTTTTTCCTTCTAGTTGCATTCTTCTTTCCTCCTCCTACACTTACCTGACAACAGTATACTTGTGTCTAAGTCCGTCAAGGCTACTATAACAAATAGCACACACTGGGTTGTTTATTCATGACAGAAATTTATGTCTCACAGTTCTGCAGGCTAGAAATCCAACTTCTAGGTATATCCTTTGTTTGGCAAGGACCAAGTTTCTGGTTCATAGACAATACCTTCTAACTATGTCCTCACATAGTGAAAGGGGCAGGGAGTCTCTCTCAGTCCTCTTTTGTAAGGGCACTAATCCCACTGTCATGATCTAATCACTTCTCGAAGGCACTACCTCCTAACACCACCCCACTGGGATTAGGACTTCAACATGTGAATGTTAAGAGGATACATTCAGACCATAGCAACCTATGAAAAGCATTTTTTGTTATTTGACTATTTTTTTGTGTTTACTGTTCTCAATTATTTCTCTATAGGAAAAATATACTACATTAATTTAAATGATGCTTTTCTATTGAACATATCACTAAAGTGTATTTTGGTTTACTTGTTTCTGTATTAAAAATAACGATGGCCTCCCTGATTATTAGAGCCACTTATTTTTCATAAGCCACCTCAGTCTAAACCTCATATAGACTGAGGTTTCAAATGGAAGGATTCATTAATGCTGGCAGATAGGACTGCCTGTGGCGGATGGCGTGTTGCTTACTAACATTTGTGCTTCTCCTTTCATTTTCCTGAAAAGCAGCTACCTAGCCAGGGACTTTATTTACCAACACTCTTTGTGTCTAGGTGTGTCCATGTGACTACTTTTGCCAATGAAATTGTGAACAGAAGTGGCTCTTCCATTCTAAAATGAGCCAGTGTGCCTTCTGTACAAGCGTTCTCCTTTCTCTACTTGAATTCAAGAGACCCTATGTCCCTTAAGGGTGCAGATCCACAAGGAAGAAATCTGAATCCTTGCATCATCCAATGAAGAAAAGCCACCCACAAAGCAGGAGCACATTCATTGAACTTTACATGAGCAAGAAATAAAGTTCTACTGTGTTCATTTTGGGGTTTATTACAGCAGCAAACATTACCCAAACTAGTGCACACTTGATTTTGGTGTTTTTTTGTTTTTTGTTTTTTGTTTTTTTGTCTAGACTTGAATATTTTATATCAATCTAACAAATATTTAATTTTATGCAAATGACATATAATTTAGAAATTAGAGAATTCTAGGATAGATATCTGAAAGAGAAATAATATAGAATGTAAAAATCAGAACAACTCAGTAAAATGAGATAAGAAATTTTTTAAGTGAAATTACAAAAAGCCACCATTTGTATTTGTGTGCATAACTTCAAAACATGTCAGGTAAGTCATTGGACAACTTGAAATAATATCTTTCTGAAATGTTTTATTAGCATTATAATGTTTCTCTGATATTGCTATTACTACTATTAGCATTATTATTTTAATTATTACATTCAAGAGTTTCACTGACTCCTGGAATCAATGCAGTGTTATTATTTTTATAACAATACTATCAATCTTATGTAACAAAAATCAAGTGAAATTAAATGAATATGAGCAATTCACACACAAAAAAAATAGATGCAAAACTGGCTGTTAGATCCAAAGGTAGGAATTCTTTAAATGATCTAAACCTGAATATATTCCTCAATTTCAGATCATTTACTTCACCCAAACTTCAATTACACTCATATTCTGAATGAAGTCAGCTTTTACCCCTCACAGGTTTTCATTATATCCAACTGTCTTTCATATGTTCTAAAGCAAGGATCACAATCTCAACAGTTTATAGGGGCTGCAGGGGTAGACAATGTCTATGCATCATACTTACTGGGAGGGGTGGGACTTGTGATAAACGGAGAAGGCTATGCCTCCTCAAGTTCATTGTTGTTTACTTTTTCTCACTTGAAAATAATGTTGACCTTCCTGTTTTTATCAAAGCCACTGTGGTTAGTATAGACCGAGGTTTTAAATGGAAGGATTCATTAATATTGATGGATAAGGCTGCAGATGCTGCAGGCCATGGGCACATGTTGTCTTATGGAAATGCTGGCATAGTGCTTTATCCATTTATTTATTTCAGACAGAGTCTCGCTCTGTCACCCAGGCTGTACTACAGTGGAGTGATCTCGGCTCACTGCAAACTGCACCTCACGGGTTCAAAAGATTCTCCTGCCTCCAGACTCCCGTGTAGCTGGGACTACAGATACACACCAAAATTAGCACGCCCAGCTAAGTTTCGTATTTTTAGTAGAGATGGGGTTTCACCATGTTGGCCAGGCTGGTCTCAAACTCCTGGCCTTAAATAATCAGCCTGCCTTGGCCTCCCAAAGAGCTGGATTACAAGCATAAGCCACGGCACCCGAGCCCTGAAAGTGTATTTTAAGTTGATGAAGAAAATAAAGACCAAAGATCATTAGAGAGCACAGATACTTTGGCCTGTCTTTTGACTTAGCATAATCTAAAGAAATGTGGCACTTTCTAATGTTTTATTAACGAATGGATTATCAAGATGGCTATTTTTTCAGGGTGATATCTCATCAAATTAAAAATAAATCATGAATAAAGTAAATGAAGAAAAATTGGATGTGTCTTTTTTATGTAGCACCCACTTGATTATTACTTGAAATCCTTTAAAAATTCCTTACTTTCACCGGTAGATCAGTTGAGGTCAGAAGTTCGAGACAAGCCTGGCCAACATGGTGAAACCCCCTCTCTAAAAAAATTACAAAAATTAGCCCAGTGTGTTGGATCATGAGATCAGGGGTTTGAGGCCAGCCTGACCAACATGGTGAAACTCCCTCTCTGACAAAAAATACAAAAATTCTTCCAGTGTGTTGGTGCGGGCCTGTCATCCCAGCTACTCAGGAGGCTGAGGTGAAAGAATCCCTTGAACCTAGGAGGCAGAGGGTGCAGTGAGCTGAAATCATGCCACTGTATTACAGCCTGAACAACAGAGTGAGACCTGTCAAAAAAGAAAGAAAGAAAGAAAGAAAGAAAGAAAGAAAGAAAGAAAGAAAGAAAGAAAGAAAGAAAGAAAGAAATTCCTATGATCCTATTTATATCAATAAATTCTGAATGATCCGTTGAAACATTCAAGTTGGGGGAAAGAAAGACTGTATAATGGCAAAGTAGTGAGATCTCAAGAAGCAGATTCTAAGCTAGAGTCTGCAGTGACAAGAAGTAAACAACTTAAAATAATTCTTAAGAAAACTAAGTTATCAAAGATTTGCATTGAACCAGAGCCAGCAGAAATGCACTGAGGACAGTACATCTTTTACTAGTTAGGAAAAGAAAACTATATGCAGCATAAAGAATGAACTTTCAGTTTTACATAATACACACAGTGTTCCGTGCAAGGCTTTTAAGAAATACAAATATCTGAATAAAATAAACAACGGAACCTCGCCAATATAGTAAGTATTCTTGCCAAATACTAATGTATGGAGTCCTTACTCTTTATGTACATCTCTGCCAAAACGAAAAGATGTGCACTACACAGGAATTATTTAAGATTTCTGGAATAAATCAGCAAAATGCAATTGAATAAACAACATTCTGAAATGGCTGGCTCCTGAGTAACTGTGTTTTATTTTTTTATTTTTTTTTTATTTTTTGCTTGTCTGTTTTGCAAATTGGATTAGGAACTATTAGAATTTAGAAAAAGCTTATTTTTTTTCAAGAAAGCTAGTCACTTTCGTTTAACTGCAGGTTGAAACCCTTGGTAATTTAGAGGTGCCACATGAGTCTTGTTATATGCACATAAGATCATTAATTCACCACACATTCATTAAAAAGTCATTTTACTCAGCACTGTACAAAGAGCTATGGAGGACATAAAATATACTGTCCCTGTCCTAGGGGATTATGCAGTCTAGCTGGAAATGCAGGACTATAGAAATATTAGGAAACAAAAGCAAAGTGCACAAAAATGTGGCTTGAAACAGATTCACAACATGGGTAGGCGCTTAAACAGCAGTTCTCTGGCTATGAATTAGCTTCACTGCAATGTCGTTATTGTATTAGCATTCTAGAACGATAATACCATCCATAAAAAAATGGCAGACTTTCGTTTAAGAAACAACTACATTTTTTTGAAGTCAACTTCGTTCTCTCTCTTTTCTCTTTCACTCTTTTTTTTTTTTTTTTTTTTTTTTTTTTTTTTTTTTTTTTTTTTTTTTTTGAGACGGTGTCTTGCTCTGTCGCCAGGCTGGAGTGCAGTGGTGTGATCTGGGCTCACTGCAACCTCCCACTCCCTGGTTCAAGCTATTCTCCTGCCTCAGCCTCCCGAGTAGCGGATTATAGGCACGCGCCACCACGCCCAGCTATTTTTTTGTATTATCAGTAGAGACGGGGTTTCACGATGTTGGCCAGGATGGTCTCCAACTCCTGACCTCATGATCCGCCCGCCTCAGCCTCCCAAAGTGCTGGGATTACAGGCGTGAGCCACCGCGCCCGGCCTCATTCTCTCTTTTAAAGAACAGTATTATTTAAGTTGAAGCACTTTGTATAAATACATACAAATAATTTTTTTATCCAAATGTTAAAATGTGGCAAAGAAAAGCAAATAGTATTGTAAGTGAAAGACAAAATGGAGGTAAATAGTGATATGTGTAATTAGAAAAATACGAGGATAAAAAGATTAGAGTAGCAGTGGTTTCATAAAAAGCGGATTCTTCAATTTCTACTGATTTGGAATTTTGATGATTGGGAGAAGGTTTCAAATAAAAGAATGAGTGAAGACCTTGTCTGAAGCTTCGCCACCAGGGAGAAATGAGAAAAGCAGAGTATGCTGCTTAGTCACTGAGGGCCCTTCCACAGGAAGGCCTGTGGTCCCACTTACAGGGGAAGGTAACTGGAGAAGCTGGTGCCCTGGCGATGGAAATTCCCCATGCAGTGAATATCTCTGCAGATCTTTTTTCCAGTTCCATCCATTCACTCATGCTGCTTCTTTCTAGTCAAAATCTTGCTTCTACTTGATTTTTAGCTTTTCCTGTGAGTTGTCTTGCTCTTTCAATTATATGTGCATGCTTTAGCCTCTTCCTTCATGTTGATTTCAATTTTGTTTGTATTCTAACATTAATTTCACTCAAATTAATTTCTTAGTTCTTGATACCATTTTTTTGAATTTTAAGCCCAGTTATAATAATTTCATTTTTTCTCCTTGCTTTGTATCTTCTGTATCTCCAGTTTTAAATCTTTTGTATACTTGTTTCACTATGTTCTATTTTGTTATTGCTTTGGGGCCAGAATTTAAATTTTGTCCAGTATTTTATCAACTTATCACATATTTCCTTTGTTTTCTCTTCTCTGTATTGATTGTAAGCAATATGCAAACCTGGAAGAGGTAATGTAAATATGTAGAGGATATCTTCCTTCCAGCTTCTCCTGCCCTTTCTAACCATGAGTTCAGAAGAAAATATTACCCTTTTTCCCGACAACACCATCCACATGCAACTAAACTGCATCAGTGTTAGGACTGCGTAATAAATCTCACTATTCACAATACATATTGAAGGAAGAGCCTGAAACACATCAGTTAGACACAATAAGGACATCCCCTGAACCAGGGTCCAAAACATCATCTTTAAACTAACTTCCCTATCTTATATTTTACACTGATCCATACCCTATAATCCAGGTAGAACCTATGAGCTCTGAGAATGTTTCTCTGCTCTCCCAATACAGTTTTAGAAAAACATATGATTTGGAGCTAGAAACACTTTGAATCAAATTTTGCCTCCTTTACTTAACTGCTTATGGCACACTGGAAAAATTATTTCAGCTACTACTTTTGTGTTGGCTTCAAGTGAATGCCGTTCTCTCCTTCCTTTTATTCTTTGCATCTCTATAGACTGCAAGAGTTCTTCCTGAAAGTTTCGGCACATCTAAAACATGTTGAAATACAAAATGTCCTTCAAGGTACAGCTCATAGGTCACCTGGACTTGAAATCGATTTTCCCTTTGCATGATAAACCAAGAGTAGTACCGTATTTATAGCTCTTTCAAGCTGTGATTAAATTCTAGTTCTGGTAACATCTCCTTTGTATTTGTTTTGTCATGCCTAATAAATGGTAAACATCTCAAAAATAGAAAAATAAGATTTTCATTTGAATTTCCCCTGTGACACCTATTTATTTATACATGTTTGTGTAAAAGTGGTTGCATTTTTAATGTATAATATTTTTATCTCTATTTGTGGTGAAAAAATTCCCTTCTATTGTCTTACAATGTTTCATGTTGTCTCAAAGTTTTTAGCTGTTAAAATCACGTTATGTTGCAACTAATTCATGTTTTTACCTAAAATATTTTGACAGCATTCCAAACAAAAATCAATCAAAGAAAGCACGCTATTAACATCAGAAAATCCTTTCTCCCTCTGACCATGTAAGATGCCAACCACTCAGACAGCCTCAGATAAATTGCCTCGAGTATGATGTCTTAAGGTCATCGTATCCTATGATTCTAAAAATAGGTGTGAGATGCTTTCCAGGGAACTTCTAAATAACAGAGATCTTTAGAAATGACTTTGGCTTTGGACTTTGAAGGCTGTCCCTTATTTTATAGTATAAGAAATCTAATTATTTTAAATTTCCTTTCCCCAAGGGCACTATAATTTTGGCAGCTCTTCCAGGAATTCTTCTCACTCAAAGGCACATAGAGATAGCAGAATAGGAAGTAAATAGTCCCTATTAACTCTCCATTTGAAGGACAAAGATTTGTCCTAGGCCAATCTTAATGAAATATCCAAATGTGAAATCTGCTTCAGGAGAATTAGGCGATACATTTAGAAATAAAAACCTTCCCAAGTTCACGAATGGGTACCAAAAAATAAGGGTCTGGAAAAAAAGCCTTTAAAAAAAAGCTGGGGAAATGTTTTTATCATCTCTGAAATTAAGGGAAGTAGCAGGATAAAGATTGCTAGTAAAACCCCAGTGACAATTACGTAGGTTTTCAATAACATGTTAAGGTTTTATCTTTTGTTCTCTTCTAGTTTCCAGAGTCTCTTTTATTTCAGGAACACACTGCTCTCTCTCTCTAGCTAATACAAGGATAGTCAAACAATTCCTCTCACAAACAGCAGGCAGCAAGATAATCTGAGAATAGCAGAGGTTATGAAGACTGATAACACTGAGTTTTCAGCACTGCTTCCTACCACACACTGCTGTACATACTATCTTTTCTGGGAGTGAGTTTTTCTCCTGTTAAATGGCAATAGTAATTAAATTTACTTCCCAGGGTTTGTATGTGAAGTAATAACCAGTAGTAAACAGAGATTCTTGAACTTGGTAGGTTAGTTTCCTCACTTCCTTCTATGCTGTCTATTAGTCAGAAAGGGAAATGAGGGAACTTACCTACCAGGGGTAAGAATCTCTTCTTATTTTCAGTTATTTTTATTCCCATTCAAACCCTGGAAAGTGACTTTAATCGTTATTGTCATTTAATTATTATTGCACTTAACATACACACACAAACATACACATAGACAGACACAAACACACACATATGTATACACAGAGAAAGAGCGAGAGAGAGAGAAAAGGGTGGGGAAAGAGAGAGAGAGAAATTCAGTTTAAGGAATTTTGGCTCACATAATTTTGGAGGCTAGCAAGTGTAAAATCTGCAGGGCATTCCTGCAGTCTGAAGACACAGGGAAGAGTTGCTATTGCAGCTCCAGTTCAAAGACAATCTGGAAGCAGAAGTCTTTTTTCGTGGGGAGACCTTAGTCATTTCTCAGAAGGCTTCAACTGACTAGATGATGCCTACCCATATTACGGAGAGTAATCTACTTTAATGAAAGTCTACTAACTCAAATATTAATTACATTAAAAAAAACCTTCCCAGCAACATCTAGACTAGGGTTTGATCAAAACCTGGGTACCATGTACTAGCCAACCTGACACATAATCTTAACTATCAAACTCTGCAGTAGGCAGTAACCTTATTTCAAGGTAAGCTCAACCCAGATATAGCACACTCCTGTATACCAGGCAGCCCTATGATCTTTGCTACCAAAGGTAAATATGAAGATTTTTCTTGGACTATAAAGGGGTCTTATCCATTCATTAAGTTAAATTTTATTAAATATTTTCTCAGTAAAAAATTCTTGAAACAAATGATAGTAGAAACGTAACATATAAAAACCAATGAGATACAGCAAAAGGAGTACTCAGAGGAAAGTTACAGCTGCAAGTGCATCCATCAAAAAAGAAGAAAGACATCAAATAAACAGTTTAGTGATGCATTTTAAAAAAAGAATCAAAAAGCAAGAGCAAACCCAACCAAAAATTAGTAGAAAAAAAGAAATAATAAAGATCAGATCAGAAACAAATGGAATTGAAATGAAGAAAGTAATACAAAAGATCAAGCAAACATAAAGTTGGATTTTTTGAAAGTTAAACAAATTGACAAACTTTTAGCCAGACTAAGAAAAAAAAAGAGAGAAGATTCAAATAAATAAAATCAGAGATGAAAAAAGACATTATAATTGATACTACAGAAATTCAAAAGATCATTAGTGACTACTATGAGCAACTAAATGACAATAAATTGGAAAATTTAGAAGAATTGGGCAAATTCCTAGACGCATACAACCTACCAAGATTGAACAAGAAAGAAATCCGATACCTGAACAGACCAATAACAAACAACAAGATCAAAGCAATTATTAAAAGTCTCCCAAAAAAGAAAAGCCTGGGACTTATGACTTTACTTCTGAATTCTACCAAATATTTAAAGAAGACCTAATATCAATCCTACTCAAACTATTCTGAACAAGAGAAGAGGAGGAAATACTTTCAAACTTATTATATGTGGCCAGTATTACCCTAATGCCAAAACCAGACAAAGACACATCAAAACAAAACAAAACAAAACAAAACAAAAACCTACAGGACATCTCTGATGACTATTGATGGAAAAATCCTCAACAAAATCATAGCAAATCAAATTCAACAATACATTAAAAAGAACATTCATCATGACTAATTGGGATTTATTACTGGGACGCAAAGATGATTGCATATATGCAAATCCCTCAATATGATACACCATAACAAGACAATAAAAGATAAAAGCCATATGATCATTTTAATTGATGCTGAAGGTAGCATTTGATAAACTTCAAAATCCCTTCATGATAAAAACCCTCAGAAAACTGGAGATAGAAGGAATATACCTCAACACAGTAAAGGCGATGTATGACAGACCCACAGTTAGTGTCATATTGAATGGGGAAAAACTGAAATCCTTTCCCCTAAGATTTGGAAAACAACAAGATTACCCACTGTCACCACTGTTATTCAACTAGTATTAGAAGTCCTACCTAGAGCAATCAGACAAGAGAAAGAAACACAGGACATCCAAATCGGAAAGAGAGAAATCAAATTATCCTTGTTTACAGATGATATAATCTTATATTTAGAAAAACCTAGATCCCCCAGAAAACTATTAGAACTGATAACAATTCAGTAAAGATGCAGGATACAAAATCAACATACAAAATTTAGTAGCATTTCTATACACCAACAGTGAACAATCTGAAAAATAAATTTAAAAAAGAATCCCATTTACAATAACCACACATCAAATTAAATACTCAGGAATTAACATAACCAAGGAAGTGAAAGATCTCCATAAAGAAAACTAAAATATTGATGAAAGAAATTAAAGAGGACACAAAAAAGTTGAAAAATATTCAATGTTCATGGATGGAAGGAATCAATATTGTTAAAATGTCCATACTACTCAAAGCAATCTACAGATTCAATGAAATCTCTATCAAAATACCAATGACACTCTTTACAGAAATAGAAAAAAAAATCCAAAAATTTATATGGAACCACAAAAGACCCAGAAAAGCTAAAGCTATCATAAGCAAAAAGAACAAAACTGAAAGAATCACATTACCTGACTTCAAATTGTGCTACAGGGCTGTAGTCACCAAAACAGCATGGTACTGGCATAAAAAACAGAGACATAGACACATGGAACAGAAGAGAGAACCCACACACCTATACTGAACTCATTTTCAGCAAGGTGCCAAAAACATCCATTGGAGAAAAAAGACAGTCTCTTCAAAAAATGGTACTGGGAAAACTGCAGAAGAATGAAACTAAATCCCTGTCTCTCATCAAGTATAAAAATCAAATCAAAATGAATTAAAGACTTAAATCTAAGACCTCAAACTATGAAATAACTACAAGAAAACACTGGAGAAAATATTGTGGCCATTGGTCTGAGCAAAAAGTTTCTTGAGCAAGACCCTACAAGCACAGGCAACCAAGGCAAAATAAATGGGCTCACATCCAGTTGAACAAGCTTCTGCACATCAAAGGAGTGAAGAGACAACTCACAGAATGGGAGAAGATATTTACAAACTACCCATCTGGCAAGGGATTAATAACCAGAATATATAAGGAACCCAAACAACTATATAAGAAAAAAATCCAATAACCCAATCAAAAAATGGGCAAAAGTTTTGAATAAACATTTCTCAAAAGAAAGAATACAAATGGCAAACAGGCATATTAAAAGGTGCTCCATATCATTGATCATCAGAGAAATGCAAATCAAAACTACAATGAGATATAATCTCGCCCCAGTTAAAATGGCTTATATCAAAAAGAGACAATAACAACAGCTAGCAAGGATGTGGAGAAAATGGAAGTCTCATACACTGTTGGTAGGAATGTAAGTTTGTAAAACCACTGTGGACAACAGTTTGGATGTTCTGTAAAAATCTAAAAATTGAGCTACGATATTCACTGCTGCGTATATACCCAAAAGAAAGGAAGTCAATATATTGAAGAGATATCAGGATCCTATGTTTGTTGCAGGACTGTTTATAATAGCTAAGATTTGGAAGCAACCTAAGTGGCCATCAAAAAATGAATGGATAAAGAAAATTTGATATATATATATGTAATATATACACATATACACAATGGAGTATTATTCATCCATAAAAAAACTGGATCCTGTCATTTACAACAACGTGGGTGAGACTGGAGATTATTATGTTATGTGAAATAAGCTTGGCACAGAAAGACAAACATGGTATGTTCTCACTTATTTGTGGGATCTAAAAATCAAAACAATTGAACTCATGGACGTAGAGAGTAAAAGGATGGTTACCAGAGGCAGAGAACGGTAGGCAGGGATTGAGGGGTAGATGCGGCTGGTTAATGGGTACAAAATAAATAGTTAGAACAAATGAATAAGACATACTATTTTATAGCACAACAGAGTGACTCTACTCAGTAATGATTTAATTGTACATTTTTAAAAAACTAAAAAAGTGTAATTGAATTGTTTGTAACTCAAAGGATAAATGCTTGAGGGGATGGATACCTCATTCTCCATGATGTCCTTATTTCACATTGCATGCCTGTGGAAACATCTCATGTATTCCATAAATCCCATAAATATATACACCTACTATACACCCATACATTATTTTAAAAATTGTAAAAATAAATACATACATATATTCATAAATATTTTCTCAGTGCTAGCCTCTTTGTTAGGTGTTCCCATCCTAAAATTAATTTAGCCATCTCTTATTCACCAGACCACAGGAGGAAATATACAATGCTATGGGATGATTACTTTATAAAGTTTTTCTTATTATAAGATAACCTGATCAAATCTGGGGGAGTCCAGATAAGTCTCTTCCAGAAAGTGATACTTAGGGTAAGAAGTGAAAGATGGGTATGTGTTAATTATACTTTGGAGGCAGAGAGAAAAGAAACTCGAGGTTCTAGTAAAGGTAATAGCTTATATATGGGCCTTAAAGCATTAAAAAATGGAAACAGTAAGCCAGCAGGTGACGAGGATGAAGACTACAAAGAAGAGCCTTTCCTTTTTAATGATAGCCATTCTAACTGGTGTGAGATGGTATCTCATTATGGTTTTGATTTGCACTTCTCTGATGGCCAGTGATGATGAGCATTTTTTTGGGTATATACCCAAAGGATTATAAATCATGCTGCTATAAACACACATGCACACATATGTTTATTGCGGCACTATTCACAATAGCAAAGACTTGGAATCAACCCAAATGTCCATCAATGATAGACTGGATTAAGAAAATGTGGCACATATACACCATGGAATACTATGCAGTCATAAAAAGTATGAGTTCATGTTCTTTGTAGGGACATGGATGAAGCTGAAAACCATCATTCTCACCAAACTATCACAAGGACAAAAAACCAAACACCACATGTTCTCACTCATAGGTGGGAATTGAATAATGAGAATACCTGGACACAGGAAGGGGAACATCACACACCGGGGCCTGTCGTGGGGTCAGAGGAGTGGGGAGAGATAGCATTAGGAGATACACCTAACATAAATGACGAGTTAATGGGTGCAGCACACCAACATGGCACATGTATATACATGTAACAAACCTGCATGTTGTGCACATGTACCCTAGAACATAAAGTATTAAAAAAAAGAAAAAAAAAAGAGCCTTTCCCACCATTCCAAACTTAAGAAAATTACAGGGAATTCTGGTCCTAGAGAATAAACACCATCTTTCTTGGTATACAAGTTACTTAGTTCACAATTTGAAAACAAATTATTTCCTATATCTAAAAAGCTATGAATATGAGTTTTGACATATGTCTTCATTAAACTGATAGGAAATTATATACTCAAAATTCATAAAAATGAATACAATTACCAAAGGAAAAAGAACTTGCACTGATTATAGCAGATATGATGGACTGGAGCTGTCTGTTATACCTTCCTAATACGAATTCTTGTGCTGTCAATTTTGAAGGGCTAAAATCTACATTTTGCAGACTTCCTGTCGGTAGGGTTCCAGATGTGATTTAGTTTCACCTTATTAGACACTGTTATACAAGATTTGGAAGAGAGATGTTTTTTCTGCCATAAAGATGCCCATGAAAGCATTTTGTCCTTTGGGGGATCATTCCACTATTGATGCTTACAAAAAGACTTAGCGGCCGGGCACGGTGGCTCATGCCTGTAATCCCAGCACTTTGGGAGGCCGAGGTGGGTGGATCATAAGGTCAGGAGTTCTAGACCAGCCTGGCTAACACGGTGAAACCCCATCTCTACTAAAAATACAAAAATTAGCCAGGTGTGGTGGCGGGCTCCTGTAATCCCAGCTACTCAGGAGGCTGAGGCAGGAGAATCGCTTGAACCCGGGAGGCAGAGGTTGCAGTGAGCCAAGATTGTGCCACTGCACTCCAGCCTGGGCGACAGAGCAAGAATCCGCCTCAAAAAAAAAAAAAAAAAAGGCTTCAGTTTTTTTGGCTCTAGCAGCTGCTACACAGTTTTGAACCAATATTTTACAGGGTAACTTCCTGTTCTCTGACTTGCAGGAAAGGGGATTATCATCGGTTAGCTTATACTACACAGTACTTAGTAGCTAAAACAATGAACGTTTATAGTTTCACAAGATTATGTGGCTTGGCTTGGTGGTTCTGATCCCCAGGCTGTTCTGCTAGGGCTGGATGGTCATATATGTATGTGGGTCCAAGGCTGGTATGGCTGGAAGTGTTCAGTGTAGCTGGGATTGTTCTATGGGGCCTCTCTCTTGTGGTCTCTTATTTTCCAGAACACTAGCCCTAGCTGCACACATTTTTCAGTGTGCCAGTGGCCAAAGTACATCACATGATATAGTTAATTGAAAACATGGCAAGAAAATTTTACAGCTCTTCTTATCAAGAGTCTGTTTCACTGACTCTTGAATCTGGGCTGGCCTTGTTATAATAGTTATTTTGACAAACAGAATATGGCAAAACTAACAACATGCAGCTTGGAATCCTAGGTATAAAAAAGCCTTGGAGTTCCAGCAATGTCTGTTTTCCTGTGAAGATAGTTAGTTATGAAATTTTCTTCTTATGAACGAACTGTTTATCATACTGATGTAAAGAATTATCTGAAACACATATTAATTCTAAAAATTGTTTGACTATCTCAGGTTCTATGGATATAAATTCAGACTGGCATCATTCCTGAAATTTCTTTCAAGATTATAATATTAGGTTGAAGAGAAGACCCAGAACTGTAGACCCTAAGCAGAGGAAGACCTATGAATTAGCATTTTAGCACGCACATCCAGGTTTAGTAGAACTGCGAAACTACCAGGTAGCTTTGATGGTTTTGCTTAAATCTGTAATACTAAATTTCTAGCTGAATTGCACCATGAGCAAATAATCATTTGTAAATCTTACCAATTCCTTCCTTTTAAGTAATGAGAGTATTTCTAATCATTCTACAATTATGAATATAAATTGAACTTAGCCAATGATACCAGTTTGATCCTCATGTTTTATGAAAGTTAAATTTTTCCCCTGAACTTTAAAAAAAGTACCAATTCTATATTCTATAAATAATATAATTCTATATATTCTGGCATTGTTTATAATGTGGTTTGACTATACAATAATCCATTATAACTACTGAATGACAACCACAATTTTCCAAGTAGTATTATTAATACTAAGAATAGTGGGTCAACTTCATTTTTGTAAAGAACTAAAAATAACCACATTAATTTGGATATGGCACATGTTTTTCAGAGAGTACAATATACTTTCCTTTAAATTATCCCATTATCTCAATCATTGGCCACTAAAATGCCGTGTATTTTATATCAAGGTCATTTATCATTTCTTTTTTTAGGGTAAGTCATCCAACTACATTTATAAAGTTCAAAATAAGTTCTAGTTTTGACATTAATAAGTTTTCAAAAATTATCCTGAGAATAAAAATAGTTAATGACAAAAATGAGATGATAAGATAGAATTTCAATTTGCTACTTTATTTACAATTCTTAATTTCAGAAAAATTAAGAATGATTTTTTTCTCAAAATATCTGAATACACTTTACAATGAGCATTTACAAAAACCACAGTGTTGTTCTCTGGGACCTATGACTAACTTGCGTGTCAACAGAACAGAAAAGCATTTCTTCTGAGGGGAATATGACAATTACAGGTATCCATCAAAAAGTGTAATGATACGGACAAGTGGACTGAAAAAAGACCCATTTGTTCAATTCTCTTCTGAAAGGGAACAGTCACATGAATAGATAACTTTAAAGGTGGAAGAGAACATAGAGTCAAAATCTCAAATTCCTTCTGTGGTCACACACCTAGCATAAATGTATGAAGTGGCTACACATAAGCTAATTCTGAGTGGCACAGACTGAAGGATCTGGTGACACCATGCCCTGACTGAAAGCATTTAAATTTCAAACACGCCTTAAACACTGAGCTGATACTTCAAAATGTTTCTTCAGGTAGACTCAGGACTGCTAGTTTGTGATTCCAGATCTTGTCTATGAGATATTTATTAATGAAGAACATGAGACTCAAAGGAAGTGTCTTGCCTAAGGTCAGAGGTAAATAAATCCCACGAATATATTTTAACTGGAATGCACACCAAAATAGTTAAATGTCACTACATAAAACCAAATATTATGTTTATTTATCATTTGATATTAGATAAACTTCTAAGAGATCATACTGCACTGCTAATCTTGGGATTACAAAAATTAGACACTAATATAGGATGTTTATGTGATATGCATTTATGTTATTATAGTATTTAACATAAGAGCTCTGTACATGAATACAAAGGTATTAACTTATAATCCAAATCATAAATATATATTATTGGAAATATTTTCCTAATTAGTACATTCAGAATAAAGTATTTACAGAGTTATTAATCTGAAGAATTTAAAGTGATATCCAAGCAAAAATATATTTAATATTAGAAAAATTAAGCCTCAATTACCAATGATGATGTTCATGATAGTTTAACATTATCATGTAACTATCATGGTATGTGGTACTTGTCTAAACACTTTGCATATGTTGGCCAGCTCCATTAAACCCCAATAGAGCTCTGTGCAATAGGCACTGTTATTGTTGTTGTTGTTTTCCTCCAGAGATATTCAAGTTATACCAAAATACCTAAGGTCCGATAATGTTAATTTAGATAAAATTATTTTGAGGAAAACATTTTGGACTCCAATTAAATACTTCAGAGAACTAGAATCTTTTTCTTCTTTCCTTCCAACCCTTGAAATCCAATTGGCACAGCAAAACGAATATAAAGAGAAAGAAAAACTATCCATTTACAGCAAATAAATGAAAATACCATGACCCCAAAACACAAACTACAGAGAACCTACAAAATACCATGAAATGAGAAGTGATGATAAAGAGTGACGCTTCACTCTTCACCTTTCAAGAAGGATAGCATTCCCTAAAGTATCTTGGCCAGTAAAGAAGGCTGAAGGTGAAGCCTGGTGAAGGTGGGAGGGGAAAGATCTCGTGACCTAAAGAATCGAATCCAATTACATTCAAGGTACATGAACAGCAAAAACTGAGAGATGAGCTCCCACCTAAAGATTAAGAATGTGTATAAGACTAAACTCTGATGAAAGCTGCTGCAGTCCACTCAACTGTCAGCCACACTCTCCTTGTGCTCACTTCCCTCCAAAAACCCCCCTCACTCATCCTCCCTTATGCAATGTTTCAGACAAACATTTGGAGGCAGTAAAGTACAGTGGTGAAGGGTACCTGCTCTGGAGACAGTCTGGATTCAAATAATCATTCTACCACTGCAAATCCCTGGGCGCACTTAACTCTCTGCACAACTTTCTTATACGGGCCAGAAGAGCATAAAAATAGTAGGATTCAGAGGTATTTGTCTTAGTCAGTTTAGGCAGGTATAACAGAGCGCAATAGCCTTGGTGGCTGATAAACAAAGGAAATGTATTTCTCATAGTTCTGGGAGGCAGAAGGCTGAGATCAGGTTGTCAGCATAGTCAGGTTCTGGTGAGGACCCTCTTCCATGTTCCTAGCCACTGACTTCTTTATTACTCACATGGCAGAAAGAGAACTTGCGAGCTCTTTGACCTCTTCTTATAAGGGCAATAATCTCGTTCACAAAAGTTCCATTCTCATGAACTAATTGTGACCCAAAGTCCCCGGCTCCAAATAGCATCACATTGGGATTAGGATTTCAACATATGAATTGAAGGATGACAAAAACATTCAATCTATAACAATATTTTATCCTAAATATAATACCAAACACATCTCGAACACTTTCATACTACTAAAAAAATCAGTATTTGAGAATGAGGGTACATCAGCTTTCAGTAATGATGTTACTGTAAAAAATGTGCTTAAAATTAAATTATTTATTATACTCTAAAAATGTAGGATACTATGAGAAATAAAAGTAAATTAGACAAATGAGAACACTTATCATTTTTAAAAGGATAAATATCATTCAGCATATTCAACTCCATTTTAAAATAATTCTTTTATCCCATGAATGAAATTTCTGTATTCAAATTTTGCTGATGGTGACTTTCCTATTGACTCTCATGCTTTTAGTGAAAATTAAATTGCACAAAAATACCACACTGCAGATGTTTTAGTTGGGCTACTTGTAATTTATAGATAATGTAACTCTAAAGATCACAATGTGTAGCATGCTAAAATACTTGAATCATATTTGACTTTCACATATTTAATAACGAAGTTTCTAGATGACGAAGAAACAGTAGAAAGTCAAATGCTCTCTTCGGCTTTTCATATTTAAGTCATGACGAAATCAAGGCAACTTGCTCATTGATAGTTGTAGAATTTCTGCCACTTTCAAATTATTTTTATTCAAAGCTTCAAAAATTTCTATTCATGGCTTGTAAGGAATGAAGGCAAAAATTCAAGCCGGCAATTCTTTAAAGGCAAAATTTTTATTTTCATATTAACCCTGAAGTTCTGCAATGCATTGCCTTCTATGGGCAAAACACACATGGATACTAATGGCAGATCTAAGCAAATATACACAATTTAAAAAGGTACAAAATTGGTTGCATAAACTCAAATGTATATTTTTATCCTATGACTCTCAAGTTTAAAATTCCAAAAATAATTAATAAAACATATATATTTTTCAAGTACTAGAATGTAATTTTGTATTTTACATGATTATGCAAATTTGATAAATCATGCATTTTTTAAATCTAAATGAAAACTTGATTTAAAAATCAGGAAGCACTTCCAAAAACTTTTCAAAATGGGTCTAAAGGAGAAGAGTAGTAAAAATTATATGATGAATACAAACTATAATTTATTGTTTACAAACACAATGAAAACTCTTAAAATTTAGTCTTCTTTGTATTTATTTGTGAAACTTTAGGAAAATGAATTGAAATAACAGAGGTAAGTCAAAATAAAATAAAAGTTGTTTAAATGTTTATCTTATATATTTCAATTTACTTTTCCATATAACATAATTGAAAGCTGACTTCCATATAACGTTGTTGAAAGCTGACGTAATGAGTTTACTAGAAAGTTATTATCTATTTAAACAAAAAGTTTA
The DNA here is from genome assembly GCF_049350105.2 of Macaca mulatta. Taxonomy (NCBI): domain Eukaryota; kingdom Metazoa; phylum Chordata; class Mammalia; order Primates; family Cercopithecidae; genus Macaca; species Macaca mulatta. The sequence goes on from NC_133409.1 coordinate 116,849,681, forward strand.
TATAATATCTGAAAGGAAACTTATACTATATATTATAATATAATAATAGCAATTCTGGAAGCCTTGGGCGTTAATTTTTTTGTCTTCCCATTTTCCCTGGGAAGGGGAGTAGTTCTAAAATAGTGGTTTTGTAGTTAATTTGTTAAATAGAGTCAATAAAGAAAAGCACCAAACACTATATCTATGATTCTCTTTGGATAACATTAATATATATGCATAATTGATTTTTTAAAGCTACAAATAACATTTTTATAGAGGATTTTGCGTTCTAAAGTTTCTATAGCAGATGAATTTTATATTCGAATATTGTTTTGAGATATACTCATTTATCATTTTTGTGGACAGATACTAGAATACAACTTTTATCTTTAATTTAACTCAGATTCCTAAAGCAATTGTTTAATAGATATTGAAAGACATTTTTAAAAATAATTTTTAATACAACTTCTAAATCGCATGACCTGTGACCACAGCTTTAATTATTCGACAAACATTCCTTACTTAAGCCTTAGAATTATGATTTTTCTTTTCAATATTTGACTACTCTGGAATAATCCCCCAAAGTCTCACCCTATCCTGGGAACTTCACTTAAATTCTCTCTTTATCTTATATTATTTTCATTATTGATCATGTAAAATAAATTTACCCCTGAAAATTAACTTAGACTCCCCTCTCCAAAGGTTTCATATTTTCCCCCAAATTAGTAAGCACTAAAATTACATGAAAGGGACTATTCTAAGCTGCTCAGATTTATTAATTTGTTATGTGGTAAATCCATAGCCATTAAGTGACAGAGCTATAATATCAAATTCTATTTGTTTTTTCACAGGACATTGCCAATTGAATTATCTGCCAAAACCTCAGACTCATCATTTCTGCACCATACTTGGCTCAACTTGAACCAGTTCCCCTTTGCAAATTCCTGACTTGTGCCAATATCACAAACATCAAAAGTGAAGCCTTTTATTTCCCTCTGGTACTTTATTTAAAAACTTTATGACCCCTTGCCACTTTAATGTTTCAAACTGATCACACTGCTTTTCATCATTGTTTTTCAATTACTTCTGTTGTAATCAATTTATTTTTGGATTACTGCAGAAGCCTCATGATGGTCCCATTAACGCATCTGGTTCCCTATTCCCCTTCCCAGATATAGCTTAAATTTCACCCAACCTCTACCTCCTTCATGATAACTATTTGCCTGTCTCCCTCCACCCTGATCACAAATTCCTTCTGAAGTCCCCCCACTACCATTAGATTAAAATCAAAAGCACCTGGCCTTTATTTATTTAGCTTTATTTAAAGCTGTTTCCTTCACTCAAATTGCATTCCTGCCAATCATCCAAAGTCCAATCTAAATCCAAATAGAGATAAGCCATAAATACATATATATATATATAATATATATAGCCACCTATAATGTTTGTTTCTTCCCCAAAATGATAAAAATCTTAAATAATCTTCTCATTTTGGGTATTTATTAAATATATTCCCTGTTTATATTCAATGGCTCTGACTTGAAGGTTAATGATATAATATACAAAGAAATCCTGTCTGCCATTACTATCTCATGTAATGCCATACCTAGAGGCACTTCTTGAAAAATTAAGGACCAAAACACATTTTTTGTATATAAAATCATTGAACTCTTAGTATACTACTTCATTCTGTGATGCTTTATATATGTTAGTAATTATATATTTATAAACAAATACATACAAATACATAATTTTTGCAAAGTGATTTTAGACTAAGAAGAAAGAAAGCACTAAGAATCATGATTTTCTGACAGTCGTTTATCCAACTTATTTCATATAAATTGTGTACATGCCTGCCATCCACAACCATTGTAACATAGAGTGAGTTAAATTAACGTTTTGCTGAAGAGAAGAAACTTATGGCAAAACTCAATCCTATTTGTTGATAAGATCTTAAAAATTGGAATTACTGTGTAAGAGTAATTATAAAACAACATCCCTTGCTATGTAACTGAAGCATTTAGCTAGAGATGAGACATTTTAAAAGAAGTCCATCACGGTTTCCCTTACAAGTGTTTCAATCTTATCTTTACTGTCATTCTATTAATAAGCCTACAATATACCTAGAAATTTGGATATATGGAAGCAAAATTTTAAAAGGATGGAATATCAATTTGAGGGACTCTGAATGATTTGTACCTTGAAAGGGGAATTCACATCATTAACTTCTGGTATTGCCTACACAAGGTAATTGTGTGTATAATGCTTATTTATTTTAAAAATTAAATTAGAAAAGTAACTTTTTCCCTGCAATCTGAGAATGCAGCCTCATTTAACACTTTCCATTGAAAGCATCCCAAAGTATCGACATACTAAATGAAAACAAAGGAACTGATACATAAAAAAGATTCACTAAAAAAGGTAAAAACACATAGTACTAAAATATACAGTAAATACTGTACTTATTATATAGAATATATTATAAAATGTATAATCTAACAAATATATTAAACACCTGAAAGGGTGTAAGCCTAGTCTTTATCTAGTCAATCAACATTAATTTGTGCTGAATATGACATTGGCTATTACCATAATATTGTTTATTGCCTAAAATGTGCTTATACGAATTTCAAGGACATTCTATCATAATTATCTGTATTAACTTCAAGAACTGGCTTTCTTTGTTATATTTATATTAAATTGAAGTATGGTTTTAATCTGTGTTATTCATATTATGCATGTAAATTTCAGCTACACTACAGTAAAGGATTATGAATTTGTTTTTCAAGGAAAATCACTATGGCAAAAGAAAGCAAGAATTAATAGGAGTTAATCTTTCCTAGCAGTTGTGTGTGCATGGAGGATCAGTGTAAAAGATGGTTACTGCTGTGTTAAGTTTCATTACTCCAGCTGTTAACCAGATGTTCAAAACAAGTAAATTGCCCTGGAATGGTTTTCTAAATTCTTCTTCTTAATTTGTTAAATTATGCAAATGCTAGAATATTTTTAATCATGTACCTAAAGTCCTTTCACATAATTTGCATGATATAAGAATGTTGGAGTAATTTAAATACATCTTTTAAAAAGATGAAGTATAAAAATAATTCATTTTAGATGGCAGGATATATATTTGTGTTGTAATATAAATGCAATAGTTACAAATTACATTAAAAAATCAATAAAAGTCATTATAAATATGTGGGGAAATATGCTTTCTTAGCATAAGTAAATATGAAAGAAATTCAAGAAAACAAAATAAAGAAGGAAAAAATGGAAACTTCATATCATCTTATGTACTTTACAGATAATTAATTTTGTTCTATTTTCTTCTTTCTATTTTTTTACTGACAATGACCTATATAAGTTCTCTGAATTTTCTTTTTTTTTTTTTTTTAGAAAAAATGAAGTAGCTGTTCTTTTTATCAAGATAAATAATTTTGTTTAGAATACTTCCTCTGAGGAAACCGTCACATCCCCAAAACATTGAATCACTTATCATTAAAAAATTGCATCAACTTGATTTTCAGTAATTGTTACCACAATTAAGAAAATTCCACAAAAAAATTATTTTAGTTAGAATGGATCAGGATTTATTCTTTTTTCTAATAGGATGATATTTATTTTTGGTTCTCAGGTAAATAAAAGTTGAGAGTTACAAAAGAACTTATGAAAATTATTTTAAAGACAAAAATTAAATAAAATATTCTCTAAGCCAGGGAATGAACTTTTCACCGCTTTCTTTTATAGGTATCCTGTATCTTCTGGTACTAGAGATGCCTAATCTAACTATAAATTATTTTTGTCTAATAGAAATGACATCTTACCAACTTAAAATCATTAACTTGCACAAGAAAAGACCATTGTAATTCTAGTTTTATTTTGATCTTCCATAATCATAATTACAGAAAAGATTAAGCACCTCGTTGTTAATGTGGTGCTAAGTAAAGTTCAAGGTAATTAAACTGCAAAGCCTTTGACACCTATGCCCCTGTAACCTAAGACATTTAATGTTTTCTAAAACAAAATGTTAACAATAGACTAAACTTATATCTAAATAAATATGTATACTAATTTAAAATGTAGCAATTCAGAAAACTTTGTATTAGTGAGTAAAAAGTAAGCTTTGCATGTCTCATAGCAGGTCGAAATCAATACTCCACTTTTTTTATTAACTGGAGGTTTCCTGGGAGAGATGAGACTGCAGAATTCTTTGATCAATAGGCTTGGTTAAAGAAGGTCCTTTTATTAGTGAGGATACATGCAGACTATAGCTTGGAAAACACTAAGCATTGGAAGAAGCATTACCAGACAGAGGCCACTAAACACATCTGGAGATGTACTTTGCACGATTTAAAATATATTTTTCTTTTCTATTTGCAACCATCCTACAGTTACAGAAGATAGGATAAGCTCTTTTTGAGTTTTTAAATAATATTGTGTTAAATGTATCTTTACAGAGCGGTGGTATAGTGTAAGAGTTCAGAGAATGAACTTGAATTCAGCTCTACCTCTTCTAATGTGATACTATGCAAGTCACTTAACTTTTCTGTGTCTCAGTCTTTTCATCCAGAAAACAAAAGTAATAATAATAGCTATCTCAGGGGGGCTCTTAGGAAGTTTGAAAGAGTTAATATTTAAAATTTTATCTGACACACAAGAAAAATTCATTTTAGTATTGTGATTATGAAATATACAAATAAGTAAATATAAAGTATGGGCTTAGTAGTCTGTTGTTTGTTCCATTTGAATTCTCAAAACTACCACAGATGGTAAATTTCCATTAATGGATTACTAAAATAGCCATTTCCCATAGATGCCAGGTTAACAGAAAAGTCTACACTGTTGGGGTTAAGTTGTGCAATGCCAGTTGTAGCAAGCTATAATTAATCAAAATAAATATATTAGGCTATTACCTGAATTAAGCAAAGATCTATAAAAATTTGCATATAGTTTCACCTATTAATTTTGCTACACTTGTTCAAAGGCACAAAACTGTTTTCAAAAAGTGTTTACAAATTCTAAGGTTTGATAAAACTTTAAAAGTTGAGTATTTTAAGTAGAAAGTAATAGGAAAATGTTTAGTTCATCTACTAAATCTGCTGAGTAACCCCATCAGAACAAAACCATGGCCAGCTGCTTGATCACATTTGTCCTCTGAAATAGTCCCACCTATCACCTACAGAGAAGACACCAATCTGTAGTCTTTTCAAGACTGATGCAAAAACATAGCATACAATTTTGAAGCTCTATTAACAGGTTTCCATATTTTCATCTGTTTAAAAATTTTTACTGTAGTAAAATTTACCTAATTTGCATTCCTTAAAGATTAATACATTCAATTCTTAATTACATAACATGGCACTGAGACCTAGGCTTATTTATAAATAGGCTTTGGCCTCTACAGAAAACAAATAGTTCCGTAAAACTACGATATCTCCCAGACCATTTTTGTTTTTAGCACTTGGGGAAATTTTTTGATAAATCTTCATTTGTACTCATTTTCCTTTAATGCTAACTCTTGACTTTCCCAGGAAACACAAGGACAGAAAGGCTGTGTTTATTTTCAGGCTGCTTGTCTGACTGGTGTAAAAGTGGAGGCCTTTATAAAGTAACTCATTATATTTCTGATCTTCATCTACAGATGAGTAAAACTGGAATTGAATAAAATTGAAGTCGTTACACTTCATTTTCTGTGGGCAACCTAAAACTTAACATTTTAGATTACTTTAAAAACCTGAATTAAGAGAACTTCCTACTTCTGCATTATTTGTGCATTAATCTTAATATTGCTTTTTGTACAGACTATATTAAGAAAGAATAGATATGATTTCTATTTTGCAGATGCAGAAAATCTAGTTCATATTTTCTATGAACCAAACTATGAAGCAAACTGCAAAGGTTACAAAGCTAGTGGAAAGCAGGGTTGGGAGTGGAACTCTGAAATATGTGAATATGAAGCCGAAACTCATCGCTTCCACTGATATAGAAAGTAAAAAAGAAAAACCAAAGAAATAAATGTTTTCCTAACAGAAGATCAGAGTCTTACTTTAAAATGTCAAACCCAGCAAATCTATCCAACAATGTGTGATATTTATCATCAAAGGACTGGACCCTTATTTCACATACACACAGGCCAATGAACTAAACTAATAAACGTGAAAATATTTACAAGGTTATGTTGGCAATAATAATAATTACAACAACATTTTTGTATGCTGGTTTTCATTTTGCTAAATAGATTTCATGTATATTATACTTTCCACACAATTCAGTGTGTTACAGATGATCATTTTGATCTTTATAACTGAGCAAACTGAATTTCTCTCTAAGAGATTATGTGACTTGACTGAATTTACTCACACAGTAATGGCAAAATCTCGTCCAGAGGGCGGTTTTCTAATCCAAATGCTCTTCTGAATACAAAGGACTACAGAGAGTTAAAAATCTAACATCACATTTCTAATTCTCTTGTTTGTAATATCTAAAAGTAAAAGTTTCATAAAATTGAAAGTAAAACAGTATGATCTTTTAAAAAATGGAATATGGATTTATATTTTATTGCTACTTTCCTACATTAAGCCTAAGAATAAACGTTAAAAAAAAAGGGGGGGGAGGCAGCAAGCAAGATATTTTTCAATTGACTCTGCTCAGGAGGAAAAAGGCATTCAATGCAGGCCAAGACATAAATGATACTTTGGTTCCTTTTAACATGCATACCAATCCTTAGGAAAAAAATCAGAATAGAGATTTTTAACTTGATTTAACCAATTAAAGTAAATATATTTAAACTTCAACATGATTGAGAAAGGACCAGTCCAAAGTGACATCCATATTCACAGAAAAATACACAGAAGAAGAAGTTAGGTGGCTAAAATATACTTGCCTTTTCTTGGTTAGTCTATCCTGGTCTTCAGGAAACCATCATTTGGGGCAATCACCCTTTGTCAAACAATCTCTAAATAAAACTGACTAGTCTGTTTTAAAAGGAAAAAGTGGTGATACTGTAAACAGTGGTGGATATTTGAAATGAGGACTAAAGAATAAACATGTCTTAACTCAGACATTTTTTCTCATGTGCATGAGTATTCAGAGGAAATAAAGAATTAAAGATGCAATACATTTCCGAAGACTTAACAGTCCAGGAGGCATTTTAATTTCTCTGAGGTCAATTAAAGAAATTGATTACTTTTTATTATGAATCAAAATTTGATTTGTTGTAATAAAGAATTCTAATTGCAGTAAAGGGTTCCAGGATTACCCAATTAATGGAATTTAACATTTATTGAGCCTTTACTACATAGTCTAAACATTATGCTAAGAATTTTACACACATTACCTAATTCAGTCTTCCAATTCTTTCACTGAAGTCATCACCACTTCACAGAAAAACAGAAACAAAAACAAACGGAACAAAACAAAACCCTGATCTTTAGAGAAGTGTGTAAAAGTCTCAATGCCACAGAGCTGGAAATTGGGACTAGAACCCAGGGAGTCTGACCCTGAACCACTATGACATGTTGTCTCTTGCAGCAATTTCTGTTTTACATTAAAATTACCTTCCTAAATTCTGGAACTGAATTTATAGCTGTGAGATGTGTAGAATCTAGTATGTAACACACTGCCAAGAAACAATCAATGATCAAAGACAATGTGAGACTGTTAATTTATTAAAACATAATATATGTGACTTCCTCAGAAATGTAAAACTAACTTGTTCTCTTTTGAAATTGATACTTGTTTTCACTTTTAGAAACCTACTTGGCAAACGATTTACTCTTAAATCTTAAGTAAAACTTTAATTTCTGATATGCAAAAAGATCCATAGAATACTGATCTGAATGTATTGATTACAAAGACTTCATGTGAATTTTCAAACAAATCTAATTAAAATTTAAAGCTTCCTTTGCAGAAGGTATTTTTATTCTTTGTTATTCCTATGATCTCATAAATCACCCTGGTTAAAAGTATATTTAGTAAATATTTAGTTAGTAAATTCAGTTTAACAGGGAATATATTCTCAAACTACTGAAAAATAATTATCTTTTCAAATTATATATGCATATACTGCTTGTGAGCATTTAATGTCATATATTCACATGTAAGTGTATATGTGGATGTGTGTGTGACAGATCAGATATACAAATGTGGGAACTAAACTGACAATTCACTCCATCCCTGGATTTCCTTCACAATACATAACAAGAAAAAAAAAAAGTGTTTATTTTTTCATTTTGTTTTAATTTCTTAATTGCTCAATGGCCTATGTGTACTATTCTTTGACTACTGAAGCCTCTTTTACAATTAATGAGCATATCATAATCCAAACTTCATGAGAATAAGAAAGCCAGGAAATTAAATGCAAGGCACAGCCCCGTAGAACAAAGCTTGCCAGCATACCACTCACATTTGGAAGAATTATTTCCTCCCCACTAAGTAACTCACAGAGTCTTATTTAAAGTTTACAACAGCCTACTTTTCCTCTCCCGCCTCTCAGGGGAGATAAGAATACTTCTCAATGTGACAAAAGCCCACCTACTCAAAGGGAAGGTTAATTATTGCTACACAATTAACCTCACAAGAAAATTGTTAAGATTAATGAAGCAGTGCTTACTAAGTGATTACAAGTTCCTCATGACCTACGGTAGAAATATTTGTTTACCAAACACCTACATGTATATTAATAACAGATTCCGTGCAAATTATTTCAATGTCTAACCTGTAGACCAATATTTATAAATTATAGTCTATGTATTAAAAAAAGGAATACAGGAACAAAGGAGGATGAGAGGGAGAGAGGGAGGGAGGGGCTGTGAGAGAAATAGAAGAGAGAAAAGATGACAGAATACAAGAGAAAAGGAAGGAAGATAGGCAGGAAGGAAAGGAAGAACAAAAAGAGAGCAGGACAAGTTCTTACCTTTCAGCAAAACCACCATGCTAGAATAAATGTTTTTCTCTTAGTTCTGTAACAATCATGGTTCAGCAAAGGACCACAGAACCTTCTCTCTAACGTAGTTTTAAAATAAAGAAAAACTCGAGTATCTTTAAATAAATGACGAAAGAATAGTCTTCTATAAAATTACAGAATTGCTGTACTTATTTTAGTATTTATTAATTTTAAGTAGGCTAAAACAAGATTATTTTGATAAATCATACCTAAAATGGGTTCTGGAGTGCCTTGCTAGCAATAGATGCAGCTACCTCAGAGTACGGAATATGTGCATACATTCTTCCCCCAAAATATCATTTACTGACATGCCCATCACCTTATTACATCTGGATTACAGAACACATCACCAATGTAACTAATCACGTTTTAGCACACCACAACTGCTCCCCAATCCACCTCAACCGGACATTATAGATACGTCAGAATAGGATAGGTGAGGTTGCAGCAACACCACCAACCCCCAACTTCTCAGCGTCTCGAAAAAGGAAGGTATTCCTTGCTCATGCCTCACAGTCATTATAGACAGGCAAAGGCTTAGAGCAGAGGCTCTTCTCATTTTAGTCACTTAAGAACTCAGCTGAGAGGAGTCCCTTCTCTTTAGGTACAGGTATCCATGCTAGAAACAAAGACACTTTCATGGTCTTCCTCCAGCAATAAAATGACTCAGATCAGAAGTGAGCAATGTCACTTTTGCTCACAACTCATTAGCCAGAGCCAATCATATAACCCCATACAACCATTAGTAGGCCAGTAACACAATTCCTACATAAACCCAGAATGGTAGGCGTCTGGAACAATTTGGTGAAAAATATTCATGACACCTCGATTATCTACTGACATCTAAGTAATGTCAATGCTAATAAGCTTTTTGTTGTTATTTTATTAACATGTCTTCAGTTAAGGATATTCATTATGTGTAAACAATGAAAAGAATTAAACATAATTATTATTGCTCTAATAACTTCAGCTTATTCCAAGAAACTTGAGTTTGAAACTGAAATATTTGAGGATTATCAAAACAATAAAGGACAGGCAGAACGAATACCATCCAAATGTATTACATTTATAAAGATTTAAAATTAAGGCTTCTGAATATTTATCAATTGTACTTAAAAATTTTAAAGGATTCTAAATAAATATTCGTATTTATCTAAGTAAACTAGTATTTGAGAAAAAGATATGATTGGAGTAAGCTAATTTGCAGGAGGGTTTCTGTTTGGGAGCCCAGGGTGGAAGAGGTCTGGAGTTCAGATGACCAGAAAGGTGGAGAAATGTGGTGCCTGTCCTGATGTCCAACAGGGGGCCTCAGGACAAACTGGCTGCAGACAGTCTGAAGAAAGTGTTTATGTTCCAGGAGCAAGAGGCAGGTCATGAGCAGATCTGTTATTTCACAAGTGTAACACACTGGGAAAGCGGGAGTCTCACTGCTGGCTTAAACACAGCTTGGTTTCATGGCACTGAGGTCTGTGCTAAGCAAAAGCAGAGACACTGAGTCCTGGCAGGAGATTGCAAATGCCTACCAGACTGTTTGAGGCATGGTGGAGAAGTGACAGAGAATGCTTATGGGACACTACCCAGGAGGCATTGAAGACACCTGAGAAGCTCCATAGAGAAAGCTGAAGACTTGCATAAGAGGTGGGAGTTAGACTGAGGCAAACTCAATTATCGGGCTGCGTGGGGAAGAGCAGAGTATGGAAACAAATTAAGCACAGATAGATATGCAGTCCATAGGATCCTAGACAAATTATGAATTTTGTTCTAAGCAAAACACAGTAAGAACAAACTAACAGTCCTTATACATACTTTGTGATCATAAAACTGAAAATATTAGTTTTCAATGGAAGAAAGTTTAAAACATGAGTTTTTTGTATGCGGCTTCATATGGGAACACTGATTTATAGTTCTGCAGTGGTTTTTCAAGAACAGTTGCCTCTCCTACCAATACAGGAAGAAAAGAGAGACTGATTAGGCATGGCTTTAGGCTTTCTGTCCACTTCATCCAAAGCAGCTCTGTTGTTAAAAGGCTCTTATATATTGGCTTCCATTTAGAAAAAAAGGTTCCACTGCTAAGGGGAGAAAATGTTGTATTAATTCACATCCTACCATTTACTCATTTCTTTTGCCTAAATCAGTTCTTTATTTAGTGGCTCAACTTCTGTTCTCCTAAACTCCCACTGCTCCATATTTGTGGTTTCTGTGGTCTCAGAATGCAGAGGCCAGAGGCAAGCACATGTAATATTTATTATACCTAGAATTCATTTGTGACCCTTTATTACCAATTGAACGCCAAAGTATGATCATCAGAAAATTCCAGGGAAACCACTAAACAGAAAGAAGTCATATGTTTTTAAAAGAGTAGATTTTGACTATACTACAAGCTAAAGTATTAAAATGTTCTCTTTCTTGGAAGTGAAATGATGCTGCTCCACGGCTATTTGCTTCATCGTATTTGAAAGCAAAACCTGTGAAAAATAAAATGGCCATTGCAATTGGCTAATTTCTCAAGCACCACTTAAAAAATATACAGTTTGCCCTTTAAGTTACAAAAACCAAGGCCAGCCAAAGAGAACTGACCACAGGCTGACATATCTGTAAAGGAAGCTGACCTCTCTTGGAAGCCAAAATAAACTGAAATTTCTCAGTCTACAGTGCAGAGGCAGATCTTTGAAAGTTTGCCAGATTTATGTGGAAAGATTATATAAAGTAAACAGATTTTTGTTTTCCCAAGTTGCCCTCTTTTTTACATTATAATTATTAAAAGTAGTAAACATAAGAAGTATTTCCAAAAACATTCAGCAGACATAAAATAATTGTTTTGCATTGCCTATTCAAAAAAATCATAAAGCTGTTTCAATAGAAGTCTAGAAGAAAAGTCAGCCTTTTAATTTTTTTCAGTTACTTCTTTTCCTCTCAGGCTCCTTTCTTGATGTGAAAAGCAACAAATGGACAAACAAAAAGGAAAAGTAAAAAGCTGTAATTTTCCTTATGAAATTATAAAGGAAAACTTAGCTGCCTTGATGCGTTTTTGGAATAAAACAAAGAAGATACACAAAAATACGTTTTGTGTGTGTGTTTTGTTTTGGTTTTGTTTTGGTTTGAGACAGTGAGATCAACAGGCAAAATGAAACTTGAACAGCAACCAAAATTCTATTTTTATTTTTATCTTTCATTTTTTAAATGATATAAAATTAGATTAAATTCTTAATCTGTCAGGAATTTTTATGTTTTATATGGGAGCCTTGAAGTAATTTGTTTTTGTCAGCTCACACAAATTTCTTTGAACATCTAGGGCAGTGCAAATGTTCCACTGTCACATCAATACTGAAAATAAACATTATGTATGATGTATATGAATGTATGTGTGTTATATAATTTTTAAAAATTGTGATGCAATAAAAAAAAACCAACAGATAAATACAGAAAAATACATAGAGAGCCTAAACTCAAAGAAGAGTTATTAAGACAAACACATATTGATATTTTAATTTTCATTACTTCATTGTTATTTATTTCTCTGTACACTTGGGCTACTCTGTGCACCCATCTGCAAAAGGGATAATTATTACATAGGACCTTTAGTTCATTACATGTAAGGACCAAAATATAAAACACTGATTTCTGATTTATTTTATATATACTCCAAAATCACCTCACTAACTCAACTATACACCCCGGTGTTAGTCAGGGTCCCAGTAAGAAACCCATGGTTCTTAAGGTATTTTGAGAAGCAAGTACAACAGCATGAATAGTGCTTGGAGTAAGCAAGGAAAGGTAGTTCAGTGTCCAGGGCTAGAAACAGTGGGGAGCCATTACTACCCACAGGCTTCAAGGAGTAAGGCTACTGGCACCAGAGCATCAAAGAGGGAGGTCACCTGACAGAAGCTATAATCTTCAACAGAGGACAGGGGCATGCAGCCAACCCACAGCAATGCAAGGGGAGAGGCCCAGAAAAAGAGACCCCGACTTTGCTCATTTCTCACCTTCAATGCTATTTCTCAATGTATCGCAAGTTAACCAAGAATGCACGACATTATTTCTCCAAAACATAGATTTCCTCAGACAATAACAAAGTAAAAATCCAAGATAGATCATCTTAGTAAATCTATACAGACTCTGAACTTGAAATACATGCTCTTTAAATTTAATAATCTTAGACTGAAAATCAGTCGTTTTTTGAGACCTACCTCATATTTGTTTAAATTATGTATACAAAATAGAACAAAAAACCTAATGAATGAAAGCTTTAATTTGTAGACACTAGTCTACATTAAGTAGTATGTCAAGGTATACTCCGATTACTGTCCTGAATAAATATCAGGTAATTTTAATGATTAGACTTATCAAATAGCCCTAAATGACTGCTCATCTTTTATCTTATAGAGATGCTGTTGAATGTATATTCCAAAACGAGTTATGCTCAGCTGAAATGATGGTCCCATTATATGTATGCAGATTAGGGTTCCATTAATCAGGTAAGATTTGGACTAAATAGTGTTGAAATATCTTTATAAGTCTTAATATTTGTGATTCAGTTTCAAAAGTACTCCAGACCTAGAGGGAGTAAGAAAATCTATAGCTCTGAAGTTCTTTAGCTTTCCATTTGATCTAATTTGTAGTAAAATTATTTAAAAAGAAAGACCATGATTCTTAGAGTATTCTGCATAATTGACACAGGCAAATAATATGTACCTGACACAGTTTTTGCCCATATAAAACGATACGTGCAATAGAGCTTTGCAAACTAGAAAGCATTTCCTGAATGATAGGTGTTGTTATATTCTTTGTATTTATGAAGTCTTTATTTAAATGCTTTAGTTCTTTATTTTCTGAAGGGTGATATGTAAAGATTCTCTTTAAAAATGCATCTTATTGGAGAACAAATTATTAGTGTTTAAGTACATATAGAAATTTTCAAAAAAAAAATTTATCAAAATTTTAAAAATTGCCTTAAAAAGGAGGAACACCAGGAGAAATGTCATGAGATGAATGTTGTATACTACTCATCTAGTATGAACCACCCAGGAAAGCAAATGTTTCTGTGACATTTCTATTACCTTAACATATCTGTTGTTAAAAAGTAATGTTACCTAGATAACTTTCCGTGATTGACTCCACAATTTTCTTAATGCTTTTTAAGCATTAATGTCTGAGTACATTTGCTACATCCTAGATATTGCAATCTGGATCCATCAGCGTTCTAATGTCTTTCTCATGCCCATATTTGTTCTCTTTTGAAAAAAAAAAAAAAACTCTCACTCCCCAAATACACTTGTTTTTTAGTAGAAATAATTTGAGAAAATATTTATCCAGGATTAAGTTGGCAGGTAAATTATTTCATTTTACATAATAGAAACAGAAACCAAACAGTAACCATTTTACCTTCATATTTTATAACATGCCCCAGGCATCATCATTGTGTGACAGGGATTGGTTATAGGAAAAATGCACATCGGCAAACATTTTAGATTTCAGAAAAGACTGCTATTCATTCAATTAATTTTGAGTTAACCAGCTACATGTTCATGTATTTAGTGCATTTGTTACTTATTGAACTTTCCATGCACACTAGAAATACTTTATTAAACTTTTACAGCCATGTAGCTAGGTCACTCTCTGCAAGGAGACAAAATTCCTGGAGGATAGCGGAAAGATAATTGAATGTAGAGCCTGTGGCATTTCATAGAGTCTCATAGATGATAGTTTTAAATTTTACCTTATGAAAATATCAGAATTCTCAAATTAATGCTAACCTTTTTGGGGTTTTTGTTTTTTTCAATATCTAATTATGTAAGCATTGTGGGGGGATATTCGGGATCATTGGTCTCTAATAACTTATCACAATTCACTGAATGAAATTCCAGCAAAGTCATCCTATTTTCCAAGTGGTTAAATATGGACTAGCATTTCGAGATAATTTCTTTTCAAAATAGATCTCAAAACATAAACTGCATTTTGCAGAATCCAGCAAAGATTAAAATAGTCGGAAATCATTTAACTTAAATAGCTTTGCTGCCTATCAGCAATGATATTCAAAGGACAGCATTCCAGGCCCAGGATGATGCACACACCACTATCTTGATCTAGGTGATGTATTATTAGTCATGCCTTCATCAACACAAAGGTATTGAGATGTTACCTTTTCTTCATCTAATACAAAATAGACACATATCTCTATGGCTTTATGATCCTTGGTTAAATGCTCTAAATTTATAGTCAAGTTCAAATAATTAAATGGCACTCTAAATCATTATTGATTATCAATTATCTATGGTTTATAGCCAAAAAATAAGAATAAAAACAAAGTTTCCAAAACTGCACTGATTTGAAGATAATATTTTATATCAATGTATATTAATATACAAAAATAAAATTTAAAGTGTTGGGTACTAGATACATTAAATACCATATAATGACATCATATAATGAAAAATATATACAAAAATTATAACTGTTTCAAGTGTAAATCGAATACTTAAATAAAATTCTGCTTCACAAAGAAACATTATAAGCAGTTTCAAACATAATGAAAAATACCTCAGTGAAAATTTATTTTGATTACGATAATAGGTTATAAGAAATCCATGCTTAACATATGTAGGTCTCATTCTACAGAGCTACTACACCTTCTACACTCAACAACTTCATTATGAACAGCATTCTTTTGTTTCAATTTTGCTTTGTTCATTCATATTTTCAATCATACACACATGAAATATGGAAATCCTTCTTAAAGTTTCCAACCCAAATTCCCTTTTCTGGTCCCCAGGATTATACTCATTAAGAATTCCATGCACAAAACTTCAAGTACTCAGTAGATTCCTAATCAGTAAATAAATAAATGTTTGCATAATAACAAAAATACCAGAGAAAAGATGTTTTTAAACCAATATTATCACCCCCTCCTCTCCACAACACATGCACACACACATGCACACACACTCTTACACAATTAAAAGTTTCAAATGGTTCTCAAAACTTTGCAGACCCATATAACTGCTATGTAGCATCACATAGTTACTCAAGTTACTTCTTCTCTTCCTTGCCATTCTCCCTACCCAAAAACAAAACAAAAAATAAAATGTACTCCAGTCCTGTATATGCAAGTTTTATTAAAGGTAAAAAACAGACAAAACAACCAATAAAAACATATGAAGTACTAGGAAAATTCGGTGTTATCATTTGTGTTTGTTTATTTTTATCAACTCGCCAAAACTTGGAATTCTATCTTGTTTTTTGTTTTGTTTTTTGTTTTTGACAAAGTTTTGCTCTTGTCGCCCAGGCTGGAGTGCAGTGGCCTGATCTCCGCTCACTGCAACTTCCTCTTCCTGGGTTCAAGCAATTCTGCTGCCTCAGCCTCCTGAGAAGCTGGGATTACAGGCATGCGCCACCACACCCGGCTAATTTTTGTATTTTTAGTAGAGATGGGGTTTCATCATGTTGGCCGGGTCCAGAACTCCTGACCTCAGGTGATCTACCACCTCAGCCTCCCAAAGTGATGGGATTACAGGCGTGAGCTACTATGCCCACCTGGAAGTCTACCATTTTGAATGTTAACTTTTTCCATCCTGGACACAGGTCATCATGTCTGGGTAATTTTATTTTATACAAATGATAAACAATTTCTAATATTTTATGAGAAAATTGCATAAGAATATAGATATGTCTGAAATAAAATGTGAGTTTTAATCAGGAATTGTTTTGATCTACCAGAAGTTGAAGAAGGGAGTTTGAGGGAAAAGAAAAGGGCACTGGGCCGCCACGGTGGCTCCCGCCTGTAATCCTAGCACTTTGAGATGCCGAGGCAGGTGGATCACCTGAGGTCAGGAGTTCGAGACCAGCCTGGCTAACATAGTGAAACCCCATTTCTACTAAAAATTCAAAAAATTAGCCAGGCGTGGTGGTGCACACCTGTAATCCCAGCAACTCAGGAGGCTGAGGCGGGAGAATCGCTTGAACCCCGGAGGCGGAGGTTGCAGTGGCCTAGATCACACCATGACACTCCAGCTTAGGCAACAATAGGGCAACGCTGTCTCAAAAAAGGAAAAAGAAAAGAGCACTAACATTTATCGAGGGCCTAACATAACTTGAGCTTACACGCAGTCTCATTTAGTATGACACTCCATTACAGTAGGTATTATTCTCAGTTTATTAGTTAGTCAAGCTCAGTCACTTGTCAAAGGTGCTACTAAGTGGCTGAGTCATTTTTGGGACCAAAGTTTTTCTTATACCAAATCATGCTTCTCATTTCAAGGAAGTGACACATCTAGAAAAAAAGTAATATCTCTGATTTCTTATTAGTTAATTGAATTGGGAAGAAATTTCCACAGGCACTGACAGGAACTGAAATATTCCAAGTCATTAATTTTATTAATTTTTTATACATGATGTCATTTCCTATCCTCCTGTACCCTGAGAAATAAGCATTATTAGCCTACTCTGAAAATAAGAAAGTGATAATATAGAGTAATAGTCATTATAAGGAACAGCAAATTAAAACTCAGCTCTCTTTGGTTCATGATCTTAAAACCCAATACATACAATTTAGAAAAAAAAAAATTTGTTAATCTTATTTTTAAAGAAACAATGATTTATTTTCCAAGGGCCAGATTGCTTTTATAGGTAATATATATCAGACTTAGCCTAAAGAAAAACTATGATTTATAAATTAGATACATGGAAAAAAATCAGCTTAACAATAAAATTGCTTCTATTAGCAAAGTAAGTAAAAGAAAACATGCAAAAAGCTGGATTTTAAGAGAAGTAAAATTCCTATCTTGATTTTGGTAGAAAATGAACTTGAAGTACATTTATCTACAGCTGTAGTAAAAATCCTCTGGAACACAAATGCTGGCACATGTGTGCATGCATGGTATACATACAAATGCACTTGTGTTCACACCCTTCTTAGTATTTTAAATCTATTGTCTACAAAATATATGTTACCATGTAATGGAGTTTTCTTTCATTAAATGCTACATATATGAGCTACTCCTTAATTGGCGAAATTCTAAGATGGCAAACAGAATAACTGTGGCATTTTGTTATACTTGACCAGGCCTACAATTTTTACTAATATTCCATCATTAACATAGATCATAATCAAAAGTGAATAACAGTAACATTGAAACTGATGTGTAAATAGTCTTTTCCTATTTCTTGGAAAGACAGCTTATGTTTATCTTCAAAGTGTGGAGGAGAGGATTTGCAAAATGTCATTACTGTACAAGTAATGCTAGGGCCAGAAAAGAGAAACAGAGAGAGAAATGAAGTCAAATAAAGAGAGAAATTGGCAAATTTTCTTACCACTTTTTTTCTAGATGGGCATACATAGCAAGTTCTATTTATCATTGACATTTTAAAATAAACATATAAATAATTAAGAATGTTTGTTAGTAAGTCGTTCTTGTTCTTTTAAAAACTTTTAAAATAACACTTTGTAGATCAGGAACTGACATCAATAATGCATTAATAACATTGGAAATTATAAAAATAGTAGCAATCTTCCCCTAATAAAGCTGTAAGTAAAAGGTGGATGCTTTCCCAAAGTCACGTATTTCTATTCTTTTTATTGTAACCTATTTATTGCTGTCTTTCCTATTGAGATATTTTTGTTTCATTTATTTCACATTCATTTCAACCAATATTTACTAAAACCCCGTTCAGAGTGTGCTGGATAATTGAAAGCCTCAGGATTTTTTTTTTTTTTTTTTTCTTTTCCTTAGATAGAGTCTTGCTCTGTCACCCAGGCTAGAGTGCAGTGGTGCCATCTTGGCTCACTGCAACCTCTGTCTCCAGGGTTCAAGCAATTCTCTGCCTCAGCCTCCTGAGTAGCTGGGATTACAGGCTCCCACCACCACACCCAGCTAATTTTCGTATTTTTAGTAGAGACAGGGTTTCGCCATATTGGCCTGGCTGGTCTTGAACTCCTGACCTCGTGATCCACCCGCTTCAGCCTCCTAAAGTGTTGGGATTACAGGCGCAAGTCACTGCGTCCAGTCGAGATGAAAATATTAATGTAAAATCACACTGCAATATGATGAATGCTAGAAAAGAAGTATAGTATGTGCAAAAGTCTGTAGGATGTAGCACAGGGAAAGGGCAAACTATCACTCTGTTTCTTCAAGGAACAACAAATTCAGTAAATCTTTCTGCATTCTGATAAAGAGTATGGCATCCTGGCAGTGATATACAAGACAAAAAAGGAAGATGAAAAAAGTATAAAGAGAAAGGTGAATGATGACTCCTAAAGTTATCTGAGGGCAAACAGAACAAAGGTAAAAAGAAATGGGGACGATTAAACTGACATAGACTCAAATCACTTTAGACTGCAAATATGTGCCTAAAAATACCAACACATACACACGCAGGCATGAGCTAAAGTCTACACAGGCCTATGGTGAGACTTCCCTTGGGGAGTGGAATATCAAGGATTAGCAAAGGCAGAGTAGAAAGACAAATGAGTGTGTGTGTTCAGATTTCCTGGAATCTATACAGAGATCCCAATTTCCTTTCACATAAGTAGCGCCATTGATGCCAGTAAGAAACAAAGATTCCATTAAGGCTTATTACGTGATTTAATATCCTGGTGTGGAATTTTTCTGCCAAAACTGTTTTAATCATTTATTGTAAATGAAGTGGTAAGAAATAAGATATTTTTATTCCACATTTTATATCTCAGCTATACAGTCCAGAATTATCTTCAGCAAAACAGTCCTATAAACCATAGTAAAGACCTCAGGACAATTAAAGATGACTTTGTTAACAAATACCAGTCTTTCTCCAGACTTGTACCTAAAATCTGGTAAACCACAGCGTCATTTGAGTTTTTTTTTTTTTTTTTAAGTTATAGCCATTATATGTTAAGAGGTTTTTAAAAAGCTGTATGGAATACGACATTTTTATTTGGGAAAAAAAAAAAGGCTTTATTTTGTCAACTTAATAATTCACAATTTCATATAAAAATTAGGGAAATAATTAAGTTTCTATAATGACATGATACCCCCAAATACGTCAAATATGATCTTAAACAAGATATTTTTAAAATGTACTCAAATGTAATACTTTAATGAAGCATTAGTCAAATAATTTACTTTGTATGATATATTCAAGATCACATTTGTAATTGTTAGTGTCACTAAAAACAGCAATAGTTTTCTTGCTGTTGTTTTCTGGTTATAAAATTTTTCAGCACATGAATATATTATTAAAGACGGTTCTAGCATAAATCCTATCTCAAAGTAGGCATCCCACTCCTGACAGTCTATTGTTTCTTCAATACTAAATACCAAATATGAGTTCATAATACCAGTGGACACACTCACAATATTCAACATTTGATATGTCTTTGCCATCACCATTAGTATTACACAAAACAATCTGGAATCACATCTACTAAGTGTGAAGACTCTTTGAATTTGTGCCACTTCTATGGTGTAATACGTGTTGAAGATATTTCTACTCCAGGCAGGCCTTCTGAGTCAGTATTTATTAGTGAATAAAATGGGAGTCAAAGGAGAGTAATCTTGTATTTATTCCTCTGGTAACTTAAAAGACAACCTTTTAAAATAGGAAATGGAAAACTTCAAGTAATATAAAATATAAGTTGAATTTTTAAAACCTAATTTTAAAAGCTAGAATTACATGCTATCATATAAAATGACACTCTGGAATAAAATGAGATATGAGTAGCACAACTATATGTAATGAAAAACCTCAAGCTCTATGTCATTATATGGTAGTTTACTTGAAATGGTATTAAATAATTATTTATTAGTATTTTATATATCATTAATATCAAATATTGAAGACAAAATGTACTTTGCTTAAATTTGATTAAATCAAAGGTCAACAGATTTTCACATTCCTTTCCTACAATGTAGCCTAGCCAAAGAGATATTATTTAACTGGGGTAAAGAGTGGTGCAGGTACTCTGTAAGAATTACTTAACAAATGCATCAGCTACAATTGTGTCATCAGTAATTTCTTATCCTTACCTTTCTGACCTCAGAATACCTAAACAAAGAACACAAATTCACAATGTACAGAATAGACTATGCACTTCTACTGACATAGCATATGTTGCTCCCCTATGAGACAAACTTTTCTAGTTCAACTCTGTTAACATCATACTGCACTTTAAATGTAAGTATATTTGTCAGTGAAGGTATTTCTTTTTCATTTTGCCAGTGAATAAACAACAATATACAATTTGTCTCCCATGGTCTAAAATCACTCTTATTTGTCTTCACTTACAAAACAAATGGCTATCTAGTGTAGCTTCTGTAAATCCCAGCATTATCTTAACCCACATTTCAAGGTCATGATCAACAAAATCTTTGAAAATCATGCTTATTGTACACACTAAAACTTTGTTTTTGTCACTTACTACCTTTCATATAAAAGAGTTGTGACACTGAATTCACTTTCCACTGTCATCAGTACTCAATTTTATGATAGAAATTTAACCATTGAAGAAACAGAGTTTCTAAATTTTATTAAAATAACAATAAAGCAAACAAAAACCAGCTTCTTATGTTAATTGTTTATTAGCCAGGTTGTAACATCACATTTTTTGAGTGTACTGTAGCTTCTTATTCTAGGGGACACTAATTAGTTTTAAATGGTGTTAAATACCATCCCTGCAGTTGCAAGTGCTTCTCTGGGATTTTTTACTACAGAAAATAACTCCTGCAATTTAAAACCACTTTGTTTTCTTCAGTCACAGCTGATAGTGAAACAGTGACCTGCAGAAATCTTTAAGGTTTTCACCCCTCTCTCACTGCCATTAGTCTGCCTTCATTTTCTAACAGGTCTTTTCCTCTCCGACCATCGCTCTTCCATAATTTCCATCCCTTAAATTGCAGCCAGCAGAGAAATAGCGTTAGGCTATTTAGGTTCTCCATTCCTCCACTCCCCCTTACAAAGCCTTGGCTACCCTTAAAGAAAATTCTCCAACAACGTGTCAATTTTATATTGGCCACAAAGACAACGTCTGTTGGTTGAGGAAAAGGAAAGAGGGACTGGAGCTTGGAGACTGGAGTTTGGCTGTCCCTTTCCACAGACTGGGATCTTTGTGGCGATCAGAAAACATTTCCTGCATAAGAAATCAATACACTCTCTGGTTGCAGGATTGGGAAGCAAGAACGAATATGTATCAGCCGTGTCCTTAAAGGAATGGAACACAACATCCATTAACCTTCCAAACAAGAAAAGTCATTTTCTCAAAATATGTCACGCTTTCTTGCATTATGACACATCATCACAACCTCAAATCCTCTGGTAGCTCCCCCACTGGGGATTGGGTGAAAACTATAAATCATTCCTGTACTTTCTTTTTCTTCCGCATTTCCGCTGCACTTCCTCCCCCTCCCTCCCCCCATCTAGCTCTAAGACGTTCCTTCTCTTCTGTGCATCAACCGGGGACCAAGAAGATAAAGACAAAAATTCACTCTCAAGAGGCGGATGGGGTCCTAAAGGATCAGTATGTGTTTTCATTGCACCCCTCCACCCCATCCTCAGGCGACTCCAGAACCAGAAGACCTGGAGAGTTTGCACTTCTAGTGACTGCCTTCTGACCCAGGAAAGAGCAAGCGTGCGAGATTTTTGCGCAAGCACCTCAAATAAAATTCCAGACCAGGGGAGAAGGTATACCCCTGCCTTCAAGTGTCAGGAAGTCATTTGGTCCAAACAGGCAAGCTAATGAGTTTGCACCACCTTTTAGCCAAGATGCCCCAAAATCAAACCTGGAAATGGGTGGGGAGTGAGAGGGAAGGACTCTGTGGGCATAGGAGAGAGGAAGTAAAGTGGACGTTTTGCTGGGCTGGAGCAGAAGGGAGATGTCTATAAATCCATTTCACAGGTGGAGCGTCTGTGTCACCTCAAGGGGCTGCAGCCTGAATAATGGCATCCCTCTCCCTCCTCACCAATCTCTAGTACAAGCTGGCTCTAGGTTTCTGCATCTTTCTCCTGAAAATTCCACCCGCACTTCCAGCGCATGCTGGTGAGCTATCCAGCCCTCACCGCCCTATCTCTAAAACCCTGAATCCTAAAACTAGCTCAAGAGACCTTTATCAGTGAATACCACAAATCAAATGAATTCAAAAGTGACAATAAAGGAGAAAAAATTAGGCCTGTCTGTTGAAACAGCACGTTTTAACTCCATCTCCCAAAAGTGCTCCCCCGCTCACCTTCCCCTCTCCTTTGGCCACTTACCTTCTTTGGGTGGTCGCTTGGCCTCCCTGGTAAGATTGCAGACTTGGGTGGTTTGCAGCTCCTGGGTCAGGCAGCCCTCTGTCTGCTCATTCAGGGGTAACACCACGTTATTTAACAAAACCAGCGACTGGTCGTCGATCCCCCACTCTCCCAAATGCTGAGGGCAGGTGCATTTTGTATACATGATCCCACATGATTCTGTTCTCCCATTTTCTGATTTTAAGCAGCTCTCCAACCAAGTGCATAATACATGACAACCAAATTGGCTTGGGCTGACCTTGTTCAATACCAAAAACTCAAAAAAAGATTTCTGATCTTCTTCCCCTTTTTTCTGTAATCCTGGGAAATCAGATGGAAATACTCGACGTATTTGAATAAAATTTTTATCATATTGTAGAAAAACGAAAGCATTCTTGGAATTGCAGAGTTGCATTATAGAATGATTCTTTCTTAAAAGATCCTTTATTTTTTCATGGGAAAAATGATCAAACTGATAAGCCAGGAGTGAAAAGTTAGAGCAGCTAAGGTCCTTTTTGGAAAATTTCAGGTAAATGCTATATTTGGTTGGATCTGGATTTTCCAGCGTCCAAGTGCAGTTTGTAAAGTTTTTGGGAAACATTTCACTTACAGAATACGATCCATAAATGACTCCCTTCACCAAAGTTGAACACCAGAAGTCTTGGGCAGCATTAAATCCAAACATAACCAGGAGATAGGTGGAAAATATATAAATCAGCAGGTTACGAACAGCCTTCATCCTATGTCATTTGGCCTGTAAAAATGGCAATGAAAGTAAAATGCAAGTAGGAGTCTACACGCATTGAGAAAATAAACTCCTTTCAATATTACAGCCAGCTGTTTTCAAGATTTCGGTAGAAAAAACCCTTTTTAAAAGAAGGACAGGTAATTTTTATTTTATAACACAGGAAAATTATCTGTTGCTGTGTGAACAGCGCCCTCATGTGGCCATTCACAGTGGTCAAATTCGCAACATTCCATTTAAAAATAACATTTAATAGATTATTAACAGGAATGCCCTAACTTATCTACCAGGATATCCTCCACGTCCATTATCATTCTATCGAATGAAAAGGGAAAACATGGAGTTTTAAAACGTCATAATGTAAACGCTAATTGTCGAAATAGTATTAATCAGTCTATAGTCTATACAACCTCTCTCTCTCTGTCCTTTGCCTGCAGTAAACACCATCATACAAAATCTAATCTGATAATCTGGGAACAGGCTGTCATCACATTATTTCCCTTCTCTTAAATGTGAAAAGTAATGATGATAAATTATGGCCACAATTTTAAAAGCACAAATGATAATTTATTACAGATGGAACATCATCTCCCAAATGCCCCACTTGCCTTTGCAGGGGCCACCATGTGAACTGCTCAGAAATTCCTTTGCAAAAACATGGGCATTCATGTGGATTAATTAATTTTAAAAACATCATTTGAGAAAGGGCATAGATGGATAAACACATAGGGGAGACTTGTTGTTCAACATCACCATTGAGAACCAGGATTTAAGGCAGTCATTTCAATGTGACATGCCCTCTTGGGATACATAAAGTGGATCACTGTATTAGTATCTGTATCCAAAGGTGATGTCAGTAAAAAAAAAAAAAAAAAAAATACAAAACCATAGTAATTGAGCTGGTTTCAGTCTTTTAATTTTTGAAAAATTATCTTATCAACTGTAATTTAAGGCTTACACATGGTAATAAAACACATTAGCATTTTTGTTCCTAGCAGATTCCAATTATTGGATTGCTCCCTTTCCAACAACAACTCCAAAGCTCCTCTTTTCTTTTCTTTCTTTTTTTTTTTTTTTAAATTTCAACCCTGGCTTTGGATAATAAAGTAGTCCTTGATTATATTTACCTCTGTAAGTTGTTATCCAAAAATAACTTGAATTTTTTCAGCTTTAACCTTTAAGAAGTTATTTCTTAGAATAAATGACACTGCTTTTTGTTTGTTTGTTTGTTTAGCCTTTGAGCTGATAAAAGTGATGCCAAGTTAATTTTAAAAGTCTTTAGGCTGCAGTCTCTTCCACTGTTCTGTAAACAGAGACAGACATACAGACATATAGACAGTTAAGAGTTTTCATGCCTTTGCCTGGGTCTTCTCTGAACCAAAGGATAAAACCCTCTTCCTTCCCATTGCATAACACACACCAACGCATGCACACCAAATCCAGTGACCGAAGTCCCTGAAGATATATCTGCATTTTCTAGATTATAATTCAAATTCTATGTCTTGATATAGGCAAACACAGCCCCAACTCTAAATCTCTATATAGCAGCAGTTTAAAATAACATCAGAACTGCTGGGACCATCAAAACAGTGTTCTCTGTTTCAAGCAAATAGCTCAATGAATAATGCATTTTCTTCATGAGAAAATAAGCCAATGAGCATTTAAAGGTTTAAAAAAAAACAACAACAGAGAAAGTTGTAAGAAATTCTGGAAATAATTTCCTTTTTTTTCTTTTTTCTTTTTTTTCTTTTTTTTTTTTTTTTGCTGTTGCACTTTGCAGGCAATGCAGGTCTGCGCAGTGTTCTTCAGGATAGAGTGTAGGCGTTGAGAGCCAATGTGACAATAAGTGTCTAAATTAGGAATTCCATCCATGAAAGGGGATTTCATTTTATAATCAGGAACTCAAAAAGAGGTCGTATGTCTTTTCCTAATGAAACTGGTACTTTTGCTTCCATTTATTTGACAGTGCATGTCTGCAATGCCGTGCTCATCAATGATCAGAAAGAGTGAGGAAATAGCACTTTAATGCCTGCTCAAGAGAGCACACTCAGTATAATGCTCTTTATTTTTCATCAGTCTGGAGTACAGAGTCTTGTTTTGTTCTAAATAATAAAAAATAAATTATTACCCTCATCCCCCTTTGGACTGCAGGGACCGTTCAAAAAGCTGTATTTCCCTCTTAAAGAAGAGGTGGGGGCAGGGGCAAAGGCTGGCCACGGAGGTGTCAGGATGTTTTATTTATTTATCTATCTATCTCTTGCTGAGAAGCAAACCAGCACTGAGTTTAGCTATTCTCACAACTGATTTTCTGGGTGACACTTTAGTTTAGTCGAACATAGACGGCGCCATCACTCCACAGATTTTTCCCCCCAATAGAAGACCCACTGCCTTCTCTTAACTTCCTTTTAACCTAAAATTTTCCCCCCATAAAATTACCCCAATCACACAAAACTGCCAGATTTTCTAGGTCTCTCTGCTTATTCCTTCTGACCCAGCACATCTCTTGAAAACCAGACTTCTCTAACTTTTCAACTGCGGCGTTTAAGTAAATGCAGACAGTCGGATTTGCTCACAGCCTCCCCATCCGCCAGCAACAGCCTTTCCTTTCATTTTCCTCCCTTCTCAAACATTAAGCCCAAAGCTCCACGGTGGCGACCCCCGGCAGAGAAAAGGTGACCCCTGGACCCCCTTCCTTACCTTCCACTCCGAAAGCTCAGGGAGGCTCTTGCTCTAAGACACCAGCACAGGCACGCGTCCCAGCAACAGTGACGGAGAGACTCCCCTTCGGTCCCAATCACCGTTGCCCATTTTCCCCGGCTCAGCTTCCAAAATCAGGATTTATTTTAAAAAATGCATACATACGAAAAGCAAAAGGTGAGGGGTGGGAACGAAAGGGGGGTCGATGAGAGAGAGAGAAAAAAAAAAAGCCACCAGGAGCCCAGAACCTTGCGCCGTATCCAACTGAATCCAACCTCCAATCCGAGGGGGGCTAAAGGGAGGAGAAGCCCCCCCAAGGGAGACTCTAAGGAACCCCCCAAAATGTAAGTGGCTTAAGAGCGAAGATTTGTTTCATAAAAGCTACCCCCAACAAACCGATTAGCCAAGAAGCAAAGGAAGCGCTGAGACGAGAAGTGACCGGCGGCGGCGGCGGCTGCTATGGCAGATTTGTTGGGGCGGTGGGTTTATTACGGGAGTATTCGTGGTCGGATCGGAAGGCTCAAGCTTATGCTCTTTCCTCTTTCCGCTTTCCTCCCTCCTCCTCCTCCCCCCTGCAGGTACTGATGGACGGACGGCGACTAAGGAGAGGGGGGAAAAATCCTTGGCTGGTGATGTCGGAAAGCTGTTTGAATGCCCAGCGAGGAGGGAGGTGCGAGAGGGAGCGAGATAGTAAAGCTCTGTCTCGGGTGTGCGCGCCGGCGCGCGGTGCTCGCTTTCCCTTGGGCGCGCGCGCGGGGGCTGCGCGTGTCCCGAGAGCGCGTCAGCGCAGCGGCCTCCCGCGTGCTCGTGTGCGCGCGCGTCCCGGGTGCCGCGCGCCCTCTCCTGCACAGCTGCGGTGCGCCCAGCCGCCCGCCAGAGGCTCGGCTCGCGCGGCGCGGCCGCTGCGACTTCCTGGAGTTCTGCCTACCGGGTGCGCGGGCGGGTGTGTGAGAGAAGGCGAGGGGAGCCGCAGGGTGGGAGAGGAGGGAGTCCCGGCGGGAGGGCGGGGTAGAGGCTGGCGGGAGGGGGGCTTCACGGAGCTCCAGCCAGGGCCGCGGTGCGCCTGCACGTCACGGCTACTCAAACCCAAGCACGTCCCGAAAGCGGTATTTTCTGCGTCTGGGAGGTTTTTGCATCCTCAGTTCCCACCGCTGGGGCTGGCGGCGACCAACTGTAAGAGAAACTCACTGGGAGGCGAGGCAGGGGGGTGCGGAGGATGGGAAGGCGACTCTGAAGGGTGGGAAGTGAATGCTGGACTTGATCGTCTTTCTCTGTCTTTCAGCGCGGACCTGTCGCAGCCAGAGAGCTGTCATTTTAGCACCGGGATTCAGAATTGATCCAGTCCGCAGCGGAGGGGGCACATCCCAGCTCCCGAGCTGCTGAGTGTCTCTGGCTGGAACAATAGTAGTTTTTCTCTGCGAGGCTGCAATTAACATCTTATTTGTTCTGGCTCCATACAGGCTTTGTCAGGATCGCGGTGCGGCGACCGAGGTTGGGCTCTTGCATTGCTTTCTGCTTGGCAATGGAATCATGGTTTCGGGGTCTAAACTTTTGTTTCATTTTGTAGTCTTAATGCATCTGATTCTTTTTCAAGTTTCCCTAGTAACAGGTTTGGGGACGGGGTGGGAAGAAACGAGAAAAGGGGTGAAGAGAAACAACCAGATTATATAGAAAGGGAAAAGGGATAAGTTTCCCCACCTTTTAATCTATCTGCCTGTCTATCTATCTATTATCTATCTATCAGTCATTTTGCCTCCTGGACAGTTGGCTGACGAAGTGTCTGATAAACCAGCTTCAGATACATGCTACAAAAGGTCATTCGCCTCCTGATTATGTCTCTACTTGTAAACGCAGTTGGTGGTTTGCAAAACAAGTGCTAAAATAGTGCAATGATGTGGTGGGAGGAAACCACCATGGGCAATTCATATAAAGTGCTGGAATCTTCATAAGGGTGAGTTTCTCGAGCGGCAGGTGAAGTTGAATAAAGCAATTTTTCATCATTTGTTCCCCTCACTCTTGCATTTTTTTCCTCCGCTCGTTTCTCTCCCCTGGGGCGATTATGGATAGCCAAGAACACCATTTTAAAAGAGATTGATAGTGAAAACAGGAAGATGCTGATGGTCTTTTATCCACTGAAGTTGTTTGAAATATTAAAATTGGTCCTTTACTTCTTAATACATATTAACAGAGTGACCCTCTTCAAGACTTTCCCTTCTTAAACGAGTGCCTGGGATAAACACTCTGTAAGGGAAACAGTTAATAATTCCCCAACAGGCTTTAACTATTTTCCCAGTAACAGATCACCGGCAAGAGAGCAGCCTGGGTGGCATTTTGGTTTTGTGTCATTTTGGTTCTTTACAATATTTTTTATTCATTTAAGGAAATGTTAAAAGGAATAATTAGGGTTTATATCCAGAACAAATTTTGAAACACCGTTTAAGCAAACACATTTTCTTTTAAAAACAAAGAACATTGAGCAACACAAAGGAGAAAAACATTTTATTTCAACTTCCTAGAGATCATAATTATGATTTTTGCAAGGCAATTTGCTCATTTCTGTTACTTTATCCAGAGGAAAAGAAAACCATGACAGATGTGGAATAAAAATGGAGAAAAAAAAAATGCTTTGGGTGGTTTATACATAAAAAGGAAATAATGTAATGGGAGGTTCAGTTATACTTCTATTTTGCACCTAGTGATTTCTCATATTATCTTGTAACACTGTGATTTTGATGTTTCTTAGAAATTCTTAAAGTCATGACACAGTGGCATAAGAATAACAGCTGAAAGGGAGAATTTAAAAGGCTTAATCCTAAATGGAAAGGATCACTTACTCCCAGGATCATTTATATTCAAGTAGAAGTCAGGGCAGGGTCAGAAAAGAAAGCCATCCTTAATAAAGCCCTTCACCCTTCACATTGTTTCTCATAACCTTCATAAATTGCAGGCTACTGAGCTGGCCTGATGATGATCCTGCTGAGATATATTTATAGCAGATGATTTGTGGATGATAACTACGCCAAGCAAGACACGGTCTCCAGTAACCCCAGGCTCGTCTGATTTCCTCAGGGGATTATAATCAAGAATCAGGAAAAGAGCCCTATATGAACAGTCTGGTCTCTGGACACGAACAACAGCACAATCCAAAGGCAAAGCAAGGAAGGAACCACTTTGTTTCATGTCTGCAAGATGCTCCATATAGAAAGCATTGCTGACATGTTGACCCAACAGCAAAAAGAGAGCAGCAGTTCACACACCCTCAGCTCTCTGTCCTTTCGTTTCTATTGATGTTGGTCCACTTTTATGATTTAATACATATTAAATTCACCATTTCAAATTATCATTATCTGCTTTCATTGGTCTTTTTCACGAGTCCAAGTGTATGTCTATATTTATGTTTATATATATAAACACATATTTATACATACCTATGTATATGTATGCACACATTTGCAAGTATGCATACACATATGTGTGTGTATATATGTATTTGATATGTATGTATTTCAGTTGATACACATATATTTGCTTGGGAAGTTTCACTATATTGCTTTGTATTTCTCTGTTATAAAGTAATGCATTTCATTCCAAAACTACCAGATTAATTGTATAAATTGATTATTACATAAGTTTCCTTGATGATTTACAGAAGAACTATTGAGAGGTCAGTGTTAGCACATCAAAATATAGACTGGTATTACATTTTAAATTGACCCAGGTATTTAAAGTTAAAGCCTTTGAAATTTATCTCTCCTATTATTAATGCATTTTATTAAGATTACTTTGGAATGATGAGGTTTCTAAGTTTGATTTATCTCTGTTTTTCATCTTTTTCTCTGTATGTGCTAAATTTAGTCCCTCCACTTTGAGAATAACCCTATAATCCAGGATCACTGCTTAAAATTCAGTATCATTTGCACAATTCTCATACTCAAATAAGAATGTTTCTAGAATACATTTACTCAATTTTAAAAAGTGTTTTCTCTTTCCTTCTTTCTCTCATAGTCTTTCTGATATTACCATATTACCACATTCTAAATTCTGTAACTTGTTATTTTCAGTAAGGCTTTAAGAAGCATGGATAGGCTTGTAGGTTATTTCTTGTTAAATATGCCTTAATCTTTTAGTATTTAGTATTACTATTTAGTTTTTAGTATTTAGTATTTGGTATCTCCCATATATATATACACACATATATATATACACACTATACACACACACACACACACACACACACACACACAGCTTTTGGAATGTTAATTAAATGATCAAAATATTATAAGATTACATTGTTATGAGTACTTAACTTACCCTTAAAAGTAGCATATTTACTATAAACTGAAACAACTTCTTCTTCTTCTCTGTCTCCTCCTGATTATTATTTTTTTGTTGTTGTTATTAAATAAGGAACTCTCTCAGGAACCAAGCTGTATATCCTCTAGTCTCTTTGAAAAAACAAATTGGTCATTTTCTACTTGGACATCCCAGAATAGAAAGTACATGGAAGTACTAAAAAATAAAGGGATAGACTTGGGGTTAAGGGAGATGTCATAGAACAGCTATCCTGGGTTAGTTCAAGTGTAGTCCTATCCCATGCCAGGCAAAGTCAAGGTTAAGTTTAGTCCAAAAATCCCAGTTACATCAAGTTTCCATTTTTTATCATTATTTCCCTATACAACGATACAAGTTTTAAAAAAGTCGGTAAATACTTTTGGCCATCAATTTTCAAGGTTTCGTTGGTGATATTAAGGAAATACTGTAAGTAGGTAACACATAATGTCACATCTGTGTGCTGTAGAAGCATCTTGAAAAATATGGACTTTAAAAGCTCAAAATATGTGTTTGCAATTGAACATACATTCACCCCCAAATTTGTCCTTTTTCAGCTAGTTATTTTTTCATATGAAGTTACTATACTTCTACCATTATCTTTAATCTCTGAAATTTCAATTATACTAGAAATCAGGATTCTTCATTTTTACTCACGAACCTGACACTAAGTGTATACCTCATTAAGGACAAGAAGCTATGAATTCTCTGGACTTCAGTTATCTCACAGAAAAAAGCTTGATTGAATAATGTCTAAGGCTCTTCCTGACATATTCTAAATAACAGAAGGTGTCTCACAAGAAATGGAAGCAGTGAGAGAAAAATGCAATTAAATCCTAGACTAGAAAGAATCACAATTTTTCCACTCACAGGTTGGTAATGCCTCTCTATTCTATCATAATTTTGAAAACCTCCGTAGTTTTACCAGCTTTGCCTTACCCCGTTGCTATCATCTGCTGAGGTACAGACAGTCCTTTCCATTTTTGTTCCTCTCCCACTCTAATAATTTTTTTTTCTTTGACAGAAGTCCCACTTTACCATTAATGATGACAATAACTAAAGCTGCCAGGAACAGCACATTTGCTGACCTTTATCAACACCAGGTATTGAAGTCTATGGACTACCTATTATTTCTGAACATTTCTTCATGTTCAGTCCTGTTTCTACCAATTCTGATCCACTTATCTCCACCATTTCTCTTCCTAGCAGATTCTCGCATTTTGCCTTCTGGATCTCCATGCTCTTTTATACCAGCAAACAAGAGGAAGAATATTCTCTACCCATTTCCTTGACTGAAGCCTGCTCTTTTATGAAGATATGGCATCTCTTCCAACCGTGTCAAACAGAAGCAATTTATGTGTATGCCGCTTCCATACCCTGATTCAATGGGTCAGGGGCAGAATCAGTATCCTTACTCTCCCCTTTGGTTTCAAATATTTACTCCTCATTTCCCTTTCATGCCCACCTTTCTGTAGAGATCAAGGCATTTGCCTTTGCAGCTTTACCTCTTCTTCCAGATTATATTTTCCATTCATGGAATCTTTTAGCTGCCGGCTCGCAGTTTTTCTGTCCACCTGACTTCCATTCCTCTTCTCATGGCTTCAGCTCCCATGCAGATGTCTTATCCTGACACACTAGCTTCTCCATTCTATTTCTGTTTTTTGTTTGTTGTTTGTTTGTTTTTTGTTTGTTTTTTCCTACTACTTCAACAACATTTCCCTATGGTCTTTAACTAAAAAGTCAAACCAGTGACTAAACCACTCCCAATATTTAACATTTAATGTTTCAGTGCCTTAATTACCACCTTCTACTTTTAAAAACTCACCTCCTAAGTAACCACATGGAATCAAGTCTTTCACAAAATTCAGGTCTTTATTATTATTATTATTATTATTAATTCCCACCAGTTTCTACTCTTATCTTCATTTTCCTCCTTATACCCTGTGGTAAGCAGCCTCTCACATGGACCCTAATGATCCCTACTTCCTGGTATGTGCGTCCTTGTGTAATTGTCTCTCTCTTGAATGTGGGCTAGATTTAGAAATTTGCTTTTATCAAACAGAATATGGTAGTAGCAATGGGATGTTAAGATATAAAATGAATGTGTCTTCCATCTTGGGAGCTCCTTTACTCTTCCTTAGAGCATTTGTTTGCAATAAGCCAGGTACCGTGTTATGATACCGTCCTAAATAGAGAAGTCCATGTGAGTTTGGCCTTCTGAGGCCTGTCAAAAGACACATGAGTGAGCTCAGAAGTAGAAGCTTCCTCATTCAAGTCTTGAGAGGACTGCAGTCCAGCCAACATCTTGGTTGCCCTTTCATGACAGGCTTGTGCCAGAATCAAGCAGCTAAGCTGCTTCTGGATTCCTGACCTACAAACACTATAGATCAGGAATGTTTGTGGCTTCCAACTGCTAAATTTGGGGATAATTTGTTATGCAAATGTAGGTAACTAATGTATACCTCATGGATTCCACGCCCATTGTTATGATAATTTACTTACAACCATCTTCAGCTATTTACTACATTTTTCTGGCTGGATCACCATGTTTACTGTGATGGACAACTGCCCTTCCTGATCCATGACCCATGCAACAGAGCATTACTGAAGAAATTCACACCCTCAGGCAATTAGATGTCCCTGTAAAGTTATAGTCAACAGGTTCTTATGACCTCACCACATAGACTGTTACTTATAAGCTCCCTCTCTTATTACACCTATGGATATTTTGTAACTTTTCTTTGATCATTAAAAAGCTTCTCCTCAACTCTTGAATGATAAGTGATAACCTTTTTTCATTCATTATTTATAAAACAGATGTGATTAGATGGAAAATACCTTACATTCATTAAACTGACTTTACCTTCCCCCATTTTCTCCTGTCTTCCTATCTCCAGGGAGATACTGCCCTTATCTAAGAGGTCATCCCCTCCACAGGTAACTTGGATCTTACTTCTACTGGCTTTCACACCTCTCTCCTGGGCCACTTCCATCAGCATACATATTTTATAGCAATACTACCCGTCTAAAAACTTCTGATCAATAACCTGTTTCTTAGATCCCCTTCATAACGAATCTTTTTTAAAAAAGCAATCACATTCACTTCACTTCCTCACTTCCCTCTCATTTCTCAACTCAATCCATTCTGGCTTCCACCCCCACAATTCCACTGAAAAAATTCTTGTCAAAAATCACTAAAGACCTTCATGTTGCCAAGTTAAAGGGATAAATGTTTTTCTCATCTTACTCCAACTTTCAGCAGCATTTTAAATGCAATGCCCTCCTTTTGGAAACCACTTCTATTTTGGTTTCTGTTTTATCATACTCTCCCAGATGTACTTTTATGTCACTGATCACTGTGAAGACACTGAGACGCTTCTCAGTGTCTTTTGCTTGTTCTTCTTCCATGTTAACTTGAAATGCTGACTACTGTAGTGATAAGTGTTGGATGTACTTCCCTTATTTCTCTACCACCTCCCCTTTGGTGATCAAATCCACTCCCTAATATTGAATATTACCATAAGTATGTATATGTACATACATGCATACACACATATGAATAGACACCCCATGTATATTCCTTTAACAAAGATATGTCCTCTGAGCTCTAGATTTTTAAATAATCAACTGCCGTGATTTATATCTCTACTAAATATGCCTCACAGTCATCTCAGATTTGGGGTAAAGGAAACTTCCTGATTACTCCAGAGAAATGTGCCCTTCCCTCAGTCTTTCTGTTTCAGGAAATGACATCCCTATCTACCTAGTTATTCAATTGGCAAACATGGGAAAGATACTTGCTGCTCATTTTCTATCATTCTACATCTAATCCCTTGACAAATATTGCCTGTCCACTTTGTGTAAGTTTCCTAGGGCTGCCATAATAAAATTCCACAATGTGGATGGTTTAAGCAACAGAAATTTATTTTTTTCACAGTTTTGGAGGCTAGATGTCTAAAATCAAAGTCCCTATTGGATTGGTTCCTCTGGGGCCCCTTTCTCTGGCTTGCATATGGCTGCGGTCTTGCTGCCTCTTCAAATGGGGTTGGGGGTGTGCAGAGATGGGCACAATTCAGCTCATGATATAACTTCAATACATAGATCTCAAATCTAACCAGTTCTTTCTTTTTTCACTGTTACCCTTTGTGTGTGTGTGTGTGTGAAGTATGTAGTTTTTGCTTAGTCTCTTCCACCTGACATTCAATATTCTTTATTAATCTATCTCTAATAAGTTATACTTCAAAAAATGTATCCCTTTAAAATCAAATGAAAAACATTTTAATTCCAGGTACTTCTCACATATCACAAATAATAAAATCCAAACTTTTAATCGCGACCAACAGTGCCCTACCTCATCTGATTCTTGCTCCTCTCTCTAACTTCATCTTGTACCACACTTCTGCTTACATATAATGCTCAAGCTACATTTACCTTTTTCTAAGTCATGAGGACACTACATTTTTATCTCCTTACAATCTTCCAATGTCAGGATCATTCTACCTGGAATAAACTTCCCTTTTTCTACTGATAGGAGAAACTTTATAGGCCTGACCTGCTCACTTCTCATACCTCAGATTTCATCTTGAAAATTCCCTTTTCAAAGTTTTTGAAAATTTTTTTTAACCACCCAATCTATGGTGCTCTCTCCTTGTGTTCTCTTTCAAGGTACTTATCTGTCTTTTTTTTTTGTGTGTGTGTGTGCTCAGGTATATATTTTTTTCCTTTTTTAAAATTATACTTTGTAAGTTCTGGGATACATGTGCAGAACATGCAGGTTTGTTACGTAGATATACACGTGTGCATGTTCTCACTCATAAGTGGGAGCTGAACAATGAGCACACATGGACACAGGGATGGGTAACATCAAACATCGGGGCCTGTTTTATACTAGTTACCAATTTTTATTTAGTTGGTCTTCATCTTTTTGCTTTTTATTAGTGTGTTAGCTCCATCATTACAAACTCCTGCCTAAAGTAGTGCGAGACACATGGTGAGCACTTCCTAGGTCTTTAGTGAATACATGGGTTGAACAACATGATGAATCTTATATGTGGGTATTAGTTGTGTTCATTGGAGAAATATCTATTCCAACAGCTCACATATTCCTGCATGATAACTCAGCTAGAGTTCTCTCTTCCCTGGACCAAATTCCTGATTTCCTGAGAAATTTCCCAGGTGACATGGTCTCCAGACTTTTCATCTTTATGACTGTTTTCAATTGAACTTACCTAGTTTGTCACAGTTCTTTGATGCCACAATTAAAATACTGTAGATTTCAGCTGCTCAGCATGGTTGTAATACCTTTATTTGTTCAATCCAGAGAAACAAACAGGGAGCATCTACTTAGCCAGACTATGAGTTTACAATGATGAATGTCTCATATGAGGAGAATAAGGCTTTCAAATCCCTGAAATCAATTGATCATTTATGTATTTAACACATAATTAACAAGCACATACATCATATAAGACATGTTGTAAGGTGTTTGGGAAACTGAAGTGACAACACGGAGTCCCTGCCCTTGTGATGATTGCCTTGTATTTGTAGTGATAGCCAATGAACAGCTAGCCACCAGATAATTATAAACGGCAAGTGTGTCAAATGTCTCGGAGAAGAGACAAATCAAGCTGCGAGAGGTGTGGAGTCTGTTTGTGGGAACAGACAGGATGACCTAGTATGGAAGGGCAGAGAACGTTTACCTGAATACGTAACAGTTGACCAGCAATTCGAAGGACACTAAGGAAATTTAATCATTCCCGTCAAAGGGAACAGAATGTACAAAAAATGTGAGGCGAAAGGAAGTAGAACACATTCTAGGTAAAGAAAGTTAAGGTGAGAGAATAAAAAGGACAAAGAGGTCAGTGGCAATTCATAACGTTTCTGATAAACTGTTTGCTAAGTATTAGGATAAAAATCAGTGAATCTTAGCTGGGCACAGTGGCTCATGCCTGTAATCCTAGCACTTTGGGAGGCTGAGGCAGATGGATCACCTGACGTCAGGAGTTCAAGACCAGCCTGGCCAACATGGTGAAACCCGGTCTCTACTGAAAATACAAAACATTAGCTGGACTTGGTGGTAGGCGCCTGTAATTCCAGCTACTCAGGAGACTGAGGCAAGAGAATCGCTTGAACCCTGGAAGAGGAGGTTGCAGTGAGCTGAGATCGCGTCATTGCACTCCAGCCTGGGCAACAAGAGCAAAACTGTGTCTCAGA
The DNA here is from genome assembly GCF_049350105.2 of Macaca mulatta. Lineage (NCBI taxonomy): Eukaryota > Metazoa > Chordata > Mammalia > Primates > Cercopithecidae > Macaca > Macaca mulatta. Next base: position 116,886,820 of record NC_133409.1, read on the forward strand.
AAAAATAATAATAATAATCAGTGAGTCTTTATAATAATAATAATATGATTGAAGGATTGTAAACAGAGACTAACTCAGATTTACATTTTTTAACAACTCATTTCATTTCAGTTGGAGGAGTTATTTGAGAGAGGTAAGAGTGAATGTGAAGATTCAAGTCAGGAAACTGTTACATAAGTGAAAACGGTGGCATCAGTAGGGATGAAGAAGAGAAGTGTCCAAGAGACCTTTGGAGGCAAAATTAATAGAATATGTCAATGGTTAGGTATAAGGAGAATGACTGGATCTGGATAAGAGTCTCTGTTAGTGAATCGGCTATATGCACTGCTGGTTCATATTCAACTGACAGTTAAAACAAGTTGATCTAAATATTTATTTATATTTAGAATTATTTATTTCTTGATACAATTGAATTTGTGATCTTAAGTGTGTGTGTGTGCGTGCGTGTGTGTGCGTGTGAGAGCGTGCAAGACAGAGAAAGGGAGGGACACACACAGAGAGACACACACACAAAACATGGTGACATAAAATAACAATTTATTTGTCTCATAAATATGCAATCTGGGGAGGCCTTTGCTGTTGGAATAGCTTGTCTTTTGACACTGTCTTTCAGGGTCAGCCTGAATAAACCGAGTGTGAAGGATCCTTGTCCAAGATAGCTCCACCTGTGACTGGCATTTGGAGCTAGTTATTGGCTGGGGCTCAGTAGGAGCCGTAACACAGGGGATGTAGTACATCTTTACACAGACCATTCTATAGAGCTGCTTGCTCTTCCACACAGCATTGCAGCTGTCTTTCATAAGTCAGTGTTCGAAAATATAGGAAAAGAAATCTGTCAGTGTCTTAAGACCTAGGTCTGTAAATTGGTACAGATTCATATCTGACATTATTCTTAGTCAAACAGTCACTAAGCTTGTTCAGGTTCAAGGTGCTGGTGGAGGGGGCTGGGCTGGGTAGGGAAAGAGCTGAAAATTCTCTAGTTCTTAGTGTAGTCATCATTCTCAATGAAATGAATATTAAAGAATGTGTGATATGTGGTGTACACTCTGTTCATTGACATCCTCTTTCTGGATTCTATCATTCAATATGTTAGGTATTATTCCATAATTAATGAAATCTGCATATCTGAAGTGATTTCCAAGTCAGTGGCCACTGTTTCAACATAGTGTCAGTGACATACAACTAGAAACATTTCTCCATTATAATGCAAACTTCTGGGGGGCAGGGATATTATCTTATCCCTTAATATCAGCCTTTGGACAACACTGGATAAATATTGTTTTTCTAGCTCACTAATTAAGATCCTTTTAATTATAGAATGTTATTTAACCAAACAATCCATATGTATCCTTCCTTTCTTCAGAAACATGAGAGATTATTTCAAACACCTTGTAAGAAGAAGCATATGTACTATGCTTACAACACTCTCCTCTGTGACATCCCTAGCAGTAGTTGTTAGATTAATAGTAATGTTTCTTAGTATAGCCAGGTTGGTCTCTGTTTATCCCCATTTTGTTTTCTATAAAGTCACATACCACTTATTCTGTAACATATTCCATAATTTTTACACAGACCGCTATTAAATTTAAACAGTTTATTAAATGTAATAAACCATGATTTCTAGAATTCAGCCCTTTTTCCCTTTTAAAACATAGCCAGTATTTATCACCTACTACTATTTGTTTCCTGTGCCCACCTATTTTCCAAGAATTTTCAAAGGTAGTTGGAAATACTTTAATAAGAACACTTATACTTTCTTTAAGTATACCGTGATGTAATTTTTCTAGACCAGGACATTTGAAAAAATGATAACATACCTAAGGATTGTTTCATTTTCTTGATTTCTTGGGTACCATTTTACTTTTAAACATTGTTGGTCCATGCTTTCAAAGTGAAAAATAATTCTTTTTTGATTGATGATGGAATCAAAGTAGGAACTGAGTTATGGTTCCTCCTGTCTTCTTATATCATTACACATTCTGTGCCATGAAGGCAGAACTTTTTCACATTTCCTGTTATTTTTACACATTTGAAATTTTTTACTTGTTTTATCCTTCTTTATGTGGGTTTCTTTCTCTCGTTCTAATATCCTTAATTTTTTTAAAGAAAAACTCTTAGAATAAGGTTTTCTACTGATACAAATGATTGACTTGTATTATTTTCATCATAATTAACAAGATTTATATATATTTATATAAAATCCATTTTCAGCAATTTATTTTCTTTCAATATTTAAACAAAATTTCTGGAAGTTTTTTTTTTTTTTTTTTTTTTTTTTTTGAGACAGAGTCTCACTCTGTGGGCCAGGTTGGAGTGCAGTGGCGTGATCTCTGCTCACTGCAACCTCCGCCTCCCGGGTTCAAGCAATTCTCTGCCTCAGCCTCCCGAGTAGCTGGGATTATGCGCGCCCGCCACCATACCTGGCTAATTTTTGTATTTTTAGTAGAGACGGGGTTTCACCATCTTGGCCAGGCTGGTCTTGAACTCCTGACCTTGTGATCCACCCGCCTTGGTCTTCCAAAGTGCTGGGAATACAGGTGTGAGCCACCGTGCCTGGCCTAAGATAAAATTTTTCATCAAAAATTTCAAGACTTTTGGGGGGAAATCTGTTTACCAAAGTCCTTTTTATATATGCTGAATTTTTAATACTATGGAGAATTTGACAGTCTCAGTTATAGACAAGACAATTTTTATAGTAGATTTTTCTTTGATTTTACTATTGAAGAGTAAATCTCAAGCAGATTCACCATTTCTGTATTAACACTGTCTTTCTATGATCTTAATTGCTTTTACTAAGGGGAAAATTGGTAAATAGCTTCTCAAAAAGTTCTGTATTTTAAAGCCATCTGACCTACTTAATTGGCTCTTTCAATGTCAACATCTGAAATAATTTCTTTACGTCCTAGAGCCTATTAAGTATTATTGCAAAGTTGATGCTGCCTGGATTGCAGGCACAACACTCAGGTGATATCTTAAGCCTTAGGACATTAACTATAAAGCAATTTATCAGTGACTTAAAAAGAAAAACAAATTGGTAATTTGATATCAATTATGTGAATGCATCTTCACATCTTTTTATAGGAAAAGGAAAGGGATTCAACATGCATTTTATTAGTCCTTTTCCCTTTGTGCCTCTCTTGAATCAAACTGAATTAGAAATAATAAAACCTTCACTTTAATCTGTCATTAAGATAAGAAAATGCAGATCCAGATCAGTTTATTCAGTTTTCCCATAGGCTACGAATGAAGTATCCTCATTGAACAAATGCTACTTTCTGAATAACTGGAGGCATAAAACAGGAAGAATTTCATGTTTCACACACGCAACTGTATTTTAATTTAACTCAGAATTTCATTTTCCATGCCGTCCTCATTTTAGGGCCCTTGGTAACAACAAAATATATACCAAGCCAATTTTTTCAAAACTAACTTATACATTAGGAAAAAAAATTCTAAATTAAGCCCAAATATTGGCAATGAAGAATCATTCCATTTATCCACTCTCCATTATTCTACAGCAACAATTTACTCCTGTGTTCTTTGAACTTGTTCCATCATCAGTGTAAATTGGTGTGTTTACTAAAATATGCACACCCTGAGTTCCTTCCACGAGGATTCTGATTCTTTAGGCTTTTTAGGCTCATATTTTTAACTATAACCACATGTGAGTCCTGTGATCAGACAAGTTTGGGAAATGATACGCTTTCAGGTCCTGGGTTTATAGATAAGGAAACTAAGACACAGTCACCAAGAGTGAACAGCCCAGGATTATCCAGTTGAAATGAGAATCCAGGTTTTGATGGTCTGTTCCTTTTTCACATTTTCAAAACCATTTATATTTTGATATATTTTTCTTTAAATTCCTAAGTGAGATCATTATTTACTTTTTCTGTGGAGTATATTTTTTAATCATTAGATTACTTGAACAAATTTATGCTGTATTATCTTTTCTTATTTGTTAAGATATAGGCATTCTTTCCTGGGACTTGCATTAGAACTGCTTATAGTAGGCACCCTTCAACTGATGTGAAGCTACTCTGGTTACCTTGTCTTATCTTGGCCCAGATAGAGAGTTGATCAAACATCTTATAACCACTGAGAGTGTTGATGAGTACAATTGAATACTCAAAGAGGCATTCTAATTCCTTTGACATTAATTAATTAAAATTATAAATGGACTTCATGGAAGTGAAAGAGAGCTATTCATAGAACTAATAAAATGTTATTAATGCATCCATTTAAGAAGAATATTTGTTACACCTTTGTTCCAGCAGCACATATGCCATATGTGAAATCTCAAAGGAGATTATCATGGCCCACAGTGCAAAGATAACCAAAACACAGTAGTGGAGCAGTATCGCTTTTGAGGCAGACCAAAGTTTGAATTCTGACCCGGTCTCCTAATGACTTTGTAGACTTGGACAAATCATTTGACACCAAATTTTAGTATTTTTTAAATTATTAAGATAATACTGCTTATTTTATATTATTAATATAAAGATTAAGAATGACATAGGAAATGCCAAATACAGTGGCAGAAGTCAAAGGAACTTTAAGAAGTGGTAACTATTAGTGCTGCTGACAAGCATGTTGTATGACTGAGTTAAACACAGAGGGAGTAAAGAGAAATACAAAAGTCTCCTGTTCTCAAGGCAAAGAAAAGTTTTGATCTGAAATATTGGAGATAGCACTGAGCAGAGTGAGGGAAAATGGTTCTATATTTCACATTGTAACAATGGTCTACTTACATTTTATTTAGCCTAGAGACTACTTGCCTTATCAAATATATCAAGCACTCAGCAAAGTTAAGAAGAGCATATATATATATATATGTATGTATGTATGTATATACACACGCACATTTCTATGCTATAGTTTACCAATTAAAATGTAATTATTTAAGCTTATCTGCCTCTATGTATTTTTTAATGCAAAGCAAAATAAAATCTAGATATAGAGAAATATTTGCATTAAGCAGTTGTCTTGAGGTACTAACTTTTACGAGAACTTTTTGGAACTTACAGATAACCAGTCAGATAACTAGGAGTCTGACTGGTTATCTGTAAGTTTTGAACATGTTTAAATTCATTTCAAAGATATTATGTATATGATAGGGTTGATTTATGTTTTTACAAGTAGTATTTAAAACACAAATCTGTCCTTATTTCTGAATATAATGCTTAGTTATAAGTGACATATAAAACCAGCATTCAGATATATCCCTAATTATGCTGAAGAATTTTATTTAATAAACCTTGGGTAATGAAAAATTAGCCCATAATTCAGGAAAATGTTAGAATTTTAAATTCAAAATTTGATTTTTTTCTAGGAAAATAGAAATAATAAACTCAAAATATCTATTACATGTCAAAGTACTCACACAAATAAGAAAGTAGTACTGGAATCTGTAAACCTACTTTTCATTCTTGATCATTTAATAGTAATCACCTTAATTCTCAAGAGTGGCAAAATAATGGAGTCAAGACGTGTTAACTATAACAATTTTCATGTTTATTTTAATGTACATGATTAAAAGTTTGCTGAAAGAGGCATTGAATGTAAAGTTTTATTCTGAGGTGAACATTTCTAGCTAATGTCAAGCTACTTTTAACCTTCTGAAAAACACTTACAGCTTATGACTTTGGCAGTATAATTGAGTGTTTCTGCAGTAAGTCTCAAGTAATTGTAAAATTAAATTTCTGTCATGTGCTTACAGTAAAGAGCAGATTGTAATAATCATTAAAAACTTAGATCATAAAAATTAAAATTTAAGGTTAAACTCTATAGCTGTTACCATGTACTGAAGTTTCAAAATGTGTTAAGTGGTGTTCTAGGATCATTACTATGTGTTACTAAACTGCAACATTCTTTCTAAGCAATTATTATGTGTACGAGTTAATTTGTTACAACGACCAGTATTGTCATTTCCTAAAAATTGTTAAGTCTGTCAATTACTTTAACGCAAAAAGAAAACAGGACTGGAAACTTTGGGAGAGAATATTATACATGTTGTGGGACAAATTCATTTTACTCTTCTGAGTCTCCACAAATAATCACTATGCAGCAAAGACATCAAATTCTCATATCTATGCCCATGGAGTTCATAAAATATTGTGAAATTCCTTTAGAATTCAATAGAAATTATAGAATCAGATCAGCTCTCCTGTTAGGTAAAGAAAATTGATGTTGATACCTGAACAGTATATAAGATCTAGAATAATATATCAAAAGAAGTTTATTTCCAATTTGTATATTTTCCTCATGTCTGTTGGAATATGGAATGGAACCAGATTCTAGGTTTAACAAACCCAAATTTTGATCGAATTCCTATATCATCCATTTGACAACTTTGACACTTTAATTTACTCTTTCTTTTTAACACAAGCATTTCATTTCTATCTTTTCTCAATGTCTACAATTAGAAATTTATATCAGAGATGGAATTATTGGGTAAGATTAAAATAGCATTCAATACTAGAGAATGAGAAATAAATATTTAAATGAAATCTCTAGTAATGACAATGAGAATTTACCACCTAGTTAAGGTAATCTGGTAAGTAAATTAGCTGGAATCTTGTCACTATAGTCCTATGAAGTAAATAGATTGATGAAATCTTAACTACTAATATAACCTACTGTTGACTAGAATCTTTACAGATAACATAAACACTCGCTTAACTAGTATTTACATATATTTTATGAATTAATGACATACATTTTTCTTACTGTTTTTGATATTTCTAGACTGCATAGTTCATCTGAGTTTTTTTCAAATTGTCACAAATCTCCAAAAATTCTTTCAAAACATGTATTGAAAAAACGTCTACATATAAATGGATCTGCACAGTTCAAACCCATGTTGTTCAAAAGCCAACTGCATGTTTATACTATGTGTATTTTGACAAGGCTAATACAAGAAGCAGTTAGACAAGGAAAATACATTAATTATGGTATTAAACTGAATCAAAATAATTAACTTAGAAAACTATAGGTGATTTTCTATGTATTATATAGAAAAATTAAGGCATATCTAGCATCTGTTCAAGAAATTGTAATCAGAAAGAGAAAATAACTTAAATGGTTTAAAAGCCATTTCTAAAACGAAATACTTTGGCTATGTTCATACTCATCTCCTTAGTTCAGGTCTTGAAGCAGTGACCTGGAAATTATTCCTAAAGGTCTTTGCTTATTAAAATGATTTGCTATTATAGCAATAACACAATCTCACTGTAGATAGCATCTGAAAGAATCAGTGCAATCCTCTACATCTTGCCTCCAAGTGTAGGGTTTTTCTTTTTTTTTTTTTTTAATACATCGCTCTATTCTCCTGGCTAAGTTCATATCCTCTTGGTTTAAAGCCAATTTTTAATTGAATTCAGTTAGTTTAATTGCTCCTCAGAGATGTCCATAAAATGTGCTCTCCCAGATTTTCTAGCAGAAATGCCATTGCCTCTGCTCAGCATTCCCAAGCAGACAGCAAAACTGCCATCAAGCTCCGTCTTGCTCAACAATGACTCTTTAATGTGGTCATCTCGTGTGCTTTGTATTTCAATTATAATTTAGAATGAATTAAAATCTATTTAAATGGATAACATCATCTCTTAGTACTCGATGGAAATTCATTTCAGAACATTCTATCTCCTTAAGGTAGCACAGCAAAAAAGTGTGTCATCCTTTACATCATTAATTTTATGTCATCAATTTTATTTCCCTTATAATTTAATCCTACATTTTTATTGATTTTCATTAACCAAATAAAATACAGTGATATGTTTGTGTCATATACTCTTCATAACTGAAGCATCAAAGTTTCACTCAAAGATAGATTTAGAAGTCCAGATTTCTGTATTCTATATTATAGAACAGATTTTAGAATCAGGGATCTCATGAAAGCAAGTCAAGTTATTTTCTACAGTATTGAAACATAATATTGTTTCAACATAAAAATGTCTCATGGAATGAAGTCTAAGATTACAACATCATTTATACTAATGAACACCATGTTAGAGTTTCACAATTTATGGTTTATGAAGTAGTCCTTTCACGTGGATTTGATCACTTTTATCAACTCTGTGAAAAACAAACAAACAAGAACAGCATTATTATTCCCAGTTTATAGATCAGGAATTGGCAAACTTGGGCCAAATCTGACCAGCAACATGTTTGTATAAATAACTGTAGCAGATCATAGCCATGCCCAGTCACTTATATGTTATTGATGGCTGTTTTGGAGCTACAAAACCAGAGTTAAGTAGTTGTGACAGAAGCTATAGTGTCCACAAAGCCTAACATGGAATATTTTGGAGGCAGAGTGGGCTGGAAACTAGCACACTGAATCCAACAGTGTTGGGAATCTGAAGCCTAATTTCATCACCAAGCAAGTGTTCCACATATGCCTGGGTTACTCTGTCTTGTAGCCAGACGTCTGAGATGGACATGATAGCGACAGCACATAGAGATTTTACTTTCTTTTCCTTCTGTCCTGACAACTTACGTTTATTTGACCCCTCAGATAGTAAATTCCATTAGGTATGTTTTCATTATAATCTGAAGAAAACTCATTATTCCTGTTCCTGCTGACAAGTCATTTAGACTGATTTGCAAAATATACCATAATAAAGTATTTTATAAGAGAATTTGAAATAGCATTTAATTTTGATGAAGGTAAACCAGGTCATTCATCTTTTTCTGTTACTACACTCCATTCACTAGTTTTTGTCCACATTCTAATTCTTGTAAACACTGACTCTACATTATTTAATATTTTCATAAGTTTGTAATTTAATGCTAGAAAAAATGTATCCTATTTATAAATCCTCTTGAAAATATAAAATGAAAATGCATTTTTTTATTGTTTAGAGATGGTTGGAAGACATACAAAATTTTAAATGTTTTAAATTATTTTATTTTACTAGATAATTAAAAATTTCAAATACAGTGTTTTAATAGGGAAGAATACATGTATTTTCGGAAAAGAGCCACTTTAGCATGGGATCTATGGATAGGCTCCAAATAGATTGAAATCTAACTTAGAATTCCACTCCCTTTATTACACCCTATACTTCATCCACTGATTTGACAATATTTGTTTAGCACCCATTATGTTCCAAGTTTTATTTTAGGTCCTGCGACACAGCAGTAAACAGAATATAAAAGTTCTCTGATCTCTAGGTGCTTATGCCATGTGGTGCTAAGTGCTATGATTATGAATATACCCATGTGAGGAGTAGAGAGTGATGTAGAAGCTGGGGTCAGCTGTTTTTTACAAGTGGTCAAGAAAGGCCTCTGTGATCTTTGAGAAGGAACCCAAAGTAGTGAGTGCAGGACCATTTCTGTGTGACCTTGGCTGACCTGGCTCCCCACTCTCTTTCTTCCTTGAAGTTGGCAGAATAACTGTAGAATACGCTGTGAATGCAATATCCTGAGATAAGAGGAAGTGGCTGGAAGAGCCCAAATTCTGTTCTTGTCCCCTCAGAACAATTTAGCCCAATGCATAAGGTACTCTGGGGTGTAAAATACGGTGAGGAATGTTTTCAGGGTCCCTCACCTGCAGCACAATGTGAGACGCATGCAGAAAAGACTCCATCTGCCCTGGACAGCCTTCCTGAACAGCTGGCCATTAGTCTTAGGCTTCTACTGTCCCCTGCTACTTCTCTGTGAGTGAGAAGTTGCTTTACTTAACTTGTTTGTGTGAGTGCCCTGTTTCACTGAACTCACACAAATGGATTAAAACCAGTCCATGGTATTGGTGAGGAGTTTACAGTCCTCCTCTGGAATTGACACTGGGGCACAGTGAACCTGCTTCACCATGAAGAATTGAGTCAGTCTTGTATCTGAAGCCAGAGGTATTTGAAATGGCAGAGATAATAAGTGCCAAGGCATGAGCTAGACATTTGCTTACTGTGTTTTTGGTACAAGAAAGTTTGAAGGAAAAGGGCAGTTGATGGAAGATGCTGTCAGGGAGAACTATGTGGCCCAACACTGAGCTTCCAAACAAACAAAAAAACTGTCCTTGTCCTTCAGGGCACTACTGTGCTCTGTGCCCTAAAAGCTGCCATCTAGACTCCTTGAGCTGTTGCAGGCTCTTCTCAGGCCACTGTGTTACATTTACCACACAAATGAGAGGTTTCTGGGATTTATCAGATAACTCACTATCTTATTTCAATAAACACCATGATAATTAAACATATTTTAATTTCTTATTCCAAGTCTCTGTTCATCGGTTGACACTTTTGAAACATTTTACTATCTTATTAATAAAGTCATATTTTTAATGTCATTTTTTCTTAACTATACATTACATTTTAGGTTTGCCCATACCTTCCTTATATTTACTTGAACATTTTATTTCTCTTTATAACTATTTCTTTAGTGGACTAATATGTCCCATTTTTAATTTACTTCCACAAATAAATTGTGATGATATGGTGATACAGATTTCATATATGTTTAAATCACTTCAACTTATAAATTAAAGCTTTTTTTGGAGACTGAAACTTAGGCACCACTTTCTTCTACAGAATAGTAATGGGTGAATAATTTCTTCATGTGGCATATTTCTTAATTTATGAATGAGATTCTTAAGAGTTGTGAACAGAAATTACATATCTATGTATATATATAATTTTACAAAGAATGTATGTTTTTAAAAAATATGAACAGCTTATAGTTTGAAGAACCAAATATTCAGAACTAAACACAATAAGATTTTTGTTTACAATTATTCATATTGTTGCCTATGCATAAATACATGAGAATATATGTACATAGTTGTATCATCCTGTATATGATATTTTGTAACATACTTTCTTAAATGGAAAAGAAAAATTTAAATGCTTTATTAAAGTGATCTTTATGGCTTTTCAACTTAAAAGCTATTGAATAGAAAAGCTGATACTAGAGTATGAAATCATTTATGTAATCTTAAAATTCAAAATTATTTTATATATACAACACAGAAAACAAACATAACAGTTTCAAGATAGGGTTTACGACTAGAAAAGGAGGAGAGAAAAAAGGAGAGTGGTGTGGATGTTCTTAAACCTATCTATTGAGTGTTATTTTTTGATATAATAATCTTTGGGACTAAATAATAAATAAATAATCATCCTAAAACATTATTTGTATTACCTTATTCCCCAATTTAGAACATTTCAAACTGCAAAATTTAGCATCTGTTAAATCTTACTATATATTTCTCACTTCATGAAAATTAAAACTTTCTACCAATTATGTTTAAAAATGTATATATTTGGTATTTCTTTAAAAAGTTTTTTTCTACATCTTCACTTTTAATGGCCACATAAAATTCCATCATATGAATATGCTATAATCTGTTTAAACCTTCCCCTATGTGTGATCATTTTGAATGTTTTCAATATTTTGGTACTACTAATCATATTGCAATGATAAACTTTTACTCAGTTCTACTGATATTTAAAAATAAATCCCTTCTGAGTGAAAACAATAAACATGTCTAAGGACTTCTTTGTATTTATATTGCCAACTTATCAAATGCCATAAATGAGTCTGTGTTAATTTATACTCTAAATAGAAATGAGGAAGAGTGATCAATTTAATAAACCATCTACAAAGCAGTAGTATTTACGTAGTTTTCTACTGATATGAAATTAAGACAAATAATCATTTCTTAAAATATCATTTAGTGAGGATTAATTTATTTTCATGTGTTTATTAACTGTTTACACTTCTTCAATGTAGTACACTGGTTAAGGGCAAGGCCTTCACAATCAGAGATCAATGAGTTTGAGAACAAGTTCTGATACCATTGAATGTATTCCCCTGGATGAGTTAATTAATCTCTCTAGGTCATTATTTTCTTTTATGCACACAAATTGTATTTTATTAGTTTGCTAGGGCTGCAGTAACAAAGGAAAACAAACTAGGTGACTTACAGACAGAAATTTATCATCTCTTAGTTCTGAAGGATAGAAATTCAAATCAAGGCGTTGGCAAAGTTGCTTCCTTCTGAGGGTTGTTAGAGAAGGATTTGTATTTTCCTCTCCAAAGTTTTCCATACAATTTTCAATATTTTATTGGGTATAGATAAAAAGTAGATAAATTATTCTTAAAAACAATTTGGTTCATCAAAAGACAATGTTTAGAAAAGGAAAATGCAAACACGGAGAGGAAGAAATTATTCACAATCTGCATGTGAATATTTACTAACAGGTTTAAATATAACCCATGGAGGATTTAAATGTTTGTAACTAAAAGGCTAACCTCAATAATTGCCCAGCTTGAATTTTTATCAACAATTCAGACAAGAGTTCTATTTTGAAAGATAGTTGTAAAAGGTTAAAAATATATCAGTTATGCATATAAGAGCTTTGATATGGACAAAGAAAAAAGATGACCAGGGTCTCATCTTCACTAGTGACCTAGTGTCCTGCAATTAGAAGGCACTTAGTTTCCTCAATCTGTGATAGAGACCAAAGAGAAAATGGCAAAGGAAGTGATTGAAGCCAGAAGACTGATAAATTAGAAGGAGAGCCCGGTGCTCTGGATTATGCAGCAGGTTTCCATTGGCCACTTTGCACCTCTCCAATCAAGACTGCTTTTTGCTGCCAGAATAAATGTCCTATAACATTATTTTTAGAATCTTATTTTGCAATATAGGAAATTTCAACTACATAAAATGGACACTTCTCTGTTATTGTTTCAAGATGTTTCATAATATTTTTTCACCCTCTCCTTCCAGGCAGTTAAGCTTCTCTGGAGTTGGAGCTATTTATTTTACCAACCCACAAATGCATCATGATAATTTCGCTCTCTAATTCCCTTTCTAGGTTATTCCCTAGCCATAAATTAAATTGGGTTCAATAAATACATTCACGGAGCTCCTCTTTTATATAAAACACTGTGAGAGATACTACGATGAATCAAAACACTGCCCTCACTTCTGCACATAGTGTCTTTTACATGCTAGCTGTTGAGAAGATATACGAGGTAAGGAATGAAGAAATGAACACTGCTATTATAACTTTCTGTCTTACACTTTGACCCTTCATTTTTGAAAAAAGTAAAAGTATCAAGATTCTTTTATTCTATGAAGCCTTTCTTAACTACTCTAATTCTTTGTAATTTCTTTATGTTAGAGTTCTTTCAGTCTGTACTCCTTGCTATTCAACTGGTGATCCAAGGGCCCATAGTTTATTATGCAGACTCTCAGGCTCCACTGCTAACCCGCCAAATCAGAATCTGCCTTTTAATAGAATCTCCAGTGAGACACACACACACACACACACACACACACACACACACACACACACACATATATATATATCTCCAGTGAGATATACAGATATATATATATATCTCTCTCCAGTGATATGCATATATGTGTGTGTGTGTGTGTGTGTGTGTGTGTGTGTGTGTGTATAAGCACTTGTCATACCATAGAATTTGCCATTTTTTGGTACATAATTCTGAATTATTGAGATTTGTCATAAGCCCCAGAATCCCCTTCTGGCCCTAAATAAATGCTTGCTTATTGATCACATTGAGAAAGTGACAGAACTCTAATAATTCACAAACACAACATAGAATACGTAGCAGTGGTGAGAAATGTAGTCCTATGACTCCACCACAATAACTAAAAGAAATTAATAATAATACAATAACATATAGTTTATTTTGAGAAAAAATTAAATTTCCTAATAATGTTCTTCATAGTTTTTATAAAACATTCAGATTTCAGTGATATTTAAAGCGTTGAATTCAGGTGTAGTATCCTTTTATCTGGAAGAGCCACTCCTTTCATTTATGCCTTTCATGATGTTGGTGTTAACATTTTTCAAAAATTTCAGACCATTTGGCTGATACTTGAATTTGTCTGAATTCAACCTGTATTAGACTTCTCTAGAGGGACACAACTAATAGGATATATAGGAATTTGTTAAGTATTATTAACTCAAACGATCATAAGTTCCCACAATAGGCTGTCTACAAGCTAAGGAGCAAGGAAGCCAGTCTGAGTCCCAAAGCTGAGGAACTTGGAGACTGGTGCAGAAAGCATCCAGCACAGGAGAAAGATGTAGGCTGGGAGGCTAAGCCAGTCTAGCCTTTTCATGTTTTTTTTTTTTTTTCCCCCCCTGCTTTATATCCTAGTCTCACTGGCAGCTGATTAGATTGTTCCCTTGCAGATTTAAGGATGGGTCAGCCTTCCCCATCCCACTAACTAAAATATTAATTGCCTTTGACAATACCCTCACAGACACAGTCAGGATCAATACTTTGCATCCTTCAATCCAATCAAGTTGACACTCAGTATTAACCATCACAAGTCTGCCTCTTGTCAACTTGAACCCATGCACATCTCCAGAGATCATATATCACCTTCAAATAAAGACAATAATAAGGTCATAATTATATATAATGTAATACAACTATCCTTTGTACAACCAGAAATGCACCAATCCCCAACTCAAATGCTATTCCATAAAGTTTACAATACGTAAGTGCTGAAGTGAAATCAATAAATCTTATGTCACATGATAAAGAAAGAAGGAAATAAAATGAAGTTGTTTTTAGTACAAGTGTATACATGCACAAATATGCTTTTAACAAAAGAAGAAGGAAATACTTATGACATTTACAGTCCTCATTTCTGCAACTGGTCACATGGTCATAGCTGGTATTGATGACTACCTTCTTCTACCACCCATTCTGTATTCCTTTTGCCTTTAGCAAGCAGGTTGTGTTTTTTTCCTGGTGGAGTGACCCAAATCTTCATTCCTGAAGGGTCATTTGTAGTCCTGCCTAGATTTGGCTGTTGTAGTTTCCCATCGACCTTAATCACAGGGCATGGTAACACTAAGAGACACCCTAAGGGATCTCCTGTATTCCATGCATACCCTTCCTGACCTCCACTGTGAAATAGTAGACTGATTCCATCTTGATAGTGTGGGTCAATCACCCCAGTCAACACTGTAACTCCCTTCTTAGCCAGTTGACTTAAAGGTAGGAGGAGTCCAAAGTGTCTAGGTGGCAATCTTAACTTCCAGTTTAATGGGATAATTGTTGTGTCTCCTGGTAGCAGCCTTCCTCCATCTGGTACTACAAACTCTAGGCCAGTAGAACATAGTTTCATGGAAACAGGAAGCAAAATTTGCTACTGGATCACTAGGGGTGATCATGAGTGGTGCCACTTCCACTTTCATCCCTTGATTCCTAGACCTGTGAATCCTGGCTATAGGAGAAACAGTACCATATATTGGAGGCTGATTCAGAGCATACATGGCCTTCTGGAGAACTTCGCCCCAGTCCTGAGAAGTATTGTCACCTAGTTGGTGTTGTAATTGTGACTTCAAAAGGCTATTACATTGCGCTATCTATCCAGCTGCTTCAGAATGATAAGGAACATGGTAAGACCAGTGAATTTCATAAGGATGAGCCCACTGCTGTACTTCTTTAGCTGTAAAGTGAGTGCCTTGGTCAGAGGCAATGCTGTGTGGAATACCATAACGGTAGATAAGGCATCCCATGAGTCCAGGTTGTCTTAGCAGAAGCATTATGTGCAGGATAGAGAAACCCATATCTAGAGTAAGTGTCTATTCCAATAAGGACAAACCTCTTCCCTTTCTATGATAGAAGACATTCAATATAATCAACATGCCACCAAGTAGCTGACTGACCACCCCGAGGAATGGCGTCATATTGAGGGCTCAGTGTTGGTCTCTGCTGCTGGCAAATTGAGCAAATCAGCAAACTCAGCAGTGGCCGTAGCCAGCTTAGCTTGGTGAGTGGAAGTCCATGATGCTGAGCCCATGCATAATCTCCATACTTGCCACTATGGCCGCTTTGCTCATGGGCCCATTAGGCAAAGACAGGGGTAGTTGGAGAAACAGGCTGAGTGGTATCCACAGATCGGGTTATCCTATCCACTTGATCATTAAAATCCTCCTCTGCTGAGGTCACCCGTTGGTGAGCACTCACATGGGATACAAATATCTTCCATTTTTGACCACTCAAAGAAGTTTATCCACATACCCCTTCCCCAAGTTTGTTATTAATTTTTCAATCATGCTTCTTCCAAGTCCCTGACCATCCAGCCAAACCATTGGATACAGCCCATTAATCAGTGTATAATCACACATCTGGCCATTTCTCCTTCTACACAAAGTGTGCAACCAGGTGCACTGCTCGACATTCTGCCCACTGGGAAGACTTCCCCTCACTGCTGTCCTTCAGGGATGTCCTAGAAAGGGGCTGTAGTGCTGCAGCTGTCCACTTTCAGGTGGTGCCTGCATATCATGCAGAGCCATCTGTGAATCAGGCTCTAGCATTCTCTTTCTCTGTCAAGTGATCATAGGGAACTCCCTATCAGATCATTGGTAAAGGCTGGGGAAGAGAAGTCAGGGTAATAGGAGCAGAGACCATGGGCATTTGAGCCACTTACTCCTGTAACTTACTTGTGCCCTCAGGACCTATTCAAGCCCGATCACGTATATACCACTTCAATATGATAATGGAATGCTGCTGTGGATGACCCACTTTGTAGCTATATTGGTCAGAAAGCACCCAGTTCATGATAGGCAGTTCAGGTGGCTTGATGACCGATAGTCAAACATTCAGTTTCAACCAAAGCCCAGTAACAGGCCAGGAGCTGTCTTTCAAAAGCAGAGCAGTTATCTGCAGAAGATGGCAGGTCCGTGCTTCAAAATCCTAGAGGCCGCTGCTGTGATTCACTTATAGCGGGCCTGCCAAAGGCTCCAGACAGCATCCTTATCTGCCACTGACACCTCCCGCACCATTGCATCTGCTGGGTCATATGGCCCCAGTGACAGAGCAGCTTGCACAGCAGCCTGGACACATGGCAGAGCCTTCTCCCATTCTGAACCCCATTCAAAACTGGCAGCCTTTCAGGTCACTTGATAAACAGGCCAGAGTAACACAACCAAATGAGGAGTATGTTGCCTCCAAAAACCAAACAGGCCCACTAGGTGTCGTACCTTTTTCTTGGTTATAGGAGGGACCAAATGTAGCAACTTATCCTTCACCTTAGAAGATATCTCTTAACAGGCCCTACACCACTGGACCCCTAAAAATTTTACTGCGGTAGAGGGTCCCTGAATTTTAGTCCACATTTATTTCCTATCCTCTGGCACACAAATGTCTCACCAGTCAGCCCAGTATGTTTGCTACTTCTTGCTCATTGGATCCACTCAGCATAATGTCATCAATGTTATGAATCAGTGTGATACCTTGTGGAAGCAAAAAGCAATCAAGTCCTCTCTGAATAAGATTATGACACAAAGCTGGAGAGTTGATACACCCCTGAGGTAGGATAGCAAAGGTATATTGCTGGCCTTGCCAGCTGAAGGCAAATTGCTTCTGGCAGGCCTTATGGACAGGAATGGAGAAAAAGGCGTTTGCTAAGTCAATGGCTGCATACCAGGTACCAGATGTGTTAATTTGCTCAAGCAATGAAACCACGTCTGCAGTTGGTTTTATCACTTGGTTAAGCTTATGATAGTCCTCTGTCATTCTCCAAGATCCATCTGTCTTCTGTACAGGCCAAATAGGAGAGGTGAATGGGGATGTGGTTGAAATCACCACCCTTGTGTCTTTAACGTCCTTGATAGTGGCACTAATCTCCACAATCCCTCCAGGGATGCAATCTTGTTTTTGATTTACTATTTTTCCAGGTAGAGGCAGCTCTAATGGCTTCTATTTGGCCTTTCCCACCATAATAGCCCTCACTCTATCAGTCAGGGAGTCAATGTGGGGGTTCTGCCACCTGCTAAGTACATCTATGCCAATTATGCATTCTGGAACTGAGGAAATGACCACAAGATGGGTCTGGGACCCACCGGAAACACTGTAAGTTGGACCTGAGCTAAAACTCCATTAATTACCTGACCTCCATAAGCTCTACTTTAACTGGAGGACCACAGTGATGTTTTGGGTCCCTTGAAATCAATGTCAACTCACAGCCAGTGTACAGTAGTACCCGAAATGTCTGATCATTTCCCTTTTCCCAGTGTAAAGTTACCCTAGTAAAAGGCTGGAGGTCTTCTTGGGGAAGGAAGAAAGATTAACAGCATAAATTGTCAGTACTGTAGGGGGTCCTTCCTCAAGAGGACCACAGCCTCCCTTTCGTTTAAGGGGTTCTGAGTCTGTAAACTGGCTCAAGTCTGGAAATTGATTGAGAGGCCATTATTCTCTGTTTTATAATTCAAATTAGTCTTTTTTTCCATTCGACCTAGAAGTTTTATGCTTATATATTAAGTAGAAATGCAATAGGCATCCTATCAATTTGACTTCTAGGAACACCGTGATTAATTAGTCAATGCCAGAGCTCTACATGAGTCAAACCATTCTGATTGCTGCTTTGCCTCTGCTGTCCATTATGGTAGCTACACCCACTTTGCCATTGACTACTGAGTGAGGCCATTGGACCGTGCCACCTAGGAATCCAATTATTCCCATTGTATTTATTTATTTTAATTATTATAATTTTTGAGACAGAGTCTCACTCTGTCACCCAGGCTAGAGTGGAGTGGTGTGATCTCGGCTCACTGCAACTTACACTCCACTTCCCAGGTTCAATTGATTCTCCTGCCTCAGCCTCCCAAGTAGCTGGGATTATAGGCACCCACCACCATGGCTGGCTAATTTTTGTATTTTTAGTAGAAATGAGGTTTCACCATATTTCCAGGCTGGTCTCAAACTCCTGATCTTAAATGATCTGCCCACCTCATCCTCCCAAATTGCTGAGATTACAGGCGTAAGCCACCTTGCCCAGTCCTATTGTATTTAAATTTTGTAGTTGAGTGACTGTGGTCCCCACTGTTGGGGACATACAGAGAAAACCACATGATCGGCCATAAAACTGTTCTCAACAAATTAAAAAAAAATAAAGTTATACCAACTACAGTCTTGGACCACACTGCAATAAAAATAAAAATCAATACTAAGAAGATCGCTCAAAACCATAGAATTACATGGAAGTTAAACAACCTGCTCCTGAATGATTTCTGTGTAAATAATAAAATTAAGTCTGATATCAAGAAATTCTTTGAAACTAATGAAAACAAAGATATAAGATATCAGAATCTCTGGGACCCAGTTAAGGCAGTGTTAAGAGGAAAGTTTATAGTGCTAAATGCCCATATCGAAAAGTTAAAAATATCTCAAATTAAGAATCTAATATTACACCTAGAGGAACTAGAAAAATAAGTCAAACCAAACTACTTCATAGCTATCAGAAAAAAGAATCAAAATCAGAGTTGAGCTGAACTGAATGAAATTAAAATGAGAAAAAACATATATCAAGAAAACCAAAAGTTGGTTCTCCAAAGGAATAAATAAGTTTGATAAATCACTAGCTAAGTTGATAAAGGAAAAAAGAAGATCCAAATAAACACAATTACGGTTGACAAAGGTTACATCATCACAAAAATAGCAAAAACAAAAATAAAAAAAAATCCTCAGAGACTATTACAAACACTTCTATGAACAGCAACTAGAAAACCTAGAAGAAATGAATAAATCCCTGGAAACAAACAACCTCTCAAGACTGAACCAGGACTCAATCCCAAGACTAATCCTTCCAAGACTGAGAGGAAGTTAAACTATCAATCTTTGACAAAGATATTATTTTATAGCTAGAAAACCCCATAGTTTCTTCCTAAAAGCTCATAGATCTGATAAATAACTTCAGTAATGTTTCAGGATACGAAATCAATGTAAAAACATGAGAAATTAAAACCATGTTTAGAACAATAACTAGTTCTAAAATTGAATTAGTAATAAACCAGAAAAATCCCAGGGACATATGGATTCACAGCCAAACTCTACCAGACATATAAAAAAGAATTGGTACTAAGCCTACTGGAATTGTTCAAAAAATTAAGGGGAACTCCTCCCTAACTCATTCTATGTCAGCAGCATCATTCTGATACCAAAACCTAGCAGAGTCACAACCAAAAATGAAAACTTCAGGCCAGTATTCATGAGAAACATATATGCAAAAGTTCTTAACAAGGTACTAGCAAACTGAATCCAGAAGCACATCAAAAAGCTAATTCAGTATAATCAGGTAGGCTTTATACCTGGAATGCAGGGTTGGCTCAGCATATGTAAATCAAAAAATGTGATTAGTCACATAAATGGAACTAAAAATAAAAATAACCCTGATTATCTCTACAGATGCATTAAGATTTTAATTTAATTCAACATCCCTTTATGTTAAAAACCCTCAAGAAACTAGGAAACAAAGGAACACACCTCAAAATAATAAGAGCCATCTACGAGAAACCCACAGCCAACATTATGCTGAATGAGCAAAAGCTGGAAACATTCCCCTTAAGAACTGGAGCAAGACAAGGATGCCCACGTGTCTATTCTATTCAACATAGTACTGGAAGTCCTAGACAGAGCAATCAGGCAAGATAAAATATAAAAGGCATCCAAATACGAAGTGAGGAAAGTCAAACTATCTCTCTTTGCCAAGGACATAATTTTATGACTACAAAACCCCAGTCTCTGCCCAAAAGCTCCTAGATTTGAAAAAAATTTCAGGAAAGTTTCAGGATACAAAATCAGTGTACAAAACTCAGTAGCATTTCTATACACCAACAGCATCCAAGCTGAGAGCCACATTAGGAACACAGTCCCACTTATGATAGCCACACCAAAAATAGAATAAAATACCTAGAATACTAACAAGGGAGTTGAAAGATCACTACAACTAGATTTAAAAAACACTGATGAAAGAAATCAGATATGTCCCAAACAAATAGAAAAACATTCCAAGCTCATGGACAGGAAGAATCAGTATTGTTAAAATGGCCATACTGCCTAAAAGAATTTAAAGATTCAATGCTATTCCTACCAAACTCCCAATAATATTTTTCACAGAATTAGAAAAAAAAAAACTAGTCTTGAATTCATACTGAACCAAAAAAGCAGCAGCCTAAATGGCCAAAGCACTTCTAAACAAAAACAAAAACAAACATCAAAATCGAAACCAAAAAACAAAATCCAAAGCAAACAAATAAAAGACAAAGCTATTACACTATCTGACTTGAAATTACACTACAAAGCTACAGTAACCAAAAGAGTATGGATTCATGCAAAATCAAACAGTCTAATGAAACAGATTATAGATCACAGAAATAAAACCACAAACCTACAGCCATTTAATCTTCAACCAAGTCAACAAAAACAAGCAACGGGGAAAGGATTCTGATACAGTTTGGCTATGTTCCTATCCAAATCTCATATTGAGTTTTAGTTCCCATAATTCCCATGTGTCATGGGAAGGACCTGGTCAGAAGTAATTTAATCATAGGGGTGCTTACTCTCATGATGCTCTTATGATAGTGAGTGAATTCTCACAAGATCTCATGGTTTTATAATGGGCTTTCTCCCCTTTTACTCAACATTTCTCCTTGCTGTCACCATGCAGAGAAGAATGTGTTTGCTTCCCCTTCCACTATTATCGTAAGTTTCCTGAGGCCTCCCCAGTACTGTGGAACTGTGAGTCAATTAAATCTCTTTACTTTATAAATTACCCAGTCTCAGGTATTTCTTCATAACAGTGTGAGAACAAACTAATACAGTAAATTTGTACCACAGAGTGGGGCACAGCTGTTAAGATACCTGAAAATGTGTAAATAATTTTGGAACTGTGTAACAGGAAGAGGTTGGAACCATTTGGAGGGCTCAGAACAAGACAGGAAAATCTGGGAAAGTTTGGAACTTCCTAGAGACTTGGAGGGCTTAGAAGACATGAAGATGTGGGAGTTTGGAAAGTCCTAGAGACTTGTTGAATGGCTTTGACCAAAATGCTGATAATGATGTGAACAGTGATGTCCAGGCTGAGATGGTCTCAGATGAAGATGAAGAACTTTTTGTGAACTGGAGTAAAGGTCACTCTTGCTATGCGAAGAGACTGGCAGCATTTTGCCCCTACCCTAGAGATCTGTGTAACTTTGAACTTCAGAGAGATGATTTTGGGTATCTGGCAGGAGAGATTTCTAAGTGGCAAATCATTCAAGAAGAGGCAGGACATAAAGTTTGAAAAATTTGTAGTCTGACGATATGATGGAAAATAAAACCCCATTTTCTAGAGAGAAATTTAAGCTGGCTGCAGAAATTTGCATAAGCAATGAGGAGCTGAATGTTAATCACCAAGACAATAGGAAAAATGTCTCCAGGGACTGTCGGGGGTGCCTACAGGGAAAAATGGTTTCATGGACAGGGCCCAGGGTCCCCTTTCTCTATGCAGCCTTGGGACATGGTGCCTTGTGTCTCAGTTGCTTCAGCTCTAGCCGTGGCTAAAAGGGGCCAATGTACAGATCAGGCTATAGCTTCAGAGGGTGCAAGACCCAAACCTTGGCGGTTTACATGTGTTGTTGGGCCTGTGGGTACACAGAAGTCAAGAATCGATGTTTGGGAACCTCCACTTACATTTCAGAAGATGTGTGGAAATGCCCAGAGGTCAAAGCAGAAGTATGCTTCAGGTGAAGAGCTCTCATTAAGAACCTCTGCTAGAGGAGTGCAGAAGGGAAATGTGGGATCCAAGCCCCCACACAGAGTCCCCACTGGGGCACTACCTCCTGGAGCTGTGAGAAGAGTGCCACCATCCTCCAGACCCCAGAATGGTAGATCCACCGACTGCTTGCACTGTGCACCTGGAAAAGCCACAGCCACTCAACACCAGGCTGTGAAAGCAGCCAGGAGGGGAAGTTTACCCTGCAAAACCACAGGGCCAGAGCTGCCCAAGGCTGTGGGATCCCACCTCTTGCATCTGTGTGATCTGTATGTGTGACATGGAGTCAAAGGAGATAATTTTGGAACTTTAAGGTTTAGTGACTTCCCTTTTGGATTTTGGAGTTGCGTGGGTCCTGTATCCCCTTTGTTTAGGCCAATTTCCCCCATTTGGAGTGGGTGTATTTACCCAATGTCTGTACCCCCTTTGTATCTAGGAAGTAACTAACTTGCTTGTGATTTTACAGGCACATAGGTGGAAGAGAGTTGCCTTGTGTCAGATGAGACTTTGGACTTGGACTTTTGAGTTAATGATGGAATGAGTTAAGACTTTGGGGGATTGTTGGAAGGGCATGATTATGTTTGAAATGTGAGGACATGAGATTTGGGAGGGGCCAGGGGTGAAATGGTTTGGTTTGGCTGTGTCTCCACCCAAATCTCATCTTGAATTGTGGTTACCACAATCCCCACATGTCATGGGAGGGTCTTAGTGGGAGGTAATTTAATCGTGGGGGTGGTAACCCTTCATGCTGTTCTTGTGATAGTGAGTGACCTCTCACAAGATATGATGGCTTTTTCCCCTTGTGTTTGGCACTTCTGCTGCTGCCATGTGAAAAACGATGTGTTTGCCTCTCCTTCCACCATGATTGTAAGTTTCCTGAGACCGTTCCAGCCCTGTGTATTTGTGAGTCAAGTAAACTTGTTTCCTTCATAAATTACCCAGTCTCAGGTATTTCTTCATACAGCATGAGAATGGACTAATACAGATTCCTTATTCATTAAATGTTATTGGCATAACTAGCTAGCCATATGCAAATGATTGAAACCAGACCCTTTCCTTTTATCATATACAAAAATTAACTCAAGATTGATTAAAGACTTAAATGTATAATCTAAAACTATAAGAATCCTAGAAGGAAACCTAGGGAATACCATTTTGGGCATAAGCCTTGGCAACAATTTCATGACAAAAACACCAAAAACAATTGTAACAAAAACAAACATTGACAAATGGGACGTAAATGACTAAAGAGCTTCTGCACAGCAAAATAAACTATCAACAGAGTAAACAGACAACCTACAGAATGGAGAAAATATTTTCAAACTATGCATCAAACAACAATCTAATATCCAGAATCTATAAGAAACTTAATCAATAAGCAACAAACAAAAAACTCTATTAAAAAATGGGCAAAAGACATGAACAAACACTGCTTAAAGGAAGACATACATGTGGCCAAAAAGCATATAAAGTGAGGCTCAACATCACTAATCATTAAAAGAATGCAAATCAAGACCACAATGAGATATCATCTCATACCAGTCAGAATGGCTATTATTAAAAAGTCAAAAAAGAAAAAAAATGCTGGTGAGGTTGTGGAGAAAAGGAAACATTTTTACACTGCGTAGAATGTAAAATAATTCAGCCACTGTGGAAAGCACATTGGACAGTTCTCAAAGAACTTAAAACAGAATTTCCGTTTGACCCATCAATCCCATTACTGGGATTTATTTTCAATGGAATATAAATCATTCTACCATGAAGACACATGTACATAAATGTTTATTGTAGTGCTATTCACTATATCAAAGACATGGAATCAATGCAATTGCCCATCAATGGTGAACTGGATAAAGAAAACCTGATATATATACACCATAGATTACTACACATCCACAAGAAAAGAATCAGATTACGCCCTTTGCAGAAACATGAATGAAACTGGAGGCCATTATCCTAACCAAATTAACACAGGAACATGAAACCAAACACTACATGCTCTCACTTATTAGTGGGAGCTAAACACTGAGTACACATTCACACAAAGAAAGAAACAATAGACACTGGGGCCTAGTTGTGGGTGGAGGGTGGGAGGAAGGTGAGGATCAATAAACTACCGATCAGGCAGTACGTTTATTACCAGGGTGATGAAATTATCTGTACAACAGATCCCCATGACTTGCAACTTACCCATATAACAAACCTGAACTTGTACCCCCAAACCTAAAATAAAAGTTGGAAAATAAGAAAATATTCAGAAAAAAAGATAATTGCGTCTGCACTAAATTCATACAGACTTTCTTTCTTGTCATTATTCCCTAAACAATAGAGTATAACAACTATTTACATAACATTTACATTGTGTTAGGTATTATAAGTAATCTAGAGATCATTAAAGTATGTGAAAAGATGTGTTCAGGCTATATGCAAATATTATATCATGTTTATAAGAGACTTGAATATCTGTGTATTTTAGTATCCATGGGGATCCCAGAATCGAATAGCCACAGATACTGAGGGATGACTGTATATCTAGTAGTGGCATTGCTGGATCATATGGTAATCCTATTTTTGTTTTTTTGAGAAAACCTTTATATTGCTTTTCATAATGGCAATATTATTACCAACAATGCATTAAAGAAAGAACAGTGTTCTGTTTTCTCTACATTCTTACCAATACTTGTTATCTTTTGTTTTTTCGAGAAAAATTATTTTCATAAATATGAGGTAATATCTCATTATGGTTTTTGTTTGCATTTTCCTGATGATTAATGATGTTAAGCATTTTCTTCATATACTTGCTTGCTATTTGCATATATTTTTGACAAAAGTCTATTCAAGTCCTTTGCCCATTTCTTAATAGGGTTGTTTCCTGACTATTGAGCTATTTAAGTTACTTATGTAATTTGGGTATTAGCCCTCATCAGATGTATAGTTGGTAAATTTTACTTTCATTCTGTAAGTTGTGTTTCCACTCTAGTGATCATTTTCTTTGTTGTGCTAAAGCTTTTTAGATTTCTGTGATCCTTTTTTATACATTTTTGCTTTGAATGCCTGTGCTATTTGAGTCATATTCAAGATACCATCGCATAGACCAATTCCATGGAGCTTTCCCCACATATTTTCTTCTAGCAGTTTCATAGTATTGGGTCTTACATTAAGTTTTTAATCTATTTTGAGTTGATTTTTGTGTACAGTGTCAGATAAAGGTCTAATTTCATTCTTCTGCAGTTGCATATCCAGTTATCCCAACAACATTTATTGAAGAGACTGTTCTTTTCCCATTGGGTGCTCTAGGCACATGCATCAAAAATCAGTTAGCTGATTTATTTCTGTTTTCTCTATTCTATTCCATTGGTCTATACGTTTTACTCTATACCAGTACTAAGCTGTTTGGTTACCATAAATTTTGAAGTCAGGTAGTATGATGCCTCCAGCTGTGTTCTTTTTACTCAAGATTGTTTTGGCTATTCATAGTTTTTTGTGGTTTCATTCAAATTTTAGTATTGTTTTTCTATTTATGTGAAAAATGTCATTGGTATTGTGGTAGGGTTTGTGTTAAATCTGTAGGTTTCTTTGGGTAGTAAGGACATTTTTACAATATTAAGTATTTAAAACCATGAAAATAGGATATTTTCCATTTATTTGTGTCTTCTATTTCTTTCATCAACATTTCATAGTTTTTAGTGTGTACAATTTTCACCTACCTGATTCAATTTATTTATAATTTTATTATTTTTTGAAGCTATTGTAAACGTAATTTTTAAAATTTCTTTTTTAAATATAGTTCACTCAGGTATAGAAATGCTACTCAGTTTTACATCCTGAAACTTTACTGAATTCATTTATTAGTTTTAATTGTTTTTTGGTTAATTCTGTGAACAGCAACAATTTAACTTCCTCATGCCTTTTATTTTTTCTCTCACCTCATTGCTTCATTGCTATAGCTAGGACCTCCAATATTATGTTGATTAGACATGGCAAGAGTGAGCATGCTTGTCTTGATCTCAGAAAAAAGTGGTTTCAACTTTTTACCACTGAGTGTGATGTTAGCTATGGGTTTGTCATATATAACATTACATTGAGGTACATTCCTTCTATATGCATCTTTTTGACAGTTATTATCATATGTTGAATTTTATTAAACACTTAAATGTTTTATCTGTATCCATTCAAATTATCATACATTTTGTCCTTCATTATGTTAATATGGTATATCACATTTATATATTTGCACAGGTTGACCAATCATTGCACCCTTGGGATTAATCCCACTTTAATGTGGTGAATGATCATTTTAATGTGCTGTTGAATTGAGTTTGTTAGTATCTTGTTACATTTTTGCATCTGTATTCATCAGGGAATTTGGTCTCTAATTTTCTTTTTTTGTAGTATCCTTTTCTGGCTTTGGTATCGGGGTGATATTTGCCTCCTAAAATGAGTTTGGAAGCATTCTTTTCACTTTTTTGGAAGGAGGTGAGAATAATTTTTATTAGATTGAGTCTTCTTTAAGTGTTTGATAAAATTCAGTAGTGAAGAAATCAGGTCTAGGCTTTTCTTTGATGGGAGATTTTTCTTACTGATTCAATCTCCTTTCTCATTATTGATCTCTTTGGGTTTTCTGTTTCTTTATGATTTAGGCTTGGTAGGTTTTATGTGTCTAGGAATGTAGCCATTTCTTGTACCTTATAGAATTTGTTTGTATGCAATTGTTTGTAATAGTCTCTTAAGATCTTTTGTATTTCTGTTGTCTTAGTTGTTATATCTTCTTTTCCATTTTTGATTTTATTTCAGTCTTCTCTCTTTCTTTAATAATCTAGCTAAAAGTTTGTCAATATTGTTCACTTCATCATGTATTAATTTGTTTGTTGGTTCATCCATGAAACACGCAAAAAAATCCTTAATAAAGGCACTGTATGTATTTTTAATTTTTTCAAATTTTTATTGCGATGTATAAGACCATTCTTGAATTGCTATAAAGAAATACTCGAGATTGGGCCATTTACTTTAAAAAGAGGTTTAATTGGCCCACAGTTCTGCAGGCTTTACAGAAAGCATGGTGCTGGCACCTGCTCAGCTTCTAGGAAGGCCTTGGGAAACTTACAATTATGATGGAAGGTGAACGGACAATAGGCACATCACATGATGAAAGCCGGAGCAAGTGAGAGTGAGTGGGGAGGAGGACCACACACTTTGAAATCACCAGATCTTGCAAAAACTCACTCGCTAAGGACAGTTCCAAGGGGATGGTGCTAAATAATCTATGAGAAATCCACCCCATGCTCCAATCACCTCCCACCAGGCCTCACCTCCTATACTGAAGATTACAATTCAACATGAGATTTCGGCAGGGACACATGTACACGCTATATCATATGGGTACATAATAGGTATATATGTATATATTTATGGGGTATGTGTTATGTTTTGATATAGGCATACAATGTGTAATAAGTGCATTAGGGTAATTAGGGTAAAAATCCCCTCAAGCATTTATTATTCCTTTGTGTTAGGGACAGTCCAATTTCACTCTTACAGTTATTTTAAAATATAAAATAACTTGTTGTTGACTATAGTCACCATGTTGTACTGTCAAATACTAGATTGTATTCAGTCTATCTAACTATATTTTTGTGCCCATTAATCATCCCCACTTTATCCCTTCTCCCCACTTCCCTTCACTTTATATTTTGCAAGTGTTATTTTACTTATGAATAGAATCTTATGAGATGAGTGCTATTATTAGTCCTATTATATAAATAAGAACAAGTTAGCAATTTGGTTATTATTACAGAAATAGGTAGTGGCAGAACTATAACTAGAATTCAGATATTCTTACTCTCAAGCTGAGGCATCATGCTATATGCCACATATTAATGACAGGTGCAGAAATACATACCAGAGTCAGATACAGTGTCTACTCCAAGTCACTCTTTGCCTTGAAAGGGACACAGATATGTTAGGAGATATTTATAATTTAAAACAGAAAAGTGATTCATTCTGCCGATCTTACATACCATGCTAATGACTCTAATAAACAATGAGATGGATATTTATCAACTTACAGATTCATTATAAGCTTTTTTCTTTCAGTGAATGGAAGTGTTTGAAAGAGAAACACCTTTATAAGCTAACCTTGAAAATATGCTATTAGCACATGTTTCTTTCTCCATTGGGCTCTATTAAGGTAAGTTGAGAAATCCAGCAGTAAAAGGCAAATGTAAGAAAAAAAGGTGGCATGATAGAATTTCCTTTTTAAGAAAATAATTTCACCAGCAGTGTGGAAGACAAGTTGGAATATGAGAGACAGTAGTAGGGGGAAGGACACAAGGTCCTTGTAAAATTCTAGCAAAAGTTGATGAATACATCATGAAATATTTTAATAGTATTTATCAGTTATAAACTTCATATCAGTTTTCCAAAATTAAACATAAAGATACGTAGCAATCATTTATAGAATTTCTTTTTGTTTTGTTTTGTAGGAACTTGCTGTAGGCAGTAGGTCTTAAAAGAGTGAGGAATTCACATGCTTATTTTTCATTGCACTGCATATCAATTACCCCCCAATTAAGAGTCTAAAATAAAATTTGATTAATTAACAAGTAAATAGTCATTAAATATTGATGATGATTAACTTTTTTTCAGCAGGTATTACATATATCCTGAAACATCGGTTTCTGCTACTTAGTAGAGGCAGAATAATGGCACCCTGAAGATATTCATGTCTTAATCCCCAGCTTTGAATATGTTAAGTGACACTGCACATTGGAATTGAGGTTACAAGTGAAATTACAGATGCCAGTCAGCTAACCACAGGACAGGGAGATTAGCCTGGGTTATTAAAGTGGGCCCAATGTATTAGAGAGAGAGGATCTTAGGAGTGGAAGATGGAAAGGACGCAGAAGAGGGCAGCAGAAGAGTTAGCAGAGATATGTCTATGGAAGTGTGCTAAGAGAAAAAATGTGGAAGGGTCTGGATTCCATTTTGTTAGCTTTGAAGATGTAGGAAGGGGGACCACAAGCCTAGTAATGCAGGCATCCTCTAGAAGCTGGGAAAGGCGAAAAAACAGATCTATCCAGCACTTCTATAGAGGAACAGAGCTCTGTTGCAGCCCAGTGATGACCTGATTTTAGCTCCGTGAGACCTGTGTCAGACTTCTGACCTCCAGAACTGTGATATAATAAGCTTGTGTTGTTTAACACACCAATGTTTGTAGTAATATGGTAAAACAGCAATAGGGAATAAAATAACAGGTTAATTGGTTAATTTTATTTTATTGGATTGCCAACACAGGCATATTTTTCTTAAGTTTGCTTACAAATTCTGTCAGGGAATTATCACTGCTGTTAGTCCCTTACTAAAAAGCAAGTCTGTCTCCATCTGTGAAGGTCATTCTCTTTGATAATATGCTTAGTTTTAGAAAAAAGAGATCCACGCGAAGCTCTGTTGGCAGAAGAGGAAAAGCTCTCACACACGTCATCAACCAACTAACCCTGCTACACAGTAGGAGTCACGTCCTGGACACACCGAGTTCACAGTGAGAGCTTTTACTTCCACAACAGCATCTGTGTTTTGGGCTTGTAAAAATGAATAGATTAGTATATAGTATACCTCTTCATTCATTTCAAAGCTAATCAGAAGTTTGATTTAAAGGTTACATACAAACAAGGAGAAACATCACATGTACATGTACATACACACACAACTATGGGATACTTGGGCTCACAGAAACCTAAAAACCAAACTTAATTAGCACTTTTCTTGGTATGTAAAATAAAATCCCCCCATATTAAAAAAGTATAAAATCATTAAAAAATTCAAAATGTCTGGTATATAAGGATAAAGTTATGATTAAAGATAAACAACTAATAAATTAAAATATTTAGTTGGGAGCTAGAAATTTAAGGAAATAAAATGCAAGTTGAATTATTTTAAAGCAATATTTCATTCCTAAAGTAAATCTTTTATATTTCATGTGCCTCTAAAACTGTCTTAATCTTTCCTTCTACATTAAGTAAGAAACAAACATAATAGCAGAGAAAACCATATGCCCAGTTATTAGAATTTGCTCTGAAATGTTTTCACAATGTTCAAATTTAATTTAACTTTTTGTATTTAATTTACTTTTGAAATAGTTTTTGCTAAAATTATTTAAACTTTTCTAAAAATTTAAACTTTCAACAGTCAGTTATCATCAATGTTCTTATTCTATATACATAAATGAAAGTAAGATAAAGTAAAAATCTGAGGGTATGTGAATATGTCAGCATATTCACATTTACAAATATTTAAAAATATTTAAATAAATTTATTTAATATATTTAATAATAGGCATATTTCTTACATTCCACATAATTGCTTTAATTAATTTTTATATATACAGCCAACCCAACCAATCATTGTCTTATTTTTCACATAGAATTTTAAGTGCTATTATCAATTAAGTATAAATGTTGAAAGTTTGATCTGACAAAATATTTAATATTTTACTTTTCAAAAATAAAATATTCACACATTATTTCAAAGCCTAAAAATGACTTAGACTTGGTACTTAACATTCCTTTAAATATCTATCTTATTTTACTATTAGGAGTAAAGCTTAAGAGCAAATTGGCATGGAAAAATTATGTAGTTTATTAATTTCTAATTTATACTAAATGTGTATGTCAGTTAAAAGGAGGGAGGAAAAGCATAGTGGCGTGGAGAAATATAACGTTTGGGTTTATATGAAGAAATATATGCGTTGTTATAATAATGAGTCCACTTTCAATGTAATATTGCCACCACAATACCTGTAGAAGTCTGTTTGAATTCATATATAGTTATTTGTAAAATGACTTTACCTTTGGGTTTCTTTTATAATATACAGGCACAAATCTGAAAATAGACTTATTGAAAAGGTGAATTTGTTAAAAATAATTCTCACCAATTTGTTTTTCCTGACATAATATATTTTCTTGTCAGTTATTACAACTTGCTCTTATACTTTCTTAATGCTGCATTCCCATTTTTATACCTATCTAATGTTCTGAGACTATTGTGCACAATATATGCGAAGTTATTCATGCAAAGGAGGTCTCTAGGTGGCGTAAAGATCCACATGTGCAATATAAAGCTGTAAAGTTAATAGAAGAAAAGTCAGTAAAATAGCTCTGTGATCATGTTATGGGGAAATATTAAACAATTTTCAAAAGTGCATACCATAGGGCAAAAAGTCTATCATTGTGATTAAGCAAAAATTGAGGACTTTTGTGCAGTGAAGAAGACCACAGTCTCTTCATATGAAGAGATTTTCAAACTGCTTATAATTATATAAATGCAAATGAAAACAACCATTTGATTTCACTATATCAATCTTAGCTTGACTTAAAGTGCAAAGCACTGGTGGCTGTATGGGATTTAGGAATGCTCAGGCCCCTCTAGTGGGATTGCAGAGCTGTTCTGGAGAAAAGCATGCAACTTCTTAGACATCAATTATTCTACTGAATATAAGTCCCATAGTAATTTTTGTACAGATCTACAGGGGCTTATGTGTGTGTATGCTCCTTGTAGGGAATTACTTGTGGAGGTAAGAAGTTAGAAGTGTTCTGGATGTTCATTACAGGGGAGTGAAGAAGTACACTCGCCATGTTGTATGGCAGTTAGATGCCACTGATTCAAGGTCCACATGGTGACGTAGGCAAATCTTTAAAAAACTGCGCTCAGTAAAAAAATCCAAGAGAGAGAATTAGCTATATAATGCACCAGTCTTTGTGAAAATTAAAAACACAAGCATACAAAATAATGATAAACATTTAAGAAGATTACATGCTTACAAAGGATTAAATGGTTGCCGATACAGACAGGTTGGAGGTGGGTAGAGAAGGAATAAATAAATAAAATAAGAAAGATGAAAACAATAATAAAACCCCCCACTACAACTGTGTTGCCTCACACTGAACCCTAATGGTTGATCCAAAACTACCAAATAAGAGAGGGCTCCTCTGAAGTTTCAATCACAACATATGTCATAAATACTTTTCAAATTAAATGGGTGTGAATAGGTAACTATTTGATAGCTTTTATAAAATAGAATGAAATCATTAAAAGAAGAATTAAGAGTTATTCTTCATGGCAGAATTGTTAACCAAGACATGATCTGTCCGAAAACTATTTTTTTAAAAAAATTACAAGTCCCACATATGAAATATAAATCTCCAAAATTTATATGCTGGAGAATGTACTGCCCAGAGGCCAATTGAGATACAATTACCAATTGTGGATTTTAAATTGGTCTCCCATCAGAATGGCTCTGTGATTAATATGAAAGTTTATTTCTCTGCAAGGAAGTCTGATCCCAGTGGGGAGGTACGTTCTTGCTGAGCGGCCTGTGGGCGAAATGTTTTTAAACTTTCATGTACCATATAAATGAGTGGGATTATTATTACTATTTCTTTACTGAGGGGACAATGCATGTCTATAACATTTCTACTAATAGGTAAGAGGGTTTTTTTTTTTCCTTATTAAATGAACACTGACTTAAGGAGAATACTATAGGGGAATTATATTAATAATTTCTTGGGCAAAGATAAAATAATTGGTCTTTCATCACAGAGTATCGAGCAGCTTATTTCTTCCTATCCGGGTAGTCCTCCTCAGATGCTATCATATTCATTTAGCTTTTAATTTATAATAATTAAAAAATTTATTTCCTGACATCTGAAGGAGTCAATAGTTGTCACATTATTTGAAACTTTCCCCCCATCATTTATGGAAATAATCAAAACATATAATGATATGCATTTTAGAACTGAAAGCCCATTAAAAATATTCACTAGAGATTTTCTAGGTTTGAAGTATATCTTGGTGATGGAAACAACTACATCATTAAATAGTTTTTCTAGCATACTGGCCTTATTAAGTTTCAATTTGGACTTAAGTATAGTAAGACCATTATACACTCAACTGTGTAGCTATGGCATGTTAGAAAAACAAAAATAAAAAATTAACTAATTATCTATAAATAAGTTGATAGAGCCCATGCTGAAAATAATTGGATAGAGGTGAAAATCCTCTGTTTGACCTAATGCACTATTTTTCTATCCCACAATTTGACATGAAACTTTAAAAAATGTACCACTACACAAGCATAAGCTCAATTTAATTTAGGATTCCTGTTGTTTTGTGCTCACCGATTTTGAACTAAACCAAAGGACTTGGGTCAGGTTGCATGAGCAGTACTATTCTCGCCTAGAGCTAGAATGATCACTGGAGGTCTGAAAAACTAACAGCAGAAAAGGAGGTTCTAAGATTATCAGGACATCTTTGTGTTGTCTTTTAAGATTTAACAAACTGATATAACTGAACTTTTTTTTTTTTTTTTTTTTTTTTTTTTAAACACAAAGTCTTGCTCTGTCGCCCAGGCTAGAGTGCACTGGCACGATCTTGGCTCATTGCAACCTCCTCCCCTGGGTTCAAGGGATTCTCTTGCCTCAGCCTCCAGAGTAGATAAGATTACAGGTGCATGCCACCACACCCAGCTATTTAGAGATGGGGTTTCACCATGTTGGCCAGGCTGGTCTTAAACTCCTGACCTGAAGAGATCCACTGCCTTGGCCTGTCAAAGTGCTGGGATTACAGGCATGAGTCACCACGCCAGGCAGATATAACTGAATTCTTAAAGCCTTTCTTTTCTGCATATATGTGGAAGGCAGAAAAAGGCTAATTTCTGAAGAGCTACAGTTAGTAAAACCAATGCTTCCCATTTTAGATATATATATATTTGTTCATATTTAAGATTATATTAATCCCTAAAGAAAATACTTGATTTAGAAGAACAATTTCTTTGAAAAATACAGAAGGGCATCAACCTTTATATATTTTTAAGTCATCGTAAAATTATTATATTCTGTAGAATTAGTCAGTTTGCTGCAGTATTCGGCATTAGTCCAGGGGAATTTAAGTCACTAAAATGTGGTAAAATGAGTATCTGATCTCACTGAAATCAATCTTCTTCTCTCCTTCCCTCCCCACCTCCCTCCCTCCCTCCCTCCCTCCCTCCCTCCTTCCTTCCTTCCTTCCTTCCTTCCTTCCTTCCTTCCTTCTTTC
The DNA here is from genome assembly GCF_049350105.2 of Macaca mulatta. Lineage (NCBI taxonomy): Eukaryota > Metazoa > Chordata > Mammalia > Primates > Cercopithecidae > Macaca > Macaca mulatta. The sequence goes on from NC_133409.1 coordinate 116,921,429, forward strand.
CTCTCTCCTTCCCTCCCTCCCTCTCCCGCTCTCTCCCTCTCCCTCTCCCGCTCCCTCCCTCTCCCTCTCCCCATTCCTTCCTTCCTTCCTTCCTTCCTTCCTTCCTTCCTGCCTGCCTGCCTGCCTGCCTGCCTGCCTGCCTTCTTTTTTTCTTTCTGAATCAAGCTATATAAAGAACTAGCCTTTATGTAAACTAAAAATACAGGCACAAAACCAATTATACACTAAATATTTCTATACATTTAGAAAAATCACATGCTGACATAAAATGACATGGTTGCCAAAGCAACCTTTCCTCCTTCTTTCCTTCCTTTCTCTTTCTTTCAGCTGAGTTATGTGCTATACTGCAATTTGAAACATTAATCTTAAAATTTAAGATGGTAAATATTTAGGATATATTGAGTCATTTACATTATCACACAGTCACCCACTGCTGGGTACAATTCAAGCAGCTAGGAAAATAGAAGGAAAATTATGTTTTGAATGATAATAGATATATGTATGCAAGAAAAATTTTTTCTTCTACTAACTGTATTATATGCAGATATTTGCTGTTGTATAAGTATTTTCTTTAAGCCAAAAATCCATTTTATTTTGATAAAATAATTTGAGATATGGCTGCTTTCAACTGCTTTTTAATACAATGCTCTGTTTGAATTCATATCTCATGAATGTGACAATTTGCCAAAAATATATTATTCTGTTTTGAATATATTAACACACTTAAGAAACTGTGGGGTCCATATGGCTTGTGATAATAATTAGCATAATCCAGAATGCTGGAGTAACTATTCAGTCATCTCCAGACCTTCTGATGGAAAGATTATAAGGCTGGAGATGTTGCTCCTTTTAATATAGCTCTCATAACATCCTTATCTCTCATTCACTGTCCAGGATGAAAAATAATTCATAGTAATTGTGCATTGTGATTATGGTAGTTTTATACCTTTTTAAACCTTAGAATTTACTGTTTTCATTTTAAGAAAAAATTCTTATATATATCCATATTTTATGACCCCAAACTGTGGTTATAAATTCTTTTAAAATTTGAATTGAAGTGAAACAGTACAGTGTAAAGATTTTCTTAAAGAAGAATAGACAAAAATGGCACTGCCAAACTATGTTACCTAGGCAGCAAATTATGCATCTATATGAGAAACAGAAGAAAATTCATCAAGAATGTCAACACATCCTTTGGGCCTCAATAGGCGGTCTGGCATCCACATGGAATTGAGTCCCAAGCAATAGAAGAAGAGTCAAGTTTTGCTGTCACTAAGATGGACAAGATACTGTCTGGTGATAAAGCCAAGTCTGGAGTCCTATTATCTTTGACTCTTAAAACCTCTGGATAATAGAAGATTTAAAGGTGTGATGTAATGGTTACCTTGAAAAAAAAATAACAAACAAAAACTGTGCCTGATGCTGTATTATCTGGTCTTTCCCAAATGCTGCTGCTGATGATGATAATAATAATGCATTAAAGTATTTTATAATATGCAAATATTTTATCTCTTGTAAATATAGACCAAATCACCTTGGTACAAAGGTATTATTTCTACTTGCCATTTTTCAGTGGAGAAAACTAAAGTTTAGCATGAGTTGCCTATGGTCACGTAGATAATAAGTGATAAATGTAGTTCTTAAATGTTGTTCATGCTATTCTAGGTGCTTTGCCTCTAGGTAGAATCTTTGAAATAAAGTCCTATCTAGAACGATGCAATTTTGAAATGTTAAATAAAAACATAGTTTGGGAAGTCGAACATTATTTGAAATAGAGATGTAGCAAAGTGAAAAGAACACTGAATTAGGTTTCCTGAAGTAGCACTTAAGAATTGTATGAATACCATTAGTCTATGGCTTTTCTAGGTCTTGGTTTGCTTATTTACAAAATGACAATAAATACTTGTTCCACTTACAATTCAGGATCATTAGGAGATTCAAGAATAATACCTACATTGTTACAGATTTAATATCTGTATTTACATGAAAAGAGTTGAAAAGCACTTGCAGAGAAAAAGACCACACATGTCAGAAAGTTTGTAGGGGAAACTCTTTCTTTTTGTTTGTTTAATGTGTAGCAAGCATTATTAAGTCAGATTTGTGAGAAATCATGTTTGGAAGCTGAAATAACAACCTCAGAGATAATGAAAAGACGTTGCTTTTTCCTGCCTCATGTCCTTCTCCCGTGCAAGCCACTCAAAAAAGATTTAATATTTTAGAGAAATAAACATTTTGATAAGGCTGTAGCGGACACTGTTGGTGTCTCATATGAATTCCTGGAAATCCCTTTTATCTGCAGCTATGGATGCCCTTTTTCAACCTCTCCTGGAGGACTGCCTTGGGCTGTGGAACTGCTGCACTCATGAGGAGACCAGAAGATGACTGACTGGTGCTGGAGTACCAAAGCCCTTGCCTCTTGGGAGACAGACTAACTTTGGCACCAGGAACCGGTTTCCTGGAAGACAATATTTTTTCATGTGAGGCGGGGGTGGGGAGGAGGAGCGCAGGATCGCTCATGCGCAGTTCACAAATGAGCAATTCACAATAGGTTTCACCATGCTTTGAGAATCGAATGTCCCGCTGATCTGACAGGAGGCGAAGCTCAGGCGGTAATGGCTGGCCTGTTGCTCACCTCCTGCTGTGCGGCCAGACTCTCCACAGACCTATAAGATCTGCAGCCCGGGCTTGGGGACTCCTGCTCTAGAGCACTAGGTATAATCAGGCTGAGGCTGGACCTCACCTGAAACTGCATTTTTACTTTGCTCTCCCCTTTTCTTCTGCCACTTCACTCACCCTCTTACAGGTTTCTCCTGAGAATACTTCCTTAATAAATCACAGTTGTAAGAATCTCAGTCTCAGTCTCAGGCTCTTCTAGTGAACTTGACCTAAGACAGGATCTGATTACTGTCTTACCCGTTACTTGATTCAAAACTTTTAAGGAATATTTCAAGTAACCTAAATTTTAGGTAACTTGTTTATTAATCATGAAACTGAACGTTGGTAAAGGAAGTAAAAATGAGAACTCAGATGAAGACTGAAGATGACGAATAAAAATGTGAGAAAAAGTCTCTTCTAGTTCGTAATTTTACATAATCTAGACACAGATGGAGTTCCGAGGTCATATTGCTGACTGTGATGAAAATTAATCTTTGTATTAAAAAGTATAGAAATAGTGGACTGTTCAAGCCTTGCCTCACACACACACAAAAAATCGCATTGGTTTTAAAGCAGATTTTTAAGTGTTGGCTTCCTCTTTCTCACTACAATTTATTCAAAATGAACTTTCCTGTGTCCGTTTTTCATTCTGCCTTTTCTTACCTTTTTTTATACTGAAGTAACTGGTAACCATAGATATGGATGACCTTGTTTTCAGGATATAGCTTATTATGCACATATCTCAGTCTTTGGCTTGGAACCTGGAGTAACAAACTCGGAGACACTGGAAAGATGCTGCTTCTCTCCTCTTCCAAGCCACTCAAAAATTGATGAGTGTTTGTGCACCAAGAGACTCTTTTCTAAGTCTACCCAGAAAACAAAATCTATTTTTGGAGAGACTTTTTAATTGTAGTATTGCTACATATTTTTATCACTATATAATAGAATCACATATTTTGGGGGTACTAGGATAATTTGATACATTCATATAATGTGTTAAGATGAAATCAGAGTAATTGGGACATCTATCATCTTATTTATCTTTTTTTAATATTAGGAACATGTGAAATATTCTCTTTTAGATATTTTGAAATACACACTAGATTAATGTTAACTCTATCCACTCTACTAATCGATCAAACGCTAGGTCTTATTTCTTCATCCCCCCTCCCTACTACCATCCCCAGCCTCTGGTAACCATCAGTCTACTCTTTATCTTCATGAGATCCAAATTTTTAGTTCCCACATGTAAGTGAGAATGTGGAATATTTGTCTTTCTGTGCCCGGCTTATTTCAGCAAACACAGTGGCTTCCAGTTCTATCCATGGTGCTGCAAATGACAGGATTTCCTTCTTTTTCATGGCTGAATAATATACCATTTTGTTTATATACCACATTTTCTTTATCCACTCAGGTTTGTTTGTACACATAGGTTGATTCCATATCTTGGTTACTGTGAGTAGTGCTGCAATAAACATGAGGGTGCAGATATCTTTAATATAATGATTTTCTTTCTTTCAGGTAAATTCCAAATAATGGAATTGTTGGATCATATGGTAGTTCTATTTGTAGTTTTTGAGGAATCTCTATACTGTTCTCCATAGTTGCTGCACTAATTTACATTCCCATCAACGGTGTATGAGGATTGTGCTTTCTCTGCATCTGCTCCAGCATTATTTATCACCTGTCTTTTGGATAAAAGCCATTTTACCTTGGCAAGATAGTATCTCTTTGTGATTTTGATTTGCATTTCTTTGACAGTTAGTGATGTTGAACATTTTTCATATACCTGCTGACCATTTCTATGTCTTCTTTTGAGAAATGTCTATTCAGAACTTTCATTTATTTTTAAATCAGATTATTAGATACTTTTCTCATGAGTTGTTTGAGCTCCTTCTATATTCTGGTTATCAATCCTTTATTAGATCAATAGTTTGTAAATATTTTATCCTATTCTGTAGGTTGTCTCTTCGCTTTGATTGTTTCCTTTTTTGTGCCTAAGCTTTTTTAGCTTGATGTAATCTCACTTGTCTATTTTTGCTTCAGTTGCCTGTGCTTTTGAAGTCATGCACAAAAAAATCTTCACCCAGAACAATGTCCTGCAGCATTTCCCCAATACCAGTGTTTATTTTTTTATTTTTTATTTTTTTATTTTTTACAATTTCAGGCCTTATATTTAAGTCTTTTATTCATTTTGATTAGATTTTTGTTTGTGGTAATAAATAGGGGTCTGCATTCATTTTTCTGCACATGGATATTCAGTTTTTCCCAGCAGCATTTATTGAAGAAACTGTCCTTTCCCCAGTGGAAATAATAGGTGGGAGTGCTTCTCTGCTCTACTCACTCATCTGACAACCTGCTTACTGCTAAACTGTTGGGGAGCCCCTCTATCCTCACAACCCAGGGCAACATTATTGCCCAGAAGAACTTCCTGGGAACAGAGAACTGGGTGGCCCACTCTTGCAGCCGTGCCCACACTCCCTTCAAAAGCATACTGGTTGTGCCATACTGGTTGTGTCCTTGTGGTGCCACTGCCCTGCCCAGGGGTGCTCTGCCCTTAAGAAAGTACACCAACAGATCATTTGCAAACATATCATACAACATGTTCTGATTTTGGCAAGCACAGGGGACCAGCAGGTCCCTGGGAAGCTGTGGGTCCTCTGGAGATCTAACCCTTGGTATGAATTGCCCCTAAGTGAGGGGGAAGCACAGCCTGACAAAGCTCCCCTTGGAACAATGGAAACATGGACACTGTGTCAGCTGCTGAAGGTAGTGGAAACAGCAAGGGGGTCATCTCCTGGCCCCTCTGCCCCATACATTATTGCCTACACAGCAGTTCCTCCAGCAAGACCTGGTGAGCATTCACTGAAATCAGGTGCATTTCGTGCTTTTCTGGCAGCTCCACCCACACTGAAAGTCAACATGCACTGAATGAAACTGGCTTTTTATGCATTCCCAGTGTTTCCACCCCACTGAAAGTGAACCTGCACCTGTTTGGGCTTTCACAAAGAGTGGGGTAAAGCACCCCTTCCTACACAGAGCAGCAGCACCCTGGCAAAAGAGGACAGAATGTGGAGTTGCGTGCCCTGGACTGGGGATAGAAAGTGCCCCAACTCACATTCTAGCATCAGCTGTCAGAGAGACAGATCCATGTTCCACAGCAACAGTGCATCAGGGAACCAAAGGATGAAGCCTTTGTAAACAGGTCATAAACTAGGTGATGAAAGGGAAGTGGATTATGTTTCTACTGGGGAGGGATGAGGAGCTGGTACCCATACTCAGCCCCTTTCCCCAGAGACTAAAGCTTAACACATTATAATCTCTTCCCGCAAGGCCTGTCAGTGTAGGTGTATCCACTGGTCATCAGCCTACCTGCAAGCTCTTAAACACCATCTACTGGACTTCAGCCTGAACTGCACCACCAACAAAAATACATCACTACAACAAGCAGCATCTGAGAAAGTTGCCACATAGGACCTATCCACAACCAAAGAATCCATACAGAGCCTTGGTCCCCGGAAAGCACCCAGAAACAAAGTCAAATGATCATCCACAACATAAACTACAGTAATACTTTCAAACAAGAATTTAGAAAAGCCTTGTCCCAACTTTAGCAATTTCTAAAATAAGAAATGATAGCTCCCTAGGATGAGAAATAACTAGTTTAATAACTCCGTCAGTACAAAAAGCCAAGGTATTTTGAAACCTCACAAAAATTGCGCTAGCTCTCTAGCAATGGATCCTAACCAGAGGAAAAGTATGAAATGACAGATTAAAAAATTCAAAATATTGATTTTAAGAAAACTCAATGAGATCCAAGGGAAAGTTGAAATTTATTACCAAGGAACCAAAAAAGGAATCCAGGACACAAAAGAGAACATAGTTACATAAAGAAGGAGCCAAACAATACTCTTAGAATTGAAAAATTTACTACAGGAATGTCAAAATACCATTGGAATACTTAACAATAGACTAGATCAAGCAAAAGAAAGAGATTCAGAGCTTGGAGACAAGTCTTTTCAATTAACCCAGTCAGAAATAATAAAGAAAGAAGATCTTTTAAAAGTGAACAAAGCTTTCAAGAAATATGATATTATGGAGAGTAATCAAATCTACAACTGGCTGGCATTCCTGAGAAAGAAGAAGACAAAGAAAGTAACTTGGAAAACATATTTCAGAGAATAATTCAGGAAAATTTTCCCAATCTTACTATATTGGTTGATATCTAGATACAAAAATTCAGAGATATCCTGCAAAATATTATCCAAGATGATCATCACAAGACACATAGTCATTAGACTATTTAAGGTCAATGGGAAAAAAATATATTAAAGGCAGTTAGAAAAAAGGGCCAAGTCATCTATAAAGGGAATCATGTTGGCTGAGTAATTGTTAGCCTATTTTTAGTCTTCTTAAAAAAATGCCAACCAATAATTGCATATCCTGCCAAACTAAGCATCAAAAACCAAGGAGAAATAAAGCATTTTTCAGATAAATTATAAGGGAATTTGACACCACCAGACAGTAACTATAAGAATTGCTCAATAGAGTTCTTAACATGCAAACACAAGAATGACACTTGCTACTATAAAAACACATGTAAGTACAAAGCTCACAGACCCTACAAAGCCACAATATGATTGAGACTGCAAAGCAACTAAGTAACAACACTATGACAGGAACAAAACCTCACATATCAATATTGATAATGAAGATAAATGGCCTAAATACTCTGTAAAAGATGGAGAGGCAAGTTAGGTTAAAAAACAAAACAAAACAAAACAAACAAACAAAAGACCCAACCTTCTATTGTCTTCAAGAGACCCATGTCACATGTACTGACACCCTCAGGTTTAAAATGAAGGGGTGGAGAAACATCGATTACACAAATGGAAAACAATGAAGAGCAGTGGTCCCTATTCTTGTACAGGGTAACACAGACTTTAAATCAACAATAGTAAAAAAGGACAAAGAACATTATACAAAGTGAAGGTGTTAAATTCAACAAGATTTAACTATTCTAAATCCACACACCCAACACTGAAATACCCAGATTTATTTAAAAATATGATTAGACCTAAGAAAAGGGATAGACAGACATACTATAATGGTGGGTGACTTCAGCACCCCACTGACAGCGTTAGATGGATCACTGAGATGGAAAACTAACAGATAAATTTTGGACTTAAGTTGGAGACTTGACCAAATAGACCTAATAAACATCTACAGAATATGCCTCCCAGCAACCACAGAATATACATTCTTTTTCTCATCTATACATGTAACAGTTTCTAAGATTGGCCACATAATTGATCATAAACCAAGCCTCAATACATTAAAAAAATTAAAATAATATAAAGCAGCTCCTTGGACCACAGTGGAATAAAATTAGAAATCAATACCAAGAGAAACTCTCAAAACCACACAAATACATAGAAACTAAACAACTTGATTCTGAATGACTTTAGGGTTAACAAGAAAATTAAGGCAGAAATAAAAAAAAATTTTTTTGGAAAAAAATGAAAATAAACACACAAAATACCAAAACCTCTGGGATATAGAAAAAGCAATGTTAAGAGGAAAGTTCATAGTGCTAAATTCCTACATCGAAATATATATATATATCTCAAATTAACAATCTACTGTCACATCTAAACAAACTAGAAAAACAAGAACAAACTAAATCCAAGGGAAGTAGAAGAAAATAAATAACAAAGATCAGAATGGAACTAAATTAAGACCAAAAAACTATACAAAGGATCAATGAAATGAAAAGTTGGTTTTCTGAAAGGATAAACAAGATTGATATACCATTAGCTTTATTTAAAATGAAAAAAAGAGAGAGAAGATTCAAATATGCACAATCAGAAATAAGAAAGATGAGGCCGGGCGCGGTGGCTCAAGCCTGTAATCCCAGCACTTTGGGAGGCCGAGGCGGGCGGATCACAAGGTCAGGAGATCGAGACCACAGTGAAACCCCGTCTCTACTAAAAATACAAAAAATTAGCCGGGCACGGTGGCGGGCGCCTGTAGTCCTAGCTACTCAGGAGGCTGAGGCAGGAGAATGGCGTGAACCCAGGAGGCGGAGCTTGCAGTGAGCCGAGATCGCGCCACTGCACTCCAGCCTGGGCAACAGCGTGAGACTCCGTCTTAAAAAAAAAAAAAAAAAAAAAAAAAAAAAAGAAATAAGAAAGATGACATCACAACTGATACCACAGAAATACAAAAGATCCTAGAGACTACTACAAAGACCTCTATGTGCACAAAGTAGAAAATCTTTAAGAAATGAATAAATTCTTGGAAACAACTTCCCAAAATTGAACCAGGAAGAAACTGAATTCCTGAACAGACCAATAATGAGTTCTAAAATTGAATCAGTAATGGAAAACCTACAACCAGAAAAAGCTCCGTGCCAGATGGGTTCACAGCTGAATTCACCAGACTTACAAAGAAGAGCTGATATCAATTTGACTAATATTTCAACAAATCACAGTGAAGGGATTCCTCCTTAACTCATTCTACAAAACTAATATCATCCTGATAGCAAAATCTGGCTAAGACATAATTAAAAACAGAACTACAAATATCCTTGATGACACACAAATCCTCAACAAAATACCATCAAACTGAATCCAGCAGCATATAAAAAACGTAATGCAGCATGATCAAATAGGCTTTATTACTGGGATTCCATATGTAAAAGATGCTTTTACATATTCAAATCAATGTGTGATTCACCACGTAAACAGAATTAAAAACAAAAACCATAGAATCATCTCAATAGATGCAGAAAAAACATCCAGTAAAATCTAACATTCCTTCATGATAAAACACTCAACAAACTAAGTATCAAAGCAACATACCTTAAATGAATAGGAGCCATCTACAAGAAACCCCCAGCCAACATCACACTTTATGGGCAAAAGCTGGAAGAATTTTTCCCAAAAACTGGAACAAGGCAAGGACGCCCAGTCTCACCACTCCTATTTGACATAATACTGGACATCCTCACCAGAACAATCAGGCAAGATAAAGAAATAAAATGCATTAAAACAGGAAAAGAGGAAGTCACATTAACTCCACTTGCTGATGACAGGATATGATTTATTTATTTATTTATTTATTTATTTATTTATTTATTTATTTGAGATGGAGTCTTGTTCTGTGGTCAGGCTGGAGTGCAGTGGCACGATCTCGGCTCACTGCAACCTCTGCCTCCCTAGTTCAAACGATTCCCCTGCCTCAGCCTCCAAAATAGCTGGGACTACAGGTGCACACCAACATGCCCGACTAATTTTTTGTATTTTAGTAGAGACGGGATTTCACCATGTTGACCAGGATGGTCTAGATCGCCTGACCTTGTGATCCGCCCACGTTGGCCTCTCAAAGTGCTGGGATTATAGGTGTGAGCTGCCGTGCCAGCCGATGATATAATTCTATACCTAGAACACAATAAAGATTCTTCCAAAAGACTCCTAGATTGACAACTTCAGTAAAGTTTCAGGACAAAACCAACATAAAAAATCAGTAGTTTTCTATAAACCAATAACATTCAAATTAAGAACCAAAGTAAGAATGCAATCCCATTGACAACAAACACATATACACACACACACACAACCCCCCTAGGAATACATCTAACCAAGAGATGAGAGACCTCTACGAGAAGAAGAGCTAAACACTGATCAAAGAAATATTAGATGAGACAAACAAATGGAAAAATATTCCATGCTCATGGATAGGAAGAATCAATATAGTTAAAATGGTCATATTGCCCAAAGCAATCTACAGATTAAATACAACTCCTATCAAATTTTCCAACATCATTTTTTCACAGAATTAGAAAAATTATTTCTAAAATTCACATTGATTAACAAAGAGCCTGAATAGCCAAAGCAATCCTAAGCAAAAAAGAAGAAAGCTGGAGACACATTTCCCAATTTTAAACTATACTACAAGGCTATAGTAACCAAAACAGCATGGTACTGGTACTTAATCATACACATTGGCCAATGAAATGAAATAGAGAACCCAGAAATAAAGCCACACACCTACAACCAACTGATATTTGGCCAAGTCAACAAAAATAAACAATGGGGAAAGAACATGTTATTCAATAAATGTTACTCAGAAAACTGGCTAGCCATATACAGAAGAATGAATCTGAACCCCTACTTCTCACCATATACAAAAATTAACTCGAGATAGATTAAAGACTTCAATGTAAGACCTAAGACTACAAAAATACTTAAAGCCTAGAGAGAACCATTTTGGACATTGGCCTTGGCAAAAAATTTATGACTAGTGCTGCAGAAGTAAATGCAACAGAAATGAAAATTGACAATTGGGATTTAATTAAACTAAAGAGCTTCTGCATACACATACACACCAAAGAGTAAATAGACAACCTACAGAATGGGAGACAATTTTTGCAAATGATGCATCTGACATAGACCAAATATTCAGAATCTATGAGTAACTTAAACAAATCAACAGGGAAAAAGAAAAAACTAAAAATGGGCAAAGAAGATGAATAGATTCTTCTCAAAAGAAGACATACAAGTGGCTAACAAACATATTAGAAAACGCTCAACATCACAAATCATCAGATAAATGTAAATTAAAACCACAATGAGATGCAATCTCACACTACTCGGAATGGCTATTATCAAAAAGTAAAAAAAAAAAAAAAAAAAAAAAAAAAGACAGATGTTGGCAAAGATGCAGAGAAAAGGGAATGGTTACACACTGTTGGTGGAAATGTAAATTAGGTTAGCCCCTGCAAAAAGCAGTGTGGAGACTTCTCAAATTACTAAAAGCAGAACTATCATTCGACCCAACAATCCCACTACTGGATAGCTACCTGAAGGAAAAGAAATTGCTCTACTAAAAGGACACCTGCACTGAAATGTTTACTGCAGCACTATTCATGATAGTGAAGTCATAGAATCAACCTAGGTACCTGTTAACTGGATTGAATAAAGAAAATGTAAATACACATCATAGAATACTATGTGGCCAAAAATAATGAAATCCTCAAATTTACAGCAACATGGATGGAGCTGGAGGCCATTATCCAAAGTGAATTATCACAGAAACAGAAAAACAAATACTGCCTGTTCTCACTTATAAGTGGAAGCTAAACAATGGGTATACATAGACATAAAGATGGAATAGACAATGAGGACTCAAAAAGGGAGGAGGGAGGGAGACAAGGGTTAAAAAACCACCTATTGGGTACTGTGTTCACTTTTTGAGTGATCGGTTCAATAGAAGTCCAAGCCTCAGCATTTTACAATATATCCATGTAACAAACCTGCACATGTATACCCTGGATCTATAAAATAAAATAAAATAAATAAAATAAAATAAATAAAATAAAATGATTAATGGTTGCCAAGAGTTTGGTGGAAGGGAGGTATGAATAGGCAAAACTAATAGGGCACTGGAAGTTATCTGCATGATACTATAATGACGGTTACATGTCATACATTTGTCAAAACCCAAAGAATGTCCAGCACCCTTAGCGGCCTCTAATATAAACTACAGACTTTGGATGATTAGGATGTGTCAATGTAGCTTTCTCAATTGTGAGTAATGCACCACTCTGGTGGGGGATTTCAGTAACAGAGCAGGCTGTGCATGTATATGGGGAGGAAGTATATGGTAAATCTCTGTACTTTCTTCCCAATTTTGTTGTGAAACTAAATGTTCTCTAAAAGATAGCATTTAAAAGTAAAAATACAGAGTAAAAATGTATTTCTGACTTTGTTTCCAAAGTTTTAGACTATTTCTTACCATCTTTTCTCTTTTAACTTCATTTCCACTGCTGCTCCTTAACTTTTCACTACATTGTCCTCTCAGCTGCATCTGAATTGTTTTGCTTGGCATTGCTATCTGTATCTACCTGGTCATCCTCACTTGCTCATACTTAGTTAGCTATAGATTTCCCTGGATTCTTAATACCAGCGGAGTATCTCTTATTCTAAATGCTTGAGACCGAAAGTGTTACAGATTTCAGATATTCTCAGATTTTAGTTTAATAGCATGTTATTTACAAGAGATTACATGAGATATCTTGTACATGGGACCCAAATCTTAACACAATTTTTTTGTTTCATGTACAACTTACACATATAACCTCATTTTATACAATATTTTAGATAATTTTATGCATGAGACAAACTTTTGACTGTGGTTTGACTGCAATCTATCACATGAGATCAGGTGTGAAATTTTCCACATTTGGTGACATGTTGGCACTCAAAACATTGTGGATTTGGAGCACTTCAGATATTGAATTTTTGGGGTAGGATTGCTCAACCTGTAGTCACAAATGATTGAAGTCTGTCAGACAGACTTTCTTACTCACTCCAGCACTTTGTCCTACTCCATTTTTATTTGTTCTGTGCTAGTCCATGGATATAGTGACTGCCCATGAAATTACCATGAGAGGACAGAATGAGTCTGAGCTGATGTCCTGCCTGAGAAAAAGTTAACAAGGGAGAAAAATATTGAAAAAAAGGATGAATTGGCTGTAGCACAGAAAATAAGATGGCAGTGCATGCTAGCTTTGCTTAATTGTTCCTTTATACTACAATTTTCTGAGCATTTTCTATTTGATGATTAAGTATTTAATATTATTTATGAGGTGAATATTATCTCCATTTTAAGATGAGAAAATTACTCTCAATTGTGAGTAATGCACCACTCTGGTGGGGGATTTCAGTAACAGAGCAGGCTGTGCATGTATATGGGGAGGAAGCATATGGTAAATCTCTGTACTTTCTTCCCAATTTTGTTGGGAAGCTTAAGTAATAGTGTTGCTAAGATTATATTTGCCTCACTCTAAAACTGTCCTTTTAACCATATTATGTATTATTACTGTATAATTGACACCCAAAATATTTCTGACACAAATATTTGAATTGCTTATACTTTAGACATAGATGGAATTAATAGCTAATAAATATTGGCTTCATATAAAAGCTGCTTATGCAACCCAACAAGCTTCCATGACTTTTTGTTCTTTTATCTCCACTTTTAAAAAAAATTGGACTTTAATAAGGGTTGGAGGTGGTATGAATGCTCCTGCTAATAATTTATCCACTTTCCAGAACTTCGATCTTTTCTCTTCTGTAGTCTTGTTTACTGGCTTTCCCTATAACCCCATCATCATCAGTTTCTTAATTCATTCTTTCTTCTTTCCAATTCTTATCTCACTGTGCAAGATTTTTTTTTTAAATAAAAAGGCATCTTTTTGTTTTTTAGATGAGGTTTTGCTATGTTGCCCAGGCTTGTCTTTAACTCCTGAACTCAAGCAATTCTCCTGCCTCAGCCTCCCTAATAGCTGACATTATAAGGAGATACCACCATTTTTTGTTTGTTTAAGACCAATAATCTTTTAAATAATTTATTCCAACTATTTTTAATGCCTGTACAGTTTTAACTCTGTGAAGGTTCATGTTACGAGTATAGTTGCAAGTGGCCTTATGAAAATAGAGATGTACTATAATATCCCCTCTCATTTACAGTGAAGGCAAAACATTATTTGGAGTCACTGTACTAGTCAAAAAATAAGATTTCATCAATATAGAACATACACTGGGATTCAGTATATGTGGGCTTCTGGGATTCAATCCAGAGAAAGATGCTTAGTCTTTCCGATTTTATAATTAACTAAAATGGAGATACAAAAGGGGTCACATCCTTGCTGGTTTGTTTGGGAGACATTGAAACATGTGAAGACACCACATACGGCTTACTGAGATATCTTGTGCTGGGGAAACAATTGCTATTATAATAATTATTTGAAAGTTTTATGACAGTAATAAAAATTATTCTTTGGTTTGGTCATCACCACCCAATGTTTAAATTTGAACATCTTTGCATATAAACTATTTGTTTGGTTAGAAAGTTTTGTTTATTTGTTTGTTTTGATTTGCTATAACTCAAATTCTTATTTTCTTTTTAGTGAAAACTAAGGCACATTATTTGAAGGGCTGTTTTACTCTCTAGAAAAAGTATATGATTTGCAACCAACAAGATACCACAATTGAAACAGGACATCCATTTTTTCAGCCAGTTTTGAAGCAGCTTCATACCATTACTTTCAAGCACTATGAGTTTATTACATCTTCTTTGTGCACTTACCAAAGACAAAACAAGGAATTATTTCCACAGTTCATTCAGATAATGTATGAAAACTCACAGGAACTTCCAGATGGAGTGTCAAGATTTCACTGGGGAAAGAAAACAAGTTTTAGTTTTGGGCACTTAGAAACTTGAGAAAAAAATAATCGGGTAATCTATGATACTGTTAGGGCCTCTAGTTCTAGAAAATATTAATAAACTCCATATCTTATGGTCTGTCAAGATGGATACTGAAGTCCTAAAAATTTTACAGACTTGAAGATCTAATGCAAGTCTTGCATAATTTTTTGAGTATTATGTTTTGGTCTTTATTGTTAGAGATCAATAAAACCAAATTTCCTATTTTAAATAATATACCTTTACCAATATAAATGAAGCAAGTAAATATCTGTCCATGAAACACTACATTACATGACAGATCTAACAAAAGTGTAATTCTATACACATGTACATTCTAGAATTGAACCCACTACTTCCTAATTTATGAAATAATACTTCTATACACTTTTACTATATAATACTTTAGATAATAACTGTCCATTTGGTCAATTATCCCCTTTTATGAATAAGAATACTAACATTGATACACTATTTTGGTTTTTGAAGTTTGCAGTGATCAAAGAGTCCTTTTTCCCCCCAGAACTCTTAAAAATTGTGCTTATTTTCTACTTGCTGTATTTGTGTATGCTCTTTCAATAGATCATCTATTTCCCTTGCTGTAAATGAAGCTGGAAGGTATTTATGATGCTAGTGTGTAGTGGAGGTTACATTGTGCAATTTTGCAACAAACTCAAATGGCCAAAAAAAAAAATGATTCTTTATCAATACACGAGTCTGACCAACAATAAGTGTCCTGGAGATCTTTCCACGTGTGAGTTTGGTCACTATGGATTTTCATGGTTTTTATGAACAATCTTTTCTGGGCTTCCTTGTGACTATGGTGAGAATCAGGATGTCATACCTAGCAAGGAGTTGCCCTGTCAACAACTCTGCATGATAAGGGATCAGGGTAGACTTGTAAACTATCATCATCTGCTGAGCCTTCCTGCAAGGTCTTTTGTAGAGGGGAATGACTAGAGATGGAATACAATGATGTTAAAATGACAGTTAATTGATAAGGTGGACTTTTTTCTCCTTTAGTCTACTTGTGTAGATAAAGATGTCTTTTCTCTCCTTCATGTTTTTTTCTCAGATTTTATTTTTCTTTCTCTCTTTAAGAATCCCAACTCTTTCATCTACCTACATCTGTCATGGACAACCTATACCATTTACTTTTTCTTCCTTTCAATAAAATTTCCAACTTAATGCTCTTTGTTTCTTTACATTTTTAGAAAGAGCTCCAAAATCTTATAATTGGGACTATGTTTTTGGAAAGTAGATATATGTTTGCAAGTGTTGTCACACAGTTGTTTTATAGAGATTTTTCATGATGACAGATTTTTAACTTTTAATAGGCATAGAGACTTTTTGAAATTTAAGTTTTGAACAATTCTTAGCACAATGCCTTGTATTCAATGCTCTAACTGGCTGTTGGTGTGTTATAACATACAATTATATTGCATGGATTAATATTTTTCTTCTCTTTTCCTAAGAATTATGTAACTCTTATCCAGAAAAGTCAAACATTGTAGCTAATACTGAGATCTTCATTCTAAAAATTTGACTAGCTCTTTCTTTAAGAACAGTAAAAAAAAAAAGCAAAATCAAATTATTTATTTTCGTATCTATTAAAAGTATAAAATAGAGCCAGCTTTTTATTGCTAAAAGATATATAAGTCCTTTTAAAGTACCAATTATTGTGTTAGAGCTAAACATATTTAAAAAATAATTTTAAAGAATAATTTCAATAAGAAAGAATACAATTTTGAACACATTTTGAAAGCACAAAAATTAGGTATTAATGCCTCCTTTTTAAAATAATAAACACGAGCAACACATATAAACATGTATCTTAGTATAAAGTGCTGATATCTCTATTACACAATGACACAAAAGGTTAAGAAAACATAAATAAACTGAGATTTTTTTATAGCAAAGTACAGGCCAGAGTCTTCACTGACTCTTCAGAGAGTTTCATTAATTATATACATAGAAAAGATTCCCCTTCCTTCCCGTCCAATACAGCCCCATTATGGAACCTACATCTTCACAAGCAGAATGCAGGCAGATTTCAGCCCACAACCACCTCTTTACACAATTGTCCTTGTGCAGGACATACCTGCATACCTGTCCAAGACATCATTAGTGAAAGTTGTAGAACAGCCCTAAATGTGTCTTTGAAGTAAAAAAAAAAGATTAGAAATATTTCCTCCCTACTTTCACTTTCCAGCTGTATACTCACACGCACATATTCTAGGTAAAATATGGAATAATATTCATGGTAATAATTTTTATTCACACAGTCTAATACTATTATCACAAGCTTGAGTAATTCAACCTGTCATGTATCTTTCTTAATAATATTCTTTTGTGACCTGATAGTTGTAATACGTTCTAGCAAATTTAAAATTTTCACCAAGTGAACTCTGACACCCTTTCATGCTTCATAATTTAACTTCACTTGGTTTTAATAGATTCAAGGGAGTGGCCTTAAGATACTCTCAAAACATGAACCAAAAATTAGGACTCAGCATTTCAGAAAGTAGAACAAGTTGCAAAACCCTTTTGGCTTTGAATTTATTCTTTTACTGAACTGTGCTTTTCTGGTCTGATTTTGATTGTTGCATACTAATCGTTTCCAGTTCCTTAGTTTGTAATTGCTGCAAAATAGCTTCATGTTACTTTGTCATTTATCAAGCTCAAATTAAACAATTGACCTTAATAGGCATAATTTGCTGCTTCCCTGGCTAATATATTAATTAACATTCATTTCTGCAACTACTTCATCATTTCTGATACCAGTTCATAGTAAACTATATTCCTTTTTTTTTTTTTTTGCTAGCATTCTTGCTTAGGCAGATTCAGTACATTATAGCTCCTGATTTTCCTGAATTAGAGAGGAAGCTCATCATTCCATCAAAAGTAGAATCTGATCAATTTGAAAAATAGGGTTATGTACAAGTTCTGTTCTATTCCGCATACTATTACAAAATTTTGCAAATTGATTTTGCTTAACATGTCATATTTTTCAACCAAAAAGTTATGTCAAATGGTTAAATTAGTATCTTTCATGTTGTTAAAGTAGCAAGATGCAGGGCAAGAACTGTTGTATATTACTGTATTCACCATTGCAAATTGCAAAATTCCAGTGGCAGAGTAAGTGCTTAATAAATTTCTGCTCAATTTAATTTCTTAGTCATTTTCTCTATTACACTTTCATTCTAATTTCCTGGGTCTGGAAGGTGACAGTGATTTTGTTGAAACCCTAGAAAGAGGTATATGGTATAGACTGAATATCATGACATTGAAATCTGGGCTTAAAATACCTTCAAATTCCCCTCCAAAATTATTAGGATTTAATGACACCTTTAGGTTCAGGCAAGGTATATGTTTGCCTGGATGTGTGTAAGCTATTTTGAGATTTTATATATACATATATATTATATATCATATATAAATTTACATATATAAATTTACATATGTAATTTTATAAAATTATAAATTTTATATATCATATATAAAATTTTATACATATCATATATTTTATATGTATCATAAATTTTATATATATCATATATAAAAATTTACATATGATATATAATATACACCATATATGATATCAAGTTTAATATATTATACACAATACCATATATATTATATACATATGATATATCATATACATATATAATATATATATTTGATAAGTAATTAGGAAGCATATCAAAACATCTAAGAGGCCATTTGCCGCCTTACATCTACATATATATTATGGTGTGTGGTAATGGGAAAAATTATCCTTTTCAATCTTAATATGCAAGGGCATGATTTACATAAACAATTTATAGAGTTTAAGTGGAAAACAATAATCAATATACTCAGTACAGAAACATTTTACATCACTTTTTCACAGAAAGAACAAAAATGAAGAGTGATTTGGGGAATGGTAGTGTGAGGAATGAATGTGCATGGGAACAGGGTAGCAGTGAAGTACTTAGAACCAATGTTAATTTACTCTGGGATGTAGCCTACTGACTAATTAGTCCAGATAGGAAAATCTTAATGCCATGCTGTTTTTCCCCTTGAAAACCATAGAAACAAAAACATTTGCCTTAATTTTAAACATCAGTTTAATTTTAGCTGTTGCTAGTTTCAAATGTTCTTTTCCCTTGCATTTATTTCACTGACATTTTATTTCACTGTCTCATATAATTTAGAAGGAGGCTTGAAGACATTAAATAAGCTATCAACAGCTATCAAGCACTTTGAAAGCAACAAAAAGCAAAGAAAAGCCTTGCGAGTTCCATTTAAACTTGGCATAAAGACTGGAGTATGGATCACTCTTTCAGGAATGACTCAATTTTTAAACAAAATGTCAAGGCATGCCTATTATTTTATACCAGGATTATAATATTTAATATTGTTATCAAAACAAGGAATAAACAATTGCTTAAGGAAATGGGTGATCCTCCTTCTCTGGGCTACAGTGCTGACTCAGTCATGCAGAACTAATTTCCTGGCGGTCTCTGAATGCACATAAAGCTGCTCTGTAGCTGCTGCTGACAATGAACTAGTGACTAGAAAAAGGAATCTTAAACACAGTCACATCTCCTGCCTGTTAAAATCCTGTTCACAAGGCACACTGATCTAATACGCTGCACGACAGGAATAACATCTTTTAAAAAATGGCTAGACAGTATACAAAGTTTTTCATCTTCTATTTTTTTTTCTGGAGTTGCTCAGCAACTGCATCATTTTTACATATTTTCCTCAGAGTACCAAAATTCTATTTTGGATATTTCTTTCCCATGAATAATTAAATGTTGAAAAGTTTGCCAGAAACATGATTTTATAGTAAATATTTGTCAATGACATTTTAAGAGAAGCCATTGTTTAACTTTCCAATGAATATTTTAAAGAGAAACCTAAAACAATTTGAGTAGACAGTTTTACAAGAAAAGTGTTAATATCTGATACTTAAAAAGGAATGTAATACTTTAACCAATTTGTAACCTAATTACAATGGTTGACTTGCTAATTAGTGTTTATTGATTGAGCTGGATCAAGTGATGAGTTTTGTTTAAAGTGCAAATATTAGAAACAAAGTGATTTCTCAGATAGACTTTATTACTTGGCAGAAAATAAAGCTGAAAGTTGCATCATACAGTACCCCATGTGGTTTTGCAGGGACTAATTGTACTGGCAGTCCCTGAGCATCTAACAAGACTGTACTGCCCTCTAGTAGTAACAGGGTTTGCCAAGTTCATTTGGGAAATTAACTGTATTTAGAAATTTAGAGATACCTGTGAGTCTGTGAGAAAAATAGCATAAGTATTTAAGAGTAAAGATGAATTTAAATATGTTAAATTTGGAGATAACACTAGATAAATTTTCCATCAATTCCATGTTAATCACTACTGTACAACCCGATTAGAATATAGTCATATTGAATGCAGCCTTTCAATAGCACTTTATTGACTTCATCATTGTGTGAGAGTGGTATTTTCTAAAAAATTAGTCTTTTTGGAAGAGTTAAATATGAAGAAGTAGGTTACTTTCTATATTAGAAGAACCGAAACTTGAGTTGGGACTTTTAAAATGCAATTAAGATGATAAAAATAGATTTTGTTAAATTCAAAGCAATCAGTTAACACTTTTTATCAATTGAATTGGTCATTAATTTTAAACATACATACACAATGCTTTCATCTAATTTTAAAATAATGGGACTCATTATCTTAATATATTCATTTTACTATTTTTCATCTCATAAAATCCTAGAAAGTAGGTTTTAGAAGGTGTTTTGTTGTCATTATTGTTGTTGTTTATCTTATCTAGACCAACAATTAGTTAAGGAGGATGTAAAATTTTTAAAGTATTTGGAAATTTTAACGTAAATATTTATTATTAATGTCTAATTCTAGCCAGTATAATTTATGTTTTGGAAATTTAGATGTTTTTTAAAATCTGTGTGTTTTAGTTTAAGCCCAGTTTCTGAAATTATCTTATGGAAAATTGAACTGAAGACATTTTTATGATAGGTTATGAATTGAAATAATATATCAACATTTTCTTTATTATGTTATTTATTAGGGTCCTCCTTGTTTATATATATCTACTTGATCTGTCATAAAATGATTGCTATGTTATTAGTTCTTACACTCTAATTGCCTTCTCTCAATTTCTCATATTTTCCTAAATTTTTCTATCTATATTTCTTGAAATATTATTCAACTTTTAGTGGCCTATACATGTACATGTTGTCTTCATTATATATTTAACCTTTATCAATATAAATGTTTTATTTATTAAACTAGTGCTTCTAATTTAAAATTTTTTCCTGATGTTAAGATTGTAATAGTTTGTTTATGG
The DNA here is from genome assembly GCF_049350105.2 of Macaca mulatta. Classification (NCBI taxonomy): domain Eukaryota; kingdom Metazoa; phylum Chordata; class Mammalia; order Primates; family Cercopithecidae; genus Macaca; species Macaca mulatta. Next base: position 116,942,705 of record NC_133409.1, read on the forward strand.
TTTATTTATGTATTTTGTTCATCTTTTTTCTTTTAAAAAATTATATCATTCTGATGATCTTGTATGCAGTTGTAGTCGACGCCTGTTACTGTTTTTGTTTGCCCTTCATCTCTCCCTTTCTAAACATTCCGTCCTTCTCTTGTGGAGGCCATTAATTGAATACTCCACCTTTGCTGCTACAAGAGTCCACTTGTTATCCCACCTGTCTGACAGCAGTGATTGGTTCAGCAAAAGATTAGTGGCCCTAATTAGGCCAATCTGAGTCTTTTTTTTTTGCTTTGAGACAGAGTCTTGCTCTGCAGCCCAGGCTGGAGCACAGTGGCCGTAATATCTCACTGTAGTCTCTCTCTCATGGGCCCAAGAGATCCTCCCGCCTCAGTCTCTGAGCAGCTAGGACTACAGGCATGTGCCATCACATCCAACTAATTTTCTTGAATTTCTGTAGAGATGGCATCTTACTGTGTTGTTTGAGCTGGTCTCAAACTTCTGACCTCAAACTATCCTCACACCTAAGCATCCCAAAATGCTGGGATTACAGGCATGAGCCTCTGCACCTGACCCAGAATTATTTCATCTCTGTGAATGACTTATGACTAAGACTTTTTAATCCAGCGCTGTGGTTTGTATATATCTTGTTCACTATTCAGAGAGAGCTTTCCAGTAAATAAAGTGAACACTAGAAAACAAAGGCAAGATTTGGAGAAACTTAAAAATTCCCAGGGCATCTGTTGAACCACTGGATCCTATTACGAGTGAAACTAGTCATACAACTTATAATTGGCAATTATATGTGCCAATAGATTTCATATATTGAATTATGTTTCTGTTACCTGAAGCAAAAGAGTCCTGAATAAAAACATATAGTAATTTTAATATAACTATATATTAATATGTGCTCAATCTTAGCCAAGAGTTCGTATTAAAAAATAAAAACAAAAACCAGTTTTATTTTTACTTTTAATCTTATTTGCTTATTCAAATCATAATTTGTTTTACATATCTTTTGTTTTAAATATCTAGACATTTAAAATTACATTTAGTTGATAGGCCACAGTGGTTCAGTGCGCACTTCCTGAAACCATCCAGCTTAGATACAAATTCTAGCTTCACCATTTCCTGGTTGTATAAAGGTGGGCAATCAGGTGATCTACTTCTGTACAAGGGTTCATATGAGAATTAAGCGAGCTTATACAGAAAGTGCTTAGAAATGGCACTTATATATTCATATATGAATATTCATATTAGGTAATGTTTTCCTTTCACTTTAATTTTCCTTACTAATAAACCATATTTTGTTTTTTAATATTTTTTTGTAAAATGGTGATCATAACCATCTTTTAAAAAATTTACTAGAAGTGTAAGTTCTTAGAAAAATCAAATATATTTCTATAGAAACCCAAGAATGGCTTAATTTTATTTTTTATGAGCAGAAAGATTTGCAAACAGATTTTCTTCTACAGGAGCATTTTATTATTACTATTACTATACTTATTTTTTTTCATTTCTTTTTTTTTTCATTTATTCCCCAGCAGTACCTATACATCACGAATGGGATCTCCATTCTCTGCCCTCCATATTCTTCATCTATTTTACTTTCATTTATATTTCATTTTCCCTGGATTCTTATGAAGCTTTTTCATTTTGTCACTGATTTACTTGGGTTTTAAATGGCTACTTTTACTAGTGAACTGAGTTCTTATCTTTCATATTAGTTACTTTTCATTATTTTTCTATCTGTATTGGAATCTCTTTTTATTTCTGTACCCTAAGCTACTCAGTCCATTGTTATTTACTCTTATCTTCAGTCTCATGTTTTACAGTAGGCACAACATCTCATATTTGTCTTACAGTTGTGTAAAGTAGACACTTTCCAAATAATCTGTTTCCTAGAAAAAAATGATTAAAAGTGTATAATTTGTCCGCTAATCTTTAAGAAAATTCTCCCATTCTCTTATACTGTGAAATATTCTTTCCTTTTCTCTGCTGTTGCTAATTATTTATTTATCTGAAAGTAAGAAATTTCTATGTAGGACTGATGTTTGCCAACAGATAACATGTGAATGCTTTTTTATGCCCATTAATGTTTGGCTTGGCATGGACAGAATTCTTCTCAGTTTTAAACTATATATAAACTATATGTGTAAACACCCTCAATAAATTCTCATCACCTTGTAGCATTTGTATAAAGCGACTTTACTGGCCAGGTAGGGAGAGACATTTTCCTGCTCCCATTGCCTGGTTATCTCTGTTAAAAAAAAAAAAAAAATTCTTTTTACTATATAATAAAATGTAATTTGTACTTCTTCTTTGACCAAAAGAAATATATAAAACATCACAGTTAGCAAAGTAAAGTGTATCCAAGACACTCTCACACTTTACATTTAATAGCAACTTTTTATTCTGAGATAATAAGAAATGGAGTACTCCGTTTGCCTCCTACGCCTACTTGATTATTCAGTACAACCCTGGAAGCCATCTCTGATAGCTCTCCACATTTCTACCACCTGAACCCACACTCATCCTGCCACTTCTCACAGCCTTTCAAGTATCATGGATGAATTTGTCCCTCCATTAATATAGAGGGGTAGTTTGCAAATGTGTTATCCTATTCTGTGGGTTGTCTCTTCCTTTGTTGATCCTTTCCATTGCTGTGCAGACGTTTTTTAACTCGATGTGATCCCTTTTTTCCATTTTTGCTTTTGTTGTCTGTGCTTGTGGGGTATTACTAAAGAAATCTTTGCCCAGTCCTATGTACTGGAGAGGTTTCCAAATGATTTCTTGTAGTAGCTTCATAGTTTGATGTCTTAGGTTTAAGTCTGTAAACCATTTTGATTTGATTTTTGTATATAGTGAGAGTTAAGGGTCTAATTTAATTCTTCTGTGTATGGATATCCAGTTTTCCCAGCATTATTTATTGAAGAGATTGTCCTTTCCCTAGTGTATGTTCTTGGCAATTTTGTTGAAAATTAGTCTACTGTAGATGTATGCGTTTATTTCTAGGTTCTTTATTCTGCTCCATTTGTCTATGTGTCTGTTTTTATGACAGTATCATGCTGTTTTGGCTACTGTAGCTCTGTAGTACAACTTAAAGTCAGGTAATGTGATTCCTCTAGTTTTGTTTTTTTGCTCAGGACAGCTTTGGCTATTCTGGGTCCTTTGTGGCTCAACATAAATTTTAGAATTATATTTCTATTTCTGTGAAAATGTCATTGGCATTTTGATAGGGATTGCACTGAATCTGTAAATAGCTGGGGGTAGTATGTACATTTTATCAATATCGATTAATCCAATCAATCAACATGGAATACCTTCCATTTGTGTCATCTTCAATTTCTTTTATTAACGTTTTATAGTTTTCATACTAGTGATCTTTTACTTCTTTGATTAAAGTAATTCTGAAGTATTTAATTTTATTTTGTGGCTCTTGTAAATGGGATTACTTTTCTGATTTATTTTTCCAATTGTTTGCTGTTGACATACAGAAATGCTACTGATTTTTGTATATTGCCATTGTATCCCGCAACGCGACTGAATTTATCAGTTTTAGAAATTTTTTATGGAGTCTTTAGATTTTTCCAAATATAAGACTATATCATCTGCAAACAAGAATAATTTGACTTTTTAAAAAATCCAGTTTGGATGTCCTTTATTTTTTTCTCCTCTAATTGCTCTAGCTAAGACTTCTAGTGCTATGTTGAATAACAGCAGTAAAAGTGGGCATCCTTGTCATGTTCCAAATCTTAGAAGAAGACTTTCAGTTTTTCCCCATTCAGTATGAAACTTGCTGTGGGTCTATTGTATATGGCTTTTATTATGTTGATGTATGTTCTTTCTATACCTAGCTTCTTAAGGATTTTTATCATGAAGGGATGCTGAATTTTATAAAATGCTTTTTCAGCATTAATTAATATGATCACATGGTTTTGCCCTTCATTCTGTTTATGTGATGTATCACACTGATTGATTTATGCATTTTGAAAAAACCTTGCCTCCCTGGGATAAATGCCACAGGATTATGAGGAATTTTCATTTCAATGTGTTGTTGAATTCGGTTTGCTAGTATTTCATTGAAGATTTTGGCATCAATGTTCATCAGAGATGCATCTTTGTCTGGTTTTGGTATCAGTGTAACGCTGGCCATTTAGAGTGATTTTGGAGTTATTCCCTCCTCTATTTTTCAGAATAGTTTGAGTAGGATTGATATTAGTTCTTTAAATGTGTGATAAAATTCAGCAATGAAGTAATCAGGTCCTGGTCTTCTCTTTGCTGAGAGATTTTTATCATGGCTTCGATCTCATTACCCGTTATTGACCTATTCAGGTTTTGACTTTTGTCATTGTTCAATCTTAGTAGGTTGTATGTTTCACGAATTTATCTATTTCTTCTAGGTTTTCCAGTTTAGTGGGACCTATTTGCTCATTGGTCTTAGTGTCTTCTCTTTCATCTCTGATTTTATTTATTTGGGTCTTCTCTATATTTTTCTTAGTTATTTTGGCTAAAAGTTTCTTTTTTTATCTTTTTTTTTTTTTTAAATTATACTTTAAGTTCTAGGGTACATGTGCACAATGTGCATGTTTGTTACATATGTATACTTGTGCCATGTTGATGTGCTGCACCCATCAACTCGTCAGCACCCATCAACTCGTCATTTATGTCAGGTATAACTCCCAATGCCATCCCTCCCCCTTCCCCCCTCACAGTAATAGGCCCTGGTGTGTGATGTTCCCCTTCCAGAGTCCAAGTGATCTCGTTGTTCAATTCCCACCTATGAGTGAGAACATGCGGTGTTTGGTTTCCTGTTCTTGTGATAGTTTGCTGAGAATGATGGTTTCCAGCTGCATCCATGTCCCTACAAAGGATTCATCCTTTTTTATGGCTGCATAGTATTCCATGGTGTATATGTGCCACATTTTCTTAATCCAATCTGTCACTGATGGACATTTGGGTTGATTCCAAGTCTTTGCTATCGTGAATAGTGCCGCAATAAACATACGTGTGCATGTGTCTTTATAGCAGCATGACTTATAATCCTTTGGGTATATACCCAGTAATGGGATGGCTGGGTCATATGGTACATCTAGTTCTAGATCCTTGAGGAGTCGCCATACTGTTTTCCATAATGGTTGACCAGTTTACAATCACACCAACAGTGTAAAAGTGTTCCTATTTCTCCACATCCTTTCCAACACCTGTTATTTCCTGACTTTTTAATGATTGCCATTCTAACTGGTGTGAGATGATATCTCATTGTGGTTTTGATTTGCATTTCTCTGATGGCCAGTGATGATGAGCATTTTTTCATGTGCCCGTTGGCACATGTATGCATGCCTTCTTTTGAGAAATGTCTGTTCATATCCTTTGCCCACTTTTTGATGGGGTTGTTTTTTTTCTTGTAAATTTGTTTGGGTTCTTTGTAGGTTCTGGATATTAGCCCTTTGTTAGATGAGTAGATTGCAAAAATTTTCTCCCATTCTGTAGGTTGCCTGTTCACTCTGATGGTAGTTTCTTTTGCTGTGCAGCTCTTTAGTTTAATTAGATCCCATTTGTCAATTTTGGCTTTTGTTGCCATTGCTTTTGGTGTTTTAGACATGAAGTCCTTGCCCATGCCTATGTCCTGAATGGTATTACATAGGTTTTCTTCTAGGGTTTTTATGGTATTAGGTCTAACATTTAAGTCTCAAATCCATCTTGAATTAATTTTCATATAAGGAGTAAGGAAAGGATCCAGTTTCAGCTTTCTACTTATGGCTGGCCAATTTTCCCAGCACCATTTATTAAATAGGGAATCCTTTCCCCATTTCTTGTTTTTCTCAGGTTTGTCAAAAATCAGATGGCTGTAGATGTGTGGTATTATTTCTGAGGACTCTGTTATGTTCCATTGGTCTCTATCTCTGTTTTGGTACCAGTACCATGCTGTTTTGGTTACTGTAGCCTTGTAGTACAGTTTGAAGTCAGGTAGCGTGATGCCTCCAGCTTTGTTCTTTTGACTTAGGATTGTCTTGGCAATGTAGGGTCTTTTTTGGTTCCATATGAACTTTAAAGCAGGTTTTTCCAATTCTGTGAAGAAATTCATTGGTAGCATGATGGGAATGGCATTGAATCTATAAATTACTTTGGGCAGTATGGCCATTTTCATGATATTGATTCTTCCTATCCATGAGCATGGTATGTTTTTCCATTTGTTTGTGTCCTCTTTAATTTCACTGAGCAGTGGTTTGTAGTTCTCCTTGAAGAGGTCCTTTACATCCCTTGTAAGTTGGATTCCTAGGTATTTTATTCTCTTTGAAGTAATTGTAAATGGAAGTTCATTCCTGATTTGGCTCTCTGTTTGTCTGTTACTGGTGTATAAGAATGGTTGTGATTTTTGCACATTGATTTTGTATCCTGAGCCTTTGCTGAAGTTGCTTATCAGCCTAAGGAGATTTTTGGGCTGAGACAATGGGATTTTCTAAATATACAATCATGTCATCTGCAAACAGGGACAATTTGACTTCTTCTTTTCCTAACTGAATACCCTGGATTTCTTTCTCTTGCCTTATTGCCCTAGCCAGAACTTCCAACACTATGTTGAATAATAGTGGTGAGAGAGGGCATCCCTGTCTTGTGCCAGTTTTCAAAGGGAATGCTTCCGGTTTTTGCCCATTCAGTATGATATTGGCTGTGGGTTTGTCATAAATAGCTCTTATTATGTTGAGATACATTCCGTCAATACCAAATTTATTAAGAGATTTTAGCATGAAGGGCTGTTGAATTTTGTCAAAGGCCTTTTCTGTATCTATTGGGATAATCATGTGGTTTTTGTCTTTGATTCTGTTCATATGCTGGATTACGTTGATTGATTCGCATATGTCGAACCAGCCTTGCATTCCAGGGATGAAGCCCACTTGATCACGGTGGATAAGCTTTATGATGTGCTGCTGGATTCGGTTTGCCAGTATTTTATTGAGGATGTCTGCGTCAATGTTCATCAGGGATATTGGTCTAACATTCTCTTTTTTTTGTTGTGTCTCTGTCAGGCTTTGGTATCAGGATGATGTTGGCCTCATAAAATGAGTTAGGGAGGATTACCTCTTTTTCTATTGATTGGAATAGTTTCAGAAGGAATGGTACCAGCTCCTCCTTGTACCTCTGGTAGAATTCAGCTGTGAATTCGTCTGGTCCTGGACTTTTTTTGGTTGGTAGGCTATTAATTATTGCCTCAATTTCAGAGCCTGCTATTCAGGGATTCAACTTCTTCCTGGTTTAATCTTGGGCGAGTGTAAGTGTCCAGGAAATTATCCATTTCTTCTAGGTTTTCTAGTTTATTTGTGTAGAGGTGTTTATAGTATTTTCTGATGGTAGTTTGTATATCTGTGTCATCGATGGTGATATCCCCTTTATCATTTTTTATTGCGTCTATTTGATTCTTCTCTCTTTTCTTCTTTATTAGTCTTGCTAGGGTCTATCAATTTTGTTGATCTTTTCAAAAAGCCAGCTCTTGGATTCATTGATTTTTTGGAGGGTTTTTTGTGTCTCTATCTCCTTCATTTCTGCTCTGATCTTAGTTATTTCTTGCCTTCTGCTAGTTTTTGAATGTATTTGCTCTTGCTTCTCTAGTTCTTTTAATTGTGACATTAGGGTGTCAATTTTAGATCTTTCCTGCTTTCTCTTGTGGGCATTTAGTGCTATAAATTTCCCTCTACACACGGCTTTAAATGTGTCCCAGAGATTCTGGTATGTTGTATCTTTGTTCTCATTGGTTTCAAAGAACATCTTTATTTCTGCCTTCATTTTGTTATGTACCCAGTAGTCATTCAGGAGCAGGTTATTCAGTTTCCATGTAGTTGAATGGTTTTGATTGAGTTTGTTAGTCCTGAGTTCTAGTTTGATTGCACTGTGGTTTGATAGACAGTTTGTTATAATTTCTGTTCTTTTACATTTGCTGAGGAGTGCTTTACTTCCAATTATGTGGTCAATTTTGGAATAAGTGTGATGTGGTGCTGAGAAGAATGTATATTCTGTTGATTTGGGGTGGGGAGTGCTGTAGATGTCTACTAGCTCCGCTTGGTGCAGAGTTGAGTTCAATTCCTGGATATCCTTGTTAAGTTTCTGTCTCAGTGATCTGTCTAATGTTGACAGTGGGGTATTGAAGTCTCTCATTATTATTGTACGGGAGTCTAAGTCTCTTTGTAAGTCTCTAAGGACTTGCTTTATGAATCTGGGTGCTCCTGTATCCGGTGCATATATATTTAGGATAGTTAGCTCTTCCTGTTGAATTGATCCCTTTACCATTATGTAATGGCCTTCTTTGTCTCTTTTGATCTTTGATGGTTTAAAGTCTGTTTTATCAGAGACTAGTATTGCAACCCCTGCTTTTTTTTGTTCTCCATTTGCTTGGTAGATCTTCCTCCATCCCTTTATTTGAGCCTATGTGTGTCTCTGCATGTGAGATGGGTCTCCTGAATACAGCAAACTGATGGGTCTTGACTCTTTATCCAATTTGCCAGTCTGTGTCTTTTAATTGAACCATTTAGTCCATTTACATTTAAGGTTAATATTGTTATGTGTGAACTTGATCCTGCCATTATGATATTAGCTGGTTATTTTGCTTGCTAGTTGATGCAGTTTATTCCTAGCTTTACATTTTGGCATGTTTTTGCAATGGCTGGTACTGGTTGTTCCTTTCCATGTTTAGTGCTTCCTTCAGGATCTCTTGTAGGGCAGGTCTGGTGGTGACAAAATCTCTAAGCATTTGCTTGTCTGTAAAGGATTTTATTTCAGGCCGGGCACGGTGGCTCAAGCCTGTAATCCCAGCACTTTGGGAGGCCGAGACGGGCGAATCACGAGTTCAGGAGATCGAGACCATCCTGTCTAACATGGTGAAACCCCGTCTCTACTAAAATACAAAAAAAATTAGCCGGGCGAGGTGGCGGGCGCCTATACTCCCAGCTACTCGGGAGGCTGAGGCAGGAGAATGGCGTGAACCCGGGAGGCGGGGCTTGCAGTGAGCTGAGATCCGGCCACTGCACTCCAGCCTGGGCAACAGAGCCAGACTCCGTCTCAAAAAAAAAAAAAAAAAAAAAAAGGATTTTATTTCTCCTTCACTGATGAAACTTAGTTTGGGTGGATATGAAATTCTGGGTTGAAAATTCTTTTCTTTATGAATGTTGAATATTGGCCCCCACTCTCTTCTGGCTTGGAGAGTTTCTGCTGAGAGGTCTGGTGTTAGCCTGATGAGTTTCCCTTTGTGGGTAACCTGACCTTTCTCTCTGGCTGCCCTTAACGTTTTTTCCTTCATTTCAACTTTGGTAAATCTGACAATTATGTGTCTTAGAGTTGCTCTTCTTGAGGAGTGTGGTCTTTGTGGCATTCTTTGTATTTCCTGAATTTGAATGTTGTCCTGCCTTACTAGGTTGGGGAAGTTCTCCTGAATGATATCCTAAAGAGTGTTTTCCAACTTGTTTCCATTTTCCCCCTCACTTTCAGGCACGCCAATCAGATGTACATTTGGTCTTTTCACATAATCCCATATTTCTTGGAGGCTTTGTTCATTTCTTTTTCCTTTTCTTTCTCTAGACTTCTCTTCTCCTGTCATTTCATTCATTTGATCTTCAACACTGATCCCCTTTCTTCCAGTTGATTGAGTCGGTTACTGAAGCTTTCACATTTGTCACATATTTCTCGTGTCATGGTTTTTATCTCTGTCAGTTTGTTTATGGCTTCCTCTGCATTGATTATTCTAGTTATCCATTCTTCCATTCTTTTTTGAAGATTTTTAGTTTCTTTGCACTGGGTACATAGTTCCTCCTTTAGCTCTGAGAAGTTTGATTGACTGAAGCCTTCTTCTCTCAACTTGTCAAAGTTATTCTCCATCCAGCTTTGATTTGTTGCTGGTGATGAGCTGCGTTCCTTTGGAGGGTGAGATGCGCTCTGATTTTTTTGAATTTCCAGCTTTTCTGCCCTGCTTTTTCCCTATCTTTGTGGTTTTATCTGCCTTTGGTCTTTGATGATGGTGATGTACTGATGGGGTTTTGGTGTGGGTGTCTTTTCTGTTTGTTAGTTTTCCTTCTACCAGTCAGGATCCTCAGTTGTAGGTCTGTTGGAGATTGCTTGAGGTCCACTCCAGACCCTGTTTGCTTGGGTATCAGCAGTGGAGGCTGCAGAAGATAGAATATTGCTGAACAGCAAGTGCTGCTGTCTGATTCTTGCTCTGGAAGCTTTGTCTCAGGGGTGTACCCCACCGTGTGAGGTGTGAGGTGTCAGTCTGCACCTAGTGGGGGATGTCCCCCAGTTAGGCTACTCAGGGGTCAGGGACCCACTTGAGCAGGCAGTCTGTCCGTTCTCAGATCTCAACCTCCATGCTGGGAGATCCACTGCTCTCTTTAAAGCTGTCAGACAGGGTCATTAACATCTGCAGAGACTTCTGCTGCTTTTTGTTTAGCTATGTGCTGTCCCCAGAGGTAGAGTCTACAGAGACAGGCAGGCCTCCTTGAGCTGCCATGGACTCCACCAAGTTCGAGCTTCCTGGAGGCTTTGTTTACCTACTTAAGTATAAGCAATGGCGGGCGCCCCTCCCCCAGCCTCGCTGCTGCCTTGCAGTTAGATCTCAGACTGCTGTGCTAGCAATGAGGGAGGATCCGTGGGCGTGGGACCCTCCCGGCCAGGTGTGGGATATAATCTCTTGGTGTGCCATTTGCTAATACCCTGGGTAAAGAGCAGTACTAGGGTGTGAGTTACCCAATTTTCCAGGTGTTGTCTGTCTCAGTTTCCCTTGGCTAGGAAAAGGGATTCCCTTCTCCCTTGTGCTTCCCAGGTGAGGCGATGCCTCACCTTGCTTCAGCTCTTGCTGGTCGGGCTGCACCAGCTGACCAGCACCGATTGTCCGTCACTCCCCAGTGAGATGAACCTGGCACCTCAGCTGAAAATGCAGAAATCACCCATCTTCTGTCACTCGCGCTGGGAGCTGGAGGCTGGAGCTGTTCCTATTTGGCCATATTGCTCTGGAATCTCTCTCTTTTTTTTTATCTTTTAAGTAAAGCAACCTTTTGTTTCATTTGTGTTGTCTTCATTTTAATTTCATTTATTTCTGCTTTGATCTTTATTTTACCAGTTTTGGGTTTGTTTTGCTAGTTTAGGTTTGTTGTGCCATGGTGGTTTGCTGCACCCATCAACCTGCCACCTATATTAGGTATTTCTCCTAATGCTATACTTCCCTTAGCCCCCCCCCCCACCTCCTGACAGGCCCTGGTGTGTGATGGTCCCTTCCCTGTGTCCATGTGCTCTAATTGTTCAACTCCCACCCATGAGTGAGAACAAGCAGTGTTTGCCTTTCTGTTCCTGTGTTTGTTTGCTGAGAGTGATGGTTTCCAGCTTCATCTATGTCCCTCAAAAGGACATGAACACATCGTTTTTTATGGTTGCATAGTATTCCATGGTGTATATGTGCTACATTTTCTTCATCCAGTCTATCATTGATGGACATTTGGGTTTGTTCCAAGTCTTTTCTATTGTGAATAGTGCCACAATAAACATACATGTGTATGTGTCTTTATGGTAGAATGATTTATAGTCCTTTGGGTATATACCCAGTAATGGGATTGCTGGGTCAAATGGTATGTCTCTTTCTGGATCCTTGAGGAATCAGCATACTGTCTTCCACAATGGTTGAACTAATTAACACTCCCACCAACAGTGTAAAAGGATTCCAGTTTCTCTACATCCTCTCCAGCATCTGTTGTTTCCTGACTTTTTAATGATCACCATTCTAATTGGCGTGAGATGGTATGTCATTGTGGTTTTGATTTGCATTTCTCTAATGATCAGTGGTGATGAACATTTTTTCATATGTTTGTTGGTTGTTTGCTTTTTTCTTGTAAATTTGTTTAAGTTATTTGTAGATTCTGGATATTAGCCCTTTGTCAGATGGATAGATTGCAAAATGTTCTCCCATTCTGTTGGTTGCCTGTTCCCCGTGATGGTAGTTTCTTTTGCTGTGCAGAAGCTATTTAGTTTAATTAGATCCCATTTGTCAATTTTGGCTTTTGTTGCCATTGCTTTTGGTGTTTTAGTCATGAAATCTTTGCCCATGCCTATGTCCTGAATGATATTGCCTAGGTTTTCTTCTAAGATTCTTACGGTTTTAGGTCTTATGTTTAAGACTTTAATCCATCTTGAGTTATTTTTTGTATAAGCTTAAGGAAGGAGTCCAGTTTCAGTTTTTCTGCTTATGGCTAGCCAGTTTTCCCAACACCATTTATTAAATAGGGAATGCTTTCTCCATTGCTTGTTTTTGTCAGGTTTGTCAAAGATCAGATGGTTTTAGATGTGTGGTTTTATTTCTGAGGCCTCTGTTTTGTTCCATTGGTCTATATATGTTTTAGTACCAGTACCATGTTGTTGTGGTTATAGTTTTCAAAGTTCCTCTTGTTACTGATTTCTAGTTTTAGTCCATTGTGATCAGAGATGATACATGATATTATTTCAATTGTTTTGAAGTTTTTAAGACTTTTTTGGTGGCCTAATACATGGTCTATCCTTGAGAATTTTCCAAGTGCTGAGGAAAAAAAAAAAGTTTTCTCTAGCCATTGTATGAAATATTCTCTTAATATCTATTAGGCCCATTTGGTCTATAGTGCAGATTAAGTCTGATATTTCTTTGTTGACTTTCTATCTGAATGATCTGTCCAGTGCTGAGAATGGAATGTTGAAGTATCTAGCTTTTATTGTGTTGGGGTCTACCTCTCTCTTCAGTTCTCATAATATTTGTTTAATATATCTGGCTGCTGCAGGGTTGGGTGCATATATAATTGTTATATCCTGTTGCTGAACTTACTGCTTTAACATTATATAGCCAACTTATTTGTCTCTTATAATTTTTTGTTCTGAAATCTATTTTTTTCTGATATAAATATAGCTAGTCTGATTCTCCTTTGTTTTCTATTTGCATGGAATATCTTTTTCCATACCTTTATTTTCCGTCCATCTGTGTCTTTATGGATGAAGCGTGTTTCTTGTAGTTATGAAAACATTGACTCTTGTTTTTCTATATATTCACTCCCTCTATGTCTTTTGATTGAAGAATTTAGCCCATTTACATTTAACTTTATTATTGAAAAATAATGACTTACTGTTGCTATTTTATTATTTGTTTCCTGGTGGTTTTGTGGTCTTCTCTTCCTTTTTTCCTGTCTTCTTTTTATTGAAGATGATTTTCTCTGGTGGCCTGTTTTAATTTCTTGCTTTTTATTTTTTGTATATCTTTTGTATGTTTTTAAATATGATGTTGCCACTATGCTTGCAAATAATATAATTCCTTATTTTAAACTAATGACAACCTAACACTGATTTCATAAGAAAACAAACAAGCAAACAAGCAAAGAGAAAAATAAGAAAACAAACAAGCAAACAAAGAGAAAACTAATTAAAACTGTACAGTTTAACTTCTTGTCCCTGCATTTTTAACTTCTTGTTGTTCCTATGTATATCTTACTGTACTATCCATGACTTGAAAAGTTGTTGTAGTTATTATCTTTGATCAGTTAATCTTTTAGTCTTTCTACTCAAGATATGAGTAGTTTACACACAATTAGAGTGTTATAATATTCTTTATTTTCTACATATTCACTATTACCGTGAGTTTTGTACTGTCAGATACTTTTTTCTGTTCTTTAACATCATTTTCTTTCCGATTAAAATATTTCCTTTAGCCTTTCTTGTAGGACAGGCCTTGTGTTAATGAAATCCATCAGTTTTTGTTTGTCTGAGAAAATCTTTATTTTTCCATCATGTTTTAAAGATATTTTCACTGGATATACTATTCTAGGGTAAAATTTTTTTTCCCATTGAGCACTTTAAGTATTTTATGCCAGTCTCTCCTGGCCTGTAAGATTTCCACTGAAAAGTCTGCTGCCAGAAATAGTGGAGTTCCATTGTATAATATTTATTTCTTTTCTCTTGCTGCTTTTAGGATTCTTTCTTTATCCTTGACCACTGGCATTTTAGTTATTAAATGTCGCAAGGTAATTGTACTTGGGTTAAATTTCCTTGGTGGTCTATTAGCCACCTGAAATATTTTTGATAACTCTTACTATCATCCAGCCTTTAAAGTTTTTTTTTTTTTTCCCTTTATGGCAGTCATTCATTGTCATATCCTGGAGTTTCACTGATGAAGAAGAAAATGTCCTTTTGTCAATAAATGTATATTTTAATGAAGAAACAGTTAAGTAAATGAGTAATTAAAATTTGGTATACTCACATCTGTGTTAGAAATAACTTCAAGATGAAGACTTATGAAACCATCTTACCCAGTTAAAAGGGCATGATTAAGTTTTCTTGAGGGAGTTATGTTTACCCTAAACCTGAATGATGAGTATTTGAGGATATGAAAGGAATAGTATTTCAAGTTTGAGTTATTAAAAGTTGCAAAATCTGTATATATGGAAAAAGCATCCAAGATTGAAGAGTTAAGTGCCAATATTTTGGTTAAGAGTGGCAAATCTGCATATGAACATAAAGGGTATTAGCCCTGTGGAAAAGAACTTCTGCTACTAACTCATGAAACTATTTACAAACTTTTAAACAAAGGTACAACACAATAAATGTTTGATTTTAAAAAAATCTATCTGAATGTAATGTGGTAAAAATATTTCTGAGGTCTAGGCTAAAAAGCAAGAACATAATTTGTAGCAGCAATCCAGAGAAACTTTTATGTGGCACAAAATTATCATTAATGAAGATCAAGTCAAGACTGTGGCTTCAAGGAATATTAAATAAATGGAATGGACATGACCTGGCAATCGGTTGAATATAAAGAAGCGTGAGAAAGATGCGACAAGAATGAACCCCCAGGTCTTGACTTGCACAATGTGTAAACACCAGTGACTTGCTGAGACAGGGAATTCTGGTACTGAAACAGATTTGAAGGAAAATATCATAGGCTCAATTTCAGTCACTTTGAATATGAAGGGTATGCAATTCCTTCTAGAGAAGTTATGAAATAGAATTTAAGAGCTTGCATTTTCAGGAGAGATTTTTTACAAGTGATTCAAATTAGTGTTTAATCACTTATAGGTAAAACTGAAGACATTACAATGGGTAAAAAGACCTAAAATTGTGATTTCTTTACAATGAGCAAAGAGTTCTTTGCAGGTCATGAATAAATTTTTAGAGACCAAAAATTCATTTTTGAAAAACTAAATAACACAGAATACAAGCATGCAATTAAGGTAAATTACATTTCACAAATCCTTTGTCTCAATAATACATAAATAAATGTATGTATTTTTCTAGGTTACAATATAGAATAGGATTTTTTACATTTTTTTGACCTACAATTTTTAGATTAAAAAATGTTTTAATCTATTGACCTAGAGAGAATGTATGGAATAACCAGAGGCAGACTTATTTATGATCATAAGAACTGCAATATTTATAGGTGTAGTAGTAAAGGAGCCAGTGAAGGAGATGAATAAGAAATAGCCAGAGATAGGGAGGTCGTGTCTTAAGGTCATATAACCACACAGAATGTGTAAACATTTCTGCCTCCTGTTGAGTGCTTAAGTAAGAAACACCAAACAATAATTTGTAGAGCATAATAATAAGCAAACACTACTAGCTTCAGTGTCCTTTTTGTTATCCAGGGAGACACCTATAAATCATAATTAATAGCCCCATCTACTCACCCCTACTTTATCAAATCCTGTTGATTGAACTGCGAAATCTTTTGAGGATTTTTCTGCTTTTCCCCACTGTCACCATCAGTACAACAATCCCAGCAACCTCCAGTATTCATTTAATAGCCTCTTAACTGTCCTCCTCAAGAGTATTATTGGGGAACATCACACACCGGGGCCTATCATGGGGAGGGGGGAGGGGGGAGGGATTGCATTGGGAGTTATACCTGATGTAAATGACGAGTTGATGGGTGCAGCACAGCAACATGGCACAAGTATACATATGTAACAAAACTGCACGTTATGCACATGTACCCTACAACTTAAAGTATAATAATAATAAATAAATTAAAAAAATAAATAAATAAATAAAAGAGCAGAACTATTTTCACTTGAAAAAAAAAAAAAAAAAGAGTATTATTATTATTTTTTTTGAGATGGAGGCTCACTCTGTCACCCAGGCTGGAGTGCAGTGGTGCGATCTCAGCTCACTGCAACCTCCACCTCCCGCGTTCAAGCGATCCTCCTGCCTCAGCCTTCCGGGAAGCTGGGACTACAGGTGCGCGACACCATGCCCAGGCTGGTCTCGAACTCCTTACCTTGTGATCCACCCACCTCGGCCTCCCAAAGTGCTGGGATTACAGGCGTGAGCCACTGCACCCGGCCAAGAGTATTTTTCTATTCCTCTAAGTTCTATCCATGCTACACCAAAAATAATTCTTTTAAATCAAAATGCACATCTGATTCAATTATCACACCCACGTTGATCTTGTGTAAAAAATTTTGATTGCTTTTGATCATTTTTTCATTTGTGAATTATCTACATGGTTATCATTACTCTAAGTATTTCCATTTTACAAAATTTCAGAAAATTACAGAAAATCTGTAACCTCTTTTTAAAAATTTAGTTTTACTTTTACTTGACAAGTTATAATTTTATCTATCTATGGGGTAAAATGTGATATTTTGATACTTATATACAATGTAAAATTATTAACTCAAGCTAATATATACATTACCACAGATATTTATAATTTTTGTGGTAAAAACATTTAAAATGTACTCTTAGCAATTTTGATGTATGTGATACATTATTATTAACTATAGTCACCATGCTGTGCAGTAATAGATTGAGAAATTATTCCTCCTAACTTTGTACCCTTTGACCAATATCTCATTATTCCCTACCACTCCCACCCCTACCCTAACTTCTTGTCACCGCCATTCCTATCTACATCTATGAATTCAACTTTTTCTGATTCTACACATAAGTGAGATCGTGCAGCCTTTCTGTGCCTGGCTTGTTTCAGTTAGTATATCGCTCTGCTTAAAAAATAATTATGTAATTATGTACTGAGAATTTATTCCATATTATTACATATTTTCCAAAAGCAAGAGTTTTCTGATCCCATAACATTGCAGCATATGCACATATACTTATTTCATTTTGTAATTATTTAGATATATATTTTTTAAATTTATTTATTATTATTATACTTTAAGTTGTAGGGTACATGTGCATAACGTGCAGGTTTGTTACATATGTATACTTGTGCCATGTTGGTGTGCTGCACCCATCAACTCGTCATTTACATCAGGTATAAATCCCAATGCAATCCCTCTCCCCTCCCCACTCCCCATGATAGGCCCCGGTGTGTGATGTTCCCCTTCCTGAGTCCAAGTGATCTCATTGTTCAGTTCCCTCCTATGAGTGAGAACATGCGGTGTTTGGTTTTCTGTTCTTGTGATAGTTTGCTAAGAATGATGGTTTCCAGCTGCATCCATGTCCCTACAAAGGACACAAACTCATCCTTTTTTATGGCTGCATAGTATTCCATGGTGTATATGTGCCACATTTTCTTAATCCAATCTGTCACTGATGGACATTTGGGTTGCTTCCAAGTCTTTGCTATTGTGAATAGTGCCGCAATAAACATACGTGTGCATGTGTCTTTATAGCAGCATAATTTATAATCCTTTGGGTATATACCCAGTAATGGGATGGCTGGGTCATATGGTACATCTAGTTCTAGATCCTTGAGGAATCGCCATACTGTTTTCCATAATGGTTGAACTAGTTTACAATCCCACCAACAGTGTAAAAGTGTTCCTATTTCTCCACATCCTCTCCAGCACCTGTTGTATTTAGATATTTTTAAGTTGTGCCAGTTTACCAGCATTTACAATTGCACAAACATGCTTTCATGTATGTTATTTTACCATATCTGATTATATATTTAGAAGAGAGTCATAGAAATTATATGATATGATTTATTTAGTGTAGAACTACATACATTAAATTATTTCTATATAGGATAAGACATTATTTCTGCTTCTTAAAAAATTAAAAATATTGATACATTATTTTTTGAAAAGTTGTACCAATTTATAGTCCATCAATAATGCGTAGGTATCATGAGTATTCCTGATTTTCTCTCTTTCTACATTTAAAACCTTGCCCATCACAGTTCTTACCTGTGGTTTCTCTTTTTCACTTATTAAAAATATAGTTGTTAACCTACTTTTCTCAAGTATACAAATAAGTTTTTAAAAATGTAAACTTTTATTGGCAATAAGGTGTAAAAGTATTTTTTTATTCACTACCCAACTACTTAAGTGAGTAAAGTACATTCATTTCCTATTATTCAATGCAGTCTGCTATCTACACCATCACACTGTTGAAACAGCATTCATAAAGATCATGTGACAATGACTTAATTGCCAAATTAATGGCTTATTTTCAGCCTTCAATTTATCATTTTATTTAATGTCTCCAACTCATGAGCTAAAGTCTGTTTCTTCAGGTTGAAATTCTCTTCTCTGTTGTATTTAGTGATACCACTGCAACTAACTCACAGTTTTCTCCAGGTTTCCATATTCACCTTACCGATTTTCCACTATCCCTTTACCTGACAGTCCACAATATTGAAAACTTGACATAATCCAAAAACACTTGTCTTATAACCTGCTTCCATTGTTACTCCTCATGCTTAAACTTTCTTCTCCTTTTTTATTTTCCTAAATTTAATTATAAAGATTGTCCATCTCTGCCTAGTTTTCTTTGCTCTTATCAGCTCTTTCTTCTTAGAACTGAACCCACTGACTCATCCCATTTCAGATTCTGCCACATTCCTCCTTGTAAACTCGTTTTAATTGAGGCAAGGAAGCTTGTGGGGGTTCAGTCAGGCTGGTGGGAAAAATTTTAGTTACAGAGAATATACACAGATTCTTTGGGAAGGCCTGGCATTTTTTTTATATACAGTACTTGGCTGAAGACAGCCTTGCCCCTTTAGTTAAATAAATTAGAGTAAAAACAAAGGAGTGTGGGGAGTTTATCTAACTAGAACCTTTGTTCTACCAGGGGTACTTAATTGCTTTTTTTTTTTTTTTTTTTTTTTTTTGAGAAGGAGTCTCGCTCTATCGCCCAGGCTGGAGTGCAGTGGGGTAATCTAGGCTCGCTGCAAGCTCCGCCTCCCGGGTTCATGCCATTCTCCTGCATCAGCCTCCCCATTAGCTGGGACTACAGGTGCCTGCCACCACGCCCGGCTAATTTTTTGGACTTTTAGTAGAGACAGGGTTTCACCATGTTAGGCAAGATGGTCTAGAACTCCTGACTTGTGATTGGTCCGCCTCAGCCTCCCAAAGTGCTGAGAATACAGGCGTGAGCCACTGCACCTGGCTACTTAATTGCTTTCTACTCTGGAAGTCGCAATGTCAATTACCCTCTAGTAGTGTTGATTCAAGCCTTTGTCAATTAATCTTACGGAATAAATGCGACTCTCACTGGCTGGTTGGGACCGCAGTCGCAACTGTTCACAGCACTCAGCTTGGAGTCTGTAAATGGCCCGGATGCTCAGCGGGACTGGCAAAGCAGAATATCTGTGTGTCAGTGTACTTACTCATCTGTCGTTGGGTCAGGGTATGCAGGACAGAACCCGGCAGAAACTATCAACAGCCCAAACACATTCAAGAAGTTCAAAATTAAATTCTCCCGTCATATCTGGAATCCAGAGTGATAGGCATTCTTTTACCCAAGATTCTCTGTTAAACAGTCTTTGTTGATCTTGTTCACAGGCTTAGGAATTAAGTTTCTACCAGAATCTAGATTTTCTAGGTTCCCGTGCAATAACTTCTATTCTGTTTCACCATTCTCACTACATCCATAGAAACTTTCTTAATCACAAATTCTGGCAGATCACTTATCTGTTTAAAAACCTTATATAATTCTCAATTTCTTATTTTTCATGCAGAATTAAGATGCTTAACAACTTGATAGAGTCCTTAATCCACTTGGTAGTCTCACTCTCAAGACAACTATTTCAGGTAGCTAATAGACAGTAGTAATTTTTGACATATTGTTGGTTTGGATATTGGTAATACCTGTAACAGGCATTTCCAGAAACACTATATTATCAAAAAGTTGTTGTTTCCCTAAGTTTTTGACATAGTAGATATATGAGGTTGGTGCAAAAGTAATTGCGATTTTTGCCATTACAAGTATTACTATATTAGAAACTTAGGATCTTGCAATGAGGTTGCATTGGACATGCTCTGGTAAGTATGCCTTGGGTGGGGACATCATTAGTCCAATGACAGGGAAGTTTAGATTGACAGGTACCCACTGATATTTAAAGTATATGATGAGAGCATGTCAAAATCTCAACATAGAGTTGACATTAGGAGGTCAGAGAACCAGGGAGGGGCCCGAGTCAGCCACTAGAGGTAATATAACTGTACCTACAGGGAGAAGGGGAGGCATTGATCATGGAAAAGAGGTATAACTTTCCAAAGCAAGGCTGAGTATCACTCATGAATTAAAAATAGGAAGCACAGCAGAGACCTAATTAGTTGGGAAATATACTGTTATGACAGTAAAGAAGCAGAATCTGATGAAACTCTGTGGGCTAGGGCTTGTGATTCAATTTGACCTTTGCAAATCATCATGTCCATGGGGTGGAGAAGAAATCTAATGAGAACTGTTAAAGTCGGCTTTGTAGGAGATTAATGACTAGAGCCTAATGTACAAAAATCGGCTTGTTCTAGACACTACTTTTCCCTTGGAGGAATATCAACCTCTTAAAAAATAGTCAATTCTCTTTCAGTTTTTGAAACATAAAAAGTTTGTAACAGTGAGACTACAATGCAAGGTGAATCTAACCATGTAATAATTAAGTCCTAAATTCTATGGTATTGAAGTAAACAAATACATAAATGTTCTATTGAAACTTCTTTAGAAATAAAACTTATATGAGTATAATTCTCTCAAAGTTATAAAAATGTTATCTGGAATTTTTCATTTTATAATAATGGCTTGGTATATTTTTATTGTTGACAAAGACTAAACTGTGAAGTTGTATCCTATCTAAATAAACATGATGATTTTTCTAGAGGAGTTAATCTAGGGATTATTTAAAACAAAAGGGGAACTATTTAATTGAGATAAATTTTATTGCACATTTTACAAAGCACTTTACATGTTATCCTTTAAGGACCACGATCACCTCTCCTTCAATTGCTAAGTTTCTTTTAACTCATGGACTTTATCTCCTAAATCATCCATTAGTGATTACATACTTACAAGGACAGGTTCACACTTCTTATGGCTACTCAAATACTGACCACAACTTGCTTAGGCATATTTATTACACCTAACGAAACAATATGTGTATAAGTAAAAAATACGCGTGAGGCTCCCACATAAAACATGGTTGGGTATTTCTTCAACAGTACAGTATACATTTATATTTTAAAGTTATAGGGAACTGGAAATAGTTAAACACATTCCTGTTGTTTATATATTTGTTTACATCAAGTAACTGATTTTTAAAACTCTGACATTTATATTCATATAAGCAATGTAGAGATAATTGTAATACAGGAAATGTGATTTTTTTTAAATTAGATATAAGCATCAACCTGTGATAAGTATTTTATGCTGCCAGAGTAAAAGAAAAGCACACTTAAGACAAAGGTAAGTGACAAATAAAGAGCTGTCTGAAAATACAAAAGAGTATATCTAATACATTATAAATTTCCAGTCTAAGCTTTTCTTAATACCTAAAGACTCAAGTTCTATTGCACAAGAAAGATAGTAGTTCGAGATCATAAACAAAATGAAAATGTTTCTGTGGAGAGAATTGCTTGAGATTTTATACAAGCTTTACAAAGGGAGTATAGTAGATCAAGTGTTCAGGAAAGTCCATAAATATTTTAATACATCAATTTTTCATTGATTTAACAATTATAGGTAAATTCACTCATTAATGATTGATTATTAGCACCAGAATCCTGAAAAATTCAAAATATATTTATTTCCTGTGGCTATCCTAACACAGTATCACACAAATTGGCTTAAAACAATAGTAATTGATTCTCTTATGGTTCTGGAGACTAGAAGTTCAAAATGTAGACGTTGACAGGACCATGCTCTTTCTGAAGGCTTTAGGGGAGAAGTCTTTTTTCCCTTTCTCCTAGCTTCTGGTGGTTGCAGGCAATCATGCCCTTTCCTTGGCTTGCAGCTGTACCATTCCAAACTCT
Source organism: Macaca mulatta (assembly GCF_049350105.2). Classification (NCBI taxonomy): domain Eukaryota; kingdom Metazoa; phylum Chordata; class Mammalia; order Primates; family Cercopithecidae; genus Macaca; species Macaca mulatta. Next base: position 116,964,892 of record NC_133409.1, read on the forward strand.
GTCTTCACTTGGTTGTCTTCCTTGTGTGTCTCTTTTTCCTTTTTTACAAGGATAGCAGTCATAATGGATTCAGGGCCCACCTTATTTCAGTATGACTTCATGTTAAGTTAATTAATTATATCTGCAATGACCCTACCTTCAAATAAGGTCACAATCTGAGATTCCAGGAAGGACATAAAATTTTTGGTAGATAATATTGAATCCAGTACACTAAGCAATGTTTATCATCTTTTACAACCCATATTCTTAGGAAAAAGACCTTGAATTGAAGACCGTATGATTAAATGTCAAGAGATTTTCCTCCTACTTTTAAGTTATGGTAAGTCTATTTGTCCTAAAATTTATTGAAAGCTTAAATATTGAGAAGGTACTTTATTCAATATGGGCTGGAGTATGTAAAATCATTGATATAAATGGATGGAGCCATTTACTGTAATTGCCTTTATATGTTTGATAAAAGAGAAATGCAACTTGGGCAAAAGGATGGATGAGGTGTTAATGGGGTTAATCAGTGTGCTGATGGGAATAAGAGCTGAGGTAGAACAGTTGTAAAGCAATAAGCCCTTAGGGGCAGCTGTTTGAAAAATCTCATTTCTTCAAAAATTCACGTGAGGTGTAGTTGAGGTTAAGAAATTCAGGTACATGTCAAGGTAACTAACATTATTCGTTCATTATATAATAAATATTTATTGAATGTCAAATGTATGTATAGCTTCATGTAAGTACTATGCAGGTCAGAAAGAAGTACAGATATGATTTATATTTATAGCATAAAACCTTGAAAGAAACATTTGTACCCTAGAATCTCCAGTGATAGCAACCTAAATTATGAGGTGATTATAATGCCTTCACAGTTCTGTGACTTTTAAAACATTTTTAAGAATTGCATATAAAAACATAAAAAATGAAATGACAGTAGAGAACAGTATGTCATTCAGTCTCATAACTTTTAATTATGTCTGTTAGTTCAAAAGTGGAAAAATATTTAAAGATTTCTGACAATTTTATATTGAATTAGTGTAGAATTTTAGAGTGAATTGTACTGTGTTCTGCTGTCATTCTCTCTTCTAAATGTACTTGTGAAAGCACTGAGAACAATTTCTCACTGTCATGAAAACACACTTATTATTTAATTCCTATAGTTCTCACTGAGGGAATTTAGATTTTAGTAGTGTATTTTTATCGATAAAATGGTCACATAATTGTTTAAGAGGTCAGTGGATTTTTTTTTTTTGTTTTAGCCTACTTCCTTCAGTTAATGAAAACATTTTTGAAGTTATATCGGTTATTTCAGATGTTCAAACTAGTACTTAGCAATTTCTTACTTCAGTCCTTGACTTAAAAGAATTACCCGTTTTGCCAATGTGACAAATTTTGGAAAAGTTTGAAGACAATTAGGCTACAAATGATAGAACAGCATGGTGGTGATTTTTTTTTCCTTTTCTTACACAATCTGAGGTGACATCCCTATGAATGGCATTGTGTGAGGTAATAAAATAGTGCAGTTTCCATTAAAATTGGCCATACCAATAGCAAACTTAATTTCATATAACTTCTTGGTGAAGAAAATATTCTGATACCCTCTATTTATCATGTTACTTAATTGAAGTGAGAATATAGTACGCAGTATTTTTAAAAAACAAAACTAGGTGTTATTTTAATGCTAATTTATTTATTAAGTTAGTCATTCAATTAAGTATTTATCGATTACCTATTCTGAGGCAGGCACGGTTCTGTATACCTGGGGGAAAAAAGACAAAATTCCTATGCCTAAGGAGCTTACATTCCAGCATCAGCGAGACAATGAACAATAAGTATAATAAATAAAATGAGAAAGTTTATAAAATGGTTACAAGTGTTATAGAAAAGAAAAATTAGAGTAGGGCAAGAGATATTGGGTATGATAGCTATGTGGGTGTTTGTTTTATTAAATAACCTGGGCAGATTGCATTGAGAATTTAAGATTTCAGCAAAGACTTGGAAAATCCATCTGGAGGAAGAGTAGTCCAGATAGAATAGATAATTAGCGCAAAAAATATAAGGTTTTTGAGATGAGCTAGAAGGCCAATGTGGCTGGGATATGAGTGAAGGAGAGAATAGTGGGAAAGGAGATCAGATAAGTAGTGAGAGATTTAGATTTAATATAGTCCACCAGGTAGGTCATTGTAAAGATAATTACTTTTACTCTAAGTGAAATGGAGAAGCATTATATGACCTTGATACCCATGAAATCATTACTACCATAAATGTAAAAAGCATTTGCGTCGCCCTGAAAACTTCATTGCAAACCTGAGTAATCTATCCTTCATTTTTCATCCAACCTAAATAATAATTTGCTTTAGGTCATTATAGATTACCTCAAATTTCTAGAATGTTAATAATGGAATTATTGAATATGCATTTCTTTTCTGGGAGTACCTATGGTTTGAATGTGTCCCCGCTGAAATTCAATTGTTGTTGATGTGATAATATGAAGACATGCAGCCTATAAAAGGTAATTTGGTCATCAGGGCTCCTCCCTCATGGGAGAGATTGTGTTTCTTATAAAAAAGGCTTTATGTAGCATTCAGGGTGATTGCCCTTCCACCTTCTGCTATGTGAGGGAGCAGCAAGAGGGCTCTCATGAGATGCTAGCACCTTGATCTTAGACTTCCCAGCCTTCAGAACTGTGAGAAATAAATTTCTGTTCTTTATAAATTACACAGTCTTGGTAGTTTGTAATTATAGCACAAAATGAACTAAATCAAGGGGTAGAGAGTCTGGTTTCTTTCACACAGCATACTTATTTCAAGTTTTGTCTATGTTGTGGCATATATTGAAGTTTCATTCCTTTACATTACTGAGTAGTCCATTGTAAAGGTATAACACAATACTTTTTATAATTCACTTTTTGATGGATATTCGGCTTGTTTATAGGTTTTGACTATTTGAAATAAAGATGCTATGAACATTTACATACAACGTTTTCTGTAGATATGTGCTTTGATTTTTCTTTGTAATACTTGGAATTAAATAAATGGCTCATTTGCTAACTTTTATTTTTAATAAAGTTTTAATTTTATAATGGCTTTAGATTTACAGAAAAGTTAAAAAGATAGGAGGGAGTGTTCCTGAATACTCTGCACTCAAGAATCCCTGTTGTTCACATCTTATATTATTATGATACATATGCCACAAAGAAGGAACAAATGTTATGTTGTTATCCACTAAAGTAAATATTTCTTTTCATATTTTTAAGCTTTTTGCCTAGTATCATTATTCTGTTCTAGAATCCCATCCAGGATATTACTTTATATATAGTCATCATGTCACCTTAAGCTCCTCTAGACTGTGACCATTTCTCAGGCTTTTCTTATTTTTGATGATCTGGATAGTTTTGAGGTGTACTAGTTATGTTTTTTTGTAGAATGTCCTTAAATTTGAGTTTGTCTGGTGTTTTATTCATAATTAGGTTGGAGCCATGTTCTCAGGAGGAAGATCACAGAACTAAAGGGTCATTCTCATCACATCATACCTAGGTTATATACTATAAATATAACCTATCACCAACTGATGATGTTAAGCTTGATTACATGGCTTGGGTAGTGTCTATCTGATTTTCCCATTGTAAAGTTACATTTTTTTCCTGATATGGTAACTTTCAAAGAAACTGTTAAACTGTTTTTCAAAGTGGTTGTAACATATTAACACTCCCTGCATGAGAGTTCCAGTTTCTTTATATGACTGTTGACACTTGGTATGATAAAACTTTACACCATTTTACTCCATATAGTGGTTTCTCATTGTGGTCTTCATTTGTATTTTCCTAATGACAAATGATGTTTAGCCTCTTTGAAAACTTTTTTTTTCCAAATCTTTTGTCAATTTTAAAGTAAGGTTATTTGTCTTATAATTGAGTTGCAAGCCTTCTTTGTATATTCTGGATATAAGTTCTCTATCAGATATATGTTTACAGATATTTTCTCAACATCATTTATTAACTAGGGAATCCTTTCCCCATTGCTTGTTTTTGTCAGGTTTGTCAAACATCAGATGATTATACATGTGTGGCATTATTTCTAAGGCCTCTATGATATTCCATTGGTCTACATGTCTGTTTGGTACCAATACCATGCTGTTTGGTTACTGTAGCCTTGTAGTATAGTTTGAAGTCAGGTAACATGGTGCCTCCAGCTTTATTCTTTTTGCTTAGGATTGTCTTGACTATACAGTCTCCTTTTTGGTTCCATATGATATTTAAAGTAGTTTTTTTTTTTTTTTTCTAATTCTGTGAAGAAAGTCAATGGTAGCTTGATGGAGATAGCATTCAATCTATAACTTACTTTGGGCAGTATGGCCATTTTAACAATATTGATTATTCCTGTCCATGAGCATGGAATGTTTTTCCATTTGTTTGTGTCCTCTCTTATTTTCTTGAGCAGTGGTTTGCAGTTCTCCTTGAACAGGTCCTTCACATCCCTTGCAAGTTGTATTCCTAGCTATTTTATTCTCTTTGTAGCAATTGTGAATGGGAGTTCACTCATGATTTGGCTGTTTGTCTATTATTGGTGTATTAGAATGCTTGTGATTTTTGCACATTGATTTTGTATCCTGAGACTTTGCTGAAGTTGCTTACAAGCATAAGGAGATTTTGGGCTGAGACGATGGGTTTTCCAAATATACAATCATGTCATCTGCAAACAGAGACAATTTGACTTCCTCTCTTCCTATTTGAATACCCTTTATTTCTTTCTCTTGCCTGATTGCCTTGGTCTGAACTTCCACTACTATGTTGAATAGGAGTGATGAGAGAGGGCATCCTGGTCTTGTACTAGTTTTCAAAGGGAATGCTTCCAGTTTTGCACATTCAGTATGATATTGGCTGTGGGTTTGTCATAAATACTTATTATTTTGAGATATGTTCCATTGATACCTAGTTTATTGAGAGTTTTTAGCATGAAAGCATGTTGAATTTTATCAAAGGCCTTTTCTGCATCTACTGAGATAATCATGTGGTTTTTGTTTTTGGTTCTGTTTTTGTGATGGATTACATTTATTGATTTGCATATGTTGAACTAGCCTTGCATTACAGGGATGAAGCCAACTTGATTGTGATGGATAAGCTTTTTGATGTGCTGCTGGATTTGTTTGCCAGTATTTTATTGAGGATTTTTGCATCAATGTTCATCAGGGATATTGGCCTGAAATTTTCTTTTTTGTGTGTGTTTCTCTGCGAGGTTTTGGTATCAGGGTGATGCTGGCCTCACAAAATGAGTTAGGGAGGAGTCCCTCTTTTTCTATTGTGTGGAATAGCTTCAGAAGGAATGGTAGCAGTTCCTCTTTGTACATCTGGTAGAATTCGGCTGTGAATCTGTCTGGTCCTGGGTTTTTTGGTTGGTAGGTTATTAATTACTGCCTCAATTTCAGAATTGTTATTGCTCTATTCAGGGATTCCATGCAGAAAACTGAAACTGGACCCCTTCCTTACACCTTCTACAAAAATTAACTCAAGATGGATTAAAAACTTCAATGTAAGACCTAAAACCATAAAAACTCTAGAAGAAAATCTAGGCAATACCATTCAGGTCATAGGCATGGGCAATGACTTCATGACTAAAACACCAAAAGTAAGGCAACAAAAACCAAAATTGACAAATGGGATTTAATTAAACTGAAGATCTTCTGCACAGCAAAATAAACTATCATCAGAGTGAACAGGCAACCTACAGAATGGGAGAAAATTTTTGAAATCTATCCATCCAACAAAGGGCTAATATCCAGAATCTACAAGGAACTTAAACAAATTTATAAGAAAAAAATAAGCAACCATATCAAATAGTGGGCAAAGGATACGAACAGACATTTCTCAGAGATGACATATATGTGGCAAACAAACATGAAAAAAAGCTCATCATCACTGGTCATTAAAGAAATGTAAATCAAAACCACAATGAGATACAATCTCACGCCTGTTAGAATGACGATCATTAAAAAGTCAGGAAACAACAGATGCTGGAGAGGATGTGGAGAAATAGGAATGCTTTTCCACTGTTGGTGGGAGTGTAAAGTAGTTCAACCATTGTGGAAGACAGTGTGGTGATTCCTCAATTATCTAGAACCAGAAGTACCATTTGAGCCAGCAATCTCATAACTGGGTATATACCCAAAGGATTATAAATCATTCTACTATAAAGATACATGCACATGTACATTTATTGCAGCACTGTTCACAATAGCAAAGACTTGGAACCAACCCAAATGTTCATCAATGGTAGACTGGATAAAGAAAATGTGGCACATATGCACCATGGAATACTATGAGGCCATAAAAAAGGATGAGCTCATGTCCTTTTCAGGGACATGGATAAAGCTGGAAATCATCATTCTCAGCAAACTCACATGGGAGCAGAAAATCAAACACCACATGTTCTCACTCGTCAGTCAGTTCAATAAGTCTTATTCTTATTGAACAATAAGAACACATGGACACAGGCATGGGAACATCACACACCAGGGCCTGTCTGGGGATGGGGAGCTAGGGGAGTCATGGCATTAGGAGAAATACCTAATGCAGATGATGGGTTGATGTGTACAGCAAACCACCATGGCACGTGTATACCTATGTAACAAACCTGCACATTCTGCATATGTACCCCAGAACTTAAAGTATAATAAGAAATATTTTCTCTACTTCTGTCTCTTAACTTTTATTAAACCTGTTATTTTAAAAGCAAACACTCCTCATTTTGATCAAGGGCAATTTATACAATTTTCCTTTTATGTATTGTGCTTTTATATCACAGACACCTAAGATTAACAAGATTAGTTCTCTGTTTTCTTTTACACGTTCAACAGCTTGAGTGTTTACATTTAAGTCTATGATAGATCATAGGTTAATTAGTATAAAATTGTAAGTTAAACATTGAGGTTCTTTTTATTTAAGTTGTATATATATTTTTTCTCTACTTCTTTATACTTTTGTATTGTCACCTTTGTGGAAAATCATTTGACCAGATATCCTGGATCTATTTCTGGAAACTTGATTTCTTTCCATTATTTCATGTCTCTTTTTATACAAATACAACTCACTCTTGAGTATTGTACTTTTATATAGTCTTGAAATAAGTTATTATAAATCTTCCAATGTTTTTCCCAAAATTAAAGACAGTTTACTTTTGCACATTGACTTCATATTTTACTAAATTCATTTGTTATTATACTCCAGTAACATTTTTGAGATTTATGGTTTTTTTCCAAGGAACGTTTGCTCTTAATAAGTAAAGGCAAAGTGTTGTATTATGCATTGCATTTCTTCGTGCCTTATTTCACAAGTTAGGATGTCCATAATTTATTTTTATTTTTATTTTTGAGATGGAATCTCGCCCTGTCACCCAGGCGGGAGTGCAGTGGCACGATCTCAGCCTCCCGGGTTCACACCATTCTGCTGCCTCAGTCTCCTGAGTAACTGGGACTACAGGCGCCTGCCACCAAGCCCTGCTAATTTTTTGTTTTCCTATTTTTAGTAGAGATGGGGTCACCATGTTAGCCAGGATGGTCTCAATCTCCTGATCTCGTGATCTGCCCTCAGCCTCCCAAAGTGCTGGGATTATAGGCAGGAGCTACCACGTTCGGCCGAAACTTTCGAATGTAATTTTGAATATGGATTTTATTTCTTGTTTCTGATCTTAGGAGTAAGAAATCCAGCCTTTTAAAATTAAATACAATATCGGTCAGAGGTTGTTAGTTGATGGCCTTTATCACATTGAGAAAGTTCCACTTATTTATTGTTTTCGGATTGTTCTTACAATGAATAAATGCGGAGTTTCACCAAATGCTTTTTCAGTATCTATTAATCATGTTTTCCTTTTTTTGTTTTCTTTTCTTTTCTTTTTTTCTTTTTTTTTTTTTTTTTTGAGACGGAGTCTCGCTCTGTCGCCCAGGCTAGAGTGCAGTGGCCGGATCTCGGCTCACTGCAAGCTCCGCCTCCCAAGGTCTCGCCATTCTCCTGCCTCAGCCTCCGGAGTAGCTGGGACTACCGGTGCCTGCCACCTTGCCCGGCTAGTTTTTTTTTGTATTTTTTCAGTAGAGATGGGGTTTAACTCGGTTAGCCAGGATGGTCTCGATCTCCTGACCTCGTGATCCGCCCGTCTGGGCCTCCTAAAGTGCTGGGATTACAGGCTTGAGCCACCGCGCCCAGCCTTTTTGTTTTCTTAATATTTCAGATTACACTGGTTCATTTTCAAATACTGAACCATAACTTTGCATTCTGGGTCACGGCAGTCATGAGCTTTCCTTTCTTGTTTTCCTTCCCTCAAGAGTCCTTTTCCTGTATACTGTCAGATATTTGAAAACCACAGTTGCATACAATTTGTTTTATTCAATATTGCATACAATATTGTTGTATGAAACTTAAGGGTGAACCTGGCCACTCTTACTATACCATGATCATATTGATTCTGTCCAAATTCTTACTATTCAATTTTTATTTCTTGTGAATAAACCTCAGCCTGTTCCTTCAGTTAGTTACACTTATGTTCCCTCAGACCTAAGCTCCTGATTGGCATTCCAACTATTTGGAGAAAGGGGACAGCCTTTGATTTCACTAATGGCTCTCTTTTAATTTTTTTTTTTTTAAATTCTTTGAATATCTGCTACCACTTCCAGAATGCTCTGAAAACAATGTGACTTTCTAGACTTCACTAACATATTCCACTTTCCTGGCATCAATCCCTTCTAGCACTAGCTCATGCTCCTAATCATCTTATCTCATTCTAGAAGTCTCTCTAATGTCTTCTCAACCCAGGGTGTGTGAAATCTATCCTACAGAATATAAATCCCTGGCTCATGCCAGGAAAGCAATTCCTCTGCAAAGATACCTATTTACTTTGATAATTATTATTTACAGATATTATATCCTCTGATTTTAAGCATTTATTTTTAAATCATAAATACCTTATTTTGAGATATAAAGAGAAATTTCATAGGGCTTTACTTGAGAATAGTTGAAATATGTCCCTTGATTTTCTACATACTGAAAATATTATTGTGCCCTAGATTATTTTCTTACAACTAGAACTTGACATTGGAAATGTTGTTTTTATACATTAATTTGAAAGAAACAGACTTATGTCTTAAAGAATATTTTACTTACATTCTATAAAGTAGAAAATAAATAAACACTTAAAGGGATCAGAATCATAAGTCTTATCAACTATCACTTGGGCAGATATTAGTTTCTTGCTTTACTTTGCAGTAGTTGCTGAAAATTATGAGTAAAAGAAAGGAAAAGAGATAGCTTCAGGAATGATGGAGGGGAGAGGAATGGCCTAAAAGCAGGATGCATAGGGGTGAAAAGTAAACTATCTACAATTTCATCTGGAGTTGGACCAATATCGCACAAAACATTTGAAGTTAGTATGATTGTCTGTAGCCACGTGGCTGGATGAATCCACAATGATCGTTAAAGGGGTCACTGACAAATACCATACAAAAAACTGTGACTTATCTACCTAGTCATTTACATCACTATACTTCTCACAGCAAAGAATGACCAAGTTTATTTTAAAAGCAGACATAGCTTTAAAAGATATGCTCTGTTTGTGAAGAGTTCTATTCTAGTATCTATTTAAGCAATGGCTGATTATTTTAATAGATGTTTTCAGTTTCTTAAAAATTGACAGATTAAGGAAGCTTTTGTCTGAGAAATGACAACATCTTGAGATGCTTTGTCTTTCTTGGTCAAGGACCTTCAAACAAAAATTAATACACCTGACTAAGGAAGGTAGGTTGATCTCACCTAATTCCTTATTCCTAAAGGTGTCGAGGAGGGAAAAAAGGAGGCTAAAAACAATAGCAGAATCAACGTGTTCTAAATGGCAAACCTATTTTGGTAGCAGAACCAGACCTCCCTGGCAGGGCTGCTCAGGAAAACATATGGTTACTAGAATCTGTTCATGTCCAGGGAACATAGGTTTCTTGACGTGACATGTGGTTGCTAAAGCCACCAAGTTGAAATGTCTACTTTCTTTGTTGCAACAAAACCTGGTTTTATGGTTAAAAGTTATATCTGTTGCTGACAAATAGTTTTAATTCTCAAAAGAGAACAGGAGAAAAAATGAAAAAGAATAGAAATTTTGTTCTAAAAACTAAATATTTCATTCAGATAGAAAAGTCTCACTTTCTCCATAAAAACTTCACTCACTCAGAGCCTCATTGATTATAATGGTAGTCATTTTGTAACTTATCATGTATTGGCTAGGGTTACACTTTTTTTCTGTTTTGAACATTTATCTTTGTAAGACCATTTTAAGCTTGTGGGTGAATTCTTAGAAAATATTTGATAAATACTGCTATTCAATTGAAGAAAACAAAAGGAAAATAAATCCAAAATGACTTCAAATTGTTCTATTTATGTTTATTCCCTAAATTCAAACCAGACTCAGTCCCAGGGTTATGCCTTTAACCTGCTGTATGATCCTTTTGAGCTTTTTAACCTGTTAGTGCAATGTGATGTTGCTTTTTGTTCATAATACTAAAGCCATTTTTCTCCATTCTGTTTTCTTTTACTTGTCATAACTCTCAGTTCCGAAAGTAAAAGTTCTCAGGGAAACTTCTACTGTTGATAACTGAAATTGGAAAAGCCTTCCAGAATCCTGATACAGGATCCCCTTGTGCTGGGTTTTCTTTCCTGAAGGGACAGATGTACTAACGTCCAGAAAAAGTGTGCCATAGAAAGCACAGTTTTAGTGAATTATATGCAACTGGTAAGATATTTCAACTAATAGATCCAGATTTTTAATATTTGGAGAGATAAGATCAAAATACTCAAATGAAACTCACGTTTATTTTTATTGTGATTTAGTTAAGATAGTAGTAAATTGGAATATGGAAGAAACAAGTTTGCAGCAATGCTTCTTTATTGAAATAATAGCTAATATTAAGTTAACTCTATTTCAAAGTGCAGCAGTATACCAGTATGAAAAGTATAAATGAAGAAAATGATTAACATTAAACTGCAGCAGACTCCCAACCCAGCACATTCTTCTGTACAAATGATGTCCACGTTAGCTATTACTATACCATCCATATTTATATCTATATCTATCTCAGACATAATATGAAAATATTTTTTGTATAACACAGGATGCTTAAATGGTAAGCACATATTGATAAATATTAATGGTAATAATTATATAAGAAAATAAAATATAATACACTATGATTTGCACAAAGTTTTACATTATTTACTTTTACCTCAATATCAAGACTGTGAAAAAGGAACGTCAAATATCTGTAACTGGTACTATCTTCTTCATGAATTCTAGTGATAATTATACTATATCATATTTACATTTTTTTTTTTTTTTGTAAATTACTTGAAGTTTCCACCTGCTGACTTAATAGGAAATCCTGGGCAATCTTTGTTGTCTTTTATTGGCAGGCTGAATGGAGAAGACTATAAAGACCCAAAGGAAGACAGTGCAAATAATGACAGAAGCCTGTGTTCCTAGATGATTTCATGGAACAGAGCCTCTATGCTCATCACTTCCTACAACCTAATTCGAGCTGTTTGTTATAGCAGCTAGCCTACCTCATGAATATATTATTCATCCTAAATTTACATATAAGTGAAAACCAAAATTGTAATACTTCTGTCTTGCTTCCTCTGTGAAACTTCTTTCTTGGATATGTAGCCGTAAAATGAAACTAATTTCTTAAGATATTCCAGGCACATGTTCCTGCTTTTCAGATTTGGTTTCTATCAAAAACTCTTTTGCTTTAATTATGAACATATTTGACTCCCAAATAAATGAGAAAATGCTATTTATTTATTTAAACAGGTTAGGAGATGCTTCATGAAGTTAAGGCCTTGTCTTTAAAACCAGAACCTAGAATAATGCTACTATGATAGCACTCAGGAAATTTTGAGTTAATTATTTACTAAATGACCTCACTTGAGTTCAGAAAATCTTAATTATGAAATATATTTATTTAAAAACACACACATATATAAATATATATATTTAAACACACACATATATAACGTGTGTATATATACATATAACATAATGACATATGACACGTTTAAAAACTTCACAGCTGTATTTAAATGTCAATACAATGTTTTTAAAGAAGACATTGAAATAATATTATAGATATGAGACTGTGTCCTTTATACGGGTATTAAATTGCATTTTTAAATATAATTATATTATTAAACCTAGACAACATATTTACACATTAGGGATGATAATCTATTGAAAAAAATATTACTTACAGTCAAAATACATTACCCGAAAATCACATCCACTTATGGTCTTTTATAGAGTTTTTAAAGATAATTTCTAAATAAATTTATTTTCATATTTCTGCAAAGTTAAGAATTATACATTTCACATCCTTAAAAATAATGCCATCTAAACTATTCTAAGCACTTTTACATGAAATATTGTATTCAATCCAACTATAATCCATTAAGAATTAAACTATTACTTGCATGCAGCTGGAGTGGTTCTATTGCCTGTGCCACACAAAAATAATAGCTTATGGAACCAGAATTTAATTAACGCTGAAGTTCAAGTTCTGTACATGTAGCCACAATGGACTACTTTTTCTAATCATTATACTAATCATTATACTAATATAAATTTTAGCCTAATAGTATAATTATAGAGAATGTAACTTATTTGACTTATTTTTGTAACTTCAAAAAGGAAATGATTTGTACCCATTTCTTGTACTTCTCACAGGGAAAATTATTCTTTTATTGAAAAGATGAGGAAAATTCTGCTTTTGGTAGTCTGGATTCCAGGGAACGAAAAAAAAAAAAACTTTTAAGAATTAGCAGAATTATTAAATCATACTCCATAAGCACCCCAAATAACTGAGCAGCATCTCTCTTACCAAATTGGATGGATAATATAACCCTACTCAAATATCTCTGTAAGAACTGGTAGTATTTACAAAATCTTTTTTATTTTCCAATTTGTGTCTGGTAAGAAAATAGTTGTTTTAATAAATTAGGTACATAAAACTATATCTGAGTCATTTTTTGCTAGGCAGAATTGTGGGTACCACTTTGCCCAGATCTTCTATTTTATCTTATGAAGTAAAAATGATTTAAAACATTGAATAATTTACTGTCATTTTTATGTTTAATCAAATAATGAAATCTTAGAAATCTTAAGAAATTTGGAGGTAAATTTCTTACCATAGGACATTTTCCCTTAAAATAACTGTGATTTAGCAATATCTAGCCTTTGTTATATCATGCTAATTAAGACTTACCGTTCCAAACTGAATGTTCAAAATACCATAGTTTAATGTTGGGAAGAGAGGAAAATGGCGGATAGGAGGCAGGACTAGCTTGCAGCTCCCACTAGGATGAACAGAGCAGCCTGTGGTGACTCACATCTTGAACTTTTGATCCAAGAACTACCCCAGGAACATACCAGGAAAGCCGAGATAATCCACAGACCCTTTGAAGGAAGAGGATTTCTCCTGCAGGCCCTGGGAGACAACTGAAAAACCCTGAGTGCCCAAAGTGTGAAAGTGTGAAAGGGGGATCATCTGCCCCTGAACATACACCCTCACTGGGGAACTTGAAGGTCAAGATCACAAGAGAAGGATTCGACCCTACCTGAAGCTGAGACAAATTTAGAGAGTCAAGTGAAATACAGGGGTAGAAGTAGCAGTTGGAAGAACCCTGTGGGCTCTCTCGGTCCCCACGGAAGTTATTTCTGACTTTGTCTGGCAGAGGTCCTTGGAAAGGACTGCCAGAGGAATTGAGAAAAGACCACAAGGAGAAGGAAATTTCTCAGCTGCCTGGAAATAGACTGGGTGCTGTTGTGGGGGCACACGGTGAGAGTTAGACTAGCCATTTGGGCTGTGTGAGAGCTGGGTAAATCCTGTAACTTCTGGCTTTCCCTGGCGAACTGCATGACACAGCAGAGGCAGCCATAATCCCCTGGGAACATAACTCCATTGGCCTGAGAACCACACCCACATCCCCCAAAGCAGCTGCAGAAGGAACCACCCAAGGAGATTCTGAGCTCAGACACGCCTAACCCTGCCCCTACCTGATGGTCTTTTTCTACCTACCCTGGTAGACAAAGACAAAAGACATAACCTCCTGGGAGGTCTAGGCCCCCACACACCACATGATCCTCCCTATAGCATCTCAGCTGATGCTTTCTTGAAAGTGCCACCTCCTGGGTGGTGTACAAAAAACACAAAACTAGTGCAATAAACAAAAGTACAACTAAGTACCCTCACAGAGTCCACCTGAAGTGCCTGCCACCTCCACAAGACCAGGTGCTGCTATCCACAGCTGAGAGGCCTGAAGGTGGTTCACATTGTAAGAGTCTGTGCAGATGCCCCCAGTACCAGCCCAGAGCCTGGTAGCTACAGGGAGTGGCTAGATCCAGAAGAGAAATAACAATCACTACATTGGGCTCTCAGGAAGCAACATTCCTGGAGGAAGGGGGAGAGCACTACATCAAGGGAGCATGCATGGGACAAAACAATCTGAAGAGCAGTCATGGGCCCCAGATCTTACCTCTGACACAGTCTACCCAAATGAGAAGAAAGCAGAAAAAATATTCTGGTAATATGACAAAACAAGTTTCTTTAACACTCCCAAAAGAGCACGCTAGCTCACTAGCAATGGATCCAAACCAAGAAGAAATCCCTATATTGCCAGAAAAAGAATTCAGTTCAATTATTAAGCTAATCAAGGAGGAACCAGAGAAGGGTGAATATAAAATATAAATATATATACAAATACATATATAAATATATAAAAATTTATATATTTATATATGAATATATATTTTTATATATATGATGTGAAGGGAAAAATCTTCAGTAAAATAGTATAAATAAAAAACAATCACAACTTCTGGAAATGAAAGACACACTTAGAGAAATGTAAAATGCACTGTAAAGTCTCAGCAATAGAATTGATGAGCAGAATAAAGAACTTCAGAGATCGAAAACAAGGATTTTGTATTAAGCTGATCTAACAAAGAAAGAGAAAAAAGAATTTAAGTAATTGAATGACCTCCAAGAAGTTTGGGATTATGTTAAATGGCCAAATCTAAGAATAGTGTTCCTGAGGAAAAAGAGAAATCTAAAAGTTTGGAAAACACATTTGAGGGAATAATTGAGGAAAACTTTCCCAATCTTGCTTGAGATCCAGACATCCAAATACAAGAAGCTCAAAGAACACATGGGAAATTCATTGCAAAAGATGAGGTTATCTAAAGTCAAGATGAAGGGAAGAATCTAATAGCTGTAAAGCAAAAGCACAAAGTAACCTATAAAGGAAAACCTATCCGAGTAACAGCAGATTTCTTAGCAGAAACCCTACAAGCTGGAAGAGATTGGGGCCCTATCTTCAGTCTTCTTAAACAAAACAATTAGCAGCTAAGAATTTTGTATCCAACGAAGCTAAGCTTCATAAATGAAGGAAAGATACAGTCTTTTTGAAACAAACAAATGCTGAGAGAATTTGCCACTACCAAGCCAGCACTACAAGAATTGCTAAAAGAAGCTCTAAATCTTGAAACAAATATTCAAAATACCCCAAAATAGAACCTCCTTAAAGTATAAATATCACAGGACCTATAGAACAATAACACAGTAAGTAAATTAAAAAAAAAAATACTGCTATTCAGACAACAAACAGCACAATGAATAGAATAGTACCTCACATCTCAATATAAATGTTGTATGTAAATGGCCTAAATGCTACATTTACAAGGTACAGAATGGCAGAATGGATAAGATTTCACCAACCAAGTATCTACTGTCTTCAAGATACTTGCCTGACACAAAAGGACTCACATAAACTTAAGGTAAAGGGGTGGAAAAAGATATTCCATATATATGAACACAAAAAGAGAGCAGGAATACCTATTCTTATATCAGACAAAACAAACTTTAAAGCAATAGCAGTTAAAAAGGACAAAGTGGGACGTTATATAATGATAAAAGGACTAGACCAACAGAACAATGGCATATATATGCAACTAACACTGGAGCTTCCAAATTTATAAAACAATTACTTCTACACCTAAGAAATGAGATAGACAGCAGCATAAGAATAGTGGGGGACTTCAATACCTCACCCACAGCACTAGACAGGTCATCAAGACAGAAAGTCAACAAAGAAATAATAGATTTAAACTGTACCCTAGGACAAATGGACTTAACAAATATTTATAGAACACTCTATCCAGGCCGGGCGCGGTGGCTCAAGCCTGTAATCCTAGCACTTTGGGAGGCCGAGACGGGTGGATCACAAGGTCAGGAGATCGAGACCATCCTGGCTAACATGGTGAAACCCCGTCTCTACTAAAAATACAAAAAACTAGCCGGGCGAGGTGGCGGGCGCCTGTAGTCCCAGCTACTCAGGAGACTGAGGCAGGAGAATGGCGTAAACCCCGGGAGGCGGAGCTTGCAGTGAGC
This sequence comes from Macaca mulatta, assembly GCF_049350105.2. NCBI lineage: Eukaryota > Metazoa > Chordata > Mammalia > Primates > Cercopithecidae > Macaca > Macaca mulatta. The sequence continues at coordinate 116,981,341 of NC_133409.1, forward strand.
TGAGATCCGGCCACTGCACTCCAGCCTGGGCGGCAGAGCGAGACTCTGTCTCAAAAAAAAAAAAAGAACACTCTATCCAATAATTGTGGAATATACATTCTATTCATCAGCACATGGAAAACTCTCCAAGGTAGACCATATGATAGGCCACAAAACAAGTCTTAACAAGTTTAAGAAAATAGAAATTGTATCAACTACTCTCTCAGACCGCAGTGGAATAAAATTGGAGATCAACTCTAAAAGGAACCCTCAAAATAATGAAAATACATGGAAATTAAATACGTTAACCCTGAATGATCCTTGGGTCAACAATGAAATCAAGATGAAAATTAAAATTTCTTTCAATTGAACAATCATAGTAATACAACCTATCAAAACCTCTGAGATATAGCAAAAGTGGCACTAAGAGGAAAGGTCATAGCATTAAATGCCTACATCAAAAAGTCTGAAAGAGCCAACTAGACAATCTAAAATCACACATCATGGAGCTAGAGAAATAAGAACAAATCAAACCCAAACCCATCATAAGAAAAGAAATAACCAAGATCAGAGCTAAATGAAATTGAAACAAGAAATACAAAAGATAAATGAAACAAAAGGCTGATTTTTTGAAAAGAAAAATAAAATTGATAGACCATTAGTGAGATTAAGCAAAAACAAACAAACAAACAAAAACAACAACAGCAAAAAAACCACAAAACTCCAAAGAAGCTCAATTAGAAATGAAACAGGAGATATAACAACAGATACCACAGAAATGCAAAAACATAATTCAAGTCTACTATGAACACCTTTACACACATAAATTAGAAAACCTAGAGGAGATGGGTAAATTCCTGGAAAGACATACCCCTCCAAGATTAAACCAGGAAGAAATAGAAACTCTGAACACACCAATAACAAGCAGCAAGATTGAAACAGTAATAAAAAAATTTGCTGACCAAAAAAAGTCCAGGACCAGACAGATTCACAGCTGAATTTTATCCGATATTCAAATAATTGATGCCAACTCTACTGATACTATTCTACAAGACAGAGAAAGAGGGAATCCTCCATAAATAATTCTGTGAAGCCAGTATCACCCTAATACCCAAACCAGGAAATGACACAACAAAAAAAGAAAACCGCAGACCGTATATATCCCTGATGACTATAAATGCAAAAATCCTTAATGAAATACTAGCTAATAAAATCCAACGGCATATCAAAAACATAATCCACCATTATCAAGTGGGTTTCATACCAGGGATGCAGGGATGTTCCAACATCTGCATGTCAATAAATGTGATACACCACATAAAGAGAAGTAAAAACAAAAATCACATGATCATCTCAACAGACACAGAAAAGGCATTTGACAAAATTCAGCATCACTTTATGATTAAAACCTGCAGCAAAATTGACATAGAAAGGTCATACCTTTAATGTTATAAAAGTCATCTATGACAAACCCACAGCCAACATGATACTGAATGGGGAAAAGTTGAAAGCATTCCCTCTGAAAACTGCAACAAGGCAAAGATGCCCACTCTCACCACTCCTCTTCAACATAGTACTTGAAGTCCTACCCAGAGCAATCAGACAAGAGAAAGAAATAAAGGGCATCCAAATCGGTAAAGAGGAAGTCAAACAGTCACTGTTTGCTGATTATATGATTGTATACCTAGAAAAGCTGAAATATTCCTATGAAAATCTCCTGAAATTGACAAATGAAATCAGCAAAGTTTCAGGATACAAAATTAATGTACATAAATCAGTAGCTCTGCTATATACCAACAGCAACCAAGCTGAGAATCAAATCAAGAGCTCAATCCCTTTTACAATAGTTGCAAAAAAGTAAAATACTTAGGAATAATCCTAACCAAGGAGGTGAAAGACCTGTACAGGGAAAACTATAAAACAGTGTGGAAGAACTCACAGATGGCACAAACAAATGAAAGCACATCCCATGCTCATGGATGGTTAGAATCAATATTGTGAAAATGACCATAATAATCACATTGCCAAAAGCAATCTACAAATTCAATATGATTCCCACCAAAGTACCAGCATAATTCTCCATAGAACTAGAAAAAACAGTCTTAAGACTCATATGGAACCAAAAACGAGCCTGCATGGCCAAAGTGAGGCTAAACAAAAAGAACAAATCTGAAGGCATCACATTACCTGACTTTATACTATAAGGCCATAGTCACCAAAACAGTATGGTATTTTTTTTTCTTTTTTTTGAGACAGAGTCTTACTCTGTCGCCCAGGCTGGAGTGCAGTGGAGCAATCTTGGCTCACTGCAAGCTCCACCTCGCTAGTTCACGCCATTCTCCTGCCTCAGCCTCCCAAGTTGCTGGGACTACCGGTGCCCGCCACCATGCCTGGCTATTTTTTTGTATTTTTAGTAGAGACGGGGTTTCACTGTATTAGCCAGGATGGTCTAGATCTCCTGACCTCGTGATCCGCCCGCCTCGGCCTCCCAAAGTGCTGGGATTACAGGCGTGAGCCACCGCGCCTGGCAACAGCATGGCACTTCTATGAAGATAGGCACACAGATTAAATGGAACAAAACCAAGAACCCAGAAATAAAGCCAAATACTTACAGCTAACTGATTGTCGACAAAGCAAACAAAAGCATAAAGTAGGGAAAGGACACCCTATTCAACAAATGGTGCCGGGATCATTGACAAACCACGTGTGGAAGAACGAAACTGGACCTTCATCTCTCACTTTATACAGAAATGAACTCAAGATAAATCTAGGACTTAAATCTAAGATTTGAAACTATAAAAATTCTAGAAGGTAACATTGGAAAAACTCTTGCAGATATTGGCTTAGGCAGACTTCATGACTGAGAATCCAAAACAAATGCAACAAAAACAAAGATAAATAGATGGGACTTAATGAAACTAAAATGCTTTTACACAGCAAAAGAAATAATCAACAGAGTTAACAGACAATCCACAGAGTAGGAGAAAAGCTTCACGATCTATACCTTTGACAAAGGACTAATATCCAGAATCTACAAGAAACTCAAATCAGTCAGGAAAAATCAAACAATCCTTTCAAAAAGTGGGCTGAGGACTTTTTTGCGAATTGCAAAAAAATGCCAATTTTTGCAATTCGCAATTGCAAAAGTATGGAACCGGCCAAATTCCCATCAATCAGCGAGTGGACAAAGAAAATGTGGTGTGTATATATGTATATACACACACATATATATGTATACACACACACACATATATGTGGCTGAGTAGTATTCCATGCTGTGTATGTATGTATACATGCATGTATATATGTGTGTGTATATATGTATACATACATACACACATACACACCATGGAATACTACTCAGCCATAAAAAGGAATGAACTAATGGCATTTGCAGCAACCTGGATGGAATTGGAGATCGTTATTCTAAGCGAAATAACTTACGAATACCGAACCAAATATCGTATATTCTTGCTCATAAGTGGGAGCTAAGCTATGAGGACGTGAAGGCATAAAAATGATACAATGGACTTTGGGGACTTGGGGGAAAGGATGTGAGGGGGGTGAGAGATAAAAGACTACACGTTGGGTAGAGTGTACTGTGCTTGAGTGACGGGTGAACCAAAATCTCAGAAATCACCACTAAATAACTCATTTATGTAATCAAACACTCCCTATTTCCCCAAAACCTATTGAAATAAAGATAATAAAAAAGTCTTTATTTTACATTTAAATATACTTTTCTGTAGTATGTATTTATTGGTCCTAGACTTATAACTATATAGAAAAGTCTAACACTTTAAATTTTAAAAACAATTATGTTTCCCATTCTTTTTCTTGAACTCTTGAGTATTAGATATTTGCCTATTTGTCAACATCACTCATGAAAGTGATTCTCAGAAGAAAACAAAAATTATTTATTATTTTATCTTATTAAAAAACAAAGACCAAGTTAATCAGTGTTGAAGTGTTTTTGAATTCTGAATTTCTGAAATACTTCCCTTCTTTGAGGAAATCTAAAATGTGAGAATTTTTTGATTCATTCATACATAGGGCAGTATTTCTAAATCAGATTATATAAAGATTGGCAAACTGATTTTAATGAAGCTTAAAATTTATAAATGATCACAAGATAACACATTTTATTCTGATAATGAGTTTGAATGGTTTTTCTATAGACTTTTCTACTTGAAGAAAATATGAAAAGGAAGTCAAATCTCTGTACATGTTAATATTTTCAAATTTAGTTAAAAATTAGAAGAATAAAAGCTAATTTTTATCTACTTATTGGTTCAGAGTTAAGTATTTTTTTAATTATCTAACTTCTACTATTGCTTATAATTATATGTGGCAATTTTCCAACTTGCTTTACAGCTCTTATTTTAAAGTTTAACTATCTTCCCAGTGAAAAAGCTGTGAGGACAGACAAGATTTCTGAGAGTTTTACACTTTGGGTATTTTTGACATTGTGGAAGGTTATGTTACACCAATGACTAAATTTCTTCTTTGCTAACTATGTACCTAATCTGTTCTAAAAAATGGATGTTGAAATATTTTCTCAGTGATATATTCCTAAGAACATATGGAATGAAAGGCATCAGCTAAATAAAAATCACCATACCCTATTCTATGGAAGAGGTATTGTAATTTTTGCTAGCAAAGATATTAAAATGGTCTGTTCAAGGGAAATTGTAAAAGAAAAATGATTTCGTATACAAGTTGAATAACAATTTAAAACTATCTTAACTATGTATGACAAAAAGTTATTTATAGTATATTACACAGCTTACCTATTATTCAGATAAATATGCATTAAAAAAGCAATAAACTTCAATTTGTGAATTTTATCATGACATTATTGAAACCTATTATCTCTCTTTACACTTACCATGTAAAGTACATTTTATGTAATTTAAAATAATATGACATGGCACTTAATCATTTAAAAGAAGAACCAAACTATCTCTGGTAATGGAAAATTATGATTGAATTGTCAAATAATTATATAACAGTTGAGGACTCATAAATAGCTGAAAAGTTTCCCAATATGATTAGAAATTTGAAAAAAAGTTGAATTTTCCTGACAATTAGTGATGTTGAACACCTCTTCATGTGCTTTTTTTTTTTTTTTTTTTTTTAAACATATTCTTTGGAGAAATTTCTACTTATATTCTTTGCTCATTTTTTAATTTTTTTTGTTTGGTTTCATTTGCTATTGAGTTGTAGGAGCTCCTTATATATTTTTGCCATTAACCTCTTATCAGATGTGATTTGTAAATATTTTCTCCCATTCCATGAATTCTTTTATGCCTCTATTGTTTCCTTTGCTGTGTAGAAACTTAAATTTGATGGAGTCCCACTTGTATATTTTTGTTTTTGTTGCTTGTATTTTTGGTGTCGTATCCAATAAATCATTTCCTAGACCAACGTCAGGATGCTTTTCCCCTGCGATCTTTTTCTAGAGTTTTAGAGTTTTAAATCTTACATAAAACAAGGAGATATCACTTCACATGTATTATAGTGGTGATTGTAAAAAAAAGATAACAAATGTTGGCAAGGATGTGGAGAAATCGAGGTCATTGTACATGATTTGTGAGAATGTAAAATGATGCAATTGCTATGAAAAACAGTATAAAAGTTCCTCAAAAAATTAAAAAATAGAACTAGCATATATCATGCAACAATGCCACTTATTGAAATGCATCTAAAATAATTAAAATCTGGATCTTGAAGAGACATCTGCCCTCTCATGTTTGTTGCAGCTTTATTCGCAATAGCCAATATACAGAAACTACTCAAATATCTATTGACAGATGAATGGATAAACAAAATGTGGCATATATATTATTCAGCCTCAAAAAAGAAAGAAATTCTGGCCAGTTGTGGTGGCTCACGCCTGTAATCCCAGCACTTTGGGAGGCCGAGGCAGGTGGTTCACCTGAAGTCAGGAGTACGAGACCAACTCCTTCTCTACTAAAAATACAAAAATTGGCCAAGTGTGTTGGCATATGCCTGTAGTCCCAGCTACTCCGGAGGATCGCTTGATCCTAGGAGGTGGAAGTTGCTGTAAGCAGAGATCGTGCCACTGCACTACAGCCTGGGCGATAGAGCGAGCCTCTGTCTCAAATAAATAAATAAATACATAAATACATAAATACGAGATTCTGCCATATACAACAGCATAGATGAACTTGGAAGACATTGTGCTAAGTGGAATAGCCAATCACAAAGGACAATTTATGATTCACTTATATGAGTTGTTCAAAAAAGTCAAACTTATAGAAAAACAATTGAATGGAGGTTTCTAGGGACAGAGGGCAGGAGAAATGGAAATTGCTATTTAATAGGTATACAGTTTTAGTTGTACAAGATAAGTAAGTTCTACAGATCTGTCACAACTCTGTTCCTATAGTTAACAATATTGTATTGAATACTTAAAACTTTGTGAAGAGGGTATATCTCACATTAACGTTTAGACAACTATAAAAGATAGACATATTTTTTAGAAAAGAAATTTGAGAGTTGACATGATCATTAAAATGTCACAAATTTGGGTAATTTCTCATAACTTTCATATCACATAATTTGAGTGTGTTCATTTGAACATTCTTTACCCAGGGTCTTAATAGTAAATATAAAAATAATTATGTGCTAAAAAATAATTAAAAATAATAACTAACACATTTAAGAAGGCCAATTTAATTTTCATAGACTTTCACACTTCAATGTGCACTAAAATCAGTAAAAGTGACACAGCCACCCATTTCCCAAATTCATTTTGTCATGGAAAGCTACAGAAGAAGATATCTTTTGGGAATGTCATTCTATTGCAGTGCTTTCAAACTATCTGGGGTAAAGGATTAAAAATATCTACTTTGTGTAGGCTAATACTTTTATAACATATAATACAAATTATTATAAAATAAAATAAACACATACAAAAAGATGGCCATCTAATTTTATAATCAGATCTAAAAAAAATTATATCTAAATACTATTAAGTATTCCTATAGACTTACTCTCATGTTGTATACTTCATCTCATCAGGTTTTGAAAACACATACCTCTTTACTGGCAACAATGCAAGGGACGGATTTTAAGTAGTAATGCTTGCTAGAATACACTTTGTGAAACAGGCCTTGAAGTAAAATACTCCATTGTTCCTTCTATAGCCTCAATGACTAAATGAAAGAAGTGTAGTACAACTTTTGCTTAAAACTTTCTGTAGAAGATAACCTAATTCGGTTTTTCAATTTTTCTTCCACCCTCTCTCTCCTGTTCTGTTTTTCATTCTTCCTTTTTTTCCTTTAATAATGATCCATTATTCGAAAAAGCTTTATTTAAACTATATAAGAAGAAAAGTGTGATGTAAAATTTTGTACCAGATAGGGATACTGTGGGAAATACAAAATAATGATAAAATATATGTTCTCCTGTTAGGAAGATGGTATGTACATAAGTAATTTGTAATATAAGTGCAATAATGCCACAAAAGAATATCATAGTTTGCTACAGGAATTCAGTAGACACTGTCTTTTAGCTTTAAAAAATGATTGTCATATTTGTTTCAGTTTCCATGGATTTGTAGATTTATGCTCTCAGTAGTTATACAGCAACTCTAATGTTTCCGCAATTCAGCCAGCTTGTATATATCTGAAAACAGCTATCATTTCCACCCAACATCTACTCTTTCTAACACTTAAAATCACCAGCTCTAGCAACCATTTGTTTGGCAATGACATCATTCTATATTACTCAAACCAGTTATTTCATTTATTTCACAAGTATGTTGTACTGACTATAAAATAAAATGAAGCTTATTAAGTTACCTTGTCATTTATGTAAAATCAAATGACATAGATGACATTCAGTCAGCTAATTCAGGTCATAGGACTGGGAAGATTGTTTTGTATGTTTGATAAGGCTGTTTAGAAGCTTATCAATTTTACTAATCTTTTCAAACAAACAACTTTTGGTTCAATTGATTTTTCTCTATTGATTTTCTCTATTTCACTGATTTCTGCTTCTGTTTTTATTACTTCTTTCTACCTGTTTACTTTTTGTATAAATCGCTCTTCTTTTTCTAGGTTCTCAAGGTAGTTGGTGAGATCATTGATTTTTATCTCTTATTTTTTAATGTAAGTATTGATTGCTATAAATTTCACTCTAAGCACTACTTTATTTGTTCACACACACTGTGATATGTTGCATTTTCATGTTAATACAGTTTTAAATAAATACTAAATTCTTGTGACTTTTTTGGTATATTAATTTATTTGGAGGTGTGTTAAGTTCCAAATACTTGTGTATTTTCCACATATATTTCTGACATTAATATGTAGTTTAATTCAATTGCTGTCAGGTAACATTATACTATGAAATTTACTGAGAGTCATTTTATGGCTCAGGATACTCTTTATCTTGGTGTATGATACCTGTGCATGAGAGAGCAATATATATTCTACTATAAATTACACTTAGGTCTAGTTTGTTGGTAGAGTTGTTGAATAAGATCTCTATCCTTAATATTTTTTTAAACTTCTCAATTACTCAGAGAAGAGTGTTGAAATATCCAACTATGATTCTGAATTTCTGAAATCCTTTTAGTAACAGTAAATTTTGTATTTGTATTTTTAAAGATCTGTTATTATATACATTCATTTTAATAATTTTTGTAATTAATGAAATAACCATTTTGTCATTATTGTAGCTTCCTCTTAATTACTGGTAAAACTCTTTACCTTGAAGTTTACTTCTTCTGATATGTAGTAGAGCTACTCCAGTATTCCTATAATTAGTGTTTGTATGTAGACTTTTAAATATTTTCTTTAAACCTTTGTTTTTATATTTAAGATACATTATTTGCTTAACAATACCGTTCTACTAATTAGAATGTTTAGACCATTTACATTTAATATAATTACTGATGTGGTTAATTTTAAATCTACTATTTTGCTATTTATTTTCTACTTTGTTTCTCTTTTTTCTCTTTTTTTGGTAAATTTAATTTTTTTAGGGTTACACTTTATCTTCAGTATTAGAGAAATTTAAATCTTTTTTTGGTTAGTGATTATACTAGGGTTTATGATATACATTTTTCCTTACCAATATCTAACTTCAAACAATAATAATAGTGTGACACTCGATATATAAGAGTTTTCAACATTGTACTCCATTCCCCACCCTCCATATGTTTTCTGACATTTGTGTTGATCTTACAATGCATTGTTACTACTTTCAGTCATGGTTATATTTTAACAATACTTAAATAAAGAAAAAACATTTTTTATATTTTCCTATATATTTGCCTTTGTCTCAGTTGGTCTTCGTTTTTTTTTTTGTATAGATTACTTTTCATGTAGTATAAATTTTCCCCTAGCTAAATAATTTTCTGTAAAATATACTGTAATTCATACCCCCAGTGATGAATTCTGTTTCTAATGATTGGGAAATAATCTTGATTATGCTCTTTGAAACAAATTTTTGATGATGTAGACATTAATATGTCACAGTTGTTATTCCATTATCTGTTGATCAGGAGAGTTTCTGCTGATAAGTCTATTGTTAATTTCTTTTTTGCTCTCTTTCCTCTGATGCTTTTAATGTTTTCAGCTTTATCAGTGGATTTTGGAAATTTGGCTATGATGTACTTTGGTGTGTTTTTCTTCACATTTCTTCTGATTTGATACATGAGAGTTTCTTGAACCTGTGTGTTTACAATTTTTATCAAATTTGGGAAAGTGTTGGCCATTATTTCTATAAACATTTTTCTGTCCTTCTTCCCATTCCTTTCTCAGTTTCCAGTTACATGTATGTTATACTGCTCAATATTGTTATATAGGTCACTTCTGTTGTATTCATTTAAGTCTTTAATCTCTTTGGTGCTGTTGCTATATTTTCAAGTTTTGAACTTTTTCCTGCAATATCTACCCTGCCGTAAATCCAATTCAGTGCATTTTTAATTTTAGATATTATTTTATTTGCAAAGAAGTAACAGCTTAAGATAATTTATATATCATATTTTCTAAAATTATACAATTTTGTTTTTATTCATAGATGTTTCATTTGTATCTCATTTGTTTATGGTGTTGATTATGTACTTGAGTATATTTATAAAATTTATATTAGCAGTCTTGAAGTTGTTATCCGCTAATTTCATTTCTGTCATTTATGTTTTATGGATGTTTTCCTTTAGTAACATATACATATTTCCTTTCCTCTCTGGAGGTTTGTTACATTTTGACTGATTGTGAGATATTGTTAAATTTTTTAGCTGAGCACTGGATTTTTTATGTTCTTTTAAAAAAGTGTGGATTTGATTCTGGGAGGCATTTTAAGTTATTTCAGAATAAATATGATATTTTTGAAGCTTGATAAATTAATTTTAATGTTTTTGGAAATATGAGTCCAGATTAGCCATTGTTCAGACTCTAGCCTCATTACTAAGGTGTGACTCTTTATGCAGTATTATATTTTGTCTTTTATTTTTGAGGTCTCTCTGTTCTACCTAATGAAAATCAAGCTACTCTTAGAGATATGTGAGCTATGGACACTTTTTAGTCTATTTATTACTCTATATATGGGGAATTTTAAACAAGCCATGTACAGTTCATCACTCATCTAAAGACCTATCTGATTTTGTATTCTGATGCAAATTCTACCCACTTTAGACTCTCTGAATGCCAATATGTGTATCCTCTATTCAATGAGACTCCAGGTTCTGGGTTCCTACTATCTGCAATGCAGCAATAAAATTGACTCAAGGATGTAGTTGGTGAAATCACAAGGCTCCTCTCATTCTATTTGATAAAATACTACTCAACAAAATGAACAAACTACTGATACATACAATAATGAATGGATTTCAATGCATTTTGCTAAGGGTAAAAAAAAGCTAATCTCAAAAAGTCACATGCTATATGATTCAATTTATATAATATTCTTGTAATACAAAATTATAGACATGGAAGAAAGATTAGTGGTTTACAAGAATTAAGGATGGTGGTTATTAGGTTAGTGTAATTATAATGGAACCATATGAGGGAGACCTTTCTGTTTATGGAATAGATTGGTACCTTGATTGCAGTGTTGGTTATACAAAACAATATATGTGATAAAATGGTATAAAACTATACAAGTTGTAGCAATGTCAATTTCTTAGTTTGCTATTGTGTTTAGTTACATAAGTTGTGTCTATTGAGGGAAATGAGATGAAGTGTACATAGGACCTCTCTGCCTTTTCTGCATCTATTGAGATAATCATGTGGTTTTTGTCATTGGTTTTATGTGATGGATTATGTTTATTGATTTGTGTATGTTAAAAGAGCCTTGCATCTGAGGGATGAAGCCAACTTGATTGTGGTGAATAAGCATTTTGATGTGCTGCTGGATTCAGTTTGCCAGTATTTTATTGAGGATATTCTCATCATCATCAATGTTCATCAGGGATATTGGCCTGAAGTGTTATTTTTTGTGGTGTCTTTGCCAGGTTTTGGTATTAGGATGATGCTGACTTCATAAAATGAGTTTGGGAAGGGTCTCTCCTTTTAAATTGTTAGAATAGTTTCAGAAAGAATGGTACCAGCTTCTCTTTGTGCCTCTGGTAGAATTTGGCTGGAGCAAAAATGTTTAAATCTTTTGTTTTGAAATTCTATCTTAAAGATTAAAAACTATTAAAATAATAAAGTTCCTAAAATCCATGGTTAAAGAAAGAAAATAATTTAAAAAACAAATTTTTCAAAATATTTTTGGGAATTTGAGGAAAAATAAGACAAAATTAAAGCAGAGTAAAGAGAGAAGTGTCAGAAATTCTTGATCTGACAAGAAGTATGGTGTCATGTTAGGTAAATATAAAAGATTCTGTTAGAATTCCATCACTCATCTTATGAGGAACATTAAGGTGCTGCATATGACAGAAACTGTTATGGAGATAGATGGAAAGCTCTCCATTTTAAGTACATTCATTGCTTCAGATCAAAAAAGTTCAAAAGCAACAACTTTGGTTTACTGAGATCGAGTAAACAAAGTGTAAATTGTATATTATAATTTATGAAAGACGTGACAAGTTTCATGAACTGAAGGAAATCTTGAATTTACAGATCCAGAAATGCCAGGTAAGAACTAGTTATATCATGGCCACTTGTTTTATAATGGTAAAGACAGCATTTTACAAATCATCAGACAAAAAATCCATACAATTTATCTATAAAGGAATGGACCACTATAGACTTTAGTCCATAATATAGAACACCAGAAGACAATGATTCAAGGTGTGGTTCAATAATTTGATGTCTAAAAAATATTGTCATTTTTGTAATACTGCAAAGAAAACAATCCCTAGACACATGATCATTAATTCTGTGGTACTAGGGGATGTTATTGTAGGTCATCATATTATCATGTAGAGCCAATGTCTTGTTGGTTTCAACTGAATTCTGTAAGAGAAGAACTTAGTCTGGAGCAGCCAATTTGAAAGCAGAGGTAAAAGGAGAAGTGTTATGGAAACTATCCAGGAAAGTTGCTTAAAAGAGCCAATTTAACCGGAAGAACTATCGCTCTTGCATTCTCTTCTTTCTTCCGGACTGCAAACATTCTATTTAACGGCTGCAGCTCTAGCATCCTTCTTGGATTATGAGGTAATCTTGAGAATGGAAGCCAAGCCCTTTGAGGTAAAGTACAAAGTTAAACACTTTAGTCACTGGTGGATTGCCTGCCTCTAGGTTTCCTCAATGTAAGGCAGAAATACACTATCTCATTTAAATCGATATTCTTTTGAAATTTTTTCTGTGTTGTCCAAACCATTTTTTACCTTGTAAAACTGTGTATAATAAGTAAACAAAATTCTGTCCAGGAATATAGTTACTAAGATAAAATAAATAGTTTCACAACTGAACTACGTAAATTGCCATGCAAACAAATAATTATTAGGAGATGAAAGAGTCATGGAATTTCACTGATTACAACATTAAAGCTTAATCACTATGTTATTATGTGCTAAATTCCTGCCTTGTAGAATACTGATTCAAGCATCTGATTCTTTACATTAATTTTGTTATAATTTGTCCTTTCTAAGTAGTAGTACTTTCTGTGAAATAAGAACATTTAAACATAAATGTTGAAAGCACCACCCATAAACATTGGAAGATACTGCTTAGGAAGTTTGGCCTGAGATTCACAAGATTTCCCTCCAACTATGAGAAAATGAGTCATTATTAACTGAGGGCAAACTTATTGACTTACAGCAGTAAGAGGAATCTGCCCCCCAAAATAGTAATGGAACAGGTTAGAAACATTGCTTTTAGTCTTTTAGTCATTCATTTGAAGACTGTTGTGTCTTCCTGAATATGACTCTTACTAAAGGACTTGTACATGGACAAACATTGCTAACCGATTAATCTTCAATGTGTTATAGTATATTGGAGAAATTTTGGAGCAGGCATATTGAAAACTAATATCTATGAACCTATTAAAGTTCAACCACCAGTATTTTGAATATTGATCATTTTAAAAATTATTATTCCCTGTAAAGATGCATAACCTGAAGAGACTTATTTTGAAATGATTAAAAATTTTATCTGAAGATCAAAAGCCAATTCTGGGTGATGGAGAATTTAAAGTTCTAAAATGTTAAACTTCAATGTGTTTTAAAAATACAATTGAAAGTTTTACTGATGTCAGGAGATTGAGACCATCCTGGCTAACATGGTGAAACCCTGTCTCTACTAAAAATACCAAAACAAAACAAAACAAAACAAAAATTAGCCAGGCGTGGTGGTAGGCGCCTGTAGTCCCAGCTACTTGGGAGGCTGAGGCAGGAGAATGACGTGAACCCGGGAGGTGGAGCTTGCAGTGAGCCGAGATCGCGCCACTGCACTCCAGCCTGGGTGACAGAGCGAGACTCCGTCAACAAACAAACAAAAAGCAAACACACACACACACACAATGGAAGAAAATGATAGAAATGAAGACCAATGGCATTTATTTGAAACTATGAAATTTTCAGTTTTAGAATAAGAATTGAAAAATATTTTGAATTTATACATATGTTTGGAAAATAAGTAACTACCTCAGATATCCTAAAATATTGGTTTATATATAGTTAAAATATATTTACTACAGTTTACTGCATTCCAGAAAGAACAACAATATGCAATATAACAAATATCACATTGCTGCTAAAAATACCTTAATTTTAAATTTATTTGAATTACTGGTGTTTTCATGGGGCTGCCTTGAGGAGTCAAATAAAAATCTAAAATTGACAGGCATATACACATATACATGCATATATACACTATATATCCCTGGAGCCTCTATATATCTCATAAACCATATCTCTGGTTCCCTGGCCATAGGCACCACAGGTGGCTATGTGAACAAAAATAGGCCAAAGGAATCCTCCCTTGGAACTTATACAATTAAGAATCACAAGAAAAGCGTTAATACTAACTCTCATCAGTTAGCAAAGCCATAGGATTTCATAAATTCAGGAGTCATGTTTTGTGTCTTGAAAAGTGGAGAAAGTCAGGAATGTAAAATGATGTCTGAAATCAGAAAACAAAAATTAAAACAAATTATCTCTATGTAAAATAAAATTAAAAAGGGAGAGAGGATGAAAGGGCCCTGGAAACATTACCTAGTTGCTTAGTTCTAGTTGTCCGTAAGTGCCAGTCACGTCCCCATTCTTCACAGAGCTTTCCAGTTTAAACTTACTGGTCTGTTCATGTCTTTTGCCCATTTCTTGTTGATATATTTTTTTCTTGCTAATTTGTTTGAGTTTGTTGTAGATTCTGGATATTGGTCTTTTGTCAGTTTATAGATTGTGAAGATTTTCTCCCACTCTGTGGGTTGTCTGTTTATTCTGTTGACTGTTCCTTTTTTTTTTTTTTGCCATGCAAAAGCAAATATACAAATGGACAACAAACATATGAAAAAAAATGCTCAACATCACTAATGATCAGAGAAATGCAAATCAAAACCACAATGCGATACCACCTTACTTCCACAAGAATGGCCGTAATCAAAACAAGTGAAAAAATAATAGATGTTGGTGCGGATGAGGTGAAAAGAGAATACTTCAACACTGATGGCGGGAGTGTAAACAAGTACAATCACTATGGAAAACAGTGTGGAGATTCCTTAAAGAACTAAAAGTAGAGGTGCCATTTGATCCAGCAATCCCACTACTGGGTATCTACCCAGAGGGAAAGAAGTCATTTCCTAAAAAGTTACTTGCACACGCATGTTTGTAGCAACACAATTTGCAATTGCAACAGTGTAGAACCAATCCAAACGTCCATCAATCAATGAGTGGATAAAGAAAATGTGGTATATTCATATGATGGAATACTAGTCAGCCATAAAAATAAATGAATTAATGGCATTTGCAGCAACCTGGGTGGGTCTGAAGACTATTATTCTAAGTGAAGTAACTCAGGCATGGAAAACCAAACATCGTATTTCTCACTCATAAATGGAAGCTAAGCCACGAGGAGGCAAAGGCATAAGAATGACACAGTGGACACAATGGAGACTTAGTGGGGAAGGGTGGGAAGGGGGAGAGGAATAAAAGACTACAAAGCCTACAAATACAGTGCAGTATTCTGCTTGGGTGATGGGTGCACCAAAATCTCACAAATCACCACTAAACAACTTATTCATGTAACCAAATAACACCTATTCCCTAGAAACTTATGGAAATAAAAATTTATTTGAAAAAAACTTACTTGTGTTTCAGGAGCCACTATCTTTCCTGTTTCAATTAAGTCTCTGTCATTTGCATCTGAGAAAAAGTATCTGATTGATGTAGAATTTGGGGAGGCAGTGAATACTCCACCAGCTGGATGAAAAGTCAGCAGTCTTTATTAGAAGGAGCAAAGTAGTTTGTTAAATAAGACATTGGGCATATGTCTTGAGCTCTGAGAGATAGCTAGCTATAAGAAACTTGAGCAAATGTAAATGTATTACAACCCTCAGCAAAGGGTTTTAAGATTGAGATAATTTATCAAACCCTCTGAAAAGTTATACAGAGCAACACAAGTATATAGATTTTTTCTCAAATCAGCATTATTGAGTTATAATTTACATGTTATAAAACTGCCTATATTAAGTGTGCATTTCAATGAGTTTTGACTGATATACACATCTCTACTATGCTCAAAATGTAGAATATTTCCATTGTCCCCCCAAATATTCTCCTATATTTTGTAGCTAAATTCCCCTACTCTTAATTCTCAGGAAAAAACTAATCTGCTTTATGTCATTATAGATTAATTTTTGCCTGTTCTAGAATTTTTTATAAATAGAATCATGCAGTAAACATTTTTGCATCCAGGTTCCTTTTCACACTCTAATATTTTTTAGATTCATCTATGTGGTTGCTTCTAGTATTAGTTCATACTTTTTGAAAAATATCACAAATTGTTTAGCATTCATGTGTTTATGAATTCCTGAGGTGTTTCTAATATGGGACTAATAGAATAAAGTTGCTATAAATATTCTTTCATGAGTTTTGTTTTCTTTCTTTAAATTTGATTTTTGTGGTATGGAAGTTATCAAACATATAGAAAAGAAGAAATTTTACAATGAGTCCCCATGCAACCACTGATTATTCTACTATTAACATTTTACTATAATTGATTTGTCACTTTTTGTCTATTTTTATTTCTCAATCCATTTTATTATTATTATGAATTTCAAAGTTAGCTAGAAATATTAGTAAATGCCACCATAAATATTTTAGCATATATATCAAGCACAGTTTAATGTATACTTGCTGGTCTCATTTTTCTTCTAGGGTAAAATTTATGTAAAGTAAAATGCATACAGTGTACCTTCCTGGTTTTAACATATTTATATAGTGACCCAAACCTGTACTAATATCTGGAACATCAGTAGCACACAAACGGTTCTCCCATGCTCTCAAACTCTGCCCCACCACCAAAAGGCTAACATCTAAAAAATATTTTTTTAATCTTAAACACATTCCACTACTTCATAAAATTTCAGTGAGTGTAACCATATAATATAGACGTACAGGGCATCTTTATTCAGCATGTTTTTGATATTTACCATGTTGTATATATCAGTAGTTTATTCCTTTTTATTACCAAATACCATTCTATTGTATGGATATACCACAGCATGTTTATACATTCTAGTATTAATGACACATTACCTGTTTCCAGTTTTGGGCTGTTGTAAAAACTTACTGTACGTGTATTTTTGTGGACATATGTTTTCACTGGGCTTAGTTATCTGTAGGTAAAATTTCTGATCTAGAGTATGTGCTATTTAGTTTTATTACAAATGGGCACATCTTTTTCTGCAGGGGTTGTACCTTTTTACCACCACCATTTTTGAGAGTCTGTTGGTATTCCTCATTCTTTAAATTTTACCACTTTGATAACACTTAAGTATTCCCTATCTATTCTTTTTTTAAAAAACTAAATTTTTTTAGAGCAGTTTTAGGATCAAAGCAAAATTTAGCAAATTTAGCAGAAGTCATATAGCATTCCCATATATGCCCATAGCCCCCACAGAGGCAGAGCCTCCACCATTATCAGCATATCCCATCAGGTGATACATTTTTTTACAATTGATGAGCCTACATTGACACATTATCATCACCCAAAGTCATAATTTACATCAGCATTCACTTTTGGTGCTGCACATTCTATTGAACAAATGTATAATGAAATACATCCACCATGGTAGTATCATACAGAGCAGTTTTAGTGCCCTAAGAATCTTCTGTACTCTGCTTGTTTATCTCCCTTTCCCTGCTAACTGCTGACAATCACTGATCTTTTTACCTTTTCCATAATTCTGTCTCCAGAATGTCATACTGGAAGACAACATTGTCACAATGTCAGTTATTTCCAAGTTGATTAATAGATTCAATGCAATCCCAAACAAAATCTCAGCAATCTAGTTTTTAGATATTGATGATTGTAAAGTTTATACTGAGAAGCAAAAGATCCAGAATAGCCAACATGATATTGAAGGAGAAGAACAAAATTTGAGGACACCACGTGACTCCAAGAATTACTATTAAGCTGTTGTGATCAAGAAAATGTGGTATTAGTGAAATAATAAATAGATCAATGGAACAGAGTAGAGTTAATAAATAGATTCACTTTGATAAAGATCAGTTGACTTTGATCAGTTGTCAAAGATAAAGATCAGTTGTCAAAGTCAAACTGATCTCTGAAAAAGAAGCAAGGACAATACAATGAAGAAAAGATAGCCTTTTGAAACAATGGTTCTGGAACAACTAGACATTAATATGGAAAAAGAAAGAATCGCACACCCTTCACGAAATTTATTACAGTGGATCACAGACCTAAATGTACAATACAAAACTAGAAAACTCCTAGAAGATAACATAAAAGAAAATCAAGATGACCTTGGGTTTGGCAATGGCATTTAGATGCACCAAGAAACAATCTATTAAAGAAATGTCTGTGTGTGTTTGTGTGTGTGTGTGTGTGTGTGTGTATATATATTTATTTATTTATTTATTTTTTGAGACAGTCTCACTCTGTCAC
Source organism: Macaca mulatta (assembly GCF_049350105.2). NCBI lineage: Eukaryota > Metazoa > Chordata > Mammalia > Primates > Cercopithecidae > Macaca > Macaca mulatta. The sequence continues at coordinate 116,999,868 of NC_133409.1, forward strand.
CCAGACTGGAGTGCAGTGGCCTGATCTCGGCTCACTGAAACCTCAGCCTCCTGGGTTCAAATGATTCTTCCGCCTCAGCTTTCTGAGTAGCTGGGATTACAGACATTCGTCACCATGCCCCGCTAATTTTAGTAGAGATGGTGTTTCACTATGTTGGTCAGGCTGGTCTTAAACTCCTAACCTCAGGGGATCTGCCTGCCTATGCCTTCCAAAGTGTTGAGATTACAGGCGTGAGCCACCTCGCCAGGCCCATTAAATAAATAATTGATTAGCTAGACTTCACTAAAATTTTCAAAATTCTGCTCAAGGAAAGACACTGTCAAAATAATGAAAAGACAAGCCACAACTTAAAAAAAAAATTGCAAAAGCCACATTTAATAAAGAATTGTCATCTAAAATATACAAATATCTCTTAAAACTCAGCAATAAGAATACCAACAACTTAATTAAAGACTGGACCAAAGAGCTTAACAGATACCTCATTACAAATATACAGATGGGAAATAAACACAAAAAAATTTTCCAAATTTAGTCTTTATCTAATTTTTGTCTATTTGTACTCATTACATTTTATATTAATTTTAGAACCAGTTTTGCATTATCTACAAACATTTCTGCTGGAATTATGGTTGAGATTGGTTTGAACTTGTACATTAATTTGAGAATAATTCTTCAAATTACGGAGTCTTAACAATCCATAATCATGATATAGCTCTCAAGTCTTCCTTTTTACTTCACAGTTGTATTAATTTTATTGCATGCATTTAAGGTACACAATGATGTATTTTTAAACTTTTTAAAAATCTCCACAGGTTATTGGGGAACAGGTGTTGTTTGGTTACATGAATATGTCGTTCAGCGGTGATTTGTGAGATTTTGGTGCACCCATCACCCCAGCAGCATACCGCACCCTATTCGTAGTCTTTTATCCTTCGCCCCCTTCCCACCCTTTCCCCACGAGTCTCCAAAGTCCATTGTGTCATTCTTAATGCCTTTGCCTCCTCATGGCTTAGCTCCCACTTATGAGTGAGAAAATAAGATGTTTGGTTTTCCATTCCTCAGTTACTTCACTTAGAATAATAGTCTCCAATCCCACCCAAGTTGCTGCAAATACCACTTGTTCATTTTTTTATGGCTGACTAGTATTCCATCATATAAATACTACATTTTCATTATCCAGTAGTTGATTGGTGGGCATTTGGATTGGTTCCACATTTTTGCAATTGCAAATTGTGCTGCTATGGACATGCATGTGCAAGTATCTTTTTAGGAAAATGACTTCTTTTCCTCTGGGTAGATACCCAGTAGTGGGATTGCTGGATCAAATGGTAGTTCCATTTTTAGTTCTTTAAGAAATCTCCACACTGTTTTCCATAGTGATTTTACTAGTTTATATTCCTGCCAGCAGTGTTGAAGTGTTCCCTTTTCACTGCATCCATGCCAACATCTATTATTTATTTATTTGTTTGATTATGGCTATGTTTGTGGAAGTAAGGTGGTATCACATTGTGGTTTTGATTTGCGTTTCTCTGATCATTAGTGATGCTGAGCATTTTTTCATATGTTTATCAGTCATTTGTATATTTAATTAAACTCACAAGCTTTTCCATGGTGAAAGGAACAGTCAACAGACAAATATATATTCCCCCTAAAATGTGGTATATTTATATGACAGAATACTACTCATATTTTCCCTCAAATATGTTTTCCAAACTTTTAGAGTTCTCTATTTCTTCAGGAACATTGATTATTCTTAGGTTTCATCATTTAACATAATCCCAGACTTTTTGGAGGCTTTGTTCATATTTTCTTACTCTTTTTTGTCATTGTTGGATTGAGTTAATTCAAAGACCTTGTCTTTGAGTTCTGAAGTTCTTTCTTCTACTTGATGAATTACATTGCTGAGACCTTCCAAAGCATTTTGCATTTCTCTAAATGTCTCCACTTTTTCCTAAAGTTTTTTTATTTGTGCTATTTTTTTGAATATTTATCCCTTCACTTGTTGTATCCTTGTTTTAATTTCTTTACACTGGGCTTCACCTTTCTCTGGTGCCTCTCTGATTAGCTTAGTAACTAACCTCCTGAATTCTCTATCAGGTAAATCAGTGATTTCTTGTTGGTTTGGGTCCATTGCTGGTGAGCTAGTGTGATTTGTTGGAGGTGTTAAAGAACTTATTTTGTCACATTACCAGAGTTGGTTTTCTTGTTTCTTCTCATTTGTGTAGGCTCTGTCAGAGGGAAGGTCTAGGGCTGAAGGCTATTCTTCACAGTCTTTTGTCTCACAGGGAGTTCCCTTGATGCAGTACTCTCCCACTTTTCCTATGGATGTGTCTTCCTGTGAGCCAAGCTGAAGTGACTGTTACCTCACTTATGGATTTAGCCACCTAGCAAGTCTACTAGACTCCGGGCTGGTACTGAGTGTTATCTGCACAGAGTTCTATGACGTGAACATTCTGTGGGTCTCTCAGTCATGAATACCAGCACCTGTTTTGGTGGAGGTGGCAGGGAGGTGAAATGGACTCTGTGAGGGTTTTTAGCCTTGGTGGTTTAATGCACTATTTTTGTGCTTGTTGGCCTCCTGCCAGGAGGTGGCGCTTTCCAGAGAGCATCAGCTGTGGTAGTATGGGGAGGAACAGACGGTGAGTGGGTGGGGCCCTAAAACTCTCAAGGGTGTATGCCCTTTGTTTTCAGTTACCAGGGTGGATAGGAAAGGACCATTAGGTAGGGGCAGGACTAAGAGTGTCCTTGGACATGTCTTGCTGCAGCTGCTGTGGGAGATGAGAGTGACATTCCCAGGTCAATGGAGTTATATTTCTGGAAGGATTATGACTAACCTTACTGTATCATGCAGGTTGTCAGGAAAGTGGGGAAAAGTTGGCAGTCACAGGTCTCATCCAGCTGCCACCTAATCTGAAGGGCCAGTCTCACTCCCACTGTGTCCCACCCCTAACAGCACCAATTCTGTTTCCAGGCAGTGGGTAAACAGGGCTGAGAACTTGCCCCAGGCCACCTGCCTACCAGCTGGGAAAGCAAATATGGCTTTCCTTCTACCCCCACAGGTGGAGTCTCCATACCACGTTCACGAGTTCTGGCCAGGAGGCTTCTTGATCAGTTCAAATTGTAACATAATTCAGCTGAAGACTTCCTTTTCCCTGTGGCCTTTTCCCAGTGCCTCTGGCCACCCTCCTGGAGGACCCCTGTGAGGCCAGGCAGAAACGGGTTGCTGGGGGACACAGTGAGCTCCCAAGGCTTTTCCCACTGCATCCCCTACTCCTGTATTTCCCTCAGTTCTCCAAGTTGACTCAGCTTGAGGTAACGTCAATATCTTCTCTTGATCTAGATCTTCAGTTTCCCTATTGGGAGGGGAGTGGTGTGTTCGGGGTTGGACGATCTCCCTTTTCCACTTCCACAGTTTGGGCACTTACAGTATTTGGGTGTCTCCTGGGTCCTGCAGGAGCAATCTGCTTCCTTCAGGGGGTCTGTGGGCCCTCTCAGGTCTCCTGATTTATCCCTGCAGTCATTCTGGAGCAACAATTTATGATGTGGGCCTCCAAACGCTCCTCTCTCTGTTCGAATCAGAGCTGCAACCTAGTCCTGCCTCCTGTCTGTCATGATCCTCCAAAAATTCCTAAACATTTTTAAACTTGTATATAATAGATGTACATAGTTTTGGGCTAAATGGGTAATTTAATACATTCATATAAATTGTAGATCAAATCTGGGTAAAGGGGGTGTCCATTATCTTAAATATTTGTCTTTTCTTTAGGCTAAATATTCAAGTTATTCTCTTCTTGCTATTTTGAAATGTACAGTAGATACATATACATGGTGAAGTGATTACTATAGTCAAGCAAATTAGCATAATTTGTATCATCACATTTCTTTTTTATTTTGTACTAAGATTGCCTAAAACTCACTTTCTTGGCAAATAACCAGTATACAATACAATGTTAAATATAGTTCTCACGTTGTACATTTGATATCTAAACTTATCCATCCTACATAAATGCAACTTTGTACCCTTTGATCAACATCTCAGGACATGCTTCCCTGCCACCACCCTGATAATCACTGTTTTACTCTGTTTCTATGTAGTCAACTTTTTAAAATGTTCTATGTATAAATGAGATCATGAAGCATTTTTCCTGCTGTGGGTGGCTGATTTCACATACTGTAATGTTCTCTAGCTCCATCCATGTTGCTGCACTGCAAATGACAGAATCTCATTTTTTATTAAGACTCAATGTTTTATTTTGTGTGTGTGTGTGTATGCCATAATTTCTTTATCTATGGATCTATGGGATTGGGAGGATTCATACATTGTGTCCCAACTTTCCTGAGGCTCAGCTATGGCTACCAGACCATTTGTTAGATTAAATGAGTTAATAAAGTCCTCCCTTTTGTGACTCATTTTTCTTGTGTTTCTGATACAAGCCATAAGAATCCTAATATACCAATAATCTTTAGGCAATATAGGTGCCTTTAGAAATCTTTCAATGATAATGCATGTTAACCAATGATAAAACAAAGTGGAGCTTGCTAAAGACACAACGACAATAACAACAAAAAAGCATTGTTAGAAATACATATTCAAGTCTTTCCAAATATCTACTCTGGTATTTTGTGACTGATACGAACTCAGCATATGTTCATTAATTACCAGGAAAAGAAAATTGGGGGAAAATGATCCCCCAAATGTGGGGGATCTATATCTATATTGGAAAGATATAAAGTTACTTAAGCTAGTTTTATTTAAGTCATTTAAAATTAAAGTCAATTAAAATTAAGATGTCTTATATATAAAGTATACGCTTTCTTTCTGTATTTTAGTTTTCATTTTACTTAACAGAACTCTGATTTCCACTACATGCTTCTGTAGTTAATGATCAATAAGTAACAATCAATACTATTAAACTATCAATGAATAAGGAGGGGAAATTTTATTTTCTCTATACAGTTGGCCTCTGACTTATGATTTTTTTTACTTTAAAATCATGTGAAAATGACAAGCCAACTCTCTTCTTGTAATGTGAAGCTGCAGCAAGCTGCAGCTCCTAGTCAGCTATGCAATGCCAGTTAAACCATCAACAAATATCAGTAACCAAGTATGTTCTTCTAGCTGTTCTCAAAAGTCATAGAAGAGAGAGAAATTGATGACCCTGCTGCTATTGCATCCCCGTCATCCAGCAATTAATTTTAGTTCAATGCTTTAAACATTCTTTCGGCCCAGTGTGCTTTCAGCTGTGTAGGGTAATAGTGAGACTCATAAAAAACATTTTGTTTTTTACTTTCAGTACAGTATTGAATAAATTACATGAGATACTCAACACTTTATTATAAAATATGCTTTTTGTTAGGTGATTTTGTCAAAGTGAATGTTAACGTAAGTGTTGTAAGCATGCTTAAGGTAGGCTAATCATGTTTGGTAAGTTAGGTATATTAAATGCTTTTTCAATTTACTGTATTTTCAATTTAAAATGGGCTTCTCAGGATGTAACCCCATCATAAGTTTAGGAACATCTGAACCTCTTTTCTCTTTCATACATCCCAAGACAAATGTAAAAATAATAACTATAAAAAAGATAACTTTGGGTATTACAATTTGAGAAGGAAATATTATTACAAATTAAATCAGTGCATTTTTATGATAATGGACCTAATTTCATATGATGCCTTGAACACATAAAACACTCTGCAAAATATGGTAATTAATAAGCCTGGTTTTCTGTTTGATAGCTTCCCTAGAAATATTAAACATGTGAAATGGGAAAAGCCTTTGATAGTTGGCTTTGAAATTTACATTAAATCAGTACCCTCATAGCTGTTGTATCACTCTGGAATCATGTCTGAGTTGTGATTTTGCAACAATCAGTGGTAGTATTCAAAGTAACACACAATACTTTGGTAGAATTTATGCTGTATCTGAAACTATAATGAACCTAGTCAGCTGCTTGGATCAATCAAGACTTTGTTTTAATTCAGAAAGAAAGCAGATGTAGATTTCCAGTTTGTTATCAGAGTTTGTGATCAAAGACATCAAATCAACTAAAAGTATTTATAGGGAGTGTGTGTGCGTCTATATGTGTGCATGTGTGTGTATGCATAACAGAAATAGAATAAAGAGGAAGGAAAAATTACAAATTGAATTTTTATGGACTTACCAACAGTATCCAGCATTAACTAACTGTAAATTCATGTTAATAATTTCCCAAAGCTGTATTTTAAGATATATGATTTCTGCCTTAAAATAAATGCACATATACATATAACTGAAGACATATTTGAGTATAGAAATACACAACATTACACTTTGTTCTTTACCCAACGCCTTCTTCTCAGATTCCTTTCTCTTTTTTACAATAACAATCCAAAGGCTAATAATCAGCAGACATCAAATCAAGACATGTTAGGAGTCTTAATACTACCTGAACCTAGGAGTGTGGACATCTTACTTGATATGTGTATGATGTTGGGTAAAACAAAACACAAAATTGTCACGAGAAGCCAAAGCTATTAAAACAGACCTTTACTTTTTCACTTTCTTTTAATTCACTTGAATGTTGAGTGCGGACATTGCATATGTGGTAAGATTCATGCTGTTATTTCAAAGTTATATTATCAGCTACAGATACATTCTAATTTTTGCATTTACCCTGAAAATAAGTGATGCCCTTTAACATAATGATGTGTAATTATACCACACAAAAAATAATGGGAAAACTTAACAACTAATACGAAATATAAAAAGAAACCTAAAGACTAATTTTTGTTAAAAATGTTTAAGAGCATTAGACAATTTCTCCAATTACTTTTCACAAACTAATGACGTCCATTTGGGATACAGAAAACAATGGAGGAAGAAGGTGAAGGGGTACTAGTTTGAATGGCAAAATGGAATGGTTGTGTTTGTACATGGAAAACAGATAAGAGAACAGTAGAAGTTGCCTAATTTGCAGTTAGATTTTGTCTTGGCTATTGCATCTAACTGTTATGAACACTTGTGCTTAGCTTTTTGTATAGATATAGATTTTGTTGTTGTTATTTAGAGATGGGGTCTCACTCTGTCACTTACGCTTGAGTGCAGTGGCATGATCATAACTCAATGCAACCTTGAACTGCTGGGCTCAAGTGATCTTCCTGCTTGGTCTTCTGCGTGGCCGGGAATAGAACCACATGCCTGGCTAATTCTGCACTTCCATGAACAGCTAGTTTTTTTAAAAAATATTTTTTAGAGAGAAGGTCTTGCTATGTTATCCAGTTTGGTCTTGACCTCCTGCCCTCAAGTAATCTTCCCATTCAGTTCCCTGAGTAGCTGGGATTATAGGTGTGAGCCACCAAGCCCAGCTCAGATGTATATTTTTATTTCATGTAGGTAAATACCTACAAGGAGAATGATTAGATTGTATCATAAATGTATGTTTTACATTTTAAGAAACTGCTAAACTGGTTTCCAAACTGGTTGTAATATGTTATGTTCCCAGAAGGGTATATAAGAGTTCCAGTTTCTCCATCTTACCAAAAACTATTATGGTTTGCTTCTAAATTTTAGCCATTCTGATGCTGTATAACGGTATCTCATGGTTGGCTTAATTTTCATATTTCTAATGACTAATGACATTGGCATGGTTTCATGTGGTTATTTGTATATTTCCTTCGATGAAGTATCTGTTCAGATACTTTCTCTATTTATAAAATTCTGTTGTTTGATTTCTTGTTACTGAGTTTGAGGGTTACTTTATATTCTGGACATAGTCCTTTATCAAATATATAATTTTCAGATATTTTTACCTGTCTGTGGCTTGTCATTTCATTCTCTTAATAATAGTTCTCTTAATAGTGTTTTTTTTTGTGTGTGTGTGTGTGTGTATGTGAAGAACCAATGTTTTCAATTTTGAGGAAGCCAAACTTATCAATTTGCTTTTTTTGTGAATTATGCTCTGGTGTAATATCTAAGAAATCTTTGCCTAACTAAACTGTGTTTTTTTTTTTTTTTTTTTTTTTTTTTTTTTTTTTTTGAGAAAGAGTCTCGCTCTGTTGCCCATACTGGAGTGCAGTGGCATGACCTCAGCTCACTGCAACCTTCGCCTCCCTGGTTCAAGCAAATTATCCTGTCTCAGCCTCCCGAGTAGCTGGGACAACAGGTGCCCGCCACCACACTTGGATAATTTTTGTATTTCTAGTAGAGATGGGGTTTCACCATATTGGTCAGGCTGGTCTTGAACTCCTAACCTCAGGTAATCCACCCGCCTTGGCCTCCCATAGTGCTGGGATTATAGGCGTGAGCCACTGCACTTGGCCATGCCTAAGTAATCTTAACAAAGATTTTCTCCTGTGTGTTCCTATAGAAATGTCATAGCTTTATATGATTTAACCTTATGTCTTTTTATATTTTGGGTTAATTTTAGTGTGATGTGAGAGATATGGACATAATGTGTTTATTTATTTTTTGATATGGATATCAAAGTGTTTAAACAAAAATTGTTGAAAAGATTATCCTTTTTAACTGAATTGCCTTTGAACCCTTGTCAATAAGTTGTTTATAAATATGTATTTCATTTGGATTATTTTTTATATTCTGTTATTCAATTTGTCTATCTTTATGACAATACAACACTGTCTTGGTAACTGCTATTCCACTAACTTTGCTTGTCTTTATGAAAATTGTTTTTGGCTACTCTCAGATCTTCGCATTTCCATTTGGACTCCCAGTTTGTGAAATTCTACCAGTAATTGTGCTTGGATTTTGATTGGCAATGCATTGAGTCAACAGATTAATTTGGGAATAATTAATATCTCAACAATATTGAGTCTTCTAATCCATGAGCAAGGTATATCTCTTCACTTAGGTAATCTTTAATTTTTCTCCACACTGTTTTGTAGTTTCTCAGCATTGTTGTACCGGCTTTCCACAGTGAGCTTTGAAAGTTTGTATATGATTTCATATATGATTAAATTCAGGAGCATGTTTTTGGATTGACCAGTTAGTAGCTGTAGAATATGTAGTAACATCACTTCTTCTATTCCTAAAATGATAATATGTGTTTTGTCTTTTTGTTCTAACATGGCAGATATTTGTCAGTTTTATTGTTCTCAAACAGCAAGACTTTGGTTTCTATGGTTTTTCTCCTTTGTTTTCCTGGTTTTTAAAATTATGTTGTTTTCCTCTCTCATTGTTATTATTTTCTTTCTTCTACTTACTTGGTTTTAATTACCTCTTCTTTTACTGCCTTTTTAAGGTAGAGCTGAAGTCATTGACTTAAGACAATTCATTTTTTTAAATAAAGTGATTTAATGCAATAAATTTCACCCTAATACTGTTTTACAGCCTTTCACAAAATTTAGTATGTTACACTTTCTTAGTAATCAAGTTCAAAATATTCTGTAATATTCCTTTGGTTTTGTTTTTGACTTAGGATCATTTAGATATGTTATTTAATTTTAAAATCGCTATAGATCTTCCAATTATCTTTTTGTTATTGATTTCTAATTTAATTCCATTAGGATTAGAGGCATATTTTTGATTAAATTTTTAAAAAAACTTTTAAAATGATTGAGATAAAACATTTTATGTTTTTATCTGATATCCTTCCTTCTGCTTCATCATTTCAGCTATTGACACTTGTGTATGCTTTACGAAGTTCTCGTGCTGTGCTTTTCAGCTCCATCAGGTCATTTATGTCCTTCTCTAGACGGATTATTCTAATGAGCAGCTCCTGTAACCTTTTGTCAAGGTTCTTAGCTTACTTGCATTGGGTTAGAACATGCTCCTTTAGCTCAGAGGAGTTTGTTATTACCCACTTTCAGAAGCCTACTTCTGTCAATTCATCAAACTCATTCTCTGTCCAGTTTTGTGCCTTGCTGGAGAGGAGTTGCCATCATTTGGAGAAGAGGCATTCTGGTTTTTGTAATTTTCAGACTTTTTGCACTGTTTTATCCTTATCTTTGTGGATTTATCTACCTTTGATCTTTGGGGCTGATGATCTTTGGATGGAGTTTCTGTGTGTAGGGGGTGGTCCTTTTGTTGTTGATGTTGATGTTATTCCTATTTGTTAGTTTTTCTTCTAACAGGCCCCTCCTTTTGTAAGTCTGCTGGAGTTGGCTGGAGGTCAACTCCAGACCCTGTTTGCCTGGGTATCACCAGAGGAGGCTGCAGAATAGCAAAGACTGCTGCCTGATCTTTCCTCTGGAGGCTTTATCCCGGAGGGGAGCCCGCCAGATGCCACATATATGAGGTGTCTGTCGACCCCTGTTGGGAGGTCTCTCCCAGTCAGGAGGCATGGGGTCAGGGACCCACCTGAGGAGGCAGTCTGTCCCTTAGCAGAGCTCCAGCACTGTGCTGGGAGAATCCTCCTTGTCAGGATCCGATGCTCTCTTCAGAGCCAGTTGTCAGGAATGTTTAAGTCTGCTAAAACTGTGCCCACAGCCACCCCTTCCCTCAGGTGCTCTGTCCCAGGGAGATGGGAGTTTAATCTATAAGCCCATGACTGGGGCTGCTGCCTTTCTTTCAGAGATGCCCTGCCCAGTGAAGACGAATCTAGAGAGGCAGTCTGGCCACAGCCACGTTCCCGGGCTGTGTTGAGTTCCGCCCCGTCCTTAGCACTGTCAGGGGAAAACCGCCTACTCAAGCCTCAGTAATGGATGACGCCCCTCCTTAGATCAAGCTCAGCCGTCCCTGGTGGACTTCAGACTGCTGTGCTGGCAGCGAGAATTTCAAGCTAGTGGTTCTTAGCTTGCTGGGCTCCGTGGGAGTGGGACGCGCTGAGCCAGAACACTTGGCTCCCTGGCTTCAGTCCCCTTTCCATGGGAGTGAACGGTTCTGTCTCGCTGGGGTTCCAGGTGGCACTGGGGTACGAGAAAAAAAAAAAAAAACACAAAACAACAACAACAAAAAACAAAAAAACCCACTACAGCTAGCTCATTGTCTACCCAAACATCCGCCCAGTTTTGTACTTGATACCCAGGGCCCTGGTGGTATGGGTATACGAGTGAATCTCCTGGTCTGCAGATTGCAAAAAACGTGGCAAAAGCATAGTATCTGGGCTGGATAGCACAGTCCCTCAAGGCTTCCCTTGGCTGGGAAAGGGAAGTCCCCCCACCCTGCTCTTTGCACTTCCCAGGCGAGGCGCCCCACTCTGCTTCTGCTCTCTTTCTGTGGGCTGTACCCACTGCCTAACCAGTCCCAATGAGATGAACAGGGTACCTCAGTTGGAAATGCAGAAATCACCTGCCTTCTGCATTGGTCTCGTTGGGAGTTACAGACCAGAGCTGTTCCTATTCAGCCATTTTCATTTTGCCAAATCCCGTGCTTTTTAGGTCATATATTCCCATTTGTCTGTTTTACTTTTGTTGCCTGTGCATTTGAAGGCTCAGCCATGAAATCTTTACCTAGACCAATGTTCTAAAACATTTCCCCCATGTTTTCTCCTAGTAGTTTTAAAGTTTTGGGTCTTACATTTATATCTTCCGTCAATTTTTAGTTGATTTTTTATATGGTGAGAGAGAGGGATCTTGTTTTATAATTCCACACATGGACATTTAGCTTTCCAAGGATCATGTACTAAGCACAATGTCCTTTCTCCAGTGTACGTTATTGACACCTTTGTCCCAAATCAGAGGCTATAGATACATGGATTTATTTCTGGAGTCTGTGTTCTGTTCCATTAGTCTGTGTATCTGTTTTTATGCCAATACTGTGCTGTTTTGCTTCACAGAGCATTGAAGTATATTTTAAAGGCAGATATCTGATGACTCTGGCTTTCTTATTTGTGTTCAGGATTGCATTGGTTATTCTGGGTCTTTTGTGGTTCCAGATGAATTTGAGAATTATTTATTTCTGTGAAGATTGTCACTGGTTTTCTGATAGGGATTGCATTGAATCTATAAATTTCTGTGTGTAGTTTGGACATTGTAACAATAGTAATTCTCGGATCCATGAGCATGAGATGCCTTATCATTTCATTGTTTCTTCAATTTCTTTCATCAGTATTTTGTAGTTTTTCTTGTAGGAGTCTTTTGTCTTCTTCTTTTATTTCTATGTAATTTATACTTTTTGTGGTTATTGTAAGTGGAATTGCTTTCTTGATTTCTTTTCACCTAGTTCATTATTGCTGTACAGAAATGTTACTGATTTTTCCATTTCTTCCCCCTTTGTATTTGTTATTATTTTCATACCTTTAAGTAAAATACATGCTATGAATGATTTAATATGTTATTATTTTTATTAAACTATTATTTTAAAGTGATTAAATATTAGGTGGATGCAAAAGTAATTGCAGTTTTTGCTATTAAAAGTAATGGCAAAAATAGCAATTACTTTTGCACCAACCTAATATTTAAAAGTCATATGTTTACGCATGTAGTCAATATTTCTGTTGCTCTTCAATTTTTTCTGTATGTCCAGCATTCAATCTTGTATCAGTTTTCTCTTGCATGAATGATTTCATTTAACATTTCTTTACTTCAGTTATACTGGTGATAAATATTTTCAGCTTTTTGCATTTGAAAATGTCTGTATTTCCTCTTCATAATAAAAGCTATTTTCACTGGGTATAAAATTTCAGGTCGATAATTTCCTTCAGCATTCTAAAGATACTGCTCAACTGTCTTCTAGCTTACATTGTTTGCAATGTGAAAGCTCGGGTAATTCTTGTTTGTGTATAGTTTGAACTTTTTCTCTGCCTACTGTTAAACTTTTAAAAATCTTAAATGTTTTATCCAATTTGATGATAATGGGTCTTTTTAGTTATTATTCTTCATGTTTTTGAACTTGTATTTTGTTTACTGGACAGGTATATATAATTGTTCATCAAATTTTTAATTTAATATTATTTCTTCATACATTTTGTCTCCTTGTATTAGTGTTCTCCTTTGGCAACTCCAGTTACATTTATATTAGGCCCCTTTAGTTGTTCCACAGTTCAGTGGCGCTCTTTTACCTCTTATGTTTTTCTCTGTTTTACTTTTGATTATTTCTATTGCTATATTTTCTACTTTACTAATGTTTCCTAACCATTATTGAAGGATAAATAAAGAGAAAGCTAGTCGTAGCCATCTTAGACAGCTTTGTGGTCTAAGAAAGATTTCCCAATGATATTGGGAAGAGATTGAACCAAAGTCAGATGTCAAAGGAGTCCCCTTGCTCCCAGGAACAGTTCTGTCTTAGTATCACTGCAATGCTCAGTCTGCAATGCTCATTTCATGAGCTGTTCCATTGACTGGAAACAGCTAATGAAAGTGTGACCTGGTTCAAATATAACACTTGATTTTAAAGTGCAGCAGCTGAAACTCGTGATCACACATCTACACATGTTTTAGTACTCTGAGGCTACTTTATTAGTTTTCTTGAATAGAGGAAATAAGGAAATACACCATGAATCATGGGAACAAGTTTCTCAATATCAGAAAAGAGGAGTTATTATATAGAAAAGGGGAACCATAGATTGCATTGTTATTGTATTTGCTTTTTTTATTGACATATATGTAAAATTTACCATCTTTACCATTTTTAGGTGTACAATTCAGTGTTATGAAAAAGATTTATATTCTTTTTTTCCTCTTTCTCTCCCCTCCCCTCCATCCTCCCAGACCTTGTTATTGCATTTGAATTGGAGTAATTAATATGAACTCATATTTTAAATATATATTTCTGTAAGTATAGAAATAAATACAAATATAGCCAGGTGCGGTGGCTCACGCCTGTAATCCCGGAACTTTGGGAGGCTGAGGTAGGTGGATCACAAGGTCAGGAGTTCAAGACCAGCCTAGCCAACATAGTGAAATCCTGTCTCTACTAAAAGTACAAAAAATTAGCCAGACGTGGCGGTAGATGCCTATAATCCCAGCTACCCGAGAGGCTGAGGCAGGGAATTGCTTGAACCGGAACGGTGGAAGTTGCAGTGAGCCAAGATCACGCCACTGTACTTCAGCCTCGGTGACAGCGCGAGACTCAATCTCAGAAAAAAAATCAAAAAACGAAAAAAAAAAATATATATATACAGAAATATATACAAACACACACATACCACATTCACATACACACACACACACACATTTCCTAAAGACGTAAAATTCTTCTAGCATACTGATCTTTGTTTTTAAATATTATTTTGAACTAAAAGGAACCAGGGCTCCTTGAATAAATAAATAGTTTATTTCAGAGCTGGGGCTAGCAATGAACATTCAATAATGTTGTAAGGTAAGGATATAAGGAAGTGTAAAATTATATATATACACATACAAATATTTTATAAGTTTATATGCATATTACAAATATATGTTTATAAACATGTATATATTAATATATACACAAAATATATTATAAATAGGCTGGGCATGGTGGCTCACACCTGTAATCCTAGTACTTGGGGAGGCCGAGGTGGGCAGATCACAAAGTCAAGAGTTTGAGATTAGCCTGGCCAACATAGTGAAACTCTGTCTCTACTAAAAATACAAAAAATTAGCCAGGCATGGTGGCAGGAGCCTGTAATCCCAACTACTCAGGAGGCTGAGGCAGTAGAATCACTTGAACCCAGGAGGCAGAAGTTGCAGTGAGCAGAGATCACCACTGCACTCCAGTCTGGGTGACAGTGCAAGACTGCATCTCAAAATAAATAAACAAACAAATAAATAAATAAAATACACACACACATCTATATATATAATATAAGTATATTATACACAAACATAATATAATATTTTGGTATGCCAAAGATCAGCTTAATGGGATTCCCAGTGGCCAAATTTAGGAGACATTAAATATCAAAATAAATAATGATAATAAAGGTAATGGATTATAACCCACTGAATAAAGTAAAAATCATTGTGTCCACACCAATATTAAATAATAAACACAAATATGAGGAATCTCATATTTAAAGTATAAAGCCAGTAATTAAATGTAGAAGAAAATCGAGTTAGCAAACCACTATTTGACAACTATCACGATAATACTTGATTTATACAAGAATCATCAGAGGACAATTACTGGTGTAATTGTTGAGCATCAGGATTTTGCCTAATACCAAAGTAACTTTCCATGAAATAATCAATTATTCCAAAGAAACAAATTGTAATTTTTCATTGGAGGAGGCTGTAGAGCCACATTTATCAAGTGATCAAAATTAACCACACTGGCAATGGGTCAAATTGAAACCATGTGTTACCTGGCAGGATACAAGGAGAAAAACATGACTTCTATAATACTCCTGCCAAAGATATATGATCTGAATTCATTTATGAAGAACTTCAGACAAATCCAAATTAATGGACTAACTAAAAATACCTGGATTATACTATTCAAAAACAGAAGAGTAAAGAAAAACAAAATAAGACTGAATTAAGTGTTAGATATGGAAGAAAAATAAAGGGACATGAAAATTAAATTGAATATATTAGTCAGGGTCTTTGTTTAGCATAAAGATAATCGTACAATTGCAGAAACTTAATAAAGTTTATATCAAATACTGTAATTTTGTGGTATTGATAATTGTGCAGGAAATTATATTGGTTTTTCAGAAAAACACTGGTGTATTAGGAGCATCATATTTACAACTTAATCTCAAATCATTCAGAAAAAATTACAGAGTGAGAGAGATAGGGACTAACAAAGCATATGTGATAATATGTTAACAATGGAGGATTCTGAGTGTATACTTCCTTATATTATTCTTGATAGTATTCTTGTAACTTTCTGTAAATGTGAAGTTAAGCCAACATATAAAGACTCCCTAAAAGTAAAAATAAAGTGGTACATGATTTAAATTTACCAATCATATCTGGATTATTGGAGGAGAGGAGTGTTCCATAAAATTAGAAGCAGGCATTTTACTTAATAGACACATAGGAAATGAAAGAAGTCTGGTTTAGGAGATTCACTTTAGGTCACTGAAATCCTATTGAGTATATACCATGTGCTGCACAGTGTGCTCAAAATTGGAAAATGAAAGGAGGATAAGACCAGTGATAGAAAAAAATTTAGGATGTTATCATATGATACTGGAGCAATAGATCAAGGTATCAATAACATTTTCTTTTCATCTAGAAACATGTTTGATCTGAGAGATATGCCAATGACATGACTTTTAGATAGATAGATGAGGATAAGACATTAGAAAGATGCCTGAGATGATGTCAAGGCCAAATAAAAAAGTTCTCACTAGTATGCTTCTACAATCAATTATGAAGGTTGCTTTTCAATCATAACTTCTGCAAAAAACAATTCCATTGAAAAATTTCTTTAAAATATTTTAGCACAAAATTTATACTTTTATAAAAATAATTCATACGTATTCTTAGTATGAAAAAAGGAAATGTGAATGTTTTATTGTGGGAAACTGAAATATTCATTAATGTGTATTAACGTCATATTTATTAAATGCTTATCTTAGACTTTTCTAGATTCGGGACTACTAGAAAAATAAAATAATTGAGAATTCACTAAATAATTTTTAAATGGTTATTTTGAAAGTGTTTTATCTTTATTATTTTATTAAAATACACAGCAAAGTGAAAGTGCTAAAACCTCTCTAGGTTGAAAAGAGTAACATCTTGTTTTATTAGAGAAGTTACGCAAGGCAGTTTATCACATTAAAATAATGTAAGGATTAAATTGTAAATTTATATAAATATTTTGTGGGAATCATTTGTATGTCAGAGTTGTATAAACCTGTGTTTATTTCTGGACAAACAATGTTAACTTTTCAAGCTGACTGTGTTCCTTTGCTTTCTTGTGGCTCAGCAAAGTAAGAGATAGGCTTTTTTGGGGGGAGAGTTAAATGAATTTATTTTAGTTCTAACTGAAAATTGTCTTTCAGATAGCTCTCCTGAATACCAGTGCATCTGTCAAATTCTGAGTTCTGATTTTCATTTGACTCAATGCAATCACTATAATTGTGGTTTCAACAGCTAAGTTATGAGAAAAAGGAGGTTGGGGAGGATGATATGTTGATTAATTAGTTTGAGATTTCTGTGTAGAAATTCAAACAAGCAGATAAAAGCATCTGTTTTCAATTAAAGCAGGAAATCAGGATTAGAGCTAGAGATATCCAATATCCATTTATTCATCTATTAAATTAATATTTATTTCTTCTATGTGCCAAAAACTTCTCTATGTGTTATAATTATAAAGACGGACATGTAACACCAAATGTGTATATTCCCAAAGATATTACAATGTTGAAAGACAGGAGAATAGGAGCAAAGACTAATCCTTGCATAATTACTATTGTTATATGCTGTGTAATGATGTTTTATTCAATGATGAACCACATAAATTATATAGGTCCCATAACACCATATTATTTTTGTACCTCTTCTATATTGAGATAAACAAATACTTAAATTGTTTTATAATTGCCTACAGTATTCAGTATAGTAACATGCTGTATAGGTTTGCAGCCCAGGAGCAATAGGTTATATCATACAGCCTAGGTGTGTAATTGGCGATACCATTCAGTCTGTGTAAGCACACTCTGTGATTTTCACACAGTGATGAAATTGCCTAATGCATTCTTCAGAAAGTTCGCCTGTTGTGAAGTGACACATGTTGGTATATATAAAATCTGAATAGTAGAAATAAGGCCCTAAATGGTTACAGGGCAGTTCCAGAGAAATAGAGGAAGAACAGGTAGGAATAAAGGAGAAAAACTCCTTGCCATGGAAACCTTAAGATATGATTGCTACACAGCATCAAATGCCTTAAAAAGCCCTATAGTGACTGAAGTTGGGGGTGTAAGAAAGGGCTAATATATTTCCCAAAAAGCAGTAGTTTAATTAGTGACTTTTACAAGTCTGGTAGAGGCTTGGAACTGAAGCAAAGCTTCAAAGATTTAATGAAGAAAAACATGGTGATGGCAAGGGAACTGAGGATAAACTATTCTTTAAAGATGTTTAGCAAGGAACCTCCATAGTGTATTCCATAATGTCTGTTCTAATTTACATTCTCACCATTAATGTATAAGCATTCTCTTTTAAAAGTGAAATAAATCAGATACAGAAAGAAAAATATTGCATGATGTTACATGTGAACTCTAAAACAGCAGAATTCACAAAAACAGAGCATAGCATGGTGGTTGTCAAGGGCTAGGGTAGAAGCAGGAGTGAGGAAAATGGGAAGATGTTGGCATATGAGTCAACGTGTAAGTTTTATAGGATTAATAAGCTCTACAGGGCTAAGTACAACATGGCAACGATAGTTGATAATACTGTATTTTGTGCTCTTCATATTTAGCGATCTTTAGTGCCCTCACACCACACACACACACACACACACCTGTGAAGAGACAGCTATGTTAATTAGCTTGACTGTAGCAGTTAGTTCACTAGGTATATATACTTCAACATATCACATATTTTTAAATACATACAATTTATATAAAAACTTTAAAAATAAACTATTTAGCAAAGAACGAAAGGAGAAAGTTTACAGTCATAAGTAAGCGGTTAGTGGAAAGAAGACGGGGAATTGATTTATTAGGAATGGCTCGTGAGAAATATAATACTATGGCAGCTGCTTTGTATATTTATTGATTCCCAACTTCAGAGAGAAGAAAAATGAATTTTAAGAGAAAACGGGAGCACTTGGTGGGGTATGAGGATATATTTCATAGCCTACTATGATCAACAGGCAGGCTGAAAAATCTTTACTTCAAGAATACAAAAATAGAAACAACATGATCATTAAAAAATAAGAATTTCTGTCATAAAAGGATACCATAAGGTAATTGTGAGAAGATATTTTTAACTCATACGTCTGATAAGAGTTTATTTTCCAAAATATTTAAATAATTTCTTAACAAAAATCATTAAGAATTGGATAAAGAAACCAACAGGAAAGAATAGAAGCCATACACAGATGTTTCACAGTAGACAAAACATTAATAACCAGTAATTTAACATCTTTAACAGTCAGGAAAATCAAAGATAAAGTCAAAATAAGATAACATAAAACCCCACAGGATAAGGAAAATGTGAAATGTCCAATTCAATTTTTATTGAAAGTTGTAGCAACAGGAATGCTTATCTACTACTAATGTAAGGATAAATTAACACAATGACTTCGCTACCTAACAGAGTTGGAGATGTGCATACTTAAAACCTAGCAATTTTACTGCAAGATTATAATTGAGAAAATTTTCAAGTGTGCACTAGGAGATATTAAAGAACAATCATAATCCATTGTTTGGAATTACAAAAAAAAAAAAAAAAAAGAAAGCAACCTAAATGTCTAGATGCAGGAGAATTATTAAATAAATTATAGTATATTACAATACGATATGAAGTACAGCAATATACATTAACAGGTCTTAGTATCAGAAAAATGATGCTCAATGAATGAAGTAACTGAGAGAATAAAGATCAGTATTATTCCATTCCTCTAAGTGCCATAAAAACATAAACAAAATACTACTTAGGGGTACACACACAGTTGGTAAATATACAAAGTAGCACAAAAGAAAACTAAACTTTAAGTTTAGAATAACGAAAAATCTGCATAGGGAAAAATGGAGATTTCATAGAAAAGAGTATGCAAGTTTCTCAAAGGTATTTACGATGCTTTATTTCTTAATCTGTATAGATTATTGGGCATGCTATAGTTGATAGCATTGTAGTTGTACATCTATATGTTACATTTTTTTACAGGTTGATATATTTCATAGAACTAATTTTTAAAATGCTATGAATAGATGAATCCAAGCTATATCTATAAGCCTCCATAAATTCCACAGCCTTTCAGAAAGCTCACACCTTCACTATGTAAACTGTTGTCACCTTTTATGGTGACTCTCAGACTTCCGAGTTATACGTATCTGTCACTAACATTTCAAATACAGTGATAGTATTTTTAAAGAATACTTTTCTTCTGCCTGCAACACCATTTAGATGTAGGTATAATACAGGAAAAGGCCTAGAAGACATTTATAAGTACAACACTTTTATTGGAGGCTATAGTTTAAAATTATATTTATTTATTTATTTATTTATTTATTTTTATTTTTATTTTTTTTTGAGACGGAGTCTCGCTCTGTCACCCAGGCTGGAGTGCAGTGGCCGGATCTCAGCTCACTGCAAGCTCCGCCTCCCGGGTTCACGCCATTCTCCTGCCTCAGCCTCCCGAGTAGCTGGGACTACAGGCGCCCGCCACCTCGCCCGGCTAGTTTTTCGTATTTTTAGTAGAGACGGGGTTTCACCGTGTTAGCCAGGATGGTCTCGATCTCCTGACCTCATGATCCGCCCGTCTCGGCCTCCCAAAGTGCTGGGATTACAGGCTTGAGCCACCGCGCCCGGCTAAAATTATATTTAATATTAAATTGGACAATCTGGGTTTGAACATCAGTTCTCACAGTTTTTAGTTGTCGTCTTAGGGAACTTAACTCTCATTCTTGTTTTCTCAGTTTGCTAATCCATAATGAGGATAACAAGAACAGCCCCACAAGAGACTGTAAAGTTTCTGCCTTTTGGAAAAGGTAGTCAAGGTTTAGCAGCAGTAAGAAGAGACAGAGAAGAAAAGACACATTGTTAAATATTGAAGATATGGCTTCTAAGGACGGATAATTTCTGAGATAAATAGAATATTCAGCCTTATTTTAATATGCTTATGATAAAAAAAACTAAAATAGATGTTTTGATAGAATGCACACTATATTTTTGGCTTGTATTTTAAAACACATCATGTTACAGGAAAAAAAAAAAAAAAAAAAGGCCGGGCAAGGTGGCACACGCTTGTAATCCTAGCACTTTGGGAGACTGAGGAGGGCAGATCATCTGAGGTTGGGAGTTCAAGACCAGACTGGTCATCATGGTGAAACCCTATCTCTACTAAAACTACAAAAATAAACTGGGTGCGGTGGCGCACACCTGTAATCCCAGATAACTTGGAGGCTGAGGCAGGAGAATCGCTTGAACTCAGGAGGTGAATATCGCAGTGAGCCAAGATCTCGCCACTATACTCCAGCCTTGGCGACAGAGCTAGACTCTGTCTCTAAAAGAAACAAAAGAGAAATAAATGAAAAAGAAAAGAAAAAAAATAGCCATTTTCTAGAGAACTTTGAAAACAGTAACTTCTGATACTCAAAAAACATTTACAATTAAATATTAAAATTATTTATGCATAAAAAACATATTTTGCTATTTACAGAGTTAGCGGCTTTTATAGAAAAGATAATTTAGGTTTCGTGAAGATAAGTAAAACATTTGGCTTATTTGATCTATATAAACAATCCAAATGTGAACTAGATTGTGCATATTCATATTTTTTGAAGTCAGGAAATATACTTTTTAGAATGTATAATAAAAGTCAATATTTTAATGTTAAAGATAAAGAAGACACTATAAATTTAGAAAAAAATACATATATGGAATAGAAAAAAGAAAAACATGAAAATAGAGCCAAATTAGAGTTGCTTATTTTGGTAAAACCCTGTTTTATAAAAGAATATAAATGGAACATGTTCTTAAAATAAAATTTTACTTGAAGTTTCTAATTAACAGATAAAAATGGATTTACTTTTGTGGAAAATGTTAGTGGGAAGAAGGAGTGCCTCCCTGCCACTGCACCCCACCTCTCCCAACCATACCTGCTGAACGTATTTTCATAAATTCAGAAAAACAACAATAACAATGTTCATTTTTCAGAATCTCCTCTGTTCAAAACGTCTTTGCTTCAAGTAAAGAGTATGCCATTGAGCCAAAATGCAGCTAGGCAGACCGGTTACTAACCTAAAATGAAATAACTCTAAACGGAAAGTATACTAAATATATAGATTGGAATGTTAAGAGTTTGATGGGTTAGTTTGGACTGTAGATCACAGCTCAGAAAAGTAATGCTTGGTTTCTCTACTAAAGGGACTCCTCAGCTCCTTATGGGGCAGAATATTGACATTTGTTGGGAGCTAGAAGAAAATGGCAATAAAACTGAGATAAAGAGAGATCAGAATATAACCTACCCTCCTTCAAAGTGAAGCTTTCCTGGAAATGAAAGTATAATTGTCGAGTTTAGAGGATCTCCAAATTTTTTATATTATGTATCTCTATCTGCTAAATTTTTTTCAGTGCGTACCCTCTAAATATATGTATATTTATTTACGCCTTATAACAATGCACTATATTGCTAGAAGTTTCACCATATGAAATAAATCAAAACAGAATGTAAAAGAGGATGAAATAAAAGTAAAAACAAACAAATTGCAAATGTTTTTCTCCCATAGTTCAATATAGAGACAATTGTTTAGGTTCTTCATGTCACATTGATTTTGTACCCTCCATTGTAATGTCTGTAAAAGGAATAGTTTGGAGTAAATAATTTCCATCAATGGTAGATTTTCGTTAGATCTCCTAAGATAAAATCATGCATAATATTAGAGTGGGAAGATTATGAGATTTACATATAACATTTAAAAATAATAGTGCTGACAGGTCTTAAATATATTAAAATTGCATGATATGATTTGGTGGGAGATTCAAGTTCTTATTTTTAAAAAGTCTTTAAAGTTGTCTTGAACTAAATCAATTGAATGATTGCTCTTAATTTTATTTTAGCATATTTATTTTAGTGTTCATCAAAATCATCTTTTGGAATCATCTGAATTCATATTAGAGATATATGATTTTGAGTGCTATATCAAAATATCTAACGTGCCCCCAAAATATATACATCTACCATGTACCTACAAACATTTTAAAAAATAAAATAATTAGAAATGAAAACATAAATTTAAAAGAGGGAAAACAAAAGACAAGTTAGACACGTTTATATGGGATGATCATAAATTGAAAAGCATTTTATAAGCTCATTAAAATTATAATTTATTGAGTGTGAAGTGATTTGGAATTATAAAAATCAATATGTTTTCTTTCAAATATGTTTTTGCCATAAGCAATGAAAAAATGCAGAGCTTTTAAAATAAAAAGGTGTTGCGCCAC
This sequence comes from Macaca mulatta, assembly GCF_049350105.2. Classification (NCBI taxonomy): domain Eukaryota; kingdom Metazoa; phylum Chordata; class Mammalia; order Primates; family Cercopithecidae; genus Macaca; species Macaca mulatta. The sequence goes on from NC_133409.1 coordinate 117,022,785, forward strand.
TCTTTCTGGTGATATCTTCATCTTAAGTAAAGATTGTTAAGTGAACAGTGAAACCTAAAGTCTCCAACCTTTATTTTAAAACTCTGAAGTCTCACTTGGTCACTCTTATTAACCTATAAGAGGCTTTTTGAATCAATATTACATAATTAGCCATAAAACTATGGGATTTAAGTCACCAAGTAAAAAGGCTTTATTACTACAGTTTTAAGAAGAAAACGTAAAATTTTCCTTTTTACGGATTATGCTTTTATCACTGTTTGCTGACAAAGTCATGCTTTAATTATTAAAAGTGAAACTTTTTCAGCTATTCATGGACATGTGATCCACCTTCTAAATTTGAATTAAAAAAGAGTATATTTGTATTAGAAAAAGAGAATGACACTGTCAGGCTTAGACCAAGAATTCTCTTCCAAAAGAAAAAGAAGGTAAACAGAACTTAAATAAACAATAAAATATAGTTGGGTAAGCAGATTTCTGAAGTAAAAGGAAAATAATACAGATATCCTGTTAATCTAATAAAATTAGTTTCTCTCAGCTTCCTTCAAACCTCCATGTTTTCTCAGTTGTAGGCATATGAAAAATTTGTTTTCTCTTCTACAATGTTATGAAGAGTTAATATTTTGAGAGCAGGTATGTTTTGTTATTATAACACATAACCATCATTTTCATAATTGAGATCTTATCGAAACTATTGGAAAGAACTCCTCTGCTAAAAACAGAACAGGAAGATAATAATCATAAGAGTTGACATTTGTTGAATGTGAGTTACTATGACTAGTTTGATTATACATGGATCATCTTACTAAATTTTACCTCTGTCTTCTGAGTTAGGGGCTATGATTTCCCTTATTTAAAATAGAAAAAAGCAATCCATTTAGAAAGGCTAAATTACTTTTCTGAATTCACATACCTTGTAAATATTGAAACAATGAAACTTAGTCCTATCATCAAACTAATTCATTTAAAATTTCCAGCTATATCCAAATTGTCACACCAATTCAGCCTTTGGAATTTTGAATAGATTTTCAATTATGTTTAACAGATTTTTTTGAAAGTACAGCATATATATTTGCTCTAATGAACTAGAAAGAACTACATTGTGTAGATGGTGATGGTGAATGTTTATTATTTTGGGGGGTACATAGTAGTATATATATCTATGGTGTACATGGCGTACTTTGATACAGGCATTCAATGCATAAAAATCACATCATGGCAAATAGGGTATCCATTCCCTCAAACATTTATCTTTTGTGTTACAAACAATCCAATTATAGTCTTTTAGTTATTTTTAAATGTACAATTATTTTGACTGCAGTTACCCTGTTATGCTATCAAACACTAGATCTTATTCATTCTTTCTAATACTTTTTCTACCCATTAGCAATCCCCACTTCCCTTCACTCTCCTACTTTTCTTTCCAGCCTTTGATAACCATCCTTCTACTCTCTATCTCCATAAAGTCCATTGTTTAAAGATTTCAGTTCCTACAAAAAAATTAGAACATGCAAAGTTTGTCTTTCTGTGGCTGGCACAACATAATGATCTCCAGTTCCATCTGTAGTGTTGGAAATGACAGTATTTCATTCCCTTTTTATGGCTGAATAGTAAGTGCTCCATCGCGTATATGTACCACATTTTCTGTCTATTCATCTGTTGACATACACTTGGGGGTCTTACAGATCTTGGCTACTGTGAACAGGTGTGCAACCAACATGGGAGTACAGATATCCCTTCAATATACTGACTTCCTTTCTTTTGAGTATGTACCTAGCAGTGGGATTGCCAGATCATATAGTAGCTCTATTTTTCGTTCTTTGAGGAACCCCCAAAACTGTTCTCCATGGTAGTCATATTAATACTAATATACATTCCCATGATATGGTTTGACTGTGTCCCCACCCAAATCTCATCTTGAATTATAGCTTTCACAATTCCCACATGTCATGGGAGGGACCCAGTAAGAGGTAATTGAATCATGGGTGAGATTTTTTTCCCGTGCTGTTTTTGTGATGGTAAGTTTCATGAGATCTGATGGTTTTATAAAGGAGAGTTTCCTGGTACAAGTTCTCTTCTCTTGACTGCCACCACCCATGTAAGACGTGACTTTGCTGCTCTTTGACTTCTGCCATGATTATGAGGCATCCCCAGCCATATGGAACTGTGAGTCCATTAAACCTCTTTCCCTTCTAAATTACTCAGTTTCAGGTGTGTCTTTATTAGCAGTGTGAGAACAGACAAATCCACCCACCAAGTGTACAGGTTTCTTTTCTCCACATCCTCACCAGCATTTGTCATTGCCTGTCATTTGAGTAAAAGCCATTTTAACTTAGGTGAGATAATACCCTATTGTAGTTTTGATTTTTATTTCTCTGATGATCAGTGGTGCTGAGCACCTTTTCATATGCCTCTTTGCTATTTGTATATCTTCTTTTTAGAAATGTCAATTCATATCTATCCTCCATTTAAATCAGATTATTAGCATTTTTCCTATGGAGTTGTTTGAGCTCCTTATACATTCTGGTTTGTAATACCTTGTCAGATGGGTAGTTTGCAAATATTCTCCCCCATTCTGTGAGTTGTCTCTTCACTATAATTGTTTCCTTTGCTGTGCATAGTCTTCTTAACTTAATATAATCCCATTTGTCCATGTTTGTTTTGATTGCCTCTGCCAGTGGGGTATTTCTCAAAAAATTTTCAAGCAGTCCAGTGTCCTTGGGAGTTCTCCCAATGTTTTCTTGTAATAGTTTTATAGTTTGAAGGCTTAGATTTAAGTCTTTAATTGATTTTAACTTTTGTATATGGCAAAATATAGGGGTCTCAACATTGTTTTCTCAAAAGACTGCAGTTTATTGTTTACATATTTGTAAGAACACATACTTTGAGTTCAGACTGCCTGAAATCAAATTCTAGCTAACTAGGACAAATTATTTAATTTCTCTTTACATCAATTTTCTCATCCATAAAATGGAGATTATATTGATCCAAGATTGGTGTGTTAGTCCAATCCTGCTACTATATCAAAATACCTTGATTGGGTAGTTTATAAAAAATAGAAACTCATTTCTTACAATTCTGGAGGATGGTGCATCCAAGATTGAGGTACCAGCACATTAACAGAGTTATTGTCTGGTGAGGCCTCACTCTCTGCTTTAAAGGTGATGGTTTCATGCTGTTTTCTTACCTGGTGGAAGTGAAAGGAAGCTCCCACCAACCTCTTCTTTAGGGGCACTAATTCGATTCATGAGAAATGAATCTTCAGTATTTATTCACCTCTTAAAAGGCCCTACCTCTAAATACTGTCACATTTGGGGATTAAGTTCTAACATATGAATTTTGGGGACACATCAGTATTCAAATCATAGCAGTTAATCACAAGATTTTTGTGAGCAATAAATGAAACATTTGTTGTCCAAAAGACCACCAAAATGGCTGAATTGTAGAAAGGAAATTTTTATCAGTGATATCAGCTTGCAAACTGGGAAGAAGCAGTCTCTGATAGGAACTGAATGTGCTCTATCTTTGCAGAGGGAAAGGGCAGATGGGTTTTATGACTCACAGAGTCATACATATTCAACATGTTTCTGGAAAATGCAATACATATTTATGAGGGCAGTCAAGCATTTGCACAATGTGTAAACATGTATGTAACACACATCCCATGTTCAACTTGGGGTGGGGTTTTGGCCTTAAAATGAGGTGGCGTCTGGGTTGTAAATTACTTTAGGAGAGGGCTGACATTTTGCCTAATACCTCTTGTAGTTAGGGTGTTAGTTTACCAAGAGTATGGTTTTAATTATAGCCATAGGAATTTAGAAAGTTGTCATGGAAGCTGAGTCCTGAGCCTTCAGCCTGTAGGTAACTTTTTACTTTTCTTAACCTTAGAATCCAGCTTATTTGATAAAGCAGCATCTATTTTTGTCTCTCTGATCATACAATGCATGTTAAGTAAAACTTCAATCATCTTAAGCTGTCACTGTTATTGTGGTTCTTGGGGGAGCACTTTTGAAAAGTGGAAAAGTTTATCAACTTTGAAAAGCGATTAATCTGCATAAGAAACTCAGCTCTGATCTTTCCTAATTATATGACCTTGGACAAATATGTAATCTCTTAGAATATCACTTTATCTGTATTTTAGAAATATGTAAAAATTATTGCTCTTAAGACTACTAACTTAGATAACATATACAAAGTGCATAATAGTGTTAGCCACATTGTATATTCTCAATAATGTAAGTTTTTCCTTGATCTTCCCTAGGTACACAGGGAATTATATCTCTGATTTTAAATAAAATCAAAATGATAGACCCTTCTATTAAAAAGATGACTCATACTACTTAGTCCAAATTTTTGAGCTTTGAGAAACTCCAGTTTAATATTGATGTTTCACTTATAACCAAAGTACTATTTTGTGTATTGTAAAAGACAGTTGTTTTACATCTATTCAAAAAATACTTATTTAACACCTATCAGATGTCGAACAATGAATTAGGCTTTTATTATTAATACAACACTATGTCTGTAATTAAGCAAAAGTAAAAATTTTAGTATAATGTTCTAAGTGCTATGATAGTAAGATAAAAATATGAGTGACCATAATCATAAAAAGGATTAAATAGCTGGTATGCAAATAGAGAGAAGTTTGGGATAATGCCAGGGATAGAATCTGGATGGAACCTGGAAAAATGAATAAAAATGCTGTTAATTGAAAGGGGGTTAGCCTGAGAATGGGATAATGGATGGGATGTGGAACATCCTGGCTACTGCAGGAAACTATAAGAAGATGGGTATAAATAGTCATTGGAGCATGAGCTAAGGGGAAATAAAAGAGTTTTAGGGACACAGACCAGAGGCTTCGGTCTCATGCTAAGAAGCTCTGACAGTAGCTTTAAGGTTCCTTAAAGGAACCAAAGAGGAGGGAGACGAGTCAGTGCTCTTGTATCTTCCTCAGTTTTCATTCAAAACAACCTTTTAAAATATGTCTTACAATTTGAAGCTTTGTGGAATTAATTCATTGATAAATATTTATTGAGTGTGTGTCATGTGTTAGGGACAGTTCTAAGCACTAGATATTCAACCATGACCAAAACAAAAATGTCTGTCCATGCAGAGCTTCTCGTCTAGGGAGAGAAAGACAGTCACTAATTGAGAGAAATAAGTAAATTGTAAAATATCTTATATGGTCATTAGAACTAAGGTAAATAATTAAATGAGAAGATAATGTGTGTGGGGTGTAGAAATTTAGAAAAGGTAGCCAAGAAATGTATAATTAAGAAACTGGTATTTGGGTATAAATAATTTTAAAATGTTAGCATAAACTATTCTGCTCTTTGAACTAGCAACCTTTTTTAAAAAATAACAGACTGAAGACATCATTTCAGTAAACAAATATAATCAAATTTTCAGTTAAAATGGATCAGCCTGGCTGCAGCATGTAAAATAGATTTAACCTGGGCAAGATTCTAGGCAACAGAATCCATTCAGAGGTTGCTGAGAAAGTCCAGAATTCATGGCAAATTCCAGCAAAAATCATAGGGATGGGGAAGGAACAGTGGTAAGGAAGATAGGGCAGACACAAGAAATTCTTAGCAAATAAAATTGGCACAGCTTTGTAATGAAACACATGTAGAGGATGACAAAGCATAAAAGCTAGAATAATTCCTAGATTTCTGAATGAAGCTGTAGGGACAGATTTTAGCAAAAGAAAGCATAAAAGTAGTATGGCAAGACTGTCAGCTTCGTGAAAATTCAGTTCACCAGCTATCTAGTATATAGTTCAGTAATATATTCCTGAATATAATGCCTGCCATATATAAATCCACTAACTGTTTTTTTCACTCAATGAATGAGTAGATTATATTTAATTTGAAGTGATTGGGACTCTGAGGAGTTAGATAAATGGGATGCTAAAGAACAAATCCTAGAATGAATATATGAATTTGGGAGTCAATAAAATCAAAGCAGTAGTTAAAACCAAGAAAATGAACAGAGATGCAAAAGCAATTATGTTTGCAGATATTGATAGATATGGATAGATGAGATATGTGAACATAAGCCCTAAAGTAGTGGGGCAAGAATAGTAAAGACCGATTATATCTTTCCTTTAGATTTCACTGTTGTGAGCATTTTACATTTCTTTATTCTCTCCTCTTTTTCCTTCCTTGCTTTCACTCTGAGAGTGAACTGTAGGCATTATGTTTCATCATCCCCAAAAACTTTAGTATGCATGTAAAAAGACACAGCTACATAAACACAGTACTATCATCAAAATGAGGATATTAGCACTGATAAAGTACAATAATCTAATTCACAGACTCCAGTCAGAAATCACTAGTTGTTCTAATATCATTTATAGAAAAAGGTTCCTATTCAGGAGGATACACTACATTTATTGTGCCTCTTTCAATTTGGAAGAATTCTTCTGATTTCCTTTTTCTATCAGGATCTTGGCATAACTGAAGATTATAGGACAATCATCTTGTAGTAAGTTCCTCAATTTGAGGTTGTCTGTGTTTTTCCCAAAGTGAAATGCCATGGTCAGGTATAGCTTGAAAAATAGCAGCTGTAGCAATCTTCCTCTTCCTCTTCCCTCCCCCCACCGTGAAACTACGGTAACACTCGTTTAACATAAAATTAAACATTTTAAAGTGAACAATGGCTACACCAGGAATGTTGACCACAATCTCACTGTCATCACTACCATGCTCGGGAATGAGAAATAGTAAGCAAGTGAGTAAAAAAGGCACAACGCCCTCTTACTAAAAAGCAACTGCCCTACTGTTCATTAAGTTGTCTTCCATTTGCAATTCCGAAAAAGTGTATTCTATCGGTTATTGCCAGTTTTAATGGTTTCAATGGAGGGATAGTTTGAGTGCCTTACTCTGCCATTTCCATGATGTTACTACTATAAAAATATTGTCTTGTACATTTATTTATTGTCTGTGATGTTTAATCTTTACCAACATATTGAATTCTGAATCTTAAATAGAAATTCAGTTCTACTACTTTATACACGTATTTGTGTTTTTATGGAATATGATTTGCCTTTTTGATGTCAAATGTGTTCATATTCTTCAGGCTTTCTATAATCAATTACTTGTTTTATTTCTTTCTATTGAAATTTGCATTTAATATCTTGGTGTAGAGCCCTGAGTTAAGATTCACTTCCACAATGATCTACACTGTTGGAAATGGATAAGTACCAATTTTAGTCACCCATAAACATTCAAGCACTACAGAGGGGGGCATTGATACAATATCATGACCATTTATATAACACACACAAAAAAATCTTAGAACACAGCTGATTCTCTTTATCTGTGGGTTTTGCATCTATGGATTCAACCTAATGTAGATTGGAAGTATTTAAAAAAGGTAGATGGTGGCATCTGTACTGAACAAGTAGAGTTTTTTCTTGTCATTGTTCCTTAAACAATATAGTATGACAAATATTTACATAGAATTTACATTGTATTATGCATTATAAGTAATTTAGAGATGATTTAAAGCATACAGATGTATATAAATTATATATGCAAATACTATACAATTTTATTTTATTTATTTTTTGAGATGCAGTCTTGTTCTGTCACCCAGGCTAGAGTGCAGTGGCGCGATCTCGGCTCACTGCAACCTCTGCCTCCCGGGTTGAAGCGATGCTCCTGCCTCAGCCTCCCAAGTAGCTGGGACTACAGGCTTGCACCACCACGCCCAGCTAATTTTTGTATTTTTAGTAGAGATGGAGTTTCACCATGTTGGCCAAGGATGGTCTCGATCTCCTGACCTCGTGATCTGTCTGCCTCGACCTCCCAAAGTGCTGGGATTACAGGCATCAGCTACCGTGCCCGGCCTACAATTTTATAAAGGGACTTGAACATCTAGAGAATTTGCTCTCTGTGGAGGGTCCCAATCTCTCATGGATACTGAGAAAGTTCTGTATTTACTATTTAAATTTTAGCAAGAGTTTGCTTTGGTACATGTATAAATCGGACCATGCATTTCTACATAACTGATTCCAAGAAGAGGATGCATAAACATCCCTTAAGATAATACACATACATTTGGGGCTTTCTGGTTAGCATTTCTTTTTTTATTTAACAAAAATTAACATTTATCTGTATTTTTCTGATACAACAGATTAATATAAAAAAAGGTTTAGTTTTTTTAAATTTAGTTCTGAATGAAATTGTTCAAATTAGAAAAGAATTGTGTTTAGTTAATACAATTGACCACAACCAACTGTAAACATTACCTCAACCATATAGTCACCAATAAAATTAGTTCAAGTGATGATGCTTATTACTCTCTACACGCTATTGCTCACTCCAACATACACCTGGTTTGAGTAATCATATAACGTAAGGATTCAATTTAGAAACTTAAATTATATGTTGAGTGAATCAGGCCAGACTCCTTTTTTAATGGAAATAATAAATGATGGAAGCTATAATTTCATTACAAAAGAAACATTTTTGGGTTAATTGGATTGAGATAACTCAGTTTTCACTAAGTTTTTGAATTCCATTTTTTTTCTTTTCAAGCTTATATAGATTTTATCTCTACAACCATATTTAACTCTTTGATTTTCTTAAAATTCTCAGAAAAATGTAACAGTTTTTTTCAATCTGCTTAGCCATGTTTTATAATTTTATTTTTTGCTATTTTTTCTTGACAGCTGCCAGACAACAGATAGCTAGTCCATTTGGCTTACACACCAAGACCTGCTTCTTCTGTATTTTGCTCCACTGCATTGAGATCTTTTATTAATGTCTAACTACAGCAGCCTCATGTCTCTGGACTGTAAATGAGAATTACTCAGGGAGCGGTCTGGAATTTGTTCCATTACAAACTGGAACAGGGCCAAAGGCTGACTACTTGGTTTTGAGTCTAGTGACAGGTTTAGTATCTGATTTCTCAAGAAGCCAAAGATTTGAGACACATTAAAAACCTGCCCTGTTCCTCAAGATCTGCGATATTATAATCTGAAAAGTCAGCTATTATCTTCTGAATTTGACAATTGGTGGTATCAAATAAGAATATTATATGGAAATTCAAGTGCACCTAAAAGAGAGGCAAAATAAAAAAGAATTTATTTTTTTCTCTGCATTTGGTTATATTAGGATAAAACTCTTTAACTCCAAGGAGGTGAGTTGCTGAAATTGTAATTTAATATTATCTAGGCACAAAATTTTTAAATATGTTAAAATGAGATAATACAGGAGATAAGAACCTAGGGTAAAAGGAACAGCCCTATTTTAGTCTCCTGGTCAATATATTGATACAATCAAATACTTTCACTATGTGTCAGATATTATACTAGAAACTTTGCATATATTATTTTAATTAGTCTATATGCTAACTTTATGAAACAGCTGTTTTTCTTCCACACTTTGTACAAGTGAAAATGGAGGATTATAGACCTTATGTAACTTGGTTAAGTAACATTCTCATGAATAATACACTAGTAAGGAGAGAGTATAAATTCATTATCCTTTTGAGGTAGATATCCTATACCATAACACATTCCATACGAATAAAAGGTGATCTACATCTTCCTTTAGATGTCATAAAGAGCAAAACGATCTGATAATTCATGTAATTTCATCATCATCTCCCTAGAGATAAAAGTATTAAAGCCAGAAAATTGAGGCAGTATGTCTATAGGCATACAGGTTATATCTGATAGAAATTGATACAACTTTGTACATGACTTCATAACTTTTAGTCTTATGTTTTCATTTATCATGTGAAAATGTTCAAAATTTAAAAAAGCTCTGAATTGTACTGAAGAATTAGTGAATGGTTCGGAACAACTGGACAAACAAAATTCTGGGGAATTGGAGATGGTGATATGGTCAGTACAGAGAAGGCACTATTAGTGGAGGTAGCAACCCAAGAGGAAGAAAGTCATCCACAGTTGTGCCCACAGTTTGCTATCATACTTTTCTCTAAAACAACAAATCAGTCTCAGATGAGTATTTTATAGCACATAAGCATGTTGTGATAGTTAATTTTTTTGTGTCATGTTGACTGATCCACTGGTTCAAACATTCTTTGGGATGTTTCTGTGAGGGTGTTTTTGGATGAGATCAACATTTAAGTTGGTAGGCCAAGTAAAGCCAAGTATCTTCCCTCATGATGTTGGGTGTGTTTCATCTAATCAACTGAAAGCATGAATGGAACACAAAAGCTGATCCTCCCCTGAATAAGATAGGATTTCTTCCACCTGACTGCCCTGAAATTGCCATTGGCTTTTGCCTGCCTTTGGACTCAAACTGGAACATCAGCCCATGTGTTTTGAGCTTACTGACCTTAGGTAGAAAAATACACTGTCAGATCTTCAAGTTTTTAGGCTTAGGACTCAGGTTCGAACTACCATTGACTCTTCTGGGTCTCCAGCTTTCTGACTCACCCTGCAGATCAGGGAACATGGCAGCCTCCATAACTACATGAAATAATTCCTTGTAGTAAATCTTTCTATTATACATACATCCTATTGGTTCTGTTTCTGTAAAGAACCTTGACTTTTATATATATATATATATGTTCTTTATATATATATTCTATAAAGAACCTTGACTAACATATATATATATAAAATTACCTATTTCTACTTTTAGTATGCGGAGTTTCATTTCTTTTATTATTCTGATTGGAGGAATAGTCTATATTTTTAAATAAAAAATTAATTCAATTAAGAAGATGTCATAATAATGCCAACTCCATAAAATTTGTGTATTCTGGCGGGGCATGGTGGCTCATGCCTGTAATCCCAGCACTTTGGGAGGCCAAGGTGGGTGAATCACCTGAGGTCAAGAGTTTGACAACAGCCTGGCCAATGTGGTGGAACCCCGTCTCTGCTGAGGATGCAAAATTTAGCTGGGCCTGGTGGTGGGCACCTGTAATCCCAGGAACTAAGGAGGCTGAGGTAGAATAATTGCTTGAACCCAGGAGGCAGAGGTTGCAGTGAGCCCAGACTGAACTATTGCGCTGCAGACTGGGCAACAAGAGCAAAACTCCATCTCAAAAAAAAAAAAAAAAAAAAAAAAAAAAAAATTGTGTATTCTGAAATTAAGTCATACTATAAAATGTGAAGTAAAATGTGATATATTTTGATTTTTATTTTGGCTTTGGTGATCTATATTAATGCTGTCCTACAAACTATCAATTATGGTCCTTAGCTGTTATTACTTGGGTTATAAAATTTGCTTATAAAATTTCTTGAGAAGTAGAAAGGATTCAAGGCCTTTTTCTGTAATATACTACTCCTCTAAAAAATACCTATAGAAAAACATTTTGTAAATTTCTTCTTTAACCATTAGCCCTACATATATTTTACCTTTAATAAATATTTGATGGCATAGTCTTAAAGAGTTATTTATGTATTCATTTTTCAGTCAGTATAGTTTGATTTCAAAATCAACCATGATATAAGCAAGCAAGTACATATGTACAAAATGAAAACATCATACAGTGAACAAAGAATATAGATTTAACTAGTTCATTAAAATTTCCCTCTGACTTAGCTGGGAAATATGACATCAAGAAATTATAAATGCATTATAAACATCATAATTTAATAGCAGAAGGTTCATAAACTTAAGATAAATTTTCTGTGGAACTACTAATAACTACTACCATTTATTGCAGGCATATTATATGCCAGACATTACACTAAGAAAGTTGTTATAGGAAATTAGAGGTGGATCCCCTTCCTAGACCAGATGATATTTTGATCCTTTTATTGATGACAGTTGCTGTAAATTTCAGGACACCAGCAAAGACTAGCCAAAGAGTTTCACCAAATATTTTACTCACTAATAAGTAAATATTAACTTATTAGTTGATATTTTCTGTACTTCTTTGGCTCTCAGGCTGAAGGTGAGTGGCTGCATTTAAAAGAGTTTAGTCCAGGACTGATGACAAGGTTTTCTATATTTTAGATCAGTGTTTCTCAGTTTTGGTTGACCTATACAATCACCTAGGCAACTTTTTAAAAACACATAGTCTCAGACTTCCTTCTCAGAATTTCTAATTTAAATAATCTGATGTTTGCCATGAAATATTTTTTGAAGACTTCCCACTATATTCTAATGTTCAGGTGAACTTCAGAACTACTGGCACAAATGGAGAGGCAATGGGTCCTCTTTTTAACTCTCTTCTTGGCTAAAAAGGGAGAGAGTTGCTGGAATTCAACTCTCTCCTCAAGCTCTCAAAGCTTATTCTCAGTAGATATTATTTGAGAAAAAACACATTATTTCTCATCTTGTTGATGCTATTTGACCTTAAATGCAAGAGAAATCCTCTTCCTAAGTAGAGGAGACAAAAAGACAAGTCAAAAAAATACTTAAACCAAGGAACTTTAAGTACAAAATTTGCATCTGTTATTCATTCAAGTACAAATATAGCTCTTGTTCCAAAAAAGGAATGACAAAAAACACAGGATGCATTGACATTTGGCATACTTTGTATAGGATCAAGTGTAATACTCTTTATGTCTCTCACAAGGAGGAGAGATTATTACAGGAGCAAGCTATGGGGGAGGGTGGTTTAGGACTGTGTAAAATTTTCCTAAGGATTAACAGATTACACAAAGCAAGAGCCACTGGACAAGACTCTGAAATCCCACCAAAGCTCCATTTGATAGATTCTGTACCCTGGCACGGATCAGTCAGCAGAAAGGATGTGGTGCCGTTTTGTAATTGTTCTACCTGTGGATAACATAGCTCTTAACTACTTACTAGTCTCATTGCCTTAAACTACATAGTTAACCTTTGTGTGCCCCAGTTTCCTCTTCACTAAAATGAGAATAATAGTACCTTATTAGGTGACTAAGGAGATCCAATGCATTATTATTTGTAAAGTGCTCAAAACTTCCCCTAAAAGTTAATAAAATATAAGGGCTTGTTAAATAAATGAAAAATTAGACCCTTTTTCAAAAGCAAACTGTTTTGGTTCTGCAAGAGGAAGTTCTGTATGTTCAATTACAGGCCTCCAAACATTCCTGTCATCTCTATTCGATTTGGGTATTACAATAATTCTACATAGTAAATTTTGTTCTGCCTTCAAAGATAAAGAAAGTGACCCTGAGAAATTAAGTACTTATACAAATTATATACTTAATAATTTGCAAAGCTGGAAACTAGTTATCACTTACAGCTGATATAAGGATTATGCTGTTACTAAAAAATTAACTTATTTTATGATTCCATATATAATAAAGTAGAATGTAGGGTAAATGGCATAAAATCACTAGTAAAAGGGCCATTTCCTTATCAACCTGGATGTTTTACTGAAATTGCAGTACCCTTTCCTCTAATACTTTCTATCTCCTTTTCCTCCATTTTTTCCTCTTGGCATATAATACTGTTTAACTTATTTATTTCTCTTATTTACTTTCTGAATTTGTATTAGTTTGTAAAATCTACAAGGTAGGGCCGGGCGCGGTGGCTCAAGCCTGTAATCCCAGCACTTTGGGAGGCCGAGACGGGCGGATCAGGAGATCGAGACCATCCTGGCTAACCCCGTGAAACCCCGTCTCTACTAAAAAATACAAAAAAACTAGCCGGGCGAGGTGGCGGGCGCCTGCAGTCCCAGCTACTCGGGAGGCTGAGGCAGGAGAATGGCGTAAACCCGGGAGGCGGAGCTTGCAGTGAGCTGAGATCTGGCCACTGCACTCCAGCCTGGGCGACAGAGCGAGACTCTGTCTCAAAAAAAAAAAAAAAAAAAAAAAAAAAAAAAAAAAAAAAAAATCTACAAGGTAGGCATTTGGGGTCCATTTGTTTTCAGTGCACAAGTATAGGCAAGCAATAAATATTACCTGAAAGAACAAATGTATGAGTCCTCCTTTTCCTCAGCAAAGATAGACTTTTTTTTGAAATGTTATGAAGATATTTACTATTAATTTATTGTTCAATAGAGTTTGACGACCCTAGATGGGTGAATAATTAAATTGGCAGTAACATGACCCTTTCAGTTGTCTCATAAATTAACTAAACCATTAGAAGATAGTGAAGTACAATCAGTTACTATAGTGAAACCTTGAGCAATGCAGGTGCTAGGGGGTGCTGATCCCCCATGCAGTCAAAAATTGCATATAACTTTTGCCTCCCCACATATTTAACTACTGATAGCCTACTGCCAATAGTTGACTGGAGGCCTTACTGATAAACAGTTGATTCACATATATTGTGTATGTTATATGTATTTTATATTGTATTCTTAAAGCAAGCTAGAGAAAGAAAACGTTGATTTAAAAAGTAGGAAGAGAAAATACATTGAAAGTATGGTACTATATTTGTCATTACCATAAGTATATGTAGTCTGTTTACTAGATGGCTTATCTGTCAGTAACGGGCAGTTGCAGCTGAAGATCTCAATCTTTGGTACATATCAAACGTTAACATTTTCTTGTAATGTCATGATTTTCTCTGCTTCTTGGGAGAACTTCAGCATCACTAGTCGCACTTCGTATGGGTCTCAAGGTGTTATTCAAGTTTTACCATATGGCACTAAGTGAAAAATATGTAAGAACATCCAGAGATCACTCTTTACTGTGATACACAATTTACTGGAAAGACAACTGCTCATTTGGAGTTGACGAGTATCACATAGCATTTTAAGTGGATACTCAAAACCCTTGAGCTCACTGCAATAGCAACAGGAGGTGGCTACAAAATCGTTATAGTAATATAGTATATACTATGGTTAATTTTATAAAGTTATGACTTAATCATATATCTTTACCTTTGTTTACATTTCTACCAACTGCAAATGATTCCAAGTAGTCTGTGTTTGTGTGTGCATAAACTTTGATAAATTTTAACTTTTTATAAAAAAAATCTGTGGATATTTTATAGTAGTAAACAATGAAATAGACAAGTTGCTACATATATTTTATGCATTCATAACACACTTAACTATTTCTTAATTTTTTTGAGAGTTGTATGCTACTTTTTTTCTAAACGTTTGTTCACATTGTCTAACACCCTCCCACACACAAATTTTTCCAATATACTGCAAAATATCCATGTATAAGTGGACCTGCACAGTTGAAATCTATGTTGTTCAAGGGACAACTGTACTTGAAATCTTTTACAAAAGTTACAATGTTAATAGTTGTATAATACTTAAAATATCTACCAGTGATTATTCTAAATGCTTTATATCTATTAACGCATTTAATCCTCAGATCAGCCTTATGAAATAGATTATATTGTACACACCATTTTAAAATAGGAAATTGAGACACTGAGAGGTTATGTGCCCAATCTCAGACTACTAGGAAGTAGGGGAGCCAAGCTTCAACCCCATGGAGTTTAACTTCAGAATGTATACTCTCAGTCAGTCCACGTGCTGCATATATTACTGTAAATTCATATATTTGGACTATTGGATGGCTATGTGCCTATTACTGTAAATCTATATATTTGGGCTATTAGAAATGAAACACTAAGAGGTTGTTTTAAATTCTCAGAAGCCTGACTTGTAATTTTACCTAGGAAGAAGCCCAATCCACTTTAGCATGAATGCCTTCAAGTGGAGTTATTATTCTCTATCAAATATGAGCTTTGAATCTTATCAGATAATTCAAAAGTACTTGTAAAACATTCAATAGTTCTTTAGCAAATCATAAAGAAAGATTGACCGGGGTGACATTTGCATTTTTAGGGCAAGAGTTAACTTATCGTATTGTCCATAATACAATTACACAATTACTGTGTTGTCTTATTTATGAAGACCTGAGTTACACCCATAGACCTCTTTAGGATAACATAGTAGCAAAGAATACTGCCAAATATCTAATAAGTTAATATTTTGGATGGGTGGCTTGTGACCATCAGTAAATATATTGGTACATACCTTGCACTTACATGAGTTGTAGTTTTTTGTGACTAATATTGTATTACAGTTCTAGAAAACTGAGCTTGTTTCACTCTGTTTAAGAGACTAAAATTTTATACCTACATAAATGTCATGACTACAGCTCAAAACTGTACCTTTGATAACTTGTCATCTTGTTTGTCTATATACTGCTAAGGTCCTATGCAATATATATAATAAGAATATCATCTTGCATTCCCTAAACTATAAGGTTAGGTAAAATTTCATGGAATCCTCCATTTCTAAAGTTTATGCAAGCCCAAATTATTTTCATTTATTTATGCAAAAACCCATGGAGCTTGTGTCTAATATTTCCCTGGGTTTAATTTTCTACCACTTTAATTCAAGCACATAGTTCACCAAATTTCAAAGCAAACAAAATTATTATTTATATATGTGCAAATAGACTATATTAAACAACTTGGGGTTGAAGATATTTCATATTCTTTATCCTACTGTTAAGAATTTATTATTGTTCTTAAAGATTTTTTACCACTCTACCCATTCCCTTACTTTCCTCCATTACTACATGAACGTCATGTAAAGTGATCCAATCCAAACAGAAAAGTAAAATTTTAAAAAATCTGATTAAATGTCCAGTTATAGTAATGACAGAGGTACTTTTATTGAACTAACTGTGCTGAAGGCAATAGCTACAAACACTGGGCAAAGTACAAAAAAAGAAAAACCTTACAACTGTATGAAGGCACTGCTGAGTAAACAAAATCAAGCAGAAACCAGAGTAGATGAAACTCTTGAAAGAAGGGATGCAACGCTAGGTGATATGTAACTTTAATTAGTCTTTCCTAGAGGATATTTTCCCATCTACTGGAAGGGTGGGGTTATAATAGAACATAAAGAGATCAACACTCTTGTTAGATGAAAGTATTGAAGGATCGAGTTCAGAAATGCCAAAGTAGACACATATTAAGGAGAAAAGGTGAATTCCAAAGAGAGATACATACTTTGAGGAGTCCCAGTAGCTAATACATAAGCTATGCCCAAATACTCTGTGGAAGACTGAACTTCACATGAGAAAAAGAGATTCATAATTACCCTGTAAAACTAGTAGCTAAAATGTCCGAAAGCAAAAAGAAATTATTCCTGTTTTCCATCACAATGAACACAGAGTTTGGTATTTGAGTCATGCCACATGAGAGGGAGTAATCACCACTGGGCTTTCTACAGAACCATCTTATAAAAACTGAATATGAAAACCCTAAAGTTGAACATAGAGCAGTTTGTAAATGTCTGATAGAAGATAAATCAATACACATCAGAGTCAAGGTTCTCTACAATGTATAATCCCCGATGTCCGATGTCCAATTGAAAAAGAGTTATTAGACATATGAAACAGAAAAATGTAACCCATTGTCAAGAGAAAAAAAATAGTGAAGATAATCAGAACATGAGATGCCACAAATGTTAGAATGAACAAATAAACAGCATTTCTGAGCAGACAAGTAATGCATTGCTTAAAGATTTAAAGAAAACGTATTTTTAAGCAGATGAGTAACTAAATTGAGAAATACAAACTATAAAGTAGAAGTAAATAGTCATTTTTTAACGTACTATAATATAGAAAGTAATAAATTTATGGCATAGGCTTAATCTCAGATTGCTGAAAACAGAAGAAAGGGTTAATTCACTTGAAGCAGAATAGAAGTGATCCAAAATAAAAAGGAGAAGGCAAAAAAATGGACAAAAATAAAAAGGCTTTGCAACCCGCTGGATAATAACAGTGTAATATCTATCTATATATAAAACATATATTACATATATATATGCCCGTATGTATGTATATGTTATATATAAAACAATTATTATATATAATTTGAATGCAAAAAGAAGAGAAATAAATTTTTAAAAATTTAACAAAATTTATAGTATTTTAAAAAACGAGTTAAAATTTTTCCAAATTTGGTGGAAAACACCAGTTTCTAAATCCTCAAATCTGAATAAACTAATAGTAGGATAAGTAAAAAGTCAAATAACTGAAGATAAACGTAAAGGGAAAAATCTTGAAAGTAGTAGGAAAAAAATGATGCATTGCCTATGCAGGAATAATGAAACAAATGACAGTGGGCTTCTCATAAGAAAATATCAAGCCGAGAAGATTCTGTTCCACTGAAAACTAGTTTTAACATGTTGAAAGACAAAAAACATAAAACAAAATTCAAAAACAAAATTGAGCAATCTCAAGTTCCATATCAAAGAAAAATATTCATCAAAAGTGAAGATAAAATTAAATCATCTTTTAAAAGAATGAAAGCGGAGATAACGCATCACCAGCAGACCTATACTACATAAAACACTTAAGGAAGTTCTTCACATTAAAGAAAAATGAAATCAGAAGAAATTTGAATTTACAGAAAGGAATAAAATGCCCTGGAAATTAAAAATAAGTGGATAGGGGCACGCCCAAGATGGACAAATAGGAACAGCTCCAGCCTCCAGCTCCCAGCGTGAGCAACACAGAAGATGGGTGATTTCTGCATTTTCAACTGAGGTACCAGGTTCATCTCACTGGGGTGTGTCGGACAGTTGGCACTGGTCCTCGGGTGCAGCCTGACCAGGAAGAGCTAAAGCAGGGCAAGGCATTGCCTCACCTGGGAAGTGCAAGGGGGAAGGGAATTCCTTTTCCTACCAAAGGAAATTGAGATACACAACACCTGGAAAATCTGGTAACTCCTACCCTAATATTTGGCTTTATAAAGGGTCTTAGCAAACGGCACACTAGGAGATTATATCCCATACCTGGCCCAGAGGGTCCCACGCCCACAGAACCTCCCTCACTGCTAGCACAGCAGTCTGAGATCTAAGTGCAAGGCAGCAGCGAGCAGGGGGAGGGGTGCCCGCCATTGCTGAGGCTTAAGTAGGTAAACAAAGCCGCTGGGAAGCTGGAATTGGGTGGAGCCCACCACAGCTCAATGAGGCCAATATGCCTCTGTAGACTCCTCCTCTGGGGACAGGGCATAGCTAAACAAAAAGCAGCAGAAACCTCGGCAGAGGTAAATGCCCCTGTCTGACAGCTTTGAAGAGAGCAGTGGATCTCCCAGCATGGAGGTTGAGATCTGAGAATGGACAGACTGCCTGCTCAAGTGGGTCCCTGACCCCTGAGTAGCCTAACTGGGAGACATCCCCCACTAGGGGCAGGTGGACACCCCACACCTCACACGGTGGAGTACACCCGAGAGGAAGCTTCCAAAGCAAGAATCAGACAGGTACACTCGCTGTTCACCAATATTCTATCTTCTGCAGCCTCTGCTGCTGATACCCAGGCAAATAGGGTCTGGAGTGGACCTCAAGCAATCTCCAACAGACCTACAGCTGAGGGTCCTGACTGGTAGAAGGAAAACTAACAAACAGGAAGGACACCCACACCAAAATCCCATCAGTACATCACCATTATGAAAGACCAGAGGCAGATAAAACCACAAAGATGGGGGAAAAGCAGGGCAGAAAAGCTGGAAATTCAAAAATCAGAGAGCATCTCCACCTCCAAAGGAAGGCAGCTCATCGCCAGCAATGGAACAAACCTGGACGGAGAATGACTTTGACAAGTTGAGAGAAGAAGGCTTCAGTTGATCAAACTTCTCAGAGCTAAAGGAGGAACTATGTAACCAGCACAAAGAAACTAAAAACCTTGAAAAAAGAATGGATGAATGGATAACTAGAATAATCAATGCAGAGAAGACCTTAAAAGAACTGATAGAGATGAAAACCATAACACGAGAACTACGTGACAAATGCACAAGTTTCAGTAACCGACTCGATCAACTGGAAGAAAGAGTATCAGCAATTGAAGATCAAATGAATAAAATGAAGCGAGAAGTGTAGAGTAAAAAGAAATGAACAATGCCTCCAAGAAGTATGGGATTATGTGAAAAGACCAAAACTATGTCTGATTGGTGTGCCTGAAAGTGACAGGGAAAATGGAACCAAGTTGGAAAACACTCTGCAGGATATCATCCAGGAGAACTTCCTCAACCTAGTAAGGCAGGCCAACATTCAAATTCAGGAAATACAGAGAATGCCACAAAGATACTCCTCGAGAAGAGCAACTCCAAGACACATAATTGTCAGATTCACCAAAGTTAAAAATGAAGGAAAAAATGTTAAGGGCAGCCAGAGAGAAAGGTTGGGTTACACACAAAGGGAAGCCCATCAGACTAACAGCAGATCTCTCAGCAGAAACTCTCCAAGCCAGAAGAGAGTGGGGGCCAATATTCGACATTCTTAAAGAAAAGAATTTTCGACCCAGAATTTCATATCCAGTCAAACTAAGTTTCATAAGTGAAGGAGAAATAAAATCCTTTACAGACAAGCAAATGCTTAGAGATTTTGTCACCACCAGGCCTGCCCTACAAGAGATCCTGAAGGAAGCACTAAACATGGAAAGAAACAACAGGTACCAGTCATTGCAAAAATATGTCAAAATGTCAAGTCCACTGATGCTAGGAAGAAACTGCATCAACTAGCAAGCAAAATAACCAGTTAATATCATAATGGCAGGATCAAGTTCACACATAACAATACTAACCTTAAATGTAAATGGCCTAAATGGTCAAATTAAAAGACACAGACTGGCAAATTGGATAGAGTCAAGACCCATCAGTTGACTCCAGGAGCTGGTTTTTTGAAAAGATCAACAAAATTGAAAGACTGCTAGCAAGACTAATAAAGAAGAAAAGAGAAAATAATTAAAAAGATGCAATAAAAAATGATAAAGGGGATATCACCACCGACCACACAGAAATACAAACTACCATCAAAGCATATTATAAACACCTCTACGCAAATAAACTAGAAAACCTAGAAGAAATGGATAATTTCTGGACACTTATACTCTCCCAAGACTAAACCAGGAAGAAGTTGAATCCCTGAATAGACCAATAGCAGGCTCTGAAATTGAGGCAATAATTAATAGCTTACCAACCAAAAACAGTCCAGGACCAGACGGATTCACAGCCGAATTCTACCAGAGGTACAAGAAGTTGGTACCATTCCTTCTGAAACTATTCCAACCAACAGAAAAAGAGGGAATCCTCCCTAACTCATTTTATGAGGCCAACATCATCCTGATACCAAAGCCTGACAGAGACACAACAAAAAAAGAGAATTTTAGACCAATATCCCTGATGAACATTGAGCAAAAATCCTCAATAAAATACTGGCAAACTGAATCCAGCAGCACATCAAAAAGCATCCACCATGATCAAGTGGGCTTCATCCCTGGGATGCAAGGCTGGTTCAACATACGCAAATCAATAAACATAATCCAGCATATAAACAGAACCAAAGACAAAAATCACATGATCATCTCAATAGATGCAGAAAAGGCCTTTGACAAAATTCAAGAGCCCTTCATGCTAAAATCTCTCAATAAATTCAGTATTGATGGAATGTATCTCAAAATAGTAAGAGCTATTTATGACAAACCCACAACCAATATCATACTGAATGGGCAAAAACTGGAAGCATTCCCTTTGAAAACTGGCACAAGACAGGGATGCCCTCTCTCACCACTCCTATTCAACATAGTGTTGGAAGTTCTGGCTAGGGCAATCAGGCAAGAGAAAGAAATAAAGAGTATTCAGTTAGGAAAAGAAGAAGTCAAATTGTCCCTCTTTGCAGATGACATGATTGTATATTTAGAAAACCCTATCGTCTCAGCCCAAAGTCTCCTTAAGCTGATAAGCAACTTCAGCAAAGTCTCAGGATAAAAAATCAATGTGCAAAAACCACAAGCATTCTTATGCACCAGTAACAGACAAACAGAGAGCCAAGTCATGAATGAACTCCCATTCACAATAGCTTCAAAGAGAATAAATACCTAGGAATCCAACTTACAAGGGATGTAAAGGACCTCTTCAAGGAGAACTACAAACCACTGCTCAGTGAAATCAAAGAGGACACAAACAAATGGAAGAACATACCATGCTCATGGATAGGAAGAATATTCTTAAAATGTCCATACTGCCCAAGGTGATTTATAGATTCAGTGCCATCCCCATTAAGCTACCAATGACTTTCTTCACAGAATTGGAAAAAACTGCTTTAAAGTTCATATGGAACCAAAAAAGAGCCTGCATTGCCAAGACAATCCTAAGCCGAAAGAACAAAACTGTAGGCATCATGCTACCTGACTTCAAACTACACTACAAAGCTACAGTAACCAAAACAGCATGGTGCTTGTACCAAAACAGAGATATGGACCAATGGAACAGAACAGAGTCCTCAGAAATAATACCACACATCTACAGCCATCTGATCTTTCACAAACCTGACAGAAACAAGAAATGGGGAAAGGATTCCTTATTTAATAAATGGTGCTGGGAAAATTGGCTAGCCATAAGTAGAAAGCTGAAACTGGATCCTTTTCTTACTCCTTATATGAAAATTAATTCAAGATGGATTAGAGACTTAAATGTTAGACCTAAAACCATAAAAACCCTGGAAGAAAACCTACGTAATACCATTCAGGACATAGGCATGGCCAAAGACTTCATGTCTAAAACACCAAAAGCAACGGCAACAAAAGCCAAAATTGACAAATGGGATCTAATTAAACTAAAGAGCTTCTGCACAGCAAAAGAAACTATCATCAGAGTGAACAGGCAACCTACATAATGAGAGAAAATTTTTGCAATCTACTCATCTGACAAGGGGCTAATATCCAGAACCTATAAAGAACTCAATCAAATTTACAAGAAAAAAACAACTCCATCAAAAAGTGGGCAAAGGATATGAACAGACACTTCTCAAAAGAAGACATTCATACAGCCAACAGACACATGAAAAAATGCTCATCATCACTCACCATCAGAGAAATGCAAATCAAAACCACAATGAGATACCGTCTCACACCAGTTAGAATGGCGATCATTAAAAAATCAGGAAACAACAGGTGCTGGAGAGGATGTGGAGAAATAGGAACACTTTTACACTGTTGGTGGGATTGTAAACTAGTTCAACCATTGTGGAAAACAGTGTGGCGATTCCTCAAGGATCTAGAACTAGAAATACCATTTGAGCTAGTCATCCCATTACTGGGGATATACCCATAAATCATGCTGCTATAAAGACACATGCACACGTATATTTATTGCGGCACTATTCACAATAGCAAAGACTTGGAATCAACCCAAATGTCCATCAGCGACAGACTGGATTAAGAAACCGTGGCACATATACACCATGGAATATTATGCAACCATAAAAAAGGATGAGTTCGTGTCCTTTGTAGGGACATGGATGCAGCTGGAAACCATCATTCTCAGCAAACTATCACAATAACAGAAAACCAAACACCACATGTTCTCACTCATAGGTGGGAATTGAACAATGAGATCACTTGGACACAGGAAGGGGAACATCACACACCAGGTCCTATTGTGGGGAAGGGGGCAGAGGGGAAGGATAGCATTAGGAGATATACCTAATGTAAATGATGAGTTAATGGGTGCAGCACACCAACATGGCACATGTATACATATGTAACAAACCTGCACGTTGTGCACATGTACCCTAGAACTTAGGTATAATAAAAAAAAGTGGATAAATATAAATAATTGTATTTTTATTTTCTTAATTCTTTAAAAGACAACTATTTAAAAGAAAAACAAAAATAAATTTTAATAACACACACGTATATGAAAACAAATCACACAAAAATGAGAGTATAAATAAAATTGTCTTAAACTGTTATGAATTTTCACATAAAATGTAATGTCTTGCTTGTCACAGTGGTTCATGCCTCTAATCCCAGCAATTTGGAAAGCTGAGGTGGGAGACTGCTTGGCCCAGGTGTTCCAAACCAGCCTGGGCAACATAGCAAGACCCTGTCTCAAAAAAAAAAAATCAAAATATTATCCATGTGTAGTGGTGTATGCCACTACTCAGGAAGTGGTGTAACCCAGCTACTCAGGAAGCTGAGGCAGGAGAATAGTTTGAACCCAAGAAGCCAAAGCTGCAGTGAGCTGTGTTCATGTCACTGTATTCCAGCCTGAGCTACAGATTGAGACCCTATTTCAAAAAATAAAATGTAATTTTTTTTACATCTTATGTGAGGAGGTATAATAATAATGCTAAGATGAATGTAGTAATTTATGAGTAGGTATTACAATGCTTTGAGCAAACAATTAAGAATACAAAAAGATATCATTAACAAGTGAATAGAGAAAATTAAATGTATTGTTACAATATATTAATACCAGTCATGTTCCTAAATTAATTAAATTAAATGAACTAAAAACTCCAGTTTGAAGGTTCTTTGTTAGATGGGATAGAAAACCACCACCAAACTACATACGATTTATAACAACTCTACATTAAATATAAGGGCAGAGATAAGTTGAAAGTAAGAGAATGTAAAAGATGTACCATACAAATCATAAGCATGAGAAAGCTCAGGGCTATCTTAATATCAAATGAAGTAGTCTTCAAGACAAGGAGTTCTAACAGACATAAAAAAGGACATTTATAATGATAAAGAGGCCATTCATCATGAAGATGTAATAATTATAAAGCTGTATACAGTTAATAGATCTTTTTAATAAAAACTGACAGACGAAAAGGAAATGGTTCAGAAATCTAAAATTGTAGAACATTTTAAAAATGCTCTCTTAGCAATTATAAATTAATGAGACAAGGAAGTTAGAAGAGGACAAATTTGGACAACACTATTAAGAAACTTTAATATTTATAGGATGCTCCATCCAACAATTGTGGATTATATTTTATCAAATAGATTTTTCCATAATCTACAGATTAAAAATCACAGAGGAAATTATAAAATATTTTATACGGAGTTTCATTTTAAAAAATCAAAATTTGTAGGAAGCAGTTAATGCAGTGCTTAGAGGAAAATGTATAGCTTTAAATATACCAGAAAAGAATCATTTTACTTTTAGTGATGCAGGTTTCCAAAAAAAAAAAAAAAAAAAAAACAACTCAGAAAAGGTTAATAAGTTAAACTAAAAGTAGGATATGATATAGATAATAGCAGAAATTACAGAGAACATGAACAATAGATAAAAGTTTTAAAGCCCAAACTTAATTATCTAAAAATATAAATAAAATTTGACAAACACTGATTGTGATTAATTCAAAAAGTAAAAGACAACATTATTATAGATACTTCAAACATTACAGTATAATAAGATACTGTGAAAAAATTTATGCCAATATATGTGACAGTTTTAATAAAAGATAGAAATGTATTGCAACTTATTCAAAAGTTAAAGGGAAAATAGAGAATCCGAAAATTTCTGCCTATGTTTAATAAAGCTTTTAAATTTGTCATAAGTTACTTCCTACAAAGATAACTCCAGAACCAAACAAATTCACTGGTGAATATCATAAAATGTTTAAGTGAGATATAAAGCCAGTTGTATAAAAACTCTTTCAAAAACTATAAGAGGGCAGCATAAGCTTTATACTAAACCTTGACAAAGTTAGTCCAAGAAAAGAAACTTCAAGATCAATCTGTCATGAACCTAGATGCAAAAATCCTTCAAAATATATTAGCATATTCAATTCAGCAATATATAAATTGTATATTTGTACCATTCAGAGTTTAACCAGAGAATTACCAATAGGAGATAAGATATGTCACTAAAGAATGGTGAGGTTCGTAAATTTAGAAAGGAGGCCCCAATTTGTCATAAAAGGTTGCAGCTTACAGGGTTGCCTTCTGACAGGCTGGCAATCATAGAGTCCAGTCAGAAGCCAGAAACACACTTCAAGAGAGGGCCAAAGGGAACAGAAATTTATGCTGTCTGGGGTAACTGTATGTACCTATTTAATAAACTGAAGAAGGAGTCATGAATATTTAAGGAGAATCATGCTTATTTGCAGTTAAGCTTCATGATTCTCTAGGGATCCATGTTAAAAAAAAAAAAAAAAAAGCACCATTTGCATGATGGAAGGGTGGAGTTTCCAGCCCTCTGACATCAAAAGGTGAAGCAGAGGACATAAAAATCCTGTTAATTCTCCATTGCCTGACCAGTACCACTCCTTGGTTCTTTTGTTTCTTATCAGGAAAGAATGCTAGTCAGCTGTTTTGTCAAAACCAAGAAAGGGAGGGTCAGCGGCAGGCGGTTAGTTGATATCAGAGGTGGAGTGAATCTCTCCAAAGAGGTGATTTCTGTTCAGCCCTTGGGCAGTTAGTTCAGCCCTAAGGGCAGTTAGTGAGAGAGGGGATATAATGAGGCATGTTAAACCTCCCATTCCTTTACAGTCAGGAACTCAGTTTCAAGGTTTCTCTGGGGTGCCCTTGGCCAAGAGGGGATTCATTCAGTCAGTTAAGGGGCTTAGAATTTTATTTTTAATTTCTTAGAGAGATGATAATAGATGTTAGATAAATAGTTACCTTTATTACAAGCAATTGGTTTACATGATTTATGAGAGCTGGCCAAATAAGTGTTAAGTTCATACAACGTAGTCAGGGAGGAAGATCTTGAGATGAATCAAAGTCCATGGTTCATGTATAGAATTTTCTTTTTTTTCCTCTTCAGAATAAACTTCAGCTTTGTTTTTTCTTTCTTTCTTTCTTTTTTTTTTTTTTTTTGAGACAAAATCTCGTTCAGTCCCCCAGGCTGGAGTGCAATGGTGCGATCTCAGATCACTGCAACCTCTGCCTCCCCGGTTCAAGTGATTCTCCTGCCTTAGCCTTCTGTGTAGGGTTTACAGGCACCTGCCTGGGATTACTGGCACCTGCCACCATGCCAAGATAATTTTTGTATTTTTAGTAGAGACAGGGTTTCACCAGGTTGGCCAGGCTGGTCTCGAACTCCTGACAGGTGATCCACCCGCCCCGGCCTCCCAAAGTGCTGGTATTACAGATGTGATCCACTGCACCTGGCCCAGCTTTGGTTTTAAGAGCTTCTAACATATTCAGTCCGGACCACAAAAGGAATTTATCCAGCATAATCTCCCTTACTTCTAATTTCAACTGATTAGAGGCTTAAAATATATCTGTAAGATACTGTCACACAACACCTACATTTTTCTTTTTGATAGAAAAATTGGAGACCGCGGTTCAAATTGACACATCAATAAAGTCATTATAATATTACATATTAATCAAGTGGGATTTATCTCAGAAATGAATGGTTTATGTAATGTTTAAAAACAATTTAAATAAATTTACTATGTTACAGAATAAAGAATAAAAATGCATTAAAATTCAATATCCATCTATATTAAACATCTTTTGATTTTTGAAAGATACCTCAGAAAACAAAAAGTAACTATACATCTATTCCAAGTATATGTATCTGACAAAGTTGTATCCTAAACATATAATTAACTCTTACATATAAATAATAGGCAAAATAATTCAAACACTTCACAAGAGGAGATATTCAAGTGGCCCTTAAACCTGTAAAAAGATGCTCAATACCATTAGTCATTAAGGAAATGCAAATTTAAACAATGAGAAAACTTTGCACATTTATTAGAATGCCTACAATTAAAATATTGGCAACACCATGTATTGGTAAAGACGTGCAATAACTGTAGTTATCATATACTGCTAGAGGGAGGTAAGGTTGTACAGCCTCTTTGGAATAATTTGGTAGCTTCCTACAAACTTGAGGGATATAAAAGATCAACTTTTAAAATAGAAAATAGAAAAGTTGAATCTCTTTGATGGCAAAGAGTTCAGAATTCTTTTTCCTGTGGAAATTCAAAAATACATTGTAGAGACCAATGATTTGAGTCCAAACACTTCACAAACAAAATAAAGCAAACAGAAAAGCATATCTGACTATATTTTATTCTGAAAATAAGTGCGGTTTCCATATTAAGTTTTGCAGAACATTTCATCATTCTCATCATCTTATTCTAAAACATCATATCCATTAAGATCCACAATGAGCAAAATAAAATTTTATGATACAGAGCTCTTTTCTTAAAAGATCAAAAACTTGAGATGCAAAGTTAATCACATGGAGTAACATAGAACTCCTGCAGAGGATTTATGATGCTCTGTGGATGGTAGCTAGAAATATAGAAAACAGAAATCTGGGAGAAGGCTAGCAAGATGCCTGAATAGGAACAGCTCCAGTCTGCAGTTCCCAGTGAGATCAACGCAGAAGGTGGGTGATTTCTGCATTTCCAACTGAGGTACCTGGCTCATCTCAATGGGACGAGTTAGACAGTGGGTGCAGTCCACAGAGGGTGAGCCAAAGCAGGGTGGGGTGTCACCCCACTTGGGAAGCACAAGGGGTCTGGGAACTCCCTCCCCTAGCCAAGGGAAGCCTTAGGAAACTGTGCTGTGAGAAACAGTGCACTCCAGGTACCTATGCCACCAGGGCCCTGGATTTCAAGCACAAAACTGGGAGGCCATTTAGGCAGACACCAAGCTAGCTTCAGGAGTTTTTTTTCATACCCCAGGGGTGCCTGGAATGCCAGTGAGACAGAACCATTCACTTCCCTGGAAAGAGGGCTGAAGCCAGGGAGCCAAGTGGTCTAATTCAGTGGATCCCACCCCCATGGAGCCCAGCAAGCTCAGATCCACTGACTTGAAATTCTTGCTGCCAGCACAGCAGTCTGAAGTCGAGCTGGGATGCTCGACCTTGGTGGGGTGAGGGGCATTCACCATTACTGAGGATTGAGTAGGCAGTTTTCCCCTCACGGTATAAACAAAGCCTCGGGAAAGTTCCAACTGGGTAGAGCCCTCCACAGCTCAGTAAAGTGCTGTAGCCAGACTACCTCTCTAGATTCCTCCTTTCTGGGCAGGACGTCTCTGAAAAAAAGGCAGAAGCTCCAGTCAGGGGCTTATAGATAAAACCCCCATCTCCCTGGAACAGAGCACCGGGGTAAAGGGGGCGGCTGTGGGTGCAGTTTCAGCAGACTTAAACAAGCCTGCCTGCCATCTCTGAAGAGAGCAGCAGATCTCCCAGCACAGCATTCAAGCTCTTCTAAGGGACAGACTGCCTCCCTAAGTGGGTCCCTGAACCCCATGTCTCCTGACTAGGAGACACCTCCCAGCAGGGGCCAACAGATACCTCATAGTGGAGAGCTCCAGCTGGCATCAGGCTGGTGCCCCTCTGGAACTAAGCTTCCAGAAGAAGGAACAGGGAACAATCTTTGCTGTTCTGCAGCCTGCGCTGGTGATAACCAGTCAAACAGGGTCTGGAATGGACCTCCAGCAAACTCCAGCATGCCTGCAGCAGAGGAGCCTGACTAATAGAAGGAAAACCAACAAACAGAAAGGAATAACATCAAGATCAACAAAAAGGACATCCCCTCAGAAACCTCATCCGAAGGTCACCAATATCAAAGACCAAAGGTAGATAAATCCATGAAGATGAGGAGAAACCAGTGCAAAAAGGCTGAAAATTCCAAAAACCAAAACACCTCTTCTCCTCCAAAGGATCACAACTCCTCACCAGCAAGGGAAAGAAAACTGGGTGGAGAATGAGTTTGACAAATTGACAGAAGTAGGCTTCAGAACTCCTCCAAGCTAAAAGAGTGTGTTCTAACCCAATGCAAGGAAGCTAAGAACCTTGAAAAAAGGTTAAATTGCTAACTGGAATAACCATATTATAGAACATAAATGACCTGATGGAGCTGAAAAACATAGCATGAGAATTTTGTGAAGCATACCCAAGTATCAATAGCCAAACTGATCAAGCAGAAGAAAGGATACCAGGTTGAAGACCAACTTAATGAAATAAAATGTGAAGACAATATTAGAGAAAAAAGAATAAAAATGAACAAACAAAGCTTCCAAGAAATATGGGACTATGTGAAAAGTCCAAACCTACATTTGAATGGTGTACCTGAAAGTGACTGGAGAATGGAACCAAGTTGGAAAACACTCTTCAGGATATTATCCAGGAGAACGTCCCCAACCTAGCAAGACAGGCCAACACTCAAATTCAGGAAATACAGAGAGCACCATAAAGGCACTCTTTGAGAAAAGCAACCCCAAGACACATAATCATCAGATTCACCAAGGTTGGAATAAAGGGAAAAATGCTAAGGGCAGCCAGAGAGAAAGGTCTATTTACCCACAAAGAGAAGCCCATCAGACTAACAGCAGATCTCTCTGCAGAAACCCTACAAGCCAGAAGAGAGTGGGGACCAATGTTTAACATTCTTAAAGAAAATAATTTTTAACCCAGGTTTTCATATCCAGCCAAACTAAGCTTAATAAGCAAAGGAGAAATAAAATCCTTCACAGACAAGCAAATGCTGAGAGATTTTGTCACCACCAGACCTGCCTTACAAGAGCTCCTGAAGGAAGCACGAAACATGGAAAGGAACAACTGGTACCAGCCACTGCAAAAAGATACCAAATTGTAAAGATCATTGACACTATGAAGAAACTGCATCAAATAGCAGGCAAAATAACCAGCTAATATCATAATGACAGGATCAAATTCACACATACCAATATTAACCTTAAATGTAAACAGGCTAAATGCCCCAATTAAAAGACACAGACTGGCAAATTGGATAAAGAGTCAAGACCCATTGGTGTGCTATATTCAGGAGACCCATCTCATGTGCAAAGACACACATAGGCTCAAAATAAAGGGATGGAGGAATATTTACCAAGCAAATGGAAAGCGAAAAAAAAAAAAAAAAAAGCAGAGGCTGCAATCCTGGTCTCTGATAAAACAGACTGTAAGCCAAAAAAATCAAAAGAGACAAAGAAGGGCATTACATAATGGTAAACAGATGAATGCAACAAGAAGAGCTAACTATCATATTCATATATATATCTCCAATACAGGAGCACCCAGATTCATAAAGCAAGTTCTTAGAGACCTACAAAGAGACTTAGTCTCTCACACAATAATAGTGGGAGACTTTAACACCCCACTGTCAATATTAGACTGATCAACAAGTCAGAAAATTAACAAGGATATTCAGGACTTGAACTCAGCTCTGGGCCAAGTGGACCTAATAGACAGCTACTCTATTAGCTGTCTCTCCATCCAAAATAAGCAGAATATATATTCTTCTCAGCACCACATCACACTTATTCTAAAACTGATCACATAATTGGAAATAAAACACTCCTCAGCAAATGCAAAAGAACAGAAATCATAAACAGTCTCTCAGACAACAGTGCAATCAAATTAGAATTTGGGATTAAGAAACTCACTCAAAACTGCACAACTACATGGAAAGAGAACAACCTGCTCTTGAATGACTACTGGGTAAATAACACAATTAAGGCAAAAGTAAATAAGTTCTTTGAAACCAATGAGAACAAAGACACAACATACCAGAATCTCTGGGACATAGTTAAAGCAGTGTGTAGAGGGAAATTTATAGCACTGAATGTCCACAAGAAAAAGCAGAAAAGATCTAAAATCGACACCCTAACATTACAATTAAAAGAACTAGAGAAGCAATAGCAAAGAAATTCAAAAGCTAGCAGAAAGCAAGAAATTACTAAAATTAGAGCAGAATTGAAGGGGATAGTGACATGAAAAACCCTTCAGAAACTCAATGAATTGAGGAGCTGGTTTTTTGAAAAGATCAACAAAATAGATAGACTGCTAGCCAGACAAAGAAGAAGAGAGAGAAGAATCAAACAGACACAATAAAAAATGATAAAGGGGGTATCACCACTGATCCCACAGAAATGCAAACTACCATCAGAGAATATTATAAATACCTATATGCAAATAAACTAGAAAACCTAGAAGAAATGGATAAATTCCTGGACAAATACACCCTCCCAAGTCTAAACAAGGAAGAAGTCAAATTTCTGAATAGACCAATAACGAGTTCTGAAATTGAAGTGGTAATCAATGGCCTATCAACCAAAAAAAAAAAAAAAAAAAAAAAAAAGCCCAGGACCAAATGGATTCACAGCCAAATTCTACCAGAGGTACAAAGAGAACCTGGTATCATTCCTTCTGAAATATTCCAAACAATAGAAAAGGAGGAATCCTCCCTAAACTCATTTTATGAGGACAACATCATCCTGATACCAAAACCTGGCAGAGACACAAGAAAAAAAGAAAATTTCAGGCCAATATCCCTGATGAACACCAATGCGAAAATCCTGAATAAACTAATGGCAAACCAAATCCAGAAGCACATCAAAAAGCTTATCCACCACAATTGAGTTGGTTTCATCCCTGGGATGCAAGGCTGGTTCAACAGATACAAATCAATAAACGTAATCCATCACATATATAGAACCAATGACAAAAACCACATGATGATCTCAATAGAGGCAGAAAAGGCCTCCAACAAAGTTTAACACCCCTTTATGCTAAAAACTCCCAATAAATTAGGTATTGATACAATGTATCTCAAAATAATAAGAACCATTTATGACAAACCCCCAGCCAATATCATACTGAATGGGCAAAAACTGGAAGCATTCCCTTTGAAAAACCAACACAAGACAAGAACTTCCACTCTCACCACTCCTATTCAACACAATATTCGAAGTTCTGGCCAGGGCAATCAGGCAGGAGAAAGAAATAAAGGGTATTCAGATAGGAAGAGAGGAAGTTAAATTGTCTCTGTTTGCAGACAACATGATTATATATTTAGAAAACCCCATCGTTGCAGCACCAAATCTCCTTAAGCTGATAAGCAACTTCAGCAAAGTTTCAGGATACATTATCAATATGCCAAAATCACAAGCATTTCTATACACCATAATAGACAAACAGAGAGCCAAATCATGAGTGAACTCCTATTCACAATTGCTACAAAGAGAATAAAATAGCTAGGAATACAACTTAAAAGGGATATGAAGAATCTCTTCAAGGAGAACTACAAACCACTGTTCAAGGAAATAAGAGAAGACACAAACAAATGGAAAAACATTCTACGCTCATGGATAGGAGAATCAGTATCGTGAAAATGGCCATACTGCCCCAATTCATAGATTCAATGCTTTGCCCATCAAGCTACGATTGACTTTCTTCACAGAATTAGAAAAAAACTACTTTAGATTTCATATGGAACAAAAAAGGAGCCCACATAGCCAAGAAAATTCTAAGCAGAAAGAACAAAACTGGAGGCATCATGCTACCTGACTCCAAATTATTCCACAAGGTTACAGTAACCTAAACAGCATAGTACTGGTACCAAAATAGAGATATAGACCAATGGAACAGAGCAGAGGCCTCAGAAATAACACCATGCCTCCACAATCATCTGATCTTTGACAAACCTGACAAAAACAAGCAATGGGGAAATGATTCCCTATTTAATAAATGGTGTTGATGGCTAGTCATACGCAGAAAACTGAAACTGGACCCTTTCCTTACACCTTATACAAAAATTAAGTCAAAGTGAATTAAAGACTTAAATGTAAGACCTAAAATCATAAAAAGCCTAGGAGACAACCTAGGCAATACCATTCAGGACATAGACACAGGCAAAGACTTCATGACTAAAGCACCAAAAGCAATAGCAACAAAAGCCAAAATTGACAAATGGGATATAATTAAACTAAAGAGTTTCTGCACAGCAAAAGAAACTATCTTCAGAGTGAACAGGCAACCTACAGAATGGGAGAAAAATTTTGCAATCTATCCATCCAACAAAGGGCTATCCAGAATTTACAAAGAACTTAAATTTACAAGAAAAAAAAATATCAAAAAGTGGGCAAAGTATATGAACAGACACTTCTTAAAATAAGACATTTATGCAGCCAACAAACATGATAAAAAGCTCATCACTGGTCATTAGATACATGCAAATCCAAACCACAATGAGATACCATCTCACACCAGTAAGAATGGAGATCATTAAAAAGTCGTGAAACAACAGATCCTGGGGAGGATGTGGAGAAATAGGAATGCTTTTACACTGTTGGTGGGAGTGTAAATTAGTTCAACCATTGTGGAACACAGTGTGGTGATTCCTCAAGGATTTAGTACCAGAAATACCATTTGACCCAGCAATCCCACTACTGGGTATAAGGATTATAAATTTTTCTACTGTAAAGACACATGCCCATGTATGTTTATTGCAGCACTGTTTACAATAGCAACGATTTGGAACCAACCCAAATGCCCATCAATGTTAGACTGGATAAAGAAAATGTAGCACGTATACACCATGGAATACTATGCAGCCTTAATCCCAGCACTTTGGGAGGCCGAGGCAGACCAATCACGAGGTCAGGAGACTGAGACCATCCTTGCTAACATGGTGAAACCCAGTCTCTATTAAAAATACAAAAAATTAGCTGGGCATGCATGCTGGCGCATGCCTGTAGTTCAGCTACTTGGGAGGTTGAGGCAGGAGAATGGCTTGAACCTGGGAGGTGGAGGTTGCAGTGAGCCTAGATCATGACACTACACTCCAGCCTGAGTGACAGAGCAAGACTCCATCTCAACAACAACAAAAATACAATAAAATAAAATATGAGTTCATGCTATAAAATAAAATAAAATAAAATAAGAGTTCATGTTCTTTGCAGGGACAATGGATGAAGCTGGAAACCATCATTCTCAGCAAACTAATACAAGAACAGAAAACCAAACACCACATGTTCTCACTCATAAGTGGGAGTTGAACAATGAGAACACATGGACCCAGGTAGGGAAACATCACACACTGGGGCCTGTTGGGGGGTTGGGGGGTTGGGGGCTGGGGGAAGGATAGCATTAGGAAAAATACCTAATGTAGATGATGGGTTGATGGGTGCAGTGAACCACCGTGGCACATGTATACCTATGTAACGAACCTCCACATTCTGCACGTGTATCCTAGAACTTAAAGTATAATAAAAAAAAAGATTTAAAATTCAGTTTTACAAATATCAAGACAATAAGTCAGATCTCTTGTCTAGAGTAAATATTCCATATAAAGAGTTTATACGATGTATTTTATTTACTTTTTGAGACAGTCTTGCTGGAGTCCAGTGGCGCTATCTCGGCTCACTGCAAGCACCGTCTCCAGGGTTCAAGCGATTCTCCCATCTCAGCCTCCCAAGTAGCTGGGATTACAGGCACCCTCCATCATGCTTGGCTAATTTTTGTATTTCAGTAGAAATGAGGCTTCACCATGTTGGCCAGGCTGGTCTCAAACTCCTGACCTCAGGTGATCCGCCCGCCTCGGCCTCTCAAAGTGCTAGGATTACACGCATGAAGCTTTAAGTTTGCTTTTGCATCCTCCCACATCTCCATTAAGCTGTATAGTCCTTGGAAACCCAGTATAAGAACACTTTTAAGTCACAGAGAATACAAACATTAAAGCAGATTTTTATAGATGTGGTTACTCACTCAAGTCCTGAGATATGGTGGCCTGAGACATGGGCTGAGACATGGCGGATTGATTGAGTGGTTTTAAAATACTGTGTAAATTTTTCTTAAATATTAAAAAAAAATTTGAAGAGTAAAATGATAGTTCTGAATATAAAAAGGTAGTTATTTTCCTTTTGCACTCTTCTTATTTCCTTTTGCACTCTTGAGTTTCTTTAGAAGTGGGGATATTTTATTTACAGGAAATAATTTTAAACTGAATTTAGGCAGAAAACCAAGAACTTTGTGTTTTGGTGTAGCACTTTCAGTCTTCTTTGAAGGGCTTTGAAGAGTTAAACGGGGGGAGGCGGTGACTGTCTTACATGCATTATGAATGTGGGCACATTCTGGTTTTCCTCCGTTTCTGCCTGAAGTTAATTAAAACTAACCTAAACCAAGCAAAAAAGACAAATAGAAAAGAAATGCAATTAAATAAAAGTAAAAAAAAAAGTAGAAGATGCAAGAATAAATAACTTATAAAGTGCCAAGCAAAGCCAAATGTCTAAATTAAAACATATTAAAAACTGTGAGGGATATAAATAATCAACCGATACAACAGAAAATCCTAACTAATTAATGTTGAATTTCTTGGTGGGCATAGAGTGCAGAATTAGTTCTCATGTGAAACTTCAAAAACATTTTGTACAGAACTATTAGCACAGAGTTATTACGACTCTCCACTTGTCATAGTTATTGAAGAAGCTTGTTATGGAAGAAGCTTGAAAGTCAATGCTACCAAATCTATTACTGATTTGCAGAAGTGTCCTGTGTGAACAAAGCTCT
Source organism: Macaca mulatta (assembly GCF_049350105.2). Classification (NCBI taxonomy): domain Eukaryota; kingdom Metazoa; phylum Chordata; class Mammalia; order Primates; family Cercopithecidae; genus Macaca; species Macaca mulatta. The sequence goes on from NC_133409.1 coordinate 117,058,697, forward strand.
TGTCAGAAATACTGAAGGTAATAATCAGCAAATAATATGGAATTCTTCAAGTTTCTTAAATTATGAGAATTATGTATCTCATTTTATATAATTTTATGATTTATGTATATATAAGGTATAACATACAATAGAAGTACAAATTACTTTATCAGCCAGTGTTTCGCATAGCATCATAACATGATCAGAAGGATTTAACCTAGGGTTATTTATTTCATGTGCCAATTGCAATGCTATAAACTCATTAATCTGTTTGGTTTATTGCCATTTATGCTATTAGAGTTAAATTATAGAGTATGTATTATACTTAGGTCTTTATATCATTTAAACATTCTAATCAAACAGTTGAAGTAACGCTTTAGAAATAATTATTTTAAGTTTCATTAGGGGTCTACAAAAACTAAGTGTAATTTGTGTCTAACTTCATTTCAGTGACAAGACTATCTAATTTTTTTCTATAACATCATGTACCATAACACAATATAATTGCCTTTAATCTTGTGAAATATAGATATTTAATATTTCTGTATCTATTATCTACATAGAAAAATAACCTGGTAATTTTGAATATAAAAATGTGTACACGTTCTTTCTTTTAACCATGTACTTGGTCTATGCTGAACGTATGTGTGTGTTTTAATTTGCAAATGTTAACTATTTACATTTAAAATAAATGATTTACCAATATAAGGGGTTTTACTGAAAACTAGAGGTAGAAGTAGAAAACAGAAAAACTCACAAGAGCTAAAAATAAATATACTCTTGTCATTTTCTATATAAATGATGAAGTCAGTATATGTATCTTCCTTTTACAACTCTACTGAAAGTAATGTTCAAAAGTGAAATTATTTGTTAAAAGCTCTGAAGTACCATAAGAGTTTAAGTAAAGCTTTTGTTTTTTATTAATGACCGAGTCTCAGACAATTATTTTTAGATCTCTAGAAAGTTTCACATGCCACATATTTATGATTATTGGTCAAAATATTTGGTAATATTGCAAAATATTACATAAATTGATAAAATAGCAAATTCAGTAAAATTGATAAAATAGTAAATTGAGTCTCGAAAATATAATGACTTTTTTAGGGACTTAAGTTCTATAAAGTCAAATCGTGTGCACATAGTCATTTGAGCTGTTTTCCCCGCTACCATTCGAGAGTTCCTAGAGGAAGGTCATATACCAGTTAAATGCCACCATTTTGCCTCTTAGTGCCCATGCTTAGGGCCACTCGCTCAACTCCTGAGATCTTAATGAGAAGCCACTGACAACTAGTTTCAGGATTTTTCCATCTATTGTAAGACTGACGTTCCCTGGTGCCAGCTGCAACCAATTGTTAACTTAGAGAGACCGTTTAACCACCTCCTGAGCATCACCTGATGGTCACCAGACATTTCTGGTGGCTGGGGAAGGAGGCCCTCTCCCGCCCTGCTGCTGTCTACCTACTCTAACATTACCTCTTCTGCTGATTTAAGTACATAGAAAAAAACTGTAAATGTCACTATTAGGGCAAGACTTCATATATGCCAAATTGTGTACATGGGTTATCTGCTATAAAAATGCATCTATATCTTGGCTGTAAAAAAAAAAAAAAAAAAAAAAAAAAAAAAAAACTTTGGTTAGGTGACAAACTTTTTTTTTTTGATAATTATATTTATTATTTTTTTCATGGCTGCATAATATTTGATTATATAAATGCATTAATTTATATAATAGATCTCCCCACTTTCTTAGATATTTAGATGATTTTTTTAAATTTTTTTTATTATACTTTAAGTTCTAGGGTACATGTGCATAACGTGCAGGTTTGTTACATATGTATACTTGTGCCATGTTGCTGTGCTGCACCCATCAACTCGTCAGCACCCAACTACTTGTCATTTACATCAGGTATAATTCCCAATGCAATCCCTCCCCCCTCCCCCCTCCCCATAATAGGCCCCAGTGTGTGATGTCTCCCTTCCCAAGTCCAAGTGATCTCATTGTTCAGTTCCCACCTATGAGTGAGAACATGCGGTGTTTGGTTTTCTGTTCTTGTGATAGTTTGCTAAGAATGATGGTTTCCAGCTGCATCTTTTATGTCTCTCTGCTTTGAATTCGATTCTTAATGAAATAATCAGAAATGATAGATGCTTTATTAAATGGTGATCAGATGCTTGAATTCTGGGAGGGCAAAATTAGAAATGCAAAAGCCTATTCTATTCTGATACTACAATGTAAAATCCACTTGATTCTGATTTCTGAAAACATGAAAATGATGAAAGAGAAAGGAGGAATATGGATTATTCACTCAACAATGATAAGGCAAGTATATTATTCAGCCTACAAAAATACTTTGAAAATATGCAGCTTTGAAAACGTCGTGATCACCAGAGGAGCATTCAAATTTACTTTTTTTTTTTATTCTCTGAATTGTTTTGGGTGATCTATTTTACTACTCTATTGCACTTCATTTTTCACACACAGTTCTGTTACTAAACTTATTAAATTCCTGCAGATAAGCGTGAACATAAAAATATAATTATACTCTTGAGTTTTAAGTATAAAATTTATTTCTCAGAACTATACCTTTGCCAACACTTGTGATTAGAATAGCTCCTTTGATTTGGTATGTCTTTAAGTTGTTCAATTTTATTATTTACATATTGTTTCCATGTAAGGTAATAGAAAGCCATGCTAATTAAAATTATTTCAATTTTTTCTAACATATTAAATTCTTTGATGCTGTTATAAATTGCATGTAGCAAATTAAATAAATTTACTGTACTTCTCTGAAGGAATCTAATTTTTAAAATAATCTAGGTTGTATAATTCAATACTGTATTTTGAGAAATTTCAATGAAAACTTTGAGACCATTCAGAAATTGCTGAAGACAGAAGATATAAAATTATTTGAATATACTCTTTGTGAATTATGCTGATGATCACATTTGGAGGTCCACAAACAATTGTTCCTGCTTATCAGCCTGGATTTAGCAACCTACAGGTTAGAGGCTGGCCTCTGTAGCTGTTTTTTTTTTTTTTTTAAATCAGATAATGATTAAGATTGAGACAACATTTCCTTTGCCTTCTCACAAATTTGGCTTCACTACTCTTTCCAATAGTAAAGGTAACAAGATGTAATATTGTCGCATTAACTGTTCTTACTCCTTTGGTGTTACTAGAATTTCCTAATTTAACAGGAAAGGAAATATATGGAGAGACTTGTATCTGCCTTAAGTCTCGTGTGCTAGGCTCTGATTCCAACTCAAAGCCTGATGACTCATTGGCAATAGATATAGACAAACTAAGTTAAAACTTTTTTCAATAAATATGCTTAGGGTTTGAAATTATTTTATCATACTTTGTTCTAGGGTACATGTGCACAATGTGTAGGTTTGTTACATATGTATACACGTGCCATGTTGTTGTGCTGCACCCATTAACTTGTCATTTACATTAGGTATATCTCCTAATGCCATCCCTCCCCGTCTCCCCCATCCCTCCACCCTACAACAGGCCCCAGTGTGTGATGTTCCCTTTCCTGTGTCCAAGTGGTCTCATTGCTCCATTCCCACCTATGAGTGAGAACATGCGGTGTTTGGTTTTCTGTTCTTGCAATAGTTTGCTGAGAATGGTTTCCAGCTGCATCCATGTCCCTACAAAGGACATGAACTCATCCTTTTTTATGGCTGCATAGTATTTCATGGTGTATATGTGCCACATTTTCTTAATCCAGTCTGTCATTGATGGACATTTGGGTTGGTTCTAAGTCTTTGCTACTGTGAATAGTGCTGCAGTAAACATGTGTGTGCATGTGTCTTTACAGCAGCATGATTTATAATCCTTAAATTTTAAAAAATATTTTATGATGATTCTATTTTGTATGACAAAGAGTTCCATTTCACTTTCCAGCAGGATAAAATAGTTCTTCAAGGTTACAAAATTATAATGCAAGTTCTTATTTCCAAGAGATTCTCTCTACATTCCTTTACAGGGTTAATGGGGGTGGTGGGTTGTGATATCATTCTATGCATTATGAATGGACACTTCATGCCAAATGTTGGCTATAATCCTGATTTTTAACACTGATTCATCTTCATGACCTTGAATAAATAAGTTGTATATGATTTTTTGTCATTAAATATTTCTGCTTCTTGAAGTAGGTATGAAAAATACTAATATGTTGTGAATTCCTCTGAAGCACTGTATAAAGACTTAAAGTATTATTTATTATAGTAATACATGAAAAGGAGAAAATATTCCAAAAGGGCCTCTAGAAATATAAAAAGTCTTCCAAGTCATGGTCCAACCATTCACTGAAACTTTTTTAAAGGTAAAAATACCTGCCTTTTTCATACTAGTTATCCACAGACAAATAAATTTGTTAGAAATATGTGTAAGTGTTAAGCAAAAATTATTTATTTTGATTCAAAAATAATGACTTCCAAATCTGGATAAAGCTCCTTGTTTTGTTAGTTCTTATCTAAGGTGAGAATACTACTTATTGGTGGGGTTTTATTATAATGAACTTAACTCTAAAACCTTTAACAGCTGGAACTTGAACTTACTGGCCAAAGGACTGCTAAAAGGCTATATTTTATTACATTCCTTATTCTTAAACATTTTGCATAAAGGCCTAAGATCTAAAATTTTTTTATCTTAGCATAATAGTATTATACCTCCAGAACTATAATAAAAAATTAGACTACTTCTACTCTGATACCGATTTTTCATAGTTTAATGATTCTGTGATCAAAATACCCTTGCAATTTGACATGCATGTTAAGACAGGTTATAAGTTACATTCAAAGGTGAAATGGCTTTATGAAAGTATATATCTATAAAGAAAAATACAAGCAAGCCAATTTTTTCTAAAGTAGAACTCAATCTCATCACACAAACAAAATTTGCTTTCTTGTCCATTTTGAAAGCATGGTTTCTACTGTTTTGAAAAAAAAAATTGTTTACATAAGTAAACAAGCCAGGGCTGCTGTGAAAGTTATTATGGAAGATACCATTTATATATTTTCTGGAAAATATATCACCTCATGGAACAGTCCTCATCTGCACTTATGTACAAAGCCTTTGCTTTAACATGTTTGTGTAACCAATTACTTATTCCAATGAGTACAAGTCTCCACTAGGTGTTTTAAATTAAATTAGGTGTGATGTTAATGCATGTTCTAAAATACATTTCTGAGATGTTTTTTTTCCCTGATCCATTTTTGAATCTCACACTAATCCTCCCACATGGGTACTTCTAATGGTCTCTCCAGCATTAAAATCAAAAAGTCTATGTATTATAAATTGGAAATCACCTGATGACCAGCATTTACTTTAACTGCTTACATAATGTTATTTCCTGATAAATCTTTCTATTCTTGATAAATAGGTCTATTCATATTAAATGTCAGTTTATAAATTTTATCAATCATTTATATGAAAAGTTAAAAAAGAAATCCAAAATGAAAGTTGTTCACATAGCTACAGATGCTCTCTTCTCAGAGTAGCCTACCTAAGCATATTTGATTCTGTAGGCTGTGTGTTTTAATAGGATGTATGTAACACTTTGTGATGAACTAATAGACCTGCTATTTTTAATTGCTTTCTAGAGTTTTTGTGGCTCAATAAAGTAATTTCAGTGAATTCCCAGGATGCTAAGACAATAGGTAGGATTTTGAAAAATTTTAAACTGCTTCTTGTTTTCTTCTTCCTGCAAATGCAAAACAGTGAGGTTCCCCTACAAGCCACCAGGGATTTGCCATGATATCCTATGTATATTGTAATTTTATTGGCTCATTTTTCTTAATTTTTTTCCTCAGCTGAACAGCTTGGTAAGAATCTGTTGGAAATTCCACAATATCAAGGACTGCACATCTATTTTAAAATGTAGCACTTAGTATACATCAATTATCCTATTATGATTGTTAATTTGTATTTACATCAACATAAAATTAAAACAAAAGCATTAAATATAGCATTTACAATAATTTAAACTCTCTGAACTATTAAATAAAATTTAAAGGCATATATAAACTTGTGGAATTCACAGATTAATACATGCATTTGGACTTAATTTTGTGGATTTAACGTATCCCTTCAATAGATAGAAATGTTATCTGTGCTATAACACAAGTGAAAACTATATGCATATATTAATTATAATTTTAACATGGTTATGGTTATTTGCATTGAAAATGCATATTCAACATATTCTAAATCAGACAGACTCACATAGCCTTGAAACCTATTTTCAAAAATGATAAAGGTTGTAAACATTCTATTTACCTTGATAATTTTTTCCCTCATCTGGTGTGCAATTTTAGCACTGTTATTTCCTCTTCACCCTGTACTACAGATTGAATGTTTGTGTCCCCTCAAAATTTATATGTTGAAACCCTAATCCTCATTGTTATGGTATTTGGAGGTGAAGCCTTTGGGAGGTAATTTAGTCAAAAGCTTGGAGCCCTCACAAATGGCATTAGTGCCCTTAAGAGAAATGAGACACAAGAGAGATTTCTCTTCAAATGCAATGATTAAACAAGAAGTCTGTGATCTATAAACCACAAAGAGGGCCCACACCAAGAAGGAGGGCCTATATGCCTATATATTTACTCTCTCATTCATATACATTTCAATGGAGAGACTCAGTATATAATCATAACATGAGGCAATGGGTAATTATATGAATACTTTGGTTCACTTAAAGGAAATACACTTTGAGAAAAGTTGCAAAAGCAGTGCTTGCACATTTCTGTCATTTAATATCATTACATATTAGAATTATTAATTTCCTTTTACCTAAGACACTAGATTAAAAGTATTCTAGAATACAAAACAGATAAATATCCAATTCGGTAATGGTATTTTTTATATTAATGTAAATGTGAAGTTTTCAAAAGAATCTTCACAAATGAGGTCCATTGTGTGCCACACAGAAAAACTGCAGCTGGGCCTAGAAAACATAACATTTCTGTTACTGAAAATGTGCTGGCTGGAAGCCAATGTTATGATACCAGTTTTTGAGAAAAGAAAGAACTTTATTGCAATTTGTCTTCCTGATTTGGGGGTCAGGACAAACTCCTATGCGCTAGGGAGGAAAGGCTGGTGTGCGTAAGCACTGGTAGTGCTGGTTTTGATTGGAAGGCTTTAAACCTGACCATTTTAAGGTATGAAATAGTGGATTTCAGTACCAGAACTTCCTGCATCAAGGACTTCTTACTTCTGAAAGGGCTCAGGTTTCAGTCATGTCCCAGCCATCTTGGTTCTGTGGGGGAAGAAACACTGGTTCTGGGCGTTCTTGAAAGTCAAAGCTTTTTCCATGTGTATGCCCTGGCTGTATCACATGCAATTTCAGCTTACGTGCATCCACAGAACAACTGCAGCAAGGGTACACAAGAGTTGAACTGGTTTGAGCTGGTCCAGTGGTTACCTTTCCTGGTGCAAATATTTTTCCAGAAAACCTGAAAAATATGCTTTTTTTTTTTCTTCTTTCCAGTGCTCTAATCTAAGAGAACTGTTAGCAGAAACATTCTAGTCGACCTTAGTTGTCAGGATAATGTATAGATATTTTCCATCATTTTTATCCCTAACACTGCTCTTAAAAGGCACTCCAATTTTGTGACCTCACTTACATTCCACTAAAGTTCTATTTACTATGCTTCCCCACTACAATTTAAGTTATTGATTCTCTCTCAGAATGATGGTCTTAAAGTTCTTTTTGTTCATTTAAATCACACCAGTACAATGGCTTTTTACTTTGGCTGCAGGTGTCACTTTACAGAGCCCATCACTAAAAAGGTAGGGTGCAATGGACATTTGTATTGACACCTACTCTATCTTGTGTTTAGACATTGCAAGCAATTTATTTAAAAAATTGCTTTATTTTAATTGGAAGAACATAGTAGTGTGTTCTTCAATTCATGGTTACTTCTCCTACCTTCATAATTCTGTCTTTCCATTTCCTATTGTTAACAATAAACACCCTATATGTATAATGTGATCTATTTAAATTCTAATTTCAAATGCCTTCGTCAGTTGTAAGTTTTCTTTTTTATTCATGGTTATTTCTTGGAAGAACATTCTTCAGTAATTTATTTAACAAAATATTGCCTTATACAATAAATAACTGTTGATTTCAAAGGCAATATAACTACTCATGACCTTGTTAACCTGTTCACTAATGTTATTAAACTAACAAGTGCACACATAAGCACTGCTATTCTTTAACAAAATTAATGTTCCTGCTCAAGAGAGGAAGAAGCACATTATGAAGTGCTATTAAGTTCATTAATAAGGGTTAATATTTGATAGATATATAGATTTAATTTGGAGATCATACAGATTTAGAATACCAGGGTTAATGCTATTATCTCTGCTTAAAAATGCTTGACCTAAGAGAATTACTCAAATAATATATCTCCAAATCAGTGTTTCATAAGGCACAACTGATCCTTCTTGTTTTAAAAAAAGTGTGCTAGGATACTACAAATAATATTTTAAAGAAATGAGAACAAAGACATGGTATAATTAAATATGGGAACTTTCGTTTTCTTCCAGTCTAATACTGCAAATATTATTTAAAATGCTGTTATGTTTTGATTTTTCAAAGATATTATCTTTTCTCTATTAGCTCTTTATACAGAATGTAGATTCTTCCTTTTATTGTTTCTACTAGTTTTCTGCATTTAAAGCTGTTTAGTAACATTCACCTATGACACATCCATTGTAAGATTTAATCTAAGAAATAAAGAATGTAATACTTGTGACTTAACTTCCTTTTAACCATTTAATTTCATATTTAAAGGACCTGAGACTTTCCATTTTTAAATTGACTTATGAAGACTTTCTAATGAATTTTTTGAACACTTAGAGCAGAGAAACATGTCTTCAAAGGTAAACATGTATTTAAAGGTATATTCAAGCACAAATTTTGTTTTATCTTGAATGTCTCAAAATATTCCCTCATTAACTACAGTGTAGAAAACACCATATTACTTTTTAATTAATACAGATGGGAAATATCTTGTCTCCCCTCACCTTTCCACAGTAAAAATCCTAGTTCTACATCAGCTTATACAATTATAAATTTTAATATAAAAATTGTTTTCCTATGGGTCATGTTATTAGGGCTAGTATAAGAGCAAATGGAAGTAATGGTATTATGTTAGGCCTGACTTATTTTGAACTCCATCTAGGGTCATACAGATTTTAGTTATCATTTTATTTTAAAAATATTACCTTGCAGAATCATGAATCATTGCTGATGTTTGAAATAACAGATCAGTGAGAGAGACTTGGGCATCTGGGTAGAATTAAGAGAATACTTTAAATCCTCATTGGACTTTTCACCTTATTTAGGTTATAACACTTATGAGCTGTGATTGAATATTGGAATTACTAGTCATAAAATTATAGTATTTTGCCTTCAAATACACAACTTTATACCAAGTTTATAGAGGTTGCACTTTCCCTGATTTTTAAAGACTTTGAGCATATATAACTGTAGGAATGAAACGGACACATATAGACAGCATCTCGTTCTATGTGTCCATTTTTTCTGTAAAATTAGGTAAACATTCCCTAAAAGCAGAATTCAAGTCAGGGATACATGCCCATGTGATTTATTGAAGGAATGCTCTCAGGAGAAGGGGCATGTTGGAAGCAGCGTAAGGCTGAGGATGAGCCATGAGCTATGAATAGCCCACACTCAGCAGATATGGAAGGTATGTGTACTAGCTGGGTAAAGGGAGCTAGGTAGGACATCAGCAATGTCCAGTCCAGATGCAAAAATACAGCATCTTTATTTTCAGTAGTAGACAATGTTTATTTGTAGAACACCTCTTCATTTTGTCCTAGGCAGAGATATGGAGAACAAAGTAACTCTGTCTCTTTGGTTTTGGCTAGTTTTTGTTGGTTGTGGTGGTGGTAGTGGTTTGTTTTTAAATTCCAGTGTAAAGTTTTTTTTTCAAAGCTTGTATTTCTGGGTTTCCCCCCCCAAGATAATCTGTCTATGTAGTGATAGTAGATGTTGATTTGTTCTTTATTTTGTCTGACCTTTGGGTGTTAACTTTACCTTCTTTCAGCCATTGTAGAAGTGTCTCCTAGTGGGGATACATGTCTTTCAGATTCCTGGGACCAAAGAGTTTGATAGAGAGAACAAAAGAGAACTAAACACGTAAATACCTAGGTTTATCTGTTCACATACCACTCGGCTCTATGTAATGTAAAATTTATGCATCTATGGCTTAAATGTTTCATTTGTTGTTTTTTGCTGTAGGCAAATGCCAGATACAGCATCTCTGTTCTATAACCTTTTGAATAATATTCTAATTCCCTAGCCACCTGCCTGAGACCACCTCCTTTTGCCATTCACTAATACTGATAACTATAGTTTTATGAAATAGGTGTTTAAGGACTACTCACATTTTGAAACTCTCTTCTTTGAAATGAGGTTATGAATTCCCTAGTTCTATTTCATTTCACCCTATGATCACTTCCACTTTATATCTTCTAAAATTGTCACAATTTTAAGTCACATTTTCAAAACCTTTTGTGGTGGAGCATTCTAGAAAAGCTGTGAAGTTATTTTTCTAGTATCTTTTTAATTTTAATGAGATTATAGGAAGAATAATCAGTGAATATACGTGCTTACTTACCCATTTTATTTCAAAAGTCCTGTCCAATTTTTTGTTTACCTTTTGAAAATCAAGATTTCTTATATTTAGTAAAAGTATGCAACTAAAGTATATTCACAATTATATAATACAAATAATAAAATGTACTTATAATTTATCTAAAATAATTGAAATAAAGTACTCATAATACAATAACATAGATTTAATTTATAATTCATATAGTATTAAATAGTGTCACTTAAATTTCTTTTTAAAGTCACATTAATCTTGTCTGTTATTATCACAAATATCTTATTTATTATGTGTGTTGGTAAATTGTTTTACAATGCAGGGCATCATTATTAAACTAGAATTCCACTGGAATGAGTCTGAAATCAACCTCTTTAACTTAATTATAATGATTTTACTGTTTGCAGTTATGTATTATTGAATGCAGAGTGATCTGCAAAATATCTGCAAAATAAAGGTGCATATTCAATTACAATTTCAAATCATGTTGTCTGGAAGCCTGTAGTATCTTTTCTTTGTTATTGTTACTGTTTCTTTCCTTTAAATAGTCAGACACTTTTAAGATTGGACAAGTTTTTTTCTATTTATAACGTATTTGTTGAAAGAATTACAATTTTGTGATATTAAAAATCAAAGAATTTCAATACTTATACGTTTATCAGGTTACTGCGGAATCTATGAAAGCAATGTAAAAATCAATGGTATGAAAAGAAATTAAAGTTTTGATATCAGAGACCCTAAATATGTCAGGAGACATTTTCTAGTTCTCCATTCCAAAGACTCAAATATCTTAGCTGTGCTGTTTGTCAGGAGTTTATGAATTAGCTCAATAGATCACACTCAAAAGATTCTTTTTTAAATGTCAACTTTTGCTTAACATCCTCTACATAAATTTCTTTACTTCCAGAGCAAGTATAGAATTGAGAAAATCTAAACATACGAACATTTTCTACTGAGAAAGGTCATGAGAAAGTTTGCATCCATTTACTAAGAAATATGTACATAAAAAGCATTCTTTCCAACCTTCAAATGACTTATGTATAAAAAGTGTACTAGTCAGGTTTCCCTAAAGGCACAGGACTAATAGGAGATTATATATATAAAAAGTGAGTCAATACTCCTGAGGACTCACAGGATCACAATGTGAAGTCCCACAATAGACCATCTGCAAGCTGAGGAGCAAGGAAGCCAGTCTGAGTCTCCAAAACCTCCAAAGTAGGGAAGCCAACAGTGCAGTCTTCTGTCTGTGGCTAAGGCCAGAGAGCCCCTGGAAAACCACTGGTGTAAGTCCAAGAATCCAAAAGCTGAATAACTTGGAGTCTGATATTCGAGGGCAGGAAGCATCCAGCATAGGAGAAAGATGAAGTCCAGAAGATTCAGCCAGTCTAGTCTTTCCATGTTCTTCTGTCTGCATCTATTCTAGCTGGGCTGGCAACTGAGTGGATTGTGTCCACCCAGATTGAGGGAAGGTCTGCTCTCCCAGTACACTGACTCAAATGTTAATCCCCTTTGGCTACACCCTCACAGATGCACCTGGGAATAATACTTTGCATTCTCCAATCCAATCAAGTTGACACTCAATATTAACCATCACAAAAATATCTAAAGATTAAAAAAAAAAAAGACTAATCTGTGTTTTCCATGAATATGCTCATATTCTCCTTAGACTTCATATTTTTTATCTAATTTGAGAAAAAGTATGTAAAATCTTTTTGAATGTATTCTAGTTCGTATGTAAGCCTTTTCTCTGTAAGTGCACGCTAACAGTGAAGATAAAAGACAAAAAAAAAAAAAAAAAAAAAAAAGAAACATAATGTGGGCACGGTGGCTCACACCTGTAATCCTTGCACTTTGGGAGGCCCAGGATGGATCGCGCCCAGAAGGGAGGTCAGGAGTCGGAGATCAGTCTGGCCAACATAGAGAAACCCCATCTCTACTAAAAAATACAAAAATTAGCTGGGCATGGTGGGGCATGCCTGTAATCCCAGCTACTCGAGAGGCTGTCAGGAGAATGGCTTGAACCGGGGAGGCAGAGATTGCAGTGAACCAAGATCGTGCTACTGCAGTCCAGTCCAGCCTGTGAGGCAGAGCAAGTCTCTACCCCCGCCAAAAAAGATGACATATAAAATATAAAAATAAATTATTTAATAGAAAATGTACATGGTCAATAAATGGAGTTAGCAGGCTAATTGTAAGAATATAAAAATATAAACTGTTCTTGTACCTTAAGAAAATAAGCAAGTGAACTAGATATAAAACTGTGCTTCTTCTTCATGGAGTCTATTTGAGATGCTATAATAGAAACTCCTTATATAAGATTTAGACAAATTAAATAGCTTAGTAGTTTAATAATTATCTAAATATCCTATAATTAATCTGTTAGAAATAATTCTAAATGCACAAACTCTAACCGATAAAATGTATCCAAAGAGCAAAGAAGAAAAGAAATGATTATTTTAATAAAACATTTCAAGTGAAAAAATAATTATAAATTAAGGGAATTTTCAGCACTGAAAGCAATTTTTTGTAGATATGCAAAGCACTAGTTGTAAACCGCCACTGTAGTTTCTCAGCAATTAAATGTCACCTGAAGCGGGGAAAGAAGCCATCGGGCAATTGCCTGAACATATTGGTTGGCTAGGCTAAAATATTCTAACTTGCTATGCCTGCCTTCATGAGGCAAGCAGAATACTACACCAGTAAAATAGGGAATAATTGCATTACTCACATTAACATATTTTTCACTTAATGTGTAAAGATATTGGAACAGTAGGATGTTGGGAGATGTAAGCCAGAAAGTTACTTGGGCATTGGTGGAGTAGAGAAAATAAGACTTAAGGCAATGTTACAGGATGTTTAAGGATATTTAAATTACCAGTGCTCTGGATCAGGTAAGAGAGGAAGGAAAAATTAGGTTTGCACCATTTATCCATTTGATATCATTACTGAGAGGAGAGGTCAAAAAGAGTCAGGAAAAATGACACCTTAAATAAATGTATTTTATGGCAGTTGGAGTTAGTTGGATGAATGGTCACCATCCTTATCAATACCTATGCCTATGAATCAAATTATATATATGCATAAAAGACACAATAGTTAATGACAAAGCATTATGGTATCATGCAATGGATAGCTGGGACTGGGGTGTATGTGGCAAGGTGATGACAGTGGGGCTGCAGAGCAGACAGAAAGGGCGTAAAAAAGAAGTCAAATATGACTCTGCCTTCTTACAGAGTGCAAATCAGAGGAGGGGAAAAGCATTAAGTCGACAAGCAAAGGAGAATAATTGCAGTGTAGATTACTATGGCATCAATGCCAAAAGCATAGCATATACAACATAGCTTAGGCCTCATTTATTAAAGGGAACAACTACCGAAGACTTTGGACCAGATTCCTTAATGGAAGTAGCTAGATTTGAGGATGGTATAAATAGTTAGAACTTCAATATGTAAAGATGTAAGGGAGAGAATTTCAGCTGGCCAATTAAAAGTAGAGATACCAAAGGAAAAGTGTTGCGGGAAGTCAGGGACCCTGATTGGAGGGACCGATTGAAGCCGCGGCAGAAGAACATAAATTGTGAAGATTTCATGGACATTTATTAGTTCCCCAAACTAATACTTTTAAAATTTCTTACACCTGTCTTTAATCTTTTAATCCTGTCATCTTCATAAGCTGAGGATGAATATTGCCTCGAGGACCCTGTGATGATTGCATTAACTGCACAAATTATTTATAGAGCATGTGTATTTGAATATGAAATTTGGCACCTTAAGAGCAGGATAACAGCAATTTTCAGGGAACAAGGGAGATAACTTTAAAGTCTGACTGTCTGTGGGCCGGGTGGAACAGAGTCATATTTCTCTTATTACCAAAAACGGGTAAGATAAATATCACTGAATTCTTTCCCCAGTAAGGAATACTAATAATTAACAGCCCTGGGAAAATAATGCATTCCCAGGGCAGGGCCTCTAAAATGGCTGCCCTGGGAGTGTCTGCCTTTATGCAGATGTAGATAGGGATGAAGCATGCCCTAGAATCCTGCAGCACCCCCAAGCTTACTAGGATTAGGAAATTCCAGCCTGGTAAATTCTAGTCAGACCAGTTCTCTGCTCTTGAACTCTTGTTTACCAATGACAATGTGTGCACAGCTGGACATGGAAGTTCATTAGTGATTCTAGTTTCTCCCTGACCTCCTGTCTTGTGATCTTTTGTTGCCCTTAAAGCATGTAATCTCTGTGACCCACACCCAATTTGTGCACTCCCTTCCCTTTGAAAATTGCTAATAAAAACTCGCTGGTGTTATGGCTCAGGGAGCATCACGGAACCTGCCGACATGTGATGTCTCCCCCAGACACCCAGCTTTAAAATTTCTCTCTTTTGTATGCTTTCCCTTTATTTCTCAGACCAGCTGACACTTAGGGAAAATAGAAAAGGACCCACATTGAATATCGGGGGTGAATTTCCCCCGATAGAAAAGGTATGTTGAGGGAAGAGTAGTTTGTATACAGGTTTTCTCTGGGGAGTAGTGGAAAGAGATATATTTAAAAAGGCAAATTGGTGCCAGATTATGGGTTTAATAGTTTCAGCTGCTATTTGACCAATGTGGATATAAAACTACTCTATTTTGTCCGTCATAATGCTCTCCTTCATTAGATTATAAGCTTTTTGAAAGCAAGGGCTATGTCTTATAATAATTATCTGTATATTGCACAGCCTTTACCAGAGTAAACTGCAGATACTTGGTGCTTGACATTTGGCTTTCTCAGAAAGGAATGTGAATGAAAGAAAAAGCTGGAGTTTATATGAATGAGTAATGGTTCCCTGGCAAAAATATTCATGCAGATAGAACCATTCTGTAGTGTCTGTTTCACAGGTGTTTGGAATCATCTTTGCTCCTGACTATAGATAAGGCTTTTCTCTAATTTTCCCATTGATTCTAAGAAACTATCATAGGCTTGCAATAAATTTTTATTTTGCCGAAGGTAGTGACAATTTCTGTTTTAAAAAAATAAATAAATGACCCAGTAGATGGCCTCAATATATATACATGAGATATTTTGCAATCTATGGGTTCTTCCCTGAAGATAGACTGATCACAGCAATATTTTCTTTCCAAGGGGGGGAAAAAAACAAACATGTGCAATTTTAAAGAATAAAATGGGATTTAGAAAACTAATGGTTTATTTAAATATACTGTGGCCTATACGTATGAAGATATATAATGATGAAGTTGAGAAAATTGCTTTTCTCATGTTCCTCACCCAATTTACATATTCTTACCAACCAAACAGATACTTTTCAAGACATACTATAATTGGTACTATCAATTTATCAGATTCAGAGTATAAAACGTGTTCTCAGATCACTGAATCAAGAATTCAGTATACAACTTCTATTAACAATAAAAATGGTTAGGCAAATAATTCCCTTTGCTCAGGAACTGAAAACCTTACCAATTTCTAAGTATTTAGTTTGTAGGAATGCTTATTTGTAACTCCTTAATTCTTTATTATGCAATTCTTGCTACAATACATAAAATGCCTGACTGATGTAAGTTGTTCCATCATAATATCTTTGTAGCAGGAAAGACTGGATGGAAAGTTGACTTTTAGTTCACAAGGTAGTTCTACTTTCTGTCTTTTCTACCTCAGACAGATGACAAGTTTGTTATGGCAGTTCTAGGCAGCACATCTATGGAGCTATTGGCCAGAACTAGGTACAGGAACTCCTCTCTGGTATCTTCATAGAAAAGAGGACAACTGTCCAATGAGTATTCTGGCAGATTTCCTCTCTTGTCTCAAAAGTCAGCAAAGTGTTAACCTTATAAGTATTCACAAATTTCTACTTTCATTCATCATTCTCAATGTAAAAATTTTCAGGTCTTCCCATTAGACTGCAGATAAACTTAGCTGGGCAATAGAACCACCATAACACATTTGAATTATTAAGCACTTAGCCAAAGAACTGGGTAGTGGGTGTCACCTTTTCTTAAGTTACATGAGGGAGAGGTAGACACCTGAACAAAACTAGTCTCTGATAGTAAGGTTGAAAGAGAAATGAGTATCGAGCAGGCTCTTAGTGGTCTGCTATACTGTGTCTGCATTAATATATTAAAATTATATTTGGCTACTCTTACTGATTAAGCCATGTATGAGATCTTATGTCATGCATACGTTTTTGCAGTTGCCATCAAACATCAACAACACTGGTTATTTTCCTCATTTTTATTTCCAGAAAGTAGTTTTAAAATGATCTGCAAAAGATCTGTCAGAATCCTAGTTGCATTTGAGCTTTATCCATTAGCAGCAGAATTCAATTAATAATAATAATCCTAGCTCAATACATTCTATTGTAATATCTAGTTTTTACCATTTTTCAAACAGAAATACTTACAGACTCCAATAACATGTTTGCAATCTCCAGGGGTACATGAATTACAGTTTGAGAAACATTATATAAAAAGTCAAAAGTTTGAAGTTGGAGATTTTGCAAAACTAAAGTATAGACAAACAGAAATACATGAGGCAAAGCTACTTAATTATTTATTAGAGTACATAAAAGGAAATAATGCCATTCAGTGAACTAGAAAATTGGATTCTGGTTCTGTCTCTCTTGATAACTGTCACTTTGAGAAAATCTCAAACTCTTCTCCATAGTTTCTTCATCTTTAACGCATTCCTACCATAAAGAACTCCATGTAGTTAAAACAGTCATATGTGGATTGATTATATGAAATTCTGCCCTGAAGAAAGTTACTACATTTTTTGGAAAATGAAAATTGAATTGGAAGAGGCTATATACACAGATATAATCATGTATTCATTCACATTTCAGTATGAATAGAATATAAAAATAATTTTAATATTTTTTAAAAATTTATTTTTAATCTCTAGGTTTACATAAGATGCAGAGTGCAGAGAATTCCTGCATATCTTTCACCCAGTTTCCTTTAAAGCTACTATCTTATGTAATCATTATATACTTACCAAAACTAAGAAATGAAAATCACTAAAATATTATTAATTAATGTATAAACTGTGTTCAGATTTCACAAGTTTTTCCACTAATGTCCTTTTTTTGTTCCAGGCTTCAATGCAAAATGCCATGTTGTGTTTGGTCATCCTGTCTCTTTAGTGTTTCCAGGCTGTGACTTTTTCAGTTTGTCCTTGTTTCTCATGACCTTGGTACTTTTGAAGGTTACTGATCAAGCACTTGGTAGAATATACCTCACTTTGGGATACATATTTTTCAATTCATAATTCCAAACTATGGGTTTATGAATTTTGGGGTAGAATGACACTGAGGTGAAGTGTCTTCTCATCAATTTAGACTGCACAAAAATGTTAACATAACTTATTACTGGTAGTGTTGAACTCGGTTATGGTAGTATTTGCCAGGTATCTCCACTGTATAGTTTCCGTTTTTCCCTTTCTGTACTCTATTACTTGGCAGCAAGTCGGAGTCCGGTTCATTGGAGACACTACCAACAAATTTATTTTTGTTAAATGATTCTAAAAACAATTACAAAACCATTATGTTTTAAGCCAAAATCTATTTGAGAAGGTTTGCAGCCATTTTAGATATATTTCCCCAGAGGGTAACAAACAAAGTAGTTTCTACATCTATGTGTTGCAACTAGAAAAGGTAAAGTTTTCCCCAGATATTTCTGATTTCTAAAATGTGCTAATAAGCATATCAAGAAGTTAATCTTGCATAGGTCAATAGAATGGAGATATAACCGGAACCGAAGTTTTGCATAAATACATTTTCAATGTGTCAGCCGCTTTTGAAAGCTGAATCAATTCCTACAGAAGGTGAGAATACATTTAGTATCAGAAGCATTACTACTCCCGTGGCCTTAAATTATTGTTTGATGTAACATGGAAAAGTGCCTAATTTGCTTTCAAGTAGCAGCTTTCTCAGTAGAAGAATGAGTACTATTTCAAATATATTTTGCATTAGGCAACATTTCTCAAATTATGGGCTACATTCACTTTATGTGTCATAGAAAAGTCTCTCAGTAAAATAGAAATGTTGCCATATATTTATATATTCATTTACTCATTGATATTTTATGTATGTATTCTTGAAGTATAAATACAAAAGAAAATGAAAAATATTTGTTTTAGCACTGAAGAAATTAGAGAAATCCACTAAAAGTATTTTTTCATTTGCCTCCTTAACTTCCATTAGATAGACCTCTCAAACATACATACACACACACACACACACACACACACACACACAGAAATTCACTATTTCTTTTAGAGATTTTTGTCAGTATTACAACTATAGTTGATGTCAGCTTTGAAATAACCTTCACCAACGTGAATCAATCAGCCATCAAGTTTTATTGATTCTTCCTTAAAAATAACTCTTTAATTTAGCACTGTCTTTGTATTCTTATTGACTTTGCATTAGTTCAGGCCCTCATACCCGAACCATCAAAATAACTTCCTTCCCAATATTCTTTTCTTGTTCCTGTCTTTTCTATCATTTATTTGATGCTTTATTATCAAATGAGATTCCCAAACATTATATAGAATATATGTTTGATAAAAATTCTTAAATTATTCTCTGTTTACACAGTAATATCTCAGACATTATTTTCTTGCTCTCATGTATGTTTATAAATTGTAGTGAGTGTTCCTAAATCACCTATTATACTCCTTTTCCTATTTTTGAAAAATATGTTTTTTGTCATCTTCTAGGAAAGTCCTCTTTCCCTGTCCTAAACATGTTCATTCTAGTAGAATCCTTCGTTTTAGAGTGATTCTGCATCCTTGGCTTTGCATTGATTTGTCTGAGATTTAGCAATTGTTACGATATAGGTCAATTGTATTATTCATTGCGATGGCCACAGTTAATTTAATCTCAAACACAGCCACACACTAAGATAATTATAATCTCTCCCCAGTTTTATACTTAACAACTAAAGAATACAAGAATAAAAGGGAGTTGGGGAAACAAATGAAAAAATACTTTTAATTGATTTCTCAAGAATTTCTTCTATGCTAATACAAGGAAAAGAAAGGAAATCTTAATGCCTTCCCAGTGACAAACTTGGAGATATGAAGGGTGAACGTTGACGCTGTTTATATTTTCTGCCATGTGTAGACAGTATGAAAGAATGAAGTCAAGATAGCTAAGTATATCTTCTTAAGAGAGAGATTGGTGGCATTCAGATTCCTTACTCTGGGAAACCAGGCTTGAAAATAGCAAATATCAAGAAAAGCCTAACCAAACCACAGAAATAGTGTGAAGAAATGGATCTGGACATTGGAAGTCATCTCTAACACCTCCACCACCTGATGTCACTGCTGTTGCCACTAGAAGGAATTTTCAACCATCTATTCCTTTGCCCGGAGTATTCCAGATTAAAGTCCCAGATGAGAGTGTCTGATTGTCTGACATGGGATATGTATATTCACTCTGGTTTCTAAGACTCTACATAAGCAAATGTTTGCTCTTAGGTTTCTGATATATCGGTGAATGTCATCTCCCACAAAGAATCACACTGTGGCAGATTGCCAAATATAAAGTCAATTCAGGGGCTGGTCTGACCCCCCCGCCCCCACCAAAATATCCAATACTCAGACTCTTTCAATTAGTTTTCTTTTCTGCCTGAGCTAGTTTCAGGAATTTCTATTGCAAAAATGATTTAGACCCACACATTAGTCATATGTTAATCAATAAGTAACTCACATGTCCCAAGAACTAAATATATGCCAGGTACTTCATATTCATTATTTTATTTAATTTTCATAATAACTTAATGAAGCAAGTGTTAGTCTTCTCAGATGAATAAATGGAAGTTTAGTGACATTGAAAAACTTGTTATAGATTATACTTGTCATAGACTACTCCATCAAGTAACGACAAAGCAGTGATTTAAACTCAGGTTCTCAACTTTTATATAATATTGTTACCTATTGGTACTGCCTTATTGTTTCTTGCATTCTTTTGAAATTCTTATTGTTTCCACCAAATAACCTCACAGTCATTCCCACTCATTCACTGAACAATTTGACTCCTGGTTCACTGCATTACTCACCACCCACATCCTTATGTGTTGACCACACAAACGGATGAATCTCTTGGAGTCTTGCTTATTTACCCCTAAGCATTAACAACCTTTTACTCCATTCTACATTCCTCACTCACTTACTGGATCCATCCTGTACTTTGTTATCATTAATTGCAATGGTTTCAAAATTCAATTTTAAGCATTTTATTTTCTTTTCTGCTTTCCCACTTATTCTAGTACCCTTAATGAAACTAAATTATTTGTATTATTATGGAGTGGTAAGAAATTTTTATGTATTATAAATACCATTCTCTTATCAGATAGATTATATTCAAATTTTTTTCTTCAATTTATGGGTTGACTTTTTACCTGAATGTATCTTGAACATTTGCTTTAAGGAACACAGTTTTTATTTTTATGAAGTCCAATTTTTCTATTTTTTTTCTGTTTTCATTTGTCTTGGTTTTATCTCTATAATGATTTTGCTAACCCAATAGACAATTAGAATACTTCTATATTTTCTTCTACAGATCTTAGTTTTAGCACTTCCATTTAGATCTATAATACATACCAGGTTAATTTTTGTGTGTGTGTGATGTGAGGAAGGTATTCAATTTCATTATTTTGCATGTGATTATATAGTTTTCCTGCTACCATTGTTGTAAAAAAGACTATTGCTTTCCTTTTGAATTTTCTTGGAACCTTTGTTAATTCATTGACCATAAATATTCAATTCTGTGCATCTATGTTTATTACACTGTCTTGATTACTATAGTTTTATAGTAAATTTCAAAACTGTGAATTGATTCTTTCAACTTTATTCTTATTCAAGATGGTTTTGTCAATTCTGGGTCCTTTGTATTTCCATATGAATTTTAGAATCAGTGTCAATTTATACAAAAAAGCCAACTCCATACTTTTGAATTTCTAATTGTACCACCACTGAGCTCAATACGGATTTTCATTAGATTAGCAAAATACAATGTCTTTTTCTGAATTGCTGTTTATTAAATTTGGAGTAATTTTCTTTGTAGATGGGGTTCAAACTAAAGAAATTGAAGAAAATATAATTTAGTTATGAAAATTATAAGATTTAACAGAGTCAGAATTGCCTGGGATATAATAAAAAACATGATTTTTGAGGACAATTTTTTTTCTCTCTTTGGATAAAATTAAATGTACTAGTTTGAAAACTGAGTTGTACCTGTGGTTACCATCTTTGTTCATCACTATCAGAAGTCAAACAATGTCCTAAGATAACTTCGGGCAAGGCCGGTCACAAATAAACACTAAAATTCATTAGTTACAAGGCAGAAGCAAAACCTATGGCTGTTATTGATATCTGAATATCCATTTTAATTTTGGCCACAGTTGTAGATATTTGAGTTTTGGTGTCCTGTGGATTGGCTCTTCTTGCTCGTTTTGTAAATGATAGTAATTTAACTGACTTCCATCTGCTTGCCTAAGATGCTGCCTCTTAGATTGCTTATGTATGCATACAGTCTGATTTTGTGGTTGTGTCAGTCCCCTAATTTGACCTCATTTGTGTCTGTTTTATCAGATTTGAAAAAGTAAGAGCTGCTTTCAGTGTTCAGTGTCTTTTGTCTTAAAAGTGGTGGGATTTATTTCTTTGTTTTACTCAGTACTATTTGAAAAATGCAAATCTTTAGATAACTGTTGCATAGGAGCATATTCTTGAAGGTAATAATGGGGTCCAAATGAAGGTTCTGGCCAACTGAGTATTAGATTGACTAACAAAATTTAACACAATTTACAATTCTCTGTGTTCTGTATTATTTTAGCTTAATTTTTTTGTGTATACAAATTGGAAAACTATCCTGCATATGCTCCTTTATCTTGCTGCCTGAAGGCCTTCCAACCACCTTATTGAAGTAGTAAAAAAATGTTCTCAGAATTTACTTTGCCACTTTTCTTTTACATTTTAAATTCCAATAGAAAGCCAACAGTTTTTCCTTACATTTTTATTCACAAGTAATTTTCAAACTGTATTTGCATAACCTTTTGGAATTCTAAAATACACATTTTAGAAAATAGATTTTAAAAGAATAAAAGAATGCTTGAGAGAGAATTAAACACATCCAGGTATTTCCTGACTTAATAGGTGGATTTGCAAATTATATAATAAAAATATATCCATAATACACAAGGTTATTTTATCTTAAGGAGCCTTTCATAATTCCTGTGTTTGTTTTGACCAAATGTCTTATAAAATATATCATATATATTCATGTTATTATAAATTATTGCTCATTACCTTTACATATGTTGAAGCATGAAACATTGAAATTAACACAAACACCTTTTCAAATACACTCGTGTACTTCACTGGCATTTTTATTGCAACTGACTCTACAATTTCTTCTTTCCGTTTACTCTATGTGCTAGTCCTTACTCCTACAACTTGACTATAAACTGCTCTTCACAATTCCTCACGTTTTGACAATTCCTTTATGAATTATATAATTCATATATTACAAAACCTTATTTATAACATTTTAGTTTATCCCGTATGGTCCTGTTCTTATCTGTTACTTACTTTGTCTGTATGAACAGCAGAGTGGATATGTTATTGACAATATTACTGAATAAGTGTGTATTGTTGTAACTCTTTTTGTATGTTGCTGATTTTTAATAGTTTATATCCCCCTCATACTAATGCTTAAATAATTCACCTATTTTTACCACCTCTTATTTCATAACTGACCTCCAAATTGCCACATGTAAAATATTAAGAAAAACTGGTCTTAAATTTTTTATTCTGAAAATTTGATTTGTAGGTCATTGCAATTAAATAAATCACGTTTTTAAAGCATCTCATCTTACTTCATGCCTACAGAAATGGCAGGATGACACTTCATTTCTCCTTCATTTCTTTCTTCTATTCTCTGTTATACTGAGTAAAGCAGTAGAAACTTTGTTAGCATAACAAATCAAGAATGTTAGGACATGAGGCAGTTTAAATTAGCCAAGGAGATATCTGGCTTTATGTCATTCTCTCTGAATATTTGAAAGTGTCTTATTCAGCATTCAAATCAAGAAGTTGATAATTCTTTCAAGGATGGACCTTGGAAGGAAAATGGAACCGACAATAGCTGATTACAACACCAAGTTATTTCTATAAGTATTGGAGGTTTACCGAGAGTAGAAAGAGAGATAGAGATTATATGGGAATAATGGGGAAAAGTGGAGGATGCTGAAAAAATAAGGGAAAATCTAAATGATGGTTTGAGGTGAACTTTGAAATGCCTCATAAATGACTTTGTAACTAATATTTTTGGATCATGACAGTGTTCTATATGTATTTATGATCTACTAATGGGAAACCTTACTTTCTTATAATAAACTGTAGCCACATGCGTCTCCAGGCTTTAAAAGCAAAATGAAGGAATGGCAAGAAGAGTGAAGACTTGGGTGTGGAAATTTTTAATTGAGTCCTATGTCTGCCTACAGCAGTATAAATCTCTGGCTTGAACTAGGAAAGCAATACTGTGGTGTCGGAACTGGCGGAAAGAAATGGGCATAAACATCACATGAGCAGTAATGGTGGAGAGAAATGAGGTAAAAACTAACATTATAACATCCCCAAGCCTCCAGGTTAGTGGAAAGTTCAGCAGTGAATAGTTCAATAAGAAATCCAGATCTTATTATGGAAGGGAACAAGGGAGAGTGGTTTACATACTGAAGATTTGTGTAAAGTGTTTTTTGAAAGGGAGTAAAGATGTGCAGTACGACAGAAATGGTAAGAAGATCCAGGCAAACTACCACATTAGGATTCCAGATTGAAACACAGTGGAAAATAATAGATAAGGTAGGACAACTTCTTCTGGATTTGATCAGGCATTAAAATGCATTTTTTGTGTTTGGTAAAACAGTAAAATACCATATTTTGGGGTGGAGTTGGTGAAGAGATACAAAACGTGTGTCATGGAGTTTTGAACACATGCTGTAAACAGCATAATAATGACATTGATCAGCTAAGATTCATAGTTTGGATATAGTGCTTTGAAAGAAAGCAGAATGGATATCTGTGTTGGCAAGTGACTCACTGGAAGTTTTCGAGAGGTCTTTAACCAGTAAAAGTATGATAGGCCTGTGACTATCCAGCAGAGACAAGAAAATTCACATTGTTTAACAATTTTTTTTAACAAGAATAGGAGGAGAAGGTGAAGGAAAGGATGACTCTCGGAGATACAAAATTAAGTGGAAAAAGCAATATGAAGAATATATACTGTGCAATTCTGTTAGATACAGTCAAAAAGAACAAAACCAATCTCTGATGAGAAAAGCCAGGATACTTTGTACCCTGAAGGGTAGTGACATGGTGGGAGCACACCAAGGCCTGTAGGATGCTAGATGACATCTTTCTGTTTCTTGCTCTGGATGCTAGATTCATACATGTGTTCTCTATGAATTGTGAAAATTCATCTCCATGAACACTTGTGATTTGTGTAATTTTTTATATGTGAGTTATTCAATGCAAAATTTACTGAAATAATTTAAAAATAAGATTATGTATGTAAGTAGAGCAAGGGGAAAAATAATATAAATGGATATATCTTGAAACTTTGAGAAAAGACCAAGAGGAGAATGAGCCTAGAGTTAGATCAACCAGTTAGGGAAGAATGGAAATTTGGTCACTTACCTTCTGGATCTGATCTTTGAATTCTACTTGAATAGGAAAGACAGTGTCTGCATGGTTTGATTTGTATTTTGTGTCTCAGAGCCCAGACAGAAGGGAAGAAATACTAACACCTGAGCCTCCTTTTGTCCTTTAATCACCTGTGTCACCCATTTGTCATATCCAAAAGGAAGCTAGTTGGAAAGGAAGCCTGAATGATACATTTTATAGGAGCCAGTCTTTCAGGTATAAATCGAGGTCAGAGAATAGTTCTGGATGGACAAAAAAAGATAACCTTAGAAAAGAAGTTGATACCTAGTGCAACACCTTGTTATGAAATTTATTATATGTAATAAGTATACCTACTTATTACAAATAAACACATTGGCATTTCTTGGTATCCTTATTTACTATGCTTGAAACAACAGCAAGGCTGAACTCAACCAACCGAATTCTAAAAGGAAGCTGAGAGTCAGCAAAGCTCTGGGAATGGTCAGAAGTCCAAAACTATCACACAGCTTGAGGTTCTTAAGTGGTGGGCAGTTAGAACTCTTTATGCCTCTCAGTTATGTTCAATTTAGCTTCTGTGCCTGCTGTTTCATTAGAGACCATTTCTCCTTAGCTACCTCTGTTTCAAAGATATCTTCCCAAATTAAGATGCCACTGCTGAAATGTCAACAGCTGGAAATGTATATTTAATTGTTCTTCCAGGAGAGAAAATATGTTGCACCCATCCCATTGGGATCATTGACTTGCTTTCCTGGGATGGCTGGCCGCACTTAATGGTGTGATTTGTGTTGGTAGAACAGCTTTGTTGTTGTTGATGTTAAGGTTTTTTCATGCAGAGCTAACTGTTTCATACAATTTGATCTATAACCTTGTGCCATTAACAATTTTCTAAATAACTGAGAAACAACCTATATCCTTTTACTCAAATGGTAAGAATCCAATGTGATTCTCACTCATAAGTGAAATATTTAATCAAATAGCTTCTATGAGGTAAACTATCTTGGTTTCCTTCACATTAATTTTAATTTATAAATCAAGTGACTATTCCTACTAAATATACAGGTATGTTTATACTTCAATTTTCTTTTCTGTTATACACATATGTGTGTATATATATATTTCTTTAAGGGTTTATTCCTCCAAAATAAATAAAATATAACAGCTATACCTTTAAATGCTGATTTTTTTCATAGAAGGCAATTTTAGATGATTTAGCCTTTATCCAATGTATATACTTGGTTTGTAAATACACAACTCAAACCATTAGCAATATTAAAAGCCATTTGGAATATCTATAAGTTAATCATAATTCTCCTTGATATCAGAGCTCATTTCCCTGCTTCATTAACAAAGATATAATTAAACTTGTAGCTTGACATTTTATTTTCAAAACTACATGTGTTTATAAAACTATCCGAAGATAAATCCTCCAAGGTTGGAAAACATAAGTATATTTCCACAAACTCAGTGTTATACATGAAATAAAATAATTTTACTAAATAGGTCAGTATGTAAATCAATAGTAAATTTTTCAAGCATCTGGGTATGAAAATATTTGAAATTCTTCCATAAATAAAGAAGCAAAGAAAAATTGTCTCAATACCACTTTAAAAAGTAGGCATATGACTCTGTGGCTGCTTTACTAAGGTGCTAACAATCCCTTCAGATGCCATCAATTTTTACTAACTAGAACATTCAAGTTCAATCACCAACAGCACACCTACCTTTGGGGAGTATATTGGTCAATTCTTACCATGTGTTAAAGAACTACATGAAACTGGGTAATTTATAAAGAAAAGAGGTTTGACTCACAGTTCCACAGGCTATACAAGCAGCATGGTTGGGGAGGCCTCCGAAAACTTACAATCATGGAAGAAGGGGAAGGAAGCATGTCTAGCGGGGATGCTACAATTTAAACAACCAGATCTCATGAGAACATGCTCATTATCATGAGAAGAACAGGAATATGTCCCCATGATCCAATCAGCTCTCACCAGGTTTCTCCCTCAATACTGAGAATTAAAATTTGACATGAGATTTTGGGGGGAAGACATAGTCAAATCATATCATTTCTCCCCTGGCCTCTCCCAAATCTCATATACTTCTCACACTTCAAAACACAGTCATGCTTTCTCAACATTCCTCCAGTCTTAATTTATTCCAGCATTAACTCAAAAATTCAAGTCTAAACCCTCTCTGAGACAAGGCGAGTCATTTCTATGAGCCTGTAAAACAAAAAACAAGTTAGTTACTTCCAAGATACAATGAGGTTACACACACAGAGTGAATGCTCCCATACCAAATGGGGGAAATTGGCCAAAACAGAGGAGCCACAGGGCCCATGTATGTCCAATACCTGGCCAGGCCATTATTAAAAATTTTAAAGCTCCAAGATCCCTTTGGACTCCATGTCTCACATCCAGGGCATACTGATGCAAGTGCTGGGCTCCCATGGCCTTCAGAAGCTCTGCCTCTGTGGCTCTGCAGGGTATAGCCTGTGAGGCTCCTTTTGCTGGCTGGTGTTGAGTGCCTACAACTTTTCCAGGTGGATGGTGCAAGATGTTGTGTATCTACCATTCTGGGGTCTAGAGGATGGTGGCCTTCTTCTCACAGCTCCACTAGACAGTGCAGTGCCTCAGTTGGGACTCTGTGGGGCTCCAATCCCACATTTCCCCTCTTTACTGCCTTAGTAGAGGTTCTCCATGAGGGCTCCAACCCAGCAGCAGATTTCTCCCTGGACATCCAGACATTTCCATACAGCCTCTGAAATCTAGGCAGAGGCTCCCAAACCTCATCTCTTGCCTTCTGTGCATCTGCAATCCCAACACCACATGGAAGCCACACAAAGGCTTGGGGCTTGCACCTTCTGAAGCAATGACCCAAGCTATACCTTGGCCTCTTTTAGTCATGACTGGAGCTGGCATGGCTGAATTGTAGGGCACCATGTCCTGTGCCCTGGGTCTGGTCCTTGAAACCATTTTTCCCTTCTAAGTCTCCAGGCCTGTGATGGGAGGGGCCACTGCAAAGGTCTCTGAAATGCCCTGGAGGCATTTTCCCCATTGTCTCAGTGATTAACATTCAGCTCTTTAATTATGCAAATTTCTGCAGCCTTGAATTCTTCCTGAGAAATGGGTTTTTCTTTTCTACTGAATTGTTGGGTGGTAAATTCTCTATACTTTTACGTTCTGCTTCCCTTTTAAATATAAGTTCTAGCTTCAGATAATCTATGTTTATGCAAATGAGTATACACTATTATAATCAGCCAGGCCATATCTTGAATGCTTTGTGGCTTAAAAATTTCTTCCACCAGATATCCTAAATCATCTCTCTCAAGTTCAAAGTTCCACAGATATCTAGGACAGGGGAACAATGCTGCCAGTCTCTTTCCTAAAGCATAGCAAGAGTGACCTTTACTCCAGTTCCCAATAAGTTCCCCATCTCCATCTGAGACCACCTCAGGCTGGACCTCACCCTTCATATCACTATTAGCAGTTTAGTCACAACCATTCTACAAGTCTCTAGGAAGTTCCAAACATTCTCTCATCTTTGTCTTCTTCTGATCCCTCCAAAGTGCTCCAACCTCTGCCTATTACCCAGTTTCAAATCTGCTTCCACATTTTCAAGTATCTTTACAGCAATACCTCACTCTTGGCACCAATTGTTTTGTATTAGTCTGTTCTCACACTGCTATAAACAACTACCTAAGATTGGGTACTTTATGAAGAAAAGAGGTTTAATTGACTCAGAGTTCTGCAGGCTGTACAAGAAGCATGGCTGGGGAGGCCTCAGGAAACTTACATCATAGCAGAAGGTGAAGGGGAAGCAAGCACATCTTACCATGGTCGAGCAGGGGGAAGAGAGAGAAGTGCCACACAATTTTAAACAACCAGATTTCATGAGAACATGCTATTATGAGAACAGCAGGGAGGAATTATGCCCCCATAATCTAATCACTTCTCACCAGATTCTTCCCCCAACATTGGGAATTATAATTCAACATGAGATTTGGGTAGAGACACAGAGCCAAACCATATCAGGCAGTATCAAACTATAAGTTGACTTGTATGTGTTATTAACTTGTCTATGACTTGTGTGTGTACCTGATTTACTATGTGTTATGAAATTTTGGGGGATTCACAGTCCAGGCTCATTGCTTTTGTGTTTATGCTATATAGAATTGCAGCATAAGCTAGTTATCTTTAGTTGTGATACAACAGTGTAAAAAACTATTACTGTTTACAAGTTCTCTAAATATTAATAGCAGCATTACTACCAAGGAAACAACACTTGAGTGGGCCTAAAAGATCAGATAATGCTGTCAGGTAGATACAACCACTCTGAAAGATTTGTCTTTATTAATTTGCAAAACTCTTGATGACAAGAGATGGTCATATTTGTGCCTGTAACTCTATTGCCTATTACAGTGCATGGCATATTATTGTTTCTTGATATATGTTTACCTAATTGACAAATTGTTATAAACAATTTGGGCACTGGCAAACATAGAGAGCTGATTAAGATAAATGTCAAATAATAAAATAATACCCACATATATAAATGTTTCTTTATGGTAATGACATTTTGTGTAAATGCATTTTCATCTAAACAAAACAAGGAAACCTATATGACTGCACGTAGAAATTTGACAGATTAGGAATTGAAACTCTCATTCAAATTACAAATATTTTTAAAATTATGGAGCATGTATGATATAATAATTCTGGCCTATAGAACACTTCATGAAGCTCTTTTGTTTCCTGTTGTTAAATAAAAATTTTTCTTTCTCTTAATTTATAACATATTGATAACTGCACAGTGAAGAGATAATAAAATTCCTAACAGAGCTATGATACCAACAGCCAAAGAAGTCTCTAATGCCTCCAATTTCTAAATTTTATTGAACTACTCCCTGTTCTCTCCCACATGAATTTTTTGGATCAAGTACAATACCAGTGGAAATTAATTTTCTTCTTTCTTGAAGCCTGGGTACTACAGTTAAATCCCTTGACATAGATAGATATTATGATGTTGTTAAAATGTCTACCATAGAATATATTGTACAGTAGGTGCAATCTGACCTACTTAACTCTACTAAATTATTATTTTTTTAGTACATTAACTCTTTAGTTCCCAAATTACAGATTATGGGTTAAAACAATAGAGGAGTTTAACTCTTACATATATATTTTCCCCTTTTTTACCTTGGAGAGGGTCACCTCATTTGCAGTCTATCAAAAATATATGAACATATTGTATTGTTTTGAAAATATGTATACTTTTTAAGTTTCTCTGACTTACCATCTAAAATATGATACATAATAGAAGAGTTACTGAAAGAAGATTTTAATACAGCTAGAATTTCTATGGTTTATCAATTAAGTATATACAAAATCTCTCCAAGAATTCTTACTGTTATGGGAATAATCGACACTAGGGATTACTAGAGGAGGATGCAGAGTGGGACAGGGCTGAAAAATCATCTGTTGGGTATTATGCTCACTACCTGGGTGATGCACTCATTCATAACCCTAACCTCAGCATCAGGCAATAAACCCATGTAATAAACCTGCATATGTACCCCCCAAATCTAAAATAAAAGTTGAAATTATAAAAAAAATCTATTGTTGATTACATAAACTTTAGTATCCAAATATTATATTTTTAGTTTTAGAATCATTTTTAATAATTGGGCAGTGTTGCATAGACTTCCATAATTCTTTCAGGCACCAGAATTTTTACCACTTTTCTTCTTTATGTATTAGACAGTGTGAAAAAACAGAAGGAACTATGTCAGGGAAGGCAGCCTGAAGTACAATCTGGAAAACTAGGTGACTATTTCTGCTATTTAGAACCACCTGTCTCCTCAATATACTGTTTTTCTAAACCCACGAAGACTTCTTCATGACCACAAGTTTTGACTGAATGAATTGAAATCCCTATATCTGAAGCCACAGTTTCTGACAATAAAGTATACTTTTCAATTAAAATATTTTCACAAGAAAATATAGTCTCAACATCTCTCTCAATTAAGCTACCAGGTATCTATATGTAAATAAGTATACATTTTGAAATAGGAAGGGTATTGTTTAATATAAAAAATAACAGAAACCTTACCACCAGACCAGACAAGTATAAAGCCTGAGGAGGAAGTGTGCCTGGAGCTAATTCCAGGCATGGCATCACATACTATCTTCTCAGGCTAACTTTAGTAATATCAAAGGGGATGGTTTCCTTTTTTGAGTGTAGTGGATTAGAGAACCTAAGACTTCCTGTTTCAAGACATCTAGAAATGATTAAAAATAAAACCAATATCCTTTTAAATACCACCTGGCTGAACTCAAAAGAAAGGTGTGTGAGATTACCCAGAGAACTACAACAAAGATGGAACTGAAAATCGGAGCGGTAAGCTGATGCTGCAGAGTTCCTGGGTAGGTCTTTACCTGGGACAAAAGGCTTGGACTCCTGCAGAGTGGAGAGTTTAAAGTGATTGTATTGCCTACACCCAGAACTCTCAAAAAGCTATACTATTAGTCAAATGTATAAATAAGGATGAAAAACTCACCAGCACAGTGAGAAATCAAAGTTTTCTCTCTTGGCCTTAGTTCTGAGATTTTTGTTTGTTTGTTTGAATAAAGGTTTTTAAATGTGAATCTGTCACATCTGAGCTTGTGGTACAAATTTAGCAACACCTTCATGGTTCAAGAAGTTCCAACTTAAAAAATTAGCAAAAATAATAACAAACTTTGTCTTAAGTAAGTTATACCACTGTGATACCTGGAAGAAACAAATGCAAAACCTTTCTGGATAAAAACTAATTCAATCCAGGCTGCAGAAGATTTCCAAAAAGTATTCCTGAAATAATTTTTATATCCTAAAATTACAAATACATTAGGACAAAAGTTACTGTGAACGAGACCCAGACATGATACATAGCATTATTTGAGGCCAAGAATATTATATAACAAAATTCCTAGACTGATATTGTATAGTACATATATTAAAAATGATTGGGTAAAAAATATAATCAAAACCAAGTGACAAAAATTGTCTTAAAATTCAATAATACCAAATAGATACTGTACAAATTAAAATTTTAACAGGCAAGTAAAACCAAAGATTAAATACTACATGAAGAGAGTCAGAAAGCAACAAAGAAGGATGAATGAGGGAATGAAATTTATGAAAAGAGTGTTAAGTAAAATAGAAAATAGAATAAAAATGTCAGCATATATCTAATAGCCATTCTAGAAAGAAACAGTAAAGAGAAAAGAAGCAATATTTGAACATTTGTAAGATTTTAAAAATACATTAATCCTTATATCCAGAAATAACAAGTATCAAGCAAAATAAAAATAAAGGAATGAAGGAAGAAAGAAAATCAGTATCAATATGTGCTGATAACATGGAACTCCAAAGTCAAAGTGATCTTAAAAACAGGAAGATCTATCACTATCAAGAAATACTTTGATATATTGATTTTACCAGCAACCATATGAGCCAGAACTCAAGGAAAACTCTGCAAGATGCTAAGAAAAAATAATAGTTAGCATCTAATACTCTCAATTAAACTATCATTCAAAAATTACAGAAAAATAAAGATTTTTTTTTTGGCATAGACTTAAAGAGCTTACCACTCATAAACCCCTGATTTGTTACTACTAAAACACTAATCCATGTCTTTTGAGAAGAAAATGAACTCAGATGAGACAAATAGTTGTACAAAGGAATGATGAGTAAAGAAACTTTTGTAGATAAATAGAAATAAAAGAATACTAACAAAAGTATTTGAGATTTTAACACAAGAATCACAACATGTAACATTGAGTACATGAAAGAGTAGTAAATAGAATTAACTCATCCTAAGATCCTTGTATTATGTAACTGAAAACAAGATATATTATTAAATTTTATCTCCATTGTAAAAATGATGCATATTAAAATGTAAGAATTACAACTATAAGAGTAGAAATAGAATGCAGAGATTTCAGAGCAATAGTTGGAAAATAATTGAAGTTTTAAAAATCTCAATCATCTCCAAAGAAGGCAGGTAAAATAGAAAACACAAAAGCATAATAAAAAGTTGAGATGTAGAACCTTCAAAAATTATGGAAACAAGTGGACATATTGTAGTATGTTTATATATGCAAGTGCACTAAATAACTAGTCAAGTATAAAATTGTCAACTTGGATCTGGAAGCAAAACCAATGTATGCAATTTACAAGTGGTTTATCATCAAAAGCAATGTGGACAATATAGATATAAGATGAAATGGTACTTAAGGCAAAAAGCAATATTGAGGAAAAAATGATCACTATATAAGTATGAAATAAAAGAAACAAAAACATGCAAGTTTTTATGGGATTAAGTATGAAAAATGGAAAATGGATGGGATTATTATCCCTATAGTAATGTCTCCTTTTATACTTATAGTGTAGCTTGTAAATGTTTTAATACATAAGAAATATAAGAATTATAAATTAAAATACTCAAAATAACAGTGTCATAAATAGACAGAATTGAATGGATTGTTTAATAAATCTTAATCATAAGAGTAAATTTTAATACTTCTCAGAAATTAGTAGATCAAAAAGAAAAATTAATAAGGGCAGAGAACATTTGCTATAAAAATCAGTATTTTTGAGCCAATGAACAATATGAATGGTATATGACCTTTATAAACATACATGGACAAGGTGTATTTGACATGCATTAGGCAGTCTGTGCAGAAAACATCGACCACTTCTAAGAATTTATATAATGAAGATCTCAATCTTTCACCACAATGCAATAAAAATAGAAATTTACTTAAAATCATACATATATAATGTATTTTTTATATATATACACACACACACACAAAATAGCCAAACCATTTTTAGATATATCATACCCATAAATGCTTTTATTTGAAAAAATACCATTAATAAAATAAAGATAAGGTCAAGAACTAGAAAAAGAGCTATGGAGTAAACAGAAAGTAGAAAAAAGGAAATGACAGAGAAAAAATTAAGGAATAGAAAACAAAGTTATAGTAGAGTGAATTAACAAAGCCGAAAATGATTTATTAAAAATTATAACAAAATAAACAAACCTTAGGTAAAATTAAAATAAGAGCAAAACTTAAAATATGTGAACAAAAGTATAAACACAAAAGTAAGAGAATGATAAAAATATAATGTTTGTGCCACTAAATATGAAAACATAGACATTATGAACAATTTCTTCGGAAACTAGAACTTGACTAATCAGACTCAAGAAAAAAAAACTGGACAGGTTTATACCTTTTAATAATATAATTACTTCTCAAAAATCACTCAAAGAGCCACTAGACACAGATAGCTTTAGAATAAAGTTCTAAAAATGATTGAAGATAAAGTATTTTGAAATATAAACTGTTTTTAAAAATGGACAAAAATATTTTATTCATTTTATGAAAGTGTAATCAGAGAATTATAATTGAAAAAATATATTATGAAAAAGGGGGAATACAGGCCATTCTTACTCTCAAACATGGTTACAAATTTTATAAATTAAATATTAGCAAGCATATTTGGTAATCTTTTAAAAAGTTTTAATACGGCTAAGTTGAGCTTATTCTAGGAGGGCAAGGATGGTTTTATATTAAAAATTTATTCCTGTAATCCACCAAATATCAAAATAAAGCAATTACTAAAATTGTTAAATACCCTAAAATCATCTTAACAGGTATGAAAAGGAACTTAATCATGTGAAAAGCACCCAAGTGGAGAAGAGGGACAATACTGTTTTTAAGAAAACAATGAAACAGAAACACACCAAAAAGATACGACACAAAATCAATAATGCTTAATAATATGATTTCATGTCATATGCAGTGAAAGTTATAAAAGAACAAAGCAAACTAATGAATTGATAATCAAGAGGTAAGGGTTTAAGATAATCTCTGTTGGAAGTCAGATTTAGTAAATAAAATATAAAGGGAGATATGGGAAATTTGAATTAAAAATGCTATCTTAATTACTTACATACACATAAACAGAGGTGAAAACAGACAATACATATTCTTTCCAAAACCAATAAGCATTTATAAATGTTGAACAATTAGCAACCCGAAAAGTAATTTTCTGGTTCTTAAAATATGATATCATATGGGCTACAATCAGTATCTGTAATTTTAAAGTATCTGAAATGACTAATAAAAGAGAAATTTTAAATATAATCAAGGAGAAAAAAATCACAAATTGCATTATAAGGACAAAAGGTGAAAACTTTCTAGGCTATTACTCCATATCTGTGGCTTAGTATGGTAATTGCTTCTGATAACATATTCCTGTAGCATCTAACTCTCCTGGATCTCATCACTCCATTGATACCAGGTAACTCAATCCCAGTTCAGCACCTCTCATCACCAAATGTTCTATCAACTCTGACCACCACTGTGTGTTTCAAGGATGCTGGTATCTTCTTCACTAATGCTTTTCTTTTCTTTCTTTTTTTTCTTTTTATGGAGATGGAGTTTGGTTCTGCTGCACAGGTTGGAGTGCAGTGATCTTGGCCCACTGCAACTTCTGCCTGCTTGGTTCAAGCGATTCTCCTGCCTCAGCCTCCTGAGTAGCTGGGATTACAGGGGCCCACCAGCATGCCCAGTTTTGTTTTGTTTTGTATTTTTAGTAGAGACAGGGTTTCACCATGTTGGCCAGGCTGGTCTGGAACTCCTAATCTCACGTGATCCGCAGCCTCCCAAAGTGCTGGGATTATAGGCCTGAGCCACCACACTTGTCCATGAGTGCTTTTCTTAATGCCCTATTTAAAATACCTTCAGAAGCTTCTTGTGAATATGATTGGGGCTTGGCTAAGAAGAGTACACAAAACATATCCTCTTCAACATTTCCATCTCCCTGAATTTTTAGACTCCTCCTATGGCATATCAGGGAAATGAAAGCATTTTAACCACATATCTATAAATCAGCTTTGAATCCAGACTTGAACTTGCTAACTTAACAGACTTTTAATGCCACTTGTATTTGTTCAACCAAAAACATTCATTTTTAATTTTAAATGAATATATCCATAAATGTACATTTGACAGGATCAATTTTATTTCATTCTTTATGGTCTAACACCCTTAGCATCTACTTCCATCCACGGTCTCTAGATTACTCCGGATTCACATAGGTTAAGAAATGCTTCTTAAATTGCAGATTGACATCTATTTCTCATTAAGAAACCAGGGACCTTAAGAAGGTATAATGGGAGTGGGTGAAATTGCTTGTGAGACAACTGTTCCAGATGAAATATTTTATTATTATTTTATAATGAGTACCAAAGCTCTTAATGGTTGCAAAAATGAAGAAAAGAAGGTCTACTTCTTTTGGCAAGGGGAATCCAAAGGTACTTTAGTTGTTGACCTTGTCCTTCCCTAGCAAATGTTCAATCCATACTTCTGAGTCTTAATACTTTCCCTCAGTGCCCTTGATTTAGCAAAAGACAAAGTACTCTGAATATTTGTCACTGCAACTATGTAGCTTTTTTTCTCAGCTAGATGTGGAACTCCGCATTTCAATTATAGGAGATAGAGACTCAGAGTTGCTATCAAGGCTAGTTGTTCATTCTCACATTTGGTTATATACAGATTTCAGTTTCTCTGTTTCCTTACCTCACATACCTAGGATCATGGGTGGAAGTGAGCAATTTCCATCACCTTGAGTTAGCTCTTGTCTCCATAATGCCTCACTAACTGTCAAATATACCAAAGTTCCTAATGCCCTGCTCTCTTTGCATTCCAATCCATGCCATGGTCTAATGGTCATCTGAGCAAATGTGATGAACCTACATAAAAGAACTGTACTGTAACTTGGTGTGAGAAAGATCTATGTGCAGTGGTCAGCTTGACAGTAGAGTTTACTTTCAGTTGAGGAGACAATCAGCCAATACACACCAGGAAAGAGGGAAAGGGGGAAGGAATACCCTGAACTCACTAATCTTTTTCCCTCTGTTTTTGTTTGTTTGTTTTTTTTCCTGGTGCTCTTCATTGGTTAAACCCAACTGGAAACAAGAGAGGAAGAGAGTCTTTTGATACACATTCCCAACAGGTCAACCTTCTGAGGAAAGTAGAGAGTAGCTCTGGAAAGGCAAAAAGAAAATGTTTTGCATATTCTGTAAGAAGGTCACAAATGTTCAAACTCCAAGTGATTGTTTCACAAGTCATTGTTTATTCAGTGATATATTATTTTCAATATGGTCTTAATTTGGAGATTCTGGTATTACATTCATTTGAGAGCAAATTGGTCCATATACAATGATATCAAAATAATCTCAGGAAGTTAAAATCAAACATTTTTCAGAATAATATGAACTATAACTTTAGGCAGTCCTATTACCCATGACTGCAGTGAAATATATTAGATTCCATATGAATGAGAGTCAAGGACAATTCTTATTATTTCTAAGCAGGGATATGACTTTTCCCTTCTCACATTTAGCATTTAAAGCATATGGGTCTCACTTCAACTAACAACGGAGAATTTATGCATTATAATTCATCTTTAAGAATTTCACTACTAATTGACTGAAATCTAAAAACTGCCAAGCGTTGGCTCAAGACTTGCAAAATTTGTAAGAGAAAGGAATTCAACAGATGTATTAACTATCTTTTCTTCTGTCTGTAAATTCCATCCCAGAACTAAGATACAGCACTATAAATTAAATAAATAGATCTATTGTCTCAAGTCATAAATATCCTTATTAAGCTTTTATTTTAAAATATTATTTTCCTCTTTGTACTATTATATTTTCACATTTATAGAATAATAAGTGCCTGAAACAGGTCAAAGATCTTTTTAAATGCATTTATTTAATCATCACGAAAATTACACATATATAATTTGAATAGCAGTTTTGCTATTCAAAAGCAAAACTGAATAGCATTTTTGTGTCTTTTAGAAAATTAAAGCTGAAGATATTGTGTGCAGTGTTGACAATTACAGCACAGACAAAACACATGGGGTAAAATTTATGCCTTAGTAAAATTCTATAAAAAACATTTTTTTCT
This sequence comes from Macaca mulatta, assembly GCF_049350105.2. NCBI lineage: Eukaryota > Metazoa > Chordata > Mammalia > Primates > Cercopithecidae > Macaca > Macaca mulatta. The sequence goes on from NC_133409.1 coordinate 117,097,026, forward strand.
TAGGCGTGTGTGTGTGTGTGTGCGCACGAGTGCATGCAAGTGTGTATAAGTACTTCAGAATAGAAATGTTGTATAATCCATATCTTAACATTTTAAATACAGATTTTTCACAGGTTTAGAATTTAACTGAGAGTACAGTAAGCACAGCTCATGTACCTAATGGATGCTCTCTACTTTCTCTGCACAATTTATGTGATTTTTATTTTCTTTTATATCTCTAATATATTTTTAATATCTCTAAGCCATATTTTTGCAATAACTTCCAACTTGCTGTAAGCTTTTTTTGATTCAGTTTCAAATATATAGCATATACATTCTTAATAAATAAGGTAAAATTAATCTCAGTAGCTTGCTAATATTCGCAGCAGGAAATCTGGCTGTAGTTATTAAAGACATGGAGTCATAGTTTTGCTTCCATCCACAGAAATATATCATTAAAAACAATTTCAGGCATATAAAAAAGAAAAAATCATTGTTTCACATAGGCATTGGATTACTATATTAAAAATACTTTTATAAATATTAATGAGGATCGCAAAGCATTTTACATATTTATCAACCCTTATTGACTTATTTTCCAAATACAAAGATAGCTACATGCATATAATAAGAGCAATGCTTTTTGATATAAATATATATGACGACATGGAAACACATCTTCCCCTTTTATGAGAACTTGCTGAAATGACAGATAAATCCATATAGATATTTATAACCAGTTATGAAGGAGGCTAAGGGATTACATCATTTTCGGAATACATTTTAGTCATGAAAGAGAAAAAATAACCAAGAGCAACAGGTTCTTTAGTTTTAATTTCTAGAAAAGCACCATTATCACATTGAAATTCTTATTCATGAAAGCAATGTTCTGTAGCCTGGACACTTGGGGACACCGTTAACCCACTGGCAGATGCTTCCCTGGCTCTTTAATGTGTCTGTTGAGTGGTGAAATCTGCTTTGCTGTATTTTTCCATTTTCCCAGTCAGAGTTGCTCTCCACCTTTCCCCACCCTGCTTTATACCAGTGGTATTTGCTCTGTTTAGACTAAAGGAATGTCTGTGAGCCCCAGGAGATTAAAGGTATAACGGAGTTTAAAGTCAGGTACAGATCCTCCTGATTATCTCCTTGCATGGATATTTTAGTTGGGCTGCGATCCTTAAAGTTAGTTGTAGCTTCTTTAAATGTGAGCCTCTCCACAAGACTTTCTCCTTGCACGTTCTAATAACTATTTCACTTTTTCACATCGAGGAGTGGTAACTTCTCTGTGATCTCTGCCGTGGGTGTTGTACCATTCTTATGAATTGCCAGCATTCTGTCCATACTTAAATATGTATTTTCTCCGTTAAACTATCCTGATATGAATGTGCCATCCATTTCTTTTTGAAACTTTTATTAATATAAATGGCTTAGCAGTTTTGCCTTCTCTTGGTGCCTGGGCCTTATCCCTTAATCCACTGCTGTTGTTATACTGGTTGCATTTGCTTGCTTGTTTCATTCTGACACAGTGATTTCACCGGCACATCTTACTTTTGAAGTTTTAAACTTGGCAACCCGGTTTATATCACTCAGCCTTGGCTGTCATCAAAGAACATCCTATAATGAAGCAGATGATTGGGTAAAGTGTTGCTATTTACTGTCCTTGGTCTGAGACAGGAATGCCTTAATGATCACTTCTCTTATGATGGGCTGCCTGTGATCAAAGCCACGCTGCTCAAAACTGTACTCATCTCTTTTCTATCATGTAGACTGTTATAATCCACATGCAGATGGGAAGGAAACAAGGAGCACTGGCATTATGTAAAGCTAATTCTTACTTTAAAAATATCACAATGAGGTCATTATTTTAAGTATATTACCCTGATGCTTTCAGGATATTGTTATATCTATATCTACCTACCTACCTAGCTGTTTATGAGTTTATCTTTAAATCTCTCAACTTTTCAAGTTTTTCAACTCATAACCATCCTTGGTAAACATTTTGCCATGGTTTACACGATCTTTTACAATCTGACTCTATTTTATCTCCCCAAACTTACAGAATTGCAATCAAGGGCCTATATGTCAAAATTATATAATAATATTTCATTTTATATGGGTCTTGTAAGAAAAAAAATCATGATCTTTGCAAAATCTTCCATCAAGTCTCTCCTTGAGTGCTAAATGAGAAGAAGATTAAAAATAACACATAATGTTAAAATTCCTAATTTTATCTCCCAGATAATTAAGTGTCAATTTACTATCTAGTTTGGGAGTTGATTCACCGATTAATTCCTTACCTTTTCAAAAAGGGTACAATTCTTCACCCCAGGTCTTTTCACTCTAGTTTAACATTTTCCTCTCTGTCTGGAAAATATCTTCTCCTATCCCCTGACAACATCAACTAGTGCTTGAAAAGTGACTGAGCTTGTGACTCAAACCTAGCATCACTGGTATGTTTTTCTCAAACCTAGAAACTCTGGCGTGTTTTTGACGAAACTAGAGCATTTCTTCAGTCTGAATTTGTTTCACATTGCTGCACACTTTGAATAGGATTTATCCCCTTACAACTGTGTCTTTGGTCCTCACTCCTTGGGTAGGAAGATTATCAGGTGTAGTCCCTGTCATTTCTCTACTATATGGAACTAAGTTTCTGAAGAATTCTCTGTTTCCAGGTCTATGGCAGGGAATGTACAAGATAAGCTTGACATCTCATTGGACCTGAAATTATGGAAGTACTCAAAAACTAATGGGTACATGAAAAAAAAAAGGTGGGGAGGTCACAAATATTCAAATGCTCCCTGTTAGCTGAATTGGGGATAATCTGAGCATCAAAATATATAATGATAGTAGTGGATTATAACCAATTTAATAAACTAGAAATTCACCAGCTTAGACTGATACACATAAATGAAGAACTGTAGCTTGTTCTTATAGTAACATGAAAAACACTATATGGGAATGAATGATGCTGTTAGGACAATAACCATTTAACATAGTAGTAACTGGTTAGGTGAGAAACATCAATGGGTAAAAAAACTAGTAATCGATGTTTGATAACATATGGTATATCTACATAGTGCTAAAGTGTCACCCCCCCCAAACAATTTGTAAATTAAAAAGTAACTTCACAATGGAAAAATCTAGAAGATACCCCTTTTACAAAGTGATCAAAGTTAACATCACCTATGAGAAACATATAAACTATATTTATATACATACATATACATATATATTATACATAATTGAGTGTTTTACATATTTTTTTGATATTTTTGCTGCAAAGGGCATTATTTGGGAAAATATGAGTAAAATCTATAAACTAGTTTTTATCAATAAATTTCAAGTAAAAATATGTACATTTTCTTAGTAAATAAACAGTAAATTATTTAGAGGTAAAACAGCATGTCTTCAACTAACCCTCAAGTGGTTTAGGGAAATAATAAAAATATGTGTAAATATGTAGTGCTTAGTGATAAAGCAAATGTGTTAAAATATTTACAATTGGAGAATCTGAACGTCAGATGGAAATTCTTTGTTATGATTTTGAACTTTTCTAAAATTATTTCAGAAAAGTAAAACAAAAGTAGTAAAAGTCATTGTATTCGTTTTCTAGGGATGCCATAACAAAATACCACAGAGTGTCTGGCTTATGCAATGGTAATATATTTTATCACATTTTTAAAGGCTGAAAGATCAATATCAAGGTGTTGGCAGTATTTAGTTATTTTGAAGCCACTTTCCTTTGGTGTAAATGGTCATTTTTTCTCCATTTCTTCATATGGCCTTTGTGGGAATTAGTGTTGTGATCTCTTCTTCTTGTAAGAACTCTAGTTATATTGAATTAGGTCTCACCCTAATTACCTCATTTTAATTTAATTACCTCTTTAAGGAACCTATCTTCAAATACAGTCACATTCTGAGGTACTAGATATTACAACTTCAAAATATGAATTTTGAGTACAAACCATTCAGATCATAACATATATAAGCCTTTAAATTAATTAACTATTTCATGGCCAATTGATATGAAAATGTTTTTTAAAAAGTTTTAGAGTCAGGTGGTACTTGTGCAGGTCTGTTACATGGGTATAATGCATAATGCTGAGGTTTGGGCTTCTAATGAATCCATCACTCAAATAGTAAAATAGTACCCAATAGGTAGCTTTTCAACTCTTTCTTCCCCTACATCCTCTCTGAGTTTCCCAGTATACATTATTTCCATCTTTGTGTCTATGTTTACCCATTGTTTAGCTTCCACTTGTGAGAAGATGTGTTGATTTTCTATTATTTTGAGCCATGTTCCTTTGATGCCCAGTTGAGAGTTTTTATGAAAAAGCCACGTTGGATTTTATCAATTATTTTCTGCATTTATTAAAATAATCATATAGATTTTATTTTTAATTCTGTGTATGTGACATGTCACATTTATTGAGTTCCATATACTGAACCATCTTTGTACCGCTAGAACAAAACCCACATGATCATAATGAATTATGTATTTGATTCAAGTTTATAACTTGTTATTGATCTGGTAGGGATTTCAATTTCTTTCTGATTCAGTCTTGGGAGTTTGTAGGTTTTCAGGAATTTATCCATTTTCTTTACATTTTTCTGGTTTGTGTGCATTGCAATGTTTATAGTAGTCTTGGGATAACTTATATTTCACTGATATCAGTTGTAGTGTCACCTTTATCTTTTATGATTGTGCTTATTTAAATCTACTCTTTCGTTTTATTGGTTGAACTAGCCAGCAGTCTATCAATTTTATCATTTCTAATATTGCTTGGATTTGTGTCCCTGACCAAATCTCATGTTGAATTAGAGGAGGGGCCTGGTGGGAAGTGACTGGATCATGGGGGTGGATTTCTTCCTTGCTGTTCTCATTAGAGTGAGTTCTCCTGAGATCCAATGGTATAAAAGTGTGTGGCACTCCCCCATTTTCTCTCTCTCTCTCTCCCCTTCCACCATATAAAGAAGGTCCTTGCTTCCTTTTTGCTTTCTGACATGACTGTAAGTTTCTTGATGCCTCCCAGTCATGCTTCCTGTTAAGCCACAGAATGGTGAGTCAAATTAAACCTCTTTTCTTTATAAATTTTGTGGTCTCAGGTGGTTCTTTATAGCACTGTGAATACAGACTGATATAGAAAATTGGTACCAGAAGAGTGGGACACTGCTATAAAGGTACCTGAAAATGTGGAAGTGACATTGGAACTGGGTAATGGGTATAGATTGGAACAGTTTAGAGGGCTCAGAAAAAGACAGGAAGGTGTGGGAAAGTTGGGAACTTCCTAAAGGCTGTTAAATGATTTTGATCAAAATGCTGATAGTGATATGAAGTCTAGGTGAGGTAGTCTCAGATGGAAATGAGAAAATTATTGGGAACTGCAGTAAAGGTCACTCTTACTATCCTTTAGCAAAGAGACTGATAACATTTTTCCCCTGCCCTAGAGATCTTTGGAACTTTGAACTTGAGAGAGATGATTCAGGATATCTGGAGGATAATTTGCAACCTGATCATTTGGTAGAAGAGAAAAACCCATTTTCTGGGGAAGAATTCAAGTCAGCTACAGAAATTTGCATAAGTAAAGAGCTAAATGTTTATAGCCAAGACAATGGGAAGAATGCTTCCAGGGAATTTCAGAGATCTCCACAACAGCCCCTTCAATTATAGGCCCTGAGGCCTAAGAGGAAAATTGCTTTAGTGGGCCAGGCCCAGGGGCAAGCTGCTCTGTCCAGACTCAGGACAGGATACCCTGAGTCCCAGCTACTCCAGTTCCAGTCATGGCTAAAATGGGCCAAGGTATAGTTTCGACTGTTACTTCAGAGGGTGCAAGCCCCAAGCCTTGGTGTCTTCCACATGGTGTTGGGCCTGCAGGTACACAGAAAGTAAGAGTTGAGGTTTGGGAGAGTCCACCTAGATTTCAGAGGATGTATGGACATGCCAAGATGTCCAGGCAGAAGTCTGCTGCAGGGGCAGAGCCTCATGGAGAACCTCTACTAGGGCAGTGAAGAGGGGGAACATGTGGGATTACAGCTCCCAAATAAAGTCCCCACTGGGGCACCACCTAGTAGAGCTTTGAATAGAGGGCCACCATCCTCCAGACCCCAGAATGGTAGATCCACCAACAGCTTGCACCATGCACCTGGCTGGCTTTGAGCTGCAGGCACTCAATGCCAGCCCATGAAAGTAGCCACAGGGACTGTAACTTGCAGAGCTACAGGATTGGAGCAAACCCAAGGTCATGAAAGCCTACCCCTTGCATCAGAGTATGCTGGATATGAGACATGGAGTCAAAGGAGATTAATTTGGAGCTTAAGATTTAATGACTGCCTGCCTAGGACTTGCATCGGTCCTATCCCCTTCATTTTGGCTAATTTCTCCCATTTAGAACGGTAGCATTTACAAAATGCCTCTACCCCCACTGTATCTTGAAAGTAGATGACTTGTTTTTTATTTTATAGAATCATAGGTAGAAGGGACTTTGTCTTAGATGGGACTTTGGACTGTGTACTTTTGAGTTAATGCTGAAATGAGTTAAGACTGTGGGACTGTTGAAAAGGGATCATTGTATTTTGCAATGTGAGAAGAACATATGCACTCAATACTAGAGCACCTGGATTTATAAAACAAATGCTACTAGACCTAAGGAAACAAATAGACAGTAATACAATAATAGTGGGGAACTTCAACAGCCCTTTGACATGACTAGACAGATCATGGAGGTAAAAAACCAACAAAGAAACTCTGCACTTAAATTGGTCTCAGCTAAATGGTCCTAATAGACATCTCTCTCTCTCTCTCTCTGTGTCTGTGTGTATGTATATATATATATTGCACCATGTGTATGTATATATATATACACACACACGTATATATAAAGTGTTTCTGCTGAGAGATCTGCTGTTAGCCTGATGAGATTATCTTTGCAATTTGGCCTTTTTCTCTAGCTGCCTTTAAGATTATTTTTTGTTGTTAACATTTATCTTGGGTATTCTAATGACTGTATGCCTTGATGATGGTCACTTTCTGTTATCTTGCAGGTGTCTTCTGAATTCTTCTCTGGATGTCTACTTATCTAGCAAAATTAGAAAAAACATTCCTGAATTACTCCATCAAATATATTTTCCAAGTTCCTTACTTTTTGTTTTTGTCTCTCTGAAATGCCTGTAAGTTTTAGGTTTGATTGCTTCATATAATTCCATCTTTGTCAAAGTCTTTCATCTTTAAAATCTTTATTTTTTTGTGACTAGGTTAATTAAAAAGACTGGCCTTGGAGCTCTGAAACTGTCTCCTCTGCTTGGTCCAGACTACTGTTAAGACTTTCACATGAGATTTAAATTATTTCAGTGAATTTGTTATTTTATGTATATATAAAATATTGCATATATTATATATATTTTATATATTGCATATATTATATTTTTACATATATATAGTGTGTGTGTGTATGTGTGTGTTTTGGTTTTCAACTTTCTTGGATTTCATTGAGCTTCCTTACAATTCATATTTTGAATACTTTATACTTTCATAATTTTATACATTGCTTGAGAACTAGTGTGATCCTTTGGGGGTGTCAGGACATTCTGTTTCTTCACAATGCTGGAATTATTGTTCTGGTTCCTTCTCATCTGTAGAAGCTCTTGTTACTTTTTAATTTACTTTCATTTAGGTTAGGTTTTTATCTCCCTTGAGCATAATACTGTTACATATACTGGGTAGGATTCTTTAGATTTGCTTCTTTGTGCTTTTAGGGGGCCAAGGATTTGTATGGCTTCCCTGGTTATAGATAGCTTTAGTGCAATGGTTTTTTCAAATAGTTGTTTGTGACTTGTAGTAGTGGTGTGCTGTGCTTGTGGGTCAGGCTCACTGTCTCCTGCAGGGCTGGGAAGGTGAAGGTGTTGATAGGCTTCTCTTATTCCTCAGCACTGTACACTTCTGTTAGGAGAAGTATTGGGTTATGCAGTTCAGCGTGCAGTCCAGTAGGTAGTGTTTGCAGGTAAAGGCCAACTGAATGCTATACACTGACGTCAGCAAAAGTTGTGGGCCATGCAGGTAGACCTCCTGACCAGTAGGTGGCACTTGCAGGTGAGAGCAGTGGTATTAATGTCAATGGGATTTTTTACTTTGCCTTTGTTTTTCAGGGGAAGTATTGGTGATGACAGGGAGATGAGGCTCCTGGGGTGGTACCATCCTGTGCTCTGCTACCATGCAGACTAGAGGGGGCAAAGCTGGGCAGGGCTGGGTTTGGTGAGCTAGCAACCAGATTCTTCAAAGTGGGCACAAGAACTGACCTTGGCAGAGGTTCTAAGGGCCATTCTCTGGCTGCTGGGATAACCTTCAAGAGAGGGATGGAGGCACCACTCCTGTGTCACAGAGCTCACTTAGGGGAAGACCAAGACCTGGGGTTTTCAGCCCATTAGGCAGTTGGGGGACCTATGCAGCTCGCAAACACCCAACCAAGAGAGTGTCCCTCCAGAGTCCAGCCCTGGCAACAGGCCCAATCAGTTAGGCTCATCCCATGCCATCTGCACCCAGATTGTGCCACTTCAGGCATTCCAGACCACAGGAGTCAGTGGGGGGGAAAGCTGACTATCAGGTTATATTGTTCCTGATTCAATCACATGAAGGGAGGCATATCCAGCTCCTGTAGCACCATACTAAGCAGTGCTACCTCTTCTCTCTGTTCTGAAAGTGAGGGCTACCCTCCCACTTGAGATCAGGCCAGATATTTGATCTTCATACTGAGCAGTGTGCTCGAATCCCAGGAAATTAGGTCCAGGCCAGGTGATTTGTCCTCTGGCCCTTCAGCGACAAGTGGTGATGTGATGGGGGTGAACTGCTCCTAGGTTACCAATGAAACACTCATATGGGGCAACGGAGGCTATCCTGTTGGCTCCACCCTGTGGGAACAGCCAGAAAGGCAGTCTTGGGAGGGACCAACAGGCAAGGGGCTACATTGTTTGGAAGCACTTTGGTCCCACAGCAATGAACATGCCTGAGCCTCTCTCCTGCCAGGTAGAAGCAGAAACTGCAGCTGTTCATTGCAGGATGGAGAGTCTTGTGGTTTGGGCACTTACAAAGGGTTCCATTTTTCTGCAGCTGCCCAGCACAGCAAGCCTTCTGGGCTCCATGTGGGTTCAAGCAATGCAACTGTATTCTCTAGGCAGCTTCCTTGCCAGTCCAAAGGCTTTCATGGGGTGTGGGGGAGGGTTTGTGAGAGCTTCTGTAGCTAGGATCTCAGAGGCCTGTGGCAAGAATGTGGTGCCCTAGGGTTCGTCCACGCATCCCTTTTTTGGGTCTTTTCTGGGTTCAGGGCCCAGATCTGGAGCCCATCATCCCTGAGTAGACTACTCTGCATGTTCATCTTCAACCAAGGTGTCTTCCCTTGCCTATCAAATGTTTGTGTTTTCTCTCAAATGATTGCTCAAATTGTAAAGGTTTACTTGAATTTTGGTTCCTCTCTGTGGAAGAGGCACATCCCAGCTAGATCTAGCCTCAACCTCAAAAACTTTTTTTCCGTAATCAATTTCTTATGTAATTTAAAAAATCTATACTATAAATAACATTTATTTTATCATTTGCATTATTTATTTTTATATTGGGTTTATTTACATTATTTGAATAAAATTACTGAAACATTTATCAGTATGTTATTACACACACATATATATTCCTTTTATTTTGCTTAAAAAATAACTTATTTTTCCTTTTGGTGGTGACATTTAAGCATTTAAAATCCAAGTTCAGGAGTTTTGGAGACTTGGATTGTAGGAGGTAGAGAAAAAAAGTGTATAATTTATATTTTTTCATAATCATGTTAAATATAGAGACCATTACAAGTATCTTTATGGAATAATGATTAATTCTGAAGTCTGGAAATGGAATGCATAGTTTTTCTACTTGACGTAAACACTGAAATTTCCTTTGGTAATAAGTATTCATCTTAATACTTATAAAAGTATTTTTTCTCAAATTCCAGTGCCATTTACCAAGTATAAGCTCTCCTGCCTGAATTTTGGCAGTGTTATTCTAAAAGGTTTAGTATTCTTATCATGAAAGTTACCCATTTCCAAATATAATGAAGTCACCCATCTGCTAAATACTTTTTCATGTTTTATAAGAGTCTAGAAATACTTGCTTTATAAGGTCCCTGCATGCTTATGTGCCTACTTACCTTTTAAAATTGTCTTTTAGCAGTTTTCCCCCACCACAGCGTAGTACACCAAATGATAACACATGCTGTGCCCCATCATCTCTTTCTCTGTGACACACACACACACACACACATACACACACACACACACACTCATTCACTCCTGCATTGATAGTTCTGGTGTATTTTTTTTTTATCTTAGCTTATATCTCCATGGAAACTTTCCTAGACCTCTGACATCTGGTCAGTAACTCTCATTTGTGACCTCATAGAACTTTATCATTTTTATTTTTGGATTGAGTAAATTGAACAATCACTCACATACCATACAATTAGCTATTTTAAAATGTACAATTCAGTGATATTCAGTATATTCACTTTAGTATATTCATTTTTACATATTGTCCAATGTTGCATAACCACTACTGTTATTTAATTCTAGTACATTTTTATCACCTAAAAAAATAATTAGCACTCATGCCTAATTCTCTCCTTCTCTTAGCCCTTGGCAACCACTATCTACTTTTGTCCCTCTTGCCTATTTTGGACATGTTATATAAATGAAGCCATGCAATATGTGATCTTTTGTGTCTGTCTACTTTCACTTACTATAATGTTTTAAGAGTAATCCATGTTGTAACATATAATAGCACTTCATTCCTTTTCATGGGAAAATAATATGCTACTCTATTGTTACATATTCTACATATTACGTAGTCCATTTTGTTCATTCATCAGTTGAAAGACATTTGGATTGTTTTCACTTTTTGACTATTAGTAATAATTCTACAATCAATATTCATGTACAAGGTTTTGTGCAGACACATGTTTTCAACTTTCTTATGTATATACCTAGAACTATAATTGCTGGAGTGTGTACTGACTCTATATTTAACTTGAGAAACTTTCATTGTTTTTCAAAACTGCTGAATCCTTTTACCATCTACCAGCAACATATTAGGCTTTTAATTTCTCTGCATCCTTACCAATACTTGTGATCATCCCCATTTTTGATAATAGCCATCCCTCTTGGGTATGAAGTGGTATCTCATTTTAGTTCTAATTTGCATTTCCCAAATTATGAATTATATTGATTTTAATGTGCTTATTTGCATTTGTACATATTCTTTGAAGAAACATGTATTCAAATACTTTATACATTTTTAATTGAATTGCTTGTCTTTATATTGGTCAGTGTTAAGAGTTTTTAACATATTCTGTATAATAGGCCCATATTAGATGATATACAAATACTTTCTCCAATTCTGTAGGTTGTCCCTTCTTTTTCCTGATAATTTTCTCTGAAGCATGACATTTTCAATTTTGATGATGCTCAATTTATCTATTCTTTTGTTGGTGTTGCTTTTGGTGCCCCATCTAAGAAACCATTGCCTGATTCAAGATCATAAACATTATATAGCTATGTTTTCTCCTGAGAGTTTTATATAGTTTATGACCCATGCTTAGATATTTGACCCATTTTGAGTTACTTTTTGCATATAGTATGAAGGAAAGGTATACTTTTATTCTGTTGCATGAATATATCCAGTTGTCCTAGCACCATTTGTTGAAAATGATTTTTTCCCATTAAATTGTCTCAGCATTCTTGTTGAAAATGGTGTCATGCATCCCTCTTTCATATCCTTCATAATCACTCCATTAATGTTCTTGAGCTAACATAATATTTTGGACAGGGTTGAGTAAACAATAGAAATATCTTTTTCTCACATTTCTGGAGGCTAGAATTCTTAGATCAAGGTCTGGCAGGGTTGATTTCTGGTTAGGGTTCTCTTACTGGCTTGCAGACAGCTGCTTTCTTGATGTGTCCTCTCATGATGGAAAGACGGCACAGGAGGTCTATGGTGTCTCGGTTTATAAGGACACTAATCCTATTGGATCAGGGCTCCACCCTTCTAAATTATTGAACTTTAAGTACCTCCATTAACAGCCTTGTCTCAAAATATAGTCACATTGAAAGTTGGAACTTATACATATGAATTTTGAGGAAACACATTCAGTTCATAACACTCACTTATTTTTGTCTACATGTTCTGCTAAATTGCAAATTTCTTGTTTCACTCTCTGCCATGTTCCGGCACGCAATACAGTGCCATGCATATAGTAGGCACTAAGTAAATATTTCTTGAAACAATGAATGAATGACTGTAATCCAAAATTATAGTAGATAAAAGTGATGAATTAAATATATTTAATTTAAACATTTGTGGTATGTTTTGATAATTTCATTCTTCATGCCAATACCTTACCTAATTTTGTCACTTATCGGTGATCATAGAAGAAAAGCAGTAAAGAGAATGTTACAATGCTTTATCATTCATTTAGCTTCATTTACAAACACTATTTTAGTTTTAAGATTATTTATATGGAGAATTTTTAACTTTATTGAATCTCTGAGCCTGTGGGCACTTGCAAAAATTATTTAGGTTTCCAATGTAGGGCAGAGCTAAAAAAAATCCTTGAGATATTTTGACAAGGTAATTTCTTAAATAAGCAAATATTTTCTATTAATTTATATTTGGGGTTAATATTGTATATTTAATATCATGTACTGTATACACTGGCATTGACCAAAATATATTTCATAATTAACATCTCTTTATATGTCAAATTATTATTTCTTTATGTGCCCTTTTGATCAGAGGTAGAGTGACCAATTATAACCAGAATCAGAAATGAATAGGGAATGTGGGCTAAAATTATTATGTCACTTTTAAGTATGGTTGCTATTATTTGCATTTTAATAAAATGTGTATCTAAAATATATATTCAAGTCATTAATTCATGTATTCGAAGATCTAACATACATTTGTTGAATACCTATTTTTGCCAGGCACTGGAGACACGAATTGAAGATAAAGTTCCCACTCTCTAGGAGCCCACAATCTAAACTGAGACACACAAAAATATAAGTAGACACGAAATCATATGGTGAGTTATATGTCTCAATTGTGTAGTTACTATGAGAAGATTACTATGTAAGTAGTTATATATACTTACTATATTTGCATGAAGGAGATGGGGAAAGTTTTTAAGGTAGGTGAATAAAAATTATGCTAACCGAGGAGATGTGGTTTTCCCAATCAGGAGAGTATCTGTAGATATAACATGGAATATCAAGCACAAAAGTTGCCAGTAATTTAGCCTAGAAACATCACTAGATATATAAGGGGAAAGGATAACTAGCAAGAACTATAAAGTATTGGTCATGAAAGAGGTAGGGTTTAACCTTTTTGTCTGTATGATAGTCAAAGCCCTAGAGGATTTTAAATAGAAAAATAGCACCAGCATTTTATTTTAGAGCAATCATTAGGCAATGAAGAATCATGAGAGAATTTCCCAGTTATTATGGTTTGGGAGACTAGAATTAGGGCTATGCAATCACTTTCCCAGGTCCCCAGCACTTTAGCCTTCATGAGCCACTTCCTCTAGGAAAAGTAATTCTTATTGGGATCATTGGTGGCCCAGGAGCATATACACTGCTGGGAATTTTTTAGAATCTCAGGTTTTACTCCATACCTACTGAATCAGAATCTGCATTGAACAAGATCCCCAGATACTTTATAAACACATTAAAGTTTGAGAAGCTCTGACTCAGATACCACTTAATTAGTGTTAGATAAGCAGAGGAACTTTTTTTCCCTGAGAAAGATGGTGATAAAATGGGGTACATAGAGATAATAGATTGTAGTTGGTTAAATCAGAGAGGCAGATACTGACTTAAACTTTTTTTCTGAGAGCAAAAGGCAAGCTTTCCTATTAATAGAGAAAAAAGACATTGGGGCTAGTGCAGTGTTATGGTCTGATGTTTGTCCTCAAAATTCGTATGTTGAAACCTAATCACGAATGTGATGGTATTAGGAGGTGTGGCTCTGGAAAGTAATTGGGTCATGAGGGCAGATCCCTCATGAATGGGATTAGTACCCTTGTAAAAGAGGCCCCAGAAAACTGTCTTGCTGCTTCCACCAGGTAAGGATACAGTGAGAAGATAACATCTATGAAAGGGCCCTCACCGGACACCAAATCTGCTTGCACCTTGATCTTGAATTTCCATGCCTCCAGTAATATAAAAAAAAATTCTGTTGTTTATAAACTACCCAATCTATGGCATTGCTTTATAGCATCCCAACCAGAATAAGACCAACAGGCTAAGAATATTGAGAAATATTATTTTCTTAGAAATAGCTGAGGAGAACAAGAGAAATAGCTGGGCAAAGATTCAGTCTGCTGCTAAGTGTTTGTGTAGCGGGGTGGAAAGAGGGTGGTTGACATCTAAGATACTTTGGTACTAGACTTCATATAATTTTTTTCTAGCAGCTCTGAGCATGTGTAGAAAGTAGCGAATTCAGAAATTTATAGCAATTTAAGATTAGAAAGAAGATAAGTTGCCAAAGATGTTGCGAGTGCTGACTAGAGAGTTAGAAAGTACTTTTAATAATGTATTTTTAATTGGGTGTATAACACTGCTGTACTGGAACACCAATGAAGTGGAAAGGATTAATAAGCTCTGAGAAAAGGTATTCAAGAAAATGTAGAGATTAATGAGACTGAAGAACACATTTAGTGGCAGTCCAGCATAAAATATATAGGGATTAACAATCATAATCAGAAAGTGGCATGTTGGAGGTTAAATCCTTTGACGTGTGGCGGATCTAGGATTTGACACTGTCTGCAGAGTGAATCACTAAGTAAATGTCAGAGTGTGGGAGGAAAAGAGATCAAATAATTTATTTGTAAGGTGTTGGGTGATCATGCACTGAAACCCTGAAGCACCCTTTCCTTTTCCATCAAAGCTCCCAGACTGCTATGCCAGTAGAAGGGAGAAATGGGAGCCCACTGTTATGCCCCTCTGAGGAATACAATGGTTACAAAATGGTAAAAGGAGGTAAAGTGGCAAGGTGTAAAGTTCAAAGATGGTGGTGGGAATATCAGCCCTTGCAGATGGGAAACTAAAGGCCTAAAAGGGCTTAAAAAAAAAGAGTATATTTTATGTCCAAAAAATTCAAATATGTGGAGAATGTAAGGGCAGCCTTCCATACAGAGAGCTGCAGGAGGGATAGTTTTTATTTCAACTACTAGATTTGAAAAACAATTTAAAAATAAACTAAGAATAAGGTAAAAATACAGAAGAAAAGACTGGAAGGGAGATAATGCAGAGACAACATGGAAGTACTCACGTGTTTGACAAACTCTTTAGGTGGAGTAAGGGAGAGAAAATTATTCCTTTAGGACATTCACCTGTGCGTGGAATCAACAGCTGGCCCTGTTTAGTTTACAGAACTCTCAAGCAAGAAGAGAAAAGTAGAAGACACTTTTAAGGCCTTGAAGTCCAACCCCTGCCTCCCACTCACAAGTTTCCTTAGAGCGTGTGGAGGTGGTGGGGTATGAGAAGAAGACACATCCTTCCCTGATGGTGGTGATTCTGGGATTGAGGAGTGGAACAATTGATTCTGGCCAGATATTTGACAGCTGTCTACTATCCACTCCCAAAGCAAGTGAACAATTCATAATGGTGCTTGGACTATTGTGTCTTGATTTTGGTACTCTTACCTTCTTTAGATCACATTTGTGTATAATATCTGTGAATGTCTGGTTCTCCTACTGGACTGAAACTTTCTATACTTACTTATTGAGTTAGGGTCTTATTCTTTTGCCTAGGCTGGAGTTCAGTGGCATAATCAGTGTTCACTGCAGCCTCAACTTCCTCAGTGCAGGTGATTCTCCCACTGAGGCCTCCCAGGTAGCTAGAATTACAGGCACACGTCACCACACCTGGCTAGTTTTCTGGGTTATTTTTGTAGAGCCAAGGTTTTATCATGTTTCCTGGACTAGTCTCAAACTCCTAGGCTGAAGTGATCCACCCTCCTTGGCCTCCCAAAGTGCTGGGATACATGAGCCACTGTGCCTGGCTCTGAAACTTTCTTTTTCTTTTCTTTTTTTTTTTTTTTGAGGGAAGTCTCACTCTTATCCCCCAGGTTTGAGTGCAATGGCTCCATCTCAGCTCACTGCAACCTCTGCCTCCTGGGTTCAAACGATTCTCCTGCCTCTGCCTCCCAAGTAGCTGGGATTAAGTCGCCTGTCACCATGCCAGATAATTTTTGGTATATTTTTGTAGAGACGGGGTTTCCACCATATTGGCCAGGCTGGTCTCAAACACCTGACCTCAGGTCATCCACCCACCTAGGCCTCCCAAAGTGCTGGGATTACAGGTACGAGCCACTGCACCCGGCCGAAACTTTCTTTATACACAGTTATCATAAAGTAGTCATCCCTGCATTCTCTTTCCCAGCACTCAGCAAAGTACTCTATGTAATATTCAATAGTGTTTGTTTTCTAAATCAGTAAATCCCAATGGCTCTCTGCTGCAGGAACCTACGGTCTCAGGGAACAAAATAGCACTCTTTGAGTAATGACTTTGCATTCTTTCAGCAAGTAGAGTGTAACCATATGCCTAAGAAGCCTGTCTACAGGCTTGATTAAAAGACAAAACAAAACAAAAAAAGTTGAAAATCACAATCCTTTGATTTAATTTTCAAATACCTAGGTTATCTCTTTGGGTTAAATGTAGATAATTCATCCATTAAAAAGTGGAAGTTTATGATATATTGTCCCTCACTATTCAAGGACCACTTCAATGTTCCCTGACCACTATTCTGTTACGGAAAATTAAATGAAATCCTTTTTACCCATTAGCAAAGGAATGCATATTATGTGCAAAGAGCATTATCTCTGGACTATTTTTAGTATAGATTTTGAACTATGATATCTCATGACTATGCTTACTTATATTTATATTAGCCTTGCTTTTTCTGTAACATGCAGTTTTGTAAAAATGTTTCTCAGAGTTCCATTTCTATTTGTCAGGAATGCATTTCATTGCAAATAACAGAAAACCAACATGTGTAGATTTATTTTTCTCACTTAATAAGAAATCCGTCAGTAACAAACCAGAGCTAGTATACGAGCTTCATGAGGCTATCAGAAACCAGAGGGTTTTTAATATTTTGGTGTGTCATTTCTAGCATATGGCTTTCCACCCCCAGCCCAAGTTGCAAGATGATTGCTGTACTTATTTATATGCTCCTAGCAAGGAAAAAAAAAAAAAGGGCAAAAGAGGCAGGCCTAACAAACCTCCTTAAGAAGGCTTTCTGGCCAGGTGTGGTGGTGGTTCACACCCTGTAATCCCAGCACTCTGGGAGGCCAAGTTAGGCAGATCACTTGAGATCAGGAATTCGAGACCAGCCTGGCCAACATGGTGAAACTCCATCTCTACTAAAAATACAAAAATTAGCCAGGTGTGGTGGTGGTCACCTGTAATCCCAGCCACTTGAGAGGCTGAGGCAGAAGAATCACTGGAACCCAGAAAGTGCAGGTTGCAGTGAGCTGAGATTGCACCTTTGCACTCTAGCCTGAGCAACAAGAGTGAAACTACGTCTCAAATTATACCTGATGTAAATGACAAGTTGATGGGTGCAGCACAGCAATATGGCACAAGTATACATATGTAACAAACCTGCACGTTATGCACATGTACCCAACTTAAAGTATAATAATAAATAAATTTAAAAAAAAAAAAAAAAAGAAAAGAAAAAAAAAGAAAAAAAAAAAATCAGCCAGGCATGGTGGCACATTTCTGTAATTCCAGTTGCTCAGGAAGCTGAGGCAGGAGAATCATTTGAACCTGGGAGATAGATTGCACCACCACACTCCAGCTTGGGCAACAGGGCAAGACTCCATCTCAAAAAACAAACAAACAAATAGATTTCCTTCCTGGAAGCTCTACTCAGAGATTCCCACTGTACTGGCTGGAACTGGGCCATGTGGCCACTTCTAGACAAATTTTACTAGAGAGTCGCCTAAGAAAAGGAATTATGAAAAGGGTTTGGTTAATATAACCACAGCATTAATTACACACCTTTTGCCTTTTATCTTTGATCTCCATGTTTGTGTAACACTTTCTTGGATACATATGGTCTGGGACTCAAATACCATTATTCATATTCTTTATTCAGATTTATCTATATATTTTATGAGGATATTTTAACAGTTATTTCAATAATAACATATTTATTAGCCATTTACTCAGTGCTAGAGAAATGTTTTGCATAATAACATTATTTAATCTTAATTCTATCGGGTATCAATGATGAATTATGTCTTAGGTTGAACATGTTACCAGAAGTTTAATAAGTTTCTATCTGTTTTTTTTTTTGGTTAAGCATATATTAAACCTATATTGCTCCTTTTCTTCTTTTTTTCTCTTTCTATTTTGGTCAATCTTTTCTTTGTGAAAGATCTCACTGGTAGGGAAGAAGAGAATACTATAGCATAGTATTTCTCAAAGTGTGTTTCAAGTGTTGTTAAACATGATACAGATTAAAAATAATCAAATAATTTAAAAAATATGCTATATAAAACTAAGTTTAAAATATTTAGGCAACAAAGTAAGACCCTGTTTTTTTTAAAAAAAACTATTTATATGATTATTATTTGCTTTCCCAGCTGAAGAACAAGATTTCTGAGAGTGGTGGCTGAGTCACTGTTGCTTCTGCTTATAAACCCAGGGTCTAGTATAACATTCTGTACAAGGTACACCATAAGTAATTATCTTCAGTTGAATCCTAGATCTCCTGATATGCTAATGTACTGAGTGAAAATCTGAGAATGAAAATGCAGTGTTTAAGCCTCTGCACCAAAATAAGTACTGTATAATTTTAAAGATATATTATAGTTTTGAAATCTGTAATACAAAAATATATACAAAATTAAAAATAAATGCAGTGGAAAGAAATTTTGCCAACCTAACCTGTTTTCAAGGTACTTAGCAATTTTACTTAAAGGCAAACACTGTTGTCAATTTATTAAATAACTTTCCAGAAAAAGTCTGTGTGTGTTTGTGTACACAGACATATGAAATTTTACTATTTTTTTTGGAGGCTTACTATGTTCTTGCCCTGTAATATGATCTTTTCACTAAACAACATATATTGTACTCTATATCAACATACATGGAGTTACTTTATTCTTCTTTTAGCAGCAGCCTAGTATTTCTTTGTAGGACCCCAACGTTATATAGAAAATCCCTATTTACATTGCTTTCTCTACATATATGTACATCATGTCACACATGTAAGAGTCTTGTAGGATAAATCACAAGATGTGGATTTGTTGAGTCAAAATTCATGAATTATAAAATTTAGTAGATTGCCAAATTGCTTTCCATAAAGGTTATATTACTTTATACTCCCATCGGTAATGAATAAATATATGTTTCCCCTCAGCCTGGAAAATACTGCATATAATCAGTTTGTCATCCATTTCATACAGGTCTCATAAATTATAGTTGAGCAAAGTGGTCTTTTATGACTTTTAAATTTATTCTGATGGTATCTGTAGCAGTATATCTTGGTTTGGATATTGTGCTTTTTTCTATTTTGCATGGAAAGTCAACCTTTTGTCCTTCCTTTCTTCCTTTCTCTCTTTAATTTCATAGTTTGGTAATTTCTTATATTTTCTTGATTAACTCCTTCCATTTTGTCAATTTGTGTGTACGTGTGGGGTGTGTGTGTGTTTGTGTGAGAGAGAAAGAGCAAGATGCGAGTGCGAGAGAGTCCTCTGTATGTTTCTTGATTTAAATATACTATATAAATTCATCACCATAAATAATCAGGGCATTTTAGAAATGAGGAAAAGACAGAGGTTCACAGAGATTTAACACTTTCCTGAAGGGCACACAGCTAGATAGGATAAAACCTAAAACTGTTTGATTTTAAATCTAAACTCTCCTCATTACACCAGGAACTTTCTCTGATTAAAATCACAGTGTCAACACAATTTAATCAATATTTTGCATTATATTTTATATGTCAAAATACTGTATTTAAAAGAAAAAAATTATGCATATTTGTTCACATATAGAACAGAACAGAAATATTCTCAAACATAAATAGTCTATAACTTCATTTAAAAATATATCATGATTTAGTTTGTTGAAATACATATTTAAATATTTTCAGGAATAATAAAGACCTGGCATCTTTAAAAACAGTAAAACTGGAAGTAGATATTTAAAAGTGACTTAAAATCCCTTGTGTGTTAACTACACATCAGATAATTTCTTAAACAATTTACTTAAAATATTCATTCCTACACAATTTTATGTGGCATGAAATATAATTTCTACTTTGTAGTTGAGAATCAAAGGCTTAAACATTTAAGTTGAAGTCTTATATACAAGTCTTATGAAAGCAGAAGCTGGTATTTCAACCCAGGTCTGATATAAAAGTCCTGAATCTTAATTGCAAAGTTGTAATGTTGTCAAACTTTGTTGAATAAAATAAATTATTTCAGTGGAAATATTTTGATTAATCAAGGGGAGGGGGAGGTTGAGAAGGACATGAGGATTAATATAAATGACGTTTTTCAGAGTATGATTTGACTGACAAAGTGAGTTCATTAGAGTTAGATGAGTCTCAGGGTATCTGAGATTTCTTAACATAAACAGCAAGAATGAATAACTATGAGAGAAATGGAGTAATGCTGAGTAAAAAAAGATAACTTTTTACCAGCAAGGAAAAGTACTTCTTTCAGTTCCCTCAAGATCATCAGGAGAACTAAGTAAGTTCCAGATAGATTGGAATTTAAAGGTAATTGTCATTTATTGATTGGAAATAGGTATTAGGTAAATTTTAGTATTAAATGCAAACTTCTGAAATATTATCTTAAACTGTAATTAATACCGAAGAGTGGTACATCCCTGAAAATAGAGAATGCTTAATAGTCTTAATAAGAACATTAAAGGTAAATGTAAATAGTAACAATTACTGTTGAAAATTCTTAGTAGATAAATCATAGGTATCTGCATTAAAATCATATTTGATATTATATTCCTTTGTTAAGCTTAGCAAAGATTATGTTAAAATTTAATTTATGTTTTTTAATATGTGAAGAAAGTTCACATATAAAATTCTACTTTTTATTAGGAGTACATAACTGAGACACCTCTTTTTTGTCTAATGGAAATGTACATTCTTTTATCTTTACTGGTCATTAAAGGCAATAAGACATGCTAGAAAGAGTTTTGGATATAGAACAATATATGGCTGTATTTGAATCCTGGATTCTGCAGTTATGGAGAAATATATTAGCATCTCAGTTTCAGTTCCCTTATCAGGAAAAGGGAAAAGCATAACAACAAAATCTTAGATTTGTGATGAGAATTTCAAATAAGTTGGAAAAGTGCCTAGCAAATGATAGGTACTCAATTATTATAAGCCTAGAGCTAGCTAATAGGACATGCCTTTATGGAGCTGATCAATAAAACTTATGCAACCCTAGAATCACAGCTAATATAACTGAATAATTCAATCTTTTATTCATTTGTTCATTTTGTATGCCAATTACATTCAATGGCAAGCACATTCCAATATAAGGCTTGAATATTTGCTTTGTCTTAAGTGCTGTTTTCCACATACTCATGTGACTAATTCTATCTTCTTTGGTCATCCTTAAAAATAGCACCTACTTGAGTTAGGTTGCCCTTCATTTTGTTCATTACTACCTAATACTTTATATGCTTATCTTTTATTATCTATATTGACAATGAGAATATAAGCTTCACAAAGGCAGGGAGCTTTTATTTATTTATGGCTATATAAACAGTGCCTTGAATTTTGCATGACACATTGCATGTGACTATAAATATGCTTGATGATGAATACTAACCCAATCAGAAAGGAAGCAAGTAATAAATAATCTACAAAACTATCAGAAAACAACAAAATGGTACTAGTAATTCTTTGCATATCAGTAACTACACAGAGCAATATAGATTTTTTAAAAAAAGAATTATGCTGTCTATTAGAGACTTACTTTGCCTGAAAAGACACCCATAGACTGAAAGTGAAGAAATAAAAAAAAGTACTCCATGCAAATGGAAACCAAAAGAGTGCAAGAGTAGTTATATTTATTTTGGCATAAATTATGCCATATAGCAATATGTGCTTCTCATTTATGATTGTCATAAGTTATCTTTTTAAAGGGGGTGACCTCAGTAACACGATAGAATAGGAGGCCCCTGTCTCTCTATTCATGAATTCACCAAATAGACTTCTATTCATAAATCATCTCTCTGAGAAAAAAAGTAAAAAACCAGTTGGGAGACTCCTACTCACAGGACAACTAAAAAAATCCACACCAGATGGGTAGAAAAATCTGTCACCCTGAGACACAGACCTTGCTCCAGACAAAGAGCTATACAACCAGGAAAGAGGACCCCAACACCCCAGCTTCTCCATGTGGAGAGAAAGATTTGAACCTTACATACAATGCCCTAACTCTAAGGTTCCCCACAGTTTGGCCCTTAATTCAGCAACTCTGGGAATGGCGGCAATTAGGCATATGTAAGTCTCTCTAGCCCACAGGAAAAAACAGCAGTTTTCTATGTGAGTGGAAGTACTTCCAGGGGCCTCATTCCCTGGGAGAAGTGTAGAGAAGGGGCTTAAAATAGGTAGCTTCCTATTTCTCCACCAAAAGGTTTTATGACTCATTCTTTCAGTCTCTACCTGGCAGCCTAGCTTCTAACTGACTTACATAGGAGAGTTGAAGGGACAAATAGCAGCCCACTGAGAAGCGGATTGCCCCCTACTGAGCGCCTTCTCCTTGGCTTGCCCCAACAGTAGCTCCAGGTTTATTAATCTTTTCTGGAAGGAGTTTGTCCATATATTGAGCACTTCAACTTTTCTATCTTCCATCTGAGAAACTGCATCTTAAACCTCCTAGCTCTGAAAGCAGAGGGAACTGGGTATACACAAATTTCTCTAGACCACAGCAAAGAGCAGCAGTTTATATAGATGTACAAGCACTTTCAGAGGCTTCACCTTCAAGGGACAATGCAGAGAGGGAACTCTAAAAACGAAGTTTCTTACTTCTCTCCAGAAGGGGTTTATCCATATATTGAACAGTCCAGCTTTTATAATTACTTCCTGAGTATCGGGGGATCCTGCCCCCAATATTTCAATGTAGGTTCTTTCTATTTTCCCTAAGTGTTGGCCAGTCTGAGAAATAGAGAAAGAGTACAAAGAGAGGAATTTTACAGCTGGGCTGCCGGGGGTGACATCATATATCAGTAGGTGCATGATGCCCACCTGAGCCACAAAACCAGCAGGATTTTATTAAGGACTTCAAAAGGGGAGGGGGTGTATGAACAAGGAGTAGGTCACAAAGATCACATGCTTCAAAGGGCAAAAGGCAGAGCAAAGATCACATGCTTCTGAGGAAACAGGACCAGGGCAAAAATCAGAACTCCTGATAAGGGTCTATGTTCAGCTGTGCACATATTGTCTTGATAAACATCTTAACAGAAAACAGGGTTCAAGAGCAGAGAACCAGTTTGACCTCAAATTTACCAGGGTTGGAGTTTCCCAATCCTAGTAAGCCTGAGGGTACTGCAGGAGACCAGGGCATATCTCAGTCCTTATCTCAACCATATAGGATAGGCACTACCAGAGCAGCAGTTTATAGACCTCCCCCCAGGAATGCAATTATTTTCCTAGGGTCTTAATATTATATTTCTTACTAGGAAAATAATTTAGTGATCTCTCTCCTACTTGCACATCTGTGTATAGGCTCTCTGCAAGAAGAAAAATATGGTTCTATTGTGCCTGACCCCTCAGGCAGTCAGACCTATGGTTGTCTTCCCTTGTTCCCTGAAAATTGCTGTTATTCTGTTCTTTTTCAAGGTGCACTGATTTCATATTGTTCAAACACACATGTTTTACAATCAATTTGTACAGTTAATGCAATCATCACAGGGTCCTGAGGTGACGTACATCCTCAGCTTACAAAGATAACAGGATTAAGAGATTAAAGTAAGACAGGCATAAGAAATTATAAGAGTGAGGGCGGAGCAAGATGGCCGAATAGGAACAGCTCCAGTCTCCAACTCCCAGCGCGAGCGACACAGAAGACCGGTGATTTCTGCATTTTCAACTGAGGTACTGGGTTCATCTCACTGGGGAGTGCCGGACGATCAGTGCTGGTCAGCTGCTGCAGCCCCACCAGCGAGAGCTGAAGCAGGGCGAGGCATTGCCTCACCTGGGAAGCGCAAGGGGGAAGGGAATCCCTTTTCCTAGCCAGGGGAACTGAGACACACAACACCTGGAAAAGCGGGTAACTCCCACCCCAATACTGCGCTTAAAGCAAACAGGCACACCAGGAGATCATATCCCACACCTGGCCGGGAGGGTCCCACACCCACGGAGCCTCCCTCATTGCTACCACAGCAGTCTGTGATCTACCAGCAAGCGGGCAGCGAGGCTGGGGGAGGGGCGCCCGCCATTGCTGAGGCTTAAGTAGGTAAACAAAGCTGCTGGGAAGCTCGAACTGGGTGGAGCTCACAGCAGCTCAGGGAAACCTGCCTGTCTCTGTAGACTCCACCTCTGGGGACAGGGCAATAACAAACGCAGCCGAAACCTCTGCAGACGCAAACGACTCTGTCTGACAGCTTTGAAGAGAGCAGTGGATCTCCCAACACGGAGGTTGAGATCTGAGATGGGACAGACTCCCTGCTCAAGTGGGTCCCTGACCCCTGAGTAGCCTAACTGGGAGACATCCCCCACTAGGGGCAGTCTGACACCCCACACCTCACAGGGTGGAGTACACCCCTGAGAGGAAGCTTCCAAAGCAAGAATCAGACAGGTACACTCGCTGTTCAGAAATATTCTGTCTTCTGCTGCCTCTGCTGCTGATACCCAGGCAAACAGGGTCTGGAGTGGACCTCAGGCAATCTCCAACAGACCTACAGCTGAGGGTCCTGACTGTTAGAAGGAAAACTATCAAACAGGAAGGACACCTACACCAAAACCCCATCAGTACATCACCATCATCAAAGACCAGAGGCAGATAAAACCACAAAGATGGGGAAAAAGCAGGGCAGAAAAGCTGGAAATTCAAAAAATAAGAGCGCATCTCCCCCGGCAAAGGAGCGCAGCTCATCGCCAGCAACGGATCAAAGCTGGACGGAGAATGACTTTGACGAGATGAGAGAAGAAGGCTTCAGTCCATCAAATTTCTCAGAGCTAAAGGAGGAATTACGTACCCAGCGCAAAGAAACTAAAAATCTTGAAAAAAAAGTGGAAGAATTGATGGCTAGAGTAATTAATGCAGAGAAGGTCCTAAACGAAATGAAAGAGATGAAAACCATGACACGAGAAATACGTGACAAATGCACAAGCTTCAGTAACTGACTCGATCAACTGGAAGAAAGAGTATCAGCGATTGAGGATCAAATGAATGAAATGAAGCGAGAAGAGAAACCAAAAGAAAAAAGAAGAAAAAGAAATGAACAAAGCCTGCAAGAAGTATGGGATTATGTAAAAAGACCAAATCTACGTCTGATTGGGGTGCCTGAAAGTGAGGGGGAAAATGGAACCAAGTTGGAAAACACTCTTCAGGATATCATCCAGGAGAACTTCCCCAACCTAGTAGGGCAGGCCAACATTCAAATCCAGGAAATACAGAGAACGCCACAAAGATACTCCTCGAGAAGAGCAACTCCAAGACACATAATTGCCAGATTGACCAAAGTTGAAATGAAGGAAAAAATCTTAAGGGCAGCCAGAGAGAAAGGTCGGGTTACCCACAAAGGGAAGCCCATCAGACTAACAGCAGATCTCTCAGCAGAAACTCTCCAAGCCAGAAGAGAGTGGGGGCCAATATTCAACATTCTTAAAGAAAAGAATTTTCAACCCAGAATTTCATATCCAGCCAAAGTAAGTTTCATAAGTGAAGGAGAAATAAAATCCTTTACAGATAAGCAAATGCTTAGAGATTTTGTCACCACTAGGCCTGCCTTACAAGAGACCCTGAAGGAAGCACTCAACATGGAAAGGAACAACCGGTACCATCCATTGCAAAAACATGCCAAAATGTAAAGACCATCAAGGCTTGGAAGAAACTGCATCAACTAATGAGCAAAATAACCAGTTAATATCATAATGGCAGGATCAAGTTCACACATAACAATCTTAACCTTAAATGTAAATGGACTAAATGCTCCAATTAAAAGACACAGACTGGCAAACTGGATAAAGAGTCAAGACCCATCAGTCTGCTGTATTCAGGAGACCCATCTCACACGCAGAGACATACATAGGCTCAAAATAAAGGGATGGAGGAAGATTTACCAAGCAAATGGAGAACAAAAAAAAGCGGGGGTTGCAATACTAGTCTCTGATAAAACAGAATTTAAACCATCAAAGATCAAAAGAGACAAAGAAGGCCATTACATAATGGTAAAGGGATCAATTCAACAGGAAGAGCTAACTATCCTAAATATATATGCACCCAATACAGGAGCACCCAGATTCATCAAGCAAGTCCTTAGAGACTTACAAAGAGACTTAGACTCCCATACAATAATAATGGGAGACTTCAACACTCCACTGTCAACATTAGACAGATCAACGAGACAGAAAGTTAACAAGGATATCCAGGAATTGAACTCATCTCTGCAGCAAGCAGACCTAATAGACATCTATAGAACTCTCCACCCCAAATCAACAGAATATACATTCTTCTCAGCACCACATCGTACTTACTCCAAAATCGACCACGTAATTGGAAGTAAAGCACTCCTCAGCAAATGTACAAGAACAGAAATTATAACAAACTGTCTCTCAGACCACAGTGCAATCAAACTAGAACTCAGGACTAAGAAACTCAATCAAAACCGCTCAACTACATGGAAACTGAACAACCTGCTCCTGAATGACTACTGGGTACATAACGAAATGAAGGCAGAAATAAAGATGTTCTTTGAAACCAATGAGAACAAAGATACAACATACCAGAATCTCTGGGACACATTTAAAGCAGTGTGTAGAGGGAAATTTATAGCACTAAATGCCCACAAGAGAAAGCAGGAAAGATCTAAAATTGACACTCTAACATCACAATTAAAAGAACTGGAGAAGCAAGAGCAAACACATTCGAAAGCTAGCAGAAGGCTAGAAATAACTAAGATCAGAGCAGAACTGAAGGAGATAGAGACACAAAAAACTCTCCAAAAAATCAATGAATCCAGGAGTTGGTTTTTGGAAAAGATCAACAAAATTGACAGACCAATAGCAAGACTAATAAAGAAGAAAAGAGAGAAGAATCAAATCGACGCAATTAAAAATGATAAAGGGGATATCACCACCGACCCCACAGAAATACAAACTACCATCAGAGAATACTATAAACACCTCTATGCAAATAAACTGGAAAATCTAGAAGAAATGGATAATTTCCTGGACACTTACACTCTTCCAAGACTAAACCAGGAAGAAGTTGAATCCCTGAATAGACCAATAGCAGGCTCTGAAATTGAGGCAATAATTAATAGCCTACCAACCAAAAAAAGTCCAGGACCAGATGGATTCACAGCTGAATTCTACCAGAGGTACAAGGAGGAGTTGGTACCATTCCTTCTGAAACTATTCCAATCAATAGAAAAAGAGGGAATCCTCCCTAACTCATTTTATGAGGCCAATATCATCCTGATACCAAAGCCTGGCAGAGACACAACAAAAAAAGAGAATTGTAGACCAATATCCCTGATGAACATCGATGCAAAAATCCTCAATAAAATACTGGCAAACCGGATTCAGCAACACATCCAAAAGCTTATCCACCATGATCAAGTGGGCTTCATCCCTGGGATGCAAGGCTGGTTCAACATTCGCAAATCAATAAACATAATCCAGCATATAAACAGAACCAATGACAAGAACCACATGATTATCTCAATAGATGCAGAAAAGGCTTTTGACAAAATTCAACAGCCCTTCATGCTAAAAACGCTCAATAAATTCGGTATTGATGGAACGTACCTCAAAATAATAAGAGCTATTTATGACAAACCCACAGCCAATATCATACTGAATGGGCAAAAACTGGAAAAATTCCCTTTGAAAACTGGCACAAGACAGGGATGCCCTCTCTCACCACTCCTATTCAACATAGTGTTGGAAGTTCTGGCTAGGGCAATCAGGCAAGAGAAAGAAATCAAGGGTATTCAGTTAGGAAAAGAAGAAGTCAAATTGTCCCTGTTTGCAGATGACATGATTGTATATTTAGAAAACCCCATTGTCTCAGCCCACAATCTCCTTAAGCTGATAAGCAACTTCAGCAAAGTCTCAGGATACAAAATTAATGTGCAAAAATCACAAGCATAGAGCCAAATCAGGAATGAACTTCCATTTACAATTGCTTCAAAGAGAATAAAATACCTAGGAATCCAACTTACAAGGGATGTAAAGGACCTCTTCAAGGACAACTACAAACCACTGCTCAGTGAAATCAAAGAGGACACAAACAAATGGAAGAACATACCATGCTCATGGATAGGAAGAATTAATATAGTGAAAATGGCCATACTGCCCAAGGTAATTTATAGATTCAATGCCATCCCCATCAAGCTACCAATGACTTTCTTCACAGAATTGGAAAAAACTGCTTTAAAGTTCATATGGAACCAAAAAAGAGCCCGCATCTCCAAGACAATCCTAAGTCAAAAGAACAAAGCTGGAGGCATCACGCTACCTGACTTCAAACTATACTACAAGGCTACAGTAACCAAAACAGCATGGTACTGGTACCAAAACAGAGATATAGACCAATGGAACAGAACAGAGTCCTCAGAAATAATACCACACATCTACAGCCATCTGATCTTTGACAAACCTGAGAGAAACAAGAAATGGGGAAAGGATTCCCTATTTAATAAATGGTGCTGGGAAAATTGGCTAGCCATAAGTAGAAAGCTGAAACTGGATCCTTTCCTTACTCCTTATACGAAAATTAATTCAAGATGGATTAGAGGCTTAAATGTTAGACCTAATACCATAAAAATCCTAGAGGAAAACCTAGGTAGTACCATTCAGGACATAGGCATGGGCAAAGACTTCATGTCTAAAACACCAAAAGCAACAGCAGCAAAAGCCAAAATTGACAAATGGGATCTCATTAAACTAAAGAGCTTCTGCACAGCAAAAGAAACTACCATCAGAGTGAACAGGCAACCTACAGAATGGGAGAAAATTTTTGCAATCTACTCATCTGACAAAGGGCTAATATCCAGAACCTACAAAGAACTCAAACAAATTTACAAGAAAAAAACAAACAACCCCATCAAAAAGTGGGCAAAGGATATGAACAGACATTTCTCAAAAGAAGACATTCATACAGCCAACAGACACATGAAAAAATGCTCATCATCACTGGCCATCAGAGAAATGCAAATCAAAACCACAATGAGATACCATCTCACACCAGTTAGAATGGCGATCATTAAAAAGTCAGGAAACAACAGGTGCTGGAGAGGATGTGGAGAAATAGGAACACTTTTACACTGTTGGTGGGATTGTAAACTGGTTCAACCATTATGGAAAACAGTATGGCAATTCCTCAAGGATCTAGAACTAGATGTACCATATGACCCAGCCATCCCATTACTGGGTATATACCCAAAGGATTATAAATTATGCTGCTATAAAGACACATGCACACGTATGTTTATTGCAGCACTATTCACAATAGCAAAGACTTGGAATCAACCCAAATGTCCATCAGTGACAGATTGGATTAAGAAAATGTGGCACATATACACCATGGAATACTATGCAGCCATGAGAAAGGATGAGTTTGCGTCCTTTGTAGGGACATGGATGCAGCTGGAAACCATCATTCTTAGCAAACTATCACAAGAACAGAAAACCAAACACCGCATGTTCTCACTCATAGGTGGGAACTGATCAATGAGATCACTTGGACTCAGGAAGGGGAACATCACACACAGGGGCCTATCATGGGGAGGGGGGAGGGGGGAGGGATTGCATTGGGAGTTATACCTGATGTAAATGATGAGTTGATGGGTGCAGCACACCAACATGGCACAAGTATACATATGTAACAAACCTGCACGTTATGCACATGTACCCTACAACTTAAAGTACAATAATAATAAATAAATTAAAAAAAAAAAAGAAATTATAAGAGTATTATTAGGGAAATGATAAATGTCCATGAAATCTTCACAATTTATGTTTCTCTGCCGCGGCTCCAGCCGGTCCCTCTATTCAGGGTCCCTGACTTCTCGCAACACCTGAAGGACTCTGGAAACAGGAAAGACTAGGCAAACGTAAGTCTCTTTATGTCACAAAACATAAAGGTGGTTTTAAATGGGTGTGCAAATGCTTTCAGAGGCCACATTCTCTGGGAGAAATGCAGAAAAGAGAATGGAATACAGTACCTACTTGATGGCCTGGCTTCTAACAAACTTGCATTGGGGAGCTAAATGGGGTATACAAACAGTAGCCACATGGCAGCTTAAGCCAGAGTTCAACACTTCACAAACTTTTCTTCCAGCCTGGCCTAGTGATAAATCCAGATCTACCCATTCTTCCTGGAAAAAGTTTGTTTATGTACCCACTGCCAAAACCTTTATAGATCTCACCCCAAAGTCTGTCTCCTCAATAGTGTAAATCTGGGAGTTGATGGTGCTTTCCATTCCTGAGAGGCCTTAAACCCCAGAAAACCAAAAGATGGGCATATGGTGGGCCAAATTCCAGCAGATATCTTCCCAGAATCAGAGGGTGAAACTTTAACTCAAGCACAGACATTTGTCACAGATATCTCTTTAAATTAGTTTAGTAGATTAGCATAGAGAGACTGGTACATAAACACTCATCTTTGTTTTACGAGGAGGATAGAAAGAAATGCATTGTTCAACACCCCAACATTTCCAGTTACATCTAAAGGGTCTGGCCTCTGCCTTATTGATCTTAGAGATACTCACAGGACATGGCACATTGTAATCTCTAGGGAATCACCAAAAACAGAGGTAGTGGTTTGTATAAACACAAACAATTGAGAGGCACCTTAAAACAATGACCAGAAAAGATTTGTGAAATCTTTCTTCAATACAAGGGCAGTTTGACAAGACTGGGAGAGGCACTGTGTTATACAATGCACAGAAACCAGCATGAAGAGTTGGAAAATAAAGAAAAGGCAAATAAAAGAAAACGAAGAAACAAGGAAAAATATATCAAATAAAAATATACCTACCAAAAATAAATAAATAAATAAAAGGCAAATTCTCCAGAAACTGACCTGAATGGAGATATGTGATCTATCCAAGAGATAATTCAAAATAATGGTAATAAAGGGGATTATAGAGGTGAGGAGAGCAATGTAACAGCAAACCTACAATTTAAATAAGGAGATAGGAATTATAAAAATGTACCAAACAAATCACAGACTTGAAGAATTCTATAAATAAACTGAAGTATTTAATAGAGAGTTTTAACAAACTAGATTAAGCAGAAGAGAAATCGGTACACTCAAAGCTAAGCCACTGGAAATCATTCAATCTTGAAGCAAAAGGAAAAAATGACTTTAAAAAATAAACAGTGAGACAGCATAAGAGATTTTATGGCATTTGACAATCAAATTCCCAAAGATCAAGTATTTAAAAAGGATACTAAAAGTAGTAAAAAAAAAAAAAAAAAAAAAAAAAAAAAGAGAGAAACAGATAATACACAATGGAGCTGCAATACATCTGATAACAGACTTTTTAGTGGCGATCTTACAGGCTAGGAGACAGTGGCATGACATATTTAAAGTGCTTATGGAAACAAAAACAAACAAAACAACTTTACCCTAGAATAATATATCTGGCAAAAATATCCTTCAAACATGAAGGAGAAATAAAGACTTTCCCAGAAAAAGAAAAGCTGTGAAATTTCATCAATACCAGACCTGTCCTACAAGAAACACTCCAGAGAGTGCTTCAATCAGAAAGAACAGAATGTTAGTGAGCAATAAGTAATCACCTGAAGGTGCAAAGCTCACTGGTAACAGTAAAATTCAAAGAAAGACACAGAATATTCTAACACTGTAATGGCGGTGTGTAAACTACTCTTATCCTAAGTAGAAAAAATAAAAAAAGAATAAATAAAAAATAACACAACTTTTCAAAACATACATAGTACAATAAGATAAAAATATAAACCAAAAAAGTTAAATAGCAGGGTGACAAATTGAAGGCATAGAATTTTAGTTAGTTTTCTTTATGCTTTTGATTATTTGTGCAAACAGTGGTAGGTTTTTATCAGATTAAAATAGTGGCTTATATAAGATAGTATTTGCAAACTTCATGATAACATCAACCCAAAAACATACAATGAATACACAAAAAATAAAGAGAAAACAAATCATATCACCATAGAAAAGCATCTTCACTACAGGAAGACAGGGAGAAAAAGAAGTGAACACCACAAAACAATAAGAAAAAAAATAATGAAATGGCAAGAGTAAGTTCTTACTCATCAATAATAACATTGATGTACATGGATCAAATTCTCAAAAAGACAGACTGGTTGGAAGATCTATTGATTTGTTGCCCTCAAGAAACACATTTCACCTATAAAGACACATATAGACTGAAAAAAAAAATTAAAAAGATATTCCATGCTAATGGAAACAAAAAAGAGATTAGGAATAGCTACACTTATATCAGAAAAAGATTTCCAGACAAAAATAAGAAGAGACAAATCAGTTGATTATATAATAAAGTGGTCAATTCAGCAAGAGGATATAACAAGTTTAAATATATATGCTCCCCAAACTGGAAAGCCCAGATATATAAAGAAAATATTAGAGCTTAAAAGAAAGATAGACCCCAATACAATAAGAGCTGAAGACTTCAACACCTCACTTTCAGCATTGCACACATCTTCCAGATGGAAAATCATCAAAGAAACGTCAGACTTTATCTGCACTGTAGACCAAAATTGATCTAAAAGATATTTACAGAACATTTCATGCAACAGCTGCAGAATACACATTCTCCTCAGTACATGGAATATTCTCAAGAATAGACCATATGTTAGGTCACAAAACAAGTCTTAAAACATTCAAAAAACTTGAAATAATATCAACCATCTTCCCTTAACAAAATGGAATAAAACGGAAATAACAAGAGGAATTTTGGAAACTATAAAAATACATGGAAATTAAACAACATGCCCCTGATTGTACAGTTGGTCAATGAAGAAATTAAGATGAAACTTTAAAAACTTCTTAAAACAAATGATAATAGAAACACAACATACCTAAACCTATAGGACACAGCAAAAGCAGAACTGAGAGGGCAGTTGATAGCTACAAGTACTTACATCAAACAACAAAACCTTTAAATAAACAATCTATTGATGTATCTTCAAGAACTAGAAAAGCAATAACAAATGAAACCCAAAATTACTAGAAGAAAAAAATAATAAAGATCAAAGGAGAAAAAAGTAAAATTGAAATGAAGAAAATAGTGGAAAAGATCAATGAAACAAAAAGTTGATTTTTTGAAAAGTTAAATAAAATTGAAAAGCCTTTAGCCAGACTAAGAAAAAGAAGATCCAAATAAATAAAATCAGAAATGAAAAAGGAGACATTACTACTAATACTGCAGAAATTGTAAGGATCATTAGTGGCTAAACAAGAGCAGCTATATTCCAAAAATTGGAAAACAGATGAAATGGACACATTCCTAGACACATTCAATATACCAAGATTGAACCAGAACGAAATCCAAAAACCAAATACACTAATCACAAGTAACAAGACCAAAGCCATAATAAAAAGTCTACCAGTAAAGAAAAGCTCAGGACCCAGTGGCTTCACTGCTGAATTCAACCAAACATTTGAAGAATAACTAATACCAATCCTACTCAAACTATTCTGAAAAACAGAATACTTCCAAAATCATTCTTTAAAGCCAGTATTAATCTGATATGAAACCCAAAAAATTACATTGAAAAAATGAAAACCACAAGTCAATATCCCTGATGAATATTGATGCAAAAATCCAGAACAAAATACTTTCCAACTGAATTCACGAATATATTAGAAAGATCATTCATCATGACCACGTGGGATTTATCTCTGGGATGCAAGGATGGTTCAACATATGTAAATAAATCAGTGTGATACATCATATAAACAGAATCAAGGAACAAAACCATATGATCATTTCAACTGATGCTGGAAAAACATTTGATAAAATTTAACGTTACTTCATCATAAAATTCCTCAAAAAACTGGGTATAGAAGGAACATACCTCAATGTAATAAAAGCCATATATGAGAGACCTACAGCTTGTATCATACTGAATGGGGAAAAAAGAAAGCCTTTCCCCTAAACTCTAGAGCATGACAAGGATGGTTACTTTCATCCTGGAAGTCCTAGCTAGAGCATATGACAAGACAAAGAAAAGGCACCCAAACTGAAAAGAAAGAAAATTATCCTTGTTTACAAAGAATATTATCTTACATTTGGAAAAACCTAAAGACTCCACAAGAAAACTATTGCAGTTGATAAATCAATTCAGAAAATTGAAGGATTCCAAATTAATGTACCCAAATCAGTAACATTTTTATATGCCACAGTAAGCAATGTGAAAACAAAAATTAAAAAGTTATTCTACTTAAAATAGCTACAAATAAAATTCTTATGAACCAAATAAGCAAATGATTTCTATAATAAAAACTATAAAAAATGATGAAATTGAGAGGACACAAAAAATGGAAAAATACCCCATGTTTATGAACATGTATAGAAAGAATCAGTATTGTTAAAATGTCCATACTACCCAAAGTAATCTGCAGATTTAATTCAATCCTTGTTAAAATACCAACGAGATTCTTCACAGAAATAGAAAAAAAAAAATCCTAAAATTTTTATGCACCTTCAAAAGACCCAGAATACCCAAAGATATACTAAGCAAAAAGAACAAAACTGGAGGAATCACATTACTTGGCTTCAAATTATAGTACAGAGCTATGGTAACCAAAACAACGTGGTACTGGTATAAACACAGACACATAGACCAATGGGCACAGAACAGAGAACCCAGAAACAAATCCACATACTTACAGTGAACTGATTTGTGACAAAGGTACCAAAAACATACACTGGTGAAAAGAAAGTCTGTTCAATAAATGGTGCTGAGAAAACTGGATACCCATATGCAAAAGAATGAAACTAGACCCTTATCGCTCACCATTTTCAAAAATCAAATCAAAATGGATTAAATGTTTAACTCTAAGACCTCAAAATCATGAAACTACTACAAGAAAACATTGGGGAAAATCTTCAGGACATTGGTCTGGGCAAACATTTTTTGAGCAATGTGCCACAAGCATAGGCAACCAAAGCAACAATGGACAAATGGGATCACAACAAGTTAAAAAGCACCTGCACAGAAAAGAAAACATTCAAAAAAGTAGAGACAATTCACAGAATTGGAGATATTTGCGAACTACCCCTCTGACAAGGGATTAATTATGATAATATATAAGAAGCTTAAACAATTCTATAGGAAATAATATTAATATCTGATCAAAAAATGAGCAAAAAATTTGAATAGACATTTCTCAAAAGAAGATAACAAGGGGCAAACAGGCATATGAAAAGGTGCTCAGTATCATTGATCATCAGGGAAATGCAATTCAAGACTACAATGAAATATCATGTCACTCCAGTTAAAATGGCCTATGACCAAAAGACAACCATAACAAATGCTGGCAAAGATGTGAAGAAAAGGAACCCTCCTACACTATTGGTGGGAATGTAAATTAGTACAAACACTATGGAGAAGGGTTCAGAGGTTTCTCAAAAAATTAAAAATAGAGCTATGCTAAGTTTCAGCCATCCTACCATTTGATATATACCCAAAAGAAAGGAAATCAATTATTGATGTGATATATGCACTCCCATGTTTGTTGCAGCACTATTGTGTCACAATAGTTAAGATTTGGAAGCAACCTAAGTACCAATCAGCAGATGAATGAAGAAAATGTAGTACATATACACAGTGCAGTATTCTGTAGCATTAATAAAAGAATGAGATCCTGTCATTTGCAACAACATGGATGGAAATGGCTGTCAAGTAAAATAAGCCAGGCACAGAAAGACAATCACCACCTGTTCTGACTTATTTGTGGGATCTAAAAATCAAAACAATGGAACTCATGGATATAGAGAATAGAGAGATCAATACCAGAGGCTGGGAAGGGTAGTAGGGGCGCTGGGAGGTTGGTGGTGATGGTTAATGGGTACAAAAAAAATTAGAATAAGATGCACTGCATTTGATTGTACAACAGGGTGACTATGGTCAATAACAACTTAATTGTACATTTAAAAATAACTAAATGAGTAAATGAGTGTAAGTGGTTTGTAACACAATTCAGTTGTGTTTGATGGGATGGATACCCCATTTTCCATATTATTATTTCACATTGCATGCCTGTATCAAAACATCTTCTGTACCCCACAAATATATACACCTACTATGTACCTGCAAAATTTTGAAAAATTAGAAAATAATTTTGATTCACCAAGTTCACAGAATAAATGATAAAATCCATATAATCATTTTAATAGATATGAAAAAATCATGACATTCACAGAATAAATGACAAAATCCATATAATCATTTTAATAGATATGGAAAAATCATTTGGGAAAATTTAACATGATTAAAAACTCTCAACAAGTTAGGTACAGAAGGAATATTCTTCAACACAATAAAGTCTATTTACTACCAGCCCACAGCTATCATATTAAATAATGAGAAGTTGACGTTTTTTCTCTTAAGTCAGTACAAGTCCAGGATGCCTACTCTTACCACTTTTGTTCAATATAGTACTTTGAAATACTACCCAGAGCAAGTAGACAAGAAATAGAAATAGGAGGCATTCAAATAGAAAAGGAAGAAGTGAAATTATCTCTGTTTGCTTATGACATAAACCAATACATAGAAAAACCTAGAGACTCAACTAAAAAGTTTAGAATTGATAATGAAATTCATAATAGTTACAGGATACAAAACCAACAACTAAAAGAAGCATTTCTATACACTAAAAAAAAAAAAAAACAAAACAAAACTAAACGATTAAAGTAACAATCCTATTTATAATAGCATTAAAATAAACAAATTACTTTAGATTAAATGTAACCCAGGAACGAAAAGATCTGTATACTAAAAACTATGAAACTTTGATAAAAAATTGAAGATGACACAAGTGAAAAGTTATCTTGTATTCATTGATTGAAATAATACTGTTATTATGTCTATACTACCCAAAGTTATTTACAGATTCAGTTGAATCCCTATTAAAATTACAATGTCATTCTTCACAGGAATAGGAAAAAAAAAAAATTCTAAAATTTGCATGGAACCACAAAGGACTTTGAATAGCTAAGCAAAACAAGCAAACCTTTAGTAATTAAAACAACATGGCGCTGGTATAAAAATGTACATAATCAACCTATGGACTAGAACAAAGTGCCCAGGAATAAACTCACATATTTATGGCCAATGGATATTTGACAAAGAACAAAACGTGGAAAAGGTAATGCAGAAAAAAAACAGTCTCTTCAATAAATGGTGCTAGGAAAAATTGGATGTACACAAGCTGAGGAATAAAATTTTATTTTTATCTCACCCAGTATAAAAGAATCAACTCAAAATAGATTAAAGACTTAAAATTTAAACCTGCAAATGTAAAACTACTAGAAGAAAACCTAAGGGAAAAGCTTCATGACATTAGTTAGACAGTGATTATCTTGGATAAGAGCCCAAATGCACAGGTAACAAAAGCAGATATTAACAAATGGGATTCCATTACACTAAATAGCTTAAGCACAGCAAACGAAACATTTCACAGAGTGAAGAGACAAGCCATATATTGGGAGAATATATTTGCAAATTATACATTGGACAAAGGGCTAATACAAAAAATATCTAAGAAACTTAAACTACTTTAACAAGAAAACAAATAACCATATTAAAAATGAGCAAATACTTGAATAGATATTTCTCAAAAGACAACATACAAAGGGTCAAAAGATATAGGAAAAAGTGCTCAACATCCTTAATCAGAGAAGTTAATTAAAAGCACAATAAGATATCATTTCATACCTATTAAATTGGCTATTATAAAAAGGATGAAAGATAAGTATTGATGAATATTGGGGGAAGGTGAGCCCTTGCACACTGTTGGTGGTATTTTAAATTAGTACATCCATTTTGGAAAGCTTTTATGTTTTTTCCTTAATAAACCAAAAATAAAATTATGATCCAGAAATCTCACTCCTAGGTATAAGTCCAAAGGAATTGAAATCAGCATTACTGAAGAGATATCTGCACTCTCATGATCATAGCAGCATTATTCATAATAGCCAAGATATGGAAACAACTGATATGACCATCAATGGACAAATGGATTTAAACTGTGATATATATACATACAGTGGAACACTATTTAGTCTTAAAGCTGGAAAGTCTGTCATTTGTGAAAACGTGGAAGAACTTAGAGGACATTCTGCTAAGTGCAATAAACTAGGAACAGAAAAACAAACACCATATGATCTCACTTATATGTGGAATCTAAAAAAGTCAAATTCTTAAAAGTAGAATATAGAATGGTAGTTACTGGAGGCTGAGGATGTCGGGAAAGGGGTCACCAGTCAAGGGGTACAAAGTTTTGGTTGGATAGAAGGAATACGTTCTGGTGGTTTATTGCACAATATGGTGACTGCAGTCAATAATTATGTATTGTATTATTCAAAATAGCTAAAAGAGAGGAGTTTAAATATTCTCAGCACAAAGATATGATAAATATTTGAGGTGATAGATGTTAATTAACTTGATTTGACCATTTCATAATGCATACATATACTGAAACATCATATTGTACCCCATAAATATATATAATTTATCACTTAAAACTTAAAATATCTTTTACAGTATTCTTTAAGTTAATATGCTGATTCATATTTGCAAATACACAATATTTCCACATTTCAGTTTTCAGTATTGTTGACATTTTGAATAATGCTATAGTGAACATCTTTGTATATTAAAATTATTGTCTAATTCTGATAGTTTCCTTAGGATAAAATCCTATAGCAGAATAGCTTGATAAAATGATTCACATGTTATGCCTTCTGAAATATTTTGACATAATCAGTCACTGGCAGCAAGTATCCCAGTACTCTGCTGCTAATAACGCAAGAGATTTTTTTTTATTGAATGCGTAGGATTTTGTGTAAAGAAAAATGATTAAATATATAGAAAACAATTCAGAGAAATAAGGTGGTCTAGGTGCTGGAGTAAGCATTTGTATACAAAGGGTTAAAATCGTGAAGTTGATCACTATCAACATTGCAATAATGAAGGCAACAGGTAATAACAAGTGTAGATGAGTGTGGTCAAAACCATAGGTAGAGAATAAGATTTTAAAGGTAGGTTTCGGGATAGCCTGTGTCTGTTCATACAGAAACCAATGAATGCCTAAATAGACAATAGATTAAAATGCCCAATCAATAAATACGACATCTTATTTTCAACTATGACAATATATATTAATGTAAAGATGCTTCTAGTGTTTGTGCTAGTTAGCCTATATATACCATCTAAACTGCTAATGACATCTTATTTAGTGTTAGAAAAATTACAAAAGATTTCCTTTTTTTAAAACACATTCTTCATTTAAGATATAATATGGAATTCCCACAATTTATATTATTAAGAGGTACATGTCAAGAATTCTAAAAAGTTTCCTCTGCTTTCCAAAGCTCAAATCTACTTAAGAATGCTATTGATCAACACCTTTTAACTGTTCATTTATTAAACACTTGATAAGTGCAAAATACTGCCCTAATTGTTATCTGACCTAGAATAAGGTAAATCATTGTTTCTGTTCTTGGAAGATTTTAATCTCTTTGGGAAGCAGAGCTGTAAGTGCAGGAACTAACAATGAAGGCTGAATAAATGCTTAAAGGAAAAGGAAGTAATGCAATGCATAATACTAATATTCCTTATAACAAAGACAAAAATGGGGCTTGAATGTAAAAGTGAGAAGGATAATATAAGTTCCTGGAAAGATGTTACAGAGAAGGTAGGATAAGTAGAATGTGGATAGAGTTAAATGAAAGAGATGGTATTATGTCATGTGAAACAGCATAACTTAAAAAATAATAATAAATGTAAAGAAAATAAGTGTAAAAGCAAAAAGTAATGTTCCCCTCATGGAGAAGAAATAGTTTGGGTGAAGTGGATGGTAAATGCAGAAAATGAAAGTCAGATGACATTGAAAGACACAATAGACACATAAGACATTTATTAGAAGACTAAAAAAAGTGACTGAAACTTTTAAAATGTTTTTGTCCCATCGATATGCATGTTTTAACAGTGATCCACATGCTTTTGTAAAGAGTTGTAAAGATGGATTGATCCATTAATGAAGTTAGTTGACACTAACTGATTGTTTTCACCTTAAACCAAAAGGTTAATAAATGTTTAGCCATTTAGTTCATTGTTGCATTGGAAGCACAGTTAATAGGAATAAACAGTGGAACCCAGGACAATGTAATGGGTTAACAATATTTTATAAACTCAGAAGTTGTGATTCCTAATCTTGCTCTTATAGTTAACAGAGCATGTGGCGTTTCTGCATTAATTTATCTGGTTATAAAATAGCTGTTTTCCTCAACACTCAAGGGGATCCTACAAAATCAATTGAATAATGACAGATAAGTACTTTGAGCTTCTTGGAGAGAAAACTAAATCTTATAATTGCCTTCTTCAACCACCTTCATTTTATTTTATAGACTGAACTGAAGTAAATATAAGAGATAGATTAATCTTATCTCCTTTTATTTTTCCCCTCAGTAAATTGTCCCCAAAAAAAGGAATTGTCACAGAAATGCAGCACAAAAAATTTTGTTCTTGAATAAACATATGATATAACTAGTAATTAAATGACTTCTATGGCTCATTAAAAAATGAGGCATAACTCTTTATAATCCAGCTCATAGACAAAACATATCTGACGTATGCTTTTTTGTTATAATTCAGTTTTAGAATGATGTATATACATTCTTTTACTTTTCCATAAGTGATAATGTACTTTCGCTGATTCACCTATAATTTTTTTGTTCAGATTCAACTTTTATTTATGGCAGATATTTTTTAAAAAGTACCTAAGTGTAAATGTGCTTTCCTTGGGCATTGAGCAGTTCTCCATGTAGCACTAACAAATTGATTGTATCCTTTAAGGTTATTTTGGGCACATGCAATAGGAAGCAATTGACTTTAGCATACTTACATACCAAGGAGATTTATTATAACATTATATGGTACTCAAAAGGCAAAGGAAGAATGAAGTAACAAAGTCTTTATAAGGGCAGTTACCAAAACAGCTCTAGGGATAAGGAGTTCCTAGGTAGTTATAACCAAGGCATTGTTCATCAGGTTGCCTCATCTCTTATGAAATTCCTATCTGTATTCCTGAGAAGGGGCTGAATCTGATTGACCCACCTTGAATCTAACATATAAACAGTTTGACTCTGTGCAGAAGGCAGGATTAGGTTCCCTGAGGCTGTATCCAAAGTAAGATTTGTTGGGTGCCTAGAATACACCACATTTGATGACTACTGGAATTCTTACCATCAAAGACATTTTAGTTCTCTCTAAATAAACTCGTCTCTAAGAAATGTTAAAGGATAGTTTAATAAAAAACAGCTTTAGCAATAATAAGTGCCATTGGAAGTATAAAAGAGGACATCTTCTGAGAACTAGGAAAAATAAATTTGTCATGACTCAAACCAATCTGTACAAGTCACTTTAAAAATTTAAATGATTGACTCTCTTAAAAGAAAGGTTTTGCAAAGTAGAATACTGTAGAAAATAAAAGGCAAGAAATAGAAAGGAAAATAAAGCAAACAATGGTAAAAGAGCCAAATTCCAGCATGTCATTGGAGTCATCAGAAATCTAATCAGGAAACATACTAAGGGGCTTAGCCGTGAAGATAAAAATACTGAGAACAGATAATATATACCACCAAAAAAAGACATTTTAGCACAATTCAGTTAATATTTCATATCCGTCATGGCAACTTTTTAAGGAAGTGGCCAAAGACAGGATTAATTTAATCGTTTTCTTAAAAAGGCAGAAGAAACACAAGTGATGAAGGAGTATTCCTGCATGCAAAGGAGATCTGCAACTGAACGGAAATCCGTGGGTCTGAGGGTGGATCACAGTAGAGAACATTTGGTTGAGGATAAAATGAAAGAAAACCATAATTGATGCTGCTGTGGAAGTAGATGACAGCTCACTCAGTCTGGCAGATGCTTCCTTAATACAGATCGTGAAACTGTCACAAAAGCAAGATATAGCGCTAATGTGGGATTTCAAATGTCTCGATATCTGCTGGAAGTCTAGTTTTGTTAAAAGCAACAAATCTGATAAATCCAGTAGTGGTTGATAATATCTTCTCTTCAATAATGTTTTCCCCATATGTCTCTCTCTTCTCCTGAATAAAGAGATCTTCGAACCCAAATCAGACCTTTGAACTCCACTCAACAACTCAAATCTCATGTAAACAAAACCCCTTAACCTGTTACAGAATGTTTCTTCCTCTGTTGGTCTTTATTAACACCTGGTTCTTTCCTAAGAAGATGGCTCACTTTCAGTTTCTTAAGAGGAATTTTCTTAATTTTCCAAATCCTATGCAATGCAGGATGCCGAGTCTACTTTGACAGTTTCTTATTTCGTTGATGTTCTATCTAACATCAAGGCTGTTGAACAGAGGGTTAAAATGCAAAGTTTTCAGATTGTTGTAATGAAATACTGACTTTCTAATGTCACCTGGTCACTAAACATTACCTGGACTTTATTCTATGTGATCCTAACTTATTCCCCCTTTCCCACTCACTGTAGCAGCTATGTTAAACTTTCATTTATGGTAAAGCCAAAATATATCATCCTCCTCTACTAAAGGGAAGATAGAGACCCTTTAGTGAGAAGTTCTTAATCTTTCACGTCCCTGTGTCTGACAGGATACTTTTGGCTGGAAGTGGCAGAACCCCTTACCAAAGTGGATTTAATGAGTAAGGATTTTTAAAAGTCATATGTAAGGTAAAGTTCTATAGTAGGTGATCCCAGAGTCAGTTCAGTTGTACGATATTGTCATTAGATGTCCAGCCACTTTTCCACCTGTGACAGATTCAAGAGTGTCCCCTCATGACACCTAACTTCTAGTATTCATGACTTTGTCTAATCCCTTTTCCTGATGGGTGGGGCAGACATGTGACTTTCTTCTAACCAGTAGAATGTGGAAAAGGTGACAAGATATCACTCTCTTGGTTTTGTTATATAATCTTGCTAACGGATTTTCTTTAGAGACTCTCCTTGCTAGCTTTAAAAAGGTAAGCAGCTATGTTTTGAAAACTCCTATGGCAAAAAGCTGAGGGCAGTCTCCATGTAATGAGGGGCAACACAAGCCAATAGGCAGCTAGAAACTGGTGTATTCAATCTACAAACACAAGGAAATGCATTCTGCCTACAATTTGAGTAAGGTTGGCAGCAAACTCTTCCCCAGAGCCTACATATAAAGATTTCAACCCTTATGAGACCCTAAGCAGAGGCCCCTGTCAAGCTGTGTCTAGATTCCTGATCCACAGAAACTGTGAGATAATAAATATGTGTTGTTGTTACACACTAAGTTTATGGTAATGTCACCTAAGAGCCATTCTTGCTCCTACCTGTCTTTGACATGCACAATTAACTGTCAATAATTCCTATTGGTTTACCTTCAAAATGCAGCTATGATCTCTACCATAATCACTTTCAACCAAGTTAAGATAATGAAATAGCATTCTAATTATTCTTATGTCAAGTCTCTCATGCAGATGGTATAATCTTCAACCAACAGACAGAATGATCTTTAAAAAAAAAAAAAAAAAAAACAGACTTAGATGATGCTATACACCCATGCACCACTTGTGCAAAATTTTTCAAAAT
Organism: Macaca mulatta; assembly: GCF_049350105.2. Taxonomy (NCBI): domain Eukaryota; kingdom Metazoa; phylum Chordata; class Mammalia; order Primates; family Cercopithecidae; genus Macaca; species Macaca mulatta. Next base: position 117,141,083 of record NC_133409.1, read on the forward strand.
TCTATTCCCCTTAGAACAAAATTTAAATGTTTTACCATTTCCTGCAAAAGTCTCAAGATCAGGTCAATGTCTACCTCCTTAACCTCATGCATGTCCACTTTCCCTAAACTCATTCCTCACTGGCTTTCTTACCAAGATTGTTCTTCCATTAGAGGCTTTGACTTGATGCTCTGTTTTCATGGCACATTCTCTCTTCGATTATTCAAAAGTAATTATTGAATACCCACCTTGTGCCATGCACTAGCCAGACGGTAGAAATTTAGCAGTAAACATTTTTTAAACGGCACTCAATATTGCCCTAAACGAACTATTTGAATTATCAGATTGGATACAACTGGAAATAAATTTGAAAACTCTATTAAGAAAGTCCAACATGCATAACCTAAACAGTCATTCATTTCACCCACTCTGCAACAAATCCAGGTAAATTCTATGTTTATGGATATCCATAATGATTTGGCAAAAGGTCAATTCGTGGGGACAGCAAATAGAGACTATTCGATGAATTTTTTAAATGCAGTATATATATTAATAGCTTACTCTTTCATATGAAATTTCTGAGAACACTCAACACTGGCTTATTTCTCCTCCTCACTCCTCCCATTGTAATTGATCAATTCCTGTTCATTTCTACTAGCTTCCATGTTTCCTACTCTCTGGATACAGGTCTTGCCATAGCCCTATCCTCAGGACATTTTTCCTACTTCTTTTCCATTATCATTCAAAGTACACATAGAATTGTATGTTTTGGTAGAAGGGTACTAGGCAAACTTTCTGATTTTGTTATTTTGGCCTCTGTTCTTCTTAGATACTTTACCACTGTCTTCATAAGGCACCTAAAAAGTTGCATATGATTAACATACTTTTCTCCTCTACCAGATTGTTGGCAAGACCAGGTCTTTCAACATCATATTAATACTTTTTTCTCCATGATCTAGAAGATTGACATAATAGGTATCATAATTATTGTAGAGGTATTAATGAATTAATTTTACTGTATCAGAAAAAAGTTGAACCCCTCCATTCTACTGATTTTTATCACTAGCACCACCTTTATTTTAAAAAGACATAATAACTGGTATTATTGGCAATATGAGGCTAATTATACCTTTCTTTTTCCTATAGATTACTGAAAAACAGTTTAAATAATTTTTAATGGAGATAATATTATTGTCAGTCAGTGTGGATGGAAAAATTGGATCAGATAGTTTGAGAAATTTGACCTGTGAAAGAATGAACAAGACAGAAAATGTTTGTGATAAGCTAAGTACACATAACCCATACAAGTTTTCTTCTCTACATTCCTGCCTGATTTCTTTACTTATATTTCCAGGGCTTGTGGCTTTTACATGAATTGGTGCATCTCCAACTATTTTATAATTTACTGATTACTTGTGGTTGCTAATAAACACACATTGAAATATATATATTTATTTATTGTTTTCATTTCAATTTTGTGGGTACATAGTAGGTGTATGTATTTATGGGGTACATGATATTTTTTAGTACAGGCATGCAATGTGAAATAAGCACATATTGAAGAATGGTGTATCCATCCCCTTAATCATTTATCCATTGAATTATAAACAATCCAACTACATTCTTTAAGCTATTTAAAAATGTATAGTTATTATTGACTATAGTCACCCCATTGCACTATCAAAGAGTAGATCTTATTTATTCTATTTTCTTTTGTACCCATTAACCATACCCTCCTCCCACACAACCCATTCTCTGGGAAGGGCTTTCTACTTTCTGTGACAATGAGTTCAATTGTTTTGATTTTTAGATCCCACAAATAAGTGAGAACATGTGATGTTAGTCTTTCTGTGCCTGGCTTAAGTGATTTTAAGTGTTTAAATTCCACCTTCCCACTCCTAATCCTAGTCATCCACTTATCATTACTTCTTCCTATAATCTGTTCTGTCATACTATCCTGTGGTAATACAAAAGGTCATTTCTAGATGAAATGAGTTTGGAAGATTCAAAATAAATAGTCCAAAAGAAACAGTTCATTTTTTTCTCTAAATTTAAATTCCCAAATACCAGGTTTTGCTTATACTGCCTCCTTCCCTTAGTTATTCCTTTCTTCTTTATCATCTTCTCCCTTTTCATCTCCCTTTCCAATTATGCCATGAAAGGCATATACAAGTTAAAATGAAGTCAGGGAAAAAGAACAACAACATATGTCTATATTAATTTATTCTAGAGTCTGTCAGCATCATTCATATTACAATAGATTATGTTTATACAGGTTAATTCTCTAAATTGACTTGAATTCATTATGTGTATTGTGGTTATTGTGATCCTAAAAAAATTCAAGTGATGATTCATTTCATCATGAGCCATTCTCTTCTCTTTATATTTAATACTCTTTAAACAGAGTTAAGCAAAGAAAGGCAGCTTGACATTATTTGTAGAGTAATTTACGTATTTCCATTACTTTATTTTCTGAGTTTATTTGGAAACTAGAATTGAGAAATATTGCAATTCAAACACAAAATGCTATCTTCTCAGGAGGAATATTATATATTGAAATGAATACTCTCTTCATTATGTTGGGCTTTATGCATGAAATATATGACCAGAAATGGCATATCTGTTACTCATTTCATTAAGTTTTTCAACAAATATTTACAGAAATCTTAATATTTGCTAATAGCTTTGGACCTGATTGGTCCATTGCAAAATATTACAGTATAATTCTATATCCTACTTAATCTTTATTCTCACTTTGTGTTCCCCTTAATAATTTTCTTCAGGAGATCTACTATGAAGGCCACCTTCTTCATGCCTGCATCCGTGCTGGATAAAGAACTATAGCCAAGTAGACCTAGCCTTCTTAATATTTATAGCAACCGGCTGCAAGCTGGCCCTGACCACTGCTCAGCATGCCTGATATTTCTCCCTCATTGACTCTTTGGCTCATTGCTCTCAAAAATGTTCCAACTCTCTTCAGCCCATAAACTTCCAATTTTTCCTCCTTAATCTCAGTTAGAGCAGATCACTTATTTTACTATGTATATTGGGACAATCCAGGACTCCTTTTGTTGTCTCAGCAGGCCTTATATCTTTCTTCTATTCTTTCATACAGTCTTAGGAGTAGACTCTATTCTCCTCTTGTCCAAAACCCAGAGCTGTATTTTTAGGATTTTCTGGCATCCCAAGGAAACCTGGGTGTATATTAATGCCTTTGAGTTTAAGCATCTTAAATGTCATTCTAATTTTTTTATCTGCATATTTATTCAAATACCAAATGCTTACTTAGAGTCTGCTACAATAGACACTGGTCTATAAAGAAGAAAAAATTATGCCTCCTGGCATTAAAGAGTTCATAAACAGATATTTAGGTAATCATATTATAATGTGGTGATTGAAATACAAATATCAACAAATATTTTATTGAACTCTGACTATACTAAGGCATTACATTAAACTCATTATTTAATACAAACATAATAAAATAAAAATTTTGTACAGGAAGCTCTATGCTTATTTTTACCAACTATGAAACTGAGAGGTTAAATAACTGTTGAAAGTATATTTAACTAAAGAGTGTCAGAGCTGATATTTAAACCCAAGGGTTTCTCTGATTTCAGGGCTCATATATCTAAATCATAAAATTATGTATACAGTGATAAGGACCTGCATAAAGTTCCATGGGAGAACAGAAACCTATAATCCAGATGGGAATATTGCAGAAGTTTCCATGGAACAGTTACACCTATGCTGTCTTGTTAAATTATTGTTGGATTTAGGCATAAAGGTATATGGATTTTCCCCGAAAGATCTTCCCCAGCATTGCATGTGGAAGACACTGTATAAAGCAAGGTGACCATCAGTAGCATTAATAGAGCAAAGGTGCTCTACTATTAGAAGAACATAAAATAGAAAGAAGTGGCGGAAAATTTAGGTGGAGAAGGAGATGGGGCCCTTGTCCTTGAGGGCCTTCTGTGGCACAATGAGGAGTTTATATTTTATGTAAAAAGCAGTTGGAAGCCAGTACAATTTTAGTAAAAGAATTTACAAGGTCATATTTATAGTATTTATTCGTCATTCTATCTAGAATAGGAGGGATAAAGAAGAAAATCAGAGAAGCAGAAGCAGAAGTTAGAAAATTGTTCCAGTAACCCAGGTGAGAGGTGATTAATGAGGGCTACATAGAGCAATGGCACTGGCATCAAGAAGACCTGGGCTGTCATTCTGGCTCTGCCACCTGCAAGCTGTGTGGCTTGGGGCTAGTTTTAAACATTTATAATGTCCAAGTTTCTGAAATGGTAAATGAGGTTAGTATCTCCCTCACAGATTTATGGAAAGGAACATATGTGAAAATCCATGTAAACTGCTTAACATATTGATTTTGGCACATTTTATACATTCAATAATTTAGTGATCTTATTTCTAGTGTTATATTTACTTATACAATCAATACAATAGCTCTTCTGAGGAGCAGGGCATGGAGTATTAGCTGAAGTTTTCATCTTAAAAGCCAAAGTAGGCTGGGCATGGTGGCTTACACCTGTAATCCCAGCACTTTGGGAGGCTGAGGCGGGTGGATCATGAGGTCAGGAGTTCAAGATCAGCATGGCCAAGATGGTGAAACCCTGTCTCTACTAAAACTACAAAAATTAACCCGGTGTGGTGGCATGCACCTGTAATCCCAGCTACTTAGGAGGCTGAGGGAGAGAATTGCTTGACCTGGGAGGCGGAGGTTGCAGTAAACCGAGATCACGCCACTGCACTCCAGCCTGGGCGACAGAGCAAGACTCTGTGTCCAAAAAAAATAAGTAAATAAAAATTAAAATAAATAAGTCAAAGTAAACAAGTTAGTTGATGGAGCAGGTCTAGTCCACTGGGCTGCAGAGATTCCAGACACAAAGTATATGTAACAGGTGGTAATCTTAGTGTACAAGCCTAAAACATATTTTATACTGAAATTACAGCAAAGCCTCTCCCAATGTAAGAATTTCAACTTTGGGTACCATTGGGGCTCCCCCTTTCTGTAGGGTTCCATATGTCACAAAAAATTCTAAAAGAAGAGTCATACTCTTAATCTATAGGTATACCGTCATTTCCTTGAATTCTTTTGCTACCAAATGATCTTCATAAAGGTTCCAAGAACATACACTGGGGAAAGGACACTCTCAAATACATGGTGCTGGGAAAATTGGATACTGACATGCAAAAGAATGAAACTGGACCCCATCTCTCATCATACACAAAATCAACTCAGCATCAGTTAAAGACTTAAATGTAAGACCCAAAACTATAAAACTACTAGAAGAAAATATGGAGGAAACACTTCAAGACATTGGTCTAGGCAAATGTTTCATGGATTAGACCTCAAAAACACAGGGAAGAAAAACAAAAATAGACAAATTGGACATATTAAACTGAAAAGCTTCTGCTCAGCAAAGGAAACAATCAACAGAATAAGGAGACATCGTGTTCAATGAGAGAAAATATTTGCAAACTATTCACTTGACAGGGGACTAATATCCAGAATATATGAGGAAATCAAACAACAGCAAAAAACAAATAATCCCATTTAAAAATGAACAAAGGATCTGTATAGGCACATCTCAAAAGACATACAAATGGCCAACAGGTATAGGAAAAATAATGCTCAATATCACTACTCAGAGATATTCAAATCGAAACCACAATGAGATATTTTAATAGCCCCGTTAGAATGGCTATTTTTGAAAATCAAAAAATTTAGCAAACACTGGTAAGGATTTAGCTATCAGTGGGTAAGAATTTAAGCTATCAGTGGGTTTGTAAATTCATAAAGCTGCTATGGAAAACAGTATGGAGATTTCTCCAAAAAAATAAATAAATAAAAACAGAACTACCGTATGCTCCAGCAACCCCATTACTGGTATTAATCCAAAGGAAAATAAATTAGTATATCAAAAAGATACCTGCACTCACATGTTTATTGCAGCATTATTCACAATAACTAAGATATGGAATCAATCTAGTGTCCATTAATGGACAATTGGATTTAAAACTGTGGTCTATTAATTTATACAAAGGACTACTATTTGGCCATAAACAAGGATAAAATCATGTAATTTGTAGCAACAAGGGTGGAAGTAAGGCCATTACTTTAAGTGAAATAAGTCAGACACAGAAAGACAAATATCACATGTTCTCACTCAAAAGATAATGAAGTTCATCTCATGAAGACAGAAAGTGAAATAATAGATACCAAATTCTGAGAAGTGTATGTGGACGGGGGTAGATGGGATGAAGAGAGGTTGGTTAATGGGTATAAACATACAGTTAAAATGAATAAATTCTAATATTTGATAACAGAGTATGGTGACTATAGTTAACAACAATGTATTGTGTATTTCAAAATAACTAGAAGTGAGGAATTAAAATGTTTCTGACACAAAGAAATAATAAATACTTGAGGTGATGGATATCCCACATACCCTCACCTGACAATTACACATTCTATGAACATAACAGAATATCATATATACCCCATAAGTATGTATAAAATTATGTATCAATTTTTAAAAACAGCTTGTCTTCAAATGCGTTGAGGGCACTGCCCAAGGATTTTTATTAGTCAGATTATGCTGTGGTAGCAACAAACCCCAGAAACTCTATAGCTTTTTTTTTTTTTTTTTCCTCATTCTACATGTTCATTTCAGGCCAATTGGAGGGCTTTGATCTGCATGGTGAACACTGTAGGACCCAGGCTGCTGGACGGTTTCCAGGCACCTCAGCAGAGGGAAACAAAAAGCACATTGAGTCTCTCACCAAATCTAAAAGCATCCATGAGAAAGTGACATACACTTCCTTTCGTATTAAACATTGTCCAAACCAAGTCACATGAGCACAAGAAAGGGAGCGAAATAAAATCCTACCCTGTACTCAGGAAGAAAACCAACTGCATTTGGCATATAGCACTAATGCTTACCAAAGATGTCAATCATACTCTGCTAGCTACAAACTTTCCCACAGTAATCTTTTAATCTGCTTTTTAGTTTGAAAAGTGTAGTGTACAGTCTGTACCACAGCATGCTTCAATATGCAGCATTATTTGCTGATGAGGGCTTTGTCGCCACCATGCACAGAGAACATCCCAAGACCCACACCCTGAAGAATCTCAACTTTCTTGGATTGGTCCACTTTTGCTTCTCTCAGCTAAAGCTTTCTTCATACCACCAAAGTCTAGGTAAGGACAATTTCTAGTTGTTTGAAAATTCTACTTTCAGCTTATTCGAGTTTTTTTTTTTTTAAGCTCAAGAAACCTTTAACTATCACCTACTATTTCTACCCTACCCAATTCCCTAAAGAGCTCTGACATGAGAACTAAGACAAATCCCATGAGATGGCAGAAGATCAAATGCATACACACACACACGCAGCTTTTGATTTTCTCTTTCAATCTTGCTATCCAAAAATCTTATGGGTAAAGCAAATAAATTAATCATGCATAGGAAATAATCAGTAGATTTTTTTCCCCAGTTTTACTAAAGTAGTAGTCTCAGATCTTCATGTTTCCCTGGAGCGGTACATACTGATGTTTGAGAAGATGCAGCAAGCATCAGTCCCACTAAATGCTGGACATTTATGAGGACTTAAAAATGCTTTATCACATTTTTCAACTGACGGTGTGTATAAGCCCAGTTATTTTGAGGATAAACTAATTAGTAAAATAAAAAAATTATTTTTGTACATGGCTAGTCTGAAAGTGAAAAGTGAAAGTTAGCTAAAAAAAATTTTTTTTGAGGAGTTTCACTTTGTTGCCCAGGCTGGAGTGCATTGGCTCAATCTTGACTCACTGCAAGCTCCGCCTCCCGTGTTCAGGCCATTCTTCTGCCTCAGCTTCCCAAATAGCTGGGACTACAGTATTTATAGTAGAGACGGGGTTTCACCATGTTAGCCAGGGTGGTCTCGATCTCCTGACCTCATGATCCGCCTGCCTCGGCCTCCCAAAGTGCTGGGATTATAGGCATTTGCCACAGCACCCGGCCTTAGCTAATAATTTTTACTAAGAAAAGTTAATAGCAATAAGCAGCTCATGAGTGAATGGCTACTAATAGCTTAGCTGACTTTATGTAACTTTCCATATTAAAACATAAGTAATTAATATAAAAGAGAATTGCATGCCTTTTGACACTGATGGAATTTTTTTTAAGTTCCTTTACTTATGTGCTACTTGGCTTCATAGGCCCATTGTTTGAGCTGAAATAACCCGGCTGAATTATGGGGGAAGTAATTTTGGTAAAAGACTAGTAGAAATATAAGACTACTGTGTCTTATATCAGACCCTCTTCCACACCAAAATGCATTAAGCTTTCAATGTAGTTAAAACAGCAAGCAAACCAAAACCGCTGGTTAAATAAGTAATCTATTCACGGAGAACTGGTCTTGGTTTATTTAGCTCAGGGCTTAAATCCTTAATTATGAACACTCTGCTGACCTATATAATCTCACTAACTGCAACAGAATTATCTCTTACTAAAATGGCACAACAGATTACTATAATGGGTATTTCCTTGACAAAAATATCTAAGTGCTAGCAGCCATACAAAGGAATGAGATCATGTCCTTTGCAGGGACATGGATGAAGCTGGAAGCCATCCTCCTCAGCAAACTAACACAGGAACAGAAAACCAAACACTGCATCTTCTCACTCATACGGGGGAGCTGAACATTGAGAACACTTGGACACAGAGGGGAACAACACAAAACAGGACCGTTTGGGGGGTGAGGGGAGGGAAATTAGAGGATGGGTCACTAGGTGCAGCAAACCACCATGGCACACGTATAACTATGTAGCAAACCTGCACATTCTGCACATGCATCCCATATATATTTATTTCAGTGCTAGCAAATATCCTATCTGGTCATTGGCCCATCTAGATAAGCTACAGTCGGTCAATCCAAACTTTGTTATTGCCTCTTTCCACGCAATACAGATAAGAACTAATACCATCTCCAGACACACACAAACACACACTTATGCATAAGCGTATGAAGTAAACCTTTTGATATTGCATGTTTTTATTTATAATTACAAAGCTGTGATATACTACCATATTCAGTGGGATTTTAGAATTTCCCTGCAAACTACACAAGTTGTCAAGTACTTAACATATATTACTAACACATGCAACCCTAAGTGACTTAAATGGGCATTTAAGGAAGTTTCACCTCATCTGTGTATGGCAACGCTGACGAATTACTTCAGAACAGATGTTAACGTTTAGCACATTTACTTCCTTGACGTTCATTTGAAAAGAAATTTCTTATGCTGTAAATTACAAGACTGACAGACTGGAGAGTGGAAAAATATCTATATTTTTCCTATCAATTAAACACCTTTGATTTTAGAGTCAATGTCTTTAGTAAAGTATTTGAGAGCCATTAAACGTTGTTCATGTCTCTTTAATTACTCTAAACCAATCATTTACAACTCCACAGGGAGAAATCGTGTTTCCAGTGTCAATGGTTACACAGTTCCCGATGTTAATTCACTTACTCTTTAAAAATATTTCTTTCAGTAAATATCTGTTCTAAAAGAAAGCATAGGCAGTGTATCAGTCTGTTCTCACATTTCTACATAATACCCCAAACTGGGTAATTTATAAAAGAAAGAAGTTTAAGAGACTCACAGTTCCACATGGCTGGCAGGCCTCAGGACTTACAATCATGAGAGAAGGTGAAGGGTGAAGCAAGGCCTTTTCTTTGTATGGTGGCAAGTGAGAGAAGAATGAGCAAATAAGAACTTGCCAAACACTTATAAACCATCAGATCTCGTGAGAACTCACTATCACGAGAATAGCACGGGGGAACCGCCCCCATGATCCAATAATCTCTCACCACGTTCCTCCCTCAACATCTGAGGATTACAATTCAAGATGAGATTCAGGTGGGGACACAAAGCCTAATCATATTAGGTAAGGACTACTCAAGTCACACATGAAATAGAGCAATGCCTCTCAAACTTCAGCATGCATTAGATTCACCTGATAGATAGGGTCAAACAGGGACTTTGGGCCCACCCTCAGAGTTTCTGGTTCAGTACTGTGGGGTGAGGCCCAAGAATCTGCATTTCTGACAAGTCCCCAGATGTTGATGCTGAAGTAGCTGCTCTGGGAGCTGCACTTTAGGAAATAATGGTATTGAGTGTGTAAACACACCCAGTTGTTTTTCTAGGTTAAAAAGTGTTCAATATTTGAAAAGGTTTGGGAAAATCCTGCAGAGTAAATTGTAATCTTGGAGATTTACAACAAAGGTTCTAAGAAGTACTAAAGTTAAAAAAAATTGTTTGATTTTTCTTTAACTCAGTATTTCTCCAAATCATTTGATCAAAAATCTTATTTATCATAAATAATTAACATCTACTTGGACATTTGTAGAAATAGAGTTAGGAAAAATTCTCTCTTAAGATTATTATGTAAACCTTGTCACATGGGACTGCTGGTTTCTGGTTCCACATGTAAGAAGCCTGGAAGCTGTCACTCTGTCCTCACAACAGGTAAAAAGATAAACAGACTGAAAAATCACCAACTTTTCTTAGATCTGAAAGAGAATGGAGGACACGGACAAACTGCTGTTCCCAAGATTGGAAAGACAGATGGGCAAATACTGGGAGCTATTGTTTACCAGAGCAAAGACTCGTGATCTGAAACTACCACAGATAGGTAAACTTGAACTGTAATGGTAAATTCCTGAAAGTTCAGTATAGACAACTGTGAGAGGTAAAAACTCAAGAGCGGCCCAAGAATAGGAGGGGGGCTCCAATATTTTGAGATTTAGCTCCAGTGGCTCAACTATATTCTCACACTAAAGACTGGAGAAAAGCCTCCTCATCCTTCTATCAGGAGGCCAAGAAAAGAAAATATTTTGAAATATGCTACAGTAGTCTGTTCTTTTTAACAAGGTGTGCCCCCAGCAGAAACTGGTTAACCAGATCCTAACCTTCTGTGGTGTTTGTTATCAGAGCCCAGCTGACCTGGGAGATAGAAATATCCAACTCGGCTGGGCGCGGTGGCTCACGACTGTAATCTCAGCACTTTGGGAGGCCAAGGCGGGCGGATTATGAGGTCAGGAGATCGAGACCATCCTGGCTAACACGATGAAGCCCCGTCTCTACTAAAAATACAAAAACAAAATTAGCTGGGCGTGGTGGCAGGCGTCTGTAGTCCCAGCTACTTGGGAGACTGAGACAGGAGAATGGCGTGAACCCGGGAGGCAGAGCTTGCAGTGAGCCAAGATCGTGCCACTGCACTCCAGTCTGGGCAATAGAGAGAGACTCTGTCTCAAAAAAAAAAAAAAAAAAAAGAAGAAAACAAGAAAAGAAATATCCAACTCTAGTGAGCTCTAGCTTTCTAAGTAAGAGGAGGGAAATACCCAATTCCAGCTCCAATTCCAGCTCATTATAGCTATCCTGTTCCACCTAAGGCAGGAAAAATCTGAGACACACTTGTGAAATTCACAGTCCAGGACATGGGCTTACTAAACGACTGAGATCCTATCGTAGGACTATAGAACACTTGTGGGACTATAGAAATCCTCACCCCACACATTACTAAAGGTCTATTTACAGCAGTTCTTTTTACCTGATATATTATGTCCAGCTATAAAAACAATGTTTTTTTGTTTGTTTGTTTGTTTTCAAGATGGCAGAGACTTTTAGCATGGCTCAGCTACTTGGAAATAGCAAGATAGTGCATAAAGATAAACTGAATTTTTTTGAAGAAGAAAAATGGAAATCCACTGAAATTGGGAAGGATATCTCGGAGTATCTTAGGGAGCAGAACATGGGCAAACAGCCCTCGTGATGTAGTCCAGCTGATACAAATGAGTGAAACCCCAGTACGCGAGAGGCAGAGAACTTCCCTCTGTGACTCGTCTTTTCATTGGGCATCTGAACAACCCAGGTTGAGGGAGAGCACTTTGTTTCTCTCCAGCCCTAGAGCTAACTTGAGGAGAGACTTGGAGATGCTGTAAAGAAAGTTAACAGAAAAAGCTGCAGTCATTCTCCCAGACCCAGAACCCAGAGTAGGACACCATTTTAAATCTGGGAGAACATAAAGTCAGCCATTTCCTTGGTGAGTTGGCAGTGTGCCTGCACAGGCATTTTAGTTTCAGGCCAGAAATTGAAATGCCTGCTCTAGAGTTGGGTATGGACCCCTACAGCCAGAACTCTGGAAAGTGCCCCAGCAGTGGGAAGTGGAATTGTGTTCTCTCTCATCATAGGCCTGGAGCAGGAGGAGAGCTGCTACAGCTGCAGTTTCTTCTGAATTATGAGACTTGCAGCCCAGGACAAACTTGACAACCTGGAACTGGTCTGTAGGTGTCATTGCTGGATGCCTCAGACTGTTCCCCTGAGATTATGGTGCAGTGGGGCCCTCTCAACTCCATCCACAGGCATAGATCCAGGCATTTAGGACAACGACTTGCCTGACCCAACAGCCTGGGCTGCCCCACCCTTCCTGGCATTAATCATGGTGCAGGAGGGCCCTTTGCTTCATGCCTAGGCAGATCTGCAGGCATTCAAAGCACCTATTTGCCCAGATTTGCAATCTCGGGTACCATTCCTGTGCATAGATCTGGGTGAAGGGGAACCCTCTGTGCTTCATGCCCAGGCAGATGTCCAGGCATTCAGAGCACCTGCTTGCCTAGATCAGCAGCCAGAGTCCATGCCCAGGCATATCTCCAGGCATTAGGGGCACCCACTTGCTTGGAACAGCAGCCTGAACCTTCCCACCATTGCTGTGGAGAGACCCTGGCACAGAGAGCCCTCCTCAACTCCATGCTAAGCCAAGGCAGACATCCAGGCATCTGGAGCACCCACTCTCCTGGATTAGGAGCTTAGGCTGCCCTCCATCCCTGTGCAGAGAACTTGGCAGTGAGGAGCTTTCCAAGCTCCATACCTATGCAAACCTCTGGGTACTTGGAAGTCATTCTCTAGATTTTCTCTTTGTGTTGGTACTTGTGCCTGCCTTTAGAGACCTTGTAGGTAAACCTGCTTGGTCCAGTCCTGCCCATCTTGCCCCTGACCCTCCAGGGCTAAGAATGCAGCTCAGACCACTTACTGCGCACTCCATAAATCAGACTATTGCCTGAGGAATCTTAGAGATTATCCCAGTAAATAAGAATTAAGTATATATTCAGCTGCATCTTAGCCATAAGTCTCATCTACTGGCTTGTTGGTTGAATTGCATAGCCCAGTATAAAACCTGGTGACAAAAGTGAATAAGGCTATAGAAGCAAAGCCAAAAGACCTTACCAAGCATTCTCTACCATCAGACCCCTCAGAGGGGAGAAGAAAAAGGGAAAGAAGAAAAAATAATAATATAAGAAAAAGAAAAAAAAGAAAAAATCCCACCTGTCCAAAAATAATTTTACAAACTGAGAAATGCCAACATTTCTGGATGAGAAGGAACCAATGTAAGTATTCAGGCACCATTAAAAATATGAATGTCATGACACCACAAAGGATCACACTATTTCTACAGCAAGGATCCCTATCCAAAATGGACTCAGACATGACAGATAAACAATTCAAAGCATGAATTGCAAAGAAGCTCAGTGAGATCCAAGACAAGATTGAAAATAAAAACAAAGAGGCATCTAAAGCAATCCAGGAAATAAAGAAAGAGATAAATATCCTAAAAGGATGTTAGAGCACAGCTTCTGGAATTTAAAATAAAAAATTCACTTAAAGAATTTCAAAATATAATTGAAAGTTTTATCAATAGGTTGAACCAAGCAGAAGAAAGAATCTCAAGCTTGAACATCAGTTTTTCAAGCTAACTGAGACAGACAAAAATAAAGAAAAGAGAATATAAGGCCAGGCATGGTGGCTCATGCCTGTAATCCCAGCATTTTGGGAGGCCGAGGCGGGTGTATCATGAGGTCAGAAGATCAAAACCATCCTGGCTAACATGGTGAAACCTCGTCTCTACTAAAAATACAAAAAAAAATAGCTGGTCATGGTGGCGGGCACCTGTAGTACAAGCTACTTGGGAGGCTGAGGGAGGAGAATGGCATGAACCCAGGAGGTGGAGCTTGCAGTGAGATGAGATCGCACCACTGCACTCCAACCTGGGTGACAGAGTGAGACTCTGTCTCAAAAAAAGAAAAAAAAAAGAGTATATAAAATTAACAAGTCTTCAAGAAATATGGAATTATAAATTATTGCCATTCCTGAGAGAGACAGAGAAAAAGAAATGACCTGGAAAAAAATTGAGGTAATAATTCAAGAAAATTTTCTTTTTTTTTTTTTTTTTGAGACGGAGTCTCGCTCTGTCTCCCGGGCTGGAGTTGCAGTGGCCGGATCTCAGCTCACTGCAAGCTCCGCCTCCCGGGTTCACGCCATTCTCCTGCCTCAGCCTCCCGAGTAGCTGGGACTACAGGCGCCGCCACCTCGCCCGGCTAGTTTTTTGTATTTTTTAGTAGAGACGGTGTTACACCATGTTCACCAGGATGGTCTCGATCTCCTGACCTCGTGATCCACCCGTCTCGGCCTCCCAAAGTGCTGGGATTACAGGCTTGAGCCACCGCGCCCGGCCAAGAAAATTTTCTTAATTTTGCTAAAGAGGTAGCCATCAAGATACAAGTAATCCAGAGAAACCTGTGAGAGACTATACAAAATGTACATCACTATGGCATACAGTCACCAGACTACACAAGGTCAACTCTAAAGCAAAAGTCTTAAAGGCAGCTAGTGAAAAATATAAGATCATATACAAAAGGAACTCCATCAGGCTAACAGCAGATTTCTGAGAAGAGACCTTACAAGCCAGGAGAGATCTGGGGCCTATTTTCAGCATTCTTAAAAAGAAATGAGATTCCAAGCAAGAATTTCATATCCTGCCAAACTAAGCTTTATAAGTGAAAGAGAAATAAATACTTTTCCAGACATTAATGAAATTCCTTACTACTAAACCAGCCTTACAAAAGATTCTTAAGGGAGTTCTAAACATGGAATTGCAAGAATGATACCTACTACTACAAAAACACACTCTACTTAGAAGGCATAGAGTGGAAAGATAGATTGAAAAAGAGCCCCATTCATTTGCATCTGCTGTCTTCAAGAGACCAATCTCACACATAATAACAGCCATAGTCTCAAAGTAAAGAGTTGAAGAAAGACCTATCATGTAAATGGAAAATAAAAAAACACCAGGGATCACTATGCTTATATCAGATAAAACAGAATTTAAACAAACAAAAGTAAAAAAAGGACGTAGAAAGACATTAAATAATGATAAACAGTTCAATTCAACAAGAAGACATAAATATCTTCAATATATATGCACCAAGCAACGGAGCACCTAGATTCACAAAACAAGTACTTCTAGACCTATAAAAAGACTTAGGCAGTCACACAATCATAGTAAGGGACTTCAATATCCATTGACAGCTTAGAGAGATCACTGAGTGAGAAAACTAAAAAATAAATTTTGGACTTAAGTTAAACACATGACCAGTTGGACCCCATAGACATCTACAGAATGCTCCACTCATCAATCACAGAATATATGCTCTTCTCATCTGCACCTGGGACATACTCCAAGATTGATCACATGCTCAGGCTTAAAGCAAATCTCAATAAATTCAAAAAAATCAAAATTATACCAACCATACTATTGGATCACAGTGGAATAAAAGTAGAAATAGATACCAGAAGATCTCTCAGAACTACACAATTACGTTTACATGGAAATTAAACAACTTTCTCCTAAATGACTTTTAGGTAAAAAGGGAAATTGAGGCTGAAATAAAAAAGTTCTTTGAAATAAATAAAAACAGAGATAAAAAATTTCTAAATCTTTGGAATTCAGCAAAAGTAGTGTAAAGAGGAAACTTTATAGCATGAAATTTCTACATTAAAAAAAGATAGATCTCAAATTAACAATCTAACATCACACCTGGAGGAACTGGAAAAACAAAAACAAACCCAGATATGTAAGGCTGGTTTGCTTGGTTAGCTGAAATACGGAGTAAAAATGGCCCACTGTGAGCAAGCTGGAAACACCTGATCTACCTTAGTTTAATTTGAGAAAGGTATTCAAAGGCTTAGGGAGATTGGGATGGTGGAGTTGATAAGAGTCATTTAGACCTACTCATTTAAGCTGGGAGGGTCCAGAAGATATACCCTTGACCAATGCCTTGCAAAATAGATTTGTGAGGGCAGCACCTGCATCTCTGAAGAAACCTGCAATTGCTCTTCTCTGTATGTCAGAGCTAACAGTGGGAACCACAGTCACTCAACTACTAAATTTAAGTACAGTGAGAATAATTGGATCCCGAGGTAGCAGGGGCCAAGTGGCAGCACTCAACAGTCAAAGGCAAGGTGCATGTAGCTACTGTAATGGATGGCAGACAGAAAGTGGCAATCAGAATAGTCTGATTTGTGTAGAGCTCTGACATTAACTAATTAAACATGGTGTTCCTAGAAGTGAAATTGATAAGATGCCTACTGCATTCCCACTTGATTTATATAAGCAGAAATCTTCTAGTTCAAATGAACAAAAGAATAATTTGAATTACAGAAACAAAGAATCATGGCCCCTCAATCAATTCTCAGACTTGAGCCAGTTTACAGACCCAGAACCCCTTGAATGAAGGGAAGGCTGGGTCCTCTTGAGGAAGGACCCCACTACATTAGCAACAAGTATGCTGTAAATCTTTCTGCCATCCTTCCCCAAGGAGACTTCTGGCCTTTTACCATAGTAACTGTGCTTTGGGGAAAGGGAAATGATTAGACATTTTGGGGACTACTGGACACTGACTCTGACTTGACATTGATACCAGGCAACCCAAAACATCACTGTGGTCCTCCAGTTAAAGTAGAGCTTATGGAGGTCAAGTATTTAATGGAGTTTTAGCTTAGGTCTCACTTACAATGAGTCCCTGGACTCATCCTGTGGCCATTTCCCCAGTGCCGGAATGCATAATTGGCATAGACATACTTAGCAGCTGGCAGAACCCCCACATTGGCTCCCTGACTGGTATGGTGAGGGCTACTATGGTGGGTAAGCCCAAATGGAAGCCATTAGAGCTGCCTATACCTAGAAAAATGGTAAATTAAAAACAGTATTGCATCTCCCATAATGATTGTGAATGGTGCCACCATCAACTTCACTAGCAAAATTTTTGCTTCCTGTTCTCATGACATTACATTCTGCTGGCCTAGAGGTCCTAGTTCCAGAGGGAGGAACTAAGCAGACACAATAATGACTCCATTAAACTGGGAGTTAAGATTGTCACCTGGACACTTTGGGCTCCTCCCACCTTTAAGTCAACAGGCCAAGAAAGGAGTTACAGTGTTGGCTAGGGTGATTTACCCAGACTATCAAGATGAAATCAGTCTACTACTACAAAATGGTGGTAAGAAAGAGTATGTGTGGAATACAGGAGATCCATTAGGGTGTCTCTTAGTATTACCATGGCCTGTGATTAAGGTCAATGGGAAATTACAACGGCCTAATTCAGGCAGGACCACAAATAACCCAGACCCTTCAGGAATGAAGGTTTGGATCACTCAACCAGGAAAAGAACCATGACCTGCTGAGATGCTTGCTGAAGGCAAAGGGAATATAGAATGGGTAGTAGAAGAGGGTAATCATCTATACCAGCTACGACCACATGACCAACTGCAGAAACAAGGACTGTAATTGTCATGAGTATTTCCTCTTTCTTTTGTTAAAAACTTGTTTGTGTGTGTATATGCTTGTAATAAGAAAATATCTTCATTTTATTTCCTTTCTCCTTTACCATATTACATAAGATTTATTGATTTCACATCAGCATTTAAGTATTGTTAACTTTATGTAATAGTATTTGGGTTGGGGATTGGTGCGTTTCTGGTTATACAAAGCATAGTTGTATTATGTTCGGTGTAATTATGACCTTATTATTTTCTTTATTTGAAGATGATGTATGATCTCAGGAGATGTGTATGGGTTCAAGTTGACAAGGGGTGGACTTGTGATAGTTAATACTGAGTGTCAACTTGATTGGATTGAAGGATTTGACCTTAGGTGTGTCTGTGAGGGTATTGCCAAAGGAGATTAACATTTGATTCAGTGGATGGGAAAAGACAGAACCACCCTTAACCTGGGTGGACACAATCTCATCAGCTGCCAGCATGGCTAGAATATAAGCAGGCAGAAAAATGTGAAAAGAGAAACTGTTCTAGCCTCCCAGCCTACATCTTTCTCTTGTGCTGGATGCTTCCGCCCTTGAACATCAGACTCCAAGTTCTTCAGTTTTGGAACTAGGACTGGCTCCTGGCTCTCCTTGCTCCTCAGCCTGCAGATGGCCTATTTTGGGATCTTGTGATCATGTGAGTTAATAATAAACTCCCCTTTATATATATACACACACACACACACACACACACACACACATACATACATATATAATCTATTCCATTAGTTCTGTCTCTCTAGAGAACCCTGACTAATACATATGTCATCATGGAAATGCAGATCAAAACAACCATAAGATACCACTATGCACCTACTAGAATGGCCAAAATCTAAAACACTGACAACACCAAGTGCTGACAAGAATGTGGAATAGCAAGAACTCTCATTAATTGCTTGTAGGAATGAAAAATTGTAGAGCAGATTTCGAAGAGAATTTCATGGTCTATTATAATACTAAACATACTGTACCATAAAACCTAGCAATACAAATTATGTCCACACAAAATCCTGTACATGGATATTTATAGCAACTTTATTTATATTTTCTAATGTGGTTACCTCAGCCTAGAATCCCAAGATGTCCTTCAATAGGTGATTTGGTTAATCAACTGTAGCATATCTAGACAATGGAATGTTATTCAGTTCTAAAAGGAAATGAGCTTTTAAGCCATGAAACATGGAGAAACATTAAATAAGTATTACCAAGTGAAAGAATATAAACTAAAAAAAGCTACATGCTGTATGACTTCAACAACATTACATTCTTAAAGAGGCAAAACCATGGTGATAGCAAAAAGATGTCATGTTTAGGGTCTTGGGTGGCCCCTGTTAACCAACTCTCCCAGGGGTGATATGTTCCTTCAGTCCAATTCTCACTGAAGATGAATCTGATGTTTATTCTGGGAGTACTCTTACAAGATGGACAGTGAGAGCTGGCTCATAGGCTGGGACATATCCAGTCAGGGATTGGAAGAGTGCTTGACTGGGAGGGTCTCCATCTGGAGACCATTCTCAGAGTTTAGAGAATTCTTCCCCCTTTCTTATGCTTACATTCAGTCCAGTCTATTAACAGGTGTTTGCTTCATAAAGGGAGTTTAAGGTATTCTTATAAGAGTAAGCTTTGTTTTAAGGTTCACAAAAGTTGCATCTGTGCTGAGGTGGCCTTGTCTCCAGGACAGCAGTGTTTTTAAGTGCTGTCATTATAAATACCTAGTAATCCCTGGGCCAGGATTAAAAGTCTCCAGGCCATGTTATATCATATTGCTAAGTGTCACATAGCATGGGTTCTGAGAGATGTTTGAGTGGGCCTTATGGCCATCTTTAATCTTATAGCCATAAAATATAATTTATAGCATACTACAAATGATTAGTGGTTTCCAAGCATTAAGAGAGAGAGGGGATGAATAGGTGAAGCATAGAAGATTTTTAGGGAGTGAAAATACTCAGTATGGTACTATATAAATACATGTCATTACACATGTTTCTAAACATATAGAATGTATAACACCAAGAGCAAACCCTAATGTAAATTAAACACTTTGGGTGATTATGATGTGTCAATGCAAGATCATCAGTTATAATCAATGTACCACTGTGGTGGAGAATGTTGATGATGGAGGAGGATTCACATGTATAGGGGTAAGGTGTATATGTGAAACCTCTCTACCTTACTCTTAATTTTGCCATGAACCCAAAACTGCTGTAAAAAGATAAAGTATTCAATAATGAAAAAAAATTTACAGTATCTGAACTAAATACATTCTCACCCTTCACACAATATTCCCACATAACAAAGCTGCACATGTACTGCCTGAATCTAATATAAAAGTTGAAATTATTTTTAAAAAGAAAATATTAAAAAATAAAAATCTTATAGTAAGCTCCCTTGAGTAACTCATTGTCCACAATCTCCTCCTTTCCTCCCTCCCTTTACCAGAAAGATAGTTTGCTGTATTATATATTGATAATTCAAAGGAGCATTAGCCTTTATTATAGAGAAGGTAGAACATGAACTTATTTTTAAACAGGATAGTAGTTAGAAATTACAGGGAGCTTCAAAGTTTGCTCAGAAGTTTTATTATCTCCAGCTCTAACCTACTGTATTTTATTTTTCCCTCCAGGCCAAATTTTACTTAAGAGAAAGTCTTTTTTTTTTTTTTTAATCCTAGGAATATTTGTATAAAAGTGTTTTCATAAACATTGTAAGAGAGATATTACACTAGAGGAAAGAAAAAAAGAACTTTCATAGTTTGTCTGATTGAAGAATATGTATATATTGACGGCCTGAGTAAGTATGAATGAGTGGAATGAAGTTGGGCTCAATTCAATTGATGTTGTTTTCATTAAAGAAGATAAGAATACTAGAAAATTTAAAATGCTCTCAGTGCTATATTTTACACTCACTGATTTATTTTTATAAAAGCTATTCACCAATGTCCCAAGGCAGAACATGACCCTATTTTAGTCAGCTTGTTATAACAAGATACCATAGACTGTCTTGCTTAAAAAATAGAAATTTACTGCTAGCAATTCTGGATGTTGTAAGGTCCAAGATCAAGAGGCTGGTCTGCCTGATTTCTGGTGAGGATCCTCTTCCTAGTTTACAGATTGACAACTTTGTGCTGTACCATCACACGGCAGAGAGAGGGGGTTAAGGGCGGGTGAGAGATATCTATATGTATGTCTACATCTATAACTATCTATCTATCTATTTTTTTAAAAAAAATTTTTAAAGGGTCCATTTTTCATTTACATACAATCAATACATCGTATTTACATATATATGACTGAATCTTTATTCTATTTTCTTCATATAAGATATTTTAACTGGTAGGTAACTGCTCTATTCTGTTTTTATAGAAAGACTAAATACCTTCTTATTCACAGGCAGTTTTGATGATGCTAGTTTGTCTCCAAATTACATACTGAATATAGTTAAAACCTTAATGAATGACATAAAAATTAAGATCCAGTATTAGCCTATTTTATGGGTCACACTGGTTATTCAAGGAGTCGTCTGCCTATAGTGTGCATCAATTACAGCTGCAACAAAACAGAAATAAGTGTGGTTCTGAAGACCTTGAAAAAGAAGTATGACTTCTAAGACGTTCACCACTGCTTAACACTGCTACTGATGGGACATTCTTACACTGGGTTCGTTTCTTTCCTTGTAATAACACTGATTTTTCTAGTGATATTTAACTTTAAAAAGGTATTTTACTTCTTTAACCCTCAGAGAACTTGTATATTTAGACAACTAACAAAAAAAAAAAAAAAAAAAATCAGACACACGTATCTTTGCCCATAGTTTCCAAAGGGTTAAAGTGCAGGAATTTTCTATACTGCTATACTTCTATAATGCTACAAGGCACCTTATTCCACTTTTTTCTTAAAGGAAACCTTTTCTTTGGTTTCTTGTAACTTTTCAGTGAGTCTGTCTTTTGTTTCTTCCATCTTCTCTGTGATAAGCTCCTTTGTCTCCTCCATCCTGTCCTGTAGATATTCCTTGATGGGTGGTGGCGTGGACATGTAGCCATGACTGCGCAGATACTTCACAGTGAAGGATGTTCCTTCCAAAGTCACGGTGTACCGAGCAGGTGTTGCAATCTTAAACAAGGCATATGCTGTGAGTGCATTTCCACTCTGGGAGTTTTTCAGGATGCTTACCACACTGTCAGGTAACCCAATGAGTTCTAGAAAAGGAACGACATTCACTCCTTTCAAGGCCGCATAATAAAATGTTCCAAACCAAACACCAGAAGTTATTAGATGCACTGGAATCAGAACTTTTCCATACTGTCTAAATATCTTCTTGAATCGTTGATAAAGACTAATAGATTTGTCTTGCAAAGGATCAGGCTCTTCCTTTTTTTCTGGAGTTCCCTGAGCTGTGGCACTGGATGAAAAAACCCTCTTGAATGAAACATGTTGCTTCCCTTGCTTATAGCGAAGGACTCCTGGTTGGGGTGAATGAGCATCCAACGGCCTCCTTTCCTTTGCAACGCACTGGGCAGCAGATAAATTCAACCATTGTTTTTGAAGGCCTTGTACCAAAACCACTTTGGAATCAGCATTGTACAAAAGTAAAGGTCCCTTTACATTTTGACAGCGTCCAAAAAGACCAGCATTATGTGGTTCCAAGCATGTCCTGCGTGCCAGTCGAGATACAGTCCGTGGTACATTCCACTGCATTTTGAAGAGTGTTGATAGGTTTCAGCTTCTCTTAGGACGCTGGGGCCGCCGCCGCCGCTTCCCGCCGCGCAGGCTGGACCACAGCTCCTCGAATGCCACGGCAGTGTTACTCAGCAGAGCACCCCGACGGAGTGTGGGTCCGGGTGCCGGAACCCGCGGGACTCCTCTATCTATCTATTAATATCTGTCTATCTGTCTGTCTGTTTATCTATCTATCTATCTATCTATCTATCTATCTATCTATCTATCTATCAATCTATCTGATTGAGAGAATCTCTCCTCTGTTCTCTCTTCATATAAAAACACTAATCCCATAATGCAGGCTTCACTCTCATGGCCTCATTACCTTCTAAAGTCCCTACCTTCTAATACCCTTTTATTAGGGGTTAGGTTTTAACATATTATTTCTGTGGGAGGGACTGAAATATGCATTTTATAAGAGACCCATTGGAAAAAATATGCCAAACTATTGACTTTCAGCACAAAGGAAGAAGACAGTGACATCAAAAGTGCTCCTTGGAAGTGTGAATATTCTTTGGAAAGCTGAAATATAACAGACCAGACATATTCATTATACCATAGATTATTTTTATCCGATATTTCCAATCAATAAAAAAGATTTCCTGATCATCTACCCTATGTCCAATTCTCTACTTTTTCCATGGGTATAACCAAATAAGATAAATTCCCTTTAAAGGATGGGAATATTGCCCAGCAGTCAAAATGATGTTGGCAATTGTATAATTTTCTATTGCTGCATAATACATCATCTCATTTATTTAGCAACTTTCAACAACACACATTTACTACTTCACAGTTTTTGTGGGTCAGGAATCTGGATGGAACCTAATGGGGTCCTCTGCTTAGGGTGTCAGAGGCCTCAGTTTAGGTATTGGTCAGGCTGCATCATCATCTAAAGGATTTGCTAGAGAAAGATCATCTTCAAGATCTCAGGTTGTTGGCAGAATTCATTTCTCTGTAGTTGTAGGACGGACATCTCAGATTTCTTGTTGGTTGTCAACAAGGGGACACCCTTAGCTTCCAGTAGCTGTTTGTGCTCCTTGCCACATTCCCCTCTCCATAGGGCTTCTCACAACAGAGGAGCTTACTTTTTTTAAGCTAGTGATGAAGAGAGAGTCTTTCTCATTAAGGGGTGCCCAGTCCCACTTTTAAGGGATTTTAACTAATTAAGTCATGTTTCTATTGGTTTGAATGTACCCCCCTAAAAGTTTATGTGTTGGAAACTAAATCCCAAATGCAGCAGTTTTTGGAGGTGGGGCCTAACAAGAGGTAATTGGGTCATGGAGGCAGAACCCTCATGAATGGATGAATTAACATTGCCATCCAGGGAGAGGTTATCTTGACAGTAGGTTGTTACAGAGTCTGGCCTCTGGTGCCTTGGTCTCGCTTGCTGTTCAACCTTCTCTTATCTGATGATGCAGTAAGAAGATCCTTAATAGATGCCAGCACCATGTTCTTGGACTTTCTAGCCTCCAGAACTGTAAGAAATAAGCTTTTATTTTATATAAATTACCTACTGGTTAGCAATGTTATAGCATCAGTAAATAGACTAAGACACATGCTCACCCAAGATAATCTTATTTTGATTGAATCAAAATTAACTGATTTGGAACCTGTATTACATCTGTAAAATTACTTCACAGTTGACATTTTTTATTGGCTAAAAGCAAATGCTACCCACATTACGGGAAATTAGATTATATAAGGCCAGAACCTCACAGGGTAGAGAGTATAAGGGCAAGTTTAGTATTTGCCTATTACAGTAAGTTTAGGCTGTATGTTATTTTTATGGTAAGTTTTAAAGAGTGGGAGAGCATTTTACAGTGATTGTTAACTGAAGATAGAAACAAATGGAGATCGTGTCACTGCTCTCCATCTAGTCTGGGCAACAGAGTAAGACCCTGTCTCAAAAAACAAACAAACAAGCAAAAAAAATAGAGACTGTTTTAGAAAATGCCCGTGATTGGGCCTTACATCAGAGATCATGATTTTACTGTTGTGGAGTAGGACTAATGCATCAGTATTTTTTTTTTCTATTTGTTAAGATATATGTGACATAAAAATTTTATAGATTTAAGTTGTATGCTCCCAGGTGGTCTTTGTTCAATCAGGTGAACACGACTGCTTTCAATAGTTAGAAAACAGAATGAAAAAGCTAAAGAGGGGGAAGAGCTTGTCCAAATGCATACCTGTTTGTAATCTCATTAGAAGAATTTGATAAGATTGCCTGATTAAACAGTTATAGAAGAAAGATTATTGCAATTTTGGAATCAGTTTAACTCATATTTTGGTGGATATCTGGAACATCTTTAATTTCATAGTTAGAAAAAATGTTTAATTTAAAAAAGAGTTTGTGTGTTTCTTTGCTTTCTTCCTTTCTAAATAATTCACCTGAGGGTAACAGCAAGTTAGTCTTGTGTTAGTGAAATAGAGTTGCTACCCTGAGTAGAGGAAGAGGATATTCAAACAGGGGGTTGTGGTAGTGGCCAAGCATGGAATGGTAGAGTCTAAGAAAGGGGCAGAGGCAGAGGGTGTTCACACTAGATATTGTCATCGACAGATTTTTACATACATAAGAGCTGAGTCTATTTACATTGATAAATATTGAGCAGATCTATTTCTCACTGTTAGAAAGGAAAGCTATAAATATAAAAAGAAAAAAAAAGCCTATGATATTGATTGGAATTAGTGTTATCAGTGTGAACTCATGGTTTTATATACACGCACATACACATGCACACACAAACACACGCATATTTTCTGTCCCCTAAACTGAAAGGATCTGGAGAAGTGACACCCCAATAAAACGAGCTCATTTAGCACCTGGATCTTGGCTTCTAAATATCAATATAATTGTCATTAACAAGAACCAAGGTTTCTTGAGGAAATCACTAACTTTAGGAGTAGAACAGTAAAAGATGAGCCTGGAATGTCATATTGTAAAGGAAAACATCAAAGAATGTTGAAGACATGTCAAAAGAACACAGATACCAGCTTGAAGGGACTCCCATTTTAAAAATCTGGTATGATTTAAACATTAACATAAATAAATATATAAATTACATAAATGAATGAATAAATAAATAGAGAGAAGATAAATCTTCCTTTATGGAAGAAAATTATGTATGTAGAAGGAATGAAGGAATTAAAAATGCACCATCTGGTAAACATCATAGAACTTGATACAGACAAGAATAATCATGGATGCTAAAAATGGTGCTTAAAATTTTGATAAGAATCAGTGTCTTAGAGTGTTTTGTGTTGCTATAAAGGATACCTAAGCCTGGGAAATTTATAAAGAAAGAAGGTTTGTTTGGCCCACAATTCTGATGGCTAGAAAAGTTCAAGATTGGGCACCTGGTCAGGGCCTCAGGCCA
The DNA here is from genome assembly GCF_049350105.2 of Macaca mulatta. NCBI lineage: Eukaryota > Metazoa > Chordata > Mammalia > Primates > Cercopithecidae > Macaca > Macaca mulatta. The sequence goes on from NC_133409.1 coordinate 117,166,869, forward strand.
TTTCCATTTGTGGCAGAAGGTAAATGAGACCTGGCGTGTGCACATACCACATAGCAAGAGAGTAATCAAGCAAGAGAGGAGCGAGATGCTAGGCATCTTTTAACAACCAGGTCTCTTGCAAGAACTCTTTTACCCCTGAGAGAGGACATTAGTCTATTCATAAGGCATCTACTTCTGTGACCCATACACCTCCCATTAAGCCTCAGCTTTCAACAGCTCTGCAGTGGGAATTAAATTTCAACATAAAGATTGGAGGGTACAAACATCCAAAGTATAGCAACTAGGATACTTACCTAGTCTCAAACTATTTCCCCATGAAAATTAACACACCAACAACAAACTTAAATAATTTTAAAAGGAAAAGGACAAACTTTAAATTAGATAATCACAGTAAACAAAACCCTGATCAAATGATCAACTTTATATCACAAGCACTGGGCCAAAGTCCAACACAGGATTCAGTCACTAAATTAGTATGTATTACCTGAATCTAAGTGTGAGGAATTATAAGAGAAATTGAATTTATTTATATAAAATAGCTCTGCAAGTCTATTCTTCAAGTGTTACAATCATGAAAGTCAATGGAAGAACGAGCAACTGTTCCAGATTTATTGAGAATAAAGAAACATGACTAAATACAACTGACAATTGTTTGGATATTTCACTCTACATTTTATTATTGGACAACTTAAAATACTTGAATGGGGTTTGTATATTCATTGGCATATTAGGTTGCTAGGACTTCCATAACAAAATAACAGACTGGGTAGCTTAAACAATTAAAAAACTACTTTTTTCCATAGCACTAGAAGCTGGATTTCCAATATTAAGGTGCTGGCAATGTTGATATCTCCTGAGGCTTTTCTTTTTGGCTTGCAGATTTCTTCCTTCTTGTTGCTTGTTTACTTAATCATTTCTCTGTGCATCTGTGTCTCTTTTCATGTTTGAACTTTCTCTTCTCATAAGGACACCCATCAGATTGGATTAGACAGACCTCATCTTAATATCCTCTTTAAAAGCCTTATCTCCAGATGGAATCATATTCTGAGGTACTGGGGGTTGGAACTTCAATGTGTGAATTTTGAGAGAAATACAATTCAATTTATAACAGACAGTATTTGTTTTCCAGTATTAACTTCCTGATTTTGATGGTCATATTGTGGTTATGTTAGAAAATGTCCTTGTTTTCAGGATTTACACACTTAGGAATTTGGGGATGGAATATCAAATCTTTAAACTACTCACAACTGGTTCAGAAAAAAAACAAAAAGTTATTTGTACTCTCCATTCAAAAAAAGTAAAAGAAGAAAGGTAACACCAATAAGAAACAGAAGCTTATGAGAGGCAGTATCGAAGAGTAATCAATGTCATTCTAGCGAAAAGAAGTGTGACAGCGGTGATATTTGCTAAGTGACCATCACATGTTTTCCTAGGCTATAGCTCACGTTTTAAACCACGGTAAAATTGAATACAAATGGAATTACATTTTTCTCTGACCCTATAGAAAGAAGGGATAAAGTTCTAGCTCGATATAGTCAGGAAAGATGAAAGACTTTTGGTGCCAGAGGCATTAAACATTACATCAACTTCTGACATTGTAAGTGGAGAGTTCTGATAGATGGAAACCATTGTAGTTGGCTATGTACAAAAACTGGACATGTCAGAGTGGAGGGTAAGTTAAAATAATTTCTGGAAAGCACAGAAGCTAAATTCAATATTAATTAATAATTGATAGCACTTGACAGCATATAAACTATATAAAGAGAAAACACCTAATTTTCCTATATACTGATCCTTTCTCCTTTCAGCAATAATATTGTATATTTAATCGCATTCAAGACAGTTAATTGATCAGTGTCCTAGGCTGTGTGTATATGACATTCTGAAGAATATAACAACTTCTTTCAAATAAAAAACTTACCATCTGATGGTGAAGATTTTTTTTAAAAGATGCTCCAGTATTTTTACATAAAGTCAAATAAAGCCTGTTTTATTATGTAGTGGGTTAGGAAGGTGAGAAAGTATGCCAACTACCCTGTGTGCCATGCTCTTTCTCCTTCAGGCTTTTTTTATGCCAAAAATATTTTTCCTTCCCATTCCTGTGCCCCTATTCATTTGACTACCTCCTGTGCAACTGTAAGTGCTTAGCAGCATAGATTCTATTTTGTATAACATAAGGAGTCATTACAAGATTTTGAGCAGCAAATTGAAATAATCAGAATTCTAACTTGGAGCTCATTAATTACTTCAACCAATGATTTGCTAAGTCCTAGGCACCCTTGGCTTCATGTCTTCAAGGTTGTCTTTCCTGACATCCTGAACCCGGGATGTCTTTTAGTTGCCTAGTACCCTATATTATAACTACAAATACATAGATATCATAGTGATTTGCTTGCTTGTCTGAGAACTCTACTAGCCTTTATGTCTAATTATGTTTCATTGACTTGTATCTTCACACATAGCCCAATGCTTCATACATTAGAGTTTGCAAAAACTATTTGATGAAGAATGAAAACCTGCTAAAAATACTTTAACCAAAGGGTTTTTAAACTCAAATACATTTCTTTCACTTGGAGAATTACTCATGGATTATGTAAAATTTGAGCTGGTTTTTATGATTTGAAAGGTTGGAGGAAGAGGAAGAGGGATTCTAGGCTGAGGTAACCACATTGTGCTAAGTCATCCAATGGTAAGGGGCGCTGTGAGACAATCTATTTTAATTGGATTGAGAGTTTAGTCGAACTAGAATGCACACTTTTTCAGGCATTATACTAGATACCTTTGGAGTAAAAATTTGGGGCTAGATTATAGCACGTATTAATATTATGTTTACAAGTACAAATTCTTATAAGTCAGGAAGATTTGCAATTCCCTTTGTATAGTGAATTTCAACTTTTCCTGACCTAATCATGGTCAACTAAATTAAGCACATTTTAACAACAGGTACTTAAAAGGTAGAAGCTGTTTTTTTGTCTGAAAATTCTACTACCCTATGTGTCTAATCATGTTTCCTTGACTGACTGTTGGATCTTCACACCTAGCCCAATGCCTCATACATCACAGTTTGAAATAACTATTTGAGGAAGAATGAAAACCTGCTGAAAATAGTTACAATCAAAGGGTTTTACAGCTCAAAGAAATTTGAGTTTATTGGGAGCAAGAACAAAAATAAAAGAATTTATGTGTCATGAACTGTACAACTCTTTCCATTTCATTCTTCTGTCACTGGTTCTAGAGGAGGAGGAGTTTGTTCTTTCCGCTTCCTTTGTCTCAGGAAGACTGCACCCTCTGGTGGAAGTGGTGTTAATGGCTCTTTTTAAAGGATGCTTTACCTACGCAGGCCCCTACCTGTAAAGCCAGGGAGAGCTGGAGGCTTAGGTTTGGATTTTAGTTAAGCTTATGATACAGATGGTCTAATCCTAGTAGTCCTGATTTGTGAACAGTGCTCGGGCATTTAAAAAGTCTCTCCAGATTCTACTAATTAGATTAGGATCAACTTTCACCTTTTATTTTCCCTAAATACAGAGGTATAAAGGCAGAGCTTATACCTCATTGGTCTATTTCCTCTTAAACCTCTGCCAAAGAAATGTAAATGAAGTAGGGGAGGGTTAATTAATATTGATTGAATTATTTTAATTGTATCTACCTTCACTTACTTAGAATATTGTACCTGATAGATTAGATTAGAGCATTTCTCTGGCTTCTTAATTTTTCTGACCAGTAAAAAGAAAGCTTTGATTCATAATATATTTAGGGCTAAATATATTAACAGTCTAATCCTGAACTTCACTTGTATTTTCAAGGAAAGAAAATCATACCAATATTCTGACCATGAAAATGTCCCAGTGCTTTCCTTCTTTAGTCCAACTCCTAAGAGTACCCTATAAAACGCAGGACTTATGAAAATATTAGCCATATTTTTAAGCTGGAAAATCTTGCTCTGGATTGGCAAGTACTGGAATTATAGGCATAAGGACTAGAGAAAGATAATGAGCTTCTGAAGTAATCACCCTGTCCATCCTCCCTTACTGAAATGATGATGAATATCCCGGTGAGTGTCAAAGGCAGTCTGGTTTCTTTCTCATTCTGTTGCAGGCCCAGGAGTCAAGAACTTCCTTAGTATCACCAAAAATCAACTGAGCCCCCTTGGCATATCTCCTTGATAACTGATGCATGCTTAAAACCCGTTTAAAAAGATTTCCTAAGCATTAGCACAACAGTTGCATTTTAATATTTTTAATGGCAGTCATTGAAACAGGTTTATTTTTAAATATATGTAGAAAAATACAAAGTACAGGATCATTATATTCTAATTGTAAAAGTGAAATATTGGGAATGAAGTTTTAATTGTGTGTGTTTGCAATCAAAATAATGCAAAATCGTAAGAATCACAGAAATGCAGGGTTGGAAGGGCTACTAGATAAAAGAGAGGCACACTGAATAAAAAGAACTTAAACAGTGTACAGTTTTTTAATACTGGTATACTATCTTTATTCATAGTATATTAGCAATTTTAAAAAGTTTTTTTTTCCTAGAATAATCAAAAAATTCAAAAGCAAACTGAAGTTTCTATGGAAATGTTAGTGTTAGCAAATTAACTGAAGCTAATAATAAATCATAGTGTGGACTTGCTGAGCACTTACTAAGCACCGTAGACTGATGAACTTATTTAATCCTTACAACAATTATATCAGTTATGGACTATTATGATCCTAACTTTACAGATTAAAAAAAAAATCTGAGACATGAAGATACGTATCTTGTCCAAAGTCATACACTCTTAGTAAGTGTCAGAGTAGGAATCTGAATCCCAGAAATCTGGCACTAGAGCTTGTGTTCTTAACCACCACGCTATATGCATTTGCTCCTCCGAGCCTAGAAACAGTGGGGACCATACGTGCCAGTGCGAGCTGCCAGAAGTCAGTAGCCAAGTGGCAGAGAGAGTACAGGAGCATCAGCTGTTGAGAGGCTCAGAAGCATTCAAGCTGCTACTACCTTATAGTGCAAGGGAGTAGAAATGAGAGACAGGAAACTGAATGCCGATCTAAGAGGCCTCTACCTCACTTGAGTTATATTGCCAGAAAAATAAATGTGCAGAATTTAATGAAGTTGCCAAATAAATTCATTTCTACTGAGATCAAAATAGGTTTTCTAATACTGAGTGATAAAAACAAACCCTTCCTCTGAAATATCTAGACTGTTTGCTGTTAGAGGGCATTCTCAGTCCTCTATCTAAAGCATTTTTCAAAAAGAGTAGTAAGCAGAAATGTCCAGTGAGAAGAAATGGCTGGTACAAATCTAAGGGAGGGACCCAGAAGCTAGAATACCTGAAGTATCATCTTATTTCTGTCGCTCACTACCTATGAAAACATGCATGTGTTGCTAACCTCTCAGGGCATCACTGTCCTTGTTTATAATATAGAAACAATAGCACATTCACAGTCATCTTTTAAAAAGTTAGATGACCATCTTGGTGGCTCAAAGTGCAGAATATGTAATGGGAAATTTTGTGAGTCTGAAAATATTTTTAAAGGACTAATAAGCTAGAGAATTTAATATATTTTCTTTCCAAATCTTATTAAAATTTAAACTTCTAACTATTCCCAGAGTGAGCTAATAGCAATTTCTCCTTATTTTTTCCTTCATCTAGTTTATCTCAATTGACCTTTCTTAGTCTCGCAAAAATTTCCTACACTCAGAGGTGGCATTTAGCAGGAATATACCTACATACCTGAAAGATATTCTCATTGTCAGTGCCCATGCCGTTCCTATTGTTAATATTGTGTTAATATTGTGATATATTGAATATCACCCCTGCTTTTATTAATACTATTATTTTTGTCTTACTCATTAATTGTCCTTTTATTTCTTTTCAAGGATTCTCACCATCCAGAAGTCATACCAGGTAATGAGGATGAACACCAGCTCCTTTTTTATTTCCTAACCAATGTTGAACTGTAAATCTCACCCTCCCTCTGAATATCCTTTAGAATCAATGTGAAAAATAAATATCATCCTGGAATTGTCATGTTCAAAGGGCAAGGACTGGTTTTGGTGTGAAACTTTGCCCTGATCCTGAACACTCAAGAGAAGCATGCATCTTTAGTGCTATTAGGGATCTGGGAAGTCATCTAGATCAATCCCTTCCTTTTATTGGAAAGAAAACCAAGGCCCGAGCATTTAAGTGTGTCATTCAAAGTCACGGAGGCTCTCCAGAGAAGAAGAAAGAATGGCAATCTCAGATCAATGGATGTGAATACTTTCGGTCACATCTGAAGAGTAAATTCTCTTGCTAACCTTTCTCCCTAGTCTGTCACCCTTTTTTCTATTTTACATGTCTAGTACTCCTACTGTGTGCCAAGATAAATTTAAATACATTAATATTTAATTTACACAATCATCTTACAAGGTAGAGACAGTGGGAGAACCGCCTTGAAGAACAAAAAGAAATAGGTAAATTTGTATTTTGCTTCTATATTACAAATAAGGAAAGTGATTAATAGAAAGGATAAGCAACTTATGCATGTTTTCACTGGTATTGAGCCTCAGAAATGAGATGATAATGGACATGGTATTTCAAGTCTTGAGAATACCAAGGAAATGAGTATTGATAGCGAACAAAAGAGGATCAAGACTGAGCCCCAGACACACCAATATGAAGGATTGGAGAGAAGAGAATAAATCAGCTGAAGTACCTGATAATGAGGAATCGTTGAGTCATAAGTGACCTCAAAAATATATAGGGTCCTGGAAAATAAAGAGCTAGAGAGTATTTTGATAAGGAGGGGGTGATATACTGTTTGGAAATCTGATGTTAGATCAAGGAAGATGAAGAAAGAACACTGACCTTTGCATTTAGCAACATGAGGGATACTCATGATGTTTACATAGCAGTTTCATGGAGAGGTTAAAAGTTGGATTAGGGTGGATTAAGCAGAGAAAGGGAAAATGATTGAAGACAACAAGTATAGCAGCTCTGGAGGAATTTAACCAAAAAGGAGATGAGGTTGTAGTTCTTAAGGTTTCATTTGTAATAACTGGAGGATGTTTTATGAGGAAGGGCATCATCCAAGCACTGAACCTTGGATAAATGGCTATATTTCATAAGTGATAGAAGAACTAAAGCCAGATATAAGAAAATGAGCAATTAGAAGAGATTGTATAGAAGTTAAGAATGAGGATGACAAAACACTCCTGTTCTTTCCATATATTATATTTCTTATATGGGTTTTGGAATAAAATAGGTTAAAATTTGAATAAAACTGATTTATGAAGACTATTGGGCAAAGTCATGCTCCTGTAGAAGTGGTCTGTTTGAGGCTACTGAATGCCAGTGACTGAGATAAATCACTTGAGAATTGCCAGCTGTCCAGTCAAAGACATCCCAACAGGGTGGCACTATTTTGGTGAATTCATTACAGCCTAACAGTCAGAATTGGACTTGTGCTAATGAATACACAGAGAATGTAAATTTAATTATTTAAATTAGGCACATTCTCCAGTGACTAATGCTCAGAACATTATCATATTTTACCTTTCAGTTTCATTATTTCTTGTGTTTTTAGTCTATCTCCCTTCTCTTCATGTATTCTTCAAGCTCTATGAACACAGTTAAATGTAATTATTTTAATATGTGTTTCCTTAGTTACAGTCAAGTGCAGTCATGCTTCCCTAAGATCATTCTTAAGTCACCTTGATCAAATTACAGGTGCATGAAGAATGTCTCTTAAATAAAATGATTTAGAAAAATGTGCCAATGATTACACTTATTCTAAATGTTGAAGCTCCCTAATTAATTGACCACAGGGTATCTTTTACTTCAGTACTGGAAGAATGTTGTACATACTTCTGTAATGCTTATGAATAGTGATTAGGTTCTCCTTTATGGTCATGTTGGATGTCAGTCATCCAGAGGATAGACAGGACCTTCAGAAAAGCCAGAAAATAATAATATTTCTCTAGGTTCCCTTTTACATGTCAAGGAAAGATATTTAGGCATGTATTCCTAGAAAAAAAGGACTAAATAGCACCAGTGAGATGACAGTCTTCTGAGAAGGAGCACTGTCTATCAATTTGGTATTGCATTTTGTTACTAGCAGCAGACATGAAAAAAAAAAAAACTCAGCGAAATAAACTAAAATGTGAAAAAGTAAATAATGTAGGGTAGGTGTGATGACTCCATAATCCACAACACTTAGGCTATCTCTTCTCTGCTCAACATATTTTGCAAGTGACTTTCATCCTCAAGACCATCTCACTGCCATTGGTAATCACTGTAGCTCCAGCTGTCATGTCTTCATGAGAGGCAGAAGGACTATAAAATACTGCCACGTAAATTCAGTTCATAATAAAAAGTTTTCCAGAAGTCTTATCTAAAACTTCCACCTACATCTTATTGGCCACGACTTGTTTCTCCTCAAATCATTGGAAATATAAAGTTTTATAGATGGACACAATGCCACTCCCCAAAAATCAGGGTTTTGATGCAAATGAAAAAGAAAAGAATGGATTTGGGGTGGGAAATAAACTTTCACCAAGGTTAAACTGGCTTATGTGTTTTTTGGGGGATTATTTTTTAGAAATCTGATGATCTAACTCTTCACTAAGGCCTTCATTTCATTTCAATTTGTTACGTCTAAGGTTTTAATTTTATTTAAATGTTTCTGATTGGTTTCTGATATTGCTATATTTAACCATATATTTAAGAGTGGTGCTCTAAGGATAGGTTATTTGCAAACTCACTGTTTACACTGAGAGTCACTTTTCTTTTTACTGCTTTGAAAAATATTTTTCAGACCTATTTTATTAAGAGCTACTCCCCAAGCTTATACAGTGCTTTTGGCAAAATAAATCATTTATTCCATACATAGTCTTCCATACAGTAATTTTTATCTCAATTTGTTAAATACCATTGCCACAACCAAGTTTGCCGAGGCTTTATGTAATCTATCTTTCCAAAGCTTAAATGATTTATAGTACTTCAACAACCATGATTATTAACTTGGCCCTCCAGGTTTGTTTACTATACAGTCTTCTTCCAAATACAAGGACATAAAATTTTTACTCATACAATTCTCAACATTTTAATAACGTTATCTTTCTAATTTACCCATTTAAAATAGTTGTTGGTTCATGATGATGGCACTTATATGCGGATGCGAGTTTTTTGCCTTTCTGTTATAATACAAAATAATAAATATTTGTAAAATGTCCATATCTACTAGGAAGTTAAAGTCCAATTTTAGATTACACTTTTTTTGCTAATTAATAATATATACTTACCGAATACCTATTCTGTATCAGAATAGTAATACTTTACAGAAATACAAACATCAGTAATAGTCCTGATTTAATGACAAAACATGTAAACTAACACTGCAGCATGACGAGTGCTGTAATAGGGGCATCAGCTAGAACAGTGGCCCCATGTTGGCATGACTGCTTTTTATGAGAATCAGAGCAATGGCTCTCAACACTTACACTTTCTCAGAACCAACTTCAGGAATTAAAACAGATACTGGGGCCTCACTTGTAAAGATCTAGAGATTTCTCAAATGATTTTAAGTAACAGGTTGGGGAGGGTAGATATTGGATTAAAGAAAGCAATACTTGTGCTGATTCTTGAGAGTGGGACAAGAGTTTTCCCAGGAAAGGACATATTAGGCAAATATAAAAGCAAATTTAGGCTGGGCATGGTGGCTCACACCTGTAATCTCAGCACTGTGGGAAGCTGAGGCAGGAGAATGACGGGAGCCCAGGAGTTCAATACCAGCCTCGTCAACAGAGGCAACATGGGGAAACCTTATCTCTATACACACACACACACACACACACACATACACACACACACACACACACAAAATAGGTGGGCATGGTGGTTTCACCTGTAGTCCCAGCTACTCAGGAGGCTGAGGTGGGAGGATGGCTTGAGTTCAGGAGGTTGAGACGGCAGTGAGCTGTGATCCTGCAATTGCACTTCAGCCTGGGTAGGTGACAGAGCAAGAGCCTGTCTTGGAAAAAAAAATAATAAAGGAAGTATGATCACCAATGGAGGCACTGTAAGTGACTGTTTCAGTGTAGCAAGAATAACAGGGAAGAGCAGAGTTGATTTGAGGCCGGTTTTAGATGTGGACAGAATTAGAGGCACTCCTATTTGCCACACACGAAAGTTTGAAACTATCCATAAGCCCAACATTTTTCAAATTGTGTTCATTAAGTATTTACAGGCTCCTTGTCTAGGCCACAGAATTTATGAACAAATAGGTTTGGAAAATGTTGCATACTATTCTTTCTTCCTGGATATTCAACATGCCTAAAACTTCAAAATACCCTGAGAGGCCTACAGCAATGAAAAGAATTATGTCTGCAATTTCCTAAGCTTATTTATCTATGGAACTTTGTTTCTCTTCCCCAATCCCATTATGATTTTTCAATTGATATTCTTTGGGACACAATATAAAAGATATTGTTATGAGCTGGACAGAAAGTTGTGAATAGGGCGTTAAATCAATGTACTTAGTGTGTCTCAGAAATCCATTTTAGTTGTCATATTAAATGGGGAGCTTGGTAATACTGGAGACCTGAAACCAGTTAACATGCTATTGTGCCATTCTAAAAAGAAGATTGAAAGTTCCTAAGCAAAGAAATGTAAGTGGAGGGGAATAAAAGAGAAAGGATTTGAGAGATTTTTAAAAGAGAGTATGAGAGGATTTATGGATAATGAAATAAGAAAGAGTCATTCAGGAACAGATAATAAAGACCAAATTCCTGCAGAAGAGAACAGGTGATATTTAAATGGGAATACTTACATATCCATATGAGACAATCATAGTCTTGCAAAAGATGCTTTAGTTTGAGTGGAAAGAGACAGATGGCTATTAGTAGTGATCAAAGTTTCCTGATATAAAATAGTGAAAAATGCAAAGCAAATGTTTTAGCTTAAAATGGTATTATTCCCCTCATAAGAACATTTGATTATAATGTAATTCAGTAATAAAAGTATGATTTTTGACATAAATGTGATTTAAAAATGTCTTTGGAACATATGTATTTTGTCGGTGAAGTAGTACTGGTAGTACCAGGATGAGACTGAGAAATTGCATGAACTCTCAGTCTGAACAAAGAATATATGGCAAAAATGTGATCTGAGAAATAATATGCCAGTGATGGACTAGAAACCAGAAGATGATGGCTTGATATATTTCTGCAGCACGTGTGAGCGTAATAGAGAATGAAGAAGCAAGTCTTTATTAGTAAGTTCTATTTTTAGCACCTTAGTGCTAAATTATATATTTGGTCCAATATTGCAGTATTTGAAGGACAGAGGATCCATAAATCCTAAAATTTTATTATTGGATACCCTCCTATTTATTTTTAATTTTTTTAGCATAAAATTCTCTCAATCTGTGTGCCATTACCATAAGTTGTTCATCATTCTCGATGAAAATTAGGTGTTTCTATCACACTAATGAGCTTAGAATTTTGGAGATTAGTGATTGCTGGTAAAAATACAGGTTTTCATAATTTTTGTAATAGACATAATAAGGTAAAACTAACAATTTAATATGTGTCTATTATGCCTTTGAATGGGTCTTACATTTATTAAAATATAGACTGTAGGAGTATTTATGTGTCACAATTGAAATAATGTCAGGTTAAGTAAACATTTTCACTGTCTCCAATATTATAAAAATACAAACCTTAGACAATAAACAAAATTTATATTAATATCTACCCTTAATACTTTCAGTGTAAAATACCTAATTTCAATCAAATATTTTTAAAGCCAAGGACTCAAACATGATAGTATGAACATATTAAGTAAGAATAAGTGTTTCAATATGAATATATTTGGCTATCTAATGAATACATGGCAATGTGTAGCAATGTCTATGAAATCTTGGGTGTTTTTTTCCATTTTCCTTTCTTGCCGTTCTTTTGATTATAAGGAGAAACAGACAGTTCATGTTACAGAAGTATAGGCCCATCTGCTTCTCATTTTGACTTTCTTTGTTTTTAAAGTTCTAAACTAATTTTTAGACTAATTGTAAAGCTGATCAAAAATAACTTTAATTTTTAAATTTGGTGCGAAAAAGACAGCCAAAAATTCTCGTCTCAACTTACATATTTTTGTGAAAGTATCTGATATTTCATCATCAATTTGTTTCTCTTCCAGGGAAAATTAATATTGACTTTATAGATTTCCACTGTCGTAAATAGAATAAAAATAACAGATAAGGAAAAATTAATATATTCTGATTAATGTATCAATATACTATCAATATATATCACATTAATAGGTATTCACATAAATTTCTTCATGATGTGAACCTAATTTTTTCTTCAAATAAACATTCCTATCATCTATAAATAGATTCCATCTATCCCAATAATAAAATTAACTATGTATACACATTTTTCACTGGTTTTTGTTCATTTGTTTACTTTTCCTTTATTGACTGATTATTTAGCAGAATGGTGTCTACTGGTAAAAGAGTGCTAAATTAATTGTCTTTATGTTGAGGGATTCAGCTGTAAAAAAAACTAAAATTGCCATTATTAATTTAATAAATATGCTTAAGTTATTTAGTTCTGTCATAATGAACAGTTATAAATGGCATTAAAGAAATCAAAATAGCATTTTGATTTCTGTCATGCACTGTCCTTGTTTATATGATTTAAGTATATTACTTCCATTGAGATTGGGGGGGTTCTGTGGGAAAGACTTCGGAGTGTAACTCTGAAAAACTCTAAATAAATTTTTTTATTTTATTTAAAAAAAGAAAAAGAAAAATGAAATAACCAGCAGAATCTATTTTCTTAACTACTCCATCAGTGAAATAAAGACCAAGTGCTATATATGTAAAGCAAAAAACAAACCCCCCCCCCCCAAAAAATAACCACACACATCAGATGACTCATAGCATCCAGGATTGTGATGACTGAAAATATTTCAAGGGAAGCACTTGTGAGTGCTAGTCAGTATTATCAACAGTTCTCAGGGAAAGGATTCTTGCTCAGCACCATGACTTGATTCACACTGTATTTTGGAGAATGGCGAGAGAAACGTGTAGCATAGAAGATGCTTTTCTGTAGGTTTTAAAGAGGAAATAAATTAGTTCAGTAGATTTGCAGGAGAGTGGGAGAAACTAAAACATAAATCACAATTACAATATTCCTTCATATTTTCCATAATGCAAGTAGAAAGGTTTTGTTTTCTAAAATCATTCAGAGATTCTTAGAGCTCTGTCTCTGAATATGAAGGAAACGTGTTTCTTGGGTATTAAAATTCTTAGCATAACTAGGTAGTAATTGTATTTGTCTTATTTTTCAGATATTCCCAGAAGAACAGGGAAGAGAAAAATGACTGAGTGGGAACATTTAAATACAGTGAATTAATTCATAAGTGATATTGTGGATTATAATGTTATTTTTACAATACGTTGTTATATTCCCATGTAGGGTTTTGTCAAGTATGCAGGTCATTAATGTCTACATGACTGGTCCTATGATGGATAAAGCAAATTGGACTCTCAATTAAGTTGGACCTATATTATTTATGGTCACAAATATCAGGCAATTAGGCCATCAATAATTATTTCTTATAGAATTATATGTTTTATATAATATATGTATAAAAACCATGTATATAAAATAAAATCATAAACTATGACTTAATTATCTGCTTGACATCTTACTTTGGTGTACTTTACAATGGTGAGAACTTGTCTGGAATTTGTTGAACAGTCTTTACTTACCAAGCAGCCAGAGAAAGTTTGGCTCACCTCCAAGCAAGCTGCACAAGCTCAAGCTCATTAAAAGCTCATAAAGATGCTATTAGGTATTACAAAGGATCTGACCGTGGTCCCCATGGTTCTAGCTGCCACTGGTTTCCCACAGAGCCCTAGTACAATCTGTAGTGTGCCTGGAAGAGCACAGATGGATTCTGTACACTTTGTGGTCTGAATAATCTTCACCTAATGACAACAGATGTGGTAGGTAGAATAATACTCCTTCCCACCAAAAACAACAACAACAGCAGCAGCAAAAACACATAGATGTCTACCTTCTATGGAACCTGGTAATATATTAATTACAGGGTAAAATGGTATTAAGATTGCCATTGAAATGAAAGTTGCTAGTCATTTTACCTTAACATAGGGAAGTAATTCCGGATTATATCAGTGGACCCAATGTAATTACTAGGATCCATAAAGTGGAAGGCAGAATTGAAAGAGAGAACCATACAGTATCATGAAAACTTCTTGGCCTGATGTTACTGACTTTGAAGATGGAGGAAGGGGGCCATGAGTCAGCTAAGGAAAGAAGGTGGCCCTATACAAGCTGGAAAAGGCAAGAAAACAGTTCTTGTCTAATGGAGTAAATCCCATGTAATAAATGGATGTGTGAGTTTCCCTGCCAATCAGCAGATTGGCATATACTTGGTACCTCATTCTTCGTAGCAACCACCAGAATAGTGTTACAGAGAACTGCGTTGGAAATTTCCTAATCCATATGCTTCATTTTGAGGCTACTATATAACCGCTGATGTTGTTTCCAGTCCTTGACTGATCTCTGAAGCTTCACATTTGAAAAACTATTATAGCTAGAGTAGTACGTGGTCAATCTCATGTTTGTTTGATTAAAATATTGTAGAGACCAATATGCAGGAGCTAGCAAAGTAGTAATCATCTATTCTGAGGTCAAGCAGGACAACTGCTCTTCCTAAGAATGTTTCATCTTCCCTTGAGAGAAGTTCTGGCAAGGTAGGTGGTTGGCAACAGTGACTCTTATATGGTGATCCTGAAATCTGTCTCTAATTTCTGCTCTCCTTTATTTTATCAGTGAGACAATGTTGAAATTTTATATTTCATAAGATTTTAAGGATGTTAACACTTGTGAAACTAAATGTATTCACAACACAGTTTTAGTTTATGAGTTTTAATTCACACTCTTGAACATAAGATCTAATCCTAATGTACAGTCTTTCTACTCTTAAAATTGGAAGGAGCATAACATGTTCCAAATTGCAAATAACATACATTACAAATTACATGTATTACAAACATAAATAATTTTTGAATTTAAACATGTCTCCAGGGCATTTTTTATGGTTTCCCTATTCTTCTTTCAATATAATGTGCCTTGGTGATAAAATAGAGAAGTATCTACATAAATGTAAAGGAAAATTAATCCATATGGCTATGATAATATAGATTATTATCATAATATTTTGACTATAACAAGTAATTTCTAGAAATTAAAAAAGGATTTTATTTAAACACAATAATTTTTATAATTCACATCTTGATTTTCAGTAAATTATTGTTTCTCAATGGATAATTTGATAAATATCAATATCTCATAGCAATGGCAGATTGTAGTTATTATATAAAAGCAGTCTTTTTGAAATATTTATCATCTCCTGATATTTAGGCTTAACCACTCCCATAAGGCTGCATACCTATTAACACTTTATAAAGGATAAATGAAATTATAAATGCTTGCAATATGATTTTTTCTTAATTAATATCATTAAGTGATACAAAGCCTGGAGAGTGAAGTATATCTTACCAATTCATGAGACAGTGTTCTCTATTTGCTACTTCTAGTATGTGTTTAGTTATCATTTCTACCAGAATTGAAAATACTGAAGGGCTGTTACTAGAAGGGGGTGTTTTGATTAGTAAAGATCACGTGTCTCCAGTTTTCATGGAACACTCAAATGATGAGGCTGTTTTATGGAGGAGGCAGATTGGATGCCGCAGACTTCTCAACAGTCGAAAAGCCCTGTTGGGCAGTCATTCCTTACATCTGGAGATGACAGAAACTATTTTTTTCTGGTCTTAGATAGTGCCTTCTGGTATCTGTGCACACACATGGAACACAGATCCTGTCACCCTGAAAAATCCCATCTCCCTGCACTCCAATCTCTTCAATGCACATTTATTTTCTTGAGTATTTTTCTTAAATCCTCATGGGCTTGAAAGCATTACTAGGATTGAGTTTCTTAGGGTCCAGGATACAAAAATAGAGTAATGCAAAAGCAAATTTTATTCCATCCTAACTCTTCATACTCCTTAATTTGTTGACGTGTTTTCATTTGTTTTCAACCTTTAAAATCAAACTGCAGCTAGAAGCATACAAACACATTGCAAACATTCAGATATTAGCTAGTTCTTGCTCCTTTACACACTGCAGATTATGAGAAATTTATTTCATAATGGTAAAGGTTAAAATTGAAATGTCTCACATTATTCCACAAATGACACAATATGGCAAAATTATTATTCTATAATAAATGTTATTATATTAAAATGAATTCTTTTAAAAGGCAATCTTTAATTTTTACAAGTTATTTAGAGTTTTTAGGGACACTAGAGGATGTTAAAATATAGTTCCCTAATACCGGAAGAGTACATTGCACTATAACTTTCTTGAAGCGAGAGTACAGTATGGAATGCAAATCAATACAAATTTAGTTTAAAAGGCTTATTTTCAGAATTTTGTCAATTTTCTATTTTCATAGAAAGAAACAACTGAATGAAACGTAGAAAAACACTATTATGTTCATTTTCATAATTATTAAACAATTAAGAGAAGTCATTGGTATTTTCTTTTACAGTTGAGGAAACCATGGTTCAGACAGGTAAAATCTCACAAAATCATATCGCTTGAACTTACTGAATTCTGTATTTCAAAGACGACCAGTTACATCTCGCTTTAATGAAAACAATGATGAGACGAAATGAAAGTCTAGGGACTTTCATAGTATCAGTAAGATGTCATGCTTCCAGATTGCTTTCCTATGGAAAATATACACTTTCAAAAGGCTTTCAATTCTTACTAGCGGAAACTCCTCTTTAAAAATCCTACTAATTAGTCATAAATTCTCTGTCTAGATCAATACCCAGTAACAAACGTGCACATGTACCCCCTGAATTTATAAGTACATATGTGTGTGTGTATATGTATATATATATAATCTTACTAATTAATGTATTACTTATCTCACTCCTGTCCTGTGACATTTCTCCCACTCCCACATACCAGGATATATTATTCTAGCATTTCTGTGATCTTCCCTTTCTCTGAAAATATCTTTATTAAAAAATAGAATATTTTCTTGTTTGCAAAAGTGTTATTGTTTAGATTCTGCAATTATCTTTTTTCTATTTTCTGAGCTCTAAGCTGTCTCTTTGTTTCTAGGATGGCACATCTCAGTATCTGTTGAGTTAAGACCATGATGGGTTTAAGGAATAGCCTTCTGTTTTGTAGCCACTCCATGGTCTTCTTGGGGCCTGCCAACCCCTGGATAACAGGAAATCTTCATAATGTAGCTGGTTTAAAGGGACTTCCAATGATGAATACTTCTGTTTAAGTAGAAGGTTCTGAATTATCAGTAGATAAGACCAGTATAACCGTTAGAATCTTTGGTAGCACACCTGATTACCTACGTGGACTTTAGTTTCTGACAGAGCCTTGAGCAGCTGCTCACAAGGGAAAGCGTATGTAGACTGAAGCTATGCAGAGTGAAGTCTCGACAGCTGAAGCTTACTTGGGAACCAATGGTGCCCTAAATTAAGGTAATTTATGAAACGTTGTAAGCCTGTAACATTCTTCATGGAAGTCAGTTAGGGAATGGAAAGTTTTGAGATAAAAAGAGGTAATCCAATAAATATATTCCAGTTGATTTTAGGCAGAAAATATGAAAATAGGATTTTCCTATCTTATTTACTGTTTTTTCTCCTACTCTAAGGTTTATTTTTTTAAATAAACATTAATGCAAATGTAGTATCAGCTATGAGAAGAATCAAAAAATATTTGTTCAGATGCACCTATACAACCAATAGGGTTTTATATTTGTTCAGATGCATCTATAAAACCAATATAATTTTTCTCTTAGTAACGTTAAGCTCATGTTCATAAATTTATTCATGCATTTGAGACTGTTAGATGTATCCTCAGCATTCAAATTTGTTCAGTGATGTCTTGAATTATACTAAAGTTAAAGCCCATACAAGATTAAGAAATTGGCAAGAAAAGAAAAGAAAATATAACCTGAATTCTTGAAATGTTAATCACATTGTAACTTTATCATCTTAAGCGCTTATTTCCACATAATATTTATAAATAACATAAACAATATTTTAGATATAACAAAATTATTAACAAATTAAGAATTACATATTTTATCATTTACAATTCAATTAGGAAAAATGTGTATAGTAATCTCAGATTAAGAAAAAATATCAGTATTCAGATTTTGGTTTCTACCTTTGTGGTGATAAAATATACATTTACATTATACTTTATGCTGATACATTGAAACTCTATAATTGCTGATACTACACAATCATGAACTGAAAACATGTATTTGCTTAATGATAAAATTGCATATTTTAAAATACAGTTGTTATTTAATTATCCCATACCTGGTATATGACCATTGATTCACCCTAAACTTGTACACTTCAAATGTCTCTTTTTATATGCTGTATTTGTAGAATAATGAATAAACAATATTTTAGATAGCTTTGTTAAACATTAATTCTACTTTCCTATATTTGCTCAATATCAAAACATTCTGCAAATATATGATAAAGGGTTGGTATCCAAGACAATAAATTACCTGAAGAAACCGTTTTAGACGTTAGGACTGCTATAAACTGAATTGTATTTCCCCAAATTCATATGTTGAAGCCCTCACCCCCATTGTGATGGTATTTGGTAATGAGGTCTTTTGGAGGTAATTAGGTTTAGCTAAGGTTATAAGGGTGAGGAATTAATGATGAGATTGACATCCTATAAGAAGAGATCAGAGAGCTTGCTCTCTCTAGTTTCCTCTTTCTCAGCACCCTTACAAAGAAGTCATGTGAACATAGCAAGATGGTGGCCATCTGCATGCCAGGAAAAGTCTTTACCAGAAAGCAACCATAATGGCACAATAATCTCAGGCTTCCAGCCTCTGAAACTCAGAAAATAAATTCCTGGTATAAGCCACAAAATCTATGGTATTTTGCAACGGTAGACTAAAACAAAACCTTTTTCATAATTAAGAAGCCTTCTTATATTAAAGAATCATGTTGCAAACCTTCTATATTCCCAGTGATAAATCTGTATTATGTTTCCTGTGAATAATGATGTGGGATTTTGATAATGGAAAAATTATATAATGCATATTTTTATATATGAAACTCTGCTCTAGGAGACTAAATGCATAGAAACTTCATGTATGTAGTTTCTTCTAAATGTGTAACAGCTGGAAAATGATTAAATAAATTACAGTTCATTGATACGCTAAAAAAATATTTCATTACTTGGCATAAAAATATTTGTATGGTTATTATTACCTAGGAAATTCTTACCATGTAATATTCACTGAGAAAATAAACAACATGTGATTTGCTATTATTCATGTCAAGAATATAGTATGGACTGCTCTTTTGTGTATATGTGGAGATTGTATATACAGAGATTCTGTTTTTCTTTAATGGGTGAGTCACATTTCATCTTATCCAGCTACTCCTGTTTTGATGGATATTCAGTCTATTTCCAAATGGCCCACTATAATATTGCTTATACAATAATCCTTGTGTAAATGGCATTACATACTTATATAATTATTTTATTTATTTTTTTTAATATTTATTTATTATTATTATACTTTAAGTTGTAGGGTACATGTGCATATCATGCAGGTTTGTTACATATGTATACTTGTGCCATGTTGGTGTGCTGCACCCATCAACTAGTCATTTACATCAGGTATAACTCCCAATGCAATCCCTCACCCCTCCCCCCTCCCCATGATAGGCCCCGGTGTGTGATGTCCCCCTTCCTGAGTCCAAGTGATCTCATTGTTCAGTTCCCACCTATGAGTGAGAACATGCGGTGTTTGGTTTTCTGTTCTTGTGATAGTTTGCTAAGAATGATGGTTTCCAGCTGCATCCATGTCCCTACAAAGGACACAAACTCATCCTTTTTGATGGCTGCATAGTATTCCATGGTGTATATGTGCCATATTTTCTTAATCCAATCTGTCACTGATGGACATTTGGGTTGATTCCAAGTCTTTGCTATTGTGAATAGTGCCGCAATAAACATACGTGTGCATGTGTCTTTATAGCAGCATGATTTATAATCCTTTGGGTATATACCCAGTAATGGGATGGCTGGGTCATATGGTACATCTAGTTCTAGATCCTTGAGGAATCGCCATACTGTTTTCCATAATGGTTGAACTAGTTTACAATCCCACCAACAGTGTAAAAGTGTTCCTATTTCTCCACATCCTCTCCAGCACCTGTTGTTTCCTGACTTTTTAATGCTCGCCATTCTAACTGGTGTGAGATGGTATCTCATTGTGGTTTTGATTTGCATTTCTCTGATGGCCAGTGATGATGAGCATTTTTTCATGTGTCTGTTGGCTGTATGAATGTCTTCTTTTGAGAAATGTCTGTTCATATCCTTTGCCCACTTTTTGATGGGGTTGTTTGTTTTTTTCTTGTAAATTTGTTTGAGTTCTTTGTAGGTTCTGGATATTAGCCCTTTGTCAGATGAGTAGATTGCAAAAATTTTCTCCCATTCTGTAGGTTGCCTGTTCACTCTGATGGTAGTTTCTTTTGCTGTGCAGAAGCTCTTTAGTTTAATGAGATCCCATTTGTCAATTTTGGCTTTTGCTGCCGTTGCTTTTGGTGTTTTAGACATGAAGTCTTTGCCCATGCCTATGTCCTGAATGGTACTACCTAGGTTTTCCTCTAGGATTTTTATGGTATTAGGTCTAACATTTAAGTCTCTAATCCATCTTGAATTAATTTTCGTATAAGGAGTAAGGAAAGGATCCAGTTTCAGCTTTCTACTTATGGCTAGCCAATTTTCCCAGCACCATTTATTAAATAGGGAATCCTTTCCCCATTTCTTGTTTCTCTCAGGTTTGTCAAAGATCAGATGGCTGTAGATGTGTGGTATTATTTCTGAGGACTCTGTTCTGTTCCATTGGTCTATATCTCTGTTTTGGTACCAGTACCATGCTGTTTTGGTTACTGTAGCCTTGTAGTATAGTTTGAAGTCAGGTAGCGTGATGCCTCCAGCTTTGTTCTTTTGACTTAGGATTGTCTTGGAGATGCGGGCTCTTTTTTGGTTCCATATGAACTTTAAAGCAGTTTTTTCCAATTCTGTGAAGAAACTCATTGGTAGCTTGATGGGGATGGCATTGAATCTATAAATAACCTTGGGCAGTATGGCCATTTTCACGATATTGATTCTTCCTATCCATGAGCATGGTATGTTCTTCCATTTGTTTGTGTCCTCTTTTATTTCACTGAGCAGTGGTTTGTAGTTCTCCTTGAAGAGGTCCTTTACATCCCTTGTAAGTTGGATTCCTAGGTATTTGATTCTCTTTGAAGCAATTGTGAATGGAAGTTCATTCCTGATTTGGCTCTCTGTTTGTCTGTTACTGGTGTATAAGAATGCTTGTGATTTTTGCACATTAATTTTGTATCCTGAGACTTTGCTGAAGTTGCTTATCAGCTTAAGGAGATTGTGGGCTGAGACAATGGGGTTTTCTAAATATACAATCATGTCATCTGCAAACAGGGACAATTTGACTTCTTCTTTTCCTAACTGAATACCCTTGATTTCTTTCTCTTGCCTAATTGCCCTAGCCAGAACTTCCAATACTATGTTGAATAGGAGTGGTGAGAGAGGGCATCCCTGTCTTGTGCCAGTTTTCAAAGGGAATTTTTCCAGTTTTTGCCCATTCAGTATGATATTGGCTGTGGGTTTGTCATAAATAGCTCTTATTATTTTGAGGTACGTTCCATCAATACCGAATTTATTGAGCGTTTTTAGCATGAAGGGCTGTTGAATTTTGTCAAAAGCCAATTATTTTATTTATTTATTTATTTGTTTATTTATTTTAGATACAATTTTTGAAGTGGAAGTGTAGGTAAAAATAGGTACATTTTAATTTCCTACAGTGATTTGTAATTCAGATATTCAACTGTCATTCTTTCTTTGAAATCATAGTTGTTTTAATTTCATCACAGTCTAAAAAATTTTCCTTTACATATGATGTAGGAAACAATGGGGTTTTCAATAAAATTGTGAAAGATAATGTTACAGCATTTATTTTATAAAATTTGAACATCATGCAATACATTTAAACATACTGAAAACTTTTTTGAGACTAGATTTTCTTTTCAGTTGTAAAGTAATGGCAAATAATTTGTTTTAAATACAGAAAATTTGAAAAATTAATTCAGCCATATTTTTATTACCTAGAGAAACCACTCACATTTTAATATATGTTCTCTCTGAAAAAAAGACTATGTATATGTACAGATACAGCTATTTATCAATTCTATACATTATTTACATGATTGTGTTGTTTCTTTAACTATAAATATTTGCATTTTCTATGTCATCATAAATTCTTCAATAACATGTTTAATTTTCTCTTGAGTATGCCAGTTTGCTTATCCACTCATTTGTTTCTTTGTTTTGTTTTTTGAGACAGGGTTTCCCTCTGTTGCTCCCAGGCTCCAGGCTGGAATGCAGTGGCATGATCTTAGCTCACTGCAGCCTCCTCTTCCCAGGTTCAAGGGATCCTCCCACCTTTGCCTCCTGAGTAGCTGAGACTACAGGCAAGTGCCACCATGCCCCACTAATTTTTGTACTTTTTGTAGAGATGGGTTTTTGTCACCTTGCCCAGGCTGGTCTTAAACTCCTGGGCTCAAGCGAGCCACTTGCCTTGGCCTCCTTAAGTGCTGGGATTACAGGCGTGAGCCACTGTGCCCGGCCCTCTTCACGAAATTTTTAAACAGCTTTCTAACTCGGTTGTTCTAGGTTAACTTCCCAATTGTAATCTCCAGGAATGAAAATTGCACTAAATCCTGTTCAAATACTTTTAAATAGATATAAGCCTTCATGTACTGTTGGGATGTCTTGGCTGACTCTCACAGGGTATCTGTTCTCATCGCACTCAATCTTTTTCAGGATCAACTGTCATATTTGTCAATATCTTTTTTTCTTAAAGAAATTTCTTTTCCTTATTTTCATCTTTTCTCTCTGGCTGTTCAATCTAGATTATTTGCTGGCCCTCTTCCTCTGATTGACCTCCAAATATTGGAAGATTTAAAGGGTCAGTTTTCAGCCTTTTTTGTTAAACTTCCAATAATTTCTCTTTAGGTCCAGTCCCATCTCTAGTGCTATCATAGTTCCTAAACTTTGGATTCTCATACAGACCTTCCAGTAGACCTTTCCTGAGGATCACAAACTGAGCAGGTTCATACCGTAACTATTAAGACTCCATCTTTCCCATTTTAGCTCATGTCAACACTTCTGCAAAGTTTCCAATCTAACACCTGGGTGTCATCCTTGATTTTCTACACACCAAGTCCATTGGCACAACTTGTTTGTTTACTTTTAATTTATATTCAAAATTTCATTACATTAAATGATCTTCACTTCCAACATTCAAGTCCCAGTTAACTTCAATAGGCTTCTATAAACTGAAATAATTTATTCCCCTACCCCAGCCCTTTTCTGAAAGAAATACTCTAAAGCAGTACCAAGAATATTTGGTTATATATTTTGCCATCTATTCAATGGAAAATATGCAGAATATTAAGCAAAATGCATCTATCATATTCTTGCTACCATGACACTGGTTGAGAATGTGATTATCTTATACTATCTTCGTGTGTCTCCAAATATTAAACCACTGGGCTTACTGCTAGGTGCTAGATAAATATATATTTTGTGCTGGCACAGAGTAAGAACTAAATAACAATTGCCTTCAAATGGGTAATGAAAAGACCCCATTAATTGATTATCAGAAGCATAAGCATCATCTGAAATAATTATTTAAACACAAATAAATTCTCAAGTGACCTTGAAGAATATAGGGTTTTATTTTATTTTATTTTCCAGTAAAGTTGCAGTTGTCAGTTCTGGGTTTCTATTATTCTGAGATCGCTTATAACTTGCTGAGAGAACAAGCGAACTGTAATAATTATAATGTATTTTTTATAATTGGTGTCACATTTTTGCCTGGTAGACAATTACAATACCAACAAACTACTGAATGAATATCACCTCTTTGCTTTTTAGAACTGTGAGGATAACCTCTGTATTTTCATATGCCAAATATATGTTTATGTCATATTTTGGTGTCATGTGCCACTGTGTTGGATATTATTTTTAATGTGGCTGATTGAAATGTCAGATGTTATTTGTTTTCCTTTCCATTGTATACAGAAAAATTGTCACAGTGGAGTGAAGATTATCACTAATCACTGCCTTTATCAATTTTCTTAAAAATGGAAATATAAAATCAACACAGAATTCTGGAAAATAAGATATATTTGGTTATTGATTTTAACTTTTTAAGCTTTTATTGAAGTATGATACATATATACATCCACATATGAGTTTATTTAACATTCACAGTCAGTTTTTATAGATTTTTATATAAAAAGAGTTTGGATGCAAGGTCTTGATGCAAAAGGTATCAAGATCACAAAATAGAATATTACCATCACATTATAAGATCTCACTTTCCCATGACTCTCTTAGTTATTAACCCCCTCCCACAGGTTAACCGCTATTTTGACTTTAAGCAAAATAGATTCATTTTGTTTGTTTTAGAAGTTTACATAAGTGAAATTATATATGATGTACTCTTGTATATATATTTTTCCACTAAATATTATGTGAATGATTATCTTTATTGTTGCAGAAACTTGAAGATTATTTATTGTCATTGCTATACAGTATTTCATTGTTTGTATATAGTGTAACTTATTTTTCCATTCTACTGTTGACATATACTGGAGAAATTTCTAGTTTTTGGCTACTATAAATAGTTCTACTGTGAACATATATGTACTTCTTTAAGGTGTACATATTAAAGTAGTATTTTAATAGCATATGCATATGTTTAACTTTAGTATACACATTTAAACACCTTGTATACAAGTTGCACCACGTTGTTCACCTACAAGTAGTGTATGAGAGTTCTGGTTTCTCTCCATCTTTGCTAACACTTGCTATTAAATTATTATTATTATTATTATTATTATTATTTACACTTTAGCTATCCTGCAGAGTGTAGCAGAATGAAGATGCATTGTAATTCTACTTTGTATTTATCTGATGATTAATAAAGTAAATAAAGCACTTTTTTACATACTTACTGGCCATTTGGGTATTCTTTTTGTGAAGTGTCCATTTAAATTTCTATCCACGTTTTAGCTTTTACAAACCTATTTAATATATGAAAAGAACATTAGCTTTGATGTCCTTTTCATTTATTAAATAGATTTGTAAAAGCTCTTTAGCTTTTGCTGTTTTTTTCATTACAAATATTTTTCCCAACCTGTGAGTTTCATTTTTTTTAGATCTATTGATGATATATTTTGATAGATAGAATTTCTTAGTCAAAATAGAATAACTTCATAGATATTTTTTAGCATAGTAGTTAGTGTGAACACTAATTTCCAAAAGCTGCATCTTAAATATTTTGAAATCTGTCTTTATGAAAGTAAGAAGCATTTGGAAATAAAGTTCTACTTTATACCCTGAATCTTCATGCCTGTAATCCCAGCTACTCAAGAGGCTGAGACAAGAGAATTGCTTGAATCCACGAGGAGGAGGTTGCAGTGAGCTGAGATCGCACCACTGCACACCAGCCTGGGCGAAAGAGTGAGATTCCAGAAAAAAAAAAAAAAAAGAAAGAAAGAAAAGAAAAGAAAAGAATGACCTCAGGCAAGATCAATTCATTTCCCCTTGCCTCAATTTCCTCACTGTCAGATAGGGAAAAAGGAAATAATGACTTTATTGAATTAAATTAAAGAATAAAATAAGATATACGATGATGGTGAAATTTCATTATAAAAACCAAAGCCCAAGACAAATATAACGATAAAGAGAACTATGTGATTTTCCATCTTTGGCACAATAGACTGCATACTAAAATTTATGCCACTGCCATTAATCAATGTTCAGGTTGCAATACCTCTAACATTAATAATTGGAATAAAGTCCCATTAATTACCATACCTTAGTTATTTTCTGTATAATCCCAATAAATTTAAATTTTATAGCAGTCACACAGTTCTTATTTGGGGCCCACCATTTAAAATCAAGTGTCCTACAGTACATCCGTTAATATATTACCTATACACTATAAAGCAATGCAACCATGAAGTATTTTCATTTTAAGAAATTATTTTTCAAATATTTTAATATAACATACATAAATCAATAAGATTTGCCTGTTTGTGCTTACGATTAACATTTATTGAAAATGTAAGTTGTTATCAGTTAGGATAATCTTGATTATGCTTCATAAAAAATAACTGAAGCCTTTTTGTGGAACAAAATATCTAAGTTATTTTTGATCAACAAAACTAAGAGCTGTTTCATTAAAAAACAGAGAATAAACAAAATTCACCAATTATTAGCTAGAGTAAGAAAGAAAAGAGAGAGGACTTAAAATCAGAAATGAAAGAGGAGACATTACAATTGTAGCACCGAAATATAAAGGATCAGAGGAGACTACTATGCACAATTATATGCCAACAAATTAGAGAACCTAGAATAAATAGATAACTTCCTAGACACATACAACCACCAAGACTGAATCATGAAGAAATACCAAAGTACGATTGAACCTGTGATAAAAAGTCTCTCATCAAAGAAAAGGCCAGGACCTCATGGCTTCTCATGTTCTATCAAACATTAAAAAAAATAGAACCAATTATTTACGAATTCTTCTAAAAACGTCAAAGAAAAACAATTTTTCCAAACTCTTTTTATGAGACCAGCACATGCTGATACTAAAGGAAAACAAGAAAGCTATAAGAAAAAAAAATTCAGCCAATATTCTTGATGAACATAGATGCAAAATTCTCAACAGAATACCAGCAAACTAAATTAAAAAAATAAATAAAAGGATCATTGACTATGGTCAAATGGAATTTATCCCTGGGCTGCAAGAATGGTTTAATATACACATATCAATAAATGTGATACATCACATTAACAGAATAAAAGACAAAAACAATATGATCACCTCATTACATGTAGAAAAAAAATTTGACAATATTCTACATACTTTTAGGAAAAAAAACTCTCTACAAATTAGCTATAGAAGGAATGTGCCTCAACAAAATAAAGACTATAGATCATAAGCCCACAGCTAACATTATGCTCAATGATGTAAAATTGAGAGCCTTCCTCCAAAATCTGAAACAAAACAAATATGCCCACTCTCGATATTTCTATTCAACACAGTATTGCAAGTCCTTGACAGAGCAATTAGGCAAGAGAAGGAAATAAAATGCATCAAAATGCCAAAGAAAAACCTGAAATAGTTGTTGTTTTCTGATAACACGATCTTATACGTAGAAAACTCTAAAGATCCCACCAAAAAAACATTAGAACTAACAAATAAATATGATGTTACAATCTTGACTTTGAATTACTAAATATTGTCAACACACAAAAACAAGGAGCATTTTTATACAATAATAACTAAATTTGTAAAAAAGAGAGCAATCCCATTTATAATAATTATAAAAACAGAACACTTAGGAATAAATATAACCAAGGGGAGTAAGAGACTTGTACAATGAAAACTATAAAACATTAATGAAAGAAATTGAAGAAGATATAAATAAATGTAAAGACATCATATGTTCATGAATAGGAAGAATAAATATTGTTAAAATGCCCATATTACCCAAAGTGAACTACAGATTCAGTGCAACTCTTATCAAAAGTCCCACAACTTTTTTTTTTGTTTTAATAAAAATAGAAAAGGCAATTCTAAAATTCCTATGGAATCACATAAACCTCCAGAAAGGACAATTTCCTCAATAAATGGTGTTCGGAAAACTGGATATTCATATTCAGAAAAATGAAATTGGACTCATCTCATACCAAATACAAAAGTCAAGTCAAATTGGATTAAGGACTTAAATGTAACGCCTGAAAGTATAAAACGACTAGAAAAAAATATAAAGGAAAAACTACAAAACATTGGTCTGGGGAATTAATTTTTAGATTTGACCCCTAAAGTGCACACAACAAAATCAAAGATAAACAAATGTGATTTCATCAAAATAAAAAGACTTTGCACAACAGAGATGACAATTAACAGAGTGAAGAGGCAACATTTAGGTTGGGAGAAGCTATCTGCAAGCTATGTATCTAACAAGGGGTATATATCCAAACTGTATTAGTAACTCAAACAAGTCTATACAAAGAAAACAAAGAATACAATTAAAAGGAAAGAGGCAAGAGATCTGAATAAACATTTCTCAAAAGAAGACATACATATAGTCAACATACATATGAAATAATGCTCAACATCACTAATCATTAAGGAAATACAAACTAAAACTACAATGAGACGTCACCAGAAATCTGCCAGAAGGGCTGTGATCAAAGAAATGAAAGCTAACAAATGCTAATAAGTCAATATGAAAAACTGTATGGAAGTTCCTCAAGAAATTAAAAATAAAATTACCCTATTATCCTGCTATCCTACTTCCGGATATTTACCACCACAAAATTGAAATCAGTATGTCAAAAAGATGTCTGCATTCCTATGTTTATTGCAGCACTATCCATAAAAGGAAAGTTATGGAATCGGAATCCACCTAACAGTTTATCAACAGATGAATGGATATGTGGTACATATACACAATGGAATACTATTTAGCCTTTATAAAAATAAATAAATAAATAAATTCTGTCATTTTTTATGTCTATTTATTCTATAAAAAGTATTTTATGTCAATTTATTTTATAAAAATAAATTCTGTCATTTGCAGCAACTTGAATGGAGTTGTAGGATGTTATGCTTGATGAATTAAGTCTGGCACAAAAGGACAAATTCTCACTTATATGTGGAATTAAAAATAATCAAATGTATAGAAGCAGAGAGTAGGGTGATGATTACGAGAGGCGAGGGAGTGAGGGGAATAGGAAGCTGATGGCCAAGGGTTACAAAGCCTTTGTTAGAAGAAATAACAGGTGTTTTTTGCCATTTGTTTGCACAATGTGGTGAATACAGTTAATAATAGCATATTGTACATTTAAAAGTCACACAGAGTAAATTTCAAATGTTCTCACCATAAAAATAATAAGCATTTGAGATGATATATAATTAGCTTAATTATTCTACATTATATTCATAAATCATAATGTAACTTTTTACTCAATAAATCTATACAACCATAGTTGGTCAATTTATAAAAAAATTAAAAGGAAATTTATTAACAAAAAAGTTATTTTTAATTCGTGCTTTGTATTCATCTTAACTGAGTTGTAGTGTCTAACTCATGTTTTCCTGAATCTAAGCTAGAAGATAAACTGCCATCTAGAGCATTGCTAGTTGCTGTGGAAAGATAATAGTGTTCTGAAGAGTCTCTCTTCAGAAAAGATCTATCAAATATGTGACCTACAAATTTTTTGTTCACAAGTCGTTGATCATTACTAGTAACATGGCCCCACACAACCCAAAGAGCCCAAAGAGGGTAGGGAAGTGTAATCTTATCATAGGGATGAAAGGTGAAGAGCTGGGATATCTAATTTAAAAAAGCAATTGTGATTATTGCTATCCTGTTAAATAATATATATACCACACATCTACAGCCATCTGATCTTTGACAAACTTGACAAAAACAAGAAATGGGGAAAGGATTCCTTATTTAATAAATGGTGCTGGGAAAATTGGCTAGCCATAGTAGAAAGCTGAAACTGGATCCTTTCCTTACTCCTTGTACGAAAATTAATTCAAGATGTATTAGAGACTTAAATGTTAGACCTAAAACCACAAAAACCCTAGAAGAAAACCTAGGTAATACCATTCAGGACATAGGCATGGGCAAGGACTTCATGTCTAAAACACCAAAAGCAACGGCAACAAAAGCCAAAATTGACAAATGGGATCTAATTAAACTAAAGAGCTTCTGCACAGCAAAAGAAACTACCATCAGAGTGAACAGGCAACCTACAGAATGGGAGAAAATCTTTGCAATCTACTCATCTGACAAAGGGCTAATATCCAGAACCTACAAAGAACTCAAACAAATTTACAAGAAAAAAACAAACAACCCCACCAAAAAGTGGGCAAAGGATATGAACAGAGATTTCTCAAAAGAAGACATGCATACAGCCAACAGATACATGAGAAAATGCTAGTCATTACTGGCCATCAGAGAAATGCAAATCAAAACCACAATGAGATACCATCTCACACCAGTTAGAATGGCAATCATTAAAAAATCAGGTAACAACAGGTGCTGGAGAGGATGTGGAGAAATAGGAACACTTTTACACTGTTGGTGGGATTGTAAACTAGTTCAACCATTGTGGAAAACAGTATGGTGATTCCTCAAGGATCTAGAACTAGAAATACCATATGACCCAGCCATCTCATTACTGGGTATATACCCAAAGGATTATAAATCATGCTGCTATAAAGACACATGCACACGTATGTTTATTGTGGCACTATTCACAATAGCAAAGACTTGGAATCAAATGTCCATCACTGACGGACTGGATTAAGAAAATGTGGCACATATACACCATGGAATACTATGCAGCCATAAAAAAGGATGAGTTAGTGTCCTTTGTAGGGACATGGATGCAGCTGGAAACCATCATTCTCAGTAAACTATCGCAAGAACAGAAAACCAAACACCGCATGTTCTCACTCCTAGGTGGGAATTGAACAATGAGATTACCTGGACTCTGGAAGGGGAACATCGCACACCGGGGCCTATTATGGGGAGGGAGGAGTGGGGAGGGATGGCATTGGGAGTTATACTTGACGTAAATGACACGTTAATGGGTGCTAACGAGTTGATTGGTGCAGCACACCAACATGGCACAAGTATACTTATGTAACAAGTCTGCACGTTGTGCACATGTACCCTAGAACGTAAAGTATAATATATATATATATAAAAATAAAGTTTCTAAGGCATACAAAAATAAAATAGCCATGAGTTTTGTGTATACAGTGACCAACATAAAAATACACTCCCCTGAGATGCATGCGGTAAGAGTTGAGTGACTCCACAAAGAAAGCGTAAACAACTCTGCTTCGATGAGCCTGGAAAAGTTTCAGAAAGAGACATCTGGGTCTTGAAGCATAAATAAGAGTTCAACAATAAAAATACAATAGGGATGGATAATTGTTAAAACACAAGGCTTCTGCACAGAAAACAGAACTAATCAACAGAGTAAATAGACAACTTACAGAATGGAAGAAAATCCTCACCAACTACATATCTGACAAAGGAATAATATACGAAATCTACATGGAACTCAAGCATATCAGCAAGAATGAAAAACACATAACCCCATTAAAAAGTGAGCAAACAACATGAATAGACATTTCTGAAAGGGAGATAAACAAATGGCCCACAAGCATAAAAAAATGCTCAACATTCCTAATCAGGAAAATGCAAATCAAAGTCACAATGAAAGCTAGGTGTGGTGGCTCATGACTGTAATCTCAGTACTTTGGAAGACCAAAGTGGGAGAACCACTTGAAGTCAGAAGTTTGAGACCAGCCTGGGAAACACAGAAAGACCTTGTCTCTACAAAAAAAAAAAAAAAAAAGAAAAAAAAGAAAAAAAAAATTAGTGGGTGTTGTGGCATATACCTGAAATCCCAGCTATTCAAGAGGTTAAAGCAGGAGTATCACTTGAGCCCACGAGTTTGAATGCACAGTGAGCCATGTTTATGCCACTTAACTCCAGCCTGCGCAACAGAGAAGACAGTGTCTAAAAAAAACTCCAGACAAACAACAACAACAAACAAATAAACAAAACAAAAAACCACTAAACTGAAAACTAAAACTAAAAATAAAACCACAGTGACATACCACCTGCCCCCAGTCAGAATGGCCATTTATAAAAGGTCAGGAAATAATAGATATTGGTTATTGGTGTGAATGTGGTGAAAACGAAACACTTACACATGCTGGGGGAAAGGTAAATGAGCACAACATCTATGGAAAATAGTATGGAAATTTCTCAAGTAACAAAGAGTAAATCAGCATTCCATTGAGCTATTCGACTACTGGGTATCTACCCAAAGGAAAAGAAGTAATTATGTCAAACAGACACTTTTACTCATTTGTTTATCACAGCACAATTCAAAATTGCAAAGACATGGAATCAAATTTTCTATCAACAGACGAGTGGATAAAGAAAATGTAGTACATACACACCCCAGAATACTATTACATCATAAAAAAAAAAAAAATGTCTTTTGCAGCAACTTGGATGGAACTGGAAGCCATTGTCCTGAGTGAAATAACTCAGAAATGAAAAACCAAATACCACATGTTCTCATTTACAAGCGGGAGCTAAGCTATCGGTACACATAGGCATGCAGAGTGGTATAGTGAACATTGGAGATGTGGGAGTGTGAAGTGTGGAAGGAAGGCAAGGGATAAAAAAAAAAAATCACCTATCAGATGCAATGTAAATAATTCTTGTACATTAAAAGCACAGTTTTCACAACTATACAATTTATTCATGTAACTCAAAACAATGTATACCATTCAGGTACACTAAAAGCTAAGATTTCACCACTATACAATTTATTCATGTAACCCAAAACCACTTGTACCCCTAAAGCTACTGAGATATATTATTATTATTATCATTTTGAGATGGAGTTTTGCTCTTGTCACCCAGGGTGGAATAATGGTACGATCTTGGCTCACTGCAGACTCCACCTCCTGGGTTCAAGTGATTCTCCTGCCTCAATCTCCCCAGTAGCTGGGATTATAGGAGCCCACCACCATGTCCAGCTAATTTTTGTACTTTTAGTAGAGATGGAGTTTTGCCATGTTGGCCAGGCTGGCCTCGAACTCCTGACCTCAAGTGATCCACCCACCTTGGCCTCCCAAAGTGCTGGGATTACAGGTGTGAGCCACTGTGCCCAACTGATATATTATTATTATTATTTTAAAAGAAACATCATCATTGAATCCTCAGAAGTAGTTATCTTCAACAAGGAATGTTGTGATTTAGCACAGCTGGAGCATAGCATACATTGAGAAAAATCATAACAAAGGAAGCTGTTAGAATAGGATGAGATCATGGAGGGCCTTGCATGCCAAAACACAGTAAATTTTTTAAATTTATAAGGTGGCAGTATTGAAATGTTTTGAAAGGAAGAGGAACACAATCTCTTTTGTTTTACAAGGAATTTTTGTTTTACAAGGAATCACTTGTAAAACAAGTGAAAAAAAAAATTTTTGTTTTACAAGGAATCACTGAGAAGTAAGAAACAAGGTGAATCCTATAATTGCCTAGCTTAATGTTTTGAAAGACTTTCCATGTGTGACATAGGAATATAGGGGACCCAGAGGAAGATCAATGATCTTCAATGGTCTTCTTGTGTGGCAGAACTGGACCTGGGAATATAGGTAGAACAATGCTGCTAAAATATGGACGGCAGGGGTTGGGGGTTGTGAGGAGGGAGAGAGAGAGTTAATTTTGGAAGTCTTCAGATTTTTCATCTGATAATTACATATGTGAGATGTAATGAGAAATTACTCAAGTCTGAGAAGAGAACCACTGGAAAGAATTAGAGAATGAAGAATAACTAATGAATTCACTGGTTAGGGTGGAAAATCTCATAATTTATAGGGCATTGGTTACAATATACACTTTGCCTCTCAGAATGGAAAAAAATTCATAAATTAAACTCCACTTTGGTACCTCACAACGAAGTTTAAAAGCAATAACTACAGTCATAATTTTTTAAGTAACATAATTATTTCTAGAGCAAAGCTCAAGTGTATTTGTAGAAATAAATATCTAGCACTTGGCAAGTAAAACACACAATGTCTAGCATCTAGTAAAAAATTACCAGACATAGAAATAATAGAAAAATAACTCAAAATGAGGCATATAAACAATACATTGAAACTGATCCAAATTTGACACAGATTATAGAATTATTAGGCAAGGACATTTGAACAACCACCATAACTGCATTCCATATCTTTATAAAGGAGGAAGAAAGCTTGAGTGTTTTAAGTAAATGTATATGTGTGTGTGTATATATGCATATATTTCAAATGTTGTGCTTCTGTGACCAAATAGCATTTGGTCACAGGGACACAGCATTAGGGTTGTGAGGAGCAGCAGGAAGAAGTTTATAAAGGGCCATGATAAAACTTTTCAGTGATTATCTTGAAAGTGGTAATGACTTAAGAAGTATATACATATCAAATTTATCAAATTATATTCATTACAGATGCAATATTTACAGTATATTAACTATAATTAAATAAAGTTTAAAATACTGAAGCGATATATACATTAGGAGAGAAGCTAATTTTGAGGATAAGATTTGGTTTTATTTGTAAGATTCTCTTGGAATTGTGTAAATGATGTACAGGGGAAAATTGAGGAGCATAGTGTAAAGAGGAAAGAGAGTTTATTAAATATACTGAGCTAGAGCTAGAGTTTATATGGAATATGCAGGAAGAGACGACTTGTAGGAAGTTTTACAGTATATTTGTAATGCAATATACTATAAAATTACAATAATGTAATATTGTAGTATAAAATGTATTTGGAGGCTAATACAGTAGCCAGCAGAGAATACCATAGTATTTATGAAGCCATGGTCACCATGAATCAGGATGGCTCTCCGAGCAAATTCCTATGGAAAGGAAGATTACAAAAGAGGATTAGTCAGGAAGATAAGAGACCATTAAGGAGGCAAAAAGAGGGACAGATTAAAGTTAGACCAAGTCCAAAGATAAAACATGCAACTTACTCTAAGGAGATTAAACGAAGTTGAAGGTACGTATGAAGGGATGACAAAAAGGAAAAACAACATTTCTCTGAGAATCCAGGAAGTTATGTGTACACACAGATAATTTTTAGACTTAAGGATTTTAAGTTCAAGAAATTCACACCTGATAGTCTAAATTTACTCAGTGTAATTTTAGAAAGCAAGATGAAAAGCAAGAAGGAAGGATGTTTGTCCACACATGACTAGTATAATAAATATAACAAATAGTACATAATTGTACAATAGACATTCAAGTCATTTAATCAAAAAATTATGAATGTCCCAGGGCCTTGCCTATCTTCTTATAATTCTAAAATAACTAAAATATTTCCCATCATTTCTCATGAACTATTGTGACACATTCCACTTGTCAATTAGAAAATATACAATAATGAAATTATTTGTGAAGTAGTTAAACCACAAAGAGTTTTTTTCTGGCCCCCTGGTTCATATTCCTTGACAAAATTTGGATCGTAACCTGGGTGAGATCAGGGTTGAAAAATGTAGAATGTTAGGAAAATTCATGCTGTAGAGAAATGTAAGGTTGTTTATTAGAACATGGCTTATTACTGTCATAGGGAAATATAATTTTTTTTTCAATCTGAGAA
Organism: Macaca mulatta; assembly: GCF_049350105.2. Taxonomy (NCBI): domain Eukaryota; kingdom Metazoa; phylum Chordata; class Mammalia; order Primates; family Cercopithecidae; genus Macaca; species Macaca mulatta. The sequence continues at coordinate 117,202,328 of NC_133409.1, forward strand.
TATAAGTAGGTCACTTAAATTTCAGGAGTGAAGGATTTGCCATATTCATCTAAATAAATCAAGTCTCCCATTTTAATTGAAAACTGCAGCTTAGCTGATAAAATAATAGATGACTTGGTACGTATAATCAGTTTTAATTAAGAATATTTCATACAATTAATCTTTGATTCAGTTTTTTCCTGTTTTACATTGTTGTTGCTGTTTTTTTTTACTAGGGATGGCTGGTTGCCTGCATTTACTAAATAATAGGAATAGCTAATAACTATTCTCAATTATTTTTTTCAAGTCATGGAATTTACAATTAAGAATTTGTGGAGTAGAAAACCCAGCTGATCCAGGTGTCAGTGTTTCTCTTACGTAATTCTCTTCTTGCATATGCCATTGATAGACAATTGAGTCTTTTTTACTGTTTGATATAAAGTAATATTGATTTGTTTCTTTATTTTATTATTCTAATGCTAGCCTCTGGCTATTGATTTGTGTCAGCAAAGTCCTGAGATGTAGAAAGGTAAAACAAATCAGCTAGCTGACTACAAATAAATGACCGGCTAAGGTCTACGGATTGGAAAGACACAAAAAACAAATAAAAATAGCTCGTATTTGAACACTTAAACTTTGCCCAGTACTATGCTAAGCACTTGCTACTTAATAATTAAGACATTCTATATACTAGGTTTTATGAACATCTATAATTTTCAGATTATTGAGAATCAGAGTAGCTAACTGATGCACAATGACACACTTAAAAAAGTAGTAAAAGTGAGCCTTGTATATATGTATATATTCTTAAAACAACATAGTACCTCTTTTACTTTATGACATTTGAATTGAAAAATATTATCCTCACATATAAGCTCCAGCCTGCGCACATGCAATTAGGTTGTGGTTATTCCCATCCCCAAAAGATTTTTGTCATAAAAAAAGCATTCTCTGATAACGATCATTTTCTGTTTCACAGGCTATGATAACAGCTAGTGATAAAAAGCTTGTTTAAAATCGTAGTTATTTTAAACTTCTAGAGTTGAACAGACTTGGAATCTTGCTCTCAGTAGGATTTTATCTCATGAGCCATATGTAACTTAACCCCTCTGAATTTTATTTTTCAACTGGAAAATGAAGTAATAATAATACATATATCATTTTCAACGAGAAAAGCATGGGAAATGATTGATAAAGTGACTGGCATATACTACACCTGAAATAATGTAATTAAACTTTTTATTACCACCACCACAACAGTTATTATTGCCATCATCATCATCATCATTTAGATATGTGTAAACCCACTTTTTCAGAAAGATAGCTGTTATGTACATTCAATACACCAATGCAAGCCAATAATAGATTTATCATTTGCCAACTAGTTTAAATGCACAGGGTGACACAGATATTTTTTCTTGCTCTATATAAATATAAAAATGCAAGGGTCATATTTACTATAGTTATTCAAATTTTCAGTGTAACTTCAAGCTGGGTGTGATGACATATGCCTGTAATCACACCTATTGGGGAGACTGAGACAGAAGGATCACTTGAGCCCAGGAGTTTGAGGCACTTGAGGCCAGGTATTTGAGTCCATCCTGGGTAATATAATGAGACTCCATCTCTACACACACACATTCAAACTATATTTTATGTGTGTGTATATATATGTATATATGTCATACGTATAGATTTATAGATATATCTATGTATACTATAAGTATGCACTTATACATATACATAAATATATACATAATGTGAGACAATGAAGCTCACAAATTGCTAATAAACTCTTCTGAAGAGATTCCTATTTCATATATATACACACTACATATATACATATATTTATATAGAACTATATTTTATACACATATATGTTTTATATATACAAAATGTACACATACATATATAAAACAATATTTTATATATTTAGTATATGTATGAAATATAGCTTTGTATATACGTATACACATATGCATTCAAAGCAACATTTTCAGTGGTTCAGAAAACATAAAGCATAATTAAAAGTTATAAATAATATTAAAAATATTAATAATTGAGAACTCCCAGCTTGATGGAGATAGGCCATTCCACCATTCATTTCTATTTCAATGGAGATATTGTGTAATTAATGTATCAACTACAGTGTAGATGGCTTATGGAAAACCTTTCTGAGAACGCCTTGATTTTACTGATTCAATCTTTTTCAACATTATCTCAACCAATCAAGGAGATTGATAATCAGACACAAAAATCACTCTAAAGTCAGTCTAATTTGGTCAATAGGCTGTAAGTAAAAACACAAACAATATTTCTTTTATTCCCTCAAGAAATAGGAACCTCTTCAGAGGAGTTTATTATTGATTTATAAATTTCATTATCCCTTACATTTAAATTATATTTAAAAAATGAATAACTATTGTGATTTTGTCCTTTCCATTTTTGTATTTCCATATGTAGTTGTATACCTACATATGCACATAAATGTGTATGTTATACACACAGACACACACGCATACACACATAGATATATCTATATATCTATACACCACATTGGGAAATATAATTGGATTACAATTTTTAACGGTTTGTATTAGAATGTGACCTCATGCCATGCATTTGATTGGATGACTTCGAGCCATGCATTTCATAAACTAAGCACATGAGGGCACATGGCACTAAGCAATGGAATCCCTTTGTAGCAAGTTTTTTGACCAGAAAGACATCATGAGCTCAAAGTTAAAAATAAAATAAAATATTGGAAATTGAGACTTTTCCATCAAATATCAAATTGAAGTCCAAATAAATACAGTCTGTTCTGTTGGTTAAAACTTATTGCTATTTAGCATCACTTGTGTTGGATAGAAGGAAAACATTTTCAGAGCTTTCATCTATATTTATATTTATCTGCTTTTCAGACTGGTACAACTTAGACTAGACAGAAATCCTATGACTTTCTGACATTTTGCTTAATTGAGGTCAGAAGAAAACAACAGCATTCAGTAGTTGGGTTTACAGAAAGGTAGAAGAATTGAATAACATTTTAATGATTTAAATTAAATTCTACCATTTTAAGATGTCTAGTGTCAAATTTTGGATACAGTTAAAGTTCAATAAATATTTATTAAATCAAAAACAATTAAATTACATTAACTTAAAGTATTATTTGGCACTTATTTTTTCAAAATTTCAAAATATGACATTCACCTTCTAAAAATAAAAATGAAGGGAGTTATCCAAGTTATGAGATATAAATTTTTGTTAACATGTTTGAAAATTGGCTATATAGTTTTCACATTAAAAATATTTTACAGTTTGAAAAAAGTGAAAATATATACACATACAAAAGTCCCTACACATTATGTTTAATAATACATAGATATATAGAGTAGTTACAAATAGCTTAATTATGAATTGGACATTTGAAATGCTGCTTTCCCCAAGGGCACAAATGTGGATTAAATTGCTTAGAGAAAGTTTTATATACATTTTCAAAAGTGTTTAAGCTGTTTTTTTGAAACCATAGCTAAAAACAAATAAGACTGCCTTTCATCAGTTGATCTTCAATATCTAATCCTTTCATATTTGTGAAAGAAAATTAGAATAAGAGACTTGGAGAGAGGACTTACCCCTCATCCCCCACTGAACTCCATTACTCCCATAGAGAAATTCTAGGATGTTTCTGTAAAATTTTATCATTTCCTCTGTTTTCAATGGTTTTGTGCTGATGGAGAAAAAGTATGATTAGTTACACTTTAGTTCAAGGATGATCAATGTATTCTCTTGTGTTTTCTAACTTTGATCTTGTGTAGTAATTGAATTTCCACTCTGTTCAAAACAAATTTAAGACTCTACTGTGGCTCAGTTTGACTAACTTTTGATGGATCAGTGATGAATGTTATGGGCAATTGTGGGAAGTGACAGTATCAAAATATGCAACAGGCTATCTTTTATCTGTTTTGTGTAGACTGCTCAGAGCTCCTAAGTATACTTATCTGAAATATAATGATCCCTAAATTAAGAGAAATGGTATGGAAACAACCAACTGCTTATACTACTACTGATATACCTTGAATACTCAGTATATTACACAGATAATGCTTAAGAGACCCAGCAATGATGTTTTAACTCAACTTCTTACTAGGTACACATCCTAGGCTGATTGATATTATTAAATCCTCATAATCAATATAGTAGCAAGTAACTATGATTATTAAATTATTTAAATAACTCATACATTAAGCATTATTATTTCAATATTTGTATATAATAAAATCTAAATAAATATTAGTTACTATCATTTTCATTATATTGATTGTAATACTGACCATTTGCTTATATGTGTAGAAAATAACTACCCTCATCAGTCTCTTGGAAAATAAACATATCAATCATATATACATATATACCTTTTTTGTTAATGAACAAATGAATCCAAATATGTATGTATTTTCTCATGAGTTTAAAAAATACTAGATATTATTTACATATTATAATGACAATATCTGAAAGGATGCCATTAAGTCTTCTAAATTTCAACTGTTTTAAGATTTTGTGATTATAGATTAAATTTATTGTTTAAAAATGGGAATAAAATAATATTTTCATATGTATTTTATGATTCAACAACACAGTACATAATGATAGGTGACCTAACAAGTACCTGAATATTGCCAATATTATTAAAAGTAGAATTTCAGTAAGTTGCTATCATTTAAAATCTATTGAATATCTTTAGTTAGCAAGATTCTGTGACTAGAATAGGCTTAGAATCATAGGAATTTATAAATAATTGACTTTTAAAATTCCAAACACATTTTGAAGAAAGCCTGGATGCAGATATATAGTTATGCACTCAAAACTGTCCAGGATTTCTCAAAAAAAAAACTTTCTCTATTTCTCAGCTTTGGGAAAGTAGTAATATTAAATTGAAAACGTGTAGAAAGCTAATTGGTATTAAAGCTTGATTCCTTGGAAAAGGCATGGTTAAAGAGGGTAAAATATAATTCTGTATGCAAATGTAGGCATAGTTCATTACTAGCCTATGATACCAGGCAAAACAATACTATTTTCTGTCCCGATTACATTACATTTAATACGATGCAATAGTATTTAATTTCTAGGACTATCGTAGGAACTAAATAGAAGAGTGCATGCATGTAACCTAACATATTAATCTTTCATAAATCCTGAGATTACTTCATGATTCTTTTTGTATTTCTATAATTAAATTAGAATTTTTTTCTCATCATAAGGAGGGGGGAGGTTAAAGTAAGTTGTCTAATGATGAGTTTTATATATCCAAAAGCTACTTTTTAAAAGGCAAAACGGGTCATGCCAATCTCCTGCCAAAAGCCTTGCAAAGTCTTCTTAAAATCAATAAAATATTTTATTGTTAACGTAAGTCAATATTATCTATTCTTTAACCATTTGTTCATAGATATTGTATATATTGCACCCCTCTTTGGGTGGATCCAACATTTTTCACCTCCCACCCCTGTGCAGTCCCTTTTCTTACAGTGTTGACAGGATTGGTGACTTCCTTCTTACCAATAGAATATGGCAAAGATGATGGATTATGAACCCTTCAATTCTGTTATACTAATTAAAGCTTCATCTTGTTTTCTCACTTATTCTAAAGTATTTTTATTCTAGATGATTTTAAAGAAGCAAGCTTCAGTGAATCTTAAATAAATCCTGCAAAAAACCTGAGTGAGCTTAAAAGTAGGCCCTTCCCCAACTCAGCCGATGGGGGACAACTCAGTCCTGGTCAAAAACTTTACAGTCTCACAGAGGACCCATATAAGCTCTTCCAGGACTTCTGACTCACAGAAACTATTAAATAATGAGTGTATTTTTTAAAAATTCACTAAGTTTGTGGTAATTTACTATATCACATAAAGAATCAACACAACTTGTTTACTAACAAGACTGCTTTTCTTTCTGTTCCTTCAACATAACAAGCTTGTGTGCTTGTCAGCTTTTTAACCCCACTCTACCAATTCCTACCAGTCCCAAACCTGCTGCCATTACCGATTCTCATTCTTCTTCTTATGTTCTTCTTTGTCCTAACATATTTAAAGTTAATTTACTTTGGAACATTTGTTATCTGACTTGTAGTTCCTATGTTTTCCCCGAATTTTGCTATATCCCAAGAATCCTATGTCCAGCTAGGAAGGGCAGAGGCTCAATGTTACTCTTCTAGAAAGCAGTTTGTATCTGTGCAATTCCAATCATCTTGCAATTTAATTCATGTAATTGAAGCTCATGCCTGAAGATTTATTCAGCAAAATGATGTATTTTATATATCCATAAATAACAAATTACTGTGTATTAAGGCAAGATAAAATGACATCAATTATCAGAGTATGTAATCATAAAATGTGCAGTCCGATTAAATAAAATGGTGATTAAATATAAAATAAAATGTCAAATGAAGAGCTACATGGAGACTTTAGAATTCTTCTTCTCTATGAAAAAAAAGTGTAATAATTAAATTTTTAGACATAAATATGGAAATAGATTTTCTCAGAGATCATGAGGCCTAAACTATATACTACTTACCAATATGTAATATAGGTCATCTTCAGAAATTGTTATGCATTCAAATCTTGAATAACTTGTTTGATTCATTTTGGGTATATATTTGAATTATTTCAGCTGTGGAAATAGAAAGAGGCACAAACATTCACATACGGCAAACATATTCAATCAAAGCATAATAGTTTCACAAAGATTAACCCAGAATTTTGTGATAAAGTGAAAAGTGATATTCTCTTAAGATTAGCGAGAAAAAAAAACCCAAACCTTCCTAATAGATTAAATCAAATACATTCAGAAACAAAACAAAACAAAACAAAACAAAACAAAACAAAACAACTGATCCCTTAAATAACAACTTAAACGATGGGAGCTAATGTGATCATGATAGAGGTATCTCCCAGGTAAAATCTGGAATTATTGTAAGAACTTCATGCCTAGGAATGCATTATGAGAAGTTAAAGCAAAATGAAAGAAAGTCAAATAATTCAATATTCTGAAGTTAGGTGACTGATATAAAAAACCTAAGTTGTTATTACTTAGTATTGCAAAAAATATTCATTACATAAATACATTATCCTCTACTGAATTAATCTCATTAATTTGTTCACGTTTTAAACTTTTCAAGCCCCATAAAAATATTAGTTATTGATAAAATAATCAATAAATATTTAATTAAATTACTGCTAATTTTATATCTCCTTGTAACCTTTCAAGAGATACAAATCACTGGAAAGTTGGCATAAGCATCCCATTCTTTAGTTAAATTTGCATGTCACAATAAAAAGTAACGTGCTTGATAGTGTATTGAATTCCTGTACTTTTAGTCAGTATGAGTCAGTCCTCTATACTAACAATCTCTTTTGTCACTAGTGGATTTATTGACCTAAAAATATGGAAACAGACCTGTGTTTTATTTTTGCAGGATATATCATCAGCACAGTACTCTGTAGCTCCAAGATATCTCTCATTTGAAGCTCTCTTTGTGGGCTTTGTAGATTACAGGATATATATATGCATACATATATAATATAAATACATACACATATATAATACACACATATACATATGGAATATGGAAAAAAGAATACGGAACAATACAGGGTAAGAAATGATTGATTTGCTCATACATAAATTTCATAATCTAGCTAATCTACTAGTCTATTTAGTGGTAAATAGAGATCAACTTTTGTTGAAAAGAAACGAACATGGAGCTAAATTGAATTCCTTAAAAATAAAATTATTTTTAGTTAATTAGTTAATACAAGCTTACCTTTAGCCATTCTTCAGATTGACTGGAACAAATCCAAGCATTAAAACTGTACTTACCGAGTATTTTTAATTCTGTTCTTTAAAATAGCCTTCATATCTACTTGGCCACAAACGCAACATGTTCCTATTGACAGTATATCTGCTTTATCTCACCTCTCGAAAGAGTGTAATTAAGGTGGAGAAAATGAAATTTAGGGATTAAAAATCAATAGTATATCATACAAGAAAGTATGTTTGTTTCAATGTATTTGCAATAAATATTACATATATATCTGCTATGTGTGTATATATACACTATGTATATATGTGTATATATGCACATATGTGTATATATGTGTGTATATATATACACACAATATATTTATGTTAACAGTATATATATATACACACAATATATTTATGTTAACAGTGTGAACTTGAATTCTTCCTTACTCTCTGCTGATTTTTGATATGGGAAAGTTAATTTGCCTTACTAATCCTGAATCTCTTCATATTTAAAACACAGAATCATATTTGCTTTATAGAGTTATTTTGAGGATCAAATGGCTAAATAAATTAAATGGGTAGGATATTGTTATTATTAGTCCAATGTCAGCCTACCAACAGTGTATAGCTTTTCATTTTGTACATATTTGCATTTGTTTTAAAGTCATAAATATTTAAATATAGCATATTAAATAAAATCAAAATTAAAAAGTTTATTTTGCTTATTTCTAATGCCATGTGTTTCAATGCCTACCTTTAAAAAACAAGTCCCTAGGGCAGAACATGTATAGTACAAATTTAATTCTGTTTAATGTTATAATTTACAATTGTAAATAAGGCAACATTTTTTTCTCTGAAGAGAAGCAACATTTTCCCAGTGGCAGAAAAGCCTTTCACCTGCCAAAAACAACTTCTCTGCCCCCGTTATTCCTCTAAGTTCTAAAGGTAAGTGTGGAGACTACATGAGTTATTATGTGCTTCTATTCTGTGAGTTACATACAACATATGCTTGCCTGAGGAGATTTCCAAACCTTGGTTATTATTAGTGAAACAATTCGGGGCATAAGCAGCCCAGAAAATAAACCCTGTCTTCATGGGCTGCACTGCATCTTCTCATTAAACATGAAGAAACTTCATCTTCCATTCAATTACAGATGCCTAAATAATATTTTTCCCCCTGGCAATCTAAGCTTCGTAAGTATTAAAGAGGAAAAATAAAAGTTATCTCATCTTTCTAAATAGCATGCATTTCTTACGTTTCAGTCACAAAATGCTGTCAACCAGCTATAAGTGTGTAAGTGACTCACTGGTCAGGGAGATAGCACAATTGTCTTTTGAGAAATGCTGAATGATTTAAAACTCATGATCTGAAATAAAACATGAATCCCTAAGGATTATTGGAGGGCTTATCTGTAAGAGTTCATGGAAAACAATATATTGTCAGTTATGTACTCTTTGAGCAGGCTTATTCCAGGGTCTTAGCCACTCCTGGTTTTTATATATTATTACCCGTTTAGGGAACGAGATACCTATCTAGAGTCATAAAGATGCCATTAAGAAGACAGTATCTGGGGTTGTGATTAGTAAGCTATTGTCTCTCTGAATTCACAAGTTTTTCAAACTCAACTGAACTCTTATAAAATCTAGACATTTACTTTATTCATCTTTTTTTTTTTTTGCCTCCCCTACCACATATCTCATGAAAGCTATCTAGAACCCTTCCCACTTATCTAATACACCCAAAAATACCTTTCCTAGCAGACGAGGGCCATTTCTCAGCTTTCAAAACTACATCTTTGGAGGATTAGGGAAGGAAGGGGAGAAATTAACATTTGTTGAAAGTCTATTATTATAAAGTTAAAATAACTACAGATATTAGTATCATTTTTCTAGCTTATGTATGAGAATTTGAGAAATCAAGTGGGTATTTTAGGGTCACACATATTTAGTGAATTAGAGTACAAATTCTAAGTCAACTTGGTCTAATGCTAATATCTAAGCTGCCTTCCAAAAAGCACAGCTCAGCTCATTTTTGCCGAGGCTATGTGTCTTTCTACCTGTGTTCTGAATCCTTTCTTTCTGTCCTATACAAGACTTAACTTCATCCAGTTATTGTCTTTCCTGCTCATATTTCCAATTCCTTTCTCAAATAACTATTTTAAAGTTTAACTAGTTCTTGTCTCCAATAGTAAAAGCACAACAATTAAAAATGGCCTTTGATTCTTCTATACCTTTACCACAATCCAATCTGTTTTTTTCACTGCCATGTTATTTAAAAGAAAGATCTATGCTAATATTCACTGTCTCAGAAATCCCTTGCTATGTGATTTCTACTTCCACATCTTCTATAAAATGTTTAGCATGAGATTATCAATTGTTATGCATTTACTTATTTAAATGTTTCCCTTTTAAAAGCATTCATGAACGATTCTTGTTTTTTGGTGTCTTCTACAACGTATTTTGTTTATTTTAGAAAAATAATACCTACAATACATTGTGTGCTAGTGACATCATTATTATATCTAATACTTTAAAAATTTTAAAATATTTTTGTGGGTACCTACTAGGTGAACATATTTATGGGGTACATGAGATATATTGATACAAGCATGCAGTGTAAAATAAGCACATCATAGAGAATGGGGGTATCCATCCCCTCAAACATTTATCTTTAAGATATTTTAAAATATACAATTCAGTAATTATTGCCTATGGTCAACCTATTGCTCTATCAAATAATAGATCTTATACTTTCTTTCTAGTACCCATTAGCCATCCCCATCCCACCCTCAGTCACACACTATCCTTCTCAGTCTCTACTTTTGCATTCTACATCCATGAGTTCAATTGTTTTGGTTTTCAGATCCCACAAATAAGTGAGAACATGCAATGTTTGTCTTTCTGTGCCTGGCTTATTTCATTTAACATATTGATCTCCAGTTCCATCCATGTTGTTGCAAAGGACAGGATGTCATTTTTTTTTTTTTTTTTTAATGGCTGAAAAGTACTCCATTGTATATATGTATCATGTTTTTTAAAGTCCATTTATCTGTTGATATACACGTAGGTTTCTTCCAAATCTTAGCCATTGTAAATAGTATTGCAACAGGCATGGGAGTGCACATATCTCTTCAATGCACTGATTTCTCCTTTTGGGGGGTTAATACCCAGCAGCGACACTGCCAGATCTTACGGTAGCTCAATTTTTAGTTTTTTTGAGGAAGCTCCAAACTGTTCTCCGTAATGGTTGTACTAATTTACAATCCCTCCAATATTGTATGAGGCTTCCTTTTTCTCCACATCCTCACCAGCACTTATTGTTGCTTGTCTTTTGGATCTAAACTATCTTAACTGGGGTGAGATGAAATCTCATTGTAGTTTTGATTTGCTTTTCTCTGATGATCAATGATTTTGAGCACCTTTTCGTATGCTTGTTTGCCATTCGTATGTCCTTTGAGAAATGTCTATTCAAATCTTTTGGCCGTTATTTAAATTGAATTATTAGATTTTATCCTAAAGTTGTTTGAACTCTTTATACAATTATTAATCCCTTCTCAGAGGTGTAGTTTGCAAATATTTTCTTCCACTCTCTGGATTGTCTCTTCACTTTGTTGATTGTATTCTTTGCTGTGCAGAAGCTTTCTGACTTGATGTAATCCCATTGTCCATGTTTGCTTTGGTTGCCTGAGCTTGTGGGTTATTGCTCAAGAAATCTTCACCCTTATCAATCCAATGTCCTGGCAAATCTCCCCAATGTTTCCTTGTAGTTAATTTTATGGTTTCAGATCTTAGATATAAGTCTTTAATACATTTTGATCTGATTTTTGACTGTGGCAAGAGATAGAGGTTCAGTTTCATTCTTCTGAATATGGATATCCAGTTTTCCTAGCACCATTTATTGAAGACAATGTCTTTTCTCCAGTGAACATTTTTGACATCTTTGTCAAAAATGAGTTCGCTGTAAGTGTGCAAATATGTTTCTGGGTTCTCTATTCTGTTCCATTCATCTATGTGTCTGTTTTTCTACCAGTACCATGCTATTTTGGTTACTATAGCTCTGTGCTATAATTTGAAGCCAGGTAATATGATTCCTCCACTTTTGTACTTTTTGCTTAGGATAGCTTTAGATATTCTGAGTCTTTTGTGATTTTATATGATTTTTAGGATTGTTTGTTTCTATTTCTGTGAAGAATGTCATTAGTATTTTGATAGGAATTGAAATAAATCTGTAGATTGTTTTAGATAATATGGACATTTCCACAGTATTTATTCTTCTGATCTGTGAAAATGGAATATTTTTACATTTTTGGTGTCTTCTTCAATTCTTTCAATAGTCTTTTATAGTTTTCCTCATAGAGATCTTTTACTTTCTTGGTTATTTTCTTTGTATTTTATTTTATGTGTAGCTATTATAAATAGAATTCTTTTAATTCTTCTTCACATTTTTCACTGTCAGCATATAGAAATGCTACTAAATTTTGTATGTTGATTTTGTATTCTGTAACTTGACTAAATTTACTTATCAGTTCTAATATTTTTCTTGTGAAGTCTTTAAGTTTTTCTAAATATAAGATCATATTTTCAGCAAACAAGGATAATTTCAATTCTTTCTTTCCAATTTAGATGCCCTTTATTTTATTTATCTTCTCTGATTCGTTTAGTTAGGAATTCCAGTACTATGTTAAACAACAATGGTGAAAGTGGACATCTTTGTCATGTTCCAGATCTTGCAGGAAAGGTTTCAGTTTTTCCCAGTTCAGTATGATACTAGCTGTGGGTCTGTCATTATGGCTTATATTACATTGAGGTATGTTTCTAATATACCCATATATTGAGGGTATTTATTATTAAGGTATGTTGAATTTTATCAGTTACTTTTTCAGCAATTGAATTAATCATAAGGTTTTTATCCTTCATTCTGTTGATATAATGGACTATGTTGATTGATTTGCATATGTCAAAGCATCCTTGCATCTCAGGGATAAAACCCACTTGGTCATGATGCGTGATCTTTCTAATGTATTGTTGAATTTGGTTTTCTAGTATTTTATTGGGGATATTTGCATCAATATTTATCAGACACATTGGTCAATAGTTTTTTCTTTTTCTTTCTTTTTTTTTTTTTTTGAAGTGTTTTTGGTTTTGGTATCAGGGTCATAAAAATCTCATAGTATAAGTTTGAAAATATTCCCTCCTTTTTTTGCAGAATAGTTTGAGTAAGATTGACATTAGTTCTTCTTTAAATGTTTGGTATAATTCAGAAGTAAAACCATGGGTCCTGGGCTTTCCCTTACTGGGAAGCTTTTTATTATGGCTTTGATATTATAACTTGTTATTGGTCTTTCCAGGTTTTGAATTTCTTCCTAATTCAATCTTGATAGGGTGCATGTATCTAGACAGTTGTTCATTTCTTCTGGATTTACTAGTATATTGGCATGTATTTGCTCATAGTAGCCACTAATGATCCTTGGAATTTCTGTGGTATCAGTTGTAATGTATTTTTTTTTAATTTCTGATTTTATTTATTTGGATTTTCTTTTTTTTTTTTTTTCACAGACTGGCTAAAGGTTCATCAATTTTGTTTAAGTATTCAAGAAACCAACTTTTTGTTTTATTAATTTTTTATGATTCATCATTTCAATTTTATTTATTTTTGCTCTCATCTTTATTATTTCTTTTTGTCTACTAATTTTGGGATTGGTTTGCCCTTGTTTTTCTAGTTCTATGTGAGATGCATCATTAGACTGTTTATTTAAAAAGTTTTTCTCTTTTTTGATGTAGACACTTATAGCTATCAACTTCCCTCTGTTTACTGCTGTTTCTGTATCCCTTAGGTGTAGTTATGTTTTGTTTCTATTATCATTTGTTTTAAAATTTTTAAAAAATTTTCTTCTTATTTTTTTCATGAACCCAGTGGTCATTCAGGAACATATTGTTTAATTTACATGTATTTGTATAGTTTCCAAAACTCCTCTTGTTATTAATTTCCAGTTTTACTCCATTGTGGTAAGAGAAGAAGCTTGATATTATTTTAGTTTTTTACATTGTTTTAAGACTTGGTTTATGTCTTAACATATTGCTTATTCTAGAGAATGCCCATGTGCTGAGGAAGAGAATGTGTAATCTGCAGCTCTTGGATGAAATGTTCTGTAAATATCTGTTAGATCAATTTGGTCTATGGTGCAGACATTAAATGTAAATGGGCTAAATGCCCCAATTAAAAGACACAGATTGGCAAATTGGATAAAGAGTCAAGACACATTGGTGTGCTGTATTCAAGAGACTCATCACATGTGCAATGACACATATAGGCTCAGAATAAAGGGGTGGAGGAAGTTTTACAAAACAAATGGAAAGCAAAAAATAAAATAAAATAAAAAAATAGCAGAGGTTGCAATCCTAGTCTCTGATAAAGCAGACTTTAAACCAACAAAGATCAAAATAACAAAGAAGAGCATTACATAATGGTAAAGGGATCAATGCAACAAGAACAGCTAACTCTCCTAAATATATATGCACCCAATACAGGAGCACCCAGATTCAGTTCTTAGAGACCTACAAAGAGACTTAGACCCCCACACAATAATAGTGGGAAAATTTAACACTTCACTATCAATATTAGATCAATGAGACAAAAAATTAACAAGGATATTCAGGACTTGAACTCAGCTCTGGATCAAGCAGCCTAAGACATCTACAGAACTCTCCACCCCAAGTCAACAGAATATACATTCTTCTCAGCACCAAATCAAACTTATTCTAAAATTAAACACATATTTGGAAGTAAAACAATCCTCAGCAAGTGCAAAAGAACAGAAATTATAACAAACAATCTCTCAGACCACAGTGCAATAAAATTAGAACTCAAGATTAAGAAACTCACTCAAAACCACACAATTACATGAAAACTGAACAACCTGCTCTTGGATAACTGCAGGGTAAATAATGAAATTAAGGCAGAAATAAATAAGTTATTTGAAACCAATGAGAACAAAGATACAACATACCAGAATCTCTGGGACACAGCTAAAGCAGAGTTTAGAGGTAAATTTATAGCACTAAATGTCCACAGGAGAAAGTGGGAAAGATGTAAAATTGATGCCCTAACATCATAATTAAAAGAACTAGAGAAGCAAGAGCAAACAAATTAAAAAGCTAGCAGAAGACAAGAAATAACTAAGATCAGAGCAGAACTAAAGGAGATAGGTAAACAAAAAACACTTCAAAAAATTCATGAAGCCAGGAGCTGGTTTTTTGAAAAGATTAACAAAATATATGGACCACTAGCCAGACTAATAAAAAAGAAAAGAGAGAAGAATCATATAGATTAAAAAAATGATAAAGGGGATATCACCACAGATCCCACAGAAGTACAAACTATCATCAGAGAATACTGTAAATATCTCTATGCAAATAAACTAGATAATCTAGAAGAAATGGATACATTCCTGGACACATACACACTCCCAAGACTAAACTAGACGGAAGCCAAATTCCTGAATGGACCAATAACAAGTTCTGAAATTGATGCAGTAATTAATAGCCTACCAATTAAAACAAAGCCCATGACCAGATGGATTCACATGGAATTCTACCAGAAGTACAAAGAGGAGCTGGTATCATTCTTTCTGAAACTATTCCAAACAATAGAAGTGTTACTCATTTTACGAGGCCAGCATCATCATGATAAAAACAAAACAAAACAAAACAAAAAACTGGCAGAGACACAACAACAAAAAAAGAATTTGAGGCCAATATCCATGATGAATATTTATGAGAAAATTCTCAATAAAATACTTGCAAACCAAATTCAACAGCACATCAAAAAGCTTATCCACCATGATCAAGTGGGCTTCAACCCTAGGATGCAAGTCTGGTTCAATATATGCAAATCAAGAAACATAATCCATTACATAAACAGAACCAATGTCAAAAACCCCAAGATTATCTCAATAGATGCAGAAAAGACCTTCAACAAAAATCAACACCCCTTCATGCTAAATCTCTCAGCAAACGTGGTATGCATGGAATGCATCTCCAAATAGTAAGAGTTAGTTATGACAAACCCATAGCCAATATCATACTGAATGGGAAAAAGCTGGAAGTATTCCCTTTGAAAACCAGCACAAGACAAGGATGACCTCTCTCCCCACTCCTATTCAACGTAGTATTGGAAGTTCTGGCCAGAGCAATCAGGCAAGAGAAAGAAATAAAGTGTATTCAAATAGGAAGAGAGGAAGTCACATTGTCTCTGTTTGCAGATGACATGATTGTATATTTAGAAAACCCCATCATCTCAGCCCAAAATCACCTTAAGCTAATAAGCAATTTCAGCAAAGTCTCAGGATACAAAATCAATGTGCAAAAATCACACACATTCATATACACCAATAACAGGCAAACAGAGGGCCAAATCATGAGTGAACTCCTATTCACAATTGCTACAAAGAGAATAAAATTCCTAGGAATAAAACTTACAAGGGATGTGAATGACCTGTTCAAGCAGAACTACAAACCATTGCTCAAGGAATTAAGAGAGGACACAAAGAAATGGAAAAACATTCCATGCTTATGGATAGGAAGACTTAATATCGTGAAAATGGCCATACTGCCCTAAGTAATTCATAGATTCAGTGCTAGCCACATCAAGCTACCATTGAATTTCTTCACAGAAACAGAAGCAACTACTTTAAGTTTCATATGAAACCAAAAAAGAGCCCATATAGCCAAGAAAATCCTAAGCAAAAAAGAACAAAACTGGAGGCATCATGCTACCTGACTTCAAACTATAATCTAAGGCTACAGTAAACAAAATAGCATGGTACTGGTACCAAAACAGATATATAGACCAATGGAACAGAAAAGAGGTCTCAGAAATAACACCACACATCTACACCCATCTTATCTTTGACAAACCTGATGAAAACTAGCAATAGGGAAAGGATTCCCTATTTAATAAATGGTGTTGGGAAAACTGGCTAGCCATAAGCTGAAACCGAAACTGGACCCCTTCCTTATACTTCATACAAAAATTAACTCAAGATGCATTAAAGACTCAAATTAAGACCTAATACCATAAATGCCCTAGAAGAAAACCTAGGCAATACCATTCATGACACAGGCATGGGCAAAGATCTCATGACTAAAACACCAAAAGCAATGGCAACCAAAGCCAAAATTGATGAATGGGATATAATTAAAGTAAAGAGCTTCTTCACAGCAAAAGAAACTATCTTCAGAGTGAACAGGCAACCTACAAAATGGGAGAAAATTTTGGCAATCTATCCATCTGACAAAGGGCTAATATCCAGAATCTACAAGGAACTTAAACAAATTGGCAAGAAAAAAACAACCCCGTCAAAAAGTTGGCAAAGGATAATTACAGACACTTCCCAAAAGAAGTTATTTATGCAACCAATGAACATATGAAAAACATTCATCATCAGTGGTCATTAGAAAAATGCAAACCAAAACCACAATGAGATACCATCTCATGCCAGTTAGAATGATGATCATTAAAAAGTTAGGAAACAACAGATGCTGGAGAGGATGTGGAGAAATATGAACACTTTTACATCGTTGGTGGGAGTGTAAATTAGTTCAACCATTATGGAAGATAGTGTGGCGATTCCTCAAGGATCTAGAACCAGAAATAACGTTTGATCCAGCAATCTCATTACTGGGTATATACTCAAAGTATTATAAATCATTCTACTATAAAGGGACATGCACATGTATGTTTATTGCAGCACTGTTCACAATAGCAAAGACTTGGAACCAACCCAAATCCCCATCAATGATAGGCTGGATAAAAATAATGTGGCACATATACATGATGGAATACTATGCAGTCATAAAAAATGATGAGTTCATGTCCTTTGCAGGAACGTGGATGAAGCTGGCAACCATCATTCTCAGCCAACTAACACAGGAACAGACAACCAAACACCACATGTTCTCTCTCATAAGTGGGAGTTAAACAATGAGAAGACATGGACACAGGGAGGGGAACATCACACACTGGGGCCTGCCCAGGGGCGGGGAAGTAGGGGAGGCATAGCATTAGGAGAAATATGTAATGTAGATGATGGGTTGATGGGTGCAGCAAACTACCATGTCACGTTATACCTATGTAACAAACCTGCATTTTCGGCACATGTATTCCAGAACTTATTTATAATTTTAAAAAAGGGGAGCATACATTTTAAATTGTTATATACGCTTGCTGACTTGACACCTTTATCATTATATAGTTACCTTTTTTGTCTCATCATATAGTTTTGGTCTTGAAATCTATTTGGTCTGATATAAGTATAGCATCTCCTGACTTTTTTGGTTCCATTGGCATGGAATATCATTTTTTATCTCTTTATTTTCAGTCTGTGTGTGTCTTTACAGGTGAAGTGTGTTTACTGTAGGCATAAGACCAATATGTCTTATTTATTCACCTATTCAGTTAGTGTATCTCTTTTGATTGGAGATTTTTGTCTATTTACATTCAATGTTATTACTGATGAGTAAGAACTTACTCTTGTCATTTTGTTATCTGTTTTCTGTTTGCTTTGTGGTATTATCTGCTTTCTTTTTTTTCTGTCTTCTTCTAGTGAACCAGATTGTCTTTGGTGAAATTATTTTTTTCCTGTAATTCTTTTTGCATATGCATTGTGTGTTTAGTAGTGTGAGGTTACCATGAGGCTTTCAAATACTAAATCCGTTATTTTAACCTGATAACAACACTATTTTCACAAATAAATAAGCAAAAAGAAAACTGTTAAAAACCCTACACCTAAACTTCATCTCCCTGCTTTTTAACTTTCTGTTGTTTCTATTTATATCTTATTGTATGGACTGTGTCTTGAAAAGTTGTCATACTTATTTTTTGATTGATTCATTGTTTAGTCTTTCCATTTAGGATAAGAGTAGTTTATACACCGCACTTACAATGTTATAATATTCTGTGTTTTTCTGTGTACTTCCTATTACCACTGAGCTTTATACCTTCAGGTGATTGCTTATTGCTCATTAATGTCCTTTTCTTTCTGATTAAAGTGCTCCTTTTAGCATTTTCTGTAGGGCAGGTGTGTTGTGGTAATAATAAAATGCTTCAGCTTTTTGTTTGTCTAGGAAAGTCTTTATACCTCCTTTATGTTTGAAGGATGTTTTCACCAGATATTCTATTCTAGGGTAAAATATTTTTTCCTTCAGCACTTGAAATATGTCATGCTACTCTCTCCTGGCCTGTAAAGTTTCCACTGAAAAGTCTGCTGTCAGACATATTGATGCTCCATGGTATGTTATTTGCTTCTCTTCTCCTACTGCATTTAGAATCTTTTCTTCATCCTTCACCTTGGGGAGTCTGATTGCTTAATGCCTTGAGGTAGTTCTTTTGGGGTTAAATCTACTTGGTATTCTGTAACTTTTTGTACTTGGATATTGATATCTTTCTTTAGGCTTGGGAAGTTCTCTATTATTATCACTTTGAATAAACCATTTACTCCTATCACTTTCTCTACCTCCTATTTAAGGACAATAACCCTTAGATTTGGCTTTTTGAGGCTATTTTCTAGATCCTACATGTATGCTTCATTGTTTCTTATTCTTTTTTCTTTTGTCTCCTCTGACCATGTATTTCAAATAACCTGTCTTTAAGCTCACAATTCTTTCTTCTACTTGATGAATTCTGCTTTTGAGAGACTTTGATACATTCTTTTGTTTGCCAACTGTATTTTCTAGCTCCAAAATTTTTGCTTCATTCTTTTGAATTATTTCAATTTCATTGTTAAATTTATCTGGTAACATTCTGATTTCCTTCTCTATGTTATCCTGAATTTCTCTGAGTTTTCTCAACATGGCTATTTTTGATTCTCTCTCTGAAAGGTCTCATATCTCTGTTTCTCCAGTATTGGTACCTGGTGCCTTATTTCATTTACTGGGATAATGTTTTCCTGGCTGGTGTTGATGCTAGGAGATGTTCTTCAGTGTCTGCACATTGAAGAGTTAGGTATTTATTATAGTCTTCACTATCTGGATTTACTTGTAGCCATCCTTCTTGGAAACACTTTCGGGGTATTTGAAAGATCTAAGCTCTATCTGCTTTATGGGGCACACCAAGCCCAGTACTTGTGTGGTACTGCAGACTTGTAGAGGTACATCCTTGGTGGTCTTGGACAAAATCTAGGAGAATTCTCTGTTTTACCAGGCAGACACTTGTGTTCCCTTCCTTTGTCCCAAACATGCAAAATCTTTCTCTCTCTCTGTTCTGAGCCAACTAAAGTTGGAGGTGGAGTGACACAAGCACTCCTGTGGCCATCGCCACTATGACTGCTCTGAGTCAGACCTGAAGCCAGCGCAGTGCTAGGTCTTTCCCAAGGCCTGCTGTAACCACTCTCTGGCTACTGCCCATGTTTGCTTAAGGCCCTGGATCTCCACAATCAGCAGATGGGAAACAAGGCCTCTGTCTTGCCCTTCACAGCAGTGAGGTTCCCCATGCTCTGTGTGGGTCCAGAAGTTTCATCCAGGAGTCAAGGACTAAATTCAAAAACTGTGGAAGTCTATCTGTTATATAATATTATGTTATGTCATATTGTGGCTGAACTGACACTCAGACAGCAAGATGCAGCCCTTCCCACTCTTCTCTCCTTTTCCCAAAAGGAGAGGAGACTCACACCATTGCCACTGCCATCTAAGGCCACAAGGAGCACTGACAGATTATAACCAATGTTCCATTAAGCCCTAAGGTCTCTTCTTTTATTATTATTTTTAAATTTTCTATTTTTGTTTTATGTTCAGGGGGACATGTACAAGATATGCAAGTTTGTTTCACAGGTAAAAGTTTGCCATGCTTGTTTGCTCTAAAGATAATCTATCACCCAGGTATTAAGCCCAGCATCCATTAGCTATTCTTCCTTATGTCGTCACTCCTCCTGCAAGCCCCCATTCTCTGACCAGACCCAGTGTGTGATGTTTCCCACCCCCTTGTGTCCATGTGTTCATGTGTTCTCATGATTTAGCTCCTACTTATAAGAGAGAACATGTGGTATTTGATTTTCTGTTCCTGCATTAGTGTGCTAAGGATAATGGCCTGCAACTCCATCCGTGTCCCTGCAAAGGACATGATCTCGTTCCTCTCTATGGCTGCATAGTATTCCATGGTGTAAATGTAACACATATTCTTTATCCAGAGTATTATTGATGAGCATTTAGGTTGATTCCACGTTTTTGTTACTGTGAATAGTGCTGCAATGAACATATGCATGTGTGTGTCTTTATAATGGAATGATTTATATTCCTTTTGGCATATACTCAATAATGGGATTGCTGGGTCGAATGGTATTTCTGCCTCCAGGCCTTTCAGGAATTACCACTCTGTTTTCCAGAATGCTTAAACTAATTTACACTCTAACTAACAGTAAAAAGGTGTTTCTTTTTCTCCAAAACCTTGCCAGCATCTGCTGTTTTTTTGCTTTTTAGTAATAGCCATTCTGACTGGTATGAGATGGTATCTCATTGTGGTTTTGATTGGCATTTCTCTAATGATCAGTGATGTTGAGCTTCTTTTCATGTTTTTTGGCCACAGGTATGTTTTCTTTGGAGAAGAGTCTGTACATGCCCTTTGCATACTTTTTAAAGGGTTTTTTTTTTTTTTTCCTGTAAATGTATTTAAGTTCCTTATAGATGCTGAATATTAGACCATTGTCAGATGAATAGATTGCAAAATTTGTTTCCCATTCTGTAGGTTGTTTATTTACTCTGCTAATAAGTTCTTTTGCTGTGCAGAAGCACTTTAGTTTAATTAGATCCTATTTGACAATTTTTGCTTTTGCTGCAATTAATTTGGCATCTTCCTCATGGTATCTTTGCCTGTACCTATGTCCTGAATGGTATTGCCTAGATTTTCTTCTAAGGATTTTATTTATGTAAATGGGTTTTACATTTAAGTTTTTAATTTGTCTTGAGTTGATTTTTGTATATGGTGTAAGAAAGGGGTCCAATTTCAGTTTTCTGCATATGGTTAGACAGTTCTCCCAGCATCATTTATTAAACAGGGAATTCTTTCCTCCATTAACTGTTTTTATCAGGTTTGTAGAAGATCAATGGTTGTAGGTGTGCAGTCTTATTTCTGGGTTCTATATTTTCTTCCATCGGTATATGTGTCTGTTATCATACCAGTACCATGCTGTTTTGGTTACTGTAGCCGTGTAGTATAGTTTGAAGTCAAGTAGCATGATGCCTCCAACTTTGTTCTTTTTGTTCTTTGCCTCAACTTTGTTCTTTTTGCTTAGAGTTACCTTAGCTATTCAGACTATTCAGATTCTATTTTGGTTCCATAAGAATTGTAAAATAGTTTTTTTCTGGTTCCATGAAAAAATGTCAAGGGTAGTTTAATGGGAATAGCATTGAATCTATAAATTGCTTTGACAGTATAATTCTTCCTCTCCATGAGCATAGACTGTTTTTCAATTTGTTTATGTCACCTATAATTTCTGTGAACAGTAGTTTGTAGTTATCTTGAGGAAGTCCTTCACTTCTCTTGTTAGCTATATTCCTAAGTATTTTCTCCTTTTGTCAGTATTGTGAATGGAAGTTCATTTGTGATTTGACTTTTGGCTTGTCTGATGTTGCAGTATACAAATGCTAGTGATTTCTGCATATTGACTTTGTATCCTGAGACTTTGCTAAAATTGCTTATCAGCTTAAGAAGCTTTTGGGCTGCGATGATGGGGTTTTCTAGATATAGGATCATGTTATCTGCAAACAAAATTTGACTTCCTTGCTTCTGATCCTTTATTTCTTTATCTTACCTGATTGCCCTGGCCATAACTTCTAATACTACATCAAATAGGAGTGGTGAGAGAGGGCAATCTTGTCTTGTGCTGGTTTTCAAGGGGAAGGATTCCAGCTTTTGCCCATTCAGTATGATATTACCTGTGGGTTTGTCATATATGGTGCTTATTATTTTGAGGTATATCCCTTCAATATCTGCAGTCTCTCAGACAAAAGCACAATCAATTTGGAACTCAAGATTAAGAAATTCAGTCAAAACCATATAACTACATGGAAATTGAAAAACCTGCTCTTGAATGACTTTTTGGGTAAATAATGAAATTAAGGTAGAAATCAAGAAGTTCTTTGAAAGTAATGAGAACAAAGAGATAATGTACAAGAATCTCTGGGACACAGCTAAAGCAGAATTAAAAGGAAAATTTATAGCACAAAATGGCCAAATCCAAAAGCTAGAACGATCTTATGTTAACAAACTACATCACAACTAAAAGAACTGAAGAACCAATAGGAAACAAACTCCAAAAGTAGCAGAAAACTAGAAATAACAAAGATCAGAGCTAAACTGAGGGAACTGGAGACACACACACACAGACACACACACACACACACACAAAAACCTTCAAAAAATTAGTAAATCCAGAAGCTGATTTTTTAAAAAAATTAACAAAATAGATAGATTACTAGCTAGACTAATAAAGAAGTAAAGAGAGAAGAGTCAAATAAACACAATCAGAAGTGATAAGGAAGATATCACTACTGACCCCACAGAAATACAATCATCAGAGAATATAATAAACACCTCTCTGTACATATACTAGAAAATCTAGAAGAAATGGATACATTCCTGGACACATACACCTTCCCAAGACTGAACTAGGAAGAAATTAAATCCCTGAATAGATCAGTAATAAGTTCTGAATTTGAGGCAGTAATAAATAACCTACCAACCAAAAAGATCCCAGGACCAGAAAGATTCACAAATGAATTCTACCAGAGGTACAAAGAAGAGCTGGTACCATTCCTATTGAAACTATCCCAAAACATTTAAAAGGAAGGACCCCTCCATAACTCATTCCATGATGCCAACATCAACATCACCTTGGTACAAAAACCTGGCAGAAATACAAAAAAAAAAAAAAAAAAAAAACAGAAAAAGAAAAGAAAGAAAGAGAAAAGAAAACTTCAGACCAATATCCTTGGTGAACATTGATGCAAAAATCCTAACAAAATACTAGCAAACTGAATTCAGCAGCACATCAAAAAGCTTATCTATCATGGTCAAGTAGGCGTCATCCTCAGGATGTAAGGCTGGTTCAGCATATGTAAATCAGTAAATGTGATTCATCACATAAACAGAACTAAAGACAAAAACCACATAGTTATCTCAATAGAGGCAGAAAAGGCTTCTGATAAAATTCAACATCCCTGCATGTTAACAACTCCCAAGGTCTCTTAAGTCAGCTTGTGGTGAACACTGCCTGTTCTGGAACTCATCTTTCAGGGCAACTCTGGCCCCGGACAGATCCAGAAATGCAGTCCAAGAGTCAAGCCCTCGAACTGGGGACCCCAAGAGCCAGCTTGGTGCTTTATGCCCCTGTGGCCATGCTGGTACCTGAGGTGCAAGACAGTCTCCTTTACTTTTCTCTTTGCTTTTTCAAGCAGGAGTTTTGCTCAGTGCTCACTACAGCTGATTATGTGCTGAGTCCCACCTGAAGTCCACAAGTCTGAGGTTCAGTCAAGGCCCTCAGTGTAGTACCTGGGTATGGCTCCTATTCATTCAGGGCCCAAGGGCTCTTCAGTTAGCAAGTGATGAGTACTGGCAGGTCTGGTTCCTTTCCTTCAAGTCAGCGGGTTCCATTCTAGCCCAGGGTGTGTCTAGAAATGTTGTCCAGGAGCTAGGGCCTGGAACGGGGGTCTCACAACTCTAACTGGTGCCCTAGCCTACTGTGGCTGGGCTGGTATTTCCAGATGCAAGACCAAGACAAAGTGCTCCCCATTCTTCCCTTTCCTCTCCTGAAGTGGAAGGAAGGGTTCTCTTGGAGCTGCGACCTGTGCAGTGGGGTTAGAGGAGGCACAGTGTAGCACTTCATTGGCTGCCCCAGCTGGTTTCTCAGTATGTTGTGTCTCCTCCCCACCCACAGTCCACTGTCTCTGGGCCTAATTCAACACTGGGACTCAACTGACAAATTTCAGTCCTTATGGCCTAGACTGCCTTTCAAGTTTACTTGGAGACACAGAGTGCCGTAGCCTGCAGTGATGAAGATTGTGGGAACTCAAGTTCCCAGGTGATCCCGCTGGTTAAAATGCTCCCTCCGTGGGCAGGCATCAGCTGAGTTTGGTCTAGTTTTCCTTTCTGCTCTAACAGGACAGGATGGAGTTTAATGCCTCACAATTGCTGTATTCTTTCCCACCCCCAGTGCCCAGAGTGTTCTCCACACCATGCCACTCTGCCAGGGGTGGGGAAGGGGCAGCATCGGTGATTCAAGACTGTATTTTCTGTTTCCTCAGTGTCTCTTTCATGAAGTTAAAACCAGGTACCATGAATACTCACCTGATTTTTGGTTCCTATGAAGTTGTTTTTATGAGTAGATAGTTGTTAACTTGGTATCCTTGCATGGGGGATGATTGATGGAGTTTTCTGTTTCACCATCTTGCTCTTCCCTCTCTCTATTATATCTAATAACAATCCTATAGGTTAAATTTATTCACTATTCCAAATTGAGAAAATGAGGCTCAGAGAGCTTAGTAGGTTTCCCAAGGTAACACAGTAATTGAAAACATCTGAATGTAATTCTATCGCTGCTTTGTTCTGAAGTTTCTTCTTTACTGTCTTACTTTTTATATTCACTATATTATGACATATTGTGTTTTCCCATGGCAGTTTCTTCTCTCTCTTCACTAGGTTCCATTTCTTGAAAATATCATCTTCTATTACATCAACTACCTTCACTGGACAGAGTGACTTAAATCTGAACTCCATTGCCTTATCTCCCTTATACCCTTCCTACCTTCTGTTCACATATCCCACCCTGTAAGCTTCACGTTATTACTGCTGCCAGTTGTGACCAATACTATGAGTTAATTAGTCTTCAATAATATATTCTGATTTCCCCACACTTCAGCTGTCTATTGTTATTTCTACTTTATGACGATTTCTCCTAAATGACGTGCCTTTTACACTGGCAATGGTATAAAGTGAATCAGGGCCTCATTGTTTTGCCCAGGCCATATCAAGGGCCTATTTTAAGATCATTTTGAATCTTATACAGAATTTTAAATGAATATTCCGAACACACTAGCTTCCTTCATCATATTTATTTTTGCTCATGAATCTTCATGAAATTTATGCTTAAGTATTGAGTCTGGTAAATAATTCCTCCCAAGATGAAACCCAGATTTCTCTAATGCAAGCTATACTGCCTTCCTGCCACCATTAAGCAATCTGGTTCTTCAAGTCTAAAGGAATTTTAAAAACTAGACTTATTCACTTATCTATTTTGTTTGTGCTTTTAGGAGCCACACTCAATTCCCTTTCATGTAACTTCTTATAAATCTTGCTTACTGATTATTTAGAATATAGACAATTTGAAATAAAGCACTATATTGTGTGTGTGTATGTGTATTTTATCGTGATGCATCATATTTGTTTTGAAAACTTTAGCAATGTTATATTTTTCAAATTTGTTACTTTCTGAGATCAAATATTTTCAAAAAAAATTTGGAAAATTAGGAGTAGGCCAATTCTTTCTCTCTCTATATATAATACACACATACACACATATGCTCAGCAAATGTGTAGTACATATATGCACACATGTGTATATATGCAAACATGTTTTATACGTAATGTGTATGCATATAGCTTTGTAATATAATAAGCAAATCATGTGTTTATATTTGAGAGTATTTTTAAAACTAATGTTATTTACCTCTAGTTGATTTATTTGGTGTGTTTCTTCTCTGTTTTATGAATCTTGATCATTTCTCAACAGACATTTATGTACTCCATTTAAAAAAAATTCATGCTTCTTCCATGTATCTAAGTTTTGATATGTACTACACATAATTAGAATAGAACAGACAGTGTGAAAATGAGGGGGAAGGAAGAACCATCAAGCAAAAGTTTTCTATTTTAAATGTTTTTGATATTTTCTGTTTGCATTCTGAATTTATTATGTGTCTTTTCTCATTGTTTGTTTTTTCTATATGCCTCTATATGTAGATATATACAATTATATATTTTAAGATTAAAAGAAATTATTGAGAGAATACTGTATTTAGTGCCACTGTAAAAGTAAAAACTTTTAATTTGCATAGTTGTTATTATCTGAAAACAATAATATTTCTTCTTTTGTGTAGACTTTTTTATCTTGTATATGATTCTTCAAATTATACTAAAAATGTATAAAAAACACTTATCCAGCTATAGGACAATATAATAATTTGAGAGCTAAAATCCTTGCTGCTAAATGCTTCCTTCTAATGTCATTAAACATATGCTTTAAATGTAATTAGTTAAGGAAAAATCAAATTTAAAAGTCTTTAAAAGTCAGGACGGTGGCCAGGCGTGGTGGCTCAAGCCTGTAATCCCAGCACTTTGGGAGGCCGAGACGGGCGGATAACGATGTCAGGAGATCAAGACCATTCTGGCTAACACGGTGAAACCCTGTCTCTACTAAAACATACAAAAAACTAGCCGGGAGAGGTGGTGGGTGCCTGTAGTCCCAGCTACTCGGGAGGCTGAGGCAGGAGAATGTCGTAAACCCGGGAGATGGAGCTTGCAGTGAGCCGAGATCCGGCCACTGCACTCCAGCCTGGGCAACAGAGCGAAACTCTGTCTCAAAAAAGAAAAAAAGAAAAAGTCAAGACGGTAACTTGACATGATAAAAAAAATATAAAATTGTCTGTGGTGGAGACAATAATACTCACCAAATAGTCTATTTACACCCCTGCATTTCCCATCCTTCCTTGCAAAGTCATGTGATTGTGTTTACCAATAAAATTGAAGAATAAGCATATAATTTCCAGGCTGATGCAGTCAAAAGCCCATAAAGAATGCTTCAGTCTTAATTCCTTCTTCTGTGGCAAGCAAAAGGGTTACATATTCCAGAAAATGCATATGGTGGTACTTCTGTCAATCTAAGCCCTTGAGAAACTATAGGAAGCACAGATGTACAACTCCACTTCATCGCCACTTTAGCACGTGTTATGTGCCTAAGCAAATGTTTGTTTTGGTAAGTCACTGGAATTCTAAGGGTTAATTTCTAAGTACAACATAACATTGCTATACTGGCAAGTACTGGCAAATGCCAATGCCAGTTTGCAACAATGCCTTTATTATGTAAGATGTTTACAAACTAGTATTATCCCTTTATCAAGACACTGTGTATCATTTCTCAGGAACTAGCTCTTAGGTAAAGAACATCATTCACAAAATAATTTGGATAGTAAATCAAGCTCCACACAGAATTTTACTCATTTAAATACTTTATTTTAGATAATGCATAGTAATTTTCAAGGTGTAAATACTTTAGTAATTTAATACTGCCCAAACCCCAAATCATGACACAGAATCTATTTTAAAACAATCTGTTTTATAGTCTTCTAGTTTAGATGTCATAAAACTATTAAAATAAAACACACATATAATAACAGACCCAAAGGGACTGTAATAATTTATCAAATAAATGACCCAGGAACAAAATGCATCTACTTGACTTAAGATCCAGTGCAATATAAAATACTCAAAGACACAGGCACACGCATGTTTTCATATACTTTATTATAAAAGTATGTATATGCTGCAAAATGTACCTTTTTAAAAGAAGTCTTATTAGGAAATATTGTTGGAGATTAACATTCATTTCTTAAAATATATGTTCAGTGTTCAGAATCTTTGTAATTCACATTCCTTAATAGTTTCAACTTTACTTAAATATTTCAATAGCTTTAGTTTTGGGGGACTGGTGCAGCATTTGAGACCCCTTCCTAAATTAGGGTAATAAAACCACTATGTAAGTCTAGTAAAAGGCAGGGTTCTAGATTTCACTATAGACTAAATTAATTTATACTGGCTGTTTCTAAACTATGACACCTAGCCTAGTTAGCTAAATTCTGCCAATTGGATACTACCACCTGGAACTTTAACTCTGGTGCCAGTTACATAAGAATGGGACACTTTAGAATTAATTACAATGTTAGATGGCTGGGGCAGCCACCTTCATAATGCTGTGGTTCTGGTGCAAGCAGAGTTCTCCAGTTTTCAGAACTCTATGTTCCTTCTTATAGCTATACAATCCTTTCATTTTACCTTCTCAGGAACCTACACCAATTTCTGTTGTATAAAACCAAGAACACTGACTAATACCCATACAAATTTATCTTTGCAGAAGTTTTTACTGTACCTTTTACATACTTGTCTATGGATATATACTGCCAAACACGTCCACAAAAATAAAATATATTGCATTTTTCTGCAATAAGTCAGGAAAGATATGAAAAGCCACATAATCACCCAACAGATGCTATTGAGAGTTACAGAAACACTTTGTAAACATTATAACAGAATGAAGTGCAGTCTGTTCTTTGGTTCTTAAATGAAGTTAGTCCATTGAATTTTAATGAATGTTTCATTCCAGATATTTTCCATCTCAGGTATGTACGGTCATTTGAATGAATATATTGTACATATTTAAATTTGCATTTGAAAAACATTTAAAAAATAATTTATTCCACAGACAAAAAAAGAATGGCCATAGTATCTATCAGCTCTTCCCATAAGCAGAATTGCCATAGGGCACATGATAAGGAAATCATTTTTTAAGTTGATAAAGAGACAATATTTTGTGTTCTATATGTCATAAGTTACATCATTTAACCATAATCAATTGTATTCTATATTTTGACAAAACAAGGTTGAAAAATTCTGAATAGTTTCCTTTAGCACTTTAAATGAAATATTCACTCTAAGTCTGTCAGAAAGATTCTTCAATTCTCTCTCAAATACTTAAGTGACATGATTAGCTTTTACTGTAAACATTCCAACTGAAAAGTAATGTAGTGTTTAATATACTTTCTGGTTAATTATGATTAAATAGGAACTACTTTTGTACATATCCTTTACAATTTCCCTATCTTGCCTAATAAAGGTTATGTTAAGCAAAAAGGAAATTTTTAAAAAGACACGACTGTTTCCTCAGGGAGATGTTTCCTTGATTCTGAGCATTATATCCCATCATATTTTACAGTAGAAAGAGGATATGGGGAATTAGTCTGACCTTTTACAATGTATTGGGACACAGGTATTTAGAGGATTGATGAAGATATTTGAGAATAATTTCCTGATGTGAATCTGTGCCTTCCCTTACTGATGCTAAAGACCAACCATCTTTATGTACAGCCCTGCCATGTCCAGAAATCACTAGAAACCCAGTGTAGATGAATTTAAGAGTACTTTATTGATAAGTAGGACATGTAATATTCTGTTTTGCTAGCCAAGTATGTAATGATGGGCTTACATACATATTACAATGTGAATAGCAGGCATCTCTCCCATCTTTACCTTAGTTTCCAAATGCAGATGACTGCTCTGAAGATCTTTTTTATCCTTCAACTCCTGTTATCCATTGAGACTCCTGAAAAGCAATTGAAAAACGCTCTCCTCCTTTTCTTTATTTTCAATTTGTACTGTTACAGGCTGACTTCTTGAATCAGTCGGGGCAGAGCTGACACTCAAAGCTTTCTCAGGATTCAAACTCATTAGACGATAGTGTTTCTGTCCTTTCTGTCCTCTGATTCCTTTAAAATCAACAATGTGCAACCTCATCCCTGAGTGTTATATGTCAGCTTCTGGAGAAAGGTAGTCTTATGTTGCTGAGAAGTCACACTCATCTTTTGTATTAATACCTTTTTCCACACAAATAATTGATTTTCTTGTTTGGACAAACTTAAGTAATTTATAGTATATTGTAAACCCTTTCCTTTTGCTCTCCTCTAAGTGTAATTTTTTCTTCAGTAGATTCTTTAGAAATGGAATTAATGAAGTTGTCAGATAAATAAATTGGAGAGGGACATGGTGCTTTCTTTATCTCAGTTTAGCTAAAATTCTCAGTTCTTTAAACTTTTCCCCATTAGCCTTATTTTCCAGCAATTATTCATCTGTGTGGCACCCTGCTAAACCTTTTCACATTTTTCATATTTTTAATTCTATGTCTGAATTTTTTATTTCTCCTCTACTCTATAAACCTTACTTTTCCTTTTCATAAGCTCCTTCAGACAAAAGATATTTGAAAAATAAATAAACTTTCCTCATATATTTTACAGTTTTTATCTGCCCATAATTAGCTAGTCAAAATATAACTGAAAAGTAAAATAACCTTAATATGCTAAAGTCATATTTAAGAAACACATCATTTACCAACTGTCATATGGTCCATGTAATTCTATGGATGATGAGAGGTAAAACAACGCAGTACTGCTTATGAGATGTTTCCATGTATTATATATGTTTAAAAATTTTGTTACAGGAAGAAAACACGATAAATGGAATAATCAAATGCCAGTCTTTCTTGTGCCTTATTGCATTTTATTTAGACTGCTATATTTTTACCTACACCCTTTTTATTTCTAAGCATAGCATTTATAGAATTTTAGTCATTGATATTTATAATCAATCTTTTAAAATCAATGATTATAGCTATGATGGATGGAAAAATATCATGTAAGCATTGTGCACATAGGACAGACTTATATAGAATATAACAATATTAGTGTCTTATAGATACTAGTTAATTTCTACAGTCTCAGAACAATCCTCTCTCAATTTTCTAGTATTTTAAGTTGCCTTTCCATTTTGTGCTCTGGATTACTTGACATGATATTAATTTTCTGGATTTTTCTGCAATTTTAAAATTATTTTCTGTCACCAGAGCTACTCTAAGCCTAAGATCAGTAAAGTTGAATGGTTTAAGTGAAACAAAGCAAATACATAAATTTAACATGACAATAACCACTGGTAAGTACTCTGAAGCTAATCCAGGTCATTTATGTGGTTTATCAACATTTACTACAATTTGAAGAATGTGTTTCAGAGGGAAATTTGGCTGGCTACTTAATCGGATCTCCGTGGGATGGCAGTATGTTGGTGTTTTCACTATATAGCATGGTCTTCTGTAATTAAAAGTTATTAACCTTAGAAATTTGATTTTCGAGGGGCATGCACAAGATGGCCAAATAGGAACAGCTCCAGCCTCCAACTCCCAGTGTGAGCGACACAGAAGATGGGTGATTTCTGCATTTTCAACTGAGGTACCGGGTTCATCTCACTGGGGCATGTCAGACAGTTGACGCTGGTCTTCGGGTGCAGCCTGACCAGTGAGAGCTGAAGCAGGGTGAGGCATCACCTCCCCTGGGAAGCACAAGGGGGAAGGGAATTCCTTTTCCTAGCCAAAGAAAAGCGAGACACACAACACCTGGAAAATCGGGTAACTCCCACCCTGATACTGCACTTTACCAAGGGTCTTAGCAAATGGCACACCAGGAGATTATATTCCACACCTGGCCCAGAGGTTCCCACGCCCATGGAGCCTCCCTCATTGCTAGCACAGCAGTCTGAGATCTAACAGCAAGGTGGCAGTCAGGCTGGGGGAGGGGTGCCTGCCATTGCTGAGGCTTAAGTAGGTGAACAAAGCCGCTGGGAAGCTCGAATTGGGTGGAGTCCACCACAGCTCAAGAAGGCTGGCCTGCCTCGGTAGACTCCTCCTCTGGGGACAGGGAATAGCTAAACAAAAAGCACAGAAACCTCAGCAGAGGTAAATGCCCCTGTCTGACAGCTTTGAAGAAAGCAGTGGATCTCCCAGCATGGAAGTTGAGATCTGAGAATGGACAGAATGTATGCTTAAGTGGGTCCCTGACCCCTGAGTAGCCAGGGCAGACTGACCGCTCACACCTCACATGGTAGGGCACACCCCTGAGATGAAGCTTCCAGAGCAAGAATCAGACAACAACAATAGATGTTCAGCAATATTCTATCTTCTACAGCCTCTGCTGCTGATACCCAGGCAAACAGGATCTGGAGTAGACCTCAAGCAAACTCCAACAGACCTACAGCTGAGGGTCCTGACTGTTAGAAGGAAAACTAACAAACAGAAAGGTCATCTACACCAAAACCCCATCAGTACGTCACCATCATCAAAGACCAAAGGCAGATAAAACCACAAAGATGGGGAAAAAGCAGTGCAGAAAAGCTGGATATTCAAAAAATTAGAGTGCTACTCCCCCTGCAAAGGAACGCAGCTCATCACCAGCAACAGATCAACGCTGGATGGAGAATGACTTTGAGAAGTTGAGAGAAGAAGGCTTCAGTTGATCAAACTTCTCAGAGCTAAAGGAGAAACTATGTAACCAGCACAAAGAAACTAAAAACCTTGAAAAAAGAATGAATGAATGGATAACTAGAATAATCAATGCAGAGAAGACCTTAAAAGAACTGATAGAGATGAAAACCATAACATGAGAACTATGTGACAAAGGCACAAGCTTCAGTAACTGACTTGATCAACTAGAAGAAAGAGTATCAGCAACTGAAGATCAAATGAATGAAATGAAGTGAGAAGAGAAGTGTAAAGAAAAAAGAGTGAAAAGAAATGAACAAACCCTCCAAGAAATATGGGATTATGTGAAAAGACCAAATCTACATCTGATTGGTGTGCCTGAAAGTGACAGGGGAAACAGAACCAAGTTGGAAAACTCTCTCCAGGATATCATGCAGGAGAACTTCCCCAACCTACTAAGACAGGCCAACATTCAAATTCAGGAAATACAGAGAATGCCACAAAGATAATCCTCAAGAAGAGCAACTCTGAGACACATAATTGTCAGATTCACCAAAGTTGAAATGACGGAAAAAATGTTAAAGGCAGCCAGAGAGAAAGGTCGGGTTACACACAAACGGAAGCCCATCAGACTAACAGCAGATCTCTCAGCAGAAACTCTCCAAGCCAGAAGAGAGTGGGGGCCAATATTCAACATTCTTAAAGAAAAGAATTTTCAACCCAGAATTTCATATCCAGCCAAACTAACTTTCATTAGTGAAGGAGAAATAAAATCCTTTACAGACAAGCAAATGCTTAGAGATTTTGTCACTACCAGGCCTGCGCTACTAGAGATCCTGAAGGAAGTACTAAACATGGAAAGGAAAAACAGGTACCAGCCATTGCAAAAACATGTCAAAATATAAAGTCCATCAATGCTAGGAAGAAACTACATCAACTAGTGAGCAAAATAACCAGCTAATATCATAATGACAGGATCAAGTTCACACATAACAATATTAACCATTAATGTAAATGGACTAGATGGTCCAATTAAAAGACACAGACTGACAAATTGGATAAAGAGTCTGCACCAAGAGGACCTAATAGACATCTACAGAACTCTCCACCCCAAATCAACAGAATATACATTCTTCTCAGCATCACATCGCACTTATTCCAAAATTGACCACATAGGTGGAAGTAAAACACTCCTCAGCAAATGTAAAAGAACAGAAAGTATAACATATTGTCTCTCAGACCACAGTGCAATCAAACTAGAACTAAGGACTAAGAAACTCAATCAAAACCACTGAACTACATGGAAATTGAACAACCTGCTTCTGAATGACTACTGGGTATGTAATGAAATGAAGGCAGAAATAAAGATGTTCTTTGAAACCAATGAGAACAAAGATACAACATAACAGAATCTCTGGGACACATTTAAAGCAGTGTGTAGAGGGAAATTTATAGCACTAAATGCCCACCAGAGAAAGCTGGAAAGATCTATAATTGACACCCTAACATCACAATTAAAAGAATTAGAGAAGCAAGAGCAAACACATTCAAAGCTAGCAGAAGGCAAGAAATAACTAAGATCAGAGCAGAACTGAAGGAGATGGTGACACAAAAAACCCTTCAAAAAATAAATGAATCCAGGAGTTGGTTTTTTGAAAAGATCAACAATATTGATAGACCGCTAGCAAGGCTAATAAAGAAGAAAAGAGAGAAGAATCAAATAGACGCAATAAAAAATGATAAAGGGGATATCACCACCGACCCCACAGAAATACAAACTACCATCAGAGAATACTATAAACACCTCTAAGCAAATAAACTAGAAAACCTAGAAGAAACGGATAATTTCCTGGAAACTTACACTCTCCCAAAACTCAACCAGGAAGAAATTGAATCCCTGAATAGACCAATAGCAGGCTCTGAAATTGAGGCAATAATTAATAGCCTACCAATCAAAAAGAGTCCAGGACCAGATGGATTCACAGCTGAATTCTACCAGAGGTTCAATAGAAAAAGAGGGAATCCTCTCTAACTCATTTTACGAGGCCAACATCATCCTGATACCAAAGCCTGACAAAGATACAACAAAAAAAAGAGAATTTTAGACCAGTATCCCTGATGAACATCGATGCATAAATCCTCAGTAAAATACTGGCAAACCAAATCCAGCAGGACATCAAAAACTTATTGACCACGATCAAATGGGCTTCATCCCTGGGATGCAAGATTTGTTCAACATACACAAATCAATAAACGTAATCCAGCATATAAACAGACCCAAAGACAAAAACCACATGATTATCTCCATAGATGCAGAAAAGGCCTTTGACAAAATTCAACAGCCCTTCATGCTAAAAACTCTCAATAAATTTGATATTGATGGAATGTATCTCAAAATAATAAGAGCTATTTATGACAAACCCACAGCCAATATCATACTGAATGGGCAAAAACTGGAAGCATTCCCTTTGAAAACTGGCACAAGAAAGGGATGCCCTCTCTCACCACTCCTATTCAACATAGTGTTGGAAGTTCTGGCTAGGGCAATCAGGCAAGAGAAATAAATAAAGAGTATTCAGTTAGGAAAAGAAGAATTCAAATTGTCCCTGTTTGCAGATAACATGATTGTATATTTAGAAAACCCCATTTTCTCAGCCCAAAATCTCCTTAAGCTGATAAGCAACTTCAGCAAAGTCTCAGGATAAAAAATCAATGTGCAAATATCACAAGCATTCTTATACACCAGTAACAGACAGAGAGCCAAGTCATGAATGAACTCCCCTTCACAATAGCTTCAAAGAGAATAAAATACCCAGGAATCCAACTTACAAGGGATGTAAAGGACCTCTTCAAGGAGAACTACAAACAACTGCTGAGTGAAATAAAAGAGGACACAAACAAGTGGAAGAACATACCATGCTCATGGATAGGAAGAATCAATATCATGAAAATGGCCATACTGCCCAAGGTGATTTATAGATTCAATGCCATCCCTATCAAACTGTCAATGAGTTTCTTCACAGAATTGGAAAAAAACTGCTTTAAAGTTCATATGGAACCAAAAAAGAGCCCGCATTGCCAAGACAATGTTTGATTGCACTGTGGTCTGAGACAGTTTGTTATAATTTCTGTTTTTGTGCATTTGCTGAGGAGTGCTTTACTTCCACCTATGTGGTCAATTTTGGAATAAGTGTGATGTGATGCTGAGAAGAATGTATATTCTGTTGATTTGGGGTGGAGAGTTCTGTAGATGTCTATTAGGTCCTCTTGGTGCAGAGCTGAGTTCAATTCCTGGATATCCTTGTTAACTTTCTGTCTCATTGATCTGTCTAATGTTGACAGTGGAGTGTTGAAGTCTCCCATTATTATTGTATGGGAGTCTAAGTCTCTTTGTAAGTCTCTAAGGACTTGCTTTATGAATCTGCATGCTCCTGTATTGGATGCATATATATTTATGATAGTCAGCTCTTCCTGATGAATTGATCCCTTTACCATTATGTAATGGCCTTCTTTGTCTCTTTTGATCTTTGATGGTTTAAAGTCTGTTTTATCAGAGACTAGGATTGCAACCCCCGCTGTTTTTTTGTTTTCCATTTGCTTGGTAGATCTTCCTCCATCCCTTTATTTTGAGCCTATGTGTGTCTCTGCATGTGAGATGGGTCTCCTGAATACAGCAAACTGATAGGTCTTGACTCTTTATCCAATTTGCCAGTCTGTGTCTTTTAATTGGACCATCTAGTCCATTTACATTAATGGTTAATATTGTTATGTGTGAACTTGATCCTGTCATTATGATATTAGCTGGTTATTTTGCTTGCTAGTTAATGCAGTTTCTTCCTAGCATTGATGGATTTTATATTTTGACATGTTTTTGCAATGGCTGGTACCTGTTTTTCCTTTCCATGTTCAGTGCTTCCTTCAGGATCTCTTGTAGCGCAGGCCTGGTGGTGACAAAATCTCTAAGCATTTGCTTGTCTGTAAAGGATTTTATTTCTCCTTCACTAATGAAAGTTAGTTTGGCTGGATATGAAATTCTGGGTTGAAAATTCTTTTCTTTAAGAATGTTGAATATTGGCCCCCACTCTCTTCTGGCTTGGAGAGTTTCTGCTGAGAGATCTGCTGTTAGTCTGATGGGCTTCCCTTTGTGTGTAATCCAACCTTTCTCTCTGGCTGCCCTTAACATTTTTTCCATCATTTCCACTTTGGTGAATCTGACAATTATGTGTCTTGGAGTTGCTCTTCTCGAGGAGTATCTTTGTGGCATTCTCTGTATTTCCTGAATTTGAATGTTGGCCTGCCTTACTAGGTTGAGGAAGTTCTCCTGGATGATATCCTGCAGAGTGTTTTCCAACTTGGTTCCTTTTTCCCCCTCACTTTCAGGCACCCCAGTCAGACATAGATTTGGTCTTTTTACATAATCTCATACTTCTTGAAGTCTTTGTTCATTTCTTTTTCCTCTTTTTTCTTTAGACTTTTCACTTCATTTCATTCATTTGATCCTCAATCGCTGATACTCTTTCTTCTAGTTGATCGAATTGGTTACTGAAGCTTGTGCATTTGTCACATATTTCTCGTGTCATGGTTTTTATCTCTATCAATTCATTTATGGCCTTCTCTGCATTGATTATTTTAGTTATCCATTCTTCCATTCTTTTTTCAAGATTTTTAGTTTCTTTGTGCTGGGTACGTAATTCTTCCTGTAGCTCCGAGAAGTGTGAGGGACTGAAGCCTTCTTCTCTCAACTCGTCAAAGTCATTCTCTGTCCAGCTTTGATCTGTTGCTGGCGATGAGCTGCGTAACACAGTTGAAAAATGCAGAAATCACCTGTCTTCTGTGTCACTCGCGCTGGGAGCTGGAGACTGGAGCTGTTCCTATTCGGCCATCTTGCTCCACCCTCCTTTTCTAGTTCTTTAAGATGCATTATTAATTTTTTTATGTCAAGTTACTTTTTCAATGTAGTTGCTAATTTGAATAAACTTCCCTCTCAGTGCTGCTTTCCTTGCATCCCATAGGTTTATTGTATCCCTATTTTCCTTTGTTGCAAGATATCTTTAAATTTCCTGCTTGATTTCTTACTAACCTTCTGGTCATTCAGCAGCATGTTGTTTAATTTCCATGTGTTTGTGTAGTTTCCGAACTTCCTCTTGCTATTAATTGCTCATTTTATTCTGCTGTGGCAGAGAAGATACTTGATATGGTTTCAATTATTTTGAATTCTTTAAGGTTTTTTTTGTCGCTTAATATATGGTCTGTCCTTTAGAATGATTCATGTGCTGAGGTTATGAATGTGTATTCTTCAATTGTTGGATAAAATGTTCTTTAAATATCTATTAGGACTGTTTGGCCTCTATTGCACATTAAATCTAATGTTTCTTTGTTGATTTTTTGTCTGGATGATCTGTCCAATGTTGTAAGTGGAGTGTTGAAGTCTCCAGCTATTGTTGCATTGGGGTCTCTCTCTCTCTTTAGCGCTAATACTATTTGCTTTATATATCTGCATGCTCCAGGATTGGGTACACATATTTACAATTTTTATACTCTTTGTGAATTAACCCCCTTATCAATATATAATGACCATCTTTGGCTCTTTCTAGTATTTGTCTTGAAATAATTTTGTCTGATGTAAGCTTAGATACTCCTGCTCATTGCTGGTTTCTATTTGAATGAAATGTCAGTCATCTTATTGAGGTTAAACCAACTTGGTATTCTATAACTTTCTTGTACTTGAATATTTATATATTTACGTAGGTTAGAAACATTATCTGTTATTATCCCCTTGAATATAATTTCTACCCCAAAGTCTTTCTCTGCTTCCTCTTTAATAACTCTTAGATTTGCCCTTTTGAGGCATTTTCTAAATCTTGCAGTCATGCTTCATTCTGTTTTATTTATTACTTTTTTGTCACCTCTGACTATGTATTCTCAAATAGCCTGTACTCGAGCTCACAATTCTTTCTTCTGGCTTATCAATTCTGGTGTTGAGGGACTCTGATGCATTCTTCCGTATGTCTATTAAATTTTCAGCTCCAGAATTTCTTCTTGATTTTAAATAAATATTCAATCTCTTTATTAAATTTATCAGATAGGATTCTAGATTCCTTTTCTGTTTTATCTTGAATTTTGTTGGGCTTCCTCAAAAAAATTTGAAGTCTCCGTCTGAGGGTAACATATCTCTGCCTCTCCAGGATTAGTCAATGATGTCTTATTTAGTTCATTCAGTGAGACCATATTTTTCTGGATGGTCTAGATGCTTGTAGATTTTAGTCAATGATTGATCATTGAACAGTTAGGTATGTATTGTAGTCTTCACAGTCTGGGGTTGTTTCTTCCTGCCCTTCTTGGGAAAGTCTTCCAAATATTCAAAGGGAATTAAGTGTTGTGATCTAAGACTTTGGTCACTGCAGCCATACCTGCATTAGGAGACACATCAAGCCCAGTAATGCTGTGACATTTGCAGATTTGAAGAGGTACTGCCATGGTGCTCTTGGGTGAGATTTGTAAGAATTCCTTGGATTACCATGGCAGGTCTAACAGTGACATCCAGGAGCAAAGATTTGGAATTGGGGACTTCAGGGGTCTGCTCAGTGCATTATTTTACTGTGACTGAGCTGTTACCCAATTTACAGGACAAAGTCCTTTTTATTCTTCCTTTTCCTTTCCTCAAGTAGGAGTTTCTCCTTGTGGCCACCACAGCTGGGAATGTGCTGAGTCACACTTGAAGTCAGTATGGTACTGGGTCTTGTCCAATGACTGTGGTGAGTACTGCCAGGCTACCACTGATATTTATTCAAAGCCACAGGGCTCTTTTGTCAGCTGATGATGAATCCTGCTAAGACTAAGTTCTTCCCTTCAGGAAAGTTGGTTCCCTTCTGTCCCAGGGATTTTCTGGAAATGTTGCCTGGGAACTCAGGACTGGAACTGGCACTTCAAGACTTCTTTTGGTGCTTTATTTTACTGGGGCTAACCTGGTATTCAAGTTGTAAGACTAAGTCCTATTTACCCTTCCCTCTCTATTTCTCATGTGGAAGGAAGGAGTCTCTCCAGGAGCGGTAAACTGCCCTGCCTGTGGTTGAGAAGGGTGACACAAGCACTCTCTTGGTCACCCCAGCTGGTGTCTCAGTGGATCACATACACTCCAAGTCCACTGGCTCTGAGTCTAGCACAGCAGCAGTACTTGTCCAGGAATTACAGTCCATGTAGCCTAGATTGTCTTTCTACTTTTCGTAAGACCCTAGAACACTTTAGTGTGGTGGCATGGCTAGTCATAACTCATGTTCTGCCCTCTGGGGTAGATGATTCCCCTCTGGCTAGGGCTGATCTAAATGTTCACTCTGTGGGTGCTGGCTGAATTCTTCCCTGTGTTGCTTTCCACTGTGACAGGACCACACTGAGTTCTAGTGCAGAGGCCCACAATCACTGCAGTCTTCCTCCCCCTATCACACAGATGTTCTCTCCCTGACATGCAACCACATGGCCATTGCCAGGGGATCAGGGACAGCTGGGGCCGACAATTCAAGACTGTCTTTCCTAACCTCTTTAGTGACTCTTTCCTTGATAGGGTGTTAAAATCAGATACTGGAATCACTCATCTGATTTTTAGTTCTTATGCAGGTGATTTCTTGTGTGGATAGTTGCTCAATTTAGAGTTCTTGCAGAGGGAAAATCACTGGAGGCCTCTGTTTGGCTACCTTGCTCTGCCTCCTATGAGCTATTCTTAATGTTTCCACATGGAAGGATTTTCTTTAGCATAAATCTTGAGGCCCCTTCATGTCTTCTGTATTTTCATATGCTTTGTTCCTATACTGGAGAAATGATGATCTGATTGGTATGTTTTAAAGGAAAAAAATATTAACAAGGCTTGGTCAACCTCTTTCTCTCTTTCTGTCTTCTCTCTTTCTCTTCGAAACAATGATCCCAGACAATGAAAATGCTGCTCTTATTTTCCATGCTGCAAATCTTACAGAAGTAAGCCTCCTATGTGGGAAGAGCTTTCTAGATCTGGTGCTGCTGTTACTGGCTACAAAATTCTGCCTGTATCTAGGACTCAGTATTTTTAAGTATACCTGTCTATATATATAAACCATGATTCAGACTCAGTTCAGCTTTATCTACATTAAGACAATTTTTTCTAATCTGCTTTACTATGCGTTATATTCAGTTTAGTTCAAAATTTATTCAAAGAAGATATGCATTTTTAATTGGGACCAGTTAGATTCTCCAGTAGTCACTACCATTCATAGGATACTTCTTAAAT
This sequence comes from Macaca mulatta, assembly GCF_049350105.2. Taxonomy (NCBI): domain Eukaryota; kingdom Metazoa; phylum Chordata; class Mammalia; order Primates; family Cercopithecidae; genus Macaca; species Macaca mulatta. The sequence goes on from NC_133409.1 coordinate 117,243,476, forward strand.
GCTAAAGTGCTTTTCACAATGGCATAGCTACTCTAATTATAACCATTTTATAGATGTGAACACTAAATGCTTGAGAAATTAAATCTGTTAATGGTCACACTGCATGTATTAGCTATCTATAACTGTGTAACAAATTACTACAAAATGTAGGGGCTTAACACAACACCAATTTATTACTGCAGTTTGTGTGGGTTAAGAATTTGGCTAAACAGCAGAAGAAACTGTCATCAGACTGAAGAGACAACCTACAGAATGGGAGAAAATTTGTACAGTTTATCCACCTGACAAAGGCCTAATATCCAGAAACTACAAGGAACTTAAACAAATCTATAAGAAAAAAAACAAAGAAACAATTCCATGAAAAAGTGGGCAAAGGAAATGAACAGACACTTATCAAAAGAAGACATTTATGCAGCCAACAAACAAATGAAAAAAATCTCAATATCCCTGATTGTTAGAGAAACGTAAATCAAAACTATAATGAGATACCATCTTATGCCACTCAGAATGGCAATTATTAAAAAGTTAAGAAACAACAGATGCTGGCAAGGCTGCAGAGAAATAGGAATGTTTTTACATTGTTGATGGGAATGTAAATCAGTTTAACCATTGTGGAAGACAGTGTGTGATTCCTCAAAGACCTAGAGACAGAAACACCATTTGACCCAGCAATCCCTTTACTGGGTATATACTCAAAGGAATATAAGTCATTCTATTATAAAGACACAGTAGCAAAAACATGGAATAAACCTAAATGCCCATCAATGATAGAGTGGAAAAAGAAAATGTGGTACATGTACACCATGGAATACTATGCAGCCATAAAAACGAATGAGATCATGTTCTTTTCAGGGACATGAATGGAGCTGGAAACCATTATCCTCAACAAACTAGTGCAGGAACAGAAAACCAAAAACCACATGTTTTCCCTCATAAGTTGAGGCTGAGGCTCTCATTAGAGCATATAGTCACAGATAGGGGAAAAACACACACCAGGGCCTGTTGAATGGGGGAAAGGAAAAATAGCTAATACATGCTGGGTTTAATACCTAAGTGATAGGTTGACAGGTGCAGCAAACCACCTTGGCACAGGTTTAACTATGTAACAAACCTGATCATCCTGCATATGTACCCAGCAACTTAAAATAAAATAAAATAAAAATAAAAAGAATTTGGCTACACTTTACTTAAGTCCTCTCTTCTTGTTTTTTCAAGAGGCTGTAATAAAAGTGTTGGCCATATGAGTATAGTCTCATTTGAAGACTCAGCTGGAGAAGTATCTGCTTCTAAGCTAATTCAATAGTTATTGGCAATATTCAATTCCTTGAGAGTTATTGTTGACAGGAGCTCAAGTTCAGTTCATTGCCACATGGACCTCTCCATGGGAACTTCCTTTCTCATATAAGGGAAGTTGAGAAGGCAATAGACTGTCTGCTAGCAAGATAGAAGTTATTTATCTTTTGTAACCTCATCATGGAAGAGGTATCCCGTCACCTTTGCTGTATTATATTGTTTATATTCAAATCATTAAGTCCAGCCTACAATCCAGAAAAGAGAATTATACAGAGGCATAACTACTATAAGACAGAGATCTTTAGAGACCATCTTGGAAGTCTTCCTACCACACTGTGATTAAGTGTAAGAGTCAGTATTTGAATCCAGTTCTTCTGATGTCAGAATTCATATTCCCAGCCACATCATTAGTTGAGAGTAGCCTCTGCCCTCTACAGGACTGGAGTATGTAGTGACTATATAACTCTATAATTCTCTACTTCTAACCTTCCATTTCTAGCAAGCCAATATCTTTTTTTTTTTTTTTGAGACAGAGTCTCGCTCTGTCGCCCAGGCTGGAGTGCAGTGGCGCAATCTCGGCTCACTGCAAGCTCCGCCTCCCGGGTTCACGCCATTCTCCTGCCTCAGCCTCCCGAGTAGCTGGGACTACAGGCGCCCGCCACCGCGCCCGGCTAATTTTTTGTATTTTTAGTAGAAACGGGGTTTCACCGTGGTCTCGATCTCCTGACCTTGTGATCCGCCCGCCTCGGCCTCCCAAAGTGCTGGGATTACAGGCGTGAGCCACCGCGCCCGGCTTCCAATATCTAATAAATATAATCTTTTCAAGAAAATTTGTAACAGAATCTTCAGGTCATGGGTAAGCTTTCACTTGGGCATACTTATCTCAGAGGTACAATATATATGTGTTTGTGTGTGCGCGTGTGTGTATGTGTATATATATATACACATATATATGTATATATATTTTGAGATGGAGTCTTGCTCTGTCACCATATATATGTGTGTGTGTATATACATATATGTGTGTGTATATATACACACATATATATACACATATATATATACATGTGTGTATATATATACACATATATATATACGTGTGTGTATATATATTTTGAGATGAGTCTTGCTCTGTCGCCAGGCTGGACTGCAGTGATCTCGACTCACTGCAACCTTCGTCTCCTGGGTTCAAGTGATTTTCCTGCCTCAGACTCCCGAGTAGCTGGGACTACAGGCGCACGCCACCATGCCTGGGTAATTTTTTGTATTTAGTAGAGAACCAGGATGATCTCGATCTCCTGACCTCATGATCCACCTTTCTCAGCCTCCCAAAATGCTGGGATTACAGGGATGAGCCACCGTGCCCAGCCATGTTTTTATATTTTTAACTCTCAGATCAATATTTGTTTCCAGGTTTATTTAGCCTCCACAAATCAATTATTCACAGCACAAATTACCTCTAAAGTTTTTAAAGTTAAACATTGATTTTTAATACTAAGGAAGTAATTCTAAGTTAAATATGGTAATCAACCTAAATTAATTTTTTACTTATATGAAGCAGTTTTATTTCTCTGTATGCATTTTAAAGTCAAATATAAGCCTCTATTTATATTACTCTCCAAATTTTATTAATTTATTTGAGTATCTCTACAGATATGCAAGGTGAATTGTACATAGCTTTAAAGACAAGAGAAAATTATTTTCTTATAACGGTAATGTTTTAAGTGCCTTATTCCTCTTGCTTATTTTTATAGTGAACAATATCAACATCATCAGGAAGGTTCATAAGATAATCAAAGTTCACATCCAAAGATATCACAATTTTTCCAGTAGGTATGACTTATATGTTACCCAATTAATTGCATTATAATACTTTAAATGGTGTCTCAACTTTCAAATCATTTAAGTAGGGATTTCAAATACTTCAGGTTTAGGCTCTTCTGCTTCACAGACTCAGACTCTGATTCAAGGAGATATTTATGTATTCATAAACACTTAACCAGACTGGTGGAGTGCCTCTTTAGAAAATGTTGCAGTAGTTTATTATAACACAAAATATTCCCACTTAATCTGTCTATAAAATGTAAATTTTTATCTTTTATGTTTCTGAAAGCTATATGAACTTATTATCAAGAACAAGCTCTGAAACACAAAATGCTCTATGTGTCCAGCAAATATTAAGTCAATCAAAATTATTACTTGCTTTTAAACATAAATCCTTATAGTGTCCCATCTTTCTGAATAAGCTCTTTGGATTTTGCAGTATTCCAAAATTAACGCTCTAACTGTTCGTACATCTCCCCTTTTATTTGCTATTCCATCCCTTGAGGTCTCTCAATTTTTAAAATTTTCTTTGTGATGGTCATTGGAAAAAACATAGCATTTGACCTTTCATAAAAAAAAAAAAGTAGTGGCTTTTTTCTTATTCTATATATGCAGCTATGCCTTCAGAAAGGTCTTGGAACTTATTAATTTTTTTGGTTAGCACAGTAAAAAGTCATAAGCTTTTCTTTGACAAACTAAAGAATAAAATGTAGGCACTCTGTTAAAAGTTACTTAATATGTGAATGTGTGGGAAATATAATCAATGTTGCTGCTTTGTTCCCATCATGTCATACAATGTTAACAATTATGGTTATTGAAATTATTTTAGGAAAATAATTGTTAGTAGCTCAACATTATTTCTGAATTAAAGTATTGTTATTTGAGTGACCTTTTAAAAATAAACTGTGCTCTAAAGCCATTTATTTTATAATTGTAAATGAAGGCACGTTTGAAATAGCCCAGCTTTGAAGCTCAGTGCCTGTAAAATATAGGTTAGATATCATACAGTCACACATAGTTGAGAAACTCAGCCTAAAGAAAAGTGTTCCTCAGCTTTGTCCAACAAAGGGTTTAATTTGGATCATGAGAACATTAAGTTCTTTTTACAATGACCATTTATGATATTTATCCCAACTGCTACATTCAGAACCTGCCATATGGTAATGAAAAGCTATTCAGCAAACACATAATGAAAACAATTCTGATCCTGTATTTTACTGTCAATCTATGCCAGTCTTAAACTCTAGCAAATTGTAGGGCTTTTGTGGACTTTTAAGACTGATTTTTTTCTGTTGGATTTGATTCATTATCTTTTTAAATACTTTTTTGACATTTGAGATAGGAGTGCTGGAGCTTTTCACAAAAACATTTATCACTGAATATAAATATCAGACAACATATTTGGAAATGTGTAGAACCAACATAGCATGAGAAAGAGAAATCTCTAAACTCAGTAACCTTTAGCAAAATATTAATCAAGTATGTGGAAGATAGAGAATCTAATTTAAAAATATATTTACATAAAATAATGCAGGATTCTTAGACCTAGCTACATATTAAAATTGCATTTTGATCACTTCACAAATTATCTGAGGTTCATCTTCAGACATCCTGATTTAGTAACTCTTGGACAGGGTCAGAACATCTGCATTTCTAAATAAATCTTGACAATTTTTATTTAGAGCTAGACTTGAAAGTCATTTAAATTCTATAATAGTAAGGATTAATATTATGTAGCATGGTTTATTTGTGTATTATAAAGATATATTTGCCTATGTGCTCAGAAATTATTTCACATTAGGGATTGATTCTTATAATTATTGTTACAATATTAAATATTTAGTGAATTCTTCCTATGGATTCTTACAGTTGAAAAGAAACAGCTATATGAAGAATTGACTATGTCACATAATTTAAGAAACAAAATGTCTCTTAAACCAATAGAAAGAGCTTCTAGGCTGAAACTTGATGAGCCATATTAAGAAAATAGAACATAGCATAGAAGGTATGTGAATTCAGACAGTAAAGGATTGTTCTCTAGTTTAAGGTACAGATAATCCAAGTAGTTTTCAAGGTTGTAGAGAATACCATTTGAGTTATTTTTTCCTTTTATTTCTACCTTTTCTGTCCCTTCCCTCCCTCTCTCCCTGCCTCCTTCCTTCCTTCCTTCTTTTTTCTTCCTTCCTTTCTTCCTTTTTTCCTTCCTTCCTTCTTTTTTCCTTCCTTCCTTCTTTCCTTTCTTCCTTCTTTCCTTCCTTCCTTCCTTTATTCGTTTATTCGTTTATTCCTTTCTTTTTTTCCCATTATTTATTCATCAAGGAAATTTTTTATTGGCTAATTTAATGTTCCATGTAATTATCTCAAAAAGAGTATCCTGGATGGAGAATGTATATAATTCTGGTCATTAGAAGAAATATTCCCTATTAAAAAATTGGTAAATTAACATTTAACAGTAAATTACTCTGTATGACTTTAGTTAGTGAAAGTCACTTACTTTCTTATAAATGTTCATCCATGACTGAAAAACCTTAGTCCCTTAGGAGTGAGATTTTATCAGTGAAGCAGATGTGCTACAATTATTGTTTCTTGACACACGAAATTCTGTCTGAAATATCAATCCATATTTTAGATATTTTGATATTTCACTACTCACCAGGAAATTGACTATCGATTTCTAAAATACTTTTACAGTGAATTAATTACTCCTTATATGCACCCAGACAAGTATCTCTTTTACATATTTCAGTACTTACGCATACATTTAGCCTGTTCTATTTTTTTATTACAATTTCATTGTTCTTTCTACTTTCATCTAGGTGGGTCCTAGCTTTACAATAATATAATAATATTGGCAGAGGCAGGAAGCACTTATGTTTTCAGTGTCCCCTGACATGCAGTTACAAGGATTCAGTTTTTCTTTCATAAAAAAAGCTCTTTATAGAATATTATTAATTATATATTATTTATTGTTACCTACATAATGCTTATTGTGAAACAATTCTCATTAATTTACATGTTGCACCATGCATTCTCATTTGCCCCTAATAGAAGCAAATAATATTATAATATATACACACAAAAAATAGATTTTTAAAATACCAAATAGTTTGATCATTAGTTACTAGGTATAAATTTGAGTGGCTTTTTGTTCAGCAAGTGCTTTTTTGATTTGACTCTGTTATTTTTCTTCTCTCATGATCATAATGAACACAAATCTTACCATTGTATGATGGTGAGAAACAGAAATTACATGCATTGGATAAATTAAAATGTTTGCTATTATACATTTTAATATTTAGTTGATCCTCAGTTCCTTTATTAATTTACATGTTAGATAAGTGCTTATCATTTGACACATTGCATGGTTTAGGACTCATAGGATTTTCTTTTTCTCTCTTTCCATCTAGTACATTTACTATTTATTTGAAAAATGGTTAAAGAATGTCAAAGTTCAAGTAAAGAATCAGTCAGGACATGGCCGGGCATGGTGGCTCACACCTGTAATCCCAGCATTTTGGGAGGCTGAGGTGAGCGGATCATCTGAGGTCAGAAGTTTGAGACCAACCTGGCCAACGTGGTAAAACCACATCTCTACTGAAAATACTAAAAATTAGCTGGGCATAGTGGCGGACACCTGTAATACCAGCTACTGAGGATGCTGAGACAAGAGAATCACCTGAACCTGGGAGGCGGAGGTTGCAGTGAGTTGAGATGGTGCCATTGCACTTCAGCGTGGGCAGCAACAAGAGCGAAATTCCTTCTCATTAATAATAATAATAATAATAGAAAGAAAAATCAGTCAGGACACATGAGAGACAGGTCAATAATGATTAATGATGAGGATCATTGTCTTAATCCTGATTTCCCCTTCATACACATTATTAAGTGCCTACATTATTCAGGCCATATTAGCTTCCGGGGATATGAGGAGGCATAGGAATCATTAACTGTGTCTTGGCTAATAGTCCAGAAATGAACATGGGAATGCAGGTATTTCTTTGACATGTTGATTTTGTTTTCTTTGCACACTCAGAAGTGAGACTGTTAGGTCGTGTGGTGGTTCTATTTTTAATATTTTGAAGAACCTCTATACTGTTTTCCATAATGGCTGTACTGCTTTACATTCCCACCAACAGTGCAAAAGGATCTCCTTTTTTCCATATAAAAAGAAGAAAATCCTGCTACTTGTGACAGTATGGTTGAAATCTGAAAGGTATTATGCTAGGTGAAATAAGTCAAGCAAAGAAAGAAAAATACTACATGATTTCATTTACCTGTGGAATCTAAAAATGTCACTTATAGAAACAGAGTTGAATAGGGAATGTGAAAGCCTGAAATGCAAGACGGTGATCTGTGTATAGCATGGTGACTACGGTTAATAATACTGTGTACTTATTAACTTGAAATTTTCTAAACTCTATACTTAAATTTTCCAAGTAGATGTTAAACGTTCTCACCAGAAAAGTAATTATTTGAAGTGATGGTCAATCACATCATATTCTGTGTGTGTCTCTCCACTTCTTCATTATTGTCTTATAGAAAGTATATTTTTTTAGAGTTTCACTTTTCTTTGGCAGAGTTTGTTTATAAATTCTGCCAAAGTAATTCTCTCTTCCTTTATCCATAATTGTTTTTCCCTTAAGTTCTAGCAACCTCTTCTTTCCAAAACTTCTTAGGAAATTTCTTTAAAGTCCATATTACTTCATCTCCATAAATGGTTCCTTTCTGTCAAATATAATTAACATCAGAGGGTGTTAATTCCACTTCTTGTTTCTTTTACAGTTTGAGAGAAAATAGTCATCAGGCCAAATCAAAGTTTAGTCAGATTATTTTCTATTAGTGTGGAGCTTTGCTATGTTTATAACAAACAACTTTCTGTGTTAGGTATGTAATGCCACCTATTTATATTTTTTGCTCATTCATTTCTTCATTCATTCACTTAATTAAATGCCAAATAATTTCCAAGCAAACTCTAGAGTTAAACTTTTTCACTCTGTCCTTTGGTATGAAAGGAGATACTTTCTCTTCTTTTGACAGTTTAAGAAGACTTATTTTTATTCAAATATGCAAATAAACTAAAATTTGCTAAAATTTACTGAAAATAAACATTTATTTTTTTTGTTGTTTGCTGCTTTGTAGATACACCCAGAGGCACTGAGTACATTTTTATAAATAAAAAGTAAGTCTGTGGGATTTTGATATCAGCCTAGACAATTGCCAACTATAACACACACATCTGGTAGAAGGGGCGATTTCTCTTTAACTGTAGGCATCTCTTATTTAGTTTAAAATGAAAATAAATTTATGAATATTGCCACCTGAGAACTTGTGTTTTAGAATATTAGACTAAATTTCATGATGTTAAATTTCCTTCACTAATGTATTTGTCTTTTTCAAAGCATTCTATATACATTAATGAAATAAAAGGTTGTACTCGATGAACAATGCAGAAAAATATTATTTAATATTTCAAAATATGTATAAAATATTTATTTTATAAACCTTGGAATTGTTGCACACAAAAATATTAAATAAAATATGGGTTTTCATATGATCATCTCGATTGATGCAGAAAAAGCTTTTGATAAAATCCAGCATCTCATTATGATAAAAACCCTGAACAACATAGGCATAGAATGGACTTAACTCAAAGTAATAAAAGTCATACATGACAAACTCCCAGCCAACATCATATGACATACGAAAAAGTTGAAAGCATTCCCCTTGAGAATTGGTACAAGAGAAGGATGCTCACTCACTTGCATCACTTCTCTTCAACATAGTACTGGAAGTCTTAGCCAGAGCAATCAGAAAAGAGAAATAAATAAAGCACATCCAAAAAAGGAAAAAAGGAAGTCAAACCGTTACTATTCACTGATGATATGATCTAGAAAACTCTGAAGTCTCATCCAAAAAGCCCTTAGATCTGATAAATGAATTCAGTGAAGTTTCAGGATATCAAATCAATGTACACAAATCAGTAGCACTACTATACAGCAACTACCAAACTGAGAATCAAATCAAGAACTCATTTCCTTTTACAACAGCTGAAAAGACAAACAAATAAACAACAACAACAACAGCAAAACCTTAGGAATATACTTAGCCAAGGATTGTAAATATCTCTACAAGGAAAATTACAAAACACTGCTGAAAGAAATCATAGAAGACACAAGCAAGTGGAAACACATTCCATGCTCATGGATGAGAAGAATCAATATTGTGAAAATGACCATACTGCCAAAAGAAATCTACAGATTCAATGCTATTCCCATCAAACTACCACCATCATTTTTCACAGCACCCCCCAAAAAAATCCTAAAATTCAAATGAAACAAAAAGAGCCCACATAGCCAAAGCAACACTAAGCAAAAAGAACAAATCTGGAATATCACATTACCTGACTTCAAATTATAGAATAGACCATTAGTTTCGTCCATTTCTCTATTATTTTAAAATATTCAATGATGCTGTCATATTATTGAAAAATAGCAAAATCTTAAACTAAAAGTTCATTTAGTTTAAAACATTTACTAATATGTGTTATGTATTCACCTATACAACACACATATATAAAATTTTATGCCAGTTTTTAGAGTTATACATATATAACCATTGCATGTTATTCATATGTAACAGCTATACATACATAAGAGTTATAGTTTATGCCAGTTATAAATATATAACACACATATAAAATGCTTTTTTAAAGAGAAGATAAGACTGCATTTTACTTTGGATAATATTTCATCTTAAGGAAAGTACCAATATATTTTTTTACTATCATTTCGTCAAGATCCCATTTGTCTCACTATCCATATATTATCTAGTTCTTTGTTGCTAGATCATATAGTAGATCAAATAAGCTTTGAAAACAGAATTAATAAATATTTTGTAGAATAAAACAAGGGCATGAGCCTATGCTAGATAACCAATTACCTTGTTACTATAAAGTTATCATCCAATAATTTGTAAACTTAAAAAGCAATCTATGTACATACAAAGTTTATATTTTAGGCAATAATTTGTCTTCTATATTCTACATTACATCAATAATGATCCAAGGGAAATTATTTCATGAGACTTGGAATTTTAGTATATTCCAAAATGTTATTTAAGGAAAAACTTAATAATGACTGCTATTTTCCATATAATGGAAAAAATAAGACAAAATATGTTCAACCTTATTTGTCCACCTGCTTAATATATGGGAACAAATGGAAATCTAAATCAAATTATAATAGGTAATCTTTATTATGCATGTATTTTTTCACTCCAAAAGAGCATTGTTAGGAGGAGGAATCTATAGTAAATAAGTCAATTGCAAACATTAGTTTCACAGACTTGTTTAAACTGATAATAAACTCTACCATCTCATGAGCTCAAAAACTTTCTGATTTTAATCCAAGATTGAGCTGCGTGATGGTTACTATTAAGTGTCAACTTGATTGGATTGAAGAATAAAAAGTAGCGTTCCTGGGTGTGCCTGTGAGGGTGCTGCCAAAGGAGGTTAACATTTGAGTCAGTTTTTATCTCAATTTTTTTATCCATTTATCCAGCAATATCCCCTTAGGTTGTTTCTTTATCTTGGCTACCATGAAAAATGCTGCAACAGACATGGGAATACAGCTATTTCTATGAAGTACTGACTTTATTTCCATTGGGTATATACCTGGAAAAAGAGTGCTGGTTTATATAATTATATTTACAATTATTAAAAACAATTTTATTTTAATTTTTTGAGGATTCTCCATGCAATTTTCTATAATGGCTTTACCAACTTATATTTTTACCAACAGTGTAAAAGGGTTTCCTTTTCTCCACACTTGTAGTTTTTATAATAGCAACCCTAATAGGTTTGAAGTGATATTTATTGTTTTTTTATTTGTGTTTCCCTAATAATTAGTAAGGTTGAGCACATTTTTATATACCTGTTGGACATTTGTATATCTTTTTTAAAAACTGTCTGTTCAGAACCTTTTCTAATTTTTAATTTTTTTCTATTGTGTGTTGTATTAGTCTGTTCTCCCACTGCTAATAAATACTGGAGACTGAGTAACTTATAAGGAAAGAGGTTTAATTGACTCACAGTTCCACATGACTGGGGAGGCCTCAGGAAACTCATAATCATGGTGGAAGGAAAAGCAAACACATCCTGGACACAGCCAAACCATATAAAGCAGGTACTCTCTTCTTACATATTTTGAGTATTAACTTTTTATGAGATATATGGTTTACAAATATTTTCTCCTGGTCGTCCAGCTTTTCATTTTGTTGGCTGCTTCCTTTGCTGCTGATTTCTTAATTATACATAGACCCATTTGTTTATTTTTCCTTTTTTTTGCCTGAGCTTCTGATATAATGTCCAAAATATCATTGCCAAGACCAACATCAAGGAGCTTTTTCCCTATATTTTATTCTATGAGTTTTAAGATTTTAGTTATTGTGTTTAGGTCTTTATTTTGAGTAGACTTTTGTGTATAGTGTAAGGTAATAATTAATTTTTTTCTTTTACATGTGAATATCCAGTTTTCCCAATACCATCTACTGAAAAGACTATTATTTCTTTATTGTGTCTTGGTGACCTTGTGAAAAATTAGCTGACTATATATCCTTGGGTTTATTAACAGGCTTTCTATTCTATTCCACTGTTCTATATGTCTGCTTTTATGCCAGTATTCTACTCTTTTTGTAATGTGTTGTTTTCACTTACTCACTGGACAGATGACTAGTTATTTTATTTTTATGTATTTATTTATTTAGTGTCGCTTTGTCTCCCAGGCTGGAGTGCAATGGTGCAATCTTGGCTCAGTGCAATCTCTGTCTCCCAGGTTCAAGTGATTCTTCTGCCTCAGCCTCCTGAGTAACTGGGACTACAGGCATGCACCACCACACGCAGCTAATTTTTGTATTTTTAGTAGAGATGGGGTTTCACCATATTGGTCAGGCTGGTCTCGAATTCCTGACCTCGTGATCTGCCCACCTCAGCCTCCCAAAGTGCTGGGATTACAGGCAAGTTAATTTTTTAAGAAAATATTTATGTATGTGCATGATTTCCAGATGGCACGAAGACTCCTTTTTATAGGTACAATTATTACTCTCAGGGATTAGGTGTAGTTACATACCTACTTTTCTGAGGATGCTCATTAGAAAGAGATACGAGTATAGCCAGGGTGAAACGCTCTCAGAGCTGCCTTGAAAATGAAACAGGTTAAAGTCAGAGACTCTCAGTCCATTTGCTGATGTATGGAAACACTGGTGGCTTCACTCATGCTGCTGCTATAGCATGCCCTCTTTTCTTCCCTAAATCTTGGGAAATGCTTTGCCTGTTTTTCTACGTTCATCTTGGGTGATCACAGCTCTTTTTTCTTGATACAATTAGCCAAGAGCCTAAAAGAAAAAGCCAGGCACACAGCATCCAGATAAATAAAAATGGCATAGTCTTAAAATGTACAACTTAACTGAAAATACTTTTTTACAGAGTTAATAGTAAAACAGTTGAACTCCCCAATAACTTTCTCTAACTTATAGTTGCTCAACAGGTGTTATCTATTTGTTGTAGATTTTGCCATGAAAGTTATATTTGTTTTATTTATATAGGTCTCCTCCATCTCTAGATACAACTAATCTAGTTCATTTTGGTGGACTCTACATATTATGAGCTAATTTATTTGAAATTTCTTTGAAGAGCACATGAAGTGTTATTCAAAATGTTTTATTTTCTGTCACTGTTTAGAAACATAAGTATTTTATGCTGTAGAGAACTGTTCTAAATTCAGATTCAAATCAGACTTTGTCAAAGTGACCCCAGTTCAATGGCATTTACTCATTTTATTTATATTAAATATTTGATGCATAATGTGAACATGTTCTGAAGTCAATAGGTATTGCAGATGCAAGAATGAGTTTGCTTTTCTGAGTGCCAAGTACTCTTGAACACACTTCCAGGGTTATCATAGCAGAGGTTTGAGAAAATGTGCTTCAATATCTGCACATTGCTGATCGAATTTTTCTAAGCTTTTTGGCTTTCTTGCTTCTAGATTTGCTTGACATACAAAGGAGGATATCTACCTTGCTAGTATACTACCTTCATGGTCTAATAACTTGCACACTCCCAATGAAATAAAATCCTAGGCTGCTAATCTCCTTATGGGCTAGCCCCAGAAAGTGAACCTGGTATATATTTGACTCTATAGCAGGGTCTAATTTTTACGCCTTAAATCATGTGATGAGACTAGCAAGTCAGGCAGTTAACCAAGGATTCAACAGGCTAACCATGCTCTTCATTCATCTCCATGAGCATATGTCTCTCAGAGGGAACATTTTTTTTTCTGAGGTCTAAAATGCTCTGTTAGTTTCCGAATAGCCACATTAAAACCTCTATTATCTCTTGTTCCTTTGAGCAAGCAAAACATATCCTGGAGGTCAGGGCCCCTGAAGGGTGACTTTTTGTAAGATAACTGCAGAATCACATGCAGTTACAAGTAGTTTTAAACATCTCTATTTAGATCATATTTGAACAACCCTTAATCTCATTCTAGACCAAAAGTAGTCGAATCCATAAAAAGGTTAAACAGTCATTTAAAATTACATGTAGTAACTGATGTAGGAAAATCCACATGATTCTCCTTAAATTAATAGCAAGTGCCTGCTTCAGATAACTTTGTGTAATACCATTCTTTATGACACTATATTTAAATCATTTTTATTAACATGCTTCTAAATGGAACATCACAATATTACTCCTCATTTCAAAAAATTTATGAATACTCTATTATGCACATAAATTTTCCTGTACCCCAATAAGATGCAAAAAATATAGTAGCACATTATTTTTCTATTGAAGAAAATGTATTAAGGCCATAGCTGAATTCATATTTTTTCAGAATTAGTATGTGAAGATATTACTCATACTTACCTAACAATGGAATAAATATGAGAAAGTGAATCAAATCAGACCAGATCTAAGACTTATCTTTCAGGAATTTTACCAGTTACTTCACTAAAAAGAATTAAAAATCAATTACAGGACCACAAGGAAGCTTGTGTGTAATATATAATTATGCTTACACTCTCTGATGGAGGGGATTGCATAGACTCTATGTTGATCAGTTCTTAGCTCTAGGACTGAAGCACATATACCACTAGCTTCTAGAGGTTGGCTGGCTACCTTGCTCAAAGTCATGCCTTCTTTTTAGGGGTTGCTGCATCCAATTAGGCCAGTGCCTAATAAGGTAAAGCCCCTTTGCCTGTCAGAAAGCTAACTCCATTTCAGACTGTGCTTTCCATTGAAGTTGATCTTCAACACCATTCTATACCCAGAGCTGTGCATAGGATAAGGCATAAGGCACATAGTGGATGCCCAGTAAACATTTGCTTAAAGAGGTGTAGTGAATGTAAATTGTACATAGAGTGGTCTTCAGGCTCTGAGTTATTTTCATTTTGACTTTCTCTAAAAGTTCATCAAAGATTTCAGATAGGTGATACAATTTGATGTGACAAGATTAATTTTAATCAATATATTTCAGCTTTCCTCCTTTTTGAAGGTTTAGTGACAGTAAGATTTATTCCTTGATTATAATGATATGGGAAAGTTTCAGCACCTGTCACACTCAGGAACATAACAACCAAATATAAAAATATGGTTGACCCTCAGTTTAACTACTATTAGAAGTCAAGATCAAGTTATACTTAATTAAAGGAAAAAGTGCTACATGCAATTAATTCCAGATTTGAAGTAATGAGTATTTGAAGAAAATGCTCATTCATTTTCAGGTAGTGAAATTTTAAAGTTTTGAAATTATGGCCAACTTATAATAATAATCACATTAACTTTGTGGAATAAAAGCATGTTTATGTTTTTTAGAAAAGAATTTAGGGGTTGAATATTTATTTTGTAAAATTATTGATGTTTCATAAAACTCCCTGTTTTGGTGTAAATTTTCTTAAATGTAAAAGATGAACCACCAGGTGCAACATCTGTTACTATGAATAAAATGACATTCTCATTCAGCAGGAACAAATACAGCAACTGCAAGGTCTTCTCTTTGGAGGAAACTACATTAGGAAAAGTAAAGGCCCTGTAGAACTACCATGAACTGACATTGCATAGATATATTAACACATTCTTTAATATTGTGTATTGTGCATAAATGGCGAAAGTTAGAGTTTGGTTTATTTTCCTAACATTTACAGATGTCTTAAAGTAAATGGTGTTTATCATTGGATATTAAAATAATATACAGGACATTTTATATCAACGATATGCATATGTTTTGCTGTTGCTTTTTTATTATTTTCCTTATATTGCCCACCATCACTCTAAAAATTGTTACATATCATACCTTTCAGATACAGATAATACTATATCCATCAGCGCAAAGTTATATCTGCAATAGTACAAAACACAAAGCATTTAGTAACTCAAACTTTTTAATTTAGGCAATGTGGAATAATTCCTGGGCTCTTTGTATATTGTGAATTCTGCATGGAGCTTTAATTTAAAGTCTTTTAGCTTGAGATAGAGACTTCTAATATTTTTGCTCATCCAATTCTTCCTTTACTCTAAGTAAAGGATGAGATTACATTTCCAAACTCTTTAAAAATACGTAGAAATGTAACTTCTCAAGCCAATGTATTTTGAGCAGAAGTAATATGCATCATTTCCTTAACAAAGCATGTAGTCAATGACTTAAGACCCCGCAATATTTCTTTTCCTGTTGCATTGCTGAAGACATCACATATTGTAGATAGTGCAGCAGCAGGCTGTGGATCCTCCATCAACCTAGAATTCTGAGGAGCCATGTGGAGGATGGTGTTCCTGGAAAGAATCCCAGGCCCAGAAAAGACAAGTGAGGAATTAATTCTTGTTAAGTCACTAGGATTTTCTGACGGTGGGTTGCCACATCATAATCTATTGTGTTCTGACTTTTGCATTCATGAAAACAACAAACTGGGACTCATGAAGGCATAATATAGGCATAAATAGCCAAATAATCATTAAATATAGGTAACCCATATGATAATGAATTAACCCAACTGATACTCAGTTTTCCTATTTGTAACATACCTGAAATATATGTTATAGGTTGGTGCAAAACTAATTGTGGTTTTCACTATTAAAAGTAATGGCAAAACAATTACTTTTGCACTAATTTAATATAAACTCTGTTTATGCTCAAAGGAGTTAATTGGAGTAAATGTGTTCTAGAAAGCTGAGGCAGAAATACTGGTTGATTTGTTGCTATTGCTGAAGTGGTAGAATTAAAGAGAGTGTCGTATATAAAAGACAAACTTTCTCAAACTATTCTAAGAATGAGTTGACTATGAGTAAAAATGTGTTTTGGTAATATTATATGGTATTTGGCTTGATGTCTGATAGGGTTTGGCTGTGTTCCCACCCAAATCTCATTTTGAATTGTAACTGCCACAATTCCCACGTGTTGTGGGAGAAACTCAGTGGGAGGTAATTGAATCACAGTGGTGGATCTTTCCTGTGCTGTCCCCGTGATAGGGAATAAGTCTCATGAAATCTGATAGTTTTAAAAATGGGAGTTTCTATGCACAAGCTTTCTCTGTTTACCTGCCACCATCCATGTAGTATGTGACTTGCTCATTCTAGCCTTCCGCCATGATTGTGAGACCTCCCCAGCCACAAGGTGTAAAAGTAATTACACCAACCTAATAACATGTATTTCAGGTATATTACAAATAGGAACACTGGATATCAGATGGGTTAATTCATTATCATATGGGTTACCTTATGATAACCTTATGATAACAATTTAATGATTGTTTGGCTATTTATGCCTGTATTATGCCTTCAGACCACAAGTCTCAGTGTGTTGTTTTCACAAATGCAAAAGTCAGAACACAAGAGATTATGATGTGACAACCCACAGTTTGAAAATCCCAGGGACTTAAATCCACTAAAACTCTTTTCCTTCCCAGTCTTGGGTATGTCTTTATCAGCAGCGTGAAAACAGACTAATACAGTAAATTGGTACCAGTAGCATGGGGTGCTGCTGCAAAGATACCCAAAAATGTGGAAATGACTTTGGAACTGGGTAACAGGAAGAGGTTGGGAAAGTTTGGGGGGCTCAGAAGAAGACGGGAAAATGTGACAAAGTTTGGATCTTCCTAGAGACTTGTTGAATGACTTTGCCCAAAATGTTGATAGTGATATGGACGATAAAATTCAGGCTGAGGAGGCCTCAGATGGAAATGAGGAAATTGTTTGAAACTGGAGCAAAGGTGACTCTTACTATATTTTAGCTAAGTGACTGAAGGTATTTTGTCCCTGCCCTAGAGATCTGTGGAACTCTGAACTTGAAAAAGATGATTTAGGTATCTGGTGGAAGAAATTTCTAAGTAGCAAAGCATTCAAGAGGTGACTTGTGTGATATTAAACACATTCAGTTTTATAAGGAAAGTAGAGCATAAGAGTCTGGAAAATTTGTAGCCTGACAATGTGATAGAAAACGAAATCCTATTTTCTGAGGAGAAATCCAAGTCAGCTACGGAAATTTGCGTAAGTAATGAGTAGACAAATGTTAATCTCCAAGACAATGGGGGAAATGTCTCCAGAGCATGTCAGAGGTCTTCGTGGCAGCCCCTCTCATCACAGACCCAGAGACCTAGGAGGAAAATGTGGTTTTGTGGGCTAGGCCAGTGGTCCCTGTGCTGTGTGCAGCCTAGGCAGTTGGTGCCCTGCATCCCAGCCACTCTAGCCATGGCTGAAAGAGGTCGATATAGAGCTTGAGTTATGGCTTCAGAGGGTGCAAGTCCCAAGTCTTGGCAGCTTTCACATGGTGTTGAGCCTGCGAATGTAGAGAAGGCCAGAATTGGGGTTTGGGGACCTCTGTCTAGATTTCAGAAGATGTATGGAAATGCCTGGATATCCAGACAGAAGTTTGCTTCAGGGGTAGGGCCTTTATAGAGAATCTCTGCTAGGGCAGCACAGAAGGGAAATGTGTGGTTGGAGCCCTTCACTAGGTAGGGCACCACCTAGTGAAGCTGTGAGAAGAGGGCCACCATCCTCTAGACCCTAGAATGGTAGCTCCACTGACAGCTCTCACTGTGCACCTGAAAAAGCCTCAGATACTCAGTGCCAGCTCATGAAAGGAGGCAGGATGGGGTGGTTACATCCTGCAAAGCCACAGGATCAGAGCTGCCATGACCATGGGAACCCACTGCTTGCATCAGCATGACCTGGATGTGAGACATGGAGTCAAACGAGATAATTTTGGAGCTTTAAGATTTTACTGCCCTGCTGGATTTTGGACTTGTGTGAAGCCCAGTAGCCCCTTTGTTTGGCCAATTTCTCCCATTTGAAATAAGTGTATTTACCCAATACCTGTATCCCCACTGTATCTAGGAAGTAATTCACTTGCTTTTGATTTTACAGGCTCATAAGCGGAATGGACTTATTTGTCTGAGATGAGGCTTTGGACTGTCAACTTTGGGGTTAATGCTGAAATGAGTTAAGACTTTGGGGAAATGTAGGAAGCATGACTAGTTTTGAAATATGATGACATGAGATTTGGGAGTGGCCAGGAGTGGAATTATATGGTTTGGCTGTGTCCCCACCCAAATCTTATCTTGAATTGTAACTCCCACAATTCCCATGTATCATGGGAGGAATCTGATGGGAGGTAATTGAATCATGGGGCAGGTCTTTCATGTTGTTCTCATGATAGTGAATAAGTCCCTTGAAATCTGATGGTTTTAAAAACGGGAGTTTCCCTGCACAAGCTCTCTCTCTTTCCCTGCCACCATTCATGTAAGATGTGACTTGCTCCTCCTAGCCTTCCACTATGATTGTGAGGCCTTCTCAGTCATGTGGAACTGTAAGTCCATTAAACCTCTTTTTCTTCCCAGTCTTGGGTATGTTTTTGTGAGCAGTGTGAAAATGGACTAATACAATATCCAAAGACCACCTGAATCTCATCAGACATTTGCTTCTTTTTCTGTAAAATTTCTGAGTGAGATACACAAAAAAGGCCCAATAACATAATGGAAGAAAATACTGCCTTATTTTTAGATGGGCCTATACCCTGATACTCAACTTCAAGGCTCTGGTAATACTGGATCTGAACAAATTCCTTCATCCGAAAGATCAGTTAGGGTCTATTATCTCCTTATGCATGTCATAATTCTGCCAAAAAATAAAGCCAGCAGGAGAAAAAAATGCGTGCGTGCATGCACACACACACACCACACACACATACATATATATACACACATACATATATATATGTATATACATGCACACACACACACACACAGAGTCATGTGCTGTATGTGACATTTTGGTCAATGAAAGACCACCTATATTGCAGTGGTCCCATAAGATTATAATGGAGCTGAAAAATTCATTTCGTCTAGTGAATCATAGCCATTTAAAGTTATAGCAAAACTCATTACTTACATGTTTGTGGTGATGCTTGTGTAAACAAACCTACTGCACTACCGGTCATTAAAAAAATGTACATTAATTTCCTAGGTCTTCACATTTACTCACTTCTCTCTCACTGACACACAGAAAGCTCCATGCCTGAAAAGGACCCTTTAGAGGTGTACAATTTTTTATCTTTTATATTGTATTTTTTACTATATCTTGTCTATGTTTAGACAGATTTGGATACACAAATACCATTGTATTATAATTGCATAAAATATTGAGTAAAGTACAGCAACATGTTGTACAGTTTTGTAGCTCAGAAGCAATAGTCTCTACCACATAGCCTAGGTGTGTAGCAGACAATAATATTTAAGTTTGTGTAAGTACGCTGTATGATGTATGCACAATGATGAAATCACCAAAAGGCATATTTCTTAGAACAAATACTTAGAGTTAAGCAAAAAATGACTTTGTGTGTTTGTGTGGGTGTACATGGCAAGAAGACAGGACTTAATGCTTCAATCTTGAGGCAGAATTTCTTCTTCTCCAAGAAGCCTCAGTTTTGCCATTATGGCCTTTGACTGATTATTGAGTGTAATGTCCTTTTCTTAAAGTTAACTGGTCATAGCTGTTACCTACATCTACAGAATACCTTCACAGTAACATGTAGATTAGTGTTAAATAAAACAGCTTGGTATTATGGCCTATCCAAATCAGTACAAAATATGAAGCATCTCAGCTTTCTTGAAGCCAATATCTAAATCTTAGAACTTATCTCCTATAATCAGATGCTTGGTGGAAGAACTTGAAGCAATCGTTAATTTCAGAATGCTTAAAGAGAGAGAGAGAGAGAGAGAGAGAGAGAGGTCAGCATGGTTAAGCTGTTCCTGGATTTGGACCTGCAGTAAAGATGAAAGAAAATCCCAAAGACAACTGTAAACAAAAACACAATTTTTGCAAGCACAGTGTTCTGTCTACTCACAGATGTAGCACATTTTATATTTTGCAAATTGGCCAAGAAGATAGCAATCCATCCTTAGAGGGAAGAAAGTAGACAGAGAGTTGGACATGTGTGGAGGCTTTTCTTCTCTCTCCACAAGCTCTTGGGTAAATTTACTTTAAAAATGGCAGCTCTAGTAGAGGGTGTTAGTGCTCTCTCCAAATCCTCCTAGCATTCATCATTACTAATCATGCCAGCAGTTTTCTATGGAAGTGCCAGGCAGTTAACATCACTGGGAACAGCTTTCAATTAATGATGAATAGAGGCTGATGAATAAATCCCTCAGGTTTCTCATCTCTATGTGGAGCAACTCTGGTATTCTGTCCAGTCTGCAGAGATCCACAGTGGGGTTGAGTCTAAATTGCCCAGAGTGATAACTCTCCCACTACTATATTCTGTACTTTTTTAAAATTTGTGTGTCACTTACCCACTTTTTTTCTTTCTTTTTACTTTTCTTTTCTTTTTCTTTTTTTTTTTCCTTCCTGGGGTCACTTAGCAAATCAATCACTTTCCTTTTGAACCTTTGACTTAGACTCTGCTTTGGAGAGAGAGGGTGGGTGGAACCTAAAACTAAGACAAATACATATAAGTTGCTTATATAATCTTATTTAAAACTTTAAAAGTGATACAATAAAAAACTGAATCTCTGTATAATTCAGCATAACCTAAATTTATGTAACCACAGGGGAGTTTTTAATAGTGTGTTTATTTATATACTGACCAACTGGAGTTCTATTAAACTTTGAGAAATGCTGACCTAGAAAAATAATTGAGTATATTTATCCATTGTATTGGTCCGTTTTCATGCTGCTGATAAAGACATACCCAAGACTGGGCACTTTACAAAAGAAACAAGTTTAATGGACTTACAGTTCCAACTGGCTGGGGAGGCCTCACAGTCATGGCAGAAGGTTAAAGGCATATCTTATATGGTGGCAGACAAGAGAAGAAAGCTTGTGCTGAAAAACTCCCATTTTTAAAACCATCAGATCTCATAAGACCTATTCACTATCATAAGAACAGCATGGAAAAGACCCACACTCATGATTCAGTTACCCCCACTGGGTCCCTCCCACAACACCTGGGAATTCAAGATGAAATTTGGGTAGGGACACAACCAAACCATATCATTCATGATTCTTAACTATTGTGATTATTAATTATTTCATCAAAAAATATGTATTTAGCATTCCATTTACTAATATAATTTTTGAAATTGTACAGTTTCTGAATTTATGGCTTTATTTATATCTAATGTTTCTCTTGTGAAAGTGTTTGTAGGCAAACAGGGAAGAGAGACATGTTGGCAGACAGGCTAACATACAGCTTCGACTTGAACAGACAGAACAGCATGTGGAGACTCACACCATGATATTCTCCAACAGCTACCACAGGAATGTACCATGAAAACTAAAAAAAGTTCACAGATCCTTTGAAAGAAGTGACATGCCACTGAAAAATCCACAAAACAGGCAAAAACTGTGAGTTCCCACGGTGTGAGGGGGGGAAAATCTGCTTCTCAACCCACATTTCCACTAGGAAATCCGAAAATCCAGATCACAGGAGAAAGATTTAACTTTACCTAAAGCTGAAACAAATTTAGGGAGTCATATGAAACATAAAAGTAGAAGAAGCAGCAGGAAGAGACTTGCAGGCACTCCCAGTCTTCAGCTTGAACGCTGGGAGGCCATTCCTGACTATATCTCACAGGGGCCCTCAGGGAAGGCAGCAAGTGGAATTGGGGAGGGGTTGTGGGATAAAGAAAGCTTCCAACTGAAATTGGTAATAGTTTCGACTGGACACAAATATTCCTGAGCAGAGTCAAGGAGATGAGCAGAAGCTGCTGCAGATATGAGCAGAGGAGCCACCATTAATGGAGTGACCAGATGGAGAGGGGTGAAATCCATAAGGCAAGTTTGCTTTCTCAGCAGGGAAGCTCACAGCCTGGGGCAAGGTCTGAGCAGGACACTCCCCAGCTGTGTGAGAACTGTGTGAGGCTTCTTGCTACCAGCTATCTCCCCATTCCCTGGTGAACTATATGACACAGCAGAGGCAGCCAAGATCCTCTCTTGAACATAACCCCATTGGCCCAAGAACCACCTCCCACATCCCTCATAGTGGCCTTGCAAACCAGCAAACCCCGCCACAAAAACGTCTGAGTCCAGACCAGCCTAACTCTGCCCCTACTTGATGGTATTTCTCTACCCGCGCTGGTAGCTCAATATAAACATATAAGCTCTTGGGGGCTTTAAGGCCCCACCCATCACCTGAGAAACCAAAATAGTTACCCTGGCTAACTTAGGGCAAGATTAGCACTATCCCCACAACCCCCGCCGCTACTACCACAGCTAGTGCTCTCTTGAAATTGCCACCTCCTGGCTGGAAGCCAACCAATTCAGGCCTTTACAACAACTCATGACAGAATATCCATGATCTTAGGAAGGAGAAGACAATACCTAATTCCACTGGCTGCAACATCTTGGCTAACCAGAAGTCCTGAGTGTGTCCATGTGACAACTTCACTGCTAGCACAACCAGCATTCAAGAAAACCAGCACGCTAAACATATCTACAACCAAGGACTGTGACAGAGTACCCCACTCCCCTGCCACCTCCACCAGAGCAGATGCTGATATCTGCGGCTGGAAGACCTGAACAAAGGTCACATCACAAGACTCTTTGCAAACATTCTCCCACAGCAGACCATAGCCTAGTAACCCCACTGGGTGGCTAGACCCAGAAGAGATATAACAATCACTACCGTTCAGCTCTCTGGATGTGCCATCCCTAAAGAAAGGGGAAGAGCACCACATCAAAGAATCAACCCATGGATGACAGCATCTGAACAGCAGGCCTTGAGTTTCAGACCTCTGCACTGAAATAGTCTACCCAGATTAGAACGAACTGGAAAAGTAATTCTAATATTATGACAAAAAAGGATTCTATAACACCTCCAAAAGATCACACCAACTCCCAGCAATGGATCCAAACGAAAAAGAAATCTCTGAATTGCCAGAAAAAGAATTCAGAAGGCTAATTATTAAGCTACTCAAGGAGATACCAGAGAAAGGTGAAAAACAACTTAAAGAAATTAAATATATATATATATAGGACATGGATGAAAAGTTCTCCAGAGAAATAGATACCATAAGGAGAAAACAATCACACTTCTAGAAATGAAAGACATACTTAGAGAAATACAAAATGCAGTGAAAAGTGTCCACAATTGACTAGAATAAATAGAAGAAAGAACTTCAGAGCTTGAAGACAAGGCTTTCAAGTAACCCAATCAGACAGACAAAGAAAAATAAAATAAAAATAAAATGAAGCCTCCCAGAAATCTGGGCTTATGTTAAACAGCCAAACATAAAAATAATTGGTGTTACTAAGGAAGAAGAAATCTAATACAAGTTTAGAAACCCTATTTGATGGAATAATTGTGGGAAACTTCCTTGACCTTGCTAGATATTTAGACATCCAAATACAAAAAGTTCAAAGAACACCTGGGAAATTCATCACAAAAAGATCATCACCTAGGCACATAGTCACTGGGTTATCTAAAGTCAAGACAAAGGAAAGAATCTTAAGAGCTGTGAGGCAAAAACATGAGATAGCCATGGTGTCATGGAATACTACTCAGTAATAAAAGAAATGACATAATAGCATTTGCAGCAACCAGGATGGAACTGAAGATTATTATTCTAAGTGAAATGACTAAGGATTGGAAAATCAAATATCATAAGCTCCCACTTATAAGTTGGAGCTATGCCATGAGAACACAAAGGCACAAGAATGCTTTTTCCTTTAGGTAAATACCCAGTAGTAATATTGCTGGGTTAAATGGTGGTTCTACTTTTAGTTCTTTCAGGAATCTTCATACTGTTTTTGAGAGTGGTTATACTAGTTTACATTTCAACCACTAGTGTAGAAGTGTTGCCTTTTCACCACATCCATGCCAACATTTATTATTTTTTACTCTACCATTATGGCCATTCTTGCAGGAGTAAGGTAGTATCTCATTGTGGTTTTAATTTGCATTTACCTGATGATATAAGGACGTAGGGGACTCAGGCGGAGGGGTGGAAGCGGGGTGAGGGATAAAAGACTACACAATGGGAACAATGTGCACTCCTTGGGTGATGAGTGCACCAAAATCTCACACCTTACTACTAAAGAACTTATTCATGTAACCAAAAACCACCTATTTCCCAAAATATTTTGAAATTGAAAAAAAGAAAGTCTCTGTAGGCAAGATATAACATGGTGAAGCTCTAAAATTAAAAATAATATCAGATATTTGAATGCATAAACATAAAATAATTATGTGGCAAAAATACTGTAAAGAAGTCAAAATTGCAAAAAATACTTACAAGTCACACTTCAAAGGTATAATTTCTTTAAATAAAACTATTATATTTGAGGATGAAAACGTCAATATTAAAAAATAAAATGGGCAAAGAATAAGAGTTACTAAAATAAAACTTCTAAATTATGAAAAGGTGTTCAACTTGATCACAACTACATACACACAAATATAACCACAGTTGGATGCCATTTTCTCCTATGTGAATGATTAAAACAATAATTTAATACTTCACAGTATGACCATACATTCCTTATGAAAATGTAAACTGGAAGAACCCCACTGGAAGATAATTTGGCAATATGTATAAAATTACTTTTCTACGAATCCATGTTACAAAGACACTCACGTGTGAAAAAAATCAATGTATAGGAATATTTATTGAACTATCCATAGATAACTTGGTAAGTTAATAATTATACAATTAGCATTTTCTTGACCTTGTTATAGAGCAAATATAGAAGGGAGAGGGAGGAAGAGAGAATGAGAAATGTGAATATCACATGACTATATTTCTACAATGAGAATTATTCATGGAAATTAAATTCATTGAGAGCCAGCTACAACTGGACACCAGACCCTGTGCTAGGTGGGAGAAGATTCAGATAATTGACAGGAAAACCTGCTCTGAAGATCTCAAGGTCAATGTCAACTCCCACATGGGAAGAGGATCCCGGAGATTAAACAATTTTTCACACACTTTAATTCAAGTGTACACAGTTGACTGAAGTCTTTCTACATGGAACAGATTGTATTATGCACTGAAAGGACAATAGTTCATAAAGGGTACAGACTAAAATTTATTTCATTGACAGAAAGCTTTGTAAACAAATGGCCTGGGGTTATTTGTTTTGAAATATCAATTGTGAAATATCATTATATCTCTTTCAGTTGGAGACATTTTCCTTAGTGAGCTGCAAATTTGCAAACTGTTTTTGATGCAGATAACATTAGCAAAAGGAAGTCCCAGAACCGATTCCTAAAATGGTGTGAATTCTTACAATAACAAAGTATTCTATAACAAACATATAACACATTTTAAAGAGAAATTTCAAGCTTTGTAATACCACAGAGCCACCCCTTTGTCTTATTTTCTTCTTCAACCATCACCACAACCTCGTCCATGTGTCCTTTCTTAGTTTCTACATCACTTTTCCTTTTTTCTTTGTTGTTGTTTTCTTCCATCCTCATACTATCACCAAGAAATGCTTAAAAGGAGAATCCGGCACATAATGTTTAGCACCCTAAGTCTGAAATTTTTTTTTCATCAGTTATTGAACATGATTGCTACTTACCTAGATTCCAGTGGCCTCAGGTCTAGTTACTGTACTTGTACTCTTTTCTTCTCCCTGCTTCCGCAGTTTGACCTGTGTAGTCCTTCTGATGCCTTGTTACACACAAATCAGATTCTCTGCGTAGTGATTCTTTCTCCTCTAAGACCTTCAGGCTGACATCTGTAAACACTATTCCAACGTTTATCTTCTGGATGGGGTCTCCTACCTTAAATGATATTCCTCCTACTAGGCATTCTTTTCTTGAGAACCACAAACTAAACATGGGGATCTTCTAATCCAGTTTATATATTCCGTTTTTTACTAAGTATTTGAAGAATGCATGTAAGAATATTTATGTATTTGCTTTATTGTTCCCATAAAAAACCTTGTTTGCATGTCAGCTATATAATATATATGCTATTCTGGAATTTCAAATTTGTGCAAAGAACATTTGTTTGATCATCAGTAAAGTTATAATGACTTTATAAAAAACACACCTTCTTGTTCATGTTCTGTAATGTGGCTTTTTTTATAAACTAGAAATATTAAGGTATAGTTTCCTTTGCAGTTTCATTGTCATTTCCTAAACTAAATATAATAGTTTAATGAAGTATGAAGATACCAAAACTTGAGATGATTAACAGCAAAATTATTGAATATTTTCTACTGGACATATTTCCAATTTTATAATTACCCACCTTTTGATCGGCCAAAAGAGGAAATTGCTAATTGCCAAGCTATATTGTCTGTGTTGGTATTAAAGTCAATGCAAGCCACAGAAATTTTAAAAGCACACTGGAATACTGAAACTATTATTCAAAGTCATTATGGGTGCAACTAACAAAAAAGTTGTGCAAAGCATTGAAGTTAATGAAACGATTCAATGAGCAAAATAAATACTAGGCAGAAAGCTTCCCTAGAGTGTGGAAAGTTAAGAAACTGATTTGGAAGAGTAAGCAAATACAAGTTAAGACAGAAAATAATAGAGCAAATTCACTGTGTCAAACTGAATAGAATATTTCAGCTAACAACATTGTATTCCTCAAATCTATTCATAGCGGACAGAAGACAAGAGTGACAGGGAAGAATTATATCTTGTGGCTAGGAAAAAAGAGGTTTGCTAAGCAGTTTATTTTTTGCTACTATCAGTACAGAGATAGGTCCAGATTCTTCATATATATTTCTTTGTTATGCCAACTGTCTAGAATCATTAGTACCACACCCAGTCAGAACTGACTACAGTGACTCACTCCAACCCTTGACTGACTTCTCAGGAAATACAGACAACTAAGGTACTGCCCACTTATAATCAGTAGGTGTCTTTACTGTGTTCTTGATGAAATGTGAAAGTAGAACAATATGTTTTATTCTAGTTAGCAAACCTGCCACAAGTTTTAATAGGCAGTTTTGATTCTCACAAATGCCAAACTATCTGAACATTATCATCCCAGAATGGTACAGGGTCAATCAGGTAAAAGCGAGGAGACAACGAAGTTTATTTGACCATAATCTAGTCTGATAATTTGATATAAATGCTAAAACACAAATGCCTGGGACAACCCTCAGATATTCTGCACTTGTATGTTTGGGTGCGCCATATAAATTTACCTTTTCAAAAGCTTTCCAGTTATGTTGATGCTAACAGTCTGAGCATCACACAGATTAGTGCTAGAGAGCTTTCGATTTGTACGCTACCTATGTAAGTGATGACTGCCTATTTATTCCCAGATCCATTTCCTTTCCTCTGCTCTGGTCTGTAACATGGGAAACCACATTTATCAGGCCCTTTGGATTCTAGGTAAAATTGTTTAGTGAGAGGTGTTCTGGGTGTATAATCACTTCTTTTTTTTGTTTTATCTAGTGCTGGGGTGTGTAGTGGCTTTCTGCTGTTGCTAACCTCTGAATTGCCTCACTATCCTCTGTTTGACTTTAGAGCTATTCTATCACAAATGTAAACAACTCCCTGTGTTAAGATCTGTTTGTGAAAGATCAAAAATTGCTTTTCTTTCCTGGATGAACCCTGAATGAAAATGTGTATTACTTTGCCTCATGAAATCAGCATATTCATAGATGCTTCTGGATGAGCAAACCAGAAAGTTGACAAGAGTAAAACGTAGACTTTGGAATAAACAAAATTGTGGGAACTTGCTTGTATACCATTTCCAATAGATAAATTGTAAAATTGTTCCCATGTTACAATATCCATTAAATATAAGGGATTAGAATCCCTTTTCTGGAAATAAGTTTAAATAGTGATAAATAAGTCATTCTATAAATTCACAAAATCAGCTAATTTCATTGAAGAATAAGAAGGATGCTGGACACGGCTTTCAACTTCTTATCTAGGCCAAGAGGAGGTTGAAACATGTAACTTCAATAAATCACTATTTGTGGACCTTAAAAAGGTATGATATTGGCTTTGGTCTAGCTAAATGTGGCCAGATAATAAGTCCCTTCAGTTTAAACAAGTTATACCACTAGAGAATAGAAACCAGTTGAAGGTCTGAAAACTCTAATATTCCCGACAGTACCTTCCTACGTTGTTCTCAGAATATTGTTTAGGTCAGGGTCATACAAATATTCTTAATATTTGGTGATAAGGCTGATTACTTTTAAAAATTTTTGTCATTTTAGGTATCAGATACAGAGATACTTAAGATATCAAAACTCAAGACAGCTGGTTTGCAAACCACTGATTTAAATTATTGCTAAGTGATTTCCCATAAGGAAGTAATTATTGAGCCTATGAAAATTTTTATATTTGGTGGGAGGTGAAGGAAGAATATATGAGAAATTCTTTGCTTACCAGGCTCTGAAACTATTTCAGTTATATATTGGAATAAAGATTTGTTACTAAACATGTTAAGTTTATGCTTCAAAAGGAAAATCAAATGGAATAAAACAAAGTAAGAATTACAGTCAACTTTGAAGTATTGCTGTGTGGAATATATAAATTGTACAGAAAAAAATGTTTGATATTGTTTTGATACCTGTAAGATTTGATAACTGAAAATAGTACATTTATTTTCTTCAAATGCTTAAAATGTGTAAAGTAGTTCCTAAGTGCTTTACATATTTTAGTTTATTTAAGAGTCAAAAGAACCCTATATGTTACGTACTATTATTATTTCCATTTTATAGCTGAGGCATCTGAGACTAGAGAAATTCAGTAATTGCCCAAGATACAAAGCTCATAAGTGACAGAGCCAAGATTTGTACCAGGACAGACTGTCTCCAGAGTCTGTAATCTTAACCACTAAGCATATGTTCTCTCTTCTTGTACTGTAATACCATGATACCCGTTGCACATTCTATGCAGAGAATCTAGACTCAAAAAAGTTAATAGAGTCGTGCTGAGCAGGAATAGAGTTCTGAAGAGGCTCTAAAAAGGAAGAAGTTGCTTATATGTTTAGAAAATAAGAGTTGGAAGCTTTGAATCCTAGAATTTTTTAGACTTTTCCCTCTGTTTGATTCAAGTATTATGTATGTGTGTGCGCGTGTGTGTGTGCATGTGTGTGTGTGTGTGTTTATATTTGCCATGTGTTTATTTAGCAATCAAGGTGTTTACCTCATATTTCTAAGCATATGGTTGCTAAGTGGAAACAAAATAGTCATTTTAACACTGTAGAGAAGTGAGTCAAATTGAGCTTTAGAAATCTGTCTTCCTCCCTCTCTGGTGGTAAAAGTTTGATGTGGGAAGCATAGGATGTGGTAGCTTTATGACTGCTACGTAGAGGGGGCTGCTCCACAGTAAGAAGAATCGCAGCCAACATGTTAGAAAGCAGAGAAATAAGGGGGTCTGCATGTGTTGGGAAAGGAGGAGAAGGCAGAATGAGAATCTTAGCAGTGTTCCAATCCCTAGGTCCAATTGTTCCAGAGATTTCTGCTTTTCCCATAGTTACATGAGCTTTAGTATACATTACATTTTTTTTAATCAAACCTAGTTTGAAATTTTTGTTTCTGCTGTTTGTGACCAAAAATACCTACTGAATGTGTAAATATGCCTTTAACGTTATGCATAAATGGTCTTCATTGAAGATCGGGCAAAATCTTTTCAGAGTTTGATTCAGAGATATACTAATCTCGGGCATCCTTTAAAAGCAGGGAGTGTGAGTGAATCTCCAAACATAGGAGAAAGAGGGAAAACAAGAGGGAGGGAGTGGGCAGATTTTTATCTCTTCAGGGAGGATTCTCTAATCACATTGTGTCAGCCATGAGCTCCAAAGGGAGACAGCTCTCATAGTATTTCCCAGAGAAATAACACAAACCAATAAACAATGGGGTAAATGATATCAAATAATAAATATCCCTGTACTATTTCACCAATATTTCTTTAAATATGCAGTCTTTTAAAATACTGTTTGGCAAGTGAAGGCAAGGATTATTATCCATATTTTGGGATGAATTAATACAGGATATAGTAGCAGTAAATGTAGAAATAAAGAATAACTTACCAGTGTTCAATGCAAATAGGACAAGCAAAAATAGAAAGTGTATATTTTTTCAAGACTTCAATGAAGGCTTGAAAAGGGGATTTGTATAACACTGTAAATTAAAAACTTGAATGTTTTTGGATATGAAGGGATAGGATTCTGTTCAAAATATGGAAAATCTTTGTTCCCTGGATACATAAGGTTAATACTTTTATAATCGTCTATATCAACATCAGTTCCATCAAAATAATTAAAATTCAGATAACTAAAACTGGCTTTACAGGTAAAATTAATAAAGCTAAGTGAAGGATGAATATGTTTGACTACTTAGAATTAAATTAAACAACTATGTATGTCAAAAGTGACCAAAATCAAATAACAATGACAAACATTGTAAAAAAAAAAAAAAAAAGAAGAAGAAGAATCTATGACATAAAGCTACATTTTTTTTAGAACTTTAATAATTATTCAGACAAATAAAGACATTCCTATGGAAATAATGACCAAGAACATGGAGAAATCTTTAAATTAAAATGGCCAATAATCACATTAAGAGGTGTCAAACATAAATAATTTAAAATACTGCAGAAATTGTTGTGAAGATGTAGGAAAATGATCATTTCATATAATACTATAAGACATGTAAGATTATTTACCAGTATAGAACAAGACATTACAAATATGGACCTTCAGAAGTAACTAAATGTCTAAGAATATAAATTGGCTTAATCAACAATTCTACAGCAAGGAAATGATATTATGGAAGAGGTAAAAAAAAAAAGGGATAATAAAACTTTGTGACATAGTTCAAGGTGGATAAAGCAGGCTACAAAACACTATAGTATAATGCCTTGTAAAAAAGTATTGCATATATGTAAGTAAAGGGACATATGCCAATTTTCTTTCTTTTTTTTTGAGACGGAGTCTTGGTCTGTCGCTCAGGCTGGAGTGCAGTGGCACGATCTCGGCTCACTGCAAGCTCTGCCTCCCGGGTTCACGCCATTCTCCTGCCTCAGCCTCCGGAGTAGCTGGGACTACAGGCGCCCGCCACCATGCCCGGCTAATTTTTTTTTTTTTTTTTTTTTTTTTTTTGTATTTTTAGTAGAGACGTGGTTTCACCGTCTCTGACCTTGTGATCCGCCTGCCTCGGCCTCCCAAAATGCTGGGATTACAGGCGTGAGCCACCGCGCCCAGCCAATTTTTAATACTTGTATCTTGATAAGATAGTATTTATGGTAGGGTTAATTATTTTTCCTTTTTTTTTTTGCGCTGGGCATGAGTTAATATTTGAATTATCAAAACGCTAATGAAAATTATATATATATAGTTATATATATATATATTTTATATATAATATTGTATAATATATAATAAATATATATTATATTTACATATATAATAATTGGCATGAGATAGGACATATAAAACCCTTCTCTCTCCTAGAGAAAACAAAACCTTCTCATGATTGGAAGAAATAGACTGTTTATTAAATGTCTCAATACCAAATGGAAACTATTTTTGTTAGAACATAAGAGAGATGATTCTCTAAGAAGTAAGTGTTGTGAGTGGGAGTTAGCAAACAGCTATTTTGTCGCCACAACAAAAACGTTAGTCTAAGATTTGTTTTCCTATGTAAAACAAATATGTACCAACGTTTTAGGAAAGAATTGGCAGGATGACTTATAATTACTTAAGATCTTTCATGCTTCTTTGGATTAACTAGATTCAGCTGGGAAGTTCTCACCTGGGGACTTTCTGTGACTGCAAGTTGCAGTCCCAGTGGGGCTGTTTTTCTAAGATGGCTTATTCACAGGGTTGGCTGTTGATGTTGGCTAGGATCTCACACGGCACTGTTGACCAGAGTGCTCACATATGGCTTCTCCATGTGACTTCGATTTATCTCAGGATCAGGTCTAGGTTGAAAGTGGTAGTGTCCTAAGAGAACATTCCATGTACCCAAATAGAAACTCAAGGCCCATATTAAATGGGTTAAACCCTTGTTGAAGAACCATTCTTATAATCCCTTAACTTTCCTCCTCAGACCATTATATGCTATTTTAATGACATATCCACCTGTTTGTCTAGGCTATCTAACCAAGGATTAGTCTTGTTGTCTCCTTGGCTTGCTATTGTATTTACGGTGACTAACATTGACTTAGGACCTAGTAGGCACTTATTATTTGCCAAATAGTGAATAAACAAATGAATAAATGAAATAGATATAAAAGAGAGAGATTTTATGTTCTACAGTGACCAGAATCAATGCTCATATTTTCCTAATCATGGAAATGTAAGAACCATGACTATTGGATCTTTAAAACATGAATACATTGGTGCCCATCTAAACAATGCCAAAAACGCTCATGAACATTCAACATGACTATTTTATTTGAAATTTGCAATGCCAATTTTTATACCAATTAAGTATCACTTACCAATTTATTTCAGTCACATACATACTTGCATGGGAATTATATTTTGAATCTGGTGAAGTTAGAGCATTTTATCTTAAATCCAGAAATTTAAAAAATAATAAAAAATAATATATAAATCTCCTAAGAAGTTTCTTTACGTTGTTGTGGTTTTGAGATTTTCAATAGTACTAGGTATTTTAAATTCTTTGTAGACAATAATTTTTTTCTATATCTAGAAATAAAGAAATTTCAATGTGTACATTCACATACTACTTTTCTCTATGAGAACTGAGGACCGAGGAAACTTCGTTTTCTTTTCCTAGTTTTAAATTATTGACCTTATCAAATCTTTAGATTCTTATGAGTATTCTAGAGTAAGTTAATTAGAAAGAGAGGATAGTAGTTGGAGTTCGAATGTTAATACAATATATATGGGTCCATGGAATTATAGTAAGATTCATATTATATTGTCTACCTTCTTTTCCTTAGTTATTTTAAATACTCAGCAAATATATACTAAGCATATTCTAAGTGAAGGTGTAGTATATGATATGATAGGGGCTAGAAATGTGTAAGACATAGCCCCTGATACCAAGAAACTTAAGATCCATTGGGAAAGTCATTCACATAAATGGAGTATTTTGGGAGCACAGAAGAAACACAGTTACCTCATACTGGATGAGTTAGGTCAAGCTTCTTGGAAGAGATAAGGTTTCAATAAAGGCTTATATATTAAATGAAAATTCATTAGTTAAAAATAAAATTGAGAATGAGAAAGAAGACTTTTTAGTAGACAGAACAGAATAAATAAATGCTTAGAACCTAAAAACAGCTTGTATGTTCAGTGAATGAGAAGTATTTTTATCTGTCTGGCACATAAAGTATGAGGTCTAGAATGGTTGGAGATAAGGCTATGGGAATTGGCATGAACCACTGTGGCTGTCCTGAGCAATTTAAATTTTATCCTATAGATACTGGGGGTAGTGCACTATTTTAAGCAATATCATAATGTAACTGACTATATTGCATTTTCAGTAGATCATTCTGTGTAGAAGAATATTATGACACTGGAGACAAGTATATATTATAGAGAAACTTCACACATTGTTTAAGAATTATAAAAAAGATGTATTATCATCTTCAAAATATGAAAATTAAGTTTGCAAAACATTTCTTATTAACAACAATATATTCAGAAGATGATGCTGAAGCACAGAAGCTGGCACCTATAATTCTATGCCCCGCCTAAATAACATCAAAGAACTAGGGGAATTAAGGCAATTCTAGACAAAGACTAAGACAATTCATGTTTCACAGGTCATCACAAAAATAGTATTTAAGGGATGAATTTTAGCAATAAGAATTGTAAACATAGAGAAATGAGTAGATTTTTAAAGAAATAATAAAACTTGTGGTGAGCAAATAATACTGTTAAATGTAATTAAACATTGGGGTCATCAGAAAACCATTTGTCTTACATAAACAATGTAGAATTAAATTTCCTAACCAAAAAAAAGGAAGACAGATAAGGTAGTGAGTGAGGTATTCAGTGAGGGGTTCAAATATGTTAAAGTTTTTTATTATCCTTAAGAAAAGGATATAGATTCAAAATAGCTAAAATTATTTATTTAAAAAATACATAGTACATTTAATTATGAAAGAACAATAGATTTTTTTCTAAACTCTCCTGTTATTTCTGTTTACCACTTTGTTCCTCTCTGTGGCTCAGATAAGCTCAAAGTAGAAGTTCCTTCATTGTTTTCTCTATGTTCTAGTGGTTAAAAAAAAAAAAAAAAAAAAAAAAAAAAAAAAGATCAACAGAGGGAGCCTAAAATTTATGGAGCAATTATAACATATAAAGTATTTTACTGCACTTGTATTGTTAGTAGAGTGAAACTTCCTTTATGTTTTTAGTAACATAATATTAGCTAGTTGTCTTTGGCAGAGTTTAAAGAGACAGTTCATGGTTTTAGGTCTAACATTTAAGTCTCTAATCCATCTTGAATTAATTTTCGTATAAGGAGTTTCGTATAAAGGATCCAGTTTCAGCTTTCTACTTATGGCTAGCTAATTTTCCCAGCACCATTTATTAAATAGGGAATAAAGACACATGCACACGTATGTTTATTGTGGCACTATTCACAATAGCAAAGACTTGGAACCAACCCAAATGTCCATCAGTAACAGACTGGATTAAGAAAATGTGGCACATATGCACCATGGAATACTATGCAGCCATAAAAAAGGATGAGTTCGTGTTCTTTGTAGGGACATGGATGCAGCTAGAAACCATCATTCTCAGCAAACTATCGCAAGAACAGAAAACCAAATACTGCATGTTCTCACTCATAGGTGGGAATTGAACAATGAGATCACTTGGACACAGGAAGGGGAACATCACACACCGGGTCCTATTGTGGGGAGAGGGGAGGGAGGAGGGATAGCATTAGGAGATATACCTAATGTAAATGACGAGTTAATGGGTGCAGCACACCAACATGGCACTTGTATACATATGTAACAAACTTGCACGTTGTGCACATATACCCTAGAACTTAAAGTATAATTAAAAAAAAAAAAAAACAGTTCATACACCCATTCTCCATTCACAAATAATTGAGCTCACCTGCTCCTGTTTGTGTCTCTGTACTGAGGAAGACTTTAGGAACAAGGGCCCATTCTTTAGCATGCTTAGCAGCCTCTGCTGCTTCATGCGCTCATATTTATCTGAAACACAGTAAATTGACAAAGTCAGTGTACTTTCAAATAGAGAGTCCTAATTGAACACTTCTACATGTAATCCTGAGTACTTTTGTACCTACCTACAAATGGGGGTGTGTGGGAAGTAGGAAATGAGGAAAGAGGAAAATAAAAAAAAATTCGGGGCACTGTTTACAGAAAGAATTATCCTCTCAGTTGGCTCTGAAAATATTATGTCTCATTATACGTACCTGAGGGAAAATTACTGTTCCTTCTGATAATAGTTTGTTTATAAACCTTAATATTTCATTAAATACAAAATTCAGAAGTTTAATTGTATTTCAAACAAAAACATATCACTATCAAGAATACATAATCTATAAGAAAATAAGAAAGTGTTAGAAGCCTGTGACTTCAAGCTCTGTAGATGATACATATGTTAATTTGTACCACTAGATACAAAACATGGTTTCTCTGTAACCATGACTGGCTATTCAAACATTTTCACATAAAATAAGAAATTATATTTTTCTCATAAGTTTGTTTAAAATGTGTTCCTCTACAAACTTCCCAAGAAAATAGTCTCAGTTCTATTCATATGGCTCTTCCCTCCTGGATATTATAAATGCTTTTCTATTATTCTAATCTTCTGGAGGCATTTTTGCAGTTAATATAAATCATTAGAGCCTTTTTTCTGTGATATAAACACTTAAAAGATAACTTTTCATTTGTCTGAGCATGCCTACGCAGACTTTCTTTGTCATTTATACTTGGGAGAGAATGATTCTTGTCCCACCAAAAGTCTATGACACAAAAGGAGGCTAGTCTAATTGTATATTGCTACTTGCTCTGGCTTATAGAATGTCACAAAAGTTTAATTACAGATAAAACAGACTAGGTATGACATGTCTGAATTTCAACATAATAAAAATAAAATACTTCTAGCTGATATTTTCTTAAAATGTCTCACTGGAATATATTTTTTTTTTCTTTGCTTACCGTTAAATTATCTTGAGAGAGTTTTGAAGGTCTTTAATCAACCCCTACACTTTCTGTCTTTAGATTAATATGCTGTGTCAGAAATAAGTGAGTCTTGGGTCTATGGAAATTACATGAGCATTGAAGTGGATCCTAATGGCAGCTGGGTGCAATTATAAGTTAGTTCAAGTTGCCTTCTATGTCCCATTGGGTATGTCCTCTTTCCCTTCTAACAATTCTTCCATTTTTCTCTAATTACCTCTTCCTGATCACAGCCAAAGATATTAGTTATATTGTATTGGTATTAGTATGTTTTGTCCCTTTATTTTTTGGAATAGAATTATCATTCCCTGTCTAATGATTTTTAAATGTTACCATGCAGTTAGGTTATTTGAAACCAGAAAGCCATTGCCATTTGGTGTGGGGAAAACCCAAGCTTTACAGAGAGACTGGAATCAGAATCTTTCCTCTATACTGTTTATCAGATGTGTAACCTTTGTCAAGTTAAGTAACATTTCTGAGGCTCACTGTCCTCATATATAAAGTGGGGTTCATGAAAATATTACAGAGAGTTGTGACGGCTGGAGAGCGTAAAATCCCTAATACATAACAGAAACTTAATACATGTTGGCTTCTTTGTTTTTCCCTTGCTTTTACAACTTTTCTGTTTAAATTCATTCAAAACAATACTACTTATCTTTAAATTTATGAATACCAAGACTAGTTCTGGGATAATATTTGATGAGACATATTTTGATTTTAGAATGCTCCTATCTTAGGAACTTGAGCTTAAGGACTTAATCCTGGTCCTTGGCAGCCTTATGCTTCCTCCTTCCTCCTTTCTACTCAAACCTGTTCTTAGGAAATTATCTGCTAATTTCATTTACTCATAGTTGAAAATGACTCATGAGATTGAATGCTCCCAGGGAAATTTGCATTTTAACAGAGCTCAAAGTTTTACAGTGAATGTATATTCCCTAATAGGAGAATTCAGAGAAACTAGTAATGGACAGCAGATGAAAATTTATTTTCTTTTTTGTCTGGACTCTCCATAGGCATCACTCATATTAAACCACATAAACCTCTGTCCTTTGAACCTTCCCCATGATGATTGAGACTGTGAACATTTTACTCTGAAAAGAAAGAAAGATAGCAGTGGTAATGTGCATGACCTCATGAGGCAAGAAAGCCGCATAAGGCATTTGACTAATTTGGGAGTTAAGCACTATGAAGGCACACTTGTCATGGGAGGACACTTTCAGTTCCTGTCCTGAATCATGCATATATCTTCACTGAAGCTAAGTGCTTTAAAATTCTCTGTGACTTTAACCTCTGATTCATCTCACTTCAATATATTCTATCCTATATTCTAATTTATCCTAAAATTTCTTCATACATTTTTTTCCAATCTTTAACATTTAAGTCTGCCATCTGCTTAATTTGTTTTACTGTGCGGGATTTAGCTGGAAGCACAGTGAAAATAAAGCACTTATGGTGAGTAGCTTTCATGCTGAAAGTAACAAAAAAAATAAAACAAGGCCTATAAAATAAGCACATTGTTGAATATTCTTAAATAGCAAATGTTAGAAGAGGTAGGTCAGAGGGAACATTTGCCTAAATGTGCTGAGGGCAGTAATTGTGTGCATATTTGGGGTAGGGGATGGGAAGAAAGAAGAATGGGTAGCACAGGGAATAAAGGTAATTCTACCCCTTTGAGATGGATGTAGAGATTGTATAAACATGGTTAGTGCTCACTCACCCTTGTGGGGATAGGGATCTTCCAGGTGCAAACAACATTTCTCTCTGTGTAGCATGACTTACACTATGGCATGAGGTCCTTTTATTAAGAACTTCATTCATTTTAAGTCCAGGCATATTGATTGCCTTTAGTCTGGCCTAAAAAAGGTTTGAATCCGTTCACTCATCCATTCCACAGTGATTTTCTCACCTCTACTGTGAATAAGTAGCACTTATGAAAGGAGTAGGTGCTTGGACTCTGTGTCTAGGCCTTCTGGTTTTGAATTCCAACTCTGCCATTTAATTGTTATGCAATGATGAACAAATAACATAAATGCTTCATGCTTTCGTTGTTACCATCTATAAAATAATGATTATAACACCTCCTATTAAATGATGAAATATATTTAAAAAATAGATGCTGAAACAAAATAAGTATTCAAAATTGCTCAATAGAGCAATTTGTGTTATGAACAAGAAATCATTGAGACTGTTTTCCTCTGTTTCTTTGTATGGTTATTCTGTAGCCTGCTCAATTAACTTCTTATTTTTTTTTTTAAAAGTAGAAAACTGTCTTTCTATTGACTGTGAACATGGAGACTTATTTTCTTGAAATAGAATAAGTCCAGAGGACCCATATCCTTAGTTTTGAGGGGGGGATTTTTTTGTTTATTTTTGTTTTTGTGTTTAAGAGTTGAATGTGTCAAATCAGTAAGTTGTCTCATGAGGAGACCAAAGAACATCAAAGATAATGTAATATGGGTTGGTAATTGGAACTGAAACTGAGCTCATACTAAAGATTTGGGGAAAATGAGTATACAGCAATGAAAGGGAATATTTTGATTGTCCAGATTTGGATCCAAAGATCAGTCCTACTGGGGAGCAGTAGAATGGGGAGACACAAAGAGTGACAAGGTTGGTCTCACAAAAACACCTGGATTGGGGTCAGATTACTGTGCAATGAAGGACCATTACTGTACAATGAAGTACACTTCATTCTCAATGAAAGGGAAAAAAATAAATGTTCACTAGGTTTACAGCATAGTAATCCACAAACATTTTTCTATTCATACATGTATGTTAAAAAATACCAGTTCCAACCTAATGCAACTACTTTAACATAATACTGAAAATGCATTTGCCCTCTCCCCAAAGATTGATAACCCAAAGTCTTTTTCAATTTCTACATGCAGTTCCAAGATTAGAATCTTTGGATGACATAACTCACTCTTATTCAGATTAGATGTTGCACTAAGTAAATTTGTAATCTGCAGCTACATGATGAATCTAAAAAGCCCCAACATATCAAGTCCAAAATTAAGAATTAAGACTAGAATAAACATTTTCACATTAAAAAAAAAACAAAAAACAGAGAATAGTAACTAGCATACAGTGGCCTTTGAGTTAGAGCACATATTACTTCTGCTGGACCGAAACCAGTGGCAGTGGTTCAGTGGCAGATGAGTCAATGTCTTGACCATCCTGCCTCTCTCTGCCCTCTGCAGGACATGCCCTGGACATTTTCCTCCATGGCTGCATCTGAGATTATTGGAGGATTTCCATTTCTGGAACAGCACTGTTTTGGTAGGCAACTTCCTTTTTGTGTAAACTCATTGATGTGCTAATTGTCTGAGGCATTGAAAATTTGCCAATATTGAAGTTTCTCTGGCAAAATAATGCCCTTAAACCCTCAGCTGACTTTTGTTTGACTGCTACCTGCTTCCTCTCTGGACTGGTAACCAGGGTCAATGAGTCTCATCTTAATCTAAATTTCATTCTGGTGGTTTCTGTTTCTTAGCAACCCATTTCACTGTTTCTGCCTAGGGCAGTGAGACTAGTAATCTGTTCTTTATTTTTGGCTGCATTAGAGTACATGGTTGTTAATACTAGGGCTACTATTTTTTTTTAATTTTTTGGACAGGAAGTGAACAACGATTGAGTTTAGTCATGTCTTGATTTACAATGTGGATGTTTTGTTCGGTGTGAATTTTTACATTTTTTATTTTTAAAAATATTTCATTAAATATTATATTTCCTGATTACCAAGGTTTTTTAGTGACTCCTTAAATTTTGTGCTTGAAATAAGTGCCTCAATTATCTCACACTAATCTTGTCCTTGCAGGATAAAGTTTCTTCTTGGTGTCTGGCTTCTGGACTCTAATAAAAAATTTGCTGATTTCTCTACCCCCTTGTGCCTTTGCTTTCACTGACTGTCTTGGAGTCATATTTACATGATTTGGTTTTTTCAGCCTGTATGACTTGGTCATATAAATTTTGACAAGTTTGACATCTTGGATATCACCTTTCTTAGGGAGAAATGGCTGCTACTCTCTGCTTTGAGGGAAGTTAGTTTAAGCCAAAGTTGATCTTAGGACCTTACTAAAGGCTCCGGGAAGCATTCAATAAACTGTAGCATCACAACAGATGTTTTTGTTTTGTGTGTTTGTTTGTTTGTTTGCTTGCTTGCTGGCTTCTAATGTGCCCTAAAGCTCCCAGATACTTTATTTACATTGTCTGGTTTTCAAGATACAACAAGTAAAAACTTAACCATATTCTTTACCATCACATAAGGAGTTTGATAAACTTCCCAATATGAGAAATAATTTCTGTCATACTGCTTACCTTGATCTAGCTAAATTCATATTTGAATTCCTCTCTCATGCAATATTCCACTTGCCAGTACCAATTTCTGCATCGTCGGAATTCTGTTAGTTAAAGGTATCAAAGAGTGAGTGCAAACTCATTTATTCAATAAAATTGACTAATACAGCAAGGGAGGGGGAGAGGTTCTGTTTTAAGAACAGCTAGATCCAGATTTCCAAACAATGCCATAAGGTCTCTTTCTCAGCATATCTTAATCTGTTTTCCTTTGCGTGGCCACATTCCCAGCAAGTTATTATTCTATAGTGATAAATTGATCAGGCTTGTAATTTATATCATATATATACATACACATATACATATATATATGTGTGTGTGTGTGTGTGTATATATATATCTTGAGATCCCATTGAACAAAAAACTTTCCCCACAATAGTGACAAAATTATGGGAGAAATTCTGGTTAACATAGCTTAAATCACGTACCTTTCTCTGAAATAATTGCTATAACCAAGTGACCTCTGATCATAGTGTACTCGGATTGGCCAGGTTTTGGTCACATGCTTACTCATGTGCAGGGAGTGTGAGTTTGTCCTAGTACAAACACAAGACTGCATAGGATT
This sequence comes from Macaca mulatta, assembly GCF_049350105.2. Taxonomy (NCBI): domain Eukaryota; kingdom Metazoa; phylum Chordata; class Mammalia; order Primates; family Cercopithecidae; genus Macaca; species Macaca mulatta. The sequence goes on from NC_133409.1 coordinate 117,285,116, forward strand.
ACTAATAAGTGATTATAAAGTGGTTCCTCAAAAGACGGAATGTAGAGAAGACAAAGAATAGTCCATGATAATATGACTCATCTGCTCTGGGCGCAGACAGGCAGTAGGGTTATACCTTAATGCTCTGGAGGAGAGGGACAGAGAGTGAGGTGATCAAATGAAGTAATAGTTGTGAAAATTCACAATTCAGGATGGACTGTCCAGAGTGAGTGCTCTGGTCTTCCCTGGAGTAAAAAAGACATTAGATTGGAACATTCTTTTCCCCACCTTTGTTGGCTCAGCCCAGGGATATGCCAGGGTTTCTTTTTAGGATGGCAGTTTTCTCCCTGCAGTTAAGCATTCCCAGTGGAGTGTGTGAAACGTGTGTTTTTTGTGTTGAGGAAGGTGGGGAAGACAATGCATTAAAGAAGCTTTTCTTCCCTCCTGTGTAGTAACTAGGAGATAGGGCATACAGTGAAATGCATTGCACAGATATTTTTATAGAGTAGATTCTTCTTTATAATTTTTCATTGGTCAAATAATCTCTGGTAATTTTTTAGTATTACAGTAAAATTCTTAATAATCTTCTTGCTGTTCAAAATACTGTGCCTACAAATAATAGAAATCAGTAATTTTAAATCATGTGCTAGAGAAAATTCTGGGCACCGAATAAAACAGTTTTAAATGAATATTCTCTAGCAGATTTTAGTAGAGTACTTTAAATTCCTTCAACATGTATGAGTAAATTCAGTTCGGAAATGAAGCAAATGCCTAAGAAGTGATTACATAAGCTGGCCCCTTCTCCTCCCGTATGTGTGGGGAACAAGCTGTCTCAAGGGCACATAAGGCATCTTACTCCCCACAAAGCTCAAGTGAGGGCTGTTTCTTCCCTGGGTTTCAGAAACACGGCCCCGGAATGTCCTATCTCAAATTGGGGAAGGGGATAAGAACTTATTTGAGAGTTAAAGTCTCTTAGGAGCTTTTTTACACATAACTCCTGTAAGGGTGATTATAGATTTAATTTCTGCTTGATGCCAACACCTTCCTTTTTCCTTTTGGTGGTTGTTAATCCCAAGTTTATGGACACATAGAAAAGATTTGGTCGTTCCTTGAACCCCTTGAAATTGAAGTAATGCTACTAATATATGTTAGTGTGAACGTTTGTCTCATGAAAGGGCTTTTTCAGTGTTATCGAATATTCTAAAATGAATTAAAAATTATAACTCATTTAGAGGAAACCAGTTCTGAAAAGATGCTTATGTAACAGATTAGAAAGATGTTTGAATCCCTATGCTTTGATGCATCATTTGAAAATGTGAAATATCCATGCCTAAATTTCTTCACAGAATTATACTCCTCAGTCTGCTATAAAATGTCTATGTCTACCTTTAGGTTGTTGTGATTGAGAAATGGATATCCTCTGATCTGTAATCCCATTATTCCAAACAATAAGTCCTACTTTCAATAAAGAAATACAGAATTGTGGTAGTTCTCCAATCGTCTCTTAACCATACTTTACACAACACTATGAAAAGATGTGGTTGTTGAAGAGATTCCAGCTCTCATCTGCCACAAAAAATACATTGTGGTATTTCCTCTCCATTACAAGAGGAGGAACTGAATAGGCTCATAGCTGCATTTTCCCTAATCTCAGGAGAGCAGGAAGCTCAGGTTAGCTTCTGCTCAAAGGGTTGTCCAGAGCTGACTACACTGAAATTTTAGAGTATTATGCAATTTCTTCACTGGATATCCAACATATGGTATGTGCCACTAGGTGTGAAATGATTGAAATTTTAATGAACAGTTTATACTTGAGTTTCTGAGGACCCCAGGCATTTAGAGATGGCTGGTCTGTGAAATACTCATGAATGAAAATGACCCCAGGTAACTGAATATTACTCTACAGATGTGTGTATTATATAGCCAAATAATGAAATGAAAGCCTCTCAGAATGCTGATTGTATTTGACATGCAGTTCCTTGTAATTGTTGCTGAAATAAAGTGACATAAGAATTTTTTCCACAGCTTCATTATAGATATGGCTAGATACGTTATTTGGGAAGTAAATTATACAATATTAATATAAGTGAAAGTGGCTTCTGTGGACATATCCTGAATGTCACCACCTCAGGTCTTTTGAATAAAATGCAGCTTTGACCAATAGACAAAATAGCAACTGATTCATTTTATGGGTAAGAAGTCATTTATCATGGCACCTTAGTAAACACAAAAATCTTAAAAAGTACACACTCTCAGAAATGCAATCAAGTATAAGCTTCATCTTTTCTATTCCATAAACAATTTCTGAATGGTAGATGCTTAATTATACAGTATCAAGAAATCTTTTCATGAATATATTAAAAATGAATGCAAAAAAGTAGTAAGCCCCAGAATAGATTTAATGCACACAGTATACTTTTGTAACCATCTGTTAATTCTCCCTGGCCATACAATTCCTCGGCTAACTAGAACTGTAATTAACCAAGCTATCCCAATTCTTAACCATACTGTATAAATAGGCATTTATTGTATTTTCTATACAAAGAAATGATTCTGTGGGAATTCTTCTAGTATTTCCATACCTGTCAGTCACTTATAACTACTTTCAAGGAAGAGACAAACTCCAGAGCAGTGAGAAGACAAAAAATAAAAATTCACGTAAAAGTGTGGCTCCATAAAAATAATTGAAAATTAGTAGAGTCAATGAATTTAAGGCTGAAAATAAAGATTTGAGATATGTAAGCACCACTGGGGTAAATTATTTTTATTTTCTCAAGACGAGGCTTAGAGCATGGCAAACAACGCACTCCCTGATTTCAAGAAATATTTGGTAATACTATAGGCCAACTTACTACTCAAATTTACTTTCTCATGGTCTGGTTTTGATGCACATTGCTTATGATCATGATTATAATTATTATGATTATGGATACTTTTTGAAGCATTCATGGACAATCTACAAATTATTGGACAACCTACAAAATATTTAAGGGTAAGTATGCAACTCAATAATTGGTTACTTATTTTTATTTGTCTTTCAAAAATCTTTTTAAAATTTTTCTCCTTTTTTATTTCCCCCTTTTCCTTTCTTTCTCCTTCCTTCCACCTTCTTTCTTTTTCTTTTTTTGTCTCTTATTAATAATTAGAATTATTCTTATACATCTTAATGTACATATGTAGATTTTCCCAGGAAACTTTGTCATCACCACCTCTACTTTTGCCTCTGTTACTTGCTGTATTAATTTGCCTGCATCTCAATGTCTTAATCTAGACCATGGAGATAATAATCTCTGACGCATGGTGTATTTGAAAGCAATGGACGGATAATGTGCAGGGCCCCTAGCCAAGTTCACACTGGGTGCTCATCATCCTTTCTGCCATTGAGGTGTCATAACAAGGAGTTATGCTTCCCCTCTCATTTCAAGGCCATCCACTGCAGAATGTCTCCTGTAGCAGTCAGTCTCTTGTGGCAATCTCCCGCATCTCACCCTTTGCCTAATATTAACCTTTATCTGCCTTATCTTGTTCTTTAAAGATTTTGGTCACATCTAAGAGATAGGGCTGTTTGGACAAAACTAATATAATTTACCAATTGTTTGGATTCATAACTTTCCTAGAAAATAACATTTTTTTACACTTAACTTCAGTTGGCAATGTCTGTGTTATGCTACCGAAATAAATTTGATGTGAAATATTATAGATGACCTGGCAGGTGTGTGAAAGATAATTTTGGTTTATTGGGTCTTTCCAAGCCCATTAAATGCTGTCAGGTATAAACTATTTATGTACACTGTAAATTCTGGTCCAGTATATGGTACATGCACAATAATCAGATAGAATTTTCTTCATTACTTTATTAATAAACCAAACATTTCACTTATGTTGTTATTGGCTTCATGTGAATTTTTTAATATCTTAGGACAAGACATTTATTGATGTGATGTTTACTATTTAATGTAATTTATCAATTGGAAACTCATTAGTTCTAACAGCAAAACAAGCTTTTTGCTTCTCTGATTAAAACGTTCTATGCCACATCTAAGAGGATGAAGCAGAGACAGTGACTCAGAAAGACAGCTGGGTTAGGAAAATATTGCAATCCACAAATGCATGGGCATGAAAATACTTACAGAAATATGAAGTCCATGACTATTTCCTTCATTAGCATCACAAATGGTTTCTCTGGAATTTGATTGTGGGTAAGAAAGAGTAGTCCAATTTTAATTCCCTAAAAGAGAGAAAAAAATAACAAAAGTTATTTAAATCTCTGCTGAGGATACAACTAAAGAAACACTGATTTTCTTAGCATTGATTGCCCCTTCTTTATACCACATACCTATTCCTTCACTATTACATCTCAAATATGTGATTGTGAGATTTTTACCTCCCCAAATATTAACTATTCAATGATCTTTAAGCTTTATAATTTTAATCTTTTCCTACACAAGTTTAGCATTGGGAAATACCCCCTCAATTAGCATCCCAACATAAGATATCCAACATAATGATGGCATTAATATCCAGAATGTGTAGTGGGTAAGGCATGTGGGGTGAACATAAATTTGGGAAATAATTATAAGACCATTGAAAATACTTAAAATCAAATTTGTTTCATGCTCTGCACCAATTTCAAAATATAAAATTTTTGTCTTAAGATAGCAAATACAATATAAAGAGAACTGTGTTATGTTATAAAGAAAACTGCCACTGCCACATGCCAGTTATCTGCCTGTGCCTGCAGCATTTTTTTCTAATCTATTTTTCTGAATGTTCAGAATTGCAACCCAGCATCCTCTATTTTACTGAACTCTCAGCGTTAAGGCCTAGTGAATGTGATCTTGCCTTATTTACTTACGAAAATTGCCAATTGGTTATCTTGAACTTTAATGTTCTTTATTCCCAAGTTGGTATAAAGGGAAAATGTTCAGTAATTGATCTTTGAAGTTATTCCAATAGATTACGTATGCTGATTTTATTTTATCGGTTAGCATTTATGTAAATTTTTAAATATATATATATATATATAGTAAAACAATTAGATCCTGTGTATTTCACATTTAACCAATGCCTACCAGTTTACTAATATCAATTGTTTATATCTGGTATCATTTTTTATTAGTCAGTATCCATGCTTGTTCAATTAAATGTTCTACTATCAACCATGTTTGTAGATACTAGAAAATATACAAGTGATTTTATTATTTTTAATTCAAATAAATACTATCTACCAAGGTCTCTGAAATTGGTTAATTTCAGATGAATATTCTCAGATAAGTAAAAGTAAAAATTATATCCTAATCTACAGCAGCCTGGACACATTTGGACTTTTGAGTTATTCATGGAATTATAAATAACACAAGTGTAAGCAGCACAGTACACCTAGTTAAATATGATAATGTGTAATTATACTTGCCGTGACATTTTCTGAATGGTAGACAATACATCTAAACAATGGGTCTATGTTTTTGTTTTTGTTTTTTCTCTGTATCTGTATCTGTGTCTATCATTGTTAAGGAAGTACATTCAATTTTTCTCCAGTCTAGGAAAGTAGTATTATTTTTCTAAATTACTTGTGATCATCTATACAGAGAGCAAGAATATTTTCTTCATAATATGAAATGCCATTTTGGCCTTTTATTCTTCACAGGGATATTTTCAGTTCACAGAATAATTTTTGAGCAAAACCAAGCACATGACTTTACATATTATTTGTTTAGTGGTCTGTGTGCATTTCTATCATATCTGTGTTCATAATACTTACTAGCTATTAGAGTATGTGTATTTGTTCATTATTGCATCTTCAGCATTCAACCCTTTGTCAAGCCTACAGCAGACTTGAGATAAATGTTTACTCATTGGATGAGTGAATAAATTACTTCAATTGCTGACGCTTTACTTTCAGTTTGTATGGTTGGAGATCTATGACCTCTCTCTACAAATATATTCAGAACATCTTGGTGTTGAACTAGAATTTGAGCTATAATCTTGTGGTACATCTAAAAATGTATCATTTTTCAACATTCATGAAAATAAAGGGCTACTACACCCCAAAGAAAATGAAAAATTTTTTACAAAATTAGAAACTCAAAAGTGTTTTGGGGGCATAAAATATTGCATTAACTTTATTCAAAGTTATCATTAACATGGTTACTCAACCAACAAGTCCGAAGACATTAGAGCATCTTTTGAGTCCTTGTGTGTTGCATGGACCTGCTTGATTTGTCATACAAGTGGATGCAACAAGATTGAAGAAGATTCCAAAATAAAACAAACAAACAAACAAACAAAAAACAAACACAGAGGAAGGATTGGCAGGTAATTGCAAAATTGCAGTACTAAATCAAACAACAGAGAAGCCTCTAGCAATAATTAAACTCAGAGTAGGAGTGGGGCAAAGAGTAAAGCCCTTGTTAGATGGAAAATATTTTTGCATGATACATATTTATGATCTCTAGCAAATTTCACCGATCTGTTGGGAATTAATATCCCTGTTTCCTCTCTTTTTTTTGCTTTTATGTATAACTATCTCTTTTTTATCATAAACACTACAATCTTCCATTCCTCTAGTGCCTGAAAAGTAGCAGCAATGTGCCCTGCAACAGAATCTGCACACTACAGAGACACTACAAAAGCTACCATGAAGAAGCTACATAGATGATCACTGGGTTGTACCTTTCAAGTACTTTCTCAGAAGTCACATCCATATTATTGCTGAGAGTACATGCTTTGCTATAAACCCTAACTGGGTTGACTCCTGGCTCTGCCATTTAGTAGCTGAGAGATTTTGACCAAATTACTGGCAGAGACCTTTGTCTCCTTGTCTATGAAATAAAATAAAAATAGCTACCACTCTGAGAATTTTCAATAAAACCTGTTAAATTTTACAAGGTTAACTGGCTAGTATTTAAGGTGTGCATTATCATGTGCTATCCTGGCCATCTTGAGAGCTGTGTTGATAACTGGCCTCACACAGATCCACCAAATCCTTTGGAAAATCCTGGTGAGGCTGACTCTTAAGGTTAGCAGACTGCAATCTTTACTCAGGTTCCAAAGCAAGGTGGAAAATTACTCATAATACTACATGAAGATGTCTACATATTTCAAGTTAAATATGCTGTCATATCAGAATATAATTTCATAAAACTAAGCTTAATATCTTTTCTTTTGAACTTTTTTTTTTTCTGTTCATTGTTTTTGCCAATATTTTACTTAAAAAGATCAACTTGCTTTCGCTAAGGGATTTCTGGAAAATACATTAGAAGGTCAAGCATATTTTTACAAAAAAAATCCTGAAACAACTAGGGGGCAGTGCTGCCAAATGATAGCTCAAAATCATCATTAGTCAGCTGAGGTGTGAAAAGTCATTTAGATCCAAAAAGCAGATGAGGGATTGTGAAGAAATGTATTAATTAAATTGAACGTCATATGAAAGCCAAATTCATGGTAGATTCAGACCACCATATTTTTCTATGTATGGGAACCTATGAGCCCTGAGTCATCTTTGGCTATTCCTTATTCCCATATTCATGAGGCCCAGCCTCACCTTTGTTGGGGTCTTATTTGGTTGGTAATGTATTTTTCAGCAGCCCTTTCTTTCTCATAATTCCAGTCTTAGTTCAGCTTCTTATCAACTAGACTAATCAATACCTTACTTGATACCAGTACATTTAAAAGATGTTGGCTTTCCAAAATTCAGCTTTCCTCCCCAAGAGGTGTTATAACATACAGTATAACATGCATGAGGGCCTGGCCCATGATGTCAGAAATATCTGTATTTGCAACTTGGTTTCACTATGTACTGCGAGATTTTGGGTAAACTGATTTACCTGGCTTAATCTCAGATTCTCAACCTTAATGATATAATTTTTTAGAACATGCTCTCCCTGCAAATGCACATCCCCCTTCCAATTTCCTTCTTGTTTCTCTGCTTTTTAAATAGACTCCTTGAAAATAGTATTCGTACTGCCATCTCCATTTCTTCACCTCCTGTCTCTCTCTATAGCATACCAACTAGGCTTTTGCCACTACCTGTCTTTGAAAATAGCCTTTGTCCTCCTAACTAATTTTCTGCCTTTTGTTGTAGGCATTGTCAGCCCTTCTCCTCTACTCCTCTCACCTAATCCTTTATCTTCTCCTCTCTCCCCTTCTGTTCCTTTTCTTTCCTTTTCTAGGTAATGTCATTGTCTCTTAACTTTAAATAATAACTATACACTAACACTCTCAAAATCTGAATTCCACTCTAACAAAACATCTTGTGTACTCATAATTTTGAATTGTGACTGTCATTTCAAACTTTACATAACCCATGGGAATTTCCATTTCTGTCCTCTGAAACTTCAAGTCTTTCTTATTTCGATTTATGCTACCACCATCCACTTGCTGCTGCAAAAATAAAGAATAACAACAAGAATAAAACAAACAAACAAAAACAGGAGTCATTCTTAATTCCTTTCTTTATACTTACCCTATATCTGATCGCTCTGGTAGAATTCAGTCTGGTGGGCTTTTACCTCCAAAACACATATCCATATTTTTCCCATATATGTCCACTGCTTATGCTGCCAATGTATCTCAAAGAAGACTGTTTTTCTGCATCTACTCTTGTATGCTTTACAGGCTGTTTTCTACACAGCATGCACAGTCTATTAATAGCAGTTATTATATCAGGTCAGTTTTTTTTCTTAAAACCCTCTAATGACTTCCTGTTGTAATTTGAATATGATATAAATTTCATGCCACTGCCTAGAAGGCCCTGCTTGCTTTATATACTCTTTTTAGCTCTTAATTCCTCTCAATACACTTTCTTTCTTAGATGCCATCCAGAAACAGTAGCCTTCTTTCAGTCTCTATAATCACACCATCCAATATGGTAGCTATGAGTCACAAATGACTATGATTACTTAAAATACAATTACCATATCTAAATGTTCTGATTTAAATTCATTTTGTAAGTCTGAAATATGTAGCATATTTTTAAACCTTAGTATAAAAAATTAAAGTAAAATATTTTCATTAATGTTTAATTTGATTAAATGTAGAAATGCTATTTAGGGTACATTACATAAAATAAGACAAAATTTAGTATTATTGTAATGGAACCACTTTTATTTTACTCTTTAAATGTCTAACAAATTTATGGCTACATATGTGTCTTGTATTGTATTTCTAGTGTACCACATACTTCTAGAACAGACTAAACTTCTATCTCAGAAACTTTGTAATTTTTCTTTCTGGTAATCTTTTCTTTTTAATATTCTCTCCCAAAAAGCTCAATTTATTGTTTGTTCACCTCTCAGATCTCAACTCAAATTACATGGCCTCAAAATATTCTTGATTGATCATCCTACATAAAATTTACCAGCTCCCAGCTTCCCAGTTCTATCGTACTTACTCTTTGTAACATTTCGTATTTCGTTTCATTCTTAACCCTTCCAATTCTTTGGAATTATTAGTTTGGTCATGTATAAGTTCAGCAAATGGAAGGATATTGTCTATCTTGTCAATTTCTGTGTCCTAGGATTCTATCATAGTCACTGGCAAACTGTAGACACTCAATTTATAGTAATTGAGATACTGAATAACTCGCTGGCTAACTGTCTACAATACTGTCATTTTAACCTCCATTTTCACTTACCCCATACCTAGCAGGTTTTTTTTTTTTTTTTTTTTTTTCTGGGATTATAAAAAACAATTTCAGTTGGGGAAAAAAATAAACTAGGATACTCTTGTTTGTCATTAATGGGGTATAGGAAATGCTACCCCAAAATGTGGAATCTTGCCATACTGAGTATTTTAAGCCAAAATAAATTGAGAAAACTGTGAAGCAGGAAGGTCGCTCTGACTTCCCCTCTCTCCTGAAGAACCTCATGTGACAGATGTCCTGTCTTATTACAGGAGGGAAGAAATGTCACATGGGGAGTCCAAGAAGAATCTGAACAAACAAGCCTTGTTAAGTTTACCCCAGTTTATTATCCTTAGGTCATACTCTTTTGTGCTCCAATCACACTTTTGTATGACTTCCTGTAAAAATGCAGTTTTCCCTGGTTCTTTACATGTTCATTTCTGAAGGCTTTGCGTCATATAAAGCTTATGTTAAATACATTTGGTTATCCTATTTTTCTGTTGTTAATCTGTGTTTTGTTATAAAAGCCTCAGACATGAACCTTGTGATGGGTGAAAAATATTTTCTCTCCTACCTCATGTTGATGAATATGTGCCTAGCTTCAGTTCTCATTGCCATATGAGAACACAGGCAAGCGCTTCCTTGGGTTTTGAATTTCTCACAGGCAGTTTGCATAATCTGTACATATTAATTATTCAATAAATTCATGTTGATTTTTTTCATAAACCACAAGGAGCAGATGCATCAGATCTTTAATTGAATCTGATCTTGTTAGAACACATATAGATTCAGCTGTAGTCAGTTACTTTTCAAAGATTCCCATGGAAACCTACAAAAAGGAAGGTAATAAGAGAAACAAAGATATTAACTCATTTAAGTTTCACCAAATGATATCCATTTGAATCCTTTATAAAAAAATTCTTATTTTTTATAAAGAATAGAGATCTGTTTTCTTTAATATTGATCAATGTTATGCTTTCAATTATAAAAAATCAGAGATGCATTTGTTGTGAATCCCCCTAATAAGCAAAGTAGAAACATAAAGAAATGCAGTGTGGAGACTGACAAACACACAGACTCCTTTGTATGAGTGCCCCTTTTTACACTTTTCTCAGACAGAATTATATTCCATTCTTATTTGGAGCTGGTTATTTGATAGGGAGAAGTTGGTATATCTTAGGTTGCTTTCCATAATGAAAGAAACTAGTTCATACCTGGTATAGAGGATACAGAGATGTGTCTTCCACATCCCCATTTAAGAAAAGAAATGCTAGCTTCAAGGACAGTGGTTATCTAACAGCCTCCAGCTATTAGCTTCTTTATGGTCAGCCTCAGATTTCGAGCCGAGGTGCCAATCTTCTCAGAGTGGCTGCCAGCCAGTGATTGACCAAGGCAGTGGTCCAAGGGCTCAGCCATGTGCAGCTGAAACAGAACTCCTCTAACAGGCAACACTTACTCTAGAGCTCCTAATGGGGGATACAACCTCTGTCACATCTAACCATCTCTTCTTCTTCCCCTTCTTTTGCTGATGTAAATTCTCAATAAAAAGGGTTGTACAACCAACTATGACTCAGTGTTTTCTTCCTGTAGTACCCAAACTGCAAAGCCTTCTGTTGTCCACAGTGGACACTTTCGGTACCTACTCTGTAGCAGCCATTCTATTTTATATACTGATAAGGTCTAGGAAAGGAACAACAACAACAAAAATAGTTAACACATTTCTTCCTTCCCTTACTTTCCACCCTGCTTTCCATTCTTCCCTACCTCCTTCCCTTCTTCCTCCCTTCTTTACTTTCTCCATCTTTTCTTCAATAAATATTTACTTTGCAATTAGACCCAGGATGTATAATAATAAACAAGAGAAAATACATAATTCCTGACCTAATAGGTGCCTACTCACCAGTAAAAATGCATTTTTAATAAGCTAGGTAATAGAAATTTTAAAAAATTGGAAATAGGTAAATGATAGATTAGATAGATAGATAGATAGATAGATAGATAGATAGATAGATAGACATGGTATCCTTCAAAGTCACACAATTTCACATTTCAGGTTGTTATGAATACACCAAAGAGAGTGAACCCCATGAGTAGCCTAGATCTATAGAGATTCACTTCTGTTACTTATTGTAAAAGATGATATTTGTTTTTCCGCTATTGGAGTTTATAATGATTAAATTTTTAATATGTTAATAAGACTGGAAAAATAAACACAAAAATCTAAGAATTATGAAGTTCACTTAAGTTCAGATATTTTAAAGAGTTCTGAGAAACTGGTTGTTCCTTATCTGGATTTACATAAGCCTGGTAGCTTGGATCTGATGTTTCCAAAAGCCTGCCTTCAGACAGATTATATATATTTTATATATATATTATATATATACACATAGAATCACTATACATACACACGCATACACACACATACATGCATACACTTAAGTCTTGATTTTTTTATGTCAGAGGAATCTAGAAATCTGGCAAAAAAAAGTTTTATGTAATGTTTATGGAGCTGGGAATTTTAATAAAGGCCATATAATCAAGACAAGTACTATTACTTAAACACAGCATGTTGCCATATTAGGCCTTGTTCCTCTGTCTGGTTAACAAAAATCTTTAATATGAAAGCATAAACATCTAAACTGATGAAATATTTTCCCTTATACATTTGCATGCATTCAGCAAAAGAACAATGCTTGAGTGTACTACTATTACACAAAAAATCCAGAAAACATATTTCTAGAAATACATTTTCTTATTCAACTATGGTCTTTAAGCATAATAGAGCTTTGCAGAAGGAAAACAGCTGCAGTGAAATTTTCTCTCTAAGGAAGTTGGGGAGCGAAAAATGGTTGAATGTTTTAAGTGGTTGTTGATCTTCCTAAGAGTTAAAGTGGGTCAAGGAAACACATACAGAAACACCGATAAACGCAAACACAGCACTCACAAATACACAAGGGATCAGGCTGTCTCTTTCATAAGAAATTTCAAGTATAGGTAAAGGAGATATGTACTGAGAAGGTAAATTGGGTTTATTGCTAGCAGCAATAAGACAGCAACTATATAAGCAAGCCCTCTTTCCGGGAGCAGTTGAAAGGTTTCTTTGAGCATGACTGGACATGGCACCTGGCAAAGCAAACAACATTGCAATTAGGTATGTTTTCCACAAAATAAAAGCAGTTCCCCAAGGTTCCGTGTGTGTGTGTGTGTGTGTGTGTGTGTGTGTGTGCGCGCGCGCACACACACACATGTGTGTTTCTATACCCTGAATTCAGACTTACTCACAGCAATATCCACTTTGTGGTACCTCCTTTTTTCATTGATAATTGAGGACTAAAGGATACAGACACTGCTGAGACAAGTGAGCTGAGGAACTTCAGAAGACCCGAACAAACGGAGAAAAATAATTGATACCTTACTTGTTTTTATGAAATGATTTCATTTGGATGTGAGTTTTTTTCTTCCAAAGACATAGGACTCAAATTGTAGTCAATTAATGATTTAAAGGTTCAAAACGACATTTTTGCATTCATGGTCAATTGTATAAAGTCTGGGATGTTGAACTATATCTTGAAAAAACATTTTCTTTTTGCTGTGAGAAATAAACTTCTTTGCAATTTTGCTTCTGTCCTCAATATCCTCTTGATGAATAAAGGGTTGAAAACATCATACAGATCAATATCATCAACAAAAATATCTTCTATGAAAAAAAGAACAGGCTAAGTATTGTCAACACAAAGATGTATAGTATAGAATTGATATGGTTTGGCTGTGTTCCCACACAAATCTCATCTTGAATTGTAGCTCCCATAATTCCCAAATGTTGTGGGAAGGGCCCACTGAGAGATAATTGAATCATGGAGTCTGTTCTCCCATACTGTTCTTGTCATAGTGAATAAGTATCATGATAACTCATGGTTTTATGAGAGAACTTGGTTCTCATTCTCTCTTGCCTGCTGCCATGTAAGACATGACTTTCACCTTCCACCATGATTGTGAGGCCTCCCTAGCCACGTGGAACCCTGAGTTCTTTAAACCTCTTTTTCTTTATAAATTATCCAATCTCAGGTATGTCTTTATCAGTAATGTGAAAACAGACTAATTGAACAATATAAAATATGAAACTTAAAATCCGTTTACTTATAAAATGTATTTAATTAACTATACGTTATTTTATTAACTATACATTTTAAAATACATGTTTACAATTCTTATAAATACGCAAATTTGTAATAGTTTTGCCATATCTATTGAGTTGAAGTTGGGATAAGTACCCTCCACAATAACCTCAGAAAATCTCTTTCCTCTATGAAAATCTCTTTCATATTAAGGCAGTATTTAGTGCTTGTTTGTCTAACATTGTTCTAGGAATGCTTGGGAGATATAACAGGAAAATACATTAGCATGGAAGTATGCACTTGTATTTTTGCATATTTTAAAGCCATAAGTTAAAACGAAAAGCCCAATAGAAAGATTAGCATAAAGGTTGGACAGGAATCTTTGGGTAGCAACAAAAGCTTTACCAGTGAATTTGAAAACTTGTCTCCAGCCATTTGGAGACTCCATATACATCGACTTAGGAAGAACAAAAATAAATCATATTTTAATACGGCTGCTGTTTCTGAAGTCACTCTGTTCGCTCTCAAGAAAATGCAGCAAAGTTTCTTGAAGAAGTCTAGTACCAATGAACAACTCCAAGGCAGTATATATTTTTATAGATAAACAATACCTGGAGTCAGATTGACTGAATTTATATTTGATTTCAGACTTTTTAGCTACGTGACCTAAAGCAATTTATTCAGTCTCTTTGACCTTCAGTTGGTTACTTTATTTGTACAAATGGGGACAATAATGGAGTTGTTTTGAGGATTAAATGAGTTCATACATGTAAAGTATAGTCCTTGGAACAGTCATAAATGTTCAATGAATGTTAATGTTAAAAAGGGATTCCTAGAGGTCTCAAGGGTGGCTGGCAAGACAGCCAAATGGGAACAGCGCTGGTCTGCAGCTCCCAGTGAGATCAACGCAGAAGGTGGGTGACTTATGCATTTCCAACTGAGGTACCCATTTATCTCATTGGGACTGGTTAGACAGTGAGTGCAGCCCACGGAGGGTGAGCCGCAGCAGGGTTGGGCATTGCCTCACCTGGGAAGCACAAGGTATTGGGGAATTCCCTCTTCTAGCCATGGGAAGCGGTGAGGGACTGTGCTGTGAGGTACAGTGCATTCCAACCTGGATACTACACTTTTCCCATGGTCTTCACAACCTGCCAACCAGGAGATTCCCTCAGCTGCCTACACCACCAAGGCTCTGGGTTTCAAACACAAAACTGGGTGGCCTTTTGGGCAGACACGGAGCTAGTTGCAGGAGTTTTGTTTGTTTGTCTGTTTCACACCCAGTGGCACCTGAAATGCGAGCAAGACAGAACCGTTCACTACCCTGGAAAGGGGGCTGAATCCAGGGAGCCAAGTGGTCTAGGTCAGCAGATCCTATAACTATGGAGCCTAGAAAGCTAAGATCCACTGGTTTGAAATTCTGACTGCCAGCACAGCAGTCTGAAGTTGACCTGGGGTGCTTGAGCTTGGTGAGGGAGGGGTGTCCACCATTCCTGATGCTTGAGTAGACAATATTTGTCCCCTCACAGTGTAAATAAAACCACCAGAAAGCTCAAACTGGGCAGAGTGCACCACAGTTTGGCAAAGCCACTGTAGCCAGACTGCCTCTCTAGATTCCTCCTCTCTAGGCAGGGCATCTCTGAAAGAAAGGCAGCAGCCCGAGTCAGGGGCATACAGATAAAACTCAGGGCTGGGTGCAATGGCTCACATTTCTAATCCCAAGACTTTGAGAGACCCAGGCAGGTGGATCACCTGAGGTCAGGAGTTCGAGACCAGCCTGGACAACATGGTGAAACCTCATCTCTACTAAAAATACAAAAATTAGCTCTGCGTGGTGGCAGGTGCCTGTAATCCCAGATATTCAGGGGTTGAGGCAGGAGAATCTCTTGAACCCAGTAGGCAGAGGTTCAGTGAAGTGACATGGTGCCATTGAGAGGTGACAATGTGCTAGCAGCCCTCACTCTCAGTGCCTCCTCCGCCTCCAGCCTCAGCGTCCACTCTGGCGGCACTTGAGGAGCCCTTCAGCCCGCCACGGCACCATGGGAGCCCCTCTCTGGGCTGGCTGAGGCCAGAGCCTCCTCCCTCAGCTTGCCAGGAGGTGTGGAGAGGTGCAGGTGGGAACCGTGGCTGAGTTTGTGGGCCAGTGTGAGTTCCCACGGCATGGGCGCAGGCTGGGCGCATCCCACACCCGGAGTGGCAAGCCGGGCGGCAGCCCAGAGCAGTGAGGGGCTTAGCACCAGGGCCAGCAGCTGCAGAGATTGTGCTGGGTCCCCCAGCAATACTGGCCCACCGGGGCTGCACTCAAATTCTCATAGGGTTTAGCTGCCTCCCCAAGGGGCTGGGCTTGGGACCTGCAGCCCGCCATGTCTGAGCTCCCTCCATGCGGTGGGCTCCCACACAGCCTGAGCCTCCAGGAGGGGCGCCGCCCCCTGCTCCTTGGCGCCCGGTCCCATTGATAGCCCAAGGGCTGAGGAGCGCAGGCCCGGCTGGGGACTAGCCGGCAGCTCCACCTGCAGCCCCCCTACATGATCCGATGGGTGAAGCCAGCTGGACTCCTGAACTGGATGGGGACTTGAAGAACTTTTATGTCTAGCCCGGAGGATTGTATGTGCACCAATCACCACTCTGTGTCTAGCTCAGGGTTTGTAAATATACCAATCAACACTCTGTGTCTAGCTCAGGGTTTGTAAATACACCAATCAGTTCTCTGTGTCTAGCTCAAGGTTTGTAAATACACCAATTGGTACTCTGTATCTAGCTAACTCTGTATCTAGCTAACTAGCACTCTGTGACTTTTTTAGCTCAAGGATTGTAAACACATCAATCAGCTCTCTGTAAAACAGACCTATGGGCTCTCTGTAAAATAGACCAATCAGTTCTCTGTAAAATGAACCAATCAGCAGGATGTGGGTGGGGCA
The DNA here is from genome assembly GCF_049350105.2 of Macaca mulatta. Lineage (NCBI taxonomy): Eukaryota > Metazoa > Chordata > Mammalia > Primates > Cercopithecidae > Macaca > Macaca mulatta. Next base: position 117,301,747 of record NC_133409.1, read on the forward strand.
GATAAGGGAATAAAAGCAGGCTGACGGAGTCAGCCAGTGGCAATCCGGTTGGGTCCCCTTCCACACCCACGGAAGCTTTGTTCTTTCACTCTTTGCAATTCATTTTGTTGCTGCTCACTCTTTGGGTCCACGTTGTCTTTGAGAACTGTAACACTCACCGTGAGGCTCCGCGGCTTCATTCTTGAAGTTAGTGAGACCAAGAACCTACCAATTCCAGACACACCATTGCACTCCAGCCTGGGTAACAAGAGTGAAACTCTGTCTCCACAACAACAACAACAACAACAACAACAACAACAAACTCCCATTTCTGTGGGACAGAGCACATGGGGGAAGTGGCAGCTGTGGGTGCAGCCTCAGCAGACTTAAATGTTCCTGCTTGCTGGCTCTGAAAAGAGCAGTGGATCTCCCAGCACAGCAGTTGAGCTCTGCTAAGAAACAGACTGCCTCCTCAAGTGGGTTCCTGACCCCTGTGCCTCCTGACTAGGAGACACCTACCAGGAGTGGTCAACAAACACCTCACACAGGAGAGCTCTGGCAGGCATCCAGCAGGTGTCCCTCTGGGACAGAGCTTTCAGAGGAAAAAACAAGCAGCAATTTTGCTGTTCTGCAACCTCCACTGGTGATAATCTGGCAACTCCAGCAAACTCCAGCAGACCTGTAGCAGAGGGGCCTGTTACAAAGAAAACTAACAAACAAAAAGGAATAGCATCAACATCAACAAAAAGGATGCCTGCACAAAAACCTCATCCAAAGGCACCAACATCAATAACCAAAGGTAGATAAATTCACAAAGATGAAGAAAAACCAGCACAAAAAGGGTGAAAAGCACAAAAACCAGAATATCTCTTCTCCTCCAAAGGATCACAACTCCTTACCTGCAAGAGAACAAAAATGGTTAGAGAATGAGTTTGACGAACTGACAAAAGTAGGCTTTAGAAGGTGGGTAATAACAAACTCCTCTGAGCTAAAGGAGCATGTTCTAGCCCAATGCAAGGAAGCTAAGGACATTGAAAAAAGGTTAGAGGACTTGCTAACAAGAATAACCAGTTTGGAGAAGAATATAAATGACCTGATGCAGCTGAAAAACACAGCATGAGAACTTTGTGAATCATACACAAGTATCAATAGCCAAATTGATCAAGCAGAAGAAAGGATATGAGATTGAAGATCAGCTTAATGAAATAAAGCATGAAGACAAGATTAAACAAAAAAGAGTGAGAAGAAATAAGCAAAGCCTCCAAGAAATATGGGACTATGTGAAAAGACAAAGCCAACGTTTGACTGGTGTACCTTAAAGTGATGGGGAAAATGGAATCAAGTTGGAAAACACTCTTCAGGATATTGTCTAGGTGAACTTCCCCAACCTAGTAAGACAGGCCAACATTCAAATTCAGGAAATACAGAGAACACCACAAAAATGTCCCTTGAGAAGAGCAACCCCAAGATACATAATTGTCAGATTCACCAAGGTTGAAATGAAGAAAAAAATATTAAGGGCAGCCAGCGAGAAAGGTTGCATGACCCAAAATAGGAAGCCCGTTAGACTAAGAGTGGATCTCTATGCAGAAAATCTACAAGCCAGAAGTGAGTGGGGATCAATATTCTAATTTATTTATTCTTAAATAAAAGAATTTTCAACCCAGAATTTTATATTCAGCCAAACTAAGCTTCAAAAGCAAAGGAGAAATAAATTTTTTTACAGACAAGCAAGTGCTGAGAGATTTTGTTACCACCAGTCCTGCCTTACAAGAGCTCCTGAAGGAAGCATTAAACATGGAAAGGCAAAACTGGCACCAACCACTGCTAAAACATACCAAAATGTAAAGAGCATCGACACTATGAAGAAACTGCCCCAACTAATTTGCAAAATAACCAGCTAGTATCATAATGACAGGATCAATGTCATACATAACAATATTAACCTTAAATGTAAACAGGCTAAATGCCCCAGTTACAAGACACAGACTGGCAAATTGGATAAAGACTCAAGAACCATCAGTGTGCTGTATTAAGGAGACCCACCTGACATGCAAAGACACATATAGGTTTTTTTGTTTTGTTTTGTTTTTGTTTTTGTTTTTGTTTTAGTAATATTTACCAAGCAAATGGAGAAAAAAAAAAAAGCAGGAATTGCAATCCTAGTCTCTGATGAAACAGACTTTAAACCAACAATGATTTAAAAAGACAAAGAAGGGCATTACATAATGGTAAATGGATCAATGAAAAGGAAGAACTACCTAACCTAAATACATATGCACCCAATACAGGAGCATCCACATTCATAAAGCAAGTTCTTAAAGAACTATAAAGAGACTTAGACTCCCACCCAATCATAGTGGGAGACTTTAACATCCCACTCTCAATATTAGACAGATGAGTGAGGCAGAAAATTAACAAGGATATTCAGGACTTGAACTCAGCTCTGGACCAAGCAGACCTAATAGACATCTACAGAACTCTCCACCCCAAATCAACAGAATATACATTGTTCTCAGCACCACATCGCACTTACTCTAAAATAGACCACATAATTGAAAATAAAACATTCCTCAGCAAATGCAAAATAACGGAAATCATAACAAACAGTCTCTCAGATCACAGTGAAATCAAATTAGAACTCAGGATTAAAAAACTCACTCAAAACCGCACAACTCCATGGAAACTGAACAACCTGCTACTGAATGACTACAGGGCAAATAGTAAAATTAAGGCAGAAATAAATATGTTCTTTAAAACCAATGAGAACAAAGACAAAAGGTACCAGAATCTCTGAGACACAGCTAAAGCTGTGTTTAGAGGGAAATAGCACTAAATACCCACAGAAGAAAGCTGAAAAAATCTAAAATCGACACCCTAACATCACAACTAAAAGAATTAGAGAAGCAATAAAAGACATTCAAAAGCTAGCAGAAGAAAAGAAATAACTAAGATCAGAGAAGAACTGAAGAAGATAGAGACAAAAAAGCACTTTTAAAATAATCAGCGAATCCAGAAGCTGGTTTTTGAAAAGATTAACAAAATAGACCACTAGCCAGACTAACAAAGAAGAAAAGAGAGAACCAAATAGACACAATAAAAAATGATAAAGAGGATATCACCACAGTTCCCACAGAAATACAAACTACCATCAGATAATACTTCATGAAATGTATCTCAAAATACTAAAAGCTATTCATACTCATACAGGCAATATCATACTCAATGGGCAAAAACTGGAAGCATTCCCTTTGAAAACCAGCAAAAGAAAGAGAGGAAGTCAAATTGTCTCTGTTTTCAGATGACATGATTGTGTATTTTGAAAACCACATCTTCTCAGCCCAAAATCTCGTTAAGCTGATAAGCAACTTCAGCAAAGTCTCAGGATACAAAATCAAAGTGCAAAAATTACAAGCATTCTTATACATTAATAATAGACAGAAAGCCAAATCTTGAGTGAACTGCCATTCACAATTGCTACAAAGAAAATAAAATCCCTAGGAATACAACTTACAAGGGATGTGAAGGACCTCTTCAAGGAGAACTACAAACCACTGCTCAAGGAAATAAGACAGGACACAAACAAATGAAAAATATTCCATGCTCATGGATAGGAAGAATCAATATTGTGAAAATAGCCATACTGTGCAAAGTAATTTATGGATTCCATGCTATCCCCATCAAGCTACCACTGACTTTCTTCACAGAATTAGAAAGAAACTACTTTAAATGTCATATGAAACCAAATAGCCAAGACAATCCTAAGTAAAAAGAACAAAGTTGGAGGCATCACGCTACCTGACTCAAACTATACTACAACGGTACAGTAACCAAGACAGCATGGTACTGTTACCAAAACAGATATATAGACCTATGGAACAGAACAGAGGCCTCAGAAATAACACCACACATCTACAACCATCTGATCTTTGACAAATCTTACAAAAACAAGCAATGGGAAAAGGATTCCCTATTTAATAAATGGAGTTGGGAAAACTGGCTAGCCATATGCAGAAAAGTGAAACAGGACCCCTTTCATACACCTTTTACAAAAATTAAACCAAAGTGGATTAAAGACTTAAATGTAAGATCCAAAACCATAAAAAACCCTAGAAGAAAACCTAGACAATACCATTCAGGACAAAGGTATGGGCAAATTCCTCATGACTAAAACATGAAAGCAATGACAACAAAAGCCAAAATTGACAAATGAGACCTAATTAAACTAAAGAACTTCTGCACAGCAAAAGAAACTGTCATCAGAGTGTACAGGAAACCTACAGAATGGGAAAAATGTTTGTAATCTATCCATCTGACAAAATCTTTCCATCCAAAATCTACAAAGACCTTAAACAAATTAACCAGAAAAAAACTAACAACCACATCAAAAAGTGGATGAATGATATGAACAGACACTTCTTAAAAGAGGACATATATGTGGCCAAGAAAAAAATATGAAAAAAAGCTCAATATCACTGGTCATTAGAGAAATGCAAATCAAAACCACAATGAAATACTATCTCACACCAGTTGAACTGGCGATCATTAAAAAGTCAGGAAACAACATGCTGGACAAGATGTGGAGAAATAGGAATGCTTTTATACTGTTAGTGGTAGTGTAAATTAGTTCAGCCATTGTGGAAAACAGTGTGGCGATTCCTCAACGATCTAGAACCAGAAATACCATTTGACCCAGGAATCCCATTACTGGATGTATACCCAAAGGATTATAAACCATTCTACTATAAAGACACATGCACATGTATGCTTACTGCAGCACTATTCACAATAGCAAAAACTTGGAAACAACCCAAATGCCCATAAATAATAAACTGGATAAAGAAAATGTGGCACATATACACCATGGAATACTATGCCACCATTAAAAAGAATGAGTTCATGTCCTTTGCAGGGACATGGATGAAACTGAAAACCATAATTCTCAGCAAATTAACACTAGAACAGAAAACCAAACACCGCATGTCCTCACTCATAAATGGGAGTTGAAGAATGAGAACACATGAACACCCTGAGGGAAACATCACACACCAAGGCCTTTCTGGGGGTCGGGGGCTAAAGGAGGGATATTTTTTGGAGCAATATCTAACGTAGATGACGGATTGATGGGTGCAGCAAACCACCATGGCACATGTATACCTATGTAACAAACATGCATATTCTTCACATGTATCCCAGAACTTAAAGTATAATTTTAAAAAAAAGAAAGAAAAAAAGCAATAGAAGACTTAGATGTAAAATATTATCATTCTTTTATATTACTAATAAATGCACAATCCTCAAAGACGATAATGACTGTATTTGGATTTGAAGGAATTAAAATGGAAGAAAAAAAAGCGTTTCATATTCATAGTTTTCTAGGTATCCTTCTCTAATCTAACCAATCTCCACTTGCTAATCATTTCTAATTTCCATCACTCAGCTATAGGTCAGACCAGGTAATATTGGATGACAAAATAGAAGGGACTCTTTAAAAACATTCTCGTTTCTTCTGACTTTCATCTGCAGAGAGTATCTTACATGTTTGTAAAGAGTGTGTTGCTCTAATTTTAAAAGGGAGAGTTGGCTTGAATAAGAATGTCTTGAGGAAGTGGACACATGGAAAAAAAATATTTCAAAATTATATATTACTATTTGACTATTCAATTTAAAGCTACAAAGAAATAGATGTCAGGTGAAACTCAGTGAGAATGCTGGGTCAATGAATCTAAATACCTAACTGGGCATGACAATGATTAAGAGAGCAGAATGTCAGTGTCACAGGATGCATATGGCATTTGCAGAGAATTTAGAAACTCTTAAAGAGGGTTGAGGCATGACGGATTGCTGTCAGAGCATTGAAAAGTAGAGAGAGCCTTAAAAAAAGATAGAGTCTAAAAAAGAGCAGTAATATGAATAATAAATTTTATAGGTCACGCTCGATTTTTTTTTAACTACACACCAAAATTGCCTTCTTTCTTTCAGATATGAATTTCTTTGTTAGAACTGGTTGGTCATATTAGAAAACTTTAGGCTAGAAGAAGAAAGAGCTGTGTTAACTACTCTCGAGTAGGGGAGGGCAAGAAAATGTATGGAATCATTAATTAAAAATACGTTTAACCTCAGCTGAATTATCGAATTAAGTGACATTTTTTTGTAAGCCAAATCCTCTATATTTTTGGAAGAAAGAAAGAAATAGCCCCTCCATGGTTCAGTGAGAAGATCTTCTCATCAAACTATCATGTTTTTCCAGCTAGAAAATTATGAGGTTATAGAACACAGCAAGATTCTTAATACACAGAAATATTTGGAAAAAATGAAGTTGCCTGCACATTTATTGTGTTTAAAAGAACTCCTGGGTGGTGGTACAAAAAAGCCAGGTGGGTGAGTCTGAATTACTTACTAATCTGTAAGTTTTTTAGGAACTATTACTCCAGGGACAGAGAATCATCTTTTTAACTCTTTTACCTAAATATATGTAACACCCTCTCCAAGTTTAGCATGGCCTCTCTAAATCTATCCCCATTATTAACTGATATGCTCATCCCTTGAGTCATTCTTTGACATTTACAGCACATAGCATAGTGGAAGTAATATAGGATTTGGATCTCTGAAGGTCTCAGAGGGAACACTGATGCTCACATGGTCTGAGAAATTGAGCAATTAACCTCTTGGGGGCCTAGTTTCTTCATCTCTAAAATATGAATTGTACTTATCTCATGTAGTTGTTAAGAAGATCATATAAGATTATGTTTAAAGTACCCAGTGCATAATAGTTACTCAAAAATTGAGAGCTGCTAGTTGCAGCATAGGCTTATTCTTTAGCATTTATACTCTAGTCATGGATTGCAGTACCTGGGGAGAACAAATAGGGACAGGCATGTTTCTGTGGGGTGAGAGAAGGAGCAATGAGAATGGACACATTAGTGAATGACTTAGTAAGGCAGAACTCAGATGACAGGACTCCTGAAGGAATTTGGAATTTTGGAGGCAGAGTAAAGAAACCCACTCCGTTCATTCAATCAACAAATATTTATTAAGCATGTAATTTGCAGTAGGTAAGTGAGGTACTTTGAAATAATGGTAACATCAGTGTACCAATGGTCTTAATGAAATGGAAGGATTTGGGAAATCAGAATTCTAGAGGAAATAAACTAGAATTTGGAGGTAGTGAACCACAGCATGACTTTCTGAAATTAAAACTGTGGAAAAACTATAGTTATTAGGAATTACAGGATCTGAAATAGGGTCAGCGGCTTTTCCTTAAAAATCTAGGTAATAAATATTTTAGGCTTTGTGGGCCAAGAAGCAGAATTGAAAATATAATTTGGGTGCTAACATTACCATGTTAAATGTGACCATTTAAACTTGTAAACTTTATCTTTTTCATGGGCTGTAAAAAACCAGGTTGTATGCCAGATTTGGCCAATGGGCTGTACTTTGCCAACCCTTGACATCAAATATGATTACCTGAGTGCATGTTTATGGTAGGATGGAGGACCAGATGATTGATATAGGAGACTTCACAGGCTAGAGATGCCAAGGTGATAAGGGAAAAATAATTTAGGAAGACCAGTGGAACCAGCGAGATATTTTCGGAGACAGTTTATTGACAGCAGTGCAAATTAACTCAACATAGTGATGGTCAAAGAGAATGGGGAATGGAAAATTCATAAGAGAGAGACTTGTAATACCTACTTACACAAAGGAGGCTCTATACAAAAACTGAAGGAACAAGGTTAGAGGTAGGGGTCATGCAATGGATCTTTTTAGCAGATGACTGCGATTCTGTGTGGAGGCCTAAAGCAAATACTTCCTCGCCTGATGTGCTACAATATGTTCTTTTAGATGTGATGTGAAGGAGTCCAACTGCATTAAAACGGTAAAGAATTTAGTTGTGTATGGAGCCTCACATCTGTAATCCCAGTACTTCAGAAGGTTGAGACAGGCAGATTGCTCAAGCCCAGGAGTTTAAGACTAACCTGGGCAACACAGTGAAACCCCATCCCTACAAAAACATACCAAAAATAGCCAGGAATTGTGACATAACCTGTACTTCCAGCTACTCAAGATGCTGAGGCAGGAGGATCACCTAAATTCTGGAAGGTCGAGGCTGCAGTGAGCTGTGATTGTGCCACTGCACTACAGGCTGGGCAACAAAGTAAGACCGTGTCTCAGAAGAAGAAAAAAAAAGAAAAGAAAGAAAAGAAAAGAAAAAATACAGTATTTGGTGGGCTGACTGAAAATGCATAAATATAAATGAGAAGTGTCCCTCCTCTTTAATACTCGTTTGCTAGGTTTTTCTTTATGTAGAACAGCAGAAAATTTGTAGTCCAGTGCTATTATTTTCCATTGCCTGTACACATTTCTCATTTGGTGACAAATATGCAATGGAGATTCATACTGTTTCTGTGTCCCACCTTCCATAAGGATTTTCTTCTGGATTGTGGTAGTGACACTCTCTTGCTGATTGCAGCAAATGTTCCAAATCCCTAGAATATATACATAATGCCCACGACTGTTCTTGTGCATGAGTTGACATCGCTCCACCATAGTTCCCCTACAGACCTGTCCTTGAGTAGGATCTGATCCTTGGGCAGAAACTTGTAGAAGTTGGCTTAGCGTGTGGCACGGTCTAGAGCAGAGTGCCTCAGACTCCATGTGCAGTACGATATTCCTTTAAATGTGCTCAAATGTCATCTCTGTTGGCCATCCTGAGCCAAGCTATATTAGTTAATTCTTGCACTGCTATAAAGAACTACCTGAGACTGGATAATTTACAAAAACAAAGTTTAATTGGCTCACAGTTCTGCAGGCTGTACAGGAAGCACGGCCAAGGAGACCTTAGGAAATTCACAATCATGTCCAAAGGTGAAGGGAAACAGGCATGTCTTACATGGCCAGAGAAGAAGAAAGAGAGAGAAGTAGGTGCAGCACATTTTTAAACAATCAGATCTTGTGAGAACTCACTTACAATCACAAGAACAGCAAATAGAAAATCCATAACCACAATTCAACCACTTTCAGCCAGTCCCCTTCCACAACACTGGGGATTACAATTTGACATGAGATTTGAGTGGGACATGGACCCAAACCAATCATTAGCCTTCTTGTGAGCTCACCTCTCCTTGTAGCTCTGAAGGTATGGCCCCTGTCACTGTGTCAAATTATTGAAACTTTGTAAGTTTTTTCCTACCACATCAACTGCTAGACAACTTTTGTTTTATTTTCTTGCCTGGGAGGTAACTCATTTTGTAGGACTTTCTTCTCACCGGTGAGCACATACATATCCTTACAACCACTCCCATATTTTTTCCCAGAAAGACCATGTCCTTATCAGTGATATGTACTCCAATATTCCTGGAGACCTGAGTTGGAGGTCAAGAGGGATGTTTCAATGACAGGAGGTCTTTTACTACACAATGGCTTGGGGACAAGATGAACTATCATCTTTTGCATGAAAGTTAAGGAATCTTAAAAAAAAAAAAAAAAGAGAGACTAAATAGAAATTACTTCAGAAAAAGACTTTCATTTCTGTCTCACTAAAACACACATTTATGTATACGTGTATTTGCAAAATATATTAGCTACTTTATTAAATAAAATAATGTAAATGAAAAACTGACATTACTTTTTAAAATTATACTTTAAGTTCTGAGATACATATGCAGAATGTGCAGGTTTGTTACATAGGTACACACGTGCCATGGTGGTTTTCTACACCCATCAATCCGTCATCTACATTAGGTATTTCTCCTGATGCTATCCCTCCCATTGGCCCCACCTCCAACAGGCTTTGTGTGTGATGTTCCCCTCCCCGTGCCGATATGTTCTCATTGTTCTACTCCTACTTATATGTGAGAACATGTGGTGTTTGGTTTTCTGTTCCTGTGTTAATTTGCTGAAAATTATAGTTTCTAGCTTCATCCATGTCCCTGCAAAGGACATGAACTCATTCTTTTTAATGGTGGCATAGTACTCCATGGTGTATGTGTGCCACATTTTCTTTATCCAGTCTATCGTTTATGGACTTTTGGGTTGGTTCCAAGTTTTTGCTATAGTGAATAGTGCTGTAATAAACATACATGTGCATATGTCTTAATGGTAGAATGATTTAAATTCCTTTGGGTATATATCCAGTAATGGGATTGCTGGGTCAAATGGTATTTCTGGTTCTAGAACCTTGAGGAATAGCCACACTGTCTTACACAATGATTGAACTAATTTACACTCCCAGCAACAGCGTAAAAGCATTCCTATTTCTCCACAACTTGTCCAGCATCTGATGTTTCCTGACTTTTTAGTGAATGCCATTCTGTTGTGAGATGGTATTTCATTGTGGTTTTGATTTGCATTTCTCTAATGACCAGTGATGATGAGCTTTTTTTTCATGTTTTTTGGCCACATATGTGTCTTCTTTTGAGAAGTGTCTGTTCATATCATTGGCATACTTTTTGATGTGGTTGTTTTTTTCTTGTAAATTTAAGTTTCTTGTAGATTTTCAATATTAGCCCTTTGTCAGATGGGTAGATTACAAAAGTTTCTCTCATTCTTTTGGTTGCCTGTACACTCTGATGATAGTTTCCTTTGCTGTGAAGAAGTTCTTTAGTTTAACTAGATCCCATTTGTCAATTTTGGCTTTTGTTGTCATTGCTTTTGGTGATTTAGTCATAAATTCTTTGCCCATGCCTATGTACTGGATCATATTGCCTAGGTTTTCTTCTAGGATTTTTATGATTTTAGGTCTTACATTTAAGTCTTTAATCCACTTTGAGTTAATTTTTGTATAAAGTGTATGGAAGGGATCCTGATTCAGTTTTCGTCATATGGCTAGCCACTTTTCCCAACATCATTTGTTAAATAGGGAATCCTTTCCCCATCACTTGTTTTTCTCAGTTTGTCAAAGATTAGATGGTTGTAGAGGTGTGGTGTTATTTCTGAGGCCTCTGTTCTATTCCATTGGTCTATATAACTGCTTTGGTACCAGTACCATGCTGTTTTGGTTACTGTAGCCTTATAGTATAGTTTGATGTCAAGTAGCATGATGCCTCCAACTTTGTGTTTTATTGTTGTTGTTGTTTTTGCTAAGGATTGTCTTGGCTATATGGGCTCTTTTTTGGATTCATATGAAATTTAAAGTAGTTTTTATTCTAATTCTGTGAAGAAAGTCAATGGTAGCTTGATGGGGATAGCATTGAATCTATAAATTACTTTGGGCAGTATGGCCATTTTCACGATATTGAGTCTTTCTATCCATGAGCATGGAATGCTTTTCTCCATTTGTTTCCTGTCTTATTTCCTTGAGCAGTGGTTTGCAGTTCTCCTTGAAGAAGTCCTTCACATCCCTTGTAAGTTGTATTCCTAGGGATTTTATTCTCTTTGTAGCAATTGTGAATGGGAGTTCATTCATGATTTGACTCTCTATCTTTTATTGGTGTATAAGAATACTTGTGATTTTTGCACATTGATTTTGTATCCTGAGACTTTGCTGAAATTGCTTATCAGCTTAAGGAGATTTTCGGCAGAGATGATGGGGTTTTCTAAATATACAATCATGTCATCTGCAAACAGGGACAATTTGACTTCCTGTTTTCCTAATTGAATACCCTTTATTTCTTTCTCTTGCCTGATTGCCCTGGCCAGAACTTCCAGTACTATTTTGAATAGGAGTGGTGAGAGAAGTCATCATTTTTTGTGCCAGTTTTCAAAGAAAATGCTTCCAACTTTTGTCCTAATTAAGTGTGATATTGGCTGTGTGTTTGTCATAAATAACCCTTATTATTTTGAGATACATTCCATTGATACCTAGTTTATTGAGAGTTTTTAGCATGAAAAGGTGTTGAATTTTATTGAAGGCTTTTTCTGCATCTATTGAGATAATTATGTGATTTTTGTCATTGGTTCTGTTTATGTGATGGATTACATTTACTGATTTATGTATGTTGAACCAGCCTTGTATCTGAGGGATGAAGCCAACTTGATTGTGGTGGATAAGTTTTTGATGTACTGCTGGATTTGGTTTTCCAGTATTTTACTGAGAATTTTTGCATCGATGTTCATCAGGAATATTGGCCTGAAATTTTCTTTTTCTTGTTGTGTCTCTTCCAGATTTAGGTATCAGGATAATGCTGGTCTCTTAAAATGAGTTAGGGAGGAGTCCCTCTTTTGTATTGTTTGGAATAGTTTTAGAAGTAATGGCACCAGCTCCTCTTTGTACCTCTGGTAGAATTCGGCTCTGAATCCATCTGGTCCTGGGATTTTTTTGTTGGTATGCCATTAATTACTGCCTCAATTTCAGAACCTGTTATTGGTCTATTCAGGAATTCAACTCCTTCCTGGTTTAGTCTTGGGAGGGTGTATGTGTGCAGGAATTTATACATTTATTCTAGATTTTCTAGTTAATTTACATAGATGTGTTTATAGTATTCTCTGATAGCAGTTTGTATTTCTGTGGCATCAGTGGTGATATTCAATTTAACATGTTTGTAGTGTCTATTTGATTCTTTTCCCTTTTCTTCTTTATTAATCCGGCTAGTGGTCTATTTTGTTAAACTTAAAAAAAAACAAAACAAAACAAAAAAAAAAAAAACAGCTTCTGGATCCATTGATGTTTGAGGGTTTTCCATATGTCTGTCTCCTTCAGTTCCATTCTGATCTTAGTTATTTCTTGTCTTCTGTTAGTTTTTGATTTTCTTTGCTCTTGATTTTCTAGTTCTTTTTTTCTTTCTTTTCTTTTTTTTTCTTCTCATATTCAAGGTTTATTAAACAAGAGATAACTGTTTGCCTCTCTCTCAATTTCCTATGGCCCAAGTAGCTCAAAGGTCAAACTTCTGATTTGGATTAGAGGTTTCTCATATGGCAAGGCAGTGTTTGATCCTAAATCAAGCCAGCTGTAAATAAAGCTTCTAATAGATTTTCTGAATTGCATAAACAACACAGATTTTTTTTTAACTAAAAAAAAAACCCCACTGTAAAGTGAGATCTAGTTCTTTTAATTGTGATGTTAAGGTGTTGATTTTGGATCTTTTCTACTTTTTCCTGTAGGCATTTAGTGCTATTTCCCTCTAAACACTGCTTTGGCTGTGTCTCAGAGATTCTGGTACCTTTTGTCTTTGTTCTCATTGATTTTAAAGAACTTATTTATTTCTGCCTTAATTTTATTATTTACCCTGTAGTCATTCAGTAGCAGGTTGTTCAGTTTCCATGGAGTTGTGCGGTTCTGAGTGAGTTTCTTAATCCTGAGTTCTAATTTGACTGCACTGTGGTCTTAGACACTGTATGTTATGATTTCTGTTCTTTTGCATTTGCTGAGGAGTTTTTTTACTTCCAATTATGTGGCCAATTTTCGAATAAGTGCGATGTGGTGCTGAGAAGAATGTATATCCTGTTGATTTGGGGTGGAGAGTTCTGTAGATGTCTATTAGGCCTGCCTGATCCAGAGCTTAGTTCAAGTCCTGAATGTCTTATTAATTTTCTGTCTCATCGATCTGTCTAATATTGACAAAAAGGTGTTAAATTCTTCCACTATTATGATATGGGAGTATAAGTTTCTTCATAGGTCTCTAAGAACTTGCTTTATGAATCTGGGTGCTCCTGTATTGAGTGCACATATATTTATGATACTTAGGTCGTTCTTTTACATTAATCCTTTTACCATTATGTAATGTCCTTCTTCATCTCTTTTGATTTTTTTTTTCCTTTGGTTTAAAGTCTGCCTTATAAGAGGTTAGGATTGCAACCACTTTTTTTTTCTTTCTTTTTTCTTTCCATTTGTTTGGTAAATATTCCACCATCTCTTAATTTTGAGCCTATGTATGTCTTTGCATGTAAGATGGGTCTCCTGAATACAGCACACCAATGGGTCTTGACTCTTTATCCAATTTGTCAGTCTGTGTCTTTTAATTGGGGCATTTAGTCTTTTTCATTTAATTTTAACATCGTATGTGTGAATTTGAACCTGTCATTATGATACTGGCTGGTTATTTTGCATATTAGTTGATGTAGTTTTTTCATAGTGTTGATGGTCTTTACATTTTGGTATGTTTTGTAGTGGCTGGTACCTGTTTTTTCTTTCCATATTTAGTGCTTCCTTCAGGAGCTCTGTAACGCATGCATGGTGGTGACAAACTCTCAGCATTTGCTTGTTTGTAAAAACATTTTATTTCTTCTTCACTTATGAAGCTTATCTTGTATAGATATGAAATTCTGGGTTGAATTTTTTTTTTTAAAGAATGTTGGATATTGGCCCCCTCTTTCTTCTGGCTTGTAGGGTTTCTGCAGAGAGATCCACTATTAGTCTGATGGGCTTCACTTTGTGGGTAATCCGACCTTTCTCTCTGTCTGCCCTTAACATTTTTTTCCCTTCATTTCAACCTTTGTGAATCTGACAATTGTGTGTCTTGGGGTTGCTCTTCTCGAGGAGTATCTTTGTGGTGTTCTCTGTATTCCTGACTTTGAATGCTGGCCTGTCTTGCTAGGTTGGGAAGTTCTCCTGGATAATATCCTGAAGTGTGTTTTCCAACTTCCTTACATTCTCCCCATTACTTTAAGGTACACTAATCAAATGTAGGTTTGGTCTTTTCACATTGTCCCATATTTCTTGGAGGCTTTATTCATTCCTTTTCATCCTTTTTACTTTAATCTTGTCTTCGTGCTTTATTTCATTAAGTTGATCTTCAACCTCTGGTATCTTTTCTCCTGCTGGATCGATTTGGCTATTGATACTTGTGTATGCTTCACAAAGTTCTCATGCTGTGTTTTTCAGCTCCATCAGTTCATTTATATTTTTCTATAATCTTCTTCTATACCAGTTAGCAGTTCCTGTAACCTTTTGTCAAGGTTTTTAGCTTCCTTGCATTGCGTTAGAATGTGCTCCTTTAGCTCAGAGGAGTTTGTTGTTACCCACCTTCTGAAGTCTACTTCTGTCAATTAGTCAAGCTCGTTTTCCATCCAGTTTTTTCCCTTGCTGGTGAACAGTTGTGATTTTTTGGAGGAGAGGAGGCATTCTGGTTTTTGTAATTTTCAGCCTTTTCGTGCTGTTTTTTTCTCATCTTGTTGGATTTATGTACCTTTGGTGATAAATGTTTGATGTTGGTGACCTTTGGATGGGGTTTTTGCATGAGTGTCCTTTTTGTTGATGTTGACGCTATTGCTTTCTGTTTGTTAATTTTCTTTCTAACAGTCAGGCTCCTCTTCTGCAGGTCTGCTGTAGTTTGCTGGAGGTACACTCCAGACCCTCTCTGCCTGGGTATCACCAGCAGAGGCTGCAGAACTTCAAAGATTGTTGCCTGCTCCTTCCTCTGGAAGCTTCATTCCAGAGTGGTACCCACCAGATGCCAGGCAGAACTCTCCTATATGAGGTGTCTGTCAGCCCTCCTGGGAGGTTCTCCCCATCAGAAGGCTTGGGGGTTATGGACCCACTTGAGGAGGCAGTCTGTCCCTTAGCAGAGCTCGAGCGCTGTGCTGGGAAATCCACTGCTCTTTTCAGAGCTGGCAGGCAGGAACGTTTAAATCTGCTGAAGCTGCACTGAAAGCTGCCCCTTTTCCCAAGTGCTCTGTCCAAGGGAGATGAGAGTTTTATCTATAAGCCCCTGACAGGGTCTGCTGCCTTTCTTTCAGAGATGCCCTGCCCAGAAAGGGGGAATCTAGAGAGGCAGTCTGGCTACAGAGGCTTTGACACACTCCAGTGGGTTTCTCACCAAGTTAAAATTTCCGGGCAGTTTGTTTACACTCTGAGGTGTAAACTGCCTACTGAAGCCTCAGTAATGGCAGATGCCCCACCCTGCATCAAGCTTGAGCATCCCAGGTTGACTTCAGACTGCTGTGCTAGCACTGAGAATTTCACGCCAAGGGATCTTAGCTTGTTGGGTGCTGTGGGGATCGGATCTGCTGAGCAAGACCACTCAGCTCCCTGACTTCAGCCCCCTTTCCAGGGGAGTGAGCAGTTGTCTTGCCTTTGTTCCAGGAACCACTGGGGTAGGAAAAAAGACTCTTGCAGCTAGCTTCGTGTCTACCCAAACAGCCTCCCAGTTTTGTTCTTGAAACCCAGGGCCCTGGTGGTGTAGGCACCGGAACAAATCACCTGGTCTATGGGTTGCAAAGACTGTGGGAAAAGCATAGTATCTGAGCTGGATAATGCCATACCTCAGGTTATAGTCCCTTATGGCTTCCCTTGGCTAGGGGAGGGAGTCCTCCGACCTGGTACACTTCCCAAGTGAGGTGACACCCCACCCTGCTTCTGCTGGCCCTCTGTGGGCTTCACCCACTCTCTAACCAGTCCCAATAAGAGGAACCGGTTACATCAGTTGGAAATGCAGAAACCACCTGCCTTCTGCATTGTCTCACTGGGAGCTGCAGATCAGAGCTATTCCTGTTCTACCATCTTGCCTGGGAATTGAATTACTTTTAAACCAAAGACATTACTAGCTGGGTAATACTTGAAAGGTAGCATCACATAGGGTTCTCCATAACCCTTACATTGTATCTTGAGCTATTATCATGAAGTCAGGTGAGTTTCATGTATTTGGCTAATCATTATGGACATTTAGAACAGCATAAGAATCTATGTCTAACTCTGTTTTTACTGTGACTTAAAAAAATACAAGATTATACAGTAGATCCTAAAGTATCTTCATAAAATATTCTAGCATAGAACAACACTGACCTTTCTCAGGTTATATTCTTCCTCATTTCATCAAAGGTGAAGGTTTACAATAATGTCATTCTCTTTGACTTAATTTAGCCAGCATTTTTGCTTGTCTTAAAAGGAATATCTCTGAGCTTCCAATTATTGGCATACATAGAGAGAGTAAATTTTTTAGCATGCCCCTCCATATTTTAGTGTTAATAAACATTGATTTAGAATAAGAAAATGAATGATGAATAAATGATAAAAACCATGGGTTTGATTTGTTGCTGTGTAAGAACATAAACAACAGAGTCCAGAA
Source organism: Macaca mulatta (assembly GCF_049350105.2). Classification (NCBI taxonomy): domain Eukaryota; kingdom Metazoa; phylum Chordata; class Mammalia; order Primates; family Cercopithecidae; genus Macaca; species Macaca mulatta. The sequence continues at coordinate 117,318,669 of NC_133409.1, forward strand.
TGGTGTATTGGCCTCTAACAGGAGATATTTGAAAAGTATTGACTTACTGAAAAAGGGATTTTACCCTATAATCAGTCAATGCTTCATGTACTTTCCTCATATATAGAATTCAGGAGGATAAGTGACATAAATCCCATCTTAAAGATGCCTGTTACAAAACAAACAAACAAACAAACAAAAACTACACCTGTCTTATTTTTGATGAAAGGACTCAATATAAGTATTTACAACCATGTGGATGAAAGAGAAAACTCATGGTTTAGTCAGAGGTTTAGCAACTCTGCAACCAAGTTTACCATAAAAACCAGACCTTATGTACACAAAAATAGATACTTTGATGTATTTATATTATATTATTTAAGTAACATATATATAAACTTGGAATATATGTATAATTTGAATAATATATAAAAATTATATATATATGTATACATATGTATAAAACTTTTTTTTTTTTTTTGAGACGGAGTCTCGCTCTGTCGCCCAGGCTGGAGTGCAGTGGCGCGATCTCGGCTCACTGCAAGCTCCGCCTCCCGGGTTCACGCCATTCTCCTGCCTCAGCCTCCCGAGTAGCTGGGACTACAGGCGCCCGCCACCTCGCCCGGCTAATTTTTTGTATTTTTAGTAGAGACGGGGTTTCACCATGGTCTCGATCTCCTGACCTTGTGATCCGCCCGCCTCGGCCTCCCAAAGTGCTGGGATTACAGGCGTGAGCCACCGCGCCCGGCAAAACTTTTAAACAATAGAAAATGGCCATTTTACAATTTTGGCCCAGAAAAAGATCCTTTCAAAAATCACAATTTTGTATGAGTTTTGACATTAGACAAAGTGAAACACATTAATAAACCATTTGGCGAAGAGGAAAAAAGAATTCTGTATTATATATGTGTGTGTGTGTATATATATATATACACATATATATATATGTGTAATTGGAAAGACTCATTTAGTTAGCTCCAATGGGTCACAGGTATGTAGTACCTATGCTCACTGAAGGCATGCATTTTCTTCCATTGAATGTGACTATTACTGACTTACTCAACATTCCTTTTTAATGTGTTAAAAATAGGGGAAATAATACACTGTAGAAATTTTTATTTGCTCAGTTAAAGGAAAAAAAAATGCACCTGCAGGGAGAATAATGGCTCAAAATTCAGTATATTTAAAAATATCGAAAATCAACCTTATATTTCAACCTACTACAAATTACCTTATTTCAAGATCTATTGAGCCATACGCTGTCTGGCATCAAGGTTCCTCAGCTATAGTGAGATAGAATAGTGCATTTGCTTATTCCATTCCCAGGGGGACCGTAATGTGATTGTCTGTTAATGGCTTTGTTCACAAAGCTCCAAGCAAAAGATAGATTTGGCAATCATAGAAAGATCCCAACTAACAAACAAATTTTGTTCCAAGACCTATTTGTTCATTCGTTTATTCATCTATCTATCTATCTATCTATCTATCTATCTATCTATCTACCTACCTACCTACCTACCTATCAATCTACCTATCCATCTATGAATCAGTTACTAGAAATGCACAATATACCATTTCATATAAACAAGTCAACAAACTGGAGTTAGGCTTCCAGGAACGTCCACTGAATGCAATTATAGAGTTCAGTATAGGTACTAAAGTACTAGACAAGATTGGGGTACTCTTTCTGCTTTCCTAGTAGATAAAAGTTGGGCAGTGATAGTCACCCCATCCTGACTTAACAGGGATCTCTCAGACCTCAGAGTGCTTCCCATACTCTAAAACAATTAGTATGATCTTTAGTCACGTGTAGGGTATACATAAGGTGCTTATCCCTAATTTGGAGAATATCTCCCTCTGATTAATTAGATCAATATAGGAAACATATTTGCATAATTCTGGGCATAAAGTAAGTTTATTTGGCTTCAAAAGATCTAGTTTGGCTTACTGCATAGTCACTTTTTCAACTGATTTCTATGTTTTTGCTTGGTAGATTTAGCAATTGGAATAAAAAAGCTTTGCCTAAAGTGTTGTTTAGCAGTTTATGTCTCTAAATCAACCATAATAAGAGTAGTCACTTAATAGTTTGAAATAAGTAATCTTTATTCTTATATATCACGAAGTATTCAGTACTGCAGAAACACAAGCTCCTTTATTTTTGACTCTGATTTTTCCATTGAAAAATAAATCAGGTTAATTCTGACACTATGTGAATTTGAGTTTATTCAATTTCAAGAGACAGTCCAGAAATCTTTCTTATTTCTTATTTATAGTGTCCATTTTGCAAACTGTTCTCATTCCCATGTTTCTTACCAGTCATTAAATGCTCTGTTTCTATGTTCTTTCCAAATTCTCTCTCTCTCACTAAATTATTAAACAATTCCCACTGCAACTTCTTTCCTTAAGTTAGGAGAGCCAAAAGAAGGGCAGTGTCAGGCATACTAAAGCACAGAATCATTTGTTCCTCTTCGCCAAATGGTTTATTAATGTGTTTCACTTTGTCTAATATCAAAATTCATCCAAAATTGTAATTTTTTCAAGGATCTTTTTCTGGGCCAAAATTGTAAAACGGCCATTTTCTATTATTTAAAAGCTATACTTGTTAACTTATAAAAAAATTTAAAAATCCATTAAATGAGCATAAACGTGTATGTTTTTCAGCCTTTAAAGGGTTACATTTTAGTTGCTGCTAAACATATTTTAAGATCCAGAGAGAAATTGTTAAAATTAATATTAACTTGTGCATTTAAGAATTTTCTACATTAAACAAGGAGAATATTTTTGATATTTAATGACTATAAATATATTTAAAATTATTACTCAGGTAATCTATAACTGCTCCAATGACATTAAATTTCACCTTCTTTGCCTTGTTTTTTCATTTTCTTTCTTTTTATAATTAACATGAGTGTAAATTAATTTTTAAAAATTTTAGAATTTTGTAATGTTCTTTCAGAATAATTAAAAGCACTAGGTTTAGTTTCAGAAGAACTTAAATATGGGTACTGGAATAATATATTAACAAAGATTAGGGAACAAATAAAATAGATTTTAAAAAGTAAAGTAACAATGTAATCATTATAATGAAATGCTAATGTCTGCAGAAACTAAGTCTCAAAGTTTTTAACAAATGTATCTAAATACCTGTGTGGTAAGTTCAAGTAATTTATTTTCCTTCCTTCCTTCCTTCCTTCCTTCCTTCCTTCCTTCCTTCCTTCCTTCCTTCCTTCCTTCCTTCCTTCCCTCCTTCCTTCCTTCCCTCCTTCCTTCCTTCCTTCCAACTTGTATTAGGGATTCAGAGGGTACATGTGCAGAGTTGTTACATGGGTATATTGCATGATGCTGAGGTTTGGGGTACAAATGATCCTGTAACCCAGATAGTGAGCTACCCAATAGCCCACTCTCTCCCTCCCTGCTCTAGGTCTCCCTAGTACCTAGAACAATAGTATCTATTGTTCCTGTCTTTACCTCCATGTGTATTCAATGTTTAGTTTCCACATATAAGTGAGAACATGCAGTATTTGGGTTTTTGTTCCTGCATTAGGTCACTTAATTCACTAAAGATAATGGTCTTCAGCTGAATTCATGTTGCTGCAGAGGACATTCCATGGTGTTCACGTACCACGTTTTCTTTATCCAGTCCACCATTTATAGGCAGCTAGGTTGAGTCCATGTCTTTGCACTATGAATAGTGTTGCAATGAATATAAGAGTACATGTATCCTTTTGGTAGAACAATTTATTTTCCTTTGGATACATATATATACAGTAATGGAATTGCTGGATAGAATGGTAGCTCTGTTTTAAGTTCTTTGATACATTTCCAAACTGTTTTCCACAGTGGCTGAACTAATTTGCAGTCTTATCAACAGTGTATAAGTGTTCCGTTTCTTCACAGCCTTGCCAGCATCTGTTGTTTTCTGACTTTTTCATAATAGTCATTCTGACTATTGTGACATAGTACCTCATTGTGGTTTTGAATTGCATTTGTCTGATGGTTAGTGACAAGCATTTTTGCCTAGGTTTGTTGACTGCTTTTATGTCTGCTGTTAAGAAGTGTCTGGTCAAATCTTTAGCCCATTTCTTAATTGGATTATTATTTTTTGTTTGTCAATTTGTTCAAATGCCACATAGATTCTGGATATAGAAACTTTTTTGGGTGAATAGTTTGCAAATATATTTTTCTCCTATTCTGTAGGTTGTCTGTTTCCTCTGCTGATAATTTATTTTGCTATGCAGATACTCTTTAATTAGGTCCCACTTCTCAATTTTTATATTTGTTGCAATTGCTTTTGGGGACATGGTCATAAATTCTTTGCCAAAGTTTACATTGAGAAGGTAGTTTCCTAGGTTGTCTTTTAGGATTTCTATAGTTTTTATAGCCTTACATTTGAATGTTTCCTCTATAGTTAATTTTTATCCATGTTAAAAGGTAGGGGGTCCAATTTCATTCTCATGCATATGGATAACCAATTATCACAGCAACATTTATTGAGTTGACAGTCGTTTTCCCATTGCTTATTTTTGTCAACTTTATTGAAGATTAGATAGCTGCAAGTGGGCAGGTTTATTTCTGGGCTCTCTATTCTCTTCCATTGGTGTATGTGTCTGTTTTTGAACAAGTACCATGCTGTTCTGATTACTGTAGCCTTATTATATAGTTTGAAGTTGGGTAAAGTGATGACTCCTGCTTTGCTCTTTTTGCTTAGGATTGCTTTGACTATTTGGGATCATTTTATGTTCTGTATAAAGTTTAGAAGAATTTTTTTTTTCTAGGCCGGGCGCGGTGGCTCAAGCCCGTAATCCCAGCACTTTGGGAGGCCGAGACAGGCGGATCATGAGGTCAGGAGATCGAGACCATCCTGACTAACACGGTGAAACCCTGTCTCTACTAAAAAAATACAAAAAACTAGCCGGGCATGGTGGCAGGTGCCTGTAGTCCCAGCTACTCTGGAGGCTGAGGCAGGAGAATGGTGTAAACCACGGAGGCGGAGCTTGCAGTGAGCTGAGATCCAGCCACTGCACTCCAGCCTGGGTGACACAGTGAGACTCCATCTCAAAAAAAAAAAAAAAAAAGAAAAGAAAAGAAAAGAATTTTTTTTCTATTTCTGTGAAAAAAGACATTGGTATTTTGTTATGAATGGCATTGAATTTGTAAATTGCTTTGGGAAATATGATCATTTTAATAAAATTAATTTTTACAATCCATGAGCATGGAACATTTTTCCATTTATTTGTGTTGCTTCTGGTTTCTTTCAGCAGTGTTTTGTAGTTTTCCTTGTGGAGATCAATCACCTTCTTGGTTAGATGTATTTCCAGGTAATTCATTTTGTTGTGACTGTTTTAAATGGGATTGTATTCTTGTTTTGGCTCACAGCTAGAACATTATTGGTATGTAGAAACATGACTTATTTTTGTACATTAATTTTGTATCCTGCACCAAATTAATGTTTATCACATCTATGGACCTGTTGGTTAAATCTTTAGGGTTTCCATGTATAGAATCATATCACCAGCAAAAAGAGATAGTTTGAATTCTTCTTTTCCTACTTAGGTGCATTTTATTTCTTTTTCTTGCCTCATTGTTCTGGCTTTGACTTCCTGTATAAAGTTGAATAGCAGTGGTGAGAGTAGGCATCCTTGTCTTGTTTCAGTTCTCAAGGGGAATAGTTCCAGCTTTTGCCTGTTCAATATGATGTTGAATGTGGATTTGTCATACATGTCTCTTATTTATTTATTTATTTTTTTCAGAATGTTCCTGCAATACCTAGTCTATTAAGTGTTTTTATTGTAGGAGGATGTTGGATTTTTTTCAAACACTTTTTCATTGTCAATTAAGATGATCTTTTTTTTTTTTGACTCTGTGTATGTGATGAATAACATTATTTGTGTATATTGAAACAAACTTACATTCCAGGAATAAAGCCTACTTGAATTAAGTTTTCAATGTACTGCTGGATTTGGCTTACTAGTATTTTGTTGAAGATTTTTGTGTCTATGTTCATCAAGTGTATTGGCTTATAGTTTTCTTTCTTTGTTGTGTCTCTGCCAGATTTTGGTATAAGAATCAAGCTGACTTTACAGAATGAATTAAGGAGGAGCTCCTCTGCCTTAATTTTCTCGTAACAGTTTTAGTAGGATTGGCACCAATCTTTTTTGTATGTCTCACAGAATTCAGCTACAAACCAATCTGATCCAGGGCTTTCTTGTATTAGTAACTGTTTTATTATTGATTCAATTTTGGAACTTGTTATTGATCTGTCCGGGCTTTCACTTTCTTCCTGGTTTAATCTTGGCAGATTGTGTGTTTCCTGGAATTCAGCCATTTCCTCTAGATTTTCTAATTTGTGTGCATAATTGTCTATGAGGATTTATGGTATTTCTGTGGAATTGGTTGTAATGTCTTCTTTGACATTTCTGACTGGGCTTATTTGGATCTTCTGTTTTGTTTTGTTGTTTTTCTTTGTTAATCTAGCTGGAGCTCTATCAATCTTGTTTATTCTTTCAGAGATCCAATTATTAGTTTCCTTGATCTTTTGTGTGGATTTTTGTGTCTCAGTTTCTTATAGTTCTTTTCTTATTTTAGTTATTTCTTTTTTACTGTAAGCTTTGGGGTAGGCTTTTTCATTTTTCCAAATTCCTCTTAACACTGGTTATCTAGATCCTAAAGATTTCCATAAGTTGTGTCTCAATTTTTCATTAGTTTCAAATAATGTTTTGATTTCTGCCAGGAGAAAGTTGTTTAAAATCCATGTTTTGTGTACTTTTGAGAGATCTTCTTGGTACTGACTTACATTTTTATTGTACTACGGCCCAGGGGTGTGCTTGATATGATTTCTATATTTTTTAATTAATTGAGATTTGTTTATTACCAAGCATGTGGTCAATTTTAAAGTATGTTGCATGTGCAAATGAGAAGGATGTATATTTTGTGGTGGTTGGGTATAGTATTCTGAAGATGTCTATTGTGCCTAACTGGCTGACTGTCAAGTTTAAGTTCAGAATTTCTTTGTTAGTTTTCTGCCTGGATGATAAGTCTAACATTGTCACTGGGATGTTGAAATTCTCCCTATTATCATATTATTGTGTAAATCTTTTTGGAGGCCAAGAAGAACTTTTCTTAGTAATTTGAGTACTCCAATCTTGAACCATTTATCATTATTTAATGCACTTCTTTGTCCTTCCGAGTTATTGCTGGTTTAAAGTCTGCATTTTTCTGATATGAGAAGGATGATTCTTGCTTTTGTTATGGTAGATCTTTCTGCATCCCTTTACTTTGAGACTTTGAGTGTTGTTACATCTGAACTGGGTCTTTTGAAGACAGCTGACGTTGGGTCTTGTCTTTTCATCCAATTTGCATCTCTATGCCTTTTAAGTAAGATGTTTAGACTATTTACATTGAAGGTTAATAATGATATGTAAGATTTTTAACTTATCATCGTCTTGTTAGCTGGTTATTTTATAGATGTGATTGTGTAATTGCAATTTATATTGTCTGTGGGCTATGTGCTTAAGTGTGTTTTTGTGGTAGCAGTTACTAATCTTTGATTTCCATGATTAGTCCTCCTTAAAGACCTCTTGTAAAGTTGGACTTGTGGTAATTAATTCCCTTAGTGTTTGCATGTCTAACAATAATTTTATTTCTCCTTTTCTTATGAAGCTTAGTTTGGCATGATTTGAAATTCTTGGTTTGAATTTCTTTCTTTGAGGAGTCTGAAAATAGGTCCCCAATCTCTTCTGGCTTAAAAAGTTTCTGCTAAGACATCAACAGCTAGCCTGATGAGGTTCCCTTTGTAAGTGGCCTGACCTTTCTTTCTAGCTGCCATTACGATCTTTTTCTTTCACATTGACCTTGGTGAATCTGATGACTATGTGTCTTGCAGATGGTCATCTTGTATGGTATCTTGCAGGGATTCTCTGTATTTCTTGAATTTTCCTATCAACCTCTCTCACAAGATTGGGCAAATTTTCATGGACTAGATCCTCAAAACATTTTCAAAGTTACTTACCTTCTCTCCTCTCTGAGGAATGCTATTGAAATGTGGATTTGGCCTCAATATAATCTCATATTTTCTGGAGATTTTGTTCATTGTTTAAAGTTCTTTTTATTTTTGTCCAATTGATTTTATTCCAAGAAGCGGTCTTTCTGCATCTGAGATATTTTCCTCAGTTTGGTCTCTTCTGCTGTTAATGTTTCTGACTGTATTATGAAATTCTTGTAGTTATTTTTTCAGTTCCAGAATTAAGTTTCGTTCTTTCTTAAATGACTATTTTGTCTCTGATTCTTTTACTGGATCCTTTGGTTTCCTTGGACAGGGTTTTGGCTTTCTCCTAGATCTCAATGAGCTTCTTGCCATCCAGATTATGAATTCTACAACTGACATTTTAGTAATTTCAATCTGTTTAAAAACCATTACTGAGGAGATAATGTATCCCTTTGGAGGTAAGGGGACACTGACTTTTTGAATTATCAGACTTCCTAAACTGGTTCTTTCTCATCTGTGAGGGCTGGTGGTCCTTTATCTGTGACATAAATTGAGTATAGTCAGTTGGTTTCATTTCTGAATATTTTTAGAAGGCCAATGCTATGCAAAGAATCTTTATTTGTGGCTGGATTCCTGCCTTAGGTTTCTTAGGTACTGTATACTGGCAAAATATTTTTGGTGCAGTAATTTGGGCTACAATCCAGTAGATGGCATTTACGAATGATATCCAGGAGATAGGCCAAGTATGTTTACTATAGTGCTCTGTGGTGGGGTGGTGGAGAGAGATGACCCACTCACCATATCCATTCCTGGGCCTTGCAGGAGTCCCCTTGATCACTGGAGCCATTCCTGCATTTACTTTGTTAGATGTTCTGGGCCCTGGGGAATTCCTCAGGCAGAGCCTGCAACTGACAGACCACATTCCTTCCTGTGCTGTCCCTGCAGAGGGAGGCACCCCCTGCTTCCACACTGGCCCACAAACCCACAAATTTCAGCATTCTCAGTTTTCTGAGAGTGGAGACTCCTCTGCTAAGGCACTGCCAATCCAGTGAGTTAAGCCAGTGAGAGAACAAAGATCTGTGCCCTCCTGCAGTGTTCAGACAAGGGTGAAGCCACCCTGCTGGGAGCCCAAGCTGATGAGAACTTCCTGGCTAGGCACAGTTGGGGATGGGGAGTAACATGATCTTCCATCTGAGTGTTTCTGGCAGGAACACAGCACTATGCCCACCCACAGGCTTTAGCATGGGCAGGGCTGCTATGCTAGGAGCCCAAGCTGGGGAGACTTGCCTGGCTAGACACAACAGGAGGAGGAGGATTCACAAGGGTTGCTGTTCTGGCGTTTCCCTGGAAAGCTCAGCATTGTTCCTGCCTGCAGAGTTAAGGAAGAGGCAGTGTTGCTGAACTGGAAGCTGAGCAAAGCTTTGTCTAGTGAGGAGTGGGGTGGGCTGATTGCTTCCTAGAACTACGACTGTGGTCTCTATTGGAATTTATGTCAGCTGGTGCTGGGTTGCTCAAGGATGCAAGGGCTGTGGGGCTTCCTGTGGTCTTGAGCAGTGCTTCTGCAAAAACTCCGAGCATCTCTCTGTGTCAGTCTAGAGGCCCAGGGGGTCCAGGGGTTTTTTCCATTCCTAGGATTGCAAAGGTCCCTATGGGAAATGTGGACTCTCCAGGGGCTCTTACTATCTCAATATTTCCATGAGTTAGGGAGCCCCTCCCAGCTCCTTGCTGCTCGTGGGTGGGTGACTACCCAGATTTGCTCTTCTATGTTCTTTTTGGATCTCCTTGCTTCCTTCATGGCTCCTGACATGGTTTCTTAGATGCTCCACTTGAAGAGTCAGTATTTATGTGCCAGTTCCTTCTTTTCCATGAGAATAGTGAGCACTAGCTGCTTCTAGTCAGCCATCTTGACCAAAAGTGCTTTTTTTTTTTTTTAAATGATAAAGAGCTTCTTATCCAGATACTCAAATACATATAATTTAGAAAATGTAAAAGTCAAAAGGATTGTCCTTAATCATTAGTATTCATAAAACTCTAGAGCTGGAGATAGTTATATTGGTTATCTATTGCTGTGTAACAAATTATCCCTAACTTTATCAGTTTAGAAATGTGAAAGGAAATTAAATATTTGGACCTCAAATTCATTAAGCCAAAGAGAAAAGTCAAGGTGAGAACTGGGGACCAGCAAACCTGTCTCCACCTTTTTGGTTCCTAAATGAAATGGCTACAAGATGAAAATCTGCATGTCTCCCCCATATTTGCCCACAAGGAAATTCCTAGTTAGCTGCAAGATCTTTACTCAGGTGTTTCTACTAAAATCTCACCATGACAATGTAAATTGATAGCTTATCTTTATAGATGCAGTCACCCCCTGCCCAGTAGACACAAATGAATATCCAATTGTTTTCCTTCCCCATTTTATCTGTGTTCTTATGTAAAAAGGAAGATTCCTTGCATTTTTCCTCTGCCCTATTTGTCTATGCCATCTTTAAAACAAAACAAAACAAAACAAAACAAAAACCACAAAAAAACCAGATTCACTTGAGCCAAAGGCATGAATTTTCCCCTACCCCCTTCTTACACGAAAATTGTGTACTTCTCAATATACCATCTTTTCCTTTTTAAATTTGGAGCCCTCAATTCAGAGAAAGGCATAGACCTGTCTCCTAGGCATGCATCTTTAACTTTGGCAAATAAACCTCCTAAAATGATTGAGACTTATCTCATCATTTTTCTCAATTGACAAAACAATAATATTTATTATCTCATCATTTCTGTATGTCAGTAATTCAAATAGGACTTAGCTCAGGGTCTTTAATGAAGCAGAAGTAAAGGTGTTGGCTGGGACTTCAGCCATCTGACAAACCTACTGAGAAAGATCAGCTTCCAAGGTCATGGACATGATTGTTACAGGGCTCAGTTCCTCATAGGGTATTGGATGGGAGAACCTCAATTTCTCCGAGGCTACCTTTGGTTTTTTTCACATGTGGCCTCTTCCTTAAGACAGCTCACAATAGAGCAAATGGCTTTATCAAAGCAAGCAACTGAGAGGACATGACAATATGAGGAAGAGGGAAGTCACAGGCTTCTATAACCTATTCTCAGAAGTGATGTCTTTTACTTTTGCTTCACTTTGGTTAGCTATAAGCAAGTCACTAGGTCCAGGGTGTGCTCAAGGGCATTGTATTATACAAAGAATTGAACATTAGGAGGCAGGGCTCATTGGGAGCCATTTCAGAAGCTGCCTACCACAGAGGTTAGGAAATATGCTAACACAAACCATTCTTTATAAAAAGAAACTGAGACACAGAAAAATAATTATACCTGGTGTGTACCTTTATCAAAGGCCATCAGTAATCAAGGCAGTTAACCTTTTTGGAGTTCTTCATATGCCTGCATTCATTGCTAAGTAATTATACACACTTTTTAATTTAATCCTCTGAGACACCTTTTGAAACAAACACATGTTAATCTTACTTTACAAATTAAGAAACTGAGACTCAGAGAAATTCAATAATTTACTTAAATAATGTCATATCCTGGTGGAAGAATAGGGTCTTAATTCCTGGCATCTGGATGCCTGATTTTACCCTTGTAGAAATGGTATTATATTGAAGTTGCCACATAAACTAATTCTTAAGTTCCCTTAAAACTGCTGTTAAAGACATTGTTCATGTTTTTAATACACATTTTATTTAATATTCTCAGTATAAGAAATGTATTCTATTGTTAAGGTCAAGAAAATACTTTTTTATTCTCAAATACTAGTCTACTTGTTTCATTTTATAATTAGAAGATAGATATTACTATCTCTTCCTTATTTGGCATGATTTGCAGAAGAAATAATTGATTCTTTAACAGTATGCATTGTTTTATAAGGCAACACAACTGTATTTATCAAGAACCTTAAAAATTTTATGCCTTTTAATCTTGCAAATAAATTATCTATAGAACAAACGTAAGTATATAGGAGGATTCCTGTCAGAGACAATCATTTTAAGGTTTTTAATGGTGGTATATCAAAGATGAAATAAAATGTCCAAACTACGAGGTGGTTAAATATATTCAGAAGTTATGATATAATATTATTTAGCCATTTTAAAAGACATCAGGAAAAATTAATTAGAAAATTATTATGTATTAACTAAAAAATTACTATAAAACATTTTGGATGAAACAAACAACTATGAAAGAAAAATGAATAGGAAAATAGAGCAAAAAATATGCAAAACTGTTTAGTAGAAGTTGCTTGTGAATTATGTAAGCACAGTTATCTTCTATATCTATTAATGTGATTTACTATTTTGAAAACTAGGAAATAAATTAATTAGATAGATATTAAAGAGAATCATATTCCCAGAAAAAATCAAAGTTCCTTTCTTTTGTCTCTAAATTTCATAATCTTTGCATTCTGTTAAAATTTCATTCTCAGGATTTTACTTTTATTTTTGTTCTTATTTTTTTCTTTTTTTTTTTGAGACAAGTTGGAGTGTAGCATAGCAACGATAGCTCACTGTGACCTTGAACTCCTGGGCTCAAGTGATACTCCCACCAACGTCTCCAGAGTAGCTGGGAGTAAAGGCATGCACCACAGTACCCAGCTATTTTTCCATTTTGTTTGTAGAGACAGGGCCTTGCTAGGTTGCCAAAGTTGATCTTGAGTTCTCGGCATCAAGCAGTCCTTCCACCTTGGCCTCACAAATCTCTGAGATTACAGGCATAAGCCACTGTACCCAGCTTCATCCTCAGGAGTTTTAAAAATAATTATTCTTAAATTGACTTAGATGTCTATTATGTCTCCTAGAAAAAAATTGCCTTACTAGTAAATATTTCATCCTATGAGTCCTCAGTGCATAGCATAGTGCGTGGCATAAAACAGGTGCTTAAGGAATGGTTTTTAAAGAATAAAAAATAAGTCTAAGCCAAGCACAGTGACTCATTTTTGTAATCTTAGTGCTTTGGGAGGGTGACACAGGAGGATTCCTTGAGGCCAGGAGTTTGAGATCAGTCTGGGAAACATAGCAAGACTCTGTGTCTACAGAAAATTGTTGAGAAATAGCCAGATGTCGTGGCTCATGCATGTAGTTCCTGCTATTCAGGAGACTGAGGTGGAAGGGTTGCTTGTCCCCAGGAGTTCTAGGTTATAGTGACCTAGGACCATGCCACTGCACTCCAGCCTGGGTGACAGAGCAAGATCTTGTATCTAAAAATAACAATAATGATGATGATGATAATAATGAGTCTATGGGGTTAGCATTTTTGTTTATCTTCCTTTCCGTGGTCCTGACATTTAGTTTATTAATACTGTTTATGTCCAACATAACTCAAATCCTTTTGGGAAAACTGATGAAATAAACATATTTACATTTCAATGCAGACTTTTAATGAACAAATTAGTGGAAGACCAGGATTTAGGTTTTCTCACTCTGGACAATTGTTCTAATATCTATATTTCTCTCCTCAAGTAGATTTTGGAGTGAGTGTCTTAGCAAAAAACATTATATCTTATTCATGTTTTTGTTTTCTTACTCAGGGAGTCAGCATAGTTCCTGACACAATATAAGCACTTACAAATATACCAAGATTGATTGTTGGAATGAAGAAATGCTCCAAGAAGAGCAAAATTAAGTTCATACATTTAAAAATAATATTTATTACTTGTATTTTTATATATGTAAGAAATTACAAAAATGCAAACAAGAAAATGAGCCATCATCTCATATAGACAAGTCCTGATGGAATAAATATAAAAATACTAATTGCACCTTGTTAGAACATTTGAAAAGTAAAGGAAGGGAATGATTCTTTCTTTTTACATTCTTATCTCCAGAGGTAACAATTGTTAACAATTTCCTATAACTTCAAATAGGAACTTCTATATACGAAACTAACAATAACTAGTAACATTTCTTTAAACAGGTTTTTTGTTTTTTGTTTTTTTAATTTTAGCATACACCAAGCATCACCTGGGAGTCTCGTTAAAACATAGACTCCCAGACTCTATGCTCAGAATTTCTGATTCAATGCACGTGAGATGGTGTCTAGAATTTGTATGTCCCAGGAGATGTCAGTGCTACTAGTCCAAAGCTCACACTTAAAGAACTACTTATTAACACAATTTACTAAAGAGATAATAAAATGACCACTGTTTTGCCCTTTGCTTGTTCACTCATAGAATATCATAAGTGATATTATGATTTTCTATGAGTGAGTGAACAGAGACATCTCAAGTTTGAAAGGAAAGGGTATCTAAAAGAAATAAGAGAAAATTAAGACTGAAAGCCTTGTGATGTCTGAAGCTGGGGGGGCGGGGGGATAAGCAGATTAAAATAAGAAGCATATCTAAATTAGGTTGGAGAATATATGTCAAAGTTTTCCTTTTCCTCTTGACTCGTTCCTTTTAGGTACTACCATTTTTATCAACATTTTTCCTTTCTCTCATAGCTATCTATACTGTCAAAAATTGAGCAAGCTTGTGTTTACAGGAAAGGTTATGCTCTCCTTTTTTAAACTAAGCACAGTAATTTAAAGGATCAGCAAACAAACAGCTGCAACTTCTCATTAGCACGAAAGAACAGACTGGTGTGATCCTATGATTCCTGAAGTGTGTTTTGGGTTCTGTATTTTTCCATGAATGAGAAAGCACTGAACTTTTTCATGTAAAACCTGTATAGTCAGACTCTATTACCCTGATGTTTAAAGCTCCCTTAACAATCTGTGTTCCAACAGGTAAAATCGTCTATAACAAACTTGTGTCATGTGATTGAAAATAATATTTGGCAAAATTTGCTGAGGATGTAATTTAAAGCTAGCTAACTTTTATCTTTAAGATTATACAATATCATCTTCATAAATTTCTAATCATGTGGTTGACTACTTCTGAAGAATTTTAGATTGCCAGGGTTTGTAAAATGAATTTAGAGAGACTATGTAAATGTGATGAAATTTGGAAGCTTGATGCTATTTCCAGAAGAGAAGTTTAAAAAGTTAATTTTTAAATCTACTGAAAGACCTCAGAGTGAAGAGAGGAGAAAGAAGAAAGCCAAAATTCTCATGAATAAGCCTACTTCAGGAGAAAACAAGAAAACACAACTATGAAGGGGAGATTTACTCTGCTACTATATTAAGTATCAACATATTTTATATAATTAAAGTGATATTAATGCCAAAATTGTTATAGCAATTATTTAAATAATTAGTATGTTTATTAAAATTTAAGAGAACATTTTTTGTTATTTTTGGTCTGCTATAACGATATAATTTCCACACTCTTACATAATCAACCTAATTTAAAATCTGGGATAGGCTAATTAATTATAATTACTATACTTGCAGGTCACTGCGTTATAACATTTGATGCAAAGTTTTCTAAGATTTCATAAAAGGCTACTACCTAATGCATACTACAATTTCAGCATAATAAAAAAATGTACGATAAATGGAAAGATGAAAGTAGTGTTTTCCCGTTCAATATTCTCTTGTTAAAGCCTTATCTTACTAGGGATATGTTAAGGAATTTTGTAAATGCTAGTAGCTATTTACTCCTTTCAGTAATAGTAGAAAGAAATGAAATGTAAAACTTAGGATTATGTGCAATTGAATTTTTGTCTATTAAAATCATAGACACACAGTGAAGAAACTAGGTATTTGTAATGTCAGGAAAGAAAATATGAATATACTTTGCCCTCAATTTTTACTTCTATTGATATTTAAAATGAATATGTAAGTAAGTCAGGGTGTCATGATGTAGAGCCTCAAAACTTCTCCCCAAGTATGAAGTATGACACTTTTGTAGGCGTCACATTTTGTTTTAACTGGCAGAGCAAGAATAGATTATCCTCTATGGATGAACTCTTATTAATCAAAATCAAAATACGAAGAAGTCTAACTGAAAATGAGGATTATAACTGATATGTAGACCATTGATGATGTTGTTAGCACAAACAGTGAATTATCTTTCTTAGGCACTGAAAGTAAAATTATAATAAAAGTTTTTAGATTAGTATGGAGCAAAGGTGATTTGAATACTTAATAGCATGAAGCTATGACAGCCAAATGTGTTCATTTTCTTAATAGCCATTACCAAACCTCTTGTGCCCTCTTATAAAACTCTCTTCATTGAGCCTCTTGCCACCTAGACCTTATCCTTGTTATAGGCTGACCTCTCTCAAAGTCCTCTCATCACATTCTTTAAGGACTATGGCCCCTGGCTTATAAACTTTCTCTCCACCATTAATTCCACTATCTTCCAGAACAATTTAAAAGTGAGTAGGAAAATAAACATCCCCACTTTAACCTTAGACCACTGTGACTTTATGAACCCCAGTGAATTTCTCACTTTCTTCACTCCAGTAACACTAAATTGTTTCATTAACTAGAGTCACAGTATCTATTAAACTTCTGAGATCTAAACTCCTGCAGTCTATTTTTTTTTAGCATGGTACTGGACACTTCCAGGGTTTTTAATCCCTTATTTATAATCTAGCTTTTTTCCAACATTACCTAGATTTAGACCATTTACAACACATTTTCTTCCAATCTGTATGGTCTCTTAAACATTTTATTTTATTTACTATGAACATGATTTCCATTTATCCTGGTTTGCTTAGTGATAGAAGTTTATTCCTGTTTTCCAGCATCTTGTTTGGCCATTACCGTTTTTCACTTTCAAATATTCTCAGTTTGGATAAATTATACAATCACTCAACTGTGAAAAATAAAATCTTTCTCTCTAGTATCCTAAATACTCTGACCTCGTTTCTGCTCCATTGTAACTACTTTTAATTGACACAACATCCCCTAACTTAGTCCCATCTTCACTTGGTTCACTGAGTGTGCCTAGAGAAATCTCACCCCACCCCCACCATTGCATATGGAAGCCAATATGAATTCCTTCTCTCTAATCGTACGTGCAATGTCAGTACTACCCACAGATCCTCTGACAAATCTCTTAGCCACATTTCTCTCTCATTGCCATAAACAATTCTTTCAGACTGGAAGTTCCTTTCAACACCCCCTGCCCTGCAAACTGCTTTCTGATCCTCGGGCCAAATTTGATGCCTACCTCATTAAGATAATTAAATCAAGAGGTTTCTTGATTATGTTCCCTGATCTTTACAAATGAGCAGCCATTAGCTTGTTCATTTTCCAACTCCCTTTCTTAATCGGTGGAAGTGGTATGCCATCTCCTACACAAAGCAAATCCCTGCATGTAGAGGCTTTGGTTTGCATCCTTTACACAACTCAAATACCTTGCTCCATCAATCACATCTTCTCAAAGCTGCATCATCAGCCTTTGTTCTTCATTGTATTTTTATTTATTTATTTATTTTTTGATGCAGGCAAAAAAGTCTGTTCAATAGTAAAAACAAAATAAAACAATTTTTCCTGACTTACATTCCCTTCTGTTTGGTGACTTGTTTTCTTAAGGCAGGCTTTTAAAATGATTAATCAGTCCTGTGTTCATTTCATCACCTCCCATTTACACCTTAGTCCGCTGTGCTCTTGCTTCTGCCCACACCATTCTATAAAACTGCCCTTTCCACCATGGCCTTTCTTGTCTCTAAAATTCCCCATTATTTTACTTCGTTAAAACATTTTCTTCTGTTTTTCTGCTACATATCTGGCTTCTATTAAGGTACTTCCAATGGATTTTTTTTTTTTTCTACTCACCTCTTTCATATCCATGTTCACCAGGGCCCAACCATGACCCTGTCCTTTTCCTCTTCTATTCATTTCCCCTGAATACCTCATCAGAACTCATGCTGATTGCCTGAATGCTTATTTTAATCACCTTCATACAGGTTATGAACCACTATTAGAAGCTGTACCTATTACTGAAAGTAATAAGGTGCATCAGCAACTCATGTTTGACCTTAGTTCTTTCCAGAACACTTCTCCACTACTCAGTGCTATGCGGCACTCATTTTGTCAGACTTCACCTATTAATAGTTTAACCAGTAGAGTGTAGTAATTATCTTTAGCCTGTTCCAAGTAAGAATACTTTATCTTCAAATTCTTTTAACTTTGATATTCATATCAGATCTAATTCACATATACTTGTTTAAGTGTGCCACATGTAACATTACATAAATAACAAGTAGTCCTTATAAACATAATCATCATCAAAAAATTTGGAGCAGCTTTTTAAGCTTAATAGGAGATTAATACTATAGCTACAAAACTGAGAAGATTGGAAATATCGGTAACACTTTATCATATTTTAATGTATTCAGAAATAAGTCTTAGGAAGAATAGGTGTTATCTACCCTTTGCCTAATAGTAATGTGGCATGTGGGAAATTACTTCTTCACCCACTACAGGCAGTAAATGCCTCCTGGGGCATTAAAATATCAAATCCTCTTATAATTGATCAAAACAAAGAAGTACACCAACGTATAGAGATTTATTTTTAACATAATGATGGTAGTCATACTAAAATTGGTTAATATATCAATGAATCACAGAAATCTGACCTTTCTGCATAAAGAATAAAGATCATAGGAAAGTATGTGTATTAGTTATATCTGTGTGTGTGTGTGGGGGGGTGGTTGGGTGGGTGTGTGTGTTGGCTGATATTTATTTTCAACTTTTAAAGAGTAGAGGTCTAGATATCCTAGGATTTATATACCCCAGCTTGAGGGCTATAACTTTCATGATTCTTCTTTTCTAAAATATAGTTATGGTAAATGACTTAGTATTTATATTAGAAATTGATGTGCTGTGGATAAAGAGCCAAAGTAGGATATTTATCAGAAATCTTCTCTTCACATGTCTTCTTGTATCTTTTGCAAAAATAGCATGGCAGAGAAAACATTCATTTTAATTTTGAACACCTAATAAGCTTTGCTTTTTCAATACTTGAACTATTTTTCAAATTTTACTATAAAAATAACTCTATTTATCTTAGCCTATAGGCATTTGTACATTGAAAATACATAAATCATCTGAGGACTAATAAAACAACTGCAGCCCAGCAGAAACGTGAGGAGATAAAAGCATTGTTTTAAAAACTGATGCACAAAATCTGTATTGGACTGAAAGTAGAAAGAAACAGACAGCTTGCTTTCAGCAAACCTGAGTTACATGTGAAGGAGCCATATTGCAAAGGCTACAGAAGGTTTGTTTTGTCATGAGTGAGAACAGAAATCAATATATTCTACAAGATTTTAGAGATCACATTCTGACTGGGATTTTAAAAGCAGATGGAAGAAAGGACATCATCCCAAAGAAGGATCACACTAGACCTTGATAAGAGGCCCAGGAAATCTTTGACTTTAATATTCCTATCATGGGTAACATGCATTTGGTTTTTAGTTGTTTTTAAACTCAGAATTAGAGAAAATATCTTATTTTTAATTATCTAGATATTATTTTCTGACTTAAAGTCTTCAGTGGAAAATAAAATATAAAGACAAAAAGGTATAAAGGTACAAATATTATAGACAAAAAGTACAAGACAGAAAGAACAGAAGGGCATACATATTGTAAAATGAATATATACGTTTGAAATATATGGTTGACCCTTGAACAACATGGTCTTAAATTGCACAGATCCAATTAAAGGTGGATTTTCTTTCACCTCTCTCACCTCCTGAGACAGCAAGACCAACTCCTCTTTCTACACTTCAGCCTATTCAATGTAAAGATGATGAGAATAATGACCTTCATGATAATCCACTTCCACTTAATAAACAGTAAATATATTTTATCTTCCTTATGATTTTTTTTTAACATTTTCTTTTCCCTGCCTTATTTTACTGTGGGAATACAACATGTGATACATATAACACATATAATATGTGTTAATCAACTCCTTACAGGATTGATAAAAGCTTCCAGTCATTTATTTGTTAAGTGACTATTATTAGTTAAGCCTCTATATTGTTCAAGTGTTCAAGTGTTGACTATATGTACATATGTGCATGGTTTGACAGACCAAAATAGTTGTCCCTTTTTCAACTGAGACAGATCCGAAGGTTAAGGAAACAAAAGTTACTCATGGTTCAAGGGTTCAGTGCCTGGCTGACATGGAAAATTTATAAATTCCTATACCTACAAGAAAAACCACACTCTTGCTAAACTCCATAAGAATAGGAGCTACCAGGCAAATTATCAGACTTCTCCTAAATCTGTTTTAAAACCCAGGCCATTACAACTCTGATTGGACAGAGGATCATTCTCATTGTCTTTGTTGGCTTCAAGCTTCTTTTGATTCTTTGTTCTGACTTATTGCTCTTTATTTATCTATATCTTAGATTTGATCCAAACAGTGACAACTCCCTAAACACTTCTATACATATAAGTGTTCCATAGATTCTCCACACAATTGACATAACTATTTCCTAGTCTTTGATAAGACTGTAATATGAACAGAATGTAAATTAATACTTAAAGATCTAGGGTCATGGGGAAAGACTTATACTTACTAGTCTTCATCACAAAGAACAGATAAACTACCCTCTCACACACATACATGGCACATATTATATAACTCTTTCAATTCTTTTAAACTTTATTTCAAATAGTTAAAAACATTTATTTAAAGTCTTTTTGATTACCCTACCACTGAGGCTATCATTCACAATGCAGTTTTAACTTTTTTTGACATCAAACTATAGAGCCCTCTAGAACTTTTTTCATTTTCCAATTGTAACCTTCACTTGCCAACTGATCTTCTCCCCATATAATGCTCTCAGGCCACCCTAATTTTTCCTCCCTAGTCCTCGCCTTTTTTTTGCAAACAATTCAACTTCATTTAGCCCCAGTTCCTAAATCCAGCAAAAAAGTCAACATATGCATACCTTAAATCCTTTGAAATACCCAATTGACCCGGAATGATCTCCCTTTTCTAGTTTCTTATGAATAATTCACATACTTTGAAAAGGAGTCTTTTAGAATTAAAAATGTTTTCCATTGCTACATAAAAAGAAATTTTGTTTGCATATTTTTAAAATAGAGAGTTTTGCGTGCCACTATCTTCAACTAATTTAATTCATGACACTCTGAAATACACTTTCAAGTATTCTCATTTAACAATTAAGCAAACAAATGTTTAGAGAAATTTTAAAATTTGCTTAAGATTTCACAGGTAGGAAGTGCCAACATGGGATTCTGGTTATGAATCCAAACAATGGATTTTTTTTTTTTAATTAAAGAGATTTATCTAGCGTTTTTTGGTTCATATGAAAGTAATTGTGTGCTTTACCCATCAGAAGATATGCAGAATTAAGTCCAGAAGAAGGCAGAACATAGAGCTAAAATATAAAATTTAGACGGGTAAAATTGAAAAATAAAACACTTTAGTAGCTTTGACAGACTGATAGGTATAACATGATTTGTTTCCTGAATATTCTATTATAATGATGGCATGGTTTATGAAATAAAGTGAAATTCACAGCCAGAGATGAAGTGGATGTGTGCTCGTGAGTGGGAGTCTTCCAGGGTAGATAGAGAAATCTCAGATCCTTTTTCCAATCTATTTGAACTTGTAGTAGGAAAACTAGCTCCTAAACTCTTAACTGCTGTGTAATACTGCCTCATATAATTTTAAGTGAAGCACATGGCTTCAATAAACACTGAAGAGCACTTAAAGACCCACTAGGGAAAAATTATTAATGAGTCCATGAATTTTTAAAAAGTTGGTGGGAGTGAAGTTTATTGATTTTGTGTGTATGAACGTGTGTGAAGGCACAGTTGCTGATTTCAAAATAACTCCCTCTAAACTGAGAAATCGCTGAATGATTCTTTTGCCTCTACTGTATTACATAGGGTAGTGGGGGTAGTCACCTTTCCGGAGTCAGATCTAGGTTTGAATCCTAGCTCTTTTGTTGCTGGGTGAGACATGGCAAGCAAGATAGTGCTCCATGCTTCAGTTTTTTAAACTTAAGGATGGAGATGATAATAATGCCTATCTCCATAGGTTGTTGGGAGGATTGGTGAAATGTTGCTCATCAGATATATACTGTGTGTTGCATAGAGTTAGTCCTCAATAAATAATAAATATACACTATTCTTTGATAATTGTTTAATTGTATGCAGCGTATAAAAACTTTCCGTTGAGAAAGATTTTTGTCCCAGAAGAGAAATATTCCTAATTGAGTAAAAAGAGTGTTGTTTTATTAATGAAGATATAATGACATAAGTGATTTGAAATCTTAATTTTTAAGCCACAAGTTTACATTGTCGTTAAAAGGCAGCATGAATGATGACAATATTTTAACAGTTTTATTGAGCTATAATTGTCATACCACAAACTGCACGTATTTAAAGTATACAATTAAATAAGTTTTGACATACATATGCATCCGTGGAGGTTCAGAGAAAGAAGATAATGAACATATCCACCACCTCTGGAAGTTTTCGTCATCTTTCCCTCCACCTCTCACAACTTGCCTTGGCTCCTGCCCATTCACCAGGCAACAACTAATCTGCCTCTGTTACTGTATATGAGTTTTCAATTTCTAAATATTCTAAATGGAATCGCACAGAATGTACTCTTCTTGTCCAGTATAATTACCTTGAGGTTCATCTATGCTGTTGTGTGTTTCAATAGTTTGTTCGTTTGTATGGATGAGTAGTACTCCACTTTATGCATATACCACAATTTGTTTATCCATTCTCCGGTTGGCTGACATTTGAGCTGTTTCTATCTTTTCACTAATACTCATACAAAAAGCTGTGGTAAACACGCTCACAACATATAGACATATATTTCCTTACAGAGTGTAAGTATAGGGACATAACAAAGTCCCTATACATATATTTTGTATTGACATATACTTTCAACTTTCTTCAATAAACACCCAGATGTAAACTTCCTGTATCATATCATGGGTGTATGTTTTATTGAAGAAACTAAGGGAGGAGACCATCCCTCATATTGTCTTATGCCCTATATCTGCCTCCAAAGAAAGAAGAAGTAAAAACTAAAAGGCAGAAATGGAATCCACAGGCAGACAGCCCAGCACTGTGCCCTGGGCCTAGTAGTTAAAAATCAATCCCTGACCTGACTGCTTGTGTTGTCTGTAGATTCCAGACATTGTATGGACAAGCATCATGAAAATCCCTGTCCTGTTCTGTTCCATTCTGATTACCGGTGCACGCAGCCCCCAGTCACATACCCCCTGCTTGCTCAATCGATCACGACCCTCTCACGCTGACCCCCTTAGAGCTGTAAGCCCTTAAAAGGGACAGGAATTGCTCACTCGGGGAGCTCGGTTTTTAGAGACTTGAGTCCGCGGATGCTCCCAGCTGAATAAAGGCCTTTCCTTCTACAACTCAGTATCTGAGAGGTTCCTGTCTGTGGCTCGTCCTGCTACAAAACAACCTAGCTGTTTCTAAAGTAGTTAAATCTTTCTGTATCCCCACCAGCAGTCCATACAAATTTCAGTTCTCTCACATTATTTTTCAGCACTTGGAATGGTTAATGTTATTGTTTTAGCCATTCTAGCTATTGGTGTGTAGTGATATCTCACTGTGGTTTCAATTTGTCTTTTCCTATTTACTAATGATGTTGAATACCTTTTCATGGTGCTTATGTCCCATACCCTATATCTTCTTTGGTTATGTAATCTGATGTTTGTCAATTTTCTTAAAAAAATTCTGTTTACCTCATTATTGACATTAAGAGTTCCTTATGTATTCTAGATACGTCCCTTATTTTATATATATATAATATAAATATAAATATTTATAAATCACACACATATAAATGTGTATGTGTGTCTGTGTGTGTGTGTGTGATTTATAAATATTTTCTCCCAATTGGTAGCTTGTCTTTTTGTTCTTTCAACATTGACTTTTGAAGAGTAGCAATTTTTAATTTTTATGCGCTCTAATTTTTCAACTTACTCTTTTACAGTTTGTTCAACTTCTTGCCCAGTTATTCCTTTTAATATTTGTAGTGTGGAAGAATATATTATCTTTGAAATAAAATATCGCCATGATCCAGGTTGCTAGGGACTATACTATAACAGAGGATAGGAAAGTTAATATAGCAAGATTATAAATGTACAATGTAGCCCATTCCAAATTAATGTAAAATGTTGCTAATCTTCCTTTCTGATAGGAGTAAAAAAGGATGTTTTTGTCAATTCAATGACCACGTCACGTTGTGATAATGTGATAATGTTAATCTACTATAGTAATGATACTACATCTATTATAACAGCTGCAATTAGGTTACTAGAAGACAGTTAAGGAAAATCTGAGGATTTAGGGTCTTCAGGTGTATCATTTCTAAGGCTCCCACTTCTTCCTTCTGGGACTCTAACATTAAGGTAACAAGCTATGGACTATAAAATTTCACCTTTTCCAGAGCTCTTCTACTCTTATGATTGTGCCCTGGACTGATCGTCAGCTTTTTCTGGCTTCCTAATTTAGGGAAGTTTAGGGAATCCTGCTTTGAAAGCATGATTGCATTAGTCTATCTCTTTAAGTCCTTGTAGCTTTTTTGGTTAATGGACTTATGTAAGTCATTTGGGATGTTTCCAAATACCTCGATTCTCTTTTCCGCTTAGGCGCAGGTAGACTTTTATATGTTTCTACTCCCTTTGAAGTTAAGTATAGATATAGAATTTGCTTTAGCTAATGAAATTGAGTCTGAGAAGTGTATGTTGTGTTCTGGGAATTAGGAGAAAATATGAAATTTGCTGTATTCTATTGTTCCTGTCCTGAATGCCTGAGTGTTGGCGATGACCATACTGATGCACATTGGAATGTAGCATGAACAAGAAGTACGCCTCTTTTATTAAGTTACTCAGATTGTGTAGATGTTTGTTATGGTAGGATAACCAATCCTATAAAAGTTAATGTAGTGAATGTACTGTGTGGATGTGGGTGTGTATGGTCCCCATAGGTATACTTAAACATTATTTTCAAGTTTGGATTAGGGCTAGTAGAACTTCAACCAAAGCCAAATATGGCTCTGAATGTGGCATTATGAACTTCAACTTGTGCAGCACCTAGTGAAGTTGGTCTTTAATTATCATTAGAGGTTTTATTTCTTGGAGATGACTTATTTGAAAAATTGCAGGAAAATGGGAAAGGGTGATTGCCCGAGCAGGAATTTTATATTGTAAAATCATCTTAGCACCCTCAAAAATCTAACTTCCCTTCTAACACTAGACTTTTGGTAACTATCCAGAGAGAACAATTGTGTGATTTGCTAATTTATGAGTAAGTTACATAGTATATAATTATATATTTGTTTGTATTTTAGAGGCACAGTCTCTCTATTGCCAGTCTGGAGTATGGTGGCATGACAATAGCTCACTGCAACCTCAAATTCCTGGGTTCAAGCAATCCTCCAGCCTTAGCCTCCCAAGTATCTGAGACTACAGTTGCATGCCACCACACCTGACTGATTTCTTTATTTTTATTTTTATAGAGTTGAGGTCTCTCTATATTGGCCAGGCTGGTCTCAGACTCTTGGCCTCAAGTGATTCTCCCTCCTTGGTCTCCCAAAGTGCTAGTATTACAGGCATGAGCCACTGTGCCTGTGTTATACTTTAAATTGGCATATTTTATGCATGACTATGTTGGGATATGTGAAGAGGAACTAGAGTTTTTAGCACTTTATAGAACAAATTAATGCAGCAGGCCCCCTTTACGAAATTTAAAATAAATTGTGAAACCAATTAATAATTTTGAAATATAAATCAATAGTAGTAGATGGAAATTCATCCCCTACTGCCTTTCTGTGTAAGTTACAAATGCTCAAGAACCTAGTAATAAATAAACTGAATCTCTTCTGTTATTGTGTGTGTGAGAGAGAGAAAGAGAGAGAGAGAAAGAGATGCAACAATATAACCTTTTCTTATGTTCCATATGGTTATGGCTGAATTTCAAAGATTAAGTATAATATAGTAGGAACCAGGTACTGCAGATTCTGATATGATATGCTAGAATGTGCATGTAAGTCTTGATAAACAATTGTGAAATTGGTTTAGCCAGCATTAACTCATCAGTGACCTGGAGGCTACTTAAGAGAAGGGCAGCTGAGGAGCCTAGAGAAGTTTCTTCTCTGGAGGAAGATATTTGGGGGCTGAATTTCTAAACCCTTGCATGATGGTGGTGATGGATGTGCATGGATAATTCTCTCTCACCTCAAGAATGCAAAAAAATCACCCGGAAAAACTTGATGTATAGTTGCTAAAGTATGAGGGACTGGTTTCTGACACATTCTGAAAAGTCTGAAGTTTAGAGACAGCACTTCACAAGCCACCACTAAATACCAAAGTAAAGAGGACTGTTTGTGAATGCCTTCGCTTTCAAAATAAAAGACAGTGCATGGTTGCAAGCATAAAGAATACGGGTGTGATGTATTTCCTGGGAAGGCAGGTGGATGGGGCAAACTTGACTGGAATTATGCACAGGAGGACAGTGTAAGGGAAAGGGTGAATCAAAGAAGAATGTCTGAAACCAGTTAGCAGGGATAAAATGCATGAGAGGTCAGAGGAGACATGGTTTACTTCAAAGAAGTATAGATGAGAGCAACCAGGGAATAGAAAAAAAAAAGTCATCTAAGAAACATATCTGCTCTTGCCTCAAGACTGTATTAAATTACATACTGGAATCACTCACACACAGAGGCAGCCAAACGCAGATTACATAGCCTCAGTTCAAATAAAACTTCATGACTTCTTATTTCTTTCCTCTCCAAACACTGCTTCAGAATTGGCAGGACCAATATTGTAGCTCCTTAGTGGAGGAGACTGAAAAAAAGAGAGAGAGAGAGAGAGAGAGAAGGGCTCATAGCACCGATCCCACCTGCAAGCATACAATGCTAAAAAGGATGAGAACTGGGGCCCAGAGAACGATTAAGTTGAAGAAAAGTCTGAATGTTTGAAGCTATGCTGGACTGGATCTTTTTAGATATATCTAGGAGGAAGCAATTTATGTAGTTCAAAAAAATTATAAAAGACTGAGATTTGATCTAGAGAAAGGGGAAAGTGGATACCGAGAAAGTATTTGTAGGGCAGTGGTGAGGAGAAAAGTGTTATTGTTGCCTCTAACCAAATAAACTGGGTAAAATTTCACACTTTTTATTTTAGATTCAGTGGGTACATGTGCAGGTTTGTTACAAGGGTATATTGTATGATGTTGAAGTTGGGGTTTTATTGATCTCATCACACAGATAGTGAACATAGCACTCAATAGTTTTTCAGCCCTTCCCCTTCAACTCTTTCCCTTCTTTTGTAGTCCCTAGTGTCTACTATTCCCATCTTTATGGCCATGTGTACCCAAGATACCCAAGACTTAGCTCCCTCTTATAAGTGAGTACATGAAATATTCAGTTTTCTGTTTCCATGTCAATTTGCTGAGAGTAAGGGCTTCCAGCTGCATCTATGTTACTGCAAAGGATAGGATTTTGTTATTTTACGGCTGCAAAGTATTCCACAGTGTATATGTACCACAGTATCTTTATCTAATCCACCATTCACAGGAACTAAGGTTGATTCCATCTTTTTACTATTGTGAGTAGTGCTGCAATGAACATTGGTGTCTTTTGTGCAAAACCATTGATTTTCCTTTGAATATATACCCAGTAATGAGATGCCTGAGTAGAATGGTAGTTTCTATTTTTAGGTTTTTTTGAAAAACTTCCAAACTGCTTTCCACAGTGGCTGAACTAATTTACATTCCCACCAACAGTGTATAAACATTCCCTCTTCTCCACAGCCTTACAAACATCTTTATTATTTTGATTTTTGAGTAATTGCCATTCTGACTGATGTGAACATTTTCATTTTAAAAACAATACAATTATTAATTCCATACCAGACTAAGAACGAACACCAGTATTTTTCTTTTTTTCTTTTCTTTTTTTTTTTTTTTTCTTTTTGGCTTTTAACTAGATCATTAACAAAAGTTTCAGACCTCTTTATATTAGGCTGTTCTCACACTGCTATAAATAAATACCCGAGTCTGGGTAATTTATGAAGAAAAGGGGTTTCTTTCATAAAAACCTTGTTCGACAGGCTGTACAGGGAGCATGATGCTGGCATTGGCTCAGCTTCTGGAGAGGCCTCAGGAAATAGAATCATGGTGGAAGGTAAAGGGGAAGCAGGAATGTCTTACATGGCCAGAACAGGAGCAAGAGAGATGGGGGAGGTGCTACACACTTTTGAAACAACCAGATCTATGATAAATCATTTATGTTCTCACTATCACGACAACAGTGCCTAGAGGATAATGCTAACCCATTCATGAGAACTCCACCCCTATGATCCAATGACCTCCCACCAGTCCCCACTTCTGACACTAAAGATTATAATTTTACATGAGATTTGGTGGGAACATAGATCCAAACCATAACATCTCCTTTTATGGACTTTCTACCAGAAAATTATTATTCTTAAAAAAAATGTACTTTGAATTTATTGACGTCTAAGTCCATATATATTTACAACTGCTATCTTTCAAAGTTTGTAATTCAACAGTACTTTAACTGTGCTAAAATACTGTATTTTATAATTGTTTTTTGATGCTTTTAAAATTTAAGAGAATCCCATTTTGACCTGGCTTTACACTCTTTATTAAAATTTCAGTTTAAACTTTTCTATTTACCATTGTAGGAAGACAAATTTTTATACTACTGCTCTGTGTTATATATATTGAGCCTTTTATCACCTGGGTTCCTTCTTTACAATCCCATAATTGATACCATTCAGTTACTAGGTAACAAAGAGATACCTAACAGAAAATTGCAGGAGAATGCAATGAATGAAAACCATTTCTACAAAGAATCTTTAGCTTTCTTTGCATCATTAGATGGAACATTCTAAAATTTGCACAATATAGTAGAATAAAAGTGATTCATCACCTGTACATAGACCTAAGAAACGTTTTCTTCTTTTCAAATACTGCCCTTATCAAAAATACTATTTTTATGTTCTACCTCATTTGGTTTCTCTGTGGACATTTTGAATTAGCAGAGGGAATTAGTGAGGATAGGAGAGAAGTCATACTGTTTTTTACCTTCATTGGTACTAACAAATCCTGTTATGTGCAAATGAGCTTAAAAATCTCTATGCAATTAGCTTTCCATTTTACCTTGAATGTTTTAGTGCAGATTGTTAGCTAATCAAGCTGAGAAATTGAAATAGAGTATATACAAAATAGTTTATGAGTAATATTATAAACAAGCAGGGCAGATAGCACTGTACCTATTTTACTACTGCAATAAAATAAGCAGTGATATCAGCATTGCATCCATTTAAGTGTAATTGTACAAATTGCTAACTAATCAGATGAGAAACACAGTACTTGAAAGAACAATGTTCTTCCTATATGCTATTATCTTTGTGTATTTAGCTATGTATGTAAACTATTTTTAGACTAACACAAATAATTTGAGGATGGATTTAAAAATATTTTGGTAAAATGAAGTGAATTTACATTTTTCTGAAATAATAGGCCTTGGGCACTTCATTAAAAAATGTAAAATTGGGCAAATGCATAATATTCACTGAAAAAAGAAATAGTACAGCTCTGTTTATCAAGCTAGATGCAGTTATTAGCTCAAAAGATTTTGACATGCTCTACACAGCAGGCCCTTAGCTAGAATTGTACAAGTCTAGCAGAAAAACTTGAATTTTTTAAGAAGTAATATTGAAAATTTATGAGTATAAGAGGAAATTACATGTTTTCATTTTTCTATAAATTTTATTTTATGTCAGATTTTATAAACCCTAGTGTGGATCTGACAATCTCTCTCTTGACAAGGAAAGTTTCTATTAGTGGAAAATTTCAAGAGATAGAGTAAGGACCCCCAATTGGGACTCTTGCTTTTTAGAATAATTCATATTTCGTTGTTTCTGCCTACTTGTTTATGATGTGGTTCTAAGATATCTTCCAACAAATTAAACGTATTCTGTGTAGGAGTATATACATATGCACATTTGTGAATATGTTCATGTGTGTTAATGTATGTGCAGATATCTAAAGCTGCCAATGTTATTATGCTATAAAAACTAGAATAAAATCCAAGTAATGACTTGTTTTGGTTTCAGACTGAAGAAAGAGTTAGCTAAGTCTGCAGGGTTTTGTTGTTGTTGTTGTTGTCATCTAATTATGCATTCCAGACATATTTTTTTAGCACCAACTATGTTCCAGAATTGTTCCTGGTTGTGTCTTCATGCAGTTTACATTACAGTAGTTTCTCTCTATCTCGTGTTATTTCTTTAAAAGGCCTTCTCTGATTTCTCCACATCTGATCAGATTGCTCCTATTCTAAACATTCATAGCTAGTAAAGAAATTACATTCATCCCTGATGAAGCCTTTTTATGCTCATTTTATTTTCTATACCTGTAAACTAATTTATCTATAATTAGCTTTCTATTTCCAACCTGGGCAGAATTGTGTGTTAACAAGCATAGATGAGTTACTATACACTAAGATGAATGAATTGTAGTAATGATAAAGTATCTACAAGTTTCTTTAATTATTTTAATACCATTAAAATAACTTAAATAGCTTGTTCAAAACACAATGCCATATCCAGAACTACAACCTGGTTAACTGATTCTTAATTCCATGATCTTTCCATTGAGTAGAAGGCGTACAAAAATAAAATATATGTGAATTTAATGTGAAAGCTATCTTTGAGTTACGACTCTGTCAGATGTGATGTTGCTTAAGTCAAGGTGACATTGGTTATGTCATTTGATTTTCTGAGTCCCATATAATAATCCATGGATGGAGATTACAACAAAATGTAACTTGTAAACATTAATGTAATACACAAAATTTTGTTGTAATCATAATGAGAAATTAATTGGGATTTTTCACACTGTTAGTAATTAAATGCTGTAGAATTTATACTGATGACACTGCCTCCAAACTGAGGTCATAGACATTCTAGTGACTTGACTTTCCTATTATTTTGAATTGATTTCTGTTTGCTTTTGACTTGGTGGTAAGCACACTTTTACCTTAGCCATATACGTATATGGGCCCCAAATATATAAATTTATAAAAGAATTTCAAGGTAGAAAAATATATATAACATATATAAAATACAGATTTCATTGTAACTTTCAGGGTAATTATCACTGATGTTTACTGATTCCTAATACTGGGCATTCACAGCTTGAGTTTAAAGAGTTCCCCGTAGACCCAGAGATAGCATATAAAACTGAGGTGTGCATTGCTTCTTAAGTTCTTGGGCATAGTTCAGTGAATAAAAATATTGAATAAACCTGCAACATTTAAGTAGTATGCTTCACATCAAGGATGACAAGGAGTAGATCAAACAAGAATGCCTTCAACATGGATAAGTGAATTAATGCAGAAATAGAAAATCAAATACCACATGTTCTCCTTAGAACTTGGAGCTAAACGAGATTCAAGAGAATCTCAAACCCCAGTCTTACACAATATACCCATGTAACAAACTTGCACATGTACTCCCTGAATCTAAAATAAAATGAAATTTTTTAAAATTAGAAAGAATGCCTTCAACAATAACACTATCTATAATATCTAATAGTAGCCTTCGTGTTTTTGAAATGTCTTGTAGTATTATTAACAAGTTAAATGTCTGAACATACCTCTGATATAATTTGGTAAAAGTGATTTTAAAAAGTTGAAAATACAGATATCTGTTAAGACATGAATCAAATTGTATATTTTGGTTAGGTCAATCTGCTTAGTTTTATTTATCTATATTTGGTCATTTTGGTTAATTTTACTTTTTTTTATAAGAAATAAAGCTTCAAAATCTAAATTTGACTGGAGTTAATGCTTGACTCAGGGATACATTTTAGTCATTAATAACTTTCGATTTGTAATAGTAGACATCCTATTGCTCACAGAGAGCTGCCATATTTGAAATCCAAAGTTTGAAGCTTCAGTAACTTTTGAGACATTTCTCCATCGGGAATTAAAGTACCTTAAAGTTTTTATGTACATTGAAGATCATTATTTTTACTTGCATAATATGATTTCTATATCAGAAAAGCACATTAAGAATATAAATTAATATTTTTTGGTATATTTTGGGTTAAGTTCTCATTTCATTAATAGGGAAACTTAGATCAAGAGAATGGAGCAAATGCCAGAGATAAAATCACATCAAAGTTAGAATTTCTCATAGCTTATGGTTAATCTACACATATAATATTTTTCTTCAATTATTTTTCTTATCAATTATGCAAC
Organism: Macaca mulatta; assembly: GCF_049350105.2. Classification (NCBI taxonomy): domain Eukaryota; kingdom Metazoa; phylum Chordata; class Mammalia; order Primates; family Cercopithecidae; genus Macaca; species Macaca mulatta. Next base: position 117,350,792 of record NC_133409.1, read on the forward strand.
TCAAGGATAACTACAGGTACCATCTTTTATGTTCTTCCTTTTTTAAAACTGTTTATATGTTACGATAGAAAATGAAAAGACACTTTAAAAACAAACAAGAACAATTTGTTTTCCATTCAAAAAAAAAAAAAATTGGTTGCAAACCCCACTCTATTGTTATAAGAAAGGAGAACAAATGTTGCTTTGCAAAGTGGAGCTCTGTCCTTATTTCTAATTTACATTGTGCTGTTATAATTCTTTCCCTGCTGTCTCACTATTCTTGGGTTCTGCTGGAACAAGATGTGACCAGAATCTAACCAACTATTAACCATCCCAAAAACTTCTGAAATTTTTTAGATGAGCTGTAAGAAATGTCTAGTTGAAATTCAGCTTCTCTCATTTTCCACTTATAACAGAATCTTCAAGGAATGACTACTAACAATATAGTTTGCTGAACTGAATTTAAAAACATTTTCTCAGGACAGTTCTCATGGCTAAAAGATGTGTACTTTGACAGTCATGGACCCAAATATCTGAAAAATCTGAACTATTTCCCAGGTCAAGAGTGAGTTAAAAAGGGTGAGTTCCCAGGTCAAGAGTTTCCAACATGCAGGTGTGTTAGAAAATATAGCATTTAACTATATATCTTAATTGATGTGAAAACAAGCAGAAAATATTTTCTAAATCATCTTGTCTATATAATTATTGTGAAACAAGAGGATGAGAAAAATATCTAAGTGTTTCTAAAGATGGTTATACTTTTAAAACAATTTACTTAAGGCTGAAGAATATTATGACTGAGAATTGCTCTACATTCTAAAAAAAAGTTAAGAAATAAGGAGAAACTAAAATCTCATAAGAATGAAATGGACTGAGATTAATAAAGACATATCAGACATAGGAAAGGTATAAGAAGACTAAAGAGGTAAGAACCGAGCCTATATTGGAGGTACTAAGAACTACACTTGACTCTAATCCAACAAATCAGTAGTTAAGACCATATCCAAAAATGTAATTGAGAGTAATGCAATAATAGAAGCTATGTGAGAAATGAACTATGTATTGTGAAACAAGAAAATAAGTACATTTGGAAGTTATATGTACCTATGGAAGAAACAAAGCAAATTATGGCAGAAAAATTAAAATAAATAAATAAATAAATAAATTTAAAAATAAATAAATAAAACAAAAAATGCAAAAGAAGGAAACAGTAAAGAAAACATTGACAGATTTAATAGCACAACAAGTTTTAAATATCTGAAAGTCAAACAATTATTTATTATGAACCAAACTGAAACTCAAATATATGTTACTTGTCAGAGAGAAATATTTTGAATACATAATGAGTTCTTGAATGATTCATAGGTTAAATTTTTAAAACTCTGTAAAAATAGTGAAGAATTATATGTATATAAAGTTGCATACATAAAAACAGTCATTTTATGTATATATGCATAAAAGAAATATAACTTTCTTATAAATTATCTTAGAATGATTAATTTTTTGATGTTTTAGTTCTATTTTTCCTGATTTTATACAATAAAAACTGAATAATTTCAAAGTCCAAAAAAACCAGAAACAAACAGATGTTATTCTTTTTAAATGATGAGCCATTAATTGACTCATAGTAAAAATGAAGAATTTATATTAGCAAGGTTATAATGGATGTACAGTAATTTTCTTTAAAGGTCAATCTACTTATTCTTACTCCTATTCAATTAGTGCTTATTGGTATTTAGGTTAGCTTGACTGTATAAATGATCTCTTTGAGGAATATGTGCTCTTCCTAAAAGTTTTAGCAAAGAGATTCCTCGCTCAAAACACCAAGCCTGGGACATCCCTAACGTGGATGCATGTGAACCTACTTAACGGCTTTTTTCTTTTTTTCTTATTTTTTCTCCTCTTTCACTTGGACAATTTTTGTCTCTTGTGATTTTACATTCTTCAAACTATTTTTTCAATAAACCAATTCAAAGGGGGAAAAGAAAAGAAAAGCTCAGAAAGTTTTCACCCAAAGGACACATTTTAATGCAGTCTAAGCAACCAAAAACTGAAGATATCCATTAAGTGAAACTCCAGTCAGGTGTCAGTCAAGATACCTTCATGCTTGATCGTTATGAGAGACTCACAGAGCAATAGACAGTATTGAACTGAAAACAAAGGCTTTGTGAAATGCAAGTGTAGCCCTGAAGCGGTAGGGACAGTCAGAGAATACACTCTCCACATTTTCCACTTCCATTTCAAAAATACCACAACCACACCATTACCCTTGAGAGAGAAAGACCAAAGGCACAATACAGAATTGCTGATTAACTGGAGGCCCAAGAAGACCCAGGATAGGTACTAGAGACACGGCAGGCAGCTAAATAAAGAGCAGCTGCACCAGTAACATTTCTGTAGGACAGTTTCCAGTCTTGGAATACTCTTTAACTTGATTATCAAAGTCACTTTCCTCAGAAATCTTGTCAAGACATCTTGGCTACACCTGGATTGCCTGTGAATTTTGATGAACACCAAAGAAAAATGAAACTAGCGAGACACGAAGAAAGCTATTGAATTTTGCCGACTTCATACTTTTCACACTTTTTTCCTAATAGTGTTTCCTTAAACCAAACTAAAAGCATTGTAAAAATCATTTATCTTAAGTTTCTGGTTTATTACCCTCTAATTTCATTTTCATTTAGATGACGAAACCTCTCTTCTCTGTTTCTGTCATTTCTGTTATATGTTACTTGGTAATGATTTTACTTTTTCTAGCTTTAAATAGCTTATTTCCCCAGCTCACAAGGTGGAGACTGGATCTTGTGTTACTTTGTATTCCCTGAGGGCCCTGTAGAGCCTCTGATATACAGAGAATAAACAGTAGCTGACTGTTTGATTGACAGATTGATTAAGAAGATGATGAATATTGGTATGCTGCAAAAGAGTTTGTTATCACTGGCACATATTTGTGTAAAAGGAAAACTATTTAGACTATGTAAGGGAAGAATAACATTCCTTTCTTTTATGATGGACCTTCTCTACTCTATAATTTCCTCGTCTTATTTCGTTTTTCTAGAACAATCACACCAACAATGCATGACCACGAGAACAGTTCAAGTGGCATCACTATTAACAAACTAATATGCAAACTTAGGACAGTTCAGATACTGCTTTTAGAGGAGTGTCTTAAGTTTTGTCTAGTGTTTGTCACAATGTAGTTAATACATTTTTTTCTAAGAAGGTTCTACTCATTTTAAATTTGTATTCAAATACTGTCAGTATGAATTAAAAGTCAGGAAAAGGTGCAAACACTAGAGGTGGTTGTTAGACCATAAAAGTATAATGTTTAAGTGTAAGTATTTTGTCATATCCAAGAGCAAGTGGAAAGCAGGACCATGAAATTTTGGTAACATATTGTAAAAGGAGATTGATGACCCAGTAATGTGATACTATAGCTACACTCAGTGTTCTTGTTTGCTTGCTTCTCCACAGATGGCCCGATAGCCTTATTCACCATCACCAATAAATATTTATTGGACATCCATTAGGTACCTTATATGTAGAGATGGATTCATACCGCATGAATGTCCCTTACTCCTTCCCTAATACATTTTGAAAAACCCTAATTAATCTGAATTTCAGAATTACTCTTGTTAGACAGTTTATGCATTTTTAATTCCATACTTGACTTATTTGCTCTAGTGTAATGATGTTTAGATTAAATGGAAGGAAAAGAGACAAACATTTGGGAAAACATGCATCTACCCCCTTTAGATTAAATAAAATAATAATAACATCTAAAAAGAGACCATTCCATATCAGTACCTCTTTATAAATCAACTACAATAAGAGTTTTTGTTTCAGCAAATAAGAGTTTTTGTTTCAGATAAATGATATACAATAGGGCATAATTCTGTTCTCCCATAGTGGGAAAATGCCTGAGCATTCACACATAATGAGCGATCCCTAAAAAATCACCTTCTTGTTTCGATCACCTTAGAATTTGGTCTCGTCGGAGCCATTGTACAAGATAATTGAACTGTTTAATTTGCAGCTGGATTGTTTTAGTTGCTCCTTCCATCACTCATTATTGAATGATACTTAACTCCCATAAGAGTAATTTGAACAAAAATTGTATCTTTGCTTTACATTGAACTGAGTCCAGCTGCTTCAAAATGAGTAAATAAACAATCTAGCACTTCAATCAGTGTTGTTCTACACCTGTAAACTGCTATGTAAACATCTTTATGCTCTGCTGCATATGTCACTTTCATTTTCTATGGTAACTGTTTAATTAGATTGGCATGCGAGAAAGAAACTATAGACCATTTTCTTTGACATGGCATGAACTATACATTAGCACTAGCACTTGCTGAATGCTGAAAAGCCTATAAGATTAGGATAGACATAATGTACATTGAGAAAACAAAGTCAAAATAATAACAGAGACCTGATACAGTTCTGATTACAATGGGAAAATGTTTTAGTGATTGTGCTAAAGTAAAACATGGAAAGCTCTTTTTGATTGCAGACTATTCATTAGATAGAAGATACTTTTTCTTCTAGGACATCCTATTAGCAGGATTGAGCATCATAGCTGAATTTAGGAAATTTTATTTTCAGTATAGTATATCAAACCAGAATTATTACATTTTACATAAATTATTAATTAAGGGAAGATTAGAAACAGCGATAACACTAGGAGTAAAAATCCTAGGAATTAGTGTTCTTTAGAAATGATGAATGATAGGCCGGGCACAGTGGCTCACACCTATAATCCCAGCACTTTGGGAGGCCAAGGTAGGCGGGTCACAAGGTCAAGACATCGAGTCCATCCTGGCTAACATGGTGAAACCTTGTCTCTACTAAAAATACAAAAACAAAATTAGCCGGGCGTGGTGGCTAGTGCCTGTAGTCCCAGCTACTTGGGAGACTGAGGCAGGAGAATGCCGAGAAGCCAGGAGGCGGAGCTTGCAGTGAGCCCAGATTGCACCACTGCACCCCAGCCTGGGAGACAGAGTGAGACTCCGTCTCAAAAACAAAAACAAACAAACAAACAAAAAAACTAGAAGAAATGATGAATGATAGACTGGCAATATAATGATGAAGAAAATAATTACTATATATCAAGGAAAGCTAGCACTAACATTGGCAAAAGTTAAATTTGTTATGTTAACTATATTCTTAGCATGATGATTTTTTACTTTAAAAGCAAGGGTAAATGAAGTTTTAATGTTGTTTTGTTTTCATAATTTTAAAATTTATTCACGGGGTATGAAATAGGCAAGGATAGTAACATCCCCAAAATTTTCCAAGGGCAGATGAAATGAAAAAAACAGATCTATTGTTCAACAAATGAAACATAAAGCTTAGAAAATTAATATGTTTCCGTTGTTTTGTTTGAAAAGTGCATTGGAACCTCATTTATTATATTATAACTGTAAGGATTTATTTAAAGATTACTTTTCTGAAAAAATATATGGCTGTTGATTGCATATACACATCTTTCTGCTGGTATAATTTATATTATTTAAGATTGAATATATTTTATGCTTTATGCTGCTGAATTTTTATGGTTTTGCAGCCAAAGTCCAATTTCATTGAAAATCTAGTATTAGGTGAAATGCAGGCTAAGTATAGACACTAATTACCACTCATCCCCAACCCCTCCCAGAGAAATAACATCACAACCACCAAAAAGAAAACTAGCACCAATTCCATTCAGTAGACCAGGCCAGATGAGCAACAGCCATTTTGAGTCAGATGAATTTCATATCTAAGGGGTATGGCCATTTATTCTGAAGTGGCAGCTACCAACCCATGGGGAACTTTGGAAGGGTAAAACATACATGCAATCTAGTTCTCATGCCTTCTGGGCTTTGTGTTTGATTCAGGGATAATCCTCTTATCTACCATCACATACAGATGTCCCTTCAAAAGCGAATATTGCGGAGGGATGGCATTAGGAGAAATATCTAATTATTCTCTAGGTGACAGGTTGATGGGTGCAGCAAACCACCATGGCACATGTATACCTATGTAACAAACCTGCACGTTCTGCGCATGTATCCCAGAACTTAAAGTATAATAAAAAAATAAAAAATAATTAAAAAATAAAATAAAGGGGAATATTAAACATATTGAGGTTGGTTAAATTTCTGAGTTAAACACGGACATCTTTAAAATGAGTAAATAGCTTAGCTGTATCCTCTATATTTCATGTTTTAATGTAGAATTATAAGATTATGAATTCTGAAACTATAAACCGTATCTTTATTTACTATTTTGCTTTGTTTTATTTTGTTTTCAGTGCTATTGAGGAAATATTTCAGGCTTTAGAATGAATAAATCTGGTTGTGAATTCTAATTTTCTAATTAACTTTATAATTTTAGTGAATAACTTTATTGAGCCTCAGTTTCCTCAAACTTTAAAATAGGAAAAATTGTATTAATGTTATGCAGTTTAGAAGATGAAAAAAAATAATTAAACCTCTGATATAGCAAGCCTTCAGTAAGTGGTAGTTATTTAAAAAAGATCTCTATTTAGTAAGGGTAACTGCTCATATTTAAGAAAATTAATAATTTAAGTTTTCAAAATGTTTTCTAATTCAGAATATTTCAAGCTGTCTGTAAAGGTGGTTTTATGAGTTTGTAAAGTAGTGTACTTGTCTAAATGACCTAATAATCCCAAAATATATTGTAAAATAGTTTAATATAAATTTTCAAAGTAAACATCGTAGATACACACACACTATACACACACACACACACACACACATTCAGATTATGTGTATTTGTGTGTATGTTTATAGAATTTTAGCACCTAAAAAAGATGATAAGAAAGACATTGAGGCTTGAACCCCAAAACAGAAGCAGCCTCAAGCTCTGTGGCAGTAGATGAGAACATGAAGAGTGAGGAGGAGCTCTCTCCTCTCTTGCTTTTAGCCTGCTTATATTACACCTAACACTCAATAGATAGGTGTATTAGTCTGTTTTCACACTACTGATAAAGACATACCTGAGACTGGGCAATTTACAAAGAAAGAGGTTCAATGTACTTACTGTTCTATGTGTCTGTGGAGGCCTCAAAATCCTGGTAGAAGGTAAAAGGCACATCTCACATGACAGCAGAAAAGACGAGAGCTTGTGCAGTAAAACTCCCATTTTTAAAACCATCAGATCATGTGAGACTTATTCACTATGATGAGAACAGCACAGGAAAAACCTGACCCCATGATTCAATTTCCTCCCACTGGGTCCCTCCAACAACACATGGGAATTCAAGATGGGATTTGGGTGGGGACACAGACAAACCATGTCATGCCACCCCTGTCCTCTCCCAAATATCATGTCCTCACATTTCAAAACCAATCATGCCTTTCCAGCAGTCCCCCCCCGTCTTAATTCATTTCAGCATTAACTGAAAAGTCCACAGTTCAAATTCCTATCTGAGAAAAGGCAAATCTCTTCTGTCTATGATCCTGTAAAATCAAAAGCAAGTTAGTTACTTCCTAGATACAAGGGGGGTACAGGCATTGGATAAATATAGCCATTTTGAATGGGAGACATTGGCCAAAACAAAGAGGGTACAAGTCCTATGCAAATTCAAAATCCAGTGGGGTAGTCAAATCTTAAAACTCCAAAATGATCTCCTTTAACTCCATGTCTCACACCCAGGTCACACTTATGCAAGAGGTGGGTCCCCATGGTCTTGAGCAGTTCTACTCCTGTGGTTTTGGAGAGTACAGCCTCCCTCATGGCTGCCTTCATGGAGTGGTGTTGAGTGTCCACAGCTTTTCCATTCGCACAGTACAAGCTGTAAGTGTGTCTACCATTCTGGGGCTTGGAGGATGGTGGCGCTCTTCTTACAGCTCCACATGCAAGTGCCCCAGTAGGCACTCTGTGTTAGGTCTTCCACCTTACATTTCCCTCTGCACTGCCCTAGTAGAGGTTCTCCATGGGGGCCCCACCCCTGCAGCAAACTTCTGCCTGAACATACAGACATTTCCACACATCCTCTGAAATCTAGGCAGAGTTCCCAAACATTAATTCTTGACTTCTGTGCACTCATAGGCTCAACACCATGTGTAAGCTGCAAAGGCTTGGGGCTTGCACCCTCTGAAACAACGATCTGAGCTCTATGTTGGCCCCTTTTAGCCAGGGCTGGAGTGACTGGGGGGCAAGGCACCAAGTCCCTAGGCTGCACACAGTACAGGGACCCTGGATCCAGCCAACAAAACTACTTTTTCCTCTTAGGTCTCCAGGCCTGTGATGGGAGGGGCTGCTATGAAGACCTCTGACATGCCCTGGGGATATTTTCCCCATTGTCTTGGTGATTAACATTGGGTTCCTCATTAGTTATGCAAGTTTCTGCAGCTGGCTTGAATTTTTTTCTCAGATAATGAGATTTTCCTTTCTATCATATTGTCAGGCTGCAAATTTTTTGAACTTTTATGCTCAGCTCCCCTTATAAAACTGAGTGCCTTTAACACACCCAAGTCATCTTTTAATGTTTTGCTGTTTAGAAATTTCTTCTGACAGACACCCTAAATCATCTCTCTCAAGTTCAAAGTTCCAAAAATCTCAAGGGCAGGGGCAAAATGCTGCCAGTGTCTTTGTTAAAATATAACAAGAGTTACTTTTGCTCCAGTTTCCCACAAGTTCCTCATTTCTGTCTGAGATCACCTCAGCCTGGGCTTTATTGTCCATATTGCCATGAGCACCTTGGGCAAAGCCATTCAACAAATCTCTAGGAAATACCAAACTTTCCCACATTTTCTTGTCTTCTTCTGAGCCCTTAAAACTGTTCCAGCCTCAGCCTGTTACCCAGTTCCAATGTCGCTTCCACATTTTCGGGTATCTTTTCAGTAGTGCCCCACTCTACTCTATGAATTTTCTGTATTAGTCCATTTTAATGCTGCTGATAAAGAAATACCCAAGACTGGGCAATTTACAAAAGAAAGAGGTTTAATGGACCTACAATTCCACATGGCTGCGGAGGCCTCACAATCACAGCAGAAGGTGAAAGGCATATCTCACATAGCAGTAGACAAGATAATAGGGACACTCTCATTTTTAAAACCACCAGATCTTGTGAGACTTATTCACCATCATGAGAAAAGCATGGGAAAGACTTGTCCCAATGTTTAAGTTACCTCCCACTGGGTCCCTCCCACAACATGCGGGAATTCAAGATGAGGTGTGGGTGGGGACACAGCCAAACCATATCAACAGGTCCATAGAGAGGGGCTGGGAGGAACTTGGAAAGTGCACATTATCCATCTTCATCCATACTGCATTTGTCCCCCAAAGAGCTTAAGATTGAAACATACTCAATGTAGTGACCACTAGACTAGACCATAAAGGCTCCTTGACCTTAGTAGAATGGATGTGAGACTAGCAAGCAGGTGCTTTGACTACCCACAGGTCACAGACAAACTGGATTTTTTAATACTAAAAGCAGCAGTGAAAGCATTAAGAGAACACTTTAAACATATTTGAAACACTATTTCTTAACAACAGTAGTCATGTCTACGAAGTTTAAAGCCACCTGTAATTTATAACCACAAAGTTTTCTTTTTCATTGACAAGATTGGAGAATCACACCTTTTTCTTCTAATTTTCCCCTCTGGATATTTCCTACAAAGTTCTAAAGTTAGTAGACCATCACTGCATGCTTGAAAATTTACTTCATTTATGTTAAGGAATTCTTCATCACCATAGTCATTTATTGATCATTAACAACCTTATTAGGTTACAATATTTGTACTTTCAGAGCCTACCCCATCCATAATAACTTAAATTTTCAAAACTTGTGTATTTGTCCCAGAACTATAGAGACAGAAAATTATCCTAAACAAGTTTGAGACTCCAATTTCCCTCTACTAGCCTATCTATCATTGAGCTTGTCCATTCATGACTGACTAGTCTTTCAATATCTTACAAATTTAGACTTGGCTTGGCTTTACTTTTGTACTATTCTTTAAGCTACCATTAAAGCAGCTTTTACCATTTTCCCCTTTCCATGTGTTTCATTTCCCCTTGAATCTAAAATAAAAGTTAAACATTGTTCGATGCCTTTATTCTAGTTCTGGGCAGAGAGTGCGGGTTCAGGATCTTCTTATTAATAGATGACCTTGTTCTTCACTGAGTGATCCATCCTTCTCAACTGTGATTTCTCTCTAAATTTCTACTGACAAATTCTTGCCCCATGTATTTCCTTTATTTTGTTCTTCTTATAGCATGATAGCTTTTTAAAAAAAAAAAATTTCTGTGTAGGTAGGAGATAATCACGTGATATAAGAGGTTGACATGAAAAGTTGAACTTCAATATTTAGTGGAATTATGCAACTTGTCTATTGGGAATTTATTAATTTAAATTTATTTTGAAGCCATTGGTGGAGAAATAGAGATTATTACTATTTGTCATAGAAGCATGTGTAGAAACCATTCTTGAAGTCAGACATATGTGTCTATGTATATTCAAACTGCTCCAGGATCCCTTTAGATTAGTAAGTTTCCTTGAGGAAAAGCTTTCAGAAATATGTTGCAAATAGACTATTAGATATCACAAGAATAAATGTCATCAGAAACATAAACAATCCCATCAGTGGATTTAACTTTTACATCTGAGATGGTGAACAGATATTGCTTAATTGTTGAACAATTAAACAAAGTCCCACAGGAAAAGACAGAGTGAAACCAAAGAGATTGTATATTGGTGGTGGTCATGTAAAATGATGGCTCAAAATAAAAGGTGGTGGTTGTGTGGCCAAGGTACATGTTAAGAATGAGTATACTTAGTGTTTAATTTGAAATCATATTATTTTGACAAGAATATCTATTTTATTGCCCCATTTTTCCTGCTTTTTAATTTTTTTTTTTATTTTCTGAGATATAGTCTTGCTCTGACACCTAGGCTAGAGTGCAGTGGCTGAATTTCAGCTCACTGCTCTTCCACTTCCCGAGTTCAAGCTCACTGCACCCTCCACCTCCCGAGTTCAAGTGATTCTTGTGCCTCAGCCTCCCTAGTAGCTGGGACTACAGGCACATGCTACCATGCCCAGCTAATATTTTGTATTTCTAGTAGGGACAGGGTTTCATCATTTTAGCCAGACTGGTTGAACTCCTGACCTCAAGTGATCTTTCTGCCTTGCCTTGGCCTCTCAAGTGCTGGGATTACAGGCGTGAGCCACCATGACTGGCCTGGCTGCCTGTTTTTACTATAATTTATTTTACTTAATTATGCAAATATATCGTATGGGCAACTTTGAGATTTATGACTGAGTCAGTGACATATACACAGACAATAGATCCTGAAAGAAGACTCAGAGCCAGAGGTGATCATGACACTGTAAACTCCCTGGAAATTCACAGAACTCTTGCACAGAACTTTGAACCAGATGTTTTGAATCACATTTAAATAGGAAGATAAATTCTAGTTAACATCTGGTTTTCATCCATCTGGGGCCAAATGGTGACTTTATATATGGAGTGAAATTTTTAAGTTATACTCTCTGCTGAGAATTTTTTTAACTTTTTTATGTCAATCATTATATCACTCCATGAACTTCAAACATGAATGGAGTTATTGTATCTACTTTGCTCCATTGTGTTAATTGTTAGGTGTCAATTTTATCAGAGTTCTTGGAATCCTACCAAAATTGTTATAAAACCCAAATTAAAGACCAGTTTCTTTTCATTACTGACCATGGTAGGTAAAATTATTGGCTTTCCACCACATCAGATGCTCTTCAACTTATGATGGGCCTACATTCTGATAAGCACATTTTAGTTTGAAAATATTGTAAGTCGAAAATGCATTTTCTAATCTTCTGAATGAACACTATAATTTAGCCTAGCCTACATTAAATGTGCTCAGAACACTTACATTAGCCTAGAGTTAGGCAAAATCATCTAACACAAAAATTATTTCATAATAAACTGTCAAATATCTCATGTAATTTACTGAATACTGCACTGAGAGTGAAAGACTATAGTTGTAAGAGTACTGAAAGTATTCTGTCTACTGAATATATATTACTTTGACATACTCATAAAGTTTAAAATCATACTAACCACTGTAAAATGGGGACTATCTGCAGTGGTTTGCTCAGTGTTTGATTTCCCATCCAGGTTATTCATTTGATTATACTAGTTATTTATTGCTGCATACCAAAATAACCAAAAATGTAGTCACTTAAACAACAAATATTTACTATCTTACAGTTTTGGTGGGTCATGACTAAGTTGGGTGCCTCTGGCTACAGGTCTCTCACAATGCTACATTCATGCTTTTAGCGTGAGTCTCATCTGTATAGTCAACTGGCAGAGTATCTAGTTCCAAATTCAATTACATGGTTATTTTAAGAACTCAGTTCTTAAGAAGCTGCTGAGCTGAGGGCCTCAGTTCTTCATGGGCTTTCTTGAGTTTGGAGTTTCACAATTGAGAAACTTCCAACATGGCTTCCTTCACAATGATCTACTGAAATGCCTGAGAAGGTACTTAAGACAAAAGCCACATTCTTTTTGTAAGACTGTCAAGTGATATTTCAACACTTTTGTGGTATTCTATTCTTTAGGGGTGAGTCACTAAATTCAGCCCACATTGAAGCAGAGGAGGTTGCACAGGGTAAATAACAGTAGGTGGGACCATGATTGGCGGCCATATTAGAGGCTGCCTATGATATCCAGGAAAACAGAAACATGTTTGTATTGGAAACAATACATCTCTAAAGTTTAGTGTTCAGGAGGGAATAAAAGGTCTACTAACATAGAATTAACTAAATCGAAATTTGATTTACCATACTGTCAATTGGGATATTCTTTTCAAATACAAGAAGGTAAAAATACCTAGTGTCACGTAATTCAACAATTGGGAAGAATACAATACCTAAATTTCTACCACCATGATGTAATTATTTCATATTGCATGTCTGTATCAAAACAGCTCATGTACCCCATAACTATATACACCTACTATGTATCCACAAAAATTGTTAAAAAATAATAAATTTTTTTTTAATTTGGAAAAGACACTAGAATATTAAATGGTTATTTCTATTTAAAAGTATAATGTCATGTTTAATAGGAGTTATATACACCCTATGCATGGCAGTAGGAAAATGTGAATCACTAAAACACATTATTTTGACCCCAGACACCTACGTTGTCAAGCTATTTTCTATTTTAAAAATCACTTGTTCTCCCAGATATTACTGGCATGTAAAACAGAGTAACCTGTGTTTATGGCTCAATTTGAGGCAGAGAGAAATCACCCTACTGTGGATGAATATGATACTATCTTGGATAGAACCTTTATTTTGGATGTTCTTAGGCCAAAATAGATTTTCCCAGATCACAGCAGCCAGTGAAGGATTAAAGTAGATTAACTAATTAGGATGTAGAGCCTTTTTGTGTATTTTTTCTTTTTTAGAATTTTAGATGCAGAGTATCAAGTAAAACACGTATGGCACCCTCTAAAAGAAGATTTAGCAATTCATGCTTTATGATCAAAATATACTCCTAAAGAATCTTGACATACTTTTATTACTATGCCTATTAAGTTACATTTTCATCATTTATGTTTCTTTGTTTCTCCTATATGCTACCACACATTTTCAGTATGTGTAACAATGTTATCAAGTCCACAAAGATTTCTCAGTAAATATTAAGTTAATGAATTAATCAACATATCTTCCATAGGGCTATTTCATAAATACAAAAAAAGCTTTATTATCAAATATTTGTTTTATATAATTATTTTCCAAATGTAGTGTGTATTTTGATGCTATATCTTCCCAGAGAATGGAACACTTTATTGTTATTTAATATGTAATGTTCCTTTTTGTCCATGGCCATCGTTCTTGATCCAAAGTCTGACTTATCTGAAATTAATATAGCTACAGAACATTTATTTTGAGTAGTGTTTTTATGATGTACGTTTCTTCATCCTTTTATTTTTAACTTACATGAGTTCTAACGATTTAAAGTGAAGTTCTCATAGACAATATCAAGCTCTGTCTTGTTTTTTGCCTGTGCGTACACCCCTTGTATTGCAGTTGAAGAACCCTGAAAAGCAGCCCACCCTGAATTCTATTCTTAAGGGAGGCCCTAATACTTCAGGCTAAAATACTGCAGGATATCATTTTTCTAGAAGAGACTGAAACAGAGCCCAGGCTGTTCCAACTGGTTAATTACCCCTTATCTCAGGATTTCACTTTTACACTATTAGTGGGAATGTAAATTAGTTCAATGCTTGTGGAAGACAGTGTGGTGATACCTCAAGGATCTAGAACCAGAAATACCATTTGACCCAGCAATCCCATTGCTGGGTATATACCCAAAGGATTATAAATCATTATACTATAAAGACACATGGCCAGATGTGGTGGCTAACACCTGTAATCCTAGCACTTTGGGAGGCTGAGGCGGGTAGATCACGAGATCAGGAGTTTGAGACCAACATGGCCAACATGGCAAAACCCCATCTTTACTAAAAGTACAAAAATTAGCCAGGCATAGTGGTGCATGCCTGTAGTCCCAGCTACTCGGGATGCTGAGGCAGGAGAATCGCTTGAACCTGGGAGGCGGAGGTTGTGGTGAGCCAAGATTATGCCATTGCACTGCAGCCTGGGGAACAAGAGTGAAACTCGAAAGAAAGAAAAAGAAAGAAAGAAAGAAAGAAAGAAAGAGAGAGAGAGAGAGAGAGAGAGAGAGAGAAAGAAAGGAAGGAAGGAAGGAAGGAAGGAAGGAAGGAAGGAAGGAAGGAAGGAGAAAGAAAGAAAGAAAGAAAGAAAGAAAGAAAGAAAGAAAGAAAGAAAGAAAGAAAGAAGGAAGGAAGGAAGGAAGGAAGGAAGGAAGGAAGGAAGGAAGGAAGGAAGGAAGGAAGGAAGGAAGGAAGGAAGGAAAGAAAGAAAGAAAAGAAGGAAAGAAAGAAAAGAAGGAAAGAAAAGAAGGAAAGAAGGAAAGAAAGAAAAGAAAGAAAGGAAAGAAAGAAAGAAAGAGAGAAAGAGAGAGAAAGAGAGAGAGAGAGAAAGGGAGAAAGGGAGAAAGGGAGGAAGGAAGGAAGGAAGGAAGGAAGGAAGGAAGGAAGGAAGGAAGGAAGGAAGGAAGGAAAAAAAGAAAGGCACATGCACTTGTATGTTTATTGCAGCACTGTTCACAACAGCAGTGACTTGGAAACAACCCAAATGCCCATCAATGATAGTCTGGATAAAGAAAATGTAGCACATACACACCATGGAATACTATGCAACCATGAAAAAGGACGAGTCCTTTGGAGGAACATGGATGAAGCTGGAAACCATCATTCTCAGCAAACTAACACAAGAACAGAAAACCAAACACTACAAGTTCTCACTCATAAGTGGGAGTTGAACAATGAGAACAGATGGACGCAGGGAGGGGAACATCACACACTGGGGCCTATTGGGGTGTGTGGGGGTTGGAGAGGGGTAGTATTAGGAGAAATACCTAATGTAGATGTCGGGTTGATGGGTGCAGCAAACCACCATGCCACATGTATACCTATGTAACAAACCTGCATGCTCTAAACATGTATCCCCAAACTTAAAGTATAATAATAATAATAATAAATTTAAAAACATTTGCATTTTCTACACATTCTATAGTTATTCTTGAAAACAACATGAGAGAATGGCGGGAGAACAGGGCTGGTTTAAGGCTACCTAGAAAACTGTTTTGCCTGAAGATCTTTTAACGTTTATTGTAGGTCAAGTTTGCTGGCAATGTGTTTTCTTAATTTTTGTGTGCTGAATACAGTAGACTGAAAAATACCCCTCTCAAATATGTCTGTGTTCTAATTCCCAGGCCTGTGAATATGTTACCCTGAATAGAGAAATAATTTAGCAAATGTAATTAAGTTAAGATTCTTGAGATGGGGGGAGGGAGGTTTATCCTGGATTATCTGTGTGAGCCTTATGTAATTTTTTTTTTTTTTTTTTTTTGAGACGGAGGTTCTTCCTTGTTGCTCAGGTTGGAGTGCAATGGCGTGATCTCAACTCATAGCAACCTCCACCTCCCCGATTCAAGCAATTCTCCTACCTCAACCTCCCGAGTTGCTGGGATTACAGGCACCTGGCACCACGCCCAGCTAATTTTTGTATTTTTAGTAGAGACGGGGTTTCACCATGTTGACCAGGCTGGTCGTGAACTCCTGACCTCAGGTGATCTGCCCACCTCGGTCTCCCAAGGGTGCCTGGACCCTATATAATCTTAAGTGTCCTTATAAAAGGGAGACAGGGAGTCAGAGGATTGAAGACACTGGACTGCTGGCTTTGAACATAAATAATAGATCATGAACCAAAGAATGTAGGTGGTGTCTAAGAGTTGGAAGGGCAAAATAATGAGTTTTCCCCTCAAACACTCAGAAGGAATGTAGCCCTGTTGACACCTTGCTTTTAGACTTCTGAACTTCAGAACTGTAAGAGAATAGATGTGTGCTGTTTTAACTACTATATTTGTTATAGTAGAAACAAGGATTTAATACACTGAGAATGTCTCCTTTATTTTTTTGTAGGTATTTTCACTGAATGAGAAATTCTGGGTTAGCAGATTTTTTATTTTTCTTCAAAAACATTAGGTTTTACTTTTTTCTTATTTGCATGATTTCTGAGAAATTCATTATAATTTTTATTATTTTGCTCTGTAGATGTGGGTTTGATTTTCCTCTTCTGGCTGCCTTCAACAATTTCTCTTTGTCCTGAGGTTTGAAAGGTAATTATGTTCTTTTCTTGTTGTTTATTTAGTTTAGTTGGCATTTATCCTACTTGGTGTTCTCTGAATTTCCTAAATTTCTGACTTAGTTTCTGTCATTAGTACTTCAATTATGACATCAAATATTTCTTCTGTCTCATTCCATTTTTTTGCCATCTGATATTCCAACTACATGTATATACACTACTTGATATTGTTCTGCAGTTCTTAGATTTTCTATTTTTTCATATTTTTTTCTCTTTGTGTTTCTGTTTAGCAATTTCTACTGATATATTGAAGTGCACTGAATTATTTCCTTGGATGCGTTGAGTCTACTGATGAGAAGTTTCAAGACATTCTTCTTTTCTTTTACTATTTTTTTAAATTTAAAGATTCCTTTTATATCTTCTGTATAATTTTAACCTCTCAGTAGATATATATTCTACATTTGATGTTGCATGTTTTATACATTCTCAATTAGAACCTTTAATATATCAATCATAGTTACTTTAAATTCTTTTTCTGATAGTTATAACTCCTGTGTCATATCTAACTACACTTCTGATGATTGTTTTATGTATAAGACTGTTTCGGCACGATTTTTTTTTTTTTTATTGATAAACGTGCATGCATATAGCAATAGATACGGGCTTCAGTGTGAGAATGTTAAAATGTCCTGGAGTTGGATTGGACTGTGCTTGATGTTTCTTATACTATGGACATCAGACATTTCAAATGCCTCAAGTGACCTTGTTTTTAGCTCTAGATTTAAAAACATATCAGTTCTGGAACTTCCCTTTGTACCGTCTCATAGTTTTCTAAGCTACAATCCACTGTTATTATTACAGGATGCTTATTAACTTGGTGGTACACTGTGGACATGGGTGTTTAGTCTTCTGATTAAGTCTCAGGCTTTATAGTGCACAGTGGGCCTGTATCTCAAGGATATGGCCTGATAAATCTTTCTGTTCCTCACACGATTTTTTGTTACCCCTCCAGATGGTAGGCCTATTTTCATGTATTTCTTAATTCCCTCCTTGGCTATAGTGGGTATTCTCCAGTATTCCCTGTCTTTCTCCTGTGTTCTTTACTTTTCATTTTTACATGAGAGAGCGTTTATGAACCTTGGGAGATGTGTTGGGGTAAAGAGAGCAGAGGAAATATGAGCAAAACAACTTGGTAAAATTGAGGAACTCCTTATAGTCAGTGAGAAATCTTATGGGAAGCATGAAGGAAGGATCTGAGTTTTAGATGACAGAAGGGAATTGTCAAAAATGAAGACTATATGGGGAGAAAATGGCTTTATCAAGTTTAAATCTGGAGAGGAATTTTACTGTTCTTTTTCTTCTATTGTGATGAAAAAAAGTATAAAAATTACTTTGAAATCACTCTAAGTTCTACCTCTATTAAATAACAATATATTTATTTGAATTTTATATATTTGACTGTTCATTTGAGAGATTAAACAATACAGACACTTTTTCCTACTCCAAAGAACTTCTGTCAATTAATAGGTAGTTATTCAATTTTAAATGAGTTATTCTCTTGTTTTGTTTGTTTTTAGTTTTTTTTTTGTTTTTTTTTTTGTCTTATCTTTTCTGGATTTGAGAGTGTGAATGAGGTTGGATGAGGTAAGATAGGGCAGTAAGTATTTTTACTGAGAATTTGTCATCTCCAAACCTTGTTAACAATACTCATGTTCTCTGTCCTCACATCGGGTTCCCCTGTATTTTCAGCATCTGTACCATTATATACCTGTGTTATTGATCATCTGTGTACTTCTTTTTACTAATGCCCATCTTTGGCTGCAGTTTATTTTTAGCAATTTTCTTCCAGTTAGAGGTATTCCATAGTTGATAAAGTTGACAAGTTTGCATGATTTTTTCTTTAACTTCCCTACCTGTTGTGACATAGGTAGTTGTCCGAATAAGAACTTTTCTATCCTCTAGTAGTTTACTAAAATGCCTAGATTAAATTTCTCTAATTGGTCAATGGACTTTTCATGAGTCTTAAACTTTCGGAGATATTTGTATTTTGCCAAGATCTAAGGAGGTATACACATGTTCTCAATATCTTCCATTGTTTTGTTTTAAATACAACTATATTAAAAGATTATCCATAGTTTCCTTTTTGTAATAATTGTTGTGTACTACAATAAATTATCTTTAGGATTTTTTCTTTTTATAGAATTTTTAGATATGAAAAGTGAGAATAGGGATAAAGAGTTATTACCTCTTTTATTTTTATTTAAAAGTTTCAGAAAATATTCCTGAATGGTTGAAATGATGATGGAAGCATATTAAGTCGTTCTCTTTTACCATCATCTTTTTTCTTCAACCAAACAACCAGATTAACAAATGGTATAACTAAGCTTTTCATCTTTAAATTTATGTTTGCCTAATATCACAAATGCTTGCTTCTTTAAAATAAATAGACAAAAGGCCACAGGTACTAGCTTTTATATATACATATATATAAAACAGTCTAATGAGCTCTGAGAAACAAATAAATACATTTAAGTGCCTTGAAAACGTTTTGCTAATGCCTTTAAACTGTTAAAATATAGTGAACATTTAGATTTTCCCCAATAAAAAACAATCTTCTTTTTAATGTGAATCCTTATTTTTTATATTTATAATTTATATTTCTAACATAGAAATAATAGTCTTAAGTTAGCTGAAACTTTAAAAATAACTATTTTTTAAGTAGAATTCAGGATTCAGGGTTATATTAAAAATGTATAAGGCAAGAAATTTGAAAAAACCAAATCAAAGTTTGTTTAGATTAAATGAGTTATTTCTAAAAAAAGAAGATAAGAAACAAAAAGTCATTTTTTACGCTGAAATGCATTTCTTATCATTAGCTAAGACATGTGCTTTTAAGTTCATGATTTTAAGCTTATGTTTTTGTTTTATCAATATATCTGCTTCATCACTTAGGAAGAACGTCTTAGGATTCTAGAGGTTAAATTTATTTTTTTATAATAAAAGGATGTAAAACATGATATAATGGCTCAGAGATGTCAAGTTCAATATGATATAAATGTCTTAAAGTTGTAAGATCATACTTAAAAATGCAGCCATGCATTTTATAAAAATATCTTATAATGTTTGTAAAATGTGCAGTTATTCTCAGGAGTGATATATTCTGTATGTACAGATGTCTCAGAAAACTATCTGGCAGGCACTGTTCCAATGGTATAATAATAAAATAGTATTTAAGAAAACACTGTTTTTTCCCAAAAATTAAGTACATTGTATTATTAAATTCCATTGCTGACTTTATGAAAATTGTACACTGAAGCCAAAAACTAAACCAAGATAATAACAGTTGAAAATAATGTAATACACTTAGATAAGTAGCTGTTTTCTATTTTCCTTGCAAACCAGAAAATAAAAATGAATATACAAACACTTTCTTATCGAGCATGATATTTTAAGTCCTACAATAATATGTATTTAAATAAGGAAGCAGGAATTACTGACTTACCATCAAGAGGGACATTAGTTTGTTTCTCGACAATTTAATTCAATGAACATGTACTTTGCATACATTAGGTCAAACATATTCTAAATTCTGGTAAAACAGATATAAACTATACATATTTCAAGATCTATGCACCTATGTATTTATCTATCTATTATCAATCTATCTACCTCTTACTCTCAAAACATCCACAGACTAGTAAGAAATACACAGAAAAACTAACAGTGCAAAGAATGCAAGAGAACAGAAAAGAGTAAAAGGAATGCAAAGGAGGGACAAAAAACTTCAGCAAGTTGGAAAGATTTGGAAGCCAGTAGATTATGGATGTTTGGAAGGCATGCAAATTACAATGAGATTGGAGAGAGAGCAAAATGGAAAAGACTTTGCAAGAGTCCACATAATGAGGAGATCTTTGGTTAGGGTGATACTGAAGACAAGAGTAATAAAATAGTTTGAGAGAACATTAAGATTTAATCTCAGGATTTGTGATGAAATAAATGTTTGTCCTAATGAGAAAGGGCACTTACTACCATCTTCTAAGTTTTTGTTCATATTGTATGGAAAGGATTGGTAGTTGTGTCATTAACTGATTCAGACTGTAAGTAAAGGGTCAGAGTTTTGGTGACAAACATTAATTATTTAGCACTTTGAAAATATTTATTGAGAAACTATTTTGTGCAGGATGTTTTATTCATTTTCAAATCTACAGAGATGAAAACATAATAATTGTCCTCAAGGGCCTCTCAGAATAATGATAATGATGATAATTGATGATACTATCATTATTATTTTTTTACATATATAGTATTATTATTTTATGGATAACATTTAAATCGCTATTAATATAGATTAACTCACTTAATCTCCCTAAAATATGTATAAAATAAGCACTAATACTACCCTCTTTTACAGCAGAGAGAACTGAAGCACAGATAGATCACTTTCCAAATATTATACAACCAGTGAGTGGCAAGGTCAGAATTCAACATTGAAAGTCTGGTACCAGACTTCATCCTCTTAATAATTTAATAAATGAAAACAAATAAAATAAAATAGAATATAAGCTGTGGGCACGTAAAGTTGAATGGATTCTATGGTGGCTCAAATAAGAGGACAGTTAATTGAGTCCACAGACATTTCGTGATGAAGAGGAAGTTTGACATAGTTCCCTGCTAAAGGGGAAATTTGACATTGTTTCTGACAATCAAAGAATATGTAGTCGTAAGAATAAGGTGGAGTTAACAGTTTGAGACAAGAGGTCTTCAGTACAAACCACAAAACCATACAACTTGCAAAAAGTAACAGTGAAATATTACAGAGCTTGTGATGCACATGGTTAATTGCAAGAAAGGAAACATTTGAGATTAGGCGGGCAGGCAGGAAATCTATAAATTTCATTATAAACAAAATAGAGGATCCAATTGTTGTTCACACAAACAGCAGAACAACTTCATAAGAACCAAAAATAAGGTAGGTCCTCACAGTACCTAGTTTTAACTTTATATCACATAAAGAAGAAATGAAGAGGTAGAACACACCATCTTGAGTAGCAGCCCCAACCCCTTTCATGCCCCAGAAGCAGAGGTATGGTTCAGAGAGCATTTCCGTGCACTGGGGGTTGGAGAGCACAGAGAGCAATTGTGAGACATTGAACTTGCTGCTGTCCTGTTATAGCAGAAAGAAAAACCAGACCAAACTCAGCTGACACCCACCCATCGAGGGAACATTTAAACCAGCTCTAACCAGACAGGAATCATTGATCACAGCAGTTAGAATCTGAGTTCCTGTAAGCCTTGTCATTGGAGCTACAGTGCTCTGGGACTCTAAATAAACTTGAAAGGCAGTGTAGGCCAAAAGGACTGCAAGTCCTAGGTGAGTCCTAGTGCTTAAATGGATCCAAAGCCAGTAGACTGGGGTATGGGGTGGCAAATGACTTACACAGACACCAGCTGGGGTGGCTAAGGGATTATTGGCATCAACCCTTTCCTAATCCCAGACTGCACAGTTTGCAACTCTAAAAGAAACTTCTTTATGCTTAAGGAGAGGATAGGAAAGAGAGGAGATGATTTTGTCTTGCATCTCGCATATCAGCTTAGCCACTGCAGGATAGGGCACTGATCAGAGTCATAAGACACTGTTTCCAGATCCTAACTCTCAAATTACACTTTTAGACACATCCTGGGCCAGAAGGGAACCTGCTGCCTTGAAGGAAGGAAATCCTGGCAACATTCATCACCTGCTAACTGAAGAGTGTTTGGGCCATGAATAGCCAGCAGCAATACTCAGGTGCTACATCGAGGGCCTTGGGTGAGACTCTGAGACTTGCTAGCTTCAGGTGAGGCTCAGCATATTCCCAGTTGTGATGGCTATGGGACAAGACTCCCTCTGCTTGAGAAAAGTAGATGGAAATGTAAAAGTGTTGTCTTGCACCTTAGGTGCCAGCTCAGCCACAGAAGTGTAGAGCATTAAGCAAACTCTTGGGGTTCTCAGTTCTGGGACTTGGCTTTTAGACAGCATTTCTGGACCTTCCCTGTGCTGGAGAGGAGCCCAATGTCCTGAAGAGTGAGTCCCAAGATTGGCAGCCTTCACCACAAGCAGACTGAAAAGCCCTTGGGCCTTCAGGGAACATTGGCTGGTAATCTGGCAGTATTCCTCACTTCCTGCAGTGGCAGTGACTACAAGATGAGGCTTCTCTGTCTTTAGAATTGGGAGGGAAGAGTAAAAAAAGCTGCATCTTGTGGTTTGAATGCCAGCTTAGCTGCAGTAAACAGAATACCAGAAAGACTAAGATTTTTGACCCTAGTCCCTGACTAGTCTGGACCCACCTGGCTCCTAAGGGAACTCACCTCTATGAAAGAAAGGGCACAAGTCAGACTGGCTTTTCCACCTGTTGTTTGTGGAACCACAGGACTTTGAATTAACATAAGTGGTAGCCAGGGAGTGGTTACAGTATGCCTTGGGCAAGCCAGTGCTGTACTGGCTTCAGGTCTGATCCAGTGTAGTTGTAATGGAAGTGGCCAAAATGGTACTTGCATCACTCCACCGCCAGCTTCAGGTGGCTCAGACAGAGAGAGGGGCTTTGTTTGTTTGGGAGAAAGTAAGGGGAGAGAATAATAGTTTCTACCTGGTAATCCAGAGAAATTGTCCCAGATCTTGTCCAACAGCACCAAAGCAGTACATCTATGAGTTTGCAAGAACCACAACATTACTGGGTGTGAGGTGGCCCTTAAAGCCAATAGAGATTAATCATCACAACACCCAAGTGCTTCCGAGTATCTAGAAAGCCTTCTCAAGAAGGATGAGTGCAAACAAGCCCAGACTCTGAAGACTACAATAAGTACCTAATTCTTCAACGTCCAGACGCAGTTGAACACCCACAATTGTCAAGACAATCCAGGAAAACAAGACCTTAGAAATTAAACTAAATAAGCTACCAGGGACCAATACTGGGGAAACAGAGAATGTGACCTTTCAGATAGAGAATTCAAAATAGCTATTTTGAAAAAACACAAAGAAATTCAAGATAACACAGAAAAGGAATTCAGAATCTATCAGATAATGTTAACAAAGAGACTGAAATAATAAAAAAGAATCAAGCAGAAATTCTGGAGCTTAAAAATGTAATTGGCATAGTGATGAATCCATCAAGGTATTTTAGTAACAGAATTGATCAGGCAGAAGAAAGAATTAGTGAGCTTAAAGACAGGCTATTTTAAAATACATAGAGGAGACAAAAGAAAAAAAGAAGAAAAAATAGTAAAGTATTCCAACAGGATTTAGAAAATGGCCTCAGAAGGACAAATCTCATAGTTATTGGCCTTAAAGAAGAAGAAAAAAAGAAATTGGGCTAGAAAGTATATTCACAGGGATAATAACAGAGATCTTAAACAACAAAAAAGATATCAATACCCTAGTACAAAAAGGTTATAGACACCAAGCAGATTTAACCCAAACAGGACTATCTCAAGGTATTTAGTAATCAAACTCCCAAAGATCAAGGATAACGAAAGCATCCTGAAAATAGGAAGAGAAAAGAAACAAATAACATGTTTTACAATAGAGTTTCAGTACATCTGGCAGCAGACTTTTCAGTGGAAATCTTACAACCAAGCAGACAGTGGCAAGTTAAATTTAAAGAGCTGAAAAAAAAATTACCCTAGAAGAGCATATCTCGCAAAAATACCTTTCAAATATGAAGGATAAATAAAGGCTTCTCCAGACAAACAAATACTGAGAGATTTCAACAGAAGACCTGTCCTATGAGAAATGCTAAAGAAAGCACTTCAATCAGAAACAGAATGATATTAATGAGCAATAAGTAATCACCTAAAAGTAAAAAACTCACTGGTAATAGGAAGTACACATAAAAACACAGAATGGTATAACACTATATATATGGGATGTAAGTTACTCTTAACCTAAGTGGAAAGACTAAACAATGACCCAATCAAAAATAATAACAACAACAACTTTTGAAGACATAGACAGTAGAGTAAGATACAAATAGAAACAACAAAAAAGTTAAAAATCAGGAGGACAAAGTTAAGTCGTAGTTTTTATTAGTTTTCTTTTTGCTAGTTTGTTTGCTTATTTAGGGAGTGCTAAGTTGTCATCAACTTAAAATAATAGGTTGCAAAATACTATTTGCAAGCTTCCTGGTAACCTCAAACCAAAAAACATACAACAGATACAAAAAATAAAAATAAAAAGCCAGAAGCATAATCTATCACCAGAGAAAATTACTTTCACTAAAAGAAAGACAAGAGGGAAAGAAAAAAGAAGAGAAGACCACAAAACAACCAGAAAACAAATAACAAAATGGCAGGAGTAAGGCCTTAATTATCAATAATAAGATTAGATTTAAATGAACCAAACTCTCCAATCAAAAGCCAGAGTGGCTGAATGGATAAATAAAGAAGACCCACTGACCTGTGACCTACAAGAAAAATACTTTACCTATAAAGACACACATAGGTTAAATAAAGAAATGGAAAAAGACATTCCATGCTAATGAAAATTGAGAAAGCAGGAGTAGCTATACTTATATAAGAAAAAATAGATTTCAAGACAAAATTCATAAAAAGAGACCCCCAAAAGTCACTATATAATGATAAAGGGGTCTAATTGAGTAAGAGGATATAACTGTAGATTGCGTAATTTTGTAGCTGTTTAGGGTGTTACTTGTAGCCTGGTGGACTGAACAAAGAGGGCGAATGCAGGAATAAAAGACAGAGACAAGAGAGTACCTTTGAAAAAAGGGGTCAGAAGCCACCTTTCCTCTATTGGACAGGGACCCTGAGCTTTTTCAGCACTCCAAATTTATTAGGTAAAAGGGATAATGAGAAAGGTGGGGTGATTGTTGGGTAATTGTCAGTTGGCTGTTTTGTTCACAGCAGGCTTGCAAGACTGCATACTTCTAACAATAGGTGCAAAATTTCATAGTAGATCACTTCAAGGAGTCTGGCGCCAGGGAGTGATGGCCCTCAGCAAACCTCCTGGCAGCAGGTGCAGGTGTGAGTTTGCTCACATCCTCCATTCATGATAAACAGTTTGCTGTTTGGTCATATAACTTCCAGTAGAATGCTGAGTTGGTCATGATCCTTTTGGCCTTTTCGGCTCCCAACGTATAATAATTGTAAATATATATGCACCCAACACTGGAACACCCAAATATATAAAACATTATTACAGCTAAAGACAGAGACTCCAATACAATAAAAACTGGAGACTTCGCCTCCCACTTTCAGCACTGGACAGATCTTTCAGACAGAAAATCAACAAAGAAACATCAGACTTAATCTGCGGTATAGACCAAATGAATCTTGTGATGGTTAATATTAGGTGTCAACTTGATTGGATTGAAGGATTTCTAGATGGCTGATAAAGTATTGTTTCCGGGTGTATCTGTGAGGGTGTTGACACGAGATTGAGATTTGAGTTGGTCAACTAGGAGAGGAAGACCCACCTTCAATGTGGGTGGGCACCATCAAATCAGTTGCCTGTAGTTCTAGAACAAGGCAGTCAGAAGAAGTTAGGATAACTTCGCTTGTTGGGTCTTCTTGCTTTTTTTTTTTTTCTCATGTCAGATGTTTGTTTCTGCTCCTCCTGCCCTTGAACATGAGACTCCAGGTTCTCTGGACTTTGAACTCTTGGACTTGTGTCAGTGGCTTCCCCAAAGTATCTCAAACCTTTGGGGGCAGACTGAAGTCTGCTCTGCCACCTTTCTTGCTTTTAAGTCATTCAGATTTAGACTGAGCCATTACCAGCTTCTCTCTTTTTTAGCAAGCAGATGGCCTATTGTGGTATTCTGTCTTGTAATTTAGTGAGTCAATTCTCTCTAATACACACCCTTGTGAAGCAGAATCATTGTCTGTGGTAAATACCTGAGGTTTGTTGTCTCACACCAAGGGAATCGAGGATGCAGACACACACACAAGTAGTAGGTTTAGGAGTGGAGGTTTATTAAGCAAAAGAAAGAGAAAGGAAAACAGCTCTCTCTCCCGAGAAACAGAGTGGTACCTTCACAGGAATTCCAGCCCACAACAGAGTGAACTGGATTTCATAGACAGGCTTGAGGAGGTGGTGACTGATTTACATAGGGCCCAAAGATTGGTTGGACCAGATGTGACATTTACATAGTGTGTGGAGAAACTGGCTGCCCCCATCCTAGTCTTATTATGCAAATGGGGTCTTTGTTTGGTTGTTGCCATGTTGCCTACTCCTTACTGTACACGTGGCTGGCAAAGAGTAGGGATGATGGAGCCACCATGTTGGACATGCCTAGCCCCAGCTATTGGCACAGCTGTCGGTATTCACTCATGCCAAGTTCCTAGCTTGCCTGTCTATGTCTGCAGCTTGATTTTACAGGCTGCTCTTTGTTAGAAAATAAATGATTTGGGGGCTGTTTTTATTAAAAGGAAAACCTTACCAAGGACTTCCTTACCCTCACTATCTGCCTTAATAATTTCTTCTTAACAAGTATATAATTTCATATATACACATATGCTATTGGTTCTGTTCCTCTGGATAACCCAGAGTAATACAGATTTTGGTATCAGAAGTTGTTCTAGAGAAGCAGAATTTTAAGGATGGATTTCCTTAGTTCATTTTAGGGTTTCTTGACAGGGCTCTCTAATCTGATTAGACTTACCAATGCTAAGGAATCTATTTTTAATAGTACCAAGATCACAGATAGTCCTTGGTGTGCATTGTTTAGAGAGTTGTGCAAAATAAATGCATTTGATACTTTTAATTCACCACTCCTGAGAGGCAAGTTTAGTCACTCTATACTTGATACCTTTGAACATTTGTGGAGAACCAATAACTATAATGAAGTTCATTGGTTGCTTCTAAGTTTACTGGACAAAGTGATGAAATAAAAAGATGAGCTCAGGGATATATCTCCCAGCTGTAAAAGCATATGTTTAGCCTCAAAGTTTCTAAGGGGACCCTGGTGAGACTCTTATTTTTTTGGAGACAAAGAGCTGAAATTGCTGAAAATCAGACACAAGCTTGAGTGGCTGACCTAAAACAAAAGGTACATACTCAGCCCTGCCATGTGTCCACTGTTTAAAGTGGCAGCATTGATAGGGAAAAAATGGGGCCCTGTAACTTGGAATAGATATGTGTGGGAGGACCTTGATGAAGCTGGGGACATTGAGCTTCTAAATTCTGATGAGCCCCTTTTTTTCCCCTTTTTTTCCCCAGAGGAAATGGCCTCTTTCCATTCCCCCTGTGGTGGCAACTTTCCTCTGCCTCATTCAGGCTGTTATCAATCTTTTCACCTTTGTCTGAGGAGATTAACTCTGCATTGCCTGAGGGATGAGCAATAGCCTCCCCTGAGGCAGTTGCACAATGCTGATTCTCTTCAGGACCCTCTGCCACCACCCCTGTAACTAGACTCAAGTTCCAGCAGCCCCGTGGTGGTGAGGTATACCATGAGAAGGTGTGCTACACTCCAAAAGAATTACTTGAGTTTTCTAATTTATCTAAGCAGAAACCTAGAGAATAGTCATGGAAATGGATATTAAGGGGGTGAGAGAATGGTGGTAGAAACATAAAACTAGATCAGGCTGAATTTATTGATATGGGCCCACTAAACAGAGATTCTGCATTTAATGTTGCAGTTTGGGGAGTTAAACGAGATTCTAATAGTTTACTTACTTGGTTAGCTGAAAATGGATGAAAAGATTGCCCACTTTGAGTGAACTGGAAATGCCTGATCTCCCTTGGTTTAATGTAGAAGAAAGGGTCCAAAGACTTAGAGTGATTGGAATCCTAGAGTGAATTTGTCACTTTAGACCTACTGTCCCAACTGGGAGGATCCCGAAGACATACGCTTCACCAATACCTTGCAAAATAAATTTGTGAGGGGAGAACCAGAATTTTTGACATTTTGTGATTGTTCTTCTCTGTATGTCAGATCTTACAGTGGGAACCACAGTGACTCAACTGGAAAACTTAAATGCAATGGAAATAATTGGATCCCTAGGTATCAGGGGCCAAGTTGTGTCACTCTACTATCAAAAGCAAGGTGGGCATATTTACCACAACGAACAGCAGAGGCAAAGCAACAGTCAGAATAGCCTGACTCATATAGAGCTCTGGCATTGGCTAATTAATCATGGCATTCCTAGAAGGAAAATTGATAGGAACTCTACTGTGTTTTTGCCTGAGTTGTGTAAGCAGAAAACTTGCAGGTCAAGTGGGCAAAAGTCTAATTTGAATCATAAAAACAGAGAATCACAGCCCTTCAATCAATTTCCAGGCTTGAGCAGTTTACAGACCCAGAACACTTTGAATGAAGGGGAGGACAGGTCTTCTTGAGGAAGGAACCCACTACCCTACCACAAACTTATACTGTTAATCATTCTCCCATCCTTCCCCAAGAAGACTTCCATCCTTTTACCAGGGTCACTATACACTGGGGGAAAGGGGTATAAGAAGATCTTTCAGGAACTGCTGGCCACTGGCTCTGAACTGACATTAATTTCAGGGGACTGAAAATGTCATTATGGATTATGGAAGTAATCCACAATTAGGGGCTTATGGAAGTCAGGTAACTAATGGAATTTTAGCTCAGGTCTGACATATAGTGGCTCCAGCAGATCCATGGACACACGCTGTGGGCATTTCCCCAGTGCCAAAACGCATAATTGGAATAGACATACTTAGCAGCTGGCAGAATCCCCACATTAGTTCTCTGACAGAAGGGGTTGGGGTTATTATGGTGGGAAAGACCAAAAGGAAGCCATTAGAGCTGCCTCTACCTGGAAAAATAGTAAATCAAAAACAATATTGCATTCCTGAAGGGACTGCATATATTAGTGCCACTACCAAGGACTTGAAATATGCAGGGGTGGTAATTCTCACTGCATCCCTGTTCAGCTCTCCTATTTGGCCTATGCAGAAGGCAGATGGATCTTTGAGAATAGTAGGGAATTATGGTAAGTTTAACCAAGTGGTGACTCAAATTGCAGCTGCTCTACCAGATGTGGTTTCATCGCTTGAGCCAATTAACCTATTTCCTGGTACCTGATATGCAGTTACTAATTTGGCAAATGACTTTCTATCCCCGTCCGTAAGTCCCACAAGAAGCAATTTGCCTTTAGTTGACAAGACCAACAATGTACCTTCACAGTCCTCCGTCAGGGATGTATCAACTCTCCACCCATATGTCGTAAGTTTGTTCACAGAGATCTTGATTGCTTTTCCCTTCTACAAGATATTACACTAGTCCATTACATTGATAACATCATGGACCCAATGGACCCAGTGAGTGAGAAGCAGCAATGACTGTGAACTTATTGGTGTGACACTTGCATGTCAAGGGATAGAAAACAAATTTGGCTAAAATTTAGGGGACTTCAATCTCAGTAAAACTTCTAAGGGTTCAGTGGTGTGGGGCCTGTTGAGATATTCCTTCCAAGGCAAAAAATAAGTTGTTGGATTTGGCCCCTCCTAAAATCAAGATAAAAACACAATGCCTAGTGGGCCTATTTGTATTTTGGAGGCACCACATTCCTCATTTAGGTGTGTTACTCTGGCCCATTTTTTGAGTTACCCTAAAGGTTGACAGTTTTGAGTGGGGCCTAAAATAGAAGCTCAGCAACAGGTCCAGGCTGCTGTGCAAGCTGCCCTGCCACTTGGGCCATATGACCCAGCAGATCCAATAGTGTTTGAGATGTCAGTGGCAGATAAGAATGCTGTTTGGAGCCTTTGGCAGGCCCCCATAGGTGAATCACAGAATAGACCTCTAGAATTTTGTAGTGAGGTTCTACCATCTTGTGTAGATAACCACTGTCCTTTTGAGAGATAGCTCTTGACCTGCTACTGGGCCTTGGTAGAAATTGATGTTTGACTATGGATTATTAAATTGTCATTTGACTTAAATTGCCTAGAATGACCTGGGTGCTTTCTGTTCCATCTATCCATAAAGTTGGGTGTACAAAGTAACATTCAACAATCAAATGGAAGTAGAGTATACTTAACCGGGCTTGAGCAGGTCCTGAAGGCACAAGCAAGCTACATGAGGAAGTGGTTAAAATGCCCGTGGTCCTCACTCCTGCCACTCGGCCTTCTGTCTCCCAGCTTGCACCTTCAGCCTCATGGGGAGTTTCCTATGATTAGATGATAGAAGAAGAGAATACTAGAACCTGATTTACAGATGGTTCTGCATGATATGCAGACACCAGCTGAAAGTAAACAGCTGCAGCACTACAACCCCTTTCAGGGATATTCCTGAAGGACAGTGGTGAAGGGAAATTTTCCGTTAACAAAACTTTGAGCAGTGTACCTGGTTGTGCACTTTAGTTGAAAGTACAAATGGCCTAATGTGTGACTGTATACTGATTCATGGGTGGTATCCAGTGGTTTGGCTGGATGATCAGGGACTTGGAAAGAACATAACTGGAAAATTAGGGACAAAGACACTGTGGGAAAAGGTATGTGAATGGACCAGTCTGAGTAGTCAAAAACTGTGAAGGTGTCTCATGTGAATGCTCACCAAAGGGTGACCTCAGAAGAGGGGGATTTTAATAATCAAATGGATAAAATGGCCCATTGTGTGGCCACCACTGAGCTTCTTTCTCCAGCCACCTCTGCCATCACCTAATGGGCTCATAAACAAAGTGGCCATGGTGGCAGGGATGGAGGTTATGTATGGACTTTTACTTACAAAGTCTGACCTTTCTAATGCCACCACTGGGTGTCCCATCCAATTTCAGAGACCAATACTGAACACTTGATATGGGACCATTTCTCAGGGTGGTCAACCACCTACCTGGTGGCAACTTGGTTACATTGGAACTCTTTCATTATAGAAGGGGCAGTTGTTTGTCCTTACTGGAATAGACATTTACTCAGAATATAAATTCGTCTTTCCTGCATACAATACTTCCACCAATACTACCATCAGTGGACTCACAGAATCCCTCAGCCACTGTGATGACAATCCACATGGCATTACCTCTGACCAAGGAGCTCATTTCACAGGCAAAGAAGTGTGGCAGTTGGCTCAGGCTTACGGCATTCACTGGTCTTATCATCTTCCCATTATTCTGAAGCAGCTGGCTTGAAAGGATGATGTAATGGTCTTTTGAAGTCACAATCACAATGCCAACCAAGTGACAATACTTTGCAGGGTTGGGGCAGAGTTCTCCAGAAGGCTATGTATGTTCTGAATTAGCATCTGATATATGGTACTGTTTCTCCCACAGTCAGAATTCAAGAGTCCAAAAATCAAGGGGTGGAAGTAGAAGTGACACCACTCACCATTACCCCTAGTTGACCTGCTAGCAAAGTGTTTGCGTTCTGCTGGCCTAGAGGTCTTAGTTCCAGGAGACACAGCAATGTTTTCATTGAACTGTAAGTTAAGACTGCCATGTGACCACTTTGAGCTCCTCTTGTCTTTAGGTCAACAGGCTATTAAGGGAGTTACAGCATTGGCAGGGGTGATTGACCCAAACTATCAAGAAGAAATCAGACTACTACTCCACAATGGAGGTAAGGAAGAGAATGTCTGGAATACAAGAGAACTCTTAGGGTATCTGTTAGTATTACCATGCCCTGTGATTAAGGTCAATGGGAAACTACAACAACCCAATCCAGTCAGGACTACAAATGACTCAGAGCCCCCAGGAATAAAAGTCTAGGTTACTCCACCAGATAAAAAGCCATGATCACCCAAGGTGCTTGCTGAAGGCAAAGGAAATACAAAATGGGAAATAGAAGAAGGTAGTTATGAGTATCTGCTATGACCATATGACCAGTTAAAGAAATGAGAACTATAATTGTCATCACTATTTCCTCCTTATTTTGTTAAGAATATGTTTGTTCATATATACACCTGAACTAAGAAAATATTTTTATTTCTTTTTGTCTTTTTTTATCATGTAACAAGATTTATTGACTTCACATCAGCATTTAAATGTTGGTAATTTTATGTAATAGTATTCAGGTTAAGAACTGGTGCATTTTTAATTATATAAAGGATAGTTGTATTATGTTAGGCACAAATACGACCTTACTATTGTCTTTATTTGGGCCGTAAGTATGATTTAAGGAGATTTGTATGGATGCCAAGTTGACAAGGGGTGGACTTGTGATGGTTAATATTAGGTGTCAACTTGATTGGATTGAGGGTTGTTTAGATGGCTGGTAAAGCACTGTTTCTGGGTGTGCCTGTGAGTGTGTGGCCAGAGGAGACTGATATTTGAGTTGGTGTCCTGCAATAGGAAGATACATCTTCAATGTAGTTGGACACAATTTGCACAATTTAGTGCAGATAAAACAAAGCAGGCTAAAGAAGGTAGAATAACTTTGCTTGCTGGGTATTCTGAAATTTTTTTCTTATTTTTATGGTGAATGGTTGCTTCTGCTCCTTCTTCCCTTGGACATCAGACTCCAGGTTCTCTGGACTTTGGACTCTGGGACTTGCACCAGTGGCTTCCCCAGGGCTTTTAAGCCTTTGGCCACAGCCTGAAGGTTGCACTGTTAGCTTTCTTAGTTTTAAGGCTTTTGGACTTGAATTGAGCCATTCCTGTCTTCTCTGTTTCCCAGCTTGCAGATGGCCTGTAGTGAGACTTTGCCTTGTAGTTTAGTAAGCTAATTCTCCCTAATAAATTCCTTTATGTATATACTTGCATCCTATTGGTTCTGTCTCTCTGTAAAACCCTGATTAATACAGATCTAATAGATATTTACAGAACATTTTATCCAACAGCTACAGAATACACAATCGTCTCTTCTTCACAAGGATTATCCTCAAGGATAGACCATACGTTAGGTCACAAAATAAGTCTTAAAACTTTACAAAAATTGAAATAATACCAAGCATCTTCTTTGACCACAATGAAATAAAACTACAAATTAATAACAAGAGGAATTTTGGAAGTCGTAGAAATACATGAAAATTAAACAACATACCTTGAATGAACAATGGGTCAATGAAGAAATTTTTAAAAAATGTATTAAAACAAATGAAAATGGAAACACAATATATCAAAACCTATGGGATACAGAAAAAGCAGTACTCAGAGGGAAATATATAAATATAAGTGCCTACATTAAAAAAAAAAAACCCTCACATAAACAATCTAACAATGGACTTTAAAGAACTAAAAAAGCAAGAGCAAAACAAACCCAAAATTGGTAGAAGGAAATATCAGTGCAGAAATAAATGAAACTGAAATAAAGAAAACAAAGATCAATGAGACAAAAAAAGTTTTTTTGAACTAAAACAAAACTGGCAAAACTTCAGCCAGACTAAGAAAAAAACAAAGATCCAAATAAATGAAATCAGAAATAAAAAGGAGACATTGCAACTGATACTACAGAAATTCAAAGGATTATTCATGGCTACTATGAGCAACCATATGCCAATAAATCAGATAATCTAGAAGAAACTGACAAATTCCTAGGCACATACAACCTACTCAGATTGAACCATGAAAAAATACAAAACCTGAACAGACCAATAATGAGTAACAAAATCAAAGCCATAAGAAAAAGTATCCTAGTAAAGTAAAGCCCAGTATCTGATGGCTTCACTGCAAATTTATACCAAACATATAAAGAAGAGCTAGTATCAATCATATTCAAACTATTCTGAAAAATAGAGGTGAAGAAAATCTTTCTATATTCATTTATGTGGCCAGTACTGCTCTGATACAAAAACCAGAAAAAGATACATCAACAAACAAACAAGCAAACAAACAGAAAACTGCAGGTCAAAATCACTGATAGTTATTGATGCAAAAATTCTCAACAAAACACTAGCACACTAAATTCAACCATATATTGAAAAAATCATTCATCATGACCGAGTGAGATTTATCCCTGAGATACAAGGTTGATAAACATACACAAACCAGTCAGTGTGATAAACCCCATACAAACAGAATGAAGGATAAAAACCCTCTGATAATTTCAATTGATGCTGAAAAGGAATTTGATAAAAATTCAGCATCACTATATGATAAAAACCCTGAAAAGTCTGGGTATAGAAGGAACGTATATCAACATAACAAAAGTCATATTTGTCAGACCCACAGCTAGTACCATACAGAATGAGGAAATACTGAAAGCCTTTCCTGTAAGATCCACTATATGACAAGGATACTCACTGTCACCACTGTTATACAACACTATGTTGGAAATTTTAACTAGAACAATCAGACAAGAGAAAGGAACGTAAGCCATTCAAGTTGGAAAAGAAGAAGTCATACCTTTTTTTGCAACTGATATATTCTTATGTTAAAAAAACCTTAAAACTGTACCAATAAACTATATGAACTGAAAACAAATTCAGTAAAGTTGCAGAATACAAAATCAACATACAAAATTAGTAGCATTTCCACATGCCAACAGTGAACAATGTGAAAAAGAAATTTTAAAATGTTCCTCTTATAATACCTAAACATGAAATTAAATACCTAGGAATTAAATTGGACAAATAAGTGAAAAATCTCTATAATGAAAACTATAAGACACTGATAAAATAAATGGAAGAGGAACAAAAATAAAAATAAAAACATATCTCATGTTAATGAATTAAAAGAACCAATATTGTTAAAATGTCCATATTACACAAAGCAATCAACAGAGTCAATGCAATCCCTATCAAAGTACCAATGACATCTTTGCAGAAATAGAAAAAGGAGCTCTAAAATTTATATGGAACTACAAAAGATCCAGAATGGCCACAGCTATTCTAAGCAAAAAAAAACAAAACCAGAGGAATCACATTACCTGACTTCAAATTATACTAAGGATAATGTAATCAAAACAGCATGGTCCTGACACAAAAACAAACACATAGACCAATGAAATAGAATAGAGAACACACAAACATATCCACACACTGAAAGGGTACTCATTTTTGACAAAGATGCCAAGATCACGCACTGGGGAATAAGTACTTTTAATAAATGATGCTGGAAAAACGGAACATCCATTTGTAAAAAAATGAAACTAGACCACTGTCTCTTGCCATTTACAAAAATCAAACCCAAATGGATTAAACACTTAAATATTAGACCTTGAGCTATGAAACTACTACAGGAAAACACTGGGGAAACTCTCCAGGACATTGGCCTGGGCAAAGATTTCCTGAATAATACCCCACAAGCACAGGCAACCAAAGCAAACATGGACAAATGGGATCACATCAAGTAAGAAAGATTCTGCACAACAAAGCAAACATTCAACAAAGTGAAGAGGCAACCCAAGGAATTGGAGAAAATATTTGGAAACTACCCATCCGATGAGAGATTAATAACTATAACACATAAGGAGCTCAAAAAAATCTAATATTCTGATCAAACATGGGAAAAAGATTGAATAGACATTTCTCATAAGAAGACATACAAAGGGCAAACAGGCATATGAAAAGGTGCGCAACATCACTGATCATCAGAGAAATTTAAATAAAAACTGCAATGGGATATCATCTCACCTCATTTAAAATGACTTATATTCAAAAGACAGGCAATAACAAATGTTGGTGAGGATGTGGTGAAAAAATAATCCTTGTACAATATTGGGGGGAATGTAAATTAATACAACCACTGTGGAGAGAAGTTTGGAGATACCGTCAACAACTGAAAATACAGCTACAATATGGTCCAGCAATCCCATCCCTGAGTATATATTCAAAATAAAATAAATCAGTATATCAAAGAGAGATCTGCACTCCCATGTTTGTGTCAGCATCATTCACAATACACAAGATTTAGAAGCCAGCCATGTGTCCATCAACAGATGAATGGGTAAAGCAAATATGATACATATAGATACTGAAGTACTATCAGCCACAAAATCATGAGATCTTATCATTTTCAACAACATTGATGTAATTGAAGATTATTATGTTAAGAGAAGTAAGCCAGGCCCAGAAATACAAGCATCATATGCTCTCACTTATTTGTGGGATTTACAAATCAAAATAATTGAACTTATGGTGATAGTGAGTAGAAGGATGGTGACCCCAAACTGGCAAGGGAAGTGGGGATGTGGGGATGTGGGGATGTTTAATAAGTACAATATAGATAGGTAGAAAGAGTGAATAAGACCTAGTGTTTGATAGCACAACAGGGTGACTATAGTCAATAATAACTTAACTGTACATTTTGAAATAATTTAGAGAATGTAATTGGATTTTTTGTAATGCAAAAGATAAATGCCTGAGGGGATAAATATACCACTTTCCATGATGAGATGATTATGTATGGCAAGTCTGTGTGAAACCATCTCATGTACACCATAAATATATGGTATATACCTACTATGTTCTCACATAAATTAAAAATAAAAATTTAGTACATGAAAATATTTTTTAAAGTTTTAGTATTACAATACACTAGTCATTTTGATTTTGTCTTGATGAGGAAATAGATCAGATTAGACAGTAGGGTAATTTGGGTATCCCAATGATACACATTTTTTTAAATATCATTTTTTGTCAGATTCTCTAAAACTCATATTTATCTTACGTTATAAATTTATATTAATTGCTAACATACATAAGGGTATAAATTCTAAATCTACCTTCAACACTACTTGTAGCTTTACTATACCAAGGTTATGTGTAAGAATGTAATTAATTAGAAATCATCAGTGTTACTAAAGAGCTTTCAATCTATTCTCTGGGTGCATATCTAGCTATACAGCAAACTACATTGTGGTAAGGGCAATGTAAAGTTACAAAAATGTATGGTAATTCAAATAATAAAAACAGATAGAGATCCACTTTAGATTAGTAAAATGAGACATAATAAAAGTATAGAAAGAAAAAAATGTGCAGAGTAGGTGACTTCAAACATCCACCCCTCCACATCAACATTTAAAAAAGGTAGAAACAGTCAGAACCAACATTATCAAAACTCTGAAAACAATCAAATATTTATGCCCAAACAAATGCTAAATCAAAGAAAAGCTAGCTTAAAAATTGTAGAAAAGGCTGGGTGTGGTGGCTTATGCCTGCAATCCCAGCACTTTGATAGGCCCAGGCGGGCGGATCACAAGGTCAGGAGATGAAGACCATCCTGGCTAACATGGTGAAATTGCATTTCTAATAAAAACACAAAAAATTAGTCAGGCGTGGTGGTGGGCGCCTGTAGTGCCAGCTACTCGGTAAGCTGAGGCAGGAGAATGGCATGAACCCGGGAGGCAGAGCTTGCAGTGAGCCAAGATGCCACTGCACTCCAGCATGGGTGACAGAGTGAGACTCCATCTCAAAAAAAACATAAATATAAATATAAATATAAATAAATAAAATAATAATAAAAAGATAGGAAAGCTTTGTGGCATTTTTACATACCCTTGTATTAATGGCTTCACAGATCATCAGTTGTTTTGAAGATAGCTGCCCATGTTCTGGGTGTGGGACCCTGGTCTGAGGTTCTGGAGGGAGCATAACAAACTGTTCACAATTTATTATGTTTGTCTTTTCTAACCTGTTAAGAAACTACCTGAAATTTTAATGAAGGATACTTTTCTTTGTTTCACCTAGTATGAACACCCTTAGGGTAGAAAAGCAGTAGTTATTTCATAAAAACATTGTAAGGTTAATAAAAACTTATAGTGATCAGGAGCAGAAGATTATAGTTGAGTTATGTAAAGCTTGGAAGGCAAAGCTGTGGAGTTTCTCTGGAATATCAGGACATTCAAAAGCACCTGTGTATACTAGTGATTTTAAAAATCTGTACCACTATTGGGACAGGATGTATTGCCAGAAAATTAAAAAAAAAAAAAAAAAAAAAAAAAAAAACCTAAGTTTTTACAATTAGCTGATCTCTATGTTCAATGCAAGCAGGAAACGAAACATAAAGCATGAGTATAAATCATTTGGACAGGTGCTAAGAGTATCTAAGCACAGAACCAATTGTCAAAAACTGGGAGAGGTATGTATTATTTTGTTGTTTTCCCTCCTGGTATTTTTTTTAAAAAAAATCTTTATCAAGAAAGTAGTTGAATACAAGCTAAAGAAATCCAAACTTTAGTAGAAACTTCAAAAACCACATACAACATGGATTATAATGTTTACAAAAATAGTTTGGAGAAGTCATTAAATAGACAACTGCACACTACAGCAACAAAACATAGCAAATTCTAGGGGACAGGAAGAATCATTTGTCTTTAATATGTTCAAAGACCTAAAGAAAACCAATACACAAGAAGTAAAAGAAAGAATAAAACAATGTATTCACAAAATAAGAATACTAATAAGGAGAAATAAATTTAAAAAGGAATAAAATAAAAGTTCTGTAGTTGAACATACTAACATTAAAACGAAAATTTTACTATAGAGATTCTACAGCATGTTGCAACAAGGAGAAGGAAGAATAATTTTACTTTAAGACAACATAACTGAAATAATTTAGCCTGAAGAACAGAAAGTAAAACAGAATGAAGAAAAGTGAACAGATACTAAGGGATCAGTGAGGTGCCTTCAAATTGAACGATATACTCATATGGGAGGTCCAGAAGAAAAAGAGACTGAGAAAAGGGTGAAAAAAAAATTTGACTAAATAATGACAAAAAAATAAAAAACTTCAGAAACTTGATAATAGACAAAAATTTACACATCAAAGAAGTGCAACGGTCTCCAAACTTCATGAACTCAGATCCACCTCAAAATACATTATAGATCAAACAAAAGACAAAAACAGAAAATCTTGAAAGCAACAAGAGAAAAGTGCTCATCAGGTATGAGAAATTCTTAAAATAATTTATAGCTGACTTCTCATAAAAAACCACGGAGGACAGAAGGAAGTAGGATGACATATTTAAAGTAATAAGTTAAAAATACTAACAACAAATAATTCTATATCTGGTCAAAATAAAGGTGAGTTTAAGATACTTGCACATAGACAAAATGTGACAGAGACTGTTTTATTAATGGATGTGCTCTACAAGAAATGTTTAAGGAAGTCATTTGGTCATTTCAGCCAGTAGCAGGTTTGCAACTCGCTGGACAGAGCTCCGAGGGACAACTGAACGCCTCTCTGCCACTGTCTTTGCAGTGGATCTGCCCTTGCTACCCCTGGACTAACAAAGGAGCAAAGATGCTAAGTGCCTTATCCACACCTCCAAAGAAATGCAGTCAACCCAAGGAGAAGAGGCCAGTCCATCTCCCGTATGTCCCACCACCCACCCATGCATCACCAGATAGGGAACCCCTGTCTTGGGCCGACAGTTCAGACCCTCCATCCTAAGATGATTGTACTGAGAAATTGATGACATGCATCTCTCTGAGGTGGAGCCCCCGGGAGACAAGCAAAAACCCTTGACTACAATCATTACTGGATTTCCTTCATCTGCCATCCCCATGTTCAGAAAGAAACATAAACTGGGAGATCATCCCAGATCTCCAGTGGGCAGGCTAGGAGTCACAATCTATAGCCAACACCCAAAGGGGAGAAACACCCACACTTCCAGAACATTGAGAGGAAACACTGCTGCAACTGTGAAAAAGCATAGGGGAGCCACACAACTGAGCAAGAGTCTACCAACAGACCAATATGCCCAAGTGCAAATTACTGGATCACACTCCAAAGCTTCAACACCAAAAAAAAAAAAAAAAAAAACAAACCAAAAAAACTCACTAACATACCCCCCTCTGAAACCAAAACCAAGAAGTTAGCTTCAAATAAAGACCCTGCACAATGCATCAGTCCTGTGAAAACATTCAGTAGTCTATTGACTGTAGTCAGTTTGCCCTGCAGTTAAAGAAACACCCACATGCTGAGATGTGACTCAGTTCAAGAACTCCAGTAACTTAAATGGTGAGAGTGTTGTACATCCTCCAAATGACTGCATCAGTTCTCCATCAAGAGTTCTGAGCCAGGCAGAGCTGGCTGAAATGACAGAAATAGAATTCAGAATAGGATATAAAAGGACCATCAAGATTCAGGAGAATAACAAAACCCAATCTGAAAAAACTAAGAATTACTATAAAATGATACAGGAGTTGAAGGATGAAATAGTCAGTATTAAAACAAAATCCTAATGGATCTCACAGATCAGAATAACCACATACAAGAATTTCACAATGTGATCACAAATATTAACAATAAAATAAACCAAGCAATGAAAAGAGCCTCAGAACTAGAAGACTGGCTTTCTGAAATAAGACAGACAAAACTAAAAAAGAAAAGAATAAAACAAAATGAATAAATCCCCCAAGAAATATTAAATTATGTAAAGAGGCCAAATCTGTGAATCATTGGCATCCCTGAAAGGGAAGGGGAGATAGCAAACAACTTGGAAAACACAATTCAGGACATCATCTATGAAAAGTTCTCCACACTTGCTAGAGAGGCCAACAGTCAAATTCAGAAAATACTGCAAGAGTCTATACAAGAAGATCATCCCCAAGACATATAATCATCAGATTTCCCAAAGTTTAAATAAGAAACAAACAAACAAACAATAACAACAACAAAAAAACATTAAAGGCAGCTAGAGACAAGGGGCAGTTCACCTTCAGAGGCAACCCCATCAGGCTACAGTGGACCTCTCAGCTGAAACCCTACAAAGCAGAAGAGAATAGAGGCCTTCCTAAGTGAAGGATAAATAAGATCCCTTACAGATAAGCAAATCTCTTTTGTATGAACCTCAGTGAGGCTAGAGGTTTTATTATCCTTAGCAAATCTATGCAGAAATATAAAACCAAATACTGCATGTTCTCGCTTATGAGTTGAATAATGAGAACTCATGAACACTAAGAAGAAAACAACAGACACTGGGGTCTACTTAATGGCAGATGGTGGGAGGAGAAACAGGAGCAGAAAAAATATTGAGTACATGATTTATTAAATAATCTGTACAACAAACTCCCATGACATGTATTTACCTATGTAATAAACCTTCACATGTACCCCCAAACATAAAATAAAAGTTATAAAAATACATCACAAGGAAAGAAACATACAGAACATTATTTCTTTTTTTTTTTTTTTTTTTTTTTGAGACGGAGTCTCACGCTGTTTCCCAGGCTGGAGTGCAGTGGCGCGATCTCGGCTCACTGCAAGCTCCGCCTCCCGGGTTCCCGCCATTCTCCTGCCTCAGCCTCCTGAGTAGCTGGGACTACAGGCGCCCGCCACCGCGCCCGGCTAATTTTTTGTATTTTTAGTAGAGACGGGGTTTCACTGTGGTCTCGATCTCCTGACCTTGTGATCCGCCCGCCTCGGCCTCCCAAAGTGCTGGGATTACAGGCTTGAGCCACCGCGCCCGGCCTATGAACATTATTTCTTATAAATGTGGATGCTAAAATCCTCAACAAAACATGAGCAAGCTAAATTCAACAGCATAGTATTAATGTAAGTATTATACATTAGTGTCAAATGGAATTTACTCCAGCAATGCAAGGATGGTTTAACATAAAAATCAATCAATGTTATACTCCATATTAATTTTTTAAAAAGGGAAAGGGAACCTACATGGCCATCTCAACTGATGCAGGAAGAGTATTTGACAATTTCCAACACTCATTCAAGATGAAGGCACTAAGAAAATTTATGATAAGAATGCCAATCAAACCGCCGATGACATATTACTTCACATATACTGGAATTGACCTAATGTTAAACAAACAAACAAAAACAGAAAACAAAAAATATTGATAAGAACATGGAGAAATTGGAACTCTTGTAGATTTCCGGTGTACATGCACAATGGTTCAGCTGTTATAGAAAAAAGTTTCACAGTTCCTCAAAAAGTGAAACATAGAATTATCATGTGACCTGGCATCTACATGCCAAGGTATACACATAAAATAATTGAAAACAATTACTATAACAATTAAATGTAAGTGCATATTCATAGCAACACAATTTACAATAGTCAAAAGGTGAAGACTGTTCAAATGTTCATAAAATGATGAATATATAAACAAATCACGGTATACAACAATGGAATATTATTCATCTCTAAAAAAGACATGGAATATTAACATATGCTACAATATAGATGAAGCTTTAAAACATTGTCTTATTTGAAAGAAGAAAAACATAAAATATCACATAATATATAATTTTATTAATATAGAATATTGAAAATAGGTAAATCAATATACAGAATGAAGATTCAGTTATTCTAGGGGCTAGGAGGAGGGGTGAATGGATAGAAATTATTTAATCAGTAAGATTTTTATTTTGTTTTATTTTAGAGTGTTTGAAATGTCTTGGAACTAGATAGAGCTGGTGATTGTGCAACATTATGAATGTATTAAATGTCACTGACTTGTTCAATTTAAAATAGCTAATTTTATGTTATTTGAATGTCACCTCATTAATTTCTTTATTAAATAATAGGGCAAGATTAAAGGCCTCATGAAGTTATAAAAACTATAACCACTACCTCCCTAAATTATTAAAATATTATAATAAACAT
Organism: Macaca mulatta; assembly: GCF_049350105.2. Classification (NCBI taxonomy): domain Eukaryota; kingdom Metazoa; phylum Chordata; class Mammalia; order Primates; family Cercopithecidae; genus Macaca; species Macaca mulatta. Next base: position 117,393,848 of record NC_133409.1, read on the forward strand.
CCTATGTAGCAAAATAGGAAAGCAATTTTTATAATATTTCTTTGTACATTTTTAACAATATATAAAGAAATGAAATAAAATCTGTCTTACCACTGACCCGTAGAGTTTCTAAGCTGTGAGACTGGCATGTTTCATAACTGATACTGGGATTTTTCAGAGTGCATGTATTTCAACCATTGAAAAATGTGGGTGTGCCTTTGCAACTAGAGCACAGCACATATTTGTTACATAAAGCAGGCTGGAAAGACAGAGCTTTAGAAGATGGATGCATTTGAACATTCAGACTGCCATCCATATAAATCTACAGAGTGAGAATTAGTTTCATTATTATTGCTATGCCCTAACCAACTAGAAATGCCTTTCTAGCTATTATGAATAAATTTAGAAACCCAATGAAGTAATTCTGTTATACTTGGTAGCAGTCTGCTACACCAAAATACTTACATTGGATTAGGGTGCATTGATGTCTACACTTTTGTGCACACAGTTAATTATGGCTTAGAAACAAGTGTATTAACACACTAGGTGTTACTTTGTTTCCCATGAAAATGCACAGGTGGAGGTTTCTCCCATTCCTTTCGATGTGAATCCACTGAGAACCTTCAAATAGGAAGGGAATCCTATTAGAGCAGTCCCTTTATAATTTTAGAATAAGAATTGTTGAAGACTGAGTTTATAATAAAATAGCAGAATCAGTGTGAGGTAAACTCCCTACTTGACAGGTTCACAAAGCAGTGGAAATGGTGCTAAATGATCTGTCGGGCAATTCATTTAACTAAGTCTCAAGGACATTAGAAACATTTAGCATAAAATGATTTTTAAAGGTCAGAAAATGTAAGGGTTTAACAAAATTTGCACTAAGAGAAAATTAGGAGAAACAGTATCAGTTCAAAATGAAACCTGCTTATAGTAACCTGATTACCTAGATACCAATTATTCAAGTTTATAATCATTAGTCTGTTTGCTTTTATCCAATTCACCGCTTACTAGCATTTAAACGCCAGGATGTAAAAGCATATGTAAATAATAAATGGACTTCAAGTTAACTTGATGCCCTGGGAAGACAGTCATGGCATTCAAGGCCTACCCAGAGTCAAAAGACGTGATCCTTGAAAGAAAAGAAGTCATTGTTCAACTGACCGTGGGAATAAACAGCAACCATATAGGTGTGTGCTCCCATCCTAACTAAATCTGGCCATTAACAATGTTGTGCCCAATGAATACAAGTATGGGAAGGCTACTGGCTTTTTCACCAACAACTTTGTTACCAGGACTCATGTTTTAATTAAAGTAACTAAATAAATCTTTATTTATTTATTGTTATCTAAAATATATTAGGTATTTTAATTAAAATAACAATTATTTTATATATAATATTTATTATATATTAATATATACATTTGTTATTTATATATTATTTATTCACAAATAGGTAGAATAATAGTTATAAAAACTCTTACTGTGAGCTCAATGCATGCAAAGTATATTCTAGGCAGGTAGAATATTAGTTTAATTTCAGAATAAGATGCCATGAAGTGAAATCCCTAAGAAAAAAATAAGGCACAGGAATTCACTGAGTCAGCCTAAATCATTATGTGAAAGAAACTAACTCATTGGTTCATCTGATTTTGATGTAACACTCAGGCAAAGCTGGAGATGTCTGTTCAATATACCTAGATAACTCACATATATTGCCATACATTTCATAATTTTTTTCATCTTTTATTATTATTAACAAAGTTTATGGTGTATATTTAGACAGTGACAATTGAAGACTGTAGAATTCTCCTTTAGATGGTGGATTTTTAATTATAGTCATTAAAATACAAGCTGACATGTCTAGATTATGGATTGTTAATTGTGATAAATTAGATGTTATTTATCTACTTCTAGGCTACAGATTCCGATTCATTTACACACACTTATGAATCTGTTTATGTTGAAATATTTTAAAGTAAACAACAGAGAATATCAGTCTTTACTGTTAATGACAGTTGCAACACCTTTCAGAGGCTTCTCTTTCATCATGGACTTCTATATTTGCACTGGGTGGAAAGGGATGAGAGTATGAGAATATGAGAAAAAGTCTGTCAATGAAAAACTGGAGATAAGATTTTTTTTTATTATTATTATTATACTTTAAGTTCTAGGGTACATGTGCATAACGTGCAGGTTTGTTACATATGTATACTTGTGCCATGTTGCTGTGCTGCACCCATCAACTCGTCAGCACCCATCAACTCGTCATTTACATCAGGTGTAACTCCCAATGCAATCCCTCCCCCCTCCCCCCTCCCCATGATAGGCCCCGGTGTGTGACGTTCCGCTTCCCGAGTCCAAGTGATCTCATTGTTCAGTTCCCACCTATGAGTGAGAACATGCAGTGTTTGGTTTTCTGTTCTTGTGATAGTTTGCTAAGAATGATGGTTTCCAGCTGCATCCATGTCCCTACAAAGGACACAAACTCATCCTTTTTGATGGCTGCATAGTATTCCATGGTGTATATGTGCCACATTTTCTTAATCCAGTCTGTCACTGATGGACATTTGGGTTGATTCCAAGTCTTTGCTATTGTGAATAGTGCCGCAATAAACATACGTGTGCATGTGTCTTTATAGCAGCATGATTTATAATCCTTTGAGTATATACCCAGTAATGGGATGGCTGGGTCATATGGTACATCTAGTTCTAGATCCTTGAGGAATCGCCATACTGTTTTCCATAATGGTTGAACTAGTTTACAGTCCCACCAACAGTGTAAAAGTGTTCCTATTTCTCCACATCCTCTCCAGCACCTGTTGTTTCCTGACTTTTTAATGATCGCCATTCTAACTGGTGTGAGATGGTATCTCATTGTGGTTTTGATTTGCATTTCTCTGATGGCCAGTGATGATGAGCATCTTTTCATGTGTCTGTTGGCTGTATGAATGTCTTCTTTTGAGAAATGTCTGTTCATATCCTTTGCCCACTTTTTGATGGGGTTGTTTGTTTTTTTTCTTGTAAATTTGTTTGAGTTCTTTGTAGGTTCTGGATATTAGCCCTTTGTCAGATGAGTAGATTGCAAAAATCTTCTCCCATTCTGTAGGTTGCCTGTTCACTCTGATGGTAGTTTCTTTTGCTGGAGATAAGATTTAAAATCACTTTCATTCTAAGACATTTCCTTAGCTGTAGAAATTCTGGGGATAATGATTCCTAATATGTCCATTCTGATGCCTATTTCTTCTTATGTTCTTTTTTAAGCATAGGATATCAGGGGCAGAATATCGTCTTATCATTTGTTCTATTGTATGTTGTATGCAGAAGAAACATATTAGCAGAGTAATTATAGGCAGAGTGATCATAGAATTTATTGACTAAGTTCCAATATTTGACAGTAAAAAGGGAGTGTTAGTAATCAAAATGACAGAAAAAAAGTTGTAAACTAAGCCTATCCCAAACAAAATTTTGATATATGATCACTTTTGGTTATGGGCAAAGGATGATCAGATTGAGAAAATATAAAGCCTCTTAATTATACTTTATAATCTAATATAGATCTGTTAATAGAAATTTTGATTTATCAAACTAAAATTTCTATTTCCCAATGACTGGGAAATAAAAATAATAGTCCATGAGAATTCAATAAAGTTACTTAAATATTTACAAATTTTATAGATATTTAAGCAAAATTTACACAGTAAATACATTTATTTGCATACATTTATTGCAATGGATACATGCTAACAAACCTTAGAAAATGAGCCTAACTTGAGAAAAATAAAAATAAACAAATGACAACCAAAATGAATAATTGGTAAATAACATAGATATTCAATTTTATTAGTAAATTAAAATAATATAAAGTGAAAATGAAGTAGTATTTCCTAAAACTAAGGATTACTTCAGTATCTATACAATCAGCTATTTATTTGCTGATATGCCAGTCTTCGTGCCTATTTATAAAGAAAGATAATACTAACAGTAAAGTATTTAATAAAAATAATTACAAGAAGGCTTATGAGCTCTTACCTAAAATAATCTTTCTGTAGCCTAAAGTCATTAATTAATTTATTTTAAAAGTAGTAAAAATGTTATAAAATATATAGATTAGGCAATACATAAATAAAAGTCATTTTATACATTTTAACTTGATAAAATCCAAATAATTAAAATAAAAGAGTATAAAAGTAAAAAAAAAAAAACGACAAAAACTGCATGGGTGGTTCAAAAAAGGATTAAACTGCAAAGCTTCATAATATATAATTTTGCTGTTGAATCTGCAATGGTTCACAAGCATTGTGTTTCATAATTTTTCTTCAAAGGAATTGAAATTTTAAATAAGATGTTGCAAATATAGAATATGATTCACATTATAAACTTTACTTTTATTTCCTTTGCAGAGTTTTATTTTTAAGGCACTTTTAACATATTTTATGTATATTCCCTCCAACCTGAAACACACACCATTAGAAGATACCTAGTGTAAATGCACAATAATATGATCTATATTAAAATGTATATAATAACATTAGAGGGCATGCCTTATGCAGAATAATGTGTTACAGTATATTCTGTGATAAGTCAACCAGTTTATTTACAATATTAGAATTAGCTTTATATTCAAAAACATTTATGAATCCAGAATTTACTGTTTTTGAGAGACAGAGTATTGGTTACAATAGACAAAGTTTGATGTAGGAAACTTCCTCAAATCCCAGTGGTTTTATACAAAGTGTTTTGTGTTGGTTTATTTCTCAGTAGCTTTATAAAAACTAATTTGTAATTGTCTGTTTATTCTCTGGTCTCCCCGGTCACAATAACTGAAGAAGAGTCAGGTGGAGTTTTGCTCTACTTCATCTGCAGGTGACACATGTCATCATCAACCCAGACCATTAGCTCAAGAAAATAATGTTTCTGCCTATCTCTGCTAGCATTAGAAAATGAGAGGAGCAGATGTAAACAGAAGGTTAAAAAGAAGCTGTGAATTGGTGTGGTTTCTTATTCTTTAATTGGCTACATGTGTGATCCTGGACTAGCCATGTAATTACTTAAACCTCATATTCCTCATCTACAAAATAAATAGAATGAACCTGAATGATATTTATTTCCTGCTCAGATGTTAAGTTCAGTGATGACAATATGTAAATTAATAAATAATATGTAAATGAATGAGGATGGCTGAGTTACAATAAATCTTTACTTATGAAAAAGAGCAATGAGTTAGATTTGGCTCACAAGCCATAGTTTGCCAACTTTTGATCTAGAATAGTTTCTATTGAATAGGTAGCTGATAAGGTTTGGCTTTGACCCCACCCAAATCTCATCTTGAATTGTAACTCTCATAATCCCCATGTGTCCTGGGAGGGACGTGGTGGGAGGTAATTTAATCCTGGGGTTGGGAGAGGGGTTCCTCTGCTGTTCTTGTAATAGTGAATAAGCCTCACAAGATGTGATGGCTTTATAAAGGGAAGTTCCTCTGCACATGCTGTCTTGCCTGCTGCCACGTAAGACATGCCTTTGCTCCCTCTTTGCCTTCCACCATGATTGTGAGGCCTCTCCAGCCATGTGGAACTGTGAGTCCATTAAACCTTTTTCTTTATAAATTAATTAGTCTCAGGTATATCTTTGTTAGCAGCATGAGAACATACAAATACAGTTAATTGGTACTGGGTGGTGGGGCGCTGCTGTAAAGATACCCGAAAACATGGAAGCAACTTTGGAACTGAATAACAGGAAGAGGTAAGAATAGCTTGGAGGGCTCAAAAGAAGACAGAAACATGTGGGAAAGTTTGAAATTTCCTAGAAATTTGTTTGAAATTTCCTAGAGGCCTCAGAAAACAAGAAGATGTGGGAAAGTTTGCAACTTTTTAGAGACTTGTTGGGAATGGCTTTGACCAAAACGCTGATAGTGATGTAGACAATGAAGTCCAGGCTGCTGTGATCTTAGATGAGGAACTTGTTGGGAACTGGAATAAAGGTGACTCATGCTATGGTTTAGCAAAAAGACTGATAACATTTTGCTCCTTCCCTAGAGATCTGTGGAACTTTGAACTTGAGACAGATGATGTAGGATATCCGGCAGAGGAAATTTCTATGCAGTAATGCATTCAAGAGGTAAGTAGGGTGCTCTTTAAAGCATTCAGTTTTGTTCATCACAAAGTATGGTTTGGAATTGGAACTTATGTTTAAAAGGGAAGCAGAGCATAAAAGTTCAGAAAATTTGCAGCCTGACAATACAATAGAAAAAGAAAACCCGTTTTCTGAAAAGAAATTCAAGCTGGCTGCAGACATTTGCATAAATAATAAGGAGCTAAATGATAATCACCAAGACAATGGGAAAAATGTCTCCAGGACATGTCAGTGGTCTTCATGACAGCCCCTCCCATTATAGGCCCAGAGGCCTAGGAAGAAAAAATGGTTTTGTAGGCTGGCCCCAGGGCCTTGGTGCTTTGTGCAGTCTCAGAATTTGGTTCCACTCATCCCAGCAATGACTAAAAGGGGCCAAAGTATAGCTTGGGCTGTGGCTTCACAGACTGAAAGCCCCAAGCCTTGGCAGCTTACACGTGGTGCTGTCCCTGTGGGTGTGCAGAAGTAAAGTACTGAGGTTTGGAAACCTCTGCCTAGATTTCAGAGAATGTGTGGAAATGTCTGGATGTCCAAGCAGAAGGCTGCTTCAGGGATGGAGCCGTCATGGAGAACCTCTGCTAGGGGAAGTGTGGAAGGGAAATGTGGGATTGGAGCCTCACAGAGTCCCCACGGAGCTGTGAGAAGAGGGCTGCCATTCTCCAGAAACCAGAATGGTAGATCCACTGACGGCTTCCACTGTGCACCTGGAAAAGTAGCAGAGCAGATACTGAATGCTAGCCTGTCAAAGCAGCTGGGGCGGTGGGGGTGGGGGGGGGTGTGAGGGGCTATATTTTGCAAAGCCTTAAGGGCAGAGCTGCCTGAGACCATGGGAATCCACCACTTGCTGCATCAGCATGACCTGGATGTAATACATGTCGTCAAACGAGATTGTTTTGGAAGTTTAAGATTTAATGACTGCACTATTGGATTTCAGATTTGCATGAGACCTCTAGCCCTTTGTTTTGGCCAATTTCTCCTATTTGGAATGGATGTATTTGGCCAATGCCTGTACCCCCATTGTATCTAGGAAGTAACTAACTTGCTTTTGATTTTACAGGCATAGGAAGAAGGGACTTGCTTTGTCTCAGATGAGTCTTTGGACTTGGAATTTTTGGTTAATGCTGGAATGAGTTAAGACTTTGGGAGACTGTTGAAACCACATGATTGTGTTTTGAAATTTGATATCATGAGAACTGGGAGGGGCCAGGCATGGAATGATATGGTTTGGCTGTGTCCCCACACAAATCTCGTCTTGAATTGTAGCTCCCATAATCCACACTTGTCCTAGGAGTGATCTGGTTGGAGGTAATAGAATCATGGGGCCAGGTTTTCCTATGCTGTTCTTGTGATACTGAATAAGTCTCACAATTTCTGATGGTTTTATAAAGGGCAGTTCCCCCTGCACATGCTCTCTTCCCTGCCACCATGTAAGACATACTTTTGCTCCTCTTTTGCCTTCTGCTGTAACTGTGAGGCCTCCCCACTTATGTGGAACTATGAATCCATTAAACCTCTTTTTTATTGTTTAAATTACCCAGTCTTGGGTATGTCTTTATTAGTAGCATGAGAACAGACAAATACAGTAGCACTTTGTTTCTCTCTTCCTACACTAATTAATACATACTCAAAAACAGTTTAATATGTTAAATTAAAATTTTCTAATGTAATAGAATTAAGATAAAATAAATTTTCCAAGTTTTGGAGAACTTGTACACTCATCCACACCTCTTGTATTTTCTGTTTACAACTCCTAATGATGTCACCTCCAGCATAATAGTGATCCAGCAATACTGTTTATAAAAGCACGTTTTTAAAAAGATACTATTAGAAAGAGCATATGTAGTACAGATTCAAAAGCTTAGATAACCTAAGATTATGGCAAAGAAGTTGATTATACATAAAATTAGTAAATATAAGTTGTAGGTAAAGATAGTATATGTAGGGTAGAATCTATAATATTAAGACAAATAATCTATCAAAACAAGGAGCACAGATGTTTGGATTGATGGAAAGATGGTAAGAATACAATGTTTATTTAAAAAGTAGAGGTTTTCTAATGGAGCAGAGACTCTAAGCTTCCTTGAATTATTATTATTATTATTATTATTATTATTTTGAGAATGGAGTCTTACACTGTCACCCAGGCTGGAGTGCAGTGGCATTATCTCGGCTCACTGCAAACTCCCCCTCCTGAGTTCAAGTAATTCTCCTGCCTCAGCCTCCCGAGTAGCTGGGATTACAGGTGCCTGCCACCGTGCCTGGCTAATTTTTTTTGTTCTTTTTTTTTTTTTTTTTTTTTTTTTTTTAATAGAGATGGGTTTCACCATGTTGGCCAGGCTGGTCTCGAACCCTTGACCTCAAGTGATCTGCCTTCCTTGGCCTCCCAAAGTGCTAGAATTACAGGCATGAACCACCATGTGCAGCCTGCTTGTCCTTTAAAGCTCCTGTTGATGTAATCATATTGTTTTTCTTTAATTTACTGAGTAAATGAATTATAATAAAGAATTGTTATTACTTTTCTGGAATATTCTTTAATCATTTTTGATAATCATCTGGATTTGATTTCCTAATATTTGCTTAGAATGCTTGTTTTCATATTGATGAATAAAATTTGTCTACAGTTTTTTTTTTTTATATTTCCTTTACCAGAAACAGGTTATGCTAAATTGAAAAATTAAATTGGGAGGGTTTATTGTTTGTTTCATCTGGATTAATTTAAGTTGTATTGCAAAGTATCCTGACAAAATATATGTTCAAATGTTAGAATGTCTATTGTTTACAATCATTATGTAATTTTTATATTCCATTTTCTCTTTGTTATCTTAAGATTTGCTGATATAAATTTGTATATAATATACTCCCATGATTAGTTTACTTTTTTTTTTTTTTTTTTTTGAGACAGAGTTTTGCTTTCTTTGCCCAGGCTGTAGTGCAAGGGCATGATCTTGGCTCACTGCAACCTCCACCTCCTGGGTTCAAGTGATTCTCCTGCCTCAGCCTCTTGAGTAGCAAGGATTACAGGAATGCGCCACCACGCCCGGCTAATTTGCTTGTATTTTTAGTAGAAACGGGGTTTCTCCATGTTGGTCAGCCTGGTCTCGAACTCCCAACCTCAGGTGATCCACCTGCCTCAGCCTCCCAAAGTGCTGGGATTATAGGCGTGAGCCATCGTGCCGGGCTGATTAGTTTACATTTATATATCTCATATTTTCTTTTTTAGTCCTAATCTAATATTGTTTGCTGTCCTCCATTTTTGAAAACCTTATTTTAAGGAATTTACCAGTTTTATTGATATTTTTACAAGGATCAGATTTTACAGTTATTGTTTTTGCATTAAAATTATATAAAATTTTCCATACTAATTTCACTATTTTTCTCTACATATATCTTCAGATTGATTTTTGTTCATTATTTAATTTCTTATAATGAATAATATATATGTCCTTCACTTACATCTTTGTTTTGTTTGTTTGTTTGTTTTGTTTTGTTTTTTTGAGACAGAGTCTCTCTCTGTCACCAGGCTAGACTGCAGTGGCATGATCTTGGCTTAATGCAACCTCCACCTCCTGGGTTCAAGAGATTCTCCTTCCTAAGCCTACCATGTAGCTGGGACTACAGGCATGTGCCACCATGCCCAGAAAGCTAAATTTTCTATTTTTAGTAGAGACAGGGTTTCACCATGTTGGCCAGGATGGTCTTGATCTCGTGATCTCATGATCTGCCCATGTCGGCCTCCCAAAGTGCTGGGATTGCAAGCATGAGCCACCGTGCCAGTCCCCATCTTTATTTTTTCAATATTGAAGACCTTTAAGGTATTTTCAAAATAAATTTAACTATGTTCTATTAGTTTTTATTTAAAATGTTCTTATTTTATTATTTTCTAAGTGAATAATAATTGTATGTTGAATTTTCTTTGAATAATAGAATATTTAGTAATTTATTTCAAAATCCCTAGTAGTTACAAAATTTATTTATTTTTATTACTTTTTGGAATTATATTGAATGTATTTACTTTTATTTAGAGGCATGTGAATATATATGTGCATACATATACACAAAAGTTTTGTTTCACATTTCTTCTATTTGCTTCATTTTAATAGAATTATACTAAAAACTTCCAGTAGACCTATATATAAGTTCATGTATTCTCCCTTGTTGACTATGGAAATCACTATTGTGCTTGTCGCCTAGAATTCAAAACACTTCTTTCAAATGCATTTTATACCATGGTCTGACTTACTTTGTAAAAGCAGCTTTATTTATTTAACTTCTTAATTTTAAAAATCCTTTAAACCTAGACATTGTTCATTATATCTATAATAATTTACTTGCATTTAAAGTACTCCCAAGTCTTGTCAACCTTTGTCTGAACTTAACCTGCTAGTAACTCTCCTCACAAAGCAAGTTTTTTCACCTCTGTGTCATTAGTCACACATTTACTTTTGCCTGAAATATCCAGATTTTATCTCACTATCTGCTTAGCCCCAATCTTTTTTCCAAATATCCTCCCCCAAATGACCTGCCAGTTTTACGTTTTTCTCAGCATTGCCTGTGTGAAGCATGAATTTCAAGCATTCTTTACTTTTTAATTTATTGTTTTAAATTTCGTCATTTCATCATATGACAACCTAACAAAAATAATATGAGAACAAAATCAGAGACAGCCATGTTATAACTCAGTACTGCCACAGAATATTGGTGTCTGTTTTAGTCCATTTCACATCAGTTGTTCTCCAATAATTTTAGTATCTATGATACTATAGGGAATAAAAGTACAATTTTTTAACCCTAATATTATATTCAAGTTTGGTCACTTCACAGGGCAAATTTTTTCTTTATTTGAAAAATTATTTACAATTTAAAATGCTTTTGTAAAATAAAACCTAGCTTCTTAGGTTCATATAGTGAGATGTTGCCTAAACATTATAACAAATAAATAGAAAGGTGGTCTGAAAATAATGACGAGGAGCTAAAAACAAAACAGACATGAGAAGGTAAATTTATTGTAAATGATAATCAAATAATATGATAATGCTGAATGAAGAATAGCTTCACAGTTGTTCAATTGTATGATAGTAGAACTGACTCATATGGTTCACCACTTAGACATGTGTAATAACACACACAAGTATACTACAGCATAACTATCTATCAATCTCTCTAACTGATGGACTCTGTATATTCTCTTTATTGTACTTTCCTTCTTGCAGTAGTTCTTTAACAGTGAATGTGTTGGAAAGCAGTAACTCACTTTGCTTTATATAAATGGGAGTAGAACTTTTTTGTTTGTTTGTTTTGTTTTGTTTTTTGAGACGGAGTCCTGCTCTGTCACCCAGGCTGGAGTGCAGTGGCGAGATCTCGGCTCACTGTAACCTCCGTCTCCCTGGTTTAAGCAATTCTCCTGCTTCAGCCTCCTGAGTAGCTGGGACTACAGGCGCCTGCCACGACGCCTGGCTAATTTTTGTATTTTTAGTAGAGACAGGGTGTTACCATGTTGGCCAGGCTGGTCTCAAACTCCTGACCTCAGCTGATCCGCCAGCCTCAGCCTCCCAAAGTGCTGGGATTATAGGCGTGAGCCACCGCACCCTGCCGCAGAACTCCTTATACTTCCCACTTAGTATTCACAGGTGTTACTGACCAGTGAAAATTTTCAAAGATCTTCAGAACAGAATGGAAAAAAATTAGGAAGTTTGGTTTGACTAGCAGAACAGTGTTCAGAGTATCTTATATGTTTCTTTCCAGATGCAGATAAGCTACGGAGTTTTGATTTTTTTTCCATGTAAAGATGAAACTTAGAACGTAGAGAAACATACAGATGATAACCCTCTTCACTTTCCAAAATTATGACAGCTAAGTCTCTTAGTCACAATTTAGAAAATCAGATTGCACATACATTGAGTTATGAAAAGCAACAATGATATTTTTGTAAATGTTTCAGAATAACATTTTATACTTAAGATGAAAAATGTCTAATTTAGAAAGTGAATCTGTCCTAGAGGCTGAAGACCAATAATCCAGAAATATGATAGGCACACAAAGAAATGCTTTTCTAAATATTAGCCCCACACTATAATGGCTTTGACCCTGTGTGGTTGCTGTGATTACCAACAGGAGAAAGCCTATGTTTACTTGAAATTGTGGCTTTGATCACTAGAGATTTAAATAATCTAGAACAACCAATATTTAAATAACTGAGGGAAAAAAATCAATTGCTTCAAGAGTATTGAGAATCAAATACTAAAAATTGAGTATGAGTTGGTATATGGGAATATATGTATTTGTTTCTATAACGTATAAACATATATATGTGTGTTTAATCTGTGTGTGAAAATGTATGTGTGTGTACACATGTGTTAACAAGTCACAGAAGATTGTCTCATTCTAAGATTCAGAGTTTCCAATTTACTTGTCAATAGTTTATTTGCCAAACTTTATTTTGTATATATTAATATAAGCTTTGGAGCAGAGATTTTCAACTTTGGGTCTGTTGACATTTTGGAATGCATTGATGTTTGTTGTCGGAATGAGGCTGTCTTGAACATTGTAGGAAGTTAGCAGCATCTCCAGTCTCTATCAAGTAGATGCTAGTAGTAGCCATGCCGTAGTTTTGACAACCAAATATTTCTCTAGATATTTCCAGATGTTTCATGGAAAAGGAGGTGAAATCACCCCAGTTAACAACTACTGCCTAGAGAAAAATGGACAATAAAAGACACGGCAACTCTTTCTCAGCATACACAGATCCTGTGTAAATATGTAATTTCAATTTTTTATATTACTCTGTTCTTTAAATATCATACTTCATTCTTTGGCTAAGTCACATTTGAGAAGTATGATCATTTATTTATTAAAATCTATATAAAAGGATAAGGTCAAAGCTATTATCATACACTTCTACTTAAAAATTCTTCTTAAATTCACAAAGGCTGTAATAAATATAGGGTTATTAATTGTCTGTAAAGAAGTGTGTAAATTACATAACAATAAACTCTACACACTGTATTAAAATGTTAAAGGCTAGAGGCATCTGTACCTTACATAAAATTACTTCTATATACAAAGAAAATATTAACAATGAATATGAAGTTATAAATGTTTTAAAATCAATGCTTGTCTAATTTTGAAAACCTATTGGAGTCTTGCAGTACTTTGATACTTTCTGCATTAAATTCTCCTAAAACACTGTCTGCTTTGTAGAAGTTTCAAGGACACATTGAAGGAGAATAAAATTATAAAGTAACATTGCAGCTTGTTCTTATATTTACATTTATCTTTAAAGAGGGTAATTTATTTTGGGGGCCAAAGAGAACTATACATCATACTAATGCACTTTCAGTTTAAAATTTGCCCTTCATGCTATGACTGGACATTGCTAAGCTCAGTTTGCAGTGGTTTTATTTGCTGGAGGGAGAATTTCAAATAGGTAAGCTCTATAGTAGTCTCTGCTTAGAATATATTTTCTGTTTTGCATTTATGTGGGAGTGGCAAAACAAAAAAAAATCATCTGCTAAAAGAATAACCTCCATAATAACCATTTCCTAAATCTGTTGAATTGATCCTCATATGTCTACCAGATGGTGAAGTGGTGAAATGGAACCAAGTACACCTCGAGGCAGTTGCTGTTGCTGTTAATCTCTGGAGGATTTCAATGTGGAAGCATACCTGCCTAAAGTCTGCATCAACCTTGCAAGTCAAAAAGAGATTTTCAATATAGTTTCCGAAAAGGAAGACAGGAGTTTGTTGTGTCTCTGCTCTTCTGTTCAAACAAAAAAAATGAGTTTTTGCTGGTTTTAGAAATACAAGTGTACAACATGGTTTTGCTTGAGGACTAAATTATCAACATATACTACAACTTTGTCCTGAGCTGCATCTAACTATAGAGATTCTGTTCTAATAAATTCTGTTTATAAATTCTGTTCTAGTGCATTTAAATACAAAGTCTGGGCTGGAAAAGAGGCATGCCAGGAAGAGGAGGGAAGGTTGTGTGATAATCAAGAAGACAAATTCCATTTCTATTTGTTAAGAAGTGAGAAGCAAAACTCCAAAAACTTCTTGATGTTTAAAAACAAGGTGAAGCATGTCACTTTAATACAGATGATGACATTTAGAAGTTACTCTCTGAATAATTTTCTGGCCAAGGCTGTAACACCGCTCCAAGCACAACCAATTAAAATATGGGAAAAAGGACCAAAAACATAATCTATCTTGTATAAGTAGTTACTGGGAATTTTTTTTTTAATGGACCATTTCTTAAATTAAAAGAGTCTTTAAGAAGCTTGTTTGTATTTGTTATTACTATTATAATGTGGAATGCCCCATTTAATTTAGAATAACATGCTAGCGAGACAAGAAGAAAAATCAAATTTTGTCATTCTTTTGACTAAATCTTTTTTTTTTTTTTTTTTGAGACGGAGTCTTGCTCTGCCGCCCAGGCTGGGGTGCAGTGGCCGGATCTCAGCTCACTGCAAGCTCCGCCTCCCAGGTTTACGCCATTCTCCTGCCTCAGCCTCCCGAGTAGCTGGGACTACAGGCGCCCACCACCTCACCCGGCTACTTTTTTGTATTTTTTAGTAGAGACGGGGTTTCACCGTGTTAGCCGTGATCCGCCCGTCTCGGCCTCCCAAAGTGCTGGGATTACAGGCTTGAGCCACCGCGCCCGGCCCTTTTGACTAAATCTTAATCGTTACTTTTACATAAAGTATATAGTTATTTCACAAATATTAATAATCAACAATACTTGGAATTTTCCAAGAGGGAAGAAACAAACAAACAAACAAACAAACTCTGTTAGGTTCTAAATTCCTAATGTGTGTGTATTTCTTAGAAATAAAAAAAGAATAAATGCTTTTGTTAGTTAAGGTATTAAAACTAGCAAAGTGTTTAACAACGTACTTCTTTATTCCTTCAGTTAAGTATGATGTATATGTGGCAGTATAACATATTTGTTAAACTTTTCATCATAAAAGTATATTATTACTACATATAGCAATTAAAATACCATTTTCCACAGAAGAACCTGTATTAGTCTTTTATCCAGCACAATTCAGCACTTGAATGCTAATTTCAGTATAACTCAGTTTATTACCATACATTTCCTGAAGGCAACTTTGAAAATAGACATGTAAGCTAGGACAGATCTTCCAAATGCTTCACATTTTATTCCCCTTCGAGTATCTTTAAATACAACAGCTCTTCTAATGCTCTGGTATATATTTTATTGTGAACCTTAAATAAAAACCTCTCATGCAGTTTTATTTAATGTCTTCTTTAAGTTTTCTTCTCTCATACTATTTCTCCATTTTTTTTTCCCAGATGTTCAAAAGATGGTTTGTCAAGGAAGAATCTTACTGAAGAAAATAAATGAATGGGTCAACAGAGAACCCTCCTCATTGGAAATGTAAGGAGACCAGTAGAAGCAATATGTTAATACACTTTTATTTCATTTATACAATACTACATTAAATATTGATAATATATTTGGTTTGGATTAATGGGGATTTAATTTAAAAACAAAATGCCAAGATTATACAATTAATAAGAGAAATATAACAAGGGTTTTTTTAATTCAGTAGATGTTTATTCTATGTAAATAAGCAATTCAAAACACAGAAAGTCTTAATGAATAAAATAAAATTCTATGTTTATCCTATTAGTAGAAAAATTCAATGGCAAATAGTGTTAAATAACATAGATTATTCGGAAATTTTATTCAATTCTGACTTTTTCTCTTACTACATGTATGAAGATGAGCATATAACTAAGCCTAAGTTCCTTCCTCTATAAATTGGTATTAGTAACTTGGAACTGCATTATCAATAGAACTTTCTGTGATGAAGAAAATGTCCTATATCAGCTCTGTCTGATACAATAGCCACTAAGCACATGTGATTATTGAACACTTGGGATAAGACTAGTGCTATTGAAAAACTGAATTATTAATTTTAGTTAATTAATTAATTTTATTTATTTTATTTATTTATTTTGAGACTGCATATTGCTGTGTTGCACAGGCTGGAGTGCAGTGGTGCAATATCAGCTCACTGCAACCTCCCCTCCTGGTTCAAGGGTTTATCTTGCCTCAGCCTCCTGAGTAGCTGGGTACAGGCGTGTGCCACCATGTCCGGCTAATTTTTGTATATTTAGTAGAGATGGGGTTTCACCATATTGGCCAGCATGGTCTTCAAATCCTGACTTCAAGTGACCCACCTGCCTCAGCCTCTCAAAGTACTAGGATTATAGGTGTGAGCCACCACGCCTGGCCGATTTTAGTTAATTTAAATGTAAATAGTTATATGTGGCTGGTTACTACAGTATTTTTCAGTACACCCTTAGAGGATTTAGTGATATTATCATGAAATTAATTATATTATTTATTAAAATAATTTCTCTTTTCATTTTCTCATAAAATTAGCAAAGGTCAAAATGTTGGCCAGGGTGTGTTGAGAATGTCTTTCTAATAAAATTATTATGCAGGAGTGTATTGATACTATATTGGAAACAAAATTTGTATATCTAAGTCTTAAAATGTTAATTTTTTAACTGTAAAATCTTATTTTGAAATATTACTCAAGAAAATAATATAATTTTGGCATTAAAATTTTTGCTTAACTGACTTTATTTTAAGAAAAAGATTGGTCAATTGCTATAAGCCTTTATTAATCCATTGTAGGTGCAAATTATGTGACAGTTTGAACAATCATTAAATTAAGTACATATTAAGATGTCACAGATTTATATGAGCTGTGCTATAGTGAGAAACAAGAACAACAAAAAACAGCAATATGCTGGAAACCCTAAGAAAGACATTTCATTTCTCTTATCAGTTAGTTGTGTGTCTTTGGGAACACCAAACAACTGCTCTGGGTCTTAGACTTCTCATTTGCAAAATGAAAGATGTATAATCTATAAAAGACATTTCAGTTATACAATTCTATGTCTCTTGCTGCTTTTTCACTGAAAAACCCAGAAACAAGTTTTAAAAAATAGTCTTGTTGTTTACCACAGTTGTATTCAATACAACACATATCTTTGGGGAAGAATTAATATTTATCCTGAGGCAAAGTTGCTTTTAAGGAGGATAATTTGTCAAATACTCTTTGAGAGCTCACTGTTGAGCATCATCAAAGCGAGGGAAAGAGTACTTGGACTCATCTTGCAGTAACACACAAGGAGACTCTTTGGAGTGAAGCATATAAAATGAGAGCTCCAAGGCACACACAGCAGTCAAAAGAGAAATGAGCTGGGCAACAGACCTGATGAAATATTAACCGTACTGAGAACTTGACTATTTATACAAGGTTTAGTAATAACATACAGTCTAAGAGAAAGGATGTGCATTTAGATTTTTATCTGCTTAAATTGTGGTGATAAACTATAAAAGAAAGCCCTAGATTATCTGTAGGATGCTAGTGAGATGAACTGTATGTAGAAATATTTTTAATCTAATTAATGTGTAACTGATCTATAATATCATCAGCCATTACATTTGAACTTAAGTGACAAAAAGCACAATGCTATTAATGACCTATGAATGTGAGAAGGAAAAGAAAAAATTGGGGAGAAAGACCATATTTTAATTTTTGATCTTTTGGAATCGTAAGACCATAAGAAAGTTAAAGGGAATGAAAATCTGAAGCTTCAGAAGGAAGTCATAGTGAAAAGTTTTTTTACAAGCATTGTGCATATTCACTGAAATCAAAACTCTAGTCACTATTAAGGCTACTAAATTACATGCACAATTCAATTTGTTAAGAAACGTGGTTCCATCTACATATAAACAAACAGGATCCATTCAGACAGTGAGACAATTATGTCTAATAAATGCAAACCAAAGATACTTTCCCTCTGACTGTAGCAGTAATCCTTGTGCATTATTCCTACATTGTGTTTAATTGCCCTTCCATTTTTGTCCTAATCAGATCCTGAACCTTGAACTGGTAAGACATTTGGCCTCAGTCTTATTTTCTGCTCTTGTCCAAAGAAATTTGAATTTGGTTTTCTCCTTTTAATTGTATTAATCTGTCCTTTAACAATATCTGACCTAACCTCCTTACTGGATCTTTCTCATTGGCTACAAAAGGTGGGATAGTCTAGCTATCTAAACTGTCCTTCTAGATCCAAAATTCTGTCCACAGCATTGGCATTGGGTACTGCATCTCAGAATGATCTCCCCTTTACTGGAAAAAGTTTTACTACTCATGTGTTACCCCTGAAGTCATATCTATGCTATAGGAACTGTTTTCTTAACTAGGGTTTCTAATCTAGGGAACATAACATGATCCAACTTAGGAAAATCAGATTTTCTTTTCCAGAATTTAAAACTCGAACAAAGACACAGATATTAGGAACCATGAAACCTAAGACCTTAGGGATATGTTGGCAACTTAGAGATCATTTTTGTGAATTATTGTGGCTGAATTTTCAGGGCTGCTCTGTATCCAGAGCAGGAAAAAAAATCTGCATATTTCACTTTGCTTTTGACTCCTGAGCTGCCCAAAGAAATAAATTTATTTTGGAATAAACTTATTCTAATAAGTTTATTTTGCTTTACCTTCTGGTGCAGATTTTGACCAGAAGAACCTTGGAAAACACAATCACGCAGCCCTATGAGGTGAAAATTCACGTAAGTAGGAATTACAAGAAAAATCTCTATCTCTGTATATAAATTGTAGTCTATCTTTTTTTCTCTCTCTCCGTGTGTGTGTGTGTGTGTGTGTGTGTGTGTGTGTGTGTGTGTGTCCTGGGTGTCTCACTCACTGAAGCCATCTGACCCTTAATATTCTGACATTTCGGGTGAGCTTGGTTATCTCTTACTTCTCTTACATTCTCTAGGAGAGCTTATTTAAAAGCCAGGTTACTATGACACACCAAGAGGCGCTGATTCACTAAGGGGCTGGGTAGGAAATATGAACTATAAAACTGCATTTATTTATTTATATTCACTATTTTCTATGTTTGCATGTGTGTGTGTATGCATATATAAGTGATATGTATAACAGCTCTTCCTTGTTCTCAGGGGATATGTTCCAAGACACCAGTGGATGCCTAAAACCATGGATGGTGCTGAACCCTGTGCATACCATGTTTTTTTCCTGTATATACACAGTAATTATAAAGTTTAGTTTAAGCTGGGTGTAATGAAAGATTAACAACAATAACTAATAATAAAATAGAATAATTCTTGTAGTAAAAATTATGAGATTGTGGTCTCTCTTAAAATATCTTATTGTACTGTACTCACCTATTTTGGGCCTGCAGTTGACAATAAGTAATTAAAACTATGGAAAGTAAAATTGTGAATAATGGGATGGTACTGTATGTATTTATAAATATGTCATCTGTTGAAGCAGCAAAACCCAAAAGGAGTAGGTTATATTCTCCCATTTAAAGAAACCCTAATAAAATTTTGTAGAAAGAAAAAAAAATAACAGAAACAATTTCATATGTAAAGTTAGAAAATTTAAATGAAATCTTTTCTCTACACTATACCACATATCCTTTAATAAAGAAAATGAATGGTTTGTGAATTTGCCTTATGCCTATAAATATAAGAAGAGAGGAGCTCTGAATCATAACTTGAATCTCAGTTAATGAGTACTGTCTTATTTTAAAGATATTTCAAATATGCAGAATGCAAACGTGTACTGACTTTCAGATAGAAGAAGTTAAGCGTGTTAATTACCTAAGTTTTATAGCCTATGGACAATGTAAACAGAATTACTATCCATTGAACCATTTGTTCAAACTCATTATTTATATTTCAAGAATGTTCTAAGTTATTTTTAAGAGTGAAATAATGTTTAATCTTGTCAAATAATATAAGAGACTATTCATATATCAGGCGTCAAAAAATAGAAATAGAGTCATTTGTTTTTGGCAGAAAGAGAACCTAAAAGAAGGCCATACCAGTGCCTCATTAGTCACTCCTTGGAATCTTTACCACCATCAACCATTTTATTTTTTCCATTTATGTCATGGGAATTTGCCAGTCAACCAGAATTGTCAAACCATGAGAAATTCCCTTTCCTCATTTTCCTATATGCCTCTGTGGAACACTTGGGAGCAGATTTAGTAACTACGGCCTTGTACTGAATTTTAACTACTGACATGAAAGTGAAAGGTACTATCCTGAGTCATTCTGTCCTTCTCCCTCTGGATTATCTCCATTTTTAGTCTCTGTTACATATGGTAAAACACCAAGGTGTTGAATCAGTAATTTTGTGGAGTTATAGAAATTTCCTCACTGTTTTCATTTTAATTGAATTGGAAAGAACTTGGAAGTTTGAACATGGTGATGAGTCAGATGTCATGGAGAACCTTTAGCTGAAGAGAGAAATGTATTTTCAGGGCTTACAATTAAAAGTATAACAATGGGTAACTCAATTCAACTGTGTGTGTGCCTATCCAGAAGATAGAGGAAGGGTCATAAGTATCTTAGCGCATTTATTGTAAACTAATACTGTTAAAGTTTATCACTTGGATTTTTACACAAAGGAAATGTAAAACAAACAAACAAAAAATTAGGCCTGGCATAGTGGCTTCCACGCCTGTAACTCAGCACTTTGGGGGGCCGAGGCAGGTGTATTTCTTGAAGCCAGGAGGTCGAGACCCGCCTGGCCAACATGGTTAAACCCCATTTCTACTAAAAAATACAGATATTAACTGGACATGGTGGGGGACCCATGTAATCCCAGCTACTTGGGAGGCTGAGGCAGGAGAATTATTTGAACCTGGGAGGCGGAGGTTGTAGTTTGCTCAGATTGTACCACTGCACGCCAGTCTGAACGACAGAGTGAAACTAGGTCAAAAAAAAAAAAATGGAAAACAAGTATTTTTCTTTCATTCTGATTTACAATAGTTTCCTTAGTTTATATGTTATACTTTGTAGTTGTACTAATATTGCTTATTCTTCCTCTTTCCTTCCTACTCTTTCCCTCTCTCTGTATGTCTTTTTCTGTATCTCTCTTCCTTTCTGTATGATAAATCCCATGGGAAATTCCTCACTTCAAATACAAGGAAACTAAAAAGCTTGTGGAAAAATTGAATTGAAAGACAAAAATTTAAAAAATAATGTAAACCTCAAACTTTATTTCTCAACATAAGGGCCATCAAGTTCAACACACATTGCAGGAGATTATATCAGCCATTTAATCCATCCCTAAAGAACTGACAGTCTTCGGAATTTAATATCAATGCATTCATTTTTAATTAGGTTAGTGCAAAAGTAATTGTGGTTTTGCCTTTCAAAATGAAATGGCAAGGTCGGGTGTGGTGGCTCACACCTGTAATCCCAGCACTTTGGGAGGCCTAGGAGGGCGGATCACTTGAGGTCAGGAGTTTGTGACCAGCCTGACCAACTAGTTGAAAACCTGCCTCTACTAATAATACAAAAATTAGCACGGCGTGGTGGCACATGCCTGTAATCCCAGCTACTTGGAAGGCTGAGACAGAAGAATCACTTGAACCCAGGAGGCGGAGGTTATGGTGAGCCGAGACCGCGCCACTGCACTCCTGGGTGACGGAGTGAGGCTCTGTCTCAAAAAATCCCCAAAAAGTAATGGAAAAACCATAGTTAATTTTGCACCAACCTAATACATTGTTAACTGATGAAAAATAGATGCCCTTTATAGATTTGTTATGATTAGAAAACAAAAATAACTTAGAAAGAGCCAAATCAGAATGGTGAGGCGGATGCCTAATGATCTCCCATCAAAATTCCCACAATATTGCCCCTGTTTGATGAAAGGAATGAGCAGAAACATTGTCACGGTGGAAAGGGACTCTCTAATCGAGCTGTCTTGAGCATTTTTCTGCTAAAGCTTTGTCTAACTTGCTCAAAACACTGTGATAATAAGCAGATGTTAGCGTTTTTTGGCCCTCCAGAAAGTCAAGAAGCAAAATGACTTGAGCATCGAAAAATAACTGTCTTCATCACCTTTGCTCTTGGCCATCCTGTGTTTGCTGTCACTGGACCACTTCCAGGTCTTGGTAAGCATTGCTTTGATTGTGCTGTGTCTTCAGGAACATATTGGGAAAGCTACGTTTCATCTTGTTTTACTATACAATTATTCAAAACAATGCTTCAGGACCTTGATTCACTTGTTCAAAAGTTCCATCAAAAGCTCTGTTCTTCTCGGCAGCTGATCTGGGTGCAACCATTTTGGCACCCATCAAGTAGAATACGTGTTCTCCCTTAATTTTTTAGTCAGAATTTTGTAAGTTGAACTAACTGAGATGTCTATTGTATTGACTATTGTTTTTGCTGTCAATCATCAGTGCCCTTCAATTAGAGCATAAACAAGATTGAATTTTTCCTTGCAAGTTGATGTGGATGGTCTGCCACTGAAAGCTTCATCCTCATCACCATTTTATTCCTTCTTTGAAATCCATTTGTAAACTGCCTATTTATTTGGAGACTGCCCCAATAAAGTTTTCATAAAGCATATATGATTTCACCATTCTTTCATCCAAGCTTCACCATAAATTTGATGTTTGTTTTCACTTCAATTTTAGCAGAATTTATGTTGCTCTGATTGATAGGGACTATTTTCAAACTGGTGTCTTATCCTTCTTAATATTTCAAACTAGATCCTGTTGAGACATGTTATTAGAAGGTAGTATGAGTTTACTTTGATGAAAAAATAATTTTGAAATCCATGCCTAGTTTTTTTTTGTAATATGTATTTTTCATGAATGTTTGAAAGTTTCTTCATATGTTCTTTAAAGTTTTCTTTTAAATTTTCTTCCCTCACATATTTCAAGTGCTAGGTTTAATGCATGTTGTGCCTCAATAGTGAGTGTTGGTCATGGCTAGCACCTTTTAAGCTCTGGAGAGCTGGCATTGAGGCAGATGTAGGGCTTGGATAGGTGATGGTGGTTCACAGAGTGAGGTCAGCAGGTGTTTGCCATTAACTATCATGAGAACAACTCCAATATAAATGTCGATCCCAAAAAGAAGTAAAATGATTAGTTTTATTGATAGGTATTTATTGTAAGTGGCACATAAATCTGTGGTTATAGGGGTTTGGCAAGATTCCTTATTTTAAAATTCAATCGCATACTTTATGACTTGTAAGGCACAATTTCTGTTGCCTTTGCCTTTCCTTGCTAAAGCCATAGCAATCATAATGACAGCAGCATACTGGCTCATGGGTTCAACTGATATCAAATACTTTGGAAATTGGAAAAAAAATAATTAGATATTAAGCCTCCATGAGTATATTGTAAATTAGAACCATGTCTGTCTTGTTCACTGCTCTATCTCTAATGCCCTAGCACAGTACCTGACTTATACATGGTGCTTGATAAATATTTTTTGACTGAATGAAGGACATTACCATCTTCTACAGATTGCTGCAACTCCCGCTATTTTTCTGTGATCTTATTATATACTTAGGACCATCTCTGATTTCTCAAATCCGAGTTACATTTAACCAAGTTTTATTACTTTTATATTTTTATAAAGTAAAATATAATTTACAAAGCTAGATAACTGTATCCAAATGTAGCTAAAATATAATATAATGATTGCTATGTTAGCATGATAATCAAAGTGCTAGGAGAGCATGGAGGAAGGAATAATTATTCCACTTTGGAATTTCAAGGTATCTAGCACAGAGAATTCACCATTTAATCTAAGCCTTGAAAGGAAAGAATATGAATATATGAAAGGCATTATAGTAAACATGGCAAATCAAACACATGTGTTTACCTTTTACAATCCTACATGAAACTTGGAAAAATTATAAGAATGAAAAATATATATATACACACACACACACACACATACACACACATATATATATTTCCA
The DNA here is from genome assembly GCF_049350105.2 of Macaca mulatta. Taxonomy (NCBI): domain Eukaryota; kingdom Metazoa; phylum Chordata; class Mammalia; order Primates; family Cercopithecidae; genus Macaca; species Macaca mulatta. The sequence continues at coordinate 117,417,762 of NC_133409.1, forward strand.
CCTCCCCATCAAAAAAAAAATCAGAGTATTAGAGAAGGGGCAATTGCATATAGGTGTTATCAACATATTTTTGTACCAGGAGAAATAGTTGAAGGAAGTAATAGACAAAGAAAGTTAGATGCCAATGATCTACATGGGTAGTGGGGTGCCAGTGAGAGGGAGAGTTGAGCACGATAAGACAACCTAGAGGATATAATTTAATGAGATTACATAGAAATTAGAAAATATCTTTTTATAACATGTTTTCATTATGTTACACTTAAACTTTTGAATTTTTAAATGTTTAAGTAAAATTAAGAAATTTCATGAAAGCAAAGATTGTTTAAGAGGAACATTTTCAAATTTTCATTAATACATATTTGCCAGGAGGTGGAAACTTCTTTGGGATATAGAACATTTTGGGGGGGAAAAAAAAAAACACTAAATAAAACACAGTATTAAAAATTTTAGTTAACAATTTTGGCTTACATGAATATTTTATCAAGACGTAGTGTGATATAATCTTGGAATATGAATATGGTTTGATTTCAGAAATGTTATTATTCTGGTCATTGCTTAAATAAGAAACAAAATTATGCTTGTCTTCATTTATAGTAAAAGTTTACAATAAAATTCAAGACTACATTGCTAATAGCTAACAACCCAGAAATCTTATTGGTTTATAATGACAAACATCTATGTCCTGTTCATGTAGTATGTAATCAAATACAGGTTACTTTGATCTGCTCTATAGGTCTGCTTTCTCCAGAATCCAGGCTAAAGGAGCAGCCCTATTTTGGACATATTATTTTCTTATCAGAGGGAAAAAAGAAAGATAACTGGTAGAAATTTTAGTGCTTTTTAAGCTTGTGCTCATATATAACATATACCATGTTTTCTGAAATACCACTTATCAAGTACATCACAAATCCATGACTATCATTAATGGGACAGAATATACTCCCCTTACAAGGCAACGGATAAGATGTGACACTGAGCTGGGGTGAATCTTCCTACAGGGCATGGAAATTATACCTGGGAACTATAATACAATCTGCTACACTATCCCTGATATAAAACCAAAACAACAAGTATACCACCAAATATTGTTTCACATATTAGTCTATGTTGCTTAGCATTATTAAAAAGGTTTTTCATATCAAAAAATTACAGCACACTTCAAATGGAAAATATTTGGTGAAATCTCATTGAAATCAAAATGAAGTATAAGTGACTAGTATCATTATTTCATAAAACTGTGACTTTACACCAGAATGGAAAGACAAACTAACTGGCAACACTTTCTATTCAGTAAGTTATTTATGACTTTTAGTACATTTAATCATTGTTTTCTCTTGTCATGAAAGTATTCTACACTTACATTCTTATAATAGATAATTCATGGGCTTCTATCTACTGTGAATTGAATCACTTTTATCTCTTACTCTTTTGAAATTATTATTACTAAAAAGCGATTTTGAACTTTCATTAAGTCTGTTTTCTTCTCAGTTGATTCATTTAAAGTTTGTAAGTCCTCCAATGATGGGCTATAAGTGATTTTTCTTTGATTTTCAACATTTTGTTTAACAAATATATATTATATTAAAAGGTAAAGTCTCATTAGAAAATCTCTAGGGTGTTTTCTAGTTCAAGCATTACATAAGTTCTCAGATGGCAGCAGCTTGAGCAATTCAGAATTCAGATTATGAAAAATTAAAGGAAAACCTTTGTATTTTAAATATCAAAGCCATTTTAACCACAAAACTTAGCATAGTCCTTGCCATTTAACATTCATTTAATTCTTTCATTTGATACAGTTACTGGCAACAGATTAGCATCTTGATTATACTACAGGAACAGAGTAGAGCAAGGAATTAACTTATAAATTATGCTCAGGAACAAACAAATCAGCCAAATGTGGTGTGGAGAATGATTTCAATTATAGCTTAAGTACTATTGTCAATTGAGAATCAATCAACATTGAAAATATTATTCTGTTTTGGGTTGCATATGGCATGGAAAGGCATTCTTATTATGTAGCAGGGAGTTTTAGAGACATTTAGGATGAGACAAATGGGATATATTTGGAGAGTTCAATGTTTTATACTAACACATTGCACTTCACTTTTTGAACAGCAACAAGCCAGAAATAGAGTATTAGGCAAATCATTACAACGTATCTGTACAAAACAATGAATTCCAACTAAATCGAGATGAAACTATTTTTAAAGTAATAATTGACTTTAAGTTTAGAATAGAGGAAAGAGGGATAGTCAACAATATGATTAATGAATGAACTCTTGCTCACATGCAAAAATTAGGGTAGGAAGACATCAAGGGAAAGGCAGTGTTCTTTTCAAAGTGTGTTGCATCCCACAGAATTTTGCAAAGGGGTGGGGGAGGTAATGGGTAATAACATTTATGCTAAAAATTTATTGAAAGGCTAGTAAATGCCAGGCAGAATGCTAAATTCCTTTATACGCCTCATTTAATCTAATCCTATCAACCTCTCTGTGAAGTACTATGATTTCTATCTAGTTTAGAAAACGTTAAAATTGGCTTAGAGAAGTAAAATAATTTGTCCAACAGCATAATTTCAATCAGTTTTGATTCAGTTTCATTAGGTAGAAAAATTGTTTTGTTTATAGTTGTAAGACTGCTGCAGTCACATGTACTTTGATGAGAGTAAATGAAATCATACAGTTTATTAACTCCTGTAGGCTAGGCTTTTTGTTTTTTTCTTAAAATTGTGGACTGAGCACATATGTTACTCTCAACATCTCTTATTCGAGTGATGGTGTAGTGAATCGCAAGATAGACCTATATGTTAACAATTTGTGAAGTGAAAAATAGTGGAAAACAGATCTACAGAAAACATAAAGCAGAGATAACTATAGCCTGCATTGTCAACAGGAGGGGGCTACATTATAATTCGTGGTGATCTTCCTGATGCAAATCAGGATAGAGAACAGGTTAAGAGCTAGGTAGGGAGTATGAGAAATGAAATGAAGTAATTGAAAGTTTATCTCCAGAGAGGTTTCTTCAGTTGCCTCTCAACCCTTCACCAAGAGAGCCAAGCAGTCAGGTACTTAAAACCAAAAATGGAAGAAAACCAAAATTACTTGGGGTCCTTTTTAAAAACAAGTCAATTAATCGCAATGTGGCTCAACTTATTTTGACATACTTTTGGCCTCCATACAGACGAACACTGAATTTTTTTTTTTTTTTTTTGAGACAGAGTCTCACTCTGTCACCCAGCCTGCAGTGCAATGGCTCCATCTCAGATCACTGCAACCTCCACCTCCCAGGTTCAAGAGATTCTCCCACCTCAGTCTCCCAAGTAGCTGGGATTACAGGCACCTGCCACCACACCTAGCTGATTTTTGTATTTTTAGTAAAGACAGGGTTTCACCATGCTGGCCAGGCTGGTCTTGAACTGCTGACCTCGTGATCTGTCCACATCGGCCTCCCAAAGTGCTGGGATTACAGGCATGAGCCACTGTGCCTGGCCCACACTCTGATGTTTAAACAAAGTTTATAATGCAGCAAGCCTGGCAAACGTCTCAATTTTATTCAGAATTCCAGTAACTATTTCCTTTAAGGTAGAAACCCCTTAGCAAAGCAGAGCAATAGCAGAGGACTCTTAACCTGAACTTAAAAAAAGCAAAGCAGCCTCCTTAAGCATGAAAAAAGCCTTAAGAAACAACTGGTATATAAGGAAATTTAGTATGAAAGAACACAGCAAATAAAAAACAAAGTAATGGACCAGGAGGAAGCCAGAAGATACAGTTTTATGAGTATTCAGGGTGAAAATATCTCTTATAATATAGGGCATAGGCTAGACAGTATGAAAAAATATAAACTAGAAAAATGATTGATCTAGAAGAAGTGACATCTTACTATGATGTTCTAGGCAAGGATAATTGAAGAACAAATTCATCAGAAAAAAAAAAAAAAAAAAAAAGCCAGAGGGAGAGGGAAAGAGGAAGGGAGATGGAGGAGAAGAAATGAATCATTCATGCTTAAGAAAGACAGAAGTCTAGATCAAAGAGCCTGCCAAATGACATATGGAATATATATTTTAAAATTCACATCCAGATCTCATGTAAATATTTTGAATGCACAGGATAATAAGGAAAAACTAAAATTATTCAAATTAGGATGAGGGTGGTGGTAGATAAAAAATAGCTTCAGATTATTATTAACACTGGACTCTAAAAAAAATCTCAATAAATTTGCGTCCAATGCACATGTACGTAACTAGAGCAGTTTCCAAGAGAACATATTAGTAAAGTGAGAGCATGCAATGCAGTTAAGTGTGAAAGTGTTTTAGAATGATTACTGTGCAGCTGGCTTTGGAAGTGATCAGCCCAACTCAGGACAGTTAAGTTTTGAAAATAATGTGTAGGGGTTTTTTTATTCTTATTTTTGTTTTCCTATTCTTCTTTTCTTCTTTGAGATAGGGTCTTGCTCTGCTGCCGAAGCTGGAGTGCAATGGCAGGATCATAGCTCACTGCAACCTCTGCCTCCCAGGCTCAAGCAAACCTCTCGCTTCAGCCTGCTGAGTAGCTGGAACTACAAGCACACAGCATCACATCTGGCTAATTTTTGTATTTTTTATCGAAAATGGGTTTGGCCATGTTGCCCAGCCTGGTCTTAAACATCTAAGCTCAAGCAATCTGCCTGCCTCAGCCTCCTAGAGTGCTGGGATTACAGTGTGAGCCACTGTGCCTAGCTGAAAAGAATGTTATAAAGAATAGGAATTTCATTACTTAGTAAAATATGAAAGACTAAAATATAGAAAAATGTTGCGGTTTCATTAATAAATTATGCATTTCTGATTCAAATATGAAGCAAAACCAAATTTGTTCTTATTTTGATCAACTAACTGAATAGGAAAGAATAAACGTATCTCGTTTTTGCTAGAATTATTATTCTAGAGCGGTCATATCAACCCATATCAACCCAGTAGAATGAAGTATGAAAATTATTCTGTAGTAAACAATATTTATACAATCACAAACAAATCATTTATTTATTTCCCTTTTATTGAGGCATAATTTACATAGGGTATATGTACAGATCTTAAGTGTAAGTTATATGAGTTTTGAAAATGTACATATGTATGCATATAATCCACATCCCTATCATGATGTAGAACATTTTAATTGCCCTAGATAGTTCTCTTGTGTACCTTCCCAGCAACTCTTGAGCTGTGCCCCAACCCTAGGCAGGTACTGCTCTGATTTCTACCATCTTTGATAAAAATCTGTCATATTTTAAATTTGCCTTAGAGATTTATTTTTAAAATATCACACTATATGTACCTTTGAGTAAAATATTTTTGAGATTTATATATGTTGTGGTATTATTAGCTGGTTCCTTTTTATTGCTAACAGTATTCCAATGTATGAATGTACAATTTGTTTTGCATTCACCTGTTAATGAGTACATTTCACTTTTAAATTATAATGAATAAAGTTTCTGTGTACATTTATTGTCCATATTTTTTCCTTATGAATATAGATTTTTACTTATTTCAGGTAAATACCTAGGGCTGAAATCTTTTGTGTCTTAATGGTATAAATGTGCTTAATTTTTTTTAAAAAAACAAAACACCAAAAAAATTTCTAAATGTTGATATGATATTGCTCTCCCACCAACTATATATGTATATTGTGGTGGTTATTTTCATTTACCTGATAACTGATAGTTTTGATCATCTTTTCACTTGCTTATTGGCCATTTTTACATCTTTCTTTGTAAATTGTCTATACAAGGGTTTTGTTCATAGTTTTATTTTATTGCTTGTTTTTTTATTATTGAGCTGCAGAAGATGACAGATGGAGAGAGAGGCAAATAGATTTAAATATCAAAGTTTTAGCACTAAAAGACTTTAGTTCTACGTATTGCAAATATATTATCCTACTGTGGCTTTTATATTTATTTTCCTAATGACTTTTTAGTGTGTTTTAAATTCTGATGAAGTTTAATATATTTTGTCATGAGACATTATTTCTCAACATACTACTGGATTCAATTTACTAGTACTTCTTAAATACACTTGGGTTTATGTTTCTAGGTATGTTAGTACCTTGGAGAAGGGGGTTATATGTTTTTTAATCAGGTTCATGCTGCTGTCCTGAATTGAGTATGGGAGTATGGAGTGCTTCCCCTGTTTTTGTTAAGTGTTTGTGTAATATAGACATTATTTGTTCAGCAAATGGCTTAAAATAATTTACCATTGACGGTGTCTGGGTCTGGAGTATATAAAAGTGTAAGTATTTGTGTGCACAGTGTGTGTAAAGACTTTTAATTAGTTTTCCTACAGTCGTGTGTTGCTTAACAATGGAAATACATTCTGAGAGGTATGTTGTTAGGTAAAATTTTGTCATTCTCACATCACCGAGTGTACTTACACAAATCTCCACGGTATACTCTACTATGTACCTAGGCTATCTGGTATAGCCTAGTGCTCCTAGGCTACAAATCTGTACCATGTGTCAATGTACTGAATAATGTAGGCAATTGTAACACAATGGTATTTGTATATCTAAACACATTTAAACATACAAATAGTACAGTAAACATATGGCATGAAAGATTAAAAATGTTACACACCTGCTGGGGGCACTTATGATAAATGGAGTTTGCAACACTGGAAGTTACTCTTGATGGGTCAGTGTGTGAGGGGTAAGTGAATGTGAGGGCCTAGGACATTACTAAACACTACTGTAGACTTTATAAGTGCTGTACACTTAGGCTATAATAAAATTATTAAATTTCTTTCTAGCAATACATTAACCTTAGCTTATTGAAACTTTTTTATTTTGTAAACCTAATACTTTTTTAACTTTTTGACCCTTGCAATAACACTTAGTTTAAAACACAAATACATTGTACACTTGTGGAAAAATATTTTCTTTCTCTATAACCTTATTTTATACTTTTTAAAATATTTTTAACATTTTTATTTTTTATTTTATTTTTACCTCTTAAACTTTTTTTGTTAAAAAATCAATACATAGCTGGGTGCAGTGGCTTAATCCTTGCACTTTGGGAGGCTGAGGTAGGAGGATCACTTTAGTCTGAGACTTGAAGACCAGCCTGGGCAGCATAGTTAAATCTCCTCTCTACAAAACGTAAAAAAAAAAAAAAAAGGCCAGTTGTGGTGTGCACCTGTGTTCCCACCTGAGATAAAATGATCGCTTGAGCCCAGGAGGTTCAAGCTGCAGTGAGCTACGTTCATGCCACTGCACTTTAGGCCCTGGGTGACAGAGCGAGACCCTGTCTGAAAAAAACACAAAAATAAAAATAAAACAATAAAAACCAAGACACAAACATACACATTAGGGTAGGCTCAAACAGGGCTAGGATCATCAATATCACTGATTTACCTCCACATCTTATCTCACTAAATGGTCTTCACGGGCAAAAACATGTATGGATCTGTCATCTCCTGTAATAATAGTGCCTTCTTCCAGAACACCTCATGAAGGACCTACCTCAGGCTGTTTTACATTAAAAAATGTTTTAAATGTAAGTAGAGTAGTATACTTAAAAAAAATAAAAAGTATAGTATAGTGTGTAAATCAGTCACATAATCATTTATTATCTTTATAAAATATAATATAGTATACATAATTGTGCTATACTTTCATATGACTGGTGGCACAGTATACTTGTTTACACCAACATCACCACAAACATGTGAGTAATACATTGCCCTGTGATATTATGATGGCTACAATATCCCTAAACAATAGAAATTTTTCAGATCCATCATAGTCTTATGGGACCATTGTCATGTACATGGTCCATTGTTGATCAAAAGGGTGTTATATGGTGCATGACTGTGCTTAATAGTTTTAGAAATTTTTAGGTTTTCAACTCCTTTTGTTGTCATGATTTGAAGATTGTGATTTTAAATAATTATCTTATTTTATATAAGTTGTAAAATTTGGTAGTGTAAAGTCATTAATTATATACTGCTAGTGTCTAAACCTACAGATTCTGTACTGAAGTCTCCTTTGTTATTCTTGATATTGATAATTTATGTTTTCTTCTATTTTTTCTTCATTATTCTTATTTATTAATCAATTTCATTATTTCTAAAACTTAATTTTTTAATGTTGTTGATATTCTCTATTCTTTGTTCATCTACTATTTTATTTTTATTTCTATATTTTCTGTCTTCTACTTATGTTGATTATAATTTGTTATTTGCTTTCTAACATTTTCATGTGGAAATATCACTGATGTTCTACCTTTCTGTTTCCTAATATATATTACAAATTTTCATGTTATGACTTCTTTTGCTGCAGCCTCTTGATAAACTATTACATAATTATGAAATGTCCCTTTTGTTTTTGGTATTACTGTTGTCTTACAGTTCAATTTGTCTGACACTAATATAGCGTACAAGCTTTCTTATGTGTATATTTAATTTGGTATGCCTTTTTTAACCCTTTTTGAAAATCTCTTGTCTATTTGTGTTTAAAATGTTTTTCTTGTAAACAGTGTACAGTTGAGCATTGCATTCTTATTCAGTCTGACAATCTCTGCATTTTAATTTTTTATGTAACTATTGTTAAGCTTAAGTCTACCACATTGGCATTTATTTTCTCTTTCATTAATTTGTTCTTTTCTTTGTTTCCACTTTTGTGCCTTCTTTTTTTAGTAAATCATGTACTTTTATCTTCTATTTCTTTCTTTTTTGATGCTTTATTATGCCTCCTTGCATTATTAATTTTTGTGAGTTATTTTAGAGATTATAATGTCCATTTTCATCCTATTACTATCTTTGTTGAAAAGCATATTTTAGTGATGTAAGAACCCTATGTAATATGGTTTTCTTATCATCCTTCTGCTTTTTTGGTCTAATAACACATAATTCACATCTGAATATAGCATCAATTGTGCAACATTGATAATTTTACTTCATATAGTCAATACTATGTTATGAAAATTTTAGTAGGTTGAACTTTAAAGTTTTATTTTTATATTTATCCTTTCTGGTTTCTTCATTCATTCCTGAAGACTTGTCTTTCTTATTATATGCTTTAATTTTTTATCATCAAAAATCATTTTTAAAAATATACCTTGATGTTCAAATAGATTGGATACGAATTCTCACGTCTTTTCTTCATCAAAACGACTTTAATTTGCCTTCATTTGGAGAACACATATTTTACTGAACATGAAATAATTCCACATGGTAATATTTTTGCAGCCCCTTAAAAATGTATTCTATTTGGCCACGCACTGTGGCTCACACCTGGAATTCCTCCACTTTGGGAGGCCGAGCCAGGCGGATCACGAAGTCAGGAGTTTGAGACCAGCCTGAATAACATGGCAAAACCCCGTCTCTACTAAAAGTACAAAAATTAGCCAGGTCTGGTGGTGTGCGCCTGTAATCCCAGCTACTCAGGAGGCTGAGGCAGGAGAATCACTTGAACCCGGGAGGTGGAGGTTGCAGTGAGCCGGGATTGCACCACTGCACTCTAGCCTAGGCGACAGAGTGAGACTCCATCTAGGAAAAAAAAAAAAAAGTGTGTTGTATTGTCTTCTGACCTCCATTGATCTGATGAAATATCCTTTACCCTGTGGTGACTTTTTAAGATCCATTCTTTATCCTTGGTTTTTTTACTAGTTTGTCCATTATACATTTAAGTGTGTTTTTCTTTCTACTTATGCTTTCTGAAATTCACTGGGTTTTATGTTTCTGGTAGTTACAGTATGTCTTTCACTTTAGAAAATTTTAAATATTCTCTCTCTCTTATTTATTTATTTATTTGAGACAGGGTCTCATTATGTTTCCTAGGCTGGTCTCAAACTCCTGGGCTCCACATGTCACAATACCCGGCTTTAATTCTTTACATACATTTTATTTCTCGTCTTTTGCGAATTTCGATTATGCATCTGTTAGAACATTTGGCACAGTCCCACAGATCACTGTATGTTTCTAATTTTTAATTCAGTTTGAATGATTTCTCTTGTCTTTTCTTCAAGTTTCTCTGCTATGGCTATTTATTTCTAATACTACATTTTCCAGGTATAAAATGTCTATTTGAATTTTTTTCATATTTTCCATCTTGGTTGAGATTGTTGAAATACATATATATATATATATACACACACACACACACACATATATATCGTTTGACTTTTTAATAGATATTTTTATTTATAAGCCTGATAAAAACCAACATCTTGGCCATCTTTTGCTTTTCTATTATCTGTTTTCTCTCTTGACCATCGGTTATATTTTCTTGCTTGTTTTTATTGCATTTTTCAAAGGTTATCCTGGACTTTGTGCAGAAAATAGTAGAAACTGTATTAAATGATATATATACCCTCAAAATACATGCCTTTCTTTTTGTCAGGCTTCTAGTATTGAGCAAGTATTTCTGAGACAGTTATCTCTGTAGAAGGGGAATATGCATTTTTGTTGTCTAAATTTAGTTCACTCCTGTCTTGAAATTATTTGAGAATGGAATCGGAGTCTTCTTTTTATCAAAATTTGAAATCTGATAACCCAAGATATTCCAGAGATTTGCTCCTGGTTTAAAGTCCATATGCCTGTTTTATAAACAATAGGAGATATCACAGTGCTTTAGAACCTGTCAGCTTTTCTACACAGTTTGTCCTCCCATCCTAGTCCTTTCATTTTATGTTTATCTTTTTCTGCTCTGCTTTCCTGCCCCAAGTCTTGGAGGGTGAAGGCTGTATTTTCTACGAATGTCCACATGCCTACAGGAGTTGTCCTCCCAGTTCTCTTTTTTGTCTCAGCAAGAGTGGTCCTTTCAGTTCTCTTTTTTGTCTCTCAGTATTAGCAGGTCCTGTACATCAATACATAGAAGTGGTATCTGTCAAAAATTCCAGTTTGAAATTGATACAAAGATATAGAGAAAAATATAGAGTTATAAGACCACTGTCTTATGTAGTAAATAATTAGGAAGTATTGTGTAAATAAGGGAAGAAATGATAGAGATGTGTTTACATTTAAAGTTTGAATGCTACTTGGAAGGATAAATGCAACTATTAAAATTTAAGGAAGGCACATGAAAGGGGGATATGAGTATTATATAAATGAGCAAATTGGTAATCTTCTATAGAGACAATTGGTAGGGCTTACAGTTTATTAATCTAGAAGTAAATGTAAAATATTTAATGTTAAAGAGGTAAACAGAAGACAATGACTAAAATTGTCACACTTAGGAAGAGACACTGGTGATGAAATCATGTGGGGCAGGGAATTATTTTATTATATGTACAATATATTACTTAATTTATAAACAACGCATCCAGTGGATATTCTAGTGCGTTTTATTATAGATCAAGAAAACCAAAAGAGGAAGGGAGGGGAAGATACAGAATATAGGGCTAAGTACAAAACATGTGTTTCTTTTCTAATAAAAAAAAATCAGTCTTTGAACATTAATAGAGGATTGCTTTCACAGTTCTGCCTAGTGATATGGCAGAAAATATAAGCCCTAGTGAAATGAGATCAGAGAAACAGAAGTTGATGCCTGTTCTATCAATGAATGTGTACTATATCCTTAGATTTATAGAAAATAATATTCTAAAACCTTTCCTTTGGAGAACGCCCAGGCTATAAGATCAGAAAAAGAAAGAAACTGGATTGTGATTGAAATGCAAAACTGAATTATATCAGTGATTTTATGTCTTTAATTTATTTTGGGCTTTTGTAGTAGGGTAACAATTATTCTGTTCAATCTAGTATGTATTTCTATGCAAACATGACTAGGGTATCCTTTATTATGTGTTGCTTCTCTTCTGCAATCTGTAGCTAGACATTAATGGCCAAAACTATAAGTTCTGCTTGAACTATCTATTGTAGAGAAGCAGTGAATTTTATGAGAATGCAAATATTAATGGATTGATGTAACTACAAATGACTATATCCACATAGAATAGCTAATATTGATGAATGTGTGTATAAGAAATGAATGTCAAGAAAAAAGATAAACATGAGGGAAAGAATGAGACATTTGGAAAATAAGTTATAGTCTAGAAATAATTTATTTAAATAAATGCAAATTAAACCTTTAACTCCTAACATTGATATGATCCACAAATTAAGAATGGTAGTAGTGCAAAGCTCATATTTGGAGCTTACTTTACTCAAAACAGATCTTCATCATCTTACCTTAGCATTAAAACAACAGAAGCAACTAGAGCAGGTCACTGCAAGTGAGTGACCCATGACAAATTGTAAATTTGAGTTCATTTTTCTTCTATCTACTGCTGGAAGAAAAGTGCTTTCTTATTTTTCTAATTGTAAGACTAATAGGGAAGAGAATGAGGATGTGTGTTTAAAATAGTATTAGCCTGCTGATTCCTTTTATCAGAATGCTTTCAGTTATAGAGCATAAGGGTCACATACTAGGAGAAGTTGTATTAGTAAGCTATGAAAATGAGAGTTTGTATTAACTTGTAGTAATAATAACTTGTAGAGAATAAGTGAAATTCCAGAACTAAAGTGTCTGACATTTTTTTTAGACTATGACTGAAAGTCTTTTAAATAAAAAGGGTGAATGGTACAAAAAAAAAAAAAATCTGGTGAGATCATGAAAACACTCAGAGAACCACTAGCTTTAATAATTAATCTACATATTTTAATGGCATCAGTGACCTAATCACACAGAGTATATGCTTTGGAAGGCATACCTTTTGCTCAGTTCACAGGTCATGTGTTTTCATATTCGATCACGCATGAATGCATCACCTTTTAAGTGCAATATTAATATTGATAATTTAAACTCCTTAAAGTTATGAAATGCAAATTTCAGGTTCTTATAGTTAATTCCTGTTTTCTAGAAGACATTTTGCAATTCTTTTTGAATATAAGCAAATTCTAATTACTTTGATTCTGTTGAGTAGCCATTTATATATTGAAATTAACCTTAAAAATCCCATAAGAGGCTAATATAATAACCGTATGATGTTTTCTTGACGATATGATGTGAGACTGACTCAAGGAGACTTTAGGTGCTTTCACAGCAGCAGAATCCTCTCCAGCTGTCTTTCTGTATTTCCCAGAAAATTACCTGTCCTCGTCATTGCTGTGATGTGCTTACTGCAATTGCAATGTAAGTTTCCTAACAGGTTCTCTCTGATGGAAGTCTATGCAGGAATGCAGGGTAGCAGTGAGTACCTGGGAGGGAGTGGCAGGAGAAATGTAAGAATGGCAATGGAAATAGGGAAGTGGCAGTGGAAGAGGACAATAGGAGAAGAGTAGACTGACTATATAAACGATGCCAGAATTTGTTGCCCTGGTTTGTTTAATTTTATAGTTCCAGAAAGTCATCCCATTACATGAAACTTCTAGATGTGGTGTTTTTTAGAATCTAACCTACTCATGGATAGTGAGATCAGTTTAGTTCTTTTCACAGGTTTTAGTTCTTTTCAGTTTAGTTCTTTTCACAGAATAGACAATGTAAATGCCTATTACATATCATAAAGATAATATTGTTTAATTACAATTCATTTTATCTTTTTTCTATATATTTACCATCTATCTATATTCAGCAATTAAACTGAAATAAACTTTCAGTTATTAATGACACAAACTATTATTAAACATTTTCCCTGAGTATTCTCAGGCAATATTGCCCCAATAAGCTCATTCTAAAAATATACTAGAGACAAAATTTTAGACAACCAAAATAACTAGAGAGACATCAATATAAGAGCAGTAATAGGTGGTGATAGTATTAACATTGTATTATTATTTCAAGAATACTGTATTATAACTTGTATTATAAAGTGTGATTAAGCAAATGAGTAATCAATAATGTTTTATTCTTTATTATTCCCTTTGTCATTGAAAATGCTGGGAAATTTTCTTTGGAAATCTGTGTGAAAGAAGGCAATAGAGATATATTGCAGAGCGGGTTAAGTAAACCACATAGTCCTGAATTTGAAATCACCCTAAACATCATGACAAATGTGTGTGTACACACACACACACACATATTTATGTATAAACAGATATGATTATATATATTATTTTATATATCTGTGATATCAGGAGAGTATATATATGTGTGTATATGTGTGATATATATACCCTTATCCCAGATTTGTTCACTAAAAAATCTAGAACCAATTAGCAACAATGGCAATGAACATAGTGCTGAAATTGTGATTAGGCAATATAATTTAGTACAAAAATATAAGGTATTTTGGGGAAAATTGTTGACTCAGATCTGAGGCAGAAAATGTTCAAGATAAGCCTGAAACATCTTGACATACTAGATAGAGATATCAAGCTCTTAAAGTCAATGAGAGTTTTATGAAAAGGACAACACAGTCAACTTGAAGGGGTTCTCACCAGCCTATGAATTGGCATTTTGTACTTCAATATGGGTAAGAATTGCAATCATGTAGAGTAAAGGCAACAAAATATGTTTAAATCTCTGAGCTTATACATTTTAATTGGTGATTTTCAGAGGTGAGAGAGAAATTGAAAAATAAGAAAATTGCAGGATAGAATTGAGCATTTATTCTACCTTTCCTACATAAATGAAACCTTGTAGAAATAATAGATACAAACAGCGTGTGATAAAATTATCCTAACCAATAAATGAAAACAAAATGATGTAGTTAGAATATTGCCATTTTGGGCCGGGCGCGGTGGCTCAAGCCTGTAATCTCAGCACTTTGGGAGGCCGAGACGGGTGGATCACGAGGTCAGGAGATCGAGACCATCCTGGCTAACATGGTGAAACCCCGTCTCTACTAAAAAAATACAAAAAACTAGCCGGGCGTGGTGGCGGGCGCCTGTAGTCCCAGCTACTCGGAGGCTGAGGCAGGAGAATGGCGTGAACCTGGGAGGCGGAGCTTGCAGTGAGCCGAGATCGCGCCACTGCACTCCAGCCTGGGTGACACAGCGCGAGACTCCGTCTCAAAAAAAAAAAAGAATATTGCCATTTTGTACCCACCTCTGCAATGAATAAACAGGCAATGAACATCATCAGCATTTTTGCTACTTTTCTCCAAAAGCAACAAAAACAGACATATAAATGCCTCCTAATGAAGAAACATATAAACACTTAAGTTCCATCAAGTCTTTATATCTAGCTGTCAAATACATAGAACTGAGAAACACATGTAATTTCCCCTTGAGGATGCAATCAGACACATCCAGACTTCAACTGTTAAACCCCAAGAACCAAAAATACCAATGAGTTGGATTTATGTTTCTTTTCATTTCCATGGCTTGATTTTAGTTAACAATGTTAATTTACTATAGCCTACCTACAGTACATGCTTAGTATTTAGTAGGTTAACTTCTCCCTCTTATTTTTCTTCAGAATCATCTTGACTCTTCCTTACTCTCATACATTATTAGGAAGTTGGGATTACCTTGCCAAGTTACTTGAAGACTGACATGAAATTGTGGTAAAAATTTTACTGAGTTTTTGATTACGGCATAATTCTATAAATTAATATCTTTCTCTGTTTGTATTGGTGCCTTCATTACTTTTGTTCAAAAATATTTTTTTAAATTTATAATATTCCAGACTTTCTAACAATATATTTAATTTTTATTATTTTAGTGGGATGTGAATGAAAGATTTAACACCTCAGAGGCATCCACTCTTACCAGTTTCTTATGCAATATAAAGTCTGCAGAACCAAGTCTACAGCCCATTCTTCTATTCCTACTCATGCTTTCTTCTCATACCATATGGTGCTTACATGCATGCAGATGATGGTGCCCACCTTTGCCTGCAAACATGTTGCTCGTTCATCTCCTTTACTCCAAACAGCTGTTTTTTGGCACTTCTCCAATCTGCATGTGTGCATGAATGTGCATAGACCATTCACGGAAGAATGGAAATGGGAAAAAAAAGGCTCATGATGTCTTTTGACTTAAGCAAGAGTATTTATGGGTAGGGATTCCTGGGGTTCTGGATCACTAGGATTTGTTGCAGAAGGGGGATCATGGGCTCCAGGTGGTCATGCTCATTCCTCTTTCACCCATTTCTGTCATTGTGAGGAGCAGTGCACCTGGAGAAGGGCAAGAAGCTCTCAAATTGTGGAATCCTAAGCATGTAACTACTTGCTTGAGTCTAAGGGTGTTATAAAGTAGAAGAAAGTTTCTCAGTTAAGCTATGGGGGAACAATGAGAATTGTAAAGGGACGCACTGAGGTATGAAAGCCAAATGGTGTTTTGAAGTAGGTAAGGTAGTAAACACAGTAAACGCTGCAGGTAGATTTGACAAAATAAGGAAATAATACTATGCATTGTCTTTAATAACATGAATTGCAAAAGCAATTTCAGTGACATAGTTAGGACAGCCTGTAATAAATGTTATTGCCCTTATTATAATTACAGTATCTTTCAGTCACAGTACAAGTTTTAATCCTCTTCATGTTCCATTGTATCTCAATTCAACCATATACATCAATAAACCTTTTCCACGAGTTTTGGAATGAAGAATTCTCTACTTGTTGAAGATAATGTCAATGTTTTCATTGGAGTTCAGATACTGTAACATAAATAATTTTATTGCCATTATCTACCCAACATTGAGCTTGGCCGTTCTTATTCAGTAAATATTTACGGAATTAGCACCACTGAATAAAGGAGCTTTTCTGTTGTCAAGTGGATTGTCTACCAATGCTGAAGCAGTCATGTTTTCCTCCTTAACCCTGAAAAAATGTCTGAGTTGATGTATTATTCTTCAGGCTTAGGCATTGGTGAGCCAATTTATCTCAAATAGAGGCCTCTGGAAAGTAAAATTCTCAGATGCCTGAAGAAATAAGCTTATTGAGATAATTGAAAACAATTTCAGAAACAACTACTTGAAGTAAATCCTACTCACTTCAGTGGCTGAAAATTGAGAAAGGAATCTAACTTTACTCGCGGCATGAAAGAAATAAGTGGAATATATGAATGCAGCAATTTTCTTTCTTGTTGCTGTATTTTTAACAAGAAAATACAACCGTGAGTGTTAACTGCCAGCTTCAATCATTTTTGCCAAAAATTTCCATTATCTTCTCCCAATTAAGCACAAAGTGATTTATTTCCACAATTCATATTTAATATTCTTGTAGCCAACATAAGTTACATAATGCTTTGTTCTTTTTTCCCCTCTTTTAACCATTTAGTGCAAAACAACATATCCCAGAGTGGTAAGAAGGAGCAAAAAATATTTTCCTAATTTCTTTAACTTTATAATCTTTTCTTTTCAGCCTGAGTCTGAGTTGGCTAACAAAACAGCTGTGTAAAGTTATAAGATTATTACAATGAGCTTGGAGAAGGTAGAAAGAACAAACAGTGGGGATTTTTATTTTGTTTTGTTTTTACTTTCTGTTTCATCACCAGAGCCACTTGGCTTTGACTTTGAGATTTCAACAGTCTCTCTCTCTCTCTCCTTTTTTTTTTTTTTTTCTTGAGCAAAATTCTATTGCAGTATGAAGTGGTTTTGATTTGCTTTGAACTTGAACTCTGCATCTGAACAGAACAAGTTCTTGAGCGTAAGTTTAATAATTGTTGAACAATTGGCCATTTATCCAAAGAGTTGCAACCATGAATCTGAAATTTTTTTTAGGACACCAAAATCAACACTAAGCTTTCTAGCTCTTTTTTTTTATTCTAATGCCTCTTTTGCTTCAGAAATTTATTTTTTTATTTTTAAATTGTATTTATATACTTTTTATTTTAGAGACAGGACTTTGCTCTATTGCCAAGACTAGAGTGCAGTGGCATGATCAAAGCTCATGTAGCCTTAAAATCCTGGCTCAAGGGATCCTCCTGCCTCAGTCTCCCAAGTAGCTAGGCCTACAGACACACACGCTCTGTTGCCCAGACTCATCTCTAACTCCTGGCCTCAAGTGATTCTCCTGTCTTGGCCTCCCAAAACACTGGGACTACAGATATGAGTCACCATGCCCAGCCTCCTTTAAAAATTTGTATGTTCCCTTCTTATTTTGCTCCACAAAGTCAGCAAATAAAAGTAAATACTGTGGTTTGTTCAGTGCCCTCAATTTCACATTAACAGAAAGTTTATATGTCTTCATAATATTGGGGTTTCTTCACTGTAACTAAAAAGGCATTTTATGGAAATATTTTTAAATTAAAAGTAATTTTTCTGTTTGTATCTATAATTATTTTATTTTGTGAAATTCAGGCTTCTCAAAAGCAATTTTCTTCTAAATAATGAAGTATCTTTAAAATGTTATCAGTTAATGAAGGTGTGTACTTTTCTCTAATGCATGATAAAGGTATGCTTTATGTACATATTTAATTGTATTAGAATTTCTAACATATTTATTTACTTTATTTCTTTGGAAGAGCATTGTCCCTAGCAGCAAATACAAGTGGTTGATCCTGCACCATTTGTGATACTATCAAAATACAACTGCCTAAAAAGCTAAATACTCCCGAGTTGTTTTTTAAAGACACTCACATAAGTTTTTTCAAGCGTATCATTCTACTTCTGCATTAGTCCAAAAAGCTTGATAATACAGTGTAGATAGTCAACAAATTCAGGGGAGTAAGGCATTGATCTCAGAGAGCTCTAATGTTCAAAAAGGAAGAATACTCCAAGGAAGGAGAGCAGAAAAGTGCTAAAGGAATAGAGTGTCCAGTACTACTGTGTTTCTGCCTGAGTAATAGTATCATTAATAGTTACACACAGTAGGAAATCCTGGGTAAATTTTTATATAAAGTAACTAGACTTCAGTTACAAGCTGCACTACTTTGAAGTTAAGATATGTTTGGTGAGGTATATTTTAACAGTTTCACTTCTGTAAATATGAACATCTCTATTTAAGCTCAGCAAATATTGACTTTTGCTTCTTTATGTCAGACATTTTGTTTCTAAATAAAAGCAAAGAAATAGGGGGGCATGTGTGTTGCCAGAAGTCAGGGACCCCCGAACGGAGGGACTGGCTGAAGCCACGGAAGAAGAACATAAATTGTGAAGATTTCATGGACATTTATCACTTCCCCAATCAATACTCTTACAATTTCCTATGCCTGTCATTACTTTAATCTCAATCCTGTCATCTTCAAAAGCTGAGGATATATGTTGCCTCAGGACCCTGTGATGACTGCATTAACTGTACAAATTGTTTATAAAACATGTGTGTGTGAACAATCTGAAATCTGGGCACTCTGAAAAAGAACAGGATAACAGCAATTTTTAGAGAACAAGGGAGATAACCGTAAGGTCTGACTGCTTGCGGGGTCAGGCAGAATAGAGCCATATTTTTCTTCTTTCAGAAAGCAAGTAGGAGAAGTATCACTGAATTCTTTTCCCAGCAAGGAATACCCCTGGGGAAGGGATGCATTCCCAGGGGTGGGTCTATGAATGGCCGCTCTGGGAGTGTCTGTCTTATGAGGTTGAAGATAAGAGATGAAATACACCCTGGTCTCCTGCAGTGCCCTCAGGCTTGCCAGGATTGGGAAATTCCAGCCTGGTGAATTCTAGTCAGACTGGTTGTCTGTTCTTGAACCCTTTTTCCTGTTAAGATGTTTATCAAGACAATGTGTGCCCAGCGGGATATGGAACCTCATCAGTAATTCAAATTTCGCCCTCTGCCCTGTTATCTCTTATTGCCCTCTGAAGCATGTGATCCCTGTGACCTACTCCCTATTTGTACACCCCTCGCCTTTTGAAATCCCAAATAAAAACTTGCTGGTTTGGGGGCTCAGGTGGGCATCATGGAAGCTGTTGATATGTGATATCACCCCTGGAGGCCCAGCTGTAAAATTTCTCTCTTTGTACTCTTTCTCTTTATTTGTCAGACTGGCTGACACTTAGGGAAAATAGAAAAGAACCTATGTTGAAATATTGGGGGCTGGTTCCCCCAATACATGTGGATATCTTTGTGTCATACAAGTAGAAATATATGTAAAGTAGTTGAAAACATGACTTTGGACTTCAGTATGTATGCAGAGAATTAAGTGAAATATTTATTTTTAGTGACTCTTAGACAGTAACTGAAGCTTCAGGAATACATAATGTAATTCAGGACAACTGTATAGAGGAAAAAGAAAGACAAAACCTGGAGATTTTTATATGGCTTCATTTCATGAACTTTTATATAGTCTCATTTCTATGGAATAGGATGTCTGTGTGTTAAACAGAAAGAGAATTTTGCTCAGTGTTCTTTATATACTCCCCAATGATACCAAAAATATAATTGCCGTGTGGTAAAATATGTGTAATATTTTTGGGTGGGTATTACTGGAAGATTCTTCCATTGTTTTATATGAGGATATGTAAGATATTCATGGTGGCATTGACTGTAGTTGTGGGTCATTGGAGGATTATTGATTAGGTAACATTTGAAGTATATACTTTCTAGAGTATTATATAAGAAATATATGCAACTGACAGAATAAACATGTAACATGAATGGATCTTGAACATATGGTCTTTAGTGATTAAAGCAGAATAGATAAGTACATACATAACATAATTCCATTTTTGTAAATTTAAAGAACATTTATATAAAATGTTTCCTTTATATGAAAGGACAATATAGATTTTGTAATAACACACTGAAATGATCTCCATCTATATCTAAAGCCTGAGAAGTAGCCTTAAGGTAGAAAAAAATCAAGCTTATAATTATGTTTTGCCACCTTAAATTTAAGAAACTATATGTATCTATATAGATAAATATACATATAGATATAGATGGTTACATACTGCAGGGAGAAAGTAATGGATATAAACATAAATTAAGAAAGGGCTTTGCAGGAGTCAGTAATGATTGTGTGACCTAAAAATTTTAGGTTCACTAAATTTACTCAGTCAATAAATTATATATATGCTAATATATGTATATATGCTAATGTGGCTTTGGGAATGAGAAAAAGATAATAGCTTGAAGGCAGAATAAGAAGAGTCCATCAATGTGTCTCACTGTCTGACAGTAAACTAAGCATCACAGTAGAGCACTGCATTATGTGAAAACAACTGTCAGTTGAAGAACTGGAAAAAGAGTTCTCCAATCAGAAGGTAAAGAAAGAATAAAGAACAGATTGTGAAGCAAAGGAAACAGAAGCAGAAGCAGTGAGGCCAGCTAAGAAGCTCCTGACATAAGCGGCATCTATAAAAATTGTTGCACAAATCCTGATGAAATGTAGTCATAGGATAAATTAATGTTTGAGAGACAGTTTATGGCATTTGATGAAAAGGAAGAAATAAAAAATAATTCCATGATTTTGGGGCTGAGCATATCTGTTAAAGAGTGCCACCACTAATTGAAAGGGAGAAACTTTGGTAAGAAACAGATTGGGATATAGGGATAGATAAATAAATTATGTTTTACCACCTTAAGTTTAAGAAATGTATTAAATGCCCAGTGTAGACATGGAAAGCCTGAAAGAGGTAAGATTTGGAGGTAATGACTTCATGTCATCATCATAGTGATATGGATATTGGTTTGAATGGAATCTCCTAAGAGAATATAATTAGAAAAGCAATCACTGAGAGGAGGCAAGAACACTCACATACTTGAAGTCCCCTAGAGGGGGTATACACAGCCAAGAAGCCTGAGAAGTAGCCTAAAGGTGGGAGAAAAAATCAAACTTATAATACTGGAACGATACAAGAGGCAGTTCTCTAAAAGGAGGTAATTATCCAGTACAGGATGGGTAAGTGTAGCGGATTGACTACTGGCTTTGGCAATGTTATTAGGACCAATGGTGACCTTGCCTGGGGAGGAAGAATTTCTTTCCAGTGGTGGAGACTAAATCCTACTTGTTTAAGCAGAGTTTGTTTAAGCAGAGAATGCACAAGGCAGAAGGGAGATAAGTATAGACAATTATTTTAAGAACTTTTAATGTAAATGAGAATAAATACATAAATGATAGATTAACAGGGGTACGGAGTCAAGGGGAAATTAAACAAAATATTTACAAATAACAAATATTAATGAAACAGAAATATATTATCAGACACTACAAAATTATTTAAGGATAAACTCTCATTAAAGAAAAAATAAAAGGGAAAGCTTTGGATTTAAAGGACTAGCATTCCTTTACTCAAATGAGAAATCTACTTATTTATGTGTTTTCAGGTAAACTTGGGAGATCAAATTAACTGTTTCTTTGAAATGTTACACTTTTGAGATCCTGGAAATATATTTTTTCAAGCCACATCCTTTAGATCTTTTTCAAGCTGCAATTGATGTACATATAAGCTTTCACAAAAGTAACCAGTACTTGTCTAACCCAGCACTTACTGAATAGTAATAGCTAAACAATTGATACATCCAAATTACTATGTTGGGAGAATTATCAGACATTTCTTCTCCTATTACCTCTTTCTTTCCTAGCTTTTCTCCTGTATTCATCATGAAAGCAGAGCTACATAAGGCAACAAATTGAACATTTTTATCACCAGGGAAAATAAGAATTGCTTTCTGCATCTTTTAAACTTTATCAAAAAAGCTACATCTTTTTCTCTCTTTTTTTTTTTTTTTTTTTAATCTGAGGACCACCACCTGTGGAAAACATTTGTCTTCAAGATTCTTTTCATATCACCTTCATTCCAGGGTTAATGAATTTTTATTAATAAATGATGAAAACATGTAATTCAACTATGATCACAATTATTTGAAAAGGAAAAAAAATCTAAGGGAAAATTTGTAAGAAGAAAACATAAGGAAATTAATAGTTAATAATTAATATTAATATTAAGTAATAGCTAATAGTTATTAATAATAGTTAATAATAGTTAACTATTAATAATATTAACCTCAGCCTCCCAAGAAGCTAATATTACAGGTGCACACAACCGCACCTGGTTAATTTAATTTAATTTTTTATTTTTAGTAGAGATGGGGTTTCACCATGTTGGTCAGGCTCGTGTCGAACTCCTGACAACAAATGATCTGCCCGCCTCAACCTCCCCAAGTGCTGCGATTACAGTGGTGAGCCATCGCACCCAGCCTGACTAATTTTTAAAAGCCAAAATATTTTATTTTAGGTCCAAATGTTCTTCCATGCATCCAAGATTTATAAAATACAATTAAAAATTTTCTACAGCATCATTTGTCAACTTAAGCCTTTAAGGAAATTTCATTCTAATAACCATGCAATGTAGATATGAACATGTTCTAGGCTAAAAACTCATAGACCTGGTGTATGTACAATCTGCAATAGAAAGTGGCTCTGATACTTTTAAGAAAATGTTTTGATCACTGTGATCTGTAGTAACCCATTATCTAGGTTCCTTCTATTTTTGATTCCACCTTCATTTGGGAATGGCAAGGGACAGGACAGTTTTGTATTTATGTATGTATAGGACAGTTTATTCTGGTGTGTCCTGGGAAAAGCTCAATCGTTGCCTTTCTGCTCCTTTCCATGGATTTCCTAGTTTTCCCAGCTCTAAGACTTAGAGTTGAAAGACTACTTCCTTTCACAGTCTATCTGCTTACAAGCTAGACTTTCAAAATCACACCATATAAGTACATATGCTGTGAGCCCTATTTTTGGTATCAGGGTTCCATCTCTTTAGCAGTAGTCTCTGAAGTTTTCACAGAAGAGCACTACTATGACATTGTCCAAAGACCTGTAAAGTTGTTGTTATTACTTTCATCAACTTTGATCTGTACTCATCTATATTAGCTGCTACAACTATGGCAGACATCACACCAACGCCCTGCCAGGTCATGATCACCTTCTTTTTACACTGGGAAAAACATTCTGGGTTAATTTTTGAATGGCATGTCCACTTAAAGTAGCCCCAGTCTGACAGCCAACTGGTATTTGATCACATTTTTTTAGAATCCAGTGTTCCTGTGCCCAGCTGTATACTGGCAAGATATTCAACTTCAATACATAAACTTATTATTCTTCTTCAGACTTCAGTTAAATTATTTAAAGAATCACTTCCAGGCTTTGTGCTCACTAGAAAGGTTACTCTGACAATTGCCGTTTCAGCAACTTCTTAGTCACATGTCACAGCTTCCACCCAACATTGAGTAGCATCCTGAAAATAGATCGGTGTTGATGACTCCATCCTTTAGAAATATGGGGAGTAATGTTCTCCAAGGATTCTTCCTTGTGATGAAGTATACTTTGACTGCAAAAGCCTACTGACTATGAAGGGGAATTTCCTACCACACTTGCAGGCCAGCTATGGTATATCTTTTTTCTCAAGTAATACAGGTATCCTCTTCAAGAGGTTTGAAACTTAGTTTTAAGAGTCTTTTCTCTCAGTATCATTCTTGGGATATAATTCTCATTCAGTAAATGTTAGTTTCACATGAAAACACGTAAGTGCAAATTGTTTTATGTGTAATCACAGATCTGAACTGCAGATGCTGTAGCTATCCTATTTTAGATTTTGCCCTTCCAGTCCTCTCCCCAGTTAGAAGGCTTTAGTAGCAAGCATTTCAAGTACTTGGTTGTTTTTATTCTTATGCCCCATTATCATTGTCACAAAATTGCTAAATTTGCCTAGGTGACCCACAAAAATAGGAAACGTTTGAAGAGCTATTTGAACTAAAAGGTATGGAACAGTTTTTATACAGCAGGCAAGATGATTTCCAGTTCACAAGTGCAAAAAAATAAATTTCTCCAGGTTTTGTGACTTGCCCATAGTCATGCATACACAGCATGATCTGGAATGAAAATTGCCTGTGAGAGTTCTGTGACTAGTGAGTTAATAAGAAAATCATTCAAATCTACCTGTGATAAATTTCACTATAGTCTACATAGGATAAAATAAAATAAAGAGATTCTGGCAATGAGGTATCAAATCTCTGTTTGTGATTGAAACGAAATTCCCTGGATGGAGAAATGTTTTGAACCTGCCTTGAACTTGAAAATTATTAGTCTTATTGTTTTCAACATTTACCAGATCATATCTTGTGTGGTACAGTAGATTTTCAATCTCTAAAGCATTATGCAATAAATATGTTATTGAGTGAATTACAGGCTCATTGTAATACACAACTGATGTGAAATTTTTTGTTTTTGTTTGTGTGCCAGTAAGGAGAATGGATTTAGACTCCTATAACTGTAGGAAAACCTTCAAGAGTTTAGCATTTAAGGGAATATCCATTCCTCCTGTTTCTATGTATATACTCTAAAACTTTTGTATAGATGTCTTTTCTTTATTGCTTTTTTGTATGGATGTTCATCCTGTATTGCCCCAACTTTCTACCAAAAGACATATAAATATCTAGGTACCATTAATTGAAGGAGCACCATTAATATTCTAATGCCCCTAGAATATACATATATTGAAAAAGCAGACCCTTGAGTGGTCCTCCTTTCACGTTTAGCAGAAAAGCTGATTACAAGCTTGGCTCATATCTTCCTGAGAAGTTCCAGCTTGCTTAGAAGTGCAACACAGAAATATTCTAAAGGGAAACTTTGTTAGAGCTAGCAGGGAACATGAGAGGACTCTGGTAACTGATTGTTACTCTGAAGTACACCAATCTTAGTCATATGTCACAAAATTTCAGTTTGACATATTATGCTAAAGGAAATGAGGGGGAAAATTCACATTGTGTCTGTGGTTAGGCAAAATTGTAAACTCAATATTCTTTCTGACCCTTTTCAAGAATATGCTTTCTCAATGGAGGCAATACCATCTCTCCAGGGAAGTAAGAATACCTTATTCTTTATGTGTAAAGCACAGATATACTTGTATACAGTATATATACAGACATACTTGTATATACTTGTATATCTGTATAAATATACAGTATAAATAGATATACAGTATAAATGTATAAATAGATATACAGTACAACTGTATATTAAAATTTATATTTAATTATTAAAATTTAAATTAAATTATTAAAATTTCCCGGGAGGGATTAAGATAAAATGTCTAACAAGCCTGCTCAGGAGACTAATAATTTTTAAAAAGTTTTAGAAACATTGGTCTATAGGATTAATGGATTGGCAATACCGCACCTTCAAGCTGAAAAGCCTGAAACACACGGCCCAAAGTGAGAACTTCTATGTCTGTGTGCCCACTCTCTCCCGACTGGTTCTTTCTGAATGATGTCTTTTTAACAATTGAATGTTGCCTTTTACAGAACTATCTACGGCTCACCATGCCCCCAATCCTGTGCCTAGAAAGACCTCAGACTCAGCTGGCAGAGGAGAGAAGTGGCTGGATGTCAGGGAGAGGTTACTTGACTTCAGAGATGGTGGCTGTATATAATATATATATATGATATATACATATTGCATATACATTTATCTTTATACTTACATAGGTATAGTTATGTAGGATCTAATGTGTCTGACCTTTCTTATCTAAAAATATTATCAATACTGTAGTCATGCAGTTTTTTTTTTTTTTTCCTAGCATGCCATTTTGACATAACTGGTTTAACTTAGCCATTTTTATGCATTTGACCATCTTCCCTGTGGACAGGATGAGATGAGATGCTGGAGTGGCATTCTACTGCCATTTTGTGGATATTTTGCCAATGTTGGCAAAAGTTGGATATTCAATAATTTGTATTACATTCCATTTTAAAATGGCTTCTAATTAAAGCAGCTGCATCAATACACTGTGAACTTAAGGAGTGCAGCTCTATTTTAGTTATTATTTTCAGCGAGACCATGTAGATCAAACCAGGTATGTTTAGACACATAACAAATAAAAATCATATTATATGAAACGTGATATAATATAGTTATATACAAAGAACAGCTACAGCTCAAAAAAAGGAGAAAAAAGGCTTTCCATTGAAAGTGACATTTGCACTGAGACTCAAGAATAGAAATTTTCTTGGTGAGCAAGGGATAAAAGGGCATTTCTATGACAGGCAAAAAAACTGTGAAGTGGGGAAGACAAACCCTGCCAGGAGACAGAAAATAAAAGCTTATTTACTCTTGAATTGCAAGAAGTTCAGAACAGTGGCAGAAGACGCACTCAGGGTCTAGTTTAGTGGCTGGAAACAGACGGTGGGGAAAGCCACATGATGAAAAACTTTGACTGTCCTGTAAGAATTTAGATTTATTTTTCCTTTAGGCTTTGGGAAATGGAAACTGGTTTTCAGTAGTGCAGGGCCTCAACACTTTTCCTTTAAGAAATTGACTACCTTGTTAGTGTTATGAGAAATGTGTTGAAAATAATGACCAATTGGAAATGGTAGAAGGACACAAAGGAAAATTGGATAATCTCAGTTTTATGTCTAGAGTGATGTAATAGATCCTAAGGGCATCAGTGTTTTCTGTCTCAATTTTAGAGAAGAGATTTATAATTTTCAACATATAGGTAAGATTTCCAACAAAGATAATGTATACAACTACACAGGGGAAACACAGAAAGAAATGAGAAAAGGCAAAATTGCAGAGCTTATCTAAATAGGAGCTTATGTAAATTAAAACACATGGGGTTAATGGTGAGATTAGCTGGATGACATTTGTATAACCATTTATATCTACTTAAATTTGAATTACATATAATCATAAATGAAAGTTTCTCAGATGGGTCAGGTAATAGTATGGTTCTTTGCTCCTTCATTGGTTATAAATTCTGTTTTCATGAAGGTCTAGGGAAGTCATTTGTTAATGCCACTGATCATTTTAAAATTACAAAGATGTTTACTTATGTGTGTGATCCTGTTTAAATAAAACAGCTATAGAATGCTGACCCATTGCTAGCACTGAGTTCTCTCACAGCACTTATGGTAAACTACTATAGCTTTCTCTTTACATATTCTTCATATAACTGTGCCACTGCAACTTACTTTTCCAGATCATGGAGTACCTAGTCACTTCTCCTTAGGATAATTCTCTTCAGTGCTTCAAGGATGCCTATACACTGCCTTCAGGATAAAGCAACTTTGGGGAGTCAAAGGGATCTTTCTTATGATCCATGAGACTTGCAGAATAGAGTGGAACAAAAATAAACAACACAAACAAAAACGAAAACCACAAACTGAATCTTTAGAAGACCCTAAGAGACTCATACGACACAAGTGTTCTGTGTAAACTTGGAACCCAGTATAGGTTCTGACTGTATCAACTTTCTTGAACTTTCTGAGTCACAGTTTATTCCTTTATAAATAGAGATACTAGTACCTGCTCTACTTACTTGCAAAAATCAAGTAGCTCATGACACATTTATATGCTGGTACTTGTGAAAAATATAGATATTAAAATATTACAAATTATTACCATTTAACAAGTAAGTTTTTATATTCTACCTGTTACAACTTAATCAGTACTTAGATAGAATAGTCATTTTTTCATGAAAAAATTGAATAGAAGAATACTGTCTGTCTTTCATGAAACTAGAAATCTATGAATAGTTTGCCACTTTTGCTTTATTCTACAGACCTTGAATCTTTATAATAAAATCCTATTTTTAGCTTTATGATGTTATGACAGTATCTGTAACCTCAGATACTATTCATATTCATGATCAATTTGCATATCAATTTAATATTCTCTTGCTTTGCTACACTTGTTATGATATGCTATCTAAACTACCAACTCAATTTTTAAAGAGTGTTGTAAGTATGTAGTTAGAGGCAATAATATGCAGTAGCACTTACACTGAAAAATCAAAATATTTTCAGAGACACAATTGAAGCATATCATGCTGAGATTTGTAGTGTTTTCATATCTAAGTTAGTCCCCCTCCACTACTGGTGTTTTGCAAAATCAGATTACCTAACAATTTGGAAATAATACTTAGTACTTGCTCTTTCACAATGACTATTTTTAGTCATTAAGTTATCAATCCCCTTTACTTTTGCTCTCATTAGCGTGAGTAAGCAGATTTTAAAATTTTCTCTTCTCATTCCATTCTAAACTGGCTTATATAGCATAGAAGATTAGTAAAGAGGGAAAGCCTATTTCAAACATACAGAATCCCTCAAATCTCTGGCAAGAGAGAGCATCTATTTATATTTAAGTCATGTTATTTAAAAATATGTAAGTCAACAATAAAGGCTGTCTTTATTGTTTGCCACTAGACGAAAGCTTTATTTGTTCCCCTGTCATAATCTTCTCTTCCCTACCATGATCACGGTCATCCAGGCATGCAAGTCAGGATTATAAAAGTTATTCCAGGTTCCACTCTTTCCCTCATTGCCTCCTATTTCTGTGATACCATTGAACCCTAAGTGACATTGATGCTAGACCTTTAATATCACCCAAATTATTCCCCTTTCCCTAATTTTATTACCTTTGTCTTTGTTTGAACTTTATTTTTTGTTATTTGCATTACTAACCTCAAGAGTTCCCGTGGCTTTCAATCTTGCCAAAATTTTATTTTCTCAATCAATACACACCATTTTTCGAATTTCAGCTTCACTGAAAATTTAAGCAGAGAGTAGAGAGAGTTCCCAAATACTTCTATCTGCTACTCAGTTTCCTGTTAGTAACATCTCACATTAACATGATATATTTGATATAACTGATGAACCAATATTGATATTGATGAACCAATATTGATATTGATTATTATTAACTGAAGTTCATAATTTAATTAGGGATCATTCTTGTGTCAAACTGTTTTAGGGCTTTGACAAATGTAAAATGTCATATATCCATTATTACAGTGTTATAAAGAATAATTTCACTGACCTAAAAATCCTTTGAGGTTCATCTCTTCATCTGTCTCTCTTCCCATCTCCCCAGATTCTGACAACCGCTGATTTTTGTACTATCTCCATAATTTTGACTTCCAGAATGTCATATAGTTGGATTCATATAGTACGTAGCCTTTCAGTTTGGCTTATTTCACTTAACAATACACACTTGAAATTTCTGTATTATTATGGATTAACAACTCAATATATTTATCAGTGAATAATATTCTAGTCTACATATATACCACAGTTTGCTTTTGGTACATACATTTTTATTTCTTCCAAGTTTTGTCAATTATGAAGAAAACTGCTGTAAACATTTATATGTGGATTTTTTGTCGAATAGTTTTTAACTCAGATGAGTAAATATCTAGAAGCATGATTATTGAATTGTATAGTAAGAGTACATTTACTTTTATAAGAAATGCCCAGCTGTCTTCCAAAGTGACTGTTCTGTTTTGCATTCCAAGCAAAATTGAATGAAAGTTTCTGTTATTCCACATGCTCACCAGCATCTGGTTTTGTCAGCATTTTGGATACTAGCCATTCCCATTAGTATCTCATCGTTCTTTCAATCTACAGTTCTCTAATGACATATGATGTTGAACATCTTGTCATATGCTCTGGCCATTTGTAAATCTTATCTGGTGAGTTTCACGTGTGTCCATGTGAAGAGACCACCAAACAGGCTTTGTGTGAGCAATAAAGCTTTTTAATCACCTGGGTGCAGGCGGGCTGAGTCCGAAAAGAGAGTCACCGAAAGGAGATGATGTGGGGCCATTTTATAGGATTTGGGTAGGTAGTAGAAAATTACAGTCAAAGGGGATTGTTCTCTGGCGTGCAGGGGTGGGAGTCACAAGGTGCTCAGTGGGGGAGCTTTTGAGCCAGGATGAGCCAGGAGAAGAAATTTCACAAGGTAATGTCATCAGCGAAGGCAGGAACAGGCCATTTTCACTTCTTTTGTGATTCTTCAGTTACTTCAGGCCATGTGGATGTATACGTGCCTGTCACAGGGGATAAGATGACTTAGCTTGGGCTCAGAGGGCTGATAATGAGGTGTCTTTTAACACCTTTTGCTTAGTTTTTAATTGGCTTTTCCTTATTGTTGGGTTTAAGAGTTCTCTGCATATTTTGCAAACAAGCAACCCCTTTATCAGATATGTGTTTTCCAAATAATTTCTCCCAGTTTGTGGCTAGCCTTTTAACTCTCTTAACAATGTCTTTCACAGAATAGGACCTTTTAATTTTAATAAAGTACAATTTACCAATTTTATTTGATGAATCAGACTTTGGTGTTGTATCTAAAAATTCATTGCAAATTCATCGTTGCCAAAACTATTTTATCTTCTAAGAGTTTTATAGTTTTATATTTTACTTCTATAACTCATTTTAAATTAATTATTATTAAAGGTGTAAAGTCAGTGTCTAGATTCATTTTTGTGGCATGTGGATGTCTCTGCAGGACCACTTGCTGAAAACATTCATTCTCTATTGGATTACCTCTGCTTGTCGAAACACAGTTGACTGTACATGTATAGATATAATTCTGGGCTCTCTATTCTGTCTCATTCATTTATTTATCTATTATATAACCACTACTACACTGACTGCCCAGAGACTGGAGCTTTCTCTTAAGGCTTAGAATCAGCATCAATTTTTTTTTTTTTACTTTGTTCTTCAATATTGTGTTGGTTATTTTGGGGCTTTTTCCTTCTGTATAAACTTCAGATTTACTTTATCAGTATCCAAGTAACATGCTGAGATTGTGATTGGCATTTCATTTAATCTTTAGAATAAGTTGGAAGGACATTTAACAAATATTAAATCTTTGTAACCATGAACGTGAAATACATCTCTATTCATTTATAACTACTTTGATTTCTCTGACCTTCTTTCCTTTCTTTACACCAACACCATCGTGTGCCTCTGGATATTTAAACATGATGCTGGTATTTTAAGTTCCTCATTGGCTGTCCCTGACCACTCTGGCAAAGTCCAGTATTCTCTTTTGTACTCTGAAACTTGCTGATCTTTCCAGCATCAGCCTCTGATATTCTCCTATCCATTGTTTACTGTCCAGCAGTGCTGATGTATTTAATTTTCCTTAATGCACTGTTGACCAAACCTCCTACATAGTCTGAATAAATTTATTCTTCCTTTCTCTGACTATCACTGATTAAGGAGGTTGGATCTTATTCCTAGAATTCTTTGAATCTAAAAAGAACAATATCATCCAGATCTGTTTGTTGACATTTCACTGGAACTTTAATGAGGCTTCTGTGAAAGATGCTTTCTTTCTGGTAGATGAAGTAAGGCTCACAGAAATAACTGAATATGATGCCTGGGAGTGTGGTTGTCATCTTGCAGTGATACAGGAAATGTTAAAGTAGTAGGAAATATACTATTCCAACACCCTAACACTGTGGAGTTGCTGAACGAACTTTATAACCAAATATATTTCTTGTATTCAAACAAGAAATAACTTTATAATTCAAACTCATATCAGTCAGGCTTTGTTACTTGTAACCTAAAGAACTCATAAGTAGGCATGCCCCATTTTGTTTGTGAATTCTGGGTGTGCTTCTCTCTGCTTAGAACGGTATTCTCTTTGTCTTTCCCAAGAATTGTGATCTACACTTCAAAACAACTCAGTTGGCACCTCCTTTATGAAATTTTCTGACTTTACCACAACACTGAAAGAATGAATGATGCCATCCCATTTCTTGCCTCTTTTGTAATTATTTGCCTGCATACAAACCCATGGTAGTATAATTATTTGTGGATTAGGATCAAGTTTTATTCACTTTTGACTTTTGAATTTTCTCTTCCAGGGAAACATATAGCATGAAAATATTGTTTGTCAGTGTTTGTCTTAGAGCATATTATTGTAAAGAATGGCCTGATTTAGACTTCCAATGTTAGAGAAAAGTTAACTAGACAAATAAATTTACGTTCAATATTTTCAAACAATGATTACTTGAGTCTCAATCTATTTGTATTTCTTTGATCTTAATGAACACCAAATCTTATACATATTTTTCACATCCATATGTTTTCTAATGTTTTATCATCTGAAGTACTGATTTACTTCTACAAATCGAAATACATGAGTTGAAACAAAATTATAAAATTATTTTCAGTAATTTTTAGTTTCAGCTGAAAATATTATGCATATCAACTAATTTAATTTTATTGGAACAAAATGAAAACCAAATGCTTGTACTGAATTTAAGAAAGGTATATCTTATATGTTAAAACAAATGATTTTTCGTCTCAAAACTTTTATTATAAAATAAAAATATTGTTGCAGAAAACTTAGAAAATATAGGCAAAGACATTTTTAAAAAATCCCTCATATTCTCATTATAGAAAGGGAACCAATGTGAACCTACTGCTCTATTTATTTCTTGCCTTTTCATTCATTTATTTAGCTTTTAAACAAATGAAATATCATTCTGTACATTTTCTGTAACATGCATCCTTCACATAAAAATTTATATGCTGAGAATATTTCTATATGATTACGTATTTTTCTAAAACATTTAAGCCCTTTTTATTTTAAAATACTGTTAGACTTACTTAAAAATTGCAAAAAATAGTACAGAAACCTCCTGTATGTACTTCCACCACCTTTCTCTTATGTTAACATCTTGTATAGCCACAGTAAAACTATTAATGCTAATAAATTAATATTGACAAATGCCACTAATTAAACTACAGGATTTATTTAGATTTTACCAAGGTTTTTTTTTTAAATTAACGTTCTTTTATTCTGTTCCAGATTCAAATACAGAATCCCACTTTTCATTATAATTTTCAGATATGGGCTTGTTTTTAACTCATTGTTTTCTACTTCCTCACATCACAGGGTAAGGAAAGAGAGATGAGAGACTGCTATTATTGAACATTTCCTATAATGCTTTCCTATAACTTTTCAAATAAAAAGATTGTATAGTATTAAAAAAAAGGGGGGGGGGGCGGAGCAAGATGGCCGAATAGGAACAGCTCCAGTCTCCAACTCCCAGCGTGAGCGACACAGAAGACCAGTGATTTCTGCATTTTCAACTGAGGTACTGGGTTCATCTCACTAGGGAGTGCTAGAAACTCTACAAGCCAGAAGAGAGTGGGGGCCAATATTCAACATTCTTAAAGAAAAGAATTTTAAACCCAGAATTTCATATCCAGCCAAACTAAGTTTCATAAGTGAAGGAGAAATAAAATCCTTTACAGATAAGCAAATGCTTAGAGATTTTGTCACCACTAGGCCTGCCTTACAAGAGACCCTGAAGGAAGCACTAAACATGGAAAGGAACAACCGGTACCAGCCATTGCAAAAACATGCCAAAATGTAAAGACCAACGAGGCTAGGAAGAACTGCATCAACTAACGAGCAAAATAACCAGTTAATATCATAATGGCAGAATCAAGTTCACATATAACAATATTAACCTTAAATGTAAATTGACTAAATAATCCAATTAAAAGACACAGACTGGCAAACTGGATAAAGAGTCAAGACCCATCAGTCTGCTGTATTCAGGAGACCCATCTCACACGCAGAGACATACATAGGCTCAAAATAAAGGGACGGAGGAAGACTTACCAAGCAAATGGACAACAAAAAAAAGCAGGAGTTGCAATACTAGTCTCTGATAAAACAGACTTTAAACCATCAAAGATCAAAAGAGACAAAGAAGGCCATTACATAATGGTAAAGGGATCAATTCAACAGGAAGAGCTAACTATCCTAAATATATATGCACCCAATACAGGAGCACCCAGATTCATCAAGCAAGTCCTTAGAGACTTACAAAGAGACTTAGACTCCCATACAATAATAATGGGAGACTTCAACACCCCACTGTCAACATTAGACAGATCAACGAGACAGAAAGTTAACAAGGATATCCAGGAATTGAACTCATCTCTGCAGCAAGCAGACCTAATAGACATCTATAGAACTCTCCACCCCAAATCAACAGAATATACATTCTTCTCAGCACCACATCGTACTTACTCCAAAATTGACCATGTAATTGGAAGTAAAGGACTCCTCAGCAAATGTACAAGAACAGAAATTATAACAAACTGTCTCTCAGACCACAGTGCAATCAAACTAGAACTCAGGACTAAGAAACTCAATCAAAACCGCTCAACTACATGGAAACTGAACAACCTGCTCCTGAATGACTACTGGGTACATAACGAAATGAAGACAGAAATAAAGATGTTCTTTGAAATCAATGAGAACAAAGCTACAACATACCAGAATCTCTGGGACACATTTAAAGCAGTGTGTAGAGGGAACTTTATAGCACTAAATGCCCACAAGAGAAAGCAGGAAAGATCTAAGATTGACACTCTAACATCACAATTAAAAGAACTAGAGAAGCAAGAGCAAACACATTTGAAAGCTAGCAGAAGGCAAGAAATAACTAAGATCAGAGCAGAACTGAAGGAGATAGAGACACAAAAAACCCTCCAAAAAATCAATGAATCCAGGAGTTGGTTTTTTGAAAAGATCAACAAAATTGACAGACTGCTAGCAAAATTAATAAAGAAGAAAAGAGAGAAGAATCAAATAGATGCAATAAAAAATGATAAAGGGGATATCACCACCAACCCCACAGAAATACAAACTACCATCAGAGAATACTATAAACACCTCTACGCAAATAAACTAGAAAATCTAGAAGAAATGGATAATTTCCTGAACACTTACACTCTTCCAAGACTAAACCAGTAAGAAGTTGAATCCCTGAATAGACCAATAGCAGGCTCTGAAATTGAGGCAATAATTAATAGCCTACCAATGAAAAAAAGTCCAGGACCAGATGGATTCACAGGAATTCTACCAGAGGTACAAGGAGGAGCTGGTACCATTCCTTCTGAAACTATTCCAATCAATAGAAAAAGAGGGAATCCTCCCTAACTCATTTTATGAGGCCAACATCATCCTGATACCAAAGCCTGGCAGAGACACAACAAAAAAAGAGAATTGTAGACCAATATCCCTGATGAACACTGATGCAAAAATCCTCAATAAAATACTGGCAAACCGGATTCAGCAGCACATCAAAAAGCTTATCCACCATGATCAAGTGGGCTTCATCCCTGGGATGCAAGGCTGGTTCAACATTCACAAATCAATAAACATAATCCAGCATATAAACAGAACTAAAGACAAGAACCACATGATTATCTCAATAGATGCAGAAAAGGCTTTTGACAAAATTCAACAGCCCTTCATGCTAAAAACGCTCAATAAATTCGGTATTGATGGAACGTACCTCAAAATAAGAAGAGCTATTTATGACAAACCCACAGCCAATATCATACTGAATGGGCAAAAACTGGAAAAATTCCCTTTGAAAACTGGCACAAGACAGGGATGCCCTCTCTCACCACTCCTATTCAACATAGTGTTGGAAGTTCTGGCTAGGGCAATCAGGCAAGAGAAAGAAATCAAGGGTATTCAGTTAGGAAAAGAAGTCAAATTGTCCCTGTTTGCAGATGACATGATTGTATATTTAGAAAACCCCATTGTCTCAGCCCAAAATCTCCTTAAGCTGATAAGCAACTTCAGCAAAGTCTCAGGATACAAAATCAATGTGCAAAAATCACAAGCATTCTTATACACCAGTAACAGACAAACAGAGAGCCAAATCATGAATGAACTTCCATTCACAATTGCTTCAAAGAGAATAAAATACCTAGGAATGCAACTTACAAGGGATGTAAAGGACCTCTTCAAGGAGAACTACAAACCACTGCTCAGTGAAATCAAAGAGGACACAAACAAATGGAAGAACATACCATGCTCATGGATAGGAAGAATCAATATCGTGAAAATGGCCATACTGCCCAAGGTAATTTATAGATTCAATGCCATCCCCATCAAGCTACCAATGAGTTTCTTCACAGAATTGGAAAAAACTGCTTTAAAGTTCATATGGAACCAAAAAAGAGCCCGCATCTCCAAGACAATCCTAAGTCAAAAGAACAAAGCTGGAGGCATCACGCAACCTGACTTCAAACTATACTACAAGGCTACAGTAACCAAAACAGCATGGTACTGGTACCAAAACAGAGATATAGACCAATGGAACAGAACAGAGTCCTCAGAAATAATACCACACATCTACAGCCATCTGATCTTTGACAAACCTGAGAGAAACAAGAAAAGGGGAAAGGATTCCCTATTTAATAAATGGTGCTGGGAAAATTGGCTAGCCATAAGTAGAAAGCTGAAACTGGATCCTTTCCTTACTCCTTATACGAAAATTAATTCAAGATGGATTAAAGACTTAAATGTTAGACCTAATACCATTAAAACCCTAGAGGAAAACCTAGGTAGTACCATTGAGTACACAGGCATGGGCAAAGACTTCATGTCTAAAACACCAAAAGAAACGGCAGCAAAAGCCAAAATTGACAAATGGGATCTAATTAAACTAAAGAGCTTCTGCACAGCAAAAGAAACTACCATCAAGTGAACAGGCAACCTACAGAATGGGAGAAAATTTCTGCAATCTACTCATCTGACAAAGGGCTAATATCCAGAACTCAAACAAATTTACAAGAAAAAGCAAACAACCCCATCAAAAAGTGGGCAAAGGATATGAACAGACATTTCTCAAAAGAAGACATTCATACAGCCAACAGACACATGAAAAAATGCTCTTCATCACTGGCCATCAGAGAAATGCAAATCAAAACCACAATGAGATACCATCTCACACCAGTTAGAATGGCTATCATTAAAAAGTCAGGAAACAACAGGTGCTGGAGAGGATGTGGAGAAATAGGAACACTTTTACACTGTTGGTGGGATTGTAAACTAGTTCAACCATTATGGAAAACAGTATGGCGATTCCTCAAGCATCTAGAACTAGATGTACCATATGACTCAGCCATCCCATTACTGGGTATATACCCAAAGGATTATAAATCATGCTGCTATAAAGACACATGCACACGTATGTTTATTGCGGCACTATTCACAATAGCAAAGACTTGGAATCAGCCCAAATGTCCATCAGTGACAGACTGGATGAAGAAAATGTGGCCCATATACACCATGGAATACTATGCAGCCATCAAAAAGGATGAGTTTGTGTCCTTTGTAGGGACATGGATGCAGCTGGAAACCATCATTCTTAGCAAACTATCACAAGAACAGAAAACCAAACACCGCATGTTCTCACTCATAGGTGGGAACTGAACAATGAGATCACTTGGACTTGGGAAGGGGAACATCACACACTAGGGCCTATCATGGGGAGGGGGGAGGGGGGAGGGATTGCATTGGGAGTTATACCTGATGTAAATGATGAGTTGATGGGTGCTGACGAGTTGATTGGTGCAGCACAGCAACATGGCACAAGTATACATATGTAACAAAGCTGCATGTTATGCACATGTACCCAAGAGCTTAAAGTATAATAATAATAAAAAATAAAAAAATAAAAAAATAAAAAAGAATTCAAAAAAAAAAAAGAAATAAACTTTTGTTGTGTAAAAAAAAAAAAAAAAAGTTTATTTTATGTACTTAAAACCTTAATCTGAGAAGTCATCTGTAGACTATATCAGATTTCCAAATGGAATAAAAATATTTAAGAACTCTAAAAAAAAAAAAAAAAAACCACTTACTTTCTTTCACACAATTGAGAACTCTGAGGCAAGAAATATCACATATGTGGCCCCAAATCATTCAGCTTGCAATTTGCAGAACTGATACAGAAGCCCAAGTGGTCCAATGTTTAAACCTGTGTTCTTTATTACTTACTAATATTAAATATTAATATGTTTGCAAATTCTCCAATATAAAGAATACAGTCATTCATAATCCTGCAAATGAACCATTTCTATCAACAGTTGCCTTCATTTTTAATTTTTTTAATTGTACATTAATTGACACATAATTGTACATAATTACGGTGTACAATGTGATATTTCAGTGTATGTATACATGGTATAATGATTAAATTGTAATTACTATATTCATCACTTTAAATATTTATCATTGTTTGTGGTGACATTTAGAACCTTGTAGCTATCTTGATATGTGTATCATTACTTGTTATAATCACACCACTGTGTAATAGAACACCAAAACTTTCTTCAAAGAGTTTCTAAGTCAATTTTTGTCAGTGTAACAAAGTTTCAGAGATTAACGTTTTATTCTGTCTTTTTGGCAAAAGAAATAACTGAGAAAAAAAAATCTCCTAAAGTGCTTATTTGAACTATACATCAATTAAACTTAGTAGGATCATAGTAAATTCAAAAACAAGAATTACCATTAGTCTGACCTAGTTTCTTTGAAGGCATATGAGCCTACCTATTTACATTCTCTTTTTAACCAATACCTTGACCATTTATTAGCATTAGTTTTAGTGATTACAGCTTATTATCTCTATATTCACATGTTAGGGTGAGAGCCAAAACTTGCCTACAAAAGATGCAGTTCCATGGTGGTTTAGTAAGTCATTTCACAGGTAGTTACAGTATGAGTCTGATAATGCACTAATCTTCCTGTGGAATTTTATTAACATCTTAGTGTATTAATAAAACATTATATTAAATAACTTATCTAAAATGTCCATATAATTTTGTACCTCAAAGTTTTGTACCTCATAATTTTGTACCTGCTACCACTAGTTCTATTATAATCATTATTATGATTTTAACATGCTTTATAATGGAGGGATGAAGTTTAATTTCTAGGTTAAGTTTATATACTCTCTGTATTCAGAAGAAAGTTTTGTACAATTGACAAAATATCCTCTCATCCAGCATCCTGTATATTACTAGAAGCCCTATTTTATAAGTGAAAAAAAATCACTGCTCAGAGAGATTAATTTGCCTAGAGTCTTGGTTGATTTAAACTGCAGGTTTTCATAGTCCATGGCCTGACGCTTTTAACTAAAGCACCCATGTAATCCCTGTTTTATGGAAATCATGATTGAGGGGCAGGATAAGTAAATTCATCTCAGAGTAAAATATGTTAGAGTAGATTTTATGGCATTTTATAAAGGTAAATATAATTCCGAATATTCCAAATACCATGAAATCTTTTTTTTTTTTTGAGGGAGACTCTGGCTCTGGTAGCCCAGGCTGGAGTGCAGTGGCATGATCCTAGCTCACTACAACCTCTGCCTCCCAGGTTCAAGTGATTCTCCTGCCTCAGCTTCCTGTGTTGCTGGGATTACAGGCATTAACAACCATGCTCAGCTAATTTGTATATTTTCAGAGGAGATGGGGTTTCTCCATGTTGGCCAGGTTGTTCTCAAACTCCTGGTCTCAAGAGATCCGCCTGCCTCGGCCTCCCAAAGTGCTGGGATTACAGGCATGAGTCACTGCACCCAGCCCAAAATGGATATTATTATCATTTTTGAAAAGATAATTTTCTTTGTTTCTTCCTCCCATTTTGGCTACAAAGCCACCCCATTGTATTCTGATTCCAATACAAAATTTGTTTTAAAAATTGTTTGTTCTCCACATTCTGTCTTTCAACTCACTGTAGTGCAGCTTTTATCCCTGCCACTCCATTATATTCACTCACAGGATATTGGTGGCCTCCTGCTGGATTGGTTTGTTGCTTCTTTTTATTATTCATCCTTGGTATCCCTCCTGCTTCTGAAAATTT
This sequence comes from Macaca mulatta, assembly GCF_049350105.2. Taxonomy (NCBI): domain Eukaryota; kingdom Metazoa; phylum Chordata; class Mammalia; order Primates; family Cercopithecidae; genus Macaca; species Macaca mulatta. Next base: position 117,457,963 of record NC_133409.1, read on the forward strand.
ACGGCTTCTTTGTGTGCAGAACTTCTCCCATTCAATTTATTTGCTTGTTATGTTTAAGAATTGCTTCTGCTGATTTTAATCTTCCACACCACCGCATTTCTACTCTATTTTTCCCAACCACTTCCCTGACTCACTCTCACTCTTAATTCTAGGCAGTATTGTGTGCAGTTTTTGCAATCTCTGTGCTTAGGAAAAGACTTAAGATGTAAACTTATACTTGAGATGCTGGCAACTGAAACAAGTTTTCTTGCTAATATTATTAACAATAAGATTACTACACAGAGTTCATAATTTCTTTCCAATTACATTTATCCTTAATGTATTTCTATGATGGATAGTAGGACTGTTTCCATTCTTTGTTTCCATTATTTCCATTCTTCCGATATTATTAACAGTAAGATAACTAAATAGAGTTCATAATTTCTTTATAATTACATTTACCTTAACGTATTTCTATGATGGATAGTAGGATTATTTCCATTCTTTGATTAACAAATCATGCCACAATGAATAATCTTGTGTAAAATATTTTCATATTTTTGCTATATGATTGGGGCTAGTTTTCTAGAAGTGGAATTGTTGGATCAATGCATAAATGCTTACATAATTTTGTTACCTAGTTTGCCATGTCCCTTTCACTTCTTTTATTTTGCATATCTAGAGCAAATAGTAGCCATTTCTCCAAAATCTCATGAACAGAAAATGCTGTCACAGTTTGGACCAATCTAATAAGTGGGAAATGATAAGCATTTCTGCTTTTATTAACTTCTCATATTTCCAAGGATAATTTTTTGTAATCTATCTCAATATATTCTTGGCTATTTTTCCATTGGGTTATTAGTCTTTTATTTTGATTTTTTAATGCTAATTTTTTGCATTAGTGACACTGATTGTCATTTATGTATGGTATCACTTCTCTGCCATATGCAGAATTATTATACTTTTATGTAGTTCTAATTTACTATGCATTTTTATTTTGTATTTTTTGTTATTCTTCGGAGTTGTTATGGCTTGAATTTTTTCCCACTCTCAAAAAAAAAAAAAAAAAAAAAAAAGATATGTAGGAGTTTTAACCATAATCAAATTAAAATTAGGTCATTAAAGTGGGCTCTAATTCAATCACTGGTGTCCTTAGAAAAAGGGAAAATTTAAACACAGAGATACACAGAGGAAAGATGTAGAGAGATACAGGGAGAAAATCACTGTGGGTAAGCCAAGAAGAGAAGCTTGAAACAGGTTTTCCCCTCCCAACCCTCAGAGCAAATCCTGCTAACCCCTTGATTTAATATTTCTAGCCTTCAAAAATATAAGATATTAAATTTTTGTTGTTTAAGCCACTTGGCTTGTGGTACTTTGTTGTGGCAACTCTACAAGGAAATGTTTCCCTACTCTTAGGTTTTAACCAAATTTGCCACTATTTTCTTTTAGTGTTTTAGTGCTTGTATACTGTTGTGTCCTTTTCTATCATTTAGATTATTGTTATTTTTGGCATTGATAGTAGAATATGTTTCATAAGAGCAGATCTAATTTTATCTTTGTACTTCAAATATCTAGCCAGTTGTTCCTGGATAGGATTATTTATTAACAAGTTTGTTTGTTTGTTTGTTTGTTTAGAGAAGGAGTCTCACTCTGTCGCCCAGCCTGGAGTACAGTGGCGTGATCTCAGCTCACTGCAAGCTCCGCCTCCCGGGTTCATGCCATTCTACTGATTCAGCCTCCTGAGTAGCTGGGACTACAGGAGCCCGCCACCACGCCTGGCTAATTTTTTGTATTTTTAGTAGAGACGGGGTTTCACCAGGTTAGCCAGGATAGTCTTCATCTCCTGTCCTTGTTATCCGTTCGCTGCGGCCTCCCAAAGTGCTGGGATTGTAGGCATGAGCCACCACGCCCAGCCACAAGTCTATTTTTTTTTCTGTACATGTTTGAGATGCCATTTTTATCCTATAAAAAATTTCACCATACACTTGGATCTATTCCTATAATTTCCATTCAGTTTTATTGGTCTGTGTTGTCTACTTATGCATAAGTACCATACTTATTTAATTATGTATCCTTTATAGTATGCTTTAACATCCTACAGACTAGCTCTACCCGCTTTTACCTCCCAAACTCTGTCTCTCACACACTCAGGCAAACAAACACACATTTTGCTTTTTTTAAATCTAAGTGTTTACTTAGCTATTCTGGCATTTTTCTTTCTTTTTTTCTAGAAACTTTTAAATAAAAATTTCAAGCTATGAAATAAAAAACTTTTATGTTATATTTATATTAAATTTATAATTAATTTAGAAACTATTAGCAGCTTTTTGATGCTGAATTTTCTATTCATGAGTATGGTATGTCTTTCCATTTGTTTAAGTCTATGTTTTTGCTTTTCAGGAATTGTATTTTTTGATAAGTTTATGTTTAGATATTTTATTTTTTGTTATTTTAAATGTCATGTTTTAATCCATCATGTTATTTAGTTGGCTATTACTTGCACATATAAAGGCTATTAATTTCGGAGTTAATTTATCATCTGATTTCATTAAATGGGAGAACATTTTATATCTTTTCTGATTTTTAATGCCTCTATTTGCTTTGATTACATTGAAGATATGTTCAATATATTACTAGTCATAGTAGCCAACCTTGTATTTTTCCTGACATCACTAGAATTGACTTTAGCATTCCTTTCTTATGTAATATGCTGGATTTGTGCCTGATGTGTAAACAAGTGCATGTATTTATTTTGCATGTTAAGTATTCATTAATGTGTATTTTACTAGTGTTCTTTAGACTTATTAATATGAATTGTTATAATAACGAATTTCTTAATATTCAACTGCATGCTTCATGGAATAAATCTGGGTCATGATGTGTAATTTTTATAAATATTTATAAATAAGATTTATCTGTATTTTTTGTGTGTAATCTTTACAATGTTTTGATATCAATGCTAAATTTATTTTCATACAATGAATTTGTAAGCTGTGTTTCTCCTGAAGTTTTACTTCAATGAGGATAATTATGCCTTATAACAAACTTTCTGGAAAGTGAATAGAAAATATTGTTACTAATTGTTATCTTGCTTGAATACTCAATTATCTACTCCAAATATTAGAGAAGATTGTTGATGATAAAGTTATCAATTAACATCTGCTCAAGATTATGGTATTTCAGAAGTGATAAATAAATGAAACACTGTGTTCAAGATTCAAATGCTTTTTTTTTTTTTTGTCTGTCGTATTTTGAAAGCCACAGGATAAACTGGAAGAAAGGGAATGGAAAGTGAAAAGTGCCAAATCTATGTTTTTTGACTTCAAGATTCAAGAAGATGAAGTCTACAATATAGATTCAGTCATTAGGTCTCTCGTTTTAAAGATTTAGTCCAAGGACAAAGTCATCTGTAAACTGGCCTAGGCATTATTTACTGATCTTCTCAAATCTGTCATCATAGTTATGCTCAGAGGTGGCATCCAAGAAGCACATAAACAATTCCACATCTCATTTCATCTTTGAGAAATACTGTGTAAGTGTGCATTCATACCAAATACTGGGGTTGATGATGCTCTTTGGAAGATTCCTCCTGGTAATACAAATATGCAACAAATTTATATTTTCCATGAACCTGAACATTTTGAGGTTTTGCTTCAATTGAAGATGTGAACGAATGAAAAACAAAATGAAAATGACCTCCACCCTTGTCTTAATTTAAAAAATAAATTTACCCATCATTTGGAACTTCCATGACTGCTAGCTAACAAGAAGTACGAAGTTGACAACCATGTTCTCTTAAACATATCTTTTCTAAAAAAATAGAAGTCTTCCATAAAATCCCTAATCACATTGCCTTGTAAGGCAAAGCTCCTAATTCATTCTTATAATAAGGAGGAAATAATTAATATGTATATAAGTCCTCACATTCATAAATAAAATTGTAAAAATACTGAAGGATTGATTCATTTTGAAATAAAGATAACTCCCTCCTGCAATGCATGGAAAAGGTTTCTCTCTAGAGCCATGCCAGTTTCCTATTGCATTAATTAATGAGGGAGAAAGCCTCAGATGAAACTTTTATATCAGCAAGGTAACAGGTATTCATCATTATATGCAGCTTGACTTGAGGGTGACAGATGGAGAGCTTGTGATCTTTTGAACCATTAACTTGAAAACTTTAAAGTAGTATTAGCCTGTGGTAGCAGCAGCCAAGAATTTAAAGTTACTGTTTTTTTTTTTTTTTTCATTCTCTCTCTCTTTTTTTTTTTTTTTTTTTTTCCACATTGGAATTAGTCTCTTGTGAAAAACTCTTTTAAAAATTTATCTTTACTTCGTTTTCTGGCTGTATCATAAAATGGTACCTGATTTCTCACTTAAGATTTTATTTTGGGGGGAAAACATAACTTTCTTTGATACATTTATTTGGCTTCTGTTATTTAGATTTTAGCTTTTCAATGATTGCAGAACAAAAAGGTATTAAATTTTTTTTATTTGTAATTTTTGTGGGTACTTAGATATATGTATTAATGGCATACATGAGATATTTAAAAATAGTATTTCTTTAATCGGTACCACAAACTCCAATATCACATGTTTACTTATGTAACAAACATGTACATCCTGCACGTGTATCCCTGAACTTAAAATACAAGTTAAAAATAAAAATAAAAATGATATTTCTTAAATCAAATTAATTTGGATATGAATATAATGAAATATCAAGAAAGCTTAATAGTTAATAGCTCTTATTTTTATTGTTTTTCATGAAGCTAATGCTTATATTTTGTTGGTTAAGGCTTTGTATGTAAAGGAAATATTTTAAAAATTGTAGTATAAGGCCGGGCGCGGTGGCTCAAGCCTGTAATCCCAGCACTTTGGGAGGCCGAGACGGGTGGATCACGAGGTCAGGAGATCAAGACCATCCTGGCTAACACGGTGAAACCCCGTCTCTACTAAAAAATACAAAAAACTAGCCGGGCGAGGTGGCAGACACCTGTAGTCCCAGCTACTCGGGAGGCTGAGGCAGGAGAATGGCGTGAACCCGGGAGGCGGAGCTTGCAGTGAGCTGAGATCAGGCCACTGCACTCCAGCCTGGGCGGCAGAGCGAGACTCCGTCTCAAAAAAAAAAAAAAAAAAAAAAAAAAAAAAAAAAAATTGTAGTATAAAATAAAACATTTGCTCATGAATCCTTTACTTCTATGTCAGGATATATAAAATTGTATTCATTTAGTTCATTTTCTCTGTTGATCCCAATGAAAAGACTCTGTGAGGTTGCCACTATAGTCAAACATTTTAAATTTCCTGCATTTTCTCTGCTATTATGTTGACTTAATCTGTGATTTAAATGATTATGCTATGCAACACTTTCTGCTTTTCTTCTCTCCACGTTTGTCCCAGCTGCTCCTTGTTGAGGGTTTTGTTCTCTTTTCAACAGGAAAGAACATCCACCCACATCAGCTTGAAGTGCCTTATTAATGTCAACCAAAGATGTAAAACAGAAAGTTTCAGTATCGGTTCCAGATGTAACATTCTCAATATCAAACACTTTTCTTTTCTTTTTTGTAAAGGCAAAGAAAAGTGAAAGTAGATTGTGGATGTTAATTAACATGCATTAGGTAACCTCTATTAGTCTCACAATTTTAGATAAATTATTTATTTTAGTCCTCACAACAGGCTTTCACATGTTTTCTAATATTTTACATGTGATCTACATTTGGAAAAGTCATAGTCTTAAGGTTTTGTGTGTGTGTGTGTGTGTGTGTGTGTGTGTGTGTGTGTTTTAACATTGTGAAATAACACACAATTACTAATTCCCGATTTGGATGCAAGCTTAGCCTGTCTTTCTTGAGAATGCATGCTCTTCAATTACCTCATCTTGGTAAATGTAATAAATGTATGTTTTTTGGTTTTGATCACCCAGCAATTTAAACTTATGTTACCAGACTAATACATTGTTCCCTGCTTTGCACAGTGAATGGTGGAAAGTTCAAATACTTGTTCTCTTTACTCTGTGACAGCTAGATTATGGCCCATAATTTAGATTTGGCCCATCAGCTATACATGCCTTTGAATCTGTAGGGAGTGTCACAAGGAAGCAAAGCCAGTTTAGAATTTACTTTCATGGTAGCAGCACTACCACACTGTCCATGGTGACCCACCAGAATAGCAGTAGCAGTTATGAGCTAGGCTTCTGGCCTTTGCTTCTGTAGTTATTCAGTGTTTGGTCCTCTAAGGTAGTCCTGTAGTCATTTCTCCATTAATTTTGAGGGATACTCAAAACAGGCACTCCAAATTCCTGTTCTGCTTGTTAACCAGAGTTAATTTCCCAAGAAATGGGATTAATGTGGAAGATAATAAATCAGATTTCTAGTGGTTAATATCAATACTAAAGGAAATAGGTATAATAAATATAAGTGACATTATTACTTAGGTTCCTAAAGGTTATAACATTTAATATAGTGTCCCAGGGAGTTGGGGAAAAAATAAAGCTTTGTAACTTAGCTATTCATGTAAATGATCATTTTCCTGAATATATTTATGCCTAGAAATTCAACATCTATGTCTATAACATAACACTAGTGTACATGTATTCATGGTAATTCTTACAACTTTCTTCTATGAGCTAGCTCTAGTCCTCATTTTGTAATTTTAAAACAAACTAATTTATTTTCCGTTTTTAAAGGTTGCTCACTTGCATTTATTTAGGAATAGAAAGAAACACCTTTCTCCTAATGGGATTTATTCTTTTTCTGAAGCACTAGCATACAAAAATCAGTCTTAATTTTCTTTATCCTGGTTCCTTATCACATTTTAAGAATTTTAATGTGATTAATTTAAATGGAATTCAACAAATCCAACCCTCTCATTTAATAGGCATGCACATCACTGGAAAAAAAAATATGGTTATATATAGCCACTGCTGAGCACGAGTTCAAGTCTCTTTTTATTTGTTAAGTACTTACTATGTAAGAATTGTTCTCATGTTAAGAATTGCTACTGTATAAAGTCCATATAAATGCTTTAATTATTAACGTATTTAATCCTTTTAACAACAAAATGAGACATTATGTCCATTGGTAGATAAGAAAATTGAGACACATAAAGGTTACATAAATTTTCTAAGATCATAGAGCTAGTTAGTGTCAGAGCCAGCACACAAATACAGGTAGTCTGGCCCCTCACATGTTGCTCTCTCAGCCGTTGGACTCTACTGCCTCCCAGTTCTTCGGGTGCTTCCCAAAAGAGAAGCCCAAATTATTTGGCTGCATACATATTAGACTTATCATTTTACTCCCCAAAGATATGTCTTATTTTTGTTTTATTTTATCTTCCAAAATATTATCTCTAAGATTCATAAGTAAGATGGCATTTTTTTTCTTTTTACATTTTTATTATACTTTAAGTTCTGGGATACATGTGCAGAACATGCAGGTTTGTTACATAGGTATACACATGCCATGGTGGTTTGCTGCACCCGTTAACCTGTCATCTACGTTAGGTATTTCTCCTAATGCTATCCCTCTCCTACCCCCTATCCTCTGATAGACCCTGGTGTGTGATGTTCCCCTCCCTGTGTCCATGTGTTCTCACTGTTCAACAGCCACTTATGAGTGAGAACATGTGGTGTTTGGTTTTCTGTTCTTGTGTTAGTTTGCTGAGAATGAAGGTTTCCAGCTTTATCCATGTCCCTGCAAAATACATGAACTCATTCTTTCTTATGACTGCATAGTATTCCACGGTATATATGTGCCACATTTTCTTTGTCCAGTCTATCATTGATGGGCATTTGGGTTGGTTCCAAGACTTTACTATTGTGAACAGTGCTGTAATAAACATATGTGTACAACTTACAAGGGATGTGAAGAACCTCTTCAAGAGAACTACAAAGCACTGCTCAAGGAAATAAGAGAGGACACAAACAAATGGAAAAACATTCCATGCTCATGGATAGGAGGAATCAGTATTATGAAAATGGCCATACTGCCCAAAGTAGTTTATAGATTCAATGCTATCCCTATCAAGCTACCATTGAACTTCTTCAAATAATTAGAAAAAACTAATTTAAATTTTACATGGAACCAAAAAAGAACCTGTAGAGCTAAAACAATCCTAGGCAAAAAGAACAAAGCTGGAGGCATCATGCTGCCTGACTTCAAACTATACTACAAGGCTACAATAACCAAAACAGTATGGTACTGTTACCAAAACAGATATATAGATCAATGGAACAGAATAGAGGCCTCAGAAATAACACCACACATATACGACAATCTGATCTTTGACAAACCTGACAAAAACAAGCAACGGGGAAAGGATTCCCTATTTTATAAATGGTGTAGGTTTTTACTCTTCTAGCTTAGAAGAGACAATAAAGTGGTTGAATATAAAATTATGCCATTTTTACTATCATTCCTATACTAAAAAAAAGGTTGAATTTGTGTTTGGAAACTCATTTTTAAAGTTTTTGGAGAACATGTTTACCTTTGCACCGGTAATTTTTAAATACAAGCAAAATTTTAAAATTGGTTATAAGTAATTTTTTTTCTGAATAAAAGAAATTTTAAAAATTACTGAAGTAAAAAAATTACAAAATCTCTATGCAAATAGTGCAATTTGTTAAAACAATTCTAAATACTAGTAACTATTTATGAAACAGTTAAACATTGGGACAAGAATGTGTTTTCCATGTCTTCTCAACTGATCCTTTCAATGAGTCCTTTTATTACCTTCAGTATGTGGTTAAGTTAAGTACCAGTGGTCAGATTGGAAAATCTTGTAATTTACAGTAAAAGAAAGATTATTTGAAATATCCAGGTACACTTGATCATACAGAAAATTAAATTATTTTTATGACTAGGTCTAACAAAGGCCAAACATATTGAAATAACTTCCCTTAAATTATACAAACAATACTTAACAAAGCTCTACTGAGAATTCATTTTCTTGTAAAATTCTTATTTCATTTCCTATTTCTTTTCCTCAGAAAATTTGGCAAATCTCATCCAGTGAAGTCATCCTGTACATGCTTACTTATGGTCATATATTTCACTGACTGTTTCTGAAGGAAGAATGTAAAAGAGAGAACTTATTTACTGCTGCATGAATTCATGTTTCCCAAGTCACATAACAGTTTGCTAACTTGGTTGGAATTTATAGACTGGTATGTTGTGGGTAACATTAGTTCTACCCTAAGAATGTCTTTTTTGTAGTACTCTATAGACTATGCTTAATAAACCATGGTTTAGTGTTTTGAATAATTTCAACAAAGGAATAATTTTAGAGTGATGAACTTCACGGACAGGACAGTGTGTTGTTCCTTTACAGCTGTATTCACACACTGATTTTGCATCTATTAGATTCCCAGAGGTTTTTTTTTTTTTTTGGAACATGTTCATATTGAGAAGACTGATAAGAAGCCCCAGTTTCTGTAATTACCAGAAATGTAACTACATGCCAAAGGCATTGCTGAAAGTATTTTTCATTTATTGACACTACTTTTTTAACGTAAGTAATTTCAGCAGCTATTTCATAATATATCTTTCAAGATCTGCCCCTTTACATATTTCTTCCTCAATTATTTAACCATTATTCAAATGAAGTCTTTTTATTATGTAACTTAGAGTGATGAATTTCACTTTTAAATTTTGATAGATGATGAAAGGCAAGAGAAAGTGATAAATAAAATAAATGAATACACCTGCTCCTTTCACATAAGGACAGGGTCTAAAATCTCCAAAAGCTCTTAGAACAAAGACAATTCGCATGCCTGAAATTATTCTCTACAAAATTCTATGTTGCTGTGTTTGAACTCTCATTTCTGTTACGTTTTATTACATACATACTTATCTTTATCCATATAATATCAGCAACTTGAGTTTTCCATTTTAACCCAAAATACACTATAAGACATATATGAGCAGATAATAGCCTAAGCTGCCATGACGGGGCAATAACTTGTGCATTTTTTTTTTTTTTTTGGCAGGGAAGCTTTCACTGTCCTCCTGCTACACACTGTTACATCTCATTCAAGTCCACATTATCCTTCTGTTATTTACTTCTCAACATTAATATTTTCAGATAACTTCCTGTCAGCTAGTTGACAGAGGTTCATTTATTCATTCAAACAATTCAGTGCATGCTTTGCTTTACTCATATTCCTAGATTAAAAGAAATGTCAGGGAATGTACAGTTATTAGATGACATAAGCAGATAAGCTAACAGAGATAGACGTTATATTCATGAGAAACAAATTCTCTCAGCCATTATACGTATTTCTAAAGAGAAAGATGTTGAACTAAATGAATGGATTCCCAGTGATGTAATGCAGTGAAGAAAAGAGAAATGGGTCTTCATTCTTTCTAATATTCTCAATCTGTTTCCACAAACATTTCTCCTGAGCTGAAAAACTCGACCCAGACCGCAGCTTTCCAAATAACTTACTGATTCAAACAAAACAAAGATACCTCAAAAGAGAAACTTTTCAGTGCATGTTCCGGAAACGTGAAAACCACCTTAGCATAATTTATAGTAACCATAACTGAAAGATATTTGAATATATTTAATACTTTATGCAACATTTTGGAAGGGGGCATGAACTATATCATTAATTTTTGAAATGAATTTCATAATAAAGTATTTAAATATGTGTGTTAAAATACTGAGTGCTACAACAATAAAGCTAAATTGATATGGCACTTTCTTTTTTTTTTTTTTTTTTTTTTTTTTGAGATGGAGTCTGGCTTTGTCACCCAGGCTGGAGTGCAGTGGCGCGATCTTGGCTCACTGCAAGCTCCGCCTCCCGGGTTTACGCCATTCTCCTGCCTCAGCCTCCGAGTAGCTGGGACTACAGGCGTCCGCCACCACACCCGGCTAATTTTTTTGTATTTTTAGTAGAGACGGGGTTTCACCATGTTAGCCAGGATGGTCTCGATCTCCTGACCTCGTGATCTGCCCGCCTGGGCCTCCCAAAGTGCTGGGATTACAGGGTGGGCCACCGCGTCCGGCTGATATGGCACTTTCTAGGAGCTCAGACATTCATAGTAGAAACTCTGATGCTGAATGACAATCAAAGAAACATTCAACTTAATAGTTAATTTTACCTCATTTCTTTATACCTCATCTCTTTATCAGAGATTACCAGATCTTAGACTAGTTCAGTGCTTTGCACAGCATGTCACAGTAATATTATTTTTATAAGATGAATAAAAGATTTCAATTTCAAATTAGTTTTAGAAATGTTGTGCAGCCATACCCTTCTTTAATAGTCACAATGCACATTAATATTTGCAAGAATCTAATAGGTAGTAGTTAAGAAAAGTTTTAACTTTGATGAACTAGAAACCAGAAAATCACTTAATATTTACTAATATTTTGTTGAGCTCTGAGAATACACTTTGTGAATGCTGGGTCTGGTTGATTCCATTTCTGGCACCCATGGATGGATTTGAAAGGAACTATCAGCTCCTCAAATTGTATACAGTCAGTTGGGTTTATTTAAATGCTTTCATGTGGAGAGAGATTATTATTCTTTATTAGATGCCTGTGACTAAAAATATTGAAAACCCATTGACTTGAAAAGATTCTTAAGGAATTAAAAAAACAATCTTATAAAAGTGTCACTTACATAATAATATTTCAATACCTCAACTATTATTCTTAATGTTACTTAGCAAAATTTTACATCATTATTCTGAATTATTTTATAACACAATCTATATATCTGAAGATAATTATATTAATCTATAGATATCTCTAGTTAAATATATGTGATCCAAGATTTTCTATAAAGTGAGTTTGTGTTTAGCAAATACTATTTTCCCCTAAAACCATTATTTTTTACTTAACAAATAAAATAAGGTACTTTCTTACCTAATTATATAATAATGCACACAATATTTAAAAATAATTACAAAAGAAAACTTTACAATTTTGCATACCAATGTACAATAATGCTATACTCATATAAAAATAAATAATTAAAGTAAAAAAAATACTGACAATTAAAACTATGTTACTAGCCAAAGAATTTAGCCCAGGAATAGAAACACATAGATCTGGTCAACTGATCTTCTACAAATGAGTAAAAGACATTTAATGGAGAAAGTATAGTGATTTCCACAAATAGTGCTGAACTACACATATATATGCAAAAAATAAATCTAAATACATATCTTGCAGTTTTCACTAAAATTAATTCTCAATGGATGGTAGACCTAAGTGTAAAACACAAATAACAACCTCCAATGCAGAATTTTGCTGAAATTTTTCTAAAAGTAGGTGTGATATGAATTTCTCTTTTGTCTCAGGAGACAGCAATATCCTTTAAGAATCCATATCAGTAGTGAACATCCAATTTCCTTTCTTTTCTTAGTTCTTGTAAAATAATAATCTTATTTTTTCCCCTTTACAGGTTCTCTAACTTTGTACTTCTTCAGTCCAATTTTTGAAATTTGAGTACATGAAAATGATTGCCAAAAAAATTTTAAATTTAAAATTCTGGAAGATAACACAGAAAAATCTAGGTGAACTTGGGTTTGGCAACTTTTTCTAAGAATAAAAAATAAAAGCACCATTATAAAACAAAATCAAGTTGGGCATTATATAAATTAAAAACTTCAATTTTTATAAGGACGCTGTTAAGAGAGAAAAACCAAGACAAATCACAAACTGGGAGAAAAAATAAAAATTGAAAAATGCATAGCTAACCCAAAAGTCTTTGTATATCTAAAATGTAAAAAGAATTTCTGAAACTAAATAATAAGAAATCAACAACTCAATTGAGAAATGGACCAAAGATCCAAACACACATCTCACCAAAGGAGATATATCTATATCTATAGATATAGACAGAGAGATATTAGAATAGAAAAATAAATAGAATAAATAACAAATAGAATATGTCTTCTTCCATCATTTATATGCATGTATATCAAAGAATATATATGCATACAAATAGAAGCTCTACTTCATATGTCATTGGGGAATTGCAAATTAAAACAATGAACAGATGCCATCACACACCTACTAGCATGGTTAAAATGCAAAACCTAGACATTGCTAAATGCTGGCAAGGATGTTGAGTAACAGAAACTATAATTCATTGCTTGTGGAAACGCAAAATGGAACAGACACTTTAGAAAGCAGTTTGGCAGTTTCTTACAAAATTAAAAACAATCTTACTATAAAGTCTAGCAATTGTGTTCCTGGTATTCATTCAAAGGTATTGATAACTTATGTCCACATAAACACCTGCTCGCAAATGTTTATATCAGCTTTATTAACAATTATCAAAAGTTAAAAGTAACCAAGATGTCTTCACTAGGTGAAAGAAAAAAGAAACTTGTATATCCAAATGGTGGAATGTTATTCAGTGATAAAATGAAATGAGCTATTAAGCCCTAAAAGGTTATGAACTTAAATGCATATTGGTAAGTGAAAGAAGTCAATCCAAAAAAGCTACATACTGTATAATTCCAACTCTATGACATTCTGGAAAAGACAAAAATACAGAAAGATAAAAAGTTCAGTAGTTGCCAAGGGCTTGGTGGGTAGAGGGGAAAGATGAATAGATGGAGAACAGGGTAATTTTAGGACAGCGAAACTATTATGGATGATAATGTAACAACAAATACTAACGAATACATATCATACATTTCTCTAAATCAATAAAATGTGTAGCACAACAAGTGAATGCAAATGTAAACTATGGATTTTAGCTACAAATATTGTGTCAGTGTTGGCTCATCTGTTGTAACAAACGCACCACACTAATGCAAAATTAATCATAGGGAAAATCAGGTTTGGGGATGGGGGCCACAGGGGTTTAAGGAAGCTCTCTGCACTCTGCTCGATTTTACTATAAACTTAAATGACTCTGAAAAATGAAATATACTAAGTAAAAAATTAAAACCATGGTGGCAGTGCAAATAATCCTAATAATTTAATTGCTTTACATGGTAGGCACCAAATACGAGAAGCTATTCTTAAAATAGAAAAATTGCTTTAAACAAATTAACCTCATTTATTCAGTCTTTTTTTTTTTTAAATCTTCAAAACTAGTTTGTTTTGTTTTGTTTTGTTTTTGCATATTTCCAGGCACTTTTACCTGGAGAAAGTGTGTGATATTTGGCTGTGTGTAGGCAGCAATGCATTAAATCACAAATTATGATTTTTATTTGCATCTAGCCAATGAAATTCACACATTAGTAAACTCTTCTCAGAATGAAACAGTTGGCTGATTTAAATTATGGTTATTATCCTAAGGGCTTGATGCAATGCTACTCATGGCACAGATTGGTTTATTTGTTACATATAAGCTGCAACAAATTTAGGGTTAAAAGGGAAAACTGCTGACTAGGGTACTTCTGATACATCAGGAATGCTTAACTGGAAATTTTGTCATCCTCTGTTATTACACTGGCCCAGCAAAACAGAGCCTCTGTCCCCTGTACTGACATCACCAAAGTGAGGCAATATACTTTTGGTGCTGGATGTCCATAAGACTCACATAAGCAGATGTGGTCTAAGGAATATTTCAAATGCCAAAGTTGATTTTAGTTAATGTCTATCAAAGATTCCCATTTTATGGGTCAGTGTAGTCTCTGTTTTTTAAATTGTATATTGACAAATTATAGTTGTATATATTTACAAGGTACTAGGTATTGCTATAATTTTTGAATACAATGGGGAATGATTAAATTAAGCTAATTAGCATACCTATCATCTCAACTATTTAACAGCTTTTGTGATGAGAACATTAGAAATTAATTGTCAGTAATATCGAAATGAACAGTATGTAATTATTAGCTATATTTTACATGCTATGCTTTTGGAAAGAAATCAAACTTATTCTTGCCAGCTAACTGAGGTTTTGTACCCTTTAGCTATCATCTTCCCATTGCCTCCAACCTTCAGCCTCTCGAAAATTCCATTCTACTTGGGTCTTCTCTGAGTTCAATTGTTTTAGATTTCACATGTAAATGAGAACATGCAGTATTTGTCTTTTTGTGTCTGGCTTTTTTCACGCATACAATCTCCTCTACTTCCATCCATGTTGTTGCAAATGACAGAAATTCTCCCTTTGATAAGGCTGAATTGTTGTCTGCTAAGTATACATCCCACATTTTCTTTATTCATCTATCCCATGATGGAAACTTAAGTTGAATTAACATGTTGGCTATTGTGAATAGTGCTGCAATGAACATGGGAGTGCAATACATACTGATTTCAAATCTTTTGTTTGTTTGTTTTGTTTTGTTTTTTAGACAGAGTCTCACCCCGTCCCCCAGGCTGGAGTGCAATGGCGCGATCTTGACTCACCGCAACTTCCACCTCCCGGATTCTAGCAATTCTCCCACCTCAGCCTCCTGAGTAGCTGGGATTACAGGCACCCGCTACCACGTCCAGCTAATTTTTGTATTTTTAGTAGAGACAGGGTTTCACTATATTGGTTAGGCTGGTCTTGAACTCCTGACTTCAGGTGATCCACCCACCTTGGCCACCTAAAGTTGGGATTATAGGCGTGAGCCACAGTGCCCGGGCAATTTCAAGTCTTTTGGGTCAATACTCAGAAGTGGGATTGCTGGACCATATGGTAATTCTATTTCAGTTTTTCAATGATACTTCATGCTGTTTTCTATAATGGTTGTATCAATTTACATTTCTACCAAGACTGTACAAGTATTCCCTTTTCTTTACATTCTTAACAACCATTGTTATTTCTTGTCTTTTTTATAAAAGCCATTCTAAAAGATATAAGATTATATCTCACCGTGTTTAAATTTATGTCTCCCTAATGATTAACAATGTTGAGCATTTTTTATGTATCTGTTAGCCATTCTTATGTCTTCTTTTGAGAAGTGTTTAGTCATGCCCCTTGCTTGCTTTTTAATCAAATGATTTTTTTTTCTTGTATAGAGTTGAGTTTCTTCTATGTTTTGGATATTGGTTCTCTATAAGATGTATGGCTTGCAAATATTTTCTCTCAATCCAAAGATTGTCTCTTCACTGTTATTAATTATTTCCTGTGATAGGCAAATTTTAAAACATTTTGATATAATCCAATTTTTCTATCTTTGGTGTTGTTGCCTGCGCTTTGGGGGTCAAATCTAAAAAATCATTGCCCAGCCCAATGTCATGTGGTTTTTCTCCTTTTTTTTTTTTTTTCTAGTAGCTTTATAGTTTCATGTCTTAAGTCCTTTTTTTATTTTAACTTTTATGTTCAGGGGTATATGTAAGGGTTTGTTACACGGGTAAGCTTACGTAACGAGGGTTTGTTGTAAAGATTATTTAATTGCCGAGTTATTATGCTCAGTACCCAAGATTTGTCTTTTCTGCTCCTCTCCATTCTCCCACCTTCTACCCTCAAGTAGACCACAGTGTCTATTGTTTTCTTTTTTGTGTCCATGGGTTCTCATCATTTAGCTCCCACTTATAAGTGAGAACATGTGCAGTATTTGGTTTTCTGTTCCTGCGTTAGTTTGCTAATGATAATAGCCTCTAGCTCCATCCATGTTCTGGAAAAACACATGATATTATTCTTTTTATGACTGCATAATATTCCATGGTATATATGTACCATATTTTCTTTTTCCAGTCTGCAATTGATGGTCATTTAGGTTGAATCCATGTCTTTGTTATCGTGAATAGTGCTACAATGAACATTTGCATTCATGTGTCTTAATGGTAGAATGATCTTCCTTACACCATATGCAAAAATCAACTCAAAGTAGATTAAAGATTTAAATGTAAAATCCAAAACTATAAAACTTCTGGAAGACAACCTAGGCAATATCATTCTGAACACAGGAATGGGCAAAGGTTTCATGACAAAGACACAAAAGATAATTGTAACAAAAGCAAAAATTGACAATTGGAATCAAGTTAAACTTAAGAACTCTGCAGAGCAAAATAAATATCAACAGATTAAACAGACAATCTACAGAATAGAAGAAAATATTTGCAAACTCTGCATCTGACAAAGGTCTAATATCTATTTTCTATAAAGAACTTAAGCAAATTTACAAGACAAAAACAAACAACCCCATAAAAAAGTGGGCAAAATATATGAACAGACACTTTATAAAAGAAGACATACATGCAGCCACCACATGAAAAAAAGTTCAGTATGACTAATCATTAGAGAAATGCAAATCAAAACCACAATGAGATATCATCTCAAACCAGTCAGATGGGATATTATTAAAAAATCAAACAATAACAGATGCTAGCAAAGTTGCAGAGAAAAGAGAACACTTATACACTGTTGGTGGGAGTGTAAATTAGTTCAACCATTGTGGAAAGCAGTGTGGGATTCCTCAAAGAGCTAAAAGCAGAACTACCATTCAACCCAGCAATCCCATTACTGGGTATATACCCAGAAAAATGTTTAAGTTTTTCACCCATTTTTTAGTTGATTTTTGTATACAATGTGAGATAAGGGGCCAATTTCATTCTTTTGCATGTGGCTATCAAATTTTCTGTATACATTTATTGAAGACACTGACCTTTTCCCATTGTATATTCTTGACACCTTTGTCAAAGACCAATTGACCACCAAAGTATGGATTCTTTTCTGAGCTTCCTATTCAACATACGCAAATCAATAAATGTGAAATACCACATTAACGGAATTAACCAAAATCATATGATAATCTCACTAGACAACGAATAAAAGCTTTTGGCAAAATCCAATGTCCTTTCATGATACAAACTCTCAACAAATTTAGGGTTAAGGGCAGGCAGGGTTAAGATTGGGGTCAGAAGGAAAAAAAGAAAAAGAACTCAAATTCTGTATAGAAGAAATATATCTTAACACAATAAGAGCCATATTTGAAAAACCCACAGCTAACATCATACTCAATGTGGAAAAGTTGAAGTTTTCCTCTAAGATCCTGAATAAGACAAGAATGCCCACTCCCACTACATACTAGAGGTCTTAGCCAGAGCAATGAGGTCAGAGAAAAAAAATAAAAGATATTCAAATTATAAAGAAAGAAGTTAAATTCTCCCTCTTTGCAGATAACATGACTTTATATATAGAAAACCCCAAATATTCCACTAAAAACACTTTTTACACTGATAAATTCAGTAAAGTTGTAGGATATAAAATCAACATGCAAAAATCAGTAACTTTTCTCTACTCTAACAATGAACTTTACCAAAACAAAATCAAGAGAATAATTCTACTTACAGTAGCTATGAAATAATTACAAATAAATTTAACCAAGAAGGTGAAAGAGCTGTACACTGAAAATATAAATTGAAGAAAATATAAATAAATAGAGACATATCTTATGTTCTTAGATTGGAATAATAAATGTTAAAATGTTTGCACTTCTAAAATGATCTATAAATTCAATGTAATTCCGAAAAAAACCCTATGTGTTTTTTCATAGGAATAGAAAAGTTAATCCTAAAATTCAGATGAAAATGCAAAGAAAACCCTGAATAGCCAAGGCAATCATGAGCAAAAATAAAAATATAAATAAAAAACACAAACAACAACAACAAAAACAACAACAACAACAAAAAGCTGGAACAATTGTACTACCTGATTTCAAACTATGCTACAATGTGATAGTAGTTGAAACGACATGGTACTAGCATGAAAATTGACACGTTGACCAATGGAACAGTTTACTTTCTTTTACTAGTGACTTTAAGGTGCTTTATTAGGTATCAGTATCAGAGAGTAGTTATATCGAGAAATTGAGAAATGCATAGTACTTCATGCATAGAGAATGAGAAGTTGTCCTGAAATGTTTAAGAAATAAAAAGTCCAAAATAAGCATAAAGAAAAACACGTGAAAGATCTAAGTCAGCCATTATTATTTTCTATAATATGAAATTGCATTAGCATTATGGATATAGTTAGTTAGCAAGTATGTACAGGAAGGCACACACGCACATGCTTTTGAAGGCAAGATAACACTTGAGAGACCCAAACTGGCACCTAGAAAAAGAGTTACCTTAGGACATGTTCTATTTTTCTGTATCTTTTTTTCTTAATAAAGCTTCTAGGTTAAGACATCACTGCATTTCAGCATATATTTATGATAACCTCTTTATGCCAGTCAGCTTAATATTCTGCACTTTCAATTTATTTCCCATTTCTGTAACTCAGATAGTAACCTCCAATGTGGAATTTTGCTGAATTTTTTCTAAAAGTAGATGTAATGTCAGCATCTCCTTTTTCTCAGATGACAGCAATATCCTTTAAGAATGTGAATGAGTAGTGAACAGCCAACTTACTTGTCTGTCATTTAGTTCTTATAAAATAATACTCTTATTTTGGCCCTTTTCCAGTTTCTCTTTATATTTCTTTAGTCTAATTATTAAACAGTGTGAGTATATAAAAGTAATTGCAAATATACTACTTATTTCAAGTCTTATCTTGCTTAAACGAATCGATTATAGTTTGCTTTGTTGTACATCTCTCAATTTGAAAATTGATATTTTCAAATGCCAATCCTGCAGAAACTGGTGGAAATTATTATTTTAAGCCAACAAATGTTTAAATAAGGTTCACATTGTTTCAAAATATTCTTATCAGTTAAAAATCAGGATTTTATACAGGTTGGGAATTCACCCAGAGTCTGATTTCATTTATTGTTCAACATAACCCCAGGGTATTTTAGGACCCAGATATTAACAGAAATTGCTGGAATTTATGATAGAATGCAAGGTGGAAAGAGTGACATTAGCTCAGGACAAGAACTCAGGTGGTATTGCACATTGTTGCCTCCAGAAGAGTTGATTCCTTCATCTCACTTGACCTCACTGTTGTGCTTACCCTGATTTTACAGAATCAATATGATCTCAAATTTTGAAAAAGGAATGGATTATTAAACTAATTTAATTCAATTTAAAATGTTTAAGTTTAAATATGCTCTAAACCGTATCTTACATAATAATCTTTTGTTAAATCTGTATCTTATTTTTCCAATTTCTTATTTTTCTGGATAAAATTGCTGAATTATAGGCACTGAAAAATTATAACTGAGGATATTGATTCTCAAAATGTCTAATTTCTTAATATTTGAAGTGCTATTGATTCATTAGATTGATATGTTTACAATTGCCCAGAAATTACCTAGCAAAGGGAGTTCAGTACTCAACATTTTAAAATTTATATTTTCTTTTAACAAACTGTAAAAATCTCCTTTGTTTTCCTACCCTCAATTTAAAAATGTTGGACTATACCCTTTAAAATCTCTCCCATTTGAGTATCAATGTTCCATCTACGATATTATCTAAATAACTCAAGAGAATTCTGGAGAAATGTATTATGCCTATTACGTAAATAGTTGTTGCTCATATCCAATTATATACATTGCAACCTGGAATTCATGATACCTTTCCTACAGCAGGAAGCTTATTTCTCTGAATGAGAATCTTTAGATTAGATGTTTTTAGGATTACCAGAAACTCACTGGGTATTATTTTCAACACAAGGAAATCAGATTATTCTGCCACTACTTGTAGTATGTCAAAAAGCTCAACATGCAGTGTCCTATCTTTGCCCCTGCAGAGTTCAGACTCTAGTATGACTTTTGAAGCAATTTGCAAAGCTAAGGACAAAGTAAGTTGTAAGCATGTATTAAAACATCCTTACATTGAATCAGATATTCTTCAGAATATAGTAGAGGGGCTTTTTCTTTAACAGCAATTCAGGCCTAATCAGGTTATCTTTTTTCCTAAATAAATTGTCTTTTTTTTTTTTTTTTTTTTTTTTTTGGTCCTTATTTTCTTTATCTCCACCTACAAAAATCTAACCCAAAGATTATTCTATTTACACCTTGGTGGAAGTGTTTTTTTTTGTTTGTTTGTTTTTTTTTAAATAGCAGTTTTAGGTTCCCAGCAAAATTAAGAGGAAGATACAGAGATTACCCATGAAAATCCTCCCCTTTTTTTTCCCATTCCCCCACCAGTGTGGTATATTGTTATCACAATTGTTGAAACTACACTGATGCATCTTATTGTCCAAAGTCCATAGTTTACATATGGGTCTACTCTTGGTACTTTACATTCTATATGTTTTGACTAATGTGTAATAACATGTATATACCATCATGAAATCATACTGGTTTTTACTGCCCTGAAAATCCTCTGTGCTCTGAGTAGTCATCACTCCCTCCTTCATAACCCCCGGCAATCACTGATCTTTTCACTGTTTCATAGTTTCACCATTTCCAGAATGTCATAAATGAAATTAGACAGTATTTAGCCTTTTTAGATTGGCTTCTTTCACTTAACAGTATTTAATAAGTTAGTTTTATAACTTTTTCATGGCTTGATAACATTTCTTTTTAGTACTAAATAGTATTTCATCCTTTGGATGTTCCACATTTTGTTTGTCCATCAACTTATTTTAGGAAATCTTAGTTGCTTCCACATTTTGTCGATTATTAATAAAACTGCTTTAAATGTTCATATGCTGATGTTACTGTGGACATATCTTTTTCAGTTCCTTTAGGTACATGCCAAAAAGCTAAACTGTTAAATCTTATAAGTGTATGCATAGTTTTGTAAAATGCTGCCAAACTAATTTCAAAAATCGTTGTCCCATTTTGCAATGAATGAGAGTCTCTGTTGCTCCACATCTTCCCAGCATGTGGTAGCTTCAGTGTTCTTCTTGGATTTTGGCCATTTCAATAGGTGTGTTATGATATCTCATTGTGTGTTTTTTTTTTTTTTTTTTTTTTTTTTTTTTTTTTTTTTTTTTTGAGACGGAGTCTCGCTCTGCCGCCCAGGCTGGAGTGCAATCGCCGGATCTCAGCTCACTGCAAGCTCCTCCTCCCGGGTTCACGCCATTCTCCTGCCTCAGCCTCCCTAGTAGTTGGGACTACAGGCGCCCGCCACGGCGCCCGGCTAGTTTTTTTTTGTATTTTTTAGTAGAGACGGGGTTTCACCGTGTTCGCCAGGACGGTCTCAATCTCCTGACCTCGTGATCCGCCCGTCTCGGCCTCCCAAAGTGCTGGGATTACAGGCTTGAGCCACCGCGCCCGGCTGATATCTCATTGTTATTTTAACATGCATATTTCTGATGATATACGGTTTTGGGCATCTTTTCATATACTTATTTGCAATATTTATGTATATTTTAGGTGAGGTTTCTGTTAAGGTCCTTAGCCCATTTTTGAAAATTGGAGTTTGTTTTCTTTAACAGTCCTTTATCAGATATGTGGATTGCAAATATTTCTGCTCAGTCTATGGCTTTTCTTTTTATTCTCTTGACCGTGTTTTTTTTTTTTTTTTTAGAGGAGAAACTTTTTTAAGTTTAATTTATTCCTGTTTATTAATTGTTTGTTTCATAGATCATGTCTTTGGTGTCCTCTCTAAAAAGCAATTACCATATTCAAGGTCATCTATGTTCTCTTCTATGTTATCTTCCTGAATTTTTATAGTTATATGTTTCACATTTAGGTTGTGATCCATTTTGAATTAATTTTTGAAAAGGGTGTAAAGTCTGTCCCTGGATTCACTCATTTGCATAGATATGTTCAGTTATTCCAGCACTGCTTGTTGAAAAGATTATCCTTTTCCCAAGCTACTGCCTTTGCTCTTGTCAGAGACCTGTTTGCTATATTTATATAAGTCTATTTCTGAGATCTCTATTTTATTCCATTGAAACATTTGTTTATTTTTCCTGAATACAATACTGTCTTGAACACCGTAGTTTTATAGGGAGTCTTGAAGTCAGGTAGTACCAGTCTTCTGACTTTGTTATTCTCCTTTAGTATTAAGTTGGCTATTCTGGGTCTTTTACCTTTCCATGTAAACATATGTTTAAATTTATTTACATTTGTTGATATTCCCAAAATATCTTGCTGAATTGTAGGGCATTGTTGTTGTTGCTGTTGCTTTTAATGTTGCTAAATTAATCCAGTCAAGAACTCAAGCTTGATTTAATTGGAGGAATTATGTAATTATTCAGGGTACTTCCTTCATTTAACTAGTTATGAAATTATCACTGGATCCACTGAACAAAAGGTTATTGAGTGCTTATAACTATGCAAAACATTATATACAATGTTCCTATTCTTACTACACTCAGCTTAAAGTATTCTGTCATGTACCCAATTGTAATCATATCATTTGATTTGGGTACAAAATAGGGTAAGTTGAAAAGGTAGAAGGCTGTTTTTTCAGGGTACTAAAAAAATGCAGCGATTTTTAAACCAAGCAAACTTAGGTTTGTTGTTGTTTTTCCTGCCCTCTATAGGAAAAAATAACGGTTACATAAGTAAAACAAAAACATTGATTATGTGTTAGACTGGTGGTCAGGGTGAACATTTACATCAACATGAAACCATACAACCTGTGTCACTGTAATAATTACATATGTACGGGTAATATCATGGAGCTGAGGTTAAGGGAGAAGAAAGAACAACGTACAAGCTAGTGAAGAGGCATAACACAAGCATTTAGATGTGCATTTGTTACTCTGTAGGCACTTAGTAGAGGAGAGGAAATAAAGCCAATATAATGAAAACCAAAAAAAAAAAAAAAAAAGTAACAACAACAAAAAAAACAGCAACAACAACAAAAAACCTTGTGATTGAAAAGAGGTGCCAGCTGGGCTTCCTGGGTCGAGTAGAGGCTCAGAAAAATGTGAAACTCACTCATTTCCTGCATCAGGACTTACTTCGGTCCTGGATAAATAATACTGTAGATATGTGCTTAAAATATTCCTAACACCAGGATTTGTGCATGTGTTTTCTTCCTCAAGAAAGCTATAAACAGCGAAAATTTTGCTGTAAGTCTTCCTGTGTCCTCTCTCTCTCTCTCCCTTCTCCCTCCCGAGAAACTAAAGTAAAAGGAAAGTTAACTGCCCGTTTTTCTGTGACCAGAGGACCTTATCTATCCTCCCAATTCCAATTCCTTGAAAACATACTTTGTAAAGTCCTGTAAGATCCTGTCTCCTTTGCCATGCCACTACAAGGTCGTAAAGTAGATAAAATCGAAGTTGCAATTCCAGTTTTCCTCAAGATCTAAGACATGTTACAAATAGTTAATTGCCTTTGGTTCTTGCTCTGGCAACATCTTCTTGACACGTGTATTTCCTGCCTCAAGGAGTTTAAAAGGCAATCACATAATCTAACTCTGGCTACCCATTAGGGACACCTTCCACGCTCTCTCCGTCTATTTCTCTCTCTCTCCGTCTCTCTCTCTTAGCCATTACAAACGTGGGGCCCTGGCAAGGGTGATGGGGAACGGTTCTCACATAACTGTCCATGTCGAGAGCTGTATACTTAAATCGGGAGGGACACCAGGGATAAGACTCCTTAGGTTATAGCCTAGGTGCCTGTGGACGCAGAGTAAAGCTTTCTTAGATCCCTTTGGAGATACAACTTGCTGGAGGAAATGAAAGTCTGAACCATTAGTACCTAGGAGGCAGGGATAAGAGGAAGTAGATTCAGAGGTAAGGAGAATTTTGGGGCTACACTTTCAAGAAAGTCGTGGTAGGGACCTAGGAGGTATGGGTCAGAAGGAAAAGTAGGGGAGCACGCATGGGCGACTGTTGAGTAGAGACTTCTGGCTGCACCATGATCTCAACCAGCTACTGTCCGGAGTTTGGGAGGACAGCTTTCTGCCTCTAGTTGGCCCTTGGCTTCCCCAAGAAAATCCAAAGTGGCAGTTGGTTCCAGGCAGACCAACCCCAGAAGGGTTGGGCATTGTTAGAAAGCCCTTCCCCAGAGAGCCTCACACCTGAGTCTTATGTCCAGCAGCCACGCTAATCATTTCTAATTGGTGAACAGGTGCCCGGTATTTTCCTCCAATTCTAAGGAAGGATAGGACAGAATAGCAAGCAAAAGTGGTCCAATATTACTCACCGCTTTGGAGGTCCCTTCGTGGTCACCAAAATGTTACGGGAGGGTCCTTGCTCCTAGCGCTCCTAAGATGGTGGCGGCCGCCTCCAAGATGGTGGTGGGCTGCTTCCAAGATGCTGGTGGGCCGCTTCCAAGATGGTGGCAAGTCTCGTGTTCTCTGACCCAGGGTTCTTGGCCTCACAGATTCCAAGGAATTGAATCTTGGGCCATGCAGTGAGTGTTATAGCTCTATTAGAAGCCGTGGGTCACAGAAGAGAACCATGGAACCTAGTGACTAGTGTTCAGCTCTATTAAGACAAACCTGGGCACTTAGCCATGCAGAAACAATGGGAAGCCTTTAGCCCCATTGGGAGCTGCAATGGGCGCCTTGCTGGATCAGAAGCACAGCAGACACCCTGCTGGATTCGGAGGGATGGAAGTCAGCAGCGGGTCTGGGATCGTGGCAAAATAGCAGTGGTGAAGGGTGAGCGAAAGCTCAGCTCCAGCCGTAACAAACATGGACCAGCAGAGTGCAGTTGCAAGATTTAACAGAGTGAAATAGAATGAAAACAGAGCCCCCATACAAAGAGAGGGGACCCAAAGGGCATTGCCTTTGCCGGGTGAATGCCTGGGTTTATATCCCGATCCTTGTCCCTCCTGCTGTGCTCTCAGGCAACAGATGATTGCCTATTTCTTTACCTCCTGTTTTGCCTAATTAGCATTTTAGTGAGCTCTCTTTACTATCTGATTGATCGGGTGTGAGCTAAGTTGCAAGTCCCACGTTTAAAGGTGGAAGCGATCACCTTCCCAGCTAGGCTTAGGGATCCTTAGTCGGCCTAGGAAATCCAGCTAGTCCTGTCTCTCATGCTCAATAAAGCCTACAGCTTTTTTTCTCTCTCAGTCCGTGTCTCTATCACTCACTGCAGTCAGCCACCACACCAATTCTTTGGCATGGCTAGGCAAGAGTCTTAGGCATTACATGATGATAAGTGAATAGTAGCATTTTTGTTCAAATCGTGCCCAAATTTTTTTTTATTATAATTTAACTTATTGCATAACCACCGCCCCCCCCCCCCACCGCCACGTCCTCACCACATCATTTCTGGGTCCTGAAAATATCCATCTACACATGCATGTTAATAAAAATTTACAACCATCCAGTCTTCTAAATGTTTATATTTATCCTATTCTAATTTATTAGGGAATACCTTTAAATCAATGTGAGAACAGACTAATACAGAGAATTGATACTGGGAGTGGAGCACTGCTGTAAAGATAACCTGAAAAGGTTTGAAAAATTTGCAGCCTGACCATGTGGTAGAAATGAAAAACCCATTTTCTGGGGAGGAATTCAAGCTTCCTGCAGAAATCTGCATCATAAGTAAAGAGGAGCTGAATGTTAATAGCCAAGACAATAAGGAAAATGACTGGAACTGGGTAACAGGCAGAGGCTGAAATAGTTTGGAGGGCTCAGAAAAAGACAGAAACGTGTGGAAAAGTTTGGAACTTCCTAGAGACTTGTGGAATGGTTGTGACCACAATGTTGATAGTGATATGGACCATAAAGTACAGGCTGAGGTGGTCTCAGATGGAGATGAGGAACTTATTGGAAAAAGAGCAAATATCACTCTTGCTATGATTTAGCAAAGAATTTGGTGGCAAATCGTCCCTGCTTTGGAGATCTGTGAAACTTTAAACTTGAGAGAAATAATTTCGAGTATCTGACAGAAGAAATTTCTAAGCAGCAAAGTATTCAAGATGTGACCTGGCTTATTCCAAAAGTGCTCAGTTATATGCATTCCCAAAAAGATGATTTGAAATGTGAACATGTTTAAAAGGGAAGCAGAGCAGAAAGGTATGAAAAATTTGCAGCCTGACCATGTGGTAGAAATGAAAAGCCCATTTTCTGGGGAGGAATTCAAGCCTGCTGCAGAAATCTGCATCATAAGTAAAGAGGAGCTGAATGTTAATAGCCCAGACAAAAAGGAAAATGTCTCCAGGTCATGTCAGAGACCTTCATGGCAGCTCCTCCCATCACAGGCTCAGAAGCTTACGAGAGAAAAATGTCTTTGTGTGCTGGACCCAGGGCCCTGCTGCTCTGTGCAGATTCCAGACTTTGTACTCTGTGTCTCAGTCATTCCAGCTCCAGCCATGGCTAAAAGGTGTCAATGTACAGCTCAGGCTGTTGCTTCAGAGGGTGCAAGCCCCAAACCTTGGCAGCTTCCACTTGGTGTTTTGCCTGGGGGTGCAGAGAAGACAAGAGTTGAACTTGGGGAGCCTATGCCTAGATTTCAGAGGATGCATGGAAATACCTGTATGTCCAGGCAAAAGTCTACTACAGCAGTGGAGCTCTGACAGAAAACCTCTACTGGAGCAATGCAGACGGAAAATGTACAGTTTGGAGCCCCCATACAGAGTCACCACTGGGGCACTGCCTAGTGGAACTATGAGAAAAAGGCCGCCATCTTCCAGACTCCAGAAAGATAGATCCACCAACAGCTTGCACCGTGCAACTGCAAAAGCCACAGGCACTCAACACCAGCCTATGAAAACAGCTTCAGGTGCTGCACCACTGCAGAGACAGAGGGGCAGAGCTGCCCAAGGGTGTGGGAGCCCACCCCTTGCGTGACCTGGAAGTGAGACAAGGAGTCAAAGGAGATTTTGGAGCTCCAAGATTTAATGACTGCATAGCTGGGTTTCAGACTTTCATGGGGCCTGTGTCCCCTTTGTTTTGTAGAAACATTACCAAATGCCTTTACCCACATTGTGTCTTGGAAGTAACTAACTTGTTTTTGATTTCTCAGGTTTTATAGGCAGAAGGGACTTGCCTTGTCTCAGATGAGCCTTTGGACTTGGAGTTGTGAGTCAATGCTGGAATGAGTTAAGACATTAGGGGAGTGTTGGGAACGCATGATTGGTTTTGAAACATGAAAAGGACATGAGATTTTGGAGGGACCAGGAGCAGAATGATATAGTTTGGCTCTGTATCCACACCCAAATCTTATATCAAATAAGAGATCCCTACATGTCAAGTGAGGACCCTGTTGGGAGGTGATTAGATCATGGGGACAGTTTTCCTCATCCTGTTATGACGATAGTGAGGGAGCTCTCATGAGATCTGATGGTTTTAAAAGTGGCAGTTTTCACCTGTGTGTGTTCTCTCTCACTCCTGCCACCACATAAGACGTGCCTTATTTCTTTTCAACTTCAGCCATGATTGTAAGTTTTCTGAGGCTTCCCCCGCCATGGGGAGCTGTGAGTCAATTAAAGCTCTTTCCTTTATAAATTACCCGTTCGCAGGTAGTATCTTCATATTAGTGTGGAAATGGACTAATTAATATACCATATCAGCACACTTTCTATAGTAAGCCACATAACAAATATTCTAGCCTTTGCAAGTCAGATAGATTCTATCCTTACTATTCAAATAGCCACTGTAGAACAGCTGTGGGCACTATGCAAATAAATGAGTATGGCTGTGTTCCAATAAAACGTGATTTACAATAATTAGTAGCAGACTAGGTTTGATCCTTAGGCCTTGGTTTGCTTTTCTTCTATATGCTGTCATGGAGAGAGTTGAAATTTCTTTTTGGAAAAAGCCATTGCAATGATTCTTAATGATATGTTGTTTGGAAATGATCTTGCTCAATCTAGCATGATTATTTAGAATAATGTGTAACCCAGAGTTAAGATTTGCCCTTCTTAAAGAAATTAAAAAGAAAAAATCCTACCTCCTTGGATTCAGAAATTGAAATAAATATCCTGAAAGTCATAATTGGATACACATATTTTGCAAAGAAAAAGAATGTATATGAACAGTAACCTATGAACTTTAGAAATACATTCTGTTGTTTAATCACATGGTGTTTAACTTAGAATAATAAAATAATAAAAATAATGCTTGCACTTCAGTAAGCAGAAAGATGGGTTCAGGTAGGTCAAGTGACTTTTATGGTCATAGCTAGTGTTTCTATTTAGCTGAATTATCAACTTATTGTTTCTAGTTAAAAAACAATCCTATTCACACTCATTTACCCTAACCCTTCTGGAGATACTCATACTTGTCATTAAGTCTTGGTTGCTATTTGTTGATACAGTAAAGCCAAACCTATTAACATTTGTAAAACTAACCTTTAGGTTACTTTCGGCAGTTTAAAAGTAAACAGACTTCCAAATTAACCTGTCTTGGGAGGTGTTGTGATTCATAATGACATCCTTTCCTTAGGGTGAAAAAAGCCTTAGGATAAAAAATATTTTCTACGCACCTATAGTCCCAGCTACCGGGAGGCTGAGGCAGGAGAATCACTTGAACCCAGGAGATGGAGGTTGCAAGGTTGCAGTGAGCCGGGATCGTGCCACTGCACTCCAACCTAGGCTACAGAGTGAGACTCCATCTCAAAAAAAGAAAAAAAATATTTCTGAGTTCCTCAAATTGTTGATATACTCATTAATGGATGACCAGCTAATATTGAGAAAGATGCTGATTTGTTTCTGAATCATGAAGTTTTACTGATTGTCTTACCTGTAGACATTTTAGCCTATATGTTACAATCTGTAGCCAATGATTGTAACCTCCACATTGTGCCCTCCAGTGAAAAAAGGGAACTCCAATAGGAGGAACACTCCTCCCTTCTTCTAAACATTCTTAAAACAAAAAGAAAAAAAAAAGGAAAAAGAAAGCTCAGCTTCTATTTTAGGTTCAGAAAGTACATCTGGAGGTTTGTTACATGGTAAGATTGGGTGACACTGAGGTTTAGGCTACTAATGATCCAGTCACTCAGGTGGCAAGCATAGTACCCAATAGGTAGTTTTTCATCTCTTGTCCCCGCTCTCTTTCCCCTCTCTACTAGTCTCCAGTGTCTATTATTCCTACTTTTATTACCGTTTGTTCCCAATATTTAGCTCCTACTCTAAGTGAGAACATGTGGTATTTGGTTTTCTTTTCCTGAATTAATTTGCTTAGGATAATAGACAGCTGCATCCATGTTGCTGCAGAGCATATGATTTCATTTTTCTGTATGGCTGTGTAGTATTCCATGGTGTTTATGTACCGCATATTATTTATCTAATTCACCATTTATGGGCACCTAAGTTGATTCCATGTCTTTGCTACTGTGAATAGTGCTGCAACAAACATACAAGTGTATATGTCTTTTTGACAGAATGATTTATTTTCCATTGGGTTTGTACCTAGTAATGGGATTTTTGGAGTTGAATGGTAGTTCTAAGTACTTTTTGAGCTTTGTATATATGGCATCAATTTAGTTGTTTCATTGTATTGTTCTCTAAGCTTCATTCATGGTGATACACAAAGCTGTTCTTCATTCTTGTTTACTGATGTATAAAGCTTTCTATTATAAATGACATTTTTTTTCATTCTCCGGTTCGTAGATTGTTTTATTATCTTTGGACTCATTATGAACAATAAATATTTGTATAACCTATGACTATGTATTATTTTCTGGGGCTTCTTATACACTTGTTTAAAAGTATCTAGTAAAAATATCTACCTATTAGTGGAAGAGTTGTTGGAATGTGCCTATTTAGCTTTACATAATACTTATCAACTTGCTGTCCATAGTAGTTGTATCAGTTGATTTTTCATTAGTAATGTATTAGGGTCTACGCTGTTACATTTCTTCACAGATGCTATTATTATCTGACAAAAATATCGCTGCCAGCTGTGGTGGTTTGAATTTTTTTCACTAAGATTTTATTTAACAAATCCCTAATTACTGGCTAGGTTGACATTTGTAATGTATTTATTAAATATTATTGCATCTTTTTCAGGGAAATGTCCATATTTTTGCCATTATCTATCTTATGTCAATTGTTTTTCTGCTTTTCATGTATGTTTTAGTCCATTTGTGCTGCTGTAACAAAATACAGTAGACTGAGTAATTTATAAAGAACAGAAATTATATTTCATCACAGTTCTGGGGGCTGGAAAGTCCAAGATCAAGGCACCAGCAGGGTAGGTTGTCTGGTGAGCCCTGCTTTCTTTTTCCAAGATGGGGCTTTGATGTGGCATCAGGCATCAAGACACAGGAATCCTGTGTCTTCACATGGAGGAAGGGAGAAGACCAAGACACAGGAATCTTGTGTCCTCACATGGCAGAAGGCAGAAGAATGACTACTGTGTGAAGAAGGCTCTTTATAGGAGCCTTGATCCCAGTCATCAGGGAAGAGCACTCAAGACCTTATCACCTCTTAAATGCTCTACCTCTTAATACTATCATATTGGCAATATTTGAATTTTCTATGAGGCACATTCAAACCAAAGCAGTGTACACAATGTTATTGCAGAATATATACTACAATTCTTTTTCAGTTATATGCATTGAAATATCTTCTCCTAAGTCGTGTATATTTTTGCCCACTATTTAATGGGGTTTTTAATATACAGAAGCTTATAATGTTAATATGGTAAAATATATATACATGTACATGCACATATATGTATGTGTATGTAATTTAACCCAGTAACATTTTTGGGAAAAAAAAAATCAATATTGAAACAGAAAGAAAAAAAGTAAGAAGAAATTTTAAAATTTATTTTTAGAATTTTAAAATGTGCAGCAAATCTGAATTTTATAATAGTTAAGAAAAATGTATACAGTCAATTAAGTTTCCAAATCCTGAAGGCTTCTCAAAAACTAAATTTACATTTCTAGCCACAAAATTAAATAATTTAATTAATACTTAAATAATGATCTACCAATACCTATTAATATGCATTTCCATTATTTTTAAAGGAAATTAATAATTCCACTTTCAGTTTTCAAGGTTTATTTCCTGTTTCTCAGTCCAAGAAGTATCTTCTACTTCATTTCAGCTCCTGTATATTTGATATGTGGGTTATTAGTCAGAATATTTTTGTGATTAAAAAATATATATTTCTAATGAAAAATATATATATGTTTTAACTATTTGAAAATTTTTATTTTTTACATAAAACTGATGCTCACGTGGAGGTATTCTTTACATGCTTCGAGAATGTTTGAATACTACTTATCTTAGTAGATTGTACTACTTGGAGTCTGAGGCAAGAAAAAGTTCTCTATCTTTCATGTTTTCTCATTCTTTATTCTTCTCTTTTTTCCCCTCCTGCCCTCCATTCTTTCTTAGAATTGAAAGCCTTGTTTTTGTTTTCTCTTATTCTCTTACACTTTCTTTTCTTTCCTTAAAGTATTGACAATCCCCCAGAATAGAGCTTACTTTCTCAAAAGGAAAGGTTTTATCTTGCAGAAACATGATATGAACATGCAGGTAGAAAGATTTAAAATATAAATTCAAATTCAAATTAGTCTCAGAAATCTCTTTCTTTTTAACATTTCAAGTATCCTAAGTTTAAAATTTCTGGGTCTATTAAATCAAATGTTGATAGTATGAAAAATTTCTTTATGATTAATGAGATAGCAAAAGTAAACATTTAATATGTATAGAGTTAATTCACTTAGGTGTGTCAAGAAAAATATGCTATGAAATATTTCTATATATGCCAATTAATTATTGACTTGTACTACACTGAAACTTATGCCAATCTTAACATTGTGTTTCAGAAAGGTAATTTTTTTATGTGAATTAACTGCATCGATAAATCCATTATCTATAAGGAACAGAAAAGGGAATCTTTTATATTGAGTTCCTATAAAAACCTTGCTTATAGTTTGAATGTTTATAGAATATTTTTAAGCTAGCAACTATTTTGACATATTTTACTGGAAAGAAAGGACCTGTACAAAATATCATGAGGGTCAAGGGAGGACTATACTGAATCATCTTTGTCCTATAAAAATTAAAATTTCAGTGATTATGGTAGTGATCAATAACATTAACACATGTAGTGGTTTTAAAATTTTGAGTTTTGTATTTTTCTTCAGTTATGTCTAGAAATGAAGAAATCTGTCATGTGGGGTCCCTTAAAATTACCCTTTCAGCCATAAGGTTCCAGCTTTCCTCTGTATTATACATTGGTCATAAAATTGAGTTATTTTATTAAAGAAATGATTCTGTACATATTAATAAATTATTTCCAATACAATAAAAATAAAATTGATATGAATTCATTAAAGCATAATTAATAATTAGTTTATAAAATAAATGAGTGGAAGAAATATTTGAAACTTCCACTTTAGTGAAGGCTACATCTCATAAGAATCAACTCACAATTTTGTTTTCTCTGTAGTTGTTATTTTCTAGTTAGATCAATCCATCTTTCATTTACTTTTTAAAATTGTTATAGAAATAACCATTACATTCCAGTTCATCTACTGAATTTATTATGTAATATGATATCAGACTGCATAATATCACCATAAAAATTGTTTTACCAAGCTATCTCAACAGTTGCGCATTTCAGTAATCTCACTAGCCAATTTTTATAAAGACAGTTTAAAAGCCAGTTAGTGGAACTGAACAATTGTTTATTTTGATATATGAGTGAAAGTAATCCACTTAAATGAGTAGCATGTGCAGACACAGTTAAAAAGTCAGTTTTAGTACGTCAGTTTCATTACTACTGTCAAATAAAAAGACAATAACTCTTATTTTATAGGGATTTGGCATTTTGCATACATTTAACTATGCTTGTATAATTATTCCACCCTGAAATGTAGAGAGTAGAAGACAGGACCTTTAAACACGTCCCTTTCCCAAGTAAGAAATAATAATCAGTAAAGCAAAACTACCTATTTACTAAACAGTGACCAATGATTAAGTCTTTTCCTTCTCTTTTCTTTTCTTTTCTTTTTTTTTCTTTGAGGGGAGGTGTCTCTCTGTAGCCCAGGCTGGAGCGCAGTGGTGGATCTAGGCTCACTGCAACCTCCACCTCCCAAGTTCAAATGATTTCCTGCCTCCACCTCCTGAGTAGCTGGGATTACAGGCATGCACCATCATGCCTGTCTAATTTTTGTGTTTTTAGTAGAGATGGGTTTTCACTATGTTGGCCAGTCTGGTCTCGATCTCCTGACCTCAAGTGATCTGCCCACCTTGGCCTCCCAAATGTTGGGATTACAGGCACGAGCCACTGCACCTGGTTTGATTAAGTCTTTTCTAAAGTAAGAGCATGCACACATACATGGAGAAAAAAAAACAAACATACTTTTTATGTTTCATTAACTTTTACATAATTCCTATTTATGCCTTCGTAAAGTTTCTTATGTCAGTTAACTGACACCTACAGATGTTAAAATGAGTCATTTCTAAATTATCTAATCCTTTTCTAACAAATTTACACATAAACCATGATAAGAATCATAAACCAATAGAAACAGATTTTCTTTCTGTACTCTTCTCAAATTTTGGAGCAAAAGAATCACTCTTCATTTGTTCGTTTTCATTTTCTAATTGTCAGCAGTTCCTGCCACAGCAGCAATGATAGGAGTAATGTTAGTCTTGAATTCTGAAGGATTCCCAAAGCCATGAAATTGCTGTGGATTGTGCAAATTAAATTATGTATTCTAAAATCACTGAAAGATAAAACTGTTGGGATATAAGAACTATAAGACTGGAGAAAGAGAGACAGAGGTCATTGTGATGCTAGAGTTTAATTTTCTTCTTTCCTGGAAGCACAAACTTACTTGCAATATTGATGGGGTGGGGGCGAGGGGGAAGGCTCAAGAGCCATTGCAAAGCACCAAGGAGGAAATTATGGGGCTGATTTGCTGCTCTAGGAAGAGTCTTAAAGTTAATATGAATCCATATAAAAAAGGGCGGTAAGATATAAAATCCACACTAAATGCTAGTATCATTTTTAAGTCACTGTAATGCAAGAAATTTTAGTTATTTCTAGTGAGTATAGTCATGGAACTCAGCAAAGGTTATTACCATATACTTCTATATCCACTGTCATATATCAGCAGCCCATATGTCACTATCTAAACAGATTCAAATACTCTATGTGATCTTAGAGCAAAAATGTTAATGGCATTTTTACATATATACACATTACATAAAATATTACAAATAAATGTATAGGTATGCATAGGAAAAGTATTAGGTGTACCACTCTGAAATGCTTGTAAAAGTAAACAATAAATACGTAGAAAATAATACACTAAATTTTAGTAAATCAGATGTTTTATATTGCAAAATATAAAGGAAAATCTAAATTAACTTCTAAAAGTTGCAGTAGAAAATATGTGATTTTGAAGAATAAACTAAGAATCCTAGAAGAATCGAAGAAATGTCTTGAAAATAAAAATCAGATGTATTCAATAGCATTCATTAAGCGACTCTATAATAAATGATTTTGGAGAACAAAAGTATATGAATGAACTATCTCTACATACTAATTTGAGGAGGTATTTCTTTTGTAATGTGTTTGTAGAATATAAAGACTTTCCTTATGTATATGAGAAAATAGAAATGGCATTGTCATGCATTTCATTCTAAAACTTCTCCCTACCCCCTACAGTGTATCAGTGTATCATCTGATGATTTTTCTAAGATAAATGGATATATGTTAGAATTGCATCTTCTCTTTTTAAATATTTTCTTCTATCTAGACCTAAAGTTTTGCAAATAGACAACAAACAAAACATGAAGAATGGTGTAAATATATTTTCTTCATGTGTAGAATGAGAATGATAGTATAGTTATAAGGTGAAAGGCCATGCTTTGTCCATAGGGTTACTGTAAGTCAAAAATGGAAAAACAACAACAACAACAACATGTATGATGTTCTTAGCAGAGTGCTGGGTGCAGAACAAACATTTAATAAATGCCAGTATTATTCTTCAAATCAGTATTTCCAACTAACATCTCATTTTCTGTTTAACATGCAGTGTTTTTGTGCGTATGTGTGTGAGTGTGTGTGCGTGTGCACACGCGTTTATTTTGTAGCAAAAATTTCTAAGGCCAATCTTCAGCAGCCACTTGGAATATTGAAATTTTAATTAGATTTAGAGTCAGGTTTAGTAAAGCAACTACTAAATATCAAGCAGAGCAGCTAGCTCCTAGAAAGAGAGATTCTGAGAAAAACAAAAAAAGACACAATTCCTGGCCTAGATAGCAAAACACAGCACAGGTAGCAAAGTCCAGCACAGTGCTGACCAGGAGAGGCGCACTTTGCCTGGCTGGGAAGAGGCAAGAGCAAAACTAGAAAAAAGTTCCTAGATGAGGTGAAATCTCATCCTAAAGCATTGTGAAGATTGGCTGGGGGAAAAGGGAGGAATACTTTAGGCCGAGAGAGCACATGGATGAAGGGTGAAGACAGAAGAGTGTGTTACAGTTAATTTGCATACTAACTCCCAATTCTCTCAATTTCTGTGCAAGTCATTTAATGCTTTGAATGAGCTTTCTCACTATGAATAGAAAATACTCTAATGTATGAGCTAGTTCTCCTTAGCGGTTTTCTTGAGGGAGTGATCAGTTGAAATATGTGCACAGGTGTTTTATCTCGGCGTCCAGTGGGAATATTAGTTATAATATTTATATGATTAATTGTTTTGGTAGAAAAGTTATTCAGTGCATTGTTATTGAATTCCTGCTGAAGTATTTAAGGTTTACTGAGTTCTTACATTGTGCTTATTATTTTGGTACTAACTCATTTGATTTACATAACCGTTCTACAGGCAGACTATTTAATTGGTCAAGGACACCCAGCTGAAATTTGGAAAACCCCAAATTTAAATTCATTAATCTGCACCACAGCCCATAAACTCAACTCCTAAACTAACACTCTCACAATATATTATCTATTATTTCGTATACTCTGTGTCTAGTTCCAGGGATAGAAGCTCCTTGCCTTCAAGGAGTACACATACAGTCGTATGGGCCACCAGATAAGCAAATGGTGATTATGGTAAAAGAAGTGATTGATATTATCAGGCATGAATGAAGGATGTCTGATGTGAATCAGAGAACTGAAAAGGTCTATTTAAGGATGTGATGTAGAGGCTGAAAACATGAAAGATGTTTTGACAGTATCAGGCAAAGAAATTGGGAAGGACATTTCAGGCAGAAAGCCTGAGGGTAACGTAGCTGACCATTCATCCCTGTTTGTCTGAGAATGTCCTACTTTATGCCTGGTATTCTGGTGCAATTATTAATAACACCCACTTTAACTCTCAGAGGTGTTCTGGTTTAGACAATAAATTATATAGCCACCCTACCTAAGGGCAGGGACAGAGAGTTGTGAGAAAACATAGCATATTTGGCAAAACGCGAGCAATTTATCACGGCTAGAATTCAGAACGTGAGATGGGAATTGTGAAAGATTAGAGAGCTTGGGAATAAAGTGTGAAGGGCCTTGCTCCTCAGGCTAGGGGAGTTAGTTTCACTTTAAAGGTGGTGGGATGTCACTAAAAGGTTTTAAATAAAGGAGACAGTGTTGTTCTATGATGCTTTGAAAGATCAGTGGCATTACTAAGAAGAATATATCCGTATGATACAAGATTAGAAGGAGGGGGAAAGAGACCTTCATGTAGCACATATTATTCAGAGTCCAACTATGTTCTGGTGTTTTTCTAGGTTCTTAGGACACATCAGTGAACAAATACGTGAGATTCCTCTCCTCCTGGTGCCTTCATTCTAGTAGGGAGAGGCACAGTAACAATAAACATAATAAATTAGCAAACGTAGATCAGGGTGAGAAGGATCAGGGTCATGTTGTAATATTAGAAAAGGTAATGGGGGAAGAATTTAGATTTTATATTTCAGCAAAGATCTGAAGATGTTGAGGGAATCAGCTATTCAGATATGTGAGAGGTGTGCTAACTAAAGGGCATAGCTAGTGTAAATTCCCTGAGGTGAGAATGTGCCTGGGAATCCCAAAGATTGGTAAGGTCACTGATGTAGTTGGATCAGGAACAGTAAGGAGTAGATGAGCATCCCAGAGAGGCAGAGAGGCCAGAACACTTAGGACATTTCAATCCATGTTTAAGGAATTTGAGTTTTACTGCAAGTGACACAAGAAGCTGTTGCAAACCTTTAAGGAGGGGAATGGAATACTATGATTTAGCTTTTACAAAGATTGTTCCAGCTGATGCTTTGAAAACAAAATTTAGAGGACAATGGATAGTTCACAAAAGACCAGTCAGGATACTATTACAGAAATTCAGATCAGAGATATTCTGTAGGCAAGAGTGTGCATGGCAAATGGAGACAGTAAAAAGGCATCGATTGTGAACCTAGTCGCATACAAGATTGAATTGAAGACAAAAGAAATGAAAGAAGAGAAAGATGATTTACAAAGTAAAGTTCAGATTTCTCGGGGGGTATAAAATGATTTTGAAGATCTTTTGGCCAAATTAAAAATATATATATATATTTCTTACAATCAGATGCTACAGCAAATACAGAGAGAGATTGACAAAATGTATTAAAAATAGATTTCAATGCTCTCAGTTTAAGACATGTCAAACACACAAGTACTAATAAGCATCCTGGGAAAAACTTAACTGTGCTTCAAAATTCAAATTCAAAATCAAATTACATTACCTTTAAAAAAAAAGTTTGTATGGTAGCAAAAAACACCATAAATAATATTAAAGGAGAGGTGTCAACTGAGAGACTATTTGCAATACAGATTATGTGCAAAAGGATAATCTCTCCAATATACAAATAATTCTTATTTATTTATTTATTTATTTGAGACAGGGTCTTGCTTTGTCACCCAGGCTGGAGTGCAGTGGCACTATTATGGATCACTGAAGCTTCAACTTCCTGGGCTCAATCAATCCTCTCGCCTCAGCCTTCTGAATAGCTGGGAGTACAGGCATGCACCATCATGCCCATCTAGTTTTTATATTCTTTTGTAGACACAGGGTTTTATCATGTTGCCTAGACTGGTCTCAAACTCCTGGACCTAAGCAGTCTCCTCCCCAGATCCACTCAAATTTCTAGGATTACAGGAATGAGCCATTCACATGGCCTAAAAAATAATTCTTATACTTTGACAGCAAAAATAACTCTCAAAGCCTGATAGAAAAATGGGCAAAAGCCATGAACAAACAATTCATGAAACAGATATACAACTAGCTGTTAAACGTATGAAAATATTCTGGATTCTCCTCATAAGAGAAAAAAATAATAAATTAATACCGTTGTTACTTATGATCTATCATATAGACAAAAATTAATTGATGTCACATACCATAGTGTCAATATTGTGATTTCCCCACCAGTTCCAATTCTGAGCCTCTTTTTAGATCAAGGTCTTGCCGATCTAAAAGGAGATTCTCGAAGGAGGACCTGACAAAGACACTTCAAGAACAGTTAATAATAATGTAAAATAATTGAAACTTGCTAAGAAAGTCAACCTGGATTGTATCATCACAAACAGACATAAAAAATAGAAACTATATGAGGTGATAGATTAATTAGCTTGGTTTTGTTAATTATTTCAATATGTACATATATCCAAATGTCACATTGTACACCTTAAATATATACAATTTTTCTATATCAATTATAGCTCAATAAATTTGATCAGGGAAAAAGGAATGTACAGTAAGTGTTTCCCAATTTGTAAATTTGATCTGTGTAACAAGAGATGATAGCAGTCTTTATTTTCTTTATTTCCTTTGCTTCACCTCTTATTTCAGTAGCAGCAATGCTGAACTGTTCTATGTTAGTCAGGCTTATCTCAAACTTACAGCACGACACCTGAGGCACAGATATACTTTTCTGTCTCTCATCCTTCTCTAATGCTATAGGAGCCTACTTGACTCACATGCACTTCAGCCTGGAAGTACTAGAGTGAATGTTCTTGCGGGTGCCCTCAAGGAACAGGAGGTAGGAGCTAAAGGATTAATTAGCCTTTCAAGCAGAGAATTCTGTAAAGCAACTATACATTTCAGGATGTCTGAGAGAGTCCCTTCTGTTGCAAACAGCAGTGAAAATAAAAATGCACTCTTGAATTGTGTTTTCATCCTCCCCCGACTCACTCTTCTAGTTCTATTACTTTAGCTTCTTGGGATTAATTCCCAAAGGAACTACTCAACCTCCACAGTAGGATTTTAATGGGAGCTCCCCAAAACACTCTTCATAGTCTACCTTCATTTTGTAGAATGAAAACTGTCTTTTTCACTATAACAAAACTGAAAACTTTTAATATCTGGACCTAAACAGAAAAAGTATGCTGATCCTTGTTCTAGACAAATTTTCCTAATTTGTTGTACATCCCCATATAAGCTTAAAGAATGAATTTTATTACCTTTATTGTACCATTTTCTCTCTCTGGAAGAGAGAGAGATATAGAGAGAGAGGCTCAAATAGGCATTTCTTAAAAAACAAAAAATCAAATGGTCAACAGTTATATGAAATAAATGTTCAATGTCATTATCATCAGAATTATATATATATATATATGTACACATATATATTTATTTATATTTATCATGTTAGAAACATTTAATATGAGACCAACCTTCTTCACGAATTTTTAAGTGTACAATACCTAATTGTTGACTATGAGTACAATGACACATAGCAGATCTGTAAAGTTTATTTATTTTGATTCATAGAAATTTTATGCTCATTGATTAGTGATCCTCATTTCCCCCTCCTCTCAGCTTCTGGTTACTACCATTCTGCTCATTGATTCTATCCATTTGACTATTTTAGAGACCTTGTATGACAGGACTTATGCAGTATTTGTCTTTCCACAGCTGGCTTTCAACATCCTTTCATGCTAAAAACTCTCAATAAACTAGGTATTGATGGAACATATCTCAAAATAATAAGAGTTATTTATGAAAAACAGATAGACTATATCATGCTGAATGGACAAAAACTGGAAGCATTTCCTTTGAAAACCCTCACAAGACAAAGATGCCGTCTCTCACCACTCCTATTCAACATACTATTGGAAGTTCTGGCCACGGCAATGAGGTGAGAGAAAGAAATAAAGGGTATTCAGTTAGGAAAAGAGGAAGTCAAATTGTCTCTGTTTGCAGATGACATGTTTGCTTATTAGGAAACCCTGCAGTCTCAGCCCAAAATCTTCGTAAGCAGATAAACAACTTCAGCAAAGTCTCAGGACATAAAATCAATATGTAAAAATCACAAGCATTCCTATACACCAATAACAGACAAACAGTCAAATCATGAGTGAACTCCAATTCACAATTGCTACAAAGAGAATAAAATACCTAGGAATACAACAAGGGATGTGAAGGACCTCTTCAAGGAGAACTACGAACCACTGCTCAAGGAAGTAAGAGAGGATACAAACAAATGGAAAAACACCCCATGCTCATGGATAGGAAGAAACAATATCATGAAAATGACCATACTGCCCAAAGTAATTTATAGTTTCAATGCTATCCCAATCAAACTACCATTAACTTTCTTCACAGAATTGAAAAAACAAAAACAAAAACAAAAAAACTTTAAATTTTTATGGAACTAAAAGAAAGCCTGCATAGCCAAGACAATCCTAAGCAAAAAGCACAAAGCTGGAGGCCTCACCCCACCTGACTTCAAACTATATTACAAGGCTACAGTAACCAAAACAGCATGATACTTGTATCAAAACAGATATATAGAACAATAGAACAGAACAGAGGCCTCAGAAATAACACCACACATCTATAACCATGTGATCTTTGAAAAACCTGACAAAAACAAGCAATGGGGAAATAATTCCCTTTTTAATAAATGGTGTTGGGAAAACTGGTTAGCCATATGCAGAAAACTGAAACTGGACCCCTTCCTTATACAAAAATTAACTCAAGATGGATTAAAGACTTAAATATAAGAAGAAAAGCTAGGCAATAAGGACATATGCATGGGCAAAGGCTTCGTAAGTAAAACACCAAAATCAATGGCAATAAAAGCCAAAATTGACACATGGGATCTCATTAAACTAAAGAGCTGTTGCACAGCAAAATAGCCTATCATCAGAGTGAACAGGCAACATACAAAATGGGAGAAAATTTTTGCAATGTATATATCTAACAAAGGGCTAATACACAGAATCGACAAAGAACTTAAGCATATTTACAAGAAAAAAACAACCCCATCAAAAAGTGGGCAAAGGATATGAACAGACGCTTCTCAAAAGAAGACATTTATGCAGTCTACAAAGATATGCAAAAAAGTTCATCATCACTGTTCATTAGAGAAATTCAAATCAAAACCACAATTAGATACCATCTCATGCCAGTTAGAATGGTGATCATTAAAAAATCAAGAAACAACAGATGCTGGAGAGGATGTGGAGAAATAGGGTGCAGCAAACCACCGTAGCACGTGTATACTTATGTAACAAAACTGCATGCTCTAAACATGTATCCCAAAACTTAAAGTATAATAATAATAATAATAAATTTAAAAAGCATTTTCATGGAGAATTGTAGGCCAGAAGATAGGAAGCGTTGAAAGTATAGTTTGAGGAAGGCCTAATACATGTAATAATGAAATCAATATTTGCTGAGTGCTTCAGAAGTGCTACACCTTGCCCTAGACCACTTTACAAGCATTAAGTCATGTAATTCTCACCTCACTCTGACACACTTGCTAAGGTCTCTTTGGCTAGTAAGTTGCCAAATTCTTCAGTGTAACTATTGCTGATTGTTAAAATATTTGCTATGATACAAAGCGTATTTTATGAGATTTTATTTTACTCCATAGTAGTTTATATCATTTTATACTGACATCAGAAAATAAAATTTAATTACCACTGTTAGTCATGCTGCTGGTATCATGTACGTTCTCTGTGTAGCCATTGGTGGCTCAAACTGACACTATCATAACATTTCTAAAACTGCAGACTCATTGTGATCCCATACAACAGTTGCAGGAGTGTATGCATTTCTTATCCTGCCATGGCCTTGGCTAGTTGCCTCCTCTGACTAGGATCCACTCGTTATCTACATGCTGATGTGTGAGATGATGAGTGCATGTACCTAATTAGAGAATTTCCAGCAATCTGGAGAAAAAGAATCAGGAGCTCTATATCATTTCTCAGATTCTGGCTATATGTGGTGGACAGGATATAATTTTTCTATGCTGATAAAAAATGCAACATCTTTTCCTTGAAAGTAGAAGACCAATTTTTACATATGACACCTGAGACCATTTGAAATAAAATTTTTGAAAACCAGAGAACAATTTGGCTGCCTCAATTTCTTGGCTAGAAAGCACTCTCATAAAATTTAGATTCTTCCCTTGGGGGCATATCTATAGATTTGGAGAAACTTGGATAGCAAGGAATTAGAGTGATACCACAGCTTTAAATACCAGCATGAGCATGCAAGTTTTTCTAATCTTATCAACTTCTCAATACCTGAGGACACTAGTGATACAGCTTGAAAATGGGGGCAAATAAATCCCCAACTTTGTAACTCTCAAGATAGTGACCTTATATAAAACAAATATGAGTATAATTACTTTGAAGAAATGTTTCTATGCATATCAAATGATTTTGGATAATTGAATCAATGAGTTAATGATATGACCAAATCTAAATCTTAGGAAACTGTAGTTGCAGGGAGTCCTTTTCAGAAAACTAATAAAAACTGAGTAAAATATTTATAGAAAAAATGTACTCACGTCAATAGAAAAAGATATTCTCTGGAAGTACTTTGACCATTTTTACTGAAGCTTTTAGAGATATCTTTAATTTTCTGAACAGAGGGTTGTGATACGTAAGTTAAATTACAAAACTTGTTTTTATTACCCAACAGCATTATTTTTCAGACGAACTTAGTTTTATGTTCATGAAAGGCATAGAAATTCTTCTCATTTGGCAAGATTATCAAATTACCAATACAAAGGCCATAAGCCCTAACCATGTTTGTGTAACAGTTGAAACAGAGAGGCTGCTAATGATTTGAACTCCTTATATTATTCTACCAACTAATTTCTCAAAACTGCTATGCATAATATTTTTTCAACTCCTGTTGAGGAAATGCACACTTGATTTGCTCTTATTAAAATCATGCACAGCATAGGAAAAATGTCAAAATTCCAAAGATACATTTCATTTGATTGGATATACATTCGTTCATCTTAATTATTTTTGACACCTTCTGCATTATGCTACAAGTGTATCAAGATAAAAGAGAGAGCTTATCTCCTGTAAGAGCAGCTTATTGAGAATGACATACTATTGTCATTATCTGAAAATCCTAAAAACCTACTTTAAAAATACAGAAAAATAATGAAAAATATAACGTAAATGAAATACAGCTATGCAAAGTAACATACCTATCATATGTTAGTTGCTAATAAATATTTCTTATAAATGCCCATGAAATACAAAGTTGCATTCAACAATTTTCTTAAATATATGTGAAGTACACCTTGCAAATTGTTAAATTCCAAAATAGTGAGAATTTCTCAAACAATCATTTCTGAGTCAAATGATTGTATATATGTTATGGTTAAGCATTACATCAGTTTATCTTAGCTTAGGAAAAGGTTCAGCTTTCTCATATGTTGTTATCATCATTCGAAGGTCTGAAATTACAGAGCTGTAGAGTTACACATAATAAATAGGCAGAACTACAATCAGAACTATTTATTCT
This sequence comes from Macaca mulatta, assembly GCF_049350105.2. Lineage (NCBI taxonomy): Eukaryota > Metazoa > Chordata > Mammalia > Primates > Cercopithecidae > Macaca > Macaca mulatta. Next base: position 117,502,232 of record NC_133409.1, read on the forward strand.
AGGATCTCTGTCAAAGGAGATATAGAGAAAAACATAGTTACTAGAAGGCAATTGTGAATTCACAGGGGGTTAACATTCTCTTCAACGACCAGGATGGGCTAAGTTTGAAAAATATCTGAAGATGAATGAGGAAGACTGAATAATAGGTAAAATTAGCTGTGAAAGTAGCCTTTTGAAATGTGAACAGTGATCTGAAACAAAGGGTGGGGTAGTGGGGCACGAACAATTAATCCATGTTAGATGTTTCATCTGAGTTAGACAAAAGATATCATAAATATAAATTAAGACAAACATCACATATATTAAGCACACATATGTGTGTGTGTGTGTGTATATATATGGTAATGTAAATTGAAGAAAATCCAAAAGGCAATAGTATTAGTATACAGAGAAAGGATTCTGAGGATAACTTCGAGGCACTCTTTTATGTAGATGAAACCTAGAGACCTTATACTTATTCTTCTTCTTCCTTCTGCTTAATCCCTTTCTGCATGATCTTTCTAGCCCAGATTCTAATTGTCTAGTACCTTGATCCTTTCTCATCAATGCCCTTGTTTTGGACACTTTCCTTTTCTCGATTCAACTTGCTCTCACTAGGATTAATAATCCCCAAATACTCTGCATTTTACTATAGGCTGCTTTAGAAGCTGTAGTATCTGTTCATCACCATCTCAAGGCCAACCACCGTATTAACATTTTTTGTTTGATCTTGGGACCCGTCAGCCTTGCTTTAAAACTTTTTATAAATGTGACTGCATATTACCTAGCCAACAATACCACCTCTGCTCCAACAAAAACATAGTGATTAAGTTACATGTACCTTTTTCCTGTGTATTCTTGCTGCTGAGCTTGAATTCCTTCTTTCTTTCAAACCTCTTTTAAATGTCATGGATTTCCCTCCGCCAGTCCCCAGAATTCCCATTCTTCAAGAATTAGCTTGGGTCTTGCTTATTTCAGAAATACCACTCCAATAAATCTAGTCACATGAAGACCATAGAATTATAGAATTATTAAATTCTAGAGATGGAAGGAAAAATTAGGAACACGCAGCAACAATTTAGTCTTCAGAAAGATAAGAAAAGGAGACCTCAGTTTTAAGATGAGTTGAATTCATCCAGCTTCTAGAAGACTGTCCTTTCCTCTTCCATAATTTCTTATGCTTTTTATTACTTAATTAGTAGGGGAGACGACATAGTCTTCTATGGAAAGCTTAAGTGTGGGACTCAAATCTGTGCTTCCAACCCAAATCGGCTAATTATTCATTGTATAATCTTATAAAAGTCAGCCTTTCTCCCTTTTATCTTCAATATATCAGCAATAATAAATATCTCAAAATGTCATTGTAAGGATTTAGTAAGAGAATGAAAGTGATTTCTTCATTATACTATCTTGCACATAGTAGGTCCTCACTACATATTTTGTAACTAATTGCTTAATTTATGTATGCTTTATTTTTCAAACTTACACACAGTCTTCTAAGGACAAGAACAGTATTTTTACTTTTTCTTTCATTTTCCTCTTATTAACTAATATAATAATTATATATTAGACATTTGATACATAATTTTTCAATACATGTAACTCTCCCTTTATATTTCTCCCTTTATATTTCTTCTTGTTAATCTCTTACTGAAGGTGTGTTCACAAAGGACATGACGAAGTCCTATCTTGAAGGCTTACAAGAGAGCTGTGCTCACTAGCTGGATACTTATACCAAAAAGCACAAATAAGGAACAAGTGAGTATGCCACTTTAAAAAATATATAACGCTACCAAGTTTCCATTTACCAGTGTTTGCCAATAATTTGAAGAACTCTTATTTGCTATAGTCAGAAAGTGTCAGTTTCCACTGAGCAAAAGGACTTTGTAATATTGGGGAGAATTCTTCTTGAATCTGACATTGTTAAACATTGGAGATTTTATAAAATCACATTTTATACGCATTTTTATAAAATATTTAAAATAGAGCAAATTTTTACTTTGTTCTGAATAATTAGTGTCAGGGCTCTTGTGGAACTAGACTAACATTCTGAATGGATTAATGCTAGCTTTGCTACATGGTGGTAATATTGGCGGAGGTACAACTAACAAATGCCAATAATATCGTCAAACAGAATTTCTGTGACTAATTTTGCATAGTGCTTCCTTCAGTCTTGTTCTGTCACTTTGAATGCTGTAAAAGTGTATTTGAGCATGGAATAAATTGCATGAACACTCAATATTCAGGTAATCTCTGATTCTATATCCCGGTATCATAAAATTAATATAATACCCCCACAGGAATACTTTTTAAAGAAAATAAATATATTAATTGGGCTGTTAAAAACATTTGCAAATAGGAATAATTCCATATTGGGATATAGTGTCAATATATCATTAATGTTAATAAAGAGGCCAAAAACTGTTAAATAAAATATGTAATATTATTCATTGCTTCAGCATGCAGAATTGGCTGCTTAGGTATTTTTATATGAGGCACTAAGATTGCACTTTGGATTATAAACACATTGATATGCTTTCTTTAAATGTGGACACTGAATGTCCACATTTCAAACCAAGGGCTAAAACAGAAAATAAATTGCATGAATATTGTTTTATAATATTATAAAGGGAAAAAGATACTTTTTTTTTTTTTTACATTTAAGGTTTTTTTTTATTGCCTCCTCCCAAACTTTTTGCCATTTAATACCAAATAAATTCTTTCCTAAAGTCAGAAATACATGAGAGACATTTTAAAAGTCTCGAAGTTTATGGCATTTGTAGTCCAGTAATAACTCCAAGATAATTGGAAGTCCAGGATATTTAAATGAAAACAGTTAAACATTATATTTTCTTGAGAGATATTTTTCCATCCCTTACTAGTTGTCAAACCACATATATTCAATTAAATATTATGGATATTTATAGGGATTCCAAATATTCTAGATATCCTTCTGTGCCTTTAGTTACACAGCTGTAGGATAACTGTCAATATAGATGTATGCCTGTAATGAGAAAAAGAATATAGTCCCACTAGGAAACTAGAACATATACCTAACCCTTAGAATTCATTAAATCAAGAAGGCTCTTCTCAAGCTAAAGAACTTACTGTAATCTCTATACCTACGGTTACTTCTTGGAAAGAACACTTGCTCTCTATCACTAGGAAGAGTCTTTTCACTATGTATAGTGCTTAAGTTGGCCCTCTAGCTCTAACATTTATTTCTCCAGGCTTTACAAACCTGGTTCCTTTAGCCTTTTCTCCTAGGACACATTTCTCAAATTGTTAATCATTTTTATTACTCCTCTTTGGTTTCTTTCCAAATTCTCTTTATCATGACTCAGTTAAGGATGTCTAAATGCAACCCACTATGCTAATAAATATTTGACCACTAGTGGAGTTAAGAAGAAAATGTCCTTTGTGATTTATATAGACACTATTTGCCTGAAGTCTCCCTTGTTAAGGATTAGGGATAGTGGATACCTTGAATTCTTAAGATATGGTTCTGAATGTTAAAAGCAGGGTATTTTAACAGAGCCAGAATTGGAAACTGATTCACATTATGCAATTTGAATATATTCAAATTGGAAAATATTCAATTTATGCTATATAAAGGAATAAAAGCATCAGAGAGTAAAAGACAGAGAAAGCAAATGCCAACACCATAGGATCTGAAAGAAGTTGAAGTATTTCTGGTTCACCATTATTGGTTAGCTGACTATTTGTGTATGATCAGGGCAGATTGAATTCAGTGTATATTTAAGGCAGGTATAATTTTTGTTTTAGCTTCAGAATATTTGGCCCTTTTTCAGTTATTAAAACATATTTAAAGCTGATTTGCTTGCAATTATTCCAAATAAAATGGCATGGTAAAACATTGAACTGTGTAAGGGAAATTTTCAATTTCCAAAACTTCTCCCAAAGAGCCATTCATTTTGAGATATTAACAAAGTAGGGACGTTATTTGGCCAATTTGAGATCAATAAAATGGAACTTCTTTTCTTGCCTATCATATGAAAATATCATGTGTTTAGTATTTTTTTATATTTTATTCACTGTTGCATCTCATTGCCTTGAACACTGTGGCAGCTCCATAAACATTTGCTGAACGAAGAAATCAGTGAACTTTATGATCTCTGATTCCCAGTGCTGGTGAGTAGCAATGCTATATTCTAGTCTAGCACCAAGTTTTAAAACCAAGACTAATTTTTGACATTCCTGCCTACCATTAGTCATTCCTCTCATCTGATCTTTCACTAAATTCAGAAGTGTCAACTCTCCAATCTGGCCCCTCCTCTTACTTTCTTACATGCTTTGACTTATTTTGTGTCCCTCTAACTACTCATCTGATTTATTAAAAATGGTTCAGACACCCCTTTTGCTCACTCCAGACAAAATCTTCCAAATTTTTTTCAGATTAATTAGAGTAATTTTTTTAAAAAAAAATGCAAGTATAATTGTGACACATCCCAACTTTAACATATCCATCATATTTGAAATTAAGAAAAGTCACTGTGTTAGCAAATAAGTTCCAGGCTATATCCCTAGCTTATTTCCCTGTTCTTTCCACTGTCCTAGCTATTTCACTACCCTACATACAAAGAAAACTTTTAACACTCCCTCTCTTTCACCCTGCTCTTCTGTTGACTGAACTCATGGCCACTAGCCCACTCCAGAGCCTCAGCATCCCACTTTCACACAATTTCATAACACTCCCCATAGCCAAGATTTATAGTTATTTAAAAAAATATATACTTTTGTACATGCTATTTTTAAATTTCAAATTCCAATACTTTGTTTTCCCTGATTTTCGCTAATTGAAGATACCAATTTCAATTAATATCTTTAATTTTTTTAAAACAACACTTAACAGTTGACTACATATTTCTGATTACAAATTTTTCTTTGTTTGGTTTCTAAGAACTTATGCTCTCTGGCATATCTCATACTGTAATAATAGTGTCTTTTTTGAGGTCCCAGCTATCCTAATACTTCATCTATCAAACATTACATACTGATGAATCAGGGAGACTTGATCTACAATCTAGTTTCACTGAACTCCTTTTGTAGCAGAACTAATCCAAAATATGCCTTCAACTTTCTTTTTTTCCCAGTGTTGATGGCTTACAAATTATATCTGCTACTCAGACATCCTCCTGAGCTGTAGGCATGTGAGACATCCTTCTGGATAGCTCTCAGGAACCTTAAACATACACACACACACACACACACACACACACAAACACACATTTAAACAGGTACTCATTTAACCTGTTGTTCCTCTACATTTCCACCTTTTAGAAACACAGCAACATCCTTTTAGTTCCTCAGTCAGAAACACTTTGACAGTCCTTTTTCAATCTGCTCTTCTGTTGACCGAATCCAAGTCACCACCCCACTCCACAGCATCAGCATTTCAATGTATTTATTTATTTATTTTTTGAGATGAAGTCTTGCTCTGTCACCAGGCTGGAGTGCAGTGGCGTGCTCTCGGCTCACTGCCACTTCTGCCTCCCGGGTTCAAGAGATTCTTCTGCCTCAACCTCTGGAGTAGCTGGGATTACTGGTGTGGGCCACCACAACAGGCTAATTGCTGTATTTTTAGTAGAAATGGGTTTTCACCTTGTTGGCCAGGCTGATCTAGAACTCCTGACCTCAAGTGATCTGCCCTCCTCAGCCTCCTAAAGTGCTGGGGTTATAGGTGCGAGCCACCATGCCCAGCCCTCTTACTTTCTTTCTTGCATTTTTAATACTGCCCCCTTAAAGACAAATGTATCTTTTGAAAATAGAAATCTAATTTTGTCACGCCACTATTTAATCCAATTTAATGTCTTTCTATTTCCCTTAGGTTATAAAAATGTGACCATGACTTACAAGACCTATCTTTAACATTTCACCACTCACATCCTTCCTTTTTTTGCTATTTCTCCTCTCTTCATATGGAATGTCTTTAAGTTTTTTTATGATAGTAACAATGCCATTGATTTGAGCTCTTTAGCCCAATGTTACAGTAGTTATTCATGATTAACTTTCTTTCCCAAATTTTAAGTTTCTTAAAGACAGGGCATATCTAACATACTATCTGGCATTTACTAAATGTTTGGTAAGTATTTATTGAGTGACTGAAAGATCAAAACCTGAATGCTCTTAAAGGTGATGCATAAATATATTTATCAATTTATTTATTTTGTCATTTTCCCTTCTTTTCCTGTGATAGTGAACAATTCAGTGTATATTGCCTAATTTCTGTATTTCTATCTCAATTTAACTTTACTAAGTTTTGGTTGTTGCTGTTACTTTGTTTTTACCAGTTTGTGCTCAGAAGAACTCCACTTTGTTCTTTCTCCTTCCTCCCTCCTCCCTCCCTCCCTCCCTCCCTCCCTTCCTTCCTTCCTTCTTTCCTTCTTTCCTTCTTTCCTTTTTACTTTACTTCATTAATCTTATAATTTTTAATACATTTTGCTAGGTACTTCACTATGCACTGACATTTAAAACATTAAAAAATAGTTTATAAGACACCTTTACTTTCTACCACCACATCTTAAGTTCCACATTGAGTAATCACAACTCCTATGAATTTTAATTAGAATCTCATTTTTAGAAGTGAAGGCTGTGCCTGAAAACTGTCCATTAGTTTCCATTGAACTTTGAATAAATACTAGTTTATTTGCATTTTTACAGTGCCTCTCATGAACTCATCTATACCTACTCTTTGGTCTTTCATCATATCACTTTTACCTTTTCTCACTATGTTCTTTTTCACACAGAATTTTTTTTTTAAACCTAAGTCCCTTCTTCTTTAGGCCTTTGAAAATGCTAGCTCTTCTTCCCGGTATCTTTCCAGGCATCTTGACATTACTTGTTTCCTCTTTCCCTAATGGGTCCCAATTTTAATGTCTTTCTCTCAGAATAGTCCTTTCTACCATGCAAGCTAAATTGGGTTTCTCTTCCTATGTTCTCTCCTAGCAATCTGCTCAATTATTTTCCTCAATGATAACTATGTATTTATCCATTCTACTGTTTATTAACTTTCTACCCAACCAGACTGTAAACTATAGAGTGTCAAGAATCTTGTCTGTTTTGTTTATTATACTGTAAAGTCATGTCTCATCAGGTCTGGCCAAGAAATGTGCAGTGATTAAGGAAATAAATAGAATCTTTCAGTTTCCAGATGTATCAACGAAATTGATACACTTTGTTTTTGTTTTTTTGTTTTTGTTTTTGGTTTTTTTTTTTTTGCATCTCTGGAATGAATATGATTCAAGTCCTGCCAAGAAATTCCTTTGGTCTCTTTCTCCTGATCATATGTTGACAAACCAACACAACACAGGCCCTCAGGTCCTGATGCCAGTTCAGAGGGTCCTGGTTTTGCCTTTATCACATCCTGAGAGCGACAGTCACCTGAGAACATGATGTCTTGTGCCCTGTGGCATGTCAGACTCTGGGCAGCTGGGCTGGGAGACATCCAGACTGACTCAGACATTCAGTGGTGTTCCAGGGGACTACCCAGAATGGGTAAGGGGCTGGCAGAGATATACCTTAAAGAAAAATTCTTAGGCTGGGACAATTTTCACAGTTAAATCTGGAAAAACCCAAACAAAAGAGTGTTATGCTGAATATTTCACTGCAAACTTAATGATGGTACTCCAAGCAGAACCAACTGTCATTTTCTTTGTACTATGCTTGCTAGTAATTCAAAACTCATTCCCAACCGAATACTCATTCCAGCTAATCCTCATTATGACAATTCACTTATTTCATACCCCTTTAATGTTTGCATATTGGCTACATACCTATTGCATTGTAAATCATAATTTAAAATCCTTTCAGAGAGAATTATTCTCTATTAGAAATATTATATTTTGAGTCAGAAGAAAGCCATTTTACACTTTTGCACAAATGTCTTACTCTTTCTGGGCTTCAATTTGTTTACTTACTAAGACTGGAATTCTAGTCGTGCTTCTTTCTCAAAGATTTCTGTGGAACTGAAGACAAAACTCTGAAGTTTTGAAGAAACACAGAACACATCAAATGTTAGTTTTCAAAACTACATCTGTATCAAATCAACTTTAATGTCACATTCATTTCTTTTGTATTCATAATTATCTGGCTTTCTAAAACATGGCTATACATCTCCCTTTGTCTCTTTATTCTATGCTAAGAAAAGACTCTGCCAGTTTCTGCTGTCTGCACTCTGTTAGCTAGAAAGATTCATGGCATGGTAATCAGGTCCTCAAGACATAACAGCTTTGGGCTCACTGTTCCTTTTTCTGTTGTATTCCATAGAAATCTCACAGAAACTCTTTCTCTCTGTATTAGGTCCCATACAGGTGCTTTAACAAATCGTGACAAACTTAGAGGCTAAATAAATACATACTTTGTAAAAATTTTATAGTTCTGGAGGTCAGAAATCCAAAATAGGTTAGCATGGTTGCGTTTCTCGTAGAGGCTCTAGATAAGAATTTGGTTCCCTGTCTTTTCCAGCTTATAGTAGCCACCCCAGTTCCTTAGTTTTGGGCTCTTTTTTCTATCTTCAAAGCCTGCAGTGAAGAACCTTCAAATCATATGTTCTTTCTTGTTTTTTCTCTGTCTCTCTCTCACACACATACCCCTCTGTTTGTGTGTGTTTTTCTCCATCTCTGACTCTAATTATGACCTTCTTACTTGTTTCTTGTAAGGAGCTTTAGATTGTGCAAACCAAAAGTAATCATCTTATCTATCTCCTGGTCCTTAATTTAATTACATCTACAAAGCACCTTTTGCCATGTAAGGTAACATGTTCACAGATATCAACAAGTTAAGAAACATTAGGACATGGACATTTTTGGAGGACCTTTATACAGCCTACCATACTCTTCTTTCCTCAAATAACTAAATTGGTGAGAAATGCATTTGACCACACAATATGAACTCAAGGCTAACCTAACACAACATTATTATTGCTTTCTGTCTTGTTGATACACTCATTTAGGTCGCCTCTCCCATTGCCTCACTACTCACTGCCATTTGACGACTGGAACACACACAGAACTTCATGCCTACCCAGTACACTTCCAAGTCCTTAGAGTCCAGCTTTTCAAAAGCCATGCCAGCATTATCCACAAACCTCACTATGGAGGGTAGATAGACCTTCCTGTCACCATCACTGCCCCTGCTACCTTGCAGTGTACATCGTATGTGAAAGATGACCTTCAGTACCACCAAAAGCCTCTGTGATTGAAGGTCACTTATGATTGAAATCTGGATTTTTGCTGATACTAATGAAAGTAGGTACCATTACTTACTCTAGGTCCAAGGATGTTGGTGACAAATTTCCATATTAGCTAAGTATCTATTTAGAAAACACATTCTAGAGATTTTTAAAGTAGAGACTTTTGCATACAAAATAGAAAAGATGAATATCTTAATTTGGTGCTGAAATGTATGTTTAATGTAATATTCTGACCAAAGCCCTTACGCTCTACATTGGGATGCCAGTAGCTCTTTTCCTTTTTTTTCACTAAAAACCTGTATAAAATCTTATTCTGGTAGGATTAAGATTAAGATCTGTTAATGTTCTGATCATGTATATTATTGTTTTTTAAAATTTCTTCCTGCATTAGTTATATATATATATATATATATATATATAGGCTATATATATATATATAGCCTACTGACATATGGAAATAAACTAAAAGCATTTATCATGATCTCTATGTATTATCTTTCATATATATATATACACACACACATATATAATTTTGTGTGTCTCATACTATTTTTTCCTACAAAGTTGAAATTCAAAAATAGCCTTTATAACTGTAGCACGGAATATTTAACATATATTTTATTCTGATTTCAGATTTTAAATAATGGAACCTCCATTCGCTGATTTAATTAGGCTATGTTTCTCTCCATTTTGCTTTACAAAACATATTCTTTAAATGTATTCTTTCACTTCTGGTTCTACAAGTGTTTGTCCTTCAGCATTTAGTCCAACTGTTGAGTGCTCGTTATGTGGTGAGCATAATGCTCAGAGCTAACGTTTCAGAGGTTTGTAAAAAGAATCTTGGCCACTGCTTTCATGGAGCTTATGGTCAAGAGAGGGAGAAAGCAAGAAGCAAATATTTACACACATTGAAAACTTTCATAAAACATGCTATAAAGAAAACTACAATGTTGCTATATGAATTTAAAACAGAAGAATTTACCTAGTCTGAATAAGCATGAAAGGCTCCCCGAGCAAAAGACATTTAAGTTGAGACCTAAAAAGTCATTAGCAATAGACTAAGAAAGTTAAACTGGGTGAGAAGGCATTTTAGGCGGAGAAAACCATTCATCTGAAGCCTCAAAGTCGGATGCATGGAAAGCTGATGTGGTTAGTCAGCTCATTTCCTTCATATCCTACTGACATATGGAAGTAAACTAAAAGTATTTATCATGATCTCTATGTATTATCTTTCATTGCAAAAAAGTATATGCACTCATACATATTAGTGGTAACAAGCACTGGGCTCTATATATAAACTCTGTGAAAACTCTATGAAATTACACAATTTTTTTATGTGAAAAAAAGTTATTTCTACCAACAGCAAAAACATTTTGAGTCATGGGCTGGGTCTATTTTTTGGAGATTTCCTAACAGCACCATATCTAGTGCCCTAGAAAAATATTGGCTGCCTGTCCATTAAGAAAAACATTGATCTATGGAACCAAAGCACAGAGAGTTCCACAATTTTCTAAAGCAAACGATACTTTCTTTAAAAATTAACAGAATCTAAGTACTAAACATTCTCATGGCAACTTAGAGATACAGGACTAGGTAGCTCTGACTATTTTTAATTAAATCTCTCTGACTGGGAGATTAAATTAAACAAAGTCCTTTTTCTGGACTTTGTTTTTTTCAGCCAAGCAAATTTTCACAATGACACATGCCTATTATCAACCTTATATTCTAGAATAAATGAGGACTTTTAAATACAGTTGAAAAGAGTGTATAAATACAACAATGGGAAAATTTTGGACCTACATGATTTTAAATGATCAGGTTATGAAATGAAACAGGAGGTTCATAGATGATACAGCATCAGCACAGTTGATAACCACCATAATTTGGGGGAAAGCCAGCTGCTATATCTTAAGTTTTATTCAATAAATAAATTCAGTATTTTATTGCTTAACTGAACTCACGATAAGAATACATGATCTAATGCCAGACCATGAATTTTGTAACAGAAAACACATCATGGTGCCTAACTTATAATTCAAATTATAAACTGGCCAATGATCATGGAGTCATTTTTCCTACATGGTGAGTCATCTAATTTACAACTTAGAAAAGCAATGACAATTCATCTTCTAATTTTATTTGTGATGCTTAACAATGTTATAGAGCATGTAAGTGTTTTCTCTCAGTGCTAAATTTAAAATCAATATAAATCAGATGTGTTTGAATTACAAAGTGTTTGCAATAGGAAAAACAACACAGCTTGTATCTGCAGTATTTATATTGTGAAAATATTTCTATATAAATAAATAGAAGTGTGAATGGCAACTTATTTTCAATTTTATCACTTTATTTGTTATATAAATATATAACAGATAACTCATATCTCTAAATGGAATAAGATGTAAATAAATGTACTAAAGAAGGACTCTCAGTTTAGTTTTAAGCAGAGATTAATTTTCTATCGCTGGATGGACTTATTCCACTAAGTACCTCTCTTGCCCTGTCCATAGTCTCCCCTAGCTTATTTTCTACAGAGTAACAAGGAATCTTTTAATAATGTAAACAGGTTTGTATCAATTCCCTGCTTAAAATACACATCACATTGTTCTTCCATTGCTCACAGGATTCTACTTCATGTGATTTCTGCTCAACTCTCTGGCCTCATCTCATGCCACAAATCCACCTTGTTTACTGTGCCGCAGCCTAACAAGCATTTTTCAGTTTTTAATATAGTGCAAACTCTTTTCAACCTCAGGGCCTTTACACAAATCAGTCTCTTTGCTAAAACACTCTTCTCCTGCTATACAGCATGGCTGGCTTCATCTCACCCTTCAGTTCCAAGTTTAAGATTACCTTGTCAGAGAAGCCTTTTCTCATCACTCGGTGTTAGGTAGGTCATTTTCCCAATGCAAATGTACACCTTTACATTTTTATTCTGACTCTTTGATTTTTTCCTTCATTGGAGTTTATTAGTTTATTTACTCTATTCACTAAACAAGAAGGATAGAAACCAAGTTTTTCTTATGCAATATAATATTCTTAGTTCTGGTAAAGTAGGTAACATTTTTAGGTGCTCTGTAGAAACTTACTGACTGCTTGACTAAGTGAATGAATGAAAGAGGAAACTTCTTGGTTTGGGCTCGGTGGCTCATGCTTGTAATCCTAACACTTTGGGAGGCTTAGGCAGGCAGATTGCCTGAGCTCTGGAGTTCTAGACCAGCCTGGGCAACACGGTGAAACCCCCTCTCTATTAAAATACAAAAAGCTAGCCGGGCATGGCGGCATGCGCCTGTAATCCCAGCTACTCCGGAGGCTGAGGGAGGAGATTTGCTTGAACCCGGGAGGCGGAGGTTGCAGTAAGTTGAGATCGCACCACTGCACTCCAGCCTGGGCTTCAGAGCAAGACTCTGTCAAAAATGAAATAAAATAACCTCTTTGTTGCAGTTATGCTTTAATGCTCATCACATCTGACACACTGAGAGAATATGCTGAATGAGAGGAATATCAACTGTTGTGCAGCTGAGCATGGGGATTCTAATGGGGGTGTATTTATTAGAGTTTCTTTTGTGCCTAGGTGTCTTTTCAATCTTAGGAGTTCTAGAAGAAAAACAATTTGTATGTTGTTGCAATTTATATATTATTGTCTGGTCCTCATTGACTAAGCGAAGTGGTTCCAGACGAACACACATGGAGCATCATGGATCACTGGGTACCAGACGCTTTAACCAGATCACCCTCACATCTGTATAATTACTGCTCCTTGGCATTCTTCAGAGCAGTGCACATGTCTTGTAGTGTTCTGGTTAGGGAGGGGGCATATTTTTTACAGAATAACTTGGGTAACTACCTTGAGGAAATCTAGTTTACTGGTCCAGACATGGAAAATTGCTCATGTGATTATGATTAATGCTCCCTTTGAATGAGAGGAGTACAATATTTAAAGAGAAATGGTTTATGTTTAAAGATTATTTCACTGAGGGTGGAGGATAAGAATTAAAACATAAATAAATGTTTTTATAAATATATATTTTGACTTTTGAGAAAAGGGGTGACAAATGAATTTTTTCTGTGGTTTTCATGGCAAAATCTTAAATTCTTGCCATTAATGGTAGTGTAGGACTCATGAGAACCCAGGAATCTTGACTAAAAGTCAGGAGACTGCACTTAGGTGAGAGCAATATTAGCATCTTTTTAATTAACTACTTTTGACATCCTCATCATTCAAAAGTAGAGAAATTCCAGACTAATGTTATCAATGATTAAATCTAAGTATTACTTTATAAGGTACCCAGTAGATTAAAATAGTAGGGTTACAACCTAGATAGATCTAATGAGGTCCAATACCACTGTATGATATTTAAGTTAATATACAAAGTAGTTTTTCAACTGCCTAGCCTTTTCTATAATCTTAGAGATGGTCCTAAAACAACAAATGATATACTGTCTTACTGATTATGTATTTATATACTTACGAAATTTTACATCAAATATCACAAAATATTTTATTTCGGTTTCTTTATGTACATAATGTTTTAAACATTTTACATCTGTAAACTTGGATTTTAATGGATCGATTATTAAAGCTTATGTGAATATAATTATACATGTATATATTTACTGTAATCAACTTTAAGTATATTTCTGCTCTGAAACCTTCTTAATTTAGTAAGATTATTGCTTTTACCATGACAATATGCTTAAATAAAATGTGTATTTATATAATCACTATAAAGACAATTTTATCTTCAATATTGAATTTAACTTTTTTTGCAATAGTACAATCACAATAATATCTGCAGTTTGTGTCAACTGTAGTAACTCTTAAAACATAAAAGTCAAGCTAATCTTAAAAATAACTAATTTTCTATTTAGTTACCTGATAACACTTACAGAATTTTGACATTTTAATTATTTGAAAAGTATTCTTCTGCTTCTGTAGTTAATACCTTAATAGCCATCATTTCATATTATAAAAATGCATTTAAAACTTTTAATAAAAAATGTGCAGAAGTTATTTAGAACCATGGGCTTTTAATCTAAATGAAAAATTATACTTTTCCTATACACAACTTCTGTAGCTGGATATGTTAAATCATGTCTTTGAATACAATTGTTTTATAATAATTTCTAACATGTGAATCAGATGCTAATATTGCTTCAGCATTTTTGTTTCTTATGGTCTTTTTGTTTCTTTTTTTAAAAGCCTAGTCATATATATATATATATGTTTTATATATATATATATAACTTATTTTAGGTTCAGGGTTACATGAGTAGGTTTATTATATAGGCAAATTGCGAAATTCGGTGTCTTATGAGCTTTATGTGATTAATGATGTCACTCTGGTGCCAATGGTGGATAATAAATGTCAGCATACATTTGAAGACAGTAATTCATTTATTTTCAATATATTTAAAGAGACAAACTTAATGTGTGATTTTTTTCACTAAATATGTCCTTTTATATTTTTACTACTACCTAAAAAGTTATAACATTTAAAAATAACATTACAATCAGTAAAAATAAATTAATAGTCTTACAGCATTTTATAAAAGTCAAAATCTCTGTTGCAGCAGCATCCAGAATATTTTCTATAGGTTCTAAGACAGAACTACTGAAATCTTACTTACCAAATATATTTCATACATACCTAACCTATAATTCCTCATTTTTCCCACTGACTGCTGAATGTTGGCATGATGGCTGAACACACTTTAAAGGCCAAGGCATGAGACATGTGCCCACTGGTTGGTACAACATATTTCCTGCAGAAACCACAGCATAAATTACTTTTCCCACCAGCTTAGACAATGGAAGGACTTATCTATGCTGAGCTGCTTACATCTGAGCACAAACCATTTTGAATGATACTCTTTCATTCTATTCTTGGAAGAGAGATGTTAGTAACATAGTGTCTAGAAAGGGTTAGAAAAAAGAAAATGGGCAATTCATACTTTCAGGTTTGACTTTTGTAAAACTGAAAACTTTGTTCAGTGTACTTGTATCTCCCATTAGTGTACAAGACCACTAGGCAAAAGCTGAAAGGACAAAATGGATGTTTATAAAACTCAGCTGTTACTATTAATTATAAGTAGTTTGTTATTAATGTCTATTAATTTCAAATGAAAAAAATCTGAAATACATTCTAAACTTGCTGTGACAATAGGACAAGGGTTGTAAAATTGGACTCCCCAGCCAAATTGCAACAATATGGAGGTTCTTCTATCTATGAGAGAATCTAAATCTGTGAAACCAACAAGGTGTTTGTCAGCCAAATCCTAGAAGTAGAAATTAAAAAAAAAAAAATGTTTGAAGTAGAATCAGATTCTAAAATGGAAAGACATTTATAGCAAGGTTCTACATGGTGCTCTCAACAGCCACAATAAAAATAGAGTTCCTGGATATTTGATGCTATCTCTTATACTCATAATGTTATTTATTACTGAGTCCTCATACTTCCTGTAACCCCAACATTAGTATCTCCATCATGCATCTGTGCCTTATGTAGCGACGGAGTGCTGTGACATTCTCCTACATTGGCGGTGTAGCATTCAGCCAAATGACCACAGTGCAACCAAGCTCAGGCCCTGCTGGAGGTAGAAATACTCAGAGTGCTTATTTTATTTTCTTTAGAAAGTTAGGTAAGTGGGAATATGATATGGGTTAAGTCAGTCAGATTCTCCTATGTTTTATTTAAACTCTTAGGCAATGGCAAAGTCAGAATTTGAGATCTGAAAGTTGCCAGAGTAAATTAGGGGTAAAAGTATACTTACATGGCATGTTGTCTAACACATAGGGTGAAAGAGTGACATGAAGACCATGTTGGCCTGTGTAGCTCAAGTTAGGGTATCAAAAGAGGGAGGGCCCTAGAAAACATATTCTGTGGTAGCCTCATATGAGAGGAGAATGGGGATCCGCAAAAAAGAGAAGTGTTAGATGATCAAAATACCCAAGAGTTCAGTAAGTCTGGTGAAGCTGTATATGCTATAGAAAAGAAAGTAAGAGACCAGTTGACTTGGGAGAAATTATAGCACTCATAAGCAAAGCAGAGACTGATTTTTACTCAGGCGAGGTTTAGAACCCCAAAACCAGAACACACATTAAAGACCCTTCTCAATAACATTGTGATGGTTAATACTGAGTGTCAACTTGATCAGACTGAAGGATATAAAGTATTGATCCTGGGTGTGTCTGTAAGGGTGTTGCCAAAAGAGATTGACATTTGAGTCAGTGGGCTGGGAAAGGCAGACCCACCCTTAATCTGGGTGGGCACCTTCTAATCAGCTGCCATCACCGCTAGAATATGAAGCAGGCAGAAAAATGTGAAAAGAGTGGACAGGCCTAGCCACCAAGCCTACATCTTTCTCCCCTGCTGGATGCTTCCTGCCCTTGAACATAGGACTCCAAGTTCTTCAGTTTTGGGACTCAAATTGGCTCTCCTTGCTCCTTAGCTTGCAGATGGCCTATTATGGGATCTTGTGATCATGTGAGTTAATACTTAATAAACTCCTCTTTAGATCTCTCTCTCTCTCTCTTTCCTCTCTCTCTCTCTCTCTATGTATATGTATAGATAGATAGATAGATATAGATATAGATAGATAGATATAGATATGAGATATATATCTTATATCTAAGCCCTTAAGCGTTGTCATATGATACATAGGTTTCCTGATTTTCTAACAGAATATATATATATATATATTCTATTAGAATCCTATTAGTTCCATCTCTCTAGAGAATCCTGACTAATACAACCACCATGAGATTATATGGGAGTCTGAATCTCCTCTGGACATAATGAAGAACTTGAAAGCATTTGCTGCTCAGAGTGAGACAGAAGAGAAAATTACAACTAGTTATTTATACCATAGGTTATTTCCAAAGCATTTTTATCACATTCTTTCTAAACTATTATTTTGCCAAAGATTCATTTTAGCATTTTACTTCCACCTTTCAATTATATATTTTCTGAACGTTTCCACCTACTGGTAGATTGTCATTCCAAGATCTTCATGTCTTACACCTTTTAACTTTGAGTCCTTTAGTCCTAACTGTATTTCCCTCTCCTTATTTTTAAAACCTAACTCCATCAAAGTTTTCTCCTTTTGTTACCTTAATGTTGCCATTCCATAACTTCCTTAATATTTAATAAAATAGTGCATTCATATCTTTTTTAGACTCCCTGTATTCCTTTCAGGAACCATTACATATTCAGCCATAAAAAAGGATGAGATCCTCATCTGCAACAACATGGATGGAACTGGAAGTCATTATGTGAAGTGAAATAAGCCAGGCAGAGAAAGATAAACATCACATGTTCTCACTTATTTTGTGGGATCTAAAAATCAAAACAATTGAACTAATGGAGATAAAGAATAGAAGGAGGGTTGTCAGAGGCTGGGAAGGGTACTGGTAGTGGGAGTGAGGAGCAGGTGGGGATGGTTAATGGGTAAAAGAAAAATAGTTAAATAAATAAGAAAATATTTGGTAGTACATAATATAACTATGGTCAATAATAATTTAATTATACATTTTAAGATAACTAAAATAATATAATTGGATTCTTTCTAACACAAAGGATAAATGCTTGAGAAGACAGATAACCCATTCTCCATGATATGATTATTAGGCATTGCACGCCTACATCAAAACATCTCATGTACCATATATACATATATCTACCTACTATGTAACTACAAAAAATTAAATTTAAAAAATGTTAAAAAGAAAACAAAATTCTCACAAAAAAAGAGAAACCATTACAGTTTGATGGAAAGATCACAGAGTACTAATTTAATAAAAACCTGGGTTTGTATCCTGACTGTGATCACTTGAGGCCATCACATACTATTGCTGTGCTTCTTATGTCTAATCTTAAATTCAAGAATATCTTTCCTTTGAAGCATTTCGGGGAGACTTAAAGAGTAAATATATGTGACCACAGCTCAAAAACCACATGATGTATAGAGGGACTGAAAAAAAAAATAGAGTGGAATCTGAATCGAATTCTAAAGCAGTACTCAACTTTTGAAGATAAATCAAAAGAAGGCATATATTCATTAAGTGTCATGTATTCACTGAGCATCTGCTGGATATCACTGTGTAAGGCACTGAGGATATAAAAATAAACAACCACCACCAAATTAAACACTGTCTTAACCTTCACAGAGCTTAGAATAGTAGTATAATTCTCTTAAAAATATGAACAAAGCTAAAACCAATTTCCTTATGATGTAAGACCTCTCAGTAAAAGTTTTACTCCTGCCAGACTTTCACAGTCTCAGCTGGAAATATAAACAGGAATCACCTTTAATGAATACAGGCAGAGCCCTTAAGCGTTGTCATATGATACATAGATCTACTGGTTTTCTTCTCTTGTCAAGCCACTGATTGGAGAGATGGGTAGCACCTAAAAGACATTTGCTAAAGGATAATGAAAGACAGGGGAAAAGGAAGAGCTCATTTATCTGGTAAATAAGGGTATCTGCACCTGCTGACAAATAATTTTGGTTTGAATAAACATTTCAAATGTCAGGATAATTCAGAGTGGCAACTGGCAAATATCCAATTTTTTATATGGTCAACTAAGCCAAACTTCATCTACTCTGACTCTGTAAGTCTATCTATGACTAACTGCAAAGCAGGAGAAAATTCAAATAATGGTTACAACTTTCAAGTTAAAAATTTCAGAGTCTAGATTGCATTTTTTTTATAAACAGAAAATCTGTTTTTGTGCTTTATAACAGAAACATTTTCAATTTTTTCTGGTTGATTAACAAAGCTAAGAGCTTATATTTTCACTAGAACCCATGCTCTTTCCTGCAGTCTTTCCTGGGGGATTACTTGAAATAAAATCATGAAGCAACATTACTTTTTTTTTTTTTTTTTTTTTCCTGAATGGTTAAAATAATAACTACATCACACTAAGTCTCATAGTCCAGTCTGCTAAAATCTGATTTTCAAAACAATGTGATAGGCAAAAAAATAATTTTTGAACAAAAATTATTGATTTTTGTAAAAGCTAACTTCAAACCACACTATAAATATATATTTTTATAAAGGACTCCATAATCGGACACACATAAAGTCACAGATACGACTTACTAGAATATTAATGAAGGCTTTGTATGAATGCATCTAACCATATTTTATCACCTAGATACAATCCAATAAATTTCTATGGCTGTATATAGGCAGAATTTTTAGAAGGGATAATAGGAATCAGATATGCTCTGATGCTGTGCTATATGTGTTTGAACAGCCACAGTACATGAAATCTAGCAAGAAACTTGCTCCAAGCCATGGTCATGTCTCCAAGCTAGCTTAGCCTAAAATAAGTAGAGCATTTTCTTAATTATTCAGTCCAGAGAGCAAATCTTTTCCTAACTAGTTTTATTCTGGGGAGATTGTCAATTTAGTTACATCTAGCTATTCAACTTTAGCTAATATTTATGTTGTCTGTACATAGAATCTTGAAAAAATGGGGCATAAAAATTACATAAGAAATAGGTCAAGAGATCACTGTTACATACATATGAGAGAAAGAGAGGAACTCTCCTCATAAGGAGGATTTTCCTGAATAAGTTCATATGTCCTTATAGACTTACAAGTTGTAGCAAATTAAATAGCTCTTATATTTAATGTTAAGGCTGACTATATCCAGGCACTGGAGCAATGTAGATTGTACCTGTAATGGAGTTATAGTTAGATGTACAATGTTCCTGTTTTGATCTGAGAACTGCCTATAGTACATAGTACATAGCCATGTACATAGTACATATAGTACATAGCCATGTAGCCACCTTTAGAAAAAGAAAAAAAAAAAGGAAGAAAAGGGGAGGAAAAGAGAAACTGAGGGAGAGAGAGGAGGAGAAGAGAGAGGAGAGGAAGGGAGGTGGGGAGAATGAGAGGGAAAAATTACATAGGAATATTCAAGTCAAAACTTAAGAAAAATTACAATGAATAAAATTGGGTGGATCCAGTAAGGATGTTTTGATGAGTGATAATAGTTTTCACCTTAAACTCCTGAAAATTATTAACAGAACAACATAATGTATTTGTTATTTATTTTTGGTTTCACAAGATTTCCTCCAAGAAGTAGACCCTGAAATACAAGTCAGTGAAAAGGAAAGTAATTAGAAATTGCTCCTGTGATGAACACCTGTGCAGAGGGTAAGGAAGCAGTATTAAGATGAAGAAAAATTTGAGCTGTGATGCAGTCTCAGTGAAGCTTTCAGCCACCTCACAGTAAGCTTTGATGCCGAGATGTCCCAACAGAATTGTCCTGAGTTGGGGAGAGGAAGCCAGGCATTTACATTTTTTAGTGGATCAGTAGTTTTGGGTTATGGGCTGCCAATGGTAGCGGTTATGACTTTTGGATGGCCACTTTTTCAACCAAAGCCCATCCTAAGGATTGCTGACAGATAAAGATTTTCTTCTGACAACTTTCCCAGTAGCTAAGGGATAAATCTTCCATTTTCTTTTTTTTTTTTTTCTAGGCATAAATGTGTATTTAAAATTTCATAGTAAACAAATACTTGTAAGTGATAATTTCCCCATATTTCCAAATAAGATAATGTTGCATAGACCTTATGAATTTTATATTTGATCTTTTTGGTAAATACAGTTGTGAAAATTATATTCTTCTTTTCAAATATTCTCCGCTTAACAAGCACTTGTTTTTGATATTGGTCAAGACGTTTGGCATAATAAGTTAGGAAGCAATGCCGGAGAAGATACCTGAGAAGACAAGTGTGCCCTCCCCTATCTCCCTCACTTTTTTTTTCTTTGAGGTTTTAACATCAAGATATAAATTATTGTAAGGTCTCAAAATAATCCTTTCACAAAAATAAGACAGTTTTATGTTGTAAAAACATTAATTATTTGTCAAAGGTTATGTTCTTCCATCTTCATCTGTCACCAGCTGTCAGCATCTCCTTTAAAGATCGGTTTTTTCTTCATAATGACACCTGCATGCAGCTCGTTGGCTGTCCAGATATGGTTTACAACCCAAATGTGTAACACTGTCAAACAAGAGTTCCACTGTTGTTTCACATGCCTGAACATGCTGAGTGAGTCCTAGTGTTTTCTGTACATCTCGGCAGATCTTGGAGAGGCAATATTGGAATTCCTCATCACAGTCATTCTTGCTTTTGCCACAGGTCTCATAGCACCTGTCGTGTTGGTTGCAACACTTTGTCAGGGAAGGGATACCAATGTTAAGATGAACACCAAACAGTGGAGAGCCACATCCATTCGGTGGGGAGGGTTTATAACCATAACGTGGGAAAGGCTTAGATCCGTCACTGCATTTATACTGGCAGAGACCGTCCTCGCCTCCCAGGAGGTCCAAGGCAGCGTTCAGGTACGTGTCTATCTTATGAACGCCGTTCCGGATGGTCTTCAGGGTGGCCCTCCAGTCGGTGGTCTGGGCCTCCTCCTGGCACCTGACAACAGCGGCCATGAGGAGGAACAGGAGGGTGAGCGCGGGGCGCGGGAGCAGGGCCATCCGCGCAGCGCGGGGCTCTACGGATCCCCGAGCCGCGGCGGGGGGCGCGTCCCCACAGAGCCTCCGGGACGCGCTAGGCAGCGGCGCGGGCCCCGGGCTTGGCAGCCGCCAGCTCCATATCCACGCCTCCTTCCCGGCTGACCGGCAGGGCCTCGCTGGCTTTACGTGAACCGCCTCGGGGAGGCAGCGCCGTCGCGGGCACGCGCCCGCTCACCTGGACCACCGCGCCCGCTCACCTGCTAAATCTTCCATTTTCAAAGACAATTCTGGAACAAGCAGGGACTAGGGTGAATCGACTGAAGTGCCTAGGGAACAAATTCAAGGAAATGCTCGCCCTCACTTGAGAGGGTGTATCGCCTTAAATTCTGTGCCCTATGTGCTTTGTCACTCCAAATTAGTGCTGGCTCTTTTCAGGAGGGGGTATCACAGGTACCACCACAGGTGATTCTTATGTTGCTAAGATCCACTTCCTTCTGCAGGAGTTTAAGTAGTTCCTCTAGTATTCCAGAGTGCTTCTCTTCCTGAAAGAATCTTAGAAAAGAAAGATGAGTGGATGAACTACAGTCCCAGCTACTGTTACTGGTCACAAGACTGTAAATTATATTCATCCACTTTCTTATCTTCTATCCATTCTATATTTGCCTCATCCTCAGGTAGCACCCCTACTGGTCTTAATGGTCTTCTTCATGGTGTGATTCAAATTCTCATCCTTAAATTATCTGTACCCTTCGTCAGAGTACCCTTCTCAAACAGGGTGTTCACACTTGTTCACTTACTGTCAAATGGGCAAGAGAGCACCAAGAAGTACACAAGTGAATGATCTATATACCAAACCTATTTTTTCAGCTTCCACTGTGTAACGCCATCCATGTTTTCAGTTGCCTCTCTATCACCTTAATTACTGATACCGAGATGTCGACTCTTCTTCCCTGCTGATTTTCTCTCATGAAAATTCCAAAATCTCAAGTGGCAGCTATGACTTGTAATTCAATGGGATTCTTGCAGTGCTTTTGGTGGACATGTTCTCTCTTTGAGAACCAGAACTTCTGAATTCATGGAGACTAGATGGGAAGCATAGATTCTTCAGGTGAGTTATTGGCAGTGATGGTAAGCGGAACCACTTCTGCTTTCAGACCCAGTTTACAGGAGCAAAATAGTGTACCTACTTGAGACACTGTACCATATATTTAAAAAAAAAAAAAAACTTTTAAGATATACATTGCATGTTACCATGCAATACAAATGTCCTCACGTATACTCACTCCCATATGTCCAACCACCTGCCTGTACCTCATATTTTCATGACCCTGATTTTCTAATGAATCCATATATACTTTAACCTTGAATCACTTCCTTTGTCACACGCTGGATGAACAGGTGCACAAGACAAAGCTCTGCCCACTGGAAGATTTTTTTTTTTTTTTTTTTTTTTTTACTAATGTCTTTCAAGACTTCCCTGAGTAAAACTCTAGTTTAATAACCATCCATATTTGGACTGTACCTACGTACTAACCTGACCTATTAATTAACCGAATTTGGTCTTTTATCTCTTCCTTCAGAGTCATAAAGAGTTTCCCGTGCAGGTGTGAGGAAGAGACACTGATGCAACAATGGTATGTGACATAGTGTTCTGAACTGCCCACTCTGTAGCTTGCCTGTGCCCTCTGGTCATGGATATGGTGCTTCCATTTTATAAGTAGTGGCGCTAGGTCTATCTGACTTTAAAACTTGGCAGGTCAGACATAACCAAGGATTTCTACACTGCATCTTACTAAAGCTAGCAGATTTTTTTTTTTTTTTAACATATGGATTGCTTTACTTTTTGACCCAGTTTTCCCAGGTGTGAAATATACCACTTCCATAACCAAAATAACCCTTCCAGACAGTATTGTGTCTGGAATTGTGTGGGAGGTGCAAAATACAATTGTTTGTTCTTTACTATGGAAGGGATGTCTGTGCATGCCTCAGACTACTGAATTTATAAAAAGAAAAACAATTTCTATTATGCCAGGTCTTTAAATATTTGTGTATTAGTCAATTTTGTGCTACTAGATCAGAATATCACAGACTGGGTAATTTAAAATAAACAGTTTTTGGGGGTTACAGTTTTGAAGTCTGGGAAGTATAAGAATAGGGGGCCAAAATCTGGCCAGGGTTTTCTTGCTGCATCATCCGATGATGAAAGGCAGAATGGCACACATAAGCTAGGAGAGAGAAGAAGAGGGGGCTGAACATGTTCTTTTATGAGAAACTCCATCCAGTGATAACAAACACTCTCTTACAATGGTGGTATTAATCCACTAAAGAAGCCAGTGACCTCATGACTCAATCACCTTCCGTTAGGCTATACCTCCCAACACTACCACATTGGGGATCAAGTTTCCAACATATGAACTTTGAGGACACATTAAAACCATAGCATTTTATAAGGTTTATAGCCAAGTATCTGCAATATTTGTGTCTTACCAAGATTTCTAGTGTGCTAGTCTTTTTTGGTCTGCATTGTGTCTTTAATGTAGCAGACCACTTGATGTTCTGTGGGATGTTTCAAGTATCCAGATATGATCAGATTCTATTACAAAAGATGGAAGCTTAAAATAGCCTAAGGAAAAATTTTGGAATACACACAGTCCTTCACTTCAAGGAAATGTGAAGGATTGCTGATCTTGTTTTCTTACACCGTAGGAAAATGCATTCGTCATATCAGTAGTCATATATCACATACTTGGGAAGGTATTAATCTACTATAGCAAGGATACCATATTTAGCATAAAGGCAGTAATCAATGCTACTTCTTGGTTGGGTATGCAGTCACCATCATCTGTGTCTTGCAAACACAGACACATCTTCAGGATCTGTGTGATTTTTTTTAGGGCAAACTGGTAAAGTAAATAAAATAAAATAAAATAAAATAAAATAAAATAAAATAAAATAAAATAAAATAAAATAAAATAAAATAAAATAAAAAACAAAATAAAATAAAATAAAATAAAGTGGACCATTTTGCCAGCATTCTTTAGGTCTTTATGGGTGGTGCTAATTTTTGTCATTCTGCCTGGAGTATGATATTATTTGGCCAGTAGTTGGGAGAGATAATTTTAGAGATTCCCACTCACTATGAATGTCTATGACCCACTGTAGAGGCTATGACAACTGCCAAATATGTCTATTGCAATAATACATCTGAAGATTGGGAAAATGACTAGCAGGTGAACCTATACATTCAGTGGACCCACTGTGACATGAACTTTGGCCTGGATTCCATTTGTTACCTCACTTCCCTATAACTCCACTCTAACAGGGCCCATGACAACGTTCTGATCTCCAGGTGTAAATATCAAATAGAACACTGTGTCCAAAAAGTTTTAAAATACTTGAATAATCGTTTTTCCAAATGGTCAGTTACCCAAATCATTAATTGGAAGTTGTTTTAGGGAATTATTAGAGAATCAATATTATGTACACTGCCACAGTGTTTTAAGATTCTTACTCCTAAAGACCTGGCCTCTCATTAAATGCGGTCCAGTTATAATATTGGCTCAAGTCTGTAAACAGGATAATGGCTTATGAGTCTCTGTTAGGAACATTGCCCTCAGCTTATTGCCCACCCATCCTTAGTAATTCCTTATTGTGCAGATTGAGCAATACTCTTCGGAGTCTAGGGATTTTTACATACGTAGCTTTCTAAATGTCAGCTCTCCTTGGCTGTCGCTTGGACTTTACTTCTTATTATTACAATAATTCTATATATTTGGTTTCTTATAGTTTAGCATCATCGCCTGGACTCTGTTTTTGTTTGTTATTTGTTTTTGTTTTTTGTTTTTGGAGCATAATTCCCATTTCTAAGCCCAGTTCTCAAATTGTCTTATGGTCATCCCTGGACTACCAAGGAGAACCACTACTAAACTTCTTAGTGATATTGCTTTATCCTCACCAGGACATTTCTTATCACGTTAGAAATGATATGATGATACAGTGTTCAAGCCTTTTAATGAAATAAACCATATGGTGAGTTTTCAGCTTAATGTATCTGCTCAGACATGATACTTCTTTGTTTTTATCCCTTTTTTCCACCATTTGCTATGTCAATTCTATCTCATTGGTGTAGGGGCATTGCGTCTCATGTTTCTGGGTGCCATTCTAGCAGCATGTTTGCACTATTATTTTGGAAACTGATCAAGGCAATAAATTCTGTATCCATAAAGAGGACTTCCATATTGAAAAATACTCTTACTCAAGAGAATGTTCCAACTTCCCTTGATCCATCATTACTCCTTTAGCATATGCTTATGCATGTCTATGTTCTATAGCTCCACTGGGAAAAGGTTATCTCCTTGTTAGTTAGCTTAGAAAGTCCCTGGCTTGGTATTTTGTGACTTTTCATACTAGCCTGGTAGGATATGACGTGGAGTATGTGTAGTCATATAGGGGAGATAGCTCTGTATAATCTTGAATAAAATCAAGAGCGTTAGTTCTGCTATGAAATAGTTGAGAAATTTAAAGGACTCTCAGGATCCAGGGGATTATGGGGCTTAAAATATTTGGGGGTGCCTTAATTCAAATATCTAGAGTTACGCTTTTTTATTTCCCAGCTAAGACCCTGACCTGGCTTTTACTCATCTCCATCCTTTGAGATTTCAAACTTTTTTGAATCTCCTGAGAAATGCCCTCCTACGGCAGGAGATGAGAGCCTCTTTTCATGTTACCAAGATAATCCTCTGATTTTTATACATAGCTTTTAATTGAGTTAATAGCTCCCAGTTTTTGATTCCTTTACCAGAGCATCAAGTAAGTTCAGCATGAGTCAATTCTACTATCTATGTAGTAATTATTTCCTCCATAGTTTTCAAATACCTAAAACCTCAAATCAGCAAATGCATTTCCCTTTGTATACAAGAGAAAGCAGTTCATTTAACAATTTCACTGCTACATTTTACTGAGGATTATTTGTGCCTCATCTACCACCAATGAAGAGGTCCTCATTTACCACTACATCAGGTGATCTACTTCAAAAGCCCATCTTACATTGCTTTCCCATATCACTGCTGACAATAACTTTCACAGGTTGAGTTCCCTGGAAAGCAGTCTAAGAAACAAAAGTTAGAGTTTAATGTCTATCAGGGAGTGCTCTTGAGATTAATATTTGTGAAAGACAGAGGATGATAGTAGAATTTGGTGGAAAGAGAGAGTAAACTATGACGAAGCTCTCAGCCAACTTCACGGAAAGCACTGCAGCTGGGATACAGTTACAGAGTTGATGCAGTTTGAGCAACTATCTGGCATTACACTTCACATTGATCAGTCACTAGATATAAATTGTATGGGGAAGGGGGCAAGAACTTGGGCAAGGTGGTTTTTTTCTGTGGAGGAAATCCTCAAAGAAGATTGATATCTGAAAGTCTTCAAGGTCTGTCTGAAGGCTTTTTCATCAACACTACCAAGAGGTGGGAGAGGAACTCCCTTTTCTATTGTGATTGTGGATCTGATTGGTACATTAGAGCATCTACTATAGTTGGTACTTTTTTTGTTTTCTATCGAACTTCAGGAATCTGGTGTCTGTTTCTCTACTATGCTAAAAATACAATTCCAGTAATTTTTTGCAGTAAATGTATTAACTAATTTTCCTTCCAAATCTTAGTTGATTACATTATTTTCTTTTCTTGAGATGTAGTCTCACTCTGTGGTGTGATCTTGGCTCACTGCAACCTCCACCTCCCAGGTTCAAGCTATTCTCCTGTCTCAGCCTCCAAAGTAGCTGGGATTACAGGGACATGCCATCATGCCCAGCTAATATTTGTAATTTTAGTAGAGACAGAGTTTTGTTGTGTTGTCCAGGCTGGTCTTGAACTCCTGACCTCAAGTGATTCATTCGCCTCAGCCTCCCAGAGTGCTGGGATTACAGGCATGAGTCTCTGCACCTGGCCTGATTACATTATTATGATTTATTGATTTTGCAAGTTAATACACTATTCTCTGACTTTTGTTATATTTCATAGTATTATAAATAATACTATGAAATAATAAATAATAATAATTAACTATTATATTATATTATGTATAATAAATAATTAATAGTATTATATTATATTATTTATAATAAATAATTCATAGAATTATAAATAGTTACCAAAATGTTGGTTTTGGCATGAACAGAAGTTTTTAGTCAGTTCAACATCTACATAGGGTGCAATTCTTATTTCATAGGGTAAGAATGTGTTTAGTTTTGTTAGAAATTATCAGTCTTCTAAAAGTGTCTGAATAAATTTGCATTCTCACTTGCAATGAATAAGAGTTCCTGTTGCTCTGAAAATTCACGAGCTATTCCTATTGTGGATTTTATTTTTTTTTGTAACCATCTAATAGCCATGTATTAGCTCCTTGTTTCAATTTGCAGTTTCTCTGAACAAATGATGTTGAGTATTTTTTTACATGCTGATTTACTGCCTATATATTTTCTTTGGTGTTCCTTCTGTTCAGGTCTTTAACCTTTTCTAAAATTTCGTGGTTTTTTTCTTTGTTTGTTTTTAAGAGACAGGGTCTCACTCTGTTGTCCAGGTTGAAATGTCATGGTGTGATCATAGTTCACTGCAGCCTGAAACTCCTAGGCCCAAGCAATCCTCCCGTTCTTGGCCTCCCAAAGTGTGCTGGGATTGTATATGCATGCCACCATGATTAGCTAATTTATTTATTTTTATTTTTTAGTTATTTTTTGAGATGGGGCTCCCTATGTTGCCCAGGCAGATCTCAAATTTCTCTCCTCAAGTGAGTCTCCTGTCGGTCTCCCAAAGGGCTGAGATTACAGGTGTGAACCATTGCACTGGCCTTTTCTTACTAACGAGGTTTAAGAGTTCTTTGAGTGTTTTCATACAAGTTCTTTATCAGCTATATGTTTTTGCAAACATTTTCTCTGTCTGTGGCTTGTTTTCAATCTTCTTTTAAATGTGTGTTTCACATAATAGACAGTTTTAACTTTAATAAATTCCTTATCATTGTTTTCTTCATAGATTGTTCTACTGGTTTGTATTAAGAAACTTACAGTCAAGTCCAAGGTATGTAGGTTTTTCTCCTATGTTTTCTTCAAGAATATTTCAGTTTTTAATTTTACATTTAGTTCCATAGTCCATTTTGAGTTGATTTTTGTGAAGTGTAAAGCCTCTCTTTTAAACAAATATATGGTTGTTAATTTTCTGGCACAATTTGTTGAAAATATCATCCTTTCTCCATCAAATTGATTTCACTCTTTCGTTAAAAATCTGATGACTGTATTTGTGTGGATCTATTTCTGCTCTTTCTAATCTGTTGCCTTAACTTATGTATCCATTTTTTCAATACCACACTGTCTTTTAATCTATAGCCATAAACTATGCCTGGAAATCTGAAAGTGTAGGTCTTTCAACTTTGTTACTCTTCACTATTTTCTTGCTTATTCTAGTACTTTTTACCTTCCATATAAAACTTAGAATAGCTTGTCTATGTTTACAAAATAGCTTTCTGGGATGTTGAGAGGAATTGCATTGAATGTTGTATTAGTCTGTTCTCACACTGCTATGAGGAAATACCTGAGACTGGATATTTTATAAAGGAAAGAGATTTAATTGACTCACAGTTCTGTATTGCTGAGGAGGCTTCAGTAAACTTACAATCATGGCAGAAGGCAAAGGAGAAGTAGGCACCTTCCTCACAGGGTGGCATGACTGAGTGAGTGCAAGCAGGGGAAATGCAAGAATCTTATAAGACCATCAAATCTCAAGAGATTCATTCATTATCATGAGAACAGAATGTGGGGAACTGCACCCATGATCCAGTTACCTCCACCCTTGGTCCTGCCCTAGACATGTGGGGGTTATCGGCATTACAATTCAAGATGAGATTTTGGGTGGGGATGCAGCCAAACCATATCAAATGTATACATCAGTTTAAAAAGAATTGACAATTTCACAATTAAGTCTTTCATTTTGTGAATATGGAATATCTCGCAATTTATTTAGATTTTATTTGACTTTTTGTCAGAATTCTGTAGATTTTTGCATGTAGTTCCTGCTTACATTTTGTTAGATTTACACCTAAGCATTTAATTTGGGGAGTGTATTAGAAAGCCTACTTTCAAAAATTTCAAATCTCAATTGTTTCCATATGTTTAATCTATCGGTTACTGATAGGAGGATGTTGAAAAGTCCACCTAAAATAGTGGATTTGTATATTTCTTCTAATAGTTTTATTAGTCTTTGCTTCATTGTAATTTTGATTTTCTACTATTAGATTTTTAAATATTTAGGATTGATAGGATTTCTTGAAGAACTGACTTCTTTATTATCAGGTAACACCTCTCTTTTTTATAATTTTCATTTTTTTTTTTTCTGAAATCTGCTTAATTTGAGTAATATATCTACTCTACCTTTCTCTTGATTAGTGTTTGCATAGTACGTATTTTTTAATCTCGGTACTTTTGACCTATCAGAGTCTTTATATTTAAAATGGATTTCTTGTAGAAAACACATAGTTGGTTACTTCGTTTAAACCACTCTGAAAACCTCTGTCTTTTAATTGGGATATTTAGGCAATTTGAAATTAAAGTAATTATTGATGCAATTATTAATTCATTTGGGATAATATCTACCATGGTATGTAATTGTTTTATATATGTTCCATTTGTTGTTTCTAATTTTTCTTCCTTTAATTTTGTCTTCTTCCCTGGCATATCAGCAAAGTTATTTTTAAAAAACTTATTGTTTGTGGCCAGGCGCTGTGGTTCACACCTGTAATCCCAACACTTTGGGAGGCTGAGGCGGGCGGATCACGAGGTCAGGAGATGGAGACCATCCTAGCTAACATGGTGAAACACCGTCTCTACTAAAAATACAAAAAAATTAGCCCGGCCTGGTGGCGGCCACCTGTAGTGCCAGCTACAGCTACTCAGGAGACTGAGGCAGGAGAATAGCCTGAGCCCGGGAGGCGGAGCTTGCAGTGAGTGGAGATTGCGCCACTGCACTCCAGCCTGGGCGACAGAGGGAAACTCTGTCTAAAAAAAAAAAAAAAAAATATATATATATATATATATATATATATATATATATTGTTTGTACATTTACAGGTAATCTAAATCTATCTTCAAATAGCACTATGATGCCTCACGTGTAGTGCAGGTACCTTGTAACAAAATCTTCCTTTCTATATGTACCGTTAAGTTTCTGAACAATGTCATTTTTATACTACTTGAAGAAAATATTTTAATAATTCTTGCAAGGTAGGTCTTTTGGTGATGAATTACCTCCTGTTTTGTTTGTCTGAGGAAGTTTTAATTTTCCCTTCACTTTTATAATATAATTTTGCTGGATATATACTTCTCAGATGTTATTGCTGTTTTCTTCCAACACTTTCAATATTTCACTACACTTTTCTTGCATCCATGATTACTGATGAAAAGTGTTCTGTAATTCTCTATTCTTGTTACTGTATAGATAAAGCATTTTCCCCCTTCTAGCTTAAGATACTATTTTTCTGCATTTTTAATATAATATGACTCATTATAGCTTTTGTGGCATTTATTTTGCTTGGTGTTTTCTGAGCATTCTGTATTTTTGTTTTGGTGTGTCTCACTAATTTTTGAGAATTCTCGAGTATTATCACTTTCAGTATTTCTTCTACTTCATTCTTTCTGTTCCCAATAGTATTCCAATTATGCATATGTTACATCTATTGAAATTGTGACAAAATGTTTGAATGTTCTGGTTTCTTTTTCATTATTTTTTCTACTTACATTTTAGTCAGAAGTTTCTATCGACATATCTTAAGCACGCTGATTTTCACCTCAGCTGTATCTAGTCTACTAATGGGTCCGTCATAGACATTCATCATTTTTGCTACAGTGATTTTAACTTCTAACATTTGTGTCTCATCTTGCCTTAGCTTTGCATCTCTTTATCTACAATATCCATCTGTTTTGCATGGTAGCTACTTTTTCCAGAAAAGCCCTAATCATACCTACTTTAACTTCCTTGTCCAATAGTTCTAAAACCTGTGTCATATCTAAATCTTGTTCTGACTCTTTAAACTATGTTTTTGTTTTTGCTGTTTGGTTAGCCTTGTTACTTTTTATTAAGGGCCAGACATGTTGCATTGGGTGGTAGAAACTGAGTAATACAGGACTATAGTATAAAGTTTTATGTTAATTTGCCTAGGAGTTGATTTAATGTTTCCTACAACCGTAAGTGTCAGAGATTTCAAATTCCTATAGTGTCCTTGTGTTTACTTCCTTTCCAGACAGTCTTCCCCCAAGTCTTCTTGTTGAAAAAGGGTCTGTATCATGCATCTCTCTATTTTTAGTTCAATGATGCAATGTTGGTGTGGTGATAAATTGTGGGAAACGGGGTGTATTTTATAACTTTCCAATTAAATCTCTGGCCTAAATGTTTACAGAATTTCTTCTTTATAGCTCCCACCCTTTCCACTTCAGGCCATGACAAGATGACAAGAGGAGTACGTAATGGGAAGAATGTCCTTCTTCCATGGCTCTAGGATGTGGCTGTATTACAGTATTTCCTCCCTGGAAAATTGATTGTGCATAATGATGGGATTAGCCATTCTTCTTGCCTTATATTGCAGTACATTGGCATTACCTTGGTGGAAAATTTATATGAGAGTTATGTAATATACTCTAAGTCAGAAAAAAAGAATGCAACTAAATTTTTGGAAATTTATTTGTTCTTCTATCTGATCAGCCACTACCTATTTTATAAGAAATAATTTGAGATTCATCTCCCTAAGGAAGCCTATCTAAAACCAAGTGCAATTATCATATGACACTACATACATTATCCGGATATTGCCACTGTTATATGTAAGTGGCTAGGGGCAGAGTCCATCTATCATCATTTATTATAAGGTCCATAGAGTTAAACACAGGATTCATTACACCATAATTTTTCAATACATGTATGTTACATTAATGTGTAAATATTTTTTCTTTTTCTTTAGAATTTTCTCTGCATTTCAAATTTTTCACAAATATAGGGTAAATATATTTTATAATCAGAAGAAAACAATATAGAACAATTTGAACTTCTACTTGGAAACTGACCTATTCTCACTTGCTGTTTCTTCTGGCATTATCCCTTCTTTTGACAAGATTTTTATGGCATATCTAATTTTATCTTATTTCCTTAGATGCTAGTCTTCCTTTTAGCATATGAACTTTTCAAGTAAGAGAATAAAATTGTTTTTGCAGAGTTTTGAATGGAAGTTATAAACATTGGAAAATTTCTCTCAGTTGTAGACTGTGTACTAAATAATTAGATGCAGTGCACATCTGTATGCATCTCTTCAAGTAAGTATTTAAACACTATTTAAAAGGCAGCCATCAAGCACAAATGCGAGCTCTTAAACCTTTAGTAAACTACACCAGATTTTTACTCTTTCCACTTCCACCAGCAGGGTGTTGTTTATGTTGGTTATTTAAATATATATGCATATACAATGAAAAACAAGTAGTTAAAATCGATACTTAGTTTCTCTATAATCTTCTACCTACAAGAGACTGCTGAGTTATGTTTAATCACAAAGTAAGTAGAAATCATTTCATGAGATGCAGTAATGCAATCTGTGTTTTCTTTACTTCTTCAGTTTTATTTAACCAATTTATACTTTCTTTTCATTTGCCAAGAGACAAAGGAAGAGGAGATGGTTAGTTTTATAATATTCTCTACCGAGTGTTAAAGAAAAATTTTACCAGACCACTTAAAGAGTCAGGGGAGGCTTTATTCAACACTATTGTGAAGGAGAAAAAAATGACTCAATTCTACTAAAACAAAAGTTGGGTAAATTTTTTTTGTTTTTGAAACGGAGTCTTGCTCTGTTCCCCAGACTGGAGTGCAGTGGCGGATCTCAGCTCACTGCAAGCTCCGCCTCCCGGGTTCACGCCATTCTCCTGCCTTGGCCTCCCGGGTAGCTGGGACTACAGGCGCCCACCACCATGCCCGGCTAATTTTGTGTGTGTGTGTGTGTGTGTGTGTGTGTGTGTGTGTGTGTGTGTGTATTTTTAGTAGAGACGGCGTTTCACCGTGTTAGCCAGGATGGTCTCGATCTTCTGACCTGGTGATCCATCCGCCTCTGCGTCCCAAAGTGCTGGGATTACAGGCGTGAGCCACTGCACCCGGTCAAGTTGGGTAAATTCTTAAACACCAGGGGAAGCTACTGGAAAAGTACTGGATGACAATGATGTTATCAAATAGGTTGTGCAATGTTATTAGGCCGTTTGTGTTTACTAGTTGGTATTTATCTAAGACTCCTATAATTTCACTGAAACTAGTAGACAGGGGCTCTTTCTTTCTTATTACTTTTCGAATTGATGATTCCCAGATATTTGAGACAGATATTCCTGGGTTGTAGAAGAATTACATCATCAGCAAATACAAAATTAACATTTGCAAGTTTTCTGAAGTAAGTGCTCTAAGGAAAGGGTGGTCAGGAGCCTATAGTCAGGAAGACTTTAGTGAAGTTGAGATACGTTTGAAGTCTTCTTGGTCACCAGTCTACAATTTATCACTCCTGAACCACACCTTCCCTTTGACTTAAAACCAAAGCAAAACCAACAAAACAATTGTTTCTTTATATCCTTGAGTTTATGTATCTTATCTCAATGCAATGCTTACGATGACACTTTACTTAGAAGCCTCATACATATTTACTTTATTCAGTTGACAGAGTTATGTAAACTGAACCCATATTGGCTGAGAAGGTCTCTGGAAAATTATGAGAAAGACACAAGGGGTGTTCAAGAAATGCAAAAGATTTTATAGCATTTGGGCTGAAGTTCTGAAATCAAATCTCATTTCTGTTCAATGGTATTTTTTCAGGTTTCCCTCATAACTGCATAAAATCCAATTGCAACTCTAACTATAATACATGCTAAATAACCATTTTACATCAAATTCCTTATTCGTCGCTTAATGTCCTAGAGTGTATATCTTGATTTCTTGTTTCTACTCCATGTTGGTTTGTATTCCTTTCAACATGGCAGGATTTCCTATTTACTTGTAGAGAGAGAGAAACAAAACAAAAAAAAAAATTTTATTCTTCATTGATGTTATATGACTATAGTGACTGTAGTTTTGTATTTCAGAATTTTGTTTCTGTGCATTTAATCTCTATAGTCTTCAATAAGAATATATTGATAAAATAATAGGAAATTAAATAAATCTTTACATAATATTTGAACAATTACTGTTTCCAACTTTGTTTTCTTTAAAATGCTTGCTATTTTTATTTTAATGATGCAAATAAATATTTTAAAACTACTCCATTGATAATATAATTTAATATTCACAAATAAAATAATGAGACATTGCTTAATTTTACATACCATCAAGTAACAGAGTGTGGAATG
Organism: Macaca mulatta; assembly: GCF_049350105.2. Classification (NCBI taxonomy): domain Eukaryota; kingdom Metazoa; phylum Chordata; class Mammalia; order Primates; family Cercopithecidae; genus Macaca; species Macaca mulatta. Next base: position 117,537,312 of record NC_133409.1, read on the forward strand.
AAACTCTGAACTGTTGCTCTCATCTCCCTCATGTACTCCAGTGGTGCATTAATCTATTTGAACTGTTGTAAAAATATACTATAAACTAGGTAGCTTGTCAATAATAGAAATTCATTTTTTCACAGTTCTGGAGGCTGAAAGTCCAAGATTAAGGTGCTGGAAAATTCAATGCTAGTGAAGGTGAAGGACTGCTTTCTGGTTCACAGATGGTTGACTTCTACTGTGTCCTCACATGGTGGTAGGTGCAAGCTATCTCCCTAGGGTCAACTTTTGTAAGGGCACTAATCGCAGTCCTTAGGATTCTGCTCCATAATCTAATCACCTCCCCAATGCTCTACCTTTTAATACCACCTCTTTCAGGATTAGGATTTCAACATTAAATATAGAGGACACAAACATTCAGACCATAACAAATGATTTAAAAAGAATTGGCAAAAGTATGTGTGCAGCCTAAGGGGAAACAGTGTTAACAAGTAAAGAGGACTGAGTCAATCTTTTTAAAATATTGGCCTGAGAAAATGCTTTCAGCGTCACAGTAAGTGAATCTTAAATTTATATTTAGAATACAACTCTGTGACCTAGAGTCTGTTTGACTTGCAATTTTCTGTAATGTTGAAAGTATAGTTATTTGAACATTATTTGGTTACATTTATTCTGTTATATCCTAGGTTAAAGAAAATTAAAACCTTGGGTAGGAGTCAGTTGTAATGGACACGGTTTATTATGATTATAGGCATATTTGCTATTTTATTTTTACTTGACTCACTCGTTTGTTAAAATATGATTTGTGCAGTTTCACATTCCCCCAAACTTTCTTTGTAGGTAGGCACATATTTTTGTGGTATACCATTTATACATCCTTATTATTTTATTATTCAGATTATATCTACTCATGCAAAGAGAAGTGTTGGACAATTTTCTAACTAATTTAATTAATTTATATATTCACTCTAAAAAATTTTAACCAATAATATCACTTTTATTTTGAACAAGTTTATTTCTTTTGATTACCTAAGTAATAGTCCTTACCATCTATTCAAATTTGCTTACAGAGAAAGTGCCGTTTGAATTAAGAACCATGATTTAATAGTGTAGAATTTTCTTCAAAAAAAAAAATAGAAGAAAGCATTCTAAAATTACAAAGCTCTTTTATTTTAAACGCTTTTCTAAAGAATGTTTTATTTTTATGCCTAATTTTAAAATGCCTTTCTCATATGGACTGAAAGCTTGTCAGCCAAGTTTTAGTCCAAAAATCCTTTACTGTAAAAATATAATTTTAGAACAAAAATTTTATTGATATCTATCTATATTCATGTTTTTATTTATTTATATAAAATTATATACTCATTGGCATAATGCTAATTAAATACACCCAAAGATATCTTTTATTGGTGTTTTTAATTTTATAAGTAAAATTTTACTGCACCTACGGTTGTTGTACCTGTTATAGTTGTACAATATTTTAAGGCAAAGAAACAATTTGCCCTCTGCTAAGGAACCACAATAAACCCTGATATTAGGGTTTATTTGTATATTATAAATAAATATATTTATAGCAGTATATTTGCGGCTTGAAAAGTTAAAGGTTTGTACATTTTATACAGATTCTGTACATTATTATAATGTAACTCCTTTCATTTCCTTCTACAATAGTGAAAAATAAATTTGTATTAAATATACATCTCCTACTTATCAATTTCAGTAGAGAAAAGTGGCTTTTATGGCATTGATCCTGAAATATAAGCCGGTGAGCTCAGTTACCATTGAGTATTTATATGTATAATATCAAAACATCATACAGACACAATATACAGCACCCAGAACTCATTTTCTTTATGATGCTATTGACCTGTATTTAAATGTATTCCTAGGGTCTCTGTGATCATAATCCTTTGGTGACACACTGTTAAAACAAACAAATCACATGAACAATATATAACTCATTTGTTATTAAAATGCCTCTAAGAGAACAAAGTTATCCTTACACAATAGCAGATATTTTACATCCAGATGTATAACAAAATCATATTCTCTTAAGACCACTATTATATTTTTATAGAAAGAACAATTTCCATTGCATTTCAGCTAAATAAAATGAGGTTGATATTAATTCATAAAAGCCAGTTGTAGACATTGTTTGAGATACCTGAATTCTGAAGTGAATGTGTACTTGTTCATTCCACATCTATTACTTAGGCATCTATTCATTTCTATTTTTTCCCCTACATGCCAGATGGGCTAATTGGCTCTTCAGCATTTATTTTAAAAAATACTATGTGGGCAGAATGTTAGTGTCTTGGCAGAGTATGATAAGACATATAGTTGAAAGGGAATTTTATTCAGGACAAACTGCCTCCTGTTTGCACGTAAAATAATTTTAATATACACTTTATGTTTAACACAACATAATTTGACACAGAAACTCTCTGATTATAAGATTGAAATGATAAATTTTTTTGTCCGATTAAATAGGGCTAATTTTGGAAAATATAAACTTCCCAGTAAGTTATAACTTACTTGTGTTATTTTAGATAGCTTGAGATAACTGAAATTAGAGGTTAACTAAACTCTTAATACAGTATGCATAATGGTTTTGAGTTCTTTTATTCTTTTATCTTTGATATCATGACCTGCTAAATGAAGGACAAAAACTGCATTTAGAAATGTCAGAAACAGCATTAGTAAAATTTACTATCCATTCACATTTTTAGGTGCTACATTTACCTGCATATCTTCCACTCTGTCATTTTAAGCTCAGCAATCAAATTTTATCATTTTTTCTTCCTCTTATTATGCATCTCATATTATTATCTCATCATCAGTGCTTTCCACTGTAAATGCTATTTAATCATGTTTATGAAACCAACAGGGTTAATTATAGCTGTGTCTATAGACCGAGATAGTCAGAAAACTTTCCTCCATTATGCAGAAAGAAAACTGTCTATATTATTAAAATAATGTCTTTATATAAATGGCATAAATATGTGGTACCCATGAAAATATCCCTCTCAGGCTTCATAGTAGTGCTTGCATAGTTGAGTGATGGCCCTAGCTGCTGCACTCTAAAGTCCATTGCCACATTGATGTTGAGGCCACACTTCTCAAGGGCTGCTCTCAGGCAGTTAATATTTGTAGATGGGGAAATGCTTTGAATATTAGTTCCTTTCAAAATTTATGTTGACATTTACTCTCCAATGAGAGGTGGGGCCTTAAAGGGGTGATGGGGTCATGAGGGCTCTACCTTCATGAATAGATTAATCCATTAATGAGTTACTGAATTAATAGATTAATCTATGCACAAGTTATTGGATTACTGAGTTAATGAATGAATAGATGATCATGGGAGTCAGATTAGTGGCTTTATAAGAAAAGGAAGTAAAATATGAGCTAGCATGCTCAGTCCCTTCCTTGTGCAATGCCCCGGGCTTCTTTGGGCCTCTACAGAGATTCCCTACAGCAAGAAGGATCTCATACATTGCAACCTGAATTTCTCATTCCAATAAATGTAAGAAGTAAATTTCTTTTCTTTACAAATTATGCAGTTTCAGGTATTCTGTTATAAGCAAAGAAAATGGACTAAAACAGATGGCATACTAAGGTAGGCTAGTTTCTGTGAGACAAAGAACCACTCTGATGGACAACTTTGGCTTAAAGACTTGGCCTTGCAGAAAATTTCTTAGAAATGGACTGCATCTGAGTCTTCCATGCAACCTTTTTTCTTCTTCTTTTCTCTTGTCAATGAACAGACCTGTATCAGGATCTAATGGCTCTCACAACATTCATTATGTACCTCCCTATTTTCTTTCACTAACGTTTCATCCAAAAAAATCTTGTACATCTACGAATCCTGTCTTGTCATCTACTTTTTGGAGGATCCAGAGAAACACAAGTGGATGTGAGAAAATGGATATTAAGATTGGAATTTGGGACCACCTCACTTATCAGCCAACAGGCAAAAAGAACACCATTTAAGTTGTTAGGTGAGGCAGGAGAATCTCTAGCCTAAAGTAGCGACCCAATTGATAAAAAATGTACCAAAGGTGCCTTGGAAAATATTTAGGTTGAGGGGAATGTTTTTACAAGTGTGGTAATTTGGGCATTTGAATGATAATTGAGTAAGTAAGGCATACAGTTATAGTGGAGTTAGCTGACCACCAAGTTGTATTTAACCTCTTCCCTTCAAAAAATAAGAACTGAGGGTCACTTACAATCAGATAATGGCTACTTGTGTGAGAGTAAGGAGCTCCCCATGGTAGCTTACAAAACATGCCTTATTTCCCCCCCGGGGAAGAGCTGACTATGCTGAGCAACAGGATGTAAATACAATAGAGTTGCAAGCTCAAGAGATGTTTGAGTGTTCAGTCACCAGGATATCTTGAAGCACAGAAAGCATACCAATAGTTACTAGGAATAGGTGTGTCTACTCTTGCAGTCCCAGAACATTCAAGGGGATCTGCATACCGGCATGCTCAAAGGCATCCCTTTAGATAAACCCATTCCATGTTTTACAACCCCAGGCTTTCTCTACCAGACTGTTGTCCTGTGCTCCAAGGCACCACAGAATAAAGTCCAGGAGCGGACGGATTCACAGCCAAATTCTACCAGAGGTACAAGGAGGAGCTGGTACCATTCCTTCTGAAACTATTCCAATCAATAGAAAAAGAGATAATCCTCCCTAACTCACTTTATGAGGTCAACATCATCCTGATACCAAAGCCTAGCAGAGAGACACAACAACAACAAAAAAAGAGGATTTTAGACCAACATCCCTGAGGAACATCGATCCAAAAATCCTCAATAAAATACTGACAAACCAAATCCAGCAGCACATCAAAAAGCTTATCCACCATGATCAAGTGGGCTTCATCCTTGGGATGCAAGACCGGTTCAACATACGCAAATCAATAAATGTAATCCAGCATATAAACAGAACCAAAGACAAAAACCACATGATTATCTCAATAGATGCAGAAAAGGCCTTTGACAAAATTCAACAGCCCTTCATACTAAAAACTCTCAATAAATTTGGTATTGAAGGAACGTATCTCAAAATCATAAGAACTATTTATGACAAACCCACAGCCAATATCATACTGAATGGGCAAAAACTGGAAGCGTTCCCTTTGAAAACTGGCACAAGAGAGGGATGCCCTCTCTCACCACTCCTATTCAACATAGTGTTGGAAGTTCTGGCCAGGGCAATCAGGCAAGAGAAAGAAATAAAGGGTATTCAATTAGGAAAAGAAAAGTCAAATTGTCCCTGTTTGCAGATGACATGATTGTATATTTAGAAAACCCCATCATCTCAGCCCACAATCTCCTTAAGCTGATAAGCAACTTCAGCAAAGTCTCAGGATACAAAATCAATTTGCGAAAATCACAAGCATACTTATACACCAATAACAGACAAGCAGAGAGCCAAATCATGAATGAACTCCCATTCACAACTGCTTCAAAGAGAATAAAATACCTAGGAATTCAACTTACAAGGGATGTGAAGGACCTCTTCAAGAAGAACTACAAACCACTGCTCAATGAAATAAAAGAGGACACAAACAAATGGAAGGACACTCCATGCTCATGAATAGGAAGAATAAATATCATGAAAATGACCGTACTGCCCAAGGTAATTTATAGATTCACTGCCATCCCCATTAAGCTACCAATGACTTTCTTCACAGAATTGGAAAAAAAACTACTTTAAAGTTGATATGGAACCAAAAAAGAGTCTACATTGCCAAGACAATCTTAAGTCAAAAGAACAAAGCTGAAGGCATCACACTACCTGACTTCAAACTATACTACAAGGCTACAGTAACCAAAACAGCATGGTACTGGTACCAAAACAGAGATACAGACCAATGGAACAGAGCAGAGCCCTCAGAAATAATACCACACATCTACAAACATCTGATCTTTGACAAACCTGACAAAAACAAAAAATGGGGAAAGGAAGTTTTATTTAATAAATGGTACTGGGAAAACTGGCTAGCCATAAGTAGAAAGCTCAAACTGGATCCCTTCCTTACTCCTTATACAAAAGTTAATTCAAGATGTATTAGAGACTTAAATGTTAGACCTAAAACCATAACAACCCTAGAAGAAAACTTAGGCAATACCATTCAGGACATAGGCATGGGCAAGGACTTCATGTCTAACACACCAAAAGCAACAGCAACAAAAGCCAAAATTGACAAATGGGATCTAATCAAACTAAAGAGCTTCTGCACAGCAAAAGAAACTACCATCAGCATGAACGGGCAACCTACAGAATGGGAGAACATTTTTGCAATCTACTCATCTGACAAAGGGCTAATTTCCAGAACCTACAAAGAACTCCAACTAATTTACAAGAAAAAACGAACAACCCCATCAAAAAGTGGGCAAAAGATATGAACAGACACTTCTCAAAAGAAGACATTTATGCAGCCAACAGACACATGAAAAAATGCTCATCATCACTCACCATTAGAGAAATGCAAATCAAAACCACAATGAGATACCATCTCACACCAGTTAGAATGGCTATCATTAAAAAGGCAGGAAACAACAGGTGCTGGAGAGGATGTGGAGAAATAGGAACCCTTTTACATTGTTGGTGGGACTGTAAACTAGTTCAACCATTGTGGAAGACAGTGTGGCGAGTCCTCAAGGATCTAGAACTAGGAATGCCATTTGACCCAGCCATCCCATTATTGAGTATATATCCAAAGGATATAAAGACACATGCACACGTATGTTTATTGTGGCACTATTCACAATAGCAAAGACTTGGAATCAACCCAAATATCCATCAGTGATAGATTTGATTAAGAAAATGTGGCACATATACACCATGGAATACTATGCAGCCTTAAAAAAGGATGAGTTTGTGTCCTTTGTAGGGACATGGATGCAGCTGGAAACCATCATTCTCAGCAAACTATCACAAGAACAGAAAACCAAACACTGCATGTTCTCACTTATAAGTGGGTATTGAACAATGAGATCACTTGGACACAGTAAGGAGAACATCACACACCGGGGCCTATTTTGAGGTGGGGGTAGGGGGGACAGATAGCATTAGGAGATATACCTAATGTAAATGATGAGTTAATGGGTGCAGCACACCAACATGGCTCATGTATACATATGTAACAAACCTGCATATTGTGCACATGTACCCTAGAACATAAAGTATAATAATAATTAAAAAAAAAAGAAAAAGACACCATAGAGGCCTCTTCTGGCAGGAAACAAGTACATCGTTTTATCACCTCAAGACCTTTCTCAACCTCTTCTCTTAGCTCTCAAGCTGAAAAGTAGGAGTAAGACTAAGCATAACTCACCTGGGAACATTATGGCCTTGAAAATGATTATGCTGTAAAAGGATTATAAGAATTTGGTAACATGTACAAGCAAAATTCAAAGCAGTAATATTGGGATTGGGTTATGAGATTGCTTGACCAAGGAAAGCCTAAATATAAGAATGAATAAGCCAGCATGTATTAGGTTTGTGGTACTTTCTCAAGATATAGAATTTGACATTATGAAAAAGTTTCCAGTGGGTAGGTCAAACTTGCTGCTGTGGTGGTAGCTCTTTGAAATCTGGAGGAGATACTGGCAAGGCCTAAAGTAGTGGAAATGCCAGAGTTGTCCTAGAATGTAGCAAAGAAAAAATTAGAGAGGCTGAGGAAATTGGGCATTTGGGAATGGACGTCAGGCTAGAAAACTCATCAGAAGATTATATCACATGGGAGGGCCCAAAGAACACAACATACACCAAGGCCACTAGAAAAGTGCTAGTGAGGGGGCAGCAGCATCCCTGAGATGTTGTCGTATGCCTCTTCCTCAATGCAGTACCGACAATAGGAGAAATAGTCACAGAGCTGGGCTAATTAATACCCATATGGAAAACACAGCCCTGTAGCAACACACGCTAGGGAGCATCAGTTTAACATCAGGAAGCAGGAGGCTACAATTACCTAAAAGACTGGCAAAATCAGAGGACCAACCAAGGTATCTTAACCTTCAGCTAGTTGTAGAGATGCTTAGAAGAGCTCGGTGTCCCTAAGGACAAAATAGATGAGATTAATATTTATAACATTAAAAATATCAAAAAGTCAAGAAGCAAGAAGTAAAAGTGCAGTGATGAAAATGCCAGTAATGTGCGCAATCTCTTGTCAAGTTTCTAATACTGAGGTAGTTTTCAAATCAGAAATCCACTGACTGAAGAAAAGGCAGGGTCACTAGGAGATATTACACAACTATGCTACTGCAAACATGTACTACACTGGGAGAAGGGGGACATGGTGACATTTTGAGAATTATTAGATAAAAGGTCTGAGTTGGCATTGGTACCTACAGACACAAAACATCATTACTTCACTTCCACCCATGTTAGCATGAGCTTATAGGATCCAGAGAATAACTGGAATCTTAACTCCTGACCGAAGTCCAACTCACAATATCCTCACTGGATTCATCAACCTGCACCAGGATAATTTTCCCGTTTTTAAAGGATATAATTAGAATTTATATACTTGGCAATTGGAGTAGCCCCCACTTATTCCTCTGACTTGTGAGGTAAGAGTGATCATAGTGGGAAAGCTGAATGAACAACTTCTCAAACTGCCCTGTCCAATATAGTAAATCAAAAACAATATTAACTCCTGGAAGCGGGAAAAGATTGAGGTAAGTAACTCTATTATATTGCACAAGCATGAGGATTTGTGGTTCCTATCACATTATGTATTTATGAAATATACCAGTCTTGCCCTAGAGAAACTGGATGAACTTGGGAGAATGGCTGTAGACTCTCGCAGCATCAATTAAATAGTGGCCTTGGTCCCAGTTGTTGTGCTAAACACGGCATCATGTTAGAGCAAATTAATAAGGTCTCAGGTACAGGAGATATGGCCAGTGATTTGCAATTATATTCCTATATTCTATTCCTGTAGAGTATATTTGTATGCTCTATTCTAATGAGAAGAGTATCATAAATAGCATAAATTTCAGTGAAACACAAAAGAATATTTATTTACAGTTTTACCGCATGTCTAAGCAAATTCTCCCTCCCTATGTCATAATATAATCTGAAAAGATCTGGACTGTCTGGACATACTGCAGAAAATCGTACTGACATTGATGGTATCATGCTAAGTGGATGGGGCAAAAAATATATGTATTGATGCAAGGTTCCTTAACATACAGTAGCTCCAAAAGGTGAGAGATAAACTCTATGAAGATTCAGGGATTACCTATTTTCAGTAATGTGTTTAGGATGTCGAATGGTCAGGGGATGTCAGGATATCAAAGTCAAAGCAAAAAGAGAAATTGCTTTGTATGTATCTTCTACCAAAAAGAAGGAAACACAGAATCTCACTGGACCATTTGAGTTCTAGACAGAACACATTCCACATGTAGATATGTTGCTCCAGCCCACATTCTGGGTAGCACAGAAGTCTGCCAGCATCCAGTGAAGTCTGGAGGAGGAAAGGCTCTGCTGCAGGTACAGTTGCAGCACAAGAAACCTGTTGCTTGCACCATATTTCTGACAGATCTTAAGGCTTGGGAAATATCAGTGGTGGAAAATACATGGTATACATTTTAAGTCAAGCTCATACCCATGGACATGGAGGAGACCACATAGAGGAGATGAGAAACAACAACAACAACAAAAAAACATGTGAGTTTAGATACGGTTTCAATGCAAATATAAGTGGATGGTGGTTGCATTATAACACTATTCAGGGGTGGTTTTGAAAAGACATCGGAAGCTGGGTGCAGTAGCATTTGCCTGTAATCCTAGCCACCCAAGATGCTAACGCAAGAGGATTGCCTGAGCCCAAGAGTTTAGTGCTATAGTATGCTATGATCACATTTGTGAATAATCACTCCACTCTAGCCTGGATAGCATAATGAGACTCCATCTCACAAACAAACAAACAAACAAACAAAAACCAGTATAAAATGGTGAGGAGGGAAAATTTTTTTCATGCAGTAGATTCACAATTGAGCGACTGGGAAACTGTATTCAGCTTGTGTGGAAAGAGAAGGGGCCTGAAGTTTGTGTGTGTGTGTGTGTGTGTGTGTGTAGGAAGTGGGTAATGGTAGGGTCACCTAGTTAGGGGCGTGGAAGAATAAAAGCCAGAAATTCAGAAGCAAGGAGGTCTGAGGGAGAGGCATAAAAATGAATGTATATAAGTGAACATAACATATGAATATTTTTGTTTCACATGTTAACACCCACACAAAGCATCCATTCACTGTGGAGAAGGCACTAGACAACCAAGCAGAAAAAATGACTGAGTCAGTTGACATTAGTAACCCTTTATCATTGAGTGCTCCAAAACAGATATGATGGGTATATGGGCATAGTGACCACAGTGGCAGAGATGGCACCTAGCATTAGCCTAATAGCATGGCTTCCAACTTACCAAGGTTGATACAACTTCACAGAAACAGAGAAATATGCTCTTCTAGAGGAGGCCAACCAGCTATTTAAGCCACCTTTATTGGACTCCTTCCCTTCTGGAAAGACCACCAGTTTGTCCTAAGGATAGACACCTATTCCAGGTATTGATTTGCCTTTCCTACTCAGTTTCAGCCATCACTGCTATGTAGGGATTTATAGAATGCATGATACAGAAGCATATCACACCGTCTAACCAGGAGACAGACTTTGCAGTGAAGGACATGCACGAGACAGACAATAACCATAAGATCCACTAGTTGTGTTATATATCTCCCTATGCAGAAGCAGTCTGTCTCACACAATTCTAGGAAAGTCTTTTACGGCTGAAGCGCCAGTTCAGAGGCAACCTGCTGAAAGGATGGGTGCCACCCTTCAGGATGCAGTATATGCATGAAATTGGATACCTCTATATGGTACATTGTTCCCAACAGAAAGAATATATAATCTGGTAATTAAGGGGGAAAGCACAGTGTTTGCAGTTACCATCCCTTCCAATGATTCACTGGGAGATTTTTTCTTTCTGCCCCTCAAATCTGATCCCTATAGTTACCTTCTTGACAGCAGACACAGTAAAGTTCCTATAGAATCATACGTCACCATGCTGCCATGGCACTTTGGACTCCATCTTTCTAGAGATTTGGAGACAAGAAGAGGAGTCACCATCTGGCAGCAGTAATCAATCCTCCTCTACAAGAGTACGTAGGACTGCTTTTCACAGTAGGGACCATAATAAGGATATTTGGAACTTAGATGATCCACATCTATATGCCCTGCAACTCCCTCTGCCCATTATACCTGTGAACAAATTCATACAGAAATCCCAATCAGAAAAAAATGTGGTATCCAAGAGTTTCAGCCTCTGAGAAATAAAAGAATTGTGGAGGAAATAGAGAATGAGTTGCTGGTCTGAGATCAACTGCAGCCAAAGGGCTGTAGTTTATCCTATCATTTCTTATTTCTTCCCAGAAAGAGAGGCCCTGGGGGATCATGGAGTAGGTGTCCCTGAACTTGCTTGAGATAAGAAGTGTAGTATGACGATAATGGAAATATGCCATTCAAATCTCCTGTAAAAAGCATAATTGACACTCTGAAGGTGTGTCAGCCTTCTGTGGGCCCTTTTCATTTTTACTCCCTGCCATTTCTCCCAGTAAATCTCTTGCACAGCTAATAACGTCTCAGTTTTGCTTCTTGGAGGACCTATGCTATACTTTGATGGGCATTTAAATAGTTGTTAGAATTTCCTTACTTATTTTTTAGTTCTTTCATATCTCTATTTTTCATTTTTTTCGCAATTCCATGTCTCTAGTCCCCTTAAGTATTTAAACTAATCATGTAAATACATAATGCTTAATTGTTTCCTTCAGTGCCTTAACACTTCTCCTAGAACATTCTCAAAATAAACTAATTATAAGATGACCAAATGATTCAATGGCATTATAAAAATTACATTCAACTTTAAAAATGATGATAATGGGCTAGGTGCGGTGGCTCACGCCTGTAATCCCAGCACTTTGGGAGGCCGATCACAGGGTCAGGAAATTGAGATCGTCCTGGCTAACATGGTGAAACCCTGTCTCTACTAAAAAATACAAAAAATTAGCTGGATGTGGGAGGCGGGCACCCAGCTACTAGGGAGGTTGAGGCAGGAGAATGGCATGAACCCTGGAGGCGGAGCTTGCAGTGAGCTGAGACCACGCCACTGCACCCCAGACTGGGAGAGAGAGAGCAAGACTCCATCTCTAATAAATAAATAAATAAATAAATAAATAAAAGTGATGATAATGTCAATGTACTTTCTTGGCTTCACATGTACTGTTTAACGGTGAGAGTTTCTACTAATGATGCATTTTAATTTGTAGAGATAGGGTCTTACTATATTGCCTAGACTGGTTTCAAACTCCTGGCCTCCAGAGGTTGCCTGCCTTGGCTCCACAAAATGCTGGAATTACAGGTGTGAACCAAGGTATATGGGACATGAATTCATTTTTTACATTTGCAAGACATCTGAAATATGGAAAATAAATGTATGGCCTGAAAAGCAAAGATATTTAGATAAATAAAGAGTAAATACTTTTTGATTGAGTTAATGGCTTATGGAGGATATATTCTATTATATACCATCTTATTAAAGTAACTAGTTAATATTTTACGAATGTTGAAAATCAATAGATAATACACATACAACTCCCATTATAAAAAGTCTCCCTTAATACCACCAAAAAATCTTTTCTTGAATTATTTAATAAATTCCACTATTATATACAAAGGCAGTTATTTAACAATAAAGAAAAATAAATAAAAACACATCCATAGGTTAAAAAATTCAGGTAACCGTTTTATGAATGATGCTGGATCAATATGTTTAACAATATCATATAATTTTAAACTTTAAGTATATTCCAACAGTGAGATGTAGTTTTAGTTAACATATGACATCATTCTATTCAGATAATAGCAATTTGTATTAGAATTAGATTGTTTTATATTATAAAGTTATTAATGAGTGAGGAGTAAAATATTAACATTTCTAAATATAACTATTTTTAAAAGACATTAATTAAATGTCAGCTATTGGTAGGAGTAAATGTATAAGATGTACATTCGATTCATTATGGAGAACATACAGTCAAAACAATGAGCCCCGAAATATTGAAAGGAATAAACAGACCAAGAACAGACACAGCATTTGAGGAAAAATGCTTTCATTTGTTATAATTCTTAAAGCAACACTTGCATCATTTATGATCAGTTTAATTAATGGCTCTTCCCTACTTGTCAGAGGCAAGCATACATATATTGTAAATAAATTCTTAAGATAAAAATGGCATGGATATTTTAATGGTCTGTTCATAAACACCTCTGTTGTGTGATGATGCGTGAAGCTAGTGTTCAAGTGTTGCCTGCAGTATTAACAGAGTGCGAAAGGAAAGTCCAGTAATCATGTTATGTTCTTCTAAATAATGTTAAAATTAAGTCCGTGCTATGTGATCTGTCCTCTCAAAACAACTGATGAAATTAAACATTACATATTTGTATTATAATAGGCTATCTGTTTTCTTCTACTTTACAAATATATGGTTAAGACAAAGAATATGAAACTTACTTAAGCATATGAAACTTTTCTTTCATATGACAATCAGCATCAACTTTTATTAATCTTTTCATCAAAGTCAGATTATTAAAAATTGTTTTTTACTTGCGTGCTTTAAAATACACCTTTAGGTTGGGTGTGGTAGCTCTTGCCTGTAATCCTAGCACTTTGGGAGGCTGAGGTGGGAAGATCGCTTGAGGCCAGGAGTTTGACAGGCAGGCAACATGATGAAACCCCGTCGCTACTAAAAATACAAAAATTAGCCGGGCGCAGTGGCGTACACCTGTCATCCCAGCTACCTGGGAGTCTGAGGCAGAAGAATCACTTGAACCTGGGAGGCGGGGACTGCAGTGGGTTGAGATCGTGCCACTGCACTCTAGCATGGACGACAGAGTGAGACTCTGTCTCAAAATAGAAAAAAAATAGTAAATAAAATAAAAAACACCCTTAAAACTGTGACACAAATCCTATTAGACAATGCAATTACATAGTTAAAAAACATGGCCTCAAGACAACATAACATTGACAGACCATGTGCATGCAGGTATCATTATGCCGTAAGTTGTTTTTTTTAATTGAAATGAATAGTCTAATAGTGTACAAACACTGACCCCTCACACTTGAAGTAACCTCTCACAGCCTGAAGTTCATAAACCATGAAGTATTTTGACTTCATTAGCAAAAGGGATGTTAAGAATGGTAGTGGTGTAATTCACAGACTTCTTAGCCACATTCCATATTCCAAAAGTATGTTCTCAGTGTCTGTACAAAGTAACTACATAAACTGTTCAGTATATTAAGTTCAAAATATAAGAAAATATTGTGGCTCTTTGAATGAACTAATTGGCTCCTACTTTGATTTAATGAGTTTTTGAAATGGTTCTTGTCATCGCATAGGATCTCAGATGATCTAACAAAATATCATTTGTAAGTTTGTAATAGCCTTAAAGAATGAATATGAAGTCCTCCTTCTGCTAGTTTTTATTATTTATTTGTTATGCTCATGAGATTTATGTATGAAACCACTTGGAGCTCAGATGCCATATCCTGTGAACGTCAGTAAAATTTTAATAAATAGAGAAGGAAGCACTTTGATGGATGTAGGAAATGTAAATTCAATTTGGGTCCGCTGAGCTTTTTCTTGCATCCAGCTTGGACTGAATGTTTTTCCCTCTTTCAAATGATTCTTTACCTGCTTCATCCTCTTGTTTTGCTGCCATAAGAGACAGTGAGGTCTAGATCATTAATTCTGGAGATGATAATTATCTTCCCATGATTAGTTTTACCACTGTCTTAGTGTTCCGGAGTCAATGAAAGGTGGGACAGTGGCAGAGTTTAAAGATGGCAACACAGTGTCATAGTTTGTTGTGTGCTGCTGTTTCAGAATATCACAGACTGGGTAATTTACACGGAACAGAAATATATTTCTTGCAGTTCTAAAGACTGGGAAATAGAAGATCAAGGCACCAATATTTTATCTGGGAGGGCCATCTTGCTGCATCTTCGCATGGCAAAAAGTAGAAGGGCAAGCTAGCCAAATGTTACATAAAGCCTCTTCTATGAGGGCTTTAATCCTATACCAGGGAAGAGCACTTATGGCCAAATTACCTTTTAAAGGCCCCATATTTTCATATCATATTATAAGAAATACTGAAATTTTGTAGGGGACATATTCAAACCGTAGCAGAGACAATGAGCTGATAATTTGATTTCAAAGGACATGAGTACCTGTGCTTTTCAGACTTAATTGCTGTGTTCTTGAGACAATTTGAACTTCTACCTTAGAATATGGAAATAGTTGCTTTTGGCTTTAAAATGAAACCAAGTGGTGAAGTTACCTGGACAATCCTCTAAATACAGATAGAATCCTGATAGAAAAAGTACAATTAATTTCAAACTAGCCATGTGATGCTCCTCTGTGCTGTGAAAGAGGTCCAGCTTAAAAAGTGATTCCCTTTTCCAAAATCACTCCTCTCAGAGACCTAGTTTGTTGTTTAATTTCCATCTTTCTTACACTTTTGAATTAGAAACATTTAAATGGCTACTGATTTAGCTTACAAGGAAATATGAATCTCAGACAAACTCCATTCTGGCAATATAGTTTTTATTTTTTATTTCAGCATGTTGGTTGGAAAAACAGATAAATGACTGATTTGGGTAGAAATATCACCTTTTCTTCCATTACAAAAAATAAAAATAAGCAATTTTGCAATACCATGCTGCATCCAATCAAACTTAGGGTGGAAGAATTGAAAATGTATTTCTCCTTTTCATTTTTACAATTTTCATTAATCTATCATCTACATGATGTTTACAATATTATTATAGCTCTCTTGTTTTCCTTTCTTTCTTCTTTGTGACATTGAATTAGCATCTGAAAAATTAATTGCTTCACCACTCTGTGCTAGCTGTTCTGTTGTCTGATATTGGCCCCTCTGTCCGAGATTGTTCTACTTACATCACTGAGCAAAGAGCAGCATACATCTTTTCAGTGTTTGCTTCCTGACAGCTCTTGTCTTCAACTATAGCAAGACAGAGCTTTGAGAGGCTCTATTAAATAGAATTACTGAGTTTGTTTCTGCTTTTGCAGTACATAAACAAGCCTGAAAAAATATGCTGAAAATCCTATCTAGTATAACTCCCAGGTATGTTGTCCCAAATGATTTGCTTTAGAATTGTGAATTCAGTTTCTGAGTGGTAGGGACATAACCTGAGGTTCAGACACAAATTATTGATGTGAGAAATACAATTGTTGCCTTAATGAATCAATGCAAAGATACTGTCTTAATTTGAGGAATAGGAATTATGGGACTGAATGAAAATTGGAAAACTAGGGCAGGAGGTAGAACTTTAGGTCATGGAAACAAAAACTAAATCTGGCTAAAATTCAGCCACAAGCAATAAAATTCAGCCTCAAAGTCCTCTTGACTTTATTCTTCTTGCTGTAAACCTTTCCTGGGGGTAAAGTGGGTAGAAAAACAAATGAAGATACAATTTTCTTGGCCAAACAAATCTATTTAGCTGATTAACAATTCAATTTTTACCAAGAGACAAAACAAATGAGATGTTCGTTTGGGTTTTACTTTCCCCAGTATTAAAAATATAGCTTAAGAAATTTAAAAGAAGAATCTAAAATTTGGTGTTATAAGTTACTAGTAATTACAGGATGTACTATTATTTTGTTTGATTTCATGTCTTTTTGTTTTGTTTTTGAAACAGTATAAAAAGTAAAATTTTATTTTATATTTTGGAAAAGTAAATTTCTTTACAGTGACATTTGAACTATGCTAGTCCATGAAATGCAGATCTGTCACTCAACTCGCTGGGTTTCACTTATTTGTGAAAGAGTGATACCCTCTTTACATTATTTTGGAGATAGCAGCGGCTAAGCCAAGTATGACTTACAAGAACTAGTTATTTTATATGCTACGACATTCTGGGGGTGACAGTTGTGAACCTACTGGGCAACATAAATAATACGAAAATAACTGCATACTCTCCAATAAGCTGTAACTGGAGAGGTTTTCCATAAATAGTAAAACTATAATATAGTATATTGCCTGATGCAGAATAAGAAATATGTGATTGTCCTAATATGCCTGTTGGATTTTTTTAGTTCACTAAAATGTTTTTAATGATTCAAAATTATCTCAGCTGAAAATTATCTGTTGATCCAGAAGGTAGAAGAAAAATTATTATCTGACATTTCTCCCTTTCACTGTTTTGTCTTTTTTTTTTTTTTATTGGCCAAGTAGTATACTTTTTAAAGAGAGAAAGCTGATGGGTAAATTGGAGGAAGAGTTTCTTGAAGCTGGCAGTAATGAAGGAAACTCTATCTCTGAACTTAGATGTAGAAAGAGTGATTCATGTGCTCCCATTCTCATAAAAGAGATTGGTTAAGGATTAATCTATTCCTTGAAGAACAATAAGGATGCTTAATCTGAAGCAGGTTTCTCAAAGATTTATCAAGTAAGAATCTATTCAGACTTAATGGAATTATTATGAAGACCAGTGAGATAGTATACTTTAACACTGTTAGATTTCTCTGGAAGGAGCATATTGAAGTGAGTGAAAATACTATTATTGTGAAGTCATAGAATGCCATAAAGCTAAAATATCATTTCTCAAAACCACTTCTTGCAAACTGTGAAACCATAAACACAGCCATTTCTACATTTTCTTTTTAAATCCAAGGAAAGTGCAGCCAACTAACTACTATTTAATAAAAGTAATAGAAGCTCTTTCTTTTGCAGAAAACATTTTTTATCTATCAAGTGCAGAGAAGGAATATTAATATTGATTCAGACTCAGATATGAATCCTGACCTCAAAAGTACTGAATGTGATTAGCCTGTATGTGCATTGGCCCCATGGATTATGAATTCTGACTTTTTTTTTGATGATGACATTTTAAATAAAAGCAGTTTGAGCTTTCTATAGTAACACTAAAGCCCTGTATATTTTCAAATGCTTTTGCAACAAACTGTAAAGGACAGAAAACTAGATCTTTATTCACAGTAATTCTGTATAACACTATTCTATGTACTATTAGAATTCATTTCCCCAAAACAATTTTGGTGAAATCAAAGTGGTAGAATATGGTAAATGTATGTTTCTTCTTAGCCAATGATATAGATGAGATCCTGAGGGTAAAATGAGGAGATTCATAGATAATGACATCCATTACTTCCTTTTTAAAAGAAGCTTTCTGGTCCTAACAGTATGTTGATGCTAAAGCATGTGGGTGCCAAGTGCAGTTAAAATCAAAGGACTACATATTTCTAAATGCCCTTTATGAATTTAGGTGATTTTAAAATATAGTACTTCTCTAAAATGAGAGATTCTTTGTGATACCAAAAACACAAATTTAAATGACATAGTTTTTGAGTTCGGCCATGTTCATCTTGAAATGATATTTATTACTAGCCAAAATTCTCATTCCAGTTTTAAAAACATTGTGAACAGATTATTTTTTGTCTTGATACTTCCCTAAATTTCTTCTTGCTGATGTACAGTCTGTATAGCACATATAGTTTATTGAAAATGACCCATTCACTCAAATATAAACATATACATTTCTTTTAAGTTCACTTTTTTTGGTCTCAAATCAGTTATTCTCTTCCTCCAACCCCATTGTTTTTTCTTTCTTTTCCCTTCAGTTTCTGTATTTTTCTCACTTCTTTTCTCCCTTGTCTTGTTCCCCTTTCCCACATATATTGACTATTGAAAAATTTAAATTAACCACATTATCGTGAAGTAGATCATGGGCCTTTAATATATAGAGACATACCAGCCTATCATTTAGGTACTTGATTCCCACTGATGCTATATTGACTAAAAAGTGCAAAACCAAAGAGAATGACCCATTAAAGAGAGTAAAAAAATGTGTACACATTAAAACAAAAATAAATTCAGCCACTTTTACCTCATAGGATTTGATGAAAATAGAATATAATTTGAAATGTGGTTCTTAAAATTTTTTGACAAGGTCTATAGTGTTTTTACTACTTCGCTTCTCAACTCTTCACACTCTTGAGATGCTGCCCTGGTTACTGTGACCCTAGTAGTTATAAGAGAGAATGATTTTTTTGCTTGTGAATGTGTGTTCTGTGGTGATTTTAATTATTTAAAATTATGTTGCAGAAATAGTTCACCTGTAGAGACTGACCAAGTGTTTGGTTTCAAGAAACGTTCTGGCCCCAAACTCCTTTGGGTTTTGCCTTTTTCACTTTTTCCTTTATGTAGTAAAATTACTGTATGATTTTTAGAATTTGCATGATTCGTTATGCCTTTCAAAGTATCTTCAGCTTCCTTTAGGGGTTTTGATTATTTATGCATTATAATTGGCTTTTGGTGATAAATAGTAAAATTGCTTTATTTTGTAGATCCTCCAGGAAATTATGATTGATCATATGACCCCACAAAGTATCCCAATTGTTTATAATTAAGGATTAATGAGAGAAAAATCGTAAGAGCCAGCTGGCAGTTGATATAACTAAAGGTGGACAGAGGTAAGGTGGAAAATTGTCACTAGCGGATTGATTCTCTCTTGTGTGCAGTTTAAGATGCCCTCCTGCCTACATCCCTGTTTGTCCCTCTGCCCATTTACGAACACTGATGGAATAACTGTTATGATAGATCCATACAAGACAAAGGAAATACAGGAAATATTCATTAGGAGCCCACAAAGCAGACAAATGAACACATAGCTGAAGGATCTGATGGGCACAATTACTGTAAGGAAGATGAAGAGCTTCTGGTTATCTCCTGAGACAATTAGGACACAAGATGTTGTTGAGTTTCTCTGAGTGCTTTAGAAGCTTCTGAAATGTTCTCTAGGGCAGAGTGGCTTGAATCAGCCCAGTGCAGTATTCAGTAAACTAGACAGATATATTTCTTTCACAGATACTAATATCTGTTAAAGTTTGTGCTGCCTTTGATTTTATGTGGCAAAAGCAAATAAAAATTTAGGCACTTGAGGTTATGAAATCATTAGATTAATATGGAAGAGACTTTAGTCTGATTAGAACTTATTAGCAAGTATCACATAAAGTGCAATCTATGATACAAAATTTCTTAGCTATCAAACAATAACAAACTAAGTAGCAAAGTGATATTTTCAAGAAGTTAAATAAATAAATGCTGCTCTATAGTTTATTTTATGAAAGAAAATTATGGGAGAGGGATTTTAAAATAGAATTTGCCTGATAGGTAAAACAGGTATAAACCATAAAAAAGAGAAAACTCATTAAGTAAGGAATTTCAAGAAATAAATATCTTTATATCTTTCCCAGAAGGAATATGGAGAGACCCTAGTGGAAGGCTAAAATAGAATGCACTATAAAATTAACTAGTATGGCTAGAAAAAGAGAAAGTATAGAAAATTAGTTGTCTTAATATAGTAATAATTAGTTTTAAAGTTATATTCCATAGGTACCAGTTTTCAATTTATTTTGCCTAATTTTATTCTGCTTATTATAACCCTGCTGTGGAATAACAACACATTTCTTGTTGGGGAGGCAACTGTCATGTGGAACTGGGGCTATTCATCTCACTTATTGAATCATAATGATTATACCATCTTAGCAGGAGAGCTGTAGAAGATAGTTGTGTATGAAAATGTATATCAAGAAAGATGGACCCAAAATGAGTAGATTTGTAGCCTTAAAGTTACGATTTGACAAACATAAAAACTCAACACATCCAATTCATTCGTGGGATTTCCTGCTACTACCTTTGAACTATATCTAGAATCCGAGCATGTTTTACCATTTCCATCATTGCCACTCAGCAGATATCCGTGGCCATGTCTTAAATTATTGTAATCCCTCTGGACTGGTCCTTCTGCTCTCACTCTTATGCCCCTACAGATTGTTCACCCATTAATATGTAAGTCTAAGTATAACATGTGGACACTTATGCCACTCAGGGTAGAAGCCAAACTCTTCAGAGTGACCTGGTCCCTTTTCATGTCCCTAGCTTCCTCCTTTCCCACTCTCTTTGTTGTTCTGTTCTCTTTAGCAACAAGCTTGCAAAAGATTAAGCAAACTCCTTCCTCAAGACTTTTGAGGCATGCTGTTTCCCTTACCTGGGGTATTCTACTCCCAGATACTTATTTGTATGTTTCTTTATCTCCTTAAGGCCTTTTCTTTAATATAATGTTGGCTCTTGGCTGTTAATGCAGTTTAATAATTTTGCTTCATGTTTAATGTTTTATTACTTTCATTAAATTACAGTTACATATGATGATAGCAAATCTAATGATGTCATCTCACTAGATCTAATCGATTAAGTTCAGGTTTTAGGATAACTCAAATGTTAAAAAAAATTGATAACCTTAAACATCCATTCCATGTTCTACCCCATATATGTGGTAATTCCTGAGTTCCTACATATAGAATCAAGATATAAATAGAATTCAGGATGTCATTATACAAATATGTACAATACTTTTTAAAAGGTTATATTATGAAGGTCAATAGTCATATGTATAATTTTAAAACAAATGAGCCATAATTTTAAAATACATAATCCTTTATAATTTGAAATCAGTACAAAATGATTATGCATTTATACACGTTACTAAGTTTTTAATGTTATTATACATTAATTTATGAATATTTTAATCTTCCTAAGGCTTCAAGCTGTATAGAAAATAGATTTTTAAGCCAAACTATGCAGTTCAATGCAGCCATTAATGAGAATTTGAGGCTATTAAAAGTTTACTCAAAATTTTTTTGTTGCATAAATTTTTATTTGTACTTTTTTAGGTAACATGTATAATTTCCTTAATCTAGGGGAGGAAGACAGTATATGATATAAATATATGTAGTGGTTATTAAAATCTCCAGATACTAATCTTCAGTTTTAACAAATTCTTTGCCTTCGAAGTTCAGTTTTTTAAGTCCTAAATATGTCCTTTCTTTAGCTGTTACATGTATAGGGAACATGAATATACATGTTTTAACTAATATAGTCAATTGTTACTACTAACTAACATGTAAACATAGTCATAATAAGCTGCCATCAATAAAAAAACTTCAGGTTGACATTGTCTACTATATTTTAAAATTTATTTTTATTGTACATATTTAAGAAGTACAGGTTTTGATGTACATATGTAGTGAAATAATTACTACACTTTTACATATCCTACTCTATTTTTTGAGTAATTCTCAGGTCTCATATACATCTGTGTTAAATGAAAGGAGAAAATAAAAGTGATCTCTATGTGAACTCACAAAAATATAAAACCCTTCACTATTCTCTCATAGTTAAAGTCCCGTGGTGATTTTCTCTGAAGGCTTGACTCACATCACCTGAAATACACAGGCATTTATATTTCTAGTCACATTTCTCGGCACTTTCAGAGGTTATAGTAAATGTTTCTCTTGTTTATTCCAGAAAAAGCACCATTCATATTTCAACCATTTTTTAAACCATTGAATTTTTATCTTCACACTTCTTACACTTATTGCTTTATTGTTTTAATGCACATTTGGTGTAAATATCCTATTTAACTGGAATAGGTCATACTGTTCAAGCATGCTTTTATCATAGTTTTTGTCTTTGTATTTTTGGAATTTTTGCATTCACAGGTACAAACAATATTTAAATATATTGTATTATAGAATTCAAATTAGTTTAACATTTTCTTAACCCAACCATCTTTCGTACGTCAAATGATTTATTTTTCAAACAGGTTTGGTTGACTATAACCCCAGTTGCCTTTTGTCTGAACAAATTGAATTTTTAAAAATTCATAGGGGAATGGCCTTTTATTCTTTATTCATTATTTATGAAAATTAAAAGTATCATCTTTATGATAGTTGTCCATAAAACTTTGTGTAAAATTGCAAATGAATGTTCAAGTGAAATAAGATACAAATATCTGAGTGTATAATTGAAACCTATAGTGAAATGGACTTTAATGAAAAGGAATTTTTTTTGTTGTGGGTGTGAACAAAACCAAATCAAACCTAAACAAACAACAGAAAAAGAGACTATACAACACTGGATCTATATTCAGACATGTTATCCCATTGTTCTGTTATATTAATGTTCTTTAATATAGCCCTAGAACATTGAGGCCAATAAGTACAGAACTCAAGTAAGCAGAAAAAAAAAAAATATTTGTACCTTTTACTAGTCCTTTTTAAAAATTAGCTCTGAATACTCGGACTTAAACTCATATAATACTTCTGGAAATATTTGTGTTTTTTAAAGACTATTTGTTAGGCAAATGATTAGGTATGTCAGATATCATAAAATAATAGCAAAATGATAAAACAGCACAAGGAAAATCACATAATTTAAATATGTTAACATAAAATGAAAACTTTTAATTTCATTAGTTCCTATCTCATTTACAACTAAAGATGCTGTGAACACATAGGGAATGTGGATACATGAACTGTATTTCATGAGCTTTAAATCATTCAAAAGAAAATCTGTAACATTTTATATATATAAATAATGTATGTGCTCATTTAAGTCAGAATATATGTGTGTATACAATATATGTATATATTCTGACTTAAATGAGCATCACTCTCAGTTGATAAATTAGTATTTTCAATATTTATTCAGTACATTTTTTAAATGACTTTAAAACTTGTTCCTAACTGTAAATATAATAATAAAAATAGAATAATTGTTATCACGGTACAGTTATGGGTGTATCCTTTTTTTCTTTGAAGTTTGATCTAAATATGTTTTCATAGTCTTAATAATAATAAAGAATGATTGAGATGTTGGGTAATTGGGGAAGGATGTTATGTTCAATGACTTGCTAATCTGAATCAATGGTATTAAAAGATTGCATGTCAATATTCCAAATCAGAACACCTTTATCCACAAAGCAGGAAGTGAGCATAAACTCCTTCACATTCATTTTTACTTTTCTCCAACCTACAAACCCTCACTATTACACTTCCTCTTTTATTCTTTCTAAAATAACATTTATTCACAACCTAAATGGGGATAACAATAATAGCAATTTTATTTATTTATTTATTTATTTATTTATTTATTTTTATTTTTATTTTTAGACAGACTCTTGCTCTGTCGGCCAGGCTGGAGTGCAGTGGAGCAATCTCGGCTCACTGCAACCTCTTCCTCATGGGTTTAAGCAATTCTCTGCCTCAGCCTCCCAAGTAGCTGGGATTACAAGAGTCCACCACTACACCTGGCTAATTTTTGCATTTTTAGTAGAGACGGGGTTTCACCATCTTGGCCAGGCTGGTCTTGAACTCCTGACCCTGTGATCCATCGGCCTCAGCCTCCCAAAGTGCTGGGATTACGGGCGTGAGCCACCTTGCATGGCCAATAGCAAATATTTTAATAACATTTACTATATTACAGACCCACTGTAAAAGCATTGCGTGAATTCGGTCCTTCAGCCTTGACACTAGTCCTAAGGGGCTGACTTTGTTATTTTCTCCATTTTTCAGATGAGAAAAACAAGGCACAGAAATGTTTTGTAAGTTGCATCCTTTCAAGAGCAAAGACCACTTGAACCCAACCAGTCTGGCTCCACAGTGCCAGCTCTTAATCAGGGTATCAGTACTTCCCAAGTGCATTACCCCCAGATCTTACTGAAATGTAGACGCTAAAGAACAGATCTGTGCTGGAAGCTCCCCCTGTGCATTTCTAATAAGCTCCCAGGTGCTGCTGCTGCTCTGCAGACCAGATGTTAAGCAGCACAGCATTACACTGTGCTATCTCTGTATGTTAGGCATGGGTAGAACAAATGTGCAATAAGAAAGGACGTTTTTCTGTCATACAGGCTTTCCATGGCATTGTGCTCCTCAGTGAAGTCTATGTATAATCCGTTAACACGATTTGGAAAACAAATAAACAAAAATTTGCCTTCTAAAAAAAAAATAAATAAAGCAAGCAGATGCCTGGGATTTAGGCAAGATACATCTGTCCTCATTGCACTTGGTATATTAGCACGATGTCCTATAATTAGTTAATTCTAATTTGTGAGGAAAAAGAGTAATCTCAATACAGACTAAAGGCACAGTCTACGTCCATGCATGCTCTTGAAACATTTTGTTAGGCAAATGATTGGAAGAATTTAATGTTATTATCAGATAACCTTCAAAGCCAGATGTGAGATTATGTAAGATGTCTCGTGTCTTGTCTCTTCTAGGCTCTCTTTTAAATAATACAAGATTTTCTCTAAAATGAACTTTTATATTCTTCCTATGAACTTGGAATTTCTTTAAGGCTATTCTAGTGTAGCAGATTTTTTTTCTGGAAAGTATTTATTTTTTAATAATTTTGGGGATACATGTAAATAATTTAAATCACCTTCCTTTAACATCCAGAAAACCATAGGAAAAGGATATAGCTGAAATATTTATATCCTTTTTAAAAAAAAATTGCTTCCATTTAGAAGGGGTGATTTTTAGCCTTGTCCTACTCTAGGCTTTGGCTTTTTGACAGTCTTTTTATTGATTCCTTGGGATCTTTCAGCATTCTCTACAATTTCTCTAAAACTTTTACTTTAGAGATTTGTTCTTTTGACAGGTGATAAGCAGTTCTTAAATTTATTGTGTTTTATATTTGATGACCTTGGTTAGCTCTGACACATGCTTCTCTCCCTGATACATTAAGACTTTTTATCTTTGGTTGGTTTTTGCATAATGTGTATGCATTAGCATGCAACTAGCATGTTCTGACTTCTAAGCAACAGGTAGAGCAATAATATATATTATTAAAGAATCTCTAGGAAAAGCAGTAAGTTATTTGAAACAATTACAGGTAGTTTACTTTGAAAAGTTAAAGTAGTTGAGATTTTAGATGTTTATTTAATGAGTCTTTTCTGATGATGATCAATTCCCAACTGCTTAAGATTAATCAAGTGTCTGTAAGTTTATATCTCTCCCATGAGAAAAAAAAGCCCTCAAGAATTCTCAAGGCTCTTTTGATCATAATATAAAATGTACCTGTACTAATTAAATCTTTTGAATTCAGCATTTTACTGATCAGGTTATGTTTTTATTTCAATTGATTTGAAATTATTTTTGAACCAACTATTCAAACCATTTAAAATGAATAAATAAACTCCATTCAGAATATATTGTTGTTTTTGAAAGTTATTTAAGAAAATGACAAAAATATATAAAATGATACTCAAGTCTAAGTATATAAGCAATTTCCACCCTGAAGAACAGTCAGATTAGGGAAGAAGGCTAGCCAGCTCTTAGAGAAGCATCAGCAATTGCGCTTTCTTGGGAAGGCAGCCGACCTATTGTGGGAAGCAGCTGTTTCCAAGGTCCACAAGAGTGGAGCTCTGTAGCACAGAGATGGTTGGATAGAGGGTGAAATTTTAGAACCAAACAGTCTGACAGAGAGGGAGAGCAGGTCTCTCCAACAAGAAAATATGAGCATTTAGAATTGTGAAAGGTATAGTTAGGATTTTTAAAGTTAAAATATAATGTAAAATAAAAGAAGAAGGTAATTGTGAGGTGAGAGCTACAATTCTATTTAGAACAAACAGAAGAGTTGGAAGGATATAGCTATAGCCTGAAAAGGGAAAGCACTGACATTATTCAAGAAAGAGAGAGAATTAGTAACTGCATTAATGAAATTCCAACAAATTGATTAAGGCAAAATTTTAAAACACAGTATATCCAACTATGTTTTAAGGGATCCAGGACATGCCAGACTCTAAAGTAACTTAAAAAATCTCTCTACTTTGGAATAGGAATTATTTTGTCAGTAAAGGAATAAAAAAGAGTATTTACAAGATAAATAACTATGACATTTATAAAAATGCTTACATTAGAAATAGGCAGAAAAAGCAGAGCTTCCATTGTAAAGTTTGTGCATCTGAAATTTATCGCATTCAACAGAAAGTCTCTACAAGTGCACTTTTTCAAATAAATGCCCTGAAATATTGGTCTTGTTATTCTTCAGCGAAGTGTATAAGCTCCAGTAAAACCCATTTACCAGTTTAATACCTTTTTTATGATAGCGTAACTATATACAACTCTGATTTATAAAAAAAAGAAAAGCTCAAGCTCTTAACTTCTGGAATGAGTTTTCTTCACAGGGAAAGTGCACAAATTGAAAGAAATAGAAGAAAACATTAATATGATGTGAAAATTAGAATTTGAAATGCATATCATGGGAGTCAAATCTTCTCATTTGGTTATTTTTTTTATTGAGTCACATGGGATGATTATGTATTTTTTT
The DNA here is from genome assembly GCF_049350105.2 of Macaca mulatta. NCBI lineage: Eukaryota > Metazoa > Chordata > Mammalia > Primates > Cercopithecidae > Macaca > Macaca mulatta. The sequence goes on from NC_133409.1 coordinate 117,564,565, forward strand.
AGGCAAAGAAAAAAGACTATTGGAAATCCATTCATTCTCCCATCCCCACCCCAGACATACCCTCTGAATTTCCTTTTATTTTGGTAGTATGCTGAACTGATATTTATACTATAACCCTGATCTTACTACTGACATTGAAAGTCACAATGAATGCTACAGGTCATCTAAATTACAAACATGTTAATTTTCTTTTTTATTATTAGCACAACTTTTTGAGTCAGAAAGTTATACACTGATATCCCCACACTCAGGAGTTTAGGATACAGATAATTTTAAGTTATTTGTCCAAAGTCAGTGACAGATGAGGATCTCCAATTTTTACTCTAGAATGTTCCATTTTTTAGTAATGATGAATTTAAGATATAAAAAGTAAACAAGAAAAAAACCCCACATTTTTAGAGCCCATCTTTCACCCTTAAAATACAATCTCCCTAGATATTAAGACGATGAAAATATTAAGATAAGAACCTTTCAAAAATGATGACAGAAAATTGTTCCAGATCAAGAAGAGATTTGGTAAGAACAGGCTGAAAGATCCTTCCCACTTCTATATTTATGAACACATTGTTTTCACCCTGCATAATTCCTAAGGGTATGGGTAGGCATTATTTATTACTTATCTTCAACTCAATTGTTAAAAATCCATAGTGTCATGTGCACATATTCCAACTTGCTTCTACTGCATGCAAAGGGAATTGTGAAATCGAAGTTTCCCTTTCCCTTATTTAAAGTAGATCAGTGGGTATTACAACAATGAAGTTTTCACTTAATTTTCAAATATAATCACGGATGTTAAAAATGGCTAAAGTGCCAATTTTTAAAATATTTAACACACACATGCCACTTTCTATTACTAAGATGTACATTGCCATTTTAAAAAAATATGCAAAACAACAAGATTTTGGAAGTATCAAAGACAAGTAATATGTGAATATTTCTGTGACTGTATTGAGCGGGGATTTACCATTTTCTTTTTTTTTGTTGTTGCCTTTTTTTTAAATTTATTTTTTGAGATGGAGTCTCATTCTCTTGCCCAGATGGTGCGATCTCTTGCAGTGGTGCGATTTTAGCTCACTGCAACCTCCGCCTCCCGGTTTCAAACAATTCTCCTGTATCAGCTTCCAGAGTAGCTGGGACTACAGGCATGTGCCACCATGCCCAGCTAATTTTGTAGTTTTAGTAGAGACGGAGTTTCATCCTCTTGGTCAGGCTGGTCTCGAACTCCTGACCACAAGTGATCCACCCACCTCGGCTTCCCAAAGTGCTGGTATTACAAGAGAGAGCCACTAGCCCAGCCACTGACTTACCTTTTCAAGGAGCATTCCATTCCTATATTTTTACATTAGTTCTAATTTGCAATTTCAATAATCATATTGCTATATAGTAGCTAAGCTGTATTTAAGATTTCTATGCTAGGCACTCTGCTGGCATTTTTTCGTGGTTTAACTTACATAATGCTTATAATAACCTCATGTGATAGCTAAACAATTATAATATATCACAGAAAAAGAAATTAAGACCACAAGTTAAATAACTTATTAAGGTTTCACAGTTTAAAAGATTAGTGCCAGGAATACAACCCAGGTCTTTTTGACTAAAAAAGCAAGTTCTGAATCATTTTGTTCCTACAGTATGGCTCATAAGGTGTTCTTTAAGTGTTTCATTTTGTTCTTATTGGGTGTTCATTAGAGTAGTAACTCAAACCAACAATCTTCCCATATTTTTTTTTTTCTTTTTGAGACGGAGTCTTGCTGTGTCGCCCAGGCTGGAGTGCAGTGGCACGATCTCGGCTCACTGCAAGCTCTGCCTCTTAGGTTCATGTCATTCTCCTGCCTCAGCCTCCCCAGTATCTGGGACTATAAGCACCGCCACCATGCCTGGCTAATTTTTTTTTTTTTTTTTTTTTTTTTGTATTTTTAGTAGAGACAGGGTTTCACCATGTTAGCCAGGATGGTCTCCATCTTCTGGCCTCGTGATCCACTTGCCTTGGCCTCCCAAATTCCTAGGATTAGGGGCATGAGCCGCCAGGCCTGGCCAATCTTCCCATATTTTATAAGTCAATTCTGAATTATTGGTTTAGAGCCAAACATAATATAGGTTGAAAAAACATTGATTAATTGTCTATCAAACACAGATTCATCTTTTCTTGCCTACTGATATAACATGATTTTATTAAGAATAGCAATGTGCATAGCTAAAAAGAATGTATTTCACAGCCTTTCTTGTGGCTAGCAGTGGTGAAGTGAAACTATTTTGAATGATCTGATGTAAGGAAAAGTGTTCAGATAGGAATTCTGGAATGGCTTTTTAAGGGAACCATTTCATCTCAGACACACCTTTTTTAACTTTTGCTTTCCTCCTTCATTTAGTTTGAAACAAAAATATGATTACCACATATCTGGCAGCCTTCTTGACACAGTGAAGGGAAGGGTAAGTCCACAATAATGGCAAAGCTTAAAGAGCCTGAAAGTCTATCTCTGGGTTTCTTTGTTTGTGGGAAATAACCAAACCCCATTTTACAGTTGAAAACACTTTCTGTTTCTGGGTGTCTCTTAACAACTGAGTATGATTCTACTTGATACAATATATAAAATTAAACTGATAGTAATTGTTCTTGTCCTAGGTAAGTTTGATTCAAATTATTTGCTTTCTTAGGCCCTGATAAAATAAAAAATATTAGCCAAATTAAATTGAAGGGAGTTTAATTGTGTAATGAATGATTCACTAATCAGGCAGCCCCCAGAATCACATCAGATTCCAAGAAACTCCAGTGCAGCCACATGGTAGGAAAAAATTTATTGACAGCAAAAGGAAAGTGACATACAGAAAATGAAGGTGAAGAACAGAAACAACTGGATTGGTTACAGTATGGTGTTTGCCGTATTTGAACACAGTTTGAGCAGTTGGCTACATTTGATTGTCCAAAACTCAGTGATTGGAAAAGGTGTGAGGTACGATTGGTTTACACTGCCCCTTGTTATAGTTCACAATGTACAGAAAAACCTTTAGGCCAAACTTAAATATGTAAGGAGGCAGTTTTAGGCTAAACTTGATTTAACAGCCCTCAGAGGAATGTGCAGTCTATGAAAAAAGATGTTCTTAATACTGTTAAGAAGAACATATTTCTCCAATGGCTAAAGATACATTTGATTTCAAAATTAACAAAATAAAAAAATGATTTCATAAAGATAGTATGTGGTTTGAAATTTAAATTATTCTAATCACATCATATTTTAATTTTGTAGCCATTTGGTCTTATTTCAATGTAATTTTTACTTTTTAAAAAACTTTTCATCTCATGGCTCTAAGATAAAAAAAATACATATCTAGAGGAAATCTCTTAAGCAATCCTGTATTAGTCTGTTTTCACACTGCTATAAAGAAATCCTGAGACTGGGTAATTCATAAAGGAAAGAGGTTTAATAGACTCAGAGTTCCACATATCTGGGGAGACCTTAGGAAATTTATAATCATGGCAGAAGGGGAAGCAAACACATCCTCCTTCACAATGCAGCAGAAGAAAGAAGTGCAAAATGAAGGGAGAAGAGCCCCTTATAAAATCATAAGATATCATGAGAATCCATTCACTATCACAAGAATGGCATGGGGGAGCTGCCCTCATGATCCAATCACCTCCTGCAAGATCCCTTCCCCAACATGTGGGAATTACAAATTTGATTAGGGATCAAGATGAGATTTGGGTTGGGACACAGAGTTAAGATCATATTATTCCACTCCTTGCCCTTTCCAAATCTCATTTTTCTCACATTTTAAAACACAATCATGCCTTCCCAACAGTCCCCAAAGTCTTAACTCATTCCAGCATGAACTCAAAAGTCCAGCTTCAAAGCTCATCTGAAAGAAGTCAACTCCCATCCACCTAGGAGTCTGTAAAATCAAAAAAGTTAGTTACTTCCGATCAGATTGGTGCAAAAGTAAATGCTGTTCCTGCCATTACTTTCAAGGACAAAACTAGTAATTACTTTGCACCAACTTAACAGATACAATGAGGGTAAAGGCATTGAATAAATGCTCCAATTCTAAAGACCAGAAGTTGACCAAAAGAAAGGGGCTACAGGCTCCATGTAAGTCCAAAATCCAACAGGGCATTCATTATATCTCAAAGCTCCAAAATAAACTTCTTTGACTCCAAGTCTCACATGCAGGGCATGCTGATACAAAATACCTTGGGCAGCTCCCAAGGCCTTGGGCAGCTCTGCCTCTGTGACTTTGCAGGGTACAGACCTCCTCCTACCTATTTTCACATGGGCTAGCATTGAATGTGTGTGGCTTTTCTAGGTGCACAGGGCAAGTTGTTGGTGGATCTGTCAGTCTGGGGTCTGGAAGACAGTGGGCCTCTTCTCACAGCTCTGCTAGGCAGTGCCCCAGTGAGGACTCTATGTGGAGGCTCCAATCCCATATTTCCTTTCTGGACTTCCCTAGTAGAGGTTCTCCATGAGGGCTCCACCCCTGCAGGAAACTTCTGCCTGGATATCCTGATGTTTCCATACATCGTCTGAAATTTAGGTGGAGGCTCTCAAACCTCAGTTCTTGACTTAAGTGCACCCATAGGCCAAACACCATGTGGAAGCCACCAAGGCTTGGAGCTTGCCCCCTTTAAAGCAATGGCCTGAGCTATACCTTGACCCCTTTTAGCCATGGATGGAACTGGAGTGTCTGGAGCTGGATCTGGAGCTGGAAGCAGGGCACCATGTCTCAAGGCTGCATAGATATTGTTCATGCAAATTTCTGCAGCTGGCATAAAATCTTCCCCAGAAAATTTTTTTGGAATACATGGTCAGGCTGCACATTTTCCAAAATTTTATGCTTTGCTTCCCCTTTAAACATACATTGCAATTTCAAAGAACCTCATTGTGAGCATATATAACTGAACACTTTCAGAATCAATCAGGTGACCTCTTGAATGCTTTGCTGCTTAGAAATTTCTTCTACCAGATACTCTAAAATCATCTCTCTCAAGCTCAAAGTTCCACAGATCTCTAGGGCAGGGGCAAAATGCTGCCAGTCTCTTTATGTAGCAAGAGTGACCTTTTTTCCAGTTCCCAAGAAGTTCCTCATTTCAATCTGAGACCACTTTAACTGGGACTTTATTGTTCACATCACTAACAGTATTTTGATCTTAACCATTCAACAAGTTTCTAGGAAGTTCCAAACTTTCCCAAATCTTTTCTTCTTTTGAGCACCCCAAACTTTTCCAACCTGTGCCTGCTACCCAGTTCCAAAGTTGCCTCCACATTTTAAGATATGTTTACAGAAAATCCTTACTACCTCAGTACCAATTTACTATATATGTCAGTTCTCACACTGCTATGAAGAAATACCCAAGATGGGGTAATTTATAGAGGAAAGAGGTTTAATGGACTCACAATTCCACATGGCTGGGGATGTCTCAGGAGACTTCCAATCATGGCAGAAGGGGGGAAGCAATCACATCATTCTTTACAAAATGGCAAGAGAGGAAAGTGTAGAGTGAAGGGGGAAGAGCTCCTTATAAAATCACTAGCTCTCATGAGAACTCACTCACTATCATGAGAACAGCATGGGAGAGCCACTCCCATAATCCAGTCACCTCCCACAATGTCCCTTTCCCAACACATGAGAATTACAATTCGGATGACAATTCAAGATACGATTTAGGTGGAGGCACAGAGCCAGATCATATTAAATCCCCATGTTACATCCAAATAATCAAACAAAACCATGACAAAAATTAAAATTACTTATGAAAATGTAAAAGAAATAAAGAAAAAAGAAAGGAAAAAGAAAAAAATACACTAGTTCACTGTATAAAAAATAAAATGCATTTTGTTCAATGGTAAAAGTAAATCAGTGTTATAAATTGCTCAACTTTAATTATATTATTATATTTTATAAGATTTCAGTATAGAAAGTGAGACTGACCTATTTCAACCTTTACTATTTTGTTAAAGAACTATTATATTTCTTGTACAAAATACAGCCAAGGTGAGCTTTTGTACATCAAAATGAATTCTGAAAAGGGGACATGCAGTTTTACATTCGCTTTGTTTAGAACAAAAATTATGAAAGAAAGAAAGCTTAGTGAAAGTGGAAAATGACTTTCATAAATAGGAAAAAGAACCAATTGAATTACTCATTCTGAAGAGCAAAATTTCTAAATCTATTTTTCTTATAAAAGAGAATAAATGTAGTAATGATTCTGTAAGATATATGTGTTGTGGAACTAAGAAGGTATGGGGAAAGAAGAAAAAATTTAAAAAAGAAATAAAAACTGAAAACTAAAATTGTAAAAGTAAATATTAACTCTTCTTATATAGAACACATATGAATAGAAGTGTATATTATGCCATTCAGGAACTCAATTTTGCTTTTTCCTGTAGTCTGTCTTTTTTCTTTATTACCATCAAAGAATTAGATGTTTATCAGCAATGAAGTTTCAGAAAGTAGCCCCTATGGGCATCCAATTACTTTCTTCTTCTGCAACCAGCTACTGGAAGATGAAACTTGATTGACAGATAACTCTAGAGTGTAATCCTCCAGGCTCAGTGGTGTTCCTCAGATTGAATCAATGTTGAGACTTTTCCAAGACTCTTCCAAGAACACCCTGGGGGACCCTAATTGAACTCCAGGGGATGTAGCTTAATTCATTTTCAACCCTTGATAGCTCCCAACCTAAAGAAACCTCCTTAGGCTGAGAAACAGCTTGAGGTTGTAGAAAAAAGTAACAAAAGCCAAAACAGATCTAGACCCCTACTGCATTAACATATCTGTCTTAATATGCAAGATGAGTTTCATGCTTTTGGTAGTGGATAGTGCTGTTCTCTCTGCTTGGACTGTCCTGTCTCAGTTCATTTTGACTCCTATAACAAAATATGACAAACTGGGTAGCTTATAAATAACAGAAATTTATTTCTCACAGTTCTGGAGACTGAGAAGTCCAATACCAAGGAACATGCAAATTTGGTGTCAAGAGAAGGCCTACTTTCTGATTCATAGACGGCACCAGCTTGCACTGTTCTCACGTAGTGTAAGCAACAAAGCAGCTCTCTTGTACCTCTTTTATAAGAGCACTAATCTCATTAATGGGGGCTCTGCCTTCAGGACCAAATTGACTCCCAAAGGTCCCACCTTCTAATAACATCACATTGATTGGGTTTCAGCATATGAATTTTGGGGAAGATATAGGCCAGGTGAGCCCCCAAACTGGGGCTTTGCCCATGAATTTACCATCCCTTTCCATGGCACTAACCTGGAAATCGCCATCCCTTTTCTAAAAACTTCTGAATAACCTTCTTAATTTGCATGTAATCAAAAATGGGTATAAATATAAATGCAAAACTGCTTCTAAGCTGCTACTCTGGGCACACTGCCTATGGGTTAGCCCTGCTCTGCTATGAGCTGTACTTCTGTATCCAAGGGCAAGCTGGTAGTGTTAGACATCAACTATTATTGATGCAACACTGTACAGCAGCAGTAGAGGTACTGCTCCTAGCACAGCAGGGCTACCCATAGGCAGTGTGCTCAGAATATCAGTTTAAAATTAGTTTTGTAGTTGTATTTATACACACTTTTAATTACATACAAATTAAGAGGCTGGTTATTCAGAAATTCTTAGAAAAGGGATGGTAATTTCCAGGTCACAGCCATGGAAAGGGGTGTTAACTTCTGGATGTTGCCATGGCAATAGTAAACTGACATGGCACTAGTGGGCTTGTCTCAGAGAGAAGTGCTTTCAATTATTCCTGGTTTCAATGACTCTTCAATCTGGCCCAGAATTTGAGCCCCATCTCTGAAGTCACCTCAGGGAAACACAAACATTCAGACTATAGTACTCATACACAAGATGAGCTTCTTGGTTTTGGTAGTGGATACTGCTACTTCATCTGACTGGAATGTCCTTATTGTTCTCTATTTCTTTCTAAAATTCTGCACATCCTTTAAAGTGTACATCTAAAGTCACCTTCCGTGAGAATCCTTTCCTAGGCTCCCACAGCATCCTCTGAGTTTGCAGACTGTTTTATTATGGGCACTTATATTAGGTCTTCTATAGTAAGTGTTTGCTTATTTGTGACAGCATCATGACAAGGAAAGTGTAATTTCTTTTCTCTTACATCTTATTTTTTATACTTACAACAGAGTGCTCAGTAAGTCTAATACGAATAAAAGTATCCTGACCCAATTCATCAAACCTCTCTATGTCTACTTTCTTTTATATAGAATGTGAATAACAAATTATGTCTCAGGGAAAATTGTTTATGGGATAACCAAACATGAATGTGTTTTAGAATGTATGTAGTTTGGTGCTGTATATAAATATCAACCATTAAAAAAAAAAAAAAAACAAAAAACGAATCACACATAGTATGTGGTATTCCACTTTTGTGAACTTTTATAAAATGAATTGGATAACACCAGAAAAGAGGTCCTGGGGATTCACTACCTGCCTTGATAATCTGTAAATTATAAGATGGGACTCACTGTTTACTGGGAGTTGTAAAAATTCCTCCTGGGTCTGACTCACTGTGTCTCCAGATGTCTAGAAAGTACAGATATGCCAGGCTTGTAGGAACGCAGCACAAGTATTTCCCAGTTCAGCTACATTTTAGCTTCTGGAAATGGCTCTGAGAGTGAAATTAGCATATGGCCAATTTGCTGGATGCCCAGAGGTTCCTGGATCATGCTGATACATCTTTATCTACTCATTAGCATTATGGCCTGAAATTTGGTTTACTTGAGTTTATGCCTTTTACTCTTGAAGTATTATAGATGAACAGTTCATTCACATTAAGCTTCCCTTTCTCCTTCGACAAAATGGATTAATTGACACTAAACTACAAAATATATGTAGTAAGTATCTTGACCTGTATCCAATTACATGTAATTTGTTCTCAATGGGCCAGGAATAGAAAACGACCTTCTAATTATATATACCTATAATGTAATTTGTATAGAATGTTGTTATTAATAGAGACACATTTAAGGCAGTATACAAACGTTTTGGTTTTATTATTTTTTATGTTCATATAGTCTCTTTCAGGAAAATTTAAATTTAATTTGTCCCCTTATCACTGAAACCTTGTTGAACAAGTTTATCTTAATGTGATCTGAATGAAATTAAATTTTGCCTTTTATTTCACATAGAAAAATTTACTCAAGATCAGGTTGTTCCATTTCCATGTAGTTGTGTGGTTTTGAGTGAGTTTCCTTTTTTTTTTTTTTGAGATGGTGTTTTACTTTTGTTGCCCAGGCTGGAGTGCAATGGTGTGATCTTGGCTCATTACAACCTTGGCCTCCTGGGTTCAAGCGATTCTCCTGCCTCAGCCTCTTGAATAGCTAGGATTACAGGCATACACCATCATACTCAATCGATTTTGTAGTTTCAGTAGAGATGGGGTTTCTCCATGTTGTTCAGGCTGGTCTCGAACTCCCGACCTCAGTTGATCCACCAGCTTCAGCCACGTAAAGTGTTGGGATTATAGGCATGAGCCACTGTGACCAGCCTTGAGTGAGTTTCTTAATCCCAGGTTCTAATTTGATTGTACTGTGGTCTGAGAGATGGTTTTTTATGATTTCTGTTATTTTGCATTTGCTGAGGAGTGTTTTACTTCCAATTATGTGGTCAATTTTAGAATAAGTGCAATGCAGTGCTGAGAAGAATCTATATTCTGCTGATCTGCAGTGGAGAGTTCTGTAAATGTCTGTTAGTTCAGCTTGCTCCAGAGCTGAGTTCAAGTCCTGAATAACCTTGTTAATTTTCTGTCTCATTGATCTGTCTGATATTGACAGTAGGGTTTTAAATTCTCCCACTATTATTGTGTGGGAGTCTAAGTCTCTTTGCAAGTCTCTAAGAACTTGCTTTATGAATTTGGGTGCTCCTTTTTTGGGTGCATATATATTTAGAATAGTTAGCTCTTCTTGTTGCATTGGTCCCTTCATCATTATGTAATGTCCTTCTTTGTCTCTTTTGATCTTTGTTGGTTTAAAGTCTGTTTTATCAGAGACTGAGATTGCAACCTTTGCTCTTTTTTGGCTTTCCATTTGCTTGGTAAATATTCCTCCATCCATATTTTAAACCTATGTGTATCTTTGCATGTGAGATAGGTCTCTTGAATACAGCACACAGATGGGCCTTGACTCTTTATCCAATTTGCCAGTCTGTGTCTTTTAATTAGGGCATTTAGTCAATTTTCATTTAAGGTTACTATTGTTATATGTGAATTTGATCCTGTCATTATGATGCTATGCTGGTTATTTTGCCTGTCAGTTGATGTATTTTCTTCATAGTTTCAATAGTCTTTACAGTTTGGAATGCATTTACAGTTGCTGGTACCAGTTTTTCCTTTCCATATTTAGTGCTTTCTTCAGGAGCTCTTGAAAGGTAGGCCTGGTGACAAAAATGTCTCAGCATTTGCTTGTCTGTAAAGGATTTTATTTCTCCTTTTCTTATGAAGCTTAAAATTAAGGCAGAAATAAATAAGTTACCTGAAACCAATGAGAACAAAGGCACAACATACCAGAATTTCTGGGACACAGTTAAGCAGTGTTTAGAGGGAAATTTATAGCACAAAATCCCCACAGGATAAAGCAGGGAAGATCAAAAATAGACACTATAACATCACAGCTAAAGTAACTAGAGAAACAAGAGCAAACAAATTAAAAAGCTAACAGGAGACAAGAAATAACTAAGATCAGAGGAGAACTGGAGAACTGAAGGAGATAGAGATACAAAATCCCTTAAAAAATAAATGAATCTAGGAGCTGGTTTTTTGAAAAGATTAACAAAACAGATAGACTACTAGGCAGACTACTAAAGAAAAAAACATGAACCAAATAGACATAATAAAAAATGACAAATCAGATATCACCACTGATCCCACAGAAATGCAAACTACAATCAGAGAATAAACACCTCAAAATAAATAAACTAGAAAAATCTAGAAGAAATGGATAAATTCCTCGACACACACTCCCAAGACTAAACAAGAAAGAAGTTGAATCTGACTGGACAAATAACAAGTTCTGAAATTGAGGCTGTAATTAATAGCCTACCAACTAAAAAAAAGCCCAGGAACAGACGGATTCATAGCTGTATTCTACCAGAAGTACAAAGAGGAGCTGATACCATTCCTTCTGAAACTATTCCAAACAATAGAAAAAAAGATACTCTTCCCTAATTCATTTTGTGAGGCCAGGGTCATCCTGATATGAAAACCTCACAGAGACACAACAACACAAATCAGGCTGATATCCCTGATGAACATTGATGAGAAAATCCTCAATAAAATACTGGCCACCCGATCCAGCAGTACAACAAAAAGTTTATCCACCACGATCAAGTTGGTTTCATCCCTGGAATGCAAGGCTGGTCCAACATATGCAAATCAATAAACTTAATCCATTATGTAAACAAAGTCAATGACAAAAACCACATGATTATCTCAATAGATGCAGAAAAGTCCTTCGATAAAATTCAACACCTCTTCATGCTAAACACTGTCAATAAACTAGGTCTTGATAGAATGTAACTTGAAAATATTAGAGCTATTTATTAGAAACCCACAGCCAATATCACACAGAATGGGCAAAATCTGGAAGCATTCCCCTTGAAAAATGGCACAGGAAAAGGATGCTGTCTCTGACCACTCCTATTGAACATAATATTAAAAGTTCTGGTCAGGGCAATCAGGCAAGAGAAAGAAATAAAGGGTATTCAAATAGGAAGAGAGGAAGTCAAATTGTCTCTGTTTGCAGATGACATGATTGTATATTTAGAAAACCCCATTATCTCAGTTCAAAATCTCCTTAAGCTGATAAGTAACTTCAGCAAAGTCTTGGGATACAAAATAAATGGGCAAAAATCACAAGCCTTTCTATCCACCAAGAACAGACAAACAGAGAGCCAAATCATGAGTGAACTTGCATTCACAACTGCTTCAAAGAGAATAAAATACCTAGGAATACAACTTACAAGGGATGGGAAGGACCTCTTCAAGGAGAACTACAAACCGCTGCTCAAGAAAAAAAGACAGGACACAAACAAATAGAAAAACATTGCATGCTCATGGATAGGAAGAATCAATATCATGGAAATGGCCATACTGCCCAAAATGTTATCCCCATCAAGCTACCATTGACTTTCTTCACAGAATTAGAAAAAACTACTTTAAATTTCATATGGAACCAAAAAAGAGCCCATATAACCAAGATAATTCTAAACAAAATAGTAAAGCTGGAGGCATCATGCTACCTGACTTCAAACTATACTACAAGGCTACAGTTACAAAAACAGCATGGTACTGGTACCAAAGCAGATATATAGACCAAATGGAACCGAACAGAGGCCTTAGAAATAACATCACACATCTACAACCATCTGATCTTTGAAAAACCTGATGAAAACAAGAAATAGGGAAAGGATTCCCTATTTAATAATGGTGTTGGGAAAACTGGCTAGCCATATTCAGAAAACATAAATTGGACCACTTCCTTACACCTTAGACAAAAATTAACTCAAGATGGATTAAAGGATTAAAGGTAAGACATAAAACCATAAAAATCCTGGAAGAAAACCTAGGCAATGCCATTCAGGACATAGACATGGGCAAAGTCTTCATAACTAAAACACCAAAATCAAAGGCAACAAAAGCCAAAATTGGCACATGGGATCCAACTAAACTAAAGAGCTTCTGCACAGCAGAAGAAGCTACCATCAGAGTGAACAGGCAACCTACAGAATGGGAGAAAATTTTTACAATCTATCCATCTGACAAAGGGCTAATATCCAGAATCTACAAGGAACTTAAACAAATTTACAGGAAAAAAACAAAACAAACAAACAAACAAAAAAAACAAAAAAACCCAACCCCATCAAAAGTGGGCAAAGGATATGAACAGACACTTCTCAAAAGAAGACAGTTATGTGGCCAACAAACATATGAAAAAAAAGTTCATCATCACTGGTCATTAGAGTAATACAAATCAAAACCACAATGAGATACCATTCTAACATGCCTGTTAGAATGGTGATCATTAGAAAGTAAGGAAACAACAGATGCTTTTAAGGATGTGGAGAAATAGGAACACTTTTACATTGTTGGTGAGAGTGTAAATTAGTTCAACCATTGTGGAAGGCAGTGTGGAGATTTCTCAAGGATCTAGAACCAGAAATACCATTTTACCCTGCAATCCCATTACTGGGTATACATCCAAAGAATTATAAATGATTCTACCATAAAGACACATGCACATATATATTTATTGCAGTAATGTTCACAATAGCAAAGACTTGGAACCAACCCAAATGCCCATAAATGATAGACTGGATAAAGAAAATGTGGCACATATACAATATGGAATACTATGCAGCCATAAAAAAGGATGAGTTCATGTCATTTGCAGGGATGTGGATGAAGATAGAAACCATCACTCTCAGCAAACAAACACAGGAACAGAAAAGCAAACACCACATGTTCTCACTCATAAGTTGGAGTTGAACAATGAGAACACATAGACAGGGTGGGGAACATCACACCCTGGGCTCTGTTGGGTGGTGGGGGTCTGGGGGAGGGCTAGCATTAGAAGAAATACCTAATGTAGATGACGGGTTGATGGATGCAGCAAACCACCACTGCATGTATATACCTATGTAACAAACCTATACATTCTGCACATGTATCCCAGAATTTAAAGTATAATAATAAAAAAAAAGAATATACTTAATGAGTAAAGTTTTCTCCTATCCTTAGATAATGTTAGGTGGATCTCAAGGATTCTCTACTCAACTGGCTACTCTTAATGAAAGTCTAGATTAAAAAAACATGCTCAATTCAGATATTAGAATGCCCAACCTGATTAAATAATAATAACTCTGAACTCTAATTGCTATCGTTTCACCTCACTTACCAGTTACATGTGGTGGGATGATAAAACGAACAATTATAGAAAAAGTAAAAACAAAAACAAAATATCTGGGCCTGCATGGTATAACTATGAGGAGGGGGAAGACAGAGAGAATTGGAATTTGGGCTCACCGTGGTGGCTCACAGCTGTAATCTCAACATCTTGGGAGGCCAAGGCAGGAGGATTGCTTGAGCCTAGGAGTTCAAGACCAGCCTGGGTAATATAGGAAGACTATCATCTCTATAAAAAATGCAAAATATTAGCTGCAGATGGTGGTGTATGACTGTAGTCCTTGCTTCTCAGGTACTTAGGAGGCTGATATGGGAGGAGGATTGCTTTGTCCTGGGAGGTGGAGGCAGCAATGGGCTGTGATCATGCCATTACAGTCTAGCTTAGGTAAGACAGGGAGACTGTCTCAATAAAAATAAAGTAAAAATAGAAATGGACTTTTATAGTTGTGGTAAAGAAGAAATCAGTTAATTCTGATATTGGGGTTGCAATGGTTGCTAAGTGAGAAAGAGAGAAGTCTAAGCCTCACAGGAATAGTGAATATTACTCAAAAAAGGAGAGACATGATTTTGAGGAGTGTCACTTCTCTGAGGATGTATTGGGAATCTGAGAGCAGAAGCTTGGAAATATCAACAAGACTACCAACTACTTTCAAATATTTAAGGCCGATCAGGAAGCTTAGCGGACTGTGGGAACAAAGACAAGCCTTCATGGAGGCAGGATTTAAAAGGGCTAAGGAATGCCAGATCCTGGAAAATAAATTTCAGCAGAGGGCGAAGGAAGACACTTTTAGGACATTGCTGGAGAGAAATGCTGAAAAAGATACCAGATAATTGAGACATCAAGACATGAAGTTTGCATGAAGAGTTAACTGTTACAAATGTGAACAGCCTGTAAAAGTGGAGAGTATCTGAGAGGAAGCTCAGGTTCAGTTTAACTAACTCTGGGGTTGCAAACACAGAGGCTAACGTAGAGAATAAAAAAGAAAATTAAACACACACACACACTCTCACACACACACACACACACATATGGCTGGGCATGGTGGCTCACGCCTGTAATCCTAGCACTCTGGGAGGTTGAGGCAGTGGGTCACATGAGGTCAGAAGTTTGAGACCAACCTGGCCAACATGGCAAAAACCCGTCTCTACTAAAAATACAAAAATTAGCCAGGAGTGGTGGCACGCACCTGTAATCCCAGCTACTCAGGAGGTTGAGGTAGGAGAATCACTTGAACCTGGGAGGTGGAGGTTGCAGTGAGCCGAGATCGCACCCCTACACTCCAACCTGGGAGACAGAGCGAGACTCCATATATCTTAAAATTCCTACTATATGTGTGTGTTGATGTATATGTATATGCATATCACATCTGTGTGTGTGGAAGCTAGGGAAGAGGAAAATGATGAGATTAGACCTAGCAAAATTCTGCAACTGTGTTTCAAATTGTGTCCTCAAAGGAGGGAGGTAATCTGAAAAGGTGGTGGATTTATTTAGTTTTGTATTTTGATAGCTTATTAACACTTTAAGAGAAGTTAAGTGAATTTAAATCTTATACACTATGGACATCACTGGCTGGCAAGTCTTAAACATTCAGCCTTTCTTTTTCTTTTATTATCTGTATCATAGTTCACAAATTATACTAGTTTATGTTCTAATTACCAGGGAAATTCTCTTGGGGAAAAAATGGTGGTGACAGTCTAATCCTTGTAAATATGGTAACTGGACCCTTGGATAAATTAACTAATAATATTTGTGAGGGCAGTTTTTACTTACAGAATGCTTTTAGTAGCTTATTTCTGGTTGAAGACTGCACATGGTAAACACACTTTTTATATATATATACACACACACACACTTCATATATATATATATATATATATATGAAGGTTTGGCGAATGTTGTACAACTTATATACTCTTATAGTATAAAATAACACTATTTCATAAATAAAATACTCCCTGCTGTATTAGATGACTAATCAAACCCATTCGAGTCCTCATCTATGACTCTGGGCCAAACACACAAGTCCAATGTAGAAAGAAAGAACGTGAGATGCAACATGGAACGCCCCAGGCTTCTGCCTTCTTCATCTCTTCCTCTTAAATAGAGTTCTATACTGGGTAAGATCTATGATGTGCGGTAATCTGACTGGACGATCTGATCTGATATATTGGTGTTCACCCAGATCACTCAGATTTGTGCTATGAAAATTAATGTCCTTCAGTTCAGTGAATAAAACTTCTGGTAAGAAAATTGAATGGATTGAAAATATAGTGAAAATAAAACAGTGGATGATTGCTACTCACCTTAGTATAAATAGATAAAAGATTTGATGCAAATTACTGTATATGAGTCTTACCAATGGGATTTGGAAGACATAGGCATCAACTAGGATAAATTAAGGAAGTCAATTGATAACAAATACAAGGCTAAGGAAAATGTACCAAAAAATTATATGTATTTGCTGTTGTAACAGTTCTAGTAAAATCTATATTAGCACTGTCCAATAGAAATATAATGTGAGCCACAAATACAAGATGTATTTATAATTTAAAATTTTCCAGTAGCTCCAGTCAATAGAGTAAAAAAAGGTGAAATTAATTTTGATTATACAATTAATTCAAAATATTATTCAAAATATTATTTTACCATGTAATCAATATAAAATTTATTAATAAGTTATTCCATATTAATATCTTATACTAACACTTTGCAAACCAGAGTGTATTTTAACACTTAGAAGGTGTCTCTGTTTGGACTAGACATATTTCTAGTGCTCAATGTATGCTCAACATATGGTTAGTGGTGAGCATACTGGATAGAGCAAGCCTAAGCCTGGATAAAAACAAAAAGAGGAGAGAAAGATGAGAGTATGAGAGTAAAAGATAATTCTGCAAGACTAGTTTTTTCTATCTCTGAATAATTTTGTTGTAATTTTTTTTTTTTTTTTTTTTTTTTTTTTTTGCTAGCTGCAGAGATTTATATTAACCTGCAAATAGAAGCAAATAAGGTCACTGATTAACCAAAAGACTGTATAGGTAGCCAGAGACTAAATTCAGATGACTATATAGTATGAATGCATTCTAGTAAACAACTGATATATTTTTAGATGTAAATTTCAACAGACAACTGTTGAATCATTATTGGCATAGATTCTTAGGTTTAATGATCAGCAGGGAACTTTGCTAATTTTAGATACTATTGGATTAAAGGGATTACTTGGTTGAACACGGATGCCAAGGTGGCTACAAGCTTTTGTGAGCAAATGCATCTACGTGGTATGGCAGCTGATCTACTGCCGTGATTTAGGTGCTGGTTGAACAGACCTAACTTGGGAGGGTAGCAAGCAATCTTACCTTCTGCCCTCTGCCTCAAATGTAATACTAAGGGTCTGGAATACTATTTGTATAGGTAACCTGAGACTACACTTTTTTGATGACTAGAGAGACACAACTAATTTAACACTGCTGTTAGTTTAACTCATATAGATACAACTACACTGAATGAGGCTGGGTGTCTGTAGTCTTGTGCACTGTATATAACATTGTGCTTGAATATCCAGTTTCTATAAAACCTTGTACTATAATATGTGTTATATGATCATGTCCACAAACCAGTTGAAATTCAAAATTTACTGAAGAGTGGTCTCCATTCACAACCCTAGTCACTGGAAATGTGCGGTAAGCGGGAAAATTTCATTACTATTGGGCAGAGATAACTTGCCATTTTAGTCGAAATGTGATACATAAACCATTAAAACTAAATCTTTCTGTCTCAATTACATGGTGTATCAAAGTGTTTGTAAGTTTACTGACAAAATTAAATAAAAACGTGAGGCCGGGAATGGTAGCTCACGCCTGTAATCCCAGCACTTATGGAGGACAAGGCAGGCAAATCACCTGAAGCCAGGAGTTCTAGCACAGCCTGGCCAACATGGTAAAACCCCGTCTCTATTAAAAATACAAAAATCAGCTGGACGTGGTGGTGCATGCCTGTAGTCTCAGCCACTCAGGAGGCTAAGGCAGGAGAATCTCTTGAACCTGGGAGGCAGAGGTTGCAGTGAGCCAAGATCGTGCCACTGCACTACAGCCTGGGGAACAGAACCAGACTCAGTCTCCAAAATAAATTAATAAATAAAAGGGATGTATGTCAATGTCAATGATAATTCATAGGATACGTAAAAATTTTTATATACTTTTAATTCTGAGATACATGTATAGAACATGCAGGTTTGTTACATAGGCATACATGTGCCGTGGTGACTTGCTGCACTCATCAACCCGTCACCTATATTAGGTATTTTTCCTAATGCTATACCTCCCCTAGACCCCCAGCACCCAACAGGGCCCAGGGTGTGATGTTCCTCGCCCCGTGTACGTGTTCTCATTGTTCAGCTCTGACTTATGAGTGAGAATACATGGTGTTTACTTTTCTGTTCCTGTGTTCGTTTGCTGAGAAGGATGATTTCCAGCTTCATCCATGTCCCTGCAAATGACATGAACTTATCCTTTATTATGACTGCATAGTATTCCATGTTGTATATGTGCCACATTTTCTTTATCCATTCTATCATTGATGGACATTTGGGATGGTTCTAAGTCTTTGCTACTGTGAATAGTGCAGCAATAAACATACATGTGCAGTGTCTTTATAGTACAATGATTTATAATCCTTTGCGTATATATTCAGTAATGGAATTGCTGGGTCAAATGGTATTTCTGCTTCTAGATCCTTGAGGAATCACCACAATGTCTTCCACAACGTTGAACGATTTTATATTCCCACAACAGTGTAAAAGTTTCCTATTTCTTCACAGACTCTCTAACATCTGTTGTTTCCTGACTTTTTAATGATCGCCATTCTAACTGGAGTAAGATGGTATCTCATTGTCGTTTTGATTTGCATTTCTCTAATGACCAATGATGATGAACTTTTTTTTCATATGCTTGTTGGCTGCATAAATGTCTTCTTTTGAGAAATGTCTGTTCATATCCTTCACCCACTTTGTGTTTGTTTGTTTTTTTCTTGTAAATTTAAGTTCTTTGTAGATTCTGCATATTAGCCCTTTGTCAGATGGATAGATTGGAAAAATTTTCTCCCATTCTGTAGGTTGCCTGTTCACTCTGATGATAGTTTGTTTTGCTATGCAGAAGCTCTTTAGTTTAATTAGATCCCATGTGTCAATTTTGGCTTTTGTTGCCATTGCTCTTGGTGTTTTATTCATGAACACTTTGCCCATGCCTGTGCCCATTGCCTACGTTTTCTTCTAGGGTTTTTACGGTTTTAGGTCTTACATTTAAGTCTTTAATCCATCTTGAGTTAATTTTTGTATAAGATGTAAGGAAGGGGTCCAGTTTCAGTTTTCTGCATATGGTTAGAAAGTTTTCTCAACACCGTTTATTAAATAGGGAATCCTTTCCCCATTGCTTGCTTTTTGTCAGGTTTTTCAAAGATCAGATGGTTGTGTTATTTCTGAGGCCTCTGTTCTGTTCCTTTGGTCTATTTATCTGTTTTGGTACCAGTACCATGATGTTTTTGTTACTGTAGCCTTGTAATATAGTTTGAAGTCAGGTAACGGGAGGCCTCCAGCTTTGTTCTTTTTTGCTTAGGATTGTCTTGGATATATGGGCTCTTTTTTTTGGTTCCATATGAAATTTAAAGTAGTTTTTCTAATTCCATGAAAAAAGTCAATGGTAGCTTGATGGGGATATCACTGAATCTATAAATTACTTTGGCCAGTATGGTCAATTTCACTGATATTGATTCTTTCTATCAATGAGCATGGAATGTTTTTCCATTTGTGTCCTGTCTTATTTACTTGAGCGGTGTTTTGTAGTTCTCCTTGAAAATGTCCTTCACATCCTTGTAAGTTTTATTCCTAGGTATTTTATTCTCTTTGTAGCTATTGTGAATGGGAATTCACTCATGATTTGGCTCTCTGTTTGTCTATTATTGGTGTACAGGAGTGATTGTGATTGTTGCACATTGATTTGGTATCCTGAGGCTTGGTGAAGTTTCTTATCAGCTTTAGGAGATTTGGGCTGAGATGATGGGGTTTTCTAAGCATACAAACATGCCATCTGCAAACAGAGATAATTTGACTTCTCTCTTCCTATTTGAATATCCTTTATTTATTTTTCTTGCCTTATTGCCCTGGCCAGAACTTCCAATACCATGTTGAATATGAATGGTGAGAGAGGGCATGCTTGTCTTGTGCTGGTTTTCAAAGGGAATTCTTCCAGCTTTTGCCCCTTTAATATAATATTGGCTATGGGTTTGTCTAGATATTGATGGAATGTATTTTTTTTTGGAGACAGAATTTCTCTCTTGTTACCCATGCTATAGTGCAGTGGCCTCTCAGCTCACTGCAACCTCCGCCTCCTGGGTTCAAGCGATTCTCCTTTCTCTGCCTCCTGAGCAGCTAAGATTACAGGCTCCTGCTACCACGCCCAGATAACTTTATGTATTTTTAGCAGAGACAGGGTTTCATTATGTTGACCAGACTGATCTCAATCTCCTGACCTTAGGTGATCCACCCACCTCGGCTTCCCAAAGTGCTGGGATTACAGAAATGAGCCACCACTCCTGGTTGAATAAGTAAATATTTTTGGAAATTTAGTGGCAGTTTATTTGAAGTTCCCAAGTGATGAAATGCCTATGGAGACAGATTAACTGGGAAATATAAATTTGGCTATGAAAATTATCCATGAAAATAAATGTCTCCATCAACATGGATAAATTGATTCAAATTATTATGAATGGTAGAGGAAAAAGAGTAAATAATCTGGACAAAGATTATCATAAATGTGGTCACAAATAATTAAACAAATATCAAAGTATATGGTCACAAGTAACATGCTTAACAGAGATAATTTATATTCCTATTCATGGTTCAAATCCTATTATTCATCTAGTAGTTAATTGGCACATTATTTTATATGCTTTTGCAGAAAATTGTGGAATATCTGTAAAATGTAATGAGGAGATAATATCGAAGTTCAGATGTGTAGTAGGCAAGAAAAAGTTAAAGCTGCTGAACTGTGATCAATTTCTTCCATGATTCGTAGGTAGGCGAACACTTTGGGAAAAACAGAAAAGGCTAGTAACTATTATTCATCTAGTAGTTAATTGGCATATTATTCATCTAGTAGTTAACTGACATATTATTTATATGCTTTTTATTCAAATCCTATTATTCATCTAGTAGTTAATTGGCATATTATTTTATATGCTTTTGCAGAAAATTGTGTAATATCTATAAAACGTAATGAAGAGATAATATCCAAGGTCAGATGTGTAGTAGGCAAGAAAAAGTTAAAGCTGCTGAACTGTGATCAATTTCTTCCATGATTGGTAGGAGGGAGAACACTTCGGGAAAAACAAAAAAGGCTAATCACCTTGTGTAATCAGTCTCCTTGTAAATACGATTTTTTAACTTCTTGGTAAATAGACTAATGATACTAGTCATTGTCTATGTAATGACCTTAATAAGATGTCTCTGGATTCAAGTGTCTTAAGTAAACAATTTATGGAGAATGTTACAAAAACAACTCTCTGGGTTATAAGACAGATGATTCTAGACTGGATTTTTGGGGGTTCTGAAAACACTGATTTACTGAAAAAAAAAAAACCCGTTTAAGATAAAATTGGTGTTTGGATTATAAGCAGCTCTTATTGTACATGAATTTTGAAATTTTATTTCATTTTTCTATTTTTTTCATGGCTATCTAGTGTTGTTATATTCTTATGTCCTGCCTTGCCGCTAAGAGGATAACATGAGTGAATTGGAGGTGGGGTAACACAATGCTGGAGGCGTGAAAGGGGAGATGCTCTGGAGAAGATGGTAGAATCCACTCATAGGGAGAAGCAGACTCCAAACAGGCACCCGAGTGAAAGATTTTTGGCTTGCCTGGAATAAGATAAAAAAATTGAGTGGGGGAAATGCTTTGTATTGTGAAACATTAATTTCACTGTGGAATCAATAGTTTCGTTTGAAAATGTGACAGGTTCTCACTGTTAAAGTTAATGGAGGTAGGAATAAATTTGAAGTATTTCATATTGCTGACATTGTGGTGTTATATGACATACATCACATGACCTTTACACAGTGAGCTTGGATAGACAAATGCCTTGGCATTAACCAAGATGGGAACTAGAAGATTAACATTTTTTTTCTAGAGCTTTGTGTTCTTAAAGAAAACTAATGATTGTCTTCTAATTTTAAAATTTTAGAATCAGCTGTGGCTATAACATATATGCCATTGTTTGAAGTAAAAATGCATATTAGATCAATGAGAAGAAGGAGGAAATAAAAAGAAAAACTCGAGAAGCTTTAGATAAGATACTTGACACTCTTAAATTTCTTCCTTCATGGTCACAGTTATATTCTTGGTTTAAAACAGTCTGTATTTTAAGCCCAATAGATAAAATTTAACAACAATAAATGTGGAAAGTCTGGCTTCTAGGAATAGTATCAAGTTCCTTATCCCTTCTATTATTCATTTTTTTTTTTTGTCAAATACAGGTAAGGTTCAGTGAATGATAAATATTGGGCACAATTTCTCTGAAAATCTATCATTCTTCATCTCTCTTTGTAGTATCTCTGTACCATCCACTTGAGCAATAATATAGGAGGATATCAGACTGCCCTTTACTATTTGAGAAAAGACTTCATACTAAGGAAAATTTGGGGAATAGATATGATTGATACTTCTGTGTATTTCACTGCAATTTTTCTCCTTGATGTCTTTTACCTTCGGTTGCCTTCCAAGTATGTCAATCTAAAGTCAATCAACACATTTCTGCCAGCTCCACTCAGTGGCTGTTCAACGATTGTTGACTAAATCAAGGTACTATGCCTTACTCTAAAAATAGGGAGATTTTTGTTTTACATAACTTTTCTAAATGTCTCTTCTGCAAGTCTGTGGCAGAAGAAAGCAAATGGTCAGGGATTTTGGCTTTTGGGATTGTGGTTCCCAGTCAAGTATTATTTTATCTTGACTAACACTCGCATTGTGCTTTATCACCACCTATGACTTCATTCATTTAATTGACTGGGCAACGCAGGGTGAATAAGTGAAACATTACTCGTGTATTTTTGAAAATATCATATCGTTTTTTGAATATTTGGAAATGTCAGGGTGAGTGGCCCTTGTATAATACTTTCTTTTCTTCGTAGCAAATAATAATAATAATAATAGTAATAATAATAATAATCCGTGCAGATATACCTGTTAGTTGGGAATGAAGCCAAATCATTGATTTAAGATTTCAGCATGAGCACATGCTGCTAGAGGTCTCCCTTGCTTCAATTATTATGAAAGTCATGTCTTTAAAAGAAGCATCATATCTCTTAAATCAACTTCAGTTGGTGCTGATAACACAGTCATAAAGTTTATCCTGTGAGTAATTGGAGGGTAAGAAATTGTGAATTCTGTCCTTTATAAGAACATGTCAGTTTGCTGTAATAACTGTTCAAATCCCTAGATTCATCAAATGTGTAGAGTTAGCATTTGAAAGTTATAATTAACAGCCACACTTCAATTGCAGTGCAGCAAGTGGGAGAGAAAAAATAACGTCAATTATCTGCTTTATTTCAACAAGACTTTTTAAAGTATGTTGCACTTGCCAACTCTGTTTTTCTAGTAACCTTGGGTTATCAGAGATGAAAATAAGAAAAATTTACACCTGAGTAATTATTTGGATTACCAAAATGACTGCTAATATTAGGTTGGTGCAAATGTAATTGTGGTTTTTGCCATTAGTTTTGCACCAACCTAATAATAAAACAAATGACTCAATTCCAAATAATACAGGCTTAATATCTACTAATTAATAACAAAACATTATCTAAATTCTTTAAACCAGAATGAATTGGGATACATAATGTCTCTAGAACATTTAGGGCTCTTTGCAACATTTTCTTCTATTATTTTTTTTATTTTAGAAATAAGTCAAGCTGGGTGCAATGGCTCATGCCTTCAATCCCAACACTTTGGGAGCCCAAGGTGGGTGGATCACCTGAGGTTAGGAACTCAAGACAAGTCTGGTCAACATGGTGAAACCCCATCTCTACTGAAAACACAAAAATTAGCTGGGCATGGTGGCATGTACCTGTAGTCCCAGCTTCTCAGGAGGCTGAGGTAGGAGAGTCACTTGAACCTGGGAGGTGGAGATTGCAGTGAGCCAAGATTGCACCATTGCACTCCAGCCTGGGGACAGAGAGAGACTCTGTCTCAAATAATAATAATAATATAAATAAATAAATAAATAAATAAATAAGTCAAGACATAATCCCCCTCCTTTTATTCAGTTTCATCTTTCTCATTGGTTAAGGAAGATAGATTTCTATCAAAATATAGATTTCTATTACCTCAGATTCAATAGTTTAAGTGCTAAAGTTTCTTTATATCCATGTATCTTATTCATGGAGAAGGTAAAAAAAGTGGAGAAACTCAAAACCAATTTCATTTAAATCTCATTGAATTGTGCATTTATTTGTTTAGGATGCCTTTAAATTATGACTTATGATGAGCTGATTGAAACTATTTTATAAATATTTGAGTTCTACTACCATTTGGTCACATTTTAGGTCCTGATTGGTATCACAGTAAACAAGAGAGCCATACATATTTGTTCTCATGGAACTTTTATTTATGATTTTGGTTGGAGGCAAAAAATCAAATAAATAAGATACATAATTGCAGGTAATAGGTGCTCAATACTATGGGAAAAAATGCAGGAGTATGGGGAAAAAGAAGTTCCACAAGAATGCCATTATAGATAGGATGGGAATGTGAATTTTGACAAGAGATGTGAAGAAAGCTGCAATTATCTGAGAAACATGAATGTCAGGTACTGATAACATCAAGGGAAAAGGCAGAAGCACTCTATGTAGCTGAAGTGCAATGAACTTGAAGAAAATCAGGAGGTTAAGAAAGAGAAGAGGCCAGGAGCTTACTCACATAATTGTAAACCATGGGGGAGACTATGAATTTTATCCTAATGTGATGAGAAAATAGTACAAATTTTGAGTAGGGAAGCAACATAATTTGATGTATTTTTGGCATTTCCATTTTATGATAATAGCCATAACTGTTATTACATGCACATAAAAAGTAGAATAATGGATGAAGTTAGTTGAGCAAATAATATTTAGAATCCTTTCTAAAAAATGGTTTCCTTAATAGCAAAAATTTCAAAATAATTTAGAGGATTTTTTTGACAGTTTATCCCTCACTCAGACTGGAGTACAATGGTGCAATGGCTCACTGCAGCATCGAACTCCTGGGCTCCTGAGCTCAAGCGATCCTTCCACCTCAATCTCCTTATTAGCTGGTACTACCAGTGAGTGCCACCATGCCTGGCTATTATTATTGTTTTTGTAAAGACAGATTCTCACTATGTTGTCCAGGCTTGTATCACACTACTGGCCTCAAACAATCCTCCCATCTCAGCCTCCCACAGTGCTGGGATTATAGGCCTGCCTGAGAAATGAGCCTGGCCGGTGAGAAAGATTTCATGTGTAGTTCTTTAAAATTGTATGCCACAAAGTTCTCTCACAGAATAATTTGTGATTTTGAGGATGCAAAATCATCTATATTAAGTATGTCTCCTCTTAAAAACATTGATTAAAATATACATATAAACACATGTGTATTGTATATGTTATATATAAAATATTTTCTATATATAAATATATTAAGCTTCTTTGGAATATGTATCAGAAATAAATACTATCCAAAACCACAAAATATTTTAGTAGCAATTACATTTTACATAGATCTCATAAAATATATTTTGAAAGACAAAAATCTAAAAATACTTTAATAAAATTATATTTTAGATAGTATTTTTTTAGTTAAAAGGTTTTACATTTAATGTCTTACCTTAAGTTTATATGTCATTGAGATGCCAATGTTTTAATGAAAAAGTAGAATATAGAGTATAAAATTAAATATCACCTATTTGTCTCAAATAAAAAGTACAGGGAGTATTAAATAGGAATGACAGTATAGTAACAATAACAGAACTTGTAGGTTTTCCCAAATTGAATTAACTCTATTTCTCTGAGTTCAAGGGGTATGGAAAGTTGAATGTTTGATCGCTCAGCAATTATTACATTATCAGTTTAACACCATTCAAATACTACAGAAGGCATTTCTCTATTCACATTGACTTCTTAAGTAAGTATGCATATGCTGAGCTATAAATAGTTTGCTTTCCATGTTTGGTCTCTATGCACTAAATATGTAGACTTCAAATCAGTCTGTGCAACCCAGTGGCCCTCTCTCCAGAGGCATCAGTAATGCATTTGGCAAATGCCTTGAACCATGAATTGTAAATTAACTTAGTTATAATCTTGATAATATGAAAAAAGACTTCCAAATACTTATTTTTGAAATGATAACATTAGAAAAAAGAAACAACAAACTACAATTATCATCACTTCTACTTCCTGAAAATTCATTTGAGGTAACCTCTGCCGGTCACAGCTCTACATTTACATACAGTTCTGACCCTCTTTTTGGCTGAGCTGTGGTCAATACACTCTGAAGGTATATCTCCAGAACCTTTTGTTTGATTGTCAAAAATCAACTCTTCTCCAGCATTTATAGTTCTCATGGAACACAGTGCTATTTAGGGAAGGCAAGTGTCAAATTATCAATGAAAACATTGAACACCTGAAGTTTTGGGTCATTACTGTGATTCACAGAATGAGATACAGCTCCATATTGAGCTGCATCTACCGTGAGTTCATCAGATGCGTAGTCCAGATCCTACGTTGTCATATAACCGCCCTCATATTTCAGCTTTTTCACTTGTGATTACCTTTCCAACACATTCAATGGCAAAACTCATTCTTTTAATCTTCACATGGATTTTTACACCCCAGCCATGGTCATTGATACTGTGAAAGATGCATAGTGAATTACTGTGTGCCTTTTTGTACAATCCTATTGGTACAGTGAGGCCCACATTCACAGCTTGAGATACATTTATAGATGGGAGTAACAGGTGGAATTTTAATTTGTTGGTTTTTACTCTAAGTCAAAAGAACTCCAGCTTCAGCAGGGCAACATTTTTCAAAGAAGCAACCTGTGCATGAACAATCAAAGGTGGCTTCATTTACTAAGCTGGCTCCGGGAGCTGGTTTGTGTTCATTAATGTAGCAGAAGTCTGAAAGTGGGCCTTCTAAGTGAACCCTATTTTCAACAAATATCAGTCTTTTATTATTCTGTCTTCTGTTGAGTTCATCTTGCCATCTCTGCAGGACTATCCTTTGTTTGGCCTTCATTACAATGTACTTGGTAATGGCAGGTTTCAAAGTTTTGTTATTGTCTTTTGGAGTTATTGCTTTGCCTTTCTTTACCTGAGATAAATAATTATGCTCACTATTAAAGAATTGCTGAAACAGTCATGGGCCCTTGAGATTTTGCAAAGATTCTTAAGTATTTGTAGAATCTAGCCGTCATTTTCATTTTACAAGATATAATTCCATATTCTTCACTGCCTTGTAGTCACACAAGTAGTCGACCAATAGATTGGTGATTCCAACCTATTTACATGTGTGCTTTTCTTTTCTGCATATTTCCTGAAGAATATCAAGTGTAACTAGCCAAGGCACCATGCCAAGCTCCTTTATGCCTTACCCCAGCTGCTGCCACCTTGTGGATATTTCATTCAAAGTCTAACAGGATAGCTCAGGTGAACTAATGCCCACCCTTGCTCAGTCCTGTGAGACTTGGGGCCAATGCTGGGGGTCTGGTACCTGAGCATCTTGACATCACTGCAGGCACACCTCGGCCACAGTGTCCCAATACTGTATTGTTTTAATAACTACTTTTACTAGGCACTTATTATATGTCATCATCTCTCAGTATTGTACATATATTATTTAATATCTAACACTCTTTGTGTAGGCATTGTTATCTCAACTTTCCAGACAAGGAACTTGAGACTCAGATACAGTAAAATAACTAACCACAACTTGCTCAGATAATTAACATCATGACTAAGTAGCAGATCAAGTTGTGGGTGACTGAAACACAATATCTTAAGCACTACACTGTAATGCCTGGCTTAGGAATAAATTCTGTGTATCATAAGCAATATCCTAAGATCATGATATTATATAGATACATTTGACAATGTTAGTATTTAGTATTGGAATTTTTATATGACAAAGACATCTACTCCACATACAACAAATGATATCATTGGGTGATTTTCTTGAAAAGTTAACCTAATCTATATACTTAAGGGCCATATGTATGTAACTAAACTCCACCAGATTAAGTCTGCACATTTTGAATTTATTTGAAAATATTTAGCTTTCACCGTTTATTTGTTTCACCTAAGGAGAATATCTCTCTGTCCAATGCCTTACATGATATGAATTATATTACATGCCACCAAGGACTTTTATTCACTCCCAAACCCATTACTTGAAAATTAGAAAAATCAGAAATGTTAATTAAAAAAATTAATTTTTGGCAAAGTGCACTGTTTAGGGACACTCTTTGTATTTGTTCCTTCTTCCAATAATTCACAGTTCTTTATAGAAAAATGATGGAAGAATGACCTTAGAACAGCAAAGATTTGGCTGTATCATCTGATAAGAAATATAAAACATTATATTAAATAATAATAGAATAGTGCAATACATCTCCCATGCTGTATCTTTATGCAGTCTTTGCCCCTCCTTTATATATTTAAGACCCAGTAATATTATTCTTCAATAATCAAAGATGTCTTAATATAACTACCTTATTTAATTTAATGCCTTATGTTAAATCCCTTATATTTAATGGGTATTTATACATGTATTTCAACGAATTGTTCCATTTTGTAGTTGTTACCATCTTATAAATGAGCAAAGCAAGCATTTTACAATTTGTTTTCATTTTTAGGTGAAAACAAGAATAATTAAAAATAAAATGACAGGTTTTTAAGCTCCAATGAAATAACACCTACTTTGATTGAAATATAAAATTCTTTATCATGTATTTCCAGCTTTTTTCTCCCAGCTTTCTTGCCACTATCTTTTGCTGAGCATTATAGGGTCTTATAACATCACTTTATTCTTTCCCAAATGCCCAACACATGTTCATGCCTCTGGCCTTCATGAGGTTGTTTCTCTTCATGTTCCTTCTCTTGGAATGCCTTCTTTATCTGTTAAAATTTTATTCATGTTTAAGCTGATTCATCATCTGTCTTTCTTCAAGGAGAACTTATCACTCATTAATTCATTCTGATGAAATTTGAAAAATAGATTTATTTTGTAATTCATTTATCCAGAATTACCTATCAAATTCTTTATAAGTGCTAGCTACAGTGGGAAATCAGATGGTTAATATTCACAAATGTTGCCTTTACACAATCTTTGTAATACATTTATATTACACGTGTTTTGTTATGATGCTGTATTTATCTATCCCTCTCCCAAGAGGTGATGAAATGATAGAGAGACTATGCAGTAGAGATTTATGCTTATCTTTGTATCTTCAGCACCGAGCATTGCTACCTAACACATTCTTTAAATGATTAAAGATGAATGCATAGTAGTTTTTAAGAGGCATATATCTGAAAAATAAGGAAGTGAGAAGCAACACTTAGATTTTCTAAATCCTCTACTGTCCACTGTATTGTAGTGACTCCAATAAGAATTCACTAGGAAAATAATCATTCTACTAATCTCTGTGATTCGACCATTTTTTGTTTTCAACTGATAAAATTCCCCGATTGCTTTCAAGCATCAAATTAGTGTCAAGTGTAAACTAGGCATGAAAGTGAGGTGTTGCTAGTCACTTTATTTGTTTTGAATACGTTACTAAAGCGTCCACAATTGGGGACAATCATTATGGATGGTCAATTGGTTTAATATGTGTTTTAATAGTCTAGAGAGACATTAGACCTTCCTTTAACCAAACACAAAACTAGATCTATAGCGTGGGTCAATAAACAGAGAACATTGATATGGTTTGGCTGTGCCCCCACCCAAATCTCAACTTGAATTGTATCTTCCAGAATGCTCAGGTATTGCGGGAGGGACCCAGGGCGAGGTAATTGAATTATGGGGGCCTGTCTTTCCGGTGCTATTCTTGTGATAGTGAATAAGTCTCACAAGATCTGATGGGTTTATCAGGTGCTTCCGCTTTTGCTTCCTCCTCATTTTCTTTTTCTGTTGCTACGTAAAATGTGCCATTCACCTCCTCCCATGATTCTGACACCTCCCGAGCCATGTGGAACTGTAAGTCCAATTAAACTTTTTTTCTTCCCAGTCTTGGGTATGTCTTTGTCAGCACCGTCAAAACAGACTAATACAAACATTAATTATAACTAAAAGAAAATGACTTCCCCATTAAAAATCCTCTAAAATAGCAAAAGAAGTCAATATGTATGTCTTCACATTTGAATACAGCGCATGATTACAAAAATCATAAAGATAATTTTAAAGCTTTTTATGTGAATTAGGAAGCTGTGTCTTTTCAGTTACAAGCAAAGGATTACTGAACTAAAGAGTCTCAATATTATATGTAAGCTATAATTATGCGCCTGTGATATTGGCTTATGCTAGTTTTTATTGTATTAGATAACAAAAACTTCAAACATGTCTCCAAAATGATGACAATAATCTATTCAGTCATCAGATTAAGATAAAAGTCTGTAACAAATATGTGTCTACTGATCTAATACATAGATACAATTTGAGAGAGACTAAAGATAGTAAATGGGAAAAACAACAGTGTTTCAGTACCAGAATGGCTTGAGAACTAGCCAACATTAAAGACGAGGAAAGGTAATTTCCTTTGAAAAAATTGTAAACTCTTCTACTGTAATTTTTTTAAGTTTTTTAATATTATTATGATACTTAAATTCTGGAATACATGTGCAGAATGTGCAGCTGTGTTACAAAGATATACACATGCCATGGTGGTTTGCTGCACACATCAACCTGTCATCGACATTACGTATTTTTCCTAATGCTATCCCTCCCTTAGCCCCCCAACCCCTGACAGGCACTGGTATGTGTGATGTTCCCTTCCCTGTGTCCATATGTTCTCATTGTTCAACTCCGACGTATGAGTGAGAACATGCGGTGTTTGGTTTTCTGTTCCTGTGTTAGTTTGCTGAGAATGATGGTTTCCAGCTTCATCCATGTCCCTGCAAATGATACGGGTTTTTTATGGAAGCATAGTATTCCATGGTGCATATGTGCCACATTTTCTTTATCCAGTCTGTCATTGATGGGTTGGTTCCAAGTCTTTGCTATTGTGAACACTGTTGCAATAAACATACATGTGCATGTGACTTTATAGTAGAATGATTTATATTTCATTGGGTATATACCTAGTAGTGGGATTGCTTGGGCAAATGGTATTTCTAGTTCTAGATCCTTGAGGAATTGCCACACTGTCTTCCACAATGGATGAACTAATTTACACTCCCACCAACAGTGTCAAAGCATTCCTATTTCTCCACATCCTCTCTAATATCTATTGTTTCCTGACTTTTCAATGATCTCCGTAATGACTACTGGGTAAATAACGAAATTAATGTAGAAATAAATAAGTCCTTTGAAACCAATGAGAACAAAGACACAACATACTAGAATATCTGCGACACAGCTAAAGCAATGTTTAGAGGGAAATTTATAGCCCTAAATGCCTATAGGAGAAAACAGGAAAGATCTAAAATCGACACCTTAACATCACAGTTAAAAGAAGTAGAGAAGTGGCCGGGCGCGGTGGCTCAAGCCTGTAATCCCAGCACTTTGAGAGGCTGAGACGGGTGGATCACGAGGTCAGGAGATCGAGACCATCCTGGCTAACACGGTGAAACCCCGTCTCTACTAAAAAATACAAAAAACTAGCCGGGCGAGGTGGCGGGCGCCTGTAGTCCCAGCTACTCGGGAGGCTGAGACAGGAGAATGGCGGGAACCCGGGAGGCGGAGCTTGCAGTGAGCCGAGATCTGGTCACTGCGCTCCAGCCTGGGCGACAGAGCAAGACTCCCTCTCAAAAAAAAAAAAAAAAAAAAAAAAAAGAAGTAGAGAAGTAAGAGCAAACAAATTCAAATGCTAGCAGAAGACAAGAAATAACTAAGAACAGAGCAGAACTGAAGGGGAGAAAGACACAAAAAACCTTTCAAAAAATCAATGAATCCAGTAGCCGGTTTTTTGAAAAGATGAACAAGCAGGGCGCGGTGGCTCAAGCCTGTAATCCCAGCACTTTGGGAGGCCGAGACGGGTGGATCACAAGGTCAGGAGATTGAGACCATCCTGGCTAACACAGTGAAACCCCGTCTCTACTAAAAAATACAAAAAACTAGCCGGGCGAGCTGGCGGGCGCCTGTGGTCCCAGCTACTCGGGAGGCTGAGGCAGGAGAATGGCGTGAACCCGGGAGGCGGAGCTTGCAGTGAGCTGAGATCAGGCCACTGCAACTCCAGCCTGGGCGACAGAGCGAGACTCCGTCTCAAAAAAAAAAAAAAAAAAAAAAGAAAAGATGAACAAAATAGATAGACTGCTAACTAGTCTAATAAAGGTGAAAAGAAAGAAGAATCAAATAGACACAATAAAAAATGATAAAGGGGATATCACCACTAATTCTACAGAACTACTATAATTTATTGAAAATGTTTAGTTTACATAAATATTACTATTCATGCTTCATGAATAAATTACTTTTCAGGACAGTATCGATTTTGCAATAGCACTCACTTACTTCATTTCAGACACCAGGTGCTATGTAAAGGTGATACTATAGCAATATTCTCTTTCGCGAGTGTAAATTCTCCAAACCTTTCATCTTACTTCTCCATTCCACTAAGCTCAAACCTTGTTACTTATATTCTTACTCCATCTTGGATTTGATGCATAATGTTGGATCCTGATTAGGACAACTTCTTTCTATGATTATAGCATTAATCTTTAGGTGGTGCCTTAGACAATGAGTAGCTCTTTGCCACTCTTCCTTCCTAAATTCCTTTCCTTAAGAATGACATTCCTAACAGTCTTCTTTAAGCCTCTCTCAGAGCACAGGTATTACTACCTACCTTTGATTTCAATATATGTTGACTTGGTAAAATAAAATTTTCGTTAATAGAAAAAAAGAAGTGTAATCCTAAAATGTTCCCCAGTAATGTGTTGTGAGTATATATAAAGGAGTATGGTAGAAAGAGAGAAGTAGGTAGAGGAAATAGAGGTAAATCAGTACAGATAAGAAGAGTAAGAGAAGACACGTATCAAACAATTCACTCATATTACATGCATGCATTCCTGCACAGAGTTAGGTCTTTGGATGATATTAACTATTGTGGAATTGAATTTCTTGGAAGTCTGACATCATAGTTTTTAAAGCTGTTTTGCATTTTTATTGATATATTATTTTTGTGTTTTGTTCATTATCAAGTCTATGTTTACATATTCAAATCTAGCAGCTAACACTTTTGGATTTCAGGCAAGTTATATAAGGTCTCAATAAAATGTGAATAATAATAAATTACCCAGCAGGGGATATGTTATAAATAAAATGACATGTATAAATTCCCAGTAAATGTACTTGGAAACATTTAATACTTATCTATTATTATTTTAAAAGTAGTATCATCAACATTATCATTATTATGCTATTGTTATGAAACACTTTTAAGAAACCATCCTACTTAAGTAGCACTGCTTTTAATTTAGTTTGTATTACATAAAGGTATATTTTTTATACTATTTTATTGCTGATGTAAATTATCTCGTTCTTCATTTAATATTTATAATATACCTCTTCATCCTTTCCATGTTACCATTAGTCTGTTTTATTCATTTTTTAAAGCTTAAAAGAGATTCTCAATAAATCTGAATAAAAAGATATGACTATTAATATCAATAAGTAATGTTTATTCACAGCTTACTACATACCCACCCTAATTCCATAACATTTTGTATATTTTTAATTTATTTTACTTAAAACTATCTTATCTCCTTTTTTATTTTATAAAAATTTACACTTGTAGAAGATAAATGAATTTCCCATTGAATTCCCATTAATAATTGGGAAGGCCAGAATATGAACTCACCTCATCATCAGTCTCAAAGATTCTTTAAGTATTCTGCTGTAAATGCTCCTGTACTGCCTTTATGCTAATTTCTTAGCAATAATAAAGTTACCATTTCAAATGTTCATGCCATGGCAAAAACTAAGAAATTATCATACAAATAAACCAAGGAAAACTTAACTTATGCATGTACGCTTTCCTAGTATTTATTCAAAATTAATTTTACCTTTTATTCTGTCTGAGAACTAAATGACCAAGAAAGAAATGTTCAAAAATAATGTCCCTCAAGTTTGGTAGATGCTATTAATGACAGAGTAAGGGAAAAAGAAACAAAATTGAAAATCGAAGATTAATATTAAAACACAACCAATTAAAAGCACTTTCAGTGTAAATTTGATTTTATGGTATTTGTGGTTGAATCATGTTTGGGTTTAATTAAATTTACCTTTTAGACACCTAGACTTAGACTTAAAGTTTATATCGACTGAATCTCTTGTAGGTTTTGCTTGTATTTTGTGAGTGTCATAATGACTTCATGATAGTTCATGAGAGTGGACTGATTACCTTCCTTTCTATGTCCAAATGTTGTATAATTACTAACTAGTATACACAAAAATGATTAAGCAAATCAATAATCTTTTGAAACTTAACATCAATTTGAACTAGTTCCCCCAATGTTTGAAGTAGTTCTTTGAAAGTTTTTGAAAGAACAACGTGTCATATAAGACTTACATTTAAATGATGGAAGAATCTTGTGCCTTTTACTACATTTTTACTAAATCTTGGTGATAGTACATATATGGTAATATTCAGAGCCAGAAAGAAAAATGTACGTTAGAAAAGAGGGAAAAAACGACTTTCATAACTATTTTTCTCATCAAGTGTTCATAATATTTAAGAAATTAGAATGCAGCTATTAAAGCAGTGCTCAGATTTTTATTTTGTTTTCCAATCTGCCAAATTAATCTGTATGAATATTGCATATCTGTATGTGTATATCTATTTGTATCTTAGTCATCTTTGGAAGAATAAAATTATTTTATTTAGAACATATTAATCTAATTTTTTATTTCTATAATTATCTACTAAGTAAACAAGGTAAAAATAAAATTTATTTTGGCAACACCTGAGGAGGAAAGTATATTAATTTATTTGAAATATTTTGTTTATATTTTTTTCATGATTTTGCTACATTTTGAAGCAGAAAGGAGCCATATAGTAGATACTACTGTACAAATAGATGTTTACATACACATGCATACACAGAGAGAGAGAAAGACAGAGACAGAGAATACGAAGCTAAATCACCCACTAGTGCCTATAATAGGTCCTCAATAAATATTTAGAAACTTGAGATATAATTTCTGGCTACATAAAGGCAAGCAAAAATATCAGTATCAAAATAATAAATATTTGAAAAAAGAGTGAAATAAATATTTAACTGAAAGTCAGAAAACACATTTTTAATGAAAGTAGCTATTATGACTTAGAGCATTAATATCAGAATATACTGCTCAATTTATATTTACATAATTAGTAATTTATAGTCAATTCACTGGGAATAATAAATCAAATAAACAATAATTTGGAACAATTTGATTGCAGCCTTTCAAGGAAACTTAGAAGAATAATTTAGACTTGATTTATGTGCTAGAGGCTTGAATTAGCTTTTAGCCATCCCTTTACTACCAGAGTTGGTTTTGAACACAAAATTATAGAACATTCTCTCATTTGATAGGTTTTTGGGTAGAATGAAATATTATCACTTACTTTTATATGCAAATTTTATTCTAGTTTTTGCTTCATCAGAATTAGCGTGGAAAATAAACGTAACTACAAAACTCTGACATCCAGAGCTCACATCTCCCTGCTGCTGTAGTAAAGTTGATTGATTTAAAATGGAAATCTATATTGGCATTTGCACTACTTTCTTTAAATCTTTCACTTACCAAGTAGTTGCATATATGCTGTAGGGCTTACCTACTTAGGGATAGCTGTTTGTTTAAAATACAATGGTGATTGAATAGCTAGAAGCCATAACATTTGTCCTACAGAATAAAACACCTCAAGAGAAAGAAATTACTTATATGGCTGTAGGGCTATATCAGACACAAAATACGCCTTTCTAGCAGTAGCTTCTGAGCTGATCAATGGCAGAATTATATTTTTAAAAAGGCCAGTGCACACAAATGTTCTTTGTCATATTTGATTATAAAAAATATAAATTGATGAATAAATTTTGTATCCCAGATAACAGTTAGCTCAATATTTTACTACGTCTAGTCTTATCTTGAGAATATGTATTATGGTAACCCAAGTACTTTCCCCCCACCCATATACTTTTAGGGCAAATTTGCTCCATATGCTATTAAGCCAAAGTTTTTCAGTATTAATGTTCTTCACAGTTTTTCAGAATAGAAACTATTTTCTATTTAGAATGCTTTCAGAAGCTTGAGGCTTGAAAGCACTTGCTGTAGTCAACACCTTAGAAAAATAATATAGCCTTCAGATCTCTGCAAAGTCACAATAGATGAAATATGTTTACATTGGAAAACCATGCTATGGTCCAGATTCTTCTGGGATCAATGAGTAAGTAAGCAATAATTAAATACTCAAAGACAGTTCGCCAAACAGAGTTCGAAACAAATGCTAATGCTAATGGGTTGTAAGGGAACTCAAGCAAGAACCAATCCTTATGGGATTTAATTATTTACTTAGAACAGAAAAGGTATGGGAAACCCTGAAGCTGAGAACAACCTCAAAGGTTATTACTCTAGTTATACAAATTAAAGATTGTTTCAAGTTTATTATTGAGAAGGAAATGTTGGTGGTGGTGTTTTCTAATGGTTTCACTTACAAACTCTTCCCTTTGTCTTCTTTTTCTTTTCCAAGAGGATCTCTTGTCCATTCTCATGATTCTGATACATTTAATTCAGATAAGTCTCCAAGTGCTACATATCCTGTGACATCATGAATGTTATGGAAGACTACAGAGGTGAAGTGTCATTTTCATCACATCATATCAAGCGTATAAACTATTCACTAGTCGTGTCACACCTGAATTATCACTTTTGTCAAGTCTCCCCACTGTAAAGTTCTTTTTGTTCCACTTTCCATTATATGCTCTTTACAAGGGATTCACTATGTGAATTCTAATGGGTCCTAGAAAATTTGTTGTTTTTCAGTTTGCTAGGTTTTTTTTCTTGTTATATGGATAAGAGTTTCAAATTCCAAGTTTTTTTTCATACCAGAATCCTGAAATCTCAGAATGCCTTTTAAAAGTATAAATCAAATAATGTCTTTCTCATATGCTTACTTTATGACATGGCTACCACACCTCAGGTTGTTTCTTAAAGTTAAATGATAACTTTTGTTCATGTAAAAATCTGTATGCCAATATTTATAATGGCTTTATTAGGAGTCACACTGAACTAGAAATAACACAAATATCCTTCAACTGCTGAAATGATAAAAACAAAAACAAAGGAAAAAAGGGACCGTGCTGCAATACTCTTCAACAATGAAAGGAGTGAAGCACCAATACAGGAGACAACAAATGCATTATGATAAATTAAAGAATCCGTACACTAATGTCAATATACAATATGATTTTATTCATGTTATATTGTGTTATAGGCAAAACTGTAGGGGCAGATAACAGAATAATTGTTTATAATGGTTGTGTTTTGGAGGATGGTTTGAAGCAAAAGTGCCTGAAGCCAATTGTTCAGTGTGATGAATTTGTTTTACATCATGATTGTGTTGCCAGTTACATGATTATATGCTTTGCCAAACATTCAGAAATATATACCAGAAAGGATTAATTTTACTCCATGTGAATTGTACCTTAATATTATATATTTTTAAAATGAAAAAACCCACTGTATTTAACATTATAAAAGTCCAAGTTAGGAAATTTCCTTTCCTAACACTGCCTAAGTTTAGATCTTACACATGTCATCTCATACACAATGGCTTATGTGGTGGAGAGTCTTTTAATTTGCAGTTCAGTGATTTTCAAGGGTAATATTGATGTTACATTTTTTTTTTTAACATACTGACTTTAGAATACCATCTCTGAGCACAAGACAACCCTTCTGAAAACAAATAACTAAATATTTTGCATGTCATGATTAGCTTTGAAACGATTGCATGGAAAAGGTACTAATCTCAGTTCTGGTGGTCTTTAAAAATGGCAAAAATGTCATGATAGGTAAAGGGGAAATAGCCCATAAAAGTGGCCAGAAGGATAAATGTTCCTATTTAAGTAAGGTGTTTGAAAATACTTATAGTAGAATTTATAGTGAATTTGGCTAATCCAAAATAATTCAGAATTCCTAGAATACAGAATGTGTTTGAAGAAAAGGACAGACATCACTCCTGGAGAAGTAATGAGGCAAGATCTTGACAGTTGTCAACAATTTCTCCGTACTTCTCCATAGATTCTTTCCTTTCCTCATTATATTCTCACTATTTTGAAGCCTGAAACAATGATAGAAAGAATTCTGGTTTAGGGGGTCAGAAGGGCCAGGGTTTTGTCACGAGAAACTGTATTAATACATGATCTGCTCCAGTACCACTAACTGAAAGAAATTGTTATACGTAATAATCTAGTTTATCAAATTCACTTAAACAATTTGGAGCTAAAAAATAATGTTATAAGTTACATCTGTATCACAAAATTTCTAAAGTAAGTAATTAAACATTTCTTTCAAAAATATTTGAAACCATTTTTATAGGCAAGCTTATAGATTCTAAAATTAGATTTGAACTTATAAATTAGAATAACTAAATTTTATTCTAATTTCAAATAGCATCCCTGTTGCATTTAAATATAATTACAAAAGATATTAGCATTTTGTAAAAACATTTTATCTCTGAATTATCTGTTATTTTATAGCAATTACATATTTTTAAAGAACAAATTGAAACCTTAAAACAGGTAAAACTTAGTTTAGACAGCATTTAACTTTCATCAATCGTTTTTTAAATTTTTTATTGTTTTTGGAAATACTTCAGATACACTTATCAATTTGGCATTTAATTTTGTGGCTGCAAATTAAATTTAATTTAAAATTAAGAGCTACACAAAAACAATAAGATATTGGAAGTGACTGCAGAAAAAATTGCAGCTGTTTCATTTTTAAAATGTATATATAAGTGAAATAAATGCCTTCAATACCAAGGTTGTCCATTAACATTTTTGTAAGTCTCCTTCCAGAAGTATATTTTTTGTTGTTTATATTGACTTCAGGAATCTGACTAATGTATAAAAAATGACCTAGTTTTTAAAAAGTGTCTTCTATGTAATAGTTTTGTCTTCAGGTTGTTTTTCAGTGGATTAAACATACCAATAATAAGCAAAAAGGCAAAAACAAAACATGTTAATTTTTTTCTATATTTCCAACTTTTTAAAAATTTTACTTTAAGTTCCAGGACACAAGTATAGAAAGTGCAAGTTTGTTACGCAGTTATGCATGTGCCGTGGTGGTTTGCTGCACCTATTGACCTGTCCTCTAAGTTCCCTCCCCTCACTCCCACCCTCCAACAGGTCCTGGTGCGTGATGTTCCCCTTCCCTGTGTCCATGTGTTCTCATTGTTCGACTCCTAATTATGAATGAGAAGATGCAGTGTTTGGTTTTCTGCTACTGTGTTAGTTTGCTGAGGATGATGGCTTCCAGCTTCATCCACGTCCCTGCAAAGGACGTGATTTCATTCCTTTTTATGGCTGCATAGTATTCCAAGGTATATGTGTACCACATATTTTTTATCCAGCCTATCATTGATGGGCATTTGGGTTGGTTCCATGACTTTGCTATTGTAAAAAGCTCTGCAATAAACATACATGTACATGTGTCTTCATAGTAGAATGATTTATAATCCTTGAGTATATGCCCAGTAATGGGATTGTTGGGTCAAATGGTACTTCTGGTTCTAGATCCTTGAGGAATCACCATATTCTTTTCCACAGTGGTTGAACTAATTTACATTCCCGCCAACAGTGTAAAGCGTTCCTATTTATCACAGCCTCACCAGGATATATTGTTTTTTGACTTTTTAATAATCGCCATTCTGACTGGTGTGAGATGGTATCTCATGGTGACTTTGATTTGCATTTCTCTGATGATCAGTGATGTCGAGTTTTTTTTCATATGTTCATTGGTCAAATAAATATCTTCTTTTGAGACGTGTCTGTTCATATTCTTTGCCCACTTTTTGATGGCTTTTTTTTTCTAATTTCAAATAGCATCCCTGTTGCATTTAAGTACAATTGCAAAAGATATTAGCATTTTGTTAAAACATTTTCTCTCTGAATTCTCTATTATTTTTATAGCATTTAAATACTTTTGAAGAACAAATTGAGACCTTAAAATGTGTAGAACTTAGTTTAGCCAGCATAATCCTGATTCCAAATCTGAGAAGAGACACAACAAAAAAAGAAAACTTCAGGCCAACATCCCTGATGAACATGGATGCAAAAATCCTCAATAAAACACTGGGAAACCGAATCCAGCAGAACATAAAAAACCTTATCCACTATGGTCGAGTCAGTTTCATCCATGGGATGCAAGGCTGGTTCAACATATGCAAATCAGTAAACATAATCCATCATATAAACAGAACCAAAGACAAAAACTACATGATTATCTCAATAAATGTGGAAAAGGCCTTTGATAAAATTCAACATCTCTTCATGTTAAAAACTCTCAATAAACTAGGTATTGATGAAACTTATCTCAAAATAATAAGAGCTATTTATGACAAACCCACAGCCAATAACATATTGAATGGGTGTCTGGGCAAAAGCTGGAAGCATTCTCTTTGAAAATTGGTACATGACAAGGATGCTCTCCCTCACCACTCCTGTTAAACATAGTATTGGAAATTCTGGCCATGGCAATCAGGCAAGAGAAATAAATAAATCATATTCAAATAGGCAGAGAGGAAGTTGAATTGTCCCTGTCTGCAGGTGGCATGATTTTATATTTAGAAAACTCCATCATCTCAGCACCAGAACTCCTTAAACTGATGAAGAAAGTTCAGCAAACTCTCAGTATACAAAATCAATGTGCAAAAAACACAAG
This sequence comes from Macaca mulatta, assembly GCF_049350105.2. NCBI lineage: Eukaryota > Metazoa > Chordata > Mammalia > Primates > Cercopithecidae > Macaca > Macaca mulatta. The sequence continues at coordinate 117,605,606 of NC_133409.1, forward strand.
CTTTCCTATACAACAATAATAGAGAGCCAAATCATGAATGGACCCCCATTTACAATTGCTACAAAGAGAATAAAATACACAGGAACACAGTTAACAAGGGATTTGAAGGACCTCTTCAAGGAGAACTACAAACCAACTTTTATTTTAAGTTCGGGGTACATGTGTAGGATGTGCAAATTTGTTACATAGATAAACATGTGCCACGGTGGTTTGCTGCACAGATCACCCCATCATCTAGGTATTAAGCCCAGCATCCATTAGCTATTTTTCCTGATCCTCTAGCTCCTCCCATTCCCCCCGCCCCCCCGCCGATAGGCCCCAGTGTGTGTTTTTCCCCGCTATGTGTTCATATGTTCTCATTATCTAGCTCCAACTTATAAGTGAGAACATCCTGTATTTGGTTTTCCGTCCCTGTGTTAGTTTGCTAAGGAGAATAGCCTACAGCTCCATCTATGGCCCTGAAAAGGACATGATCTTATTTCTTTTTATGGCTGCATAGTATTCCATGGTGTATGTGTACCACATTTTCTTTATCCAGTCTGTCACTGATGGGCATTTAGGTTGATTCCATGTCTTGGTTATTGTGAATAGTGCTGCAATGAACATATGTGTGCATGTATCTTTATAATAGACTTACAGTCATTTGGGCACGTACCCAGTAATGGGATTGTTGGGTCAAACGGTGTTTCTGCCTCTAGGTTTTTAAGAAATTGCCACACTGTCTTCCACAATGGTTGGACTACTTATACTCCCACTAAGAGTGTAAAGGCATTCCTTTTTCTTTACAAACTCACAAACATCTGTTGTTTTTGGATTTTTTAATAATAGGCATTCTGACGGGTGTGAGATGGTGTCTCATTGTAGTTTTGATTTGTATTTATCTAATTATCAGTGATGTTGAGCTTTTTTATTTGTATGTTTTTTGGCTGCATGTATGTCTTCTTTTGAGAAGAGTCTGTTCATGTCCTTTGCCACTTTTTAATGGGGTTGTTTCTTTTTCTCGTAAATTTGTTTAAGTTCCTTATAGGTGCTGGATATTAGACCTTTGTCAGATGGATACAATCCAAAACTTTTCTCCCATTATGTAGGTTGTCTGTTTACTCTGTTTATATTAATAGTTTCTTTTCCTGTGAAGAAGCTATTAGTTTAATTAGATCCTATTTGTCAATTTTCCTTAACAAAACGTTTTTAAATGCATAAATTATGTATCTATCTCTGGGTGCTACTCGTAATTTCCAGTGGTCTACTCAGCATTAAAATGTGAATCATGTGATAATATTTCATATAGATCTGGCTTTCATGATTAAATGTTGTCGGCAGAATTATTGGAGTTATTGGGGCTATTTAATAAAGCCAATGATGAGAATTAGAAAGGCTGGGTTAAATTTCATCATAGCCGAGTACATATGCCTTATAAAGTGCTTCTTAAAGGCTACTGTGTTGTATGATCATTTTCAGTAATTTTGCTAGGCAATTGTTTCCCAACTTCAGACAACAACTGTATGAACCCAGAAAGAAGATTATATGTAAGAAATGGCACTATCTCTTTTGATCATTATTAGGAGTTTACATCTTTCTTCTGCATTCATAATAAAATGTCTACATTTATAAAATTATTGCTGTAATAGACTTTTTTATTTAAAAATATTTTTACTTAAAAAATATAAAGATTGCTGTCTTTAAAAAATAATCAATAGATCACAAAATGTAACAATTAAGTAACAATCACCACACTTCTTCCCTTTTGGAAGTCAATGTTCTTAGAAAAATAATCTGGGCTTCTGAGGCTTTCTCTGCACTATTTAGTGAACTGTCAAATATGACAATATTATAAATAAGTGATAATCTTTAGAATCTTTCTAAATTTATATTAAATTGTATTTGAAGCACTTCAGGTGGAAATTCCAATTAAATAAGGCTTGCTGTATACACATTTTTCTCTTTTATCTTGTTCCTAAATATGGTTAAATGATATTACAGAAAGAGAAAGTACATGGGCTTAAAATAGTAAAAAGAATTGGAAAGGAAAAAAAAAATCAGAAGAGATTTCAACAGATTGTGAGAACACTAAATGAAGAGAGAGGAATGCCAACTGATAAAATAAGTTGGCAGAAGCTGCAGGTTAGAATACTCAGTAATCCTGCCCAAATATGCTTGGGAAGCTTTGGATTTAGAAACACCAGGAATGTTACAGGCAAGTCATGAGGTTGAAAGCCAGGGAAATTAATTGAAGTTATGCAAAGCATTTAAACCACCAATTTATCTATCTTACTTTATATTCAGAATGTCAAGAAATTATGAGTCAACACTTTTTCTTAAAAATGTCAAATGTACCTTAGAGGAGTGAATTTCTGCCCAACAAAACAACTAATCCTAAGATCCAGCACAGAAAATAAAGAACAACATTGAACAGATCCTGCCCACATATGGAGTTTCTCTCCCATAGTTGTAGGCATCATTGTTAAATATGAATGGCCCATTCTGGATCAGCAGAATTTAAAAAACAGTACAAAATTTTAAAAAAGGATAACAAAGGTTCCAAAAATAAAATACGTGATCAAAATAAATAAAGATAATTTCAGAAATAGAATAGATGTTTTTAAAGATAGTCATTCAAAAAGTCCACAAGGAGGAATTGAAATCATAAATGAGAACAGAATGTTATTTTGAAAAGTAACAAGCGCACAAGAAAAATATTTTAAGACACATATATGTATACATATACATATTTAAATTCAGACATAGACTTAGTTTCAATTTTGATTTGTAAAAAGCTTGAAAATTTCATGCTGAACATTGTAAGAAGAGAAAAACTGAACAATCTGAAAATTGACAGCTTTTCTCAGACCATCAGAGTCCTAATACAAATCCTGATCTACATATCTGAAACAAAACAAAACAAAACAAAACATGAATTTAAGAGAAGCACCAAATGCTGTTTCTTAGAAAAGTTCAATATAATTAATAAATTGGTAAACTGATAAGATTGATATACTTTTGATCAATTTAACCAGGGGAAAAAAAGAGAAAAGATACAGTTTGCTGATGATATCAGAAATGAAAAAGAGGGCAGAGGGTGGTGGCTCACGCCTATAATCCCAGCACTTTGAGTGGCCCAGGCAGGCGGATTGCTTGAGGTCAGGAGTTGGGAGACAAACCTGGGCAACATGGCCAAAGACCGTCTCTACAAAAAAACCCACAAAAATTAGCTGAGCATGCTGGTATGTGCCTGTAGTCCCAGCTACTTGGTAGACTAAGGTGCGAGAAGCACTTGAGCCAGACGGCGAAGGTTTCAGTGAGCCAAGATCATGACACTGCACTCCAGCCTAGGCAACAGGGCACGACTCTGTCTCAAAAAACAAAAAAGAGAAATTAAAAAGAGGGCATCACTGTTGATTCCATGAGGCCATCACTGTTAATTCCATGGGCACCACAGTTTTAAAACTTTGATGAAATTGATTAACTCATTGAATAACAGAAATCTTCCAAACTCATGTAGGAGAAATATATAATCTGAAAACACCAATATCTATTAAATAAATTAAACCAAAGTTAATAATCTTTCTGAAAAGAAAGCATCAGGAACAAATGATTTTAAGGGGTGACTTTTACCAAATATTTTAAGAATAAAAGATATTAGTTCTCCACAAACTCTCCCAGAAACGAAAAGTAGAATGAAGACTTTCCACTCATTCTATGAGGCAAAAATTATCCTAATGTCAAAACTGAACAAAAACATTACAGGAAAGGGAAAGTACAAACTAGTATCTCTCATGAACCTAGGTGCAAAACTTCTCAAAAGATCCTAACTTATTGGATCCAACAATATATCAAAATAATTATATTTCACAATCAAGTGGGATTTATTTCAGGTATGCAAGACTGTTTCAATATTCACAAATCATTTAATGTAATTCACCAAATCAGCAGACTAAAGAAGAAAAATTATACTATTGTATCAATTGATGCAGGAAAAGTTTTGACAAAATATAATTTCTAGTTATGATAATTACACTTAGCAAACTGACAATATAGGAGAACGTCCTCAACTTGATTAAGAACACTTACAAAAAATCAATAGCAAATATTATATTTAACGGTGATAAACTAGATGCTTTCCTCTAAGATTGAGAGCAAAGCAAATTGCCTCACCATGTTTATTTCCATAGCTTTGTATTATGTTTTGAAATCAGGATGTAAGATAACCACAGTTTTGTTTTTCTTTCTCTGAATTGATTTGGCTATTTATGACTTTTGTAGTTGCATTTCTTCTTCTTTTTTTTCTGTAAAAAATACCATTGAAGTTTTGGTGGTGACAACATTGTGGATTGCTTTGAAAATCCAACATTGTGGATTGCTTTGAAAAGTATGCACATTTTAAAAATATTAGTTTTAAAATCTGTGAACACAAAATGTTTCTTCATTTTCTTGTGTCTCTTAAAATTTATTTTAGGCTGGGTGCGGTGGCTCAAGCCTGTAATCCCAGCACTTTGGGAGGCCGAGACGGGTGGATCACGAGGTCAGGAGATCGAGACCATCCTGGGTAACAGAGTGAAACCCCGCCTCTACTAAAAAATACAAAAAACTAGCTGGGGGTGGTGGCGGGCACCTGTAGTCCCAGCTACTTGGGAGGCTGAGGCAGGGGAATGGCATAAACTGGGGAGGCGGAGCTTAGAGTGAGCTGAGATCTGGCCACTGCACTCCAGCCTGGGCGACAGAGTGAGACTCCACCTCAAAAAAAAAAAAAAAATTTTATTGGTGTTTCATAGTTTTTAATATGTAAGTCCTTCATCTCTGTAGTTTATTCCCAATTAATTTATTTTTTGTTAATGAAATTGATTTTCTAATTTTATTTTAAAATAGTTTACTGTTAATATATAGAAACACAATTATTTTGTGTGTTTTAATTTTGTGTCCTGCAACTTTACTAAATTCATTTGTTCAAATATTTTTTCGTGGAGTCTTTAAAATTTCATTATATGAGATCATGCTACCTGTAGACAGAAACAATTGTACTTCTTCTTTCTGATGTGGGAGTATTTTATTTCTTTTTCTCACAAATTATCTGGCAATTTTTTTTTCTCACAATTTCTCACAAATAGCCAAGATATGGACACAATTTATATGTCCTTTGACAGATGACTGAATAAAGAAAATATGATATATACACACAATAGGATATTATTTAGCCTTTAGCAAGAAGGAAATTTTGCAATAAATGACAGCATTGATGCCTTGATGCCATAGTAAAATGAAATTAAAGTAAAAAGACAGTAAGGGAAATAAGCTAGTCACAGAAAGATAAATACTGCATGATTTCACTTATATGAGGTATCTAAAATAGTCAAATTCATAGAATCAGAGTGGAATGGTAGTTGATAGGGCCTGGGAATAGAGGAAATGGGGAGTTACTAATCAATCAATGGGCAAAATCTTTTAGTTAAGCAAGACGAATGATTTCTAGAGATGTGTTATATAACATTGTACCTATAGTCAACAATATTGTATCGTACATTTAAAGTGTTTTAAAAAGGCAGGTCTCATGTTGGGTTCTTACCACAAGAAGATGAAATTATATTCAAAATTCTCTCACATCATTCCTACTCAACAATATACTATAAATCCTAGCTAATACAGTGAGACAAAAATGAAGTATACATATTGGAAAAACTAAATAAAGCTATCTTTGCATGCAGGTGACCTACGTGTTTATGTAGAAAATCCCAGAAATTTGACAAAAGTTCTGGAAATAAATGATTATTGCAAGTTTACACAGGATACAAGATTAATATATAGAGTAAATTTCATTCCCATATACCAGCAATGAGCAATTTAAATTAATAACATATTGTTATTTATAATGACTCTAAAATATGTACAAATGTAGCCAAATATGTACAGAAACTTGACATGGAAAACTACAAAGCTCTTGTAAAAGTAATTGATGACTACCTAAGTAAATGAAAAGATCATGTGTTCATATATTGGAAGGCTCAATATTCTTAAAATGCCATTTCTTTCCAAATTTATCTATAACTTCAACTTAATCCCAATAAGAATTTCAGCCAACTAATTTTCATTATCAACAAATTTATTATAAAGCTTATGTGCAAGGGCAAAAGATCTAGAGTAGTCAACACAATATTAAAGAAGAAGAGCAAAGTTGGAAGACTGACACTATTCAACTTAAAGATTTACCATAAAGCTACAGTAGGTAAGGAGTCATTGTATTAATGAAATAATAGGCCCATGGAACAGAGTACAAAGCTCAGAAATAGAACCATACTAACACAGTCAAGTGATCTTTGACAAAGAAGCAAAGGCAACTCAATGGAGAAATGCTGGCTTTTCCTCAAATAGTGCAGGGATAATTGGAACTTCTAAAGGAGCTCCCACTCATTGCTGATTGGTGTGTGTTAATAAAATACTATATCCTCTGTCAGAGACAATATGGCAGCCCCAACAAAGCTAAACATGTCACCATACAATTTGACAACCAGGCCTTGAGGTTCTTACACAGTGGTTTAAAATCTATGTTCACACTAAAACTTACAGGTAGAAGTTTGTAATAGTGTTATGAATAATTACCAAAAACCGGGAATATATCCAGAAGTCCTTCAATAGGTGAATAGATAAATAAACTGGAAAATAATATAGATGGAATCATAGAGCATGTAGCCTTGTCAGCTGGCTAATATGCTTTTAAGTTTTTTCCAGGTTATTGTTTGGCTTGATACTCAGATTGTTGAAAAATATTTCATTGCATCAATAATCTGTGCTATCAAACCAAAAAATAACAGGAAAAATCTTAAATGTATATTAGCCAGCTGACAAGGCTATGTGCTATATGATTCAATCCATATTATGTTCTAGAAAAGGCAAAACTAATGGGATAATAAAAGATCAAATAATTACTAGAGGCTGAGAATAAGTGAAGCACAGGAAATGTTTAAAGAGGCCGAGGCAGGCGTACCATGAGGTCAGGAGTTGGAGACCAGCCTGGCCAACATAGTGAAACTCCGTCTCTACTAAAAATATAAAAATTAGCTGGGCGTGGTGGTGTGTGCCTGTAATCTCAGATATTTGGGAGGCTGGAGCAGGAGAATCGTTTGAACCTGGGAGGTGGAGGTTGTAGTGAGCTGAGATTGCGCCACTGCACTTCAGCCTGGGCAACAGAGTGAGACTCCATCACAAAAAAAAACCAAAAAACAAACAAAAAAGAAAGTCATGAGATAACAGGAAACAATGTAGACTGTGACGAGATAATTTAGTTTTATTACAAATATAGGAAACAACCCCACTAAAGGCGTTGGGAAAAAGTGCTGATGTAAGTATTTTCAGAAATGAATGGAGTCTCTAAGGTTAAAGGCAAAATTAAATGCCCATAAGGAATTTATTTGATAAAGTTGTTTTCAGTTGAAATATGAGTTAACATTTCTGATACTGCTATAGATGTATACTGGAATTGAACAGTTAAGAAAAAAAGTTGGCTTACACTATGAGTCAGGTTCTCATGGTTGGAGTAGGATTTTGCAGATACACAAGAGGTAGAAAGCAGGATGATACATTTAGTAATATGGATTAAAGTTGCATATCTCATTGGGAATTTATTTAACTTTATGTATATATGAATAGTTACATATAGAAGTATTTATAAAATATATCTATACATATGTTAGTGTATATACACATGTATTTTTTGCTTTGTCACCTTATAGCATCTGAAGAAATACACAAGTAGCAACATGCACATCTATTCCCGCATCTTGGTTTCTACAATAAATGTAAGTGGAGCTTCTTGGAGAAATGGTTGATTTTAGGACTATGGCAGGAAATATATAAGATGAGTCTGGAGTATCTTAAGTGCCAGAAAGTAATGAAATGCTAAAAAAAGAAAAAGAAAGAAAGAAAAAAGAAATGACAGTTGGAAATATATCAAAGCGCGACACAGCAGCCAAGGGAAAAATATTCTACTAGCCAAAGCTGGAACAATTTTAGCAAAAAATGAAGTAGTGCTGGATTATAACATAGAGGATTAAATAAATACCTGTGCATCTATACTGATATAAATACATAATTGAGCAAATTAGTAAGTCACGAAAAGAGACAAATCTCCCATGAAGAGGAAAGCCAAATAATTTATCTACAGACACCCTAGAGACGAGTATAACTCTCCACTCCTTAAGTGTGAGCTGCAGACACTGGTCCCCTTTTAAAGGTACAGAATAGAACGGGGAAAATACATATAGCATTGTAGTGGAGAAATCTGACAGATACTACTTCAGCCTGGTAACCACTGTCAATATCAATAATCATAAATAATTGATAGTATATACATTTGATTTACATACATGTGATGAAAATTACACTTTAGATATGTGTACTTCTTCTCAAAATCCCATGAAGTCAGTGTAATGATGAGAAAAAAAAAATAGAGAAAAAATCCAGTATTGGGGCAACCTGCAAATAATTTGACGAGTATTATTCAAAATTGTCAAGGTCGCCAAAAGCAAGAAAATTCTGACAAACTGTCACCACAAAGAGATTCATAAAGAGAAATGACAATTTAATGTAAGGTCATGTTTTGAATGGGCTCCTCAGACAGAAAACAGACATTCGGTAAAAACTAAGGAAATCTAACTTTATGGTAGTCTTTAGTTAATTAAGAAAAAAGGAGGCCGGGGCGGTGGCTCATGCCTGTAATCCCAGCACTTTGGGAGGCCGAGGTGGGGGATTACCTAAGGTCCGAGTTTCAGATTAGCCTGGCCAACATGGTGAAACCCTGTCTCTACTAAAAATACAAAATTAGCCAGACGCGGTGGTACATGCTTGTAATCCCAGCTACTTGGGAGGCTGAGGCAGGAGAATTGCTTGAACCCGGGAGGCTGAGGTTGTGGTGAGCCAAGATAGTGCCATTGCATTCCAACCTGGGCAACAAGAGCAAAACTCTGTCACACACACACACACACACACAAAAAAAAAAAAAAAGAAAAAGAAAAAGAAAAGAAAAAAGAAGATATGATTTCAATAATATGATGTTCTGGAAAAAGCAAAACTATAGAGACAATAAAAACTCATTGATTCCCGGAAGCTCTGGTAGGTACAGAGCATGATAATTAAAGAGTAAAGCACAGAGTATTTTTAGGGCACCAAAGTTATTCTGTGTGATATTTTGTTGAATACATTATCTTATGCATTTTTCAAAACTAGTAGAAAGCTTAAAGAAGGAAATTTAATATATGCAAATTAGAAAAAAAAATATTGGGGAGGTTTGAGGATTCCCAGAAAGGAATGAAGACTGTGACAAGAAAAATTAAGTATTACAAACATATGAAATAATTTTTGTGTAAGGTCAAGAAGAAAAAATGCTGACTTAAGTAATTTTTGAAACGAGTAATCTATAAGATGAAAAAAAATGAACAGCACACAAGGAATCTTCTTGTTACACAAATGTAAGTACTGTTGATAACATGCACCTTCGGTGTGATATGATAGAGCTGAATAACTTGTTTCCCATGAAGGTAACGATGAACAATTCTCGTACGATTATACATATATACTGAAAATAAACAATGACATAAATTGATGACGAACAGTGGGAGCCAGGTTTTTTACTATCTGGGTAGGAATTTACGTATTAGCAAAGGGAGGCCAAAATGGTGTATATGGTAATGGATTAGAGTGGGAGACATTAGTACTAATAAACATTTAATATCATATAAATGCAGATGTCTACTTAGGAAAATTAGATATGTGTATATAAAAATAGGTTAGCAAAAATATGTATATTTCCTTGCTGTTAGCTGAGAAGGCCTGGAAGCACTGATACTCCAGTAGCAGTGAGTACATCACAATCTTAGTTTCTAATATAATTCTTTAAAAAAGGAAGAGAGGAAAGGAAAGGGAAAGGAAAGGAAAGGAAAGGAAAGGAAAAAAGGAAAGGAGAAAAGAAAAGAAATTGAGGCTCCTTAGAGAAATGGCTACTGCTAGGATTGGGGCAGAATATACAAGATGAGCCTAAACCATCATGCCAAAAAGTAAGGAAGTACAAAAACAAAAAAAAAGGGAACATTGATTTGTATATGTCAAAGAAGAGGACACAGGAACCAACAGAAAGAGATCCACATTCTAAAGCTGAAATGATTTAGTAACAAAACAAAGTAGTATTAGATTATAATAGAAACTATAAATTGAATACTCATGAGTCCATACAATATATATGAAAATATAAATAACAATCGGAAGAGCAGAGACAAATCTCTCATGCAGAAGAATGCCAAGTAATTTATAGATACGCCCTGCAAAGAAAGGAGGCATATATCAAAACTTCATAAATGCTGACTGTGCATAACTACATTCCTCTTGAGAATATGATGTGGAAAAGGGAAAACAAGGGAAACTTCAGTGGAGAAACCTGAGAATAACTATCTTAGCATAGTGATCAAGATAAGCAACAGTCATAAATTATGCTGCTAGTATGTACCCTTAATACGATGTAATAAAAATGTTGCTTTATATTTGTGGCTTTCCTCTTAAATACCCACAATTCAGCCTAGTCATGAAAAAAAAATCAGATACATTCCAACAGGGAGCATCCTTGAAATACTTAATCAGTACTTCTAAAAACTGTCAAGGTCGTTGAAAATAAGGAAAGTCTGAGAAGCTGTCACAACCAAAAGGAACCTCAGAAGATGGGATAACTAAAAGTAATATGGTTCTTTATGGGAACCTGAAACAGAAAAGGACATTAGATAAAAATCAAGAAAATCTGAATAAACTGTATTTTTTTTAGTTAATAATAAAATAAAAATATTGGTTTGTTAATTGTAACAAAATGTATCATACTAATGTAAAATATTCATAAATTGGGACTTTTCTGTACTATCTTGTATTTTTTAATAAATATGAAACTTTTAAAAATTAACTGTTTTTAAAAAGGAAAAGAAACATAAACATTTTTCATACAATAAAAACTGAAGAATTTTATTGCCAGTAGACCTACTCCACAAAATATGTTGACAGTTTTTGAGACAGAAAAAAATTGATGTAGATTAAAAACTTGAATACATATAAAGAAGAACATCAGAAAAAGAGTAAGTCAAGTAAAATATATGGATTTACACTTAATTGCTCTAAAATTAAATAATTGTGATAATGTAAATTGGATGTTTGTAGCATATATAAAAGTGAAATGAATGACAATGATATGAAACATCAGAGAATTAGGATCATTCTGTAAAACAACACCTGCCCTACATATGAAGAAGTATAATGTGATTTGAAGATATATTTATGTAATCTGCTCTGTGAATATCTCATTTGTATTTCTTAAAAAAATTTGTGTTGGTTACCCTTGGATTGACAATATACATGTTAAAACAGTGTAGATTTATAAACAATGCTCAATAAAGATCAGTAAAAATAAATTTTAAAAAGAAATGAAAGAGCAGTTAAAAGAAAAATAAACATTAGCAATGTGGTCAATTTCAATCCTAGCATATCAATAATCACTGTAGATGTGCATGGTATAAAAGTAACAGTCAAATGATACAAATTGTCAAACTGGATTTAAAAAAAAACCCACAACTATATCCTTCCTACAAGAAAACCACTTTACATATAAAGACTTAGATGGGTTAAGAGTAAAGAAATGGAGAAAGATATATTATACCAACATTAACCAAAGAAAACAGGGAAAGTTACATTAATTTCAGGAAAAACTGACTTGGAAACAAGGAAGATTATTAGGGATAAAGGGGAATATTATATAATGATAAAGGGCACAGATTTCCAGGAAGAGATAAGAACCTTAAAAAGGTATGCACGTAACAGCAGATCATTAAAATACGTAAGTCAAAATGTTAGAACTGCAAACAGATACAGACAACTTTACAATTATCATTGGAAACTTTGTCCCTTGTTCATTAATTGATGTATCATGCAGGCAGAAAATCAGTAAGAATGGAGATGATCTAAAGAGCATTCTCAATCCGCTTGACCTAACAGAATTTCTTTTTTGCCATGAACCACGATGGAAGTCTACATCCATTGTTGACACCCATGGATCTCTACTTAGAATAAGAGCTTAAATGCGTATAAGAAATGCATACAATTATAATGAATGTCAATTATATTAAAATGTCATTGGGAAATTTTTAAAATAAAATATTTGATGTATAGCAATATATGTTTATTTACTAAAATATAAAATAAAAATATCTTATAATTTGTCTATCAATTAGCATAAAAGATGTTTTGAGATATCTATAACAACTTTAAAGGGAGTGATCAAACCTCATATCTTAGGTACAACAAGCATTACTATGGTTTGTTACCTGCAATCAAAATGCAATGTAATGTAAAATGTCCATTGGAGGTAAGTGGAAAATATATATTTATCATATTCCTCATTCAACTTCACAGATTACCTAAATCTATTCATAGATGCCAGATTAGAAAAGTGATATTGACAGAATAAAATGTTAAAATTTCCAACTTTGACCTTCTGTACTTGAAGTGCCTACTTTGCTAGTTGTAGTCTTGAAGACTTCATGAGATGATGGAGGTTAATAATAGGTTTGAATAAATTTCTGAGTATTTAATTCTATAATAGTTGTTTACTAGCATTATCAATTCAAAAATTCATATGAATTTCAAATGATTACTTGAAAACAGCAAGTATATATTAGTTTCCCATTGATCTGTACAAATTAACAAAGGTGATGTTTTATTAATGTGATAATCTTACAGGCTTTATCAACTTATATAAATATTTCCACTAAAAATTTTTTCTGTTCTATTTGCCATTGTAGGCTCTCCGAAATCTGAGTTTCAAAGTATACATATACATATTCTATTGTGTGTGTGTGTACGTGTGTGTGTGTATTTTGCTTGCTTTCGGGACACCAATAATAATGTGACACTAAATAATTAATATAGCGAAACAATAATTTTGCCCTGTATTGGGCACCTTGGTTTGGCTTATTATTATATTTTTAATCACAGCTAGTTTGCAGAGAAATAAGAATCTCAGTTTGAGAAACATTCATAAAAAAATGACTCATTAGTCTTTTGTAGATGAGCACTACTGCATTAAAAGTACTAAGTTTTGAGATTGCTGAACTATAGAATGAAAATACGTTTCTGTACCATTCTTGTTAAAAAATTTAATCATAAGAACATTGGTTTCTTTTAAGACTTAGACCTAGTGAATATACTATATATTACATTCTGTGGCTTTTGAAATTATAAAGATGAAATATATTTTTCAAGCTCAAAATGCTGTTGTATAATTATTCGTCTTGTTTTTAAGATTTTTTTTATTGTTGTTGATATGAGGTCTTGCTTTGCTGCCCAGGCTGGTCTCAGGCTATCCTCCCACCTCGGCATGCCAAAGTATTGGGATTACGGATGTGAGCCACTATATCCAGCATGAATCACTTTTTATTAAAGTGAAATATGAGTGATCCTCTTGGCCTGTTATTTCCCACTTGTTTATGAAATTGAACTCCATTTTACACAGATAGCATTTATTTTCATATGAGTAAATTCAAAGGATAGTTTTTTACAAACCTTTTATTGTAGGTTTGGGGTACATGTGAAGATTTGTTACATAGGTAAACACGTGCCATGGGAATTTGTTGTATATATTATTTCATTGCTCATTTATTAAGCCTAATACCCAATAGTTATCTTTTCTGCTCCTGCCTCTCCTCCCACCCTTCGCCCTCAACTAGACCCCAGTGTCTGTTGTTTTCTGCTTTGTGTTCATAAGTTTTTATTATTTAGCTTCTACCTATAAGTGAGTACATGTGGCATTTGGTTTCCTTTTCCTGCTTTAGTTTCCTAAGGATTATAACTTCTAGCTCCATTCATGTTGCTGCTAAACATAAGATCTTGTCCTTTTTTTGTGACTACATAGTATTTCATGGTGTAGATGTACCACATTTTCTTTATCCAAACTGTCATTGATGGACATTTAGGTTGGTTCCATGTCTTTGCTATTGTGAATAGTGCTGCAATGAATATATGTTTGCATGTGTCTTTATAATAGAATGATTTATAGTCCTTTGGCTATATATCCAGTAATAGCGTTGCTGGGTCAAACGGTATTTCTGCCTCTAGGTCTTTAAGGAATCACCACACTGCCTTCCACAATGGCTGAACTAATTTTTACTACAACAGTGTAAAAGTGTTCCTTTTTCTCCACATCCTTGCCAGTACCTGGTTTTTGGTTTTTGTTTTTTACTTTTTTCTGACTGGCATTAGATGTTATCTCATTTTAGTTTTGATTTGCATTTCTGTAATGATTAGTTTTATAGAGCTTTTTATCATATGCTTCTTGGCCACCCGTATTTCTTCTTTTGGAAAGTGTCTGTCCATGTGCTTTGCCCATTTTTAAATGCGGTTGTTTATTTTCTCTTGTAAATTTGTTTAGTTTTTTATAGATGCTGGATATTAGACCTTTGTCAGAAGCATAGATTACAAAAATGTATTCCCACCTTGCAGGTTGTCTGATAGTTTCTTCTGCTGTGCCAAAGCTCCCACTTGTCAATTTTTGCTTTTGTTACAATTGTGTTTGGTGTCTTTGTCATAAAATTTTTGCCCACTCCTATGCCCAGAATGGTGTTGCTTAGGTTGTCTTCCAGAATTTCTGTAGTTTTGGGATTCGCAGTTAAATCTTTAATCCATTTTGAATATTTTTTATATGGTATAAGGAAGGAGTCTAGTAAAAATCCTCTGCATATGGCTTGCCAGTTATCCCAGCAACATTTATTGAATAGGGAGTTTTTTCCCCATTGCTTGTTTTTGTCAGCTTTGACAAAGATCAGATGATCATAGATATGCAGCCTTGTTTCTGGGCTCTCTATTCTGTTCCACATGGTCTATATCTGTTTTTGTACCAGTTTCATACTGTTTTGATTGTTGTAGCCTTGTAGTACATCGAGTTTGAAGCTGGATGATGTGATGCCTCCATCTCTGTTCTTTTTGTTTAGGATTGCCTTGGCTATTTGGGCTCTTTTTCTGCTTCTACATGAATTTTAAAATAATTTTTTTCTAGTTCTGTGAAGAATGTCATTAGTAGTTTGATAGGCATAGCATTTAATCTATAAATTGCTTTTGGCAGTATAGCCATTTTCACAATATTTATTCTTCCTATCCATGAGCATGGAATGGTTTTCCATTTGTGTCTTTTCTGATTTATTGAAAGAGTGGTTTGTACTTCTTATTGTAGAGATCTTTTACCTCCCTAGTTAGCTGTATTTCTAGGTATTTTATTCTTTTGTGGCAATTGTAAATGGGATTGACTTTTTGATTTGGCTCTTGATTTGTCTGCTGTTGGTGTATACGAATCCTAATAATTTTCTACATTGATTTTGTATTCTACAGCTTGGCTGAAGTTGTTTATCAGCTGGAAGAGTTTTTGGGCCAAGACTATAGGGTTTTCTATATATAGAGTCATGTTCTCTGCAAACAGAGGTTGTTGGACTTCCTCTCTTCTTAATTGGATGCCCTTTCTTCCTTTCTCTTGCTTGATTGCCCTGACTGGAACTTCTAATACTGTGTTGTATAGAAATGGTAAGAGAGAGGATCCTTGTCTTGTGCTATTTTTCAAGGGGAATGTTTTTAGCTTTTGCTCATTCAGTATAATATTAGCTATGGAATTGTTAGATGACTTATTATTTTGAGGTATGTTCCTTCAATACCTAGTTTATTGAGAGCTTTTAACATGAAAGGCTGTTGAATTTTATGAAAAGGCTTTCTGTGTCTATTGAGATAATCTTCTGGTTTTTGTCTTCAGTTCTATTTATGTGATATATCACATTTATTGATTTGTGAATGTTGAATCAACTTTGCATACAGAGAAGAAGTCAGCTTGATCATGGTGGATTAGCTTTTTAATATGCTGCTGGATATAGTTTGCAAGTATTTTGTTGAGGATTTTTGCATCAATGTTTATCAAGGATATTAGCCTAAAGTTTTCTTTTTTGTGTGTGTCCATGACAGGTTTTGGTAAGATGATGATGATATCAAGAATAATTTGAAGAGGAGTCTCTCCTGCTCATTTTTGTTTATTTGTTTTGCTTTTCAATAGTTTCAGTAGGAAGGGTACCAGCTCATTTTTGTACATCTGATAGAATTCAGCTGTGAATCCATGAGGTCCTGAGCTTGTTTATTTGTTTGTTAGCTATTTATTACTGATTCTATTTCAGAGCTCATTATTGGTCTGTTCAGGGATTCATTTTCTTCCTGGCTGCTATCATAGAGGAAGAAAATTAACAAAAATATTCAGGACCTATACTCAATGTTAGACCAAATGAATCTGATAGAGCTTTTCAGAACTCTTCACCCAAAAGCAACAGAATATACATTCTTCTCATCATCACATGGTATATACTCTAAAATTGAGCACATGATTGGACATAAAACAATCCTCAACAAATGTAAAAGAACCAAAATCATACCAAACACACTCTCAAACCACAGGACAATAAAAATGGAAGTCAAGATTAAGAAAATTGCTCAAAACCAGCTGGGCGTGGTGGCTCATGCCTATAATCCCAGCACTTTGGGAGGCCAAGGCGGGTCAATCACGAGGTCAGGAGATTGAGACCATCCTGGCTAAAAAATAGAAAAAACTAGCCAGGCGTGGTGGTGGGCACCTGTAGTCGCAGCTACTCAGGAGGCTGAGGCAGGAGAATGGCGTGAACCCGGGAGGCAGAGCTTGTAGTGAGCCAAGATTGCACCACTGAACTCCAGAGCCTGGGTGATGGAGTGAGACTCAGTCTCAAAAAAAAAAAAAAAAATTGCTCAAAACCATGCAATTACATGAAACGTAAACAACAAAGTCCTAAATGACTTTTGGGTAAATAATGAAATTATCAGTAAGTTATTTGAAATTAATAAAAACAAAGATATGACATACCAGAATCTCTAGGACACAGCTAAGGCAGTGTTAAAGGGAAAACTCACAGTAATAAATGATCACATTAAAAAGTTAGAAGGATCTCAAATTAACAACCTAACTTCAAATTGAAAGAATTAGAGAAGCAAGAACAAATCAAGCCCAAAGCTAGCAGAAGACAAAAGATAACAAGCCAGAGCTGAGCTGAAGGAACTTGAGATACAAAAAACCATTCAAAAGAGCAATGAATCCAATAGCTGTTTTTTGTTTTTTTTTTAATAATGAAAAAGACCACTAGCTAGATTAATAAAGAAGAAAAGAGAAGAAAAAAGAGAAACAATTAGAGAAGACAAAGGTAATGTTACTACTGACCCCACAAAAATAAAAACAACTATTAGAAACTGCTTGCCGAGACCAGCTTGGTCACGCAGACCCTAACCCAGTGGCGCTAGAGGAATTAAAGACACACACACAGAAATATAGAGTGTGGAGTGGGAATCATGGGGTTGACAGCCTTCTGAGGTGAGAGCCGCAAACCAAGTTTTATCACATATTTATTGACAGCAAGCCAGTGATAAGCATTGTTTCTATAGATTATATATTAACTAAAACAGGAAACAAAGGGATGGACTCTCACTAGTTATCTGCAGCAGGAACATGTCCTTAAGGCACAGATCACTCATGCTATTGTTTGTGGTTCAGAATGCCTTAAGCCGTTTTCGGCCATGGGTAGGCCAGGTGTTCCTTGCCCTCATTCTGGTAAACCAACAACCTTCTACCGTGGGCATCATGGCCATCATGAGCGTGTCACAGTGCTGCAGAGATTTTGTTTATGGCCAGTTCTGGGGCTTGTTTATAGACAGATTTGGGGGCCTGTTCCCAACATTACTATAAAAAGCAGGGCTCTGTGGCTGACACCTGGAATCCCAGCTCTTTGGGAGGCTGAGGCAGGTGGATCACAAGATAAGGAGATCAAGACCATACTAGCTCACATGGTGAAACCCCATCTGTACAAAAAATACAAAAAATTAGCCAGGCATGGTGGCATGCACCTGTAATCCCAGCTACTTGGTATGCTGAAGCAGGAGAATTGCTTGAACTCAGGAAGTGGAGGTTGCAGTGAGCTGAGATTGAGCCATTGTACACCAGCCTTGGTGACAGAGCAAGACTCCATCTAGGGAAAAAAAAAAAAAAAAAGAAAGAAAGCAAAAGAAAAAAAGAAACTACTATAAACACAAACTGGAAAACCTAGAAGAGATGGAAAAATCCTAATACACCCTTACAAGACAGCCAAGAAGCAACTGATTACCTAAAAGATAGTTTTAAAGTCATAGTTGTTCAGAAAAATGAATAAATTTAAAATAAATAAATAAAAAAAAACCATTTGAAACTATTGCCCATTTCTGAGAGATGGAAATTACATACATAAAACCCATTATTCTTATTTATTTTTCTCATGTTTTAAAAGAATATTAAATTCTCTTCTAAAAATGTAGGTCCACATATTCTCATAAAATCATACATATAATTTTGATGAGCAGTTTTATCTACAAGAGGCTACAAATTATTAATAGTTAGAAGATTTTCAGACTAACATATAATAATTGTAATAGTCTTGTTTTCAAATGTTCTTTTTTTCTTTTTCTTGTTTTCAAAATGTTCTCATTGATGGTTTTCCTCAAGAACAAATAATCTCCCCCTGGAAAAATATAACATGATTAGGAATTGAATGTAGACATTTCAAGTATAAAACAGTATTAAAAAGTAAAAGCATACTTAGAGGATAGATAGATAGATAGGCAGATAGATAGATATTAATGGAAGGAAGGTCAACTATCTGTCTAGAAATCTGAAAATATTTTATTTAAATATTAATACAAAGTCAATTTTACATTGTCTCTACTATTTGCTTTTTAAAATTTTCTTATAATAATTATACAAACGCAATGTATCACAAAGTGCCACAGAGCTCCATCATTTACTGAGTATGCCACCACTGAATAAAGATGAGAAGCAGTGCTGTCTTCTGGTTTTAGGGTCAGTTGACTGACTCTAAAGGAAACAGAAGATAGATGGCTTCTAAAGTAATATAACTTGGCATGAATTAAAACTGATTCTACCTGATTAAAAAGGCAGGTATGAAAGTACTAACTATTGGGGTCCGTGCCGGGGGTGGTGGAGAATGAACAGACACAAAAGACAAAGACAAACAGAGAACATGGCGGCCGCACTCAGAGCCTCCGCCTCACTTTATTTATACTCCATAAACCCCATGTCAGCAGAAATAACACAATGCAAAACAAACTTTCTTTACCCAGATGTAACCTTCTACTCAGTTCCTTGTCTCTATGCTCTTCCTTATCTGCTCGCCTTCTTGGCGCCTACGGGAGTTCATTAAAAGTTCAATTGGAGATACTGTCCTTGAGCCCTATCTATTTTCAGCATACTGTTTTCAAAGGCCCCTGCAACTAACTGTAGAGACATGTGAACAAAAGTGTTTGGGATAGAAAATCCCTATATGGATGTAGAAAAGCCAAGTTCTGCAAATTTAGTTTGCCTATTACTGGAGGATTTTAAAACAATTTTTGTCCTGGGTCTCAAATTAACATTGCTACTTGTTCTATATTATACAATAATATAATCATTATTTTATAGTTCATATGTTGGCTTTATAACATATAATAACTGTAAATGCTTTCCTACATTGAAATTTAGTTTTCCCAACTCCATATTATGGTAAATAAGTTCTCTACTGCATATTTGAGAAGATGAAAGTTTGGAGAAGCTAATCAAGTTGTTCTTTATGTCAGGTTTTTCTCACAATCCATATACAATACATTAGCAAAGACTGTCAACTTGTCTAATAATTGGCCACTTTTTACTACTTCTACCACTATGCTATGATCTAAACCATTAGCTTTTACTGACTAGAGTTTAGACTATTGTAATACCTGCTAATCAGTTTCCTTGCCATAAGACCTTTTCTCTTTCTCCTGTGCTCACACATTCTACTCTTTTTATGATAGTGCCATGGACTGAATGTTTATGTTCCCTCCAAAATTTATGTTGAAACCCTAATCCTCAGTGCTATGGTACTTGGAGATGAGATCTTTAGGAGGTCATAAGCTTTAGATTAAGTCAGGAGGGTGAGGTTCTCCTAATCAAATTAATGCCCTTTTAAAAAGAATAAGAGAGGTGAGCTAGTTCTCTGTCCACCATGTGAGGACACAGTGAAAAGGTGCTGTTTGTAAACCAGGAAGAAGGTACTCTTTAACAAAATAACCATGCTGGTTCCAGGATCTCAGATTTCCAGCCACCAAAAGTCTAAAAAATAAATGTTTGTTCTTAAAGCCACCCAGCTCAAAATTATAATATCAACTGACTAAGATAAGTAGCCAGTGTGATCTTTTAAAAACTGTCAGTCAAGGCCGGGCACAGTGGCTCACAGCTGTAATTCCAGCACTTTGGGAGGCCAAGGAGGGTGGATCACAAGGTCAGGAGTTTGAGACCACCCTGGCCAACATACTGAAATCGTATCTCTACTAAAAATATAAAAATTAACTGAATGTGGTGGCACACTCCTGTAGTCCCAGCTACTCGGGAGACTGAGGCAGAAGAATCGCTTGAATCAGGAGGCAGAGGTTGCAGTGAGCTGAGACCACACCACTGAACTCCAGCCTGAATGATAGAATAAGACTCCGTTTCAAAACAACAACAACAAAAACACTGTCAGTCAGATAAAAGTAGCAGTTAAATCCCAAATCTAAAGTGCTTATTATGGTCCAAAGGCCCAAATGATCTGATTATTGGTTTCCTCCATAACTTCACCTTCTGTCTCCCTTGCTTGTTGTATAATAACCTCGCATGCTTCCTTGCTATACTTCCTTCCTGTTCTCTGTCACTTCCTTTCTGCAGCTACTAAAATGTCCCTACAACCTACACTGGCTATCTAATGCTCTCAATCTGCTTATTCTTCTTAATAATAGTGTTACCATCTGAAATGCTTGTGTTTGTTTTCAGATTCTTACTTCTCTATCATGCCATAGAGAATAAAGAACTTAACGTGTTGTATTTATTGCAGCACTCTCAGCTCTTAAACTAGTGCCTGAAATCCTGTTATTGCTTAATGAATATTTGTTAAATGAATAAAAAGTTCACTGAGCTCAGTTATCAAGTCTCAGAGCTTACATTTGATACTGAATTTCTCTGATTTCTAACCATATAAAATACTGAATTTAATTTCCCCCATATGTCTAAATAGTTCACTAATATGTGTCTGATGCAACTAATCTCTGAGGGGTGTAGAATAATTGTACAAATTTCATCAGATTTTAGACAAGAAATTTGTAATATAGGGGATGTTTTAAGTAGCTCCAGATGGTTAAATTCAACTGTTCCTAATATGACAAGCCACAAGGAAATCTTCTAACTCACAATACTATAAACCAAAAGTAGTTGAAAAGAGCAAAATAACAATATAAGTTGAAAAAAATCATTTAATATTTTAAAACCACTTAATTGTGTCAATAATTTGGATCGATTATCTCTACAATTAATGTTGATTTGTTCCTGATTGTTAGTAAAGATTTACTCTAAATAGCCTGTTAATAAAAACTCAGCTTAGTGAATTCATGAGTTACTCTAAATCAATTTCTATGTCCACCTTTGAACTTCCAAAATTTCCCCCATAACTGTTATCAATCCAGCTGTTAGCTGGATCATGCTGAGGATTCATTTGTGAAATCTTCTGTGCTATTATAAGATTGAAATTGGGTTAAAAAACTACCTACCAGGTACTATGCTTATTACCTGGGTGGCAAGATCATCTGTAAACCAAATCCCCATAACACACAATTTACCTATATAACAAACATGCACATGTACCCTTGAAGCTAAAATAAAAGTTTTAAAAAATGAGGTTCATTAGCACATAATATTCACTCCTAAATAATTCAATGGTTTCAATATGGTTTTAGGCTAATATTAGAATTAGATATTTATTGAACCTCTTCTTATATGGAAGAACAATATATAATAAGAAGAATATATAAAATAATATATATTTATGAATATGCTCATTATTAGTTGAATTCAAAATACCAAGACAGCAATTGTCAGTGGTAAATTATTTCAAAATAACAGAGTATTAAAATACTGTCTTATGTATATTCAGACATTTGTAAATTTTTGAAAAACATTATTTTATTTTTTTTTCCTCTGATTAGAGAAATGGGTAAAATGTTAGAAGGCAGCCAACTTGCTGCAATAGAAAGAACAAATTACAGTAACAAAACGGACTTTATGTATTAGTGTAGTCCACAATTCTCTTAAATTCTGATGAAATTCAGTTTTTCATGCACTGACACTGATGGATTATTGTTATTTTTAGACCCAGTGCTGCAACAACAAGTCGCCAGTGTTAGAAGTGCGCTGGCTAATATGGTGATGGTTACAGCTTTGATTGAGATTACTCCTGTCACAGGTCAGGCAGAGCAGTAGACTGGGTCATACTGTCCTGGCAGCTGGTCTTTTTCTTGCCCTTGTATCTTAGAGAAATATGAACCTGTTCAGCCCATACAGCATTGTGGTGGTAATCATTTCTAATGGAGTGTGGAAACAAGATGTTGCAGAAATATATATATCATTTTATCCTGGTAATATATCTTCTTTCTATAGAGCAAACAATGTCCTACTTAACAAGAATGGCTACATTCATCTTGATCTGCCTGGGTGTTAAACTTTTCATGGTTGCTGTACTGATTTTTTTAAACAAAAAGCAGTAGAATGCTTAAACATGTTAGAATACAAACCAACAAAGGATTTATATATATATATAAGAATTAA
Organism: Macaca mulatta; assembly: GCF_049350105.2. Lineage (NCBI taxonomy): Eukaryota > Metazoa > Chordata > Mammalia > Primates > Cercopithecidae > Macaca > Macaca mulatta. Next base: position 117,628,356 of record NC_133409.1, read on the forward strand.
ATGGCACAGTTCTTTCTTTTTTGTTTGTTTTTCAGGATGAGTGCCCAATCACTCAAACAACAAATGCTTTTGTTATGTTTGTTTTGTCTGGATTTTTAAAGACAGCTAAATAATAATACCTGTAGTTAGGGGAGAAAAGTGCAAAAAAAAAAAAAAAAAAAAAAGCTATTAAAATGCTATCTTCAAAATTTAACTTACAAGTATTACAATTGTTTTTTTCTTATTCAGACTAAAAAAGAGGCAACCAGACAGATGGTAAATGTAATCTAATCCTGTGGCAGAGAAGGATGGCTGCATACTCAATATCCATTCTGTTTATCTTCCTTAGTAACAGCATAACAACGTTATTTCAGGATGGGAAAACAACAACAACAAACTTTTGCAGCTTTCCTTGCCACTAGGAGTGAATGAAATGTAAATGGAAAGTAATACTTCTGAGAACAATTTTTGAAAAGGGCCCTAATTTAGCTAGAAAGTTGCTTATTTCCCTGAATATTTGTCTTATTCCTACTTCCTTGGCACCAGAAGTTATGTCTGGTTCCTCCACAAGCGTCTTGTGACAGTGACATGACCTCAGGTAGAAAAAATCATAGACTAAAAACAGCTGAGTAGAAAGGAACCACCATGGATTGACTTCCTCTGGATTTCTTTATGAGAGAAAGTATAATAACCTGTGTAAGTCACTGTTTTTAATGACCATCTTACTACCAAAAGGATTTCATTTCTGCATGAGACAACTCCAGACTGTGAGAGGGAAGTTATTCTTCTTATATCCACTCTATGGAAATTGTAGCATTGCCCAATTAGCATTATAGTTTTTTCCAGAGAATTGTTCAGAGCTATCATAACTAGAGAGATCATGTTGTTAAGTAGATGAATGGCTTCCACATGTCCTGCTCCACCAGTAATCATTCCCTACCTTCTCCTTGTAGATAGTTGTATGTTAATAATCTGTACGTTTGTTCAGTAACTCCTTGCCCCAGTTGAATTTATATAACATGATTAAATTTCATTGAGGCCAATGTTGTAAAATAATTCACAAACTCTCTTCTACATGTGACAACTATGAATTAAATGGAAATTTTTGCTGTGAACTAAAATATCTGCTTTCTTTGAGATAAGGAATAAAAACAAGGCCAAAGATCACATATTGAGAGGGACAGCTGGACAAAGCAAACTGAAATGTTTGGTTCCAAATCAATTATCCTGGTTCTTGCAGATTCCATTTGCTTTGTCTGTCTTAATTAGTAAGCACTAAATAGCAGGATTTTATACATTATCCTGTTTCTGTGATTGGATGTGTGTCTTTGGGATAATTATCACCTAATCCTGAAATATATTTTGCATATTTGGTAACAGAAATTTTATATTAGAAAATATGTAGACTCAAAAATTTTTGAGCATGCCTGGCAAAGTTACAGTGGCATCAGTTTTTTTATAATATCCCTAAATCATCTCACCAAATATAGCATAAAAATGAATAAAACAACAAAAATTATCACAGCCAACATACACCGTAAAACCAAGTGACAAAGTGACTCCACGAGTCCCAAAATACATGCAGGTAGGGCCAAATCACTGACAGCAACAATATCTGGAAGGTATAGTAAGACAAATCTGATGGCCTAACCATAATCTTAATGAAAAACATCCAAAATCTTACTAAGACTGTTGTCAAAGACTTCCAAAAGACACAAAAGTAGCTTAAGCAAATGAGAATGCCTATATCATCTTTGAATAAGAAACTTCAATATCATAACGATATCATTCCTTCCCAAGTTAATTTAATGCAAAAAATGACAATACCATTAAGCTTTTGCTTTTATTTATTTGTCTTATTGTTTTGCCTGAGTTAGACAAGTTCATTATAACAATCAGTTTGAAGATTAAGCAAGCAAGAATGACCACAAGAGGCATAAAATGGAACAGCAATGAATGGGGCAATTGTTACCAGATGTTCAAACAAATTATAAAACTTCAATAATTAAAATAAATGTGATATTGCTGCATAAATAAACAACAGGACCAACAGTACAAATAACATACAAACCAAGTCATATGTGGAAATGTAATATGCAATGAAATTAGCCTCTTTAATTTGTAGGATAAATTATTAAAATTCTTATTAAAGTGAATTCAATACAAATAATTTTAACAGAAAAAAATGTAACTGGACCCTTTACTCACAATCTACCCCAAAATTATTCAAATTGATCAAAGATTTACATCTAAAAATCTAAAATATTCAAGTCATAAAACATGGATAAAATTAAAACTTGGGAATGGGGCAAATTTTTTCTACTAATAATTTAAAATCCAGACCCAACAATAGAAAGATGGAGAAATTTGACTGTAACCTAAAAAACTTATGGAGATCTATGGACACCACAGGCAAATTTTATTTGCAATTCTTAGTGAAGACTAAATGTAGATGTTCCTAATATATAAAGAAATTCTAAAAATGGAGAATGAAAAGCCTAAAACATGATGGGAAAACAGGTAAATAATGTGAAGAGTGTCCACCAGGGAAAAAAATGCAAATTTTCTTTACCATAAAAAAGGAAATTCAGCTTCACTTACAGTAATGCAAATTAAAACTATACTGAAGAAAGTATTTTCCATTTTACAGATAGGCAAATCCAAAAGTTTGACTCCATATTTACCTATTGAGACTGTGAGAAAACAAGTTGTTTTACAAATTGCTGGAGTATAAAATAGTTTAATCGGGGGAAAGTTTGACAATATCTAGTAAAACTACATATACATGTATTTTTTTTTTTTAATTTGGCAATAGCTCTGCTAAGAATCTATTCCAAAGATATACTAAAAACAATCCCAAAAGACAAACGTATAATTTATAAGTACAAAAAAATAGAAAAAAACAATAGGGAATTAATTAAATATATTACAGAACATCTATACAATGTCATATTATACAGCTCAAGGAAAGAAGGGGAATAAATTTAAGTAGTTCTGTGGAACAATTTCAGATTATATTCAGGGAAATTAGGTAGAAAAGTGTTCAAATTAGGTTTCCATTTATTTAAGAAAAGCAGGAGTAAAACATAAAAATATACAGTTAGCTTCCAGTTTTATTTCGTCTCTGAAATATAGTAATTGTCTTTTCAAAAAGTTTCTTCAGGTTTAAAATTATGTAAATTATTTCTGCAGATTTAAAGTTACAGCTGCAAAACAAGATTTGGAGGTGTTTTTTCATTTTTGTCCTAGCCAGCCTTTTTCCTCTCTTCCTAAGTTTGATGATAATTGTTTTTGTTTCATGTTTCTGTGGTTCACCCTTCATTGAGTTTAATTACAAGCACTTGTGTGTGTATGTATATATGTTTGTGTGTATGTATATGTATGTGTGTTGTATAAGTGTTTGTACATATATTATGCTTGATTTATAACCATAAAGAAAAGAATTTATAAAAATTACTTTAAAACACAGCATTATACTGCATATGATAGTGGAAAGTACCCTAAAAAATGATAAAGGCAAAATTAAAATAAAGTAATTAATATGACCCATCCCTAGACAAATTTCTCTCTATCTATGAGATAATTAAACTAAAAATCAAGTTATCTGTCCCCAACATGTAATAGTGAATCTGGCATAGTATAACAATTACAGACACTTTCAATTCCAAAGAAGAAGAGCAAAGAAAGAAAGGAATTGCCAGCTGTATTAGTCAAGTTTCTCCAGAGAAACTAAATGAACAGCATATGTGTGTGTGCGGCTGTGTGTGTGTGTGGCGGGGGGGCGGGGGGGATTATTTTGACTTAGATCAAAATAGAGAAAATGTAAATATATATATTATTCCTACAAAATTAGAAAATTGGGCGAAAGAAGAAACAATGTTTTTTAAGAGTTGGAAAACAGTAGTGAACGTTGATTCTTGAGAGATAGGAAATATATTAACTGAAGGCCATAGTCTTCTAGCTTTCTAGAAAACTAGCATCCAAGCTATTACCTATCAGTCAATACGACAAATGCTCCTTCTAGCAACCCCACATTATCCCCCTTACCCCAAGATCTTTCTTCTGTTTGATCTCTCCCACCTTAGATTCCCACGCCGCCCCTAAGCCTGCTCGAAGAAGCCCTGAAAAAATATCATTCATCATCACTCTATACCACCCCCCGAATTTTCACCACCCTAACATTTCACTATTTTTTCTCATTTTGTTTTAATTGTTAACATAAAAAGACAGGAATGTAAGATCCTCTGAGCAGGCGGCGCCATGCTCAAGCCATCATGACCCCTGTGACCCACACGTACACATCCAGAAGGTCTCCTGGAGCCAGAAAGTCTGGAAAACCACAAAAGAAGAAAAACTGCTAGTTCCTGTTGTAGCGGATTAGCCAACCTTGCGACATTCTATCATTGTAACAGGCTCTACCCTATCAATCAACCACGTGACACTGTGCTCTGTAACCTTGTGATAATGTACCTTATGACATTCTTTCCCTGCCAGCAATAAACGGCTCCTAACTGTAACTTTCCAGTGCTTACCTCTAACCTATAAAACTAGCTCCAACTCCATCACCCTCTGCTGACTTCCTTTTCAGGCTCAGCCCACTGGCACCCGGTGAATAAGCAGCCTTGTTGCTCACACTGAGCCTGTTCAGGTTGTCTCTTTAATTAGACGCTCGCACAACATTTGGTGCCGAAAGCCTGGGATAGGGGAACTCCTCCCGGAGACCTCTCTCCTATCCTCCCCGTGCCCACGTTCTCCTGTGCAAGAGACTTCCCTCGACCTCAGGACCTCAGACCAGCCCCGCGAGCACTCCGGCCTCTGTCTGTGCATCGGGTAAGCTGCCTCTATCTCTCCTCATCTCTCCCTCTCTTTTTCTCTTTTCAAAATTGAGACAAGGAACCTTCCTCTTATCCGTGTTTCGGAAATCCAACATTGGTCACGGACTCTTCTTGGGAAGACAGTCTTCCCTCAGTGTTTGGTCAATGCCAGGGATGCCTGCTTTGGCCATTTGCCAGCCACACAACCCGGGACCTCCACTGGGGATGCCCACTGAGGATCCTAGTGGTTGCTCTTTTCCTTGTCTCTTTCTTTTCCCCCAAATCTTTCCTTGTTCTATCATGGGCAATCTTCTGGGCAATCCCTCCTTCCTCTCCTCTGGCTTGTGTCCTCAAAAACCTCAAACCTCTTCAGCTTGTGCCCAATCTAAATGCTAAACATCTAGTTTTTTTCTGTAACGTGTCCTGGCCCCAATATAAGTTAGACAATGGCTCTCAGTGGCCAGAAAACACACTTTCAATTTCTCTATTTTTGTGGGACTTAGATAACTTCTATGGCAAAATAGGCAAATGGTCTGATGTACCCTACATCCAGGCATTTTTTTTTTACACTACGACCTCTCCCTAGTCTATGCTCCCAATGTAATCCATCCCAAATTTTCCTTATTTCTTTTCCGTCTACGCCTTCTTCTTCCACTGGCAATGCTGACTACTCTTTGTCTGTTGACCCTTCCGATCTTTCTCCCCACCACCACCTATCCGAACCTGCTCCCAGTTCTCCCACAGAACCTATTTCTACACAGAACCCACCACCTTATGTCCCTCCCATTACCACCGTTCCTCACATCCAGTCTGGCTTACAGTTTGGGCCTGTGGCCAACCCCCAGGCCCCTGCCTAGCAATTTCCCCTTCCAGAGGTGGCAGGAACCGAAGGAATAGTTCGGGTTCAGGTCCCTTTCTCCCTGTTTGACCTTTCCCAAATTAGCCAACATCTAGGCTCTTTCCCATCTGACCCCACCAAATGTATACAAGAATTCCAATACTTAACCCAGTCCTATAATCTTACTTGGGTTGACTTAAACATCATCCTCACCTCTACTCTCACTCCTGAGGAGCAAGAGCGGGTTTGGACCCTAGCTCAATCTTATGCTGATAACCGCCTGTGCCTTCAGCCTGGCCTCCAAGAAGATTCTAGGGCAGTACCTCGTGAAGACCCCGGATGGACTTACCAGGCCCAAGACCACGGCATAGCCAGCCGGGACTACATGATCTCTTGCCTACTTCAAGGACTTCAGAAGGCTGCATGTAAAGCTGTCAATTATGACAAACAAAAACAAAAACAAAAACAAAAGCAAAAAACAAAGAAACAAACAAAAAAACAAAAAAACCCCACTCAGAACAAAGATAAAAATCCAGCTCAGTATATGGCCACTCTCAGGCAATATACAGCACTAGACCCTGAAGGGCCAGAAGGCCCTTTTATTCTTAACATGCATTTTATTACCCAGTCAGCTCCTGACAGTAGAAAGAAGCTTCAAAAATTAGAATCTGGCTCTCAAACCCCACAACAGGAATTAATCAACCTCGCCTTCAAGGTGTTCAATAATAGGGAAGAGGCTGACCCGCGACAGCGCATTTCAGAACTACAGATGCTTGCCTCCGCCATAAGACAAACCCCAGCTGCACTACCTACCTGCAAGAACTTCAAGGTGTCCAAACGCAGCATCTAACAGCCCTTCCAGGACCTTGCTTCAAGCACCAAAAACCTGGCCACTGGGCTAAGGAATGCCTGCAGCCTGGGATTCCTCCTAACCCGTGCCCCGCCTGTGCGGGCCCTCACTGGAAGTGGGACTGTCTGACTCTCATGGCCACTTCTGGAGCTCCTGGAGCTCAAACCCAAAGCTCCCCTACCAACTCCTTCCCAGATCTCCTTGGCTTGGTGGCTGAAGACTGACGCTGCCCGAGAGTCTGGGAGACCCCCTAGACCACTGGGAATGGTGAGCTTCGGGTAACTCTTATGGTGGAGGGTAAGTCTGTCCCATTCTTAATCAATACAGGGACTACCCACTCCACCTTACCTTCTTTTCAAGGGCCAGTTTCCCTTGCCCCGACAACTGTTGTGGATACTGACAGCCAAGCTTCTAAACGCCTTAAAACTCCCCAACTCTCGTGTCAAATCAGGCAACACTCCTTTTTGCACTCCTTCCTAGCTATCCCCACCTGCCTAGTCCCCTTATTAGGCAGAGATATTTTTACTAAATTATCTGCCTCCATGACTATTCCTGGACTACAACCACATCTCATAGCTACCCTTTTATCCAGTTCCAACCCTTCCTACAACCTCCCCTTTCATCCCTAAAGTATGGGATACCTCCATTCCTTCCCTTGCAACTGACCATTCACCCCTTATCATCCCATTAACACAAAACCAACCCTATCCTGCTCAACACCACTACCCCATAAAGGGCCTAAAGCCTGTTATTACCCATTCAGTGCAGCATGGCCTCTTAGTTCCTACTGACTCCCCTTACAACTCTCCTATCCTCCCTGTTCAAAAACCAAATAAGTGGTACAGGCTAGTCCAAGACCGTCATCTCATTAATCAGATTGTCTTCCCCATCCATCATGTTGTACCAAACCCTTATACTCTCCTATCTTCAATACCCTTTTCCACAATTCACTATTCTGTTATTGACCTCAAAGATGCCTTCTTCACCATCCCCTTACATCCCTCTTCCCAGCTCCTTTTCACCTTTACTTGGACTGACTCTGACACCCACCAGTCCCAACTACCCACCTGGACCCTTCTATCCCAAGGTTTCAGAAATAGCCCACACCACTTTAGCCAGGCCCTCTCCCATGACCTGCTTTCTTTTCATCCGTCTGTTTCCCATCTCATTCAATACGTGGATGACCTTCTTTGCAGCTCCTTTTACCAATATTCCCATCAAGACATTATCCTGCTTCTTCAACATCTCTACTCAAAGGAGTACAGAGTATCCCCCTCCAAAGCTCAAATTTCTTCCCCTAGCATTACCTATTTTGATATAATCCTCCATCAACATACACGTTCACTTCTGGCAGACCATATTCAGCTAATCTCCCAAACTCCAATCCCCATGACCAAACAGCAACTCCTCTCCTTCTTAGGCATTGTTGGATACTTCTGCCTTTGGATACCAGGTTTTGCCATCCTAACCAAACCACTCCATAAACTCACAAAAGGAAATTTAGCTGAACCCATAGATCCTAACTCCTTCCCTTGCCCCTCCTTTTACTCTCTAAAAAAGGCCCTAGATAGCCCCCACTCCAGCACTCCTCGACTCCTCTCAACCCTTTTTCCTTCACACAACAGAAACGCAGGGCTGCACTATAGGTATTCTTACTCAGGGACCAGGGCTGCAACCAGTAACCTGTTTATCCAAACAGCTTCATCTTATAGTCCTGGGTTAGCCATCATGTCTGCACACCGCAGCGGCAGAAGCCCTTATACTCTGAGAGTCTCTCAAAATCACAGGCTATGCCTCACTCACCCTTTATAACTCTTACAATCTCCGAGACTTAGTTTCCTCTTCACACATAAAACACATACTCTCAGTCCCCTGCCTCCTCCAGTTCTATTCACACTTTATCAAAAATCCCACAGTAACCATTGCCTTTGGATTGGACTTCAACCCAGCCTCTCGCTTAATACCCACTACAAATCCCGATCCACACAACTCTATTTCCTTAATCCACATAGCCTCCTCTCCTTTTCCCCATATTTCCCTTTTCCCTATCCCTGACCCAGGCCAAATTTGGTTTACTGACAGCAGTTCTTCAAAAACCAATTGATCATCACCAGGTAAAGCTGGCTATGCTGTTGTGTCTCACTCATCTATCATTGAAACTGCCACACTCTCCCCATCTGCAACTTCTCAACAAGCTAAATTAATAGCACTAGCTTGTGCCCTAACTCTTACCAAAGGACTGCATGTGAATATTGATTCCAAATCCAAATATGCCTTCCACGTTCTCCACCACCATGCTATCATCTGGGCAGAAAGAGGTTTCCTCACTACACAAAGGTTCTCTATTATCAACGCCCCCTTAATAAAAGCCCTCCTTTAAGCTTCCCTCCTTCCAGCCAAAGCTGGAGTAATCCACTGCAAAGGATGCCAAAAACCTCTGACCCCATTGCCCCAGGAAATACCTATGTCGATAAAACAGCCAAAAAAAGCAGCCAACTCCCCAGTATCTGCTCCCAGTGGCCAATATTTCTCCTTCTCATCTATCACTCCTACCTACTGCCCTTCCGAAACCTTAACCTACCTGTCACTTCCCACTCAAGGCAACTATTTTTTAGATCATGGAAAGCTCCTTCTCTCTGCCTCTCAAGCTTACTCTATTCTCTCGTCCTTTCATGACCACTTCCATGTAGAATATAAACCTTTATTCTGCCTTTTAGAATCTCTCATTTCTTTTCCAGCCTGGAAATCCATCCTTAAAACAATCACCTCTCAGTGTGCTATATGCCAGTCTACTACCCCCCAGAGCTTTCCCAAACCTCCTCCTTTCCCTACGTGTCAAGCACGAGGGTTCACCCCTGCACAAGATGGGCAAATTGACTTTACTCATATGCCCCATGTCCAGGAACTCAAATACCTCCTGGTTTGGGTCGACACCTTCACTGGATGGGTTCAGGCTTTTCCCACGAGGTCTAAAAAGTCCACTGCAGTTATTTTGTCTCTTTTAATCGACATAATCCCCTGGTTTGGTATCCCTATTTCCATATAGTCTGATAACAGGCTGGCCTTCATTCGCCAGCCCTTGGTATCCAATGGAATCTTCATGCCCCCTATCACCCTCAGTGCTCTGGAAAAGTAGAAAAAGCCAACGACCATTTAAAAGCACACCTCACTAAACTTACCCTCTAGCTTAAGAAAGACTGGACCACTCTTCCACCCCTTGCACTCCTCTGAATTTGAGCCACATCCCGGGAACCCACCTGGTACAGTCCATTTAAACTCTTATAGGGTTGCACCTTTCTTGTTGGGCCCAACCTTATTCCAAACACCAGCCCTCTTGGTGATTATCTTCCTGCCGTTCAACAGGTTAGACATAAAATCCACCAAGCTGCCAATTTCCTTTTACCTACTCCAGATACACAGCCATATGAAGACACCCTAGCTGGACTGTCAGTTCTCATAACCCCTCAAACTCTACAACCTCTGTGGACAGGACCCTACCTGGTCATCTATAGTACTCCAACTGTGGTCTGCCTACAGAATCCTCCCCACTGGATTCATCACTCCAGGATAAAACTGTGCCCATCCGATGACCAACCTAGCTCCCCTGCCTCCTCCTGGAAGTTGCTCTCCCACTTCCCTTAAACTTACCCGCATTCCTGTAAAAGAACAATAACCCTGTATACCTTTTATTTACAATAGGCCTTTACACAGTCACCCCACTATTTAAACTCTGTCTACTTATGCCCTTAATCACCATTCTAACCTACTTCTAAATGCCCTACTTTTGTCTATACTGCTCGTTCACACTTCTCCTGCAGACCATTGTAGCTGATACCTTATGGTGTCACCCTCAAGCTGCCACCCTTAACTCTTAGAGTGGATAGATGACCTTCTGCAGCAAAGTACTCTCCAATTCTTCCATCCTGATGAAGTTCTTTTCTTTTCTTTAATACTTACTCTTTGTCTTACTCCCATTCTCCTGCCACCCTTTACCCCTCCCTAATTATCTCCAGCATACCATCAACCTCACCCACTCCCTCCTCACCATCTCCAATCCTTCCTATGCATTTCCCTCTCTTCCTCCTACTACATAGCTGTCCCTGCCCTGCCAGCTGACTGGGCAACCTCCCCCTTCTCCCTACACCTCTGAACCTCTTTTAGTGACCCCCAACTTTACCCTCCCAAATAATTTCTTTACTTCCTAGAAAAATTCAGCAAAAACTCCCCTTATATCTCATACCAACAAGCTGCTGCTCGCCTCCATACCTAGCTACGAAATCTATCTCCCTATGTCAGTTCCACACCTCCTATTCTTGGACCCCTGACTACACAAGCAACTATTCCCATTGCTGCCCCCTTATGCATCTCCCCACAATTACCTATTGGAATTCCCTTGGGTTACCTCCCATCTTCCTTATGTTCCTTTACTCTTTACCTCCTAGTCCCTGCCACCCACATTAACCAAAATGTTGGAGCATTCCAGCTTCGTATTACAGAAAAGCCCTCCCTCATCACTAACACTCTTAAAAACATCAGTAGCAACTTCTGCCTAGGAAGGCATTTTCCCTGCCTTTTGCTCCATCCTTGGCTACCCTTCCCCTGTTCAATGGATTCCCCTCCAAGGCCTTCTTCCTGCTTGCTTGTACATAGTCTTAAAATAACAGTGAATAGCTACTTACAGATACCAAATTCTTTCTTTTACATCATGAAAACAGAACCTCTCCCTCTACACATTTAGCCTACCAAACCCCACTACAACCTCTAACAGCCCCTGCCCTTGCCGGATCCCTAGGGCTCTGCGTGCAGGACTCTGCTTCCAGAACACACTCTCATCTTTTTACTCTCCACTTCCAGTTCTGCCTGCCTCAAGGACTCTTTTTTCTCTGTGGCTCTTCCACCTACATATGCCTCCCTGTCAATTGGACAGGCACCTGCACTTTAATCTTCCTTACTCCCAAGATCCAGTTTGCCAATGGAAACAAACAACTCCCCATTCCCCTCATAACTCCAACATGACAATCAATCAATCAATCAATCAATAAAAATAAAAATTAAGAAAAGTCATCCCTTTAATTCCTTTACTTGTAGGATTAGGATTTTGAACCGCTGCAATTGGAACAGGAGTAGCAGGCCTTACAACTTCTACCAACACATTTTGCAGTCTTTCCAGTGACTTCGATAGCCTTCCTGATATAACTCAAATGCTTTCTGTCCTCCAAGCCCAGGTCGATTCCTTAGACGCAGCTGTCCTGCAAAATCACCAAGGCTTCGATCTGGTTACTGCTGACAAAGGAGGGCTTTGCCTATTCTTAAATGAAGAGTGTGGCTTTTACTTAAATCAATCAGGCCTCATATATGACAACATTAAAAAACTTAAAGACAGAGCCCAAAAGGTCGCTAATCAGGCAAATAATTATACTGGCCCTACCTGGCCATCCTCTAGCTTAGCTTCATGGCTCCTTCCACTGACAGGCCCCTTTGCACTCATCCTTCTCCTCTTCTTATTTGGACATTGTCTTTTCAGACTCATCTCTCAGTTCATACAAAATCGCATCTAAGCTATTACCTATCAGTCAATACGACAAATGCTCCTTCTAGCAACCCCACATTATCCCGCTTACCCCAAGATCTTTCTTCTGTTTGATCTCTCCCACCTTAGATTCCCACGCCACCCCTAAGTCTGCTCGAAGAAGCCCTGAAAAAATATCATTCATCATCACTCTATACCACCCCCCGAATTTTCACCACCCTAACATTTCACTACTTTTTCTCATTTTGTTTTAATTGTTAACATAAAAAGACAGGAATGTAAGATCCTCTGAGCAGGCGGCGCCATGCTCAAGCCATTATGACCCCTGTGACCCACATGTACACATCCAGAAGGTCTCCTGGAGCCAGAAAGTCTGGGACCACAGGAAAACCACAAAAGAAGAAAAACTGCTATTTCCTGTTGTAGCGGATTAGCCAACCTTGCAACATTCTATCATTGTAACAGGCTCTACCCTAACTGATCAATCAACCACGTGACACTGTGCTCTGTAACCTTGTGATAATGTACCTTATGACATTCTTTCCCTGCCAGCAATAAACAGCTCCTAACTGTAACTTTCCAGTGCTTACCCCTAACCTATAAAACTAGCTCCAACCCCATCACCCTCTGCTGACTTCCTTTTCAGACTCAGCCCACTCACACCCGGGTGAATAAACAGCCTTGTTGCTCACACTTAGCCTGTTTAGGTTGTCTCTTCAATTAGACACACACGTTAACAATAACAGATTAACAATAAAACACGTACAGATTAATTTAATATAAATTTTAAATGGCATGGGAGCTTTCAAAGACCCAAATAAACAAGGGAAAGTATGTATTTATTATTAGGTTTGATGAAGAGTGTGTATGTAGAAGTGTGATTAGAAAAAACAGGTACAATCTAATGGTAATAAACTGGGGGGTGGCAGGGGAACATAGCAAGGCCTGTCTGTTCAGATTCTTCTCTGCCTTTGTGCCTTCCTGTCCTTTCCTCTAGGTATAGGGAGCATCACTCTGAAAGGATGGTCTTATGTCCTACTTTAGAGGAAAGGCAGATAATTATTTTATGGCCTGCTTTAGGGGAGGGAGAACAGTGGGAGAATGTCAGAGAGACCTTTCTGCTTCTGCTGTTTTTGCAAATGCCAAGGTGCTATATTTTCTGGTAGCATATCCTGAACCCCATCACAAACTCATTTTATGAGGCCAGCATTACTCTGATACCAAAATCATAAAAACACATACAAAGAGAGAACTATTATAGAGCCCAATATCTTTCATAAACATAAATTTTAAAAGTCTTTAAAAATATTAGCAAATTCAATTATTAATATGTAAAATAATGGTGAAACTGCCTTTGCAAAGTTATAAACGAGGAAATTATGACAGTGAAAGAAATCAGACCTAACCAGCTCTATCTTGCTTCTAACCCTCAAGCTGTCGTTGTTCATTCCTAACAGTAGGCTGAACTATCGTTGGGAAGGAATTTAGTTCATGGTTTGACTCTGAAACAAAATTGATAATAGCCCTTTCCCTGAAAAGACCCCCTTCTTGCCTGGGGTCCAGTCTGCCTTTGCAGGACTAACAAATTAGCTACAAGATTGGAAATTACAATTTAGGGGAAATGCAGCCTCTGGTTCCAAGAGTCTGAATCTCCCCAAATTGCTCCTGGGGGATAACATCACTATTGTAAAACCTATGATCATTGCTTGAGATATTTTGCAGACCCTGCACTGGATGGATTGGCTGACACCAACCAGACCAGTAATCTAGCCCAACCAGTTCTGCCATCACACCCAGGAACAGAAGACATTAAGAAAACCTAACTTCAACCCACTATGATTCCATTTCCAACCTGAGTAATCAGCACTCAACACTTCCCAAGGCCCTACCCATCAAATTAGCTTTAAAAACTCTGATCCCTGAATGCTTGTGGAGACTGATTTGGGTAATAATAAAACTCTGGTCTACCACACAACTGGCTCTGTGTGAGTTACTCTTTCTCCATTGCAGTTCACCTGTCTTAATAAATCGGTTCTGTCTAGGCAGCAGGCAAGGTGAATCCATAGGGCGGTTACAATAGTATATTATAAATAAAGCAAGACTGGCTTAACCTTCAAAAATTAATCAATGCAAGTCATTGTACTAACAAAATAAAGCAAAATAACCATATAATTATTTTTTTAGCTACAAAATAACTATTGATAAAAATCCCACATCCAGCAATGATATGTACTCTTTCATTTGCAACCTGGAAGTATAAAGAGATGGCCTCAACCTGATAAAGGGGATCTACAAAAAAATCCTATGGCAATATTACATTTAGTATGAAAGACTAAACATTTTTTCTCTATAGTTGGTGAAAAGAGAAGGAATATTTATCCTCATCACTTCTATTCAACATTAGATTAGTGATTCTAAACAGTGAAATAAGTCAAGAAAAGTATATTTAAAGCGTTTTGTAATACATGAAGTTAAACTTACTACTCATAGACCACCTGGCAATTTTCATGGAAAGCCCTAAGAAACCTACAAAAATAATGACTGGAATTTATAAACAAAAATTAAAATTCTATGACCCTCAAACTTCTGAATGGACTTAGTCCTCAGCCAGGGGTCTTTTAAAATGGAATCTGCAAGACTTGTTCAGGCCATGACTTGGACATGCTTCATTTTACCTCTCTGGCATTAACATCAACACAGACTTTAATTCTGGTAAGAAACATTTTACAACCTATTCTCTCTAAAGCATGCTACCTGGAGTCTTCATCTGCATGATAAAACTGTGGTCTCCACAAAATCTTATCACAACCCAGAAATTCCTTTCTATTGATTTCATGTCTTTGGATAAACTCAACTAATTGTCAACCAGAAAATTTTAAAGTCTAAATAATAAGTTGTAAGCTCCACCCCCTTCAAGTTGTTCTGTGTTTCTGGGTCAAACCAATGTATTTCTTAAATTCATTTGATTGAAGTCTCATGACTCCCTAAAATGTACATAACCAAGTGGTATTCTGACCAGCATGAGCACATGTTCTCAGGACCTCCTAAGGGCTGTGTCATGGGCCATGGTCACTCATATTTGGCTCAGAATAAATCTCTTCAAATATTTTACAGAGTTTGACTCTCTTCATCGAAAAATTAATAAATTTAGACTCATCTTAGGATACAAAGTAGTGCTAAAACTCACTGCATGTTTATAAGCTATCAGCAAACTATTTGAAAATGAAAAATTAAAATAACATGGAAAATAGGATCCTAAGTCGCATCACAGTTAGGAGTATATTCACCAAAACATACGCATAACCTGTACAATTTAAAAATCCACGCTATTGCTTAACTAAACTAAAAATCTATCATATAATTAAATCTCAGAACTCTGTCTTTTAGTTTACCCGAGTCCCTGGGCTATAACATTCATATGTGCCTTATCCAACTGCCCACGCAACACTACCACTTAGGTAAGACAGGAAAGATTCAAGATCTGCAGTTGGGTAATTACTGTTCTGCCTCTGTGAGGTAAACTTTGTTAAAGTCTCTTTCCCTGAGCAGTTGCCTTTTGTCAAAGAGAATAAACCCTCCATATTTTTATATGACTATTATTCCCTTTTCTCTTCCAGGCACATAGCAATGTTTATTGACTCCTGACTGTGAGAATGTGGTAAGGTACCTGGAGGCAAAACTTGCAATAGAATATGGTCCCTGAAGTTATGCATTTCAAAAGATTTTCACTCTGAAAAGTAGTCTAAACCAAGCCACCAGCAGCCTATTTTATTGATTATCTTTTATTAAAATTAAAGTCATTGAATGTCCTGTGGAAAAAAATCTTATACTTTGAATTGAATAGTTATTTTACTTTGCAGTAGTCAATAATTAATGCATATATATACATATATATATGTGTGTGTTTATACATTTGATAAATACTAAACATAAAAAGTAAAATTTTATGAAAATGTATGCATTTTTCTCTTAATTGCAGAGGTAGTTGCATGATTGAACACTTCTTATTTTTAGAATGAGACAGGAATTAGAATAAAATCTAGTCTGCAAGCACTGAGAGTCTGTAATGATGGTTAATTTTGTGTTAATGTTGCTGAGCCATGGTGCACAGATATGTGATCAAGCATTATTCTGGATATTTCCATGAGGGTGTGTTTGGATGGCATGGACATTTAAATTGATGGACCTTGAATAAAGCAGATTGCCCTCCATAATGTGGGTGGGCCTTATCTAATCAGTTGACAGACTGAATAGAGCAAAATGACTTACCTCCTCTGAGCAAGAAGAAGCCTGTCAACAGAGAGGCGTCAGACTTAAGCTGCAATACTGGTTGTTTCCTGGACCTCCAGCCTGATGACCTCTGAACTTGAACTACAGATTTTGGATTTGCCAGCTTCTGTAATCATGTGAGACATTTCCCTAAATCAATCTCTCTGTCTCTCTCTCTCATATATGTATGGAATTTGTATTATGTCATTATAGTATGTCACGACATATATTCATCATATGTTGTTTCTTTTTAGCTAGAAACACTATTATGGAGTCCTTGTTCAAATTATTCAATCCTTCAAACTTTATTTATATTATAAACATAAGTCAGAAAAGTTGTCAATAAAATTATTTTTATGTTCTGTTAGATGACAACTTTATAGCTCTTCTTTCAAATTTCTTGAAACCAAGAATTAGGTACAACTATAATTTTACAGGGATTTTTAACATTTTCATCACACTTATTCCCTTTCTACTATCTGAGAAAAATGCCAAAAATATATGTTGATCTTAGAAAATGACTAGTACATATAACTTATACACATTTACTTAAAAACATTTTTAACTTTTCTTTTAATTTAATTTAATTTTATTTTAAGTTCCAAGATACATGTGAGGGATGTTCATGTTTATTACATAGGTAAACATGTGCCATGGAGATTTGCTGCACTTATCAACCCATCACCTAGGTATTAAGGCTAGCATGCATTAGCTATTTATTCTGATGCTCTCCCTTCCCCGGCCCTCCTCTGACAGGCCCCAGTGTGTGCTATTCCCACCCTGTGTCCTTGTGTTCTCTTCGTTCAGTGCCCACTTTTAAGTGAGAGCATGTGGTGTTAGGTTTTCTGCTCCTGTGTTAGTTTCCTGAGGATAATGGTTTCCAGCTTCATCCATATCCCTGCAAAGGATATGATCTCATTCCTTTTTACAGTTACATATTATTCCAAGGTGTATGTGTACTCCATTTTATTTATCCCGCTTATCATTGATGGGCATTGTGAATAGTGCTGCCAGGAACATACACATGCATACATCTTTATAAAAGAATGATTTATATTCCTTTGGGTATATACACAGTAATGGGATTGCTGGGTCAAGTGGTATTTCTAGTTCTACGTCTTTGAGGAATCATCATGCTGTCTTCCACAATGATTGAACTAATTAACACTCCCGCCAATAGCGTAAAAGCACTCCTGTTTCTCCACAGTCTACCTGCATCTGTTGTTCCTTGACATTTTAGTAATCACCATTCCGACTGATGAGAGATGATATCTCACTGTGGTTTTGCTTTGCATTTCTCTGATGATCGGTGATATTGTGCTTTTTTTCATATTTGTTGGCCACATAAATGTCTTCTTTTAAGAAGTGCCTGTTTATGTTTTTTGCCCACTTTTTAATTTTTTTTTCTTGTAAATTTGTTTAAGTTTCTTGTAGTTTCTGGATATTAGACCTTTGTCTGATGGATAGGTTGCAAAAATTCTCTCCCATTTTGTTGGTTATCTTCTCTTATTCAGAACTTGTGTCTTCTGTTTAGTGTTACAATTCACACAAAACTGCATCCAGACCATCACCAATCATTCAATATGACAAATGCTCTGTCTAATAACTCCACAATATCACCTTTTACCACAAAATCTTCCTTCAGTTTAATCTCTCCTATTCTAGTTTCCCATGCTGCCCCTAATCCTGTTCAAAGCAGCCTTGAGAAATATTGCTCATTATCTCTCCATACCACCTCCACCAAAATTTTCACTGCCCCAACACTTCAACACTATTTTATGTTATTTTTATTATTAATATAAGAGGACAGGAATGTCAGGCCTCTGAGCCCAAGCTAAGCCGTCATATCCCCTGTGACATGCAGTATCCATCCAGATGTCCTGAAGCAAGTGAATAATCACAAAAGAAGTGAAAATGGCTCTTCACACAGATGTGCGTGATACTTTTGCTGTGCAGAACCTCTTTAGTTTTCCATATGTTCATCTTGCTTTTGTTGAAATTGCTTTTGACTTTTTTATTATTAAATATTTTCCTGTGCCTATATCTTGAATGGTATTGCCTAGATTTTCTTCTAGGGTTCTTATAGTTTTGCGTTTTACATTTCCATCTTTAATACATTCTAAGTTAATTTTTGTATAAGGTGTAAGGAAGGGGTCCAGTTTCAATTTTCTGCTTATGGTTAGCCAGTTTTCCCAGAACCATTTATTAAATAGGGAATCCTTTCCCTATTGCTTGTTTTTGTCAGGTTTGTCAAAGATCAGATGGTTGTAGATGTGTAGTCTTAATTTCTGAGATCTCTATTCTGTTCTATTGTTCTATGTGTCTGTTTTTGTACCAGTACCATGCAGTTTTGTTTACTATAGTCTTGCATTATAGTTTGAAGTTGACTAGCATAATGTCTCCAGCTTTGTTGTTTTTACTTAGGATTGTCTTGGCTATACATCTCTTTTTGTGTTCCATATGAATTTATTTATTTTTTTTATTTCTATTGCTGTGAAGAATGTCAATGTTAGTTTAATGGGAATATCATTGAATCTGTAAATTACTTTGGGCAGTATGGCCATTTTCACAATATGATTTTTCCTATCTATGAGTGTGAAATGTTTTTCCATTTGTTTGTGTCCTCTCTGATTTCCTTGAGCAGTGGTTTGTAGTTGCCCTTGAAGAGGTCCGCACTTTCTTGTTAGCTGTAGTTCTAGGTATTTTATTCTCTTTGTAGCAATTGTGAATGAGAGTTAATTCATGATTTGGCTCTCTGCATGTCTATGCTGGTGCATAAGAATGCCTGTGATTTTTTGCATATTGCTTTTGTATCCTGAGACCTTGATGAATTTGTTTATCACCTTAAGGAGATTTGGGGCTGAGACAATGTGGCTTTCTAGATATAGGATCATCTCATCTGCAAAGAGAGACAGTTTTATTTCTTCTTTTCCTATTTGAATACCCTTTATTTCTTTCTCTTGCCTGATTGCCCTGGACAGAACTTCCAATACTATGTTGAATAAGAGTGGTGAGAGATGGCATCCTTGTCTTATGCTGGTTTTCAAGGGGAATGCCTCCAGCTTTTTCACATTCAGTGTAATTTTGGCTGTGGGTTTGTCATAAATGGCCCCTATTATTTTGAGGTAAAAACATTTTAAACTTGATATGCTTAAAATACAGTAACAAAATTTAATTGAAATATTGTAATTATACCCTTTCCCTTTTATAAATAAAATGTTTTTATAAAATATGTTTAATATATACCATGACTTAAATGTATTTCTGTTAATCATTGGAACTCTAGATTCAGCTTTTCAACAAAACATATTCACAGTATAGACTAATTGTTGAAGGCAGTACTCATTTTCAAACCAGTCAGTCAAATTAGAATTGTTTTTTTTTATGAGGAGAAAGTCTGAACTTACTTTGTTGCCTATAACATGTTAATATAAGACTTCCTATGAAAAAAATTATCTGATCCCTAAATTATAAGAAAAATATATAAGTAAACATAATAAGGCATCTTAGGAGTCTTGCCATGAATTTGCTATTTGAATGGAATGCACTCACTCTTAAATGCATCTTATTGACATTCTTTGCTTTCTTTTCATGAAATGTTGTCTAAAAAAAATTTGAATATAAGCCCTTGAATCAAATTTATTATTTCTGCCAATCATACCTTATATTAAACCTAAATTTTTTTATAAATAAGGCATCCAATATTGTTGATTTAATGAAAACAGCTAAATTCTGAGTTACTGGCAAAAAATAAAACACCTGACATTCACAGGCTATAAAAGTGGGTAAGAGGCAAGCAAATTTAAGTAATTACTATCATAGTTTTCATAGGTGCTCTAGATAAGCTATTAAAAAAATCAGGCAAATGCAATGAAATAAGTTCTGAATAAACATACAATTTAGAATCTAAAGAGATATTAAATTAAATAATAGATACTTATTAAATGTCTAAGTAATTTCCAATTTTTTAACAATTTATATAAAATATATTTTTTAAAAAATTGTGTTCTTATTTAAAGAAAAAATGGCCAGGTATGGTGGCTCATGCCTGTAATCCCAGCACTTTGGGAGGCCGAGGCGGGCAAATCACCTGAGCTCAGGATATTGAGACCAGCCGGGTCAACATGGTGAAAACCCATCTCTACTAAAAAATAGAAAAGTTAGTTGGTCATAGTTGCTTACACCTGTGGTCCCAGCTACGAGAGAGGCTGAGGCAGGAGTATCACTCAAACTTGGGAGGCAGAGGTTGCAGAGAGCCGAGATGGTGTCACTGTACTCCAGCCTGGGTGACTGGGTAATACTCTGTCTCAATTAAAAAAAAAAAGAAAAGAAAAAAAAGTTTATCTTACTTGAAGGTCCTTTGAAGGTCATTTATAGAACAGTATAAATGGAACCAGTAAATAAGAGAGATGTAAAAAAAAAAGTTGGAAATATAATGAAGTATTTGGGGGTAAGAATTTTTAAAAGAAAAATAATTTCATATAAGGAAGAATCTTGCATGGCAAATTTTGTTCTAAAATAAAATTACTAATTATTTAGAAAACAGGGGGATTCACGATAAAATTGGCAATTCAAGCATGTTTTGAAAGATTTATGTTGTAATGAGGTTTGTAAGTAGAGGATTCATGGGGGAAAAAGACTATGTAATCTAGTTGGCTATAATGTAAGAAAATTATTTATAATAGTTTAGAGATTGGGCTTTGACATTAAAATTACACCAATACACTAATGAATTGGTAAGGACAATAAAATTTTCTTAAGATATTGATTTACCTTTAATAAGTGTAAAAGAGATTCTTATTTTTTTAATCCAAAAGTTCAACTTTTTATTGCATCTCATTGTTTTCAGCTTTCTCTCCCTTTTGAGACGTCCCGAGATAATAGTTCTCTTTCAAATTTTTGGTCAGTTCCTATATATTTTTTTCTCAGCTTCTAACTGTTGTTGTGGCCTCATACTGAAAATGTTTTATCCTAAAGGTCTAAAGGAAATGTTTTCCTCTTATATAAAATTCTGTGATCATGAATTTAGTTCATTCTATAAAACTGAAAACTTTTACTTGTAACCTAGGACACAATCTTTCTATACCTAACTAATACAAGTAACATTTTCATTAGCTTTCATCTGCAGGTTATCTAAATTGATTGCCAATAGAGAAAAGCAATTGCACTGCAGGATTTTTTTTTTGACTTTTGATAACTGGTCTAACAAACAGATTTTATGTTTTATCAAAATAATTTCTATGCCATTGTTAATAAGTTTTTGTTTACTTAGGAAAACTAAGATAAAAATTTTTCTAAAATTAAGGTTATTACATCCACGTAACTTTCTTGTACCTGTGCTGACTAGTTACAGGACTTTGACTCCTGGGTCTAAAAAGGACAAGTCCTACTAAATCTTAAGCACTGACTGTATTTAAAGACTCACCTCTATATCCAGGAGAAGATGACAATCAAAATAAACTGTACTCATGAGACAGGAGGCCAGAAATTAAAAGTATTCAACTCCTCTAGGGACAGGGACAATTGCAGAAGAGGTGGGTATGTGAGATTTTAAGGGCTGATCTTGAGAGATAAAATTAGGTCAGAGTTTCTCCATAAATTAAACATTAACATCAAAGGCACACTGATGCAAGACGAGCATCTGGGTCCCTGTGTCAAATTGACAAGATTTTCTTGGAGCATTAACCCACTTGTTAATAAATAATTATAAAAGGTCATAAAAAGGTTTACATAACTTAAAATTTAACAGATTGTTTATAAGGTTTGGGAGACAGATTTAATTGTTCTTGTGCTGTGTTTATTAGGGCTTATATTTTAGGAAATTAGGACTCCTATCAAAGAATAAAGGTTTTTGCCTTTTTTTGAAATCTATGTGTTGTCACTTTGGCTAAATGAATGACTTTTTTTTTCTTTTCTTTTTTTTTTTTTTTTTTTTTTTTACAATAACCTGTGATCCTATTTTGTAGTGTCAAGTGTTTTAAACTTTTTTATATTTGACAGCATTTCCCAAATCAAGTGGTAAATTCAGTTATTTTGACCTCATTAGTTTTTTAATATATATTAGGTTCCCTGAAGTCCAAAAGAGACATATTGAGCCTATTTCATATTATAAAATCATACAGGAATATGATTTTGTCAAATATAAAATGTTGCTTAATTTCTTCAGATTATATTCTGTAAATATGCCATTAGTATGTGTTCCAAAGTTGCATGAGATTTCTGATTCTGATGTCTTAGTATATGTTATCAGTAGTAATCATAATTAGTATGTAATATTGTATGTTACGAAAGTAACCAAAGCAATGGTGTCATTAACCATGACTGTTTCTAGACTGTTGTCATCCACAATTTTTGTGTTACTTTTATCCTTTCGTTGGGTAGTTTATAATCAGCTATAGAACTCTAAGGAGCATCTGCAATGTGGCCATACTCTCCTTCTTTCCTCTCCAGCCTACTTTCCCCTTTAAATATTGAAGCCCTCAAAATCATCTTTGAAGAGAATCACAGACCTCTCTCCTGGACATGTCTTTAACCTTGGCAAAATCAACTTCTAAACTGATGGAGACGTGTCTCAGCTACTTTTGGCTTACATAGTGTTCTATTAGTTCAGTCCATGTAATTAACTCCTGTTTTGCTTCAAATCTTTCATTAGTCCACAATCCTCATAAACACATCAGCTGTCCATGACAGTCCTGGATGTTTTTATCTCGATTTTAATGATATAATCTTTAGTGTTATCAGAAACCTTCATTTAAGATCATCTGTTCAAGCCATACAACTGACTATAAACCATCTTTTATTTTTACATTTTAATTTTATTTATTTATTTATTTATTTTTATGGGTGCATAGTAGATATATGTATATTTGTGTGCTACATGAGATGTTTTGATAGAAACATGCAATGTGAAATAAGCACCTCATGGAGAATGAACTATCTATCACCTCAAACATTTCTTTTTTTAGTTAAAAGCAATCCAATTACACTCTTTAAGTTATTTTACAACATACAATTATTATTGACTGTAGTCATTTTATTTTGCTTTCAAATAGTAGGTCTTATTCATTGTTTCTAACTATTTTTGTACTTATTAATCATCCTTAGCTTCCCCCGCCATTCCCCCACTACACTCTAAGCCACTAGTAACCATCTTTCTACTTTCTATGCCAATGAGTTCAATTGTTTTGATTTTTAGATCCCACAAACAAGTGAGAACATGCCATGTTTGTCTTTCTGTGCCTGGTTTATTTTACTTAACATAATGATCTTCTCTTTATCCATTTTGTCAAAAATGACTGGATCTCATTATTTTTTATAGCTGAATAGTACTCCACTGAGTATATGTATGCATTTTTTTATTCATTCATCTGTTGATGGATATCTAGATGGCTTCTGAACCTAAGCTATGGGGAATAGTGCTGCAACAAACATAGGAGTGTAGATATCTCTTTGATATCATAATTTCCTTTGTTATAGCTATAATCCCAACAGTGGGATTGCAGTATCTTATAGTCGCTCAATTTTTAGTTTTTAGAGAAGGTTCCAAACTGTCCTTCATCATGGTTGTACTTATTTACATTTTCAACAACAGTATATGAGGATTTCCTTTTCTCCACATCTTCACCAGCATTTGTTATTGACTGTCCTTTGGATATAAACCATTTTAACTGGGGTGACATGATATCTCATTATAGTTTTGATTGGATTTATTTGCTGATCTGTGATGTTGAACACCTTTTCATGTGCTTATTTGCCATTTGTATGTCTTCTGAGAAATTTCTATTCATATTGTTGCCCAGTTTTTGATCAAATTATTAGATTTTTATAGAATTCTGATCATTAGAACATTCTGGTTATTAGAAACTCTTAGAGAATTATGGTTATTCCCTCTGAGGAAGAATTCACCTACATAACAAGGGCATCTTTGCGAGCCCAGCTTCTTCCTTTTTCTCTCTGTTAACCTTTCTTTCCACTAAACCTAATTTAACTGTTTCTGGCCATGTTCATGGTTAGTCAGATGGGTAGTTTGCAATTATTTTCTTTTATTCTTTGGGTTGTCTCTTCACTTTGTTGATTGCTTCTTGTGCCTATGCAGAAGCTTTTTAACTTGATATAATCCATTTGTCTATGTTTGCTTTGATTGCCTATGCTTGTGGGGTATTGCTCAAGAATTTTTTGTGCAGACCAATGTCCTAAAGATTTTCCCCAATGTTTTCTTTTAGTAGATTCATAGTTTGAGGTCTTGTATTCAAGTCATTAATCCATTTTGATTATAATTTTACATACAATGAGATAAGTATATAGATCCATTTTTTTTGCATCTGGATATCCAGTTTTCCCAGCAAAATTTATTGAAGACACTGTCTTTTCCTCAATGTATGTTCTTGGAATCTTTGTTGAAAATAAATTCAATGTAAGTGTGTGCATTTGTTTCTGGGTTCTCTATTCTGTTTCCTTGGTCTATGTCTTTGTTTTGATACAAGTACAATGCTGTTTGGTGACTACAGTTCTGTAGTATAATTTGAAGTCAGGTAATGGGATTCCTACAGTACAGATTTGAATTTTTTTTTTTTCTCTTTTGGTTAGGATAGCCTTGGCTATTGTGGGGTTTTGTGGTTCCATGAGAATTTGAACATTTCTATAGAGAGTGTAACTGGTTTTTTAATAGGGATTTCATTGCATGTGTAGATTGTTTTGTATGATGTATTAGTCCATTCTCACACTGCTAGTAAAGACATACCAAAGACTGGGTAATTTATGAAGGAAAAAGGTTTAATTTACTCACAGTTCAGCATAGCTGGGGAGGACTCAGAAAACTTATCTACAATCATGGCAGAAGCAGAAGAAACATGTCCTTCTTCACATGGTGGCAACAAGGAGAAGTGCTGAGCAGAATCAGGAAAAGCCCCTTATAAAACCATTAAATCTCATGAGAACTCACTATCATGAGAACGGTATGAGGGTAACATGATGATAAATGGTTTTTTTTTCAGACTTTAAAAGGTGTCAGACTTTCAATCTCCCCTAGATCTGGGGAAAGCATAGAAAGTGGAAGAGGGCATTTCTGCATTAATGGAGATTCTCTGCAGATACAATATTTTTCCACTTACGATGGCTTTGCAAGGCCACTTCTGTCAGAATGGTCAAGTGGCAGCCTTTTCAAAATATGTCAAAATATTTTGATAAATATACTTTATTTTTCTTTAATATAATGGTCTCTTGATCATCTTTTGTGTACCAACTATGTGGAGGAGCATGTCTAAAACTGAGTACACATGGAAATTACCTGGTTTGTTTTAAATATTGATGCCTGGTTTCTACCCACAAGGATTCTAATTTAATTAACATGTGGTCTATACTTGGCATTAAGATTTTTCAAAGATCCTCAGGTAATAATGATATGCAGCAATGCTTCAGAACTGTGAAACAAAATTTTATATTTATTAGCTATAAAAATACCCTTCCGTTCTTCCTTTCTGCCTCCCTCCCTTACTGTATTTATTTCATTTTCTTTTTATTTCCAATTTTTTTGAAAGGTTTAATGTTTTTGTAAGGAAAGAAAAATGCCACCAACTTCAGCATTCTTAAATTTCTTTACCTATTGTATCATCCTCCACATATTTGTTTGTTTATTATTAGTAAAATACTTCCTCCAATACCTTTCCAAATCCTTGAATTACCTCTGACTCTTAAGGTTTAAATTTCAGCGTTACCATTTATTAGCTGTATGAAAAACCCACAGAAGCTGAAAGAAGATTGAGTTTCAAAAGATTTTGAATCGGATGCATTCCAAAATAGAATAAAATTTGAAAGTAAAATATAACCTATTGTATTAATCAGGGTTCTCTACTCCTCCAGCAACACCCTCACAGACACACCCAGAAACAATACTTTACCTATCTAGACATCCATCACTCCAATCAAGTTGACACCTAATATTCACCATCACACCCATAAAAGGCATAGTAATTGGATCCCAAAATGAGGAGAAAACCAAACCTCAGGCAGGATAATTTCGTGAGCCACAAAGGGGCTCAAGCCAAGAGAGAATTTTCTATTTATTCTCATTTCTCTTTTCCACCTTTCCCTGACATTGTCAGTCTATTCTTTTGCCACTGAAGAGCAGATATAGAACAGCACTGGGCCAGCACTGTCACAGGCATTTAAACTAGAGTGGTTCCATCTTGAATAAGGGCTGGGTAAAATAAGGCTGAGACTCACTGGGCTGCATTCTCAGGATATTAGGCATTCTTAGTCACAGGATAATATAGACAGAACAAGGTACAGGTCACTAAGATCTTGCTGATAAAACAGGTTGCAATAAAGAAACCGGCCCAAACCATCCAAACCAAGATGACAAATGAAGTGACCTCTGGTTGTCCTCACTACTCATTATATGCTATTTATAATGCATTAACATGCTAAAACACACTCTTGCCAGCACCATGACAGTTAACAAATGCCATGGCAATGTCCGGAAGCTACCCTATATGGTCTAAAGGTGGGAGGAACCCTGTTTCAAGAATTGCTCACCCCTTTTCTGAAAAACTCATATATAATCCATCCCTCGTTTAGCATATAATCAAGAAATAACTATAAGTATACTCAGTTGAGCAGCCCATGTCCCTGCTCTGCCTATGGAGTAGCCATTCTTTATTCCTTTACTTTCTTATGAAAATTGTTTTCAATTTATTCTATGAATTTGCCCTGAACTTTTTCTTGCGAGAGGTCCAGGAGCCCGCTTTTGGGGTCTGGATTGGAACATCTTCCACTAAAAACACAACTCTAGTATTGAAAGAGAAAATTAATGAATGTCCATGAGTTAGCACACATAATCTACAAAGGAGTGAGAGAGCCAAGTTTAAAGAATAGTCTATCTTTATTATTAATGGATTCCATATTTGTGAATGAATTTATGTTTCTATCATCCTTTGTTGCTTTGATAGATCAACCTTTCTTTAAGGTATCATTTTTCTTCTAGCTGAAAAATGTTTGGAAAGTCTTATGGTGCAAATTTGTTGGTGATTAATTTTCTCTGCTTCTGTTTTTTTCAGAAGTCTTTTTTTCACCTTAGTTTTTGAAATAAATTTTAATTGGCTACATAATTCTAGCTTGACATTTAAAAAACTAATAGTTTAAAAATGTTCTAGTTGATATAGTTCTGGTGAGTAGTCTATTGTAAGTTTTTTCTTTGTTCCTCCATATGTGATGTGTCTTTTTTTCTAGATCTTTTGAGATTGATATGTTTACTAATAGCTTTCAGAAGATTGATTATTATATGCTGTTCTTATTATCATTATTATGATTGTTCAGCATAGGGTTATTATATTTCTTGGATCTTTATATATCTATGTTTATATATTCAAAATATAATATTTTTAGCAAATATTTATCTAAGTATTTTATGTCTCCATTTCCCTTTCTGGGATTGGTATCTTATATCTTCAATAAACTGTTTAAAATTTTTCTAAAATTTACCCTTGTTGAATTCTTTTCTTTTTTTTTTTTTTTTTGACACGGAGTCTCACTCTGTCGCCCAGGCTGGAGTGCAGTGGCGGGATCTCAGCTCGCTGCAAGCTCCGCCACCCGGGTTCATGCCATTCTCCTGCCTCAGCCTCCCGAGTAGCTGGGACTACAGGCCCCCGCCACCTCACCTGGCTCGTTTTTTGTATTTTTTAGTAGAGACGGGGTTTCACCGTGTTAGCCAGGATGGTCTCGATCTCCTGACCTCATGATCCGCCCGTCTCGGCCTACCAAAGTGCTGGGATTACAGGCTTGAGCCACCGTGCCCGGCCCGAATTCATTTTTTTAAAAAAGTCTATTGCAATTTTGTAAGTACACTGATCTTTTTCCGTACTAGTTATACTGAATCCCATCCAGGGCATTTTTCATCGACTATACACAATTTTTTATTTTCAGATATTCTAACTGAATTTATTTTATATTTTCCAACCTCCTCCTCATAGTGTTCAAGTTTCCTTCTACCTACATAAATATAGGAGCCCTAATATAATGGCTATATAAATATAATTGTGAATTTCATACTTTTAGTCTTTTTCAATGTTTTATTTTTGTTTTTAATTGACACATAATAATAGTACATATTTATGGAGTACAGGGTGATGTTTTTATACATATATATTGTGTAATGATAAAATCAGTGTAATTAACATATCATCTCAAACATTTGGCAATTTTTGTTGTGGAATTCAAAAATTCTCTGTTCTCTGTTCTAGCTATTGTGAAGTAAACAATACACTTTTCATCCATCCCCTCAAGTCTTTTCCCTTTGTATTACAAATATTCAAATTACTTTCTTTTAGTTTTTAAAAAATGCAAAAGTAAGTTATTGACTATAGTCACCCTGTTGTATTACTACTTATTAGGTCTTCTTCATTCTTTTGAACTATTTTATTGTTTTGCCCATTAACCATCTCTACCTCCCCCTCACCCCACCCCCCACTACACTTCCCAGCTTCTGGGAACCATACTTCTACTCTCTATGTCTATGAGTTCAATTGATTTGATTTTTAGATCCCACAAATAAGTGAGAGCATGCCATGTTGGTCTTTCTGTGCCTGGCTTCATTCACTACACATAATGATCTCCATTTCTGCCCATGGTGTTGCAAATGACAGAATCAAATTATTTTTATGGCTGAAGAGTACTCCATCTTGTATATGAATTGCATTTTCTTTATCCGTTCATCTGTTGGTAAACACTTAAGTTGCTTCCACACCTTAGCTATGTCTGGTTTTCTTCCAGTATCATGCTCTTTTGGTGACTATAGCTCTGTAGTATAATTTGAAGTCAGATAATGTGATTCATCCAGTTTTGTTCTTTTTTCTTAGGATAGCTTTGTCTGTTCTGAAACTTTTGAGGTTCCACATAATTTTTTTTTATATTCTCTAAAGAATGTCATTGATATTTTGATAAATATTTCATTGAATCTGTAGATTGCTTTGGTTTGTATGGAAATTTTAATAATATTGATTCTTCCAATGCATAAATATACAATTTCTTTCCATTTTTGATGTTCTGTTACATTTCTTTCACCATTGCTTTATAGTTTCCAGTAAAAAAGATCTTTTGCTTTTTTGGTTTTAAGTGAATTTCTAGGTATTTAATTTTATGTGTGGCAATTACAAATGGGATAACTTTATTTATTCATTTATTTATTTATTTGAGATGGAGTTTCACTCTTGTCTCCCAGGTTGGAGTGCAATGGCGCGATCTCAGCTTACTGCTATCTCTGCCTCCTGCAATCAAGCGATTCTCTTGCCTCAGCTTCCTGAGTAGCTGAGATTATAGGCATGCGCCACCATGCCAGGCTAATTTTGTATTTTTAGTAGGCACAGGGTTTTGCCGTGTTTGTCAGACTGGTCTTGAACTCCTGACCTAAGGTGATCTGCCCATCTTGGCCTCCCAAAATTCTGGGATTACAGGCATAAGCCACTGCCCCAGGATAAATGGGATAACTTTTAAAATTTCTTCTTCACATTGGTCTCTGTGACACATAGAAATGCTACTGGTTTTTGTATGTTGATTTTGTGTTCTGCAATTTTAGTGAATTTGTTTATGAGTTCCAATAATTTTTTGTGTGTGTGTGTGGAGTGTTTAGGTTTATCATATCATCTGCAAACAAGGATAATTTTACTTCTTTCTTCCCTATTTTGATGCCTTTTATTTCTTTCTTTTGTCTGATTGCTCTAGGTAGGACTTCCAGTACTATGTTGAATAATAAGGGTCAAAGTGGACATCCTTGCCATCTTCCAGATCTTAGAGGAAAGACTTAGTTTTTCCTCATTTTCAGTATAATACTAGCTGAGGGTCTGTCATATATGGCTTTTATTATGTTGAGGTGTGTTCCTTCTGTATCCAGTTTTTTTGTGTTTGTATTATGAAGAGATGTTGATTTTATCAAATGCTTTTTCAGCATCAGTTGAAATGACTGTATAGTTTTTGTTCTTCGTTCTGTTGATATGGTGTATCACATCTGTTGATTTGCATATGTTGAACAATCCTTGTCACTGGGCCAAATCCCATGTTGTCATAATGAATAATATGTTTAATATATTATTTAATTGTTTAATTAGTTTTCTAGTATTTTGTTGAAGATATTTGCATTAATACTCATCAGATATATTGGCCAGTAATTTTCTTTCTTTGATACATTTTTGTCTGTGCTTTTGTTGTTGTTTGTTATTTTAAATCAGGGTAATACTGGCCTAGTAGATTAAGTCCGAATGTATTCACTTCTTCTCTACTTTTCCAAGTAGTTTGAGTAGGACTGATATTATTTCTCTAAATATTTGATAGAATTCAGCAGTGAAGTCATTGTGTCCCAGGCTATTTTTTAAAGAGAAAAATTTTATTATGTCTTTGATCTTATTATTTACTGTTAATCTGTTTAACTTTTGAATTTCTTTCTGGCTTAATCTGGGTAAGGTGTTTGTGTCTCAGAGTTTGTCTATTTCTTCTAGATTTTCCAATTTATTAGCAAATAGTTGCTAATAGAAGCCAATAATAATCTTTTGAATTTTTGCAGTATCTGTTGTAATGTCTCCATTTTCATCCCGAATGTTATTTATTTCGATCTTCTCTGTCTTTTTGTTAGTCCAGTTAAAGGTTTGTCAATTTTGTTTGACTTTTCAAATAACCAGCTTTCTGTTTCATTGGTCTTTTTATTGTTTTGTTCATTTGCATTTTACTAAAAGTGAAATTTATTTCTGCTCTGATATTTATTTTTTTTTCTACTAAATTAAAGTTTGGTTTGCTGTTCATTTTCCAGTTCTTTAAAATGTGTTAAACTGCTTACTTGAAAATTTTCCTCTTTTTTGATGTAGGCACTTACAGCTGTAAACATCCCTCTTAGTACTGCTTTTGCTGTATCCCATAGGTTTTGATATGTTGTGTTTCCATTATCATTTGTTTCAAGAAATTTTTTTATTATCTTCTTCATTTCTTCATTGACCTAGTAGATATTCAGGAACATATTTTTAATTTTTTTGTATTGGTATGGTTTATGAAATTCTCTTGTTATGGATTCCTAGTTTTATTCCATTGTGGTCAGATAAGATGCTTGATACTCTTCCCAATTTTTTTTGTAATGTTTTAAGACTTGATTTGTGAACTACCATAGGGTCATACCTTGAGAATAATTCGTGAGCTGAGGAAAAGAATGTGTTTTGCAGCTCTTAGATGAAATGTTCTGTAAATATCTATCAGGTCCCTTAGGTCTATAGTGCAGATTAAATTCAATGTTTCTTTGCTGATTTTCTCTCTGGGAGATCAGTCCAATGCTGAAAGAGAGTGTTGAATTCTGTGACTATTATTATATGAGGCCTATTTTTCTAAATAGCTCTAATAATAGTTGCTTTATACATCTGAGTGCTCTAGTGTTGGGAGCATATATATTACAATCATTATATCGTCTTATTTAACTGACCTTTTTATTATTATATAATGACTATGTTTGTCTCTTCTCATAGTTTTTGTCTTAAAATCTATTTTGTCTAACCTAAGTGTAGTCAATACTGCTCTTTCTTGGTTTTCTTTGGTATGGAACATCATTTACTAACTGTTTATCTTCAGTCTATATGTATCTTTATAGGTGAAGTGTGTTTCTTGCAGACAATGGATCATTGGGTCTTGTTTTCTCATCTATTAAGCTACTCTGTATCTTTTTATTGAAGAGTTTAGTGCATTTTCATTCAATGTTATTATTGGTAAGTAGGAACTTACTACTGCCAATATTTCATTTGTTTTCTGGTAATTTTCTTTCAAGGTGTGATTAAATATTTTGCTCTTTATTTTATGTATTGTATTTTTTTATTTGAGGTTACCTTGAGACTTGTAAATTATATCTTATAACCTATTATTTTAAACTAACAACTTTACATTAGTTGCCTAAACACACATGCAATAGAAAACAAATATAAAACCCCACACTTTAAATTTGTTCTGCCTCTTTTTACCTTTTTGTTTTTTCTCTGTATGTCTCATAATATGTCTTGAAAGTTGTCATAGGTATTAATTTTAATTTGTTAAATATTTAATTATTTATTTATTTTTTCTAATTAAGATAAAAGTAGTGTGCACACCACAATATCTATGGCATAATATTATGTGTTTTTCTGTGGGTTTATGCTTTCCAGTGAGTTTTGTATCTTCAGGTGATTTCTTCTTGCTCAGTAACATCCTTTTATTTCAAAATGAAGAATTCCCTTTAGCATTTCTTGTGTGATAGTTCTGGTGTTAATAAAATTCCTTAGCTTTAGTTTCTTTTGAAAGGTCTTTATTTCTCCTTCATGTTTTGGTGATATTTCCGCTGAATATACTATTCTAGGATAATAGTATTTTCCTTCAGCAATTTAAACATGTTAAAGCACTCTCTCCTGGCCTTTAATATTTTCACTGAACAGTCAGGAAACAGGTGTATTGGAGCTCCATTGTATAATGTTTGTGTCTTTTCTCTTGCTGATTTTAGGATTTTTTTTTCATTCTTGACCCAAGGTCCACAGCATTCTACCTAGATATTGCTCCCGGTTATTTAGGCCCTATTGGTTCTTTTTTTTTTTTTTTTTTTTTTTTTTTTGAGACTGAGTCTGGCTCTGTCGCCCAGGCTGGAGTGCAGTGGCCGGATCTCAGCTCACTGCAAGCTCCGCCTCCCGGGTTTACACCATTCTCCTGCCTCAGCCTCCCGAGTAGCTGGGACCACAGGCGCCCGCCACTTCGCCCGGCTAGTTTTTTGTATTTTTTAGTAGAGATGGGGTTTCACCGTGTTAGCCAGGATGGTCTCGATCTCCTGACCTCGTGATCCGCCCGTCTCGGCCTCCCAAAGTGCTGGGATTACAGGCTTGAGCCACCGCGCCCGGCGCCCTATTGGTTCTTTAGTCAGCAGGTGATGAATACTGCCAAGACTTCGTCCATCCCTTCAAGGAAGCAGTTTCCTTTTTCGCTCAGGGTCTATTTGGAAATGTAAACTCTGAGTTATTGCCTGGAATGGGGGGCTCAAAACTCTGCCGTATCCTACTGTGACTGAGCTTGTATCCACAATGCAAGACAAAGTCCTTTTTACTGTCTGTTCTCCTCTCCTCTCCTTAAGCAGAAGAAAGGAGTCATTTTCATTGTTGAGAGATGTACTGCGTAGAGGTGGGGGAGGAGTAGCACCAGCACTGCCTTAGCCACCCTAGCTGTTGTCTCCCTAGGTTACATGCCACCCTAGTCCACTGGCTGTGAGCCTAGCTCAGTACTAAGAGTTGTCTAGGAATTGTAGTTTTTGTGTCCTACAGTGCCTTTTGCGTTTATCTAGAACTCCAGGACATGTTGGCCTGTGGTGGCAAGGCTTTCCAGGAAACTCAGGTTCTAACCCCTGGGATGGGTGATTCCCTTCTGGGGACAAGATCTGTCCAAATGCTTCCTCCATGTGTGGATGCTAGGTGAACCCAGCGCAGCCTTGCTCTCATATTCAATGTAAAGTTCCCCAGTCACGGCACTATCCTTCCTCCAACTCCATAGACTCTCTGGTATAAGCTTTTATTTCATCGTTTTGACACAAAATTATGACCTGATTTTCCAGGGATGGGAGAGCAGTGCTGTTAGTGATTCAAGGATGTTTCTCCTGCCTTCTTGAATGCCTCTTTCAGTGACATGAAGTTAAAATCAGGTACTGTAATTGGTCACCTGATTTTTTGATTCTTATGCTGCTTTTGTGTGTGGAGATAGATGTTATAATTTGGGTATCCCAGAAAAGGGGACTAATGGTATAGGCTTTTATTTCATCATTTTGATCCATTATTTCCCTATTAATAAATTGTACGTGTTCTGACTGCTCCACCAACTAGTCATTTCCTCATCTCTCATTCTCCACCATCCCTCTATTCCTTGGTACATTATAATATTAAAATTAGGACAATAAAAACACTACAATGGCCTCTCAGTGTTCAAGTGAAAGTAAACGTCATGTGTCTCTCACTTTAAATCAAAAGTTTAGTAAGGAAAGTATCTCTAAAACCAAGATAAATCAAAAGCTAGGCTGCCTGTGCCAAAAACACAGTCAAGTTGTGAATGCAAAACAGAATTTTTTGAAGGAAATTAAAAGTGCTACTCCATGGATTACACAAATGATAAGAAATCAAAACAGCATTATGGCTGATATAGAGAAAGTCTGAGTTTTCTGAATAGAAGATCAAACCAGCCACAACATACCCTTTAGCCAAAGCCTAATTCAGAGCAAGGCCATAACTCTCCAATTTTATGAAGACTGAGAGAGGTGAGAAAGTTTAAGAAAAACTTGAAGGCATCAGTGGTGAGGCATGACATTTAAGGAATGAGCCATTACCATAACACAAAAGTATAAATTGAAATAGAAAATGCTGAAGTAAATGCAGCAGCAGGTTATCTAGAGTATGTAGCTAAGATAATTAGTGATGGTGACTACAATAAACAACAGATTTTCTATTGGAAAAATGTGCCATCTAGGACTTTCATAGCTAAAAAGGAGAAGTCAATGCCTGGCTTCAGAGCTTCAAAGGACAGGCTAACTCTCTTGTTAGGGGCTAGTGTAGCTTGTGACTTTAAGTTGGAGCCAGTGCGCATTTACCACTCTGAAAATTCTAGGTTCGTTAATAATTACGCTAAATCAATCCTGTCTTTGGCCTATGAGTAGAAAAACAAAGTCTTGATAAAAGCACATTTGTTTACAACATGGTTTACTGAACATTTGTAGCCTATTGTTAAGACCTACTGTTCAGAAAAAAAAAAAAAAAATGAACATATTGCTATTCATAGACTATGCACCTGGTCTCCCAAGAGTTCTGATGGAGACATATAAGGAGATTAAAATTTTGTTGCCTGATAGTAAAACATTCATTTTGCAACCATTGAATCAAGGAGTCATCTTGACTTTCAAGTATTATTGTTTAGAAAGTAAATTTTGTAAGGCTATAACTGCCATAGACAGTGATTCCTCTGATGGATCTTGGCAAAGTAAACTGAAAACCTTGAAAGGATTTAGTATTTTAAATGCCGTTAATACCATTCATGGATTGGTTGGAAGAGGTCAAAATATCAACATTTACAGGAGTTTGAAATAAGTTGATTCCAGCCTCCATGAGAGACGTTGATGGGTCCAAAAGTTCAGTGGACGAGTAATTGCAAATGCTCCAAATGTGGTGGAAATAGCAAGAGAAGTAGAATTAGATGTGAAGCCTGAGGATATGACTGAATTATTGTGATCTCATTATAAAATTTGAATGGATGAGAAATTGCTTCTTATGGATGAGCAAAGAAATATTTTTTTTTGAGATTGAATCTACTTCTGGTGATGAAGTTCTGAACATTGTTAAAATGACAACAAACAGTTCAGAATATTCCATAAAGTTAGTTGATAAAACACTAGCAGGGTTTTAGAATATTGGCTCAAATTTTGAAAGAAGTTTTACTGTCAGTAAATTAAAGAAATAGATGATCATTAACATTTTTTAGCAATAAAAATTCTAAATAAAGGCACGTACATTGTTATTTAAGCATAAAGCTAAATTATGCACCCATAATAGTACAATATAAACATAACTTTTATATACATTAGAAAATAAAATAACTTGTGTGACTTACTTTATTGGGATAGTTCCTTTATTGTGGTAATCTAAAGTTGAACCAGAAGTATCTATGAAGTAGTTATCTAACAGGTTGTTGTTTTGTTGTTGAATCTTTAGAGTTTTCTATATATGTGAGCATATCATCTATGAACAAATAATATTACTTCTTCTTTATAAATTTGGATGCCTAATATTTCTTTTTCTGGTCTGATTTCTCTAGCTTCAACTCTCAGTGCTGTGCTGAAAAGAAGTGGTTAGAGTGAGCAGGTTAGCCTTATACTATATGTTAGAGAGAAAGAGAAAGTGTTCAATTTTTCCCTCATTTATTATGAGTTTGCTGTGATATTTTTACATACAGATTTTTGAATGTTAAGGTAAGTTCCTTCTATATCTATTTATTTGAGAGTTTTAATCATTAACGAATGTTTTTCTTCTGTGCTTATTTACGTGATCATTTGTTTTCATTGTGTTAATCTCTTACATGACGTTAATTGAGTTTTGTACATTGAACCACCCTTGCACTCTAGTGGTAAATATCATTTGATCGTAGTGAATAATCTTTTTAATGTGCTTTGCTGGCATTTTATTGAAGGTTCTTACATTTTGTCCATCAGAATTATTTCCCTGTAGTTTTTTGTAGTGTCTTTGGTTTTGGTATCAGGGTGATGTTAGCCTCACAAAATGTGTTTGGAAGTTGTGAATATACTCTGGGTAAGTGATTGGAAAATTTGTTGTAAAATGCAGCAATCAGCAGAAACATGCTGGTGTCAGGATACCCACTGCAGCCCAAAGTATTTCTCTCCTGACCTTTAGAAATGTTGACCAGATTGTAAAGAACTTAAAGAATCCCTTTAGGTAGAGAGTAAATAAAGAAAGTAATCGGATGATTTAACAGATCATCAGTGACATTTTTCTTCTTTTTTTTCTACTTTACTTTATTTTTCATGGTACAAAGTTTACATAAATCATATTGTAGAGATCTCCCTCATCTTCCTGTTGCCCAAGGATACCTTGTATATAAATTCTTCTTGAATAAGGCTTTGACTACCTAGCAACCTGAAAAGTTCTGCCTCTTTATTTAGTCTGCACTTGTCTTCTTCTTATGGAGAGTGATGTTTGGTTCCAGTAGGGTGTTTTCTGAACAAATGTGTTTCCTCTTCTATTTTTTTGAAAGAGTTTAAGAGGTATTAATATTACTTCTTTGAATGCTTAGTAGAGTTCACCTATAAAAGCATCTGATCCTGGGCTACTCACTGTTGAGAAATTTTTGATTACTGATTTAATCTTCTTTATTTTTATTGGTCTATTCAGATTTTCTATTTTTTCATGATTCAGTCTTGATAGGTTGTATGTTTTAAGAAGTTTATCTATTTATTCTAGGTAATCCAATTTGTTGGTATATTTAAGTATATTTAATTGTTCATAGCATTTTCTTATCATCCTGTGACAATTTTGATTTTGTCAGTTGTAATGTCTCCGTTTTTATTTTGGATTTTATTTATTTAAGCCTTCTCTCTCTTTTTTTAGTTTACCTAAAAGATTACTGATTTTGTCTATTTTTTCAAATAAGCAACTCTATGTTTTGTTGTTTTTTCACCTTTTTAGTCTTTTATTTATTTCTTCCTTGGTCTTTGTTATTTTCTTTCTTCTGTCAATTTTATGCTTATTCTATTTTCCTTTTGCTAATTATTTGGTGTAATTTTAGGTAGCTTATTTGAAATTTATATATTTTTGATGTGGACATTTGTTCCTATAAACCTCTCACTTAGAACTGCTTTTGCTGCATCCCATAGATTTTGGTATGTTGTGTTTTGGTTTTCATTTGTCTTGAGAAACTTTTTAAAATTCTGTTATGATTTTTCTGTTTGACACATTGTTCAAGAGTGTGTTTAGTTTTCATGTATTTGTAATTTTTTCTTTCTCGCTCTCTTTTTTTTTTTTTTGCTGTTATTAAGTTATTTCTTTCCACTGTGATCAGTAAAAATATTTGCAATGATTTCAATCTTTTTAAATTTACGGAGTCTTATTTTTTGACCTAACATGTTATCTCTCCTGGAAAATGTTCCATAAGTGTTTAAGAAGAATGTGCATTCTGCTGTTTAATGGAAACGTGTCTGTTAGAACCTTTGGGACTATAGTGTTATTGAAGTTGATTATTGTTTTAGTGACTTTCTTTCTGGATGTTCTATCTATTATTGAAAAATGTGGTATTGAAGTCCACTCTTATTACCCTAATCCTGTCAGTTTCTCCCTTTATATCTGTCAATATTTGCTTTATATATGTAGGTACTGTGATGCTTGGTACCCATATATTTATAATTTTATAACCTCCAGGGTTGAATTGACCCCTTAATCATTATATAATAACCTTCTTATCCTTTAAAGATATTTTTAGGTTTCAGGTTTTTACAAATACAGTCACTCCTACTTTCTTTTGTTTACCATTTGCATGAAATAAAATTTTCCACCCTTTTGCTTTTAGCTTATACATTTCTTTAAATATAAAGCAAGTCTTGTGTATATAACCATAGTTGGATATTGTTTTATGCACTCTGTATCTTTTTATTGGTAATTTTTTCTATGTATATGTAATTATTGGTAAGTGAGGAATTGCTGTTACCATTTTGTATTTTTTTTCTGCTTTGCAGCTGTTTGTTTCTTCTTCTCTTTTTATATTTGATAATTTTGTAATTATTTTGCTTTAATTCATTTCTATTTATATTTTGTGTGAATATTAATGTTTTTTCTTTGTGGTGAGCTTTATGCTTGTGAAAACATCTTGTAGCTATAATCTTCTATGTTAATTTTAAAACAACTTAACTTTAATCTCTTATAGAAACTCTATACTTTTACTCTCCTTCACACCCAATGTGTTCTTACAGTCAGAATTTGTTTCTTATTATATTGTGTATTCACTAACACATTATTATTTTTTGACTTTCATAATAGATTTAAAATAATTTATGCTTTGCCATTAGAATTTTAACATCAATATGTAAATATGTACATTTACCTTTACCAGTGGGATTTATGCTTTCATGTTGCTGCATAACATGTTTTTATTTTAGTTTTGAAAACTTCCTTAAGCTTTAGTCCATAAGGAAAGTCTAGTGGTGACAAATATCCATAGGTTTGTGTTTGTCTATGAACGATTTTCTCTCTTCTTCACTTCTAAAATAAAACTTCAGCCCAGGCAACTGAGTGAGACTCCTGTCCAGATAGATAGATAGATAGATAGATAGATAGATAGATAGATAGATAAATAGATAGATAGATAGAGTTAGCTGGGTGTGGTGGCAGGCACCTGTAGTCTCAGCAACTCGGGAATTTGAGGTGGAAGAATTGCTTGAGCCAAGGAGTTTGGGGCTGCAAGAAACTGATTGCAACCCTGCTCTCCAGTCTTGGTGGCAGAATGAGAAAGAGAGACAGACAGACAGAAATGGAGAAAGAAAAAGGAAGCAAGCAAGAAATAAAACAAGAGAAAGAAAGAAAGAAAGAAGGAAAGGAAGAAAGAAACAAAGAAAAAAGAAAGAAAACGAAAGCAGAAAACCAGAAAAAAGTTAAAAAGAAGGAAAGAAAGAAGAAAGAAAGAAGAGAAAGAAAAGAAAAGAAGAAAGAAAGAAAGAAAGAAAGAAAGAAAGAAAGAAGAAAATGAAAGTAAGAAAACAAAAAAAAGGCAGGAAGGAAAGAAAGAGAAGAAAGAAATAAAAATAAAAATAGAAAGAAAGAAAGAAAAAAAGAAGGATGGAAGAAAGAAAGACACATAGAGGGGAACAACATACACTGAGACTTTTCAGAGGGTGGAGGGTGGGAGGAGGGAGAAGATTAAGAAAAATAATTAATGGATACTAACCTTAATATCTGTGTCATGAGATATTCTGTACAACAAACCTCCATGACACAAATTTACCTATGTAACAAACCTGCATTTGTACCCCTAAACTTAAAATATTAAAAAAAAAGACAAAATCCATAAACAGATATTTTACTGCATAGGATATACAGATGGCAGAAAAACACATGAAAAACTGTTTCACAATATTAGTCATTAGCAAAACTGAAACTGTAACCAGTTATTGCTATGTATCTATCATAATGGCTAAAATAAATATGTTATCATCTGAACATGAGTGAAAATGTGTGTGTATGTGTAATAATGATATAAACAAAATTTAAAATGACAACATCAAATGTTTGTTGGAATGTCAGTCAGGTATTTCTACTCATCCATGGGAATCTAAAGTGATACAGACTCCTGGAAAACAGTTTGGCCATTTCTCTTGAAGGTAACTATGCTGTTACCATACAGCTTCCATACAGCTTAATTAGAGCATTCTGGCATTTATCTCAGAGAAATGAAAACATATTCACATCAATGTTGTACACAAATGTTTATAACCATTTTATTGAGAGTAACCATAACTGGAAGCAATCAGAAAGAAAAATAAAAGAAAGGAAGGAAGAGACAAAGGAGAGAACAATAACATTTTACTTATAGTTTCATTGGTTAGCAGTTTTATTTTCCTTTAGTGGTTTGCATATGTTATCTCCCTCCTGACCTGCAAGACTTTTGATAAGAAATCTGTTTATTAATTTTTGGAAAGGTTTCTTTATATGTGATGTGTCACTTTTCATTGCTGTTTTCAGAATTCCCTCTTCATTCTTGATTTTTGACAAGTTGTTTATTATGTGTCTTGGTGCAGTCTTCTTTGGGCTGAAACGATTTGGTAACTTGTGAGCCTTAAGAACCTAGTTATATATTTCCGTCTCAAGAGTTGAAAATTTTTGCCAGGCACGGTAGCTCACACCTGAGTTCCCACATTTTGGGAGGTTGAGGAGGACAGATCACCTGAAGTCGGGAGTTCGAGACCAGTCTGACCAAGATGGAGAAACCCCATCTCTACTAAAAATACAAAATTAGCTGGGTGTGTTGGTGCATGCCTGTAATCCCAGCTACTTGGGAGGCTGAGGCAGAAGAATCGGTTGAATCCAGGAGGCGGAGGTTGTGGTGAGCCGAGATTGCACTATTGCACGCCAGCCTGGGCAACAAGACTGAAACTCCATCTCAAAAAAAAAAGAAAGAAAGAAAAGAAAAGAAAAAAAAGAACAATTTTAGGACATTAGTTCTTCATATAAGCATATGCCCCTTTATTATTCATAGCTCCTTCTGTGGTTTTCATAATGCATATATTAGGTATCTTGATGATGTCCCATGAATGCCATATAATTTCTAAAATCTTTTTCATTCTTTTTTTCTTTTTCCTTCTCTGGCTGGATAATTTCAAATGACCCGTCTTTGAATTTACAGATTCTTTCTACTGTTGAAGCTGTCTAATGTATTGTTTTTCATTAACTGCGTTTTTCACCTCCAGAATTTGTTTTGTTTTTAATGGCTTCTCTCTGTTTCTTGAGCTTGTTTTGCTCATATATTTTTTTTATTTGTAGAATTTTCTATTTATATTCTCTTATAGTTCATTGAGCTTCCCTAACATAATTAATTTGAACCATTTGCCAGGCAATTCATAGATCTCCATTTTTAGGGTGCCAGTTATTAGAAATTTATTGTATTCATTTATTGGTGTGAATTTTCCTTATTTTTCATATCTTTGTAACTTTGCATAAAGGTCTCCATATTAGATAAAGGACACACCTTTTGCATACTTTAAATACTAGCTTTGGTGGAAATAAATCTTTACATATGGGTGAGTGCAAGGGTGCCAGCTGTTTTGGTGTGGTTGCTCTACTTCTGGGAGAGAGAGGCACAGTAGTGCCTCGACCCTGATGAGGCAATGGTGGTCCAATAGTGTGGATTTTAAGCTGCTCTGTCAACTGAGGCCAGTATTGGTGAAGATTGTGGGAGGTCTTTGGTCACCAAGGCTCTAAGTATCTGCTGTGGCATTAAAAGACACTGGGGACCTTTGGTGCCTTGACACTGAAGGGTACAAATGTCCTCTCATTCTCTTTTTTTTCCCAAAAAGGTTAAGTTGCAGTCCAGAGGATCACTCTCATCACCAGTGTGTAGGTGCACACAGTGTGGTAGTAGCACCAATGTCCAGAATATGGACACATGCGGAGCAGCTGCAGTTTGAAATTTGAAGCTGGCATCAGGCAGGAGTGATTCTGATTCTCAGTCTTAATTTTGATTCTGATATTGAACGTTGGCACAGGTACTGTATTTTTTCAAAGATATATGTATACATACAAATTGAGGCAAAGCCTGATAATCATGGTGATAACAGAAATGTTAGTGACACTGAAAGCAAAGCAATATCTTGTTATTATGAGAGGATTTATAAGAAACAATAATTACAACAAAGATAAGAGAGCAGGGAAGAATAAAAAAATTAGATATTAGGGTCATGGTTCCCCAAATTTAATGTGCTAGGAATCACCTGGGATATTTGTTTAAAATGCATGTTTTTTAAGCTCTAGATGCTTTATGTCGATCAAATTTGTAGATACGGTATAGCACACAGCTTTGAAGATTCCTAGGTGATTTTGATCTGAAAGCTTGAGAATTATGTATCAAAGGAAAATACTTTTGACAAGATTACTGGAATTTTGTGGCTTCTTTTTTGGGATATAAAATTCAAAAATAAATTGTCTTATGTAATATAACATTCTC
This sequence comes from Macaca mulatta, assembly GCF_049350105.2. Classification (NCBI taxonomy): domain Eukaryota; kingdom Metazoa; phylum Chordata; class Mammalia; order Primates; family Cercopithecidae; genus Macaca; species Macaca mulatta. Next base: position 117,670,862 of record NC_133409.1, read on the forward strand.
TGCTATAGTCTGAGTATTTGCTTCCTTCCAAAATTCATATTCTGAAATCTATTCTCAAATGAATGGTATTAGTAGGTGGGGTCTTTGGGAAGCTTTTTGGTTGTGAGGGTAGAGCCTTCATGAATGGGATTAATGCCTTAATAAAGGGCTGAAGAGACTAAAGTTCTTCCCTTCTACCATGTGAGGACACAGAGAGAGGGTGATGTTATGAATCAAACAGTGGACCCTCACCAAACATGAAATCTACTAGTGCCTTGATCATGGGAATTTTTAGTGTTTAGAATTCAAATTCAAAGAAATACATTTCTGTTGTTTATAAGTTACCCTGTCAAAATTATTTTGTTTATAGTATCCTGTATGAACTGGACATTCCCTTTACACAATATAAAATCTAGGTTACTAAAAAATAAAAGGAAACCGCTCACACATACTTTCTTTGCTTAGCAAAAATACATTTTCATAACTTTATATATATATAGAGAGAGAGGTAAATATTTCTCTGTATGAGTACACATTTCTACTTAATACACAAAACATATAAGTGATTGACTAGGTTGATATCATCTCTGTTTCTGTTTGCTGAAGTCACTCTATTGATTGGTTTTTGACACATTTATTTTATTTACTCCATAAGATTTGCTTAATAGTAAGTTATTATTTATTCTAAGCAAGACATTAGAAAGATTGCATCACTATATTCATAAATCTAGACATATTGATATTTTGTTTCCAGAAATATTGGTAATGTCAGGAAAGACTTTTTTGTAGCATTAACTCTTCTATGGTACGTGGTATTGCAAAATAGGAATACTATTACTTAAAGTAACTTACTTTTAAGAATATATTGATGAAATTACCCACTCTACATTTCAAAATGTTATAAGTAATCTATGAGATGCATAATCTCCGATTTGCATGTATATATTTTCTTCACCTATTTATTTCTTCTTTTTGTTTTATTCAACCTTGCAATTTTCTTGTTCTTCAGAGTCAGCAGTTGTTATTTTTCCTCCGTTGCTCCTGTGTGGAAAAGGGCCTGTCTGGTAAAATTTATTTGAGAACAGATCTACTTGGAGTGATTTCAATTAACTAGAAATGACTTCCTTCTTTATGAAATGCTTAATCTACCATGTGAGCAAAATAAATCAACTATGAAGTAGGGAGGAGCCATTTAAAAAGAGTGAAGAAGAAGTATGCTTTAGTAAGAGCCAAACAACATATTGAGTCCACCTTCTGAGGAAAACTAGTAATAGCACACAAAGTCTATTGATAGATATAGGAGTTAAAAATAATGAAACTTTAATAAAAATATTACATATGCGAAGTTATCAGAGACCAAGACTTTTATTATTTAGTACTTTAGACTGACGTTTCCCTAAAAAACCTTGTTAAATATCATCTTTTTGTCTTCTATAAAATTTAATTTAGATAGATTTGTGGAGCTAATGTTGGGTTACTTTTTTAATGTTTGAATTTTGGCTAAATTATTTATAGACACAAAGTAACTTTGTGAGCAGAGGTGGACAAAAGGAGAGAATTAAATGAGTTTAGATTATTTAAAACATCAGTAATTGAATGAGAATAAAAATAGTAAACAATATATAAATAAGAGGAAATAAAGAAAATCCTTCTGAACAAAGTTCAAGTTGTACAAAAATATATCTTTGCCTCTACAGCTGGTATACACATTTAGAGTCTGTCATTCTATCAAAGAGAAACATGGTGCTCCATCAGCTATACTCCTCCAAACATAAGAGGGCAATTTAAAATGAGATAATTGCCAAAAAACATTATTTTCTCAATACCAATGGTATAATTCAGGGTTACACAAACTAGGTGGTCCATAGGCTAAATCCAGTTCACCATTGGTTTTACACTTTTAAATGATTGCAAAAAAATTGAAAGAACAGTTTATGATATGTGAAAATGACATAGAATTCAAATTTCAATGTCTATGATGAAGTTTTATTAGAATACAGCTAATTTGTTTATGTATTTTCTTTGGCTGCATTAGCATTACAATAGCAGATCAATATTTGTAACAGAGACCATATGGACCACAAAACACAAAATATTTATAATCTAGCCTTTCGTAGGAGAAGTTTGATAATGCCTGTTCTAATTCAATAAACATTTCTGAGTGTTTAAAAAGCAGGCCAACTACTTTTCTAGGAAGCCAAAACTTAGACTCTTAAATATGGCTAATTCCACATTGTATAGGCACGTTTATCATTTCTTCTCTGACTCACATTACCATTCTCATTTATATATGTCTCCTTTCTTGTATATGTATTTTCTCATTTGTATATGTATCTTCACATAAAATCTGCGAAGGTAAGCTTTGTACCTTTTGTATATTCTAGTTATATTTTTCTTCACTATTTATACAGTGCTTACAGTTCATAGATCCTCAAATAATTTAAAAAGATAGGTAAATAACATAGTTTATCATAATGAAGACATATAAGGCTGAATTTATCTCTTTGTATTCATAATTTTATCATTAATTTTTGGGCTAATGTCCTCACAAAATGAATAAGTAATGAATAAAATGGCAAACATATCTTAATCCATTGCATTCTTTGGTCATATGTTTTAATTTTAATTTTTCCAAAAGCGAGTTGCTTCTTGTGGCTTGCTATCTCTCAATATTTATTTTCTGAGTTGTGATAATAACTATGTTATCAGAGTCATTAAAAAGTACCTGTAAAAGGAAGAAATTATTGACATATGAGTCCAAAGACATCCCCTGTATTGCTTTCCACTCTCAAGTTAAAGAGGGATGAGAGTTCAACACCATATTGATTCTCTGCAACACATTGGTGAGATATGAAGAAAAATATATTTCCTATGCTCTGTGCACTGCAGGGCATATGCTTGCAGTCCATCAGTGATGTAGAGAGTTGAGTGTGCCCAGTATGTCAAAACTAAAGTTTTCAGGCCATTTACATCTTTATAATGGATAGCATTGGGAGAAAAATGGTTTCTTTCTTATAAAATATTGGAAATGAAGGTTTGAGATTAGCAATGCATATGATGGGAGACATGAAAAGAGGAATTGTGTTTAACAAAGTTTCCCTTTTCTTTTTTCTAAAAATACAAGTAATAAAATTATATATATATTTAAAGTATTTCTTTTCCCATAGACCTGAGTTTGGAATAGAACAGTGAACAAAAGCCAGAAAATTATGGCTTTATCAGCATTAAAATTGTGGTGGTGGTGGTGGAATTTGGACCTAGTCTACAGTGCTTAGCTACATGTGGGAGCATTTTCATCATAGTTTCCTGAATCTTGGAGTTACATTATTAAAGCCTAAAATGGGATGTGGTACAAGGTGATACACTACTTGAAATATTACCAGAAAGAGAGATATTATAATGATCATACTAAATTTGGAATTACTTTTTTCACCTTCAGAAAACACTCAATTTGGGACTGTATGTTCCAGAGGGAAAAATAATTATATGGCAAAATACAAATTAACTAAATAGAAGGAATAGAAAAATATTATCTTGTAAACAATTGGTTATTTTCATTATCCTTCATTTTGAGACAACTGGTTTTGAAAGAAAACAGAGGTTATTCTGGGAAGAAAGAGAAGGTAAATCACAGGCACTTCTTTCAAAGTTGCATCACTTTTCTATCAACCAAAGCCTGATAAATAATCTAGTGAATCATGCACCTGTGATTATGGTCCTTGGACAGGATTTAGAATGAAAGGAAAAAAACTTACAGGAAACATTATGTCATGGATGTGAGAAAAGAATGTTGAGCTGTGGTAAATATATATGATTGAGAGGATAAAGGATAGCTGAGAGGTAGAGCCATGCCTAAGCAAGACATATGAGAGCTTAGGAAGTGCTACACTGAGAATGTTCATGGATTTAAAGCTCCAAAGAGAAGGTATTCTATGTGGAATGGTTCTTAATGAGGATATTGACACTCAACAATATGTTGTATAGCTAAGGCATTGCTGACTTTTTCTCTGACTTACAAGTCTGGCAGATAAGATAAAAAAATAAAATGCATGTACATGCACACACAACTCTGGGTACTTCCAGAGTTTAACAAAAGCAATAAATAACTCAAATTATGTTAGGGTTATGTCTTGTCTTGACTCTCCAGGTATGCTTGTATTTAATATCTCAATGGCAAAAAGCCTTGGGAGACCTAACTCCATGAGCATTATATTTATGTTTTGTTTATCCTGCATAATGGATGCATCCAGCTAGGTTCAAATTCCTTACATATCTTTTTTTTCCCCCAAATTTAATCTTCTTAATAGTCTCTGAGGTAGATAATACTCTAAATTCTAAATTTTACAGGTGAGAAGATGAGGTGTGAAGACATGAGCCCTGAATTTTGTATGCCCATCTGTCTGTATAGGCTACTGCTATTTGCTTTCCTAATAAAGTATTTCTTCCATATATTATTATTCTTTTTGGGTAACTTTCAAGCTGCTCAGTGCCTACACACCAAGTAATGTAATTTTATGAGGTGTTTATTTAATTAATGGATTTTTAAAATAGTTCTGTAAATTTTCAGTGAGCCTGTTTTACTCTTGTTATTGACATAGCAAAATCTGAATCTCCATGTAGCAGGTTAAGGAGCTATCATAAATCATATAAAAAAGTATCCAAGCACTTGGAACTAAATTGATTCCTTTGCCCCTCAAATCACTGTTCTTGAAACAAAATCAGAAACTTGGCAGGATGAGATTAAATTCTTAAATGAAAAGACTCGAACAATACAATCTGAACTACAGACCTCTAAAACTCTCTCAGGAGTTTTAATTAAGGATAATGCTGTTCTCTTCAGGGGAGAGAGAGAGACTTTAACACTTCATGAAAAAATAAAAACAGCAATGGATCTTAAATGCATGTGAGAACTCACAGAGAAATGCTACATCCTAATCCTTCTGCTATAATTGAAGCTATTTTGAAGATTTAATTCTCACCCCTCCCTTTTTGCCAAAGACTAATGCCTTTGCATGCCAATGATAAGGTTCAATACCCACACAAGCTCAAAGAGGTCTTCCTTGGGGCTTTAGGGAGCAATGCTGTAGATGAAGATAGAATTGGCTCTATTATAAGAGAAGGAATTAAGTATGAAATATAAAGTGCTTTCTCCTTTTAATTATCCCTTTGCTTTTTATTCAAAGGTCTTTGGGCTTTCTCCCAGAGAGGTACTATTTTACCTTTGACAACCATTTCTATCCTCATAGACTGTGATTCACTCACTTTACCACAGAATTAAAAATTAAAAACCAATAAACAACTGGGCATGGTGGCACACACCTGTAATCCCAGAACTTTGGGAAGTCAAAGCAGGCAGATCTCCTGAGGTCAGGAGTTTGAGACCAGCCTGGCCAACATGATGAAAACTCATCTCTACTAAAAATACAAAAATTAGCTGGACGTAGTGGCAGGTGCCTATAGTCCCAGCTACTTGGGAGGCTGAGTTAGGAGAATTGCTTGAACCGGGGAAGTGGAGGTTGCAGTGAGCCGAGATTGTGCCACTGTACTCTAGCCTGGGTAACAAAGTGAGACTCAGTCCCAAAAACAAACAAAACAACAACAATAAGAAACCAATAAACAAATATTCCCCATAGACAATATAATAGAGTAGTCCTCATCCACAGTAGAAAATTAGACAAGACCTACGGTCTTTGGATCATGGAGAGTTAGGAAATACAGTGTTGATAAATTTTTTAAATGGTATAATTTAAGATGGAAGGTATCACATTAAAAAAAATTGAGTTTCCCATTTCTTCTTAAAAAAATTCTATCTGCTATGTTGGGGTTGAATTTTTACATGGAAAAAGTAACTTCTATTTTGTGGTGGCCTGTGGTGTCTCCAGTCTACTATATATGCCCACCCTTCATATTAATCCAAACATCTGCCACTGCTTTTGTAGACTTTTGAAATGTCCACATCTGCATGACATTTATTCACGTGATATTCATGGCTTTAATTATTACAAGCAGATTTCAAGTTCCAGGATATAAAATAATGTGTCACTTTACGGAGGATCATATTAACTATATTTGCTGTAAAATAGTGTATAGTAGCATATCATTGAGTTAGAGAGTGGGCATACCCCATTTCCATTTTCTTTATCTCATTCCAATATTTTATTTTTCAACTCATTAATGAAGGTAAAATAATTTAAAAGTAAACAGTCCAAGTGCAGTGGCTCACGCCTGTAATCTTAGCACTTTGAAAGTCCAAGGCAGGAGGATTTCTTAAGCTCAGTAGTTTGAGAAAAGCTTTGGCAACACAGTGAGATTCTATCATTACAAGAAATTTTAAAAATTAGTTAGGAATGATGGCACGTGCCTAAAGTTTCAGCAACTTTGGAGGCTGAGGTAGGAGGATCACTTGAGCCTGGGAGGCCCATTCAGTGAGCTGTAATCATGCCACTGCACTCCAGCCTGGATAACGGAGTGATATCCTGCCCCCCACTCCCCCCAAAAAAGGTAAATACACAAGAAAATGGAAAACATTACAATGATATTAGCTTTCGCTTTGATAAATGACCCTTAGGAGAAATCCAAATTCAATTATCAGTGTAGAAAACAAAAAATAATGAATATGCCTAAAAGTGATATATTTAATGAGTGATGTTTTATTCATTAGCGGTCTTGATTCATGCCATGATGAAAGCAACATGGATATTTAATGAAAAAATGTAAAAATATATTTTTAGAATACTCCTAATGAATGTTACAGCTAAAACAAAATTATCAGTTGAAAGAGAAAACTTAAGTTGGAATTAAAATTGTACTTTAGTTGAGATATGAATAAAATGCACAAGGAATATATAACAATCCCTGGCAATGTGGTTTTAAAAGAATCTACAAAATAGATTATACAAATACTCCATAAATTACTGGGAGGTAAATGAGACAAATAGGGGTTTATTTCAAGTAAAATCTAATTGTAAAATTTTAAGAAGTATTTTGTTTATATAATCCATACTATTATACCAATAATATTTGTTGAGTGACAATTAAAGCCATACTTTTTTCTTTCATCTACGTACTTTTATAGCCCAATGGGGAAGCTAGGCATTAAACAATTAATCATACAAACATGTCAATTGCACGAGAAGATTGTTTGATGCAATTTATTAAATTGTTACCAGGTAATGGAAGAAAGGAGACGGTGAGGAATAGATACTGGATCTATCTTATAGATGATGAGACTATTACAAAATTAGATACTAGTTATGGTTGCACAATTCTTCATATGCTAAAAATCCCTGAACTGTACACTTTAGAGAAGTCAATTTTATGTCAATTATACCTCAAAATAGTAATTTTTAAAAAATATGCCTCCTTGTGCCTCCAACTCCTCCCTCCAGTGACATTTCTAAAGCTTAGAAGAATATTTAATGTCATTTCTATGGCCTCTTTGGACCCAAATTTTAAGGAACTATTTTTCCATCCTCAGCTGCTACCATTCTGTGCCTTATTCACTATGTTCAATTATAGACTACCTTGCTGTTCTTCATTGCCAAACTTATTCTTGCCTTAGTGCCTTCACTGTTGCTATTCCTCTTCCTCTTCCTGGGAAGGTAGTAACCTGAATAATTTGATAATTCACTCTCTTTTTTACATTGAAATCTGTATTTGAATACAAAATATTTAGAGATGCTGTTTTGAATGCAGTATCTGAAATAGCTCATTTCCTCCATCTCCTTCACCCACACATATATTTATATTTATTTTTATAATCTTTAATACTTCTTATTGTATATATAATAACTTTTTTTAGTACTCTCTTTAATTAGAAAAAACTTTTGTTTAATTTACTTACATAATTTAGGATTTTTTCCTGAGTTAAATAGAAAAATGTAGGAGTGAATTAAATATGCTGAGTTTGTTGTGCATGTCAGTTAACCCTTGTCTTAATTTTTGCCATCGGCAAGATGTGAATAATAATATATTAGAATAATAGAATAATAATATTCTATTTTGGGAATATTTAATGGCTGAATGAAATAATGTGTGCAAAATATCTGGCACGTACTCTGCTTAGCTATCCTAGAAGACAGATATCCAAAACCAACTTTTACTTCATAGAAATTATAGAGCTTCTGCATTTTATCACACCTTCATGGACACAATCACATAGAAGCACTAATAATTTCACCCTATTTTAAAAACATCTATGCTTAAATTCCAAGAAATGAAAGAAAAAAAGTGAGGAGGAAAGTAAGAAGCAAGACATTCAAGGTTTAAATGTAAGATACTTTTAGATCTTAAAAGTGGATATTGTTAGTGAGTTCTTGAATTGCTTCACTTAATGTCATAAAAGCCTCTAGAGTAATTGGATTACTTGTCCCACAGCACTTGCTAAAGGAAAGAATTATTCAGGCCTGCTGATTTATCCATAGAAATGATCTGCAGAATGAAGACTTGAGTGCTGAACCAATTTTATGCGTTGCATCTAAAAGAGTGTTGCCCAAAGGAGAGCCTAAAAGCTGAGGATCTGAATATTCTGCAGGTTTTCTTGCATTTTATTAAAATAATAGGAATGATACTGTGCTACATCTTCTTCCCAATACCATATATATGTTATATATATGTGTGTGTATGTGTGTTATATATGTGTTATATATATGTGTGTGTATATATGTGTGTGTATACATACATATACAACTTTGAATAAAACTACCAAGTTGATGAACATAGAACATGTACTTAAAGTGGTATCTGAACTGTCCAATCATTTATTCAGGTGAGAATCATGTAATGCAAGCCAATGTTTTCATGGGTACGCTTTCCCTGGGCACTATAGTAAAGAATAAAACAAACACACCATATGTCTTCATGGAGATTACAGTGTCATGGTGGATACAGGCATTAAATCAACCAGCAAAAGTATACAAAATAAATATTTTCCTTTTAAAGAGTTATGGATTAAGAGGAAATAACAGCAACATCTGGATTCCAAGTAGAGAAAAATGGAGAGATAATTGAATTTAGACTGGAATTAAGACAGAATTCCTTAAGCGAATGACTTGGGTAAAGGACTACTAATTTAGTCAGAGGCAGCCAGGAAACCTGAAGGAGTTATAGGTTAAAACCCACAACCGAAAAAGAGGTGATATGTACACATTCCTGTGAGAAGAGATAAATGAGACTATTTCAAAAAAGAAGTATCGTGTCGGGGAAACAGACATGAAGGAGACACATTTTTTTTTTTTTTTTTTTTTTTTTTTTTTTTTTTAAGGTAGGGTTAGAAGAGTAGGCAGGGAACAGAACTTGCAAGAACTTTTCGTTTATTTTTATTTTTTTAAATGCATTATTAAAGGGCTTTAAAAAGAAATAACGGCAGTTTTAAAAATTAGTTTTATGGAGGTAGGGGACTATCTCAATCAGTTTTGTGTTTTAAAGATTACAAGTGTTTTTTGTTAGGAGGTTATTGCTTCATTTTAAGTAAGAGGTGAGTTGGTTTGGACTGGCATACTAGGGCAGTAGTAGTTCATAGACATGAATAGATTGGAGATTTATTTGGAGGTTTAATTGACAGAATGTGAAGGAAGAGGAAAAGTGAATCAAAAAACAAGTGCAATTATTTATTAAGAAGTATCTGTGATGAAGGTCCTTGTGATGCCTATGACACAACCTCAAGTCATAAACACAATCCCAACCTTTCATCTAGCTCAAGAACCAATAACATTTTTTGTAGCTTTCTCACATACATAACTAATAATAATAACACTATCTAACTTTGTTGATTACACATATGCCATACTTAGGACTACATATGCTTCTTATGTATTATTTCATTATATCTTTAGAAGAATAGTACGGAATAAACATCATTGTTTGCACTATGTTATAACGGAGTCTAAGGCTTTAGAAAGGTCGTTTGACAGAACTTTCACTCTAATCCATATTTGTCTGATGTAAAAGCCACTGTGCCCCTAGTTGTCAAACCTAAGTTAACATGGGCATTCTCTAAAGTGCTGGTTAAAATACACAGTCTGAGGTCTGAAACCCAGTTTTTTGATTCTGTAGATATATGGTTTGGCCTAGGATTCTATATTTTTAATATCCACATAAAAAAGCTGGTGAGAATCACACTTTCATAAAGGCTGACATAACTCTAACAGATTTTCTTCAAGCATGTGGGTGTTGAGGTAAAAAGAACTTCAATTCTACACTCCTGTAACACTCCAAATATGATCTGGAATGTTTTCTACTTTCCACCTTGTTGGAATATTACAGGAAACTACTCAGCCTTTAAAGCTTGTATTCTTAATACTGTAATTTGAAGAAGTATATCAGTGGCCCAGCACAAGGGATGCCAATATAGTGGTAAAACTTTCAGTATTCAATTTTACTTTCATTGATTTTCCTAGAAAATATCTTGCCTCCTGAGATAAAGCTAGTTTAAAAGCAATGGGAAGAAGACAAGTCAGATCCCAGGACTGCATTAGAAAGAATATCTATCAGATAATCAATAGCTTCATGGAGTAAATATGGGATATAAATTTCATCTTGCAATACTCTTGCCAGCACATTCTTCCGCTTTAATACTCTCCCTAATTCTCATATCGTAGGCTCTCTTTACTGTAAATTGTGATAGAATCTATTCCAACTGTAGTAGATACTCATGTCAACAACTTCTCTGTTAGATGAAACTTTCCATTTATTTGACACACAGGTAATAAAAATTGTTGCTAGTAATAATAAATGATGCATAAATTGTTCTTTATCTGAAAACTATAATCAATAACATTCCAAAATATTGCACTCTCATATGACAAGCCTGTTCTTAGCTTGTGCCACTCCATCATATTTAAATCTATAAACTCCACTTATTATTTCAGTTACTAATATTTATTCCAGAAATGGTAGTAGAGGACAAAAAATGACAGTTTAGCGTTCACAAGGATATTCATTGCTTACAACAGCATTTTCAATGTATGAATTTGTTCAAACTTATTTATGTATTTCTTTTTCTGTTGTACATTATTTGACAACTATCAAATTAAACTCCTGATAGAACAACTCTACTAAAATTACGGAGATAATATTTCAAATACTAACAGTACTATTAATACATGTATTATCACAGCCATTAATTATCATAATGAGAAGAATAAAATGAAAATACTAAATAATAATTTATACAAATATGTAGTTAAATATATATCTTAAAACACTGTTCACTTCAACATATAGCTGAAAAATGAAAAGATGTAATTGGGCCACTGGGCTGCTGTTAAGCAGATACTATTCTATTTGAAAGGCTAAAATGACTCTAATACAGAGCTGTTTTGAGGAATACAGGACAACTTTTATAAAGACAGTCACTACAGGGGTTAAGAACACAGACTATGGAGTAAAACCCAGATTAAAATTCTTAATATTCTGTTCACTAGTGGGGAGTATCTGGAACAATGTATTTAAACTTTCTGAACTTTGGTTTTTTTGTTCTATAACCTGAAAAAGTTCCCATTGGTTTTAAGTTCCAAAAGTTATGAGAAATAATAAAAATGAATTTTTAGCAGAATATTTTACATACTGCATTTATTACCAATTAGATAGGGAGTATGATTTTCAGTTTCTCAAGTGCAAGTAAGTAAGTTTATAATCTTGTTCTGTACATACCACATCTGAGACAATTGAGGTCATAGAAAACTCCCTGAACCTCATTTTTGTCCTCTATTAAACGGGGCCAATGATAGTACCAATGGCATAAAGTGTTTTGAGAAGTTGCCGCATGGGACAGGGTCTCATTAGATGTTCGGTGTTATTGCTATTGCTAACAAAGCATTTTTTGAGAAGACGAATTTATGATTACTGCACAGTTTTCCATATGCATATTTTTTGTTTAGCACATTGCCTAGGCAAAGTTTTAATTCCAGTTAAGTCTCCACTGAGAAATAAGTATAACTTGGACATACTCATTACCACACAAGTGTAGGTTGACTTAGTGAATCTGAAAAAAAAAAAAAAAAAAAGGTTGGAAAGTTAACTTTACTAAGAACACAATGATATAATGCATTCCAAGAGTAAATTTTAATGCTTTTTAGAATGTCCTTGATGTTATTTCTTTCTTTACATTTGACTAAATTTATAATTATTAAGTAAACCCTTATATAGTATGTGAAAGCTTAATGTACTAAATTTATTATATTTCTATATATTCATAAATATTTTGGAAGACAGTTACCCAGTATGTAATTTTCAGGGAAGGCCTATAATATACATCAGTCAAAATGGGCAAGAGGATTGCAAACCATAATGTCTACAATTGAAAGGAGTACATTTCAAGATAGCTTTTGTTTTATGCAACTAGGACCTGAAAGAAATATTGCCATTGGGGATGTAAAGAACATTGTAGATTACCATCACTTTTACTATCTAACACACACATAATATTGATAAATATTCTGGCCTAGAAGATAAAATCATTAAAAAACATTAAGAATATTGTTATCAGATGTTACAAACAAGATACAGAATCACATATACTCAGAAGTAATACTATAGAATAATCTATATCACGTTTGTATAACATATCTATAAAGTATCAATAGTCTTTGACTCACTGTAAAGCCTCCTGCCCTATGAAGTATGCATTTATGAATGGTGAATGACATTTTATTTAATGCAATCCACAAAACTAAATGGAACTATATATTGAGCTTTTATACAACTTGGCACAACTTCAAGCCCGGGAGGGCACTAGTTGTTGATGTTGCTCATTCTTCTACAGTTTAGAAAAGATGCAAAAAACAAACTCAACCGATTTTAGTTTTAAGAGGGCTAGACTTGTAAAAACATTGTTATTATGAAAGAAAAGGTCACTGATTTTCCAAACAGAGACTTTGCAGTACCATAAAACAGAATTCATTTTATTAAATGAATGATGGGCCAAGAAGGTCACAGTAGCTTGAAAAGAACAATAGCAGGTCATGAGCTTATAAATCTTTGAAGAACTTTCTTTCATTGAAGAGGCTCAGGATTATTATTCGATTTGGTAAAGTGCAAGAAACAAGAGGAGGACATTCACACTGTTGCAAGGTATCAATTAACACTTTACAAATATTGAGTGTAAACTTTACCAACCCTAGATTTGACAGTGTGTTTAAAAAAAAAAAAAGGACAAAGTATATAATTTACATGGTTTTGCAAAAAACAGCACAGAAGCAGGGGGATTAATGCATGTGTAATTCTTCAATAATGTAGGTTACTTTCAATTAATGTAAAAACTATCAATTTAACTTTCACACTGCTTATTTGATAATTCTTTCTATTTTTACTTATTTTCTAATTAGCTTCCCCATTATAACTCAAACTAATCAAGTTTCAAAAGAACAAAGGAAGATAATTATTAATATTTCCAGTGCTATTCATTTGTTTTTCTCTAAATGTCAGATTGTACATCCAGAGTAGGAAATTAACATTTCAAAGTATCTCTGTGTTCTGTGATATTTCTTATCAAATTCCAGGGAGATTGGGCATTTTACACACACACACTTATACAAATGCAAACAAGTATTTTATATACATATAAAGTATGCACACACATATCACAAATTATAGTGTATCCCATTATAGTTATTTGTCAAATTTTACTTTATCAAATACATAATAAAATTTTCGTAAAATACGGGATGGAGATTTTTGCATTTTTTATATCTAAAATATGTAGCATGACATTTTGAACATACTATATACTAAAAAAAAATGTAAATTAGTAGGAGTGAATGAATAAAATACTTCTTAGCTTTGATCAGAGTAATTGTTTTTGTTTCTATCAATTGCATAGCAAATTAATTTCTATTTTAGCTTGGAAGACAACATTTTTGACCTTAAAATAAATAAACAATAAAAAACCTTGGAACCCTAAAAATCAATGACTTTTTTGGACCTATTAGAGAAGTGAGCTTGCAGGGCAAAATGGCACCCAGAATCTGAAAAGATAGACAAATACTTACACAGTTCCAGTAGAGATACTCTCATTTGGAGCAAAGCAACAGGAGCATAATGTGGAAGAAACACATAAGTCGTAACTGAGTGAATTGCTGGAAGTTTCAAGTAGCCTAGTATGAGTGCAAAACTGCTGGAGGCAACAGTCTTGGTATAGCCCAATACTTTTGCAGACGTCAAATCCAAAAACTCTACCCGATTCACCTTATAAAGATGCAAAAATGATCCCTCCTTACCTCTGGCAGTAGAAGGGGAAGGATAATCATTGTAAAAAGCTTGCAGAACATTTTCCATAAGAAAGGCCGTTTTTCATGAAAAGAGATCTCACCAGAGCCTTTTCTCAGCTTCAGCCCCTCCTAGCCCTCTGTTTCATCTAAGAGAGGAGGGGAAAGCTGCACCATCAGAGAACACCAGATTTTGAGGTTCCAAAGATATAAGTTCACTAAAGATTGAGATGTAATAATATGTGGAAAAATATAGATCTTCTTTCATAATTTATCACTAATAAAACAGGGCTCCAATAAAGTAACAGTGCATTACAGCTGGAAAATGTGAAATATGCAGATTTTGTGAGGAGAAGTATTCATGGGATTCTAAAATCAAGTGGGGAGACAAAATAAGTACGTAAGAGGAATGAGAATTCCTGGATGCCTACAAGTATAGTAAACAATAAACACAGACCAACACCTAGTCACATTGTGTCCAGAATTGGTGGGTTTTTGGTCTCGCTGACTTCAAGAATGAAGCCACAGGCCCTCATGGTGAGTGTACAGTTCTTAAAGATAGCGTGTCCGGAGTTTGTTCCTTCTGATGTTCAGATGTGTCTGGATTTTCTTCCTTCAGGTGGGTTCGTGGTCTTACTGACTTCAGGAGTGAAGCTGCAGACGTTGGTAGTGAGTGTTACAGCTCTTAAAGGTGGCACATCTGGAGTGTGTTCATTCCTCCTGGTGGGTTTGTGGTCTTGCTGGCTTCAGGAGCAAAGCTGCAGACCTTCACAGTGAGTATTACAGCTGATAAAGGTAGTGTGGACCCAAAGAGTGAGCAGCAGCAAGATTTATGGCAAAGAGTAAAAGAACAAGGACTCCACAGCAGGGAAGTGGACCAGAGCTGGTTGCCATTGCTGGCTCAGGTGGCCTGCTTTTATTCCCCTATTTGGCCCCACCCACATCCTGTTGATTGGTCCACTTTACAGAGGCTGATTAATCCATTCTACAGAGTGCTGATTGGTCTGTTTTACAGAGTGCTGATTGGTGCATTTACAATCCTTTAGCTAGACACAGAGTGCTGATTGGTTCATTTACAATCCTTTAGCTAGAGGCAAAAGTTCTCCAAGCCCCCACCCCATTAGCTAGCTCTGAGCTGTTTGGTGCATTTACAATCCTTTAGCTAGACACAAAAGTTCTCCAAGTCCCCACCTGATTACCTAGACACAGAGTGCTGATTGGTGCATTTAGAAACCTTTAGCTAGACACAGAGCCCTGATTGGTGCATTTATAATCCTTCAGCTAGACAGAAAAGTTCTCCAAGTCACTACCCTGACCCAGAAGCCCTGCTGGCTTCACCTCTCAACAGCATCATAAATCTTCACACGAAAGGTTTACTTACTTCAGGTCCTATTACCCAACACATGTCTGTCTTGCAACAAAAGGAAAGCATTCTAAAAGCAAGATAAAATACAGTCTAAAGAAGAAAAGCAAGCATCAGAATTATACTCAGATATGACACAGACATTGAAAATATTAGGTAGAGAATATAAAATAATTATGATTTATATGTGAAGGGTTCTAAAGGAAAAAGTAGGCAACATGCAAGAACAGATGGGTAATGCAAGCAGAGAAAGAGAGAAACTAAGAATCATAAGGCAGTGCTACAAATCAAAAAAATGCCATAGCAGGACTGAAGAATCGTAGGGTAGATTCATCAGTGGACTGGACATGGTTTAGGAAAGGATGAATAGACTTGAGTATAGGTCAATAGGAATGTCCCAAACTGAATATTGCAAAGAGGCTAAAGACAGGAAAAGGAGAAAAATCCAGAATAGTCAAGAATAGTGAGGCAATCACAAAACGTGTAACATATGCATAATAGGAATAAAAGAGAAAGAACAGAATACATACTTGAAGTAATAATGACTGAGAACAATGCAAATCTAATCCCTAACTAATTACAGGTACAAAATTACTGATCCCAGAAAATCAAAGAACACCCAGAGAGTATAAGGACAAAAAAATAAAAAATAAAATAAAAAAATTACATTATGCCATATCATATTCAAATGCCAGAGTAGGTACCTAGCCAGATACGAGCAGGGCAGGAGAGGTCCCCCCCCAGATATGTCAGGTGACCATCAGGTGATGTTCAGGCAATTGTTAAACTTTCTTTCTAAAAAAATAATTGGTCACAGCCAGCACCAGGGAAAGGCAGTCTCCCAATAGATAGAAAGCACTTAAAGCTGGTCATCACTCACTTTCCTGATAAGATCTCAGGAGTTTAGCAAGGGCTCAAATATGTGAACTAAGAGGCAAAATGGCAGAGTGTACCTGGTATATAACCTTCTTTTAAGACCGCTCAACTGGTAAGGGAAAAACACCTCAAATGAGTAAACACGTAACTTCAGTAAACATATTGTGCAGGTGGTCTCTTCTAAGTGCTGGAAGGCAACTGTGCATGCAAACAGCCCATCCCAAAAGAAAATAAAGGAAGGAGAGACAGAAACCCTAGAACCATTGAAATGTATAAAAACCCCCAAGTCAAAGGCTGAACAGCACACTTGGTTTTCTCAAGTTGCTGGTTTGGCCCTCTTCCAAGTGTATTTTACTTCCTTTTGTCCCTGCTCTAAAAATTTTTAAGAAACTCTCACTCCTGCTCAAGAACCTGTGTCAGTCTCTCATTCTGCCTTATGCTCCTCGGAATAGTTCTTTCCTCAGAGGAGGCAAGAATTGTGATGCTGCAGACCCCTACAAATTCTCTGCTGCTAACACAAACTTAAAAAAAAAAGCTACAAAGACATAGAGAAAATCCAGAAATAAAATAGATTAAAAAACACCATATTTCCTATAGGGAAATAATAATATAGTGTACTCTCACCAGAAGCCATGCCAGGGAAAAAAAAAAAAAAAAAAAAAAAAAAAAAAAAAAACCTAAGTATTTAAAATTTGAAAAGAAAAAAAAAACCCCACAAAATTAGTCTATACCCAGTAAATTAATCTTCAAACTTGAATGAAGAACAATAATTTTATTATTATTATTATTATTATTATACTTTAAGTTCTAGGGTACATGTGCATGACGTGCAGGTTTGTTACATATGTATACTTGTGCCATGTTGCTGTGCTGCACCCATCAACTCGTCAGCACCCAACTTGTCATTTACATCAGGTATAACTCCCAATGCAATCCCTCCCCCCACCCCCCTCCCCATGATAGGCCCCGGTGTGTGATGTTCCCCTTCCTGAGTCCAAGTGATCTCATTGTTCAATTCCCACCTATGAGTGAGAACATGTCATGTTTGGTTTTCTATTCTTGTAATAGTTTGCTAAGAATGATGGTTTCCAGCTGAATCCATGTCCCTACAAAGGACACAAACTCATCCTTTTTTATGGCTGCATAGTATTCCATGGTGTATATGTGCCACATTTTCTTAATCCAGTTTGTCACTGATGGACATTTGGGTTGATTCCAAGTCTTTCCTATTGTGAATAGTGCCACAAAAAACATACGTGTGCATGTGTCTTTATAGCAGCATGATTTATAATCCTTTGGGTATATACCCAGTAATGGGATGGCTGGGTCATATGATACATCTAGTTCTACATCCTTGAGGAATCGCCATACTGTTTTCCATAATGGTTGAACTAGTTTACAATCCCACCAACAGTGTAAAAGTGTTCCTATTTCTCCACATCCTCTCCAGCACCTGTTGTTTCCTGACTTTTTAATGATCGCCATTCCAACTGGTGTGAGATGGTATCTCATTGTGGTTTTGATTTGCATTTCTCTGATGGCCAGTGATGATGAGCGTTTTTTCATGTGTCTGTTGGCTGTATGAATGTCTTCTTTTGAGAAATGTCTGTTCATATCCTTTGCCCACTTTTTGATCAATATCATACTATTTGGGCAAAAACTGGAAAAATTTCCTTTGAAAACTGGCACAAGACAGGGATGCCCTCTCTCACCACTCCTATTCAACATAGTGTTGGAAGTTCTGGCTAGGGCAATCAGGCAAGAGAAAGAAATCAAGGGTATTCAGTTAGGAAAAGAAGTCAAATTGTCCCTGTTTGCAGATGACATGATTGTATATTTAGAAAACCCCATTGTCTCAGCCCAAAATCTCCTTAAGCTGATAAGCAACTTCAGCAAAGTCTCAGGATACAAAATTAATGTGCAAAAATCACAAGCATTCTTATACACCAGTAACAGGCAAACAGAGAGCCAAATCGTGAATGAACTTCCATTCACAATTGCTTCAAAGAGAATCAAATACCTAGGAATCCAACTTACAAGGGATGTAAAGGACCTCTTCAAGGAGAACTACAAACCACTGCTCAGTGAAATCAAAGAGGACACAAACAAATGGAAGAACATACCATGCTCATGGATAGGAAGAATCAATATCATGAAAATGGCCATACTGCCCAAGGTTATTTATAGATTCAATGCCATCCCCATCAAGCTACCAATGAGTTTCTTCACACAATTGGAAAAAACTGCTTTAAAGTTCATATGGAAACAAAAAAGAGCCCACATTGCCAAGACAATCCTAAGTCAAAAGAACAAAGCTGGAGGCATCACGCTACCTGACTTCAAACTATACTACAAGGCTACAGTAACCAAAACAGCATGGTACTGGTATCAAAACAGAGATATAGACCAATGGAACAGAACCGAGTCCTCAGAAATAATACCACACATCTACAACCATCTGATCTTTGACAAACCTGAGAGAAACAAGAAATGGGGAAAGAATTCCCTATTTAATAAATGGTGCTGGGAAAATTGGCTAGCCATAAGTAGAAAGCTGAAACTGGATCCTTTCCTTACTCTTTATACAAAAATTAATTCAAGATGGATTAGAGACTTAAATGTTAGACCTAATACCATAAAAACCCTAGAGGAAAACCTAGGTAGTACCATTCAGGACATAGGCATGGGCAAAGACTTCATGTCTAAAACACCAAAAGCAATGGCAGTAAAAGCCAAAATTGACAAATGGGATCTAATTAAACTAAAAAGCTTCTGCACAGCAAAAGAAACTACCATCAGAGTGAACAGGCAACCTACAGAATGGGAGAAAATTTTTGCAATCTACTCATCTGACAAAGGGTTAATATCCAGAACCTACAAAGAACTGAAACAAATTTACAAGAAAAAAAAGCAAACAACCACATCAGAACAATAATTTTTAAGAAAAACATTAGAGTGAAGGAATTCGTTTCTAAGAAACCTGCCCTAAATGTAAAGTAATATCTGGGATGATACTCTAAAATAAAAAAAAGGAGGGTAGATTAAAATAAAAAATAAGGAAATCTAAATAAAATCTGTACATCAATTATAATAATAAAGCTACACATTGCTTTAATAATTGTAGCAAATTTAACATACTAATGTTAGATGTTAATAAATAGGGAAAATTTGGTCAGGGCATATGGCAGCTGTCTTCCTTTGGGCCGCTGTAACAAAATACTTGGATGGTTTAAACAATAAACATTTATTTCTCACAGTTCTGGAGGCCAGAGAATTCAATATTAAGGTGCCTGCATATTTGGTGTCTGGTGAAAGCCTGCTTCCTAGTTTAGGGAATAATTAGAACTAAAGAGATTGTTTATACAGACAGGCAATAAGACAGATAAATCTGCTTATTTTACCTGTAAAACATTGAAGTATACATAGTGTCTATTATCATAGTATCTAATGTAATAGGAAGGAAAAATAAGAAAGAGGGAAAGAAGAAGGAGAGAGAAAAAAGACGGGAATAGAGGAAAAAGAGAGGGAGGAAAGGGGGACAGAGAGGGAGAGAGAGAGTGAGAGAGAGAGAGAGAATAAGAATGAAAATCAGAATTCTAAAGGCTGGTTTAGGTCTATCATTCTTTGAGCCAACTAAACATGAGTGCTTGGCAGTCAATATACCTCCTGTAATAATTCAGTAAATAAATTAATAATTATTTCCTTAAAAAATCTCTGATCATCTAATAACCATGTGGCAAATTGAAAAAATTTTAAGTTTAGAAACTTTATACTTTGAGAAATTTAACTGCTGAAACTATTTCTATGAAGCTTCCATATATATCCATGAAAAATATCCAAAATATTATAATAACAGAAAAAATCTCCAAAGTATAATTGTATTTAGCACTGTTTTGTGAATGAAGCCTGGAGGGTATTAGTAAGATCCACATTTATTATGTTTGTCTGCATCAAGCCAATGACTTCCCTCAATGGAATCAAAAGTTTTGTTTGACAAATTAGAGAGCGCCAGGAACGAAGGGAAAATATCTGTATGTATCTAAAGACATTTAAGTAATTTAAATTCAACTCTAAATCTTCCCATGATAAAAGATACATAATGGGACCTGAGAAATTAAAGCTTTTAAAGCAGTTATACACAAAACTTCAGAAGCATGTTATTGTCCCTTTCGTCTCTGCCGTTGCATCTGTAGACAAATTGGGTACAGGTTTTATATCAGATACACACTGTATCCTAGCTACTTTAGACAATGGGATTTATTTTTCTTTTCTTTTCAATTGTTGCTGTTTAAGTGAAGTCAGCACAAGACATGATCTAAAACTGTGCTATTTGGCGTCTGAGCTAAAGATTAAAAAGACAAAAATAAAGATTTGTGGATTTTGTAGCAACACTCTAATTTAGAAATATGTTTTCTGTTACAATGTATAGAATGATACACAAAATTTGGTGGAAAAGGAGGAAAATTGCATTAAAGAGCTTTTTTTTTTTTTTTTTTTTTTTTTTTTTTAATTAGCTTTAGCAGTAATTGGGTCTTCTCTATGTGCCAGACATTTTTTAAAGTGATTCCCAAATATTTAGGGAGTTAATTCCTAAGACAACCTTATTAGACATGTACCATTATTATCCCTGATTTATACATGAGGGCATTAAGAAACAAAGAAGAGAGTAGAAATGATACATAGAGATAGTATGTAACTTGTCCAGTGTCTCTCTGCTCATCAACTGTGAAGTCAAGAGGTAAACACACAGCAGTCTGGTTTCAGTCTCTGTGTCCTTTACACTGTGCTGCCTCTCAAGGGGAGCTTTATTAAAGCAAGAAAAATTCTTTTCAATATGCAGATTTAATAAATGATACATTTTGTTCCTATTACAGAAGTCTCTAGCAACCCTAGTGTTACTGTACTATGCCTCCTGAATGCATTAAGAAACACCAGAAACTATTACCAAGTTTCGATCTCTGATCTCTGATCAATCTTTCTCCATGGAAAGGTTCTGGGAGTCCTTGGAGATATAGTGATTTCATGCTTCAATATGAGGACTCAAGGTGTGCCTGGAAACTTTTGCTTCAAGAAAGAAAAGAAAGTCCAAAGATGTCAGTTTAGTGACAAAACAATCAGAATTGTCTCCCAGTAACCACCTTTGACAATGTGAGATTCAGATAGAAAATAATGAGTATAATTGGAACCAATTTTCTTTAAAAGACCACAAGGTGTTAGATGCTTAATTTTTTTTTTTTTTTTTTTTTTTTTTTTTTTTTTTTTTTTTTTTTTTTTGAGACGGAGTCTTGCTCTGTCACCCAGGCTGGAGTGCAGTGGCACAATCTTGGCTCACTGCAAGCTCTGCCTCCCAGGTTCTTGCCATTCTCCTGCCTTGGGCACCCGCCACCATGCCAGGCTAATTTTTTTTTTTTTTTTTTTTTGTATTTTTAGTAGAGACGGGGTTTCACTGTGTTAGCCAGGATGGTCTCGATCTCCTGACCTCGTTATCCACCCGCCTCGGCCTCCCAAAGTGCTGGGATTACAGGCGTGAGCCACCGCTCCTGGCAGATGCTTAAACGTTTTAAGGATAAAAAGTTTTTTAAAGAAATCTCATATTAACCAATGTTTGTTTTTTTGTTTTTTGTTTTTTTTTGGAATAATTCTATACATTCACTGATTTAATTTTGTACACAATAAATGGTAATAATAAAATAATGTATCCTCAACTTGCTTATGTCACTACTATTTGGAATTTTGGTTTGTCAGTTCGAATCGACCATGTGTGAAATAATATATCATAAAATGCTTTTCTTTGTCTTCCAACCATCCTCTTTTCCCCAGTCCAATTTCAGTTAGTTTATTTTAGGACTTTATGTGCAGGTGGTGGTCAATGGCTTGTAGAGTTTTTTAAAAAATATGTATTCTGTTTCTCTCTCTATATATATATATGGTGGGTTTTTTTTTTTTTTTTACTATGAGTTTGCTGGGCTTTTTAAAAAATTATACTTTAAGTTCTAGGGTACATGTGCATGACGTGCAGGTTTGTTACATATGTATACATGTGCCATGTTGGTGTGCTGCACCCATTAACTTGTCATTTACATTAGGTATATCTCCTAATGCTATCCCTCCCCCATCCCACCACCCCACAATAGGCCCTGCTGTGCGATGTTCCCCTTCCTGTGTCCAAGTGTTCCCATTGTTCACTTCCCACCTATGAGTGAGAACATGTGGTGTTTGGTTTTCTGTTCTTGTGATAGTTTGCTGAGAATGGTGGTTTCCAGCTGCATCCATGTTCCTACAAAGGACATGAACTCATCCTTTTTTATGGCTGCGTAGTATTCCATGGTGTATATGTGCCACATTTTCTTAATCCAGTCTGTCATTGATGGACATTTGGGTTGGATCCAAGTCTTTGCTATAGTGAACAGTGCTGCAATAAACATACGTGTTCATGTGTCTTTATAGCAGCATGATCACTAGCCATAAGTAGACAGCTGAAACCGGATCCCTTCCTTACACCTTATAAGAAAATTAATTCAAGATGGATTAGAGACTTAAATGTTAGACCTAATACCATAAAAACCCTAGAAGAAAACCTAGGCAATACCATTCAGGACATAGGCATGGGCAAGGACTTCATATCTAAAACACCAAAAGCAATGGCAACAAAAGCCAAAATTGACAAATGGGATCTAATTAAACTAAAGAGCTTCTGAACAGCAAAAGAAACTACCATCAGAGTGAACAGGCAGCCTACAGAATGGAAGAAAAATTTTGCAGTCTACTCATCTGACAAAGGGCTAATATCCAGAGCCTACAACGAATTCAAACAAATTTACAAGAAAAAAACAAACAACCCCATCAAAAAGTGGGCAAGGGATATGAATAGACACTTCTCAAAAAATAAATAAATAAAATAAAATAAGTAACCAATGTTAACCAGTAGTTTTGTGTCTGACTACAAAAGGAATTGCAGTGAATTGATACAATACCACCCATCAACAGTAAGGGGAAACAAATTTTTTTTATCCTGGTTGTTCGAATCTCATTACTTGAAACCATGCTGGGATTAACTGGGGTGATTGACCTTGGACACTAAAAAGCAGAGGGCAAAGTAATGCTCAGGAATACTTGGGGATAGATTTTGCTTTTGCCCCCAAAAGACAAATATGAGTGCTGAGTTTGACTTATAAATAGAAGAGCCCAGTGTTTTTTAAACACTTTCTTACAGAGGTGCATAAAGTGTTAGTACAGTATCTTTGAAACGGTAACTTAAACCTGAGAATGAATAGATAACTTGCAAGAATTTGCTCTTTCTCTTATCTGACAATATCCTGCATGTGGAATGTTAAGAAGGACTAAACACATTGCTCCTTAGGAAACCAAGGAATGTAGGCAAAGTGGTTTTAAGATATCTTATATCAGCTTCTGCCCTGTGGAGCCAATTTTCATTAGGTCCTATACTTTTGACTATATAAATTGACAATTTATAGCAGATATATGTGTTTAGTCACATCAAATTAATGTGACCTGCCTGCATTACTGAAAATCCCATACCTAATTTAATATACCAGGATAACTTGACTGATTACTTGCCTAAATATAAAAATTAAATTGAATGCTATGTGGGGCAATGGGAGCATAGGGTAACTCTCTGTACTTTCTGCCCAGTTTTGCTGTGATCTACAAGTACACTAATAAATAAAGTCTATTTAAAAGTTAAAGTGCATAAACTAAATGTTAGAAAACAAAATTTTAGGTTGAAACTTTTAAATCTCAGAGATGAAAGACCCTAAATAAAATTAAAAAGGAAAGGCACAAAAGCAAAGATAGGGAAAACCGGCTATGTAAAAATTAAGTAAGTGAATACTGATTTAGATAGTCTGAGGAAATTATTTTCAAAAAATATCACAGAAAAATAATAAAAACATAAAATAACAGAAAACCAGGGAACTCTGCCATTAGGAAACTCAAAGAAGCATTGAAGATGACAAATAAACATTTCATTCAAAATAATATTTTGTAACAATTAGTCCAATGCATTTTAATTTCCTCTTAAATTGAATTCTCAGCTGCAAATTAGAAGGATACTTTTGTTACATGGCAGAATAGGGATGGTATTTGACATTCTAAAGAAGGAAATACAATTGGAGTGTAAGCTTAGGAATACAGTAGATGTCTAAATCCCTCCTGCTTTTTAAAACCAAATTTGCTGGTTCAAATATTAGAATTTATTCTCAGAGTATTAATATCTCTTTCATCTAGGTCAACATAACTGGCAAGCCATGGCACTCTATGGTGGAGAAAGAATATGATGAGGGGAAAGAAAATTAAAGTTGTCTATTTGCATGAATTAGTGTGGGAAGATTGAGGAGACAGAGACAGAGAGAGGAAGAAAATGATCATGTCTGTGTTTTGAATCTCTGAGCTTGGATTCCCAAAGAGCAGAAATACTAGGTGAGAGAAATGAAAAGAGCATAAAAGAGTTTGTTCTACTCTCTGAGACCCTTATGAAAGTTTGCTTTATAGCTTCCTATACACCTCACCTGAGAGACATTCAGAACGCATGTAAAAACAATATAGGAATAAGTGAATAAGTGCTATACTCTCCCCTGCTTTTTTTTTTTCTAAGAGGCACTTTATTTTCCCTCACACAATGATGTGTTGCTGGGGCCTTGGAGTTTTCACAAAGAACTAAAAATAACTACCATTTGACTCAGCAATCTTATTACAGAGCACACAGCCAAACGAAAATAAATTGTTCTACCAAAAAGACACATTCATTTTTATGTTCATTACAGCACTATTTTCAATAGTAAACACATGGAATCAACCTAGGTGCCTATCAATGGTGGACTGAATTATGAAAATGTGATACATATACACCATGGAATACTATGCAGTCATGACAAATAATGAAATCCTGTCCTCTGCAACAACATAGATACCACTGGAGGACGTTAATACCACATGTTCTCACAAGTGGGAGCTAAACACTGAGTACATATGGACATAAAGATGGAAATAATAGGCAATGAGGAATACAAGCAGAGCAGGGAATAATGGGATGACAGCTGAAAAAACTACCTATTGGGTACTATGATCACTACCTGGGTAATAGATTCAGTTGTACTCTAAACCTCAGCATCACACAATATACCTCTGTAACAAACCTGCACATGTAGCCCCTGAATCTAAAATAAAAGTTGAAAAAACATTTAATCAGAAATGAAAAAAAAAATATAGGTAAAGTGCAAATATCTAACAGAAAATTGATGAAAAAATGTGAACAAATCTTAACAACGAAAAGAAAGAGGTAAAAATGACTCTCACACACATGGGAAGAAGTTTCGTTTTATTTCAAAGAAGTAAATGTAAATTTTTTTCAAAACTAAGATTTTGTATTTACAGGTAAAATGATGTAACAGGGACCAAATTATACTCCATCTACAACAAACAAAAAGAACCCCCCCCAAAAAAATGAAAAAAAAATTCAAGACAATGGATATTATGACATAAAAGATAATTAACTTTGAGTGATAGAAAACAAATAAGGTCTGCCCTGGGATTTATTAGCTTAGTGTATTGAGTAAATTTTGAAACAGTGGTGCAGAGAATGTAGGTAAGACCTGGGGTACTCTCTCTGTTGAGGAAATTGGGCTGAGGGTCTAGGAAGAACAAGGTAATTAGAATTTGTTAAATGGTGTACAAAATAGGTTTTTATGAAAGGTGGAAAAATATATACAATGTTAATACAGTTGAGAGGAAGTTAGGATAGCTATACTACTATCAAAGTAGATTTAAAAGCAACAAATAGTACAAGGTATAAAGAAGCTTATATCATGAAGATAAAACATAATTTTTTTTCACAGGATATAAAAAGCCTAAGCATTTATATATATAGTCAGAAAGCTTCAAAATATATGGAACAAAAAGTGCTAGAAATTCAAAGAGAACTTAAAAAATATAAAACTATAGTCAGAGACATCAACAAACTCTCAAAAATTCACGAAACAAATAGAAAGTCAGAAGCAAATAATACAATTGAAAAATACTATTAATCAATTTGAACTAATTGACATTTATAAAACAACAGCAGAATGCACATTTTCAAGTGCAACCGTTTAGTCAGATAGATTATAGTCTGATCATAATCTGTCCCATAAAATAATTGGAAGCTTTTCTTGTAAGATCTGGACTCAAGCAAGAATACCTATTTTCACAATTTTCTTTCAACGTTATACTGAAAGTTCTAACCAGATAAATTATGCAAGAAGGAGAAATAAAAAGCATCCAAGTTGAAAAGGAGGAAGCTAATTTACTTGATTGCGGATGACATGATCTCATAAATAGAAAACCCTAAAGACTTCATAAAAAACCTGTTAGAACTAATAAAGAAATTCCATAAAGTTGCAGGATACAAAATCAACATACAAAACCCCTAGTGTTTCTATATGCCATTATTGGACTATCTGAAAAACAAATCAAGAAAATAATACCATTTATAACAACAGAAAGGAAAAAAAAAAAAAAAAAAAAAAAAAAAAGGAAAGCTAGGAACAAATTTAACCAAGGAGGTAAAAGTTCTCTGTAATTAAAACTATAAAACATTAATGAAAGAAATTGAACAGGACACAATAAAATGTATTCTCTGTTCAGAGATTGAAATAATTAATATCGTTAAAATGCCCATATTACTCAAAGTGATCTACAGGTTAATATACTTTTATCAAAACATCAATGATATTCTTCCCCAAAATAGAAAAATCTCTGAAGTTTGTATGGAACAACCAAAGACCACAAATAGCTGCAAAGTAATCTTGAGCAAAAAGATGAAAACTTGAAGCATCACACTACTTGACTTCAAAATATACCACAAAGCTACCGTAACCCAAACAACATAGTATTGACATAGACACAAAGAAAGATGAAATAGAATAGAAAATACAAAAAATAATTCTATTCACTTAAGCCAAATGATTCTTGACAAAGACCCCAGAACACAGACTAGGGAAAAGACTTTTCTTTCAATAAATGTTGCTGGGAAAACTGGATCCTCACATGCAAGGAGAATAAAACTAGACCTCTATTTCACACAACTTACAAAAATCAATTCAAAACAAATTAAAGACTTAAATGTAAGACCCCAAACTAACACTACCGGAACAAAGCATAGAAATATTTCATTAGATTGGTCTGGGAAAGCATTATTTTGAATAAAAACTGAAAAGCACAGAGGACAAAAGCAAAAACAGACAAATAGGATCACATCAAACTGGAAAACTTCTGCACAACAAAAGGGATAATCAACAGATGAAGAGGCCACCCGCAGAATGGGAGAAAGTTTTTACAAACTATACGTCTGAGTAGCATGTAACATTTGGAAAATGTAAGGAACTCAAACAATTCAATAGCAAGAAAATAAATAATCTGACTAAAAACTGGGCAATGCACTGTTGGATACAGTGAGTTCTTCTTCAAAGGTTCCACTTGTTCAACTCCCTCGTTCTTTGTCCTCTATTTTCAAAGCCTAACTTCCTTGCCTCCTTGCCCCTAGTTATGGTAAACAACCTTCCAGCCATTCCCAATCTGTAACCCACATCCATTCTCATTCTGTAACCCACATCCGTTCCCAATCTGTAAAAACCCATATCTGTTCCTTATTTGGTGCCCTTAGTTCCAAAAACTGTTCTTTCTGCAGCTGTAGCCCCCACCACTGCTCCATTTGCAGTAGTCAATCAGGATCAGTTTAGATTGTGCCATCCGACTCCAGTCAATGGGGACCAGACACAGCAGCAGGGACTGACTGCCTCAGGGATAAAAACCTCTTTCCTCCTTTGTTCAGTGTGCTCTCACAGCAACCAGAAGAGTGAGCAGCACCTTTCTGCAGAAGTAAGTTTGCCTTGCTGAGAAATCCTTTATTTGAGTGCTCATTTTCTTTGTGACTCTGAACTCTTATTTCCAACAGCAGTTGAATAGGCATTCTTCAAAAGAAGATACACTAATGGCTAACAGGTACATGAATAAATGCTCAACATCACTAATCATCAAGGAAATATAAATCAAAATCACAGTGAGATACCACATTGAAGTGAGATACTCCAATTACAATGACTATTATCAAAAAGACGAAAAATAAATGCTAGCTTGGATGTGGAGAAATGAAACATTTACACGATGTTTGTGGGAATGTAAATTAGCAAAGCTAGTATGAAAAACAGTTTACGGATCCTCAAAAAATTAAAAAAAGAACTACCATATGATCCAACAATCTCACTACTGGGAATATATCCAAAGAAAATGAAATCAGTATGTTGAGACATATCTGTACTCTCATGTTTATCACAACACTATTTGCAGTAGTTAATATATGCAATCAACTTAAATGTCCCTAAATAGATGAATGCATACATAATATGTGATAGATACACATAATGGAATAGTATTTAACCAAGAAAAATAATAAAATCCTGTTATTTGTGATAACATAGATGAACCTGAAGGACCTTATGTTAAGTGAAATAAGCCAGACACAAGAAGACAAATTCCACATAATCTTATTCATTTGTGGAATCTAAAAACCTTATGTCATAGAGGTACAGAGTAGAAATAGTGTTTATCAGAAAATGGAGTAAGAGACAGAGATGAGTAGAGATTGATCAATGGGTACAATATTCTAGTTAGGAAGAATAGTTCTCCATTCTATTGCACAGTGGCTATAGTAAACAATATTGTATTGAATATTTCAAAATAGCTAGAAGAGAGGATTTTGATGTTCTTACCACAAAAAAATACATATTTGAGGTGACAGATAAGCTAATTGTCCTGATTTGATCATTGTACAATGTATACATGTATTGAAATGTCACACTGTATTCTGTAAATTTATATATGATTATGTGTTAACTAAAAGTGAAATAAAACTTAAAAAATACACCTACATAATTTTCCTCCCTGTTTTCCAATAAACTAAGAGTTTTTGGTTAAGTCAACGTTAATGTTTACATTATCATGATGGTGTATATCAGTCAGGGTACTAGCAAAATGCTGATGGCACTTGAATTGGATAATATGAGAGGAGTTTAATAAGAAACTATGTATAAAAGTATAGGCATGGTATAGGGAAACCAGTAGGGATGTGGCTGGTAAAACAGTGGGGATGCCATTGCTATTTATAGGCCTCAAAGAACCTGCAGACAGA
Organism: Macaca mulatta; assembly: GCF_049350105.2. Taxonomy (NCBI): domain Eukaryota; kingdom Metazoa; phylum Chordata; class Mammalia; order Primates; family Cercopithecidae; genus Macaca; species Macaca mulatta. The sequence continues at coordinate 117,700,467 of NC_133409.1, forward strand.
CTGCTGTATATAGAAAGCTTAACTATATGCAATCATCCTGGCATAATTACACTAGAGGCAGAGCCTGGAAACTTCTTATTCTCAACTCACCCCTTCCCTTCTTCCTTCTGATCTACTGGGGCTCGCTCTCTCTCTCTCTCTCTCTCTCTCTCTCTCTCTCCATATATATATATATATATATATATTTTTTTTTCTCTTTTCTCATTCTGTCATCCAGACTGAGTGCAGTGATGCAATCTCGGCTCACTGCAAACTTCGTCTCACAGTTTCCAGCTATTCTCCTGCCTCAGGCTCTTGAGTAACTGGGATTAGAGGCACACACCACCATGCCTGGCTAATTTTCTGTATTTTTAGAAGAGATAGCGTTTCACCATGTTGGCCAGGCTGATCTCAAACTCCTGACCTCAGGTGATCTACCTGTCTTGGCCTCCCAAAATGCTGAAATTACAGGTGTAAGTCACTGCACCCTGCCTTCACAAAATTTAAAAATTATGAAGTTATGCAAAGTGTAGTCTGTGATCACAATAAAATTTAACTTAATTAATAACAGAAAGATATCTGAAAATAAATCCCCAAATAGATGGAAACAAAATTGTCTATTTCTGAATAAGTCATGGTTCAAAGAAGAAATCAAAAAGAAATTATAAAATATTTCAAACTTAATGAAAATTAATGTACAAAATATCAAGATTTGTGGGATTCTACCAATGGAAGACTTAGGAGAAAATTATAGCACTAAAAACTGCCAATATAGAACATTTTTAAAAGTCACAAATCAGTGACCTCACTTTACAACCAAGAAATACTAGAAAAAGAAAGATTAAACTGAAAGTAAGCAACATACAATAACTAATAATATTCAAAGCAGAAATCAGTATGGTACAAAGCAAAACAAAAAATTAAAAAGATATCAAAAGCTGTTTATTTGATGAGAAACTTTACTAGGAAAAATGCTAAAACAGACGGTTCAGATAAAAGTGAGGACACAAATTACAAATATCAGGAATGACAGAGGTGCCTCATTGAATATTCTATAGTTCTACTAAAAGAGTAATAGGAAATATTAGGAAAAAATTCGAGAATACATTCAGAATTATATGAAATAGAAAAAAAATTTGATAGAAACACAACACTGACTCTTCCTCAAAATGAACTAGGTAATCAGAATAGCTCTACATTTGACATCTATGTTTTCATTTATGTATAAAGACCATAACAGATTCTATAAAAACAGAACTAATAAGTGTGATTAACAAGATTGCATAATAAAATATTAATATACAAATTAGTCAAATTGTATTTTTAAAGAAATGAAGAAATCACATCTGTAAAATGGCTTTATTGATGAATGCTACCACACAGTAAAGAAAGAAATAATACAATTTCCAGGAAAGTAAAGAGGAATAAATATTTCCTCACTCATTCTATGAAGGCCAGAATTTCCCTGATATCAATATTAGAAAGAGACATTTCAAAAAAAGAAAACTGCAAATGAACATTACTCATGTTATAAATACAAATGTTCTAAACACAAATTGGCAAATCCAATCCAACTTCATGAAAAAGCTGATTCATAATGATCAAATGGTGTTAACCTTAAGAAAGCTGGGCTTTCATATTTGGAAGCATCAGTATAATTCATCATATTAATAAACTAAAAAAAAAGAAAAGCCATGTAATTATCTCTGTAAATACAGTAAAAGCATTTGACAAAATTCAACACCCATTCCTGACCAAAACTCTTAGCAAATTAGGAATAGAACTTCCTTTACTACATCAGGGCCATCAACAATAACCACAAAAACTTTACTTGATACATAATGATGAAAGAATGAATGCTCTTCTCTAAGATCTGTAGCCAAATTTTGAAGCAAAACAACAAATAAAAAGCAACAAAAGAAAATAATCTAAGTGGAAAGAAAACATGAAAGATGTATTTTAATGTAAAACAATTATCTGTGTAGAAAAAAATAATAGATTCAATTAAAATAGAATAAGTATGATTAACAAGAGTGAATAAAAATATGAATATGCAAATCAATTATAATTCTGTATACTACAAATTTCAAAAATTGAAATTCAAAGAGAAATTCTGATCACAATTTTATGAAAATATGAAGTGCTTAGAAATAAATCTGACCAAAGATTTACATGCCTACCAAAACAAAAATCTGAGATAAATGTTTGGAAAATCTAAAGAAAAAGATGACCTACACCTTGTTCCTGTACCAGAAAACACAATATTGTTAAGTTGTCAATTATTCCCATATTGGCATATGTATTCAAAGCAATCCTGATCAAAACCTTATCTAGCATTTTGGTAAAATTGACAAGCTGATTTTATAATTCATATTGGAATGCAAAAAGAAAAAAACTAGAAGAGCAAAAACAACTTGAACAATAAAGGCAAAGTTGAAAAGTTAACACTGGGTGATTTCAAGTTTATTACGAATCTACAACATTCAGAAAAGTGTGGCATTGGCACAAAAGCAGAAAAATAAAACAACGAAACAGGATTGTGATTCTAGAAATAGACCCACACATATATTTATAATTTATTTTTTAAAAAATTGAGAAGGCAATTAGTGGATAAAGTACAGTTCTTACACAAATATTATGACAACAATTAGCTATAAGTGGGGAAATTGAAGTTTCCTACAGAACTCACATCACATATAATAATTAAAAATTAATCATAGATGTAAATATAACATCTAAAGCTATTAACTAGAAAAATAGCAAATGATAAGATGTTGTGTACTTCGGATAGAAAAGATTTCTCAGCTCTAACATCGAAAGCATGATTCATAAAATAATAATTTGATAATCTGACTTCATTGAAATGAAAATCTCTGCTTTTCAAAGACAATGTTAAGAGAAGCCACACACTGAAGGAAAATATTTGCTAAGCATTAACAGAGGAAGCATATTTCAAGATTCAAATACATAATAAATGCCCCAATTAGATAATGGCCAAAGCATTTGAATAGATGTTTTAACAAAGAAGTTTTATAGATTTCAAGCAAGTATATGAAGAGATGCTCAATATTTTTAGAAATTAGGAAATGTTAAATTAAAGCAACATTGAAATATCATGATACATCTGTTACATTGGTAAAAATTTAAAAGACTCATAATACCAAATATTTGTGATGTGTTTCAAATCCAGTAGTTAAACACTGTGGGGGGAGGGGAATGCAAATTGGTACTAGTTACTAATTCTTTAAAGAGTTAAATATGCATCCATTAATCTCTGCCATTTAATATACCTATACAAAGACTTGTGCGTGAGTGTTCATAGAAGGTTTATCTGTAGTAGACACCCTTGGTAACAGTCCAAATATCCACTGACTGTTGAAAAAAATAAATTATGGCATAGCTGTGTAATGAATTACTCAGCAACAAAATAATATACTGTTAAACCATACACATAACAATGGGGATGAATCTCAAAATGATTTTTGCTGAGTGAAAGAAGCTAGGCTAGATATCATATGACACTATTTATTATATAAACCTCTAGAAAATTAAGCCTATGTGATTGCATAAGCATGTGGACATGTGCTCAGCACCATTGGCATTAGGCAAATACATGTTTCACGTAACCTATAATGTAAAAAATCAGATGAGTGATTGAGAGCAGGTTGAGGGGTAGTAGGGAAGGCTTACAAAGGTGCATAAAGAACCTTTTGGGGCTGCACACAGTGGATAACACCTATAATCTCAGCACTGTGGGAGGTAGAGGTGGGTAGATCACCTGAAGTCAGGAGTTGGAGACAAGCCTGGGTAACATAGCGAGACTTCATTTCTAAAAAAACTAATAAAATAAAAATCAAATACAAAGAGACTTTTGGGGTAATGTGTATGTTCGTGTTCTTTTTTTTTTTAATTTTGCTTTCATTTTCTTAATAAGTATAGGACTATTGATACTATCTATTCCCCTTGTATGAGATTTGATACCTTTTGCTTTTCAGGGAACTCTTTCATCTAAACTTTCACATTTGTGTGCATAATTTTTTTTTGTTGTTGTATTTTCATTGTCCATGGGATCTATAATGATGGCCTCTCTTTCAGTTTGGATATTAGTAATTTGTGTTTTCTCCTTTTTCTTTTTTTCTTGATTAGCCTGGGGGTAGGGGTTTATTGATCATTTCAAAGAAGCAGCTTTAGATTTGTTGATTTTCTCTATTGGTTTCCTGTTTTCACTTTCATTGATTTCTTCTCTAAATTTTAGTATTTCTTTTCTCCTGCTTACTTTGGACTTCAATTTTTATTTTTTGTCGGTATGTAGTAGGTATAAATATTTATGGAGTACATAAGATATTTTGATACAAGTATATAATGCATAATAATTATATCAGGGTAAATGAGATACCCATCACTTAAAACATTTATCTTTTCTTTATATTACCAACAATACAATTATACTCTTAGTTATGTAAACATGTATCATAAATTATTTTTGACTGTAGTCATCCTGTTATGCATTCAAGTACTAGAACTTGTTCATTCTATCTAGCTATATTTTTCTGCCCATTAGCCATCCTTACTACCCTTACTTCCCTCTACCCTTCCCAGCCACTAGTAACCATCATTCTACTCTCTACTTCCATGAGTTCAATTGTTCTAATCTTTAGCTTCAACAAATAAGTGATGACATGTGAAGTTTGTCTTTCTGTGCCTGGCTTATTTCACTTAACATAAGGGACTCCAGTTCCATCCATATTGTTACAAATGACAAGATCTCATTCTTTTTATGGCTAAGTAGTACTCCATCATGTGCATGCACAACATTTTCTTTATCTGCTCTTACAATGTTGGACACTTAGGTTGCTTGCAAGTCAGTTATTGTGAACAGTGCTGCGATAAATATGGGCGTGCCAAGACATCTTTGATGTACTGATTTTCTTTCTTTGGGGCATATAGTTAGCAGTGGAATTGAAGTGCCATATGGTAGTTCTAGTTTTAGTTTTTTGGAGGGACCGCCAATCTGTTCTCCATAGTGGTTGTAATAATTTATATTCCCACCAACAGCATATGAGGGTTCTCTTTTCTATACACCGTTATCAACATTTGCTATTGTCTCTTTTGGAAAAAAAAAAAAAACAAAAAACAAAAAACACATGTTAACTAGTGTGAGATAATATCTCATTGTAGTTTTGCCTTGCATTTATCTGATGATCAAAGATGTTGAGCACCTTTACATATACATATGATATTTGTATGTCTTCTTTTGAGAAATGTTTGTTTTGATCTTCTGTCCATTTTGATGGGATTATTAGATTTTTTTCCTACAGAGTTGTTCAAATTCCTTATGTATTCTCATTATTAATCCCTTGTCAGATAGTTTGTAAATATATTTTTCTCATTCTGATGTTGTCTCTTCACTTTGTTGATTGTTTCCTTTTCTGTGCAGAAATTTTCTCACTTGATATAATCCCAATTGTCCATGTTTGCATTGTTTGCCTGTGCCTGTGGGATATTACCCAAGGAATTGTTGCCCAGATCAATGCCCTGGAGTGATTTCCCAATGTTTTCTTGTTGTAGTTTCATAATTGGTGGTCTTAGATTGAAGTATTTGATTCATTTTGATTTGACTTTTGTATATGGTGAGACATGGTGTCTAGTTTCATTCTGCATATTGATATCCAGTTTTGTGAATTTATTGAAGAGACTGTCTTCCACAGTGTATGTTTTTGGCACCTTTGTCGAAAATGAGTTCACTGTAGGTGTGTGGATTTGTTTATGGGCTCTCTAATGTTCTTCATTGGTCTATGTGTTTTTATGCTAATATCAGGCTGATTTGGTGACTATATTCTATAGTAAAATTGAAGTCCGGTAATGTGATTTTTCCAGTTTTGCTCTTTTTGTTCAGGATAGCTTTGGCTATCCTGGGTTATTTGTGTTTCCATGTAAATTTCTGGATTATTTTTTCTATTTCTGTGACCAGGTGCTCTGTTCTACTGTGGCTGAGCTGGCACTCAAGCCACAAGACAAAGCCCTTCACAGTTTTTCTTACCCTTTCCAAAAGCAGTCAAGTCTCTTTCCTTGGCCACCACTGCTCAGGCCTGTGACAAATACTGCTTTGCTATGATCAATGTTCACTGAAGGCCCAAGGGCTCTTCAGTCAGCTTGTGCTGAATTCTGCCAGTCCTGAGTTTCTTCCTTCAGGAAGTGGGCTCCCCTTTGGCCCAGAATAAGTCAAGAAATGCCATCCACAACCAAGGTCTGGAATTGGGGATGCCAAGAGCCTGCTTGGTCCTCTATTCCACTGTTGACAAGCTGGTACATAAGCTGCACGACAAAATCCCCTGTACACATTCCCCTCCTTTTCTCAAGCCATAAGAGTCTCTCCCCATGGCCACTAGTAGGAATGTGCTCCCTCACACTTGAAGCCAGCACAGCTCTGAGGCTCATCCAAGGCCCACAGTGAATAGTGCTTGGCCACTGCTGCCAAATATCTATGGCTCAAGCGCTCCTTAGTCAGTGGGTGCTGAATTCTGTCAAGACTGAGGCCTTCCTTCAAGGTAGCTTGTTCTCTTTTGGTCCAGGGTATGTCTGAAAATGTCATCTGAAATCTAGGGCCTGGAATGGGGGCCTCAGGGCTCTGCTTGGTGCCCTATTCTACTGTGGCTTTACTGGTATCAAAGTTGTAAGACAAGTTCCTCTTTACTCTCCCTTCTCTTCTCCTCAAGTGGAAGGAAGGAGTCTCTCCTGGAGCTGCATGCTATGCTGCCTGGGATGGGGGAGGGAGTAACACAAGCAATCCCTTGGTTACCTTGGTTGATACCTCATTATGTCACATGCATTCCAAGTGCGCTGGCTCTGAGCCTAGTACAGCACCAGGACTCGTCCAGGAATTGCAGTTCTTGCTGTCTAGACTGCCTTTCAAGTGTATTCAGAGCCCCAGAACAATTCAGCTTGTGGTTGCGGGCCTTGCTGGAACTCAAGCTCCTAGTACTGCGATGGATGATTCCCCTGTGGCTAGGGCTGGTCTAAATTCTCCCTCCATGGTTGCCATCTGGGTTCTGCCTGGTGTACCTTTCTGCTGTGGCAGGACAGAACAGAATTCCAATGCAAAATCCCACAACCACTCCAATTTCCCTCCTCAAAGGGCACAGATTTTCTCTGCGTATGTGGCCACTGCCAGGGGAAAGGGGAAAGGCAGTGTCAGTAATCAAAGACAGGCTTTTTTTTTTTTTTTCTTTTTTTCTTTTTCTAGATAGAGTCTCACTCAGTCAATGAGGCTGGAGTGCAGTGGTGCCATCTAGGCTCACTGCAACCTCCGCATCCTGGGTTCAAGCCATTCTCCTGCCTCAGCCTCCTGGGTAGCAGAGACTACAGGCATGTGCTCCCATGCCTGGCTAAATTTTGTACTTTTAGTGGAGGCAGGGTTTTTCTACCCTCTGCGGTGTCTCTTTCAGTGATATGAAATTAAAACCGGGTACCGTGATTGCTAACCTAATTTTTAGTTCTTATGAATGTGATTTTCTGTGGATAGCTGTTCAGTTTGCTGCTCTTTCAGGGAGGATGATTGGTGGAGGCTTTTATTTAGCCATCTCTCTCTGCATTCAATCCTGTTCATTGTATTGATTGTCATGGTGGTTTCATGTGTGTGTGTGTGTGTGTGTGTGTATGCTAAAGCTTACGAAACTGTCCACTTTAAATATGGGCAATATATTTTAATTGACACAAAAATGTGTCAATTAAACCTCAATAAAATAGTAAAAAACAACAACCTAAAATACCACAAATACGTTATGTCTCATCTAGTAAATGGACAAAATTCTGAAATATGATAGCATGTACTTTTGACACTGGGGAAACAGGCACCCTTTTCATTGCTCATGAGAATGTAATACGACACAATCTTTCTGGAGGGGAATTCAACGATATCTAACCAGTCTATATATACACTTAACTTTTGCCCTAACAATATGAAAACACATATGTACCATGTCATGCTTTTGGTGGTGGCTAATGCTACTCCCTCTGCCTGGAGTGTTCATCTGTCTTAGTCAATTTTGATTATTATACCAAAGCACCACAAACTGGAATCTACAAACAACGAAAACGTATTTCTCACAGTTTTGGAAGCTGGGAAATCCAAGACCTAAGTGACAGTGGTTTCAGTGTCTGGTGAGGACGCTGAATCACAGGCAATACTTTAAAAATTTTTTTTTCTTTTTTTAATTGATTTTATTTTTATTTTTTATTTCCATAGGTTTTTGGTGGAACAGGTGGTGTTTGGTTATATGAATAAATTCTTCAGTGGTAATTTCCAAGACTTTGGTGCACCCATCACCCATGCAGTATACACAGTATTCAACTTGTAGTCTTTTATCCCTCACCCCGCTCCCACCCTTTCCCTGGAGTCCCGAAAGTCCATCGTATCATTGTTATGTATTTGCATCCCCATAACTTAGCCCCCACTTATGAATGAGAAGATGCGATGTTTAGTTTTCCATTCCTGAGTTGCTTCACTTAGAATAATGGTCTCCAGTTCCATTCAGGTCACTGTGAAAGCTATCATTTTTAGAACAGACATTTATTTCTCACAGTTCCGGAGGCTAGATGTGCAAAATCAGGGTGTTACCACCATCAGGTCCTGGCAAGGGCCCTTTTCCCAAGTTGTGGACTTCTCATATGGTGGAAAGAGAGGCTGAGAGAGATCTCTGGGGTCCCTTTTATAAGGACACTAATCCCATTCACAAAGCCTCCACTCCCATGACCTAATCACTTCTCAGAAGTCCCACCTCCATATGCCATCATATTGGTGGTTGGGATTTCAAAATAGGAACTTGGGGGAGACAAACATTCAGCCCCTAACAAGGAAGAGAGAGAAAATGAAAGATTGTGTGGGACAATTTCTGGCCAGACCTAGAAGTGCCTTCATCTCTTTTGCCTACATTTCTTTGACCAGAACTCAGACCCATTGTTCCACCCTAGTGGTGTCAACAGCTGGGAAATGTGTTTCCAGCAGGAGAATGCACTGGCAAACCACAGCATCATCTCTACTATGTGGACTTTTTCTGGATCCTGATAAAGTTTTAAGCAGTAGGAGTAGAATATGATTATTATTTTAGGCCTCTATTCTATTTTGTTTGTTACCTTTTACCATATAACGTGAAAATCTCAATACCTAAATTTAGTATTTGCTTTGTAACAAATTATCACAGACATACACCACCACCCAATTATTATCTCATAGTTCTGTAAGTCAGAAGACTGGCATGGCATGACTGTATTCCCTGCTCAGAGTCTAATAAGCCAAAATCAAGGTACTGGAAGACATGCATGCTTTTTTTCTGGAGGATCTGGAGGGGAATTCATATCCAAGCTCATTCAGCTTATTGTAGGATTCTGTTCCTTGCCACTGAACCTGGGACTGGGGTTTTGAATTATTTGGCTCTTTCCATCTTCAAGTCTGCAATGTTGCATGGAACCCCTCTCATCTCCCAGTGCTACTGTCCCCTCTTCACCCACCCAGCTGTTGGTGAAAGAGAGTAGCTCAGTCTTCCACACCCACCTGTAATCAGACAGAGGAGCAAAACTGATAACGTCTGGTACTTCAGGCTGCAGTTGGAAGAGGCTAGAGTTCTCTTGGGACTTTGACAGATTTGGAAAAGGAGTAAAAAGAGAAGGAAGGCTATCCCTGTGGGATACTCTTCTTGTAGCAGGCAGAATTTTGGTCCCAATAACATTTGCCCCTTTTGTTACAACCGATGAATATGTTACCTTTCATGGTGAAAGGGACTTTGCATATGTAATTAAGGTTATTACTTAGTTAAACCTTAAGACAGGAAGATTATTCTGGAGTACTTGGGTGGGCCCAAGGTAACCATTTGAGACCTTAAAAGCAGAAAACAAAGTCAGAGAGATTCGAAGGTGATACTTTCTTACTGTGTCCTCACATGGTGGAAAGGCAAAAGGGCTCCCACATGACTCTCTGATAAGGGCATCAATCCCATTTATGAGAGCAGAGTCCCCATGATCTCATCGCTCCACAAAAGCTCTCTCTATTAATGCCATAAACTTGTGGGTTAGCTTTCAACAGACACATTTCCATAAACATTTAGATCATAGTAGGAAAGGTAAAGCATAAATTAAGGAAATTATTTCCTCTATATAGTAGGTTGAAAAGGTGAATAGAAAATGAAAACAGACATGTGGTATCAAAGATGAGAAGTAGTGTCACATCTATGAGTACATCTTTGTATATCTCTGAGCTTCCAAAATATTGCATTATTTCACTAAACATTAAATTCCTAAAATATAAAGTATTAAAACCAACAAAAAAGTGAATAAAAATAAAATGTAATATAACCAATAACAAATAAATAATATAGCCACACTTACGGCATTGGGGGGAAAAAAGTAACCTAAGCAACTTTTGTAAATACTGTTTTGACTTAATACTGACAGCCTACAAATAAAAATATACATACATGCTGCACTCTCATCAGTAAATATGTTTTCCACATGGCTATAAATTAGCAACTACAAAATTATTTTGTGTGCATGCTGAAATTGAAAAAAGTAAATTTGTCATGTATAATAAAAATTGAAATTTTTACTATTAGGATTAAATTACAAATAAGGACAGACAGGAGGTCAAAATTAATACATTGAACCCTGTAGTGTTGGATTGGAATAAAGAGATTAGCATAATTCATAGATACAACACAGCTATATATTTTTGTGTATATAATGGGCTAGTATATATGGGTATCTATCTATAAACATATAATTATGTGTTATATACAAAGCATATATGTATACATGTTTCCTAGCTCTGTCCACAGAGAGGGATTAAAGAAGTAACACTCCAGATCATAATGAGCACATCCACCCTATGGATCTTGGTTTGTAAATATCATTCCCAATAAAAGATACCAGAGCTCTTTGGATAACCTCTTGATCTCAGTCTTAGAGCAAGGAGAATAGAAAGTGAGCCTGGAACAACTTGTGGTGCCAAGTGAGGATATGCTAAAAATAAAAGATAGAGATTTGTTTAAAGAACAAAGGAGGAAACCTGATGGGATTCCTAATGCTTACAATTTGAACAATTTAGCTAGCAACATAAACATTGATAGTACTGGATTTTAACCCACAGGTTAAAATAAACATCCAGGAGTCCACATTGGTATACCTAAATAACAAAATACACATATAAAAATTAACCAGTGGGGCAACAAGAATAGCTAATCCTTATAATAGAATTCCAATTAATAAATGTAGTAAGAAAGAAGGAAGTGGGAAGCTCCATCAGGCAACTCCTTTAGTAAAAACAGTTGAAGACAAGATCCACTAATGGATGTTAAAATTAGTAAGTGAAAGCTTGAAAGGAAACAGAATTTCTGTTTCAAATTAACTCCTCCAAGGTATCTATTAACATGAAGGAGAAATACAGTGCAGTGGAGAAACACAGTGGTTAATCACCTAAACCAAATAGAGGTAATAATAACGTTACAGGTAATAACAAATATTGACAAAATAAACCCCAGGATGTCATTTACTGAGAACACATAGTTGATGGGGTTTCTTGCAAATAATGCATAACATCAATACAAATATGTACAAAAACTCAAACAAGTATTGAGGAATATGCATATTCCTCAATAACTTGTCAATACTTTTCAGAAGAGTCAAAGTTATGAAAAACAAGGAAAGATTGAGGAATATTAGGAATGGTTATAAACTGCAGGAGACAAGAAAAATAACTAAGTGCAGTGTACAATCATGGATATGTTCCTGGAACAGAAAAAAAAGATATTAGTGAAAAAATTATGGAGAAATAGTTTCTTAATAGTATTTTACCAATGTTAATTTACTAGTTCTGATCATTGTACCATTGGTAAGTAAGATTCTACCATTAAAGGGAGTGGGGTGAGGTGTATACAGAAACTCATTACTATTTTTTTTAATAATCTGAAATCTAAAATTAGATAAAAATAAAAACTTAATAATGTGTAACAGATAATTTAAGAACTATTAAAGACCAGAGTGCATTTTGTCTAAGCCATTCTCAGTTCCTGTACTACATATATAGAACCCATAAACCCTTTCAGTCTTCAAGGAGAAATATTGTAGCTAGCTTAGCTGAGGGCAGCAGTCCTGCCATGTGGCCTGCTTTGATAACAAAAGGGACTTCAGAATTTGAATTATGGATAAAGGACAAGGCAGAAACTTCAGAGGTTCTGTAGTGCCAGGGAGAACCATGTAAAGTCCTATCAGTTACGAAGCTCTATTAGCACAGCAAGAGATACTAGCATAGATTACAACTGCTGAGGCCCCAGCTGCAAGCGCTGGTAGAGAGACAAAGGTAGGCATGCAGAATGGTGATGCTGTCCAGACTGTCTGAACTAAAAAGCTCCTGGAAGAACTGAAGACCGCATTTTCTTTGCTACTGCCATGAAGAAACAATAGTTCACACTCCTAGATTTTATCTTTAGAAGAATAGGAATGAAGATGTCAAACATTACGTATTTTTACCAGAAATGTTCATCTACAGGAACCCTTTCATGTACTGCATGGGACTGAGTTTACCAAATTTGGAAAACATACACAGATATACAGACACACACACACACACACACTGCCAAACAACAGCAACATCAGCAATGGAAACATAAAAATGTCCCATTCTTACCCTCCACCACTGAGTGGATGCTCATAAGAGAGATCAGGAGTCTAACTACAACAATGGATATTCCCTCTGAAATATGATATGAGTAATAACTGTGGCCTCTCTATTCTTGTGAAATAATGTTCAACCTAAGTGTGATGAGGAGAAATGTAAATTTAAATGACATGTAGGTAACCTAATTTTTACCATAAGATTATTACAATGTAAAAAATAATAACTTTTGATGTTGGTGGTAAAGGAAAACAGTAACCTCATTTCTGAATGTAAATTGCTTCAAATGTTCTGGAAAATGATCAGGTAAAATAAAATATTAACTATCCTTAATACTCTTTGACCTGGATATTCTACTTTTGGGAATCTCTAAAAGCACCAGTACCTGAAGATATATACACACAAAAATATTTACTTCTGCATTAATATGTATTGACAAACCTTGAAAGCAACTAGTCTATTAACAAGAAAATGGTAGTACCAATTCTTGCAAAATGTGTACTGTGAAAATTATTGTAGTTATTACAAAGGATGAGCCAGATGTGCATAATGATAATCATGTCATACATTTTAGGCACGGGAAAAAGAAAGTTTAGATTAAAAAATGGAAAATTTCTGAGTAGTTGGTATGGGTAAATACAAATATAAAGGGACAAAAAGTAAACTGAAATAAAAACATTAAATTAGACAAGTTTAAATATATAGAAACATTTTTTAAAAGGAAAATTCATTGGTGGTTAGAATGAGAAAAATTATGTGTCTAAAAAATATGTACTAAATGCAATGTTAGGATTATTTATTAAATTTAAAGTTTATCTTCATATTAAAGTTAAACTTTAATGCAATTTTGCTACTCTTTGCAGGCCTGTTTTAAAATTTTGTTTGTTTTGGTTGTGTTCTATGATTTGCATTTGAGCTATTGGTTCAAACACAGGCTGTCAAAAATAATGGCAACTAATGTAAATAAGTGACAATTTGTGATAAAAAAGATCGGGTAATTTACCACCAAAGTGAATTAATTTAGGAAATGATTGTTTATTTTGCTGATATCTACATTACCTGCATTGAAAATATGCTCTTTATATTCTATGGAAACGTCACTATATTTGTGGTATTTCAATTTTTAAAAAATTTATTATTATTATTATTATTATTATTATTATTATTATTATTATTATTTTGAGACAGAGTTTCGCTCTATTGCCCAGGCTGGAGTGCTGTGGCACCATCTTGGCTCAGTGCAAGCTCCGCCCCCCGGGTTCACGCCATTCTCCTGCCACAGCCTCCTGAGTAGCTGGGATTACAGGTGCACGCCACCACACCTAGGTAATTTTTTCGTAGTTTTAGTACAGACGGGGTTTCACGGTGTTAGCAAGGATGGTCTCGATCTTCTGACCTCGGGATCCGCCCACCACGGCCTCCCAAAGTGCTGGGATTACAGGCATGAGCCACCGCGCCCAGCCTTACTTTTCTTTTAGAAAGAAGTCAACCCTTTTAAAAAAACACCAAAAATAAAAGGAAAATGTAGATTATTTTTGAAGGAATAAATTTACATGTTCTCTCTCAGATATTTTTACATCTTTTTTTACAAATAGAGTTAAGTAATTTTGTTGAGAAACAGAAAATTCAAATACTTATTTTCCCACTTCCTTTTCTTTCCATTTGAATCTATTCTTGATTAGTTAATGGAACTAGCAATCAGGCAACATTATTCAAGTTTTAAAATAAAAAAATATATATAAATATAGTAATAGGACAACTGAAATTAGAAAATTAAAAAAAATTGATTCCATAGCAGTCAGTTTTTTACAGCTTTGTGTATATAGATGTGTTACACTGGACATTTAAAAAATCATGAATTCATTAAATGAGGATTCATCCAAATTCATATTTTAAATTTCTACAACTTACTATCAGACATTGTCATAATGAATTCACCCTGAAAGACACCATCACCCTCACGTTTATCACAAATTAACAGAAATAGACAAACATTAGTGAGGCAAATCATGTTATTGAACTGGTGGTTTACAGAGAGCAGTATCATGATGGCACACAGGCCAGATCTGTCAGGAGGCAAATGACAATATAATTAGATTCTAGGTCTCACAGGAGAATCTAGAAAGTGTCCACAGGACAGTCTTTTTTTTTTTTTTTTTCATTTTCTCTTCTGCCAAAGAATAAAAAGTGACTGTTAAAGAAGGAATATGTCAGATATACAAGTTTTTTTTAAATTTTGTTTTTCACAATATTCACATCTGGTTATTGCATGGCCTATACTATTTAAATGCAAATTTGATCTGACACATTCATTTGGTGTGCAAATCCAGAATTTGAAAGCATGAATTCTAAGCAGAGTGAAACCGCAAACATTAATCTTCTAGTGTTCCATCCCTCTAAATTTGCTTGACAACGATTATGGTCAAAATATTTGATTCATACAAACATTGCCCCTAAAATTAATATAATAGTGTCTTCTTGAAAAATTAAAAATATTGTACCTGAGTTTAGAAAGTGCATGTCAAATCTCCATGTGAATAGAGGCTGTACTTTTAATTGTGAAGAAAATGAAATCAATTAGACATTCTGAAGTTTCACAAAAACATGAAGATTGCAACAGAATTTTGGACCTTATGTCTTCATACTGCATGGGGACTTTTAGTCTTTTATCTTCTCATTTGTATTCATTTTACACAATTCTATTTCTTTCTAACTACAATCTGCAGTGATAAATGGACATAGAACCGTTGTAACTGTTCTTATAATGAGTTTTCTGAATTAACTTTGCCATCTACATCTTTAAAACTGTACCAGATGACACAGGAGAACTATTTTAAATCCTCTGATCATCTCTTCTACATTTGAAATGAACACCTTAAGGAATATAACAAATTAATATCAAAATGAATGCTGCAGCTGTGAGGAGTATATGTTTATTTAGGCAGGCATATATAATGAATGTTCTGATCATATTTATATTAGTAGGCTGAATTTAAACTTATATTCTTGGAAATCTTGACACTTCTGTCAATATTAAATGAGGTATGTGAACTTAAACATATTTTAATCTCTTCACAATCACATTTCTTATTATAAAATAATGTAGAGAGGCAAGCTAAATTTATTAAAAAAGAGAAAATTTAAAATCAGTTTCCTTTTGTCAATTCTCTCTTCAAGCAATTGATTTGTTATGCTATTACTATGAAGGCCAAGATTAAACAAATTATACAATGTATTATCAAAGATATAGCTGTTTAGAAATATATGTACTAAATATATTAAAATGAAAGTATTTACTAAACTTTTTATAAAAATTAATATTTTAATAAGGTAATAACATTAGTGAATTATTTAAAATGAGTTTATTTTCTAAAAAGAGACATATATATGCATATAAGTGTGTGTGTATACTTCTTTTAATGAGGTCGATAGCATATACATACTGGTTATTGGTAATTATAAAATAATGCAATGATAATAACGTAACTGTTTATTGGGTTAATATCATAAAGAAGGAAGTTGGTATTGTTGAATCTAATCCTAATAATAATTATGCATGCAAGTTAAGCATTTTTATCCCCATTTTACATTTAAGAAAAATATGTCCCAAGATGTTAACTCACTAGTCCAAAGGGCCACTTAGGTGAACAATTGAACAACTGTCACCAGGAACTAAAGCCATGTTCTACTCTGTTTCCAGGATCCATGTGTTTTCTACTAAATCACACTAGTCAAAGTGAGGGTTTTAATATGAAATATTTTAAAGCAGAACTTTGGTTATAAATACATAAAATCTAGAATAATTTTATTTACATTAAATGGTTGTTTAAAGATGACATGCAGTGACAAATAAAATCCCTAGCACATATTAGAGAATATGTGTATTATGAAGAGAGAAAAAATATGTATACCCCTTCTCTCTCTGTATGTATGTATGTACCTGTGTGTATGTACATACATGTATGTGTATGTACACATATACATATGAGAGAGGGAAGCATTTTTTAGATTGAGTTCCATAAAAATGTACAAATATTCTTTTTAATTACATTTTCTGCAAATGCAGGTAAGTGGAGAGCTCATATGATCTCTGTTCAGAAAGCACTTACAATATTCCAGGTATTCTGTATTTGTTTTTTCTCTTAACTGGAGCTTTCATAAAGTTTTATTTGCAACAGGGTGGAATTGTTTACATAAGGTGTTGTTATTTTATGACTCATTTAGGAGACTCCCTGAAAAGAACTACAGACAGGTCTGCTAAATAAAACAGCTTTTAGTATTCAATTGGGACATAAAATTTCAGAACAATGACATTGTAAGGAGACTGATATACTTAAAAATTTAACTTTTTCCTCTTGTAATGACAACAATTCATCATTCCAGTTTGGTTATGTTTTGTTAAGTGATTATTATTTCTAAGTCCTTAGAAAAACCTTAGTCATAATTTGAACGTATTTTTTTCTCTTCTATGTATATTTTATGATTTTCTTTTCCTTATGTAAATATATGATTTCCTAATGCTTCTTCAATTTGAATTTTAAATAACATGAGTGAATAGCACAATTTCTTATTTTGAAGTTTGAATACAATATAGCGAAAACACATGAGTAAGTAAATATGTATGTATTAACTTTTATATCTTGGATCATTTCATAATTATTGTAAGTATCCTATAACATGAATTAGTGATGACAGTGTATAGGTTTATTAAAGTAGTACTGTTAATAGCATATCTATTTAGTGGATAAAGTAAATGCATCTTATGGATGGTCACAAACAAATTTGGATTTATGTATTTTTTTTTCTGATTATTTATATACAATATGCTAGCTTTGTTCCACACTACTTTTCTGTTTCAACAAGTTTGATTATTGCTGAATTCAAGGCAGTAGGTTAAATTTAATATTTAAGTTTCTATGCACTGTGTTATAAGGCAAACACTTTAATATCAAAATTTTACCATATTATTACATAAGTTCAAATTATATCAATAATTTAAACCAATGCATCAGAAGGAACATAAATCAATTAGCTATCAGTAGAACTGATAACTAATTTTTATGCTAGTAGCTATATTGGCTACTTTGACTCTCCTGAAAGATAAGACTCAGCAGATACAACTCATAAAGTCATATTTTAGCCATGGAATTTCTTATTTTGCTAGTTGTAATTTATTATATTCAGTAACAAGATGTTTTCTTTAACGTTAAGATTAATTACTTGAACTGTATAGATCACTCTAGAAACAGCATTGTACCCTAATATTCATTTAAAGTTATTTCCTTGAAAATAATAATACTCACACAAGTTAATTATAAATACACAAATATTTACTTGCCCTTCTAAGTAAGATTATAAATGTTACTTTTTTGGTGAAATATTTATATTGTCAGATAACTTTTTAATTGAAGGAAAAGTTAAGCCTAAAATATGTAAAAACACTTAAAGATTTTTAAATTATCATTTAATGTCCAGTGTTTGGGAAAAATAAAATCAATTACTATTTTGCTTACATCATAGGAGAAGATGTTTTCCTAATTTAGGTTCCTATGTTTATAATGAATATGGGATAGTAAGATGATATTCATAGAATGAAAACAGGCTTTCTTTATATCCTTGTGTTCCCTTCCAAGATATTCATGGAATACTGTTGTATATTAGCCTACTTAATTTCCTATAAGTTTCAGTTTCACACATTACAATTTTGTTAATTCTGTGCAAACTTCCATAATTACATATCTCTGGATTCATGCATATAGAACGAAATTATGTATACATTTGTGTACACATGTAATTATACATAGATTACATGCATATATAATTTATATATACAAGTAAATAAATATATAAATAAATATATAAAAATTATATATATATATATATATATTTTTTTTTTTTTTTTCCTGGTCACCTTTGTGAGGAAAGTGTAGGTCTTTACTAAGGAATTTGTAAATACTACGTTAAATGCAGAAATTGACTTACAAGATTTTTATATATATGAAAAAAGAGAGAGAGATTCTTCTTATGTACGTTTTAATACTTATACCATATTTGATATTTGGAACATTTCATAATCTAAAGTGGTAATCAATGTCAAATCCATGTTATTATCTCTACTTTACAGGAGACAATATGAAAATATGAAGCAGAAAGAATAATAGAGAATCAATTAAAAGGCAAAGTATGCCGTACCCTATCTCTTTTGAATATCGACATACTCAAGCACTAAAATGAATCATACAGAGAGATTTATTGTTTGAAAGAAAAAAAAAAGCAAGCCTCTTGACTTGGTTGCTCTAGACATTTCTATAGTTTTCTTTAATCTCAATCCTTATATGACCATTTATTTGAGGAAATGTTCTTCTTCCCTGAATGTGATTCTACTTATTGTCTGTATTATTTGTTTGCAATTCAAATGCCATAAAACATTGGAATATATAAAAGTAACAACAGTTTTGGAATTCTGAAAATGTGACATAAATTGTGTGACATTGGACATGTTATTAGACTTCCTCAACCTAGTTCACAGGGTACTGTGTTCCTCCTTTTTTGAGGTTTCGCTTTCCACAGTGTCAATAGCCTGTAGTCAATGCAGTCCAAAAATATTAAATTAAAAATTCCAAAAATAAACAGTTCATAATTTTAAATTACAAGCCATGCTGAGTAGTGTGATAAAATCTCACTCCATCCTGCTTTATATCACCAGGGTATGAATAATCCCTTTGCCCACTTTATACACTTGTTTATGCTACCCATCCGCTAGGCCTCAACATCATCTGCTTCTCACATCCAACCATAGACATCATTATGGCCAGATGATCCCGGATCACCCAGAGTTGATGATCTCCTTTCTGACATAGTTTCAGAAGATCAGTAATTGCCTAACATTACAATACCTTCATCGTGAACCTCATTTCAACTCATTGTGTACGTATTATATCATCTCACATTATAACAAGTAAGATGAGTATAGTACAGTAAGATATTCTCAGACAAAAAGAGAAAGAGAAAGAGACAGACTGCATCCACATCACTTTTTTAAAGTATATTGCTATATTTCTATTTTATTATTAGTTGTCATTAATTTCTTACTGTGTCTAATTTATGAATTAAATATTATAGTGTGCATAGAGAAAAACCACCGCATAGTCATTCCCATCCCATGTCCAGGATTCTCCACAATACCAAAACCTGCAGATGCTCAAGTCTCTTATACAAAATGACATACTATTTGCATATAACCTACACACATCCTCCCATATACTTTAAATCATCTCTAAATTACTTACAAACCTAATATAATGTTATGTAAATAACTGTTATACTGTATTTTAAAATTTGTATTATTTTATTGTTGTATTACCTTTTTTTTTCAAATAGTTTCAGTCCATGGTTGCCTGAATTCATGGATATGGAACTCATGGACACAAAAGCCAACTTTTTATAGAGCGTTAGCTATTACATACAGTTTCGTGCATCCACTAGAGGTCTTGAAACATTCCCTGAGGATAAGGGGGACTACTGTACTTGTAGGTATACAGAGACCTATGTTGCTGCAAAGAAGCCTAGTAAAGTGAGAGGGAACAGAGGATATTAATTAAAAGGATGGCTTCTGGAGTCAGACAGTTAAATTTGAATCTACCACTTTGCTTGTGAGGTTTATGTGTTATATCAGTGTTTTCAATTATTGTTACTTTTATTGTCGTGACATAAATCTTAAATAATGATTATCATATTGTTCACTTTTAAAATATGTTTTTATGGCTGGGTACAGTGTCTCACGTCTGTTATCCCAGCAGTTTGGGAGGCCAAGGTGGGCAGATCGCTTGAGCCCAGGAGTTCGAGACCAGCCTGGGCAATGTGGCAAAATCCCGTCTCTACAAAAAGTCTTTAAAAATTATCCAGGCATGGGTATATATGCCTATGCCTGTAGTCCCAGCTATCTCAGAGGTTGAGGTCGGGGGATCCTTTGAACCCAGGAGCTGGAGGCTACAGTGAGCCGTAACTGTGCCACTGCACTGAAGCCTGGGTGAGAGAGTGAGACCCTGTCTCAAAAAATACAATACAATACAATACAACACAATGCAATACAATACAATACAATACAATACAATACAATACAATACAATACAATACAAAACATAGACTCATTTAAATTCTGTACACTTATCAAGTTTGATTAAATTATAAACTAAAATGTATTCAAAAACTGTGGATAGCATGTGGCTTCCATAACATATTTCTAGGTGGGAGATGAGATCTGTCTGAAAACTGGAAATACTTGGTGATATAAATGACTCCAGTTAAAATTCGTTTTTTAAATTTGGCAAATATAAAATTGTACTCAGTGAGAAAATAATTAAAACAAAGAACGAAGTTACTTGATTTTTAACAGAAGCAGCCCAGAATATGGTGGCTCAAGAAAGATGATTATTTCTCTTCCATCTAGTGCTTTAGAGGTGAAAGGCTCCACATTAATTATCCATGAGCTCACCTAGGAATCTGGTTTATTCTATATTGTCACTCTACAGACCTCTAAATGTTTTCCATGTTCACATACTTGAGGCTGGCTCACTGGTACCACCTTCTTATTCTGGGTGAAGCACAGGCATTTTCCCTGTTAAAGCATATGGCTCAGAATTTGCACACATTCCTTTAGATTACATGTCACTAGTTGGAACTTGGATCCACGTCCATCCCTAGCTGAAAAGAAACTATGTTTTCTAGCATGTCTGTGTTCCAGCTTTAAAGAAAGGTGAGAATGGATGCTGAAGGACAATTTGCTTTGTTACAACTCAGTTAATATTTCTAGACACATTAAAACGATAACTCCTAATTCAAATTAATGTCTGAGTCTGGATTTCAGACAGCGTAAACTGAAGAGGGAAGTGAGGATACAACAGAGATAGGGAGGTAGTAATACCAACAGTTAGGTGTATTTACCATTTTTGTCATCTTTCTGAAATATTTTCATAAGTTCTTTATCCCCTCATGAACCGATATTTTCTCTATAGACACTCAGTTTTTACACTGCTCTTGCTACAAAAGTGCCCTATAGGGTTCCAAAGCATGTGCAGAGAAATAGTTTAGTGGAGACCTTTGGTGAACATTTTATTTTCATGTTTCTTCTAGCTTCAAAGAACAAAATCTATCCAAGCTCCCTCAATAAAATGAGAATCGTTAGGGATGTAGCAAGCTCACAGGCATCAAGACCATTGGGGTCTCACAGGAGTATTGTGGTTGGATGTGGGAAGGTTCCATAAAATATTTTCTTCCCTTCTCTGTACATATGCTTCTTTCTTCTTAGTCAAATAATGTTTTAAACTGTGCTGCAACTTTTCTTTACAGACTTAACTCTACTGATGACTAATAGTTTATGCATAGGCATGGCTCTTAGCTTTCAGTTCAGCTTTCTTTTATCCAAATCCCACGTACTTCATAAATTTTTATTAAAAGTTTCAAATGTGAATCTGATTAGTTGTCAATTCTTAGATACTGTAAGACAATTTCTTACAACTGCTATGATTGTGAGTAAAATATTTCAAAAGAACTATTTGCAGGTCAAGCTAGGTTTAGTGGACTTTTATCATTCTGTCATGAATATACTTTGTACCTCTGTTCTTAAGTCATTTGTATGTTGCACCTGCCTGCTTGTTTTAAGGTTAGGAAAACAACAACCCCCACAAAAACTAAATCTGCTGTCTTTATCTCATGAAATTCATAGCCTATTTTTTAAAGCTCTTTTTGTACTGCGAACTCAAAGGAATGTTAATATGGAAAAAATAATACATTAAATTACACACATAAAACATATGTCCTTAAAACATGGATACACCCAAATTTATGTTTGATTTTATATTAAAAATTGATAAATTTTGTAGGCGTATGCAACTTACACATTCTGAAACAGAGAAAGACTATTGGGTAATTTTTATAAACATTGAAAAGAAGTTCATATGAGAACAGTAATACTAAAATGATGCCATTTGTTTTAGAAATCTGTCTTATTTGAAAAATTTCTTAGGGTATAGACTTAATTTTGTTGTTTACTCCGTTAAATTTATATATACTGACCATCATAGCTTGAACTATATACATCATATGGAAAACATTTTGCTTTTTTTGTATTTATGTTCTACAGTGAAGTGCTCGTTGATATTGTCCACAAATAGAATTTATACAAAATATTTTTATATAAAAGGAATTAAATATGCTACATTGTATTTCCAAACTAATCAGACTAACTTGGGCTTTGTCTAAAGACAAGAAGTAAAAATATAAAGAAGGAAAATAATATTAATAATTTAGATCAAATATATTTCTGTAATTAAAAATGCACTTTTACTTATTTTAATTTTCAAAATCCTTATAGTATTTCTCTGATGAAGAAAAGTTTTATAACCATCCTCTGTAATTTTTATAGTAAATTTGGAAGTTAAGGTCACTTTTCTCTTTATGCTTAAACTACAATGTCAATTATTACACTATACTCATTCTGGTAGCTAAACAAATTATTTTAAATAATGAACATTTTGCCATAAAATTCAATTGAGTAAAAAAAATTGATAATAAAATGTATAACATCTTAAAAATTGATAGCTTATGAAACTGTGTTTTTAAAAATAATTTGAAGCAAAAAGATCACAGGCATCTGACTTTTTCAAAACAAAATTTATCAGGTAATACAAATATTACCAAATAAAGGAATAATCTAGTAAATGAAATGATAATTTGATTGGTGTACATGTCAATTCATTAATTAGTTTAAACTTACTAAACAAAATTTATGAGATATCTATTTTGTATCAACTACTAATTTAGCTGCTGCACATAAAGCAATGACCAAAAGTAAAATTCCGTGATCTAGTGGGCATATGTTTTAGACAATAAAATAAACAACAACAATAACAAAATATGTGTACACATGCACACTGTGAGTGGTGATAGTCCTGTATAAAAAAAAAAAAAAATAGGCCACTGCAATAGTAAAGAGGACAGCAATTTTTGATAGAGGAGTTATTTTTCAGAGACCTGACTAAAATAAGAAAAATAAAAACAAGAGATAAAGCAAAAATACCTAAAGATATGTGAGGTATTGAATGAATGAGAAAAATTTTCTACCCATCAGAATAACTTGTTAAAGCCAAGTTTATTAACCTACTGCAGTAAAGGAGAGATTCAGAATGTGGAGTATCTCACATTATTGAGATTTTGAAGGCCAGGACAGAGGTTGTGACTGCAAATCTAAGAGTGAGCACAGATGAGAGTTGTTGAACTTCCCAGCAAAATTGTAGTCAATCGCCAACACTCAGAATCATGAGCCAATTACATTGTTATTGTCTTAAATTTGAAGGTGCTTATTATGTAGTATTAGGTAATACCAATAAGAACTTGAAAATATTAGTTACTGATGACAAAATAAATTAAATTGTGCTATAGATACAGCCATTTTCTTCAGCATTTTATCAGCATTTCTGTTTTAATATTGAGCAACATTACATAGCATACACTGAACAATTGATCCAATAAGATTTCCAAATCATTGTATGTCCACATAACCCTTCATGATTAGATTTTAATCTTTGTTTCATTTCATTTAGCAGTATATCAAAGTAACTTTGAAAGATCCCAATTAAACAAAAAAAATCCAAATTAAGGGTAATCAAAATACAATATAGGTGTTTATATAATTTTAAAATTTAATGTTCATAAAAATATTGTTTTTAAATACAAATCTTGCATGGAATCATCCTACAAACTCTAGAATATATTTAAAATATGTTGCTATGAAAATTATCAACAAAACAACAGTTTAAATGACTTGATCTTAAAATCAATATTAAGAAGATTGCAGACATGCCCTTTTCATTATATTTAACTTTATGTGTGGATTAGAAGTTTTGGTTTCCTGTGTTTTTCACGTGACTTGGAAACAATCCAGTACTCAGGCAGGAACGTTAAGAACTGTATAAGAATATAGAACCAGAAGGCAAGAATATGAGCTAAATTTGTTTAGTACCTATTTGGAACTTTGTTTATGAGATTCTTAAATATTATTCAAGGGTTACAATTCGATGTAGACTACCATATTTGTCAATTCAATGTATAGAAATTAATTAAATAACAATGAGAAATAAACCTATGACTAGAAGAAGAGACAGAAAAAGCTATTGAGATTTTGAAGATGATAACTATGTATAAGCTAATTAAAGCACTAAGATTCTTCTTTGGAAGGCAGGATGATAATAGATTCAATTGAAGAAAAAATAGAAGTGAGAAAACTAGGTCAATGGCAGATTTTCCATCTGTCCCATTCTAAAAGATTTTGATTAATTACACACTTTCTTCTTCCCATTTTTTTTTCTCTTATTCTTCCATTGGTTTCTCCTTTTGGTCTTTTAATATGCTTTTTTTTTTTTTTAATTTTTAAAACATGTGATGGGCCTCCAGAAATTATAAAAGTAATCAACTCAAATCGAAAAAGGCAAGTGAGCAAAACAACCAGCTCTATTTATTAAGCTCCTACTTAATGTTTCAAGAAAGGAACTGATCACTGCAGGAGGTAACAGGTCTAGTTGCTGTGCTTGAGAAAAACCTAGCAAAGGTTAGTAACAGTGAGACTACCTTTTATATGTATACTTACCCACAAAAATTTTATTAGCTAAAACACCAAAAAATGAAAATGCTATTTAATGTTTTTTTCATTTATTTCAAGGAAACAAATGCAAAATTAAAAGTAAAATGGAAAAACAATGATGTGGTTAGAAGTATATTTGATAATTTAGGAAAAGATCACTATTTATAAAAGGAGTAAACTGTATTAAGAATATGTGTGAGCAATAGATATGCAATATGATGAAGGAAAAATTGAGGATAAAAGAGATAACTGGAATTTCATAATTAATGCAACTGCCTAAGTAATATGTAGGCATTCTGTGGGTGATTTTGTATAGGAATTGCTTGTAGGTATTAATGTAAGGTTTGGAAAAGTGCACAGAAGGCACATGCTTGGGCTCCTTGATAGAAATCAATGAAAATGTTTGTTTAGTAAGAGAACTATGTAAGTGACAATTTTCCCTAAGAACCCAGGACTACAAATATGTCAACAATATTCCATAAAACAATTATGTGTTGAGAGTAATAGAAAAATGAATGTAGCAAACAGATACTTTGAGAAGGGGGAGAAAAGGAACATTGTAGAATGTTCCTCTCTTTTCTCATTTCAAAGAGACCCTCAAATTAGTGGCTAAAATATTTATTAATTAACCAGTGTATTATGTGTGTAAAATTTTATATTTCCAGATAACTTAGTTATTCATGAATTATCTAAGCAGTTTACATCCATCTTCTCTAAGATACCCAGGTGTGTTGGTTTATCTAAGTAGATTTACCACTAGAAAAGAGAGAGAGAGAGAGAGAGAGAGAGAGAGAGAGATAGAACACAAAGGCGAAGAGAGGAGAGGAGCTGAGAGGAGAGGAAGGGAGAGGAGAGGAGAGGAGAGAAGAGGAGAGGAGAGGAGAGGAAAGAATAGGAGAGGATTATTCAGGATGGATGCAGTATTTTTTTTTTTAGTATTATGTAATATCATTTTATATGTTGTTTAAATTCCTTTGAGAACTCTCAGTTTTATTTTAAACTTTTCTAAATATATTTCATGTACATTTTTTTTGCTCAAAATTATTCCTAGGTAATATTTGTTGTAATCACTTTTTAGAGAATAAAAATATATCTAGATGTAAAATTAAATGTATAAAGACTTACTCTACTTTCTGTTTCAGATAAAAACAGTTAACTTTTTGTATATTTTCTAAGATTAACAAGTTTTGTTAAAATTTCAAGAGAATTCGATTACTAAAATTAAAAGAAATAACTGTTTGTATTGCCCAATGACTCCTATGCTGACATACACTCCTTTCTTCTAAAGCTTTTACTTTCTCACCAAGGAATTTAACCCACTTATGCCTGAGGTAGCAATTTTTTTTTTAATTTTTGCAATGAGATCTTGCCAATGGCCTTGAGCAGTGGGATATAATAACTCCCACATACATAGTGTTCCAATAATGGAACACTAGGCATAAATGTGTTGAGAGCGTTTGAATACCTGTGGTATCATTAGGGTCAAAACAGATAATTTTTAACTCACTGACCTTTAAAATTAGGGAGGGGGTCCCAATGCTATTATGCCATAGAAATATCTGTGATATAGTGCCATAATTATATTCTGATATTATAATGAGTAACATTGTTATATGTTGCAGTCTAGTGACCAAAAGGGTATAACAAAAATTAAAATAGATTTATCCCAGGAGAACCTGGGTTTTATAGGAAGAAATGTACAGAAGAAAACAATATGTCCACCCAGTGGTGGAAACAAAACTATTTAAGAGCCAATGCAGGACTGTGATCCCATTTTTCTTTTTGCGAATCATATCACCATGCTATAAACCCTCCTGTGGCACTAAATATGTACTAGTCCTAAAATATTTTTGTAAAAAGCTTTGAAGTCTTGTTGGCATTATGGTTTCTGTAGTCACATAGGTTGTAAAACATCCAAACCTAACCTAGAATATCTGTTTTTTTTTTTTTTTTGTGTGTGTGTGTGTGTGTGTGTGTGTGTGTGTGTGTTTCTGGAAACAGGACAGATACTTCAGAATTGGGGATTAATAGTCATTTACTCTTCATTTCTGTGGTTTTCTGAAACGTAAATTCATTCATTCATCAATAAAAATTTTCTGCTTATTTTCCAAATGTCAATCACACTGTAAATTCATTTGCATGACATGAACTGAAGGTCACAAGGGGGAAAATATCCATTAATTTATTTAATAAAGCTCCTAGTAGAGTATAAAGGAACAGGTAGAAATATATATCCATATAACTATATCTACATAGATAGCTATATCTATATCTATATAGCTATATAAATATATAAATATCTATATAAATATATAGATATAGATATCTATATAGCTATATATAGATATAGATATCTATATAGCTATATATAGATATAGATATCTATATAGCTATATATAGATATAGATATCTATATAGCTATATATAGATATAGATATCTATATGGCTATATATTTAGCTAAATATATATATTTATATAGCTATACAGATATATATTTAGATATATAGATATAGATATAGCTAAACTTAATTCAAAAGTGCAGGTGATTATCTGAAGCCTAAATAAAAATAGGCAAGAAAAAAAGTAAGTTTTGGGCTAACTAAAATTAAAGCATGCCTGTGATAATAAAAGCATCATATAATAAATGCTGTGATTTATCTGAAATTTCATTGTGTTTATGTTTTTCTAATGTCAAGTATAAATGTCTTTAATTATCTCTAGAAAGCTTCAAAATATGGTCATATTTTTTACCTACGCAGTTGTTTTTATTAACTACCACATAGTTTTTACTATCATACCTTACATTTGCTTTTTCCTTTGGGCCTACTCTTTTACAAATATTACCTACCTTTAATATTCTAACTCATCTCCTGACTATAACTCAAAACATTTTATATCATTCTATTTTGAAATATTTCAGCAATTAAGTTTGTGCTCAGTGATTTAATAAAATTATCTACTGTCTTGGTTTTTCCAAAACTGTTTCCTAGTTTGTTTGAAAGTACCTTCGGAAAGAAGTCTGGCAAAATCTGTTCTACTCCCTTTGCCGTTTCTTACAAGCTGTTGACCTTGGATGATTTTTAAAGCTAGCTTAATCTGCATTCACTGCTCCACTGACAGGTTAATGCTGTGAGAAGTTTAGTGATTCTTAAAGCTACCAAGCCAGCCATTTCTTGCATTTTTGTAGAATTTTCAGCTTTTTCTGAAGATATTCATATGTTACTAAGATTTACTTTTTCATCGTGAAATAGCTTGTTACTGATTACTTCAATGCATATCATGCTGGGAAACATCACATATGACCTAACATGAGTTTCACATTAAAACTTACATTACTTCCCATATGACAATTTTGCATGAGTCAATTCTCACTAAAGAACCACATATTGTAGCAGAATATATTAAAGTGAATTTGATTTTTTTTTTTTTTGAGATGAGTAGTTAGACATATGGGTCTGGAGTTTAGAGGAAACATCTGAACTAAAGATATAAATGCTAATTATCTGAGCATGGTTTTTTATTGAAAGCCTGTTAGTAAATGACATTACACATGCAGGAAAAGAATAAATAGTGAAAAGACAGCGGACTGAGCAGGAAGAGCTTCACTTTTGTGTAACCATGATTCTTAAAAATGAAATGGAAAAGGAGTGACCAGAAAGTCTAAAGAAAAGCAGTAAAATGAGTAACAGCATCCAAGGGAAGAGGTAAACCCACAATTTAAGCATTCTTATTTAATTATCATCTTCCTATCTTATGCCACTTTACTAATAACTTCAATAAATTGAAGTAAAATTAAAACAACATTTTAAAAAGTGCTAATATATTAGAATGCTTATAAAATGCATCTGTAGTAATATATTTAGGAATTTAAAAACAGATGTTTACACTGTTGGTGGGATTGTTAAGCAGTTCAACCATTGTGGAAAACAGTATGGGGATTAGTCAAGGATCTAGAACTAGAAATACCATATGACCCAGCCATCCCATTACTGGGTATATACCCAAAGGATTATAAATCATGCTGCTATAAAGACACATGCACACGTATCTTTATTGAGGCACTATTCACAATAGCAAAGACTTGGAATCAACCCATATGTCCATCAGTGACAGACTGGATTAAGAAAATGTGGCACATATACACCATGGAATACTATGCAGCCAAAAAAAAAGGATGAGTTCGTGTCCTTTGTAGGGACATGGATGCAGCTGGAAACCGTCACTCTTAGCAAACTATCGCAAGAACAGATAAACAAACACCGCATGTTCTCACTCATAGGTGGGAATTGAACAATGAGATCACTTGGACACGGGAAGGGGAACATCACACACTGGGGACTATTGTGGGGAGTGGGGAATAGGGAGGGATGGCATTGGGAGTTATACCTGATGTAAATGACGACTTGATGGGTGCTGACAAGTTGATGGGTACAGCACACCAACATGGCACATGTATACATATGTAACAAACCTGCACGTTATCCACATGTACCCTAGAACTTAAAGTATAATTAAAAAATAAAAAATAAAAATAAACAAATAAATAAAAACAGATGTTTATTCTTCACGTGTGTGTGTTTGTATATTTGTGTATATGTGTTTTCATTTTTTACTTAATTTGTGTGCATATTACTGTTTTTTTGTGTTTTGTTGTTGTTGTTGTTGTTGTTGTTGTTTTTGCCTTTAATCTCTCCTAACAAAATGTTGAATAAATGACTTCTGTGCAGGCTGGTAGAGATACCATATAGATGTGCTCACTTTGTGAAACAGTATAGAGAGGAACTTCTATAAAGGATTATATGCACATAAAATCCAACAGATATGCCAAGGAAAAATGGCATCTCTACCTTGATTCACAATGATACATGGAATTTAAAAGGAACAGAGAAGGCATTAGTAACTATTCAAAAATTCATGCAAAAATTCAAAGACATGTAATACTGCCAAGGAACCAAGAACCACGACTGAGGAAATGGAACCCCACAGTTAGAAGATACCAACTATAATAAATGAGAAGAACAGTAGTGTGAAACTGAACAAGGGTATATTGTGAACTTTGTATTTTCTGATAAAACAGCAACATAGAGAGAAAGGCAATATATGAAAAAAATATTAAAAAATCGTTGTTAAAGTACTTTCTGGGTAGTAGAAATAACTAAAAGTACAGTGAAAAATAAATAGATGTATATAAATATATAATATATAAAAATATAAATATATAATATATAAATTATGTATGAGATGTAGAAACAGATCTTTGAAAATCAACTGTGTAACTCACAGCTACTACAATCCTGGTCCAGTTGTACTGGCCTCAGTTTTCAGCACTAGGACTAATATAAACCCTTGTGATTGAGTTGATGAGATTTTCTACTCTTTTTCAGGTGGCTCTCAAGTCCCACTTAAAAGTAATTTGTAAGCCTCTTAATACCACCTTCCTCGGGGTCTTGTCCGCAGAGATAAAGGAGTAAAAGATGATGAGAATGAACAGATATTCTTATTCCTTCTTCAGAAGACTTTCCGGCCCTTTTTCAAAATTGACTGCACAGTATTAACAAGTTTATATTTGTATACCTTTCCTTCATGCCTTCAGCTGTACAGTTTATGTCTCTGCTCACCTCTGGATAGGTACGCTTTTAACTTGCTTTGTTCAATATTCTTCACTAAGTCAGATAGCTTGAAGACTTTGAATTACAGCATTGTCCTATAACAGGTAGAACACCTTTGGGGTTGGGCTGCGTATTATTTAACGTAGACTTCATCAGAACTTTTTTACTGGGCTTATTCTATTCATGATGAAATTATTTAATGGATTGGACTTGGCAGACTGTAATCCAGAACGTGGTTTTCTTTCTTTATATCAGTGGCTTTATAATATGCTGCCAGATCTCCCTTTCCTACAATAAGGCACTATTTCATGAAAATTCTAGAACCTTTTAAATTCACTTTTGAATATTAAAAAAAAGTTTCTTTTTCTTTTGAAAATACAGTTTTTATAATTATATTTCTTATTTAATTTAATACTTTTTTTCCCCCTTCTCACAAAAGCTCAGGTAGGCCTGACCAACATTTGGTGGATGACAGTGTCGAAAGTTACGTAGATAGTAAATACAAATGTTAAAGCCGGTGATATCTTAGTATAGCTTCTGGAATCCCTTTCTGGCAGAGTTTAATGTTTCCTCATAATATACAGCATACTTTTGTTGGTATTTTGAAGATGAATGACTTAACATTGCACTGTTCCCTAATAGATGATGGTGTGTTGTTTGATTCCCTCTTCAAATCGTGCATCCAATGAGATATCCAGTGGATAAAAGGGGCTCTTATTGTTGGAGCTACCCTTGCCTTGGACTTCAGAGCTCTTCACCAAGTTCCCTGTAAAATAACTCTCCAATCCAGCTCCTTATTATGTACATACATAACCTAGCCAAACTCTAGAGGTTCATGTTGATCTCAGTTCTAACAGCAGAGACAGATGCTACTATCTTCTTACTTTCAAATTTTCACTGAAGGGCACTAGATACAAGTCCCTGGGCTATTTCAAGACCAAAAGACACATATAATGACTAAGTAGATGTCATGAAGTCAGTTGACTTGAAATGGTAAAGGTCCAGATGGGTGGAAGTAGCACAGGATACACACAGCTTTCTTCAGATAATTCTCTATCAATCCTTTCTGAAAACTGGTCTCCTGCTTTCCCCTTTGTACCATTAGGACTGGGAATGAGCTAAATTTTCCTTCCTTCAGCAAGATCTCTATTTGAAATTTGAATGAAATTTGTCACCTGTTGTCCCCAGGTTTCCATTCTCATCTAAATTAAGAAAATAGAAAAATGTTTTCTTTTTAACAACCTGTTATATATTTAAGAATCATTTCTTAACCATTTAAATAAGGAAAAAGTGATGATGATAAAAATGTTAGTTATTAAAAAACATAATGTATAGACTCTTATGATTGAATAAAAAGAATGGTGTAGAGATAAATCAAATGAAGGAATTATTGTTTGGAGGCAAAATTCACTGATTTCATTATTGAAAGATCATTTGAATATTCTGGGGAACAACTTAGTTTAATTTGTTTGAATAAAAATGCTTCATGAACTAAAATTAAGAAAAACAGGACACATATTTCTAAATTTCAATATATAATTAATATTTGAGCTCAATATTTGATATTAATGTAGTTCTTTAACAAATAGTCTTTATTAAATGAAATTGGTATACATATTATTTAAATATTTGTTATTAATATCATTACTCTTAGTGGAATTTAAAAATTATAATATCCTGAAAACTATGTAAAACAGCGATTGCAATTAGAATATTCTTTGCATGGTGGAAAATAATGTGTTCTTTTAAAGAGACAGGAGGACATTATCATTAAACAACCAGGGAAACAGTATCAGATACTGTACTTCTGATATCTAATAACAGTCACAGTTGATATTGTCAAAGTTGCATCACATCATTTCATTATACTGCAGAAGTTGTTTAGGAAAGATCTAAGTATGTCATGTTTTATGCTTTGTACAACTATATCTTTAGTAGCTACAGGCACTGGGTAGTGAGAGCTCCATTTTACCTTTAAATCTAGATTAGCCAATTTAGAGTAGAAAATAGAAATTTTGATCAACAAACATGTCAATATCAAAAGTGGCATTTTAAAAAAATGTGGGATAAACTAAACTAGTACAGAGCAAATGTTGTCTAATAAAAATAAAGCACACATAGAAAAAAAGATAAATATGCCTCAAGAGAAAATTCTACACCACCATTAGAATCATTCCTTATTACAAGTGTTAAATTAAAAAAAAAATCTGCCTGGCGCAGTGGCTCATGCCTGTAATCCTAGCACTTTGGGAGGCCAAGGCGGGCGGATCACGAGGTCAGGAGATCAAGACCATCCTGGCTAACACGATGAAACCCCGTCTCTACTAAAAAATACAAAAAAAAAATTAGCCTGGCGTAGTGGCGGATGCCTGTAGTTCCAGCTACTCGGGAGGCTGAGGCAGGAGAACGGCGTGAACCCCGGCAATGGAGCTTGTAGCGAGCTGAGTTTCCACCACTACACTCCAGCCTGGGCAACAGAGCAAGACTCCATCTCAATAAATAAATAAATAAATAAATAAACAATAAATAAATAAATATAAAAATCCAGGCTGCCTTTCAGAGTTTCAGGCAATTTCCATTAAGTTTAATTTTCAAGCATGGTGTTGACGGGGGAAACAAAAATATTTAAACATTGGAAATTTTAAAGTACTACTTTTGATTTGACAATTACTTTTTACATGTCTTTTATGTGGATAAGACAATTCAATTTTTTATTGGTTATAAAGAAGACAGTTGACTTGATGAGCTCAGAGTATCTCCATCTTTGTTGTTTTAGTTTTCTCAATATAAGGCCTTACTCATGATAAGATTACTAAGTCCTCTCAAAAGGTTAATTCCCTGATAATTGATAGGTAACAGTACTCTCATTAACTTTTCAAGAGATGTATTTTTTTGCAAAGCATATTCTTGCCTGATATATTCTTAATTGAAAATTAGGCTATTGGCCTTCAATTTCTTGTATATATACTTTGTTAATGTGCTAACCTGGAAAACAATGTGATCTCCCAATAATGATTTTCACCATTTATCCAAATAGCTTAATAAGGACAGGCTTAAGAACCTTGCTTCACTCTATGAACCTGGCTCTTGGCCTTACTTTGATTTTAATTGACTTTTCAAAGTTTGGAGAAGAGAATGGCCTTCCAAATGAAACTCTGCATCCCAAGATAGATATATGATAGAAAAAGGACTATGAGACAAACAGATATGTGGTTTTTACAAGCCATTTGTGTCAATTAAAACTCCAGTACCTAGTACAATGAACTACCTTCATTTCACAGATGGCATTATTTTATTACTTATCCATAGCAAGTCTTTCCCTAGAGATGAAACAGGGAAGGAGATCTGTAAGCTATATTTAAGGCACGGATTACTATACTTTGGAACAGCATACCTTTCTAAGGATCTGATGAAAACTCATAAGCAATCTCTCTAGAGAAAGTCACAAATACATATATCTGTGCAGGAGAATACTACTCAACAATAAAAAGGAAGGAACTGCTGGTATGGCAATACAAATAAACTGCAAAAACATTATCTCGAGTAAAAGAAACTAGAAATTAAAAAATATATATGATTTTACTTATATGCAACTTGGCAAAACTAAGCTGTAATGATGGAACATAGATACAATGTTTACCAGAGACTACCATAGAGACTACTACAAAGAAATACAAAAAACTATCTCGAGTGTTGAACATGTTCTATATGTTGACAGTAATTGTAATTATACAGGTACTTTTATTGGTTAAACCTCACTTTAATTTATAAAAGTTAAACCTCAATAAATTTACTTTAAAAAAGTCACATACAGGCCAGGCGCAGTGGCTCATGCCTGTAACCTCAGCATTTTGGAAGACTGAGGTGGGAGGATTGCTTGAGCCCAGGAGTTTGAGACCACCCTGGGCAGCATAGTGAGACTCCATCTTTACTAAATAAATAAATAAATAAATAAACAAATAAATAAGAAAAGAAAAGAAAAAAAAATAGCCATATGTGGTGGTGGGTACCTGTGGTCCCAGCTACTTGGGAGGCTGAGGTGGGGGGATCACTTAAACCCAAGAGGTCAAGGCTAAAATGAGCCATGATTGTGCCACTGCACCACAGCTTAGGCAACAGAGTAAGACCTTGTTGAGAGAGAGAGAGAGAGAGATAGAGGTAACATACCCACAGATTCAGGTGGTCCACAGACTGGATGAAGTCCTTCTATGTATCTCCTAAATATCTTTGAATCCAAGTCTGTATAATAAAATATGTAGCGCAAAGTACATAATAAACAATGGATTACATTATGAAAGACCACAGTACTTTAGTATTTTCTCTGAAAGAAAGTGAGGAAGCATATATATTTTACACAAAATCAAACAGTACACAAAATTTTAGTGTTCATTGCTTGTATAGCCTTGAGCCCTAATAAAGATAATTCTGAAGTTAGCTCTAAAAATTATCGTAACTTATAATGAGAAACATATTCTTTGCATATATTTTCAAATATTCTGATAAATTTCAAAAAATAGGTATTACATGTGTGCATGCACACACACACAACACACACACACATTTAACATAAATAAAAGCAGGGAGAAAGCAGAAGGATCTAAGTGTGAAGTGTTGGAGTTGACGGGAATCATCCAGATTCTCTATTTTGCTCTGGAAACTAAGAGATGATGACTTCTCTTGTTCAGGGAACCAAAGAGTGCAGGTATAGAGTGTGGGCTTGAGGAAAGTGACATAGGTTTGCAGTAGTTGCTTAGGGAAATAAAAAGGAAATGATGTAAAACAAACGAAAGAAAGATCTGCAGAATGGCACAGACTCTCCAGCTAAAACTGGAATCCAGAGATCTCTCCCGTTGTGCTCCATAGTCTTGGAGGGAAGAAAAGCTACAGATGAATTATAATGGGAGGGAGAGGCTTGAAGGTCGATGTCCGAAGACTGACAAGATATCATTGCTTGTGGGAGTAGAATCAACGCTACTGACACTGGGATCCATGCTGAAAAGGAAAGAAGGAGACCCTGGGTGGAGAAAGTTGATGAACTAAAGGAAAAGGAGGTAGTTCAAGGCCCAGGTGGCCTGAGGAGGCAAAGAAATGAGTAGGTTAGAGTTCTGGAGAAAGAAGATGCTACAGGAAAGCATGGTATATTTGGACTCTAAAATCTTAGCAGTACAGCAATGTGCTTTCTGAAATCTGGGCTTTATTATATTCTAAGACTGAAAGTGAGACTGCGCTTTCAATTGAATCAGAAACAGAGTTGGTGGAAGTGACCTACTTACTAACTCATCAGGCATAGATGTAAAACTTAGTAGGAAAAAAAATTACTTGGAAAATTTGCTTTATCAAAGATTAACTGGGAACAGAACATAAGAGATAGGAGAAGTGAGGGAGCAAGAAAGACCAAAGAGAGAAGAAAGATAAGTCATTTTGTTTGTTTTCCTGAGACATATAATTTTCAATCTCTTTGTCATGTCTATTCTAAATTCTAACTACCTCCATCCATCTACCCATCTATCTATCATCTATCTATCTATCTATCTATCTATCCATCCATCCATAATCATCTATCTATCTTACAGTGTAAGCAACGTGGGCCTTCTCCCGATTGTCTGATTATTTCAGTCTTACCACAAGGTGAGATTCACTGTCCAAAGCCATATTCTGGTTCTGACACAGGGATTTTCTCAGTGAAAATTCCTAGCAGATTCCCCACCAGTCTGTTATCCAGGAGTGAAGCTGTATTACTTTTAAAAACCAAAAAGAATCTGCTCATCTTTAGCACTGACCCACCCTTCTTAGGTTTCTCTCATGAAGACCAGGATTGACTGCAGAAAAAAATAAGAAAACAGAATACAGGTTCTTCTTCACGGCCAGTTTCCTGGGGGCTCAGGGACTTCATTTTTGCATTGTGCAAATTGTATTCCCCAAATAAAATTATATTATAGATACAAACATCTAGTTCAAAGGGTTTTTATTCAAATTATGTAAAAAGTAAAAAGATGGTCCTGAACAATGCTCCTAATGAATAGGAGAAACAGAGCCAATGGCTTTTGATGGTGATTTCTCCCAGGCTATTTCCCGAAAGTCAGAAGAATTCTTTTTTTATATATATACTTTAAATTCTGGGGTACATGTGCAGAACGTGCAGGTTTGTTACATAGGTATACACGTGCCCTGATGGTTTGCTGCACCCATCAACCTGCCACCTACATTAGGTATTTCTCTTTATGCTATCCCTCCCCTATTCCCCCAACCCCTGACAGGGCCAAGTGTGTGATGTTCCCCTCCCTGTGTCCATGTGTTCTCATTGCTTAACTCATTGTTCAACATGAGTGAGAATATGTGCTATTTGGTTTTCTGTTCTTGTGTTAGTTTACTGAGAATGATGGTTTCCAGCTTCATCATGTCCCTGCAAAGGACATGAACTCATCCATTTTTATGGCTGCGTAATATTCCATGGTGTATATGTGCCACATTTTCTTTATCCAGTCTATCATTGATGGACATTTGGGCTGGTTCCAAGTCTTTGATATTGTGAATAGTGCTGCAAGAAAAAAATGTGTGCATATGTCTTTATAGCAGAATGATTTATAATCCTTTGGGTATATACCCAGTAATGGGATTGCTGGGTCAAGTGATATTTCTAGTTCTAGATCCTTGAGGAATTGCCACACTGTCTTCCACAATGGTTGAATTAATGTATACTCCCACCAACAGAAGCATTCCTATTTCTCCACATCCTCTCCAACATCTGTTGTTTCCTGACTTTTTAATGATTGCCATTCTAACTGGAGTGAGATGGTATCTCATTGTAGTTTTGATCTGCATTTCTCTAATGACCAGCAAGAACAGAAATCATGACAAACAGCCTATAGGAGAATTCTAAAGATACAGTATTATAAAGGAAAGAGACAAAGCTTAAGTGTGAGGTTTGTTCTCCAAAGGGTCATATAGTCTAACTCAGGATCCAGAAACAAACATAACTGTAGGATCCAAGTAGATCCAATTGTATCTGAGGGAAGGAGCACAGGCTGGTTAAAAGAGTCAGTGGCAAATTGGAAAGTATTAAGTGATTTAAACTAGCAGTTACTATTCCCTTAAACTTATTTTTGATATGTGAAAAGGTGAATATTCCCAAATAATTTGATAATTTCAGAGGGGTTACAATAAAGATTTTTGGGTGAAATCTCTAAATATGTTAATTATATAACAGAATTTAAAAGTGTAAACTGTACTGTTTGAGCCAGAAAACAGCCTGCAAGCAAGATGGAGCCTTAAGGGTGTCTGGTTTGTAGTCTCTGGTCTGAAGATAAAAGCATTTAGTTAGTAATCTGAAAGCTCAGGACCTTCCCCTGGGTGTCTCTGGCCTAATGTGTTATGTCATACAATAACTTCAAGGTTCTTTGCTTTTATTTACTTAGCAGAACAATATTGGTGGTATCTGACAACTTACATTTTAGAATTGTTATGAGGGCCAAATAAGATAATGGAGAATTGGATCTGAAATGTTCAAAATGCTACTGAAAAATACTTTTATTATTTACAATGGTGATTTATGAATCATGACAAAGATCTATCACTGATGAACAAATAATATATTGTTTCTGGGTTGTCACCTCTGTTTTCAGTCTAGAGAATTGTTTGTTGTACTGTCTTCATAAGAAACTATTATCACTTTAAAGTGTGTAAAATATCACTGGGCAAGCACAATTTATCACTTGGCCAGACTCATAGGAAGTTGGTTGATGTGTTAATTTAACAAGTGTTATTTCAGCTGTAAAACTTTGAATGGTTGCCTGGTCCCCTGAGATTTGAGGTAATCTTGATATGATTAATGCCGTAGTGGTTCTCTTCCAGTATGACTTGTAACTGAACTGAATTTTTAGAAAACATCTTAATCACACAACAGTGCTTTTAAATGAGTGCTTATGGATTTAGGAATGAAAGATGTTTTAACAATGTAAGTATTAGACTATACAGAGCGGGTAAAATTAACACCAGTTAAGACAAATTTTACAGAACTGACTGGGTTGTTCAATGGTTCTCATGGACAGCTGTAAAGTTCAGCCACTGTGTCCAAAAGGATGTATTAAGCTTGAGCTTGGTTTGGGAATTTGTCAATATCAAAGAGGCGAACTTTCATAAGCAGGGTCTAACTGCTCTGTAGAAGTTTGCAAATAATCCTCAGAAAAGCTCAGTTCCATGGAAAGCATAATTTATACATGAGTGCAACGTGTACATCCAGTGGCATGAATGGGAGACTCTAGAAGCCACATCGATGAGCATCTGGAACTACATCAGTTCAGTGATTTTGCTGGTCATATCTATTTTGTTTTAAAATTATATATAATTTAATAATATCAAAGATACATGTAGTGAAGATACAGGTGGATAAGTTTTGGAAAATACTACCCATATAAACTCACACATGAATTAAATATGCATTGAAAATTCAAACACTCTAGTAAATCACCTGATACCCCTTTTGTGTGCACCCTTATCCTGAGAGGCAACTACTCTACTGGTTCTATAACCATAGATCCTTTTGTTTGTTATAAAATTTTATCCAAATAGAATTATACCTTCACACAATTTTCTCATATCTACCTTCTTTGCCCAATATGTTGTTAACATTCATCCAGGTTGTTTGGCATATCGGTAGAACATTCCTTTCTATCGCTCTATCTCTCATTATTTTTCTCATTCTCTTTTGATTAGCCTAAGGTTTCATCAAAGTAAACATTTCAAATATTGGCTCTACTAATTTTGTAATGTTTGTCTATATTCTATTGATTTCCTATCGCTTATTATTTCTTCTATTTATTTTGGGTAAAATTCACAATTTTACTGGCTTTTAGTTTAATTCTCAGGTTTATTAAGGTATACAGAAAAAGAAAAAAATTGTATATATTTATGATGTAAAATGTGATGTTTTGACAAATATATACAATGTAAAATGAATGAATCAAGCTAATTTATATATCTATCACCTCACATACTTATTTTTTCATAGTGAGACATTTTAGTAGCTACTCTCTTTGCAATTTTCAAACATACAAATATATTAATATTACTGTAGGCACCATGCTGTACAATAGATTCCCAGTCTTATTCATCTTAACTGAGACTTTGTACATTTTGACCAATATCACCCTCTTTCCATCTCCTTTCCTACCTACTGGTAAAAATCATTCCACTTTCTACTTCTATGTTGAGTTCAACTTTTTTAGATTGCACATATAAGTGACATCA
Organism: Macaca mulatta; assembly: GCF_049350105.2. Taxonomy (NCBI): domain Eukaryota; kingdom Metazoa; phylum Chordata; class Mammalia; order Primates; family Cercopithecidae; genus Macaca; species Macaca mulatta. The sequence continues at coordinate 117,740,600 of NC_133409.1, forward strand.
TGGAGTATTTGTCTTTGTGTGCCCGGCTTAGTTCTCTTAGCAACATATATTCCAGGATCATGCATCTTGTTGCAAATGACAGAATTTCCTCTTTTTCAGGCTGAATAATGAGTCATTGTAGACATGCATTTTATGTACACATACACACACTCTCTCTCTCTCTCTATTTATCTATTCATCTGTTGATGGACCCTTAAGTTGATTCTAGATCTTGGATACTGGAAAAAATGCTATGATTAATATGGAAGTGGAGATAATTCCTTGACATACTAACTTCAGTTTCTTTCGACACATACCAGAAGTGTGATTGTTGCATCATATGGTAGTTCTACTTTTTTATTTTTTAAGAACCACCATACTCCTTTCCAAAATGGAAATGTACTAATATATATTCCCACCAATACTGCATGAAGATTCCCTTTACTCCACATTCTCACCAACACTTGTTATGTTTTGTCTTCTTTTTGTATTTATAAATTTTTTAGTTGTAATTGAACAAAATATCCATATATAACATTTAAAACATTGTTTCAATACATTGCAAAATGGCTAAATAAAGCTAATTAATGTATGTATTATTTCATATACTTATCATCTTTTGTGGTCTTTTGTCTTTTTGATAATAGCTATTCTAATAGATATCAGATAATACCTCACTGTGGTTTTAATTTGCATTTACCTGATGGTTAGCGATGTTGAGCAATTTTCATATAATTGTTGGTCATTTGTATGTCTTCGATTACAAATGTCTACACTAAGCATTTGCTCATTTTTTGAGTTGTTTGAATTATTTATATATTTTGAACATTAAACTTTTATTGGGTGTATGATTTGAAATATTTTATCTCATTCTATAGGTTTTCTCTTCATTATGTTTTCTTTTTGTGCAGAAGCTTTTTAGCTTGTTGTAATCTTAGCAAAAGAAGCTTATCTATTTTTATCGCTGTTGTCTGTGCTTATAAGGTAATATCCAATTTACTTTTTCCCCAGACCAATGTCAAGAAAGATTTTCCCTATGTTTCCTTTGAGTAGTTCACAGTTACAGGTCTTATATTTAAGTGTTTGATCCATTTTAGTTCATATTTGAATATGAGGTGAGATAAAGGTCTGATTTCATTATTTTGCAAGTGGATATTCAGTTTTTCCAACATTATTTATTCAAAAACTGTCCTCTCCACATTTTGTGCTGGTGCATTTGTTGAAGATCAATTAATGTAAATTTACAGATATATTTCCAGGTTCTGTATTATTTTCCATGGGTTTATGTGTCTGGTTTTATGCTATTGTCATGCTCTTTTGATTACTATACTCTTGTAGTACATTTTGAAATAAAGTAATGTGATGCCTTCAACTTTGTTCTATTTTGCTCAAGATTTCTTTGGCTATTCAGTCTTTTGTGGTTCCTTGAAAATTTTAGGATTGTTTTTACTGTTTCTATAAAAAAAGTCATTGGAATTTTTATAGGGATTGCACTCAATCTGTAGATTGCTTTGGGTATCATGGATACTTTGATATTAATTTTCCAAACCATGAACATGGGATATATTTTCAATTATTTGTATCTTCAATTTCCTTTATCAGTTTTATAAATTTCAGTGTATACATTTTTACCTCCTTATGTAAATTAATTCCTAAGTATTTTAATTTTTTAAGACTATTATAAACGATATAATTTTATTAACGAGTTTTTACAGAAGTTTTTGTTAGTGTATAGAAATGCTCCTAATTTTTGTATCTTGATTTTGTATCCTATAACCTCACTGAATTTATGTATTAGTTCTAACAGCTATTTGTTCAATTATTTAGCATTTTCAATTTAAAAGATCATGTCATCTGCAAACAATTTTACCTCTTATTTCCAATTTGGATATCTTTTATTTATTTGTCCTGTTTAATTGCTCTGGCTAGGACTTCCAGTGCCATATTGACTAGAAGTAACAAGAGTGGCATACTTGTCATGCTCCTGTTGAGTACAATGTTAGCTTGTGTGCTTATCCTATATAGCCTGTATTATGTTGAGGTACATTCTTTCTCTAATTTGTGAGAGTTATCTTTTCATTATAAATTGATGTTGCATTTTTAAATGCTTTTTTGCCTCTATTGAGATAATCTTTTGATTTGTATCCTTTTTCTGTTAATATAGTACATCACATTGATTGATTTGCATATATTGAACGATTTTTATATACCATAAGTATATGCCACTTGATTACAGTGTATAATTTTTTCAATAGATGCTCAATTTGGTTTGCAATACTTTGTTGAGAATGTTTACACCTGTGTTTACTGGGCATATGGGCCTATAAATTTCTTTTCTTGTAGGCTACTTCTGTTGCTTTGGTCAGGATAATGCTGGTGTTATAAGAATTTGAAAGTGTTCTCTCCCTTCAGATTTTATGGATACTTTTAAAAAGCATTGGTATTCGTTTTTCTTTAAATAACTGGTAGAATTCACCAATGAAGCCATCATGTTTTGGGCTTTACTTTTTGAAAGGCTTTTGATTACTGATTCAATCTCTTTACTTATTATGATCTGTTCAGACTTCCTATTTCTTTATGATTCAGTCTTAATTGGTTGGATGCTCCTAGAAATTTACCCATTTCATCTAAGCTCTCTATCCAATTTTTGGAATGTAATTGTCCATATTAGTCTCTTCTGATGCTTGGATTTCTGTGGTATCAGAGGCTTAATGTCTCTGTTTCTTTTACAATTTTATTTATTTTAGTTTTTCTATTTTTTCCCTTTGGTAGTTCAAAGTCTGTCAGTTTTATCTTTTCAAAAAATCATTTCTTTTTAAATGATCTTTTTATTGTTTTGTAGTCTTTCTTTCATGTATTCCTCCTCTGGTTTGTGTTTTTTCCTTTATTCTGCTGTGTTTTGGCTTGGTTTGTTCTTTTGCTACTTCATTGAGATGTTAAGTTGTTTATTTGAGATACGTTTTTCTTAATGTAGGTGTTTATCAATGTGAAATTTCATCTATGTTTGCTGCATCCTGTATGTTTTGATATGCTGTGTTTTCATTTTCATTTATTTCAAGAAGATATATATTGTTTTCCCTTTTGATTTTATTTTCTTTGAGCCATTAGGTATTTAGAAGTTTTTGTTTTATTTCCACATATTTCTACATTTTCCAAGTTTTCTTCTCTTATTGACATGGTTTCATACCATTGGGATCACAAAAAAACTTGATATAATTTAAAACTTTAAAAAATTGGTAAGACTAGTTTTGTGGCCTAACAGGTAACCTCTGCTGCAGAATGTCCTGTGTATGCTTAAAAAGAATGTATATTCTGCTGCTGTTGCATGAAATGTTACATATATGTCTTTAAGGTCCTTTTGTTTTATACAATTGTTCAAGTCTGTTTTCTATTGATTTTCTGTCTGATCTAACCATTGTTAAAAGTGTGGAGTTGAAGTCTTACTCTTATTGCATTGTTTTCCATTTCTTCTTTCTGATTTTGTCATATTTGCTTTATATATCCGTATATTGTGATGTTGAACAAATACATATTTACATTGCTTTTCATTTTTATGCAAGTTTTATTTAGTTACTTTTAGAGATGAGGTTTTACTCTGTTTCCAGGGTTGGACTTGAACTCCTGGGTTCAAGCCATCCTCCTGCCTCAGCCTTCCCAGTAGCTAGGACTATAGGAATGTGCCACCATGCCAAACAACATAGCTTTTTCTTCTTGATGTATTGACTTATTTATCATTATTTAATGGCTTTCTTTGTGTCTGCTGACAGCTTCTTACTTGTAGTCAATTTTGTTTGTGTAAGTATAGCCACCCGTACTCTATTTTTTTTCACCATTTTGATGGAGTAACTTTTGTCATCCCTTCACTGACATCCTCTGTCCTTAAAGCTAAAAAGTGAGTCTCTTCTAAATATTATGTAGGTAGATCCTGTTTTTTATCTGTTAATTCACTCTACATCTTTTGATTGATTGGATTATTTATTCACATATAAAGCAACTATTGGTAGGTAAGGACTCACTACTGCCATTTTGTTAATTACTTTCTGACTGTTGATGTAATCACTTTTTTCATTCTTCCTTTTTCATTTTATAATTTTTTTGTAGTATGATACAAAAGAAGGTAATCAAAATGTCTTTTTATATTTTGCATATCTACTACAGCTTATTTTTTTATTTGTGGTTGCCATGATGTTTTTATAAAATATTTTAGAGTTATAACAATCTATTTTAAGTTGCTTACACTTAAATTTTACAATGCGCGGATACTCCACACTTTAACATATTTTTGCCCCAGATTTTATAATATTGATATCATATTTTATATCTTTTATATATCATGTATCTATTGTTACTGTAGTTACAGTTATTTTTATCTTTTGCCTTTTAACTTTTATACTAAAGTATTTTGCCTTTTAACTTTCATGCTAGAGTTGAAAATGATTAATGCACCACCCTTACAATATTAAAATATTACAGGTGCTTTTCTACTTACAATGGGTTTATATAGATGTAACCACATCCTAAGTCAAGCAGCATCTGTATTCTTACCTTTACAGTTTCATACTTTCATATGTTTTTATTTAGCTCTTTAGTGACCTTTTACTTCAACATCAATAACTCCCTTTAGAGTTTATTCTAAGACAGGTGTAGTGGTGATAAACTCCCACAACTTTTGTTTGTCTGGAAAAGTCCTTATATCTCCTTCATTTCCCCAATATATTCCTGACAGTTATATTCTTAGTTCACAGTTTTTTTTTTTCAGTACTTTGAATGTATTATTCCACTCTTCCCTGCCCTGCAGATTTTTGGTGAAAAATCCACTGATAATCTATGAATATTTTCTTTTGTGTAATGTTTTGTTTTTCTCTTGCTGCTCTCAAAATCCTCTTCGTCTTTGAATTTTGATATTTTGGTTAAAAGGTGTCTGTATTAGCCCATTATTGCATTTCCATAAAGAAATACATGAGATTGGGCAATTTATAAAGAAAAGAGGTTTAACTGACTCACAGTTCTGCAGGTTGTATAGGAAGTGTTGTGCCAATATCCACTTGGCTTCTGGAGAGACCTCAGGAAGTTTTCAGTCATGGCTGAAGGCAAAGGGGGAGCCAGCACATCACATGGCAAGAGTGGTATGAAGAAAAGCATAGATGCCACACACTTTTAAACAACCAGATCACATGAGAACTTGCTCACTATCATGAGGAGAGCCATGCCATTCGTGAGGGATCTGCCCTCATGACCCAAACAGCTCCAACCAGGCCCTACCAACATTGTGGATTACATTTCAACATTAGATTTGGAGATTGACTAATCCAAACTATATCAGAGTCTCAGTGAAAATCTCTTTATATTTAATCAATCAGGTTTTGAAGTTCTCTACGGAAGTTTTCAGTTCAGGCATCCTGTTCTTTAACTTAAAATGTTTTTTTTTTTGGTTCTATTTTATAGTTCTGTTTTCTTTACCTTCTCATTTTGCTAATATATTGTTTTCTTGATTTCATTTAGTTATCTATTAGTCATCTCTTGTTGCTCACAGGACTTCTTTAATATGATTATTTTATTCTTTATTTGTAAATCTCCATTTCTTTAGGGTCGTTTACTTGTGCCTTGTTTTGTTCTTTTGTGGTGTCATGTTTTCCTGATTATTTGTAATCCTTGTGCCCATGCATTGATGTCTACACATTAGAAGAAACAGACATTCATTCTAGCCTCTACAGACTGGATGTGTCAGGCAAAACCTTCCAAATGTCAACCTGTCCACAGATTCTGGGTAGGTTGTCTGGTAAGGTTCATAGGTGCTCTTGCCGCTAGAGCTCTCAGGCAGACTGGCTTGGTGCCTTGGTAAGCAGTTGGGCAGGCCTGTATCCTGAGTCCATAGAGGCCAATCTGGGGCTCAGAAATGTGGGGTTGGGACTAGAACCTGGGTCCCCTGAGGAGACCTTGGAGCTTGGGTCCTGAGTTCACAGGAGCTGGTGTGAAGCCTGTGTCTGTGGGAACCAGCCTAGTTGTGGGGACTACTAGGGACCCCAGACCTTGAGTCTGCTAGAGTGGGCCTGGAACCCTCTGGGGTTAGAGCTATAGGAAATAACCTGGAGCCCAGAGAAAGCTTGATGTTGGGGTTGGCCTAGAGTCTGGGTCTCTGTGGGCTTGTCTAGAGCTTGGGTCTGGGAAGCTGACCTGTTACCTGGAGCCATGGGGGCTAGCCTGGGGTATGGGTCCAAAGGGCTGACCTGGAGGATGTTCTGTAGGTACTGGTCTGCAGGCTAGGTCTCTAGGGGCTGGCCTGGAGCCTGGGGAAACCAAGGCTGGTCTGTTGTTGAGTAGACCTGAAGGCTGGATCTGCTGGGGTGAACCTGGGTCACAACTGCAAGGACAAGCCAGCCTAATATGTAGGGGTGATCCTGGAACCTAGGTCCATGGGCATTGGCCTGGTGCCAGGGTCTACTAAGGAAGCCCCCACACTGGGTCTGCTAGAGAGAGCCTAGACCCTGTGTTTACTAGATCATAGACTCACAGGGGCCAATCTGATACTAGGCTGGTCTGGTGCCTGTATCTGTGGGGCCCAGCCCTGATGTTGGGTACATGTGCTGAGCTGTTATTTAGGTCACTGGTAGCCAGACTGGAGCTGAAGTTTGTGAATACCAGAAAATAGTCTGGGGCTTAAGGGGAATTAACTGGCACTGGAACAAACCTGAAGCCTACGACCACAGGTAGTAGTACGGAGCTTGAATCTGTAGGGCCTGTCCTGGAGTCAGGGGCTGGAGCTACCTGCCTGGAACCTGGATTCATGGATAGCAGGCCAGATATGCAGTCTATGGGTCCTGTACTGGAGCCTGGAGCTGTGAGAGATGGCCTGGTGGTGGGGTGGGTCTGAAATATGGGTCTTCTTGTGCTGACCTGAAGTCTGTGACTGTGGGAGGCAGTGTGGAGCCTCAAATTTTGGTCATTAGCCTAAGGGCTTAAGGATCTAGCCTGCATCTGGGGTGGATCTCAAAATCTGTGGCAATGGGTGCTTGCCTGGAGCCTGGAGCTGCAGGAGCTTCCTTGGAGTCTCAATCTCTGTGTGACAGCCTAGTGCTTGGGGTGGCCAGGAGGCAAGGCCCACTGGTACTGGCCTTGAATTTGGAGCTTCGGATTCCAGGCTGGTGCTAGGGCTGAACTGGAGCCATGGTGGGCCTTGATCCGAATCTGCAGAGACCCAACCTGTGGCCTAGGGACAGGCTAATTCTATGGTGGGCTTCAAAACTGGGGCTGTTGAGGAATAGCCTTGCCCTGGGTTTCACTAAGGAATGTTTGGTCCAGGGGTCTGTGGCAAAAAAGAGGTGCTCACTTCACTGTCTTTCCTCCAGATGGAGAACATCTCTGTGCTGTGGTGCTCTGACTTTGGGGAGGGAGTGATAAAAGTAATATGAAATTGTCCCTCATACCTTCCTTAATGTGTCTTTTTCTTTTTTCTGCACTATACTCAGGTACTGTTATCTATTACCTGAATTTCTGAGATATTATGAAGGTATTTTCATGTGTGGATAGTTGTTCAAATTGATGTTTCTGCTAGGGGAAAAATGTTGGAAAGTGTATTATGCAATTTTGCTCATGTTACCCTTTCAGAAACCTTTACTTATTTCTTAGGATGTAGTCCTAAGTTATTGATTTTAAAACTTTATGTATTTATAATATAACAAATTCAATCCATATCCATATCTTTTCCTGTAAGACTACTCTGGCTACATGTTACAAATTTTAATGTACTGTGTTTTCGTCATTATTCAACTTGAAATATTTTGCAATTTCTCTTATGATTTCTTCTTGTACATGAGTTATTTAGAAGTTTTTTTTAGTTTTCCAATATTTGGAATTTCTGCAGGTATAGTTCTAGTAATTTCCAGCTTAATACTGTTGATTACTTAGTCTGTTATAGAAGAATAAAAAAGAGAAATGAATAAATCAAAGAAAAGTCCTAGCCTTCAAGTAATTTATGTGCTAATAGGGGAGTTAGACAAAAAATAAAATCAATTAATAAAATTTCTATTATGTTTTATATCAATTAATATTGAGGAGAAAAATTAAATAGAAAAGGGGGCTAAAAGTCATTATACACGAGCGGTTGCAATTTAGTTTATACATCTTTGACTCAAATTGCTTATTACTACAAAATACAGAGACAGATTGTTAGAGACAGATTATTTCTATATGAACACCCACTGGCCTACTTTTCAGAAGTTATTACCTCCTTACATTGCTCACCAAGCATTTCATAGATTCTCAGCTCAGTGCCCCAGGTGTGTGTATATGCTGAGGTTCCTCAGGATCCTACCAAATATCCATGCTCTGTTATTTTTCCGCTGACCTGGCCAATGAATCTGACTGAAACAGTTGCAATACCCACTGTATTGCTCAGAGTTGCCATCAATTCAAAATGGGGATCATCTCTTCATTTTCTGATAGTAATGTTGCTCTCAAAGCTGGTTATTAGGTTAGAACTATTGAAATGATTCCAGGTTTCTCATACCTTAGAATTCTCATGCCTTAGAGTTCTATGTCTACCGAATCACTGTTTCACAGAGAGAACTGGTATTTTATCCTATTCTAATTCAAGGCAAACTCATTGCATGCCTAAAATAACTGAAATAAATAAACAAGTATTTACTTGATCAAAAATATCAACCCCTTCTCTGACCTGCAAGATTGGTTCCTCCCATCAGGGCTCAGATAATGCAATCTGATGTTACCTTTGCTGAAGCCATCGACGTGCATATTAATCCATGGTCATTTTTTCTAAAGCTTGAATTATACAACTTCCTGCACATTGATGGTTTCCAAGCCCCTCATACCTTAAATATAATTCATTATCAGTCTACAGTATTATCTCTGCTAGGCAGAAATAGATTCTCTTTAATTGGCATCTGGGGCTACGCTCTTAACTCTGGAGAAAGATGACATTTCTCTAGCTTCCCTGACGTTGGTTCATTCAGTGAGTGAATATTAGCAGTCAAACATATAGTGAATTCTCCTGAATTCTCAATTCAGTAAGTGCATCAACTATTTTGACTAAAGAATAATAAAATATCATGAAGTCAAAATTAAGAGAAACATATATTTTTGATTTCCAAGAGGTCACATAATCCGTTGTGGGCAAGGAACAAGAAAGAGGAAAGAGCCAGGATGGCGTCCCCTGTGTGTGTGTATGTATGCATGCATATGGGTTTGTGTGTAAATATGTATCTTCCATTCAAATGCATTTTGAGTTTATGTGACCACTTTACTTACTTTGAACTCCAAACAACTTTCTTCCTACTATCCCAAAGAATACTTGTACTGGGGTAGATAGGACTTTTAGCATCTTTGTGAAAATAAATCATTTTGAAGGAATATTGTTTTAGTTCAATTTCCTATCTCTTTTTATAGGCAATTGTTTAATGAAGCTAAATTATTTCCTATTTCAATGCATATATGTGCTACAGTTGCATATTAATATCTTTGAGGCAGTTATTTTTCTGTAATACAGCATTGGAAAAGATTTTGGCTATTGAAGGGAAAACTATTTTTCATTTCTTAAAAGTTTTTTTACTCTATAGTGTCTTCCTGTCCTGTGTTCCATTATTAACTACAGTAGAAGTGATTTAAAAGATATTTTCGCTTCACCTTTGTATGGTACCATTTGTCAAATCCTAAGAAAATTCCAAGGGTTTTCTTTCTTTTCAATACAGAACTAAGAATGAGTTAGAACCTAGTGTAAAAATACCATATAGACCACTCTGTCTACTTGCATCTGTTTTAAAATTTATAATTTTCTCAGTTATTATACATTTCATTTTTGTGCTCTCCTTGCTTCTATATGGCTGGGGGAGTCAGAAGACCATAAGCTCCATCTGTTTGTATCTGCTCAATACTTTTTCTTTTTTTTTAATCTGCATCTCCATGACAATATTCTTTTGACAGACTTTGTGTATGAGTCTTTTTATTCCTATTAGCAAATTCATGATTGGTGTTTAAAGGGGGAGGGATGGAACAGTAATAACAGTGCCCAGCCACAAAAGTTCAATCATAATTTATCCAATCCAACCGGGGGAGGAACCCTCTTCTTCTATTCCAGTATGTGACAAGTATATGACCCACATCTGATCAATGAAATGTATAAAAAAGTCTGCTGGGCTAAGCAAAATATAGGATATAGGAACTTTTTTTGTCACTAATAAAAAGAAAAAATCACAAAAAGATATTTATTATTTGGACTCATAACCTTTTTTCCCTGCTTGGTGTCCTATTCTTTGAGGATGTAATGCTTCACACTGCAACTACCATTGGGGTAAATATGACTAAAATATTGACTAAAGAGGAAGACCTTTAGAATTTGAGGATAGAATAAAACACAATATACAATTCTAGTTTTGAATTTTTCCAGATTTCTTGTATTTAAGAAATAGTAAGACTATATTAAGATCCCATTAGTAAAATACTATAGATAAAAAAAAAATCTTAATATGCCAAAAGTCAGGCCAAGGTTAGTTTAATAATAAAAATTATATGAAACATATTTGCATATTACTTTTTCATCTCCATTTGCTTGGGGCTCATGGACATGGCATTTTATACATTGCAATAATGAGCTTTCAGATTTAGGAACATTTTTAGAGAAAGTAGCAGGTATTTACTTGGTTCATCTTTGGAAGTTAGAATACCTCCAACCTCTTTAAAAAATCTGTGCCATGTAGTCTATGCAGTCCAGGTCTATACAGTCAAGACAATAGCTCTATATTGAAGTTCTGCAGTTTTGATTCAAAGCACAGCTTGGTTCAACAATGCTCTGTTAAGTATTTTTAAAATTATCTATCTACCTATTCATCTATCTAATCTATCTGCCCATCCACTGGAGACAACCTCAGTACTTAGGGTTGGTTGTGCCATTCCAGATTTGGAGTATAATTCCTGGGTCTCTTGGATAAACATAATCCTAACCCCTATGTCTGTTTCATAACAAATGGAGTTATACCATGTATATACCATATAAATAGGACATATGCAGCTTCATGAGACAAATTAAAAATACTCATAAGCATTGAGGCCCACACACAATTTTTTTAAAATTTCATATTAAAGTCACTATTATTCTGTCCAACAGTATGTCAATCTCTTTCTAAGGAGGAACTCTCTACTCCTACATCTGTCTGTGACCATTTGAATGCTTTAAAATAATTATGGAGTAGTACTGAGAGTTTAATGGAGATCTTGAATTTTGACACATGTATTTAATTTGGAGTCCCTGAAGAAATATTAAAGATATTTAAGCAGAATGATAATGATAATAAAGAATTGCAAGTAAGATGGAAGAAGATTTGGTTAAGAACTATCTTGTCTACTGTGGAATATGCTGAAATCAAGAATTGAATTGGGCAGAGGTATCTAAAGTGACAATACCTAAGATATTAATTTCTTTCGCATAGATGAAGTTTCTAGACATTTAATATAAAATGTGTATGTATGTAAAGTGATTACATTTATTTTGTAAACATATTCCTAACAAAAACTGAACTTTGACCACATATTTTAATGTAAAATGTTATTGAGGTGTTTTCACATAACACTATTCCAGAACAGCTGGTGATTACTTAGAAGTATAACTTATTCATTGATAATCTATCCAAATAACATAAAGTTATCAATACTGTAACACACTATATCAATGTTTAATATCTAAATTAAAGGATACTGTAGTGGGTGATGTGTTCATTTTGTCTCCTATCACCATAGGCGATTTCTTGTCAAATTCTGAAGTAAATTTAATTTAAATCTATGTATTTCTCAGGGAAAGCTCAAGCACTATGAATGCCTTAGGAGACTAACTCAGTCCTATTTTGAGTGAGATTTATGCTTAAATTGGGGGAAAAACATTGTTTGCTTTGAATTAGTAGCCTTTAGGATCTTAGGTTAATTGGAGCTTTCTGTCATGTTCTACAAGCCCCATCTGAAAAAAACTCTGAGTTACCTTGGATGAAACTCATTCTGAAATTGTCTTGGGACTGAAATAAGAGGTCAGTTTTTTTCTTGCTCCTGGAACTAGGGAGAAAACACACAAGAAATGGCAGTAGGACTTATTGTCCTCCTGAGTATCTCTGCTTTTTGTGAAGTGACGTTTGGACAGTAATCTGTTCTGGAAAGTCCTCCATAATCAAGTCCAGTTGTATTCCTTTATGAAATATGTTCACCAAAACAATGTATATACTTAAAAATGTATTATTTCTCTTACATTTGAGTTTAAAATAATTAGTATAATATTAGAAAGGATACATAAATAAAATATTTTAGAACTATTTTCCTTATATAATAAATGCTTTCAAGTTGAAATAATTTAGTTATAAAAGATTTAGTTTGGCATACATTGAAAAAAGTAGAAAAATATTAGTTTTTAATTATGTAAATTAGCATTCTGTGATTCATTAAGCAAATACATTTTTTATCTCCTCTATTTCCAGTATGAAATAGGCACTTTAAATAAGTTTTAATATATAGAGAGATTATTTTAATTTATTTTTCCAATGTAAATATTTTTATTAACAAACTAAGCATCCTAAAAGCTGTAGCTAAACATGATGTAATTCTGTTTGGCTCTTACGGTTGAAGAATTGTAAATGGAAATAGGATTTAAACATCAACTCCTAACTTCACTTGGCTGAGAAAGGAATTAAATTGGTCCGGAGGAATGCTGATAATCTGATATCTTTGACCTTTCCACATATCCTGCTTGGAATGAAAAGGAAGAAATGTTGGAACAGGTAATGGAAACTGGCATATTATGACATTTAGTGTCTAAGTGAAGCATTATATTTAAAAAATTTGATTGTAATTATAAGTAAAATAACTCATTGTGATATCTCTTATTGTTTCCAAATAAATATGAATGCTTTGTGTCTAACATATCATCTGACTAGATTTGGTGACTTGGCTTGCTTTGTAAGTTGTAATATACTATACAAATAATAAGTAACACTCTTTGGCATTTCGCCATCACCACAGTTACCCTCTGCCCACCATACAAGCCGAAATCAATTTATCTGCTAAGGAAGAACATCATCAACTTCTAGCTCTATGCATATAGATGTAGATACCCAATCAGATGAGGAAGAAGATGATGGAGTAGAGGACTAAATCTGAGCTAAAATGAGCCCAGAAATAGGAAAGCCTGTGTTGGTAAATGAGTGTGCCTCATTTATGGCCTAGAAGAGCATCAGATTCTGCAATCTAGGATTACAGATATCTGTTGTTTTTCTGTCTATCCAGTAGCTGTCCTTCTTTCTTCTCATAATAGAACTCCTTTTCATGTTGAAAACTCATTTGAGGAGATTTGAAATTGTGTTATTATAAACATGGTGCCTTATCAAAGTTATAAACATATAGGCCGGGACAACAGGCTATTCCATTTATTTTATCTTCTTAGCTAAAATAATTGGCTCAGATAAGGGCATATGAACCAAGCTAACCCATCAGAGCCTTCTGTATAAATTTACCGCTGTACTTCTCAGAAAGACTGTCACTTTTTACTGGGGTTTGAAACTGGCAGAACGTGTGTTTGGGTTTAGATGTGACCATCTTTCCAGTGACAGGGAGAGCAATTCTATCTGGAGGCTCCCCAAACATGGTATTATAAATATTTTCTGAACTCCTAAGAACTTCAAATAATATCTGTCACTAAAGAAGCTATGCTTTGCCAATGCTTTTTGTCCGTTTCTCTGATAAATGATTAATGAATATCCTTAATTATTTGACTAAATGTAAAATTAGATTATCTTAGTTCATTTTTTTTTCATATTTAGTAAATCCTAGTAAACCGATTATTTGAGCAAACTCCCTCCTAAAAGGAGCTTCACTCAATTTCTTAAAAGATATAGACACATAGAACACCAGCACCTTACAGGGATAGATTTCCAAGAATTTAGCTCTTGTATTAACATATATATTTGAAAGATTAATATCTGAACAAAAATAGACAGATATCACATCTTTTATATGGTATTGAATAAGTTATACTCTAGTTTTCAGTTTCTTAATCATAAATTTCAGATTATGATAGTTTTGACCTCATTCAAATATTAAAGCAAATGATATATATAAGGTGTTTAGCATCCCGTCTAAGGTATAAAGTACTCGATAAACATTACACTATATAATCTCTTATTCCTTTTTCTTCTTCCCTTCATAAGCCAGCACCATCATTTTCAAGAAAAATATCGCATTTATAGACCATGAAGTATAAAATAGCATCAAGTCTGTCACATGCCTTTGCTTGAGCATCATTGTACTTATTCACCATTTTCCCCACTATATTTTCTATGACGTTCTTGAAACTATCAGTTTTTGGAAGGACACATCTGGGAACATACGGGAGAAAGAAGATTGAGAAACTGATGTTTCTCATGCATCAGAACACAATGGAAAATTTTCTTATGAATCGTGATGTTGATGGCAGAGGACACAAACAGTTCAGCTGACGATACACTCTAATCTGAAATAGTTTAAGGTACTCTAAGCTACTGAATCCAAGAAGACTAGGGTTTACATAAAAGAAGTGGTATATGTACGTGTGTGTGTATGTGTGTGTGTAGTTTGCGGGAATGGGAAAGTAATCCAAACAGAAGTATTTTAAGTATTGCAGATTTTATAATGTGACCCCTTTAACATTGGATAATGCCTTATGGCAGCATTGCAATGACTAACACCTGGTTTAAATCTATCTTTATGCCAGGTATTGTGAAAATGAGCACTGACAATAGAAGAGTTGCAAAATAATTCTACAGTATTGACTCAGACTATCACAAATCCAAAGGTACAGGGCAAAGAAATTAAAAACCTAAGGTACAGTGTTACAGAGTATGCATGGTTTTTAATTTTGTATTGTTTCTTTTACTACTTAACTATTTATAACTTGATCTTTCTGCTTCCTCATCTTCTTATACTCAGCTTTTTCTTTCTTTTTTTTTTTTTTTTTTTTTTTTGCAGCTTTTACCTCTTCAAAATTCACTCTTCTTTTTTCCCCTACCTAATTAATTACTACCATGTTTCTTCCATAGTTTAAACTTTCTAGAAAAAAAATGAGGGAAACAGGTAAATTGTATCATTTAAAGAAGAAACAGACTGCATAGACTGAAATTCTACATAGTTTATTTGTTTTACTTTAGTTTTAAATTTTATTTATAGATTGTGTAAAATTGATCATGAGTAACAAACATTTATACAAGTGTTTATGTGAAAATAAATACAATAGCTTGTATCCTATAACTCAATTGCTCAATTGGCACATTAGATTAAGAAAATAATAGTAGCAATATCACTCACTCATAATCCATTTATGAGAAAAAAGAAACAAAATTTTATTTCTTAGACATTTGGTGAAAATCAATTGTGTGTGTGTGTGTGTGTGTGTGTGTGTGTGTTGACTGAATGAGAGAGAGATTTATTTTAACAAGTTGGCTCAGATGATTACACGATACACTTCAAGCTGACATACTGAGACCAAGGGGAGAGTTGATGTTGCAGTCTAGACCCTATAAAGACCATCTGGAAGAAATATTTCTTCTTCCTTGAGGATCTCCATCATTTTTGTTGTTGTTGTTCAGGAAGTCAACTGATCGGATGAAACCCACTCACCTTGTAAAGGTTGATTTTCTCTACTCAAAGTCCACTGATTTAAATGCTAATCACATCTACCAAAATACCTTCACAGCAAAGTCCAGCCTGGAGCTTGACCAAACATCTGTGCACTATAGCCTAGCCTAGTTGACTCATAAATTCAGCTAGCACAAATTCAACCCTTCCCCATCTGGCACCCGTACACGTATCTTTAAACCATACTTAATCTCCAAAAAAATATAATAACAAGGTCATACTTCCATCTAACATGATAATATGATACTATATTTATTTGAAAATATACCAACCCTTTCCCCAGAAGAAGACACAGAGATCTTGAGTGATGTTCACTCTTCTTGATATCTTGTAACATATATACTATAATTCTAAGTTAGCAATACTTAAATACTATGATATAAAATCAATACATTTTGTGTTATATGTTGAGAGTAAAAAGGAGCAGAAAATAAACAAAATTGACATGAAGGCATATTCAAACAAAATAAAAAAGAAATACTCATAACAGCGCTTAGTTCTGTAATTTGTCGTGTGCTCATAGCTGACATTTATACCGACCTTCTTTCACTACCCACTCTGTATTTCCTTTGCCCTTAAGAAGCCCCCCACTTAGTTATAGTTCCTTACCTGCAGAGATAACCCAAACCTTCATTCCTGAAGGATCTGGGCCATTAGTATTATTGCCTGAACTAGATTGCAGTTTTCCATTAACTTTCTTCAAAGGGCATGGGAATAATAAGAAAAACAGTAATTAATATCCTGTATTCTAAACATTCTATTCTTTACCTTCACTGGGAAATACTGGACCAGTTTCCCCTTGGTAGTCAGGATCAATCACCCCTGTTAGCACAGCAACTCCCTTCTTTGTCTGATGGTTCAGAGGCATAAGGAGCCAGTAGTGGTCAGGTGACAGTCTTAACCTCCAGTTCAGTTGAATCACTTTGTCTTCTGGGGAAACTCATTTTGAAAGTAAGACTTTTAGACTAGCAAGATTTTTAGATTAGAGGGTAAGGTAGCAGGGACAGGAAGCAAATATTTTGTTACGGAATCACTGTATGTAACAGTGAATACTGCTACTTCCATTCCACTGCCTGAATCCTGGACCTGTAAATCTTTCCTATGGGAGAAGTAGTACAATATACTGAACACTAATTTAGGGAACATACAGCTCCTGGAAAATCTTGACTCATAAGTATTTGATTAGTAGCATCCAATGGTGATATTTTGCATATTTCTATTACCATGTAACACCATAGACTGTCAGTGCTTTCTTTACTACTAAAAATTGAATAATTGTTGCCTTTAAATCTAAACAGATTGGACAACCAATTCAAGAAACCCAAGAACAAATTCAGAAAACTCATCCTTAAGATTCTGTTTCTCTAAAACCACTCTTGCTACAAAAGTCTGTTAGTCAGGGTTCTCCAGAGAAACAGAACCAATAATCATGTGTGTGTGTTTGTGTGTGTGTGTGTGTGTGTATTAGTACACAGAGTGTGACAAAGATTTATTAATGTTAAGTAATTGGCTCACACTTTGATCTAATAATGGATTATCTAGTGTACCAGAAAAAGCATCAGACAAAGACTACTTTTGAACTTTGTTCCAAGGTGCCTTGCCAGTTAAGTTTAACTAGCAGAATGGCAATTAAATTATAAGAATTAATCCTTGGGTTCATATGTCTCAAGGATTCATCTATTCAATAAGAATTGGAAATAACTGGAAAGTTAAAAATCTCAAACTCAGGGTCCATGGACACCGTACACATGGTCCATGAAGCCTTACTACTTACTAGAATTCTTAGAGAAAGTGTTCGCTCAACAAGACCAGGACAAAATTGTTTTATATATTACAATTTCGTTTATCTAAATCTTGTTTGCTATCCTTTTGACTGGACTTTTTAATCTTTGCTGGTTGCAGTTTACGTGTAGTTGACTTAGTATATCATCTGCATTTACCAATAATAAAGTGTCGTTTATTTCAAGACTTCCTAGAGGAAATAATTACCATACATTTTGTATTGAGTTTTTCCAGTTTTAATGCAGCCAGTTTGCAAGTTTGTCAAATATGTCATCCCTTGCCAAATCCTGGGAAAATGCACATAATTGTTGTACCTGAAATTAATGCTACTAAACTGAATTTTGATCATTCATATTCTAATGAATAAATAGCCTTATCTAGTATCTATTAATAGACATTTAGAATAGCATTGATACAACTAATGTAACTTTTATAATCATAATTCAAAATGACCATGTGCATTGTTCCATTCTCCACCAATACTTCTCATATATCATTTGTATATCCATATTCTTTTTAGTAATAATTCAAATCAAATAACAAAACTAAAAATGAATGAACATTTAAAACCATGGGTTATTCCTATAATTGGAAAATACCTATATTTGTAAAGTACTAGAATAGATTTCTTATACAGACCCCAAAGATAATATACAGTTCCCTTAAGTCTTATGGATCACTTCTCCTATGGCTATGTTTTATTTTCCTACTCAGGAATCAGATTCTTCTATGTTTACCGCTGGCTAATTTTTCAGTGGTGATATTGGTCAGACAGCTCCAAGCTTATAAAATACTCACAATAAATATTTACTCTTTAAAAAGTAGATGAAGGAACAGTACTCTTCCTAGGGGTATACATATTAACTAATATAATATGATTTTAAAGCATATTAATACCACCAATATGATTTGGAGTAATTTGGCTGGCATAAAAAATGTCTCTTATTTTATCTGACATACAACACTATACATCCTGAACCCTGGAAACACAATAAGTTTTTTAGCCTAATAAGTTACAGATAATGAATTAACTTTAAATATTCTTTTGACAAACTGGGAAGGTGGGGCTTTGCATCACTGTTTGTTAGCACTTTATGTTATACCCGCATTAACACAATTATTGTAACAATTTATAGCTAAGCTCAAAGAAAAGTCAAGTTGTCTATGTAGATGTACTTGGGAAGACTTTGGGACTTCTTTACTCATTCAGGCCTGGGAAATTTTTGCCATGTTGCAAGAATATTGCCCAGTGCTTTCTTATTATCCTTCTAGTAATAACTGTTTGTCTCACATTAGTTCAATGTCTATGAATCAGAATTCTAAGGTTTTCTGCAGAGTCATATCCTGACAGTAAAAAATAAATAAATAAATAAATAAATAAATAAATAAATAAAAGATAACAGATAGATGGTAATATTTCTGATAAACTCTCAAACAAAAAGTTGGATCCTTGTACATAAAACCTTATTTTAAAGGAGGCAGGACATTGGTGAAAGTCTCTACAACCCTTGATGATATTAATGCAGCTTATGTTAATTGAAAAGCAAAAAAGGAACTGATAATTTTAAAATTGTAGTTCTAACCCTCAAAGAAAAAAACAATTATTTTGTAGCTATGGTAACAAGTATCACCAGACTGCTTTTAACTTCATGGAATTAATCAACTAAAACTTGCCTCAGTAAAAATGCTTTGCAAGCCAAACAATGAGTATCAGCTTCTCATTTCTCAATGTCAGCCAATCAGGAACATACCCACTCCAATGCACATACTTCTGAGTGTTAATCAGTTAGCAGCAGGTCTCACACAAGCAACCATAGTTTTATAGATGATGTCAACTCATTTACATCTTTAAAAGTTGACCAACCCTTATAATTTTATTAATTCGGAAGTAATATGAGCAGTCTGTTCAGCTTCGGGAGACTATACCTCATCATCCCGACTCTCTCTTAATAGTAAGTTCAACTGTTATATTTTAATTTTTACTTTTTTTATAAAGTAAAATGATTTAATCAGTCTTTGAAATTAGGGGAAAAACAAAAAACAAACAAACAAAAAAAAACTGGGTATTGTGTACTCAAATATGAGCCCAGGATCCTTTATCTAAGACAAATAACTTTTTTAGTAGTTACTTTCTTTATTAGTAAAAGATTGTTGAATGAGCTATTTTTTAAGTTTTATTAGCATTCAACATTCTGTATGCTTACACATGCTTATGCCTTTGAATTTCATTGTAATGAACAATTTAGGAATCAGTAAAGTTGTATAATTTGCATATTATATAAATTTTTAAACAAGTCATGTTTGTAGTTCAATTTACAGATTGATATTAAAGGAAAGGGCCAAGCTGAAGGAGAGAATATTGATTGACTACATTTATGAAAATTATTCTGGTAAGCATTTAATTTCCAAATTACTTAATAGTTTACTTTCAGGAAATACAACGTGATGCTATTATACAAATAATCTCACAGGCATTATAAAAGGAATCTGGAAACTTTATTTGCATGATAAAATCTCTTTTGATATATCGGATAACTTGCCATAGAGTTAAGTAGTTCATTATACTGCTTTGACGCTAAGTCTCCACCTTGGTGAAATGAAATGAAAATACTTAAAAGTTAATTGGAGATTGAATGGGAATGTATATTTGCCTACACATGAAATACCTACTTTTTATATTCTCAAGATGTGTATGTATACATTTAATTTTATCTTTTTAGTTTATTTGCTTTTATACATTCTTTACATAGATCATTTATCCAAATGCCATGTTTATTTATTCACTTTATTATATGCTTACACAAATAGAATATGTTTGATGAAGCAACTTCATTGAAATAAATTATCCCTAAAATGTGTATCCCACATATCTCTTTAAGGACATGGTTGGCAGTTTGGTTCAGCCATATAAGACTTTCTGTTTTATTTTAAATAACAATATGATATCCCAGCATTCAGATCATTTTATTTTCTCTCATTCAACTCTAAATAATGTAACAATTTTATTTAGCTTTTAAATTGAAGAGAAGTAGAAGCTGATCATAATGATCAAACTACTATATACCAACAAATGTTGACTATTATCATTCAAATATAATTTATCTTAATTTTGGTAGATTAAATGAATATAAAGTGTGTCTTCCAAAAACACTTTTTTAAAAAAAATTTAGACTCTCCCTTCTTAAGGAATTAGGAATATCAAGACACACAAGAAAGCAAAGACACAGAAAGATTGAACATTAGAGAAACTGGCACTGAATCTACTGCTCACCTGAAGACCTGGGAACTATTGCTTTGCCTTTATAATATATCCAATTTTTTTTTTTTTATATCACAAACGGGAGAATTTCTCCCCTAAAACCTGAAAGAAGCTAATTAATAGAGATATTTATTATTTTACTTTCAAACTATACACTTTTATGGAATTAACTAAAGGAGTAAACACCAGAAATTTTCATAAACTAATTTGTGACAGAGGAATATTTAATAATGTGGTAGCTTCTGGAGGAAAATGATGCACCTAGATATTGGCAGGTGAAATCAAAGACAAAGCAATATAATATTGACATACATAACCGGGTTACAAAAAAAAAAAAAAAAAAAAAAAGGTCAACTAAGCTGTTAATGCTGGTACAAAAAAAAAAAAACTTGTTTTTAAATCTATAACGGCAAATTATTTATGAAAATAAATGTATTAGAATAATATTTCCACCTTCCCTTCTTTCATATACTTTGCTAAGGAAATAATATAAAACCTATAAATAGAAAGTAGGAAGAACTTGAGCACTGTTTTCTTCCTGTGGCGTCTAGAACCGCTGAATCCCAAGTGATATTGTGGCCAAATCCCCTCCAATCTGCAAGCTCAAACATAGATGAAATCACTAGACAGCCTTTGGCAGCAGTGATAGCATGGGAGATCTGGAGTTGAATTAACCAGAGATGAGTTTATCAGTAGCTTCTGAGACCCAAATCACTTCAATAGTTAGTGATATCTAAATAATTGCCAGCTTGATTTAGTCATCGGAAATATAATAGGGCTTACATTCCCAGGGGTGTGGGGGCAGGGAATATAATCAAACAAAAGAATATAGCAGTCTATCTCAATTTCAGATAGAAAGATAAATAGATAGACTTATCAGTACCAAATGTTAGACATTTAAAGTAGCAAGACATTTAGAGAACAATGAAATGACAGTTCCCTAAAAAAAAATCTGCATAAACAAACAGACTAACCTTTTTATTGAAAATGTCAAAGCATATTTAAGATAACAATTATACATGCATTCAGACATCCAGAGATAAAGTAGAAAGAATGAAGAGATAGCAATCCCAAACAACCACATAGAAAAGACGAAAACTTTAAATACAAAGAAAGGCATAGATATAGTAGTAGCAAGGATCATTGAACTTAAAAAGAGATCAATATAAATTATCCAAGACAGAAAACAGCACAAAGAAAAAAGAAGGCAGCTAAAATTTAGTAACCCAACACAATATCAGTATTGAAATATAACACAATCTTTTCTCTCTAAAATAAAGGTAATTGTCTAAAAGACAGCAAAAGGAATAAAGAGGAAGAAAACTTTTTTATAATGGTTCATGGCATTTTCAGATTTTACACATAATAGTAAATCTGTTGGAATAAATCTAGTTTGAAAAATTTTAAAGTAATTCAGAGGAGAAAAACAGATACATTACATACACTAAGATAGGAATAAATGTAACAGTTTATTTCTTAAAAGAAATCATTCAATCCCAAAAATATAAGAAAAAAGAAATATCACCTTTGAAATGTTGAAAGAAAAAAAATTCTCAAATTTGGGTTCAATACTCAGCAAAATCATTCTTTAAAATGAAATGAAGATAGTTTCAGGTAAATTGTAACAGTATTTGTTACTGTTAGATCTGGATTCCTATATACATTCGCGCGCGTGTGTGTGTGTGTGTGTGTGTGTTTATATAATGTGTGTGTGTGTGTGTGTATATATATACACACACACACACACATATATACATATATATATATATAGTAGAAATTCTCCAAGCTGAAGAGAAAATACATCAGTTGGAAATTTGGAACTACTGAAATTATCAAAGAGCACTATACATGGTAAATAAATGGCTAGATATACTAAACTGTCTTTTTCTTTCTCTAATTTTATTGAAATATATTGAAGTGTTCCAATCAAAACAATTGCATTGTATGTGGTATTTAAATCATATATATGAGTAACAATATTTAAAAGAATGAAAGATGCTAATTAAAATAATACTGTTATAGTTCATGTGTTGTATGAAGTGGTAGGATAATAATACAAAACTTTAATAAATTAAGGATACATACTAAAATATTTACACAAAATATAAAGAAACACAAATATCCAATACCAGAAATAATGTGCAATGCTAAAAAGTAATAATTTTTTTAAAAACTGAAAAGAAAAACCAAATAAAGAAGAGAGGCAATTTTTTGAGAAAAAGAAAAAGATGATTCAGAACCAATTATATCAATATTTATGTAAATATAAAAGGGCTAAATATTTCAATTACAAAGATGGCCAGGTGCGGTGGTTCACACCTGTAGTCCCAACAATTTGTGAGGCCAAGACGGGGGCATCGCTTGAGCCCAGGATTTCGAGACCACCCTGGGCAATATAGTGAGACCCCATATCTAACAGAAAAAAAAAAAAAAAGGAGAGATTTGGCAAAATGTGTTTAATAAAAATAGTTCCCAATTGGGCACCGTTTCCAAGAGATGTAATGCATATAAAAGCACAAATGTCTTAAAATTAAAACAATGCAGAGATATATACAAAATTACAAAAATAAAGACACATATAGATGTAAGCACTTATCATAAAAATGCTGGTGTGATTTCATGATGAAAAAAGAGTCAATTCATCAAGAACAAATAGTAACTCTAAATGTGTTGGCACATAAGAGTTTTTAAATATGTGAAGCAAATTTTCAGAAATAAAGGGGAAAATAAACCAAGTAACAATAATAGTTGAAGACTTTACTATTACTTTCTTAGTTCTTGATGAAAATAAGTGAACAAAATTAAATAAACAAAGAACATATATGAAAACATTATCAAACATCTTTATCTAACAGATTATGTAAAAATACAGCAAATAGATAATATTACTTTTATATACATATTATAAATTCAACAAGATAGACTACATAATGGAGTATAATACATTACCACAGTTTCAAATTACTAAAGTTATACACAGCATATTATCTTATAAAAACAACTAAATTAAAATAAAAAATTGAGTTCTAAAAATTCTAGATGTTTAGACAATATTTAAACTGTTTTTAAATGATACACTAATCAAAGAAAAATTCAAAAACTCATTAAAATGTTGAACTGAAAATCTATGTGACTTAGCTAAAGCAGTTCACAATAATACATTTTTATGTTTAGTATTCATATTAGTAAAATAGGAAAATCTAATATATCAGTTTTATGCTTGAGAAGTTGAAAATGAGAGAAAAGCATATCAGAGGGGGTAGAAAAGGAAAATATTCAGAGGAAATGAATTAGAAAATATTCCCAAAAGCTAACATTTTATTTTTAATAAGAAAAATAAAGTTGCTTTGTGGCTTTTGTAAATTGGATTATGTTCTTGATTGACCCTCAGATTCGTGTATAGAAATGTTTCTGTTTTTCGTACACTGAGTTTACATTCTGAAACTTTTCTAAGTTGTTTATAAGTTCAAGGGACACTTGGCAGAGTCTTTAGGATTTTCTAGATAGTGTTATTGTTCATTAACAATATGAATTCTTCATCTCATATGAGATAATTTGACTTCTTTTTTTTTTTTCCTTTTTGAATGTCTTTTATTTTATTTTATTTTATTTTTTTTGCTTTTGCCTGATTGCTTTAGCTAGGACTTCTAGTATTGTATTGAATAGGAGCAGTGAAACTGAGCATCTTTATCTTGTTCATGTTTTTAAGAGGAATGCTTTCAGCTTTTTTTCATTCAGAATGGTTTTGCCTGTAGATTTCTCATAGATGATTCTATTTTGAATTTTTCCTTCAATGCTTAGTTTGTTGAAGATTTTTATCATGAATGGAATTTGGATTTTATTGAAAGCCTTTTCTGTGTCTATTGAGATTATCATATGGTTTTTGTTTTTGATTCTGTTTATGTGGTAAATCATATTTATTGGTTTGTGTATGTTGAACCAACCCTGAATCCCAGGAATAAAACCTACTTGTTCATAGTGAATTAACTTGTTATTGTTCTGCTGGATTCAGTTTTCTAGCATTTTCGTGAGCATTTTCACATCTTTGTTCATCAGATATATTAGCCTGTAGGGTTTTTTTTTTGTTTTTGTTTTTGTTTTTGTTTTTTTTGGTGTTTTTTCAGATTTTGGTATCAGGGTGATGTTGGCTTCACAGAATTAGCTGGAAAGGAGTCTTTCCTCTTGGATTTTGGGGAACAGTTTTAATAGAATTAGTATCAAATCTTTTGTACATTTGGTAGAATTTGGTTGTGAGTCCTTTTGGTCCAAGTCTACAAAATACTGTTGAAAGAAATCAGAGATGACATAAACAAGTGAAAAACTATGCCATGATCATGGATTAGCATTGTTAAAATGACCAAACTGCCCAAAGCAATCTACAGATTCAACAATATTTCTATCAAACTACCAACATCATTTTTCACAGAACTAGAAAAAAAATACTAAAATTCATATAAAACAAAAGAGAACCTGAAGAGCCAAAGCAATCGTAAACAAAAACAACAAGGCCTAAAGCATCACGTTACCCAGTTTCAAGCTATACTATAATGCTCCCAAATGTAACCGAAACATCACAGTACTGGAACAAAAACAGACATCTAGACCAATAGAATAGAAGAGAAAGCCCGGAAATAAAGCTACACACCTACAGCCATCTTATCTAAGCAATAAGAAAAGAACTCCCTCTTCAATAAATAGCGCTGGGAAAACTGGCTAGTCATATGCAGGAGAATGAAACTGAACCCTAACCTTTTCCCATATACAAAAAATAACTCAAGATAGAATAAAGATTTAACTATAAGGACTCAAACTATAAGAATCATAGAAAAAAGTCTAAGAAATGCCATTGTGGACATGGGCCTTGGGAAATAATTTATGATCAAGTCTTCAAAAAAAAAATTAACAAATTGGACCTAGTTAAACTAAGGAGCTTCTGTACAGCAAAATAAACTATTAATAGATTAAATAGTCACCATATAGAGTGGGAGAAAATATTTTCAAATGATACATCCAACAAAGGTCTAACATCCAGGAACCCCACAAGGTAGTCACTATCAGAAGAATTCTCTTATGATGAGTCAGAAAACCAATTGTGTTCTTTGAAGCAGTTTGGAAGAGGTAATCTTTTTGAACTATGTCCATAGTGTTCTTCATAACAAAGGCCTACTAAATGAAAGAGAAGAGTTTACCAGTGTCTTATCCTAGATGGGGATAGGGAAATAATCAAACTTTAGATACTGCTAGCTTTACTGTGTCATATAAAAGGGGATTCTCTAATAAACACTTGTGAAGTTCTTAGCTGAAAAACGTATCCCTAATAAAAAACTGATACTGAATCATAGCATTATAGAACACTTCCCTTCTCTCACAATTTGATAGAACATCAGCAAGGCATAAGTATATTAACAACAGATTACAGCTAATAAACTGCAAGTGTCAGACTCTATTTAAAAATTGTTGTTTAGAGAAATCTAGACAAAAGGGCACATGCAAAGAAAAGCAAACACAAAAAGCTAGAAGAAAATCAAAGACTTGCCTTTCTTCTTTGATTGGGATGTGTTTGGTGTAGCTACAGCCAGCAGTAAATTCCTAGTTCAGAATAACAGTCCAATTCCAACAGTCCAATTCCTAGTTCAGAATAACATAAAACATCACAGCAAAGATCTATTTCCCATAGTTCCCATTAGCTGATACATGATATACAGCTTTTAAAAATGCAAAGCATAATAAAAGCCAAGAAATACAACAGCCTGAAGAGACAAAGCATGCATCAAAACCAGACTCAGACATGGCAGAGATTTTGCAAATATCAGACTGGGAATTTTCTGTATCTATGAATGATATCTTAAGAATTCTATTGAAAAAACCAAAATGCAATAACAAAGGGGCAAAGTAAGTACAGATATTTTTAAAAATCTAAAAAATATTGAAAATTTTCTATCTATTGAAAACTCTGTAATACAAACAAAGAACATCCTTAATGGACTCATCACTGACTGGACATGTCAAAGGATAAAATCAGTGAGCTTAAATGTGTATCAATAAAAATTTCATAAAGTGACAGGCAAAGAGAAAAATGAAACAAAGCAAAAGAGAGTATCAAAGAACTATGGAACAATTTCAGATGCAACATATGTATTATGGGAATACCAGAAGAGGAAAGAGATAGGAAAGAGAGAAAATGTCTGAAGTAATAATTTCTGAAAATATTTCATATATTAATGGCAGACATCAAACCACAGATTCAGGAACACACAGGGAATGCCAAGCAGTTTAAACAAAAGCAAAACAAATTAAACAAAAATATACAAATTCACATGACAGCATATTATATTCAAACCACATAATACCAAAGATAAAATAAAAATCAGGAAATCAGCCATGAGGTAAAATAAAAATCAGGAAGCCAGCCATGTAAAAAGACAAATATCTAATCTGTAGAGAAACAAGTATAACAACCACATTGACCATCTTATCAGGAACTATGAAAAAACAGTACAAGAATCAAGTGATATCTCACAGTAGTTTTGATTTGTATTTTCCTGATGACTAATAATGTGAAGCATCTTTTCATATACGTGTTGGCCATTTTGATGTCTTCTTTGAAGAAATATTCATTTAGGTTTCTTGCCCATTTTAAAAATTGTTTCATATGTTTTATTCTATAGAGTTGTATATCTTTATACATTTTTGATATTAACCCTTATTAGACATATAGTTTACACAATTTTTTTTTTCCTATCCATATATTGCCTTTTCATTTTCTTGTTTTCTGTGCTGTGCAGGATCATAGTCTGATGTAGTTTAATTCATTTATTTTTGCTTTGTAGCTGGAGCTTTTGATGCTATATCCAAGAAATCATTGCAAGGCCAATGTCAAAACCTGTGTGTGTGTGTGTGTGTTTTGATTTTGGTGGTTTCAAAGATCCATGATGTCAGCTATCATCAAAAAGACAAATGTTGCTGGGAGTGTGAAGGGAACCCTTGTGTACTTTAGATGGGAATGCACACTGGTGCCACCATGATGAAAAACAATATGGAGGTTTCTAAAGAAATAAAAAGTAGAATCACTATATGACATATAAATCCTTATATGTATACACCCAAAGAAAATCAAATCAAATCACCACCTCCTAAACATATTTGCACTGGGGACGGGCCAGAAGGGTCGAATAGAAACAGCTTTGGTCTGCAGCTCCCAAAGAGACCAATAAAGAAGACGGGTGATTTCTGCATTTCCAACTGAGGTACCCAGTTCATCTTATTGGGACTGGTTAGGCAACAGGTGCAACCCATGGAGTGTTAGCAGAAGCAGGCTGGGGTGTTGCTTTCCCCGGGAAATGAAAGGAGCTGGGAGACCTCCCTCCCCCAGCCAAGGGAAGTGGTGAGGGACTGTGCTACCCGCCCCAGGTACTAGACTTTTTCCACGGATTTTTGCAATCCACAGAACAAGAGATTCCCTTGTGAGCCTACACCACCAGGGCCCTGGGTTTCAAGCACAAAACTGGGTGGCTGTTTGAACAGGAACTGATCCAGCTGTATAGTTTTTCTCATACCCCAGCAGCACCTGGAACTCCAGCGAGACAGGAGAACCATCCACTCTGCTAAAAAGAGGGCTGAAGCCAGGAGCCGAGTGGTTGATTTAAATTTTAGGAATGGAGAAAGATGTATCATGCTAATACTGATCAACAGAATCCTGGATGAGATTTACATCAGTATAATTTTGTAAATTATGCAGCTCCAAGGGTCTATCTCTCCACATAATTTTGTTTAAAGAAAAGAGAATATGGTCAGTATCAACTTTGTCAGAACTCTTGGAAATAGTCAAAGGCTTATAGCTACTACATAATAGTAAATCAGTAAGAGGCAACCTAAAAATGTCATTCAAGGCAATCTGTCAAAACCCTAGCTGACTACATGCTACAAGAAATGGAAGCTTCAGAGACCACACATGATGTAGTATATGGTATATTGTCTTAAGAAAAAATTTAAAATTAACTAAATAAACAACTATTATCTACAAAAGTCAACAACAGCAAAAATCCCTGAAGAGAAGTAAGAATCTGCTTATATTAGCTAACACATCATATGATTGACATACGATGTGAAATTAACAAAGAATATCCCTGAGGAAGTATAGCTGGAACTACTACACAAAGACTTTAAGCAAACTGCCTAAATATACTCAGATAGATAAAAGAATCCTTAACATGATATCTCAACAAACAGAGAATATCAACAAAGACAGAAAGTACGGAAATAATTCAAACAAAAGTTTTGGAGCTCTAAAGTACAAAATCTGCAATGAAAACATTACTAGATCATTTCATTAGCAAAGATTGAGCAGATAAAGAATTAATAAACAATCTTAGGTCCATTGGGATTAACTGGGCTGAGGAACAGGAAGAAGAAAAGACTGAATAAAGTCTAAGAGAGCTGTGGGACACAATAAAGTACACTAACATATGCATAAGGGGAGTCTCAGAGTGTGAGAAATGAGACAAAGGAACAAAGAGAATATCTGAAAAAAGAATGAAAAAAAAGTCTCAAAATTCTATGAATTCATTAATCTATACATACAAGAAACTCAACAAAATTTAAGAATAAAAACAGAGTTCCACACCAAGACATGTCATAATTAAGCTATTGAAAGCTAATGACATAAAGAAAATCTTGAAAGCTGCAAGAGAAAAGCAACTCATCATATACAAGAGATCCTCATTATGATTAAGAGTAGATTTATTATCAATGAGAATGTCACAGCTAAGAAAGGAATGGGATGACATATTAAAAGTGCTGAAAGAAAAAAGAAACTATCAACTGAAAATTTGTTAAACTATCCATCAAAAATTAAGGAGAAATTAAAACATTCTCTCACATGCAAAGATTGAGAGGATTAATAATAATCGGCCCTGCAAGAAATGCTAAAAGTGCTAATAGCAGATATAGCATTAGTAGATATTAGTAGATATAACATTAGTAGATAATGTAAATGATGAGTTAATGGGTGCAGCACACCAACATGGCACATGTATACATATGTAACAAACCTGCACGTTGTGCACATGTACCCTAGAACTGAAAGTATAATAATAAAAAATAAAAATAGAAAAAGATAGTCTAAATGAAAAGAACAAGTGTCTAGATAAAATTAGTGAGACTAACTGAAGATGTATCAGAAAATATGAACACACCTATAACAAAAGAGATAATCAGTATTCAAATGTCACTCAAAAATGAAAAGACCAGAACAAAAATGGCTTCTCTGGTGAATTCTACAAATTTTTTAAAGAAGACAACACCAATCCTTTCACATTATTCCAATATATAAAATAGAAAAGAATATTTACTAAGTCACCCTATGACCCAAATTCAGATGAAGACATTACAATAATAACAAACTACAGATTAAAATCCCTTATGAATACAAATAGAAAATATGAATACAAATAGAAAATACACATATGAATACAAATGGAAAAAATCTCCGAAATGCAATGATGGTTTAGCATGTAACAATCAGTCAGTATAATACGTCACATTAATAGCATGAATAAAGAAAACCCATACAATTATCTCAATTGATACAGAAACAAATTGAAATAAATCCCACACACCTTCATAACAAATATTCAAAAAACAAGAAATAGAAGAGAACATCTTCAACATGATAAAGGTTATTTACAAAAATCTCACAACTAACATCATATTCCATGGGATAAGAATGAAAGTATTCTCTCTAAGATGGGGAAAAATGAAGACACTGTCTTTTATTACTTCTATTAAACATTGTACTAGGATAGCTAGCCCAAACATTTAGGGAAACCAAAGAAATACAAAACATCCAAATTAAAAAGAAAACGAAAAGTGAAATTCTCCTTATTCACAAATGACAAAATCTTACATATAGAGAATCCTAAATAATCCACCAAAAATTTAAAAATTATTGGAGTTAATAAATGAATTTAGTTACTTTGTGGGGCACAAAATCAACAAACAAAAATCAGTTTGTTTCCATAAGCTAGTAATGAACAATTCAAAAATAAAAAAAAATAAAAAGTATTCCATTTACAACAGGATCCAAAATAATAAAATATCTAGGAACAAATTTAACCAAGTAAGTGAAAGAATTTAGCACTGAAAACTCCTAAAACATTGTTGAAAGACATTAAAGAAGACATACATAAATGAAAATGTAGCTTGTGTTCATGGATCGAAAGACAATATATTTAAGATGGCAATGTTACCCAAAGTAATTTGTAGATTTAATGCAATCTTTATAAAAATTCCAAAGGCGTGTTTCACAGAAATGGAAAATTCAATTAACACATTTATATGGAATTAGAAGGTGATCACGTTTTTGGAAGTTTGTAGATTCTTATGAAACGTTTAGTAGAATTTACTTTTGCCAGACTTGAATGTCTTTTCATGGTATACTTTTGAGATAAACTCTTTGAAAATTCTGTAATGGAACATGTTGATTTTCTCGCTTGAGCTGTTTTTTTGGAAGGGATTTCAGATTCTAATCTTACAGAATAGGTTCTATAAAAGTCCTTAGGCAGTTGATTCTTTTTTAATCTTTAAGAAATACAAAGATTTGATCCATGAGGTTCTTGAGCTCACCTAAAACTTTGCATGTTTTCTTATCCAATCCTGCATTTTTGGGTTTACCAGCTCTTTCCTGAAATATCTCTCATTAACACCTATTTTTGTGGTCTGGTTTGGTAACCAGGTGTGATGTTCTCCTGATACATGAGTGCTTGAGAATCTTCCTATTGATTTCATGCTATGCTGAAGAATGGATATATCAGGAAGGCTGTCTGAGATTCATTGTTCAGTGTTCTGTTTCTCTTGCCCTGCCTAGAGAAGAGTCACTGTAACTACGACTCCTAATCTCTCAGATGTATTTTATCTTTGACAATAACCGTATATAATATTCACCTATATTCTTAAATACCTGAAACCAAAACAAACATATGTTGATCAATATATCTGTAGATTACAAAGTATCAGAATAAACTTTCAATAATATTAGCTCTTTTAAGCTGGTATTGTAAATAGCAGGGATGCTTTTGTTCATACATAGAAGCAGACAAAAAATCTAAATTTAAAATTGGCAAGTGATTCTGTTCATTTCTTACCTGTAATATCTGAGAAGAGCAAAAATTTTAGTGAAATTTTTCTTGTCACAATCCAGTATTAATTTCTGATGGTTTTTTCCTGGAGGTTGGGAAAGTTTTGTTAGTATGCAAGATACAATAAGCACTAGAATGTCAAAAGTAATGATAAATTGGACTCTATTAAATTTAGAAACTTTCATTTTTCCATAGATTTCCTTAAATGTATGAGGAGCCAAGATAGCATGGTGATGACATTTCAAAGCATAAAACAGATGGAAAGCCCCTATCAAAAAAAAAAAAAATTCAGAAAGAATCTTTGCTAACCAATAAAACAAAACAAAACAAAACAAAAAAAACATTAAAAAACCCAATAAAAAGATGGGTAAAATATGTGAACAGGCAATCATTCTAAAATATTTCCAACTGGCCAATAAATATTTGAAATGTGCTAAACCTCATCAAGGAAATGTGAATTAAAACCATCATGAGACATAACTACACATCCTCCCTGATTACTTAAAAAAATGCACAATACTCTTTGTTGAAGACCTTGGACAATGAAACTCCCATACACTACTTGTGAATGAGAAAATTAGTATAACTATTTGGGAAAATTGTTTTGCAATATTTCCTGAAATTGTGTACATGCCTTCCCTATGGTCATACAGTTCTATTCCTAGGTAGACACTCCAACCAAATGTACCCTACTTAATCCAAAACTGTATAACTATTTGTAGCAACATCATTTATATTGACCCCCAAAACTTGGAAATTATTTATGTTTATTAATTGCAATAATTAATAATTAATAATACTTATAACTACTATAGTAATATTAAAGTGAAGCACTACTACTCATGGAAAAAGAAGTGAATGGATCTCACCAACATAATAAGCCAGACACAAAATAATGCATGCTGTATATTTTCTTACATGTAAAGTTCAAAAACAGCTATGTTGTTAGAAATCAGGATAGTGGTTTATAATTGAGCAAGGGGGATTATTACTAAGGGTCAGTTAAAAGGTTTCTGGAATTTTGGTATTATTCTATCTCTTGACTTTGGTGGTTTTCATTGGTGTATTCAATTTTGGTGACAGAGTTGTACACTTATTATTTGTGATTATTTTTTCTGTAAGCATCTTGTATGCCAATTTAAACTTACTTTAAAAGCTGTGAAGGTATCTAAACAATCTAGCTATAAATTCTTTCAAAAGAAGATATCTTCTGCTTTCAACCCCAATCCATAGCTTAGAACTTGTGACTGAGCCGAGATTATGTAAGGGAAGGGGGACAACTTGTATAAGAGATGCTCTTTGGGCACTGCTTTTCTGAACGTCTTGTAGGATTAGCAGTGCCCAAGATGAAAAAAATTATTCTCAAATCATTGAATCAGCATAAAGACCATTGTAAAAAGTAAAGAAAATTTTATAAACTAATAATATAGAATTTTACTCACTGTGTGTTCTTCTTTAAAAAATACCAACATAGCCTTTCTTCTGGAATGCAAGAGTATTTTCTTGACTTACCAGAACAGTAATAATCTGTACTTTTGGTGTTTAATGAAGCAAGCTATTCTGCCTTTCTTCCATCTTCCAGACCCACTCTCAGCAGTGAACCAAAAAAGTAACTTTCATTGTTTTTTAAACTTTGTGTTTTAACATAATTTTAATTTGAATGACCCATTTGGCTCTGTAGTCATCCATGTAACTGCATGCGAACAATTGTAATAACTCTTTTAGCTCCATAATAGGCTTCTTATAACATGATAAATTCAAATGCAGTAGTCCGCTTAAACCCTTCGTATCTGATAGTCATTCTGATTTTTTAATTATGGTGTTTGATCTCTGGATTTGTCCATAACTTCATATGACATGAACTTCATATGATATGATAAATTCAAACACAGTAGTCTACTTAAACCCTTCATATCTCATACTCATTCTGCTTTTTAAATTATGGTGTTTGATTTTTGATTTCTGGGTTTGTCCATAGCGTCATATGACATTTAGGTTAAAATCATTAGATATATTCAGCATTTACTGAATTCAAAGTATTGATCTCTCTTTGGGAATTTCTTTCTTTTTCTCTCTTTCCTCTTACATTATGTTGAATAAGAAATTAACATAAAAATTCAGGTTTTCTCATGCACAATGGCCTATGTGGTCATTGAAATAAAACTCTGTAAGCTCACTTTTTATGTTTGTTTAAAATTTGTCAATTGGTTGAATATTCTGTTCTCAGTTGTTTTTGAAGCTGAAAAAGAATACTGTCAATCATATTTTTAAAGTCTTACATCCTCCAAACTAAGTTTGTGTTCATACTTTGATGTGCTCCTACTGCATATTAAAAGTGAGCTTATTTTTTTTAATTCTTCTAAGATGAATTATTCTGCTTGAGCGGGCCAAGCTGTTCCAAAAAGCCTACTGCTGACAGTGCTTAACTAAAGTCAACAAAGAGAAGATAAGGCTTACTGGTATTGTTTGTTGAAATATTAATACCAATTCCAGCAGTAAAAGTGATAAATACTTTAATAAAGATAGCTTGTTCCTCACCAAAGTTTGCAGTACTCTTTATTCTATCCATGCAGGAATATTCCCAGCAGACAGATTTAATCTCACAAAAGATATGGGTTACTAAAATGTGGCTATCTTACGAATGTCCCTAAAGCTTTTAAAACAAGCAGCCAAAATGTACTACCTACATTTCACAACCTTTAAAACACTACATATCTTTTCCTAATTAGCTTTATTTTAAAGGAACACATTAATTTTGTTTAAGATACCGCTTCACATATGGACCTCTAAAATGTTCATCTGTACACCACTTGTGCGATATTTTCCTTTGGTTCTCGGATTTTGTTTAGCGTTTTTTTTTTTTTTAATTTTCTGTGTGTGGTGTTTGTTGAGGTTTCTTTTTAAACTTTTTGTGAGATTTCATTTTTATTTTTGTTTTTGCAAAATACATTCACATGGACCACATGGAGTCAGGAAGCAGCATAAATTATGTAGGACTACAGAGTTAAATTGTCGAACTAAACTTGGAGGGTAGAAACATTAGGTACTAATTTGTTGGCAGAGATGCTTTGTGTCATGCGCTGTGTGTATGCTGATTAAAAAAGCATTACATGGGTCCAATGCCACTTCAGTTTCATGAGCTTTTTATGTGACATGGCACATCAAATCTGCCAAGCACAGGACCATCTGGAAAGAGAGTATCAGTCAGGAAGCTGATTTCATATGAAGGAAAAGAATCTAGGTAAATGTTACCCATAAAGATAAAAAAAAGTAACACATGGAAACATAGCAATTGTGTACATATGCATATATATGCACACATATATGTACACACATAATTATACATATATACCCACATTTTGTATATAAACATCCGTGTCAGTATCTATATCATTTAACAAATAATTTTCTAAAATGTTTAGTGTATATATATGTTAGTTCAATGTTCTTTGTATAACAAGCTAAAATAAACAGTATTGCAATACATATTTTGTTAAAATACATCTTAACATTAAAAATTATTTTTTCTGTAGTTATTTATAATAGTAAATTGAGCACATACCATGTACCAATCACTATGTTAGGGACTAAGGATTTCATGGCACTCCAAATAAAAACATTTGGAAAGTAATTGAACTGAAAAATAACCAAAATGTTTGGAGCTGAATTAGCCCCAAGGTGTATTGGGCAAAGCAAAGTTGGAATCATGGAGACTGAAAAGATTACAGAAAAAAAACAAAAACAAAAACAAACAAAGAAAAAAAGCCTACATTATCTTCATTTTAAGACACTTGAAATAGTTTAAGAAGGTATGTATAAAGCACCTATTTTTGTTTGTTTGTTTGTTGTTAATTCACTGTCTATGACATAACAAATGTAGTAAAGATAATTTACAGAACTGGAATAGTCTGTTTTACTATTTACAGGTATATATAACAACCAACTTAGAGTTCCAAAAGTGGTGTGTTCAAGTGTTCGTTTTTTTATAAACACCTAATCATCTGTTTACCTTTTTAATTTTTTAACCAATTTGATAGGAGAAAATTATGCATTATGCCACTTTAATTAATAATCATGGCAATAATTTTGAAATATCATATTTGCTACTGGTAGTCCTGTTTCTGTGAGTGTTCCATGTATGCCTTTGCCCATGACATCTGCGGGAAGTGCACTTCAGGCTGAAGTGAAAACAAGTGCAAAAGCCCTGAGGTGAAAAAGAGCGGGTTATTAAAGAGTCGGGTAGAGATTACTTGTTTTACTTTATACCAAAGTATAAGAAAGAATAAATATGTAAATTTTATACCATTTAATGTTTTTTATTAAAATAGTATTATTATTGTTTTAAATTAATTTCAAGTAGCTAAAACTGATAGCAATTTGCTATAGAGACTAGATATACTGTTATAGAAACAAATATATGCATTTTTAATGTATGTATATAGACAGGTTTACATGCTTGTATATATTAATACACATTTATAAATATTTGCATATATACATATTAACATTTGTATATGGGTATGTATGGTAGGCAGTACCTATATACATAAATATATTGAAATATGTTGATATTTATGCATATGCATACACCAAACATATATTTATTTATTTGTTTAGAAAAAGAATATACTATTGTATTACATTACATGGTAAAATGTCATGAACTTCATGTTAGGTTAATATAGAGAGCTAAATTCACTATTTTTAAAAAGTTCTCAGTAGTTTAAATTATGGATGCAACACAATTTATTTAACAATTTCTCAAAAAAATATCGTTTTTCCAGTACTAACAGCTCTGTATTTAACATCTTTTCAAATACATACTTATGTCCTGATATTCCAGGTACATTTTTCAAAATGATATTCCTTTGATTTGTGTTTGCCTGATTTAAAGGTACGGGCTTGCTGTGTACAGAAGGTAGATATGAATCGTGTCCTCCTCTTTGAGTCATATCCCCGGAAATCTTGGTAAGAAGAGCTCTTTTATTCCCCTCCCCCATTTTTTAAAATAATGAATGTAAGCTGATTTTGACATGAAGAGGCTCATTGTGAGGTAATGTTTTGTTTCTGACTTAAACAATAGGACTGGGTAAGCAATGTGATGGTCTAAGTAAGAGTTTTAGGAAGAAGCAAAGGTATGTACAAGTTGTAGTTCTCATTGTGATGAAGAATGAAGCTGGTTTGTTTAGCAAAGCAGAGAAACAAGACTGCAAAGCCCTGAAGAGGCTGAACGAGTAAATGTAACTCATGATTTCTTTGGTCTTGGTTGTAGTGTCCTGGCCAGCTTGCAGTACATGTGTCTATGGGTTCTGAATGATAACCCTTTGTTGGTTAATTTTAAACTTTCCTTTTTCTTAATATAGTATAAGGGATTTCTTATAGTAAAAATATTATTGATTGCTTTTAAAATACTTTAGAGCAGATATTTTTCCACCTTTATCCATTTTGTGTGTGACTAGATATGGCAATATTTAAATTCGATGTTAACATTTTGCAAAAACTGAACCATTTTGCAGAACATTTATGGTGTAGTCTTCTGTGAGGTAATGTAATGCTGACTTAAATTTTTATAAATAATTTTTATGAGTCTGACTATTGGTAGAATCAAACCGATACTTTTTAAAGCATTCTCATTATCCATCTCAATCCTTGGTACCATAAAGGGTAAATGTAAGAATTTTCTTATGTGAAAGCTTGATAAATACAAAACATTATTGGAAGAAGATGACCAGCATTTCCCAAATGTAAAAGTTCTGAGAACGTACTGTATTATTAGCAACACTTCTCGGAATCCATAATGTAGCCATAATTTATCAACACATTCCTTTTGGCTCAATTTTAAAAAAGTAAAAGATCATGTGAACTAACCTGGTCCAGAGAGGTTACGTGACCGACCCACGGTGACCGAGTTATTTAGTGACCGAATGTAGTTTTTGTTTGTTTGTTTGTTTCCCAGGTAATGCTTTTTTGGGGATGATTGAAAGATAAGACTTCTAAGTCATCATCATCTCTCCAATTAAAAGTATAGTGGAGGCACAGGGACAAATGTAAGCCAACACATGACTAATCCAAACTACCAAGAATATGTTTTCAGCTTTTACCAAACAATGCATTATGCAATTAGAGTCCTTTTTGGAGGTTTGCAAATCCTCTAAGAGTAGACTTTTGTCTGCCTTTCTTTTAATTTTCTTAGTACTTAGTTTTACGTTAAGAAAATCTTTTCATCTTACATTAGTTCTTCACTGAATGTAAGTCTCTGGTGGCAATGTAATAAAATATAATTTATTAATCTTAAAGCGGATTAGAGTTATCTTAGTCACTCTAGCCTGGAAATCATTCATAGCTGACAGACAATTGTGATAAAACTGATTATCTCTTATCAAGAAAATGCTCTATGAGCAGTAATACTTAAGAGTCACATAATTTCAATTAATATATATGTATTAATTCATTAATACATGAAATCTTATATTGATATAATCACCCCAACTTCACAAGATATTCATCAATATAAGTAGTTATAGTTTAAAATATGTATGCACTTCAGGAAAAAAATGCTGTATTTCATAGAAAGTCAAATTTGTCATATTGGTATGTGGCATTATTTCAGCAAGCCTCTTTCCATCCTGTTCTTAGCTGCACAACCTTTAAAGATTAATTGTTTCAGTTACAATTAGGTAGTAATGGTAATACTTCCAAAGTAAATGTAAGGAAGTTTATTAGTTTATATAAGGTATAAGTCTGACAGCAAACTAGAACTGACTAAAAGAACTTCACTTCAGATGATAAAGGATAAAAGAAGGAACCTAAAAGCAGCAAGAGAAAAGAAACAAATAACATACAATGGAGCTCCAATATATCTAACAACAGACTTTTCAGTGGAAATCTTCTAGGTCAGTAAAGAGTGGCATGACACATATAAAGTGCTGAAGAAAAAAGTCTTTTACCCTAGAATAGTGTACCTGGTAAAAGATATTCTTCAACCATAAAGGAGAAATAAAGACTTTCCTAGACAAACAAAAGCTGAGGAATTTCATAAATACCAGACCTGTCCTATAAGAAATGCTAAAGAGAGTACTTCAATTGGAAAGAAAATGTCATTCATGAGAAGTAAATAATCAACTGAAGGTACAAAATTTAATGACAAGAGTAAGTACACAGAAAAACTCAGAATATTATAACACTGTAACTGTGCCATGTAAACTGTTCTTATCCTAAATAGAAGAAATAATGAATCAATAAAAAATAATAACTACATAACTTTTCAAGAAATAGTTATTACAGTAAGATATAAATAGAAACAACAGAATGTTAAAAAGTAGGGGGGATGTTAAGGCAAGTTTTTAGTAGTTTACTTTTTGTTGGTTTATGCAAAAAATGTTAAGTCATTATCAGGTTAAAATAATGTGTTATAAGACAATATCTGCAAGACTCACAGTAACCTTAAATGAAAATGCATCTAATGCATACAGACACACACACACACACATAAACACACACACACACACACACACACACACACATAAGTAAGAAACTAAATCATATCACCAGAGAAAATCACCCTCACTAGAGGAAGATAGGAAAGAAAGAAGGAAGAGAAGACAAGAAAACAAATAACAAAATGGTAGGAGTAAGTCCTTACTTATCAATAATAACATTGAATGTGAATGTACTAAACTCTTCAATCAAAAGACATAGGCTGTCTGAAAGGATAAAGAAATAAACCCATTGAGCTGTTGCCTACAAGAAGCACACTTTACCTATAAAGAGGTATGTAGGCTAAATATAAAGGGATGAAAAATACCTTCCAAGCCAATAGAAACCTCAAAAAAGAAAAAAAAGCAGGAGTAACTCTACCTGTATCAGACAAAATAGATTTCAAGACAAAAACTATAGAAATAAACAAAGACAGTCACTATACTATGTAATTATAAAGGGGTCAATCCAGCAAGAGGATATAACACTTTTAAACATATATGCACCCAACACTGAAACATCCAGATATATAAAGGAAATATTATTAGAGCTAAAGAAAAGATAGGCCTCAATACAATAATAGCTGGAGACTTTAGCACTGAACTTTCAGTGTGAGACAGATCTTCAGACAGCAAATCAATAAAGAAAGATCACAATTAATCTTCAATGTAGACCAAATAAATCCAATTGATATTTGCAAAACATTTCATTCAAGAGCTGTAGAGTACACATTATTTTTTCAACACATGGATCATTCTCAAGGATAGATCACATGTTAGGTTACAAATCAAGTCTTCCAACATTCTAAAATAGTAAAATAATATCAAGCATCTTCTCTGACCACAATGGAATAAAACTGGGAATTAATAACAATTAATTCCAGAATTTTTAATTTAAGAAATTTTGGAAGCTATAAAATGCATGAAAATTAAGTAATATGATTCTGAATGGCCAGTGGGTCAATAAAGAAATTAAGAAAGGAATTAAACATTTTCTGAAACAAATGATAATGGAAACAGTATAGCAAAAGCTATGTGACACAACAAAAACAGTACTAACAGGGAAGCTAATAGCTATAACTGGCTATATCAAAAAAGAAACAAACCTTCATATAAACAATCTAATTATGCATCTTAAAGAACTAGAAAAGCAAGAGCTAACCAAATACAAAATCAGTAGAAGAGAAGAAATAGTAAATATCAAAGCAGAAATAAATGAAATTGAAAACAACAATACAAAAGACCAATGATACAAGAAGTTGGCTTTTTGAAAAGTTAAATGAAATTGACAAGCGTTTAGCCAGACTACCTAAGAAAAACAGAAGAGCCAAATAAATAATATCAGAAATGAAAAGGGAGACATTACCACTGATGCTACAGAAATTTAAAGGATTATTAGTGTCTATATTGAGTAACTATATGCCAATAAATTGAAAAATCTAGAAGAAATAGATAAATTCCTACACACATACAACCTACCAAGATTGAACCACAAAGAAATGCAAATACTGAACAGAGCAATAACAAATAATAATATTGAACGCATAATAAATAATCTTCCAATAGAGAAAAGGCCAGAACTCACAGGCTTCACTGCTGAATTCTACCAAACATTTACAGAACTAATAAAAATCCTATTCAAACTATTTTGAAAAATGGAGGAAGAAGGAATATGTCCAAACTCATTCTACAAGGCCAGTATTACCTTGATTCCAAAATAACACAAAGGCACATCAAACAAACAAACCCACAGACCAATATCTCAGAGGAATATTGATGCAAAAATTCTCAACAAAATATTAGTAAATGGAATTCAACAATACGTTAATAAGATGAGTCATCATCACCAACTGAAACTTATACCTAGGATGCGAGAATGGTTCAATGCATGCAAATAAATCAAAGTGACACATCATTATCAATAGAATTAGGGATAAAAATCATATCATTTCAATTGATACAGACAAGAAATATTTGGTAAAATTTAACATCACTTTATGATAAAAAAGCCTCAAACAACTGGGGATAGAAGTAACATACCTCAACAAAACAGAAGCCACTTATGAGAGACTGACAGCTAGTATCATGCTGAATGGGGGAAAAAAAAACAAAAAACAAAAACCTGAAAACCTTTCCTTTAAGTACTGGAACATGACAAGGATGCCCACTGTCACCACTGTTATTCAACATATTACTGGAAGACCTGGCTAGAACAATCAGAAAACAGAAAGATATAAAGTATCCATTTTGGAAAGTAAGAAGTCAAATTATCCTTGTTTGCAAATGATATGATCTTATATTTGAAAAAAACCCAGAGACTCCACCAAAAGCTATTACACCTGATGAACAAATTAAGCAAAATTGCAGGATAAATAATCAACATACAAAAATCAGTGGCATTTCTATATGCCAACAATGAGCTATGTGAAAAAGAAATAAAATTAGTAATCCTATTAATAATAAACACACACAAATTCAATACCTAGAATTAAACAAAGAAGTAAAAGATCTCTATAATAAAAACCATAAAATATACATAACAGAAATTGAAAAGAAAACAAAAAAAGTAAAAATATTCCATGTTCGTGGATTGAATCAATATTGTTAAAATGTCCATAGTATCCAAAGCAATCTATAGACACAATGCAATATTTATCAAACTATCAATTACTTTCTTCAGAGAAACAGAAAAAAAATTCAAATTTATATGTAACCACAAAAGGCCCAGAGTAGACAAATCTATCCTAAGCTAAAAGAACAAAACTGGAGGAATCATATTGCCTGACTTTAAATTATACTACAGAGGTATAGTAATCAAAACAGCATGGTAGTGGCATAAAACAGACACATAGATCAAGGGGACAGAGTAGAAAAGTCAGAAAACAAAACAGCATGGTACTGGCATAGAAACAGACACATAGATCAGTGGAATAGAATAGAGAAGCCAGAAACACACCCACACACATACAGTGAGCTTATTTTTGACAAAGATGTCAGTAACATATATGGAGGAAAGACAATCTCTTTGATAAATTGTGCTGGGAAACTGGATATCCATAAGCAGGAGAATGAAATTAGACCCTTATCTGTCACTACATATAAAAGCCAAATAAAATTAATTAAAGACTTAAATCTGATACCTCAAACTATGAAACTACTATAAGAAAACATTGGAGAAACTCTCCAAGACATTGGTTTAGGCAAAGATTTCTTGAATAATATCCTACAAGCACAGAAAACCAAAGTAAAAATGAACAAATGGAATTACATTAACTGAAAAAGCTTATTTACAGCGATGAATACAATCAACATAGTGAAGAGACATAATGGGAGAGAATATTTTCAAACTAACAGTCTGAAAAGGGATTAATAACCAGAATACATAATGAGTTCAAACAACTTTATAGGAAAAAATTTAATAATACAATCAAAAAGTGGGTACAAGATTTGAATATACATTGTTCAAAAGAAGACATACAAATGGCAAACAGGCATATGAAAAAGTCATCAATATAACTGATCTTCAAAAAAATGCAAATCGAAATTGCAATGAGATATGACCTCACCCCTCTTAAAATGGCTTTTGTCCAAAAGACGAGCAATAACAAAGGTTGCCAAGGATGTGGAGTAAAGAGAACCCTCATACATTGTTGGTGGTAATGTAAGTTAGTAAAAGTACTATAGAGAAATGTTGGGGGTCCCTTACAAAATTAAAACTTGAGCTACCATATAATTCAGCAATCTCATTGCTGGGTATATACCCAAAAGAAAGGAAATCAGTATATCGAAGAGGTATCTGCACTTCTGTGTTTATTGCATCACTGTTTAAAATAGTTAAGATTTTGAAGCAACCTAACATCTGTCTTAACATCTGTCCATTAACAGATGAACACTTAAAGAAAATGTGGTACATATACACAATGCAGTACTATTCAGTCATAAAAAAGCAATGAGATTCAGTCATTTGCAAAAACATGGATTGAATTAGAGATGATTGTGTTAAGTGAAATAAGCCAGGTACAGGAAGATAGGCATCACATGTTCTCACTTACTTATGAGATACAAAAATCAAAACAATTGAACTTACAGACGTAGAGGGTAGAAGCATTGTTACCAGAGGCTGGGAAGAGTAATAGGAGGCTGGGTGAGAGGTGGGCACAGTTAATGGATACACAAAATATTAGAAAGAATGAATAAGGTCTACTATTTGATAGCACAACAGGGTGATTATAGTCAGTAGTAACTGTACAGTTTAAATAACTTAAAGAGTATAATTGGATTGTTTGCAACTCAATGAGTAAATGCCTAATGGGATGGGTATCTCATTCATCATGATGTGCTTTTTTCACATCATATGCCTGTATCAAAACAGCTCATGTCTCCCATAAATATATTCACATACTATGTACCTACAAAACTTAAAAATTAAAAAAAAAATGAAATTAGGGTTCTGTTTCAGTGAATTAGGTAATAACTACTGAATGTTACTACGAGGCCAAAAAAACCCAGCCTGTCATTTCTTTTCCATCCACACCTAGAATGCCATTTTACATGAATTAAATGAATTAATAGATGGATGGATAACTGACTGGATGAATGAATAAGTCACCCATTTATATGTTTTAAAATATTTAAATACAACTTATTTGATGAGATTAGCCATGGCAACATAGCAAGACTCCATGTCTGTAGAAAATTACATATATATATATAAAATCTTACTTGAAACTTATTAAGATTATATATAGATATAATCTTACTTGAAACTAAGCTATTAGTTTTCAGTCATTTTACCTTGCTTGAAAGATAGAAATGTCAA
The DNA here is from genome assembly GCF_049350105.2 of Macaca mulatta. Taxonomy (NCBI): domain Eukaryota; kingdom Metazoa; phylum Chordata; class Mammalia; order Primates; family Cercopithecidae; genus Macaca; species Macaca mulatta. Next base: position 117,784,703 of record NC_133409.1, read on the forward strand.
GTACAAGTTTTAACTGAAAAGAGAAATGGAGGAAAACAATTAACTGATTGTAGTATAGAAGCCAGAAGTTGGAATTACATATCAAAAGGACAGCATTCCTTTTAAAGATCTAGCAGAAGAGACAGGCAGATATGATGGAGATTTTATTGGAGTAAAAATGATATGAGCTAGTATTATTAGAGCTCATCTGAGGATCTTGTAAATAAATCTAAGTGTTAAAGGTAAAGTTCAAGAAATACCATGGTGAGCAATAAATAGCACATTATGTTCTTGAAACTGTAGTCAGTTTTGTCTTTTCAAAACACGCAGGGAATAATGAGAAGTAGTAGAATCGGAGACTGATATGGTTTGGCTATGTCCCCATCAAAATCTCATCTTGAATTGAGCTCCTCAAATCCATACATGTCATGGGAGGGACCCAGTGAGAGGTAATTGAATCACTGGGGCAGGTTTTTTCTTCCCTGTTCTCATGGCAGCGAATAAGTCTCACAAGACCTAATGGTTTTATAAAGGGCAGTTCCCCTGCACACACTCTCTTGCCTTCTGCCATGTAAGACATGCCTTTGCTCCTCCTTCACCTACTGCCATAATTGTGAGGCCTCCCTAGTCAGGTGAAACTATGAGTCCATTAAACCTCTTTCCTTTATTAATTACCCAGTCTCGGGTATGTCTTCATTAGCACTGTGAGAACAGACTAATAGGGAAACATAGTCAGGTAGCAGATTAAAATGCGTTTCATAAGCCCTGTTTTGAAGTCTGACTTTAGCTTATTTGGCTGAGGAGAGTCTGCAGGCTGAGAAGACCATAGAGGGAAAATCCTAGAAACTACCAATATAGATGGATTAAAGTTTAGAAATGTATATCATTATATGCCTAGGAGCTCTATCATTTTGTCTATAGTACCAAAGATATTATTATGCAAAATATGATGAATGGATTTGCTATTCCATGTAGCATACAGAAGAGTAGATAAAATAAATGGAGGATAGCCAGTCCAGAGCTATGGGTATTTAATAGTGAGTCAAGAGGGAAGGCACTAAATAAAATGCATAAGGGCTCGTGTGGAACCAGGTGTCCTGTTTTCTAGTTCTTTTCATTACTGCAACTGCCTTCAGTACTATATCTCTTTCTGTAAAACATTCCTTGCAGCTATACATAAATACTCTCATCAATAAGCTAATGAGTGGGAAAGAAACAGAAATTTAACAATATTCTTTATACCTTTGATAACTGAGAGTAAATTATGAAACAGATGTTTTGCATTAAGGTGCATTATAAAAGTATACTCTAACATAACTTCTAGAATTCTTTTATAAAAACAATAGCAATGTATTTACCAATCAAGCAAAGTGTAGGCAGTAGTTTAACACCTGTCAAGGAGATTATAGTCAAGGAGCAACAATTATATTTTCTATATAATACTTATTTAGACAAGGTAGCTTTTATTCTATGTGCTAAAGAAAATTGGTATTTGGAACTTTAAAAGAAAAAAATTCCCCAGTAATGTTTATGTCCAATAAAATTGTTGGGCAAAGGCAAGTTAGATTAGAATTCCAAAGCTACACATGGTGATAGAAGTGATTGTGCATTCCTTGGTGATCTATAAAATCAATTGCAACAATAGATCAAGCAGAATCAAAGTTGCCTGAGAAATCTCAGCACAAGTAACAAGTCATTACAAACCCTATTGAAACTCCCTTTGGTGCAATGACTAGGCCTAAGCCCAGATTGAAAATTTTAAAATAATTGACTCTGAGGGAGATGGGTGATCAGTGGTGCAGCAACTTTTGTATAAAACTCTTGCTGAGGCCAGTATATTTTATATGGGAACATTGGAATTGAATTGTCCTTTAAAAGATGGAGATATACTTTTCTGCTACTACAGAACAGGATTTATACAATTGATACTTCAAATAAGACTAGGAAAATTGTAGTATCAAATGAGTTATGTTTTTGGAATTTCATAACCCAAAGGAAGTTTTTCTATAATAAATGGAAACTAAATAGCAAAATCTTAATATCTCACTATATAAGGATACTGCACCCACTTAAGTTGACTTTATCCCAAATGCCTTTTCACTGCGTGGAACTTAAATGTACATACATTTTTATGTATTATGAGATAAACACATAGTTATGCATCTTCTTTGTTTCCCAGTTTAGCCAAAATAATGTATTACTTCTCTTTCTCTCTCCCCTCTCATTTTTTTTTTTTCTCTCTCTCTGTCTCCTTCCATGCCCCTTCTCTCTCCTATCCATCTTTAAGCCATATCTTCTTTAGGGAAGATGGTGTTTGGTTTTCCTTATTTCGTTGAAAAACTTTCAGTTGTTTTACTGTTTGACAGCAATGAAAAGTTTGGCAATGGGACTCCAGTGAGAAATCTCAATTATCTTAGAAAAGGAAAATCAGATCTTTCATTAGATTTGGCCCATGTGCTTAGTGTGTGAGACATCAAAGCAAAAATATAATATTAACACTGTTGAGATGTGATGACAGAGCAAGACTTGACCAAAAGCATTATATACCTAAAGAAAAAGATGGAAAGTACAAGCCACAAGAGAAATCAGGCAGATTTAGGAAGATATAAAATTGTGTTTATTAAATACAAACATTTAAGATGCTCACTTTAATTATGTACATTAGAAATTCAATGATGTTCAGGGGGATAAAAGTCGTTTGGAGTCATTGGAAAGACAATTTCAATACTCAAAATGTCCACAGAAGATCACCTCAATCCAGATTAATTGATTTTTTGAATCATGTAGCTAGCACCTAGCACATTTCCTGGCATATAATTGATAAAATAAATTAACTGTTCTGATTGTATACTCATTTGGTAGATCCACCCTTAAACATTGATTTACCAATGTAAACCAATGTATACACCCTCCTGAGATAAATCTTATGGTAACATCTTACCTTCTCTTAAGGAAGGGAATCAAACTGTATATTCCAGCATGGGTACTCTAGTTTCACTCTAGTTATAATTCTTTTTGATAATTGCATTGAGTTGGATTGTTGGTTTTATTCACTGGTCTCATGAGCTTGTTCAGCTTTTTCTTTGATAGATTACACTTGTCCTTTGGCACATTCATGTTTAGATTTGGTAATACTTGATGATGCCAAATTCCCTATAAGTAATAACACCCTTGAAACCTCTTAACAGCTAGATTGCTTCTTCTAGTAATCTTTGCCTTTCATAATAGCCTTTTTGGACTATTACAGTTGACTTTTACATTAAGAAACCAGGAATAACTGTTAGAAAAAAAAGACTACTTCTTCAAAATCATAAGAAAATAAATCCTCAATAGTTAACTGTTAAACGAAGTATTTTCTAGAGTGTAACACAGTGTGCTAAGGCTTTAAACATATTTTCATTATATCTTGTCGACATTTTTATCGGTGGGACTTATTGTTATCATTTTAGGAATGGAAGGACTGAAGATTGATGTAATTTTACTCTGGTCAGTTAGTGATGGAGATAGGATTTGGACCATGTTATTTATGATTCTGAGTCTTGTAATTTAAAAGTTTCCTACCTATTAACACCAAGCACAACCTTATTAATGATTCATAGCTGATTTGCTAATATTACAATGCTTTAAAATAGTATTTTCCAAAATTTTGAGGAAGATTTTCTATGATAAAAATATTTAAGAATTCCAATTTAAAACCGCCATCTTACAGAATTCTTCAGAGCTTTTAATATAACAATAAATGTTTTAAATCTAGAAGAAAAGTATGCAGCATAAACTCTTTTTAGGCTCATTGAGGCATAGTATATTATTTTCAGAAGGTATTTCATATGGCAAGAGCTTCATATACATGTATTGAAGTCGCTGATTTTTAAAATCTAGCAGTGAGAAACAAGGGGAAATTATGAAACCTGTGAATTTGTAATTTTAATAAAAAAGCACTCATGTAAATGGAAATTGATAATTAATATCACCATTGTTAAATCTATCCACTAAAACCCACAGTCTTCTAAATTCCCCCTCTCCTCAGAATTTACAGAATTTCGGCTGGGTGCAGTGGCTCACACCTGTAATCCCAGCACTTTGGGAGGCCGAGGTGGGTGCATCACGAGGTCAGGAGATCGAGACCATCCTGGCTAACACGGTGAAACCTCGTCTCTACTAAAAATACAAAAAATTAGCCGGGTGTGGTGGCAGTCGCCTGTAGTCCCAGCTACCCGGGAGGCTGAGGCAGGAGAATGGCATCAACCTGGAAGGTGGAGCTTGCAGTGAGCCGAGATTGCACCACTGCACTCCAGCCTGGGTGACAGAGCAAAACTCCATCTCAAAAAAAAAAAAAAAAAAGAATTTACAGAATTTCTATTTGGATAAAGCAATTTTATTTTCATAAGAAGGCCACAATAATTATTGTAATTTTTGTAATAAGAATACTTTACCTGTAAACAATTTATATTTGTTTTTATAATGTGCTCAATGTACCTACAATGCAGATGGATGATTCAGTAACATGAAGCTTTATGTTCCCATCATTGACCTTCTTCACTAGTCAGCTATGTAAGTGCAATCTTGAGTTTTGGCACCTCACCTCATCTGTGGGCCTCACCAGAATTAATAAACTCACATATGCCATTTAATTTCATCTTCAAAAATTGTGAAAGAATCCAAAAAATGTTTGTTACAAAAGATATTCACATAATGAAAGATTTTGCAATATTGTATATTATGTATGTATATATGTGTATATATAATATTATATATGTATATATAATGTCTCTACATTTTATCTGTATATATTAGACATATATTTATATAGACATTTAAGGCATATTTTACATTATAAAAAAGACTCATGGAAAATGTTAGTGACTTGTCAAAATACTTTTAAAGTGTTCTGTAACTTGAGAGGAATTTATACTAATACAGAGTTCTAGAGAATCTCCTTAAGCAGATAAGCAACTTTAGCAAAGTCTCAGGATACAAAATCAATGTGCAAAAATCACAAGCATCCTTATACATCAATAAAAGACACACAGAGAGCCAAATCATGAGTGAACTCCCATTCACAATTGCTTCAAAGATAATAAAATACCTAGGAATCTAGCTTACAAGGGATGTGAAGGACCTCTTCAAGAAGAACTACAAACCACTGCTCAACAAAATAAAAGAGGACACAAACAAATGGAAGAACCTTCCATGCTCATGGATAGGAAGAATCAATATCGTGAAAATGGCCATACTACCCAAGGTAATTTATAGATTAAATGCCATCCCCATTAAGCTACCAAATTCTTCACAGAATTTGAAAAAAACTACTTTAAAGTTCATATGGAACCAAAAAAGAGCTATCATTGCCAAGATAATCCTAAGCCAAAAGAACAAAGCCAGAGGCATCACACTACCTGACTTCAAACTATACTACAAGGCTGCAGTAACCAAAACAGCATAGTTCTGGTACCAAAACAGAGGTATAGACCAACGGAACAGAACAGAGCCGTCAGAAATAATACAACCATCTGATATTTGACAAATCTGACAATAACAAGAAATTGGGAAAAGATTCCCTATTTAATAAATGGTGCTAGGAAAACTGGCTAGCCATAAGTAGAAAGTTGAAACTGGATCCCTTCCTTACACCTTATACAAAAATTAATTCAAGATGGATTAAGGACTTAAATGTTAGACCTAAAACCATAAAAAAATCCTAGAAGGAAACCTAGGCAGTACCATTCAGGACATAGGCATGGGCAAGGACTTCATGTCTAAAACACCAAAAGCAATGGCAACAAAAGCCAAAATTGACAAATGGGATCTAATTAAACTAAAGAGCTTTTGCATAGCAAAAGAAACTACCATCAGAATGAACACAGGCAACCTACAGAATGGGAGAAAATTTTTGCAATCTACTTATCTGATAAAGGGCTAATATCCAGAATCTAAAAAGAACGTAAATTTACAAGACAACCCCATCAAAAAGTGGGCAAAGGATATGAACAGACACTTCTAAAAAGAAGACACTTATGTAGCCAACAGACACATGGAAAAATGCTCATCATCACTGGCCATCAGAGAAATGCAAATCAAAACCACAATGAGATACCATCTCACACCAGTTAGAATGGTGATCATTAAAGTGTCAGGAAGCAACAGGCGGTGGAGAGGATGTGAAGAAATAGGAACACTTTTACACCGTTGGTGGGATTGTAAACTAGTTCAACCATTGTGGAAGACAGTGTGGCGATTCCTCAAGGATCTAGAACTAGAAATACCATTTGACCCAGTCATCCCATTACTGGGTATATATCCAAAAGATTATAAATCATGCTGCTATAAAGACACATGCACACGTATGTTTACAGTGACACTTTTCATAATAGCAAAGACTTGGAACCAACCAAATGTCCATCAATGATAGACTGGATTAAAAAAATGTAGCACATATACACCATGGAATACTATGCAGCCATAAAAAAGGATGAGCTTGTGTCCTTTGTAGGGACATGGATAAAGCTGGAAACCATCATTCTCAGTGAACTATTGCAAGGACAAAAAACCAAACACCGCATGTTCTCACTCATAGATGGGAATTCAACAAGGAGAACACTTGGACACAGGAAGGGGAACATCACACACTGGGGCCTGTCGTGGGGTGGGGGAGAGGGGAGGGATAGCATTAGGAGATATACCTAATGTAAATGATGAGTTAATGGGTGTAACACACCAACATGGCAGATGTATACATATATAACAAATCTGCATGTTGTGCACTTGTATCCTAAAACTTAAAGTATAATAAAATAAAATAAAAAAGAAAACAGTAAGAAATCATAAGTTCTTCATGTGCAAAAATAATCTACTAAACCTAAACAAATATCATATAGCTAGAAATACATATAATGTTTTAATGATTACTGATATATTTATAGGTAGAAAGAGCATAATATGATATATTTTTAAATACATAAGCAAAAATTAATGTTTTCATAAATATATTAGAAATATTTAAAAATAAACTATAAGATAAATTTGAATACACTTATTGACACCATTACAAAGCAATTATATTGCACTATTGGCATCCTACATGGAGTTCCAAAGCAAGCAGTATGTTGAAATTAACTTGACATAATTTGGATACAGGTAGTTAGGGTAGATCAAAGCAAATATTTTGCCAAACGATGCAAAATAACACATCAAAACTATTTCAAAACCACACTTCTATGCTATTTAGCTAGAGCATGTGTCACAGCATGTTTGTATATATGAAGCAATAAGAAAGCTTTATTTAAAACTACTATTTCAGCAATTGTCATAGTCATATAACTGGCAGTAAGGTAGTTTTACAGAATTGCAAAAACCTCATAAATAAATAAATAAATAAATAATCCTCCATAACCCAAAAGGTCTTACCTATTTGGAAAAAAATGATACATGTCCTGCTCAGGACAATGCTTTAGGAAATACAATTTTGAGCAAGTGACTGCAACTCAGTCATATTGTGAGTAAAGCCTGCACTCCATATTTCCCAGGATACACGAGCCACTCTATCCAACCATCTCCCCATATATTCACCTAGCAGGTGGTCTAAAAGCAGAAGTTTATTAATTTTGGAGAGACCCACAGTTGAGGTGCCAAAATCCAAGATTGCACTTATATAGTTTACTAGTGAAGGTCAATGATGGGGACACAAAGCTTCCTATTACTTGATCATCCATCTGCATTGTAGGTACATTGGACACGTTATTAAATCAAAAGATATTGCCATACTTTGATAACTGCTCTTTAATTTCTATCATAAAGCCAAAAAAATTCTCTGACACAAATCAACGTTATAACTATATCTGTTCTCTTTTATTAATGTGTATTATATTTCTCTAATCATTGGTAATTTATGAATGACCAAATGATATTTTGTGTAATATATCCCATTTGACACAGCTCTATTTCATATGACTTTCAAATGTTCTAAATTACTCTTTCCTAAAATTTATTGGTTTCTAGTAAAAAATTCTTTTAATCTTTTTCCTCAGCTAATAGTATGCTGATTTATCTTTTTTAAATTTCAAACTCAGCTTTTTAAGCTTCAAACCTGCCATTTTTACTGGTATGAATTTCTATTTTTGAAAACCAAATAAGCTCAGTTTAATAGCAATTTATCAAAAGCTAGTTTGGAGTTGTGCGTACAACTGCTTGGAGCACAAATGTAGTAAGAAAATAATTGTGGAGAATTATAATGAGAAAAGTACCAATAATTCAGGCAATTAATCTTCTATAAAAGAAAGTATAGTTCTTTCTATGAAGCTAGTGATAAAGATATACTATAGGAAGTAGAGGAAAACAGCAATCAGTGGGTTCATGTCTAGTATTTTCTCTTTTCCTCATTAACTCAAGCACTAAGAATAAAAAGATGGGAATTTTGTAAGAAATTAGAATGGAAGAGTTACGGTTTGATTTGTTCTTAATATTAATCATTTTCACATTATAAATTTAGTTTTGCTCAAATGTATTTAATTTGTTAAAATCAATGTAATCCTATAAATGTCTTAAGCAGATAAGTTTGCTTTTTTAATATGAATATATTTTTAAACAAACATTTATTTTAACTTCAACTTTGAAACATTTTTCTTAAAGACCTTTCTTTAATTTACCTCACACTTCCTGGCATTTAGAATGAGAAATAGATTTCCTGTTTCTTAATCTAATCCTTTATGTTATTTTTATATTCTTTACTACTTAAACACAAATTTTCTCACCATTCAATTACTTCTGAAAAATTCTCAGATTTTAAAAAAATTAATTTGTGCTATTATTGTAACAAGAACAGGAAGAATTATATCTTCAACTTTAGATAGGAGAATTCAAATTTACATCTGCTTTAGCTATGTCAACAAAAGTTATTTTAGGGTATCTCTTTTGCATTTGTCTTTTGGATTGGGAATTTTGTGATAATACAAGTCTTACAAATTTTAATATCAAAACTACATTAGGGTACTGCAGTAGTATTAATTTGCCTAAGAGCCTGGCAGAGAAAAACATGGTTCTTGATATGTCCCTTTATTAGTGGGTAGTTTTTTTTTTTTCTCTTACTTTTCATTCAGTGTGCATTCTTCATGGTCAAAGCTTTATGGGATGACTTAACTTTCAGTATTATTCCTGTAGTTTACACACGGGAATTAATATGTAATTAATCATAAATCTGGGGTGAGTGGGTGGGAATATCAGCTTACAAGTACATGTCCAATATTTGTCTCCCTCTTCATTCCTAGCATTCATTTAGTTTGGGGGCATTTAACTGTTTGCTATGCTTAATACCTGTTGGCCAGATTTCCAAGGGGTTTGTAACAAGATGACTGAAATAATTGACCAAAGTCATGAGGTATTTTGTAACTAAAGCAGAATCTTTAGTTTTTTAAATCATTGTTCTTTGAGATATTTTCCTGCACAGTTATAAAACATAAAATATGATTATTTTTCTTGCTCATGAATATCCATCCTGCATATATATACACACATATATATATACACACATATATGTATATATGCAAAATAACACATCAAAACTGTTGTCATGGTCGCATAAGTGGCAGTAAGGTAGTTTTACAGAATTGCAAAAATCTCATAAATAAATAAATAAATAAATAAATAAATAAATTATCCTCAGTAACCCAAAGGGTCTTACCTATTTAGAAAAAAGTGATATATGCCATGCTCAGGACAATGCTGTAGAAAATAGCATTTCAGAGCAAGTGAATAAATCTGGGGTGAGTGGGTGGGAATGTCAGCTTACAAGTACACGTCCAGTATTTGTCTCCCTCTTCATTCCTAGCCTTCATTTATTTGGGGGCATTTAGCTGTTTGCTATGTATACATACATATGTATATATAGAGAGAGAGTTGGATAGTTTCTGGAATGTCTAGTTTATTGAGATAGATAGATAGATGGACAGATAGATAGATAGACAGATAGATAGATCGATGATAGATAGAGATGGATAGCTAGCTATGAACTCAAACTTTTTCATACCTACTTAATATCGCATAATATACATATGCCAAAATTATTCAGTTATTTTCCTCTTCCTGAACATTTAGATTTGGTTTTTGCTACTACAGATATAAATACTTCTTAATCTAGAGCAGTTTTATGTTCACAATAAAATTAAGAGAAAGGTACAGAGATTTCTCATTTACTCTGTTCCTCCACACATGTATAATCTATCAGCACTATTATCAATATTCCCCATCAGAGTGGTACATTTGCTACAATTGATGAATCTACATTGCCATATCATGATCACCCAAAATTGATAATATACATTAGAACACACTCTAGATGGCATACATTCTATGGGTTTGAACAAATGTATAATACATGTATCCATTATAGTATCATGTGGAGTATTTTCACTGCCCTAAAAATATTACTTACGCCGACAATTTAGCACTCTTTCTCTCCACCCCACTCCCGGAGGAAACCACAGTTTTCTGCTGTCTCTAAAATTGTATCTTTTCCATAATGTCATATATTTAGAATCATACCGTATGTAGCCTTCTCAAATTGAACATCTTTTACCTGTTTATATGAACTTAAATTTCCTCCATGTCTTTTCATGGCTCGATAGCTAATTCCTTAGTGTCAAATAATGTTTTGTTGTTTGAATGTACCACAGTTTATTTTTTTTTTTCCTACTGAATCGTATCATGGTTGCTTCCAAGTTTTTGTAATTATAAAACGTGGCTTAAACATCCATAAGAACATTTATGGTGTAGGTATAACTTTTCAACATTTGGGTTAAATACCAAAGAGTATGATTACTGAATCATATGTTTAGTGTTGTGAGAAATCCCCAAAATGTTTTCCACAGTAGGAGGACCATTCTGCAATCCCAGCAGCAATGATGGCCATCCTGGCCAGTATTTAGTGTTGTCAGTTTTCTGGAATTTGCCCATTCTAACAGGTGTATAGTGGTATCTCAATTTTGTTTTAATTTTCAGTTCTCTGATGACATGTGATGTGGAGGATCTTTTTATATGCTTATTGGACACCTGTATATTTTCTTTGGTGAGATGTCTGGTAAGGTCTTTGGTCCACTTTTTAAGTGGGTTTATTGTTTTTTTTCTTACTGTTGAGTTTTAAGAATTCTTTGTACATTTTTGGATAATGACCCTTTATCAGATGCCTTTTGCAAATATTTTCTTCCAGTCTGTTTCTTGTCCTCCCATTATTTTGATAGTGTTCTTTAAAGAGCAGAAGCTTTTAATTTTAATGAAGTCAGCTTAACAATTGTTTCTTTCATGGATTGTGCCTTTGGTATGTGTCAAGCTTGTTTAACCCATGGCCCAACAGTTGCATGCAGCCGAGGAAGGCTTTGAATGTGGCCCAACACAAATTTTTAAACTTTCTTAAAGCATTATGAGGTTTCTGTTGCAACTTTCTTTTAGCTCATCAGTTGTCATTAGTGTTAATGGATTTTATGTGTGTCCCAAGACAATTCTTCTTCCAGTGTGCCCCAGAGAAGTCAAAAGATTGGACACCTCTGGTATATGTAAAATGTTATCCCCATACCCGATGCCATCTAAGTTTTTCTCTTATGTTATTTCTAAGAGTTTTATAGTTTGGGGTTATATATTTAGCTCTATGATCAAGTTTTAGGTTTTTTTTTTTTTTTTTTTTTTTTTTTTTACAAATAGATGTCCAGTTGTTCCAGCACCATTTGTTGAAAATATTAGTCTTCTCCATTGCATTGCCTTTGCTACTTTGTCAAAGATAAATTGACCGTATTTATGTCGGTCTCTTGCTGTGCTCTCTATTCTGTTCCATTAAGCCATTTATGTTCTTCTACTAATACCACATTGTCTTGCTTTCTGTAGCTTTACAGTAAGTGTTGAAGTCAGATAGTGTGAATCCTAACTTTGATCCTCTCTTAAAAATATTACGCTTGGATTTTTTGGACTGTTTATTGGGTTGTTATAGGCATTTAGCTCAGCAGTGGCATTGGATTAATAGTTTATTTTTAACAGTTTATGTGACTTTCTCAAAATGAGATAAACACCTATAGAAAAATTACTTAATACTTACTGTGTAGCTGAATAATATAGAACTATGAAGACATCACTAGTAAATCTATCAGTGCAAGCATTTGAAATGATTTAGTTTCTGGTTCCCCATATAAACTTTTTTTTTTTTTTTTTTTAGCTCTGTCGCCCAGGCTGGAGTGCAGTGGTAGGATCTAGGCTCACTGCAAGCTCCGCCTCCTGGGTTCACGCCATTCTCCTGGCTCAGACTCCCGAGTAGCTGGGACTACAAGCGCCTGTCACCGCTCCCGGTTAACTGTTTTTTTTTTTTTTTTTTTTTTTTTTTTTTTTGTAGAGACGGGGTTTCACCATGGTCTCAATCTCCTGACCTCGTGATCTACCCTCCTCGGCCTCCCAAAGTGCTGGGATTACAGTCGTGAGCCACCGCGCCCGGCCTGGTTCCCCATATAAACTTTTGAACTGGTTTGTTGATATCCGCAAAATAGCTTGCTAGGAATTTGATTGTTCTATATATTCAGTTTTTTTCTTGTTTCTTTCAACAGAGTTTTGTAGTTTTCCTCATATTGATCTTTCATATATGTTGTTAGATTGATCCCAAAGAACTTTGTTTTTGCATGCTTATATTAATGGTATTGTGTTTTTAATTTCAAATTTCACTTGTTCATTTGCATTATATAGGAAAATAATTGACATTTTTATATCATCCTTGTATCCTGCAAACTTGCTGTATTTATTCATTAGTTCCAGGAAGGATTTTTATTGTTGTTGTTGTTAATTCTTTTGGATTTTCTACGTAGATGATGATGTCATTTGCAGAAAAGACAGTTTTATTTCTTTCTTCCTTATCTATATATATATATCTTTTATTTTGTTTTCTTGTCTAAGTACGTGAGCTAATACTTCCAGCATGATGCTGAAAAGGAGTGGTAAGAGCTGATATCCATGCCTATTCTGATATTAGTAGGAAAGCATCAAGTTTTTCATTATTAAGGATAATGTTAGCTGTAAGTTTTTGTAGATACTGAGTTGAGAAAGTTCTCCTCTATTTATAGTTTACTGACAGTGTTTATCATAAGTGAGTGCCAGATTTTGTCAAACTCTTTTTGTGTTTTTACTGTGATTATATGATTTTTCTTTTATAAACATAGCCTAGTAATATGATGGTTTACATTTATTAATTTACAAATGTTGAACCAGCTCTCTATACCTGGGATAATTTTCACTTGGCCATGATGTATAATTATTTGTATACATTATAAGATTTGGTATACTAATATTCTATTGATAATTTTTCACATCTGTATTCATAAGAGATGTTGATAGATGAATTTTCTTGTCATGGTTTTGTCAGCTTTTAGTAATTAGGCAATGCTGGCCTCATAGAAAGAGTTTAAAAGTAATCTATCTGCTTTTATGTTTTGAAAGACAATGGAGAATTGGTATAATTTATTCCCTAAATGTTTGTTAGGATACACTATGGAACCCACCTGGACCTGCCTGGTACTTTCTGTTTTGAAACATTATAAATTACTGATTTGATTTTTAAAATATATATATAGAGAGAGGCTTATTCAGATTTCCTATTATTTGTAAATTTTGGCAAATTGTTTCTTTTAAGAAATTGATCCATTTTATCTAGATTATATGAGTTATTTATACTATACTTTCATTAACCTTTTAGTGGTCATTAAATATATAGTGATGTTCTGTGAGTAGTAATTTGTGTGTTTTTTTTTTTTAGTTTGCCTTTGAAAAAATTTTTAAATAATGTGAATTTCTGTGAAAAAAAGAATATCAGATTACTTTCAAAAAAGGTTGTGTGGAGTATCTAACATTTATAATAGTAACATGATTTTCTTTTTTCTGAAATTTGGTAAAATTTAGATGGTGCTTAGACGTTTGCCAAACAGGTGGATGGAAAATACTCTGTAATTTTTGCTGTAGCTTACAGTCATCTAGATCCTAAACATTGTACATTTCTTTGTCAATATTTATTTATTTATTTATTTTTATTTTAGAGACAGGGCCTTACTCTGTCACCCAAACTAGAGGGCAGTGCTTCAATCATAGCTCACTGCAGCCTCAAACTCCTGGGCTCAAGTGATTCTCCTGCCTCAGTCTCCTACATAGCTAGGACTACAGATGCATATCACCACACCTGGTTAATTTTTTAAATTTTTTACAGAGATGGAGTCTTGTTATGTTGCCCAGGCTGGTCTCAAATTTTTGGTCTCAAGCTATTCTCCCACCTTGACCTCCCAAAGTGCTGAGATTACAGGTGTGCATAATTATACCTAACTCAGAAAAATTCTTATATTAATGACAGATGAACATTTTTAAAATGTTTTGACTATTGTTTTACATTTATATTTTGTATCTGTTTTATTTAAAAGGAGATATCTATGTTAGAAATATTCATACTTCTCTGAGTTACATATTGCTTGTTTTTTTTTTTAGTCTTTCTTTTTTTATCTTGCTTAGGATGCCTTCCTTCATATTAAACTTATTTTAAGAGCTTAGATTAGATTATTATCTTTTTTTGAATGAAAATATGATTTATAAAAATGTTTTGCAATATAAAATTGTGTAAAAATACAGGAATTTTTTTCTGTTCCATTTTTACTTTTTTTAAGTTTGAGACTGGGTCTTTCTCTGTTGCCCAAGATGGAGTGCAGGAGTGCGATGACTGCTCACTGGAACTTCTGCCTCCTGGGCTCAATCAGTGCTCCCATCTCAGCCTCTTGAGCAGCTGGGAATATAGGCATGTACCCTCATGCCCAGGTAATTTTTGTATTTTTTGTAGAGATGGGGTTTTGCTGTGTTGCCCTGTCTGTTCTAGAACTTATAAGCTCAAGCCATCTGCCTGCCATGATATCTCAAAGTGCTAGGAAAACAAGTGTAAGCCACTGTGCCCAGCGTTCTATTCCATTTTTATTGATTGATTTAAAAGCATGCTTCAGGTTTCTAAAATAAGAAACGATTGATTACTGTAACAAATCTTTTGGGATATTTTAATATTTATATGTATATAGTATATATATGTATATAGTATATACATACATATATATATATACATGTTTTGTTTGAACCATATCTATTTTTTTCTTTTTCATTCTTTTCTTTCTGACCATATAAAAATAGAGATTAATTTAAAAGAACCACCAAAGTATTTGCTATGATAATTTCTGAAATACAGATATAAAATATTAAGTATTATCTCAGAAAATGTATTTTATTATGTGTATTTTTCAATGTACTAAAATGTACTGTAGCTAGTGGTTTGAGGATATAAATAATTCTGTGAGAGATATTTTTATCTGCCTCCTTTGCTCTTCCATTCTTTTTTTACGCAATAAGTCTGTTGAAAAGAAATGTGGGTCCAAGGTAGCAGGATTAGTTTTCAAGTCTTTTGATACATATTTCCAAACTGCCATTCAAAATATTGTGCCAATTTTCATTTCCATCAGTAAATACATGAGTGTGCTTTCTGACTCACAGCACTGAAAATTATCATTACTAAACTTAAACAAAAAATGCAAATGTATCTTATTGTCTATTAACATGTCATTTACTTTGGAAGCAATGAAAATATCCTGTGGGTACATAACTACGTAAGTTGTGAAACAAAATACAACTAATTATACAAATAAAATATATAGATTTCCATTTGCTGATACATCAAGATGTTCAGAAACTCTTGAGTTATGTAAAGTTTCATCACCATATGCCTATAATTTCAGTTTAGTCATATATATATTCATTTATATACAAGGCTTTGGGTTTAAACAACATAATGTAAGTGGTTGCTAATGATACATGGTAAGTGGTGGGTAGTCTTGACTTTAAAAGCTACATATTTATAATCTATTCACTAATTTTTCCAACAAATCTATGTATGACTTACTAAAGATATAATAAAGATGAAAAACAGAGAATCGTATTTACAAAGACACAATTGATAAGTAACACAAACACATTATGTAGTTTACCTATCCTCCTTAACACGGCCTGCCTTTGCATGCTATAGATTCTGAAATAGATAAATTCAACCAATTGGAGCTTTAATGGCGAAGTGATTCTAATGCAAAGAGCAATCCCTATAGTGTACAGAAACTTAGGGTGATCTTAGCTAGTAGAGAGCGTTTTGAAAATGTTGTGGAAGGCACTGCTGGTCACTGGAAACAAAGTGGGCCCAGATCTGATCTCAGGGTACTCTGTCTCCTGGCACTGCTAGTTCCAGTTTGTCCAGGTCACCAGAGCTGGGCTGAAAACATTTTAAGCAAGGAACTCTAAAGCACTAGAAACCCTGTAATCGGGGTCCCTGATCAGGTCCTTGCTTGACGAGGTCTCAAGGTGCTCTTTATCATGCATACAAATGAAATTACGACACCATGCTCAAGCCATCATGGCTTTCTTACTTTGTACACACTGGATAGTTCCCAGAATAAGAGAGCTGTGAAACCTAATTGACAATTTAGGAAGTTTTCTTATACCACGTTTGCTAATGAAATGTCATTACAAATTTTGTAATGTTGTGAAATGTAAGAGATTTTATTGAGCAGGGTGCATATTAATGGCATAGAAAATCTACGTAGTATTTTCTTAAGAAGGTTTTGTGGGACAACGTTAATGAAAGGAGTCAAACTATGAAATATTTGAATAATTTATTCTGAGCCAAATGTGACCAATGCCCCATGATGCAGTCCTCAAAATATCCTGAGAACATGTTCTCAAGTTGGTCGGGGTACAGCTTAGTTTTACATACTTTAGGGACACATGAGACAGCAGTCAAATACATGTAAGATGTACCCTCATTCAGCCTGGAAAGGTGAGACGACTGGAAGTGCAGAGTTCCATGTCATAGGTGGATTCCAAGATTTTTTGATTGGCAATTAATTGAAAGTGTTAAGTTAATGTCTAAAGACTGAAGACTATCTGGATTAAAATAAGAACTTAAGACCAAGGTTTTATCATGAAAGCGAAGCCTCCAGGTAGCAGATGTGAGAGAGACTAGATTGTAAATGTTTCTTATCATACTTAAAAAGTCTATTTCATCAGTAATTTCAAAATGGAGGGTATAATGAGGCATGTTCAATGCCTCCCTTCCCACCATGGCCTGAACTAGTTTTTCAGGTTAGCTTTGGAATAACCTCGCCAAGAGGAGGGGTCCATTTGGATGAATGGGAGGCTTAGAATTTTATTGTTAATATACATTCTCTCCTTTGTGTCCAAGATTTGCTAGAAGCAGTATCAATGACCACCACATTTAATTTTGTCCCATTGCATAGCTGAGGTGGAATGGTTGCCTGTCCCAGGCCCATCCTGTCCCTTGGTAGGATCCTTCCCCTGCATGGCCAAGGACTTACAGTTAAAAGATTTATGGCCAATTCAAATGATCTAGGCCAGATGGGAATGGACATGAACAGACATTTGTTAACCCTTAAATACATTCAGTAAAAAGGCAACAAACAGAAAGCCAAGGGCAAGATTACAAAGCTGACTAAGCTATTGTAATCTTAGTTTTAGTTACAGGCCTATAGCAATTATCCATACAAAACATAAGCAATATTAAAGCTTTTAGCTAAGAGAGTTTAGAGATTGGTGCTGTAATGCCTTTTGCAGTCTTTTAATAATTTTTAACTATCAGTGTTATACCCAGAAGGCTTTGTCACAGGGTGTTTTTATATTCTCTCGGTAATAATTTTCTTTTAGTTCTAGAGTAAGCATAGAATTCTTTAAGTTTGGGATGGATGAAAATATGCCAGATAATAGTTCCAAAGAACGTCTCTTGTTTTACCAACTGTTTAGACATCTATGTACCCACCTACATTTGATTGGGGTGATCTGAACTAATTCTATCCCTCAAAACCAGCCCCTTTTAATCTCATGTGCCCTCCTTTTCCCTGATAGTTCCTGGGGCTAGAGGGAGGGCACTTGTATAGTTTTAGCAGCAGGGAATTTGTATGAAAAAGTTTGTTACAAGTGGGATGCCAATTGGATGAAATTTGCACCTTTAGTCTTCAGAATAGCATTATTCTGGCTTCCTTGGAGGTAAAACAAAGAGAGATAAATAACATTAATATTTTGACAATTAAAATATTATTTGTGTGTCAAAACAAAAAAAGTAAACTATTCCATTATGTCACTAACTAAAAATGTGAAGAAAAGTTATGGTCTTGTACTCTTTAGAGGATCATTGTAGCCAAGAAATAATTCATGATTCAATCTGCACTCAACAAAAACGGTCAGGGCTGAAATCCAGTAATAAGTGTTACACTCTTCCTTTGAAACAATTTGTCTTTCTTTCTAGCCCTCCTTTTCTACTAAAGATAAATTATATTATAGTAAGACCAATTTGTGTGCATAGTAAGTTTTAGGCTTATTATACATGGCTTGATTATTCACATCAAGTGCAACAAGAACTGATTAGCCATAGAGGCTCTTTTTAATTTGGTTTTATTGGAACTTTACCTACAAATATATTATTCTAGTCAAAGTCTTGGTAAAATAACAAATGTCTCCAAATGTCCTGTTTGAAAAGAAAGGACTCTTACTAAACTTATACAAGTAACAATATTATCATAAAATTAAGAACAGTTTCCAAATTTGGAAGAACTAGGGTAGAGAGAAAAGTAAACTTGTTCACAAAAATGTAACTTGCCCAAATGTTGTAAACTATAAATAACTCCAAAGAAAATAATTCCCTTGACTCTCCTTTAACAATAGCAGCAACCTTTCAAAGTATCTACTTTTGGAACTGTCATTCACATGCTAAGAAGCTCTTGTTACATGAGATCTCTTTATCAGGCACTGTAGAAACCTAGAAGCTTGTCACATAGTTAGAGTAAATTTAGGGGGAAAAAAAGAGGCTCCCTGCTTTTGAACTATCTCCTCCTTGTACCCCAGGTTGCAAGATCCTAAGTAAACCATTTTTATTTTATTATGGAACTCTTTTAGAATCATGATTTTCATTAGCATAAGGATAGCTTCAGGTAACATTCCATAACAAGGTAGTAAATGTCCCTCAAGTTGAAATTCTCCACTCTGGTAATTGCCATTGGGAAGTACTCACAGTTTTTTGCTATAAGCCTCAATGAAAGCTCCACAAAGGACTCTGAAGTGGAGGATTTGTCCTGACTAGCACTTCAGCTTTTACCCTATATTCTGTGGGTTCAGGCAGTCTTACTAGATCTCATTTAGTGTGTCCAATTAACATTTCTCAAAGGGAAGATTTACATGCCTT
The DNA here is from genome assembly GCF_049350105.2 of Macaca mulatta. Taxonomy (NCBI): domain Eukaryota; kingdom Metazoa; phylum Chordata; class Mammalia; order Primates; family Cercopithecidae; genus Macaca; species Macaca mulatta. Next base: position 117,803,955 of record NC_133409.1, read on the forward strand.
CAGTTTGATACTACTAGATAGGGGAACATCCCTCAGTCAGATCAAATACCCATTTTTAGAACACATTTAGGTAAAGGAATCACAACTACCTTGCATAAAGACTGTTTTTTAAGCATCTCAAATTCTATAATCGTAACAATGTGTACGTTTCTATGTTCTGATCCCAGGGAACTTTTCTACCACTAGACCATTTTACCTGTGTTGGTGAAAAAGAATTTGGGTTCCCAGCAGGTGGTTGAACCAAGGGACTCAGGCTCAGAAAGATGATAATACTAATAGGCTTTGTGTCTCCACTCAAATCTCACCTTGAATTATAATAATTCCCCCGTGTCAAACGTGGGATCGGATGGAGATAATTAAATCATGGGAATGATCTCCCCCATGCTATTCTCATGATAGTGAATACGTTCTCATGAGATCTGATGGTTTCTTAAGGGGTTTCCTCCTTTGCTCAGCTCTCATTTTTCTCACTCCTGCCACCATGTGAAGAAGGATGTGTTTGCTTCCTCTTCTGCCATGATTGTAAGTTTCCTGAGGCTTCAGCAGCCCTGCAGAACTGTGAATCAATTAAACTTATTTTCTTTATAAATTACCCAGCCTCGGGTATGTTCTGATAGCAGCATGAGAATAGACTAATACAAATACCAATCTACAAAATGGAGCAATTCCTTTTTATTATACCCTCTGGTTTGAACAGTTACTTGGTTTTGTCCTCCACCCACATTGACTTATCCTTGTGGTAAACACAGATCTCAGAAGTAACTTTTTATTGCCCTGGTTTAAATTATTTTTGTAGATAGCTTTGAGGTTAGTACCCTGAGCTGACACAGACCCACATCTGAGCTTGGTCTAGCCTTATGGATCAACCAGGACTCCTTCACTTTCATTTCAGGTATTTACAAATGACAATAGTTTTAAAATAAAGAGGAAAATTATATAGTGAAACTAAATGAATAAAGAGAAAAATAAAAAGATTGGGAATGAGAAACCTTAATCCTTATGTGACTAGGTGGTCACTCATCTTGAGCTGAAGCTGGGCTGCATTTATTTACTAAATATAAAAGTTTGAATATTTTGCTTTTTTTAGTATTAGTTTGGATTTCCTTATGTATTCAGTGAACTAACTCCCTAGGGTTATGGGTTTGATTTATCTATAAATTCCACTGGTAACTTTTATGTTTGGTGACTGAATACAGCCAAGCTGCAGCCCCTGAAGATGAGTGACCACATGGTCACTCAAGAGTTAAGATTTCTCATTCCCCATCTTTTTATTTTTCTCCTTGTACATTTAGTTTTGATATATAATGTGCCCTTTATTTTAAGGTGACTATTAGTCTCTCAACCAGAAAAAAATTACATTTTCCTTCACAAAAACCACATCCTTGTGTTTTTATAAACATTACCAAAAACACCGTTTACTCTCCTATAATTTTTAACTCTTAGTAACCCAAATTCCCAGTGACAAAACTAAGGTTACTTAATTTATCATTGCATGACTTTAAAATTTTAGCTACGGGAGAGAATTTTGAAATTAAATTTACCAAATGAATCTTACCAAAAAATACCAAGGCAATTCAAATTAAAAGACATCTGGGATAGCTGATGTTAATCTGATAAGCACTTACCTTTCTTTAAACCAATAGCTTAGAGCCTGTTCCTATAGTTTAGCAGTGAAGTATCACTTCTACCTGACACGTATAAACATATAGATATAACAGACATACAGACAAGGCACGTGGAAAAAATTTTCCATTTACCTGTTTTCAAAAAATTCCCTCCAATACTTTACATTATTATTATTTTTTAAAAAGCTACAGGAGATAATAAGAGGTGGAGGAGAGAGTTACCATCTCAGGCCTTTTCAAAAGAGAGGAAGATATGAAGTAAGAGAGTACAGCAGAAGTTGAACTTCTAAGCTATCAATCTAAAGAACTGCTAAAAGAAACAGATTATAAAATTTAAAAACTAAAATTTATTTTATTGAGAATAAGTCAATATTTTAAATAAAATCTTGTTCTAACCAATTATTTCATTTTGTATTAGTGTATTTTAATATCAGTCTATTTTCTAGAAAGACTATTATAATTTGTTTTTGATAATAGCAAACTTAGATAACTCTTTTTAAAAATAAATTCATTTTTTACACAGACTATTCAAAATATACTTGAACTTTTTTATTTGTCTTAAATATTCTTCTTTCATGAACAGCCAGTACTTTTTAGGACAAAAAGTCCACAATAAAAATGACTTTTAACTTTTCTTACCAAAAATACCTCTTTATAGCTATAACTTTCTTTACATCTCTCTTATTTCCTGGTTCATTTTACTTTGTTTTATATATAACCTCGAAATAACTTTTGAATTAGAGAAAAATTACTTACTTTTAAGAAGAACACACTTTAAAAAATGTTTTTCTATCATTCTTAAATTAGAAATTACCTGGACATTTAATTAATATCTATTATTTAATATAATATTAGATTCTAAATTATATGATGGTTGTTTATGAGCATTTATTCCATTACATCTACCTGATTAATATATTTAATACTTTCCCTAGATTATTTATGAAAACTGTGGTAGTCACCATTTAAAGTTATTTCACTGTTAACTATTTTAACCCATTTCCGCCTGTGGTTGCAGTTTTTGAATTTTTGCAATCAGACGTTTGTGATGACATTGTGTAGTAGGATATAAATAACTCCCACATGCTTAGTGTTCCAATAATGGGTGGAAATGACTCAGTGGTGACACACTATGGAGTCCTGCCCACAATCAACACACCTCAATCCACTACACTAAACCCTAGGCCACAGTTCAGTTCTTCCTTTTAAGAAAAAACAAGTCAGAAATAAATAATCTAAGAATAAGAAAAGACAACGAGAATAACCCCTGTCAGGCATCCTATTGGTTTTATGATGACTTTACTTGCAAGTGCTTCTGTAACATGAAAATATTATGGTCTTTTTGTGCACATTTTAAACTGAGAGACAAATTAAATTAAGGAGAAATTCAGAGCCCAAATGTTAACCTGCAACTGCAGAGTTCTCAAGCTCTCTACTTCTCTATTTTCTTTTCTGCCTGCTTTAAATCTGCTGTTACTTTTCTACTTAAGCAAAAACCACAGTTTGGATCCAATCATTTTGTTTTTGCTGTTGCAAACTGAAGAGTTTGTATTAACATCTCATGGCTAGAATTCTGAAGTAAAACTATAGGATCTTTGTTTTTTTGTGTGTCTATGTGTACATACGTATATTTTGTTATGTGTATTGGCCACAAGGTACTGAAATGGATAAAATTGAAACAGTACTCTTAAATTAAATAATAAGCCCAAAGGCTTTTCAAGTTCACGTGACTAAAGTAAAATCTTTAGTAAATAGTCTGATTTTAAAATTATTGGTAAAGTCATATTAGAAATGTCTTAAGAATTGTCAGCATTTTTGTTTGCATATATCAATCAAGAAGTTTAATACTTATTCCTGAAGAATACTATAACTTTAACTCAGATGTGTCTTTTTCTACAGCGGTGGTTCTCCAAATTACATGTTCATAAAAAGAACGTGGATGATCTGTTAAAATAGAGAAAGCTGAATCTCACACCAGAGATTCTGAGAGTAAGTCCAGATTGAAGGTCCAAATTTGCATTTCTAACAAATAACGTTAATGTTGCCGGTCCAGAAATCACCTTTTGAAAATCACAGTTTCATAACCTTTACTCTTTGTTAATAGTCAATCTTCTCACCAATCTACATTTCATAATTGGGAACAAAAATTTTTGGCAATCAGAGGGCTTAAACCAAAACCTGTATGATGCTTTCCTTTTTATCTTGTATTACGTGACTCTATTAGAATACATTTAATGTGTTCATTGTATTTCTGAAATATAATGATACTGGAGAGGCATTAGAAGTTAGTTGTAATGGAAGTGGTTGATTGCAAATAGAAAGAATTAATGGTTGTTTTCGTTATTTGTTTTTGTTTTTTGTTTATGAGACACTGTCTGACTCTTTCACGTAAGCTGAAGTGCAGTGGCATAATCACGGCTCACTGGAGCCTCAGCATCTGGCGCATCTAGGCCCAACGGATCCTCACACCTCAGCCTTCTGAGTAGCTGGGCCTGCAGGTACATGCCAGCATACCCAGCTAATTATTTTTTAAATTATTTTTAGAAGAGTTGAGGTGTTACTATGTTGTCCATGCTGGTTTCAGACTCCTGGCTTCATCCGGTTCTCCTACCTTGACTTTCAAAAGTGCTGGGATTACAGTGAGAGCCACTTTGCTAAGCAGAAGTAATACTTAAGCTGTGACTATATAGGATGAGAACAAATGTTTGATTTTAATAAGCAATATTTCACTTGGGATTGCTAGCATAAAATAAGGGTCCTTTGGAAATCACCGGATGATTTTAGATAGTAGAGAATTCTCTTAATAAAAAATGAAGGTAAGATAATAGAATTCAAAAAGGAATTCTAGAGAAGTGCAGGAGACATAGGAAAAAGGAACTGCTATGTATTCATGAAAAAGAATGAGATCATGTCACTTGCAGGGACATAGATGGAGCTGGAGGCCCTTATCTTTAGCAAACTAACATAGGAACAGAAAACCAAATACTGCGTATTCTCATTTGTAAGTGGAGCTAAATGATAAGAACACATGGACACATACAGGGGAATAACACACACTGGGGACTGTATGGTGAGAAGAGAGAGAGGATCATACAAAAGAACTAATAGGTACTAGGCTTAACATCTGAGTGATGAAATAATCTATACAACAAACCCCCATGATACAAGTTTACCTATGTAACAAACCTGCACATGTACCCCTGAACTTAAAATAAAAGTTAAAAAAGAAAAAGTGACCTAGTTATTGTTGAAGTATATAATACTTGTAATTGTTAATAATATAGATGTGATATTAGTACAATTTTCTAAACAAGAACTCAGATTTAACTTTTATTGCTGGTTCAAAAATAGAATCAAAATAAGGAAAGTTAATACCTTTCAGGATATGGCAATAAAAATACTTATTTTTGAAGTCATAGATAAAAATCTGCTACATTTGTGTGTGTGTGTGTTCATCCTTAGAGACCTATTTATTGATTGTCTATTGTAATTTTTCTTACATCATAATGTACAATGTCTACATCAAACCCTTAATCACGGAAAACATTTGAATCCATTTATTTGAAGACAGTTTTTCAAAGTTTTCTCTGTTTGGGCTGGGCACAGTGGCTCAGGTCTGTAAAATCCCAGCACTTTGGGAGGAGGTTGGATCATTTGAGGTCAGGAGTTTGAGACCAGCCTAGCCAACATGGTGAAACCCAGTCTCTAATAAAAATATAAAAATTATCCCTGTGTGGGGGCAGGGGCCTGTAATCCCAGCTACTTGGGATACTGAGGCACAAGAATTGCTTGAACCCGGAAGGTGGAGGTTGCACTGAGCCGAGATCATGCCACTGTAGTACAGCCTGGGCGATGCAGTAAGACTCAGTCTCAAAAAATTAAAAAATAAAAAAAGTTTTCTCTGTTTGAAAAGAAAATTTGCAACAATAATATATATTGTGAAATTGATTAAAAATAAACTTACTTTAAATAGACATAATAGCATACAGTATAGAATATCTAATTTTATTAATTCTACTTTAATTTTATTGGTAAAAATAATTTCATAATCCAGAAATAATATTTGTTTAAAGGCATTTTAAAATGTTATTTGATTTCAGGTTATCCAGAAACTTAATCAATTTAAGCAAAGAAATGTAAAAATATGATGGGCTAATAAAAATTGGAGGCTGTTATGAAGGAAAGGTAAGATTTTTGAAATTGAGACATGATATTGAAGAATCTATGATGGTAATATAGTAAAAGGATCTAATGAATGATGTGATTGACCACCCTGTAATTGTCAGTACAGAATATTGACAGGCTAGAGATATCATTGTCAGAGAGTAGGAATGGGTGGTACAAGCTGCAGTTCTGTCTGGTGCCAGCCTTCAATTTGCTTCGATGAGTATTAAATAAGTTGATGTGAATAATAAAAACATAATAAGGGTGATGCATTCAGCAGACATTTTTTGAGCACTGACTATGCACAATAGAATTCCAGGCATTATTTTCATAATGAATACACCATACTGAACAACACGATGCAGAACAAAATGTCACTGCTTAGTTGAAATTGAAATCTAACAAAAATGAACAAAAATAAAGAGTATATATGATAAATAAGACTCCTCCTCTCACAAGAAGAATAGGAAAAGGGGAATTGGGAGTGTTGCAGTAGGTAGGCAGGCCTTAATAAGTAGAGTAATAAAGATGAGGATTCAGTGTTTTATTGTAGTTAAGGAGTGGAGCTGGTATAAGGGTTGGTATAAGGAGCTGGGTGGGGCTGGTAGAGGATTGTATGGTTATAACTTACTGCTGGCACCAAAAGAGTGTGAACTTTTTATCAGCTTCTCCAGATGGTAGTACTTTGACACTGTCAGTACTCAAACATCAAAAATTGAGTTGGATTGTTTACTATAAATCCTCCCTGATGTTTGATGAATTTAATCAGCCATATTTCATTTAATGATTTAAACTTGATTAAATAATTACTTTGGTGCTCTATGAGGATTATAGCCTGAAAGCGGAAAGGGTGGTGAAAATTCTATGAGTTTCTTATTTAACAGTTCAGCCTTGTGTATTTTGAGACACAAAATGAGTCTCTTAGTCATTATCAACAATGTTTGGAATTTCAAAATAGACTAGAAGTATCTGTGAAGCCTTGTGTTGTGGCTTTAAGCATGATCTGGATTTATATTTTGGATGTCTATGAGGCAAGAAATACCTAGAGTTCAGTTAGCCAAAAGGTGCTTCCTTGAGTAAGTAATTGTTGCTGCCATCGCCTGGACCACACAGCCGCACTATTGGCATTGGTGCAACAGAGTGTAAAAATGTATAAAAGGGTGGATTGTTGGCCAGGGCATCCAGGGCTAAGATGACTATCTGAAGTTTGCCTTGTTGTGCTGAACCTTGGTTCCTGCTCTTAATCATGACTTCTAACTTTATTCTACCATTTGGGGTAATGACAGTGCCAGCTATAGAGTGTACAAACTCTCTTTTTTATTACTCAGTTGTTTGCAAGCCCTCCTTTCATCCTACTCTTTTGCCCCCAAGTAGCTAATGGCTTTGGGTGCAGTTAAGATCTTGCCAGCAATGACTGTATACAATAGCAGGGCTGGCAAGGTAATCACCTTGGGCAGTCAGATAAATACTTATTGTATTCACTCAAATATGAAGGTAAACTGTGGCTGAGAGTTTATTCATGCAGGCACCAAATAGAACATACTAACTCTGACTCCAATAAAAGTAACAGTTACAAATTGACTGTAGTAATAGGTAGAATAAAAATATAGGCTACTAATTATGTCTTTGACTGATTGGTGTTTTTTTTTAATTTATATGATATTTTCAGTTTATTAACAAATGGATATTCCATATATTATTTTTATGTATCAAATACTATGTTGAAAATACCTGATAGTTAACACAATAAAATTCTTCAATATACTAATGATGAACTGCTAATATTCCCCTTGTAATCCAGTTAATCAATTTCAACTTTATCAATTTCAAATGTATAATACTAAACAAATACAAATATATGACTTTTGTAACTTACCTGTAAATTAAAGTTATTGTCTTTGATTACTAATATCCTGTGAAGTAATAATTTTTTTCTTAAAATTATTTTAGTGTTACTAATATAGTTACATCATTTTCTTTGTGATACATCTATGTTCTTAGAAAAGTAATATCCAATATTGTAAAATTATATTTAAATGGAAAAGTCATAAAAAGAAAAGAGGGATGAAAATACAGATGAACAAGTGAGCATAACCTTTATGAATGGCAACTGTCTAATGTACATGGAAGTCCAAAAATTATGTATCTTTGACCACAAAATTAATTTCTACAGTCTTATTTTAAGAAAGTAATCGACAAATAAACAAAAGTTATTTTGTTTTGCAGTAGGTTAATCAGCATAAGAATTGTGAATGTTTAGGAAAGTTTAAAAAGTCAAAAAGACTTTTGATCATTGTGTTGGGGATTAGTAATCGGAAGGTATGAATACTGCTACTGTACTCAAGTTCAAAAACAGGTACTCCAACAAAGAACCTATGCCACAGAAATCACTGGACCCATTGAAGCTATGAGTAACTGACTCAGGACAAGATGAGAAGCAGGAGTTAGTTCTAAGCAAAGCAGGCCTTGGTTTGGGAAGGCAAACAGGTGTTAAAGTAAGTCAATAAAAGACTGATTTTAAGTGAGGAAAAAAGCGGGAAAAAAAAAAAGAAAAAAAAAGGAAAAAGAAAAAGAAAAAGCAAGCAAGCAAGCAAGAAAGATAAAAGGGATCTGAACTAAAATTTAGAACTGTGATAAAGCCCAAGGATGGGTGAGGGTGAGGATCAATAACATATGTTGATAATATGAATTTACCACAGAAAACTACAAGGCAATATTCTGTATTCCATGTTACAAGATAAGAATAAATGGCAACATGTAAAAGCAAACTGGTCATAGATTAGTGTTCTTGTTTGGTATATTTTCTTCTCAGTGTAATTTGATGCAGAGAGTGATGACACCAATTCTGTTTTGGGGGATTTGTGGATCCAATGTATAAAATTGAGGGAAAACATAGCAATAGTAAATAACATGGTCAGTTTACAGTTGGTTTTTGGAAACCAGAGGAAAAAAAAATACCTATCACTAGTAACTTTCATCTTAAGTGTTACTGCCTATCATTTTTCATTGTTTTTTGTCCCTAGCAAAATAAATACATATATATATATATATAATCATTTTTCTTCATCCTTAAATCACGCCCAAAACACCTAATGTAGCATTCAGAATTAATTTGAACAGCACAAGTGACACTTCAGTCCAACAAAAACATAAACAATATTATTCTAAGAAAATAAAATAGAGTTTTCAACTGCTCCATTATTTTACATAGATCAAATAAGTATAATTACTTTTAAAAGTTGACTTCTCATTACCTGCACAGTATCAAACCATGGGTAGGTAATTAGGAATTATATGTCATATTTCTAATCTACCTTTTTTTTTTTCCAGAAGGTTATCGTTTCTCAGGAATTTACAAATGCAACATGCTGATTTTTTAAAATTTTGTGTACTACCAAAAGGGTTTAAGATTAATATAAACAACTAATGATCTGAGGACAAAAAGTCCAAAACTCTCAAAAATAAGAAGAGAAGCTTGTTGCAAACTGTAACGTATTAAGTAGGCTTGTAGAATATGTTACAATGATTCTTTTGTCCTTTCTGTTTTTGTGTAAGTGGCAGCTAAATTTACAATTCAACTGAAAATTATGTTTTCAAAATTCACCTTGGCTCAGTCATTCCCTAATCTTCCATTATTTCCTGCGACAATGCTGTCTTTTCTTTTCTGTCTAAATACAAGAGGCACATATCCTCTAATCATCTTAATTCATGTGGTAGAGATTTTTTCCAGAAAGGATATTATTTATAGTCCTTTTATAAAATGTTCTTTTATGTTTATTTGGACCAATGGTTTGAAAGGGAAAGTTGGTCAGTAATCTGGCTACTAAACTCAAATAAAATTTAAAAGAGAAACAGATATTTATTGTGCATCTGTTACATGCCAAGACCTATGCTAGTACTAAAAGTTCAAAGAAGAGGGAACAAATAAATGAAAAAAATTGTTTGCTCAGGGCAGATAATAAGATCCAGAAAACCAAATAATGTAATAAAATTTAGTGTGAAGTGAATGGTAAAGTTGGTAGACGCACTGTGTATTTTAGGGAGGTAGGTCTTAATAGAGGTTCTGATGGATGAACTAGATTTTGAAGGATGATTAAGGACTTGCCAGTTCAGCAAAGAAGGGAGTGACAATCCAAATAAACAACATAGTGTATATCAAATGTGGCAGAAATGAAATAGCACAACTTGTTCAGGAATACCAAAAAATTTAGTATTGCTTTTATTATCAGGTACCGCAGGTTGCCTGTCCTAATGCAATCCCTCTTTCTTCATAGCTGGCAGAAGTATATTTACTTGTACTTAATTTCTGGTGTTATCTAGTTTCTCAGAAAGGGAAATCCTTGCTGTGTCCACTACTTTGGGGACACAACACTGTGTGTTCATTAAATAGTTTCCTTTCCTTCTTGGCCGCATTAAAAAAAATAATATTTCTCAGAACTCTTGCAACTAGGTGGTGCCACTACAAAATAGTTACTATAAAATAATCTTTAGTTACAGTAAAGGCAGTTTCTGGCAGATACAATGTTGTATGTTTCTTACATAGTTTGATTGTCCCAGTAGACTCAGGAAAACATTTTCCAGCTCCTTTGTATCTGCATAAGTCAATGACCACATAATGTACAACAGTTCCTACCCTGAACTAAAGTCTCTTGTGCTATTGATAGAGGCAGGAGACAGTCAAATGCCGTCTAGTCATGGTGCATAGGGGCTTACTTAAACATGCCCATGATGAAAAATTCCATCCCTTAACACATGTGCAGTAGGGGAAATAAATCAATGTGGAGTGGCTAACACTAAGGGTCCACATGCACACTGGAAGAATCGGGTGGAGCCACCAGAAATTTGTGCCTTATGCTGGGGAGGAGCCTGTTCTCTTTAGCTCATGCATGGTGGCCTGATACTCAGTTTTCTGAGCTGGAAAACCTGTGTGCAGGACCCCTATTTTTGTTGAGAGCTTTTTAAATATTGTTTCTTTTCACCAACCTATCAGCAGTTAGCACAGCCCTATATTTAAGCTGCTGTTGTTTTTTATTTCTCTACCAAATCAGGAATTGGTGAGATGGTGAGAAAGTAGTTGTGGTTTTGCCATTACTTAGAATGGCGGGGACTGCAGCTGCTTTTGCACCAACCTAATAAAAGAGCCCTGTGAGTAGAGGGGGTTCTGTATCCCAGGGATTTTTTCCTTTTGGAAGGCATCTTATTAGACCAGGACCCCAGTTCACAGGACAGCCATTTTCCCTTCCTTGTTTGAGAAAGACCCAGTTCCACAGCTTCACCTTAGCATTCAACTTATGATAATAAGGCAACAGTCAGTCAGATGAGCAAAACCTGGGGCTTGATGAGTCCCTGCTCCCCCTGAGGCAGTTCTTTCATCCCAAACTCAATTCCAAGCTTTGGGTTGAAGCCCTAGGGGATAAAAAGAAACAATCAAACAAACAAAAAAAGGGATCCAGAAACAGAATATCAATGAAAGTTAAAAGGTGCAGCACAGAGCACAGGTGAGCATGCTTAATTTCTGCCAATTAAGCCAAGCCTCTTGTTTCATGGGTAAAGGTCTTGCTAGTATCCATGGCATAAATGAGGTCTAGGAAACTCAAAGGCTACTGGCAGCAGAGGGAAAGGCACCATGTAGGTAAGAACGGATAATCCCAACCCTCAGACCCCTGTTACCATGGGTGAAAGCGGCATGTGAAACCTTGTCAAGGTTGCCAGGACTCGGGGATATAAGGACAAAAGAAGGAAAGACATCACTTTTTCTTTCTATACCTCACATACCCCGGGGATGCCTGGCTCCCTTTTATCTGAGTACTTATTAATCTTCAGTCTGTTCCCCTTTTGAATGTATCCTGAACCCCTAGGGCTTCTTTGAAAAAGAAATGCCGTTTTCCTCCTTTGTCCTCTCTTCACAGATGGTGAATTTTGTCCCCATACTAAGGGACACTCCCTTGGATTCATCCTTCAAACTGAGAAAAGTTAATATCTGAAACCTTAAACCAGTTGGCTTAGAATTGATCTTGGGGGAAGCATGGCATGCCAGCTACTGGGTAAAATACTTTTTTACCAGTCAAAATTTTAACCTCTCTTTCCTTGTGCAAAGTGGTAAAAGGAATGATAAGAATCACTGTTTATATTCTCTGTAAAGTTTTGATTATTGAAAAAGGATTTATGGGGTTGGTCTTAAGCTGTAGACAATCGGGCGTGCTTTGTGTTTCTTGAGGCTTGTTGGTTTCACCTGTAAGGTTACTGCTGCTAAAGTTTGAAAGCTAGAAATAGTGGCTGCTTGGCATAACTAAAGTTGGGTAATATGGGAGTGAAAAGGACTTTCTTAAAGAGTGCTCAGCTTAATTAAAAGTAGATATTCAAGTTACAGGTATATTTGAAAGGACTTCATGCTTTTCTCTTCTTGGACTTTGCTCTGCTAGAAAAAGTTTTTGTTTGTTTGTTTGTTTGTTTGTTTGTTTTTTGTTTTTTGTTTTCCCTCAGTAGATTAAACTACTTTTCTCCATTTTGGCTTTCCACTCTTAATGCATTCAGGAGAGGCCCTAAGATAACTTCTAATGCCCCAGGACTCCTTGGGAAAAACACAAAAGTGCCATGAATTCCATTTTGGGAGAGATCTCTGTTTTCTTCATGGAACCCCAGGAATTAGAGGCGGATAGACCTCTCTCAAAATCTGTTTTTTTTCTTCCAGCTATGCCTGTTTATTAGGCCCTAGAAACTGCATTAGCTCCTAGCTCTGCTCCTAAAGAGCCCCACCCAGAGACCAATAATCCTATTAGGAGATTGACAAATGAAGAATTTTATAACTACTGTATCTTCTTCTGTCTGTGTAGTTACATATGTATTGTGTGTAATGTCTATAAAAAAGAGTTCTTATTAATTGGCCTAAAGAAAAATAAGTGCTTAGATCAAATATTTTTGAGGAAAAAGTACAAGCTGTCATGCTTTTTAGTTCATATGACTTTAATCTTTAAGAAATAAAAAGAGTTTTAAAGATTATTTGTAAAACACAAATGTCGTTACAATGTAAGTTAGTGGCCTAAATTATATGGGTTAGATACTAGGTTTACTAAATATTTTAAGGTTATAAACTGCTTCTTTAGCTGTTGAGAATTGTTTCACCTTCCTGCTTCACAATTGGTAAGGCCTGGGGATATATAGAATTAACCACTCCCTTGGCTATGCTGGAAGCAGTCAAACTTTATTGGCACCTAGTGTATAATTAAAATAACTTACCAGATTTTACATTAAAGTTAAAAAATTGCTAAGAGGTACTACTGTAACATGTAATTGAGACCACTGAAAATAGATTTACATGCAAGGTGTGTAAGAATAAAATATGCTTTTAGAAAAAATGATTATAAGAAGGCATGGAAATGTAAATTTTTGCCTAGGGTTAAAGGGTTGTTTTAAATCAGATAAGATAAAGCTAAAGGTTTAAGTAACTTATGGAAGGTTTCTAAATTTAATCTTGCACAAAAATTATGAGTGTTAACAATTACTAAATTAAAAAGGGTATTATATGTTTTTTCTGGAAATTGAGCACTGAAATAAGAGCCGAAGTTTTCCTTAAGGCATTAATCTACTCTTTAGTAAAATTTGTAAAGAGTTATAAAAGATTGTTAAGAATCTTGCCTCATGGTCAAACTGGTTAAGATTGGATAGAATTTTCTATAAGTTTTTACTAGAAAATTAGGGTTGATGGGCCAGGCATGGTTGATCACACCTGCAATCCCAGCACTTTGGGAGGCCAAGGTGGGCAGATCACAAGGTCAGGAGATTGAGACCATCCTGGCTAATATGGTGAAATACTGTCTCTACTAAAAATGCAAAAATTAGCTGGGCGTGGTGGCACATGCCTGTAGTGGCAGGTACTTGGGAGGCTGAGGCAGGAGAATCACTTGAACCAGGAAGTCGGAGGTTGCAGAGAGCTGAGATTGTACCACTGCACTCCAGCCTGGTGACAGAGTGAGATTCCATCTAAAAAAAATGAAAAGAAAAAAAAGAAAAAAGAAAATTAGGGTTGATATTAAGCAAATGTAAGAGTAAAATTTGGATTTCTCTCCCTTGTACAAGATTTTCATATAATAGTATAAGATAATGAAAGATTTCCACTTGCCTTGGGGATACCCTGCCAAGGAAAAGAAAGAGAAAACAGGAGACAAATTGTTTGGAAAGCTAAGTATTTCCTGCTAATGAGAAAACGTTTTTCCCTTGTTTCAAAATGTTTGAGCCATTTTGGCACAATAAAAAACTTATGGCAATCTGGAATTCTATTTCATAAAATCAAGTGTTTTAATCCACTAGCATATCTAACAGTCTCCCCCAAATAAAATTTCAGCTACAACATTGTCTTTCATGACCACTACCTTTTGGATGCTACAGAAGGCCCCTGGAGCATCCAGAAGAGAGGTAAACAGGATTATCTGAAATGTGTAGGTTTGTGGGATTGCCAAAATTGATGTTTAATCTTCTTCAGGTTATATTTTAGTGAATAATAGTAATATATATTCCAAAATTGTATGGAATTTCTCAGGTTTGAATGTCTGAATGTATGCTATTAATCATAATTAAGGGTGTTATGTTGTTATAATCCACAGAGATAACCAAATTACTCTGTCAATCATGTATTCGATTGTAACTACTCTGGATATTTTTTTATTTATAGACAATTGTCTTGCTTTGATCCTCTTCAAAAGATGGTTTACAATCAACTATAGTATTTTGACAGGGGCTCTTGAATGCAGGTTTCTGACGACTTTGGAGATTGTGGCATTGGCATAAAGGAAAAACATACAAGATTCACAAGGAGCTGATATATTCACAATTATCAAGAGCAATCAACTAATAGAAAACTGAAGTAATCTTTTTTAACTTTTTCTTAAAACATTTCTGATGTTGGTTTTGTCTTTCAGAATCAAAGAAACTTTTATGCTGAGCTATTTACAGTCTTTAATAATTGAGTAACGTGGACTCCTGTGAACAAAACTTTGAGCATGTTTGTTTCTCTCTGTCTGGTTTCTCTAGAATTTGTAAACTATCTGTGAGTATTCTTAACTTATGGCAATATGGTTATTTGACTCAGTGCGATAAGAATCCATTTTCTTTTGCAACAGTACCCAATTAGAGAAACTATTTGTTTTACCAAGACTTTGACTGGAAGGGTTTGCTTCACTTTAAGGTGTCAAGCTCAACTTGCAGAGCTGATAAAAGTCCCTTTGGAAAACTGGCCTCATACTTTGTCTACACAGTACCTGTACAGGTTTCCTAACTGGCAGTAAGTTAATAATGTCACTTTTTAACAGGCCTGGGAACCACATATTCTTGGGACCTTGAGAAGAGTGGAATTCACACAACTTATAGGTATTTGCAGGTATAGACCCATGTCTGGGCTTGGCTTTTAGAAGTTTTATCTGAGATTCCTTTAGGAACAAAGTTCCATCAAAGCCAATTTTAAAAGCCTACCTAAAAATAGTCTTGCTGTACTTTATGCAAATAACCAGGCCAAGTATAAGACTAAAGTTTATTTTGCAAACAACCCAGTTCTATCAGTATGTGTTTTTAATAAAAATGAGCACTGAAGAGACAAATATTATGTTCCAACCTTATCATATATTCGTCATTAAATTCTAGACTCATTTGTTGTTTTTACATTTTTATCCTACGTTTTACACTAACCCTGCTTATTCCTGTGAACCAATCAGTGATCTCTGGCTGAAGCTCACAAGAAACAGAAGGGATGGGCAATGTACAAATCTGGATTGGTATTCTAGTTCTCGGCAATTGTCCTGTAAATAGGGTCAGGTGATGGGATTAAATATGGTGCCAATAATCAGGAGAGTTTTTTGCGGGGAGTGGGGAAGGAGGCCAGAAAGTAATATCAAGAGAGCTAACCAAAGCCAAGCCCCGTATAACCAAATCTTAGCAAGCATAACTATAGCTACCAGTTACTTGGGTACATCAGTAGCCTCTGGACTTTTTAGCTGTCCTTACCTCCTTGTTTCATTTTGATACATGTCTTTCAACAACCCAGTTTATCTCTTCTCACCTTCAGGCCCTCGAACACCAAGTGGTCATGGAACTGAAGCCTCAAACAATGAACCCCTTTTGATGGGGACCCCTAGATGGGCCTCTGAGGGAAGTCTGACTGCTGTTTTTCCAAAACAGCTCACTCTGTCAGCAGGAAGCAGTTAAGATTGTCCATCATTCTTATCCCTGCCTTTATTCTAATTTCAGTTAGATGGACTTCTTTAGAGAGGAATATGATAGAGGCAGGAGATAGCCAAATGCTATCCAGGTCATTGTGCACAGACGGCTTCAGTAACCCATTATACTGATATTTCTTTACTGCTTAAGATTCATCTGATTGATTACTACTTTCTCCATGTGGAGTCTGACCTTAGACACCAAATACCCATAAGATGGGATAAATACTTCCTCTCTGAGCTATACAAAATAATCATGCTGAAAGTTGGAAAGAACTCGAGGCGATCACCACAACGAAAATCAGCAGCCACAAATTCAAAAACAAAAGGAAGGGAATAGAAAGAAGCCTAATATTTGGTTAGCTATTACTATACACTAGACAAATCCTAGGTATATTTTTTTGTGCACAACATTATTTAATTCTTATAAAAATACTGCATTAATCTGTTCTCATGCTGCTAATAAAGACATACCCCAGACTTGGTAATTTATAAAGGAAAGAAGCTTAGCTGACACACAGTTCAGCATGGTTGGGGAGGCCTCAGGAAACTTACAATCCTGGTGGAAGGGGAAGCGAACACATCCTTCATTACATGGCGGCAGGAGAGAGAAATGCTGAGAAAAAGGGGCAAAAGTCCCTTATAAAGCCATCATATCTCATGAGAACTCACTCACTATCATGAGAACACTATGAGGATAACCTTACCCATGATTAAATTACTTTTCTCTGGGTCCCTCCTATGACACATGGGGATTTTGGGAACCACAATTCAAGATGAAATTTGGGTGGGTACACAGCCAAACAATATTGAATATTGAAAGAGAAAATATAACTAAATTTTTACAGTGGAAGGATATGGGACTTATTAATAATAAGTAACTTAGCAAATCACTGAAATTCATGTTTATGAAGAAATTTGTTAAATAAATAGAATGTTATATATATTTTTAAAAAGACACTGAAGGCAAATTTTTAAGAAGGGAACAATTGGTTTCATAAAATTTGGCTTCAGAAATTATAATACCGTGTGTGTGTGTGTATGTATATACATATGTATATTTCCATACAATTTGTATGTATGTACACACATATATGTTTGTATATATGTATGTATAATTTAGAAATTATAGTACCTATATATGTGTGTATATGTGTATATATATACATGCATATACATGCACATGCATATATGTATGTATATACATATACATGCACACATATATATGGTTTTATAATTTCTGAATTATACACACATGTATACATATATACATACATGCATGTACATATGTATATGTATGCTTTCCCATTTATAAAAATTCATTCATATAAATTATCTTATTTAATACTTATACATATTTTGAAGTTGAATATATCTTCACAGTATTGGTGAGAAAACTATGGCTCAGAGATTTTATATCATACAGGTAGTAAATGAGCCACCTAGCACAAGAGCTAGGACATTCTGTTTCTACATCCCATATACATTATCTTATACTATCCTGTGTTTGTGCTTAGCTTGGATAATTTTTTTACTAGGTATCAACATATTTGTGTTGTAGTCTTATCTGTCCCTCAATATTGTGTGGCAATGAAAAATATCATTGTACTTGTTTGTATTGCAGTGTTGTCATCTCTAATATCCCTTTCAACCTCGCACGTCTTTTTTCATAATTTAAGGTTAGATAGTTGGGACTGAAAATGTCTTACATCATTAGCTCTTTCTTGTATCACTTGCATTTAAACTTTATTTTTCTAATTTCAGTTGAGTATTTAGGTCACAGTTTTAGATAGGGTCACTGAGGGAGCTATTTTGATATAAGATTTTATTTTTGAGTGACTCATATCACATTCCCTTCCACAGTTAAAACAGCTCTCCTTATACAAAAATAACGCATAAAAAGTGTGTGTTCATTCATATTTTATAATGTTTTAAAACTACAGAGGTTTTTATTCAATAGAGCTATGATGTAACAACTTATGACATGCTTAACAGTAGGCAGAAGTAGCTGTCATACTATCATAATTTATTAGCCTCCCTTTTGGGATAAGAAGGATGATGGGCTAACATGGGAGCAGGAGAAAATCTGCCAACTCATTGCCCTGCACCTGGGGCTCAGCCTGTTGCTAGTCTCTGTAGAGCATGCACAGTAATAAATCTATACTGATTAATTAAGTGGTACAGTCCATTGCTCTTCTTGTCAATGAACAAAACAAATCCACTCTGAAATTTCAAGTTCCCAGTCAAGCTATTATCCATCTATGCTTAGACTTGTCTTTCAATTTTCATTCAAGAAATATTTACTGGGCATCTTTTATGTGACAGTCAAAATGTACAAAAATAAATAATCTCTGACCTCTGAATTTTTTAATTCTAGTAGAAAAAGGAACAAAGAAACCCATGGTTACAGTACATTGGGGAAAGTGTTAAGAAAGTGGTGATGGGTTATATAGGATGTTCTTATTGGAGCATAGAAGAAAAACTACCTTAAGGATACAACTGAAAATAAGATGCATAAAGGAAGACAATAAGGATTATAAAAATGAGTCAGAGCATATTGATTTAACATTTGATACAGGCAAATGCCCTTCTCTGGATTCTGTTGCGAGGGAAACATTAGATGCTTTGGGAAAATGCACAAACCTTTCAGGTCAGACCTTGAGATTTAGGGAAAGTGAACAGCAACATCAAAATATTTGGGATATTTTCATTCACTCATTCATTCATTTCTCCATTTGTATATTCATTTATTTATTTACAAGCTGCTAGAATAAAATTGAGCATATCACAATGTGCTAAAAAGATTCGTAACCACTATAAATCATATGTGGAATTGTTTTTGTTGTTTTCCTTTTTTGCAATGAGGACCATAAGAAGCAGAATTCAGTGAGACAGGGAGAGACTCAGCATCACAGTGTGAAAACACTGCAAACACAAAAACTTTTAGTTTCATTCCAAATTGAAGTGATGTTTTTTTCTAAGACTATATTACTGTGCTGAGGAATGAGCCAGCTAAAAGTTCTATCTCTGATCAGCACACCCAATTTGCACATTAAGTCCATTCTTCAGCCCAGCCATTTGCCTCTGCTGGAGGAACCCAGCCCAGCTTGTGGCTGTTGCACACTGCAGAGAGCACATTTCTTCTGCTTGAATTGCATTCGGCTCTAATATTTCAGATCACATCATCTAAATGGCTCTCTCAGATAATGGTGTTACCAAGCTCTGCCTTAATGGAAATTTAACTCAACGTCTTTGATCTGACCGCCTTGGAGACTATAAACATGTATTTTGCACCACACTTTAATGGTGTCGCACCCTTCATCCTTCTAAGCTCTCTTTTCTGGAATGCATCTTTACTAGTGAGAGGGCTTTTGTGGTAGGTACTAACTGGAAAATCGTTCTGCAATACTTGTTAAACGCAAGCAGGGGTAGGGAGTTCCTAGTGATTCCATCATTCTTAGCAAAATTTGGGTGATGTCTGTAGTACAAGGCATGCCAGCAAAGCACTGTTGGTG
The DNA here is from genome assembly GCF_049350105.2 of Macaca mulatta. Taxonomy (NCBI): domain Eukaryota; kingdom Metazoa; phylum Chordata; class Mammalia; order Primates; family Cercopithecidae; genus Macaca; species Macaca mulatta. Next base: position 117,823,464 of record NC_133409.1, read on the forward strand.
AGTCAGGAGACCCTCTTCACTGTTCTGCTGACAGTCATGGTGGGTTCATATCTGCATATCTGATGTACCTAGAGCAAGTTGATATTCTACCTCTGGCTCATTAGAATTAGAGCTCAGTATCACTTATAAAACCATCAAACACCATTGGCTTTTCCTCCTGAGCTTGTGCCTCCAGGAAACCAGTATCAACATGTAATAACTCCTGAAAGACTATTTCAAAGCCTGCCCTGTAGTTCTACTTTCTGGATGAGCACAAGTTAATCTTGACATAAAGACTCAGATTCCTTTGGGCCTCAGCTATGTGGGGTTGTTTGATGGGAGAACTGTAATAGAAAGAAAAATCAAGAGAATTCTTCACATCTTTAAAGGGATTCTGAATATGCAACTAAGTCCTACAAATATGGCAGAGCTAAAATATACTGGTTTCCAATAGGAAAAGAGACCACGCTGCCTGATGCTGTTCCTCACAATCTCTATGAGGATCCTTTACGTTTGAGGGTCTGCTGACACTGTTGCTACTTTATATGTGAAAATACTTTTTATGTATTACTTACTTTATATGTGAAAATAAGTCCCAGGTAAATGTGTTATATGTTATCACTCTGCCTTTCCAACTGCAGTTTATTGTGGATATGCCATTTTTAAGGGCTGCATCTGCTACTAGCAAGCACACTACACACCTGTATGTACCTAGCATGGTTTTAAAATATTTTTGTTTAATGAATAGAGACTATCTAGAAAAGCTAGCTCTAAGGAACAGCACTGGCTGTTATTATATAAGCAAAAATGTATTTGTATGAAATACAAAGAAATGGTAACTTTTCTGAAAAAGGAGATAACACCGTGTCTTTTCGTCTCGACATTTTTAGTCTTGCAGCATGCTGGCAGAATTATGTCAGAAGAGATTTGGAGTCTAAAATATATATTTTGTCCTGTGCTTTTTTTTTTTCATTTTTATTCTTGTTTTTAGAACTTTTATAACTAGAAATCTCTGCTACAGAGTGGACTCTTGGCTAAAGAAATATCTATTAACAGTGAACTATAAGGACTTTAAAAAAACATTTAACTCTGCTCATTTTAAACAGAAACCTTAAATTTGATTCTCCCACTTTTCTCTGAATATACAATTCTGTTGGATTTAAATTGCTATATATATTATTATACCCATGATTTACTGAACTCTAGATTTCTTGTTTTTCATGCTTCAGAAACTATAAAACAAATTTTGAAGAAATAACTGGACATATGGTCAGTCATTATGATTTATGGTTACCAGATATTTCTCATGAATGTCAAACTGTGATAAGAAGTTCACTTTCCTACATTAAGATGTTGTCCAAAGACACATGGTTTTGATTGGCTTAAACTAAAAGCTCCATAGCTGCTCAAGGCATAGGATGTTCATAACAATCATCAGGGATACCATTAATAACCAATGATGCCGAGGACACTTTCTCTGAGACCATCTCCATCTCATTTTCTTAATTCCAAAAGCATATATAACTGTTTTCATACTTTTTATGTAACCATGAAAGAAGTCATATATGAAGAACAGGTTCTATACCCGGAGTTTCAGAGTAACAAACTACAGATCTGTGCAGAAATTTTTAGGGAAGTCAATATCTAAAACTTCTAAAATAAAGAATGAAATCTTTGAAATAAAGTAATAGATATATTAATAAATATGTGTATTAAAAATAAAGATTTATTTAAGTAGTATAAATCAAAGAAAGAAACTCAGTTTAAATCAAAAGATTTGATCTTTCTGCTGTAGACAGTTTGAGGATACATAGCACAGTGGCATAACAAAAAAGAATCAAGGAAAAATATACAACTAGAATGATAAAAACAAGGTACTCTAGAAAAGGCCAGCTCAGAGAATATTTTGAATCTCTGATTTCACTAACAAGCAGTGATTGTATTCAATACCACAATTGCATTCTTTTGGACGTTTAAATATATTCACATCCCATTTTAAAAACACTGGAGAAATATATTAATACATAATATATTCTATAATATTTTGTGTTCATTAAAAATTCCCTCATTTAACTATTTATATGAGTAATGTATATGTTAATTAGCTTGATTTATCCATTTCACAATGTAAACATACATTAAAATATCATGTTATAGCCATAAATATATAGCTTTTACTTCTCAATAAAAAAATTAAAAAATAAATGATTAAATAGAATTTCTCAAGCCTCAGTTAAAAAACAATTGTTACAATTTTATTTTATATGTAACTTTTAAACGTGACTTTATTATGTTTTGAATTATACATTACAAAATCTGGTTAGTATAAATTTTAGCAATTTAAGAAATTTACTTAAGGCTGCCTTTATCATGCTTCATATAGAAATTATAATTTGTTTTGAATGTATGTCAATTAAAATATATTTTACTTACATGTTCTGATAACTGGTACATGAACATAAGCATGCATTCCAGCATATGAAAGTGTAATTGTTAGAGCGGGCAAAATGGTTGACTGGATGCAGCCGGAAGGAACATGTCCCATGGAGAAACTGAGCATTGGGAAGACTGGTGCGCCCCTAGCAGATCTTCGGAGGGAAGGCATTGAGAGCAAACAGAGGGATGACAAAGACGCTGGGCTGAAGTGGGAGGAGACTGGGAACCATGCATTAGGCTATCACACACCATGACTCATTCCTGGCCCACAGCAAATCCTGGGACAGCGGTGAGTTGAGCAGGCAAGAAGCAACTTGCTCTCACCATGGGCCTCTGGAGTACCAACAGGTGGAAACCACTTGACCACCATATACAATTAAATTCTCAGGGAGAGCTGCTTAGAGAAGTGGTAGAGGCAAAACTCCAGCTGCAGCAGAGACCAGAGTGTTTGGTGTTGGGGTGCCCGTAATGGAGCATGGCCGGGGTCACCATCCCCCTAGGCTAGACTTGCTCTCATAGGAGACTTTAGCCTTAAAAATGTATCAGACCTGAACTCAGCAGGACGATCTTGCCCAACAGACCGGGCCAGTAAAACTTAAACTTGAGCATCTCTCAGTCTGCTGGCATCTCCCAGGGCCCCAGCAAGATCTCAGCTTCTTGTAGTGCATCCCCCAAGTGCTTACTGTGCCTACATCATAGCTCCTGGACTAGCAGATCATGCCTGATGGGCAGAGTGCTCCCGCAGAACAGCTGCAAGGGACGCACTAGCTCCCTTCTCCCACTTCAGCCTCCCTATGCCACATGCACTCGCCCACAGCCACCCCCCACATCACTTTGTTGGTGCGTGTGTGCATCGAAGACCTGACATTTCCTTCTCCACCAATATGGATGTGAATGTGCACCCTGCCATGTCACTGCTGCCTGAGTGAGTGCACCCCATACCCCTCTCCTTGCTGCACTGCCATTGTTGTCAGACCCCGTCAAATCCATAACCAGCAGCACCCCACCCCTGTGCTGAAATTGCCACTAGCACGATACAAGGCGTGGATAAAAGCAGACAACCCTCACCCTGAGTGGCCACTGCAACCTACAACAACATGCACAAAGAGGCAAACACCGCCACCCGCGGGGGAGCCCCTCTGTCCTTGCTGAGCCATATTCTTGCCACAAATGCCCAAATGGAAGCCAGCATGCCAGCACCTGCTAGCGCCTTGCCACAAGCAATGAGTGTGTATCTCATCATGTTGTAGCTGCAGCTGCAACTGGCACATGCACACGTGGGTAGATTCTGAGGCCACTGCCCTACAAAGTGCTTTGGCTGGCACTACTTTTGGAATGTTGGGCCCAGCAGTCCAAAAGTGGCATGACTGTCCTAGCACAGGAAGTTCCTAAATTGAGGAGCCAGAGGTCAAAGCAGGGGCCCAAAACCAGTTCCCCAGAGATAGAGTACACACGTAATGGTTCCTAAGCTGAGCTTAGGCCTCCTAAATTCTTCCAGAAATAAAGCCAGTCATCTGAACTCACCTTATGCCATAGTCAAATCCCCAAAGTCATCAAATAGGTTAAAAACAAACAAACAAAAAATATTCAAGGAATTCCGACTTTGAAGATTGAGAAACATTAGCCCACAAAGATGAAAAGAACCAGTGTAAGAACTCTGACAACAAAAATGTCGGTGTCTCCTACAAACAATAGCGCTAGTTCTCCAACAAAGGTTCTAAACTGGGCTGAGATGACTGAAATGACAGAGATGGAATTCACAATATGGATAGAAATGAAGATCACTGAGTTCCAGGAGAATGTTCAAACCCAACCTAAGGAAGCTAAGAGTCACAATAAAAAGATAAAGGAGCTGACAGGCAATATAGTCATTATAGAAAAGAATGTAACCAACTTGACAGAGCTCAGAAACACTCTACAAAAATGTCACAGTGCAATCCCAAGTATTAACGCAGAATCGCCCAAGCTGAGGAAAGAACCTCAGAGCTTAAAGACTGGCTTTCTGAAATATGATAGTCAGACGAGAATAAAGAGAAAAGAATTAAAAGGAACAAACAAAACTTCTGTGACATACGGGATTATGTAAAGACAACGAATCCGTGACTCACTGACTTTCCTGAAAGAGATGGGGAGAATGGAAGCAACTTGGAAAACATATTTTAGGATATCATCCATGAGCACTTTCCCAAATTAGTTAGAGAGTTCTGTATCCAAATTCAGAAAACACAAAGAACTCCCACAAAATACTTCATAAGAAGATCATTCCCAACACACATAATCATCAGATTATCCAAGGTTAAAATGAAAGAAAAATGTTGTTGAAGTGAACTCAACAAGGCCTGAGAAAGACTCTGAACCTTTATATTTGAGTCCCTGTGGACAAACTACAACCTAACTTAATAGGTAGACAAAACTGAGAACCAACTTGGGAATCTGCACCTGTAACAGTGGCTGGGTTTTGGCTGATCACAGCAGCCATTCATCAACCACTCATACACTGTCAAGTGTTCAAACTGTGCTCAAATAAGGCAAACACAGAGTTGTAACCAATCCAGCCATTCTGTGCCTCACTTTCCATTTCTGTATGTCACTTCCTCCCTTTTATTTTGGTCTATAAATCTTCTTCCAGCATGTGGCTGCACTAGTCTCCCTGAGTCTGCTGTGACACTGGGAGCTGCCCAATTTGCAACCCATTCATTCTTCAATTAAACACTTAAATTTAATTTGGCTGGAGTCTTTATTTTCTTTCTTTCTTTCTTTCTTTCTTTCTTTCTTTCTTTCTTTCTTTCTTTCTTTCTTTCTTTCTGTTCTTTCTCTCTCTCTGTCTCTCTCTTTCTTTCTTTCTTTCCTTTCTTTCTTTCCTTTCTTTCTTTCCCTCTCTCTCTCTTTCTTTCTTCTTTCTCTTTCTTATTTTTTTAAACAAACAACAATGTTAAAGGCATTTAGAGAGAAAGGACAGGTCACCTACAAAAAGAATCCCATCAGACTAACAGTAGACCTCTCAGCTGAAACCTTACAAGCCAGAAGAGATTGGGGACATACATTCAACATTCTTAAAGAAAAGAAATTCCAACCCAGAATTTCATATCCAGCCAAACTAAGCTTCATAAGTGAGGGAGAAATAAGATTATTTTCAGACAAACAAATGCTGAGAGAATTTGTTACCACCAGAACTACCTTATAAGAGGTCCTGAAAGATGCACTAAATATGGAAAAGAAAGATCATTACCAAACACTGGAAAAATACATTTAATACACAGACCAGTGAAACTATGATGCAACAATACCAATAACTCTGCAAAAGAACCAGCTAATAACATGATGACAGGGTCAAATTCACACATATCAATACTAACCTTGAGTGTAAATGGGCTAAATCCTCCAATGGTAAGGTACAGAGTGGCAGCTTGATTAAAAAAAAAAAAAAAAAAAAATCAAGACCCCATGGTATACTGTTTTCAAGAGGCCTATCTGAAATGCAATGACATCAATAAGTTCGAAATAAAGGGGTGCAGAAAACTCTACCAAGCAAATAGAAAACAGAAAAAAGCAGGGGTGCAGGGGTTATGTACATAATTTCAAAAAAACAGACATTTAGACTAACAAAAATTAAAAAAAAAAACATAAAGAAGGACATTGTATAATGGTATAAAGGATTCACTTGAACAGGAAGGCCTATCTATCCTAAATATATATGCACCCAACACAGGAACACCCAGATGCATAAAGTAAGTTCTTAGAGACTGCCAAAGAGACTTAGACTCCCAAACAATAATAGTGGGAGACATCAACACCTTATTGACTGTATTAGACAGATCACTAAGGCAGAAAATTGACAAAGATATTCAACACTTGAACTCAACACTGGAGCAAAGGCACCTGATAGACATCTACAGAACTCTCTACCTTTAAAGAGCAAAATATACATTCTTCTCATGGTGACATGGCAAATACTCTAAAATTGTCCATACAATAAAACATAAAACAATCCTCAGTAAATGCAAAATAACTGGAATCATACCAACAACTCTTTCAGACTGCAGCATAATAAAACTGGATATCAAGATTAGGAACATTGCTCAAAACTGTACAATTACATGGAAGTTAAACAACTGGCTCTTGAATTACTTTGGGGTAAATATTAAAATTAAGGCAGAAATCAAGAAGTTATTTGAAACTAATAAGATCAAAGATGCAACATGCTGGAATCTCTGGAACATAGTTAAGACAATATCAAGAGGAAAATTTATAACACTAAATATCCACATCGAAAAGTTAGAAAGCTCTCAAATTAGTAACCCAATATCACAACTGGAAAAAAAAAAAAAAAAAAAAAAAAACTGGAAAAACAAGAACAAAACAACCCAAAGCTAACAGAAAACAAGAAATAACCAAAATCAGAGCTGATCTGAAGGGTACTGAGACATGAAAACTATTTTAAAAATCAACAAATCCAGGGGCCCTCTTTAAAAAAAAAAAAAAAAAAAAAAAAAGTAAGATAGGTCAGTAGTTCAGACTAAAAAATAAGAAAACAGCGGGCATCCAAATAAACTCAATTAGAAACAACAGCGAGGATATTACCACTTACCCCATGAAATCTAAATAACCATCAGAGACTAATATAAACAATTCTATGCACATAAACTAGAAAATCTAGAAGAAATGTATAAATTATTGGAAACATAGACACACCCAAAACTGAACCTGGAAAAGTGATGAATTCCTGAACAGATCAATAATAAGCTCCAAAATTGAATCAGTAATAGCCTACCGACTAATCAAAGCCCAAGATCAGATGGATTCACAGCCAAATTCTACAAGATGTACAGCAAAAAGCTGGTGCCACTTTTACTGAAACTATTCACAAAAATTGAGGAAAAGGCACTCCTCCCTAACTCATTCTCTGAGACCAGTGTCATCCTGCTACCAAAACCTAACAGAGACACAACAATAAAAAAGAAAACTTCAGGCCAATACTTTTGCTGAACAATGATGTAAAAATCCTCAACAAAATACTGGTAAACCAATTTAGAAGCACATGAAAAAGCTAATCCACTTTGATCAAGAAGGCTTTATTTGTGGGATGCAAGGCTGGTTCAACATGCACAACTATATAAATGTGATTTATCACATAAGCAGAAAAACAGAAGGAAACCACATGATCGTCTCAATAGATACAGAAAAGATTTTCAACAAAATTCAATATCGCTTTATGTTAAAAACTCTCAACAAAATAGTTTTTGAAGGAACATACCTCAAGATCATAAAAGTCATCTATGACAAACCACAGCCAACATCATAATGAATGGGCAAAAGCTGGAAACTTTCCACTTGAAAATCAGCACTAGGGAAAGATGCTCTCTCATCACTCCTATTCAACATAGTATTGTGTTGGGGTCCGCGTGTTTCCTAAACAAAGGAATGAACACACAAGACAACACAAGACAAGATAAACATGGCGGCCACCTCGAATGGTGCACTCTGCTTTATTTTATACAGTCGTTTGTGGAATGTTGCCAAGTCACAAGACACATTGTTGTTTTTCTGACCTTTCCCTGACTTTCTGGATTTTCAAGATGTTTACACATAAACAAGCCCCCAAGGTCTGCTGTTTGCAGCTGGCTCCTTTGTCCTCCCTGTTTACAGGGAAGGAAAGCCCTGCTTCGTTTGCAAGAGCAGGACTTATCGGGAATGCCCTGCTTCGTTTGCAAGAGCAGGATTTATCAGGAACGTCTCTTTTGTGAGCACATAATCCTCTACAGTATTGGAAGTTCTGGCCAGAACAGTCAGGCAAGAGAAAGATACAAAACGCATCTGAATGGGAAGAAACATAGTCAAAATATCCATGTTTGCAGATGACATAATCTTATATCTAGAAAATTCTATAGTGTTAGCCCAAAAGCTCCTTAAGCTGATAAACAACTTCAGCCAACTCTTGAGATATAAAATCAATGTAAGAAAATCACTAGCATTCCTATACACCAACAGTCAATCCTGACAACCAAATCAGGAAAGCAATCCCATTTACAATTGCCACAAAGAAAGTGAAAGATCTCTACAAGGAGAATTAAAAAACACTGCTCAAATAAATCAGAGATGACACAAACAAATGGAAAAGCATGACATGCTCATGGAAAGAATCAATATCCTTGAAATGGCCATACTGTCCAAAGAGATTTATAGATTCAAAGTTATTCCTATCAAATGACAAATGGCATATGCCACACAAATAGATAAAAACTATTTTAAATTCATATGGAACCTTAAATGAGCCCATATAGCAAAGGTAATCCTAGGAAAAAGAACAAAGCTGATCACACTACCTGATTTCAAACTATACTACAGAGCTACAGCAATCAAAACAGCATGGTACTGGTACAAAATCAGACACAGAAACCAATGAAAAGAATAGAGAGCCCAGAAATAAGGCCACACACCTACAACTAACTGATCTTCAAAAAGGGTGACAAAAGCAATGTAGAAAGGACCCTCTGTTCAACAAATGATGCTGGGACAACTGGTTAGCCATATGCAGAAGGTTGAAACTGGACCCCTTCCTTACACCATATAAAAAAATCAACTCAAAATGAATTAAAGATGTAAATGTAAAATACAAACCTATAAAACTCTGGAAGACAACCTGTGCGATATCATTCTTGACATAGGAACTGGCAAATATTCATGACAAAGATGCCAAAAGCAATTGTAATAAAAGTGAACATTGATAAATGGGATCCAATTAAACCAAAGAGCTTTTGCACAGAAAGCATAACTACCAAGAGAGTAAACAGACAACCTACAGAATAGGAAAACATATTTGCAAACTATGCATCTTACAAAGGTCTAATATCCAGCATCTGTAAGAAACCAACAAATTTACATGAAAAAAAAGCAAATCCCATTAAGAAGTGGGCAAAGGAAATAAGCAGATACTTTCCAAAGTGAGACATATATGCGGCCAACAGGCATATGTAAAAAAGTTCAACATCACTAACAATTAAAGTAGTGACTATCAGAACTACAATGAGACATTGTCTCACGCCAGTCAGAATGGCTATTATTAAATTGCTAAAAAATAACAGATGTTGCCAAGGATTTAGGGAAAAAAGGAATGCTTATACACTGTTGGTGGGAGTGTAAATTAGTTCAAACAATGTGGAAAGTAGTATGAAAATTCCTGAAAGAGCTGAAAACAGAACTACCACTTGAAACAACAATATCATAACTAAGTGTATACTCAAAAAATGTAAATTGTTCTATCATAAAGACACATGCATGCGTACATTCATTGAACTATTCACAATAGCCAAGACAAGGAATCAAGCTAAATGCCTATCAATGGTAGACTGGATAAAGACACATAGAGGGAAAAACACACACTGGGGTCTACAGAGGGTAGAGAGTGAGAAGGGGGAGATAATTAGAAAAAATAACTAATGAGCACTAGGCTTAATACGTGGACAATAAAATCATCTATATAATAAGCCTCCATGACACAAGTTTACCTACGTAATAAACCCACACTTGTATCCCTGAACTTAAAATAAAAGTGAAAAACGAAAAGGAAAATGTGTCACATATATACCATGGAACACTATGCACCCATAACAAAGAATGAGATCATATGTTTTGCAGAAAATGTGATGGAGTTGGAGGCCATTATCCTTATCAAACTAATATAGGAACAGAAAATCAAATACCACATGTTCTTACTTAAGAGGGAGCTAAATAATGAGAACACATGGACAAAAAGATGGAAAAAAAAAACCCAAAATCCAAAAAACAGACACTAAGGCCTATCTGAGGGTGGAGGGTGGGAGGTGGGAGAGGAACAGAAAAAGTAATTATTGGATTTTAGACTTAATACCTGAGTGACAGAATAATTTGTACAACAAACCCCCATGACATGAGCTTGTTTTATTTTTGAGTGTAATTGTTATTGGGTACGTGGTGAAATAATACATTTCAAACTTTGTGTGACACAGAATAATTAGTTATTAACTTATTTAAAAATTTTATTTACTCTTCTTGCTTAGTGAAAATGAAATGTTGGACATTAAATAATAAGACTAATGTTTTCTCCTAAACCTCAGACATAAGAAAAAAAAAAACACTTTATAAATAGCCTATACAGTCAATTATTTAAAAAATGAAATTCAGCTTTTAGAAATGGAAAATTTATTGAGTAAACAGAGACTCTTCTTGTCCTGCCCAAAGCATGTAAAATATTTTCAGTAAAGACAGACAAAACTCCTCAATTTACAATGATAAATATGCCAAATATTGCCATTTGTCTCAAGTAATATACATTAAATTTAATGGGAACCAAAAATTCAAAAACTGACATTTGTCATTTTATACAAATATCTGGCATATTTTCATTACACTTAATCTTCATGCTGTTAGGTTGTAGGCATTTTTTTTCTTTCCAATTTACTAGTCAGATAAATGAGAGAGGATTACCTCTACTGGAAATTGAACTGAGAATGATTTGGCTTCCTGATATTACTTAATAACAGCTTGCAAGAAGTTAATGCTATTCTGAAACCTATGGTCAAGAGTAATTATAGCTATAAAGTCAGTATAAAAATAGTAGAAAAGGATATGTCTCTGAATATGAAGCTGTGTCTATATGAAACATAGTGGAAATATAGGAAAAAAGGGAGTGTATCAATTTGGCAATAAATTTTTCTTCAGGCTATGTGTATAAGGTACATATAAAACATAAATAAATATTGTGTGTAGATTTGGGTCTTTTTCTCAATATATCGCATAGGGTATATGCAAATATTCCAAAATTTGAAATTTAAAACACCTCTGGTTTCAAACATTTCAGAGAAGAGATAATCTAACTGTATCATCTCTATATACTATGGCTTCAATTATATAAAAAAGCCTGATAAAATAATATTTTATATGTGTAACAGCCTTAACAAAGATTAAATAGCAGAATACAAGTTCTAATTTAATTGTTTTTATTCCTTTTAAAAGCCAATTTAGCCCCCTCACATTTCCTTTAGTAATAGTAGAAATTTATATAATATTTAGAATATATATGACATTACATATACTAATGCTGCATGATAATTTCCACACGATGAACTTTAATAATTAGTACTTAAAATGTTAATAAAAAGTTTCAGATTGTTAGTAAGAAAATTTTAAGAAACTGTAAGTCAATGTCCATTTAATTTTTAGACTGTAAATACTCCTGTAGTTATATCAAGTCTTATATAGGTTATTAGAAATTATCTTTATATAAAAATATGTTTTATCTGTCATCCAAATCCCTTACTCTCTAAAATTATAGTCACTTATTTGGAATAATCATGATTGATTTTCTTTTGTTTTTAGAATATGAGTCAAGAAAACCAGAAAAAAATCCTCTTACCTATCCAATTTTGACAATAAAAGCACTTCTATTTTTCCATCCATTTTTTTCTAATTACAATATGACCAAAGAAAATTCTTTTATTTTTGAAAAAGTTGAAGTATAGCACATTTCTCCAACTGTTCCTGCTAACCTTAGAAATTAACAAACCTTCCACATGAATTTATTGGTTAAAATATGCTAAACAGTTTCCAATATAGTGAACTTAGAAACTTACAATTTCTTAAGAAATTGTAACATCACTCCATTATGTGTACATCTTCACAACCCGTTCAACTTTTGCTTAATAATAATTAAATGGGAGATATGGTTAGTATAAATTGATGATCTATGTTTTTCATGAGCATGGTCTTAGACATTTGTATGCTAAAATACACACAGATTCACAAACACAAGCACAGTTATACACGATGTCTAGAATAGAAAAGAAGTGAATTAGAAATTTGTTTAAGAACAAAAAGCATAAGAGATAGGCTTAGAATAATATGAATAAGTGTATATAAACATATCTCCTTAAGAAGACAGTAGATGAAAATTATTTGAAATTTTTTTCTTAATATTATATATAATTCCGTTTACTCTTCAACTTGTTATTAATCATGTTGGATGAGAGGAGAAACAAATTAGTTTAACAGTTTTACAAGGATTGATTAAAATTTTGCTTGGCTAAAAATATAATTTTCATAATTTTTAATGTTATTCCCATGGAAAAATAGCTATCTAACATTTGTAGACACGCATTAAGTAAATCTCTCACTGCATTATAATTCCCTTAAATTTTGAGGCTGATTTTCTTTGTGTTTCCTACAGCATCTAGCATGATGCTTGTCACATAGGAATGTCTCCACAGATATTTTTTGAAAGAATTAATAAAAACATGGTGGCTGTAATTAAACATCATAGAATGTACTTATTACACATTTCTCTCATTAATAGTTTTAATTCAATCCAGATGTTTTAAAAGATTTGTGATTTCCTTTATCACACACTACAAAGAAATTCCCAGGCCTTTAAATGAAACTTGGAACACACTGACAGTGTCTTAATTTAAAGATCATTTCCCGTGGGATTCCAATTTGCCACTGTGTGGACGTCTGGCAGAATCATTTTCATGAATTTATAATAGCAGGGTAAAAGTCAGAAATCATTTTAATGGTAAAAATGTGTTTCATAGTCAGGAAAATTATCTTTTATAAAGCATACTATAATTTACAGTAATATGGCAATTAGTATATCTTTGCTGGTATAGATTTCTTCACCAATTACGTAGGGTTTTTTTTTTTTTAAGTTTCAGAAAAAACATTTTCTCAGGCAAATATTAAGATATTATCTTCTGTGCCGCAACTACATTTTGAGGGAAAAAGAATATCAAGCTTCTTTCAAAATATATTAATGACAATTATTTAGAGGGCATTTACTAATGGTCACCCCAACTGTGTGAGAGGAGTCAGTGCTTTAACTCTCATTATTCAAAACTCATTAGCCACTGTAGAGTTCATGAGTAAATTAAGTGCCATGTGGTTAAAGACTACTGTCAACAATAATATGAGATGTGTGATGGAAAATTGTATCCCTTTCTGTAAATGTTATTTTGTATAAAATAAATTGAAAATATAAGTACTCTTGTGTTCCTATCTATAACATTTTAAATTTTCTTTAAACTATTTCTTTAGTATACTTTCTTCAATTGCCAGGTTGGGGAGAGGGGCATCTCATGATTCCATTTTTTTAACCAATGGGACAAAGTCTCAAATGGGTAAAGTGATGCAAGGGCACACATGACTAGTAAATTACACATTTTGAAATGAAACAAAAGCATTATTCTTTACATTTAGATTCAGCGTGACTTTCCTGATAGCCCCACAAATTTACGTTGGACTGAGTAGTACATTTGCCAGGTAACATATAGAATGCTCAGCTAAAGTTAAATTTTAGATTAACTCATCGATGTTTTAGTATACATGTGTTCTGAATATTGCACATAACACACATAAACTAAAAAAAAAAAAAAGCTTGTTTACCTAAAATTAGAATTTAATTGAACTTAGAAATACACATTCTATATGACATTAATGAACTTTAATAAGCAATGGTTAAAATGTTAATATAAAATTTCAGATTGTTAGTAATAAAATTTTAATTAACACTGACGCAAGGACCATTACTTTAATTTTCAGACTGTAAATATTCATATGTTTATATAAAAAATAGAATGCTTTTTCTTTGGTTGGGTTTGGCTAAAACTCGCAACACTAGTTGGGTAGGGATATATGAAAGACCCATGTTTAGCAAATGAACAAGGGGCATTGATAGACAGAAAATAAAAACACTTTAAGATTGTGAGTAATCTGCTATAGATCTCTGATATATCCAAAACACTTTAGACCTGGTTAAGAAACAATAAACTAAATAAATAAAGCAAATGAAGATACCTCTAGCAAACAATAATCCACAAAATCAATAGTCCATTTTTACTTTATTGATTTCCACTTTTCTACAAGTGATATCAGCCTGTTCATTTGTGCTTTTGTTTCTTTTGCTCAGCAGTAACATAGTCTTCTGCTCAGCAGAAAACATGTTACACTCAGCTTGTGATATTGTGGCTCTGTGGTGCTCTGGACATGGAAGGCTTAGAGCTGTAAATATAGTCTCATTATTGATCTGGTTTCAATTCTAGCAGTGGAGGCAAAGTTGGATCTTTAGACTAAATCTTTATGGGTGCAAGTTCAAGAGCCCAGACCTTGAAACCAGAAGTCATGGGTTCAAATACTGACTGCCACTTACTAACTGCATTGATTAAATCAGTTACATAGCCTCTTCTTTATGATTTTTAATCTGTCAACTGTGCTTGATATTATACTAGGTTTATAGAGTTTTTATAAAGACCAATGACTAATTGTACATAATACTCTTATAATGATTCAGGGAATATGGTCCTTTTATTACTATTGATATTATTAGACATTTAATCAATAATTTCTAGAAAGATTTTAGTTTTATCTAAGTGATAAGATTTAAAACATATAGTAGTAAGAGCAATAAAATATACTTTTTTTTACTACCAACATTAGACATTTGTAATTTACTGAAAGTAAAATAATTAACAGCAGATGTGATACAATAAATGGAATAAAAAATTAGGCACCTGTTTCCCTTTTGTACCTGCACTAAGTCCACTGTCTTTTGTGTTTATAAGAGTGTACCACTCATATATAATTAGCGTTACATGCTTAGAAATGCTTATTCATTCATGCTCTGTGCAGCTCTGTTCATTACTTGCACCATTTGTCTTGAGACCAATGGATTCTTTTTGTGATATCAAAATAATCTTCAAATTCATATCTATGAGTATTTTAAGTTATATTCTTTATAGGAACCAAACTAGCAAATAATAAAATTGATATTTCAATATAGCTAATATAAACACAGAACTAAAAATATTCTATACTTCTGAAGATATATGCAGCCTTAATTAATCAATTGTAATAGGTAGTAAAATATTTGAATTAGAGTCTGGCAATTCAATATTGTTTTCATTGCTAAAAAATAGTTTCCAAATTACTGCTACTGCCTCCAAATACAAAGAGAAAGAGGAGAATGGTATAAGTAATACAGGAGTTGAACCAAATAGCCCTACACTGGAGTATCATTGGATATGTATTCTGAATTTTTACACATAACAATTTCCACATGAGGGCCATTAGCTTTTTTTCTGATAGTTTCTCTCCACTTCAATATATTTCTTCTTAATGGATATTTTCATCAATCAGAAGTAAGAGAAGTAATATACAAGCATAAGATTTCTGCTGCGCTTTTTACGTTGTCTTCTCTTCTGTGTCTCTGTGTCTCACAGCTCACTACTTTTCTTTCATAAGGACACCTGCCATTGGATTTATGTGATCCATCCTAAAAAGGATGATTGAATCTCTATATCCTTAGTTCAATTGCTTCTGCAAAGACTTATTTTAAAAATAATGTTATTTTAAAATGGTAAATAACAATTTTATATAGGCATATTTTAGAGATTTTGAGGATTTGGTTCCAGACCACTGCAATAATATTGATATCACAAGCATGTGACTCACACAAAATATTTTTGCAATGCATATACAAGTTATGTTTACACTATTCTGTAGTCTATTAAGTGTGCAATGACATTATGTCTAAAAAACAATGTAATTATGTTAAAGTAATTTGGGAGGCCAAGTCGGATGGATCACAAGGTTAGGCATTTGAGACCAGCCTGGTCAGCATTGTGAAACCTGTCCTTACTAAAAATACAAAAAATTAGCCAGGCATGGTGGTAGACTCCTGTAATCCCAGCTATTCTGGAGGCTGAGGCAGAAGAATCACTTGAACCCGGGAGACAGAGATTGCGTCAAGCCGAGATCGCAGCGTTATACTCCAGCCTGGGGCAACAAAAGAAAAGCTCTATCTAAAAATATATATATATATATATACACACACACACACACACACACACACACATATATATAAAAAACTATTTTTTAGCAATTAAAACAATAGTGAATGGCCAGAATCTAATTCAAGCGTGTGTGTGTGTGTGTGTGTGTGTGTGTGTGTATATATATATATACACTTTTTTGCTAAACAATGATAATGATCATCTGAGCCTTTAGTGAGTCATGATCATTTTGCTGTGAGTCTTGTTTTTTTGTTGATTTCCCCTGACTGATCAGAGAGGTGGTGTCTGAAGTTTGGGGTGACTGTGATAACTTCTTAAATAACACAATAATTAAGTTTGCCACATAAATTGGCAAAAGTCATTTCTCTGTAGCATACAATACCGTGTAAAAGCATTTTAGTCACAGTATAACTTCTTTCAAAAGTGGAATCAACCCTCTCAAACCTTCTTGCTGCTTCATCAACAACGTTTGCAAAATATTCTAAATCCTTTGTTGTTATTTCAACAATGATCACATCTTCACCAGGAGTAGACTTTATCTCAAGAAACTTTTTTTTTTTTTTTTTTTTTTCTCATTCATAAGAAGCAACTCCTCATTTGTTCCAGTTTTCTCATGAGATGACAGTAATTCAGGCACATCTCAAGGCTTCATTTTGAATTCTATTTCTCCTGCTATTTAGACCACATCTGCAGCTACTCACTTCTGTTAAGTTATGGACCCCTCAAAGTCATTCATGAGTTTTGGCATCAGTTTTTCCAAATTCCTATTAATGTAGATATTTTGACCTTGTCTTATCAATCACATGTGTATTTAATGAAACCTAGGATGGTGAATCCTTTCTAGAAGTTTTTCAATTTACCTTGCCCAGATGCATCAGAGTAATCCTTATCCGTGACAGCTATAGCTTTATGAAATGTATTTCTTAAATAATAAGAATCATAATTTGAAATTAATCCTTTATCCATAGGCTCCAGAATGGATGTTGTGCTATGAGGCCTGAAAACAATATTAACATCTTTGTACATCTACATCAGAGTCCTTGGGTGACTAGGTGCATTGTCAATGAGCAGTAATATTTTGAAAGAATTTTTTTTTTTTTTTCTGAGGAGTATACCTCAATTTTAGTCTTAAAATATTAAGTAAACCATGCTGTAAACAGATGTGCTGTCATCCAGACTTTATTGTTTCTTTGATAGCGAAAAGGCAAAGTAGACTTAGCATAATTCTGAAGGGTTCTAGAATTTTTGAAATGGTAAATGAGCATTGGCTTCAACTCAATGTTACCAGCTGTATTAAGCCCCTAAGGAGAGAGTTGGACTGCCATTTGAAGCTTTCTTTTACCAGTAGAAGGCAGTTTTGTCTACATTAAAAATCTGTTGTTTGGTCTAGCCACCTTCATCAATAATCTTAGGTACTTCTGGATAACTTGTTGCATCTTCTACATTAGCACTTGCTGCTTCATCTTGTACTTTGTATATTATGGAAATAACTTTTTCTCCTTTAACCTCATGAACTAAACTTTGCTAGCTTCCAACTTTTCTTCTGTAGCATCCTCACCTATATCAGCCTTCTTAAATTGATGAGAGTTAGGGCCTTGCTCTAAGTATTAGCTTAGTGGAATATTGTGGTTGGTTTGATCTCCTATCCAGACCACTCAAATTTCTCCATATCAGCAACGAAGTTGTTTTGCTTTCTTATAATTCATACATTCACTGGAGTAGTACTTTTAATTCCCTTCAAGAAATTTTCCTTTGCATTCATAACCTGGCTAACTGCTGTATGCAAAAGGCATAGCTTTTGGCCATTCTTGGGTTTCTCCATGCCTTCTTCACTAAGCTTAATCATTTATAGCTTTTGATTTAAAGTGAGAGATGTGACTCTTTCCTTAAAAACTTAGAGGGTATTTTGGGGTTATTACTTGGCCTAATTTCAATATTATTTTGTCTCAGAGAATAGGGAGGCCTGAGGAGAGAGAGAGGGAAGGGGAAAGGACCATTCAATGGAGCAGTCAAACGTTTAATTATGTTTTTTTATATGGACACAGTTTGCTGTGCCCCTCTCCCCCAAATTATAATAGTATCATAAAGATTACTGATTACAAATAATTGTAACATATAAAATAATAATTTAAAAGTTTAAAATTTTGTAAGAATACCCAAAATGTGACACAAGATACAAAATGAGCACATTGTTGGAAAAATTGTACCAATAGACTTGCTTGATGCAAGGTAGCCACAAATCTTCAATTTGTAAAAAGCATAAAATCTACTGAGCACAATAAAGGGAAGTGTAATAAAACGAGGTGTGCCTGTGTTAGTCAGCTGATACAAGTATTCCTATTGTGATGTAACATAGATTATCCTTGGTTTGCATAGTTTTGCTATTCATGAGTTCTAGTTTTCATGATTTTGTTAAATAACACCAACCCTCCAACAACTTGGTTTTAATTTTGGAAGTCCCACTGTATTTCCTGTGAAGAACTGCAAAAGGTACAAATTTGGCTGCTAGCTTGTTATTCTACTAATCACTATGTAAATAACTGATGCATTTACTTCATTATCAATGACTACTGAATCAATTGTTTTCATGTATGTCAGTGATTGGCTACTGCTCATCCGTTATTCATTTCACGTATAGACAGCAAAGCTGTAGTTGTATTCTGTTGCACTTTTGTGTCTCAATGAAAAACTCTCACACAGTTTTACAAAAGTAGATAATCGAAAGACAACATTAATCATCCAAGATGAAAGGGCAGCAAAGAAACTTGATGTCTGGAAATGAAATTTGAATAGAATGTAAATGAAGTTACAAGAGAAATAGCTAATTGCAAAACAGTTCATATTGTCTCCATTTGGAGAAACTAGATATGCAGCTGGAGAAACTTAGTAAAGGTAAATTTACCCACATGCATGAAGACAGTGGTTATGAAGAAAATAATAAAAATGTCTCACAGGACTGGTAGCTGCAACAAAGTTTACATTAAAGAAACACTAGGAGATTTTTATGACATTGAAAGCTGAAAGGACAAACTGTTGGAAGATAATAAGAACTTCAAAAGGAGTATGACTATTTGCCTAGCCATGGAAATGACACACCATGTAAGTTATATGACCAACAAGAAGGTAAGCACTATCCAAGCTACTGTAAACCCAGAAATAAAGCCCTTTAATTTTCAATAAGTCAGAGTATAATGACATTTATTCCATCTTCATTACATTTCAGTACTAAGTAAAAATGTTTTACTATTTTTATTTCTGTATAGTCATTTAATTAACAGTATGATAAAAGTTGTACATTTTATATCTTGATAAATATTTTGATATGATCTTACAAGGACACCAATGAAAAGTTTCCCATTGGTTATTAGGATTGGAAGGCTTCAGCAAAAAAGTGATAATCAAGAAATATTATAGTAAATGATTGGGAAAGCTGTATAATAATCCATCAAAGTCAGAGCCTAAGGTCTAACTATGCCAAAAGGAAGAAGGTAAGATGAAGGCCACTGTTTTCTACTTCACTTGACTTAGGGTTGTTTACTTGCAACTGTTGTTTCTTGGTAACCCCAAATATTGTCTGATAAATGTGGTTTATAAAATAAGGCAATTACCACTTAATAAAATAACCTGTCTTTGTCAAATGCATATGAAATAATTCATACTATAGAAATGTAATTTTTGCATTAAAAACTGTGTGTGTGATTACATTTAATTAAATTAAAATTTTCGGTGATTGTAATATACCCTCTAGTGTTATGCACTTTCAAAAAGAAAAATAAATGTTGACAGAGTGCTTTTTTTATAATAGCTTTATATTTGGTACTTATTGGCTGGTGTTTAGATTTAATGAGCCAGAAAATAATTTTGCTGTCTGATACTTATAAAAAAAGAGAGAAAATAGACAAAATTTAAGAATAAACATACACGAAATATAAAATAAATAATCTGGTTAAAATATTCCTAAGATTTCTTCACTTTTGGAGTTTATTGTATTTTTTGCTTAAACTAGTTGATGTTTATATCATTTGCAAAATAGAATTTTTTTTTTTTTTTTTTGACGGAGTCTCAATGTCTCCCAGACTGCAGTGCAGTGGCGCGATGGCGGCTCACTGCAAGCTCCGCCTCCCGGGTTCACACCATTCTTCTGCCTCAGCCTCCCATGTAGCTGAGACTACAGGCACTTGCCACCACGCCCGGCTAATTTTTTGTATTTTTAGTAGAGACGGGGTTTCACCGGGTTAGCCAGGATGGTCTCGATCTCCTGACCTCGTGATCCGCCCACCTCGGCCTCTCAAAGTGGTGGTATTACAGGCGTGAGCCACCGCGCCCGGCCAGAATTTTCTGTTTTATCGAAAGCATTGGTGGTGCAACATTTCTTAAAATAATCTGTTAAAGAAATAAAAGCCATCCGTGGAACTACGTAGAGCTAATCTACCTTTGACTCCTGCTTGAAAAATGTTGAAAAATATATTTTATTGCCTACTTCCCCACCCTCTATGCCGCTTTGCTCCTTGGGATTAAAAGATTGCTCCACTCTTCTCCTTGGGATTTACTTTCAAGCTCTTACTCTTCTTTTCACTTGTCAGGGAATAATTATGTTCTGTTCTTTCATTTCGAACACACTTAATCTAAATACATTTTCCGTGAGAGAGCTTGTATGATTTATTTGAAAAAAGCTACCATGAACTCAGGATTTGGAGCAGTTAGCCACACCGATCTTCAGAGAGCTCTATTATGGTTTTGCAATCTCTGTTTTGAAGTAAAATGTACATCCATTACTTTTTAATAAAAGTGTAACTCCATTACTTTTAATGGTAAAAACTGCAATTACTTTTGCACTGCCTAATATTATTGTGAACATTTTGCTATTTTTATTTTATTTTATTATTTTTGAATAAAAGTACTGGATGATGTAGTGTTTTAAAGCATTGTTAACCATGTTGTTCATAAAATGCTGCATTAAAACACATTGAATTGCAAATTGTGGAGCGGGTTTTTTGCTTTTGGTAAATCTCTTTGAAGCTGGTTTGTATTTTCTTTCTAAATCCAGGATATTGGTGGGAATATATTATTATTTTACTAGAAAACTCATTCAGATAATTATGTTACAAGCTTCTGTATGTTACATAATTCTTACTTTCAGGTGGAATTTTACTGTAACACTTACTTAAGACTGCTGGATATTGCTATTAAAGTCTTCTGTAGAACTCCAGCAGTCAAAGCCAAGGAAACTGGCACATGTTCCTGTATTATGTAGCCTGGGAGACTCTGATCTTATAAACACTGTATCCAGTAATCTTTCTGAATTCTGGAAAACAATTCAAATAACATTCAAGAGGTTACAACTATAAAAGGCAGGTCTTTTAGAATTAACATAGTAGTTTCAGAATAGAGAAAAATACTATTTTGATTATTTCTAAACTGCTGAATTTTAAGGGATTTGCTAGTGCTTTAAAATATTTTATCTATTGCTACAAATTATGAGTTATAGCAGCACTCATAACAGAAAAAAATACCTCCAACGAATATGCATGTAAGAGAAAATACTCAAAATCTGGAAAAGTCTGTGGGGTAACACCATTACATAAAAAGTAAAACAAACATGCAATATAAATTTTACTAATGTAATTTATTTTATCCAATATATCTAAACTATTATAATTTCTACATGTAACCTAATTTTAAAATAATGAAGCATTTTATATATATATATAATATATATGTATTTAACTAAGTCTTTGTATTATATTATACAAAATATATCTCAATTCAGACAAATTACATTTCAAGTGCTCAAGAGCCACTGTGGCTAGTGGTAACCATATTGTACAGATGTAGGAATGTATTATTCTCTCATTAAAAATAAATATTTAGTGATAGTCTTCCTTTTGGTATATATTGGAAAGAGTCATAATATTTTCTCACTTCCCCAGTTCCTTTCCACATATTCCTAGACAAAAGGATGCACAATACTTTCTTCAGCATTTAATCATGCATCTGGTTTCAGTATGCAGTGCACAAAAAAAATTATTTTCTCCAGAAATGTAAAATTATAGAGCAATCTTTTCTGTGAAGTATTCCTGATCAGCCACCAAGCACTTTGAGTAGTTTATCTTAGAGTGGTAATCCACGAAAATACTTTATTAAAAAAAGGAAGAATTAAATAATTTATATAGAAATCATCACTTTTCAATTCCTTCTTTTAGTAACAGGAAATGACGGATTGAAAATGCACTAGTTTTAGGTTTGATTTAGACAAATAAGAATGTCTAAATCCCAGTATGTTGGGATATATGAACTTGAGTGAGTTATCTAGCTTTTTGCTTGGTCTCAGTTTTCTAATTTATAAAATGTGATATGTAGCTATTTTAAATAATTGCCCAAAGTCACCTATTGGTAGTAATTGGTTAAACTTATTTTTGAGCCAGTGAAGAGAACACACATACATATAAAGAGTTTAAAAATGAATTATTCAGTAACATAAGAAAACATTTCAACAGACATAACCTGTCAAGACATGGTTTTGTAACAAAAAAACAAACAAAACAAAACAAAACAAAAAAAACAATCTAATGCTATGAGTTTTCAGAGAAGGATGATCACAATGTAAACAGGAATACTAAGACATCATAATAATTGTCACATTTTTGTCCTGGTCATTTTTTTTTTTTAAGTATTGCACTGAAGATCGCACCATTAAAATCACAAAATAACTTGAATAAATGCATTTCATCAGGAAATCACATGATATGTTCAGAAAAATAAAAATAATCAGACCTACCTGACTGAACTTTTGGGAAGTACACTTAGCACTTCTGGGAATAAATTAAAGCCATATTGTAGACATAAATAATAGATTTTCTATTTTAGGTTGGTGGAGATACAATAATGAAAGCAGCCTTTAAGAAACAAATTCTAAAACTAATGTCTACATTAATTCTAATATGCCCATTTTTTTCCTGTCTTGAATTTTCATTTTTAATGTTGTTACTATTTAGAGGGTTTATGTGATTAGAACATTGAGTTTTCTATCCTTATGGGTTCAGATTCTGAAAATCTGCTCTGAATTAACTAAAAAATATTTTATATGTAATATCTCTAATTCTACCAATAATAGTGTAGATTGATATTATTATCCTGCTTAATATGTAAGGCAAACAAGGCATGGGAAGGTTTACAAATTTTCTCAAATTCACATATCATAATATAATGAAGCTAGGAGGCTGACCTAAGTGAATTTGATGAGCTACTTTATCCTATCCTATGTTATCAGATGTTCCTCTATGTCTTGAACACATTTATGTTTACCATGTGAAACTCACATATCTATTCCTTCCTTGTTCTTAATAATTCTTAATGCATCAATGAAAAAAAAAAAAAAACAGCCATGATTCAAGGATTTAATCCACTGGACTCACCACAGGGTTAAGTAATTAAAAAAATGTGGTCATTCTCACTTCTCTAGGACAATAGTTATTCAAGAAAAGAATCTCCCATTCATATGCTGTCACAAAATGTTTAGGTTCTAATTATTTATCATATACTTTTAAAAAACAACAATTTAATTATGGAGAAAACGTTACCTAATTTTAATTTATTTCTTACATCTGTTATATTCTTATATTCAAATGTTTAAACAGGAAAATAGCATAGCATTCTGTCTGCATTTTCAGATAAAATGATAGCAAAATAACAGAATTTCACATACTGTGTAAAGGATTATTATATGGTGGTTCTTTCTATCATGGTCTGTTTGTGCCAACTGGTTGACAAAAGATGAGTAGAATATGAGTAAAAATTGAAAAATGTAGTATTCTCAATAAAAGACTATAATTTTCTATTCAGATTCAGAAAGCAAAGAGAAAAGAAAGTTCTCAGTGTTTATTTTGGCTAAATTGTTAACTGCACTTGCTGTTTTATAAGATGAAAGAAAATGGCACTCATCATAAATGCACATTTTAGATATAGCCATATAGTCTTGTGTATGTGCATAAATTGTCTGGGGCTGAATAGGAAATAAAAATCATTATCTTATTCACTGTAATGGAAAGTATGAGTCATTCATTTCCTTTAGAAGCTTGTTCTCCTCCTTTGTTCCCTATTTTAGTTAATTGTAACATCCTCCTCCTAGCCCTTCACCTTGTAAAATATGAAATTATTATATCTTTATAATCCTATATCATACAATCTATACCCTACCATTATTTCCTAAAACTTTCATGTCTCTGTACCATTTTTTGTACTATTTCCTCAGCCCAGAATTTTATCTTCTTTAACTCGACATATATGTATTATTTATCCTTTTCAGAAATATATGATATAAATTTTGACTTATGGTATCTTTTCTCACAGTTTTACATAGTAAAAGCATTTTTCTCTTTGCATTCTGCTAGAATCATATCAGTTTCTTTTAAGACCTTTAATATTTTCTAGCTTGATTTATCTAACACCTCATTATATCTATTTCTTATTCTTCCTTCTGTAGTTTAAGATGCCTGAGAGGGTTCAGTGTGCAGCATAAAAACTCAATAGCTGTTAATTGACTGGTTGAATAGTTTAGTGCATTTTTCTAAAGTAGAAACTAAGAAGTGGGAGTAAACTAGACAGCTTTGGTGACTGCATTGGTATTGTTTTGTTTCTTTTTAAATTAAAAAGTATTATGACATCTCTAAATAACTTTCTACTACAGACAATAGTATAATAAAGTTCAGGATAAATGATATTTAGTTCTAAATAAATGTGTCATTTATCAGTATATTTCTATTATATTTAATATTACTCATTCAACCAGTCACTGATTAATGGGGTCATATTTGAAAGGATTCCTATGGGATATACTCAAAGCTGTATTTTTTAGCACTTCTTTAACATTTTAAAATTATTTTCCTAATGTTAAATTCCAATTTTACCATAAATTGGTTATTTTTATACATTCTTAAGTCCAAAAACCTTTAAGAGTAACAAATTAACAGGTTGAAATGACAGTGACCTATGAAATGGAAAGGAACTGACAATTTGGCAAAGAAAAATAGCAACCTATAAAGTAAAATGCAATGCATAACAGAGAAACATTTAATAAGGACTATGGAAACTATTGCCTTTTGAATTTAATAACCTATAATGGATGAAGAAAACTTTTCTATCATGTCTTTTTAAAAACTGAGATATACATAAATGTTAAACCTAATTGTTAATAATAATAATAAATAGATGAATTATATAGCTATACTATACTTTTTCTTCCTTTTTTTCTGAAACAGCATCTAAAGTTCCACTCCCTGACAGGGTATATGAGATTTTCAGTTTCCTGGCAGATGTACTGTCCTGAGGCAAGGCCCACAGAATTGACAAATCTTCTCCCCTAGGCCCTGGTTTTCTTATTCCAGAAATACATCCCAAAGACTGTGAACTCACAACAGTGGTAACATCTGTGGATATCCTTGAATGCTTCAAAGTATCAAAAAAAAAAAAAAACCAATGAAGTGGCTACTTAAAATAATTTACCAATATGAAATCTAATGAAAAATATAATAAATATAGCAGAACAATGTTAATGAAGTACTTAAGAAAATAATATAAGAAAACAGCATCTTTTTATCAATGTAAATTTTGTATCATTTTTATTTCTAATTTTAATCACTGAGTACACATAATTTCTTAAGTAATACAAGTATTTGCCTATGAAATATTTCATAATGCGTAAATTGACATTGGGGAAAAAAGAGACTTACTAAGGACCCACTCATTCTTGTAGTGAAACGTATCAAAGAACACCCTAAATGTTCATAATTTGGAGTGATTTTAGCCACAGTATAAATGTGGTATATATATACCATAAAATACTACCCAGTCATAAAAAAATGAAATCCTGTCATTAGTTGCCTCATGAATAAACTATCATGTTCAGTAAAAAAAGCTAGATGCAAAAGGAACACCACATGATCTCACTCATTTTTGGAATTTAAACAATCGTATTTCATAAAAGCATACAATAGAATAATGGCTAACCAAAGCTGAAGCCTCTAAAGAAGAAATGATAGTGAGAGATTGGTCAAAATTATAGTTAGATAGGAGGAATAAATTCTGCATTCTATATCACAATAAGATGACTATAGTAAACAATATTATCATGGGTATTTCAAAATAATTAGAAGAGAGGATTTTGAAGGTTCTATCCACAAGTAACAAATAAATATTGAGATGATGGATATGCTTAATACTGTGATGTGATTATTAAACAATGTATATTTGTATCAAAACATTACACCGAAGCCCATAAATATGTGCAAGTATTATGTGTCAATTACACATGTAAATGTAAATAAAAATAAGTAGGGCTAGAGAATTTGCTGAACACAAAGCAAGAACAAAGACTTCTCAAAGATTGTCTAATAAAACATATCAGAGGAACTAGCTCATATCAATTGTTGCCAAAATCCCTGTAGTTTTCCAAATGCAGAAACTGCCTAGCTTCCAAATTTTTATTTTTTCAACACTTTAATCAGGAGGAGACTTTTCCTGAACATGAGGTATACTTATTGAATGACAGAGTGCATATCAAACATCAAATGACATAGTATCCTTCCCTTGAGCCAGTGATTGGCAAGCAAGTAATAATTAGAGGTAACAGGATGAGTTCAGAGGAGAGAATTTGCTATCCCTTCTGTTTATTTTCCAAAAGTAAATACATATATATACACACATACATACACACACAAACACATATATATATGCGCATATATATCCATATATGCGCATGTATATATGTATGAATATATGCCCAAGAAGTTATATTGTAATAAAGTCTTACTCTTGAATAAGAGGTCAAGAAGGAAATACAATGTTTTGTTGTGCTATTGATAATCCCATCTTAAATAAAGAGACTTTCATAATGTTTCTTCATGTTGTGTTATATTTAACACAAAAAATAGATGAATAAATAAACAAAATCACACATTAATTACAGAGGATTTGAATAAAAGGTTCTTCTTGTAGGGATAATTATTCTGTCATCATAATTTTGTAAGGAATTAAATGGACTTCATTTTTAGGCTTCTTAGAAAGCCAAAACTAGAAAAAACTTTAGTCTTATTAAAAGTCTGGTAATAACAAAGGGAAGTTGAAGTTGCAGACATGTAAATTCCAGTGCATATGTCTTTGTACTTCCTTAACCAGTTTCATTCTTGTTGAAATGTGTGTGCTAGTATCTGTTCTAGTATCTAGTGTCTAGTATCTGTTCTACCTACACTTGTTCTAGAGTGAACCAAATGGTAGTAGAGTTCAGAAAACATATAATCAGTGTTCCACTGTTTCGGCGGACTATGTAACTTGAGAAAACAATGGGAGACAATTCACAATCGTCATATAAATTCCAATACATTTATAACTTAAAAGTATATATCTAAGAAATCATAGCAAACACATCCTTAATGAAGGCATATATAAAATGATAAACATCAATAAATTTATGTTATAAATATAGTTACCTTTATTTATAATCCATAACATATTGCATTCTCTTTATAGATGGAAAGCTTATATTGGATGTTACTTTTATTCTTTGACATCAAAGTTATACTAACATTTTATCATACCTGTTTTCGCACAAAGAAATCTATGACAATTTATTACCTCCTTTAAACTATGTTTTTTTTTTTTTTTTTTTTTTTTGATGTTCTGTGTTAGAAAACTTAATCAATTAATGTTCAGGCTTGACCAACACTTGGACATCTGTTTTTGTCATAGATGGGGAAAGATAAAACCAACAAAGATATACCTCAGTGTTTTAACAAGCCAATCTTGATGATCTGGTTTTGGTACTTCTGTAATTATATTGGATTTCTTTTTTCCTGGATTCAAACTGTATTCTCTTTAATGCTGTGCTTCCCTTGCCCTATACCCTAGTTACTGGGTTTCTTCTCTTCCCTACTTTGCTTTGTGTCCTCTCTGTAACTGGGTGTATTAGTGCCTAATTCATACATCCAATCATTATATCTCCTTTATGCCTTGTGGCTGTGATGTAAATAATGAAAATGAAAACTATTTATTAATTTTTTAAAGACGGGCATCTATGTATATATGTTTTATATTATATATTTTCTATAATACCCTTCACAATACCATGCTGTAGTTATTATTGTTTCCATTCTATATGCTTAGTAATTGAAAAATATATGTATTAAAAGGCTTAGCTGTTTCACTCACTGATAACTAATTGGTAAGGAAAGCTTCTCACCAATTTTTAAAGGCACTTTCCTCAACATCAAAGTAAAAAAAAAATGTAAACTCTTATACCATTAGCATTATGCACATGGACTCAAAATTTATCTGCCTCTCTTTGATTTGTCACTGTCACTAGTTTGTAGTTTTATCTTTAGCACTAAGTCTGGTTAATTGGTTGAAATAACCTATAATTCTGGGCCACAAACTTTATTTATTTATTTAATTTTTTATTATTTTTTATTTTGAGATAATTGTAGATTCACATGCAGTTGTAAGAAACAATACAGAGAAATGTAAAATGCCCTTTACCCAATTTTCCCCAACAGTAACATTTTTTGGAACTGAATAGTACAATATCACAACCAGGAAATTGACATTGATATAATTCACCAAACATATTCAGATTTCACCAGTTTTATTTGCATTTGTGGGTGTATGTGTGGGTATTCAGCTCTGAGCAATTTTATCACAGGTGCAGATTTGTGTCACTGCCTTCACAGTCAAAATACAAGACAGTTCTCTTACAGTAATCTCTTATGCTACCCTTTTGTAACCATGGCCACTTCCTAACTTCCTAACCTTGGTAACCACTCATCTCTTCTCCATCTCTATAATTTTATCATTTCAAGAATATTATATAAATGTAGCCTTCTGAGGTTGGCCTTTTTCAGGCATCATTTCCTTTGGATCCATTTGTGTTTTTATGTCCCTCAATAATACATTCCTTTTTATTGTTGAGTAGTATTGCTTGGTATAAATGTAAAAATGTACCACAATTTTTTTAAATTGTTTTTAATATGGTAGGTTTGGGTTGTCTTCAGTTTTTGGATAGTATAAATGAAGCTACTGTAAACATTCTGTTACTGTTTTATTTTATGATCATATGTTTCATTTCTCTGGGCTAAATGTACAATGTGCTGTATGAAATCCACACCTCTACTTGTGTAAGAAGCTTTCATACTCTTTCCTAGAGGCTGTATAATTTTACATTCTTAATCAAAGTATATTAGTAGCTGTTTCTTTGCATTTTTGACATCATTTCCTAAGTGATATTACCATTCTTTTTAAATTTGGGGTATTCTTATACGTGACTAGTGGTATTAGTTCCTTCTCACACTGCTTTAAAGAACTACCTGAGACTAGGTAATTTATGAAGAAAAAAAGGTTTAATTGACTCACAGTTCTATAGGCTATAGAAGAAGTATGACTGAGGAGGCCTCAAAAAACTTATAATCATGGTAGAAGGCAAAGGGGAAGCAAGCACTGTCTTCACATGGTGGCAGAAGAGAGAGAGAGAGAGAGAGAGAGCAAAGGAGGAAGTGCTATACACTTTCAAACCATCAAATCTTGTGACAACTCACTCACTACCATGAGAACAGCATGGGGAACATCCACCCTCATGATCCAATCACCTCCCATTATGTTCCTCCCCCAACTCTGGGAATTGCAATTCAATATGAGATTAGGGTAGGGACACAGAGCCAAACCATATCACTAGTGACATCTCATTATGGTTGTGTTTTTCTGTCCTTTACTAGCTAATGATATTAAACATTGTTTAATTAATCTGTCCATGTCTTTTTTTCTAATTGTTTATTTCACCTTATGAATTTTCATAGCTCTTTAAATATTTAAAACATAAGTTATTTGTCACACCAGTGGTTTGAAATTATTTTTTTCCACTGTGTATCTTGAGACAATAGAATCTAATGCTTTGTTTAGGTTTATACGATAAAATTCCATGACAGTTTAGCAACGCATAGGAAGAAAACAGGGAAGAGACTTTAAAAACCCTAGTTCTCTATGTATTTGCTATTCTTACTCTAGATATTAAACATAGTCCAGATTTTGAGCATGCATACTTTCTTATGCTTCTCATCTCTTACAATCTGTTCAATTGGAACAATGTATACAAACCAATCTTGTAATTTATCACCCAGGATAATAGACTTTGATAGTATTACTATGGTTCTAACTATAGGCTCTTGTTATCAACCCTTGGAAAGTCATTTCAAAAATTGTCATATTGAACATCTTAATAGAAAATCACTTATACAGGTTTAATCAATGTAATCCAAAATAATTTATAGATGATTTTTAAGGTCATTAACACTTGTAAAACATATTTATATACTGTTATTTAATGTTGGATTTTATTTACTATACTCTTGTGACACATTTCTGCCATTTTTTTTTTTGGGGGGGGTGGCGAGGGGGCGACGGAGTCTCGCTCTGTCGCCCAGACTGGAGTGCAGTGGTGCGATCTCGACTCATGGCAAGCTCCGCCTCCCGGGTTCACGACATTCTCCTTCCTCAGCCTCCCAAGTAGCTGGGACTACAGGCGCCCGCCATCACGCCCGGCTAATTTTTTGTATTTTTAGTAGAGACGGGGTTTCACCGTGTTAGCCAGGATGGTCTGCATCTCCTGACCTCGTGATCTGCCTGCCTCGGCCTCCCAAAGTGCTGGGATTACAGGCGTGAGCCACCGCGCCAAGCGATTTCTGCCAGTTTTTAAGATAGAATTGTATTTGGGCTAAGTTGTTATAAAATTTATTTTAAAGAGTCTATTTTTCTTTTTTGTGTGACTAAACAACACGATAAAAGAAAGCCCAACATATTGTTCCTTCCTTCTCAGCTACAGCCAGGAGTATTCTTAAATTTGAGCCTGAGTTGATGGTCTAATGTTAATATTTTCAGAATTGTGCAGTTATGCTTCTCCTAGAAAGAGGAAGACCCCACCACATGTAATACATACCAGTCATTTCCTAAATCTGAGCCCTTATTTGTAGGAGTGATGGAAAAAAAATATTCCATAATGTTCCCCTCCCTAATTATTAAGAGAACACCAAATATTTACTTTGAGCTTGATTCAAACAATCTGTTTATATATGCTTTCAAAATTGATTGATGACCACATATGTATGATGGTAATAAATCTAAACTTTTTTTTTTCTAGAAATAAAATCTTGATCTTCACAGGCAAGGCTAACTACTTAGTGAAATTGTCACCTCTTAGTGAAAAGATAGAGGAAATGAGGACAATCTTTGCTAGACACTTCTTCCTCTCTATCCTCTTTATTTTTTTCCTTTTTATTTTTTAATTAGCAGATTGTATTTGTTTTTATCGTGTCATTTTGCCTTTGTAGAAAGAATAACAGACATTAATTTGGAGGCCAGCTGTGAGGTCAGGGTAAAAATGTCCTTCAATGTGTGTCCCCCTTATGGCCATTCTCCAGTTGCTTCCTTACTATGAAGGTACCAGCCATTAGTTCACATTGTGTAACATAGGCTAGGCAATCAAGTCTTGGACCTGGATAATACTTTCTGGGGTAAACTTCTCAATCCAGGCACATTAATTTTTGTTGGCTTGAATAGAGAGATCATGGTTCAAAACAAAGAAAGATTTATGTAAGCTTCTCATGTGAAAAATGACACAGTTCTGCTCAAAGGTTTTGCTCCTTCAATTCAAATGAGAAGTCTATTCCTTTTAAATAAATAAATAAGTATATGTGAATTTTTTCTCTTATTCTTAGTCAATAGATAAAGATAAATAAAAAAGTATAATTGAAGTCAGAAGCATTTCTGTTTAAATGTATGTTTATAGAAATCTGATATTAAGATATTGTTAGCAGTGATGATCTCTTCAAAATGGAATATTTAGCACTCCATTAACGTGAATTTTTACAGTGAGGTAAATGTTAGTTTTAATTATGTATTATGGTAAAAGTGAAAAAAATATAAACCTTGTATTTTAGAATATGAACTTCAAGCTTCATTCTTTAGTTAAGTGTTTTTTAACATTTCAAATATTTGACAAACTATGGGAAAGAAAATTTGGTATGAAATGCTTCCGAAAGACTTAGTCCATAGGTTATTCTTAAAGCACATTTACTTTTAAGAGCAAATTCATGTGAGAGGATTTAGTCAACTAAAATATAATTTAAATTACAGAACAAGTATATTATTTCTAAGAGGTGTTTTATTAATTTTAAATTTCAGAAGATGAGGTTAATTAAATCATGTTCCTTTAACTGGTTTACTGGTAAACTAAATGTAAAATGCTTTACGTATAATAACCACAACAAAATGAATTTAAAATATTTTTACAAATGTTTGTGTGGTGTACCTGCAGACACATTGGATGAGACATTTAAAATCACCTCTATTTTAATCCTTGTCAGATTCCCATCATTCTAAATTTTCTGGAAGACAGTGAAACGTATTAAAATTTTTGAACAACATCAAAGTAGTTACAGAACCCTGAAATTAAGGCAGGCCATCTGGATCCCGTTTTGAGCTTTATTTGGCCTGCAAATCTTAAAAAGATAGGTTCTCTATTTTTTCTAGTTTACTGGAGATTAGAAGTTGCAGTTAGATTAGAAGCAACAAACTAGAAGTGGGAGGAGGTAGTGAGTGGGGGTAGTTAGAGGTATTCTGACAGCATTGAGAAGTTACAGCCGACAGTCTGACATTGAGGTATACAGAAACTCCCAAGCATATGCAGAATGTGCTGTGGTTTCAGCAGAGAACAAGAATGGAGATACATAATGATGGTGATGAGTCATCAAGAAAACGACTACATTATGTGCTGTGTCCTCTGTTAGGGAAGGAAGTAAAATGTACTCTGTGCTTTTTGGAAGAATTTCTATCAAAACAAACAAACAAAAAAAAGTGAAAATGAATCATCAGCACCCGATGGAACAAACTTCATTTATCTAGAATATTCAGTCCTATAAAATGTGGCTTCGTGATAAAATCACTCTGACTCTCCTAGGGTTTGATCCTGGCACAAATTGAGATTGTAAAACTATGCAAGTCCTAATCTACCAAAAATCTGGTTTGGAATTAAAGTTTCATTCTTTAGTTAAGTGTTTGACTTTGGAAAATGGACCCTATTTGAAGCTGAGTGTTCGTATATCTGTAAATGTCAGTTTTGCTTTTGTCATGAGGTTTCATTGCAAACCAAACGGGAATATGGAATTGAAAGTGAAGTCACATATGATAAAGGAGTATTATTAATAATCCTTCTAAGCCTCTTCTGTTGATAACTGAGAGCATCTGGGATTTTGAGGTAATTTTTTTTTTTTTTTTTTAAAGAACATGATCTAACAAGCTTGCTGAATTTGATACTTTATTTTCTAAGGCTCTTACTTGGATATCATGTAAAGTACCAGTTGGACTCCAGGTCAGATACCCATCGCCTTAAACACTCTGAAAGATAATAGAACACCTGCAAACATACACAGCCTCCGAGGAACTTAAACAGAACCACAGAATCTCTGAAATTAAGAGACCCTCAAGCTCTCTCTCTGGGCTCTGTTGGACTCTAAATCTTAAAAAGCTGGTTTATCTGTTTTCTATCTTATTGCAGATTAGAAGTCACAAACCAGTAGTGGGAGGAGGCAGGGAGGGGCAGTTGTTAAACACATTCTGATGGCATTGAGAAGTTACAGCTGACAGCCTGACATTGAACAACACAAAAACTGCTTCAAACTCACACGTTACCATATGGAGGAGATAAAAAAGAATTGGAACCACACATAATTTCCAAAGATACCTCAATTCATCTCATTCCTTTAACATGACTTCCTTGTGAAATTTTTCAGTATTTACTTTAAGCATTGAGATTGGGATAGTCCAGTGGATGAGGATTTCATACAGAGGCAAGCTGAAGACAAATAGGAACTGAACTTACATTTAAAGATCATGGAATGGAGATTGAATCCTGTGACTGATGTGCAAAGGCCAGTCATAACAACTTTAGTTGAGAAAGCTGGGAGACTGGCAGAACATTCTCAAATTTGCAGGGGGGACATACACATTTAACTAGTGAGAAAGAAGTCACTTAAATAAGTGATTCTCCTTGCATTTGGAGTTTTTTGTTGCTATCATTACCATCACTTTTGTTTTTCCTATTTTGAGGGAACTAAAAAAATTATGTTCTTGAAAATTAAATCTGAGTTACATAAGTGTATTGAGATGCCAAAGGGAGGATTTGCACTCCATATTACCACTTAACTGGTATCAGTGCTGTTCAGTAGAACTGTCTGCAGTGAAGTAAATTCTGTATCTGTGTTGTCCACTAATACATGTAGCTATATTAGCCACATGTAGCTACTAGGCATCTCAAACGTGCCTAGTATGATTAAGGAAGCAATTTTTAATCTTTAGTTAATATTGTTTCATTTACATTTAAATTAAGTGGCCGGGTGTCACTTGTATTTTATGCTTTTGGACAATACTGGTCATCATGATTTTTAAACATCAAAACAATTCAAATGAATGGAAAGGTGTTAAGATCCAAAAGCACGTAAGATAGTCTTTGTGTAAACGTATTCAATGTAAAAATCTCACAAAAATCTGAGAGGCTATTTATTGAAGCTGAATGTAAGGAAAATGGTACCAAATACTGCAAAAGTAGTTCTCTCCTCATTTTGATGCCTGCCTCGAAACTGAGTAATATTATCAGGGCACCAGGGTAATCACTGAGGCAGCAATGTTGATGTTTATGCAAGAGAAAGATCTACTGGGATTTAGAATGAAAACATTTTTTTCCTCAAGATAAAGGTAGCACAGAAAAAATTTTTTAGAAAGTAAGTGATCTCAGGAAGAACATTATTTATTTTAATAATAAACTTTATTATCTCAGGCAGGTATAGCTGATGTTGGAGCAAGGTAATAAAGAATTCCTTTCAGAGACAAAAATAGAAAATCAAGTCTCTGTTATTACTCCTAGAATTAAATAAAGCATGAGAATAGATGTTTGATTAAGTTTAAAAGAATACTTTTTAATAAAAAGTATCAAAATATTAGACTTAATATTTATACATTTAATTTGTAATAATTATAAATATGTAAATTTATATATTTCTTCAGTTTACTAAATGTGTATAAATGAAATTATTTATGTTTTTTGCTATAATTTGCTTTGTTTGCTTATATTAAGTATTATAACATGGCAGCAATTTAAAGAACCATTATTTCTAATGGTGAAAACTACAATTACTTATGCACAAATCTAACAGTAACAAAACTGTGTAATATTAAAGATAGAATTATTTAAATCAAAAGTGAGTTCCTCTATAAATCATGACATGATGGCATCCTGAAATAAATCCTTTAAGTTGACTCACTATGGTTTCTGATTTTTTATAGTCTCTAATGAAGGATGATGGATGCAGTAGTCCTGTGCCCAAGAAACTAAGATTATTATTATTTTTAAAAGAAGATTAGTCAAGAGCAGTAGTGACAAGGGGGAAAGTGTGGAACAAAAAGTTTGAACGGTAATAGACTGAGTAATCAATTGAGATAGCTCGCTACCTCCAAATCAAAGATACTAAGATTTAAAAGCAAGTCTATCAATATTTATATTAATAAATAAATAGGTTGTGAAACAGATCTTTAGATAAATCACAATTTTGCTTCTCAAAATTAATGACCATTTATAAATGTGCATTATATATACATGTATATTAGATATATTACATATAATTTATGATATATAATATACACATAATATATCATGTATATGTATTACGTTCTATTATATCTACATATGTGATCACATATACATATTTGTAAATACAGATATATGTGTATATATATGTATACACACATATACAGATATATGTGCACATATGTGTATATAGTAGAAAATCTTAGGGTCAGAAAATGACTTTTTTCTATAACTTAAAAAGAATTAAAATTAAATGCATGAATAAATGCTTATAAACTAAAAACAAAGGTAGAGAGGGTAATAGTGAGAAATCTCAAAAGACACAACTAATCCCTGTAATCACATTGATTGAAAAGAATGCCCTATAAGTCATGTATATTTGAATTATGTCAGCTTTCAAATTGATGATTTCTCAACCCAGATTTTTAATATAATTACATCATACTAAGTTTAAGAACATAGCAGGAAGTCTATGAAAACTGGAACAAATTCTACTTGTTTTGCATTTTTGAAACCATAATATGCATGATGTGAAGTAAAATTTAGATACTTTTGCTGCAGACATATTAGTTTCTATTTTTGAAGAAAATTTATAAGGAAACAAGGAGATTTAAGAGACGTTTGAGGAGAAAACGGGCTCTGCTTCCTTTAAATTTTAACTCATCTCTAGAATATGGCTAACTAATTAACATCCTGGCTTTAATAAACTTAATATTATAATATATCAGGTAAGTAAATATAAAATGTTTTTTTGAGTCAGATAAATTTGAAGGTTAAATCAATAAACAATTGCAATTGTTCTTGTGTTATAGTCTAAATAAAATAAAACATTATATAAAATTTTTAAAATACTCTGATTTACATATGTGCATGTTTTGCCTTGCAGTACTTTTTTTCTTGATATTCCATTGTTTCTTTGGATAGAAAAAAAAATATTAAATTGGAAAGCTCCAACTACACAAATCATAAAATAAATGATCCGTTTTATTTTTCTTAGCAATTTTTTATTTTAACTTGTTTGACAATTACTTCTTCTTTTTCTGCATTGTTCTTTGATTCAAAATTTGTGTTTTTTCTTTCTTATATTTATAAAATTTTATTAAATAATTCTATGAATATTTAGGTATTACATCATTTTATAATATCATTGTTCATTATTTCAGACACTAACCCCAGAAAAGCAGTCTATTACAAGAGTTTCTCACCAATGATAAGTTTATATCTTTCATGACCATAATGGGAAAAAGTGTCCATGTAATCAATGGTAAACAGGTGAACAATTCCCATTATTTTCAATGGGCACTGTGCTGTGATTTCTTTCCCAATGAACATAAATTTGCTTTTTGATCATTTTAAATGACCCAGGGAAATAATGCACAATTGATATATTTACTTTTCCTATTGAACTTAAATTTACTTTTTGATCATTTTAAATGCCCTCGGTAATAAGGCACAATTGATATATTTACTTTTACTCTTGAAGTTGAATATGGATGAAATTTATGAATTAAAATATGGATTATTCATTATATTTGAACAGTTAACTCTTAAAGAGTTTTTTTTCACATTAATACAATATGTAGTAGGAAAAAAGAAGGCAGGTGTATTGGTTTGTTCTCACACTGCTAATAAAAACATATTAGAGACTGGGTAATTTATAAAGAAAAAGATGTTTAATGGACTCACAGTTACACATGGCTGGGGAGACCTCACAATCATAACAGAAAGCAAAGGAGGAGCAAAGTCATGTCTTACATGAGGAGCAGGCAAGAAAGAATGAGAGCCAAACCAAAGGGGAAACTCTTTATAAAACCATTAGATCTTGTGAGACTTATTCACTACCACATGGACAATATGGGGAAAAGCGCTCCCATGATTAAATTATCTCTCACTGAGCTTCTTTCACAACACATGGAAATTATGGGAGCTACAATTCAAGGTGAGATTTGGGTAGTGACACAGCCAAATTATACCATTCCAACCCAGTCTCTCCCAAATCCCATGTCTTCACATTTCAAAACCAATCGTGCCTTCCCAACAGTCCCCGAAAAGCTTAACTCATTTCAGCATTAACTCAAAAGTCCACAGTCCAAAGTCTTATCTGAGACAAGTCTCTTCTGCCTATGAACTTGTAGAATCAAAAGCAAGTTAGTTACTTCCTAGATATAATGGGGGTACAGGGATCGGATAAATACACCCATTCCAAATGAGAGAAATTGACCAAAATGAAGGGGCTAAAGGCCCCATGCAAGTCCAACATCCAGCAGGGCAGTCAAATCTTACAGTTCCATAACGATCTCATTTGACTCTATGTCTTACATTCAGGTCATACTGATGCAAGGGATGGGCTCCCATTGTCTTGAGCAGCTCAGTACCTGTGACTTTACGGGGTACAGCCTCCCTTCCAACTAGTTTCACTGGCTGGTGTTGAGTGTCTGCAGCTTTTCCAGGCACATGGTGCATGCTGTTGGTCTTTCTACAACTCTGGGGTCTGGAGGATGGTGGCCCTCTACTCACAGCTCCACTAGACATTGCCTCAGGGGGTACATTGTGTGAAAGCTTCAGCCCCACATTTTCCTCCTGTATCATTCAAACAGAGGTTCTCCATGTGGGCTCCACCCCTGCAGCAAACTTCTGCCTGGACATCCAGGCATTTCCATACATCCTCTGAAATCTAGGTGGAGGTTCCCAAACTTCATTTCTTGACTTCTGTGCACCCATAGGTTCAACATCCTGTGGAAGTGCCAATGCTTGGGGCTTGCACCTTTTAAAGCTACAGCCCAACCTGTACCTTGGTTCCTTTTAGCCATGACTAGAGTAGCTGGAATGAAAGATACCAAGTCCCTATGCTGCACACTGCAGAGGGGCCCTGGGCCCAGCCCCCAAAACCATTTTCTTCCTCCTAGGCCTCAGGGCCTGTGATGCGAGGGGCTGCCACAGAGGTCTCTGTCATGCCCTGGAGGTATTTTTCCCATTGTCTTGGGGATTAGCATTTGGCTCCGTGTTACTTATGCAAATTCCTGCAGCTTCAATTTCTGCTCAGAAAATAGGTTTTTTCTTTTCCGTTGCATTGTCAGGCTGCAAATTTATGAACTGTTATGCTCTGATTCCCTTTTAAAACTAAATGCTTTTAACAGCACCCAATTCAGCTCTTGAATGCTTTACTGCTTAGAAATTTTTTCTACCAGATGCCATAAATCATCCCCTCAAGTTCCAAGTTTCATAAATCTCTAGGGCAAGAGCAAAATGTTGCCAGTTTTTTGCTAAAATATAGCAAGAGTCATCTTTACTCCAGGTCCCATGTTCCTCACCTCCTTTTGAGGCCACCTCAGCCTGGATTTCATTGTCCATATCACTATCAGCATTTTTGGTTAAAACCATTAGACAAATCTTAGAAAGTTCCTAACTTTCCCATGTTTTCCTGTCTTCTGAGCCTTCCAAACTGTTCCAACACTTGCCTGTTACCCAATTCCAAAGTTGCTTCCACATTTTTGGGTATCTTTAGAGTAGCACCCCACTCTACCAGTACCAACTTACTGTATGCATCTGTTCTCACACTATAATAAAGACATACCCAAGACTGAGTTATTTATCAAGAAAAAGAGGTTTAATGGACTCACAGTTCCATGTGGCTGGGGAGGCCTTACAATCATGGCAGAAGGCAAAGGAGGATCAAAGTCACATTTAAAATGGCAGCAAGCAAGAGAGTGAGAGCCAAGTGAAAGGAGAAATCCCTTATAAAACCATCAGATTTCATGAGACTTATTCAATACCACAAGAACAATATGGGGGAAACTGTTCCCATGATTCAATTATCTCCTACTGGGTGCCTCCCACAACACATGAGAATTATGGGAGCTACAATTCAACTACAGATTTGGGTGGGGACACAGGCAAACCATAGCAGCAGGATATTTAATAACTAGATAGGGACACAGAGCAGATTAAACTGCATTACTTTATATTTTACAATCTTGACAATGCACTTATTTTATTACATCTTAAATCATTCACAAACAAATATCTTCTGAAGTGATGTATTACATCTAAAGTCATTTCTCAATTAAATATCTTCTGTTTTACTTTTGGAAAAAGAAATAACTAAAAATAATTATTACCAAGGAATAATTCAGGATCTCTTTATACATATAAAGTAAAATATTATTTAACATTTTTAGTTTATTATTTTATCTACTCTTTACACAAATGAGCATTAATAATATTACTTATAGTAGGCTTACCTTATTTGGTTAGTGTACTTAATTTGATAACAATTATCTCCATAAGTAAAACATTTGTGTCTTTTGACTCACAAACTATGTCTAGATATGATGCAAATTTTAATTCATGGTCCTAATCTATCATATAAAATGCTTCATTCAGTCCTAAAGTATCCACAGTAATAAATCAGTGTAGAAGTTGGGTAAGTTTCTTTACCCTGCCGTGTGCATATTCTACTGGATTTTGACAACCATTTTAGTAACAGCTTTTCATTCATGACTTCTCAGCCTTTTCATCTGCCATCAAGCATCTATTGCTTTTATATCCATTATAAGTTATACAATCTCTTCACAAACAAAACTCAATTACAATCCCAAGTCATTCATCCATTTATCTGTTGATGGATAATTAGTTTGATTCCATATTTTGTCTATTGTGAATAGTGTAGAAATAATCATGGGAATGCAGATATCTCTTTGATACATTGGTTTTCTCTCTCTTGAATATATACCCAGCAGGAGGATTGGTGGGTCATAAGTAGTTCTATTTTTAGTTTATTGAGAATTTCCATACTGTTCTCTTTAGTGGTCATGTGGTACATATACACAATGGAATATTATTCAGCCATAAGATAATAAAATTCTGTCATTTGCAAAATCATAGGTAGAACTGGGGGACATTGCATGTTTTCACTCATATGTAGGAGGTAAAAAAAGGAAATTGAACACATAAAGATAGTAGAATGATAATTCTCAGAGGATAGGAAAGGTAATGAGGAGGGGGAAATAATGAGGGGATGTTTAATGGGTGCAAAAATACAGTTAGAAATAATAAGATCTAGTTTTTGGTAGCACAATAGGGTGATAATCATCAACATTAAATTATTTCATATGTCAAAACAATTGAAAGATTGAAATTGGAGTGTTCCTAATAAGAGGAAAAAATAATTTGAGGTGATGGATACCCCAATTACCCTGAATTGATCATTACACAGTGTATGCTTGCATCAAATATCACACATATACCATAAATAGGTACTATTATGTGTCTATAATAATTATAAATAAAAACATAAAATAAAATGAAATAAAATCTCAAGTCAAGTCATTCTACTTGGCAAGAGGATCCACAAGAAGAGAATCTAAGAGCATATATGACCATATGACTAAAATGTTTATTTGTTCATTATCACAGGTATTAATTCAGCTAATATTTATTTCAAGTATACTTTGTGCTGAACATTCTTCTATCCATTGGTGAATAAATCAGTGCCAGTTAAGTCTCTTTATCTTACAATGTGTATATTATAGTATATCTATACCACCACTATAGTGCAGTTTTCATTCACAGATGTCCCACAGTCATAATTTCATATTTTATAGTTTCCTACAACTTGTATATATGTTGTTCCCACAGTGTGTGTATATATCTGTATTTAGACATACACAAAAACACACACACACACACACATATATATATTTGTGTTTATAAATGTGTATGGACATCAATATATCTATATTTCTATCCTTCCATCTATATAACCTCCCTCACTTCTGAATTGTAAATACATTTCCGTTCCAAACATTTCACTTACAAGGGACTCAATTTAGAATATTTTAAAAATGAGAAAATGCAAATCACAAAACATCTATTTTTGGTTTCTTTTTAAAAAATTATGAATATGTAACAGTTGCCTATATTTATTGGGTACATGTGATGCTATGATACAAGCATATTATGTGTAATTATTAAACCATGGTGATAAGGATATCCATCACCTATAACATTTATCATTCCTTTGTGTTAGAAACATTCCAATTTTTATTTTTTAGTTATTTTAAAATATACAATAAATGATTTCTAACTATTGTTACTCTATTGTACTACTGAACACTAAATCTTATTCTTTCTGTCCAACTAGTGGGTCAGTTCAGTAGTTTGGTTTTAATTCTTCTCAGAGAAAAGAACAGGCAAGAATATTTTCAGTTCCTAAAATTTATGATAGCTAGTTAGCTAGATATGGGTAATATCTAGATAGATGCAGATGAAAAGAGAGTTTTGTTTACTCTGTTTAAAATTGGTACAATAGATTCCACTGTGTTGTCTGAAAAAAGCAGCTAGTATTTTAATTGGTTTAAGAATTGGAGTATTGTACCAGGTTCTACAAAATAGCCATGGCTTAGTTAAAAGGGTGGAGAATTTTCATATGAACTCAGCTACTTCATTTTGTAAAGCTGATAAATTGAGTTTCCTAGTGGCAGCATGTTTGTTGCAGCTGTCATGTTCTGTATGTTGACCAGTCAGTGTGCCAACCAATGCTATAGCAATGCCAGAAATTATAAAGTCTAAATCTTGGTATAATTTGGCTCCATGTCATCAGATTCAACAAAATCCAGTAAGAGACAGTAAACCAATTGAACTAATCTAAAAACAGAGATGGAAGGAAATACAGTTTAGTAAATGGAAAGATTTACTATGTTCCCAATTAGAAACCACAAAAGGTCAAAAAAAAAAAATTGCTTTTGTATGTAAAGTGAAAAGGCCTGGGAGCTGCAACCTAAGCAGAAGGTCAAACTAGTACCTGCAACACAAATGCGATGAGCTTGTTGACAAAGGAAATGAGTCTATTGGAAAAGATAAATTAACTGGTTTGGTTTCACACACAGGTTCATTATTTAATAAAGTTCCAGCCTAGTAGCCACTAAGTTGACGAAAAGGGACATAGATTCAGCTTAAAGGCCTGTAAGTAAAGTATTATCGTCTTCAGCCTTACAAACTATATGCAGAGAGTACTAAGTGGTGAGATTATCTGCAATAAAATAAACTGGGAGCCTTATAAGTTTTTGCTAAAATGGCACTACCAAAAACCCCAAAACCTATCTTGAAACTATCTGTACATATTAAATTCTTAAAAGAATGCTTAGAGTGCCCAAGTTTAATCTTTAAGATGTCAATTACTAAAGCTGTGCAGACTCTAAAAATGATGTACTTTTTCTGCCCACCTCATGGTCATGAAAGATAATGAGTAAAGAGTAGCTTTCTCGATAGTATGCTATGCAAGAAGCATGTTTCACTGCAAGAGTATGGGACTGAAATTTTACCTATGAGAGATATTACCTAGAATATTTTCTCTTTTCCTCTTTCCTAAATTGGATATTTTATCCCTAGTATTCTATTACATCTTCACAGCATGTATTACATATAGATTGTTGTGTATACTAGTGACAAATAACTTGGCTTTTTAAATACAAGATCAGCAGTCCCCAGATTTGAACTTGACTGAAAAAATTGAACATCACTTAGATATCCTTGACCTTGACTATGGAGTCAAGTACTGAACTTGATAGGAAAATTATGTTTATCTTTCTTAGAAAGGCGGCGAGT
Source organism: Macaca mulatta (assembly GCF_049350105.2). Taxonomy (NCBI): domain Eukaryota; kingdom Metazoa; phylum Chordata; class Mammalia; order Primates; family Cercopithecidae; genus Macaca; species Macaca mulatta. Next base: position 117,866,976 of record NC_133409.1, read on the forward strand.
GTGTGTCATGCATAGAAAAAAAATGCTATAAATTTTGTGGAAACCAAAGGGGTGGACTCAGAGAAAAACAAAACAAAACTGTCAATATCTATTTTTATTCTTTAATAATATAACTTTTTATTCAGTGTGGCAATGTGTCCAGCTTTAACACAACATTTCTCAGCCTCTTTGATGTGGGAACATGACTATATTCTAATCAGTAATGTATAAGAGGTAATGGTATGTGGAAATTCTCACTGGGACCTTGCTCAGCTGGAAAGTGAGTTGCTATCGCCCTCCTCTCTTTCCTCTTTTCTCTCGTCTCAACACAAATGTTTCCCAAAGCTGCTGTGGCATAGATTGTTTTCTTTTTTTTTTCTTTCTCTTGAGAATGAAATCCAGAGGAAAAAGAAGAAGCCCACATTCACAATGACTTCATGGGAATTATAAAATGGTCTTAGATCACTTACATCTGGACTTTTTGTTATGTGTGAGATAAATAAACCAGAGTCATATTTAAAACATTATATTTTTCCATTTGTTGGTGTCCTCTCTTATTTCCTTGAGCAGTGGTTTGTAGTTCTCCTTGAAGAGGTCCTTCACATCCCTTTGTTGGGGTCCGTGTGTTTCCTAAACAAAGAAATGAACACACAGGACGAGACAAACATGGCGGCCGCCCCAAATGACACGCTCTTCTTTATTTTATACAGTCATTTGTGGAATGTTGCCAAGTCACAAGACACATTGTTGTTTTTCTGACCTTTCCCTGACTTTCTGGATTTTCAAGATGTTTACACATAAACTAGCCCCCAGGGTCTGCTGTTTGCAGCTGGCTCCTTTGTCCTCCCTGTTTACAGGGAAGGAACGCCCTGCTTGGTTTGCAAGAGCAGGACTTATCAGGAACGTCTCTTTGCGAGCAGGTAGTCCTCTACATCTCTTGTAAGTTGTATTTTATTCTCTTTGTAGCAATTGTGAATGTGAGTTCACTCAGGATTTGGCTCTTTATTATTGGTGTATAGGAATACTTGTGATTTTTGCACATTGATTTTGTATCCTGAGACTTTGCTGAAGTTTCTTATCAACTTAAGGAGAGTTTGGGGTGAGACAATGGGGTTTTCTAAATATACAATCATGTCATCTGCAAAGACAGACAATTTGACTTCCTCTCTTCCTGTTTGAATACTAATTATTTATTACTCTTGCCTGAATGTCATGACCAGAACTTCCAATATTATATTGAGTAGGAGAGTGGTGAGAGAGGGCATCCTTGTCTTATGCCAGTTTTCAAAGGGAATGCTTCCAGCTATTGCCCATTCAGTATGATATTGGCTGTGGGTTTGTCATAAATAGCTCTTATTATTTTGAGATATGTTCCATCAATACCTAGTTTATAGATAGTTTTTAGCATGATTGGGTGTGGAACTTTATTGAAGGCCTTTTCTGCATCTGTTGAGATAATCATGTGGTTTTTGTCATTGGTTCTGTTTATGTAATTAATTACATTTATTGATTTGCATATGTTGAATTAGCCTTCCTAGGGATGAAGCTGATTTGATCTTGGTGGATAAGCTTTTTGATATGCTGCTAGATTCAGTTTGCCAGTATTTTATTGAGGATTTCTGCACTGATATTCATCCATGCTCATGGATAGAAAGAATGAATATCATAAAAATGCCCATACTGCCCAAAGTAATTTATAGATTCGATGCTATCCCCATCAAGTTACTATTGTCTTTCTTCACAGAATTAGAAAAAAAATAATAAAACTACTTTACATTTAATATGGAACCAAAAAAGAGCCCGTATAGACAAGACAATCCTAAGCAAAAAGAACAAAGCTGGAGGCATTGTGCTACCAGACTTCAAACTATAATACAAAGCTACAGTAACCAAAACAGCATGGTACTGGTACCAGAACAGATATATAGACCAATGGAACACAGCAGAGGCCTCAGAAATAATGCCACACATCTACAACCATCTGATCTTTGACACACTTGACAAAAACAAGCAATGGGAAAAGGATTCCCTATTAAGCAAATTGTGCTGGGAAAACTGGCTAGCCACATGCAGAAAGCTGAAACTGGACCCCTTCCTTATACTCTGTACAAAAATTAACTCAATTTGAATTAAAAACTTAACCATAAGACATAAAACCATAAAAATCCTAGAAAAAAACCTGGGCAATACCATTCCGGACATAGGCGTGGGAAAAGACTTCATGACCAGAACACAGAAAGTAACAGCAACAAAAGCCAAAATTGACAAATGGGATCTAATTAAACTGAAGAGCTTCTGCACAGCAGAAGAAACTATCATCAGAGTGAACAGGCAACCTACAGAATGGGAGAAAACTTTTGCAATCTATTCATCTGACAAAGGGCTAATATCCAGAATCTATAAGGAACTTAAATAAATTTACAAGAAAAAAAAAACAAACAACCCCCCGCCCCCATAAAGTGGTCAAAAAATATGAACAGACACTTCTCAAAAGAAGACATTTATGTAGCCAACAAATATATTTTAAAAAGCTCATCATCACTGGTCATTAGAGAAATGCAAATCAAAACCACAATGAGATACCACCTCATGCCAGTTAAAATGGTAATCATTAAAAAGTCAGGAAACAACAGATGCTGGAGAGGATATGAAGGAATAGGAATGCTTTTACACTTCTGATGGGAGTGTAAATTAGTTTAGCCATTTTGGATGACAGTGTGGCGATTCCTCAAGGACCTAGTATCAGAAATACCGTTTGACCCAGCAATCCCATTACTGGGTATATACCCAAAGGCTTATAAATCATTCTACTATAAAGACACATGCACACCTATGTTTATTGCAGCAGTATTCACAATAGCAATGACTTGGAACCAACAAAAATGCCCATCGATGGTAGACTAGATAAAGAAAATGTGGGACATATACACCATGGAATACTATAGAGCTATAAAAAAGGGTAAGTTCATGTCCTTTGCAGAGACATGGATGAAGGTGGAAACCATCATTCTCAGCAAACTAACAGGACCAGAAAACTAAACAGCACATGTTCTCACTCAAGTGGGAGCTGACCAATGAGAACACATGGACACAAGAAGGATAATATCACACACCAGGGCCTGTCAGGGGCTAGCGGGCTAGGGGAGGGATTGCACAAGGAGATTGCACTAGGGATTGCATCTACCTAATGTAGATGATGGGTCGATGAATGCAGCAAACTACCATGGCACATGTATACCTATGTAACAAATCTGCACGTTCTGAACGTGTACCTCAGAACTTAAAGAATAATAATAATAATAATAATGAGATTATATCCAGACACCGTTACTCAAAATGAAATATTGTCCTAACTGACAGAAGCCGCAAACACTAGATTTATAAATGAGATGATTTCAGCTAGAACTAAGAGAAATACTTTTGCAAAAGACAGAATAATTGGCTGTAAGGTAAATAAAGGCCCACTGAGGTGGTAAAATTTGAGCTGAGTAGCAACTAAGGAGGATGATATGTGAAGATCTCCGAAGAAAAAAAAAATTGCAGGCAGAGGAAAATGTAAGAGTGAAGAACTTGAGTCAGGAAGCATTTGCAAATAATTGAAAGGCCAGAGGAACAGGAAGATATGTGTTATGGGAGAGTAGCAGAGAATTAGAATTATATGAGAAAGACTGGCAGTTGGCTAACCATGAAGAATTATAAAATTTTATTTTATTTTCAAGAGAGATTTGAAGCCATGGGGGTAGTTTCAGTAAAGTGAGGGCATAATTAATTTATAATTATCACTTTCACTGCTCTGTAGAAAATGAATTTTAGGTGCTTAACAGTTGAAACACATAGACAAATAAAAATTATTATGGGACTCTAGGAGAGAAATGATAGTAGTTTGTTTTAATGGTAGAAATAACGGAAATGGTAAAAATGCTCAGGTCAGGATACATTGTGTGATGAGAGGTAGATACTCTGGTAATTTGATGAGAGGATGGAGTATTTGTGAGGGGATGAAAATAACAAGGTTATTGTATTTGTTATTGTGTTGATGGTAGCTTTGGTGATGGTAAGGATGATGAGTTAATGGTCCCAGTGACATATACTGGATTTGAATATTATTATAATAGAATCTATTGGAATTTTAAAAATAAATCTAAAAAAAAAAAACACCAACAAGGTATACAAGAAAACATAAAACTTGCTAATTGTAAATATGTGAATCCCTCCAAATAAACACTGCCAAATAAAGAAAGAGCAACAATGTCTTTTCATTCTCATGAATCTACATACCTAAACTGTGCACTATTCTGATTTCTCTCACCATACATTAGCTTTACATTTTTTGAATTTATAGGTAATATGAACTATCTGACATGCATTATTTTTGTGGGTACTTGATCATTTTGGTAAACATTATGTTTACAAAATTTATCCAGTTTATGACAAACAGTAGTTTGTTCCCATTACTGTTTGATATTTCATTGTATTAATACCAAATTTTATTTATCCATTCTATTTTTTTGAATATTTGGACTGTTTCAGTTTCCATTTTAATATAATTGTGTGTCTTTTGATGTATAAGATACGCATTTCTTTGGAGTATATACATAGATTTAAAATTTCTGGATAATAGAAAGTGCATGTGTTCACCTTTAGTAATTCAAATTTTTTTTATTATTATTACATTGTATGACTCCTAGTGGCTTATGAGAGTTACTGTTGCTTCATATCCATGTCAACAGTTGGTATTATGAGTTGTTAATTTTAGACGTTGTGGTAGGTGTTTAGTGTTATCTTTTCATAATTTTAATTTGTATTTTCTTTCTTTTTTTTTTTTTTTTTTGCACATTCAGCAAGCACATATTTATTGGGAACGAGTGAGGAAGGTCTGAAAGCATATGGTGTGATCATACAGATGGCTGAGGGCCTTAGATTTCCTTGTAGGTTTGCTTTCACGTGGAGCTGGGTTTTGGGCTCAGGGTCATCAGATTCCAAAGCCATGCTCTGACTCCTATACTGTGTTACCTGTTCAAAATAAATGAAGATAAGCTGTTAATTGATGTATTATGCAGGGCCATGAAGATTTGTAAAGAGGTTCCTACTATAAACAATTAATGAGGTTGTGAAGATTTTAGAAGCTTTTTGCCTATTTAACCATCCTTCTGCTGTTTAAATTTTGCACATTTTTACGTTAGGTTGTTTGTCTTTTTCTAATCTGTTTAATGTGGGTCATGAGCCCTTTGTTATATAAATCTAGATCTATAATCCAGATCTATATTATTTTTTCTTTCTATAAATCGACTTATAATCCATGGCTTGCTTTTTCAATCTTTGACGAAGTCTTTTCATGACTAAAAAGCCTTAAACTTAATATAGAACAGTTTACCAGTGTTAAAAGGTATGATTAGAATTTCATATCTTGTTCTAGAAAACTTTGCCTATCTTAGATCATGAAGATATTCTCCTCTATTTTCTTCTAAATAACTTCTTTTTATACACTGAAATTTATTCTTATGCATGTTTTGATGCATAAGATATATAATGCATATCTATGTATAAAATCTATAATTTACTCAAAATCATTTGTTTCCTCACTAAAATGGTGTTTCAATGTTGTCATTAATTTAGTAGTGCTAATTTTTAAGTTCTATTTCTATACTTAATTCTGTATGTTTGGTCTACTTTCTATGCTTGTACAAATTTCTAATTTATTACAATTCTATAACAAATATTTATATCTGGTATTGTATATCACCTAAGTTCCTTCTTTGCATTCAAAACTGTCTTCACTATCTTGGCTGTTCACTTTTACTTATAAATTCTAAAATCATACTGTCAATTTTTTACTAAAATATTCAAATGACTATAAGTCTTTCTATTTCTTTAAGTTTTCTCAATTTTTAAAAATTTTATTATATACATATATTATTCATATTTAATTACATGTTTATTTTTTATAGACTATTTGACTATTATAAAATATCTTTATTTCTAGTAATTGTTTGTCTTGCCTTAGTATTCTTTTCTTTGTATATTCATGGTATATCTTCTTCATCATTTTTCTTCATATTGTCTGTGTTCTCATATAGATTTACATCTCATTAAATCATATTTGAGGATTTTGCTTTTTAATTTAATTTGGCAATTTTTGACTATTAATTAGATTAGCTTACTTTAATGTAATTACTAAAATACTCGGAGTAAACCTTACCATTTTGCTTTTTATTTCCTGCTTATTTCACCTATTCTATGTTTATCTCTTATTTCCTATATTATTTTGGATTAGACAAAATATTTGAAATATTATTCAGTTTTTCTTTTTGTTAAATTCTTAGTTAAATGAGATTATAGAATTATTATTTGATTTAATGGAGTCTACCATAAATGATCAATTTTATTATACTGTATCTTAGATAAACCAGAACCATAGAATACTTTAACTCCATCCACCACATTGTATCATTGTATGACTCATGTTACAGATTTAATTATGTGCCTATTAGTGATGCACATGATGTAATTATGTTTTTGGTCAAATACAATTTAGATTTACCTGTATATTTAAACTTTTGATTGCTGGTAATTCCTTTCTCTCTTTCTGTACCTCCCTATGGGATCATCTTTTTTTCCACCTGACAAACTTACTTCTTCAACTGCAGGTCTGCCAAAAATGAATTATCTTAATTTTTGGTTTGTATGTATTATTGTTTTAGTTTTAAGTATATTTTCACTGAATATGGATTGATGATCTTTTTTTTTAAGCATGTAAAGGTATGAATCCATGGTCTTTTGTCTTCCATTGTTTCAATAGAGAGTAATAGAGTAGGTCTTACTTTTTGTTGCCAACATGTCTCTTTGACTGATACTAAAAATGTACCTTGAAATGTGAAGTTTAATGATATATTTCATATTTTTTGAAAATTTTTGGTTATGATATCTTCAAAAGTATCTTTTGCTGTATTTCTTCCTCTCCTTCTCTTGTGGAACTTCAACTGCATAACATTTTATTGTGCATTTTTCCTCATACATTTTATATGCTCTTTGATGTATTTTATATATTTTTCCATCTATTTTTCCTTGTGTACTTTGGCATTGATATTAACCTATTTTTCAGTTCATTAATTATGTATTTAACTGTGTCCAATCTGCTATAAAGTCCATTTGTCATATTCTTTATTTTAATTCTCATAATTTCCTGTCTCAAAATTTCATTATGACTTTTTAAAAAACATTCTAGTCCCACTTAAATCAATCATGTTATCAAAGTTTTGGAACTTATTACTCACAAGTATTTTAGAAGTTCGGTAATATAAGACTAATGTTTGGAACTCATTTGTACATATTTGTATGTTATTGTGGTTATCTCTTAATTTTAATTTTTTAAAAATATGGATTTCACATATGAAAATTTGAAGAGGATCTGGATAATTAATTAACACAGAGAATATAAACTTTGTGTTCTGGCAGGCATATTGATTTTGAGATTTCTCAATTCCGTCAGTGACAGAGTTTACTACAGGATACTTTCAAAGTCTGTGAAGCATAATAAACCTCTATTTAGTCCCCAACCCTAAGGCGTAGCCTTTTAAGCTTCCCATGTGGAAGCTTAATATGTTCACCAGAAATCCTTCTTGGTAGGCATTAAACTACATTTTCCCCCTAGTTTTATTTAGGACTAATGAAAGCTCTGCTGAGATTGTTATAAACCAATTTTTTCTTGGCTTCTTAGCCCCCTTTATATTACAGGTGAAATACCTCAAATATCTCAAGTAGAAAAACTGGTGCAGATTTTCATCCTGTCTTCAGTACTATTTTTCTCTCCAAAATGTTGACTTAGTGTTTATTGGCCTGGTACTTATTACCTTCAAATTTTGTCTCCTCAGATTTATGACATAATTAAAAATTATTCTGGCTATTCTGGCTCTTAATGGGTACCCTTCTTCAGCCTCCAGCACTGAGAATGTAGGACTTGGAAAAGTGTCTTGCAGCATGGGGATCTCATGTCAGTGAACTGTCATTTTCTTCCCCAAAATATTAACACACAATGTCATGGCTGTCTAGGAAATAGGTGCTATCTATTTCCTAGAACATACAGAATATATATGTTGCTGCTGTTGTTTGTTGTTATCTAGCTTTTGTAGTTTTCCTTGATACAGGTTAATCTGGTAAAAGTTTCACCATCATAAGCATGACCCCCGGGGTTTTGCCTTTAGCAACTAGTTAGTTGTGCCATTTATTAAAATGTGACATGTTCATGCAGAAACACATACGAGGGTGACAGAAATACATGATTTTGTCATGGATGTGTAAAGTGTGAAATGCCTTTAATACACACAAGTGGATAGGATCAGTCAATAATTGCATGTTTAAATCTGGTTTATTCCTGAATTCAACAATTAATGTCAATTATATACCAGATACTATTCTCATGGCCCAGTAATAAAGACATATGTGATTTTAAAATATATTAAAAGATATGTAAATGATGTAAAAATAACTGTATATTTTATAAATTATGTTTTCACATGTTTGGCATAACATATAAAATCTGCTATAATGTTTTTTTCATAATTTATAATTTTCTTACTGAATATTTCTTATAATTATTTCTTAAGTGATGGTTTATAGTTTCATAGCACTTGTTTCTCTGAAACATCCTTAATATATAATAACACATTTAATATTATATAGTGAGATTAAATAATTGCTTCCAAAAAGGCTTTGAAAGCCTTTTTGAGAAACTTTATGAAAAATGTATTGATAGAATAATTGGGGTCTTGTATTTGCTTGTTCAATTATACCTCTCTGCTACAACCTGTCCTGCTTAGCATAAAGTGTGGCTCTGCCATGAATCCTAATGAATTACATGACTTCCTCTAAATTTTCCAACAACTCTGTAAGGAAGTTTTTACATTTATATCTGTATATTTTTAAAAATTTGAAGCATACAGGTTTAAAACTTTGGCGATTTCTTAATTTTTACAAACATGCAAAAGACCACACACAGAAAGCCGGGACATGATATGTGGAACAGGGAGAAGTAGAACCAGAGTTTGACTGTCACTTGCATAAACATTAGAAATAAATGAAAATTTTACTGATATTCAGAGAAATTCATACTATGACTTTTGTTTCCTAGATTTCATCAAGTATCCTTGAGTATTAGAAAATACACACTTGTAATATTCATTAATAATTTTTAAATATCTCAAAATCTGTTATTTATTTTTCACTCACACTGTATTTTTCCAATACTAATGCATTAGTTGCTTTATTAGTCCTTCTTCCAATTGTTTTTTTTTTTTTAACTCATCACTCACGCTGCACCAGATATTATAATAAAATTATACATGGTCATGTAAATTAAGTATGTTGTGGGTTGAATGTTTGTTTTTCCCTAAAATTCATAGATTGAAGCCCTAACCTCCAATGTGATGATATTTAGAGATAGGACTTTTGGGCTTATTAGGTTTAGATGAGATTATTAGGATTAGGTGATTAGGATTAGGTGATTAGTATTAGGTGAAGATGGGGGGGCGCTTATGATGGAATTAGTGCCTTATAAAATGACATTGAAGAGCTGGCTTTCACTGTCTCCACGATATAAGATAGAGCAAGAAGGCAACAGTCTGTAAGTCAGCAAGTGGACCCTTTCCAGAACTTTACAATGCTCACATCATAATCTCAGACTTCCCAATGCCCAGAACAATGAGAAGTATATTTCTGTTGTTAACACCTCCCAGTGTGTAGCAGGCCAAGCCAAATACTATGCTACTTATAGTAAATATGCATTATAAATACATACCTATACAAAATCTCTGAATGCCAGGCCAACAGAGGACCCCTAAGAAGCATAGAGCAGTAGTTCTTAACAATTAAAGTATGTGAGAATCACCTGGAGGATTTAATAAATTACAGATTGATGGCTCACCTCAAGATTTTTATTTAGTACACCTAATATATTTTTGAGAATTCACATTTTTGCAGAGTTTCCAGGTGTTGATACTATTGTTGGTCTGTGGACTTTATTCTGAAACCAATCCTCTAGACCAGGTGTCAAAATATATTTTTAAAAAATATCTGTTATTTTAAAACCTGTCAAGCATTCAAGTTTGCCTTAGCTAGCTTTGTAATTTAAAGTGGTTTGCCAGAATATGTTCCTAAACATTCTGTAATACTTAAAACATTTATCTTGTGGCAAAATAAGTCACTTTTAAATAGAAACAAAAGGATGATGAGGCTTCTAAAAAGTCTAAAAATATTCAGCTTAATATTTTAACTCTCTCACACATAAAAAAAATGTGTGCTGATAATAGAGCTTTATCTCCTGCTAACTTCACTCCTAGAAATATAGACTAGAAAAACAAGAATGCATGCCTGATTTTGATGCATAAGTGTCTTTTTCTTCTTGTAAGAATTTATTTATATAGGCATTTGAATTTTGGATTAAACGTTTTGTTTCTTTCCCTTTGAGAATTCAAGATATTATGAACACTTGAGGTTTTTGAGAATTTGTTGAATAAGAGATAAATGTGTATACTTCCCTTTAGAGCTATCACTAAATATATGACCAAACCACCAAATAAGATTTTCTCTGAATTTATTAGACATTCTGTATAAGGAAAAAAACTGCTCAAATTAAAATTTGTTTGAAATTTGTATATGAATGAGACTCCAAACATACTTCTTAGAGAAAGTGCTACTGATAAAAATATAACATAAAATGTTAAAAAATATGTGAAAGACAGGATATATCTATTTGTCTCCTTCTGTAAAAGGCTTGAAACACACATTTGCTCACACATAATACAAGTTTTCATTGTAAAAAATTATCATTACAAAATGATAAAGAAAAATAAAAACATAAAGAAAAAGTGAGCATAGTTTATAAATAGAGCAGGCGAAAGAAAAGTAAATGGTCAATATATAAGGAAAAAATCATATTTCTACACTATTTTTGAAAGGGAAATCTCACAAAATGCCTTTGATTGTGTATGAAATACAATGGCGATTAATTTTCCTTCCTTTCAAATCTTCAACAATTAAAAACAGAAGTATTGATGACATCGAGTTCTATTGACAGAGCAGGTAATACAACATTTTCAAAGAGTAATCTGGAAATATTTATTTAAATTACATATAAATGCTGTGTCATTTATTCCTACTTCAAACTTTTGGAAGCCTAGCTTAAAACAATACAAGCACAAGTTAAATCAATACTTGCATGCAGACATTCATGAGAAGTTAATTTGTAAAAGAAAAAAAATAAGTAGAGAAACTAGAAACAACTTGAATGTGGATTAAATTGAAAAGATTGAATACATTATGATGTAGCTGATAGATATTATACAGCTATTGAATATAACTATATATGTTATATCCCTATCACATACACAAATACATGTTTGCACACAAATAACAAGAGGGGTGGGGGGATGAAATAATTGTTAGCTATTCTTCAAATCTCCAAAACTGTCAGTTATAATATTTCACCTCCTATATACCTCCTCCAACACTTTATGTATTGTTAAATTTTCTGAACATTATATTCCAGACATCATTTTAACAGAACTTACATTCTTCTTTCATCTTTTTCATATTTTATTATTTAGCTCATCCATGGATTATTCATCTTAATACTAATTGTATTAATTTTCATGCTTTCTTCCATGAAAATAGTTTCTAAATTGCTTCTTTCTTATAGCATTCCAATCTTGCTTTATGGATATCAAATCCAGCTGTTCTATTGATTCATCTTCATCCTCCTTTTTTTTTGGATTTCTAAAAATGTCTGGTAATTTTTTTAATGTTTCTTCATATTTGCAAATAAAACAAGCTCTGGTTTATTTAGATAGCTGTAGGAGGTTTTGTTTTTGTTTTCTGTACAGTCTTCTGCCACTATTGGGCAATGCCTATGGTAAAATATGGATGAGAGGACCAGGGTTACAGACATGTGGCTTCATCAGAGAATAAGTGGAAACTCTGGAACTTCCCGCAATGTTACAATAACTTTTCTCTAATAATTGTGAACTACATTATATTTTCTGTTAAGCAAAGTTGTATTGCCTTACCTTGCCTTTCTTTCAGCCCATCTTTTTTGGAGGGCCATTACATTGAAATTGACTCCCTTAACTACTCGGATAATTTTTAAATGCCCATGTCCTATGTTTCTTACTAGTTAACGAGCCCTCATTTAGTACACTTTTAGCTCTCCTTATGAAGAACCTTACTTATCTCTGGTAAATTTTTTCTGCTTTCATTTCTTCACCAATGTGATTTCACAAGTAGTTGAACAGCCTGAAATGTATTTAAAAATTTCAACTATTTATGGATCTTCCAGTGTTTAGCTCTTTGACTGGATATTCTCCATGTTTGTTTTAAGCTGATGATGCCATTCTAGACCCATTCATTAGCCAACTCTGCCTTCTCTACAAATTATAATGTTCATTCTGAAGAGTTCCACTTTACCTGTTACACAACACTGTCCAATTCTCATTCTTTCTAGCTTCTAACTTTGCTTACTCCTCTGTTAATAGCCTTACTCTTATATTGCAGGGCATAGTTTTGTATCATTGTAATCTTGACCGTGATTCAGAGTCTTTTTATTCAGTTTCTCTATGTGAAATGCTACTGATTTCCTTTGAACACAGAATCTGGGTGCCATCCACTTGTGGTTGATGTTTTGTGGAAATTAGCCACTGTCCTGCAAGCCGAAACTGTTCAGTGGTATTGATTACACCACTCTGGGGAGGCCTGTTCTGTGTAAATACAATTCTTTATTCTCCGCAATGCCTTGAGGCATGGTATTTGCCAAAACAATATTTATCCACTGGCACTTCATTTTAATGGCAAGGTTGGGAAATATATTTTTCACACCATTTTTTTATAAGTGCTCACTTCACTTAGCAAATCCTTAAAGTATGATTCAACTTTTATTGGTTTTCCGTTGTCAGTGCACAATTCTAAAATTTGGTGCCAGTATTGAAAGATATTCCTAATCCTACCTGCAAGTCAAGAATCACTGAGCATTTCAATTTCACTAGAGAAGTAATAGGCTCAAGGAGCTTGCAGGTAGAGAGATAGTATCACAGAAAACTCACAAAGATGGTATAGTTATTGACAGCTCTGAAGATCCTAAGGGACAGCAGGCTCTTAAAAGGGAAATTTGCTAAGGGAATTGATAAAGTACACGTTTGATTTGTGAAGTGAAGAAAAATATCTCTACCAAAATAAAATCAGTGTAAATCGGAGAATAGAACTGGACATAAGAGCTAAAAACTACTCAAAATATTGTGAATGTAATTAGATTTATTGCATGCATGTACATTCAGAGATAGATACAATTAACCTTATTTGTTCTGTGATTTCTATCTTGCAGTTTGAAATCTGTACCATTTGTGAGTAATTTTTTTAAAAGCATAATCAGATTAAATAGGTATTGTCAGGGATTGCTGCCAGCTGGACTTTAGTATGTACCGGTCTTAATTTAAGAATGATTAACTTCCACTCCATAATTTCATTGTTTAACATTTGCCAATTAATTCCCCCACACTGACTAACAAACAAGCCTCTCTGCTTTTAAAGCTTTTTGCTTTGATTTTTTTCACTGCTTCATGTGGTTGATGTGATCCTAGCCACAAGAAAATGAGAGCAGGGCAGGGGATATGCTCTGTGAGAATTTGCAAATTATCCAAATGTGGCCCTGAATCCCTGCCCGTTCAGAAAGTGTTGGGATGATTTTTTTTTGGTGATGGTAAAACTGCAGTGGCATATAAAATTGTATGCGTAAGAGTTTAATCATTTCATAATGTACCTGAATTATCTTTAAAGATGATTTTTTTTCCTCCCCAGAAACTGATGGCTTTAGGTAAAAAGCCTTAGCTTGGCACAAAAGTCACTTTGAAGCACTTTGGACTGCTTCCCAGATCTGCTGTGCCTCATTTTTTGCTATATAGTGACATCAGCATTTCATATTTCAATATTTATTTTAAGGAAAAGGTACTTTTGAAAACTAAATAAACAATGATATCATTAAATTGGCAACATTGAAAGAATAACAGAAACATCTTCATATGCATTATGTCCTTTTAAAAGTGGAATAGACTAGCAAAGAATGACTTTATTAATCAAACCTAGTTTACAAAATTGGTGACACATAAAAGACTCCCCTCAAGCTGGAAAATATGCATGTTGTTACTTCTCATTTTTCAAATGTCACTTATTAAATATCACAAAATTAGGTGCATCTCATATTTCTTAAAAATGCTTTGCATTTACAACTTGAGGAAATATTCTTTGTGGAAAGCTTATGCAACAAATTTTGGTCGGGTGATTGGAAATTGGACACATACATTGACACAACAAACTGGTAGATATATTCCTTATGTGATGTTAGATTTATTACAAGTAATTAAACTTTTTTGTTAGTGTTTCATATAAATTACATAGGTAAGTAAATTTTGAAAATGTAAAGATAGAATACATTTTTTCAAGCTTCATCTATTTTAAGGGCATTTTTTGTATCTGTGGTAAATTGAGCAAATCAGAAAATACTTAAATATTGACTGCATGCAAACTTGGGGTTCATAGTGCTCTGCTGGTTGTTATGAGAACTAACAAGAAGCACAGTGTATATTCCTTATTAAGAAGTAAAAGATACTGATAGAAAACTTAAAAACCGGTAAGTACAACATTAGATTACAGTTTAAGTAAACAATTCATGAGAATGTTATATGAGATAGGGAAATGGGAGTCCTATATGAAAATGATTCATTTTAGAGACTGGTCAAATCCTCTGCTCCATCAACCACTCTGAATCAAATAGTTAAATCACTTTGTTGCTGTTACTGTTGTTGTTCTGACACTTTTAAGTTCAGGGATATAAGTGCAGGTTTGTTACATAGGTAAACTAGTGTCATGGGGGTTTGTTGTACAGATTATTTCATCACCTAAGTATTAAGCCTCGTACTCAATAGTTATTTATTTCTCTCTCCTCTCACCCTCTGCCCTCTGATATGCACCAGTTCATGTTGTTCCCCTCTATGTGTTCATGTGTTCTCATTATTTAGCTCCCGCTTACATGTGAGAACACGTGGTATTTGATTTTCTTGGTTTTCTTCTCTTGTGTTAGTTTGCTAAGGATAATGGTCTCTAGTTCTATCCATGTCCCTGCAAAGGACGTGATACTGTTCTTTTTCATGGTTGCATAGTATTTCACATTTTCTTTAATGTCTTCTGCACTTTTCTAGAATTCCTCTTTGGTAGCATAAAATAAAAATCCTTTGGAAATCACTGATTTATTTTAGATAATTAGTTCTGGTGTGTGAATATCATGTAATGTCCCTAGGAGCATTCTCTTAATAAATTAATTAATATAAACTAATAAAACTCAAAGAGGCATGCTAGAAATGTATAGAAAAAATGCAAATCAAAACCACAATGAGATACCATTTCACACCAGTTAGAATGGCGATCATTAAAAAATCAGGAAACAGCAGCTGCTGGAGAGAATGTGGAGAAATAGGAACACTTTTACACTGTTGGTGGGACTGTAAACTAGTTCAACCATTGTGGAAAACAGTGTGACGATTCCTCAAGGATCTAGAACTAGAAATACCATTTGACCCAGTCATCCCATTACTGGGGATATACTCAAAGGATTATAAGTCATGCTGCTATAAAGACACATGCACACGTATGTTTACAATGGCATTATTTACAATAGCAAAGACTTGGAATCAACCCAAATGTCCATCAGTGACAGACTGGATTAAGAAAATGTGGCACATATACACCATAGAATACTATGCAACCATAAAAAAGGATGAGTTTGTGTCCTTTGTAGGGACATGGATGCAGCTGGAAACCATCACTCTCAGCAAACTATCGTAAGAACAGAAAACCAAATACCGCATGTTCTCACTCATAGGTGAGAATTGAACAACGAGATCACTTGGACACAGGAAGGGGAACATCACATACCGGGTCCTATTGTGGGGAGGGGGGAGGGGGGAGGGATAGCATTAGGAGATATACCTTATGTAAATGACGAGTTAATGGGTGCAGCACACCAACATGGCACATGTATACATACGTAACAAACCTGCATGTTGTGCACATGTACCCTAGAACTTAAAGTCTAATAATAAAAAAAATTTAAAAAAGAAGTTACTATAGAAAAAGTAAAATAGTATTCAGCCAAAAAAATGGGCATTTAGGTTGATTCTATGTCTTTGCTATTGTGAATAGTGCTGCAATGAACACACATATGTATTTTGTCTTTATAATAGAATGATTTAGTGGTCAGGAAGGACATATTTGAAGAAAAAGGATTCAAAAATTATCTTTGATTAATAAAGTATAAGTTGTCATATTACTTCAAATATGTCTTCCATTAACACAAATTGTACATAATGACACATTTTTTTACTTCCACATAGGGAACCCCTTAGGCACCACATTATGTGTGTGTGTGTGTGTATATATATATATATAGGCATGTATGTATCCATGGTTTTATACATGCATTCAGTCCTCCTAATTATGCTATATTCTTACAGTGGAGACTTTATATTATATCTTTTGTTTACTTATTACCAAGCAGATCTTATTATATGTGTTAGGCACTCCGTAAATATTTGCTGATCAAACACAATATACTTTATTTTCAAAAGATGTACTTTGTGGCATGTGCCCTGTCCCAAGCCTCTTGAAAAGGCAGTCCTTGTGCCATATAAACCTCTCTCTAGATAAAGACCTAGCCCTGAGGCAAATAATCCATAGATATTCTAATAACCTGTGACATGTAAGAAGACAAGACCACCAATTTCTATCTATGGATAATTTAAATTGAGCAACACAGAAAGACTTACCCTCTGGAGTGAGCTGTGGGTAACCAGATGGGTCATGATGAAGAATCAAAAGGGGGTCATATTTTGCCATAAGTGAGATACTTATGTGGAGGGAGCTGATTGAGAGAAAAAAGAAGTTGAAGTTACAAGAAAGAAAGAGTAACTTCTTTTGCAAAAGACCTGCTTTCTTTCTGATCCCAGGCTGCGCTCCCCCTGTCGGATAGTAAATCCCAGGTAAAGTACCTGCTGTCGGCAGATCTGAGGTTTTTCTTGGACACCTTATACCCACAGTCCTCCAGGTGCCGGAGTAGGGCATCTGTTCCCTTGGCTCACCCGAGTGCCATGGGGTGTCCCAACAGAAGGTCATCGACATACTGGAGCAACACGTAGTCTAGGTCTCCGGTGGGAAACTTCTGGAGGTCTCGAGCCAGTGCCTCCTCAAAGAAATGTTCTGTTTTAAGTACTGGAGGCTTTTGAGACAAGATTCAGTTTGCAACAATTTACCTGTTTCATTTTTTGCCTGGTGGAGTGGAGAAAAGATATAACTACCTTTGTACAATTTAAAGGGAACAAAAGTCCCTTTACATTATTTTGATGAGATGATCTTGAATAAGCCCCTCCTACTAGTTGAGAATCACTGACAGAATAGATAAAAATTAATGTCATTTTTTAGATCTCATTATTTAATTTTATTAGAGCAAAGTAAGATAGAACAGCTCTTTTTCTTAATGAAAATTAATACAGAAATTCACAAAATAAATATGTAAACATTTTCTTATCTATTTCAGATTGATAAATGTGTATTTAAACTTAAATATATATACAAATCAAATGCTAGAAGTCAGTTCCACAAAAAAAACAAAATAAATATGCATGCATAGAATTACACACCTTGCTAAATTATTGCTATTTAACATCTTCCACTTACGTCTGAACAACCAAGTCATAAGCTACGTTTTCAGTAGATTTTGATGTTCAATTGAACATAAGATCTAAATACATTTTAAGTTTTTTTAATTGTTTAAGAATAAGTTCTATATGGCTTGACAGGATTAAAACAATTAACTGCTCAATTATTCTCTGAACCAAAGTGGTTCAGAGAATGGGTAATTCCTGATTCAGTTTCCTTTAGGTGATCAACATAATCTTTCACAGATGTCATATGATGAATTGTTAATAAAAATGTTACAATGTTGACACAATTCTAGAAAGAATATTTAAATATGTCAAATTGATTTTAAGGTTGAAATGTCATGTACAACATTTATACTCTAGGTAATGTTCAGTTTATTAAACTCACTACTGGCCAGAATGTGTCAAGAAGAGCCATTTAAGTGACAAAATTTTCAATTTAATTCTGTAAATATTTATTGGGCAATTACAATGTGCAAACCACTGTGTAAAGTTCAGTTAAGAAGACAAGATATAAAAGACAAGATCTTTGCCCTGCATTCTGTAAAAAATATAAGCAACAATATAAGCTTAAAGTTGTTATCTTCCATGTTAGCTACAGACATCTTTCCTGAATTGCTATTCTAGTTTTCAAAGTATAAGCCATATTTTCCAAACTGTGATTATCTTTTGTCTCCTAAAGAAAGTAAATAATAAGAACAGGCTCAAGAGATAATTAGTGTTTTTCTTAAAGGAACCAAGTCCTGAGCGTTAATGTAACAACTCGTTACATTAAAGTTAACTCTAGAAACCAGGGCTTCTCACCCTGGTGGCTTCGTATACCCCATGTGATATACTCCCTTCCTCTAAATTGCTAGTTTGAGAAATAAAAAGCCATTGTCTTAGCAGTATGTAGAGGACATTCAGAATAGTTACACAGAGGTAACTGTACAGTTTCAACTTAGCAAGTATGGCCAATTTGTGAGAGAAAAATGGGTTGGTGAAAAAGCAAAGGAAAACATGAAAAAGAAATAACAAGCATTCTTCAAAAAAGATGAACATACTTTTGCCTTACTTTTCTACCAAAATGTGGTGAGGACATTGAAATTCTTTAGTTTACAGAACTGTGTTTATTTCCAATTGAGTCTCGGCAAGTTGTGGTTCAGCACATGGAATTAAGATACGTTATTACAGCTTACATGTTGAGTATGATTTTCAGTATGTTTTTGTTTGGCTAAAACACTCAGATAATCCAAAATAAAACCATTAAAGTAGGCACATTATTACAAAAGTGAAAACTGCTTATAGTTTTCCTAGGGTTTCCTGCGCTGCATTTATTTTTTATGTAACCCTGATCTTTATTCTAATATAAAATATTTTCTTCAAAAATAAACCAAACATTTCCAGGAGATTTGACTGTATCTACATTTCATTAAATAAACAGATATTATATTGTATTAGTTTACCAGGGTTGCTGCAACAAAGCCACTGAGTGGCTTCAACAGTAAAATTTATTTTTTCACAATTCTGGACAGTAGAAGAGAACAAAGTGTCAGCAGGGTTGGTTTTTCTCTGAGCCCTCTCATTTTGGTTTGTGTGTGGATCTTTGTCCTCTTCCTGTTCCTTCATAAGGTCTTCCTTTTTGTGTGTTCTAATCTTTCACTTTATTAGGAAACTAGTTATATTGGATTAGATCCCACTCTAATGACCTCATTTAAACTTAATTACTGCTTTAAACACTCTATCTCCAAATACAATCATATTATCAGCTACTAAAAGTTAATACTTCAACCTAAAAAAAAATTAGAATGGGGAATACAAGTCAGTCATAACATGTTTGAAATACATGGTTCCTTCTTTAGATTAATGTAATATTGCACCTCAAGACCTCTTTATTGCTAATGTAAAAATTATTGCTATAATTAACACCCTTT
This sequence comes from Macaca mulatta, assembly GCF_049350105.2. Taxonomy (NCBI): domain Eukaryota; kingdom Metazoa; phylum Chordata; class Mammalia; order Primates; family Cercopithecidae; genus Macaca; species Macaca mulatta. The sequence goes on from NC_133409.1 coordinate 117,886,618, forward strand.
ATTTTTTCATCTATTGATGTAAAAATATTATTTTTGAGCATATGTAAAAATCAAATTATATTACATGTAACACAAAACATCTAAAAATTATATATTGATCAAAATTGTCTTAGATACAATAAATCTAGAGAAAACATAACCAAATAAAATAAAATTTAAGTACCTTTTGAAATATGCATTATGATTGAGTAATGTTTATTTTAGCAGGGCAAGACTTGGTCAATTAGGGAAATACATCAATATGAACTTTAAATGAACAAATTAAAGTATATACAAAACCGTTTACTTCTAGATGCTGACAGATCACACAATAATATTTGGTAGCTATTCCTAATTTCCATCTCTAGTGAACAGGAAATTAAAAAATTAAATATAACAAAATGCATTCTCCTAGCCAAAATTAATTAGTAATGGTGAAAATAATAAATTCGATAGGATCAAAATTAGAGAAAATATTATTTTGGCTATAATTTAACTGAAATCCACAAGGATGCTGATGGTTAGAGCCAGTTAGGGTACATTTCATATGTCCTAAAGAGGATGGCCCCCCCATGGATGAGCTCTCTTCAGAATGTCAAGTACTGTCTATGTCTTTAAATTCAGTTTTGTGTTGTACTAGCTAATTCTGGAAAACAAGAAAAGAACATTTTCCATAGCACATTCTTTTCTATTTTAGTGCTCTATAATAGAATTCTAAGCATTCCATTTTAAGGCAGCAACAATGATTAGAGATCATTTTAAAACTTCATTTACAATGCTGGCAAAAATAAAAATCCCTAAAAAAAAATATAGAAAATATAGAGGGCCCGTACGAATAGAGCAACAAAATTATTAAAGTAAATAAATGTATCTGAGTTATACTGAGAGGTGTGCAATTTTTGTGGTTTTGAAGGCAATTTCGAAATATCAATTCTGTTAAATAAATATAGGAATTTACTGAAATGACAATGATAATTCATGAGTGGTTTCTTGAAATTGTTGCAAGTGACTCATAAGATCAAAAAAAAAATACACATCTTAGAATTTTAATTGGCTTTTGAAAAAAATACCCACAAACTATTGAAGACTCAAAATAAAATTAGTATAATGAAATAAACTAGCATTATAATAGTAATAAACAAATAGAATTGAGAAAAGATGGTGCCATCAATAAGGAATAATGGTTAATTTATTTAGCTATAATTGATGAAATTATGAGAAAGAAAAATCAAAGGTGTACTCTCAAATACACTGTATACAAAATAAATAATTTCTGTTCATTTTTAGATATAGTTATTGAAAATAAAACTATAACATATTAGAAAAATTAAGAAAAATGAATGTAACTGGTTCTAGTGAAAAAGGTCTGATTAAGGAAAACAGAAAACACAAAAACCATAAAATAATATATTATTAATTATATTTTTCTGTATGGAAGAACAAACTGAAATCAGATGACAAATTAATTATACTCTAAATAACTGCTTGTGATCTATAAGATGCATAAAGAATTAATATCACAGTATGAAAAGATTACTCAAAAATCTTCCATGAAAACACAAGCAGAATTTTAAAGAGGCAATTCTTCGTGGAAACATATAAAAATATATTTAAAAACTAGTACGTAAGCATTACTATATATATTATATTATTTTTAAAATCACATTTTACTTTGTGTTTTAGAAGTGATTTTACCCTGACTATATTTTATTTTAATCTTACATAAAATGAATGTAATAAAAAATCTTATGTTATTTTTACCCTAAAGATATCTGCATAATAAGAGGGAATGCTCCCTAAATCCTTCTATGAAGTGAATATTGCTCTAATACCAAAACCAGAAAAGTACATAACAACAACAAAAAACTACAGACCAATATCCCTGATGAACATGATGCAAAAATCCCTAACAGAATACTAACTATCTCAATTCAACAGTATATCAAAAAGATAATACACCATGATCAAGTGGGCCTCATACCAAGGAGGCGGTGTCGGTTTAACATAAGCAAGTCAATAAATGTGATATACCACACAAACATAATTAAAAACAAAAATTATATGATAATCTCTATAGACACAGAAAAAGTATTTGACAAAATCCAGCATCCCTTTAGGATTACAACCCTCAGCAAAATCAGCATAGAAGGAACACAGCTTAAGGTAATTAAAACCATCTATGACAAACCCACAGCCAACATTATATTGAGTGGGGAAAAGATGAAGCATTTCCCCTGAAAACTGGAACAAGACAAGGATGCCCACTTTCACTACTTTTATTCAGCATAATACTGGAAGTCATAGTCAAAGCAATCAGACAAAAGAAATAAATAAAGGTCATTAAATTGGCATTATTTCTTTAAAAGAAACATAGAATCCTCTCCAAATTTTGGGACAGTTAAGTACATTAAGTAATTTATTAAATTTTTATTTTAATTATATGTTAACACAAAACAATATGAAGGGAAATATTGTTAACATGGTTTCTATATAGTTAAAAAACTTTATTTACCACTAATTTGTAATAATCCTTAAAGCAAAAATTATTTGGCAAAAGCAATGTGACACAATATGAAGACAAGATTCTTTTCATGCTGTGACATCAATTGAGAACTCTATGAGACTTTTGTTCAAAAACATTATGTCCAGAAGAACAATGTCCCTTGTATAGGGCACAATTATAAGCCATATTTTAGTCATTTGCTTTACACAAAACAATGTACATAATGTATATCTGAATTTACTTTTATTTTAATAATAAAATATTGTTAAAACTTTGTCACTGTTAGTTTATATTTCTACTGTATGTGGTCTCATACATGTGCTTATTTGTCCAAATACTTGCATAACAATAAAAGATGAACAATTATTTTTGTTCTGGACCAGGAGTCAACAACACACAAGTTACATCCCACAGGTTATATCCAGCCAGCAGCTTCTTTAAATCTGGCCTAAGAACTAAAGACATCTTTAAACCACTGTATAAACAACGAAAGAAAACAAAATTGAAGAAGAATACGTGATAGAATTGTATGGGTTGGAAAACCTGAAATATTTGCTTCCTGACTCTTCACAGGAAAAAAAATGCCAATTTCTAAAATAAGTAATTAAAATCCATCACATCAGAAGCTAAATTATGTTCCAAAAGTTTACAAAAATCTATTTTTATATGTACTTTGTTATTATCATTTCCACAAAGTTAATACACAAATTATAAAAATATTCAGACCCTTGTGAATCTCAACTATGTTGTAACATTCAAATAGCAAACCTTTGTCATGAAAAGAAGTATGGTGCCAGTCTGCGACTGTGAATTAATTACTTATCTAGTCTAAGCTTCATTTTCTTTATCTGTGACATGGGGATGATGGCAATAACCCCTGGGTGGTATTTTCATGTTCATTGAATTAATATAGGCTAATGACTTAATACAGCGACTCACACATAGTAAGTAACCCATCAATACCAGTTTTGCTTCCCACATTTTTACCCTGATTCATTTTATATATTCATTTAAATTATGGAGATAATAGAACCATAAAAATTAGAGCTCCACCAGCAGGAATGGACAAAAACAGTTTCTTTCTTAAAATGAAAAAAAAAAATGCTAGTGACAATATAGAATTATACTAACATGTTAAAATTTAAAAGTTCATTATATGACTAATGTTCAGTGTTTGATGCATATGGTTAACAGTGGAGTATTTTGAAATTACTCTGCTCAATAAATTTATATATATGAGGGACATAAAATTACCTATGGGACTTAGTCACTAATAGAATGGAGAAAATTTCTCTGTGTTTTTCTCATTGTTACCTCTGTATTGAATAATAACTAATGGCAATAATTGCTCACAAGTGTTAAATACTTACATGTTAGTCTTGTACTGTACAGAATACTTCTCACACATTATTGTACTTATTCTTCAAAAACCCTTTGAATTAAGTATTATTACCCTCATTTTAAAGATGAGAGAATTGAAGCTTAAAAAGTATAAATGATTTGCACTGGATCTCACAGCTATTAACTGATGGAGTCAGAATTAAAACCAAAGCAATCTGACCCAGAATCTGTGCTCCTCACTGTGCTAAACCATTGCTGAACTGATAGAAACCTGTCAACAGTTAATTTGAAGTTGTTTATTAAAGCTCTTCACTAATTTTAGATAGTATATTAATTTTAATAGTTTAATTCTAAAATATGGAGAAATGGGAGAAAAAGAAAAAGATGTGCAATATTAGAAATAATTCTAGGCCTATTGAAAGAGTAGGCAGTTCAGAAAGAACAAGCGTAAAATATAATATTAGAAAAGTATAAAAGAGGTTTTGTATATTGTTGTTGTGGTCTGTTTTTAAAAGATTAGCCATAAAAAGGAAGAGTTCATGTCCTTTGGAAGGACATGGATGAAGCTGGAAACCATCGTTCTCAGCAAACTAACACAAGAACAGAAAACCAAACACCACATGTTCTCACTTATAAGTGGGAGTTGAACAATGAGAACACATGGACACAGGGAGGGAAACACACACTGGGGCCTATCGCGGGGTGTGGGGTTGAGGGAGGGATAGCATTAGGAGAAATATCTAATGTAGATGACGGGTTGATGGGTGCAGCAAACTACCGTGGTATGTATATACCTATGTAACAAACCTGCACATTCTGCACATGTACCCCAGAACTTAAAGAATAATTTAAAAATATTAATCTTTTAAAAGATTAATATGGTTTTAGATATAAGCAAATATGACAAAGTAAATATACATTTCAAATTTCTGATTTGATATAGAGTGGTTGGGTTTTCAAATAACCACATTAAATTATTACAACACTTTCTAAATAAATTTATTCCACAGGTTCCTTCTAGCAGTTTTTATAGATAACAAATAATTATAGATTATCCAGTCACTGCATGAAAATGCCTGAATTGTTTCGTCCTCAAAATTATCCTTACATAGTGAAGAATAATTATTCCTGATTTCCAGCCATGCAGGCTTTTTTTTTTTTTAATTAAGGACCCAATAGAATGTTCTAGTGATCGGATTATTTGTGGATTTTATTTAAAAAATACATATATTTAAAATATTAGTGTTCCATGTTTATTTTCTCACTCAAAGAAGCATCAGGGCAAAAGGTGAATTTTGTATGTATCCGAATCAATATTAGTAAGATCTAGATTATGGTATCCACTTTCCAGACTCTTGCAGGTATCTGGCACATCTTACTGGAGGATGTTAAGAGATTATCGCCAAGTTCAGTGAGTTCTCCAGGCCTGAAGCCCTTTACGTGAATTTCAAAGTGATAATTTTATTCAACAATTAATTGTATTCAACAAATAAAGTATGCCTTGCTGCATACTTAGCTATTGCTACCAAAATATATGAAATAATCTTACAAACTATTTTAGAAAAATTAAATTTCATATAAAACAAGATAAATGGCTTTCAGGGATTCCCATATTATTTAAGAATCTCGCAAAAAGAATGGCATAAAATGTCAATATTCTTTTTTCCACTGCCTGGCTGTAACTTTTATCATCCTTTGCAATAACAGGCCAGTAAGTTTTAATTTCTTATTGTTAAGACAATCATGTATTTTATGAAGCACTTACTATAACAGCTTTATTCAAGAACAATACTAATATAATAACAAATATAGTCCTTTCCAGAACCATTTGAAGAGCATATCAGAAACAAGTAAAGGAATTTAAAAGCATGTGCAATGGGAGTAAAGGATTTAGAGTTATGTAGTTTGGAACGAGGCACTTGGCAACTGGAGTTTAAATCAAATGGATTGCACAAATGTAAAGTCTACCCAGCAGAGAATTGCAATAATAAAGTTATATATTAGTTCTGAAAGCTATGACTAGAGATCTAAACTAATTTTCTTCTATTGCTGTCTTAGATGATCAATGAGGTTAGGTGTAAAGCTTCTAGCTAGATGATAAGCTATTATTCTTGAACTTATTATTGTTATGTAGCAACCAAATATAACTATCTTAACATTTTGAGTTACATCAAATTTAAAGAGAAGTAAGCTTGTTTTTATCAGTTGCAGAATTTATTTAAAATATTGAGATTAAATTAAAAATTCTAACTCAATGACAAGCCATGTTTTCAGAAACGTTTAAGTCTAATTTTGACAGTTTTACTGCATTTCCACTTATCCCTAAAACTCAAGAATGAAAGATTAAATTTGTGTAAAATTTAATTTATTTTATTCTTTCTTTTGTAATTAGAAGTTTTAAGATATATTTCATCACATTGAAGTTGAGTTTTTACATTAATTACTTTCCTCGGTGTTTTTGTTCTACTGTAGACTATAAGATTTACCTGGGGAGTAAAGGTTATATCTGTTAAATTCATTAATAATTTTTCAGTTTTTAGAACAGTATCTGGAATGATATATATGTTTGTTAAATAGAGAGTGAAAAATGAACATTTTATATATAATGTAATATCAGGTATAAATAGTTAAAAATTTATAAAAGTATAAATTGGGGTAAATATTGTGATGCCCAATATTCCCACTATACTGTACTTGAGGTTGATTCATGCCTTGTGAGTTGGGCTGGAAAGAAGAAAGAAGCCCCAATCTTTTGGTTATACTCCTCTAGAATTTAATCTTTGCAGGGTGTTGCTATGGGGAATAGAATAGGAAGTATAGGAAGGAGATATAAAGTATAGGAAGAACATGTAAAGGTATAGAAGTATAGGAAGGAGATATAAAGAGAGACAACAACACATATCAGTGTGAGTAATACAATCACATAATTACTATTTTTACTTCATAAGAAGGTCTACAGAACATAAAATACTTAAAGAGTTAAGAATTTTTTTTTTTTAAGAGTAATCATTGAAAGTCAAAGTCCATTAGGGAGAAATATGTTGAAATTGTGTAGCTCAGTTCCCTTAGGTTTATGAAAATAAGGACTTTTTAGTTTGGGTACCTAAAGCCTGAAATTTGTCATGAATCATCAAATATTCACTTAAATACACTGTAATATTAAGTTATAAAATATCACACAGAATCTTTTGTTACATTGTCCATCTCCATAACTAAATATTTAGATAAAAGTACTATTATCACAATAATTAATTCATAACCAAGACAGTTCTAATTATAGTTTAGTTCTAACTCAATTCAGATGGGTATCTAGCTAATATTGCCTAAAATCATATGTCGGATGTTCTCTCAAACTAGAGAATCTAAAAGGAGAACTAATGCCAGTGCTGCTTAAAGGTTGTTTCTATTTTATTAATGCCCCTGTTAAAATGCTCTTAGTAAGCTTAAACAAACAAAAGGAAGAAATAAAACAAACTAAAAATTATCCAAGCCATTAACTGGTAAATTCTGAAACTGGCTTAAATTACTTATTGAAATCATGACCATAGATTTAACTGCATTTATCTTCTGGAATATAGTGAAAAGGTACTGTCTATAGGGATTAAATAATGCTGAAAACTTTCTCCTCTTTTGAATCAATCCTTTTTCTTGCCAGGCACTACTCTAAGTGTTAGTCCTACAGTCGTAAGATCTTTTTTTTTTTTTTTTTTTGTGTATTTTTCATTATACTTTATGTTCTAGGGTACATGTGCACTGTACTCTCATAAATCTCATATTCTGTAGCTAGTTAAGTCCCCAAATTAATACTGTGTAATATAAGGAATGTACAGTGCTCTCAGATCACATGAGATGAGCATTTACACTAGATGCCTAAGCTACGGGATGGAAAAGTTATAATGAGTTGGCAAGAATATTTTTTTGTATAAGTTTTCTAAGTCAAAACACATCATGTAACAAGAATCCCAAGCCAATGTGATAACAACACAATTGAGAGAATGAAAGGATGTCAATACGGCGCACCGTAAGTTGTCACAAATATACAGAAATCTGCTTATTAATGGTCTCGCATGCCCTGTTAAGGAGATTTTATCTCAAGAAAAATATCAGGACACTATTGAAGAGTTTACCTTTAAATAGACGAGTAAAGTGATTTGAAAGCTAATACATTGTTTCAAATACTTTATAGCACATAGTTTATTATTGTATCTCAAATTCTTGAAGATAAATTTATATGTGACTTTTGATGCAATGAAACAGATAAAGATTGATTTTATAATAGAGTTTACTTTTTAGAGCAATTTTTGGTTTATAGAAAAACAAACAGTTGGTAAAGTGATTTCCCAAATACTCCCTGTCTCTACACATGCATATTCTCTCCTATCATCATCATCCCCTCAGCAGTGCATTTGTTACTACTGATGAACCTACACTGACCCAAAATAATCAACCAAAGTTCCTAGTTTTCATTAGGGTACAGTCTTGGGGTTGTACATTCTGTAAATTTGTACAAATATATAACGGCATGTATGTATCTATCATTATAGTATCATATAGAGTAAAAGACCTCTGAGATCCACCATTCACGTCTCCCTGCCCCAAGAGTTGGCAGTAATTAATCTTTCTACTGTCTCCATACTTTTACCTTTTCCAGAATGTCATATAGTTGGAATTATACTGTATATAGCCTTTTCAGATTGGCTCCTTTCATTTAGAAATACACATTTAAGATCTCTCTACCTCTTTTCATGGCTCGAGAGCTCATTCCTTTTTACTGTAGAAAAATATTACGTATTTTAAATGTTTTGTAGTTTATTCATTTACTGGAAGACATCTTGGTTGCTCCCCCATTTTAGCAGGTATGAAAACAGTTGTCATAAATATCCAAATATCCTTTTTTTTTTTTTTTTTTTTTTTTTTGAGACGGAGTCTCGCTCTGTCTCCCAGGCTGGAGTGCAGTGGCCGGATCTCAGCTCACTGCAAGCTCCGCCTCCTGGGTCCACGCCATTCTCCTGCCTCAGCCTCCCGAGCAGCTGGGACTACAGGCGCCCGCCACCTCACCCGGCTAGTTTTTTTTTTATTTTATTTTTTAGTAGAGACGGGGTTTCACCGTGTTAGCCAGGATGGTCTCGATATCCTGACCTCATGATCCACCCGTCTCGGCCTCCCAAAGTGCTGGGATTACAGGCTTGAGCCACCGTGCCCGGCCCAAATATCCATTATTATCCACACTTATTTTGTGCGGAAAATAAGTTTTCAACTCATTTGGATAAATACCAATGAGTGCTAATGCTGAATCACTTGGTAAAAACATATTTAATTTTATAAGAAACTCCTAAAGTGTCTTGTAAAGTGGTTGCACTGTTTTGCTGACACACCAGTAATGAATCAGAATTCCTGTTGCTCCACATTAACACATTTTAAATATTATCTACAAATTAGGTTGAAGGAGAAAAGACAGTGCATGAAGATGCAATAAGAATAATTTGTAAACATTCTGTGGAGTATGGTGACTTAAATGAGAGTACTAACAGGCAGAGAAAATAAGTACATTTAAAGTATCATGTGAATATGGAAACTTACTTCTGAAATGGCACCATCAGAAGGTCCATGGACAAGTTTTTCATGAAACAAACACTACTGGTAAAAATCATTGAAAAAAGCTCTTTTGAAATTATTCTAAGGAGATAAAACAAATGAGATATTCAAGAAAATTTATTTGAACTTGGTAAAAACAGTTAATCTATGGAATTTAAAATGTGAGCATATCCCTTGCTCTTCCCTTCCACTTCAGCAAAATGGAAATTCCAAGCAGGTACAGTAAAAAACACAGAGCTCCCTTCTTCAAGCTCTATTTCCAGAGATATCGTACCTTTTCAGGAGGGAAAAACCACGAAAGTTTTCTATTCCAAGCTACACATTGGAAAAAGTTAAATTCTAGAGTAGTATAACCAAAAGATTGGGGATTTCTTTCTTCTTTCTAGCCCAACTCACAAGGTGCATATCAACCTCAAGTACAGTATAGTAAGAATATTTGGCATCATAATATTTACCCGAATTTGTTTGTAAGGCAGAAGTTTTATGGAGGGGAAGTAAGCAGGAAGAACAGTTTCACCTCCTACTCTGCTCCAAAAGGGAGTCACCTAGAGAGAAGCATCCTCTCTGGACCATCAGCTCCAGAGCTGGACATCAGATTATTTGCCATGCAAAGAGGCAGACCACAAATCAGAGAACTCTGAAGTTTTACCCAAAGGAAATGCCTCTATTTGAAACAGAATATTGAGAAGTTCGAGTTGAAGGGTGACATAAAAAACAATGGAGGTCTTGTTAGTAAGCAAATTACTAAAGACTGATGCTTCATGGGAAATAAGATCTGAACAATTAGCCAGCTTGTTTGCCAGAGAAAAATTTTATAAGAAAATACAAAGCTGAGATGGCTCCATCTGAAGTGAGACAAAAAAATCTCAAACATTTACCTAAAAAGCCATCCCCACAAAGGGTTCTGGATTTAAGTGGATTAAACTGTGAGGTAATTTACGCCATAGGACCATCTTGAAAACAATAGAGGAATTAGCTAAAAATTAGTGGAGCCTAACAGACATGCTCAGGGAAAGGGAAAATCAAACTTCGCCCTGTTAAACCACTTTCATCCAAGTGTGACTCTGTGCATACCCGAGGCTGCATCATCTAAGAAACAACGCCAAGACTTCACCCTGTGGAGGTAATACGCTTCACTAAAATAGTACAGCCAGTCGTTAAATAAGTAAGCAAACAGCAGTAAGAGGCACTAGAGGGATGAATAGTTGTTATTTGAGTTGCTACAATATATCTAATATTTCCAGTTTTAAGTAAAAATATCTAGTGGTGTATGGTGACTTAAATGAGAGTACTAACAGGCAGAGAAAATAAGTACATTTAAAGTATAATATGCAAAAATAAATTTTGGAAGTGTAACTCATAAACATATACATATACTATGCAAATAGGCAAAATAAAGAGTGAAGAGACTAGATGTCAAATTCAAATTTCAAAGTAGGTATTTTAAATACACTTAAGGAAAAACAACAACAACAACAACAAAACATGATCAAAGAAGTAAAGACAGTTATAATCAGTGTTACATAAATTAGAGAATATTAATAAAGAGAAATTATAAAAATAAACTGTACATACGTTTTTGAATTGAAAACTACAATAACTGGTCAGGCATGATGACATACATTGCTAATCCCAGCATATTAGAAAGTTGAGGCCGGGCGCGGTGGCTCAAGCCTGTAATCCCAGCACTTTGGGAGGCCGAGACGGGCGGATCACGAGGTCAGGAGATCGAGACCATCCTGGCTAACACGGTGAAACTCCGTCTCTACTAAAAAATACAAAAAACTAGCCGGGCGAGGTGGCGGGTGCCTGTAGTCCCCACTACTCGGGAGGCTGAGGCAGGAGAATGGCGTGAACCTGGGAGGCGGAGCTTGCAGTGAGCTGAGATCCGGCCACTGCACTCCAGCCTGGGCGACAGAGTGAGACTCCGTTTCAAAAAAAAAAAAAAAAAAAGAAGGTTGAGGCAGGAAGATTGCTTGAGGCCAGGAGTTTGAGACCAGCCTGGGAAACATAGCAAGATCTTGTCTCTCTAGGATAAAAGAAAGAAAAAGAAAAGGAAACTATAATAACTTATAAGAAATTTCACTAGCAAGATGAAAAAGCAGATTTGAACTGGTAGAACATAGAATTAGTAAACTCAAAGATAAATTGATAATGATTATACAATCCAAAAAGTGGGTTACAGAGAAAAAAAAAAAAAACAGAGAAAGAAAATAATCTTAGAGAAATGTGGGATATTGTGATGGGGTAAATTCATGCTAATTTGGATAGGCTATGGTGCCCAGATACTGATCAAACACCATTGCAGATTTTGCCGTGAATGTGTTTTAGATTTGTTAACACTTAAATCAGTAAACTTTGAGGAAAGTGGATTACCCTCCATAATGTTGGTGAACTTCATCAATCATTTGAAAGCTCTATGAGAAAAAGACTAGTCCCCTAAGGAAAAGGAGTTCTGCCTCCAAGCTGCTTTCAGAATTGAGAGTATAATATCAATTCTCCTGCGTTATCATCTTGCCCTTCAGATTTGAGACTTACCTACTGTGTGAGGCCAATTTACACACACACACACGCACACACACAAACACACACACACAATTGGTTCTCTTTCTCTCTTGAAAACATTGATTAATACAAATACCATTAGGTATACCAAGATATGCATAAAGACAGTACTGGAAGAAGAGAAGTGAAAGGATGCAAAAAAGAATTCAAATAAATAATGTTTTAAAATTTCTGAAATTGAAAACGCTTAAACGTATTCAAGTAACTCCACAGAATTTAAGTAGGATAAACCCAAATTCAAACAGACATAACATACAGTAAAAATGCTAAAAGTCAAAGCATAGAGGAACTCTCAAAAGCAATAAAAGAGAAACAGCCAATCATGTACAAGAAACTCCATGAAGATAAACAGTTAACTTCTTATTAAAAAAAATAGGAAGACAAGAGTCAGTAGGAGAACATATTCAAAGGGCTGAATGAATAAAAACCTGTCACCCAAGAAACATATATCTGGAAAAACAATCTTTCAAAAAGGAAGGCAAAATAAAAACATTTTCAACTGAAGAAAAACTGAGAGAATTAATTGTTGTCAGACTCCATGTAAGAAACACTAGAGAAAATTCTTCAGGGTTAAAGCAAGGGACCTCAGAGAGTAATTTAAAAGCACACAGTAAAACAAAGCAAAACGAAAAAAGAGGACTTATACTTTTGGTCTAAGATATAAAAGGCTTGGAAGCTGAATCAGTCAGAGTTCTCTTAGAGAAACAGAACTAACATGATATATACATCCTGTTTTATACATACACACACGCACACACACACACATATACATACACATGGGAATTTATTCAGTATTAGCTTACACAATCACAAGGTTCCACAATAGGTTGTCTGCAAGCTGAGGGCAAGGAGAGCCAGTCTGAGTCCCAAAACTGAAGAACTTGGAGTCTGATGTTTGAAGGAAGGAAGCATCCAGCATGAGAGTAAGATGTAGGCTGGGAGGTTAGGCCCATCTCATCGCTTCATGTTTTTCTGCCTGCTTTATATTCGCTGGCAGCTTATTAGATGGTGTCCACCTGATTAAGGGTGGGTCTGCCTGCCCCAGTCCACTGACTCCAATGTTAATCTCTTTTGGCAACACTCTCAAAGACATGCCCAGGATCAGTAGTGCATCCTGTAATCCAATCAAGTTGATACTCAGTATTAACCATCACATGAGTCATCACCCCTATCTTCAAAATAAGATATATCTGGACAAACTAAAAACCAACAACTTTTCTTAGATCACAAAAGTATTGAGGACATACTGCCACTTTGAAAATCAGAAAGTCAAAAGAATATGAACATTTACGCCTTACCAGAAGCAGAATCCTAGGAGTACAATTCCATTGCTAGAGCAGTAATAGTAGAAGCACTTAAACTGTGATTCACAAATTGGTAGGGGCTAAGTGTTAATGAGATTGAAAGTTCATTACTCCAGTGATCCAGTCTTAGGAAGAATCACCACACTTTCTTGAACTCAGATTATTTTACTCAATATATTATGTGTGGCTATGAACAAAAAATTACAAGGCATACTAAAAGGCAAAATATAAAATGTGAAGAGACAAAAAACCATTAGGATTAAACTCAGATATGGCTAAGATTTTGGGATTATCAGAATGGTAACTTAAAATAACTGTAATTGTTTTGCTAAGGATTCTAATGTAAAAATTAAATAGCATGCATAAACAAATAGGTAAAGAAAGCAAAAGGTAAACTTATAAAAAATCCAAAGGAAATGCTAGAAATAAAAAATACACTCTAACAGAAATGGAAAATGTATTTGACATATTCATGAGTAGACTGGATATAGTTTAAAAAAATCAAAAATCTTGACATTATATCAATAGACTCACAAAACTGAAATGCAAGAGAAAACAGAAAAAATATATAACAGAATATCCAAGGATTCTGAGACACCTGCAAAACCTAGAATATATGCATAATGAGAATACCAGAATAAGGGGAAAGAGATAATAAATAATAAATATTTACAGCAATAATAAGTGATAATTTTCAAAAATCAAGGACAGACACAAAACCACAGATACTGAAAGCTCAGAGAATACCAGGGGAAATAAAAACCAAATAATGTATATATAGATGTATCATATTTAAACTGCAGAAAATCATAAATAGAAAATCTGGAATGAAATAATAAAAGCAAAAATGCTTTATCTGCAGAGGAACAGGCATAGGGATTTCATTAGACTTGTCTCAGAAATTGCGTAGGCAAGAAGACAGAGGAATGGATTAATCTGTTAAAAAAAAAAGCAAACAAAACACAAATCTAGAATTCTATATCCAGGAGAATTGTTAATCAAAATTACGCAGTAAAAGCAACTTATTCTGATAGGCAAAAGTTGATAGAATTTGTTGCCAGTGAAACTGTCTTGCAGGAAATATTTTCAAAAGTTATACAGAAAAAGGAAAAATGCAATAGATCAGATTCTCATAACTACATCAAAGAAATAGACAAATCCCCCATTGTCACTAAAGATTTCAACATCTCTTTATAAGTAATTTTTAGATTCAACAGGCAGAAAATAGGTTAGTGTACAGTTGGCCCTAACAGTTTTTTCCATTAACATTAACTGGCATTTATAAACATTTCAACCAACAATAAAAAATATATTTATAATTAAATTTATATATAAATATATTTGTAGTATATTTATTATTTGTTATATTTTAAATAATTTTAAATAATATTAATTATAAAATTTTAATATTAATAATTTAATAATTATTATAAATTTATTATTATAAATATATTTATATAAATATATTCTTATCACACTTACATGGAACATTTACCAAGATAAGCTGTATGATGGGCCACAAAGAACTTCTTAACAAATTAATAAATTAGACAAAGTATATTCTTAGACTCATATGGAGTTAGACTAGAAAACGACGAAAGAAGAAGAGCTAGAAAACTTCAAACTTTTACAGATTAACAAACTTCTAAATAGTTCATGTGTTAATTAATGTCTCAATAACAAATTAAAAATATTTTAAATTAAATGAAAATGAGAATATGGTTTTATAAAGTTTGTGGAATTATGGAAGGCACTGTTCAGAATGATAGTCACACCCCTGAAGGCATATATTAGAAAAAAAGCATCAAATAAAAATAAATGTTTATTTATAGATCTAGCTAGATAAATCCAAGGGCTATATGAGGAAACCTATACAACTCTGATTAAAAAATCAATCAAGATATAAATATAGTTCATGTTTATTGACAGAAACACTCAACATTGCTAAGATATCTATTTTTTCAAATTGATTTATAAATCCAGTGCAATTCTAATCAAAATTCCAATGAGTTGTTTTTTTTGCATGTTAGCAAACCGATAATGAAGTTTTCATGAAAAGGCATCAACAAGAATACTAAAAGCACTTGAGAAGGCTGAGGCAGGTGGATCACTTCAGGCCACTAGTTTGATACCTGCTTAGGCAACATAGTGAGTCCCCACCTCTCTATATAGTTTTTTTATTTTATTTATTTATTTATTTTTTTATTTGGCAAGGTTTGGTGGTGCACTCTTGTAGTCCCAGCTACTCATGAGGCTGAAGTGGGAGAATTGCTTGCACTCAGGAGTTCAAAGTTACAGTGAGCTATAATCATGCCACTTCACTCCAGCCTGGGCAACAGAGTAATAACCTGTTTCAAAAAAAATTGAATTACAATTTTGGAATATTCACAATGCATGACTTCAAAACTATTACAAAGTTACAGTAATCAAGACAGCTTGGTTTTGGTGAAAGAATGATCATATTGACCAATGCAACAGATTCGAGGGCCCAGGAATAGACCCATATGGATATAGTCAACTAATATTTGAGAAAAGAACAAAGGCACTTCAAAGGGGAAAAATAATGTTTTCAATAAAGAGTTGCACAATAATTGGATATCCATATGCAAAAATGAACTGAGACACAAACTTTATATCTTTCACAAAGAACACCACAAAATGGAACATAGGCCTAAATGTAAAACACAACATAATATAATTTCTGGAAATAAAGTAGAAAGTCTACATGACCTTGTGTTTGATGATGAGTTTGTAGATATAAACATCAAATGTACAATCTATGAAAAAAAGAAAATTTATACTTCCTTAAAATTGAAATTGATCTGCTTTTTAAAAGGTAGTTTAAAAATAAAAATACTGATCTTTACTAAAGAAAAAATAACTTTTTAAAAAGAATGAAGTCTTCAACAAATATGGAATTACATAAAACGACCAAACATATGAGTTGTTGGCTGTCATGAGAAAGAAGAAGAAAAGTAAATAACCTGAAAAATGTATTTGAGGGAATAATTTAAGACAAATTTTCTAATATTCCTACTCAGATAGACATTCAGATACAGGAAATCCAGAGAACACCAACAGGATACTATGCAAAATGAATTTTACTAAGGCATGTAGCAGACCGTCCAAGGTCAATACTAAAGAAAAAAAAATCTTAAAGCAGTTGGAGAAAAAAGTCAGATCACATACAAAGGGAACCTCATCAAGTTAACTGCAGATTTCTCAGCAGAAACCTTACAGTGCAGGAGAGATTGGAGACCTATTTCCAGCATTATTCAAGAAAAGGAATTCCAACCAAGAATTTCATATCCTGCCAAACTAAGCTTCATAAGTGAAGAAGAAAGAAAATATTTTCCAGAGAAGCAAGCACTGAGGAAATTCATTACTACGAGATCAGCTTCACAAGAGGGTTCTAAACATGTTAATGAAAGAACAATACTTGATAACACACGCACACACACACCCCCCTCACTTAAGTACATAGTTCACAGACCCTATGAACCAAGCACACAGTATAAAATTCAAATAAAACAGCTAAAAACTTCACAATAATCACACATATCAATACTAACCTTGAACGTAAATGGTCTAAACCTCACTTAGAAGGCACAGAGTAGCAAGCTAAGTTGTTTAAAAAAAGGACCCATTCATCTTCTCTCATCAAAAGACTCACCTCACAGGCAACAACACCCGTAGGCTTGAAGTAAAATAATAGAGAAAGATCTATCAAACAAATGGAAAACATATACAAAAAAATCAGTGGTCGCTATTTTTAAACTAGATTTTAAACCAACAATAGTAGAAAAACGACAAAGAATGGCATTATATAATGATAAAGGGTTCAATTTAACAAGAGGACAGCTATCCTAAATATATATGCACCCAACATTGGAGCACACGGATTCATAAAACAGGTTTTCATGGACTTAAAATCAAAAACAAAAACTTTAGACAGCCGCAAAATAATAGTGGAGGACTTCAACACCCTGCTGACAGCATTAAACAAATAATGAAGGCAAAAAACTAACAGAAATTTTGTACTGAAATTCTACACTTGACCAATTGGAACTAATAAACATTTACAGAATACTTTACCATCAACCGCAGAATATATATTCTTCTTATCTGCACACAGAACATACTCTAAGCTCAACCACATGTTCAGCCATAAACCAAGTCACAATAAATTCAAAAAACTTGAAATCATACTAACTACACTCTTGGATCACAGTGGAATAAAAATAGAAATCAACACAAAGAATCTCTCAAAGCCACACAATTACATGAAAATTCTTGCTCCTGAATTACTTTTAGTAAACAAAGAAATCGAGGCAGAAGTTTTAAAAATTCTTTGAAAAAAATGAAAACAGAGACACAACATACCAAAATCCCTGGGATGCAGCAAAAACATTGTTAAAAATAAGTTTCTAGCACCAAACACCTACCTCAAAAAGTTAGAAAAATCTAAAATTATTGATTTCGTATTATACCTAGAGGAACTAGAAAAACAAGAGCAAACTAAATTCCAAGTTATAAGAAGAAGGAAAATAAATAAAATCAGGGTGTAACAGAATAAAATTGTCATACAAAAATCCATACAAAGAATCAATGAAACCAAAAGTTTTTGTTTGAAAGGATAAACAATATTAATAAACTACTATCTGTATTAATACAGATAAAAAGAGATGATCCCAATAAATATCATCAGAAACAAAAAAGTAATGCTATAACTGATTCCACAGTAAAACAGAATATACTCACAGACTATTATGAACACCTCCATGCACCCAAGCTAGAACATCTAGAGGCAGTGGTTACATTTCAGGAAACACTAAACTTCTTAAGACTGAATAAGGAAGAAATCGAAACCCTGAACAGACTAATATCAAATTCAGAAATTGATCAGTAATAAAAAAACCTACAAACCCCCCAAAATTCTGGACCAGATGGATTCACAGACAAATCCAACCAGATATACAAATAACTTGTACTGATTCTACTGAAACTATTTAAAAAATAATAATAAATAAAAGACTCCTTTCTACTTTATTCTACGAAGCCAGTATCACCCTGATACTAACACCTGGTAAAGACATCACACAAGAAAAGGAAACCTACAGGCCAATATTCTTTACAAATATGGACACAAAAATCCTCAACAAAATACTAGCAAACTGGATTCAACTGCACATAAAATGTTAACTTGCCACACTTAAGTAGTCTTCATTCCTGGGATGCGAGGATGATTGAATGAATCAATAAATGTGATTCACAACATTAACAAAATTAAAAACAAGAAACATATGATCATCTTGATAGACATGGAAAAAAATTATAAGATTAAACATCCCTGCATGATAAAAATCCTCAACAAGTTAGGCATCAAAGGAACATACAATAAAATAATAAGAGCTGTCTATGACAAACCCACGGCCAACATCAGACTGAACAGACAAAAGCTGGAGGTATTCACTTTAAGATGAGGAACAAGATGAGAATGCCCACCGTCACCCTTCAAGTCAACATAGTACTGGAATTCCTAGCCAGACAAATCATGCAAGACAAAGAAATGAAGGCACCCAAATAAGAAAATAAGATTCAAATTATCTCTCTTCACTAATGATAGGATTCTTTATCTAGAAAACCCTAAAGACTCTGCCAACGCCTCTTAGAACTGATAAATGACTTCTGTAAAGTTTTAGTATAAAAAGTCAATGTAAGAAATTAGTAGCATTTCTACACACCAATAATGTTTTAGCTGGGAGTCAAATACAGAATGCAACCCATTTGCAATAGCCACCAAAATATAAATTAAAATACCTCAGAATACATCTAACCAAGAAGTGAAATATCTCTACAAAGAGAACAACACTTTCCTGAAATAAATCACAGATAACACAAACAAATAGCAAACTGTACTATACTCATGGATTAAAAAAATCAATACTGTTAAAATGACCCTATTATCCAAAACAATATACAGTTTCAGTGCTATTCCTATCAAACTACAATGCCATTTTTCACAGAATTAGGAAAAACTTATTCCAAAATTCATATGGAATTAAAACAGAGCCCAAGAAGCAAAACTCTTTTAAGCAAAATGAACAAAGCCAGAAGTCTCATATTACTCAGTTTCAAATTGTATTATAAGGCTACAGAAACCCAAACAGCATGGTATCATACAAAAACAGACACATAGAACACAATAGAGAGCTCAGAAATAAAACCACACACATACAGCCATCTGATCTTTGACAAAGTCAACAAAAGCAAGGAATGGGAAAATGATTCCCTATTCAGTAAATGGTGCTGGGATAGCTTTCTAATCATATGCAGAAGAATGAAACTGGATGATTGTCTTTCCCTCTAATAATAAAATCAACTCAAGAGAGATTAAGAATTTAGATGTAAGATCTTAAACTATAAGAATTTTGGCAGAAAGTGTAACAAATACCATTATGGACATAGGCCTTGGTAAAGAATTTATGGTTAAGACCTCAAAATTAATTGCAACAAAAACAAAAAGCTGCAAGTGGGACCTAATTAAATTAAAGAGCTTCTGCACATCAAAAGAAACTATCAACAGAGTAAACAGGCAACCTGCAGAGTGGGAGAAAATATTTGCATACTATGCATCCAACGGAAGTCTAATATCCAGAACATTAGATATTCTGTGTGTGTGTGTGTGTGTGTGTGTGTGTGTAAGAAATTACACAATTTGACAAGCAGGCAAATAACCTTATTAAAAAGCGGTCAAAACAATTGAGCAGATACTTCTTAAAAGAAGATATACAGGTGGCCAACAAACATGAAAAAATGTTCTATATCACAAATCATCAGAGAAAAGCAAATGAAAACCACAATGAAATATTATCTCACATCAGTCAGAATGACTATTATTTTAAAAATTAAAAAAAAAAAACGTATTAGGCTGCGGAGAAGAGGGAACACTTATGTAAACCTATAGGTTGGAATATAGATTAGGTCAGCCACTATTGAAAGCAGTTTGGAGATTTTTCAAAGAACTTGGAACCATCGTTGGACTCAAGAATCCCATCACTGGGTATATACCCAAAGGAAAATGAGTTGGTTTACCGAAAAGACACATGCACTTATATGTTCACTGCAGTACTATTCACAACAGCAAAATATGGAATCAAGCTAGATGTTCATAAGTGGAAGAGTGAAAAATGTGTTGCATGTACACCACGAAATACTATCCATTCATAAAAATGAATGAAATTGTATCTTTGCAGCAAGATGTTTGCAGCTGGTTTCCATTATTCTAAGCAAATTAATATAGAAATTAAAAAGCATATATTGCATGTTAGCACTTAGTGGGGGCTAAAAATTGGGTATATATGTACTGAAAGATTGAAAAAAGAGACACTGGAGACTACTAGAGGTGGGAGAGGAGGAGTGGGAAAAGGGTTAAAAAACTACCTATTGGGTACTATGCTCAATACCTGGGTGACGGAATCATTCACATGCCAAACCATAGTGTCACGTAATATACTTATGTAACAAACTTATACATTAATATAAAATATCAGTAGAAATTATTTTTTTAAAAAGGAAAAAGGTGTCATGGAGTTTAAAAAGTTATTTAAAAAGCAAGTATCTAGTAAATAACTTGTGTCCAAAAATGCACAAAAAATTCTTAAAACACACCAGCATGACAGGAAAGAGTCTAATTTTAAAAGTTATCACTGACCCACAGGAATATAAATAACCATAAGAGAATATTATGAACACCTCTATACATATAAACTAGAAAATCTAGAAGAAATGGATAAATTCCTACACACATACATCCTCCCAAGACTGAGCTGGGAAGAAAGTGAATCTCTGAACAGACCAATAATGAGCTCTGAAATTGAATCGGTAATAAATAGCCTACCAACCAACCAAAGTTCGGGAGCAGTAAAAATTAACAGCTGAATCCTATCAAATGTAAAAAAAAAAAAAAAATCTGGCACGATTCCTACTGAAACTATTCACAAAAACAAAAAATGACAAAGAGGGACTCCTGCTTAACTCATTCTATGAGGCCAACATCATACTGATACCAATACCTGGCAAAGACACAACAATAAAAGAAAACTTCAGGCCAATATCCTTGATGAACATAGATTCAAAACTCCTCAACAAAATACTGGCAAACCAAATCCAGCAACATATTCAAAAGCCTATCCACCATGATCCAGTAAACTATCCCTGAGATGCAAGCTTGATTCAACATATGTAAATCCGTAAATGTGATTCATCACATAAACAGAACTGAAGACAAAAAGCGAATGATTATTTCAATTGATGCAGAAAAGGCTTTTGATAAAATTCAACACCACTTCCTGTTAAAAACACTCCATAAACTAGGTATTGAAAGAACATACCTCAAAATAATAAGAGCCATCTATGACAAACCCATAGCCAACATTATGCTGAATGGACGAAAGCTGAAAGCATTCCCCTTGAAAACTGGCATAAGACAAGAATTTCCTCTCTCACCACTCCTATTCAACATAGTATTGGAAGTTCTGCCCAGGGCAATCAGGTAACAGAAAGATATAAAGGGCATCCACATGGGAAGAGAATAAGTAAAACTACTACTGTTTGCAGAAGACATGATACCATATCTAGAAAAGCCTATAGTCTTGGTCCAAAAGCTCCTTGAGCTGATGAGTAACTTGAACAAAGTCTCAGAATACAAAATCAATGTGCAAAAATCACTAGAATTCCTACAGATCAATAACAGTCAAGCCAAGAGCCAAACCAGGAATGCAATCCCATTCATAATTGCTACAAAAAGAATAAAATACCTAAGAATACAGCTAAAGAGGTGAAAATTATCCACAAACAGAACAACAAATCACTGCTCAAAGAATTCAGAGATGGCACAAAAAATGGAGTAATATTCCATGCTGATGGGAAACAAGGATCATTATTATTTAAATGGCAATACTGCCCAAAGCAATGTATTGATTCAATGCTATTTCTGTCAAACTAACAATGACATTCTTCACAGAACTAGAAAAAACTATATTAAAGTTCATATGGAATCAAAAAAGAGCCAGAATGGCCAAGGTGATTCTAAGAAAAAAAAAAAAAAAACAAACAAAAAAAAAAAACAAACAAAAACCTGCCTTCAAACTATAGTATAGGGCTACAGTAACCAAAATAGCATAGTACTGGTATAAAAACAGAAACATGAAACAATGAAACAGAACAGAGACTGTAGAAATAAGACTGCACATCTACAACTATTTGATCTTTGACAAAGCTGACAAAAATAAGCAATGGGGAAATGACTCCCTGTTCAATAAATGGTTCTTGAGCTACTTTGGAGGAACAACGACATATGCATGTACATGTGCATCGCAGCACTATTCACAATAGCCTGTATATAGAATCAGCTTAGATGGTTATCAATGATGGATTGGATAAATAAAATGTGGCACGTATACACCAAGGAATACTACACAGCCATAAGACAGAATAAAAACAAAGTTTTTGCAACAACATGGATGTAGCTGGAAGCCATTATCCTAAGCAAACTAATGCAGGAACATAAAATCATAAACCACATGGTCCCACTTACGAGTGGGAACTAAATGATGAGAATACATGAACACATAGAAGGGAACAACTGACACTGCGGCCAACCAGAAAGTGGAGGGTGTGAGGAGGGAGAGAATCAGGAATAATAAATAATGGGAGCTAGGTCTAATAACTGAGTGATGAAATAATCTATACAACAAACTCCCACGACACAAGTTTACCTCTGTAACAAAACTGCACATGTACCCCTGAACTTAAAATAGAAGTTATAAAAAGAAAAAATGAAATGATATTTATTGTTGAAGTTTGTAATATTTGTGGATATTAATAATATAAATGTAATATTAGTACAATTTTCTAAACAAGAACTCAGGTTTAAATTTAAACATTGGTTCAAAAATAGAATCAAAATAAGGAAAGTTAATACAGTTCAGAATACAGCAATATAAATACATATTTTTAAAACCATAGATAAAAACCTGCTACATGATTTTTTATCTTCATTCTTGGAGACCTATTTATTAGTTCACTTTTATAATTTTTCTTAAATTATAATGTATTATGTCTACATCAACTCCCTAAGCAGAGAAAACATTTGAATCTGTTTGTTTACAGTGTACCTATAGCAAACCTGAACATGTGCCCTAAACTAAAAATAGAAGTCAAGTAAAATAAAATAAATTTAAAAATTACAAAAGAAATCTTACCAAAGACTATACAAAAAACAGCAAATAAGTATACAGAAAGATTATCAATATCATTTGTCATTAGGAAATTGCAAGTTAAATCAGTAAGATAATACTATATACCTGTTAGAATAACTAAAAGCTAATAACTGATAATTCCAAATGTTTTTGAGAACTTAGAAAAACGGGAAATGTCATTCATTTCTAGTGGGACATTTGGCAGATTGTTACCAAACTACAAGGTCCCAGCATTCACATATCTAGATATATACCCAGTTCTTTGAAAATTTTTATCCACACAAAAACCTGCACAAGAATGTATATAGCATCTTTATTTGTAATTACCAATAAATGGACATAACCAAAGTGTTCCTCAATAGATGAACTGATAAGCATATTTGTGTAAAACCATACAAGGAATATTATTCAACAATAAAAAAATGTGCAATCAATCCACAGGAACACATGAATGAACCTTAAATGTGTATTTATAAGTGAAAGGAGATATTCTGAAAAGGGTACATACTGTATTATTACAATTATATGACATTCTAAATAAAGCAGAACTATAGAGTTAGTAAAAAAATCAACTATCCTAGTAATTCATAAGAAGGAGATTGGGTTGAATAAGTCAAAGATGGCATATTTTTAGGGTCATGAGACAATTTCATATGATAGTATAATGATTTAAAACATAGTGCATGTTTCAAAACCTATGCAAGCTGTCAGTGGATCTACCATTCTGGGGTCTGGAGGATGGTGGTCCTCTTCTAAAAGCTCCACTAGATGGTGCCCCAGGAGCAACTCTGTGTGGGAGCTCTAGCCCCACGTTTCCTTTCCACACTGAGGTTCTCCATGAACCTGCAGCAAACTGCTTGGACATACAGGCATTTCCATACATCCTCTGAAATCTAGGCAGAGGTTCCCAAACCCCGATTCTTGATTTCTGTGCATTCACAGCCTCAACATCACATGGTAACTGCTAAGACTTGGGGCTTGCACCCTTTGAATCCATGGCCTGAGCTCTATGTTGGCCTTTTTCAGCCATGGTTAGAGAGGCTGGGATGCAGGACACCAAGTTCCTAGGCTGCACACAGCATGAGGACTCTGGGCTTGACCCACGAAACGATTTTTTCTTCCTAGGTCTCCAGGCCTGTGATTGGAGGGACTGCAGCAAAGGTCTCTGACATCCCCTGAAGACATTTTTTTCTTTTTGTCTTGGAGATGAACACTTGGCTCCCCGTAACTTATGCAAATTTCTGCAGTCTGCTTGAATTTCTCCTTAGAAAATGGGATTTTCTTTTCTATCTCATTGTCAGGCTGCAAATTTTCTCAACTTTTATGCTCTGCTTCCCTTATAAAACTGAATGCCTTTAACAGCATCCAAGTTACATCTTAAATACTTTGCTTCTTAGAAATTTCTTCCACCGGATACCCTGAATCATCTCCTCAAGTTCAAAGTTCCACAAATCTCTAGGGCAGGGGCAAAATGCAGCCAGTCTCTTTGCTAAAACATAGCAAGAGTTACCTTTGCTATAGTTCCCAACAATTTCCTCGTTTCCGTGTCAGACCACCTCAGCCTGCACTTTATTATCCATATTGCTATCAGCATTTTGGGCAAAGCCATTCAACTACTCTTTAGGAAGTTTCAAATTTTCTCACAAATTTCCTGTCTTCTTCTGAATCCTCCAAACTGTTCCAACCTCCGCCTGTTACCCAGTTCCAAAGTCACTTCCACATTGTTAGGTATCTTTTCAGCAGCACCCCACTCTACCGGTACCAACTTACTGTATTAGTCTGTTTTTAAGCTGCTGATAAGTACATATCCAAGAAGGGGCACTTTACAAAAGAAGGAGATCTAATGCACTTACAGTTCCACGTGTGGGGATTGTGGGGAGGCCTCACAATCATGACAGAAGGTGAAAAACACATCTCACATGATGGCAAATAAGAGAAGAGAGCTTGTGCAGGGAGACTTTCATTTTTTAAAACTATCAGGTCTAGTGAGACTTATTCAATAGCATGAGAACAGCACGGGAAAGATCTGCTTTCATGATTCAATTACTTCCCACTGTGTCCTTCCCATAACACATGGGAATTCAAGATGAGATTTGTGTGGGGACACAGTCAACCCATATCAAAGATGTATTGTAGTTTTGATGGGAATTAATTTAAATTTATAATTAATATTTTTTCAATAACAATTATATCCAAGTGTATAGCTTATTTTTTAAGTTTTAAAATTTTGCTAAAACTTTCCTAATGTCTTTAAATATATCTTCTTTAATTCCTTTTTAAGTCAATTCCTGTTTAATATCATTCAAATGAAGAAAAATATAAACGTCTCTAAATTTTTTTAACTGTTCCCCTTACTGAAAAGCTCTTTGCATTTTCTCTCTAATAATTCGTCATGGGGTTGTTTTAGATGTTAGTTATAGAAAGCCATACAATATTTTTAAAAAATAAGTTTTATACTACATTAAGTTTTAAAGGGTAAACCTGGAGCCCTATATACTATGACCCTTTGCCCCCAGTCAGGTTGATAAAAGAGGTAAATTGGAGGTACAAACTGGCTGTAACTATTGACTCACAGCCACTGGTTGCTACAGCTGTATTACTGATATTTGTCTTTTAGTTAAATCATGTAACACATTATGTATTATAAATATATATTACAAATTTTATATATAAACATAAATGTTATATATTACAAATTATATATATAATTATGATACATAATTTTACTATAAGTTATTGATATAGTAAATGTGTGTATATTATATAAATATATTATTGTATCTCTGTTATGTATACATTGTATATATAGTATGCAGGCAATATATGTAATATATACATAATGTTTACATATATAATAAGTAAATACAATATACTTAATATGTAATTGTATATTATATATTATTGTATTTATATAATATATACACAAATTTACTATAACAGGTAGGGTAATAGCTCAGAAACATTTACATAATTTCAAAAGGACTTATTATTAGAAGCAATACACTAAACATAGTGGGTTTGTCTTGAGGAATATTATGAGAATATGAAGACATAGGGCATTATATTCCATGAAATTGTTTAGTATTATTTTCAAAATTATCTTTTTATAGTTTGATATTTCCTTATGAATATAAAACTAACCATTTATATTAAGATGGAAACAAAGAAGTAAAATGTAATCCATCAACTGCTTACTCTGGTTTATTAACTAAGATGTTGTTGCGGGAAGTCAGGGACCCCAAACAGGGACCAGCTGAAGCCGTGGCAGAAGAACATAAATTGTGAAGATTTCATGGACATTTATTAGTTCCCTAAATTAATACTTTTATAATTTCTTACATCTGTCTTTACTGTAATCTCTGAAGATAAATTGTGAAGATTTCATGGACATTTGTCACTTCCCCAGTCAATAGCCCTGTGATTTCCTATGCCTGTCTTTACTTTAATCTCTTAAACTCATCATCTTCTTTGTAAACTGAGCAGGATGAATGTCGCCTGAGGACCCTGTGATTGTATCAACTGCACAAATTGTTTGTAGAGCTTGTGTGTTTGAATATGAAACCTGGGCATCTTTAAAAAAGAACAGGATAACAGCGATGTTCAGGGAACAAGAGAGGTAACTTTGAACTGGCTGCCGGTGAGCCGGATGGAACAGAGATATATTCCTCCTCTTTCATAAGCAAATAGGAGAAATATCACTGAATTCTTTTTCTCAGCAAGGAACATCCCTGAGAAAGAGAATGTGCCCTGAAGGTAGGCCTATAAACGGCCCCTTTTTAAGGCATCCCGTCTTTTACCGTCGAAGCCGAAGGGATGAAATAAGCCCCGGTCTCCTATAGCGCTCCCAGGCTTATCAGGTGGACAAAAATTCCCACCTAATAAATTTTGGTCAGACAGGTTGTCTGCTCTCAAACCCTGTTTCCTGATAAGATGTTATCAATGACAATGCATGTCTGAAACTTCATTAGCAATTTTAATTTCTCCTCATCCGGTGGTCCTGTGATCTAGCCCTGCCTCTATTTGATTTGTGATATTTTATTACCTTGTGAAGTATGTGATCTCTGACCCACACCCTATTCAGGCACTCCCTCCCCTTTTGGAAATCACTAATAAAAACTTGCTGGTTTTACGGCTGGGGAAACATCAAGGATCCTGCTGAAATGTGATGTCTTCCCTGGACACCCAGCTTTAAATTTCTCTCTCTTGTGCTCTTTCCCTTTATTTCTTAACCCAGCTGAGACACTTGGGAAATAGAAAAGAACCCATGTTAAACATCGGGAGTGGGATCTTCTGATAAGATGTAGATCAGTATTAGATTTGAACCCCTATCTCATCACTAGAAAGGTACACAACTATGAGGTAAGTCTTTATATTGTTAGCGTAAATACCCTTACAGGTATAATAAAAATAATTTTACTTATATCTCATGATTTCTTACAAATTAAAAAAGGAAATCATAGGGAGAAATGCAAATATTTAGATTTTACTATGATGAAGATATTTACAAACCAACCCAAATATTCATGAGGCAAACAAGTTTTGAGTGTTTAAACAATGTAATTTAAATCAAGTTATAGATTACATTAAATCCCCAATCAAAAAAAAAAAAATGAAATATTAGGGGAGAAAAACAATTGGATCATATATAAAACCTCAGCATTAAATTTATAATACAAATAGTTGGAAACACAGTCCTTATTGTTAAATAAACATTGAAGATTGATCATTTTTGATAGAGTAAATGACATAATTTGCATATGAATAAATTTGAAACCATATAGAATGTTTGTTACTTTAAAAAGAAATCACATAAGTTTTCAGTAGTTATTATTGAATTGGGAATATCCTTTGAGAAATTAAATGAATATTTTCTCTTTGCATTTACCAAACAGATTAAGAACAGATGCTGGAAACTTACTTACAATTCCCAAGAGCAAAAGAAGAACCAAAGTTTAGGAAAGACAGGTGGTCAAGCAATTAAAATATCTGAATCTAAAAATTCTCTAGGGTCCAATAAAATCCATACCAGAATTCAGAAACAAAAGCACATTGCTTTGAAGAATATTTTCTTTAATATTGAGATATACTTTAATGAATAACAAATGTGGATGAAGAATTTTCACTTTTAGAAAAAAACACAGTAGATGAGAAATATGGTGGGTATATAAAGTTCTAGGATTATAGAACAACAGATATATTAGCTAATAATATGTTAAATGAACTTAAAATATTGTGACATTGTGTCTATTATCACTTTTTTGCCTTAAAGAGCAAATGCTTCAAAATTTAAGAGTACAATGGCATTCTTTGAACTGCCAACCACTCAGGAAAAGATTTTACATATTAAAGAAAATAAAACTTCTTCATTGTGTTTTTCCTCTGCTTTGTTTAATTTAAAAAGTGAATAAATCAAGGCCCACATGATTTAAAATGAACTTGAGTCAGACAAAACGAAGAAGAGAGAAACGTTGATTAGTAATTGCATAAAAGGAAAACACATCTATAAGCTTAAAAGCTTAACTAAAAAGCTATATTAGATGATTAAACATGAATTCTAAGGCTACAGAAGCAAGCAGAAAAGGCTTCTATTGAGTTTAAACATTTGATAATAAAATTAACAAAAAATATATTATTTCTACTATGGTAAGTAATGTTCTGTGTTTTGTTTGTGTGAGTTAAATATGTAAATAGAAATAGAACATATTATTTAAAATTAATAAAAAAGAATTTACAATAAAATATGGATTTATTAATGGTATCTAATATAACTCAATGCCTATAAAATAATACTCCAAACTGTTTTGTTATTTTGATTTATACCATACATGTTTCTGAAGAATATATGTACATATTTATGTGTATATGTATAATATGTGTATATGCTATTATGCACATTTTCTTCTAATTTATCACATATCTAGCACTTTTATTGTGCCCTTCACTTCCACACATCTCCAAAAGGTCAGGAGGAGGCCTACAATATATTGAGGAACTGGACAAGTCCAATGTGCTTTTATTTCCCCAGGAATAGTCCCCACTGTTTCCCTGGGAGGGTGTTCCATTGCCTATAGCTTCCATTCTGCTGTGGACTGCACTGTGTTCCTTCAAAATGTATGTATTAAAGCCTTAACCCCTAATATGACTGTATTTGGAAATACATTCTACAAGGATAGAATTAGGCTTAAATGAGATGATTGAGTGGGGCCCAAAGCTAGTGGTTTAGTATTTTTCTTATAAGAAGAGACACCAGCATATCTCCTCTTTCTCTCTCTCTGCACTCAAAAAAAAAAAAAAAGACACCATCTGCAAGTCACACCAGAAAGTGCATTATGTGACACCTTGATCTTGTACTTCCTAACCTCCTCAACTATGAGAAAATAAATGTCTGCTGTTTAAGCCGAAATAAGCAAGCAAACAAACAAACAAAAACCTTAACTTTGGCTTAGTAGAATATATCACCTCATAAAGAAGAACTACATTACAGTTGACCCTTGAACAACACAGGTTTGAATTGAGCATGTCAACTTATACATGGATTTTCTTCTGCCTCTACCATTCCTGAGGTTCTAAGATCAACCCCTTCTCTTTCACCTCTTCCTCAGCCTACTAAACTGAAGATTATGAGGATGAAGACCTTTATGATGATTCACTTCCACTTAATAAATAAAAATATATATTTTATCTTCCTATTGATTTTCTTAATGATACTCCTTTTATCTTGCTAACTCAGCTATAAGAATACAGTTTGTAATACATACACAAAATATGTATTAAAAGAGTTTATCAGTAAGTCTTTTTGTAACAGTAGATAAACAGTGGTTAAGTTTTGGGGAGTCAGTGGTTATATGACTGTTTTTTGATAGCTTCAAGGGTCAACTGTATATTCTTTTAACAAAAAATATTACTGATATTTAATAATGGAATAATTTCATTTTGGGTCAACAATTAATCAGCCTCTATCTGCTGAATATGTAACTGAATTTAATTGCTGGTTAACTAGAAAAAAAATAGATCTGGGACTAATAAACAAGTTCACACACTTAAGTACAGAGGTATTCTGCCTTTAATATTTTAACTACAAAATAAGTTGCAAAGTATGATAAAAAATATAGAATCAAAACACAAAGATAGCCATGGGAGGTCCTCAAAGGAAATAGGTGCATCTCCAGCAAGTGGCAAAGACAGAGCCTGGAAAAATCTCATGATGATAATCACTTGGCAAAAAAGGTAATTTTATGGAGTAACAACTTCAAAGGTTTCTGGGATTCTTTTAATTAGAATTATCCTTAGTTAACAAGAATATATTACACGAGTATTTGTTGACTATTAGCTGTGTGTCGTGTGCCAAGTCTTATGGTAGATGCTGCCCACTGGAAATTAGATGTGTTCTCTATTCTCATAAATCATGCAATCTATTGGAGGTATCATTTGACTAAATGATAATATTAACTTCAAGCCCTGCAAACCCTCCGGTGGAAAATTCAGGAATATACAACTGGAACTTTCTACCTTGTATTCAATGTTAGCGAATCTCAAATGAAGTGACAGTAAGGATTACTAGGAATCAACCAGGTAAAGAGGAGATACTAAAGGTTTCCAGTCAGAGGAAATAACATAAGAAGAGGAATGAGTTCATTCAATGTGGCTGCAGATAAAGTGTAGAGAGCGACGATAGAATGGGAGACTGAAAAAGTTAAAAATGGGTTACATCCTGAAGCACTTCACAAACTGGATGCATTCCTCGTAGTTTGAATTTTAACAAAAAACATGACTGGCATTTCTGTATTGAGGGGCATTAGTAATTTTGCTTCTTAGAAAGAACATTGTAGGTGCAGCATCATGAAATAATTTAGCAAAGGGCGAGTTAATCTAAAGGAAAGATGATGGTGACCTAAATGAAGGAAATGATAAAAACAACAGAGTTAAAGTCTTTTTTTTTCAAATTAGAGAAAATGGTGGTTACATTTTAGGGGTGAAAGAGAAAAAGAAATTAAAGATAATACCAAAATATTTTAATCTAAAATTAACAGTTTTCCAGGAACTTTGCTAAGTGCTTTAAACATCTTTGTACAACCTTGTGAGGCTAAGAACGACTTACAAATGTTAAAACAGGCTAAACGCGTCACATATCTTACCTATCATCTCACTACAATAAGTGATAGAACAAAATTAAAACTAAAAACTAATATTTGATTCAGAGCATATATTATCATGCACTGCTTCATTTTAAAGAAGCAACAGATATTTAGATTCATGGTACATTTAATTACCAATTATAGGTATATATTATTTAATTCATAACCTTTTAATTACATAAACTGAAATGAAGTCAGCTGTTTAAAATATTTAAGAAAAATTTATGGATGCTGTGGAGCCAGAGTCAAGTGAATTTGAGAATGAAGGTACATACAGAGAGAGACAATGCTGACTTTCATTGTTCTAAGTGGCAGAGTTAGTGCTGGTATTTGAAATGGTGGTCGTGGCAGATCAAGACAGAACAGAGCAGAGGAGAAATGAATATATCTGAAGAAATGGCAGAAACAGCAAAGATAAAGGCAACCATCCCAGAAGTGTCACAGTGTTGGTGAGCTGATACTACTTCAAGAAAAATTTCAGTGACAGATGGAGAAAACAGGAGCTACATCAGAAGTAGAAAGTAAGAAATAAATGGCGCTATAGGTGGTGAGTAAAGAAGTCTTTGCAGCAGATGATATAGTGGTTTGGATCCAAAAAATGACTTTAATACTGATCTAGTCTACATATCGATATTGATATTGAAGTGCTGATACTACTTGAAGAAAAATTTCAGTGACAGATGGAGATAACACAAGATACATCAGAGGTAGAAGGTAAGAAATAAATGGTGCTGTGGGTGGTGAGAAAGGAAGTCTTTGCAGCAGATAATACAATGGTTTGGATCCAAAAAATGACTTTGATAATGATCCAAGTCTACATCTGTATCAGTATTACTTTCTTTTTTAATTTCTGAGTGGTATGCCACTGAGTGGATGTACCACAATTTCTTTTGCCATTCAATTCCTTAATGCATATTTGGGTTATTTCAGTTTGTGATACTATGTTTAACTGAGTAAGAAATTTTAAAACTTTATTTCCAAAGTGTTTATACCTTTTAATAGTCCCACCAGTAGTATTGCTTGGCATTCTAGTCCACCCTTTCTCACGGGTAAGCAGTCATATTGTCTTGTGATTTTAATTTACATTTTTCTGATGAATAATGGTGTTTTACAACTTTTTACACCATCACGTGTCACCAAACATTTTGGTCAATGATTGACTATATACAATGATGATCCCATAAGATTATAATCGCACGTTGTTTCTATGCCTTTTCAATATTTAAGTATGTTTGCATACACAAATACTTACCATTCTATTACCATTGCCTACAGTATTCAGTATAGTAATACTCTGTACATGTTTGTAGCCCAGGAGCAATAGAACCATATAGCCTAGGTGTGTAATAGGTTATACCATGTCGTTTTGGGTAAGTATGGTCTATGAAGTTTACACAATGATGACAAGCCACACAACACATTTCTTAGAATACATCACCCTTATTAAATGATGTATAACTGCGTGTATATTGGTCATGATACTGGTACAGTTTTTATTTAAAATATTTTACACATTTTTTTTATTGCACTACTTATTTTCACATCTGTGAGTTTTAAGAATTCTTTACACAGGAACACATGTGCTTAGCCTGTAGATTGTATTTTTATTTCTCTAACCTTATCTTTTTTAAAAATAGAAGCTTTACATTTTTTACAAAGACCAGTGTATCAGTTTGTTTAATGTTTCAGCATTATGTTGCTAAATTAAATATTTAACTACCCCAAGTTTTCAAAGAGATACTGCAACACATTCTATAATATCAGATAATTTTGGGGTTTAGCATTCAAAAAGTTTACTCTCTGACACATTTTGAGTTAACTTTTATGCTCAAGCATAGATTAACAATTAAGGTATTCTGGTTTCTACTCTTTTAGCACCATTTGTTGAAAATTGCATGGCTTTCTTATTAACTTAGCTGTGCTCCTTTTGCAAACCAATTGACTGCATATATGTGTGTTTCCAGACTCTATTCTAAAACCAGTGTGTATTTACCTATCTATATCTATATTTATGCTAACTTAACAATGCTTTAATTACTGCAACATATTTTAAGACTTGAAATCAAGTAGAATAAATCATCCAACTTTATTCTTCATTTTCAAAATTATATATTACTTATTACACACTCTTTGTGCTTACATATACATTTTAGAATCAGCTCATATGTTTCTATAGGTAAACCTTCTTAACATTTTGGTGCAGATTACAATGGATCTGTAGAACAGTTTGGGGAAACATTAATGGTATTGAGTCTTCTTATCCATGAACATGATATATCTCTCCTATTATTTATTCTTTTATTTCACCTAGTAATATTTGTAGCACTTTAAAATAAAGGTATTGTACATATTATTACATGTAACCATATTTATTTCATATTTTATACTTTTATAAGTAATAAGTTATATTTAACTTAACTTTCTAATTGTGTGTTTTTTAAATATACTAAAAACGTTTGATATATGAGTACTAACCTTTTATTTCCTTATCTTACTAAATCACTTCTTATTTTTACTGGCTTTTTTAGTACTATCTACATATAGAATCATTCTTTCTATGAGCTAAGAGAGTTTTACATCTTTCTTTACATTCTGTATGCATTTTATTTTTTTATTGCCTTGTTAAACTGGGGATGCCCTCAACTATAATGTTGAATAGCAATAAAACAAAGTTGTTTTCTGTTTCTGCTTCTATTTAGCATTGTAATTTTCTACACAAATTTGAATATGTTGTGTTTAATTTTTGTTAAGTTCAGGATAGTTGTTAAGCCTTTTTGTTTTATCTTTTGAAGCACATGTAATTTATAGATGTGTTGCTTACTTTATAAACAACAGTTTTAAAAAAAATATCTTTCATTAATTATCAACTCAAAGTCAATGTGATCATAGTTCAGATACTGCATAATAATCTTTAAAAATTGTTGAGAGTTATTTTATAATACATCATATGGTCCATTTTGTTGAAAATACTACATTCACTGGAAAAACAGCTTGTATTCTGTTATTGTGTAAACTGTTAATAAATGTTAATTATGCTCAATTTGTTTATTATGTTGTTTAGTTATTTTATAGCTTAAGTGATTTTCTGGAGATTTGGTGTATAAACATGGAAAGAGTATTATTGAAATACCTAGTTACAATTGTGAATTTGTCTGTTCTAACTTACATCAGCTTTTACTGTATATATTTTGACATCATTGTGGGGGGCATACACTCAGAATTTCTGTGTCTTCTTATTGACTTGTTATCTTTCTCATTGCAAAATTCTCCTTTTTTTCCCCATTTTCTAAGACTATATTGTCTTATATTAATGTAGCCACTGTGACTTTTTTTTATACTTTGCATAGTATGACTTTTCCCATATATTTTTTTTTTTTTGGTCCTATGTATGTCTTTATATTTCAATTGAGTTTATGCATACAGTAAGTGATTGCTCTTTCTTTTTATATCTAGTATGCCCATCTCTGTATTTTAATTATAATCGTTAGTCTATTTACACTCATTTTAATTGTACATATAAATTTATATCTGCTATCCAGTTTTTAAAAAATTTTACCCAAATTTTTCATTTTCTGTTTTCTTTTGCATTAATTTAGTATATTTTGGTAATTGATTGCTTATTAACTATGTGTTTTGTTGTATTTTCATGGTTTCTTTGGGATTTACAATATGCATTTTAATCACAGTATCCTTTCCATTATGTTATAGCATTTAATTTTCTGTGCATGACACTTAAAAGGGTATAATTTCATTTCTCACTTCTTGGATCTTGTGCCATAATACTACTATGTGTTGCTTCTTCATAAGGTATAAACCACATAATGCATTTAAACAATTGATAATATTTTGGGAAAATGTTTAAAGTAAAAAAAAAAGTCTGTTTTACATTTACTCTAATATTTATAATTTGTGTGCTCTTTATTCATTCCTGGATAAAAACACCATATGATTCCATTAGCCATTATTTTCCTTCATCTTGACTAACTTTCTGAAATATCTTTCGTAGTATAGGTCTGCTAGCATCATTTTTTTTAACTTTTCATTTTTTATTTCACCCACACTTTTATGGATATATTTGCTGGATATAAAAGTCTACATTGACAAATTTCTTCTTTCAGTACATGAAGACTTTATTTTTATTATCTTTTAGATTGCATTATTTGGTATTAAAAGTTAACTGCCATTTATAGTATATTTTTTAATAGGTATATGGAGTTTTATGGGGAATTTTTAGTGTTTTTTAACAATTTATGATGGTTCTTATAGTATTATTTTCTGTGTATATACTACTTATATTTGTTAAGCATCATAGAAATATGTAATTACACTTTATTTATTCAAATATATTTTCCTCATCATCACTACTCTCATATTTTTTAAAAAATTCCAATTGCCTGTGGAAAAAATATTTGATAATTTACCTCAGGTAACTGAATCACTGAAACTTTTTTCCTTTCTCATTTTCTTCTCTCTTTCTTTATTTTTGATATATATTATTACTTTATTTTCAAGTGTACTAAACATTTCTTTTGTAGTGCCTGATTAACTTTTAAGTTTATACCAAAAAAGTGTCATTACAGCCATTTTCTTTTTTAACTCTCAATTTTCCATCTGGTTTATTTGTATGTTTTATTTCTTTACAATATATTCTATGTTCCACTATATGGTTTGTTTTGTTGAATGTTTTCTGTGCACAGAAGACATAAAGAGTATGTCTTCTGCTGCTGTTGTGTGAAGTGTTTCTTAAATGACAATTAGGTTTTCTTTGTTTATTCTGTTCAAGATTTCTACAATTATTAATATCTCTATACATATTCTTGATTTTTTTGTGTTTTTACTATATGAATGTTAGAGAGAGCTTTAAAGTGTCAACCTTTAGCTTAGATATTTGGTTTTCTACAATTTTAGTATGCATAGCCCTTTAAAACATCCTTTTCTGCTGGTTTATATCAGCTCTCTCATTTTTTTGTTGTTGATTCTATTGAGTGATAATATTCCTAGCTTTGGTCACATTTTTTTTCTCTTGGCATGTCTAATAATTTGTGATCTGATGTTAGGCACTGTGAGTTATGTTAAAGAATTATCACATCAATGAATTACATGTTTATGCTGTATGTTGTTGTTGTTTTGTCATTTCCCATTGGACTTTTAAAAAATTCAGCCTTTTTTTTTTTTTTTTTTTTTTTCTGATTGCTTTGATCTATTTTAGACTTAGGATTTAGTTTTTCTAAGAAAGGTCCAAACTAATGTTCAATTCAAGGTCCCTACTGTTAACACATGTCCCTTCTGGAGTGTCCACTAAGTTATCCAGATGATAACAACAATTTTACTACTATTGTTGGGATTGTCTTGTGGAGTTATACTTCAAAGAAGAGGAACCTAGTACACAGAAAATAAAACGGTCTCCATATGTAGAGGTCGTTTTCTGAGCAATTTCTCCTTTCTAGAACTCTAGCCTGCAATTTTCAATTATCGTAGCATCCTGACGCTACTAACTCTGACACTTCAAGTTAGAAAGTCTACCAAGCTCTGTTTTCTTTTTCAGTTCTTGTATGTACAGCCTTGAAATTGCCTTAATTAATAAGAAATATACACACATAGTGATTGACTTAATATTCACTGTTTCTCTTCTATTAGTACTTAAAGTTGTATGCTTTTTGTTTAATATTTTAAAACGTATTATTTTACATATTTTGCAGAGATTTTTAGTTGTTTATAAGGGGAGGTTAAGCCTGAACCTTGTTGTTCCTCAATGACTAGCAGTGGGCTTCTAATTATATTTATAACATTTATTATTTAATAAGACTATAAACTTGATCAAAGCAGAGTCTATGTGCATTTTCACAAATAAATTCTGTAAATGAGCATAAGGTCATCCAATAAAAAATTTTAATAAATATTGGCTTAATTAATTCCTTTCTAAATTTATGCTCAGAGAGGTTAAATTGCTTAAGTCACTTACTTACAGATATTTATCAAGCTGCTAAATCTAAGTCTGTCTAATTTGAAAATCTGCACTGTTTTTGTCAGACCAAACTGACATGCTGAGACTTCAGTGTGTGTTTTCAAACGAAGTTATTTTTCTGTCATTAGCAGTGATTTTACTACAGTCTAAAAGTTCTTGCATCTTTCTTGGGGTATATTAGTTTAAAGGAATTAATATGTAATTTTCTATTGTTAGATGAAGTCTGATCTTGGAAGATAATATTTTACATTTTCTTCAACAGAATTTTATAAAGAAATGCATTTATGAAATATTTCTACTCAACAGACATAGCAACATAGCAATTTGTGTGAGCTCTTTATTTCCTCCCTTTTTAAATTAAATCACCTTTAGACCTCAGAAAAATAGCAGGGAATTCTTGAGTAAAGCAGATCCTAGTTTGCCTCAGTTTTTCATTATTCTTTTCAGGCATACTATGTTTTTTTGTTTTTTGTTTTTAAATGCTGATGCCTGAAAACTGACTTAATTTTCTAAATTTGCTTAGTTGTTGTTTTGTTTTATTCATTTGCATTGCTTTGTTTTTCTTTAAAAATATATAACACCAAGTGAGCTTAAGGGCTACCTCTGTCCTGTTATTCCTATTAATTACACTTTTTTTTTTTTAAGTTTTTTTTTTTTTTTTTTTAAAGTCTTGCTCTGTCGCCCAGGCTGGAGTGCAGTGGCTCCATCTCGGCTCGTTGCAAGCTCCACCTCCCGGGTTCACGCCATTTTCCTGCCTCAGTCTCCCAAGTACTTGGGACTACAGGCGCCCACCACCACACGTGGGTAATTTTTTGTATTTTCAGTAGAGATGGGGCTTCACCGTTTTAGCCAGGAGGGTCTCGATCTCCTGACCTCGTGATCTGCCCAGCTGGGCCTCCCAAAGTGCTGGGATTACAGGCAGGCGTGAGCCACCATGCCAGGCCTTAATTACACTTTTGATAGGAGTTCAAAGATTCATCATGGATATGTGATTGAGCCATGATCTGTAGAAAGAGCAGTAAGTTCAAAAACTTAAATCTACTAGGTTCTTTTATTTGTTTTGAAATTTGCTTTGGTTTCTTGTATTTTTTTATACATTTTTCTTTTCACTACTATTGTGCTCTAGACTTAGATGACCAAGCAAAAAAAATGGATACCACCCCCAAAAAAGAGAAAGAATGAGTAAAACTTGGTATGTGATAAGACAGCAGCTTGACTATAGTCACTAATAACTTAGCTGTACATTTAAAAATAACTTAAAAAGTATAATTGGAGTATTTGTAACTCAAAGGATAAATGCTTGAGGGGATGGATACCACATTCTCCATGATTTGTTTACTTCATATTATATGACTGTATTAAAACATCTCCTGTACCCCATAAATATATACACCTACTATGTAGCCACAACAATTAAAAACAAAACAAATAAATGAAATAGAAATAAATAAACTTTAAAGGGTCAGGAAAATGTCCACTTCTGTATCTTCTAGAGTAAAATGGCAAAGAGCATAGTTCATGCCTGTTTTACCAGGTAATGGTAGTGAAGAGATGCTAGAAAATAAAAGGAAAATGAATAATTTTTGGCCTCTTATTCTACAGATATTTACTGGGCAACATCTCTGCACCAAGCACTATTTTAGATAGTAGGAAGCCTGGTAACTAAAGTAAGGTTTCCCATATAATTAAAACAAATGATTAGAAATAAAAAGATGTATAATGTAATATCAGATAGTGATAAGAATTTTCCATATAAATGAAGTAGGTTAGGAGAATAGGGCAGAACTATTCAGTAGAATTATCTGTAATAGTGGAAATATTTTATATGCTCTATCTAATATGAAAGCTACTAGTTACATTTGATATCAAAAGTGAGATAGAAGACTAAATTTTTAATTTTTAATTTAATTTTTGTTTAAATTTTAAAATAAAATAGGTACATGAGGTTAGTTGCAGAGGGATTTTTTTTCTGAAAGTAATATTTAGCCAAAATCTGAATGAAGTATGGGAAAAAGTCTCCATTTATCTCAAAGAACACTTCATTTGGAAGAAAGAACAAAAACACTGAGCTAGGGGAATGCTTTGTTCCTAGAATGGTTTAAGAAGCTTGTTTGTTCCAATATTTGTGTATTTTAGATTAGTCAAAGTACATGCTGCCTTGGCTGGTTGAAGTAAGCAAAAAAAAGTGGTCCAGAAAACAAAGCTTGTTGCCTCAGATACATCATATTATGCCTACCAAAAGTTATTTCAGTATATACACATGAAAGAAGTATATTTCATCATATGTCAGCTGAGTAAAGTTTTTGAGCAACTTCCTGAAGGAATGGAATTCCTCATACTGTAACCTGCCTCTGTAGTAAGCCAAGTAAATCAAAGTATTGGTGAAATATTTAACATAATATTTGAAACATGTGAACAGGCAAAAATAATTACTTACTTCTCTGACTTCTCTGACACTGGAATGCACTGAAAGTGCCACACAGGGTTTTAGTTTATAAATGACAAGCAGTTACACAGCTCTTTCCATTATGTTTTTTGATTTTAAAAATTGTAATGAGAGAATAATTAAGTAAAATAAATTATAATTAATTAAATTTATCAAATACAAAATGAAATCTATGTGCATAGGACTATGATTTACAGAATATCATTTTTCAGATCATCTATGACCATGGTTAAGCAAATGATTTAATACAATTATGAAGAGTACATGTATCTATTTTAATCTACAGTATTATGTTATACTTCAATCAAGATCAAATTCCATAAAACGATGTAAGGAAATTCTAATTCATTTTGCTTGTAAAGAAGCTTTATTTTAGTATGATTTGTTTAGTGGAATGCTTTCATTGTAATTCTTTAAATTGATCTAGCCTTACACCATTCAAATTGATTTGAAAAGTTCAGAATATATTTTAAATAAAATGTAGTTTATTTGAACTATATATACATGTGATATATATTATATATAATTACAAATAACTAACAGTATCTAGCAAGTTTAATTACATTGGTCTTTATTTTTTTCTGGAATTTTCCAAGATGTCTTCCACTGAGTTTTTTTTTTTTTTTTTTTTTTAAAGGGGCTTGAATATTTATGTAAACTCCCTCAGATTCAGCCAGCCTGTTGTAAATGGCTTAGGAAATGTCCATTGACAAACAGCACACATAAGCTTGACCCATGTCTTGAATTCCAGTCTTAGAATGACAGCCAAACTTCTTAGAAGGTATTAATTCCGTGATCTACTGGCACTAAGTACACAAAAGAGAACACTTTCTGCTCCCCAAGAAAATCCCAATGAATTAGAGAAAACAGCAATTAAAAATTAAAAATAACTATTTGTTCAATGATCTACAAAGATAAGTCTCTTCTCCTATGAGAACTTTTGAGTGGCTTTGCACTTAAATTGCTTAAGTTCATAATTCTAAGTGCTATTTAAAATATTATAGATCAGATAAAATAAAAAAAAAAAGGTCTGTCATAAATTCTATCTTACTAGCATACTATTAATACTAAAAATGATAAAGATGGTGTGAAAACAAACCGATGATTGATGTAGGTCAAGAACTGTAAAGTATAACAAATGGAGTTTGTCATTTGGCAGTATATCAGAAGAATTATTTCCAAAGACCAAGTAAGACACAGACCTCTAAT
The DNA here is from genome assembly GCF_049350105.2 of Macaca mulatta. Classification (NCBI taxonomy): domain Eukaryota; kingdom Metazoa; phylum Chordata; class Mammalia; order Primates; family Cercopithecidae; genus Macaca; species Macaca mulatta. The sequence continues at coordinate 117,927,922 of NC_133409.1, forward strand.
TCAGGAGCATTCATCATGAGAGAAGTTATTATCCTAATTCATTATTTCAAAAAAATAAAGAAGATAAAAACATGTGTTAATATCAACAAATATGAAAAAAAATTCTGATAATATTAACTAGTCATTTACTAAAAATTAAGTAAAATAATAAAAGGAAGTAATTGTTAAATATGATCAAGACTATATAAACCAGCCAGGCGCAGTGGCTCATGCCTGTAATCCCAGCACTCTGAGAGGCCGAGGCGGGCACATCATGAGGTTAGGGGTTTGAGACCAGCCTGGCCAATATGGTAAAACCCCGTCTCTACTAAAAATACCAAAAAATTAGTTGGGCATGGTGGCATGTGCCTGTAGTCCCAGCTACTTGGGAGACTGAGGCAGGAGAATCACCAGAACCTGGAAGGCGGAGGTTGTAGTGAGCCGAGATCCACCACTGCACTCCAGCTGGGCTACAGAGCAAGACTCCGTCTCAAGAAAAAAAAAAAAAAAAAAAAAAAAAAACGACTATATAAACCTACAAAATTAAACAAAAAGACTAGATAAATATAAGTCAAGTTATAAAGATTATTTGGAAATTTCAAATATGAAAGAGAAATAATAGATATACTTGTTTAGAAAAAATATTCTATTAGATATCAGATATCAATGTTTGCAAAAAAAAAATGCTTCCAGAAAAAATTACCAAAATTCATTTATATTTTAAAATATCGGCTTCTTTATTAATATTTAAAGCATTTTTGTTTTATAATACAGCATTTTTCAAATATTATTGAATATTGTATATGCATGAAAGTCAATCAAGTAGAAATGTAAATTATGTAAATGTAGATTATGTAATGTAAATGTAGATTATGTAATGTAAATGTAGATTATGTAAATCTAATTTTTAATATTTGGATAGGTTCCAATTTTTTATGAGGAAAAAAGGAAACATCTTTGGGAATTTTAAAAATCTAATTTAACGGCTAATACCCTGTGATATATGTCAAGAATTTGACTAAATTAGTTACTGATATGTAATGGGGATACATTTATTTTATAAATTTTTTTAAAAACATTTCCAATGATATTTTAAAAACATTTCCAATGATATCTATAATTTACTACAAAATATTTTAGAAACATCAAGTATGATATTTGACAAAGCTTTAATGAAGAATTAATCAACAGTCTAGGAGTTAGGTATTTATAGTAACGTAATGATCAGAAATGCATACTTGGTTATTGATCTAGTTTGAAATCAGAGGTTCCAAAAAACAAAACAGCAACAACAAAAAAGAAAACAAAAAGAAACACCTCAGTCATTTAGTAAGGTAATTATAGTATTGAATGTCTGATTTCTTTTTTTTCTTTTTTCTTTCTTTTTTTTTTTTTTTTTGACGAAGCCTTGCTCTTATTGCCCAGACCGGAGTGCAGTGGCGCAGTCTCAGCTCCCTGCAATCTCCGCCTCCCACGTTCCAGCGATTCTCGTGCCTCAGCCTCTCTAGTAGCTGGGATTACAGACGCTCACCTCCATTTTTTGTATTTTTAGGTGAGACGGGATTTCGCCGTATTGTCCAGGGTGGTCTCAAACTCCTGACTGACCTCAAGTCATTCGACTCCTTCGGCCTCCCAAAGTGCTGGGATTACAGGCATGAGCCACCGTGCCTGGCCTAAAATGGGGCTTTCAATCATTTCTTTTAAAAGCAAAATTTTGGAAACCATTTGACTACAAAGATCTATATTTCATGGAATCAACACCTTTATGCTGTACAATATTTTTAATTATGTTTTAATTGGCTTATCTGGAAGTTTTAGTCCCAAGAGGCCATTCCACATACTAAATGTAGGGTTAAGTCAGGGTTAAACCTTTCTTTTTTATCAAATAGAAAACAGTGGTTGTGAAAGGTGAGAAGAGATATTTCTCCATCACAGATATGTTCTCAGAAAGATACGTTTTAAAAAAGGGTACATGTGAAATCAAGAATCTGGAAAATTATTCTTGTAAGACTAACTCAGAGCAAGTATACTTATAAAACCTTCATCGCAAGTACAGTATCTTGAAGACCACACTCAAAAATGTATTCCCTAACAAGATAAAAGGCAGGTAATCCATGAATAATGAAAATGTGTGTCATGAGTCCAACCAAGAAACAGAGAATTTATTTTTTAAATTTTATGTGGCAGGAGGCTAGTATGGACTCAAATAGAGACTTTTAGAAAAATTTCTCATTAAGTTTTTGGAAACATAAAAAGTGCCTCTAAAATTAGAAAATTTCAATCTAATGTAGTATTTAATTAAAAAATAGATAAAAGGGAATATAGTGTATTTACAGTATAGGAATCTAATGTACTATATAGTGTACTATATTCCTACATTGCTTGCTTCAATAGAAATATAATAAATTCAATGTTTTATTAAATATTTTATTGGATATTCTATTCAGTTGAATAGAGTACAGTGTACTATATTCCTACATGACCTGTTTCAGTAAAATAAATATTGGTCAATGGATGTTATAAAAGAAATACTGGAATATACCCATACATTATTGGAGAATTTAAGCTATATTATATTTTCTCAAATAATTTAATGACAAATACAGAAATGACATAAATAAGATTTATTTATTCTTTTAGTAAAATACAGGAAGCAAAATATGAGTTTTTGATGGTATTTTTATAAGTATTTGTCTCACATAAGAAAATTTAAAGGCTTAATAGCATATTTCCTTCATTTATAAACATTTCAACATGAAATCTAACATAAAAGTTTACTACATAAATATATTTTATCTTTATATTATTTTAGAAAAACAAAATTATTCCTCGATGTTCATACTCAACTTTACAGGTTGCCTTGCTTCCCCTGGGAATTTTTCAGAGAGAAAATGCTGCCTTTAATCATATGCTTTATTACTTTTCTAAATGAACTCTTCAGCAATATTTTTCAGCATGTTAAAAAGAGATGTCTTAGAATTTGGAATTGACTATGGAAGGAATTCTATATGTTAAGATTTACATCAAAATGAGTAGAGCTAGAGGTAATGATAATCAAATATATCTGCATATTTTAAAAAACTATTTCAACTTATGTTTACAATCATATAATTTATTCATGCTGTATAAGCCATGTGGTTACAATAAAGCTACTGGAAGCATCAAGTCTCATTAAGTTTAGCAGGGAGATGAAGCAACCCCAAAACAGAGACACACTAAAGTTGAATTTTTAAATCATTGAACAGAGCACTAAGATTTTATTTCCTAAACTTACTGGAGCATGTAGGATTTGAGGGGAAAAGCTAATGTAGATATGAAACCTTTATACTGATAATTCTTTTTGTTATTATCTAATGAAAAAAATATTGATTCAAGGTTTTTTAGGATTATTGAAAGGTTTAAAGGTAGAAAGCAGGCAGAGCAAGATGACCAAATGGAACCCTCCAACAATCTCTCCCCCCGACCCCAGGAACATAAATTTGAACATCTATCCATGCTAGAAAGCACTTCCATTAGAACCAAAAATTAGGTAAGCAGTCACAGAATATAGTTTTAACATTATAGGAAAGAGGCACCGAAGAGGGTAGAAAAGACAGTCTTGATATCTGCACAACCCCTTCCAATCCCTTGGCAGTGGACAGAGAGATTCTATGTGCTTATGGGAGGGAGAGCAAAGTGATTGTGGGACTTGTATTGGAAATTAATGCTGCTCTGTCACAGAAGAACAAAACACAAAACAGAATTCCAGCACCCATGGAGGCAGCATTTAGACTACTCTCAGCTAGAGAAGATTCCTCTGCCCTAGCACTATAAACCAGAACTCTGTCTAATTCCACTATCTGACCAAAGTGGTTTAGAGTCCTGAATAAATTTAAAAGGAAATTAGACCACAAGGCTGCAGTCTTCGGGCAAGCCCTGGGGCTTGGCTAGACTCAGAGTCAGTGGACTTGGCGGGGCATGTGACCTAGTGACACACTATATGTGGTGTCCAAGGCAGTGCTTGCATCGCCCCTCCCCAAACTTCAGTCAGTGCAGCTTGGGAAGAGATTCCATGCCACTCAAAAGGAAGAAAAGAGAGTACTCTACCTTGCAAGAGTCCCTGCTTGAATACCAGCTTGGTTACAGTAAAATAAAGCACAAAGCATTTTTCTGAAGGCCCTATTGTTAGGCCCTAGCTACTGAACTGCGTGTGTGTGTGTGTGTGTGTGTGTGTGAGAGAGAGAGAGAGAGAGACAGAGATGGAGTTTCGCTTTTGTTGCCCAGTCTGGAGTGCAATGGAGTGTTCTCGGCTTACCGCCAACCTCCGCCTCCCAGGTTCAAGCAATTCTCCTGCCTCATTCTCCAGAGTAGCTGGTATTATGGTCATGCGCCACCATGCCTGGCTAATTTTTTGTATTTTTAGTAAAGATGGGGTTTCTCCATATTGGTCAGGCTGGTATCAAACTCCTGACCTCAAGTGATCCACCCACCTCGGCCTCCCAAATTACTGGGATTACAAGCATGAGCCATCGCGCCCAGCTGGACTGCATTTTTGGATGTCCTGTGGACTCACAAAGGAACTTGCTGTCACACAGGGAAGAACTCAGTCCTAGTAATAGTCACCTCATGATGACTAAAGATTTCTTTTGCCTTAAATAAACATCAATGGTAGCTAGGAAGTAGTCACCATGGGCCTTGGAACAATCCAGTACTATGCAGGATTCAAGTGTCACTCAGTGTTGTTCTAGCTGTGATGGTCGTGAGAGTGCTTGTATCACACCTCCCCCAACTCCAGGTATTCTAGCAAGGAGACGGTGGTGCCTTCTACTTGAGGAAAAGTGAAGAAAAAGAATGAAAGTCTTCCTGTGAATCCAGGAAATTCTCCCGAATCGTACCCAAGCCCATCAAGGCAGCAGGAATCTGCAAAGTTTTTAAAATTCCTGAGTTTGGGACATTCCCTAGTGCAGATAAAACTGCATTAATCAGAGACTTAGATTACAACACTTAATTTGCTTTGAATGTCTGGAAAGCCTTCTCAAGAAGGATGGATAGAAACAAATCTAGATTGAGATTAGAATAAATACCCAATTATTGAATCCTAGATATCAGTGAACATCCACAAGCATCAGTAACATCCAGGAAACATGATCTCACCACAATAACTAGATAAAAAAGTCACTAATCTCAGAGTGACAGAGATATGCAACCTTTCAGACAGAGAATTCAAAATCGCTGTTTTGAGGAAGCCAGATGAACTTAAAACAACACAAAGAAAGACTTCAGAATCTTGTCGGAGAACTGTTACAAAGTGATTAAAATAATGAAAATGCAAGTAGAAATGCTAGAATTGAACATTTTAGTTAATAGACTGAAAACTTCTTAGAGTTTCTCAACAGCAGAATTGATCAAGCAGAAGAAATAATGAGTTAATTTGAAGATATACTATATAAATACACAATCGGAAGAGAAAACAAACAAACAAAAAATAGAATTTAAAAAAGCATGCATTTTTGCCTGCAAGATGGCTGAATAGGAACAGCTCCAGTCTATAGCTCTCAGTGAGATCAATGCAGAAAGCGGGTGATTTCTGCATTTCCAAATGAGGACCCAGTTCTTCTCATTGGAACTCGTTAGACAGTGGGTGCAGCCAAAGGAGGGCAGCCAAAGCAGGATGGGGCATTGCCCCGCTCAAGAAGTGCAATGAGTCGGGGAACTCCCTCTCCTAGCCAAAGGAATCTATTAGGGATTGTACAGTGCACTCTGGCCCACATACTCTGCTTTTCCCATGGTCTTCGCAACTTGCTGACCAAGAGAATCACTCTGGTGCCTACACCACCATGGCCCTGAGTTTCCAACACAAAACTGGTCAACCATTTGGGCAGACACTGAGCTAGCCTCAGGAGTTGTTTTTTTTTTTTATTTTTTTTCCATACCCCACTGATGGAACATCATTGAGACAAAACCGTTCACTACCCTGGAAAGAGGGCTGAAGCCAGGGAGCCAAGTGGTCTGACTCAGCAGGTCCCCCCACCACAGAGCCAGCAAGCTAAGATCCACAGGCTTGAAAATATTGCTGCTAGCACAACCGTCTGAGCTCGACCAGGGACACACAAGTTCAGTGTGGGGAAGGACATTTACCATTGCTGAGACTTGAGTAGGCAGTTTTATCTTCACAGAATAAACAAAGCCAGTGAGAAGTTCAAACTTTGAAAAGCCCAAAGCAACTCAGCAAGGCCACTGCAGTCAGCCTGCCTTTACCTCTCTGGGCAGGGCATCTTTAAAAAAAAGGCAGTAGCCCCAGTCAGAGACTTATAGATAAAACCTCCAACTTACTGAGACAGAGCACGTGGGGGAAGAGGCAGTTGTAGGCACAGCATCAGCAGACTCAAACATCCCTGTCTGGCAGCTCTGAGGAGAGCAGCAAAACTCCCAGAATAGCATTTAAACTCTGAAGAAACAGACTGCCTCCTCAAGTGAGTCTCTGACTCCTGTGTATCCTGACTGGGAGACACCTCCCAGTAGGGACTGATAGACTCCTCATACAAGAGAGCCCTGTCTGGCATCTGGCCGGTGCCCCCCTGAGACAAAGCTTCCAAAGGAAGGAACAGGCAGGAATTGTCGCTGTTTTGCATCCTTCACTGGTGATACCCAGGCAAGCAGGGTCTGGAGTGGACCTTCAGCAAAATCCAGCAGACCTACAGCAGAGGGGCCTGACTGTTAGAAGGAAAACTAACAAACAGAAAAAAAAAAAGTATAAACATCAACAAAAGGATGTCCATTCAGAGACCACATCCAAATGTCACTGACTTCAAAGACCAAAGGTAGATAAATCCACAAAGATGGGGAGAAATCAGCACAAAAGGCTAAAAATTCCAAAAACTAGAATGCCTCTTCTCTTCCAAAGGATCACAACTCATCAACAGAAAGGGAACAAAAATGGATGAAGAATGAGTTTGATGAACTGACAGAAGTAGGCTTCAGAGGTGGGTAATAACAAACTCCTCTGGGCTAAAGGAGCATGTTCTAACCCAATGCAAAGAAGCTAAGAACCTTGAAAAAAGGTTAGACAAATGTCTAACTAGATAACCAGTTTAGAGAAGAACATAAATGACCTAATGGAGCTGAAAAATACAGCACAAGAGCTTTGTGAAGCGTACACAAGTATCAACAGCTGAATCAATCAAGTGTAAGAAAGAATATCAGAGGGTGAAGTTCAACTCAATGAAATAAAGTAAGAAGACAAGATTAGAGAAAAAAGAGTGAAAAGAAATGAACAAAGCCTCCAAAAAATATGGGATTATGTGAAAAGACCAAATCTACATTTGATTGGTGTACCTGAAAGTGACGGGGAGAATGGAACCAAGTTGGAAAACACTCTTCAGGATATATCCAGGAAAACTTACCCAACCTAGCAGGATAGGCCAACATTCAAATTCAGGAAATACAAAAAAACATCACAAAGTTACTCATAGAGAAAAGCAACCCCAAGACACATAATCATCAGATTCACGAAGGTTAAAATGAAGGAAAAAATGTTAAGGGCAGCCAGAGAGAAATCTCGGGTTACCCACAAAGGGAAGCCCATCAGACTAACAGCACATCTCTCTGCAGAAACCTTACAAACCAGAAGAGAGTGGGTGAAAATATTCAATGTTCTTAAAGAAAAGAATTTTCAACCCATAATTTCATATCCAGCCAAACTAAGCTTCATAAGTGAAGAAGAATAAAATCTTTTACAGATGAACAAATGCTAAGACATTTTGTTACTACCAAGCCTACCTTACAAGAGCTCCTGAAGAAAGCACTAAACATGGATAAGAACAACCAGTACCAGCCCCTAAAAAAAATACCAAATTGTAAAGACCATCGACAACATGAAGAAACTGCATCAACTCACATGAAAAATAACCAGCTAGCACAAAATGGTAGGATCAAATTCACACATAACAATATTAACTGTAAATGTAAATTGGCTAAATGCCCCAATTAAAAGACACAGACTGGCAAATTGGATAAATAGTCAAGACCCATTGGTGTGCTGTATTCAGGAGACCCATCCCATGTGCAAAGACACCCATCAGCTCAAAATAAAGGGATAGAAGAATATTTGTCAAGCAAATGGAAAGAAAAAAAAAAAAAAAGAAACATGGGTTGCAATCATAATCTGTGATAAAACACACTTTAAACCAACAAAGATCAAAAGAGACAAAGAAGGGCATTACATAATGGTAAAAGAATCAGCACACCAAGAAGAGATAAGTATCCTAAATATATATACACCCAATAGGGGAGCACCCAGATTCATAAAGCAAGTTCTTAGAAACATACAAAAAGACTCAGACGCCTGCACAGTAATAGTGGGAGACTTTAACACCCCACTGTCAATATTAGACAGATCAATGAGACAGAAAATGAACAAAGATATCCAGGAGTTGAATTCAGTTCTGGACCAAGCAAACCTAATAGACATCTACAGATCTCTCTAGCCAAAATCAACAGAACGTACATTCTTCTCAGCACCACAGTACTTAGTCTAAAATTGACCAAATAATTGGAAGTAAAACACCCCTCAGCAAATGCAAAAGAACAGAAATCATAACAGTCTCTCAGACCACAGTGCAATCAAATTAGAACTCAAGATTAAGAAACTCACTCAAACCACACAACTACATGGAAACTGAACAACCTGCTCCTGCATGTCTACTGGGTAAATGATGAAATGAAGGCAGAAATAAAGACAGTCTTTGAAACCAATGAGAACAAAAGCACAACATACCAGAATCTCTAGGACACATTTTAAGCAGTGTGTAGAGGGAAATGTAAAGCACTAAATGATAACAAGAGAAAGCAATTAAGATCTAAAATTGACACCCTAGCATCACAATGAAAAGAACTAGAGATGCAAGAGCAAACAAATTCAAAAGCTAACAGAAGGCAAGAAATACCTAAGATCAGAGCAGAACTGAAGGACACAACAACGTGAAAAACCCTTCAAAAAAAATCAATGAATCCAGGAGCTGATATTTTGAAAATATCAACAAAATAGATAGACTGCTAGCCAGACTAATAAAGAAGAAAAGAGAGAAGAATTAAATAGATACAATAAAAAATGTTAAAGGGGATATTACCACCAATCTCACAGAAATATAAACTACCATCAGAGAATACTATAAACTCCACTTTGTAAATAAATTAGAAATTCTAGAAAAAATAGGTAAGTTCCTGAACACATACACGATCCTAAGACTATGAAAAAGTCGAATCCCTGAATAGACCAATAACAAGTTCTGAAATTGAGGCTGCAATTAACAGCCAACCAACCAAAAAAAAAAAAAAAAAAAAAAAAAAAAATTCCAGGACCAGACAGAATCACAGATGAATTCCACCAAAGGTACAAAGAAGGGCTGGTACCATTCCTTCTGAAACTATTCCAAACAATAGAAAAAGAGGGGTTCCTCCCTAACTCATTTTATGAGGCCAACACCACCCTGATACCAAAATCTGGCAGAAAAACAACAAAAAAATGAAAATTTCGGCCACTATCACTGATGAACATTGATGCAAAGATCTTCAATAAAATACTGGCAAACCGAATCCAGCAGCACATCAGAAAGCTTATCCACCACAATCAAGTTGGTTTCACCCCTGGGTTGCAAGGCTGGTGCAACATATAGGATTCAATAAACCTAATCCATCACATAAACAGAACCAAAGACAAAAAATAAAAATAATAAATAAATAAATAAATAAATAAATAAATAAACAAAAAAACATGATTATGTCAATAGCTGCAGAGAAGGCCTTCAAGAAAATTCAATAGCCATTCACACTAAAAACTCTCAAAAAAACTAGGTATTGATTGAATGTATCTCAAAATAATAAGAGCTATTTGTGACAAATCCACAGCCAATATCATACTGAATGCAAAATCTGGAAGCACTCCCCTTGAAAATCGACACAGGACTAGGATGCCCTCTCTCATCACTCCTATTTAAAATAGTATTGGAACTTCTGACAAGGACAATCAGACAAGAGAAAGAAATAAAGGCTATTCAATTAGGAATAGAGGAAGTCAAATTGTCTCTGTTTGCAGATGACATGATTGTATATTTAGAAAACCCCATCGTCTCTGATCAAAATCTTCTTAAACTGATAGGCAACTCCAGCAAATTCTCAGGATACAAAATCAATGTGCAAAATTCACAAACATTCCTATACACAAATGACAAACAGAGAGCCAAATCATGAGTGAACTCTCATTCACAATTGCTACAAAGAGAGTAAAATACCTAGGAATATAATTTACAAGGGATTTGAAGGACCTTTTCAAGGAGAACTACAAACCACTGCTCAAGGAAATGAGAGAGGACACAAAAAAATGGAAAAAACATTCCATGCTCATGGATAGTAAGAATCAATATTGTGAAAATGGCCATACTGCTCAAAATGATGTATAGATTTAATGCTATCTCCATCAAGCTACCATTGACTTCCCTTAAAGAATTGGAAAAATCTACTTTAAATTTTATATGGAACCAAAAAAAAAAAAATCCCACATAGCCAAGACAATCCTAAGCAAAAAGAACAAAGCTGAAGTCATCATGCTACCTGACTTAAAACCGTACTACACAGCTACAGTAACCAAAACAGCATGGTAGTGGTATCAAAACAGATATATAGACCAATGGAACAAAATAGAGGGCTCATAAATAACACCACACAAAACCGTCTGATTTTTGACAAACCTGACAAAAACAAGCAATGGTGAAAGGATTCCCTATTTAATAAATGGTGTTGGGAAAACTGGCTAGCCATATCCAGAAAGCTGAACCTGGATCCCTTCCATATACCTTATACAAAAATTAGCACAAGATGGAATAAAGACTTAAATGTATGACTTAGGACCATAAAAACCCTAGAAGAAAACCTAGGCAATATGATTCAGGACATAGGCATGGGCAAAGACATCATGACTAAAACACCAAAAGCAATGGCAACAGAAGCCAAAATAGACAAATGGGAACTAATTAAACTGAAGAGCTTTTCCACAGCCAAAGAAACTATCATCAGAGTGAGCAGGCAACCCACAGAATGGGGAAAAATTTTTGCAATCTATCCATCTGACAAAGGTTTAATATTCAGAATCTACAAAGAGCTTAAACAAATTTACAAGAAAAAACAACCCCATCAAAAAGTGGGAGAAAGATATGAACAGACATGTCTCAAAAGAAGACATTTATGCAGTCGAGAAAAATATGAAAAAAACTCATGATCACTGATCATTAAGGAAATACACATCAAACCGCAATGAGATACCATCTCATGCCAGTTAGAATGGCAATCATTAAAAAGTCAGAAATCAACAGATGCTGGAGAGGATGTGGAGAAATAGAATACTTTTACACTGTTGGTGGGAGCATAAATTAATTTAACTATTGTAGAAGACAGTGTGGTGTTTCCTTTAGGATCTAGAACTAGAAATACCATTTGACCCAGCAATCTGATTACTGGGTTTATACCAAATGATTATAAATCATTCTACTATAAAGACACATGCACACTTACATTTGTTGTGGCACTGTTTATAATTAAAAAGATTTGGAACCAACCCAAATGCTCATCAATGATAGACTGGAGAAAAATGTGGCACATATACACCATGGAATACTAAACAGCCATAAAAAGGATGAATTCATGTCCTTTGCAGGGACATGGATGAAGCTGGAAACCAGCATTCTCAGCAAACTATCTCAAGAACAAAAAGCCAAACACCGCATGTTCTCCCTCATAAGTAGGAGTGAACAGTGTGAACACATGGACAAAAGGAGGGGAACATCACACACTAGGGCCTTTCAGGGGGTTGGGGGGTAGGGGAGGGATAACATTAGGAGAAATACCTAATGCAGATGACTAGTTGATTGGTGCAGCAAACCACCATGGCACGTGCATACCTGTGTAACAAATCTGCACGTTCTGCACAGGTACCCCATAACTTAAAATATAATTTAAAAAAGCATGCCTACAAGAGTTACAAAATAGCCCCAAAAGTACACATCTAACAGTTATTGATTTGAAAGAGGAAGTTGAGAGAGAGAACAGCATAAAAAGTTTTTTCAAAGAAAATATAACAACTTTGCAAAACTAGAGAAAGATACCAATATCTAAGTACAATATAATAGAACACAACACAGATTTAAGTCAAATACAACTACCTCAAGACAGTTAATAATGAAAATCCCAAAGGTAAAGGTTAAATAAAGGATCTTAAAAGCTTTTTAATAAGCTCCAATATTTCTGTTAGTGGACTTCTTAGTGGAAACCTGACTAGCCAGAAGAGAGTGGCATGATGTATTCAGAGTGCTGAAGGAAACAAAGGACAACTTTTTTTTTTTCTATGATTTTTATATCCAGAACAAAAAAATCCTTATCACTTGAAGGAGAAATAAAAACTTTCCAAGACAAAGAAAAGCTGAGATATTTTGGTCAACACCTGACCTGTCCTACAAGAAATGTTTAAGGGAGTTCTTTGATCAGAAAAAGAGGTCATTAATGAGCAATAAGAAATCATATAAAGGTACAAAAGTCACTGGTAACAGTAAATAAACAGAAAAATACAGAATATTCTAACACTGTAATTGTGCTGTGTAGACCACTCATATCTTGAGAAGGAAGAATAAGGACAAACCTGTCAATATAATAACTACAACTTTTTAAGAGATAGATAGTATAAAATATAAACAGATACAACAAAAAAATTAAAAATCGGGGAATGAACTTAAAGTGTACACTTTGTATTAGTTTGACCTTAAATTAAAATATACTACTAGAGAAAATTACTTTTAGAAAAAAAGACAGGTAGGAAAAAGGAAAAGAGGATCATGAAACAACCAGAAAACAATAAACTGGCAGTAGTAATTCCTTGCAAATTAATAATAACATTGAATGTAAAGGGACTAAACTTCCCAATCAAAAGGCATAGGGTGGCAGAATAGGTTTTAAAAAATAAAATATAATAAATTATCTGCTGCCTATAAGAAACTCACTTCACCTATAAAGACACATGTAGGCTAAAAACAAAGGTATGGGAAAAGATATTTTATGCAAATGGAGACCAAAGGAGATCAGGAGTAGCTATTATCAAATCAGATAAAAATAAATTTAAAGATAAAACTATAAAAAATACAAGGAAGGACATTATTAAATGATAAAGGGGTCAATTCATCGGGAGGTTTTTTATTTATGCACCCAACACTGGAGCACCAATGTATTTATAAAGCAAATATTACTAGAGGTAAAGCGATAGATAGGTCCTCTACAATAATAGCTGGATACCTCAACATTCTATTTTCAACATCGGACAAACCATCCAGGCAGAAAATCAACAAAGGAACATTGGACATATTCTGCACTATAAACCAAATGCACCTAATAGATATTTACAGAACATTTTATCTAACAGCTGTGGTATACACATTCTTTTCCTCAGTAAGTGGATTATTCTCAAAGATAGACCATATATTAAGCCACAAAATGAGACAGAAAACTAAAAAAAAAATTCAAATCAAAATAAAGTTTTAAATGAAACACCTGAAATTATGAAACTACTGGAAGAAAACTTTGGGGAAGTTCTCCACAGCATTTGTCAGGGCCAATATTTCTTAAGAAATACCTCAGAAGCACAGGCAACTAAAGCAAAAACTAACAAATGAGATCACAGAAAGGTAAAAAGCTTCTGTGCAGCAAAGGAAGCAATAGGTAAAATGAAGAGACAATGCATAGAATGGGAGTAAATATTTGCAAACTATCCATCTGTCAAGGAATTAATAAATAATATATAAGGAGACCAAAAACTCGATAGAAAAAAATCAAATAATATTATTTTAAAAGGTGTAAAAGATCCGATAGACATTTCTCAAAATAAGACATACAAATAGCCAACAGGCATAAGAAAAGATGCTCAACATCATTAGTCATCAGAGAAATGAAAATAAAAATTATAGTGATATTCATCTCATGCCAATTAAAACTGCTTTTCCCCAAAGACAGGCACTAATAAATGTTAGTGGGGTTGTGAAGAAATATAAAACTTCGTACATTGTTGGTGGGAATGTAAGTAAGTACAGCTACTATGGAATGTAGTATGGAGGTTCCTCAAAAAACTAAAAATAGAACTGCCATGTAATCTAGCAATTCCACTACTAGTTAATATATCCAAAAGCAAGGAAACCAGTATATCAAAGCTATATCTTCACTCCCATGTATATTGCAGCATTAGTCACATAGGCAAGATTTAGAATCAACCTAAGTGTTTATCAGCAGATAAATCAATACAACATGTGGTACATATACACAATGAAATATTATTCAGCCATAAAAAGACATAATATCTTGTCGTTTGCAGCAACATAAATGGAACTAGAGGACATAATGTTAAGTAAAATGAGCCAGGCACCGAAACGCTCATTTTGCATGTTCTCACTGATATGTGGGAGCTAAAAATAACAAAAATAGAACTAATAGAGATGGAGAGCAAAATGATGCTTACTAGAGGCTGGGAAGGGAGGAGAGGAAGTGGGGAAAAATGGTGATACTAACTAAGTGCAGAAATTTACCTAGATAAATTAAATACGATCTGGTATTTTATAGCAAAATAGAGTGACTATAGGAAGCAATAATTTCTTGTATATTTAAAAATAACTAAAAGAGTGGAATTTGAATATTCCTAACACACACACAAAAATGTTCAAGGTGAGGGATATCCCAATTACCTTGATTTGATCATTACAAATTGTGTGCCTATATCAGAACATTAAATATAACTCATAAATATATACATGTATTATGTACCCATAATAACAAAAAAGAAGAAACTTTAAAGAGTTTAGGGATTTTTAAATGAATGATATAAAAAGATGAAAAGTAAAGCAGATAAAGAGAAAAGTGATGTATTTTTATAATATATTTAATAATGTATTATATATTCAATATATTATGTATTAAATTTAATATATAATCAATTATATATTTAATGATTTATTATTCACTCACTATACTGTACATATCCACCTTATTGTGCATATATAATGTACATAATATAGCATATGTATCATATATATAATTTGGGCATAAGTTACCTTCTTAGATTCATTTTCATTGTTTATAATTCCTAAATGTTAATACTCTTTTATAATACAAAAAGGCACTTTTACACACTAATATGATTAAATGTTAAACTAACATCAGGTATATATATTCATGTTACTATGATACATCTTGCCAAGTGGGGAAAAACCCAGAGTAGCTTATCTTTATTATTTATTACACCTGAAAACTTTGGTCAACAACCTGAGGACTCTGAATGGTAAAGCAATACAACCAGGTTGAGACTCAAAGTCAAAAGTTAAAGTGACCCATATGGGTTGCATGTAAGTATTAGCTTGCTTGCGTGCTCTGTCTCACACACTGTCTCTCTCTCTCTCTCTCTCTCTCTCTCTCATATCATATGTATGTGGATTTGATTATTTGCATAAAGTACAGCATGAATAATTACTTGCCACGTAAGATCCTTTTTATATTGGCTTTTAAGGAACTTTGTTCTATCTCAGAAAAGACTTTTTAAAGCCTTAAGACCAGTTATGGTTGATTTGTGTCATTACATTCCTTTGTGAGTTGGATAAATTCTTCTCCACCTGAGGTCCCAAGATAACATGGGGCTCCTCAGCTTATTAAAAAGTTACATCCTATTGCCCAGACCCAGTCTCAAAAAATAAAAATGAAAAAGAAAAAAATAATTACATTCTTTATTTACCACAAGTAAGGAACTGTGTACAAGGACTGTATAGACAAGGTATGATGTCAGTTTTCCCAAAAGACTTTCATTGGCTCTATAAGTCAAATTTTATTTCTTAAAAGAAAGCATGCCATTCCAATCAAAGCCTTGGGAAAATAACCAGTTTCTCCAATTGTGTCCCTTTGCAAAAGAAAACATTCATTTTTAAAAAAAAAATATGGAATGCTTCATGAATTTGCATGTCATCCTTGTGCAGGGACCATGTTTATCTCTGTATCCTTCCAATTTTAGTAAGTGTGCTGCCAAAGTGAGCACAGAAAACAGATTCTTGTCACATTTATGCAAATAAATATATTGCCATAAGTTAAGAATACTCAAAAATAGTTTCCAAATTCTGGAGAAATCAGATAGAGAGAAATATGCTCCAAATTTTATTTATAGGATTATACTTTACTCAATTGTTGAAAGCTGTAAAAAGCTCAAAAGTTTTCTTCACTTTAAAAAAATGAAGAATTAGCAACATTTTAGGCAGAGTCATAAAAGGATTATTTTAGTCATAGGTTCAGTCCATGCAGTTAACTATGGTTTTGCTTGAATTCATAAACATTTCAGCTCTCCATGGGAGTCCTGAAAGATTTTCCTCTTTTCTAATATCACAACATCCAAAGTTATCAGACATGTGCATTTAAGAGCACCTGTTAGAGTCCTTTAGATTATAAAACTTCCTTTTAAAGAGGATTAACATGAAACAATAATTGTCTGTGGACGACAAAAAGTCTTAGGGCGGCCACAATTAAAGGTATAATTAACAAAGAAATGTGTTACCTCTGTGGCACACACTAATTTAACATAACAATTATAATTATCAACATATGCCAAAAACACATTTATACAAATACGGTCCAAAAAAGGCCAGATTTTACCTCTGCATTAGTGTACCATTGATGTGAAACCTAATTCTTTATAAAATATTATAGACAAATATATCAAATCTTAATTAGTTTGACCATAAGGTAAGATTTTCATAAATGTTTTATTTTTTTTACAATTTTTTTAAATGAAAATTTCAATGCTTTAATACAAGCTTATCCAACCCATGGCCTGTTTACTGTGTGTGGCCCAAGGCATCTTTGACTGTGAACCAACACAAATTCATAAACTTTTTAAAAATATTATAATTTTGGGGGGCTTTTTTTTTTTTTTTTGCTCATCAACTATCGTTAGTATTAGCAGTTTTGTGTGTATGTAGCCAAAGACAATGTTTCTTCTTTCAATGTGGCCCAGGGAGCCAAAAGATTGGCCACCCCTGCTCTAATAAAACTCTGTTGTGCTTTCATTCAAATATTATATTTATGAAGAAAACTGAATAATACTTCTTTATAGTTGATATGTTCACACACAGAATTTCTTTTACAATGTTAATCTTTCGTGAACCTTCCACAACTTTCCTAAATGTTCAGCTTTATCCTATATAACTTAAAACAATCCTTTAAACCTCAAAACTAGGCAAAATAGTTTACATTTCCTGCCTTTTTATATTGTTTTACTAAAAGCACATTCTTGTTTCCTTACATACCTTGCATGTAAAACTGTTTTTCCAGTAGTCTTGAGTACATGTTATACTATTAACTTTTAGCAACTATTACTTTTGATGAAAAACTTGGTAAATAAGTGATTCTAATTAGGTACTAGGTCTGGAGCCTAGGACACCCAACAGAAGAACAGGTAAGGCCTGACCTTTTCTAGCATAGCAAGGAGGCATGTCTAATTCTGTATGTTTCCAGCCCTTACCTATCTTTAAAGCAAGCAAGTTGTACAGTTAAGGATCATAGTAGCAATCCATGACATTAAAGCATTTAGTAGACCTAATACCCTTTAAAACTGTACACTGTTAATAAATTTCCTTTCATGAATGCTTCTTGACTTACACAGATCATCTATGACATGCTTTGACTTTCTGACTTATCCTAAACATCTCTCTTTTCAAACAACCAGTCATTTTAATTTAGAGCAAGGATTTAACATATGGGATGCTTTGTCACATAAAATCTCTTTCCTTTATAACATTCCTTACCAAATGGGATTCTAGAATAAACTGGTCTTACTGTTTACACCACACCTTACTTTCATCTCTGATATGGTAATCTGCTAGGCAGGGACCCACACTTCATCTCTGTCCTATGCGTCTCTTGTGCTTGAGGCCTTGGGCCAGACTATATTTTTGTCTCCATGACCTTATAGTGACTCTTGCAAGGAGCATTTTAGCAACAAAATGTTTATATCTTTTCTTATAATCTTGTATCCCGTGTTCTTTAAATCAATGAGAATATTTGTCCTCTTGACATAAAGAAGTAACCTCCAGAGGACTTTGGACTTGGGAGAAAAACTTGCAAATGGAAAAGAAAGTTTCCCCTCCTCCAAAAAGGGAGCTAACTCATAACTCATAAAGGAAAGTAAGTGGGATATTTAAAGGACCAGTGTGAGATCCTATGATGGGAACACACTGCTTCAAAAGCCACGGGAAAACTCAGCCCTGGGGCATAGCATTAAATAAAAGCATATGGTAAGTCACAAGAAGCTGGTAGAGCTGGTGTTCTAGTTAGTGTGTTTTTAAGAAGTCACATAGCCTGTGAAATGAAAGCAAAAGCAGACTTGCCTGTGAGGTGGATGGTCTGGTGGGTGCACAAGACCATTTTAAAATACACACAGAGAAAACAGGAGAATAGATGGTACTGGTTTGTAAAAAAAAGCTGATGTTATTTGTGAAAGCAGAGGAACTTTACAATCATGATAGAAGGCATCTCTTAAGGAAGCAGGAGAGAGAATTAGTGCTAGCAAGGGAAATGCCAGATGCTTATAAAACCATCAGATTTTGTAAGGACTCATTCACTATCACAAGAACAGCATGGGGGAAATGGCCCCCATGATTCAATTATCTCCCACCAGGTCCCTCTACTGACATCGTGGGGATTATGAGATTATAATACAAGATGAGATTTGGGTGGGCACACAGAGCCAAACCATATCATTCTGCTTCTGGCCCCTCCCAAATCTCGTGTCCTCATGTTTCAAAACACAATCGTTTCTTTCCAGCAGTCCCCCAAAATTCTTAGCTCATTCCAGCATTATCCCAAAAGTCCACGTCCAAAATCTCATCTAAGACCATGCAAGTCCTTTCCACCTATGAGACAGTAAAATCAAAAGCAAGTTAATTACTTCCTAGATACAATGGGGGTATAGGCATCGGGTAAATACACCTGTTCCAATTGGGATAAATTGGTCAAAGCAAAGGGGCTATAAGCCCCAGGCAAGTCTAAAATCTAATAGAGCAGTGTTTAAACCTTAAAGTTCCAAAATGATCTCTTTTGATTTCATTTCTCACAATGAGGTCACACTGATGCAAGATGTGGGCTCCCATAGCCTTGGGTAGCTTCAACCCTCTGACTTTGTAGAGTACTGCCCCACTCCTGACTGCTTTCATTGGCTGGTATTTAGGGTCTGCAGCTTTTCCAGGTGCATGGTAGAAGTTGTCAATTGATTTATCATTCTGGGATCTGGAGGACAATGACTCTCTTCTCAGAACATCACTAGGTCGTGCCCCAGTGGGGATGTTTTGTGGAGGCTTGGACCCCACATTTCCCTTCCACACTGCCCTGACAGTTGTTCTCCATGAAGGCACCACCCTGCAGCATACTTCTTCCTGGACATACAGGCTTTCCCCTACATCCTCTGAAATCTAGGTTCATCTTCCCAAACTTCAATTCTTGTCTTCTGCACACCCACAGGCAGGACCGACACCAAGTAGAATCTACCAAGGCTTGAGGCATGCTCCTTCAATGCAATGTCCTGTGCTGTACCTTCGGTTTTAGCCATGGCTGGAGTATCTGGAATGCAGAGCACCAATTCCATTTTTTCCCTCCTATGATTCCAGGCCTATGAAGAGAGGGGCTGCCACAATGGTCTCTTACATACCGTGGAGACATTTATCCAATTGCCTTGGTGATTAACATTTGGCTCCTTATTATTTATGTAAATTTTTGCAGCTGGTTTGAATTTCAACTCAGAAAATGGATTTTTTTTTCTATTGCATCATCAGACTGAAAATCTTCCAAACTTTTATGCTCCACTTCCCTTCGAATGCTTTGCCACCCAGAAATTTCTTCTGTCAGATACCCTAAATCATCTCTTTCAAGTTCAAAGTTCCACAGATCTCTAGCCATTGTTCCTACTGCCTCTGTGACTACCGCCTCTATGACTGATACTATCACTACGACTATAGTCATTGTCCCTACTGCCTCTAGTCAGGGGTTAAATGCCACCATTCTCTTTGCTAAAGCATATAAAAAATCACCTTTATTATAGTTCTTACAAGTTCTTCATCTCCATCTGAGACAACCTCAACCTGGACTTAATTGTCCATATCATTATCAGAATTTTGGTCAAAGCCATTCAGCAAGTATTTAGGAAGTTCCAAGCTTTCCCACATCTCTCTGTCACTGGAACCTTCCAAGTCTCTAAGAAGTTCCAAACTTTCCTATATTTTTCTGTCTTCTCTTGAGCCCTCCAAACTGTTCAAACCTCTGCCTGTTACCCACTTCCAAAGTCACTGCCACAATTTTGGGTATCCTTACAGCAGCACCCCACTCCCTTAGTACCAATTTACTGTATTAGTCCATTTTCACACTACTGTGAAGAAATACTTGAGACTGTGTAATTTATGAAGAAATACTTGAGACTGAGTATTTTATGAAGAAAAGAGGTTTAATTGACAATCAGTTCTGCATGGCTGGAGAGGCCTCAGGAAACTTAAAGTCATGGTAGAAGGCACCTCTTCTCAGGGCATAAGGAGAGAGAATGAGTGCTAGCAGGGTAAATGACAGATACTTCTAAAACCCTCAGATCTCATGAGAACTTATATTATAAGAACAGTATGGGGGAAACAGCCCTCATGAATCAACCACCTCTCATCAGCTTTCTTCCACAACGCATGAGGATTACAACATTACAATTCAAGATGAGAATTGGGTGGAGACATAGAACCAAATCATATTATTTGTTTTGCTTCAGTTTGTTTATTATTGTGAATAATACTGCTATTAATGTCAGTATCTTTTGTCTTCTTGTGCAAGAGTGCTTTTATTTATCTTGAACAAATATCTCTAAATTTTCTGGTTGTATAATAAAAAACTTGTTTATCTTAAGTGGCTGTATCAATTTTTATTTTTACCAGCAATGAATTTCCCCTAGAGTAAGCATTCCAAGAGGCTCAGATGGGATGTTTCTATAATTTAGCCTTGGAATTCTCAGCATATCACTTGTTCCACAATCTATTACTTAAACAAGTTTTTTTGGGTGGGGTTAATTAAATTAGAATTCTAAAACAAAAAAAAAGAAAAAAGTTCAAGTAACACACAGGAAAGTCAGGAAAAGAAAGCATAAATTAACCCCATCTCTACTAAAAATACAAAAAGTAGCTGGATGTGGTGATGTACACCTGTAATCCCAGCTACTCAGGAGACTGAGGCAAGAGAATCACTTGAACCCAGGAAGTGGAAGTTGCAGTGAGCTGAGATGACACCACTGCACTCCTGCCTGGGCAACAGAGCAAGACTCCATCTCAGAAAAAAAAAAGTTGTAGATAACAAAGAGAAAAAATAAAATAAAATGAGTGACTTAAACCCTAACATATCAGTAACTATATTAAATGTGAATGGCCCAAATACATCAATTAAAAGACAGACGTTGGTAGAGCAGATAAAAGCCTATCTCAAGCATATGTTGTCATTAAGACACTCATCTTTAATAAAATGATATAGGGAGAATAAAAGTAAAAAAAATGGAAAAAAAAAAAAAACAACATATGCCATGAAAACAATCAAAAGAATGAAGAAATGGTTACAACATGTCAAATAAAGTAGACTTCTCAGCAGTTTAGTATATTGTCTATAATAGTGGTCTCACATGTTATAAATTGTAAGGAACTAAATAAACAAACACATAAATGAGTGTATGTAAAATTAGTGAAATCTGTATAGACTTCATGGATTGTATCAGTGTAGTTTCCCATTTGCAATATTATTGTACTTTCATATGCAAAATAGTAACTTTTTTTTTTTTTTTTTTTTTTTTTTTTGAGATGGAGTCTTGCTGTATCTCCCAGGCTGGAGTGCAGTGGTGTGATCTCGGCTCACTGCAAGCTCCGCCTCCCGGGTTCACACCATTCTCCCACCTCAGCCTCCCAAATAGCTGGGACTACAGGCGCCCGCCACCACGCCCGGCTAGTTTTTTGTATTTTTAGTAGAGACGGGGTTTCACCATGTTAGCCAGGATAGTCTCGATCTCCTGACCTCGTGATCCACCCACCTCGGCCTCCCAAAGTGCTGGGATTACAGGCTTGAGCCACTGCACCCGGCCAATAGTAACATTTTAATAAACTGAGTAAAGAGTGTGTGAGGTCTCTCAGTTTTATTCTCTACAACTGCATGAGATTCTATAGTAATCCTAAAATAATAAGTAAAAGAATGAGTAATAAGTTTGGCCCTTAAATAAAAGAATGAGAGTGTTTTCAATATACAGATATAGAAAGACCTCCAAGTTATAGTGTAATGTGGAAAAAGTCAAATTTCAGAAAAATGTGCATAGTTTCTAACATTTGTGTAAAAGGGAGGTAAGAGAATGCACATCATTATTGATAGTATAAATAATAAAGACAAACTTTGAAAAAATACACAAGAAATGTGAGACAGTGGTACATGATGAGTAGGTTAAGGTAAAGTGCACCATTTTATGACATATAAATTATGTGAACATTTTGCCTATTTTGAAGTTAAGTATATTAAGTAAAAATATAACAAATCACATCAACACTTGAGGAACTCAGTCTTGTTTCTCACCACAAATGCAGAAAAATTTAGCAAATTTACAAAAATCAAAGACAGATGTATAAAATATTAACACATTAAGACCAATAAAATTTGGTTGAGAATAGGAAAATATCTAACATCAAATGATAAAAAATATTTATATCCAAAAAGAAAGAAAAAACATTCTATATAATTTAATATTCATTTATTATGAAAAATTCAAAGTTATAAACAATAGATATGTCTCAATCTCATTGAATAGCTATCAAACATTTATATAATTAATGCTACTAAAATGGGACACAAAGCAAACATGCAAAATTTCATTCCCAGTAAATATTTTATTTGATACCTTCAAACTTGTCTTATATCCAAAATGATAAAAACTAGCCAAAAAGTTGAAAAAATAAGTAAAATTTATTAGCAAATTATTAGTTTCTTTTAAGCAAATCCAAAGGAATCTACAGATAACCTAAACTAAGAGACAGTGTCAATAATAACAAGATAAAAGATTAATGTTAAAAAGTATTTTAAAACAATAATTGATTAACATAGTAACAAACTATATTGTATACAGTTACAGATTTCTTAAGGTAAAATCTTAGAGATTCCTAACTGTTGTCAAAGTAGCTTGTACTTTAAGTAACAAAGAGAGGTACAAATTTACTTGTCAGGGAAGCAGCATTCATTACAAAAAGATTAATACAGGACCTATTTAAAAAAAAAAGATTGCAAATAGGAGAGAAGGTAGGTTATAATCTTGTTTGTTATTCTACTTTTATACTCTAGATTGTTAGTATTAAGGGCCTGCAGGGAAATAATTAATGACAATTGGAAATGAATAGTAGAATATAAATAAATTTGCATAAATATAAATAACATGGTGGAAGAATTTCTACAACTTAACAACTTATCAGTTATGAGAGGCAGAATTCAAATGCTCTCCCTGGGTGATTCAGAATGCAATTAACTAAATTAAAAAATGATAGAGATGTAAAATTTAATGAAGGCCAAGAGAATATAAGAACCTTAGAGAAGAAGAAAAAGGGGCTGAGAAGGTGTCATGGTGGATCAGAAGCAAATAAGATTTGTTTGTGTTTATTTGTATGTAAATCAGTGCATATAATCCATAAATAAAAAGACCATAAAAAATCAGTTGAAGAGTTTTAGTCTTTATCTCATTTACAGTTTCTAAACTTTGACAATTTAATCATTGGTATGGTTAATTTTATGTATTAACTTGACTGGGACATCATATTCAGATCTGCGGCCATACATTATTCTGGATGTTTCTTTGATGGTGTTTTTGGATGAGATTAACATTTAAATTGGTGAATTTTGAGTAAAGCGGATTACCCTGTATAACGTGAGTGGGTCACATCCAATCAGTTGAAGGTCTGAATATAACAACAGACTGACCTTCCTCCAGCAAGATAAAGTCCCTCAGCAGAGGGAATTCTCCAGCAGATGGCCATGAGACTTCAGCTGCAGATTTTGGACTTGCCAAAATCCATAATTCTATTAATCAATCCTCAAAATAAATCTTTCTATATACATTGTGTCACTTTATGATAGAGATACGTTCTGAGAAATATGTGGTTAGGTGATTTCATTGTTGTGTAGACATCATAGAGTGTACATACACAAACCAGATGGTATAGGTTACTACACACCTAGGCTATATGATTTTGCTATTTCTCCCAGGCTACAAGCAACCGTAACACAATAGTGTTACGTATTAAGTTAAGTTAATAGTGTTAAGTATTTATATATATATAAATGTATCTAAACACAAAAAGATACAGGAATAATAAAATATTATTATTGTTTTATTTTTTTTAAGATGTTTTGCTCTGTCATCAAGAGGTAGGGTACAGTGACATGACAATAGCTCACTGTACTCTCAAACTCCTGGGCTCAAGAGATCCTTGAGCCTCTACCTCCCAAGTAGCTGGAACTACAGACATGCACCACCATACCGGGCTAATTAGAATAATTTTTGTAAAGGATGGGATGTAGCTGTGTTGTGTTGTCCAGGTTGGTCTCAAACTTCTGGCCTCAAACCATCCTCCCACCTCAGCCTCTTGAGTAGCTAAGATTAATGGCCTAAGCCAATGACACTGCAAAAATAAGGAATTATACTTTTATGGAACCATGGTTATATCTACTGTACATCCTTGACTGAGATGGCTTATGTTGTCTCTGACATGGTACACAAGCACACCATACACACAGGCATACAGACATTGTACACACAACACACACACACACACACACACACATCCTATTAGTTCATTTTTTCTGAATAATTCTAACAACCATTTTGTCTCATTTTTTTTTCTAATTTTTAAACATAATCAGATTCATGGGCTCACTGTTAAAATTAAATTTCATCTTTTCTAATTTCTCCTTCTCAAATTGCTTAATAGAAATGCAGGCTCATGAGGGCCCCACCCTAGACTATCTTTGATTTTTAATTTCTTATAGTTAATCTGAACATTCGTATTTTATTGCTTTATTTATTATTGAATGTTAGAAACTGAAAAAGATCTACTTCTAGCACTCACATATATTGAGCTTTTGTCATTTGGTCTGTTTAGTGAAAATACTTCATTTTCAGAATCTCTTTTCCACTGTTGTAAAAGCTTTAGAGAAATAAAAAGTAAAAGTGAATCTTATTTTGTGCCCCCCCCAACTGTTTTTAAAGCCTGAATTTCAAAACACATTTGCCTCTAATAATTTCATTTATAGATTTTGAATCTGTACTTGTGTGTATTATAGGCACCTCAGATTAGGCCTCATTTTTCACTGATTCTATGAATTGCTAGCCCTTCCTTGCCCTACATTTTCAATTAGGATTAATGATACCACCTACTTATGCGATAGCAGCCTTAAAAGTTTCTATGACTTGCCATTCTCTCTCCTCTTTCATCTCTATCCTCTTCTTTCCAAATAAAAAAGAAAAAGGGTAGACTATTGCTAAATGCAGCAACCAGAACTAATGTCACCAACATTGGCTAAGCAAAAGGACCTAGATAAAAAGTACTGCATAATATGCACACCTATTTATACACATTGCATAAAATATATCTATGGTGGTATTGCAGCAATGGTGAACATTGACAGGATATTGACTATAAGGATTATTGAGAAATGTTTACTAGTTGCTGGTAACATTTGACATCTTGATTTAGATGATAAATACATAGGTCTATTAACATTACATAATTGCCAAATATTGACTAGAGAGTGTATCATATTAATCACAATTATTTTAAACTCTGTGTATGAAATTTCTGACTTCTGGGGCTTTTTAGTTATGATTCTGTAGACAATTATCTTTTTGTCTCCTTGCTTTCTTGGATTGTTTCAGAATTTTTGACTGAATGCTGGATATTTTGTACAGAAGAGTCAAGACTAAGTTAAATATTACTTTAATAGGTACCCTTTCTCTCTTATATACATTAACATGAAATGTTGAGTCAATTTAATCACTATTTGAGTTTGAGTTTTCTTACTGGCACAGTTACCTTCCGAGTACCCCAAGGTGGTTCATAGATCAATCAGGTAGCTAACTGTTTTTGTAAAGAAGAATTGGAGTACTTAATAGAAAAGGCTACAAGTTGGGTGCCAATATGTGTGACCACACACCAGGCAGAGGAGGGCACTTGTTTTTCCGTGTTGCTGTATTAATGTTTTCTTGGTGTGAATGGGTACATGGGTTTTGAGAATGATAATTAGTCTGAAGTAATTGGGGAAGACTGTGTATTGGGCATTTGTCTCACTGTTGCCCCTCTCCACCCCTTTTTAAAGAAAATGTATAAATAGTGTATCTCCTAAGAGCCTCTTGGAAAAAAAAAAAAAAAAAGCCACAGATGCTCCTGTGATCCACAGGTTTTCTGGATGTGCCCTCAGACTGGGTCAATAAACCTCAATGATTTGAGCCTCCTGCCTCAATTACTCAATTTGGTTGTTAAAACATTCAAAGACTAAATATGATTGTTTAATTTCACATTTTTGATTACCATAATCATTAAATAATTTGGGACACTTGTATTTCTTTTGTTAGCTGTCTCATATATATATATTTCCTATATATGGGAAAATTAGATGTATACAAATTTTCTACCTATTTTATTACCATATTATTAAGCTTTTTATAACAATTTAATATATCAAAGATATTAAAACAAACTACAATATATGTATCTATCATTTACAATTTGTAATTTTCTTTTCTTTTTTTTTTCTGAGATAGAGTCTCGTTCTGTCACCCAAGCTGGAGTGCAGCGGCATGATCTTGGCTCACTGCAAGCTCTGCCTCCCGGGTTCAGGCCATTCTCCTGCCTCAGCCTCTTGAGTAGCTGAGACTACAGGTGCCTGCCACCGTGCCCGGCTAATTTTTTTTGTATTTTTAGTAGAGACGGGGTTTCACTGTGTTAGCCAGGATGGTCTTGATCTCCTGACCTCGTGATCCCCTACCTCGGCCTCCCAAAGTGCTGGGATTACAGGCGTGAGCCAACGCACCCAGCCAACAATCTGTAATTTTCTTTTCAAATTTAGTGTGTTTGATGATTTTGAAACATAGACATTTCAAAATATAATAATTTAATGTTTTGTAAGTTTAGAATTTATGTCAGAAATTGTCTATCAACTATTTACATATGAATTGTGTTATATTAATTGTATGTAATTTGTACAATTAATGTTTTAGCTCAAAAACATTTTTATAATGTTATTCCAAATTATATATATAAATTATTTATATATATAAATTATACACATAATTTGTATAAAAATTATATATAAATTATTTATATATAAAAATTGTACATATATAACATATATCTAAATATATATACTCTAAGGAATCTTTCTAGCCAAATCAGAGCTATTGAGAGTTTAAATTAAACCTTTGAGTATTACTTGGTTTATTTAGACATTTATTTAGTCTTTCTTTGAACATTTGTAATCTTTTTTGATAAATGCCAAGGAGTGCAAATGCTCGGTCACAGGATATGTCTATGTGGTGTTTTAGTAGGTTTTAGCAAATTTGTTTTCCAAGTGATTGTATAAATTTATACTCCTATTACCTGTATATTTCCAGTTTATTTTCAAATTTTAAATACTCATTTAATTATGTATTTTAAATGCAATTATAAATTATATTAGTTATTTTAATAAGTGTATAATATTTTAACTGAATTTATGACTTTTCCCAGCAGTATTCCAAATCCTTGAAGTTATACTCAAAGATTATTATTATATCTTATCTTGAGTAGTCAATAAATAAACTAATCTTTTCCATTAAAATGGTAAGAGGAAAATTTAACAAGCTGATCTCTTCAGGACTGCGTGAGCTTCTGTCATTTTTTTGGAGGATGAGTCTATCCATATTTGCATGTGTGTGTCATCCTCTGCTAATTTTGTACATTCAAATCCATCTTTTCTCTAATACTTTTGTTTACTCCCATTTTAAAATTGTTAACTCTTTCTTCTCCCACCCCTACTTCTGTACTTGCTCTGTTACCCTCTGTATTAGTCTCTCATGCTTCTAATAAAGACATATCTGAGACTGGACAATTTACAAAAGATAGAGGTTTAATTGGACTCACAGTCCCACATGTCTGGGGAGGCCTCCCAATCATGGTGGAAGGCAAGGAGGAGCAAGTCATGTCTTACATGGATGGCAGCAGGCAAAAAAAGGCAGTTTGTGCAGGGAAACTCCCCTTTTTTAAAACATTAAATATTATGAGACTTATTTGCCATCACATGAACAGCAAGGGAAAATACTGCCCCCATGATTCAATCACCTCCTACCAGGTCCCTCCAACAACACATGGGAATTCAGAATGAAATTTCAGTGGGGTCAAAAACAAATCATATAATTCCACCTCTGGCCCCTTCCAAACCTCATGTCCTTACATTTAAAAATCAATCATGCCTTCCCTAAAGTACCCCAATGTCTTAACTCATTTCAGCATTAACTCAAAAGACCACAGTCCAAAGTCTCATCAAGACAAGGCAAGTCCCTTCTGCATATGAGCCTGTAAAATAAAAAGTAAGTTAGTTACTTCCCAGACCCAGTGGGGTACAGGCATTGGGTAAATACAGCCACTCCCAATGGGAGAAATTGGCCAAGACAAAGGGTCCTCAGGCCCCATGCAAATCTGAAATCCAGCCAAACAGTCAAATCTTAAAGCTCCAAAATGATCTCCTCTGACTCCATGACTCATGTTCAGCTCACACTGATGCAAGACATGGGCTCCCACAGCCTTGGGCATCTACACTCCTGTGACTTTGCAGGGTATAGCCTCACTCCTGGCTTCTTTCACAGGCTGACGTTGAGTGACTATGGCTTTTCCAGGCACGTGGTGCAAACTGTAAGTGGATCTACTATTCTGGGGTCTGGAGGAAAGAGGTTGGTTCTCTTTCTACAGCTCCACTAGGAGGTGCTCCAGTAGGGACACTGTATGGGGGCTCTGACCACATTTCCCTTTCACACTGCACTAGCAGAGATTCTCCATGAGGTCCCTTCCCCCTGCAGCAAACCTCTGCCTGAGTATCCAGGTGTTTCCATACATCCTCTGAAATCTAGGTGGAGGTTCCCAAACCCCAGTTCTTGACTTCTGTACACTTGCAGGCTCAACACCACATGGAAATTGCCAAGGCTTGGGGCTTGTACCCTTTGTAGTATGGTCCAAGCTCTATGTTGGCCCCTTTCAACCCTGGTTAAAGTGACTGGGATGCAGGGAACCAAGTCCCCAGGCTGCACACAGCACAGGGACCCTGGGCTCAGCTCATGAAACCATTTTTTTTTTCTCCTAAACCTCCAGACCTGTGATGGGAAGGGTTGCTGTAAAGACCTCTGACATGCCCTGGAGACATTTTCCCCATTGTCTTGATGATTAACATTTAGCTTCATTACTTAGGCACATTTTTGCAGGCCACTTGAATTTCTTCTTAGCAAATGGGATTTTCTTTTATTTTACATTGTCATCCTACAAATTTTCTGAACTTTTATGCTGCTTCTCTTTTAAAACTGAATGCCTTTAACAGCACCCAAGTCACCTGTGGAATGCTTTGCTGCTTAGAAATTTCTTTTGCCAGATACCCTACCCCATCTCCCTCAAGTTCAAAGTTTTACACATTTATGGGACTGGGACAACATGCCACAAGCCTCTTTGCTAAAACATAACAAGAGTCACCATTGCTCTAGTTCCCAACAGTTCCTTAACTCCATTCAAGACCACCTCAGCCTGGATTTTATGGTTCATATTATTTTCAGCATTTTGGCTAATACCATTCAACAAGTCTCTAGAAAGATCCAAACTTTCCCACATTTTCCTGTCTTCTTCTGAGTTCTCCAAATTGTTCTAACATCTTCCTGTCACCCAGTTACAAAGTCACTTTCAGGTTTCTGGGTATCTTTTCAGTAATATCCCACTTTACTGGTACCAATTTATTGTATTCGTCTGTTTTCATGCTGCTTATAAAGACTTACCAGAGACTGGGAGATTTACAGAAGAAAGATGCTTAATTGGACTGATGGTTCCATGTGACTGAGGAGACCTTGCAATCATGGCAGAGAGCAAGGAATAGCAAGTCATGTCCTACATGGATGGAAGCAGGCAAAAAGAGAGATTGTTCAGGCAAAAAGACAGCTTGTTCAGGCAAACTTCCCTTTTTAAAACCATCAGATCTCATAAGACTTATTCACTATCACAAGAACAGAGTAGGAAAGGAAGACCTGCCTCCACGATTCAATTACTTCCTAATGGATACCTCCCAAAACACATGGGAATTCAAGATGGTATTTGGCTAGGGACACAGCCAAACCATATTATCCTCTGAAATCCTTCATTGTAAACAAGTATTAAGTATTCTGCTCCACCATGTCCCGATGTTTCTTATGGTAAACTTGGTGCTTCTTATATAAGCTATCCTTGTGAATGCTTTCTCCTTTGTGAAATAGTCAGCTGAATACTGCTCATTTTCATAGGCACAGTGAGTCTAGAGTCTGGATCAACATTATTTCCTTTTCTATTCACTCATTCAAATAACTGGGGTTCTATTGTTATCCAGAATTCTATTTTGAAAGTTATACTATCTTATTCTTCCTCTTTTTGAACCAACAATTACTGGCATCTAGGAACTCCACACTGTCCTTTGGTCTTCTTTATTTCACATTATTTTTTATTCAACCAGAGAAGAACATATATCTCTATCTTATCATCACCTTTTCCACGACAATTATTTTCCCTTCTGATACATGTATACAATGATTCTTAATTTTGAATTAACACTTTTTTTTACTGTTATACATAACTTCTGAGAAGTTCTATGTAAAATTACATAGCCCAGAAGATTGTGACCATTGTAAATTTATGACTTGTAAACTCAATATGGAAGGAAATCTCTTTAACTGTGGGCAAACTTGTTTCCTCACACCATAGAGTATCTATTAAAAACTTGTGTCTTCTCTTCCCCAATTCCTTGGTGTCATTTCATTTTTTTTTTTTTAAAGTCGACAAATGCCCTTTGCAAACAATACATAGAGAAAACTGAAGTTGGATTAGGGAGCAAGATAATGTCTTAATCAGTACTATCCTGGAATTTTTCTCTGTACAATCAGTCTTCATTATAATTGCCTTTGCTCAGAAGATCTGGACTATGGCAGAATTTGAGATACACATTGAAAATGATCCCATAACAACAGACACACTTTATCATCCTTGAGCAAGTATTTTCAATTGCTGCTTTTCTTTATGCTTTTCTACATGAATTATTTAAAATTTATTGAGACACTTCAATTAAAATTTTCCTTAGGGCTTCATCCTTTCGCATTTATTTAAGACAGCCTTACTCATGCTATGGATTAAGCTTTCTCTTTTTCAGTTTTTGGTATGGTGTCACTTATTTATTCACATAGTCATTCATACATTTTGTTCTTGTTGTTTGCTGTATTTTTTTTCTTTTTTTCAACTTTTATTTTAAGTTCAGGTGTACATGTGCAGACTGTGCAGGCTGTCACATAGGTAAATGTGTGCCATGGTTTGCTGCACAGATTATCCCATCACCTGGGTATTAAGCCCAGAATTTATAAGCTACTCTTCCTGATGCTCCCTCCCTGATCTGACAGGCCCCAGTGTGTGTTATTCCTCTCTGTGTGTCAATGTATTCTCATTATTCAGCTCCCACTTATACATGAGAACAGCCAATGTTTGGTTTTCTATTCCTGTATTAATTTGCTGAGGATAACGGCTTCTAGCTCCAACCATGTCCCTGCAAAGGACATAACCGGTTCCTTTTTATGGCTGCATATTCTTTCATGGTTCAGATTTCTTTATCAAGTCTATCATTAATAGGCATTTAGGTTGATTCCACATATTTGCTCTTGTAAGTAGTGTTACAATGAACATATGCACACATGTATCTTTGTAATAGAATGATTTATATTCCTTTGAGTATATACCGAGTAATGGGATTGCTGAATCAAATGGTATTTCTGCCTCCAGATCTTTGAAAAATTACTACGTTGTCTTCCAAAATGGTTGACCTAATTTACTCTTCCACCAACAATATAAAAGTATTCCTTTTTCCCTGCAATTGTGCCAGCATCTGTTGCTTCTGGACTTTTAAAATAATCACCATTCTGACTGGTGTGAGATGATATCTCATTTTGATTTTTTGTTTTTTTTTTTTGTTCTTTTCATTTCTCTAATTATCAGTGATATTGAGGCTTTTTTATATGTGTGTTTGCAGTATGTATGTTTTCTTTTAGAATTGCCTGTTTTTGTCTTTTGCCTAACTTTTAGTGATTTTTTTTCTTGTAAATTTGTTTAAGCTCTTTATAGGTGTCTCCCATTCTGTAGGTTGTCTGTTCACTCTTTTCTTTTGCTGTTCAGAGATTCTTTAGTTTAATTAAATGCCAATTGTCAATTTTTGCTTTTGTTGTAATTGTTTTGGCATTTTTGTCATGAAAGCTTTGCCTGTGCCTATGTTCTGAAAGGTATTGCTTAGATTTTTTTCTAGGGTTTTTATAGTTTTGAATTTTATATTTACTTTTTGTATATGGTGTAAGGAAGGAGTTCAGTTTCAATTTTCTGCATATGACTAGCCAGATCTCCCAGCAGCCTTTATTATGGAATCTTTTCTTAATTGTTTGTATTTGTCAGGGTTGTCGAGTTATTTATTTCTGAGTTATTTATTCTGTTTCATTGGTCATATATTTTTATACCAGTAGCATGCTATTTTGAGTCCTGTAGCCTTACGGTATAACCCGAAGTCAGGTTGTGCTCATACGGGAGGCGGGCAGGGAAGTGCTGGGTAGAGAAGTGCGGGGTCCGTGACTAGGGTTCCACCCTTGGGCCTGTGCCCATGGACCTAGGTAAGGACAGGCATTTCTGTTTTTGTGTCCAAATGTTGCGTTTTCTAAGCAACCTGGCCCACCACATGCCCGATCCTGTGCCCATAAAAACCCCAAGACCCCAGTAAGCACACACACAATTTGTTGGATGTTGAGAGAAACACACTGACAGAAGAATACACTGACTCTGGCAGGACATCAATGGCAAAATGATGCAGATGACATGGAATTCAGCTAGAAGTGGTTAGAGGAGAGTCAGCCACTGAGCAGCTCGATTCCAGGGGAAGACCACCTTTCCGCTCCATCTCCCTTCTGGCTCTCATCTACCTGCTGAAAAGGACTTCCACCACTCAATAAAATCTTGCACTCTTTCTCCAATCCCACGTGTGATCCAATTTTCCTGGTACACTAAGGCAAGAACCCTAGAATACAGAAATCCCTCTACCCTTGCAATAAGGCAGAGAGTCTAATTGAGCTGATTTACACAAGCTGCCTGCAGACAGCCAAACTGAAACAGCACACTGTTTCACATGCCACTGGGGCTTCAGGAGCTGTAAAGACTCAACTCTATATGCTGCGATGTGGTCAAAGCCCACACTCCCCATGACCTGACCTTCTGCATGCTCCCCCTAGGAGTTTGAGCTGTGGGGTACCAAAGAAGTGAGCCACACCCCTTCACACATCCTGCAAGGGGAATAAAAGAACTTTCCCCATTTCAAATGGGGGCTCGTCCAAGTTCCCGGAAGGTGAGTGAAAATCAAAATTGTCAGATCTTCCTCTTTTCCACAACCCTGCCACCGCTCTCCTTTACCTGCCGGTTAAGGGCTCTGTTTCTCATCAGAGTTTTAACCACCTTAACTGAGGCAGATAAAACACTCAGACTTATTTATTTAATTTTTTCTTTCTCTCTCATGTTTTGAAATGGCTCTCATCTTTTCCTTTATGTTGTTAGGAGTTTTTTTTGTTTTGTTTTTTTTTTTTTTTTTACTGGCTATGGCAATGTTATTAAGTAAAATGAGCATTTGGCTCAGCCCCAAAGGTGGAAGTCAGACCAACTGTTTTAGAGGCACAATCTAAGCCTCCTCCCTCTGTCAGTCACAGGCACACAGGCCTCAGGGCACCTCCCCTTATCATTTCTGCTCCTAGCTGGGATGCCTGGGCATGTCCACAGCTAGCAAAGGCTGAGCCCAACAGCGATGAGGTGGAGCGGGAGAAAACCAAGACCCCAACAAGTCTATGGGTGGGCACTTCTCACTTGCTGTGACATCGGAATGTTTTTTCCCCTGGCCAAGGAATTCAACCTAGTCTGACATGGGGTAAAGATACGGGATTAAAGGGAGCCACTTGCAATGATCAAGAAGTTCTTCCCCCAGGATCTCCCTCCCCTTTTGCACCTTAAATTATTTTTCTCTTTTTTCATTTTCCAAGGAAGAGGGCTTCCCCTCCCTAGTACTCTGTTTCTTTTTTTTTTCTTTTCTTTTCTTTTCTTTCTTTCTTTTTTTTTTTTTTTAAATTATACTTTAAATTCTGGGATACATGTGCAGAGAGTGCAGGTTTGTTACGTAGGTATACATGTGCCATGGTGGTTTGCTGCACCCATCAACCTGTCATCTACATTAAATATTTCTCCTAATGCTATCCCTCCCCTAGCCCCTCACCCCAACAGGCCCCAGTGTATGATGTCCCCTCCCTGTGTCCATGAATTCTCATTGTT
This sequence comes from Macaca mulatta, assembly GCF_049350105.2. NCBI lineage: Eukaryota > Metazoa > Chordata > Mammalia > Primates > Cercopithecidae > Macaca > Macaca mulatta. The sequence continues at coordinate 117,962,616 of NC_133409.1, forward strand.
CAACTCCCACTTATGAGTGAGAGCATGTGGTGTTTGGTTTACTGTTCTTGTGTTAGTTTGCTGAGAATGCTGATTTCCAGCTTCATCCATGTCCCTGCAAAGGACATGAGTTCATCCTTTTTTATGGTTGCATAGTATTCCATGGTATATATATGCCACATTTTCTTTATCCAGTCTATCATTGATGGGGATTTGGGTTGGTTCCAAGTCTTTGCTGCTGTGAATAGTGCCGCAATAAACATACATGTTATGTGTCTTTATAGTAGAATGATTTATAATTCTATGGGTATATACCCAGTAATAGGATTGCAGGGTCAAATGATATTTCTGGTTCTAGATCCTTGAGGACTCACCACACTGTTTTCCATAATGGTTGAGCTAATAAAATAAAACATGAAGACAAGTTTAGATCACTCTGTTTCTAATAGAAAAGGTGATGGAGGAATGGCCCCTGCTAGCTGATAACTGCAAATTAGGCAGGGGTCATTTGAGACACTCTAAAAAATATAAACAGCCTCAGAAATATCTTTTCAGTCCCAAACTTGATTTCAAGCTTCATTTTGAGGCCCTAGAAAGAAAAAAAACAGGTCTGAGGGATCCAAAGCCAGGAAACAAGCTCAATGTAAATGAGAAGGACAAATACTGCCAACTGAACTCCCCACCCCATCAAATGAATCCATGCCCCATGATACAAACAGGCCTAGGGAACTCAAAGGTTGTTGATATCAGGGAAAAAAGTAGGCATAGTTTAGGACAGGTAATTCCTATTTTCTAGGTTTCCCCTGTTTCATGGGTGCATCCTGTATTTGTACCTATGTCCAGCACCTGCCAAGGTTGCCTGGACTCAGGGCTAAGAGATGAAAGGGAAAGGAAAGATGCTCACTTTCTCTCTCTATCACACCCTGAGTTTTCACTGAAACAAGGAAAGGAAAGAGGAATGCACTATTCTCCATCTTTCAGAATGGGCAACCAGCTCTCTTGACTGCTCCCAGCTCGCATTCCTCTGGAGTATACTCTGAATCACTAGGGCTGCTTCGACCTTCAGACTCTGGAGGAAAAATGCCTGATAGCCCTCTGCACAAAGGTTTGGGCAAATTATAAAGGACTTGATTGGCCCCAGGAAGGACACATTCATTTTGATACCATCAAGCAGTTGGAACTTTTCTGTAGATATTAAGACACATGGCCTGAAGTCCCATATATGCAGATTTTCCATACCTTGCAAGGCAATCCAGACCCTTTCCAACAATGTAGGATTGATTCAGCCCTCCTGTTTGTCATCTCAGGTAAGGCTGCAAGGCGCAAGCACAGGGAACTAAAGGTAGAAGTAACAGAGGTACCCTGGAAGTGGAGCCAGTTCCAGATCCACTTTGACCTTCTTGAGCAGCTTCAGCCTCTCACATGCCCCCTCCTAGAAATCCTTGCCCTAAACAAGCCCCATTCTCACTCTTGCTCCTCCAACAGATGCTTGGCAAATTTGGCCCCAGTAAGGTCCTACTCGCCTTTTCCCTACAGTAAAACAAATTAAGGGGGATCTTGGCAAGTTTTCAGATGACTTTGACAGATATATAGAGGCTTTCCAGAATTTTGTCTAAATATTTGAACTCCCCTGGAGAGATGCTGTGTTACTTTTGAATCAGACCCTGACAGACACTGAGAAACACACCGCTCTGCAAGCAGCAGAGAATTATGGGGATGACCTTTGTATCTCATATACAGGGAAGGGAGTGAATATTATCCACCTAGAAGAGAAGCAGTACCAGTGATGACCCTAAATGGAATCCCAATGACAATTTGGAAGACTGGAAGAGGATATACTTTCAGGTGTGCATAATGTGATACTTATGTAGGGACTAGAACCAAGCCCCTCAATTACACTAAGTTATTCATGATCGACCGGGGATTTGATGAAAATCCCACTGTTTTCTTGGAAAGACTAAGAGAGGCCTTGGTAAAGCACACCGCTCTATCTCTTGATTCAGTCAAGGGACAGCTGATCCTAAATAATAAATTTATTAATCAGGCAGCTCCTGATATTAGAATAAAGCTACAAAAACAGGCACTGGGGCTAGATAGTACTTTAGACAACCTGCTGAAAGTAGCCAAAAAACCTTGGACTTTTATAATAGAGACAAGGAGGCCCAGGAAAGAGAAGAAATACAGGAAAGACATAGAAGCTTTAATGGCCAGAATGCAAGCCCAGTAGCCCCAGAGTTCCCAGGGTACACCTGGTAAATGTTAAGGATATGACGAGAATAGTTATCTCTCTTCTAAAGTGTAACTCCTCCCATTCAAGGTTTAGTTTCTTTCACCAGGGTGAAATAGCTCGGAGCACAATGATGGTAGTATATTTCAATTCTTATCTCTATAATCTTCAGCATAGATTCTTTCCTTGTATAATAACACATGTTCATCCCATGCATACAAAACCTTATAAAACGTTGTTTGTTTGTTTGTTTGTTTTCTCACGCCTAGAAGGCATCAAACTCCAAATGGTCAGGCAGCTGGAGCCTCAGATAATGGCTCCCCTTTTCCAGGAACCCTTAGGTAGACCTCTGGGAGGGATCTGACTGCTGTTTTTCCCCAAAAAATGCCTCCTGTCAGCAGGAAGTAGCTAAGACTGGTCATAGTCCATATTCTAGCAGCAGTTACATGTACCTCTTCAGAAGGGAGATGTGATACACGAGGGAGGCAGGGAAGTGCTGAGTAGAGAAGGGTGGGGTCCCTGGCTGGGGCTCTACCCTGGGGCCTGTGCCCATGGACATAAGTGAGGACAGGCATTTCTGGTTTTGTGCCCAAATTTGCATTTTTCAAGACTACCCTGGCCTATCACACTCTTCATTCTGTGCCTGTCAATACCCTGAGACCCTAGGAGGCACACACACAAGCCACTGACCATTGAGTGAAATACACTGGCAGAAGAATATACCATCAGACTCTGGCAGGCTATTGACAACAGAATGATGCAGACTAGATGGAATTTGGCCGGCAGTGGTTGGAGGAGAGCCTGACCACTGAGCGGCCCGACACCAGGAGAAGACCACCTTTCTACCCCATGTCCTTTCTGGCTACCATCCATTTGCTGAGAGCTACTTCTACCACTCAATAATACCTTGCTTAATTCACTAAGCCCATGTGTGATTTGATTATTTTGGTACACTAAGGCAAGAACCCTGGGATACAGAAAACCCTCTGCCCTTGGGATTAGGAGAGGGTCTAATTGAGTTAATTAACCCAAACCACCTGTGGACAGCCGAACTGAAAGCACACACTGGTACATACACCCACTGGGGCTTCAGGAGCTGTAAACACTTAACCTTAGATGCTGCCGTGGGATAGGAGCCCACATTCCCCACAACCTGCCTGTCTGCATGCTCCCCTTAGGGGTTTGAGCTGCAGGACACCTAAGAAACGAGCCACATCCCCATAACACACCCTGTGAGGGGGATAAGGGAACTTTTCCCATTTCAGTATGATACCTCTACCTGTGTTCTTTTTGCTTAGGATTGCCTTAGCTATTTGGGCTATTTTTTGGTTCTATAAAAATTTTAAAGGAGTTTTCTCGATTCTATGAAGAATTTCAATGGTAATTTAATGGGAATAGCATTGAATCTCTAAATTACTTTGCGCAACATGGCCATTTTTATAATATTGATTTTTCCTATCCATGGGCACAGGATGTTTCTCCATTTATTTGTGTCCTCTTTGATTTCTTTGAGCAGTGGTTTAATAGTTCTCCTTGAAGAGGTCCTTCACCTCCCATTTTTACATTTTAACTGTATAATAATTATTTTACCTTAAATTGATTTTTGTTTTAGGCTAGTATTTCATATGACTAATTGGTCGTATCACTACCTTTACTTGAATATACTCTAATTTTCTCACTAAGTTGCAATTTTACAGATCTCATAAACACACACAAACAGATACACACATGTTTATACTTGTGATGAATTCTAAAACATATTTTCTACTTTAAGGATCTATATTAATGTTCCTTTGGAATGACTTTAATGTTAATATTTGATTGTAAGGTTTAATTTATTATATTTAAATGTTGATGAGATTGATGCCACATATACAAAGTGTTTAAATATACTCTATCAAAAAAGAGATATTCGTAGATAGAATGTGATCCTTAAAAAATCAGTAAAATTTGAATCCATAACACAGAAGGAGTGATTAGTTTTATTATGGACGGAGTTCTTTTTCCATTTCTAAGTAGAAAATAACAACAATAGGCAATTGTGCTAAGTTTATAGTTTGCATGCTACAGAATTTATTGTTGATGGATTCTGCATCATACATGTTGTTACTGTTTATACTAAGCTAGTCAACTTAATGCTGACATTTCTCCTAGATTTTGAGTAATTTCTAAAGCTTTTCAATGAATGATTTTTCTTTAGTGTGACTTCCGAATTTTATTTAATTCTTGTTGCTGATTTAATTCTCTATATTATGAAAATTTTTATTCATGTAACTCACTTTTAAATTTTTAAAGTGTTTTGCAAAATAGTGACATTAGTTGCTTTTGCCTGCTTATCCATTTTTTCCTCTTTTGACATCAAAATTTTTCTTTGTTAAATACTCTTGTTCCATTGCTTATAGTTTTAACTTGAGTCAGTTAATGTTCCTCTCCTTCAGTCTATGGCAATCTATTGTGGAAATTTGACTTTTAATAGAAGAACACAATGAAGAGATAGTCAATGCCTAGTAACTTTACCAGTTCTTATTCGTTCTGAGACATAATTCTTCAGTTTTTCCTTTAATTGGTCAGTTGCCCAATACATTTATTAAATGTGTTTTATTGGGCATATATTAGCCAAATTCAATTGATATTGTCAGCAACCATTATATAGCAAAAGATACAGAGTCGAGTAAGCCTAAGTTTTGATGATAATAACTTTTAATTTGTTATTCAGCTGACAAGGGGCAAATTGCGGTGGAAATCTCATTGATTTTCTGTGATGTAAAAGTAACACCTCAGAGTAGCTAATTTGTTATCACCTGTGGTCACATAAAACCCTATGCTTACTTCAGGAAAATGTCCTGAATGATTGGGTAGCCAAATGTATAGAATAATTGGAAGAGGATGAGGAATTCTCTAATCATGAAGGGAAAAAGAAGGCAGAAAACTAGATTAAATAAAACAAAAGAACAGCATACTCAAATCCTTAATTTCTCACTACCAGTCATAAAATCTTAGAGTTTTTATACAAAAAAAAATCATACTTCTAGGCACTGGATTGAAATCACTGGGGGAAAAAAAGTAAGTGTTACTTTTTTGTGTGTAATTAATTAGAACAACAATTGAATTCAAATCCCTCCTAGTTTTCTGACATGATGGTTAAAGAAATCCAAATAATCAGGATTGGGACATATGTGCAGATTCAAAAATTACACTTGTAAATTAATATTACAGATTTAATTGAACTGTCTTAGCTCTGAGTTCATTTCCAAATAATTCTTATTAAACTTTGCCTTTGGAGCAGCCTCTGAACAATTCACTGGGCTGGCCTGGGAGTGTAGGGGAGAAAAATGTAAAGTTGCCGTTCTGTAGCATCTTGATAGCTCCTTGTGCCAGCAGTCTTTCTTTTATTTTTATTAACTAAATCAGTGGACCACTAGCAGACAGCAGAGGTTATTATTTTAACAGTCTCCTGTGATTTCTCTCTCTTCGGTTAATGTCCTATCCTGTTGATTGTGCTCCAGTAATAGCTTGTGGGGACAAGGAAAAATATCTTTTTGCATCTTCTTCTCATCTTTTGGTAGAAGTTGTATCTCTCCTTAATGTTGTTGACTTCTCAGTATGAACTGTGCTACTCACACTCAAATGCTGGTGATACTGAGGGAGTGCATTTGCTTGTTTTGAAGGAACTCTTCAAGGACTCCTTGTCCATGCCAATCCCTAGTGTGAGGAATCCAGGCAAGTTGAAGCTTTGCCCTTCGTGGCTTCTGTAGAGTGTGATCTGCCTCTCATTGCAAGCTCTAGCTGCAGTGCTTTCCCCCTGTAGCAGATGGCCCTTTTGAGAACTGAAAAATGGCAATTTGAAGACTGGCTACTTCTCACAATTCTTCTGAATCCACATAAACTCATGTTAATTTACTATATCCTATTTAAAATATATTGTTTCTGCCATCCAAATATGTTCTGCTTTTCTCTATATGGTCTCTGCTATTTATGGGACAACAATAATCAGATATTAGACACAAAATAAAGTATAACTTAGGGAGTGGAGGAGTTCAGACAGATGAGGGAAGAAACAGATTCTTATTTCCTGAGAAGACAGCGTGCTGTTTCCCTAGCTGCTTTTATATAAACAACAGAGTGTGTGGAGATGGTGGGAAACTATTAAGTGTCTCCTAGAATACCACTGCTTTGTAAATCTTCTACTGGAGTCTTTGACAATCTTTCAAATTGAATAGTGAAGCCCCCTCACTCTTTATACTTAAGCTGTGAGCTAACCATATGCTTTTTTTTTGCATTATTCTTCAGCAATAATGATTGGAAATGGCTATTATGTAAGGAATCAACTATATGTCCCAAGTTTTTAAATATAATAAAACTTTACATCACCAAATTCCAAAGTGGACAAATCTAAATTCGTCATGATCCGAAGTAAAATGTAGATGTAAAATAGAGAGACATAGAGTTTTTACTCGTTAAATGTAGCAGAAACAGTGCATTTAACATCTTAAGAACAGTTCTTAGCAATGAATTTTGAGACTACTGACTAAAGAAGCAAAACAATGTTACATCAGACTTAACCTGCCCCTGTAGATGTGATTACTAGAGATCTTTTGTTTCCTTAGTTGAGTCAGATTTCTAGTGTAAATCTGTATGCAAACTTGGTGCCTAAATGCCATTGGATGGACAGATATCACATGCCCTTTGAAGATGTTTGGATTCAAATACATTAAATTCAGAAAGATTCTGAAGTGCTTAGTTAGCTTAACAAATATATCAAAAACTCTTACCTTATTATAGTCTCTGAAAGATACTAGACTTTGCTTTCTTTACCAACACTTTAAATAAAGAAGATATTTGCTAAAAAACCACAGATTACCAAAAATGCACCTATGAATAATGAACTAAACAGTTCCAATTGAAATGTACTCTCCAATTTTAGTATGTCTGGGTGGATTACAGATATAGAATCCAAGTATAATAACCATAGCAAAGTTTTAAAAAGAAGCAAAGTTGCTATGAGTAACATGATGGGTATAAGGACAGGCACAGTAATCCAATCACCTCCAAAGAAATGTCTGAGAGGATATAATTAAGTATAGATCCATAGGAAAGAAATTTTTAGGCCACCCCCCCAAGGAATTATATATATCCCATATATATATGCACACACACACAAAAGTAATAACTGCATTAATTTTGCTATTATTGTTATTGTATTATATTTTCTTATACAACCTAGTATGTCTGATATATTACAGAGTCACTGTGTTTTTTTCAGTTAATGTCTGAGTCTTATAATCAACTACTGAAATAAATAGAACTAACTGTTCGAAAAAAACCTGATGTCCATATTGTGGTATACTGTGATCCTTTCTGAACTGTTTCCCTAAAGGGACCCATGATCTTACATTTATGTTTCTGCACAATTAAGCTTTGAAGAAAGAAAAAAAATACAGAATTGTTGAAAACTCTTAGATGTTGGATCTTATCTAGTTAAAGTCCTTAATCTTTCGGGAAGTAAAACAACACTGGTCTGCTGGTGTCAGTGGAACTCAAGAGTGTCAAGAGACAAATTGAGTTTACATGAGTGCTACATGGCAGGCACAAGTGAACTCAAATCTTTTTGGTGGTCATTTTTCAGATCTTAAATTCAGAATTATAATTGGTATACTATAATCTGCAAACATTTAAACATGGCTACTGATGTGTGGATAAAATTTATATTTCCAGGAAGGGTCAAAGGGAAATTACTAAAGTTATTATTTCAAAAATAGTTGACCAAAAGTCATATCTCATTTCCAAAAGAATTCCCAAGATATCCAACCATCAGTGACTTGAAAGGTTGACTTCTCTCATGCCTCTTTTTAATATTGCAGTAGATTTCAAGGAAAAGTTTGATAGTTTTGGGAAAATTACATATGTTTGTTATACACATAATTAAATACAAATAACATATTTCATCAAATTATTTTACTTTCCTCCTGAGCACATAGGAAGATCACTTTGCCCCACCCCCCGCCCCCCCCAGCATACAGATAGGACCATGTGGGTGAGCTCCAGACAGTTGTGGGCAGAAATGAAACATAATATTACTAAGATTGATGAAAAACCATAGTTATAATAGTTTACACACTTTCTTATCCTGAAAGTGCATGTTCCAGCATGGCTGGAAGTGACACATTCCAAAATAGTTGTGCCACATGATGAAAAACCTCCATATTCCTGAGTATGTCAATTAGAATATAGCCGCCCAAGAAATCCACCAATCCACCAGTCCAGAGTTATCTGTATCACACTATGTGTAAGCAAGAAATTAATCTTTGTCATACAAATTTACTAGGATTTTAAGGTTGTTTTATTAACTTATCCTAACGAAGCAAACGTGGAGCTACTTCTCAGTTCCTTATTATAGTTACTCAGTTCTCCTAGTGACTACTATTAATTTTTCACTCTACTCATATTAAAAATAAAAATAAATGGCAGAAGTTTACTGTCTTTCATAATAGATATTTCCATCTTGTTTCAGATATATATCTGCTCTCTGTTTTATTTATTTATTTTTCATACGGTGTGTGCTCCAAGGAACTTGTCTATCTTACAGTTCTCACAGCACATAAACTTGGTAAACTGTAATGACCAAATCATGCTGACATTTTCCATATGTTGGAAAATAATAGTTACCTTATATGTTTTTGTAAGACACAGAGCTTCCAGAAGTTGGGGAATAAATCACACACACACAAACACATACACACCAATTCTGAGACTTGCCACTTAAGTAGAGTTTCTCATAATGCAATTATGTGGAATTTTAGGAGCTAGCCACCAAACTGAAGGATAATTTTCTATAGCTTCAAACTGAAATTATTACATGTGGCATACTTGAAGTCTTTTAGGTGTTGTAGAAAGCACATAGACATTTTGGCTCTCTTATCTGACTTACCAATTAAATAAAAAATAAACTAGTTTTTAGTGCACCCCAATATAAGGGAAGACTCACCAACTGCTTTTGACTGCAGATCCAGTGTGTCTGCATCCTGACCCTTTAGATTCAGAAGCTATGATAAAGAAAACCCAAATTAGAGGGCATTCCCATCAGTGGCAGTTTCTGGACAATGCACTTCAGGGGTTTTTCTCCATGCTATCAATTCTGGTCAGTTGGACTGCTATGGTGAAAGTGATTCAGATTATTGTTGGAGTTTTTTTAAACTGCCAGCTTCAACATCAGAACTTACATCTATTTGTGAGTCTACATTACAACCACAGAGGAAATGCAGGGGAAATAGCCCATGGGAAATTGTCCCACATCTCTCCTTTTTCTTGCTGCCAGCCTCCAAATGCTGTTACTGTTTTTCATAGAATGGGAATCTATAGATAGTGATGCATTTGTATTGCACAGTCTATCCCTACAACCACATTATTGCCCATTAAATTTGAACATATGAATGAAAGTTACCATAATTTTCTTGTTCTACTTTTTTCAAAGCATATATCAGTGTCTGTAAAATGTGTATTTTAGGCTTGTTTATTTATTCAGTATCTACCTTTCTCTAATGGAAACAAATATACCTCAAACAAGGTCCTCATTTATCTTGCTCATTGTTCTACTTATTGCCCCTAGAAAAGTGCCTGCGTAAGGTAGGAGTCAATTTATATTTATCAAATGAGCATCAGTTTGTCTTCTGTGTTTCTTGCAGATATTATTTTAATTTGTCTGCATCTAAGGGAATATATGTAACTTAAATGATACTAAATAATTTTGCTTATTTTTTATGTTTTATTCCTTCCTTTCTCTTTTCTTCATTTCTTGTTTCTCTATTTATCTTCCTTCTTTATTCTTTTATTCACTTATTAGTTCATTTGTTTCTTCTCTCCTTCTTTTCTTCCTTTCTTCACCTATTTGTAAACTATTTGTTTTAAGTTTGACATGGTTTTCTGACATCACTCCTGTATACACTGCACTGATATAAAGTTGTTACTCACCTGCAGAGTATGCTAATCAGTTTCCATTCTAAGTGATCAGTGCTCAAGATATACCAGTTGTTAAATAATTTTTACATTCTTCTGCATATCCAGCCCCTTTTAAGACACATTTACTGCTTGAAGGTTAGCATAGGCAACTCAAAGTTAACATTTCCCAACAGAGCACATCGCAGTTTTCCCAATAATCTCATTTGGTTTACATTCTCAAATACAGCAGCACAGAAGTCCAGTCTTTCCAACCCTTTCACATAAACTCTATAGTGTATTCCATGCTCTTAAACATTTGTCTTTACTGTCTCCAGCCCCTGATTGCACTCCCATTCATTTAGCCACTGACTCTCTACCACCTAAAACAAGGCAATAGTATACTGACTGGTTTCCCTGTTCGTTGTTTTACAGACCTCTGAACAAGCGTTTTCCAGCTGAATTTTTCAGAGCTATGGAACCACAAAGTGCTCTAAAAGATGTGATTTTCAAAGTTATAATACACATTAGTGTATTAAAGAATCTGAGATGAGCTACATTGAGGAACCTATATGGAATAGTACTACAGAAGATGTGCTATCTAATCAGACCACCTGCTTTTAAATTTTAGCACTTCCCAGTACATAAAACAATAACACATAATTTGTGCTTAAAACATATTTTGGAGTTGTAAAGATAATCCACTAATAGATAAATATTATGGGAATGTTAGTTAACTTTCTTAAATCTCACTTTCTAATCATATTGGTGGTGAATAATAGTACTTATATATCGGCTAGCAATGAATGCATTGAGCTGAAAACATTTTTAGAAACTAAGAACGGGTAAAGGCAGAGTTGAGCTACTTTTGTCATGTAAAAGGTCATACTAAAAGTAGGCACTTTGAGATTGGATGTAGCTGGAGTATCACAAACACAAGCTTCTTTTAGTTGCCTGCCCTTCTATCCAAAATGTGTGGCCTCTCAGTTTTTATGAAATTTGGGGCATCTCCTGGCATCTGATTTATATTCCAAGCAAAAAGAAGTCAGAGAGAGTAAAGGATAGACACAAATATCCCATTAAATCAGGAAAACAATAACCTTACTGGATTCCTCACTGAGCAAACTCTGCTTACTTCTCACCAGCCCGAACTGGGACACGTAGTTATGCCCAACTGCAAAGAATCAATGGAAATAGTATTTTTTACTGTGCATGTAATATAAATATTTGGCACCATAATTCTGGTTATTTGAATAAGGTAGAAGGAGAGAATAGATATATATGAACATATCAACTTTCACTACTAAATGAACCCAGTGACTTGCAGTTTAAACAACAATTATTTATTGTTCACATGCCTGTGGGTCAACTGAGTGATTCTGTTAACATAAATTCAACTCTACTGAATTCAGACTGTCTCATGTCTTCTGGGGCCTGAATGGTTTGGCAGTATGACCCACTCACCACCCCCACTGGTGGCAAGGAGTAGGGTAGTGACTGGGTTATGTATCTCATCATCCAGAAGGCTAGTCTGGGCTTGTTCAGAAGGCAGCAGACAGCATGGTTCTAAAAGCAGCAAAAGTGCAAGCTATTCTCACATCTTGTAGGTTTACATAACTTTGCTACTGTATCTTTAGCCAAATTAAGTTATATAGTTCAGCAAGCCCGGAGTTAATGTGGAAAGATGCCACCAAGCAGCTTAGTTACAGATAGAAAAAACAATCAGACTTGGAACATTACTGTAATCAATTCAATACAGTTCCTAGCTATGCCCGCCTCAAGAAACCATAAGTATATTTTTGGAAATAAGTATGATGACTCAAATAAAAGGTATAGCACAACATCTTCAGCATAATCAATGTTCTATCAAATTTAGTTATAATTTTTAAGCATTTAAAGTTATTTTTCTTATTTTCCTTGATAACAGAAATATTTTCTTCTTTTTTTAACATGACGTATAATCCCATTAACCACTGTTATATGGAATTATATCTGGTGAAATCCTACTCTGAGCTCTTCTTCACAATTCTTCCAGCTTAGACTTTTCAGATAAAAATATGATCCTGCCATTTTTTTACTAAGCTCTTCAAGGACTTCCCAGGGTGACCTCATAAAAAGCAAACTGTGAGTTTGGCATGGAAGGGACTTTGTCAGGATAACTGTGCTTATCTCTTCTAAATGTTCATTACCTTTGATATTAACACTTCTATGGTTAGTATATATCTATCTATCTATCTATCTATCTATCTATCTATCTATCTAGTGTGTGTGTATACACATATATATAATGTGTGTATACACATATATATATAATGTGTGTGTGTATATATATAGTGTGGGTATATAGAGTGTGTGTGTGTATATATATATTTATTATACTTTAAGTTCTAGGATACATGTGCAGAACATGCAGATTTGTTACATAGGTACATACATGCCATGGTGGTTTGCTGCACCCATCAACTTGTCAACTACATTAGGTATTTCTGCTAATGGTACCCCTCTCCTAGTGCCCCCTGCCCCCGACAGGCTCTCGTGTGTGATGTTTCCCTCCCTGTGTCCATGTGTTCTCATTGTTCAACTCCCACTTATGAGTGAGAACGAGAATGTGCAGTGTTTGGTTTCTCTTCCTGTGTTAGTTTGCTGAGAATGACGGTTTCCAGCTTCATCCATGTTCCTGCAAGGACATGAATGCATCCTTTTTTATGACTGCATAGTATTCCATGATGTATATATGCCACATTCTCTTTATCCAGTCTATCATTGATGGACATTTGGGTTGGTTCCAAGTCTTTTCTATTGTGAATGGTGCTGCAATAAACATACATGTGTGTGTGTCTTTATAGTAGAATGACTCATAATCTTTTGGGTATATCCCAGTACAATTTGAAACATCTTAAATATATTAAAAATAATTAAAATAATGTAAACTTATCCTTTGCTAATTCTCAGGAAACAAGATGATGAACTTTACAGATTAATATCTTTGATATTAATATTGCTAAAATGACACACATTAGTAACATGAGGTTTATACTGATAAATACATTTTTATTTTTTATCGAAGTATGTATTAATGTCTTAGAATCTATAATATATGTGTTATTTCCAAACTATATCTGGTCATTAGGTTGATATAATTTAGAAATAACACATATGTCATAGATTCCAAGGCATTAATGTATACTTGAAGTAAGTGGACAATATGCCACTTACAAATTTCAAGAAATAATTCCAGAAGGGGTAAAATCTTCCAAAACCTAGATTAAATGCACTCTAAATGGATAAATTGACTACAGCAGTATTAATATACAAAACTCACATTCAGTTTGTGAGGTTATTCCACAGCATAAATTCTCGCTGTGATTAACTGCTGTAACTCAATTGCAGTGAAAATATTTGCACTCTTTACAGTGACAGTACCTTGTTCTCAAATGGCCTTTCTATTGTGAGGGCACACCTCTGGTGTTTCTTGTGTGTCCAGATTTTCTCTTCTTTTAAAGACACCAGACATATTTGACTAAGATTCACCCCAAAGAACTTATTTTAACTAAATCACCTCTTTAAAAGCCCTATCTTCAAATATAGTCACATACTCTAGCACTAGAGGTTAGGATTTTAATGGATGCATTTGTAGGGTACCCACTTCTGTCCATAAGAGATGATAAACTCCATGAAGGTTAAAACTGTGGCTAATTGTCTTGCAATTGAATCTGCAGAACTGGTAGAGCACTTGGCATTTAAGAGATACTCAATATGAATGTGCCAAATTAATGAATTATTTGGAAATAAATTATTTGTGGTATTTCCATGTCTTTCAACATAGGCTTTTTAAAAATTATTTTATATAGCCACTAAAGTCAATAATGAGAATCCCTAAAACAGGGTTCATAAAAAGGTTATACATTTCACTAAGGGCTGATATAATTTATAAAAATCTAATTATTAAGTTGCTATGGGAAACTAGATTACATATGCATAACATTCTTTATTGAGAACAGTAGATTATTGTCATTACATGTGATATTGTAAAAGTACCTGGCACAGCAGTAATTCCAAAGCAAATCAAAAAGTTACTGTGAATGATGGACTCTATGTGGCACAACTGCAGTCACACAAGAGCATCAAACTTATTCTGGTAAGATTTGTAGCTACTTATTAAAACATGAAATTGATAGTTTAGTTAAAATATTTCTGAAAATTAAGCTGTGCTGTATTAGTCAACTTGGGTTGCTATAACTAAATAGGCTAAGTGGCTTACCAACAGACATATATTTTCCACAGTTCTGGAGGAGAGGATGTCCAAGATAAGATGCCATCAGATTCGGTTCTGGGGAAGGGCCATCTTCCTGGCTTGCATTTGGTCTTTTTCTTGCTGTACTGTCTCATAACAGAGAGAGAGTGGGAGTGTGAATGAGACTGAGTGAGACCAGACTCTAGCTGTCTGGTCTGGTCTCTTTTTATAAGGGCGCCAGTACAATTATGGTGATGCTATACTCATGACCTCATCTGAATCAATGTCCTCATCTCCAAATACCATCCCATGGGGGATTAGGGCTTCAAAATGTAAATTTTTGGAGAATGCAGCTCAGTTCATAGCACATACTATGTAGAGATATAAGATATGTAAAGTAATCCTATTTCTCAATATATTTTCAGGTTTTTTTATAATCCATATCATTTTATTATTTATTTATTTATTTTGAGACGGAGTCTCGCTCTGTCACCCAGGCTGGAGTGCTTTGGCCGGATCTCAGCTCACTGCAAGCTCCGCCTCCTGGGTTCACGCCATTCTCCTGCCTCAGCCTCCCGAGTAGCTGGGACTACAGGTGCCAGCCACCTCGCCTGGCTAGTTTTTTGTATTTTTTTTGTAGAGACGGGGTTTCACCATGTTAGCCAGGATGGTCTCGATCTCATGATCTCGTGATCTGCCCGTCTCGGCCTCCCAAAGTGCTGAGATTACAGGCTTGAGCCACCGCGCCGGGCCAATCCATACGATTTTTAATCATCATTGTATTTATACTTAAAACATAACAAGCACTTACTTAACATATTTTAAATAAAATCGTGAATTATTTAAATAAAATTGATGCTTGCTTTTAACATTTCATACACAGGACATAAGATTATCTGATATAATTTCCTTTGTAAATTATTTTATTCAAAATGTATCTATCTACTGTTTATTCAATAATTCCCTTGGCATACATTTAATGAGTAAATATTTTTAATGAGCTTGGCATTGGCACAATTAGGCACATAGCCCTGTTTTCTAGAACAGTTATCTCAGATGCTCTTTAAACAGTAAAGAAAACTTCTAGATTATACAGAAGGTTAAGAATTATATAGAAATAAGAAATAATGGAAGTGCGTTGTTGCTTACATGTTTTTGTACTATATTTTAAAGAATGTTAACTTTGAAGATTACCAATGTGACTTACATGAAAGTCTGATTACATGCATTTAGGACAAAATTAGTTAAAAATAGTTGAACAGGAAACTTTAGTGCAAATTTGCTGTCATGAATATGTTCGTTGATTGTGACTTTCATTCTCTAAGAGTGTAATAGAAGACAAATCTTTTAAAAAAATAATTAGCCATAAACTCTGAAAGGAGAGAAATATGTTACAAATGTTATCTTCAACTTTTACTTACCTTAAGACAGAATGATATTGAATCAGCATTTTATCTTATTTTTTTCAGCTAATTGAGGTGGAGAATGACTTTTACAGTCAAACCTGTGTTCTCAAACTCATTTACACTTCTGTGTGAAATAATACAGCCAGAAATAGCCATCTCACCTTCTGAATAGATCTATAAATATATATAAATGCCTAAATATGTATATATGCACATATGTGTTTATAAATATAATTATAGGTTTATTTTGTAAACCTTTAATCAGGTGTCATTTTTTATGTCAAAAGCTTTTTGTAAAAAATATATGATCATCATGTAATTTTTAAATTTTTGCTTTTTGGATTTCATTATGCTAATATACTGTATAACAGTGTTCTGTCTTTCTAATATTAGGCCAACTTTTCATTTCTGGAGAAATATTGACTTGGTCTTGACATATTTTCATGATGAAATTGTCTGATCCTAAGATTTTTTAAATTTTAACTTATTTTTATTATAAATGTCTTTAAAATTTATGACACTATTCAAACTTTATTTCTTTTCACTTCAATTTTTGTAAGTTTGGTTAATTTCACCCAGTGTGATTTGGTTGCTAATATCCTCAATATTATCGATTTAATGTCTGTAGAATCCTTCCTTTGTATTTATAATTAATAACTAGCATTTTCAGACTGCTTTTCCTTCAATAGTCACTTTTGGGATATATATACATAGGAAATTGCACATATTTTTATATAATCAAGGGATCAAACGTTTAAAAAATTTCTTAATTTATGTACGTTTTCCATTTTATTATTTATAATATTTAGAATTATTTTTTTCTTTTTAAATTATCAGGCTTAATTTGCTCCTTTTTTAAGCTTCTTTAACTTCTTTAGATGATATCTTGATTAATATGTGTCCTATTTTTCTTTTTGTAATAGGTGCATTAGAGACTATAAATTTTATGCTTATAACAGGTTTAACTGCATCTACAAGTTTTGATATGCTATGTTTTATTATTATTTTGTTTACTAATTTATACTTTTATGTCTTATTTTACTTATACTTTTCTTAGAAGTACATGGATTAATATCAAAATGTTTTCATGATTTTGAATATGGAGAATGTGTAATTAAATTTTATTTTAATTTTATATATGCAAAACTAAGTAAGATTTAAATTATTTAAAATTTGTTGACACATAATATTAGTGTTCGGTATGTTAATTTTGGCCTAGCTCACATGCATTTATTTAAAAGGATATGCAAGTTTTAAGTCTTGCATTCAGTGTTCTATATATGCACTATCGTTAAATTTTTACATTCATTTTCCAAATATTCAATGTTTCTGTGGACGTTTTGATTTTTGTATCTGTATCTCAAAGAATTGTTTTAAAATAATTCTGTAAAATTATGAATTTGTGTCCTATTCTTTTTAGTTTTTAGTTTCTGTTGCACATATTTCAAGGATGAGCTATGAATTACAAAAATTTAAGCCTGTCATATTATTCTTTAGAATGACTATTTTTGTTATGAAATATTCCTTTATAATTCTTAACCTTCTGTGTTAAAGTTCACTTGACAGAATAACTTTTTGGGTTGCTATTTGCTTGATAAATATCTCTCTACATGTTTGTTTGCAACTTTTCTGCATCTGTGAATTTAAAGATTTTTCCTTTTTTTTTTCTTTTTAAATTATACCTTAAATTCTGAGGTACATGTGCAGAATGTGCAGATTTGTTACATGGGTATACATGTGCCATGGTGGTTTGCTGCACCCATCAACCTGTCATCTACATTAGGTATTTCTCCTAATGCCATCCCTCCCCCGAGCCCCACACACACTGACAGGCCCTGGTGTGCGATGCACCCGCACCCTGTGTCCATGTATTCTCATTGTTCAGCTCCCACTTATAAATGAGAACATGCAGCGTTTGGTTTTCTGTTCTTGTGTTAGTTTGCTGAGAACAACGGTTTCCAGCTTCATCCATGTTCCTGCAAAGGACATGAATGCATCCTTTTTGATGACTGCATAGTATTCCATGGTGTATATGTGCCACATTTTCTTAATCCAGTCTGTCACTGATGGACATTTGGGTTGATTCCAAGTCTTTGCTATTGTAAATAGTGCCGCAATAAACATACGTGTGCATGTGTCTTTATACTAGCATGACTTATAATCCTTTGCATATATCCCCAGTAATGGGATGGCTGGGTCAAATGGCATTTCTAGTTCTAGATCCTTGAGGAATCACCATACTGTCTTCCACAATGGTTGAATTAATTTACACTCCCACCAACAGTGTAAAAGTGTTCCTATTTCTCCACATCCTCTCTAGCATCTGTTGTTTCCTGGCTTTTTAATGATCGCCATTTTAACTGGCGTGAGGTAATATCTCATTGTGGTTTTGATTTGCATTTCTTTAATGACCAGTGATGATGAGCTTTTTTTCATATGTTTGTTGGCTGCATAAATGTCTTATTTTTAGAAGTGTCTGTTCATATCCTTTGCTCACTTTTCAATGCGGTTGTTTGTTTTTTTTTCTTGTAAATTTGTTTAAGTTAATTGTAGATTCTGGATATTATCCCTTTGTCAGATGGACAGATTGCAAACATTTTCTCCCATTCTGTAGGTTGCCTGTTCACTTGGCTGATAGTTTATTTTGCTGTCCAGAAGCTCTTTAGTTTAATTAGATCCCATTTGTCAATTTTGGCTTTGCTTGCCGTTGCTTTTGGTGTTTTAGTCAGGAAGTCTTCGCATAGACCTATGTCCTGAATGCTATTGCCTAGCCTACACTAATCAAAACAGCATGATACAGGGACCAAAGCAGATATATAGATCAATGGAACAGAGCAGAGGCCTCAGAAATACACCACACATCTATAACCATCTGATCTTTGACAAACCTGACAAAAACTAGCAATGGGGAAAGGATTTCCTATTTACTAAATGGTGGTGGGAAAACTGGCTAGCCATATGTGGAAAGCTAAAATTGGATCCCTTCCTTACACCTTATAAAAAAATTAACTGATGATGGATTAAAGACTTAAAAGTACGTAAACCGTTTTCCAAGTAATATGCATTAATTTTCTATTAATGCCAAACAAATTATCACAAATTAAATGTTGTTTTAGCATCTTAAAACAACCTATATTTATTACATCACACTTTCTGTGGGTCATAAGTTTGGATGTGGCTTAGCTAATTTCTCTGCTTGGGTGTCACTAGGCTGCGGTCAAAATTGTGGCTCTGCTGTGTTCTTAACTGGAGATCCAACTGGGAAAAAATCTACTTCTAAGCTTATTCGTGTGTGGTAAGAATTTATATTTTGCAATTAAAGGTCTGACGGCCCCAAATTCTTCCTGGTTGTCACCTGCAGGCTACTCAGCTCCTTGAGGCCACCTGCAGTTCCCTGAAGCTGTCCACAGTTTCTTGCTACATTGGCTTTGTATCATGGCTTACTTCATGAAGCCAGCAAGAAGAATCTCTAGAATGAGTGTGCTAAAATGAGGGGATTTCTGTATTAAAACTGAACATAATGAGGGTGCTATATCCATAAACTTTGTAATAATCTAACGTTTTAAAGTAAGACACAGGTCCTGACCACACTCAGGGTAGCCAGGAAAAGTGTGTAATAACGCAAAGTCTTGAAGACCAGGAGGCCAGGAAGTTGAGAAATGTTTGTCTGCCATACAACATATAATTTATTTTCTTTTAAAATCTAGTTTAGTGATTGGAATCTTATAATCGGATTATTTACTCCATGAGCATTTGGTGTTATATTTAATATTTCTAGAAAGCTATGCCAATTCTTTCTGTTAATCGATTTTTTTTTTACCAAGCTGTTGCTTTCCTTTCTTTTCTTTTCATTTTAAGAATTCTACTTTTTCAAGTTATTGTAATTTTCCTAGCTTTATCTCACTAATTGTACATTATTTTATAAGTTTCTTAGTAGAAATTCTATAGGTTATAACATACATACTTGACTTATTAGAGTCTATTATGAATTAGTACATTATTACTTCCTAGATCAAATAATGGCTTTACAACACT
Source organism: Macaca mulatta (assembly GCF_049350105.2). NCBI lineage: Eukaryota > Metazoa > Chordata > Mammalia > Primates > Cercopithecidae > Macaca > Macaca mulatta. The sequence goes on from NC_133409.1 coordinate 117,982,429, forward strand.
TTAGATGTTTATCATTTTCCACATTTTGTGGTGGAGCTTTCATATATTTTATATCTACATACATTTTATGTCTCACATAAAACAGTATCAATAATATATATATTCAATATGCACTTGAATTCGCCTTTTTACTCCTATTTTAAGGTAATTTCATCTGGCATTATTTTCCTTCTGCATGAAAGGGATTATCTGTTAGTATACATTTTTTTGTGCAGGTTTGCTGGAGAGTACTTGTTTAGTTTTTGTTTGTCTGAAAGTATCTACTTTTACCTGTTAATTATATGTAGAAATTAAAGGTCATGCAAATCTGGATTTTATTTTTTAAAAATTTGCAAATCTGGATTTTATTTTTAACAAATTTTACTGTTTAATGTTTATATTATGCATATAAATGGGCCTGTTATTTCTTAACATGATTACGAATATAATTTTGACTCTAGTTTCTCTTAATGCAACAAAAATCACTTTTAAAATTCCACTTCACTTGGCTTATCTCTTGAGGGCTATTTTCATTTTAATAAACAGTGTAAAATTATAGTGTGAACAGTCCTCATAAAATTACACCAAATATGAAATGCCAAGGGAAATGAGTTAAAATAAGACCTAGAGGCTATGATTTTTATTTAAAAAAAAATTGTAAATTCATTGCATTACACAGAGAGCCCACCACAGAAAGCATAGCAGAATATAAAATAAAATCTATTCTTTTAAAGAGGATATACATTTTCTATCATAAAACACCAGCAAATTTAGGATAAATGAAATAAGGATTATGTTTTCTAACAAAGAGCATGTTATAGTCATCATTAAAATTACACCTCACACTTTAATTTGATGTTAGTTCTTCTGCTGAAACTAGGGTTTACATTGATATGTAATTTAAATGTTTTTAACACTAAATTTTTCTCAAGCAATTTTACTGGACCAAAAAAAAGTGAATTTAACAGGTTGTTTAAAATAATATAATACAACTTGCCAGGATAAACACCTTGCTACTACTATGAAAAATAATACTAAAATAATTAATATCAATTGATAGTTTGCACTTTTGCAAAACATTGTGTTGAGATCTGTAATTAAGTTGTCAGTTACTTAAATTTTATTTAGTATTACTAATTATTTCAATTTAAAAGGTGTGAAATGGTGACAGAGACATCATAAGTAACTTTCGAGAATGGCATAGATAGTACATTTGGAAATGGTTTTCAAATTCAGGTAATCTAGTTTTAGATCCTCTGAATGTCAATCTTGTGCTTAAATGCTGTTTCAGTTGGTGGAAGCAATAATGCAAACAATAATTTCAAAAACTGAAACGACAGTTTCTTGAGAACCTTTCTTGAGAAATGGATAAAGCCTATTTGATATTTAACAATGTGTTGGGCCTTGTGATTCATTTTAAGGCTATGCAAATTGGCAAAGCAAAATCTTTGCCCTCCTGGACTTCACTGTCAATGAGAGAAGAATACATAACACATTATAATATGTATTAAAATATAGATGAGTGTAAATAAATGTGGGGGAGCAAGTGATTTTCCTGGAAATTAGACAAATTCAGAGAAAGAGTAGAGTGCTTCCTCTTTTTGAAAAATGACCCAAAGTTCTTTAGGTAAGCAAGAGGTAGATGACTCTTAGGAGTGAGAACAATAGGCCAGGTGCAATGGTTTATGTCTATAATCCCAGCATTGGGAGGTCAAGGTGAGAGGATTGCTTGAGCCCAGGCGTTCCAGATCAGTCTAGCAAAACATGATGAGACTTTATCTCTACAAAATCAAAAACAATTAGTTGGAAGTGGTGGTGCATGCCTATAGTCCCAGCTGCTCAGGAGTCTGAGGCAGGAGGATTGCTTGAGCCTGGGAGAGCGAGACTGCAGTAAGCCATAATCCTGTCACTGCATCTCAGCCTGGGTGACAGAGTGAGACCCTGCCTCAAAATAAATAAATAAATAATAAATAAATAAATAAACATTTAAAAAGTGGAAACAATAATGGCGTGGTGGCCTGAGTTTCCAAAGCACAATTTTGAAATGGTACAACATTACATGTGATTATCACCGGAAGAGACTGAGCCAGGTATAATGGGAAAAAGTAAGGATGGAAATTTGCTAGGTTATAAATGGCATTGTGTAACAGGTTATGATTAAAGTGTAATTTATTGGAATTACCAAACACTGTAATGGAGCTACTCTAGTGAATTTTCTTACAGGTAAATGCCATTTCTTCACAGTCACATAGAATATGAGTAACATATTTGACTGAGAATTGCACATTAGGTTTGTGCACTTACTTTGGTGTTTGAAGGATACACTTAATTCCCTAGATATCTGAGTTCAGATATCTTACATTAGAAATCAAAATGTGTGCCGGGCTTGGTGGTTCACACCTGTAATCCCAGCAATTTGGGAGGCCAAGGTGGGCGGATCATGAGGTCAGGAGATCGAGACCATCCTGGTTAACATGGTGAAACCCCGTCTCTCCTAAAAATACAAAAAACTTAGTCAGGCATGGTGGCGGGCGCCTGTTGGGAGGCTGAGGCAGGAGAATGGCATGAACCTGGGAGGCAGAACTTGCAATGACCAGAGATCGCACCATTGCATTCCAGCCTGAGTGACAGAGTGAGACTCCATCTCAAAAAAAAAATTAAAAGAAAGAAAAAGAAAAAAATCAAAATATATCACCTGTAGAAATTGTGAGCCCTCATCCTTAACCTAAGGAAGTTTGTTAGCGATAAATAAGGCTTCAGGAAAGTGTGAAAACCGTATTTGACTATACAAGAAGTAGATGAAGCACAAACAGAGTACCAGTGAAAGGAATACTCAATAAATGATTAAAATACATTATAGATACATATAAACACTTTATATGTATAAATACAAAGCTTACAATTTTATTTATTTTCCTAACATTTATTTTCTAGTTCAGTATTGCTATAATTTAGAATAACACATATAGGTTGCATCATTATTTTGATATTTTAGACCCCCTCAGAGTAGTTCCAAGTGAAGAAGCATGAGGTAGGAATTAGTTATGAAAGCATTTTTGTATCCTCAGAGGAAGGCTTCCTTTGGGTTCTTCAAAGAATCTTTAACCATTTTCTTTTTATGATTATTACTTGAGAGTACATTGGAGTGATTTGTTTGCTCCCAGAGCATTCAGTAGGTCGCCTAAAGAACATACCAAGGAATAAAGAATGTAGGATTTGTGTTCCAGATGCCATTCTAAACTATGGAGAGTTCCTTAGGAGCAACTTCACTGGCTTATCAGAGTCCGGTTGCTTCAGGATGAGGTTCTGAAACACCAGGTTGTAGGGGACAGAGTAGTAGTTAGAAATAGCCAGAAATGGACAGAACCAGCTACAAAAAGCTGATCTTGGAAAATACTGAGTGAAGGAAATCAAAATTAAAAAGTACAGATGTTTCAAGCCTTAGTAAATGTTTGTAGCCAGACCCAGGAGATGAAGCCAGAGTCAAGCCATGTGTAGTTCCAAGACGCTCTATGAGATATGATCCCTTTTGTTCTCATAATACTGTAGGTACATTTTATTATGGCCATATATTATATTCTAATATATTGTCTAATAAAATCAATGGCAATCAATTTTTGTTTGTTTAGGAAACTCATGTTTTTATTTATTTATTTATTTATTTATTTTAAGAGACAGGGTCTCAGTCTGTCTCCAAGACTGAAGTGATCATAATGATCATAGCTCACTGCTCCCTCTGACTCCTGGGCTCAAGCGATCTTCTCACCTTGACCTCTCAAAGCCCTGGGATTACAGACATAAGCCATCATTCCCAGCCTATAGTCTTTAGATCTAATTTTAGTAGAAATATTGGGAGAAACATCAAATTTTAACCAAAAGCTGTCAGAGACTTATACTTAAAAGTAGAATTTTATAACCCTATTATATTAAATTCAAAATTACAGTGTTATTAAAAACAAAAATTACTTCTTACTTTAATATGTACATTTAATTTATCATTCTATTTAATGTTTTATTTTGGGTTGATAGTTTAATGAACATCTTTATGTAAATGCCTTGTGGTGAAAATATAATGCTATTTTTTTGTCACTCAGATTACTCATTTATTCATTTATCATTTTCATTTCCTTAGTAGATTGATTTCCAATTATTCAAATTGTTATAATTTTAGAAAACAGAACTAGTCTTAATCACATGCATTGTTTAACTGATGGTAGCTGCAGCTTCTACAAAAGCAAAGATACATTTTCTATGTAATAAATCAAACTTCTGTAAAAACATTACCTGCCCACCTTTAAACTGCATTGAGTTTGTTGCATGTAGAACTGCTAAAGTCATCTATGTTTATTTACCCCTGTTTATTGTGACAAGATAAAAACAATACAATTTATGTAAAGCATGAAGGCAGTAACAGTAGCTTATTTGTAATTATCTCCCTTCTTCCTGTGGCACCAAAATATCACTTTGCACTCAGCTGAGTATAGAAAAGTAAGAGAATGTCCATGGAAACAGGCTCAGAAGAGGCTATTTCACTGATTATAATTGATTCTGTTCTCACCTTTAGTCTTTACGGACTTCAATAATTACAGATTTCTGAATCACAATTAAGGCAAAAATATCTAGGAGGATACCTTAGTTTGAATATCCCCTCCAAAACGCCTGTTAAAATTGAATCTCTCGTGGCAGTATTGTGAGAAGGACGTTTAAGAAGTGTTTGGATCACGAATACTCTGCCTTCTTGAATGAATGAATCCATTCATGAATGAATGGATGAAGGGTTAATGAATGAGTAGGTTACCATGGGAAGGAAACTGATGGTTTAATAAGAAGAGGATGAGAGAGCTGAACTAGCACATTAGCACACTCAGCCCCATGCCTTGTGATATCCTGCACTGCCTCAGGAAACCACAGAAAGACCCCGACAAGCAGGAAGGCTCTCACTAAATGTGCCTTATCAATCTTGAAATTTCCAGCCTCCATAATTGTAAGGAATACATTATTTTTCCTTGATAACTTGTTTAGTTTCAGACATTATTATAGCAACAAAAAATAACTGTAATGGGAATTTGAAGATCATAGTAAGAGCTTAGGTAAAAAGAACTTTAGCATATTTTGTAACTATGTTCAAAGCATTCTAACAGCAGAAAGTGCATTGCAACAGATGACACCCATGAGGGATGCAGTATTCCTGCCTCCAGTAGAGTTAAAGCTGACTGGGATGATGAAGTAAGTGCCTAATTATTCTTCATTCATGAGTTTATTCAGCAAATAATCGTTGAACATCTTTGAGATCATTTCCAGGTGCATCCAGAATGTTTTTTTCATCTCTGATTTTTAATGCCTTATTTGATCGTGTCAGAATGATCTGATGTCTTTCATAAACCCCTTTCATATCCGAGAAAGGAAGTATTTATGGTCTTTTTGTATGCACACACACATGCACATACACATATTCACATAATCTTCTAAAAATAAAGATTATGTAGATTTTACCAGGTTCTACCCACATCCTCTCAAATCTCTTTACTATCTCTGTGCACACTGGCCCTGCTGTGCTATCACCCCAACGGACAGCAGCTATGTCTGTTTATTGACGATTGTTTTCAGACAATGCTAATTATTCAAAGTCAGATATACTTTTTCTATTTTTAGATCAACCACTAGTGAATTTTAACTCATATCCCTCCTTCCTTGTATGACTTTCCCAAAAGCCTATACAAGTTAATATTCTTAATTTTTCCTACTATCTCACTTTATATTAAACCACTTGTGAATATACATTATGGGTCCCAAGTTACATGACAATTTAAATGTATAATTCATATGGTTTGGCTGTGTCCCCACTGAAATTGCATCTTGAATTGTAGCTCCCATAATTCCCATCTTTCAGCGGAAGGACCCAGCGGTGGAAGGTAATCAAATCACAGGGGCATATCTTTCCCATGCTATTCACATGATAGTGAATAAGTCTCACTGGGCCTGATGGTTTTATAAAGGGGAGTTCCCCAACACAAGCTCTCTTGCCTGCCACCATGTAAGATTTGACTTTGTTCCTCATTTGTCTTCAGCCAGGATTGTGAGCCTCCCCAGTCATGTGAAATTGTGAGTCAATTAAACCTCTTTCCTTTATAAATTACCAAGTTTTGGGTATGTCTTCATGAGCAGCATGAGAAAAGAGTAATATGTTAAATTGGTATGGGTGGAATGGGGTGCTGTGGTAAAGATATCCCAAAATGTGGAAGTAACTTTGGAACAGGGTAACAGGCAGAGGTTGGAACAGTTTGGAAGGGTCAGAAGAAGATGATGTGGGAAAGTGTGGGACTTTCTAGAGATTTGTTGAATGTCTTTAACCAAAATGCTGATAGTGATATGCACAATAAAGTCCAGGTTGAGGTGGTCTCAGATGGAGATGAGGAACTTGTTGACAACAGGACCAAAGGTGACTCTTGCTATGTGTTAGTAAAGAGATTCATGGGATTTAGTACCTTCCCTAGAGATCTGTGAACTTTTAACTTGAGAGAGATGATTTAGGGCATCTGGAGGAAGAAATTCCAAAAGACAAAGTGTTCAAGAGGTGAATTGTGTACAGCTAAAATCATTCAGTTTTATGGATTTAGAAAGATATGGTTTGGAATTGGAATTTATGTTTAAAGGGGAAGCAGAGCATAAAAGTTTGGAAAATTTGCCACCCAACAATGCAATACAAAAAAAAATGTCAATTTTCTGAGAAGAAATTTAAGCCTGCTGCAGAAATTTGCATAAGTAACAAGGAGTCAAATGTTAATCACCAAGACGATGGAGAAAATGTCTCCAGGGCATGTAAGAGGTTTTCACAGCAGCCCCACACATCATAAGCCAGGAGGCCTAGGAGGAAAAAATGGTTTCATGGGCCAGACCCATGGCCTTGATGCTTTGTGCAGTCTTGGGACTTGGTGCTCTTTGTCTTAGCCATGGCTAAACGGAGCCAATATAGAACTCAGGACATTGCGTCAAAGGGTGCAAGCCCCAAGCCTTGGCAGCTTACACATGGTGTTGGGCCTGTGGGTGCACAGAAGTCAAGAATTGAGGTTTAAGAACCTCTGGCTACATTTCCACTACCTGGATGTCCAGGCAGCAGTATGCTACAGAGGTCAGGCCCTCATGGAGAACCTGTGCTAGGGCAGTGCAGAAGGAAAATGTTGGGTTGGAGACCCTACACAGAGTCATCATTGTGACACTGCCTAGTGGAGCTGTAAGAAGAAAGCCACTCTCCTCCAGAATCCAGAGTGGTAGATTCACCAACATCTTGGACCAGGCACCTGGAAAAGTGCAGACATTCAATGCCAACACATGAAAGCAGCCGAGAGGGGAGTTGTACCCCACAAAGCCACAGGGGAGGAGTTGCCCAAGGCCATGGGAGCCCACCTCTTGCATCAGTGTGACCTGATGCATTTACCATGCTAACCCTAGATCTGACGGTTTTGTGAAGGGTAGTTCCACTACACAGTTCTCTTGCCTGCCACCATGTAAGACATGACTTTGCTAATCATTCACCTTCAGCTATGACTGTGAGACCTCCCCAGTCATGTAGAACTGTGAGTCAATTAAACCTCTTTCCTTTATAAATTGCCTGGTATCAGGTATGTCCTTATAGCAGTGTGAGAAGAAACTACTATAATAGTTGACAGTGCATAACAGATTTTATCCAGCTATGAGTGGAGGGCTCCTCATTGCCCTGCTTCCTCTACTGCTTACATCAACACTTCAGGGTCTGTTATTCTGTATCAATTCAAATTAAGATTTAATTAAGATAATCAGTTATCTCACATAATAAGCCCAGAGGTAAGTAATAACAAGGTTAGAGTCCTCAGGACCCAAGGTTGCTTTTTGCAACAATCTGCCAAATGTAATCTCCATAGTTGCCTGATAGATCTTCCACAAATTACAGGCATACCTTGCATATATTGTAGATTCAGTTTCAATTACCGCAATAAAGCAGATATTGCAATAAAACAAGTCACACAATTTTTTGTTTTCCTGGTGCATATAAAAGTATGGCAACACCATAATGTAGTCTATTAAATGTGCAATAGCATTTTTTTTTGTTTAAAAAAGTACATACTTTTGTTAGAAAATGGTTTATTGCTAAAAAGTATTAACATTTTTCTGAGTGTTTCATTGGTGTTCGTAACTATATATTCTGCTAATACCTTATTTGATCATGTTGAGATTATCTGCTGTCTTTCCTAAACCCTCTCCATATCAAGACCAAAGGTAATGATAGTCTTTTTTGTACACTCACATACATACACACACTCTGATAATAATATTAAAGTTATAGTAGATGCAGCCAGAGTTCTACCCATATCCTTTCAATTTCCTTTACACTACTTGATCAGCATGTGCTGCAGCTTCCACATGAGCATGTGCTGCTTCACCTTGCACTATTATGTTATGGAGATGGCTCTTTCTTTGAACCTCACATAAACTAACCTCTTCTACTTTTCATTTCTTTTTTTTTTTTTTCTCTTTTTTTTTTTTTTTTTTTTGAGACAGAGTTTCATTATGTCCCAGGCTGGAGTGCAGTGGTGTGATCTTGGCTCACTGCAACCTCCACCTCTCAAGTTCAAGCGATTCTCCTGCCTCAGCCTCTTGAGTAGCTGGGATTACAGACACCTGCCACCACACTTGGCTAATTTTTGTATTTTTAGTAGAGATGGGGTTTCTTTTATTTTAAGTCTTCTTTTTATTCGAACACTTGGAAACAATTGTAGGGTTATTAATTGACCTAATTTTAATATTGTTGTGTCTCAGGGAATAAGGAGACCTAAAGAGAGGCAGTCAAATACAGGGATGGCCAGGCAGTAAATCAGTCAGGACACACATGATATTTATTCATTAAGATCACCATGTTTATGGGCACCCTTTGTGGGATCACAAAACAGTTAAAATAGTTATGTCAAAGATCACTTATCACCGATCACCATAACAAACATAATAATGAAAAAGTTGTAATTATTATCAAAATTACCAAAATGTGACACAGAGACCCTAAGTGATCAAATGCTTTTGGAAGAAATGTTGCTGATAGACTTGTTTGATGCAGTATTGCCAGAAACCTTCAATTTGTAAAAAACACATTATCTGAACAGCACAATTACGCAGAGAACAATAAAATGAGTTATGCCTGCACAAAGAAGAAGAGTAAGAAACGTGAAAGAAAATGAAATTGAATAATATTTGGTAAAGAGTGATTTTGAGACATACGACTTTTAGTTAAAAATAATTGTTATAAAGGAAATTTGATTTTTATTTGATTGATTTAAGGTGGTCAGTCATTACTTTTTGTTTGATGTACTTAACAAAATGTCCTTTCTTCAAACTTATCTCAATAATTTACAACCACCAAATATATTTCTCTATATATCTATATATATCTAATATATATATTAGATTTTATTTAAAATCTATATATATCTATATATAGATATATAGATATATAGATATTAAAGGGACTTTAGCAAAAACTTATAGCTGGTAAAATTGCAATAGTTTACTATAGAAAGCACAAGTTAGTTTTATATTTTAAAAAATACTTTAAAATTTAATTTTATTACAAGAATGTTATACCATGGCATTCTTGGTGGAATCCACCTTTGCTAGAAGCAGCCATCTAGCTGAAAACACTAAGGATACAATTTTAGCTTAACAATCTTAAGGTTCTTATTATTCATGCTGTTAGAGAGATTTTACTAGTCTTTCTGATTCTTTGATATTGTATCCAACTTATTTTCTGCCAATAGGATAGAACACTATCTTGTGCCAGAAAGACTCTAAATTTTGAAGTTTTCATTAAGCACAATTTTTTCCACTTGTAAATCATATTTATTTTTTCTTGAATCAAAGAGAAAATAAGGTAGAACATTAGAATTCATGAGCAGGATTTAACTTACTCCACAAGGGATAAGGAGTTTGTATAAGTCTATAAAACCTACTTAAATCTTCATATGCAAAGAAAGAAGTGAAAGAAACAGGCCTGAAACTATATGACCCTTTAAGTCTAAGATAGTATTGTGTGTTTTGTTCTTCCTGTAGGTATGACAATGAAGAAAATATAGTTGAAGGACTGCAAGTGTAGTTTAACACTATATTGTTGTATACAAAATAAATGAACAGAGCTTACTCTGTTCTTAAAATTTGAACATGAATAGAATAAAGGAATAATAAATGTGAATTTAGAAGGTTAATAAGACTTATGCTTTCTCAGACCTGAATTATAAAATGTAGAATACAGCAGTATTTTTTCAATGCTGGCCACTTTTATCAAATTGTCATAATTAATTGTTCTTTAAAGTTGTTTTGTTATACCTTTAATTTCAAGTCCACATATTAAAAGTAATTTGAATCTAGTAAAACACTATTCTGCCCACATATTAAAAGTGCAGATGTTGAAAGGACTTTTAATTTTTTAACTCTAATAATAAAGGTAAAATGAGTCTATTTGGATTTTATTTAAAATAATTATACTTTTAAGTATGATTGTTTTCTATAGTATTTAGCTTTCATTTGAGAAAACTCAGGTTATCATGTTTCTAGTACATTATCAACTAATTTAATTCAAAAGAAAAAAATATTCTAAATAAGATCAAAATCACAAATCTTGACTCGTCTTGGAACCTTAATTTAAAATTGTGAAACATTAATATGGTATAAATTTTTCCTCAGAAAAAACAATTATAAAAGTAAATAACCCTTTAATTTTAATATGTTACAAACTTTTTTTAATTGATAAAATGCTTCTAATTCAGAGTAGAATGTAGTGGTACAGAGTAGGTTACTACTCTTCCTTCAAAAACTAGGAAGAGAAAATAAAGCAAAAATAATATTGTTAAGGACAGCAGGAAACTAGAAGTGATTGAGACTAAAAATAATTTCTGTAAAGGGTCCTTCCTAGGTGATCCATGATTACAGGCTATTCGCTCCCTGTAGTATTTGACTGCTCTGAGCATGGGCTGAAGATCAGGTATGGTTGATGCAGAGGCACTTAACTGGGGAAAAAGAAACCAGCCTAGTTTGTGTGGCCAGACAGAGCTTGTGTGGCAGGTTGAAAGCTAGAAGATTCTCAACACACAGCTGATTTTTACTACAAGGCAACACTGACATTTATGGAGCTTCAGGAGACTGTGGGCTGGACAGGAAATCAGAAGGGAATATATTGCAGTCTCAACACGTAGAAGACGAAGTGCTACCAGAAGAAGGAGTCCTGCCACAAGCGCAAGGAACAGTTTTCTCCTCAGGGAATTTGCCAGGTTTTGAAATCAGAAGTGTTTGCAGGATAAAGAATTAAGCTCAAGAGGACAGAATTTCTAATTCCACAGTAGTAAGGGCTGATTTACATAAGACACCAATGGCAGTACAAATGAATTTACATGTAACTGCTACTGCGATATAGAATAAATATTTGAAACTGCAGTAAACAAGAATGAAAATCATGCCAGCCCAACTTTGGTTTAAAAAGAGTTAAAATACTTTGATGCCTCTCTTTGCATTATAAAATGACCCATGAAAATCGTTTAATGATCCCTTGTTAAATCCAGGCAATATGTAAAATCAGAATAGGAATATTTTTTCCATTATTTTCTGACATCAGTGATTATACCAACTGTGAAATGATTGCAATTAAAATAATATGTTTATTTTTCTCCAAAATTTGGACATAGTAAACCACTATTCTGTATTCTGCCTTAGCTGGAGGTTAAAGGCAAGGTAGAGAAAAAGGATTCATAAATGTACCAAATCCTGAGTGAAATATTTTATGTGTATCTGTCTCATTTGATCCTCAGAACCACCTGATTGTTAACTGTATTTCTCTTTAGCTATTAAGGATCTACAAAGACATTAGCAAGGTTGTTTGTAGTCTCAATAAAAGTAATAATCACTAACATTTACTGAGCCCTCATTATGTGCCAGGCAACCTTCTTCGCGTTTTAAGCCTCAAAATAACTCAATGTTCTCGTGAAAAAAAAAATGAAAAAATATATTCAGAGAGGATAAGTAACTCTAGCTAATAGAAAGCTGGGATTCATAACTAGACTCACTTGACTCCAGAGTTTGCTATTACCCTCTACATGCCATTGACTACAAGCAATCTTGCCAACATTAGTTGTAGCCATGTTTAGCCATGAAGGCATAGGTAATAAGCTTACTTCAAGCATAACAAAGCCATAGTTATTTCTCTTTTAAACTAAGCATGTTAAGTTCCTCTGTGTGTGTGTGTGTGTGTGTCTGTGTGTGTGTGTGTGTGTGTGCATGTGTGTGTGCACGTGCTTGAGGAGGAGAGTAAAATTTTGCAACGTAAGACCTTTTGTCTGAGTATTAGAATTTTGATGTGGGAGACTGAGAATAAGAAAACCCAACTGTCATAAATCCCGCCTGTCATACATTACCCAAAGAAATATATTGTCATTCTTTAGAGGTTTTATCAAAAACCAAGGACATTAAGATTTCTTTACCTCTATCTATATACACATATGAATGAACAGATATGTTGCTATTCTTATATTTTATAGGAGACTCTCAATGGAAGCAGTTGAAGAAATCTGTATATATGTTTATGTGTATATACATACACAAAATTTTGTATATGTGGATGTATTTCATATCTATGTATATGTGTATATAAATACATATACATACATTTTGTATGTCTTAATTAAAAATAGTGTTTGTGTATATAAATACACATGGGGACCATTTGTCTCCTTAGTAATATGGGTCACACACTCAGCCACACATATATCCCAAAATGTCCAATAAACATGAGAACCAAACTTATAAATTCTGTGCTTTTATTTTAGGTTAAGAATAATTAAATGAGGAAAATAAAAAAGAGATTATGCATAATAATATCATTTTCAGGAAACCTCTGTTATTTTAAGACCATTGCATCAGAAAGACTGAAGAGAAGAAACATGTATTAAAAACCTTCTTTTTCGTCTTAGTATTGGAAATATTACCCTTATTGTTTTTTCTTCATGCATAATGCACCGAAAATTGTAGGTCTGGCACTCATAGCTCATAGCATTAGACAAGTTATTTTACCCCTCTGTGACTATTTTCCTACTTATCTACAAAAACCATTCTATGAGTTTTTCTCTATCTATCTATAAAAGTTTACCAGTGCCAAAAGGCTGTTGTGAAGATACAGTAGAACAATCATTGCAGTAAAATGCACTTGGAATTATGTCTGCCCATATTATTTTTCAGCCCAAAATTAGTGTTACGTATAATAGATTCTTTATGTTCACAGATTGAGCATAGCTTCTATTATCAACATCTTCAATAAATATTTTCTGGATTAGTGGTTATAAAATCTATGGCCATATTACTAATTTTTCTTTAATCTGTCTTCAAACTAGTTGCCTTTGAGACAGAATTGTCGACAGAGAAAGCAATATCTCTTGAATTCTTTTACTAATGTAAGATAAAGTAAATATTCAATCTGTATAAATATGAGCTGGCTAAAAAATTGTAGGTGCTTTAGATATACAAACATTATTTATAATTTTTGAAAATAAGTGTTTCATTATGAAACTTTCAATTTCATATATTTCAGAAATCTTCTTTCTGTAGATAACATATGTGATTTATTAGTTTATGCAAATATATTATATTGGTTTAAATGAATTGTGTTAGCTCAGAAAAAGAACTAAATGAAAGTAATCAGAATAAACAATTCCATCCTCTGCCACAGCCCTTTTGAAAATGAGTACAGAGAAGGAGAAATAATGCATTTGATTATTCTCTCCCACCTAGCCTTATTCCATGGCAGTGGTGAATGTGCAGCTGTATCAAGAAAGGAAAGAAAACACCAGACTCTTATTTCTCCCACGAACTCTTCGGGAGATAACAGCCTTTTTCTATTGAAAGAGTAGTTATTTTAACCCTTCAAAATGTTTCCTCTATAAACTGTGCACCCTTCACACACTTTCCAGAAATAAAAAGACATTTACATAAAAGAGCTTCTGTAAGAAGAATATGAGATAAAAAATTTGGTGTGACCTTTTTCTTCTTTTTTTTGCATTTTTTCTATTATTTCCAATGGCCAGGAGCAAATTTCACCCTTGGCATAAGCTTGAATGACAGAGGAAGAAAAATCAAATACATGCCAGATAAATATCAGCTTCATTCCCTTATTAATACTGTATATTTCTTAGAGAAAAAGGTAAAATTAAAAGAACAATTTTTAATTTTTTTCACTTGGAATTTCTTTAATAAAGATATACCTGACAAATTATTGAGCTATGCATTTGCATATTTTAAAGAAAGGAAAATATCACAATAGATGAATTCATTACAATTTAACATCAAGCCCATTTTCATTTCACTGGAAACCAATACCACATAGGCCAGTATAATTCTCATAAAAACTATAAACTGTGCATACTCACCATTATATTATGCACACAAATCAATTTACTTCATTCTAACTGAGCCGTCACACAAACTTTGTTTTCCCTGTGTTATCAGATCTGTCACAAACCATTAAATATGACATATTGTTTAATGATTTTATTTTGCAAGCGTTATGTTTTAGGTACAAATCAGCATAATATTTGTTAACATTACTATAACTTATGCCAAATAAGTTAAATTTTATTTATTCTATCTCCTGGAACTTTAAGCAACTAAATTACCAAAGATGAGCTTAATAATACTCTGTAACCAAACATATATTGGAAAACATGCCTAACTTTGGCAGATGATGGCTGACAGGCAGATGGATAGATAATAGATAGACAAATAGATAGATAGATAGATAGATAGATAGATAGATAGATAGATAGAGGAACTTTTATTTTTATTGTAATTTAAAGTCAATATTTAAAATACTGAAAACTATACAGATATTTTTGTTATGGGATATTTTTAATATGTTTTGGAAAATGGTCTGTGGAGGGTACATTTTAAAAAATCCATTCACAGTAAATATATATTTGACATATATAATTGATATATATGCTGATCCTATAAAGTACCAAACTTGTTTCTCCATGGAAGATCTTGGTACTCCAGATTATTTCACGGTTCATTCCCTCATTTAATTTAGGTATTTGCCTTATGATACCACTCAGAGAGGGCCATCCCAATCACCTCTCTCCTCATTGTTTGTTTTTGCCAGAGATTATTCCTATATGGTAAGTATGTGTTTTTTGCTTATGCAGTTTGTCTCTCCAAAAATTATAGAAGCTCAATAAATGCAAAGACAATGTTCACTGCTATATCTTGAGCATCTACAATGAGCACCAGTTGTGTTTTGAATAAATGAGTGAATGTATCTGTATCTGATTGTCAGGCCACACTTCTCCTTCTCCTTGTAAAAGTGTCTAAATAACTTTCCTGACTTTTGGAGCATTTGAAGATAGAGACTACTGTTAAATTGATTGGTTTTCCTAATAGCAACAGACATTATTCAATACAAATATATAAAAAGTGCTTTTAAAATCAGAGCAAAGTTAAAGGGAACTTTTGGGATCACTAAATAACTTATTTCATTAAATAACTTTCAGGTTATTTAATCATTTGCAAATTAAAGCCAATTAATGTCCTAAGAAATATTTTCAGCTGATTTCTTAAAGACTCGATACCAAATTTATTTAAATAGATCCTTTACAGAGATATCCTAATAGTCAACTTCACCAGAGGCTCACATATTCCTGAAAGAAAAAAAAAAAGGTGAATAATTTTAGCTATTCAATATGTAATTTTGTATTCCACAAACCCAAAATCTTTTGTGGTTAATATTTTGATTTACAAGTACCTTGTAAACAGCTATCTAGATTAAGTTACCATTATTTCTTTACATTTCTATTTGCTTACAAGTATGACAAAGACATGATTTGGAAAATGTAATGTCAGGCTGTATTTAATCTAAAGCAATATATGCCCAAATAGACACATAGAAACAGCATGGAAAGAAGTTGAAAATAATTAACAAAATGGAATAACTGCATTTTAAATGGAACGGACATTTAGTATGAATATCTAGATAATGCTCTGATTATTGTATTTTCAAAAATTAAAAATCAAGTAAGCCTTGCAAGTAATTAAACATTATTATTCTGGATTCATTTTAATTAATAGAAGAATAGTCAATGATACTTCTCAAGTCCTAACATAATGTTTTGAGATTATGTTGTAGCTGAATTATTTGGATAATTATTTACTGCCTTATTTGACTATCTACTTATTTAAAAAAAAGAAAAAAGAAATTGCTTGCTGATGGTATTATTGGAATATATTCAATTGCATGCTCATATTTTTAATACTTGAATTAATCAATGTGTTATTCAAACAGCCTACATAAATTAATATTATTTGTCCAATCATTTCTTCACCAAACACAGAATCATTTCTAGAACAAATTTAAAAACAGTGTTTAATTTTACAAGATTTAGTTTATAGAATATTTTATTCTTAATTGTTTCATTCTTTTTAAATTTATGTTATCTTCTTGATTACAGATGGTAAATTAAAAAAGAGTGAGTACTTTATCATTTTTATTTATACTCTACCTTCTTTCAAGGTATCGAAAATATGTTGAAAATACATGTTTTTTATATTGAATATTTCATTTTAATGCTTTTGTGATTTGCAGCCTTTGTATTAGAGTATGCTGATTTCTCAGCCGGTAGATTTGTAAATAATTGTGTTATGAAGTATTAGAAACATGCATTTAGAATTTCAGGGTAAGAAGACTGGGGAGGAGATAATTATCTGTATTCACTTAGCTAAAGAGGCATAGGAAAATATATATTTGTGTGTATTCATAAATGTACATATTCACATACATAAGTACACATGCATTCAGAGATGACAAGTGTAAATGTTATAAATTAATGATGATGTTATTTAGCTATAGGAGGTGGTTGTACAATAAATCTTGACAAGGGTAAAAGAAATCAGATTATCACACATGACCAGGGAGCTTTTGTTCTAAACAATGCTGGAAGTAAAGAAAAAGGTAACTGGATTTCTGACAAAATTAATAAACTGTAATGTTTAGCCAAGTGAAATATGCAACATTTATGAAGAGATAAATGGCTAACTCTTTTGATCATTATATATCTGTGAATGTCAGGTGGAAGAAGGGTCACAAGTGTAAAACTGATAATATTTACTACAAGAACATATGTGACTAGGCTGTAACTATTTTTGGCTGACTCAGCATTGATTTTGAAATGATTACATTAATTTGTGTTAAAGTTATTATTCTTGCTGTTATATTTCCGTCATAAGAAAATCAACCTGGTAGGTATTTTGATCCAAAATAGAGGACTCGGTTCTTGGTAAGTATATTTACTAAATAGTAAAGAGTGATAAACTATTTTATCTATAATGAATATTAACTATTGCAATCAAACAATAATTTTACTATAGAATGCAAGCAAGTGGAGCCAAATGATACCTAAATCCTCACACTTTTTTTAGTCAAAAATATCACATACTTTCTAGTGTAACTTTTAACATGCTTTTGTATAAGATATTTCTCAACAATTTAATCCAATCAGGAAATAACTTTTTGTTTACTCTTCTTATATTTTAACATTGAAAATTATCTAGTCAAGATTTTATATTGTTATATCTTTAGATATAACAATATAGATATAACAATATAAAATTCAATTACAATTCAATTAAAATAAATCTTTACTGAGTCCTTTGACATATACAATACAGGTAGAGCTTTCCTAATCCAAAAACCTGAAATCCAAATCTAAAACATTTTTATAATCATCATGATGCTACAAGGAATATACCTTGAAACTCTCATACATTGCTAGTAGAAATGCAAAATGATACAAATGTTTTTCTTAAGTTTTAACAGTTTGGGCACTTTTCTAGAAAGAAAGTATAAAATTCCTAAGCAAGTATGTGACATTTTTTAGTCATGTTTTGAAGATATTTTTTATAAGTTTGAGGAAGGTCTCTTCCATTCTTGGGTTATTACTAATCTGTATCACAAATGGATGTTAAATTTTATCAAAGGCTGGCCGGGCGCGGTGGCTCAAGCCTGTAATCCCAGCACTTTGGGAGGCCGAGATGGGCGGATCACGAGGTCAGGAGATCGAGACCATCCTGGCTAACACGGTGAAACCCCGTCTCTACTAAAAAATACAAAAAAAACTAGCCGGGCGAGGTGGCGGGCGCCTGTAGTCCCAGCTACTCGGGAGGCTGAGGCAGGAGAATGGCGTGAACCCGGGAGGCGGAGCTTGCAGTGAGCTGAGATCCGGCCACTGCACTCCAGCCTGGGCGACAGAGCGAGACTCCGTGTCAAAAAAAAAAAAAAAAAAAAAAAAATTTTATCAAAGGCTTTTTCTGAATCATTTATTTTTGTAATCATGTTTTCTTCTTCAGTCTGTTGGATGGTTATTTACATGGATCGAATTCTGATTCTTGAATCAGCCTAGTATTCCAAGGAAAAACTCTACTTTGTCACACTATATTATTTTTTTCCATGTATTATGGGATCTGTTTGTGGGCATTTTGTTGAGAATTTTTGCCTATATATTATAAGCAATATTGGTCTATAGTTTTCACTTCTATAATTTCTCTATTTGTCTTTCAGGTAATGCTGCTCACCCTCTCAATATTCTTAGTTATTTTTTAGACTTGATATTATTTTTTCTTTGAAGTTTGGTAGAATTCACAAGTGAAGACATCGGGATATGGAGGTTATTTGGTGAAAGGTTTTTAACTAGAAATTAAATTTCTTTATAGTAGATAGTATTATTCAGGTTTTCTGTATCTTCCTCAGTGAACTTAGGCAGTTCATTTAAACACATTTATCCATTGCATCTAAGTTGTCTTATTTATTGATATAGAGTTATTCTTGATATTCCTTGATTTTGCTCTTAATATCAATAGGGTTTGCAGAAGTGCTCCCTTTTCTATTCCTGTTATTATTCATGAATGTTCTTTTATATTCCTGATCAATCTTATTCAATACTTTTCTGTTTTATATTTTAAAGTAATGACTTTTGATTTTATGGATTCTTTCTTTCTACCGCTTTGCTTTTTTCTGCTTTTAATTTTATTGACTTCTCTTCTTTTGTTTGTTTCCGGTTTATGCTTTTCTATATCTTGTGTCTGATGTGGAATCTTACTTTGAAAGTTTTCTTCCTTTCTAATACAAGCATTTAATATTATAATTTTATCAGTAAACATTGTTCAAGCTACATCCTACGTATTTATTAGGTTGAGTTTCCATTTTTATTCATTTCAAAACATTTTCTTATTTTCCATTAAATGTTTCCTTTTGGCCCCTGTATAAAAGAAAAATGTGCTGTTTTTTTTTTCAAAATATTTAGGTAGATGTCTAGTTTAGTTATCTTTCTGTTAATGATTGTTAATTTTATTCCAGTATGGTTTAAGATCATATTTTTCAGAATTTCAACTATTGTATGTATTAGACTTTATAATATCCCAAATGTGGTCAGTCTTGGAGAATTTTCAAGGCAAATTAAAAAATAATAATAACTATTTTGTTATTGTTGCTTGCAGTGTTACTGTTTAGGTCAAGTTGGTTGGCACTGTTGTTTACCTTTGCTATTTTTTTTTGTTAACTTTGATTTTGTTCACGGGTTCATGCACAGCTTTGTTATATAGAAAAACTAATCTCACGGTTGTTTGATGTACAGATTATTTCATCCCCCACTAAGAATAGTACCTAAAAGTTATTTTTTCCTATCCTCTTCCTCCTCCTAATCTACCATCAAGTAGGCCACAGTGTCAGTTGTTGCTCTCTATACGTCCATGTGTTCTCACCATTTAGTTCCCACTTATAAGTGAGAACACGCGGCATTTGATTTTCTGTTTATGTGTTAGTTTGCTAAGGATAATGGCCTCCACTCTTTCCATATTCCTGTAAGAGACATGATCTCATTCCTTTTTATTGCTGCATAGTATTTCATGATGCATATGACCCTATTTTCTTTATCTAGTCCACCATTGATGGGCATTTATTAATAGTTTGATCCCACATCTTTACTATTATGAGGAGAGATTCAATGAACATATGTCTGCACGTGTCATTATGGTAGAATGATTTACATTTGTTTGGATATACTCAGTATCGGGATTGCTGGGTCGAATGGTAGTTCTGTGTTTAGTTCTTTGAGGAATCGCCAGACTGCTTTCCAAGATGAACTAATTTACACTCCCACCAACAGTGTATAAGTGTTCTTTTTTCTCTGCAACCAAGGCAGAATTCATTACTTTATTTTTATTTTTTTACTTTTAAATAATAGTCATTCTGATTGGTGTGACATGGTATCTCATTGTAGTTGTGATTCACATTTCTCTAATTATTAGTGATATTGAGCATTTTTTCATATGCTTGTTGGCTACCTATTCTATCCCTTTACTGGTTTTCTGTCTACTTGTTTTAAGTGTTACTAAGGAAAGAGTGTGCATGTCTTCAACTATAATTTTGATTTGACTATTTTTATTTAAATTCTGTGAGTTTTTGATTCACATATTTTGAAGTTCTCATTTTAGCTGTATTTATTCTTAGGCATGATGTTATGTCTTCATGAAAAATTGACTCTATAATCATCGAACATATCACTGTATTCCTCATAATATTCCATTTCCTAAGTTCTGATTTTTCTGATATTTCTGTAGAGAGTAAAAGATTAGTGTTTTCTGTCCATATTTTTTCACAATTTTTATTTTAACCTGTATCTGTTTTTATATTTAAAAATGAGTTTCATGTAGATAGAATATAACTCTTACTCTAATTTTAATGTGAAAATATGTCCTTTAGTTAGTGTTTAGCTCATTTACACTCAATGCAAGTATAATTAAGATTGGATAACAGCCAGTGGTACCATTCTAGTGGCAGTTTTCTAACTGTTTAATGTTTTTATTATTTTTTTCTGTATTGTCAGCCTTTTTCATAATTAATTTATGGCTTTGTAAATCTTAATGCCTGGCTTAATATTAATACGCTTTTTTCTATTTTTAACATAGTTTCTCCAGCGTTTGCAGCCAATTCTATTTTAGAACCATTAAAATGAGAAATATAATTTGATGCTCACTTTCACATATGACATCTGAATGGGTTTCATTTATTTGTGCAGATTCATGTTTCTTTTTTGTGTCAGTTTTACTACCTAAAGAAATTTCTTAAATGTTTTCTATAGTGTCTTATTACTTTTTCTATGTTTACTGTAACAATATAACACAAATTAGTTGGCTTAACACAATAGTTAATTTACTAAATGTTCTGGAGGCCTAAAATCTGAAATCAGCAACACTAGCCTGATATCAAAATATTGATAGGGCTTTATTCCATCCAAATATGGCTCTAGAGAAGAATCTCTTTCTGCACTCTCATTCTCTGATGGTTACTGGCATTCTTTGGTTTGTAGCACCGTGAATCCAGTCTCTGCATTCATGGTCACGTTCCTTTCTCCTCCCTCATATTTCTTTCTGTTTCTTTCCCTCTTATAAGGATAATTGTGATCACATTTAGAGTTCATCCACATAATTCAGGATAATCTTTCTGGTGCAGGATCCTTAAGTGAATCATATATGCAAAGTCTTTGCCATATAAGATAACTTTCACAGGTTCCGGGGATTAGGACATAGACACCTTTGGTTAGGGGTGAGGAGATTTTTCAGTCTACCACATAGTGCATTGATACTGGAAGGTTTTTATGAGATAAACCATTACTCCTTTTGCATTTTCGAAGGTATTTTTGCTGTTATTAAAATTGAAGGTTGACTTAAAAAAAAAGTCTTTCTTTTATTTATAAATTCATTATCTTCTGGCCTATATAAGTCTGCTTCCATTCTTACCTCTGTTTATTCTCTCTCCCTGCATTCAAGAGTTTTGTTCATTTTTTTTTTGTTCTCTTCATCTTAAAACAGCATGCTTATGTGTATGTGCATTTGTGTATGTGTGAGTGCACAAATGTATTTATCTTCTCTCTTGTTATCTAAGTTTATTGGATCTGTGGTTTGTGTCTGTCATTAATTTTGTAAAGTTCATAGCCATTATTTATTCAAATAATTTGTCTGCCACATTATATCTCTCTTTCAACTTTTGGATTTGCTATTGCATTTATATTGAATCATGAAATTTTCTATAGCTCTTGGATGCTCTATTCTAGGGTTTTTTTTTTTTTTTCTTCTTGGTAATATTTTTTCTTTTTTGAGTTTCAGTTGCATGGTTTATTTTATCTTCAAGCCCACTGATCCTTTCTTGATTCTTTCAGATTTATAAATGAGTCCCTCAAAGACATTTTTGGTCTTGTTCTATGCGTTTTTAAAAATTATTTCTAGCATTTCTGTTTGATTCTTTCCATCTCCCTATCTAAATTACCCACAAGTTCATTGGCCACATTTTTCCACTAGATTTAATATGTCAATCAGAGCAAAAGAGCTACATCTGATATGCCTAACACCTGTGTTATAGTGAAGTCTAATTCATTTGATTACTGTGCATCTTCAGAATGTATTGATTGTATTGCTTTTTAGAAAAAAATTTGTGCCATTTTGCTGAAAGCTATACATCTTGTGTGTAAAAATAGAGAATGAGTTAAGTAGGTTTTACTGCTTAAAAATAAACACTTTTTTTATTCTTAAAAGGCCCTTAATATGAGAGTTTATAACAATATATCTAGAAATTAAATTGGGTTTTGGATATGTTTGTATGGTTTTTCTCAGTTCAAACTGGCTTCATATTCCTGTAGAATTCCCTTATGTTTAGTATTTGTACTATTTTACCAGAGGTTTTGTGTCAATATATGTTTCACCTTCAGTTTTAGCTTTTCCATATTGCGATGCAGCTCAGATTTGTCTTGATATTCTTGCCCAATTTCTATGCACATATTACTTTTTATTTGATGTTAGCCTGGTAGAAAGAAGTAAAGTATTCTTTGCTATTGTGATTAAGGCTCAGTGTTAGGTAGATGTAATATCTACCTAATATTGAATCTCATTCAGAATTATTCAGCATGGGCCTTCAGATTGGTGCATTGTCGATGAGCCTGCCCCCACACCTGCTGTATTCTGTGCCCAGCATGTATTCCTGCATAAAACAGCCATTCTTTTCCCAGACATATATCATGAAGGATGCATGCTCAGCACTTTTGTCAGTCTCTTTTAGAAGCTTGTAATGACAACTGTGGAGATAAGACTGTGGGTGGATGTCAATTACTTTGTGTCTATGGCCTCGACTGGTTCACTAGCCCATTATAATTGGCCATTAGCAATTCACTAAAAATTTTAGGTGAATTCTTACTGATCTCCAGCAGTGTAGGCCCCAATAAGAAAGTTTTGCTTGGAGGTTCTAGTATTTTCTTACATTTCAGTTTAATTGGTCATCCTGTGACCACAGATTTCTTAGGATTTTCAGAAAAGTTGTACATTTGCAGATTATCTGTTGTATTATTGTGACAAGGATGAGAGCGATGTTCCTTCTGAATAGCTAAATCCTAGGGAGTGAGTGTATTTTTTTTCTTAATAAGATGTTTATTTGCATTCCTTACATTTAGATATAGGGTATATTTTGAATAAATACTTGCATAAGTTATGAGTCAAGGGTTATTATTATTGTCATAATTATTATTATTTGCCTCTGGATAGTTGCTTTTCATAGCATCTATTTTTGAAAGGGCTGTCCTTTCCCTATTGTATTAGCTAGCATTTTTGTCAAATCATTTGACTGTACATGTGAGAGTCAATTTTTAACTGCCTATTTTTTTCGATTGATCTATATTTCTTTTGATTTTGCCAGGAAAACACTATAGTGATTAATAATACTTTTGAGTGATAATGATGTGAGGTAGTGTTAGGTTCTTTAATTGTTGTCTTTAAAAAAATGATTGGTTATTCTAGGGTATTTACATTTTAATGTAAATGCAAAATCAGATTTTAAAATGTACACAAAAATCCTCCTGATATTTTTGATTGGGATTATATTCAATCTACAGATTATTCGGGGGACACTGAATGTCTTGAAAGTAATGTCTTCTGATCAATTGATTTAATATATTTATTGTATTCAAATCTCTTATTTCTTTCAGTGATTTTTTATAGTTTTCAGTGTACAATTTGCAGATTACACTTTCAATTTAACCCTAAGCATTTAATTTTTTATGTTATTATAAGTTATATTTTAAAAATATCGATTCCAGATCTTTTGCTAGTATAAAATTCTCACACTGTTTGATGTATTTTTTTTTACAATTTTTAAATCTTGACCTTGTATTCTATAACTTTGATAAAAGTTTTTATTATTCTTATGAGCTTTCTTGTAGATTCACTAGAGCTTTCTATATGGATGATTATACCCTCTCCAAAGAAAAACAGTTTAACATTTTAATTTCCGATCCGTGTTTTGTTTAGTTTTTACAAAAATGAGGACATTGAGCTAGATGTTGAATGGATATACTGAGAGGGGACATTTTTCTCTATACTCAGTCTTAGGGGAAAAGCATCATTATTTTAGACGTAAAAAATCCTTTATATAAATGTGATTTTTGTTTTATCATGCTTTATTTAGTTGTTAGCATGAAATCTTCTGTAACATTTTCTCTTATGTATTTCTCTTTTTATTTTAATCCCTTTTGTATGTTTTGTTTTCCCTCATTTTTCTTTCATTTTCCATGCTAATCAGAAAATTCAGCTAATCTTAATTTGTTTTATATTTTTTAGTTCTCATATTTAATTTTTTAGTTTTTCTTTTTATCCTGAAATATATGTTCTTTTCACCTATAATAACCAAATTTTCTTGTAAATGTTTTACTTATTTATGAGAATTGATTTACAATTTTTGTTTTGTTATAATATGTAGTGACTAGTTCAACTGTGGCTATTATTCTGTTTACTATATTGAATATTATATTGAATTGTTACAGGCAGACTGGTGGCTTACGCCTGTAATCCCAGTATTTGGGAGGCCGAGGTGGGTGGATCATTTGAGGTCAGGAGTTCGAGACTAGCCTGGCCAACATGTTGAAACCCCGTCTCTACTAAAAAGACAAAAATTAGTCGGGCATAGTGACATGTGCCTGTAGTTCCAGCTAGTCTGGAGGCTGAGGCAGGAGAATCCCTTGAACCTGGGAGGCTGAGATCACGCCACTGCACCCCAGCCTGGAAGGAGAAGGAGAAGGAGAAGGAGAAGGAGAAGGAGAAGGAGAAGGAGAAGGAGAAGGAGAAGGAGAGGGAGAAGAAGAAGACATGTGTTTATGTGTTTGAATTACACTTTATTCTTTTTTATATGTTTGTCTGGATTTCTCTGATACTTTAAATGAGTGCAAACCCTTTCCTCTTTCTTGTTGCTAGCCCTAATCTTATAGATTCCTCTTAGATTTGATCTGAACTCTAATAGGACCAACACTTTAATTAGGTTTAATTAAGATGAAATTATTCAAACCTTCAAATACTGGAGCGACTGCCTCTTTACTGGTCTTATCAATAATTGAGTGGAAGTGGGTTCACATCAGATTTTCCTTTGTTTTTCAGTCTCTCTTTTCTTGACACTTTTATAATATAATTTGAAGTTGAGGACAAGGATGAAATAATACTAGAGCCAAATATTGTGTACATCTGTGTGTGTGTGTGTGTGTGTGTGTATGTGTGTGTGTGTATTTTCCAGATTCCATTTTGTTCCAGCAGCCCATATTGTCATTGCTTGCTAGGATTATTTTTCTTTTCTCAAGCTTTCAGAATAATTTTATCTGATGTGCACCTGTATCTCCATCATCTCTGATACAAACAAGGTCATGATCCTCTAAAATAAAGCTATCTTAGCTTTGTGCTACCTAGAAAGTACTTGTTTATTCTCTGGAGTTCAGCTTGTCTAGGCTTTCTCAGCTACTTTAGTTTTGCTCAGATGCACAGAAAACTTATATTTCTAATTTTCTCTAAAATTTTCTTTTAGATACCGTGGGCATCCTAAATAGTAGGAACATATATATATCGGTTCACTGTTAATCCCTTAGTGCCTAATGAAATGGCTGTATAGGTTTGTAACTATCATTACTGAAAATATACATGTTTTCAATGGGTATGCATTTAGTTATGTTAAACAACAGAGAAGATTTCCACTTAAGATAAGTGAAATAAACATTGTATATAAATAGCAATCAAATAATTAGCCCCTGAGAGGGCTAATTTAAATTATGGTCATTTAAATTAGATTTATACATATAATACCTGCTTTATATAATAGTTTCAAAAATAATGTACAATTGTACTGTGGAAATTTAGAAGGTAACCTTGACTGTATTGTTTTAGAGGGTAGCTATGAAAAGCACAGAAAATAATGTTTTACAAAGGTAAACTTTTAGAAGCTGTTTATGAGAGGAAGAGATCATCTAGAAATAATGACATTCTCTACATATAATACAGTTTTAAAAATACTAATAAGTGTGGCAATTCAAAAGTTTATATTCAGCAAGTTTACTTGAGAAGAAATAGCAGAGGTCAAATAATACATAATATCACGACTGTGAGGCAGAGATTCTTCTCACTGTAGAGGGTAAGCAGTCTTTTAACACTGGAAAAGAATGGGTGAGATAAGGTTTATGTAGTTTATGAATAAAGTGATTATATAATTCTATATCCAAACCAGTAAACTTTATGTAGTGAAAGCGCTGCTATTAATAATGTTGGGAAATTAGGTATATACTCCTGGGATTGTCCTGGACAAGTCCCAAAATATGTTTAACTAACAATAACTGTCTACCTCCTCCTTATAACAAATGAGACTCATTGTAAGTGACACTCTACCCCGTAGCTGCCATGGCTCATATCACTGAATGAGCAAGTGACTGAATCTTCCTAGAGGAAGTCTATATTGCTGATAATGGCTTCCAGTTGCATACCAGTTATTATTCACTCTGATGCCATAGAATTGCTTTGTTTCTCTTGGCAAATTGATCAGGAACTCTGAACCTCAGTTTCCTCATATAAAAATGTGAAATTATCAAACAATCTGTGATACAAACTCTAGCCACCTGCAGAAATTAGTTTTATCCTATATAGGGTGTGACTTTTATCAAAACTGTAAAAGCTTTCTCATCTAACAATTATCTATTGATTTTTAACTTTCAGCCATTCCTGCTTCTAGAAGAAGAAGAAATAAAAAGTCAAGCTTCTATTAAAATGAACAGTATCAGTAATTAATATTCCATAAATTGTTTTTGGCCCTTCTTTGTTTTGTTTTCTTTGATTTTATATAAATTTTCATGAAATTTAAATATAAAATTGGTTTATATTTATATACATATAAAATATAAAATTGGTTAATGTATGAAACTTTTAAAAATATGATATTTTCCATTTATTATTTTTTAGTTTTGTAGATATAAAGGCCATTAAGTATCACATTATCTTTATTGTTGTGATATGGAATGGCCATTTTATAAAACATTACACATTATTTGATTTGTAAAATTTGACAATTTGAACAAGTATTAGAATATGGTTTATTATTTATTACTCTACATTTTCAAGTTATGGACATTGTATAACTTTACAATTTATATTTTCAGGTTAATATAATTATTAAATATTGCATGTATAAGTTCAACTTTTCAATGTTACATCATTTAAAATAATGTTCGGCACCTATGGGATGCATACATAAATGAGACGTGTATACTCAATATATTGTCTCATTTAATTCTCATAACAATGGTATAGGGTCAGAATTGTAAAATCCTTTTAGGGATGAAAAATGTGAGATGTAATGGCCTGAAATAAATTCCCGAAGCCACATCACCAGAAATTTTAAAGCTAAAAATGGACTCGTCTATATAATTTTACAGTATGAACTCTTAACTACTTTCTACAGTTTCTCTAAGAGTCACAACAATGTAGGAAAGTTAATATTAAACAACTCCTCATTTTACTGTTGAGAAACATGGCTGTAGCCTAGAGAGGTTAGATAGCTCATGGTCAAACTATTACTAATTACAGAATTTAAAGAGGAACATTGAGTATTAATTTTTGTGTGGTAATTTATGTGGTATTTCATTTATATAATGGTTCTTTAATTGTATTTATTTAAAGAAATTATATCATCAATACGATAAAAAAGCAATAGCAATAATTCAAGCCAAAGCCACATAGAAGCATTTTTTAAATCGTAAGTTGTGTATGTTTATTGAAACAGTCTTTATTCACTTTGTCTCTTTAACTATAAAGAAACGTCATTTTCAAGGGATTAGGGTAGCCAGAACACATCATGTTCTTATTACTTTGGTTGTTTCAACAACTTAATCTTACAGAAAAATGAAGATGAAATTGTTACTGAAGGTATTACTATTTGATTAACCAATACTAGTAATACATATTTTAATATACATGGTAAGCTGTCCCTAATTTAGTTTTTGGTTTGGGATATAATTATAATAAACTGTAATCTGTAGTCTCTGTTTTTTCCCTATATCTTTTTTTTTTTTACTTTCTTCTACTTTAGTTTTATTTTTTTAAATGTAACCCTATTGCCAACATGACATCTACACATTTTTTCCTCAAATTTTTATTTCTCTTTATGTCTCTATTTTCAAATAATAGTTCTTGTCTCTTTATACCTTTTTACAAATCTTCACATATTACAATTGCAAATTTGTCTTTGCCCTCTTTTAAACATTCATTCTTATAGAATCTTCCTTTTTTTTTTATTGCCATTGAAATCCTCTTAATCATTACATTGGTTAAGTTTCCTTTATAAACAATAACTAATTTTAGTAGAAAATAAGTTCTTACCTGACATTACTTTTCTTACAATATAAATCGGAAAGGTTAAATAGTAGCTTTTAGACAAAGCTTCTAAAATAACTCTCTTCCCCCTAAATTACATTTCCTCTGTTGAGACTGTGATAAATACTCATTATTGCATTAAAACATGAGGCAGAAACTTGACCATATTGGCTAAGCAAAAAAATATGAATGTTACTATTGCTGATGCAGGAGACCAGAGCATCACACAGCCAGCCGTGGCTGGTTTAATGAGTAGTTAATGCATTGTATCTGCTGCTATCTATACCAGGAAAATAGATACCTAATGCATTTAACTTTTTGTCCACTTAATCCAGTTCTGAGTGTAAGTCTTATATGAATAAATTTGATTAGTAGTACCTAAACAATATTTAGAAATTCAGCTATTTAGAATTCCAGCTTGGACATTCTGGAATAGGACAAGCTGGAATATGCAGTGTATACTTTTCTGGAAGCTACTGTGAAAAAAGCATACTAGTAAGAGTTTGGGATGAAAGTTGAGTAAGCCAATCTATATTATCCATGAAAGTTCTTCTTATTTCAGTATTAGAATCATGTGTGATTGCTTACTTTACTTGCTATACTATTCTGTCATGTAAGGCATTGAATTCTACACATTTTTCTCTTATCATTTCTGATGTGTCTACTGATTTCTTCCATTTCTACTATTTATTCTCTTGAAATTAGTCTCATACTGTTACAAAAGCATCCTTACAGACTTCAAAATCCAGGATTTTCTCAATACAGTAATTTTATTTAAATACCCTTTAATGATAAGTAATTTTCAAAGAAATTCAATTTCCAGAGTGACATCTGGAATCCTATTAACACTGAAAGGCTATTTCTCACTGCTCTGGATATGTAATTCAGAATCACTTCAAGATTTTCCATGGTAAAGTGGTTAATGTCGTTGCAAACATTCTGTGTCTGTTCCTTTAGCTTAAAAATCCCTCGCTCCCTTTTGACAAAAATGTAATTTTTTCAGGGCTCAATTCATGTATTATTTCATTCATTAAATATCCCTTATCCTAACTAAAAATAACAATTGTATTGTGAACATCCAGTAATACTTAATCTCAGCTTTTCATACCATATTTACTTGATTGCACTTCGTATTTTCAATATTTATGTATTATTACTTATTTCCAGTTCCTTGAAGATCACATCCAAATCAAAATATAAAAATTTATATTGCATTTAACATAGAGATATTTTTTGAATGAATGCATAAATGAACAAATATGTAGATGACATTGTATACATAAGGAAATAGATGTCATGAAAAGAGATCATGGACACACATAATTGGAAACCATAAAAAAACTAATATTTTAAACCTACCGACAAGTCAACACATTAGGCTATCACACTTTCACATACATATACGAAGAGAAGTATATGATGTGTCTGAATTAGAGACACACACTCTTTATTACTCATAGCAAAAACAGAAACTGGGGAAGCATCTTGCACTGGTTCTTTGTATCACAAGTAGTATAATATTTCACAAGTGTTGTTTTGACCCAGTTTTGACAACATGGCTAAAACCTCTCAATTCGACTTCACAGGCGGTATGTTAAGTCCTCATTCCAACTACTTCATTTATCAGCACTATTCCCAAATGCCAAGTACCCCTAGATATTTAACAAACCTGAATGGCCCCTTGTTTCTGGGGCCCTAAAACTACATCATCATACATTGTTTGTTTTAGATTTATTCAACTACACCTATGGTAAAACCTAAAAGATTGGATCATGAGGACTTGAAATCTACATTTTCAGCTCTCTGTTCATAGCATCCTCAAAGTGTAGATGAACTGACTTTAGAGAAATAAATACATAACACTGACAATCTTTAAATATTTCCTTATGACCTCAAAATCTTGAACCATAAAACATGTAAAGACCCTTACACACATTAAATTCACTGACCTCTGTATCAAGACAGCTATTCCATTCTGCATGTACCTTTTATACAATCTATTGTAAGATAGTTTTATTGAGATATACATACAGAAATAATCTAATGTTACCAAATAAGAATTTTGGGAAATTTATATGTTCATCATCCTGTATTATCTATGCAAATGTCATTCCAAATACAGTAAACACTTGTCTTATTGTCACCTCTCCCAGAAACCTTATGTGATATGTTTTCATATATAGTTTTCTAACACATATATTTACATCTTATAATTGTAAGGATTTTAAATGGGTTTTACTGAAGTGTGCTCTTCCTTTCCTTTTATATCAATGGTTTAGGGTATATGTCTAAAATATGGTGGTCCACCTTGGAGCCAAAGGCTTTGATTGTCACAATAATGCTGTATGCAGTTCTCGTATCCATCATCTCAGGCTTTTATAACAACATACCAGCTACTTGGCTTAAAGAAAAGGAATTCAATTTCACAGTTCAGGAGCCTGGGAAGTTCAAGAGCAGGGTGACACCGATTCAGTTCCTAGAAAGGGCCCTCTTCCTGGTTTGCAGATAGCCACTTTATCACTGTGCTCTCACATGGAGAGAGCGAGGATGAGTGAGTTTTGGTCCTTCTTCTGCCTGTTATAGAGATGTTAATCTCATCATGACCTCATTTAAGTCTAATTACCTTCCAAAGACCCCACCTCCAAGTACCATCATGTTGTGGACTAGGGCTTTAACAA
This sequence comes from Macaca mulatta, assembly GCF_049350105.2. Classification (NCBI taxonomy): domain Eukaryota; kingdom Metazoa; phylum Chordata; class Mammalia; order Primates; family Cercopithecidae; genus Macaca; species Macaca mulatta. The sequence continues at coordinate 118,013,847 of NC_133409.1, forward strand.
GAATTCATGGGATACAACATTCATAGCACTCTCTGCCCCAGTGCTGGCTGTTACTGGATATAAAAATGACTTCACTTTTGCTTATGTTAGAAACTACAGGAATACAGGAGAGAATAGTTTGTATGACTCTCCATAGCTACAAAAATAGTAATAAAATTATGCTTTAGGTGCATTGCTTTTCTGTTGTCAGAATGGCTATTGTCAGTTTCTCTGATTCACTGCTTTTCTGTGGTTTAGTCACTGTGGATTCCAGCTTCTCTTCCCAAGTTACCAGTGCTCTGCTCAGCAATTCCTTTATTCATTCTTTTCCCCTCACATATACTTTCCTTTAATCTATATTGAATTATGTCAGGTCTTAGATTTTATATTTTTTATCAATTCATTTTCTACTTTACTTTTATTTTGAAAATCTGTTTTGATACTTTGTCTTAAATTCTAAATTTTAGAGAATTCATAAAATGTCTTTATAATATTTTGAGTATTATACAGGGCACTAGAATAAATAACATGAATGCACGATCTCTTTCTCCAAGGGGTTTACAGACTATTTTTAAAGTCTAATTAGTAAATAAGCAATTTTAAAATCATTGAATAGTTGCTCTATCAATTAATCACTTATAATCTATGGGGCTCTACCCAAATCCATCAGGACTGAGTGCATTAGATGAAGAATCAGGGAAGATTTTCTAGAGAAAACCTAATCTGGAGAAAAGCTAAATTATAGGAAAGCTGAAACTATGATGGAGAAAATCTGAAACTTGAAAAAGTCCAGATGACATAGGTGAGGAATGAATGTGCAAGTAGGAAATAAAATCAGGAAAAACTCAGAAAAGAGTGAAAGTGTGGTATATTCAGAATACAAAGCAGTTGGTCTGTGAGTGTTAGGGTATGAAACTAAAATATAGGTGGGAATTGGACATAAAGGGCATTTACATGTTATTCTAATGTGTTTTTACTTACATTCAAGGTTTAAGTACTAAGGTATTGAATAAATTTGTGTAGGGAAATGACATTTTGTGGAGTTTAGTCAGGCATATTCATTTTAAGATGTCTTTGAATATCAAAGAAGACAGGTGCAAAAGGCAATTGAATGTATGGCTCTGGAGCTGAAATCTGGACTAATGATGTATACTTAGTATTCACTAGTATATTGCCCTATTGAAACATGGGTATCGGTAAACTTGTATTCTAAAATGCTTAAGAACATTTTTAAAAAGATTGGCAGCATAACTTTTGGGAAAATCAATATCATGTCCCATTGTCCATAGCATAAAATCCAAAATTTTGTCCAACAGCTTATTCACACTTTTGAGTAATTGCTGGCTTTCTTATTTGATACTACAAAGAGACTGTACCATTTTTAAACATATTTTTTAAAAATTTATTTTGCAAAATGAACTTTTTAAGAGCAATAACTCAACATGATGTCTTTCATTGTAAAATTGTACTTTTTCTCCTGCCGAAAATTTGCTTCTTTATTTCATCATATTTGACTCCTGATTATTACCCAAATTTTAAATTTCTCAGGCCTTACAGTTATGACACTGGAAAAGCATATTCATTGTCCCAATCATTGGGTGAGTTTTGCTGGTTCTCCACTCCAAGCAGGAAGCAGAGAACAAGTAGGTCAAAAGATTAGAAAAAAAAAAAAAGGACCCAGCGGTGGCACACAGACCAGGACTTCTTCAACTAAAGGACTAGCAAACAGTACAGGTACTTCAGAAAAGTTAAATAAGGGAAATTATGATTGACAAGAGACCATAGATTGGGATATTAGGGGGTCACTAATTCAAGTGACGCCAGTGGAATGTTAATGGACAAAGTTAGATTGTGTAGATTGTCGAGTGAATGGGATAAGGTAATGAAGATGTTTAATATAAACCAATCTTGAAATAAGCTTACCTGTTGTGAAAAGATGGAGCAAGATAGCACAGGTGGAAAGATTTTAAAGAGTAATAATTCATAATTTTCCTTGCTTGTTTTTGAATTAAGTGAATTTTATTTACTTACCTCACTATTTTTTGAATATAGGAAAATACTTAAATATGTTAGCTGTATCCAATTGTTGCAAGTGACTCAGAGAGTTTATTTATATTTAAAGATACTGGTGCTTATTTTTTAATAATTTTCAGTTCCATAAGATGTGTTGAAAAGTCTGTGATTTATAGAATAAGGGCACCTTTAGACAACAGTTAAACTTTATCCTTTACTTTTTATCAATTGTACATTTTCAGGCTGATGTTTGTCTGTTAATGTGCCCACAATCCTGGAGTTTTCCAACATACATTATTAATATTAATTGTAGTTCCTTTAAAGTAATTACAGTTCTGTGAATAAGAATTGTTGAAATTCCTTTGAGGAAAGATTTCTCAGACACGTTATATAATTACATAAACTACTTTGAAATGCATGCATAATGTATGTGTATAAGCAGTTTGAATGCTAATATGCATCTGCATGTAATATATACTTCTGAATCAATATATAAAATGCCCAATTTACCAGCTTTGCAAAACATTTACAAACTGAGAAAAAATATTTTTCTCATACTTCTGAACTCAGTCTTTTTCTCATACTTCTAAAATCTGTTTTTTCTCATGTTTCTAAAATCACCATAACCTAATTATGTTACAAAGAATATTCTTTTTAAATATAAATATTAACATTCTTTTTAAGAATGTTCTTTGTAACATTATTAGCTTATGGTGATTTTAGAAGTATGACTTCTGACAAAGAATCGTAGCAATTGAATATTATGCACAGTAAATTTTTCATTATTGGGCATTGTTCTGTTTTTACTGAATGTGTTGAAATGTAGCAAATTAAAATGATCTTGTGTCTTGGATAAAAAATCCACTGATTAGCACTCATGTTCAAATTCCAAGTGCTTTACTTGGAATTATTATTGCATTACTTGATGAACACAAATTTGAAATGCAAAGTGATAATTCGTTTGAAATGATGAAATGAGACAGGCACTTGTTTTCATATTTACTAATATGGCTTTGCATATTATGCAATAAACTGCATAATAAATTGTGCTGTTTTGGCATTTTTGTCAGGAGTATTTTGAAGGTTTTAATGTGGCTACTAATAATGTTTTAGAAAACAGAACAATTAATTTTGTGGTTTTTGGTAAATCTGCTTATCTTTATAGTGAGGATCAGCTATGATTAAGTTTGAAATTTGCCATTCCCCTTCCAGTTATGGTTGCAAACAATTTAGTATTCTTGCATAGTCAATAAACATTGAAGAGACCTGGGAATAATCAGAGGAAATAGCATATGCTCCCTGCTGTAGAAGAATTTGGCCTATTACAAGAAACAGATCTGTAAGCAAGTAATTGCTGCTCTACATGGTTATGAACGGAGCACTGTGGAACCCCAAAGAAAAGAAAATTCTGCCTGGGCATAAGGGCTATAATGTGGGTAGATGTGGTGAAACAAAGATTTATTTGAAGGTAATATTTACATTGGATTAGTAACGATGAATTGTGGGAATTTGCTTAGAAAGACTAGACTAATAGGTACAGGTAAATATTGATGCTTATTAAATTCAAAAATAAACTTAAAGGAGATATAATAAGCATTGTTTTTTATCCTTCTTTTTAAAACTCATACAAAGAAATCTGAATAGAGATGCCTAAGCTACACAAACTATGAATGTGGTTCTGACAATAAACTGAAATTTATACTAGGGATTTATAAATGTTGTGTTGATGGATATCTCCACTTGTTGGATATTATCTTCATTAACCACAATGATGGAAACCAAGGCAAAGTGATGAAACCAAATTCTCTGTGAATTTGAAACCAATATTCTTAGTTACTATATGTGTGCTTATGTGTTAGGTGAGTATGTGTAATACCAGCATATATACCAACATTTACATATATGTAGTAAAATTATTATTCAATATATATTATTATTCAATATATATTCAATATATGTGATATATATGCTGGTATATATGCTACGAATTAACCACCAAATGCTAACTAACAGAGATAGTTTTTATTTTTTATTTATTATTATTATTATACTTTAAGTTCTAGGGTACATGTGCATAACGTGCAGGTTTGTTACATATGTATACTTGTGCCATGTTGCTGTGCTGCACCCATCAACTTGTCAGCACCCATCAACTCGTCATTTACATCCGGTATAACTCCCAATGAAATCTACGGTGTAATGGTGGAATATAAAATAATCTAGTTGCCATGATTTCAAAGACATAGATATGCACACCAGTAGTTTGCCAAGGTAATCAAAATGTCAAAATCAGAAAAATTATATTCCTTATAGAGAACTATCTTTGTAAATCACGTTAAAATTACGCTCCAGGTGTTGAAAATATGTAATATATTCAATTCCTTTAACTCTTCACTGAGTGATTTTTAACTACTTAAGAAAAAAAAGTTGAGTAACCACTAGGTTGGTTTATCAAGATACCACCTCATTAGGGAAAAGATTAAAAGGCAAAGGTGGTTATTTCTCTCTTCAGGAATTTGTCAAGTAACTTTGAAATAAATACTTTATTGTTTACAAGTATAGAAAAGACAAATTCAAATTTTACTAAAATATTTATGCAAAAATGAGTCACATGAATGGATAGTTGTTCGATTTTGAAAGTCAAGTCTGATTTGAAAGTTTTGATACTGTAACATAAAGCGAGCTTAAGTGAATGCTGATGATAATAAAATAAAATATGTCTTCAACAACCCCATTCTGTGAAACATGAACATATGAATCAAAGAACAATTTCAAGTTATGTTTTTAAAAAGAAATATTAATACTATAACCATGTCTTTGCAGTATTAAAATCAGTTTATATTTTTAAATGAATCTGTGCTCTTAAGATGAGCACTGCATACATATAAAATATATAATTATTTTTACATTTATTTATCAAATAGCTTGTTTCAAATCAACCCTAAAAGAATAAAATTGTATTTATTTTGCAAAATAAATTTATTTTCATGAACATTAAAATGTTTTCTTATGCAAATTACACAGAAGGAAAAAGCAATATCATTTGCAGTTAGACTAATTATCTAGCTAGTTTGGGATATGGAATATGACCTGTTCAAAATCCATATCATGGCTTTTTGATGACAACCTCAACTATTAGTGATATTTTATTAAGTATATTATTTTATTAGCAAAATTTAGGAACCTATCTCATTATTTTATATAAAACCTATAAAATATGTATAGCTACCAAAAGAGATATAAACGTGGATATTGTAATATGTAAATGTATGCAATACGTAATAATTTGAAATTATATACCTTGCACAACTCTAGTTGTATAAATTAGATATCAAATTAAAACAATCAAATTTGACAATAAAGAGTCTTCATTAATAATTTTGCCCAATAAACTCATGAAATTTGAAAAAGATAGTCTTACAACTTCCCAGTAGAACTTAATTAGAAAACATGATATGGCACATTTCTAGGCTAAAAATCTTTTTATATTGTGGGTTTTTTTTTTTTTTTTTTTTTTTTTTTTTTTTTTTTTAGACATAGTCTTATTCTATCACCCAGGCTGCTGGAGTACAACGGCTGGATTACAGCTGAGTTGATCCTCCCACCTCAACCTCCTGAGTAGCTGGGACTACAGGTGCATGTTGCCCAGGTTGTCTTGAACTTCTGATTTTAAGTAATCCTTCCACCTTGGCCCCTAGATGTTCAGTGATTACAGGCATGAGCCACTGTGTCTAGTGTCTTAATGTACGTGTACACACTATGAAATTTGGTAGTCTAAAATTAGTCATTCGTAGTTTAATTAAAGACACAGAATTTTGGCAGGGCGCGGTGACTCACACCTGCAATCCCAGCACTCTTGGAGGCCAAGGCAGGCGGATCACTTGAGATTAAAGCAGTTCGAGATCAGCCTGATCAACATGGTGAAACCCCGTCTCTACCAAAAATACAAAAATTAGTTGTGCGTAATGGCACGCACCTGTAGTACCAGCAACTCAGGACGCCAACGCAGGTGAATATCTTGAACCCGGGAGGCAGAGATTGCAGTGAACCCAGATAGTGCCACTGCACTCCAGCCTAGGCAACAGAGCGAGACTCCATCTCAAAATAAATAAATAAATAAGTAAAAAGCATAATATATGGAACAAAGCTTTACTAAAAACAAGTAGAGTAGTATTAAAAGCCCATGGATATATTTTTAAATGAGTCAAAGGTACAGCATTTGTTATTTATTCTTGCAAGAATCTAAGAAGTTTCTGTGTGCGTGTATATGTGCATGTACACCTATGTTAGGATTTGAAGGAAAGAGGGTAAAATAAGTTACCCAAAGTCGAAGTGACTTCTGCTTGTAGCAATTTCCTGTGGTTTCTGGGAGCAGGCAGTTGAGTGTATTATTGTCAGCAAAGGACATTTAGCAATAAATAAAGGACACTGACTTTGTAACACTGAGGGGATTCCAGGGTAACCAACAGAACGGCAGCTCTGATTTTCACTAATCTTGTCATGTAAGGTCAACTTTGTCATATGATTAGAAAACTAAATGGTTAACTTGAATTATTTTCAATTTGGTTAATACGTTACTAAAAAATGTTTTAAATTGATTATAGAAGCGTAATCAACGCTAAGGGCATACTACCCTGAATGCGCCCGATCTCCTCTGATCTTGTGGGCTAATCAGGGTCGGGTCTGGTTAGTGCTTGGATGGGAGAACTGTGATCAAAACATCTTACGGATTCCCCTGAAATGCATTAAGAAATCTTTCAGTCAAAAAAAAAAAAAAAAAAAAAAAAAAAAAGAACATCTCACACCGGGGCCTATCATGGGGATGGGGGAGGGGGGAGAGGGATTGCATTGGGAGTTATACCTGATGTAAATGACGAGTTGATGGGTGCTGACGAGTTGATGGGTGCAGCACAGCAACATGGCACAAGTATACATATGTAACAAACCTGCACGTTATGCACATGTACCCTAGAACTTAAAGTATAATAATAATAATAATAATAATAATAAAAACAAAACACACACACACAAAAAACAAACAAAAAAACCCAAAAACTTTCAGTAGAAACCTTTACTATTTATTATGTTTACTAATGTCCACTCTTTTTCTTTTTCTTTTTTTTTTTTTTTTCTGAGACAGAGTTTCGCTCTTGTTGCCCAGGCTGGAGTGCAGTGGCGCAATCTTGGCTCACCGCAACCTTGGCCTCGCGGATTTAAGCGATTCTCCTGCCTCATCCCAGTAGCTGGGATTACAGGCATGCGCCACCACATCCGGCTAATTTTGTATGTTTAGTAGAGACGGGGTTTCTCCATGTTGGTGAGACTGGTCTTGAACTCCTGACCTCAAGTGATCCGCCCACCTCGGCCTCCCAAAGTGCTGGGATTACAGGTGTGAACCATTGGGCCCGGCTCACTATTTTTTTTTTATTTTTTATTTCTTAAACTTTCCAAAATGTTCTTCCCTTAGATATTGAAAACGAATTAAGAATAAAACCAGGGTTTACAATTGATGTTATTCAACATGGAAGCATATGGGAAAAATTTCATGGTGCATTAATTATATAATTAACATTATAAATTATATAATCTCTATTTCTTTCTATTACAATGGAAATGTGACCCTGTCCTACTAAAGACAAATCCTTCTACTTGTGTCTTTGAACCCATTTGATCTTGCTTTCTCAATAAGTGTTTTCCTACAGCTCTTCCCTCCTTCATCTCTAATGTTGACGTCTCCTTTCCTCTGGCCCATTTTTAACATATAAGTGTATCTTGCATAAATCTTCTTAAAGAGAATACCTTCATTATATTTACTTTTGAGTCTTCAGGTCATCTTTCAAGTCTACTACTCAAGTTGCTTTTGTCAAGATCACCAATCTTGCACAGTGTTGTACTTGGCTGTGTATTATTCTTAACTGCCACTATTTCACATTCTCGTTTGACTTTTCTTCTTTCTCTGACAAACCTTAGAATATTGGAATTTCTGAAAGCAGACCTAGCTTTGCATATATGTATATGTGTGTGTGTATATAAATACATGCATGCATACATATATATGTTTTATATATATATATAAATTTGCTGATAAATGTTACATTTGCATCTTTAGTGTTGGTCACTTTTATAATCCTGGGTTTCTTATATCCATTATCCAACATAAAAAAGATTATTGTTGGCATGTCAAAAATAATGTTAAGTATAATATATTCAAATTTGCATTTTCTATTTTCCCATTCCAAAATCTTTCTTGTCTATTCTTACTCTCAATGGGTCTCAGTTCCTGTGAGGCCAACTAACTATGAGTCATTCCTGGTTCAACCTTTTTTTCTCAACAACCCCACCTCATTTACATTGAATACATCAATAAGTACTGTGGCAAAGTTTAAATTATCCCACTCTGGTATGTCTCCAGATTTTTTAAAGCAACCTCAACTTTCACTGGTGGCACTACAATAACATCGCAACACTAAATTTTGATTCAAATTTTACTCTCATTATCCACTTAGTAGCCACAATGCTATTTTACAAGCCAGATCACATAATTTTTTGGTTTTTAAACAAATAAACACATCAAACCAAAATTGTTACATATGATTTTCATGGCTAAACACACCTGTGTGCAATCCACACTTCCAAACTCTCCCTTTACATTTTTCTCTTGTTCAATATATTCCAACTGCAAGAGACCACTCCTTCTCCCTGCTCATTTGTCTTTATATCATTTGCTTGCCATATTCACTATGACCTGTGTTAGGAATACACTTCCACTGGTTTTTCCCATGACTGGTTCCTTCTCATCAACTATGTCTCATCTCAAAGCAGATATCTGAGAGACCTGCCCCAACCATATTCTTTAAAAGCATGCTCACATCTTTCTATTTTAGTTAGTCTCTGGCACATACTTATCTCTTATTTCCTTCTTAACACCTATACTAATATCGCTCTTTTAGATTTGTATACACAGATCTGTATAGTCCCTCCTCTCACCAAAGTTTGTTCCATGAGAGTGAGAATTTTGTATTCTGCTTCCTGTTGTATACTTAGGTTGCTGAACACTTTCTCACACAGGATAGATACTCTGAAAAAGCCAAGTTATAATATGAATAAGATATTGATTTCATCTGCTAAAATTTATAAATGCCTAGTAAACACTAAAATAATGTATAACATATTTTAATAGTTATTTCATTAGCTATGACTATTGTTTTAACTAAAACTAAATTTTTATTTACAAATGAATGGATAAGTTATTCCATAGCTATACAATGGAAACTTACTTATTAATAAAAGCAATTGTTCATGCAACAACACAGATGAGTATTAAATCACTATGATAAGCAAAATAGACAAAATATACATGTACTGTGTAATATCCTTTATATAGATGTATACACAGTAGAGTTCTCTCTATAAGAAAAAGCCAGTCAGTTGTTGCCTATGGAAAGAATCTAAAGACATGAGGAATGTTCATATTTTTGATATGACAAAAATGTATTTTTACTGGAATTTTGGTTCCATGAAGGTATGCATATGTGAAAATCCATCAAATTGTTCACTTTAAATATGTACAGTTAATTGTGTAGAAATTATTCTTCAACACATTTGCAAAAAATACATCCAAATGAGAAATAATTTGGATTGGTGTTTCTTGGTGTTTCATTAGGAAATTCTTGAATTGAAAATAAGCTTGAAGAGGAATGTAACTATTTATTACTAGTGATAATGCAGGTACCAAACACCATGGTGACAGGTTTTTACATTCCAATATGCAGACTTTTGTGTTAGGTACCCACATTCTGATGATGGGTGTCCTGCTGCAAAATTGTCCAATATCAAGTGAATCAAACTTCAATGGAGCAATAGTAATTTTTTTTCAGCAGAGAGGAAAGTATATTTTCTATTTAAAATACAGTTTTTCTGCCTTCTCAGCAACTTGCATTAATTTTTCTTTGACAGCTGCATTCCAGATGCTATCCATTTCAAAGAGAAAGCATTCAGATATAAAATGTTTAGGTAAATTATTATTTTCCAAAATACAATGATTTAAACATTCTCATAAATCTGTAAGAGCAAAAGAATTGGTACTTTCTCAAAACATAATGGTTTCTTTTATAAATGTGTTTGCTTAAGGCATATTGATCGTATACAATTCTTCATATAGGTGTAATTATTTTCAATTAAATTTTTAAAATATTTTTCAGCATAACATGGGAGTCAAAACATATTGAAGTCTAATCTTTAAAAGACCTTGGAATAAAATAATCAAAATTAAATAAATAACAATATAATAAAAATAATATTATATAAGTAATAATTTTAAACACAATATTAATTTATAAATTACTTCATTCAACTATTATTCAAGTAATACTAAGTGGTTGTTCTGTGCTGAAAACTGTGCTGGACAATAGGAAAACAAAGATGAATCTGACAGAAACTCTGCCCTTTGTAATGGCAGCCATTTAAAATTATTAATTATAATAATAAATGTAAAACTATCTGCAGAGAAATAATACAATATAATGATTAAAATATAGGGATTTTGGAGGAAGAAAAACCTGAATTTCTACCTTAGCCTTACTACTTCATGTAGGTACTAGACATCTCAATTCCCTACCTTAAAAATGTGACCAGTAATACCTTCCCTACTGGTAAGGACTTGTCATAAAATGTTTGTCAATCCTTAGTCATTGGCAAAAAGAAAAATATCAATATATTTATATCCCTCATATTCTCTGAGCTCTTTAAGAGGAGAAATTGTTTACTATACAACTCATTTTTAACTAAAAATTCAATATACTTGTGCAACCACCACCCAGATCAAAATATAAATTTCCAACATTCCAGAAAATTATTTTGTGCATTCTTCATGCAATACTTTCCAAAGACAATCATTACATATTTCTGCTTGAATAATTCATGTAAACACCATTATATAATATGCAATCTTTTATTTGTTTCTTTTTAAAAAAATACGTTAAGTTTTGGGATACATGGATAGAATGTGCAGGTTTGTTACATAGGTATACATATGCCATGATGGTTTGCTGTGCCCATCAACCCGTCATCTACATTAGGTATTTCTCCCAACACTATACCTCCCCTTGCCCCTCAACCATTGACAGGTCCTAGTGTGTGATGTTTCCCTACCTGTGCCCACATGTTCTTATTGTTCAACTCCCACTTATGAGTGACAACATGCGGTATTTGGTTTTCTGTTCCTGTGTTAGTTTGCTGAGAATGATGGTTTTCAGCTTCATCCATGTCCCCGCAAAGGACACGACCTCATACTTTTTTATGACTGCTTAGTTTTTCATGGTGTATATGTGCCACATTTGCTTTATCCAGTCTAACATTGATGGGCATTTGGGTTGGTTTCAAGTCTTTGCTATTGAGAATAGTGCGGCACTAAACATACATGTGCATGTGTCTTTATAGAAGAGTGATTTACAATCCTTTGAGTATATACCCAGTAATGGTATTACTGGGTCAAATGGTATTTCTAGTTCTAGATCCTCGAGGAATCACCACACTGTCTTCCACAGTGGTTGAACTAATTTACACTCCCACAAACAGTGCAAAAACTTTCCTATTTCTCCACATCCTCTCCAGTATCTGTTGTTTCCTGACCATGCTAACTGGTGTGAAATGGTATCTCATTGTGGTTTTGATTTGCATTTCTCTAATGACCAGTGATGACGAGCTTTTTTGCATGATTGTTGGCCACATAAATGTTTTATTTTGAAAAGTACCTGTGCGTATCCTTCACCCAGTTTTTGATGGGGTTGTGTTTTTCTTGTAAATTTGTTTAAGTTCCTCGTAGATTCTGGATATTAGCCCCTTGTTAGATGGATAGATTGCAAAAATTTTCTCCTGTTCTCCAGGTTGCCTGTTAGCTTTGATGATAGTTTCTTTTGCTGTGCAGAAGCTCTTTAGTTTAATTAGACCCCATTTGTCCATTTTGGTTTTTGTTGCCATTGCTTTTGGTGCTTTAGTCATGAAGTCTTTGCCCATGCCTATGTCCTGAACGGTATTGCCTAGGTTTTCTTCTAGGGTTTTTATGGTTTTAGGTCTTACATTTAAATCTTTAACCTATCTTGAGTTCATTTTTGTATAAAGTGTAAAGAAGTGGTCCAGTTTCAGTTTTCTGCATATGGCTAGCCACTTTTCCCAACACCATTTATTAAACATGAAATCCTTTCCCCATTGTTTGCTTTTGTCATCTTTGTCAAAGATCAGATGGTAGTAGATGTATAACATTATTTCTGAGGCCTTGTTTGCTTTTGTCATCTTTGTCAAAGATCAGATGGTAGTAGATGTATAACATTATTTCTGAGGCCTCTTTTGTGTTCCATTGGTCTATATATCTGTTGTGGTAATAGTACCATGCTGTTTTGGTTACTGTAGCATGTTAGCATAGTTTGAAGTCAGATAGCATGATGCCTCCAGCTATGTTCTTTTTGCTTATCATTGTCTTGACTATACGGGCTCTTCTTTGGTTTCATATGAAAACTAAGGTAGTTTTTTCTAATTCTGTGAAGAAAGTCAATGGTAGCTTGATGGGAATAGCATTGCATCTACAAATTATTTTGGACAATATGGCCATTTTCACGATATTTATTTTTCCTATCCATGAGCATGGAGTGTTTTATTATTACATCATCTGTGTGAGAGCCATCATTTTTTCACATGAGGCAATATTTCATTTCTCATCAGTGGTATGAAATACCTGATTGTTTAGATATCTATTCTCCTATAAAGAAATCTTAGTTATTTTCAATTTGAGACTGTTACAGGCGTTAGGTAAAGTTTATTTTTTGTTGTTAACTTTGTATCAATGTTTGTAAAAAACAGTATGGTTTATTGTTAAATCATGATATCTTATGGGTTAGCAAGGCATATGATCAAGTTTGCCCTTCATTATAACAATGTTGATTATTTAATATAATCCTTCTAAATTTTCCCCACTATGACACACATGGAAAATGGTAGTATTTCTATGGCACAGGGGGTAAATGGAAGTGGTGTTTGCAGCCAGAGTTATGTAGCCTGGTAGCTCCAGCCATGGGGAGGGTGGAGGGGATTGCTAACAGCACATCAGTAACCAGTTTGCAGAAATTTGTGACAGAACCGTGTTATTTGTTCATTATTCAACTGTCACGAATCATGTACTACAATATTTAATGGATAGTATGTTCTTCTGGAACTAAATTGGGAAGATGGACCACCATTTATAATTAAATGTAAGCAATAAATAGGTAACGATACTGTTTAATGCCATAATTCCCAAAGTGTGGTTCCTATACCAGCAGCATATATGCCTCCAATGTAAATATCAGGGCTGCTGGTTGTAGGACCCATTGATTTGTAGTTTAACAAGCTCTTCAAATGATATTGATGTCTGCAAAAAGTACGGGAACTACTGCCTTAGCAGAAGCACACTCAATGGCTTGATTTTAACACACCTGCAGACTGGAACATGGGCACCTGTGCAGACTTAGGGTCCTGTGCCTGTGCAGGAAGACTCTGGCCTACATAGGGATGCCTGGTCATTCCAGAAGATAGACTTATATCCGAAGCTACTGGTGATTGTGGGCCATGGCCTCCAATAAACAGGTCACTATCTCTAGGCAGATAGTGCTGAGTTCCTGCTGCTCTACTCTTTTTCTTATCTTTTAGAGCCATAGGCATTCATTTCTCTTAAGAGTATATTCAATTTTAGTATTTGTAGGTCATGAGTTTGTATATGTTTAGCTTTAGTAGATATTACCAAACAATTTTATAAAACAGGTACACCAATTTAAAAACCTGCTAGCAGATATTGGCACGTATGAGGCCTTCAATAGAGGAATTTATTTTAAGTGATTTAAGTGTTTAATGAAGAAATGATAAGCAGAAACTTCTAAATAAAGACAACAGAGAAAATGCATTCAAGAAAATAATCAGGACATGCATCAGAAACCATTATGCAACAGATTGGTATTGTCACTGATACTAAATAAGTGAGCATGTCGTGAGCTGAGGTCAAGTGAGTAGATGTGGGATGCAAACTTTGAAAATTGTGAGATAACCATTTTATAAATAAAGGTTCTGAATTTTAAAATTAAAAACAATAAAACATTGAGTATTCTTTTGTGTATGTTTATATTGTTCTATACTAACTTTCTAATCTGTGCACAAAGATATACTAAGTTAGTGGAATATCCATAGCTGTTTCATGAAAAAGGTCTACATTACCAAATGCATTTGGTAAATTTTGGCTGTTTAATGGGCTCTTTCTGGGTCCCACAAAGTTGTAATGGTTCTCTTACTCTATTACTTCTCAGAGTCTTGATGTCCTACAGTAGGAATCTCTATTAGACAAAGGAAGGCAGCTTTTCCAAATCTTACAAGATGGGAGAATTTTTCTCTCATTAAGTGTCTTGTAAAACAATGAGTTTTAAATCTATATGTATCGGTGGTACCTGAAAACCTGAAGTTGAATAGAGAAAGAAAGCAATGCTTGGTCACCTAATCCTCGCCTCTACCTGCACCAACCTCTTTAATACTTGCACAACTACAATTCAGGTACATATTATCTTTAAACTATACAGATGAAGAAAAGATTAAAACAAATTTTGGCACAATTTTTAACTAATATAATTTAATGAAAGAAAATATTTTCCTAGTATTTTTCTCATAACATTTAAGGAAAGAATGCTTGCCAGAATGACTATGAGGCAAGATTGCTGCTAGTGATGGGTCTTAGGTAATAGATACATTTGGCAGACACAAATATTATTATGTGTAGAATAAAGAGTTCAAATTAAGGAATAGTATATGGAATATTATACAAGTATGAGTAATACAGTTTTTCTGTGGTGTTTAAAATAATAGATGTAAAAAAGGAAATCTTAAATTCTGAAAAAGAGTATTATAACTAGGTCAGTATGGAATAGAATTATGACACTTTTTGAATTGAATAGAAATATGATTGGGCATGTATATATGTGAGAATTCACATTGATGATTGTATTAGGCAGTTCTTGCATTGCTATAAATAAATACCTGATACTGAGTGATTTATAAAGAAAAGAGGTTTACTTGGCTTATGTTTCTGCAAGTTTAAGGGAAGCATGGTGCTAGCATCTGCTTTGCTTCTGTGGAGGCCTCAGAGAGCTTACAATCATTGCAGAAGGCAAAGGGGGAGCAGGCACATCACATGGACAGAGCAGGAGCAAGATCTCTCTCTCTCTCTCTCTATATATATATATATATAGTTGGTAAACTGCCAAATATCCCTATCTCATATAATAACCCATGAGCTCTCTGAATTCACACTGAGGTTTAAATGTAAAATAACCGGGTGGCCTTTGGACTTAATTTTGCATATAGACCCCTCAGCCATCATTTAAAAGTGATATCAAGCCATCTAGACAAATAAATACTCTTAAGAATAATAAAATTGAAAAAAATAAAAAATATATATATAGAGAGAGAGAGAGAGGGAGAGAGAGAGAGAGAGGTGGGAGTGAGGTATCACATGCATTTAAACAACTACATTTTGCAAGGACTCACTCACTATCAAGAAGATAGCACTAAACCATGAGGGATCCACCCCCGTGATCCAAACACCATGCCCTATCTCCATCACTGAGGATTATAATTCAACATGAGATTTCAGCAGGGACAACTATTCAAGGTATATCAATGATCTACTGTTTGACATTATAAAAATAAAAGTTTAGAAACAGTTGCAATATTCTTTCAGGGTGCTCTGAAGGTATCATCTAGGATAGTGATGATGAGAATGTAAATCACGGGGCATGTGGGATAGCTGTTCTTAAGGAAAAATCTATAGTCCTTAGACTAAAAAATAAAAAAGGAAGATGAAATATTTGAAACTGTGTTTGGATATTAATAAAACTTCAATGAATAAGATTATTTTGAAAAAAAATATAATTTGGCTGTCATTTATTTGAAACATGGTTTGCATTCAGGTAAGATTTTCCAGTAACAAATTGTAGTTACAGCACTGAGACTTGGTAGAGCATTAAGGACTAATATTTTGATCTGCGATCCAGCCATATAAGTGATAGTAAAAAACACTAGATTGAATGAGATAATTGAAGGTAGCTATGTAGATAAAGAAAGGAATTTTTCTAAGAGTAAAATTTATTTAGCAAATGAGTGAATAAAGAAATCAGAGAAGACAATATAAAAAGAAAAGTAATAGAGGTATATGACAAATTGTAAAGTCAATAACGGTGAGCAAGACAGAGTTGTGACAGGATTCTAGGTGAAGCAAAGCAAGGTAAACTGCCAAATATCCCTATCTCATATAATAACCCATGAGCCCTCTGAATTCACACTGAGGTTTAAATGTAAAATAACCGGGGGGCCTTTGGACTTAATTTTGCATATAGACCCCTCAGCCATCACCTAAAAGTGATATCAAGCCATCTAGACAAATAAATACTCTTAAGAATAATAAAATTGAAAAAATAAAATTGCTCCCATTCATTCCACCAACTCAGGGCCCAACTTTTTGGGGTCACCAAGTGTCTAGCCACAAGATTGGCAAACTACTTGGGACTATAGTGAGGCACAGTAAAAACCGACTGCTGTAGCACAAGTAGGACAACATGTTAGCTCTGCTCAGTGAGAAGACAATTACATTGCAAGGACAACAGTAGATTAGGAGGTGATACATTGGTCAATACAAGAGGAAAGTGAGGCTTGTGTATAGCAAACATGGACTTATCATAAGGAAAATCAATCTGAGCTTATTTTCAAGTTCTGAACTGACCTCCTTTATGCTGCTGCAAAATATTCTGGGAAAATGCAAGTTCCTCACTGCAGCTGTGCCTTCAAGAGGACCTTGCCCATGAAGAACATCAGCGGCTGGTGGTCTTTGCAGATGGCCATGTATCTGCCTCTCACATTGTTGTTGTTGTTGTTGAGTAAGATTGGATCGGAAACCTAACTGGTTGACTGCTATTCTCAAAGAATTGAAAGAGGACTGTGATAGTACCAAGAACAAAGATAGGAAAGTCTTTTAGAAGAAACTATTGATGGCCTTCTTGAAATGGACTTCCAAAGACTGGTGGTCAGACTTATCCAGGAATTTTTGCTCCAGGCCAGAATAGTTGAGGTGGTTTAGTGCTAAAGAAGTGGGGGAGGGGGGAACAAACAAAAACAAACAAACAAACAAACAAAACTAGCCAAAGTCCTCAAGCACCAAATGAATGCTATGATTTCCCCAGTGGGAGAGGAATAGGGACAATGAAGCCATATGAAAATTGGCTTATTATTATTTCTTACTAACATTAAACCATTAGGTTGAGAACAGCTACTCAACTCAAATGCCATTCATAAATTACACATTACCTAGGACAAGATAAAAAGTCTCATCACCAAGCACTGAGAACACCAAATGCTGAACTCTCTGAATATTGTTAGTGTGGCTACCTTATAGATCACAATGGACTTCATGATCTCAACCAGGTCCTTCACACGTCTTGCTGTTTTAGAGCATGAACTCTTTGTATGTGCTGGATGTGTATGTAGTTACCATGGAACCGGAGAGGAAGGAGGAGTCGGTTGTTCACACCAGCTTTGGGATACTCCTAGCTGGACTCAGTACCAAGGAAACAATTTTCTGTCCTTCATCTTCCATGCAATTTTCTATGCTTTTCCTCCATCACTGGGAGGCCTAATTAGATTTTCTACTGTGGGACTTTGCAAATAAAATAAATATCTCTCCACTTGTTAGGTATAAATATAAATTTAAAATCACTTTTTTAAAGATATGCTGGGTGGGGAGCATAGGAGAAAATCGTTTTCTAATTTTTTATGTGAACCACAGAAGCAAAACAAACAAACAAAAACACTTAATGAAGGAAGATACTGTTGAGGTTTTTATGCAGTATAAGGACTTTTTAAATTTATGTTACATATATAAATATGTATTTCAGGGATATCGGAAGCATTTCCAATTCCCAGCCATGCTTTGCATTTCAATAACTAATGCAGAAAAGCATTTGTCTGAGTGCTGGTCCTTGCAATGGATCGAATGTTTGTGCCTCATAGAATTCATACATTTAAATGTTGGACTTCAATGTGATGATAGTATTAGGATGTGGGGCCTTTGGGAGGTAATTAAGTCATCAAGGTGGAGCCCTCATGAATGGGACTAGCACCCTTATAAAAGGAATTCCAGAAAACTCTCTTACTTTTTCTGCTATGGAAATATACAACAAACAGTGAAGACTTTGAAACCTTGAAAGAGAACATTCCCTAGAACACAACTTTGAATGCATCCCAATCTCAGACTGCAAGCCTGCAGAACTGTGAGAAATCAACATTTATTTTTTATTAGTCACTCAATCTATGGTATGTTGTTACCGCAGCCAAAACTGACTACAACAGGCCTTTTTCAACCTATACTTGTAAAAATAACTTAAATCAAATATAAAAGTGGCTTTTTTCAGTAAATGAGTATTTCATGCAAGCATTTTTTTTTTTTTTTTCTGAGAATGCTCTGGTCCCTACTCTCTCTTCTAATTTTAATGATCCTTAATACTATTTTCTCATGTTATAGAAAATGATCTTCCACAGTGATTCTTTTGTGAGCTTGCCTGGACAAAGTGAAATTCTGTATTTGTAACTAAATGTCAGTGAAATGTTTGTGCCAATAGATTATAGAGTCTCTGGGAGTTGATGTCTTTATGGGGTCTTGCGCACTGTGAACTTGGGCTCCTGTCTATGTGTGATTAGTCCATTGAGAACAATACCGTGATGGGGGAAAGGTGCTCTCTATATTTTTAAGATGCTATTAAATATTTCTCTCTAGAAGGGATGTGAGTTATTTCTATAGAGCTTATCAACTCTTCTTGACTTTGTTGCCAAATCAATGCCTTAATAATCACTGACTTTTCTAATGCCCATTGTAAATACCATGGTTTCATCTGAAATGTGGCCCCACTTCTTGCTAGTATGCTCACAT
Source organism: Macaca mulatta (assembly GCF_049350105.2). Lineage (NCBI taxonomy): Eukaryota > Metazoa > Chordata > Mammalia > Primates > Cercopithecidae > Macaca > Macaca mulatta. The sequence goes on from NC_133409.1 coordinate 118,032,826, forward strand.
CTCCTTGGGAATAAATAGCACAGGTCAAAACCATGTTTTACAATAAAAATATTATCTAAATGGAATTAATATGTTCCATAGTCGAAAGTGTTTCTCAGCTAAAATAAGGGGCTGAATTAAGAAAAATAAACTATAGGATGGAGATAAGCTTGAATATGGGCATACATACTTGCATTGTAGATGTGGCATCTCAGAAAAGAACAGAGGCATAACTGATAAACTACCTAACAGATTGATAGACTGTGATGATCCCCAGTGATATGCAAAGGCACACACTATGTCTTTTGTAGTGTTGGAAATTTGGGATCCTTAAATCTCATTTTCTAAATGAGCTTATAGTGCTGAAACATTGTTATATACCTACTGATTCAGATACTGAAGACCAATAGATTTTTAAAAATACCAGAAGATTTATGTAAGAAGAACTGGAACACACATTTCTCCAACCGTCATACAAAGTAACAAATTTAAATTTTGTTTCCCTTCTCTGTGCCACAATTCTTCTCAAGCATGATTTCTCACTTTTTCCTCCAATAAGAAACAAAACCAGTCACACCATAAACCAAGGATATTTTTCATCAGAGGATTTAGTTTTTGTATGCATTATATCTTAGAGCACAAATTAATTCCTTAAATGTTTCAATAGATTTCATTTGAATATATTAACTTATTTAAGCTTACACAGCTAAACTAATTTTTTTAATTTAAAAAAAAAAGAAAAAGAGGTTTTTGCACCGAAACTCAGATGACCTCAAAGATTTTTGTTCTATTTCATATTGTAGTGTTGCCTCTAGAAAGAGGGAATTATGAAAGAATATAACTATTTCTAGACAATAGAATAAAATAGAAGTGGTGTATGACCCTGCTGTGAAGAGGTTAAATATCTTGTATACATTCCCCACTTCTTTTTACCTTTTTTGGTTACCAAGGAGGTAATATGTTGAATAGGGCAGCATCCTAAAATGGAATGAGTCTAGATACCAAGTAACAACTTGAAAAAAAAAATTCCCAGAAAAAAACACTCAACCAGCATCTCCACTAGATTTTTCCACATGTAATGAAGAACTATGAATTGAAGTTGCATTTAACCCTCAAGTGCAGTAAGTTTTGCTATAAAAGCAGCTGAGGAATTGCAGAAACATATAACCAAAGAGAGATGTTCCTTTTATCATATTGTTTCTGAGCATTAACAAATTTTAATATCTACATTAGATTCTTCCATAAGTAATGAAGAAACTTGTATTTAGTAACTCTGATTTTGAAAGAGCATTAATGTATCAAGTATTGTAATTTTTACTAATGAAAGAAAGAAGTCAAGGATTTGCTGAGAGAAATAGCCAAAGACAGAAGAGAAATGTTAGTTCATCATATCATTTATGAACATATGACAAGTGCTGCAAAGAATTTGTGGAAGATATATGCTTCTAAAAATCTATGATATTCAAAATTAAGAATACATTGGGATTCCATTATAAGTGGGGCAGGTTTTAAATTTAACAGGTCATAATTGAGGACTCAACAAAGCCATGTGGAAATGAGTTCATGTACGTGTGTGTGTTTGTGTGTGTGTGTGTGCATGTGTGCAAGAAAGAGAGGCGGTGAGAGAGGAAGAGGGTAAGGAAGAGGCAAATGAATTGAAGGGGTATTAATAGAGAAGATATTCTTTGCGTAGTTAATAGCTGAATTTAGAAGCATTTATGGAACAAATAAGCCTTGAGAGAGTTAGATAAGAGACACCAGAGACAGACAGAGATTTGAAAGAAAATTAAAGAAGTCATAAAAGAAGAAGTAGACAATAAAGAATTGAGAATAAAATTGGATAGTTAGGATACTGGGATTAAGGATATGTCAATGTCTTCTTAAATATTTTGGCGATTGGGGATGTTGTGTTCCTGTGAGAAGTTTATTTAAATTAACTGGCTTCAACTTCTTTCCCTGTTAAATAAAAAATGAGAAAATAGAAAATCTGTTTCCTCAGATTTCTATTTTATTAGATATCCTTTCTAATATTCCATAGCTTAAAAGTTGTGAAACTTCTAAATTCATGCACATAATTTTAAATAAGGAATTGCATTTGCCAAGGTAAAACAGTTCTTGAAATCCTGTATTACTTTTTCTCACTAAGTTAAATAAAGCTCCACATATGATAATGTATAAATCTCCAGTTAGAAAATAAGCATTACCTCACCCTTTGTCATGTAGTTTCTTGGGTGATTGCATTTCACTGCCTCTTAAGAAGGAAAGCAGACAAGCCAAGCTCAAGATATTTCATTTTGAAAATTTGAAAATAAATGTTTTATCTTCTACCATTTTTTCTATAAGAAGAGTAACATATTATATTTCCTTGATGAAAGCACAAGGGATAGGAAAGCACAAGAAGACATATGATCAAATGATTGACACTGTAAGTCTCCTGATTTAGAAAGATTGAGATATGCATCATTGTAATTCATATTTAGAAATGTCAGAGTAGATGCTATTTCTAGCCCTGAGAAAGTGAGAAAGTAATGATATAAGCAGAAACACTTCCACTCCTAAAGTATTGAATTAATTGCTAACTTTCGGAAATCATTTCAGCTCTGAATGCATTCAGGTTCTAAACTCCAACTGCAATATATATATCTCATATGTATATATGGGAAAGTAAGTCAAAGAAAGAAATTAACATATATACTTTATCAGTCCAATAATGCTGAAGGCTATCGAAGGTTAACACTACAAGGAAAAATCTGCCAGAGTTATGCCACCTACAGGTGACAGGCAAGAATATTTAAAATATTTAAATAATAGCTCTTGTCAAATACCAGTTGAAAGCTGAATTTGGGCATTAATTCCCACACATTTCATTCTGCTGCATGGGTGAGAAAGTGGCTTCAATGCAGAGAAAGCTGTCAGGCAAAGAAATAAAGAAACTGGCCTTTGGGAGTGAGACTGGTGTTCACAGATATCATAAGGCCAAGGGAATTTGTGTACATCTTGATAATTCCTACTAAAACTTTAATGTGTTTTGAAAAGGTAACATTATAATAGTTCTGTTGTATGACAGAATTTCTTTAAATCTTGCAAATATGTTAGGAGATATTAATGAGTGATGTGAAGAATAAAGTCCAGTAATTATCAATTTTGAAGATCCCACACTATTCTAGAAAGAACTAGACCATAACTATCATGGAAAAGAAAAAGATTTGGATCATCCACCTACCAAAGTAGATTGTAAAGCAGATCTACCACATAAGACTGTTTATTCATAGAGTACAGCATTGAATTCTTAAGAACTATCTGTTGAAAAGATGGCTCAGTTGATGCCCGAGAGCATGTTGGTAACATGAACAGAAATACAAAAATCAGAAAGATGTTGGAGGTGAGGTGGAGAACAAATAATGTGTGCCACTGTGTACTCCTTGACTCTGTGGTATCATTCACTTATCTTTAAGGAAACTTTCATAGAGTACTCACTAGGATGACACATTAAAACATTACGTAGGGATTATCATTATGCTGTATTATTACTTCATAACCATTCATTTTATAAAAATATTTTTTCTAAAAATAAAGAAAAATGAAATGTTAATGTTCCACTACTGAGCCCAGATAATGGGTTTTACTTGTGTATAAGCATATTAATAGGAGAAAAGACCGGGCCTTTACTTTTTAAACAAAGGAAGCATATTTAGTTACAACTAAGACTAGAGCAAAAAATAATAATTCTGGATATCTCCATGATTCTGCAGAGATTTCAATTGATGTATTGCACATGCACATCAATGATTTCAAGTCCTCTCTCCTGGGAACTCCATTAACAGCTCCCAGTGAGGCCTAGGAAATTTACTTGCCTTTGCTGCATGCGGTTCTATCAGCAGATGCCAGAATAATTGCTGTTAGAATTCAAGAAGCATTTTTTTTTTTTTTTTTTTTTTTTTTTTTTTTTTTACAGTGTGGCTAAGTTGCTTGGCCACACTGGTTGGAAAGAACAATAACAGGTGTGTTTTCATGCTACACTGCACACCTACTGCCACATAGTTATTCAGGCTGCAGGGTACCACTGAGAAAGATGGGGAGGTAATCTTTGCAGATGTGCTATATGGTTTTGGTTCTGAAGTAACAGGTGCTTCAAAATTAAGACATAGATATCTCAGAAGGAGCTAAAAGATGGTGAACTGTCTAGAGACTGATATAAAATGGATACATTCCAACGGGCTTGAATAACATATGGAGAAATCAGAGCACTACAGGTTCACCGGCAGGCTATTGAATTAGACACTGCCTATAGACATTTCAATAAATGTGTGAAAGACTGAGATGATGAGATGGAGAAGTAAGACTTTCAATTGGCAAAAAGCATAAAAAAACTAAAAATCTGAATTTTTAAAAACTGGCCTATGATATTTTGCCCAGGATATTTTCCATATACTAGAGATTTGTTGGATTTGGCACATTTACAGAATTGAGAACTATGTTGGTAATTACCTCAATAAGAAAAGTTACTAAAACACAGGGATAATTTACATCATCAAGGATCTAGATATAAGTATGGTTTATCTGTAGTGGGAGAAGAGATGGCTTAATGTTTACACTTTTATCTGTTTCCAAAACTTATTTGAGAAGTTTTCTCAGTTGAATGTAGGTGTGTTCTCAACTAAATATTTTTTAAATCCATTTACTCAAAAATAAATTATTGAGCACCAGCAATATGTCAGGCTCTAGTAGTAAAAGAAAGACATCGTCCTTCCTCCTTTGGAGCTGATATCAATAGAATATAAGGAAAGACAACCATTGCAATAGTTATTTTTAATTTACTATGTCTAGTTGTGACTAATCATCCCAAACACAAGCATAGAGTGAGTGAAAGCTTCAGTGGGAGGCTTATTTTAATCTGTGTGTTTCTATTAATAGAGGTCTTCCACAAAAATATGACATTAAAGCTGGAACCTGAGGCATGACCGTTATCAAGGTGAAGAGGAGGGCAATATTTAGAAACTATAGCATGTGCAAATCCCTTGAGAAGGAAAAGTCATTGGTGCATTTTGGGAACCTAAAGAAGAAAGTAAAACTACATTAGAGTCAACCCAAGAGTCTAAATATGGTGACAGAGGCAGAAGAGATAGGTAGACAGCTTGTAATGCAGCCTTCTAAGGTATGTTAAAGATTCTGGATATTTCTCTAACAGTAATGTAAACCTTTCCCTGGCTAGAGGGCAGAGATGCTGCTAAATATGCTGCATTGCACAAGACAGAGCTTCCAAAACAAAGAATTATCTGTATTAAAATGTCAATAGCGCCAAGGCTGAAACACTGTGACTTTCTAGAGACTTACAGAATTAGATTTAAAATCAGTGTTTGTTTGGAAGAGGTAGAATCTAAGGGAGCAAAATAAGATGTGAGATGAAGAGTTAGGAAGTTATTGCAGTGATTTCAGAAAGAGGTAGCTTCTATTGAGACTGTAAAACAATTGCAATATTTAAAGAAATAGAAAAATGATATTATCTGAGAGGAGGCATTAAACACTGCTGCCGTTTATGCATTTTATCCTGGATTTGTTCACTCACCTTTTTGTTAAGGGGGATCAACTTGGCCCACAGCTCCTTCATATGCTACTGGATGTACTACTTCCGTTCCTCCAATTACTGGGTTTGCTGTATATACAGCTCAATAATGAAAGCTACCAACTTTTCCTGGCAGGATAGCAATAGTGAGACTAATGTGAGTTTAAGTTCATCTTTGTAGATTCCAGATGATCTTCACAAATTCTAGTTGAGTTTTCTATTTTTCAGTTAACATTCACCTTTTATGCCTGCAGACCTACAATCATATGTAAACCAATAGCTTTGTATGAACTAATTACCCCCAAAATTGTGCAGCAACAAATCACTCACAAAATTATTTCATGTCACTCTTAGTAATTGTACATTTGTAATCAAATCATGGATGATACATTTGTAGCCTTCAATTAAATTAATTGTATAAGGTCAAGATTCTTACATGATTATTTTATGCCACTACTAGTATTTACACATGTCTAATCAAATTTTGACTTATATGGTTGATAGTCCTCAATTTGAATTTTAAAAAGATGGACAAAAAGTGGCTCTTATAGCCAACTAAGGAGTGAAAGTCCAGTTTTTAATTAGGATTCTAGAATGGTAAACAAATGTAGTAGGAGTAAATTGGAAACACTAATATTTTCACAAACATTTATGTCTAGCTTTGATTAAATTCAATTTTAGAATGTATAAGGTAGTCTGCCCCTTTCCTAGCTGGCTTCTAATATTGAAAATAATAAACTTGTCTTGGTGGAAGACAGTGCTATACAGATCCTCTAATAATCTTAATTGGCAAATTGGAGTTCATTCATGTCAACTTTTATTGCCAAAACTTTTTTTTTTTTTAAATTTTCATTTTCCTCTAGAATGTCTTAGCTACTCTCGAGAATTTCTCTTTCATGCGAAATATAGAATGAACTTTTTTATGATCTATTTTTTATGATTATTAAGAGAATCCAATTAAATGTGTATAGTTCAATTTATAGTCATTTAAGATTATATTGTGGATACTGTCATCTTCATGAGATTATATATTTACATACTTGAATCTTTCTGTTTTAAAAAATATATTTTACATATTTTAAATAAATATTTTCTGCATATTATATAGAATATCACTGTTTACACAGATTTTGCCACTGTGAAGAGGATTTTATTATGTTTTACAGCTAGTTATTTTATTTATTTATTTATTTGTTTATTTATTGTGGGGATAGAGTCTTGCTCTGTCGCCTAGACTGGAGTGCAGATCTCGGCTCACTGCAACCTCTGCCTCCCAGGTTCAAACAACTCTCCTGCCTCAGCCTCCCCAGTAGCTGGGATTACAGGCGCACACCACCACGCTGGGCTATTTTTTTTTATTTTTAGTAGAGAGAGGATTTATCCATGTTGGCCAGGCTGGTCTCTATATTTTCTAGATATTTAGGATTGCTGGTATCTGTGGCATGTTCTTATCTCCAGCTGAATGACAGAGATGAAAATTATTCTAAAAAGGTGAACAAAATATTTATTTCTTCTTAAAGCCCAAGAATATATAAGTTTCCTTAGATATCTTAGGATTTTCTCAACCCTTACACAATAAATGACTGCAAAAAAAATTATTCTCAAACATAGGGACGGAATACTTTTTCCTGGAAGTTTTGGGCTTAGTGAGACAGAAAACAAATAATTATGAGTTTTTTTTAGGAAAATATAGCATCCAAACGTGTATAACAATATTTCTGTTTATACTTTACTCTTCAGAGCTAAAATACTGACATCTGAGAACTATATTTTAAATGAATATTAATTGTAAGATGTAACAAGAAACAGATTTTAAAGATAGTTACCATGTCACGTTTAATTTATAGCTAGAATTATCAATAACCAATACCATCATTTTTATTGATAAAAAAATAAACAAAAGCAAGGATCTTAATGATTTGACATCTATAATTAAAATATAAAATAAAAATAATTAAAACTATTTAGCCTGAAGACATGAAGGATAATATGTGGATGATTTTAGCCTCTGCATTTTTAATAAATGTAGTTTTCTAAAAACTTCAGTTGTTCAACACATTACTTAGTTGGTATAATGCCCATAATAGAATGCATTTTCCTAAACTTCCCTTTAACACCTTTCAGTGATTAAACACCAAATGTTCTTATACAGATGATAATGATGTTATTCTATTATCAGTACTCGCTAACTACTGGCATTAGAGAGAAACTTCCAGCTTGAGTTGTGGTTCAATAAACTATTTTATAACATACTTAACCAAATTTAGAAGATAGTCAAGTGTGGTTATCACTATTCTAAAGAGCCTCTAAATCCAAATAAAATATTTTATGTCTTTCTACTATTACAAATATATGGAAAAGATCTATGTTTCATTTAGCCGTACCTGTATAAAAAACTATCCCAAAACATAGTGACTTTAAAAAACAAATATTCATTTAGCTCATGATTCTTGCTCAGCCAGTTTTATCTGGTCTATGTCGGGCTCCTTAATGTCCTGCAGTTAGCTGGATAGTCAGCTCAAGGCTGATAGGTCTAGAGTGGTCTCACTCACAAATATAGCAGTGGCCAGGTTGGTGAGACAAGGACAACTGTGCCATGTGTCTTCATCATAGAAGTACCTGGGCTTATTCACATGGTAGTCGCTGAGTTCCAAAAGAGAAATGGGAAATATATAACACATCTTAAGGCCTATTTCAGACTGGTTCCCTATCATGTCTGCTTCATTTTATAGTTAAAAGAAAAATCACAAATCCAGTCTATACATAAGTGGGTCAACTCCATCTCATGATGAGAAAAACTGCAACATCAAATTAAAAGAATATGGTAGAAAAAAATAAGAGTAAAGATTTGTGGCTATTTGTAACGTATCTCTCAAGAAGTGAGAATGAACAAAGTGTGCATGTAAAGTCAGCATACTAAATACAGTGCCTCTGTTGTCTTTGTCTTAAATAAATTGGCCTTCCTGTTATTTCATACATCTATAATTTATGCTGGTTTCTATATTCACTAGTATGCTAACATAACTTCTATGTCACAAGAAATAATAAATTAGTTGAAATAGGACAATATTAATGTAACTCTGTCTCTTGTTGAATTTAGTGCTTGAGAATAAATTGGTAAAGAGTTGTGAGCCTTCTCCAACCAAAAGCTTATATAAGAAGAAATTTAAATAAACTTGAAAATAAATTGTCTACATGATTCTATCTATAGTGTGACAGGATTTGGAAGATTATATTTTTAATCTTATGAAAGTTGAAAAATCACAGGGTGATAACCATCGCTATTCTACTGCTGTGGGTTTACTGATAATATTGTGAGACTAAGGTGAATTATTACTAATATGAAAAACACAGAAATGTAAGTTCTGAGTCTATTAAAATTGCTGAGGATAAACAATTTAAGGCATAGATTAGACATGTGTGTGAATGTTACTCATTTTCTCCATCTTGGCATATGTTTCTAAAACACATGTCTGGCAGAAATAGACATGGCTTTACCTGTTCTTATCATCTTACACATTCTGCCAGGGAGAACAAAGCTAATATTTATGCCCATTTAGAGTAAATATTTTAGAAAATATTTTGGATATTTTCAATCTTCTCAGTCTAAACACTTCATTTTAATATAACTTATTTTATATTTATTTTATCAAACTTTTTTGCTTTAAATATAGCTTATTCAAATAATATCTGAAGATTGTGAATGAGCTATAAAAATAACAGTTTTCTGTCATCATTTTCTTATTCATCTATTTGAAAATAATTAATATAGAAAATTTTCTTAGACATAAAATGAGGCAAATATATTTTCAATGAGAAATCATCCTAGAATTATATTTTAAAAACAATTCTAAAACAATTCTAATTGCTTTGGGGTAGGTCTTAACCTCAATCACTTCAATTAGTTGTTTCATGGAAATCAGTATGCCTACTTATTATTTGTTGATTTGTTATGTATTCATAACATTTTTATGAATATGATAAAAATTCACAGAAAAAGTGAACTCAAAGCTTTTGTCCCTGAAGGTTGTTTGAAACACAGCTATTCAGATTTCTTTACTGACTAATCAATATTTCAAGGTTCAAACTGTTAACCTCTACGTTTATAGACTCTTTCAGATCTTTATTTTTAGTGCATTACTATTTGAGTTACTAGAGCCTATCTTTTGTAAACTAGTCATTGTTCATAGATTCTAACCAGCCCACTAAAAGTCATATTTTCTGGTCTCAAGATTTGCTAATATTCAAACATCTCTCATTCTCTTTTCATGTTACTTCTGACCATGCCAAGACACTTGTATGAACTTAACAATGTCCCTGAGGGTACTCCTGAAACTAAAGTTGAAAGGTTTATTTTGGAAAAAAGGAAAGACATTCTCAAAAAGCTGTTTATAACTTTGTAAACAATTAGGACTTGTGATTTTTCTTTATAAGTAAACTATATTGTCTGTACTAATAGCTGGATACAAGTGTTAACACCATAGGAAGAAGCAGAGGAGGCTATTTTTGTAGGGAAGAAAGCTTACTTCATAATTTTACACACGAAAGAAACTGAAAGTCACGAAATTTAAATAACTATTCTAAATAAAAGAACTAGGAAGTGGAAAAGTCACCAATTCTGTATTCTCTAATCCCCAAACTACATACAACATTTATCCTACTTGATTCTGGGAGGAGTTACCAAGTGATATGGTTTGAGTCTGCATCCCCATGCAAATCTCATCTGGAATTGCAATCCCCACGTGTCGAGGGAGGGACCTGATGGGAAGTGATCGCATTATGGGTTTGTTTCCCTCATGCTATTCTCCTGAGGGAGTTCTCAGGAGTTTTAATGGTTTAAAAGTGTGACACTTCCGCTTTGCTCTCTCACTCTCTCTCCTGCTGCCTTGTGAAGAAGGTGCTTGCTTCTCTTTGTTCTAAACAATGTATATATGTGTATATATAATTATATACAATCTATATAGATTATTATACTATATATAGATATAGATTTTATTTTTTTTTATATATATATATATAGAGAGAGAGAGAGAGAGAGTCTCTTTAAAGAACGTGAACTTGTCCAGCCTATGGCCCAGGATGGCTTTAAATGCAGCTCAAAACAAACTCATAAATTTTATTAAAACATTATTAGATATTTTGTGATTCTTTTTTAACTCATCAGCTATTGTTAGTATTAGTGTATTTTATGTGTGATTTATACAATTCTTCTTCTAAATTGGCTCAGGGAAGCCAAAAGATTGGACACCTGCTTTATGACATATAATATGCTTATCTAAAAATGGTATGTCCGCTGACATTGAAAACAATAGGATCGCTAGTTCTCAGAAGCCTCCCTCAACATAGGTAAATTTGTTAGATCCCTCTGAGAATCATATAATAAGAATCAGAGTTTGAATCAAGTTGTTAAGATTGCCTCACTGCCCAATTATGTCTCTCGTGCAACAAATGAAATAGATTGGCGTTACAGTTTATTGACACAGCTTCATATATTTCATATTTTGGTTTTTCATTTGGAAAACTATGCATCAGCTCCATTTTACTTTACAGTTTACTATATATTGATAATATTAAATATTACTTTATTCAATATATTGATGCTTTTAAATAAATATTGATTATCCTATAATCTTGAAATTTAAATTTAGAGTCAAAGTTATTTTCAATGAGCTAATGCAATATTCATTTCAAACTATATTTCCCTATATATTTACTGACATTAGAGATTGAAACACTGTCTTTCTCTTTCTCTCTCTCACTGTATATATATATATGTACACACACACACAGACACACACAAACACACATGCATACATACAGCCATTTTTATAAGTGCAATACGTAATCTCCAAAGTGTATATACCATGAATTTTTTTAGAAATCAAGAATAATTTATGAGATCGGATATTCTAAGTTTTGTAGAATGCTGCTACAAATCTATTACATTTTATCTCTACCAAAGAGTAGAAAATTGAAAATATTTAAATCAATTTTGTTTTTTGCTTTTTATGAAATTCATATAGTTGAACTGAGAAATAAGAAAATGCAGTCAGAGTCCCACATGTAACAGAATCTAGGGAGCAGCTTTCTTTATTCTTTGGTATTATTCTTTAGTAATCTAAATGGTTTTGAGATTCCCTCTCATTGCCCTGGATTAAAGGTTCTCAAAGCAGGTCTCTAGATCATTTCAGGGAGTACACAAGGTAAAAATATTTTAATAATGGTACTAAGACATCGTTTTTTATGTTTTCTCTGTTGATATTATCTAAAATGATGCAAAACCAATGGTAGTAGATACAATCAGGGTACCTTGCCAAAATCTAAGCAGAGCACCAAATTTTATTCACAGTCCATATTTGCTTCACCACCTAACAAACTGAAAAAAATAGTTTTGCTAAAAGACACTCTTGAGAAAGCAGTTAAAATATTACATATTTAGTCTTGGTTCTTGAGTACAAGTCATTTTCCTGTTCTCTGTGATAATAGGGAAGTTCACATAGAGCACCTGCTGTCTAAAAATTACAATGGTAGCCTTGATTGTTCTAGTTGGGAACTAAAATAGACAATATTTTTATAGAAAAGCATTTTTCACTTGAACTAATGTCAGATGGATAATTGGTATTGAGACTTGTATATTTGATAAAATTTTTCTCAAAAATGATTAAAGCGAAAGTTTCACTTCAAGGAAAAAACTGGTAGTATTTTGTAGGATGTCATTCTGTTTGGATTTGTTTGATGCATTCTCATAACTACACTGAAGCTATGAATTTTTCTGGAGAATACCACAGAAGTGTGACTATTTTCATTATAGTATGGCAGGTAACACATGATACAAACAGGATGTTATTGGGGATGATAAATTTAATTACAGGTTTCTCCATTATAAGTTATTATTTTTTGCTTTCAATACTCAATGCTTTAGAATGGAATCACTAATTTGAGCCCAAACTCCATTGAAGGAGAAGTAATCTCCATTTCTTACAGAGATGTATATCATATGTGCATATATATATATAAATTTTCATTAGTAACTTTAACTTCCTTCAATGAATTTCACTTTCAGAAACTATTAATGTGGTGTTCTGATGGTGATTTTCTATTCTATGGACTTGGTTATTTCTACATTTACTATATTTTGGGAAAGTAAATTTATTCCTTCTCATTTATTTATTTAATAATTTATGTTAAAGTTCACAGGTTTATGAATTTTATTTCAGTCTTCAGGTTGTAATCCAATACTTATTTATTCTATTCCACTCAGAGTCATTGCAAGTTCTTTCAAGTTGGTTCCTTTGTCTCTGACACACCTCTATCCTTTTATTGTTTTAGCAGTTCTTTAACACTTTTGTACTACAAGATATTTCAGGCTTATTTTGTATTTCCTTGCACTGCTCCTAGAACAGGCATTACTACCATGAGTTTTAGTTTCTTCCATTGGAGAATGGTATTAGAAACCAGCAGCTGAGTGCTAGATGTACTCAAAGCTACTGGAATGTTACTATTTTTAGTACTGTTAGTAATCACCGATAGTGTCTTCTGGCCACTCGGATCTGTTAAGCTCCTCTAGTAAAATTCATTTTAATTATCATCCTTTTGAACTCTAGAATTTCTAATTTTTAATATAATTTGTATCTCTTTAATGATCATTTGTATTTGGTCAGATATAGTTGTCAGACTTTGTCTTAGTTCTTTGAAACATGGTTTTCTTAATTCTTTAAGCATAGTTATGAAGGCTGATTTATTCTGTGTCTTCTAAGTCAAATATCTAGTATCTCACAGACAGTTTCTATTTATATCTCTTTTTATGGTATGGACCAATTTCCAATTGGTTTGCATGTCTCTCATCTTTTTTGGATTAAAACTAGACATTTTATGTAATTTATTGTGAACATTCTGGAATCAGATCTCCCTACAGTTGTTGATATTTATTCCTGTTGTTATTGGTGTTTGTTTACTTTTCTAGATTAATTCTCCCTAGCCTATATTCTCTGCAGTGTACAGTTACTAATATGCCCCTCAATTTTGTTTCTTTGTTTTGTCTTATTTATTATCATCATTTATTTGACTTCCTACAGCTTGATCTTGGATCAGCAGTTAGCTAGCTTAGTTGTCAGCCAATAACTTCCTTAAATCTCTTGAGCCAGTAAGCTTCTCTTTTGGAAAGAAAGAGAGAGAGAGAGAGAGAGAGAGAGAGAGAGAGAGAGAGAGAGAGAAATTCTGCCTTATGGTTCTCTTACTGCTTGTGCAGTACTTCAAAGTCACCCAGAAGTGAACAAGTGAAGGCCTTCCTATCCTTTCCTGAACATGTGTGCAGCTTTCTAGATGACTGGAAATATCTCAGAGTCTTTCAAAGCCTTCTGTATACTTCTTGTTGCCCAGATATTACCCAGAATTTTTGGCTGTGTTCTTGTTTGTCCCAACTAGTATCATAACCTTAGGAAATCTTATGTTAAACAACGACAGCTGCTTGTTTTCAATGCGTAGGGATAGGGTTTTTCCTACTGAAGTGAGTTCTGAGTTCATTCAAATAACCATAACAGTTGGTGGCTCTTGCCTATAATCCCAGCACTTTGGGAAACTGAGGCGGGGGGATCACTTGGAGCCAGGGGTTTGAGACCAAAATACAAAAGTTAGCTGGGGATGGTGGCTGGCACCTGCAGTCCCAGCTACTAGGGTGGCTAAGGCACAAGAATCATTTGAACCTGGGAGGTGGAGGTTGCAGTGAGCCAAGACCACACCATTGCACTCCAGCCTGGACGGCAGAGTGAGACTCTGTCTCAAAATAAAACACAAATAACCATTATACCCTGGGAATGAAGCTTTTCCTCAGAGGTTCATGTTACATTAAACATTAACAATACTCTAGTGATGAGGCTTTCATAGAGCTCCAAACAAGTCTGCCCTTTCTTGTAGCTATGAGGCTGTTGGTTTTTGAGGCTCTTATACCATGTGGCTGGGAATAGGGTTTGAGAGTAGTTCTAAATTAAAATGCCAATGACCCACTCTTCTTATTGAAATTGAGTAGTTTTTCTTGAATTAATATGCTTTTTGTTTGTTATAAACCTTTTGTTGATTTTGAGTTTGATGTTTGTGAAATTTATTTTGAATAAATATTGTGCTCTTGGATGAAACAATTGAGTTTTAGCTTCATATATAATTTCACTAAAATCATATTTCTTTAATTTTTTCAAAATTGAAATACAATTTCGGGATGTAATCTGAAAGTAATCCCAGTGGCAACTTGACACACGTGTAAGATAACATAGAAACAATTTTTGGTACAGAAATACTGATACTTTAAAGTGGTACAAAAATGAGGATTATGTGGTACTGGCACAAAAACATGTTTTCATGAATATTTCTAATTTACATTGGAATACACTTTCATGTTAAAATAATCAGTATAATTTTTTCATAATTCTAACATGTATTTTGTTCTCCTAAATGTTTCATAAAAACATCATGAGATTAACATATTTAAGATTAGAATAATTTACTATTGTATATTATGCAACTTTTTCATACACTTTATTATTTGTTCATCGCACGTTGCTGTAAATATTTATTTGAATCTGAAAACTTCTTCATTCATTACTTTCTTTGCTGAATAAATATAGTTACATTTCAAATAACATAATCTATACTGGGAAAACAAGATTGAACAAGGTGAACAGGATCTTTAACATCATGGGAATTTTCTTAATGAAAGGTAAAAACAGATTAAACAAACAAATATTCAGACCGGAACACAGGAGCAATCAGAATTACCAATGCAAATAGAACACAGGAAATATAAACTTGTTTGATGTAAGAACAGAGGCAACATCTGTAAACATCATATTTTCACTATTCAGTTGACAGCAGTGATGGTATTTGATATATCATAAGGGATAACACTGGCAAGGGGAAGAATTAGTCACTTACGGTTCCTCATCTGTCACTGGTCACTTAAAAATCTAACCTCAAAAGACTTCTTTAGAGACAAGAGTAATAATTTTGATGAAAATTAAAATAGATACCTTGTTGAGTATAGTAATCTTGGAAAAAATAAATAGCCTGTTTTTCTTTTATACCTATAACAACTTATTTTTAGAGTAAAATGTTAAGTTGGAACTGGGTCCATGATGCTTTGGGATCATATAACTAACCTATAAATGAGATTCATTTACATTTCTTTGTAGCGCAACATGTGAAGTTAATTTTTACATTTAATTTGTGAACACAGGAGCCTCACTTTATTATTATTATTATTATTACTGTATATCTTAGAATTCCAAGAGCACCTGCTTGTTCATATAGTATGCTTAAATAGCTTTATTTTTTTTCTTCAGGTAATGAAATATTATTGGTAATTTTATTGCATGATATTGTAGCTGTCTGTAATCATTTTAGATTCAGAATCATTTAGGATTCTGAAACCAGATTTTTTCAGCCGGTTATTAGCCATGTAACATTGTGGTGGCAGAGTTTTACGGGTCAAATTTGGCAAAAACTGAAATGAAAGTGGTGAAAATGGGCATCCTTGTCTTGTTCTAGATCTTAGAGGAAAATATTTCAACATTTTTTTTCATTCAGTATGTTAGCTGTGGATTTGTTATGCATGGGCTTTATTGTGCCGAGGCTTGTTTCTGCTCTACCCAGCTTGTTGAGGGTTTTGATCATAGAAGAGTTTCAAATTTTATTGAAAACTTTTTCAGTATCTATTGAAAAATCATTGTTTTTGTCCTTGATCTTATTAACGTGGGTTCACATTTATTGATTTTCATATATTGAACCATTTTTACATTTCTGGGATAAACCCTACTCGTTCATGATTAATGATCTTATTAATGGTTGTTAAATTTGAAGAGTTATTGTTTTGTTGAGGATTTTTTTCAACTACGTTCATTGGGAATCTTGGCCTGCAGTTTCCTTCTTCCTTTTTCTTTTTTTCTTTTTTGTGTATGTCTTTATCTGGTTTGGGTATTTGGGTAATGCTGGATTTGTAGAATGAGTTTCCAAGTATTCTTTCTACTTCACTTTTTAAAAACAATTTGAATAAAATTATTTACTTTTTTTAATGTTTGGTATAATTCAGCAGTGAAGCGATCAGGTCCAGGGATTTTCTTTGATAGGACACTTTTTATTACTGATTCAATCTTCTTATTTGTTATTGGTCTGATTAGTTCTTATAGTTCTTCATGATTCAATCTTGGTAGGTATTCAAGAACATATTTATTTTTCTAGGTTTTCCAATTTGTTGTCCAAGTGTTGTTTGTAGTAGTCTCTTATGATTCCTTGTATTTCTATGTATCAGTTATAATATCATCTTTTCATCTGATTTTATTTGAGTTTTCTCTCTTGTTTTTCTTAATCATAAAACATCTTTTCATTGCCAAATAATTTTTGACAAATGAGAACACTTTTTGGGGAAAGAACAGTTTCTTAAATAAATAGTCCTGGGAAAACTAAATATCTACATGTTGAAGAATGAAACCAGATTTCTATTTCTCACTATATACACAATATCAGCTCTGCATGGTTAAAACATTGGAAAGTAAGACCTGAATCTATGAAACTACAAGAGGAAAACATAGGCAAAGTACTTCATGAAATTGGACTGAGCAAGGATTTTTTAAGTAAAATCTCAAAAACACAGGCAACAAAAGCAAGAATAGACAAATGGGGTAACATCAAATCAAAATGCTCATGCACACGAAAAGAAACAATCAACGTGAAGAGACAGTATGACTGAAAGTATTTGCAAACTATGCATCTAACAAAGGGTTAATATCTAGACTATGTAAGAAGCTAGTTAAGGAGAAAGACTGTTAAAGCAACAAACAAACAAAGAACAACAGCAAAAAGTAGATGAGGCAAAAGATGTATATTGTTGTTTCTGAAAAGAAGACATACAAATGGCCAACATGTGAAAATATGCTCAGTATAACTTATCATCTGAGAAAAGCAAATCAAAACTACAACATGAAATCACCTCATCCCAGTTAAAATGGCTATTAACAAAAAGTCACAAAATAGCAAATACAGGATAGGAGGGAGACAAATAGGAACTTATATGCTCTTGAAAGGAATGGAAAACAGTATGGAGGTTCCTCAAACATTTGAAAAAATAGCTAACATATTTAGTAATCCCACTACTAGGTTTATGTTCAAAATAAATGAAATCAGGATGTTGAAGAGGCATCTGCACACCCATGCTTATTGCAGCACTATTCACAACAGTTGAGATATGAATTCAATCAGCCGTACAACAAAATGAAATCCTGTCATTTGTGGCAACATGGATGTACCTGGAGGACATTACGTTAAACGGTTAAGTAAAATAAGCCAGGTCAAGAAAGACAACAACCTTGAATCATCTCACTCATATGTAGAATTTTAAAAAGCAGAATCTATATAAGTATAGGATAAAACAGTGGCTGTTTCAGAAGCTAGTCAGGGCAATCAGGCAAGAGAAAGAAATAAAGGGTATTCAAATAGGAAGAGAGGAAGTAAAATTATTTCTATTTGCAGATGGCATGATCGTATACTTAGAAAACCCCATCTTCTCAGTCCAAAAACTCCTTAAGCTGATAAGCAACTTCATCAAAGTCTCAGGATACAATATCAATGTGCAAAAATCACAAGCATCCCTATACATCAATATTAGACAAACAGAGAGCGAAATGATGAGTGAACTCCCATTCACAATTACCACAAAGAGAATAAAATACCTAAGAATAAAACCTACAAGGAGTGCAAAGAACCTCTTCAAGGAAAACTACAAACCACTGCTGAAGGAAATAAGACAGGACACCCATAAATGTGAAAACATTTCATGCCCATGCATGGTCAGAAATCATGAAAATGGCCATACTGCTCACAGTAATTTATAAATTTAAATTTAATGCTATTCCCATCAAGCTACCATTGACTTTCTTCAAATAATTAGAAAAAACTACTTTACATTTTTATGGAACCAAAAAAGAGCCTGTATAGACAAGACAATCCTAAGCAAAAAAGTAAAGCCAGGGCCATCATGCTACATGACTTCAAACTATACTACTAGGCTACGATAACCAAAACAGTATGGAACTGGTACCAAAACAGATGTATAGAAAAATGGAACAGAACAGAGGCCTCAGAAATAATGCCACACGTCTACCACAATGTAACCTTTGACAAACCTGGAAAAGGATTTCCAATTTAATAAATGATGTTGGGAGAACTGGCTAGCCATATGCAGAAAACTAAAACTGGGCCCCTTACTTACACCTCATACAAAAATTAACTCAAGATGATTCAAATATTTAAACATAAGACCTAAAACCATAAAAACCTAGAAGAAAACCTAGGCAATAGCACTGAGGAAATAGGCATGGGCAAAGACTTCATGACTAAAACACCAAAGCAAGTGCAACAAAAGCCAAAATTGACAAATGGGATCTAATTAAAACTAAAGAGTTTTTGCACATCAAAAGAAACTATCATCAGAGTGAACAGGCAACCTACAGAATGGGAGAAAATTTTTGCAATCTATCCATTTGACAAAGGGCTAATATCCAGTATCTACAGGGAACTTAAATATATTTACAAGAAAAACACAACCCCATTAAAAAGTGGGTAAAGGATATGCCTGAACGCTGTTCAAAAGACATTTATGCAGCCAACAAACATATGAAAAAAAAGCTCATTGTCACTGGTCATTAGAGAAATGCATATAAAAACTACAGTGAGATACCATCTTATGCCACTTAGAATGGCAATCAGTAAAAAGTCAGGAAACAACAGATTCTAGAGGGGATGTGGAGAAATAGGAACACTTTTACACTGTTGGTGGGAGTGTAAATTAGTTCAACCATTGTGAAAGACAGTGTGGCGATTCCTCAATGATGTAGAAGTAGAAATACCATTTGACCCATCAATCCCATTACTTGGTATATACCCAAATGATTATAAATCATTCTGCTATAAAGACACATGCACACACACATTTATTGCAGCACTATACACAATTATAAAGATTTGGAACCAACCCAAATGTTCATCAATGATAGACTGGATAAAGAAAATGTGGCACATACACACCATGGGATAATATGCAGTCATAAAAAAAGAATGAGTTCATGTCCTTTTCAGGGACATGGATGAAGCTGGAAACCATCATTCTCAGCCAACTAACACAGGAACAGAAAACCAAACACCACATGTTCTCAACGGATCACGAGGTCAGGAGATCAAGACCATCCTGGCTAATACGGTGAAACCCCGTCTCTACTAAAAAAATACAAAAAACTAGCCGGGCGAGGTGGCAGGCGCCTGTAGTCCCAGCTACTCGGGAGGCTGAGGCAGGAGAATGGCGTAAACCCGGGAGGCGGAGCTTGCAGTGAGCCAAGATCCGGCCACTGCACTCCAGCCCGGGCGACAGAGCGAGACTCCGTCTCAAAAAAATAAAAAAATAAAAAATAAAAAATAAAAAATAAGTGGGAGTTGAACAATGAGAACATATGCGTATAGGGAGTGGAACATTACACACCAGAGCCTGTTGGGGTTGGAGGGCAAGTGAAGGGATGGCATTAGGAGAAACACCTAATGTAGATGAAGGGTTGATGGGTGGAGCAAAACACCATGGCACATGTATATCTATGTAACAAGCCTGCACGTTCTGCACATGTATCCTAGAATTTAAAGTATAATAACAAAATTAAAATCTATGAATTTGCTTTCATTGTACCAATAAACTTAAAAATCTCTACACTAGGGTAAAAAGTAAAGAATGGAAATATAGTTTAAACAACCTTTAAGTGGAAACATGTAAAATTTATCTATCAATTATAGGTATGTCAGTAAGAAGTGGCACAGATCTTAATTATTTAAGACTCTTCTTATAGTTTTACCTTGAAGCTAGGTTGACATTTAAATTAACCTTTTGTTCCAGAAGACACATCAAATAATTTTGAATGACCTGCTGCTTTATTTTGAAATGGTTGAAACTATCAACATCAGAATAAAGTGTACAATGTAATTTGAATATAATTGGAATTCAGAATTACGTTATTAACTTTTATACTATAGAGCAAATTCATAGAATTTTTTTGACTTTTTAAAATAGTTTTAAAAATAATTTAGATATTTAATTTAATATTATCTATTGTATAAGCAAACTGATCAGTAAAAATTAAATGATAAACATGAACAGTCATTTGTCATAAAAACTATTAGTAAATACAAAAATTAAAGCTGAATATTTGGTATTTATTTGCCTATTTGATTCCATTTTTATGTTATCTGTATCATAGTAATGCTTGGAAAGAAGATTAAATATGTTAATCCATATAAAACTTACATTGAATTAATTGGCATGAGATTACTATTTTTGAATATATATCTACAATTAGTTTTCAGGATAATCATGAAAATCTGTAGGAGAACTTAGCTGATAGCTCTAGTGTGTCACTGCCAGAAAATAAATGTAGCATGATATCTTATTTCTTATATAACAAGGAAAATGTGCATTTTTAGAGAAAACAAATCACAATTAATTGTAAAATGTGCAACAGACGGTGGAACTTACAATCATTCTATCAGACTAATAGTATACTGTCTGCATGTTAGAATTTGCTTTTCCCAAAAGATGATATTGGGTTGAAGCCATATTGACAGCTGGTATATTCCTAATGTAGTTAGTTTGATATACCTCATCTATTAAATCCTGTACATCTTCCAAAATAACATATGACAAGTGCAATTGACCACCCAGGAAAAGGCAATTTCAATAAAAAGAGAAAAAAAATGATCTTATTTGAGGTGACATTATTAACGAGCCAACATATTATTTTCTTTTAAAGGTACACATTTTTAAACACAGACAATGACTATGAGTAACCTGTGCACAGATAACAGATGCTTTACCTATCATGATTTTTAAAAATGTAAACAAGCTTTGTAGAATACCCGTTCAGGAGAACATATACAACATAGGTTTTACAAATGCTACACTAAAATAGAAATTAGATTAGGGGTTTTTCTAACATAAACAGATATATCTCATAGACAGCTGAATGATATATAATCATTTGTATAGAACTTATTAATCATTGAAGAAAGTAAAACTAGTTGTTTTATATTAATAACATTTAATGTTTGATATTTCAGATTGAATAAGTTGTATTATGAATTTTCTTTGGCTTCAATAAGATAAGAGATAATACACAACTAAGACAAGAGAATAGCAGACTATAATGGCATAAAAATCATCTGCTCTAAAACTACAATTTCAACTTAGATATATAACTGAGGACTGTGTATATCTCTAGTAACAACTCCTTAAATCATTGCATAGATATTCATAAGACTCTTATGTATTTGAGAATTTGTAAAAAAGAAAAAAAACTCACACATACAATATCCTTAGATGGTATAATAATTCTGAGAATTTTCTTTTTTTTTTCTTTTCTTTCTTTTCTTTTTTTTTTTTCTTTTCTTTCTCTGCCATCCAGGTTGGAGTACTGCAGTGGCACAATGATAGCTCACTGCAGCCTGGAACCGATGGGATCAATCAGTCCTCCCTCTCAGCCTCCCAAGTAGCTGGAACCTTAGGTGCACACCACCATGCAGCACCATGACTGGCTAATTATTTTTAAATTTGTTTGTAGAGATGTGATTTTGCTTTGTTTCCCAGGCTGATCTCAAATACTTGGGCTCGAGTGATCCTCCCACACTGGCCTTCCAAAGTGCTGGGATTACTAATAAAAAATAGTCAAAATGTATTTTAATCTAAAATAAATTGCAAGACTTAACTACACATACACTCAAATAATAGGAGACTTCAACCAATAATGCTATATTTTCATTCACATTAGATAAATGCTAAAGTTAATTCATTTTAAGATGTGATAATTTAAAGATTTTGAGACGAGTAAGCCTGTTTAACTTGTAGTAACACTCTTTTGGAAACATTTAAATATGAAACTAACAAGATATACGTATTTTTGTGACAGTACAACTGAACCAAAATACCTGAGGTTTATATTGGTTATCCTCAAAATTTTAATACTTAAATCATATAAAATATAAAAAGAAGTTGCAATAAAAACTCCTATAAGTGAAAGTATGGATGCTTATAGTCAATAAAACAAATAATTTATTTGTACAAGTGTATACTATTTTTTCAAATTTTTCAATCAACTAAGTAGATGCAATAAAAATGTGAATAAAAGCCTATTCACATTTCCAATCATTCCAACTAAGCATTGCCTTCATTGTTTGAAATTCTACTTAAATATAAAACTGGGCGCAGTGGCTCACGCCTGTAATCCCAGCACTTTGGGAGGCCGAGACGGGCGGATCACGAGGTCAGGAGATCGAGACCATCCTGGCTAACACGGTGAAACCCCGTCTCTACTAAAAAATACAAAAAACTAGCCGGGCGAGGTGGCGGGCGCCTATGGTCCCAGCTACTCGGGAGGCTGAGGCAGGAGAATGGCGTGAACCTGGGAGGCGGAGCTTGCAGTGAGCCGAGATCCGGCCACTGCACTCCAGCCTGGGTGACAGAGCGAGACTCCGTCTCAAAATAAATAAATAAATAAATAAATAAATAAATAAATAAATATAAAACTAAGCTTACTCTATGATAATAACATATATCTCATATTAATTTTAAGAAGATCAGTAGTATTTAAGCTTAAATTTGCAACTATGTTTTCTTATCTAATAGTAAAATTAAATGTAACTAAAATGATAAATTTACTCTAATCATTATACTCTATCAAAATTTAATATATGATTTGGTTTATAATAAAATTAATGTGTATGTTTGCATTACCTATTTTGTATCATAATACAATATAAATAATAATATAATAGGTAAGAGCTCGTGAAATTCAGAAATGATGAAGTTATAATTATTAAATGTATATAATACATAACAAAAAATCCAAGAATAGAAAAAAGTCAATAAATGCATGATGCTGCATCTCAGAATAGTTATGGTTATCTGAATAAATTATCATGAAATTCTTACAAATATATTATTTTACATAGAACTTTATAGAAATGAGAAAGACTTTGAAAATAAATTTTATTACCACTTCAAAAAGCACGTGTGGATATCATTGGGATTGGCAAAAATCTGTCTTTACATTTAGAGTTTAAAGAATTCATCTGTTTAGAAGACTATAGAAAGGGTTTTTCTTCTGGCACAAAGCGATAAATCTAGAGCCTATATTCCCCACAAATTACAACTAAAAACTCTATGCAATATTCAAAAGATACTGAAGAGTAAACAAAATGATCAAATAGTAGTACAGATTCAAGACTTAGAAAAATTACCGAACCATGAGTTTTTTATTTTTCCCCTGTTTTGTCTGGAGGGTTTGCTCTCAGGGAAGCATCTAGTCTTGAAGATGTCAGAAGAAGAAAGTGGCTAAAATGAATAGAAATTTATTTCTTTTTTTCTGGCCAGGAAACCATTAAAAAGGCACCAATAGGCAAGAGAGTGTGGGGGAAAATAAAGATCAAAGAGCACTTGTACAGGACCCAAAGCAACATAGCAACGGCATTGTGAACAGAACTGATAATTAAACTGGCACAAGCAACAAATTAATCCCTGAGTAGCACGTATATGGAAGGGATCCAAAGCAGATATAAGAATAGAGTTGATATTTAAACCATAGTTCATATCAAGACTAACCACTGAGTGAAACACGTACAGAAAAGACAGAAAGCAGCATAGCAAAAACTTCAAGACTGATTGAAACTGCCACTCCGGGAAGGTGAAATAGGTGAGTTCAATATCCTCTGAAGTGCCTTTACTTGCACTGGTTGCATATAATAAATTCAGACACCATCACTAAGCACTTGCACATCGAAGACAATACTAGAATGGGACATTATGATTGAGGTAACTGACCTTGGTTATACTTCATTTTTTATTGTTTCTTATCTTATAAGGCATGCCCTTGGAATTATAATCATAAATGTTTAATATATACAATTATTTCATACATATGAAAATTCATCTTTACAAAATCATTCTGGACTTTGAGTTTAAAATGACATTTGCCTAAGTGTGACCTCCCCCAATACAATACTTTTGTTACTTGGTAGCAATTCACAATATGTTAGGTTTGAGAGCTACATGAAGTCATTTACTTTTTTTTTGTTTGGAAAGGACAAACAATTTGGCTACTATTAACTCTGGGAAGGGCTTAGTTTCAGTACCACTAGCAAGACCACCAGCTGAGAAAAAACTAATTATATTTGAAACCTTGTTGTGTACTATTCAGGTCGTTTCTCATGTCTTCATATTTTGGGTAAGATACAAAAATTAATCTCTATGCGTATTCTCTACATATATCACCATCCTCATTTTCTCCTTATATAATATTAATCAATTTCTAAATAATACTAGTCTAGCTTGTTGTAACTAGTGTGTCAAAGCACACATATATACTGAAAATAGGTCACTGGAGTGTCTTGTTGTTAATTCTGTCAGCATTCAGGGCAACCACATGGGACTTATGGGAACGGGGACTCTCACAGTGGTTACCTCTTGGCACCTAGAACTCTGTCCCTCTATCTCAGGTGCCACAAAAATATTAGTAATTTGTGTGTTCATTCAAAGTCCATCAGTTTATTGCCTCTTCATCTTCAATGTCATGGACTTTAACGTTTTATATACTTTCTCAAGGATACATGTTAAACAATTTTATCTGTAATCTTATTGTAGCTATACATACACACACACGCACTTGCATAAGTGTGCACACGCATACCTCTGTTAAACATAGAGTCCCATTTACTCCAACTATTACACTTTTAGATTAGGCTTTTTTATTCCTTTATTTCCCTCTAGTAGTTTTTAAATTATATAACTTATTTATTTTACAAGTATGTTCATCCTCTAGAAAAATACAATAGTAATAGAACATTAATTTTAACCACCTTCCTTACTATTTATATACAACTACTTCATTTGTCTTAACAAAGTTGTTTATTTTATAATTTTGTAAGATATTACTATTTTATTTAACATATTAATATTAATGTTATTTAACATGTTAACATATTAATATTTTATTTAACATATTAACATTAATATTTTATTTAACATATTAGGGATAATATGTATTATCCCTACCCCAAATTTTATATATATTTAATCTCTTTATTCATTATTGGGCCTGTTGAATGATTATTTTCTCATTTCTTACTTATCTAAATATATCTTTAATTTTTGCCATTCTTGTCAAAATATGTTGATTATAAAACTTTCAGTTGTTGTTTTCTTAAAAATATTTAAAGCTTTATTCTCTTGTAATTTCTATTACTTAGCTGGAAAAGTATGATATTATACAATTTCATTTTATTGTTTGTGAATTTCTGTTAAACAATTCTGTATCTGCAAAGGTAGACAGCATTTAAAAATGGATGGATAATGTAAGCAGAAAAATAAAAATTCTAAGAAACAAAATGAAATACTAGAGATCAAAAATTCTGTATTAGAAAGGAAGAATTTTTGATGGGCCCTCTGAGACAGTAGGTATATGGTATAATTTATGTAGTGAAAATATCAGAAAGAGAGAAATGAACAGAAGCAATACTTGAACCAATAATGACTGACAATATCTGATGATTTTCCTAAATTAATGTTAGACACAAAACTGCAGTTTTAGGAAGTTCAGAGATCATAAGGGAGGATATATATGCCATCTTTGCCAATCACAAAAAACTGCAAACAAACAAACAAACAAAAAACCCACAAAACAAAACCTACACTTAGGCCTCTAATATTTAAGCTTCAGAAAACCAAAGATAAAGGAAATCTTTAAAAAGGCTGAGTAGAAGAGGATCACTAACTACAGAAGAGCAAGGATAAAAATTATTTCTAAATTATCAGAAATCATGCAATCAAGAAAAAAGTAAAATATTTGAAGTTTTGAAACAACAAAAATGTCAACTTAGAATTCTACACCCTGCAAAATTATCCTTCACTTAGAAAAGAGAACAGTATTGTCCTTTACTTAGAAAAGAGAAGAATTGAGGACATTTTTGCCAAAAGACCTACCTTTTGTTTAAAAAAAAAAAAAAAAAAAAAAAAAAAGAAAGTTAAAAAAAAAACTCTTTTAGCGAAAAAAAGGTGTTGATCAGATACATAAATGTATATTCAAAAAAGATCATCAGTTTTGAGTAATCAAAAAGAAAATACTTTTATTTTTCTTATTCTCAACAAATCAAATGTTTGTTAAAATAATAAGAGCAATAATATTTTCAATTACATATGCTTACACATATATTTATATCTATCTGTCTATAAATATACAAATACATCCACTACTTGTATATTCTTATTTATAAGTAAAATAATTGACAACAACTATTTAAATGATAAGTGGAAAGAGTTGAGAATATTTGTTTTAAGGTACTTGCTCTACCTATGAATTGGTATAGTATTCTCTGAAGTGGATTTGGATTACTTGTGAATCTATATTTAAGATTTTTGGGGCAAAAACTAAAGGAAGTAATGAGAAGTATAACTGATATTCAAAGAAAGAATAAAAAAGTCATATAAAATGCTCAATTAAAAACCACAAGACAAAAAAGTGGATAAGACAAAGCAGAAACAAGACAAAGAACAAGACAACAAACAGAAAACAAACAAATACGGTTGATAAACATTAGGGTTCTATAAGCACCATCTAAAAATAAATTTTAATATGTATATCATTTTATAATTTTCTATTAAACATTTAGATAGAGCAGACCAGAGTAAAAAATTTATCAGGAATATAGGGAGGTATTACATTATGACAAAAATATAAATTCTGCAAGAATACATGGCTATCTTTAATGTGTACACAATCACCAACAAACCATTAGAATATGTGAGATGAAAGCTAACATAATCATTAGAAAAAATAAAACAATCCATTATTACAGTTGGAAACTGTTAACATCTTTCTATCAGAAATGAACAGATCCAGCAAGCAGAAAATTAGTAGTCACATTGTTTGCCTCAATGTCACCATCAACCAAATGGAGATAACTGGTATCTATCCAAAACTTCATCCAACAACAACAGAACACATACTTCTGAAGCTTATGTGGAACATTCACCAAGATACATCATATTCCAAGCCATAAACACACCTGAACAATTCGAAAGATTAGAAATCATACAATGTCTGCTTTCAGAGCATGATGGAATTAAACTAGAAATCAAAAACATAGCTGAAAAAATCCCCAAATACTCGTAGATTTAAAAATATACTTCTAAGTAATATGAGTCCAAAAAACCTAAAAATAAATTTTAAAATATTAAAAGAAAGCCACAACATATGAAAATCTGAGGAATACAGTGAAAGCAGTGTTTAAAGGGAAATTATGGCATTGAATGTACGCATTAGGAAAGAAGAAAGCTTCAAAATCAATAATCCAGGTTCCCATCTTAGTAGAAGGGAAAAGAAAGTTAAATGCAAACGAAGCAGAAAAAAATAATAAAAATAAGAGCAGAAGTCAATGAAACTTTAAACAAATCAATAGAGAGAATCAAAGTAGCTAAAAGTTAGTTCTTTGAAAACAAATAAAATCAACAAGCCTCTTGCCAGAATAAGACAAAAGAGACAGAACACGAATTACTAATATTGGAAGTGCAAGAGGGAATATCATTAAAGATCACAGAGACATCAAAAATAAATGCTGTGAACAACACTATGCCCACAAATTTGATAACTTAGATGAAATAGACCAAGTCATAGAAAGACACCATATTTTAAAACTCATGCAAGAAGAAATAGATAATCTCAATAGGCCTACATATATTAAACATTTGAATTTATAGTTAGTAACCTTTCATAACAGAAAATACAAGACTTACATGTGTTCACTACTAAATTTCCCCAAACTTTTCAGGAATAAATTATGCCAATTCTCCACAATCTCTCCCAGAAAATAGAGAAGACAGAATACCTCTTAACTCATTCTATGAGGTCCATATTACACAAATACCAAAATCAGAAAAAAATGACAAGAAAACAAAACTACAGAACAGTATTTTTAAAACATAGAGATAAATCCTCAAGAAAATATTAGCAAATTGAATCTAACAATGTATAAAAATTTATATACCACAATGAAGTGAGATTTATCCAACTTATGCAAAGCTGTTTCAACACTTGAAAATCAACTCATGCAATTTGTTACATCAACAGGCTAAATAAGAAAAAATATTATCCTATCATTAGATCAACTAAATGCATTTGATAAAGTACAACACCAGTTCATTATAAAAAATATTTTAGAA
Source organism: Macaca mulatta (assembly GCF_049350105.2). NCBI lineage: Eukaryota > Metazoa > Chordata > Mammalia > Primates > Cercopithecidae > Macaca > Macaca mulatta. The sequence goes on from NC_133409.1 coordinate 118,061,649, forward strand.
AACTAGTAATAGAGAGTAACTTCATTAACCTGATAAAGAATAACTGCAAAACAATGCAGGATAACAATGTTATTGGTTAGAAATTCTAAACTTACCTACTAATATCAGGAACATTTCAAGTATGCCCCCCTCACTACTGTTTTTCAACATTGTACTAAAACATATGCATTAAGACATTTAAAAAAACAAAATGCTTCTGGTTTCAGATGGCTGACTAGCAGCTAGTTAGTGCTGCTTTCATGGAGAGGAATCAAAATAGCAAGTAAATAGTTACACTTCAAATAGATCATGTAAGAGAGCACACTGAAATTTATCAGAGAATCAACAGAATTTATGGAAAGCAAAGAAAGTGAAGTTAGGTAGCCTGTTGAACTGGGACTGGTGTGGCACTGGGAGAAGCTTCCTGATGAAAGCAAAGAGTGAGACACCCACAATTTCATATTTCTATTATGAAATTTTATAATTCTAATTATAGAGATGCCCTCAATACTCACAAGACTCCAGGCTAATACAAGGAGCTGCCTGGAAATTGTGCAGAAGTATTGCTTGAGCCCATGTGGAATTCTGTAACCACCCAGTGGACTCACCTTGCCCACTGCCTAGAAAGAGCCAATTTAACACGACAGGGAATTGTGATAGAGAAAGAGTAGTTTACTCAGAAATGGCTGTGTAAGAGACCAGAGTTTTATTATTGCTCAAATTGCTCTCCCTGAGAATTCAGGGATCAGAGTTTTTAAGGATAATTTTGCAGGCAGGTGCTCGGGAAGTGAGGAATGCTGATTGGTTGGGTTGGAGATGAAACTGCAGTGGGTCCAAGTGAGTTTTTCGTGCTGTCTTCTGTTCCTGACTGGAATCATAGAACTTGTTGGGCCAAATTACTGGTCTGGGTGGTGTCAGGTGGTACACTGGAACACATTATCTCAAGCACTGATTTTAGGTTTTACAATAATGATGTTTTTCCATGTGCAATTTGGAGAGTTTCAGACTCTTGCAGTCAGAAGCTGCATGGCCCCTAAACTGTAATTTAAATTCTTGGAGCTAATTTATTAGTCCTACAAAGGCAAACTGGTCCCCAGGCAAGAAGGGGGTGTGTTTTGGGAAACAGGTATTATTGTCTTTGCTTCAGAGATAAACTATAAACTATGTTCCTCCCAAAGGAACACCTAGGAATGGAAAAGGAAAGCTTAAAGGTTAGAAGCAAAATGGAATTGGCTAGGTCTGATCTCTTTTACTGTCACAATTACTTTAGTTACAATTTTTGCAAAGGTGGTTTTTATTCCTTTCTTGGGGTTTTCTAACATTTTACTTTTTTTTTTTTTTTTTTTTAATTCTTGAGACGAAGTCTCGCTCTGTCGCCCAGGCTAGAGTGCAGTGGCCGGATCTCAGCTCACTGCAAGCTCCGCCTCCCGGGTTCACGCCATTCTCCTGCCTCAGCCTCCCGAGTAGCTGGGACTACAGGCGCCCGCCACCTGGCCTGGCTAGTTTTTTGTATTTTTTAGTAGAGGCGGAGTTTCACCGTATTAGCCAGGATGGTCTCGATCTCCTGACCTCGTGATCCGCCTGTCTCGGCCTCCCAAAGTGCTGGGATTACAGGCTTGAGCCACCGCGCCCGGCCACATTTTACTTTTAAGGTGTGTGCGAATAAAGATGGAAAAAGGATGACAACTGATCTGATACCTTCCTGCTGACAGGGGCGGTGGTGGGGTAGATGTTGACCCCAAGGTGAGAGTAGAATCACTTTGCAGCTGTCTGAGCTGTCTGAATATACTCACGCAGGACAGACTGGGGTTCCAAGGCTTTCATAACAAAGGCATTAGTATTCTCATCCATAGTTTAGGTACAGCATTTAAATAGATGGCATATTATAAGGTAAATAATGGATACAATAGGATAAAATAAATAAATAGGATAAAAAATGGATAAGATAGGATAAACAATAGGATAAAATAAATGAATAGGATAAAAAATAGGATAACAAGTGAAATTCCCAGCTTTAAAAGTAAAGATTTAAAAGCATTAGTTTGAGGACTTGTCGCCATAATGAATATAAGGTTTTGACCACGTTGCTGAAAAACACTCCTCAGGAACAACAGGTGCACTGAAGTGTTTTAAAAAAACATTTTTTTTTCTATCTTCCATCCCCATTTCATTAAAGATAAATCATAGTATGTTAAGTTTACTTGCAAAATAAATTTTATTCTTATTAGAGTAGGCCTGAGTTTTTGCATGAAGTGCAGTAGGAATAATTATTTGCCATATAAGAGTTTAAAAAAAAAAAAAGCTTTGCTGAAACTTTGTTCTATAAAATATCTCAGATTTACTTTTTAAAGACTTAAAGTCCAGCCATGGACTTATCTATGCCTGCAAATACATGTATGAGTTTGATGAATTTTTCTCCTCTCTAGGTGCCAAGAAAATTGTCCTACTCTCTAGATCCCAGGGGTTCCTGGGCCTGTCAGAAAGTGGCATTCTTTACGTACCATGGGTCAGGAGTCATGTACAGGAACTGTGTAGACAAGGTATAAGCCCAGTTTCCTGAGGAACTTTTATTGACTCTGTAAGTCAACACTGATTCCTTAAAGAAAGCATGCTGTTCCAGTCACAGCCTTCATAAAATAACCAGTTTCTCTGATCATGTCCTTTTATGAAAGAAAATAGACTCTTATTGCACTTATGCAAGTTACTATACTGACATAACTTGAGAATGCTCATAAATACTTTCTATTCTAGAGAAATCAGGTAGAGAGAAAGCAATATGCTCCAAATTCTGCCCCCAGGAGTATACTTTACTCACTTGCTAAAGGTTGTAAATAGTTTAAAATAAGTGTTTCCTTGACTCTGTAAAACAAAAGGATTAGCTATCTTTAACAAATCAGCTCTCCATGAGAGTCCTAGAAGTTTGTTCCTTTCCTCTATTTCAATCACGCAGTTTCTAAAGTTATAAGAGATCTGAATTCAAGAGGACCCATCAGAGTCCTCTTGCTGATTATAAACTGCCTTTTGAAAAGAATGAAAACAAGATAATAATTGTCTGTGGATGACAAAATCTCAGGACAGTCATAGTTGAAGATGCAATCAACAAGGAAATATGGTCATCTCTGTGACACATAACAATTTACCATAACAATTACAATTATTACTGATAGCATATACTGAGACATATCAGAATTTATAGGAATCTTGTAAAATCTTGTAACACAAACTAATAGCATATTTATATAAATATAACTCAAAGAAAGTTAAACACAACTTTATATTTGACACTGTTTTCTGCATAATTTTAATATGTCAAATAAGCCAAATGTGTGTCTTTTTGGGACTTTAGGGGACCTAATTTTTTTAAAAACTTAACTTAGAATTTGATCTTAAAAGGTTTATCAAATATGAAAGGTTTAAAATTCTAGACATTTGCTGGGTGCGGTGGCTTGCACCTGTAATCCCAGCACTTTGGGAGGCAGTAGAGGGTGGATCACGAGGTCAAGAGATCAAGACCATCCTGGCCAAGGTGGTGAAACCCCATCTCTACTAAAAATACAAAAATTAGCTGGGCATGGTCACACACACCTGTAGTCCCAGCTACTCGGGAGGCTGAGGCAGGAGAATCACTCGACCCTGGGAGGCAGAGGTTGCAGTGAGCTGAGATTGCACCACTGCACTCCAGCCTGGTGACAGAGTGAGACTCCATCTCAAAATAAATAAATAAACAAACAAACAAATAAATACATAAATACTAGATATCACAAAATAGAATCTCAGGTTACCACATGTCATTCATTCAGCCAAAACGATAACTCAAAAATTTTAAAAAGGAAAAAACCTTTACTGTCATAGGAGACTTAGCTTTCCAAGTAACAAAACCCAGAGAAGGCAGAATGAGGCCAATTGAATCTGTCTCTTCTCTCTCCCCTGCCTGTTTTTTTGTAGTTTACTAAAAAGGCAAACAAAAATCTTTTATTGTTTATCAAAATAACATAAAAGTATTTTTCAAAAGAGAAAATCAAATTTAATGTTTGTGTTAATGCATATTTAATGCTAAGACTGGTTTTTAATTAACTTTTGTAAATTCACCCAGTTTTAATTAGTTTGACCATAAGGTAAGAGTTTCATAAACTTTCAGAACCCTTTACAATCTTCTGTTAAACAGCAGATCAATTTTTTAAGAAAACCCTGTTATTTGGACCCATGGGCCTAGATTTTGGCCCTGCATCAGTGTGCTTTTGTTTGATGTTCAACCTACAGAAACAAAATCTAAATAATCCCTTTCACGTCTTAGCTAACTTGCTCATACCAACATCACTTTCCACACAAGATGAATCCTTCACGAACCCTTTTCAACTATCTTAATCTTTTAGCATTGTCCATTACTCTTTTAGTTAAGACAATCTTTAAAACCCCCTGAGCTAGACAAAATTATGTTCTGTTGAATAAAAAACGTATTTCCATGCCTTCTTATAATCTCCCACCAAAACCGCATTCTACTTTCCTTCAAGACCTTACAACCTTGCATGTAAAATTGTTTTTCCAGTAGTTTCAAGTACATGTTACACTGTTACATTTAAGCAACTTTCATTTTTGGTGAAAACCCAATATTGAAAGATATTTTAATTATGTACTAGGTATGAAGCCTAGGACATCAGACGGAAGTCCAAATAAGATCTGACTGTACCATCATTCTCAGCAAACTATCGCAAGAACAGAAAACCAAACACCACATGTTCTCACTCATGGGTGGGAATTGAACAATGAGATCACTCGGACACAGGAAGGGGAACATCACACACCTGTCATGGGGTGGGGGGAGGGGGGAAGCATAGCATTAGGAGATATACCTAATGTAAATGACGAGTTAATGGGTGCAGCACACCAACATGGCACATGTTTACATATGTAACAAACCTGCACGTTGTGCACATGTACCCTAGAACACAAAGTATAATAAAAAAATAAATTAATTTAAAAAAAAAGATCTGACTATTTCTAGCATAACTAGGGGACACAGCTAACTCCACATGTCCCCAGGCCTTAACTAGAAACTAATGGCTTTAAAATAGATAAGTCGAACACTTGTCAAAGAAGCAGCTGATGACCTTAAAGCGTTTAGCAAACCTAATATCTGACCTGTCTAATTTAGACCAACTGTCTACATTTTGAAGACATTTTAATTTTACCAATCAATCTTTAAAATTGTCTTTATTTCCAAGAGATTACTAAAGTCACATGAACTGAAAAGCATTAAAGGTTCTATTTTTCTAAAAAATTTTGATTTAAACATCTATTTTTCTTTAAACCAATGAATTAGAGTTCTCTAATATAAACATCACAAACACACATACACACACACACGCACACACACACATAAAAATATAGAGAGACAGACAGAAGATCCAGTAGTTGTAAGATTTTTTATTTGCTAGTTTCTTAATTGGATTACTGGCTTCAGGGTGGAGCCCTTGGAGGAAAAGGGCCAGGAGAGTATGCAGTTTCTAGGATATAATAAGCAAGCACATCTGGAAGGCAAAAACAGATCCTCAAAATTAGGGGTTCCATTTTTATACTACATCCTGGATCTCCCAAAAGAAAGAAATGCTACAGTGCAATGCTTTTATTCTCCATTTCATTTCAAGGCAACCCAAAGCCCATCAGCCCATTTTGTAATCAGTCCATTCACCATGGGAGTTTCATCTCTCGGTTGGCTATGAGGATGTTTCCATACCTCTCAGGTGGCCAAGCGCATGTTTCTCTGATGCAAGCATGCTAAGTGTCAAGTATTCCTACATAACTGCAATAGCCATACCTTAAAACATATTTCCTATCTAGTTATTACACACCAAGGCTAAAAGCTCTTTTATAATGCAAAGTATTTTCTGATATCCGCTAAAGTAAAAAATGTCAGGTAACATAATGTAAAGCAGAACAGAGCCTTAGATTTTGAGAGGAGTATGTCCTCCTTCAATCCCTGGGGTTTCATGAGGAAAACAGATTTTTCCTAAAATGAGGTCTGTGATGCCTCCTGTTTTTCTCAAAGATTGCCAGGCTTTTAGAAATTATCTCAGGTCCTTTCATGTGGGCATTGAGAGTTGCAAGAAGATAAACTGAGAAAATAATTAATTGATGGAGAAGACAAACAAACAACCTTTTTTCAATAAAACAAGATCCAAGAAGAGAAAAAGCGCAAATGCCGTGTGTGTGTGTGTGTGTAGCTTGGCTATCTATTATTAATTAAGCTGACTTTTAACAACAGGGCGCTTTAAAAAAAAATATATATATATATATATATATATATATATTTTAAGTCTTTTATTACCTGACTGTAGCCAGGCCAAACAACCAGTATTTTTGGTCTTTGAACTTTACCAGCAGTAATCTGCCAGGTGAAACCCATAAGCCTTAACAAAAGTCATGACTTAACCACAGTACACAAAGTGTTTTCAAAGAAGTGGTAAGCAGTTTTTACAAGATTTAAAGTCTACCATGGTAGTTCAGAGAAAGGAAAATTTAAGAAGGGAAGTCAGAAGTTGTTTATGGAGGGGAAGAGAATCAACAAATTGCAAAGGTTACACAGAAAGTATTCATTTCCTAGGTGGAAAATTGAACCAGAGCCACCATTGTGAAAAGACAAAGCCTTAGCTTTTGAGCTACAGCATTGGGCAGGTTTCATTATGCTTCTCAGAATGAGCCTAGAACAGCCAATTTCGAGCTTGCAACAGTTTTTATCTGCTCAAGATAATTTTTAGAGCTAACTAGGATACAAACCACAACATTTCTGTCCTCTGGATGGCAGGGACCAAGAGAAAGTACTGCCACATTGTTACAAGGTCAAGCTCCCAAGAGCATAAAACAAGAAAAAAGGGAAACCTCATCCAGCATTAATTTCAGGGACCCACACCTAAGTTTGCAACTGACAAATCTGCTGAACCAGCTTGAACAACAGGCTTATAGGGGTCTTAAGCCCACATTTTATCCTGTGGTACACCTTCCATTACAAAAAGACACAGAAAGACAAATTTATACCACAAAGTACATCAGATTCTCTACAGCTCAAGACTAGTCTCACAAATCATTTTTGTCAATTGATCAGACCCTTGCAGAGGAGACAAACAGTGATGTTTACCATTTACACAAAGAGGGAGAGTGGTCAGAAACTTGACTGGTAAAAAATTCTTACTCATTTTGTCACCATACCAGGTTTCTGATTTCCCTTGTTCTGCAGCTTCCAAAAGGATGGAGTGGCTTTTTCATGACCCCATTCACTATGCCATAGCTCTGGGGTCAAGCCATGTTATAAAAGAAAATTATCATTTTCTGCATTATGGAACAATAGGCAAAAGCTTATCAATTTCGCAAGTTGCTGCTCAGCTGGCGGCATGGCAAACCAAATTAACATTTTTCATCCCAACTCAGTAAAATACACATAATCAAACAGACACTGCTCACTTCATTCAGCACCCAGTATCAACCAGGCAAGGCTCAAACTTTCTCCTGTTGGTTCCTGTCATCTTTAATCCACTTAAGGTGGGGAAGGATGACTTCCAACTGGGAATTCAATGGGTTGTCTCTGGGCAAAATGAAAAGCAAACACTCACCTCTAGTCAGGCTGTTGAGCTTTTTGCAGGACTCATTGAAGGGAGCACACTTACAGAGGGTTCTCGGAGTTACGCCTGCTGGACCTCCATCAGCAATTCCTTCAGATCCCCTCCACGCATACAAACACACACAATGAAGACAAGATGGACAGAAAGCCTCCTAAACCAAGATCCCTAACCAAAAATTTCAAGAGTATTTATTCCAAACTAACCACCTATTCTCTGAGAAATCTCCTTAAAAATCTTCCCAGTTGAAGAGAAGTCTCCAAAACCAAGACTCTTCCTACTAATTAGAGCCAGCTGAAACCACTTTAATGAGCTGCACCAAGACCTCAAATGAGCTGAATAAAGATCCCAAAGGAGCCAAACCAAGACCCCCAAAGGAGCCAAATAATGATTTTTTAAGGAGCCAAACCAACTGGGAGAAGGAAGGATGTGTTGGCAGTGTCTAGAATACACACCAGACCAATTTAAAGATGTCTTTTCAGTAACTATTTCTCTATTGCAATTTAATAAATGCATCATGGGTCAGTAGCACCCCAACAGTAGAGATAGTGTCCGAGTCAGCTCCTAGTGCAAGAGAACAAGGCAGTCACTTGGGCTGGCCTCTGGATCCATTGCCAGAGGAGGACTACCAAACTTTGGGCAGGTAGCCACAAGGGCAGTCCCAGATAAACCACCAAATTTTCAGTCACCCAATGGGTTCACCTTGGCCACTGCCTAGACAGAGCCAATTTGTCAAGTCAGGGGAATTGCAATAGAGAAAGAGTAATTCATGCAGAACCAGCTGTGGAGGACACCAGAGTTTTATTATTACTCAAATCAGTCTCCCAGAAAATTTGGAGATCAGCGTTTTTAAGGAAAATTTGGTGGGTAGGGGGCCAGTGAGTCAGGAGTGCTGATTGTTTAGACCAGAGAGGAAATCATAGAGAGTGAAAGCTGTACTCTAGTGCTGAGTCAGTTCCTGGGTTGAGTCACAAGACCAGATGAGCCAGTTTATGTATGTGGGTGGTGCCAACAGATCCATCGAGTACAGTGTCTGCAAATTATCTCATGCCCTGATGTTAGGTTTACAATAGTGTTATTATCTTCAGGAGCAATTTGGAGATGTTGAGAATCTTCAGCTACATGAGTCCTAGACCATAATTTTTAATCTTTGCCTAATTTGTTAGTTCTGCAAAGGCAGTCTTGTTACCAGGCAGGGAAGGGATTTGTTTGGGAAAGGATTGTTATTGTCTTTGTTTCAAAGCTACAAACTAAGTTTCTCCCAAAGTTTGTTTGGCCTATGCCTAGGAATCAACAAGGACTGCTTGGAGGTTAGAAGCTAGATGGAGTCAGTTAGGTCATATCTCTTTCACTGCTATAATTTTCTCAGTTATGATTTTCACAAAAGCAGTTTCAATTCCATAGGCTTTTATTCCTTGAGGAGCTGCAACCCAATGCTAGTTGTGGCTGCTGCACCAGGGAGGCAGAGGGGAGGACAGCCACTTCCACATACTCCAGAGACATGTACTGCTACTGCTGTGGGACAGAATGGTGAGCAGACAGCCCTCCAAAGATGCCTGCTTTCACTGCTCCTGCTAACCTACCTTTGCTGATGGCATGCCTGCAGCACATCTGACCTGCCCTGCCTAAGCATTTTGCCTATGGCTTGTTGTTCTTCAGAAAGCCCAGTTTCTAAAAGCCTGCAGTCTCCCTGGGGCTCTCACTGATGGGGAGTTCTGTTGTTGCCTCTGCATCTGTCTATTCCTGCCAGAGTATTCTGTCATTGGCTGGGGATCCAAATTGTACACCCCATCAGAGCCACCCGTCACAACCAAACCCTAAGGAACTGAGTACAAGTCCAGTACCAGTTAAGTCCCTCCAGGATTCACGCAAGCCATCCAGGGAGCCTTCTACAGGCCTGTTTATTGGAGCATCACCTAGCCCAGTTCACTAGCACTGGGACATGATCACTTCTCCAGTGGTGTAAGATTGGCTGCCCCAAAGAGCAGATGCCACCACAACTGACACCCACCTGCACTTGATGAAAGGTGAAATCCCTCTTCCTCTCTACACAAAGCAGCAGTATTTCTGCATCAGAGAACAAGCAAGCCACAAAGCTCTCTATTGAGCTGAGAGAACAGGTTCAACCCCAAAGCCATTCCCATAGAGAACTAAGGGCAGTTATTTTGTGAGGTTTTCACCTACATTGTGGTCTAGAGATAGATGACAGTGTTCATCTGAACCGAGAGTCATGAGTCCTAGGACCGAGGTGTGATAGGGACACAAATTGGGTTTCTGCCTGCCTAGGATGTGGAGCTTGTACAGCCACCTCCTTCCCTGCAGAGACCTCAGTACATTTCACTGGGAACTTCCTTAATCACCCCCATCAGAACTAGTGCCTGCACTCATCATTGGGGTATTTGTGGATGGGCATGGTGGTCTGGCCCTGCCCAGCTTTTTCCCTCCCCAGGCCCACAGTTGAACAAGGGACTCAGGGCACTGGGCATTTAACAGACCAATCCACCATCTGAAACAACAGAAACCACTTCCCAGTAAACAAAGATCAAGCACATACCCATCTGCGTCTGCTATAGCCAGCTCTTACCCATAAGCACCACTTACTTACCTGGATATTGAACTGGACAACCCAATATAATACTGGCTGACAGAAGAGCACAGGGCTAAAGAAGCAAAGCCAAAAGGACTTTAATCAATAGACATTACAGGCATATTCTCAAGGAGGGAAAATCCCATCCAGACTAAAGTGGACCTAAAAAAGAAGTGACACCTTCTGCAGATGAAAAGAACCAGTCTAAGGACTCTGGTACCATGAAAAACAGAATGTTATGATACCCTGGAGGGAACACATTAGCTCTCTCATTTCAGATCTTAAGCAAACTGAAAATTCTAAAATGACAGATAAAGAATTTAAACTATGGATTAAAATGAAATCCAATGAGATCCAAAAGGAAGTTCAATAGCAACAGAAAAAATATCAGAAAAGAAATTAAAATAAGAAAGAAGAGATTGATATCTTTATAAAAATCCCAGAAATTATAGAAAAGAAAAATATACCAGAGGATTTACAAAATAGAGTTTAAAGCTTTAACAGCAGGCTAGACCAAGCAGAAAAAAATAATTTTAGAGCTTAGAGACAGGTCTTTCAAGTTAACCTAGTCAGAAATAAAAAATTAAAAAAAATTAAAAAAAAGAATTTTAAAAACTGAACATTGACATCAAGACAGAACAGAAAGTACAAGTTTGCAAAATATACTTGAAGCATTAATTCCATAAAATGTCCTTGGTTTTACTAGAGATATAGACAGCTAGATAAAAAAATGCTTGGCAAATACCTGGAAGATATTTTCCAAGATGAGCATCACCAAGACACATAGTCATCAGACTATCCAAGGTCAATGTGAAAGGAAAATATCCTAAAGACAACTAGAGAGAAGTGTCTAAATCACCTTTAAAGTAATTCTCAAAAGACTAATAGCAGACTTCTCAGCAGAAACCTTACAAGTCAGAAGAGATTTGGGGCCTATTTTAAGCCTTCTAAAAGAAAAAAGAAAAAAAAAATCTGCCAGTGAAATATTTTATATCATTCCAAACTAAGCTTTATAAATGAAAGAGAAAGTCTTTCTCAGACAAGCAAATGCTAAAGGAATTCATCACCACTAGATGTATACTACTTGATATGCTCAAAAGAGTTCTAAACATAGGAACCAAATGATGATACTTGCCATCATGAAAACACAGACTGTCAGTAAAAGCTCACAAACCCTATACATACAATGACATAGTTGAAACTGCAAAGCAACAGGATTATGACAGACACAAAATCTTACATATTGACATTAATCTTGAATGTAAATGGCCTAAATATTCCACTTAAAAATTATAGACTGGCAGATTGGATTTAAAAAACAAGATGTTATTATTTGGTGCCTACAAGAGACTCACCTCAAAGGTAAAGATACCTGCAGACTCAAAGTAAAAGGATGCTAAAATATACATCATGAATATGTAACATAAAAACAAGCAGGATTCATTCTAGATCCTGAATATTAGTCCTTTGTCAGATGTTTGGATTGTGAAGATTTTCTCCTACTCTGTGGGTTGTCTGTTTACTCTGCTGACTGTTCCTTTTGCCATGCAAAAGCTCTTTGGGTTAATTAGGTCCTGGCTATTTATCTTTCTATTTATTGCATTTACTTTTGGGTTCTTGGTCTTGAAATTCTTGCCTAAGCTAATGTATACAAGGGTTTTTCCATTTTTCCAATGTTATTTTCTAGAATTTTTGTATTTTCAGGTCTTAGGTTTAAGAATGTCTACCAATCAATGAACGGATAAAGAAACTGTGGTATATATATGTATAATAGAATACTATGCAGCCATAAAAATGAATGAATTAACAGCATTTGCAGTGACCTGGATGGGATTAGAGACTATTATTCTAAGAGAAGTAACTTAGGAATGTAAAACCAATCATCATATATTCTAACTGATATGTGAAATCTAAGCTATTAAGACACAAAGGCATAAAAATGACACAATGGACTTTGGGGATTTGAGGGAAAAGTGGGAGGGGTGCAAGGGATGAAAGACTACAAATATGGTACAGTGTATACAGCTTGGGTGATGGGTGCACTGAAAGATCACAAATCACCACTAAAGAACTTAATCATGTAACCAAATACCACCTGTACCCCAATCACTTATGAAAAATAAAAAAAATAAATAAAATTTTAAAAAATGAGCAGGGGTGGATATACTTAGATGAAATAAAACAGACTACAAATCAATAACAGTAAAAAGAAGACTAGACAGGTAATTATATAATGATAAATATTTCAATACAGCAAGAAGTTATAATAACCCTAAATATACATGCACCCGACAGTGGAGCCCCCAGAGTTATAAAACAAATACTACTAAACCTCAGAAAGGTGACAGCAATAAAATAGTAGTTGAGTACTTTGAAAACCCACTGACAGCACTAGACAGATAATTAAGGTGGAAAATTAACAAAGAAACTCTGACTTAAACTGGATTCTAGACAAAATGAACCTAACATATATTTACAGAACATTCTACAAAACAGCCACAGAATATATGTTATTCTCATATCTGCATGAAACATTCTCCGAAATAGACCATATACTTGGCCATAAACCAACTCTCGATAAATTTTTAAAAAATCAAAATAATGCCAAGGATCTTCTTGGACCACAGTGGAATTAAATTAGAAATCAATACCAAGAGGAACTCTCAAAACTGTACAACTACATGGAAACTAAACAACTTGTTCCTGAATGACTTTTGGGTAAATGATGAAATTAAGACAGAAATAAAACACAAATTCATTGAAATAAATGAAAACAGGGATACAATATTCAAAAACCTCTGGTATACAGCAAAGCAGTGTGATGAGGAAAGTTTATAATGTTAAATGCCTACACCAAAAAAGAAGAATTTCAAACTAGCAACCTAAGAACACACCTCAAGGAACTAGGAAAACAAGAATAAATCAAACCCAAAGCTAGTTGAAAAAAAGAAATAGCAAAGAACCAAAAAGAAGTAAATGAGATCAAGAACAACAACAAAGAATACAAAGATTCAACAAAATAAAAAGTCTGTTCTTTGAAAATATAAAAAAATTGATAGACTATTACATAGATTAACCAAATAAAAAAGAGAGACTATTCAAATAAGCACAATCAGAAACGAAAAAGGTGAAATTACAACTGATAACATAGAAATACAAAAGTTCAGCAGATATATACAAAAGTGCATATCTATGTGCATAGACTAGAAAACTTAGAGAAAATGAATAAATTCCTGGAAACATACAATTTCCAAAATTTGAACTAGGAAGAAATAGAAATCCTGAACACACCAAAACAACTAATAATATTTAAACAATAGTAAACAAACAAACAAACAAAAACCTCCCAATGAAAACAAATCCTAGGGCAACATAGAATCACACCAAAATTTTATCAATTGTGCAAAGAAAAGCTGACACCAATTTTACTGAAACTCTTAAAAAATCAGAGGAGGGATTGCTACCTAATTCATTCTATAAAGCCAGTATTGTCCTGATACCAAAATCAGGGAAGGACACAATTACAAAAGAAAACTACGTGCCATATCCATGATGATCATAGATCCATAAATCCTCATGAAAATACTAACAAACCAATTCCAACAGCATATTAAAATGTTTATACATCACTATTTATTGGACATCATTCCCAGAATGGAAGGATGGTTCAACATATGCAGATCAGTAAATGTGAATGGCCACATAAACAAAATTTAAAGCAAAAACCATATGATCATTTCAATAGATGTAGAAAAAGAATTCAATAAAATGCAACATCTAGTCATGTTAAAAACCCTCAACAAAGTAGACAACTAAGGAATATACCTCAAAATAATGAAAGCTTTATTCATTTTGGGACAAACCCACAGCCAACATCATGCTGAATGGGAAAAAGTTGAAAGCATTTCTCCCCTGAGAACTGGAACAAGACAAGGATGCCCATTCTCACCACTTCTATTCAACATAGTATGGGAAGTCCTTGCCAGTGCCAACGGGTAAGAGAAAGAAGTAAAAGGTATCCAAACTGGAGAATAGGAAGTCAAATTTTTTCTGTTCACTCATGATATGATCTGATATCTAAAAAAATCTAAAATACTCAAAAGACTCCTATGAATGATAAATGGCTTCAGCTAAAAGGATACAAAATCAAAATATAAAACTCAGTAACATTTCTATATACCATTAGCATTCAAGCTGAGAACTAAATGAAGAACGAATATCATTTACTGTATACACAAATAAATAAAATAGCTAGGAATACATTTAACCAAAGTGAAATATTTCTATTGAGAGAATTACAGAATACTGATAAAAGATACCATAGATGCTACAAGCAAAAAATCATTCCATGCTCCTGGATTGAAAGAACCAATAGTGTTTAAATGACTCAGAGTACCCAAAGAAATCTGCAGATTCAATGGTATTTCTATCAAATTACCAACATCATTTTTTACAGAAATCCAAAAAAGCAATTGTATAATTTGTATGGAACCAAAAAAATAGCTCAAATAACCAAAGCAATCTGTAGCAAAAAGAACAAAACTGGAGGCCTCACATTACCTGACCCCCAATTATATTACACACAAGGGTTTAGTAATCAAAACACCATGATACTGGTACAAAAATAGACACATCAATGGAATGAAACAGAGAACCCAGAAATAGTGCCGCAAATCTATAGCCAACTGATCTTTGACAAAGTTGACAAAAATGTACCATGGGGAAAGCACATCCTATTTAATAAATAGTGCTGGAAAAATTGAATAGCCATGTGCAGGAGAATAAAACCTACTCCTATCTCTCACCATATACAAAATTCACTCAAGATCAATTAAGATTTAAAAGTAAGACCTGAAATATGAAAGTCCTAGAAGAAAGTACAGGCAAAACTCTTCTATGCAAATAATTTATAAGTAAGACCTAAAAAGCAAATGCAACAAAAACAATATACAAATGGATCTTAATTAAACTAAGAACCTCTGCACAGCAAAAGAATAATCAAAAGAGAACAAGCAACCTAAAGAATAGAAGAAAATTTTGTAAACTACGCCTCTGATACAGTAGTAATATATAGAATTTACAAGAAACTCAATGTCAACAAGAAAAACTAAATAATCCTGTTAAAAAAAAATGGGCAAGTGACATGAACAGACATATATCTAAAAAATACATGCAAGCAGCCAACGAACCTATGAAAAAGTTCTCAACATCACTAATCACCCAAGAAATGTGATTTAAAACCACAATGAGACACCGTCTCACACCAGAGTGGCTATTATTAAAAAGCAAATAAACAATAGATGTTGGGGAAGCTTGGAGAAAAGGGAATGCTTGTGCATTGTTGGTGGAAATGAAAATTAGTACAAGCTCTATCAAAAACATTATGGAGATTGCTCAAAGAACAAAAAATAGAACTTACATTCAACATAACAATCCCATTACTGGGGAAAAGTAATTATTGACGTCAAAAAGACACATTCACTTATGTGTTTATCACAATACTATTCACAATAGCAAAGCGATGGAATCAGCCTTTGTCCATCAACAGATGTTTGCATAGAGAAAGCATATACACCATGAAATATTGTGCAGCCATAAAAGAGAATGAAATCATGTCTTTGCAGCAACATGGATGGACTGGAGGCCATTATGAACAGTGAAGTAACTCAGAAACAGACAATTAAATACCACATATTCTCACTTATTAGTAAACTATACAAAGGTATACATGGACATGCGGATAAAAATAATAAACATTGGAGACTCCAAAATCGGTAAAGAAGAGACGAGAATGAAGATTGAAAAATTACACATCAAGGACGATGTTAATTATGTGTGCTGTATACACTACAAAATGTTAATTATTAATTATTTATGCTGTATACACTAGAAGCCCAAACTTCACCATTATGCAATATATTCATGTAACAAACCTGCACGTGTACATCCTGAAATTATATATTTTAAAAGAAATTTAAAACAATGCATTTTTAAGAGAAAAATATATTCATATTGGGAATGAACAAATAAAACTGTCTTCATTTATGGATGGCATAGTTGTCTATGTAGAAAATTCAAAATATCTGACAAATAGACCCCTGGAACTAATAGCAATTATAACAGGATTACAGGATACAATGTTAATGTACCATAGGCAATCAACTTTCTATATACTAGCAATAATCATGTGGAATTTGAGGTTAAAAATGAAATACCATTTACATTTGTACCACCCCAAAATTTAACTCTTAGATAGAACTGTAACAAAATACTCTTAAGTTTTATATAAGGAAAATTACAAAACTCTGATAAATAACTAAATTAATGAAGAGGAATTTCATGTCCATTGACAGAAAGACTCAATATTTTAAGATATAAGATCTTCCCAAATTGATCTATAGACTGAATGCAATCCCTTTAAACACCTCAATAAGGTTATTTTGTGGATACCTGTGTCAACAAACTTACTCTAATGTTTACATGGAGATGCAAAATACTCAAATAATTAGCTCAATATTGAAGCAGAAGAACATAGTGAGAGGACTGATACTAACAAACTTCAAGATTTACCACAAGTTTATAGTTATCAACACAGTGTGGTAGCAAAATAATGGACAGATTGACAAAAAAGAATAGATGATCTAGAAATAAATCCACATAAATGTAGTCAACTAATCACTGACAAAAAAGGAAATTTAATAAATGACAAAAATAGTCATCCTAATCAATGATGATTTAAAAACCTGGAAAACCATGTGCAAAAAAATAATAAATAAATAAATAAAAGACACAGACCTTCTATCTTTTACAAAAGGTAAATTAAAATGAATTGTAGGACTAAATGTAGAATGTGAAACTATAAAACTAATATATAACATATAAGAAAACCTAGATAAACAAGTATGAATACCACTTTTTATATGAAAAACCAAAGTTATGATTCATGGAAGAAATAATTGATTAATGAGGTTTGATTATAATGAAAAATTCTTTTTCTGTGAAAAACAATGTCAAAAGAATGAGAAGATAATTCACAAACTGGAAGAAAATATTCATAAATTATTTTCTAACATTAAGGACTATAGTTTAATAAATAAGGCTATTTTATAAAATGTACACATAATTTGCAAAACTCAAAAATAAGAAAATGAAAAACCTAATTATATATGAAGGGGGGTGCAAAATCCTGAAGAGACAACTTACTACAAAAAATGCAAATTTCATGTAAGCATACGAAAAGATGCTTAACATCATATGCCATCAAGGAAATGCATAATTAAACAACAATGACATACCAAAACACATCCATTAGAATAACCAAAATTAAAAACACAGAAAGCAGCAAATGCTGGCAAAGATGTAGAGCAACAGAAATTCTCATTCACTGCTGGTGGGAATGCAAAACAGTGTATTTTCACTTCGGAAGACAATGTGGCAATTTCTTAGAAAACTAAACGCAGTCTTACCATACAATTCAGTCATTACACTCCTTGTCATTTACCCAAATGAGTTCCAAACATATGTTCATACCAAGACTTGCATGTGGATATTTAAAGCATTTTCATTTATGATTTCCAAGACTTGGAATCAAATAACATATTCTTCAGAAGGTGAATCAACAAATAAACTGTGGTATATCCAATGAAATATCATTTAGTGCTAAAAAGAAATGAGTTATATCAAGCTATGAAATCGCACGAAGAAAAATTAAATGTATATTACTAAGTAAAAGAAGCCAATCTGAAAAGACTACATACTGTATGATTCCAACTTTATAACATCCTGGAAAAAGTAAAAGTATGTAGTCTGCAAAAAGATCAGTGGTTTTCAGGGATTAGGGAAGTAAACGGGATTAACAGAGCAAAGAAGGTTTTTAGATTAGTGAAACTATTTAGTGCAATACTACCGACAACAAATACAGATTACTATACCTTTGTTAAAACTCATAAAATGCACAACACCAAGAGTGAATCCTAATGTGAACTATGGACTTTGAGTGGTAAATATGCATCTTATGTAGGTTAAACGGTTATAGCAAAGGTGCCAGTCTGATGGGAGAATTTGATAGTGGGGAAAGTTGTGTGTGTGTGGTGAGGAAATCAGAGCTTTCTGCTCAATTTCAGTGTAAGCCCAAAACTTCTCTAATACAGTTTATTAATTTTTTAAAATAGACATAACCTATAAGGGCTTCAAATTGTTTTTAACTAAAACTTGAACTAAATTAATACTATTATGGCGTGTATTACAGAAATGACTTTAAGGCTCATTTAATAAGTAACAAGAGATTATTTTCATTCGTACCAAGCCAGCCTTAAGTTTCAATGGAAATGAGCATTTGGTGTACTAGAAACTTAAAAGCATTTTTAAACATTGGGATAATTTGGCTGAGTATGAGAATGACAGAAATGGCAACAGTGGTTCATCCCTCTCAGCTATCTTAGAGTAACCAACGTAGGAGAGGCTCAAGATCTGGTCATTCTTTCTGAGGAAGAATGTGGCTGGTTATCTATAGAGGTTTTATTAATGAATCCAGTTTGAGCACAGATTGGTGGTTCTGTCCCACATTTTGAGTTGCTCAATATATTATTAGAAGAAAGTCATAAATATTTAGACTGAGTCTATGATTATCACCTAGGCAAACAAAACATTCACCTCAGTAACTGTACTCTCTTATTGGAGCTCAATTTTCTCATAACACTCCTGATACCCCAGTCACTTTTGATAAGAAGCTTATCTGGTTTTAACTTCTTCTTCCCCAAAAGGTAGTTACATGTATTGTAGTAACCTGATTTGTATCTTGAGACATAAAACAGACGTTAGTAAAATGTTTGTGAAATAATATAAAAGTTTGATATTAATACTATTATAGTTACGTTAATTGCGTAGTATTAACAAATGCATCTTCATTATATAAGATGTTAATGCTAGGGAATACTAGGGGAATGTATATGAGAACTTGCTGTAGTATGTGTACAACTGTTCAGTATATCTAAAGTTATTACAAACGAAAAGGGCTATTTTTTAAATTACTGAATGTCTTAACATCACATTGGCTTACTTGAAGCTGACTCAGGGGCAACACCAAAGGTCAACCTGCTGGCCTCCTGCACTCTCTCTCTTAAGGAAATACAGAAAACTAGTACAATATTTTAGGGACAGTAATGATGATTTAATTCTTTCATTCACTGTATTTTAAAAACAGACTCAGTTATGTTAACCCTAACTTTATTCATATGACTTTTGTCTTTCTAAGGCAAGATATTGATGCGCAGGAAATAAAGTAGAAAAGGACTTGAAAATAAAAAGTAAGAATTATTTGACCTTTATTCTTCAGGTCAGCATACAAAAGATTACCTCCTTAGCTTTTTGTAATTCCAGTTTTCTGGTAGTGACTTCTATTTTTTAATATTACATGATAAAATAATTATGTCTTTATGAAATTATTTCGATAAGGAATGCTTACCTCATTTAAAAATCACAATAATTTCCCTCCTTTTCTTTTCCTAATAAGGATATAGCAATGTCTTCATATTCCCCACTGGACACTTCTGTAATTTCTTGCTCCTCCTAATATAGATTGTCCTTCTAATCACCTATTAAGCAACATGAGGTATCAGTACTTTTACCAATTATTCTACCCATTCCTCATTTTGCCTCTGTCAAACTTCATTTTTATATTATCCATGTTATTGTGTATATTCTGTTTTCTAATAACAGTAATATTGCTAATGTTTTGTCTATAGGTTCATTTTGAAATGTGAAATCAACATGATTATGCTATATAAATAGTACTGAAAGCAGGGTCATACTTCTCATTATGAAATAATCTCCTTTAAAGAATTCCCAGGATCATGATCCTATACAAATCAAAGGTTAGTATTCTTAGTATGAAAGTTCATTGAGCTCTAATCTGTATTTTCTCAGGAATGTGTCACGTTCTTAGTTACCCTTATATTAGGATTTTGTCATTCTTGAATTTTTTGTCTTCTTTCCCCTTGAATTTTTAATGTCTTTCTTTGTTTTCTGTGCCACCTTCTTTGATTATATTATCCAATTTGCCGAAGATTTCATTCATGCACCCTAGTCTTCTGAATCCTTTTGTTTCCCATAGTCATGTTTACTGATTAGTTCTACATAATGGTGTCAATCTGGACTTACTATTCTATAAACTGGCTACAAATTTCATGACCGTAGATTTCCCTGCATAACTTCATTTGTTTAACTTTATTTGCTCCTAGAATTTTTTTTTCAGCATCCAGCTTTATTTTATGATATTTTCAGATTATAATTATATTATATTGCTTATTCTCTTATTCATATAGCATTTATTTTTCCCACTAGGAAGTTAGCTTCATTCGAACAAGTAACTTTCCTGTCCTTTTTTTTCCACATAGCTATATGCTTAGCAAAAGATATGTATAAATTCATGTTTGTTGACAAAGTAGTGGAAACAAAGCAATGTGTCTCTGATGAACACAATGTAATTAAAAATGAAATTCTTAGAAAAAAGTCAAGTAAGTAAACACATACCAAATAAAGGGTCTTTGGGACTTAACCTTTTATTAATGAATTCACTTTGAGCACAGATTGGTTTATATTTGATTTTTAAGTTTATTTGGGTTCTTTTAGCAGATCCAAAGAAAAGAATTTGAGTGCAAGTAATTCTGTGGGAGATGTGCAGGGGACAGCTGTAAAGAATTTGGGATATGTTACAGGGAAGAGAAGTAGTAAATGAAAGTGTGCTACTAATCCAGCTATTCAGTGAGTAGCTGGAGCTCAATGCCTCTGGAATCTCTGGGTAATAGTGTAAAATATATACTTCAGAATTATCCCTAAAGAGAGCTGAGATAAAGAGGTATTTATATGCCAGCTTTCAAGATTCATTGGTTGTGGAGGATTTTGCTTCCAGAGCCTGTATGGCCTGTCCTGTGCAGGCAGCTTGTTACAGGAATGAGAGCTCTCAGGAAAGTTTGTATGCAGATACTGACAACCATAAGTATACAGAGAGTGTGTGACACTAAAGGTACTGCGGCTATTGGTGTACCAATGACAATATATGTTAAACATAGTTTGGCTGCAGGTAGAAGTCTGGCTTAGTACAATTATTTTTCATAACTGAAAATATTATGCATACAGATTATGAAATATATGATTTTCTTTACAGTTACATTTTTATTTTTCCCCTTTAATAATATCTTATTTTTCTGCCATTCTAAATTTGTATTTTTAGTCATATATCTAGTTATGGTTATTTTTATTTATACTCACCATTCCTTGAGGCTTTTTTATTCTTATGTAAAATAATCATGCTAAGTACCTCAGTTAAAGACTCAAGCTCCCATTGGCTCTGACTCTTTTTTTATATTATACTTGTTACTTTTTTTTTTCCTTTGCTCTTTTTCCCATTTAAAGGTGTACTATGTTAGATATTTATGTTATATGCCTACGTTTTTACCTCCTAACTTTCTCACTTTAATATTTGTTGTAGGTTTAGGAAGACTCAGTTTAACTTGAAGCATTAAAATAAATTTTAAATTTTGAAAATTAATTTTAATATGTAGTCTTATTTTATGTAGCCAATAGCTCTTGTTTTTTGTTTGTTTGTTTGTTTTGTTTTGTTTTTGCCTACAAAATCTTTTAAAATATTTTGGAAGGTATTTATGATTTATAAACACTGTCACCCAGACTGGAACACAGTGGCATGATCATAGCTCACTGCAGCCTCAACTTCCAGGACTCAACCTATCTCCATACTTCACCTTCCTGAGTAGCTGGGACTACAGATGTTCACCATCACACTTGGCAAATTAAAAATGTTTGTAGAGATGGTATCTCCCTATGAGTTTCTTTTATTTATATGTTAACTTCATTTGCCTTAATTATCTCACTGTCTTCCAAGGTAAGATATTTTTGTCCTCTTCTTTAATGACTTTCAGGTTTTTGTCAACACATTGCATTTTTTGGTGTTTAGTCATATTTATAATACTATGATTGAGAGCCCTGTTTGCATGGACACAGAATGTTGACTGACCAGCTACATGTTAGTGGGTGATTGAATAAATTTTACATTATTTCTGGGGATATTTAATTGCTCTATAATCCCGTAAACTCTACTACTTCTTCTGTTTGTTCTATTTTTCTGTAGAATATTCCCCAAGTTTTATGCCTCTGAATATCAACTTATTAGTGTCTCTGAGCATAAAATTACAGAAGAGGAAATAGAAAAAAAAAAAAAAAGAGAGCCTAATTAATTTGTATATACAAAATTTTAAATGGCTACAGAAAAAACCAAGATGCTATACCTATGCCTCTAATACTAAAACAGTCTCTATCTGTGGTGATCCTGAACAGTTCAGCTTCCAACACAATTAAAAGCCCTGGAAAAGCTACATATTTTTAGGCTATGTTTCATTAATCAATATTTGTTTATATTCTTACCATGTTCTAGAAATATATAAAAATTCCTCAGCATCTTTTTCATTATGATTTTATACATTATTTGATTATTTACTATTATTTTAATTCAGTTTCCAATTGGGGAGAGTACCAAGTTCAGTATGACTTTTCAGTTTGAATTTTTAAAGGGAAAATGTTAGTATCTGATAAAAATGTAGTATTACTCAACGAAGAAACCTAATTTTAATTATTCATCGTAATAATTGAACTAGATAATCAAAAACACAGCTTTTAAAACAACCCGCTCACAATATTTTTATTACATATTTGATTTCAATTTCAAATTGATATTTTTTTTTTCCTTTAAAACATACCTTTTTTTATTCTTTAATTCCTACAACAGCAAGAACTTAAGAGTGACTATGAATCCACATCAAAATGTCCCTTTGTGGACATTTTATTCCATAATATGTAAATGAATGCTGCCATAAATCCTTCTTTTAAATTGCAATGTGCTGCTAAGACTTTGTATCGCTGAAGTTTACTTTTGATAAAACTAGGAGGATCTTGGTATCTTTGCAAATTTACTGAAGAGATTGTTTGTCTTCCAATTAATGGGATCCAGAAAGTAAAATGTAAAGTCTCTTGAATTTAATTCCATTTTTATCTAAATAATATAAATTAAAATTAATACAATACTAATGGAATTCTTAAAAACCCTCTATATCCTGGTAACAAATTGAATAAATTGGGACAATAGAAGAAAGTTTATTTATATTGGTCTCTATGAAAGAAAATTAATTTTCTCAAAATAATTTTCTTTTTCAAGCAGTCTTCAAACACATCCATGCTTTTAGTTGCTTCATAGTTCAATGTATCCTCAATGAATGACATTTTGAAACTATAAAGGAGTCATTCTTGTTAAAAAGCAAGTATTTATATTACTGTAATACATTTAATAGGTACATGGTTTGAATAGATGTTACCATCATATATCTAATCAGTTTTTCTTCTCTACTTTTTATCCAAAAATGGAAACCAACATTACCTCCAAATATACTATTTCACTTTTTCCCAGCATTTATCCTTGTTCTGCAAAAGCCATTTTGGGCAATTTTGGGAACTAATATGTAGTAATGTCTCAGCAGCCAGCATTATGTCTTCATTTGTTGAACTAAAGATTATATGTGTTAAAATTAAAGAAGCTCACAGGTGTATCCATTCCTTCCCATGATTTATGATGATAGACTAAGTTAAATTGACCTCTTTGAATCATCATTTTTCTAAATCTTAAACTAGAGTGAATCATATATACATCATGCTTTGTTGTGAGAATTAAATGAACTAAATCTAAACACACAGTATGCGCAAAATGAATTTTACTTAGGAGTTTTACCCACAATTTTCCGGAAATTTTAATGCTTTATGTTATCACTTCCCATTTCAGTTGTGCAAGTTTTATAATAAGAAAAACTAAACATACAAAGGTAGATTTAAAGTTAGATTTGAGTTGACCTTCTAGCACCATTGTGTTGCGTGGGCAAAATTGCAAGGTAAGGCATATGACCTCTTTAATATTTAGATTTCTAAAACATAGAAAATCTCTAATAATACCCAATTTACCAAAATGTGATAATTAAATAAGAAAGCACATAACAATGGAAAGCAAAAAGATTGAAATATGGTAAATACCTCAGCATGTTGTTATTTGGAGGTTGACATCAACTGAGTTGCATCATTTAGCTTTGAAATCTTCCTTGATATCCTAAAGGAACTAACTTTTTTATTTTTCAGCAATACCAAACATTGAATTATCAATATATAGTAGTATGTTTGCTTATTTACTTATTTATTTATTTTTGAGACAGAGTTTTGCTCTTGGAGTACAATGGCACTATCTTGGCTCACTGCAACCTCCGCCTCCTGGGTTTAAGCGATTCTCTTGCCTCAGCCTACCAAGTAGCTGGGATTACAGGCATGCGCCACCATACTCAGTTAATTTTGTGTTTTTAGTAGAGACAGGGTTTCTCCATGTTGGTCAGGCTGGTCTCGAACTCCTGACCCCATGTGATCTGCCTGTCTCAGCTTCCCAAAAAGCTGTGATTATAGGCGTTAGCCACTGCACCCAGCCTATAGTAGCATGTTTTTAAGTAACGGTACAATAATAGCTTCCAAATCAATCTCTAAACTGTTTACTACCCTTGTGCCTTAATATATGCAGAAATATACTTATATGTATTTCCCTACCCCAATAAATTATCAGATAATGCATACAAAACCTATTTTAAACAATCTAAGGGAGAGAAAATGAAACTGTTATTCTAAAGGATTACTTAATAAAGTTTAAAAATGTGAATGTTCATTGTGAACAATCATTTTAGGGACATACATACTAAGCAATACAGGAAAAAGAGTCTTCTCCATTAGTAGATCCAAATTATAAGCTATTACATATGTTGGAATTGTTCACACCATTAAGGAAAAAATATAGGTTCTTTACAACCTAATTTAAACTGCATGCTAATTTTCTCACTGTTTTGTTCATAGAATGTTTTTTTCTTTTTTAGCAAGCTCCTCTTTAAACTACTTTTTGGAGTCATAAAAATATATCTGAATAGTCTGATGTAAAACAATTGATGTCATTAATAAGTTGTTTTGTTTTATATTAAGCACTTCCAGGGAGTGGAAAATGGGAAGAATGGAAAATAGGCATAATGCAAAATGGGAAGAAAAGTACAATGAAGGTGCATCATCAAAATTCAAGACTGCAGAGATGAAAAGGCTGTAATGAGAGACCTCAATCACTTGTCCTTTGTTAGTAGCTTCAGTCTTGCTCAGATTTATGAGGCTTTACAGAAGTACATGATACTATTTTCTTATCTTCTCCCCTAGATTTTAAAATATTTTCCTATGTTATGTCATAAAACAACGGTTTTCTACTGTTATACTGTGGGGCTGTCTATGCATGCCTATGTTGTCTAATGCATCTACAGTCTCAACACCATGGCGAAGCTGCTAAAGTTTGGGGCTTGCACCCTCCGAAGTCACAGCCGGAGCTAAACCTTGGTCCTTTTTTGATCACAACTGGAGCAGCTGGGACAAGAGCACTAAGTCCCTATACTGCACGCAGCACTGGGAACCTGAGTCTGGCCCACAAAACCATTTATTCCTCCTAGCCTCCAGGTCTGTGATGAGGGGGTCTGCCTGAAGACCTCTGACATACCCTGGAGACGTTTTCCCCATTATTTTGGAGATTAACATTTGGATCCTCATTACTGAGTCAAATTTCTGCAGCTGGCTTGAATTTCTCCTCAGAAGACGGGATTTTCTTTTCTATTGCATTGTCAGACTTCAAACTTTAACTTTTATGCTCTGCTTCCCTTGTAAAACTGAATGCCTTTAACAGCACCCAAGTCACATCTTGAATGCTTTGCTGCTTAGAAATTTCTTCCACCAGATACCCTAAATCATCTCTCTCAAGTTTGAAGTTCCACAAATCTCTAGGGCAGGGACAAAATGCCACAAGTTTCTTCGTAATGAAATAACCAGAGTCACCTTTGCTCCAGTTCCCAACAAGTTCCTCATCTCCATCTGAGACCACCTCAACCTGCATTTCATTGTTCATATCATTGTCAGCATTTTTGTAAAAGACATTCAATAAGTCTCTAGGGAGTGCCAAATTTTCCTACATTTTCCTGTCTTCTTCTGAGCCTTCCAAACTGTTCCAACCTCTACCTGCTACCCAGTTCCAAAGTTGCTTCCCCATTTCCACTCTACTGGTACAAATTTAGGGTATTAGTCTGTTTTCATGCTGCTGATAAACATATACTTGCGACTGGACAATTTACCAAGGAAAGAGGTTTAATGGAGAACTCACAGTTCCATGTGGCTGGGGAATCATCAAAATCATGGCAGAAGGTGAAAGGCATGTCTCACGTGGCAGCAGAAAAGAGAAGTGAGTTTGTGCAGGAAAACTCCCCCTTATAATAATCAGACAAGAGAACAGAGCTTGCACAGGAAAACTCTCACTTAAACTAATCATCAGATCTCATGAGACTTACTGTCATGAGAATGGCACTGGAAAGTGCTCCGTGATTCAATTACCTCCCACCAGGTCCCTCTCACAACACGTGGGAATTCAAGATGAGATTTGGTTGGGGACACAGCCAAACTACATCAGGTTAACAAGAGAATTTCTTTGGCCTTTTTTTCTGATTATTGCCTAATATTTATGTTGCATATTCTAGTAGATTAATATGCAAACATGTAACTTTAAACTTTATGAAATAAGAAAGTAGAAAAGTAATGGGAAAATCTAAATATGACATCAGAGCTTTCTTAGAGACACCTCAAGTCAATGTTAGAAATATGAGTACACTCTAATAGTGAATGGAAGGGGTTCAAATGCATTTAATTCATTTAAAATATTATTTAAAAATAAAATTATTTAGTGATATAAACATCAGGGGTTTTTTGTTTGTTTGAGTGGTTTGTTTTTTTTCACTGACAGAACATTCTTTACAAAGTACTCAGACCCTGGAGTCTATCTTGTAAGACTGTGCAAAAATAGCATATTTCAAAACTATCAATGATAGGTGCAGTGAATTCTAGAAAAGAAATAATATAAAGTTTAGTTCTATATCTCACTATCTTGCCATAAAGACAAACTAAAATATATTTCATAAGAAAATACAAAAATGTGAGGCTTTTAAACAATTTATAAAAGGCGTTATAACACAGCATACATCACTTCTTATTTTAAAAAAACATAAGCTTTAATCTTGATATTTTAAATTATTTAAATACCACTTATTTTACTGAAGGAAATAGTGTAGATTACTAAAAATTAGAGAAACAGTATACAAATTTTATTGCTACAATAAATGGGTATATAAAAATGTACTTAAAAGAAATGCAAAAGCAATAAAATAGTCTGTAGTTAAAGTTCATATATCAATGCATATTTAACATTCTTTCCATTTACATACTGAGGATTATTTACCAGCAACTATCTAAGATAACACACCTCATATTATCCTATCAACAAAATAAAATCATTAATATTTTTATTGTGCACAATGTGAACACAAGTCAAGATCCTTGAATCAGTATACTTCCATTGTAAATAGAGTTCGTAAAACCTTTCAAACATTCAAAGTTCATTTAAGTAATTATTTCTATTCTAGACCATTTTTAGCATGATACTACTAAATACAAGCAAATTTTATGACAGTTTTAATGTATTTTTAAAATTTGAATATAAGCAAGTGCACAAAATGAATGTACAGAGCTTTGCATTTTAATAAGATAAATATTTCTGTATTTAGCTCCCACAAATATCAGGAAATAACACATTACTAGCATACAGACACATTACCACGTTGTACCAAAATGCATGAGAGGTTTGGGAAAGCGTTGGGAAAGGAATCCATGGTAAGAGAAAGCAGCCATCACAAGTTTGAGCAATAATGGTAGTCGAGATCTCTCTGTCAGATAACAGGGAAAAAAAGAGTAGGAGCAGATTTTAT
Organism: Macaca mulatta; assembly: GCF_049350105.2. NCBI lineage: Eukaryota > Metazoa > Chordata > Mammalia > Primates > Cercopithecidae > Macaca > Macaca mulatta. The sequence goes on from NC_133409.1 coordinate 118,089,749, forward strand.
AGCTCAGAATTTCATGCAGAAGTGTTTAGATTTTTTGGTGAACTCAAGTTTTGCAATCTCTCAAGTACTCACATCCTTGGAAAGTTGTTTTGTTCTCTATTTTATTGAAATGCATTATAACTGCAAAACATGAAGTTAATCTTCTTAAATATGAACCATTCTACTTTATTACAGGTATAAGAGTAACCTATGTACAAGGAAGAAATGCAAATGATGTTGAGATTCAAAATATAACGTTGTCTAAATTAGGAGTAACCCTTATTTTCAACTCAGGCTGTCTACCATTGTACTAAAGCAGGGGAAAGCCCAGTTTAGTACGGATACACTCAGTAATAGACCCCCGAATTTGCTGCAAGCAGCAGAAGACAGAGAGTTTGTTGTTACTTCTTTTGTTTGTTTGTATGCCTTGGTTCGTGCTTGTCTGTTGTTTTCTTTTGAAATTTTTTTTGTTTTGTTTTTCAGTCTGAATTGAAATCACAAAGCAGGCTGTGAGAAAAACAAAAGACTGGATGTGCAGAGCCCTGCAGAGGATAGAAGGCTCTTCCAGTGCATAGCCATTTATCCAGGAAGGAGTGTTAGGTGTCATAGGTTATAAATGAAGAGTATGCATTAAAATCACTGTAGCCAAAATGTTATATGGTGAAGTGAGTCATTTTAAAACAAATCTTGCCCCCTCAACGTTCAACTCTGTAGCTTGATGTGGATAAAATTCTGTAGTTTGATGTGGATGTGTCTTTTTCTCCTTGTGATTTTTGTGCCTATGCATTCTGGAGAGCTGATAAAAACAGAGTCCTCAGAAAAATAGCGTAGCTTGACAACCACTCAAGTTGTTTCATTTCTCTATTGTATCTGCGTATGTATGTTTTTTAAAATAACCATTAAATCCTGTAATACTGCTATTGTATTGAAGATTGGAGCTAAAACTTAGAAATATATTTCTAATGAACAGAGCTTCTAAAATGCCAGTTAACTTACTTACTATGTCAAAGCAAATAAACGAAAGGTGCTTTCTTTTCCCATCACCCACATATCCGTCCTCCTTCTCCACCCCCACTTAAAGTCTGTTTCTGTTCACTTTGACATAGAAGCAGGAGTAAGCAATATGCCATCTTACTATTAATGTGTTTACAAACTAATTTTATAATTTGTATTAGTTTCATATCTCATTTTCTAAAATACATATTTTTATTTTAGAAACAAAATTATTTCTTCCAGAAAATGGAAATGTTCTATGTAAACATTTAAACTTTCTCACTAAATTATACATCAGTCTTCTCAAAATTGAACTTTATTTAATCATGATCTGTCTTGATTTCACAACTTACTTCCTTAAAAATTATTCTTTACTAAAACTAAAAATCATTCAAAATATCAACTCGATTTTGAAAATATTATATCTCATAATAATTTACTGAATTAAAAAAATAACAATAGAAAGAGATATTTTCATCAGTACATGGTAAAGCAAGCAGTAATCTGGCAGGGTGATTATAGTATACTATAGGAACCAAACATCATTTCTACATCCTAAATTATTCTTTGTTCAGTGATTTATTATGGTAGGATTCAAATAGAGTTAATAAAATTCCGAAGACTTCTTAATTATATGTATATATAATGTGTGTATATATATGCATATATGTATAAAACATACACATTAAAGCATCATCAGGTATAAATATTTTTAAATTTCTACATTATTTTAGCACAATTAAATTTTTTACTTTATTATTATGTATTTTATTATATTTAAGAAGTAAAAATTTATATTTAAAGTTTTAGCTTCAAATTATTTAGAAAAATGGAGGGGTTGTATTTCACATCTTTCACTTCAGGCTTGTCATATCAAGACTAATTTAACAACAGAAAAATTGTTCACATTTCCGAAGAATTTGTAACACTGAAAAGAATAAAATATATGTGTATGTACCCAACATTAAAATTTGTTTGAGTTCAAATATCATACTTTTAATATTTTTTGATACCTAGAAAGGTATTGTAATGCATTTGTCTATTCATTTCATTCTTTTGGCAATATTACTAATAACATATTTTTGCTTTTCTCCTTTGCACAGTAATGAGGTATAAAAAGCTAAAACTGCGTAAGTGATATCAATAATCAATTGAAAAAAATATTTTTTCTGTAAACTTTAAAAAGTTTGAAAATATTAACAATTATATTACTTTTGAATGTATAAGAAAATGAAAAATTAAAGTAAAACTAATATTTATGTATCACACTATAATTTAAACATATACATTTAGAATTATTTTATTGTAAACATTTTTCCAGAGTCCTCAGAAATAGCTTAAACATTATTTAAGCAATATTTATTAACTTTAAAAAATAATTTAAACATTGTCTTCTTTTAATTGCATAAGTTTCTATATATAGAGAGATTCATTTCTCTGCTTTGGCTGGTGAATTGTACTCTTTTCTAAATTTATATTAGCTCTCAGCATTTTGTCCTTTGCAGTGTCTACATCAGGCAATATATCTGAGAGTTCCTTTAATGTAAAGATTTGTCCCTTGTCACTTCCTCTGAGAAATTGTCATCCTTTAGTCACAAACACCTGTCTTAACAAATCCTTGCAAACTGATTGCAAATTTTACATCAATATCTTGATCTGGAGAGGTAGCTTCACCAGACACCTTAAAATTAATCAGTGCAGTGCATTCCAACTTCTAAAATTATGAGATCAATTTTTATTTGTAGTAAAGGTTTTCCACAGTCTTTTTGTAATTACCATATTCTTTCAGTGTGGTAGCTAACCCCAATGCTTTGGACAGGATTTTTGCAAAGAGATTTGGAATTGTATTTCCTTTTTTTAATGGAAATATTTAATCCAAAATAGAGATAAATATTTCATTTTAACCATAAAAGGGGTTTCTGTTCCTAATGTGTTCAACATCTGTTCCAGATATTAAAGCACCTTTGCCCTGTGTTTTATGTTTATCACAATTTTTCAACTCAGTCTATATTTTAACTTCATGAAGGCCTGGGTCAATTCCTATATTTGCTTTGTTGTTGCCATTTACAAACTTTCTAATCACATTCAATTTAACTACCAGAATTATCACATTTGTTTCTTTGATATACTTTCCTCTTTTTTGATCAACTTCTTCTTTTGCTACCCCATTTCTATAAAGTGTCACATAAGTTTATCACTAGCAGACAGAGAGTCAATGCAACTACATGCTTTGCTGTGGGTATATGAACTGAATGTTAGACCTACAGTGTTCATTCTTCAAAAAAAATGGATGGAACATAAATAATTATGGATGATAGACATATGTTATTTAGTGATATTTAGACATAGTGATATTTAGACTTAAGGTCTAGCAACAAAGTGTATGTTTGATGGGATTGATCATAGATAACATACCATGATCATATAATTTTAATTCTTCATTCTGTTAATGTGATGTATCGTACTTACTGATTTGCATATGTTGAACCATCCTTCCATTCAAGGGATACACCACACTTAATTATGGTGTATGATCTTTCCAAGGTCCTGCTGAATTTGGTGTATGCGTATTTTGTTGAGGATTTTTGTATATGTTCATTCAAGATATTAACCTGTGATTTTGTTACCTTGTAGTGTTCTCGTCTGCTTTTGGTGTCAGGGTAACACTGGACTCATGAAATGAGCTTAGAAATGTTCGCTTCTCTTCATATTTTTAGAAAAATTGAAAAATTATCTATCTTAACTATTCTTTGAATTTTTTGTAGAACTCATCAGTGAAGCCATCAGGGCCAACCTTCTCTTTGATGAGAGATTTTCATTACTGACTCAGTCTCCTTCCTCATTATTGATGTGTTCAAATTTTCTATTTCTTCATGATTCGGTCTTCGCAGATTGTATGTTTCCCAGGAATTTATCCATTTCTTCAAGATTATCCAATTCATGGGTGTACAATCTTTTATAATAGTCTCTCACAATTCTTTGTATTTCTGTGCTATCAGTTTTAACACATTATCTTTCATTTCACGTTTTACTTATTTAAAAGACCTCTCTTTCTTTTTGTTAGCCTACCTGAAGGTTTGTTAAATTTATTTATCTTTCCATAACCCAAACTCTAAGTTTTGTTAATCTTTTCTCTTGTTTTTTAGTCTCTCTCCTTTTTTTTTTTTTTTTTTTGGAGTCACTGTCGCCCGGGGTGTAGTGCTGTGGTGCGATCTTGGATCACTGCAACCTCTGCCTTCCGGGTTCAAGAGATTCTCCTACCTCAGTCTCCCGAGTAGCTGGGACTACAGGCGCATGCCACCATGCCCGGCTAATAGCTGGGACTACAGCATGCACCAGCATGCTTGGAATTTTTTTTTTTTTTTTTGTATTTTTTGGTAGAGATGGGGTTTCACCATGTTGTCCAGGCTGGTCTCGAACACTTGACCTCGTGATCTGCCCGCCTTGGCCTTCCAAAGTGCTGGGATTACAGGCATGAACCACTGCACCCGACCTCAAGTCTCTTGTTATTCATTTCTTCTCTTTCATTATTGTTTTCTTCTGGTAACTTTGATGGTTTATTATTGTTTTACAAAGCATAAAATTATGTTCCTATATTGATTTTTCCCTTTCTTCATGTAGGCATTTGTTGTCATAAAATTTTATTATTGAAAGCTATTATTTCTTTAAAGATTTTAAAATGTAACTACCATGTGATCCAATACTACTACTTACAGGTATATATGCAAACAAAATATTATCAATATCTTACATAATTACTTATAAATCCATATTCATTACAGCATTATTTTTAATAACTAAGATATGGAAACAACCTAAATGTCTGTCAATGGTTTAACAGATACAAAATTTATGTAATGAAATATTATTCAACCTTTAAAAATAAGGAAGCTTTGCCTTTTGTGAAAACATAAATGAACATGGAAGACATTATGCTATGTGAAATAAGACAGACATAGAAGACAAATACTCCATGATCTTAATTACATGTGGAATCTGAAAATGTTGAACTCAGAGAGCCACAGAATAGAAGAGTAATGACCCAGAAGAGGTTGGTGGGTGGGGAAATAGAAATAGATTGGTAAAAAGAAGCAAATTTCCAGTTATAAGATGAATAAGTTCTGGCAACCTAATGTACAGCACAACGGCTACACTTACTAATATTGTATTGCGTACAGTTGGCCCTCCATATCCACAAGTTTCACAACCACTGATTAAACCAGGTGCAGATGGGCAATGCAGTATTTGTATTAGGATTTCTGTGTCTGCAAGTTCTGCAGGGCCAAGTGTGGGACTTCAGTATCTGCAGATTTTGGTATCCTTGGGATTCTGGAAACAATCTCCTGCAGATACCTCGGGAGTGCAGTACTTGAAATTTGGTATTAGAGTAGATTTTAAGTATTCTCAGCACAAACACAAAAACATTACTATATGTGGTGATTGATGTGTTAATAAGCTTGATCACGGTAATTATTTCACAATATATATGTATATCAAAACATTACTTTATATATCTTAAATGTATACAAGTTTTATTTATCAATTATGCCTCAATAGATCTGTAAAAATATACACCACTATAAAGGAAATTTGAACTGTGTTTTTGGGGCTGGTGTTATTTAACTAAATTGTAGTAACTTATTTGTACATAACACAGTTGTGCAAAGTGATGAATTCTGTATCTAATGATAATTTTAATTCCTCTATAAGCTTTATAATCAATAGAACACAAGACATGCAAACAATTTAACCTGAACTAGTTTATTAAGTTGTATCATAGAAATATTTACAATGAGCCCCCAAAATAAAAGATTCACTGTGTATGTCAAAAAAAGTTCTATAAAATGAATAAAGAATGTGATGTTTGAGAAGAGGCTTAAAAATAAATGAAACAATAGCATCAAAAATTTCTATATTCAACTTTAAACATTGCTTAGAGCAATGGCAAATCACTTCTTAGTGGAAACATCCTTGCACTGTCAATATAAAGATTAACAAAAAAAATCTCTAAGGAAGCATCTGGGAAATGCCAAGAGTGCATGACATCTAGTATCCAAGGTATGAAGAAAAAAGGATATTGAGATGAGTCCAGCTTTCTCTCACGTTTTTTCCATCAGGAAATTTAACAATATTAGATATAGGGGCTTTGAAACTACAAGATTAATTGAAATACTTGACACGTGGCTATTCTTTCAGTGAGTTTTTTTCCTTGTATTCACATGGATTGGGAGAGACTAAATGATTATGGGACCAATGAAGGTATGAGATCTCTCCCACACACCCCAGGTAGGAAACTAAAAGTGAAATATTATTGAGGTTTTGAACTAGCAATGATAAAATATATGAGCAAACATACTTGACTGCAACTCAGCTTCAAACAGCTCATTCCAAGACAAAGTTTTGGTGATCAGGTCATATTCTGACAACCACATTGAAAAATTAAATTCTCTTCAGAAGACAACATCAGCCAGAGCCTATGATATTGTGACAAATACATTCTACAAAATATAGTATATCAAAATAAAATTTGTATGTCATTAGACAGGAACAAATTGACTGAAAACCAAAATAAACAATATGAATAGAGAATATTGGAATTGAGTCACTGATTAAACATAATAAAATTTACCCAAAATATCTTTATTTCATAGAAGATATAATTATGGAAGTATACTTTTTAAATCATTAAGTAGACTTCTAGTTTTAGCACAAGAGTTCAGAGTGCTATGTAAAGTTTCATTCTAATCCAGAAAATAGAAAAAAATAAATAGAATGACTGTAAAATAACTTCTCGTGAACACATTACAAAATTCAGGTCACAGGACAAAATATCAAACCAAGATTTTATAGTGACAGATGTTTTCAGGGAGAAATGGAATCTGAACATATATCTACCTGGGGATGCTGCTGCTCAACACCGCATAAACAGAAAGGAAAATAAAACTGGAGAAATTTAAAGGGATGCTGAGGACTGAATATGGACTGGCCTGAATGTGTGAAGCCCCTAAGGACCACAGATATACCCACACACTTGCGGTCTACTCCTTTGGGAATACACAAGTTTTTAAAAGTTTATCATGTAAAGAATACAGTGAAGGCATATCCCACTCTCTGCTGCTGATAGGGAAATGCGGATGGCAGCCACTGTCAAAATTTGTCCCAACTCATCTCTACTATCTTCAGCACAGAAATATATATATTTAATATATGTGTGTGTATGTGTGTGTGTGTGTATATATATATATATATATAATTCATACATACATACACACACGCGCACACACACACACATTATGTGGGGAAAAGGTTATTAAAATGGTGTCCCAGAGGGCACCAGTCAAATTCCATTACAGCTTGGTGGCATGGGAAGAGGAAACAATGTCATTGAAATTCTCTACCTTACATGAGTTACAAAAGCTTTAGTTAGCAGGAGCAAAGATATAAAATCCACTACCTGAATACATAGTAAGAAACCCACTGCAGCTGGTGAAGGAAAAATAAGAAAATCTTTGAAGCTCTTCCCATGGGGGAAGAGCCAGAATAAGTGCTTGTCATAGCATTACTTGTTGGTGGGTCGGTGGCACTTGCAAAGGCCACATTCCTAAGATAGGGTTCATAATGCGTGAATAAAACTGAATTACAGAAAAAAACATAGAACCCTATCCCCAACTAGTGCATTCTGTATTGCCACACTAACAAGTGTTGATTAAATATAACTATGTGATACAGCTAAGAGACCTACAAGAGGCAAGCATTTTTTGAGAAGAAACACAAAAGGAATGCCCAAAGCTATTCTAGTGCTGAAATCCTTAGTCTATTTGACACAAATAGAGTATTTTCTACTCAGTTGCATCTTACTACATTATCTCTATCAAGCCACTGAAATGAAATAACAGAGGAATATCAATTTTTTAAATTCACAAAAGAAATATCAAACATATATATATATATATATATATATAGGCACTCAGTATTAGCTTAGTCGGACTGTGGTAGTTGGCATTTTAGTAGAATTTGAAGGGGGTAGAAACAGAACACATACTATCTCTTCAGTGCTGTGTCTTTGGATCCATTTAGGGTTGGATTGTTCAAGACCACTGTGATTCTGTTAAAAATAATGTAATTTGTTTCACCATATTAATCGTTATTTAAAATAAAATAAATATAATTATCCTTTTTGTTTCTGCTTTTAAAACTGAAGGACTGCATTTATTCATGAAGCATTCTTGGCATTCATGGAAACATGTTTTAATTTCCCCTTCAAAATGTATTTAATCAAAATATAATTCCTATTATGTTATTATATTTATAGATATTTCATAATTTAATAATCATTCTGAATTTTAATAAAATCTAAAATACTGATTTGATAGAAAATGTTAAAATGCATTCAAATATTTTAATATGGTCTCAAATTTTGGAAATCCATAAAAAATTCATTGATCTTTCTTGAAAAGTCAAATAAATTCATTATATATGTAGAAATATAATTTTAATTCATGTACAATAAGAACATGAATTAAAGATGGAAAACGTAATTGGGAAACATATAGGTACATGTTTATGCAACGTTTCTCTAGTCAGTCATGATTTTCATATTTAAGGAGAAAATTAGTTAATCCCAAACTATGTTACTATTAAATAACTTAAAATTGCAAGTATAATCTGTCTTCTGTAGTTATGTAACATTAAGAAAGCAAATGTTCATTAATAAAAAATATAATCTTACCAATAAAAGAGCATACAGATCTCAAAATTTATTGCATGGTTCTAATGAATGAATTTTGTGAAGAAATAAATTGACTGTTGTTACCTTTAAAAAAAATTTTTTTTTCAGCATGCAAATGACTGGTAACTCATATGGGAATGAATCTTAAAAACACGGTGAAAAAAGGAATTTTTTATTATTCATATTATTTCTAATTATTATAATTTATTATTATCATGCTCTGTCTCTACAATTTGCCTTCTGATGCATTCAAACATCCTTATAATGGGCTCTTCCCCTATAATCACGTTCTTTTGCCAGATCACTAAGTAAATGGAGTGTATTTATGCATGTTTGTGTGAGTTTTGGGGTCGGGGTTAGATACAACTTTATTATTGCAATGAATATAGTCCTTCTTTCTTGCAAAAAAGAGAAAAGGTTATACATTTGCTGGATATCTCATAGTTCTCTTTAAGCTCTACTCACCCATAATCTATAAATATATTTGTTTGTTTTTCTTTTGATATTACTGAAGAAATACCAATTCTCCTTTTCATATGCTAACCAGAGTTTAAATATAAGTTAACATCATTACCCTTATTTCTTTAAAAAAATTTATTTCTCATCAAAATGTAGTGAGTATACTTTAAGGTAACTGTTTCGAATATTCTATTGTCAATATACTTTTGATACTGTTATTTGTGCATATTTTATTTGTAACATTCACTATTCAATAATCTCTTGCACAACTGAAGCATATTTTGTGTACCTTTATAGAAAATGCTATCAAATGTGAGTACTTCAGGCTATAGATTTAATTGGGAAGTTAAAATCAATTATTTAAGAGCATATGAACTTATAATATAAATATAATTATTCATGATAGTTGATAAATTATTGATGATACAGTTTAATTTATGAAAAATCTTAAAAATTATATTTTATTATCTGAGGACTGTCATCATTTTTTCATGATTTTTGAATTTACAATGAACTTAAAATATCATAAACTTCTTAAAGACATTATTTTTAATAAGAGTTGAGTGAGTTAAATTAAATTCAGTGGATAGTCAAATTTTCATTATCTTTTTTAAGGTAGTCTGTAAATAAACAAATGTGCAATTTATAAAACCCAAGCTAATTTTTCTTCAATGATAGTAGACTCTTCAAAGTTAGAATTACTAAATTGAACAAAGGGCTTCAACTTTTGAGTTCTGGGTCAGAATACTTGGGAAGTCTCAAATCTGGGAAATCACAGAAACCAATTAATTCATGTTGTGCAATCATTAACATCCTCATGCTCTGTCATATGCACAAATTGATAATTGAAAGACAAATCACCCTCTAGCTGAAGTTTTTAGACCAAAACTCCCAAAGTGCAGGAATCATAAATAGAACTTTAAATATTTCCTATATAATAAACTTCAGTCTTATTATGATAGACTATTTTAAGTGTAGTTTAAATCATGTCTTATTAATAAAGGACATTGCTTAAATATCTGGGATATTGTTTTAATATTTATATTTTTATTCTTTACTTAGACATTTTGTTTGTTAATTCCCCTTTTAAAAATATTCTCTGTGTTTTGCCATTTAAAAAATATTATCTATTGGCTGCTCTACCTATGGAGCAGACATTCTTTTATTTCTTTACCTTCTTCATCAACTTGCTTTCATGTTAAAAAATTTAAAAAAATATTTATTAATTGAGTAACAGAAAAAGATATTAAAGAAGCAGTTATGAGTGTAGCTTGTTCTACATATACTGATATTGTGAGCAATAATTATTACTCTTAATACTATATGACAAGGGAAGTTTCAGTACCCACCTTAGACCTAACCCACTCCATCCAAGCTTGTCATTGCTAACCAACTTTCAAAATAATGCATTATCTAACTACAGGTAGGGATTTCAGATACATAGTGAATAATGAATTACATTATCTTCTGAGAATGTTCTCACGAAATGGTGCTCAACTGTTGTGACCTATAAGAAAATAAACTGGGAAAAGCATCTAATTTACAAGCAGTATGAGCTAGTTTTGTATCTGTGAACTATAATGAAATAATTCAGAGAATTTTTCTCTAAAATAGAAAAGATTAAAAAAAAAGGTGCAAGGATATGGCTGAAAAACATCTGCCCAAACTATGTAGTAACATATGAAAGAAAAAGCTGTAATTTTCGATTAGATGAACTGAATGAGAATCATCAGCTAAAGCACTTCAAAGACATCAGCTAAAGCATTGTATTAGACTATTTACTTAGCTATGTACTCAATATACAGCAATAATATTTCTATTATTTATAGGAGTAATTACTAGAGCTTGTCAGCAGAAAATTTGATTGATGTTAGGTAGTAAAAATCTAGACTCTGATCCATACAAGATTAATTAGCAGAAAATGAAAAATAAAGAGGACATTTAAATTATGATTTATTAATGAAATGAATTACTTTCACTCATTATTAGATTCACATTTTCCAAATAAACTAATATTTTTAATTTTGTTAGTATTTTTAATTTTATGATTATTAACATTGTGAATCACTTCACTAAATAAACAAACCAAAATGTTTGACTGCTAATAAACACCTTATTCTCCCAGTTATTGCATGGATTGTGTATTTTCTTTCCTTTCCTTCCTCCCTTCCTCCCTTCCTCCCTCCCTCCCTCCCTTCCTTCTTTCCTTCCTTCCTTCCTTCTTTCCTTCCTTCCTTCCTTCCTTCTTCCTTTTCTTCTGTCTTTATTTTTTATTTTATTTTGTTTTATTATTTTTAACTTTTGTGGATACATAATAATCGTAAATATTTATGGGGTACATGTCATATTTTGATACAAGCACCTAATGTGTAATGATCAAATCTGGGTAATTGGGATATCCATCCTTCAAGCATTTGTCATTACTTTTTGTTGGGAACATTCCAAATTAATTTTTCTAGATATTTTGAAATATGTGATAAATTGTTTTTAATTAAATTGACTCTACTAATAAGACACTAGATCTTATTGCTTCTAATTATCCTTTATCTTATTATTCCCTCCCCATTATCCTTCACAGCCTCTAGTAACCACCATTCTATTCACTACATTCAGGAGATCAATTTTTTTTTTTTTTTTTTTTTTTTTTTTTTTTAGCTACCACAAATGAGTGAGAATATGTAATGTTTGTCTTTCTGCACCTGGCTTATTTCATTTAAATCTATGTCCTCCAATTTCATCTATGTTGTTGCAAGTAACAAGATTCATGCTTTTAAGAGATAGAATAATATTTGTGTGTGTGTGTGTGAGTGTATGTGTGTGTGTGTGTATACGTATACCAAACTTTTCCATTCATTTGTTGATGGATACCTAAGTTGATTTCATATCTCGGCTATTAATAGTGCTGCAATATACATAAGAGTTCAGATACTTTCTCTTCGATATACTTATTTTTTTGTGTGTTTTTACAAATTAGATTGCTTTTATTTTAGTCACTTTATCAGCAAATCATTGCTTGTGTCCCCAACCCCATCCCTTATAATCTTCCCTCTTCCTCCCTGTCTCTCAAAGGGAAAGAAACACAGACAGGAATCGCCACAGATTCTTTAATGTTGAATTAAAGGAAGAGTCTTATCTTAAATAATAATTACTCTTTGTGTACAAAATTACCTGCGGAAAATAAATAGATACATAGCAGATAATATGGTTTGGTTGCGTCCCCACCCAAAATCTCATATTGAATTGTAATGGCCATAATCCCTACATACCAAGGGCGAGACCAGGTGGAGGTCATCAGATCATGAGGGTGGTTTCCCCCATGCTGTTCTCCTGAGAGTGAGCTAGTCTCAGGAGATCTGATGGTTTTATAGGCATCTGGCATTTCCCCTGCGCGCACTCCCTGTGTCCTGCCGCCCTGTGAAGAAGGTGCTTGCTTCCCCTTTGCCTTCCGCCATGATTGAAAGCTTCCTGAGGCCTCCTGGGCCATACTGAACTGTGAGTCAATTAAACTTCTTTCCTTTATAAATTACTCAGGCTTGGTTGTGTCTTCATAGCAGCGTGAGAACAGACTAAGATAACAGATGATATTGACTTATTGTAAAGCTCTTAAATAATTTTGGGCATTTTCTGCTATAATATTTGCATTCTATCAACAGGATTGAATTGCAATAGATAATAAACAAGTTAGATATTATCTGCCTCCACAGTACATTTTATTTACATTTTGGGATTTGTACAAAAGCTTCCTGGTATTTTGATCGTCCTTAAAATGAAATGGATTTGGTCAATTTCAAGGTTGCACCACTATCCCCATGGCCTCAAGGTCAGCACCAGCAGAACCGACCTGAAAGGAGTCTAGTAATTTCCTTTCTTTTAGATATATATCCTGTAGTGGAATTGCTGGATCAAATGGCACTTCCATTTATACTTTGTATAAGAACCTCCATACTGTTTTTCACAGTGCTGTACTTTCTGCCTTTCTATTTTTAAATTACCTTTTTGGTAAATGTATTCATACATGTCTTCATCTCATCTTTTAGGTTTGATAAATATTACCACTTTAAAATTTCATCAAATTTTCATCATTCTATTGAACAACCACAAAATACTATTTGACATGACATTGAAAAACTAGGCCAGGTGCACTAAAAAAATAAAAAAAGAAATCGTCTGAGGCTCATTCTTAATCCACCTATCTGTATTAATCCTGCTCTTACAGAAGACATTTGAAACTAGCAAGATATTAGATGTTTGCATGAACATTCAAAACAAAAAAAAAGAAAAGAAGAGAGAAGAGGAAGGAGAGGGAACGGGTAAGGAGGATGTGAAGAAAAGGGGAAACGGAAGGAGAAGGGAGGAAAATATTCTGTAATTATTTACCTTTGCATGTCAAAGTCATAGCAGGCTAAAATAGTCTCCCAAAGTGGACAAAAATATCAAACTCTAATCAAATTCAAGAGACATGTTACATTAATGTTTTAGTCACATGTATTCAATAGTGTTTTCTCTTGAGGAATAAAAAAACCTTTTAATTGCAGATAATTCTCTTTTAATATTTAATAAATGAAATTACAAAAGCAAATTGACTTTTTAGTTCAGAGACTGACTGCAATATTGTATAGAAAATGTTCTCCCGAATTTTAGTTCCAGAATGATTTCTGTTTATTTGTACAAACCCCAGAAATGAAACATGGGAATGTCATAGGTAGTTTCAGGGACTAGCAAAAGGAATCGGCTAATATGCAGAGTCTTCTGGGAAACCTGTTCAGTTACTGTTGTCATTGACTATTAACCATAGCCTCCTTTCTACTCAGTGGCCTTTTCACAAAAACATAGTTTTAGTTAATGTGCCTACTCCTCAATTTGGCACACATTAAAAGCAATTACCACAAATTTCTTTCATTTAAGTTCTCATCTAGTCCCTCACAAAGGGTTTATTGAAGGAAGGTCACTGATTTTTCCACTGCAAAGAATTAAATGTTTATACTGTATTCCTATAAACTAGAAATATCTTGGCCATAATAAAAAATTTAAAATCATAGGCCTCTAATCTCCAAAGGACAAAAAACTTTATTTCCCGCAAAGGTAAGGAACTAGTTCTATGAAACACATAACTCAATCACCTAAATTGTCTCCAGAACAAAATGCATGCTAGAAAATTAGATTTCAATATCTTACTTGCTAATCATTTTTCTAAACTTTATTATTGTTCGTTATCAGAGAACATGAGTTTTAGATAATGAATTCTCCCAGATATATGAAGTCATCTATTTTATAACCCAAACACAGTACCATTTGAAAATGATTTCAAAATTGATAACAGTTCCATAAAAATTCATCTGACAAATTTCAAATTATATATATATATATATAGTGATGTATACGATTTTTAGGTACCTCCTCCTTAAGTGACACACCTTTTTGACCAACTAAATTTTCCCATCGACTTATCACTAATTATTGATCAAGAACAAAACATATTTAATATGTCTCATAAAACTACATAGTCTACATTACTGACATGATCAGTCTTATATTACACTTGCATCCTCATTGTTTCCTATGCTAAAACTACTAAAAGTCAATACCTAAGCCATAATGCTTGACGTCGTGACCTATGGACTTTTTTTTTTCCTGCCATGTATAGTTTTCCTATTTCTTTTTATTTAACTCATCTTTTCAGGTTTAAAACACTCCTAATTCTGAATGTCTTTTCTTTCAACTATTTATCAAAATTTCATTTTGCATATACATGTATATTTATGTATGTGTATACATTAATTTTATATATGTATATATTTCTATTAGTATTTATGTATGACTATCAAATTTCTATAATTTTATTTAAAAACACAAGTATATTAAACATGTTCTATTTGTTGGGCACTACCCTTGGAAGTAAAATATGTGACAAGACTCTCTGGTGTCATGTAATTTTCATTATTGCCAAAAGTGGTAAAGCAGTATATAAGTAATTGATATATTTTCTTAAATATATACTATTAATATATGGTTCTTTTTATCTCTATTTTTGTGATTAATTTTTCTATACTGCACATTTTTGTTATTGCTAAAATTTAAAATTTGTTTTCTCCCTGAATTTATTAAATACATATTTAACACTTAATATATGCTGGGAACTAATGGCAAATGCTTTATCTAGAATACTTCATTAATTTTTACAATTAAATAATGAGGCACTAATATTATTAGCCTCATTGCACAAATGAGAAAATTATAGCAAATGACAGTTAAACCGTTTTCCAAAACCAATCAACAAATAAATGGTAGAAAGATTTGTATTCAGACAATTTTAATCCAGCTCTTGTCCTCCTACCCTTTATGCTAGGTACCCTGAAAATACTTGTTAATGTTCATATGTGTTATAAATTTTGAGTGATAACATTAACAACTATATAGCTCAGAGAAGTATTTATTTTTTATAAGGGGTCAGCAATTGTTTTGTGAAGGGCTACATACAGTCTTTGCCTCGTGTTCTTCTTTATTTAGCTTTCTAGTTTTAAAATATTGTAAATGTAAAAATCATTTTCAACCGAAAGGTATGCAAAATAAAGTCAGGGGTTTAATCTATGGATTGTGGTTCACAGACCATAATTACTACTAATAAAAACAGGTCTTATTTTTTAATTAGAAGTATCTGTTGTTTTTTCAAGACCTTCTCAACGTGAAACAATTTATTATGCAATATGTTATAAATAATCCTTTAATTATTCTCCTTTCTCTATTTAGAAGTAATATTTTTGTGAATAAACTAAGATTTATTGAATAAATGAAAAAGAATATCAAATGGACAATATTTAAAATATAAAATTTTAACGAATTTAATAATTTTCTTGTATTAAATAACATTTTCTGGTTCGATAAATCTTCACAATTTTGATGAGTAAGTAAGAAGTATTAACCAGAGTTAGACTGTTATTTGAATTAGATCAAAATAATAATCTAGTTGTTCTTTATTTAAATTTCATATTGAGTTCACAATAATCCTTAGCATTTGGAAAAATAAAGAAAAGATAGCCATATCACAAATTGTTTATTTGGATTATGTGCCATGTAAATTTGAAAATTGATAATAATAATAATAGTAATAGTATCTTCTGCCTAGCATGTAAAATTTTAGAAAGAGCATCACTCTCCCCTTAACAAACAGTATACCTTGAATAACGACAAAAGCATCAGTTTTTTTCAAACCATCAGAGAGCTGTGGTTTCATTGTAATTGAACTTTTTTTTTTTTTTTTTTTTTTTTTCGACACGGAGTCTGCTCTGTTGCCCAAGTTGAAGTGCTGGAGTGCAGTGGTGCATCTCGGCTCACTGCAAGCTCCGCCTCCCGAGTTCACACCATTCTCCTGCCTCAGCCTCCAGAATAGCTGGGACTACAAGCGCCCATCACCATGCCTGGCCAATTTTTTCTATTTTTAGTAGAGATGGGGTTTCACTGTGTTAGCCAGGATGGTCTCGATCTCCTGACCTCGTGATCCACCTGCCTCAGCCTCCCAAAGTGCTAGGATTACAGGCGTGAGCCACCGCATCCGGCCTGTAATTAAGCTTTTTAAAAAATAAGAAGAGAGAACTCCCACTTCCCAAAGAGAGATGACACATGCACATTGTCATACTTCTGATGAATATAGGAGGATACTCCATTGCCATACAAGCAGGTAAATAAATATTCGTTAACATTTTAACAAACTGGTATAAACTGATTGTGGACTGGTATGAAAGTCCTCTAGGGATACGGTAGGGAACAGACACAAGAGCCCAGTCACTACGAGGTTCTTTTCCATGACTTCTGCAGAGTGCCAAGGAGACACACTAGAGAGATGATACTTGGGCAATTGAGACAAGGCAGAAGTTAATGATGAAAAGGCATGAATCCCTAATTCCACATTCAGAATCTTCTCTAATGGCTCTAAGCCCTTAATCAACTGAATAAAGGGCACATGTCACACCTACGGCTCAGGTAAAGAGACATTCTGTTGCGAGAATAGGAAGAAATAATCCTCTAAACCTAGGATGGAGTAGGAAACAGTACTGACCCCTTGAGAGCCTATACTATTACCATTAGAGGTCTCCTCCCTCTCCGAGAGTAACAGGAAATCTCACTTGCACAAGACTCACCATTGTTACAAGGCAGAATTTATCTTTCATGACAAAGGGGGCCAGTAATGCCGAGAAAACTGCACTACTGAAGCTGAGGAATAATTAGGTAGGTAGGCCCAGAATGAAAGAGAATGCACTATGTCTCTCAAAAGAAATCTCTAAATAGCCTATGAGTCAAGAATGGACTCACTGTGAAAATTAAAAAAATAGCTTGCATTAAAATGAAAGTGCAACATATCCAAAGTTGGGGCTCCATAACTAAAACAGCACTTAAAATGAAATTTATAGCATTAAATACTTATACTAGAATAGAAAGAAGTTTGTGAATCAATAGCTAAAATTTTAAGAAACTAGAAAAATAGAACAAATTAAACCCAAAACAAACAAAAGGAAAGAAAGGAAAGAAATAAAACTAGGAGTGAAATCGATGAATTTGAAAACAGAAAAACAGAGAAAAGTAATGCAACCAAAAACTCTTACATGAAAATATTAATACTGATAAACATATAACTAGATTGATAAAGAAGGAAAAAGAAGAAAAATTACCAGCATCAGTGATAAAAGGGAGGACATCACTATAGACATTATGCATATTAAAAGGAGAAGGAGAAATGTTTATGCCTAACTTTATGCCAATAAATTAGACAACTTCAAAAAAGTGAACAGATTCCTTGAAAGACAAAATGAGCAAATCTCACTCAAAAATAAATAATCTTAATAGCAATATATTTATTTTAAAAACTGAATTGTTAGTTTACAATATTCCTGCAAAGAAAACTTTATGGCCAGTTGGCTTCAGTGGTGAATTCCGTCAAATACTCAAGGAATAAATTGAAACAATTACACACAAACTGTTGCAGAAAGTGGAAGAGGAGTGAACACTCATTTTGAGGCCAGCATCACTCTGGTACAAAAATCAGAGAGAAAGAGAGAGACAGCGAGACAGAGAGAGAGAGAGAACTATATGTAATACCAATCTTTTATGAATGCATACTCAGCCATACACAACAAAATATTTGAAAGTTAAATTCACTAATATACTAAAAAATATGATACATAATGATTAAGATTAAGTGGGCTTTATTCTAGAAATGCATGGTTGGTTAAACATTCAAAAAGTTAAAAAACTATTTAACCATATCAACAGACTAAAGAAGCACACATAATTATCTTAACAGATGCAAAAGAAGCATTTGACAAAATTTAACGTACATATAAAAAGATTCTCTAGGCAAATTAAGAATCAAAGTGAAGTTTCACAATCTGGTAAAGGATATCTAAGATAATCCTGCATCTTATGTTATTCTATCATGCTTAATGATAAAATGATAAATGCTCTTCAACTAAAAGCAAGAAGTATATACATTAAAACAAGCCTTACTTAAAAAAAAATTGTAGGTACAACATAGCCAAATCAAGCAAGAATGATTAAAAAGCTAAATTATGATATCTTGAAATTAGCATTGAAGTGTTCTGTTAAGGTTTATGTGATACCATGTGTTACATACACATAGATTTTTCAAGTTATAGGATATTTCCAGTTTTTCTATGGGTAGGGCAGTTGTTTCGATACAATATATTGCTTGAAAAATCAAGCCAGAAAAAGTCAATTATGTTCACTTTCATCACGTCTGTTAACATTGTATAGAATTTGTACACAGTGCCAAAGTAAAAAAAGAATAAAAGAAATAGAAAGTATACAGATTGTACAATAAGAAGTAAATCCACCTTTATTCTCAGAAGATATGGTTGTCTGTATAGAAATCCCTGGAAAACTTATAAAACATCTATTAATAAAAATTGTATTTATGGAGTGTCAAGATACAAAATTAATATACAAAATGAATTCCATTTTGGCAAATATTTTTCAATTGAAAGTATAGTAATTACCATTTATAATAACACTATCTGGAATATTTATGTATAATTATAACAAAATATGTACAGAATTTCCATGCTTGGAATTCTAAAACTTTGGCGAGAGAAAACATCAAAAATGATCTAAGTAAATGCTAGAGATATGCCAGTTTCATGTATCACAAAATTTAATATTGTTAGATATCAATCTTCTGCAAGTTGATTTACAGGTATATAATCCCATTAGAAATTCTAGCAAAATTTTTTGTTGTAGGAATAGACAGCCCTAGTCTACTCTTACAGACCACATGCTTTTATGACACACTTTACAGATACAGTGAACAAAATTGTATTTCAGAAAGGATAAGCATGTTGTTTAATAGTACAGAACAGAGTCCAGAAACAGACTCACATATATAAGGTCAATTGACTTTCAACAAAGGAGCTAGAACAAGGATAAAATGTAATAAAAGGAGAAAAGTTGGCTTTTCAGCAATAGTAGTAAAATATTTGTATATTCATATGTCCTCCTCCCCCAAAATAATAGCCTGAATACATAACTTCATCATATATGTGCACAAAAATTAATTCAAAGTAGATGATAGATCTGAATGTTAACCTTAAACCCATAAAATGTTTAGAAAAAATATGAGAGAGAACGTTTATAATCTTGGGATAGTTAAATATTTCTTAGATAAAATGAAATAAGCATGAATCATAAAACAAACAAAAAAGATGATGGTTTAGATTTCAACGTTTAAAAGTTCTGCTTTTCAAACTATGGTGAAGCATATGAAAAAAGAAACGAGAGACAAGGAGAAAATGCACACAAAACTATTGTAATTTGTGTATAATAAGAATAACTGTACACATACATACAGATACATTTAGAACTCAGTTATGAGAATTTAAAAACAGTTAAAGGTTGCAAACCATTTGAATAGACATTTCACCAAAGAAGATATATAGATGGTGTATAAGCGCAGGAAATAATGCTCACCATTATTGATCTCCATAAAAATGTTCATTAAAACCTCATTAATTTACTTTACATACTTTTTAGAGTCATTACGTTAAACAACTACCAAAATAAAAAAATAAAAAAATAAAAACCCTAAAAATGTCAAGTGCTATTTTGAATGAGAAACAATCGGAACTCTTATCGTTACTGGTAAAAAACTAACATGGTATAACCACTTTGGAAAGTAGTTTGTCAACTTATTAAACAGTTAAATATCATATTTGTAATTCCATTATTTGTGGTTTCTCCAGTGACAGTTATACATGGGAAGTCTTCCAATTCAAAGATCATAAAATATTTTTGTATATTTTCTTTCACTTATTTTTATGTTCTATTTGTCTTTTATCTCATATTTAAAGTATGAAGTAAAGATTGGGCTTTGTTTTGAATAAAAAATTAAATATGTTTTTACAATACACTTTATCAATATGACTCTTATAAGTATTAACCAAATATGTATGCTGTGTATGTCCACACACAATCTTATATTTGAACATTTATAGTGGTTTTATTAAGAAATGCCAAAGATTTGTGAAATTTCAAATTCTCTTGAACAAGTAAATGGATAAACCAATGGGTATGCATTCACACATATGAGGTGCCACTCAGCAATACAAAGGAAGAAACTACTGACATTTGGATGAATCACAAATGCATTATGGTATTTTAAGACACACAAACTACAACGGCTGTATATTTTTAATTTTATTTTTATAGTCTTCTAGAACAGTGAAACTACAGGAATAGAAAATAGATCAGTTATTACCAGGTCAGAGTTCAAGTCATAGGATTTACTATGAAGGGTCACTAGGAAACTTTGGAGTGCTGGAACTAATTTGTATTTTGATTGTGATGGCAATTGCATGACTTTAACTGTTTTCCAAAATTCATGGAATATAGTACCTGAAAGAGGTAAACTTAACTGAATATACATTATAATAAGCATGACTTTAAAAAAATAGTATGTTCAACATAGTCAAATCAAGCAAGAGTGATTAAAAAGCCTAACTATAGCATCTAGAAATTACCATTGAAGGGTTAAATTTTTTTTTTCTGCTATGGTTTATGTAGTGCCACTTGTTTCATAAATGGAGATTAATAAATTATAATAAGATATTTCCAGTTTTCTACTGGTGAGGACAGTTATTTCTATATAATGTATTACATGGAAATCAGTTCTGCAAGGTGACTATAATCAGTAGGTTACTTGGGAGTGAAATTCTCAAGAGGATAATATAAACTAAACTACATTTCTACTTGCAAAAGAACTCTTTCATAATATTAATTCCAGCTGAATTACTAACAGAAAAAAATGTAAAAATGAAATATTTAGACCCATTGCTGACCCCTACTTAAATGATTGCAATCTTTTGATTTACTCGTCGTTCTACCATCTGATTAACACATTTTCAAGTAACAAATACATCAGCATATAAGCGTTATGTCTCTATCAGCCTGGATCTTAAAAATATTTTTGATATGCCAAATTCCTGGAATTTAGCAGGTATACATCATAACAGCCATCAGGAGTTTGCATTTAATTATATGGATTTGAACTATGAGTAATGGTATGTGCAATTTAAGTGATATACATTCTTTAAATCCGAACATCTTTTACTGAAATATTTATTTGTAACATAAATAGATATATTTATGTAAAATGTCAAGTTCTAAAGATAAATAGTGTAGAATTACACAAACTAACTGACAGTATTACCAGGTTATGACCATTAAATCAGGCAATGGGGCGTGAAAGGCAGAGAGAAAGCTTGTTAGTTCATGCAGAAATGTTAGGATTGTTTTCTCTCTTTATAAGAATAAAGCAGAGGATCAGATCATATCAGCTGCCAGTGCTTGTCTCCTTGGGGAAAGATGGATATTGTACATGTTATCTAAGTGTACTCAGAAGTGGCAAAACTTTTGGTCTCGTATTTTATCCTCCTGTCAGCAAAAGGACTATCAACCACCAACCCCTGTTATAAAACACAAGTCCAGCTCCAGAAGAGAATTCTGGCAGGAGAAGTCAGATTTGGACTCTTTCAGTTATATGACTACTAAGGCATGATCTTCAGCACAAACTGGGGAATAAGGTTGACGTTTGTTAAGGAAGATCTTTCAAGGTAAGATGAAATATCTTATATGTCTAGATATCTATTCATTAAGTATGTGACAGTAATGAACCTGAAAAAGCATATTCCAATAAATCTGCTTATGGACTACTCATTAATAAAAAAATACTAAAGTAGCACAGGAGAGAAGCCTAAGTTGCCATTTTATATAAAACTGATTGCTCTAACCACACTAATAGAAGCAATTATCCTTAGAAAAATAACAAAGGAACAGAAAACCAAATACCCTATATTCTCACTTATAAGTGGGATCTAAATGTTGAAAACACATGGAGACATAGAGGGGAACAACACACACTGGGGCCGACTGGAGGCTGGATGGTAGAAGAAAGGAGAGGATCAGAAAAAAACAACCAATGAGTACTAGGCTTAATACCTGGCTGATGAAATAATCTGTACAAAAATCCCCCATGACACAAGTTTAAATATGTAACAAAACTGCGCTTGTACCCTGAACTTAAATGATTTTTTAAAAGTAAGTATTAGATATTCTCTTTTCCTTTTCCCTTTTTTTTTTTTTTTTGACAGTCTTGCCCTGTTGCCTAGGCTGGAGAGCAATGGTTCTATCACAGCTCACTAGAGTCTAGAAGTTTTCGATTTCTGGGCTTAAATGATCTTCCTACCTTAACTTCTAGAGGAGCTAGGAATACCGGTGCAAACATCACCTCACATGGTTATTATTATTTTTAGAGATGGGGGTGTCACTATGTTGTCCAGGCTGGTCTCAAACTCCTGGACTCAAGTAATTGTCCTGCCTCAGCCTCATGATTTGCTGGGATTATAGATGTGAGCCACTGTACCTGGCCAGAAATATTAGAGATTTTCTTATTTACTCATTTGACTTGCTCATTTTAAGAAAAGCACTTACAAATTATTGTTCTATGATCAGCAAATGGTTCATAACATTTAAAAAAAAAGTTACCAAAACCTTGACACAATTCCAATAAAGTTTTGAGAGACTAATTATAACTTGCAGGAGGAGAATAAAGATATCAAAATGCTTTAAGAAAGTCCTTCCCCATTAAAGGAGAAAACAATGGTGTTTATAAGGCATAGTTGCTTTCATCTATTACAGATTGTCACATTCACATAAAACATGTGAAGAGTAATTGCTACATCATATTTTGAAAACAGTTGATACAGGCTTACTGTGTGGGTTGGAGTATGGGAGGTAGGGTACCTTCAGCTATTTGTAGTACATTTGTGTGGAATAAATTAAATCAAATTCATCACAAATGGCCCATCTCCTCCCTGTATCCTATATACCATCACATGGGCTAGCACATATGAAATGCCCATTTGCCTGAAATGTATTTGCTATGCCTCTTTAGTTGCAATTGCAAGATACAAATAGACGTTGACAAATGTCCCTTGTCCACTTTTGAAGATTATTTAGTGTCAATAAATTGGAAAAAGTAAAAATCTAGTACCTAATGGGGCAATTTACAAGTTCACTGAAACATACTCTATTCTAAATAAGGCCTGTTCTACATCATATATCTCTAAGTTCTATTCTGCAGTGATTCTTTACAATCAAATTGTTTCCCCAGAGCCCTTGACTTATATATTGATTCACTAAACTTCACTAACATTGTAGTGCTGCAAATAGAACATATCATGGCTCCTATTTTACAGATGGAAAAACAGAGCAATATAAAGTTTAGCCAAAATCAGAGCATACACCCTAATACAGATTCTTGTTCTTTTATCTTTTTCTTTAAGTGTTAAAGCACAAAGTACAATATTAAATCTTCTAAGAGTATATGAAATGACATTTCATTAATATCAGTTTAGTTATTTTTAAGTCTTTATTCTTATATAATGTTACCATAATAATATTGTCAAAATGACTTGAATATAAAATTTAATAAACTGGGATTATAAATAATTTATCAATATACTTCCAGTACAGATCAGCTATTAACTTTATCTTTGCTACCTTTTAAAATGTGAATATGATAACAAGATACTATTTTAAAATATATGTACATATCTACATGCACTTGCAGGCATTTCAGTAAATGTGATATTTATATAACCAGTATAGTTCTATAGACAGATACAGATAGATGTAGATGATAGATAGATAGATAAATAGATAGATAGATAGATAGATAGATAGATAGATAGATACATAGATATATGCATACATACATATATGAGAGTTTGATTTCTCTTTAAAAAGGCTTACTGAATGCTGTCTTTAGAGACCCCACACCAGCATGTCCTAGCTCCACTAACAGGATTGCAGGGGTGGGAACTCA
Organism: Macaca mulatta; assembly: GCF_049350105.2. NCBI lineage: Eukaryota > Metazoa > Chordata > Mammalia > Primates > Cercopithecidae > Macaca > Macaca mulatta. Next base: position 118,114,297 of record NC_133409.1, read on the forward strand.
GGATGGAGGGTCAATGAATAATGCTTAGGGAGAAAATCCAAAAGTAGGTTGAGACATTGTCATTTGCCTTCTATGCAGATAGAATTTCCTTATCTGCATATCTCATGGAAAAATGAAGAATTCTCATCTTGCTCAGGAGCTACATGAATAGATATTTATTTAGCAATATAAAACAATATAAAACATTTTGAAAGTTGATCAAAGAATGTTGCACTTTTATAGAAACAGTATATTATACAGGAGGTCTTCTATGGGCTAGGTACACATATGCAGTCACATTTAGAAATACAAACATAACCTCTTTAAACAATTTGTTTATACATCTGATATATTAAAGTTGTTATGGATAGATGATAAATAGATGAAACTATAGATATAGATACACAGATAGTAGATAGATACACAGATAGTACTAAATATATAAACAGATAGTAAATAGATAAAGGATAATGTATGTTTTGTGTATATAAAACATTTAATTTTGCCTTCTGCCATTCATCTCTTAGGTCTATAGAGAGTTACCTGGTTAACTATAAAAAATATGTGCTTTGGTTTCTCTGAGAATGAGGAGCTACTTTTGAGAACAAAAAAGGTTGTTTCCAACAAACAATTTCAAACCTTCTTCCAATTATATAGTAATTCATTACTCAGTACACTTTAAATATAAACATCAAGTAGCTAAAAAAAAAAACACTTTAATGGACCATTAAAATATAGAGCATATAAATTTATAAATAAAATAGACTTATATAAACAAAAAACTTAAGTATAAACATGTTCTGTATACCCTCTTGTTATGGTTGGTTTGGCTGTGTCCCCACCTAAACCTCCTCTCAAATTGTAATCCTCACCTGTCAAGGGAGGTACGTGGTGGGAGGTGATTGGATCATAGGAACAGTCTTTGCCATGCTGTTTTCATGATAGTGAGTGAGTTCTCAAGAGATCTGATGGTTTAAAAGTGTGGAACTTCCCCCCAACCCTCTCTTCTGCCACCTTGTAAAGAAGGTGTATGCTTCTTCCACTTCCACTATGATTGAAAGTTTCCTGAGGCCTCCCCAGCAAGTGGAATTGTGAGTCAATTAAACCTCTTTCCTTTATAAATTGCCCAGTGTCAGACAGTATCTTTAGAGCAGTGTGAGAAAGGACTAGCACACCTTCCCCGACCCACACACACTATTATATCATTTTCTGGAATTGATGATTTAAAAAAAATAATGAGACCTAAGGAGATTACAATATAATCTTAGTTTCAGTGTTTTGTTCACATAGATTCTCATATGAAAAAGAAAGCATTCACATATTAATTGTCTATTTAATTTTTAAAAATGTATTTATTTTAGAAATTTCAAAATAAAAATATTTATAGACACTATTTGTAAATATCTATCAAATTGCCAATCATAGGTAACAAGAGTTACCTTATTGTTATACTTCTTATACTTCCTTAATTTAACAAAATTGACATATATGTTGTAAGGGATTTGGTTTTATGATATTTTCTCTTAAGACTTTTGTAACAATATCCCATGAAATTAAATATTGTAAGCATTTAGTATTGAGAGTTTGGTTGTTTTTCCAATCTTTTATACATGTAAAAGTTTAAGTAGTATAAATATTGCTCTCCAAAAGTTCTTAAATATATATTTGGATGAATATAGATTTTTTATGAATTATCATCTCAATATTTTAAGTATATCTTTCAACATTTTTGTGTTTTGTTTTGCCATATTTCTTTATTCCCCTAACTTGTATTTCTATTTATTTGTCATACATGCTTTCACACAGAAAGTATGTCTGATTTTAGAGTAGTATGTTATCCAATATTGGGTCAATAAAATACCATTATGAAATCTAGTAAGCACTCAATATTGATGACTGTTCAATGAACAAATCTTACTAGTTCTTATCTTTATAGAGTTCTTCATTTGTTTTGGCTTTTACTTCATAGTCTATAAACCTTCATTAACTTTATTAAAGATCTCTTGATATAAATTATTTTTTTAGTAATTAAAGTATTATTGCTACTCTATATTAGTAGCATTTTCCTAGAGCTTTATTTAACATAATTAGAAATATAAACTAGGCTTATATTTAAATATGCTTTTTAAATCAGGAAATAGATTATTATCAAATAAGATAGAGGCTCTCTCACTCTGTCTCTCATATGTACATATATACACACATTTATAATACACATATAATATATCTAAACACATTCATTTAAATATGATTTGCTTTTCAGAGACTAACTTGTGTCAACTAACTTTATTATTTGTAATTTAAAAACCAGTACTCTAGATTTTTGCCTGTATTCTACCCAGAGGGTAAATATTAGTGATATTTTTTCATCTTATATGGTTTTATCAATTTTTTTGAATTTTCCTTTTATAGATATTTTAGTGGTTGAAAAATGTTCAGAGGAGACAGCTAGAAGACTTACAAAATGAAAATTTGAGACCCTGCCTTGACATCTCACCACTTTAATCTCATTGAGATGGCTAAAACTAAGTGGAAATAAAATGAAATTTCTACCAAGATTGAAAAGCCAGAAGATAGCATCATCAAGGTGGACAGTTTAAGTACTTACTGGTATATATGAAGCAGATAGGTTCAAGTTAAGGAAATTTTCCTTATTTCAACAAATACACAAGAATATCAATTCAACTAATGCTTGCATTTTCCTGAGAAATCAATGGAAATCATCTAAATGAATTGCAATAAGGACAATAAACAAGGAGGATCTTGAAGACGTTATTAGGGAACAATAAAATAGTTTTGAGTATCCCAGAAGTACACTTTTAATAACTGTAATGGTCAAGCTTCACATGCTTCCAACAGGGTGTTAATTAAATCACAAGGTATGTAAAGAATGATTCTTAGTGAGTTGTTAGAATACATAAAGAGGGGAGGCCGGGCGCGGTGGCTCAAGCCTGTAATCCCAGCACTTTGGGAGGCCGAGACGGACGGATCACTAGGTCAGGAGATCGAGACCATCCTGGCGAACACGGTGAAACCCCGTCTCTACTAAAAAATATAAAAAACTAGCCGGGTGAGGCGGCGGGCGCCTGTAGTCTCAGCTACTCGGGAGGCTGAGGCAGGAGAATGGTGTAAACCCGGGGAGCGGAGCTTGCAGTGAGCTGAGATCCGGCCACTGCACTCCAGCCCGGGCGACAGAGCCAGACTCCGTCTCAAAAAAAAAAAAAAAAAAAAGAATACATAAAGAGGGAATGCAGTGATCCCTCTAACTTCTTGCTACCCAAATAATAAGAAGCATTATAGATTCACTACAATTTTACATATCTCTAAACTACATCGACTCGTTGAGTGTCCCTCCTCTATCCTGTAGATAATTAACACTGTGATATCTTTCATGTTAGCATCACAAATAAACAGAACAAGAGAAAGAAGAAATCAAAGCCACCTATGAAGTAGAGAAGAGCACCAACCATTGGCCACAGTGGATAATTGGGAAAAATTTTTAAAAAAATAAAATAAAACTTGACAAAAAGAAAGTTACTCTTTCTTTCTAAAATATTTTTTTGCCAAATAACAAATGAAAGCATTACTTCATTCTTGGTGTGAAAAATCAGGTTTGCTTATTTGCCTGTTTACAAGGATTATAGCATTAGCATATATCCTTTGACAGGAGAACAAACTGAAAGAAACTGGAAAGAAGTAAAAATAAAAGGATTTCTTTAAAAATGAGTTTGAGGAGGCCGGGCGCAGTGGCTCATGCCTGTAATTCCAACATTTTAGGAGGCCGAGGCGGCAGATCACTTGAGGTCAGGAATTTGAGACCATCCTGGCCACCATAGAGAAACCCTATCTATATTACAAACACAAAAATTAGCCAGGAGTGGCGAAGCACACCTGTAATCCCAGCGACTTGGGAGGCTGAGGCAGGAGAATCGCTTGTACCAGGGAGGCGGAGGTTGCTGTGAGCCGAGATCTTGCCACTGCACTCCAGTCTGGGCGATAGTGGGAGACTCTATTTTAGAAAAAAAAAAAAGAAAATGAGTTCGAGGAAATAAAAAACAGAGTCAGCTCTCTGATTTTAGGTGTTTTTTGCTTGGATTGCCTTGCATGTTTGTATTCCATGTGTCTATGGTTATTATTTGCATGTTTTTGAGTAGGGGTATTCCTATTTAAGTATGTTGCTTCACATTAATGAAAGTCATTATGTTCCTTTTTGTGAGTCAAAACCGCACCATGTTTCTCTAATTACAAGCCTACAGAAATGCTGAATATTTACTTCATAGCGAGTTCCTACAAATCTATAAATGGCTCATGTATATGAAAATATTAATGGGAAGTTTTCGTTAATGGAAAGACTTTCCAATGCTGGTTTTCTTTCTTCCTCTATTGCTGTTCAGGTTCCTTTTTAAAAATACACTAGGCTTTCCTAGGGTCACAGAAATTCCTATAAGTCCTAGCTCTGCTCTAAGATAAAGTACATCTTGTCCCTTTAAGAGCTAGTTACCTTTCTATTGCAAAACATCTAGCCAGACATTAACTCATGCCTCAGAACTTTTGTCTCACAGATACATAAACATCACATCCTGCAGGCCCACAATGGCAGTGGACACATGTCAGTATGGTTTATGTGGTTCGCTTGACTTCCCACTCAATTTACTTAAGATGAAAAGAAAACTATCAACTCTTTTCAACACGCACAAAACACCAACTTGACAGTCCTGTCCGAACCTTTCTGCCTCAACTCTTGTGTTCACAGGGTGAGTGAGATTAATGTTGGCTAAACAGATTTCCCTATACTGGTAGATTTAGTTTGAGAATATGGTGATACCTGGTGAGAAATGTAGTGTTCTTGTTCTTTGAAAACTTAGTCAAGCCTGAGAAAGAGTCTCATTTTAGTATCCTGTTACATTAATATACTGTTAAATACTGTAAGTGGAAATTTATATATGTGAAATACATAGCAAATTTGAACTCTATAGGGTTTGTAAGAGTACACACAGCTACACAGATATTATGGCTTTATTTTCCCAAGACCTCACCAATTGGTTAATATTTTATGAAACTTTGCCAATGAGATAGGGAAAATGATCTTCTTATAGATTTAATATTTACATAATGACTTTATTGAGGCATGAGTTACATTCAATAAGCTGCATGTAATTTCATGCTTCACACACATTAAGTATATTTATATATCTTAATTTATCATTGTATCTATACGTTATCTGTGTACTCAAACTGTCACCACAATCAAGATAATGATTATAACCATTACCTCAAAAAGTTTTCTAAAGTTCTTTTGTAATCCCTTTCTCCTGCCCCTCTTGCCCCTATTCCCATGCCCTCTCCACAGACAACCATTGGTATACTATCGCTATACATATAAGTTTGCAGGTTGTAGAATTTTTCTTTTACCAAAGTCGTTAGGGTAATCAGATTGAATTTTATTAAATAGAAATATATGCCATGCACACTTGTTTGAAATTTTTCTCTCTGCATACTTATATTGAAATTCCTCCATGTTGTTGTGTATAGCAACAGTTCTTTAAATGTTAATGCTATGTTACTGTATGAATATACCACAGTCTGTTTATTAATTCAACAGTTATTTGCATTGTTTTTATTTCATAATTACTAAGAATAAAGCCACAATGAACATTTACATGAATGCAATTACAAGAGCATTTGATTTCATTTCTTTGTGGTTAATATGTTGGAGTATCAAGTAAATTCTACTTGATGTTCACTGTTTTCTACCTCAGAGTCTGACTAACTAGAGCAGTTCACATATACATAGAAACAGTATAAAAATGAACCTTACTTGCCCAAAAAATTATAAAAGTGAAATGCTTGATGCAAGTATTAAAACCAATATGCCACCAAAAAGAAATATATCAAGAGTATAGGTGATATTTTCTTAAATTGATTTTTATTTTTCTAATAACAAAAAGTAAATTATTTATTGGCAAGGTCAAATATAAAAAGACATGTCAGTAAAGATGAGTGAAGAGGAAGAAACCTGCACTTGTGCCCCTTAAATATGTAAAAGTTTAAAGAAAGAAAACAAAACTGGAGAGTGAAATAGAGAAGCTGTTTTACTACTGGCTCCTTCTTGCCTTCAAGTAACAAGGAAGGGTAAAATCAAGAACAGTCTTGTTTTATTCCCATATTTATAATGTAATGTCATTTTAGTATTATTATGATGATTTTTACTTTCACTTTAATTTAGATATAGAGGGTACATGTGCAAGTTTGTTACATGGGTATATTGCACCAAAGTAATGAGCATGGTACCCAGCAGGTAATTTTCAACCCAGGCCTGACTCTCTCCCTCCTCTAGTAGTCCACAGAGTCTATTGTTCCCATGTGTAGGTACATGTAAGCTCAATGTTAAGCTCCCACTTATAAGTGAGAACATGTAGTATTTTGTTTTCTGTTCCTGTGTTAATTTAGGACTGTGGCCTTCAGCTCCATCCTTGTTGCTGCAATGGACATACTTTCAATTGTTATGGCTGTTTGGTATTTCATGGTACACATCACATTTTCTTGATCCAACCTTCCATTGATAGGCACCTAAAATTGATTCCTTGTATTTATTATTGCTAATACTGCAGCAATAAACCTACAAATGTATGTGTCTTTTTTGGCAGAATGATTTATTTTCCTTTATGTATATACCAGTAATGGGATTGCTGGGTCGAATGGTAGCTCTGTTTTAAGTTCTTTGAGAAATCCCCAGCCTGCTTTCCACAGTGGCTGAACTAATTTACATTTCTTCCAACAGTGTATAAGTGTTCTCTTTTCTCTGTAAGTCTCACTAACATCTGTTGTTTTTTTGACTTTTTAGTAACAACCATTCTGATTGTAGTGAGACGAAATGTCATTGTGGTTTTAATTTGCATTTATTTGATGATTAGTAATGAACATTTAAAAATATTCGTTGGTTGTATAACTTTAATAAGGAAAAATCAAATAATCCTAGTAAAAATGGGCAAACAACATGAATAGACACTTCCAAAGGAAGATATACAAACATAATGTCATTGTAATTTGATTGAAATTATTATCTACATATCAACATGTAGAAAATTTAGTATCTTACATGTAGCCCAAAAATCATTAAAAGCATGCCCTAAAGAACATAACCTAATAAGACACACTTTTGAAAGGTTTGCAATAGGAGTAAATTATTATTTGTTGTGCCTTTTAATATTTTCGTGACTACGATAAACTTTAGTTCAAATATATATCTGCCTGGTTCCAAGCCCAAAACCGAATGATTATTCTGTAATTTTAAAGTTAGTTTGACAGTATTTTAAGTCTCATTTTTTTAACCTGCTACAAAATATTGAGATTTTCTAAATATGAGTTCACTTATTTCTTATGATACCATGCTATATTTATAGCTACCCTAAAAGTGATTTTATTGACATTTAATCCAGTAGTAATTTTCTGATACGTAGCTCCAACCAGAAAAATATTCAATAACATCATTGAGAAAAGTATAGTTAGCATTCATTGGCTGCTTATGAGTATTTAGAATTCAAATACAAAAAGTCTATAAAAACATCCCTTCTCCCTAAATTTCCCTGTGAACATTACAAAACTAATAAATTGAGAGAATTTTTATCTATAAAGTTATTGCTTATAGGACTATTTACTATACAAATAATTTATTAATACACAAAAATCATTCTAGTAACACAGACCTCCTCTACAAAGTTAAAAATATAATAATGTCGTTGAGGCAAATGATACCTAAAAGATGTTAATTACTTTTATTCCAAAGAAATGAAAGATATTAATGATCTATTTTCTTAAAAGGCTAATTTTTAACTTTTTTTATCTGCAAAATGGCAATTGTATGTGATCCAAATTTATAATTTTATGAGAAAATTCAACCAAACTGAGTTGAGTTCTGGGACTTGGCTCCTTGGCATTGGCTAGATTCAGATGTGTCAGAATGACGGATGTGAATTGCAGTATCTCCTACCCATAGTCACACAGCTCCAGACAATAAAATGCTAGTAATTATACCTTAACTAACTTGTCCTGAGTAGAGAGGCTCCCTGATGACTATCTAATTACTCCAAGTGGTCAAATAATTATTCTCATATAAACAATAAAAACAACTCCAATGATAATTGCTGTTGGTTTTCCTTAGCTTCACTAGCCTCTTATTGCTCTTCTTGAGGTCTTGTTCTGAAATTCTGCTTTGAACCTAACAAAGGATTGGCATTTAGATGGAGGGAGAAACAAAAATGCATTCAGTTTACAGAGTGAAAGCTAAGCTGTATGGGCAGCTCCTCACATGAACAAGGCATTTCTCCTCAGAGAGGGCCTGACAGAAGTTTCTTTCTGATGTGTTTTGAAATACATTAAGCATTAAATGATGTTGACGAATATGCTAAGTTTAAATGCTCTAAGTGTTAGAATCTGTAGATTTTTATTAAGGATTCCATTTACTATAAAATTCATTTTATGCATTTTGGATTTCAACTTTCATTTCATACAGTAATTCATTCTTAAATATATTTTGTCAACTTTCAAAATTTACATCAGAGCAGGTGTTACTAGAATGAGGTCCCAAATGTCTTATTCCTAAGTTATAAAACTGACATGAAGAAAATGAATACTTCAGACTGTTGGTTTTTAAACATGTGTGTTCCATTACATAGTTTCAGCAGAAAGTTTTATCAACTTAAAAAATAACCTGATCCAGTCACCATATTCATGGGGCCATAAGAATAAACTAAATTGAGCTGCATTTGTTGCTATTTCTCTTCTGAGTTTTTTTTTTTTTTAATTACCAGACTCTTGTAAAACTGAGTGAATAAGTATATATTACTATAAAGTTTTATTTTTATACCCAATTATTGTCCAGCGGAACACCAGGCATTATTTTCAAGCCCAGATGAAAACTCCTAACAGGTTTGCCTTTTGCATCTTGGTGTTGGAGTCACCAAGGGAAACACAACACAGTTCAGCATCGGGTAGAACAATGCTTTCCTTACATAGAGAAGACTGAGAGCCAGATCAGCTTCAGTGGTGTGAGTTGGTTCCCGATGGCTAGTGGGTATTCCTTGGCAGCTAACTCAGAGCGATGTGCCAATATGCGCCCATTTTGTGGGGTAGGGAAAGGAATATGACCAGGACTGAGGGAGTACCTGAGAGCCACTGATGAACATGCTTAAGCAGAAAAAGGAAACACTCCCAGAATCTGAAACAGAAAGCTATTTCCACACAAGGCGATAAGCCTGGTACCTGCCATATGGATATTTTATCTCTTGGTAAGATAGTGTTCCAGTCTCAAGGCCCATCCTTATGTAGCACCCAACAGGGGGTCAAAAGACACACAAAACTGCACATAAAACTGCCATAAGGAACTCATAGTGATAACTATGAGATGGATGCCTCAAACCAAAGTCTGGTTTGGATGTTCAGGCTGATATTGCCACACATGCACCAAGAGGGTATAAAAAGTTTTATTGCTCTCTTTATTGGGCTTTTGTGAAAAGCAGAGCAGACTCCCAGCAGATTCAAAAATGGCTTGAGTGAGCAGAGAAAGAAAACATGTGTGAGTTATATCTGTCTAATAGATATAACAAATGTTCTTATGCGGACTCATAAAAACATTTGTCTTTGTGGTCTGTTTTCTATTCTTTAAAAAGTTAATATAATTAATCTCTAAGAGTTTTATTTGATTCTACAATTGTCCTGCTATATCAATTTTTAAAAATAAATTCATATAAAATACACTGTAAAATGCAAAACCAATAAAAGACACTGCAATTAATTCATATTTTCCCTCTGAGACTATATTTTTTCATTTAATAATGGGTAATATTGAAAAGATTGGTTAAAGAAAATAAACTATAAGAAAAATAAATTGTAATTACAGATGTTGCCTCTCAATATGAATATTCATTTTTTCAAGTATTAGTTAAAATCTATCTTAGTTTCTTTATATGTTTTACTTATTATCCCTTTAGAGTGACAAAATATACTTATATTTCATGTAATTTGTAAAATATAATTACCTTTAAATATGTAATCAGTAATCATTTAAGTGTAACATTTTATAATATATTTAAAATATAAAATAATGACTACTTTGTTCATAAAATCGTTAGTAAACTTTGTCTGAATGTCAGCCTATGAAGTGAATGTTAAATCAAAATATTTTTTCTGCTCATAAACCTATTAACTTTCAGTTTTTAAATACACTTTGCACTCTAAACCTCAGTAAATATGGTATTTACATAATGGGTTACCTATTTTTAAAAAGCTATATTTATTGAAGTAAGTTATTCAATTTAACAAACATAATGTGGTGAAATCTGTTTTTGCTTGTTTTTTGTTTCTTTTTAAAAATATTAATTGTAAAATATCTTAGTAAAAGTAGGAGTGTTAAGGCTTATGGGATTCTCCTTTCTATAGCTAGATTTGAGACAGGTGATAATCAACATTACTGTATTCACCTATGAATGGCGATCAATAGGACATTATGCTAATTGAAATAAGCCGGACAGAGAAGGACAAATACTTCATGATTTCCCTTATATTTGAAGTATAGAAAAAGTGCAATTGACAGAAGCGGAGAGTAGAATGGTGGTTGAAACTAGGGGTTGGCGAGGATGGGAAAATACTAGTCAAAAGGAACAAACTTTCTGTTATAAGATGAATAAGTTCTGGGGATCTAACGTACACAACATGGCAAAAATGCTTTATTGTATATTTCAAATTGGCTGACATAGTAGATCTTAAGTATTCTCAACACACACATAAAAATTATGTGAAGTGATGGATGTATTAATCAGCTCCATTGTGGTAATCCCTTCAGGATGTATATGTATATCAGATTATTAGGTTGTACACCTATAATGTATACAATTTGTATTTGTTAATTATACTTCAGTAAAGCTGGGAGCAATTTTATAATATGGAAATTATGGACATGTTTCATTGAAATACACTCTAGAAGTTAGAGTTTCCTTGCTAAATTAAGATCCTCTTTGACAATGATGTATTTGTATTTTTTTTTACTTACATCTAATTTTTATTTTGTGGTTATTTTTAATGAAAGTTACTTTTTAAAAAATTTAGTTTTTCATCAATTATTTGAGAGACATGTGTCTGCAAATTTTACAATGCAACTGAAGATGAAAAATTACCTTTGAATCTGGATGGAAAATTAAAAAAATATTAAGTATGTTTCCTTTGAATTTGTCAGATATTCATTGTTCAGCCAATGCTTGGGTAGCATGCCAGGTACACATATTCAAATTCTTAACTTTACTGCAACACACAGATAGACTCAAATGCACTTCTAGTAAAACTCCTGTGTTTCCCATTATTTTCTCCATCCTTAATCTTTGTCCCAATTATACTTCAACATTTTATTAAATTATTATCCTAATGCTGTTTAGCTCCTTCTTGACAAATTCTACAACCTTTCTTTTCTTTTAGATGTTTTGGCTTCTATAAGATTCTCCTCATGCTCAAGTCCACTTTGCTCTCTCATTCTTAAAATGTTCTTCTCCCTTTGTATGTTCATTTATTTACTTTTCAGTTTCTAGCTTCCCATATTATAACTCTTTTTGTACTTCAATATCATCCAAAAATTATTGTTTGGTCAGATGCTCCTCTGTAACTCTGTGATTCCCTCCATAGCCTTGACTTGTTGCAACATTATAATGAATTTCTGTGTCCCTTTTTCTAAATCTATATGACTAATTCTAAGTAACTGATAGAAATGAAGGTCCATGTCTCTATAGAGTACAAAACTGTAAAGAAACATGTAGAAGAATAAACTCATTATTTGCATTCTAAATCAATCCAAACAAAAAATTTTAGTCATTTCTACCATTCATCCCCTAAATAATAATAAGAAAAAATTCATATCTTAGCTATATCTTTCTATTGATTTATTGACCATTGACTTAGGTCATGCCCCATATTTTCCTCATTTAGACTCCACTTCCACCTCTCTCTATACCAAAATAATTTTTCTGAATTCTGCACTCACAATGAATCTCACAGTTTATTAGACTTGCATTTCAGAGAATTTTGAGCTTCCCAATATTCTTTTCATATTTGTTTCTCTACTCTTTTACAGACGCACTGCAGCCAAGTTATCTGCATTATGAACAATGTTTTGTCTTAGAAGTCTCTTTTTGTTTTTATAAAGTGACATGGTTTCTTATTCTTTTATTAAAGCCTACTGATCTAGTTCTTTAATAAACCCATCACATATTTTCACCATGTAATCTATAGGCACTTTTTCTGCAGTGTTGACATCATCTTTCATCATCCACTTGTGGCATCATGCCAACACTCAAAATGCTTTGAATTTTGCAGCATTTCAAATGTCAGATTTTCAGATAGGGATGATCTACCTGTCTTGTACAAGTGCTCTTTCTTTATCTTATATAGGACTTAATTCAACTGTTTTTTGTATGTGTGCAAGGGAAAAAAGTAAAGGAGGCTGCTGGAAAGAAAATTCTTGTTAAACTCAGTGTGTCTGTTATGAAAAAGGCTAGTCCCCACCCCAACTGTCATGCCTGATTAGGAATTGCCCACTTTACTGATTATTGTATTACTCTGTTCCTCACCAACCCACCCCCTCACCTGCCCTGCCTTCTGTCACATACTTCTTCAAATTTCTTAAGATATAATTAAATCTTTTTTTAAAAAATATGGATAAATATATCCCCAAGAAAGATAGATGATTAGGTTGTTTTTGTTTCTTACTTATTTATATTATTATTTGTATATTTATATTTTATATATTTATAAATATATTTAATATAAAAATTTATATTAATTTAATTTTGACATCAATATATTATATTTATATATAAGTTAACATTAAATTTATATTAAAATTAATTTAATATTAATTTAATATTAATATAAGTATTTAATATTCATAAATAATTATATATTTATATTTTATACATTATTATTCATATTTTAACCTTGCTAAACACTATTTTGGCTACATAGGTAAAAACTAATCCAACTGCATAATGGTAGACAGCATTTCAGCTTCCCTAATTTATTCTTATACTTTGATTTCATACATATTTTTTCTTTAAACTTGTTTTTTCTATCCTTCTATCAGTCCATGCTATCTAGTCCCTACTTATGATTTATCAGTTGTTATCTCAGGTATCACCTAGGTGATAGTCTCGTTTCTTTTCTTTCTCAGATTGACTCACATTAGGAACACAGTGGACTCATGGAAATGAATAAAGTGTGGATACTTCAGTATAAAGTTACGTCCCCTTCAAAAATTTCACTTATTTCTCCTAAGCCAGCTTAACTCAAATATGTCACTCCTACAATAATTATAAAACTCATGAGTATCACCAAGGAATGTATGTTACTTTTATTAAAAGCTAAGTAATGATACTAAATGTAGATTTACTGATTTCTTCTGTAATTCTCATTACAATATAGTCTTGCATTGACCAAAAAAAAAAAAAAAAAAAAAAAAGGGCTATTTAGAGACTAAGATTTCAATGAGGATTGGCACTGTCCTGAAATCTATTCTTTTTTTTTATGATTTAATCTCTGCTCTAAGCAATGTTTCAATGCTGAGACTCAAAAGATAAATAGGAGTTATCCTGGTGGGGACATTTCTTTAAAGGCATTTCAGGGATACTGAACATCTTTACTGCAAATTCTCAACTAGTCTAAAATCTGCTTCCCCTAGACTAACACAAAATTCTTCCTTCTGCTTTGCCTTTTTCTTACCCTTTTAGCCTTGTACAGAGTAGTACTCTTTTAAAAATGTAAATCAGATCCTTTTATTTCCCTGCTTAAATCCTTCAATGGCTTTCATTGCTATTAAAATAAAATCCACACTTTTTTCCAGGATCAATAAGGCTGACTAATATCATTCTGCCTAATTCTCTAAGTTCACTCCTTATTATTGCCACTCTAACTCAGTGCCGTTCAGTCCCTCTGACATGCTTTTTTAGTCCCTTATTAAAGTCAAGCCTTTTGTAGCTTTCAGGACTTTTTATATCAGTTCTCACTTCACACAGTTCTTCACATACTTGACTTATTCTAATCTCTCACCACACAGGTCACATCTCTAGAGAGGCCTTTCATTTTTTAAACACAAAAGGAAATCCAATTAAGCTTACACAGGCACATACACACATACAGTATTAGTTTTTTTCATAACTAAATACCCAAAAGGAAGAGTAACATTTGATCCAATTGTCCATTCACAACACCAAAATGATGGTTTCTTTTTTCTTCCCTGCTCAGGTTTTTTGTGTGTGCAATTCATCCTATGTCAATATCCATGCATCCCACCTGAGAGTTTTTAGCAGGGTCTTTATGCTTCAACGTATTTATCCAATTTGAAAGAGTAATACAGTGCAATTACCTTTTTTGAAACTATATGGAAGAAACTTTCTTTTTTGAAAATATATGGAAGCAACTTTCCCAGGAAACCTTCGAAGAACCTGCTATTGTGTCTCACCTTAAAGCAATCACTGTTTTCAAGGGAATGAAGGAGAGTGCAGAGCTTGATCCAATAGTATTCCCTGTCCCAGAGCTTGGAGTTAGGGAAGGTCAAAAGCTTTAAGAGAGCAAGAAACCCTTAATGAGTTGGAGGGAGACTTGGCAACCTGATTGAGAATAGTGAATAGGAGAAGGAATGGAGCAGGATACAGAAAATCAGCAGGTATCCACTCTATTCTTCTTGTTGACTTCCTATTTAACTGCTCTGTGTATTAGTTATCTCAATAAGAGGATGGTAAGTGCCTTTTTAAACCCTTGTATACTGCAGCAACTAAGTCACATACACAATGATTTTGCTGAGTGAATAAATAAATGATGGACTTATAAAAGAGTATAATATACGGAGAAATACACTGAGCTCAAGAGATAAAGCCAAAATATAAGCAGGGGCATATCATGAAGGACCTGTATACTCTATGATTATAGGTTCGGTTGTGTCACAACAGAAAATGATGCAAAGACTCAATATCTTAAAGCAAGAAAAGTTTATTTATGCTCATGCTCTCTGCACAATGGTTGCTCAGAGCTCTGTATACTGTCTTAATCAGGAGCCCATGCTGATGGCGGCTTCTTGTCATCTGTTTCTACCACTATTGCATCATGAGGAAGGTTAATGGGGAGTCTTTCACTGACTCTTGATTTCTGTAAATAAATGATCATGTCACCTCTGATAGCATTTTATTAGCTAAAACTAGACACATCTAGCTTCAATTGGCAAGCAAAAAAGTACCATTAACTATGTGTCTGAAATATTTGTTTCAAAACAGCATATTTAAGGGTCTTTTATCAAATATAAAGGACATATGTGGACAAGAGAAATTGGAAAAAAAATAGGAAGGGTATGTGATCAAGCACTAATAACAATTTCAAATTAGTTCATAATTTGGGGGGGCATACTATGGTTTATTTTCACGTAAGGTTGAAAATCAAACATTATCGTATATTTAAATTAACTCAATGCTTATAAGAAAAGACAGTATATAAGCAAACTATATTGAAGAAAATAAAGCTGAAGTGTTGGCCAATTTAAAAATATTTATTTAGGGCATACCATTATAAAACATTGAGTAAAAAACTGTTGAGCAAGACCTGAATCCATATTTTTCTTACATCAAAATAAATGTCCTTCTCTTTATACTGTTTCAGTTTGAAATAAAAGCAAGCAAACAAATAAACAAACAAAAACAACCAAACTCTTTACTCCTGACTTACAACGTTCTCTTCTGTTTGGAGAGTTATCTATTAGCATAACACTGCCAGCCCCATTTGTCCTCCCATTTACTTTTACTCTCAGTAGAAACTGGATTTATGTTATTGGTAAATTTCAAAAAGAAAATGAATGTACTTAACTCAGTTTTTTCTTTCTTCTTCTTCTTCTTTTTTTTTTTTTTTTTTCCTTCAAGATTTAACTTCCTAGACAGAAGGTCTATTGCAGGCTGCTTCTCCAGGTCATAAATTGTGTGAGTGCTGACTCTCAGATTAGGAAAATTGTGTTGCTTAGCAGGACATGTGACTAGGTCAGAAGTCTCAATTTCTGGTGTTCAGTGTAAGGAAACCCATTGTCACAACAGGCCGTAATTTCATTGTTATTCATCAGCCACCTAAACGATAAAATTAATATGTAGATCTGAATGTGCCTCATTCCTTATATCTGTTTCTCAGTTGATTCAGAACTTAGGCAGAAAAAACAAGCATGTCATATTCGATGCTCAATCAAATAACAGCAAAACATAAACAAAGAATAATAATGTGATAGTTACTTAGAGAAAGGTTAAATGAAGCTTTTTGTGGAGTTTCCATATAGACATGACTTTCAAACTGAAACCTGTAAAAATAGTAATATGTGGTAGATAGAAGAAAGTCATAGCTAGAAAGCCGTTTCCAAATGTAAAAGTTTATAAATCCAAATTGTATCTGTAATTTAGTCTATCTGATAAAACTTTTATTAAGGTAAATAAATGAGGGATTCAAGTTCCAAATATGAAGTATGTTGGTGGTGTTGTTTGCCCCATGATGCTAAACAATTCTCAGTCATTCTTTAAGGCAGATCATAGATCTTCTTCTCTATAGACTTTTCTAATTTATCAAATAATAAAATATAGTTCTTTTCCAAATGTCTTCACAACTTCTTATATTTCATATTTTTATCCTTTTTCTGTTTTTACTGAATTGTTATTTAAATACTTCACTTCTCATATAATTCTTCAGTTGTTTAAATTTTATCACATTAGCTAGATTAAGCTTTTCATGCAAACTTCACTAAGGATTATAAATCTTCGTATTCTCACAATATCTTGAACTGCCTCTGAGATTTAGTACATAACTTAATTATCTACTGTTGGTTTTATCTTTTAATGTGCACATAGCAGAAATTCAATTGTAATGAAAAATAAAGCAAATAATATCTTACGTTTTAGCTTTATTCTCAGCTAAATAATCTGATCAGAAAATGGACTGTGTGGTATACAGTGGGAAATGCATACTCATAGAAAAAGAGTAAAATGAATAAGAAAGTTGAGAGTGTAGAATTTTTATGAGACAGAGTATGTACTCATCCAATCAGTCAATCAATAAATATTTATCCATAGACTACTCTGTGGCACGCACTGTGCCTCATGCTGAGTACGAGACCCTGGGAAAGTCTGACATGCTCTCTGTCTTCATGAACTCAGAGTGTAAAGACAAATAGATAAATAGTAACGACAATACATTTGATGGACTGTTGTGGCAATATATTTCCTGAATTTTTTTATTCTTTATGAAGAAATCTATAGATCAGATACAGAAATCTTACACATTTTTTTTTCCAGCAAAGAAAGTGATAGAATGGAGTTTATTATGTTAGTGTGGCAGTGGATGTATTAATATATGTATGGAGTGAACTGGAAGTTTGAAATTTAACAGGCTTTCCTAAATCCCAAACTGAATTCACACAGTAAGTAGTTCAAATATTGGAGACACAGCCTTTCACCAAAAAGAAAGGCAGTATGACCACGGTGAGGCAAAGTCAAGCAAAACCAGGATATATCTTTCCATCCAGCAGATAACTTGGATGTGCACCAAGAATGGCAGTATTCTCTTATATTCAGGTAGAGCCTTCATTATTTGACTATCATTGGCCACTATATGTCTGTACAAGAAAATTAGAGTGCAGTGAAACTTTATGTGGAGAACAGGTATTTTAGAATGTAAGAACAAAAACAGATATAAACTCTGTTTTCATTAATAAATCATTTAAGTAATTTTAATGTGTCCTCATAGAAGTCAACTTAATTGACTAATGTTCAAATATTTTTTTTTAAAAAAGCAAGGATTAATACACAATTAAACAATTGTTCCATATTAATCACATTTGAAAATTTTCAACTATAGCTAGAAATTAGCTTCAATTAGGGGCAGTTAAGGAAAGAAAATGAAAAGTGGGTCAGAGAACCAACAAATTTGGAGATGTATAATGCAGTATGCATGGTAATGATTTGAGAGCTGTATAAGATAAACTGATATTACAAGTTTATAAATTCAGTTGGAGAAGATATGAGTAATTTGAGCAGGGAAATTTTGTCTAAAAGTGTTTTATTCTTGTTTGTTGAAATGATATGCATGTGTTAAGACACAACAAAAGAATTCTGACAACAAATGTATAATTTTTCACATACATTTTTGGATATAAGTATATATCTTTCCACACATATATTCAGAAGAAATAGATAAAATAGATGAAAAAATAAAATAGGTAGCAAATATAGTTAAATAAGAATGGATCATTACCTTATGGTTTAAGCTTCTGACATAGAATCTTTTAGGAAATTTCTCTGTACTTATGAGGCAAGTTATATCCCTATATTTGCACTAATATCTTTTTAATCCATACAAATAATTATTATTTTAAAACTTTTATACACACCAAAATACTTTTCCAATATGTATCATTTTTCGTAGTATAATAAAATTATCCTACATATTAGCATTGATACCACCAACTTTTAACCTTCCTGATAATATTTGAACTTAATAAAATACTTTGAAATACTTTAATTTTCTCCACAACTCATTTGGGGGTGGAAAAAAATGATTACATTAATTATTCATTTCTCTGTGGAACAGAGACTGGATAACTGGAAAAGCTGTTTCTGAGTCCTGGCTTGCTAACTGAGTATGCTCATATCAGTTATTGGCAGCACCTGTCATCTGCCTTGTGTTCTTAGATGCAACATAAATCTTTTTACCTAATGATATCATCTCTATGAGAGTACAGGAAATGCCATATTGGGTTATACATGTGATCCTTCTAATCCTAAGTTTGTTTTGATAGGTATTTCTAGGGCTGCCTTATGGAAAGATATGCCTTATAACACATGACATTAAGCAATACCAATTAAAGATACATTGAACACGTCTCAACAACAGCATGTGTTTATTTCTACCCCATACCTACATCCTACTATTATGGTTGTAACAGAATAAAAGCAAATTAATAATGTCAGGCTCAAACTGAGGTCTGAAGGAAGTCAGTGGGTGAGTGGTGGGTAGCTGGAAAAACACTTGAGGAATTGTAGACAGTTTCTACATGGCTTTACTCTTTTTATGGGTGTGAATAAGCCTGGGCATGAGCAAGCCCAGGCACAAGCCATATGTGCAGCATTAGCAGGGTAACATTGCTTTTACACAACCCTTTTTACACACCATTTATACACAATAATGACTGCACCAAGCATTAGCTTATGTGGGTGATCACCTAATGTGCCTCAAGTGGTGTGGTTTACAAAATGAAGGGAGTTGTGCACTTGAGTTCCAAACTCACTGAGTCATACTGGACTGAAAGTCTCCCTCGACCTATTCTTGACCGCAGCACATCCATTTCCCTAACACCCCACCCCTTAGGCCAAGGGAGACATAGGCCTTGGACATATAGATCTGACACATAGGCCTTATACATAAGTTCTGGGCACACAGGCCACAGACACAAAGGTCAGACATATAGGCCCTGCACATTAAGCCAGGTTTTTATTTCACTACCTTGAGTAATGTTGGGGCAGGCTGCAACCAGTTACCGTTCAGACCCATACCTGGTCAGAGGAGGTCATCCTTCCTCTTATAGTTCTTGCCACATGGCCTGGCCCCACATGGGTTGATGATCAACTAGTCACTTTTTTAACTTCTAGGTAGTTAATCACAAGGTTTAGCCTCAATAAACTGCACAATTATCAGTGCAGATTATCATAGGTGTCATCTCCTTGATTAACATTATTCATATTGCTCTGAGTTCAGCCCATTGACTACTTTGTCCACAACCAGTATCAAACCATATGTTGTCAGTAATAGGCTGGGACTGTGACAGCAGTCCAAGCAACAGCAGTACCCTGGCTAGACCCATCTGTATACCATGCCCATCAGGAATGGGGCAGGGAGTGCCTCAGGCACCATGGCCTTAGGCCCCAAGGCCTTATCCTGCATTAGGACTACAGGTCCCAAGACTTCCTGCAACTCTGCTGCTAAGGGGCTTGTGTTCAGTGTACATCACTGCTCCAAGTAGGTACCCTACTTTGCTAAAGTGAATGTCTGCACCATCCCAGTCTGGGCGATCATTACCCATAAATGCACCCATCTAGCTGTCGGGTAAGTTTTCCACATGACAACTGCAGTCTGTCCTGTCACACTCTCACAAGCCCAAAGAGCAGCACATACACCTGCTAGCTGTTTCTCTGTCAAGGAATACTGGAGCTCAGCTCCCTTCCATAGTTGGCACCAAAAGCCAACTGGCATCCTCAAGCACTCTGTGTGCTGCCACAGGCCCCAACCAAAACCATCTGTGGTCACATGCACATCCAACTCAAATGAGCGCCCTGGTCGACTACCCATAGAGCTTGTGACTACTGAATAGCCCACTTGACTGCCAAGAAGGTGGTCTCTGCTGCACCATCCCAATCTCAGGCAAACTAGCATTGCTGATTCTAAATCTGAAAGCAAATCAGAGGTTAACATACTATTATCAACAAGATCATGACATATGGTGGGTCTATTCGTATAGCCATGTGGCAACACTCTGAAAGTCCATTGTTGCTCTCTCATGAAGGCAAACAGTTCCTGACTCTCTAGAAAAAAACAAACAAAAATCAAATTGCATTAGCCACGTCCACCGCATAGTGGTACTGTCCCAATTCTGTCATCAAGAGGTCCATCAATTCCACGATAGATGGCACAGCTGTCAAGTCGTGTAAAACGTCCACACCCAGAGTATATCTGTGCTGTTGTCTCCCAGCACCAGCACTTGCTGTGCATTGGTGGGAGACCAGTGGATTGCTAATTTCACATGTGGCCTCCGCTTGGCTGGTGTCCCCCCAAAGCCGGGTACCCAGGCCAGTTCCCTCATCAAACAGAAAAAGGCTTTAGTCCTCTGCCTGGCTGCAGCACGTAGTCTTTGAGCTGGAGCCCCTGGGTGGGACCAGGTCACACAGCACTGTATATCTCCCCTTGGGCATTTTCTGGAATTGCTGCTCCGTAGACAACTGTCTCCAGAAAGTTAAGAGTACTTCACTGGGCTGCTTATTGATTATCTCTCAGTGAACCCCAGCCAAAATCAAATCTATCCACATACGTGAGCATGTTACTCATTGGTACACCCTTTTCTCTTGTGGGGTATCCCCTTCTTTATGGCACAGACCCCCTCATTCCCACCTAAAGCTTCCAGGCCTGCATACACAGCAGCCTCTAATTCCTTTTTCAAGCTCTGTAGCTGAGCTTCTAGGTGCCCCGCCTGCGTCTGGAGATCCCCATTCACGGAAGCTTCTAACTTCTTTCCTGAGCTGTGTGACCTGTAATCGGACCTCCAGGCACTCCACATGTGCCTGGAGGACCCTTACCTGGACTGCATCCCTCAGGGACTGGGTGTGTACTTCTCTTAGCGCAGTCAAAAGTGGCCATCCAACTCTACCGGCAAAGGCTCATTCCTTTTCACTGCTCTGTGCTTCCAGCTGCCTCAGTGCTTTCTCCATGCTTGTGGGTAACCCATCCACCACCGCCCAGGTTTCCACCAGGGCCTATCGGAGCACCAAAGCTGCCAGCAGGTACCACAACTCATGTTGCAGCCACATGGCCAACCCGGAATCAGTGGGGACGAAAGGCTCACTCACTCTGGGATCCTGTTCGTGACGTCCATTGTCAGTTTCTAACTGAGGCCCAAAGGGAGTTGGTGGGTGAGTGGCAGGTAGGTGGAAAAACACTCGAGGAATCAAAAACAGTTTAGACATGGGTTTAATCTCTTTCTGAGTGCAGGCAAGCCCGGGTGCAAGCCTGGGCATGACCTGTATGTACAGTGTTAGCAGGGTAATTATACCTTTTACAGAAAATAGTGGGTCTGAGCCAAGCACAAGCTCATGTGTGAGATCACATAATGTGCCTCACGTGGCATGGTTACACAATGAGTGGAGTTGAGTGTCTGTGTTCCAAACTTGCAGAGTCACGCTGGACCGGATGTCTGCCTTGGCCTATTCTTGACCATAGCACATCCATTTTCCTTACAAATAGACTGGGCAAAAACAATTTAAAAGTGATCACAACAAATGATGAATGCCAAATTATTCTTTAAAATGGTCTGTGAATGAATGAATGACAGTTGACTTACGATTAAAGCTTCTTTTTTCTTGTAATAGCCTACAATAGAGAAATACAACAAATAGGCACACTCCCTTGTGCTACAAAATTCAAGAATGTTAGGAAACAGTGCCTTTAAAAGTTGTAATTGAAAGGGACTAAATAGAGGAGAATTGGTAGAAGAATTATTGAAGACAAATTTGGATCTCAAATATGTTCTGTCTAACTCAAACAGCCTAGTGATTGCCTATTCTGCAGTGACAGAAGATAAGTTTATTGTGAGTGAAATCTCAACAGGAGAAATTTCAAACTTTTGAAAACATTTCCTGATAAAAGAGATGAAGAAAATGTCTTGAGTCCTAATACTGAAGGGTGAGATCCAGTCCTCCTTTTTTTATTAGTTTTTACAATGCTGACTTTCAGACTCAAACCCATTTGGTAGTAAGAGATAATTTCTTCTGTTAAAAAAATAATAATAAGAGTAAACCTGAGAAGTATGTATTTCCAACTCTGGTATTTAAGAATCCTTCACTGAAAATGGTGAATTCTCATTAGATCACTTTATTATGACACACCAGTTGACAAAACCTGAATAAGCAGACAAAGGTTCACCCATGTGTAAAAAAAACTATTCAAGGTTAACTGAGAATTTCAAAAGATCTTACAAAATAACAGGGCCAAAAATACAAATAAATGAATATATAGCACAGAAATACATAGAGCAAAAGAAAAAGAAACATATATATGTAATATAAATAATATTGTCAAATATAAGAAATATTACTTTCCCCATTAGCCAAGAATGTCTTTAAAAAGCAATGCTGAAGATCACTAATCATCAGAGAAATGTGAATTAAAACCATGATGAGATATCTTCTCACACATCAGAATGGCTATTATTGAAAAGTCACAGAAATAACAGATTTTGGCATGGATATGGAGTAAAGTTAACATTTATATACATTTGTTACGAATATAAATTAATTCAACCTCTATGAAAAACAGTATGAAGCTTCCTCAAAGAACTAAAAGTGCATCTACAATTTGATCCAGCAATCTAGCTACTGGGTATCTACCCAAAGGAAAAGAGTTCATCATATTAAAAAGATACCTGCACACATATAAAAATGTGAAAAAAAAGAAAAGATGTTATAACTAATAAATGAGTTAAAAAATTAAAGAGGATACCAAGTCAGTGCATGAAAATCAATTATATCTTTATAACTACAAACACACACACACACACACACACACACACACACACACAAACACCATGGAATACTGCTCAACCAAAATAAAAGAATAAAATAATGCCTTTTGCAGCAACTTGGATGGAGCTGGAGGCCATTATTCTAAGTGAAGTCACTCAGGAATGAAAAATCTAATACCACGTATTCTCACTGATAAGTAGGTGCTAAGCTATGAGTACACAAAAGCATACAGAGTAGTATAATAGACATTGAAGACTCACAGTGGGGAGAAGGAGGGAGAGTGAGGGATATAAAGAACATATTGAGTACAATGTATAATATTCAGGTGACAGGTGCATTAAAACCCTAGACATCACCACTGTGCAATTAATCCATGTAACCCAAAACCACTTGTACTCCTAAAGCAAAGCAATTGAAATAAAACTTGAATTTAACTAAATGTTAGAAAAGAAATTAAACATCGTAATATAGAAAATAGTAGAAAACCAATTTTGAAGATGCTGAGAGGTAAAAT
Source organism: Macaca mulatta (assembly GCF_049350105.2). Taxonomy (NCBI): domain Eukaryota; kingdom Metazoa; phylum Chordata; class Mammalia; order Primates; family Cercopithecidae; genus Macaca; species Macaca mulatta. The sequence continues at coordinate 118,138,129 of NC_133409.1, forward strand.
ATTGAAATAATATAATGTCCAAATAAATTAAGCAGAAGAAATAAAAAAATAAGAATAAAATAACATTTTGAAGAAGCCCCCAACAGTGTAACAGCATAAGTTACAAGGATCCACAAAATAGCATACTATGGTAAAATTTTGAGAGCATTGGGCCTAAAAAGGAATACAAGATTGTGTCATTCCAGATTTCCACATTACAGTGGCTGCACTATAAATAAGAACCTCAAAAATTATATCCATTGTCTACATATACTCATTTGTCCTCTGTGACTTATAATCTTAGATGTTTCAGGAGTCAGAAGAGGTTTCTACTGGAAATTATCTAGTATGTAGTAGAAATTAATTATTACACTATGCCTCAAGATTAGCTTTGGTTGCTGTTTAGATAAAATGCTCCACTAACTATATTTTGTTGGTCTAGATTTTCTTCCTGAACGTTCTCATTCACTCTCATACTACCACAATGTAATTGTGATGCTCAAAGTATATTTTTAACTGTCAGCTCATTCCCCAGTTTAAAATCTCCTTTTACGGAACATCTAATTAAGATTAACTCATTTGTACTTCAGAACCTCTATGCCTAATATAGTACTCTGCCTTGTCTGAATTACTGTATTATTGATGGGGAGGAACTCTAGTTGTCTCATCAATACTGTTCTCTCCTTCCTAATAACAAACTCTTATATTTGCAGCAATGTGTCAAGCTAAAATATTACATTTCACAGACTCCCATGTTGTGAGACATGATCATTAAATTAATTTCTGCTTGATAACTATAGGCTGATTTTTTTCCATTAGATTACTTGCAATGCTTCTTAAAATTGAGACAGGTAGCTGAGACACATTATTTTGTTCTTTTTTCTTCACTTCCTGCCTAAAATGTGTGTTTGATATGGATAACATGAACAGTTGTATGCCTATGGAAGAAACTGCGTCTAGTTGAAAACTTTCTCACAAGGGAAGCTCCAAACCCAGAATATTTCATTGGTGAATTATATCAACGTTTTAAGAATGAAGCAATATCAATTCTACCGAATTTTTCCAAAACACAGATGAATGAACATTGCCCAACTCACTTTATAAGGCCACGATGAATTTAATAAAACAACTGAAAAATATCACAAGAAACAAAAATAGATACAAGCATCTTCAAAACATAATAGCAAATCACATTAAGTAACATATAAAATAAATAATACAGCATTACCAAGAGGATTCTATCCTAAAAATGCAAGGCTGGTTCAACATTAAAAAATCAATCACTTTAATTCACCATATTAACAGAATGAAGAGAAGAAAATTTATAGTCTTATAAATCAGATGTATAAAAGGCACTGACAGTATTCAAAATTTACTAATGATAAATATTTTCAGCAAATTATAAATAATAGGAGAAATTTTAAATTAGAATAAAGACAGCTCAAAAAGATTAACTTTATTCAACATCACATTGAACCTAAAAAAGATTGGAGCCTTCCCCCCTTAAGTTCTATTGTCTCTCTTATTCAAGAATGTAATAGAAGTTCTAGAAAGCTATAAAATCTTGCATATTTAAACAACTTTAAAAAGTTATTTGTATTATAAACAATATGAATGTCTACTAAATAATATATGAAGAAAAGGTGTTATAATAAATGAATTAAAAAATTAAAGAGGATACCAAGTCAGTGCATGAAAATCAATTATATCTTTATATACTCCCAATGAATCATTAGCATATGAAATAAAAAATAGCACAATATATAGTGATAACAAAAATAAAATGATTAGGTATGAATCTACATGAATACAATATGTCTTTGCTGAAAACCACAAAACACTAAGGAATAGGATCAAAATAGACTTAAATAAATTGAGAGGCAGAAGACTAAATATTGTGATAATGACTACTCTTCCTAAATTGTTTTATAGATCCAATATATTCCTAATAAAAATCATCATGGGCTTTTTTTCGTAGATATTGATAAGCTGATTCCAAAGTTAGTAAATAGGCAAAAACATTCTGCTAAAGAACAAAAACAAAAAACCCACATTATTTGATTTCAAGGCATACTACAAAATTACAATGATTACCAGGAGAGTATAACTATGGCAAAATGAAAAACACGGAGGTTGATTGAACAACAGCATGGAAAAAGACTCAAACAAATATGATCAACAGACTTTTTTACAAAAGCACCAAGATATTTCTGTGGAGAATGGAAAGTCTTTCCAAGAAATCGTGTGGGAACAATTGGCTGTCCACATGAAAAACAATTTAACTTCAAATCACACCTGATACCTGATACAAATATTAACACATAATGAAACATAGACCTGAAAGAAAAATCTAAAGTTATAAAACTGCCAGAAGAAATCATAAGATAATAATTCTGTGAACTTTTTTAGACAATATATTTTTTGATAAAACATTTAAACACAATCTGTAAAAGAAAAAGATAAATTGTATTTTATTATATTTTATGACTTTCTTCTGTGAAAGGCAACATAAAGTTAATTCAAATACAAACCACACAATATGATAAATTATTTGCATATCATAATTCTGTCAAAATACTTTATTCTTAATATATTAAAAACTCAGAAGAGCATAAACACTCAATTAAGAATGGGCAAGGCTGGGCGCGGTGGCTCATGCCTGTAATCCCAGCACTTTCAGAGGCCGAGGTGGGCAGATTATGAGGTCAGCAGATCAAGACTACCCTGGCCAACATGGGGAAACCTGTCTCTACTAAAAATACAAAAATTAACTGCTCATGGTGTTGCATGCCTGTAACCCCAGCTACTCGTGAGGCTGAGGGAGGAGAATCACTTGAACAAGGGAGTTGGAGGTTGCAGTGAGCCGAGATCACACCACCACTGCACTCCAGCCTCATGATAGAGTCAGACTCAGTCAAAAAAAAAAAAAAAAAAAAAAAAAGAATGGATGAAATTTGCTTCACCAAAGGTGATACATAGAGGATAAGTAAGCATATGAAAATATACTCAACATCATTTGCTACTAGGAAAACAGCAATTAAAACTATAAGGAGATAACATCATGGAGTTAAATTTTTTAAATGAAAAACATTATCTATATATTTATGTTATACATATATATCAAATATATCACATTCTGGCAAAAACGTAAAACAAGTGAAACTTATATTGCTGGTGGAAATGCAAAATACTACAGTCACTTTTAAAGATAGTTGGAAGTTTCTTACACAGTTGAAAATATACTTACTCTGATTCTGAGAACCAATAGGAGAGGTATATATATATATATATAGAGAGAGAGAGAGAGAGAGAGAGAGAGAGAGACAGAGAGACAGAGAGAGAGAGAGAGATAAAGAGAGACAGACACACACACACACACACACACACACAGAGAGGTAATAGAAATTGGCTCAAGCAATTATGGAGTGCAAGAAGTTCCAAGATCTTCCATGTGCAACCTAGTAAACTGGGAAAGCCAGTGGTATAATTCTATTCCTGTCTATAGGCCTGAAAACCAGGGGAGTTGATGTTCAAGGGCAGGAGATTGATTTCCCAGCTAAAAAAGAGTGTAAATTTGCCCTCCTGCACCATTTTTTTTTCACTGTTTGACTCTCCATGGATTGGATAATGTCCACTGCATTAATGTAGGCAATCTTCTTTATTTAGTCTACTAATTCAAAGGTTGATCTCTTCCAGAAACACTCACACAGACACACCCAGAAACAATGTTTTACCAGCTGTCTGGACATCCCTTAGCTCGTTAAGGTTGACATCTAACTCTGAACATCATACCCAGAAGTCTCCATCCTTAATACAAAATAAATAAAAATGTATAATTGCAAAAGATCAGTACATTCATATTTACTAACTTTATCTCTTCATTCATAACTTTATTCATAATTATCCCAAACTAGATATGCCCTAGATGTCTTTAAGTTGGTGACTAGATAAACAACCTATGGTACATCCATAAAATAGACTAGTAGTCATCAATAAACATGCATTCTACTATTACCTATGTGTGTGTGTATATGTGTGTGTTGTGTGTTTGTGTGTGTGTGTGTATGTGTGTGTGTGAATACAGGTAGATAAGCAGATGGATTAGTCATGAATATAAATTTCAGGTAAGTCCAAAGATTGGAACATAAATAAATCCTTGTAAGATTTTGTGGTGTAGGGACGATGTATTATAAAGAGAAGCACAAAGGAATATTTAGGAGGTGATTTAACAGCTTTTTATACCGAATGTGGTAGTGAACACCCAATTCTATGCAGTTGTTAAAATCTAAAGTGCCATGAAACAGTACATTTTACTGTATATGAATGTAAATAATAGATAGAATGTACATGAACCCAAAATAAATTTCAAACCATAGCAACTAAACATGAGTATATTAACCACACTGAAAGGGATTGAGATTAAAACGGCTAAACTGTTTTTGAAGAAGGATATTTTGATTAGATAACGTAAAATTAAGGACAAAAAACTTAAATACTATATATATGTATGAGTTAGCAATTCTCAAAATAATATATATGTATACCAGGATGTGGTATCACTCAAGAAATTGCTGCCTAGTCCAAATGTCCTGGAGAGTTTCTCAAAGTTTGCATTTGTTAGTTTCATTCCTTAAGATTTTAGATTTTATTCTCTAATGAATTTTTATTTGATTTTTGTATATGGTGAGAGATAAAGATCTAGTTCTATTGTTCTACATGTGGATAGTCAGTTTTCCTAGCACAATTTATTGAAGAGACTGTCGTTTCCTCAATGTATGTTCTTTGTGCCTTTGTCAAAAATGAGCTCACTATACATGCATGGATTTATTTATCTGTTCCCTATTCTGTGTCATTGGTCTATGTGCTTATTTTTATGCCCATATGATACTATGTTGGTTATTATAGCTCTGTAGTGTAACTTGAAGTCTAGTATTGTGATTCCTTTAGTTTTGTTCTTTTTTTCCAAGATAGATTTGGCTATTCTGGGTCATTTCTGGTTCCATATGAATTTTAGGATTTTTAAAAATTCTGTGAATAATATCATTGGTATTTTGATAAAAATTTTGAATATGTAGATTGTTTTATTAGCATGGAAATTTTAATTACCTTGATTATTCAAATCCATGAACACGGAATATCTTTCCATTTTCTTGTGTCTTATTCAATTTATTTGATCAAAGTTCTATAATTTTCACTGTAGAAACCTTTCACTTCTTTGGTTAAGTTTATTTTTAGGTATTTCATTTTATTTGTAGTGGTTGTAAATGAAATAACATTCTTGATTTCTTTTTCAGATTGTGCAGTTGGCATATAAAAATGCTACTGACTTTCATATGTTGATTTTGTGTCCTGTAACTTTACTGAATTTGTGGTCAGTTCTAATAATTTTTGGTAGAGTCCTTAGGTTTTCCAAATATAAAGCCATATGATTTGCAAACAAGGATGACTTGACTTCTTATTTTCCAATTTGCATGCCCTTTCTTTCTTTCTCTTGTCTGATTGCTCTAACTAGGTCTTCCAGTACTTTGTTACATAACACTGGTAAGAATTGGCATCCTTGTTGTGTTCATGAACTTAGATAAAAAGCTTTCAGTATTTGCCTGCTCAGTATGATATTAGTTGTGAATCTGTCATATAAGGCTTTTATTGTTTTGAGGTATGTTCCTTCCATACCCATTGTTGACAGTTATTATTATAAAGAGATGTTGAATTTTATTAAATGCTTCTACGACATCAAGTGAAATGACATTTTTTCCTTCATTCTTTTGCTATGATGTATTGTATTGATTAATTTGCATATTCTGAAACATCCTTTCATCATTGGGATAAATCCAACTTGGCCATGGTGAATGATCTTTGTAATACGTTGTTTAATTCAGTTTGGTAATATTTTGTTGAGGAATTTTACATCAATGTTCATTAGGTATCTTCTTCTGCAGTTTTTTTTTTTTTTTTTTTTTTTTTTAATATATCTTCATCTGGTTTTGGTGCCAAGATAATACTGTCCATGTAGAATGAATTTGGAAGTATTTGATCCTCCTCTATTTTTTCAGAATAGTTTGAGTAGGATTGGTATTAGTTCTTTAAATGTTTGGTAATATTCAACAGTGAAGTCATCAGGTCCTGAGCTTTTCTTCGCTGGAAGGTTTTTATTATGACTTCAGTCTCGTTACTTTTTATTGCTCTATTCTGGTTTTGGATTTTTACTTGGTTCAATTTAGGAAGGTTGTGTATATCTAGGAATTTATCAATTCCTTCTAGATTTTCCAATATATTGATATATAGTTGCTCATCACAGTCTCTAATGATACTTTTATTTCTGCAGTATCAGTTGTAATGTCTCTTTTTTCATCTACAATTTTATTGAGTCTTCACTTTTTTGTTTAATTCGTCTGCCTAGCTTGTCAATTTTGTTTCTTTTAGAAAAAATCAGCTTCTCATTTTGATGATGTTCTGTATTTTCAAATTTTATTTATTTCTGCTCTGATCTTTATAATAGTATTTCTTTTCTTCTATTAATACTGGATTTTATTTTTTCCTGCTTTTCCAGTTCTTCAAGCTGCATCATTAAGTTTTTTTATTTAAAGTTTTTTTTGTTTGTTTTTTTTGTTTTTTTGTTTTATGTAGACACATTTTTATAAACTTTACTTAGTACTGCTTTCACTGTAGACCCCAGGTTTTGATATGGTGTGCTTTCATTTTCATTTGTTTCAAGACATATTTAAGTTTTCTTCTTAATTTTTTTATTGACCAGTGCACTGGTCATTCACGATCTTATTGTTTAATTTTCATTTGTCTGTATAGTTTCCAAAATTCCTCTTCTTGTTGAACTCTAGTATTCCATTGTGGTCAGAGAAGATGCTTGATATTACTTCCCCTTTTTTTTTTTTTGGAAACTTTTCAGACTTTTTTTTGGCCTTAACATATGATGTATTCTTGAGAATTGTTCATGTGCTGAGGGGAAAATGTGTATTCTTCAGCCTTTGGATGAAATATTCTCTAAATATCAATTAGTTTCATTTAGTCTACAATTCAAATTAACTTTGATGTTTCTTTGTTGATTTTCTGTCTGAATGATCTTTCCAATGTTGTAAGTGTTGTAGTCTTCAAATATTATTGTACTGGCATCTATCTCTCTCTTTACCTTTAATAATATTTGCTTTATATATGTGGGTTCTCCAGTTTTGGATCTATATATATTTACAATTGTTATATTCTCTTGCTTGATTGACCTCTTTATCATTATACAATGACCTTCTTTGCCTCTTTTTATAGTTTTTTGTCTTGGAGTTTATTTTTTCTGACATAAGTATAATTTCTCCTCCTCTTTTTTGTTTTCCATTTTCATGGAATATCTTTTTCCATTCCTTTATTTCAGTGTATGTTTGTCTTTACAGGTAAAGTATGTTTCTTGTAGGCAACAGGTTGTTTGGTCTTGTGCTTTTTTTATTTTTTATTTTTTATTTTTCATCCATTCAGCCCCTCTATGTCTTTTGAATGGAGAATTGAGTCCATTTACATTCATTTATATTATTGATAAGTAAGGAATTACCCCTTTTATTTTGTTATTTGTTTTCTGGTTGTTTTGTGGTCTTCTCTTCCTTCCTTTTTATCTTCCTGTTTGTGAAGGTGATTTTCTCTGATAGTATGTTTCATTTTATTTTATTTTATTTGCATTTTTTGTGTATCTGTTATAAGATTTTAATTTGAGGTTTCCATGAGGCTTGCAAAAACATCGTATAGCCCATTATTTTAAACTGATGACACACATAGCACATTGTATAAACAAATAAACAGCTAAAAAAGAGATAGCTAATACACATTTCAAATTTTAACTTCATCCTCCTGCTTTTTTACTTTTGTTGCTTCTATTTATGTCTTACTATACTGTCTTAGTTTTGAGAAGTTGTTGTGATTGTTATTTTTGAAAGGTTCATATTTTAGTATTTCTACTTAAGATATGAGAAGTTTATACCAAACAACTACAGTGTTATAATATTCTGTGTTTTTCTGTGCACTTACTATTACCAGTGAGTTTTATACCTCAGATGATTTCTTATTGTTCATTAATGTCTTTTGCTTTCAGATTGCTTAACTCCCTTTAGCATTTCTTGTAAGACAGATCTCGTGTTGATGAAGTCCCTCAGATTTGTTTGCCTGGGAAAGTCTTTATTTCTTTTTTATTTGTTGGATTTTTTACTGGATACACTATTCTTGGAGATATATATATATATATGTGTGTGTGTGTGTGTGTGTGTGTGTGTGTGTGTGTGTGTGTGTGTGTGTGTTTTTCCTTCAGGACTTTAAATATGTTATGCCACTCTGTCTTGGCCTGTGAGGTTTTCACAGATAAGTGTGCTGCCAGATGTGTTGAAGCTCCTTTGCATGTTGTTTCTGTTCTCTTGTGATTTTTAGGATGCTTTGCTTATCCTTGACCTTTAGGAGTTTTATTATTAACTTTCTTGTGGTAGACTTCTTTGGGTTAAATCTGCTTTGTGTTTTATAACTTCCTTGTACTTCACCATTGATATTTTTTCTCTAGGTTTGGGAAGTTTTCTGTTATTGTCCCTTTGATTAGCAATGTTATTGCTTATGTTGATAAATGTACCATGGTTATGTAAGATGTTAGCATTAGAAAAGAACTAAGTGAAGGGTATACAGAAACCATCTGTTCTCTTTTTAAAATATTTCTATATGTCTAAAATTATTTAAGAGAAGAATGAAAAAAATACATTTTTAATTATTTCTCCCATTTGCACGTTTACATCTTGCCCCAGGAGCAGCCTAGGTAAAGAACCCAGGCCTTATTAAATCTGCTGAGTAATTCATGGCCAGCACTCTCACCAGGCACTGATTCCTCACCAGGTCACACGCATCTGGCTTATCTCATTTTGTTTATGAGATTAGTCAGATCCCTTTCCATGGGGATATATAGTCATTATATTTCCCTTTAGACTAGTCATACAACATCTCAAAGATCACTAGATTCTCATAATTGCCACCGTGAAGAGTTGGAGAATTCATAAGAATATGTATGTGTGGTAAGTCACATTAAAGGAAATAGAAAAAGATCAGAATTGGATTGAGTTCTGAGGATTACACATATAAGCTTGCAAGAATATGCACATGGCATTTCAGGTACTCATAATTTAGTTAAACCATTTACTTATTAAGATAAACAGAATGAGTGGTAGCACGTTATGTTATTTTTGCAAATATTATATGCAAAATAAAAAATATGTGTGAACACAATATACATTTAAAAATTTATATTTCAAATGAGCAATAAACTCAATACTCAAATTTTATCATGTTGAGATAAGTACACAAGGAGAAGTCACCCATAAATTCAAAATATATTCCTTTCGTGTCCCTATTTTCTAAAATTTTACTGATTCTGAAGACATAAAAAGAATATGCCTTTATTACTTTCCAAAATCTAGATGATGAGAGGGACAAGTACTTTTACCTTTTCAAGCTTAAGGTCAATGCAAAGGAAATACATTTAGGAGTAGAGAAGCGCTAACTTAGCCTAGAATAGTACTAATTGATTTCTGGAAAAATAATAACCTGAATAATAACCTGGGGCATGAAGGGGTTTTCCTGTGGTCAAGATAGAGGAAATGTAGGAAGAAGGGAGAGAGAATTCTAAGCAGAGGAAAAAGTAAAATCAAAGGTATGCATGTAAAAACTGCATCACATTATATGTGGGAAACTATAAGAGTTAATTGAGTTTTCTTGTAGTTTGAAAGGAGTGGGAGAATATCAGGGCCGAAGATTTACTCCAGCACCAAGTGTAGTTGATTTTGCATACCTTGTTAAGTAGTTTCATGCAGTAAGTGCTATGGTCCATTGAAGAGTTTTTAAAAACCTCTTTTAAAAAGTATATCAGTTTTGGTCGGGCGCAGTGGCTCAGGCCTGTAATCCCAGCACTTTGGGAGGCCGAGGCTGGCAGATCAGGAGGTCAGGAGATCAAGACCATCCTAGCTAACATGGTGAAACCCCATCTCTACCAAAAATACAAAAAATTAGCCGGGCGTGGTGGCCGGCCCCTGTAGTCCCAGCTGCTCGGGGGGCTGAGGCAGGAGAATGTCGTGAACCCGGGAGGGGGAGCTTGCAGTGAGCTGAGATCGCGCCACTGCACTCCAGCCTGGGCGGCAGAGTGAGACTCCATCTAAAAAAAAAAAAAAAGAAAAAATAATTGTATCGGTTTTAGAAAACTCTTTAGAAAAGTATATCAGGTTAGTGGCGATTAGAGGAATAATATGAAATGACTAATAATAGAGGCACTTGGAATGAAGAAGATTACGCTTATTTAAACACATTGAGAAGGAAAAAATATAAACAGTAATTTGGTGTGATTTGACATGGTGGCATGGGGCGGGAGATGGGAAGATACTCATTCTAGTAAGGTTGCTGGCAAGAAAGACACAGTGCTAATATATACTAAAGAAAAGAAAGACTATATAGAAAAGAAGGAGGTAAAATGATTAACCTGTAAACATTTTCAAATGTGAATTTTTGTGAAAGACCATATGGAAAATAAAAGAATCGATAGTCAAGTCCCAAATTAGGAGAAGAGGGTTTGACTTGATAGAGAGGAAATGCGCTCGCCTAAGAAAAGTACGTGCAGAAGGATGATGGGCCAATGAGTTCACCTTGTGGAATACAAAAGTATTTTGTTAGAACAAGGACACTGACCCAAAATGATAAATAAACATTTTTCCCTTATAGGTCTTAAAATATAAGTTTCCTTTGAGGTTTAAACACAAGAAAGCTTAGCATAAAAATATTGTTTAAAAATAACAATTGTAAAATGCCTTATGACATAATTTTCTCTGTATCAATTTTAAAGTTCGTGAATATTGATCTAAAATCACTTTTTAATCTCTATAATCTTTTAATTTTATATTTCAAGTAGTTGCTACAAAGATTTGTAAAGCACTTTGTGTAAAATATTGTGGCTATCAAGTAACTTACTGAATAAATACATTAGAAATTATTAATAAATATACATTGTTGGACTAGAATCAATAATGGTTGGCGTACCTGTTGCAATACTGATCCTGAGAAATGTTACAGAATCTACAATGTAGTCTCATTTCATATTCATCTTAATATGAATCAAATCCTTGCACTATTTCTGTGACGATTAGCAATCAATTCAAGAGTAGATCTATTATAACATGTGCTGCAGAAAAATTAGGATCTGTGAGAGAAAGAAATCTTAACATAACTCTGTATACACTACTCATTTCTCTCCTTCAAACAATCCAGTAACTACTTCTAGCTTGTCCAGGTATCTATAAGTGTTGGGGTAATTTAAAAAGACAGAGTAGTCAAGCTTTCAGACACATAAAAATGATGTTTGATCTTATAATGGCCTCCAGCATCAGGCCAGCTCTTCTCTGTCTGGGAACTTACCCTTTCTATATTTTGATAGAATGGGGGCCATAACCGGCCCCAGGAACAAGAAAAAATAAATGCTTATTGTTTTTCAACATTTTTTTACATGAGGAAGCCATTTACAATAATATTTATTTTTCCTTTTCTGTACGTTATGAAAGTTCAAGAGTCATTTTTCCTTGATTTGTGGTTGACTGAAAATGGAAAGGCTTATATCTGGCTCATTCTTAATACTTACGTCTTGAGATGAAAAGGATTTTCTGTGAACCTTTCCTGTGGGGCACGCCGTGAATTTTGTATTCTGTTCCCAGGTTCCAGGAGGCAATGAAAATCTAAAGCTCAAGTTCATCAAAATAAACAATTGCCATAAGCCTGAAAGCTGTCTTCATTGCTTTTGGTTTTTCATCTTGCTAATCTCCTAACCTCAAGGTTTAGAAAGATAACTATTTCCTTCAGCTACCTCGTGCGTTTAAGAAGCGTTGTTTCTCATCCCCACCACCAACCCCACACCCTACCGCCTGGACTGTTTGTGGGATTTTTATTTTTTCAAGGGAGGTAATTCAGATAGCTAAAGAGCTCGATTGCTAGAAATATAAGGTCTAGATAGTTACTTTTAGCCATTTTAGCAACAGTTAAAAGATAAACTCTTTTTGGACATCTTCACTAACTCTCCAAAGAAAAATTAATAAACTACTCACAGATATCTCACAATACTTGTGTAAATATTGTATTTTTATGTTGCATGTTACATTGCAAACTTTCTATTCAAATACCTGAACTTCCATTAGATGTGCACAGTTGTTGCATTCCAGAGTGTTGTACTTTGTATTTTGCTATAACTTGATACCTGGTGCTCCTAAAAGACCTTATATTACAAGAAAATTTTGAAATTAAGTAACTGTTTCAATTGAAAATGATAACTGTATTTATTAATATAAATAGGCTGCTGCCAAATACTCTTTTAGACTCATAACAAAATTATCTTTTTCTATAGAAATGTCAATAATTTTGTAGCAATCATTATTTTGTTATTTTTTGAATTAAAAATGATAAATCAGTTGATGGAAACCAGAAAAAGTCTACATGATTTTCCATTTGACCTTTTTTCCATAGTCTCATGGGTGTCACAGTCCCTTTAATCACCTTTCACCTGAGCCTGGCATTTGCTTTGCATCAGAGGTCAAACTTGTAACCTGTAAATAAAAGGAACACAAAGGAAACAATGTAACCTCTTTTCACCAGAACAGTTAATGGCTCAAATGCATGACTAAATTGCTACCACTTGTTATGTTACAGCTTTTATTCTGCTTCAGTTCTGCTCATTATACCCAATACCAGGTCTTGGATGCAAATACTCTCTCCTAAGTAATAAGTCATGTTATTTCCATTTTGTACAACAAAACGACACAATTTGGAAAAATAATTTTATGCTGAAAGGCTTGCATTGGGTGCTTAATTCAAGATTATTTAGTCAATGATAATCTCAAAAGAGTCTGTGAGACTGCATTTCAGCCCATGGGAAGTTGAAGGCAACCTATTATTATTGTATAATAATAACATTTATCATGTAATTTTATACTTTAAGGAATATTCGTGGATTCACAAAGGACTCATTGTCATTTTTGATTCAACTAAGGATAAACAGATATACTAACATGATAAGGCCTGAGGGATCTTTGTGTGTGATACCGAAAAAGAGCTCTTTGGCAAAAGCAATATATTCTTTTTCATTCTGTACAAGTGATATATCCAAGGATCGTTTTCCAAGTTGCTGAGTATTTTTTTTTCTACTACATTGGAAAAGCTGATGATCTTTAAACTGAAACAGTAGTATGAGATTTTATTATATTTCAAATGAATTATGTTCTGGTTTCATCATCAATCATTGAGGCAAACATTATATTGCTTTTGATCTAAAAACAAAGTAAACATGTTCATTTATAACCAAAAGACTTAACATTAAGTTGTAATAATCTTATGAGTTATACAGTCTATGAATTATAATCTTTGGGGAAAACAGGCACAATAAATCTATAACTACAAGGATAGATTTATTAACTGAATATGCCGTTTTATGGAAAATTCTCATGGATGTGTTGCTATGCCATTTTTACCAAGAAACTAATCAAATTTGTAATCTGGATTTCCTTGTGGTTCAATTTGTATTTTTTTCACTGGACTATAATCCTCTCTACTCAGCAATAGTTTTGGTGTATTCATTTGACCTTGTAACTGATGCTGCAGATAAAAAACAAGGTTATCATTTTTGAAAAATTTATTATCAAAAGAAAATGCTGGATAAATTAGTTCTGATTTTCTTACTAAGGATTACCTCAACAGACTAAATAGTATGATTTATTAAAATTAATAATAAACACACATGCATTAATTATGCCGTGAATATACATATATATATTCATTTGTATATATATTATATATATTAGAATGAATCTATTTTTTATCATATGCTTAATTATTTTATCAAGATTCTCTACAAAGTAAACCTCATGAGGAAAGTATTAATTGCTAAGCACATAGAAGGCACACATATATGTTGAAAGGATATTTCTTCAAGCAACCAATATTTTAATGTAAAAATTGTATATGTGCATTATAAATTTCAAAAATATTTATGGTACTAGAGTGAAAGATACAAAATCTTTCTCCAGAAATGTCATATCATATACCTGGAATTATCCTCATATCTTATTATATTATTTTATTGATTTATTTATTTTGATAAAGAATCTTGTTCTGTGGCTCATCTGGAGTGCAGTGGCGCAATATCTGTTCACTGTGACCTCTGCCTCCCGAGTTCAAGCAATTCTTGTGCCTCAGCCTCTGGTGTAGCTGGGATTACAGGTGCCAGCCTCCATGCCCAGCTAATATTTGTATTTTTGGTAGATACGGGGTTTCACCACGTTGGCCAGGCTGTTCTGGATCTCCTGGCCTCAAGCGATCTGCATGCCTTGGCCTCCCAAAGTCCTGGGATTAGAGGCAAAAGCCACCACATCCAGGCCATATTTTATTTTTATTTGAACTCTCATTCATATCTATGTGCCATTTTGTTATGATAATTATATATTTCCAATTTTAGAAACAAATTCGTCAATTTACATTATTTTATAATTTCAAATATTTCAAATATTTACAATCTGTCAGGGAATTTTTTACGTAAATGTTTAATTATTCAATTTGTTCGTGGTTTTAAATCCTAATAGAATATGCGGTCTTTTTTACTCTTTTCCATTCCAACAAGATTTTAATATTTATCACTCTATATTATTGCATTCATTTAAAATCAATAATTATTATTTTCTTTCAACAAACAAATATTGAATGTGTAACCTGTTACAGACACTAGATATGCATTGGACATAGAATAACATGTTAGTTAAAGTCTCTTTCCTCATCAACTGATATTTTAGTTAAAAAAAATTCTGAGAGATTTACATTATTGAATAGAGTAAGTCCCACTAACTTAAATCAATAATGTAGCATTTCAAATCCATAATTTCTGTTGGGGGTAGGCTGTTGAAATTTGAGTACATAACTTAGCCTATTTTAACATAAGACTTTACCCATCTCTTATATATTTGCTATTTTATTCAAACTATTTCATTATTAATTATACGCAATTTAATTCTATTAATGATAATATAAAAATAGAGATATTATTATTGAATTCCTAGGTCCAAATATGAAACAAGTTTATTATTACAGTATAAGGTATTTGAGTAATTCATTGGAAGCATTTCAAATTATAATAATTTAACTTATGTTCTCTAATATCATAAATATTTAAATGTTCAAGATTGTCGTGGACTTGCAGGATAAACAGGTGGTGACAGAAATAGAATTGCATACTTATTAACTACAAAGAAGAATATACATCTTAGATGACTGTTATGAAGGAGAATTTAAATCAACCTCTCTAAAAATATATATAGGGACTATATAGACAACCTCTTTAAAATATTTTTATTCTCTTTCTTTAAACGAATTTTATTGTCTATATTTAAGATATACAACATGGCCTGTAATCCCAGCACTTTGGGAGGCCGAGACGGGCAGATCACGAGGTCAGGAGATCGAGACCATCCTGGCTAACACGGTGAAATCCCGTCTCTACTAAAAAGTACAAAAAAAAAAAAAAAAAAAAAAAAAACTAGCCGGACGAGGTGGCGGGCGCCTGTAGTCCCAGCTACTCAGGAGGCTGAGGCAGGAGAATGGCGTAAATCCAGGAGGCGGAGCTTGCAGTGAGCTGAGATCCGGCCACTGCATTCCAGCCTGGGCGACAGAGCAAGACTCCGTCTCAAAAAAAAAAAAAAAGATATACAACATGATGTCATTGGATATACATAGATAGTAAAATTCTTATAAATAGTATATAGATGCAGATGATTAATATAGTGAAGCAAATTAACAAATACATTATTTCACATAACTGCCCATATTTTTGCTTTTGTGTCAAGAGCAGCTAAAATCAACTCATTTGCTGCACTCAAATACAATACAACTTTATTACTTATGTTTCTACTATCATACTTTTGATGCCTAAACTTGTTAATCTAACATATCTGCTATTTTATATTCTCTGGCCTACATCTTCCCCTATAACCCCTCCACTTCCACCCCTCTTAACCACTGTTTTATTCTCAATCTCTCTATTTTACTTTCTATGGTGCCACACATGAGTAAGACCATGCAATATTTTTGTGCGTGTGTCTGGCATATTTCATTTAGCATACTGATCTCCAGCTTCATCAATGTTGTGGGAAATGGCAGAACACTTAGTTTGTTTCTATGTCTTGGCTATTGTGAATGATCTTCTCATTGCAGAATGCTGAAAATATTAACAAAACAATTTTCACCTTCTTCTAAAGTTTATCAGTCTTTGGTCTGTTTCTAGAAACAATAGCAGTTACATAAAACAAAAATAAATTAACCAATTAGATAAAAACATAGCATCCACTCTCAAAACAGACATAAAATCTACATTGTTTAGGTTTCCACTAACTGCAAGTGAGGGAAGTCCAACTTTTAGCAGGATATTCATTTACTTATGTAACTGGAGAAGATGTGTGCGAAGCTTACTTATCTCCATCTTTCAGCACTAGTTTTAGTGCCAACTCTTGTGCTGATAATGAACTTCTACTGTGAATGAGAGGCCGAAATATGCTAAAGCATATACTGATCATAAAAACTGGTATTAACATTTAGAAAATAAAGGAATATTCTAATGTATATTACATATAAAAATATACAAAATATATAGCTGTTGAGGCACTCATAAATATAAATGTTTTTATTAATTCCATATGTGTTCATTTAATGTCTTTAAAAATGCAACATGTATAATAATGCTACAAACAAAAGTCATGGAAAAACTTTGGTAAATTTATAGAAAATATTTCTTTCTTTTAAAATTTACTAAAGTTATACTATGTTCAACATGTGTAATACTTTATTTTTATATAGGTGTATAGTGTTATCACTTGATATTTTTCAAGCTAAAATTTATTTTCTACTTACAAAGTGTTAGCTACTGTGCTAAGATGTTTATAGCCATCATTAGCTATTTTGTTCCTCATAATAACACTTTGAGGTAGGCATTATTATTCCCATTTTACTCATAAGGAAAACAGGATTTAAGGGGTTTAAATAATTTGTCTAGGGTACACAGCCGAAAAAAGGCAAGACTAGAATTTGAAGCTAGATGAGTTATCTTAAGAATTACATTCCTTACAGTACATACACACACACACACACACACATTCGTATTTATTTTTGTTGCTAAATAACTCCTTATTAAAGTTTAAAATAACCTGACAAAATGCTTTAGTAAACTGAGAAATATTTATGTGTGTTTTGAGAATGGATTGGGGAAATTAACATTTATGTTCTTCAGTTTATTCATCAAATTAAATTGATATATGGATGAAATGCATTAGGTTAAGTATCAACATATTTTAACTCTTAAAGTTACTTATTAATTGAGTGACTGTATTAGCCAGACTTCTCTAGAGGGACAAAGATAATAGGATATTTGTATATGTGAAAGGGAGTTTATTCAAGAGAATTGATGCACATGATCACAAGGCAAATTCCCACAATAGGCCACCTGCAAGTTGAGGAGCAAGGAAGTCAGTTGTGGATCAGTCTGAGTTTCAAAATCTCAAAAGTACGGAAGCTGACAGTGCAGCCTTCAGTCTGTGTCCAAAGGCCTAGGAGCCCCTGGCAAATCACGGGTGTAAGTCCAAGGCTCAAAAAGCTGAAGAACTTGGAGTCTGATGTTTGAGGGCAGGAAGCATCCAGAAGTGGAGAAAAATGATGCTCGGAAGATTCATCAAGTGAAGTCCTTCCAAGTTCTGCCTGCTTTATTCTGGCTTCACTGGCAGCTCATTAGATGGTGTCCACCCAGACCAAGAGTGGGTCTGCCTCTCCCAGTCCACTGACTCAAATGTTAATCTCCTTTGGCAACACCCTCGCAGACACACCCAGGAACAATAGTTTGCTTCTTTCCATCCAATCAAGTTGACACTCAATATTAACCATCACAGTGACAAACGGAGTTAAAAAGAGAGAGAAACAAAATTTTCATAAAAGGCTATAGCATCTCAGTATACAGAACTCAAATAGGGTTGATAAAAATGTTCTGCACTGTTAAATATTGAGGCCAGTGGCTACTTGTGACTATTAGACACTTGAAACGTGGGTAATGTGGCAGAGAAACTGAATTTTAAATTTTAGTTTAACTTTGATTAATTTCCATTTAAATGCTATGGCCACATGAGCTACTATATGGGACAGTATAGCTCTGGTGATCTCATCCAGTCCAAATGATGGCTTCCAAATTATATCTTCTGAAATTCTTAATAATATATCTAAGTATTTGCTAGACACTTCAACATGAATGTCTGAAAAACATCTGAGACTTAGTCTTTTCAAATCTTGGGTTTCACAGAAAATTGTCTGTCATTGTAGTTCCCATCTTCAGCAAAGCATCTGCATAGCCTCTACCTCAAGATGAAATCCTCTAGTCATCCTTGACTCCCCTCTTTCTGCAAGTGCCAATAAGCAATTGATAAAAATGTCATGAAGACTATCTTAAAAAAGTTATGAACTTTTCATCAAATCTCAAACTAGACTCTAGTCCCAGTGACATTCCTCTCTTGCCTGAATTATAATACCTACTTGCTTCCTGACTGATTTCCCTCCTTCCACTCTTACTGCAACAGACTGGTCTCTTTTATTAGTGTTCTTTGTCTTTGTTTCCAGATCAGATCTCTGAGAACACCAGCATCACCAGTCAACTATGAGTCCAGAAAATGGATCAAATACACTCCTCTGTGAAGCTCTTGAACTTGGTTTGTTTTGCCTGGAATTATCTTCATTCAAATATCCTTGACTCCATTAAGGTTTATGCTCATTCCTTGACTTCATTAAGGTTTATATTCATATTCATGGCATAAAAATAAATTATAATCCAATATCAATTTTTGAAAGATTCTTCCAAGAGAATTGTCAAGTCCATATATGTATTATATATGTGTGTGTGTGTGTGTTTGTGTGTGTGTGTGCATGTGTGTGTGTGTATCAGCCAGCTAGATTTTCATTACAGGCTGCATGTGCAGTGTAACTGATCAAAGAAAAATAATTAAAATGTTAAAATACTTATTTTATATCCTTAATGATTATCTACTTTGATGATAAATAATGAAGAATGTTTAAATGGGAAGTACTCAAAAGATAACATTAAGTGGCTGTATATTTTCTCTGTACATTAACATTGATATCTCAAATTATTGATTAGTTTGTTTCAGTTGTAAGCACTGATATTCATAAAAGTTATCTGTTTAAGAATTATGGAAATTGTTTATTAAATCTATTAATTGCTAGGGTATTTTTTGTGTTATAACTATTTGATCAATGGTTAAATGAAACTCATATATTAGTATCTGCAGATACTTTATATATTAGATTAATAAAGTTTAAATGCTTTTCTTTATTTTACGTAATGCATCAATAGTTTTATAGACAAATATTTGTTAAACTATTGGTACAGATGACTATGTTTTAAACTAAAGGCGTCAATGAAAAATGTATAAATATGATGAATGGTGATAATTTTGCTGTGTAAACATTTTTACATATGGTTATGCCATCTTCTACAAATTGGCAACTAATGACTCTGTGATACAAGGAAAAAAATTTTGTAAATTAAGTATATTTTGAAATACAATTTTATGTGAATATACAAATTGTTTGCATGACCAACTTAAGGCTAGGTTTCTATATCTGTTGCTGATTTGAACAGAACTAAGAAAGACAAAGAGTGTTTGATATATCCCAGCATGACAGTGGTATTTCAAAAGTGTTTGTCTTAGCAACAAATTTTCCTGCTATTAAGATATATTTTCCTGGGTACCCTAAAGGCATACATATATACATCAAGTGCTATCGACTGATCAAGCACCATGTATTTTGTGCCAAGTGCACTGAGGGATCCTATAAGGCATGTCAGTGGCTTTTATTGGCAGGTGATTAATGAAAGGAACCATAGATATGCTGATAGGCTCCTATTACCACTTCAACTGAAAAAAGTTCCCTGTTCATCAGGTCTGTATTTGACACTCTCAAAGACAATTGCTTTTGCGGATCAAGTAAAGTTTTTGGATTAACTACACTACACAAAAGTGGCAGAAAAATCGTCTTCATTTTTTTTTTAATCTACTTCAAAATAGATCAATCAATGAATCATTTAATTATATTGGTACCATTTCTCACAGAAATTCCCTTTTCTTTCTACTCTGAGGTAAAATGTAGAAAACCAACATGTGTGACATGTAAATAAACATACTTTTTATTGGAAAGAAAAATAATATTTAAGCACCACGCCACGTTCTTTACACATACTACCTTAACATTTACAACAGTTTTTATATACATCTGATAAAAATTAACGTTCTAGCAACATCATCTGAGGAAGGGATCTATTTGCTTACTTATCCGACAAGTTCAAAAGGAGAATAGGTAGAGTCAGAAGTAGGTACAGGAGTATGACGATGGTCTCAGGAATATGGGTTGCTTTAAACATTTATCACATGTATTTTACTCCTTCGTTGGTCTTATTTTGAGTCACGCTTTAATCAAAGTATAAAAAATGAGTCACTAGCAACTTTGATATTTTATTGTCCTCAAGGCTAGCCATAATTTTAAAATGCAAGTGTCAACTTTCCAAGAGAAATCTTGGGGGATTCTGGATAGACTGATATTTACACTGTTTTCAGTTTAACCAACAGAATCTTGGACAAAAGGCCTGAAGAAAATACAAACTCTCAAAATGAAAGAGTTATAAATTTTTACAGAAATTCTAGGAAGAATAATACCATGTTCTTTACAAAAGTATTATGATTCCCAATATATGTCAGCATAGCAAATTAAATGAAGGCCCACCCAAATATATGTCCTAATCTCTCAAAACCATGAATGTGACCTTATTTGAAAAGTAGGTTGCATTAGTGTATTTTGCATTACTATAAAGGAATATGTGGGACTGGGTGATTTATAAAGAAAAGAGGTTTGATTGACTCACAGTTCTGGAGGCTGTACAAGAACTAGGCGTCTGCTAGGTTTTTGGTTAGGGCCTCAGAAAGCTTTTACTCATGGCAGAGGGCAAGGGGAGGCAGTGTGTTACAGAGAAAGAGAGGGAGCACGAAAGTGGGAGAAGAGAGGTCCCAAACTGTTTAACAACCAGACCTGCCACAAACCAGTAAAGCAAGAACTTACTCATTACACAATGGGGAGGGCACAAAGCCATTCATGAAGCATCTGTCCCTATGACCTAAATATCCCCCATGTCCCACCTTCGAAATTGGGGATTTATTTCAATATAAGATTTGGAGGGAACAAATATTCAAACTATATCAAGTGTCTTTGTAGAATTAATCAAGTTAAAAGTTTTTGAGATTATATTGTACTGGATTGTTGAGTGGACCTGAAATCCAATAGTAAGTGCCCTTGTAAGAGATACAAGAGAAAAAATACACCGATGAAGAAGATAAAGCCATGTGAAGATGGAGGCACAGATTGGAGTTATGCTGCCAAAAGGGAAGAAACACCTGGAATCAGCAGAAGCCAGCAGAGGAAAGAAAGTTTACTCCCACTGATCGTTTGATGAGCTCACAGGACTACTGATACCTTAATTAGGACTTGTGGCCTCCAGACCTGTGAGATAATAATTTGTTGTTGTTTAATCTGACTAAGTTGTGGTCATTTGTTAACACAGCCAAAGGAAACTAATACGGTCAGTGAGAAAATTGAGTTCAAAGCTCAAAGCAATTTGCCCATGTGTGTACAACTAGTAATTAGCAAAGTAGAATTTAAAACCAACCATTTTATTTGACTCTTAAATTCCCTGTTCATTCTGTTGTTTGCACAGCATTGATATTTTACAAATTTATTGGGTAACAATTATAATTCAAATGCTTACTTCCCTCACTAAAGCATAGATTCATATGGGGAAGACTACATTTTTATTCTTTCTTCATGCTTATAGTAATCTTTTATTTTATTGTTTTTTATATTGTCAGAAGAGCAAGACTTTTTTTGCCACCAAACTCCTCTCTGGTAAATCACCTTTAAAAAACAAAAAGTTTTATTTTTCTTAATTTCAACCTATATACAGATTCATCTTGGTTGTATATACTCAATATATTCAGTTCTGACTTTCTAATTCCATTTTTTTGTAATTTAGCTATCTACATTTAAATCTATATTAAACTCTATATTTATACCCATATATCTATCTCTTCTATTTCACATATATATATATATGTATAGTGTTTAGAGATAACCTACATATATTGAAGAAATGTAGAATATTTACCTATGTTGCTGAATATACATATATATTTATATGTATTGCTACATATATATTGCAAATATATGTAGGTTGCTTATGTCTAAATGTACATTATGGAGTCATATATTTAAATTATTGCACTTCATATTTCCTCTGTTTAGAATGTCCTTTACCTATTTCCATCTGTCAAACTGTAACCAGGGTTTGAGTTTTATATTCAGAAAACACATACACACACAAACACACGCACACACACAATCTTTCCAGGTCACTCTAGTATAAAAAGAGAAAACCATCTTCTTTTATTTCCCACAGAGAAGCTTGTATGTGTACTACAGTATGAAAATGTTTTATAGTTACTGAGTATTAGGTTTTAAACTGTTGAGAAACTTTGGAATCATTGTATAGACCCAAAACTCAAAAAATAACTCTTTAAAACTGAAATGTAAATCTACTCATGAGAATACTAGAACTGCAAAAACGTTTACACAGTTCTTAGACATTTTAATTTTCCTAAAATATATTTCACATCATTCTATGGCCTTCATAGCAATATCTTACTTGAAAAACAAGTTTATCCAGTCAGAAAATTATGATGCCCTCCCTTAACTCTGTTTAATGCTGCAATGTGCTAGTAGTGACTGAAGATGAGACCAAAAACAGTGTCAATGTAAGAGGGTAGGGTGAAAGTGACAGGTAGAAATATACACAGGAGGTGTAATTTATAATTAGCTTAAGAGACCTGAACAGCTTTCTGAGCACCTTCACAAATGTCTATCTAACGCAGTGCTTTATATGTCCCGCAAATTACATGGTCCTTCTTGGTAGAAGGTTGGAGAACACACAGATCAGTTATCTCTGAGAAAATGTATTACTAGGAAAATTTGGTAAAAGATTTATAGCCACAAAACAACTAATTTAAGATACTTGCTTTCCCTGACTTATTATCATTTTCCTCCCAAATCTATTGTCAACTATCATGATGCTAATAAAGAACTAGTCCTATCCTGTGAGGAATGATGATCAGACATAGTTCTGGACTTAGTTTTGTTGGCAGAGATCGTCCACCACTAAATTATACTTCCTCATGCAACAATTCATAATCGTTACAAAACATTAGCTACCAAGTTCCATGCTTCTCAAACCCTTTTTCTATTAGGCATGGATTTGTAGGCTTTCTCAAAACTTTTGCAATTAGGCATGGACTTCTCACCAATAAAACATAAGTGCATGAGGAGAAGTGATGCATGTACTTCTAGGCCTGGTTCATAACAGAATTCCAAGTTTGTTATTCTTTTTTATTTTATAATATTTTGAGCGCTGGAAATGAAATCAACCTCCAAGATAGTCTCAGAGAATGTTGTGTTTAAAATGATAGAGCCTCTATCTTCTAGAATCCCTTTATTATTATATGAAAGAGTATCACCTGTTGAACTGTTCTCCAGAATAAGCAAGAGTAAGAAATAGACTTATGCTGCTTTTAGTCATTTGAAATTCCTTTTGTTTCATCAGTTAGATTACTCTAAACAATACTTTCATAAATAATAAGTCATCATAAAAATAAAAAGATGGACAATGAATACAGAATTATGCCAACTATTGGAAGAAAACTTTGAACATCAAGCAATACCAACAAATATTTAAATAAAATAAAATACCTTTATATAAACCAATACAGTATATAAAAAACTTTTAAAGTTTCTGGTTTTAAGAATTAAGAAAAAATTCATGGCTATCTTCGCAAAATGAGAATAAACCTCTGATAAGCATTCAAAAATACGACTGGAAACATGACTTCTCAATGGTAGTACTTAATTCTCAAAGAACAGTAAACAAATTACACAAACTACCTATTTTTATACCGAGCCATTTTTTTATTAAATAAAAATTTGACATGCACATATTTTTCAAACACAGGAAAAATCTTTAGGGGACAAAGATTAAACAAAATTAAACAAGCAAAAATTCCCAGAAGTACTTAAGGATATACCAGTCTAAGATGAAAGAAAACAGAAGATTTTAGGAGGGTTATATAGGGATATATTCAGCAAATGTTAAATATTCTTATAATACTTAATTTCTTGGGGGATTTAAAAATATGTCTTATATATGCAGTATATATAATACATACATAATTATATATATATTATATATACCTTTAGTCACTTTTTTCTTACTATAATACAGTACTATACTAGAGTATTAATAGTATAGAATATATGGTACATTTATAGTATATAATATTTGTAGTCTAGTTATTTATTTATACTATATTTTGTTATTTATAAATAGTGTTTATATTATAGAAATTTATTTATATAGTACACATCACTTTCTGTGGAAGGACTTCTATTCAAATTGATCCTCCTATTCTAATTGCTAACCCCAGCAGTATCTTTCTTACCTCTTTTATTTTCTTTATAAATTATTTAATTTATGTTTTTGTATAGATACATATATATTTATTCATTTTATTATCCATCTGTTTTCACTAAAATGTAAGCTAGAAAGTTTTTATAATATATATATACACAGACATACATACATATATTCATTTATTTATATAGTAATTGCAGGGAATGAAGGTGATTAGAATTTTCAAGTAAAGGCAAAATCTGAATAATAAATAGAAACATGATTGTGATCATACTATGTTACTGACTATTCAGTACAGTTTATCTAGAAAATCATAAGGTAATGACTGCTTAATATTTATATTACTTAAAAGCAACTACAAAGCATATAACGTGATGATTACAAAACCACATATATTATTTAAAATACCACGGAATAGAATTAATTAGAAGTCCAAATGTTCATGGAAAATGTATAAAAGTAGACGCAGTAGGAAAAAATGTAAAGCAAGATGATTTCAAACACAGAGAAATAACAATACATTTTTCACCACAACAAAACAAAAACTGGAATCAATGAAAATCACATCACAAGGAAACTAGCTACCTGGAAATTAAAAGGCAACAGAAACAGCAGTCACTAAAATGACCCATGACCTGTTTTGTATTTGCCTTTGTATTTGCCATTCCTTTTGCCTAGACAGCACTTTTCTCAGACGTTCACATCGCTCAGCTTAACACTTCAGCCTTAGCCCAAACGTCACCTTCACAGAAAAGATTTCCTGATTCTGCTATTCAAATTGCTAACACCAACACTCTCTCTCTTTCTTACCTCTTTTTTTCTCCACAAATTATATAATTTTTGTATATGTATACGTACATACGTAGTTATTTATTTTATTATCTGTCTGTTTTCACTAAAATGTAAGCTAGAATATTTTCCTTATTACATTCATTGATGTATCCCTAATTGCCTAGAAAAATTCCTCTGACATGACAGGAGATTGGTGTATGTCTGTTGGATGAATTAATAAGTTAATTAACATATGTAGTTAAAGGATTCATGCTTGAAATTGATTGAGCTGCTTGAATGTTAGGATTTTAACAACATATTTTATTTATTTTTTTCTGAATTTGGTCATGAAGGAAAACATTTTAATTTTGAGAGAAAGAGGTATCTATTAATCAAAGAATAGTACCAAAAAGTCGAAACTTTGGCCAGGTGCGGTGACTCACTGCCTGTAATCCCAGCCCTTTGGGAGGCTGAGGCAGACAGCTCACGAGGTGAAGAGATTGAGACCATCCTGGCCTACATGGTGAAACCGAGTCTCTAATAAAAATACAAAAATTAGCTGGGTGGGGGTAGAGGTGTGCCTGTAGTCCCAACTATTCGGTAGGCTGAGGCAGGGGAATCGCTTGAACCCAGGAGACGGAGTGAGCCGAGATTGTGCCACTGCCCTCCAACCTGGCAACAGAGCCACACTCCCTAAAAAAAAAAAAGGTTATATTTTTAATAGGAAGAATCACTTAAAGAGAAAGGATATTTTGTAACTGAGCTGAGAATTGTAGAATAAAAAGGAGTTACCTTGTCAAAGAGGAAAAGAAAGAAGATTATAGATACAAGGAATTTCTTATGAAAGGTGAGAGAGTACATGGTAAGCAAAAAGAATTGAAAGAAGGTCTGTGTGGGGAATCTCCAAAATTGTCTAGTTATGGTATGATGGCAACAAATGAGCACATTGGTGGAACTTGAGAAAAGCTAACAGATTGGGAATAATTTAAAATAAAAAGACAATAATTGGTATTGGATTAAATATGTGAATATGGGGTTGGAGAGAGAAGGAGGTGTCATGAATGATTCCTACATCATTGCATATGAAATTGTATAGACAATAGATTCATTAATTTAAATGTGGACTGTAAGAAGAGATTCACATCAGAGAAAGAAGTTTAATTTTTCATATCTTAAGGCATGAAGGCATGATGGATAATGTGTTGAGTAAGAAACAGTTGGAAATAAATATCTGATGCTCAACATATTCAGTTTATGAACTACCTACAAATAGGCAGGTCAGAAAGTCTTGGATGAAAATTGAATTAACAAGAATGGGATTATCTAAGTTCTTAGTAAATGATATTACCTAGGGATGTCATTCTGAAAGTCCTACTTTGAGAACTTTGAATGTACTGTGAACAAAGAAAGGACAATGAGTCTGCAAAGGAGAAAAAGAAAAGCAAGCAAAAGGCAGAGAGAAAAACAGGAAGAAGTGTTACAGAAAATAAAAACGAGAGTAAATTTTAATTGTAAGGGGTTGATTGGTAGAGGACAGCAAGGTCATTCATGCCAAATACAACTGAAATGAAGACAGAAAAAACATCTCTACTTACCAACAAAAATGTGGCCACTGGCCAAAAGCAAACTAATGCTATGAAAGGAACCTAGTTATCTCCATAATTTAGGATGCACATACCAGGAAATTGGACTTCGGATTCGGAATCATATGAGCGTCACCTCTGATTTTACAAGTCTGCATTTTTTATTTTGGTTCATACTCAGAAATACGGTCTTGTTCTCAGAGGATTTCTTTTTTCAGAATTAAATTATAAACAGATGTGAATTTTCAGTGAACATCTAGGTGACTTGCCTCTTCAATTATTTTGGATCTTAAACTCTCTCATTAAGTTTGGTCCTAATTTGCTTCCCAAATCATCTGCTTCAGTTGTTGATATCATCCGTGTTAGCAGTAGAGTTGTCTGAACAACTCTACTGAACCTAAAACTCAAAGTTTTAATAGTATAATTCTCTTCTAAGTTGTTACTTAGAATAATGCTGCATTCAAAATACAAGTAACAAAAATGCCTATCATTTTAATTCTGCTTTCAGATGCAATTAGTCTACTACAAGACCAGGGATGGTGACATTTATCATTTGCAACTTTGACCTAGCAACTTTGTTTCCATTCATTCTCTGCCTACAAAACCCTACTTTATGTATCAGTCGAAATCATTTTTGCCATGTATAATATCATTGTCTGTACACCTTTCTCTAATGTCTGGTTCTATGGCATGTGGCTCCAAAATTTAATTTTTTAAATAGCAAAATCTTTAATGGAACTTATATAGACAGTCAGTTTGAGAAAAGGCTTTATTAATTAATAAAAATAATTTGTATTTTCACAGAGACTTGCAGTCTGCAAATTTACATTGAATGTCCTTATTATATAGTTAAGTATATGCTGCTTTGCTTTTTGTCTAGAATACTTGGTTATAGCTAGCACTTTTTCCAAAGTGTATGTCTCTAATCTCCATGAAATTTCCTAATCTCCTTTTGACTGTGAACTGAAACTCCAATGACCATCTCATTCAACATTAAAAATAATGTTAATTCCCTTAAGATATAAATCCAACAAATTAGGAGTTACATTGATGCCATACTTAAATATACACGGTAAATTGTTTCAGCTGTACTTTGGACCCTGAGTTCACAGTCTTGGAAGACAGATCCAAAACATTTTTAAAAATACAGATGTAGTCACTTTGATGTGCTGATGCCTTGTTTCATTTTCTGTTTACAGTGGTGAGAAATTAACTTGTTGAAGTCCTTTAGTGGATATATTAAAGCCCAGGGGATATTATCTTCAGGCACAATAGTTATTGCATGAAGTTGGCCTTAAGAATAATTAACTTCTGATTTCCCTCTCTGTATTCCCTCATGCAGAATAAGAACTGTTACTAATGATGTTGATAATAATAATATGTGCCTCAATTTTTTGATGTTAAAATTTAAATAACAAAAAATGCTTTTAAGATCCAACTTTTGTTATGAATATTTAGATTTAGGAGTTTGCTAGTGAGTATAGTTTGGTATCTTCTACTCTGACTGTTTTCTAATTAGAAAATACTCCTCTCTATAGTTATTGGGATATCATTTTCTATCTGGTTTCATACATTTAACTATATTTATAATTCACATCAAAATATGTTCATTCAAGCATAAAAGGCCTGATTATCTCAGTTCAGGTTTGTGGTAGTACTTAAGCTTTCATTATTTTTAGGCCTCAGAGAAAAAAGAAATATTCTTACATCTCATTTAGTGCCTATATAGCTTTGTATATCTGGATATTTTTGTTTCATTATTATCTAGAATACAAAGCAACAACTGAAAAGACAGACCAGGGTTGGGACTGAGATAACTTGTGAAAAAAAATTATTCCAATGCAGTAAAGCCCTATATGAATGTACTGCAAAGATTCGAGGATGCATTCCTTAATATAGTCTGTGTTTTGACAGACAACAATACAGTCTAGAATTGTACTTTCTAAAAAAAAAATCTTATTTCCACAGGCAAAGAATACATATACATCCACATGCATCACGGCACTAATTTACTTACATGGCTCCAGGGTTTGATGCAGATTCTGCTACAAATGCTTTTCCATTATTTGGAGTTTTGAGAGACAAGAAAGTTCAATTAGGCTTCTTTGCAAAATGGTATATATGATACATTCAGACGAAAACACCTTAGTAGAAAAAAAGAAAAAAAAAAAAACCTTAGAAAAGGAGGAAAAAACCTTTATTTACAATGAAAATGCCCATTTTAGTACTTTTTATTTTCACTTATATACACAAAGATAAAAATACTCATAAGACAAAAATAGACATTAGTAGCTTAGATATCACCAGTTCTTACAAAAATGATTCAATATTTCAAAAAAGTTAGGACTTTTCCAAACAACTCTTTAAATATATCTAGACATCTGTTGCCTAGTTGAGTTGTTAACATTTTTGGATAAGGATATTTCCTAGCCAACTATTCTTGAAAGCTATGCTTTGAATTATTTTATTTGAGCTAGATGAAATGGATAACGCACCAAGGGCTTTATTCTCAACAGACCTTTGTTTTAAGTTACTCTTTATGTTGGAGGTGAGGAAACAGACACCTGATGCTTTCCTGCCATCTTAGTTTTATCCAAACTGAAAATATTTCTTTTAGACAAGCATCGTTCAGAGGAATCCTTTGCTTTTTGTAGCACTTTGAAATCAGACATTGAAAATTCGAGTATTTTTTTTTTCAAGTGAGCTTAGTTTTCTATTTTACCCTGAAAATAATCTTGAATAAAATTTGTGCCAGGAACATATTTTTACCCATCACATAGCAGAGACAACTCCCTGCCAGCAAAACACTGACTATTACTTACTTCTCAAAGTATAGACAGGTTGAGCATTACTAATCTAAATTCAGAAACTCAAAATGCTATAAAACGCAAACACCATAAGCAGAAAATTTCACATCTGACCTCATGTGAGGAGTTGCAGTCAAAATGCAGTCAAAAGTTTGCTTTATTTACAAAATTATTTAAAATATTGTATAAAATTATCTTTAGCCTATGTATACGAGGTATATATAAAACATAAGTAAATTTCGTGTTTAGACTTGGGAGTCATCCCAAGATAATCTCATTGGTAAATGTGAGTATTCAAAAATTCAAAAAATTCTACATTTGAAACATTTCTGGTTCCAAGCACTTCAGATAAGAGATACTCTATTGGTATAAAACATTATTTTACTAATAGTTTAAAAATATATAAACTTTCATGGACACATGCTGCAAACACATATTAGATATTTTTTCCCAAATCTAATTAAAAATTTTGAAGTATTGACTCTTTTTGGTGGCCTAACGTTTAGTTTTCTTTTAATAATGATAGTGTAGTATACATTATAGTTGTTTAATTATTTTATAAAATCAATATTTAAATGACAGAATATTTGGTAATATAAATTAATACAGCCTCTTTGTTCTTATGGTTTATATTATATCTACCCAAGAAATATTCTCTGTAAAAATATACCATATCAATATGTAATTTATATAATCATTTTATATAAACCTACCATAAACCAGAGAAAAACTATTGAATTCTATGTAACTCAAAGCACAGATGATGTACCTTAAAAATTCAAGTTACCTTGTATTATACTAACAAAACATATCTTTTAAACTATATTTTTTTTATAAAGCTCCATGTCCAGATTAAGGGAAAAATTAGTGTCTAAGGTATATTGCTAGTAGCAAACTGACATACTGAACTTTTAGGCAAGAATTTATTTCATAAAAATAGTTTTCAATGATGTCAGGAATTTTAGGACAGCAATCAGTACAATGTAAAAGCACGCATTTTCTCTCAAATGGTGAGACATTTTGTACTTGAGAAAAATTAATCTATCTTGAAAAATATGGTTCTTAATGAGGCACAAAGCTGAATATATTTTTGAAAGATATTAAGGCATGAAAGCATCTCATCTGTATGAGAGCTAGTTATTAGTGACAGCTTGGTATTTTAAGCTTAATATTCAATAAAACATATGTTTGCATTTTCATGAATTTTTCCTTTGAAAGTATCTTTTTGATAAAAACAAACATTTGCCAGTTTAAATTAAGAAACAGAAATCATCAGACCACCAGAAGTTGTATGTCTTGTAGATAAAATCCCCTTTAAAAATTATATTGAGAATTATTGGCTTGCAGAAAAATCAGAAAATTATTAAATTCTTAGCAAACATTACATACTTCATGTCAGTCTAACATTACTGCATTTAAATATTTATGACCTATTTATTCTTAGCAATTATATATACTACTTTGTTTATAGTTACCAATTTTTTTTTTTTTTAGTTTTCTAGAGTGTTTCTTTTAGTTAGAATTAGTCACCTAAGCTATATAGAATGTTTTTATTTTAGAAAATATCAAGTAGAACTAATCACAGTTACTAAATAATTTAGATTCAACATTTACCAATAAAAGAAGGAATTGATGACTTATACAAGTACTTAACTACATAATATCTTTTTGGATAGCTCAAGCTGAGAACTAGCTTTGTGTTACACAGTGTCCATCAGAAGTACTGATCACTAACACTTATAGAATGGGATAATACATCAGGTTCTGCTTTAACTGCTTTAATTACATTGACTTACTATATATCAAAGCAACACCTATGATGTAGGTACTATCATAATCTCATTCTATAGACTATGAAAATGAAGTATAAAGAAACTGTAACTTATCAAAGATCACTAGCCAAAAATGTTAGAACAGGGGATTCAAATTGAAGAGTCTGGATCCACAATCTGGTCTCTCCTTCATTGTGCTACTTTACCTGCAAAGAGTTGAGCTTCTGTGGAGTTACTAAGAAGCTGTCAAATTAACAAACCCAATCTCTTTTTGTAGAAATAAATGGCTTAACAGGAATGATTCTTTCGCATTTCTTGAACATTCTTCAACAATTTCTTTTAATTTTCTTACAACTTCTATCAACATTTGCCTTTTCACTTTTCTCTGGGAGTTTTGTTTTATGGTGGAACAGTGCAGAGAGTGGCTGGCTCATTTGGAGTTAGTTTTCAGAAACAAGATGAGATAAAGAATGAAGTGCAAGCCTTCCATCCAAAAAAAGTCCTGGAGACCTTTTAACTTGTCTCTATTTCAATTATCATTGATCCAACATAGTCAAGGCAAGCAGACAAATGAGGATTTATGTTATTATTGTGTTATTATTGTAATCATTTGTTACATTTTAGAAACATCTGAAAAAGCATTTTAGAGATGTTATGAAGAGATGTTACTTCTGAAAAGATGAAAATGGTGCCAAATACACCAAGTGTAGATTTATAGCTCAACAAACATAAAGATAGCCTGCTTCAGACACAATGATTTACATATCTACCACATGAGAGAGGCAAGAATTTTGAATATGAATTTAATTAAATCCATTCAGGGGGCACATTCCATGATTGAATTTAATAGTTATTCAAAAATAATTTAAAAATATTTATTTTAAGGCTAGAGTTACTGACATATTATTCAAAGTTACTTCTCATGCTGAAATACATTTTCTTTTAATGTCATCCCAAAATATGTATAGTAAAGTCTAATAAGAGATGGTGAAATTTAGAGGTAAAAAAAAATAGCAATATTTCACACATAAAGCTACCAGGTAAGACTGGGACTGAACTGAATGTGGAATTGCATGGAATTGTTTAATCATGTGGAATACACAACTCTTGAACTGGAATTAAATATCTACATGACAACAAGTAGTAATGAATCCAAAAGTTAATCTCAGTTTTAAGGATTGGAGAAACCTGAGTAGATCTCTGAGTTCTGTTTCTCTTATTCTCAAACATTTGACTAAAAGACTATTATCAGAAAAGATAAAAGACAACTGTCATAAATGTAGAGAAAAGATAATCCTCATATATTGTTAATGGGAATGTAAGTTGGTACAGCCATGATGGAAAACATTATGGAGGTTCTGCAAAAAATTAAAAATAAAATCTCCATATGATCCAACAGTCACAGTCCTGGATATGTATTTAAAGGGAATAAAATTTAGCTCTGAAAGAGATGTCTAGATGTCATGTTCATTGCTGCATTATTCACAATAACTGAGATATGGAAACAACCTACATATTGGTCAACAAATGAATGGATAAAGAAATGTGGTACACACACACACACACAAGCACACACAGACAATAAAATATTATACAGCTTTAAAGAAGAAACAAATACTGCCATATGTGACAAGAATGAAACTAGAGGACATTATGCTACATGTAATAAGTCAGAAACCGAAAGACAAATACTGCATGATTTTATTCATATGTGGTACCTTAAAAAGTCAAACTCATAGAAGCAGAATAGAAAGGTGGCTGCTGGAGTTTGGGGTGGAAAAAGTAGGTATGGTTGACCTAAGGCTTTCAAAGTTAAGTTATTCAAGATAAATAATTTCTAGAAATCTAATCATAGCACGGTAACTATAGTTGATTATACTCTTATTACATACTTGAAATTTGTAGAGAGAGTTAAGGTTAAGTGTTCTCACCACACACACATAGACACAAACATAGTGTAACTAAGGGAGACGATGGAGGTGTGAATTAGCTTAACTGAAAATAATCATTTTACATTGTGTGCTTATATCAAAACATCATGTTGCACATCTTAAATAGATACAACTTTTATTTCTCAAGTATACTTCAATAAAACTGGGTGGGGGGAACTTTGAATAAATAAACCTGATAATATTGCCCTTTTCTGAGTTTATACAGTTCTCAATTAAACAACATTAAAAGATGAAAAGCCATAAAAATAATTTAGTCTTTATGCTAGTCTTAAAATTTTTCACTTCCAAGTGTTTTGTCCTTGTTCATATAGTGTAAGAGATTACCAAGGGAATTTGAACCAGATCTCCAGCTCTACTTACACTCCTGAATATATCTATGCTCTTCTGGACTTAGTCATCTCATGACAAGCAGACATTTAATATTTATAAAAGAAAAAAAGACGAAGAAATATTTTTTTAAAAAACTTGTATTACTCAATCAGAACTTCTAGAAATAAAAGACATTTAGGGAACTATAAAATGCAGTGGAAAGTTTTAACGATAGACTACACCACACAGAAGAAAACATTTCAGAACTCAAAGACAAGACTTTCAATTAACCCAAACAAACAAAAATTAAAACAAATTAAAACTAAAAATAAAGAGTAATGTCTGAAAGAAATATGGGATTATGTAAAAAGACCAAACCTATGAATGTTCCTGCGGTTGAAAAGAGAGAAAAAGTCTCAAAAATCTATTTGAAGGACTAATTGAGAAAGTCTTTCCTGGCCTTGTTAAAGATTTAGACATCCGTCCTGGCGCGGTGGCTCAAGCCTGTAATCCCAGCACTTTGGGAGGCCGAGATGGGCGGATCACGAGGTCAGGAGATCGAGACCATCCTGGCTAACACATTGAAACCCCGTCTCTACTAAAAAAAAAAAAAAATACAAAAAACTAGCCGGGCGACGTGGCGGGCGCCTGTAGTCCCAGCTACTCGGGAGACTGAGGCAGGAGAATGTCGTAAACCCGGGAGGTGGAGCTTGCAGTGAGCTGAGATCCGGCCACTGCACTCCAGCCTGGGCGACAGAGCCAGACTCCATCTCAAAAAAAAAAAAAAAAAGATTTAGACATCCAAATACAAGAAGCTTAAAGAACTCCTGTGAGAGTCATTGCACAAAGGACATCACCAAGACATGTAGTCTTTGGGCTTTCTAAAGTCAATATGAAGGAAAGAAATTCTAAGTGCAGTGAGACAAAAGCATCAAGTAACCTATTTGAGAAAACCTATCAGACTAACAGCAGACTCCTCAGTAGGAATCTTACAAGCCAGAGGGGATTGGGTTCCTATCTCTAGTCTCCTTAAGCAGAATAACTCTCAGTCAAGAATTTTGTATCCAATAAAACTAAGTTTCATAAATAAAGAAAAAATAGTCTCTTTTAAACAAGCAATTGCTGAGGGAATTTATCAACATTACACCAGACTTAAAAGAAATGCTAAAAGGTGTTCTAAGGCTTGAAACAAAAGGTCAATGTGCCCCAGAAGAGAAAGTCTTGAAGTCTTGAAAGAACAAAATTCACAGGGCTAATAAAACAATAACACAATAAAGAATGCAAAGTCAATATGTAATAATATTATGACTGTAACAGTACCTCATATCTTAATATTAAGGTTGAATGTCAATGGTCTAAATACTCTACTTAAAAGATACAGATTCGCAGAATGTATTAAAAAATTACAAACCAAATATTTACTGTCTTCAGGAGATCCACTTAACACATGGGTGTTCTTATAGACTTAAGGTAAAGGGGTGGAAAAATATATTTTATGCAAATGGAAACCAAAAGCAAATATGAGTAGCTGTAGTTATATTAGATAAAAACAAATTTTAAAACAACAGCAGTTAGAAGAAAAGACAAAGAAGGTCATTATATAATGATAAGTAGTTCAACTCAACAAGAAAATATAACAATCCTAAAAATTTATGCATCTAACTCCAGAAAGAGTGCATAAAGCACTACTAGACCTAAAGAAAGAATTAGACAGCAACACAATAATTGTGGAAAATATAAACACTTTACTTACAGCACTAGACAGATAATCAAGGGAGAAAGTCAATAAAGAAAAACTGCACTTAAACTGCACTCTAGAACAAATGGAGCTAACAGAGATTTACAGAATATTCTAGCCAAGAACTGCAGAATATACACTCTTCTCAGCACAAGGAACATGATGCAAGATAGATCATATGATAGGTCACAAAAAAAGTCTCAATAATTTTGTTAAAATCAAAATCATATTAAGTATCTTCTCAGACATTAGCAGAATGAAACTGGAAATCAATTCTAAAAGAACACTCAGAACTATACAAACATATGAAAATAAAACAATCTGCTCCTGAATGATTTTTTGCTTAATAAAATCAAAATGGAATTTTTTTCAAAAAATTCAAAATAAATGATAACAGTGATAAGAGTTATCAAATCCTGTGGGATACAGCAAAAGCAGTGCTAAAAGGAAGGCTTTTAGTGCTAAACGCCAATAGCAAAAAGTCTAAAAGGTAATAAACTGGCAACCCATTGTCATGCCTCAAGGAACTAGAGAGAAAAGAACCAATCAAACCCAAAGTTAGCAGAAAAAAAAAAAATAGAAATAACAAAATCAGAGCAAAACTAAATGAAATTGAAAAAACGCAAACACAGACACACACCCCAAACAAAAATTAATAAAACAAAACCTGGTGCTTTGAAAAGATGAAATTAAAAGGCCACTAGCTAGATTAACCAAGAAAAGATTGATTCAGAAAAGTTCAATTAGAAATGAAAATGGAGACATCATATCTGACAACTTAGAAATACAAAAGATAATTAGAGACTACCATGAACACAAGCTAGAAAATCTAGAGAAAAGGGATACATTTCTGGAAATATACAACCCCCACCTCTAGCTTGAATCAGGAAGAAACAGAAATACTGAACAGATCAATAACAAGCAGTGAGATTAAATCAATATGGAAAAAACTGCAAAGAGCAACAAAAAAGCTCAGGGCCAGATTGATTTACAGCTGAAGTCCATCAGACATTTAAATAACTGATAACAATTCTACTGAAACTATTCCAAAAGATTCAAAATGAGGGAATGTTCCCTGATTTATTCCATGAAGCCAGTATTATCCTCATAACAAAGCCAAGAAATGACATGACAAAAAAAGAAAAAAAGATAAAACTACAGAACAATATTCCTGATGACTAGAGATGTAAATATCTTCAACAAAATACCAGCAAACTGAATCCAACAGCATGTCAAAAACATAATTCACCATGATCAACTGGGTTTCATTCCAGGGATGTGGGGATGTTTGTGATTCTCAATACAATGTGATTAATCACATAAATAGAATTAAAAACAAAAAATATGTGATCATCTCCATAGATGTAGAAAAAACATTTCATAAAATCCAGCACCTCTATAAGATAAAAACCCTCAATAAACTAGGCATAGAAGGAACATACTCCAAAATAATAAAAGACGCATATGAAAAAATCCACAGCCAACATCCTACTAAGTGGGGAAATGTTGAAAGCATTTTCCCTAAGAACTGGAATAAGAAAATAATGCACACTTTCACACTTCTATTTAACATAGTACTGGAAGTCCTAGCCAGAGCAATTAACCAAGTTAAAAAAAAAAAAAAAAAAAAAAAAAAAAAGAAAGTACCTAGATTAGCAAAGAAGTAGTCAAACTATCTTTGTTTACTGATGATATAATCTTACACTCAGAAAAGTCTAAAGAGTCCTCCAAAATACTCCTGGATCTGACATATAAATTCAGTGAGGTCTTGGGTTACAACATTACTGTAGAAAAACAAGTAGCATTATTATCCACTAACAATGACTGAGCTGAGAACTAAATCAAGAATTCAATCCACTTACAATAGTTTAAAAAAAAAATACCAGGAATATACTTAGCCAAGGAAGAAAAAGATCTCTAAAAAGAGAACCAAAGAACACACTGAAAGGAACCATAGATGAAACAAATGTGAAAATACACCCCATGTTCATGAACTGAAATAACTAACATTGAGAAAAATGACCATAATATCGAAAGCAATCTACAGACTCATTGTAATTCCTATAAAATCCCAACATTATTTTAACATATTTAGAAAATTCTAAAGTGTATAGGGAACCAAAAAAGAGCATTATAGCCAGTACAATCCTAAGCAAAAAGTATAAATCAGGAGGCATCACATTACCTGACTTCAAATTCTTTTACACGTCTGCAGTAACAAAAACAGCAAAGTACTGGTATAAAAGTAGATACACAGATCAACATAACAGAACCCGGAATCCAGAAATAAAGTTAAATACTTATCTCCAATCAGTTTTTGACAAGGTATATTAGTCTATTCTCACACTTCTATAAAGACTTGCTCGAGATTGGATAATTTAGAAAGAAAAAAGTTTTAATAGGCTACCGGTGCCACATGGCTGGGGAGGCCTCAGGAAACTTACAATAATGGCAGATGGTGAAGGGGAAGCAAGGTATTTTCTTCAGAAGGGGACAGGAGGGAGGATGAATGCAGGGGAACCACCAAATATTTATAAATCCATCAGTTTTCATGAAAACTCACTCACTATCATGAGAAGAGAATGCAGGAAATCACCCCCATGATCCAATTACCTCCACCTGGTCTCTCTCTTGACACGTGGGGATTATGGGGATTATGAGGATTATAATTCAAAATGAGGTTTGGGAGAGCACACAAAGCCTAATCACATCATTCCACTCTTGGACCTTCCAAAATGTCATGTTCCTTTCACATTTCAAAGCCAATTATGCTTTCCCAGTAGTCCCCCAAAATCTCCATTCATTCTGTCATTAACCCAAAATCCAAGTCCAAAGCCTCATCGAGACAAGGCAAGTCCCTTCTGCCTAGAAGCCTGTAAAATTAAAATCAAGTGAGTTACTTCCAAGATACAATGGAGGTACAGGTATTGGGTAAATATTTTCCTTCCAAATGGAAGCAATTAGCCAAAACAAAGATGCTACAGTCCCCATGCAAGTTCAAAACACTGCAGGGCAGTCATTACATCTGTAAGATTAATCTGAAATTATCTCCTTTGACTTCATGTCTCACATCTGGGTCATGTTAATGCAAAAACTAGATTTCCCACAGTCTTGGGCAACTCCAACCCTGTGGCATTTCAAGGTACAGCCCTCTTCCTGGCTGGTTTCATAGGCTGGTGTTGAGTGTCTGCAACTTTTCCAGGCACAAGGTGCAAGCTACCAGTGGATCTGCCATTCTGAGGTTTGGAGGAGAGTGGCCTTCTTCTCAGAGCTCCAATAGGCAGTACCTCAGTGGGGACTCTGTGTGGATTTCCTCATTTTCCTTCCACACTGCCCTAGCAGAGGTTCTCTATGAGGAATGCACCCCTGAAGCAAACTTCTGCCTGAACATCTAGGTGTTTCTATATATCCTCTGAATTCTAAGTGGACATACCTAAATCTCAATTCTTAACTTCTGTGTAGCCACAGTCTCAACACCATGGGGAAGCTGCCAAGATTTGGAGCTTGCAGCCTCTGAAGCAATGGCATGAGCTGGACATAGGCATCTTTTATCCATGGCTGAGAAGCAGGGCATCAAGTCCTGAGACTGCACAAAGCAGTAAGATCCTTCATCCAGTCCACAAAATCAATTTTCCTCCTAGGCCTCTGGGCTTGTGATGGGAAGGGCTGTTGTGAATACCTCTGACATGCTCTGGAGACATTTTCCCCATTGTTTTGGTAATTAACATGTGACTCT
The DNA here is from genome assembly GCF_049350105.2 of Macaca mulatta. Classification (NCBI taxonomy): domain Eukaryota; kingdom Metazoa; phylum Chordata; class Mammalia; order Primates; family Cercopithecidae; genus Macaca; species Macaca mulatta. Next base: position 118,177,425 of record NC_133409.1, read on the forward strand.
TCATTACTTATGCAAATTTCTGCAGCAGGCTTGAATTCTTCCCGAGAATATGAGTTTTCCTTTTTTTTTTTTTTTTTTTTTTTTTTTTTAATGATATACTTTAAGTTCTGGGATACAAACAGAATGTGCAAGTTTGTTGCATAGATATACATGTGCCATGGTGGTTTGCTGCACCCATCAACCCATAATCTTACACTGAGTATTTCTCCTAATGCTATCCCTCCCCTAGCCCTCCACCCCCAGACAGACCCTGGTGTGTGATGTTCACTTCCCTGTGTCCATGTGTTCTCATTGTTCAGCTCCTACTTATGAGTGAGAACATGCGGTGTTTGGTTTTCTGTTCCTGTGTTAGTTTGCTGAGAATGCTGGTTTTCAGTTTCATCCATGTCCCTGCAAAGGATATTAACTCTTTCTTTTTTATTGCATCAAGGTGCCTATTTTTGGAACTTTTATGCTCTGCTTCTCTTTTAGACATTAGCTCCACTTCCAAACCATATTATTGTAAATGCATAAAAGTGAATGCTTTTAAGAGCACTCAAGGCACCTCTTGAACACTTTGCTGCTTAGAAATCTCTTCCACCATATCCTCTAAATCATCGTTCTCAAGTTCACAGTTTCACAGATCTATATCGTGGGGCAAAATGCCACCAGTCTCTTTGCTAACGCATAGCAAAAATCACCTACATTCCAGTTCACAACAAATTTGTCATCTTTATCTGAGACCACTTTAGCCTGGACTTCATTGTCCATTATCACTATCAGCATTACGGTCAAAGCCATTCAACAAGTCTCAAGGAAGTTTCAAACTTTGCTACTTCTTCCTGTTTTCTCCTGTGCCCTCTAAATTGTTCCAGTCTCTGCCTGTTACCCACTTCCTAAACTGCTTCCACATTTTTGGGCATCTTCATATCAGCACTCCACTCTATGCATTACCAACTAACTGTATTAGTCCATTCTCACATGACTATAAAGAAATGCCCAAGCCTGGGTAATTTAGAAAGGAAAGAAGTGTAATTGACTCACAGTTCCACATGGCTAGGGAGGCCTCAGGAAACCTAAATTTATGGTGGAAGGCACCTTCTTCACAAAGTGGCGGGAGGGAGAATGAACATAGGAGGAGCTACCAAACAGTTATAAAACCATTAGATCTCATGAAAACTCACTCACTATCACGATAACGGCATGGGAGACATCATCCCCATAATCCAATTACTTTCACCTAGTCTCTCCCTTTACATGTGGGGATTATGAGGATTGGAATTCAAGATGAGATTTGAGAGGGGACACAAAGCATAACCATATTACAAAGCATATAAAAATGTTAATTTGAAAAAGAACATCCTATTCAATATATGATGCTAGGAAAACTAAATATCCACATGTAAAAGAATAAAGCTACAGCTCCATGTCTTACAATATAGAAATATTCAAGGTAAATTAAAGTTAAATATAAAACCTGAATCTATGAAAATTCTAGAAGAGCACCTAAGAAAGTCTCTTCCGCACATTGGCCTACACACACACACACACACACAAAATATAAATTTAAAAAATATTGTGAAGGTCCCAAAAGGAAATGCAATGACAACAAAAATGAGACCTAATTAAACGAAAAGGTCTCTGCACAGCAAAACAAATAATTATCCGTGTAAACAGACAACTCACAGACTGAAAAAAATTGTAAACTTTGTATCTGACAAAGGACTAATATCCAGAATCTACAAACAACTCAAACAAATCAGACAGGAAAAAGAACTAAAAAATATCATTAAGAAGCAGGCAGATGACATGAATAGACACTTCTCAAAAGAAGAAATACAAATGGCCAACAAATATATGAAAAAAGGTAGACATCACTAAAAATCAGGGAAACACAAATTAAAACCATAGAGAGATACCACTTTACTCCTGCTAGAATGTCCATAATTAAAAAGTCAAATAATAATAGACTTTGTCACGGATGTGGTGAAAATTGAATGCTTACACACTGCTGGTGGGCTTGTAAATTAGTAAAACTCCTAAGGAAAACAACATAATGATTTCTCAAATAAATAATAATGGATCTACCGTTCTATCCAGAAATCTCACTACTGGGTATCTCCTCAAAGGGAAAAAGTCTATCCCAAAGACACCCACATATACATGTTTATCACAGTAAAATTCACAATTGCAAAGATATAGAATCAATCTAATTGTCTTTCGCCTGATTTGAGCATAAGGAAAATATGGTATATATGCATTATAAAATATATTATCACAGAAAATAACCAAATATTCTACTGCAGCAAATTGGATGGAACTGGAGGCCATTATTCTAAGGGAAGAAACTCAGGAATCAAAAATCTAATACCACATGTTTTCACTCGTAAGTCGGAACTAAGTTATGGGTACATTAAGGCATACTGAGTGGTGTAGTGGATACTGAAGACTCAGAAAGGAGGAGGCGTGTGAGGGAAGAAAAACTGCCTATTGAGTACAACGTACATTATTCAGATGACAAGCGCACTGAAATCCTAGACATCAGCACTATATAATTCATTGATATATTCAAAAACCACTTCTACTCCTAAAGTAATTGAAATAAAATTTTTAAAGAAGTGTGTTACTTATATTTTAAAGATTCTCATCAGCCTAGTTATCCAAGGTAGACAAATTGAGAATGTTTTCTTTTATTATCCTCTTTCAACTATTTTAATCCACTAATTTTTTTATCTTAATATATTTCAGAGAGACAATTTTTATCATCTGCACTACAATCTTTATGTGTTCTTTTTCCTACTTTGATGTTTCTCCACTCCATTCTATGTATCTATGTATCTCACAGGTAAAAATATATTTATATATATATAAATGTATATATATTTATGTATATATTTTATATACATATATTTATATAATATATTTTATATATACATTTATATATATAAATGTATATATATTTATGTATATATTTTATATACATATATTTATATAATATATTTTATAAAAATATATTTTTATCTGTGAGATACATAGATACATAGAATGGAGTGGAGAAACATTTACCACATTTCTTCTCTTTAAACACATCTCTTTAAATCAACTCTGACTAATTAAAGATATAGGTGTTTGTATACAGACATTTATAGATATATGCACATACATGGATTAATATACACACATATATAATATACATTAAATGTATATAAATATATAATGCACACATACATTATATTTTATATATAACACATGTGTGTGTGCGTATTAACCCATTATATATTCAAGTTCTGTTATTAGAGATGGCTTTAAAACAACCACACCTCGGTAGCAAGAAGTGCACCTGGCTTCTTTGTCTTGGTTTCCAACACTTTTTTTTTCTAATAAAAAGAACCAGAGATCCTTGGAGAAATAGCTGGTTCTTGTACTGGGGCAAGAATTAAACAACATGAGTCTAGAGCATCTGATAGTGCGGAAGTAAGAAAATGCTCAAGATAACAACAACTCTCATAATAACAAAATCCACAATAAAGGGATATGTCAATGGGACAAATGAGCCAAATGAAAGACTTTTCAATGACCAAAGCTAGAACAGTTTCAGAAACAACATAAATACAAGTAAGAAATAAATAAACATGATTTCATACTGATATAAATTCTTGAATAATACAGCAATAGGTGATATAGACAAATCTCTCTGGAGACAAACTACAAATTATTTATGGAGATACTCTGTCCTCCAAGCGGTGGAGAATAAATGCGGACCACTGCTTAACTGTAGTCCACATAGTGACTTTTTTTCAAAGAGTATAGTACGTAGAGAGGAATAAAGAGTTACAATGGAAAAGTCTGAAATACACTATGTAAATCATGTAATAAGTATAAACATCAACAGTGATAAGTCATGTTGATAGTACTTGTCTTTGATACAATGAGAAGGGCACTTCGTCTCTGTAATCTTGATCCCCAAAACCTATAACCGTAATCAAAACATGAAGAAATCATCAAGCAAATTCTGCGGGAGGATATTTTATCAAATACTTCACCAAGATTCCTTAAAACTCTCATTAAGCAAACCAGAAAAACTCTCATTAACAAACAAGAAAAGTCTGAGAAACTATCATATTTAAGAATAGCTTAGAAGCTATGAACATGAAATGTAATGTAATATCCTAGATGGAAAGCTGGAACAGAAAAAAAAAATTAGATAAAAACTAAGAAAATGTGGATAAAGTGTATTTTTCAGCTAGCAATAATGTGTCAATATTGGTTCATTAGCTGTGACAAATTTACTACACTAATATGTTATTTTTTATGTAAATTTGAAAATATTCTGAAATAAAATATTTATAAAAATAAGAAAAAAATGATTCTTAGATAGTTCTGAGTGTAGACGATAACCAAATAAACAAAACCAATAAAAAAGAAAACATAATTAGAAATGTTAACAGTGAAATAGCTACAAACTAAAACCAAAAGCCTTAAAATTACCCAGAAATTATGGACATAAATGGACTTAAATGAGGAGAGTGTTGTTATAACCTCATATAAGTTTCTTAAAATCCTAAGAAGAGGTTTTATTCTTAAATTATGATCTACATGAAAATGTAATTCAGTCATCTTTGGTAGAGATAGCAAGAACAAGAGGTGGAAGCATGAATGGCAAGAGAAAATATGAGAAGATAATTTTAAAATCTACCAACAAACAAAAGTGAAATCCCAGACCCAGATGTGTTAGCAGGTGACTTTTATCAAACATTAAATCATACAGTTTTTTAAATGTTCTTCCAAAAAATTACCCTGTAGCATTTATCCCACAAATGCAAGATTGGTTAAACACTTGAAAATCAATTAACATAGTAAGTCTAATGATAGAAAAAGTATACATACAGAAAAACAAACAAACATATTATTACCTTAATAGACACATGGAAACTATTTGGCAAAACCTAGCACTCATTCATGATAAAAACACTCAACAAAAAGGAATATAAAATAAATTATTTAAATTGGTTAATATCTACATAAAACCCATAGCTAATACTAAAAATAATAAAAGACTGAATGCTTCCTTCCTAAAATCAGAAACAATTGACCATAGTCTACTAGACTAACCAAGAAAAAAGTAAAGACACATGTACTCTTATCAGGAATGAAAGAAGGCATTAAAAGTATTATTGACTAAAGACTCAAGCCAAATAAAATGGGTAACTTAGAGGAAACTTATCAATTCCCTAAAGGCAAAACTACCATAAATCACTCAAAACTAAATACATAATATAGTCTCTTAAAGGACTTGAATTGCTACCAAAATCTTCCAAAAAAAAACCACACACACACACACACACACACAAAAGTCTACAGGGCTTAATGGATTCATTGGCAAATTTTATCAGAAATGTAAGAAAAAAAAATAGCAAATATACACATTTCTCAAATAGAAAATAAAGGGCATGTTTGCAGTTTTACTCACCTATCATCTTATGAAAATTGATCATAACTTCATTATTCAGATGACATTGCTGACCCCAACTCAGTGCAAGTATCTGGCCAGATGTTTTATGTTCCCTGATATTATGGTTAGCTGTAGAATTTAATAACCACTGATATATTTGAATATTTCACTTTTTCTGCTTTACATATACCTTAGAACTAGGTGGTAATTATAAAGTCTATAAAGAAGTTTCAACAATAATTATGTGTAATATTAAAGCAGACTTTCCTTAAGGGCACTTCCACTTTACTTAACTGAAAGGTCTTTGACCCAGACCTGGGTGAGAGACCACAATTATCTACAGTGGTAGTTAAGTTCCATTTCTCTTCCACAGGCATCAATAGGTGGTACTTTTCTCAGTTTAAACAAGTTTAGTGATACCTTTGTGAGTAGACGGACTCTTCATTTCTATCCTGAGAGTTCCATGATTAAGTAACTATATTCAACATTTGTAGCATATGTACCTTTTGCTGAATTTTGATTAGCATGCTTACCCTACATCTTCTTATGATAACCTTATACATATGTTTATTATTAATTACATAAAGCATGTGAACTCCAGTGTCTCAGTCTCTCTCTGTTTTTGTTATGAGACTCTTTGTTTAAACATTTCTCTCTTACATACACAACTTTAATAATAATTTTAAAAATGCAAAGGTAATTTTATTTACTTAAGAATTTTGGCATATATTTACAATTTATTCTTTGTGACACGAGGAAAGGGATTTTTTTTAATCTTGGGGGAATGTTGCTTATGACAGATCTAATTCTCAATTCCAGTTGTTTAAAGCTGACACACCAAATCCTTTATTAATTGGTCCATGGTAGCAGATATATTGACATCAGAGTTTTAATCTTAGTAAGCACAAGGCCTCAGGTAATTAGAGGCTGTGGCTTAGTTTTATTCTTCTTTCCCTAAAAACCATGTCCTTCAAATTTTCTCATTCTGGACTACAAATGGTTATTTGCATGTCTTTTATTAGATCTTAATTCAATAAACAATTCCAATGGTCATACATTTTTCTATTTTCTGTTGCCTCATGACCAGGATCAATTTCTTAATTAGTATTTTTGTTTTATTAGCAATCCATAGAAACATATTGTGAATAACAAAATAATAATGATTTTAAAAATAAATATAAGTTTACAAGGAAAGTTATAAAACTGAAGGAAGGCCTGAACATAGTTATATTAGGGAAAAGCAGAAAATGAATGACTTCTAGAATTCCATAGTCAGAAAATAATTTCTTAGATTTAATGTAGACCACTTGTTGATATTGGATTTTCACTGACTTCCACAGAGATATATATATATATCATTTATCGCTACTTTTAGTCATGTATCAATACATAATTATGTAGGATTATTTGAAAAAAAAAAAAGGTTATATTTGGTCAGCTTGACATTATTGACAAGTCCAGGTACATTCTAGAGTATTTGCCTACTCAGTATTTCTGTGTTTCAAAAACAGGCACGTAGAAATGTCTGGATCTGCCACATGCTCTATGTCAATCTATTGGTCAATCTCAGTCAATTTCTCCAGACACAAGCTGTTCTTCTCTCCACATACCCTAGTAGACTTCTCAGGGCAATGGAACTCTGCTGGGAGCCATGTTTCTGGTATATTTTTGCAAATAAGCTCAGGGTTTTTTTTATAACAGTTTCTCTTACACATATAATGAAACTACATTCATTATTTGTAACAATTTAACCTATGTTTAATTCCCTTAAAATCTCCTTGCAAGCTTTGTGAGCTTGTAAAACTTAGGTTAAATTGTTACAAATAAATCTACAAAACTTGTAGATTTATTTATTTAAACTCCCTCTCATGTCACAAGTTTCAATATATATTTTCTCTTATCTAAGTGTGCTTTAAATACAGTATAACTTCTTACTTTATTACTACGTAAAAGTAAAAAAAAAAAAAAATCATTAAAGTTAATACTATAATCTTATTAGCCAATTTAACTGTTTCAATTAAAAAAAGAGAGAGAGTAGGGATTGATGGCAAGCTGGCCGGATAGGAACAGCTCCAGTCCTTAGCTCTCAGCCAGATCAAGGCAGAAGGCAGGTGATTCCTGCATTTCCAGTTGAGGTACCCAGTTCATCTCACTGGGACTGGTTGGACAGTGGGTGCAGCCCACAGAGGGCAAGCCAAAGCAGGGTGGGGCATCTCCTCACCTGGGAAGCACAAGGGGTTGGGGAAATTTCTCCTTTACCCAAGGGAAGCCATGACAGTCTGAGCCTGAGGAACTCCGGCACAGACACTAAGCTTGTCCCATGGTCTTGGCAACTCACAAACCAGGAGATTCCTGGGGTGCCTACCCCAACGGGGCCCTGGGTTTCAAGCACAAAACTGGGAGGCCATTTGGGCAGACACCAAACCAGTTGCAGGAGTTCTTTTTTTTTTTTCCATACCCTAGTGGTGCCCGATCACCAGCAAGAGAGAACCATTCACTGCCCTGGAAAGGGGTGCTGAAACCAGGCAGCCAAGTGTTCCGCCTTGGCGGGTCCCATATCCCCACAGTCCAGCAAGCTAAGATCCAGTGGTTTGAAATTCTCGCTGCCAGCACAGCAGCAGTCTGAGATCAACTGGGATGTCCCAGCTTGGTGGGGGGAAGGACATCCACCATTGCTGAGGCTTGTTTTATGCTCACAGTGTATACAGTCACTGGGAAGTTCCAACTGGGCTGAGTCCACGGCAGCTCAGCAAGGCTGCTGTGGCCAAACCGCCAGATTTCTCTTCTCTGGGTAGGGCGTCTCTGATAAAAAGGTAATAGCCCCATTCAGGGACTTATAGATAAAACCCCAGTCTCCCTGGGACAGAGCACCTGGGGGAAGGAGCAGCTGCTGGCTTCAGCAGACTTAAACGTCCCTGCCCCAAGGCTCTGAAGAGAGCAGCGGACCTCCCAGCACAGCGTTCAAGTTCTGCTAAGGGTCAGACTGCCTCCTCAAGTGGGTTCCTGACCCCTGTGTACCCTGACTAGGAGACGCCTCCCTGTTGTGGCTGACAGACACCTCATACAAGAGAGATCTGGCTGGCATCTGCCAGGTGACCCTCCGGACAAAGCTCCTAGAGGAAAGATCTTTGCTGTTCTGCAGCCTCTGCTGGTGATATCCAGGCAAACAGGGTTGAGAGTGGACCTCCACCAACTCCAGCAGACCTGCAGCACAGTGGTCTGACTGTCAGAAGGAAAAGTAGCAAACAGAAAGGAATAGCACTTCCACTCAAAGGCCCCATCCAAAGGACACCAAAATCAAAGACCAAAGGTAGATAAATCTACAATGATGGGAAGAAACCAGCACAACAAGACTGAAAATTCCAAAAACCAGAATGTCTCTTCTACTCCAAATGATCACAACTCCTTGCCAGCAAGAGAATAAAACTGGACAAAGAATGAGTTTGATGAATTGACAGAAGTAGGCTTCAGAAGGTGGGTAATAACAAACTCCTCCAAGCTAAAGGAGCATGTTCTAACTCAATGCAAGGAAGCTAAGAACCTTGAAAAAAAGCTAAGAACCTTGAAAAAATGTTAGACAAATTTCTAACTAGAATAACCAGTATAGAGAACATAAATGACTGATGAAACTGAAAAATACAGCACAAGAACTTCTTGAAGTATACACAAGTTTCAATAGCCAAATTGATAAAGTGGAAGAAAGGATATCAGCGATTTTAGACCAACTTAATGAAATAAAGAGAGAAGATAAGATTAGAAAAAAAAAGAATAAAAAGGAATGAACAAACCCTCCAAGAAATATGGGATGATGTGAAAAGACCAATTTAATTGGTGTACCTGAAATTGATGAGGAGAATGGAACCAAGTTGGAAAGTACTCTTCAGGATATTATCCAGGAGAACTTCCCCAACCTAGCAAGACAGACCAACATTCAAATTCAGGAAATACAGAGAACACCACAAATATACTCCTCAAGAAGAGCAACCTCAAGAACACATAATTGTCAGATTCACTAAGGTTGAAATGAAGGAAAAATTTTAAGGGCAGCCGGAGAGAAAGGTCAGGTTACCCACAAGGGGAAGCCCATCAGACTAACAGCAGATCTCTCTGCAGAAACCCTACGAGCCAGAAGAGAGTGGGGGCCAGTATTCAACATTCTTAAAGTAAAGAATTTTCAACCTAGAATTTCATATCCAGTCAAACTAAGTTTCATTAAGCAAAGGAGAAATAAAATCCTTTACAGACAAGCAAATGCTGAGAGATTTTGTCACCATCAGGCTTGCCTTACAAGAGCTCCTGAAGGAAGCACTAAACATGGAAAGGCACAACCAGTATCAGCCACTGCAATAACATATCAAATTGTAAAGAACATCAACACTAAGAAGAAACTGCATCAACTAATGGGCAAAGCTAGCATCATAATGACAGGATCAGATTCACACATAACAATATTAACCTTAAATATGAATGGGTTAAATACCCTAATTAAAAGAACAGACTGGCAAATTGGATAAAGATTCAAGACCCATCAGTGTTCTGTGTTCAGGAGACCCATCTCATGTGCAAAGACACACAAAGGCTCAAAATAAAGGGATGGAGGAATATTTACCAAGCAAATGGAAGGCAAAAAAAGGCAGAAGTTGCTATCCTAGTCTCTGATAAAACAGACCTTAAACCAAAAAAGATTAAGAGACAAAGAAAACCATTACATAATGGTAAAGGGATCAATGCAACAAGAAGAGCTAACTGTCCTAAATATATATGCACCTAATATGGGAACACCCAGATTCATAAAGCAAGTTCTTAGAGACCTACAAATGATTTAGGCTCCCACATAGTAATAGTGGGAGACTTTAACATCCCACTGTCAATATTGGACAGATCAATGATACAGAATATTAACAAGGTTATTCAAGAGTTGAACTCAACTCGACCAAGCGGACCTAATAGACATCTACAGAACTCTCCACTTCAAATCAACAGAATATACATTCTTCTAAACATCTCACTTCACTTATTCTAAAATTGATCACATAATTGAAAGTAAAACACCCCTCAGCAAATGCAAAAGAATGGAATTCATAACACACAGTCTCTCAGACCACGGTGCAATCAAATTAGAACTCAGGATTAAGAAACTCACTCAAAACTGCAAAACTACATGGAAACTGAACAACCTGATCCTGAATGACTACTGGGTAAATAATGAAATGAAGGCAGAAATAAAGATACTCTTTGAAACCAATGGGAATGAAGACACAACATACCAGAACCTCTGGCACACATTTAAAGCAATGTGTAGAGGGAATTTTATAGCACCAAATGATCAAAAGAGAAAACAGGAAAGATCTAAAATTGACACCCTAACATCACAATTAAAAAAACTAGAGAAGCAACAGAAAACAAATTAAAAAGCTGGACGAAGGCAAGAAATAACTAAGATCAGAGCAGAACTGAAGGAGATAGAGACACACACACACAAAAATCCTTCAAAAAATCGATAAATCCAGGAGCTGGTTTTTTGAAAAGATCAACAAAATAGATAGACCGCTAGCCAGAATAATAAGGAAGAAAATGAGGAGAATCAAATAGACACAATAAAAAATGATTTAGGGGATATCACCACTGATACCACAGAAATACAAACAACCATCACAAAATACTATAAACAGATCTATGCAAGTAAACTAGAATATCTAGAAGAAATAGACGAATTCCTGGACACATACACCCTCCCAAGTCTAAACAAGGAAGAAATTGAATATCTGAATAAACCAATAACAAGTTCTGGAATTTAGGCAGTGATAAATAGCCTATCAACCAAAACAAATTCCAGAACCAGACGGATTCACAGCCAAATTCTACCAGAGGTACAAAGAGGAGCTGGTACCATTCCTTCTGAAACTATTCCAAACAATAGAAAAAGAGGGAATCTTCCCTAAGTAATTTTATGAGGCCAGCATCATCCTGATACCAAAACCTGACAGACACACAATAACAAGTAAAATTTCAGGACAATATCCCTGATGAACATCGATGTGAAAATCCTCAATAAAATACTGACAAACTGAATCCAGCAGCACATCAAGCTTATCCACTGCAATCAAGTTGGGTTCACACCTGGGATGCTAGGCTGGTTCAGCATACGCAAACCAATAAATGTAACCCATCATATAAACAGAACCAATAACAAAAAACACATTATTATCTCAATAAACGCAGAAAAGATCGTTGACCAAATTCAACAGCACTTCATGATAAAAACTCTCAATAATCTAGGTATTGATGGAATGTATCTCAAAATAATAAGAGCTATTTATGACAAACCCACAGTCAATATCATTCTGAATGGGCAAAAACTGAAAGCATTTCCTCTGAAAACTGGCACAAGACAAGGATGCCCTCTCTCACCACTCCTATTCAACATAGTTTTAGAAGTTTTGGCCCAGGCAGTCAGGCAAGAGAAAGGAATACAGGGTATTCAAATAGGAAGAGAGGAAGTCAAATTGTCTCTGTTTGCAGATGACATGATTGCATATTTATAAAACTCCATTATCTCAGCGCAAAATCTCCTTAAGCTGATAAGCAATTTCAGCAAAGTCTCAGGATACAAATTCAATGTGCAAAAATTACAACATTCCTATAAACCAATAACAGACAAAGAGCCAAATCATGAGTGAACTCCCATTCACAATTGCTACAAAGAATAAAATATCTAGGAATAAAACTTACAAGCGATGTGAAGGACCTCTACCAGGAGACCTACAAACCACTGCTCAAGGAAATAAGAGAGGACACAAACAAATGGAAAAACATTCCATGTTCATAGACAGGAAGAATTAATATTGTGAAAGTGGCCATGCTGCCCACAGTAATTTATAGACTAAATGCTATCCCCATCAAAGCTACCATTGACTTTCTTCACAGAATTGGAGACAACTACTTTAAATTTCATATGGAACCAAAAAAGAGGCTGCATAGCCAAGAACATCATGGACAAGCAGAACAAAGCTGGAGGCATCATGCTACCTGATTTCAAACTATACTACAAAGCAGCAGTAATCAAAACAGTATGGTACTGGTACCAAAACAGATATATAGACCAATGGAACAGAACAGAGTCCTCAGAAATAATACCACCCATCTACAACAATCTGATCTTTGATAAACCAGACAAAAACAAGCAATGGGGAAAATATTCCCTATTTAATAAATGGTGTTGTGAAAACTGGCTAGTCATATGCAGAAAATGGAAACTGGACCCCTTTCTTACACCTTATACAAAAATCAACCCAAGATGGATCAAAGACTTAAATGTAAGACCCAGGACCATAATAATCTTAGAAGAAAATCTGGGCAATACCATTCAGGACATAGGCATGGGCAAATACTTCATATCTAAAACAGCAAAAGCAATGGTAACAAAAGCCAAAATTGACAAATGAGATCTAATTAAACTAAAGGGCTTCTGCACAGCAAAAGAAACTATCATCAAACTGAACATGCAACCTACCGAATGGGAGAAAAATTTTGCAATCTATCCATTTTACAAAGGGCTAGTATCCGGAATCTACAAAGAATTTAAATTTACAAGATAAAAACAAACATCCCCATCAAAAAGTGGGCAAAGGATATGAACAGACACTTCTCAAAAGAAGATATTTATGCAGCCAACAGACACGTGAAAAAATGCTCATTACCAAAGGTCATTAGAGAAATGCAAATCAAAACCACAAGGAGATACCATCTCATGCCAGTCAGAATGGCGATCATTAAAAAGTCAGGAAACAACAGATACTGGAGAGGATGTGGAGAAATAGGACTGCTTTTACACTGTTGGTGGAAGTGTAAATTAGTTCAATCTTTGTTGAAGACAGTGTGGCAATTCCTCAAGGATCTAGAACTAGAAGTACTATTTGACCCAACCATCCCATTACTGAGTATATACCCAAAGGATTATAAATCATGCTGCTATAAAGACACATGCACATGTATGTTTATTGTGGCACTATTCACAATAGCAAAGACTTGAAACCAACCCAAATGTCCATCAATGATAGACTGTATAAAGAAAATATGGTACATATACATGGTGGAATACTATGCAGTCATATAAAAAGATGAGTTCATGTCCTTTGCAGGGACATGGATGAAGCTGGAAACCATCATTCTCAGAACACTATCACAAGAACAGACAACCAAATACCACATGGTCTCACTCATAAGTTGGAGTTGAACAATGAGAACACATGGATATGGGGGAGGAGCATCACACACCAGGGCCTGTCGGGGAGTAGGTGACTAGGGGAGTGATAACATTAGAATACCAAATGTAGGTGATAGGTTGATGGGTGCAACAAACTACCATGGCACGTGTATACCTAAGTAACAAAACTGCATGTCCTGCACATGTACTCTGAAACTTAAAGTATAATAAAAAAAAAAAAAAGAAGAAGAAGAAGAAAGAAAGAAAAGAGAGAATTTAGGGAGGATGTTCTAGAGCCATTCTGAATCTCTAGCTACTTAGCTCACACTGCTCTCTTTGCTCTTGAGTTCACAATCACAATAGTGTCGTCCTATTTTGTTATGTTTCAGAACTCTAGCTGAGAAGCAGAACACAGTTATCTTCTTCCCTTGTTGCAAGTCCAGAATACCTGAGAAGTCACTATGATTTATAGGGTTCAGTTTTTAAAAACAAGGCATATACCTTTACTTCAGTGGCACTGCATTGCTATATTCTCTGATTTTATGCCTTTGTGGCCTAGGTGAATTTTGATGAGAAACAGAATAAAATTTTCTCTAAGATTTTTTTAAAGATACACTTAATGTACCAAGATCTGGTTTTTGAAGGATGTATTACAATAATATGACAATGTTATTCTCTACCACTATAAAAGTCAACAAATTCCTCCTGAAATAATGAACATCATGGAGCAGTATTAATTATAGGAATACAAAAAACACATCAATATACATATTTTATAAATATATATGTATGTGCGTATGTATATATTATTTACATATATACATATATAGGCATATATGTATATAACAGTTATAGATTAACATACATACATACATATATCTGTGTGTGTATATATGTGTGTGTGTGTATATATATATATAACTGTTACGAGGCAATTGGCAAAATTCTTATTTCAGATTAGGAGTTTAGCATTTTCCAACATGTATTATTTATTTTTAGCATTTTAGAGGAGACTCTTAGTTAAATAATCCCTTTAGATATTACAGCTAGAAACCTGAGCTGAGCAGATATATTCAAGGCAATTTTCTTATGCTAAAATTGGTCAACAGAGATAAATAGCACCTTTAAAAATATTATTTGTAAAGAAAATTATATCGTGGTCCATGTCATAATTTTAAAGCATTTTATTTATATCTTTATTATAAAATCATAGGCTCAGTAAATAGCATCTTTACCAGTTTCTAAATTAATAAATAAAATATTTTACTTAAAATTATGAAAACAAAATGGAAACGTTGTTACTGATACAAAGTATATAGGAGAATTTGCCTTGGTTGTGAAAACTAAAAGGGCTTGCTAATCATCTACCCTTCAGTGCAAAACTTGAGGCAGTCCACTGAAAGACAGATTGACTCAACAAAGCAGATATTCTTTTCCAGGTCACTGCCTTTAATAGGTCAAGATTTTTCCCATGTTCAAAATTTAAAGAGATGTATTTCCCTAAATAAAGAAACATAAACAAATGCTATCTGCTACCACCATCGTTAGGTCACTTGCTCCAACATTACGTACAGAAAAAAAAAAATAAAAGATTTTATCAGAATCCAAAGAGAATCCCTCCACTTTGAATGAGGAAGGCGTGGCATGATGACTTTTTAATAAGGTAACCAGAGGGCTGAATTACATTTCCCAGAATTCCCTTTCCATTATGTTTTCAATAAGAGTGAAAAACAAGAGGGACTGTTTGGAGATCTGGAGGGCTAGGGGAATCAACAGCCATTTTGTAATTTATACACATAGTTGCTAACCTGATGACTTACCTGTGTCTGAAAGAAGTAGCTAAGGGCCCAGCTGCTTTTATCTTCCCCTAGATCCTTGTCAGACCTCTCTGGGTACTGGTCTAGGTGTTTATTTCTGTTTCTAAACAGCTACTGCAGATTAGACTAGTTACCAGGGTCAACAATGTAAAAACTGACACAGGTTTCAGTCTTTTTTGGTGGGGTTCCAGGCCAAGCACATGGCATTCATCCTGCCTTCGACTTACCCTCACTTTACCCTCCTTGCTTTCTGACTGCCTACCCCGTGGATTTCAAGGTCAAGCAACAAAGAGACAGGATGATTTCAAGGATGGTTTAAGAAGCTCTCCTAATATCTTGAGGACAATTCCCTTTAAGGAATTGCCTTAAGGATTTTTGTTTTCTGACAATCTCAGGTTTCTGTCCTCACAACTTATTAGTTTAAACCTTG
Source organism: Macaca mulatta (assembly GCF_049350105.2). Taxonomy (NCBI): domain Eukaryota; kingdom Metazoa; phylum Chordata; class Mammalia; order Primates; family Cercopithecidae; genus Macaca; species Macaca mulatta. The sequence goes on from NC_133409.1 coordinate 118,193,309, forward strand.
AACTATTGTTCAGCCAGATATATGACCATCATTCTGGGTACTGCAATCTACCAGTCTCCCATCTTCAGTAAGTATGTTCGCACTTACGGGCTGTCCCTTGTGACTATTTATTGGACTGTTTTGAAGCCTACAAAGTTTTGTCCTCATAGATCAAACAATAAAATAGGTATATCTACTACAAGAACATATTATTTTCAGATTTTAAAGTTCAATTCCTATTTGTATTGCTCTCTAAAAGATGTCTATCTGCATTGCACAACATAGCCAATCACATGTGATATTAACAACAAAATTAAATATAATCATAAACATACTTCAATAGTCAAATGTTATAGATATCAAAAATAAACTGTCAAAAGCATACCGTGGCCTCACATTTTCATACAACATTCCATTATCTAATTACTAGAGAGAGATATGAAAATCTCCAATTACATTCCTTTGCAAGTCGAGCCCTGGAGGTTGAAGGAATTAAAAGACAAAATCAGATTTTTTTGATCTTTTGAGCTAAAATTCCAAAGGAATTAAAATCAGCTTTAAAAAAAAGTTCTGCTCAGTCTAAGCTCAGGAATTTTCTCTTCCAGAGTGGAGTTGACATTTCTTCAGAATTTCCCATCAGCTGCATGAATATGTGTCCTTTAGGACGTCTCAAGGTAAATTAGATCAATGCCATGTGTATGACATGCCTACTTGTAAAATAAGTATTATAGATTACTAGGGAACACAGTAGTGGCCCAGCACTCTCTGTTCACCTGTTACTCTTAGACAGCAAGTCAATACTTAGTGCTTTAGACGTTGTTCCAACCGAATTTATTTTTATATCATATAATATTAAGTATCGTCCAAGATGAATGTTGAGATTAGTGGTATCTGAGGACCGAAGGATCTCTCAGTTTTACTCTTGAAAGAAAGGCAGTCAGTTTTGTCATTATTCTTACTCCATATCCTGTGAAAATAATTTCAGTTGAGGGAGATATCTCAGTAGAAGTTTATCTTGGCTCTGTGCATTAATTGTATCTAGGAAATTCTTTCTATGTAGAGTGCCTTCTTTCTCAGGAAATGGAATTCAAAACATTGTTTAAAAGTAAAGGTATTTCTAAAGTCATAACTGCCAGGCACAGTATTATTAGGATTTTGCTCTGCCACTCAGAATGAAGTGCAGTGGCATGATCATAGCTCACTGCAGCCTTAAACTCTGAGGCTGAAGCAATCCTCCTGCTTCAACATCGCAAGTAGCTGGGACTGTAAGTGCACAGCACTACTCCAGGCTAATTAAAAAAAAAAAAAAAAAAAGTGTAGAAACAGGGTCTTGACTTGCTGCCCAGGCTGGTCTTGAACTCCTGGCTTCAAACAGTCCCTCCCACCTCCACCTCCCAAAGTGCTGGGATAACAGACATGAGCCACTGTGCCTGGCTCAGGTGTCAAGTGTTTTTGGTTGTTGTTTGTTTGTTTCCAGGCTGGAGTGCAGTGGTGTGTTCTCGGCTCATCACAACCTCTGCCTCCCAGGTTCAAGCAATTCTCCAGGCACAATGTTTTATTAAGGTTTCTTTCTTTCCTAACTTTTCTTTCCTTTATTTGTCATGGAAATCATTAACATGGAAATACGATCACAATGTGTTATGTGAAAAAAAAAATAAAATAGTATGCAGCATATGAGTCTGTTGGATTCTTTTTTTTTTTTAAATGTATGTTTTAAGTTCTAGGTTACATGTGCGCAACCTGCAAGTTTGTTACATATGTATATATGTGCCATGTTGGTGTGTTGCATCCATTATCTCGTCATTTATATTAGATATATTTCCTAATGAGAGGTGAAGCCAGCTGGACTTCCTGGATCAGGTGGGGACTTGGAGAAACTTTCTGTCTAGCTAAAGGACTGTACACACACCAATCAGCACTCTGTAAAACAGACCAATCAGCAGGGAGTGGGTGGGGCCAAATAAGGGAATAAAATTGTCCACCGGAGCCAACAGTGGCAACCCACTGCAGTCCCCTTGCACGTTGTGGAAAGTTTGTTCTTTTGCTCTTCATAATAAATCTTGCTGCTTCTAACTCTTTGGGTCCGCACTACATTTATGAGCTGCAATACTCACCACAAGGGTCTGCGGCTTCATTCTTGAAGTCAGTGAGACCACAAACCCACCAGGAGGAACAAGCAACTCCAGACGTGCCACCTTTAAAAGCTGTAACACTCACTGTGAAAGTCTACGGCTTCACTCCTGAAGTCAGCAAGACCACGAACCCACTGGGAGGAAGAAACTCCAGACACATCTGAACATCTGAAGGAACAAACTTTGGTCACACCATCTTTAAGAAGTGTAACACTCATCGTGAGGGTTCATGGCTTCATTCTTGAAGTCAGCGAGTCCAAGAACTCAACAGAAGGAACTAATTCCAAACACACTAACGCTATCCCTCACCCCTCTCCCTATGCCACAACAGGCCCTGGTGTGTGATGTTCCCCACCCTGTGTCCAAGAGTTCTCATTGTTCAATTTCCACCTATGAGTGAGAACATGAGGTGTTATGTTTTCTGTCCTTGTGATAGTTTGCTCAGAATGACGGTTTCCAGCTTGGTCCATGTACCTTCAAAAATATGAACTCATCCTTTTTTGTGGCTGCACAGTATTCCATTGTGTATATGTGCCATGTTGTCTTAATCCAGTCTATCATTGATGGATATTTTGGTTGGTTCTAAGTGTTTGCTATTGTGGATAGTGCCACAATAAACATATGTGTGTATTTGTCTTTATAGCAACATGATTTATAATCTTTTGGGTATATACCCAGTAATGGGATAGCTGGGTTAAATGGCATTTCTAGTTTTAGATCCTTGAGGAATTTCCACACTGTCTTCCACAATGGTTGAACTAGTTTACAGTCCCACCAACGGTGTAAAAGTGTTCCGATTTCTCCACATCTTCTCCAGCACGTGTTGTTTCCTGACTTGTTAATGATCACCATTCTAACTGGTATGAGATGGTATCTCATTGTAGTTTTGATTCACATTTCTCTGATGGCCAGTGATGATGAGCATTTTTTTCATGTGTCTGTTGGCTGCATAAGTGTCTTCTTTTTAGAAGTGTCTGTTCATATCCTTTGCCCACCTTTTGATGGTCTTGTTTGATTTTTTTCTTGTAAGTTTGTTTAAATTCTTTGTAGATTCTGGATATTAGCCCTTTGTCACATGAGTAGATTGTAAAAATTTTCTCCCATTCTGTAGGTTGCCTGTTCACTCTGATGGTAGTTTCTTTTGCTGTGCAGAAGCTCTTTAGTTTAATGAGATCCCATTTGTCAATTTTGGCTTTTATTGCCATTTCTTTTTGTGTTTTAATCATGAAGTCCTTGCCCATGCTTATGTCCTGAATGTTGTTGCCTAGGTTTTCTTCTACAGTTTTTATGGTTTTAGGTCTAACTTTTAAGTCTTTAATCCACCTTGTTTTAATTTTTGTATAAGATGTAAGGTAGAGATGCAGTTTCAGCTTTCTACATGTAACTAGACAGTTTTCCCAACACCATTTATTAAATAGAACTTCCTTTCCCCATTTCTTGTTTTTGTAAGGTTTGTCAAAGATCAGATCATTGTAGATGTGTGGTATTATTTCTGAGGGCTCTGTTCTGTTCCATTGATCTATATCTCTGTTTTGGTACCAGTACCATATTGTTTTGTTTACTGTAGCCTTGTAGTATAGTTTGAAGTCAGGTAGCCTGATGCCTCCAGCTTTATTATTTTGACTGATGATTGTCTTGGCAATGTGGGCTCTTTTTCGGTTCCATATGAACTTTAAAGTAGTTTTTTGCAATATTGTGAAGAAAGTCATTGGTAGCTTAATGGGGATGACATTGAATCTATAAATTACCTTTGACAGTATGGCCATTTTCACCATATTGATTCTTCCTATCTATGAGCATTGAATGTTCTTTCATTTGTTTGTGTCCTCTTTTATTTTGTTGAGCAGTGATTTGTAGTTCACCTTGAAGAGGTCCTTCGCATCCCTTGTAAGTTGGATTCCTAGGTATTTTATTGCCTTGGAAGCAATTGTGAATGGGAGTTCACTCATGATTTGGCTCTCTGTTTGTCTGTTATGGGTGTATAGGGATGCTTGTGATTTTTGCACATTGAATTTGTATCCTGAGACTTTGCTGAAATTGCTTATCAGCTTAAGGAGATTTGGGGCTGAGATGAAGGAGTTTTCTAAATATACAGTCATGTCATCTGCAAACAGGGACAATTTAACTTCTTCTTTTCCTAATTGAATACCCTTTATTTCTTTCTACTGCCTGATTGCCCTTGCCAGAACTTCCAACACTATGTTGAATAAAGGAGTGGTGAGAGGGGCATCCCTTTCTTGTGCCAGTTTTCTTAATCTCTTAATTTCCATTTTTGTTACATAATTTGCACTGAGGGTGAAGAAAAGAAAAAGGTAAGAGTAAAGCTTCTGTCTATTATTGGTTAAATATTTGTCCACTGGTTACCTCCCCTGCTGCTGAGGATGTCTATTCCTAGCCATTGATAGGATCCTGCAGAATTTTCCTACCTTGAGAAAAGTCCAGATAGAGACAAAAACAGGAAACAAGCATGAGATGATGCACTGTAGGTTGTGCCTTAGTGAAGTCAGTTGAATATCTTGCAGAGTTATCTGCTACCTTGCTTCCATAGCAAATATTAGAAAGATTTATATATGAATCCTTTTATGTAGAGTTGCTATATATACATATATATGTGTATATGGCAGCTATACAACAATTGATGTCTCCAAGATGCACCAATAAAACAGTAAAATATACTTCTTAGCAGAAGATATTTATTTTTGTTTTATTTGTCAAGAAATAAGATTAAAATGCTTGATTTTATATTTCATCAAATAAACAAATTTAAAATCAAATAATCTTCTCACTGAAGAACTCACACATGCCTATAGATTTTTCTCTCTTACAACAATTCATTGAGGAAATCATTTTTTTTCCCAAAATGTATTTATTTATTCTTTCTTTTTTTCTTATTATACTTTAAGTTCTAGGATACATGTATGAAGAAACTGAGCCTTGATGAAGTTAAATAAGTTGTCCAAGGTCACACAGCCAGGAAGTGCTAGAAGCAGGATGTAATTGCCAGCAGCCTTTCTCCACAGTATGACCTTTAAACCAATATGTTATACAGCCCCATGAATAACAAAAATATATGCTCCCTTGAAAAAAGACAAACACTGAAACATTCAGACTCTGGTAAAGATTATGACTCATGTGTGTAGGAAAACTCCAAATTGTGTCAAATCTTTTGAAAAGCTCTAGCATCGGTTCTGAGAAATTACTTGTATATACTATACATCTGTGTTCACTGAGAAAAACATATACTTTATTGACATTTTCAAAATGACATGGTTTTAAAATCTCTATTGCAAATGGACAGGCCAGAAATCAATGAGGTATTAAAACAGTTAATGCAGGCAATGCTACAAGCTCTTTAAAAGGACCAACACCATTGTTAGTAGATAAATTATGCAAGCTTGGCCATGTACATCTGTTGATTTGCCAGATAGCTAATTAAAATGTGTTACAGCCATTAAGTTGTTTAAAGGCACATTTTGTGATTCCATAAAATGTCATTTATCTAGTTTAAGTCATACTTGTTTTGATCTGCCACACAGAAATCACTAAAGGCCCATATTTTGCATATAAATTTAGCTCTAAAGAAGATGTGCTTTTCTTTTGACCCTGGTTTGAATGGAATAGCATCTATTTTGATGGACATTATATTTGACAAAAAAATGGCATGCTTGATACATTGATTTTGATTCTTTATCAGGACTTTTGTTTGTTTCAATGTTGTTTTTATTTTATGTGCACGATATGCAGGTTTGTTATATAAATAAATGTGTGCCATGGTGGTTTGCTGCACAGATCACCCCATCACCCAGGTATTAAGCACAGCATCCATTAGCTATTCTTCCTGATGCTCTCTCCCTCCTTCCACACCCCACCCCCCAACAGGCCCCAGTATATATTGTTTCCCCCAATATGTCCATGTGTTCTCATCATTCAGCTCTCACATGCAGTATTTGGTTTTCTGTTCCTGTGTTAGTTTGCTGAGGATAATGACCTCCAGCTCCATCCATGGGCCTGCAAAGGACATGATAGCATTCCTTTTTATGGCTGTATAGAATCAGGACATATTGTTTATGTCTATATAGGTAATTATGTTCAATATGACAAAAGTTCTCATAACAATATTATGATCTAACATTTATTGAGTTTTGATTTGTGCCAGGAATATTTAATTTCTTAATATATTATATATTGGATTACTTGATACTCAGAAAAACTTTGGAATATGTTTCTCAACATCTGCATTTTGCAAATGAGACAAAATGATTAAGTATCACACTGTAAGTAGCTGAAAGATCCAAGATGACTTACCCGGGCAGCCAATATCCATAGCCTTAACCATTTCCTTTCACTGTCTTTCAGTTTTTCTGATAGGAATCAACTTTAATTTTCTAAGGGAACGATAAAAATAAACTAGGTTTTCTGTAACCACAGTAAACTCACTAACATTATTTAAGCTTTTCAAGATATTTGAGAAGATTGTTTAACCTAATCTTTATTATTAATATTATTATTATTATTATTATTATTATTATTATTATTATTATACTTTAAGTTCTAGGGTACATGTGCACAATGTGCAGGTTTGTTACATATGTATACATGTGCCATATTGGTGTGCTGCACCCATTAACTCATCATTTACATTAGGTATATCTCCTAATGCTGTCTTATTCTTCTAAGGATAGCCCTACTAAAGCTAGAAAACAAAACAAAACAACAACGACAAAAAACTATGCCGCTTGTTCTTCTAATTTGAGGAGCAGCAATGCTTTGAATCTAAGCAGGAATATTTAGTTTGGCTCATAGTCATGATGACTCAAGGAATCAAGGCTGTTTTACACAATCATGTTATAGAAGGCAAAGAACAGTCAGACTTTGACTTATTAAGGAGGCTTAAAGTTAGGACAAAATTAATTCAAACTTGGAAATATCTCTTCTCCAACTGTTACCTGTTCTCTCCAACATACAATTTTTTAAGCTAAAAAACAAGAATCCATTATTTTGCTTAGAAAATATTTATAGGTAGTGAAGTTTCAAAATTAATTAACTCAACAATCTTCACTTGGAAAGATAGTTTATTACAATATTATTTTCAACAGGAATTTAATATTGCACAATATACTCTCAACTGTGAGATAACATTGAAACTATCAAAATTAACTTGTTTCATTTTACATATTTTAGTTTGACAAACATAGAATTAAATAGAAGAAAATGATCGCATTTTTCCATTTCTTCCTTTCGTTCTTTCCTTTTTTCCTAATGAGATAAAGAAGTAATATATGCGTTCCCAATCTCAGCCATATGTTGCCTTTTCCCCTAATTTTCTGGAAGGTGGATTCATATATATCTGCCCACATTTTTGCAATCACATACAGAGTTTTTGGCACTGTGGTTGGACTTTGGAAACATACGTAATCTGTTTTTGCTGTGTACAAAAAGCCTTAAATCTAAAACCTTAGAGGGAAGAAACACATTTCTGCATGTGTGCAAATGCATACATATGTACATACATTTTCGTATAAAAAATTAGCAAGAAAAAGAAAATCAATGTGACTTGATTTATGGTTGTTTCTTTCTAGTATGTTGATGCCAGGTGAAATGAACGACTTCAGCATAACACCCTGTGTCTTAGGTGGTCTTGAAGAACAGTAAGGATGTGAAATATGATAAGAAACAGATTTTTTAACAGTGCATTTGCTTGTTAAATTTCCTTAGAGGAGGATACAGTTAGAAGAATGTATTCATAAGCAGTTGCTAGTGTTTTAAGCTCATGATGGAGCACTTGAAAAAACAGATGGAGGGCGGAGCAAGATGGCCGAATAGGAACAGCTCCAGTCTCCAACTCCCAGCGCGAGCGACACAGAAGACCGGTGACTTCTGCATTTTCAACTGAGGTACTGGGTTCATCTCACTGGGGAGTGCCGGACGATCGGTGCTGGTCAGCTGCTGCAGCCCGACCAGCGAGAGCTGAAGCAGGACGAGGCATTGCCTCACCTGGGAAGCGCAAGGGGGAAGGGAATCCCTTTTCCTAGCCAGGGGAACTGAGACACACAACACCTGGAAAATCGGGTAACTCCCACCCCAATACTGCGCTTTAAGCAAACAGGCACACCAGGAGATCATATCCCACACCTGGCCGGGAGGGTCCCACACCCATGGAGCCTCCCTCATTGCTAGCACAGCAGTCTGTGATCTACCGGCAAGGCAGCAGCGAGGCTGGGGGAGGGGCGCCCGCCATTGCTGAGGCTTAAGTAGGTAAACAAAGCTGCTGGGAAGCTCGAACTGGGTGGAGCTCACAGCAGCTCAAGGAAACCTGCCTGTCTCTGTAGACTCCACCTCTGGGGACAGGGCAATAACAAACACAGCCGAAACCTCTGCAGACGCAAACGACTCTGTCTGACAGCTTTGAAGAGAGCAGTGGATCTCCCAACATGGAAGTTGAGATCTGAGAAGGGACAGACTCCCTGCTCAAGTGGGTCACTGACCCCTGAGTAGCCTAACTGGGAGACATCCCCCACTAGGGGCAGTCTGACACCCCACACCTCACAGGGTGGAGTACACCCCTGAGAGGAAGCTTCTGAAGCAAGAATCAGACAGGTACACTCGCTGTTCAGAAATATTCTATCTTCTGCAGCCTCTTCTTCTGATACCCAGGCAAACAGGGTCTGGAGTGGACCTCAAGCAATCACCAACAGACCTACAGCTGAGGGTCCTGACTGTTAGAAGGAAAACTATCAAACAGGAAGGACACCTACACCAAAACCCCATCAGTACATCACCATCATCAAAGACCAGAGGCAGATAAAACCACAAAGATGGGGAAAAAGCAGGGCAGAAAAGCTGGAAATTCAAAAAATAAGAGCGCATCTCCCCCGGCAAAGGAGCAGAGCTCATCGCCAGCAACGGATCAAAGCTGGACGGAGAATGACTTTGACGAGATGAGAGAAGAAGGCTTCAGTCCATCAAATTTCTCAGAGCTAAAGGAGGAATTACGTACCCAGCGCAAAGAAACTAAAAATCTTGAAAAAAAAGTGGAAGAATTGATGGCTAGAGTAATTAATGCAGAGAAGGTCATAAACGAAATGAAAGAGATGAAAACCATGACACAAGAAATACGTGACAAATGCACAAGCTTCAGTAACCGACTCGATCAACTGGAAGAAAGAGTATCTGCGATTGAGGATCAAATGAATGAAATGAAGCAAGAAGAGAAACCAAAAGAAAAAAGAAGAAAAAGAAATGAACAAAGCCTGCAAGAAGTATGGGATTATGTAAAAAGACCAAATCTACGTCTGATTGGGGTGCCTGAAAGTGAGGGGGAAAATGGAACCAAGTTGGAAAACACTCTTCAGGATATCATCCAGGAGAACTTCCCCAACCTAGTAGGGCAGGCCAACATTCAAATCCAGGAAATACAGAGAACGCCACAAAGATACTCCTCGAGAAGAGCAACTCCAAGACACATAATTGCCAGATTCACCAAAGTTGAAATGAAGGAAAAAATCTTAAGGGCAGCCAGAGAGAAAGGTCGGGTTACCCACAAAGGGAAGCCCATCAGACTAACAGCAGATATCTCGGCAGAAACTCTCCAAGCCAGAAGAGAGTGGGGGCCAATATTCAACATTCTTAAAGAAAAGAATTTTAAACCCAGAATTTCATATCCAGCCAAACTAAGTTTCATAAGTGAAGGAGAAATAAAATCCTTTACAGATAAGCAAATGCTTAGAGATTTTGTCACCACTAGGCCTGCCTTACAAGAGACCCTGAAGGAAGCACTAAACATGGAAAGGAACAACCGGTACCAGCCATTGCAAAAACATGCCAAAATGTAAAGACCATCAAGGCTAGGAAGAAACTGCATCAACTAATGAGCAAAATAACCAGTTAATATCATAATGGCAGGATCAAGTTCACACATAACAATCTTAACCTTAAATGTAAATGGACTAAATGCTCCGATGAAAAGACACAGACTGGCAAACTGGATAAAGAGTCAAGACCCATCAGTCTGCTGTATTCAGGAGACCCATCTCACACGCAGAGACATACATAGGCTCAAAATAAAGGGATGGAGGAAGACTTAACAAGCAAATGGAGAACAAAAAAAAGCGGGGGTTGCAATACTAGTCTCTGATAAAACAGACTTTAAACCATCAAAGATCAAAAGAGACAAAGAAGGCCATTACATAATGGTAAAGGGATCAATTCAACAGGAAGAGCTAACTATCCTAAATATATATGCACCCAATACAGGAGCACCCAGATTCATCAAGCAAGTCCTTAGAGACTTACAAAGAGACTTAGACTCCCATACAATAATAATGGGAGACTTCAACACTCCACTGTCAACATTAGACAGATCAACGAGACAGAAAGTTAACAAGGATATCCAGGAATTGAACTCATCTCTGCAGCAAGCAGACCTAATAGACATCTATAGAACTCTCCACCCCAAATCAACAGAATATACATTCTTCTCAGCACCACATCGTACTTACTCCAAAATTGACCACGTAATTGGAAGTAAAGCACTCCTCAGCAAATGTACAAGAACAGAAATTATAACAAACTGTCTCTCAGACCACAGTGCAATCAAACTAGAACTCAGGACTAAGAAACTCAATCAAAACCGCTCAACTACATGGAAACTGAACAACCTGCTCCTGAATGACTACTGGGTACATAACGAAATGAAGGCAGAAATAAAGATGTTCTTTGAAACCAATGAGAACAAAGATACAACATACCAGAATCTCTGGGACACATTTAAAGCAGTGTGTAGAGGGAAATTTATAGCACTAAATGCCCACAAGAGAAAGCAGGAAAGATCTAAAATTGACACTCTAACATCACAATTAAAAGAACTAGAGAAGCAAGAGCAAACACATTCGAAAGCTAGCAGAAGGCTAGAAATAACTAAGATCAGAGCAGAACTGAAGGAGATAGAGACACAAAAAACTCTCCAAAAAATCAATGAATCCAGGAGTTGGTTTTTTGAAAAGATCAACAAAATTGACAGACCACTAGCAAGACTAATAAAGAAGAAAAGAGAGAAGAATCAAATTGACGCAATTAAAAATGATAAAGGGGATATCACCACCGACCCCACAGAAATACAAACTACCATCAGAGAATACTATAAACACCTCTACGCAAATAAACTGGAAAATCTAGAAGAAATGGATAATTTCCTAGACACTTACACTCTTCCAAGACTAAACCAGGAAGAAGTTGAATCCCTGAATAGACCAATAGCAGGCTCTGAAATTGAGGCAATAATTAATAGCCTACCAACCAAAAAAAGTCCAGGACCAGATGGATTCACAGCTGAATTCTACCAGAGGTACAAGGAGGAGTTGGTACCATTCCTTCTGAAACTATTCCAATCAATAGAAAAAGAGGGAATCCTCCCTAACTCATTTTATGAGGCCAACATCATCCTGATACCAAAGCCTGGCAGAGACACAACAAAAAAAGAGAATTTTAGACCAATATCCCTGATGAACATCGATGCAAAAATCCTCAATAAAATACTGGCAAACCGGATTCAGCAACACATCAAAAAGCTTATCCACCATGATCAAGTGGGCTTCATCCCTGGGATGCAAGGCTGGTTCAACATTTGCAAATCAATAAACATAATCCAGCATATAAACAGAACCAAAGACAAGAACCACATGATTATCTCAACAGATGCAGAAAAGGATTTTGACAAAATTCAACAGCCCTTCATGCTAAAAACGCTCAATAAATTCGGTATTGATGGAACGTACCTCAAAATAATAAGAGCTATTTATGACAAACCCACAGCCAATATCATACTGAATGGGCAAAAACTGGAAAAATTCCCTTTGAAAACTGGCACAAGACAGGGATGCCCTCTCTCACCACTCCTATTCAACATAGTGTTGGAAGTTCTGGCTAGGGCAATCAGGCAAGAGAAAGAAATCAAGGGTATTCAGTTAGGAAAAGAAGAAGTCAAACTGTCCCTGTTTGCAGATGACATGATTGTATATTTAGAAAACACCATTGTCTCAGCCCAAAATCTCCTTAAGCTGATAAGCAACTTCAGCAAAGTCTCAGGATACAAAATTAATGTGCAGAAATCACAAGCATTCTTATACACCAGTAACAGACAAACAGAGAGCCAAATCAGGAATGAACTTCCATTCACAATTGCTTCAAAGAGAATCAAATACCTAGGAATCCAACTTACAAGGGATGTAAAGGACCTCTTCAAGGAGAACTACAAACCACTGCTCAGTGAAATAAAAGAGGACACAAACAAATGGAAGAACATACCATGCTCATGGATAGGAAGAATCAATATCGTGAAAATGGCCATACTGCCCAAGGTAATTTATAGATTCAATGCCATTCCCATCAAGCTACCAATGAGTTTCTTCACAGAATTGGAAAAAACTGCTTTAAAGTTCATATGGAACCAAAAAAGAGCCCGCATCTCCAAGACAATCCTAAGTCAAAAGGACAAAGCTGGAGGCATCACGCTACCTGACTTCAAACTATACTACAAGGCTACAGTAACCAAAACAGCATGGTACTGGTACCAAAACAGAGATATAGACCAATGGAACAGAACAGAGTCCTCAGAAATAATACCACACATCTACAGCCATCTGATCTTTGACAAACCTGAGAGAAACAAGAAATGGGGAAAGGATTCCCTATTTAATAAATGGTGCTGGGAAAATTGGCTAGCCATAAGTAGAAAGCTGAAACTGGATCCTTTCCTTACTCCTTATACGAAAATTAATTCAAGATGGATTAGAGACTTAAATGTTAGACCTAATACCAGAAAAATCCTAGAGGAAAACCTAGGTAGTACCATTCAGGACATAGGCATGGGCAAAGACTTCATGTCTAAAACACCAAAAGCAACGGCAACAAAAGCCAAAATTGACAAATGGGATCTCATTAAACTAAAGAGCTTCTGCACAGCAAAAGAAACTACCATCAGAGTGAACAGGCAACCTACAGAATGGGAGAAAATTTTTGCAATCTACTCATCTGACAAAGGGCTAATATCCAGAACCTACAAAGAACTCCAACAAATTTACAAGAAAAAAACAAACAACCCCATCAAAAAGTGGGCAAAGGATATGAACAGACATTTCTCAAAAGAAGACATTCATACAGCCAACAGACACATGAAAAAATGCTCATCATCACTGGCCATCAGAGAAATGCAAATCAAAACCACAATGAGATACCATCTCACACCAGTTAGAATGGCGATCATTAAAAAGTCAGGAAACAACAGGTGCTGGAGAGGATGTGGAGAAATAGGAACACTTTTACACTGTTGGTGGGATTGTAAACTAGTTCAACCATTCTGGAAAACAGTATGGCGATTCCTCAAGGATCTAGAACTAGATGTACCATATGACCCAGCCATCCCATTACTGGGTATATACCCAAAGGATTATAAATTATGCTGCTATAAAGACACATGCACACGTATGTTTATTGCAGCACTATTCACAATAGGAAAGACTTGGAATCAACCCAAATGTCCATCAGTGACAGATTGGATTAAGAAAATGTGGCACATATACACCATGGAATACTATGCAGCCATCAAAAAGGATGAGTTTGCGTCCTTTGTAGGGACATGGATGCAGCTGGAAACCATCATTCTTAGCAAACTATCACAAGAACAGAAAACCAAACACCGCATGTTCTCACTCATAGGTGGGAACTGAACAATAAGATCACTTGGACTCAGGAAGGGGAACATCACACACCGGGGCCTATCATGGGGAGGGGGGAGGGGGGAGGGATTGCATTGGGAGTTATACCTGATGTAAATGACGAGTTGATGGGTGCAGCACACCAACATGGCACAAGTATACATATGTAACAAACCTGCACGTTATGCACATGTACCCTACAACTTGAAGTATAATAATAATAATAAAAAAAAAGGATTTGTGACAAAAACACTTAGATAAAAGAAGATACAAATTAATTAGTTTTAAAGTACTTCTTCCTATATAGCATGAGACAATTAACTCTTCAATAAGAAGAGTTGTTTAATAAGAAAGTATTATTTCCAAGTAATGTCAAGTTCATTTTCTTGCTTCTCAAGTTCTAATTCAGAAGTATTCAGTAACCACAATGTTTGCAAGAGTTCTACGTGGCAACTAGAAAGAAATATTAGACAATCACATTTTGTGTATATATAAATGTAGATCTATAATGATAACAATAGATTGGCAACTGATGAGCTTTGAACGACAAATAGTTTTGTTTTTATAAAAATATTCAATGTTGAATTATATTTTCAAATAATAAAATTAAAAATTTGATTCATTAAAGCTGATTTTAAATGCTGATATCCATTAATTATAATTTAATTTTTATATAGTAAATAATATCTAATATTTTAAAAGAAATAAATGTAATATATAGTCTTAAATTTTTTCTTATATAAACTTATACTTTATTATAAAACACATTCATGTTATATTCACTTAAAACATAGTTAAATTTAAAATTTTTTAATAATTAATGTTAATAGAACAGGTAAAAATTTTGATTGTAACAATGTAATTAGTGATTTTGATGAAGGCAAGACAAATAAATATTGTAAAATTAGCTATAACAGCTAATGAATTGTGCACGTTCTTATTATCTATCCAAATATCATAGGCCTGTCAACAAAATATCCAGACACACTTGATATAATTAAGTTAAATCCAATGATGTTTTCATGAGCTCCATTCAAATAAAAATCATAGCCTTACACATGTTTTTCAATTTTGTCACATTGGAATTTTAATCAATTCACATAATTCATACTAGTTATGTTCTATAAAGTCACTGTGAACAATGAATTATTCAATGTTGATTGCTTACCCCAGGAGATATACAGGGTTAGGTTCCCAAAAGCTTTGATCACAACATTTTTGTCAACTGATTAATATTTAACTTTGTTTTGCATTTTTGCCAGCTAATCAATACATAACCTCATTTTACATGTAAAAAAAAAAAAAAGAAAAAAAGAAAAAACAGATGGAAAGACTGAAGATGATATGGAGAAAAATCGTGAATAAACAGTCTTGAATAAGGGAATGAGTATGTGGCTATTTATTTTTAATGAGAATGCTTAGCACAGTAGCAGAAGAGGTTCTCAATAAGTCAAGACAATCTTTTCTGTTCATGTCTGTCATATTCTTTTCTTACCCATCTCAGTGATTGTTCAATGGGCTGAAGAAAAATAGTTTATGCATTGGCTTAAATTATGGATTTCACCTCACCAAAACTGATCTTACTACTATTGATGGCTTCTATCAGTCGACAGAAGATACCAAAGCTGAAATCATTCCCAGAGGGACAGGCCCCACCCACCCAACAGCACACTGATTAGATTAGAGATGCAGAGTTAATGTTGTGTCCTCACTGAAACATACACTCCGTTGATATGTAGGTATACTTCTCTTGTCGGTAATTCTTCTGCCTGTCCAACAACCTATGGAATTCCTAAATGCCATATTCACCATCCTTATAACCCAAAGAGCATTATTTCTGTATGTAAGTAATTTTATAACAAAATAAATGAGAAAGTGAGAAAAATCTCACACCATGGGATTTACCAGTCCAGCCATGTACAGTATGTAATTATCCAGAGGTCGTTGGACAGCTAGATGGGTGAAATGTTCTAATGAAGACGCATTTATGGCACTTGCTGGGGGAAGTTGGTGTTCTATTCAACAAAAAGTGGAATATACTCTTTTGCAAAATTATTTTACTTTAAGTTCTGCGATATATGTGCTGAATGTACAGGTTTGTTACAAAGGCATACATGTTTGTTGCATCTATCAACCCGTAATCTAGGTTTTAAGCCCTGCATGCATTAGCTATTTGTCCTAATGCTCTCCTTCCCCTTCCCCCTCCCCAAACAGGCCCTGCTGTGAGATGTTCCCCTTCCTGTGTCCATGTGTTCTCATTGTTCAGCTTCCACTTATGAGTGAGAACATATGATGTTTTCGTTTTCTGTTCCTGTGTTAGTTTGCTGAAGATGATGGCTTCCAGCTTCATGTATGTCCCTACAAGAACACAAACTCATTCTTTTTTATGACTGTATAGTATCCCATGGTGTATATGTGCCACATTTTCTTTATCTAGTCTATCTTTCGTAGGCATTTGGGCTGGTTCCAAGCCTTTACTATTGTGAATAGTGCATCAATAAACATACATGTGCATGTGTCTTTATAGTGGAATGATTTATAATCCTTTGGGTTATACTCATTAATGGGCTGCTGGATCAAATGGTATTTCTGATTCTAAATCCTTTAGGAATTGCCACACTGTCTTCCACAACTGTTGAAGTAACTTACACTTTCATCAGGAGTGTAAAAGCATTTCTATTTCTCCACATTCTTGCCAGCACCTGTTGTTTCCAGACTTTTTAGTGATGGTCATTTTAAGTGCCACAAGATGGTATCTCATTGTGGTTTTCATTTGCATTTCTCTAATGACCTGTAATAACGAGACTTTTTTCATATGTTTGTTGGCCACATAAATGTCTTCTTTTGAAAGTGTCTGTTCATATCCTTCATCCAATTTTTGATGGGGTTGTTCATGTTTTTCTTTTAAATTTGTTTAACTTCCTTGTAGATTCTGGATATTAGACCTTTGTCAGATAGATAGATTGCAAAATTTTTCTGCCATTCTGTAGATTGGCTGTTCACTCTGATGATAGTTTATTTTGCTGAGCAGAAGCTCTTCAGTTTAATTAGATCCCATTTGTAAATTTTGGAATATACTCTTATATAGCAACCAATCTATGATGCCATTACTCCATTAACAAAACACATGGATCAAGAAAATCAGGAATGGAAGAAATGGTTCATCTCTCCATTATTTCTAAGAAACCATATAAATATGTGTGTATGCATATTGTTTCCAGTTACTAAGATCTGTCACTTCAGTGATATAGAAGACTTAATTCTAAAGAGAAGAAAATCTTTTCAGAGCACAGATTCATGTTTTTATCGAACTTGAAATGAGCAACTTCCACTTGGCTATGTTGGGCTCTCCTTCCATGGCTACAACAGAGTAGCCAGACAGGCTAATCTTATTGTCAATACTTGATGTTAAATAGGAGGGACAGGAGGCACATATTAAGAAACCATGAATTCAGGGAGAATTTTTCTTAATATTTTCATGTTCAGTAGTAAAAGTCAATACAAAATAAGTAAGGCCCAATCTACGCATGATGAAAAAAAAAAAAAACCTAAATCTTCAGTTGAGATTACCCCATTAGACAAATCTCTAGGACTAACTGAGGTGTTTGCTAAGATGTTAACTGAGATTAAAGCAAGCCTGGGATGGGCATTGAAAGAAGGTCATAAATACCAAATACTGCTTCATGACTGGCTAGGGAATGAGAACTATAATAGTTATACTTAAATTGTTACTTGATTTTTATATAGCTATTTTAATAAATATTAATCAATGACATATTTTCTTGCCCTTTCTATTATTTTATAAATGATCTGATGGTATAATTAACTTTATAATTATATCTTTTGGTTACAGATATCAGAAGATAGGTTGTGATTTATCTAGAAGAAGCAGCAAATGATAGATGAGTCCTGGGTTCTCCCTTTTGGGAAGGTAATAACCAACATCATTAAACAAAGTATAATTATATCATATTGGGAGGAAGCATGATGCTATTATTTTTATTTGTAGATTAAATTTAGATAGAAAGACATATTTGGCTCTTGAATTGACAAGGTGATGGACTTTCTCAGACTGACTTTTTATCACTTGGAAATCATTCCTACTTCCTTCTTTACTGTCATCTACAAAACAGTAGCAAGACTGGAGGACTTATTTATAGACTATCTGAACCATAGGATTCTAATGTCATATTTAGAATGTAAATGACAGTAAGATAACAACTTTTTTTATTTCCCCAGTGGTACTACTAAGACAATGTTTAGGTACAATATAGATGTGAGGATTGCATTGAATTGAAACATTTCTTAGGTGAGTTAGCCACATTAGTGCTGCAGGTACCAGAGATCATCTCAAGCATTTTTTCAACCTCTCTACAATCTTCTAATGTCCCGAAAGTGGTTTTCCATGAACATTTTCTTACAAACTTTCAATTAGTTTTTATTATTTTTTTATTTTACTTATTTTATTTTTGTTATATTTATGTCTGTCTGTATGTATTATATGTATGCATGCATTACATGTTTATATGTACCATTTAAAATGTTTATATGTAGTCACTATTTCCAACATTTTAACAATCACTCCAAACAAACTTTGTAACCACTAAGTAATAACTCCTCATTCTCTCCTCTCTCCTGCCGATGCTAATCTCTAATCTACTTCTGTGTTTAGGAATTAGCCTATCCTAGGTATTTCATAAAAGTGGAATCACACAAATTTTGTCCTTTTGGGTCTGGTTTATTTAATTTATTATAATGCTTCCATATTTAATTCCTCTTTTAGCATGTATCAGAACTTTATTTTTATGGATAAATTGTATCTTATTGTATTTATATAGCATACTTTGTTTATCCGTTACTCTGTTAATGGGCTTTGAGTTGTTTTCACCTTTTAACTACAGTGATAATTATACAGGGACTATTGATATACAAGTATCTGTTGGAGTTTCTGTTTTCAGTTATTTTGGATATATACTAAAAAATTGAATGCTGAATTATGGTAATTCTATATTTTGCTTTTCAAAAAACCAAGAGACTGCTTCCCACAGCAATTGCAACGTTTTACATTGCCATTATCTCTGTATACATGTTGCAATGTCTCCACATCCTCGATATGTTAGTTATTTTCTGTTTTTCTTTAAACTAATTATAGTCACCCTAGAAGCTATTACATGATAACTCATTGTGGTTTACATTTGGATTTCCTTGATAAGTAAATATGTTAAGCAGCTTTACATGTGCTGACCGGTCATTTGTTTATTGTTTTTGGATAAATGTCTCTTCCAGTCCTTTGCCAGTTTTTAATGTTTGTCTTTTCAATGTTGATTGTAGTTGTTCTTTATATTCTGAACAGCAAGCCCTTATTAGACGTATGATTTCCAAATGTTCTTTTTTCCCCTCTATACTTTGTCTTTTCACATTTTTGATAATGTCCTTTTAGGTCTAAAAGTTTAATTTTGATGAAGTCCAATTTATCTATTACTTATTTTTGCCCCTCATGCTTTTGCTGTTGTATTTAAGAATCGATTGTTGAAACCAAATCATCAACGTCTATTGCAATGTTTTTTAATGGATTTATTTATTTAGCACTTATGTTTAGGTAATTGATCAATTTTGATTTATTATTTGTATATGGTGTTAGGTGGAGAAACAACTTCATTCCTGTACATGTGGAAATTTGATTGTCCAAACACCATTTTTTAAAAAGACTATACTTTCCCTATTGATTGCACTTGGAACCTCTGTCAAAAAAAAAAAAAAATCTGTTGGCCTTAGATGTATGTGTTAATTCTGGCCTCTCAGTTGTATTCCAATGGCGTGTACATACTACCTCCATATTCATGGAGAATTGATTCCAGGACCCCATGCAGATACCAAAATCCACTGATGCTCAAGTCCTTTACATAAAATCTGGTAGTATTTGCCTATAATTTATGCACATCCAATGATACGATTATAATTAGTTCTATATTAATAATAACGTATAATACAACGTAAATCCTATGTAAAGTATTGTTATACTGTATTGTCTAGGGAAGATTACAGGAAAAATTGTCTGTCTGTATATATTCAGTACATATATAACTATCAATTTCTTCCCCAAATATTTTTGATTTATATTTGGTTGATGCTTGTGAAACCACCTGTATATCTATACTTATGCCAATACCACATTCTTTTGATTACTATAACATTGTGGTAAATTTTGGAGTCAGAAAACATAAGACCATCCCCTTTTTAATTTTATTTTTTCAAGATTGTTTTGGTTCATAGATGCCCCTTATAATTCAACATAAGTTTTAGGATTGCTTTTTCCATTTCTATGAAAAAAAAAAAAAACTATTGGAATATGATAAAGTTGTTTTAAATGTACTTTGAGTAATTTTGATATCTTAATATTAAATTTTCCTAAATATGAATAAGAGATATATTTCCATTTAGTCAGATCTTATTTAATTATGTTCAGCTTTTTTTTGTAGTTTTCTTTTTTTCTTTTTTTTTTTAAATTTATTTATTATTATTATACTTTAAGTTGTAGGGTACATGTGCATAACGTGCAGGTTTGTTACATATGTATACTTGTGCCATGTTGGTGTGCTGCACCCATCAACTCATCATTTACATCAGGTATAACTCCCAATGCAATCCCTCCCCCCTCCCCCCTCCCCATGATAGGCCCTGGTGTGTGATGTTCCCCTTCCTGAGTCCAAGTGATCTCATTGTTCAGTTCCCACCTATGAGTGAGAACATGCGGTGTTTGGTTTTCTGTTCTTGTGATAGTTTGCTAAGAATGATGGTTTCCAGCTGCATCCATGTCCCTACAAAGGACGCAAACTCATCCTTTTTGATGGCTGCATAGTATTCCATGGTGTATATGTGCCACATTTTCTTAATCCAGTCTGTCACTGATGGACATTTGGGTTGATTCCAAGTCTTTGCTATTGTGAATAGTGCTGCAATAAACATACGTGTGCATGTATCTTTATAGCAGCATAATTTATAATCCTTTGGGTATATACCCAGTAATGGGATGGCTGGGTCATATGGTACATCTAGTTCTAGATCCTTGAGGAATCGCCATACTGTTTTCCATAATGGTTGAACTAGTTTACAATCCCACCAACAGTGTAAAAGTGTTCCTATTTCTCCACATCCTCTCCAGCACCTGTTGTTTCCTGACTTTTTAATGATCGCCATTCTAACTGGTGTGAGATGGTATCTCATTGTGGTTTTGATTTGCATTTCTCTGATGGCCAGTGATGATGAGCATTTTTTTCATGTGTCTGTTGGCTGTATGAATGTCTTCTTTTGAGAAATGTCTGTTCATATCCTTTGCCCACTTTTTGATGGGGTTGTTTGTTTTTTTCTTGTAAATTTGTTGGAGTTCTTTGTAGGTTCTGGATATTAGCCCTTTGTCAGACGAGTAGATTGCAAAAATTTTCTCCCATTCTGTAGGTTGCCTGTTCACTCTGATGGTAGTTTCTTTTGCTGTGCAGAAGCTCTTTAATTTAATGAGATCCCATTTGTCAATTTTGGCTTTTGCTGCCGTTGCTTTTGGTGTTTTAGACATGAAGTCTTTGCCCATGCCTATGTCCTGAATGGTACTACCTAGGTTTTCCTCTAGGATTTTTATGGTATTAGGTCTAACATTTAAGTCTCTAATCCATCTTGAATTAATTTTCGTATAAGGAGTAAGGAAAGGATCCAGTTTCAGCTTTCTACTTATGGCTAGCCAATTTTCCCAGCACCATTTATTAAATAGGGAATCCTTTCCCCATTTCTTGTTTCTCTCAGGTTTGTCAAAGATCAGATGGCTGTAGATGTGTGGTATTATTTCTGAGGACTCTGTTCTGTTCCATTGGTCTATATCTCTGTTTTGGTACCAGTAGCATGCTGTTTTGGTTACTGTAGCCTTGTAGTATAGTTTGAAGTCAGGTAGCGTGATGCCTCCAGCTTTGTCCTTTTGACTTAGGATTGTCTTGGAGATGCGGGCTCTTTTTTGGTTCCATATGAACTTTAAAGCAGTTTTTTCCAATTCTGTGAAGAAACTCATTGGTAGCTTGATGGGGATGGCATTGAATCTATTTACAAGTCTTTCACCTCCTTGGTTAAGTTTATTTCTAAGTGTTTTATTCCTTTGGATGCTTTAGCAAAGTGAATTATCTTATTAATTTACTCTCTATATGTTCATTTCTAGTATATAGAAGCACATGTGTTTTTGAGTGTAGACCTTTTTTATTAGGTCTAGAAGTTTAGTTTTCTTGTGGATTATTTGGGGAAATCCACATACAGTGTCACTTCCTTTTTAAATATAAATTATCTTCCCCCTTTTAAATTTGGATGTCTTTTTAAAAAATTTTCTTGCCTACCTATTCTGGATAGAAGTGCCAATACGACATTAAAAATAGCACTAGTAAAAGTAGTCATCCTTGTCTTATTCCTGATTTTAGTAGAAATGTTTTGAATCTTACACCACTAAGTAGGATGTTAATTGTAGGTTATTTATAAATGCCCTTCATCATGCTGATAAAGTTCTCCTTTTCCAAATCTCTGAGTGTTTTTATCATGAATGAGTGTTGGGGTTTGTCAAACGTCGTTTTTGGTTCAACCAAGATGATCATATCTTTTGTTTTATTTCCATGAGTACATTGCTTATTTTCTTATATTGAATTGTGATTGCATTAGTGGCATAAATAACACTTTTTCAAGATGTATAATTCCTTTAATATGCTATAGAATTTGGTTTTATTGTATTCTCAATGATAACTTCTGTATCAATTTTCATAA
This sequence comes from Macaca mulatta, assembly GCF_049350105.2. Lineage (NCBI taxonomy): Eukaryota > Metazoa > Chordata > Mammalia > Primates > Cercopithecidae > Macaca > Macaca mulatta. The sequence continues at coordinate 118,215,918 of NC_133409.1, forward strand.
GGCATATTGTTCATGATGTCATTTTGTTGTGATGCCTTTATCTGGCTTCTCATTGAGGGTAATAGTGCATTCCTAGAATAAGTTAGAAAGCGTTTACTCCTCTTATACTTTTCTGGAAGAGTTTGATGAGGATTGTTGTTAATTCTTCCTTAAACTTTTCATAGAATTTACTACTGAAACCACCTGTTCTGGATTTTTCTTTGTTGTGACCAAATGTTATTAAGCACTTAATTTCCTGTACTTATATTTTATAATATTTGGGGTGATTTGTTTTATGTTATTTGTTTTCTTTTTCTAACTGATGAATGAAGCAGTGACTCCTATTTCATTAATAATAAGTTGATGAATTAAGCTCATAGGAATGATTAAAAGATAGAAAATAATAGTAACACCATATCAGAATGAACACAATCCTTCTCTCTAGGAATATGTTTGACTCTTAAATCCATAAAGGCAAAACTATGAATGGTTTTATTAAACATATTTGAGAAGTAATGCAATTGAATGAACGACAACAATGTAATTGGGGTCATAGTCTTTATTTATTAGTGAAATAGCATGGGAAATAAATGAAGATTAGTACATTTCAGATTAACAGGATCACAAATGTTTTTATCATCACTTTGTAATCTCATCCATTATTCTTGTTTAAGGTACAAAATACAACTGATTAAGTCAACACATGTTCTTTATGCATTTCTGGTTTAGAGATAAGAAATATTTCTGGCACATGTGAAAGAAACACTCTTTAAAATAAGTGAATTTGGAAGTTTAATTCTATTGTGAAAACAATTTACTCACATGCTGAGGCAACTTTTCAGCATTTCTAGTTGATATTTTCAGTGGTAGACAGATTTAAGCACAGCTGAATGAAGAGTTTCCAATAAATGCCATGGGACTTGGTTATTGCTATCTGGATTTTTGATTTTGTATTTCCCTTTGTATGTTAATTTACTGGGTAGTGATTTCCACATGGTGGATCTGGGCAACTCAATTTTTTCATTTTTTATATGTCACCCGGTCTGGTACATGTAAGAGAAAGAGAAAGAGAAAGAAGCAATTATAAGGCATTATGGTCATTAAAAAAAAGTTTAAAAATGCATCACTGGCCAGGCACGGAGGCTCACTCCTGTAATCCCAGCACTTGGGGAGGCCAGTGCGGGCAAATCACCTGAGGTCAGGAGTTTGAGACCAGCTTGGCCAACATGGCAAAACCCCATCTCTATTAAAAAAAAAAAAAATTAGCCGGGCATCGTGGCAGGTGCTCCAGCCACATGAGGTTCTGGCTTCCCATTCATATTCCGCCATTCCTGAGGGCTCTCCAGAAGCTGAGCAGATGCTGCCATACTTCTGGTGGAACTCTGAGTCAATAAAACTTCTTTTCCTCAAAAATTACCCAGTGTCAGGTGTTTCTTTACAGTAATGTAAGAATAGACGAATACGGGCATCTAGGTTCACAACACTTGCTCTCCCAGGCCCTGTAAGTACTAATTGTTTTTGTGTTTATGCCATACCATATAAAAACCCAGCTTTCCATAAAGCAGGGTGAGATACAATGCCCTGTGCAGCATATGTTCCTTATTCCCAGTGAAAAAAAATATTTCAGACTCAATGATGAAGCAGTATTTTCAGAGAGAACTCAACTGTATTTGAGAAGAGAGCTTCGTGTCCAAAGTCCCTTTTTTTTTCTATTGGTCACCTGTAGGAAAGAAAAATAATAGCCTTGAAAGTGATATTATGTACATAAATAGCACAAATAGAATGCAATTATATTGTTTCTTTTAGACATACAATCCTATCCATGGAGATACTTACATTTTAGTTAACCCATCTTTTTGTTCAGGTGTTCTTTTGCCTTCTAATACCTAGAAATGAGGACCTAGAAAGAAGTGACCTTTCTAAATTAATCAACATATGAAAGGCTGGTAAATTTTGTGCCCAAAGATGATAATAAATGAAATTATGCAGACTCAGCAGATGCCATAGTAAAAAATTAGAATGAGAAAAAAAAAAGGAATAGGGAGTGAGTTGTGTTATAGCATATATATGAACACAGTCTCCTATTTAACCCACAAAATGCCAAGTTAAATCAGTGTTGATGTCTAGATTTTGTAAAGTGGACTTAATGTCAAGAATTTTCAGTAAAATTATTAGTTCTTCCTTTTTTTTTTTTTTTTTTTTATGAAGTCTTGTTCTTGTCGCCCAGACTGGAGTGCAGTGGCACGATCTTAGCTCACTGCAACTTCCACCTCCCAGTTTCAAGCAATTCTCCTGCCTCAGCTTCCAGAGTAGCTGAAATTACAGACGTGTGCCACCACACCCAGATAATTTTTGTACTTTTAGTAGGGACAGGGTTTCACTATGTTGACCAGGCTGACCTCGAACACCTGACATCTTGTGACCCACCCACCTCAGCCTCCCAAAGTGTTGGGATTATAGAAGGGAGCCACTGCACCCGGCCTATTAGTTCTTTTCTAAGATATTTGTGAGCAATTAAGAGGTAATTCATAAGGGCACCATCCTATTAGTATTTGTTGTGACCATTCTGAAGAGATAGGGTGGACCCACACAGTCTCATACTTGGTTTGGATATCAAGATTGATGAAAATGCATACACCAAGAGGCCCAAAAAGTTGTATCATTTTCATAATAAAGCATTCTGGGAAAAGCACTGCATGCCTCCCAAGGTGATCTAATAATGGCTTGAGAAACAACAAGAAGGGATATATGGCTTGAAATTTTTATGGTGATGATGATGTGAGGCCACAGTAAGGGTTCTCATGAGAAGGAAGAGCCTGGCATGGTTTGAGTCTCCTGGTGACACCAAAGGAAGGAGCACCAGATCTTTCTTATTACCTGCTCAGATTTGGGGCAGTAAAGGAAGGGCTAGAGGTAAGGCTTAAAAACCATGAGCAGGCAAACATCAACAAATGGAGTCCGACTCAATTACAGTGTTATTCTACAAATAAGCAACAATATGACTAATAAAAATATTATTCTTTTATATATAAAAATTAATGAGAAAGGACAATGAGAATACCTATGCTAACTATTGAAAATATCATTGAAATGGAAAGTTTTCTATGAAGTACAAATCAGCAAATTAAATTCAAAAGCTAAAAATCTCTATCAGCAATCATAAAACTGAGAAAAAAAAAATACCCTAAATACATAATGTCAGGCTAGAATAATGTTTTAGACAATTTAGATTTTTCCCAAACTTAAGAAATGAGAGCTTATTGTGCTATTAATTTCTTTCCATAATCTACATTAAAAGTCTTCCAAATATTTTAATATGTGGCTCATAACCAATATCAAATTAGAATTAAGTTGATGAAAGATCTATGATTAAATTGGGAATGTTCACACTTTTTGAAGAAGAAATAAAGGAGTTCAAGGAGGCAGAGGAAGCTAAATATTACTGAACATGGTAGATGTGGTCTTAAATACTTTTATACATTATCTCATTTGACTCTTATAACACTCCTATGAGTAAACATTATTTTTATTCCCATTTCACAAATAAATAGACTTGTCTGATGAAATAGAGATGATAAGGGGTCGAACCAAGATATGAACACATTTCTAGATGATTCCTGAAATCTCATTGACAATGATCATTGACTGAAAAATGGACCTTAAATGATTTTACAAAATATAACGGTTCATGAAGGAATTTTTATATTATGTATCTACTAATTTATATTTTATCTATAAACATATTTAACTTTATATTTACAGTCATATGCAGACACAGATTAGAGTGAAGATTATAGACAAAAGTATTGATTGTGTTTATGTTTGGATATTTGAACTATTTACCTTTATTTTATGTTAAAGCTACAATGTTTATTTTCACTAATCCACATTTGTTAATATTTTACAATGAACATGTATATTAATATTTTGTGACAAAACACAATTAAGAAAACGTTAAAAATGGACATAAGTTAAGAGAAAAGATACATAGTACTTGAATGGTTATCAAACTGGACTTTTAATTTGTTGAATTATTGAGAAATTAATGAACACAATGATGGACATTAGATGATACTTATCCATAATTTTTAAAACCAAATGGGAATTTGTAGTTTTATATTTAACATTTTCCTCATTTTTCAATAGACAGAAGACCCTACATTATATGAAGAATAATGAGAAGAAAAGTAATTACCTGTAACTCTGGAACACCTCATTAAATTAAATACAGGGATTTTTTTAATCCCTTGATCTGAGTGCTGAATCTTTAGAAAAATTAAAGTACCAGTTACTTGTAGACATTGTACTACAAAAGTCTCATTTTACTGATAAAACAGTTCACTCCACATTATATTTTTCTCTACCCTTGCTAACATTTTCTGTATCTGTTAAGGCTTTGCCTTAATTAACTTAATTAACTGTATCTTCCTTTTTTAGGACTCAACAGTTTCTATGCAACAAAAATGACAATATATTTGACCTGTTATATTCATTCTAATTAAAATGTACTTACTTCTTTTAAAAGAAAGTTCTTTTTATCCATTATATACCCTCTATTAGACAAATATTCTTTTTCCTGCATAGACACAGGATTTAATGAGTTATCACAATTTGAAATGGCTATTCATAGGCAATTTTAGTTTAATCAAATATGTCATGAGTTTCAGATTAACCACTAACCATTAGAAATGTCAGTACAAAATAATTGTAGTAAATTGATATAGGCTTCTCCTGAAATTTTAAATACCAATAAACAAGTCTTGTAATATTTTTGCCAAGAGTAAGTTGCAATAATTTGTGATCATTATGGACAGATTAGCAAGATAAAATATTCAAATTTGCCAAAGATTTTACCTTTTTAGAAATTTAAATCTCTATCCCACTTACATGTAATTCATAGAAACATACAATTTGTACTCTGCAGTGCTATTGCATCTTTCACATTTATGTTTCTAAATAAATGGTATAGCTTCTGCTGGTTAGGTTTTTCCTTTATCTCGGCTTCTCTTCTACTGAGAAACTGAATGTTTTGCATACAGTAAGACATGCAGGTTGAAATCAGAGAGCTATTCATTTTTATTACATAATTAGAGGAATAAATGGCAGTAGAATTTCTCATTGAATAGGAAAATGATAAATTAAAAGCTGATACCCCAGAGAAGTTTAGTTAAAATTTATTTTGAGTCTAATATCAAATTCATTGAGAATCATCACCTTGGAGACACAAAGCTTTGTTTTCTCCTGCTTAATCTATGACACATCATATATTTTGATGAGATATTTGGACCATAATTATTTATAACTATTATAATTGTTGAATCTTCTTTCTTGGTTCAGAGATTATCTGCTGTTGATTCACCATTCAGTGGTATTTTTGGTTCATTTCTTATTGGTACAAAGGATTTAATTTTTCACAAAACTTCATCTTACCAAGTAATTTGTGTGTCCCACAGACCTCCCCACTGAATAAAGCTAAGATATAATCCATGTTCTCATCCACTGCCAGAACAGGATGCAACTCTTCACCAGTCTATCTCCTCAAAGTTTTCACTTTAGTTTAGATTTGTTTTAATATTTATTAAATAATTTTTAAAAACCATAATAAAACCAGTGCATACTAATGTAAAAGACGTCTTTGGCATTCTCATCACAAAAAGGTAACTATGTGAGATATTAAATATATATATATTAATTAACTTGTTTTGGACAGTCATTTCTTAATGTACATGTACATGAAAACATCACATTTTATAACTTAAATATATACTTTTTTCATCAGTTATATCATAAAAAGATGAAAAGATTTATTTTTCTATCCCAAGGTAATTTAAAAATCTTCATATTATCTTCCTCAAAGTTTTGTACTAGTTAGTGGGGATTTGCATCTAATTGGCTTATTTGCTTTGAAAACACCCTTTAGCACTTCAAAGATTATTGGTTTAACTGATTTATCTTGTTAAGAGAGACAAAGTTTAGAAATGGCGGAAATTTTTTTTAAAAAGATATATTTGTATGGCCAAGTTTCCATGATTTCTACACAGTTTTATTTGTTTTTCACTATATCTTACAATGAAACCATACTCAATATGTAATCTTAAATATATTCTGTATTATTCGTATTTTACTTTTTCCATAAAAATAACTAGATAAGTATATTATTTGAGAAATTCTCCAAACTGAGGCTTTGTCTAGCACTCTCTTCCTTATGTTTCCAAGTTTAAAAAAGGAAGAATTATAGATCATTTACAACATTATGTATCTCTTTTTCATGTTTGCAAATTATTTTTACTTTAATTTGTATTGTTTTTCTGTATCTTTTTAAACTTTCTTATACCTAGCAATGTCTACTTTTAACATTAAATAATATGCTTTTGTTGTTAATTTTATTAAAAGATATGCATCATTTACTTGAGAGGGATATTTGGAATTCAAATGAAATTTGTTTTCAACATGTATATATTATTTAGGCAAAAGGTAGCTAGATATTTAAGGCAATTACATGCATTTTTCAACTTTTTTTTTTTTTTTTTTTTTTTGAGACAGTCTCACTCTGTTGCCCAGTCTGGAGTGCAGTAGCACTATCTCGGCTCACTGCAAGCTGCGCCACCAGGGTTCATGCCATTCTCCTGCCTCAGCCTCCAGAGTAGTTGAGACTACAGGCGCCTGCCACCACGCCCAGCTACTGTTTTGTATTTTTAGTAGAGACGGGGTTTCACCATGTTATCCAGGATGGTCTCGATCTCCTGACCTCGTGATTTGCCCACTCTCGCCTCCCAAAGGCATTTTTTTCCACTTTTTTAGGCTTGAAAGAATTGCGACATCTCACATGGTATCAATAATACTCTATATTTTGCTTTAGCTTATTTATATTATAAGAATTTATTCTGGATTTCATTTTGATATTGTTGTGAGATATGACCATAATGTTTTTCAGATAGGTAATAAATTATTTTACTATAATTTACCAATTTTTTCTACTTCCACTAACATGAAATGACACTTATTTTATTTTTAAATTTTAATTTACTTATGTTTTACTACAGATTTAGAGAATACAAGTGCAGTTTTGTTACATGGATATATTGCGTGGGGGTGAAGGTTGAGTTTTTAGTACAGCCATCAGCAGAATAGTATTCATTGTGCCCTTTAAGTAATTTCTCAACACTCACACCCTTCCCATTCTCTCACCCTACTGAGTCGCCAATGTCTATTATTCCACTCTCTGTCCATGTGTATGCATTATTTAGCTGCCACTTATAAGTGAAAACATGAGGTATTTGGCTTTCTCTTTCTGATTTATTTCACTTAACATTATAGACTCTTGTCTATCCGTATTGCTGCAAAGCACACAATTCCTTTTCTTTTCTTTTTTTTCTTTAATGTGTGAGTAGCATTCCGTAGCACATATAAATATGTGTGGGTGTGTGTCTGTTTATCTAATCATCCATTGATGCATCGATAGATATTTAGGTTGATCTGGTGACTTTTTTGGTTTTTTTTAGTCTTTTAGGGTATCTTATTCATTTATTTATTTATTTAAAAATTGTTAATGTTTGTGGGTAGACAGTAGGTGTATATATTTATTGTTTTCATGAGATGTTGATTCCATGACTTTGTTACTGTGAATAGGGCTGTGATAAACATACAAGTGCAAGTATCTTTTTAGTAAAATGATTTATTTTCCTTTGGATAGATACAAATAGTGGGATTGCTGGATCAAACCGTAGCTCTACATTTAGCTACGTGAAAAATTTCCACACGGTTTTCCATAGAGGTTGTACTAATTTATATTCTCAACAACAATGTATCAGCATTCCCTTTTCTCTACATTTTCACCAATACTTGCTGTTCTTTTTTTTCCCTCTTCATAGCCATTCTAACTAGTGTAAGATGATATCTCATTGTGCTTTTAACTTACATTTCTCTTATGATTAGTGATGTTCAGCATTTTTAAAATGCTTGTTGGACATTTGTGTATCTTGTTTTAAAAAATGAAGAATGCTACCTATTTTATATGCTGAGTGTACACTTAATGCTCAGCTCTGTTTCTAGGCCTTCTATTTGGTTTCATTGATTTTTGTTGTTTTTGGTAGCACTACTACACTGCTTTAGCTACTGTTGCCTAGTAGTAATATAACATATAACATCTCTGGCAATAAAAGTCCCTTGTTGGTCTTATTTTAAAAATTCTTTTTACTTTAATATTATAAAATGTACATAAACTATTAATAATTTTTTACCTTTTAAATAATCATTTGTTGGCCGGGCACGGTGGCTCAAGCCTGTAATCCCAGCACTTTGGGAGGCCGAGACGGGCGGATCACGAGGTCAGGAGATCGAGACCATCCTGGCTAACCCAGTGAAACCCCGTCTCTACTAAAAAATACAAAAAACTAGCCGGGCGAGGTGGCGGGTGCCTGTAGTCCCAGCTACTCGGGAGGCTGAGGTAGGAGAATGGCGTGAACCCGGGAGGCGGAGCTTGCAGTGAGCTGAGATCTGGCCACTGCACTCCAGCCTGGGCGACAGAGTGAGAAAAAAGAAAAAAATCATTTGTTATCTGTCTATCTACCATCTATCTATCTATTTAAATGTCCAGGAAAAACGCTTTTCGGTTAGTTGATTCTTGCCTTTAATTGTCTTTAAATTGTTTCACAGCTCTGTAAATTGATAAAACAATTCATTGTTCACAACAATGCAAAATGGAGAATAATTATTGCATAAAGGTATGTAAATGGTTCTGTTTACTGAAAGAACAGCACTACCACGGAAAAGTCCAATTTGTGTCCAATTGCAGGTTCACTTTAATATTCCTAAACTGTAAGTGTCTAATTTGTGTAATTCTCCTGTAATTAATTTTGGCAATATTTTTAGTTAAATAAAATTTTTGATGTTTGTTCATTTTATATTTGTATGAGAATTATAATTTCATCTTTGTAGGGAATTATTTCTTAAAAAATAGTATGGAATATTCTTCCGAGAAAAAGCAAAAATAAAAGTATAAAAGAAACAATATAGCAACTCAAAAAAGACTCTTGGTAATAAAATATTTTAGTTATTTCAACTGCAGAATTTTGACATGCGTGATTGGTCCTAAGCCAGATATTGTACTAAACACTCAGGCCAATGTTTCAAAACAGAGAGCTTTCTATAATCTCATTGTGTTAACCATAGATAGATGTCACTGGGTGACTTGGGAAGCTGTGACTGCCAATTTATATGTAGCCATGTGATTGCCGAATTCAGTCAAATGTCATCTGGATAAAATGTTGTAGTTTAACAGATAATAAGAAAATGCCAAGTAAGTTCAAATTAGAAGAGGTTACAAAATATAGGTAAGTCTGTAAAGGATTACGTGGAATGGCCTTATCATATTATTAAATATATGTGGGAAACATTAAAACATCTTCACAAACCAAAACAAAATCTAATAGCAAGTTAGATATTTTATTAGATAAGTGTACATTTTTAAAATAAAGATCAACATCTCTGAAGGATGAACAAGTATAGAAACCTAACGTGTAACATGAGGACTATAGGCAATAAAATTATACTGTATATGAAATTCATGTTAAATGAGTAGATTTTAGCTGCTGTTGCCATAAAAACAAAAATGGGTATCTATGTGAGATGATGAATATGCTGATCTGCTTTGTTATTATAACCATTTTACTATCTGTATTCCATGACAGTGTGTTGTGCACCTTAGCGATACATGATAACATTTATTTAGTAAAGAAAAATCGCCCATCAAAGTCATAGCTGACCCAACAGCGTTGCAACTAGTAACAAAAATTTAAAAAGAGAAAAAAACACAAACACGGTTAATTTTATGTTTGTTAGTCTATGACAAAGTGGTTTTAAAAACAGGCTCTCTCTGACTGTTGAGATCTCTAAAAATTTAGATATCTACAACTCTTTATCATCTCACACAGCATATACTCCCTAAATAAAGTAAATGTTTTCCTGGCAGGTATTTTTTAAGTTAAAAATATTTTGAATTAATTGTACAAATATTAAAGTAAATCAAACTAAAATTTTTATATTTTGAGATAAAAATAATCTGTGCATGTTTAGTTTATACTAAAACTTAGAAATGTTGGCACATTAGAGTAATTATCTTATAATCAAATTTAAAATACGTTATTGAGTAATTGATTCAAAATTTTGACTTGTGTATGACCACATGCATTACTGGAATATGGAGGAGAACTTCAGTTAATGTTAGGTAAATATTTGAGTTCTTAAGTAAAGGAGGTCAATAATATTTATAAGCATAAATCAATTATTGAATAAATTTTGTTAAATTATAAAGACCACAGAAAGCTGACTATTAAATTTTCTATGTATTTTACAGAGAAAAAATCAGACTTGTAAACTAAAAAGGGAATCTTTAAAACCAACTGCCCTTTGGAATTCTTAACTGTAATGTATTGCATTTTAAATCATCAATTCTTTAAAAAGTCATAAAATGAATTTCTTCTTTGCACAATGGCATTGTGTATCACACTAAAAAGCCCAAAACTGGCAATGGACATTACTATTGATGACAGAAAAATCTAAAGAATCTTAAATAAAAGTTAGGATTTTATTTGATTTTGTCCACTTTAGTAACACTTGGGAATTTTTAATTCCACGTTATGAACATTTCATGAAAATAAATATGCAGTAAAAATTAGATTAAATTTATTATCTCATATTAGGATATAATAGGGTGTTTCAGTTCACTATCTACACATGAACTGGACTCCTCATGCTTTTAAGTTCTTTCTTCCTTTTATGAGGATTCTTACATGTTCACACTTCCCATCTGTATCATTATGAAACTCTCTTGATATATTTCAGATCCAAAGTTTTCCTCCCTGAAATTTAAACCTACAAATGGGTTGAGTTTTTGTATTTCTGAACCTTCAGGTAATGGCTCATAATAATCCTCTTACTCCTGTTACACACATTCTAGCACAATCTAAAGAAGTTTCTTAAAATAAATATAGTTATAAGCATAGTCTGGCATCATAACACAGTTTATCGGCAAAATAATTTTTCTTATTCATTTCAATTGAAATATTTTAGATATCTCAAGATCTTCATAACTGAAGTGTCACAAAATATAAGGGGCAAATTCCATGGCAGTTACTTGCTTGAACAAAGTAGTTATCAATATTTTTCATTATTAATTTATAAAATAGTGTGTCTGCAATTTAGCTTAGCAAGGTATTATTTATGATGCAGAAAACAAAGTTAGAAGTTATACTGGTAAGTATGTTTCATAAAGTATAAAAATTAAATTTTTCTTAAGATTAAATATGAAGTGATGGTAGTAAATGTAAATGTACATCTGTGTGTATGCTTGCATATATATTGGTGTATGTGTGTATTTACACATACACCCCTACACAAATACATGCACACATACAAGTAGCAAGAGTGTAAATGAAAAAATTTGGAGAGAGAGAGTAACATCGGCAAAGGAGTGGAATAGGTAGCTCCAAACACCCATAAGTCCGCAGAAACATGGAACAAGAAGCAAGAACTGTCAAAACCAACTTTGTCCTAACTCTGGAAGGAATCAAAGATTTACAGAAACCAAGCACAATTTGAATTATGAAAAAGTCAACTTAAAAATAGTAAAAAAGCATTGTGACATTTTAACTTTCTCTTTCTCCAAACTCTCCCAGCTGAGTGACACTCCTGAAGATAATAGCCTGCATTCCAAGTGAGACCATGATCCTTGATTCCAAAGGGAGCAGAGCATACCTAACTCGCGAAGAATTGTCTGTGTCTTTTCTAACCCATCAGGAGATACTTGAAAAACTGACGAAAGGTGTTCATCTATGTTTCACCTAACTTGGAGGTCTCCCAGTGTGGAAAGGCAGCAGGCTTTGTTCAAAACACATTGTAAAGTGGGGTGAAACCCACAGCTAAAAGAATTATCCCTATCTCTTCCTAAGCAGAGCCCCTAATAACCTGTTTTAACTTAACTCACTGTATTTTAATTGATGTGTTATCTATGTCTTCCAATAAGATTGCATGTCTTAAGATCATTGACCATATTTACCTTCATCATTCTACTGCCAGCATATAGGCATGTGGTAAAGTGACTAACACATAAAAACTCCTCCCTGGAAAAAAAAAAAGACCGACTTAATAGAAATAGCCATTGTAACTCACATAGAAACTTCATTTCATTTTTATGAAAATCTTTATTTTAGTTTAAGTATTTAGCTAAGATTTTACATTTAAATACATGCTATTTATTTAAAAGTTACAATGAACTAATGCAATCTCCTTTAGTGGTTTATTTATTTCATTCTGTTTTGTTTTTACTGAATGCTCTCTAAAAATTTGGTCTCCAATAATTATCCAATATAGTACATCGACAACCTAAAAATCTCTACACTGGAGGAATTTTCTTAAACCCCTCAGCTAAGAAGAACTTGAGTTTCATTTCTGAAACTCAAGTCCAGGAAACAAACCTGTAGCAAAACTGAATTTATCATTATTAACACAAACACAAAAATAGTTTTTAATCTTTCTGATTTTTATTCCCATCAGTGAATTAACAGTTGTGGATCCAAGAAAACTAAGCTCTTGCTTCCAATTTGGGCAAAGAAATGGTCCCGCCAGTGAGGTGAGCAGTCTGGAAATTGAGCTATGTTTTCCTCAATAATATTGATCTTAAATTGTAAATTTAATTATTTATTCTCCCCCATCAAGGTTAATAATGAAATTTGTAATGATAATTGTCAAGTAATTCTTAATGAGATCTCATGCACCTTATTTCAACAAATGGATCTTGGACTACTGACAAAGTTTCTGTGAGTCAAGTTACTCTAAAATTGTTCAAATTTTCCACTTACTATTATAAAGAAAAGAGCGAACCTTCTTATTGCAGGCCAAGATGGCCGACTAGAAACAGCTGCGGTTGGAGGCTCCCACTGAGAAGAAGGAAGATGGTGAGTGAATTCTGCACTGCCAGATAAGGGACACAGGTTCTCTTATTGGGACTGACTAGGCAGTTGGCATGACCCACAGAGAACAAGGAGAAGCAGGGTGGTGCCACAGCTTACCTGGGAGCCACAAGGAGCAAGGGAAGCTTTCACCACCAGCCAAGGGAGGCGGTGAGTGATCTTGCTACCCTGCCCAGGAAACCACGCTTTTTCCACCGATCTGTGCAACCCATGGATCAGAAGATCCTCCTCATGAGCCCACGCCACCAGGGCCTTGAGTCCCAAGCACTGAGTTGTGCAGATTCTTAGTGGCCACTCGGCTGGAGACTGCCTAAGACAACTGAGTTCCCCTGGGGAGTGGGGGCTGCCTGCTCCCAAAGACAACTGAGTTCCTGGATGGAGCGTGTAGCAGCCATCACTGCAGGTGCAGTCTGCCGTTTTTCCCCTGCTGCTGCCAGGGAAACTGGACAATTTGAACCCAGTAGGAATTCCCCACAGCGCAGCACAGCACAGCAACTGTGGCAGATCCTGGCCAGACTGCTTCTGTGGGCCAGACTCTGACCCATCTCTCTTCACTAGGTGGGGCTACCCTGCAGGAATTTCAGCAACTTCAGCCAGGGGTTTACGGACAGAGCTCTGATCTCCCTGGGACTGAGCCCTTGCAGGGAGGGGCAGCTGTGGTCTCCACTGATCAGCAGACTTAATCTTTTGCCCTGCTGGCTCTGAGGAATCTGGACAGTCTGGACAAGTAGATTTCCCCCAACACAGCGCATCCCCTCCTCCAAGGGACAGCCAGAGTGCTTTGTTTAGGGGGTCACGGACCTCGTGCTTCCTGACTGGATAAGATCCCTCAACAGCGGTTGCCAGACACCTTAGACAGGAACATTTCATTAATACCAGCTCGGTTCTTTACTGGAACAGAGATCCCAGAGAAAAGAGCAGCCTTCTTTACTGTTCTGAAGCCTCCACCGGTGACACCACCAGATGCAGGAAGGACCCAGGCAAATAGAATCTAGAGTGGACCCCCAGCAAGCCACAGCAGCCCTATGAAAGAGGGGCCTGACAGTTAAAAGAAAAACAAACAGAAAGCAACAACAACAGCATCAGCAAAAAAAGTCCAAACGAAAACCTAATCTACAGGTTATCAGCCTCAAAGATTGAAGCAAGATAAACTCACAAAAATTATAAAGCATTACTGAAGAAACACTGAAAACTCAAAAATCCAGTGTGCCTTTTCTCCTCTAAATGACTGAAGTACCTCTCCAGCAAGGGCATAGAACTGGGCAGAGGCTGAAATGGGTTGAATTGAAAGAAGTAGGCTTCAGAAGGTAGGTAATAATGAACTTCACTAAGCTAAAAGAGCATTTTCTAATCCAATGGAAAGAATCTAAGAACCATGATAAAGTATTACAGGAGCTGTTAACCAGAATAACCAGCTTAGAGAGGAAAATAAATGACCCGATGAAGCTGGAAAACACAGCACAAGAACTTCACAGTGCAACCACAAGTATAAGTAACCAAATAGACTAAGAAGAATAAAGTATATCAGAGCTTGAAGACTATGTTGCTGAAATAAGACAGGCAGGCAAGATTAGAGAAAAAAGAATAAAAAGGAATGGACAAAAACTCTGAGAACTATGTAAAAAGACTGAACCTGCGACTGACTAGGGTACCTGAAAGAGACAGGGAGAAGGGAAACAAGTTGGAAAACATACTTCAGAGTATCATCCAGAAAAACTTCTACAACCTAACAAGACAGTTCAACATTCCAATTCAGGAAATTCAGAGAACACCAGTAAGATAATCCATGAGAAGGTAAACCTTAAGACACGTAATCATCAGATTCTCCAAAGTCAGAATGAAAGAAGAAATGTTAAGGACAGCCAGAAATAAAGACCAGCTCACCTACAAAGGGAAGCCCATGAGACTAACAGCGGACCTCTCAGCAGAAGCCCTACAAACCAGAAGAGCATGGAGTCTCATATTCAACATTCTTAAAAAATAAAATAAAATAAATGCAACCCAGAATTTCACATCTGGCCAATCTAAGCTTCATAAGTGAAGGAGAAATAAGATCCTTTTTAGACAGGGAAATTCTGAGTTAATTCAACATCACCAGACTGCCTTGCAAGAGATTCTGAAGGAAGCACTAAATATGGAAAGGAAAAACCATTACCAGCCACTGCAAAAGCATGCTGAAGTGCAAAGATCACTGACACTGTGAAGCAACTACATCAACAAGTCTGAAAAATAACCAGATAGCACCATGATGACAGGATCAGATTCACCCATAACAATATTAACCTTAAATGTAAATGGCTAAATGCCTCAATTAAAAGATATAGAATGGCAAATTGAAAAAAGAGTCAAGGTCCATTGGTGTGCCTATTCATGAGACCCATCTCATGTGAAAAGTTACATATAAGCTCAAAATAAAGGGATAGAGTAAAATTTGCCAAGCCAATGGAAAGCAGAAAGAAGCAGGGTTGCCATCATAGTTTCTGAGAAAACAGATTTTAAGCCAATAAAGATCAAAAAAGAAAAAGAAGGTCATTTGATAATGGTAAAGGAGTCAATTCAATAAGAAGAGCTATCCTAAATATATATACACCCAATACAGGAGCACTCAGATTCATAAAACTAGTAGAGATGTATGAAGAGTCTTAGACTCCCATAAAATAATAGTGGGAGACTTTAACACCTCACTGTCAATATCAGGCAGATCATTGAGACAGAAAATTAACTAAGACATTGAGTACTTGAACTCAGCTCTCCATTAAGTGGATCTGATAGATATCTAAATAACTCTTCACGCCAAAACAACAGAATATACATTCTTCTTGGTGCCACATGGCACTTACACTAAAATTGATCACGTAATTGGAAGTAAATCACTCCTCAGAAAATGCAAAAGAACTGAAATCATAACAAAAATTCTCTCAGAGCACAGCACAATCAAATTAGAACTCAAGATTAAGAAACTCACTCAAACCACATAACTACATGAAAATTGAACAACCTGTTCCTGAATGACTCCTGGGTAAATAGTGAAATTAAAGCAGAAATCAAGACATTCTTTAAAACTATTGAGAACAAAAAGACAATGTGCCAGAATTTCTGGGATGCAGCTAAAGCTGTGTTAAGAGGGAAATTTATGTCACTAACTACACACATTAAAAAGCTAGAAAGAATTTAAATGGATACCCTGACCTCACAACTAAAAGAACTAGAGAATCAAGAGTAAACAAACCCCAAAGCTGGCAGAAAACAAGAAATAATCAAGATCAGAGCAGAAATAAAGGAGATAAGATGGGAAAAACCCTTTAAAAAAAAAAGGATCCAGAGACCATCTTTTTGAAAAATAAAATAAAATAGATAGACCCCTAACTAGACTAATAAAGAAAAAAGAGAGAATAATCAAATAAACACAATAAAAAATGATAAAAAGGGTACAAACACTGACCCCACAGAAATACAAACACCCATAAAAAATACTATGAAAACCTCTATTCAAATAAACTAGACACTCTAGAAGAAATGGACGTATTCCTGAAAACATACACCCTCCCAAGACTGAACCAGGAAGAAGTTGAATCCCTGAATAGACCAATAACAAGTCCTGAAATTGAGAGAGTAATAAATAGTCTACCAACCAAAAACAAAAAACAAAAAACAAAAAACTCAGGACCAGATAGATTTACAGCTGAATTATACCAGAGGTACAAAGAGGAGCTTGCACCATTTGTTCTGAAACTATCTCAAACAATTGAAAAGGAGTTGCTTCTTCCTAACTCATTTTATGAGGCCATTATTACCCTGATTCCAAAACCTGGCAGAGATACAACAAAAATGAAAACTTCAGGCCAATATTCCTGATGAACACGGATGCAAAAATCCTCAATAAAATACTGGAAACTAAATTCAACAGCACATTAAAGGGCTTATCCACCATGATCAAGTAAGCCTCATTTGCAGGATGCAAGGCTGGTTCAGCATACACAAATCAATAAACATAATTAATCACATAAACAGATCTAAAGACAAAAAATCACATGATTATCTCAATAGGTGCAGAGAAGGCCTTCAATAAAATTCAACATTCCTTCATGTTAAATACTCTCAATAAATGAGGTATTGATGGAACATACCTTAAAATAATAAAAGTCATTCATGACAAACTCACAGCCAATATCATACTGAATGGACAAAAAGTGAAAGTATTCCCCTTGAAAACTGGCATGAGACAACGATATCCTCTCTCACCACTCCTATTCAACCTAGTGTTGGAGGTTCTGGCCAGGGCAATCAGGCAAAAAAAAAAAAAAATAAATGAAACATATTCAAATAGGAAAAGAAAAATCAAACTGCCTCTGTTTACAGATGACAGTAGTCTATATCTAGAAAATCTCATTGACTTAGCCCAAAAGCTTCTTAAGATGATAAGTCTTAAGCAAAGTCTTAGGATACAAAATCAATGTGTAAAAATCACAAGCATTCCTAGACACCAACATTAGACAAGCAGAGAGCCAATTCATGAATGAACGCCCATTCACAATTGCTAAAAAGAGCATAAAATGACTAGGAATACACCTAACCAGGGAAGTGAAGGACCTCTGCAAGGAGAACTACAAACCACTGCACAGGGAAATCAGAGAAGACACAAACAAATGGAAAAACATTCCATGCTCATGTATAAGAAGAATCAATATGATGAAAGTGACCATACTGCACAAAGTAATTTATAGATTAAATGCTATTTTTATTAAACTACCATTGACATTCTTCACAAAATTAGAATAAAAAACTACTTTAAAATTTGTATGCAACTAAAGAAAGAGCCCAGAGAGCCCAGACAATCCTAAGGAAAAAGGAAAAGCTGGAGGCATCATGCTACCTGACTTCAAACTATACTACAAGGCTAGAGTAAAGAAAATAGCATGGTTCTGGTACAAAAACAGACACACAGACCAATGGAACAGAATAGAGATCTCAGAAATGAGATCACACATCAGAAATATCTGATCTTTGACAAACCTGACCAAAAAAAATTGGGAAAGGATTAACTATTTAAAAAATGGTGTTGGGAAAACTGGCTAGCCAAAAGAAGAAAATTGAAATTGGACCCATTTCTTACATCTTACACAAAAATTAATTCAAGATGAGATTAAAGACTTAAAAGTAAAACTTAAAACTATAAAACCCCTATAATATAATCTAGACAATACCATTGAGAACATAGGCAGCGGCAAAGATTTCCTAACAAAAATGTCAAAAGCAATTGCAACAAAAGCAAAAATTGACAGATGGGATCGAATTAAACTAAGAGCTTCTGAACAGCAGAAGAAACTGTCATCAGAGTGAATAGACAGCTTTCAGAATGGGAGAAAATTTTTGCAGTCTATCCATCTGAAAAGGGTCTAAGATCCAAAATCTACAAGGAACTTAAATAAATATAAAAGAAAAAGACAAACAACCCCCTTAAAAAGTGGGCAAAGGACATGAACAGACAATTCTTAAAGGAAGACATTTATGCAACCAACAAACATATGCAATAAAGCTCAACATCACTGATCATTAGAGAAATGCAAATCAAAGCCACAATAAGATATCATCTCATACCAGTCGGAATGATGATTATTAAAAAGTCAAGAAATAACAGTTGCTGGCAAGGCTGTGGAGAAATAAGGATGCTTTTACACAGTTGATTAGAATATAAATTCGTTAAACCATTGTGGAAAACAGTGTGGAGATTCCTCAGAGACCTAAATCAGAAAAACCATTTGACTCAGCAATCCCATTACTGGGTATATACACAAAGGAATAAAAAATATTATATTATAAAGATACATGCAGGTGTATATTCATTGCTGTACTATTCACAATAGCAAATATATGGAATCAACCTAAATACCCATTAATGATAGACTGAATAAAGAAAATATTGTACATATACACCATGGAATACTAAGCAGTCATAAAAAGGAATGAGATCATGTCTTTGCTGGGACATGGATAGAGCTGGAAGCCATTATCCTCAGCAAACTAACACAGGAACAGAAAACCAAACGCCATGTGTTCTCACCTATATGTGGGAGCTGATCAATGAGAACTCATGGACATAGGGAGGGGAACAACACACACTGGGCCCTGTCAAAGGGAGAGCATCAGGATAGATAGCTAGTGCATGTTGGGCTTAAAATCAAGGTGATGGGTTCATAGGTGCAGCAAACCACCATGGCACACATTTACCTATGTAACAAAATCTGCACATCCTGAACATGTATCCCAGTACTAAAAATTAATTAAATTATTATTATTATTTTTTTAAAGAGATACCTTTGGAAGAAAGAAATCATGGCTCTCCTCCAGGGAGCTTTATTAATGGTTCCTCCTCAAGAAAACTTTTGTGAAGAATTCAGTATATTCTGGCAATTCCAAAATGGGAGTTCCAAGCTCAACAGGTAAATGGAAATCAGATTAGGAGCGAATGGGTCTGGAACCAGATGCCCTCACAAAGTGGGGTGGTGAGACCAGCTCTGTGGAGGAGGCCCTAACCTAGTGGCGCTGGAGGAATTAAAGACACACACACAGAAATATAGAGGTGTGAAGTGGGAAATCAGGGGTCTCACACCCTTCAGAGCTGAGAGCCCCGAACAGAGATTTACCCATGTATTTATTAACAGCAAGCCAGTCATTAGCATTGTTTCTATAGATATTAAATTAACTAAAAGTATCCCTTATGGGAAAGGAAGGGATGGGCCGAATTAAAGGAATAGGTTGGGCTAGTTAACTGCAGCAGGAGCATATCCTTAAGGCACAGATCACTCATGCTATTGTTTGCAGCTTAAGAATGCCTTTAAGCGATTTTCCGCCCTGGGAGGGCCAGGTGTTCCTTGCCCTCATTCCGGTAAACCCACAACCTTCCAGCGTGGGCATTAGGGCTGTTAAGAACATGTTACAGTGCTGCAGAGATTTTGTTTATGGCCAGTTTTGGGGCCAGTTTATGGCCGGATTTCAGGGGGCTTGCTCCTAACATGGAGGCAGCAGGAAGGACAACCACAATCACTTGAGGGGTGCATTGGAGGGGTCACAATCTAGAAAACATACCTCCTTTCCTAGACTGTGTGAAATGATTGCCTCTTTTTGTTGCCAAACTAATTAATGCAACAACAAAAAGAGAAAAGAGTGAATCTTCTTCTTATAATAAAACGGTCTCAAATAAAATTATAATATCATTAACATTGGGTACAATAGCTATCAAGAAATATCCCCCTTATGAGAATGTATAAGAAATATTAAAAACACATTCTTTTTCATGAAAGTCAAACTCAAAATTAAGACTTTTGGCTGGGTGCGGTGGCTCACTCCTGTAATCCCAGCATTTTGGGAGGCCGAGGCAGGCGATCATGAGGTTAGGAGATCGAGACCTTCCTGCCTAACACAGTGAAACCCCATCTCTACTAAAAATACAAAAAATTAGCTGAGCATGGTGGCAGGCACCATTAGTCCCAGCTACTCAGGAGGCTGAGGCAGGAGAATGGTGTGAACCTGGGAGACGGAATTTGGAGTGAGCAGAGATCGCACCACTGCACTCCAGCCTGGGTGACAAAGCAAGACTCTGTCTCAAAAAAAAAAAAAAAAAAAGACTTTCATACAAAAAATCCCTAATACATATAAACAAATACATTTGTCTCACAGGCAATGTTATATTATTTGATCCATACATAAAAAAGTGAGAGTAACATGTCACTATCTATATCTCCTAGAAAATATTTTTTTTCTTACTGCTCAATTTAAAACTGTAAAATAACCTTAGCCAAATGTAAGGTGTTTCCCCTGAGATTTTGCAATCCTTTAATATACCTCATTAAGACATTACCCCGTTTTCTCCGAAAACCCACTAAAACCCTACAAGTCACTCTGACTTTCTCTGTATTCAAAAAGTCCTACACAAAGCACTTTTCACTGTCCGCACTATTCCTGAAGGAGACTTTTAGGCTCATGGCCTTACATTATCTTGTATCAAATGGTTGGAGATTAAAGAGCAGGGTGATTGGCATCTCTGTTACCTCCTTTTTCCAACACATCCAATAAGTGGTTCACGTTTTTATGTATGAACCTTGGATAATTGTGTAATACGGTTTAGTAATGGTAATAATATCTATAACATAGAGAGTAGTGATAATGTTTAATTGTATTGTTCTATATGAGTGGCTTAAGGAGGACTGAGTTAAAATAATTTTCCTTATTCTTCTTGCTGACTCCCATTCTGGTAGAGAATATGGAGGCATTTGGAACGTGTATTCAAATAAGCATTTGCAATCAAGCACAAGTCTTGTCGTGACAAGATACATTTTCAACTTATTTCAAAATGCCTAGGCTTTCAAAAAAAACCTTTTTCTCTCATCACAAAGAATTTTTTATGACACAATTAGGATCAGTAGAATGTATCTACCTAAGGATATAGGAAGATAAGTAGTCTTTAGCTGTAGTTTCATTTTATGTCATAACTGTGTTTTATTTATTTTCTCTAACAGTCGGTGCAACAAAACAATGCAAAGACTGGAACATAGGTTCTGTTATAAATAAGATTTTACTGTAAGTATATATTTATTTTGCCTTGACAGTCAGAATGGAAGTTTAATTAAATAATACATTCACAACCAGACATCATTCAGAGAAGGCTAAGTTGTAAAAATAGTTAAAAATAAAATTATCTAGAAAAAAATACCACAAGATAAAGCAGAATAACTAAATGCTTCTAGTCTTAGACTTTTGTTTACATTGTTTACATTGAACTTAACTTATACATCTGACTGTATATTCCAAAGTATATGAATGTATGCACGTGTCCAACTATTTTATCACATTTCTCAGCATCATCCATTTAATAATTATCTATTAATTTGAAAGAGCAAATAACTGTGTTCTTTCTTGTAAGACTTTAGTATTATATTAGTTCAAAACTCTTGTGTGTCAAAATAGATCGAACTATAAAAAGATACTTGAATAATAAAATCTTAGATATTTATACAGAAGACATATAGACAGAATAGATATTTCATTTTATAAATATCTTCGCTACAGTATCAGTGGCAGCTTGCCAATCAATCTTGTCTTGTACATTCTCCTCGTAACAGCTTATTCTATTATGTACAGTTTTGCTTATTGTGAGATTTTTAAACCAAAATTTGTCTTTCCAAACAAATGCTTATTTGATATACCTTTGCCCTTATATTCAATGAAACAGAGACAATTGATGAAATTATTGATATTTTAAAAAGTTGTCCCAAATCTTTTACATGTTTCCTTTTTAGGTCAAACAACCTCAGATTCTTTAGCCATTTGAGTCTAATGCATTGTCACTCTCTACATGGGATAGCAGTGGTTTTCATGGGGCTCTCTCTGACTGTCTCTTTCCCTGATCTCCCTGTTTTTAGCTGATCTGTCTACATAGGTATTATACTCTGCTCTTAGTCTCCAACAATTGCCGGATAATAGATCTACTGGTTTTATTTGTTTATTCAAATTAAGTTTTTAAAAAGTTTTATTTTTTAAATAATGTCTTTCAATTTCAATAAATATTGTTATTTATTTTTGAATTTTTAAAATTTTCTTATGTATATAAAAGGTGTATCTGATGTTTACCTATGTAAGCATATGACTCTGTATATGCCATATTGTTTTTTGACAATTATTTTTGGTAACATAAATTGCTCCATAGTTTGATCCAACTATACGTAGATCTCAACGATGGGAGGGTCTTAGTTTGGGCTACTATAACAAATTACTATACATTGGGTGTCTTAAACAACAAACATTTATGTCGCATAATTATGGAAGTTGTGAAGCCCAAAAGCAAGGTGTCAGCTGATCTCAGGTCTGTGGAAAACTCACCTTCTTCTAGTTGATGGATGGATATCTTCTTGTTGTATGTTCACATGGTAGAGAGTTACCCTTTCAGAACCTAATAACCTCCCAAAAGCCATATGTACAATTTCTGTCACATTGTGAATTAGGGCTTCAGGATATAAATTTTGGGTTACCCAAATATACAGCTAATGGCAGGTACACTTTGAGGGACGTCTGTGAGTTTTTTTTTTTTCTGACCCCAGAGGGGCTCTTCTTATCTGCCTATTTCTCTGATTGTCTATTTTAAACTTCTAGTGCTGAACTTTATCTTTTTGCTTTCTTGGAGATACCTGTCTCCTCTTAAGTGGAAAATCCCCAATGTTTTCAACAGTGCCCTTAGACATTACTCTCTGAGCTTTGTTCCAAATAAATTGATCCACTTAGGGAGAGGTACTAATTTCTCCTTTCTTAAGATCTACATTTCCCCCTGGGTAAAACATTCATACCACTGTCCTGTAGCTGGGGATAAACTAATGTCCCACTTCTATCAGATGGCACTATGATTTATAAGCAGGGTACAGGGCAGGGAGTATAGCCTCTATTTTTTTCAGCTTGCCTCTCTTGTTGAGAAACCTCATCCTATGAGCAAATTAGGGTAAGAACAATTAGGGTGTAGCATTTTCATTGTGCTGCATCTGGAGTAGAGTTTTTACCTCACAAATGGTGGAAGGGCAGAGGAAAGGAGCCACAGAACTCACTGCTGCTATTGATTAAAACAGAGCTTCTGTGGCACAGATCTGAGGAGGATGATAGATGCTGGCAGCCTGCCCTTCTTAGCAGATACCATAGCTCTAGACTGGTAGCTAGGGAAGAAAGAACCTCATACACTTACGTAAAAAATACCAAGAATGGCCGGGAGCAGTGGCTCATGCCTGTAATCCCAGCACTTTGGGAGGCTGAGTCGGGTGGATCACCTGAGGTCAATAGTTCAAGACCAGCCTGGTCAACATGGTGAAACCCAGTCTCTACTAAAAATACAAAAATTATCCAGGCATGATGGCATGTGCCTGTAATCCCAGCTACCCAGGAGGCTGAGGCAGGAGAATCTCTGGAAACCAGGAGGCAGAGGCTGCAGTGAGCCAAGATCATGCCACTGCACTCCAGCCTGGGCAACAGAGCAAGACTCTGTAAAAAAATAATAATAATAAAAATAAAACAGGAATGTAACTTCTTTCTTGACTGGGAAGAAAATCATTGTTCTTTAAATGTCACAGGTTCTCACTGTTCTTATGATTTACAAGTTTTCTTAAATAAATGTTTGTTCCATTTGCTGTTTGCCCTTAGGAAGTGTCTAGCATTTTTAAATGCCTTCAAATACATATTTTTAAAAATAATTTTTATCAGTTATATTTGTTTTCCTGAAGCATGTCCTCAGAAACCATCATGCTTCCCCTCAGAGATCTTCTAGAAATGTTCATCCTGTATTAGTCTATGGTACGAACATGACTACAATTATTTATTCGTTTTCCTGTTTATTAGTTTGAGAAGTCTTCCCTTTTCAAATTTTATTTTATTATTTTTATTTATTTATTTACTTATTTTTAGACAGAGTTTTGCTTTTGTTGCCCAGGCTGGAGTGCAGTGGTGCGATCTCAGCTCACTGCAACCTCCGCCTCCCGGATTCAAGCGATTCTCCTGCCTCAAACTCCTGAGTAGCTGGGATTACAGGTGGACACCATCACGCCTTGCTCATTTTTTGTACTTTTAGTAGAGATGGGGTTTCACCATGTTAGCCAGGCTGGTATCGAACTCCTGACCTCAGGTAATCTGCCTGTCTCAGCCTCCCAAAGTGCTGGGATTACAGACGTGAGCGACGTGCCTAGCCGAAGTCATCCCTTTTACTAGCCCATATGTTCTTGTGTATATTTACAAAATTTCCCATAATGTATAATCCTATAAATAGATTTCACCTGGTATATTATTTCTTTCTCTTTTGTCAGAAAAATTTTACTCAAATATTTTACTAGCAATTTTCTATTTTCTAATTTCTTTCTCGAATGTGTTATAATTTATAATTCCACTAGTAGTATACTGGAATACTTTTCAGGAGCGGTTGGCATATGGTGAGCCTCGTATTTGCCTCTACTTTTGTCCTGTGAATAATTTGCTGGTTTGCTTTAGGGGGATAGAGGTTGAAGGAAGCAGCTTTGGATGTACAGTAGGCACACTGATCCAAGGTCACGGAAGTTGAAATTCAGGGCTCACAGGAATCTGAGTATTCGGGACATATGATATAGAAAAAGGTAGTGTTCATTCTTCTAAAATTGGTATGTATTTTTCTTCTTGAGTCACTTGCTGAGTCCTAAGCTGCATATGCATTAAAAAGTTTGAAAAATAAATTAAAATTAGGTGCTATGATACTATATCATTAAGCAAATATTAAGCATTTTGCAGACCTAAGCAAGACAGGTGTTGAACTTCAGGACATGACAGATGGAGGAAAGCTGGTAAATACTTAGGTTATTAGTGAGGGCTATGGTAGGAAGAGAAAACTATAAATAAATGAGTTCTACAAAACCTGAAACCTAGCGTGGACTGAATGAAGGTAGTCTGCTTGTTTTCAAAGAGCCTAAGAGAAGGTAAATTAATCAACCCTGGAATAAGTAACATCATCAAGCATCACCTTTACTTTTCATGCTCAATGTCCAGCATTCTCTCAAATGTCATGAAGCATGCCAGTAAGCAGGATCAGACAATTCACAATCGAGAGAAAAAAGAACAACAGATACAAATTCATAATTTATTCAGAAACTAACATTAAAATAACTATGATTAAAGTGTTCAAGATGAGAAATAATTTCACCAGATAATTTAAATTTTTGTATTTTTATTTAAATTCTAGAACTATATTCTAGACCAATATAATAATAATTGAAATAAGTCAATAGGTGTGTTAATAGTAGATTTAAGCGGAAAAAAAGATTATTGATCTGGAGTATGCATCAGGAGTACATATCTATATTAATATACATAAAGAAAAGATAAGAAATATGGAAAAGGATATAAAAGAAATGTAGATCATGTTACAAAAACTCATTATATACAGATTTAAGTATAAGAAAAAGAAAAAAGCATATGAGGAAAAATAATGTTTGAAAAAATACTTGTTGAGAACTCTCTGAAACTGATTAAATACATAAAGTGAGAGTTTGCAAAATATGCAAAAGAAACAAAAGATAAAAACAAAGCATATACCTGTTGGCCATTTATAAGTCTCCTTTTGAAAATGTCTATTACAACATTTTATTCATTTTAATTGATTTATTGTTATTTTTGCTATTCAGTTGTTTGAGTTCCTGATATATTTTGGATATTAGCTTCTAGTCAGACGCACAGTGTGTGGAAATTTTCTTCCATTCTGTAGCAATTTTGTCTCTTTCCTTTGTCGTTTCTTTTGCTGTGCAGAAGCATTTTAGTTTGACATTTGTCTATTATTGCTTTTGTTGACTGGTTTTGAGGTCTTATTCAGAAAATCTGTGCCAGA
Source organism: Macaca mulatta (assembly GCF_049350105.2). NCBI lineage: Eukaryota > Metazoa > Chordata > Mammalia > Primates > Cercopithecidae > Macaca > Macaca mulatta. The sequence continues at coordinate 118,242,240 of NC_133409.1, forward strand.
TCAATGTCATGAAGCATTTTCCATGTTTTCTTCTAGTAATTTCAATGTGTAACACTTAAATATTTACTCCACTTTAAGTTGATTTTTGAAAGTGGTGAAAGAATGGTGTCTTGTTTCATTCTTCTGCATATGGGTATTCAGTTTTCCTGTCAACATTTAATGAAGGGACTGTCTTTCTCCATAACGTGAGTTATTGGAACCTTTGTCAAAAGTTAGTTGGCTGTACATGTTTAGATTTATTTCTGCGTTCTCCATTGTGTTCAATTTGTCTATGCGTCTGTTTCTATGCCAGTCCCGTTATTTTGTGTAATATTGTTTTGTAGTATATTTTAAGTCAGGTAATGTGATTCCTCCAGCTTTGTTCTTTTTGCTTAAGTTTGCTTCCACTACTTGGGGCTTTCTGTGACTCCATATAAATGTTAGGCTTGTTTCTATTTCTCTGAAAAATGTCTTTGCTATTTTTATAGGAATTGCATCTTATCCTTATATTGCTTTGGATAGTGTTGACATTTTAACCATATTAGTTCTTCCCATCTATGAACACAAGCTACCTTCCCACTTATTAGTGTCCTCTTCAATTTTCTGTAATCAGTATTGTATAGTTTTCATTGTAGAGATATTATACCTTTTTTCTTAAATTTATTTCCAGTTTTATTTTTTATTTTTGTAAATTTAAATGGAATTGGTGTCCTTGTTGTTTTAAAAGAAAACAAACAAACAAACAAACAGAAAACTAATGAGGGCTTAATTAAAATTAGTGAAGTCAAAAGGAAGAATTAAGAAAGGGAAAGATACAAGTTATACAATAATATAAGATTCTTTTTCAATACACTAAACTCTGTAAAACTACAAAGAAGTCATAATCTTCCCCCTCTTTTTATGCACACTTCTTTGCAATTTGACTTAGCAGTGTCTTCAATCAAGAGGTGAGGGTCTATTTCTCTTCGTCTTAAATCTTGCATTGACCAAGTCAGCTGTCTTAACTAATGGAGCATTAAGCAAAGATGAGACAAGCAGAAGTTCAAAAACTGCCTAACATTGAATTTTGCCCTCTTCCTGCTTTTTGGAACACTGTTACTTGCTATCATGTGAAGAAGCCTAGCCTAAGCTGTTGGAAACATGGCCCTGTCATCTTCATCATACCTGCAACAAGCAGTACCTCACAAGGCCTGGCACCAACTTCCAGGCATAAGAATGAGGCGATCCTTAGCCAGTCACCTTTACCCAAAGAATCAGATGACTATAGCTTCATTAGCAAGCCCAGGAAAGATCAGCAAAATTCTTAAGCTAAACCAGTTCAAATTCACTTTTCAGAAAACAAAATTGCTAAATATGATAAAACTTTAGGTTATCTATTGGTCAACGTCTCAAATAGTTAACATAAAAATAAAGTCCTATTTGATAGTATGTACACAGTAGTTTGAAGTATATCAAATAATAAGCATAAATGTAAACTCTGACAGGATCTCAGTGTGGTAATATTATAGATAGGGTTTTTGCATTGGGGTGTGCTTGTATTTTCTCTTTCTTTCTTTCTTTCTTTCTTTCTTTCTTTCTTTCTTTCTTTCTTTCTTTCTTTCCTTCCTTCCTTCCTTCCTTCCTTCCTTCCTTCCTTCCTTCCTTCCTTTCTTTCTTTCTTTCCTTCCTTCCTTCCTTCCTTCCTTCCTTCCTTCCTTCCTTCCTTCCTTCCTTCCTTCCTTCCTTCCTTCTTTCCTTTCTCTCTACCTCTCTTCCTCTCTTTCTCTATTTCTTTCCTTCCTTCCTTCCTTCCTTCCTTCCTTCCTTCCTTCCTTCCTTCCTTCCTTCCTTCCTTCCTTCCTTCCTTCCTTCCTTCTTTCCTTTCTCTCTACCTCTCTTCCTCTCTTTCTCTATTTCTTTCTTTCTTTTGTTTTTTTCTTGAGAAAGGGTCTTGCTCTATCACCCAGACTGGAGTGCAATGGCACCATCACAGCACACTGCAGCCTCAACTTCCTGGGCTCAAGGCCTCCTCCCACCTCAGTTTCCTGAGTAACTGGGACTACAGGCACCGCCATGCTCAGCTAATTTTGTATTTTTTGTAGACAGAGGATTTCACCATTTTGTGCAGGCTGATCTTGAACTCCTGGGCTATAGCAATTTGCCCTCCTCTGCTGCCCAAAGCGCTGGGATTTTAGGCGTGAGCCACTGTGCCTGGTCCCTGTTTTCCTATTTTAATTATGTTTATTAATTACATTAAATTTTGAAATCATTTTATTTTATTCAAACAGGAGAAAAATAGATGTTTTACTTCTGTAAAATATTTAATAAGACTAGCTAAGTAGTTTTCAATATATAAACAAAAGAAAGCTAACATTTAAATAACAAATATGTTTATAAAACTTGTACAGTATTGTTGAATAAATTTTGTTATGATCATTTCAACTTTCTGAATGCGTCTTAAATGCTCAAATGAAAATTTTATTTATCTTTTATTTGAGCATTTTACTTAATACTCTTTTATCAAAACTATCCTTATAAAGTTGAATTTTCATATTGCTTGTTATCCGTTAAATTTTCATTAAGAAATTAAATGCAGGTATATTTATTTCTATATTTACTTTTATATTAACTCATATACTAGTGTCTATTATTTAATTACTGACAGATCTAAACTTTGGCTATTTTGTGATATATATGTTAAGTAGTAATTTCATTAATAATTTTAGCTCAAGTTTAGTTAAATTCAGTGCCCTTTAAAAGCAAATTAAAATACTTATACATCAGTTGATGTATAATTTTTCTGTATTTTTTCCATGACACAAGTTGTTCACATATTTCAAAATGGATTATAATACATTTGTATGTAATTCGAAACATTAAAATGTCAATGTTACTGGATGTATGAGAATTTCTACAATTATATTTTATTTTTGATCTTTAAAACATTTTATATGAAACATCACATTTAAATATAAATTCTATGCATTTCAAAATGCACATATTTTTGTTTTATAAACATCTTCCTTAAATTGTCTGTTGGACTTTCTAGTTTTAAAAATATGGCTTAGTCACATAGGCCAAAGGGTATAATTGTCTAAATTATTCTACAAAACACTTATGGTTTTCATTAACCTAGTTCAATGATATACAACTCATTTAGTTACAAATATTTTATAGAAGTGTTAGAACTTGTAGACCTTAAATAGGTTTTCCAAACTGTTTTATTACTTGTCAGCAGCAAAGCATATTTTTATTCTCTTCTATGCTGCCTTTAATATATTTTATATATCTACCAAGTAAAGAGATGAGGATATGAGTATTTACATTTCATACTTTATCATGGAAGGATAAGTTAAATTATGTTTTATCCAGTGATGTTCTGTTGACTCTGTGATTGCATCTTCAGTTCCAAATAGTATACATATGTTCACTGAACCAATAAATAACTCATTTCAATGCTTTACTTGTGTCATGTGTCTCTTCTCTGGAAAACAAAATGGTTCACAAAATTAGTGGTTACTACAGGTAAAGCAAACCTGATGGAACATAAAGAACATGAAAAAGTTTCAGAAAAAGGCAAGGAAAACTACCCCATACTAGTAAATTATAGAAGAGATTGCTTTCCCTTCAAAAATTTGCATATAATTTCAGGGGAGAAAACTCCTATAAACAAAGATTTGGTTTTGATTTGTTTTCTTGTTTTACAAAAAGACCTCAGGATAAAATTAGACTAAGTGCAAAATTAACATAGATTAAATACAGTAGCCACCCCTTACTCAAGAGAAAATATGTTCCAAATCTCCCTTGTGGATTCCTGAAACTATGGATAGTGCCAAATTCTATATACAGTGTTTTTCTCTTATACATATATATCTTTAATAAACTTTGATTCATAAATAAGGCACAGCATTTTTGCACTTTGGGGCTGTTATTAAGTAAAATAAGGGTTACTTGAACACAAGCACTGCAATACAGTAACAGTTGATCTGATAACAAAGATGGTTCCTGAGTGACTAATGGGCAGGTAAGCTTTCGCAGTGTGGATAGCTGGACAAAGGAATATTTCACATCCTGGGTGGGACAGAACAGGAGGGCATAAGATTTTATCATGCTGTTCAAAACAACATGCATTTAAAACTTTTGCATTGTTTATTTTTGGATTTTCCATTTCATATTTTCAGAATATAGTTTACTGTGGGATACTGAAACCACAGAAAGGAAAACCAGGGATAAGGAGGGACTACTGTAACTGGTAAAATTTCATACAATTTTGATTACAATTTGCATTATAACATTATATTATAATTATTGGGCCATGGGTATATATAAAGGAAGTGAACAGAGTACTCTGGAAATACAAATTACAATGAGTTACTTGGCAAGCAGATTTTATAATTCACAGTTATATACGATTTACCCTATTGTATTTTTTAACAAAATTGAACATAAATACATGGAAATTGAGTTTTTTAAATACATAGACATTAGAGCGGAGGGGAGTTCTCTATTGACTGCAAAATGTGTCATTCTACATGGAAGAGTTTGAATTATGAAAATGCTTTATTTCATATTATCAATGTTCCATTTCTCTATTATGTATCTGTCTACACTTCCATTCTTAAATCTGTTTATCAATTTAACATTTTTCTAATGTGTTAACAACTGTATAATCATTGGACTTTGAGGGTATAATCACTTCTCCAATTTTTATATCTACATATGTATATCTCATCTGGAAAATAATTATATTTCTTACAACTGACTTAACTAGATTTAAATAGAATGTTTCACACTAAATCCTTTCTTGTTTCTTCTCTGAATCGTCACTTCTGTTTTAAGAATAGGTCTCAGCACATTAAATATTTCTAATTAAGGCTGTAATGTAATTGATTGTAGTGAAACATACAGACTGAAAAATTTAAGTATTTTTGTGGCAGGCCTATAAAATCCATGATTGAAAAGGAGGAAAAATGAACTGGAACTAATCTACAGAGACAGTTTGGAATCTGATTGTAAAGTGTTTTTTTTGGTTGTTGTTGTTTTGTTTTCGTTTTTGTTTTTGTTTTTATGCCTACAAGAAGAATTTAGTGTCTGAACAAAGAGGAAACCAATTTAACTTCTCTAAAAGTGAGAAGTAACCTCATCTTTTCCACTAGCTAACTATATTGATTCAACTCTCTTGCCTTACTCAAATGCAAATGTATTGTCCCATGACTCTAAAACAGTCAAAGGAATAAACTAAAAGCCCAGTGAGTTGGTATGCTACTATGTGACAGGAGGATTTCAAGACGATTGTATACATCATATATGCTTATGCACTTAATATGTGGTTTAGTACTTGATATCATCCTCCAACTGTCTTTTTAGTTTTTATTTTACTTCTTCATTCAGCATTTCCAGAAGCGGGTACCCAGATCCCTAGGGAAATACGATAAAGTGGGAAATCACTTTGATTTTGTGCTAGGGAATCCAGAAAGGAATATGATACCCTGCAAAGGCACTCATATAATATAGTTGTATGTCAAAAACATCCTACAGAAAAAGTATAAGAGTCCCTAAGTACCTTCCAAACCATTTGCTCATCTTTCTTGATGAAAAGTTTCTCTCCTGCATTTTCAAATGTTAATTTCCTTAACATACTGAATAGGTTATCAATAAGGCTCACCTTGTTCTCTTTGTTGATATGACAGCACACATGCATGCACAAACAAACACATACAACTAGTATAACTATTCTGACTGTATTTCATATTTTAAAAAGTCTAATCACCCGGGCATGGTGGCTCACATCTGTAATTCCGGCACTTGGGGAGGCTGAGGCAAGCAGATCACAAGTTCAAGAGATGGAGAAGAGCCTGACCAACATGGTGAAACCCCGTCTCTGCTAAAAATACAAAAATTATCCGGGCAGTGGTGGCGCACACCTGTAATCCCCACTACTCAGGAGGCTGAGGCAGGAGAATCGCTTGAACCCGGGAGGCGGAGGTTGCAGGAAGCCGAGATCACGCCACTGCACTCCAGCCTGGGCGACAGAGTGAGACTCTGTCTCAGTAAAATAAATAAAATAAAATAAAATAAAATAAAATAAAATAAAATAAAAGTCTAATCAATTTGAGCTAGATTTGGTTGGTTGATGAAAGTGGAAAACCTGTTTTCATCTCTCTGAATTAACAGTATTTAAAAAAAAAAAAAAAAAAAGAACTGAAGATAGACCAAATGGCATGACAACACGAGATCTTCTGACCCTCTCACTAGTGAAACTAATCAAAAGTATTTTAAAAATCAAGCATTAACATCTCTGGAATTGTTTATAAAACCAAACAGCAAATGACTAAATGCATCTTAAAGAAAATCTATGGAAAATCAGAACCAACTGCATTTGCGCCAGAGCCTGAAGATGTTCAAAACTAAGGACATACTGAAGAAATACGGAGGTTGCGATAAAAAATACTTTGGAAGGAGGTTTTTGGATTTAATGAAGATAAGGCCTAAACAGAAGCAGAGAAAAGAATGAGATAAATTAAGGGGAAAAAAATTAGCTGGGGAGAACCCTGGGTGCGAACAAATATTCAGCATGGATTTGTTAGGCCATAAGATAACTCTATGTCTAATAATTTGAGGAACTGTTAGAATGTTTACCAAAGTAGCTACAGCATTTTACATTCTCTTCAACCGTGTATGAGGGTCCTGATTCCTATATATTAATGCAGAAACTAGTTATTATTGACTTTTTTATTTTAGTCGGTGGGAAGAGGTATCTCATTGTGGTTTTGATTTCAATTGATCTGATGACTAATGATACGCATATTTTTATTTGTTTATGCACCATTAGTGTATCTTTGTTAGAGAAATACCTATTCAGATTATTTGCCAAATTTTTAGTTATTTATGAGTATTGTTTATGTATTCTAGATATCAACATTTTATCAGATACATTAATATAATTTTGGCAATATGGCACACACATCTTCAAAAATAAATGGTACAATAGGCACATTCAAATTGCTTTCACTATGAACACCTTGGAGTTATGAATATTATACAAATAAAATCCTTGTGATCTCTCAGGACATTAAAAAAATTTGATATAAATCATTTTTCTAAGAAATTTTCTCCTGATATATTTATGGGAGAATTCTAATTCTCACTTCATATAGTAGTAGCTAAGAGAGCTATAACTTAGTTATATTAATATACATTTGCTAACATTTGGGAGAAGATTCAGTTTAGCATTCCTGTCCTGGGTGGCTTCCCAGACACATTTAATCAATTAATGTAAACATGTTCTTCATAAAACTGGAAATTAATACACAAGTAGAGGGTATAATAAAATGATCTCTTTATGTACCCATCACACACCTTCAAAAATTATTCACTAATGGACAATCTTGTATCATCTAAAACCCTGCCCACACTCCTCCTTAATCACTTTATTTTAAAGCAAATTTCAGACATTATATAATTTCACTTCTAAGTATTTCAATATTTGCTTCTGAAAGTTAGGGTTTCTTTTTTCCCTAGGTTGATCCACAATACTATCATTTTACTATAAAAATTAACAGTAATTTCTTAATATAATAAAATATTCAAGAAGGGTTCACATTTTCTCATGATATAAAAATGTGTTTGTTGTTTTGTTTTTATATTTAATTAGGTTTCAATGAGGGTCATACATTGCAACTCAGTTATACACTTTTAAAGTCTGTTAACAATTTTCATCTTTCTCTTTCTCTCTCTTAGTTTAGGCCCCACCTTCCAGAGTATAAAACAGATTTTCCATTTTCATCAGCCCGATATAGCTCAAATAGCTCATAAGGGACTTAGGGACTCTTTCCACACTTTTCTGTGGGACTTTTTTTACATATGGATGTATTATATGAGTGCCTTGGCAGAGTATCATATTGCTTTCTGGATTCCTTAGCATAATAACAAACGGGTAAATGATTCCCCATTTTACCATATTTCCCTAGGCTTCCAGTGTATCCACATCCTATTTCCCAGAACTTGTTAATTCCTCTACCTGCTTAAATCACAGCCGCATGTGATTATTTACTTAAAGACTAAATTAATTTTAATATTAGGCATCAACAAAACATAAACACAAATCTCGGTAAAGGAAAGAGAAAGGGAGAATATTGTTAAGTATAGATGCACTTAGAGTGGTGAAACTTCACTTATGGATTCCAAATTTAGCTTATTTTCAGCTTTGTATATGCTATTTTTATACATCTTTCATCAGTTTTAATATTCTACTCTATAAAGTAGCTATTCTAAGCCCAAAATGGCAGATTGCATGAAAATTTCTCACAAATTTTGGGGTAGGGAAGAGAATAGCTTTGACTATTTTTACTGTTCATGAGGATTGCTGAAATTTCACTTCTTCCATAACAGTTGGTATCAATTGTACAGAAGAGAATAATATCTGAATCAGTGAAAGTGTATGGAAATGCAGTGAATGCTTTTATATTCCTATCACTAGTTTATTAGCCCTTTATATCGCATTTCATATTTGTATTTGTTAGCATTTTGAATTGTATAATAAATAATTTGTTTGCATTTTCATGACTTACTGATATACTTGTGTGTTGCATGTTTCCTCATTTGAGATTGGTTACATTGCAGCAGACGCAAGTGCAGTAGAATGTATGATTCTCAGAATAGAATCAGTTTACTTCTTTCTTGTCAGAGAAAGGTCACAGCATAGCTGCCAAATTAATAAGCATTCCACGATAAATTAGGAAAGAAAATACAGTTTTCTTCAGAGAAAAAAAATAACGTTTTTATACTCCAAGCACTATTTATTTTGTATCTAAAATTCTTTCATTATTTTCCTCTATTTATTCATCCTAAAATATGCAGGGGATTAGATAGCTTTGAAAAACTTCTATTAACTCATTGCTTTGTAGTTTTGAATTCATACTACAATTCAATAAAACAGAACTTATGTCTTTCATTAACATTTATTCTTAGTGCCAGGTACTGTTAGTGAAACAGAGCTTCAGTTGATTGATAACATATTAGATAGATAGATAGATAGATAGATAGATAGATAGATAGATAGATAGGTAAATACAGTTCTTTAGACATAATACTACTGAGAAATGGAACAAACTATTGAAACGCTTTTCCTTCCAATAACTCATCTTAGTCAATGTGATTTATTAATATTTTTATAAGAAATTTTTGTGCCCTAATCTCTCTGCAGTCATTTAATTGCCCTGTACCTAATCTCAGGGACCTGTTGTATAGGTGTTATATTGTAACACTATTGGATAACTTTTAAATGTCAATGTATTAATTTTATATTATTCTATATCAAATGATCACAACCAAAATGATTAAACAATATAATTTTACTTATTGCAGTTTCAGTGCTTTAAGAGTCCAGGCATGGATTAGACAGTTGTAATCAGTCTCATCGAACTAATATCTAGGTGTTGGAAGATCTGTGATCTAACTTGAAATTCATTTTTCTCTTCTAAATTAACTGGTTGTTATCAAAATTTAGTTTCTCGTAGCTGTGTAAGTAAGACTCTAAGCTCCTTAAGGAAATCTGCTATTCTATGCCATGTAATCCTCTCTACAACATGGCATTTTGATTCTTTAAGACAAGAAAGAAAGTTTCCCTGCTCTTTGAATTTTTCTGACTTTTTCTTTTGGACTTCTAGGCTATATTTTAAAGGGCTCAGATTATTAATTACAACCCATTGAGAATAATTTCCCTTTTGATTAATGTAAATCAACTGATTAGGAAACTTAATCACACCTCCACAATCACTTAACCTTTGCCATATAATGCAATCTAATCATGGAATGATATTCTATCATACTCACTTGTCCCACTAATACTAAAGGTGAGAGGATTATATAGGCATGCACACAGGGGGTAGACATCTTGTGTGCTCTCCTAAAATGACACAAACCAGAAACAGACATTTTATTTCTTTCAAAGATATTTTATGTTATTATTCCTGTGTTCTCAGAGCATTTTCCTTGTCATTATGTCAGCCAAGTAAGATTGGTGCCCAAGTTAAGATAATTAATAATGTTACAATTTTAGAAAGCTTTCTTTCTAAAGAACCCAAAGCACTGCCAAATCACCTTATATCAAAATACATGATGTAACTCAAAAAGTCATGTTTTCAATGTGATAGCAAAAAACTTTTAGAACATTTCAAAAGCTGACTGATAAAATGGAAAATTAAAACATTGACTTGTTGATGAACACGTTCACTCTTGCTATATATTTACAACTGATACCTCACAGTAGGTAAGGTATCAAAGAAGTAGAATGTTAAATCAAGTATCATGAAATTCTGTATAAAATATGTATTTAATAATGTTACATTGTTTAAATTCTCTACTTATATTCAATATTTGCCACTTGACTATTGACTATTGTGTGTAATATTAAGTGTGTTTATGCAATATTTCTCTATTAAAAAAATATGGTGAGACAGGGATGGCATCAGCACCAGTAGGGTGGGCCTAGATAGGCACAGCTTGGAGGGAAGGGTTTAAGCCAGGGTCGTGAGAGGACAGCCTCATCTACAAGAAACAAAGCAGAGACAAGGATCCAAGATATCTCATGGACTTCCCACCATCCCCAGTGTCCCCAGGAAAACACAGCAGAAACCCACGGTCCACAGAAAGAAACAGCTTCAAGAGCTTTAATTTGAATGGAGCAAATACCCGACCTACCAGAAGGGAAAGCACTGGACCAGCAGGCTCAGTTGGGCCAACAGACTCCACCTGGAGGAGCACCAAGTACAGGTGTGGCATGAGAAAAACCAGGCCAAATACTGTAGGCAGCAGCTCCAGCAACAGCTCCAGTGATAGGGCAGTGAGGTGAGGGAGGCGAGGGTGCCTGGCACATACCGGGAGAGCCCACACCTGTGGGTTCCGTGTTAGGAGAGAGGGGCAAATTTCTGCAGTTCTTTTGTCATTCCTTTGTAATTCCTTTGGCCTAGCGATTTGGGAATCTTTAAAGCAGCAGGACCCACTGTTCCAAGCCATAGCCAAGCCTGAGGGCCCTGTGCCTGGTGCCCGGTAGGGCTCTATGGCTGACCCAACCCTAGCCTGGCCTTAGGACCCCTGTATCTCCCACTGTTGACCAGACCCTGCATTTTGCCTTGACTCCACAGGGCTCCTCTCATGCCCAAAGAAAGAGATGGTTTGTGAATCAGAAGGACTCTGGTTACAAGACCTTACTGAATTTATAAGGGAATCAGTCCTTGAACAGTCCTGCAGATCCCAGGGGACTCAGAGGGGACAGGGGCACTGTCCACCTGTTCGCTGCATGAGTGCAGGTGCCCACAGCGGTGGCTGATTGGTTTTCACTGTGGTTACTCTTTCACACCACGATCCCACCGCCATTTCTTTATCCGACCTGCTAAGTGTGGGGCCTTTGCATGTATTTACTGTGCTACCATTACAAGCTGGGCTCCACTTCCTATTATTTTGAGTGGCCTGTAAGCATTTCTGTCACTTACTATGACTAAGATTGGAATTGCTCCTCATGGAATATGTTTAGCTTTAGTGAATGCCACCCATGAGCAGCTACTTTGCTTATTTCCCTTCCCTTCCCTTCCCTTCCCTTCCCTTCCCTTCCCTTCCCTTCCCTTCCCTTCCCTTCCCTTCCCTCCCCTCCCCTCCCCTCCCCTCCCCTCCCCATCCCCTCCCTTTCCCTCTCCTCTGCCTTTCCTTTCCCTCACCCCCTCCCTTCCTTCCTTCCTTCCTTCCCCCTCCCTTCCTTCCTTCTTTCCTTCCTTCCTCCCTCCCTCCCTTTCTCCCTCCCTTCTCTCCTTCCTTCTCTCTTCTATTCCTTCTTCCCTGCCTCCCTTTCTTCCGTCCTTCCTTCTTTTCTTCTCCCCTTCTTTCTTGTTTCATATGTATGTGATGAAATAATGATTTTTTATATAAATATACACAGAGAATTGATTAGTACAGTGAAGCAAATTAACATATATATCATCTCACAATTTTGTGTATATGTATGAGTGTGTAGTAAAAGCAACTAAAGTCTACTTTTCCGGCATATTTCCAGTATATGATACAGTATTGTTAACTCTAGTTCTCATGCTTTACATAAGATCTCCAGACATAGTCATCATACATAATTGCAACTTGGTGCCTTTTGGCAACATCTCCCCATTCTCAACAACTGTTCTGCTCTCTGTGTCTATGTATTCAACTTTTTATTTTTCTTTCAGATGCTACACGTGAGATCATGTGCAAATTTTTATTTCTGTGTCTGGCTTTTTACACTTAGCATTATATTTCCGTAGGTCATTCCTATTTATAGCGGTAAATACCCATGAGATTTCTTTTTTTTTTAGTATTATTATACTTTAAGTTCTAGAGTACATGTGCACAATGTGCAGATTGGTTACATATGTACACATGTGCCATGTTGGAGTGCTGCACCCATTAACTCATCATTTACATTAGGTATATCTCTTAATGGTATCACTCCCCTCTTCCCCCACCCCATGACAGGCCCTGGTGTATGATGTTCCCCGCCTTGTGTCCAAGTGTTCTCATTGTTCAATTCCCACCTATGAGTGAGAACATGTGGTGTTTGGTTTTTTGTCCTTGCAATAGTTTGCTGAGAATGATAGTTTCCAGCTTCATCCATGGCCCTACAAAGGACATGAACTCATCCTTTTTTATGGCTGCATAGTATTCCATGGTGTATATGTGCCACATTTTCTTAATCCAGTCTATCATTGGTGGACATTTGGGTTGGTTTCAAGTCTTTCCCTTTGTGAAGAGTGCCGCAATAAACATACGTGTGCATGTGTCATTATAGCATAATGACTTAGAATCCTTCGGGTATATACCCAGTAATGGAATGACTGGGTCAAATGGTATTTCTAGTTCTAGATCCTTGAGGAATCACCACACTGTCTTCCACAGTGGTTGAACTAGTTTACAGGCCCACCAACAGTGTAAAAATGTTCTCGTTTCTCCACATCCTCTCCAGCACCTGTTATTTCCTGACTTTTTAATGATCACCATTCTAACTGGTGTGAGATGGGATCTCATTGTGGTTTTGATTTGCATTTCTGTGATGGCTAGAGATGATGAGCAACAATGAGAACAAAGACACAATATACCAGAATCTCTGGGACACATTTAAGGCAGTGTGTAGAGGGAAATTTATAGCACTAAATGTCCACAAGAGAAAGCAGGAAAGATCTAAAATTGGCACCCTAACATCACAATTAAAAGAACTAGAGAAGCAAGAGCAAACACATTCAAAAGCTACCAGAAGGCAAGAAATAACAAAGATCAGAGCAGAACTGAAGGAGATAGAGACACAAAAAAACCCTTCAGAAAAATGAATTAATCCAGGAGCTGGTTTTTTGAAAAGATCAACCAAATTGATAGACCGCTAGCAAGACTAATAAAGAAAAAAAGAAAGAAGAACCATTAGACATAATAAAAAATGATAAAGGGGATATCACCACCAATCTCACAGAAATTCAAACTACCATCAGCGAATACTATAAACACCTCTACACAAATAAACTAGAAAATCTAGAAGAAACGGATAAATTCCTGGACACATACACCCTCCCAAGACTAAACCAGGAAGTAGTTGAATCCCTGAATAGACCAGTAACATTGAGACAATAATTAATAGCCTACCAACCAAAAAAAGTCCAGGACCAGATGGATTCACAACCGAATTCTACCAGAGATACAAGGAGGAGCTGGTACCATTCCTTCTGAAACTATTCCAATCAATAGAATACCCATGAGATTTCTAAAGGGAGTTGAAATCTTGTTTGTCCAGTGCTCCTGCTGGTCAGCAACTTTGCTGACATTTAAAATTGTGAGACTTTTTAACATTTGATGATCTGCTGATATCATAAATTTAACACTCATTTTCCTGAGGATCATAAAGTTGAGCACTTCTCATCTGTTATCGGACATTAAGGAACCTTCATAAAGTGTTTATTTATATTTGTTTTTTCTGGAGATTGTTTTGCCTGTTTTTCTAGTTGATTTGATTATTTACAATGATTGAAAACTTTTCAACTATAAACTCTCTTGGCAATTAATATGCTGCATATCTCCCATTGCTTGCATTGTGTTTTTAATCTTAGAATGTCTTTCACTGAATAGATGTTTTAAAATTTTAATGTCCATTTTACTGATTCTCTGATTGTATACTGTTAGAAAATTACTGTCTTAAGTTTTCCGATACTTGAGTAAATTCATATATATACATATATAATAGAAAATGCATATATATGTATGTATATACGATAGAAAAAAAGATATTCTAAATACAAACACAATTTTAAGAATTAGATTCAATAGACATAAAATTGCACTGTCAAACTGTTACAAACATATTTAAATATTATCCGGTCACAAAAAGTTGCTGACTGTAACAATTATAATGAGAACAATTAGTGCATTGATCTAGTTTTTCCTTTTCTTTTTTCTTTTACTCCCTAGTGTTGTTGCTTTCTGTTTAAGAAATCCCTTACAATCCCAAGGTTATGAAGATATTCTGTTATATTTTATGTAAGACTTGCTTTTAAAAGCCTTACTTTAACTTTTCCTATTTAAGCATTGAATACATATGATTATTCAATAAGGTGTGTGTTAGGGATTTTCTTTCTCGTAAATATTCAATTGTCCTTTGTCAATTGAAAAGATCATCCTTTCCCCAGGGCTTGTCAACACCATCTCTGTCAAATATGAAAGATTTGTCTATATTATATACTATGTTATTGGAGTTTATATTTTTGTGTTGGTGGTCTACATATCTAGTCTTGAATCAATAACATGCTGAATTAATTACTATAGGATCAGAATAAGTCTAGATATTTGCAAGGCAGATTTGCCCACCTGATTTTTTTTTCTTGCTTTGTTCTTTATTGCGAGTCTCCTATTTTTACGGGGAGGCTACAAAATTTTAAAACAGCTTTCAAGTTCCCCCAACATCAGTTGGGATTTTAAATGGAATTGCATTAAATTAAAAGACTTTTCAGAAATTGTTGTTTTTACAATACTAAGTACTCCAATCTAAGAATATAATTTATTTATTATTCACTTGAACTTTCACAAAAATTAAATTTTATCTATTTGTCTTATAAATACGATTCAGGTGACATATTTATATTTATTTTGTATCCGGGAACCTAGCTCAGCTTTTTTTAATTTTAGTAATTTTTTTGGACATTGTTTAGGGCTTTGTAATTTGAAAATTCACTCAAGTAATATGAAAAATAATGTTTATCTCTTAATACATTTTTACAAGATTTCCATGATTTTTATTAATTTTCAAAATAATCACTAAAAGTAAAATAATAGGCACTATTAAAACCAAAACATATGTTGAAATACAAAGAAAAGAGATTCTACAGATCAAGAAAACACAAAATAAATATAACAAAATTAATAAAAGATTTGATCAACCATACCAGACATATAAAAGCATCAAATGAGCTTACCTCATCTATTAAGTAAAAAAGGATCTTCAAATTGACTCAAGAAGTATATAGCCAAATTGGAATAGGTATCCCAGACAGCTTTAAAAAGGGAAAAAGAGCAGAGATTGAAATATTGATCTAAGACAAAGCAGAGTTGTATCTCAAAAGTTCTTCAAGAAAAGAAAAGATAATGTGATAATAAAAGTCACAATTCATAATGCATATTTAATAGTTATGAATAGCTAAACTTTGAATAACATAGTTTAGCTATGTTTATTTTTATAAACCGAAACTTTAAAAGGTAGAATAGGAAATAAATATAACTTTTCTGTATCAAGAACTCACTGCTACATAGTAAGATCTCCAAACTCAGTGGCTTAAAACAAAATCTATTTATTTTGGTCATAATTTTTATTATCATGGGAATTTAAACTGGGTTCAACTGGGTCCTTATATTGGGCTTGACTGCTTCATGCATTTGAGGTTAATGGATTGAAGGCTGGCTTAGAGGTCCTTATCCTAGGGCTTGGCTGACCAACAGATATCATGCCTCAACTCTTCAAATGGTTTCTTATCCTCTGTCAAGCTAATATTGGTTCATTTCCCCAGCAGAGTGAGGAGTCTGCAAAAGAACAAAAGTGAACACAAATCCTTGAGGCTTAGACTTGAAGAGTGGTACATTTTAGCTAGTTACTTATTTTATTTGCTAAATCAACTCATAAGACAAACCCAGGGGTTTTACATCTGAGAAGAAAAATCGTACAGTCATCAATGGAGTCTGATACGGTATCTGGTTATATAAGACACAAACACCTAATGCTATCAAAACGTTTTTACTTATACATATTTAGAAATCAAGTGAAGTGCTACAGATAAACACAGAGTTCAATGATACTATGTAACGTCTGGACTTGAGATACCAGCAAAAGATTTTCTTGGAATGTACATTTAAATAAATATCTGTATAAAGAGCAGGGATTAGAGATGTATTGGTTAGTGGTACTGCATATAGTGAGAATGGCATATGTAGATAGACCTGGTCCGGAAAATAAAAAAGAGCCTAATATGTCAAATGGATTAAAAGAAGTGTAGTAATGTAAATAAGATGGAGAAAGGATTTGGAGAACTGGGCAGTAGGCTAAGAGCAGATTAAACAAAATTTGTTGCTCTGAAACAAGGACATTGCATATTTCTTAATACAACTCAATAATGTGTCCTAAAAGCCTTAAATAAATAAATATATATGTCAAATATATATGTGTGTGTCAAATATATATATGTATATTGATACATATAGAAGATAAGATAAACATAGACTTAAGTAAATGATATTCAACATGCTATTATTTTTATGTAATGCAAAAGAAAGACTATATAATACAAGTACAATCAATAATTAGTTAGCGAAATCATATTTATATTTTTATAAAGTATTTGGAGTAAAAAAAATTCTGAAAAAACGTTATTTATAAACCATTATGTCTGTTACATATTTTTGAGACGGGGAATGAACTCTTCCAAATTTCAAATAGACTCTAATGTTATTATATATTTAATTTTCACCGATATTCCAAATTATATTTTTGCACTTTAGATCCAAACAAATGTCATATATGGCTATATGAGTCATATCTGACAAAGGTACAAATTTGCATTTGTAATATATTATGACATATCTTTAAGAAATTTAAACATTCTGTTTCAGTTGTTTGTACACTTAAGATGTTGGAGTGGTTTTTTCTTTCTTTAATAATAATACTAACGCATATAAACAGTTTAAATATTAATGTTTAAAGTAAAAATATGATAATTTTAGGAGGCCCAGATATCATATTTTAAGATTTCATAGAACAATTGAAGTTTATGGAAGTTGGTACAAATTATTCATTAGAAAGCTAAGAAACAGCAATTATTTACACATTTCTTAAAAAAACAAATTTGACTTTTAATAATAATCAAGTCAATTGAAGCTATATTAGACAATTATAAATGTGATCATATTTTTTAAAATTTCAGTTTGTGGAGAGATAAGTTGAATTTTTAAAACACATAATATAATTACTCATCTTTGTACTGTTTGTCAATAAAAGATTCATTGATAAATATTTTGGATAAAATTTTATTTTTCTTATTTTAAATCATGATAATAAGTTATCAATATAGAAATTGTCATAGTGATAATGACAAGTAAGCTATAAATTTATTCATTTCAAACTAGAATAACAAATACATATAATTATTTTTTGGATAATTCAGGTGAATAGAAGACTCTTAACATTGTACAAAATAAATAATAAAGTTGAATGATTCTTAAAACTAATTGTTTTAAAAAGCTACACGAAGTACTTTTCATTTTAATATTTAAAACATTATCTCTTAGAAGTGAGATATCAATATTAAATAAACTTTCTATATATACCTGACATCAATAATGATATTTCAAAACGATTCTACTCATTTTTTTCCAATTAAAATTATCTGCTTCTGTTAAGTCTAAATAAATTGAATCATAGAGTAATTCAGCTGTAAGTAATATTTTTAACAAGGCATCTAAATTTTAAAATTAATATGCACCCATTTACATTTGACATAACAATTGTTAAAAAGTCACTTTTATTACTGATAGCTCAAAATTTAGGGAAATAAATCTTAGAATGTTATACTATTTATAGGAAAATATTGAATTCTTAAGAAAACTGAAGACCAGATATTTGATCATAAAGAACACTATCAATAACCTTTTGTGCTATATCAATAAATATGTCTGTTTTCTCTTCCTCAGTTTTGGAAAATAATATATCATGGCAGTTAAGGATGCAAATATGACTTCAAGATTTAATAACTTCCTTAACAAGACACACTCACAATTTTTTTACACCTTATTTTTCTCAAAAGATAAAAAATTGCTATATATATATATATATTTATATATATATATATATCCCTTTAGTGATAGAAAGCTAATAGGTACCCAATAAAGAATAAAATACTACTCTTATTTTCATATTTCATTAATTTCTGAGATCTAGGAAAATCTATATATCTTAGTGACATACATGAAATTTATATGCGTAATGTGAGGCATTACAGTTAATTAAGATAAACATGCTTGCAAAGTAAAAAGTAACATAATTTTATGATAAAACAACTCAATAAATTAAGAGATCATTTACTATATCCATATAATCTTACAAATGAATAACCTCCTTCCAGAAATATTTAATAATTTGTAAAAATTGATAATTGATCAAAACTAAAACACAGGTATACTAATTAATAATCTGGCATTTCTTTTATAGCTAAGATTGAGACAATATAAATATTACTCTAATTAGTTAAATGGCTCGTGACAATAAGAAAATGCACTTGGCATGGTAGATACTTTTAATAAGAATGAATGACTCAATCAATCTAATAATCAATCAATTAACAAATAACTGTTAGTTGAACATCTGCTTCATGTATAGTTTTCTATTTTATTTTAGCAAAGGCAGAAAGAATCTGTGTAGAGGAATCCCAAAACAGAAAAAAGGATTAAAGGATGAAAAAACAAATGGGAGAAATGAAATTATTATGCCACTTTAAATTTGTTTGCATTCTGTTTTGTGAGAAAAAGACTTTCATTAATGTAAAAGTCAACTGAGTTTTAAAGTGTATGGAGAATTTAATTGAGGATAACAGTGAAATAGATAATTGGCAGTTCATACAAATAAATGTAAGGAAAGTATAATGAGCAAGTTAATAATTTGTGTTGAAAACTACATTAAAATAGACTTGAGAATTTCTTTAAATTAAATGTACTATTCAAATTTAAATTTGGAGTTATTACCACAAGAACTTATACTCCAATAAGTATAATTGTATACTTAATATAAATTGTATACTTAAGTATAAATAATACTTAGTACTCTAATAAGACAAGGCTTCTCATATTCTGCCTGCTATTATCCTCATCATACAATTGTACACCCTTTAAAATTACCTTCATTAAGATTTACGTAGTTTTTACTTATTATCTCATGATTCCACAGGCATGGTTCATTTCATAGAAATTATTTTCTAATTTTATAAAGAAAAATGAAGGATAACTCATAGGACTTAGGTAGAGCCTCTAGATTTAAGTATAGGATGAGAAATACTTAATAGGAGAAACTAAGTACAGAGTATGACATTATGAAGATTGTTTTGGTACATTTCCACACCACTCTAAAGAACTTCCCTGAGACTAGGGAATTCATAAAGGAAAGAGGTTTAATTGATTCACAGTTCCACATGGCTGAAGAGGCCTCAAGACATTTATATTTATGGCAGAAGGGGAAGCAGGCACCTTCTTCACAAGAGCAGGAAAGAGAAAGTGTCTAAAAAAGGAACTGTCAAACACTTATCAAACCATCAGATCTCCTGAGAAGTCACTCAGTTTCATGAGAACAGCATGGGGGCAACTGCCTCCACAATCAAATCACCTCCCACCTGGTCTCTCTCTGAACACGTGGGGATTATGAGGATTACAATTCAAGATGATGTTTGGGTGGGACACAGAGCCAAATCATATCAAATATCTTATATAGACAATTTCAATTATTAGCCATAGGTTAAAACAATAACAGTGACTATTTTGACAGTTATAGTTTAACTATGTGTAATATAATTAGTATTATTAGTCTACCTTAAAGTCATATTTTGAGAGACAGGACCTTCATTCAATGAGTAAATATGAAAAATAACATGGAAATAACCTCAAGGCTCACATGAAAAAATTGAAAGTGCTGGTAAACTTATCTTTATCAGATCCTATTAGATTAGTTTTATGTTAGCAAAATACTCTTTTATTTGCTAATATTATTCCCTTTTATCAAGTTTATTTTTGTAATTGAAACACAATACTTGTATATATTTATGGGGTACATGTGCTATTTTGATAAAAGCATACAATGTGTAATTTAAAAATCAGGGTAGCTGGGACATCTATCACCTCAAACATTGCTGTTAGGAATATTCCAAATAATATATTTTAGCTATTTTAAAAATATACAATAAATTATTTTTCACTATAGTTGCCCAAGTGTGCAATTGAACACTTGAACTTTTTTATCGAACTGTATTTTTTCACCCTCTTTTTATTCTCTTCTTCTTTCCCACTATATTTTCTGCTTTCTGGTAGCCACTATTCTATTCACATTAGATCAATTTTTGTAGTTCCCACCTATGAGTAGAAAATCCAATATTGTCTTTCTGTTCCTAGTTTATTTCACTTAACATCATGTCTTCTAGTTCCATCCATGATGCTACAAATGACAGGATTTCATACATTCTTATGGCTGAATATTATTCCATTATGTATACGTACCACATTTTCTTCATCCATTCTTTTAATAGACACTGAGATAGATTCCACAATTTGACTATTGTGAATATTGCTGCAATAGACATGTGAATACAGAGAGCACTTTGATATCTAATTCTCTTTCTTCTGGGCATATAACCAGCAGTGGGATCGCTGGATCATATGACAGTTCTATCTTTACTTTTTTGAGGATCCTCCATACTGTTTTCCATAGTGGCTATACTAATTTACATTCCCAAAAAGAGCGTACAAGTGTTTCCATTTTTCTGCATCCTCATTAGAATCTGTTTTTTTCTGTCTTTCTGATGATAATCAACTTAAGTGAGACGAGATAATATCTCATTGAAGTTTTAATGTGCATTTTACTGATTATTAGTGGGTGTTGAATATTTTTGCATATACCTGTTGACCATTGTATCTCTTGTTTTGAGAATGTCTGTTCAGATCTTTTGCCAATTTTTAATTGGATTATTTGTTTTTACGCTATATAGTTGTTTGAGCTCCTTATATATTCTTGTTACTAATCCTGTGTTGGATGGATAGTCTGCAAATATTATCTCCCTTTCTTTAGGTTGACTCTTCACTTTGTTGTTTCCTTTGCTGTGAAGCTTTTTGGCTTAATGTAATCTCATTTGTCATATTTTTTCTTTTGTTGCCTGTGCTTTTGAGGTCTTACTCAATAAATCTTTGCCTAGACCAATGTCCTAAAAAGATTCCCTAATATTTTCTTCTAGTAGCTTCATAGTTTCAGATTTGTATGTTTATGTCTTTAATGTTGTTTTAATTTTTGTATATGGTGAAAGATAGGGGCCTAGTTTTCTTCTTTTGCATACTGATATCTAGATTTTCAAGCACCATTTACTGAAGAGGAAGTCCTTTCCTCGATGTATGTTCTTGGTGCCTTTGTCAAAAATGAGTTAGCTGTTAATATGTGGATTTATTTCTGTATTTTATATTGTTGCATATGTCTGTTCTTATGACAGTACCATGCTATTTTGGTTACTATAGCTTTGCAGTGTATTTTGAAGTCAGGTAATATAAATTAAACATTATGTGCTCAAAAAATCGGTGGGATAATGAAGAAATTGAGATGGAAATTTTCAAAAGTTCTTGAAACAAATAAAAATGGAAACACAACATACAAATACCTATGGTATATAGCACAAGTAATACTAAGAGATATATGTATAGCAATGAGTACAGACATAAAAAGGAAAAAAATACTTCAAATAACCTAATTATATACTTCAAATAAGTAGAAAAGCAAGGAAAAACCAAACTCAAAATTAGTAAAAGGGAAAATAAAATAAAGATCAGAACAAAAATAAATGAAATCTAGACTAAAAAATACAAACAATGAACATAACAAAAAGTCATTTTTTGAAAAGATAAACAAAATCAACAAACTTTTAGCTGGACTAAAGAGCAAAAGAGTGTGGTGGTGCATGCCTATAATCCCAGATACGTGGGAGGCTGAGGCATGAGAATCGCTTGAACCTGGGAGGTGCAGGTTGTAGAGAGCCTAGATCATGCCACTTGCACTCCAGTCTGGGCCATAGAGTGAGACACTGTCTCAAAAAAAAAAAAAAAAAAAAAAAAGCAAAAGAGGAAACATCTAAATAAAATCACAAACAAAAAATGGAGTCATGACAACTGATATCAAGTTTATTAATTGTGGTGATTATGACATTAACACACCATCAAGTGGAGCAATGCAAAACTTGCAGGACCAAGTGCATACATTTGCTAAAAATTTCCAAAAATGAAATTGCATTATGCTCTATGAGAAAATAAACAAATGTTGGCATTTATTCATCACTATTGTGCAACAATATATTTTCTTAACTTTTAACTAAATAAAAATGACAGTTTATTCTAAATGAAAGTGAAAGCAGAATGTTTCTGTAACTTATGCATGGACCGCTAAGTGATATAGGCACCTAAATGTTGTTTGTACCTTGAAATTATTTTATACAAATTATCTTTCTTTTCATATTTTTTGTTAATAAATTATAACAAAATGAATATGAGGAGGCAAAAAATTGATAACTGTAAAAAATAGTATTAAAACAAATTCCCACTGTTGCCTTCTTTTTTTACCTTTCTTATCAACTTGTGCCCAGATGATGCCTCATCTCTCCTCCAGGCAATTGTTACATAGACATGAGTAGACTACAATTTGGATAGCTAGATGAGGATTCACATGCTACTCAGGGAGATTGCAATGGATTAATTTGAAAAAGGTGGCATTTTGCCTTACTGAAGATTGGATACACAGTGAACAATTCTAGGTTTCTCTTAAGGACCTTGGAATCCCTAGTTTAGCTACTGCCAAGAGGTAGTTATTAAACCTTAATTTTAAGACTGAGGAACATGGAAATTTAATGTGAGTCAAGAAAAAATCAACAGATTTCACTCCTGAGGACCCTGGGGACAAAAACTGTGGCCTTCCCTTAAGAACTATGACACGGTGACATGTTATAAAGAATTGCTTCTCCAAGGAGTTTGTGATGCAAATAAACACATATCTTCTAAAGGTTATATAATGTTCTACCTGACACAAAAACAGACTAGACATTTCTCCGTTACGATAACACGCAGCCAGTATCCCCGATTGCTACTTTCCTTAAATTTACACTAAAATATCTATGGGAAAACATACACACACAATACTACTACTACTACTACTACTACTACTACTACTACTACTAATAATAATAATGATAATAATTATAGAACCCTAAAAACAAAATGAGAACTAAAAGTGAACTTACTGTTAAAATTAATGATTGGGTTTCTAGTAACTAGTCAAATAAGACAAAGAAATTAAAAATGTTCAGTTTCTAAAAAACAGTTAAAGCTACCACTCTAAAGAAGAAAAAAAATTAGAAATCCTCATGGTCTTCTTTAATGTCTACATACTGAGTCATAATTTCATTGTCTATTCTTCTATATAAAGTTTGCCATTCACAAAATAATGAGTGAGACATATGTGTCAAGATTTAGAAATTGTTGATTCTATGCTATTTTTAAAATTGAGTGAGAAGACAGAAGTGATACCCCAAAAATCATACATATTGATAATTGTAGCTTATTTTTTAAAAAAGTTTTTACTCTTCTGATTCATAATATCAAAAAATCAAGCAATAAGAATAAAGATTTTTCTCAAATTAAATGAATGTTTTATGCACCAGGGAAGTAGGCTGTTCTCAAGCTGTGCATCTGAAAACGAAATCACTCAGCTTATACAAAAAATGTGAGCAGAATTTAAATTCAAAACCCACAAGCTAAGACATACCAAGACCTTTCATTCAGCCTCTTCAATGTCTTCATTCTGTCCATTTTCTTTATCAACGTTGCCACTACTGTAAAACAAAAGAATATCTTTAAATCACTGAAATAGTCTTCTGGGGAGTATGGTCATTTAAAAAATGTAAGTACTCCTTTTTCTATAATCTTTCTCTGTCTAGTTTATTTGTCACACTGGAATGAAGTACTCTCTCTAAAATTCGTGTAAAATTATGGCATTCTTTTTATTAAAACTTTTGAATTGTGACTCATTGTTTTTTAGGATATTTGAAACTCCCTAAGATAATTTGTGACTCCTGTATTATATGGATCATTTTTTAGATCATTTCAGTCACATATTTTCTGCTAAAACAGTATGGTAGGCAAAACAGTGTCTCTTCATTCCTGCAGAAATGTTCACATCCCGATTCCTCAAACCTGTGTGTCTGTTACTTCAGATGGAAAAATGGACTTCCTAGGTGTTATTAAATTAAGGGCCCTGAGGCGGGGAGATTAACCTGAATTATCTGGCTTTACTCAATACAATTGCATAAATCCTTTCAGATGGATGCAGAAAATTCAGAGTTGGAGAAGGATATATAATGATGACAGAAACAAAGGTGAAGAGAAAGAGGCAGAAAACCATTTTGAGATTTCTGACTTTCAAAACTGAGAGATAACACATTTGTGCTGTTTTAAGCCACTAGAGTTGTGGTTTGCTATGGCAGTAAGAGGAAACTAATGTATCTGACAAATGCAAAAAGGCGAAAAAAAAAAAAAAGGGAACTAAAACAATTCTATGAAACAATAGAAGATGTGAGACAGGGGATTAGATAGGAGAAACCATGAGACAGAAGAATTCATAAACATTTTGGAGAAAAAAAATAAGGAGGGCCTAAATAAATGAATAAATACCTCATGTATGTGAATTGGAAAAGGCAATATTTTTAAGATTCAAATTCTTACCAAATTAATATATATTTCATATAGTCCTAATAACAATTTCAAATGTTATTTATATTAATTGGCAAAGTAATCCTACAATATATATGAAAACACAAATGATCTAGATTAAGCAGGATAATCTTGAAAAACAGAAAATACCTACAGACTCTAAGACTTATTATAAAATTGCAATTATTGAGATAGAACTAATGGAATAGTAGTGTTAGCCTAAAATAGTGTATAGAAACAGACTCACAAATACATGGTCATTTGATTCTCAAGCAAGTCACTAATTCAGTTCAGTGGACAGTAAGATATTTTCACAAAATTGTGGTGGAGTAACAGAGTATTATTGGAAAAACATAACTATTAACCATGTTGTTTTGATTACGGTAGCCTTGTAGTACAGTTTGAAGTCAGGTAGTGTGATGCTTCCAGCTTTGTTCTTTTGGCTTAGGATTGTCTTGGCAGTGCGAGCTCCTTTTTGATTCCACATGAACTTTAAAGTAGTTTTTTTCCAATTCTGTGAAGAAAGTCACTGGTAGCTTGATGGGGATGGCATTGAATCTATAAATTACCTTGGGCAGTATGGCCATTTTCATAATATTCACTCTTCCTATCCATGAGCATGGAATGTTCTTTCATTTGTTTGTGTCCTCTTTCGTTTCATTGAGCAGTGGTTTGTAGTTCTCCTTGAAGAGGTCTTTCACATCCCTTGTGAAAGTTGGATTCCTATGTATTTTATTCTATTTGAAGCAATTGTGAATAGGAGTTCATGCATGATTTGGCTCTCTGTTTTTCTGTTACTGGTGTATAAGAATTCTTGTGATTTTGCACATTGATTTTGTATCCTGAGACTTTGTTGAAATTGCCTATCAGCTTAAGGAGATTTGGGGCTGAGAAGATGGGGTTTTCCAAATATACAGTCATGTCATCTGCAAATGGACAATTTGACTTCTTCTTTTCCTAATTGAATGCCCTTTATTTCTTTCTCTTGCCTGATTGCCCTAACCAGAACTTCCAACACTATGTTGAATAGGAATGGTGAGAGAGGGCATCCCTGTCTTATGCCAGTTTTCAAAGGAAATGCTTCCAGTTTTTGCCCATTCAGTATGATATTGGCTGTGGGTTTGTCATAAATAGCTCTTATTATTTTGAGATACGTCCCATCAATACCTAATTTATTGAGAATTTTAGCATGAATTTTGTCAAAGGCCTTTTCTGCATCTATTGAGATAATCATGTGGTTTTGTCTTTGGTTCTGTTTATATGCTGAATTACGTTTACTGATTTGCATATGTTGAACCAGCCTTGCATCCCAGGGATGAAGCCCATTTGATCATGGTGGATAAGCTTTTTGATGTGCTGCTGGATTCGGTTTGCCAGTATTTTATTGAGGATTTTTGCATCTATGTTCATCAGGGATATTGGTCTAAAATTCTCTTTTTTGTTGTGTCTCTGCCGGGATTTGGTATCAGGATGATGCTGGCCTCATAAAATGAGTTAGGGAGGATTCCCTCTTTTTCTGTTGATTGGAATAGTTTCAGAAGGAATGGTACTAGCTCCTCCTTGTACCTCTGGTAGAATTCAGCTATGATTCCATCTGTTCCTGGACTTCTTTTGGTTGGTAGGCTATCAATCATTGCCTCAATTTCAGAGCCTATTATTCGTATATTCATGGATTCAACTTCTTCCTGGTTTAGTCTTGGGAGGGTGTATGTGTCCAGGAATTTATCCATTTCTTCTAGATTTTCTAGCTTATTTGCATAGAGGTGTTTATATTATTATCTGATGGTAGTTTTTATTTCTGTGGGATCAGTGGTGATATCCCCTTTATCATTTTTTTATTGCATCAGTTTGATTCTTCTCTCTTTTTTTCTGTATTAGTCTTGATAGTGGTCTGTCAATTTTGCTGATCTTTAAAAAAAAAAACAAAAACAAAAAACACAGCTCCTGGACTCATTGATTTTTTGAAGGGATTTTTGTGTCTCTCTCTCCTTCAGCTCTGCTCTGATCTTAGTTATTTCTTGCCTTCTGCTAGCTTTTGAATGTGTTTGCTCTTGCTTCTGTAGTTCTTTTAATTGTGATGTTAGGGTGTCAATTTTAGATCTTTCCTACTTTCTTTTGTGGGCATTTAGTGCTGTAAATTTCCCTTTATACACTGCTTTAAATGTGCCCCAGAGATTCTGGTATGTTGTGTCTTTGCTCTCATTGGTTTCAAACAATGTGTGTATTTCTGTCTTCATTTCGTTATGTACCCAGTAGTCATTCAGGAGCAGGTTGTCCAGTTTCCATGTAGTTCAGCAATTTTGAGTGAGTTTCTTAATCCTGAGTTCTAGTTTGGTTGCACTGTGGTCTGAGAGTTTGTTATAATTTCTGTTCTTTTACATTTGCTGAGGAGTGCTTTACTTCCAACTACTTTGTCAAAATTTTAGAATAAGTGACACCCCACTGTCAACATTAGACAGATCAGCGAGACAGAAAGTTAAAAAGGATATCCAGGAATTGAACTCAACTCTGCACCAAGCAGACCAAATAGACATCTACGGAACTCTGTTTGGTAAGATGTGTTATCATTGTTTCAAAATCTGAACTTTGTAAGTTTTTTTGTCATTGTTTCAAAATCTGAACTTGTTATTGATCTGTTTGAGATTTCAACTTCCTGGTTTAGTCTTTGGAGGATGTATGTTTCCAGGTACTCATCCGTTTCTTCTAGGTGTTCTAGTTTGTGTGAACAGAGATTTTCATAGCCTCTGAAGGTTTTCTGTATTTCTGTGGTTGCAGTGGTAATGCCCCTTTATCATTTCTGATTGTGTTTATTTGGGTCTTCTTTCTTTTCTACCATTTTTAGTCTAGCTAGGAGCCTATCTGTTTTTTTGTTTTGTTTTGTTTTGTTTTTTCTAAAAGCAAACTTTTAGTTTCTTTAATATTTTGTATTTTTTTTTTACATCTCAGTTTTGTTCAGTTCACCTCTGGCTTGGGCTATTTCTTTTTTTCTTCTAGCTTTGGGGTTGATTTGTTTTTGTTTTTCTATTTCCTCTAGGTGTGATGTTAGGTTGTTAATTTGTGATCTAACTTGTTTTTTAATGTGAATATTTAGTGTTAAAAACTTTCCCCTTATCAGTACTTCAGTTGTGTCTCAAATATTCTGGTATGTCGTATCTTGGTTTTGATAGTTTCAAAGAATTTCTTGATTGCTGCCTTAATCTTATTGTTTACTCCCACATCACTCAAGATCTGGTTGTTTAATTTCCATGTAATTGTATAATTTTGAAAGATATTCCTGAAATTGATTTCCATTTTTATTTTGTGCTGTGCTCTAAGATTGAGATTGTGGTTGATATGATTTCAGTAATTATAAATTTGTTGAAAATTGCTTCATCCTTTATGATTGACAGAGTATGTGCCACGTGTTGATGAGAATAGCACATATGCTGTTGTTGTTTTTGGGTGGAGTGCCCTGCAGATGTCTGTTAGGTACATTTGTTGAAGTGTCAAGTTTAAGTCCCGAATGTCTTTGTTAGTTTTCTGCGTCAACAGTCTCTTGAATACTGTCAGTGAGGTGTTGATGCCTCCCACTATTATCACGTGGTTATCTAAATCTGTTCGTAGGTCTGTAAGAACTTGATTTATGAAGCTGGTTGCTCCATTGTTGTATGCATATACATTTAAGAAAGTTAAATTTTCTTGTTGAATTGAACACTTTATCATGTAATGCCCTTCTTTGTCCTTTTTAATCATTGTTGGTTTAATATCTGTTTTGTCTAAAATTAGAATAGCAACCCCTGCTTTTCTTTATTTTTTTGTTTGATGGGTTTTGCTCCATGCTTTTACTTTAAGTCGATGAGTGTCCTTCCATGTGAGATGAGTCTCTTGAAGACAGGATAAAGCTGGGTCTTACTTCTTAAACTAATGTGTCACTCTGTGCCTTTATTTGGAGGATTTATCCCACTCACATTTAAGGTTAATATAGATAAATTGTGAATTTGATCCTGTAATTGTGTTAGTTGGTTGTTATTTAGAGTTGATTTTGTACTTACTGTATTGTACCCATGGTCTATGTACTTAACTGTGTTTATGTGGTGGTTCATAACATTATTTCATTTCCAAGTTTGGTACGCCCCTAAGAACCTATTGTATGGGTCTGGTGATACAAACTTACCTTAGTATTTGCTTGTCTAAAATAATTTTATTTCTTTTGCACTTATAAAGCTTAGTTTGTCAGGTTATGAAATTCTTGACTGGAATTCATATTCTTTAAGAATAACTCCCCCTAATCCTTTCTGGCTTGTAGAGTTTCTACTGAAAATTCCACTGTTAGCCTGGTGGGGTTTCCTTTGTAAGGTGATCTGCCCCTTATCTCTAGCTATTTATAATATTTTTTTTCTTCTGCATTGACCTTGGAGAATCTGATGTCTATGTGTCATAGAGATGGTGTTCTTGTACTGTTTCTCACAGGGGGTTCTCTAAATTTCTTGAATTTGAATCTAGCTCTCTCTGGCAATGTTAGGAAAATCTTCATGGACAATATTTGCAAACATGTTTTCCAAGTCCCTTACTCTAGCTCCCTCTCTTTCAGACATGCCAGTGAATCACTAATCCTGGTCTCCTTACATAATCCCAAATTTCTCACAGGCTTTAGGCATTCATTTTTATTATTTTTGCTTTATTTTTGTATGACTGAGCTGATTTGAAGAACCAGCCTTTGAGTTCTGAGATTTTCTCTTTAACTTAATTTATTCTGCTGCCAATATTTCTGGTGGCACTATACAATTCTTAAAATGAATTTTTCAGCTCCAAAATATCAGTTTTTTTAATGGTTATTTCATCTTTCAGTTCCTGAATCATTTTACTGTATTCCTTAGATTCCTTGGATTAGGTCTGCACTTTCTCCTGATTCTTAACGATCTCCATTGCCACGAAAAGTCTGAATTCTACGTCTGTCACTTTAGCTATTTCAGTCTGGTTAAGAACTGTTCCTGGGAAGCTCGTGTGGTCGTTGGAGGTAAGAAGACACTCTGGCTTTCTAAGTTGTCATAGTTCTTGTGCTGGTCTTTTCTCATCTGTGTGGGTTGATGTTCCTTTAATGTTTGAAGTTGCTGTCCTTTGGATGGAATTTGTTATTTTATATTCTTTGATGCCCTCAAGGATTTCACTGATATAAGTCAAAACCTCAAGGGCATCAAGAATATAAAAGATATAAGTTAGGTTGGTTGATTGGATTTTGATATGGTTTGGCTGTGTCCCCACCTCAATCTCATCTTGAATTGTGACTCCCACAATTCCCACGTGTCATGGGAGAAACCCAATTGGAGGTGATTGAATTACAGGGATGGGCCTTTCCTGCACTGTTCTCTTGATAGTGAATGAGTCTCACGAGACCTGACAGTTTTAAAAATGGGGGTTTCCCTGCACAAGCTCTTTGCCTGCTGTCATCCACGTAAGATGTGACTTGCTTCTCCTGCCTTCCACCACGATTGTGAGGTCTCCCCAGTCACGTGGAACTGTAAGACCAATAAACCTCTTTCTTTGGTAAATTGCCCAGTCTCATGTATGTCTTTATAAGCAGCATGAAAACGGACTAATGCAGCTTCATTTCTGGTTAATTTTAGGTGTCAAAGGCTTAGCTCAGCACTCCTGGGATGTGTACTTTAACCTGGGGTGCTGGGATTAGGTCCATGGCTTTGTTTTCTTGCTCCTTGTGCTTAAACACCTGCTACACTGTGAGGCCCGAGGTGTTCCTGGTTCACTGGTGATAACACTCAAATTGGGTGACCTGGGGAGATGATGCTGGCAATAGTGCTCTACTGAGGCAGCGGTAGCAGGGTCTTCACTTGCAAGAAGCAGCAAGTTGGCAGTGTCCTAGAGTCTGTACACATATATGTGTGCCAGTAGCAGTGGCATGTCAGGAAGGGCAATGAAATGCATGTATTCGTGTGTGCCAGGAAAGCAGTGGGTACAGGCTGCAGTTGATTGCATGTCGGCAAAGTAATAGGGCAAGGCTTTGGGCATGTACATGCCAGTACAGGCCTGTCTGCAAAAGTTCTCTGATGGTTTTGTGGGGTCTGTCAGTGTAAGAACTATGCTGGTAGCTGCTGGGAAGTGCCCCAGTTGGGCATCTGAGGGTGTACTAAAGTTGGATGCAGCCAGACAGGAATCCTAAGAGAGGCCAGAAAATGGTGGGGGTACTCAGATCAGCCTGGCCCCATCCCATGGGCAAGATAGCCCTGTTCTGTTCAGATCCAACAGCCAACAAAGGCTAAAGCCATCTAGAGGAGTGTGGCCAGCTTTGGGAGATGGGTTTCCTTGGCCATTCTTTATTGAAGCTCTTCCTGTACCTGACCCTCTGGGATCTGCACAGCCTGGATTTCTATCCCTGCCAACACTCCAAGCAGTTTTCTATGCCAGCTCAAATGTCCACTGGGGTTGCGGGAACTCCTGCTGCTAGGATTCTGGAGATCCATGAGGAGAGTGAGCCACTCCATGCCTATTTAACTCATCCCTTCTCCAGGAGTCACTCAGGACCAGGAACAAATCCTGGTCCTCAGCAACCAGGTGCAGGCTTCTTACCATCCACTCCATTCAGTCCAGATTCTGCATCCTCCCTCTGTACATTCTAAATGTCTTCCTTCTGAAGATCTACTACAAGTGTGCCAGTCTTTTTGACGGTCTGGTCTCTCAATGGGAGGAGCTATTCCTGGCTGCATCTAGTCAGATATCTTGGCTCTACTCTTATGTTATTTTGAATAGAATTGCTTTTGTAATTTGATTTTCCAGTTTTTCATAGGTATTATATAGAAATACAGTTAAATTGTGTTTATTCACCTAGTTTACTGTTATTTTGCTAAATTCCTTATTAATTCTAGTATTTTTTATAGATTCCATTTTTTTTTACATAAGCAGTCTACTTATCTGTGCACTACGTGTATAAAATTTTATTCACAATGCAAAAGTACCTTTGTCAAAAATAGTAAAATTATAGTACTTTTTATTTTATCATATAAAAAAATCTTAATAAAGTACCATTATCATGAAAACATATTTAACAACAAAACTTTTTACATAAGTTAAATAAATAATATATCTTAATATAACTAAGATATATCTAATTTTATAATGGTGCTGTGTTTAGTTTAAATTCTTTTGTAAAAATTATAGTTTCTCAACTGGTGCAAAAAAAGTCAATGAGGTAAAATATTAATTGCTTCATTCTATAAAGATTTATTGAGCATCATGTCTTGCCACAAATAATTAACCTCAAATTTGGAAGAGATCATGACACCTAATTGATAGTGTGATGATTATTCTTTTCTGTTAATAGGAGAACATGTTTTTAAAGTGATGTATGTGCATTCATGCATATGCTTGATTATGCAAACTACAGATATGAATATAATAAACTTTGATATAAATACATGTTTATGTAAAGAAAAATATGCATTTATTTTGGCAGGGTCTAAACATTAATAATGTCAATAATTAATGTCTATCTATACATAGGTAGATCTGTAAATAGATAAATACCTACATATATATTGATAGAATGGTGGATGGACATTAATTATTATGTATCCTTTTATAGTATTATAAATCTTAATGGGTATTATTTTTTAAAAAGTTGATGCACTTATTTCAGTAAGAACATTCAAACAAATATGTAAATTATAAAACAAGAAGTAAGTTACTTTAAGGTAGCAGAAACACACTAAAAACAATATTTTTTAATTCCAAGAAAAACAAAAGCTGAACACTATTAGCCAAATTTAAAAGTTTTATATTCTGCCTGTAATCCCAGCACTTTGGGAGTCCGAGGTGGGAAGATCATGAGGTCAGGAGATGGAGACCATCTTGGCTAACATGGTGAAACCCCATCTCTACTAAAAATACAAAAAATTAGCCTGGTGTGGTGGTAGGCGCCTGTAGTCCCAGCTACTTGGGAGGCTGAGGCAGGAGCATGGTGTGACCCCGGGAGGTGGGGCTTGAAGTGAACTGAAATCCCGTCACTGCACTCCAGCCTGGGCAACAGAACGAGATTCCGTCTCCAAAAAAAAAAGAAATTTCATACTCTATCTCTCTTGCCCTTATTACCTTGGTGAATTTTCTTTAATTAGTAATGAAAGTAAAATGTAGAGAGATTACATGAAAAGATAACCACTAGAAGAAGGTATAAAAGGAAAAAAAACACTCTCTAAATTTAACTTCAATTTTTTTTAATTATTAGAAAAAATAACATAGAACCATGAATTAAATATTGTTGATGTCAGGAATTATACTATTAAGAATTTTCAGAAAATTATCCTCATACAACAAAATTTTGTGTTCACAAATACACTGGTGAAAAAATCAATTTAAGATAGTAGACTTTCTAGCCGGGCACGGTGGCTCAAGCCTGTAATCCCAGCACTTTGGGAGGCCGAGATGGGCGGATCACAAGGTCAGGAGATTGAGACCATTCTGGCTAACCCGGTGAAACGCTGTCTCTACTAAAAAATACAAAAAACTAGCCGGGCGAGGTGGCAGGCGCCTGTAGTCCCAGCTACTCGGGAGGCTGAGGCAAGAGAATGGCGTGAATCCGGGAGGCGGAGCTTGCAGTGAGCTGAGATCTGGCCAATGCACTCCAGCCTGGGTGACAGAGCGAGATTCCGTCTCAAAAAGAAAAAAAAAAAAAAGATAATAGACTTTCAATTAATGACTGAGTTTACTCAGGAATGCCAAGTTGGATTAATATAAGAAAATTAATTTATATAACACATTAGTAAATAAAAGGAGATAAACATATTATTAATTTATTTACTTTGAAAAAACACAACAACAACAACAACAACAACAAAAAACCCTTGGGGCAAATGTAAGAAAAAGAGGTGAGAGTTTGAAAGCTTTTTTTCTAATATCTGGAATAAGCCTAGGGTGCTTAATATACCTCTTTTTGCCATGTGGAAAAAATCAGTGCCCTAATGAAAGAAAATAAATAAAAATGTTACTTTAATAAGAACTTAAAAACTGTTATTAATTATAGATTACATAATTATATGTTAAGAAATGCCCAGAAAAGCCTCTGATAAATTATTAGAGTGAAAGAAATTCAACAATTTTGAGAGATACAAAATGTTATATAAAGTCTATTTTCTTACCAGCAAAAAGAATACACTGTAACTTTTATAACAACATTTATACTGCACAAAGGAACAACTTATGAATAAATCCAGTATGTATCATTTAAAATAAATTATAGAAATATTTCTAAACATTGTATTAATGAGATAACAGTATTATTGGTCAGGGTTCTCTAGAGGGATGGAACTAATATGACATATATGAAGTGGAGTTTATTAAGAAGTATTACCTCAGATGATCACAAGGTCCCACAATAGGCCATCTGCAAGCTGAGGAGTAAGGAGGCTAGTCCGAGTCCCAAAGCTGAAGAACTTCAAGTCCGATGTCCAAAAGCAGGAAGCATCCATCACAGGAGCAAGATGTAGGCTGGGAGGCTAAGCCTGTCTAACCTTTTCACGTTTTTCTGCTTGTTTTATATTCTGGCCACAAGGCAGCTTATTAGATGGTATCTGCCTAGATTAAGGGTGGGTCTGCCTTTCCCAGCCCACTGACTCAAATGTGAATCTCCTTTGGAAACACCCTCACAGACACACCCAAAAACAATACTCTGCATCCTTCAGTCCAATCAAGCTGACAGTCAGTATTAACCATCACAATAGTTTATTAATTATTGGATATAATAGTATGTCTGGCAAAGTAAAGTTATATCATAAAATTATACACTTATAAAACAGTATTATAAAATATAAAATAATTTTATATTAGCTAATATATTAATTTATATGTTAAATACTATTTTGAAATGTGTGTGTATAAATATATATACACACTACAGATGTATTCATATATTGTTATATAATTTTCCATAAGTTTTTTATAGATTTCATAATATCCTAATTAATATTGCAACAATTTTCGTTGGAAGTTGAAATTATAATTGTAAAATGGATACAGAATAGTAAATAGCCAAGAATAAACAACACACTAGTGTAAAAGAAGAAAAGGGACATTTTCTATCAAATATCAAGACATAATTTGTTTTAAAATCTCCTTAAGGTAAATAGAAACATGGTACAAAACAGAAAGCCTGTAGAAAATGTAAGTGATTTGGACTGTATTATGATATACGGCAATGAAATAAACCTTATTTATATGAATTAATCTCAAGCAAATCAAAATAAATGATATTCCAATAGGAAAATTTTATGGTTTGTATAGTGAAAACCAATATAATTTATACCTCAGGGCCTGATGAAGAGAATGTTCATGCGAGCAATAGAAAATCCTCACAGTTCTTCACTGGTCTGTGGAGTAAAAGCCATAACGCTTAAACACACACGTGCGCTCGCCTAACATTGACCCTTTTTCATTAGCCTTTAACACAGGATCAGAGACAATGTCATATACTAATCTCAAAAATTAAAAAGATGAATAAGGAAGTTCCCTGTCACCATCCCATTTTATTCATGGACATAGACTTTCCAAAAGCCATAAAGACCATGGAGGAAGATTGTAAATCAATATAAAGTTAATCAAATATTAGCTGCAATTGCAGCCTCTATTTTACCTGTGTTATCTTTATTACAAGATATTAACACAGCATCTGGAACTTGCCATATTTTCTAATGGGGAGAGTGGAATCTTTCATTTTCTTTATCATTAATAAAATAAAAGCTGTTAGCATTTAACTGAGATTTTCAGCAGTAAAGATTTACTTCCTTGCTCCTAAGGCATGTTCATGGTTCTGTCAATGGTTCAATAGGGAACATTTGAAAACATATTCTCCAAGATAACAAGCAATCCATTACCAAGAATGTAGCCATACCTTCAGTAGGACCCCATATATGGTAGAGAACACATGTAGTAACTTTGGAAATAGTGCATTAGTTAACTTATCCATTAAATTAGAAAACTGTCAGCTTTAAGTGTAACCTAGGTTAGGATGCAAAAGGGGATTACAGATGGTTCAGGCTGCAGTACTTCCTTTCCTGCCGCTCAGGCCACTTGGTCTGGCACACTTTGTGGCTCTTAAGGACTCTGAAGAAAGTCTCAGGAAAGCCCCAAATGGTAACATTATGGCACAGACACCCTGATTCTTAAAACAGAGCATTATTTGTTTTTCACAAACAAATTTGATATGCCATTAGCCAAAACTGAGACTCTCACTATAGAACATTAAGTGATAACTGACTGGAAATGTACATTAAAAGGTGAATATTACTAGATAGCTAATCTGGGAGTTACAACAATGATCCATGGTAGAATGGAAATACTATAATAAATCAATTTGTGTCCATTAAGAAATAATATTACATTGTATATATATAATATCACATTTTGATGTATATAAATTGAATAATACATAATGAAATAATATTTTAATGTGACACACACACACACAATGGATTAGTATTCTACCATGTAAAGAAATGGGATCCTGTCATTTTCAACAACGTCAGCGGAACTGGAAGACATTATCTTAAGTGAAATAAGTCAGGCACTGAAAGATAAATGTCACATGTCCTCACTCAAGTGGGGTAGCTAAAAAAATTGATCTGAGAGAGATAATGAAGAGAATGGTGGTTATCAGAGGCTGGGAAAGGGAGTAGGGATGAGAAGATTAAGATAGATTGGTTAATGGGTAAAAAACTAGAGTTAATAGAAAGAGTAAGATTTAGTGCTTGGTAGCACAATAAGGCAACTATAGTTAATCATAACTTCTTGTATATTTCGTATAGATAGAAAGGTAGATTTGACATGTTTCCCACACAGAATGAAGACCAATGTGTGAGGTGATGGATATCCCAATCACTCAATTTTGATTATTGCACATCATATGCTTTTATCAAAATATCACACATACCCCATAAATATGTACAGATATTATGCATTAAGAATAAAGAGGTAAAAAGTTATTTGACTTAAATAGGTCCAGAAAGTATAGTACATTAGATTAGCATGTCATCTAGGCCTAAAATTACCTATCTTTGTTTCACTGATGTTTTTCCTTCAGCATATAACTATGACCTCACTGACTATTATTTATGTCAGCAGAGAGAGAAGGGGAAAAATCCACAAAGGGTTATATCAGTATTTTGGTGTGGAAAGAAAAAGAATCACTGCAAGTATATAGCTTCAATCAGGGGTGATTCCGAAGGACAGTGATGAGAGCAGACATGTTTTAGTGGACATATACTTGAAGTTATCTACTTATTAGAAAGAAAAATGGTTGGAAATAAGAATTTTTGGCTACTGATGGATAATTTGACTCCATCATTAAGGCCTTGGGATGGAGAACATTGACCATCAGAAACAAGATGGCTAGAGGAAATGCCATGCAGGGGGACTTTAGGATGAGGAACATGGTGTTTAGATTTTGTCTTATGTCTATGTCCTCTAGAGCACACTTTCCACATAGGAGGTGTTTAATCATCTTGTGTGCAAAATGACTTTTCCAGTGAAAGTCAGTCTTCAAACACTTCGGTATTTGCACAGTGGATCTATGCAAGAAGTAATCTATGTGTTATCTCAATCCCATTGGGTCCCTTTTATCCAAGGTAACCTTACTACTGCCGCTGCTCAGTATATGACACACTAGCAACAGAGACCAATGCTGAACCTTCAATATCATATCTCTTGAATAGATCAACCAGGCACTTTGTGGAAATGACTTATATATGACTACTTTCAACTTGAGATTTAATCATCTGTCCTGAACGAGATTAGTATGTGTTCTAGGTATGCATTTCCCTTTTCTGGAAGACATTTGCTCTATGAACACCATGTATAGAATCACCATGTATAGAATCAGATATTTATTAATATCTGAATTAATAAAATGAAATCCTGCAAAACGTCATCTCAGATCAAAAATCTAACACAGTGGTAAATAATGTACAAGAATGTCTCCTGAGCCAAAGGATCTACTTGCCTTATTATATATCATTCAGAAGATACTATCATGATAAATCATTGGAATCGATTTTTAAAGGTTCAGTTAAAATTCTAATTGAACAGTATCTAGGAAACTTAGAGCACTGTTTTTCAAAATGTGGTACGTATGTTAAACTAATAATCTTATTTGATTCTGAGAGATGAGTGACTAGGATCAGGAACCAGTGAAAACAGAATTGGTCATTCTCACCAAAAACCTACTTACTGACTTGGAAATATGTGCTTTCTTTGAAACATAGTCTATGTAATTATGAAAGTCCAGGTAACTACAGGTAGAATGGTCATCTCTTCAGGGGACAAGAGCAGGGTCTCAAAGAACCTAGATCTAAATCCAGGACTGATAACTAATCATTTTTGGCTCCTCATGCTATACTCAACAGGAATATAAAGGAGTTACAATGACGTCAGAAGTAATCATCCCTAGTTATCATAAAGGGCCAGGATTGCTATTGCACAATGGAGCAGTGATAAGTATGTCTGAGATTCAAAGGAGTCACCAGAACACCTCTTGGGACTTACTTGCTTGATACAACAACCATAGCCTGTCAAGGTCATGATATCCAGGAATTTCAAACACCCCATGTTAAAGGTCTGAATGACCCCACCAAATAATCAACTTAGATAGCAGGCATGCAGAATAATGGTAAGGGAAATCTAATGGGTAACAACAAAAATGATGATCTGATGTAGACTAGACATCAGCTATGAGCAGAGAAGGGCATTTCTTCACTGACTTTGTTATAATTATTTTTTATTAGAAATGATTATGAGACACCAACTTGTAGAATTAGTGAAAATATTTATTTAATATGGGGCACAAATGGAGGTGAGTGATGCAAGATGTGACATCTCTACCAGATACCATCACTGCTCCACTCATCTCCTATTGTCCTACTTCAGGGTTTCTCTGCCTGGGGACATTCTATAACTGCAGGAACATTTCTGGTTTAACAAATGAAGACAGGCTGAAAGTGCAAGGACTTAATTATCCATCAGAAACCTTCAGCTAGTTAGGTTCTAGAGCTGGTGAATCAATGTCCCATCTTCCTTATGCCTTTGTGAGACAATTTGGAATATGTGTCATAGAGTCCTCAGTCATCCTCAGAAATAATCAATTTGTTAACAGTTTTTACTAGATAGTCTTTTGTCCTCCTTTCCTTTTTCTGATCCCTCACTATGATTTCTGAGATCACCTCCCAAATAGAATATGTGCAACTAGATACTTCTTTTAGAGATAGTTTTTGCAATAACCCAAATTATGACATCCTCTTTTTGTTAAATAATAAAATTTTAGTTCATAATCAAAATTTAACACAGATTATGTTCCATTACGCCTTCTGCACACAGATGTTTATCAAAAATATATTGGAGATCAAATGATGAACTCACATTAAAAAGCTGTAATAACCAGCAGATTGTGTAATGGCAAACCTACGGTTTTCTGAAGATTAAAATAACAAAATTAAATATATATGTATATGTCTATATATGACAGAATTCCAGTGCAATTATAAAATAATTCATATATTTATGGCTATGTGTTTATAGACACACTTAACACAACTTGGGTCTTTTACATTGTATTATTTTAGTTACATATTATATAGCCATGCAAAATCATGTGACTAGAAATACTGAGGTCTGCAAACTCATGTTAGTTAATGAATATGAATACAACTTGTGATTATACATTCCCTGTGAAGCAAAAATACACTGGAATGAGACTTTCAGTGTTCTGTCATACTATCATACCTGTATAAGTGCCTATTTGTTTTCTCAACCCAAATTTACAAATAGTTATAAACTAAGTCATACTAATCTCTCAACATGCCCTTAAGGGGAGCATCGACTTATATTTATTGGAATTTTAAGTAAGCATAGACCACTTATTTAAGGTTTCAAGCAATGTCTATAACAAATACATTGTATTATTACATAATATATCAATAATTAGATATCCCTTTTAACATAATGTAAAATTTGCTGTAGAGTATTAAAAACCACGTTTTTCTTATTCAACTTACTGTTTGAAGTAGAAGACAAACATGGGCACATGCATTGTAAAGGTCCATTATATTTTTACCATATTTTCAAAGAGAAATAGTATTCCATCACGTTTTCAAAGAAAAAGAAAACACAAGAATTTAGGTGTGAATTTAAAGAAGAAACAAACTGCAGTAACATACATTTATTTATTATTAAAAATATTCTGGGATATTGAAACCTCATATATATTAGAAAAAATTTGGAACTTAAGACATGAAGATTTTTTAGACCACACCAGGGATAATAATTCAAAATATTCAGAGGTCAGAAGACTGTAAAAAGCATCATTTCTCCTATAATATTTTTTCTCACACACTCCTGAAAGAAAACATGACCATCTCCATTCTTACACATGAGACAATTGAGACTGACGAAGAGTGAGATAGAACACTTCTGTTTAAATTGTTGTTATTATTTAGTTTTAGAGATTTAGGGAGTACAAGTAACAAAACTGCACTTGTACCACCTAAATCTCTCTCTCTCTCTTTTTTTTTTTTTTTTTTTTGAGACGAAATCCCGCTCTGTCTCCCAGGCTGGAGTGCAGTGGCGCAATCTTGGCTCACTGCAACCTCCACCTCCCAGATTCAAGCAATTCTCTTGCCTCAGCATCCTGAGTAGCTGTGATTACAGACACATACCGCTATGCCCAGTTATTATTACTATTGTGTTATTTATTTATTTATTTATTTATTATTTTTAGTAGAGATAAAGTTTTGCCATGTTGGCCAGGCTAGTCTCGAACTCCTGACCTCAGATGATCCGCCTGCTTCGGCCTTCCAAAGTGCTAGGATGCAGGCATGAGCCACCGCGCCAGGCCCTGTACTCTCTAAATCTCTAAGAATAAAATGCAATGGATATATGGCACAGTGGTGAGGTCTGGGATTTAACGTACCCATCACTCAATTAGTGAACATCGTATCCAATAGATAATTTTTCAGCCTTTACCCCCATACCACACTCCCTCTTTTTGGAAAATCCAGTTTATTATTCCACTGTGTATGTTCATGTGTACTTATTAGTTACCTTCTACCTATAAGTGAGAACGTGTACTATTTGACTTTCTTAGTTATTTCACTTAAGATAATGACCTCCAGTTCCATCTATGCCATTGCAAAAGACATTATTTTACCGTTGTTGTCTTTTTTTTTTTTTAATGCCTGAATGGTATTCCATGCTACATATACCACATTTTCTTTATCCAATTATCTCTTGATAGACAGTTAATTCTGTGACTTTGCTACTATGAATAGGGCTGAGAAACATGTGAGTGCAGGTGCCTTTTTGATATAATGATTTCTCTTGTTTTCTTTTTATCATTATTTTTTAATGTGGCTAGTAGAAATTATTTTTCATCCTTGATTTTAGGTTCAGGAGTACATGTGCTGGTTTGTTGCATGGATAAATTGTGTGTCACCTGGGGTTTGGTGTACAGATAATTTTGTCACCCAGGTAATTAGCGTAATACCCAATAGGTAGTTTTTCAATCATCAGGTAGATACCCAGTAACTAGATTGTTTGATCAAATGGTAGCTCTACTGTTAATTCCTTGAGAAATCTGCATACTGTATTCCATAGAATTATACACATTTTCACTCCAACCAACAAAGTATAAGCATTCCCCTTTCTCTGCATCCTTACCAGCAATGGTTGTTTTTGACTTTTTAAAAATAGGTATTCTGACTGGCATAAAGTGGTCTCTCTTTGTGGTTTTACTTTATATTTCTCTCATAATTATCAATGTTGAGCATTTTTATAAGGTGTTGGTAATTTGTATATCTTGTTGTTGTTATTTTTAATAAACCTGTTCATTTTATTTACTCACTTTTTAGTGGGGTTGTTTTTTTCCTTGTTGAGTTGAGTTTC
The DNA here is from genome assembly GCF_049350105.2 of Macaca mulatta. Classification (NCBI taxonomy): domain Eukaryota; kingdom Metazoa; phylum Chordata; class Mammalia; order Primates; family Cercopithecidae; genus Macaca; species Macaca mulatta. Next base: position 118,284,144 of record NC_133409.1, read on the forward strand.
TTGAAGAATCTGGATATTAGTCCTTTGCCAGATGCATAGTTCACAAATACTTCTTTTTTTTTCCATTCTGTAGGTTGTCTATTTAATCTGTCAATAGCTTCTTTTGTTGTATGCAAACTTCATAGTTTAATTAAGTCCTATTTGTATATTTTTGGTTTTGATGCGTTTGCTTTTGAGGACTTAGTCATAAATTATTGCCTTAGGTCAACATCCAAAAGAGTTTTGTCTAAGTTTTCTTTTAGACTTTTATAGTTTCAAGTCTTATATTTAATTCTGTTATTCATCTTGAGTTAATTTTTCTATATGTTGATATATAGGGGCCCAGTTTTATTCTTCTGCATATGGCTATCTGGTTTTTTCAGCACCATTTATTGAATAGCATGTCCTCTCCCCACCACATATTTTTGTCAACATTGTCCAATATCTCTTGGTTATAGGCATGTGGCTTTATTTCTTGGGTGTCTGTTGTGTTCCATTGATCTATATGTCTATTTTTATACCATTACCATGCTGTTTAGGTTACTAAAGACTTGCATGCAGTATAGTCCAGTGATTGTGATGCCTTCAGCTTTGTTTTTTTGGCTAAAGATTGCTTTGTCTCTTCAGGTTCCTTTTTGCTTCCGGATGAATTTTAAGATGTTTGATAATCCTGTGAAAAATGATGTTAGTATTTTGATAGGAATTTTGTCGAATCTGAAGATAGCTTTAGGCATTATGTCCAACTTAAGGATATTGATTCTTCCAATCCCTTAGTGAGGAATATTTCTACATTCTTTGTGCCATCTATGATTTCTGTCAGCAGTGTTTTGTAGATCTTCTTGTAGAAATATTTTAACTCCTTGGTTAAAGGTGTTTTAGGTATTTTATTTGTTGTAGCTATTATAAATTGGATTGGATTATTAGTTTTGCCCTCAACTTGAATGTTATTGGTGTATCAATATTGCTATTGATTTTCATACATTGATTTTGTATCCTGAAACTCTACTGAAGTCACTTATCAAATCTACGAGTCTTTTGGAGGAGGTCTTTGTATTTTCTATGTATAAGATTATATCATCAGTGAATAGAGATAACTTGATTTCCTCCTTTCCAGTTTGGATGTCTTTTATCTATTTATCTTGCCTGATGGCTCTAGATAGAATTTATATTACTACGTTAAATAAGAGTGGTAAAACTGGTCATCATTGTCTGTGCCAGTACTCATCACTAATGCTTTAAAATTTTCCTCATTCAGTATGACGTTGGCTGTGGGTTTTTTGTACATGACTTTTATCGTTTTGAGGTATATTCTTTCAATGCCTAGTTTATTGACAGTTTTTATTATGAAAAGATGATAAATTTTATCAAATGCTTTTTGCATCTATTCAGATGATCATGTAGTTTTTCCTTCATTCTATTTATGTGACATAGCACATTTATTGATTTATGTATGCTTAAATAATCATGTATCACTAATAAAATGCACTTGGTTGTGATGTATTATTACCTTTTTGATGTGTTGTTAAATTTAGTTTGCTAGTATTTTGTTGAGGTTTTTGCATCTATGTTTACCATGGATGTTGGCCTGTGGTTTTCTTTTTCTTTTTTGGTTTGTTTTTGCATGGTTTTGGTATCAAGGTAATATTGGCTTCCTAGAATGAGTGAGGAAGAATTACCTTCTCTTTGATTTTGGGGAACATTTTCAGTAGGATTAGTACCAATTCTTCTTTGTACATCTGGTAGAATTCAGCTGTGAATTCATCTGGTACTGGGCTTTTTTTGTTGTTGATGGGAGAGGTTTTGGTACTGATTCAATCTTATGAATCATTATTGGTCTGTTCAGAATTTATATTTTTTCTAGTTCAATATTGGGAGTTCGTATGCATCCAGGAATTTGTCAGTTTTCTCCACGTTAGAGTTTGTGCTTATAGAGATGCTCATACTAGTCTCTGACAATATTTTTATATCTGTGGTATCAATTTTAATGTCACCTTTATCATTTTTGATGGTGGCTATTTGATTCACCTCTCTCTTTTTCTTAGTCAGTCTAGCTAATGATGTATCAGTTTTGTTGATTTCTTCAAAGAACAAACTTTCATTTTGTTTGTTTTTTGTTCTCTCTTTCATTTAGTTCTACTCTAATATTATTTTATTTTTTCTTCTGCTAACTTTATATTTGGTTCATTGTGGTTTTCTAGTTCGTTGAGGTATAATGTTAGGCTGTTAATTTGAGACCTTTCTATATTTTTGATGTAGGCATTTAACATTATAACCTTCCCTCATTAGAATTGCTTTTGCTGTATTCTAATGGTTTTCATAGGGTGTGTCTTCATTTTCTTTAATTTAAATTGTTTTTTAATTTACTTCTTAATTGTATCTTTTACCTAAAAATCATTAAGGACTAAGTTGTTTAATTATCATTTATGTGTATAGTTCTCAAAGTTTTTCTTGGTATTGATCTCTAGTTTAACTCCACTGGGACCTGAGTAGATACTTTATATGATTCTGGTCTTTTAAAATTAGTTTAGACTTGTTTTGTGGCCTAGGATTTGACCTATTTTGGAAAATATCTTATGTGCAGATGAGAATAATGTATCTTATGTGGTTGTTATATAGACTGTTCCGTAAATATCTGTTATGTTCATTTCATCTAGAGTTTTATTTGAGTTCAGAGATTCTTTGTTGACTTTCTGCCTCTATGACCCATGTACCCATGTAGTGTTGTCAGTGGAGGGTTGAAGTTTACCACTATTATTATATAACTGTCTATTGTAATATTTGTAATATTTATTTTTTGAATCTGAGTGCCCTGGTGTAGAGGGCATCTATATATAATGAAAGAGGGCATATATTTTTCTGTGTGTGTATGTGTGTGTGTGTGTGTGTGTGTGTGTATGTGTGTGTGTGTGTGTGTGTGTGTGTATGCTCCCATTTGCTTCTGGTTTCTGTTTGCTTGGAATATCTTTTTTCAATCTCTTTTAGTCTGCAAATGTCTTTACTAGTTACGTGGGTTTGTTATAAGCAACATATGGTTAAATCTTGTATTTTATCTATTACACCAGTGTATTTCTGCTAAGTGGAAATTTAATCCATTTATGTTCAAGATTAATATTGTTATCTGAGGTTTTCTAACTGTCATAATATTAACTGTTACCTAGATGCTGTGTAGTTCCAATTGTGTAACTGCTTTATAAGATCTGTGAGTTTTCTACTTTCATGTGTTTTTATGATGGCAGCTATTGCCATTTCTTTTCCATGTTTAAAACTCCTTTGAAATTTTTTTTTTTTTATAGGAATTGTCTAATGGTGTGGAATTCCCTTAGCCTTTGCTTGTATGGGAAAGACTTTAGTTCCCCTTCATTTATGGCACTAAGTTTAGCAGGACACAAAATCGTTGGCTGACAAATTTTTCTTTAGGAAGACTGAAAATAGGACCCCAGTCTCTTTTGGCCTGTAAGGTATTTGCTGTGAAGTTTACTGTTAGTCTAATGGGATTTCCTTGATAAGTGATTAAATGCTTCTCTTTTGTTTATTTTAGGATACTTTTCTTCATATTAACTTTGGAGAGTCTGAGGACTATATGCCTTAGCGAAGTTTATCTTACAAATTATTTTTCTCTTGGCTTTTTACACCTGAATGTCTAAATCTCTAGCAAAACCAGAGAAATTGTTCTGAATTATTTCCTCAGATATGCTTTCCAAACTATTTACTTTTTTTGTGCATCAGAAACAACTCTTACTCATAAGTTTGGTTGCTTTACATAAATCCCATATTTCTCAAAGGCTTTGCTCATTTATTTTTTTTCTTTATTTTTATCTGACTGGGTTAATTTGAAAGACCTCTCTTCATGTTCTGAAATTCTTTCTTTGGCTTTGCCTAGCCTATAGATAAAGCTTTTAGCTATATTTTGTAATTCTTTCAATATATATATTATTTCCAGAAATTCAGTTTATTTTTTAAAGATCTCTCTAGTAAGTTTTTCATTCATATTTTCAATTGTTTTTTTGATGTATTTGTGCTGCTTTACAACTTTCTCTTTGATCTCACTGAATTTCCCTACCATTCACATTTCAAATTCTTAATCTGCCATTTTATAATTTTCATTTCGTTTAGGATCTGTTGATAAAAAGCTAGTGTGATCCTCTGAGGAAATCAAAACACTCTACTTTTCATGTTGTCAGAGTTATTATACTGATTCATTTTCATCTGGAGAAGATACCACTACTTATTTTTGAATTTGCTTTTTTTTTTGAAAGGGATTGCTTCTACTTTGAGGTTGTGACTCTAGTGTATGTTTGGTAGGGTCTTTGGCTTTAGTTCTGAGTGCTTCCAGGGAACCGAGGTTCTATGAATTCCTTGGTTATAGATAGTTTTAGTGTGGTGGTTTTCTCAAATGCTGGTTGTTTGTAAGTTGTAGCTGTGGTGTACTGGGTGAGTGAGCACAGTCACTGCCTCCTGCAGAGATAGTGAGGTGGATTTCTTAGGAAGCTTATCTCATTTCCCATCTCTGTGCACTTCTGAAAACAGATATTGTATTGGGTTGTGTAGGTCAACTTCCCAGCCAGTAAGTGGTGCTTGCCGGAGACAGCTGAGAAGGTAGCAGTGAGATTTATGCGTGATCTGTAAAAACCGAAAGTACTTGAATTTCCCAGGTGATGGGAATGGCCATAGAATCCAGGGTTTTCTTTCCCATGTTGTACCTCTGAAGTGGGTCGAGTGAGCACAGCCAAGTGGGGCCAAGTTGAACCATCCTGTATCTAGGTTTTCCAATGGCAGGTATGAACGCTCACCTTCACAGGAGATAGCAAGTAACTCTCAGGGCACTGGGGTAGCTTTTCAGGAAGAGGCAGAGGTGCTTCTCTCACACCAAAGGACCTTCATGGAGGGGAGAAGGGCAGGTCAGGAATCACAGCCCAGCAGAGGGCCGTGGGACCCACCCACCTCCCACACTCCCAAACTACAGGGTTTCCTTTGGCATCTGCCACTGGCAGCAGGCCAGAAGAGTTAGCCCACTCCAAAGCAGTCTGCATTCTGATTGTGATGCCATTCTAGGATGAAGGACTCCCTGTCCAGCTCTCAGGGAATAGACTTCCTGGTCCAGTCCTACAAAGAAGGGGCACCCAGCTCCCATGCTGCAGCATAGGTGCTCTTTTTGCACTCAAGATCAGATCACAAATCTCATTCCTATGTCCCAGATGGCATGCTCAAGTCCTGGGAGTATTCAGGGGGTCCTAGCTCCCAGAGCTCCCAAGACGGTGGCGGAGGCTTCCAAGATGGTGGCGGCTGCTTCCAAGATGGTGGCAAGTCTCTCATTCTCTGACCTGGGGTTCTTGGCCTCAAGGATTCCAAGGAATGGAATCTTGGGCTATTCAGTGAGTATTATAGCTCTATTAGAAGCCTGGGAAACGGAAGAGAACCGTGGAACCCAGCGACTAGTGTTCAGCTCCATTAGGATGAACCCAGGCACTTAGCCATGCAGGAACAATGGGAGCCTTTAGCCCAATCTGGAGTGGCAATGGGCACCTCGCTGGATGAGGAGCACAGGGACACCCTGCCAGATCTGGTGGGTGGACCCAAAGAGGGTAGCCATTGCCAGCTCAAATTCCTGGGTTTATATCCCCATCATTGTCCCCCCCCCCGCCCCCCCCTCAAGCAATAGATGATTGGCTATTTCTTTACCTCCTCTTTTAGCTGAATTAGCATTTTAGTGAGCTCTCTTTACTACCTGATTGGTCAGGTGTGAGCTAAGTTGCAAGCCCGGGTTCAAAGGTGGATGAGGTCACCTTCCCAGCTCCGCTTAGGGATCCTTAGTCGGCCTAGGAAATCCAGTTAGCCCTGTCTCTCAGGAGGATAGGACCAGGCCTGAGAAACTGTCCTTGACTCAAGTGCTTGTTGTGATGAGGATGGCGGGCTGGTCTCAGGACAAAAATCGAACACTCAGGCGGGACAACAGCCACTGTGTTGCAGTGCTGCTAGCAGGAAGGGCAGGGCTGTCCACCTGGGAATGACGATGCAGGCAGCTTTGGGGTATTTCAGACAGTGTGAGGCGCATGGTCTGAACGTGCCTTGCTCCCACAGCAGCATGCAGTAGTGGCTTGTGGTACTTGTACTTAGGGCATGTGAGCGCACCCAGCCTCTCCTCTCCCTAACCCAGCAGCTGGTAGCAGCAGCAGCGACCTCAAGGCAGGAGGCAGAGCCTTCAGGCATGGGGTCCAGGAATGGCTCTATGCTGCAGCTACCCAGCACTTGGAAGCCTGTGGTACTCCATGAGAGTTTGAACAGAACCTCTGTGCAATCTCTAGGTAGCTCCCTATGCCAGTCTAGAGGCCTGTGAGGATCTGGGAGGTCTCTTGCATTTAGGATTATAAAGGTCACTGGCAGAAATATGGAGCTCCGGGGGTCTCTTCTTCGCTCTATGAAAGGGGCACTTGCCCCTTCTCTGGGTCCAGGGGCAGCTTTTGGCTGCCAGCAACCCCGAGCAGGCAGCCCTGCTTCCTCTTCCTTCACCCTCAGTGTATCCCACTCTGTTGATCCAGTGTTCTTTCTGACGATCCCTTTAAAGGGTGAATGTCTACTCAGATTTGGTTCTTCTCCATGGGAGACACATGCCTCAGATGCATTTACTCAGTCGTCTTGAATCCCGAGCACAGAATTCGGACCTAGAAACATAACATGAAGTTATATTTGTGAGTATCCGATCATAGGATTTGGAAAATCATGAAGACAGTTTCAGTTGCACATAGGTAATTCTGTATATAAATTTAAATAATTTTGATATAAATACTTTTCATGAATTAAATGATACAAATCCTAGCTGCTGAATTAAATCTAGAAGAAATCTTCAACTACAACTATTTTGATAACTATCCTTCCCAAAGGGATGTAAATTTACACACTCCTATAGGAGTTGTCTGACCTGGATTAAGGCAGTAGAATAAGAAAAAAAATGTCTGGATATTCTGATCGTTTCTATTTTTTTCCCTTTGAGTCTATTATCTTGATTAATAGGTATTTTCCACTTTTTAAGTGTCCAATGTTAAAATTACTTACTTTGGTTTAACTACTTTGGAGGGATAAGGAGAATTAAAATAGGTTGTAAATTATTAAAATGGCACAGATGCCATTCTTCAACAGAGGTTATTTAATAATCCTAAAGTTAAAAAGGTAGTAAGTGGCAGAGCTGAAAGTCAAACTTTTGCCTGAATGCAAATTGCTTGATTTTTTTTAACTACACAAAGTATCACTGTCCTTTAGGATTCTAAACCTCTCAGAAAAATAGAATAATAGTTTTTAATGAAAATCGAATCTTTGCAATGTAGCAGCTGAGAGAAAGTAATTAAACGATTTGAATTCCACAAATTTTCCATCAGCAATCCCAAAACAAGCTGAAGTCCCAAATAAAATGAACATAATAGACAACTCAGGCAACATCACTTAAATGCTATAGGATTTTTTTTCCAGACTTGGCACTCTCATAGAGTGAGTCAATGAGCCAATAAAGACAAATTTGCTTAGATACATACATATGTTTAAAACCTAAAACAAAACAGACTTCCTGTATTCTCTTTCCATCATTCTAACCCAAATATTATTTTTTGAAATGTCATTATTATATTAACCAGCAATTGTTAATTCAAGAAGCAAATATGATGGAAAGGGCTGGAGGGAGGAAGCTTCTAATATACTATTTGTGTTTCCTCAGGGAAGTTATATAACTTCTCTGACCTTCAGTCTTCTCACTTGCACAGTCAGAAGGTTGTAGAAATCTGAAGAAATTGGGTATAAAATATACTTAGCATAATATCCAAAAGAATAAGTATTTTTTTTTCTAAAATCTAGTCTGTTATTATTTTCATCATATTAGCCAACCAGCAGCTCTCCACTAAGGCTTATGACAAAGCTGGTGTAAATCTCCTACCATGTGCCTTCTATAAAGGGGCAACTCAGTAAGGACCTAACTTTAGGTGCTTTCCCAGAAAAATAACACAAATCAAATAACGTGGCTCATCTAATCCAGCAGTATACCACACATTGATATTCTAGGCAAGAAGATAGAGAAAAAGTAGAGGATTTTGACTTTTGTTTTTGTCATGGGAAGCTCCTTCCAACAGATATTCTGTGATATCTGATTAGTAAGGACTCAGTCAAGGGAACTGAGGTTAACAGCAGTAATTTTGCTCAGTCATTATTCACACTCTCAGATTAAGGTTGGACCTACCTCACTTCAGGTCAAGGAATCTTGAACTAACTTAAATCAATATTTCATTATCTGGGATTAATGGTAAATATAATATTAGAGGTAATCTGCCATATAGGATTAAATAATGAGTTCCATTAGTCTTTTGTACCATTCACATTTAAAGAGGTTACTAATATAGTGGATTAAAATATATCATCTTTGCTATTTTCTATTTGTTCGTTTCTTTTATTGATTTTTTTCCTGACTTCTCTGGATTAAAGAATATTTTATTATTAAGTTGTATCTCTTTTATTTATTTTCTGTAATAATTATTTTGACTTTTAAAATGCTTTCCCTAGAGCTGAGTGTATGAATTTTAGATGAGTCTACTTTGAAATAATATTAAATCACTTTATTTGCAGTGTAATGACCTTATTACATAAAATTCCCAGTACTTTTCTCCTATTTTTATGCTGTTATTTTCATACTTTTCACTTATGCAGATGATATAAGCACACAAAACATTGCTACGTTTTTGCTTTAAAAAGATCGTTATCATTAGAGCAATTCAAAATAAGAAAAAAGTGTTTTACCTTCATCTATTCTATTTCCAAACTCTTGACATACAATATTCCTTCTTTCTGAATAACTTCCTGTAATATTTTTATAGACTATGTTTGGCAACATATGAATCTGCTTTTGTCTAAGGAAAACTTAATTTCTACTTCTTTTGAAGAACACTTTGCTGGTTATAGTAATGTGAGCTGACTCTTTTTCTTTCAGCACTTTAATGATATCATTACATTGACTTCTTGCTTGCATGGTTTTTCCTAAGACTACTGTAATTATGATCTTTGTTATAGGATGGTATTGTGTCTTCTTTCTCTGCCTGTTTTCAAGATTTTCTCCTGTTGTTGATTTTCAGCAGTAGAAATATGATGTGTAATATACTTAGGTAAATTTGTGTGTGTCTATGTGCATGTGCGTTTCCTTTTTGGGGGGTTGAGGGAGGTATATATCATGTTTATTGTTCTAGTTTCATGGATCTCTGGTTTGTTGTCTTTCAGTAGTGTAATAACTTTCTTTATCCATCTGAGATTTCTACTGCACTCACAATTGGTGGTTTGATATTGTTTCATAGCCCTTGGATGTTTATTCTTTTATAAATTTTCTCTTTTTTACTCTTTATGTTTCATTTTGGGTAATTTCTATTAGTCTATTTTCTTTTTTTCTTTTTTTTTTTTTTGAAACGGAGTCTCACTTTGTCGCCCAGGCTGGAGTGCAGTGGCACCATCTCGGCTCACTGCAAGCTCTGCCTCCCAGGTTCACGCCATTCTCCTGCCTCAGCCTCCGAGTAGCTGGGACTATAGGCGCGCACCACCACACCCAGCTAATTTTTTGTATTTTTAGTAGAGACGGGGTTTCACCGTGTTAGCCAGGATGGTCTCGATCTCCCGACATCGTGATCCGCCCGCCTCGGCCTCCCAAAGTGCTGGGATTACAGGCGTGAGCCACCGCACCCGGCTATTAGTCTATTTTCAAATTCACTTATTCTTTCCATGGTTGTATCTATTCTACTGATAATCCTACCAAAGACATTTTTCATCTCTTTACTGTTTTTTTATTTATAATATTTTTGATTTTTTTCTTATACTGCCTATATCTCTGCTGAAGTTGCCTATCAGATATCGAATGCTGTATATATTTTCTGTGAGAACTTTTAATATACCAACCATATTTGTTTTACATTTTCTGTTACATAATATCAACTTTTGTGTTATATCTGAATCTATTCTGATGATTTTTTTAATCTGCTGGGATTGTGGTGATTTTTTTTTTTTTTTGGGGGGGGTCTTTCACATGCTTCAATATTTTGTTTAGATCCAGGTATACTATGTAGAAGAGTAGTGACTGTAGTAAATAGGTTTTATGCCTGGAAATGAGGACACTTTTTTCTTTGTTTAGAATTTTGATGTGGGGGTTAATGTAAATCTGGTTAAGAGTTGCTCTCAATTTAAAATTTATTGTTGCTATTTACCCAAAATGCAGCAACATTTTCAAATTCCTGTAAAGTTACTTTTTGCCTAAGGTGGAATAAAGCTTACCAGATCAATTTATGTTGGATTTTGAGTTATATGTTTTTCGTTTGTGCCTCTGATTCAGTCCTTGCATACTCTTGTTCCTCTCTTATTTCTCTCTCAGCAATTTTTGTTGTTATTTATTTGAAACCTCTTAGTTTGGTAGTGGAAGATGTTGGAGAAGTAGGAGGTAGATATGTTTGATTGTTTTTTCTGGCTCAGTTTGAGACCTGTGCCATGTACCTGTGTCTTGGTGGTATGGCCTTCTCTGCCCCTTTCCTGGTTGTAGCTATGGGTTGAGTGTGTAATACTGCTCCTCTTCCAATAATAGATTTTTAGCCCCTTCCTGATTCCTTCTACTAGTTACAATAGGTGCTTAACAATGTCTTAAGGTCAGTAGTGCTACTGCATGAACCATTGGAAATTAAAGTTTTTGTTTCATAGTGAACAGGGTAGAGAAAAATTGGGGCAGTGTTTCTTGCCCCTATTGCATAACTGCTGTTTCCCTACTAATTTCTGCACCATTATGGACATTTAAGGGTCTTTAAGATACTTCCTGTGCATGTCTGGTGGGGTTTCTGCAGGAAAAGCCTGAACAATGGTTCACGTTGTTCTTCTAGACTACACTCAGCCTTCACCAATTTTTGAGCTATTCTAGCTAAACTAATCCTATCAGTATCTAGTTGAATCTTTCCAAGGAAGTACATGCTCATGCCTCCTTTCTCCTCAAACATAGTGTCTCTCCTTAGATTTTGGGGCCATTACTTGCTTTATGAATACAGTGTTTCAATGCATTTGAAAAAGGCATACATTTGAAGTTAGTAAAGTTGTTGTTGTTGGCAGGAAAGACACTGTGTATAGCTCTCTATATCATGGGATAGAAGCCAGAGACTCCATTAGCCTTTTGGAATATTAATGATTTATTTGTTTTATTAAACTATGCAGAATTATTAGTCTCTAACTAAATCAACATAGAGGACCCAATAGGTCAAAATATTGCTTATTGTTATTTGACAAGGAGAGACTAAAGGAACCTGGATACTTTTACAATTGGAAGTAAAATAATGCTCTTATTAAAAAGTTAGCACTCTAGATTATTATGAAGTGGCTATCTTGCCAATTTTCAAGTTTAGGTATCTTTCAATATTAAAAATTATTGAAATAGGAAGACTGTAATTAAAAGAAAATATAGATATTCAAATGTAATGAAAAAGGAGAAGATTTAGATGTGCAGCATATCTGCCTGAATTTGTTATTGCATTTAAGCACTGAATTGAATTCTGACTTTCCTAGCAGGCAAGGCATAAATTCAGGCTTATTATTAGTTGATGTGGTTTGGCTGTGTCCCCACTCAAATTTCATCTCGAACTGTAGCGCCCATAATTCCCAAGTGTTGTGGGCGGGACCCAGTGCTAGATAATTGAATCATGGGGTCATCGTACTGTTTTTCTGATAGTGAATAAGTCTTATGAGAACTGATGATTTTATAAAGGGTAATTTTCCTACACAAGCTTGCTCATGTCTCTTTGTCTGCTGCCAAGTAAAATGTGCCTTTGTTCTTCATTTCCCTTCCACCATGATTGTGAGGCCTGCCCAGCCGTGTGGAACTGTGAGTCCATTAAACCTCTTTTTCTTTAAAAATTACCCAGTCTCGGGTATGTCTTTATCAGGAGCGTGAACATTGACTATTACATCAGTCAAGTAAGATTCTGCTTTGAATACCATTTTGGTGTTGTAATAGACACTTTGTCATCTCTAGGATTTCAGGTATACATTAGCAGTATATCAATTTTGGGAATGAACCCCTCCTATAAATTGATGAAAGCCTAAACTCAGAAGAAAATTCTTGCTATTTTCACAGAAACCATTCCTTAATGCTATCTAAAAAAAAGAGTCAAATAAAAGTGTCTATATGTACATATAGCTTAGATAAAATATACCTTTAAGAAAGTGTCTTACTCATGAAAGTAAGATCTTTGAAAATTCTACAGAATCTTTTCTTTATTAAACTAGTACCCAAAATTTCTGATAATTGTTACTGTCTGGTGTTACAAAATGAACTGGAAGTAAATGACGACTGTGGTCAAAAATGGACTATATAATGTTAAGCAATTTAAAGGATATTTACTAGTAAATTTATTTAAAATCTAGGGAAATTGCTTTACTTTAGAAATAATTAATAACTAATGATTTTGAAAAACAGATGGAAATGAATTATTTGGCACAGCCATATCGTATCTTAGTACTGGGGCTTGGAATCTTGATTAAGTGTAATTGTTTTCTGAATATAATATTTTTAGCAGAAAAATGTATTTCTTATTTATTTCACCATATATCCACTTTTAAGAAAATAAGTTTCATAGCCATATATAGAAATTCCTACTTAATTTAAAGACAACTTATAGTGTGGTGATAGATGTTTTCTATGTATTTTACTAATAATCTTAGAAACTTCATAACATGTCTTAAACAAAAAGCAAAATATTAAAACACCATTAATATAAAAAATAATTTTTGTAATAATAATATAATCCCATTTTCTGAAGCACCTTAGTTTTTAAAATATGTTTTATTTCCAACAGTTGCTTTATGTCCACAGAGCAGACTGCAGTTTCATATTTGAGTTTTAAAAATAAAACAATGTTTTTCCTCCTGTATTTTGTTAAAAAATAAATACTTCATTTGATTTCCAATTTACATATTAAATATATTTTTCATTACAAGTTGGTAAAGTTAACATTATTTTGTAAAAATTAAGTTCATAAGAACACCTATTTTATATAACAATGACTAGTAACAGCAAAACTCATTCAGGTTTTAAACAATATTTCTCACAATGTCAGGAAAAAAGTAATTTCCTTATTTATTCTCCTGCTACCCTACTAAACAAATTCTTTTTGCAGCAATTACTAACAAGGATGTTTATTTATTTCAATTTTAGTAGCCACTTTAACCAATGTCTAAGCACTTCAATAGAAAGGACCTATTTGGTTTTACACTATCATTAAGATACTGACATGTAGCTATTGGCTACGGCTTCCAATCTATTTTTTCTCTTTAACTATGAGGAAACATATTCATCTATTAGCATCCCTTAATATTACTATGATGTATGGGTCATCAGATTTAATGAAACTGCCATGATTAATGATGCTCTAATGGTTTAATTGAAATAAATGAGCAAAAAGTAGAAAAGATGAAATACTGTATTAGTATATATAAGACATGGTCAGTTCAACAGTTAAACAGATGAACTTAGTACAAGTTGAAGTATTTAAAATCCAAATAATTGACCTCACAGGAAATTTGACCATGATACAGTACAAATTAATGTTTGCAAATATACCATCCTTATTTTAACAAATGTTTTCTAAACATCTAAACCTCTAGAGAATAGGTAAAATATAAATGGAGTTATATTATAATACATTACAGTGTATTATATTATAAAATTTTAAATAATCTTATATAATGCAATAATATACGATAAGAGATATACAGATGATAAAAATGGGCAACCAAAATAATCAAAATAAAATGTTCTCAAGTGAAATTACAGGCAGACTCTTATCAATTTAGAAAAATAAAGACTACATGGCATTAGGGGAATGACATAATATTATTTGCACTTTAAAATAGTAATTCTGAAATTATGAGGAAAGTTAGAATAATTGAATATTAACATTTTCATAAAAAGTGCTTATTTTCTTTAGTTATCTGAATATTTCAGAGTCTTCTCACATCTTGCCACCTTGAAAGGAAGAAAATAATCTTAAAGCTTTAAATAAAAAATCCTCTCCAAGAACATGAAGCTATAAACTCATGTGTACATCCCCCAAGTAGCATCACTATTGATCTGAGTAGAAGATACTAGTAATAAGTATATAACTTTAAAATTTCCTTTAAGTATTGTGACTATATAGGATGTATGTGAGCGTGTGTGTATGTATGTGTGTAACATGTGTGTGACCAGTTACACCAATAGAAAGTCAAATGTATTGTATGAGTAAACCAATTTCTTTTAGATTTGAAGGGTATAGAAATTTCAAAGAAAAATGTTTTCTATTTTTTTTCCTGCCTGCCTTCTTGTATTCCTTCCCTGCCTCCCTCTTTCTCTCATCTCTTCTTTTCTCAAGTAGGTTTTGACTTTGCCTACAAGGTAGAAAGCATTCATCTCTAGAAACGTTTAAAAGCATATCTCCATGCACAGCAAACAATAACAGCAACAATCACATAAATAAGTTGGTAAATAAGTAGATAAGTAGATAGGTAAATATATAGACAGGCAGGCAAGTCAACAGATACAGAGACATAAACATATGTACCCACACCCATAAATGCACAAACATGTGCACACATAGTAAATGACCATCTGTTTTCTGACCCTTACAAACTCCATGAATAATATATTGTTAATTCTCTGTAAAGTATTTTATACTCATTCATCCAGTCAATATATTTATTGCTTAAATGCATATGATAGACTTACATGATCATCAATCTGCAAGACAATATGTATTCAGCAGTGAATGAAACATAAAAGCCTCAGGCTCCATATCTTTCCACTCCAATAGATATACAAGAGACAGTAAACAAATAAAAATATAAATGTATCAGGTAGATATAAATACTGGAAAACAAATGAAGCAAGGTAAAAGATAAATAGTACTTTGATACTACTTTATTGAGGTCAAAGAAGGCCTTACTCAGAAGGTGACGTTTGAAAAGATAATTGGATGAAGTAGGCAGTTTTGCCTTTAGGAAACAAAAATATTTCAGTTAGAGGGAGCAGCAAGTGCAACGGCCCTGAGCATGATTGTATTTATTGCACTGGAAGGACAGAAAAGGCAAATTTGTTTGCAGGAGAGACAGCCAACCATGGTAGTAATGCCTGGAGATGGTAAGTATAACATACATCCAGAAAAGAAGATTGATTGTGATTCCACAGCCTGCTGCATGTTCACAAAGTGAACATGTATCTCAGAGTAACCAGAACTTCAAATTAAAATTTTGAGCATTCTTAACCCCAAGAAAGAGCTTCCAGAAACTGCCTTCCCTGAAAAGTGACCATGATCCTGAATCTAAGAATACAGGTTCATTTTGTCTTCTTATTTCTAAATTAATATTTTGTTCCCATGATTTATCTGTTTTATTTCAAGTAACATAGTAATTTACTCTTATTACAGAAAAATATTTTACTGTGTATTTCTGATAGATATTTAGGTTGTTTCCAGTGTGGTACCATGGTGTTATAAATATTATTAAATTCTTAAATGTATTATGTGGCATTCATAGGTACTCAGATCTATAGTGTTTACTGCTAGTCATAGAATTGCAATCATAGGCTTCTGTATGCTCACCTTCAGTAGATAAGAACAATGTTCCAAATTGGGAGCATATCAAATTATACTACCACTATCAATGTATGAGAGTTCTGATTATTCCATATTTTGACTAATCATACATATTCTCTTTTATTCTTTTTATCAACTATGGGTAGTCTGTGTAGTAGTATCACACTGTGATTTAATTTATATTTTATTGATATCAACTAAAATAGTTACCTTTAAATTGCTTAGAGATCACTTGAGCATTCTTCTGTTTTTCATTGTGAAGTGCTCATTTAAATAATTTGCCTATTTTGGTACGGTGTTGTCTTGATTTTTCTTATTCATCTGTAGGAACTTTAAAACAAATTTGTAAAATATGTGCTATAGTCTGAATGTTTGTGTCCCCCCAAAATTTTTATGTTGAAATCCTAACTGCCAAGGTGATAGTATTAGGAGGTGTTGTGTTTGGGAGGTGATTAATTCATGAGGGTAGATCCCCCACATATAGGATTAGTGCCCTTATTAAACAGACCATAGAGAGTTCATTTGTCTCATCTACTGTGTGAAGACACAGTGATAAGGTGCCATTTATAAACCAAAAAGTGGGCCTCGGTCAGACACTGAACACACTAGTTTCTTGGAACTTCTCTGCTTCGAGACGGAGGGAAATGTGTGTGTTGTTTTTTAAGTGATCCAGTTTACAGTAATTTGTTATAATAACCCAAACTGACAAAGAGAGTATGTTTATTGCAAATATTTTCACTTTTTGTGCTTCAGTTTAATTTTGTCTTTGCTAAATATATATTCATAATTTTAATTTTAATGATGTCTATATTATAAATTATTTCCTTTATAGTAAAGGCTTTTTGGGCCCCATTTATTTAAAAAGTCAGAAAACTGTTCTATATTTCTTCTAAAAGCTTCAAGATTTTATTTTTTTTATTTTGCAACTAATTTCTAAGACTCATTATCTTCCACATAGATAGACAGTTAACACAACATTTATTGACAGACTACCTTTCTAGGAATGTATCACAGAAATCTTAAAGTAGATAATGATTAGGTAATGGTGTATATATATAGTTATATATGACTTAGGACTATATATATTATATATAGATATACACACACACACACATATATATACATATAATATATTTTTGTTTATTTTATTTTTATTTTTTTGAGGCAGAGTCTCACTCTGTCGCCCAGGCTGGAGTGCAGTGGCACGATCTTGGCTCACTGCAAGCTCTGCCTCCTGGGTTCACACCATTCTTCTGCCTCAGCCTCCCCAGTAGCTGGGACTACAGGCACCCGCCACCACGCCCGGCTAATTTGTTATATTTTTAGTAGAGACAGGGTTTCACCGTGTTAGCCAGGATGGTCTCGATCTCCTGACCTCGTGATTCACCTGCCTCAGCCTCCCAAAGTGCTAGGATTACAGGCGTGAGCCACCGCGCCCAGCCTGTTTGTTTGTTTGTTTTTTAAGACAGAGTCTCACTCTGCCACCCAGCTGGAGTGCAATGATGTGGTTTTGTCTCACTATAACCTCTGCGTCCCAGATTCAGGTGTTTCTCCTGCCTCAGCCTCCCGAGTAGCTGAGACTGCAGGCATGCACCACCATACCCAGCTAATTTTTGTATTTTTAGTAAAGACAGGGTTTCACTGTGTTGGTAAGGCTGCACTTGAACTCCTGACCTCGCAATCCACCTGCCTTGGCCTCTCAAAGTGCTGGGATTACAGGCGTGAACCACCACACCCAGCCATGGTATATTTTGGATCTGTTTCAAGGCTCTCTGTCTCTAATGCCAACCCACCCTTCCCTCCACACTCTGGTCCTTTATCTTTTCTTGTGCCAGTCTTACTGTCTAAATTCACGTGACTTTTTTTTTTTTTTTTTTTTCTCTTTTGAAACAGAGTTTTGCTTTGTTGCCCAGGCTGGAGTGCAGTGGCAGGATCTCGGCTCACTTCAACCTCTCCTCCTGGTTTTGAGCAATTCTCATGCCTCAGCCTCCTGAGTAGCTGGGATTACAGGCACCTGCCACCACATCTGGCTGATTTTTTGTATTTCAGTAGTGACAGGGTTTCACCATGTTGGCCAGGCTGGTCTCGAACTCCTGAGCTCAGGCAATCCACCCCTCTCGACCTCCCAAAGTGGTAGGATTACAGGTGAGATCCACCATGCCCGGCCATTTCATGTAACTTTGGAATCAGACTTTTAAGTCTAGCAATGTAAGTCCTTCAGCTTTGTTCTTCAAAATTTGCTTCACTATAATATTTTCTTTACCTTTAATTTTTTTAAATTTTATTTCTGTTTTTTTGGCAACTAGATTGAGAATAGTTTACAATTATCTTTAATTTAATAAACTTCATCTTTGACAGTAGGATATATTGAATAGGATATGATGGTAGTTTTAATAAATATATCAGATAATCAGTATTGTGGCAAATGTCACAGAAACGCTAGACTTAAAAATTACATGTTTAACAGGTCTATCAGTAAACATCTGTATCTTTCATTTACACAATTCTTTTCTTCTTTTAAGATCTTTAAAATCTAAGTTAAAATATAAATGTTACATTCAATTTCTTGGAAATAAAATCAAATATAAAAATATTGGGCTTAATGTATTATAAAATATTGGATGCATAAATATGAATACTATCCATATTCTTACCCAATTAACTAGCATCTTGATTCAGCTCTTCCAACATAAAACAATTGGAATCTGGATGTCTCTTTAAATAATTTACAGTACTAAAAACTGCCGAGATTTTGAATTCAGACTTATTACATAATTCACCACAGAAGTTTAATAAGATAATTCCTTTCTAGAGTGAAAACTTTTAGTGAGAAGTTAAAGTAAACATTTTTGTCATTTATTAAGCTAAATAAATCTTATCTTCAGCTCTACGTTCATAGCATTCTTTCTTTGGGAGATCAACATGACACCAATCAGGGAACAAGAATAATACTTATCAAGACTTCTAGTTACTCCAGTCAAAACATGTGAAGTTATCGCTTATTTACCTTATTCATGTCCTTATCCAATGAATTTGCACTTTGATTCAGGTGTACCAACATAATACATATGGAATTCGGCTGTTTCTCATCACCTTCACCTTTACCATTTACATTCAGCCAACCGAACTCTGGCAAACACATTGTAACTAATTCCTCTTTTGGAAAAGCCTATTTTCCACAAAACTAAAGATCTTTCAAAATCATAAAGCAGACCATATCAAACCTTGCTCATAACTCTTTTTGAACTCACAATACACTTGACATTAAACCCCATTGCTCACAGAGCCTGTAAGATGTCACCTGCAGTAGAACCTGATGTTTCTCACCTGATGTCCTTCTACTTTTGCTTAGGTCACTATGTGCCATCTGCTTTAACCTCCTTACTCTTTAAATATGTGAAGTATATCCCTATCTCAGGTCTTTTGAATTTACTTTTTCCTCTCTTGGAATGTTCTCCTCTAAGATATGTGTACAACTCGTTACATTGACTTATATTTCTGCTAGTCATCACTGAGTTAGAGGACATTCTGACTACTCAATCTAAAATTTCACCAATTTCTTTTTGAGTTTCTCCCATTTTCTGACATATCCATTTCCCTTTTTTTTATTGTTATACTTTAAGTTCTGGGATACACATGCAGAATGTGCAGGTTTGTTACATAGGTATACACGTGCCATGGTGGTTTGCTGCACCCATCAACCTGTCATCTACATTAGGTATTTCTCCTAATGCTATCCCTCCCATAGTCCCCCACCACCCAACAGGCCCTGGTGTGTGATGTTCCCCTCCCCATGTCCACACATTCTCACTGTTTAACTCCCACTTATGAGTGAGAACATGCGGTGTTTGGTTTTCTGTTCCTGTGTTAGTTTGCTAAGAATGATGATTTCCAACTTTATCCATGTCCCTGCAAAGGACATGAGCTCATCCTTTTAATGGCTGCATAGTATTCCATGGTGTATGAACAGTCAGGAAACAACAGATGCTGGAGAGGATATGGAAAAAATAGAAATGCTTTTACACTGTTGGTGGGAGCATAAATTAGTTCAACCATTGTGGAAGACAGTGTGGTGATTCCTCAAGGATCTCAACCAGAAATGCGATTTGACCCAGCAATCCCATTACTGGTTATACACCAAAAGATTACAAATCATTCTACTATAAAGACACATGCACACATATGTTTACTGCAGCACTATTAACAATAGAAAAGGCTTAGAACCAACCCAAATACCCATCAATGATATACCCCATTTATTTTTTTAAATTGTGATTGTCTTTCCTATCTATTCAAATGTGCGTATTGGAATGGCAGGATATCTCTGTTTTGTACATTGTCCCCTACTATTTAGGATGAAGCCTGGTATATAGCAAGTACCTAAGAAATTACTTGTTAAATAGATGAATACATAATGTGTCCTCATATTCTAGAGGCTTATAGCTCTGAAAATTCAAATGCGTACACCAACTGCTCTGCTTTTTCCTGAAGTCAAGTTTTCTAATGACTTGATAAAATCACATATGCCTTGAACTGTAATCTTCATTAAATTACTTCCTCCATTTAAACTAATAAATACCTCTGGCTAAACATTATATAAAATGTTAGCATATTCCATTCATTCCATATAAATTTATTAACTTCAAATATTATATAAGTTCTTGAAGATTCAGATATTTATAACACATTATCGACTTTCCAGGAGCTGCCACTCAAGTGGGAGCACAGACATAGGAAGTCTTAAGTTTATCAAATAGAGACATAGAAGATAACACACTGTTCTGGATGAACCCATTAGGAGAGGCACCTCCTTGAGAGATGTGGATCAGTATGGCTTCTCAGAAAAGATGATATTCGCATTGATTATTTAAAAAATCTTTGTGATGCTGTTTGCCATTCTAATGCTATGTTTTTAATTTCTCAAATTTTAGATAACTATAGTACACATAAGTTTTGAAATTTTGTTTCCTAAGCCATTGCTGAAAATATTATATTGTATCAGGTGAAGCTTGGCAGAAGAACACTAAACTTCCCCTAAATCAATACTAAATTACCAATTGTTAACCACTGTGTTTAGGTTCCTGACAAGCAAATTCCTACACAACAATAACATTATCTAACCCACAGGCAGTTCTGTCAATGGAAAAACAATACTGTGTCACTCGAAAGAGAAGTAACTGTATTACTGGAGTCAAAGTAAATTAGATTTGCCCTTTATTGTTATTGATAAAGGCCATCATGCTACAAAAAGAAATTTGTTTGACAGCTATGTGTCTTGTGAATGTTTTAAGAAAGCAAAAACATTTTCTAAGTAAGTTTTATCCAATAAGTATTAATAAGGATTGAGTTATCTTCAGTAATTTAAATGGACCTAAAAATATCAACAATATGTTGATAAGCCATAAGAATGTTGAAATAGCTGGATAAAGAAGTTTTCAGCTTTAGTCACTATTTTCAGCTGAATAAAAATGACAGAATAATATTATAAATGAAAGAAAGCAAAGTCGGAAGAAATATTGAAGTACGTATTTCGATGTAAAGAACTATAAGCTTCAGCTTTGGCATAAATGGTGATCACTCTCATTGAAGATAATGAAATGAATTGGGGAATGCTGCATAACTGAAGTCTACGAATTCTTCACAAGAGGAAAGCAGTATTGAAGTAGAAAGGGAAGAGGGTGTGGATAAAAAACAGAAACCTTTCCTGTTTGTTTATAACTTAAATACAATTTTTCCATTTAGAGTTACATTTGAAGAAGCTTGTCTAAAGATAGAGATTTTGAAATATGTTTCTAATTAATGAAATGCTTATGATAGATAAGACATACTTAACACTATGGCCCAAAATATATCATTTGATAGGCTAAATTAATATTGAAAAGTTCCAAAACAACTCCTTTATATTTTCTGTTGACATTGAGAGACCTATTACATATTTTTTTTCTTTTAATCTAATGAAAATTTCCCAGTGAACCCACACAATATGTTTTTATTGGTAAGGGTTTAAATAGAACAGATAAATTATTGTAAGAGTTACAGTGTAAATCTAGGGGGGATGGATTTTAACTCAAAATAAATTTCCTTACCTTGACTTTTTACCTGCAACTGGATTCCCCTTTCTTCTTTTGAAAATGTTTCTATTTGCTATCTCTTTCCATTCAAATAGCTTCATCTCCTAGGTATAAAGGTAAATCAGTCAAAGCAAATCAAACTAAAACTAAACACAAACTAAAATGTTTATGTATTTCCAAATGTGCCTCCTTCCCATTACTTGTCAATTGATAAAATCTGGCTGACAATGTTTCAAATGGCGTATTTTACCAAATCTCTTGTGCACTTTTACAGTTCTGTCCTTTCCCTTTCATTGAAGTCAAATTCTCCTGGAGCTCTTCACCTTAATGGAACCTTTTGTATTATCCTTTTAAACTCCTTTTTTCAACTTTTGCATCATTCTTTCTAATAACTAATCTGCATTATCTCCGTGGAAGACCTCATCTTCCCTCATTGTTCCATTTACTACTCAGATCTTATTGGTGCCCAAACTGGTTTCTCTAATTCATATTTTTCTTTGAAGCTAAGCTAATGTACCTAATCGTCTGAGGGTATATTTTAAATTCATTTAGTATTGTTACCTAATATAGAAACTTCAGTGATATCTATTCTTAAATTTCCTCTTTCTCTTACCCTTAAATGCAGTTACTGGTTTCATACTGTGTACATCTTAAAACTGAAACTTCTCTTTATTACATCTATCTTTACCATAACGTAGCTCATTATAGATTCTTGCCTAATTCTCCATTACAACCCCTTTACAAGTGAGGAGAAAGCAAGTGAAGAAGAAGTTGTATTGACTCAGACACTGTTTTGTAGTTGGCTAAGTTGATATCCTTTAAAAACAAGACATTTGACATGAAATGCAGACTTCCATTTTCTCTTGAATATTTGGGTGATCTGGCAACCATTATCTGAGTTATACATTATGGTAAAAGTAAAGTGTTGTAAAAAAGCACTCTGAAAAAAAAATGTACTAGAGTATTACTTAAGTAACCATATATGAAGAAATGAGACAAAATATAACAAAAAATATACAAGAAGAATAAACATTTTTTTGAGTTTATATTGAAAAATTGAGATTTAAAATACTGCCGATGGAACATATCTCCTCAAATCAAAGAACATTGCAAATATTTAAATCCTCCTCCAAATATACACAACACATTCATAATTGTAATTCATAATTTTCCATAATTTCCCTAAATTTTATTTTTCCTAAAATTAATTTTTCCTAAAGTATGTACATCGTCTTTTAATTATTATATTCGTTGCCTATTGATAAACACTTTGATTGCCTGCAGATTTGTGATGATAAAATTTATACAAGAAACACGTTTCACCTTAGAAATAATGGAGTCTTTTTATTGTTCCTCAGAGATTTTAAGGCAGTTATTTTAAACTCAGATGTTTAAATATGATATCTGTAACTAATGATAATTTTGTTTCTTATTTTCATTCTTTGCAATTTCTCTTTTATTGACTTCTGCCTTCACAAACATTAAATAATTGTGGATGTTCATGATTTGAAGCTTTAGATTGTATACCTTTCTTCTTTTATTATCGTTAATCATTCATGTTAAGGTATTATGAGCATGACATTATATTTATATATACATATATAATACATATTTATTAAAAATATATGTATACAAATTACCTTGAGTTTCCAATTAAATATTTGACAAAATTCAACATCGATTTAAAACCATATAGATAACCACATATGTATATATGTATAACCATATATATATATATCTAGCCATCTATACATATATGGTTGTGTATGATTATATACATATATGAGATATATACCTACATATACATACATTATACATATATGCATATATGGTTATATATGATTATATATGTATATATGGTTAGATATGTGTGGTTTTAAATTGTATATATGGTTATAACATATACATATATAAGGTTTAATATATATATGGTTTTATATTGATGTTGAACTTTGTCAAATGTTTTTTAGAAACCAAAGATAATTTATATATATATTTTTAAATTTATGTTTCGCTTTATTGAAAATTAGCAAAATTCCAGTCTTATTAATGACTGAAAATAGTTGTCTGAAAATTAGTCTGATAGGTAACATTGAATATTATTTGCTAATTCTATTGAAAATATTTGCCTCAATTTTCATAAATGAGATGACCAACATGTGAAAAGCATTTAGTACAGTCGTGGCACACAGTATTTTATAAGTGCTTTAGCTATTTTATAAAGGTATGAGTTGTATTCATTCATGATTTAAAAACTATGAATTTCTTATGTCTTATTTCTATAAAGAATAAACAAACTAGAGTACTTCATCCCGTATTCAATTCTCTATAACATCACATCTTCCTGGACTAGGAGTGAGATAACAATTTTAATTTTATATTTTCTCCTAGATAACTTCACAACAATATGTGTGTGTCATCAGGTCCTGCTCATCCAATCTAGACTTAATATAATTAATTTTTTGCTAATAATGATTAGGAAATTATTCATAGCACATATATAATTCTCCATATTTCCTAACATCACGCACTATGTCAATATTTGTAATAGTCCCTATTTCTAACCAGACTATCTGTAATTTAAACTCATTATCTATTAATGTATTGATTAAATATAATTGGTTCAATATTTGTTATTTTCTTCTTGAGACAGAATTTATTTTATTTCTTGGCTGGCTAGAATCTATAAAATGCATGACGATAGTTTTCTCTGTACGTATATGGAAACACTACTTCAACATAGTTTCCACAAAACATCAAAGAGGTTGGCAATGTTTTCTTTTGTTTTGGATACAAGGTCTCACTCTCACCCAGGCTGGAGTGCAGTAGCAAGATCTCAGCTCACTGCAACCTCTGCCTCCTGGGTTCAAGCAGTTCTCCTGCCTAAGTCTTCCGAGTAGCTGGGACTAAGGTTGGCAATTTTAAAATAGGGTTTCAGACTTCTGTGAGTCCACTAGTTGTTTGCCAGGTCATTAGTTGATTAAAAATAAATAAATACATAATGTGTGGACGTGGTTCTTTACTAAGAATAATGTTAGTTTTAAAGTTGTAGTCAAAATATATTAGAAATCCATGGCTTATAAAAACGCTTAGTACAAATTTCAAAAGCTTCTAGTATAATTTTGAAACATGTTTTTTTGTAAGGCATGTCATGACATTACTCTTATTCTTGTGTGTGATTTAGTATGTGTTAAGATTATAAAGACAAATAAAAGTTTAAAATAAGAGGCTTAATTCCTCCTGTCGAAAATAAGGGAATTGACTTCTTGTCACCTTCCTTTTTTCTCAGAGCATATACTTAAAAAAAAAAAAAAAATTGCAGCTTTAAGTATTTTTCCTTTCTTTGAAATGAATGTCACATTTCTTTGAAATTAATGTAAATCCTTTTCAAAATGTTATAAAATTTCAGCCAGCTTTATGTTGACCCAGAAATGCCTTTCTCTAAAGCTTAAGTACCATCTCTTTGAAAGATAAACATCAAGGGAGATAACACTTGTATGTCTAATTTTCTGTATGGAGATAGGAGTCCAACTTTGGTGAACTTCTTGCTCTAACTTGCAAAACTACCTTTTTGTTATAAAGATAAGAGAAGTTTATTTATACTCTTGATAAAGCCAGTTGGCTGACAAAGATGGTCATTATAATTACTAGATGAAGCTGGCATCAAGTCTGCATGAAAATGGTGCTGTCATGTTCTCTTATTGAAGACTAGTTATTGCTTATCTTGGAAACATTTATGAAATGGGTTGTATCTGCTTGGCTATATGTAAGGGTGCTATCTCTTTCTGTCTTTGCTATCTTAGCAGATTGCCTTGGATGCCTAGTATATTCTAGTATAAACACTAGTCAGTAATAAAAATGTTTTATTTCTTTGCTACTCTTGGGAAGAGGATTCTGGGTTCAGGAATGATACTGTTTTGAATTACATTTCTCCAACAATCATAATTTATCATATTTTATGTGGATCAGCCTAACACTAACTACAAAATATGGAATGTAAATAATTTCTTCCCAACACCTGAGAGAAAAAATAAAAGCACATGCTATAACTTTATCATAATGTTTGTTAGGATTGTCATACTTGTTTATTCATGAAAACAATCATCTTTGCACATATTAATGAATTAAATAATGAAAAGCATGTGACAATTGCATTTAATATGCAAAATTATCAAATGACTCTATGTGTAAAAGGGAGTAAGATAAATAAAACACAGATATTGCCATAAAATGACTCATAATCTTCTGAGATATTTATTCTCTTCTGAGGCATACATTCATTAACATAGTATAAGACAGTGAAAAAAGCACTATTACTCCACCTACTTTATAAAATATTTAAAAGTAATAACCCTTTTAGAGCATAATAATTCCTGGGTAATAGTTACTTTAGTAATAAAAATATGATATTCATTATTAATAAGATTTAAACAATTATACTAAAGATAAATATGCTATATATGAATTTTTTTCTTTTTTTTTTTATTTTTTTGAGACAGGGTCTCACTCTGTCACCCAGGCTGGAGTGGAGTGGCACTATCTTGACTCACTACATCCTCCACCTCCCGGGTTCAAGTTATTCTCCCACTTCAGCCTCTCAAGTAGCTGGGACTACAAGTGCATGCCACCATGCCCAGCTAATTTGTGTTTTTATTTGTTTGTTTTGGTTTTGGTTTTGGTAGAGGAGAGGTTTCAACCATGTTGGCCAGGCTGGTCTCGAACTCCTGACCTCAAGTGATTTGCCTGCCTCAGTCTCCCAAAGTGCTGGGATTACAGGCATGAGACACCATGCCTGGCCACTATTTCATATTTTAAATATATGATTTACTGCCTTTTAGATAATTTCAAAAACGAAAGTGAAATCTCTCATTTACATCATGAGACTAGTCACTAAGAACCATAATTTTGGAATATTGAACACCTCATTTTCAGTAAATTTTACACTACTGGTCTGAATAAGAATTAAAAATCTTACCAAATTTTGGTGATTAAAAACCAAAAACAACTTTTTCTCTAAAAATAATACTTATTTTTGATGTGTAAAAATATTTTATTTTCTTATTAAAATATTTTATTTAATATGAAAATAGAAAAAATAAGATAAATTAATTTATGGATTCTTAACTATTTGAACAGTAAAGAATTGAAGTACTTGCATTCACAAAAATCATATCTTCCAAGTGTTTGGTAACGTATAATGGCTACTGATATGATAGATGTTAAATAAGAAATCTTTACCAAAGAAACTAAGAATGTTATTGCTTAGAACACATAATTAACATGATATAACTTGATGAAAAATATGTATATTAGGAGATTTTGAAAACATGGAAATAAACATATAAGTCTTATGCAATAGTATTTACTTAGCATATATGCTTCAAAAAAATATATAGTAGCAATAGAAACAACTATGGTTTATTTTTATCACTACAAAGATTTGGGAGAATTACATCATCAAATCAAACTCTTATATTGATTAAACTGAAATTTCAAGATTAGGATATGCTAATTTTCTTATAGCTCAAGAAGTATTTAAATAATAGAAATACAAAATTATTTTAAGAATGCATAGCTGTTATTTTTAAAATATGTACTTATTGGCTAGTAATTTGCATCTTGTTGGCTGTTTTTCTTTGCAATCAAGATTCTAGAATAACAATTTTGTCATTTTGCAGTGTGATAAAATAGTAACAATATTTGAGAGACAAATTTCTCTTATATTGCAATTAATTTCTACTATATTTATTTTTGTTTAGCTCAAATTGCTAAGTTGTGAAATAACTACTCTTAAGGTTTACAATAGATTAACCTGAAGAAATAAATTTGCATTAAACTTATACACAAGCGCACACACACACATACACACACACATAGTGCTTTTTAGACAAAATTAGCTGTGTGATAATACATATGTTTCAATGTGGGTCTCTACACTGACACAAATTAGAGAATTAGCACGAATTTATTTGCATGCACTATAGTTTATTTTGGAAGTAATTTCCAAAGTGAAGAAAGGAGAATCAAACAATAAAGTTTTCTTTTTTTTTTTTTAATCTTAATGGGTTTACACTGCCTCATCTCAAAGCATCCGGACAATACAAGTGTGTCACAGAAGAGATAAAGTGTCACTCAATGGAATTTCAGCTGTATGGCCTGCAAAATATACTTATGATGTCACTGCTTTTTTGAAATATCATTAAAAGACAGGAAAGAACATGCTTAAATTAAAATGTGAGATAATAGATTGAATCAATTTACAATAAATGATAAATGAATAGTATCAGATTCTTTCCTAGAAACAATCTTTTAAACAAGAGAGAACAGGTACGAGAAAATGGACAAAGAGGAAAAAAAAGGTCAGCTTAAAAATAAAGGAATATATATGATGGAGTAATTAAAAGGTAGCCTGCTTAAATGAGTCTGTGGATGCCAACAATCAAATCTATTTTAGTTCTACTGTTAAATATTTTTATCATTATGCAAATATGTAGATTGCTTATTGCCTATTGTGTTAGATTTTTCAAACTCATCTGTGATTTTAGCAAGGCCTTAGTGTTTTCTCTATTTACTTTCATTATTTATTTTTAATTGATACATAATACTTGTACATATTTATGAGGTACATGTCATATTTTGTTACATACATAGGATGTGTAATGATCAAGTCAAGGTATTTCAGATATCTGTCACCTTTTGTATTGTCATTTGGATGTATTGGGGTAATTTTTTCTAGGTATTTCAAAATTTAGAATACATTGTTTTACTTCACAAATATAGTACATTAGGGGTTATATTATTGATTTAAGACACTTTCATCTTACAGTTATATTATGTGAAAATGCATTTGGAGTTCCAAGAAATTATGAGTTTTATACAATAGAAGTGTATCTATGTTATTAAAAAAATTTTCCCCAGCCTTATTTAGGTACGATTGACAAATAAAAACTATATATATTTAAGGTGTACAACATGATGACTTGATATACATATATGCTATGAAATGTCTTTAATTTACACATGTATCCTCCAACCTGCTGATTCCTGCCTTTCACTTTCTGCTTCTATGATTCTCAATACAGCAAATATCGGATGCAAACGACGCATCCTACAAAGGTCTTATATTCAGAATCTATAAGGAACTTAAACAAACTTACAAGCAAAAACCAAACAACTTTGTTAATAAATGGGCAAAGGACACAAACAGACTCTTTTCAAACAAAGACGTATATATATGGCCAACAAGCATGTAAAAAATGCATAACGTCAATAATCATTAGAGAAATGCAAATAAAAGCCACAATGAGATACCATCTCATACCAGTAAAAATGGATATTATTACAAAGTCAAAAAATAGCAGATGCGGGTGAGGTTTAGGAGAAAAGAGAACAATTAAACTGCTGGTAGGAATGTAAATTGGTTCATCAATTGTGGGAAGTAGTTTAGAGACTTCTGAAATAATTTAAAATACAATTACTATTCTACGCCACAATTCCATTATTTGGGTATACACCCAAAGGAATACAAATTATTCTACCATAAAAGCACATGCACATTTGTGTTCATTGCAGCACTACTCACAATAGTAAAGACATGGGATCAACCTAGATGTCCACCAATAGTAGACTGGATAAATAAAATGTGGTACATATACACCAGGAAATACTACTCAGACATCAAAAAGAATGAGATTATGTCCTTTGCAGCAACATGGATGGAACTAGAGGCCATTATTCTAAGTGAACTAACGCAGTAACAGTAACAGAAAACCAAGTACGGCATGTACTTATGTATAAATGCAAACTAAACATCAAGTACATGTGGACACAAAAAGGGAATGACACTGGGGCCTACTAGAGGACAAAGGGTCGAAGGAGAGTGAGGATTGAAAAGCTACCTATCAGGTACAATTCTTATTATCTGGGAGATGAAATAATCTGTACACCAAACACCACAACATGCAATTTACCTGTATAACAAACCTGCACATGTATCCCGAAAACTAAAATAAAAGTTAAAAAAAGAATACAGCTAAGGTCTCCCAAATCTCCTTCTTCCAACATGCATGCATAACTTTGAAATGTAAATGATTTTCTCCCTAAACGTAAAACCTTGACCAATGGGAAAAGGTAGACTATTATACTTCTTTCTGTTAATACTTCTTCCTGTTAATACTTCTTCCTGTTAATACTTAAAGAAATATTAATAAAATACTTCTTCCAGTTAATCCTTGATGCTCAAATAATTTTGAAAAACATGATATGCTTTTAAAACGTCCCAAAAGAAGTTTAGAAGGTTCCAAACGGAGTCCCAGTTTCCCTCAATAATGTGCTATTAATATTGAACTCTTATCCCTACTCATGATTCCTGGTTCTTCTCTCTTTCATTTCGGAACTACAAGAACACCTAAATTCTTGTTTTGGGCTCTATTTTTATGGTAGTAGTTGGGGAAAAGAAGATGAAACTCAAGTATTACCAGCAGTCAAATTTAGTATAAAATATACTATTTAACCCATACTTCTTAATTCAAGTATTTCCTCAAATAATTTTTCAATGTTTAGTATTATTTCTAGATACCTACATTGCATATTTTGAATGTAAATTTGGAAATCTTTTAGATTGTTTTTGTATGATTTTATAGAGCAGCAGATTTTTTGTATTAAATCTAAGACTTTTTTACAGAAAACCAAACACTGCATGTTCTCACTCCTAAGTGGGAGATGAACAATGAGAACACGTGGACACAGAGAGGGGAACATCACACACCGGAGCCTGTGGGGGGTAGGGGGTGGCGTGATGGACAGCATTAGGAGAAATACATAATGTAGATGACGGATTGATGGGTGCAGCAAACCACCATGGCACATGTATACCTGTGTGACAAACCTCCACATTCTGCACATGTACCCCAGAACTTAAAGTATACATTTCCCACTTGAATAATTACAACAGTTTAGAAAGTTTTGTTTTATAAAGGAATTCCTGTTCTTTTAAAAATTAAATATAGATATAAATACAAAAGTGTAGGTCACTTATTAAGAATGATTATGGTGTTAGACAATGTGTAACAAGTGTTTTCAGACGAATCTTTGCCTTAGTAACCCTTATTATTGTTTGTTCTTAACATTGAATTAAGATATATGAAATGTTAATAAGTGCAGTGACAAGGGAGAGAGATCATTTGAATAAATTATTTCCAACTAGTCATATATATGTATTTATATATACGTATATATATGCATATATATGTACGTGTGTGTGTATGTGTGTGTGTATATATAATTTTATATATAATTATATAAATATATATATAATTTTTTTGAGACAAGATCTCACTCTGGTCCCTAGGCTGAGTACAGTGGTGCATGATGGCCTACTGCTTCCGCGAACACACAGGCTCAATAGATTTTCCTAACTCAGCCATCCCAGTAGCTGAGACTACAGGTGTGTGCTACCACACCCCTTCTTCTTGCTAATTTTTTTTTTTTTTTTTAAGTAGAGATGGGATTTCACCATGTTTCCCAGGCTGGTCTCAAACTCGTGGGCTCAAGTGATCCACCAGCCTCAGCTCCCCAAACTGCTGGGATTACAGAAATGAGCCATTGAGCCCATCCCACTCAACTAGGGTTATATTTAAAAAATTTGACTTCTTCTATAGATTTTCGATGGTTATAAATCCTGATGATAAAACTAGTAACCATTTCTTTTTGAGAACATATGCCGTACGGTGCATTCACGTTGCTTCATTGCAAGTTACTTACTAACTGCTTTTCCAAATAGAATCTGCTGTCACTCTGTCCTATTACTGTGACAATTCTTGCCCACATCACTTATCCTAACTTATATCGTATTGCACATTAATGAGTTTATTTAATTATTTTTTATTTCCTCAGAGCTATAGTCGCAATTCCTAGATCTATGTATGGGAATTAGTAAATACTGAATTAATTATTTCTTATTTAAAAGACTGAATGAATTTACACCAAAATACTGTTAATATATCAATTTCTCAGTGAAAAAATTCATCTTTTGAGCAGTTAAACTAATTGTTTAAATCCACTCTACTCACAAAAGCAGAGAAATTACTTGATACCAGGACTAATAAGATCTAATATTAAATCTAGGATTTTTTTTACTACAGCCTTCTGTCTCCAAGTTGTAGCCATATGCCAAGAAGTGTCTTACTCTATAGAGACTTTTTAATGTGCTTGTGCATGTGATGGGGGGAGGGCACCTGAAGAATATCACATTTGCTGCCCAGATCTCTGGCCCACTTAGACCTAGCTCACAATTAAATGAAGATCCTCAAAGTAAAACAGAAACTTTATAAAATGCAATGTACTTTATGTTAAGGATACCTACTGTGATCTTTCCTAAAATGTGAAGCTGAATGAATATTTTATTAGACATTTTAAAAAGAAGCTTACAGTAACAGGGGTCTGGCATATGCTCTGTCAAATAAATAGTAATATAGATGACACTGAGACACTTACATTGTAAAATATTCATGACAATATGAGTATGTATTAAGAAGCTGAAATTATAAAAACTTCTTGTACTGGAAATGCATCCTCTTTTCTCACTTAAGAAGCCTATACAATGTGATGGTCACAACTTTCTTGTTCTTTAACAAGTCCTTTTGTTATATGCATACATATTCACATTACATTTTCCATTCCTAGGAATTCTTCTGCATATATATTTTCCCGAACTCAAACAACTAGTCTGGAGTAAAGCTTTTCAAGATCCTTTGCAGACAGATTTAATAATTTCTTCTTTCAGTTCAGCAGAGTTTCTTCCATGACTGTCAACCCCATTGGTATTTATTTCCATCCATGGTATTTATTTCCATCCATGCTATTTTATGCGCCCCAATGCCTACTGTTATCTCATATCTTCCATTTTTGTTATTCATACCTGACCTATAGCAAGTATATTCTTCCATTCTAAACCAAAAAATGAAATTGTCCTTTGGAGAAATTTTGGTCATTTCTGAATTGAGAAAAAGTGAAAAGATGACAAATAGATTAGCTCAATAGGTCAATAGTTCAAAAGTAAAGTACAAAATCATACAATATCCTTTAGACAGAAAGAGGGAGGTGGGAGACAGAGAAAGAGAGAGAGAGTATAAAGTGGTGTGTGGATAGAAATGTTTATGCTTTCACATACAGGTATTTAAAAAAAAAAAAAAAAAAAAAACCTTTGAGAAGGGGAAAATAAGGCTGTCAGGGGAAAAAATTCTGAAAAATAATGAGAATTTTCACAGTGTCCAGGCTTAACATGTTTGGAAATAATTGTACAGGGAAGCGGTTCCTTCATTAGTATGCCAAATATAATTCAGAAAGGAAACCATAAATCTTAATTAATTTTGCAAACATTTAAAGAATCCTAAAAAAATTCATATATGGACCAATATTTCATATAGAATCTAAAAATTATCATATTTTTTCTCATATTTTACCAATGTTTTCCTCATATTTGATCAATGTTTGAATAAAGTGTCCACTCAGGATATTTTTTCCTTGTATTTATAGCATTCGAGGTTATATTTTAACTTAAGTCATTGTGGAAATGTAGGGCATATTTATATCATTCACCCAATATTTTTGAACCTTGTTCCATTGAAACTATCCACTTGAAGTCATTGTTTTCATTTTAGAAATACAACATTTCTAACATACCCTACCTCACAAATACTAACATTTATTCTGGGTCACTTGAGTACAGACGTTTGAGGATAGCTTGTAAAACATGATTAAACCCTGTCTTTACAAAAAAATACAAAATTAGCCAGGTATCGTGGCACACACGTGTAATCCCAGCTACTCTGGAGACTGAGGAAACTGAGGCTGGGAAATCAATTGAGCCTGGGAGGTCGAGGCTGCAGTGAGCCATGTTTGCACCACTGCACTCCAGCTTAGGTAATAGAAGAAGACCCTGTCTCTATTTAAAAAAAAAAAAGAAAAAGAAGATTTATTTTGGGATACAATGAATTTAAGTGAGTAGCATGTGGGCAGAAACCTAAAATAGAAGAGTAGAGAATTTGATCTAGTTTGACTTGGGTTCTTTGTATTTTTACGTCCTTTGCAGGGACATGGATGAAACTGGAAACCATTATTCTCAGCAAACTGACAGAAGAACAGAAAACCAAACACCGCAAGTTCTCACTCCTAGGTGGGAGATGAAAAATGAGAACACATGGACACAGAGAGGGGAATATCACACAGAAGGGGGCCTGTCCGGGGGTGGAGGGTGGGGTGATGGGCAGCATTAGGAGAAATACCTGTTGTAGATGACAGATTGATAGGTGCAGCAAACCACCATAGCACATGAATAGCTGTGTAACAAACCTGCACCTTCTGCACATGTATCCCAGAACTTAAAGTATAATAAAAATGAATTAAAAATATAATAAGATCCAAGCACCTCCTACTATGTGAAATGTTTAATCACAAACGAGTCTTTGTGTTGCCCTCAAGTCATAATTATAATGTACCTTTATTACGTGAAGTACATATTGCTTTACACAGATACACCGAGCAAAAGCATACTTATATGGCAATTGACAAAGTAATCTCAAAGTGGCCCCCACTACTAAATGCTGAACGTTTCTCATCTTCTTTCGTGTGTGTGATGAAATAAAGGACAAGGGAATCAGGAAATGCGAGTTCTCATCCTGGTTACATCATTGGCATCATCAAATCCCCTTCTCTGGACCACAGTTTTCTTATCTGAAAAATAAAAAAAACTTGGACTAGCTGCTTTTTAATGTAATTTTCTTCATACTTATATAACTCTTAAGGTCTTATTTTAAAAATAAGAAATGAAAAGTTTACATGTATGATAAATTCCTTAATGGATATTTTCGAAATTTTATTTGTTGCAGTTATTTCTGCAATTATTGTAGCAAATAAAGTAAAATAAGATAAACTCAATATTAATAAGGTGGCTCACTATGTTAAATAAAAAAAAGTTATTGGGCTAATCTTCTACATTTGTTTGTGTGTGTGTGTGTGTGTGTGTGTGTGAGACGGAGTCTTCCTCTCTTGCCCGGGCTGGAGAGCAGTGGCCGGATCTCAGCTCACTGCAAGCTCCGCCTCCCGGGTTCACGCCATTCTCCTGCCTCAGCCTCCCGAGTAGCTGGGACTACAGGCGCCCGCCACCTCGCCCGGCTAGTTTTTTGTATTTTTTAGTAGAGACGGGGTTTCACCGTGTTAGCCAGGATGGTCCCGATCTCCTGACCTCGTGATCCGCCCGTCTCGGCCTCCCAAAGTGCTGGGATTACAGGCTTGCGCCACCGCGCCCGGCTATTCTACATTTGTGAAGGAAAAAAATGGTACTGTTTTTGTTTTCCCTGTACTGGAGCTTGTCCTTCTCTTTTGAAGAGAGATGCTTCTTAACTCTCAGGAGCATACGTGCTTGTATAACTTAACAGATGACAAGGGCAATTCCCCTGCAATTCTGTGCATTTTTAGCAATGCAAAATTTTAATTGGTTATAATTCTAGGTATCAGAAGTGTTATTTTGTCTTTAGGACACCTTAATAAAAAGAAATAAAAAAATTGTCATATTTTATAATAGTTACTATATGTGCTATAAATTTATGATAATGTATTTCTCCCATTATGTGTCTACATTTCCTGAATAAATGTAACAGTAAGCTTAAATAAAAAGTCACATGTTTATGCTAAGCTTTACATATTCACAGTATATTTCTCCCATGTAAATTCATAGACAAAAAGTAGTTTGGGAACATTAGAATGTAAAATTACAACAGAAATCCAGTAAATACT
This sequence comes from Macaca mulatta, assembly GCF_049350105.2. Classification (NCBI taxonomy): domain Eukaryota; kingdom Metazoa; phylum Chordata; class Mammalia; order Primates; family Cercopithecidae; genus Macaca; species Macaca mulatta. Next base: position 118,319,599 of record NC_133409.1, read on the forward strand.
TATGGGAGTATTTTGTTCTTGAATGAACAGCAAAGTGAATGAGCATATTCCTCTCCATTACACTTTCCTTAATTTAATTCCTCTCTCATTTATTTATCCATACATAAAATACTACAAATATCGTGAGTTCATTATTATGAAGGTAAACTGAGGTTAACTACTAGTTTTTTTATTTCCTAAAAAGTTCACTTTTTATAGTTTGTATTCCTAATTATGTCTTTTAATTTATGTAAGTGATATTTTTAGAAAATAAGTGGTTAATATGTGACTGTATACAACTCCTGGCATCTCATTTAACTCAATTCATTATGTACACTGTATGGGCATTATGGACTAGTTAGGGAGTATGGTTAGTATAGAATATATAAAAATAAACGACACGATCTCTGCCCTCACTGTGGTCAAGTCTTGAGTTTAAACACATGTAAATACGTGCATATAAAATATAAACACAGACTTCATTTACTCAGTAGATAATATTTAAGCAACTATGATGTACTGAGCAAGCAGTTAGCAAGATATTGAGGATATAGATGAAAACAACAGGCTCTCTCAACTTATAATTAGGTATAAATGGAGTGCTATGCATGTAAATGAATAATTAATGCAGCATAATGCAGAAAGAAAGAGAGGCATATATAGATATGGTAAAACCGATCCCAATTTTAATTCTAAAGGAAGCATTTGTTACTTGTGAAGATAAATAGTTTCAGGCCCAAACAGCTTCCAAACAAAACTAAGAAGTTTCTGATGACTTTTATAAATAATAGTTTAAAAGCAGTGCTAATAGAGGATACATAAAGCTGTAGTGACTTAAGATATAAAATGAAAATATATTAAATTAAAAATGTGTTTCCCTTTAATTAACCTGGTAGTAAAGTATTGAGTTTTCAAAATTTTATTTTCTTTATTGTTTTCTTTTTGAAACAGGAAGCAAGCCATCAACTTGTAATACAGGCATAGGTAGAGTCACAGAGAAGCTAATGAACCTTAAGTTTCAGGATTCCTCACTTCCATAGGTTTATTGCATGGCACTTTGACTAATTTTATATTATTTCTTAAAGCAAAGCCCCAAATAGTGCAAATTTCAAAGCCTTCAATACCCTGGGTTCTCTTTTGTTTCACAGTTAAATTTGTTAAAAAGTTTATTAAAAAGAAATACCAGCGCTTTGATTAGGAAACCAAATAGGAAAAGAGAAAGGAGGGAAACTAAGCAGAACGAAACAATTATAGATTAGAATTTGCAGTTTTCTACTAAGAGATTTGTCAAGTTATTTGTTTTTAAATTGTATTATTATCATTATTTTCAGCAGAGAGGGCAGGAATAGGGATAATAGATTTAATAGACTTAAGTCACAATTCAAATATCACATTCTTATAAAGGCTACTCCCTGTTCACTACCTATGACAGAATCTTCTCTGCTGGTCCATTCAATCTTATCATTGCCAAGAACTATGAACATTCTAAGACTTTTCCCTAGTGGCAAACTATCAAGCAAACCTGCCATAGTTTCCTGGTTGTTAGCAATGTGGATCAGAGACAAAGGTCTTTATTACTGCAGATCAAGCAGCATGAACTTCATGCCTTCATTTATTCCCCTTGAGAGGACAACGTGGAAAAGCCAGGTGGATGCCACAAAAGCAGTAGGTTTTTGTCAAAGCCAAAATTAAAAATTAGAACCAAAAACCAAAAAAACAAAAAACATACCCACAAAACCAATCTTAGGAAACGTCAATACTTTAAAGAGGCCCTCGCAGACAAATCTGCCGAAAGCCTGACTTAGAAGGAGACATTATTTAATTATTTTGGAGGGCAGAAAATCTGTCCTTGTCCTGGAGAAAGACTCTGTTTCCCATATTGACTTGCTATGGAAGGTTGAAATGATAGTATATAAAGGAAACTTCTAATACTGTACACAGATTATATACAGACACGTGAAAATCCAATAGAGAGTTCTCTGTCAGAAATCATCAACACTTTGTAATTTCCTTTGCCTGAGAATTTAAAAGTTTCTACAAACTTAGGGGAAGATTGAGTGTTTCCACAGCAAGAAGTGGCCATCAAAGTCTGTTTAGTTATTCAGTGACAACCCATCTCAGTAAGCATGCTTTAGCAAGCTTACTAATCTGTGGCAACCCTTTGCTTCTGAAAGTCAGACCATTGGAATGAATTATGTCTAATAATCTCACCTCTGAGTGGCAAACAGTGAACAACCACCTTATCTGAGTAACCATGCTTCACTTCTTACACAGATTACGTTGACTCTGTTATATCCCCAAAAGCCCTCTAATCACTGAACTCATATCCTTTTAACATTACATAAGATCAGCAGTCTGCTGTCTTCAAGGAGACTGTAGCTGATTAGCATATATCTCTCCAGAGGCAATAAATGTCCCATGTCTTTTTATTTCAGATAACGCATAGTGGTGCCATCACTTTATGACATTTGTTAACTCATTCATTCACTTACTTATATTAATTTAGTATCTATTTTCACTCCCTAGATTGTAGTTCTATGAGAATGGAGTTCTTGTCTGTCTTATTGGCCACTGTGTTCTTAACTAGTTCATTTTCAAGCCCAGAGTAGGCTATCCATAAATATTGATTGAAAGGCTTAATTAATTAAATAATTCAATGTTGAAGGTTGGTAAGATGTGTGACAAAAAATAAATTACATCAATTAAAGGTATAGTAGCTGCTCACACTCTAGTCTACATTGAGAGGTATGTGAAAATAGGAGAGCCTAGAAAACTAAAGAGCATTCGGGAAAGTCTAAACTCATGATAAAATATAAGGTGACAGTTGAAAATGAGGAAAGATGAAAAATTGGTGAGAAAATAAGGCATTTGAGATGATCACTTTAAGGCTTAAGTGGTTGGCAGAATCTGGAGTAGTGTTGCCCAACCAAACTCTATGCAAGAATAGAAATAGCCTTATATGGCTACTGAGAACTTGAAACAGCTCTAGAGTTTTGTCTGGAATTGGTTCCTTCCTGTGGGTTCTTGATCTTGCTGACTTCAAGAGTGAAGCCAGCAGGGCACAGTGGCTCAGGCCTGTAATCCCAGCACTTTGGGAGGCCGAGGCAGGCAGATCGTGAGGTCAGGAGATCGAGACCATCCTTGCTAACATGGTGAAACCCCGTCTCTACTAAAAATACAAAAAATTAGCCGGGTGTGGTGGCGGTCACCTGTAGTCCCAGCTACGTGGGAGGCTGAGGCAGGAGAATGGTGTGAACTGGGAGGCAGAGCTTGCAGTGAGCCAGGAGTATGCCACTGCATTCCAGCCTGGGTGACAGAGCAAGACTCTGTCAAAAAAAAAAAAAAAAAAAAGAAAAAGAGAAAAAAAAAGAGTGAAGCCACAGACCCTCATGGTGAGTGTTACAGTTCTTAAAGATGGTGTGTCCGGAGTTTGTTCCTTCAGATGTTCAGATGTGTCTGGAATTTCTTCCTTCCAGTGGGCTCATGGTCTTGCTGACTTCAGGAGTGAAGCCGCAGACCTCCGCAGTGAGTGTTACAGCTCATAAAGGTAGTGCAGACCCAAAGAGTGAGCAAGATTTATTGTGAAGAGCAAAATAATAAAGCTTCCACCTCGTGGAAGGGGACCCGAGTGAGTTGCCACTGCTGGCTTGGTGGCCAGCTTTTATTCTCGTATTTGGCCTTGCCCACATCCTGCTGATGGGTTCATTTTACAGAATGCTGATTGGCTCATTTTACAGAGTGCTGATTGGTCCATTTACAAGCCTTCAGCTAAACACAGGGAGCTGATTGGTGCATTTTTACATAGTGCTGATTAGTGCATTTACAGTCCTTTAGCTAGACACAGAATGCTGATTGGTGCATTTTTACAGAGTGCTGATTTGCTGATTGTGAATTTACAATTCTTTAGGTAGACAGAAAAGTTCTCCAAGTCCCCACTTGACCCAGGAAGTCCAGCTGGCTTCACCTCTCAATCCCCCCTCTAAACAGAACACCCCAACTCCTGCTGGGAATTAGGCAATGACTGCTCTAGCTACTTCCTGCTGGATAGGGGCAAAGAAGGGGGCCAGTAATTGTAGTGTCCTCCAGAGGAAAACTCTTTTTTTTTTTTTTTTTTTTTTTTTTGAGACGGAGTCTCCCGCTGTTGCCCAGGCTGGAGTGCAGTGGCACGATCTCGGCTCACTGCAAGCTCCGCCTCCCGGGTTCCCGCCATTCTCCTGCCTCAGCCTCCTGAGTAGCTGGGACTACAGGCGCCCGCCACTGCGCCCGGCTAATTTTTTGTATTTTTAGTAGAGACGGGGTTTCACTGTGGTCTTGATCTCCTGACCTCGTGATCCGCCCGTCTCGGCCTCCCAAAGTGCTGGGATTACAGGCTTGAGCCACCGCGCCCGGCCAGGAAAACTCTTTAGGCCAGTGAAAGGGCCAGCGGTTCCAACTGAGGTCCTCAGTAGAAGTTGTTAGTTGAGTCCATTTGGGGTTCCATTTGTAAGGTCATCTGTAGCTTGATGGCCTTGATCCTAGAGGAAACAAATTTGACAAGGAGGTTAAAAATGCAGGACCCGAAGGCAAGTAATAGCAAGATGGCTGTCACAGAAGCTAGAAAGGGGAGAAGTCAAGTCGCCCATCTCCAGAGGTTGGTATAAGAGTTTGAAAGGCGTTGTCTGATTTCAGAAAACTTTTCCTGTAAACGCCAGGCAGAATCTCATACTATCCCTGACTGGTTAGTGTAAAAACAACACTCTTCCCCTAAGAAGGTGTAAAGTCCTCCTTTCTCGGCAGTGAGGAGGTCTAGGTCTTGGCAGTTTTGGAAAGTCGCTGATGCCAAAGAGTCTATTTGGGATTGTAGAATAAGGATAGATTTTGTTATTTCTCACAAACTGTCTGAGAAATCCTTTGAGAGTTTGTGGGAGCAGGATAATGACGTAGGTAAACCTGCTATTCCAGTTTCTGTAGCAGTAGCCATTCCTAACCCTATAAGTAGGGGTATTAGTTTTATGGCCCTGCGCTGGTGGACTTGAGCTTTGAGGGGCACAGATAGGGTCTGATTTCCATAAGATTAGAAGTTAGGATAATACATGTTACACTGTTAACTTTTTAAGCAAACTTTACTTTTGTTGAAAACCTTGTAAGGTTGGGATTTCAATTTTTCTTTGCTATTAATAAAACCTCGTTCAGTCCATATTAACTTAGAATTGGTATAGATGACTCCTTCCTGATTCTGTAAGTACTTTAAGGTTTAGCTGAGTGCAAACAGCTCAGACGTTTGAGCAGACCAATTATTAGGCAATCTTTCTAACTGCTTCTACAAGAGTTTCCTTATCACTTACTGAATACCCTTTTTTTTTTTTTTTTTTTTTTTTTTTTTTTTTTTTTTTTTTTCCCTTAATCGCCTGGGAGGAATGATCTATCATTCTGTCCTGAAGGGAGTTCCTCTTAGGTCTGGTCGGGCCTTTGTATGGTAATTGATTAAGATTTAGATCCCCTGTTAGGAAACCCACTGGGTTAAGGATTTTTGATAGGAAGGCTATGGGTTGTCAGTGGCCTCAGTGCTTTTGTCCTACGCCCTTGTTTACACCGACAAGGTGTTACTGGAGTGTTATAGGGTTACAGAGAAGACCTTCAATTATCAATTATAGGTTTAAATTTACCCTGGCTTGTAAAGGAATAGGATACATTGTTTCTTCTTTACTATTTCCATCTCTCTTTCTTTCTCTCTCTAACTTCTTCTTTGTCTCTCTCTTTCTGACTCCCTCATTGTCTCTTCCTCTTTCTCTTTCCTTCTGTCTTTGACTTTCTGCCTCTCTGTCTGCTCCTCTCTCTCTCTCTTTGACTCCTTCTTTGTCTCTGTCTCTTCCTCTCTCTCTCTCTCTCTCTGACTTTCTATCTCTCTGTCTCTCTTTCCTTTCTGCTGGTCTTTCCTTGCCTCTGCCAGCCACTTATGCTGCTGTTTTCCCCTCTCCTTCCCCTTTTTAATGGCTTCGGCAGCGTAAGACTGCCACCTCCTTGGATTTTTTGCATTGCGTGCAATAAATTCATGGTTTCCTTGTGACATTTAATGGGGGTTCCCCCAGAGGTTAGGACCTCCCTTTCTTTCCATATTGCAGCATGGGCATATAGGATTAGATAAGCATACTTGCTATCTGTATACACATTTATTCTTTTTCCTTTTCCTAGTTGTAAGGCTTGGGTAAGTGCCACCAGTTCTGCTAACTGGGCGTTGGTCCCTGGGGGAAGAGGCTTATTTTCAAGTACAGTTACATCACTAATTACAGCATAACCTGCCCTTCATATCCCATTCTCCACAAAGGAACTTCCAACGGTATATAGGTTAAGATCAGATTAGCTAAGGGGACTTCTAAGAGATCATCTAGAGTGGCATAAGTCTGGACAATAATTTGTTGGCAGTCATGCTCGATTGGTTCCCCATCCTCTGGGAGAAAAGTGGCAGGGTTGAGGGCTATGTGCATACTTGAAGCACTGGTTCTTCAAGGAGTAATGCCTGGTATCTAAACAGGCAGTTGTCTCATAGCCAAAAACTTCCTATGGCACCTAGTATGCCATTTACATTATGAGTAGTCCAGACAGTGAGATCCTTTCCTTGTATTATTTTGATAGCCTCTGACACTAAGATGGCCACTGCCACAACTACCCGTAAACAGTGAGGCCAGCCTTTTGCTACTACATCAGTTTCCTTACTTAGGTATGCCACTGGTTGTGGGGTTGTCACATGAGTCTGAATAAGGACTCCAAGAGCTATCCCTGCTCTCTCTGTGACGTATAAAGAGAAGTTTTGTCCTGTGGGAAGGCTTAAAGCTGGAGCTTGTACTAGGGCCTGCTTTAAGGTTTTGAAAGCCATATCTGCCTCTGGTTTCCATTCTACTAGATGAGTATTTGCCCTCTGGGTCTCCTTGATTAGAGTATAGAGGGGCCTGGCTATCTCGCTGTATCCAGGGATCCAGTCAGGACAAGCTGGTGATTCCAAGGAAACCCCACAGCTCTTTTAATGTCTTAGGGCAAGAATAAGCCAGTATAGACTGTACTCATTCCTTGCTGAGGATCCTGGTCCCTCAGTCTAAGACTGGGCCTAGATATTTGACCTGCAGTAGGCAAAGCTGGGCATTTGACCTAGATGCCTTGTACCCTTGATTAGCTAGAAAGTTCAAGAGATCTAGAGTAGCCTGCTGGCATGAGGCTTACAAATTGGTAGCTAAAAGTAAATCATCCACATACTGAAGGACCAGAATGCCTGGACTTGAGAAGTGCCCTAGATCTTGGGCCAGTGCCCGACCAAACAGAGGGCTTGTTTAGGGCTCTCCCTAAACCCTTGGGGCAAGGCCGTCCATGTAAGTTGGGACACATGATCTGTGGGATTCTCAAAGGCAAAGAGAAACTGGGAGTCAGAGTGCAGGGGAATATAGAATAAAGCATCCTTGAGGTACAGAACAGTGAACCATCCTTCTTCCTCTGGTATTTGAGAGAGCACGGTATAGGGGTTGGGTACAACTGGATATAGAGGAATTACTGCCTCATTGATGAGTCTAAGATCTTACACTAGTGTCCACTGACCGTTTGGTTTTTGCACTCCTAGAATTGGTGTGTTGCAGGGACTGCTGCATTTCCTTACTAAGACTTGAACTTTTAAATGTTTGACAATATCCTGTAATCCTTTATGAGCTTCAGGCCTTAAGGGATATAGCCTTTGATAAGGAAAAGTGGTGGGGTCTTTTAGCCTGATTTGGATTAGGTTGGTATTTTTCATCCTTCCAAATTGTCCTTCCAATGCTCAGAATTCAGGGTTGATTCCCTCCTCAAGTAGGGGACAACAAGTAGGTAACTTGTTCTCCATATTCATGTAAATAATAGATCAAGCTTTGGCTAATATATTCTTCTCTAATAAGGGCGGGGGACTTTCAGGCATAACAAGAAAGGCATGTGAAAAGAACAAAGTCTCCCAATTACATCTGAGGAGGTGGGAGAAATACCTGGTTTCAGACTGTCCCAGGATTCCTCGGATGGTAACGGACCTTGAGGACAGCTGTATAGGACAGGAGATTAACACTAAGAAAGCTGTGCCAGTGTCCAGGAGAAAGTCAATTTCCTGGCCATCAATGGTTAAATGTACCCAGGGCTCAGTGAGGGTGATGACATGAGCTGGTGCTTGCCCCGGGCACCCTCAGTCCTGTTGTTGGATCATCTGGTTGGGGGCTTCTGGCCCAGAGAAACTTTGTCCTCTGGGGCAGTGCACCTTCCAGTGATTGCATCGGGATAGTGGCCATGGGAAAGGGAGCAGCTTGTTTCTTGTTGGACAATCTTTTTTAAGGTGTCCTTGCAAACCACACTGATAACAAGCCCTACTGGGTGATTGGCCTGCTCCATTTTCTGTCCTCTTTGAACCACTAAAGTTTGTTTGTCTGAGGGCTATGGCTAAGGCTGCGGCCTTTCTCTGATCTCGCTTTTCCTTTTGGACCTGTTCCTCTTGGTCCCTATTAGAGAACACTGAGGTTGCCAGGTTTAATAATGCCTCCAGATTTTGTTCAGGGCCCAGGGCTCACTTTTGGAGCTTTCTCCTGATATCTGAAGCTGATTGGGTAATAAACTTCTCTTTTAGAATCAAGTGAGTAGGGTGACAGGGGAGTATATTTTCTTAAGGCCTCCCATAACCGCAAGAGGAAGGCAGAAGGATTTTCTTCCTTTCCCTGAGTTATGGTGGACATCATTGAATAATTAATGGGCTTTTTCCTAATTCTCCTTAGTCCTTCTAGAACACAGGTCAACAGATGTTTGCCACTCTAGTCCCCACGATCTAAGTCGAGGTCCCAGTAGGGATCCATACTGGGAATGGCTTGCTGACTGGTAGAGAATTTGTCCCTTTTTTCAGCTGTCATTCTATCATTTACTTGACTAAGATAGCAAGTATCTCCAAACTCTCAGGCTGCCGCTAAAGCAGCATTCTTTTCATTAATGGCCAGGGTTGTTCTAACAATAGCATGACATCTCTCCAAGAGAGATCAAAGGTTTGCCCTAGACCCTGTAGGACATCTACATACCTATCAGGGTCATCTGAAAACTTCTCCAGATCTACCATGATCTGCTTTAAATCAGAGAGGGAGAAGGGGACGTGTACCAGGGTTGGGCCAAATTCCCCTTCCGCTATAGCTTGAAGGGGACATAACCAATAGCCTGGGGGTTTTTGTGGTCCTTTGGAGATTTCTTTGCTTGTTTCCTTCTGGGCAGGGGGGATTAGAGGAGGCTTATCATTAATAGGAAGGGGAGCTATAGGAGGCTAGGATATGGAGGTAAGCTGAGAGGTCCTCCTGTGGGATGTAAATCGCAAACTTTGCATAGTTGTGGATTCATCTTCAATGAAAAGAAAGCTTGGACATAAGGTATTTCACTACATTTGCCTTCCCTCTTACAGAAAAGGTCAAGCTGTAGGATAGTATTGTAATTTATACTTCCCTCAGGTGGCCATTTTTCCCCATCAGAGAGAGAATATTGAGGGCAAGTCATAGTGCAGAAAAAAATGTGCCACCTCTTTTTCAGGGTTTGCAGGTCAAATTGGTCTCAGTGGCTTAGGATGCATTTCAAGGGTGAGCCTGTTGATGTCTGAGTATTTCCCATCTGAAAGACAAAACCGCCCACAATTTTGGTTTGTTTGTTTCTCCCCTTGCCCAAGAATCCACAACAGTCTCTGGACCCTGCTGATCAGAATAGTTGCACTCACTGACACAGCAGCAGAAACACCTCTTGCCCAAGAACCCACAATTGTCCCTGGACCCTGCTGATTGGAATAGTTGTGTTCACTGAAGCAGCAGCAGAAACACTAGTTTTCCTCCTAGACCACAAGGAGAACCATGGAATGTCGGATTTAGTGGTCTTTACTGACACATTCTCAAAAACCTGCACCCTTATCTGTCCTCCTAGACCACAATGAGGACTGAGAAAAGTTGGATTTAATGGCCCTTACCGACACATTCTTGAAAACCTGCTACAGTCCTAAGCATTCTCCTGTTAGTATTTACCCGGGTCCTATGAAGATGCTATGCCCCAAAAATGAAGTGGAGGGCCATATCCTGATGGAGGGAAGGGATCTCCAGGGTTGGAAGAGTGATGCCTTTTGTCCTCACTTATATGAATAGGAAGAATATCACTTCTGAGGCTCCCCATATCCTAGCTTCAGGAATAGGTTTTGTTAGGACTGCTTGTCTGAGGAGAGGTCCTAAAATTTCAGAGAGTCCTCCCCTACAGTGGGGCTTTGGGCAAAAATAATGTCTTTCTGATTGGTGAGCCCAGATGCCTAAAGAGGGGAACAGAGTCCTGAAATTTACACTATAAATCATTTTTATAGGAGAAACTAGAAAAGCACCAGAGACAAGGAGTGGTTTTTAGAAGTGGGACTAGCCTTGGAGAAGAGAGGCAAGAGGAAGTTTATCTGACAGGTGTTAGGACCCAGGAGGCAATGGTCAGGATAGATAGAATAGATGGGCAAGTCTACTTGGGCGACATGACTTTGAGAGTTCCGCTCGTGGCCACAAGGTCAACCAACTTGTTGTCCGGACCCTGGAGCTGAATGGCTTTCCTCTCTGTCGACCTTCAGCTCAGCCCAGAGGTACAGGAAAAGTGGAAGCTGGTGCCAGGAAAACCAACACTCCCAACTCCGAAGAGTTGGTGGTTGCTAGAGAACCCTTTCCCAGAAAGTCTGACACCCATGTCTTAAGTCTGGCAGCCATGCTAGTCGCTTTCAACTGGCTGTCAGGTGCCTACTATTTAGCCCCTGAATTCTAAGGAAAAATAGGACAGAACAGCAAGCAAAAGGGGTCTGCTGGTACTCACTGCTTGGCAATAGTCCCCTCTGGGTCACCAAAATGTATCTGGAATTGGTTCCTTCCAGTGGGTTCTTGGTCTTGCTGACTTCGAGAATGAAGCTGAAGCCCCTCATGTTGAGTGTTACAGTTCTTAAAGATGGCGTGTCTGGAATTTGTTCCTTCAGATGTTCAGATGTGTACAGAGTTTCTTCCTTCCAGTGAGTTTGTGGTCTTGCTGACTTCATGAGTGAAGCCGCAGACCTTCACAGTGAGTGTTATAGCTCTTATAGGTGGTACACCCAGAGTTGTTTGTTCCTCCTGGTGGGTTCGTGGTCTCACTGACTTCAGGAGTGAAGTCACAGACCTCTGCAGTGAGTGTTACAGCTCATAAAGGTAGTGCAGACCCAAAGAGTGAGCAGCAGCAAGATGTATTGTGAAGAGTGAAAGAACAAAGCTTCCACCATGCAGAAGGGGACCCGAGCATGTTGCCACTGCTGGCTTGAGTGGCCAGTTTTTATTCCCTTATTTGGCTCTGCACCCATCCTGCCTATTGATCCATTTTATAGAGTGTTGATTGGTGGATTTACAATCCTTTAAGTAGACACAGAGCACTGATTCGTGCATTTTTACAGAGTGGTGATTGGTGACTTTACAATTCTTTAGGTAGACAGAAAAGTTCTCCAAGTCCCTACTTGACCCAGGAAGTCCAGCTGGCTTCACTTCAGAGGGACTGAGGGTCTGATTTTTAAATTTAATTTAATTTAATTAATTTAAATTAAAATTCAAATAATTATATACAGCTAGTAAGCTAGTGTATTCAACAGCACAGATCTAGAGAATCTTTAACATTTCTGTGTTGGGGTCCCTTTGAAGGGCTGACAAAAATTCTGGATTTCATTTATACAATTTTGCCTCTAGAGTGAAGACATGAAAAAAAAGGCTGTTGAACTACAATGGAGATATTATTGGTGCAAACAAGGTAATGGAATGAAGAAGTCTATATAGGAATTATCAGTGATATTGACATAGAAATCGCATAAAATGATGGAAGAAATTACGCTCCCAATGTTTCTCAATTCTGCTTTTTGGTGTTCATTTCTTAGTACAATAATAGCATTTTAACCTTGTGTCTTAGGCTCTGCTGTCCACAGACCCAGGCTAAGAGACCAGGTGTGTGCAAAGAGAGGTTCTAGAAAGTAAGCCTTCATTATGGGATTTGGCAAATGGAAATGGATTTATCCCCATTTTGTTAGCAGTAAAACCCTATGGATAAAGATAAATGAGGCGGTGTTGATCCCTGAAATTCAGTGATATAACTGGGGAAACACAAAGAGTTTCTTCCACAAATACATTCAAATATCATCATACAGGAAAAATCAGAAATTTTCCATCTTCCTGAAACCAAGAAATGGACACATTTAAAGATGATTAGAGGATTGAATTATGTGCAATAATTAGTAGGAAGGGCAAATCATACAACAATTAAAAATTTTGGAATTTTCAACAGCCATTTTTAAATTTTCAGTCAAAAATTTTACATATTTATTGTGTAAAACATGATGGTTTGAAATATATATACATTTTGGAATGGCTCAGTCAAGCTAATTAACACGTTCATTACTTCACATACTTATCATTTTTTTGTAGTGAAAACACAAAATCCATAGTCAACAATTTTCAAAAAGGAAAGTTCTTTAGCAGGAGCACATAGCTTAAGTGAAAGAGAATAGATTGAGTGAATTGTACAAAACAAACTGGTCAAAGACTTGAAGGTGGAAGTTTTCAGTGAAATACTTTGCAGCTACATTAAATCTGTTGACATGATGATTCAACTTTTTGGTGGGAAGGCATAAGTGATCATTCAACTGTGTAAGTGAATAAGTATATACAGTGGCATGATGAGCCTGTTAACTTTAAGCACACTGTGAGGAGATTTTTGGGAGTTTGGAGGCAATCATTTGTAAGTATACTACAAAGAGCTTTGGGAAAAAAAAATGGTAATGTTTGTTTATATGACTTCCAAATGCTCCAGTGTTAGCAGAGAAATGCTGAGTTGATCAATTATGTTAAAACTCAATTTTAAAAGTAAATTCATTTTGGGATTAATTCAAATACTTTGACAAGTTCATCTTTTCTTTCACTTTACGTTTGTGTGAAACTAAAAAGTGTAGCATGATCTAATTACTTTAATCAAAAGATTTTTAGAAGCTGAATATATATCTGTTACTTTGAATCTCTGGCATATAATTTTCTTTTTATTCATTGAGTATGGCTGATGTCATTATATGTGCTATCAAGATATATCACCATCTTCAGTATACAACAAAAAAACATTGATTGGTTAAAGTAGATAGACACAATCAGTTTATGCAGGGATTTGCTACCTGTTGATAATTTGAAATTTGCTCTTAAGGAAAAAAGAAACATGATCACAAAAGTTGATAGAATAAAATAGAATTCATATAGGTGTTAAGTAATGTAGATAAATTATTTACTATCTAATGATTCTAGGACAAAGTTTTAAATCCTGTAAGTCTCAATTCCCTCATATATGAAGTGAAATAGCTGAAAGAATTAATGAAACAGCATATGCAAATTATTAATCATGTATTTTGATTGAACAAACACATGATTAATAAGCAAATAATTGAGAAGTTGGTAAATCCAATTCATGGTTGTTAAAGCACATATGGAGAAAACTTCTATTGCTCTTTCACATGGCTTTAAACTTAACTAGTCTCAGATAGTTTCATTGCAAAACAATTTTAAGATAAAAACTTCCTAAATATATTTACTATAACTTATTAAGTTTAATAAGGATATTGCTGTAACTGCCCTTGATAGCAACATGAGACAGACAAATTCCTAGTCAGACAGGGATGGGTCCTCAGTGAAACTCAACTTTCAAGCCAAGTACAGCCTAAAGCCTGAAAACCGAGTTACCAGTTCTGGATAGAATCCATGGACCAGAGTGAGAATTTTCATCCCTGTCTTATTCTCTCTCAATTGTTTTTTTTGTTTTTGTTTTTTGTTTTTTTTCTCAATTATGCCTTTTAACCAATGAATGGTACCTTTTCCAGGCCACCCAAAGACAAATTAGCACATATTCCCCCATTCTAAGTTCATTAAAAAAAAAAAAAAAAAAAAAAAAAAAAAAAAAAAAAAAAAAAAAGAAGAAGAAGAAGAAAGAAAACAACAAGAATCAGTCTCACAGAGGGCTATCCAATTTCAGGTCCCCTCTTGCGGTCTTTTCTTTCACTCAATAAATTCTACTCTGCCTTACCTGCCTCCACTATCTGTATGCTTTATTCCTCTTGGTCACAGGACAAGAACCTGGAAGTTGCCAAACTGTAAGAGCAAAAGAGCTGTAACTCTTCTGCTCACTAAGCTGTAGGTGTTAATATTTGTTGGGTGTTAATATTTGTTAACAACCATTTTTGCTGTTGACAAGTTAATTTACGTTTATTTGCCCAGTAGAATGTAAATTCTATTTGTTTACTGAAACTAATATATTAATTGATAAGAAAATATTTTCTTACATCCTTATGCATGAAATATATGGGTATTAAAATTAAAAAATTATACTCCACTCAATCTCTACAGACTGAGGCTAATTAAATATACTGGGAAAAACTATACACATTGTTCTTCAGCTATTCACAAACAAGTAAGTGACATTTAAAGTTATAACTACTTTAACATATAAATTGACCAGGATTCTGGAAAGTGTAAGAGAATATAAACAAAGCAAAGGTAATTAAAGACTGTTAATATTGATAAATTACAAAATATTAAGCATAAATATGAGCTAAAATTAGCAAATGAAAAAAAGTGAAAACAAAATCTGATCTATTTGGGGACAAGAACAAACAGTCCAATATATTTGTGTATCATCCCTAGAAGAAACAGCAGCCCACACCAAAATCTAATGCTAATTTTACATCAAATTTGAAAAATTAAAGCAAAACGTTGAAAATTCATTGGGAAACATGACACTGATGTAAATTCAGTTAAGCATTTGACATTGAAGATAATGTTGTTTGTTTTTATACTGATATTAACATAATGAATATAAAATTTAGAAAATACATTATGGTAAAAACAAGTTTCTTGTTAAGTGACTTATGGACCAGAAATGTAGTCGCACGGGGTTATGGCATACACATACTTGAAAATTATGTCTAAAATAAATGTGACAAAAGAGTTTGGTGCTGTAGTTGCCAAATTTACAAACTCATGTGTATTCAGTCACTGAACTGTACCATTTTGGACAAAGCTGATATTGAATAGAAAATATACTATAGTATATGAGATTGTACATTCTCTTTGTGCTGCCTAACATTGATTGAATTCAAAAAGATTTGAGCCTTTAAAAACTTCTTCATAAATTAACTAAATGATCTACAATGATAACAAAATGTCTAATTAAATAATATTCTAAACTTTGGTTTAAAAATTATTAGAAATTTGTAATAAAAATATACAAATTATGTACCCCCAAATAATATTTTATTGTTCAATTTTTAGTGAATTACATTTAATAAAATAAAAGTTTACCTGACCGAAAGTACTAAAATTTATCCTTAAAAATCAAGGTCACAACCAAGCAAATTAAAATATGACAACATTAGATTTAATCTTGAAATTCTATAGTTTTGCCTTGGAATTTCTCAAAACGTGTGAAGAAAATTTTAATAGATCTATTCAGCATGAGATAATCATATAATTTGAACCAGAATAAAACTGAAGAAGTATATGTTCATATGGTGCCTAAAATGACAAATCATTCAAAATAATAATAATTGAAGATTATTTACTTGATCAGTGTTTTTTTTAGGTAAATTATTTATAAAATTGATAGTTCGGGAATAATAATTAAGCCAGTTGAAAGATGTGGAGGGAACCTTCCTTTAAAAATTGTAGAGTTGGCTGGTACTGTTAAATTATGTGAAGCCCATGCATAGTACTACTGAGAGACTGAGGACCATTAACAAGTAGCTGAGAGTTACCCAAATGACATCTTAGGTAGCTTATGTGAAGTTCATTATCTCTTACAGCTACAGCTAAGCAGCAGCCCAAAAATATGATAGAGTAGAAGAATTTCAAAGAAGTTTGATTGCTCACTCAAACATGTCTGTTATGCTGAAGGGCCCATGCAGAGAAAAGCGAGGACTCTGACACATGTGATACAAATTGCTGGATTGATGATCCTTAGAATGTCAGCTCTGCTAAACTTTCTGAACTCTCAGAGCTTTCATTGGTGGTCTACGTCATCCTAGTAATGACTAGCATTTTTGCTGTGGTAGAAGATATTGAGGAATCTTTTCCTCTGCTAGGAAATGGATACTGCCCTCGAGATCTCAAATCACAGAAAAGTAAGTATGGCTAAGTCACTAAGAATATGTGGTATTTGGTTTTCTGTTGTTATGTTAATTTGCTTAGGATAATAACCTTCAGCTGTATCCACGGTGCAGTAAAGGGCACAATTTTGTTCAGTTTTATGGCTGCATAGTATTTATAGTGTATAAATACTACATTTTTTTTATCCAGTCCACCCTGATGGAAAACTAGGCTGATTCCACGTTTTTGCCATGGTGAACAGTGCTGCAAAAAACATATGAGTGCATGTGCCTTCGTGGTAGAAGGATTTATTTTCCTTTGGGTATAAATGAGTAATGGAATTGTAGGGTTGAATGGTAGGTCTTCTTAAATTTTTTTGAGATATCTCCAAACAGCTTTTTACAGTAGATGAACTAATTTACATTCCCGCCAAACGTGTATAAGTATTTCTTTTTCTCTGCAAACTTACTAGCATCTGTTATTTTTTATCTTTTAAATAATGGCCATCCTGACAAGTGTAAGATAGTGTCTCATTGTGGTTTTAATTTGCATGTCTCTAATGCAAATTAAAATGTCATTTTTAGTGATATTGAGCATTTTTGTATATATTTGTTGGGTGGAGGTATGTTCTTCTTTTGAGAAGTGTCTGTTAATGTCCCCTGCCTATTTTTTAATGGGGTTATTTGTTTTTTGCTTTTTGAATCATTTAAGTTCTTTGTAGAATCTGGATATTAGAGCTTTGTCAGTTGCATAGTTTGTGAATGTTTTTTTCCCGTTCTTTAATGTATCTTTTTACTCTGTTCTTTTGCTGTGCAGAAGCTTTTTAGTTTAATTAAGTCTCCCAGTCAATTTTTGTTTTTGTTGAGATTACTTTTGGGGACTTATTGATAAATCCATTTCCAAGACCAACATACAGAATTGTATATTTCCTAGGTTTTCTTCTAGGATTTTTATGGTTTGTGTTCTTACATTTATATATTTAGTCCATCTTGAGTTAGGTTTTGTATACGGTGAGAGGTAGGGGCCCAGTTTCATTCCAACTTCAGGAAAAAATAATCTGCGGAGATTCCTCTTAGTACCATAAGAGAATTTTTCAGTTCCAATGATGACTGAAAAAATCATGAAGAAGAATTGAAAAGGACATTATGACATATGAAATAATTTTAAGGTTTCAAATAAATGTATTGATCAAATAATGCAATTGTAATTGCAACAATGAGTATCAAGCAAAATGTGATTATTCCTGCCAAGTTTCTGTTCCTGCAGAGTTATTTTATAATTGATCATCAAAATAAAATAATTATTTTCTGCAAAATCATTAGAGAACCTACATTCTTAAAAATGTAATATGTAAAAATGAGAAAAAATGAGGGCAAATTCACTAGACACATATTTGTATAACTGAGGAAAACATGGAGTGACATCAAGAAAGTAGAAGCTTCTATAAATCTCATATCATGGTGAAGTAAAGAAAACTGGAATAATCACAGCCATAAGCTATCGAAAATCTAGACTAGCTTAGTCAAGAGAGAACCATGTGATTCTCACTTCCGTAATATAATTTTGTCAATGTAATTTTATGGTAATAAGGGAGAGATGTCTCTCAACCTCCACACTATTACATATCTCCACATTTAGTCATTCAAATTCCGAGTACCAATTAGTTGTTTATATACTAGTGCACCATAAGAAAGCAGGCAAATGGATTTTAACATTTTCTTTTTCTTGCTTTATTATGGTTTTTACTTTCTCAAAGTGCACTACTCACTGGCATAGTGTGTGTGTGTGTGTCTGTCTCCTTTTGTGTTTGTTTCTTTCTCCCTCTCTCTCCCCCTCATTCCCCTTTCAGGGAAGCTTGGGGAAGGCAGGGAGAGGTATGTTTTAAAGTTTTATAGTTTTCCAATAATAGATCTATACTCTCAAAGACGGCTACCTTAACCCCCAATTTATATACAATACCATTCAATTTGGGAGACTCTTAATAACTCCATTTATTTCCTGACTTAATTTAACAATATACTTCTATTTCTAGAGGTCAAAATTAAGATTTTATAAGTGTAGTACAAACATACAGCAAAACAATGACTAACTCCATTATTATGGCATAATATTTTTATTTACTTTCTCTTAGGTAACAAGTCTATTTGAGATGTCTATGTACCTGTCTTATTTGTTCTACTGGATTTTAATTTCATTTCCCATGGAACTTTTACTGTTGAAGCCTTCACACTCAATACAGTATATTGCAAAAAATGAATGATCAGCGAATGTCTGTTGAATTCATTTAAATGTGTTTGATTTACAATATGGTAGCTCTTTTCCTTTTCTCCTATATTTCAAGCATTTTGAAAAATACCCTGGTGTAGGTAAAATCTCATCGTTGCATAGCTGACAGGTGACAACGTTAAAATTCCTGAAAAAATCTGTCTCTTCCCAAGCTGGCATTCTTTTCTCCAAGATTTCCAGTGTTGTTTCATTAGAGGCACATTTGCACAATTTAAAAGAAACTTAGCAGCATACGTTATAAACTTAATGGTAAATTTGAAACTAAGAGCTGGAAATCATTTGAATTATCTCAATATACAATGGAAGCCAAACTTGTAAGGATCTAATCAGGGGCATGCAGCTGCCTAAGATCAGGATGGAATTGAGAAGTGTAGTACCTTGAGGAAATGGAAGAGAGTCCATTTCCCTTGAAAAAATGTGTCTATATTAAGTTTAATAATCTTTTGTATATCTAGAGCTTATCAAAGATCAAAAGTTTATTAATGTAATACATCAGATATTTAGCTGCAAGTGAAATGTAAAAATCGGTATTCAATTTTAAAAACAACAATTTCTAGTCAAAATAATGAAAAAACAATATTTTCACCCTATATTACATTTCTACATTTTTCCCACTTAAACACCCAGACACAGGTAGGTAGATAGATATATGGAGCCGTTTGTTTATGGAATTTATAAGATATTCACAAGTAATTTGTGATATAGCAAAGACCTTCCAAAAAGCATTTCTATAACTGATATAGTATGGATTTAGATTTTTTAAAATCACATTTTCCCAGAAATTAAAAGGTATGATTTTTCTACTCTAGTAATTTTGTTGACGTGAGCTACCTTACATTAAAACAACTATAACATGGTTTATGCCATAGTTTTCTCCCCATCATTCATCAACTGGGAGACATCATAAAATGAAGAAATGTATACATATAATACATGAGAAGTGGAAATAAAGCATATTAACTTGTATTTTAATAAACAATTCATATATATTTTGAAGAGTATTGAAATTATACCATTTAAGCTAATTTACTACTCTCAATGAGCAACTCTGCTCAAAAGTAGACGGCTTTACAGAAAATTGTTTCTTCATTGTATGAGGTTTTATGAATTGACAAGATGACTCAGATTAAATGCAGTCTCTCCCTAGTGTGTGTGTGTGTGTGTGTGTGTGTGTGTGTGTTTCTTTTTTGTTACAATTTCACTATTTCTCCTTGGAAAAGGTTACTATAGAAACTGCTGTTACTACTGATTTTTTGAAACAACAAGCTTTATTAAACATTAGGAAACATTTTTAGAGGCATTATTTTTGCCTTGTATCTGTTTATTACACACTGGAGTTTAAAATAGTCAGATACCTATATTGTTTCTGTATATAATGTGAAAAAACATTTAAAATAGTAAAATTATTTATAAATTTAATCAGCAATTAAGAAGAAAAATTAATACCTATTTTGTTTGAGGTGTTCAGGACTCATTTTTATTCCTTCAGAGCTGTGCCAACTTTATGGTTGTCCATGCCAGTGTTGTGAAAAAGTTTTGGTTACTCTCCCATGGAAAACACTGCTTTCCTAGTATGCTATAACACAGTGTGAACACACTGCAGTACCACATCCTTCTTTAAGTAATCCCAAAAGTGCCTAAACTCCTCACTTTAAGAAATTCCAAAGTTACCCATTCATTAGAAGTATGAAGCTTAAACTCCTCAAAAGTGTATACAAATGACCTTAACATCAGACATGAAGATAGATTGATGTCTTTCTCTTTCACTTTTGCCACCACCTCTCTTTCCCATTGTTTTATGCAGTTTAAGCTGCAGTCACACTTCTGCATGTTCTGAAATCTATCACATATTTTCCGTGTCTTTTTGCCTTTCTGTGAGCTATCTTTAGTCTGTAATTCATCTTTCCAAGCATGCCAACACAACAAATCTCAAACAGGGTTTTAAATCTTCAGCTGAGATCATATTAATGTTTTTATTGTAAAAATCAGTTTCAGGTAGAGTTGATCACTAATATTTATGAAATTCCTAAGAATCTAATAAACCATATTTATTATACACGCTTCACATACTTTCAATTATTTGTATATTACCTTCAATTAATTATATAGTAAAAATATAGCTTAAAATGTATATTCATAGACGTTATTTGAGTGTATAAATATAAATAGCACATTGAATTGTTCTGCTTTTTTTATGGAGATTATGTTCAGGTACAAGGAAACACACACACACACACAAGCAAAGAACTAACTATATTAAACAATGAATATTTTCTTCTTACCTCTAGAAGGCTGTCAAAGTCATTAACATTAAATGTGAAGGTATATAACACACAGATATGTGGGAAATCGTTTCTCAACATCTGTTTTAGTAAGTAGGGATTATCAAATCGATTTCCTCAAATTTCTCATTTCAGAAAAGATAGCAACAGATTTAATACTTTCAAGCATTGCTTTAAAGGTTAATAAATTGATACTGATATGGGGCATGACTTTGCATTAGTCAATCATCCTTAAATAATAAACCAGATGGCCGGGCGTGGTAGCTCAGCCTGTAATCCCAGCACTTTGGGAGGCCAAGGAGGGCGAATCACGAGGTCGGGAGATTGAGACCATCCTGGCTAACACGGTGGAACTCCGTCTCTACTAAAAATACAAAAAAATTAGCCAGGCGTGGTGGCACAGGCCTGTAATCCCAGCTACTCAGGAGAAGAGGCAGAAGAATCACTTGAACCCAGGAGGCGGAGGTTGCATTTAGCCGAGATCGCGCCACTGAACTCCAGACAGAGCGAGAATCTGTCTCAAAATACATAAACAAACAAACAAACAAATAAATAATAAATAAATAAATAAATGAGATGTTTTGGTTTCTAAATGAAGAAAAACTAAACCCAGCAACTTTTCCCACAATTGTACAAATAATAGAATATAATACTCAAAGACTTTTTTCTCATTCATTTATCCTTTCTTTTAAGTTTACATTCCCCTGTCATTTATTATGTATCTACACAAAGATTCATATACAGATGCATATATACATATATGTTTTCATGTATAAATACACATATATTCTAAATATTTATCTACACCCATACTCACACACAGTAAGATATCAGTGGCAGTCCTATTCTCCTGTAATGAGGACCACAGCATAGTCATCCAAATATTAGTTTGATTTTAAACATATTCAGTTGGGCTGTGTAGTTCAAGTTGACAGAATGGAATAGAGAAAACTTTCTTCTCAAACTAAAATATCATGGATTATTTTTTACCTGTGTCAATGCTGCCTTATCATAAGCATGACCTTGGATATTCCACACGAATATTTTTAGCCTTTTGCTCAATCCCATTTTCCCTTATTTTTGTCTAATACCAAAAAACAGACCTTATTCGACTACTCCATACACAATGCACTAGTCATTTTCAGAGCGGCAAAATTTATTGCCCTTTTGAAGCAGGGAGAAAAGGGTATGTTGTCTATATGGTGTCACTAGTGAAACTGCCATTAAAAATAAATAAAGGCAAATTCATACTACACACCAGAGAATCTGTTCAAATACATGAAAGGTAGAACCTTAACACTGAAAATGCTTTCAAAGTCACAGGCCTGTTTTCACAGACTGAATTACTGTTGACTTTCCTTAGCATTTTCTGATAGTTAATTCCAAGGAGACTTGTAGAACTATTGCAACACATTTCTTAGGTTAGGTCTGAAGAGTGCCTTCTACTTATAGGTGGTCAAAAAGAATTTATGAAGTCAGGCTTAGGAGAATGTTGCTCTCTAATTTCCTTCTATCTTACTTTTTCTCTTGATACCTATCAGTTTCCAATGTATTCATCTTTAACCATCATATAACTAGAAAGTCTACATCAAAGAGAAACAACTGTGATGAGCTTGGAAAGAATACGATAAAGGGTTTTTTTTTTTTCATTATTGCAAAACATATTATTTAGTGTGGTTTAAGCTAAAACAAAAGCTGTCAAACAAATGCAAAGAATGAATTAATTTCAATTACAACTACTATAATTACAATATTTACAGTGTACTAATATCATTCCAAACTACTTTTAAAAATTCCTAATGTTTTTCAATGTGCAATCTCATAATTACGGATTATAAAAGATAAATGTATCTATGAAAGTAATCTAGATGTACACTCTTATTGATAGAGATATGCTAAGTGCAAAGTCAACACTGAAATTAAATTCCTGGCTGTAAGTGACTACACACAAACACATACACACACACACACACACACACACACACAGAGACATGTGAATCAAAACAAAAGAGAGGACAAAATGACACAACAGTCATTGTTTGCCTAATTATTTTCATTAAACAATTGCCATTATTTTAATAATTATTTAGTATAGTCTATTGATCAATCACATACAGGACATACAATAGAGAAATAAAAGAACTTTCATGCCAATAGGAGAGTCAGAAAATAAACATGTAATACATAATAATGAATAAACATAGATATAATTATAAGGGAAAATCAGGTTGCATAAAAGACTGGGGAAATTGCAATAGACAAAGCAAGCAGACCCACTCCTACGTAAATGTTTCTATCCATATGACTTTCACACCTTATAATAAACCTTAGAATAATTCACTAGTATTATAATATATTTTTAGAAGTACCACAAATTCTAATATTTCCATTGACTGAGCCATCCTACCAACCAGAAGTCATGTAAATAAGATGTCTAGAATATATAGATTAAAAACAGTATCTTTTCAGATTTTTTTTTAAATCACAATTTGAGCAGACCAAAAATCAGCAAATTTCATCAAGATTAAAGTGAGCCTATGTATTTTTAAATTACTGAAATCAATTTATTCTAGATACGTTTAAAACATAAATGTTTTAATATGATCATGATAAAATACATAGTTTTGCTTCTTTGCCTCAAAAAAGATACTAAGTATGGTGCTGTGAAAAACACTAAAGTGTGTGTGTGTGTGTATATATATATATAAAATATCTATTCAATTAAATTTTAAGTTGTAAAGTGCATAAATTTTATTATTATTTAAATGTCATATCATAAAGTATTATTTTATTTACAAGTTGAACTAATCCCACCCTCGTTTTCTTCTTAAAAAGTAAATTAGTTGCACTTGTTTATAATTTAAAAATACTGCCTGCTTCTTAGATTTACATGGCAAAGGAGACATTTCAAGTCTGGCCCTTTTATATTTGGCTATTAAGGTTTGTGAGTATAAAAGAGTTACTGGATTATTTATTGCAGAGTGACAGAAAGAGTAAAAGGCTACAAGTGAGTGAATGTTTCATTTGTAAGCCTACATTCAAACAACTACTTGCAAAGGTGACTCTTGGCTAATATGGACTTAAAGTGTTGTCAGTACTACATGCTGAACTATGAGGGTCACCACTGAAACCAAACATGGCATGCAGTGATAAATGAAAGGCAGGCAGATCATTGCAAGCAGAGTTTTCTTTATGTTTAGTTTAAGAGAGTCCATTTATGCATCCTCCATCAGTATGAATTATATATAGGTGTAGATATATGAACAAATACATATATATACATAAATTCATATGCTAAACATAATTCTTTAATCCTATTAGCCAGAGTTTTCTGTACATTATTCATTTTTTGCAATATGATTTATCTTGTCACCTTCAAATGAAGATACTAACAGAGATAAAGCAACAAAGCATGTATGGTCTGATTTTTAAAGAAATTTTATGGGTCTGATTCTCTTCATCTCTGTCCTTCGTAATTTATTAAGAACGTAGAATTCACTGGTACTTGTAACATCCATTGATTTTCTGTGGCAATGTCTTATTTATCTGCTAATCAAACATCCGTCAGTATATATTGCCGGGAACAAAGTTAGAGACCTGGAATTATCACAGAAAATGTCTCTAAGCAGCAGAGAACTGGTCATCACAAACCTTGTGGAAGAGAAGCATAAGACTGTTATCCTTTTACCCGCAAAATAGAGTCTATTACTTAGAATTATTTTAATAATAGGCCTGCTAAATTGACATGTTTGGTTATTGAATCTGCCCAACTTCCATCTCTTCAGTTTAAAAGGCAGAGAGAAGCAGATAGTGAAAGAAATTGACCCTGAACAAGTAGCTTTCAAAAGAAGTAGAAACAGCAAACGAATCACAATTTATAAACTCAACTGGGGCAAAAAGACCCACACACCTTAATATTTCCTCAAAGCATTATGGCACTTGAAGTTAGTTAAAATTTTTCAGTCTGCATTGAAGAAAATGTAATGACATAGTCAATTTTAAGAAGGCAGGAAAACTTTCACTCTATTTTTAAAATATATTCATAATATCATTTAATTTCAAAGGTGCTTATAAAGACATGGTGATGAAATTTTACTAGTTTGGTTAAAACAACATAGTACAAGAAAAAATATTATCAAACTAATGTAAAATAAAGTAAAATGCACTTTGAAAAGCAGCATATACTCTGACTCCAATAAAATTATATTCTTTAATCCTTTGCACAGAAATATCAAGGCCTCAAATCACTTGCATACCTAGATTCGATCCTGTGATTATGAAGGTTCTAATTTGACTAAATGTTTTTTCATTCACTGTGAATGGATGAAAAAGAAGGCACAAGTTTCAGGTAACAAATATGCATAACTGCTTTCACAAACGTTATTACTAAATATAGGAGGATTTTGGCACAAAACCTTAATAACTCTGGCTATATTTTAAAGTTGAGCTGCCAAAATAAGTAGAGTAAGGAACCATTGTTTATTACTGTTATTTTCTGTACACTAATCATTGAAGTTTTATCAAAATTTCACCCATCTTAAAGGCTATATGTCCCAAGTAATTTGGTTGATACTATTTTTACTCCTTTCTGATTTTGCTATTATTCTAGTATAATATTTGGATATGAGTTGATTTTTCTACCAGGATTAAATGCTGAATTTCAGCACAGATATAATTTAAAACAGTTTATCTTTACAGGTGATGAGTAAATGTTCATTAAATAAAGGGATGTTGGCAATCTTTTAAGTAGTATCAATTATACTTTTAAAAGCAAGAGTGGTAGAAAATCCAGTTGGAGTTAAACTTCTTTTTATGTACTATACTAAGAATGGTGGTCCTTCTCCTCCTTCTCGTCCTTCTCCTCTTCTTTTTCTCCTTCTTATTCTCCTTCTCTCGTCGTCTTCTGCTTCTGCTTCTGTTGCTTTTCCTTTTCCTTCTCCTTCTCCTCCTCCTTCTGCTCCTCCTTCTCTTTCTCTCTTAAAGTTCCTTCTTTCTTCTTCTCCTTCTCGTTCTTCTTCCTTTTGTGATTAGTGCAAAGGCTTGCTGAATCTCAGGTCTCAGTTGTGAATTCCACGCAAAAGAATAAGATTACCTTATTTCAATTTTTGGCCACATGCCTTCCAAGAAATAACAGTGATTGGTAGCTAGGGTACTGATATAACTTACTAGTGTAAAAGCATACAATTTAATGTTTCTATCAATGGAGAATAAGATCCATCTTCAAAATCACTACATACATATAGATATCTCAAATTGTTTTTGATTATTTACAGTGATATTCCATGGGATTGTTAATGCTTTTATTTCTTACCACTTTTATTGCAATGGGAGAAAATTGTCTGTCTTTACATGACTTACCTACAGTCAATTGTTAGTAACAAAGGGACTGAGGACAAATTATTTACCTTTCATAACACATTTTTAATATAATTTCTTGCATACTAGGTCCTCAGGGAATTATGAATTAATGAATGTGTTAATAAATACATAATTAGAAAAACCTTAGATATTATTTTGCTCAAATCCCATACTTTGTGGGAAAAATGAGTCAAAATATTTTATTTATTTCATTATGCTACAACGTGCAAAGTAACCTGGCATACACACTGATACAACATGTTTATGGTAATTTTACTCCGAGACTTCACGTAAGGTTCTACTTTCATCATTTCTAACTAATCATATACATTTATTTATTTGTTTGTTTGTTTGTTTTTTACCACCACCACTCCCCAAACCCTGCACTGGTTACCCCATCCAATCATCTGGCTGAGGATCTCAGAGTGGATTTTTGATTTAATCTAAATGGTCTCAACTTTCCTTAATTTATTCCTTTTATCAAAATGGTTTTCCCTTATGTTCTCTTCCCTAATATCACATTAGAAAGTAATTCTAGCTAAGACATTTGTGACTGACAATGGTAAAGCATACTTAGTCTTTCAGACAAAGTTTTGTTTGAACAGAAATCTTTTTTTATTTTGAATTCAGGTGGTACATGTGCAATTATTACATGAGTACATTTTGCTTGATGCTGTATTGAACAGGCTTGATACTGAGGTTTGGGTGCTAATAATAGTAGTCGATAAGTGTTTAATCAACCCACACCCCTCTCACTCCCCATCTAGTAGTCCCCAGTTTCTGTTGTTCCCATCTTTGTCTACATGTTGTAATGTTTAGCTCCCACTTATAAGTGAGAATATGTGGTATTTGGTTTTCTCTTACTGCATTAATTCGCTTAGGATAATGACCTCTAGCTGCATCCATGTTGCTCTAAAGGAGATTATTCTGTTCTTTTTAAATATTTTTATGTAGTATTCCATGGCATATATATATATATATACTGCATTTTCATTATCCAGTCCACCATTGATAGATGGCTAGATTGATTTATCTTTTTGCTGTTGTGAATAGCTCTGTGGTACATGTGTCTTTTTGATAGAATGAATTATTTTTCCTTTGAATATATAACCAGTAATAAAATTGCTGGGTCAAATGGTAGGTTTATTTTAGGTTACTTGAGAAATCTCCAAACAGATTTTTTTTATAGTGACTGAACTAATTTTCATTCACACCAACACTGTATAAGTGGTCCCTTTTCCCCACAGCCTTGCTAGCATCTGCTATGATTTGTTTTTTAATAATCACTATTCTTACTAGTGTGAGATGGTATCTCATTGGGGTTTTGATTTTCATTTTCCTTATGCTCAGTGATGACGAGCACTTTTTCATATATGTGTTAGCCACTTGTACATTTTCTTTTGAAAAGTGTCTGTTCATGCCCTTTGCCCATTTGTGAGTTGGATCATTTGTTATTTGCTTGTTGATTTAATTTCCTTATAGATTCTGGATATTAGACATTTGTCAGATGTATAGATTGAAAATATTTGCTCCCATTTTTTAGGTTGTCTGTTTAATCTATTAGTAAGGATTATTTCCTTTTTTTTTTTTTTTTTTTTTTTTTCTGTGCAGAAACTCTTTAGCTTATGTAGGTCCCACTTACCAGTTTTTGTTTTTGTTGCAATTGCTTCTGGGTTTAGTCATAAATTATTTGCCAGAGTCAACATGAAGAAGGGTATTTCATAGGTTTTCTTCTAGGATTTTTATATTTTAAGGTCTTCTATGTAAACATTTAATCCATATTGAGCTAATCTTTGTATATTGTGAGAAATATGGGCTTAGATTTATTCTTCTGCATATGGCTTGCCAGTTATCCCAGAACCATTTATTGACTAGAAGTCCTTTTCTCATTACTTATTTGTGGAAAAAAAAAAATCAGATGGTTGTAGATGTGCAGTCTTGTTTTTGAGTTTTTTATTCTATTCTGTTGGCCTTGTTGTCTATTTTTGTACCATGTTGTTTTGGTTACTGTGGCCTTATGGTATAGTTTGAAGTTTAGTAATGCAATGCCTCTGGCTTTGTTTTTTTGTTTGTTTGTTTTGCTTATTTGTTTTTGATTAGAATTGCTTTTGCTATTTGAGCTCTTTTTTGGTGCCATGTAAATGTTAGGGTAGAATTTCTCTAACTATATGAAAAATGATATTGATATATTTACAAGAATATTGAATCTGTACAATGCTTTGGGCAAAATGGCCATTTTAATGATATTGATTCTTCTAAAACGGCATGGAATGTTTTTAAATTTATTTGTGTCATCTCTGATTTCTTTCAGCAGTGTCTTCTAGTTTTCCTTGTAGAGACCTGTCACCTCCTCCTTTAGATGTATTCTTAGATATTTCATCTTTTTGGTGTGACTATTGTAAATAGAATTGTGCTCTTGATTTGGCTCTCAGCTAGACTATTATCGGCATATAGAAATGTTACTAATTTTTGTACATTGATTTTATATCCTGAAACTTTACTGAGGTTGCTAATCAGTTCCAAGAGCCTTCTGATAGAGTCTTTAGGGTTTTCTAAACATAGAATCATGTCATCTGCAAAGAGAGATAGTTTGACCTTTTTTCCCCTCTATTTGGATGCCTTTTATTTCTTTATCATTGCTCTGGCTAAAATTTCCCATGCTGTATTGAATAGGAAATGCAAGAGTAGGCAATATTCTCTTCTTCCAGTTCTCATGGGAAATGGTTCCAGTTTTTGCCTATTCAGTATAACATTGGCTGTGTGTTTTTCATAGATTGCATTTATTATTTTGAGGTATGTTTCTCCAATGCATGACCTGTTGAGGGTTTTTATCATGAAGGAAGGTTGGATTTTATCAAACGTTCTTTCTGCATCTGTTAAGGTGATCATATGGTTTTTGGTTTTGATTGTATTTGTATAGTGAATTACATTTATTGATATGCATATGTTGAAACAACTTTGCATCCCAGGAATAAAGCCTACTTGATCGTATTGAATTGACTTTTTGATGTGTTGCTGTATTCAGTTTGCTAGTATTTTGTTGTATTTTGTTGAAGATTTTTGCATCTATGTTTACTAGGGATATTGGCCTAAAGTTTTCTTTTTTTCATTGTGTCTGGGCCAGATTTTGGTATCAGGATGATGCCTGCTTCAAATAATGAGTTAGAGAGGAATCCTTGCCCCTTGATTTTTTTTGGAATAGTTTCTGTAGGATTAGTATCAGTTCTTTTTACATCTGGTAGAATTTGTCTGTGAATCCCTCTGTTCCAGGGCTGGTTTTGGTTGGCAAGTGTTTTTTTTTTTTTTTTTTTTTTAATTACTGATTCTGTTTTGGAAGTTGCTATTGGTCTTGTCAGGTTTCCATTTTATTTCTGGTTTAATCTTGCGAGGTTGTGGGTTTTAATGCCTGAGACAAATGGATGGAATAATATATAACTCTTTCTTAGTGGATTTTTTTTTCCATTTTACAAAACAATATGTTTAATGAAATAAAAAAAAAACTAGCTTGCCACAGTTATCGCTACTTTCCCTGTATCATCCACTTGTTGTCCAAGTTCAATAATACAATATTGATTGGTTGTGCTATGTTTTGTGTAAGGTTTGCACTGTCTTGTGGATAGAAGTTCAGTTAGAACTAGGCCTCCATGACCAATGAGCTATAGAGCAACAGTGAAGCCTCAGCTGAATTTAGTTTGGGAGCGTTAGTATAGAATGAAAGGGTGTATGAGACATGTAAGTTCAGACTGGGATCCAAGAATTACGCTTAATTTAAGCTGAATATTTTAATTAATTAATACCACAAATACATATATATATTTGTGGTATATAATGTGATGTTTTGAAATATGTACACATGGAATAGCTAATTATCTTATGTATTACTGTATATATTTATGAATTTTGTGGTTAGAGTACTTATTGTCTACTCTCTTAGCAATTTTCATAATCTATTGTATTGATTATGGTGACCATGATGCACAATAGATCTTTTGAACTTATTCTTCATTAATTATATGACACTTAAATTGAAAAGAAACTTGAGGCCATGCATTTCCCTTTTTTAGGTTAAAATGCTTGCATATTCTAGGGTATTACCATCTATCATTTTGAATGTATAATTCTATATCTTTTCTTGTTTAAATATTATTGGACTATTTCTAATCAATGGGTATTAGCTGCCTATATTCACTAGTAAATCAAATACATGTAATTCAATTACATTAATCATTCATAGCATATTTACTCAAACACATAGTCAGGATAAGGCTTTTGTAATGCATGTATTTTATTAGTTTGAGTCTTAGTTTTTTTAAATTTTTAATTATTAAAATATTTCTAAATAATAGTAGAGGTTTTCAGATGATGATTATTATTGGAAGTTTTTTCTGTTTTACACAGAAATAAGTTTAATATAATAAAGAACTAGCTTGCCACAGTTATCACTACTTTTCCTCATATCATTCCACAATTGTTAAAGTTCAAGAATCTCAAAAGTTATTTTTGATATAAATGTTTTATATTAGCTTTCTGGCCCTTTTGATATTATCGCATCTTTCATGTATTTTTCTCTCCCTTCATCCGTGATGTTGCTAACTATCATCATGCTTAAAATTTTGGATAGTTTTATACAATACGACTTGAAGTGTATTCCCTTAATAATGAATGTTTATCATTTAACAAAAACCACATTATTTTTGAAAATAAGTTTTTTGTTTGTTTTTTCACAAGATCTTACTCTGTCGTTAGGCTGGATTTCAATGAGATGATCACGGCTCACTGCAGGCTTGACCATCTGGGATCAAGCAATTTTGCCTCCTCAGCCACCCAAATAGCTGGGACCACACGTGCCACACTGTACCTGGCTAATTGTTTATTGTTGCCCAAACTAGTTTCAAACTCCTGGTCTCAAGTGATCATACCATCTCAGCCTTTTGAAGTACTGGGATTATAGGCATGTGCCACTGTGTCTGGCCAAAAAGTAGGTTTTAAAAATTCACATTTAGGAAAAGTTAAATGAATTTCCTCTTGGGAGGGCTTCTACCAACTCTAATATAATATCCACTTTGGATTATTGATGCAGATATGCAGCATCGACAATTGTCAAGATAATAGATGTATTCTATAGCATGGACTGTGGACATGGGGAAAGGCTGAATCTTTATCAGTAGTTGGGCAATTGTTACCCTAACCAAAGCAATCAATCATGAGAATTTAGTTTAGATTGTTTATTATTGGAACCAAGAGGAGGAAAAATTCAAGTCATTAAGAAAGTACACTGAAAAGAAGGAAAAGAGCATAGATTTTTGCCAATGATAATGATAGCAAGACAGAGACTAGCTTGAGAAATGAGGTAAATGGTAGAGACATTAAGAAAAATAGGAAGAAGAGAACTTTTGGGAAGAGAAGCTGAAACTTCAGATATAAACTTGTTTTTTACTACTTGGAAGATATCCAAGAAGAAAATGATTGAATGGGTCCAATTCTCAAGAGAGTAATCTAAAAAAGCAGACCCCATTTTGGCTATAATTATATGGAGGCAATAATACCTTAGAAGTAGCCATGCTCAACCAAAGGAAAAAAATTGAGTGAGAAGATGGGACTAATAATCACTGGAGGGAAATATAGAGAATGTCATAGTGTATACTATATATATATATATATATATATATATATATATATATATATATATATAACACAACAGTAAAACCCAAGGTCTGTGTTTGTGTGTGTTTCACAACCAAGAACAGAAGTAATAACCAGAAATTCAACTTGCTTAACATCAAATTTCATAATTATTAGAATATAGAATTTAAACTAGCTCTTAAAAAATAATTTTCAAGTTCTTTTTTTCTCCAAAATTAAATCTTAATAGAATCTTGAAAGTTTTATAAAATGTGGACAACTAACACTACACTACTATAAATCACTGGTTTTGAAATTTTCAGTGTTTTATTATTTTAAAATATTTTAACTGAATAGCATGCTCTATAATCATAGTGCAGATTCTTTCAGATCCAATCTTGGTGTTTCCACTCCATTGGTTGTATCATCTAGGAGCCCAGAATATTGAGAAAAATTATATGCATTATGTGAAAGGTAAATATGATATACTTGTTATGCATTTAAATGATAATTATCTTATTTTTTTTTTCAGTGGACAGTTTAAGACATGGCTTTCATGAAATATAGTCAAAAAGCACAATAAAGTCATTGTTATAATCTGTTGCACATTTATGAAAGAGAAACTGAATTCTTAAATCTTACCTTGACCCCAAATTAGATATTATACTATACCTAGGAGAAGGAAAGATAAAACAGAATTAAACAGTGAATTTTATATGAAGGTAATACTAAAGTAATTTGAAAGAGATTGTGATTTAACTAGACAGTGGTTCTTCCATGTATATATTGCATAATTTGCCTCAAATAAGTTTTCATTTTTCTTTATTGGATGAAAAAGTGAAATGTTTATCATCAGAAGCCAAGTTTACCTCTGCATGGAAAGAAATGCAGCTATAGGTTCTCAGCAGGTATCTCAGTGTATTTCCGTAGAAGCATTTTAAGAGACATAAGGCATAGTCATGCAAATAAGATGAAAGGGAAAACCTTGCTTTCCCCTGCCTATCTAGTTTTTCTGCAATTACTGTTTTTTTCTTTTTTTTTTTTTTCCCCCAAAAGATGGTAGTCATGGATATGGAGGTTTGGGCTTAGTTAATCATAAATCATCTATGCAATGTCAAAACATGCAGTAAGAGTGAAAATGTGGTTTATCGCCTCAAACATTTAAGTGCTTTTTGTTGTGTTTTTGCGATGGTTTGAATATTTGTTCCCTCTAAACATCATGTTGAAATTGAATCCCTCATGTGGCAGTATTGAGAAGTGAGTACTTTAGGAAGTAATTGGATCATATAGGCTTTCCCACCATGAATTGTCAATTACATTCATGAATTAGTCCATTGGATTTATTAGTGAGTTAATGGGTTAATAGGTACTTATGGGTTGGGAACTGGTGGCTTTAAAAGAAGAAGAGATACCTAAGCTAACATGTTAGGACATGAGCATTTTCAGACCCTTACTATGTGATACCCTGTACTGCCTCAGGACTCCTCAGAGAGTCATTGAAAGCCAGAAGTTTCTTACTGTAGTCCTTTGACCCCAGGCTTCTCAGTCTCTGTAACTGTAAGAAATGAATTCCTTTTATTTACAGATTACCTAGTTTTGGGTATTTTGTTATAGGCAACAGAAAATGGACTAAGGCAAGAAATTGGTACCGAAATGTGTTGTCATAAAGCCAGGACACCCCTCTGTGTTCCCTTTCTTCACATCTATCCACTTCCCCTTTGACCTTCCATGTTGTGTTGTGATGCAGAATGAACGCTCTCATCAAATATCAAAAGATTGCTGCTAAACTTCTCAGCTTGAAGAACTTTAAGCTAAATAAACTTATTTTCTTTAACAATTTCTAAGTCTCAGGTATTCTTTTATAGCAAAACAAAATAGAGTAAGACAGTCTGCTATGATAGTTCTGCTTTTTTTTCATTATGACAATTATTTGATAATTTGTATTTCCAAAGTAATTTAGTCAATTGATAAATATGTATTGAATATTTTTAAAGAAACTACTCTAAAAGAAAATATAGAAAAATGAATCAGACACTGATTTTTTTCCTTTTTTTTTTTTTTTTGAGACGGAGTCTCAATCTGTACACCTTCTAGGTTCAGGCCATTCTCCTGCCTCAGCCTCCCAGAATCAGGCAACGATTTCAAACTTAATAATTATATTTTCCCACAGTAGATATGTGGCATGTATATAAACAATTACAACGACAGAGTATGTCCAAGATGCCCTGATAGAAATGTGTATTAAGTAACAGACATTTTGAGAGAAGAGATATTGTTTTCTGTGTTTATTGGAGGAGGAAGAGAGAAGACATTGAGTATGTGTATAAAAAGAACATCGATATCAGCTGAATTTGAAAAAAGTAATAATACACATAAAGAGGGTATTCTAAGCATTACAGACATGGCCAACATTCTAATCAAATACTGTTGTTGAGGAATTGAGAAAAATCACTAAAATATTTTAATGGTTTCTATTAACTATCAAATTACATTTAAAGCATTTGAGACTTACTGATACTCAAGATTCTCTGCAAGCTAGTCTGAAAAACAAAATCATCCTTGCAACCCTACAATTCCAGTTTTTTACCTTCTACACTTTATTTCTGATGTTTTGTTTTCTCATATTATCATTTCAACATAATCATATCTGAATTTTGTCAAGTTATAAACCAGTGTCTGAATATGTAAAACACCACTACTGCTTTTTCATTTTGTTTGTTCTGGAGCCTCCTAGTCTTAAGTAGCCACCAGGTAGCCACTGTCATTTATCTGGATTTAGGACCTGTTTATCACTCCTAGAATATGCAAATATTTATATCATTGACTGAATCATTATTTAATTTACCTAACTCAGAAAGTACACCCATTTATCCAAAGATCCTGGCTTACACAGATCTGCTGAGCATTTGCTTGGAAATAATCCTGAGGTTGTCAAAGACAAGAGGTCAAAGTAGATGGTTCTCTCTTGTGTCAGCATTTATAAAAACACTTCACAAATTCTGTAACATTAAATGCAAGAGAGGTAAATGTAATAGTAGATAGAGAAGATCGTATTGCAACCTAGCTTTGTCTGACCAGTTCAGTTGCTTTTAACTTTGTTTGTTATGAAAATATAAACATTTGGGAAAAATTTAAATGGAACTGACATGATAATAGATGGTTCAGTTTTGCTCAAAGACTATCTCTGGAAAATGAAAAGGAAGTCAATAATACCTGTCTGAAATAATCATTATAATAATATATACATATGTTTGAATATTTATTTTGATCATAGGTTTCTTCTAGCAATTTTATTTGTAGTAACTTAGGATACTAGGATTGATGGGTACTAAGTAATTTTCTGTGGTTTTGGACAAAATTCTATTTCATAAATACTTTTAAGTTGCCTCTGTGATTTATTAATTCAATGCAACTTTTATACCCTGAAGTAAAAATATGTTAAATTTTCTTCTGAAATGTGGATACTAGGTGGACAGACAAAAATAGCACATTTATGTAAAAAAAAAATAAAACAACTTTGGTGTTGGTAAGAGACTACATGGGATGTAAGTACAATTAAAGAGAATGCAATTAATTAGATCCAAAGCATGTGGAGGCCATTTCAATTAACCTAGGTCTGAATGATCGAAGTGCAGAATTTTTTTTTCTTGCTAGATTAGAAACAAGATGTAAGAATTTGTTAGAACACTTTTTTTTTTCCTGTTGTAAGCAGTAGTCACTCAGAAGTACTATAATCCCTCACAATTTTCATTCACTAACCATTTAAACATTATAAACCACAGTAAGATAAACAGAATTTTGAATTGCTTTAATGGATGTTTGCAATCGGGTGAAAAATAAGATTAATTCAATAAATACTCCCTTAGAATCGACTTCATGCTGTAGACACATAACTTTTTAAAAATATTACTAGTGAGATGCTCACAGTCTATTGGAACAGAGGACACATATACAAATAATTGCAGAATTTGACATTCTTGAAGTCAAATCTTCAAACTTTGATTTTACAGATTATTTAATAAAGAAATGCAGGTTTCAAGCTTTCTTCTAAGACATATATTTAAAATAAGTAACATGTTTCCTGTAATGGCTCCATGCTAGAATTCGAAGTGTGGTTCAGTGTTCTGTGCACCCCTAAACTTTCAGGGTCTCTACAAGCTCAAAACTAATTTTATAATAATACTAAAACAAAATAATCTGACTGCCTCATTCTCATTCTTTTGTAAATAAAACAGATACATCAGCCAGGCACGGTGGCTCATGCCTGTAATCCCAGGACTTTGGGAGGCCTAGGAGGGTGGATCACGAGGTCAGGAGATCGAGACCATCCTGGCTAACATGGTGAAACCCCATCTCTACTAAAAATACAAAAAAATAAAAAATAAAAAAAATTAGCTGGGCATGGTGGCGGGCGCCTGTAGTCCCAGCTACTTGGGAGGCTTAGGCAGGAGAATGGTGTGAACCCAAGAGGTGGAGCTTGCAGTGAGCCAAGATTGTGCCATTGCACTCCAGCCTAGGCAGAGAGCAAGACTGTCTCAAAAAAAAAAAAAAAAGCTTCATCATTACAGATTGAATGCAGGAGTAAATGAAAATCCAGCTGTATTCTATTAAGACAGACATTAAAGAGATTTAGAAATGTAAAAGAGAGTTACTTTTCACTAATTTTTACTCTCTTAAAAAAGATGTCTGTATTTTATAAAATTGATTCATATTCACATTTTATAAAAAATGTATTCATGTTAACATGTAATAGACATATGATTGATTTTTAAATCAGTTATTTAAAATACTCTAAGATTTCCAGTTTTAATTTCTAGCTGGGATATTCAAAAATTGTTAAGTGTGTAAAGAAGCAATGAGAACCAAGACTTGAGATCATAGCTATGCATCACCAGCTTTTCAACTTTTCAGCTTTCAATCAAGAATGCTGTTGCCCAAGTTTATGTGTATAATTTTGTGCGTCAATTCAGAAGGCTTATTAATTCTGTTTTGGGAATAGGAGAAGGAAGTATCACAGATACTCTAGTGTAGCATCTCAGTAAGCTGGTCCCGATCAGTTACTAGCTGCATCTTAGTCTGTGTAAATATTGTGTATATCATTCTTGCCACTAAGCATTTTATGAAATACATATATTAGGGAAAAATAACCAAGAGATTTAGGGTTTATTATTTTTGGTATTAGAATGGTATTATATATTTAAAGTAGGAGAATATTGTGATTAGATTCCATTTTAGAAAAAATCAGGTCTGCAAAGCAGTGTGATATTTATGTCAGGGTACAGAAAAAAAATGAGCTACAGCTAAAAGTAGTGTCTAATTCACTCATGTCTGAACTAAGGCAGGCATAATGGGAATGAGGAGGAAAATAAAATTCATCAAATATGTGAGAGTTGAAATAAACAAATATGATAACTGGTACTTGATAAATTGAGTACATGATGGCCATCTATAGAAATTAAGAGAGAAGATTTAATGTCATCATGGCCAAAACTACATTGATTGAAAAGAAAGTTTGTTTACACATTCACATAAAACTGGATATACAGTGAGGTATTGGGAAGCATATTAGTTTATTCTTACACTGCTATGAAGAAATACTTGTGACTGGATA
The DNA here is from genome assembly GCF_049350105.2 of Macaca mulatta. Taxonomy (NCBI): domain Eukaryota; kingdom Metazoa; phylum Chordata; class Mammalia; order Primates; family Cercopithecidae; genus Macaca; species Macaca mulatta. Next base: position 118,356,879 of record NC_133409.1, read on the forward strand.
ATTTATAAAGAAAAGAGATTTAATTGACTCACAGTTCCGCATGGCTGGGAAGGCCTCAGGAAACGTAAAATCATTGTGGAAGGAGAAGAAGAAACGTTCTTCTGGATGAGGTAGCAGGAGAGAGAAGTGCTGAGCAAAGGGAGGGAAAGCCCCTTATAAAACCATCAGGCCTTGTGAGAATTTACTCACTATCATGAGAATAGCATGAGGTTAACCATCCCCATTATTCAATTAACTCCCTCTGGGTCCCTTCCGTGACACATGGGGATTATGAGATTGGGGATGGGGACATACCAAATCTCATCATATCAAAGCAAATCAATCCATCTCTGCCCCCTCCCATATCTCATATTCTCACATTTCAAGACACAATAATGCCCTTCCAACAGTCTCTCCAAACTTTAGCTAATTCCAGCATTAACCCAAAAGTCCAAAACCAAAGTCTAATATGAGACAAGGCAAGTCCTTTTTACCTATGAGCCTGTAAAATCAAAAGCAAGTTAGTTACTTCCTAGATACATGGGGGTACAGGCATTGGGACAATATACCTATTCCAAATGGGAGAAATTGAGCAAAACAAAGGGGCTACAGGCCCCATAAAAATCTGAAATCCAATAGGTTAGTCATTTAACCTAAAAGCTCCAAAATGATGTTCTTTGAATCCATGCCTTATATCCAGGTCACGCTGATGCAAGAAGTTGGCTCCCACAGTCTTGGTCAACTCTGCTCCTGTAGCTTTGCAGGGTACTATTCCTTTACAGGCTGCCTTCACAGGCTCTGCATTGAGTTTCTGCGGCTTTTCCAGGCACATGGTGGATTTACCATTCTGGGGTATGGAGGATGATAGCCCTCTTCTCACAGCTCCACTAGGCAGTGTCCCAGGGGGATCTCTGTTTGGGAGATTCTACCCCACATTTCCCTTCTGAATTCCCCTACCAGAGGTTCTCCATGAGGGTTCCACTGCAGTAGCAAACTTCTACCTGGACATCCAGGCATTTCCATATATCCTCTAAAATTTAGGCAGAGGTTTCCAACCCCCAATTCTTGACTTTTCTGCAACCAGAGGCCAAGCACTGCATGGATGTTGCCAACGTTTGGGACTTACACCACCTGAAGCAACAGTCTGAGATGTATTTTGTGCCCTTTTAGACCTGGTTGGAGCTAAAGCAGCTGGGATGCAATGAACCATTTTCCAAGGCTGCACAGAGCAGGGAGGCCCTGGTTCCAGCCCTTAAATCCATTTTTTCCTACTAGGCCTTCAGGCCTGTGATGGGAAGTGCTGCCATGAAGGTCTCTGACATGCCATAGAGACATTTTCCCCATTGTCTTGGGGAGCAACATTCCATTCTTTGTTACTTATGCAAATTTCTGCAGCAGGCTTGAATTTCTCCCCAGAAAATGAGTTTTTCTTTTCTATTGCATCATCAGGCTGAAGTTTTTCTAAACTTTTATGCTCTGCTTCCTCTTGAACACTTTGCTGCTTAGAAATTTCTTCCACCGACTGCACTCCAGCCTGGGCAACAGAGTGAGACTACATTTCAAAAAAAAAGAAAAAAGAAAAAAGAAACAGGAAAAGAAATTCATTCTGCCAAATATACTAAATCATCAAAGTTCCGCAGCTCTTTAGGGCAGGGGCAAAATGTTGACCAGTCTCTTTGCTAAAGCATACCAAGTTATCTTTATTTCGGTTCCCAACAAGTTCCTCATCTCCATCTGAGACAATCTCACTATCATTATTATGGTCAAAGCCATTCAACAAGTTTTTAGGAAGTTCTAAACTTTCCCACATCTTTCTGTCTTCTGAGTCCTCCAAACTGTTCCAACCTCTTCCTGTTACCTAGTTCTGAAATTGCTTCTACATTTTCAGATATCTTTACAGCAACACTGCACTCTCTTCAGTACCAATTTACTGTATTATTTGTTCTCATGCGGATAATAAACACAGACCCAAGACTAGGTAACTTATAAAGAAAAAAGGTTCAATTCGCTCACTGTTTCACATGGTTGGGGAGGCCTCAGAAAACTTACAATCATGATGGAATGGGAAGCAAAAACATTCTTCTTGACAAGGTAGCAGGAGAGAAAAGTGCTGAGCAAAGGGGGTAGAGTCCCATACAAAACCATCCAATCTCATGAGAACTCACTCACTATTATGAGAACAGCATGAGGGTAACTGCCCCCATGATTCATTACCTCCCACCGGGTCCCTCCCATGACACATGGGGATTTTGAGAACTATGATTCAAGATCAGGTTTGGGTGAGAACATACCGAAACCATATCAGGAAGGTAGGACAATTCCAACTCCTTTTATCTAAATATCCTTGGACATGTTCCTATGTTCCTTGACTTCTATGGGTATCCAGTCTTTATTTTTAAAGTGGAGTTCATAAGACTAATCTCATTAGCAATATTAACCTAACAAATACATGTATAGCTAAATATAAATTATTACGTGAAAAACTAACAATAATAACGGTTATTTGGCATTTTAAAAAGGCTAAATTTCTAGACCAAAATAAAATAAAAGGGGAGAATATCTTATCCAACATATAATATCTCTTGACTTAGTTTTTGAGATATGGGTAAAAATATTGTTTAACTCTGAATTTCATGATATATGAATGTTAAAGCTGATGGGTATCTACTACTTGTATAATTTCCAATTTGTTTTAAAAAAGGAAAAGAGTAAAAGCCCACAATCAATGGCAACAACATGAAAAAATAAACAGAAAATGCAGCATGAAGATAAAGAGACAAGAAATTTATCATATATACCAGTAATTAAAACTAGGACAACTAATTATACTTCCCTCCCCTCAAAACACAAAGATTTTAAGACTAGATGTAAAAAAGAAAGATAACCGTATGCTGCACATGAGAAACATCTCAAAATGTCAGAGTAGAGATAGATTAAAAAAATGATAAGAAAAACACAGGCAGCTCCTCTTCCTTGGTAAGTTGTCACAGTCTATGTATTATTCTGTGATGCATATATTGATTCAACATAAGTCTGTGGGATTCTTCTTTATTAATGCAGTTTGGGAGATAAAATATTTAAGCACTATGCTGTTTAGGATTGTAGAATGATGTTAAAAAAATTATGAGTGATTAACTTATTAAAGGAATTAAAATGAAAGATGCCTACATCTTTAAAGTCTGAAAGATGATTGAATCAAGGAGCTCCTCATGGGGACGTCCAAAGAGTGGGTTTGTTTCTTCAGCTAAAAGTATTTATTTTATTACTATGTAAATTTACTTAAAAATTAAATATTATGCTGTATATTAAATATGCATTTGCTTAGTTAACATAGTAGATATACATAAAGTAGATTTTATTTGCTAAAAATAATCATAGTCATTTTATTATGGTGTTAAAAGATATTTGTGAATGTCAGTGAAAATGATGGAGTAATTTGCTCCAATTACCTGTTCTTCTACAAAAACATAAAAAAGGAAAAAAAAATTGGCTGGGCGTTGTGGCTCATACCTGTAATCCCAGCATTGTGGGAGACTGAGGCAGGTAGATCACGAGGCCAGGAGTTCAAGACAAGCCTGGCCAACATGGCGAAACCCTGTCTCTGCTAAAAATACAAAAATTATCTGGGCATGGTGGCATGCGCCTGTAGTCTCAGCTACTCAGGAGGCTGAGGTAGGAGAAAAGCTTGAACCAAGGAAGCAGAGGCTGAAGTGAGCCAATATCATGCCACTGCACTCTAGCGTGGGTGACAGAGCAAGACAGTCTCAAAAAATTAAAAAAAAAAAAAAAGAAAAAAAGAAAAAAATCGAGCATTAACTTGTAGAACTAACTTTGTCAGAATTCTGGAAAACAGTCAAAGGTTTGTAGCACTCAAGTAAATACTGAATCAAAGCAATGGTCATTTTAAAATGGTAGGAAAGCTCCACGGGATTTTTGCATGTGCTTTTTTGAGCTCCCTCCCTAGATGACAGATGAAACATTACCCTTTGACAAGCACTGCCCACTGGTGTAGCTGTAGAAATTGACATATAAAACACAGCAACTTGGAATATCATTTCATTAAAGCAGTGCAATATATGACATTGTTTTCATATTAAAAATAATGTCAATAGTTTACTGAAGTGCTTCCTATCTTGCTAAGTCATAAGAATATGGCAAAGTTAGTTGACATTGATAAATAGGACGTCTACCTGATGATTTTTGAGATCTGGGAATTATAAAATCTTAGGAAAAAATTATTGTATCAAGACATAGAAAATACAATTTATCTAAATTTTCACTTTTAACTATAAGACACTAAAATAATTTCTTTTAATTTAGCAAGAGGTCTCAGGGGTTTCCTCATATTCTTGAGGTTAAAAAAAGCATTTGTTCTGTTCTACTTTTAAGAATGGTTAGGCTGGATGATTTGTGAAATACAAATCTAGATAATCATCCACCATACCTCACCTCCCAGAATAATATGGCAAATTATTTAGCTTAAAACTTGCTATATTAACTTTATATACACACACACACACACACACACACGTGTGTGTATATATGTATGTCTATGTATATATGTGTATATGTGTACATATTTTACTAATTTTCTCATTCTCTTGCAGAGTAAACACTTTTGGAAATAAATTAAAGTTGTCATATGATAGCCAATTATATTTACTGCTAATTATTTTGAACATATATTCATATTATATTAGTTTAAATGCAAGTTTCTTGAACTTAGCTACTCTCACAACTCTTTAGGTTGGAGGCAAATATTCACATTTGTTATTTTATATACATTTGTAAAGATAATTTTTGACTTTCTTTACAAGTCAGGAGAACAAAAGTAAAGCTTAGCTTGGAAAAATAGTTTAGGGTGACAAAATTCTGAACTTGAACTTGCTTTCATACTCTGAATTATGAAATGAATTTATTTTACAACTATTATGAGAAAACAAATTCTCCAAAACATAAATTTAACAAATCAGTTTCCAAATTAATTCTGAAAATGTCAATTGCTTGGCAAGATGAAATTATTTCTTGCCAGATAAGAATATTATGCTTTGTTTAATGGTTTGTATCTTGCGCCTTTTCCAAAAATGTACCAATTTTAGCGTGCTATTAATTAACCATGATTTAATCAGATTACCAATCCTTATCTGGAGATACTTGGACAATAAAAAAAAAAAAAAGAAAGAAAACAGCTGTGGGAAGAGGAATATGTTAAGCAATTCAGTAATTAGGTTACTTTTGGTCTTCATGACCACTACAATGTAAACCTTATGAAGGCAAGAATTGCTTTGTATACTTTTTTTTTTTTTTTTTTTTTTTTTTTTTTTTGAGACGGAGTCTTGCTCTATCACCCAGGCTGGAGTGCAGTGGCCGGATCTCAGCTCACTGCAAGCTCCTCCTCTCGGGTTCACGCCATTCTCCTGCCTCAGCCTCCCGAGTAGCTGAGACTACAGGCACCCGCCACTTCGCCCGGCTAGTTTTTTGTATTTTTTAGTAGAGACGGGGTTTCACCGTATTAGCCAGGATGGTCTCGATCTCCTGACCTCATGATCCGCCCGTCTCGGCCTCCCAAAGTGCTGCTTTGTATACTTTAAATATTTTTTTGCAGGTACATCTCCAGGGCCTAGTTCAAAATATTTATTTGTTGAATAAATGAATGATGAATGCAAAACAAAACTAATTTCATACAAAAGCTATTTTCTCATCATTATTGTTATTCTTCCTTAAGATTTCATTGTAAACATATCCCCAGCTAGTATTCCTAAAGAAATCCAGATGAAGAGCTAAAAAAAGATATGCAATCTTCCAAATTTACTGCCAGACATTTGCATTGAGTAAGAATACCTATGTAAGTGTCTGAGAAAAGGCAAGTGGAGAAGGACTGCATTATGTATTTCTGAAATTTGGCAGGAGTTTTATCAAGATGAATTTGGAAAATAAGGAATGAGGCACAACCATTTGAGAAGATGTGAACCCAAACTTAAGACAACATATTAAAAGTGCCAGCAACAATGTCTTTAGTATTCCCCTTTCGATATATTTTTCCCATCCTAATACTCTATAGGTGGCTTTTATTATATATGAAGAAAGAGGTATTATCTGTGGAACATGACTGGTCTAGTTTGGATTACAAAAGCCTGAGAAAGCTTCTTTCTCAAAAGATGGTTTAAGCCTGAGCATTGATTGACTTGCAATGGGAGAGTAACCATTTGGAAATAATATCAAGTAAGATTTTCCCATTCCTATGTAGCTATGTCTTTGGTTTCTAATCAGTATCCTAAAGACTATCAGTGCAAGAAAATAGGTCTGGGTCATTTAAAAATATTCCAGTCATTATACCTGTAAAAAAGATACGATCATTTGATTATCTTTCTTATTCCTCATTGAACATAATATTGTGCTATGCTATCTTACAATGCCCAGCTGTGCCTAGAGTTTCTTTGATCTTAAATTTTGTCTTTTTCTTTCTTGAACTTAGCCACACTCTAAGAATGGGAGACATTATCAACGGAGATGAAACATGTTGACCCTAGTTCAAGAATAAACCAGGTTGCTTTGACATCAAACTCCAAACAAGACATTTCCCCAGCAAACAAATATAGAGTTAAAGGCACTATGAGTGATTTTTTTTTTTTACTAAAATGATTCATAAAGTAAATTATTCAAGATATATCTCAACTAGTATCTATCTCAAATATACACATACAATTACTTCAGACAAATCAGTAAGAAACAATGAAAACATCAATGTAAATATAATAGCTACCTGTTTAATATTTTAAAGCAATAAGCCACTTGGGAGGAGTTACCCATAATTTCCAAACAGCTACTTCTAAAAGCTTTAGGTTACATCTTTCACTTTGCCAGTACAAGGTGAAACACAGAATTACATACTTGTGGCAGTTTTATTATCAAGATTTAGATACTAGTATAGAAATGTTAATGTTGTAAAATCAAATAGTTATAGATAACTATATGACATGAAATGCATATAATCCTACAGATAAATGTGAGAGAACAAGAAAATTATTTTAAATGATAAGAGGATCTCAAAAGGCCATTGGAATGTAAAAAGTGCAATTTGAAAGTTCCAAATTTTTAGTCTGTGAAATAATTCATGTTTTAATTATCTTTCTCCAACAATATGTGAAATAAAACATTTTTGTATGTTGTGTTTTAGAGACTAAAATAATTTTTGCTAAAATATATCAATTTTATCTTGATAAGTATTAACAGAGAGTATATATATATATGTGTATGTCAGAAATTCTTAATTACACATAATTTATCACTCAAAGCTCCATGGAAACATAATTCTTTGTTTCTAAGTAATTGCATATAGTGGAGGAAAATAGGCTGACAATATCAACTTAAGGCATGTAACTTTCTTTATGGTACTAAAAATGGAGAGAGGTGGCCAGCCTAAGGGACTTTAGAACTCCTTGGTGCTTAAGAGAGCATGGGAATCCAGTGACATCTGAATCCTGGAGCAATTATTTGTCTTTGCTTCTTACCTGTTTTGTGAGCTTGTGTATTTTTTAAAAGCTGAACTTCGTATTTCTCTAAAATCATTGTATCTCCTTTAATAGAGGCGGAAGTGCCCTCAAGGAGAATATTAGCACAGTGACTATTATTTAGAAAGAATGTATAAGTCCACAATAACTTATCCATATAAGTATTCAAAACTGAATATTTTATAACTTTGGTGACAAACTCATTTAGCACAAATATGTCCTGAAGTAAGTTATAGTTTTATTTATTCAATTTATTGAAGCAAAATGTATGGACTACTTCAGAATAGTATTGTTTTTAATAATGGGTGGTTCCGTAGACTTTCTGTGGTTTTACACATTATATTATGATCACTTCACAGTAGTCACCCTATATCCATATTTTTACCTTTCATGATTTCAGTTACCTATGGTTGTCCACTGTCTGGATATATTAAGTGGAATACTCCAGAATAAACAATTCATAAGTTTTAAATTGCACACCATTCCAAGTGGCATGAAGAAATGTCACGGCATTGGCTTTGTCCTACTTGGGACATCAATCATCCCTCTGTCCAGTAAATTCATACTGTATAGTCCCTTGGTAACTCTCTTGGTTATCAGATCAACTGTCACAGTATTGCAGTGCCTGTGTTCAAATAACCCATTTTTACTTAATAATGGCCACAAAGCACAGAGTAGTGATGCTGGCATATTGTTATAATTGTTTATTTTTAATATTGTTTATTAATATTATTAATAGTAATATAATTGTAATATTATTTAGTGTTATTTATTGTTAATCTTTTGCTGTGACTAATTTACAAATAAAACTTAAAAAAATAAAACTTTATCATAGGTATGTACATATAAGGAAAACTATATATATTCCTATATTCATATATATATACCTATAGTTCTAGGATAACTATATATATCATCCATATATATATAGGATTCCATATATATTCCTATAGAGAAATATATATATTCATTTATTTATTTATATATAATATATATTCCTATATATATAGGATTCCATGGACTGGGTGGACAAGGAGGAATTACTGTATTATTTTTTCAAATAATGAAATACCTAAGTTTTAAAAAATTATTGTTTGGCTGGGCGCGGTGGCTCACGCCTGTAATCCCAGCACTTTGGGAGGCCAGGGCGGGCGGATCATGAGGTCAGGAGATCGAGACCATCCTGGCAAACATGGTGAAACCCCGTTTTCTACTAAAAATACAAAAAAAATTAGCCGGGCGTGGTGGCGGGTGCCTGTAGTCCCAGCTTCTCGGAAGACAGGAGGGAGAATGGCGTGAACCTGGGACGCGGTGGAGCTTGCAGTGAGCGGAGATCGCGCCACTGCACTCCAGCCTCGGCGACAGAGCGAGACCCTGTCTCAAAAATAAATAAATAAATAAATAAATAAGACAAAAATTATTGTTTAAGAGTCCCACATTGGGTGTAATATACCTATTAGCAAGCAGTTGCAGAACAGATAGGTGGATACTGAAGTACATGATCCTCACATAACATTTTCGCCTAAACCTAGATTTAGAAAAAAAAAAAAAAAAAAAGAAATACCTATAGCAAAATAAAATAGACCTACATCTCTTCCTTAAATTACCATTTAGAACATCATTCTGCAGAACTTTCCTATAGATATATTTCTGGAAAGGATTTCATCACAAACAAAACTTTGCATTATAATACCAAGAATCTAATTAAAGTTTTGCCTTTTGGGAGCATAGAGTCTTGATGTCTTTCCAAATGCAAAAGTTGAAATAAAATATTATGGATGATACAGAGAAGTTTAAATAAGGAATGACAGAAGAAAAAAGAAGTCATGGAAGTGAGGTCAAACCTAGATAAGTCAGAATGGAAGTGAAACTCGATTTAAGGCACATTAGATTAGTGGCATAATATTTGGAATATTTCTCCACATTTTTCTGATAAAATTCAAGTGTAGCTAAATAAAGGGAGCCAAATTTTACATTGATGCTTTATGAAAATTGAACTGGTCATATATAAATTAGGTTACATGATTCTTGGTTTATTAATTGTTCTATACCATCTAATTACATTTTGTGAGATAGTTTTTATTATTATTCTACAAAACTCGATCCCTTATACCAAACCAAACCTCCTTGATAAAAATATATGCTTTTTTAAAATTTTTACTCCCATAACACCAGCCATCAGCTTTGTAAATTATGAGCTCACTAAATATATTTTGAATTGAATTCTCTTTTCTACCTGACCTTCTGTCCTCCTGCCTTGTCTCTCTTACTTACTTTGAAATTGTAATTCCACCACAGAAACCTACTCCCATGACTAAGATCATCAAGTTCCCTCCTACCCACTTCCCATAATGAAATGATTTAGTCTGTTGTGCCTGTTTGATCCTTCAGCCTTTTCTCATCTTTCATTGCAACTGTCTAGTGTAGATTCCACACCCTAGACTCCCATGGACTGGTCCATTTGATTATTCCTATTTATTGTTATTTTTGTTTCTAACTCTCCATCTAAATATGTTTACTGAGTTTTACAGAACTTTATAAATATCGGGTTTTTCATAATGTTAAGAATAACAGACACCTAAACGGCTGAAGTTTTATAGCACTTTCTGTTTAGAAAATCAGTGATTCAATTATTTAAGTTCAAATGAACAGTTGCTTTTGCTGTAATGTTTCCTTTTTAGTTATTCATTTATCAATGTCAATAAATTCTGTTTACTCAAGATCATCAACTCCAATATAAGTGAACTGTAGTTGCAGAAAATAACTTTAAAATACTATAACTCAGAAGTGAAAGCAATGTTATTGATTTTAAAGGCACGGAAGTGTCTGATGAAATTCATATTATAGAATCAAATTGTTGACAAACTATTCTTGGCATCTTGACGTTTTTAAACATTATCTTATATTTGCTTTGATAATGGTAGAGATATTACACTATTAAATTTAGCTTTTGAAAAACTATAGAAGATAGTTAATGAGGCAAAACTCATAATTATTTGCACATATATATATAAAAATTACATTTATTGTCAATCCTGTAGCATAACACTGGGAAGTCAGGAAGATTTATCAATTATCTCAGCAGATCTATTCAATATTATATGTTTTGCTCCATGGGTTTATTTTTATTTGAAATTCATTTTGACTTGAGCAGAACTACTTCAGTTAGGATTTTCTAATTTAGCAAAAGCAAAAAAATAGGTTAAATTAAAAATTTAGATACATAAGAACATTTTAGTATAAAGTATTTCATATAAAGTATATTGAATATTTACACTAAAAAATTGTTTATCTAATATTCAAATTTCATAGGATGTCCTGTATATTATGTACTCATTGTAAGTTTTGTAATAGTAAATGTTTTTATGGTATAAATGATGAAGAAGTAGAGGAAACCGAATATTATAATATTTTTTGCCAGAAAAAGGAAAAAATACATATATATCTAAAACTATATATATAGTTGGCAAAATCATGTTCTCTAGGACATGGGCAATCAATCTTACAAAACTGGCTCATCTGTTATATAGTAAAAACACTGTTATTCATTGTAGTGATTTTCTTTTTAGTTTGTATTTAAGTAAAATGCAAAGATAAGAAAATATATCATACACAATCAGTAACTCAATAAATTATACAAACTAACTCAGCCATTCTCCATTAAATTTCAGATCATTTTATTGGACAATGATATTTAGAAACTATGATGTGAATGCCAGCTCATTAATTATGTGGCATATTCTATATATGTTTATAATTACCTTTCTTTGTGAATATTTGTGTATGTTCATACAAGACAATTAGGCAAAGTATCATTTTTTAATATACAGATGTTTCTTAATGTATTAGCTTGGTGCAAAAGTAATTGCAGTTTTTGCACTTAAAGTAATGGCAAAAAACTCAACTACTTTTGCACCAACCTAATATCATGGGGCTCCAATTGCCATGATATATTGAAAATATTGTAAGTAGAAAATAAATTAATACCTTCATAAATCTATCATAAAATTGAAAAATAATATGTTGAGCCATTCTAAGTTATAGATCATCTATAAAGATACATCCTGCAACATTGACAAACTAGTTTATTAAATATAATAGTGTTTTTTTGGTTCATTTTTTTTTGTGGGGTTTTATATAATACATATAAATGTCATTGATTTTTATTTCTTGCCTAATTTTCCTGAATTTATTTTAGCTGTATTTCCTCTTACAGTTGTGCATGTAACCAATCTTTCATCACAACTATGAGCTCCACTCCACCTCAACTTGCATTGATGCCCTCCTATCTCTGCTCAGGTGCCAACATACCACATCATTCCATTTCCTTCTTGATGCCTTTCTGATTCTTCCTGGTCTCCAACACTCTGGTCTAGCACACTGTGACTACACCTCTTGCTTCTGCAAAGCACATATTAACCTTGCTTGATAGATTGAACTGAACAGGCAGAGAAACAAAGTGAAAAAGGAGGAAGAACAACTGAGGGCATAATTAAGGTGATGATTTGCTGAGAGAGAAGTTCTCCAGGTTAAACAGAACATATTTAAGGGTTAGAAACATAAATTGTGATTAAATTTAAGATGAAAAAACTGAATATCTTTCTAGATTTTTGATAATGCATATTATGGTCTTCAAAATATTTTGGATTCTCAAAAGATTAAATAAACATATGTAAATGTGACCATAAAGTGTCAAAAATGCAATTGGTGATTTTAGAGTTAGCTAATACTTAGCTAATACTTAAAAGAATATCTGCACTATTATTGTCCCACGTAAAGAGAGATGATCTTCCTGTTGAGGGAGAAGGTATCGTGGCAGGGAGAATTATTTATATCATGCACACATAAGTCTTGATTCCAGTACAACTCTTCTGTCAGACAACAAGTTTCACAAGTACTTCTAAGCACTTATGTAATAAATTAATATTCTTCCCTGTGTGTTGAAAGTGGGCTTTGGATATGCCATTACTGGAGGCACCAGTAATATTCAGGTCAAAATTGCTCACTTTCAAACATTTCAAAACAGAAATAGGATTTTTCAATGAACTAAAAACATTGTATCTGAAGAGACGCTCATGTGAGGAGTAGTGGACCTCCTTTAATCTTCTATTCCTCGCCGGTAAGGAATTGCCAAACTTCCCTGCACATGTTGAGTGGAGAATTTCCTAGGTATCCAGAGCTCGAAAGCTTCTAATCATGAATTCTAAGCAGGCCAAAAGCACCACTGAGATTGTTCTTAATGTGTCTGTAAGAAGACATAGTGGGAATAAAATGGTCTGCTGCCAGTTGAAATAAAAATTTCAACTACAAATACAGAAATAAGAAATTGTAACAAGAAGCAACATAGAAACTCTGATATATCAAAAAATTAGAAAACTAATAGAAGAAGCCTGTTCAAAGCTGAATGAGACAAAAATTATATCTTTATTTCTAATATGCTCGCTGTTTTATAAAATCAAATAGTGTAATCGCCTATACACACACACACAAACACACACACATTTATCTACTATGTACAGCTCTTTAAAATACTGTTAGAAAATCCAGAAAAAGCTTCAACTTTTCAACTGAAAAAGACAAAGTGAAATGAAAGAGCAACATATATCTAAATCTGAACCTTCTTCAAACTTTTCTTGAAATTCCAACTTCACAATGAGATTATATACAATTTTACACTGACTAAATCCACCTAGTGTGTCAAGGGTTTATGATACTTAAATATAAAATATTCACACAAAGTACCCCAGGATTATGTTTTATCAACTGGCAAACTTTGGAAAAAATCGTGACAAAATTAGTCTAATGAAATAAACAAACAAATAAAAAATAACTAGTGGGTTATTATATATTAACATGAACAAACCATTTTAAAGATTCATCAAAAATACTGGCTATTTGCCTAAAAGCTTTAGATTTAACTCTGCTAATGTAAACCTTTAGCTCTGCTTGGTACTGAAACCACACTAAATATCCAGGAAAAGGACAATAAGATCATAAAATAATAAACATAATGAAGTAAGCCAATTTTCAGCACACATAAACCAAAAGGCCGAGAAATTGCTGTGTTTAACTACTGACACAGGACAGTGCTTCTCTGCCCTGGTCATACCCTGATAACATAAATTACAGCAAATTTTTAGTTATGCAGCATGAATACACTCTGAAGATCTGGTGTATATTGTGGTGCCTATAGTTAATAATACTGTATTGTAATTTAAATTGTGTTAAAAGAGTAAATCTTAATTATTTTTCCCATCACACACATGAAAAGGGGTAATTATTTGAACTAAGGAATATAAGTTTGATTGTGGTAATCATTTCACAATGATATATATATATATTTCAAAACACAGTGGCGTATACAGTAAATATATACAATATTATTTGTCAATTATACATAAATAATTATGGGGGTAAAGAACATGATAGACTTTTACTCCCTGAAGGAAAATCAGAGAGTTTCTTGTTGTAGGAATTGTAGGAATCCCAGGTACAACTAACTGGATATGGATGTTAAGGAGAAGATTACTTTCTTAAAAAAATTATAAACACAGATAATCATATTTTGTAACGTATACCAAGATTAGAAGGTCTCCACATTACTGGTTTACCAAATGACAATAAAGTGGTGTACTGCAAATAGAATATTAAGACATTTTTATCTGTGAGATTTGATTAGTACAAGTTAAAAAAGTCTTCATACTTCAGCAAAATGGAGCTTTATGTTAATGAATCTTGTGTATGAGGAAACATCTTTGGTTCAATTAATGTTGTCTTAATCTTAAATATGAAGAGAAACTCCAGAATCAGCAGATATACAATAAACCTCTTTAACTTAAAGAGTAAAACCAAAATAATCATTGAAAATCGTCCAAAACAAATAAAACAATGCACAAAGACAAAAACTTAAAACAAAATTGTCCTCTGGGATATTAAGAGAGCTATAACACATTTATGAAACAGAAACAGGATATTACAAATTTGGAATATTTACAGTAATAAAAAAGAGTTCTTGAAGATTAAAAATGTGATAACATAATTTTAAAATACACACATATCTCAGTACAAAAATTGAAATCTTCCAAAGTGGAATAAACTAAAGAATAAACAACGTCTACTTTTGGAAAATGAAGTGGACATACAATTCCCTATTCTTCCCAATAAGTACAGTAAAAACTTAAGGCTTTACAAATATTATTTAAAAACATAAAAGATATTTTGAAGGTAGAGAAAATGCAGACAAGCTGGAGAGTCTGGGACCTGACAAATAACATAGTGGTGAGTTCCTTGTGTTTCTTTTTTTGCCTCACATATCCCAAAGTGGATGCTGAAGAAGCCATAAAACTATATACTCCAATGGTGTAGACAAATAAAGCTCTAACAAAATCCTGCTATCTCTAGCCAAAAGAGGGAAAAAGTCAATTTAACGAGACAGTGAATTTTTAGACAATGACTGCACTACTCCAGACAAAACACAGGAAACTTGTGATCCTTCTCCCATCCTTGTCAGTAAAGGATGAGTGAAGCACCTAGACCTTCACTCTCTCCAAATTGTAATGAGGAGTCCTGCTAAGGTATGAATGTTTATGCTTTTACCGAATTTAAATGTTTAAACCAAATCCCCAATGTGTTGTTATTAGGAGATTAGGAGGTACGGCCTTTGAGAGGTGTTAAGGTCATGAGAGTAGAGCCCTCATGAATGAGACTAGTGCACTTATAAAGAGCTAGAGATACAGTTCTCCTCTTCCACTCTGTTAAGACACAGTGAGAAGACAGCTACCTATGAAACTGAAAGCTACAAAGTAGGCTCTCCCCAGACCCCAAATCTATCAGTACCTTGATCTTGGACTTCGCTAACTCCAGAACTGTGAGAAAAAAATTTCCCTAGTAAATAAACTACCCAGTTTATGATATTGTTATGGCAACCCAAATGGTGTTTAAAGACAGGGACAATTAATATGTGGACAACAAAATTAAAAATAAAGTACTATTTACAACCGCTCTATATATGCAAATTTATCAAAATTTATATAGGTTTAGTATGCTGAAAACCACACGACATTAATGAAAATAATCAAAGAAGATCTAAATAAATGGAGGTATGGTACCATTATGGATTGGAAGACTCAACATAACAAAATGTCATTTCTTTCCAAATAGATAATAAATGTTTAATTAAATTCCTGTCAAAATTCCAGCAAGCTATCTTGTATATTTAGACAAAAGTATTTTAAAACATTCTTGGAAAGACAAAGTACTTGAATAACTAAAACATTTTGGAATAAGAAGAATAAACCCGGAAGAATAATCTTTCTGCAATTATGGTTGTTATATAGCCACAGCAATAAAGACTGTGTGATATTTTTTGAGAGATAGACATACAGATCAATGAAATAAAACAGATATCCAAGAAGTAAACCCACATATATATGCCTACATATCAATTTTTGACAAAGGTAGAAAGTCAATTCAATGGAAGAGAAATACATTTTTCAATAAATAGTACTGAAGAGAGAATATATGCAAAAAATTAATCTCAAGTCTAATAAGGCAAAATAACCTCAAGTTATATAAGGCAAAAATAATTGAACACGTAATACAGATTTAAATGTAACCACAAAACTATAAAACTTTTGGAAAAATAGCATAGAAAAAACATTAGGAATATAGGGCTAGACAAAAATTCCTTAGATGTTATAACAAAAATGCAATTAATAAAAGGAAAATACGATAAAAGAAAATGAATAATATTAAAATAAATACAAAGGAAATTAAATTTAAAAAATGATAAATTAAGCAAAATTTAAAATGTTGTTCTGTTAAAGACCTTACTGAAAATATATACATACAAATTATTAACTAGGAGACTATATATACAAATGATACTGACAAACGGTTAGTTTCTACAATATACAAAGAAGCCTCAAAACTCAAAGTAAAAAAAAAAGTCATTGAGAATTGAGTAAAAGATGTTAAGAAAGTGATTTAAATTAAGAGGCTATACCTATGGTTAAAAAAAAAAAATCCATGAAAAAATATTCGACATCATTGGCTATTAGAGAAATGCAAATTAAAACCACATTGAGCTATTACTTCACACTTATCAGAATGACTAAAATAAAACATACTAATAACGTCAAATATTGGTGAGAATGTGAGGAAATCAGATAATTCATCTGTTGCTATTTGGAAGGTAATACCCCTCTAAGGAAACACTTTGGTCATTTATTAAAACAAGTAAACAAAAAACTAAAAATATAACTATCATATGACACAGAAATTTCACTCCTGAACATTTATTCCAAATGTATGAAACCTTATGATTAAACAAAGAGTGTCTACCTATGTCTCTTGCTGCTTTATTCAAATAGCTAAAAACTAAAGCAAGCTAATACTTCAAAAAATCCAATACAATGGATGAACTATTGGTATATACAACAAGTTGAATAAATCTCCAGGTAATTATGCTGAGCAAAAATGTCAATATCAAAGGTACATATTGTGCAATTCTGTCTCTATAACATCCTTGAAATAATAAAATTATAGAAAATGGAAACATATTAGTAATCACTGGTGAGTAATGAGAGTTGAGGTGGGAGGGTGTGAAGTTGAAGTGTGTAGGCTATAAATGGGTAACATGGGCATCCTTGTGGTGATGACAATATTCTGTATTATTTTATATTGTGGCTATATCAGTGTCAGTATCTTGGTTGTGATGCTGTAGTATATTTTCAAACAATGTTAATTTTGTGTGAAGAGTAATGGGATTTCTCTATTTATTATGATGCAATGTGAATCTACAATTCTCAAAAAACAAAAGTTTAAAATAAAGTGCACAAGAAGACAAGGAAGGACTGAAATTAAAGAATATAGATTGATAAATAATAATAAAATTTATGTTCCAGAGACTCAATATTAAAATAAAATGAGTTTTTAAGCAAAACAAACACCCAAATAGAGGAATTATTCAAACAAACAATCAAAGAAAATTTTTCAAAGTTAAATACATTTGGATATTTGATCTAAAAGTGCCCATGTAGCCTGCAGTACAATAAATGTACTCTGTTAACTTGTTTATTTTTCTTTTTGTTTGCTTTTTTGTTTTTCTGAAAGGAAAGTGTGAGACAAGAGTTTGATCTCAAGTAATTTATTTACATGTTGATTCCTGAGAGGAAGAAGGAGGGATCAAGGAAATTGAAAACAGTAAGAAAGGAAGGATAACATAAGAATATGTAACCACTGATATGGACAACTATAGCTCAGTTACATTGCAGTGTTCTGAGGAACACATGGAATGCTTTCCAGAATTTTTCAAGCCAAAACAAAACAAAACAGTGAGAATCATTTCTCCATTAATTTCCACAATTTTGAAATGAGAGAGTTCCTTGATTCCCCCTTTCAGGACCTGCAACAAAGGTGTGGCTCTCCATTCAGTCACCAGGAGCTCAAACCCCTTATGGGAGGGGGAACATGGATGAGCAGGTGTAGGAGCCAGAGTGAGTGCTTTGGGCTCTCGACCACCTCCTCCACTGGTAGTATCTAGGGGTGAGTGAGTGTCTGCAACTCTCACAGCAAAGTGGTCATGTTACAGTGCACTCTTTCAGCTTTGCCATCCACAGATAACTTACAGGTTAATCAGCGTAGTGAACTCTCTGCCTTTTCCCAAGGGCAGAGAGCTTTCTGTATCCTCAGGTCTTGTCCAGTGTCCCAGAAAACTTGAGTTACACAGGGACGGGAAGGATGAATGTGAACACTTCATTGAGTGGTGGAGGCTCTCAGCAGTACTGATGGGGAACTAGAAAGGGGATGGAGTGGAAAGATGATCTTCCTCTGGAGTTTGGCATAACTTCTCTTCAACTGCCACCAGTCAAACTCCTCTCAGTGTTCAGATAACTCCTTTTCTTTCCTTCCCTGTCGTGCTGTTCTGTCATTTGTCTGTTTATCTCCTTGTCTCCTCCTAGATCCTGGGGTTTGCTGTTTACAGGATAGCAGGGTGTGGCAGGCCAAAAGGCAACTTTTGTGTGCAAAAACAGGAATGCCTATTCTCACTTAGGGCCATAAGTATCCAGACTTGAGGGTGGGGCCTTTGCTAGGGGAACCTCCCTCTTTTACTCAGTATTTCCCCATATCCCATCTGTATCAATTTGTTGGGGGGATGTATTGAGGAATGTGCCAAGGCTTGAAAATTCCCAGTACTCCAGGACCATAGCTTGGTCTCCAATATTGTTATTATAAAGTTCCAAATATCCTGATTGTTGATGTTTTATGTAACTTGGTTTCTACCTCTATGGCAAAGTTCTTTGGAACTTTATATATATATATAGTGCTCTAAAATTTCTCAAGGATGTACTTTAATTTATATCCACACATCAGATGTTTCTTTTGCTCTGCATTCCATCATCTTAGCTATACTTCATGGCTGCAGAAGGGATACCCTGCAACTTCTTGCCTATATTCTCTCTCCAGAAGTGAACACAGAATGATTTTGTTTTGTTTTGATTTATTCCTTGGGAAAGTTTACATACATGTAAGTTCAACAGTCACAATACTTTTCTTCAGCAATATTGGAAGTTGAAAGGCCACGGGACAGTGTCTTTACAATTTGAACAACAAAATAATTCCAAAATAAAAATGTGCACACAGCCTTGAATTATATACTCAGCAAATTAATAATTAAGTGTTTAATTTAAATGATTTTCTAGTGCTTGGTTCTCAAGAAATTTATGGCCACATACAACTTGTCAAGAAGGTACACAAGAAAGAATTTCACATAAAATTAGGAAGGAAACTAAGAAGGATAAAAGCAAGAAATCCAGTGAACAGGGGACCTCAGTACAAAGAAATACAGACAGGAAAATTTTAGGATTTGAGCCAAGGAAATGTCAGCATAAGAGCTCTACAGCAGATCTTTAGATTTCATAGCATCAGATCTTTCCAGGAAAGATAACTTTAAAAGGAAGAAAAAGTTGTTAAAAAACGTGATGTTTTAAAAGTATTGAGGATAAATTTATACAACTGAAGGGAAGCGTTGGAAGTGACTGAATGATAAGTATGTAGAAAACTAAGTAAACATAGACATAAGACAAATATTAACTGAAGCAGCTAAAGAAGCAAGCAAAATAGTGTGAGACAGGAAAAGTAAAATTAGCATATAACGTGACTCAACTCGGTAAACCTTTTCTTAGGAGTGTTCTATTTAAATTTATAATCCAGCAACTTCAGGCTAATGAACGAACAGGAGGTAACACGAGCTTATGGACGTGTGCAGATTTACCATAAGGTTAGTAAAGTTTGAATTTTAGGAACTCTAAGTTGCATGAGACCTTAGTCATGTGTTTATACAGTAACTTTTTTTGTAGAATTTGCAAAAGGAAAATATTCTAATTGTAATTTATAAAGAATATATTTTTTTTCATTTCGATTTGCACTTGGGACAGTTTCTATGCCATTTTGATCTCTCCATTGATTAAGGGAAAGTCTACCTTGGTATTTACCTCCCATGTTACAAATAATATGTTCTTGTAGTAATGCAATTCTCATGGAGCTTTCAGATCTGAATTATATGGGCAATTTCGCATATGCATATATGCAACTAAGAACATAGTTCTGAAACAGTCCTTAATAATTGCTACAGATTCATAGATATTACAAAAACTTTGTAAAAATGAATGGTTTTATCTACATTGTGTATTTTGTTCATCAGTATAAAAGAGCCATTCACCACCATCCTTATAAAATGAATAAAAACACTTATAGTGTTGTCATATATTCATTGATAAGATAAAATATGCATGAATGTGTTATGTGGGATGGACTAGTGGTTGAGTTTAGACCTGATGAATGTGGAAAAAATAATGAAGTGAATTTAAACAAAATATAGTCTGAATATTGAAGTTAGTTAAATGATGGCTAAAAAATGAGGTCTGTTAAAAGAAATAATTTCTCACACCTGATTTGCATAGAGCTTAACACACCAATATGAAATATTTAAAGAAACCTAAAATTATTTTAAAATATGTACTAGAAACACATTATACATGCCATAAATTTTACTGTTGAATTAATAATATGTGCGGTTTCCCCTTTGTAGATAGGTGAGTATTACTGATAAAATATGAAATTTTTATTTCAATTATATATTCTAAAAGAATATTTTATGAAAGTTTGCCTGAAGTTACTTTAAACTATTTTTGTCTCAAGTTTAAATCATTTCCTTTTCTCTTGGAAATCATTTCTATTTTGATCCTTTAAAATATTTTCATTCAAAGAGGGAACTCAAGAGTATATTCTTCTAAACCTCTGCAATAAATTTACAAGGAAGTCGAGAAAGTGCTATCCATCGGCACAACTTGTCTTTATACAGTTCTAGTGCTTCTGCATAGGCATTTGTAGCCCCCACCAAAACTGGGTCATTTTAAGACTTCATTAGAGACTGTATTCCAGGGACATGACAATGATTCAGAGAGGTTTTGTCTGTACTTACTTCACTCGTAAAAACATATCAGTAAAATAATTCATTTATACCAACTAGTTGCAAAGCAAAACATACAAAAATGGGAAAATGAGCTGAGAAAAGCTATTGTATTCTCCGTGGGAGGAAAAGCACACCAAGCAAATTTGTGTTTAAAATAGTAACCTAACTTTAATACTAACTTAAAATTAAGATAAGTGATTGTATGCTAGAGTCTAGCTCATTGAAAGTATTTTAAAACATAATTTAGAATAAAATGATTTAAATATATATATAAAATGCATTATTATGGAAAATTATAAAATACTATATATTCTGCTAAATTGTTTAAATAATAAAAGACCAATTAGTTTGGACTCTATGTGCTTATATGCAAAAACCTATTTCCAAAATTTATCTCCTAAAATTTTTCGCAGAGTAGTGAAAGGAAAAAAGCATAAACATTAAAAACAGATAGTCAAGAATTTAAAAACAAGTGCCACCACTTACTTATCTGCTATCTCAGACAACAACATGTAAACTGTTTTAAATTTAATTAAGTTTGCTCATCCATAAAATGATAATACTGTTGAAATTTTTGCATTGAAGTCATCATTGGGATAAAAGTTAGATGATATGAAATCATATAGCAACTATCCCTCACTAAAGAATTATAAATAAAACTTTCATCATTTAACTAACCTATTAAAGATGATAATGAGGAAAAGAATGAAATTATAATACCAGTAATAGTAACAATATCATTTGTAACATTTCTGAGGTATTGCTATATGACCAGCATTCTTCTAAGTACTTTACAGTTGTAGATTACCTAATTAGTTCCTAAGAAAACCCTTATGATATTGTATCTCCATTTTGTCTGTAAACAGATATTAAGACACACAAAGGTTTAAAAAATTGCCTCATATTTACAAAAGTAGAGTCAGAAGGTCTGACAATAGAATTTATGTCAATTGCCAACTCTGAAAAGGTAATTAATTTATAATTATGTATTTATTTGTCTTTTTATTTAGCTAGCATATTTTGGTGGATGAGAGATGGCATGGACTCTAAGCAATCCATTTTTTTCCTAATTCCATATCTCTGATTATATGTTGCCCATCAAGAATGTCTATTATAGATTGTTTCTGCTTTCATACAGTATCATTATCTGCTCATCATCTAAAAATAATAATTTTCACATACTTGAATTTTCCTGCATATAGCTAATATTTGAAGAGTTAGCATAACCCTGGATATATATTTTATACACATACATATATGTACATTATATATATACACACACACAAAGTTCACACCATATATAATATGTATTTAATATAATAAGTTCACACCATATATAACATATATTTAATTCACATGAGTATTGTCAAAAATGTTAAGTACATCCCCATGGGTAAAATCATTAGTAAGCCTTAGAGCCTGACCTAGAACCTATATATTCATCATACTTCAAATACTGTGTATTTTTCAACAACCAAAAATGTTTGACTATTAAATCATCTAGAATTAATCTTCAATTTAGAAGTAACTAAAGTTAGTTATTTTTACCAGATTCTGAATATTTTTCCTGAATATTCTAAAGAGTTTGTGGAAGTTTGTTTGAGTCAAAATGGTGATATACATTAAAGAAATTCTTTTTTAATTAACAATTATATTACAGTTTAAATACTGTATGACTAAAAATTTTCATGACACTAAATTTGCATACTGAAAACACAGTTGGTGCAAAATTTCAGGTGATGAAGAGTAATCTGATTAAAGCTGCCATGGGTTAAATTTTTTTTTTTTTTTTTTTTTTTTTTTTTTTGAGACGGAGTCTCGCTCTGTCGCCCAGGCTGGAGTGCAGTGGCGTGATCTCGGCTCACAGCAAGCTCCGCCTCCCAGGTTCACGCCCTTCTCCTGCTTCAGCCTCCCGAGTAACTGGGACTACAGGCGCCCGCCACCACGCCCGGCTAATTTTTTGTATTTTTAGTAGAGACAGGGTCTCATCGTGTTAGTCAGGATGGTCTCGATCTCCCGATCTTGTGATCCGCCCGCCTCGGCCTCCCAAAGTGCTGGGATTACAGGCATGAGCCATCACGCCCGGCAGGGTTTAAATTTTTAACTTTGTTGATAACTTGTATTATTACTGTGTTAAATAAAACCATTACAAATGTATTGTCAAGTAATTGTACTTTGTTACATAACAAGTTTGATACTTAAAACTAAATTATATTGAGAACCCTTTAGGTTAGATTTTTAAATAGTACATATATACATACACACACACACACTATATATACACACACACTATTTATAGAGTGTGTGTGTGTATTTTCTTTTTTTGTTGTTGTTGTTCTTTATAAGATGGAGTCTCACTCTTGTCACCTACTTCTGACTCCTGTGTTCAAGCGATTCTCCTGTCTCAACCTCCCGAGTAGCCGGGACTACACGCGCCCGCCACCACGCCCAGCTAATTTTTGTATTTTTAGTAGTGATAGGGTTTGACCATGTTGGCCAGGCTCGTCTGGAACTCCTTATCTCAGGTGATCTGCCCACCTTGGCCATCCAAGGTATTAGGATTACCATGACTGGCCAGTAGTTTATATTTTAATGTGAGGAAATAAAATATAAGTTATGTTTATAAGATAAGCTGTACAATTATTTTGCATGCTTCATTGGATTTGTAAATTTCACTTTAGGGAGAATAAACCTGGCTTATTGAAAATATTTTATGTAGTATATTAATTTTTTCATACAGCTAAGATAAGTTATTTGAAAATTACTTGGTGAATTATCTTAATTTAGGGAAAAAGCATGTTTTAAATTTAAATTTTCTAGATGAGAAGAAATATGTTTAAAGCATTTTACATTTTATATAGTAGTTTATACTGACAAATGTGTGCACTTAAAAATTTCTTTTGAATATTTTAACAAAAGGTAATATTAACTTCAAAAGAAAGAGAAATATATGTATATATATACACACACACATGTATTTTACATATATAGCTGGTATGTTTTGTTGGGTGGGAGGTGGCGTGGATTCCTATATATATATATATATAGAGAGAGAGAGAGAGAGTGTGTGTGTATATATTCGGAGGGGGAATATACATATATACATATGTATATACATACATACACATATATACACATATGCAAACATACATACACACTTATACACATATACATACACACATATATTTATAAATACATAGACTCATGCATATATGTATACATACACTTGCATGCATATATGTATACATGCACACACATACATGCACACATACATACACATGAACGCACATATGTAGACATACATGCACACAGCACACATATATGCACACATATACATGCATGCACATATGTGTACACGCATATACATACCTACATGTGTGCACATGCACATGTATGCACGCATGCATATGCATATGTACATACATGCATGCATGTATGCACGTGTGTATTTACATATGCATGTGTGTACATGTAAGCATGCATATACATGTGTAAATGCATGTACATATGCATATGTATATGCACAAACATGTATACAAGCGTGTACATATGTGCATATATGTACACATACATATACATATGTTTGGAGGGAAGTATATGTATTTTAAAGACGTGTGTGTGTGTGTGTATATGTATGTATATATTTGGAAGCTCTGTCATTCAGGCTGCAGGGCAGTGGTGCAATCAAAGTTCACTGCAGCATGGGACTCCTGGACTCAAGTGATCCTCTAGCCTCAGCCTTCTGAGTAGCTAGGAGTAGCTAATACTACAGGCAAGTACCACCATCCCTCATTATTTTTTTTTAAAAAAACTGTGTTTTGTAGAGATGGAGGTCTCATTTTGTGGCCCTAGCTGGTCTAGAATTCTTGGCCTCAAGTAATCACACTGCCATGACCTCTCAAGTACTGGAATAGGCATGAGCTACATTGCTCAGTCAGGGAAATATATATTTATTCAAGGAAATTGTGAAAGTATCTCAATGTTTTGCATACTTTCTATATTTTTTTATATATATAATATTAGTATTCAAGTGATCATAATTATCTTAACATTAATGTTCCTTTGTGAAAAATTATATTTCATCTTTTTATCTATCGGACACATAGCCAGTTCTGAGAGACATAAATGAATAAAACATTCCAGGCTTTGTGTAACTCACAACCTAGCAAAAGAAGTAAATCTGTAAACACGTAATTAAAGAATGCTATGATTGCTGTTAGGACAGTGAGATTTATGGAGAATATTCTCTGAGAAAGGGTAAAGGGTAATATGTAAGCTAAATCTTAATAACTATTAGGAGTTCATATGTGGATAAAATTATAAAAAGAAAATTTATTCAAGAAAAAGTTTGTACAAATAAATGAATATCATAGGAAAACAACCTATTAATGAAAAAGTTGAAAGCACAATTTGTTGATTCTTATTTAGTGAGAATTTTAAATTAGTAGAAAATTTGAGGCTAGAACTGTTCTAATGACTGTATACTGTACACAGCAAAGTGATACAGATTTAAAGATTCTTTTTTTTTTTTTTTTTTTTTTTTTTTTGAGACGGAGTCTCGCTGTGTCACCCAGGCTGGAGTGCAGTGGCCGGATCTCAGCTCACTGCAAGCTCTGCCTCCCGGGTTTACGCCATTCTCCTGCCTCAGCCTCCGAGTAGCTGGGACTACAGGCGCCCGCCACCACGGCCGGCTAGTTTTTTGTATTTTTAGTAGAGACGGGGTTTCTTTCTTTTTTTTTTTTTTTTTTTTGAGACGGAGTCTCGCTGTGTCGCCCAGGCTGGAGTGCAGTGGCCGGATCTCAGCTCACTGCAAGCTCTGCCTCCCGGGTTTTTACGCCATTCTCCTGCCTCAGCCTCCCGAGTAGCTGGGACTACAGGCGCCCGCCACCTCGCCCGGCTAGTTTTTTGTATTTTTTAGTAGAGACGGGGTTTCACCGTGTTAGCCAGGATGGTCTCGAACTCCTGACCTCGTGATCCGCCCGTCTCGGCCTCCCAAAGTGCTGGGATTACAGGCTTGAGCCACCGCGCCCGGCCTAGAGACGGGGTTTCACCATGTTAGCCAGGATGGTCTCGATCTCCTGACTTCGTGATCCACCCGCCTCGGCCTCCCAAAGTACTGGGATTACAGGCTTGAGCCACCTCGCCAGGCCCAGATTTAAAGATTCTAATGGTCGGTCGGGCGCAGTGGCTCACGCCTATAATCCCAGCACTTTGGGAGGCCGAAGCAGGTGGATCACGAGGTCAGGAGATCCAGACCATCCTGGCTAACATGGTGAAAACGGGTCTCTACTAAAAATACCAAAAATTAGCCGGGCTTGGTGGCGGGCGCCTGTAGTTCCAGCTACTTGGGAAGCTGAGGTAGGAGAATGGTGTGAACCCGGCAGGCAGAGCTTGCAGTGAGCCGAGATTGCGCACCTGCACTCCAGCCTGGGCGATAGAGCAAGACTCCGTCTCAAAAGAAGAAGAAGAAGAAAAAAAAAGATTGTAATCGTCTGGATAATAAATGTTTTGAAAAGACCCTCTTAGTAAAAAGGAAGAATAATTGAAAATAGAAAGGGAGAAAACAGGAAATCGGTTAGAATCAAAAATCAATAATTATGTAATAAATAGATTCAACAACACTTGATGACTAATGGATGCATTAGCTACAGAAATATTAACCAATTGGTTTCTAAATTTGCTAGCTTAAAATCTCTGGATTAATTGACATGAATCAATCACAAAGCAATCCAGGAGAAAAAAAAAAAGTTATTAGAGGGATATTTGGTTTGTGTCTGGAGGTGTTTATTTATAAGTTCCTGTTTGACAGACTAGAAAATATGGTCAAATGGAAGTTGAAATTAAGTATTGAATTCAGAAGGGCAGCCTATAGAAAAAAATAGACATTTGTAGGTAATTAACATTAGGTAGTGGTTGAAATCAAATAAGAAAGGGATTTTCCACAATGGGGAAGAATCCTGAAAGACACAATCATGAGACTGATGATTTACTGGGTGTGCGGAAGAATAGTGAATTAAACAAAGCAATGTAACACAATGGGGAAACTTTAAAATCAGATTTAAAATGTCAAATTCCGGAGAAACCCAAAGAAAAAGAAGATGTCAAAGTCTCTCTCTTAAATACAGGAGGCATCTGACTCCAGGCTAAAGTCTTATGTGTGATTTTTCAGGCTTTAATATAGGCAATTACAAACGCCTCTCCTGGCATGCTTCATAAGGGAAGCTCCCCACTCCATTTGGGCACACAGCTAGGGCCTTGGAGTCTGTGAAGGAGTTGAGTAAGTACTCAGTCTCTCCATCCCTGGCATTCTCCGAAGCACATCTGTGTTCCTAGCCCAGATGTCTCCATTTGGGGACCCTAGTTTGAGGCCTTCCTCGGTTACCTCTTCTGAGACCTCATTATGGGAGAGGCAGGAGTGCTCTGAAGTCTTCTCCACTCTGACTCAGTGCTCAGTACATTTCCACTCCTACCCTGTTTTTCCCCTCCCTCCCCTAGTGCCTGTGCCAGAAATGGCAGAAGCCTTTGTTCAAGGTCCCCCGTGGTGAGATGATTTCCCTATCTCGTGCTGATGCACTTTACTGAAACTCAGTATGTTTCCATGGTGAGCGGGAGGAAATGGAATATTGTGTTAGTAGTGACTTCCCGGCCTCTTATTTCCACTATTGTAGTTAGTAAGTAAAGTCTTAATTGTTACTTTAATTTTGGCTTATTTTAATCAACTATCTTGACAGCTGGAAGCTGAAATATGTCCAGTTTAGCGTTTGACAATAAATAGGTACAAGAGCAAAGGCCCAGCCTAAATGTGGGGTAGCTGCAAGCTCAGATGCTGCAGCTGATGGTTTCTTATCTTGGAGACAGTGTGTTTGGAAGTAAATAAATTCAAAACCTAGACAGTCAAAATGGAGAAGTTTCAATCCAGTAAAAGCCAACAGGTTGACACAGAATAAAGTTTCATTAGAGGTAGTTATTATTTCCTGCTCTATTAGGAGAGGCTTAATGCAAACATATTAGTTGTACATTAACATTTCTTTAGCCTTCCGTAACCCGATAACTTTCCATAACAACAGGTTTCAAAATGAATTATTTTGCAGATAATCTCCATCTAATGAAGAAGGAATGGTGTACCAAGGCTTTTCTTATATTGTTTCCAAGTAAAATGTGTTTTATGTGAATGGGGCACTTTTTAATATTAATTTCTAATATATGTCATATCTACTAATTAGCTGTTATTAGTGCTACATTTCATTTTTCTGAAATAAAGATTGGTTCAAAAACAAAGAGAGTTTCTTATTCATTTTGGGCTCCCTAATGGCCAATTCATTGTCTGACACATTAGAAGTGATCAATATAATATCATCCAATGAAGCCATTCTGTTGCTTTTTACAAAAATGGCAACAAAGAAACAACAAAAACAAAAACACTTTCAGAGGTAACACAGAATCAGGTACCAATGATAATACAAACAATAGTGATGATATTCACCAGAGTAATTTATTATCTTTAGGCACTTTAAGTCCTAGGTTATATAACTTCTGGAAGCAAATCCAACAGATAGATAAACAGAGCCTATATTTGATACCCTAAATTCACCTTTTCTTTAAGGAGATATATTCTTTTCTATACAATATTATATGCTTGGCGCTCTCTCTCTCTCTCTCTCTCTCTCTCTCTCTCTCTCTTCTCTTAGAATCAGAATTGTATATCAAAATGTATAACTTGAAAGCAAAAGTAAATAAGCACTGGTTACTACAATTTTCCAAATAGGTAAGAGTGACTAATTTACTCATTTTATAAGTAATACGTTGGGTATATAGATACAGAGGTTGTTATTTTATTTATTTTTTTATTTTTGAAGGTTTCTTTCTTTTTTTAATTTTTATTTTACCTTATGTTCTGTGATACATGTGCAGAACATACAGGTCTGTTAGATAGGTGTACATGTGCCATGGTGGTTTGCTCCACCCCAGAGACTGTTCCTTTAAAAAGATCTTGAAAATAATGAAGAACAGAGATAATAATTCATATATAGTATCCTGACATTCAACATAATTTTTAAAATCATTTTGTTAATATCAAGGGTTTTGTGTTGCTAATTTACAATCAAGGTATCTTCTATTAAAAATGGCTTCTAAAGTTTAAGAAAATTTCTATATTTGTTTTGTTTAATTTATGACCAGAATATCATGTTAAGTCCTGAAAAACTGACATTTTGGTAAGAATAATTGTACTTAGAATAGAGTATAAATATGCCTGTGGAGATAACAACCTCAACGTAGACCTCAACCTAATGGCTCTGTATGCCTTCCCAACTTTTACTTCTAATTATAATGACAAATGAAATACAAAAAATATAGATAAACCCAAAACACTATTTAAAATTAGAGCAAATTTGCTCACTATATTAGAAACATCAAGAAATTATTGTAATTATTTGTTATGTAGGGTATAAAGGAACATATTCAAATAATAACAAATCTGTGAATCACTCACTATCTGGAAAGCCTGCCAGATCAGATCCCGGCAGAATGCCATTTGTATTTAATAAGATGAACCATGGGCAACTGGGAGTGAATTTTCAAACTTGGCAATACCACTGGGGGAGCATTCTTCTTTCTTTAAGCCAAAATAAGAAGAGTGCATTTGGCAAGGTTTATTCTTGGCTTTGACTTGGAACCCGCTTAGAACAGAAGGCTCTGCCAGGCAAAATCAGGGGGTATGCTGTGGTTGGCTCTTAAGGAAGTCATCTATTCCAGGCAATCACCAGGCACCCTGAGGAGGCCACCTCCTGGCTCCCTCACCAAGCACTGAAAAGACACACTTAGACAGAAGGCAAACTGCCTGCTGTGACTGACTCTACTTCTATTTTCAGCTCCTCCTTTCCCTGCTCGCCCAGATTATCACAACATCTCTTTTGTGGTGTGGTAAAAATCTATAAAGTATATATAAAAATTTCTTTTCTCGCCTCTATTTTCTCACAGATTTGGACTAAAACCCATAACAATCTCTAACAAAACCAACTTCAATTTGAATTTGCGATCAACCCTTATCAGAAAAGCATAGTCATTCTCTAAGTGTGAGCTAAGACAAATATTTTCCTCAGTATAAATAGTATTGTTCCAAGAAAAAGGAGTACATTTTAGAGAATTTTAAATTTATATTTTTGAGATATGGATTTTTTTTTTCAAAACCATAAACATTTCATTGAGAAGAAAGATCCACATAGTGAATTGGAAACTGCAATAGGACCGGGCACGGTGGGTCACTTCTGTCAATCCCAGCACTTTGGGAGGCTAAGATGGGCGGATCACAAGGTCAAGAAATAGAGATCATCCTGGACAACATGGTGAAACCCTGTCTCTCCTAAAAATACAAACAAACAAACAAACAAACAAAATAGCTGGGGCGTGGTGACAGAGGCCTGTAGTCCCAGTTACTCAGGAGGCTGAGGCAGGAGAATGGCTTGAACCCGGGAGGCGGAGGTTACAGTGAGCCGAGATCACACCACTGCCCTCCAGCTTGGGCGACAGAGCGGGATTCATCTCAAAAAAATAATAAATAAATAAAAATAAAATAAAAAAATAAAGAAAGTAACTGCAATATACAGTCAACAATTGTTTCGTTGCTAAAAACTAAAGTGATAAAGTAGAAAATAAATGCAAGAAATTTCCCTGACCCTGGAATTCAGATAATGTTAGTGAATATATGAAAATAATGAAAAAAAAAACCATGATAGATGGGCTAAGATTATTCTATTCATATACGATAGTATCCCCTAACTAAGGGCGTTGGGAAAGAGGGGATACAAAATATTCAAATATGATATAAAGATTTTCTTCATTATGAAAACTAAATGACAAAATTTTAAAAACCCATTACACTTGAACATATTTATGACTTTATTTAACATTTTCTATATATAAAAATCAATACACTAATATATTCTATGTAGAAAATATAAAGCAACTAAGGAATAAAACTTAAGTACATACAAATGCCTCTCTCCACACTAAATGCCAACAACAAAGTAGTTTTACTTACAAAAATTACAAAATCAGAATATCATATCCATCTAGTTGGTGGTTCAAGTTAGTAAGGAGCCACTTCTAGGTATAATATAGTTGATGTGGATAAAAATAAATAAATCATGTGAAGCTCATTATAATAATTAATCAAATGATACATTTTGAATATTACTTACTACATGGAAAACTATTCTGGTCAATTGATTTTTTTTTAATTTAGAAAATTAAGGAAACTATTAAAAAGATATATGTATTGAGGTATAAAATTGTAATGACACGTGATACTAATTTGTCCATTTTACATTTATATTTATGACAATCCATACAAGTTAATATATGAAGATAATTTTTTTTTTAATTTATTTATTATTATTATACTTTAAGTTGTAGGGTACATGTGCATAACGTGCAGGTTTGTTACATATGTATACTTGTGCCATGTTGCTGTGCTGCACCCATCAACTCGTCATTTACATCAGGTATAACTCCCAATGCAATCCCTCCCCCCTCCCCCCTCCCCATGATAGGCCCCGGTGTGTGATGTTCCCCTTCCTGAGTCCGAGTGATCTCATTGTTCAGTTCCCACCTATGAGTGAGAACATGCGGTGTTTGGTTTTCTGTTCTTGTGATAGTTATAAATTATGTTAGATATGTTTATAAAAACAAAAGTTAGCATTAAAAATAAACAGGCTATATGCCTGTCAAAGTATGAAAGAGGAGGAGAAGAAAGGGTCATATTCAGCTTATCTACTGGTGCATAACAAAATTAATGACATAAATCAGCAATTTATTGTTATTTTCCACAATTATTATGTATTCTTCTTTCCCATCATTGTGTGAGTCTGAAAGACCTGAAAAGCTGTACAAGGATGGCACATCCATGATGTATGTCTGTGGCAACAGATGGGTGGTCTTAAATGTCTGGGAGCTTGAACAGCTGGGGTCTGACCAGGCATTCCTCTCCCTCTCTCTGTCTCAAGGCTTCTCCTCCTGCCTCCCTTAGACTATAAACGTCTTGGCATCTTCAGGATATTCCGACTTCTGATGTGGCAGCTCTGGGGTGTGAGAACAAGGCAGTAGGAATTACTAATCTTTCTAAAGGCTAAGCCAAGAACATCATTTCACTACACTCTAGTGGTTACAGTAGTCACAAAGACTCTGTCTCTCTCAATGCAGGGAGTGTTGTCTTTGCTATTTAATCTGACACAAGCCTAACAGAATTAAGACCTAGTGCAGGAGGGGCTGATACTTTATTTTAATACCTCACTTTACTCATCTGTAAAATAGAGTTACTAATACATGTTATATAATAGAATTGTTGTGAAGATTAACAGTTTATGGAATACAGGAAAAGTTAGACATTTTCATAAAATTTCATTTTAATTAAATTTAAAATAAATTTAAAAGTATTCGAATTTTTGTTCTACATTTTATTGACAATTCAATTAAGCAACACTTTTTTTTTTCTCTGAATCTGCTTCTGAACATGCTCTCTCTCGCTCTCTTTCTCCTGTCTCAGTCTATCTCTTAACACACACAACACACCCACATCCATAAAAATATCTAATCTTGATCATATTCTAGGACACACACACACATACTCAAGTATCAGCACATTCTAGAGCAAAATAATATAATAGATAATTCTCATTTAAAAATGCAAAGAAAAATTAAAATTACATTTAAATTAATAAAATCACATTAATTTTTAGATTAGATTTTAGAATAGCTTAAGCTATTTTGGAAATTTATAAATAAGTTAAAAGAAATATTATATCTTTAAATGAAAGAGGGAATTAAACTTCAATGATAGATACTTTGATAATAAATATGCATTTAGTAACCTACACATAAAAATGCATTAGGAAAAGTAAAAGCTCTGTTAGCAGTAAATGTATCACATTAAATCCTATTGTTGTCAAGAAAGAAAGAGATAAATAACTAAAATTTCAGCTTACTAAGATTTGAAACAAACAGCAATGTTAATATTGAAGAGTATTGAGATAAACAATGAATAAAAATAAATTCATGTTCCATTGTTTGGAAAATGGCAAGAATAAAAAATACACAAGTGGATCTATTTATTTTAATAGGCATGCTTTTTAAAGACTCTTGGAAAATCAACAAGGGGAATAATAAATAACATTATAAGAGTGACTGAATATAATCAGAGATGAAGAATGCAAAATATTAAGCAAATAATTTTAGTATGCTATACTATCAAATTTGAAAGCACAATGAAATAGATTTTTTGTTCTAGAAAAAATGTGAAATTCCAGCATTATTTTGCAGAAGTTCTGAGTAGAATATAATTGAAAAATAAATTGTCTAAAAATAGAAATACAATAAAAAATAGAAGTTTCATAAAGTATTTAAATTCCAGCCAGTCTTACATCTGAGTTCCAAGAACAGATAATTCTGTTTTACACAATACCAGAACACAGAAACTGATGGAAGATCTTTTGATTGTCATATAAATCTGTGAAAAGATGAAATTTAAGCCCTAACACTTTAGAAAATAAGTTCTTACTTATAGTATAGTAAAATATAAAAGTAAAAATTAGAAAATTATAATCAGCACTGTATTATAATAGTGCTGAATAATGTTGCATAACATTAAAGAAATAGTAACAAGGATAAAACATCTTAATAATTTGTTACCGGTATTTGTCATTCCTCTTGATGTGAACTCAAACGTTAATATTAAATTACTTCACCAAAAAGGGCTTGCAAATTCAGTAGTTTTCCTTCCTGTAACATTTGTCTCTATTAATCATTAGCAGACACAGAAGACTGTCCAAAACTACTTTATTTGTGGATCTAACAGAGATCTTTATTATGTGTTGCATTTCCAAACTGAGTCTTCCAGTTGGCTTACAGGTGAAGAGTTCTGTCTGCTATTGCATTATCCATTGAAAACACATTCGCAAGATGCGGTGGGTCACGCCTGTAATCCTAGCACTTTGGGAGGCCAAGGCGGGCAGATTGCCTGAGCTCAGGAGTTCAAGACCAGCCTGGGCAATACGGTGAAACCCCATCTCTACTAAAATACAAAAAAAAAAAAAAAGAAAATACACACATTCATCATTAATAAAAGAGCTTTTAATTTCCAGTAGTTGGTAGCAAATCAAAAAATGTGGTGTCTGAGCAATATTTCCATAAGTTTCGTTTTTACGCATTTGATCATTTTAATTAAAACGATATATTTTCAAAATACGAAATAATTATAATAATTAGCACAGTTCCACATGAAATAATTATACAAGTCAGATTCAATGTGAAATAAAACCTAATATGGAAATATTAACCCCTGCAAGATAAAGGCAATTAATTCCTATGGGGAAAGCATGCAGGTGGCCATTGTGATAAATCTGCTTGTGATATGAAAAGGAATTTGAAAATCTGAGGTGATGCCTATAGAAAAGGTTATAAGCCATAATTTATGTTTTTATAACAAGGCCAGCACTAGTGCCCAACTTGAGTAATTTTATTCATATGTCTTTACTAGTTCTGCCTTTTCTTGTTACATTTGTTGTTATTTATGAGAGAAGGTGATGAAAGCTATTCCAAGGATTATTACTTCAGAATTGTGCATTTATTATTCATGGACTGATTTGCCTATACATTGCAATGAAAATTTAGGTCAGTATGCAGTGAGGAAATAAAATACAGAATTGCACTGCCTTTGGAGTGTCTATTCTCGACCTTTACTTGGACAATGTTCAAGTTCATCAGCAATAAAATGTTGGTAGAGAAGAAAATTATAGTGATTCATGCTGAAATTGAGTATCTCTATAATGTTATACATCAGTAAGCAAAATACCTTAACAAATTCTAAATGTATTTCTGACTCTACTTTCAAGTGTACATTATAAATATGACTCTCTTTGCAATGCCATTCAAATAATCCACCTACAGTTATTCATAAGCCATGGATAAAACATAAGAATTGAATATTATTTATTGAGTAAAAGATGAGAAATTTCATCTGATAGTCCTCCAATCTATTGGTACTAAGAAACAAGATACAATGACACCAGAAGAAAGCATGAAATATCTATTTGACTACAATAAATTTACCGAGGCATATTGTAGTATATTTCAATATAACAGGAAAACATAGATGAAGAAAATTGAACTTAGTATAAATATATGGCAGGGTCTCTTCTTAATGCATGTTTTCAATCTCCTCAGTGACTTAATTGATGAAGTGATAGAGGATAGACAAAAAGCAAAGTATGCATATCATTTCTCTAAAGTACTGTAGCATTAATTATTCATTCTAATTATTTGAGATTTATCAGTTATTGCCTTTATCTCTTAGATATGATAAATAATTAATAGTTGATAAATAAAAAGATTGATATCTGCTTTTTATCTAGATTACAATATTCCTGACAGCGGAAACTTTGTAGGCTAGGAACACTTTTAGTGTTCATATATACATCATAAAGTGAACAGTTGATGGTGATCGAGCTACAGTGCAGAATAAGAATGAGTGTATAATAACACAAAGTTGGTATCTGGTATATGGAAAGAAGTAATTGAAAATATAAGAATTCTTGCTACAAGAATCTAATTCCTTGACAGAAAAATAAATGGAAAACTATATTTGAAGATTTTTAAGTGCTGTTCTTGGGTGTATTAGGATTAGATTAGGAGAACGCTAGAAAAAAATGTACTTTTGATGTGTGTGTGTGTATATATATATAACAGTTTTATATTTTTAATTATATATTTATAATATACATTTTAGGTTATATACTTAATCAATATACAATTAAAATCTAAACAACATATGAGATGAATATCTCTTATGTACAATGGTTTCTAATAAACAGAATCTATGATAATTATCCATTCCTTTTTATTACCTAGGATTTACAAAACTATGGGTGGATAAGAATTATACTTAGGAAGATAGAAGTAATAAAGAAAGGTGTCAACAGCAGTCTGTGTTAGGCAAAATTATTAAATGGTCCCCGAATTCCCACTCTGTTGTACATACTCTGTGTTAATTTTTCCCCTTGAATATGGGCTACTTCTGTGGCTACGATAGGATATGCCTCTAGTAATTTGGGTACTTCTCAGTGGACTCTGAATTAAAGAGAGATTATCATGGATGACCTAATCATAACAGTCCTAAAAAGAAGATGAAAAGGCAGAGAGGCACACTCCTTCTGGCCTGAAAAATAAGCAAATATCCACACTGTGAACTGTCTATGGAGGCCATGTGGCAAGGAATGCTATGCTCTGTGGGAGCTGAAAGTGTTCCTTAACTTACAACTAGCAGACAATGAGGAACTCAATCCTACAGCACACAGAAATATAGTCTGCCAATAGCTGAGTGTTTGGAAGAGGACCCTGAGCTTCAGATGAGTTCACAGACTGGTCTGCATCTTGACAGCAGCCTCTGAGACCCTACATGAAGAACTCAGTAAACCTGTGTCCAGAGTCCTCACTTACGGAAATGAAGAAACAATAAATTTATCTTATTTCAGGACACTAAGTTTGTAGTAATTTGTTACACAATAGAAAATGAATACAAAGTCCTTGATAACTATTAAAAGCCTCAGACAGATTGCACAAAATAATTGTTATAGACATGTAGAAAAGGAAAAGATCTCTTGTATTTGCAGCAATAAGCAAAGAGAAGAGAAGAGATCATTTGTGACGGAAGACCCAAGCTGACATTTCATGGGAATGAAAGAAATTTCTTCTTATTATCTCCAATTTGCTGGCTTACAGGGGATAGTAAGAATGACATTTGCAGCCCTGAGTTCAGACCAATACTTCAAAGTATCCTCAGATTAATACATAAAAGGAATAAAAATTGAGGAGAAAATGGACAAGTGTCTGAAGTTTGGGCAGCAGTTGGTCTGCCTAAGAAGTGACTGGAAAATACTCTGAGTACGTGAAAAAAAAGTGGAGATTAGAAAAATCTTTCTTAGGTTATACCCATTTGAAAAACAAATTTAAAAGTAGAGAAAAAAAAAGATACAGGAGAGGAACTCAAAGGGAAGAGAAAGTAGAAGAAAAAAAAACAACAACAAAAAAAGATTATTTGCTATCAAATATGTAATTTTCTGGCTAACTTAATATTGAATTATCGCAATATGTTGTATCAAATTAACCTTGGAACATCATGAGTGTTATAAAAATGTGCTGGGTTCTTAAGAAAAACTATGTATTAGCCTTACACTTTTGTAATATTTTACAATTTGCAGATAATATATATGACTTCACTTTAATCACCACATTCACACTGAGAGGTCATACATGTAATTTGATTATCAATTTACAACCTTGAGTATGGAGCTTACAGAACGTGATAGGTACAGACCGTTTTTGAAAATTATAATCTCAGTTTCAGTCATAAATTAACAAACATTTTATTTAATTTTCTAGCATTAACTAAACAAAGAATCAAGGAAGGAAATCCATTTGGTGTGAGAAATAATTA
Organism: Macaca mulatta; assembly: GCF_049350105.2. NCBI lineage: Eukaryota > Metazoa > Chordata > Mammalia > Primates > Cercopithecidae > Macaca > Macaca mulatta. The sequence goes on from NC_133409.1 coordinate 118,394,329, forward strand.
CTTCACTTTTTAAGTATTGAGTTTGAGGAAGAAACCACAGCAATTCATAGAATTTATTTTTGCTGGATAAAATTCCGTTAGTTTTTAAAATGTTCTAGCCTGTTACAGTTGTAAACATACTGTTTCACATTTACAGTGCAAATGAAGATTTTCAATGAATTACAACTAAAATAATGAACTAGTAAAATAGAGCATTTGACCAGCAAACTTACCTGCACATAAAGTTTGTAAGAATTCCTTATTGTTTTTGAACTTAAGCTGTGATTGAAACTGATAAAACTGTGTAATGTTGGTATTATTCATAACCCTTTATTAAATATTAGAATATATTCTTGAAAGTAAGGCAGTGACAGGCTTTTGGTTGAGGATTATGGAACTGAAGAACACACTGCATCAGGAATACAATTAGGAAATTTATCTTGTTAACTGTATTCCTCTTGACCCTGTTGAAGTTCTTCTCTTCTGAGATATTATCAGCCATAACAATGAATTTTTGCTTGAAACAATTATAAATCTTGCTACTAGGATGGTGAAAATATATTTTTTAAAGTCCTCAAAGTGGTATAACATGGAGCAACACTGATTTCTAAATCTCTTATAATACTTGAGGTGGTTGGGCTTAGCCGAGTAGTCAATTTTTCTACAGAAATTGGGTCAAAGTAAGGTGTTGACTACACTGGGCTAAAAGATGCAAGTTAGCTCACCCACAGTTGTGCTGTCTGGGAAGACTGGGGTGAGCAGGAATCCTGGGACGGCTAGGACTTCATGGAGTTTCCAGGTCAAGTCCTCTCCCTGTGACCTTTCCATGTGTTTTATCCAGGGTGGCCAGTCTTACATCATAGCTCAACACCCAAAACTGAAAAACCAGTTGCCAGGTCTCTTCCAGGCTATTCCCCAGAACTGGAGAACATCACCTGGTAACTAAAACAGCCAAAAACACTTAGCACAATCCCAGGGAAATGTAATCAGGCTCCATGCCTTCTTGTGAGAGCAGAAAGACCAAACTTTTGCCAAATTAAAGGAATAGCATTAAAAGGAGTCTTTACAATTTCCCTATCACCATAACAAATGTGAGATTCAGGCTTAAAGTTTGGTGTTCTGCCCAGAAATTGTCTAGACATGTGGATTTCCTCATGATTCAGTTTCTTTGAAAATATTGTGTATACCTGTTTTCAAGGTGGGTGGTGGAGTATAAGTTCTCAAATCCTGGCTGGGTCATTTGAGTTATATACGAAGAGCAACTCATGTGGTGCGGAGCCATCAAGGCAACTGGTAAATAATCTATGTTCAGATATATAATTTATTCCTTAAATAGGATTGAGACTGTGTGCATAAATGTATTAGGTCAGTCTCCTGTAATGAAATAGCATAAACTGAGTGGCTTGAACAACAGAAATTTATGTCTCACAGTTCTAGAGATTGGAATTCCAACATTGAGATTACCAACACAGTGTCTGGAAATGGCTCTCTCCATTCTTCATTGCATGTGAATAGAAAGATGAAGCTTCCTGGTCTCATTTTATAAGTTCACTAATCCTGTTATGCGAAGCCCATGTCAGGACCTCATTTAAATCTAATTATTTCCTAAAAGTCCCATTCTTGGTCAGTATGTGATCAATATCATCAAATGGTTAAACTCAATGTGCATATAGATGGTGCAAATGAGGAAATCTATCTAAGGGAGCCTGAGTTTAATATAACAGTATAAAACATAATACCTTATTTTATACAGCTTATACATTAAAAGCATTGTTTCTAAAAGTCAGTTTTAATAAATTGGAAAGGGCTAGTTTTTTTCAACATTGTAGAAAGAAACTGAATGTCATTAAATAAAGGTAAATTTTTGTATAATATCAGTCAAATCTATGTAATTAAGATTTTATTTCAGACCATAGAAACACATCCTGAATAGTTTTTGCCAAACAATGTATTCACACAACTGATTTGGTGGTTTATTGCTTTCTATGATGAATTGTATTTCTCAGCTTGGCTAGAGCATAGCTCTCAGTTGCTTGGTAAACTACTAATCTAGATGTTGGTGTGAAGGTATTTTTTTAGATATGATTAACATTAAAGTCAGTAGGCCTTGAGCAAAACAGATTACCCTCCATAATGTGAGGGCCTTCATCCATTCCCTAAAATGCAGTAAGAGAAAAGACTGACGTTTTAGAGTTCAGCTTCCTAACTGCAATATTAAAATAAAAAAATTGCCTGAGTTTACAGCCTATTTGTGAATTTCGCATGAAAGATGCAACATCAAGTCTTACCTGAATTTCCAGCCTGCCAGCTTGCCCTATAGATTTCAGACATGCCAGCCCTGACAGTCACCTGTGCCAATCCCTTAAAATAAATCTCTCTATATATGGATGTATTTATTCTATTGGTTCTGCACATTATTTTTGAGAATCATGAATAATTCAGTATTATTTCTATTTTCTCATTAAGCAAGGTAACTGAAGAAAAATAAAAATTTTATATTTTTGTATTTACCACTAAACTCTATCCCTTTGTTAATTCAGTATAAAATAGAGCCACACAAATTTGTATAAATGTTAATTGGCCTGTTGAATTGGTAAATAAATTAATTAATTAACAATTGTATGTCAACTTAAGTGTTTTACATTTCTACAGCACTTAGAAAAATACTAGTATATAACTCTTCATTAAATACTTTAACTTGGTTTGAAAAAAAAATGGAGTTCTGTTAGACAAGCCACTTTTTGCTTATCCAAGGAGTTTGTAGGACATAAAAATAAATTAACTTTTCTTATTTATTGCAATAACCACAACTTTTCATTTATTTTTTACTGAGCTTTACTAAACATTAGGCACTAGGGTTAAGTGCTTTAGATTCCATCAGCAAAAATTCTCATATTCAACTATGAAAATTAGGTTCATTATTCCCACTTCAAAGCTGAGCAAAATAAAGATTTTTAAAAGTTAAATGATTTTCCAAATTTATACATGTAGTAAGTGAACACGTTTTGTTTTTGTTTTTGTTTGTTTGTTTGTTTTGGAGTCCAAAGCCTAAATTATTTTAAACACTGTATTTTGGTGTGGACATTTTACGTAAATAAAGTATTGTTGGCATTTTGCCAAGTGGCCCTGACAGCTATCAGTTTTGAAACTAAGAGTGTTCTCTGCCTTTCGGGCTCTGTTTGTTGCTGCTTTTTGCTTCCCTCTACGAATCTGTTATATTATTCTAGCATCTTTTTCTGTTTGTATATTCATGTATTCATTACACATATACATGTGGTCTTTTCAAGATATTAGGATTTTTTCTACATAAATTATAGGATCTCAATTAAAACAAGGCTAGGGGAAAATGTATTGGTTTATATAATACATGAGACAAGTAGAGGGGCACCTAGGTTTATGGGATAATTAAAGCCAAATTCTCAAAGGCTTCCAGAGTATTCTCTCTTCACATTTGCCTTGGTTTCTCTTCTTGACTCATTCTCTTATGCTGCAGACCATCCTCCCATGGCAGGAGAATGGCCACTGACAGCTACAAAAACTCACATGTCTATCACCGGCAAGGAATTGAGAGATTTTCTCTTTGGTCTCAGATAAAATAATATCTCATCAGGGTTTCTGATCAACTGACTTTTTGTTTCATGCACACACCCATAACCAGCTAACAACCACGAGGAAACTGTAATCTAAAATATATTGCCCCTACTTAAAGTACATAGTTTCTTCTTAGAGGAATATAGAAATATTCTACTAATTGAGAAAAAATAGATGATCACTATATTCATTTTTAACACGGCTTAACTTGTTACCCTAGACTGACTTCTCATGACTGTTGAAACATGTAACAATACTTGCCAGTGTTATGCAGGTTAAAAAGTAAAAATCTCTTTCTCATTTTGTCTTACTTATTTTAGTAATAAGTTATTAACCAAATTTCCACTATCGAATCCCCACATTGCCTCATATTTTCTCTTCATCTGAACTGGTTCACAAAGTACTGCTGATTTTATTTAATAAGTGCCTATGCCATCATGTGCAATAGACTGCTAGCTTCTGATAAATTGATGTAATATATGAAGGTATACATTCAATAATATATTTTGGGTAAATATCTTAAAAATTATATTGGAATCTTTTTTTAAAAAAAGTTCCCATAAAGACACATATGGGAAAAATCTAAAGTAATATGTAAGAAAAAAAAGCTTTACAAAGAGTGAAAATTATGTTGCTATATATAAAGGTCTTTGATGATCCAGTTTAATCCAATTACACATTGTACTATGTAGAGAATAGCATGGACTACACATGCAGCCAATCCTCCACAGAAATCTACCTCTTCCCAACAAATATTTGATAATTAACATAGATTTGATATTGTCTTTGAAGAAACTGGATTGCAGAGATTTTTTTAATTTCTCACTGTATATCCATACTTTTGAGGAAATGTTCATAAGGTGATGGAGTTGATATCATCTACAGATACATTGTGAATAAATGATCTTATTAGAAGTGTTCACATTTTTCTCATAATTAAGGCTCAAAATTACCACTCCCAAAATATGGCTGTAAGAACTTCAACCAAAAATATTATGAAATCAGGTTTTCCTGTTTCCCATAAGAGTTTAACTATAAGCTGTAATAATAACTGAGATCAGAAAATAAATAGAATATCTATTATAAGTAATTTAATTCCTCCTGTATCATACAAGATGAACTAGGTGTAATATATGTCAATATATCTTCCTAATATAGGCTGTAATGTATTTTTAAAGAAATCAAATTGGTTTTGGAGTTCACTATCAAAGTGGAATTTTTCTTTAACATCTGATAAGAAAGAAGGGCTAGATACTACTGAACCTATTTCTAGTTAAGAACAATAAAAACCTTACATTATAATACAGAATACATGCCTTTTATAAAATTTTATATATTTTATGATGCAGTTAAATAAACACAGCTATCTATAACAAACTATAAATCAGCTACAGACATTATTAAGAAGTTTTACATGTCTAGTCCTTCCTCAAAATATCTATCCAATTATGGCTACATACTGCACCGTTATTGTGTGCCTGTCTGGATTGTTTTGATCTTTTCCAAATTCTTCTGCTATTAATTGTGTGTTGTATTGTGTTCTTACTTCATTTAAGTTTGGGAAAGGTGACCTTTTAACAGAAGCTTATTTATTACCAGATTATGCTTTATTCACCAATTCAAAATTATCTTAAAAGTTTCAAGTAGGTTATCAGGAATGAAATGGGTTAGAAGGTATATCTTTCCTCCAGTACACTCTGCAAACAGAAGGGCTGGTTTTCTTCATTGCTTTTAAACTCATTTATGATTTTTCTTTCTTTGCTTTGGGATAATTCTATAATATAAGTACTTCTTAATAATAAAAGTAACTTCCTGATTGAGCAGAAAATGACTTATCAATAGGCATGAGATATAAAAGTAAATGCCCTGCTGTTAGTACTGCAGAGGAAAAATGGGATCAACCTCTGAATTTTGAAGTGGTTTAAAAAAAGTATCAAAAAGGGGATTGATTGAGTTGAGGCCTGAGGAAGGTCAAGTGCTAAGGTTTTAGATGAATAAACAAAAACGTTGAAAAGAGTTTATCTCTGAATGAGAGATAAAAAAGGAAATCTCATTTGAGGAATGGCAAATAGGTTTATATGATTAGACATACATATGTGTGTGTTGTGTACAGCAGTTATAGCTGGAGAAATATGTTAGATAAATATTCTCAGCTAACAGAAAACTCTAAAGAGTTAGAGGCACAGCAAAGCCATGCTATTTAATAAGAAATTAATGTTTAAAAACATAAAATCCTTTGGATGTGTGTGTGTGTATGTATACGTGTGTGTGTGTGTGTGTGTGTGTGTGTGTGTGTGTGTATCCCCAATCCTTTGGGAAAAGTGATCTTTTAACAGAAGCTTATTTATTATCAGATTATGCTTTATTCACCGATTCAAAATTATCTTAAAAGTTTCAAGTAGGTTATCAGGGATGAAATGGTTTAGAAGGTATATCTTTCCTCCAGTACACCCTGCAAACAGAAGGGCTGGTTTTCCAAGTTGCTTTTTTTTTTTTTAATACTTGAAGTTCTAGGGCACATGTGCACAACATACAGGTGCAGGATTGTTACATATGTATACATGTGCCACGTTGGTGTGCCGCACCCATTAACATTGCTTTTAAAATCATTTATGATTTTTATTTCTTTGTTTTGGGATAATTCTATAATATCAGTACTATAAGTGTGTGTATATATATATATATATATACACACACACACACACACACACACACACTCACCCAGCAATGGAATTACTGGGTCAAATGGTTTATAAGTCATTCTACTATAAAGACATATGCACACGTATGTTTATTGCAACACTATTCACAATAGCAAGACTTGGAACCAACCCAAATGTCCATCAATAATAGAATGATAAAGAAAATATGGCATATATACACCGATAATACTATGCAGCCATAAAAAAGAATGAGTTCATGTCCTTTGCAGGGACATGGATGAAGCTGGAAGCCATCATTCTCAGCAAACTAACACAGGAACAGAAAACCAAACACCACCTGTTCTCACTCGTAAGTGAGAGATGGACAGTGAGAACACATGGACACAAGGACGGAAATATTACACACCGGGGCCTCTTGGGGGATGGGGTCCAAGGGGAGGGATAGCATTAGGAGAAATACCTAATGTAGATGATAGGCCAATGGGTGCAGTGAATGATTATGGCATGTGTATGCCTATGTAACAAACCTGCATGTTGTGTACATGTATCCCAAAACTTAAAGTACAATTTTAAAAAAGAAATCACTGTACAATAGAATTGTCAACATGTCTTCTGAATAGGAACAAATCCAAATTATTGTATTTGTAGAAGATAATATTGTCCTGCTGTGCTACATTTAGATTTCTTACATCATGTGCTTAATATTATAATAAAACCTCTGAGCAACGAGTTCAGAATCTTCTGTGTGTTTGTTTCTGACAGATGATGCTCCGCCTCATGATAACTGTTGAGGCACTAAAGTGTAACTGAGGTAAGTTTCCAGTAAAATGTGCCTAAGTTTGCAGATTTAAAATTAAAATTACAGCATTATAAACACCCTAAAATCAATATGGTATTTCTATATTGTATCATCGAATGGCATAATGTTCATCTAAAAATATCTGTTTAATAAAGACATTATTAAAAGAAAGTAAAAGAACAACAATTGGAAAGTATGTGCAGTTAATAATCTTAAAGTGTTCATATTCCCCAACAATATTCTAAGCAGTGTTCATATATCATTTGATTTAATATTTACAAACATTTTTGGAATACATTATTGCAATGTGATTTTGCAGATGAGAACACTGAAGCACAGACATTGTATTGATTCTAGCAAACATCACATGGCTAACAACTTGTGGCTTGAGATTTTGGCCCTAACTGTCAGCTTAAAGACCCTTCATATTTCATCTCTCTGCTCTACTTTCTTCATGCATTATATTCACATACCCATTTTATAAGAAATTGCTTTTCAGAAGAATAATTTTACTCATTTTTAAATTAACCAAAAACAGGGACAGTATGTCTATGGCAGTTTACAAATAAATTCTATCATAAACTTTCTTTGTTATTTTCTCATTTTTCAAACTATTACTCTTTCCTCTGTTTATACTTTGTAGCTTTTGACTCTGAAATTCAATGTAACCAAGTGTCATTTTCAAGAGCTAGATACATATCTGGCCCTTTAGGAATTCTAGGATAATGCTTCAAATCAATAATCAATTACCAATAACATACTTAGCTTTCAAAGGATGTATCAAATTTCACCTGCAGATTAAAAAGACAAGTCTTGATTTGCTTAGTACAAGGATAGCTGCAATTTCTTATCCTTTGAGATTATATCCTATCCAGCTAGAGTAGACCGATGAGACTGATTGGACTTTCCTGTGAAGTTAGGTACAGGAGGTGTGTGCCAATTGACGGAGCAGCATTTGCCTCACATGCCAGAGGCACATTAATCCTTTGGAGCAGGCAACCTTCCATAGCCACTTCTGTATCCTGGGTTTCCAGTGCATCTCTAGTCTTGGAACTCTTTTCCAGAATACTAATCAAGACATGTCAAAGAGCACATATGATTCTTTACTACTTTTCTCACTGATTACTAAATTTAATAGCATTATCATTTTCTATTCTTTAACCTTGTTTCTGCCTTACACATTTTGGTGTGGGCTCCGTTACAATAAATTTGTGAATATTTTTATGTTACTCAAATTTTCTTGCACTTTTATGATAGGGCAATCTGAGTGCACAAGGCCTCTAGGTTGTTGTATTATCCACTCACTAGCATGTATAATTTTCAAGCCTTCGTGAAATTATTCTCTGCAGAATGACAGATAGGCTTCTTGTTATGAGATATTTTCCCTCTTCGGTGCATTTATAAAATCTTAGACAAATGCAGTTTCTTTATGTATTTTAAAGGAAATATCCAAGAACCTGTACTGTATATACTTTAATTTTTATTTTAATAAATACATAAAACATATTATGTAAATTTGATTTTAAAATATTTTGAGAAACTAATTTTTTTGACTATAAAAATACAAAATTTTCCAAAAGCATGTTCACTGTAAATTAATTCGTTGTTTACCACAACTAAATGTTTGTTAGTGAGAATGTTAAAAAACTAGGTGTAATACCTAATCCTGTACCATTTGGCAGCACACATTAGTGTCATTTTGCGCATTTCCATTTATCATTACCCTTTGGTTGACATGTCCCAGATACTTGTAAACTCATATAATGCTTTCTTATGGAAATTGATTTAAGTGTGGTTTACACTGTAACATGATAGAATTCTATGAAAGAAACATATTTGGAAAAATTTTACAAAATGAAAAGTATTTTTATTCTTAAAAGTAAGACTTACATTCATTGGGTTTACTTTGTAAATAAATAAATAAATAAATAAATAAATAAATAAAGAGGCTTATTGCTTTCAACATTTAAAATCACAGCCCTTTTGGGAAAAAAATAAAAATACAGGATTATATGACCAAGGACTGTTGGTCATACAGACCAAGGACTGTTGGTCATACAGTTCAAGGACTGTTGGTCATACAGTTCATACTGTTTCTACAGCATGAACAATAACAATCATATGTCAAATATTTTCTGCTTTCTGAAATGAAAAGGGAAAATGAAAGTTAGGTAACTCCGGTTACTTAGACTTTTTGAATAAAGAAAAGAAACAAAACAAAACAAAAATCAGATAAGCAAAAATAAAATCGTAATAGTGTATGAGTTTGAAAGCACACATAGAAACATGTCTTACTTTGCTACACACAGGAAAATTTCTGGGATTTTCCCTAATTCAAACTGAAGAAAGGCACTATCATTTACTATGCGATTTATTTAAGTAGATGTTTTCTAATCTTGGGAATTGAGTTATAAAAACACTTTCATCTTTAAAATATGTAAGACTAGTTAAATACTTGTCAAATGCATCATTGTGACAAGATGATCCCCTGAGAATTCTACAGTATCCTTTTTCTGTCTTCAAGTCACACTGTAATAGAGAAAATATTTTACAAATTCCCTCAAAGGCAGTTTCCTGAAATATTCTCCCTCTTTTTGTTTCCTTGGAACACTTGGAAATACATAAAATTTGAAACAAAGTTCTAAGGAAGTTTGATAAATGTATCATATAAACATGTGTAGTCAGCATTACATGAATGAAATACATAAAGTAATTAAGACTACCTGGGCAGCCCAAGTCTGAAAAAAAGTTTCACTTTACTTCAAAGAATTTTTCCCTATTTTTGGTGTTCCATGTTGACATTTGGAATTCAAGATATTCAGACTCTTAGTATATCACATAAGTTTAATTTTAAAAGTGAAAAGAAATATTTATCTCAAGTGAATTGTTCTGTCATTACATTCAAATTTTTTATTTACTTACTACTTTTTTCTTCCTTGGAAAAACAATCCTTTCCTCTAACTTTTATATCTCTCTGTTGCCTGTCTGCTTGCCTACTCTTTCAATGTCTTTAAATAATAAATTCCTATGTTATAGTACTTTGTATGTATATAGTTCCGTATTTGGTTGTCCATTAAGAAAATCTTGGAGATGTTGTAAGAGAATGTCTTTCACTTTTTCTGTCATCTGGTATAGGTTGTAGCTGGAAAGAAAGTTGCTATCTGGTGGTAATGGGAAGTTATCTCTGCAAAAGTTGTGGAGAAAAGAAAGGCAAGTGGCCAGGAAGGTTAGAGCAGAAATGAAAATCAGTAAAAGTTTGACAAGTAAAACTAGGAATAAAAATATGGAGTTTAAAGTTTTTCAGCCATATGTGGTAAACCACTGGAGTTCAGCAGCAAAATGTGAAAATTGATTTACATGTTTTTGCTGTTTTGTTGCTGTTTTCCAAAGAACTGCAACCAACATAGGATAGGATTGGGATTGCAAGGGAGTAAAAACAGACATAGAGAGGCCAATGAAAACATATTATTGAACCTCTGTCAGAAGGTGATGATGGCTAATGTCTGAAACTTATAAATCATGAATAAGTGAATATGACTGAATAGAAACTGAACATTGAAATTCCACAACACTAAAGTGGAAAGCAAACCCTAAAGTATGAAGGACTAATTTTAAGGAAATTATAGGAAAGTACAAATGAAACTAAACTTGTTGAGTGGCACTGTGCTGGGCACTTGACATGTATTATATGCCTAAATCTTCTCAATCTGTCAATAAAGAATTGATTGCCATTCAAAAATGTTGATGAATCTGACTCAGATATTAGATATATGATATTAGCTAAAATGTTTCTTGATTGCTTGATGAGATTTATTTCAAAGCATTATCTGACAGAAATGTATGGGAAATATATGATGGAAATCTTATCCCCAAGAAGCACATATAAATCAAAACATAATAGAATGAAGAAATATGTAGATTAATTCATGGCTGATTGCTTTAGAGTAGATTCTTAAAGCACTTATTAGTAATATATATATGGTGTCCATTGTCAAACAACGGTTGGGGACAATGCAGTGAATTATTTTGTGGTTTGACTGCGTGTATCTGTTCTTAACACTTTAATGAAAGATGAAGCCATAAGTTAGGAAAAGCAACTTAGTCTCTGGAGGTCCCTGTGAGGAAGCACAGTCATGCTTGAGCCAAGTAATAAGGAAGACACTGGGTGCGTAATTAGTTTTCCTGACAAAGGGAGCTCTTTTATTCTTGGTGAAAGAAAAGCTACTTCCTCCCTGTCTCAATTTAGTGATTGAAAAAAATAACTTCATATTGTTACTGTTGATGATTGATGTATGATTATAGGATATCATTTTAAAATATTAGCAAATGGATTTTTTAGAAAGCACACATTGTGCACATATTCTATAATTCTATTTCTTGAAAAATTTATTACATTAAATTTAGACAATTTTGCTTGAGTTTTTAAGTCATTTTCATTGACTTATTTAAAATGTCAATTACTTTTTTCTGATGATGTTATTAAAACTATTACTAACTATAGCAGATTTAAAAGGCTTCTTAGATATCTAAAATTGTAGTTTGGGTAGCTTTTATTTATTTATTTATTTATTTATTTATTTAGGCAGAGTCTCTCTCTGTCACCCAGACTGGAGTGCAGTGGTGTGATCTCGGATTACTGCAACCTTCGCATCCCTGGTTCAAGCGATTCTCCTGCTTCAGCCTCCGGAGTAGCTGGGATTACAGGCGTGCACCACCATGCTTTGCTAATTTTTGTATTTTTAGTAGAGATGGGGGGGTTTCACCATGCTGTTCAGGCTGCTCTTGAACTCCTGATCTCAAGTGATCTGCCCGCCACAGCCTCACAAAGTGCTGGGATTACAGGCGTGAGACACCATGCTCAGCCTGATAACTATTTTCTATGTTGTATTGAACATTATGTCTAGCAACTTGGCATTCTCTAAATAGCATTTATCTTTTGTATTTTGGCTTAGATATTTTAATAGATTTATAGCATTAAAAATATTTAGATATCTTTCTTCCTTAAAACAGAATATAAACATTACTGTATGAAAATATTCCTGAAAGAGAACTCTGACGAGCAATGCAGTATGAAAATAAATGTTCAAGGTAATAAAAGCCACAGTTTAGACAACTAGGCTTTATAGTCGCAATCACTTTCCATATTCAATGTGATCATTTTTGTTAATGTGGCAATTTATAAAACTTATTTAGCATTGATTCTTTGTTGACAACCATTTCTGAATGACATTTTAAAAGTTGAAAAAGAAAACTTCTGTTAAACTTACAATTTGTTTAAGTGTAAATAGTTCATACAATATAAAATACATATTCTTAAATACATACTTGGCAACACCATAAAATCATATACCTAGAACGTTTCATGATATATTTTGCTCTCCCTTGTAAGCCATGAATGAAATGTAAATTATCAAGGTTTCTGAGGGTAGAAATGGTAACCCCTTTGTTTTGTATAGTATAAGTTAGTATAAAAGATAAAACATTTAAAAAGAGGTATATGTATCATCACCATTCAGAGATAATACCTCTGTATATATTGATGCATTTCTATCAATTTTTCCTACAGTGATATAGAAATTTTCCTTTGACATCAAATATTCTTTGAAAACTTTATTCTCAATAAATAAAATATTATGAATCATATAAATGATCCCCTATGATGAATATTTAATCCAAATTCTATGATCATATTATATTGTACAGATGACCTTTGTACCTAAAATTTTAATCATATTGCTTATTGTTTTCCTTGGATAAGTTAATACATTTTAAAAATTTAAATAAATTAATAGCATTTCTTTGTATGAAATTAATGAATTAAAAGGGAGAAAGACCTTGTTTTTTAAACATGCTTACAGATGTTTCACAAAAGACTTGTGGAATTTAAACATACATCAGGAGTACATATGGCAGTCCATGTCACTGAACTTTGAAATACATTGCATATTATAGTTGTCATGATATCAAACAGTTGCCCATAATTATACCTGTAACATTTTTTATTTAATTAGTAGTTACTTTAAAATATTCATGCTTATTAGACATTAATTCTGCCTGAATTTCCTATTCATTCCCTTTTCCCAGTCTTAACTGAGAATGGGCCTTTTCTTTTTTCTCAATTATTTCTAAAAACACTTTAAGTATTAATTATATTAAGTTGTCATCTATTTCAAATTATTTTCCAGAATCACTCTATACCTTTTAACATTATAAGGTATTGTTGATATTCTAAAATTGTAAACTTTTGCAACATAATTTTCTACATTTTATTTTTCTGTAATTATTATATATAGTTAATAGTTACATATATTCTAGAGTACATGTGATGTTTGATAAAGGCATATAATGTGTAAACATCCAATCAGGGTAATTGGGATATATATCGCCTTCAGCATTTACCATAGCTTTTCATTAGGTAAACACTAATTCCATACTTTTATTTATTTTAAAATACACAATAATTTATTGTTAACTATAGTCACTCCATCGTGCTATCGAATACCTGTTCTTACATTTTCACTTTATGTTTTCCTCTATTGCTCTTGTTTACAAGACTTATTTTTTAATATTAGATTTTAAAATACATATGCATCATTTATTTATATTGTATTATATTATCTTATTCTTTATATTTATTTTACATTTAAATTTTCCAAACATTTGTAATGTATGTGTTCTAATTTCAAAGGAAGTTTTCTAATTATTAAAAATTATGTAATTACATTATATTACATGTTTATTTTCTGTCTGATATTAAGGGCTATCTTTTTTTTCTAAAGTGTTTTAAATTTTCAAATACATCAAGGTTGTCTATTCCATTAAAAAAAAATTCTGGTTTAAGAAAATGGTTCCTGGGTGCGTGTGTGTGTGTGTGTGTGTGTGTGTGTGTGTGTGTGTGTATATATATATATATATTTTTTTTTTTTTTAGAGGGGGGAAGATGATTGGCAGATGGTGAAATGTTGTGTTAGTCCATTCTTGTATTGTTATAAAGAAATGCTTCAAACTAGGTAATTTATTTTGAAATGACAGCATTAATTGTCTCATGCTTCTGCTGGCTGTTTATGTAGCAGAGTGCTAGCATCTGCTTCTGGTGAGGACCTAAGGAAGCTTGCAATCATGGCAGAAGGTGAAGAGGAACTATCATGTCACATAGTGAGAATTGGAGAAAGAGTGAGAGAGGGAAGAAGTGCCACACTCTTTAAAACAACCAGACCTTGCTTGAACTCAGAGCGAGAACTCACTTATCACCAAGGGGATGGTGCTAAGCTATTCCTGAGAAACCAGCCCCCAGGATCTAGTCACTGCCTACCAGGTCCCACCTCCAACATTTGGAATCACATCTCTGTGTTTTTAAATTGTATGAGTACATAGTAGGTGTTTGTATGAACGGAGTACCTGTTTTAATACAGGCATATAATGTGTAATAATCAAATCAGGATAAATGAGTTATCCATCACCTCAACTACTTATCCCTAATGTTACAAACAATGTAATTATATTCTTTTAATTACTTTTAAATGTACAATTAAATAATTATTGACTATAGTCACTCTGTTTTGCTGTGAAATACTAGGTCTTATTCATTCTTTCTTACTATTGTATTGGACCCATTAACCACCCCTGCTTCCTCCCCACTCACCCCACTACTTTTCTCAGTCTCCGATAAACATGCTTCAACTCTGTATCTCCATGAGTTCAATTGTTATAATTTTTAGCTTTCACAAAGCTAACGTGTAGTTTACCTTTCTGCGCCTAACTTATTTCATTTAACATAATGACCACCAGTTTTATCCATGTTGCAAATGACAGGAATGTATTCTTTTTTATAACTGAATAGTACTCAATTATATATGTGTGCTGCATGTTCTTTACCTATTCGCCTCTTGATAGACACAGAGTGCCTCAAATCTTGGCCATTGTGAATAGTACTGTAATAAATATGGGAGTGCAAAAATGTCTTCATTATACTGGTTGCCTTCTTGTGGGTATAAATTAATACCTAGAAGTAGATTTCTGCATAGTATGGCAGCTGCATTTTTAGTTTTTTGGGGAACCTTCAAACTATTCTTCAAAGTGGCTGTCCTAATTTACATTCCCATCAACAAACGTGTGAGGATTCCTTTTTCTCTACATGGCCACCAACATTTGTTACTGCCTTTTTAAAATTTTATAATAAAGGCCATTATAACTGGGTTGATATGATATCTCATTGTAGTTTTGAATTGCATTTTTCTGATGATCAGTGATGTCAAGCACTTTTTTATATGTCTGTTTTCCATTGTTATGTCTTTTTTGAGAAATATCTATTCAGACCTTTTGACCATGTTTTAATTGGATCATTAGATTTTTTTTTTTTTTTCCCTATAGAGTTGTTTGAGCTCTTTATATACTTTGGTTATTAATCCCTTGTCAGATGGGGAGTTTACAAATGTCTTCTCTCATTCTGTGGGTTGTCTCTTGATTTTATTAATTGTTTCCTTGGCTGTGTAGAAGCTTTTTAACTTGATGTAATCTTATTCGTCCATTTTTGCCTTGGTTGCCTGCACTTGTACGGTATTGCTCAAGAAATATTTGGCCATTCCCCCAATGTTTTCTTCTAGTAAATAGTTTGAGTTTTTAAATTTAAATCTTTAATTAATTATGATTTTTGTATATGGTGAGAGAAAGGGGTCTAGTTTCATTTTTCTCAATATAGATATCCAGTTTTGCCAGCACCATTTATTGAAGAAACTATCCTTTCCCCAATTTATGTTCTTGGCATCTTTGTCAAGAATGAGCTCACTGTAGGTGCGTGGATTTGTTTCTGGGTCTTTATTCTGTTCCATTGGTCTATGTGTCTGTTTTTAGGCCAGTAACTTGCTGTTTTGCTTACTATAGCTCTGTAGTTTTATTTGAAGTCAGGTAATGTGATTCATCCAGTTTTGTTATTTTTGATCAGGATAGCTTTACTCTGGGTCTTCTGTGGTTCCATATAAATTTTAGGATTGATTTTTCTATTTCTGTGAAGAATGTCATTGGTATTTTTGTAAGGATTGCATTGAATCTGTAGACTGATTTGGATAGAATAGACATTTAAAAAATATTGATGCTTCCAGTCCATGAACATGAAATAGCTTTCCATTTCAGAGGTCTCTTCAATTTCTTTCATCAGTGGTTTACAGTTTTCATTACAGAGATCTTTCAGTTCTTTGGTTGAGTTAATTCTCAGATATTTTACTTCCTTGTAGCTACAGTAAATAAGATTACTTCCTTGATTTTTTTTTCAGATTGTTCATTGTTGGCATATAGAAATGTTACTAATTTTTATATGTTTATTTAATATGGTGCAACTTTATTGAATTTATCAGTTCTAATGGTTTTCTGGATGGAGTTTTTAGGTTTTTCCATCTACAAATGAGGATAATTTGACTTCTCCCTTTCCAGTTTGGGTATCCTTGATTACTTTCTCTTGTCTAATAGCTCTAGTGAGGACTTCCAGTAGGATGTTGAATAACAGTGGTGAAAGTGGACATCTTGTCATTTTCTAGATTTAAGCAAAAATAATTTTAATTTTTATCCATTTGGTATGATGCTACTTATAGGTTTGTCATATATGATTTTTACTGAGTTGAAGTATGTTGTTTGTATACCCAGTTTTTTGAGGGTTTTTATCATGAAAGAACATTAAACTTTATCAAATGGTTTTCAGCATCAATGCAAATGAGTACATCATTTTGTTCTTAATTCTGTTGATATGATGTCTCATGTTTATTGATTTGTGTATATTGAACTATCCTTACATCCTTGGAGTAAATCCTACTTGGTCATAATGAATGAATTTTTTAATGTGTTGTGAACTCAGTTTTCTAGCAATTTGTTGAGAATTGTGAGAATTGTCATATGAATGTTCATCAGAAATATTGGCCTGTAGTTTTTTTATTTTTATGTGTTTTTGTCCGGTTTTGGGATCATGGTAATAGTGGCATAGTAACGTGAGTGTAGAAGTATTCCCTTCTCCTCTATATTTTGGAATAATTTGAATAGTATTGGCATTACTTCTTTAGATGTTTGTTAGAATTCAGCAGTGAAGTCAATGGGTTCTCGACTTTTTTTTTTTTTTAACTAGGAGAATTTTGACTACAACTTCAATATTGTTAGTTATTATTGGCCTGTTGAGGTTTTGGATTTCTTTATGATTCAATATTGATAGGTTGTGTGTGTCTAGCAATTTATCTATTTCCTATAGGTTTTCCATTTTATTGGCTTATGGTTGCTTATGGTAGCCACTAATGATCCTTTGAATTTCTGTAATATCAATTGTAATGACTCTTTTTCATATTTCAATTTATTTATTTGGGTCTTCTTTTTTTTTTTTTTCCTCAGTTGGGCTAAAGGCTGGTTTTTATCTTTTCAAAAAAACTTTTTATTTTGTGATCTTTTGTATTGTTCTGTTTCACTTACATTTATTTTTGTTCTGATCTTTATTATTTATTTTCTTCTACTAATTTAGCGTTTGGTTTGCTCTTGATTATTTATTTATTTTTTTTTTTTTTTGAGACGGCGTCTTACTCTGTCACCCAGGCTGGAGTGCAGTGGCCAGATCTCGGCTCACTGCAAGCTCTGCCTCCCAGGTTCACGTCATTCTCCTGCCTCAGCCTCCAGAGTAGCTGGGACTACAGGCACCCGCCACCTCGCCCGGCTAGTTTTTTGTATTCTTTAGTAGAGACGGGTTTCACCATGTTAGCCAGGATGGTCTCGATCTCCTGACCTCGTGATCCGCCCGTCTCGGCTTCCCAAAGTGCTGGGATTACAGGCTTGAGCCACCGCACCCGGCCGATTTTTTAGTTCTTTAAGATGCAACACTAAGTTATTTATTCAAAGTTTTTTTTGTTCCTGTCAGTGGGGGTGGAGAGGGTGGAATGATTGGCAGAGGCTGGTATCTAGCCATCTTCTCCACCCCTCCCTGGGATTCATATTTCAACATGATATTTGGAGGGGACAAACATGCAGATAATATCAGATGTATTTTTATAAATTCTGGAGATTAATCATCTCTTGCTTTTAACAGAAATGTTAAATTATCAGAAAACAAATTCATTTATAATTTTCTATCAAGCAGTATAATTTAAAAACTATAGGACTTATACGATTATACAGCCCATATGCCCAAAAATAAGCCTTGAAGAGATTCTAACATGTTTGCTGCCCCTGTTTCATGGTAGAATGCTTTACACAAGTAATGATGTCCATATCTCAGTAGGAATTCTGCCACTGTGCTTTACCTTCACAGACCTAATCATATTCACAGCTTGATACACGAAGTTACATAGTTTCTCATTAGAGATACCATTAGAATTATCAAAAACAAAACTTTTAGGACTTCAAAAAGAACAGGAATTATTAACACAAAAGAACCCAACAAAGTATCTAATTTAACTCTTTATTTTAATAATATGAAGAGCTACTTCTCTTTCTCATTTTATCTGTCCTTCAATTCTGGTGAATTAGCAAAGAATGAACAACTAGTGTTGAACTGGTTTTGTATTAGACCTCAAAGAAGACTGATACAATTATTTAACTCAATTAAATTCAGCAAACTAGTGACCTGGGAGTAGAAGTAATAATGTATATTATTCCCTCTTGTCTTTAATGCCACCTTGAAATCAAAAACAAAAACAAAACAGACCTAAAAGAGGTATAGAAAGAAATCTTTCACAGTTTTGTTAATGATCATGAGCATGATTTACATCTTATTTGCTATTATAAGTCACTCCTAGATAAATGTTTGTATGTGTGTAAGTGGGGAAGAGATTTCTGTATGAGTAACATATTTATATGAAACCTCACAGACATCATAATTTGAAAACTTTATCATAAGAAAAATATGATTATAAATTGAGACTGTTGTTTCTGGTTTAGCCCAAAAGGATTCTCAAATTGAATGTGTAATTGAATTACAAATTTAATGTGTAATCTTAAATTGTTCAGAGCGTTTTGAGTTTTTCAAGGAAAAAATCCTAAATCAGAATTATTGTTGGTTTCTATTGTTCTATTCAAAATTTCAGCCACTCCTTTCCCAGCTAATGCCACCAATTTGCAAGGATACATCTAAGAGGAAACTCAGAATGAACAACTTGGAGTTATGTTCAACCTTAAATGTTTGTATAATCTTTCCAAGATTATTTTTTAGCTAAGAGTGTCCAGATGATTAAGTTATGCATAAAGGGATATAAATAAAAGTATTAGGTTCAATTTCCAGGCGATATCTTTAAAAGGATGCTACTTGCCTTTCTTGATTCTCTCCCCCAAACACCCTGAACACACACCCTCAGATTTTACTTGTAGGCAGGGACGCAGTTGTGGTGTTGGTCAAGCTTAGGAGTTAGGGTGAGGAGACATTTCAGGGAAGGGCAGAGAAACACAGGGAATAGATTTCTGTTCCTGAAGGATCTTGTAGCGGAAATTTACAGTTTCCCAATGTTGATTCTCAATTTAAATATTTACAATAAAATAACATCTGTTTTCTGTCTTATTTTTATTTAGTTAATGATAAATAAATTGAAAACAAATCTTACCTGTTTTATTATTCCATTTTTCTCTATTTTACAGAAATATTTGACTTGAGTTCCTCATATATATTCCCATTCTTTTTTGTGTACATCTACTTATAGTCCCCAACATTAAATACCCAGAAGTGAAAATGTCGAGTTAAATTTTTCAATGTTAAAGTAATATAATATATGATTAAAATTGCTCTCCAAGGCCGGGCGCGGTGGCTCAAGCCTGTAATCCCAGCACTTTGGGAGGCCGAGACGGGCGGATCACGAGGTCAGGAGATCGAGACCATCCTGGCTAACATGGTGAAACCCCGTCTCTACTAAAAAATACAAAAAACTAGCCGGGCGAGGTGGCGGGCGCCTGTAGTCCCAGCTACTCGGGAGGCTGAGGCAGGAGAATGGCGTGAACCCGGGAGGCAGAGCTTGCAATGAGCTGAGATCCGGCCACTGCACTCCAGCCCGGGCGACAGAGCGAGACTCCGTCTCAAAAAAAAAAATAAATAAATAATTAAAAATAAATAAATAAATAAATAAATAAATAAAATTGCTGAACTATTGTTGAACTATTTTCAACAAAATAGTTGAAATAGTTGAACTATTTTCCACTACCATACAGCTGTGTATATGAATACACATTTCCTGATTGTCTTCTAGTATTTGATATTATCAACTATGTTAGAGTTGCTATGTTTTCCAAGTATAAATATGTTCAAAACCATCAGTACATCATCATTACTGCTTTTTAGTCACTATTAATTTTTCTTAGACCCACATATTTCTACGTATATTGTTCTGTATTCATTCCTTAACTTCTCATCTTTCATCTGGAATAACTTTTCATTTGCCTAATAAGCACCCACCTCCATTTTTTGTTCTTAGTATTGGCAATTTTGTAATATTTTCTAACACTCTCTGTGTGTCCACAGATTATTTCACTTTATTTCTCAATGGATACTTGCAGAGATAAAATTCTGGTTCAATGGTTATTTTTTTTGTAGCACTTTAAGATATACCATTTTTTGTATTCTAGCTTCCATTGTTTCTATTTTGGTTTAATTGTTAAAAAATTAATGTTAGTTTAATTACCTGTGCCAGTTATTAACTTGTGCTTCAGCTACATATTACCTTTCTACAGATTTATTTGTGGGGTTTCTTATTAGAATGTATAAAACACATTTCTGCTTTCCCAACCTGTTCTACATTAATCTCTGCCTATGGGGATGATTGAAAATAACGAGAAGACTGGAAGAGAAAGAAGCAACTTACTTCTTTCCAGTTGCTTCCAAAGGGCTTCTTGTTTGCTTGAGGTTGCCCTTACAGACTTTAAAAATATCTTTTTTCATATTTATCTTCCTTTAAATATTTACAATTATTTTAGGTGTTCATAAAAATTATACTAATTGCACTATTTATTTTATATTTCCCTTTAACTATATAACAATTATGTCGATAAATTTATTCATTTCTAAACCATTTGAATTATGGTTTCCTTTTATATTGCACAAGTAGAATAATTTATTAAACCAACTCTTAATTACTAAATTTTGAAGTTTCTTTAAAAACCTATTTCATTATATTTTGTAACTATTAAACTTTAATATGATATTTACCTGCCATATAATAATCTATGTCAAATTAAGCTAAGCATTTTGTAGATGATCATTTCTGCTATGATGCAAAAACTGTGAGAATAAGTCATTGCTTTTTTTTCTTGCTAGTGAGGGACTTGAGATTCTAAAAGTTTTGGTGGTTTACTGAAGCTCACACATTAAGTAATTGCATGGTTTTCTTTTAGGTTACACCAAAGCTAAGCTAAACTATTTTAACAAAATGTATATCAAATAATTCTTATTTTTTGCATTTTGTCTGCTAGTATGTTTGCTTTGTTTCTTTGGTCTCTAAGCACCTATTTGCCATACTTGTGAAAATAACTCACAGTTTTCATTTGAGGATTAAAACTCCATTCACCCTCAGGGTATGCAGTTTGGGTGGGACATCACTTCTACAAATAGGAAAGGGACATGTAATCTAGTTCTAAACAAGTTGGTAGACTTACCTCCTTGGTCACAATTAATTCATTGCTGACCATATGACTCAAACCATATCAACTAGACTGACTTGGAGCTATTTGTGTATTTTTTGGGTGGGTGGTACAGAGCATCAAGGGCAAATTTGGCTTTGAACCTGAGCACTTGTGAAGCTGCAGTCAACCTGTCCTGCATAGGCACATGAAGAATAAAGTCAGCACGTGGAGAGGGGCAGAGCTAAGTCAAGAGATGGGGGCCAATCTACTTCTCATGATCTGTCTAGCACCCAGAATTCAATGATTCTCAAAGCCAGATATATCCATCTAAAGCTCCTTTTGGCAATCATCTATTAACAGCTATTTTTTGTTGAGCTTCTTCACTGAGCCAGTCAATAAACTAAGTACTTTATCAGATATAGTAATTTTTAATGCTTAAAACAACTTTGAGATGTATATATTATTTCTATCTTCATTCAACAGATAAGAAAAATTAGGACTAGAGTGTTTTATAAGACTTGTAACACATCTGAATTCATGGAGTAGATGTCATGATTAAAATTTAGTCATTCAGAATGTTAAGTTTAACATTTCTAACTGGTTGGGTTTTTTTTGTGCAAATATGACTTGTTTTTCTGCTGTTGCAACCGCAAATGTCCTTACTTATGCAGTAAGGAATTATTACTACCTTCTTTATAATCTCTTCTATTGTTTCATGATATTCTATTTTAATTTATTCTCTTTTCTAAGTATCAATATACATGAAATAATATCTGTCTGGACCTTTATGAACTGGTCATCTTTTTATTTTTTATTTGTCACCCTTTTCATGATACAGAGTATATTCATGATTGGGAATAAATGGAATTTAATATGGTTATGAGTTATATTCCCCAATGTCAGTAAGTTTTGAGGGATAACAAGTACTCTTCAGACATGACACATCTGCTAGAAATAATGATTCTGTCTTGCTGTCTGTCCTTCACCAAATGAACATATAAATTAGTCCTTAATAATGCAGCTAGCAATGCTCAGAGTCTATCTGGACATAAAATATGTGTTAGACATTGTAGACAATCACATACTATTTTTAAAATATAGAGTGACTTTATGTTTTCTTCTGGTCTTCACACTATTTTATAAAATTTTAGTTAATGTTAAAAATTACAGAGTAAATATTTTTAGATTGAGAAAAATGTTATTTTGGGTAGAAAGAATCTGATGTACTACAATTACTTATAAGATAAGATTTTTATATTATTTACAAGTATACTTACAGCAACATTTTTAACATGAACTTTTAAAAATATGAAGGAATAAAATATGCAATTTAAATGGAATACAGGAAAACATTTTCTTTTGTGATAATGCTGTAATATAACTGTAATAACCTTCACAAGAAAATGATAGCATTGTCCTGCCACAGAAATAAGATTCTATGTTTTTTGATAGGAACTATAAAAACTCACATTATTCTGTTCTAAACTGAACCATTTAAAAAACCTGCTGCTGCAGAATAACACAATTTTTCTGTAAAAATGTGTCTTATATATCCCAAGATGCTATTATTGGAAACAATAAAATATACTATTGTAAGATCAACGAGGGTTGAGATGACTATATTCTTATAAGCTGAAAAAGACAATCAGTATGATAATTAGAGCATGTTAATTACTCTCTACCAGAAACAAAAAATGCAAATGATATGCAGCAGGAAATTAACAGCAGTTACTGTTCAATATTGCATGACTTTTCCATTAAGAATAATATGAGAAGTTGTTAAATTATAGAAAATGAGAATAATGAGGTTAGAATATTAAAGAGCTTTAGGTTTCCGGTCTGGCTGTGGAGGAAATCATTAGAAATGATTCTGAGCAAGTGTTACATTCTGTGTGGTTTCAGCCAGCTTGTGGAGTACAATAGGGAAATCTTCATGTATGCTTTTGTTTTTACAAGCTCGAACAAGACTGAGTATTCTGGCTCAGCTACAAGCAGTTCAGTAACCTTTCCTGAATAATACATTTGCCAAAATCTAACATCATTTCACCCTTTTCTTTAAAAATTTTGGACTGATGGAAAAATGAGTATAATTTGCCACACTCTCAGAACAATCCCAAGAGTAAGAAAAAGTCTTAATTACAAGTCATTTTTTAAAGGAAAATGATTATGTGACTCAGATTTAGATAAAACGTAAATATGGCAAGAAACTAAGAAACCTTAACCTTTTCATATGTACTACAAAGAAAGAGTCACATGAACTATTCTTTGGAAAGTTTTAATGTGAAAACAAACTGCATTACAATCATAATACATCTCCTAATTTACCATCATTCCTATATAATTTATTCTGTAAAATGATACAAATAGAGAAGGAGTAAAACTAGAAACTGTGATATTAAATACATATTTGGAAGAATGTGCAAGTATATAATAAATACACTTTAAGTTCTGAGGGAAACAATATGCTTACTCCTAAACAAATAATTAATTTATTCAAGGCGACAGGACATACTTTAGTAGACTAGTAAATTACATTAAAATTAAAATTATTGGTTCATAAAAACGGAGGGGAGATGAGTCAAAACAGAATATTTGCAACATTTTCTTTTTTGTTTATTTAGTAATTTTACAATTAGCTGAGTACAGTCAATGTACATTTATCTTGATTTATACCATAGTATATATAACAGCTATACTACTTAATGATCCAACTACATTATTTTGTTTTACTCTTAGTCTAAGATATGTGTTTTGAGGTTTTTTTTTTTTTAAAGTTCAATGTAAAATTAAAGACAGTGTATTCTATGAGATCATGGTCTTTAAATGATTTAAGCAATAGACACATTTTCACCTGTAGAGCAGAGTTTGAGGTTTACTTCATACTGTCCAATAACTCCAGATCCACTGTGAAACTTTTTATTTTTTGCTTGAACACAGCTCATTTTTCCTAATAAAATACTGAGTTCTTATCATAATCCTTCATTTTCCTTATTTTCTTCTTAACATCTACTTGTTACAGATTGCCCTCTGGTTTCATTTGTGGAAAGACATTTTAAAAGCATCCTTGTAAGTACTATATCACTAAAACTATTTCACAACCAAATTATTGGCATAAATAGATTATCATAGCTAAATACAAGCTGTTGCTAACTACACAAAAGCAAGCTTAACCGTAGCTTGTATAATATCATTGCACTCCAGGTAGGCAATTCAGTCCTTTCCTATCTCCAAAACAGCCCTCAAAATGATTATTGCCCAGTAAATACACAGTTTGCTTCTTAGTGCCATGTTGTTATTGTTGTTGTTGTTTTTCCACCACGGCAGTTTTAAAAACAGTTTCTCTGACATTAATATCATACTGTTTCTAACCTTTAGGATACGTGCCAAATTTTTCATCAAAATTCAAACAAATAGATTAAAGAAGTGAGATTCTGCTTATTTTTTTTTACGGTTTCCACCCTATATCATTTAGATCATGTAATCTTCTCTCACTGAGCACAGAGAAAGCAGTAAGACAACTTTCACTGCAAACTAATTGGATGAGCACAATCAAACGAGCCATCTTCCTAATCCCTGCTAATTTTCACAGCGGAATACATCGTGAGGACCGACACATACTCTGGCAACATTCAAAATGGGGCATGTATACATGCCCCATACATGGCGCCTCCTGAAGGTGTTCTTATGATTATATTGAACATTAAGTTGTAGAAGTCCATAGTGGGTCCAGGATCTGATATACCCTCAGGAGAAACATTTCAAATGAAAGACAGAGGTAAAAGCAAACATGAAACAATAGCAACAAAATACGTATCCTTTGAAAACCCCAAAACCACACAGTTTTTAATACATTATCAATTCTGGTCCATATAATAGTTCCGCATGGCAAATAAGACATTTGTGAAATATTGAAGTTCATAATTAACTTATATATTAAAGTAAATTTAAGTAATGCAATTTTACAGAGAATATAGAGCATCAAAAAGTAAACAATATAAATTTTACAGATTTTATTTCAGTCTTCGGACTCCGAATCTTGTACTCTTTCTATGAAACAGAATGCTGCCACTCAAATCATTAGCATAAACACAAGTCCATGTTTTATATAGCGTGTATCACTATTTCTTTCACATGTATTAGGATGGTTAATCTTAAGATGCTACAAGGGCTGCATTCTTTTATTACATATGAGAAACCTGATTGATAGAATTTAAAAGACTGGTTCAATAGAGCAGCCTGGTTTTGAAAATACTCTAATACCTGGTCCTGGATTCTTTCTACTATATAACAGAATTTACAGATAGGAAGTATCTGGCCTGTCATTTACTCAACAAATAAATAATTATCACCTCCCAAGTGTTAAGTACTTTTCTATTCACACTGAGCGAGAAAACACAAAAATATTTCTGCTTTAATGTTGCTTCTATTTTTTATATTACTGCTATTTTTTGCTAAGGGATAGAAAGTAGTAGCAGGGTTAAAGGGAGCAAGAGCAGCATGGGTGTGGGTAACGTACCTCTGCCTACCTTTTATATGGTTATGTTTATGGAGGTCTGTGATTTATCATTTTTCCTACTTAAACTTAACCCTGAGTTCATAGGGAATTTTTGCTTTCCCTAACATGGGACATTTTTAATTTCTCTTTCCCTTGGCAAGCATACTGGAATATAGTAATCTCTCTTTCTTGGCCTAGCTGATTCCCATTTATCATTAAAGACAGAGCTTAGTGATTATCTTCTCTAAAAAGTTACTGTTCATCTTTCCAATATAAATGGCCACACCTTTTTTTTTCTAATTTCCAGTATTTATGATTATCAGAGGAAATGCTATGCTTTAATTCATCTGTTTATGTGTTTACATCACCATGTAATATTTTTGAATGAAAATTCATATTTTTTTTCCAGCAATTGGCGCAATGCCCGGCACTTGGTAGGGAATCAATAAATCTTTATCCAGTTAAATGCCACTAGAGTTCTATGGTGTTATTTGTTCTAGTGATTGTCCCAAACAGACAATTATTACAATGATAAAATGGTTTCTTTTTCCTTTTTTAATGGGAAATTTTACAACAAATATCAAATTTTTGAAATTGAGTCACTCATGAAAAGAGACATTTTTGTCTTTTTAAAAAGCAACAAAACATTTTGATGATCAGCCTGATTAGGAATTATTAACCTAATGGATATCTTGATCACATTTATAGATGCAACATTTTTTCTTGGAAGCCATTCAGACACTCCATCTTTTAACACACGATGAAGTAAAAAGGGGAATAACACATAAGAAAAACTTAACAATGGGAAAACTAACAACCTGATTAGAAAATGGGAAGACAAGTGAACAGAAACTTTATCAAAGATGTACAAGTGGAAAATAGGCATATGAAAAGATGATCTACTTTATATTTCACTGAGATATTGTAATTTTACACAACACAGATACAACTACACAGCAATTAAAAAATCAGAAACACTGACAGTATCAAACGTGCTGAGGATATGGAACAAGAGAAACTCTCATTGATTGATGGTGGGATTTGGAAAACAGTTTGGTGGCTTCTTACAAAATTAAAAGTACTCATAGCATATGAACCAGCAATCATGCTTTTTATTTACTCAGATGAGTTGAAAAGTTTATATGCAACTGACGTTTAAAGCAACTCTATTCGTGATTTCCAAAACCTGGAAGCAATCAATATGCCATTCAGAAGATGGACAGGTTAAGAAACTGTGGTATATTTGGACAGTAGAATATTATTCAGCACTAAAAATAAATTAGCTACTGGTTCATAAAAAGATATGCAGGAAACTTAAATTCATGTTACCGAGTGAAAGAAGTCAACATTAAAAGGCTTAATACTATACGGTTCCAAATATATGAAATGCTGGGAAAGACAAAACTATGGAGACAGTAAAAAGATGTTTACAGGGGTTGGAGGAAAGGAGGGGTGAATAAAAGGAGCACAGAATACTTTTAGGGCAGTGAAACTGTTCTGCATGATACTATAATTGTAGATACAGGTCATTACACATTTGTTGAAACCTGCAGAATGTACAAACACCATGAGTGAACCTTAATGTAAACTAAAGACTTTGAGCGATAGTAATGTGTCAGTGTTGGCTTTTCCACTGTAAAAAATGTGCCACTGTGGATCAGATTATTGATGCTGATAAGTCTGTGAACATGTAGGGTTAGGGGTATGTGGGAACTCTCTGTAATTTCCACTTAATTTTGCTATAAATCTAAAAATGCTCTAAAAATTCAGTCCATTAAACTACCTAATCCCAAGGCAAAAAACATACATAGTATAATAAAATTCAATTAAATTTTCAACCAGAATAGCACTATACATGAAAATGAGTATTAAGCCATCAAACAAGCCTCATATCTTCAAACTAGACACATATAAAAGTATGATTATTATTGTTTGGATATTTTGTTCCCTGCAACTCACGTTAAAACGTGACCTCTAAAGTTGGAGGTGGGCCTAGTGGGAGGTGTTTGGGTCGTGGGGATAAATGTCTCATGAATGACTTGGTACTGCCCTCATGATAAAGAGTGAGTTATCACTCTATGAATTCAAGCAAGACATGGTCTTTTTAAAGAACCTGAAACCTTTTCCATCTTTTTCCCTCTCTTTCCCTCTTGTCATGTGTCATGCTAGCTTCTTCATTGACTGCCACCATGATTGTAAGCCCCCTGAGGCTCTCACCAGAAGCAGATGCTGGAACTATGCTTTGTGTATAGTGTGCAGAACTGTGAGACAAATAAATCTCTTTTCCTTAGAAATTACTTTATAGCAGGTATTACTTTATAGTAATACAAAATGGATTGACACAATCACCAAAAAGAATCTCTGAAGCTTCTGTTTGTATTAAACTTTTGATTTACATGTCATAGAATAATGAGAGTATTATTTTATATTCTTTTTTGTTTATGTTTGCAATTGTGATTATTCATATTTTTGTATACATAGCCATACATTTTAAATGTTTTAAAATTCCCATATGGCTAAATAATATATTATTGCCACTAAAAATATTCAAACCATCATTTTATTATGTTCAGAATATATAAAATTAATTAACAATAAAACAATAAAAATATGCGGAAGAAACACTCTTAGAACACGAAGACTGGTTATTCGTGTAAAGTCAATCCAACAGGAATAAAAAAATAAATAACAAATAAATCAACAAAACATCCAAGAAATATGGGATTATGTAAAGAGACCAAGCCTATGACTCACTGGTGTCCCTGAAAGAGAGAGAACAAGCAAGTGGGAAACATTTTTGAAGATATTATCCACGAAAATTTCCTCAACCCTGTGAGAGAGGTGAACATTCAAATTCAGAAAATTCAGAGAACCTTGCAAGATACCACACAAGATGATCATCTCAAGACACATGGTAATCAGATTCTCCAAATTCAATGCAAAATAAAAAATCTTAAAGGGAGCTAGAGAGAAGGGACTGGTCACCTACCCACAAAAAGAAAGCCATTAGGCTAACAGGAGACCTTTGGGCATAAATGCTACAAGTCAGAAGAAATTAAGGGACAAGATTCAACATTCTTAAAAGAAGAAAATCCAACTAAGAATTTAATATTCAGCCAAACTAAACTTCATAAGAAAAGGAGAAATAAAATTCTTTCCAGACAAACAAATCCTAGGGGAATGCATTACCACTAGATCTTCTTTATAAGAGGTCCCTAAGAAAATGCTAGATGTGGAAATGAAAAATTGTTAATAACCAATAGAAAAACACACTTAAGTGCACAGACCTAGAAACTGCAAAGCAAGTACACAATCACGTCTACCTAACAACCAGCTAACAACATGCTGACAGGATCAAATTCAAGAATATTAATATTAATCTTGGACATAAATGGGCTAAGCATCCCCCTTAAAAGACACAAAATGGCAAGCTGGATAAAGATGCAAGACCCAACTGTATGCTGTATTAAAGAGACCCATCTCACATGCAATGATACTGATATACTCAAAGTAAAGGGATGGAGAAAAAATTACCAAACAAATGGAAAACAAAAAAGGAGCAGTTGTCACTGTTCTTATTTCAGACAAAAAAGACTTTGTTGATTCATTTTCCAACAATGATGAAAAAGGGCAAAGAAGGAAAATACATTATAATAAATGGTTCAATTAAACAGGAAGACTTAATGATTCTAAATATATGTGCACTCGATATTGGAGCTACCAGATTTATTAAACAAGTTCTTAGAGGCCAACAAAAAGATTCAGATAACCAGACATGTGGAAGAATTAATATTAAAATGACCACACTGCCCAAAGGAATTTACAGATTCAACCCTATTCCTGTAAAGCTACCAACGTCATTCTTCAAAGTATTAGGAATAAAATGATTCCCAAATTTATATGGAACAAACAACAAGCCCAAATATTCAAAGCAATCTTAACCAAAAGGATTCAAAGCTGGAGCCATCACACTACTCGACTTCAAACTATGCTATAAGGCTACCGTGACCAAAACAGCATAATACTGGTATAAAACCAGACATATAGACCAATGGAACAGCTTAGATAACCCAGAAATAAAGATGCATATCTATAGCAAACTGATCTTTTACAAAGTCAACAATAACAAGCAGTGAGAAAAAAAAAAAATTCCTATTCAATAAGTAGTGCTGAGACAACTGGCTAGCCATATGCAGAAGACTGAAACTGAAAACCTTCCTTTCACCATATAAAAAAATCAACTCAAGATGGATGAAAGATACTAATGTAAAATCTAAAACTATAACAACTCTAGAAGAAAACTGAGGAAAAATCATTGTGTACCTAGGCCCTGGCAAAGATTTCATGATGTAGACTGCAAACACAACTGCAACAGATGCAAACATTGACAAGAGGAACCTAATTAAACCAAAGAACTTCTGCACAGCAAAAGAAACTATCGACAGAGTAAACAGATAACAGAAAACTTACAGAATGGTAGAAAATATTTGAAAGCTATGTATCTGACAAGTGTTTAATACTCGGAATTCATAAGGAACTCAAATCAATAAACAAGAAACAAAACAAACAGTGCCATTAAAAAGAGGGCAAATAACATGTACAAACACTTCTTAAAAGAATGCCTACACACGGCCAAAAATGAGGAAAAAATGTTTAGCATCGCTAATGATTAGAGAAATATAAATTAAAACCAATTCAATAAGATACCATCTCACACCAGTCAGAATGTTAGAAAACAATAGATCCTGTCAAGACTGTAGAGAAAAGGGGACCCTTATACACTGATGGTGGGAATGTAAATTAATTTAGCTACTTTGGAAAGCAGTTTGGATACTTCTTAAAGAATTTAAAACAGTACTATAATTTGACCCAGTAATCCTATTATAGTATATATACCCAAAGGAGTGTAAATGGTTCTACCATAAAGACATATGCACATGTACATTCACTGCAGCATGATTCACAGTAACAAAGATATGGAGTCAACCTCAATGCCCATCGATGATAGACTGGATAAAGACAATATGGTACATATGCACCATGGAGTACTATGAAGCCACAAAAAAGAATGAAGTCATGTCCTTTCAGTAACATGCATGCAGCTAGGGGACATTATCTTAAGCACCTCTACATGGGAACAGAATATCAAATACCAGATGATCTCACTATTAAGTGGGAAGTAGTCACTGATACACATATTTGCAAAGAAGGGAAAAATAGACACTGAAGCCTACTTGAGGGGGGAGGGTGAGAGGAGGGTAAAGATTGAGTACCTATCAGATAATATATTCATTTCCTGGATGATGAAATACACTGTACACTAACCTTCCATGACACACAATTAACCCATGTAACAAACCTGCACATGTAACCCAAGAGCATAAAATAAAAGTTAGAAGGAAAAAAAAAAATAAAACATAGAATAAATAAAAATGAGCATAACACTTGGAATAAATATTCACAAAAGAATATATAAAAATATCTAAATACATAAAAAGATGCTTAATAGTCTTTGCCATAAGAAAAACACATTTAAACCAAACAATAAATGACATTATGATCTTAAAAATAAAAGCTAAAAGCATAATAATATCACATTTTAGTGAGGATTTGAAACAAATGGAGCTCATAAATTGCTGGTGAGAATAAAAAACGCCATCACCACGTTAAAAAAAGTTTGGCCATTTCTCATAAATGAAATATACACTTATTAAATGCTAGATACTTTTTATAAAATCACATTAGATACACTGAGGCAAAACACAAAATGTTTCCTATTTTTATGTAGCTTATATTTGATGCAAAGACACCATAAAAAACAAAAATATATGAATTATGAAGTATATAAAATGTCAATAATGACACAGAAATTTCACATCTATGTGAATATATATATTATTCCCCTTTGAATATATATATATAATATTTATCCTAAGGGAATATATATATATATAAAATTGCCACAAAAACTTTTACAATAATATTATTAGTAGATTGATTAATTACTGCAAAATGAAAACAATTTAATGTCTATCATATGTTATTGGATTAACAAACTGTTGTGTGTTTATATAATGGAAGGTACTGCAGACAAAAATAGATAAACTTCTGTTATAGACAAGAGCAGGAATATGTCTGATATAATGGAGATACCATCACATTTGTATCTACTACTTTTTTCTTGGAAGCAATTGAGGCATTCTATCTTATTGGCATATAATGAAGTGAAAGAAGGAATAATACATAATTTAAAACTTAACAATAAGAAAACTAACAACCTGATTAGAAAATGAGAAAAGATCTGAACAGTGTGTGCATATGTATGTATAAACATATACCTATATATGGAATACAAATACATATATAATGTATCAATATATAAAAATAATTTACGGCTGATAACATTTTATGAAGTTCTAAGTAAAGCCAAAACTAAGATTACAGAAAGAACACAAATGCTAGTGTTGTGATTTGACTACAAGACTGACATAGGGGAAATTTTCAAGGGTGATGGAAATGTTTCACATTTTGGCTATGTTGGAGATTGCAGAAAACTCATCAAACTGTAATCTGTTCATTTTGCTATATTTAAATTATACAACAGTAAAAATATTTTAAAGTATATTATAAATTATGATGTAGTTTAAGAACAGAAGCTAAAAGATGTTTTGACAAAGTAGTATCTCCCTTGTAAAGGTCAAAACCTTTGATCATTTTGATGAATACATTAGATTTGTTATTTTAAAATTATTGTTTTTATATTCATACTTATTTCTTAACTTGAAAAGTATAATTTATTTGTAGAATAGAGTATATCACAAGTGTACGTCATGACAAAATATTGTGCTTTTATTTCTCTCATTGTATTCTGTTTGATTAGAAAAGTGCCCAGCACTTGGTAGGTCATGAGTATTTATTTGTTGACTAAATGAAAGTCCAGATATCTCCCATTGGCACATTATATGATATAGTAGAAATAATCCAGGACGTGGTTCACTCCCATGTAACTAGAATACTGATTCTGAATGTACCCATGTAGCCAGACTCAGATAAAGAAATAGAAGATTAGCAGTCTCCAAAGTCTCCCCTTGTCTTCATTTCCATCCACTGTACTCTAAAGGGTAAACTCGATTCTTATTTCTAACACTGTGGATTAGAGCTTCAGACAATCTATGGGTATAGATTATTTTTAATTACTTCCTTTCCAATATCCCCTGCTTATTGTTGACAGCATCTTGCTAAGTTTATTTTAGTTTCAAGAATCGTTACCTTAATTTTAATTTCTGTTCTTTCACTTGTATAAAACTTTAAGAGCTTCCTAACAAGTCTAATAATTTGAAGTATTTAACTCACCCAATCTATTTTACCATCTAAACTCAGATTTTATTATTCTACTTATTTGTGTATACTGGTATATGTAGGTTTGTATGTGTATGTATACTATGTATATATGCAAAATATGTATGGATCTACATATATGTATACGAGAATAGCTGTGTTTACACAGACACACACCCATATATTTATGTCACCTTGTTCATACAGTACCTTTTTTAAAAATCTCAATTATCTTCTCAACTTTTGTTCTCCTCTTATAATTAATTGATTTACTAATTAAAATACCATTTTTGCTTTAAGTTTCACCTCCAATTAGAAGTCTTTTAAAATGTCATCCATTAAAGTTTATCTATTTCTCCACTGTGAACTCGAATAATTTTTTAAAAATGTATTTATATATCTGGTGTCACAACTCTGCTTGGATTACAGCTGCAATGCTATATCCCTAAGTAGGTTTGAGATCTATGAAGATTAAGATCTTATAGGAGTCCATAATTTTCTACATTCATAGTAATTTTCTTAGCAATCTTCAAAGTAAGTTATTCTTTATATTTACCCCATGTTATATAAAATAATTTGTTGTAATTGTTTAAGCTACAGACATCTCCACCTCACCCCATGCTATTAGCCTACAAAGGCAAGTGAGGAAATCTGGATTTCATTTAACACACCTGATGATTATTTGGTGCACTATATGTTTAAAACCTCTGCCCAAACCAGTAGACTAATACAGCCATTTATTCATAAATATATAGCATAGAACCAAATTATACTATTCTGTTGGATGATATATAACCATGTTTAATGAAATCAGAAAATGTAGTTCAAATTTTATTTCTAAATAATAGTAGCCAATACATTCAACATTTCCTGTGTAATAGGTGCTTCTCTAAGTGCTGCATATATATTAACTCCCTGAAACCTCACCATAATTCAGAAGTGATTACTATTATTGTTACCATTTTACAGAAAAAGAAAATGAAATCAGAAAACATTAAGTACTTGCTAAAGATTGCATCTCTTTTAAATCTGGCTGCAGTCTGTTCTTATAAACTATACTATACTCTTTGTAATGCATAAAGTAACATATATTTTATATAGTAAATATTATACATATAAAGAATCTGAAATTTGATCGAAGTTGTTATGGAGCATAGAAGACATAAAGAGTCAATTAGTTGATAACAGGAAAACCCAACACATTCCATTTAGCCTTTGAGCTGATCCCCAAATGGAAATCACTACTTTATAGCAGTAGAAAACACACTCAGCCATTATTTAACCCAAATGGCTAGTTTATGTGAATTAGGTGCTTGCTACAATTATTACTCATGAAACACTATCTGGTTTAAGGTAAAAAATATATTTTTGAGAAATAGGATTAAAATATTTCTCACTATATTTATAATACCAGAAAAACTCCCAAAGACAAATTTGGCCATGAATCTTAATCATTGGCATTTAATTTGGAACCATTATTTTTATAAACTCCATTCAAGATTTGTTTAAATATCTGATTTTAGACATACAGAATATTCAAATTCATCCAAATAGAATGATCATGCTATTCAGTAGTTTGTGTGAACAATTTAACTCAAAGCTGTGTCACACCATTTTTATTACTGCATAGTCATTATTTTTGGTCAAATTTATTTATTTATTTGTTAGTGAAAGGTTAACTGTGGTGTGAGGTTATTTTTATCACCTTCTACAGGCAAAGCACGTCTCATACCTTATCTCATATAAGCCTTATAACAAACTAGAAAGTAGATATTGCTTTGAGATGAATGTACCAAAGCTCAGAAAGTGACTTACCAAGCTGGTCACATAGCAAGTAATTTTCAGATCTTGAAAAGAAAAAAATATATTTCTGACAGAAAATAGGTATTTTTGAAACAGACTATTTCATAGATGATGATCACGACAGATAGATAGATGGCTAGACATATAGGTAGATCACCTGTGTGTGTGATGTGTATATGTGTTAGCATGTTGCATATCACATAAATATCATTCACACCCTAAATTCAGGAATTACTTAGAGAATAGCAATTTACCTTCATTTCTGATATCAAGAATATGAGTCTTGTTTATTATTTAAACAAACTTTTATTGGGTACTTCCTCTATGCTGAAAATAATCTTGAACCATACTGACAAGGTCTCTGCTCTTAAAGACTTACATTCTTTGGTGGAAAAACAGTGATAAAATCATAGAATTAAAATTAAACTTTGCTGTTTTATGGAGAGATAAAGGATTATTTACACACATACATATACACATACAGCAAGCAACGTCTGTACAAGGAGATAGCGTAAGGCTAACACCCCATTACAGGAAGCCAGTCTTATGTCCCTGGATTTCTAAGGCAAAGGCTGGTACACAATTTCGAAGCAGAAGTAAGCCTGGCTCATTTCCAGGATTGAAAAAAAAGGTCGATTTTATTTGAACTTAGTGGTCGAGGAAATACAACCATCTGTTTTGATGAAATATTTTATTATGCTTGTTTTTCTTAACACTGGAAAATGATGGGAAGAAGAAATGCCAGTATCAGAAAGTTATTAATAGGCAAAAGAAGAACACTATAAATTTGCATTTTCTCTATATACAATTTATATTTCTTTTGATATGGAAGAGAAAAAAAAGATTCATGCTGTTAGTTATGCCTATGCGGATGCAACCTAAGACTTAAAGTCTGAGAAATTTTATTGTGTCTATAATATGATAGCCCTTACAGGAAAATATGCATAAGAAAATACAGCAAATGATGAAAAGAGATAACTATGTAAGCAACATGGCCATTACTAGGGTAGTCAAGGTATATATATTTCTGAAGAAGAAAAAGGATGAGAAAAGATTGATTTCTTTGGTCTAGGTTTGGACATGGACAATATTAGAAACATCAAAAAACTATCTTTTTTTTCATCAATTTGAATTTTCTACAGACTTCTATTTAGTACATAAACAACAATCTTTGCACCAAAGACGCCACTATCTAAATATGAACACTAAAGACATAAACATAATAAATATTGTGGTATTATTCCCCTAAAACAGTAGTGAATGGAGACTGAAAATAATAGGAGAGAACTGATAGGTATTTTCCTGAGAAACAATGGTGATAGAGCTTTGAGATGGAGAAAATCATACACATATAATGACTTGAGAAACAAAAAGAAAATAGTAGCTGTGAATTCACTCAATTTCAAAAAGCTACCCTAAGCATAGAAAGAAGAGTTGAAGAACAAGGTGTACGAGATGTCTAAGAGGACCAGAAGCTATTACCAGAAGCAAGAGATATGAACTATAGCTCTTCTGCTGACCTCAGGCACCAAATTCCATTTGGACAGGACATTCAGTATTGATGAGTCTGTTTTCCTTTCATTGACTATTCTGCCTTACAATATACTTTTGGGATTTTAAGCTAACGAGTACTATGAAAACTGAACTTGGAATCTAGGGCATAGTTGGAAAAATCAATCATACATAGAAACACAGAAAAGTGTCTTGCTTACTAGAAAAAAAATCCATAATCCCATTTCACAAGGCAAAAGAAATATCTAAATGACCTTTCCAAACAGGTCAAATGAATAAGCGCGCGCACACACACACACACACACACAAAAACACACACACATATTTCCTTCCTTAGGTTTAAAGGCAATTGCTATACAACCTGAGGAAAAAGGCTAACCTGATGCTTTGTCTACCCACTGTAACTAGCATATTAATAGATTCAGATCTAAATATGGACACTAGAGAGGAATAGATGAAAGTAAAGGATGTAAGAATTGTCAGCAAGAACTTACAAGACTACTTGACAAACTCAACTGTTCAGTTACTGGCATCTGAAAAAAGGTAACTTCTGTAGTATACCTGCTCTCAGAATTTATAGAAAGGCAGGTTCATATTTGAGGAAAACAAGATACAGATCTTGTGGAAGACTAGGGAGAGAGAGAGTAATCATTTGCACTTACTGGTCTATTCTAATGTTAATACTGAAGACAAAAAAGTAGAGCAAAAAGTTTCTTTGAATTTTGAGTGAAACTGATAGAAGTGATGACAGCAAGGCAGAAAACTCACTAGAGAAATGAAATAAGTAAAACTGTTACTCATCTGGCCATCATTATGAGATGGTTCCAATTTGATGTTGAGAAAAGCTGACAGAACAAAAGGTGATATGTTTTAAATGCGACAAAAATAACAAAATAAATCTATGTGACTTTAAAGAGCATTTTAATAGCTAAAGATTTTGTTAAGCAATGGAGCTGAAGTCATAAAACAAAATAATTTTATTAAAGCAATATATGTACTATAAATATTATGACTAATAAAATAAACCAAAGCAAAGTTAAATATAGCTACTTTCGAATGCACCAAACCAAAAAGTTCATGCCTGCATTTTTTTCAAAGTACACTGTTATAAGAACTTAATTTAAGAATCATAACATCATATACTAATTTCTCTAGTAAACACAGATTAAGATTTATACAAAGAGCTCACAATTCATAATTTTGTTTATTAACAATGTAAAACCTAATAATATAAAAATATAAATATGGCTAATATTTATATATTTATGTATGTATGTACGTATATATGCTTGTGTTTATTTGACTAAATTTCTAAAATTTTCGTTAGCATCTTCTACATACATATGTAGATTATGATTTTTGATACTCACTTTCTGAAAAATGTTTTTTAATCATCCCAATCACTATTACACTGAAATTTGAGTAAAAGACAAAAAATGTTTATTACAGCAACATATGTACCATAAATATTATGACTAATTAAATAAACCAAGGCAAAGTTAAGTATACCTATTTTAGAATGTACCCTATCAAAAAGTGAATGTTGGCATTTTTTTCAAAGTATGGTGTTATAATAATTT
Source organism: Macaca mulatta (assembly GCF_049350105.2). Taxonomy (NCBI): domain Eukaryota; kingdom Metazoa; phylum Chordata; class Mammalia; order Primates; family Cercopithecidae; genus Macaca; species Macaca mulatta. Next base: position 118,432,651 of record NC_133409.1, read on the forward strand.
AACTTAACAATAATAAAGTCATGTACTAATATATAGAAAATGCAGATTAAGGTTTATACAAAGAGCTAACAATTAATAATTTTGTTATTAACAATATAAAACTTAATAATACAAAAATGTTATGAGTGAGCATTCTTGTCAAACTGAATTAATAATTAAATAAAATATCCCATGTCTTATCCTTTCAGGGTATTCTTTCAATTTAATCATAATATCTAAAATAATTATAGAGAAAAATATATTGTTAAAAATATGTATGTATATTAACATACATGTTTCTACTTAACACCTGGAGAAACCCAAGTTAAATATATGTGAAAGTTCATAGCATGCAAATTTATATTTCATAGGCTTTTGGGTTAAAAATATACATTTAGCTAAAAGATTAAATGGCCAATTCCCCTCAGAACTACTGTTAAATTCCATAAATTTTTGATTCATTAATTACTTTTAAAACAAATATTGATCCAAAAAACATAAACACATTATTCATTATTTTTAAAAATTATATTGCTGAAACAATGCAATCTGCATTTTTATCACATCATAAAAATCTTTTAGAATCTAATCCTGAAATATCACTTCCAATCTCATCTTTCATTTTCTAAAACTTAGTCAACTTGTTTTGAAAACTTGACAATTTTAAAAGAAATAATATGTTGTTGGATTACCAATAAAAGCTTCGGAATGGTAATGCTTCATTGAATCAGTGTAGACAAAAAGAGCTTCAAAGACTAACTGTTGCAAGAAATTATCAAATTTGACTCATTTCCATGATTATTTTAGATTCTCTCCTAATGTTTAAACATGTTTTTATTTTGAAATACACTTCAAAATGATTGTATATAATATCAAGGAATACTAATAAGGAGAATCAAATGGATTTCCATAATACATCACTCAGCTTAATGGAGAGAAAATAATTACTACTATAGTAACTTTGAAGTATGAAGGATGCTCTTTCTCATTTTCATTAACTTCTTTCCCTTTAGAAAGAAACACACTTCTAAATTTTATGTTTCTCTCATCCTTCTATTTATAATTTTCCACATATAAACATTAAGTGAAACATCAGTTTTTTATTTATGGATATTATGTAAAATAATTCATACTGTATATTTATTCCTTCAAATTGTATTCACTCAAAAATATTTTCTGAGATTCACCCATGTTCATGTATATACTTGCAATTCATTCATATTCACTCATACTGTGTAGTCATTATATGCATATACAAGAATATTTCAGTTCTACTAATGATGAACACATAGATTTTGAAATTCCATTTTTGTTTTAAAAAATAATTACTATTATTATTATTTATAACCTTACTCTGTATTTTACAGATATTAACTCATTTTATCTATTATGACCATCTCTTAAAACACTTACAAATGCCTTCTGGGATACATCAAAATCATTTCCTCTGGGGTGATAATTTTGGAGAAGATTGCTTTGTCATGTCCATATTTGCTAGACAACGTCAAATTGGTTCTCAAACTGATTGCATTAATTTATGTTCCCATAGTTTTAGAGTTTCCTTTGTTCAACACTGTAGCCAACACTTGGTATTGATTCATTATTTCATGTAAATCTAGTGGATATGAAATCTCATTTTGCATTTAACATTCTTGTGGATAAATAAAGGTTGAAAAGCTTTTTATATTTTGAGTCACTGATGCTTTCTACAGTAAGCCTATTAATATTTCTTTCTCACTTCTCGTTTTTTTCTTATTGATTCAAATTATTTTTCTGTTAAATATCAACTATTATAAATATTTTCTCCTACCTTGTGAATGTTTTCTTAACAGATGCTATCACCTTGATTTTGTTTTGTCTCTGTGCTTTTCATGTTTTTCAGTAAAAGATAATAATAATAATAATAACAATTTTAATGTAGCCTATCTTATCTGTTCTTTTATTATATCTGTTTTGTACAGTTTTAAAAATATTTTCCTTCCATAGTACAATGAATACCTTTTCAAAGTAATAAAATTTTGCCTCTCAAATTTAAGTATTCAATACATCCACAAGTAATATTTTGTGAAATTTAAAACCAGGATTCATCTTCTTCCCTTCCCTTCCCTTCCCTCCCCTCCCCTCCCCTTCCTGCCCCTCCCCTCCCCTTCCCTCCCCTCCCTTCCCCTCCCTTCTCCTCCTTCCCTTCCCTTCCCTTTGCTTTTCTTTTCTTTCCTTTTTCTTTCATTTTTCTTTTCTTTTCTTTTCTTTTCTTTTCTTTTCTTTTCTTTTCTTTTCTTTCTTTCTTTTAATTTGCATGAAATGATTATTGGAATTACATTGACTTAGAAGATCAATTTGGGAAGAATTTACATTTCTTCATTTTTAATTCTCACAGACAGAACATAGAATATACTCTATTGATAATTTCAATCAAGTTAACACAGTTTAGTAACTTAAAAATGAAGAACTTGTATATAACTGATTGGATTACTTGTGCAAATACATTAACTTTGTTTCTATTAGATATGTTATTTTTAAGTAAATTTCATTTTCTCTCTTCTACGAGTTTTTATTTTTCAAATATTAATATTTTATTTGAAAAACTTGTTAAATTTTTTGGTTAATTCTTATAACATTTATATTTCTTTATGGCATTTTTGTGTAGACAACCATAATATGTAAAAACAATATTTTCATTTTTTTCTTCATTCCTTAAGTTTTATAATTCTTTTTCAGTCTTTTTGACCTCTACTGAACTTTCAGTACATTTCCAAATGAGAATAAAAAATTATTTTTATTTTGTTTCTGTCTTTAATGGATAATGTCTAGAAACTGACAAACAGGCCTACTTTTTATAAACTTTTGGTGAATAGATATTATAAAATTAAGAAAGTTTTCCACTTTAAAATTTGTAATAAAGTTTTTGTAATGGTATAATTCTAAATTGTAACTTTACCTGTATCTGTCATACATTATGTTTTTATTGTTGCAGGTATTTGTGAGTGTGCTTTCTTTCTTTTGATCACTAAAAATCCTGCCTACAGTTATTCATTTTATTATTTCTTTACTGAATCAACTTCTGATTTTGTTGGTTTATATATTTTATATTTGCTTTTGTTACTTTATTTTCTGCACTTCTGTTTATGATTTTCTTTCTCAACAGATTTTAGATTTGTTTTAAAGTTAGATGCTCAAGTCATTAATTTTTCATGTATCAAATTTCTAATATGAAGCATTTTGTTGCATCCCATAATGGAACTAAATTAATGTAACCACTTTCTCCTGTAAATTTTAGTTTGCTCATAAACTATGAGCCAGCAGTTTTACCCTTAAATATAAGTCCTAGAGAAATACTTGTACAGGTACAATAAGAAGTTTTTTAAAATTGTATTTATAGCAAAATTTTCATTGTTACACACATATATGTGTATACACACACATACACAAGTATATATATGTATAAGTATTCTGTAAATGTTAGGTGTAGCAACTATAAATAATATTTAAGGTGCTTGATAGTGTCATTTAGATTTTCTACACCCTCACAGATATTGTACCTAGTTATTTTATTACCTAGTGAGATGGTCGTGTTAAACTCTATGAAGATAATATGGATTTGTTTTTCATGTTCGTACTCTCAGCTTTTTGTTTATTATACCTTGACATTCTGTTATTAAATCCATATTTAATTGCAATTGGTATATTTTCTTTAAGAATTAACTGATAAATCATGAATCATCATACACATTTTTTATTGAATAAATATCTAATTATTGACTAAATTTGTTCAATTTGAATGTATGCAAATTATCCTTCAACAGTAATAAACAAATAGATGCAAAAATTTTATCAATTTAACCCCAGGAATGTTTTCCTTTTGACCTAGCCTATCATATTGTTAGAAACTGAATTTCTACATGCATTACTCAGTTGCAAAAGAAGAGAGTATTAAACATGTGTATTTCTTAGAGTATTACATACATGTAAGGACAGCATAATTTGTATCATGCCGTTATTGTTAAAAAATGTTGTAAACATTTTTACTGATGCCAGTATTCTTGTGTCTATTAATCATTTTACTTCTTTTTTTTCTAATAAGAACAATATTGCTGAGTCAAATTTTCATATGGGGAGCATCATTCAATTTTTATACTTTGTTTCTGAGGTAATGGAAAGGGATTATCTGATTTTGTACAGGTATACAGAAGCAGAGCGAAGAAAACACCAAGTATATTCTGCAGTATTTACTGAACTTATAAAAGGCTTACTCTAAAAGTCAGTATATATTTTTGGTCAGTTCATCTCCTGCGTGCTTGTGTATGTGCATATGTGTCTGTATGTATGTATTTGTGTGTGTGTGTATTCTCAGAATCTGAAGTTTTTGCCTTTCTTTGTTAATCTGAAGTTATTCTGATTGTTAGATGTTTGAGTCAGACAAATTTGAAAACCTGAATACATACTTTTCTCTGGCTTATGATAAATTCCTTGAATGTGTTTATGTAAATTAATATTAATATTTAATGAAAATAAACTTTGCAAAGTGCAATAATTATATTATGAAAGTGATAGAAAGATATATAAGGAATCCAGACTTTGTGCGATATGATATTAATAAAAACTATACAGTTATGCTAAATCTTACATTTTATATATTTTTATTGATATTTGGGAGAACATTATGAGCATTGCTTTTTTTGTTTTCAAATATTGTAATTATTAACCTGGTGAACTACTATTTATCATTCAAGTTTCAGTTCATTAGATTTTTTATTTTTGAATTTTTATTCCTAACCCTACCCAAATTTTGCTTTTTCTTCTCTCTGGCAAAAGAGTATTTTCTTACATATTTTAATAAAAAGTTTATTTATATATTATTTCTTTATAATATATCTCATATTTATTTGAGTCAAGTGCAGAGTCTCATTCACTCAATTTCTGACATAAGTCTCAAAACTGCTTGCTAGATTATTTTAATTATTGTTATATTTTAAATTAAAACATTTCTGCTGGGTGATAGCAGAAGGGCAGAGTAAGGTCATCTGCCTATCTAATGAGAATAAGAAGAAAGATTAAACATCAAAATTAGCATTTTCAGAACTCTTAAAAATAACCAAAGGATTGTAACAATACTGAGAGTTGTTTTGAGAAAAATAATAAATCTTTGTAAGAATATCGAGTTTGATGGCCTTTAAAAATAATCTCTAATTATTATCCTCCTTGACCAAGTTTCATGGTGACCTAGCAAAATAACAGCCTCAAAAACAGGGTAGTCATGAAAACCAGAAGCCTGCCAGTTACAGTAGGGAAGAAAATCAGTTTGATCATATCATTTTCTGACAGAAAGAATACCTTTTGGTATTCCATTACATAGTACAATGACTACAGAAGTAACAAAGTGGTATAACTTCATAGCTTGAAGAGAAGATTTTGAATGCTGTCACCACAGAAAAAAGATAAATGTTTGAACTGATGAATATGGTGAATACATCAATTTTACCCTTATACTATATATACATGCAATTAAATATCACACCGTACCCCACAAATATTGTAAAATTGTATTGTAAAAATGTATTGTATTGGCCAGGTATGGTGGCTCATGCCCATAATCCCAGCAATTTGGGAGGCCGAGGCAGTTGGATTACCTGAGGTCAGGAGTTCGAGACCAGCCTGGCCAACACTGTGAAATCATCTAGACTAAAAATACAAAAAATTAGGTGTTTGTGTTTGCAGGTGCCTGTAATCACGGCTACTCGGGAGTCTGAGGCAAGAGAATCGCTTAAATCCAAAAGGCAGAGGTTGCAGGGAGCCAAGATGGTGCCACTGCACTCCAGCCTGGGCAACAAGAATGAAACTGTCTCAAAAAAAAAAAAAAAAAGGATTGTATTGTAAAATTATTTGCCAATTATCAATAAAAATTAAATTTAAAAACTAATTACTAAAAGCTTCCCACAGAGAATAAAAATTAATCTATTCATAAAAAGTTCGAAGAAATTTAAATAAGAGAAACTCAAAGAGATTCTCAGATACATCAAAATTAAACTGTCAAAGGCAGCAATGAGAGAATCTGAAATCAGAAAGAAAGAAATGACTCATTATGAAGAAGAAATATACAATAAAATAAACAACTAATTTCTTATTAGTAACTATAGAGGACAGAAGGTAGTGAGTTGCTATAGAGGACAGAAGGTAGTGAGTTGCTATATTCAAGGTGAGAGGTGAAATAAAACGACTGGCAACCAATAATCTTATATCCAGCAAAAGTAATTTTTAAAAATACAGGAAAAATAACACACTCTCATATAAACAAAACTAAAAAACAAAACACTGTGGCTAGCACACCCACCTCCCATACAGAAAATACCAAAGAGTCCTTTAAGCAGAAAGAGCAGATCACTGGAAAGTAATTCATTCAACATGGAGATATTAAGCTCACAGTAATGTGTCTAAATACGTAAATATAAAATACATAATATTTTTATAATAACTTTTTTCTCAGTGATTTAAAGGTAACTATATAAACATAATTTTAAAAATGAGTTAATATATTTTTATTGTATAACGATGTCATTTGTGGTACAAAAATAGCACTAAGAAGAGGGAAAAAAATAAACCTATACAAATAAAGTGGTGGTGTTGTTTTAAAATTAACTTTCTTTACTTCCATACTAGATTGTTGTACACTAAAATAGTAATTATAGATGTGGGGCCATTCAAAATAATAAAAATACTAAGAGACATGAGAAGTATTTTAAGATCATACCCTAGAAAATCGGTATTTAATATAAAATAAAATGTTAATAGAGGACTATTAAAGAACCATAAAATATACAGAAAACAAATAGAAAAATAATAGAAAATAAGGCAAGTTCTACATTATGAGAAATTAAGTATATGTATATGCAGCAAACATTAAAATGAAAGGCAGAGGCAAAAAACATAAATTTTTAAAAAAATGATTCAACTATATCACTATACAAGAGATACCCATTAGAATGCAACCTCAACTAAGTTGAAAGTAAAAGGAGGAAAAGGTACACTATGGAAACAGTAACCAAAAGAGATATGGATGAGATGGCTATTCTAGTATCAGACAAAATGGACTTTAAGATGGAAATTATTATTGGAGAAAAAAATATAATGATTAAATTACTAATGACAATTTATAACAATTAAAGGGTCAGATAGTTAGGGAGACATAAAAATTAAAAGCATGTATGAATCGGTCATCAGAGTCCCAAGACAGTTGAAGTAAAATGTGATGCAATTAATGAAAAAAATAACAATATATAAATATTTGTTGTTGATTTCAGTGCCCCACATTTGATAATAATAAAGAGAAAAAAATAATATGGATATTAAATACATTAAAAAACATATTTCCCTGGGATAAAATCTATTGTAAGCCACAAATAAATTCTCAATAAATATTAAGAATTGAACTCATACAATGTATGGTCTCCAGACAAAATAGAATAAAATCAGATGTCAATGAAAATACAACTTTGAGAAATGTATAAATAGGTTAAAATTAAACAATGCACTTTTCAATATGGAATGAGTCAAATAAAATCACAATCAAAATTGAAAAATAATTGGAGAGGAAGACGAAAATACAACATACTAAAGAAATGATGCTAAAGTGGTGTTAGAGGGACATTTATAGCTGTAGACACTATAAATAAATCAATGACCAGACTTCCAGTATAAAATTAATTGGAAACAAGAAAAAATCTGAATCAATATTATAAAAAAGATTACAGCTAAAAAAGGGAAAATAAGGAACAATTATAAAATTTAAAAATGGCTTATTATTTTAAAAGATCAATACAATTTACAAAAGCTAACTAGAATTACAAGGATAAAAAGATAGGTTCACATTACTAAAACTCAGAGAGAAAGAAGATGCATTATTATTGACCTTACAAAAAAAATATACAATGACACGTATATACACACACACACACCCATATATATAGATATATGTATCCATTTTTATGCTACTGATAAAGACATACCCAAGACTGGAAAGAAAAAGAGTTTTAATGGAATTACAGTTCCACGTGGCTGGGGAGGCCTCACAATAATGGCAGAAGGCAAGGAGGAGCAAGTGATGTCTTACATAGATGACCACAGGCAAAGAGAAAGAGGTTTGTGCAAGGGAACTGCTCTTTTTAAAACCACCAGATCCTGTGAGACTTAATAACTTTTGTGTGAACAGCATGAGAAAGACCCACACCCATGATTCATTTACCCTGTGATTAAACTCCCACTGGTCCCTCTTACAACACATGAAAATTGTGGGAGTTACAAATCAAAATGAAATTTGGGTGGAGACACAGCCAAACCATATCATTCTGTCCCTGGCCTCCCCCTAATCTCATGTCCTCGCATTTCAAAACTAATCATGCCATCCCAACAGTCTCCCAAAGTCTTAACTCATGTCAACATTAACTCAAAAGTCCACAGTTCAACATCTCATCTGAGACAAAGCAAGTCCCTTCCACTTATGAGACCGTAAAATCAAAAGCAAGTTAGCTACTTCCCAGATACAATGGGGGTACAGACATTAGATGAATAAAGCCATTGCAAATGGGAGAAATTAGCCAAAACAAAGGGACAACACGCCCCATGCAAGTCAAAAATCCAGCAGGGAAGTCAAATGTAAAACTCCAAAATGATCTCCTTTGATGTCATGCCTCACATCCAGGTCACATTGATGCAAGAGGTGGGTTCCAGTGGTTTTGGACACCACCACCTCTGTGACTTTGCAGGGTACAGTCTCTCTCTCAGCTGCTTTTATAGGCTAACATTGAGTGTCTCTGACTTCGGCAAGTGCACATTGCAACCTGTCAGTGGATCCACCATTCTGGGGTCTGAAAGATTGTGGACCTCTTCTCACAGCTCCAGCAGATGGTGCCCCAGTAGGGACTCTGTGTAGGGGCACTGCCCTAGCGGAGGTTCTTCATGAGAGCCCTGCCCCTGCAGCAAACTCTGCCTGGAAATCCAGGTGTTTCCATACATTCTTTGACATCCAAGCAGAGGTTCCCAAGCCTCAATTCTTGACTTCTGTGCACCCACAGGCTCAACACCATGTGAAAGTTGCCAAAGCTTGGGGTTTGTACCTTCTGAAGCCACAACCAGTGCTGTACCTTGGCCTCTTTTAGTCACAGCTCAAGCAGCTGGGGCAGAGGCCACCAAGTCCCTAGACTGCACACAGAATGGGAGACCCTGGGCCTGGTCCACAAAACAATTTTTTCCTCCTAGACCTCCAGACCTGCAATGGGAGAGGTGGCTGTGAAGACCTCTGACCTGTCCTGGAAACATTATCCCCATTGTCTTGGGGATTAACATTCCACTCCTTGTTACTTATGCAAATTTCTGCAGCTGGTTGGAATTTCTTCTCAGAAAATAGAATTTTCTTTTCTATTGCATTGTCAGGCTGTCAAACTTTTATGCTCTGCTTCCCTTATAAAACTGAATGCTTTAAGAGCACTCAAGTCACTTCTTGAATGCTGTGCTGCTTAGAAATTTCTCCCATCAGATACCCTAAATCATCTCTCTCAAGTTCAGTGTTCCACAAATCTTTAAGGCAGGGCAAAATGCTGCCACTCTCTTTGCTAAAACATAGAAAGGGTCACCTTTGCTGCAGTTTACAACAAGTTCTTCATTTCCTTCTGAGATCACCTCAGCCGGGACTTTATTGTCCATATCACTAACAGCATTTTGAGCAAAGTTATTTAACAAGTCTCTAGGAAGTTTCATATTTTCCCATATTTTTCCATCTGCTTTTGAGCCCTCCAAACTGTTCCAGATTCTGCCTGTTACCCAGTTCCAAAGTCGCTTCCACATTTTCAGGTATCTCTTCAGCAGTGCCCCACTCTACTGGTACCAATTTACTGAATCAGTTCGTTTTCATGCTGCTGATAAAGACATACCCTAGATTGGGAAGAAAAAGAGGTTTAATGGCATTACAGTTTCAAATGGATAGGGAGGCCTCACGATCATGGTAGAAGGCAAGGAGGGACAAGTCACATCTTACATGGATGATGGTAGGCAAAGAAAGAGAGCTTGTGCAGGGGAACTCCTCTTTCCAAAGTCATCAGATCTAGTGAGACTTATTCACTATTGCGAGAACAGCATGAGAAAGACCTGAATCCATGATTCAGTTACCTTCCGCTGAGTCCCTCCCACAACATGTGGGAATTGTGGGAGTTACAATTCAAGATGAGCTTTGGGTGGGGATACAGCCAAACCTTATACACACACACACACACACACACACACACACACGCACGCACATTAATAATGGTTGTTGAATTTAGTGTCATACATTTATATATATATACACACACACACACAAATATGTATACATATAAATATATATAAATATAAATATACAAAAATATAAATGGCTGTCCAGTAGCACCAAAAATATATAAACAACGCCTACAAGGAAGAGTTACACAACTTTTATTAATGACTTCAATGCAATGCACGTATTTCTAGAAATACAAGGTACCAAAATTTACTCATCATAAAGAGAAAATCTAAAAAGACCTGTAACAAGCCAAAACGGGAAAGTAGAAGCCAGCTGGCTTTACTACCCACCACCCCAACTACAGAAAATCAAAACCAAATACACATTGCCAAGATTATCACCAGCAATATTCCAGAACTTAAATATGAGGAAAAGACAGTTCCCTGGAACACAGAGAAATGAAAAAAAAAAAAAAAATAGGAGCATATGGTAAGAGAATAAGACTTATATCTGCAACATTCTTTCCCCAGTCTGCCAGGCACCAAGCATACAGAATGTCCTTCCACCCCCAACTCATCAGATTACTACATCAGAAAAAGTAGATCCAGGTAGACGCCAGCTTCTACATCTTTTATTCCCTGATAGAAAACCTATCCCTGCCGTAATCCACAGGAATTATTGTGAGGGCCTGAACGGAGAAAACTTCTTGAAAACAGCTACATACAGGGGAGAAGGTGGGACTAGTATCTCCAGGCCGGAAAACTTTCCTATGTGTTTTGGCCAAAGAAGAAGTCAAAACAGAGTGGCTGTCTAGCAGCACCAAGCTACAGAAGGTAAGTTTCAGGCCGGGCTCAGCGGCTCACAGCTATAATCCCAACACTTTGGGAGGCTGAGGCGGGCATATCACTGGAGGTCAAGAGTTCAAGAGCAGCCTGGCCAACATGCTAAAACCCCGTCTCTACTAAAAATACAAAAATTAGCCGGGCATGCTGGCGTGTGCCTGTAATCCCAGCTACTCGAGAGGTTGAGGCAGGAGAAGCACGTGAACCAGGAGGCGGAGGTTGCAGTGAGTCGAGATGGCACCACTGTCCTCCAGCACTACAGCCTGGGTGACAAGAACGAAACTCCGTCTCAAAAAAAAAAAAAAAGGGAGTTTCACAAGTCCTATAGGCACAAACTCCTAGCCAGTTTTCCCACACTGCCAGAATATTCCCTGGGGGACTTCTACCATTCAGGCTAGGCAATGCTCTTACTTTTGCTAGAGCTGAGGTAAACACAGGGTTAAGGTGCCATCTAGTGCTGAAGAGGAGGCAGTGACCCTGGAAAAATATATTCAACAGGTATATTGCAAATAAATCTATATACAAACATATCCAAAAATCGAAACAAACCAAACAGAGAAAACTGGAATAAATAATCCTTCAATGAAGACATAGAAGTAAATGCAGAGTAACAATATAAAACAGGGAACTGTAAAACCCAAACCTCCCAGATAAACAAGGAGACAGAGAATTATTCTGATGGGAATATGAAAGGCAAGCTCTCTGATCAAAAGTTCAAAATAGCGTGTTTAAGGAAACTCAATAATCCACAAAATAAAAAAGGAAAGCAACAGAAATTCGTCAGAGAAATGTAACGAAAATTGAAATAATTTAAAATATAAAACAGAAATCTTGGAAGTAAAAAGTATATTTGCTATGCTGAAAATTTTATTACAGGATCTCAGAAGCAAAATGGATGAATCACAGGCAAGTCTTACTGAACTTGAGGATAAGCTATTATAAAATACACAGAGGAGAAAAGCGAATGAAAAAGATAAAGAACACATGCAAAATACAGATAATTAAATTACCCCAAAATAAAAAAAAATAAGAATTATTAGGATTTGGCTGGTCACGGTGACTCACGCTTGTAATGCCAGCACTTTGGGAGGCTGAGGCAAGCGGATCACAAGGTCAGGAGTCAGAGACGAGCCTGACCAACATGACAAAACCCCGTCTCTACTAAAAATACAAAAATAAGCCATGTGTGGTGGCACGTGCCTGTAATCCCAGCTCCTTGGGAGACCAAAGCAGGAGAATCTCTTGAACCTGGGAGACGGAGGTTGCAGTGAGCCAAGATCGCTGCACTCCAGCCTGGGCGACGGAGCAAGACTTTGTCTAAAAAAAAGAAAAAAAAAAATTATTAGTATTCAAAATGTAGCTGAGGAAGAGCAAGGAATAAAAATTGTATTCAAAGATTAATAACAGAAAATGTTCCAAAATTTGAAAAAGATGTAAATATCCAGACACAGAAAGGTAAGAGATTGCCGGATTCAACACAAATAAAACTACATGAAGGGATGTAATAATCAAACTCTCAAATGTCAAGAGAAAAGAGAGGATTCTAAAAGCAGCAAGAGATAAGAAGCACATATATAAAGGGCTCCAATTTGTCTGGAAAAAAGCTTCTTAATAAGTAACATTACACCATAAGGATGGAATGGGATAGCATGTTTAACATGCTAAAAAACAAGACTGCCAAACACAAATATAGTGTCTAGAAAAGCTATCTTTCAAACATGAAGGAGAGACAAAGTCTTTTCCAAACGAAAACTGAGGGAACTCTTTACCACCAGACCCATCTTAAAAAAAAAAAAAAAGCTACAGTTATTCAATCTGAAAAAAAGCAAAAAAATAAAATAAAATAAAAAAGCTACTATGCAAATATAAACCACTTGAAGGCATAAAACCTAGTGGTAAAAGTAAATACTGAAAAAATAAACCTCAGAATATTCTAACACTATAATTATGTGTGCAACTCACTCATAATTGTATCATGAAGACTAAAAGGCAAATCTATCAAAATCAATAATATCGACATCAATCTATAAAGAGATAGACAATATAAAATTACATAAATTGGGCCGGGTATGTTGGCTCACGCCTGTAATCCCAGCACTTTGGGAGGTGGAAGCGGGCGGATCACGAGGTCAGGAGATCGAGACCACGGTGAAACCCTGTTTATACTAAAAAATACAAAACATTAGCTAGGGGCGGTAGCGGGCGCCTGTAGTCCCAGCTCCTCTGGAGGTTGAGGCAGGAGAATGGCGTGAAGCCAGGAAGGACCTTGCAGTGAGCCGAGATGGCGCCACTGTACTCCAGCCTGGGCGACAGAGCATTAAGATGTTTTCGTAAGTCTCACAATAACCACAAAGCAAAAACATATCATAAATATACAAAGAAAATCACTGAATTAAAACATACTTTCAGAGAAAATATCTTAACCAAAAAAAAAAAAAAAAAAAGGCAGTAATAGAGGAAGAAAGAAAGAAAGGTGATACAATACAACTAGACAATAAGTAAAAAATGGCTTTGGTAAATCCTTACCTATCAATAAGAACTTTGAATGTAAATGTATTGAATTACCCAATAAAAAGTTATAGAATGGCTGAATGAATAAACAAGACCAAACTATATGTTGCCTTTGAAGAAAACTGCTTCATCTATAAAGAAAAACAAAGACCAGAAGTGAAGATAGGGAAAAACACATTATAAGGAAATAGAAACCAAAAGAACAGGAGTAGCTACACTTACATCAGATAACATAAGCTACAAGTCAAAGACTATAAAAAAAAACTACAAAGGTCACTATATAATGATGAAGAGTTCAACCTAGCTACAGCATATAACAAACAGGTATCTGTGTACCCAGCACAGAATTCAAGTATTTAAAGCAAACACTAATACATCTAAAAAGAGAGATGGACTCTAATACAATGATAGTAGGGGATATTAACATTACACTTTCAGTAATAAACAAATCATCCAGACAGAAAATCAACAAAGAAACATCAGAGTTAAGTTACACACTTGACTAAATAGGCCTAACTTAAATTGACAAAATATTTCACCTAACTGGTGCTGAATACACATTCTTTTCAACAGGATGTGAAACATTATACAAAACAGATCATATGCTAGGTCAGGAAACAAGTTTCAACAAATTCAAGAGTCCAAATTACATCAAGTATATTTACTGAACACAAAGAAATAAAATTATAAATCAATAAGAAGAGAAATCTTAGAAACCACACAAGCACATGGAAATTAAACAACATGCTCTTGAATGACCATTGGGTCAAGAAAGAAATTTAAAAAAAAAAAAATCTTGAAAGAAATGAATACAGAAACACAACATAACAATATCTATAACATACAGCAACAGCTGTGCTAAGGTGTATGTTTATAGCATTAAACATCTACATCAAAAAAATTTAAATTAACAACTTTATGATGCAACAAAGAGAAATAGAAAAGCAAAAACAAATCAAACTTGAATTTAGCAGAAGGAAAACTTTAGTAATAATCAGAGCGGGAAAAAAGTGAAATTGAGATTAAAAACACAACACAAAAGATCAATTAAAAGACAAGTTATTTTAAAAATATATGCAAAATTGATAATTCTTAAGCTAGACTATGAAATATAGAGAAGATAAAAATATATAAAATTAGAAATGAAAAAGAACTCATAACCACTGATATCACAAACACACAAAAAATCATTACAAACTGTTATGAACAACTAACTATACACCAAAAAATTGAAAACCTGAAAGGCATGAATAAATTGTTTGACATATAAAACTTACCAAGATTAAATCTTGAAGAAGTAGAAAACCTGAACAAACCAATAAAAATTAATCCGGTAGTGTATTAGTTCATTTCCATGCTGTTGATAAAGTCATACTCGAGACTGGAAAGAAAAAGAGGCTTAATTGGATTTACAGTTCCACATGGCTGGGGAGGCCTTGGAATCATGGCGGGAGCGAAAAGGCACTTCTTACATGCAGACAGAAAGAGAAAATGAGAAAGAAGCAAATGCAGAAACCCTTGATAGACCCATCAGATCTTGTGAGACTTATTGAGACAACCCACCATGATTCCATTACCTCCCCTTGGGTCCCTCCCACGAGACATGGGAATTCTGGGAAATACAATTCAAGTTGACATTTGGGTGGGGACACAGCCAAACCATATCATATAGAAAAAGTAGTAAAATGTCTCCCCAAAAATAAAATAAAATAAAAATAAAAAATAAATCCCAGAACTCGGTGACTTCCTTGCTGAATTTTACTGAACAATTAAAGAAGAACTAATACCAATTCTACTCAAAGTGTTCAAACAAATTGATGAGGAAGCAATACTTCCTAACTCATTCTCTGAATCCAACAATGACCTAATACCAAAACCAAACAAGGACAAAACAAAAAAAGAAAGCTACAGGCCATGGCCGAGCAGGTGACTCACACCTGTAATCCCTGCACTTTGTGACGCCGAGGTGGACGCATTAACTGTTGTTGGGTTTTCGAGACCAGTCTGGCCAACGTGATGAAATCTCGTTTCTACTAAAAATACAAAAAGGGCTGGGCTCGGTGGCTCACGCCTGTAATCCCAGCACTTTGGGAGGCCGAGGCGGGCGGATCACAAACTCAGAAGATCAAGACCATCCTGGCTAACACGGTGAAATCCCGTCTGTACTAAAAATACAAAAAAAAAAAAAAAAAATAGCCAGGCATGGTGGCCGGCACCTGTAGTCCTACCTACTCAGGAGGCTGAGGCAGGAGAATGGCCTGAACCTGGGAGATGGAGCTTGCAGTGAGCCAATATCACACCACTGCACTCCAGCCTGGGTTACAGAGTGAGCCTCCGTCTCAAAAAAAAAAAAAAAAAAATTTGCTGGGCGTGGTGGCACACTTCTGTAATCACAGCAACTTGGGAGACTGAGAATCACTTGAACATGGGAGGTGGAGGTTGCTGTGAGCTGAGATGGCACCATTGCACTCCAGCCTGGGCAACAGAGTGAGGCTCTGTCTCAAAATAATAAAAAGAAAGAAAGACAGAGAGAGAGAGAGAGAGAGAGAGAGAGAGAAAGCTACAGACCTACATCCTTGATTAACGTATATGCAAAAATCTCAACAAAATACTAGCAAACTGAATTAAACAACACGTTAAAAAGATCATCCCACAATTATCAAATGGGATTTATCCGAGGGATGCAACGATAGTTGAACATAAGCAAATCAATAAAAGTGATACATTTCATTAACAGAACCAATAACAAAAAATGATTATTTTAATAGATTCTAAAAAGAATTCAATGAAATAAAATTCAATATTCCTTTTATCATAAAAACATTCAACAGAATGTGTATGGATGGAATGTACCTCAAAAGAGTAAGGCTGTATATGATATACTCATAGCTAACATTATACTGAATGAAGAAAAATTGAAAGAAAGGCTTTTCTGCCACTTTCCCCACTTTTATTCAGCATAACACCAGAAATCTCATCCAGAGCAATCAGATAAGAGAAATAAATAAGGAAAATTGAAAAGGAAGATGTCAAATTTTCTTTGTTCCCAGCAGACATGATCATATACTTAGAAAACCCTGAATACTCCACCAAAACACTGATACAATTAATTTTTAAAATTCAACAAAGTTGCAGGTTATAAAATCAACAGAATAATCAGTAGTGTTTATAAATGCCTACAATGAACAATCTGAAACAGAAATCAAGAAAGCCGTTTTATCTAAAATAGCTACAAAAATATACAACACCTGGAAATATATTAAACCAGAGAAATAAATGATTTCTACAAGAAAAAACTATAAAACACTGAGGAAAATAGTTGACAAAAAAATGGAAAGATTATTCCATGCTCATGGATTAGAAAAAGTGAATTGATAAAATGTCCAGTACCTAAAGCAATCTATAAAGCCAACAAAATTCCAATCAAATTGCCAATGACATTCTCTACCGAAAAGTTAAAAAAAATTGAAAATTTATATCAAACCACAAAAGACCCAGAAGAACCAAAATATACTACTAAGTTATAGTAATCAAAACAGCATCACACTGGCATAAAAACAAACACATTGACTAATGAAATACATTACAGAAACCCAAAATAAACTCATGCATTTATACCTAAGGCATTTTTGACAAAGGTACCATTGGGGAAAGGACAGTCTCTTCAATAAATTGTGCTGGGAAAACCGTATAACCATATGCTGAATAATTAAATTGGACCCCTGTATCTCAGCATATACAATAATCATATAAAAATGAATGAACAGCTTAAATCTAAACTTCAAACTATAAAAATGTTAGGTGAAACATTGAGGAATTGCTCCAGGATATTGGTCTGAGGAAGATATATTGAGTAAGACCTCAAAAGTACCAGCAACCAAAGCAAAAATTAACAAACAGGATTATATCAAGATAAAAAGTTGTACACAGCAAAGGAAGCCATCAACAAAGTGAAGACATGGCCCACTGAATGGTAGAAAATATTTACAAACTATTCATATACCAGCTATTAATAACAAAAATATAAAAGAAACCCAAATAGCTCATTTGCAAAATAAATAAATGATGCAATTTAAAAATGAGCAAAAGGTCAGGCATGATGGAACAAGCCTGTGATCCCAACGCTTTGCAAGGCCAAGACAAGATAATCACTTAAGCTCAGGAGTCTGAGACCAGCCCTGGCAACAGAGTAAGACCCTTCTCTATAAAAATAAATAACTCACCGGGCATGGTGGCATGTGCCTGTAGTCCCAGTCACTTGGGAGACGGAAGTGGGATAATCACTTTTGCCTTGGCGGTAGAGGATGCAGTGAGTCATTGTCATGCTACTGCATTCCTGTCTGGGTGACAAAGCAAGACATTATCTCAAAATAAATAAACAACAAAAATCTAAACAGACATTACCTGAATAAAGACATGTGGACTACTAACAGCTTTATTTTAAAAATGCTCAACATCACTAATCATCAGGGAAATGAAAATTAAGACCACAGTGAGATATCATCTCACCCCCAGTTGAAATGACCTTTATCAAAAATGCAGGCAATAACAAATGCTGGCAAGAATATGGAGAAAGTGGAACACTCGTACACAGTTGGTAAGGATGTAAATTAGCCTGACCACTATGAAAAACAGTAAGAAGTTTCCTCCACAGTCTAGAAATAGAACTAACATATGGGCTGGGTGTGGTGGCTCACACTTATAATTCCAGCACTTTGGGAGGCCGAGGTGGGAGGATTGCTTCAACACAGGAGACACAGGTTGCCAAAATAAATAAAACCAATATATCTGCATTCCCATGTCTATTGCAAAACTATTCACAGTAGCAAACATGTAGAATCAACCTAAGTGCTCATCAAAGGATGAATGGATAAGAAATTTTGTATATATACACAATGGAATACTATTCAACCATAAAAAAGAATGAAAACGTGTCATTTGTTACAATATGGATTGAATTGGAGGTTGTTATATTAAGTGCAATTGGGCAAGCACAGAAGGACAAAGATTACATGTTCTCCCTCCTATTTGGGAGCTGAGAAAGTGCATCTCATGAAGATAGTGAGTACCTTGGCACTTATCAGAGTCCAGGAAAGGTTGGGAGAAGGGAAGTGAAGAGAGGCTGATAATGGGTACAAAGTTCAGATAGACAAAAAAACAAAGAAACAAACAAACAAAAAAACTAGTGTTTGATAAATCACAGAGTGACTATAGTAAATGACAAGTTATTGTATATTTAAAATACCTAATAGTAAATAATTCAAATGTTCCCAGCATTCATAAAAATAAAAGTTTAATGGGATAGATACCCCAGTTACCCTGATTTTGTTATTAGACATTAGATGAATGTTTAAATATCACATGTACCCACAAAATATGTACATCTCTTCTATATCAATAAAAAATTAAGAACTATTAAAAACAGACTTACAACAGTGAAAGAGATTCATTCAATAATGAAAAGACTTCCAACAATTTAAAGCCCAGGCTCAGTTGAGTTCACTGGTGAATTCTGTCAAACATTTGAAGAATATTTAATTCATATAACTAAAATTTAATTAGAAACATTAATGTCAATTATTCACAGACATTTTCAAAAAATAGAAATGGAGGAATCCTTCAAAATTTATTCTATGAGGCCTGCTTTTACTTGATATTAAAACCTGCAAAAGACATCACAAGGAAAGAAAACTACAAACCAATGTTCTTATAAATGTAAATTAAAAATCTTCAATAAAACATTAGAAAGCCACATTCCGGCAACATATAAAAAGATTATATACCACTACAAAGTGAGATTTATTCAAAGAATAAAAGTTTATGTCAACGTACAATTATCAACCATTGTAATAAGATATTATAAATAATGAGATAAACACCATATGAGCCTCTCAACAGACGCAGTAAAAAGCTTTTAATAATATTCAGTATTATTTCAAGATAAACTCTCAATAATCCAGGAATAGACTTTGTCTAACAGATAAAGCTATCTATTTTATAAACTCACCTTTAACATATTCGCTATTGCCGCCGGGCGCGGTGGCTCAAGCCTGTAATCCCAGCACTTTGGGAGGCCGAGACCGGAGGATCTCGAGGTCAGGAGATCGAGACCATCCTGGCTAACACGGTGAAACCCCGTCTCTACTAAAAAATACAAAAAACTAGCCGGGCGAGGTGGTGGGCGCCTGTAGTCCCAGCTACTCGGGAGGCTGAGGCAGGAGAATGGTGTAAATCCGGGAGGCGGAGCTTGCAGTGAGCTGAGATCCGGCCACTGCACTCCAGTCTGGGCGACAGAGCCAGACTCCGTCTCAAAAAAAAAAAAAAAAAAAAAAAAAAACATATTCGCTATTGCTAAAACACTGTACCACTAAGATATGAACAATTCAATATTGAATTAGAATAAAACCCAAGGAATGACACTATGTTAATTTAGGACTTACTATAAATCTGCAGTAAGTATACAAGAAAATGTGGTAATGATTAAGAAAAAAACAAACAGAAAAATAGACTAAAAATAATGGAAAGTCCAGAAATAGTCCTACAAAAATAAAATTACTTGGTCTTTAGGAAAAAGAGCAGATGAAATACAGTGTGAAAAAGATAGTATTTTCAATAAATGGCACTCGAAAAATTGAACATCTATATACAAAAATAAATCTAGAAACAGATCTTATATCCTTCAAAAATTAATACAAAAGTAACCATAAGCATAAATCTGAAAGGCAAAAGTACAAAACTCCCAGCAGATAACATAGGAAAAAATACACATGACTTTGGGTATGGTATTGGTTTCTTAGATACAACACCAAAAACAAAAAATAAAATCTTGAAATAAATAATTGATTATCTTTTTTATTAAAATAAATATTTCTGGTGTATGAAAGGCGATGTCAAGGTAATGAGGGTAAGAAACAGAGTGAGAGAACACAATTCCAAAAGGCATATGTGAGAAAAGACTCATTCAAAATGTACAAAGAACTCTTAACATTCAACATTATGAAAATGAACAACCTAGTAAAAATTAGCACACACCTCAGCAAAGAAGATATACAGATGACATGTATATAGATGTCCAGCAGCATATCTCATTAGGGACATACAAATTAAAAAACAGTAAGATAACATTATACATCTAAAAAAATATCCAACATTTAAAAATCTGGTACCAAATGCTGGGCAAAATGTGGAGCAACAAGAACTCCCTTTCATTGGCGATGGGAATGCAAAAAGTATAGCCATTTTGGAACAAGTTTGGCAGTTTCTTACTAAACCGAACATGCTATTACAAAACAATTCAGTAATCATGCTTCTTAGTATTTACCCAAATAAACTGAAAACTTATGTACACAGCAACCTGCACGCAGATACTTTATTCATGATTGCCAAAACTTGGAGGAAATCAAGATGTCCTTCAGTAGGTGAACGAATAAACAGTTGCACATGTAAACAATGGAATATTACAAACTGTCAAGTCAAGAAAAAACATGGAATTTTTTTTTTTTTTTTTAAGTAGAGATGGAGGTTTTGCCATGTTCGCCAGGCTGGTCTCAAACTCCTGACCTCAAATGATCTATGTGCCACAGCCTCTCAAGTTCCTTGGATTACAGAGGTGAGCCACCATGCCTGGCTGGAAGATCTTTAAATGCATATTACTAAATGAAAGAAGTGAATCTGAAAATGTTTCATATTGTATGTTTTAAACTATATGACATTCTGGAAAAAACAAAACTATGGAGTCATAAAAAAGGTCAGTGGTTGCCAAAGGTTGGGGAAAAAGAGATATAAATAGACAGATAACAGAGGATTCTTAAGACTGTGAAACTACACTTTTTAATACTAGAATGGTGCACACGTGTAATTATACATTTCTCAAAAACCATGTATGTCTAGAGAAACATTTATGTAAACTATGGGCTTTGGGTAATAACAATGTCTAATTGTAGGTGAAACAAAACATACCATTTTGGTGCTGGTTTCCACATGAGAGAGGTTGCATACATGTAAGTAGGATATGGGGTTCTCTGTACTTCCTGGTCAATTTTGCTGTTAACCTAAAATTGTTCTATAAATAAAATCTATTTTTCAATAGGCAAAGTAGATATTTCCCCAAATAATATACACAAATGGCTAATAAGGACAAGAAAAGATGTTAATCATCATTAGTTATTATGAAGTCACAAATCAGAAGCACATGAGATGCCACTTTACACCCATTAGTATGAGTGTAACAGAAAAGACATGCAATATTCTCCACCAAGTTAAAGAGATATAAAATAAAAGGTAAGTATATTTTATGTAACTCTATGAAATAGTAACAGTAGATCAGGAGCTATGAGCACTCTTTTTTTTAAGTTAGAACTTAAAGCTGAAAATACATGTCCTGCCAAAGATCAAAGAGATAGTAAAGCTAACCAAATGTTGGCAAGAACATGTAGAAATCAGATAGCTCCTAAGTTGCTGATGGAAGTCAGCACATCAAAAACATTTTTGTGCCTGGGGCGGGCACTCAGGCCTATAATCCCAGCACTGTGGGAGGCCTTAGGCAGGTGAGCCACCTAAGGTCAGGAGTTCAAGACCAGCCTGACCAATATGGTGAAACCCCGTCTTTACTAAAAATACAAAAAATTAGCTGGGCATGGTGGCATGCGACTATAGCCCCTACTCAGGAGTCTGAGACAGGAGAATTGCTTGAACCCGGGAAATGGAGGTGGCCGTGAGTCAAGACCATGCCACTATACTCCAGCGTAGGTGACAGACAAAAAAAAAAAAAAAAAAAAAAAAGAGAGAAAGAAAGAAGAAAGAAAGAGAGAAAGAAAGAAAAGCAAGAAAAATACATGTTTGCTGAACTGAGGAAGTTAGACATTGAATTGCTATGGCCCCAAACTACAACTACAAAATATGTACCTAAAATAATTGAAAACACATTTGCATGTAATAACTAGTGCATAAATGTTTTTAGCAACCTTATTCATAACAGTCCAAGAGTAAAAACAACACAAATGTTAATCAAGAATATATGCATGTGCCTATCTATCTACCTACCTTAAAAATGAATAAAGCATTAATACATGTTACAATGTTAATGAAACTTGAAAACATGGTAAGTTCAAGAATTCAATGAAAACAAATTTTCTTATCATATGATTTAGTTTACATGAAATCTTCAGAACAGGCAAAATTGTAGAGATAAAAGTTAGATTAGTTGATGGAGGTAGGAATGGTGTGTGACTAGAATTTGGTACAGATTTTGGGGAACATGCTATGGTTTGAAGTGTGCTCTAAAAGTTTGTGTGGGAAACTTAATTTCTCTGTCCTCATAAATAGATTAAAGGGTTAATAAGGGCTCTATTCCCATAAATAAATTAATGTCATTTTGACAAGAGTGAGCATATTATCCCGGGAATGGCTTTGTTGCAGAAGTGAGCTCTCATTGGTTTTCTTGTTCTTGCCTTTTTGCTTTGTAATCCCTCCTTTATATCATGACACAGCAAGAATTATCTCACAAGATGCCAATGCCATGCTCTTGGACTTCCCAGTCTCAAGAAATTTAAGCTAAATAAACCTCTATTCTTTATGGAGTACCCATTCTGTATTATTCTGTTACAGCAACATAAAATTGACTAAGACAGAATGTGAGGAGTTTACAATAATATTTGAGAATTAGAGAGTGGTGAGCGTTTCACAAGCTTGTAAATAGCTAAATATACTGAAAGACATGCATTAAAGGGGATTAATATTTATGGTAAATAAGATACAATCTACATATGTATATGTACACATTTATATATAAATAAACATATATATAAATTCATATATTTATATATACATATATACATATAAATTCATATATTTTATATATACATAAATACATATATAATTTATATATACATATATGCATTTATATATAAATGTGTACATTTATGTATACATATGTACACGTACATATAAATTTATACCTGAATTTATATATAAATGTGTACATATACATACACATATGAATATATACCTATATGAATATACATGTACACATGCATATACAGGCACTCTTGTTTTCTTCATAAACATTCTCGCATATGAAGAGAGAGCATCATTTTGATGTAGCTTTGGAATCAGTCTTTCTGGGTTTGAATACAGGACATCCATTTCCTAGTAATATGATAGTAATGTAATTATGTAACCTCCTTAAGTTTCAATTTCATCATCCATAAACTAGAAAAGAAAAATGCTATTCTGTTAAGATTTTTCTGAAAATTTCAGTATATGTTAATAAAAGATCTTCCAATCCACAGACATTAGATATCATTCAATTTATTTTTGTCTTCTTCAGTTTCTTTTTTTTCTTTTTTTTTTTTTTTTTTGACACGGAGTCTCACTCTGTCGCACAGGCTGGAGTGCGGGTGGCGCGATCTTGGCTCACTGTAAGCTCCGCCTCCTGGATTCACGCCATTCTCCCGCCTCAGCCTCCCGAGTAGCTGGGACTACAGGCGACAGCCACAACGCCCGGCTAATTTTGGTTTTGTATTTTTAGTAGAAACGGGGTTTCACTGTTTTCGCCAGGATGGTCTTGATCTCCTGACTTCACGATCCGCCCGTCTTGGCCCCCAAAGTGCTGGGATTACAGGCGTGAGCCACTGCGCCCGGCCTTCTTCCATTTCTTTAATCAATGCCTTATCATTTTCAGTATACAGATTTTTCACCTCTTTGCTTAAATTTTTTCCTATGTATTTTATACATCTTGATGAAATCATGCTTTTATTTTTTCCACCAGTTTGTTGTCAAAGTATAGAAACACAATTTATATTTGTATGATGATTTTGTAAATTGCAGCTTTTCTGAGTTTATTCATTATAATGTCCATAATACAGAAAGCAATCTGTAGATTTCAGTGGCCTTTTTCCAAAAAAAGAGTCAATCCAAAAGTTCATATGGAAGCACAGACACACACACACACACACACACGAACATGAGTAGTGAAACCAATCTTGGAAAGAAGAAAACTGGAACTATCACACTGCCTGATGTCAAACTAAATTACAAACTTATAGTAATCAAAAGAAGATGGTGCTGGCATAAAATGAGACATACAGTCCAATGGAACAGAATACAAAACTAAGTAATAAGCTAACCAATATGTGATCAATTAATTTTTTGACAAGGACAGCTATAAAATAAAATGATGAAAGGAAACCTCGTCAATAAATTGGACTGAAAAAAACTGACTATCTGCATGCAAAATGAAATTGGACCTTTGTTTTACATTGCATACAAAAATTAACCAAAAATAAATTACATATTGAAATATAAGATCTAAAACCATAAAGCTCTTAAAGAAATCATGGAAAAAATGTCCCTGACAATTTTTTAAATATGACATCAAAAGCACAAACAACAACAACAACAAAATAAACAACAGACTACACAAAACTAAAAGTTTCTGCACAGCAAAGAAAATAAAAAGACAACCTACAGAATGGGAGAAAATATTTGCAAAACATGTACTTGATAAGAGATCAATATGCAAAATAGATAAATCTTACAAAACCCAACAGCAAACAACAAACAAATAACCCACAACCATCCCAATAAAAAAAATGGCCAAAATGTCTGAATAGGCATGTTTCCAAAGAAGACGAACAAATTGTCTACAAATATATGAAAAGCTTCTCACCATCATTCATTATCAGAGAATGCAAGTTGAAACCACAATGAGGAATCACTTCACACTTGTTAGGATGGTTATCGCTAAAAAAAAAAAAAAAATGTTGGTGAGGGTGTGGAGAAACGGTAACCCTGTACACTGCTGATGGGAATGTAAGTTGGTAGAATCATATGAAAATCATTAAGAAAATGTCTCAAAAAAATTAAGAATAGAACTCTCATACAGTCCAGCATATATTCTGGGCATATATCAAAGGAAATAAGTATCTTAAAGAGTATCTGTATCTTCCATGTTTATTGTGATATTATTCACAATAGAAATATACGAAATCGCCCTAAGTATCCATCAATAAATAAATGTATAAAGGAAATGTGGTACATATATAATGAGATATTATTCAGCCATGAAAAAAGAATCTTGTTATTTGTGAAAACACAGAGAACCTGAAGTATGTTATGCTAAGTTAAATAAATCAGACAGATAGAAGCAGAGTAGAATGGTGGTTACCAGGGGTATCAGAGCAGGTAATCATAAGATATTGGTTAAAGTATAAAACTTTCAGGTGAATAAAAACATTGTGGGGATCTAATATACAACATAGGCGATGATGGATATATTAATTAATTAGACTGGTAATCATTACACAATAATACACACATCAAATAATCACATTGTATACCTTCAATATATATAACCTTTATTTTTCAATTAATTATTTAAAAATAAATACATAAATTAACAAATATTTGAATGTCTTAGTGAAGTATCAATTCTTACTTTTATGGGAAGAATTATGTCCTATTAGTATTGGATATTAAAGCTTCATCACAATAGATGCTGCACACAATTTAGCCATTTATACCATTTCTTCAGAGTAAAGTTCCATGACGGAGAATCAATCCAGAGTTTATTCTTTTGCTAAATAACCACATTTTTGGTCAGAGAAAAATGGCTATCCAATGACTAATTTGACAAAAAATACTCCCTGATTTAAAGGATTTCAATAGTGTCTACTTAACACTTGTGAAGCCTATCTATTGATAACTTTATGAAAGTATTGATTTTAAAATATTTTAGTCCAAATAATACTTTAGGGTGTTTGATAAATTTTAAGCTTCTTTAAAAGTATCTTCAATAATACTAAACATAAAATATCAAGTTTTCTATAATTTAAGGTATTCATTATTCTATTGTCACCAGAAGCTGATAGATTTGATTGCCAATTTAGAGAGAAAGAACACTTAAAATGCCAGGTAGATCCAAAGGTTACTTATTTACATCACTGTAGCCTAAAGAGGACAGAAATAATATTCTTCATCATTTAATTCATCCCTAGTACATTGCACGCACTGCTGTCTACTTTGAGATGCTACAAAATTTTGACTTGTATAGAATAGTAAGTTTTATCTTCATTCAATTTAGACTTCGGTGAACAACATAGTGGTAGGGGATCTAAGAGGAAATGATGACACAAACTTTAATATCTTGCCTGAAAAGAATCTTGGGCAAACACTGAACTGATTGTGTTTGTTGTGAAGTGTCACGCATTTGACTGTCAATCAATTGTTCTAGTTGTCATTAGAACCATTTTACGGAATAAAATACCATTCAACATCAATTCAGTGAGAAAAAGAAAAGTTGATTTTTAATCAAAAGAGGAAAGCTGAATTTTTTGAGAGACCTGTTGTGCTTTGTTACTCTCTAGCTAGAAACTTACAGTTAATTAAACCCTCCAGAAATATTTCATTTTGTTTATATACTAAAGATACAAAAATACCTTAAAGCGTCATTGAGATAATTAAATTTTATCATATATATAAAATGTGTTTGCAATTTTGCAAAACACCCTATAAACATATGATGCATGATATAAAAGTTACAAAATAGTTGCTTGATGTATGTATAAATTAGTTACTTTTACAATGGTACTGATACGTTTTCTGGGTCTGAAAGGGCATTCACTCTTTTGAACTTGCTGAAGATTTTCTAATTTTTCAGGGCAACTTTAAGCACGCTGTTTTGTTTGAAAATTCCTCAGAAATTATAACTTTGAACACTCATACACATATATTTTCTCTACGAATACATGTGACTATGTATTTTAAATTAATTTCTGGGCTTGGAGCAGTGGCTCATGACTCTAATCCCAGCACTTTGGAGGCTGAAGTGGGAGGATCACCTGAGATTAGGAGTTCAAGACCAGCCACCCCAACATGATGAAACCCTGTCTCTATTAAAAATACAAAAAATTAGCTGGACGTGTGGTGGGTGCCTATAATCCCAGCTATTTGGGAGGCTGAGGCAGGAGAATCATTTGAACCCAGGAAGCGGTGGTTACAGTGAGCCGAGATGGCTCCATTGCACTGTAGCCTGGGCAATAAGAGCAAAACTTTGTCTCAAAAAACAATAACAATTTTTGACTTAAATAGCTGTGATCTTCAACTTGATGCTTACTTCTGAAGGCAAGAACCATAATTTAGAAAGTTTGGTTGCTTCTATAGTGTCAGGAATGCTTTCAGCATTAATGTTTCACATAATGCTAGGTTGGCTAATATTTGTTATTGATTAAATATGGACTCAAAATTACCGTTGCTTTTACAATATTAATCTAAGTACTGTGGAAAATTAGACAAAGAGATGCACTGCCCATTGATTTGGTAAATGTACTATTTTCTATTCGAAGCAGAAAAGAGAAATAAAAAGAGTTTACAGTCACATTTAAGGAGATGTTGGTCAAAGGATCTGTAACTATAATTAGATAGCAGGAATAAGTTAACGGGATCTACTATATAGCATGGTGCTCATAGTTAAGGACAATACATTGTGTTATTAAAACATGTTGACAGTGGATGTTGTGTTCTCAGTAAAAAGATGATAACTCTACACGGGAAAGCATTTGTTAATTAACTAGATTTACCACCATGTGCATATACTTCAAAACATTATGTTACACATGATAAATGCATACAATTGTGTGTCAATAAAATTAATTAATTGAAAATATTTTAAGGTTTTTATTATGGTCTACTTTAATTTTTCTGAATTTTGACTTAGTACAAAGAAATCTGGAGTGGCTGCACATCCCTTAGAGCTTCATATGGATCCATTACATTAGAGACATGAGGTTGATTGGCAGGATGAGTGAGAAGTGGCTAGCTTACTGGAAGTCTTTATGAGATATAGCACTCCAGAGAGTATAAAATAAGCTCTATGAAGAATCATGGATCTAAAACTACATCAAATTTGGGGGGTTAAAGTGGTAGACAGTGTGCTGGGACATCCTTTTCAAGATAAAAAATATTGCAACTTTATACACCAAAGCAGTGCCAAAATTGGTGGGGCACTTTGAATCCTGGAGGCAGTACATTGCACATCAAGAATAATACCTGGATCATATATGGGGTGATACAGAAAAAAATGTGCCTGCTTTTGAGTGAAACCTTGCTCTGCAGCAAATCTGAGTGGCCAGGAAAGCGACTCTTAAACAGAGTCGCTGTTGATGGTTGTGGGAATAAAAAAGGAGGGTGTACAATTTGTGGCAATTGTATACGATTTGTGCATCCCCAGGAGGAGATCCATAATGCAAGGTGATGATTTACATAGCAAATTCCTGACCCTCTTGCAGAAAATTAAGAGCCTTTTAAGAAACAGCTTCTGAGACCTACTGAGCCCTGGTATAAACAGTAAGCTTCATTATAGGACATCAAGTGCCCAGGTGCAGCTGGTGCTATAAATTATGATGCATGTACTGTTAGATCCATTGAGTAATAAGATTTAAGAGGATGGTAACAATCCATAGTATGATGGAGTTGTTTTATCCATGATTGAGCAGAGTAAGAACTGAGGGAAACAAAAATTGCATGACCAGGAAGCCCAGAGATTTATGCCATATTCCACTGTTGTATCAGAGGCCTTCACTCAGCTCATACCTTTAACTATATTGTAGATCCTGCCTCACCAGTAGAAGAAAGAGGAAAATGCCTGCACATAATCTATGAATTAGTTGGCTTGCTTTACGAAGGCCTTTCACAAATGAATAGGAACTGGACTACAGCCCTAATCAGAAGTAATGTTGAAAGATATCAACAAGAGAAAATCCTCCTGATGAGAATAACTTCAGAGGGTGCACATACTCATCCAGTTTCTGTGGGCCATGTTTATAATATATGAACTCATAAACAGAGATAAATTCTTTAGCAAGCTGGTCAGGGCTTGGGGGGATGAAAAATGGAAAATCCGATATCAAGAAGTTCAAAGGTAGATGTATATAAATGAATATATGAAAGTGGGTAAAAGTGGAACAGTGAACATCCCTCACAAAATACGAACTAACCAACCAAATCAACAAATGATTAAACCAGTTGACAACAGACTTTCTGTTTTGCTGGCATGATGGACATGTGAAGAAAATGGCCACAGTAGCAGGGACGGGACTTACACTGGCGCAAATTCATACTCCTTGTTACCAAGGTAAGGCTCTCTGCTGCTACTTTTAGATCTCTATTCTCCTAGCAACAGACACCAATACTATGTCTATGATGTGCCTCAATGTCTTGAGGAGATCAACTGTCCTCATGATTTCAGTTTGACTACAACGGAACTCTTCAATTCTAGAAACTATTTATTTATTTATTTATTTATTTATTTATTTATTTATTTTTTAGAAAATTATTCTGCTGTTGAGTTTATATTTTCTGCCATCAGGGCCTCAGTTGGCTACAATCTAATGTTTTACAGAGAATTTGAACTGTTAGAATTGTAGCCTACTTAACATTCCATTGGGCTAACAAATGTACTTTATAGCAAATGGGATGCAGAATTAAACTTGTAAAATAGGAGTCACTTCATAACATAACTTTTGGGCTACCCAGAATCTGCTGGCCTGATAGTTCACAGGCAAGATCTATCGAAAGCACAACAGAAGCACTAGTTCAAAGACAATACTCTACCAGTATGGGGTTCTATCCTTCAGAATTCAGTACACCCAATAAATCAGAAAACTGTATATGTTGATGTTTTCCTAGTAAGAAATATGTGTATATATGTAAGAGAGAGAGTGTGTGTGTGTGTGTAAGAAATGTATATA
This sequence comes from Macaca mulatta, assembly GCF_049350105.2. Taxonomy (NCBI): domain Eukaryota; kingdom Metazoa; phylum Chordata; class Mammalia; order Primates; family Cercopithecidae; genus Macaca; species Macaca mulatta. The sequence continues at coordinate 118,462,971 of NC_133409.1, forward strand.
TATAAAACTATATATAGGTAAGTAAGAAATATATGTATATAGAGGAATCGAGGTACTCAAGGTTCTAAATACAATGGAGTCAATACAAGATATATATTCTGCCATTAAATAAATGCTTTATTCTTGATCTGAATCAATTTATTGTCCAAGTCACATTTTTCTGCATATCTGAAAAGCAATTCATTGTCTAAATCAGGTTTTCCTGCTGCATGGATATAATTCTCATATGACTCTCAAGAGTAAACACTTACTAACTCCAAGGGGATGCTGTGTAATGAGAGACTTGTAATTTCTCAACTCCTCATTGTGTCGGCCTAGGGATACAAGTGTGTTTCTCTCATACATCATGAAAACCATTAACTATAAAAATCTTGTGTCTGCAATTTGCCTTGAGAATATGATATAGTGGTATGATGCAGGAGATATGATCAGAACAGAGATTGGTCCAAATATGAATACTATATAGAGTTTAAAAAGTGAAGCTCACAATGTAGACCTCCTGTTTGGCGTCTTTTTAAGCTATTTTCCAATACTACAAATATTTTAGGTTTCCCAAAAGTCTTAATTCAATCATCAAAGCAGATATGTATTGAACATCTACTATAGTCTCAGCATTATATAAACATAATTAATACAGATTTACAACCAAGAGAAAATTATGTACTTATTCCATAGTAACTTTTAAATGGTGTTAATAGTAAATGTTCTGTTTTGTAACTAGTTCAGAGGAAAAGAAAATCATTAAAAATTAGGGCATAACTTTTCAAGGACCCAGTTGAGGCCATCTAAATTTAAAATTAAAGTTATCTTCAAAATGACCAGATTTAGTTATCTAACTTTATAAGTTACATTTTATTTTGCTTCCCAGAGTCTTTAGGTGGTCTGAAATGCAGAATTTTCTTTTAGAGTCAATCATTAGTTTCTCTGCCCTTATGGAACTAAAGCAAAAGTACCCACTTGTATTTGTTATTTTTGCTTCAACAGGCTACTGCCCAGGGCCTCTTCATTCTCCAAAGATTATTCCATTTATATTACAGTGACTTGTTCAAAATAAATCATTCATAAGAACCACTTTATTTCCTTTTCAGGCAATAAGGTAGAAATTTCACTAGAGGAGGCAAAATCACTTATTTTTTCTGATTTCTTAAATTCAAATGATAAGCTCCATAGGTGCCTCTATCACAGAATCATTGGTTTAGAAAGGACACTTTCTTTGGTGTGGTACTAAGCACTGAAATAAAGTCTTTCTACAGGGTTGCCATGGTAACATGCATGCATCATCTGTCCTGCTCACATTTAAAAAATTTGTATTCTGATATCTTGCATATGAATATTTGTTTTAAAGACTTCCAATAACCTGTATTACATTTTGGTATTTTTAATGAAGTTCATACTACAATTAAATCTAATTATTAAATTAACTCTTTATAAACATGCATGCATAACTAAGAATCTACTGAGTTCATAGAAACAAGTGTAAAACATGTTGATGATTTGTAGCACTGTGTAATTTTGCACTAGGCAAAATTCTAAAGCGATGTATGGTTGATCCGTTTAATTCAGTCCTTTTATGGTAAACTTATTCACATAAAGTTAATAGAAACAGTGAGTTCTGCTGGAAGAGCTTGCTTAAGAGTGAATCAGGGCAATCTTGTTACTGCTACAGCAGTTTCTATTTCAATCACATGTAATACTATAAATATACAGTTTAACAAACAGTTATTGTGTGTCATGTCCTATGCTAAGCACTTAATATACTTACGATTTTTTATCACTAACAAGATTTCGCTGATTTACAAAGAAAAAAGGATTTACAAAGAAAAAAAAGGAGGCTTAAATGTTTAAGTTCATGCCCAATGTCACATTGGAAATATGTAATTCAAAAAAATTCTAACTGAAAAAACCGTATTTTCAACTTTGTGATCCACTTCCTTTTCAGAAAAATTCTTATAGGAAATCGTTGGAAAAAATGCAAGAATTGAGCTAGACACCAGGAAGTGCAGACCTCTCAGAAATGTTGTTAAAAAATGGTGTGAAAGAAAATGCCACATCCAATTTAAGAAGCTGTGACCTGAGTATTTCATTGGGTCTTATTTTTAATTAACTAATTGTGAGCATTGTAATAAACAATTATAGAGTAGCAGTAAAACTGTATACTGAGAACCGTTCTGTACTAAATAACATTATGTTAGTGTCTCCTTGAAAAAAAATATATTTATGCCCAATATTCAAAAAGTATTATGTGTCATAAAGCCATTTTGTACTTGAACCTCATTCTGTCACAATCTGACCCTTTCAGTCACAAGATACTTTTTGCCCTGCTTCATCTTTCTCTGAAAGATTTATCACCTCCTAACATACATATTTCCTGCAGCAGATACTGTCGTGTTCTGTCCAATCCCACTTCAGGGCAAATATATCCACTAGCTGCTAGAAAATTTGGCCACTGATGGATTAGAGCTTCAAATGTCAATTGAAATTGCTTTGGACAAAGGGACATATCTAGCCCAAAGTTGCATTTTCACCCTGCAACCAACTTTTCACCCTGCAGCCAACCAGTTTTCCGTGATGCAGAAATTCAAAGTAGCAGCCTTACTTCGATTTGGGACAATTGAGAAAGGCCATCCTAGCTCCCACGCTCCCTATATGATTGGCTGAGGTCTCAAGGGCAACCACATTACTGGTTAGCTTCTGGCTCTTCCCAATCCAGCCTCATCCACTTCCTCAAACATTATCTTACATAGGCTTCTGAGTAAACTTCTTTATGAAATACTTTATCTCAGGGTGGGAATTTCTTCAATCAGTATAGACACAGAGCTATATATATGTATTTTTTTCTTTAAAATGTAAACAATCAGCTATTATTCCTAACTCCAGTCTGTTATATTCAGCCTGAGAGGAGAGTAATTATCTCTAATTTTCCCTCTTTTTACTAGCTTTGATATTCTTATATATATTAATATAACACTAAAAATAACTTCAAATTATGTTTTCTCAAATTTAGTTAATCTTTTTGGCCCTTTACTCTTACATCCTGGATTTTGTCCCTAGTTTTCAATTTCTGATCCTTTATCTTGTTATTTTAATGTGAATATCAACTTTCTGAGAAGAATACAAATTCTTACTTCTCTTGCAGTTAACATTAAAATACACATGCCAGGATACCTAGAAATTCAGATAGAATCACGCATAGTAAGAATGTAGGAATGTCCACCAAGGGACAAATGGGTAAGAAAAATGTAGTAAATATGAATGATGGACTACTATTCAGCCATATAAGAGAATGAAGTTCTATCATTTGTGACAACATAGATGAACCTGAAGGACATTATGCTAAGTGAAATAAGTGAGGCAGAGAAAGACAAACGCTGCATTATTTCACTCATATGTGGAATAGTAAAAAGATGATCATACTGGAGACTAGTATGGAGGTTCCATGAGCTGGGGTGGCTGGGCATAGGGGTTAGACAGATATTGATCAAAGAATACAAATTTCCGGTTAGAAAAATAAGCTCAAGAGGTCAATTGTACAACATAGTGACTCTAGTTAATAATATATTTTATTCTTGAAAAATAAAAAGAAGAAAGAGACAATATCAATGAATAAATATGCAATTTTAATGTTTCATCCAAAATTTTCTTAAGTCCTGTGGTTTCTTGGGCCCTAGTGTCCTAATTTATCTTTTTTTCCAATGTAGATTTGGTGTTCCCATTATTTAAAGTTCTTATGATGAAAAGATATTCAATTTTCCTAGAATTGCATTTGTCCTACTATAAACATCCAATTACCAATGCCAGCAAATACCACCAAATTGTAAACTTTGACACCAAAAGCTCAATTAAAACAATTTAATAGGTTCCATTTCAGTAGTTCATGTGACATTTATATTACCATGTAGAGTTACTTTTGCATGCCCAGTTTTCACAATGAATTATGTTTATCACTACTATTTTATGCATTTTTACAAATAATTTCTAAACATTTTGGTCCTAAATCCAGAAAAATTTATACAAAAAATTAGCACAAATAATAGTAATTTACTGTAAATGTTTTTGAGATATCTAAATTATTACTTAGGCTACATTATGCCATGCCTTCTTTTTTGATCTGTATTAATTGCATAATAACCAAAGAGAAGAAATGAAGATGTACTTATTGTTAATTCTGTAGGTAAGATGCAAGACGCTTTTCAGGCGTGAGATAGAGTTTTGATAAAATAGCAGTCAGTTTTTAATTGGGGTTTTCCCTTGGCTTTCTTTTAAACATGGTAAAAAAAATTATTTCACGTGAACCCTTCTCTCAACCCAAATAACAAGATAAATGTATTAATAACTGCTGCAGATCTGTACTGGTGGCAGGGCAATGCTAGACTTGCAATCAACATCTTAATTCAAGCCGGAGAGAAAACACTACTTGAAGACACTATTTTATCTCATTTCCATATCATTCTACTATCGCTTACCCAAGGCATGTTTGGTCTCTTCAGAAAATGAAACTAACTCAATGCTTTCCTGTCAGTGGAATTCAACTGATTTTCTACAGCCTTCACTTAGCAATCTAGAAGTTCCTCACAAAACGAACAGAAAACAAAAAAACTTCTTCTTGTCTCACCTTCCAAGTGTTTGATTTCCACTGTTCCATGGTAGCTCAGAACACTGCTTGCTTCTGCAGGTTTTTTTCTGATTTCTCTTTTTATCAATGTATTTACTTTTTAAAATATTTCTGGATCAAAACAGTGACTGTGCCTAGGACTAATGAAGAATCAGGCCCCTCACAGGGCCTTATTCCTAGCAAGTCTTTTTGCAAGTCTGCCTCCTCTGGTGCTCCAGGAGTCAAAGATACTGATATTGATAACTCACTGATGCTTTCCCTCATTTAATGAATTGTCCTTTGACTAGCATTGCTGGTTGAATAGTCCCCTCACAACTTTTAAATCCTTTGCTAAAGGAAGTATGGTGATAGAGACAAAAAGTCCCATAGATACTTCTTTACCTGATTTTTCTTCTTTCCTAGATCATCTCTCTCTCTCTCTCTCTCTCTCTCTCTCTCTCTCTTTCTCTCTCTCTCTCTCTTCTACACACTCCATGTTATAAGTCTTAGCTCTATCGCCTTTCTGGTTTGTAAACTGTTGATTGTAACTTTGACAAAGGCTCAAATTGATCTTTAGAACCTCTTGCACCTTTGCATCTGACTTGTCTTTGCCCTAATCTTTAGGAACGCAATTTCAAAGACAGTGTTTTCTTATTAATCAAATACTCAATCTAATCTGATTATCCGTTTCAATTTCTCCTGGAAAAAGGTGAGGATTTCTCAAAACTGTGGCACCACCTATTTCTATACCAAATTTGGGTATTCCAGGAACTGTCGTGGTGCTGGTGAGTGTGGGATTTAGTATGTTGATAAGTGCATAATGAGGTCGTAGGTGAAATGCAGCTCAAATCAGGTGCCATGTTGTGTCCAGCCAATCTTAGCCAGCTTATTCCACAACCTGGTTTGTCAGGGACTTATCAGTCCCTAGCTTATGCAGCTCTTTCAACAGTTTCCTTTTGCTAGTCATGTGAAACTGCTGCCTGAAATTTTCTATTCTCCTGTAACCACCCTGCATTATTCCCATCTCATACAGAGTGTTTTAGTTTGATGTAGTCCCACTTGTTTACTTTTGTTCTGTTGTCAGTTCTTTTAATGCCATATCAAAACAAATAGTAAGCATTGCAAAGACCAATATCTAGGAGATTTCCCGCTATGTTTTCTTTGCATTTAAATATTTAATCTATTTTGAATTAATTTTTGTATGTGATGGAAGACAAAGGTTCAATTTTATTGTTTTGTCTGTGAATGTTCAGTTTTCCCAACCTCATTCATTGAAGACATTAATTTTCCTTTTGCAGATAATAATATAAAGACATATATATGTCAATTTATTTTGTCTTCCTTCTTTGAATTTTGCTTACACTGATTTTCTTATGGGAATTATATTTAGACTTTGAGTCAACATTCTTCAGAGTGATTTCTAGCTTAGTTCTAAAGTTGAGAAATGTTTTTCCCAAATAAAATGCTCACTTTATCCACTTTCAAATTTTTGTATTTATTGGTTTATTTCAAAAAAATAACTTGTAGATAGAGCACATGTTTCTGGTGTGTTTTGCTTGATAGTTATTTAATTCTTTGATCTCCAAATGGAGCCAACTATCTCAGCATTTTAAATGGACAAATATTCCCTTTCACTTTAAAAGTGTATTGCACACAAAATGTTCACACTTATTTATACATATTTTACTTGAAACTAAATTGTATTGATTCTGAGTTACTTTACTTATTTTAATTATGGCATATTACTCTCAGATTGAATATTTGTTTTAATTTTTCACACTTACTTTAAATTATCTTTATGTGATAGCTAGTAAAAAGCATCCTTCTAATATTTTTCCAAACATTTTTAGGTTTAATCGTCTCTTTTCCAAAAATAGTTCTAGAAAGATGTTTTATTAAGTTTAAATTTATTGAACATTTGTTTTAATAAAGCAATGAAAAATGTTTTCTAATGCTAGCTGCGTATTCTTATAGAATTTTAGAAAACTTTATCTTACTCAAATATTTTAAAATCTCAGAGACTTGTTATTCACTATCAAGAGTCCATCTACCTATGTCTCATCGATACAGCATCATTATGAAAAGAATGAGATACCAATAAATCAATAAATGTCTTGGTTAAATGACTTTATAACCAACGAGTATGTTAACAGAATATATTATGGACTGATTCAGTCACATTTGCCTTGTTTTATTTTCTTTGGGACAGGAGAAGAGGGAAGATGTTTTCATCAGATGGTAATATTTAGTAATCATCTAGAAAAAAATTCTCAGAAGGTATACTGTTTTATGTGTACACAACAAGTGCCTAAAACCATAATGTTATTATTTTTCTTCATTTTATAAATAATTCAATTAAAAAGTACCAGAGCAATGAGTTCAACCAACCTCTGAATAGTTTCAGTGTTGAGGTTCTTTCAAATATAGGAATACAGAACAAATCTTAGATTCTGAATTACATGTAACTTTCATTTTTTAATTTAGAACACAGTCACTCAAGATGAGAACTGATAAATTTAGAATATTTCAATATTCAAATCAGCAATAATTTTCTTATTGATATTTATCTCTAATTAATGTAAGTAGCCAAAATTTTAATATTAGATTTCTTTCACAAATCTTCTTACTTTTATTTAATTTTAAATAAAAAAAGGATTTAGGTATCAAATATTTTTCACCTGAGTCTACCTTAAAAAATGTCACTTCCTGCCATTCTGAGTCCTACTGCTTTCTAACACGACTAGGATTGTTTCAATAAATTAATATTCATTAAAGAAGCTGAGGTCGAAAGAAGAGTATATACATTGAATGAAAGTTATTTCTTAGTTTGAATTATTAACTAATTAATTACTTATTAAGCCTGTGGTTTAATAAGTAAACATAAGAGGAGACACTTTGAGGTCAGAGTATCTGGGTTTGAATCTCAACTTTTTAGGTGCTAGCTGTTGATAGTCAGCATGTTGTTTAACTTTTCTAAATGTTAAATTACTTCTTATGAATTTGGAGAATAAATATTAACTTCCTTGGGTGGTGTGGAGATTAAATGAGATAACGTATGTAGCATGCACTTCCACATAATGAGAAATGAGTAAATGTGAGCCATGACTAGTAGTAAATGGGTACTATAATCTTAAGGGTGTAGTGATGTGGAGGCAGCATCACTGTCTACTTTTTTCCAAAGCTGGGCAAAACAGTATTCGAATAAGGTTGCTGATTGAATAGAGTTGCAAAATTTGAGCAAAACATTGTGTGTGTGTGTGTGTGTGTGTGTGTATCTCAAAGGGACAAAAAGACACCAAAATTAACAGATTCTGAAAAAAAAAAGTTTGCAAATATTTATCAAAAACTCTTCCACAAATTTGTGTGTCAACATATCTTCAGTCACTGTGACATTTAAAAATCTAAAAGAACTATTCAGAAACATAAGGTGAGAAGATTGGGGTCGTTTGATGCTTAATACAAGTATATCACATCTAAACTTTGCATCTTGGCCATCCTGGGTAGTTCACATCTTCCATCCCAGTAGTTTGGGGAGCCGAAGCAAGAGGATCTCTTAAGCCCCAGAGTTCAAGAACAGCTTAGGCAATTCATGAAATCCTGTCTCAACAGAAAATAAAAAATTGTGTTGTGGTGCATGCCTGTAGTCCCAGCTACTTGAGAGACTGAGATAGGAGAATTGCTGGAGCCCAGAACATCAAGGGTTCATTGAGCCATCATCCTGCCATTGCATTCTAAACCTGGGCAACAGAGTGAGACCATGTGTCAAAATGAATAAATAAATAAACTTCACATGTATTCATTTGCTATCAATTCTAATAAATTTAGAAATGCATTTTACCATGTGTAATTTGAACAATTTAAGTTATAGATTTAGATTTACTGGAATCCTCCCAGTGATATTTCATTAGGTATTGCTCTGGTTGTCCCCCAAATTTCAACATGTTAATATCTTTTTTTTTTTTTTTTTTGAGACTGAGTTTCGCTCTTGTTGCCCAGGCTGGAGTGCAGTGCTGCGATCTCGGCTCACTGCAACCGCCGCCTCCCCGGTTCAAGCGATTCTTCTGCCTCGGCCTCCTGAGTATCTGGGATTACAGGCATGCGCCACCACGGCCAGCTATTTTTTTGTATTTTCAGTAGAGACATGGTTTCACCATGTTAGTCGGACTGGTCTCAAACTCCCGATCTCGGGTGATCAGCCTGCCTCGGCCTCCCAAAGTGCTTGGACTACAGACGTGAGCCACCGTGCCCGGCCATCATTTTAACATCTTATCAAAATAACTTTTGAGAATTCAATCCTCTGTATAAGTAAAACTTACTGTTAAACTTGGTTTTCTTAGGTGTACAGGAGGCAGATTCTTAAGGGATAGTGAGATAGTGAGGTTCATTTAATTACATGTGGACTAAAGTTACTCTAGTGCATTTTAGTGTCTGCCTTTTAACTATTTAAATTTCTACTGGATTTTAAACTACCCTTTTTAGTGATTTATTAAGACTTTCTACAAATCAAAGTACTCAAATCTACTTTGAATAGCAAACAAACTCTAGCTTAACTATCTGAAAATACATGTGTTGTTTTTACTTATTTTCATCTTCCTATTTAAAAGCTAAATAAAATTCAATAATAAAAATTAGAATTATGCAAACATGAAGAGGTAAACGTACTCAAGAAAACCCACCTGGAATAGATAAAACTAACCTCTAGTGCCAAAACAAACAAACAAAAACTAGAAAACTATTGCCTGTTGACTATTATTTTAGTTTAAGAAATGGATTTCTCCATATTCCTTCTAAGCTAATGAAAAATTGGGAAGAAGCCCAGAAGCATTAGGTGGTGCAAAGTCAGGAGGATAATGATGCTCTGTGTGGTCAAGCTCAACTACAGGGAAGCAGCAAGGAGCTTTGTAGAGAGGACTTAGGTGAAAGATAAAGATTCCAGACAGCTAAGCATGAAGGTTGGTAAAAAGGGCATCAGCAGGAGGAAAAATGTCATTGCTCCAAAAAGTGGCTTACCTAATGCCTATGCAATAAACAAGTGAGTTTAGTCAGAAATTGCAGAGATGGAAGGAACTAAGAATAAATATCCCTCCTGAGTTAAAATATGTGAGAGAATGTATAAACAAGCTATACACACACATACACACACACATATATACACGTAAAATATATAAATCACCATATATGAAATATATATACAATGTTTTCTTTAAAATTAGCAAGTTACATAAATTTTTAAATTCGTATCCCTAGAAAGACATATACATGTTTTCTTTTTGTACTTTCATCAGAAATGTACTTTGACCATTTTTATTGTTATGTATTAAATTATAATAATCATCAAAACAATGTTATTCATATCTTCCTTGTTTTCTTGCTTCCTTCAAAGACAAGTTTATTAAGAATACACTAAGTGTGATTATTACATACCTTTATAGTATATCATGAATTGTCCAGGACTACGTAGCTTTTTTACATTGAACGTCTTTATATGTAAAATTTAGGCATAATATTTTCAGCAACAAACATCGTATGTTCTCACTTATTTGTGGGATCTAAGTTAAAACAACCAAATTCATAGAGAGTAGAAGGATGGTTACCAGAGGCTGGGAAGGGTAGTGGGAGTTGATGGGGGAAGTGGGGATGGTTAATGGGTATAAAAAAAATAGAAAGGATGAATAAGACCTATTATTTTGTAGCATCACAGGTGGCTATAGTCAATAATAATGGAATCATACATTTTAAAATGACTTAAAGAGTGTAATTAGATTGTTTGCAACTCAAGGATAAATACTTGAGGAGATGAGTACCACATTCTCCATAATGTGTTTATTTCACCTTGCATTCCTGTATGAAAACACCTCATATACCCCATATATGTATGTTTATGTGCATATACATATATACATATTCATATGCACCTACTATGTACCCACAAATTTTTAAAAAGATAATTAATTAATTCTGAAATTCCATTATTAAAATTTCTCAGAGCTTTATTAACCCAATAATATTAACACCTAATCAGATTAACTGGGAGTTACCTTCCTTGTGGACCTAAAGTGATTCTAGTCACAACTTACAAGTTTCAGCTGTGGATAACTGGTGGAATTGGAAAGTGGAATGCACATAATACATATTACTCTGTCAGTTCAAAGGATAGAAATAATTCTAATCTTATTCTCATAGCTTCTATTATTCTTTACTATATTTCCACTATTAATTATACTGCTAATCACTTCTACTATAATTCTAGTTTTACTTTTACTATTTTGCTATTTGCAATGAGAATGTATGCTTGTCTGTGTTTTCTACCTAATTAATAATAAAAATGTTATGATTTAAACAATAGAATAAAAAGTAATTATTACTGGAGGAAAAAATGGAAAGAAGACACAGTATAAGTCTGAAGAAGTATTAAAAGTCAAGTATAACTGAAACACAGGAAAAATCAGAGGAAAACAACAATAGCTGAGACTATTGTAAAGGAGACCTAGAAGAGAGGTTTAGATAGCAATAATTAAGAAAAGAAGCTTAACTTAATAACTAGAGAAATTAATCACAGCCTAAAAGATGAACTTTTTAGTAAAAGGGATTTGTATTTATAAAAGCTCAAGCAAAATGCAGATGTGTGCAAATCCATGCACAGTTTTTGTAGATTTTCTGCATCTCAATAAAATCAAATACTCAGCTTTTACATAATTAATTTGCTTTCTATGTTGTTTTTCTTATTGTATTATAAACCACCTTTTGTTTGAAAATAGCAATCATAGCATCATTTGCCTTGTTTGACTAGCAAAAGTTTGCATTTAATTATTAAAATTAAAATTACTTTTGAAATAAAATTATAAAGCAAAGAACAATATATATATATATATATATATATATATAAATTTATTTATTTATTTTATTTTATTTTATTTTGAGACGGGAGTCTTGCTCTGTCGCCCAGGCTGGAGTGCAGTGGCCAGATCTCAGCTCACTGCAAGCTCCGCCTCCCGGGTTCACGCCATTCTCCTGCCTCAGCCTTCCGAGTAGCTGGGACTACAGGCGCCCGCCACCTCGCCCGGCTAGTTTTTTTGTATTTTTTAGTAGAGATGGGGTTTCACCGTGTTAGCCAGGATGGTCTCGATTTCCTGACCTCGTGATCCGCCCGTCTCGGCCTCCCAAAGTGCTGGGATTACAGGCTTGAGCCACCGTGCCCGGCCTATATTCTTATAAAATTACATAAATATTGTCTCTTTTTACAAAATAATACTGTTCCTATTGTTTGGTCAATATATTGACCAGAAATGCACTTTGATTTTGTTTATTATTTCATTAATCCCAATCAAGGCCAAACGATGATTCTTTTGGTTTATGATTCTTCATTTGTTTTTTACTTTATTCAAAGACAATTTCACTCAATTTCTTTTGGGTTTTTAAAATTTTAACATAATAGTTTATAAAGAAGAAGCAATTTAGACTGGTTCAAATAATGAACATTTGGCATAAATATACATATGACAAAAGACATAGCCCCAAGGACATTAAATAAAAAGTGTTATATGTCAGAGGTCTTATACCTAGGACCACTGGAAATGCTAACGGCTTCATAAAGAGTCACTTTATTATTAATCGTGACTCAGTTAGTTTCCATATACCTGTTATTTTCTGCTTCTCCACTATCTGCCTCTCTTACTATATACTTGTTGCCTCACACTCTATGGCTTTTGTTGACCTAGTATCCCCTTCTTTCTAGTCACAGACCTTCATGAACCCTACTCAATTTCATGAACTATCAGCTTCAATTAACTTTCTGTTTCTAACAAGTCACATTATCTCTGCATTTTCCCAGTCAAATTCCAATTTTAATGTATTATTATAGTAATATAAATAGAAGTACACATTACACAGAATTTGTTTTTCTAAATTGGTTTATTCACAAATTAAAGTCTGGATAGTTGCAGGAATACTAATTGACTGCTTTCAGTGAAGCTAGCAGCATCTAGGCTGTGCGTGTCACAGGCTTCAGAAGAGCAATGGAGTTGCTGAGAGTTCCCTGCTGAATGTGGGGACTGCAAAATGGGTGCAGGTGTGGAACATTGCAGCTAGCTCCCCATCAATAATCTTTCCACTCTGAAACTGAGGATGAACCTATATGAAATTATGTCAAGAAAATGCCTTTGTTAAAAGGCCAATACATTATGGGTGCAGCCCACCAACATGGCACATGCATACATATGTAACAAACCTTCACATAGTGCACATGTACCCTAGAACTCAAAGTATAATAACAAAGAAAACAATAGATTAATACATTGTCCTCACAACTCTGAAAGCACACGATTTTCAACAGAATTCTGCATTTAGCTTGTTAATTGGAAGGATAAAATAAATTCATGTTTGGATATGTAAAGTTTAAAAAAAAAAAGACCAATAAAAAATGTACATATCATTAGCATTGCTAAGGTTTTCCTTTTATTTTCTGCAATGATCTGGTGATCATTCTGCAGCAGTTGGAACATTTTATGATTTTCTTATTGTATGATAAATTTGTATATGTATATATTTTTCTTAAAACTTGGTTTTATAATTTTTATCATCTGACATGCTTTATTTTATATTCTTTTTATGTTAGTCCTCATTGCACATGTTAAATTTGTATGTACTTTATTATTAGAATCTTTTTCACTTTCTAGTTTTCAATTTCTCATTTTATCTGCATACATAAACAATTATTTACTAATGGTGTATTTTTAGTTTTATATTGTAGAACTAATATTTGCTTTGTTTAAAGAATGTTTTATCTCCATTGCTTATAAACTTTATATCTGCTAAAGTTAAATTTTCTTTAATTTTCAATGTCTTCTCATAATCTTTTATATTTTTCATTTAGTTTTATACTCTTCTTAAATTTTCTTATTTTATGCTTTTATATTAATTAATCTTTCTTCTTTTTCTTCTTGAATGTGGTTTCCTATATTTTATATTAGATTGATAAATCAAAGCATGTGTACCAGAAAAATATAAAAGATTTTCTGAAACTCAATTAAGTTCCAGTCAAAATTCCAAGATAAGTTTTGTGTACCTGAGCAATATGTTTCAAAAACACATGTGTAGGGGTAAAGGAACAAAAATATACAGGATAATTTGAGTAAGAAATATAAGCAGAAACATTCACATGAATAGCAAGAAATATTTTAGCCATAGTAATTAAAACATTAGGTAAAGCATGGGATATCTTGATAACTCTTAGAAATCATGATGATGACCTTGGATTTTATCTCAGTTGTCATGAGAAAACTTTGCAAAGTTCTGTGCAAGCGAATCACATTATCTGCTTGCCATTGAAAATATTATTCTGGCATCAGGATGATGTTGGCCTCATAGAATAAGTTATGGAGGATTCTCTCCTCAATTCTTTGGAATAGCTTCAGTAGGAATATACTAGCTCTTCTTTTTGGTTGTTAGGCTATTTATTACTGATTCAATTTCAGAGCTTGTTATTGGCCTGTTCAGAGATTCAATTTCTCATTGGTTCAGTCTTGGGAGAATGTATGTGTCCAGTGATTTATTCATTTCTTCTAGATTTTATAATTCATATACATAGAGATGTTCATAATATTCTGTGATGGTTATTTGTATTTTTGTGAGATTAGTGATAAAATAATTTGCACAACAAACCCCCATGACACAAGTTTACCTATATAACAAACCTGAACCTGTACCCCTGAATTTAAAATAAATTGTAAAATGGAAATAAAAATGTTACCCTGGTTGGAGAATTAACAACTAGGGCAAAGTGTGGCATCAGGGAGACTAGTATAGAGAACATTGCAGTTGTCAAGCAGAGAGAATACTGCAGCTTGGATAGAATGTGGAGATAATAAATAAGTATGAGGTTTAGGATAAATTTTTAAGGAGGACCAATTAAACCACTTAATGTAAATTAATTGCATGTAGATTGTGAGGAAAAAAAATTAAAGTTAAATTCTGTTTAGAGCCTCAGCAATTGGAGGAATCATGGTGAATTTATTCAGTTGATGTAAATTTGTGAAGGAGTAACTTCGAGACAGAAGAATCAAGGATTTATTCTTGAATGAGTTACATTTGAAATGCTTACTGAACATCCAAGTGGAGATGGTAAAGACAGCTGAGTGCATGAGTCTATACTCAAAGACTGAAATAAAAAAAGAAATGATCAATGTGATATGGTACCGAAAATCATAAGTCAGCTGTGTAGTTAGAGAATAAAAGAGAAGTTACTCCAGTATTTAAAACAGAAAGGATGACAGTATGCTTTTTAAATAAGAACTACTGATGAATTATGAAGATAACCTAAAGAATAAATATGTTTCAAGAAGAAAAAAAATCAAAATTATTGAAAAGTCTATAGATGTGAAATAAAATGAAGACAGGCTTGTTCATCAGCATGACAAAATTAAGATTTCCAGTAACCAAGTAAGTATTATTTAAGAATGATGGGTTTTACAGTCTGTTGAGAAAAAAAAAATCATATACTGAAGCACAGACCCTAAATACAAGTAATTAGTTCAAATCATTCTGGTACAAAACGAAACTTAGAAATATGGTGATAACTGAAAGAAAACACATGATCAAGAAAAAATTCATTTAATAAAGTTTTTGTGCTAATTGTAACAGTCCAGTAGAATGGAAACAATGATAAGGCAGAAAGCAAAGAAGATAAAAGGAGCAACTTCAGGAATGACCCTAGAGAAGAAGGGTCACTCCTAGAAAAGGAGGGTCACTCCTAAAATTTATCCTTTTATCTTCTTTGGAGCTGAAGAGGAAACCGGATTTAGTCCACAAGGGAAATTGTTGACATTCCATAGGAACACACATAGGACATTGATTAAAACAGAAGACAAAACATAGAGGGATAGATGCTGGTGGGTAAGGTAGACTGATGCATTTGTTGGAAAGTAAGTGTAGCAGTTCTCTTCTGACTTGTTGAATTTGTTTTGTCGAAATAAGAAGTCAAGTTACTAGCATTCTAAATGAAGTTAATAAAGACGAAGTTTACAAACTATGAAAACATTCTTACATACTGACAAAAGTTGATGTATAAAGATATATAAAAACCTAGTATAACCAGTGCAAAGTTGAAAACATAGAAACATCAGCATAAAATATCAACAGAAAAGAAAGACAAAAGGCAAAGGGAATCTGAAAGAGAAATTGAATTTATTGCCAAAATGAGATAAAATTTCATAACCAATGTATTGACAAAATTAATTTTCCTTACCAAATATTGTAGAACTTGTGGGAAATCAGTGGTTTTCATACACTGATGGAGAGCATGTTATGTAACTCAATTTAAAGAGCCAGTTGAAACTTATTCTTGTGAACACATATTTTACTCCTAGTTAAAGAAATTTTTTTAAATCATAACAGTGCTGGATATTATAATATATATATTTAGATACACTGTATATATTTATATATGTAGTCAAAGTGTGAAAACATCAAGGGATAGGATAGATACCAACTTTGGGTTAAATCTAGGGAGGGACCAGCTGAGCGTGGTGGTTCACACTTGTAATCCAGCACTTTGTGAGACCTAGGCAGGAGGATCACTTGAGGTCAGGAGTAGAGATCAGCCTGGCCAACATGGTGAAACTTGTCTTTACTAAAAGTACAAAAATTAGCCAGGCATGATGGCATGTACCTGTAATCCCAGATACTTGGGAGGCTGAGTCAGGAGAACCACCTGAACCCAGGAGGCGGAAATTGCAGTGAGCTGACAACACATGCCACTGCACTCTAGCCTGGGTGACACAGCCAGAACTTGTCACAAAAAAAATTAAAATTAAAATTAAGAAAAAGTTAAATCTGGGGAGAGACAGGAATAAGTTCAGGTGAAGCTTCAATTATGTCTTTCAGGTGTAATATCTTTTTATAATAGTTACCTAAAATTTACCATGACACACTGAATAATCTGGGTGAAGTGTTTACAGACATATCTTACATTTTTCACTACACTTGTCTGCATATTTGAAATAATGTTTTAAAATATATAAAATGTCTTTAAAATAGTGGTTGTATGTGAAAAATATGACCAAGTTAAAACATTTCCTTTTTCCACCCTCAGTTGTCCCTAGAATTGCCTTCAGCTCTCTCTACAAAAATGAATATGTAAAAACTAAAACATCGACAATAAGAATGGGCGGGGTTTTACAATATATACTGTATACCTAACATATTTGAAGTTACTTGAACGCATAATATTTCTTTTCTTTTAGGTCCATTAGGAAAATATCATTTTTTCACGTTGAGGGAACTATAAATAAGAGAATTAAAAGAACTTGGGTTCTATCACACAACTAGTTAATGTCCAAGATGTGCATTGACCTTATCTAAAGGCCGTGTTCTAATCTACCATAAAGTTGATCTCTTCTAATACATCTCACTTAAGATTGACATTTCATGACAGAAAAAATCTCAACTTTTAAGTGGACTATATACTTTAAGGCAGATAGCTAATATGATTTATAATATTTTACTGAAAACTCAGTACTAATAATGCCAATTGTATTAGACAAGTTTTAAATGACATGATAATATGTAAGGCCCTTACAATGGTGCCTGAAACTGTGTAAGCAATACATTAATGTGTTAGCCAATATTGTTATTTTTATAATCCCCATAACCATTGCATGGTTGTAAGTGTTGTTAGTAATACAAAGATAAAATCAAGTCTCTTATTTTGAAAATAGATAATTTAATATAGTTTAAATTTATAGTCAAAAGGAGAAGAAAATTCTGTATATAACTAAATAAAAACCAAGACAGAATTAAATGGATACTATTGTATAGGTGCAAAATACTAAGATATTTTAGGACCTAAGTAAAAGAGAGGTTAGTGGTCCTTCTGAGATTTGGGGAGGAAAAAATGATGATTGGTTGAAGAGATATAATTCTGACTAACATTGCAGGAAAAGAAAAATTTTGGACAAAGCCAAAAAAAGGAGAATATTTTAGATAGAGAAAATAATATGAGCCATGGTAGAAGGAGAATGTGTGATTTGAAGTTGGTGAGGATGTATGGAGAAAGGAATGTACTAAAAAAATAGATAAGATATAATTATGCAGAATAAAGCAGTGAATACCAGCTAGCGTTCATTCTAAGTCTTGTTTAGTAAAGTGATTTAACTGTAATTCATTGTGAGATTGTATATACTATAAATTTATTAGAGAACATATCAGATTTTTGCATCTTTTCCCCATCTTTTTAAGCATACTCTTTCAGATTTCTCTACATTTGACATATGTACTTAAGCCTATAATTTCTGTAAGTACAATGGTTATCTGTTCCTTTAAAATTAAGGTTAGATATTTCACATTGCTCCCATTTTTTCATATTATTATTTAATTATTTTCATTCTTCTTTCTCTTTTGGCTGCTTATCATGGTAAATGCATTTTTGAATCAGTATCCTTGACAAGGTAAGAAATGTTTTTAATGACTGTATTTTTCTTGTCTTAATAATTAGAGAATTAATCTCTTTGAAAATAATTAGACTTCCAAAAATCTGCATATTTAAAATTTGGAGGGAGTCACTAAACCCTTTGGAAATTCTTCCATGAGAGGGAGTAAAATGTCTGATTAATTAATGAAACATTTTAGAGACATGCTTTGCACCAATAAAACCAGATTATAATATTGCAAAACTCAGCAGAATTCTGCCAGTTCTAATCTATTTTAACCTTGATTTTTTAAAATTTTATGATATGCATTTAATGTTAATTATTGAAGAAAAATGTCACATAATTATATTTGAAATGAATTATGTTCTGCGACAACCATTATGTTTGCATAAAAAGCATTATAATTAATTTAAAATTTAAATTTATGGTTATCGTATGACAACCTAGGACATATAATTCAAATGATCTTCAAATCTAATATTTTTGGAAAGCAAATGTAATCTTTGTAACACTAAATGAGTAGTGATTTAGATTTTGCCTTTGTTACCAACAGGTAATACTTTATAAACTTACTTTTCGTTATTAAAGGCATCTGTACATCAGGAATTCTTCCTTTTTTAAAATACCCCTTATCCAACTCCACCTCTCTCTGCTAGATTACTGAAGTGAAGATTCCTCAATAACTGTTTGTGTTTAAATCTTGTCTAATACATTGAGAAGACAAGATAAAATAATTCCAGAAAAGCTCTTACTTTGAATGTTTTGGCAGCCTAAAAATAACTCATAAGAATCTGAAAAACAAACAAACAAACAAAAACAAACAAACAAACAAATAGCATTCATATCAAAACACCATGGGATCTGTTAGGGGCTTTTATTCCAAAACCTCTCTAGATTCATCCTCCTTTAGTTACTTACCCTGAGGCAAAGTTAACCTTTACTCTCCTTCCAGGGCTTCTTCCTGTTTCCCTCATTTTCCATTATATATCAGTATCTGTTTATATATAGTGTTTTGCATATAGTGTCAGATATTCTTACAAGAGAAATTAAACCTAAGAAAGTTAATCCATAAATGTAAGAATACATATATAAATACAATATGTCATAACAATTCAAGAGGCCGTATAATTTTGATTTTGAAATATAAAAACAGAGAATAATATTGAACTAAACTCTGAAGGCTATAACAAGTTGGAAGCCTTTTCCAGTTCCCATTTATATTTCAATCCCTGTCACTAGATAGATTAATGTTGTGCTAATTTCTGTCCTTTATTAAATTTTATCATAAGAAATGAAGCATTGGAATTTTTATTCCCTAAAGTGTTTAATAGTTAATGAGCCTGATTCTCCCAGTGCAAATTCTACTGTCTACAGCAAATGTAAGATATACACAGCTGAAACAATTGAAATACAACAGTTTATCAGATTCATTTGGTTGTTTTTCTAGTGTACCTGATCACCATTGATTTGACTGATGCATTGTTTCTGTTACCTTGTCCATGGGTAATGTAACTCATTTACTTTGACTGTTCCAATCTACTCATAAGAGTCCACAATGATCCATTTAATTGGCCAAATTCTGGTTCTTTCAGTCATCTAGATCTATCATATAGCTACGCCATCAATGTTAGTTTTCAAAGAAACTCCTAAATCTTTTAATGTACCAATTACTAAATTATTTCCTCTGGGCAACAGACTCGAAACAATCACACTACTTTGTGAATTATTTTATCATCTAATTAAGCAGACATTTCTAATATGCTGCGTTTGCTTATGAGGAAAATGAGACCATTACTTGTGGTAAGAATAAATTTAAGTCAAAACCTATGAGAGTATAGCTATAGGCAATGAACTCAGCATGAAATTTGGTTTTACCCTATTCCTTCATTTAAAAAAAAAAAAAAATCTTGGCTTCCCAAGCACCCTTCAGACAAACAGCTCTTATCAAAGTGGTATTAACCTAAAAAGATAAAATAACACTCACATACGCACACAAACACAACTTTAAGAAAATCCTCTTTATCATAGAATTAATACTTATTTTAATTTGTGTCTACCTTAATGTTTCTTATAACATTACTCTTTCCTGAAATGCAATAACTGAAGAATATATGATGTTTATCCTAAGTTATACATTATGAATCTGTGCTTGTGCTTTTTATAGCTGAATGCTAAATAATTATTAATTGCAATTGTTAAAGTGGCATATCTTGTGTATGCCATGAAACTAAAATAAAATAAGCATTGTTGAAATCTTTCAACACATTAGGTCTATTGACATAGCAGTCAAGTCTCTGAAGCCATTTTATTTGTATAACTTTTTAAATTGTTATGTGAAAATATACAAATTTATTACGTAATTACTTTATCCTTCACTATGGTTTAATCTCTCTCATTGGAATAGCAGAAATTGTATAATTTTTAGTGTGTTGCTTAAGACCTAAAACCATTTATTGTCTGCTAATTGATCATTTCTAAATAGGGTTATTTGTATATATACTTTTCATGTTTTTACTTGAGGAAATTATTATCATTAATTTCTATTATTTCATTTGTGTTTGTCAATTTATTTAGAAACTGTGAATTCACTGCCACATTCAGTAGGAATAACTGAAAGAAAAGTCTAGCACTTCCCTTTCATGAATTCAAATAACTTAATACAAATAAAACTATGTGAGATAATTCATAAACATTTTATACCATAATATTTGTCAAACAATATTTTATAGAGAAGAGGACATTGACATTGAAAAAAGTCAAGATTTGTTCAATTTCTAATTCTGCCACATGCTAATATTTGTCACATTGTAGAGTATTTTGTGAACTTTGAATATTAAAATGTACAATGTGTGTTAAAAACTGTTAACTCCCTTCTCATGCAATAGAAATCAAGACTCAATCTTCTTCAATAATAAAAGTTACGAAGTAGAATTCAGTACCAAATAACTGAGATATATTTTATCTACTCACCTAATTCTGAGAAATGACTTCTAATTTCCTTGAAAGGGAATACTCTTCCAACGTGTTTTTAGAAGAAAATGCCCTCCATTGAGATCTGAGTAAATAGGATGGTAATGTGTACGTTATACAAGCCAAGGCTAAGTCCTGTTAATTGCAATGATGACCAGACAAATTAATGTTTATGCTGGTACTAATGTATTTCTTCAAAGCCACTTGTTTTTCTGTTTGATTTATTTTCTCTAGAGTCATTATGTTCTTGCAATTTGGCCTTTTTAATGATATTTATACTGGATTTTGTTTTACAGCATTACATTCTTCAAATGTATCAGAGATAGTAACTATGTTGAATTTGGAAAGGATGCAGACAGTAATGAACTGTAGTGGGTATCAGTGGTGATAGCAATAACTCAAAAATTCACACCTCAATGTATCCTCTATGCCCTCTACCATCTAACTTCCTGGATATTCATAGACTCAGTAAGGACTTATGACTCATTCTCTACTTTTCCTTCATGAATGCTTTATTGAAAATAAGTGACAGAAATTTTATTTCTATAAATCGCACTGTACATCTCATTGACTTGTTCACACATTTGGGATTGCAGAATCCTTATACTTCTTCAAAGCTCCTGCATTATTTATTGCAGTGTCATGTAAGTTTTCCAAGTGAGCTGATAAACAAGGTTTTACAGCTCTGCATGGCACTTCCCATGATCTGCCCCTTGTACTCTGATTCTAATCCAGAAGTGAGGACAATCACCAAGTGCCAACTGAAGGAAAAAGTCAATGAAATAGACAGTAGGATTTACAGAACTAAAATTTCTGTCACTTACATGCAATGAAGCATTTATGAAAGAAAAGTAGAGAATGAGTCAGAAGTGTGCAGGTAATGCAAGACATTTAGTAAATGGTTTCACAAACAAGCATGTAATCACATACACTGATATATGCTTTGAATGTGAATAACAAGATGTAATAAATTAATAGACATTTCAGACTCAATTTAGAGTGAAAGGCTATGTGAGGTCTCTAAGAATTAACACTGACCATGAGATATATAGACATTAAGGACAATTATAATTAAAAATAACATTTCACTTTTTTAATGGCTTTTGAACACTGTGATGTCATAAGAATAGCTGGGAAAACAGTGGACAGGAAGATCTATGAAGGCAATTAGTCTTATGAGAAATTAAAGCATAGCACAAATCTACTACAATGAAAACAGGAGCAAGAATGGACAGAAATATAATAGAATCAAAAATAAAGTGCAGAAATAGATTCAACTGCCATATATATATATATATATATATAGAGAGAGAGAGAGAGGGAGTACATACATATATACACACATACACACATATATATCAATATATAGACATACATATGTATCATGTATATTTGTATATGTATCTATATACAGATGCATGCATATATTTTTATATATATATACACACGCACGTATATATGTATGTAGATATATAGAGAGATATATATAAAACTATGATAATGTTTATATGTCAAGCCACTGAGGAAAAGGTAGCTTTTTTGGTAAATAATGTTGGAACTAATGACTAATTTATGTAAAAAATTAAAGCTTTTCCCACCATACACACAAACTCCAAATGGATTTTTGTTTGTTTGTTTTGCTAGAAGAAAACATGGGTAACTACCTCTGTTACCTGGATATAGATAAAGACTTTCTAACTCTAGCTAAAATTCAAATGCAATTTAAGAATATTGGTTGATTTGACTACATAAAAATACAGATGAAATTGTCATGGTGAAGAGTACCAGAAATAAATCAAAAGACAAATAACAAAGCCAAAACGATACTTGCAACATAAATCACAAATACAGGATTAGTAGTCTTAATACAGAAAAGATCTTTTTATTTATTTTGATTATTATGGATATGTAATACTCAGACATGTTTATGGGGTACATGTGATATTTTGAAACAAGTATACAATGTGCACAGATCAAATTCAGCATAGTTGGGATATTCATCACCTCAAACATGTATCACTTTTTTGTACTAGGAATGTTGTAATTTCATTTTTATAGTTATTTAAAAATATACAATAAATTATTGTTAACTATAGTCACCCTGTTGTGCTATCAAATAATAAATCTTATTCTTTATACTTAACATAATGTCCTTCAGTTCTATCCATGTTGTTGTAAAAAGAATGTTTTCATTTTTTTTTATGGCTTAACAATATTTCATTGTGTATGTATATCAAATTTTCTTCATCCATTCATCTGTTGATGAATACTTAGTTTGATTCCTCTTCTTGGGTAATGTGAATAGTGCTGCAATAAACAGTAGTGCAGATATCTTTTTAATATACTGATTTATTTTCTTTTTGGATATATACCAAGCAGTGGGGTTGCTGGATCACATGGTAGGTCTATTTTTAGTTGTTTGAATAACCTTTATACTGTTTTTCATAGTGGCTGCACTAATTCACATTTCAAACAACAAGTGTATGAGGGTTCCCCTTTCTCTGCATGCTTGCCAGCATCTGCTATTGCTTATCTTTTGAAAAAGAAGGCCATTTTAACTGGAGTGAGATAATATCTCATTATAGCTTTCTTTGATTTGCTCTTCTCTGATGCTTAGTGATGTGGGGCATTTTCTTATACACCTGTTTGCCATTTGTATGTCTTCTTTTGAGAAATGTCTATTGAGATTTTTTCACAGTTTTTAATTGGATTCTTTTGTTTTGGTTTTGTTTTGCTATTGAGTGTTTTTAGAGCTCTTTACATCATCTGGTTATTAATTCCTTGCCAGATGGGTAGTTTGCAAATATTTTTTTTCCCATTTGTGAGTTTTAAAATTCATTTAGTTAACAGTCTCTTTAATAAAGGATGCTGAAAAAGCAAGATATTCATATGCAAAAGAATCAAACTAGACCTCAAACTCTCACCATATACAAAAGCAAACCAAAATAGTTTAAAGACTTAAGTTTAAAACCTGAAACTACTAGAGAAAGACATTAGAGAAACACTCCCGGACATTGGTCTGGGCAAAGATTTCTTGAGTAAAATCTCCCAAGCACAGGCAACCAAAGTAAAAATGGACAAATGGGATTTTATCCATTTAAAAAGTTTCACCACAGCAAAGGAAATTTTAAAAATTGAAATAAAAAGCCAAAAAATATTATAGTTAATAGGGAAAAGATATGAATAAGCAATCCACAAAAAGATATATAAAAAGGCCCATAAACATATGAAGTAATGTTCAACTTCACTCCTAATGAAAGAAAGGTAATGAAACATCCTCTGAAATTTCACTTGTCACTGCTGGGATTGGCAAAATATCAGAAGCTTGAGAATTGGCAAGGCTGTGAGAAATCAGGCAGTCATAGACTTTGACTGCTAAAATGAAAATAGATACAATACCTTTGGAGAGAAAGTTGGCAATATCTAATAAAATTTTTCATGTGCTCTACCCTTTCAACTCAGCAATCTCACTTAATTGTATCCTTGCAGATACAACTTCCAAAAATGTAAAAATTCACAAACACAGTTCAGTAGAGCATTATTTTTCATTGTAAAATATTAGGAACCAATCACTGGAGATTGAGTACTAAGCTATGTTACATTCACACAACTTAGAATGTACAATCATAATACCCCGCTGTAAAAATTGAGGGCCTGTGAATTGATGTAAAAGTATTTCCAGGAGACATTGTGAAGTAAAAATAATACCAAATGTGTGTGTGTGTGTGTACATATACACATTTTGTAAAAGGAAAGAAAAGCATGCACATTTATGCATGTATACACATACGCACATACACACACACTTATTTTTTAAAAAGCAATACAGTAGTAATAAAATTGATAACTAAATTGATTACTTACAAGGAATTGGGAGAAATGAGGTACAAGAGACCCCTTATTTTACTTTTGTCTTGACTTCTGTAAGCATAATAATATTCTACATTTTAAAAAATATTGAGTTAATTAAATCAATAAAAATGAAAAGGAAAAATATGTAGAAATAAAGGTAAAAATGTGGGTAGATGTACTTTATTTTATTTTAGTTTTAATTAATCTATTATTTTTTGAGACAGGGTCCCACTCTCTCACCCAGGCTAGAATGAAGTGGTACCATCATGGCTCACTGTAGCCTTGATCTCCTAGACTCAAGCAACCCTTCCACCTCAGTCTCCTTAGTAGCTGGGACTACAGGTGCATGCCACCACACCAAGCTAATTTTTAAATTTGTTTTAAAGACATGATCTCACTGTACTAAAGTGCTGGGATTGAAGATGTGAGCCACTGGGTCTGGCCTTGCAGATGCATTTCAAATGAATATTATCAACACACTGAAGAAAGAGAAAAAAAAAAGAGAGAGAGAGAGAGACCAAAAAACAGAGATAATAGACAGAGGAGCATCAGAGAGAGAGAGAGAGAAAACTCAAGTAACATATGAAAATAATATGTTACAAGATGTAATATACTATGTCTTTGGTGGAAGTAGCAATTGCAGATAAATCTTCAACTTTTTTAAAGAAGTCTACTTTGGTCATGTGATAGACAAAATATTCTAAAACAATTTTAGATGTATTATAGAGTTGAGCAAAAAATGGTATGTGTTGATACATTTGGGATCCAAGGTTCTCACTGAAGAAGAAGAAATGACAACTATGGAATGCAGGAAGCAGAAAAGGACCATGCCATTGTGCACTATGTACATTTGTACCGGTGATGTACATTTGTATATGTGAGTTATGTGTATGTTTATAAAAGACATGTATTTTCAAGTTCTGTACTCTGAAAAGGTCAAGACATAATGACACTCCAACAGCAATGAGCATATCAAGTGCCTGAATCTTGGTCACTAATAACATACTTGATCAAGAGAAACCACAGATCCTAACAAAAATGTCTCTTATAGAGCCAAGGTATATGCCATATAAACCTATAGTGTCTGATGCCAGAAGTATAATAATAACAGTAATAAGAAAGTAATAATAAAGTGGGAATTGTTGCTGTTCAAATCTGGGACAATTTGAGAACCAAAATAATTCAGTATATCAATGAATGACAAGCAATTAAAATTATAAATGTGTTAATTCATATGTATAATGAATCAATACATAAGACTATGAATACATAACTGAGAGTATAAAGGAAAGAATTCCAGAGTTGGAAACCAGCATTTTGCAGCTATCATATTAAGAGTGAATCAA
Source organism: Macaca mulatta (assembly GCF_049350105.2). NCBI lineage: Eukaryota > Metazoa > Chordata > Mammalia > Primates > Cercopithecidae > Macaca > Macaca mulatta. The sequence continues at coordinate 118,489,154 of NC_133409.1, forward strand.
GCAAGGATCATCAATAGCTACTATATGTAACAGGAAATTATGATGAGGAACAGGTTACCTATATGCTGTTGAAAACTTTCTCTACAATCTGCTCATTGGTACAAGGGAATAATAAACACTATAAATATGGTGGTGAAATCAAAGAATACCTGGATAAACTCATCAGAATTAACATTGCCAATTCAAGAGATAGACATTGTGTGACTTCAGATATAACTCCCTGAAAATAACAAAGCATCACAGATTACAATCCAGGAAGTAATGCCTAATCTTATTATAGTCATAAGAAAAAAGACAAACTCAACTGGGGGGAGAGAACAGTGCTCTTCAAAAAATGGAAGTGAAAGACAAAAAGAGGCTTTTAAAATATTCCAGATTAAAGTGACATGACAGCTAGATAAAAATATTTGTCCCTAGATGGAGTCTTGTATTGGAGATAAAAAAATATAAAAATTATATATTTTTTGACAAAATTAAAATTTGTGTTGTATATTATATAAAATTTTGAATCAATATTAAATTTACTGAGTAGATAACTACATTGTGGTTTTTTTAAAAACAATACTGGCATCTGATAAATTACAAACATGTATTTAGGAGAAAAGGCCATGATCTATGCGACTTAACCTCAAATATCAGGAGAGAGAAACAGAAATCCACAGAGTAAGAGAAGAGATCAGGCAAATGGGGTAAAAGGTAATAGTTGGTGAATCTTAGTAAAAGGTAGACAGATTCCCTTAGTACAATTATTATTCTTGCAAAATTTTGGTGTGTGAAATTATGCACAAATAAATACTCGAACAATATAAGAGTGACGTACTGTTTAAAAATGTGATATATTTTTAGTAATGTTATGAAAAAGGAGATGAATTAATTAAAATAATTGTGATCCCTGAATATTTAGTAGAAATACACATGACATATTTATTTCTAGAATAGACTTTGTTTTGCTATACAACTAAAGGAAGCTTTCATTCAAAAAATGCAAATCTGATATTTTCATGTGTATGAATTTTAAGGAACCTCCTTGCCAGTCAGACTGTTCTTGACTAAGTAATCTGGTATTCAACCAAGTAAGCATGAGACAGAGTTACATAAGAAATTATTGTAAATGTAATAAAAAAAAATTGCAATAAGAATGTATTGCATATTTTAGCTGGTTGTTTCTTAACTTTAAGGAGCAAGAGAACTGTATCAGAATGTCAGATAAAAATCACTCTAATAGATGAAAATTGTCTCGGCTGTGCACAATGGCTTACACCTGTAAACCCAGCACTTTGGGAAGCTGAGGTGGGAGGATCATTTTAGGTCAGATGTTCAAGAGCATCCTGGTCAACAAGGTGAAACCAGGTCTCTATAAAATATACAAAAATCAGCTGGTTGTTTGACAAGCATCTGTAATCCCAGCTATTCTGTAGGCTGAAGCACAAGAATCATTTGAACCAGGGAGCAGGAGTTTGCAGCGAGCCGAGATTGTCCCATTACAATCCAGACTGGGCAACACAGTAAGACTGAAAGAAAAAAAAAAAATGAAGGAAGAAAGGAAGGGAAAGAAAGAAAGGAAGAAAGGAAGGAAAAGAAAGAAAGAAAGAAAGAAAGAAAGAAAGAAAGAAAGAAAGAAAGAAAGAAAGAAAGAAAGAAAGAAAGAAAGAAAGAAAGAAAAGAAAAGAAAAGAAAGAAGGAAAGAAAGAAGGAAAGAAAGAAGGAAAGAAGGAAAGAAAGAGAGAGAGTACTTTTATTCTTTAGAAGAAACTCATCTCTTATATGTAAATAACTACAATTTTAAATATTATCTCTAAGAAGATGATGACTTGAGTTTTTTCTAGGCTTAAACATTTTATCCTGGCTTCAATTCCACATGTGTAACCGAATACAAAATATATCTGCTTGAATGCTCAGTTATTGCTTCAGATTCAACCCATCCAGTTGAATATAACATATTCAAATACAGCCCTCTGGTTTACTACATTATTTCTTTCAGTTGTACCACTGCTTTTCAGGTCTCCTAGGTTAGGCAGTTTAAAAATCATTTTCACTGTCTCTCTTTACTTTGCTATGGTTAATTGGTCACCAAATCCTGTAACTATAAAATTAAGTCAAAATACGTAGATAATTTACTATAAAAATCATATTGGGCAAATTAACATCTCTGGGTCTCAATTTTACCACTTAAGTCAAAATGAGTATTTTTCTCATAAGGAGGATAATCCAATGAAGCCAGAATTAGAGGCACCATACCGTATTGTTTCAGAGCATGAATTTCACAGCAAAATTGCTTGAGTATGAATCCTAACTCTGCTCAGAACTAGCTGTGTCAACTCTAGCAAGGTACTAGCTTTGTGATCTTCTTTACTTAATTTCTCTACCTTTAAAAGGAAGATAATAAGAGTTTCTACTTTGTAGAGTTATGAGGATTAACTGAACATATATTTGTAAAGTTTTTAGAATATTTCCTGATACAAAGGAAATGCTAGATCAGTATTTGTTAAGTGAATGTGGGATCAATATATACCTTATAGCCCTATTTCTAGCACATTGTAAACCTTGACAAATTCTAGCTATTTATCAAATATTAGCTCTAGATATCATGGTTTATTCATCATCTCAGCTTCCATTGCCAGTAGTCTAACCCATGTATTCATTAGCTCATCCATGAACTACAATCAAGAGTATTTGTCTCTAACCTTTTCACCTATGCTGGATTATCTGTGATTAGTTTAACATCTTATTCTTCCCTTCTTATTCTTATAGTTGTTAAGCTATATTTCCCACAATTTTCTCCTAGTAAAGACAATGAAAAGCACGCAAGCAAGACTCAGTGACTGTGCCAGAATTAGCAGTTACCTGACAAGGAATACTGTGAGCAGTTTCAGATCATCCGGTGAGAATCACTTCAATGCTGTTGACAACTGAAGTCATAATCAATGGCTTCATTTCCATTTCTTCAATTCTGGAGTCCCTTTACATTAGCATTAATTTTCCTAACTTTTGCTCTTCCAGCCCTTTCAAAGTTGCATAAGTTGCTGATTTTCTATTTGAAACCTTTCCTGTCCCAAGTACCTAAAATGTATGTTTTTCTTTCAGTTTTCTCATACCTAATTATAAAGTCAGTAATATGGTTCCTATTATCCTATGACACCTCAAATCAAGTTCCCATCAAACTTGAATGATTGCCTATAAAACATAATTTTCCTGTTATTATAAGAATCTCTACTTCAAACAGATGCTCCCACTGATTAATTTTTCACTGCACATACTACGATAGTATAATCAAAGTTTGGTCCTACTCTTACTAAAAACGGAGAAACATTTCCCAACCGAGAGGAAGTCTTTCTCATTTAGTATTCTTTCATCTGACTTTTCATTTTGTGTGTTTTCTTATTTTGGCTCTGATATTTGAAGACATACTGTGCTGTATTTGTTTTCATATATGTCAAACTTTTCCTGTCCTTTCAGAGTTCTGTTTCCTCTGTCATATCTGCATGATGCTTACTTGCCTACTGCTGTGTACAAATTTTTAAAAGCAGAAGATATGTGTGCTTCTCATTCCCAGCAAATAATTTATACCAAATCCATGGATAGGATTACATATAAGAAAAAGCTGGTGTCTCATTTGCCCTACTCCAATAAGAAACTAAAGCTAACCATAAGTACTTAAGTAAAAACATAAATACTTAAGTTTAAACATACAAATGCTTTCTTCTGGTTTACCTGTGCTTTTAAGAACAAAGAGCAATTATTTCCCAAATAGGAACCAAATCTAGAAATAAATTATTTCTTCCCAGGTTTCGAGACTCAAATTTATATTCCTGGTAAAGAAGAAAAAAATGGCAGAATAAAGATAATTAACTTATTCTTTCTAAAACTCCCTTCCACCATCAAAACTTTCAGTATGTAGACTGGTTCTTTGTGATATCTAACATAGTTCTTCCACAAGGAGAGGTGAGGGACAGAGGAGGGTATCAATGGTATATCATCTACCTGTTTTTGTTTATAGTTTTCTTAATCCGTAACTCATGATTACTCATTTGTTTTCCTTCTTTTTTTTTCTGGAATTCTGGTACACACACACACACACACACACACACACACACACACACACAGTTTCATAGTCCCAATATTAATTATTTATATTATTTACATAAGGGCATGCACTACGTAATAAGGAGAGTATGGCTGGGTGTGCTCATACCCCAGACCTAATACTCTCTAGATACATTTCCTCAGTCAAGTTATTTAAATTCTTTGTGACTCAGAGACATACAGTTTATTAAAAGTAGAATAAAAATAGGGCCTTTTCCGTGCATTTGCAAAATTAAATAATATTTGTAAAGCCACATAGGAAACTGTTCTGCACAATAATACATATTTCAGAAATGTTAGCTTATTAAAACAGACATAACTCTGAATATTACTGACAAATTAATTCTCTTTTGAAGCATAACTTTTGCTCCAATTATTTGAGACCAAAATTTCTACTTCCCTCTCACCAAATACTTCCATAATTTTGTAGTATCTTACATAAAAACAGAATTTTATATTTTTGTCAAAATAATTATTTTACTCTATGAAGTTGAGCTCCCTGTTTCCATATTTATATATACACACACACACACACAAATATATATATCTGTATATAAATATATATTTCTTAATAACAATAGAATAATAATGCACATGCAAATGAGAATTTATGGCTTACAAATTCCTTTCTCATATACTGCTAAGTTTTATCCTATACTATCCCTTTCAGATAAGAAGCTTTATACTAATTTCTCAATGGGAAAACCAAGGTTTAGACAGGTAAGGTGACTTATTCAACAGTGCATTTGAAATAAAGCATTCTGAAAACAAATCTGAATGCTTTTCTGCTTGTTCTTCATGTCTTGGCTTATTCTATCCTAATTACCTGAAATTTCCAGTTAATATCATACAGATTTAACTTAATCTGAAAATTTCAACTCAAAATGACCCTTAAATGATTCCCTGACTTTAAATGTTTCAACCTGTTTATGTCTTGTTTTTCTATATAATTTATACTATATGCCTAAGCAATTTAATTTCATAAAAGAAGGAATTTGAGATTAAAATGTTGCACAACTTAACTGAATAAGTTGAATTTAACATAAATATTAATATTAATCTTGCTTGATTGTTTGTCTTTGATATATGAAAACATTGAGATTTAAGAATCAAAATATTAGAGAGGAGTAATGCTCCACTCTATCCTTCTCCAAATACAAATTCTGCTATTAATTTGGTTTCTATCTACATTGTCCTTTGAATTGTATTAACTATACTATAGTACTTCATATGCTATACTATACTATACTATACTATGCTATACTATACTATATACTATAATACTTTAATATGGTTAATACACTTATAGCATTATCAGTGTATATATATGTATATACATATACACACATACATTTACATATACTGTATCCAGACTACATGATTACATTACAGTGTATATGCATGCATATATACTAATCTTCACAATAACATATGAAATAAGTACTAGTAACTCTGATTTTTGAGATGAAGAAACTAAAAACCAGAGGTTAAGGAACTTCCTTTATGACAGACTGGTTAAGTGGCAGAACTACGATTTAACCCCAGGAGTTCTGGCACTAAATCTTGAAACTCTATTTTATTATTCGGCCTCATCATAGCACCTGACAGAGTACTATATGGCTTTACATTTGTGAGCCTTCTCATCTACCAACATTACTCCTTTTCTTTTTAAATGCATAATTTAATTAATTTTTAATTTTTTTAATTTCTGATTTTCAGTCTATGCTACAGAGTAAGAAAAATAATGTACTCCCTATAACAAATCCTACAATTAAATGCATAATGTCCAGTATTATATCTTTACTATAGTTTGTTTAAATACTTCACCAGTGGATTAGTATAATAATTATTTCCAATTTGGTGTTATTTAAAAAATAAAACTTTTTTCATATATTGTATTGTGTGCATATATGGGCTTTTTTTTTCCTAGTGTATATTAGAAAAGTGGAAGAGATAGTCATACGGTACATGAGAAATTGTTTTTCGAATTTGGCTGTATTAATAGGTATTTTCAGAGTCAGTGTACAGAGTGCCTTAGGAAGAGTCATGTCCCGTTACTGTATTGAAGAAATTAATCAAAGTCACAAAATTCTGTTTACATTTAAAATATTCTTCATATATAAAATCTATGAACAGAGATTCCCACTAAGCTAAGATGTGAGTTGAAATTAGACTTCTACCCCCCAGTGACAAATGCTTTTACATAACATGGTTATGAAGAATATGTAATCGATAATTAGGAATCAGTAGGAATTTTGTCTTTCTAGATGTGGTAAGAACTTGAGTCACATAGGACTGACATGAAGTTTTCTAAAGTTTGTATCATTTGTGTATTACTAATTTGAGACTCCTTTTTAACAAATAGAGAGTGTAAAAAAAATATTAAAGGTAAAAGAGTAAAGAGCTGGTTTTAACTTGTCCTCAGAATTTGGATACAAGACTAGCATTTACCTAATGCAGGATTTGTCTTTCTTTACCAGAAAGTGATCTTACCCTTAAAGTAGCAGATTTTGTCTGATATTTGCTATATTCTTTCTTATATGCATACTTTTTAATATTTTCTTTGTTCTCAATATTTTCTAGTTGATCTCTCAGAAAATATTCACCATTATAATTTTAACAGATTTATTAATAATAATATGAAATATGTAACCATACATGAAAGTTATACTGATTAATATTTTTTGATAAATTATAACAAGGTAAATAGAAATTTTCTAATTACAGATATATTTATAATCTGTTTAATACCAATGTTCATTTGGTTGGGAGTTAAGGTGGAATTTAATTAATTTGAAATTTTTTTTAATTTCTGATTTTCAGTTTATGCTACAGAGTAAGAAAAATAATGTACTCCCTGTTATAAACTCTACAGTTACTCACATATTAAACATGGCCATATTTGAAAGTGGGTACAGTACCTTTAATAGTGAAGGTGACTTTGGAAAGACAGATGAAATATTTTTCTTTTCATCATGTAACATTATTTAGTATCTTTGAACAGTGAATGGTAGATGAATGGTAGTTTTAACCAAGAAAAAACTCAGGGAAAAAAATCATGTAGTGATTCTTAATGAGATGAAAACATAATTTGATCCCAGAAGTGAAAATTGGAACTGTTAAGATACCTTTCATTAGTAAGTAGAAATAATAATATGTAAAACCATTTGTAGAAACAGGACATGTATACCATATGGTTACTCATGAGGAAAAATGCATGCCCTTGAAATTCATTTCACTTAATGCATTCAATAATTCATAATCAACTTCATCAATAGAGTTAAGACAAACATTGGAACCTGTTACCTAAAATATTTCGATCATTTTACTTTTGAGATACTCAATATTCTTGATCTTCCTTTGCTCTTTTTGGCTCATTTGACCTATATATAACTTTAAACAGCTCCCTGGCTGACAGACAGGCTATCTCATCATATGGTAAATGGTAATACACTCCATTACACAGTAACTTTAAAATCATAGCCCCACTGAGAACTTGCTCTAAGAGTTTAACTACTCTCTTGGCAGATATCAGCCAATATCTAGATGTATTAGCAGGAGAGACTCTACTGACCACAGAAGGATCTGGGAGGGAGTCAGGATCTTATTTCAATTCTTAATAAATATCCCTGGAAGTTCAAATGTTTAATCTATTTTTTATAAATGTGTACAGAAAAAAAAATCAAAATTTTTATATCAGAACAAAATATGCCCCCAACTCTGTCTTTGGTCAGCATTCCAAATAATTTTGATACTCATATACCAAAGAAATAAAATACCGTTAAAAGATATGCAACTTTGAAAATTTACTTGTTTTACATAACAAGGGCTGTATATGGCATAATGTGAAATTGGCAAAAGGAATAGTGGCACCATGCGGATTGTTAGCTGTATTGAAATATTCAAATCATATTTTAAACCTTGCATAAATTATAAATGGTGTGTTATTTTTATTTAATAATTACTTTTCATTCAGAGTGCAACATACAAAGAGATTATTGTATAGCAGTGTAAAAATCAGCAATAACAGATTAGTGGACAAATACACAGTATTTGTTTCTTTTTATTCTCTTAAATCCATGGCTGCAGCCACCAGCATGTTGGAATAATACATTTCACTTAGCTAATATATAAATACTTTCTATTTTTGTTTTTACTTTTAATCATGACATATTTTTAAGGTTATATTTCAGAAATAAATGAGGTAGTTAAGTGTAGGACTTTGAATTCCTTGGAAGAAAGCCATTATATATCAAACAGACATGAGTGGATTTATAAAGAAAATTACTCTGGACTGGAACTGGTGTGATATTCCTTTGAGCATCCTAATAATAATGTAATTATTTTCCCTGCCACTTATTATTGGTGTTAATGATTTACAAAGGAAGGTAAAAACTTTCTCCTAAGGTATATCAATGATTTTCAGCATCTGGCTTTAGAAATGTTTTACGTCTAAAAATAGAAGAGAAATTGGTTGGCTTTCACAATTTTCACACTTTTACTTAAGAAAACAATGTAAAGTTGCCTTTTCTTCAAGCCTAGTGGCTGCCTAGTATTGCATCACATCGTTCTCATGAATAAGGTGGCCATTACTGCATGACATGCTCTAAGGAGGCTGTAAGTCACAGCAAAGTATAATGAGAAGAGCCACTGAGAAGGAGCAAGAAGATTGCAATTATGTGTCCTTGTAAAGGACAAGTCTCCTTTACTTCTATAGGAAAGGTATACCAAGATGAAAAAAGATAAAATTCTGAAGAACTCCAAATGAAATGTATATAACCCTTATTCACAATTTTTAAATGATAATTTATCTATATTTTTAACACAGGGAGTTTTTTGCATTAAAGTTCATTATTTTAACACATGAATAAATCAAAGTAAGACAAATATTGTGTTTCAATTCACAGACTAGTTAACTATCTTACAAATATATAAAGGATTAGGTAACGCAAAATAAATATTTTCTTTTTTGTTTGTTTGTTTGTTTTGAGACGAAGTCTTGCACCATTGCCTGGGCTGGAGTGCAGTGGCGCGATCTCGCCTCACTGAAACCTGCGTCTCCTGGGATCAAGCGATTCTCCTGCCTCAGCCTCCCAAGTAGTTGTGTTTACAGATGCCCACCACCACGCCCAGCTAATTTTTATGTATGTTTTTAGTAGAGATGGGGTTTCACCATGGTGGTCGGGCAGGTCTTGAACTCCTGACCTCGTGATTTGCCCGCCTTGGCCTCCCAAAGTGCTGGGATTATAGGCGTGAGCCACCGCCCAGCCGAATAGGTCTTTTTAAGGCATTACTAATATTAGACCAACAAACCAACTATATAGCAATAGTACATTTTTTTCTAGTGCCTTTTAGATTACCCCATATCTCTTCTTGGCTAAATAGTTCATTTATTATTAGCAGTAAATAATATTCAGTTTTCTGAAGACACTACAGTTTATCCTTTAACTCACTAAAGGACATCTTGGCCACTTCCAAGTTTGGGACTCTGGATAAATCTGCTATAATAACCTTTTTGCAGGTGTTTTTGTGAACAGGTTTTCACTAATTTGAATATACACCTAGGAGTTTGGTTGTTGAAACAATACAGTGAGCATGTTTACTTCTGTAAAAAAAAAAAAAAAAAAAAATTCTGTCTTCCAAGGTGGTTGTACTATTTTGTGATTTCCCCCAGGAAGGGATGAGTGCTCCTGTTACTCCCCATGTATGTCAACATTTAGTGTTGTCAGCGTCCTGGATTTTAGTTATGTTCGTAAGTGTGTAATAGATGACATGTGGTATATAGCATCTTTTCAGATGTTTATTTGCCACCTATATATCTCCTTCCATGAATTGTCGATTAAAGTCTTTGGGTTATTTTTTTGATTCAGTTATTCAATTTCTTGCAATTGAGTCATTGGGTTCAATGTATTACTATTGAGTCAGTAGGTTCATTGTTTGTTTAGGATAACAGTTCTTTTTAAGATACTTTTTTGGGAAATGTTTTCTCCTCATGTGTGGATTTCCCTTCACAGTGATTTTCACAGAGAAAAATAATTAAATGTTAATGAATCTCAGTTCATCAATTATTTCTTGCATGGATTATATCATCGATGTAGTATCTAAAAAGTCATTATCAAACTCAAGGTCATCTGGATTTTCTCTGATATTATCTTTCAGAGGTTTACACTTTTGCCTTTTACACTTAGTTCTGTGGATCCATTTTGAGTTCATTTTGCAAGGGCATAAATTCTGTGTCTAGATTCACTTTTTTACTTGTGGATGTCCAGTTGTTTCAGCACCATTTGTTTAAAAAAAAAAAAATCTGTCTTTGCTCCATTGCATTGTCTTATTGTCTTTACTTCTTTTTCAAAGATTATTTGACTATATTTCTGTAGATACTGTTCTGAGCTGTCTATTCTGTCTCCTTAGTTTGTTTGTCTATTATTTAGTCAATGCCACACTGCCTTCAATACTGTAGCTTTATAGTTATTCTATGGTCAGAAAGTGGTAGTGCTTCAACTTGGTTATTTTTTAACATTGTGTTGGCTATTCTGGCTTTTTTGTCTCTTCATATAAACTGTATAATCATTTGGTTGATATCCACAGAATAAGTAGCTGGGATTTTGACTAGGATTACATTGAGCCTATAGATCAAGTTGGGAAGAACTGACATCTTCAAAATTGTATATCTTCCTATCCATAAACAAAGCTTTCTCTTCGTTTATTCGTTATTTTATTTCTTTGATTGGAATTTTGTGATTTTCATAACATATAAGCTGTACATTTTTTAGATTTATACCTCTGTATTTCATTTCTTTGGGTGCCAATGTAAAGATGTTGTGTTTTTAATTTTAAATTATACTAGTTCATGGTTGGTATATAGAAATATTATTGACTTTTGTGTTTTAATCTTGCAACTTACAACCATGGAATAATTTTTCATTTGACCCAGGAGGTTTTTGTTGATCCTTTTTTATTTTCTACATAGACAATCATGTCATATGTTGATAAAGACAGTGCAATTTTTTGTTGCCAATCTGTATATGTCGTATTTCCTTTTCTCGTCACATTTCGTAAGTTTAGATTTCTGGTATGGTGAGAGGGGACATTCTTGTTTTGTTCCTGATATTAGTGGGAAAGCTTTTATTTTTCTCACCATTCAGTAGGATATTAACTGTAGGTTTTTAAATGATATTATTTATCAATTTAAGGAAGTTTTATTCTATTTCTTGTAGACAGAGAATTTTTGTCATGAATAGGTGTTGGATTTTGTCAACTGTTTTCTCTGCATCTATTTATATTTCCACATGATTGTGATTTCTTTAGCCTGTTGATATGATGAATTGCATTTACTGATTTTCAGATGTTGAACCATTCTTGTATATTTAGGATAAGTCCAACTTGGTTGTGGTTTGTAATTCTTTTTCTATATTAATTTAATTTACTAATATTTTATTGAAGATTTTTTGCAACTATGTTCATGAGATATATTGGACTGTAGTTTTTTTTTCTATAATGTCTTTGTCTGATTTTGGTATGGATTTGTTTTTCTAATTTTTTGGCTAGTTTTTTGTTTGTATATAGAAATGCAGTTGATTTATTTGTATGCTGATTTTGTATCCTGAAACTTTACTGAATTTATTTGTTCTAGCAGCTTTTTTATGTGTAGTCTTTAATGTTTTCTACAGAGAAAATCATGTCATCTGCCAAAAGATATAATTTTACTTTCTTTTCAATTTCAACATATTTTACTTGTTTTTCTTGCCTAGTTTGTCAACCTATGGTTTTCAGTAATATACTTAATAGAAGTGGCAAGTGAAGATATTCTTCTCTTGTTCATTATTTTAGAAGAAAAGCTTTCAGTTTTTCACCATAGTCTATAATGTTAGCTGTGGGCTTGTTACATATGGCCTGTATTATGTTGAAGTGTATTCCTTCTATACATAATTGGATATGCATTTTTATCATGTAAGAGTGTTGGGTTTTGTCAAATACGTTTTCTGCATCTACTGAGAAGATCATGTGATTTCCATCCTTCACTCTGTTTAAGGCGGTATATTGTATTAATTGATTTGCATATGTTGAACTATCCTTTCATCACAGGGATAAATTCCATTTGATCATGGTATATCATCCTTTTATTGTGCTGTTGAATTAGGGTTGCTAAAATTGTGTTGGTAATTTTTGCATCTATATTCATGATGTATATGGCTCTGTCATTTTCTTTTTTTTTTCTGTCATTATCTGGCATTGGTATTTGTTTTAGCAAATTAAGTGTACTCATCTATGCATATTTAAAATGCAAATGTTTATTATCTATAAGATGGAGTTAATGTCAATAAAATTACTTAGCAAGAAAAATTTGACTTCTTCCTTTCCAGTTTAAATGTCCTTCATTTATTTCTCTTGTCTAATCGCTCTGGGGGAATTGCAGTATTACATTGAATAAAAGTGTTGAAAGCAAGTGTTTTTATCTTGTTCCAGAACTTAGAGAAAAAATTTTCAATATCTTTTCATTCAGTATGATGCCAGCACTGTGTTTGAAATATTAATATACGGCCTCTATTGTTTTGAGGTGTGTTATTTCCATACCCAATTTGTTGATAGTATTTTCAACATGAACAGATCTTGAATTTTATAAAATGCCTTTTTGGCCAAATGATCATATGGTTTTTATCTTTGATTCTAGCAATGTAATGTATCACATTTATTGATTTTCATATGTTGAACCATTCTTAAATCCCTGGAATTATGCTTGATCACAATGAATAATTTGTTTACTGTGTTGTTGAATTCAATCTGTTAACATTTTGTTAAGGAATTTTGAAATCGTGATCTTCAGAAATATTAACCTGTACTTTTCTGGGCAATGATGGTCTAGTAACTGTGTTTGGAAGTATGCTCTCTCCTTTAATTTTTTAATTTTTTTTTTTTGAGACAGAATTTTGTTCTGTCACCTGGGCTGGAGTGCAGTGGCACAATCTCCGCTCACTGCCGCCACCGCCTCCAGGGTTCAAGTGATTCTCCTGCCTCAGCCTCCTGAGTAGCTGGAACTACTGGGGGGCGCCATTATGCCCAGCTAATTTTTGTATTTTTAGTAGAGCTGGGGTTTCACCATGTTGTTTAGCTGAGATGGTCTCAATCTCTTGACCTCATGATCAGCCTGCTTCAGCCTCCCAAAGTGCTGGGATTACAGACCGTGAGCCAACGCGCCTGGCTGAAGTAGTATTAGCTTTTTAAATGTTTGTTACAACTCAGCAGTTAAGCCATAAGATCCTGAGCTTTTTTATTGCAGCTATTAATCGATTACTTTGTAAGATAGTAGTATAGTATTAAGATATCAAAATATTTTGTACATTTGTCAATTTTACATTTTAGCTCTTTTGTGTCACATTTTAAACACTTTTTTTGTTTGTTTGTTTTTGTTTTTTTTTGAGACTGTCTCGCTCTGTCGCCCAGGCTAGAGTGCAGTGACATGATCTTGGTTCACTGCAACCTCTTCCTCCTGTGTTCAAGCGATTCTCCTGCTTCACCCTCCCGAGTACCAGTATAGGCGTGTGCCACCATGCCCAGCTAATTTTTTGTATTTTTAGTAGAGACGGGGTTTCACCGTGTTGGCCAGCATGGTCTCCATCTCCTGATCCTCCCGCCTCGGCCTCCCAAAGTGCTGGGATTACAGGCGTGAGCCACTGCACTGGCCCAAAGTAAAATCTTTTACTCATGAAGTAGTTTGTCCTCATTCTCCCCCTCTCTTCAGCCACTGACAACCAACAATCTGTATTTTGTCTATTCTAGATATTTTGCACAAAAGAATAATAAAGTGACCTTTTGTGTCTAGTTTCTTTCACTTAACAAAATGTTTTGATGGTTCATCCACATTGTAGCGTGTATCTGTGTGTGTGTGGGGGGGGTTGGTGACAGAGAGAGAATGTAATGACAAATTTAACTTACTCTTTTTTAGATTTTCTCACGTATTTACTTTCTAGTGTTCTTCAATCCTTTCTGACTTCCATCTGGTATTATTTTTCTTACACTTTAAGTACTTCTTTTAGCATTTCTTGTAGTGCAGGTCTTCTAAAGACAAATTATCTCAGATGTCTGTGTTAAAAGGTCTTCGATTTGCATAATATTTTGCATATATTAATTCTTACTTCTTCTTATGTTCCACATTGTTAATGAATTTTTATTCTTTTAACACTTTAAATATTATTCCATTGTCATTTTGAAGCTATTGTTTCTGATGAAACTTGGTCATCATTCTTATCATTGTTACTCTGCATAATGTGTCCTTTTATTTTATATTTTTAAAGATTCCCTCCTTTCTTCAGTTTCAAATTTTACACTGATAAGCTTATTGGGTTTTCTTTGTATTCACATTTTTTATGTTTGTCTACTTTTTAATTCTTTTATTTAATTATACTTTAAGTTATGGGGTACATGTGCAGAAGGTGTAATTTTGTTGCATAGGTATACATGTGCCATGGTGGTTTACTGCACCCATCAACCCATCACCTACATTATGAATTTCTCCTGATGTTATCCCTTCCCCAGCCCTCCATCCCCCGACAGGCCCCAGTGTGTGATGTTTTCCTCCCTGTGTCCATGTGTTCTCTTTGTTCAACTCCCACTTACGAATGAAAACAGGAGGTGTTTGGTTTTCTGTTCTTGTGCTAGTTTGCTGAGAATGATGGTTTCCAGCTTCATCCATGTCCCTGCAAAGGACATAAACTCATCCTTTTTATGGCTGCATAGTATTCCATGGTGTATATGTACCACATTTTCTGTATCCAGTCTATTATTGATGGATACCATCTCACACCAGTTAAAATGCTGATCATTAAAATGTCAGGGAACAATAAATGCTGGAGAGGATGTGGAGAAATAGGAACTCTCTTACACTGTTGGTGGGAGTGTAAATTAGTTTATTCATTGTCGAAGACAGTGTGGTGATTCGTCAAGGATCTAAAACTAGGTTCGTCTAATTTTTTTGTTCTGTTGTTTTATATTTCAACAATTGTAGAAAAGTGTTGGTTTTATTTTTTTATGAATTTGTTGTCCAATAGCATTCACTTATTTATCTCTAAGACTTCAATTAAACATGCGATATGTCTACAATCCCTAGAGAGTCTGTGTTTTGATACTCTGTTTGGCTTTCAATTTGAACCACAATTTCTACCACAATCTCTTCAAATTCAAGGTTTACATAGGATTTTACTCACCTGTGTTTTGCTAAATTTAGCTCCTAAATTTTCACACATTAATTTTTTAACTTAGTCCTTTAAGATAGTTGAATATTTAAAGCCCTTGTATGATAATTCACACATTTGTACAGTCCCTTGATTTGCTTCAATTGACCTATTTCTCTTTGTAATAAGGTCAAATTGTAACTTCTTTCCAAATATCATAATTATTTATTGCATTTCCTATATTCTAAGAAGAGGCAAAGTATGCAATTCTTATTCCAGAAAAAAGAAAAAAATAGATTGTGGGTAAATAGATTTGCCTACTTATTATATACTTCTTTGGAGATTAATACAGTATGTGGTCACACTGTAAGGTTTAAAACATTCTATGATAAACCAATCTGTTTAACTCCCTGAGGCAATTAATGTTTCACATGTGCTTATCTGACCACAGAAATTGAGGAAAACTTGTTATATCCTGCTCAGCTTTTGTTTGGTAGATGCTAAATTAGGCTCTTGAAAAATAAAAAAAATAAATAAAGGAGTTTTTTGGTAATGCTTAGCACTTAACTGTTGTGGAAATGGCTTTGTCACTGCAGATTAGTTACTTCATTAAAACACATCTGAATGGGTAAGAAGAGCAGCATACTTGAAATTAATAGAAAAATTGTAAATTACATATTTATTATTTTGATAAATTAGACACTTAGCAAGGTTTTAAGGGGCCGCATAGTCCAAATTTTGTTTTGATTATTTTGTCACAAAATGATGTCAGTTTAATTTGGTTAACTTGTCGGAAATTTATCAATAGAAGTATTTCCTTACATAATTGGTATACTTTGAGTTTGAAAGTGTCATTCTACAACCTACAAGAAAATTCATTCATATGTATAAATTTATGTAGAATAAAAAGTAGATAAGAAGATCTTCTTGCTATGTTCTTCTAAGAAATGTCCAATTAAAAATAAGAGTGGCAGTGTCCAAAGGTAACGACCTGAAGCTAAAATGTCAGAAGACCTTGGTCCTGGTGTAAATTATACCACACTATTATTCAAAAGAGAGAAAAGAGTTGTAATAGGGTATTTGGAATTTTTCATAGGTTTAATTTCCACTTCAATGCCAAAGTATCTCATAAGGGGAGACAAGAACTACAAATTAAAGATTCCACTGAAGAAAATTTTCAAAACATGTCTAAACAAAATGTATAATGCATATTTAAAGTATCGAGCAGCTAAAAATATAGACAGGATCCAATTTAGTTAAAATCTAAGAAAATATAAAATGAAGCAAGATGACCCCTCCAAAGGCAGATGAAAAAAATGTGTATTCCAGGCCCCTGTTAAAGTAAGCTACTTTGAAGGATATCAGTGAACTTGAAGTAAATCAGTCTTCACCAACAGTGAAACAAGCATGGCTTCCAGGTTTCCAAGAAAATATCAAATCCTAAAACGGGTGATCACATAACTTATTTCTACAGAACGACAGATTTGACATTGTAAGGAGACAATAAAAATCAAATTTATATAAAATTTTAAAAACCTGTAATGAACCAACAAATTTGTTGTACATTACTTATAGTATACCTATAGCATATATCCTTCAAAAATTATTTTCAAAATATAAAAGTATATATGAAAAAATACCATATATATGCATATTAAAAGAAAATTAAATACACTGAGTATCTGTTACTTAAAATAGTACAAAATTATTCTTAATATTCATTTACATAATTTAATACTCAGCCAAGTATTATTAAATTTTAGTAGTATCTTGAGTTTTTTCAATATTGTCTTAAGAGTTTTAATTTTTCCAAAATAACGAGCATTTTTTTCAAAATTGCATATTATACTTAAGACGAAGTTAAACTTTAAGTAATTTTTATCTTTGTTTACATTTCTTCTAATGTTCATATGATTTTAGGTTGAGAAACTACTATTTCTTAAGTTGTCAATTTCGTAGTAAACTCAGAACAAATTCTGCTACATGGAAGTTATTCTCAAGTCGATTTTTTTTTTTTTATTTTGAACTGTAAATAGTTCAGCAAAAATATTTTACATATTACTGCCTTTTTGCTCCCATTTAGAATACCTTTCTTTATCAAACACTTTTACAAGTCAAACTTTACAATAAGTATTTCTTTATAGTTATTGAGTGTTTTGCAAATTAGATTTGCAAATTTATAGGCACTTTCAACTTTAGTCCATCATTGTTGAATATTTGTTTAACCCATAAAAAAAGAATATGTACAAAAAAGAAATAATTTTACTGGTTGAAATATTTCAGAAGAGCAAATGTTAAATTTCAAAATTAAATTTTATATTCCATTTAAAATTAAATTTTAAAATTTTAATTAAGTTTGCTTTATAGGAATAATTTTAGTGTTCGTGCAGAATTTTATTTGCATTTTCTCTACAAAAGTGAGTGATTTTTTCCTCAATGTTGATGTGTTAAACCTGATTTCCAATAAAATTTACAATGTTCGATGCTTCACTTTGAAAAAATGAACTTCCAAAATATTTACTTTGATTATGTCAGCTGTTTAAGAAAATCATATTATTATTGGACTTTACTGACTTTTATTTGAAGCATCTGAGCACTCTGCTATCAAATGCTAGCAGAGGGAAGAAATGTATTAATTTTTAAAAGTAAAATACATTCAATTTTAAATTTTACAATATGATTGATTTAATGTTACCTTATAAAACATCGTTAACCATCCTGGCTAACCCCGTGAAACCCCGTCTCTACTAAAAAATACAAAAAACTAGCCGGGCGAGGTGGCGGACGCCTGTAGTCCCGGCTACTCGGGAGGCTGAGGCAGGAGAATGGCGTAAACCTGGGAGGCGGAGCTTGCAGTGAGCTGAGATCCGGCCACTGCACTCCAGCCTGGGTGACAGAGCGAGACTCCGTCTCAAAAATAAAATAAAATAAAATAAAATAAATAGTTAAAAAATAAGCTTATTTAATGTATAAATATGACTTACACTTCTTACCTGTGAGCACATTAACATGCTGGTGCAATTAGCTGAATAATTAAAAGTTCAGCTCACAAGTCAGTTTTCTATACGTATGATTTTTGAAATTGCAGGTTGTTTTAGTGTGAAATGTTATATGAAATTTCTCCACTCTTGTAAATATTAGTTTGTATTTTCTCCTATTGAAGTGTTCCAAGATTGCCCATGGAGTGTGGTTTTCCTGATAAATATTTTATACTTTATTTTGTTAGAATATGGATATGTTCCTGGTGTTTTTTTGTTTGTTTGTTTTTTGTTTTTTTGTTGTTGTTGTTGGTTTTCTTACTGTACCTTATCACTTATATATAATAAAAAGTGTGGTCTGACATAACCGTCCTGATTTGTCTTAAAAAAAATTCTTGTGATAAATTTTAACTGCTTTTATCTGCAGCAAACCTGACAGCCAATTAGAATCACAAGGAAATTATTATTTTAAATAGTACTTGATTATTGTCACTTTAAGGTGATGTTAACATAAGGAAAACATTGAGAAACTCTGGTCTAAGAGAATGGTTCTAGTTTCATTTACCAGAATTTTCATTCCAGTTCTCTATATTCCATGCAACTCATGCTGAAATTCAAGGTTCTCGCTGTTATGCCTCTTCACTAAAGACAGAAAGACTTCTGCCTGTGCTATTGCTGAAAGTCTTTTAAGGGCATCTTTACATAGTGACTCTCTATCAGATGGTTTCTATGGAAGACTTAGCTTCCCCTCAGTGCTTTTGCTTTTGTTTTTGAAACTCTGAAGGCTAACTTTAAATCGAATCGAAAAATTGACTCTTCATCTTAACCAATACGTCTTCATTGCTGGCTGCATTATGTCTTATACAGTGAGCATCCTCTGTGTTACCTAGGCATAGGAGGAGAAATTCTACCCCAATTTGTGTGATGAATACTTTCCTGAAAATATTTCTCCTTTAGCTTGGGTCCATTTAGCTTTCCTATGTTCAGCCATTTGAACATCTCCCAGTCCCAGCAACTCAAAGGCGTTGCTGTTTAATGAGCTGGTTCTTGATGAATTTTATGTTGTGGATGTTCTTCTGTTTACCACTACTGGATGTATGACAGCAGCTTGAAGACTTTTGGCTTTATAAATCAGTATGGTCCTCTGGGTGTGATGCCTCACGCCTGTAATCCCCGCACTTCGGAAGGCCGAGGTCTGCAAATAATGAGGTCAGGAGATCAAGACCATCCTGGCCAACAAGGTGAAACCTCGTCTTTATTAAAATACAAAAAATTAGCTGGGCATGGTGATACGCAACTGTAGTCCCAACTACGTGGGAAGCTGAGGAAGGGGAATCACTTGAACCCGGAGGAAGGAGTTTTCAGGGAGCCAAGATCACCCTGCTGCACGCTAGCCTGGCCACAGAGCAAGACTCCGTGGGGAAAAAAAAAAGGGGGGGGACTTAAAACTTTTGTCCACTTAAGATGTAACTATTTCATTAAAAATATATTATTTTGTTTTTTGTTCAATAGAGTATATGAAACACTATATTTCAAAGTTCCAAAAAAGGAATTTTAACACTAAATACATACTCCATTGTATTTTGTTTTTCTCTTTTTTGACTACATCACAATCTGTAAAGTTTTTGAATTTCAGCATAAGTTGCATGAAATGTAGAGAACTGAAATGCAAATTCTGGAAATGAAACTAGAATCATTCTCTTAGACAGAAAAGAAAACCAGACCAAACTCAACTGAAACCTGCTCACAAAGGAACCAGTCAAACCAGCCTTAACCTGGGAGAAATTACCAGTAACAGTGGTACAAACTTGAGTGTCTGCAAAGATTGCCACCAAGGGCCAAAGTTCTTTCACTCTCTAAGTAAACTTGAAAGGCAGTCTAGGCCATAAAGACTGCAACTCTTAGGTGAGTTCTTGGGCTGAACTAGGCCCAGAGACAGTGGACTAGCAAGTCACATGACTTGCTGAGACACTAGTTGGGAAAGGCAAGAGAGTGCTGGCATCGCACCTCCCCTAACCCCAGGCTGCACAGCTCACAGCTCCAAAAGAGACCTCTTTCTTCTGCTTGAGGAGAGAAGAAGGAAGATTGAGGAGGACTTTGTCTTGCAACTTGGATACCAGCTCAACCATGGATGGATAGGGCACTGGTCAGTGTCATAAGGCCTCTATTCCAGGGCCTAGATCTCAGGTGAAGTTTCTAGACACACCCAGGACCAGAAAGGGAAACCACTGCTTGAATAAAAGAACCTAGTCCTATCAACATTAATCGTCTGCAAACTGAGGAGCCTTTGGGCCCTGAATAACCAGCAACAGTAACCAGGTACTACATCAAGGGCCTTAGAGAGTCACTGAGACTTGCTGGCTCCAGGTGAGGCTCAGCACATTACCTGCTGTGGAGGCTACAGGGCAAAACTCTTGATTCAGAAAAACAAAAGGAAGACTAAAGGGGACTTTGGCTTGCACCTTAGCTACCAATACCACCACAGGAGGATAGAGCACCAAGTGGGCTCTTGGGATCTCTGATTCCAGAACTTAACTATTTGACAACATTTCTGGACCTGCCCTGGGCCAGAGGGGAGCCCACTGACTTGAAGGGTAAGTCCCAGGACAAGCTGCATTCACCACAAGCTGATTTAGAACACTTTGGGCCTTAAGAAAAGATCTGTGGTAGTGTGACAGTATTCCTTGTGGCCGGGGTGACAGTGGCTACTGGGTGAGGTTCCTCTGCCTTTGGAAAGGGGAGGGAAGAGTGATAAGGACTGTGTTTTGTGGTCTGAGTGCCAGCTCAGCTGCAATATAATAGAACACCAGATAGACTTCTAAGGTTTTTTTAGTCTAGTCCCAGACTCCCAGACGGCACTTCTGAAACTACCAAGGCCTGAGGGACTTTGTCATGCTGAAGGGAAGGACACAGGCCTGGCTGGCTTTGCCACCTGTTTCTTGTAGAGCCTCAGGGCCTTGAGTGAACATAGGCAGTTGCCGTGGAGTGGTTACAGCAGGCCTTGGATGAGATCCAGTGCTGTGCAGGCTTTAGGTATGACCCAGCAAAGTCATAGTGGTAGTAACCACAGGGGTGCTTATGTCACTCCACCCGCAGCTTTAGATGACTCAAAACAGAGAGAGAGACTCTGAATGTTTAGGAGGAAATAATGTAGGAAAACAAGAGTCTCTGCATGGTAATCCAAAAAATTCTCCTGGACCTTGGCCAAGGCCATAATGGCAGAACCTGTATAAATCTACAAAAAGCGTAGCATAATTGGGCTTGGGGTGTCCCCAAAGCAGAAATAGCTTAGACCACAACACTCAAGTCCTATCAGATATCTAGAATGCCTTCCAAAGAACAACTACCGATAAGCCCAGACAGTGAAGACTACAATAAATACTTAACACTTCAATGCCAAGAGAACAAAGAGCATCTACTAATATCAACACCATCCAGGAAAACATGACCACACCAAGTGAACTAAACAAAGCACCAAGGACCCATCCTGGAGACATGGAGATATATGATCTTGCAGACAGAATATTTAAAATAGATGTGTTGAGGAAACTAAAAAAATGTTCAAGATAAAACAGTAAAGAAATTCAGAAATCTAATAGATAAATGTAATAAGAGATTGAAATAATTACAAGGAACTAAGTAGAAATTCTGGAGCTGAAAATGCAACTGGCATACTGAAGAATGCGTCAGAGTCCTTTAATAGCAGAATGGATCAAGCAGAAGAAATAATTAATGAGCTTAGGGACAACCTATTTGACAATTCATGGTAAGAGAAGACAAAAGAAAAAAGAATACAAAATAATGAAGCATGCTGACAGGATCTAGAAATTAGCTGCAAAAGGGAAAATCTGAGAGTTACTGGCGTTAAAGAGAAAATAGAGAACAAGACAGGGGTAGAAAGTTTATTCAAAGGGATGATAACAGAGAATTCCCCAAACCTAGAGAAAGATATCAATATCCAAAGTATAGAAGGTTTTAGAACACAATCAGATTTATCCCAAAGAAGACTACCTTAAGACATTTAATAATCAAACTCCCAAAGGTCAAAGATAAAGACAGAATCCTAAAAGCAGCAAGAGAAAATAAATAAATAACATATGATGGAAGTCCAATAAATCTGGCAGCAGACTTTTTAGTGGAAATTTTACAGGCCAGGAGAGCACGGTATGACATATTTAAAGTGCTGAAGGAAAGTAACTTTTACCCTATAATAGTATACTTGGCAAAAATATTCTTCAAACATGAAAATTAAGACTTTCCTAGACAAGCGAAATTTGGTGGATTTCATCAATAGCAAACCTGTTGCACAAGAAATGCTTTCATTCAGAAAGGAAAGGACATTAGTAAGCAATAAATAAACACTTACAGGTATAAAACGTACTGGTAATAGTAATTACACATTAAAACACATAATGTTATAACACTGTGACTATAGTGTGTAAATTATCCTCAGTAGAAACACAAAATAATAAACCAATATAAAATAATAATTAAAACTTTTCAAAACGGTCAGTACAATCAGATATAAATAAGAACAAAAATTTACAAAGCAAGATGAGGCAGTTCAGGAGAATTTTTATTAGTTTTCTTTTGGCTAGTTTGTTGATGCAAATAGTGTTACGCTGTTACCAGGTTAAAATAATGCATGATAATACAGTATGTGCAAGCCTCCTGGTAACCTGAAACCAAAAAACATACAATGTATATGCAAAAAATAAAAAGCAAGAAACTAATAACATCACCAGAGAAAATTATCTTCACTAGAGGAAGACAGGAATGAAAGAAAGAAGAGAAGACCATAAACAACCAGAAATCAAATAACAAATTGTCAGGAGTAAATCCTTATCAATAATAACATGGAACGTAAATGGACTAAACTTTCCAGTCAAAAGATGTAGACTGACTGAATGGATGAAAAACAGGACCCATTGATTTGTTGCCTAAAAGAAACACACTTCATCTGTAAATATATAAATAGACTGAAGATGAAGGGATGAAAAAAGATATTCCGTGTCAATAGAAACCAAAAAAGAATGGCCGGGCACGGTGGCTCAAGCCTGTAATCCCAGCACTTTGGGAGGCCGAGAAGGGCGGAGCACGAGGTCAGGAGATCGAGACCAGCCTGGCTAACATGGTGAAACCCCGTCTCTACTAAAAATACAAAAAACTAGCCGGGCGAGGTGGCGGGCGCCTGTAGTCCCAGCTATTTGGGATGCTGAGGCAGGAGAATGGCGTAAACCTGGGAGGCAGAGCTTGTAGTGAGCTGAGATCTGGCCACTGCACTCCAGCCTGGGTGACAGAGCGAGACTCTGTCTCAAAAAAAAAAAAAAAAAAAAAAAAAAGAAACCAAAAAAGAGCAGAAGTTGCCATACTTATATCAGACAAAATAGATTTCAAGACAAAAACTATAAGAAGAGATAAAGAAGGTCACTATATAATGATAAAGGGATTAATTCAGCAAGAGCATATACAAGTTCTAAATATACATGCACCCAACACTGGAACACCCAGGTATATAAAGCAAATATTAGATCTAAAGGGAGAGGTAGGCCCCAATACAGTAAGAGCTGAATATTTCAACACCCCATGTTCTCAACACCACATATCCATAATTAGACATATCTTTTAGACAGAAAAATTAACAAAGAAATATCAGACTTAATCTGCACTATAGACCAAATAGATCTAATGGATATTTACAGAACATTTCATCTAACAGCTGCAGAATACATACTCTTCCTCAGAACATATATCATTTGCAAGGTTGACCATATGTTAGGTGACAAAACAAGTTCTTAAAACATTCAAAAAATAAAATAATATTATCTCCTCTGACCACAGTGAAATAAAACTAGAAATTAATAACAAGAAAAAATTTGGAAACTATAAAAATACACTGAAATTAAACAATATGCACCCGAATGACCAGTGGATCAATGAAGAAATAAAAATGACCAGTGGATCAAAGAAAATTGGAAAACTTTTTGAAATAAATGGTAATGGAAACACAGCATACCAAAGCCTGTGGGATACAACAAAAGCAGTGCACAGAGCAATTTATAGTTGTAAGTGCCTACATCAAAAAAGAGGAAAAGCTTCAAAAGAGCATTCTAACAATGTATCTTAAAGAACTAAAAAAGCAAGAGCAAACCAAACTCAGAATTAATAGACGGGAAAATAATAATAAAGATAGCAGAAATAAATAAAATAGAAATTTAAAAACACACACAAAAATCAATGAAACAAAACTTTTTTTGAAATTTTAAATAAATTGACAAACCCTTAGCCAGAAAAACAAAGGAAAAAAGAGAAGATCCAAATAAATAAAATTAAAAATGAAAAAGGAAATATTATAATAAATACTGCAGAATCCAAAGGATCATTAGGGGCTACTATAGGCAACTATATGCCAATAAATTGGAAAATCTAGAAGAAACAGGCAAATTTCTAGATACGTACAACCTACCAAAATTGAACGAGGATGAAATCCAAAACCTGAGCAGATCAATAACAAGTAATGAGATTAAAAACATAATTAGAACTAATATTGTTAAAATGTTCCTAATACTCAAAATGATCGCAAATTCAATGTAATCCCCAACAAAATTCTAGTCATTTTTTACAGAAATGGAAAAAATATTCTTAAGTTTGTGTAAAACCACAAATATATCAAATATCCAAAATAATCTTGAACAAAAACCACAAAGCTGAAAGCATCATACTACTTGGCTTCAAAATTTATTAGAAAACTATTTTAACAAAACAGCATGGCACTGGCATAAAAACAGACACAGTGACCAATACAACAGAATAGAAAGCCCAGAAAACAACAACAACAACAATAACTGATTTTTAACAAAAGTATGAAGAACAAAGGGACAACAACAACAAAAACATCTCTGTAATAAATAGTGATGGAAAATACTATCCACAAAAAGAATGAAATTCGACCCTTACCTTACACCATTTTAAAAAATTAACTTAAAATGGATTAAGACTTAAACATAAATCTAAACTTTTTAACTTTTGACATTGTAAAACTTTTAGAAAAAACCTAGGGGGAAATCTCTGTTACATTGGTCTGGACAATGATTTTCTGGATATAAACTTGAATGCACAGTCAACAAAATATAAAATAGACAAATTAGATGAATTCAAACTAAAAAGTTTCTGCACAGCAAAGGAAACAGTTAACAAAGTGAAGAGACAACTCACTGAATCTCAGAAAATATTTGCAAACCATATATCTGATCATGGTTTAATACGCCAAATATACATGAAATTCAAGTAACTCTTTAGCGTTTTGTAAGCTGATCAAAAAACAGGCGAAGGAGCTGAATAAACATTTCTCAGAAGAAGACATACAGATGGCCAATAGGTCTGTTTAAAAAATGCTCAGCATCACTAATTATCAGGAAAATGAAAATTAAAATCACAATGAGATATTACCTCACACCTGTTAGAAGTTTTGTTTTGTATTGCTTTGTTTTCAAAAAGATGAAAGATAACAAATGATAGGATATGAAGGAGGAATTCTTATATATTGTGGTGGGAATGTAAATTAGTACAGTCCTTAGAGAAAATGGCATGAAAGTTACTAAAAAAAATAAAAATAGAACTGCCATACAATCCAGTAATCCCTCTTCTGAGTACATACCCAAAGGCACTGAAATCAACATATGTCAAAGGGATATTTTCACTTCTATGTTTATTGTAGCATTATTCACATGAGCCAAGATGTGGAAACAATCTCAGTGCCTATCAAGAGATATGTTGATGAGTGGGAAGGCAAGAAAGAAGGGAATGAAAAGATAATCCAGGGGAAAAACTTTAGATAGATAGGAGAAATAGATTTTTAGCTCTATTGCCCAACAGAGTGTCTGTTTTCCATAGTAATATATTATATATTCCAAAATAACTTAGGAAATTTTGAATGTTTCATCATAAAAGTAATAGGAAACACAGTGACAGATATGTTAATTAGCTTGATTTAATTAATCTACATTGTGTGTGTGTGTGTATATATAAACATCACATTGTACCCCATAAATGTATACAATTATGATGTGTCAGTCAAAAAATATATTAAAAAATAAAGATATATAAATTAAATTACTTCATCAAAAAAGAAATCTTACTATGTTTCTATAAAATTTAGTATTAAAAAATACTTTCCAAGTTGTATACATAGAGAGAGTGGAGTAGAAACACCGTGTTTGGGTTCTAAAATGGAACATTGAAGAATAAGAAAACAATATCTCCCATGGCATGTTTTAACATGACCCAGGTCTTCCACATATTATAGTTTGTTTTGTTTTATGTTCACTGAGGATGACATATGACACTTGTTTCCCCTTCCAGGCTTACAATAAATTCTAAGCCCCAAAAAATTTTCCATTGGATGTGTGTGTAGGTATGTGTATCTGAAAATCAAAGAGGAGAATATTTTATTTTATCATTTCTAGGCTGTGGTAATCATCTCGTTACAGGAGACTAACATTTTTGATGTAAGGAAAGTACTACTTTAAAACGAAATCCAGGATTGAGTTCATGAAAGGAAACCGGCAAAGAGACAGAAAGAATATGCCCACTTCTGGAGATCAAACAAACTAGATATTATAGATAAAACTAGTGCCTATAAATTTATTCTGCATTTGATTAAGGAATGCTTTACTTGTGAACTTCCTGAAGTTAAGATGCCTTTTAAATATCACGAGGAAATACTCAACCCCAAACAGCAACATAAATAAACACACATAACATGATATAGTAAAGGTAATTCTCTGTGTCATACAAAAATTGTCACAAAATGAAAAAGTAATGAAAGAGGAGAATTGGTTACAATGGTCTTTCATTCATAAAAGTTAAATTACAAAGTCAAGGTGGTGTGAAAAATAACTCTCTATAAAGAAGACAACTAGTTTGGAAAATTGCATTATGAAATTAAATCTGGAAAAGTAGACAGTCACAGATGCTTGTGAGTTCTGGAGAAAAAGCTAAGCCTTTTCTAAAGAATTGTTAACAGGAAACATTCTCAGATTAAAGTAAAAAAAATGTCAAAGTCAGAATAGCATTTGCAATGTTACTCAACTAGCAGTTGTAGTATGAATTTAGAAGAAGTAAATTAAGAAGGTAACTCTTATAGTTAAGAGGTCACTGCAATAATGTAGAGAGAGAATGATGGCACAAAAATGTACGGGAGAAGCAATGAGAATGGGGAGGATGACATGAATGTGAGAAAAGTTAATGAAGTGAAATCAAAATGCTTTGTGTGTTATTAGAGGATGAGAGGGAGATTACTCTTTTGTTTCTGATTTGTGTGTCAGGGGAGGAGGGTGTCATTAACTAAGATTGGAAATCCAGAAGTAGGAGGAAGATTGAAAAGAGAGAAGAAAATAATGAAGTGAATAAATTAAATCTGAAATCTCTCAAAAGAGAGCTCAGTAGAAACGTATTTTCAGAATTACCCAGTGTATAAAATGGTACGTATAGGAGTGATAAAACCATGGAGGAAGAAAAACAGAGGTTTAAAACAATGGGGAAAGTCACCAATATTAAAAAAACAGGCAGAGGATGAAGAGCAAACAGAAATGACGGAGCAGCGAGTGTCATGGAGGCGAGAAAGCTAACAACATTAGACAACATTTGTTGCTATCTGAGCAACCACAGAAAGGAGCAGAGGGTGACGCCCAGAGTGAAATGGACAGGCAGCAATTACAGTGAGACTGCTAAGAGATCCCTGCATATAGCCATTAAAATATCATTTTATATCTTAGAATATTTTAGTAGAATATAGAAGTGAAAACCAGATTGCAGTGGGTGGAAAGAGCAAATATGATGTGAGGAGGAACACAAGAGAGAAAATATGCTCTCATGTTAAAAAATCACACACACACACTCACACGCACAGATACACACACACATACAGAGACCAAAAACTTGTTCTCTGGAAAAGAAAACTAGTGTGTCATAGCAAGGGAATCTTATGTTCTAAAAACAACATCTTTTTTTTTTTTTAACACAATAAAGGTTTTGCTGTTTTTGCCTATCAATAAGTAAATAGTATTGAATAATTAATATGTGCTAGGTACTATGTAAAACTGACATCATACTATATATGATATTTTTATATGACAACTTTCCATGAAAATCCACAACTGTCATCTTTTGTGATTACATGTGATATGTGTGTATGTAATTGTTATTATATTATAGTTAGTATGTTTCCAATTTTATTATTAATAAAATTTAACCAGTATCTTTGCACATGTACTAAGTACACAGCTGAGAACAATTATTTGCCGAAGAATGCATGCTTTTCTTTCCCAAAATGCTACAGAGCCTTCATTATGATTTTATACTGTCTCATCCTACAGCCTCTATAAGGTATACCAATCTGCACTATTTGTCTAGGTCTTAAAGCAAATTGTCATCACAACACCTAGAGACTCTTTAGATCCCTACTAGTAACTCTAATGACATCAATTAAAAACATCATAATAATCTACATACAAGGTGACACTAAGTAAAATACAGTTGTGTGTGTGTGTGTGCATTTTAATATTGTGCAAGCGATATCCCTCCAGACCACTAGGCCCTTTGAAATTTCACTGAGGATGCAAGCCATTGTATTTTGCATGAGGTTTTTTGTTCTATGCTTTGGCACACACCAGCTACCTAGATTGTTTGTTATTTGAGCTTCTAGATTTCTATTACTTCCTGCACTTTGGGACCTGTTGGCATAAAATTGTCACTCTAATGGGCCAGCAACATGTCCGGTCAGAAATCTTAAGCCTAAATCATGGTACAGAGATGGAGAGTTGATATAAACCTGAGGCAAGAAAGTAAAACTGTCCTAAATGTGCTGGAAACTGACTCTAATTTCAAATACGAGAAAATAAGACCAGCCATTCGTGAGGCCTGAGCTGAATTGGCTTCACCTTGTTAGGTAACTTCCTCAGGTGGGATGTTCAAGGAAAGCATCAACCTCCTCAGTGTGAAAGGGGCAAACAACTGGTCCAGCTGTCAGGGAGGCGCAATTCATTTTCATTCCCTCTTATTTATTGCACGTATTTCCAGTTTAAATATCAAATATCCTTCCTATCTTCACAGACCCAACCCTTCCTTATCAATATTCCTGCATTTTGCTTGAATCCTATTAATGCTGTGTATTTTACTTCTGCACTTCAGAATTCAGCAATTTGATGAATTCAGCAATTCATGATCAGAATTTGATCATGAGATCAAACATGTATTTGATTTGCAGCTAACTTAGATCTGCTGCTGCAAGGTGTAGATACACTTAGCCCTTTACTAAATAGTCCCTAGGTTTCCTTCTGTGTCTTGAATAGTTTAGGAATGTGAACACGTCATTCTCTTTTTAACTGTTCTCTTAAAAGAATCTGCTTAACTTCTGTTTTTAAAACTGTATATCCTTCTAGGGCATCAGTAAAAACAGAGGTTTACCCACTCCACCCCAGCATCTTTTAATTCCACAATTGTTCATAATTACCTATTAAAAACAAAAATTCATAAAAAAGCTAAACCAGACGGGATGCCAGTAAAATTGGAAGAAATCAGGCTTACCCCAGGCAAACAGGACATATAGTGACCCTATCAAGATGATCCAGAAATGCTGCGCCCCTTCTAAGCACTTGGGCAGGAGAAAATGAAAAGATCCGTGAAAGATGATAAAATCCTGGGGTTCTTTTTTTTTTCTATTTATAATTTTTCAAATACAATGTCCAGCTCAAGATAAAAGATAATCAGTCATGTGAAGAGATAAGAAAAATTAAGTAGGAATTCACAGCAACAAAAAACAACAGAAACAAATCAGTAGGCACCTCAGATAATGGAATTATGAAACACAGATTGTAAAATAATGAATCCAAGTCTGAAATTTTTCTCAGAGAATTGGACCTACCTGATTGAACATCAAACACACACTTCTATGTATCCTAAAAAATAGATAACATTTAGAACACAATGGAGAAATTTAATATAATTTAGCCATATTTTCTTTTAACAATTAAAATGTGTTACTGTCCTTTGGCATTCTAATACTGATGTGAACTCTAATTGCATTTCCTTTGAATTTAGCATCTTTGTACCTTTTAGCATCCTTTTCCCCCTTTATCTAGATATTCTGCAGTATCACTCAATGTCTCTATTTTAGTGCTTCTTCAATCTTAGAATTCATATCATCCATTCTGAAAAATAATTATCCATAATCACTTCAAATATAGTCTGGCACTCATTTTTATTGTATCTTAATGGAATTAATTATAAATCAATGCAGGATCTTTTCATTCTATTCTCCATTACCATCCTTTTATCTTTTACAACACATTTTGATAATAATAACACATAATAATATTATCATTATTCTACACCTAATAAGTGGCAGGACCTATGTAACTTACATTTTACTCCTAAAAATCATAATCAAATCTAACAAAATATATTAAATAACTTGCTGATGGTTACAAGTTTGCTTTTGTGCCACTTCTGACAGATTTTTTCCTTTTCAGTTCTGTATACAGTGTATCACACCAAAGTTTAATATTTAATTATTTTTGAAGAAAATTATTTTCCTTTTTGTTCCTTTTCAAATCTATATGCTTTTCCACAATGTACCACTTCTGCTGTATCAATTGTATTTTATGATTTGTCTTCTTGAACACATTAGTACACATATTTTAAAGTATCTGTCATGTTAAAATGGTATTTGCTCTTTGTGTGTTGAATCCCATGTTTGTTTCATCTGTGGATACTGTCTCATAAAGTTTGTAATTTATGCTGTGAAATATTCTTCAGCTGACTTTATTTCTATGTGATTATCTTTGTCCTCTGAGTTATCTACTTGTGTAGACTTCCCATCATAGGTTACTTAAATAACACAGTTAATGTGCATATAGACTCATGCCAGCATTTAACATAGCTTGAGTTCCAATTTCCTGCCAGCAGCACTTTTTACCTTTTTACCTCACACCCTCCCCAGCATAAGTGGGCCATTTATTTGACCTATTCTGAGGTCAAGGACTGAAATTACTTTTATACTGTTACATGAAACAGCCTGCCCTTCCTTGAAGTGTTTTGTTTTGTTTTGTTTTTGTTGTTGTTTTTTAAACTCCAAAGTAGAAACAAGATTTTGGACTCAGAATACTAATTTATTTATTAGTCAAAACTCTGTCCAAGGATATCACCCTATATCAATATTCCCAAAAGATTTGTGGCTTCGCTTTTGGGCTCTATTATGGGATTTTTTCCTTCTTTATTTCTAGGTTGTGGAAGTTCCCTTTGTTGCTGTAGAGCTAAAGTCTGCATTTAAAATATTTTGTTATGTTTCCTCTGGACTGTCCGTGTGTTTGCAGTGAGAGCAACAAATGTCTTGAGTTAATTATATTCTATATATCATTAGGATGCAGTAAAGAATTATTTATACCTAGAATTGTGCATATTGAATAATCCTCTTTAATAGTCCTTTTTGCATTTATTATTCAGCCTCCTTAAATAATACAATGATCATATATTGAGAATTTAATCTCAAGAAAACACAACCAAAATTCATATTGAATTTGTAGGTAAAGTTGAATTATTATTACTGAAGACAGCATTAGCTACATTTGGCAAAATTGTCTCAACAACACACGAGCAATAATATTTTTAAAAAATCATTGTTACTGTGAAATGTGAAAAATACTGCTTAATTCCCTTATATATCAATTTAATTCACTAAGGAGAAAGCAATAGTTCCACAACAAATTATACAAAAGTATACAATATCACAATAGATCAGTATTTCAGGATAATCTATAAAACTTGGCGGAAAATACAGACTCTTAGAATCAGACTTACAGGTTTTTATTAAATGTCTTCAAAGTTATGCCCATTTAAAAATTCACTTAAGTCACCTTACTTCCACTTAATCAAATCTTTATGCAGAATATATTTCTAAATACCAGAAAATTTCTCTAGTTTTCTCATCTCTATTATTCAAATTTTCCCTTATAAAATGTAATTATTAGATTTTTTTTCTTTATTGCAAGCTTCTAATTATAACTGAATCAATATCAATGAACAATTATTCATAAAAGGTCTTCCTTATATCAACCATTCTAATTCTAAACCAAAAGACTGTGCAGCTGAATAAAGCCAATCTTTCATCTACATAATGGAACATGAAGCCTGTTTCCTACTTGCCTGAATATCATAAATCAATATATCCCATAATATAAATCATTCTATGTTGTAAATATAAAGTTATTATGAAATTTGCCAATTAAAAAAATTAAAAGAAATGTTATAATATGAAAGCTTCTGAATATAAAACATATAAGTCTAACACACCTTCTAATTATTCTGAAAGATTTTATATATGCATCATTTGTACACAAAACAGTATGAAATTAGTAGGTAAATAAATAACAATAATAATAATAATTGTATCCATCATGATATTTATAGTTTAATCCTATTTAACTTAAATTTCCAATTTCCTATCAACTCAAGTTCTCTTTCTATCACTTCAGGGCATGCTGTAATTGTGGCTAAAGTAAAGTAGAGTGTGTGTATGGGGAGGAGGTGCCATTACAAAACTCTCATCTCTCTCCCTCTTCTCTCAGACAGCTCCTTTGAAGTATGCAGCAGGAAAGAGGGAGAAAGAAATGTCATGTCTTATGTGATTGTCCATTGTGCGATGGATGTCCTATTTCTTTTGTTTGTTGCGGTTTCTTACCTAATAGCTCATAATTTTCTATATATATCATATATATATCATATATATGACATATAATTATATTATATAATTATGTCATATATAATAATACCTAAGTAATATATATAGTACCTATTATATATGTTATAAATCTATACATGAAAGTAATCCAGATGAGTTTTCTTATATTGTGGGGATATATATTCCTGAATAGTCCTATGTGGTTTTATTCCCTGTACAGTTCCCATACAGAGAAGTTGGTACCCCACTCTATTCCCAAGTTCAGATTTGACAAACTTTTCTCCTTCTTAGTCCTGCTTCCAACCTTGTCATCTCTTGTTCATGAGTTATCTTTCCCAGAAGAATAATCTCTTCAGTAGGACACTAAAAAGACAGTTTAATCTTAAGTGACTTCTTATTCAGGAAACGTGCCTATACATGCAGGCCGACGTTGTAGAAGTGCAGTAAGACTCACTTGCTAGGGAACTCTACAATCTCTCCCTAGCCTATTACTCTACAATTCTGACTTTATGGGTTAGAAGAGCAGTTCAGTCAGCCAAAATTTTGGTAGCTATATGGGGCAGTGAGTGGGATGCATACTCTTCTTCAAGAATTACCATCTCCCTCAAAGAGAGTGTTATTGCCTTGCCTACTGTTTCTCCCTTCTCTCCTTTATATAGAAGATGAATCATATATTGTTAATATATGATACATAACAGAAACATTAACATAAAAATATATTGTTAATATATTTTAATTATATATTAATTCTACTATCTCTCATTCTCTCTATATATATGTAAATATATATGACTAAGCCTCCTCCTAATAGTCACTGTTTTGTAAAGGATTAATAATTCTCTCTCTCGCTTTCTCTCTCTCTCTCTCTATATATATATATATGTTTATCGCTTTACATATATAGTTTTATATATATAAACTTTCTATATATATATAGAGAGAGAGAGAGAGACAGTATTATTAATCCTTTATATTAAGTGAATATTAGGAGGAGGCTTAGTCAGAAATGGTATAATTCAGTCTAAATATAGAGAAATTGCTTGGCCAGTTTATTTTGAAGTGTGGAGTATTTCATCTTTGTTCCTCAAATTTGCATTTTATTTGCAAATCTGAATTAGAAAAATAAATTTCACTTGACTTGCTTCAAGCAGTTTTTGACAGATGCTCAAAGTAAAATTCTTTAAGACAGGGAGGTTTACCCCCCTAGGTGTTATACTCAACATTATTCAAATAATTACACAACTCAGAGTATTCCCCAATAGCTTACAACTTCCAAGAACACATTTTCTGGCAAAAAGTAATTCCTTAATAAATAATATTTAATGATGATTTAAATAATAAATCGTGTTAGAAATAGTAGCATTGTGCAATGGAAATATTTCAGCTCATAAATTTATTTTCAAAAAATACTGCTACTAATTTAGAAGTAATTAAAAAAGGCAATATAACTTAAGAATAATTATAAATCTTGGAATAATTCATTTGATTATATTTTTGGAAAGTAACATATTTCTCCTTCGAGAGTTCCTCAGTGACTACTCTAGCTCTTTAGTACGTATAATATTAGACATTGATAGGTCATCAACAGCTAATTAGGCATGCTGCTAACTCCTCAAAAGAAATACATTCTCTACACTAGATTCTTAGTCCTGAAATGTATGGAAATTTGGGCTCTATTCAGCATTTCAGGGAGATAAAATATCTGCCTTGCAATTAATGGAAAAGTATACATTGTATGGTTAAAATGACAAAAACATGCCATAAGTTTCAATATATTTCAAAAGAAACCCAAATGTGACATATTTTCTTTTTCTGTTACTTTTTCTCTGACTGTCAATTTATAGCAGTAGTCTGTCAATCCCAACTTCCTTTCAAAACACATGCACTCAACATTCATTCCAGATTCTCAATTGTAAAATCATTTCATCTAAACTTTGGAGATTATTTGGAATTATTTGAGTTAATAGACATAGCCAAATCACTCTTATGAATAAACACATGAAAGTGAAGTACATTATGTTGCAAAGTGTTTAAATAAGACAAATATCATCCCAAAGTTTAAAAATATACTCACATCCACTGTTTGAACTTAATTTTAACTTAACAGAATTTAATAGTAGTGTAGATTTGGGGCAGGGAAACTATGACCTATGGGCCAAATTCAGTCCACTGCCTATTTCTGTAGATACAATTTTATTGCAACCTAGACACATTCATTTACTCATTTCAGAAAATTACCTTGGCTGTTTTTACACCTTAACGAGAGAGTGGAGTTGCTGCAAAGGCACACAAAGTTGCATGTGGCACACAAAGCTTAACATATTTTCTCTTTGGTTTTTGCTATTTAACTGACCTCCAGCATAGACTGTGATTATTATTTTTTTAATGTTGAGATTTCCATCAATTGAGATACAGTAATAGATGAGTAATAGATGTATAAGTATAGGTCATATTTTTTGACTTGTGTAGCACACAAAACTGGACACTTTTACCTGGACATTTTCAAGTTTGGACTTTGGACACCTTTAAACCTTTAACTGTAAGTAAATTACAAATAGAACATGAGTGTTTTAGAGGCCTAGATTGTTATTCTTGTTTTCATTTTCTTTGTTATTTTTTAAAGAAATGAGATATCAGTTCAAAATTTTAGTATACAATCAGCACATTCTTTTTAAATTATAATAATGTCTATTTTGAAACCATAGAAATCCAGGATAGTAGCAATTAAAAATCAGTGTGTCAGTTTGAAGATTCTTCTCATTGCACAATTATTATGTCTGTTTGAACTCTAGGAGTATTTCTAGTATTAGTTACTAATTTCCACTGTTCTCTCTTGTAACTTATTAATTGCTCTTATCTGATTTCAGCAATTAATTCACACATGTGATTCCAAAGCTGACCAACATTTTGTGTGGGCCTTAGTCATGGTAATCTAAACAGTTCATCACGAGACATCATTCTATTGTATTCCCTATGCCTTTTCATGTTTGTTGGATTTTACTTCTATTTCAAGACCATTCATGGGACTTGTGAATCATGATGCTTTTCCTATAATCTGCTGTGGTAGGATGACATCTATAGGACCCATTTATCTATTCGTGCTCTATAACTTTTCAATTTTGCTTTTCTTGCAACTTCTTTGTGGCTTTGCCTGGTAATAAGGAGGAGTAGCCCCTTCCTAGAATACATCACTGCCTTATCATTGTGACTATGTCTCCCTTCACTACATGTCTCAAACCCTATCTTTCCTGCTGATTTATTTATGGCTAGTAGTTTCCTCCTTGAAAGATAATGGTCTATGCAAAATAAACCCATAACAAGAGCATATATCTCTGTATCTTGCCACATCTTTCTGCAAAAGCAAAGAATTCAAATATCAAGTTGGGTTGAATGAAAATGAAAGAAAAAAAATGAAAACAAAACCGGGAAACAAAAATAAAAATCTGTTAAGATTATGAAAATAATACTTCAATTAATTTGTTTCTTGCTATTGCCATATCAATCATAATCAAATATTACTTTTGCATATCAACATATTTTTGTGCAAGTATGTTACTGGTCCAGATAACTTATGTTAAGGTAAAGCAACCACTTACTTTTGAATTTTAGTAGTTAAATATAATAATCACTGATATCATTTCAATATATATATCTACTACAAGCTGGTGTTGGTGTCTGCTCCAAACTCAGGGTTTCAATATGATGAAAAGAGTACTTTTACATCATCAAAAAGAGGAAGAAAGATACTAAAAAACCACGCAGAGACTTTTCTCTGACTCAGCCAAGATGGGAAAACAGATCACATCAACTCACTTATTATGAACCCTAGATAGTCACACAATTTCACTTTAGTATAAATGAGCTTAAAATGAGTCATCTTTGTTCTTAAGGGAGAACTTTGTAATGAGATTTGGTGAACAGATAATAGTATTTGTAATGCAAGAGATATAATTTGATGATGTTTCTAATTCTTTTCAACTGTAGTATAGGGATTCTCCATCATTTGATAAAACATATCACAATGCAAGGGAAAAGTTCTATCTGAGGAAAAAAGAGAACAAGCAAACAAAACCAGTTTGGTAAGAAGCAAGTGAAAATATTTCCTCATTCTAGATAAAACAAAGGAAAGAGTACCCAGGCTTCCTCCTCCCATGTGTTCTGTGTATCACAACCTTAAAAGATACATGTAATTAAATTTTTTTCACAACTGTTTTCTTGTGGTAAAATATACCTGATGTAAAATTTACCATCTTAACAATTTTAAAAATATTGACAGTGCTGTTAAATACATTCATAAAGATGTGTATCATCACCACTATCCATCTTCAGATTTCTTTTCGTCTTGCAAAACTAGAACTCTGTATGCATTAAAAAAATATCTCAATACCCTTCCCCTGCTTCTCTGGCAAACCACCATTGTACTTTAGTTTCTATGATCTTGACTATTCCAAGTGCCCTATCTAACTGGAAGCATACAGTATTTGCATGATTTTTTGTATGTATTGTATGTATTTTTGTAACTGGCTTATTTTACTTAGCATAATGTCCTCAAGTTTCGTCCATGTGGCAGCATATGTTCGAATTCCTTTCCTTTTTACAATTAAATAATATTCTATTGTGTTTATGTAGCATATTTTGCTTATTTATTCATCCTTCAAAGAACACTTGAGCTGCTTCCATGTTTTAGCTGTTGTGAACAATGCTGCATGTGAATATTTAACTATCTCTTCAAGACTTTGATTTTATTCTTTTTAGTATACACCCAGAAGTGGAACTGTTGAATCATATGGTAATTATATTTTTGATTACTTGAGGAATGGCCATACTGCCTTTCAAAGAAGTTATATTATTTACATTT
Source organism: Macaca mulatta (assembly GCF_049350105.2). Classification (NCBI taxonomy): domain Eukaryota; kingdom Metazoa; phylum Chordata; class Mammalia; order Primates; family Cercopithecidae; genus Macaca; species Macaca mulatta. The sequence goes on from NC_133409.1 coordinate 118,526,978, forward strand.
CCACCAACAGTAAAGAAGGGTTCCAATTGTTGCACATACTACAATTGTTACTTGTTTTTTTTCTTTAATAACCAATACAAGAATGGGTGTAAGGTGGTATCTCATGCTAGCTTTTATTTTATTTCTCAAATGATTAGCAATGTTAAGCATTATGTCGTGTGATAACTGGCTATTTGTATATCTTTTTTGAAAAAATATCTAATTAAGTTCTTTGCCCACTTTTGAATAAGGCTCTTTTGTTGTTGAATTTTAGGAGTTGTTTATGTGTTCTTGATATTAATCCCTTATCAAATATATGATTTTCAAATACTTTCTTCCATTCTGTATGTTTCCTTTTTACTCTCTTGATACTGTATTTTAAAGTATTTTTTAATAATTTTCTTGAAGTCCAATTTATCTAGTTTTTGTTGCTGTTATTACCTGGGCATTTAGTGTCATATCCAGGAAATTATTGCCAAATCTCAAGCTGCAGAGTTTTTCCTTTATATTTTATTATACAAATTTTACAGTGTCAAGCCTTACATTTAATTCTTTGATTCATTTTGAGTAAATTTCTGTGTATGGCATCAGGTAAGGATCCAACCTTATTCTTTTGCATGTCAATCCAATTTTCCAGCACCAATTGTTGAAAAACTGTCCTTTACCTATTGAATGCTCTTGATACCCTTGTCAAAAATCACTTGAAAATAGGGACAATTGTTTATTTCTGGGCTCTCTATTTTATTCCATTGGTCTGTAGGTCTGACTTTATGCCACAACCACAATGTTTGACTACTATAGCTTTGTGTTAAGTTTTGAAATCAGGATGTGAGAGTTCTTCAGCTTTGTTTTCCTGTTTCAAGATTGTTTTGACTCTTTGCGATCCTCTGAAATTTTATGTCAATTTTAGAATGGGTGCTTCTATTTCTGAAAAATAAATCATTAGGATTTTGATAGAGATTGCACTGAATCTGTGGTTAACATTAGATGCTATCAACTTTTTAACAATATTGTCTTCCAATCCATTATCATGAAATGTGTTTTCATTTAGTTATGTCCTCTTTAATTTCTTTCAACAACGTTTTGTAGTTTTCATTGTAGAATTCCATCTCCTTGGTCAAGATAGTTCCTTAGTTTTTAAAGTGTTTTTGTTTGTTTATTTGTTTGTTTGTAAATAGAGTTGTTTTCTTCATTTTCTTTTCAGGTTGTTCATTTGTAAAATATAGAAATGTAATGGATTTTGGTGTACTGACTTTGTATTCTGTTACCTTGTTACATTCATTTACTAGTTCTAGTAATTTTCATGTTGAATATTTAGGATTTTCTACACCTAAGATTATATCATCTGCAAAAGAGAATTTTTTCTTTCTTTCCTATTTGGATACTTTTTATTCCTCTTTTTTTTGTTTGTTTGCCTGATTGCTTTGACTAGAGCTTCCAATACTATTTTGAAGACAAGTTGCAAAAGCAGATATCCTTTCCTCATTTCATGTTTTAGAGGAAAAGCTGTCAGTCTTTCACCATTAAACATTATGTTTGCTACATTTTTTATATACAGCTGTTATTATATTCAAGGAGTTTCCTACTATTCCTAATTTGTTCATTTTTATCGTAAAAGTGTGTTGAATTTTAACAAATGCTTTTTCTTCATTACTTGAGATAGTCACGGTTTTTTTTCCCCTTCATTCTGTGAATGTTGAATCATCTTTGCAAATTTATACAATAATAGACTATACTTGGCCATGGTGTTTAATCTTTTTAATATGCAGCTGAATTTGATTTGCTAGTATTTTGTTGATATTTTTTTCATTTATTTGCATAAAGGATATTGGTATGTGGTTTTCTTTTCTTGTAGTGTCTTTGTCTGACTTTGGTGTCAAGGTAATATTTGCCTCACAGAATGAATTAGGAAATGTCCCTGCCTCTTCAAATTTTTTGGAAAAGTTTGAGAAGGATTGATGTTAGTTCTTTTTTTTTGTTTTGTTTTAACCAGTTGGTAGACTTTACTAGAGAAGGCATCAGATCCAGGGTTTTCCTAATTGGGATATTTTTTATTTCTTACACAATCTCCTTACTAGATATAGATCTATGAAAATTTTCTATTTATTCATGACTTAGTCTTGATAGGTTTGTGTTCCTAAAAATTTGTCCATTTCGTCTAGGTTAACCAAGTTGTTGGCACACAATTATTCATAGTACACTTATAATCGTTTTTATTCCTATAGAGTTGGTAATAATGTCCATACTTTCATTTCTGATTTTAGTAATTTGAGTGTTCTGTCTTTATTGTTAGTCCATCTAGCTAAAGGTTTGCCTAATTTATTTTATTTTATTTTATTTTTTTAGAGAACAATCTTTTGGTTTCATTAACTTCCCCCCCCCTTTTTTTATTAAGTTATCTGTTTATTATATCTTTCTCTAGTTTCTTTTTTTATTGTTATTGTTATTATTCCTGTCTTTCTGCTAGTTTTAGGTTTAATTTGTTATTTCAGTTTCTCATTTTAAATTAATGTTGTTGATTTGAGATCTTATTTCTTAATATAAATGTATATAGACACAAATTTTCTCCTTAACACTGTTTTTACCATGTTCTATACATTTGGTACATGGTGTTTTCGTTTTTATTCATCTCTAAGTATTTTCTAGTTCCCTTTGCAATTTCTTCTTAAATCCATTGATTTTTGAAGAGTGTGATATTTAATTTTGACAAATTTGTAATTGTTTTCATCTTTTCTTTTGTTTTTGATCTCTAACTTTATCCTATTGTGGCTAGAGAAGATATTTTGCATAATACCTATCTTTAAAAATCTATTGACACTTACTTTGTGACATAATACACGGCCTATTCTGTAAACTAGTCCATGTGCACTTGAGAAGAATGTGTATATTGTTGTTGCTGGGTAGAGTGTGTTTATTCCCAGACAGAAAGTGGTCTGGCTGCTTAGTCTTGTGATCCAATAACAAGATGCAGATGGACTGGCAAAGAAGAAAGTTTATTTCTGCAACTGACCACAGGGAGAAGGTTAGGAAAATTCACCAAACCAACTCAAATTACAAGTTTTCTTCTAGTGCTTATATACATTTTAAGTTCTACGCCTACATGTAGGAATGCACCTACAAGCAGGATTGCTTCATTCAATCTATATCTCATCTTTAACTAGGGCCTGGGGTCTGGAAAGCTTTCTCTAGAGTCTTGGAAAGTTTCTTAATCTTAAGTGGGCCCTGGATGAGGTGTGTGTGTAAAAACACTTTTATTATTCAATCAGTTTTTAGAGTCTGAGAAAACCTATTTGAGGTCTTAATGGATTTGTTTTCACAGTTCAGCCCTTGTAGTCAGGCAGCAGTTTCTTCAGTTCTTTAATGTTTAACTTATGCATTCATCAAAATTATACTAAAAGATCAGTGGAAACTGACTGCTCTGGTTGCTAATGGAAACCTTGCCTGCCACATTTTGTATATGTCAATTTGATCTAATTGGTTTATTGTGTTGTTTAAGTTTTCTATATCCTTATTTATCTTCTCTCTGTTTGATTCAATACCAAGAGTGGAGTATTGAAGTGTCCAACTATTATTAGAGCTATCTATTTCTCCTGTCAATTCTGTCAGTTTTTGATGGTCTGTTATTAGTACAAAATGTTTGTAATTGCCACTGCTTCTTTCTGTATTGTACATTTTATTAATATATAATGTTATTTGTCTCTTGTAAACTTTTAAAATTTAAAGCCTACTTTTGTGATATTAGTGTAGCCCCCGTGCTGTCTTGGGTTCCTATTTGCATAGACTATTTTTTCCATCTTTTCACTTTTAATCTATTTGCGTCATTGAATCTATAGGGCGTCTCCTATAAATGGCAGATAGTTGTAACATGATTTTGTATCTATTCTGCAAATCTCTCTCTTTTGATTGGAGAGTTTAATTAGTTTAAAGTAATTACTGGGAAGGAGGGACTTACTTTTGTCATTTTGTTTTATATACACCTTATAGATTTCATCTTGTCCCCTTATTTCCTGCATTATTTTTTTTCTTTTGTGTTTAGCTGTAGCTTTTTTTTTTTTTTTTGGCAGAAGAGTTAAATGTTTAATTTTTTCTGATCTCTTTTTGTATATACTCTATAGCTATTTTACTTATGGCTCCTATGGAGATTACATATAGTATCCTAAAGGAGTAACACTCTAATTTGAATTTATACCACTTTTACTTTAATAAAATTAAAAAAAAATCTGTGTTCATTTACCGCTCTGTTTCCACTCTTTTTAGTTGTTCATGTCTCAAAATTACATCTTTACACACTGTGTTTTTAAAAATACAAACTTCCACTACCTTTAAATGCACTAATCTCTTAAATTACATAGAAAACAATATGTGACATTACATGCCAAAATTACAATACTAATGCAGACTAATAGTTATTTTTTTAAACACAGTAGTGTCTTAAATCATGAAGAAAAGACTTAAAAGACTGGAATTCCAAATGGTTGTGACAATAATACTAATTTTTATAATGACCAATATGTTTACTTTTGTTGAGATCTTTATTTCTTCATATAGCTTTGAGTTATCATCCACTGTCATTTTATTTCATTTTGCAGGACTCCCTTGAGCATTTCTTGCAACCCAGGTCTAGTGATAATAAAGTCTCTCAGCTTTTGTTTATCTGGGAATATCTTCATTTCTCCCTCACTTTTGAAGAATTGTTCTGCCAGGCATAGGATTCTTGATTGACAACATTGTTTTTTCTTTTAGCAGTTTGAATATCATGACCAACTGCCCTCTCACGTCCAAAGTTGCTAATAAGAAATCTGCTGATAATTTTATTGAGAAAGTTTAGTATGCAACAAGTCACATCTCTCTTGCTGCTGTCAAGATTCTCTTATTGTATTGTCTTTTGGAAGCTTAAGTATCAGTGAAATTCTCATTTTTGAGGCCTTTTGACTTGATTTATTCAATTTTGGGGATGTTTATATTTATATATTTCATCAAATTTGGAAAGTTTGCAGCCATCATTTCTTCAAGTATTTTTTCTTTCCTTTTCTCCCTCTTTTCTCTTCCTGGGACTTCCACAAAACATATAGTGGTTTCTTTGATAGTGTCTCACAGCTATCTAAGACTTTTTGCTTTTCTTTAGCTTTTGCTTTTTTCTGATCTCATATTCAATATTTTCCATTGTCTTATCTTCAAGTTTTTGGATTCTTTCTTCTGCATGCTCAAATCTACTTTTGAATCCCTCTAGTATTTTTTGTTCATTTTAGTCATTATATTTTTCAGCTCCAGAATTTATTTTTGTTTTTTTTCTTAAGTTTTCTATTTCTTTAGTTAAATTTTCCTTTAGATTATACACCATTTTCTTTACTTTATCTACATCGTTGCTTAGATCTTTGAGCAACTTCAAGAGAGTTGTGCTAAAGTTTTTGTCTAGTAATTCTGCTATCAGATCATTTTTAGGGACAGTTTCTGCTGTTTTATTATTTTTCCCCTTGAAAGGGAAATAATTTTATATTTGTATATCTCATGGTTTTTGCTGAAAAAGTGAACATCTGAATCTAACAATGCAGTCACTCTGGAATCAGATTCTTCTTTTCCAGGATTTGTTGTTTTTGGTACTGTTTTTGTTTTCTTGATATTTGTAGGCTGTCTGTGTGCCATGAATCAGTCTGAGGTATAAAGTTAAGGTCTTCTTTAGATTTCTTCTGCGCCTGCACCATATCCTAGGTGTGCATATTTACTTTCTAATTTTGTCCCCATATACAGTTGCATTCGAATGTCCTAGTCTTTAATGTCTGTATTCTAGAAGAAAAAAATAAAAAATAAAAGAGTAATAAAGGCTGGGAATAAAGGTCAACAAGTCTTTATATTTTGTGTAAATTCAATAGACCAGAGAGGGTGAAACTCACAACAGAGCAAGGAGGGTAAAAAGTAATAGCTTCCTGCCTCTTTTTTGACACCTCCATAGTCAGAAGCAGCAATCAGCATCAGAACTCAGATCTCTACTCTTTGGAATGAATGATGTTTTTTGGCCCACTCTGCTTCCCTAAGTTTCTTGTATGCAAATTGCTCCTGGAATGCAGGAAAAGCTGCCTGCCATGGCACTGGTTGGGCTGCTTCCTGTAAGCTGTATGCAAACTGCTCCTGGAATGCAGAAATCATTGCCTTGTCATGTACTGGTTCCCCAGGAACCATTGCCTTGTCATGCACTGGTTATGGGGGATTGGTACCTGCTACTCTGCTAGGAGCTACATTTGACCCAAAGTGACTGGAACTTATTATCCAAGTCTTCTCACGTAAGTATCAAGCCTTCAATAAATTCCAGCATTCCAAAATAGTTACAACAGAAAACTTTTGTCAGTGCAGTTGTTATTTAGATGAGAAACAAGTACAGTTTCCTGATTCTCTTTACTCTTCCATCTTAACCCCTTGCATTATTGCAAGGTAATTTTATTCCTTCACTCGTATAGCCATAAAGAAAACATATGAGTTCATAACAAAATCAGTAGATTATCATATTTTGCTCTTGCCATATAGATGAAATTTATTTTTCATAGGAAAAAAAACTAGAGAAATATACAAATATTTAATCAATACTACCTTAACTACTGTTACATTTTCTTCTTATATCTTTATTAATTCTTACTATGTGAAATTCCATGAAAAACAAAGAAAAACCAGTTATATGTTCAAAAAACATGTTGGCATGGATATCCTCTCAATTAAATATTTTTTTTTCTAAAATTGGTAGAAAATATTATTTTAAGTGTAAAACATGAGATTTCCATTTGCTTCCTTCAGAACTTTTATCATAATTACATATATGAATGTGATATATACATACATATAATGCATGTGTGTATTTAATTTGTGGTAAATGGTTTAAAAATAAGCAAGAAAATTAAAAGAATAACAAGAAAGAGAATATAATTATGTTTTAACACAACATGATAAATTTTAATGCATGTATTTAAGAAAATCAGAAATATACATGCTTTATTTGTATTGAGTGATTTTACCTATAAGGTAATGATTTTTACAGAACAAATATTTCTGTACAATCTAGGAAAGCAAAATGAACTGCAATAAGTAAGCAGGTACTGTATCTCCTTCAATCGCAAGTCTATCACAATGTGAAAAAAAATCTAGTTGAAAAGGACAAGTAAAGCAGAGTCAGCAAACAGGCAACATGGTTCTGAAGTCCTGATTCACTTCCTTTCATTAGTTTCCTTATTAAGTCAACTGAAATTTAAATTACCATCTTCAAAGTTTAATTTATTTTCTTAGTCATGCAGTTAGCCACATTTATAGAAGCCTGACTCTTCTAGGAAAGAAAAGTGCTGATAGTAGAACTAATATAAGAAAAGAGGAAAAGAAAGTGTAAATATCCATCTAAAATGCTAATCAGTTATTATTCTAAAAATGCATGTGATTATTTTTCAAATGTTATCTTTCAGGATGCTAAGATATAAATTTATTTTTAATTTTGTCTCTTTCTTCAATTGTATATTTATGGATTTAATCCAGCTTCACCACTCTATAACCTTATTTATGTAGATTTAAACTTAATGTTAGAAAAAAGAGGGACTATTCTTGGCCTGTAGGAAGATGCCATTTTTACTTTAACACATATGGAAAAAGAGATACATTTATATTATACGTGTGTGTGTATATATATATGTGTGTGTGTGTGTGTATACACACACACACACACATAACCTACAATGTTAATTCAGAATTGAAGATCATTTAGAGGTCATGTAATTAAAACATATATATATGTTTTTAAAATATATATACACATATATATGTTTTAAAAATATATATATACATATATATGTATATATATACACACACATAACCTACAATGTAAATTCAGAATTTGAAGATCATTTAGAGGTCATGTAATTAAAACCTGCATTCAATATAAGAATCCCTCTCTATAATACATCTCTTGGAGTTAGCCAAATTTGTGCTTACTTGATTCCAATAAAAGAAAACACACTACATCAAGACATATTCCTCTAATAACTTTAACTTTATAGACATTTTTCTTAGATTGGGCTGCCTAGATTTTCATGTAGGAGGTTTATTCAATGTAATAGGGGAGTGTCCTTGAAGTCAACTTCTATAAGAGATTTAAGGAAGAAGGATTACACAGAGAAAGCAATTAAACTGGAATAAAATTGTACAAAGGCCTTGGCCAATGTGATGAAGAGCTCTGAAGCTAGTATGGTCCTTTTGAGTTATCCTGCCTGCAGAAAGGTGACCTCATTCTTTATACCATGGTATAAACAAGTCATTAAAATTAGAATGCCCCTGGGGATGTCTTGCGAACCCTATGGAGGTAGTATTTCTGGCAGAATGAGTTAACTGTGAGCTATCAGTGTGGGCGAATGAATGCTTCAGTCCTAAAGGGTAAATCTGGGTGACCTACTAAAGATTCCACTCAGCCCAACTCTTTCTCAACACACATCCATTATCTTTTAAAAACAAAATTTTCTTTTTTATTATTATTATACTTTAAGTTCTAGGGTACATGTGCACAATGTGCAAGTTTGTTACATATGTATACAAAATTTTCAAACAGACCTACAAAATTCTCCTTGATTTTCTTCCCTGGAAAATACTATCAAGAAGTATAGTTGAATGAACTGTATCTTTTACCTCTCTACCTCATCACTGACACTGAACCAGAGGCCTCAACTGTTATTCATGGACTCTCTCAACTACTTCTCCCTCAAGGTTTTGCTTAACCCAGGCTAGCACCTCTGTAGAGGCATGATCAAGAACATTTTCAGTTGTCTATACCTCCAAATACCATGCCCTATTCAGGTCATAGCAACCACAATAGTCCATTTACTGTAAAATTTGAACCAAGGTATTGTATATCAAGAGATGCTCTAAATGGTCATCTGAAGAGCCTCATGTCTCCCTCCATATCTCCAAATTTTAACAGCAGCCCAATATGCTGTTGATAATTGTGATCAATAATGCTAGAAAGGAGAATAATGTTGATGTTATTAGAATTATTGTTATAGCCTCTGGTGAACTCATTCCTCCTTAACATGAAGAATCTCTAACCCAGAGTTGACATGGGAAGTACAAAACCCTTACACAGGTAGCTAAGTGTGATGGTAGGCCGGGGCACTCCTACTTTCACCACTAAGTTTCTAGACACAAGTTTTTGACCTATTGGACACAGCATCAGATAATAACAACTGACTTAGGATGGAAAATAAATTCTGGATAATGGCAGCCCATTTTCATTTTCAGAAGCCATGGTACTGCTTTATTAAGTCAGCAGCTTCTGGATGGCAAATATTTGATATAGCCAATTATCTTAGTTTGTGCTTCTCTAACAAAATAACTGAGACTGGGTAATTTATAAAGAACAGAAATTTATTCATGCAGTTCTGGAGAGCAGTAAGTCCTAGATCAAGGAGCTGACAAGTTTGACATCTAGTGTGGACACAGTCTGCTTCCAAGATGGCACCGTGAATGCTGTGGCTTCTCATGGCAAAAGAGACAGAAAGAAAAGAGAGGCCTACTTACTTCCATTCAGCTCTTTTATAAGGCAAAAGTCCCATCCATGAGGGTGAAGCACTCATGGCCTAATCTTAATCGGAATGCACCTATGTCTCTGGCATGAGTTGCTTTTCCTGCTCTCAGGCCATCAGCCAATAGCACTATCATAGAGTTTGTGAAGTGCTTGGTTTACAGACAAGTTATCTCATGTAACATCTCATCAGATCAAGAGATTCAATTTATAACAAAGAAAGTAGTTACATGGCAATGAAATCCACTGGTGCTATTGTCTTAATGCATCCCCCCAAAATTCAAATGTTTAAACATAATCCTCAATGCAACAGTCTTAAAAGATGAGACATTCCAGTTAAAATACCAGGGTTTAAGAGGTCCAAGTTGCTGATTGAGTTCCTTGGGAGTAGTAACCTGTGACAGATAAGTGTTGGTCTCTGTTGCTGGCAAGTTGTATAACCAGCAACGAGTGAGGCTCAAACAGTAGGCTTCAAGTGTAGTCTACATCTCTGCTACCTTGATTATTCCATTCCTGCAGCCATGAGCCATTATGCCAGCACTGAAGACTGATGGGAACTACTGGCTGGTAGAATCACTCTGTTTTCTTTGGTTGCTTAGTAGTGCATAACTAACATACAAATTCAAGGATCCTCTCAGTTTGTGAAGTTTACCCTTACGTTCTTTCTCCAGATCTCTTTGTATCTGCTCTGTCTCTAAGTTGAGGATAAGGAGCATTATTCAAAGATCTTCCCCTTGGGAACATTGTCCCTTATCATTGTCTTTCAGGGTGGCAAATAGATTGACAATAGTGTAGCAGAATTTCAGTTTTAGTTTGTACGCACTGAGCCAAAACATTTCTGAACTAAGGTTAGTCTTTTTCCTCCTCAATCAGCTGGTCATAAACTATAGCCACCCTCTATGGGTTGGCTGACTACAAGAGTAGATAATAACACCAGGCTCTATGCTACTTGTTTGTGCAGCTTATTTGTGAATTCAAGACATTCTTTTCAATTCTGAGCATGCCACTTCTGTCATAAGACTGAATGCTGTTGGGCAGCTGATGTGGTGATTTTGATAGAACCCAGCCTATGGCAGGCTGCTCAGGCTGCATATTCATCTATTGTGCCATAGTGACTTACTTTTTCTCTTCCAGGACTCACTGGCATTCCAGTATCTGTTTTTGAATGAGTATAATTTAAATGTCTTAGATCTGCTGCAGGGCCTTCACAACCTTCCATGTCACTGAGAAAATGTGTTGAATCTCTGATAAGCTTCTCTGTGATCCTGCTAACTCTCTCTTTAGCACAGTGTATATTGCTTTGATAGACATATGTCCTCAGGCATACAGCACCATCCAGCATCTAGAGAGCACAGGAAGTTTGTGAGTGCTCAGATATTACTTAGGGTACTCACTCTATTCTCTGAATCTTTTGTTCTTTCTCTCCACTTTTTACCAAGCTATTTCTCTCACTTAGTGTTAGGCATTACTTTCTCCAAGTTTCTAAGGACCATGAGTAGTGTGCAAAGACAAGTTCTTTGGGTACTTACCAGAATGTTAAACCTGTATCATAAGAGAGAAAGCTTATATTGATAAAATCCTCCTTATATAACTTTTAATTCTGCTCTGTCATGATGCAGGTCCTCAGAATCCAGTCCCATGTATATTCTCTGGATTCCTGTGGGTACATATTGGCTAGTTCTACAGTTCCTTTGAAATACAGTCTCTTTTTTATTTCAGCATGCCCAGAGGTAGCTAGATCTCTATATTCTTGCATTGACCTGCCACAGAATGCAAGCTGGGTATGGAGTTCAAGTTAACATTGGATGTGACAACTCTCTTTGCCTAAGGAAATTCCTGGAAACTTACTCATTAGAGAATGGTCATCTACCAAGGCTCCCAGTAGCTATGGAATAGGTGCCTGGGTAGGGGATCAGTGTAGTGCATCGATGCTTCCATTTAAACATTCCAGTGTTCTTATTTATATTTTCAATCATTTTTGTACAAAATATTATCTCTGTTTGACACACTACATGCACCCACACACACACACACTCATGCATGATGTCCTTTACTACAATCTAAGATCACCATATAACTGTCTGAGAATATCTCAGATGACCTTCTCCATTTCTTCTTTCTTTGTTTCATCTTATTTTGGTTACATTAAATTTCTGATAGTTCCTTTTTTTTTTTTTGAGACTGAGTCTCTCCCTGTCACCCAGGCTGGAGTGCAATGTCACAATCTTGGCTCACTGCAACCTCCACCTCCAAGGTTCAAGCCATTCTCCTTCCTCAGCCTCCAAAGTAGCTGGGACTACAAGCACAAACCACCACATCTGACCTTGTGATATGCCCTCCGTGGCCTCCCAAAGTGCTGGGATTACAGGCTTGAGACACCATGCCCAGCCAATTTTCTGACACTTCTTTCTAACACAATCCTATATCTGACACAATTATTAGGATCTACTTCTATATGATCTTAGATGTATTACATAAAGGATATCTGAGTAAATCAATGAACTTCTATATTACAAGTATAAAATGTCACTTTTAAACACCATTTTATACCCTCATAATTTTTACTTCCAATATTAGAAAAATGGAATGATCATATAGAATCTGGGAAAATATCAAAGTAAAAAAGTTAAGAACAATTAGTACATAAAAGATTGTCTTACACTTCTAAGCATTTTAGAGCCTCAGATTGTGTATGTCTTCAAAGAGTTACAACAAATCCTTCTTTTTTTTATTAAAGACATTTGCATCAACAGAAGACATTGTTTTTAACAGTTCTCAAGCTTCTGCTGTTTTTATACTATCTGAAGGCTGTATCATCTTTTAATGTCAATGCAGTTGGTTGCCATAGAAATTATAATGATGTCACTCACTATTTAAGTCTCGAAATAAACAGTAGGAACAGATGGGCATTTTAGAATGAAGGGCAGAGTTTTAATGCAAATTTTCTTGAAAACAAAGAACAACAGGTTAAAAATCACATGCAAAAAGTAAAACTACCTAGTGCAACATTACAAATTAGGGTGTGGTTTTACATTTAACCATCTAATTTCCTGGGTTAGAATCATGGCCATAAGAGAAAAAGGGGAAAAAGACATTTTCACAGAGCCAAGATGAAAACAGAAACTTTTAAGGTTGGAATTGGGTTATGGTTATAATATACAAACATGAATATCAAGCAATGCCAAGCAGGGATGGGACTGAGACTGACTAATGAAAAATATGAATTTAACCTCAAAGGAGTTGGGGTGGGTGTAATGACAGTTAAAATTTTAAAAACCACCAGTAGTGTGTGTGAAGACCTAGACAAATATGTTTAACATTCATGGCCAGAGAATCAATGTAAGCACATGTTATATCTAGGTATACAATGACAGCAAAATTTTTTTCAAAATGCATTATTTCAAAATTGTTCTACCAATGACATATGAAAAACTTACAGATATGTCTGTATTCTTTGTTGAAAAATAATCTCTTTGACATAATATTCCCCAATTATTCAGCATATAATATTCTAAGTACTGTGGACACCAGTATGTAGGAATCATGGTAAAATCAAACCAGTCAAGTCAGAAAAAAAAAGTAATCTAAATGCTAACTATAAGACTTTTATTTTTTGAGAAACTATTTATACAAATTACTAAAATATCTAAATATACAGTATCCTCCTCATCCCTCATATTAAAAATTTTAGATTTTACTTAATTATATGTTTCTTACTGAATTATCAGCAATTTTTATGTATAAAATAATTTACTTATTGATAAAGTTATAACAAAGCACATAATAATTTTAACTTACAAGTGTTTCAGTTTATATTTTAAAATGTTTAAGCCTTTGTATTCTTTCAAGAAAACAAAAATTGAATTTAAAGCACAGAATTTACTTTCTGATACATAAAATGTCTCCTATGTGAAACTAAGAGACCATGATTAGATTATAATTTTTTCTTCTTTTTTTTTTTTTTTTTTTTTTTTTTTTGGTCATAGTCAGCTAAAACAAAGTAGAGGATAATTTCCATATTGTAAGGAAATTTGAAGTAATTTATAACTGGCTCTTTGACAAACCAAAAGCTGGTATAATATAGCTGTTAAGCTTCTGATATTTATTTTTCTGTTAATGCAGTTAGACCAAATACATGTAAATTGATGATAAATGATATTTAAAACAATGAAGTAAGATTTTGAAGATTGTAGTTATCTCTTTTGAACATTTGCCACAAGAGGAAATATACACTTCTCTCTTGATAGAAATGAGTGATATCTTTCCTTACACTTTTCAAAGACTGAAAAAAATTGGTCAAGTTTGATTTCTTATTGGCTTTTCATTAACTAGTCTCACTCTACCAACATAAACTTTTGTGCATTTTTTTAAAGTTCACCAACACACTTGATTGATTTATAAACTGCATTAAAAAAAAAAAACAGCCTATGTTGTTTTATATCATTTTTATCCTCAGTCAACATTTCAGTAGGCATCAGGTAATAAATTTAGTGATCTTCATTTTGGAAAACAGAATTTTCTTTGTATATTTAAAATGTCTGAACTCCTGCCTCTCTTTAATTTCCAAGTCATATTAGTGGAAAAAGTAGATTACAGTTGCACTTTGCACTTTCTAATTTTTTATTCACACTTTATGTCTTCATTTCCGATAATGACTTGCCATAAACACTATATTCCTCAAGATTACTAATGAATGCAGTGAGGATAAATCTGAGAAACACATGCTAAATGTTAACTTACTTTATATTTTTTTTTCTATGAGATGATTCTGCACTTCCTACAGTTTGAAACTTGCTTGTCTTGGGTTCTAAAACAAAGTGCTTAGTTTTCCTCCAATCTCTTTGCTCACTAAACTTCAGTTTCACTTCTCTTTCTTTTCAGATGTATTTTTTTTCTGTAATACTCATAATATTTTTGCCATTTCAGTTTTCATCTTTAGAGACAGTCCTCTAGACCCACATACTTTCACTTCCCATAAGTCTTCAAATTTGTATCATCATTTTCAAATATTACAAACATGCTAATGACATGAAGTTGTTCTCTTGAGCACTTATATCAGGAAATTTTCAGTTAGATGTCATATATACATGACTGAAACATGTATATATATATATGATACACACATATATAAGCACAAACATATATATATATATAAACACACACACACACACACACACACACATCTTCGACTGTACATTAACATTCAAGTCTCAAATTCCTTTTAGTACATGATATGGTTTGATTCTGTATCCTTACCCAAATTTCATCTCAAATTGTAATCCCTACGTATCAGGGGAGGGGCCTGATGGGCAGTGATTGGATCACGCGGGCAGTTTCCCCCGTGCTATTCTCATGATAGTGAGTGATCTGCACATTGTGCACATGTACCCTATAACTTGAAGTATAATTAAAAAAAAAAAAAGTTTTCGCTTGAGCACCAATTCAAATCCATATGCCCAATGATGTCATTAACAAGTTAAAAATATAGAAATATGCATTTTTTATAAATAAGTGTGACCATTAGTCCATGGCAAGACCAAAGTTCCCTAAATAGTTCTCAGAGAGCTAATGGTTTTAAAAGTGTTTGGCAGTTACAACTTTGCTCTCTCTCTCTCTTTCTTCTGCAGCCTTGTGAAGAAGGTTCCTGCTTCCCCTTCACCTTCCACCGTGACTGTAAATTTCCTGAGGATTCCCCAGCCATGAGGAACTATGAGTCAATTAAACCTCTTATCTTTATAAATTACTCAGTCTCAGGTAATACCTTTATAGCAGAGTGAGAATGGACGAATACAGTACCCCACTATATGACCTCCTGTTCTATTTTCTGTATCAACTGTCTAGCCATTCGTACTTGAAATCTGGGAATCACCCTACAGATGTCCTTTCTCTAGAGGGTCTTATTCTCTTTTCCTCACTGTTCCTCCTTCCATTGGTCAGAAAATATTGCTACTAATTGCTACTATATTTTCTCAATTTCTGTTCATGCTATTCCTTCCTCTGCATTCCATTATTGCCTCCTCCTTTTACATCTTCATATTGCTTATATATATATTAAATGCAGTCTGACCTATTTTGATATAAGTAAATAAAACCTTAAAATGCTGTAAATAACACTTTCACTTCATGGTACTTAAAATTCCTTTACTATATCATGCTCATTCAGATTGTCTTGTCTTTGCACACAATGTTATTTTTTCCCAGAATATTTCAATTTCAGACATATCCTCTGATCCTTGCTAGCATCTATCTTTGGGAAATTTTACTTGTTCTACAAGACTCACATGAGCAGCATTTCCTGCAGAAAAATCTCCCCATATGTCTACCATTGGATGTGACTATATCATATGTTCCTTTTTAATTCACTTAACATAACATTACATCAGTAATATGTTTACCATATTCTGATCTATTTATTTATTTATGGTTAGTTTATGAAAGCAGACATTGTGTAACATGTTGGTGTCCTAAGTTAAAGCACTTGCAAATATGTTTAATAAATACATGAAAGAATGAAATGCTAAAATAAAATAAAATAAAATGGATAATAAATCTTATAAACATTTAATTGCATGATTTTGTTTTTTCAGATTCCTATTCTTTTAACTGGGCCAGCCATGACTTTAAAAACATGTGGGAGACATACCTTGTAACCTAGGCACTGGATTTGGCCCACCACCAGCATCTTAGATCTTTCCCTTGCCTCCTGCTCTGATATGCCACTAACACATGTTCTTACTTATTACTCAAACTGTAATGTGTCTGTCTCCTAGATCCTCTTCATTTCACATTATCTGGACTCTCCAGCTCCACAACTTTTTAGCCCTATGTAAAAAACATGGTGCCTTTAAAGGATCTTTGGGCTCATGTCACAGGATACTGCATGCAATCATCTAGACTGACCATTCTGTGGAGTAAGATCTGAGATGAGATGCCATTTGGTTTTAGGCAATTTAGCCAGAATCATTAGGTTGTTACAATGTTTGGGGGACATACAAATCTCATTAGTTATTAATAAAAAATATAAAATATTTGGGGATATACAAAAAAAATTAGATCATTTGAATTTGAAATTTTGAGATGGTAATGGTCAAAGGATTTTGTAAGCAATCACTATTGACATATTTATCTATGAGTAGCTTTATCTCGTACACTGAAGAGGATTCAAATATCTAGGAACAGTTGAGGTCTAAGACTAAGTTTCTGTATCATTTCTAATATAATAACTGTTTCCAGGAGAGTAAGTATAGCATTTGATACAGCAACCAATTTCATCTACCTTCTAACATATACTGAGGCATTTGTTAAAGAAAATAATTATAAATCCAAAGGACAGAAACCCAGTAGACACTAGTACAATTTATTTTCGTGTGCGTGCGTGTGTGTGTGTGTTTCTTGAGGAATGCATTCTTAGGTTGAATAACTCAAAAGAGAAACAAAGAAGTAAATAACATATAAGTCAGCTTAGAGTAGAAGGAATGAGATGTGATCTCAATGGGACTCTCAGAGGCTCCTAGGATATTTCCAAGATTTTATTCCTTTACTTTGATGGTGCTTAAGTGAGGATTCATTTCATAATTAATTATTTATTACACTCTCAAAGTAAGTTTTACTCCCTTCTAGATACTTGTGTTAGATTTCAAAACAAAAATCGTATGAATGAAAGAAAAAAATACCTATATGTTAGGACAAATAAAAAATGTCCAAATGTATTGAAAATGAAATCACATTCTCTGATCAAAATGAAAAAAAAAAATGCTTTACTAAATAAAAAATGGATCACTCCTGGAGAAAAATATAGGAAAGTATATTAGAATTAATTGACATCCCTACAGAGGCCAAAGAAAATAGTTGAGTAGAATATAATATTTCATGTGATAATAGCAGAAAATCTGCCCTGAGAGAAGGATCAGAATATTCATTTGAAAATCACACAATGTGAGTAAATACATCACACTGCAATATGTTGTGATGGTGTCACTGAATTCCAGCAATAAAAAGGGAAATTATGTAAAGCAATATTTCTTCAAGTGTGATCCCCAATCCGGTAGTGTCAGTATCACCAGGAAATTTGTCAGAATGGCAAATTTCCAGGCTGTATCAAAAATTTCTTCTGAGTGTGAGGTTTAGCAATTTATGTTTAAACAATTCCACCATGTAAAAATGTAAGAGCCACTGAATATAAAATTCTAAGACAAAAATAAAATAAATATCAAGTAAACTAAAAATGGAAAACTCAGACTGGCGTCTGGGTTTCTTACAGTAATACCTGATGCTCAAGGAAGGAAAGTGTCATCTGACTTCTGAATCCACTAAGGCATGATCCAACTGTAAAATCAGCACACAAACATTCTTAAACATGAAAGAAGTCAAAGGTTACAGGACATTTATTTTGGGGTGTTTGTGAAAAGAAAACAATTAACTCTTAATGATGAGTTTAGCCAACCAATAAATAATGCATAATATAGAGCTCAAAAATGGAGAAACTGTGAAAAAAAAGAAGTGATGAAATCAATCATATGCTTTTAACTGTATATCTAAGTCTGAATGACTGTAGAAATTGTGCTTTTTGTTTATAAACAGAAAAAGAGAGCATCACCATTGAAAATGTATTATAAAATAATATACAATGAAAGTGGCAAGAAGGAAAAGTAGGAAGAAGTACTTGGACAAAAGTTTCCTCATTTTTTAAATAATTAAAATACAGCAGATAAAAGCTAATAAATATAGCAATTTCTATATGAAAACAGTCAATAAAACTTCCAGTCTTACAATAATGTTACCATAATGACAACCAATAAAGAAAACTAAAAAGGATCATATAGAAAAAAAAGAAAGAATCATTAAACCACAATAAAACACAAAATTGTGATTCTGAGAGCATATACCACTTATATATAAATAAATGTATGAGATAAATGTATTTGTTAAAATTTTTAAAACTAGAATAATAACATTTGTAAGCTAAAGATGCATATAACACAAAATGGCTCAAAATAATTGAAATTGTTAGCCAAATATATGACAATTTCATGGGAAGAAAAAGCAGAGTTTGAATTCAAGGAGAAAGCAATACATAAAATAAAAAGGTGTAGTAAACTATGATAATCATAAATACATGCTCAAGTTAAAATATGTAAAATTCAAACTGTAAGAAAAGTATAAATGGAGTAAAATACAAGGGAGATAAAACATAAACTTTACAAAAAAATTATAATGTATTGAGTACTCAATCATCATAATGATAAATTTGATCTAGTAGATGAGTTTAAACTCATATGAGTTGAAAATACACTAATATTCTCTCAAAGAGTGAATAAAAATATTATAAAAATTATCTATATATGAAGACAAATAGAAAATGTCCAAATTCGTTAAAAGTGATATAACGTTCTCTGATAAAAATGAAAAAAAGAGAGCTTACAGTTAAAAAGAAAAAGCTGATAACAAAAAAACCTACCACATAAAATAGAGTATAAAACAACTACTAAATTAAGAGAAAAATTGAAATACAGATTGCAAAAAATGGAAAATAATTTTAATGAATAATATAATTGCTAATTTACTTAAATTAATGGTCCTGGTTAAATAGCTGAAGATCGCTGAAGCCATATATATTAAAGTCAGAAAATACAAATTAATTAATTATGCATTTTTAAAAATAAAAGAAACATTAAATGTAATGTAAGAGAAACAGAAAAATAATGAATTGAAAAACAAAAAAGAAATTAAGTTATACAAATAATAAAACAGTAAAGTTTGTATTTTACAGAGAACGAAAATAATTTTTTAAAATATAACATAGATACGTCATTAGCTAATCTAATCAAGAAAAAAAGTATAAAAATACACTAAATGGAAAAATTAGAAATGAGAAAATTTACACAAAAATGGAGACGTGTAGTGAATTATGAGACGATAATTTGCTTATCTCTGAAAACAAATCTGAAAGCCAGTATTTTAAAATACCCGTTTGTCAAAATTTCAGTGCATGCATGCTCTCTCTGTCTCCCTCGCTGTCTCTTACTTTCTCTCTCTGTCTCTCTCACACACACACACACGATACAGGTATTTCAAAAGTGAATTTAAATAAAACTTTTCACAATAGATAATTCCAATTCTCTATTTAAAATTTAAAGTTGTCGATCTGAAGTAGCAGCATCAGTATGACTGGAGAGCTTGACAGAAATACCCAATTTCAGGCCCCACCTAGACCTATTGAAACAGAATCTGTAATTTACCAAGACAGGTGGGCAATTCACATGCACATGAAAGTATGAGAAGCCCTGTATTAAAGCATTGGCTCTCAACATTGTCTATGTATTAGAATCATGCAGAAAGCTATAAAATAAACAAGCAAACAATCAAACAAAAAAATCACAACAGAATTGTGAAACTCAGAACCATGATTTTGTTTAATCGGTATGAAGTAGCTCCTAGACAATAATGACTTTTAGAAACACTGTTGAAGAACAGGACTACAGCCTATGAATCAGATATGAAATATGCATGAACATAAAATATTTTTGTTTTTACTAATAAATGATACCAAAATCATGTGCTAGGACCATATGGCTTGATAGTTGTGGGCAAATCTGTAATTTGCCAATCATATCTAATCCTTTGTGTTAAATTTAGGTAAATTGATAATATAATTATGAAATACAATTATATTACAATTGTATTACATAATTATGTAATACAATTATGAAAATTTAGTCACTACATAAGTTCTGATCTCAATATCAAGATTTCCTCATTCCATGCATATTTTCATCCCTTGTACTTCTGGTCCCACTTTCTAAGCAAAGGTTTATTGCTTCTCAGCCTTTTGACTAAGCTCAAGTGTCTAAGCAAAAGTTTTCCCCCTGTCTAACACTGTCAACTGTCAACTGGAGAACAGATGGGGGAGATGAGAAGGTAAAGAAAGTTATAAGCTACAAACAGTTGCTAATGTGTTTGGATTTCTTGTCCTTCTAAAACTGGCTGCTTGTGGGCTTCTCCGTGCCCCTGCATCCATAGATCGCTGACTCCCTTTTTGTTGCTCTGCTCAGTCTTTTCATGAGATTATCTTCAGCAGACTTCTCCCCTTACCCCACACAAAAGGAAATCCGTCCTACAGCTGCTTTCACAGTGTCCCTATGCACAGCCATTGTGGGTGCTTGCAAGCAGGCTGAAGACTCACTAAACTTCAGCTACATTCCCAATACCCCAGAAACACACAAGGACCCACTCCATGTAGGCAGAGAGTACCAGCTACCCGTTTTTCTCTCTCATCCAGCCCTCTGCTGTCTTCCACGTCACACTATGAAACATGGGCAATTCTCTGATCTACCAACTTTCAGAAGGATGATTAAAAGCAGTCTCTGATTTTGTGGATATTCGGAGAACATGAGGACCCAGTGACAGAAACTGTACCATGGAGATAAGCATGATAACACACCTCTAAAGTCTTAAATCTTGTCTCCTGAGAAAGTATTTCCTTCATCTGATGTCCTCTTTATAAGGCAAAGGAACAGTAGGAAGAGGTATTCCAGAGTTTGTGCATTGCAGTTCCTTTCCTGTGGTTGCTACCACTGAAGTTATGTGTTTTTTTTTTTTTTTTAATTCAGAAAGTAAATATTATCTGTCATGTCCAAAATAAGTAGTCTCAGTGAAAACAAGATTGGTCATTAAAAAAATAATAATAATAAACAATACATTTTGATGTTGTAAGTTATTCACAGACATGTATAATATGTATTATCGCATTACTTGTGAATGTTAATCTTATAACAATGCTATTCTAGGATCATACTTAACATTTATCCACTAAAAATATTCCAAACATATTTCTGAATAATACAAGTAAGCAGACTTTTTAACATCATTCTTGAAACTTTTTCTGTAAGTTTGCTTTTTCTTAAATTTTATTTTTAAATGTAAGTATATATTTGTAAAAGAAAAAAAAATATTAACAGGAGATAAAGCTTCAGAAAATTCAAAGCGGATTTAAAACTAAACTACTATAGGCACAACATTAAAATTCTGTTAAATGGCTGGTTACAAAACTACAGATGTGAATGATATAAGCATATAAAAACAGCAATGAGCTAGACAATATGATGAGAAGGTAGACAGCAATTTCAGTAGGGAAATAAACGAAAACGCAACAACATTAGGGAATAAATGAACAAAAACTATAAAAGGACCATGCGAATAAAACTGTTTCGAGGGCCGGGGGCCGTGGCTCAAGCCTGTAATCCCAGCACTTTGGGAGGCCAAGACGGGCGGATCACGAGGTCAGGAGATCAAGACCATCCTGGCTAACACGGTGAAACCCTGTCTCCACTTAAAAAAAAAAAAAAAAAAAAAAAAAACTAGCCAGGCGAGGTGGCGGGCGCCTGTAGTCCCAGCTACTCCGGAGGCTGAGGCAGGAGAATGGCGTGAACCCGGGAGGCGCAGCTTGCAGTGAGCGGAGATCGCGCCACTGCACTCCAACCTGAGCGACAGAGCGAGACTCCGTCTCAAACAAAACAAAACAAAACAAAACAAAAACAAAAACAAACAAACAAAAAAAAACTTTGTTTTGAATGAGTGACACAACGAAGAGAGCTTTATAAATGAAAAATCAAATATTACACTGGCTGGAATACAAAAAGTAAAAATGGTGAGAAGTCTCACCCATTGAATCTAAAATGCAAAGATATCCAAATCAAAATATCACAGGAGATTTTTGAAACTTGACTAATTTTTTTCTTAATTTCCTATTGGATGACAATCACTCAAAGTGACTAGAAAACTTTTGAACAGAGAACTCTCAAATATTCACCACTTATGCATCCTAGTATTTCTATATCTAATCTATCTCTGTATCTATATCTATATCTGTGTGTATATGCGAATCAATGAAAAACAGAAAGCCTTTTGCTAAGTGATAAATGTGGTTCTTCACATCAGTGAAGGAAAGACTAATTATGTGACAAATTGTTTTTCCAACAATCAGGTAACCATTTAAAATAAAACAGTTATTTCCCATTAGACCAAAATGAAAAACACAGATGGAATTATGGTTTACATGTTATTATAACAAAAAGGCTTACTGTATAAATACTACTAGAAAAAATACTGCGAGATTTTAAAATATAATTTTGACACAGAGAAGGCTTTTATTAACATAATTTGAAATTCGGCCATCAAAATAAAAATGACAAATAAATTTCAACATGACTTATTAACTATTGCCAGGGAAAAATTACTGTAAACAAACTACAACAATGAACTGGAGAAAGTACCTTTATAATGAATAGCCAAGGAATGAATCCTGCAATAGATATATCTATTTAAAGCACAAAATAAATAACGTTAGTCATAACAGAATAAGAATGCAGAAGAACACAGGTAGAATACAGAATAAGAAATAAAAAAGTGTAAAATATCTGATTTTTTTAGATCATAGTTTTATATATATGTAATGATGAATTATGAATATGTATAAATTTCAGAATTTAATTTGGAAAAGCTTTTCAGAATGTTGATTAGCAAATTTTTAGAATAAATTAGTATACCCTTTTAATATATTGTGTGAAATGATCTTGTTACACATCATTAGTAGAAGTACAAATTGATACAATATCTCAGAAGAGTTTGTGGCAATGTTTATCATACGGAAATCCACATCCTTTAACTTACCAATTTCTTTTCTAATGCTGCATGTTACATATATTCATGTATACCCACATACACATAAAATACATCTTTGTAGCACTGTTTAAAATAGATAAAAATATTTAAAACAAGAAAATATCCAAACTTATACACATGAAAAAGCTATCTCTGGTGAAGAGATGATAAAATGAACTGAATAGGGGACTTTATTTTCTTTTAATATTACAATGATCACTAATTGCTGCCTTTGGGACAGAAATGTTCTGATTCTCAACTTGTTTTATTTAATCCTGTTTCATTTCTAGTTTTGAATATGTATTTTTGTTGGTCCTATCAGGATGTTGTTAATTGACAAAAAATCACATAGGAGTAGTCATAGCAATTATGCACAAAACATTTCCCAGTCTTCACAATTTGGTTTGCCCCAGTAACTAGTTGTCCACTGAGGAAAATATTACTTATGATATAAAAAATAGTTAATATGCAGAAACTGATTAGTTTCTTATTATCGCAAGACAAGTTAAGGAATAGCTATGAAGCTCATATCTCTGTAGTTGGGTAATACCACAAATTATATAGGACTTTAGTAACATATTTTAAGTTTTTGCTAAATAAAATGATTCTTTAATAATTCACTTCTCATTAATAGGTATGAACCATGATGTGAAAATACTTCCTAGTACAGGAGTATGAACACAAGGTGAATGATAAGGGTAAGAGGCTAACCTTAAACACTGCATTTCTCCAGTGAGGCAAATTTCACAGATTCTCATGACCCTTATAAAATGAACATTTGGAAAGCTTAGAAAATTACTCATGGCTCCTAGAAGATATTATGACCTTGTGAGGGCCACTGTCCATCTGTCAGTGAAATCATCAAACCACCTCTTGTCTGCAGAGAATCACAGTGATGCCCAGACTGTATTTGTTCCAGATGTGAATAACTATTGTATTCAGGTAGCAATAGGCACACAGAGGGGACCAGTGTGCAAGGCACAGACCCCACCTGGGCACAGACTCACTCTAATACAGGACAAATCACCTCACCATAATTACACATAATTCCTATAGACTGCAATCAACCTGAGGGCTTTTGAAGCAATACTTATCACACCATTACGAACTGGTTTTGAAGATTACAAATGATGTAAACATGAGGAATGCACACTGGAGGCCATCAGTGGCCTCTACAATGCATTTGTCTGTGCAGTTTTAGCAGAAGTGGGAGGCGGGGTGGCGTCTTAGTGACACCAAGGGCCCAACCAGAAGGCTGCAGGCTGGGCCAGGCCACATACCCCTGGGGCCAAACCAGAGCCACTCTGAGGCCAAGGCCAACCCAGAAAAGTCCCAGCCCAGAAAGGAAGGTCCAGGTCAGCTGTGCCCACAAGCAAACAGGAAAGATCTGGACTGCAAGACATTTTATTTTAGGGGAAGTCAGGGGTCTTCCTACAGATGCAGCTCAATTTTTGGTCAGACTTCTCCTAGGGCCAGCAGACAGTGCCACTGGGTCCTTCTTGCCTATTTCACCAGTGATGAGAATTAGCACACTTTCAACAAATGTTGAGCTCTATCTGAATAGGACAGAGCCATCTTCAGAGTGAAAGAGTTTAACAAATTGAAAACACACATGAATTTGCTTCTATGCAAATAAAGAAGAATTTCTAATCCATTCATCTTTCTGAATGTTCACTAAAGAAAACTGGTGTTTATTTGTAGGAGATGAGACTATGTGACACCCACTGAGATACATGCCCCTAAACTGTCTCCTAATCACCTCCATTTTTAACAGTATTGGAGGCAAAATGATCTGAAACTGTCTTCAACCTTTATCTGTGTCAGAACTTTGGCTCACAAACATGGAGCTGGATGTGGATTTTGGCTGACACACCTCATATTTCTGCATCATTAATTCTCTCATAATTTGCAATGATTTCAAAATCCATTTAGATTATGCATCTGATATTCTAGTTTCTCAATCTGTTGACCTCCTTTTCTCCAATGACCATTACCCAGTTACCTAGCTATTGCTTAACTCCCCAAAACACCAATAGTCATACCACCATAGTTGCAATTCCAGTGCTCTATTCTCTAAACACTACCTCTATATTTTCAGCTCACTCTTTTTGGCACCCCATCTCCCAGAAATCTTAGATGCCACTGGAATGTATTAGTAATTGATACCACTACATTTGTTATGTCTACAAGCCCCTAATGTCTTTACACATCTCTTCTAACAGGTTAGATTGTATGATGCCTTTCTATGGTTTTAATGGAGTTTCCCCGCTGAAATTCATATAGAAACCTAATACAAAGGAGATAGTGTTGGAAGGTGGGACCATTGAGAGATGAGTATGTTATGATGGCTCTTCCCTCATGAATGGAAAGGGCCCTGATATGATTAGGCTCTCTGTCCATACCCAAATCTCACCTTGAATTATAAGCCCCATAATCCCCACTTGTCAAGGCTGGGACCAAGTGGAAGTAACTGAATCATGGGGGTGATTCCCCTCATGTTGTTCTCCTGATAATGAGTGAGTCTCATGAGATATGATGGATTTTTTTAAGCATCTGGCATTTCCCCTGCTTGCACTCATTCTCTCTCCTGCAGCCCTGTAAAGAGGTGCCTTCCACTATGATTGTAAGTTTTCTGAGGCCTCCCCAGCCATGTGGAACTGTGAAACATCTAAACGTTTCTTTTTAAATAAATTATCCTGTCTTAGGTATTTCTTCATAGCAGCATTAGAACAAATTAATACAGCCCTTGTAAAATGAGTTCTTGTTAGTGGGTTTGCTCTCTCTTCTGCTTTTCTGTAATATGAGTACCCTCTTCTCCTTTTGGCCTTTGACTTTTCATCACGTGAGGAGGCAGCAAAAAGGAATTCAACCCGATGTTGCAAACTTGATCTTGAACTTTCATTCCCTCCAGAACTGTGAGAAATACATGTGTGTTCTTTATAAAGTAACCCAGTCTTTGGTGTTCTCTCAGCACAAAATGGACTAAGACACCCATCATTTCCCTTTTTTTATATAGACCCTCAACGTTCCTGCAATTATCTTCCTTCATTATATTTACCTGATAAAACTCCAGTGCTACGTTTAATCAAAATCTCATCTACATTCACCTGCAACAGTCTCTGAACAACACTGCCTGAAGACTTTAACTTAAATTCACAACCCTCAAGTGGGCCACTCAATTCAGCAATCATTTACCATCTTATATCTCCTTAAATCACTAAGACCCCTCTCCAATTGTCATGGTTAACTGATAATGCTGCCCTTTTTCCCACTGAGAAATTTAAAAAAAATTAAAAGAGCAATTCTTAGTTTTTCTATCTATGTGAAGCTACCTACGCCGGAAGTCATGTATTTTGCTTTCTGGATGAGCAGATCGTGGTGTAACCTAATGCTAGCTCTTCTACTTCTGCATTAAATTATTTTCCATTTTATTTACATAATAAAATACACTGTGCCATTGACCTCTCTCTATGATCTATTATCAATTGTCTTTAATTTGCTCATAAACTAAGAAAAATGTGATATAAATCTAATATTGAAAAATGATTTTTGCCAATTTCACCTTCTGCCTAATTTTTCAGCACCATTTATCACAAAACTCCTTAAAGGGGTTGTCTATATTCTCAACTTTCATTTCCTTTCCATTTTTTTCTTCTCCAACTTTTATTTAGAATCAGGGGTACATGTGTGCGTTGTTACAGAGATATAGTTTATGATGCTGAGGTTTGGGGTATGGCTGAATATGTCACCCAGATAGCGAGTACAGTACCATAATATCTAATAGGTAATTCTTCAGTTCGTGTCCCCTCCCGCTTCCTGTCTTCCCTATCTAGTAGTGCCTAGTGTTTCTTGTTCACACCTTTATGTCCATGTATACTAAATGTTTAGCTCCCACTTATAAGTGACAATATGCAACATTTGGTTTTTCTTTTCAATGTTCGTTTGCATAAGATAATAGCTTCCAGCTTTATCCATGTTTCTGCAAAGGACACAATTTCATTATTTTTTATGCATTGTGGTATTCCATGTTGTATGTATACCACATTTTCTTTATCCAATGCCCCATTAATGGGCACCTGGGTTGATTCTATGTTTTTACTATTGTGACTAGAACTGTAGTGAACATTTCTTATGAACATACTTCAATCAAGCTTTCATTTTCAAGACTATACAAAAACTGTTTTTATCAGAGCTACAGGTGATACCCACTTAGCCCAGTCTTGTGGACAACTTTCAGAACTTGAAATAGTGGCATGATCAGCATTATTTCATATATTTAATCACCCTCTCTTTGACCAAATTAATATTTTCTATTTCATAAGACAGTTGTAATGCCTTTATATGTTTCTGGGACTTCTCTGATTTCTAAGACAGAATTCCTTGCAACTTCATGTTGCTGTAAAACTTTCTTTCAAATTATTTTGTTATCCTTTGTTTAATGCATGAATGTCTTACTAGAATGTTACCTTCTTAAGGACAAAATCATGTCTGTTTTTTACAGTACTATAGTTCCAGTGCTTAGTTTGCTGCTGGCATATGACAGTTGTTCAATAAATGAATTGAATAAATGAATGCATAAGTATTTTATAAGGTTTTTCTGTTTTCTTTCTCTGGCATTTCTAACACTCTGTCAAATCTATTCAGATTAATGAAGAATAAAGAGTTTAAAAATATTTCACATGGTTTGGCTGATCCTCCTGTGTGGTCATAAAATCAAATGAGACAAGAATAAAAAAAAAAAAAAACTATAGCTAATTACTTACATAGTAGTGATAAAAGAGTAATATTCAAATAATATTCTAAAATAATATATACTTTTGAACAAGATAGGCGTTGTAAATTGTTTGGACAAAAAACTTAAAATCCTTTAGTATTTCTAGTTATGAAATGAGTCTACTTTATAAGTTGACTAGCACTTACAGAGTTGGTTATATTTTGCCAAGAGGAAATTAACACGAAGGCACCTTTATAATTTGTGGTCCCAGATCCCCTTGCTGTTTCTTAAATATCAAATTAAAACTCAGAGACCTTACATGTTCATGTGTCTGCAACTCTCTTTACTCATATCTCTATCTGATTTGTGCCTTCTTTTTCTTTAGGTCTTTGCTCAAATTAAAATTGTATCTTGTCCCTAATTCTACCTTGCCAGCTTTATTTACCTCATAGCACATATCATTGCCTAATATACTGTATAATTTACTCATTTATTGTTTTTCTTTTCTGTCTCTATGCACCAATAGCATATAATCTTCATAGAGGCAAGGATTTCTGTCTTTGGTCACTGTGAGATACACAATGATTTAACAATCATTTGGCACAAGAAACACTCAATAAATATTTATTGAAATGAATTATCTTTACCTTTTCGTTTCTTTCCTCAGAAAATTAACAACTCAGTTACCTACTGAGGTCACCTTTTCTCCTAAAATAAGCTTATTCTGACTAAAATAAAATATATTGAATTCAATCCAATTAAAATTAGTTAAGGTTTATCTGCTTGGGAAAAGTGGTATCCTCATCTCAAGGTATCTGAATGTTTGAGGAGGTAGCATATTTGCATGATCATCTCTATATTTCTAGGAGTTACTGTGTTTCCCAAGTCTGTTCTGTTTAAAAAGTTGAAATTCAACCCCACCATGCTTTGCCTTTTGATTCTTACCTGAACCCAGTCATCAAAACAGCATTACCTTTGATCTTTATGTAGCAAAAACATAGTATGTGCAACAATTTTTTTGTCTAGTAGACTTTACTAAGCCTTTTATAAGCAGAATAAATCACAGAATTGCTAATAGCATATTGAGTATTTAACATTTTTGTTTTTAAAAGTACCTTGTACACATTTCACCACCACAGGTTCCAGATCCCTGACTTATCATCTCATCTGCTCCTGGAGTCTCTTTTGCTATTTCTCTCAAGTCTTCTCAAACCCCCATTTATGTTTATATATTAAGCAAAATACTTTAGTCATCTTTTTTTACTTTTTTGTCCGTATACAATACAAACTCTAATGGTTATTTCTTAGTTAAGTGATTTATTGATATTTACTTTTAAACAAAGTCACTTCTTGCACCAGGATAAAATTTGGTTGGAGTATATTCATGCTGGTATAATATTTTTATATTTATTTGATGCATAGTCATGTAACACAAACTCAATGTAGGCTGTTTTGCTCTTTTCAATTGTGCTTTCACTTAAAATATATACATGCACATGCCTTGCTGAAACCACCATGAGGCAGCTGTTGTGGACAGATGGCCTGTGTTGACTACAGTATAATAAACTATATTAAATGCAATTAACACATTTTCTTACATCTAACAGGAAGTAGTTGAGTGTCATCTATTTCAGCCCAAAGTACCTTTTGGGTGTACACATGCATTCATAAATCCTCAGATGCCATGTGTTTTTTAAGTGAGCACTTCTGTCAGCATTTATAAAAATGTCTAAGCTTCTTGATTATAATTACTGCTAGTTATAAAATGAAAACAACACAAGAAAAAAAATCCACAATGACCATGTTGAATTAGGATACTGGTTTAAGAGTATTTTTGCTTTTATAGTTCTTCAGATTTTTGTTAAATAGCCTTTAAGTAAAGAAGCAACAACATTTAACTCACCTCAGTCAATTAAAACAAAAAAAGATAAAATAATATTTTGGGTTTTTAAATTTTATATTTTACATTGAAAGAAAAATTGTATGTATTTACTGTGTACAACGGATGTTTTGACATATACTGTACATACATTGTAGACTGACTAACATACTGACTGGCTAGCTCACATAGATATTGCCTCACAGAGTTATCATTTTGTGGTAAGAATACTTTGTATACACTCTTAGGGTTTTTCAAGAATGCAATACATTATTAACTATAGTCACCTTGTTGTTCAAGAGATCTCTTCGACTTTTGTATCTTGTCTAACTGAAATTTTGTAACTTTTTCTTTCCAAAAAATCTTTATAAATAAGGGCAAATAAAATTTGTCAAAAAAAATGATAAATACATGTAAATCCTAGTGTGATAAACTCACTTTCTATATATTTTGAAATAATTTATGAGTTATCTCATTAAATATTATTTTAAAAGGATGTGCTTTTAGAACTTGATTATTTTTAGTCATGGGTGTCAGATTTTTATTTGATTACATATTGCAGCTTATTTCAAATTATAAAATCCAAATAAATACAATAATAGCAGGTAATAATTGAGTATTTGCTGTATTATACAATAACTCTAAGCATATTGCCAACATAACTATTATCAATATTCCTATATTTTTGGCAGAGAAATCTGAAAGACATAGAGAAAGTTTACAGCTGAACTATTAGATTTGTGCTTTGAGACTTCCTAATCTGAATCTAAATCATCAACTGTTAACATCATGCTACACAGCTTGCCAAAATTAGCTCCAAATAACTATGAGGAAGTGAAATGAAAGATTAAAGATAATCATTTAAGTGTTACTAAAGTATTTGTTAACTACATTAATTGTAACTTTGTTACTTGATATAAAAGTGGACATTTTCCTTAATAACTCAAATGAAGATTAAAATGATGCTTATAGTATTACCTAACATGAAAACCAAGCAAAATCTATGAATGTTGAAGCTAAAAGGTTCAGTTTGAAGATCAATATGCACTATCACTATATGTAATCCATGTCTTATGTAGCATTTAGAGAGAAATAGTACCTATTTAACACATTTTTAGAAATATAATCTTTTGGAAGAGCTGCCATTATTTTTTGCTTTTGAGTATGTTTTCTATTAAATATGTAATCCATAGCTTGTTATAAATTTAGAAACAACATCAACTTTAAATATCTACCTATTACATCATATGATGGAAGAGGACTAAAAAACCCTGAATTATAACACATGAAAAGCAAGTTTTACAGTCTGGAATGCAACACAGTTTTAAAAGGGGGAAACTTTAATAGAAATGCCCAAAATATTAATATCTATCTGTCACTTTCACTGTTGCAGTTGCATTTATAAAATACCAATGGGAAGATATTTTGGATTTAAAAAGTCTACTTCTTAATGTGAAGATAAGGCATACACTTTATGAAACCAATCAACAAACATCAAGTTTATTGAGCACTTAATACTACCATTGTTAGTGTTATTTTTTGGAATTTAAAGGGCCCATAGGGAAAGTCATTCTAATTTCACATCAGAAGGCTGAAACTCAGCTAATGACTTCTCTGCATTGTGATAACAATAGGGGATCTAGAAAAAAGTAATCTGCATGATTCTAACCTTGAAAGTCTTGTAGACTCTGGAAAGGACAGATGCACATAAAAAATAGCAAAAATGTGAGAAAGAATGTATGTAGAAAGAAAATGGTCAGTTACAAATTACAATTTCTACAATTTGAAAGGAAAAGTCCTTGGAAAAAGGTCTCTATGGACAATGTTCATGCCGGTGTTTGTGTCCTTCTCCTTTTATTGCCTGCGGTAGGAAATGTTTCTTTCTCCAGCTTATCTCTTAAAATCATACCGACTCAAGTCAACCATTTCAACTTCTGCAGTGTTATTCAAAACAGCACTTTAAATTATATAATCTTAATTTCCCAATACTACTTGTAATGCATTTTACATAATATGGTGAATTCTTGGTTTTTGTTTATGTTACTATATCCCTTCAATATTCCCCACTCCATTTCATACGTACTAAGCATACAGGGGCATATAAGTATTGCTCTCATCTTTGCCCATTGCTCTCTCTGGGCTTAAAATGCAGGTCTATATATCTGTTAAAAATCCAACCTGTCTTAAAGGATTAACTCCACAGGGACTTCCCTATTTATTTCCTTAGAAGTTATAATGTCTCAGGATACTTAGGGTGTTGCTTCACTAGCCAGAAACCTCTGTGGCTGGTGGCACCTCTGCTTGAGTTTTGCTCACATCTACTGGACTCATTTCACCCACTCAGCATGGCAGGCTCTCACTACCAGCCTGGATCCCATGCCTGCCAGGGGTGAGCCAGGCACAGGGTGGTAAAGGGTGTATGACCAAGCAAGTGTGGGGTTTGACCACTGCGCAGACCCAGACACGCTGGCTGTTGCAATGGGGCAGACAACTCTAGGCACCAGCTCCACGTGAGGCTGTGGCTGGACCAAAAATACCACAAGTGGATTCCACTGCAGGCACCAGTGTCTGGATGAGGGGGATGTGGCTGCACCACAAAACTTGGAGACACCGGTAATTGCAGAGTCCTAAAGTGGGTGTTATAGAATGTCACATCCCTGGCTTGAGGAGCCCTGAGATGTGGGTTCCCAGAAGGTCTACATCTCTTCTCTCCTTCTCGTTGCTCACATCACGGCGAGCAGGGGTACATGTTTTGGTGGCAGGGGTGGAGGCGGGATACATGTTTCAGCCCATTTGTGTTATAGCTCTTTTAGTCCTGCTGCCCCACTCTGGCCCATTTCTCCTGGACTGGCCTGGCCCTGCCACTGCTTCCTGTCACATGAAGTGGCTGCCTAGTGCCAGCAGAGGGTGGCAGGGCTATAGTGTTATAGCCCTTTCAGCTCCTGCCTTCAGCATGATGAGCTGGCCAGTGAAGTGTTTCAGTCCCTTTAGCTCCTGCCATTTGGCAGGTCCCGAGTTCTGGTCCCACATCCAGGAAGAATGAGGTTGCATGGACAACTAGAGTGTGAGCAAAGTGAAAAAGACCTTTACTGGATGACTGAACAGCTCTCAGTAGAGAGGAGACTCAAAGTGGGTAGCACCTATCAGCAGGGAGGTAGTATTGAGGAGTGTCTGAGTCTGGCTGAGTCTGGGGGTTTTATGGACTCAGAATGAAGGAAATGCATGCTGACTGATCCATGGTTGGTCATAGGCAGTCCTGAAAAAAAGCACCACTTGATTAGCCAAAAGGCATCATGGAAGTTCTCATTCCAAGTCGCAGACTTCACCTGGAACTTGCAGCCCAGTCCCCAGGCTTCAGGCCATCAATGGCTTGAAGAGGAGTTTCCACTGGGGACTTACCCCTTCCCACCTAGGAACCTGTCTGCCTCCCACCACCATCAACATACCATCCACAGCTCCCAGGCTGTCCACACTGAAGGGCACCGGCACACCCATGCTGAGCTGCCCTCAGTCTCCCAGCCTCCCTCTCATGCTCATCTGCACAAAATATTTTAGTCTCAGCATCAGTTCCCAGCAAGGGGAGCAAAGGCAGTACAAGACTGTTGTTTCAGCACTACAGTGACTGCATGCACACCCAGCCAGGTCACAACAGCACCCGGGCTCAGCTATTACGACACATCCACAACTTTGCTCCACTGCAGAGTGGGCACCAGGAGTGCAGAGAGGCCGGAGAGTGGGTACAGACACTTCTTTTTCTTTTTTTTTTTTTTTTTTTTTTTCGACAGAATCTCATTCTGTTGCCCAGGCTGGGGTGCAGCGCTGCAATCTCTGCCCACTGCAAGCTCCACCTCCCAGGTTCAAGTGATTCTTCTGCCTCCCGAGTAGCTGGAACTACAGGCATGCACCACTATGCCTGGCTAATTTGTGTATTTTTAGTAGAAAGGTGGTTTCACCATATTGGCCAGGCTGGTTTCGAACTGACCTCCTGATCTGCCCACCTTGACCTCCCAAAGTGCTGGGATTACAGGCTTGAGCCACCGCACCTGATCAGGAGCAGGCACCTCTAAGCCTGCAGTGTCAGGGTGTTTCCTGGGCCCCCAAGAGCACCAGGATTCCCAGATCTGGAGCTGCAGCTGGGCCAGGGAGTACAGGCTCCTACCCCACTAACTCAGTAGGGTGTGGGGCTCCTGCTGGGATCACCTGTGCCTGCCCCCTGCCAGCTCCAGAGTACACAGCCCCAGCTGAGCCTCCCCTGATGCAGCTAGCATCTTCGCAGTGGCCACTCCAAATGGTCCACCATCACGGCCATCAATAACTATCAGTTTCCCTCATGGAAAACACTGGATATGTAACCCTCACATTACACTTATAAAATGCTACTTTAAAATATATAGGTGTTTCAGTCACCTGAGTAGCTGGGATTAAAGGTCTGCACCACCACTCTCAGCTAATTTTTGTATTCGTACTACAGACCCTGTTCCAACATATTGGCCAGGCTGGTCTCAAATTCCTGATCTCCAGTAATCCTCCCACCTCAGCCTCCAAAGTGCTGGGATTACTAGCATGAGCCACTGCACATGGCCTAGAATCATTTAGAGAATTAAAAAAAAAAAAAAAGAGAAGACAGTTAATGAGAAAATTTAAATAAATTATAGTTTATCAGCACAATTACATGTTATGTCTATTATATTAAATAGATTCCAAATAATTTCTTAAATTTAAAAATAAAATAGGTAATTTTATTTTTATTAAAATAGCACATTCTACTTATGTGTATATATAATACTGTGTTTCATGCATTAAAACTATTTGGGAAAGTACAGATAGCTATCTATGTGTATTATAGCCAACAGAGACCACTGGACAGAAATGAAAATCTATCCAACACATGGCAATAGAGAATTTAAATGACTAAATTTAACACTAGTATAATTTTCAGCCTTAAAAGTAATTTGACTCTTTTCATACCTAATTAAATATGGGAAAGAAAGTAGATGTGTGAGCAATATGTAATTGAAGTTCTGGAGTTCACTCATTACTTTTATCTCAATAAATACAGTTTATTTTAATGTTTAATCAATTCAAGAAAAGAATATTCAGATAAAACGATTTTATGTAATTTTAATTCACTTTTTATGCAATTAATACATAAAACAGGATGCTTGAATTAAAATAAGAAATACAGGTAAAATTCTTAATTTTAAGATCTTATTTTTAAACATCACTAGAGAAGTATTTCCCAATTAGTTAACATTATAAGAATTTCCTGTTAAATTTTCTCATATCACAATTATGGGAAACAGCATGATTACTTGGCCATATTTTGTATCAAGTAATTATACCTAATTAGGAATTGTTTTGCATTGATAATACACAACAATATTGACCCCATATACTACAAGCAGGATAGTAGGACCAATGTTCAACTCCACCACAGTTATAGGATAAGTGCTCAATAAGTAGTTACTAAGTGAATGAAGATGATTTTAGTTCTATTTTGTTACATCATAATCAGGCAAAATTTCTCCTTTTAACTTATTATTGTATTTAAAGTAATATTCTGTGATACATGTGATGCTAAGTATTTATTTAAATGTTTTTTGCTAGATCCTATACAAAGTTTTGTTTCTGCCTTCTAAGCACTCTGGAAAAATATCTAGAATCCAAAACCATTGGTATAAAAATATTCCCATTTGCACACATAAATTTCAGGTTTCAAACTGAAAACTATACAGGATTTTACCCATGAGAAATAAAAGTAACAGATCCACATCAGCATCATTTTGTTCTTTAGAGCTTTCATAATCCACTGACTCAGCCTTGCTAAAGATTCTACTAGTCTCATTACTGAAAGGGCAAACTGCAAGAGACTGAGAAAAAGTGTGACTGGAAGAAGACAGACAATTAAATATAATAGTCCTTGAAAACTAGTTATTGGATAAATTAAAATAAAAAACTAATGAAGCAGGGAATATCTCACAAATGTATTTAATCCAACTTACCTTCTGTAAGGATATTCCTTGAAGGTTGTAAGAAGAAACATGACTTTGAGAATTAGTTCTTCATTCCCACTCATTCCATAGCATCACTAAGACAGCATAATGATGCCATAGAATGAGCATCACTTTTAGGCTCCAATTGAAAGGAAAAAAACTAATCACATTACTTTTCAAAAAGCCAGAAAGTGAAAATACGAGAAATAAGTTCAGGTATATTATTATCAAGAACAAAAAACAATTAGAAATTACGATGTAATCAATTATATTAGGTTTTATAAAAAGTTAGGTTTTAAAACATATTTTCTGTGATACCTTTCTCATTTCTAGGCAGATCATTCAAGTTTTCACATAATTTTGCAAGAAAAAAAAAAGCCTATCTTTAGGTTTATAGGCTATTTTGCATTTTTTATTAATGCAGTGTTCATTAATCTACAGATATCCAATAGACTTTCAAATACCAGCCATAATTTGAGAGTTTTAACTCCTAAGCAGTTGATTAAAAAAAAAAAAAACAAACAACTACTGAAGCACTTGTTTATCTCTCTATGTAAAAGGTTTAGTCTAGTCAATGTTTCCTCCATCAGACAAGGTTGACCAATGAAGAGTAAAGTACTAAATAGTCATTTGCTAACATTTCTCTTGAATACTAACTTAATATTTGCCCAAATATTCTAAATGTTTTGAAATTTGTTTACTTAAAATACATATTTACATAAAATACATTTTTTGTAATTACTCAATTTTCAGATTTCACAATTTACAAAAACAAAACTTCTAGATAGGGTAAAATACTTCCATTAGTTTGCTACCAGTGGCATGTATCCGAATTATCTGTGGCAAATCCACAGAGATCTGCAGCAACCTCAACTTTTGCCTCCTTGGAAGAAAGAATTTAACCACAGGGCACAAGGCAGAAGGAGAGATGGAGGCAAATTTGAGTAGGAGTGAAAATTTATTAAAAAGCTTTAGAACAGTAAGGAAAGGAAAGAAAATAAGGAAAGTACAACTTAAAAGAGGGCCAAGCAGGTGACTTGAGAAACCAATTGTGCCACTTGACCTCTTAACTTGGGATTTTATATGTTGGCATATTTCCAAGATCTTCCATTACTTCTCCCCACAGCTGAAATCTTACTGGGAAGCTGCTGATTTGTTTCAAGTGTTTTCTTTAAGGAGCCTGCCTTTCCCTGGCACTAGCTGTGACCTATTATTAGATAATTGGGTAATATTTAGATAAACTGTTAACAACTGCTTGACCATCACCTGATGGTCACCAACACTCCTAGTGTGTGTCTATGTGGGGCGTGGGAAACCTCTCCTGCCCAGCTCATACCTAACTGGCTACGCAATGTAACATGTTCATTTATTTTAATCTGGTGGTGGTCCAACACTGAGTTTAAACATAATAATATTCCATTTCCAGAAAATCTTTGAGGACAGGTAACAGTCAAAATGAAAACACTTTCAAGTCACATACTTCAAATTAGAAAGGAAAAGCAGTGTTAAATACAGAAATATATTCCAGTCCCTAATAGAACAGATGCACACACAAATTACTATTAAACCTTTCCTTTGGTTGATTTACTTTTTGTAGCATTTTCTGGAATGCAAGGAATTGAAGTCAGAGATGCAAAAATTAGCGTAGCTTCATTAGTCATCTTTGGTAAACATGGATAAGAATTTCTAGGTGAAAAAAAGGCTGCCAATTGTGGAACAACATATTTGCTTGCTCTAGTCCCTTCTTTATGTTGAATATAATAGGGAGAATAAATAAATAAACGTGCTATTGAAGAAAAATATATTAAGGCCAGATATTACTTCAACACTTTTGGTAATTTAGTAATTCAGTCAAAAGTACTGTTGGGAATTTCCAAATTCTGAAAGAACTTTTTTCACAAGACTAGCATTTTTCAAATCTGTGCAATATGCAAGAAAACTAGTATTTCCTAATGAATATTTCTGACACTGACGACGGTGTTAATACATATTTTGCAAGATATTTTCTACAATTTTGTTGTAATTAGACTGTTGGCCATAGTATGACTCTTCATAGCACTTGCCATACCTAAGTTTATGTTATATGATGTAATCAAAGATGTTTTACTTTGCTAAAGCAATCAGTACCTCCAAAATTATCAGTTGGCATGAATGTTATTACACAAGCTGAGAAAATCCACTTTATCTGTCAACTTAAAATTTTTATTTTAAGTTATGTAACATAATTTATTAAGCCTATGATGACTGAGTCATCCCAGTAATTTTAAGAGATAGCTCTCTCTTATATTAAGGGGAAAAAGGAAAAGCTTTGTCTAATAAAAAGTTCTATAGATTGGTTACATAATGAACTTTTCTACTGTAATATAAGAGTGAAAAGGTTAATCTGCCAAGCTAATAAGTCCTTCTCACTAAATTAGCATTTGAATAAGATATTTATGTTTATTCATTATATCATGATATTGCCAGATAACATAAGTATATTGGCTCCAAAACAGTATGTTTAATTGCTCATTAACAAAGATAAGAAATGCTTACAAAATGATTTTAATGTAAGTTT
Source organism: Macaca mulatta (assembly GCF_049350105.2). Lineage (NCBI taxonomy): Eukaryota > Metazoa > Chordata > Mammalia > Primates > Cercopithecidae > Macaca > Macaca mulatta. The sequence continues at coordinate 118,565,300 of NC_133409.1, forward strand.
TTAAAGCACATATAAACACATTCCAACTATCTAGAGATGACCATTCTCAATATTTTAGAGAGGACCTCACCAAATCTTATCTTAGCCTGCCAGTCCATATCATATGAATTTTGAGTTTTAAGTTTTTTACTTTAGTTTAACCAATGCTTCCCATGGCATAACAAGATTCACCCGCTATCAAACATACAACATCCGAATCTTATAACACAAAAATTTTACAGAACCAGTTAAACAGGAAAGGGTGACTTTGTTCAAGACTATTGACAAAATAGTTCAAATTCAAGCAGTTTTATTAGTAAGTAAAAAGGAGCAAGTGGATATGAAGAGAAATCTAGCAGATTCTGCCACTGTTGACCTCTTCAGTTATTCAAAACCCATGTTTACATTTATTTCCTTTAGAATAATATACTCACCACTTCTCTGAGTGAGACAATCACCAAATCCAATTTGATTACAAAATTCATTTCAGAGTCCGAAATCTCAGTCTGGATATTGTGCATTCTCCCAACATGCCTAATTTGAATGATGAAACAGGAAAAAAATTATCACAAGAAAATCTTTATTGGAAAGGGAAATGATTTTAAAACACAGCTATTAGTCATCTATAGCCGTAAGCCAACACTATCCTCAGGAATTGCGAAAATTCCATTTGTATTAGGGAAAGATATCCTCTTGTTAGCACTTTTTAAAAACTTGCCTGAGATCTCCCTGAAGAATTGCCTTGTCTGTGGTCCTCCGTGGCTTCCAGTCCAAGCCCTTGAGAAGTGATTTACTTTCTTTCCTCCTCAAATCTGAAGTAGCTTTAGAGAGTATGGTCTTCTGGGCTAACCAATTTACATTGCTCGTTTACTACTGAAGGCTGGTCTGGAAATCTGGGAATTGTCTTAGAGTTTGTTTGATATTTGAAGTCTAGTTTGTAGCCACCAGGCAAATTAAAATAAAATAAAATAAAATAAAATAAAACATAAAAATTCCCTGTAAAACATTTTAGATGTTCATTCCACTTTCTTCTACTTAGCTTATTATGCAAGTAACATTTCCAAAGATCTCATCCAGACATGGAGTCTTAGTCTTTCACTGCAGGTCTCTGTAATAAAGTTCACTTTCCTATATTTCAACTTAATGGCTACTGCATTGAGGGTTGCATGAGAAGGCACTCCATATAATACTCTCTGTCGGGGTGCTCACGGCCTTTGATTAGGGCATCAGTTTAATCTCCTTCTAAGGCTGCCACTTCAGCACGATTGTTTGTAACTGCTTCACTTTGAGGTACAGGAGTTGAATTTTCAATTCTGTCAGTCTACAAATTTTGAACTTTTAACTTGATTGCAGGTTCTAGACAAAGTATCTGTTTGCAAAGCTGTGTTCTTTTCCTTATCTGCTTGTAATGGGCAAGTCTAGCCTAAGATATTTTCTTTTTTTAGGGTTATGCTTAGAATTACTCAAACCAAAAAACTGTAATTTTTTTTCCTACCATTTCCCATAAAGTTTTAACCATATCTAACATTGAAAGGCAGCACCAGTGAAAGTATAACCAATGTTTTCCATGGCATAACAGTGATACGGGCTGGATGACTGGAGAAACACACATGGTCCTTTGTCTCGCGCTGATAAGATTAAGGACAAGGAAATATATGGAGTGGTTTTAGGAGCAGAAACTTTAATAGGCAAGAAAGAAGGAAAAAACTTCCCTGTACAAAGGGAAGGGGGGGCTCCAAATAAAAAGGAACGCTGTGTGTAGGGGAAAACAGTAGGTCACCTTGGGAGGCTGGAGGAGATGGTGTCTGATTTTCATAAGGCCCAAGGGATTGGTTTGACCAGGTGTGTCATTCATATAGCCCATGAAATAAATTGGCCCTCCAACTCTAGCCTTTTAATATGCAAATGCAGGTCACCATGATGTCCTGCAAATGTGGTGTTACCTGGAGGTGGCCATTACAACTAGCACATGTGGTGATAAGTATAAGAGGGTGGGAACCACCGTGTTGACTGGACCTGGTTTCTACTCGCTGGTGTTTACATATCATTGCTTGCCAGTCTGGCTTTTCAAGCTGCTTTCCGTTAGAAAAGAAATGTTTGAGGAACTGTTTCATTAAAAGAAAAAGCCTTACCAAGGAATTCTTACTCTTTCTATCTGCCTAAAATAATTTCTTAATAACTCCTGTAATATTCCTCCCTGAAGAGATGTCACCCTAACTGCTGTTAGGAGGTTTCTGGCAACGACTCTTTCTAGCTTCCTGCTAGAAAGGGGCATCAGGAGGGGAACAGCACCTAGGGTTCCTGCTGGGGTCAATCTAAGGATCCTTGGAAGAATGGCATGTCCATGCATGTTTCGATTTGCAGTGCCATTTGGAGTTTGATTGCTTCTAGGCAAGAGGAAACAATTTGAGTTATGCTATTGAGTATACAAGGCCCAGATATTAATACAAGACACAAGCAAGAGGGGGCTTAATAAAGAGCTAACCAATTCCATAAAGAACACTGGAATTCATTAAAGAGAGATTGCAGGCACCCAAAGCTGAAGCCTACATTTCATTTTCTCTTAACTTGTCAATGATTTTGATTTGATCTTTAAGTATCTGTAGGTTTTCCTCTACTAGACTAGAGGTGTTAACCCAGAAGTAGCATGTTGGATTTAAAAGTGCACAGGTGCCTCCTGCTTCAGCAATAAGGACATCTAAGGTCCATCTATTTTGTGCTTCTACTGAGGGTAATGAATCTATAGATTACTGTTGTGCCTCTATGGCACCTACAGTTGACTTCCATCCTTGTTGCATCGTAATAGAAATATTAAGTACTGATCTTTCAAGGAGAGGAATGCCCGCAAACGAGAATAGACCTCTGGCTATAGAATTTTCCATGCCTGGTTTTTCTAAGATGGGATTGTCATATGCATGCCCTGCCCAGTTGGCCCTTTCAGTTAATCTCCATATGAGGGCATAGAAATGAAAGATCTCTTTGTCCAGTGTATCTAAGATAGTGCAGTTTCTAGAAAAGAGCCTGTTAGGGATGTCTCCAGATGATGCTGCCATTCAGTTGAATAGTGTCAGGGACTACTGCTACTATAGCACATGTTCCATTCCAATGCCTTGGAAAGATTAAGTGTAGCCAGTAGCTACAAGGAAAATACACCCCTGTTCCTTGAAGGGATGGTTCTAAGTTTTGGCTTGTGAGAGAAAGTGGCAGATTTTTCTCATATCTTAGAAGTTTTCCTTTTTTATGTATAATAGGGGCATCCTTGGGATAAAGGTACCCATATTTAGGGTAGTCTTTTGTGGTGCCATTTGGAATTTGACATGCCAAGTGGGAAGGGTCCACCTGACAAAAGGAGTTTCAAAAAATTAGAGGCATAGTATTCCCTGGCCAGTATCTCAGATGATCCTTGTGGCAAGGGCTGTCAGTGCAGATGTCTTCAGTTTGCCTACAGATTTGTAGGCCACTACTATTAGCAAACATAATACAATGGTCTAGAGTTCCCTGAGGGGGCATATTGGGAAAGGTCTATGTGTTATCTTTTACATTACAGTCAAGATGCTTACTTAGAGCATGCCATTCCTATAGGGACTTCCAACCAGAAGGAGAGGCTACATTCTGAAAGCCCCCTGTTAGGGTTTCTTATCCTTTTCCATCGCCCTTATTGTGCTTTCCTCTCCAAATCTGAACTACCAGCAACTACAAGTGTGAGGTTACAATATCTGAGATCTCTCAAGTATAGTCCTTCCTTGCTGCTTTTAAAGCAGAGGGAGGCATTTGTTATTACCTGGTCAACTTTTCCCAGCCTGAAGTTATGAAGCTTATTTTCAGGGAGAGTGCTCTTTGGCAGTGGGAGCAAAGTGTTCCCCTGAGAGGAGATAGTTACCCAGTTGAAAGTGCTCCCATACTGTATCCCATTTATGCCTGATAAGTCTTTAATGGCCAAAGATAAAGCTAACAAAGGCAATCCTAAGACAGTGAGTTCTGGGTCATTGAAAGGTTCTTCAGTGTCATTAAACTGAGTGAACTGTTTAGGACAGACCTAACAACTAGTCTTCTATAAATGGGCCATGGCTGATAATTGTAGGAGCTAAAAGATGTGATGTATTACTAAGTTTGATAAAAAGTCCTAACAGATTTAGTGATAGTAAAACGCTCATGCTTACTTCCTGTTAGTAACTGCTATTCCTGATATGAAGATAATAATTAAACAAAATGCTATGATAATTGAGATTCCCTGTCAGATAATCCACCCTGAGGGTGCTATAGAATATAGTCCTACCGCAAATAGCAGAGTGAGTATAACAATTCCCACAAGGCTGTCATAGTAAGTAATTGACAATAAATCTTGAGAGGAGAGGTAGAAATGACAAAAAGTATTTGGTGATGTAGTAGGTCTCACTCAAACACTTATCTTTATTATTTTCAGCTTAAGATCTTCTATTTCTTCACATTGATATTTTTTTTTTTTTTTTTTTTTTTTTTTTTTTTTTTTTGAGACGGAGTCTCACGCTGTTGCCCAGGCTGGAGTGCAGTGGCGCGATCTCGGCTCACTGCAAGCTCCGCCTCCCGGGTTCCCGCCATTCTCCTGCCTCAGCCTCCTGAGTAGCTGGGACTACAGGCGCCCGCCACTGCGCCCGGCTAATTTTTTGTATTTTTAGTAGAGACGGGGTTTCACTGTGGTCTCGATCTCCTGACCTTGTGATCCGCCCGCCTCGGCCTCCCAAAGTGCTGGGATTACAGGCTTGAGCCACCGCGCCCGGCCCACATTGATATTGAGGACATTCCTCTGGGCTTTAAGGGGTTGCTCCCTCAGCTCTCCAGGCTTTGACTAGAGTGGGATGTATACAGGAGTCAATTACTATAACTTTTATTTCCAAGGGGGTTCAAAGAAGAACAATGTAAGGCCCTTTCAAGCTTGCTCTTAGGGAGCGAGAGAGAGAAGGGAGAGCTTTTACCAGTACCAAATCTCCTGGGTTAAATGGAAGTAGTCTTATTTCCCAGAGTTGAGCTTTTGCTAATTGTGCTAATTCCTGTTGAAAGTGAGCCAGAGAGGTTACATGCTTAGCTAGCTCAGAGGTTTCCTGGTGTAATAGAAAATGATTAGTAAGGAAAGGTCATCCATACAGCATCTCAACAGGGCTAAGACCTAGTTTTGAAGGGGTATTTCTTATTTGTAGTAAGGCCATGGAAAGAAGAGAAACCCAGGGAAGATGAGTTACTTGGGATAATTTTCTGAGGTGTCTCTTGATAATATCATCCATTTTCTCTACCTTTCCTGAGGTTTGGGTATCCATTAGCACAATGGAGATAATATTCTATTTCTAGTGATTTTGAGACCCCTTGTAGGACAGCTGCCTTAAAAGAGGGCCCTCCTTGTGTGTGGGTGGGGAGGAGTTTTTTTCTTCTTTCTTACCTATTAAACGTTCCACTCCTAAAACAACTCCACCTGTGTCCATGCCATTAATTTTATTGGTGTAAGACAAAGGACCTTAGTGTTTCTCCAGTCATTGAAGCCATATCATTTTGGTGTGTTGGCTAGGGATCCAAGGTACACCATTCACTGGAGCAGTGAGTATAAGAATGAACTTAAAAATCTGTTCTATCATTCTGAGGCACTCTCAGCCTCCATTTTAAAATCAAATCAAATCAATCAATGAGCATTTTTCAGTCAGTTAAACATATGATTATTGTAGCGGCCATTCTAAAGACTCAGATGTCAGGCTTGTTGGTGAGAATATGGAGAATACCCACGGGTCACTGGGAATGTTGGCCATGTTTCAAATCAGTTTTTTGTTTGTTTGTTTGTTTGTTTGTTTTTGTTTTGTTTTGTTTTTCATGGCAAGACAGCCATTACGCAAGGCTGGGGAGATTTCTGAGGCAAGTGAGAATTTCTGGCCAGGATACAATCTGGTGTTATTCAAAGGCTTCTGAGCCAGATTCAGCGTCTGACGGCTTGCTCTGGGTGTTGGTAAAGAATCCCCAGTTATTCTGTCACAAAATTTTTCTTCTTTTTCTATTCATGGTCTCTTTCTCCATTCCAGGAATTTTTACGGCCTAGGGAAGTAATCCTGTTAGGCAAAATCAGGAAATGCTATAATAACCAAAGATATAGCTCTGGAATGCCATTGCAATCTTCTAGGAACAGAGAGCCCCACTTCAGTCACAGTGAGGTCACTTGCTACTAATGCTCTGGTGAGTACATGTCATTTCTAAGCTAATAGGGTCACCTAGTGGAAATAGAAATCCTCTTCATAAAACACATTGAGGGCCTGCTGTGGTACATTGCAGCATCACAACTTTGTATTTCTGTGCTTTTCTATTGGAAACTAGGCTTTATGCTACTTCTGTGAATGGGAAAATTCTGCTTTCAGCTATTAAGAGTAACATGTCCTCTGCAACCCAAATTTTAGTCCTGATACTGACCCATCAGCAGGAAAATTGCCATTAGGTACCCACATTCCTTTAGGGCACCTACTCTTTCTCTGATTAAGACAGTACTTAATCAGTAAGGGAATTTTAAGTTTGAAAGTTAACTGGAACCATTTTTCTAACAGTAAATGTTTTAGCCTGGGCCATAATAGCAGGAAATCTAGCACATTCCTTCCATTAAAGAAGTCTTGCCTTTTATATAGTCTTTCCCAGATCCATTTTTTTTAGGGAGACACACAGGTCCCACAAGTCCAAGAAGTCAAAGGGAAATCATAGGCAAAGGATTAGGGCTATTTGGGTGAGTGTGACTGGCCTAAAAGTCTAGTTTCCCTGGTGCCATGGCTAAGAGGGTCATGCTTACAACCACTGAAGGCACATTTCACAGGGTGCTGGGAACCAGGAGCCAGGGAGGGAACATATTTGGGGGTATACCCCCACTGTTTTCTTCTCTACCTTGGGTCACATACAGAATGGAAGGAGACTAAAGGGATGCCTTCTCTTCCTTCTCTTTCTAGATGGGTAACAGATCGTCTTCAGCATGCAGTCCCTGGAGTGCATTTTAAAGCACTGGGACTCCCTCAACCCTGAGACTTTGAAGAAAAAGCACCTCATAGTTGATTGCACAAGGGGATGGCCTTCTTACCATCTTGGGGACAGACAAACCTGACCTGGTAGGGGGATCTTTGATTTTAATATTATCCAATAGTTAGATCTTTTCTGCAGACAGAAGGACAAATGACTGAGATCTTCTACGTACAGGCTTTCTGTGACCTGTGAGATAACACAGAACTTACAAGCTCTGTACAGTTGACCCAGTTCTTTTAGCAGCCATGGCAGGCAACTCACAGGGAATGGTTTCTCAGAGCTAAAGCAGATTCCAGAGGAGGAATCTGAGGCAGCTATTGAATGTCCCAATCCTTCTGGTCCCCCTCCAATTGTACCATCAGCTTCTCAAGCTCCACCATCTCCAGTATTACCATTCCCCCCTCTCCTCCTCCAAACGCACAATTCTCTCTTAACTATTCAGGAAGTGTCTGATATAAATGGTTATAGAACCTTAAGCAGATGAAGGGAGACTTAGGATGATTTTCCGATGACCCCAATAAGTACATAGAAAGTTTCAAAAATTTAACCCAGGTGGTGTTTGACCTCACATGAAAGTATGTTATGTTGCTCCTGAGCCATACCCTCACTTCGGCTGGCAGGCAGTTCTGCAGGCTGCAGAAAAAGGTGGAGATAAGCGACATGTCTCCTATAGCAAACAAAAGAGAAAAAGAGGAGGCAGGGAAGATTAAAAAAAAAAAAAAAAAAAAAAAAGCAGAACTCCATTACCACTAAGAAGAGAAACAGTTCCGGTAGACAACTCGGTTTGGAATCCCAATAACTTAGGAGGTGAATGGAAAAAGAAGCACTTTTTAAGGTGCATATTAAAGGGTCTATGAAAAACCAGGGCCAAATCTCTCATTTACTCTAAACTGTCCGTGATAGATCAAAAATCAGACAAAAATCCCACAACCTTTATGGAAACGCTGAGAGCGGCACTAATAAAACATATCTCTTTATCCCCTGATACATTTGAGGAACAGCTTATTCTGAAAAACAAGTTTATTACACAGGCAACTCCTGATATTAGAAGAACACTACAGAAGCAATCTATAGGATCAGATAGCACCCTAGAAAACCTCCTGAGAATAGCCACTTTGGTCTTTTACAATAGGGATCAAGAGAAGGCCCAAGAAAAGGAGAGGAAATACAAGAAAAGAACAGAGGCTCTAGTAACAGTGTTTTAAGCTTGCAAAGTCCAGGATCCCTAAGGTGCATCCACTAGCTGTTATCGATGTGGCAAGTCAGGTCATTTTAAGAAGGAATGCCTAGGCAGCAAGATGAAGTCACCGCAACCTTGTCCAGCCTGTGGCAGAGAACACTGGAAATGGAACTGCCCTGGAGAAGGAAGTCACTGGGTTCAGAACCAGTCTCACAGATGCTCCAGCAGAACTGATGGGTCCCGGGACTCAAACCCCTGGCTCCAGTGACTCACACTGCTATTACAGCATGGGAGCCCTTGGTAATTCTGGAAATTGAAAGAAGAAAGGTGGATCTCCTGCTAGCTATTAGAGCCAGTCTCTCTTCTCTCCTTTCTAATCCAGGCCTTCCCTTTTTCCATACTACAATCATAAGTGGTGTCTCAGGAAAAATTCTAACCAGATATTTTTCTCAACCTCATAGCGGACTGGGAGGGGACCTATCACTTACACATGCTTTTTAAATCATGTCTGAGACTCCTACTCCTTTATTAGGTAGAGATATTCTAGCTCTCATGGGAGCCAGCATCCTCACAACACAGGGCAAACTCTTCATCTCCTCCGATGGAAACTAATGCCATTACTCTGGAAGTGTGGCTAACTCAAGGAACAAGACTTTGAGCTATAACCACTAGGCCAGTCCAGATCCATCTTAAGCATCCCATTTCTTTTCCTAACCAGAAGCAGTATGTCCTAAGGCCAGAGTCTAGGAAAGGGCTAGAAGCCATTGTTAATAACCTATAAATGAACCTGGCACACAAGGTGTCAAGGAGAAGAGTATGGAAACCACCATGTTTGATGGACCTGGTTTCTGGTCACTGGCATTTGCTATCAATGCTTGCTGATCTGGCTTTTCAAGTTGCTTTCTGTTAGAAAAGAAATGTTTCAGGAGCTGTTTTTATTAAAAGAAAAAGTCTTACTGAGGACTCCTTACCCTTTCTATCTGCCTAAAATAATTTCTTAATAACTCCTGTAATAACAAGATTCACAAGCTATAAAACCTAGTGTATCTGAATCCTATGAAAGAAAAGTTTCACCCAACCAGCTAAACAGGCAAGGGGGACTTTATTGAAGACAATTGCAGTAGGGTAGAGATTGCACTCAACTCAAGTGGAACAAAATCAGGAAGATTTTTAAACCCTGAGATGAGCTAATGAAAAGTACTGAAGGACATTTGGAAGAGGTGGATCAGTGCGATTAGGCCATCTGTGTTTGCTAATTGACTGTCATCATAGTTAGGCTCCTACTTTTCCACAGAAACTGGGACATAGGAGCCTATCTTTCTTGGTAATTGCATTTCAAGTAAAAAGTAAGTAATTTTTAGGGGACATGTGTGGGCCTGAAGATCACACAAGAGCCTGGGACAAAGTTCTCCTGGGATCTGGAAGAGGTAGTTTATGGTGATGTCCACCCTCCCCAGATCCTTGAAAGAGACATTCCTAGGTTGTAGAAGATTTACATCTCAAAGGGGTAAAGACAGAAGTCACAATTGAAATTTCTTTTCTGAAGGAAATGCTCTACAATGAAGAAGGTCAGAGATCTATAGTTACGAAGGAACCTATCTAAAGTTTAGTCAAGTTGAGGTGAACATCAAGGCTGTCTTTGTCAATCCTCAGTGTTGTCAAGCCACAGTGCCCAACACTGTGCCAATAACTGATTTTTAGTTTTGTCAGAAGCAGCACACAACTTTCAGGTGTCAATTACTGTATCAATAATAGAATTAGTTTTTATTTCATACAGTAGAAAAATCATAATTAATAGTGACTGAAGATACAAGGTTTTATTATTTATTGTTAAAAATCCAGCAATCAGCAATCCAGGGTTGATGTGCCAGATCCACTAAAGTGTAAGGGGTCAAGCTTTTCATAGTGTTTTCCACTACTTCCCTTAAGTTATGACCCTTTTAGCATGATTTAAGATGCCTGCAGAAGCTCCAATCACTATTCTACTTTCCAACCCATAACAATAGGAGAAGAAAAGAAAACTAAGGATACCATTCCCTTTACAGATATTTTCTGAAAGTTTCACAAACCAATTCCACTAACATTCCATTTGTAAAACTTTGTTCGCCCAGCTGCAAGAAAGACTGAGGAAGGTAGTTTTATGAGCATAGCCTAATTTGGTGGTTCTATTGTAACTGATACACAGATTCAGTCACTTGCCACATGAACAATCCAATTAACAAGAATGAAATCTGGTATGAAAAAAGTGACTTTATTCCAAACTTTAGCTTAGGGTAAAAGGACAGCCTCTTTCCTTTAAGGGGATTGCTTCACTTTGGGGGCAAAAAGCTGGGAATTTTAAAGGGGGATTTGGCATGAGCGGCATGCAGGGCAGGGAGTGAGCAGGTGCAGGGCCTACAGAACTCACTTTGGTGCCTTATCTACAAGGGGACTGAGCTGGCACCAATGCAGGCAGATCTAAGTTGCAAAGTGCCATCTTCTTGAGATATTCTCCAGGTAGGAGAAAGTTTTATCACAAGTCCACTTTAGGTTTGAAATTGACTATCATCTCTTGGGGCAATCTCCTGGAAGGGAGGTTCCCAGCTCCTGAGCTTCTAAGTAAGCACATGGTTAGATAAGCTTGCCCTGCAAGGAATGTCTGGTGAAAAGAAGGTAAAGGTTGTAATTGCTCTCTAAAGAGCTAAGTTAGTGGGGAACAGGGGAAAGGAGGAAAGAGAAAAAATAGAAAATATAATAATTCTTTCTCTTTCTCTTCCAAAAAATGGGGTACTCAGTTACACTATTACTGAGAAAGAAAGAACAAATTAGATTTAGGTTAACTAACTCATTCTGATCCATATTTTAAAGATATGGTTCTCTCTCTCTTTCAAAGCATATACACATAATCATGTAACACAATACTCACATGTTTCTCTTTCCTTGTTTCTTTTGAATGTATGTTAAATTTTAAAATAAATTTGAGTTATATTAAATAATGCATTTATGGATTTTTTTTTGCATTACTTTATAGGGGTAAAAGGAACTTTCTTCCTACATCCCAAAGGTTTGATAATTTCAGTCCATAAGCAAACTGACAATAGACAGATCAGTAAACTTATTAATGTGCAAGTGTATGGAAGTCATACAATTATAAAATTCAAAGAAGGGCCAGATGAGTGAAACTTAAACACCCTCTTCATATGGGGGAGAGAAGTAGGGAATATAGACATTTTTAAAGTAAAAGTAAGTAATTTTTAGGGGACATGAGTGGGCCTGAAGATCACACAAGAGCCTGGGACAAAGTTCTCCTGGGATCTGGAAGAGGTAGTTTATGGGAAGGTGGGTGGTGGAAGTGCACTGAGAACAAAGGTTGTCTGACACAGATAAAGCCTCTCAGGTAACAACCCTCAGAATAATAGACAGAAAGTTTGTCTGGCTGGGTATAGTGACAATATTTAGTTTCTTGTTATTTAATTAATGTCCCCTCTTTAATGAGGTATAAGACAGGGGATGAAAGGCAATTGTGTTTCTTTTGGAAGAACTTCCTTCATTCCTATAAAGGAAATTCAGAGAGAGCCCCACCCTTCCACTGGGGAGGAAGCAAGGGAAAGTCAGGGACCTTGGTTCTGAGGCAGCTTCTAAGGCCTTTCAACTTTCTTTAATTAATAGTGTTCAGCACGACAAAGTGCCATACTTTGGGGTGTCATTTTCTATGGGGTGTCATTTTCTGAGCCACAGCAACTTTACATACTTGTCAATTATTTGTTGTGAAAACAGATAAAATCTCTCTCAACAATTATCAAATTCACAACACATTGTTACTAACTATAGTCATCACGTTGTACAATAGATCTTTTGAATTTATTCCCCTGAAATTTCACATCCTTTAACCAACATCTCTCCATTTACCCTTGTGGTCCTCAGCCACTGCTAACCACAATTCAATTCTCTGCTTCTATGAGTTCAGCTTTTTTAGATTCCAAATATAAGTGAGATCATGCAGTATTTGTCTTTGTGTGCCTGGCTTATTTAGCTGACCATCATTTTATATGTATAATTGATATTCAGTTTTTTTTAAGTGTGCTAAATTTGTATATGGTTTTTATGATAGCATTATATTTTCTTACAACTATATAGCTATTACAAAATACAAACATTTATTACCTTGAGCAACAACATATGTGTTATTTTTAAAATTTAATAAAAATATTTTACTCCACATTGTGAAATTCAAACATTTTAAATTGGGGTTTCTCAAACTTCAATATGTATGTGAATCACTCATGTATGTTATTAAAGTGCAGATTCTGAGTCAGTATTTCTGAAGTAGAGCCTGAGATTTTGCATGTGTAACAACGTGCCAGGTGATGCTAATGCAGCTGTTTATGGGCCACACTTCAAACAAAAAAAGTGCTAAATAATAACAATTATTTATGAAAAGGTTTAATTTGCACTAATATCATTTCTTTGTCAAATGTACTATAGAATATAAAGGATTTAAGACCCAATACAATACATGTCTTGTTTGTTATTATAATACTGTTTTACAGATTAAGAAAACAAGGCTCAGGAACCTGAGATGGTTTAAACAAAATCACAATATAAAATGTATAAGTTGTTAGTTTATAAGGACTGGCTGTGTCCCCACCCAATCTCATCTTGAATTGTCATCCTCATAATCCCCATATGTCAAGGGAGAGATATGGTGGGATTGGATTTTGGGACGGTTTCCCCAATGCTGTTCTCATGATATTGAGTGTGTTCTCATCAGATCTGATGGATTTTTAAGTGTTTGTTTCTCCTTCACACACTCACACTCTCTCCTGAGGCCTTGTGAAGAAGGTGATTTCTTCCCCTTCTGCCATTATTGTAAGTTTCCTGAAGCCTCCCCAGCCATGTGGAATAGTGAGTCAATTAAACCTCTTTTGTTTATAAATTACCCAGTCTCAGGTAACATCTCTATAGCTGTGTGAAAACACATTTATGTACTATTGATTTTCTAACTGTAATATATCTCATTCTAGCAAGCAAAAACTATAAGCAAATGAAAATCATGCCACATATTAAAATGTGTTTATTTATGTCAGTATTATTCTTGGTATAATTAAACTCATGTTCCTTCATGCCAGAATGGCCTTGAGTAATTTTCTTCTATGTTCAAAGAATAAAAATATATTATTTCAGCCTTTAATAGAACAATATGTGGGTATATGTAAATATCTCATATGTGTATATATACCAGATTTTATGTGTGTGTATACATATGGAAAAATCATTTTAAATTCTGATATATAACTTAAAATCTTGAATGACTATTGCTATGCATAATGTAGCAAAAAAAACGGAACAATATATAAAAGAGAGGGGTGAGGGGTTAAAAACAATCAATGCTAGATGAGGCATGCTGACTGGGCATTATCTGAAAATAGAGATTCTGTACCAAATATTATTTTTATACATTGGAATTTTAAGATTTTTCTAATTCTTATCTACTCATTGAGGAAAGTAATTTATAAAAGAAATAAGCTTTCAAAGTTTAAGTGAATACGCAAGAGCAGAATGACCAAGACTTGTGGGACTAAAATTAAAGACTTACAATAGGATTAAATTAAAACTAAATTAGAAAGTTTTAAAATATTTGATTGGCACTATTTTTAAAAAAAAACTGGTAATAAAACAAATAGAAAGTAAGAAACGTACATTAATTACTACATATCACTAGAATTAATCAAGTCTCAGATAGTGTTTGAAACATTTTTGGGGACAATACTGTCCAGCGTGACATTATTAGGCAACCTGTGTACAAATGACATGTTACATGAAATATGGAATCCTGGCTCCCCTGCCATTTTCTCTGTACCATTGCATATCTATTCTAGGCAGCAGAGCCTGCCAAATCAGCAGGAACTATGTGTTTATTCGCAAAAGATACGTGGAAAGAAGAGACGGCCAAGTGGGTTGTGTAATCAACTTTGAAAAGTATGAACATTTCTAGAGTGGCTATCGCCACTCTGCAATGAAAGAGAAAACAGAATTAAAATTGTCAGCAAAACTATTTTTTTGCAGTAAAAGACTTTCTTTTCTTTTTTCTTAATAAAAGTGCAATGAAATAAATAGTTTTAGTATTATATTAGATTTTCAAAATATGACAGTTATATTATACCATTTAAAAATTGTGCTCCTGGAAATGGGGACTTTGGGATTACAGAATTTTCATTTTGCAAAAATTTCGTTTCAGATAGAGTTTATTTTTTAAATTCATACTTTATGTTTCTGACACTTGCAGTATTTGAGTTTTGTAGCAGACTTTTAGGTGCTGGATAAGTAAGAAATAAGCAGATAAAGAGAACTCCATGTTTAATTTCAAACTATCGATAAACAAGTATCCAGAATCAAGTGGACTTATGGACTCGCCATTTGTTTACATATACATATGTACTTTAATTAAATTTAATAATTTAATTACATATACATATGTAGTTTAATATTACTAATATCATAATTTAACAAGCAAAAGTTCAGAAACAACTAGCTTTACATTAAGATGCCATTTTCAGTATAAATATTAAAATAGAAGTATGTGATATCAGAATACAAGCATTAATGAGGATTATAAATAATAAAAGCTATATTTAACATCAGTTTCTAAATCTTGAAGGAAAAAAAAAAAAAACAGGTTTTTTCTCTTATATGCAGGACCTCAACCTATAAATTAGATCTAAAGCCAGAGATAAATTCATCTACTTTTTGATACACTGTATAAAATAAATACTAACACTGTTATTGTTGAAATCAATCTGGATTTTTGTATTTTTATATAGATTTGCTTTCTTCTAAGAACATAGATGATACAATTGCATTATAGCACTTTAGGATATTTATTTTCCTTAGAAGAGGTTCTAACCCCTCTCTTAATAAGTACTCCAGTTGTTTCCAATTTTGTTCCTGAGGGGTTTTTCTAAGTAACTAGTCTATTACAAATTTAAATATATTGTTCCTCAATATTTAAGTATCTTCACTAAGAATATATTATTAAATTCTATACATTTGGTTGTACTGATACATTTCAAAAACCTTTTTATTTTAGGTAACATTTTCTTCTTAACTTTCACTAGTTCCACCAATATTCTTCTTACATTTCTGTTTGACATTAGAAATTTTAGTCGATAAGTAGTTTCCTCCTCTCAAATCAGGCAATACTCTCTTTATACATAGATGCACTTCAAATGACCAATTAAATTAAGAACTCATTCTGGGAAATTGGGTGGAACTATTATATAGCGTGGGAGGTTAATACTATGTCCTTGTTGAGAAAATGTCAGAGTTGAGCACATTGTGTTACAACCCTTATTTTGGTCAGCAGTTCAGCATGCAAATCCAGATAATGCTAATGAATATTTACAGGTAATGGGCAAAGGAACATTGGAACCAGGGTAGAAAAGAGACAAAATTGATCTTCACTGCTACTATGAAGAAAATAATACCTGAAACTTAAGGGGAATGAATATAGTGTTGCATTTATTCATTCAAAAATATTTAATACATATATGCTTATAAATAATACATGCTTGACTAGGTGATTCTACATCTTACAAAAATATAAATATTATGTAATAACATAATGTGAGAAAAATATAATGTTCATACAATTTCAACCTAAAAGGGATTTTTTTTTTTCTTTTTCCAGACAGAGTCTCACTGTCTCCCAGGCTAGAGGTCAATAGCACAATCTAGACTCATTGCAACCTCTGCCTTCCAGGTTCAAGTGATTCTTGTGCCTCAATCTCCTGAGTAGCTGGAATTACTGGCGTGTGTCACCACACCCTGCTAATTTATATATTTTTAATAGAGATGGGTTTCACTTTGTTGGCCAGACTTGTCTCAAACTTCTGACCTCAAGTGATTCACTCACTTCAACCTCCCAAAGTGCTGGGATTACAAGCGTGAACCACCGTGCCCAATGTAAAAGGGGCTTTAAACAGCATTCTGATTTAATAGTTTCTTAGGCAGTTGAACAACAAATACCTGAGCAACTCAATAATATTTGTTCAAAGACAGAAAAAGAGGTAAAACTAGTTTTGTTATTTGAGAAGAGTCTATATTGCTTAATTTTCTCAAGCTTATTCTCCATGTCTCTGCTTGTGTTTTCAGCATTATCAATTAAAATATTTTACCAACTTTTTTGTTGTTTATGTCTTTGATTTTACTTGCTTAACTCTTATTCTCACTCTCTATATCATAACCTCCTCTGTCACTTCTCATTCCATTTGTTAGCAAAACAGCACATTTTAATTACTTGGACATTTGAAATGAGCTTTTAGTTTAGTAATTTTTCTTTTATTAGCAATGCATCATATCTTCTAATATTAGAGAAATTATGACATCATATAGGGGCAATTTTATCTTGTTTATTCTATAGAGGCTTTACTAGAAGCTGACATAAATTTTAATAAAAGTCTAATCTGGCCAAAGAAGTCTATAGCAATCTATTCTACTAACTTTAGATATTATTACACAGGTATTTTCAGCAATCAGATATTTTAATTTCTCATATGGATTTTTAACAACCATGGATGCTTGAGTGAACTCATTTAGAAACATAAGAAAGAAAGAGATTCAATTTTTAATGAAATGATAGCCAGTAAAAATGATGGCACTCCTATTATGTCAGTTAGGCAAGATTAAGTAAGACTGTCAACACATAAAAATAATAGCCTCACCAGATTGTGAAAATGGAATGTTAATGCAAGCTTACTCAAATTGGTAAACTAGAAAATTAAGTGCAATTACTTTGACCAAGTTCTTATCCCAAAAGTGAATAGGTTTTTTTGTTAAAAAAAAAAAAAAAAAAAAAAAAAAACTGTACTTCCTAGAGTTTATGCCAACCTTCTTTATTTTGCATATCCAACTGATCATTTTGAATGAACATTATGTGAACTTTTACCCTTACACTTTGTAAAAATATTGGCTTTTGTCAGTACTAAATCAGGCGTAATATATATTCTTAGAGGATTCAACAAATTATAAAAGTAGCCTCATATGTTTTCCTTATCAGTGTATTTGATCTTCGGCAAAATATTATCTTCTATTAATAATTAGCAGAATTTTAAATTTATTTGCCAAAGTTGGCATTAGAGCATATAAATTAAAAATACACAAGGGTGTTTTATGGAGAAGTGTGCAGAAACAAATAGAGAAGTCACATAGGAAGCAAGAGAATACCCAGGAAAAGAAAACAGAAGCATTGGACAGATGTGAAGCAATACCAGTATTAGAGGAACTCATACAACAAAGACTCATAATTCCAGGGCACATCAGTGAGATCTGATAAAAAATCCTGTGTTTCAAAATACAAGAAAGATAGTCCCACCATAGAATATCTCATTGTGTCATTTGAGGTAATTTTTATTTTTAGAAATTTAACTATCCATATCATTAATTGATAAAATCTTAGACCTAATATTTTAAATATTAATTGAATAACTTATTAAAAAGAGAATAGTAGCTGCAGATTTTACAAGACTATATAATTCATACAATAGCCATTAAAATGTAATGATATTCTAAACATATTTTTAATTATTCTCTATTGTATATAATTGATTTCCTCAGGAATGTGCATTAAATATATTACACATAATGTATATATACAGTCCAAATTAATATAGACTGTCTACTAAATTTTTACTCTATGTAGGCTAAGACCAGCACCAATAAAATGATACTATAATAATAACAACTAATATTTGTTGATTATCCAAGGTCTCAAATGTACTAACATTATAAATCTCGACAATGACTTTTGGAAGTTAAGCTGTATTATGTTCCTTGTTTTTCAGATAAAGAAAGAGAGCTATGTAATGTTTAAGCAACAATTACATAACTATTATAGTATTATATCCTAGTAATGGGATATAATCACAAACTAATCCATGCAATAACTACAATGTTCTCTCTCTCTCTCTTCACACTCGCGCACGCGCGCGCGCGTACACACACACACACACTCTCCTACACACTATCTCATCAAAGCAAAAAGCAAATACAATTTCAAGATTGTATTGATCAAGATACAATTTACTTTTAGAGTTTTCATAGCTTTTTTAAAGGTAAAAATAAAGAGAAAAATAACATTTCTTGTAGATAAACATTAAGAAAAATATTAAGTACTATAAACCAAATCAAAAAAAAATTTTATTGATCTATTTCCATTATTTGGGGGTGAGAATCAGGAAATAAAGAGAGAGGATTCAAAGTAAATAGTATTAATCCTGATTTTGTTCAGACTAGTAATGTTACACTTTTATGTAATTAAAGTACTACCATATAATATGTTATAGTTGCATTGCCTCAATATGGTCTAAGGATCTCAAATATATTAACTAATCTCTTTAAAAGTATTCTCAATAAAAGCTGCAATAAGACAGATTTCAAGGGTTCATCCCACTTAAAACTCTTTACTATTTATATTCCATTTTTTTAAAAAAATTATTTATTATTATTATACTTTAAGTTGTAGGGTACATGTGCATAACGTGCAGGTTTGTTACATATGTATACTTGTGCCATGTTGGTGTGCTGCACCCATCAACTCCTCATTTACATCAGGTATAACTCCCAATGCAATCCCTCCCCCCTCCCCTCTCCCCATGATAGGCTCTGGTGTGTGATGTTCCCCTTCCTGAGTCCAAGTCATCTCATTGTTCAGTTCCCACCTATGAGTGAGAACATGTGGTGTTTGGTTTTCTGTTCTTGTGATAGTTTGCTAAGAATGATGGTTTCCAGCTGCATCCATGTCCCTACAAAGGACACAAACTCATCCTTTTTGATGGCTGCATAGTATTCCATGGTGTATATGTGCCAAATTTTCTTAATCCAATCTGTCACTGATGGACATTTGGGTTGATTCCAAGTCTTTGCTATTGTGAATAGTGCCGCAATAAACATACGTGTGCATGTGTCTTTATAGCAGCATAATTTATAATCCTTTGGGTATATACCCAGTAATGGGATGGCTGGGTCATATGGTACATCTAGTTCTAGATCCTTGAGGAATCGCCATACTGTTTTCCAGAATGGTTGAACTAGTTTACAATCCCACCAACAGTGTAAAAGTGTTCCTATTTCTCCACATCCTCTCTAGCACCTGTTGTTTCCTGACTTTTTAATGATTGCCATTCTAACTGGTGTGAGATGGTATCTCATTGTGGTTTTGATTTGCATTTCTCTGATGGCCAGTGATGATGAGCATTTTTTCATGTGTCTGTTGGCTGTATGAATGTCTTCTTTTGAGAAATGTCTGTTCATATCCTTTGCCCACTTTTTGATGGGGTTGTTTGTTTTTTTCTTGTAAATTTGTTTGAGTTCTTTGTAGGTTCTGGATATTAGCCCTTTGTCAGATGAGTAGATTGCAAAAATTTTCTCCCATTCTGTAGGTTGCCTGTTCACTCTGATGGTAGTTTCTTTTGCTGTGCAGAAGCTCTTTAATTTAATGAGATCCCATTTGTCAATTTTGGCTTTTGCTGCCGTTGCTTTTGGTGTTTTAGACATGAAGTCTTTGCCCATGCCTATGTCCTGTATGGTACTACCTAGGTTTTCCTCTAGGATTTTTATGGTATTAGGTCTAACATTTAAGTCTCTAATCCATCTTGAATTAATTTTCATATAAGGAGTAAGGAAAGGATCCAGTTTCAGCTTTCTACTTATGGCTAGCCAATTTTCCCAGCACCATTTATTAAATAGGGAATCCTTTCCCCATTTCTTGTTTCTCTCAGGTTTGTCAAAGATCAGATGGCTGTAGATGTGTGGTATTATTTCTGAGGACTCTGTTCTGTTCCATTGGTCTATATCTCTGTTTTGGTACCAGTACGATGCTGTTTTGGTTACTGTAGCCTTGTAGTATAGTTTGAAGTCAGGTAGTGTGATGCCTCCAGCTTTGTTCTTTTGACTTAGGATTGTCTTGGAGATGCGGGCTCTTTTTTGGTTCCATATGAACTTTAAAACAGTTTTTTCCAATTCTGTGAAGAAACTCATTGGTAGCTTGATGGGGATGGCATTGAATCTATAAATTACCTTGAGCAGTATGGCCATTTTCACGATATTGATTCTTCCTATCCATGAGCATGGTATGTTCTTCCATCTGTTTGTGTCCTCTTTTATTTCACTGAGCAGTGGTTTGTAGTTCTCCTTGAAGAGGTCCTTTACATCCCTTGTAAGTTGGATTCCTAGGTATTTGATTCTCTTTGAAGCAATTGTGAATGGAAGTTCATTCCTGATTTGGCTCTCTGTTTGTCTGTTACTGGTGTATAAGAATGCTTGTGATTTTTGCACATTAATTTTGTATCCTGAGACTTTGCTGAAGTTGCTTATCAGCTTAAGGAGATTTTGGGCTGAGACAATGGGGTTTTCTAAATATACAATCATGTCATCTGCAAACAGGGACAGTTTGACTTCTTCTTTTCCTAACTGAATACCCTTGATTTCTTTCTCTTGCCTAATTGCCCTAGCCAGAACTTCCAACACTATGTTGAATAGGAGTGGTGAGAGAGGGCATCCCTGTCTTGTGCCAGTTTTCAAAGGGAATTTTTCCAGTTTTTGCCCATTCAGTATGATATTGGCTGTGGGTTTGTCATAAATAGCTCTTATTATTTTGAGGTACATTCCATCAATACCGAATTTATTGAGCGTTTTTAGCATGAAGGGCTGTTGAATTTTGTCAAAAGCCTTTTCTGCATCAATTGAGATAATCATGTGGTTCTTGTCTTTGGTTCTGTTTATATGCTGGATTATGTTTATTGATTTGCGAATGTTGAACCAGCCTTGCATCCCAGGGATGAAGCCCACTTGATCATGGTGGATAAGCTTTTTGATGTGTTGCTGAATCCGGTTTGCCAGTATTTTATTGAGGATTTTTGCATCAATGTTCATCAGGGATATTGGTCTAAAATTCTCTTTTTTTGTTGTGTCTCTGCCAGGCTTTGGTATCAGGATGATGTTGGCCTCGTAAAATGAGTTAGGGAGGATTCCCTCTTTTTCTATTGATTGGAATAGTTTCAGAAGGAATGGTACCAGCTCCTCCTTGTACCTCTGGTAGAATTCAGCTGCGAATCCATCTGGTCCTGGACTTTTTTTGGTTGGTAGGCTATTAATTATTGCCTCAATTTCAGAGCCTGCTATTGGTCTATTCAGGGATTCAACTTCTTCCTGGTTTAGTCTTGGAAAAGTGTAAGTGTCCAGGAAATTATCCATTTCTTCTAGATTTTCCAGTTTATTTGCGTAGAGGTGTTTATAGTATTCTCTGATGGTAGTTTGTATTTCTGTGGGGTCGGTGGTGATATCCTCTTTATCATTTTTAATTGCGTTGGTTTGATTCCTCTCTCTTTTCTTCTTTATTAGTCTTGCTAGTGGTCTGTCAATTTTGTTGATCTTTTCAAAAAACCAACTCCTGGATTCATTGATTTTTTGGAGAGTTTTTTGTGTCTCTATCTCCTTCAGTTCTGCTCTGATCTTAGTTATTTCTTGCCTTTTGCTAGCTTTCGAATGTGTTTGCTCTTGCTTCTCTAGTTCTTTTAATTGCGATGTTAGAGTGTCAATTTTAGATCTTTCCTGCTTTCTCTTGTGGGCATTTAGTGCTATAAATTTCCCTCTACACACTGCTTTAAATGTGTCCCAGAGATTCTGGTATGTTGTATGTTTGTTCTCATTCGTTTCAAAGAACATCTTTATTTCTGCCTTCATTTCGTTATATACCCAGTAGTCATTCAGGAGCAGGTTATTCAGTTTCCATGTAGTTGAGCGGTTTTGATTGAGTTTCTTAGTCCTGAGTTCTAGTTTGATTGCACTGTGGTCTGAGAGACAGTTTGTTATAATTTCTGTTCTTGTACATTTGCTGAGGAGTGCTTTACTTCCAATTACGTGGTCGATTTTGGAGTAAGTACAATGTGGTGCTGAGAAGAATGTATATTCTGTTGATTTGGGGTGGAGAGTTCTATAGATGTCTATTAGGTCTGCTTGCTGCAGAGATGAGTTCAATTCCTGGATATCCTTGTTAACTTTCTGTCTCGTTGATCTGTCTAATGTTGACAGTGGAGTGTTGAAGTCTCCCATTATTATTGTATGGGAGTCTAAGTCTCTTTGTAAGTCTCTAAGGACTTGCTTGATGAATCTGGGTGCTCCTGTATTGGGTGCATATATATTTAGGATAGTTAGCTCTTCCTGTTGAATTGATCCCTTTACCATTATGTAATGGCCTTCTTTGTCTCTTTTGATCTTTGATGGTTTAAAGTCTGTTTTATCAGAGACTAGTATTGCAACCCCCGCTTTTTTTTGTTCTCCATTTGCTTGGTAAATCTTCCTCCATCCCTTTATTTTGAGCCTATGTATGTCTCTGCGTGTGAGATGGGTCTCCTGAATACAGCAGACTGATGGGTCTTGACTCTTTATCCAGTTTGCCAGTCTGTGTCTTTTAATTGGAGCATTTAGTCCATTTACATTTAAGGTTAAGATTGTTATGTGTGAACTTGATCCTGCCATTATGATATTAACTGGTTATTTTGCTCGTTAGTTGATGCAGTTTCTTCCTAGCCTCGATGGTCTTTACATTTTGGCATGTTTTTGCAATGGCTGGTACCGGTTGTTCCTTTCCATGTTTAGTGCTTCCTTCAGTGTCTCTTGTAAGGCAGGCCTAGTGGTGACAAAATCTCTAAGCATTTGCTTATCTGTAAAGGATTTTATTTCTCCTTCACTTATGAAACTTAGTTTTGCTGGATATGAAATTCTGGGTTTAAAATTCTTTTCTTTAAGAATGTTGAATATTGGCCCCCACTCTCTTCTGGCTTGTAGAGTTTCTGCCGAGAGATCTGCTGTTAGTCTGATGGGCTTCCCTTTGTGGGTAACCCGACCTTTCTCTCTGGCTGCCCTTAAGATTTTTTCCTTCATTTCAACTTTGGTGAATCTGGCAATTATGTGTCTTGGAGTTGCTCTTCTCGAGGAGTATCTTTGTGGCGTTCTCTGTATTTCCTGGATTTGAATGTTGGCCTGCCCTACTAGGTTGGGGAAGTTCTCCTGGATGATATCCTGAAGAGTGTTTTCCAACTTGGTTCCATTTTCCCCCTCACTTTCAGGCACCCCAATCAGACGTAGATTTGGTCTTTTTACATAATCCCATACTTCTTGCAGGCTTTGTTCATTTCTTTTTCTTCTTTTTTCTTTTGGTTTCTCTTCTCGCTTCATTTCATTCATTTGATTCTCAATCGCAGATACTCTTTCTTCCAGTTGATCGAGTCGGTTACTGAAGCTTGTGCATTTGTCACGTATTTCTCGTGTCATGGTTTTCATCTCTTTCATTTCGTTTAGGACCTTCTCTGCATTAATTACTCTAGCCATCAATTCTTCCACTTTTCTTTCAAGATTTTTAGTTTCTTTGCGCTGGGTACGTAATTCCTCCTTTAGCTCTGAGAAATTTGATGGACTGAAGCCTTCTTCTCTCATCTCGTCAAAGTCATTCTCCGTCCAGCTTTGATCCGTTGCTGGCGATGAGCTGCGCTCCTTTGCCAGGGGAGATGCGCTCTTATTTTTTGAATTTCCAGCTTTTCTGCCCTGCTTTTTCCCCATCTTTGTGGTTTTATCTGCCTCTGGTCTTTGATGATGGTGATGTACTGATGGGGTTTTGGTGTAGGTGTCCTTCCTGTTTGATAGTTTTCCTTCTAACAGTCAGGACCCTCAGCTGTAGGTCTGTTGGAGATTGCTTGAGGTCCACTCCAGACCCTGTTTGCCTGGATATCAGCAGAAGAGGCTGCAGAAGATAGAATATTTCTGAACAGCGAGTGTACCTGTCTGATTCTTGCTTTGGAAGCTTCCTCTCAGGGGTGTACTCCACCCTGTGAGGTGTGGGGTGTCAGACTGCCCCTAGTGGGGGATGTCTCCCAGTTAGGCTACTCAGGGGTCAGGGACCCACTTGAGCAGGGAGTCTGTCCCTTCTTAGATCTCAACCTCTGTGTTGGGAGATCCACTGCTCTCTTCAAAGCTGTCAGACAGAGTCGTTTGCGTCTGCAGAGGTTTCGGCTGCGTTTGTTATTGCCCTGTCCCCAGAGGTGGAGTCTACAGAGACAGGCAGGTTTCCTTGAGCTGCTGTGAGCTCCACCCAGTTGGAGCTTCCCAGCAGCTTTGTTTACCTACTTAAGCCTCAGCAATGGCGGGCGCCCCTCCCCCAGCCTCGCTGCTGCCTTGCAGGTAGATCACAGACTGCTGGGCTAGCAATGAGGGAGGCTCCGTGGGTGTGGGACCCTCCCGGCCAGGTGTGAGATATGATTTCCTGGTGTGCCTGTTTGCTTAAAACGCAGTATTGGGGTGGGAGTTACCCGATTTTCCAGGTGTTGTGTGTCTCAGTTCCCCTGGCTAGGAAAAGGGATTCCCTTCCCCCTTGCGCTTCCCAGGTGAGGCAATGCCTCGTCCTGCTTCAGCTCTCGCTGGTCGGGCTGCAGCAGCTGACCAGCACCGATCGTCCGGCACTCCCCAGTGAGATGAACCCAGTACCTCAGTTGAAAATGCAGAAATCACCGGTCTTCTGTGTCGCTCGCGCTGGGAGTTGGAGACTGGAGCTGTTCCTATTCGGCCATCTTGCTCCGCCCCCCCTTTATATTCCATTTTAATCTAGGCTCCAAAGGAACTACACATCAGGAAAAAACATATATGTGTATATATATATATGTATATATTAACAAGATACATTTTGTAACACAATTTTTCTTATTGGTACATTTTTATTTATGTTTCTCACAATGTAGTTTTTATATAAAACAGACACTTTTTTCTTTTCTTTTTTTTTTTTTTTTTTTGAGATGGAGTCTTGCTCTGTCACCCAGGCTGGTGTGTAGTGACACAATCTCGGCTGACGGCAACCTCCACCTCCCATGTTCAAGCGATTCCTGCCTCAGCCTCCCGAGTAGCTGGGATCACAGGCATGCACCACCTCATCTGGCTAATTTTTGTATTTTTAGTAGAGGTGGGGTTTTTCCATGTTGGCCAGACTGGTCTCAAACTCCTGACCTCAGGGGATCCTTCTGCCTCAGCCTCCCAAAGTGCTGGGATTATAGGAGTGAGACACCGTGCCTGGTCCCAAAATAGACACTTTTTTTCCTCTAAATTATTTCAATGGTTTATTGTTAATTAGCATCCTTCTCGGTTAATCATTCCCTCCTTGGAATACATCCTATCTTGGATTTCAATATTTCTTACTCCACTCTTACTCCTCTCCCACATGGGCACTCATTCGTTCCTTTCCTGGACTGCTCTTCTCTAAAGGACATGCTAGTTGCAGCCCTTTGTTTTTCTTTTTTTTCTTCTATATTTTTTCCCAATAGTCTGTTAGTGGTTTTTCTCATGTGAACCCACTCAGGTCTTTGATGACAATTTCATCTCCATACTGTCAAATATTTCCTATTCTCATTAACTCTGCTTGAACTCAAGATCAATGGACATACTAATTAATATAGCAATTTTCATTTCCTTTCTATATACTTTTGTAAAATCCCTCAAATTAACATCTCCAATATGAAAATATTAATGCCTTCTGACCTCCCCATAAGTATTTTTCTGACATTCTTTATGTTTATACATTGTTGAACTGATAAACCTAGCAGTCACCCTTAGTAATTCTATTTCTCTAACCTCTGCTTATCCAAAATAATTGCAATTTATTGCTTTTATCTCCTAAGTATAATTCTTTATCCCCTCACCTCTGCCACCACTCCAGTCCAATATACTCTTTCTACCCCTCCAAACTTTTATAATTACTACCTAACTGGTTTCCCTGCATCAATTGGCCCAGGGAAGATGGGAAGAACGCATTTCAAAGGGATTCAATGAGTATTCACCTACATACCCAGGTCTTGATATCAGTCTGAGAATAAGCAACCATGCCTCTCAAACTGCCGCTTGTCTACTTTCCCATTTCATCTGCTCTCAGATGCTCCAGGCTCCTTCTTTTTTCTCTTTCACAGTTTTCCAAAATTCTCTTCATCTTAGTTCTTTGAACTTGTTCCCTATGCTGAAAGTAACTTGTATGCGGGGATTTATAGAACTAGCTGCTTTTCACATTAGATCTAACTCAAGGCTCTTCTTTGCCATGAGTCCTTCACTACCACTCTAAGCAAACTCTCCCTCAATTCATTTTTTCACAATTCCTGTTTTGTTTTACTTGAAAACATTTTTATCATTCCTTAAAAGCATGCATTTTTAGTTATTGGTGAATCTTTATTGGCTATCTCTCTCCACTGTCATCACACTGACCTATTCATCACTGCATTTCCAAAGCTTGGAATAAACAAGTGAAACAATACAATGACTTCCAAATAAAAGGAATGCAAAAATACTAACTGCTACATTGAATTACTTTATAAAGTTCTGAATTGTTTAGCTGTGCTGAATGCATAAAAAATCTACTCAAAGAAAGTGGGTGGCAGAATCAGAAGAAATTACCATAAGGCAGTTTGGTAGGTCATAGCAAATTATCAGATAATCATGCTGCCTTTCCAATGTTTGGAGATAACAGAAAAGTCCACAGAAAGCATTCTTTGTTTGTTTTTCAAAATTTTATACAGAAGCCAGAAAGACATTTGAGGTGGATATTAGGAAAAGCATAAAGGGCAAAATAATTTGAAACAGGAATAAAGCACCTTTAGGAGGGTTCTTATTTCACAATATACTTTCCTTTCCTCCAAGCAACCCCAGGTTGCTGTTTTCCCCATCTGAACTGGATGACTTCCTGAGATTAAATGCTTTTCATTTATTTCCTGATGAGTCTCCCTAAAATATTCATTTCTGAGTTTGCAGGAGCCAGCTGAAAGCAACAACATTCCAAGCTGTGGATCAACCTGAATTACATGGAAATCTCCTCCCTTAATCTCTGTCATCTCTGAACTAGCATTTTTTCCAAATCTGAAAAACTTGTTTCCAAATATGGCTTCTTCCATAGAGTGTAACCAGTCCTATCACATCAAAACTAAAACGTGGTCTCTCACTTTCTAATATGGTGGAACATAAACATAATGACTGTTTTGCTATGAGTTTCCAATGCACACTTTCTCTTAAGAGAGACAAAATATTACCGTCTTAAAGTAAGCATGAATGTATTTTATATACCATAAGTAGCAGTGAAATCTTCATCTCCTGTCGAGTTGAAATTTTGTTTGACTCTGTCATTTATAAGCTAAATGATTTATAATTATTTATTTCAATTAATTATTTCTTTACTTACCAACAATTTATTTCCCTATAACACAGATAGAAGAAAAAACCTTTATTTTAGTTCAAAATCTTTAATAGACATACATTGAGTCAAGTTTTCAAATATGTGACTTACATTCTTGCAGATGTTGAGTTCCATCACCAGACATAAGTGATAACTTCCCAATGTAGTTTTAAAAATGTGAGTTGTTCAAACTGTAGCCTCAGTTATGAGAAGTTTTCCTTGATAATTCTTTCAGATAGTAAACCACACTGTTAAAATGTCAAGAGATGGTTCTACAATGGATTGTTTTGAGAACTAGGAAAGAAAAAAGAAAAATAGAATATAATTCAAGAGACAAAAGCATGAAACTAAAAGATAAGGAAAACAAGAATATATAGCTGGCACAACAAAATCTGTCAATAATTGTTATTATATTTGTTAGTTCATAATTTATAACCAAACAATAAATACCTTCTTGCAATTTAGTATGTTTCAAATCTGTAGAACACATTAGAGAAATAAATACATTAAACTGAGAGTTCTTTATAAATACTATATCTTATTACATTTGGAATCTGCATATTATCACCCTATTGGCATTTAAGCATCCATGTAAACTTACACATAAGTCATCATCTGCAAAACATTCCCCAAAGAACCTATTACTAGCAACAACTCACAGATGATTTTCCTAAGTTTAAATTACTCAAGGTAGCGTCAAAATATATGTCAACTTTAATTTAAATTTATATTTATTGTATAACTCAAAAATTTTACTCATCTTTTTATCCCTGTCTGGAAAACTCCTTATGATAAAGCACTTACTCAAACTGTGTGATCTTTTATAGCACATCCCTGTATTAGTTGAAGTAATTATATGTTGCAGCTAAATATAAAAACCTATATCTCAGAGGGCTAGCACAATTCATATCAGAATTTATATCAGGAAGTAGTACTCTTCCATGTGCCTTTTCAGAATTAAGGCTTATTCTAGCTTGTGACATTGATAATTTCCGTATTCAAGTTGCTTACATTTATTTTGCACCAAATAATGGAAGGAGCCTAAAGTGGCACTATATCTTCTTCTCACATTCTATTGGCTCCAACTCAGCCACATGGTGACATCTAACTGAAGAGGAGGATGGCAAATTAGGGCTAACTTTTATTTTCAGGAAGAAGGTAAAACAATTGGTGGAGAGATATTTAATCTTTTTCTGATAATCAAAGCTCCATTAACTCTTTTTCATACTAATAGAATATATTAGCCTCTCCTAAAAGGAGGGCAACCCCAAGTCACATCTAATCATCAGATGTATCAAAGTGCCAAATACTTGCTGTTCCATATTAGGAAACATACAAACTTCCTTTATTTCTGTTTAATTTTTCTATTGATCATGATAGAAAAAGTCACGTAAATTTTATTTTTCTACCATCCTCAATTTAATATGAAAGTATACTTTATATCTTTTGGTTGATAATGAAGAAATTGGTTAGAAGTCAAATGCATTTAATTTTAGTTTATCCTCAAATCTGTTGTTAACCAACATGGAGAATCTGAATTTAATGTAAAATTCAGCTTCTGTAGACAATGAGTATGCAATATAATTTCTGAAATGATTTTTTCATAGCCATTATAACTTGCCCTTCATTTTTAAACATTAAAAAAAAGAGAGATAAACATGGAAAGCAGAGATTCTTCTCATTTTATCACTTTGTTCTATAGAAAATGGAAATTTTTTTGAGAGATTTATATTGCTTAGGGAGAGAAAACTCATGTTACTTTTATATTGAACATTTCCCTAAGCATATCATTTCTTTTTCTTTATTCTCTGGAAATATTACAAAAGGGAAAATGTTAACTGCAAAAGAGATACAACATGAAATAGTAGAAAGGCTCACAAAATATTATTGCATTAATATATGGTTTGTTTTAAAGTCATTCCTTGAAGGGAAAGAAAAACAAAATTTTTTAAACATAATGGAATTGGCTTTTGTCTATTTATTTATTTTTCCTTGCCATCTTTGGCATGTGCCTCTACCAGGACAGCCCACGCTTTTGAACCAGCATCATTTTTTTGCTCTTCCTTGAAATGATAAGGGTTTTTTTTTTTTTTTTCTTTATGTCTCATATTTTGGGGTATTTCCCTGTAGTACTTAAGGGAATTTAAATGAAGACATTATAATAATTTTCACCCTTCAAAATCCATTTCCAGTAGATTCAGTACCCATCAAAATGTGATACAAATATACCAAATGATATTTGTCTATTCTTTTTCTAATTTACATGAAATGTTCTTTTTTCAAAAAAAAAAAAAAAAGAAAAACTCATCCTCTATTCACCCATGCCAACATTTTCACACATAAGAAACATCAAGAAATAAACTTAAGATCATATTAAGCATTCAACTGCAAGAACCATTTTATAGTTTATTTGTTTTAAATATAATTACTCTCTTTTTCACACTAAATATTTAAAGGATGTTTCTGAATCATCTGGGACTTTCAGGTAATAATTGTAAACAATAGTTTATTTGCCTTAAAGCCTGAAAATAAGGTTAACTTTTACCTTAATTAAGCAGCAGTGGATGATTTGAGTTACAGAAAATATTATTCTAACTATATTTCAGAGACTTGTTCTATTTTTGGTGAAGGATGTCTGACAAGAGACTCTCATGATCAAAATGACAGAAAAATAGTTTTAATAAATTCATGTCTTTCTCTGACACAATTTACCCATATAACAAATCTGTACATGTACCCTTTAAACCTAAAATAAAAGTTGGAAAAGAATTGTCTTCCTCTGATATTTAAACATAGTACCTTAAGATTTATGGAATATCTAAAAAACTTATGACTAATATGAGCTATATATTGATTCTATCTGTGAGTACAATACAAAAAAAATGGTTAGCTATAAATAATTCTATGGAGGAGCCTACAATAGGTGAGGAGAGGCAGGCGTATTAA
Organism: Macaca mulatta; assembly: GCF_049350105.2. NCBI lineage: Eukaryota > Metazoa > Chordata > Mammalia > Primates > Cercopithecidae > Macaca > Macaca mulatta. The sequence goes on from NC_133409.1 coordinate 118,595,644, forward strand.
TAGGCAAATTATTATAAGCTTTACGAAATAAAAGAAAACTAGCCATATGAAAGAGAGCAGTAAATATGAAAAGTCACCCTGAGTTTCCTCTTGAAAGATGAATTGTTTTAATTTTTTTATTTTTAATCAAAGAGTAATAATTACATATATTTATGGGGTACAACAAGAAATTTTTATATATGTTTGCAATGTAGAACAATTAAATCAGGCTAGTTAAGAAATCCATCAGCTCACATACTTATCATTTTTTGTGGTCAAAAACATTTACTTTTTCACAATTTTGAAATATATAGTGCATTATTATTTATTATACTCACCGTTCTGTACTATAGATTACTAAGCCTTATTTCTTCTGTTTATCTGAAAATTTTTTCTATTTAATCAAAATCCCACTTTTTCCCATTCACTCCACCCCCACAACCTGTGACAAAAACATTCTATACTTCTATAAGTTCAACTTTTTAGTCACATACATGTCAGACTATGCATTATTTATTTTTTGTGCCTGGCTTGTCTCACTTAGCATAATGTCCTCCAGGTTGATCCGTGTTGTCTTAAATGACAGGATTTTCCCCCTTTTAAAAGAGGAATAGTATTGCATTTATATATATATATTTTTTATTATATAAAATTTATATTATATAATAAAAATTTATATTTTATTATATAATATATAATTATATATTATATATTACATATAAATTATACATGTAAATATTATGTATATAATATTTTCTATATTCATTAATCTTATGATCTCCACCTAGGGTGCTTCTAAGTTTAGTGATTATGAATGGCTAATGCTGAGGTCGTGAACATAGGACTGCAAATATCTCTTCAGTATATAGATTTCAATTCCACTTCTAAGTATATACAGAAGTAAGATTATGGGATTGTATGGTAACTTTTAGTATTCTATGAAATGTCTATACTGTTTTCCTTAATGGCTTTACTAATTTACATTCCCTCTAATAGTGCACAATTGTTCCCTTTTTCTAGACCCTTGACAACACTTGCTATCATTTATCTTTTCAAAAACAGCAATTTTAACAAGTGTGAAGTGATAGCTCATTGTGGTTTTAATTTGCATTTCCTTGATGAGTAGTGATGATGAGTATTTTTTCATATATCTGCTGGCCACTTGTATGTCTTCTTTTGAGAAGTGTCTGTTTAGATTTTTTTGCCCCCTTTTAGTTCAGCTATTTGTTTTCTTGCTGTTTAGTTATTTATATATCTTGATAATAACCCCTCACCAAATGGATAATTTGCAAGTATATTCTCCCAATGTGTAAGTTGTCTCTATACTCTGTTAACTGTTTCCTTTGCAGTGTAGAAGCTTTTTAGTTTGATGCAATACTATTTGTTTATTTTTGCTTTTGTTGCCTGTGTTTTCAGAGTGATATTCAAGAAATATTGTAGATGACACAAATAGATGGAAAGATATCCATGCTAATGGATTGGAAAAAAATAATATTTTTACAATATCTGTAGCAGCAAAATTAATCTACAGATTTAATGCAATCCCTATCAAGTTCCAATGTCATCATTAATGCAGATAGAAAACACTATCCTAAAACTTGTTTGGCAATATAAAAAACTTCAAATAACCAAAGCAATCTTAAGCAAAAAACAAAGGTGAAGGAATCATACTACCTGGCTTCAAAGCTTTCATAAATATACAATAATCAAAATGACATGGTACTGGCATAACAACAGACAAACTGACCAATAGAACATGATAGAAAGTCCAGAAATAAACCCATACATTTATGGTCATTTATTTTCAAGAATGGTACCAAAAACACACAGCAGAGAAAGATAGTCTAAACAATACAAAGTGTTGGGAAAACAGGATATCCAGGTGAAGAAGAAAAAAAATGGACCCTTATCTCATGCTATATACAAAAATGAACTCAAAATAAATTGAAGACTTAAACCTAATACCTGAAATTGTAAAGTTAATAGAAGAAAACGTAGGGGAAATGCTCTGTGACGCTGGGCAGAGCAAGGTGGATAGTTTTTTACTTAACTTGATTAGAGGTAAAAAGCCATGCCAAGAGCAGCAAGTGTTGAGAAGAGTAATAGAAAACAAGGAAAATAAAAATACATATAAACAAAAAAAATCTTGTGTATTAAGAATATAAAAGATGGAGCATATCTAGGTGTGCAGACTGTGAGGAGATGTGCGGCAAAGATTATTAGGCCAGTACTTTTGCTGTGCCCATCTCTCCTCTAGGTCTTAATTGTATAAATGTTAATTCTGGCTGTATTCTTCTGCACATACTAGTCCTAGAGTATGGTTATTACACTCATTTCTTCATGTGTACATCCATACTCCTCTAAATTAGAGGTTATCACTCTGTCTTCTCTCATTGCTTTAAGCTATATTTGACTCTCGTTTAACAACTATGTATTCTTTAATATTTTAATTTATACTATGTTCTTTATCTTAACATTTTTAAGTAAGGGATGATACTTAATTTGCATTGTCATAACAGTATATTAAATACATAGCAGTGTTTTAATAAAGTTAGATTAACTTTAATAATTTAGACCTTCTTGCTAAATTTTTGCTTTCCGATGCTAGAATAGCAGTAATAGAATAATAAGTTGGGTGATCTCCTTGTTAGAAACTGCATTCATTTCATTGCCAGTGTAACAAATTACAACAAATTTGCCAGCTTAAAACAATACAAATTTATAGTCTTACTGATATGGAGGTCAGAAATCTGACATAGTCTCGCTGAGCTAAAATTAAGGTGTTAGGTAAAGTCGTATTCCTTCCTAGAAGCTCTAGGAGAGTGTACATTGTCTTGCCTTTTTTAGTTTCTAGAGGGTACTTGTTATCTTTGTCTCTTTACCGTTTTTCTCCATTTTCAAAGCCAGCAAGTGTGGGTCAAGATTTTCTCAAATTGCGTCACTCTGATGTTGCTTCTAGTGCCACACTTCCTTTAACTCTTCAGCCTCCCTCTTCTACTTTTAAAGATACTTGTGGTAATACTGGACCCCTTAAATAAGCAAGAATGACTCCCTATGGTAAGGTCAGCTGATTACTAATCTCAGTTAGGTCTGCAACCTTGATTCAAATTCACCACATAACCTCATATATTCACAGCTTCTGGGGAATAGTGTGTCAATTCCTAAGATAGGACATTTTGGTGAGTTTTTAAATTTCAAGATCAATTCTAATTCATATTTGACATTTTTCCCCCAGAGGTATTTCTAAGAGAGTCAATATGATCAAAGATTAATTAAACATAATAATAAATATGTAAAAAACCACATTCATTGTAATTTTGATTTCTATTTATTTTTCCTTTTGCTTAGAATACATGTACTATAATTTTTTGAAGACTTTAACATTTGTTTTTATGTTTCTATTGTTTTATTTCTGATAATGAAACCACTCAAATTTGAGAAGCATATTAGCAGACTTACTTTACTCCCAAGACTAATTTCCAGATGTTTTAATAATTATTTCAATTCCTCTAACTCCTATGAAGTTATTCACTTGAGTCATCTTTTTTTTAATCTTATTTGAATACAATGGGTACATAAACAGAAAAAAATACAATTGTGTTCTTAATATAGTTGTTAATTTTTTTTATAGCCAGGATTTTTTTTTTTCTAATCTACCCCATGCCCAAAAAATATTTCCAGGAAATCTAAAATGATTGATTTGTCAAATTTAGTGATTTACATAAGTTATCTGCTTGGGGCCAAAATATTTTCTTTGGGAAAGCTCATCAAAATCAAATTACAGCAATTTAAAGTATTCTTGAGAATTTGGTTCATTAGTTGGAGGTCCTTTGGTATAAAACAAATCATGTATAAAAATATTTTGAACAATTCTGAGATTAAAGGAATTATGAGAAATAGTCAAGAATAGCCTCCCTCTCCCTAAAAAAAGCAAGCTATAAGTACAGTCTGGACCTGGAAGAAGTGGTCATTAGCAGTAGGAGGGTCACGGTTGCCAAAAAAACCGAAGAATGTAGTCAGGATGAAGAAGAATTATCTTAGAAGGACGGTTTAAGATGTGAGAAGTCAGATTACATATAATGGTAACTATGTATGCAAATGGAAAATAAAATGATAATATCTAATTTGTTGAATTAGAGAAGTAATAATTAAAATATTCACAATAATAGCATATATATTAGAAATTAGGAGATTTAAAGTGTTTAAAGTTCTTTGTGTTTGGGGAATGAAAAACAATATTATGAGCTCAATCTTCTCCAAATGTTCTTAATATTCATGCTACATAAAAACAAATTGAGTTACATGCATTTTGGAGAACTTGACGCAATTATTCTACAATTCAAATGAAAAACGACATCCATGAACAGCAAAGTCCACCAGAACAAAAAGAAGAGAAAAACAGACACATAGTAAGCTAATTTTACATGCAGTTTGAGAAGATAATTTCCTCAGAGTAGCTAAGTGTCTTCTGAAGAGGAAAAATGTAAGGGAGATATCCTCTGATGTGAAGGCATATTACTGAGCTATTTCATTAGAGTGCTTTGGGCAAAATAATAGAAAAAAATAAGATAACATCATAGAAAGCCTAGAAATAGACCCATGTTTATATAAATACTTGAGATGTAACTAAAGTGGTATTGAAGACTTCTTGATGAACTCAGGGAACTGTTCAATAAATGAGCTCCAAAATACTAGTTCTTTATTTAGGTAAAAGAGGACAATTAATTCCAATGATAAACCTAATAATCATACGTAAAAAAAAAATCGGCTAAAGAAGGATAAAATCTTAAAATGTGAAAAGAAAATTATCTTAAAACTTTGTAGAACAAATGTAATGAAGAATAATTATGCTTTCTTAGGTACACATTTTTTTTTGACAAAACACAAAAATAGGACTAATCACAAAAGAAATGCTGATAACTTTAACTGTATTAATACTACTTATCTGTATTCATTAAATAACATCATACAATCATGAAAATATTAGCCAAAAACTGAAAGTATTTGTAACACATATAGTTATATTATAGAATACGCCAAGAAAATGATATCTGCAAGTGACAATATGGGATAATTTTCAGAAACATAATAATGCATTATAAGTTCAAGAAGACCATACATAGTACAGCAGTTTGTAGCTTAAAATAAGCAAAAGCCACAAAACTAAATGCCTTAAGTACATATATATGTGTGTGTGTGTGTATATATGTGTGTGTGTATATATATATAGGTTTTTTATAGAAACTCACAGACATTAAAGGAATTATAAACATTCAGATTAACATTTACCTCAGTGATGAGGTAGAGGGATTACTAGAAGATCGTGCATAACTATACACAGGGTTTGGTCATATCTTTGTTCTTGTATTGGTAGGCAGTTTCACTGGTCTTCACTCTATTATTATGTGTTGTTTAAAATGTATATATATTTGTTGAAGGTGTTGTTATATTTGTATCAAATAAGGCCAGGTGCGGGGGCTCATGCCTGTAATCTCTGCACTTTCGAAAGTCGCAGCAGGCTGATTGCCCGAGCTCAGCAGTTTGAGACCAGCCTTGGCAACATGACAAAACCCCGTCCCTACCTAAAATACAAATATTAGCCAGATATAGTGGACTGTGCCTGTGGGTCCAGCTACTTGGGAGGCTGAGGCACGAGAATCATGTGAGCTGGGAGGAGGAGGTTGCAGTGACCTGAGATCGCACCACTCACACTCCAACCTAGGTGGCAGTGAGACCCCATTTCAAAACAAAAACAAAGGAATTTAAAAATATATTTAAACCAAATATTTTATTTTAAAAAATAAAATAAATCTGAAGAAAGTTATGAAGTTCAAGAAATAAGTATATTCAATGGTACTCTTAAAGTACATGAAAAAGTAAACCTCAGAATATTTTGATTTAAACTGCATATGGTTTACATATAGAAAAACAATATGTATAAACAAGTTCTAGCCTTTGAAATTAAAAAATACATTATTTGAGAACATAAGCAATGTTTAATAGATTAAGATTTCTATTAACTCATTTTTCTTTTAGATTGATAAAGTTTTGTTTTGTTTTGTACAGTTTCTTCTTACTGTGCTACCATTGAGTATTGTCCAAGGTAGGGACAACTTAAGGTGTCTCTTATCAAAAGCATGGAACTCACATATGACCCTTTCCACATATATTCAATGAAGAAGTCTCTGTCCCCATAGTACCCAGTTTTTGAATGACATATTATTCTTGCAGTATTCAATACACAAAACAAAAAGTAATAACTTTTTGCCATCTTCCACTTAAACCAGATGCATTTTATTAAAGACCTCTGAAAAAAAAAGTCCAACCTCCCCATAAGTATAAGCTAAGAACATATTCTAATATTAGATTTGTTCATTTCTCATTGCCATTTGCTCAATTATTATATTTACATACATATATACAAATATGTATAACACATACACACATATGTATGTACATATATATTTGTATTTCACATATGTTTATATATAAAATGAGAAAATAGGAATTGTCAGAAAATGTGTTTCAGTCAAACTTTCAGCATTTTTATGCATATCTATTGAGCTAAAACATTTTTTATTATGGAGTATCGTTTTTATCTATACTAATTGTTTTTACCAGAAATATGTTTCTTATATTAAATAAATATATCAGCTTTTCTGTCATTAGTATTGTCTTGTGCATTATACTTTATTTTGTATTTACAAACACCGTCTTTACATTTTACATGCATATGGAACAAAAATGATTTATAAGTTTATTTTGTGTATGTTTTAAAATACAATTTAATTACTTTTGTCTTTTGATTAAAAAGTTTAATCCCCTTACATTAAATGTGACTACTGATGTATTTAGGCTTATTTTAGCCATCTTACAAAGGCAGAGTCTTCATGTTTTTTATATTTTTTCACTTTTGTTCATTCTTGTATTCCTTTGATGTGTTTTCAATTCTTTTCTCCACTATCATACTCCTCTAATGTCCTGTTGTTGAAATGGAAAATTCTAGTCAACAATCTATTTACAAGTTATTATTTTGTTCTTTAAAATGTTTTAAATAAAACTGTCTGACTTTTTAAGATCTTATGTTTGTATTTAATATTGTATACTTTCAGTAAGATACATTTGGTTGTTTTTTTTTTTTGAGAAATTTAACCTTTTTTGGATTGTAATTACTGACTTTGCATATGATTTATGGGCAAAAGTCAGGTTATAATTTCTCCTTATTTCCTTCCTTACTTCTGATTAAATGTACATCAGAGCTGCCAGACTCTGTCCTATCTTTTACCCTTGCTTTTATTTTTTCCCATCTATTCTCATAGATTACTTCGCACACTGCATGTGATGAGTGCTCTACATTCCTGCAGTTCAGTGGCTGTACGACCACAGGCAACATGACTTGCTTTGTTGCTGACCTTTGAGTAATCTAATTGTATTTGTTGAAAGTTCATTAAAGTTTTCTTCCATTGTTTAAATATTTTATTTCATATTTTCAGTTATTATGTTTTTAATATTTGGATAATCTCTTGAATAATTTATTGGATCAGCTTGCTTAGTTTTACCCCTCTTTTTTCTTACACATATTTTAATTCCTGTCTTTTGCTTTTCAAATATATTTAAACTACTGATTTTATAGTGAGTGTTTGATAATTTCATTATGTGGACCTTGGTTAGTCTCATTAGATTATTTGTCTGCTTTATGTTACTACTGGTGCTGCTGTGCTTTCTCTGAATTTGGTCATTCTTGACTGTGAGCTTCTATTCTTTTATATTTGAGAATAAGGCCTGGTTTGATGGTAATTTTCATTTGTAATAGCTTATGTTGTGGTTCAATGGGCTCTTCTGACACAGCAACACATTCATTATACTCTTACAAATAATCCCAGGCCAAATTGTATGAATTTGAGCTGCAGAACTGCATGAGGTCTAACTTGTGCTTGTAATTTCTCAAGGGATAATGTCTTTCTCTCTCTACAGAACCAAATTCAAATCAGGCGATTTTTAACATTTTACCTTCTCGGAGTAAGTTTATTTCTAGTTCACCTTTTCACAAAGAGTAGAAACATTTTTATGCAGAATCCTATTAAACTCCAACTAGAGTGAAACTTCTGCGTTTTTCTCCTGTCCTTTGCATAACAAGTGGCAGATAAAACAGAAACTGAAGTCACCAGGATTTTTAACCTGCTCTGAAGCAAATGAACTTGAGTGCTTTCTTACCTCTCAGGACTGCAATTTCACTTTACATTTAGTTTCTGAGGATCCCTTAGTTTTTGCCAGCTCATCTATGCATGCATAATTTTATCCAGTATGTTTAGTTGTCTGCATGTGAATTCATAATAGTATTTCAGATTTCTAGATTTGCATAATGCTAGACATAGAAATATTCTTATAGCGTGTGTTGGTGATATCAAACTTACATATTATTATGAACCTTTTACAGCTACATTTTTTATTTTTCTGCATTGGCATACATAGTCATTTTTAATAACCCCTTCCACATAAAAATACAGGTGTTATAAGTCTGTGTAGAATTTTAGTACTTATAACAAGAATATAGAAATAATTATGTATACAAAAGAAAACAAATATTTGAATTTTGTACTACTTAAGGAGAAATAAAATAAACCAGGAATCATTAAACTTATCATTGCTATCCCAGGATCCTTTATTTTCACTGATTTGCTTTCATTAACCAATATGTTGCTAATTTTTCCTCCTTTGGTTACTCTAATTATTTATAACTGAATCAAAATGGCATTCATAATAATAGGTTGCTTAAAAATATTCAACTAGCTATTTTGTGTGCTTTATCAACAGAACTGATTTGTCACATTACAATTCGTTCAGTGATTTAAATAAAAATATCAATGCTGGTGGATATTCATATTCTCTCCTCAGAGGTTTTTGAAACAGAGAAACTCCATCTTGAACAGGGACTGGGTAAAATAAGGCTGACACCTACTGGTCTGCATTGCCCAGTTGCAGGAGGTTAAGACACTCAGTCACTGGATGAGATAGGAGGTCTGCACAAGATACACATCATAAAGACTTTGCTGATAAAACAGGTTGCAGTAAAGAAGCTAGCCAAAACCCACGAGAACCAAGATGAACACAATATTGACCTCTGGTCATTCTCACTGCTCATTATATGCTAACTATAAGGTATTAGCATGCTAGGAGACACTCCCACCAGCGCCATGACAGTTTACCAATGCCATAGCAATGTCAAAAAGTTACCCTATATGTTCTAAAATGTAAAGGAACCCTCAGTTCCGGGAATTGCCCACCCCCTTCATGAATTACCCACCCCTTGTTTAGCATATAATCAAGAAGCAACAATAAGTATGCTTAGTCAAGCAGTCCATTCCACTGCTCTGCCTATGGAGTAACCATTCTTTTATTTCTTTACTTTCTTAATAAACTTTCTTTCACTTTACTTTATGGACTCCCCCTGAATTATTTCTTGTGCAAGATCCATGAACCCAACCCTTTCTTGGAATCTGGATGGGGCCTCTTTCTGGTAACACCCTGATATGCACACGTAAATGTAATAGGAATGCATATCTTATATTAATTATTCAGAGAAAGCAAATAGCACACAAACAGCAAAATATGCTAAGATAGTCAAGCAAGTGGTCAAGTATTTGCATAAGTTTTAGTTGTCTATCTGATCTTGGTATGGATTAGCATTTGACAACCACAAAGCTTAATGCATTTCAGAGTAATTATTTAAACCTTCCACCTTGCTCAATAATCAATCTTTTTGTTTGTTTATTTATTTATTTATTTATTATTTTTTTGAGTTGGAGTCTCACTCTGTCGCCCAGGCTGGAGTGCAATGGCATGATCTCAGTTCACTGCAAGCTCCACCTCCCAGGTTCTCACCATTCTCCTGCCTCGAACTCCCAAGTAGCTGGGACTACAGGCGCCTGCCACCATGCCCGGCTAATGTTTTGTATTTTTACTAGAAACGGGTCTTCACTGTGTTAGCCAGGGTCTCGATCTCCTGACCTCGTGATCCACCCACCTCGGCCTCCCAAAGTGCTGGGATTACAGGCGTGAGCCACCATGCCTGACCCCCTCAAAAATCAATCTTAAACAGATCTAGGCATTTTAATATTCATTAGAAGCGATCTGTTTTGAAGTTTACATGTGGTTTCCTTTTGCTTAAACCATGTTTTGTGAATTATCCCCTTTGCAAAACTTTGTTTAAATTTCTCTAACTAAGATAGATGTAGTCTTTGTTCCTTTTTTGAGACTCAGGCATAAGGAATGCATGACTAGAATTTGTAGTCTTTGTTCCATTTTGAGATGCATGCATAAGGAATGCATGAGTACAACTACATTGATGTCCATGGATAAAAAAGAAGTGGTAGCATACAAATTTTATTCTTTTTTGGTTTCTTTTTTCTGCTTTTTTAAAAAAGATACATATATTTGACATCTTTTTTTTGACTAATGGGAAGGCAAGGAAAAAAGAAACCAGAGAAACCTTTGAGATTTAGGGATTCAGATAATTCCCACTTGAGTTTGTTTTATACCATGAGTAAAAATATATACGAGAAACACATATAATATTCAACATGTACACAACGTTTCAAACAGTAAGTACATAATATTTGAATACTTCAAAACAAAAAATATATGAATCCTCCAGTGCAGGAAAAAAAGAAAACCTAAATTATGGTTTTACCTTGTGGCTAAACTCTTCATGAAGCAGAAAGAACAAAGTGGAAAGAAGAACAATGATCAAAAGAAAAGATTCTGGAACCAGAGAACCTGGATTAAAATACAGACTCTATCATTTATTAACTGTGTAACTATGGCCAACTCACACAACTGTTCTGTGTCTCAGCTTCCTCAGATGTCAAATGGAAAGAGTAATTCCTACTTATATAATAGGCCTTTGTTACTGTATCTGTAACAGTAACTAATACATACTAGCAATATAAAAATGTTTATTATATAAATGAATAATAAAGAACGAAGCAGGAGAGCACATGAGGTAAACTTATAAATCCCCTTAATATCAAGGTTAATTTAATTCTGAAGAAAATAAAGAGTCTTTTAAGGGACTTAATTAAGAAAGTAGTATTATCAGACTTACAAATGTTTGAAAAGTTACTCTTGACTACTTGTGACTGATGAGGTCAATAAATCAGAAGAATGCATTTAAAAATGTACCCTATTTTGGAAATCGTTACAGAGGAGATGAAGGACACAATTTAAATATGTTTAGAGAGAAATATATATGATTTAGTAATTGACAAGCTAAAAGAAGTAGAAGAGAGAGGAGAGGCAGTAATCTGAGTTGTCTAAAAATTTTAAGTAGATGATGGTGTGATACACTTACATGGACAAAATTAGAGTAAGAGCAAGCATAGCTTATGTTTGAAGATTTGGCAGTTTATTGAGTCTCCAAATAATAAGGTAAATATTAAAAAATGTTAATATATTCAAATTTATGGTATTAAAACTTCAATACCCTTTAAATAGTTTATTTTTAAAAGATTAACATTTTATATAAAATATTGCATACTAAATAATTTAAGCTGAACCAATTATAAGTCTAGTACATTAAACTCCATATATTTAAAAAATACATGAGTATAAAGAGATTGTTTTAATTTATTCTTGTTTTAAACTATAGTTAGTTTATATTTTTAAAGTGATTTTTATTTTGCTATACTCGCAGGTTTTTTTGTTGTACATGGTAATGGCAAATAGAAAAGTTATAGCTTGGAAATCATGATTTTTGACAAGCCAGGATAAAAATGAAAAGAGCAATTATTTATAATAAGGCTTGTGAAATGACATTTCTTTTTAAAATAAAATCAAATTCCAGTTGTAGAGGTAAGAAGAAAATAATCATATTGAGCTTTGATTCACATTTCAACCTCTAGGTAGCAGTATTTCAAAAGATTTTCTTTTAGACCCTATGTAGATACTCTCTTTATCTTGAAGCACTGCATCTTTTTTTTTTTTTTTCCCTGTCAAATTTCTCTTTCCCTATTCTTCAGACTGAGAGTCTTCAAAAGAATGTGTATGCAAACATACACTTACACTGTTTATTAAATACTTCTGGAAAAAGAACATAATCATCTCTGTAAACCTAGGTAAAAGAGGGTATAGAAGTGTCAAGTTCTGAGGTCTCAGTGGGTGAGGGCGGGTACCTGGAAAAACGCTTGAGGAATTGTAGACAGTTTCAACACAACTCTACTCTCTGAGCATAAGCGAGCCATATGTACAGCATTAGCCCACCCTTAAACAGCCTATATTCTTACTGCATAAGTCTATAACACAATATTTTGTATCAAAGAGGTTGGACATATCCTCATATCATTTTATCTTTTGCTGTGAAACTGTATTTCCACCACCCTGTCAGGTTCTAACTGACATCCAAGATGAGTTGGGCAAGTGGCGGGTAGCTGGAAAAACACTCAAGGAATCACAGACGGTTTTGACATGACTTTACTTTCTCTATGGGTGTGAGTGAGAACCATATGTACAGTTTACGCAGGATAATTATACCTTCTACAGACAGCAGTGGCTCTGAGCCAAGCACAAGCTCATGTGGGTGATTACCTAATTCGCTTCATGTGGTGTGGTTACATAACGTGCCTATGTGGCGTGGTTACATAATGTGCAGAGTTGTGTGCCTGCACTCCAAACCCACTGAGTCATGTTGGACCGGATGTCTGCTTTGGCCTATTCTTGACTGCAGTACGTTCATTTTTCTTACACTCTACCCCCTAGGCTGAGGGAGACATAGGCCTGCACACACAAGTCTGACATAGAGGCCTGATGCATAGGTTTTGGGCACACAGGCTCAACACAGGCTTGACACATAATCCTGGGCACACAATCCCAACACACAGGCTTAACACATAAGCCTGACACATAAACTCTGGGCACACAGGTTTCACATACAGGTCCCAGACACACAGGTCCAACATATGTAGGTAATCACCCCATGGTGACTATATCCCAATATTGAATATTGTTTTATTATTAAGCCAGGTTTTTTGTTCCCCTATCTTTAGGGGCATTGGGGCAAGCCCCATTGGCTGTTCATGATCTACCTTCTGACAGACCACTAGGTGAGCCCGCAATGGAGGTTTTTCCTCCTCGGTATCGGACTGAGTGGGGGTCTCTGGCCGAGATGGTGGACCCAGGCCTGCATTCACAGCAACTTCTAATTCCTTTTCCAAGCTCTGTAGCTGGGCCTCCAGGTGCCCTGCTTGCCCCTGAAGATCCCTATTTATGGTAACTTCTCACTGTATTTCTGAGCTTTGTAGCTGGGCCTCCAGGCACCCAACCTGTACCTAAAGGGCCCTTACCTGTGCTCCATCCCTCTGAGACTGGATGTGTACTTCATGTAGTATAGTCTAAAAAGCCAATCCAACTCTTCCAATAAAAGTTCTCTTCTTTTCGGTGTTCTGCACTTCCAGATGCTTCAGGGCCTTCTCCTTGCTTGCAGAGGAAACATCTATCACCACCCAGATTTCCATCAGAGCGCATCCAAGCAGCATATCTTGGGATCCTGTTTGTGACACCAATTGTTAGGTTCTAAGTGAGGTCTGAGGGCAGTCAGTAGGCGAGTGGCGGGTAACAGGAAAAACAGTCAAGGAATCATAGACAGTTTCAGTATGGTTTACTCTCTCTCTCTGGGCACGAGCAAGTCATATGTACAGCATTAGCAGGGTAACTATACTTTTTACAGATAATAGTGGCTCTGAGCCAAGCATGAGCCCACGTGGGTGATCACCTAATGTGCCTCACGTGGCACAGTTACATAATGTGTGAATTGTGCACCTGCACTCCAAACCCACTGAGTCATGCCACACCAGAAGTCTGCTTTGACCTACTCCTGATGAAAGTGCAGCCATTTCCCTTACAGGATCTATGTGACAGCATCACTTATTTTGGATACAGTTATGGAATAGTTCTTACAGCTTTCTGTGTGTAAAGCAAAAATAAAATTTGAAGCCCCTAACTGACTAAATAGATCCCCCGTTTCAGCCAAGGGGATTTAAAGAAACCTGAAAAACTAATTCAAGTCATGAAGGGAAGGGAAATTCTTTCAACAGGCCTCATTATACTCTCCACTCTTTAGAGTTTAGGCCCAGCTGACCAGCATAAACATTAAAATAGACATCTTAAGACTGACAAACCAACTCTTTGTAGCAACAAGTTATCAAATTCCAACCCGACTCTACTATAATATCACAAGACAGATAAAAAAGGAAATCAAAATATTTTGCTCCAAAATGTGTATCTTTGCCACATTTTGAAGTGGTCCTATAAAGTCATCTTTGGTGGTAGAAAATTTGCTTCTCTAAAAAATCTCTTTTAATATAACTAGATCTTTTCCCTTCCAGACTCTCCCAATCTGAAGAGATTAACTGAGAGTATAGCACCTTTTAAAGATCTACATATGAAACATTTGCCATCTATTGTTTCCAAGAGTGGCCACATATGGGACTTCATGTACATACTAAGAACCTTGGTTTCCACAACCCATTATCTTAACTTAGACACTCCTTTCTATTGAATCCAGGTATTTAGAAAATAACTTACCTCTTCCAACCAATTGCCAATAAGAAAATACTTGAATCTCCCTATGACTTGTAAGCCCCCACTGTGCTCCCTTACTCTCCGCTTTGAGTTATCTTGCCTTTCGGGACAGAACTAATGCATCAATCAAATGTATTAACTGATGTCTTATGTCTTCCTAAAATATATAAAACCGCATTGTAACCCAACTACCTTGGCTGAGAGTTGGCTTTTTTAAATCACCTATGATAAGCATAACACTGAGCAAAGATGTGGGAAAAGCATTAAAGAGGTTAATATCTTTAGTGTAATGCATTCCTTTCTTCAGTTTAAAAGAGAAAATCGAGTTTAAAAATACACACACACACTCATTAGCAATTATGATCAATGTAAAAATGTAAATTTCTGGAGATATTTGGACACAAAAATATTTGTGGAAAAAAAAAAAAAGAAAACTAATTCTGTGGACCTTAAATATAATAAACAGTCAAAGTAGATAATGGAGGTAGAAACCCCAATAAGAAATGGTGAATGATATCTGGAAATCTAACTCCCATGAAGAAATGAAAATGAGCTTAGTACACTTGTGTATGGCAGAGTATTTCACCCAGCTTCAGTGAACACACATATGATTTACAAAACATGACCACTACTCAACACCGTTGCTCATACTGAGTAGCTTTTCTCTTGGGGGACAGGGTAGATTATAGATCTATAAGATGGAATATTCCAATAAAATGGAATTGGAATATTAGAGCACTAGCTTGGGGAATAAATGTGCAATAGTCCTGCAAGATATTATTATTAAGTTATCAACATATGAATGTCTTTCTCCGTACAAGATATTATAATTAATTTATCAATATCTGAATACTTTTCTCCATAGCTCTTCACAGGAAGGCCAGTAAGGAAGAGAAGGGTGACAATCAAGTCACTAAAAACAAGAGAAAGTGTAAGAAGACAGGGGAAAAACAAGGTAACAGAAAGAATGAATTTGAAGGCTAGCGTTTTAAAACTCAGGAGAGACAGAGAAAAAAAAAGAAAAAAAAAACGATACCAATTTCAACAAAGGCAGCAAGTCAAATAATTTATTTCTGAGGGAATTACAATTATAATGCAATGTAAGAATGGCAATTTACACGTCTGTTCCTCAAATTTAAAGAAAATAATTATATCTATAACCAAAGATGCAAGATTATGAAAAAACTAACTATATGAGTAGAGAACATGTACAGCTGAATAAATAAATATAAAAATCAATTATTAGAATAAAAATAGTATTACTATTTGAGGAAAACTCTAGAGAAGATTCAGTAAAAAGAGCTTCCAGTGCACATTTAATATGTATTTCAGAAGTAAAGAATACAGAAAAGAATAGAGAAGCAACATTCAATTGTTTTTTAACTAGAATTTTCCTTAAATGAAAAAATATATCAGTTCTTAACTGGGAAAGACACACAAAGTAAAATAAGCATGAATAAATATAAACAGATATTACATAGACCTATACAATTAAATAAATGGCAAAATATTAAAAACAACTAAAAAGAAAATGCAGAATTATTGATAAATAGTAATAGATTAATAAAGATTTATCGTATTCAAAAATACTTTACAAAAGACCTTAAAATACCAGCTTCAATCCTTAAAGAAAATATAATCAAAATCATTCCAGACAAATAGTATATAAATATATTCTAAGCATACAAATACAAATGTATATCTCCTCTGACAAAGTTTTCTTAAAGTATTTATCAGTAAAAATACAAATGATCAAAGAAGATGCAGTAAATCAATTCTTAATACAATATGAAACAAATATAAGTTTAAATAGTAGTGGCCAATTTACAGGTGATTTCAAAAAGGCAAACCTAAAATGCTCCACATTAATAACAAATAAGATCTAGAGGCACATTTTCAAATAATTTAAGTCATGCTAAGATTGTTTTTTCTTCATTCAGAGGAGGAGAGATACATTAAATAATTTGAAGAATAAAAATTATTTTAGGTACATTATTAAATATCAAAATCATTGTCAAAATATGTGTCTGTGTATTTCAGTGAAAAATAAGGAAAACAATACATAGAGAATGCATTGTAAAAAAAATATAAAGTAACATTTATAAAAATATTATCATACAGTATATAAATATTATATTATTACAGTAATTTTTATAAGTTAATAGTAACTATTAAAAGACAAAGAAACTGATATTGGATAAGAAACTTTTGTTGACCTATATTACTGTTAGGAAGTAATTATGATAAACAGAATCTAGCAAAAATATGTTTTAATTTTTACGATAAATGAAGATAGTTGGTGCAATATCAGTATACAACATAATTTTTTTGCTTAATATTTGTGATAAAAAATTTAACATGAGATTTACCCTCTTACATTTTAAAGTGCACAATGCAGTATTGTTAAGTATAAGCACAATGCTATACTATAGATATCTATAATTTATTCATTTTGAATTAGTGACATTTTATACCTATTGAATTCCCCATTCCCTCCTCCACTCAGTTCCTGGCAACTACCCTTCTATTCTCTGTTTCCATGAGTTTTACCAACTCATATACTTCATATATAAATTTTGAATGTAATTATTCAGAATCCATTCTTCCATGACTAGCTTATTTCACTTATCATTATGTCTTCCAGATCCATCCACAGTGTTGCATATGGCAGTATTCCCTTCATTTTAAGACTGAATAAGATTCCAGTATATGTATATAACACGTTTTCCTTTTCCATTCATCTGGCAATGTATATTTAGGTTCTCAAATCTAGATTTGTGAATAATGCTGCAATGAACATGAGAGTACAAATATCTCTTCAATATCCTTATTTCAATTTCTGTGGATATATACCCAGAATTGGAATTTCTCACTCATAAGGTAATTCTATTTTTGATTTTTGAGGGAACTCCATACTGATTTCCATAAAGGCTATACCATCTTACATTCATACCAACATTGTGCAGGGTTCCAATTTCCTTATGTAGTGCCAACATGTTTTCTTTGTTAATTTAGCAATAATCTTCCTAACAAGCATGAGGTAATACCTGCTTGTGATTTTTAAATTGCGTTTCCGTGATAAATAGTGATACTGAGCATATCTTTATATGCCTGTTTGTCTTCTGTATTTCTTCCTTGGAGAAATTTCTATTCAAGCCCTTTGCCTATTTTTAAATTGTTTAAACCCTTGTCAGATGTATGGTTTGCAAGTGTTTTCTCCCATTCTGATGGTTGCTTTATCACTCTGTTTGTTTTGTTCCGAAAATACTTCCATTTTGATATTGTTCCACTTTTCTGTTTGTACTCTTGTTGCTTTTGCTTTTGGTGACGTATAAAAGAAGTTATTGCCTAGACTAATGTCATGAAGCTTCCTCCTGTTTTCTTCTAGGAGTTTTACAGGTATAGGCTTTATGTTCAATGTTTTAATCCATTTTGGGTTGATTTTTGTGCATGGTGCAATATAAGAGTCCAGTTTCAATCTTCTGCATGTGGATATGCAGTTTTCATATCACCATTTATTGAAGAGATTCTCCTTTACCCATTGTATTTTTTGGGGACAATTATCAAAAGTCAGGTAGCCACATATATGTGGATTTATTTCTCAGCTCTCTATCTGCTCTAGTGGTTTTTATGTCTGTTTTTAAGTCAGTAGACTGCTTACATACTATAGCTTTGTAATGTATTTTAAAATCAGCAAGTTTGATGTCACTAGCTTTATTCTTCTTTCTCAAGATTGCTTTGGCTATTCGGGGTTTTTCTGTGTCCATAATAATTTTTTTTTATTTCTCTAAAATAATATCATCAACATTTTAATAGAGATTGCATTGGTTCTGTAGGCCACTTTAGGTAGAATTGACATTTAAATACTATTACATTATCTAACTAAGAACACAGTTTTTTTTTTTTTTTTTCATTTTTCTGTTTCTTTTTCAGTGTATTTAATGACGTTTTATAGTTTTCAGTGTACCAGATTTTTGCCTCCTTGGTTAAGTTTATTCCTTAGTATTTTATAATTTTTTATTTTATTGTAAACTGGAGTGTTTTCTTAATTAATTTTCAGACAGTTCAGTGTTAGTGTATGACAATGTAATTTTTTATGTAATTTTGCATCCCATCATTTTACTGAATTTGTTTATTAGTTTTAGCAGTTATTTTTGTAGTCTCTTTAGGATTGTCTGCCTACCAGATCATATCGTCTGTATGATTCTATTACTTTCTGATTCGAATAACTCTTTTTGTTTCTTTCTTTTGTGATGGAGTTTTGTTCCTGTTGCCCAGCCTGGAGTGCAGTGGCATGATCTCAGCTCGCTACAATCTCTGCCACCCGGGTCCAAGCAATTCTCCCATCTCCGCCTCCTGAGTAGCTGCGACTACAGGTGCATGCCACAAGGCCCAGCAATTTTTTTTTTTTTTTGTATTTTTAGTAGAAACACGGATTTGTCATGTTGACCAGGTAGGTCTGGAACTCCTGACCTCAAGTGATCCGCCAACCTTCCAAAGTGCTGAGATTACAGGCCTGAGCCACCGTGCTCAGCCTGATTTGACTTTTGTATTTTCTTCACTTATTACTCTGTACAGTTTTTTTTAGTACTACTTTGAATAGAAGTTTTAAGGCATATGGAAACTGTTAAGGACAAATGAGAACAATAGTTATTGAAAAAGAAAAAAAAATCCTTCAAAACATTCTTCTTAATTGACTAGTATGGATTTAACCTCAATGTATAAAAATAGATAACAGAAACTTCTGTAAAAACATATAAATTGACCAACCTAAAAATGAGATATTTTTAATATGTCTTTGAAATGTAGAACAAAAATTTTTAAGAAAATAGAATATGCCACTAACACAATCAAAAAGTTTGAAGGCATAGAAGTAAGGATGAGAGAAAAAGAGAGAGAGAAAGCATGTACTGTCTTTTATAGTCCAGTCTTGGATGTCCCATAGCATTGCTTCTGCTGCCTTCTATTAGATGAGGCAGTTACCAATTCCAGCCAATGTTCAAGTGAAGAGAACACATACACCTATGAGAGACACACCAATGTCACAGAAATTCTAAAAGAAGAACTTCTGTAATAGGCTTTATATCAATATAGACATTTTGTGATTTTCAATCTATTTATAACATTTGAAATGTTTGGATGCCCCATTCTTAAATTCACTGGGGCTTACTCAACAGGTGTGTAATTTATGCATGTCTTTATTCTTGGTGCTACATACCTAACTTCCTCAACTTTTCTAAGTCTATCTTAGTTTATCTTGGACAATAAATCTAAGTATTAACTCAATTACTTAACTATCATTAAAAACATAATTTGGGATTCCAAATGTCAATTTAAATTTCTTGCTATGTTTCTGAAATTAAGAAATTACTTAACATATACTATTCCCTTGGTTTATTTTATCTTGTGATTAATAATGTGGCAAATTAGAAAGCCAAGATAGTATTATTTTGTTAAGAAAATTAATAAAAATATAAAAATCCAGTCCAAAATAAAGTGCAAAAAGTAACATATTTTAGTGCCTCAATTGTCATTTTATTCATTACAGGAATTGGCTTCTATATGTCAGCTATGATGTTATTTAAAACCATGGCCAAAACATTAATATTCCCACAAGAGAAATTTCAGTCATTATATTGATTTTTATCTTGCAGTATAATTCACCATTGTGTGCATGTTCCATTTGCTTTCTAATTTATATTAACTGCCCTATTTATTGTGGTAAAAGGTTGCTCTTCTGAAGTACTTAGGAAGTACTTAGGTGACCTAAGAGTTCACATAATTTATCTGATAAGTCTATTTAGCTGTAATATGTTGCAATTTCTTAGGCAGTCAACAGTCTATACAGAATTATATAAGTAACCATAAATAACTTATTTCTGTTTGGAGATGTCTATTTCAAGATTGTATAAAATCACATAAAATTTTAGGAGTAATACTCAAATAACTGATTTATAGTGTGCCTTACTTATCTCCCAGAAAGTTTGAATGTATCGGTATCCATTTGAGATAACAATATATAGACAAATAGTAAAAATGTTATATGATGTACAAATATATAAAGTTTCCTAAATCAGTACCAATCAATTGGTTCTGAACTGTTTACCTTTTTTCAGAATTAATATGTTAGCAATATTCATATTATGCTTTATGTCACTTAGTCCTCAAAAGTCTTCAGAACGGCAGGCTCAGCGCCACTTTGGAGATTGTTACAAATGCAGTCTTAGATCTCCTTCACACTTACTGATTCAGAATCTGTGGGGATGAGGCCTGCCAATTTGTATTTGCACAAGGCTTCTAGGTGCATATTGAAATTTGAGAACCAACTCTATATTCATTTTCTGGGTTGGCACTGATTTAGATTAAACACTGGACTTAGTTCAGATTATTTTCAAGTCAGGATAAGGACTAAGTATGTGATGAGCTTTTTCAAAGAAATCCTAGAAATGAATTACAATAGAAATTCTTGGCCTCTTGCTTGAGCAATGCAACAAACTACTGTATACCATATCTTCTATCACAAAAGGATTATTTCCCACACATAATTAAGCATTCGTAGGAAATATTTTCTAGTCAAGGTCTTTACAGCTAAATAAATCAAATAGCAAACCATTAATATTTTCTCTAATAATGTTGGTAAGTCTTAGGCCTCTTAAAATCAAGACTAATTATTTTTTGTTTTATTTGTTACTGTTGTTGTTTGTTGTTGTTGTTTGTTTTTGAGATGGAGTCTTGCTCTGTTGTCCAGGTTGGAGTGCAGTGGTGTGATCTTGGCTCACTACAAACTCTACCCCACAGATTGAAGTGATTCTCATGCCTCAGCCTCCCAAGTAGCTGGGATTACAGGTGCATGCCACAACCCTGTTAATTTTTGTATTTTTAGTAGAGACAGGGTTTCATCATGTTGGCCAGGCTGGTCTTGAACTCCTAACCTCAAGTGATCTGCCTGCCTCAGTCTCCCAAAGTGCTGGGATTAAGGCATGAACTTCCTTGAGTGGCTTCTAAAAACACAAACACCGAAATTCCCCAAGTTGGATCTACAAACACAGTTTGTTGACTAATTCTTATAGATTTGGATGCCCTTTTTGCTGGTAGAGAATTTTATTGTCATGTGGATTCCATGTTTCCTCACTATCTTTTAGCTCTAAATGTAGGTCTGCTCTACCTGTCTACTGTTTTCTATACTGTCTTCTTGCTTTGCACGTATGCAAAGTATAGTTTTAAAAAACTTTCCCATGGCCGGGTGCGGTGGCTCACGCCTGCCAAACCCAGCACTCGGGAGACTGAGGCGGGTGGATCACCTGAAATCAGGAGTTTCAGAGCAGGTTGGCCAACATGGTGAATCCCTGTCTCTACTAAAAACACAAAAAATAAATAAATAAATAAAAAATAACTGGGCATGGTGGTAGGTGCCTGTAATCCCAGCTACTTGGGAGGCTGAGACAGGAGAATCGCTTGAACCCGGGAGGAAGACATGGCAGTGAGCTGAGATCGCCCCACTGGAATACATTCTGGGCGACATAGTGAGACTCTGTCTCAAAAACAAACAAACAAACAACAACAACAACAACAACAAAACCTTCCCATGTAACCTATTTACTCATAGAGAAAGCTTTAGAATACCACCATAGGTCACATAGCCATGTGTAACACACAATTTGTAACTCTCCAAATGAGGCTGAAACCTTTTCTGTGAATTAGTCTGACTCTACCATTTTTCTTTTTTTTAACTTGAAATTATAAAAACCTGATTATTACATTTTTATGGCATTAATTTCTTAGCATTTATAATGACTAATGAACCCGTTTTTCTCTCAAATTTAATTTCCTAGTTGTTTAATAATCTTTATCACATCTGAGGAGTTTAGAAATGGACAGGTACCTCTATGAAGCTATGACTTTCGCGTAGTTCTATTTGACTTTCTGACGGTCTCTACCTTCCTCTTATTTGTAGAGTTTTCTTAAAACCCATGTATATCCTCAAAACAGCCTTTCTCTATCTTCTTTTCTACATCCAAAGTGAGGTAGGTGAATATGATAAACAGTTTGTAACCTCTCTATATGATCGGAAAAAATGTAAAAACACTCATTTGGGGCTTTACTCTTTATGACGTGATATTTATTATGCTTATTTCAAGGATGCTCATATTAGACCCTAAGATTTTCTGTCCCACGACTCTTGGGATTCTAAATAAGGTAAGCAAATGGAATGGCATGTTTACATTTTAATCTAAA
Organism: Macaca mulatta; assembly: GCF_049350105.2. Lineage (NCBI taxonomy): Eukaryota > Metazoa > Chordata > Mammalia > Primates > Cercopithecidae > Macaca > Macaca mulatta. The sequence goes on from NC_133409.1 coordinate 118,618,432, forward strand.
CATTATTTTGTGGTAATAGGATTTTCTTTTAGGATGTTAAAATACGGTGAGAAGCATGCCTACAGAGACCACACTGTGCACAGAATGAGCCAAATCATCCCATTACATTCAATTAGGTATGGTAAGAAAGATAAACATAACAAATGAGCCTGTGGAATACGCAAACAGTTTGAAGGAAAAAAATAGAAATGAGAGAACTGCCAAATGACAAGCAAGCACTGGTACTTTGGCAAAAGATTTAAGTGACATTTCTTTCAGACATTAATAAAGTTAGAATAATGGTATTATTTAAAGAGTAGTATTAAATAGAGAACCAACTATTCAGGTTTCTTCAAATGAGATGAATATCTCTTTCCTTGCTAGGTGTTTAAAGAATCATTTTCATATCTGTAAGTGCCATTTCACTGAATGACTTACCTTCTGTGCAGTTCCTCTTAACTCAGTCATGTTCCTATTTATTATTTAGAACAAAGCAACATGTATTAGTGTGAGAGAAATATAAAATAACAGTATGCTGTGCTATGCTGGCTATGCTGAATTTCACCTAAAGCTAGTTGAAGAACATTTTGTCATCATTTTACCCATAGACTAGCTGATACCCTTTGATCAATTAGTTATTCTATAATCTCTTCTCTAACTTTTAGTTATTGTAGCATTCCCTTGAAAGTTTTTTTTTTCTTCCTTGATTTATGAGTATGTCTCTCCAAACTTCAAAATACTAGAAGCTAAATGCAGGTTTTTGCTGATAATAAAGGTAATACAACTAATACATCATGTGGGTTTGACTATTGAATGAACACATTCAATAATTTGAATGTACACATAAAATAATATATCATGGAATATCTCTAATATCCTTTCAGCTTTCATATTTATTTCTCAAGACAACAGACTTTAGGCCAGGCATGGTGGCTCATGCCTGTAATTCCGGCAATTTGAGAAGCTGAGGTGGGTGGAACACTTGAGGTAATGCGTTTGAAACCAGCTTGGTCAACATGGTGAAACCCCGTCTCTAATAAAAATACAAAAAAATTATATGGGCATGGTGGTGTGCACCTGCAATCCCAGCTCCTTGAAAGGCTGAGGCTGGAGAATCGCTTGAATGCAGAAGGCAGAGATTGCAGTGAGCCATCATGCCACTGCACTCCAGACTGGGCAACAGAGTGAGACTCTGTCTCAAAAAACAAACGAAAACAACAAGAAAATAATTGATGTTAATAATTTCAACTTTTGTTTCTGTTAAAGTGGTTTCAAATTGCATGTAGTTTCTAATTTTTTTTCAATACCATATTTCCAGGTTTCCTTATTTACAATTGGTTTGCAGCCAGTGTATTGAAATGTGAATTCCCTTTTAAGCAGATTTGGATTATAATTCCAAAAGACACAATCATCAGTACCGAAATCCCTAAATATCAAAATTCCTAGAGATAAAAATTTCTAAAGCCAAAGTCTCTAAAATTGAAAATCTCCAATGTCTAATTAAACTTCCAGATTGTAATGACAGACTTGGCATTAGGAGTGATCAAGACTTCTAAAAGTGAATTTCAAGTTATCATCCATAATTTTTTTTTTTTTATTTCAGCCCAATAAGTGTGGCAGAAAATCAAAATAAGTGGATTTGCCATGCAATATGGCAACATGGAAAACTTCAATTTAAAAAAGCATCCTTTGTCAGCATTGGCATTTCCTTCGATTGATGAAATTCCAGGAGTTTTTAATAAATTAAAGTCACATTTGCCTTAAGAAGCCAGTGAAGTTACTGAACTTCAAAAATGGCAACTGTGTTGTTATTGGAACAACAGTTTTATTTCAGCCAAATTTGTGCACACAAAATGGATTTCCACATGCCCAAAACAACATAAAAGCATGGCACAGAAGATGAAAAATTTTAATAAGAAATGCTCATGTTCATTTATAGCAAATCATAGAAGCATTTAGATAAGAGTAGTGTCACATAGAAAATGAATGTGAATCAATTTTCTGAGAAAAGCTGTGTCTTTAACAAAAACAGCTATTTCTTGTGAGGCAAAACTTCAAAATATAGTTAATGCTTGTGAAAATCCATGAGCTCTTATGGACTATCTCTGTGCAACTGCTCAACTGCTCATAATCTATCACTGTAATAAACATTTTCATAAGTCAAATTTTCTTTTTAGTTTTTTACTCATTATTTTGAATTGTCAGTATTGTTCTTTACAATTTTTATATTAAGTATTTCACCTTTGTATCATTTCCAATACTGAAAGTATAAATTGTGTAGAGACTTTTAGAGAGTTTGTTCATGCCTTTTTTTTTTTTTTCAAATTTGATTCCAAGAATAAACATTATCACATTTACTTTGGGTGTAAGCATTCTGCATGTACCGAAAAATGTTGACACTTCCTCAGTAAAGGAAGATATGTTGTTTCTATATATCTGCATTTGTGAAAGACACAATTTCTTAAGATCTTGGCTGTTTGGGCAACTCCATAGATAGTGGTGACTTATTGTGGTTTTGCATTGATCTTGTCAAAAGACCTAAGTTATTTATCATGGTATTACAGATGATTACATTTATGAAGCTGAGCACACACAGTTACTAACCAAAGTGATATGAATTTATCCATTTCCCTTTCTGTCCTCTCCCTCTATGAATAAGTTTTATCTGTTCATAACTGTTATACTCATGCAACTGTGATTAGTATACCCAAATGTTTATGCCTGCAAAAATATGTATGCTATTATTGTCTATTTTGTTGTGTAAAGTGGCAGATAAAATGTTCTGTTGTGTTTTTATATGTTTGTCAAATAAATCTCCTTTTGAAAATGTAAATACACTTATTTTAAAAGTCTCTAAAATATTTTTTCAGAAATATATTTGCAGGATTTTGATTTTTGGGGATTTCAATATGCAGAATTAAGAGGTTCAGGAGTTTATGTATTGGGATGGTGATTAGCTCTCCTTTTAAACATGTGCTTGTGCTCAACTTTCCTTTTACTGTTTCTAAGATCTTTAGTCTATTTAGAATTGCAACTTCAAATCAGTGGGACTGCAATATTTCCATTGTTTTTTCTTTCTTATATATTATATATTCTTTTTCAAAACCTCTTTCAAAATGGATTATTTTTCTCCTTAGCTAACCTGGAAACCATGAAGTGAATCCTTATATCTAGATGTTAAGCATTTGGATTTCTTACATATTGTCACCTTTATGAGTCCTGCAACCAGCTGTAGGATTGCTTAGGTAGTCCATTCAAAATACCTGTTTTGTTCATTAGTGCCCATAGTACCTTTTTACTGTGTCTAGATCCATTCAAGATTTATTGGGTACATACCATGGTCCTCGCCCTCTTGATGTCTTATGTTATTCAAACATAAGTTAAGTATTTCGTCACCAGTTCCCATCACCAGAAGTGTGCTGTCTAATACAAATGTAAAATAAGCCTACAAATGAGAGTTTAATATCATTTGACTCTGAATCCCCTCCCAAATCTCATGTTGAATTATAAGCCCTAGTGTTGGAGGTGGGGCTGGGTGGAAGGTGTTTGGATCATGAGGGTGTTTTCTGATAGTTTAGCACCACCACCTAGTGCTGTCTCAAAAGATCTGATTGTTTAAAAGTGTGTGATACCTTCCCCTTCACTCTCTCTCTCTCCTGTCCCACCATGTGAAGATGTGTCTCCTTCTACTTTTGCTTTCTGGCATGAGTAATAGTTTCCTGAGGCCGCACCAGCCATGCCACCTGTAAAGCCTGAAAAACCATTAGCCAATTAAGACTATTTGTAATTATGCAGTCTTAGGTAGTTATTTATAGTAGGGTAAGAATGAACTAATGAAGATAATTGGTACCAGGAATGGAGTATTGCTATAAAAATACCTGAAGATGTGGAAGTGACTTTGGAACTGAGTAAGGGCTGAGGTTGAAATAGTTTGAAGGGCTCAGAAGAATATGTGAAGATGAGGGAAAATTTGGAACTTCCTAGACATTTTTTAAATGACTGTGACCAAAATACTGATAGTGATATGGACAATGAAGTCCAGGCCTAGGTGGTCTCATATAGAGATGAGGAACTTATTGCAAACTGAGTAAAGGTCACTCTTATTATGCTTTAGCAAAGAGAGTGGCAACATTTTGCCCCTGCTCTAGTGATCTGTGGAACTTTGAACTGGAAGAGATGATTTAGAGTATCTGGCAGAAGAAACATTCTAAGCAGCAAAGAACTCAAGATGTAGCCTAGCTGCTTCGAATAGTGTATGTTTATATTCATGAGCAAATAGATTTTCTAATACTGAAACTTATATTTAAAGGGAAAGCAACACATAAAAGTTTGGACTATTTCCAGTCTGACCATGTGGTAGAAATGAAAAACCTATTTTCTGAGGAGGAATTCAAGGCAGCTGTAGAAATATTTATAAGTAAAGAGAAGCCAAATGTTAATAGGCAATACAATGGGCTAAATGACTTGAAGCCATTTCAGATACCTTCATTGTAGCTCCTTCCATCACAAACCTGGAGGCCTAGGAGAAAAGACTGGTTTTGTGAGACAAGCCCAGGTCCCTACTACACTGTGCAGCCTTGGGACATTGCCCCCTGCATCATGGCCACCCTAGCTCCAGCTCCCTCTCCAGCTGTGACTAAAAGAAACCAAGGTATATAGCTTAGGCCGTTACTTCAGATGTTGCAAACCCTAAGCCTTGGCAGCTTCCATGTGTCTAGATTTCGAAGGATGTATGGAAATGCCTGGATGTCCAGGCAGAAGTCTGCCGGGGGGTGGAACCCTCATCATGAACCTCTACTAGGGCAGTACTGGCAGAGGTGATATGTGGAGTTGTAGTCCCCACACAGAGTCCCCACTGGGGCACTTCCTAGTGAAGTTGTGAGAGAGGGCCACTGTTCTCCAGACCCCAGAATGGTAGGTCCACCAACAGCTTGCATCATGCAACTTAAAAAGCCACAGGCACTCACTGCCAGTCCAGGAAAACAGCTGAGGAGGTTGTATCGTGCAGAACCAGAGGGGCAGGGCTGCCTAAGGCCTTGGGAACCCACCCCTTGCATCAGTGTTGCCTAGATGTCAGACATGGTGTCAAAGGAGATTATTTTGGAGTTTTGAGAATCAATAACTGTTCTTCTGGGATTTGGACTTGCATGGGGTCTGTAGCCCCTTTGCTTTGGTTACTTTCTTCCTTTTAGAGAAGGATGATTTACCACATTCCTGTACCCCTATTGTATTTTGAAAGTAACTCAATTGCTTTTATTTTACAGGATTATAGGCAGAAGGTACTTGCCTTTCTCAGATTAGACTTTGGATTTGAACTTTTGAGTTAATGCTGGAATGAGTGAAGACTTTGGGGGTCTGTTGGGAAGGCATGATTGTCTTTTGAAATGTGAGAAGAACATGAGACTTGGGAGGGACCAAGGGGAAATAATATGGTTTGGTTCTGTGTCCCCAACCAAATCTTATGTTAAATTATAATCCCTAGTGTTGGGGGTCGGGTCTGGTGGGAAGTGACTGGATCATGAGGGTGGTTTTTAATGGTTTAGCACCGTCCCCCTAGTGCTGTCTCATGATAAGTGTTCTCATGAGATCTGGTTGCTTAAAAGTGTGTCAATTTCCTCTTCATATGCTCTCTCTTTCTCGCTCTGCCATATGAAGACATGCCTGCCTCCCCTTTTGCTTTCTGCCAAGATTAAATGTTTCCTGAGGCCTCACCAGTCATGCTATGTGTACAGCCTGAAAAAATTGTGTATGAATTAAACCTATTTTGTTTATAAATTATGCAGTCTCAGGTAGTTCTTTATAGCAATGTGAAAATGGGCTAATAGAGAACTATAGGTGTAATTAAATATTTTATGATTGCCACATTAGAAAATAAAAATCAACAGTTAAAATTTGTTTTAATTATTTATTTTGTTTTGCTGTATATATCAAAAATGTATCTGATTTGTCAAAGTATTATTATTTTCACTACATTTTAAGTTTGCAAATAGAGAAATGGACTAGTAGCCTGTATGTTAGGCAGAGCAGTTCTAGAAAATGGAATTCTCTTCAATACCTTTCCTAAGTGTATTTTAGTATAATCATTCCTTTTTTTTCTTTCTCACAGCAATGTTTGAATAAAATAGAGGAAAACATAAAAGTCAAGGAGCAAACAACCAAAACTAGAATTTTTTAAAATTTCATTTTACCGTTTCTGGTAGACTAGCCATTTAAATAATCTGAATTTTACTTTCCTTAATTTTCTTTTTCTTCAAAACCTATGTACGTGGTTAAAAAATGAATGCTAACTCAAAACACCTAACCAAACCCATGAATTCCCGTCCTAAATCCATTTCACTTTTGCTTCACACTCACTAGTATCAACAAATTGCAATTGATTCAGTTGTTTCTTCTGGCACCTACTTTCCTATTGTTAATAGTATAATCTACTGATGTTTATAAATGTTTATTTCATATATTATTTATTGATTTCCAAACACAAACAATGAGAATGTTGTATTCTTTTTTTTTTTTTTGAGACAGAGTCTTGCTCTGTCGCCCAGGCTGGGGTGCAGTGGCCGGATCTCAGCTCACTGCAAGCTCCGCCTCCCGGGTTTAGACCATTCTCCTGCCTCAGCCTCCCGAGTAGCTGGGACTACAGGCGCCCGCCACCTCGCCCGGCTAGTTTTTTTTTGTATTTTTTAGTAGAGACGGGGTTTCACCGTGTTAGCCAGGATGGTCTCGATCTCCTGACCTCGTGATCCGCCCTTCTCGGCCTCCCAAAGTGCTGGGATTACAGGCTTGAGCCACCGCGCCCGGCCGAGAATGTTGTATTCTTAAAACTGTTCCCCTCCACATCCACTGTTTCAAACTTTATCTTTCTCTCTTGTCTTTCCTCTCCATGCTCCTATTATATTTATATCACAGTTTCTAGTTGAATCAATACATTACACGGACCATGTAAATGTTGTTCACAACTGAGCAAATACAGTATATTTACATTCTTTTTTTGAACATCTCATGATTTTCTCTAGAAAAAAAAAATAATTGCTCACTCTTTTGTTTTCATTTTGTTTTTACATCTGGCAATACATCTATTTTTTCTCCAGTTTTCCAGTCTGGCTGGGAGACTTATAATCTCCACTCAATATAGCAAAGCACATTAAATAACATAACTTCCTTCTATTTTGCTTGAAATATCTTACATTCTTAAATATTCTCTCCTGTTACTCCAATCTAGGTTGGATATTCTTAGAATCAGCTTCACAGATATTTTTTAGAGTGCCTTAAATCTCTCTTCTGTATTGGATATTTTATATTGTATGGATTTGTGGACACTGTGTTGGTTCAATCTTAATCGGCTATGTTGTTTAGAAAAAGCACATGCTCATAGTAGTGTCCTGAACATTAGTGTTTGGGTGCTATATTAGTTTTGAGAACTCAGATGCTGAAATTATTTTATTTTTAGAAATAAGGCATTTTAAAAATGTGGATGGGTATATACCAAAAATGGTGAATGAGTCCAGTCCTTCATTCAGCCCCCCATTCTCAAAATGTGGCAGAATACAATTCTTATCTTCTGAGAGAGAGGGGCCAAGGAAGAGGAGGGTAAAGCTCTCAGTGTATGAAAAAGTAGGCAACATTTTCTCAGGTGGAAGGCATATACACTGTGATTTCCAATGTTCTTATTTTTCTCCTGCCTCATCTGGAAAATGAATGAAACCGGCACTGAATAACCTGTATTTCTTAGAATCTCTCTTTAGCCATAGCAATTAAATAGCCAATGGACCAAGAATCATCTCCACTGGTCTTTCTAACCAGAACTGACAAACACCATTATGTGACTCTAACAAGCACCTGGGATCAAAGATTAGGGATACATAGCCAGAATCTAGAATTTCTAGACAGAGTTGTGAAGACTTACCCTTACAACTTTACATTTTATGGGATGTAAGTTTTTGAATTACACTTAACATGTTATTGTGAAGATTTTACACAATTATCTTCACAATTCAATCCTTTTGGGAGATTAAGTATAGAAAACTACATTGGAAAGAATTTTTCTTCTGAAGTTGAAAGCATTTATCTATTGTTCTCTAACTTCTAGCATCGCTGTTGTAATATCTGATGGTATTTGGATCCTAGTTCCCTTTTGTGTAACTTTCCTCCAGTTCCTGAAAGGCTTTAGAACTTTCTTTTTATCCCCAGTCCTCTGAAAGGTATTGATGACTGACTGAGACATCTTTTTCATTCATTGTGCTAGGAATTCAGTGGGCTTTTTAAATTCAGAAACTCACGAGCTGAGCTGAAATGATTTTCCTTACTTCATTTACCTCATCTACTTTCTGGAAAATTTTTTGAACCTTTTTTAACCTTCTACTAAAATTTTGTTTTCTCCTATTATTTTCAAAAATTTTAATAGACTTTTAATTCTCTGATTATTCACTTGAAATAATTGCTATTCTTTCACTAAACCAGTATTTTTTTTTTCATTTATAGTTACTTTAAAATGTTTTCTTTGTTACATGTAATTTGCTTATCTTCATTTTACAGACCATCCCTCAGTGTGTGAAGTTCAATGTATATATAGCCAGGTGTAAGAGAAAACCACTAAAAACTTAACTAAAGAAGATAGATTAATGAGCTGCACTTTTTGAGAAGTGTAGAGTAATAGACCAGGATACAGATGTTTTGTTGGAAGCCCTTAGGTATTACTGCAGAATTTCTCTATTGGCCAGGTTTTAGAGAGGAATTATCTAACATCTTGCCTAGTTAGTATAAATAGGGTAGCTATTATTCTGGAAGATGAGTTAGAGAAATGGTGTGAAGGTTTTAACTTATTTCTCTTAACTTTGGTAAAGAGTAACCCCAAACCTCATCCATTTTAACATATGTGAGTCTACAAACTCTTGCATTTTGTTTTTGCAGAAAATAAAACTCCATCCTCCTACTTGGGTGGGAGACAGATGGTTGCCTGCTTGGTTTGGAGAGAGAGGTGAGAGTCTAAATATTCTCTATACTTTATTTTCAAGCAGTTATTCTGCTTTTATTCTCATTTTTCACAATCCAAGTATCTAGTAATTCTGTTTTTTGGGGACTTTTCACAATCTGCTTGATTTTACTTGGCTTCCTTCACATGAGCATCTTCTTTAATTGGCATATAGCTTTCAGCATCCCTTACTCTGAAAATGTTAGCATTTACCTATTTGAATTTCATCATACAAATTGTGTTGGTTTTCTTGTCTTCTATAGTCTCTTCCCTGTGCTTTGTGCATTTCATTTTTATCTATTTATACATTATTTATACCATGATTGATTATGACTTTGTATGAACCTTCCAAGAAAACAGAGATAAATTATTTCAACTCTTCATGTTTAAGCAGGAACCTCAAGTTCTTTAAATTGAAAATGACAGCTACTTATTAAGATTGTGCAAAGAGTAAATGAGGCTAAATGAGGCTAAATGAGACATATGTGCAAATCTACTAATTCTGTTTTGTCACCTAGTTAGTTAACATCCTATCTTTAAATTTTAATATATACACTCTCTACTAAACTAAACTAAAATTACTTCTCAAGTCCGGAACCATAATTTCTTTTTATTTTGTTTGCACTCATTTTTATATACTTAATATAGCTGAATATACATTGAAAATATTCAATAAATAGTTAACCATTGAAAACATTTGTTTCAGCAATTCCAAAATGTGACTTCTTGGCGGGGCGCGATGGCTCACACATGTAATCCCAGCACTTTGGGAGGCAAGGCGGGTGGATCACGAGGTCAGAAGATGGAGACCATCCTGGCTAACACGGTGAAACCCCATCTCTACTAAAAATACAAAAAAATTAGCCGGGTGTGATGGTGGGCACCTGGAGGCTGAGGCAGGAGAATGGAGTGAACCCAGGAGGCGGAGCTTGCAGTGAGCCGAGATCGTGCCACTGCACTCCAGCCTGGGCAACAGAGCAAGACTCTGTCTCAAAAAAAAAAAAAAAAAAAAAAAAAGTTACTTCTTTTCACACAGATATATATCTTAAACATAAATTATTTCTCTACTAAGGAAAAATCTTTTTTCTTACTTAGCTGCATAATCCAATCCTAAAAGATTATTACAGCCAGAATTAACTCATTAATTTTACAATTCTTTTTAAATGAAGCTATAATGGTAGTTTGATATATATAAATACAGTATAAAAATAACTTTTCCCACAAAAGCATTTCTCAAAAAAATTGAGTATTGCATTTTCTATATTAAAAACATTCAAATACTTGTTACGAGGTCTGTGATTATAAGACGTGTATGTGTGTTTGTGTTATATTATGTAATTCACTAAAGATTTGTTGAATGTATTTATTTGTGTTGTGATGCTTTTAAAATTATTTTATTTTGATAATAGAATTATTTTCTGTTGTGACATAATCAAGTACAACCTCACTCAGAGCAATGTTTTGCACACAGCACACATCAGATTAGTGAGGAAGAAAGAAACCTCAAGTAGCGAATAAGAGATTCTAACTTTTATTTTGCAAAGAGCAACAATTCAGCAGCTATCCGTGACCAAAAATAACTATGGACGAGCTTAGGAGTTCACTTAAATCACAGAAATACAGTAAAGGAAAAACACAAGAATAACTGTACAAAATGGGTAGGAAAAAAAATTTCATTTTGCCTGCATCACCCCGTCCCTTGAGCTAGTACAGCTCCGCATGAGAGGGGAACTCTCTAACTCTTGTGGGCCCTTTACAGATGAAATAAATAAACAAAAAGACTGCTGGATGTAAATCCAAGGTCCCCAGCTTTTTGGGACACTATGAGAACCAACAGCATCAGTTATATCCCACCTGGATCTGTTTAGTGGGTAAATAAAACAAGAGGAGCATAGCAGAATTAGAGAGAGAGGGAGAGAGAAAGGGAAAAAAAAAAAGGGTAAATTAGCTATATTACCTCTGTTTTGATAATAACTTAGTCATTATTTTAGAAGAGTGACCTCACAATTTCATGTGTTGGAAATTAAAATAAAGAAGTCTTGCTTTTTAAAATATAGCTTTTACTGGGGAATTGCCAAGATGACTGAATAGGAATAGCTCCATTCTGCAGCTCCCAGGCTGATTGATGCAGAAGATGGGCAATTTCTGTGTTTCCAACTGAAGTACCTAATTCATATCACTGGAACTGGTTGAACAGTGGGTGCAGCCCATGGAGGATGAGCCAAAGCAGGGCGGGGTGTCACCTCACCCAGGAAGTGCAAGGGGTTGAGGAATTTCCCTTTCCCAGCCAAGGGAAGCCATGACAGACTACCTGGAAAAATGAGACAAACCCTGCCCAAATACTGTGCTTTTCCCAAGGTCTTAGCAACCGACAGACAAGGAGATTCTCTCCCATGCCTGGTTCAGAGGGTCCCACACTCAGGGAGCCTTGCTCACTGCTAGCCCAGCAATCTGAGATGGATCTGTGAGGCAGCAGCCTTGCTGCGGGAGGGGCATCCCCCATTGCTGAGGCTTGAGTAGGTAAACAAAGCAGCTGGGAGCTTGAACTGGGCAGAGCCCACTGCAGCTCAACAAAGTCTACTGCCTCTAGACTCCACTTCTGTGGGCAGGGCATAGCTGAATAGAAGGCAGCAGACAACATCTGCAGACTTACACATCTATGTCTGACAGCTCTGAGGAGAGCAGTGGTTCTCCCAGCATGGCATTTGAGCTCTGAGAACGGACAGACTGCCTCCTCAACTGGGTCCCTGACTGCCGTGTAGCCTAACTGGGAGACACCTCCCAGTAGAGGCCAACAGACATCTCATACAGGTGGCTGCCCCTCTGGGATGAAGCTTCCAGAGGAAGGATCAAGCAGCAATATTTGCTGTTTTGCAGTTTCCGCTGGTGATACCCAGGCAAACAGGGTCTGGAGTGGAACTACAGAAAACTCTAAGAGACCTGCAGCTGAGGGGCCTTACTGTTAGAATGAAAACTAACAAACAGAAAGGAATAGCGTCAACATCAACAAAAAGGTCATCTACATCAAAACCCTTTCTGTAAGTCACCAACATCAAAGACCAAAGGTAGATATAATCACAGAGATGAGGAGAAACCAGAGCAGAAAAGCTAAAAATTCTAAAAATCAGAGTGCCTCTTCTCCTCCAAAGGATCGCAGCTTCTTCCCAGCAACAGAACAGAGCTGGATGGAGAATGACTTTGACGAGTTGGCAGAAGTAGGCTTCCGAAGGTCGGTAATAACAAACTTCTCTGAGCTAAAGGAGGATGTTTGAACCCATCACAAGGAAGGTAAAAACCTTGAAAAAAGATTAGACGAATGGCTAAGTAGAACAAACAGTGTAGAGAAGACCTTAAATGACCTTAAGAAGCTGAAAACCATGGCACGAGAACTTCATGATGCATGCACAAGCTTCAATAGCCGATTCGATCAAGTGGAAGAAAGGGTATCAGTGATTGAAGATCAAATTAATTAAATAAAGCTAGAAGAGAAGGTTAGATAAAAAAAGAGTAAAAGGAAATGAACAAAGCCTCCAAGAAATATGGGACTATGTGAAAAGACTAAATCTATGTTTGATTGGTGTACCTGAAAGTGACAGGGAGAATGGAGCCAAGTTAGAAAACTCTCCTCAGGTTATTATCCAGGACAACTTCCCCAACCTAGCAAGACAGGCCAACATTCAAATTCAGGAAAAACGGAGAACACCACAAAGATACTCTTCGAGAACAGGAACCTCAAGACACATAATTTTCAGATTCACCAAGGTTGAAATGAAGGAAAAAATGTTAAGGGCAGCCAGAGAGAAAAGGGAAAGTTACCCACAAAGGGAAACCCATCAGACTAACAGTGGATCTTGCAGCAGAAACCTTACAAGCCAGTAGAGAGTGGGGACCAATATTCAACATTCTTAAAGAAAAGAATTTTCAATCCAGAATTTCATATCCAGCCAAACTAAGCGTGATAAGTGAAGAAGAATAAAATCCTTTACAGACAAGTAAATGCTGAGAGATTTTGCTACCACCAGGCCTGCTTTACAAGAGTTCCTGAAGGAAGCACTAAATATGGAAAGAAACAACTAATACCAGCCACTGCAAAAACATGCCATATTTTAAGACTATTGATGCTATGAAGAAACTGCATCAATTAATGGGCAAAATAACCTGCGAACCTCATAATGACAGGAACAAATTCACACATAACAATATTAACCTTAAATGTAAATGAGCTAAATGCCCCAATTAAAAGACATAGGCTAGCAAATTGGATAAAGAGTCAAAACCCATCAGTGTGCCTTATTCAAGAGACCCATCTCACATGCAAAGACACACTTAGGTTCAAAATAAAGGGATAGAGGAAGATCTACCAAGCAAATGGAAAGCAAAAAAAAAAAAAGAAAGAAAGAAAGAAAGAAAAAAAGAAAAGAAAAGCAGGGATTGCAATCCTAGTCTCTGATAAAACAGACTTTAAACCAACAAAGATCAAAAGAGACAAAGAAGGCCACTACATAAGGGTAAAAGGGGTCAATTCAACAAGAAGAGCTAACTATCCTAAGTATATATGCAGCCAATACAAGAACACCCAGATTCAAAAGGCAAGTCCTTAGAGACCTACAAAGAAACTTAGACTCCCACACAATAATAATGGGAGACTTTAACATCCCACTGTCAATATTAGACAGATCAACGAGACAGAAGGTTAACAAGGATATCTAAGACCTGAACTCAGCTCTGCAACAAGCAGATCTAATAGACATCTACAGAAGTCTCCATCCCAAATCAACAGAATATACATTCTTCTCAGCACCGCATCACACTTATTCTACAATTGACCACATAATTGGAAGCAAAGCACTCCTCAGCAAAGGTAAAAGAACAGAAATCACAACAAACTGGCTCTCAGACCACAGTGCAATCAAATTAGAACTCAGCATTAAGAAACTCACTCAAAACAGTACAACTACATGGAAACTGAACTACTCCCGAATGACTACTGGGTAAATAACGAAATGGAGGCAGAAATAAAGATATTCTTTGAAACCAATGAGGAGAAAGACACAATGTACCAGAATCTCTGGGACATATTTAAAGCAGTGTGTAGAAGGAAATTTATAGCACTAAATGCCCACAAGAGAAAGTAGGAAAGAGCTAAAATTGACACCCTAACATCACAACTAAAAGAACTAGAGAAGCAAGAGCAAACACATTCAAAAGCTAGCAGAAGGCAAGAAATAACTAAGATCAGAGCAGAACTGAAAGAGAGACACAAAAAAACCTTTCAAAAAAATCAATGAGTCCAGGAGTTGGTTTTTTGCAAAGATCAACAAAATTGTTAGACTGCTAGCAAGACTAATAAAGAAGAAAAGAGAGGAGAATCAAATGAACTCAATAAAAATTGATAAAGGGGATATCAACACTGACCCACAGAAATGCAAACCACCATCAGAGAATACTATAAACACCTCTATGCAAATAGACTATAAAATCTAGAAGAAATGGATAAATTCCTGGAGAAATACACTTTCCCAAGACTAAACAAAGAAGAAGGTCAATCTCTGAATAAACCAATACCAGGCTCTGAAATTGATGCAATACTTAATAGCCTACCAACCAAAAATAGTCCAGGACCAGAGGAATTCACGGCCAAATTCTACCAGAGGTACAAAGAGGAGCTGGTACCATTCCTTCTGAAACTATTCCAATCAAAAGAAAAAGACGGAATCCTCCCTAACTCATTTTATGAGATCAACATCATCTTGATACCAAAGACTGGCAGAGACATAACCAAAAAAGATAATTTTAGATCAATATCCCTGATGAACATTGATGCAAAAATCCTCAATAAAATACTGGCAACATGAATTCAGCAGCACATCAAAAAGTTTATCCAGCATGATCAAGTGGGCTTCATCCCTGGGATACAAGCCTGGTTCAAGACATGCAAATCAATAAACATAATCCATCACATAAACAGAACCAATGACAAAAACCACATAATTATCTCAATAGATGCAGAAAAGGCCTTTCAGAAAATTCAACAGCCCTTCATGCTAAAAACTATCAATAAACTAGGTATTGATGGAATGTATCTCAAAATAGTAAGAGCTATTTATGACAAACCACAACCAATATTATACTGAATGGGCAAAACCTGGAAGCATTCTCTTTAAAAACCGACACAAGACAAGGATGCCCTCTCTCACCACTCCTGTTCAACATAGCATTGGAACTTCTGACCAGAGCAATCAGGCAAGAGAAATAAAGTGTATTCAATTAAGAAAAGAGGAAGTCCAGTTGTTCCTGTTTGCAGAGTACATGATTGTATATTTAGAAAACCCCATTGTCTCAGCCACAAATCTCCTTAAGCTGATAAACAATTTCAGCAAAGTCTCAGGATACAAAATCAATGTGCAAAAATCACAAGCATTCTTGTATACCATTAACAGACAGAGAGCCAAACCATGAATGAACTCCCATTCGTAATTGTTACAAAGAGAATAAAATACCTAGGAACCCAACTTACAAGGGATGTGAAGGAATTCTTCAAGGAGAACTACAAACCACTGCTCAATGAAATAAAAGAGGACAAAAACAAATGGAAGAATATTCCATGCTCATGGATAGGAAGAATCAATATTGTGAAAATGGCCATACTGCTCAAAGTAATTTATAGATTCAATGCCTCCCCATCAAGCTACCAATGACTTTCATCACAGAATTGGAAAAAAACTACTTTAAAGTTCACATGGAAGCAAAAAAGAGTCCGCATTACCAAGACAATCCTAAGCAAAAAGAAAAAAGGCTGGAGGCCTAATGCTACCTGACTTCAAACTATCCTACAAGGCTACAGTAACCAAAACAGCATGGTACTGGTACTAAAACAGATATATAGACCAATGGAAAAGAACAGAAGCCTCAGAAATAATGCCATGCATCTACAACCATCTGATCTTTGACAAAAAAAAAATAAAAAAAAATGATTCCCCATTTAATAAATGGTGCTGGGGAAACTTGCTAGCCATATGTAGAAAGCTGAAACTGGATTCCTTCCTTACAACTTATACAAAAATTAATTCAATATAGATTAAAGATTTAAATGTTAGACCTAAAACCGTAAAAACCCTAGATGAAAACCTAGGCAATACCATTCAGGACATAGGCATGTGCAAGGGCTTCATGACTAAAACACCACAAGCAATGGCAACAAAAGACAAAATAGACAAATGGGATCTAATTAAACTAAAGAGCTTCTGCAAGGTAAAACAAACTACCATCAGATTGAGCAGGAAACCTACAGAATGGAAGAAAATTTTTGCAAACTACCCATCTGACAAAGGGCTAATATCCAGAATCTACAAAAAACTCAGAGAAGTTTACAAGAAAAAAATAAACAACCCCATCAAAATGTGGGCAAAGGATATGAACAGACACTTCTCAAAAGAAGACATCTATGCAGCCAACAGACACATGAAAAAATGCTCATCATCACTGGTCATCAGAGAAATGCAAATCAAAACCACAGTGAGATACCATCTCATGTCAGTTAGAATGGCAATCATTAAAAAATCCTGACTTTTTAACACCAAATACTGGAGAGGATGTGGAGAAATAGGAAAACTTTTACACTGTTGGTGGGAGGGTAAATTGGTTCAACCATTGTGGAAGACAGTGTGGAGATTCCTCAAGGATCTAGGACTAGAATTACCATTTGACCCAGCAATCCCATTACTGGGTATATACCCAAAAGATTATAAATCATGCTGCTATAAAGACAGATGCACACGTATGTTTATTGTGACACTGTTCACAATAGCAAAGACTTGGAACTGACTCATATGTCAATCAATGGTAGACTGGATTAAGAAAATGTGGCACATATACACCATGGAATACTATGAAGTTGTGAAAAAGGATGGCTTCATGTCCTTTGCAGGGACATGGATGAAGTTGGAAACCATCATTCTCAGCAAATTATCACAAGGACAGAAAACCGTACTCTGCATGTTCTCACTCATAGTTTGGAATTGAACAATGAGATCACTTGAACACAGGGCAGGGAACATCACACACCAGGGCCTGTTGTGGGGGTGGATGGGGGGCTAGGGGAGGAATGGCATTAGGAGAAATACCTAATGTAAATGATGAGTTGATGGGTGCAGCAAACCAACATGGCAAATGTATACCTATGTATCAAACCTGCACCTCATGCACACGTACCCTAGAACTTGAAGTATGATTTAAAAAAATAGCTTTTACTTTTATCAAACATACATAGTTTAAAAATCAAATAGACTTGATAAGACTAGTATAAAAATCCTGAGTATCCCTACATTATCATTTTCTTCTCCTCAGAATCAATCACTTTCAATCCCTTTAACCGAGTTTGGTAGTGATATATTTTCTTTCAATTTTTACTTATTCTTCAGGCAAGAATGGGAGAAGGATAGGCTAGTAGTCCCTTGTACAATGGAGAAAGATAGTCTTTCCAATAAATTGTGTCAGGCAAACTGTACATCTACATTCAAAAGAATGAAGCTGGACTCTTCTCTTACGCCATATACAAAAATTAACACAAAATGAATGAAGGACTTAAATGTAAGACCTGAAATCATAAACATTCTAAGGGAAATAATAGGAAAAAAATTCCTTGATCTTGGCCTTGGCGGCTGTTTTGCAGACATAATTCCAAAAGCACAGCCAACAAAAGCAAAAATGGACAAGTGAGACAACATCACACTAAAAAGTTTCTGCATAGAAAAGGAAACCATCAACAAAGTGAAAAGCCGACACATAGAATGGGAGAAAATAAATTGCAAACCATATATCTAATATACACTAATATTCAAAATATACAACTCAATAACAACAAAAACAAAAACAGGTAACCTGATTAGAACGTGGGCAAAAGACTTGAACACATATTTCTCCAAACACATACAAATATCTAATGGGTATATGAAAAGTTGGTCAGCATCACTAATCATGAGGGAAATGCAAATCAGAACTGCATGAGCTATAACTTCATACTTGGTAGGCTGGCTATTATCCAAAAGTAAAATGACAACTATTGATGTTGTATGAAAAAAGACACCTTGCACACTGTTGGTAGAATTATAAATTGCTACAGGCATTATGAAAACTGGTATGGAGTTTCCTTTAAAAACTAAAAAATAGGGCTAAGTTAAGATCCAGCAGTCCTACTTGTGGGTACATTTCCAACAGAATTGAAATCAGTATGCAGAGGAGATGTTTACACACCCATATTCATTGCAGCATCATTCACAATAGCTTAGATATTGAAACTTAAGTGTTGTTGGATGAATAGGTAAAGAAAAGGTGACATATATATTGAGTACAAATATTTTAGTACAAACATGTCCGTCAATGGATTAAAGAATAAAAAATGTTTTTTGTGTGTGTGTGTTTCTGTGTACGTTTGTATATATGTGTACAATAGAATATTATTTACCTTTTAAAAAGCCTTTCATACATGAATAAATCTAGCAGTTGTTAAATTTTGTCAGTTAGAAATATATATTTCCAGCACAAATAATAATTTTTAAAACTATTCCAATATTATGTATTGCTACATGTTAGTTGGAATAAAATTTCCAGAGACAACATCTCTAAGGAATTCTAATGATATGTCACAAGCAGAATAAGGGAATACAAAATGACTCATTCTGGAAAAATAAAGGTTAGAAGATTCAAAACTGGCTATGTTGATGAGAAACACAATGGTTCTTCAGTGCTTCCAATGGGTCTGAAAATAAAAAGAAACATCTCTTCATGAATCTTGGTATTAAAAATACCTCTAAACATATTTATTTACATGTATCTCTAAGCATATTAATTTACTTATAATTTTAAATGTTTATGTGTAATATCTATTATGCTTAACTATGTCTTTAAAATTTTAATTCCCTAAAGGATTCTTTTATCAAACCAGACAAAAAGCTCTTTTGTAAAGTCTTCTCATTGTGAAAATGGGACCTGTCTCATACTTGAAACATATTATATTTAGGTGTTTGCCTTAATCTATCTTTCTCTAATACCCTCGATTCATGTAGATTTTCTGAATAATTGTATTTTATTAGTGGAATGACTCCTGCAAATATTAACTTAAATATCAAATTTTATTGACAATAAAAATGTGATAACCCCACTCACGCCATTGATTCATAATTTTGCTCTTTCTAAAGTGTTAACTATTATAAAGAATTTCACGTTTTCAATTATCACCAGAATGTTCTTTCGTTTCTTTTTTTCTTTTTTTTTTTTTTTTTTTTTTGAGACGGAGTCTCGCTCTGTCGCCCGGGCTGGAGTGCAGTGGCCGGATCTCAGCTCACGGCAAGCTCCGCCTCCCGGGTTCACGCCATTCTCCTGCCTCAGCCTCCCGAGTAGCTGGGACTACAGGCGCCCGCCACTATGTCCGGCTAGTTTTTTGTATTTTTAGTAGAGACGGGGTTTCACCGTGGTCTCCATCTCCTGACCTTGTGATCAGCCCATCTCGGCCTCCCAAAGTGCTGGGATTACAGGCTTCAGCCACCACGCCCGGCTCTTCGTTTGTTTCTAACAAAGGTGGAAAACAATATTTGATTGTATTAGAACATATCTGATTTGGTTACTGAATGCACAGGATTCCCATTAATTTCCCTTTGCTGTTTATACTTTAGAACCAGAAAATTGTTGCATTTTTAAAAGGATAAAAATGTGAATCTTATCAGATATCTTTTAGCTTCTATATCAAGTCATTTCAAATACTAGATCTATTTTGCTACAGATCTGTCTTATGTAATATGTATAACATTAACATAATCTTAGACACTTATTTGTGGCAACTAACCTTATGGTCTGATAACTTTGGTCAGTGAGTGTACATTGATTTAAATTAGGTATAAAACCCACATGAGAAAATTTTGTTTTGTGTCTGGCTTCAGTCACAAAGCCTGAACAATCTAGCCAGAAAAGTCTTATTATAATTATTTATGGAA
This sequence comes from Macaca mulatta, assembly GCF_049350105.2. NCBI lineage: Eukaryota > Metazoa > Chordata > Mammalia > Primates > Cercopithecidae > Macaca > Macaca mulatta. Next base: position 118,638,367 of record NC_133409.1, read on the forward strand.
CTGTTACATTAAAAATATATTGTCTATTCCAGAAAGCAGAAAATACTATAGTTTTTTATGTGGAATGTTTGTACTCTTATTTTATTTTACTTATATTATTTTCTGAGTGTAATTAATACTCTTAATTCATTAAACTACACAATAACATTTATCAATTAAAGATTTATATTCTTCTAAGGCATTCAGACCTCATCACTCACATTTAAAACTATTGGGTGTGATCTTTATTTCAATATAATTGATCAGAATCTATATTGTTACCATTTTGCCTCCCATCTTTAATCAAAAGAGCCTTGAAGATGGGTTTTTACCTTGTTATCTCATCATTGAATAGTCCAATATGCACATCACATACTTGGGGTTAAATAAATACGAAATGACTCAGCAAATGAACGAAGGTTGAATTCATTAAGGTCTGTACATCAGTGTTTTATTTATTATGTTTGCTCGTATATGAAGAAAATTGTGCTTCTTATTCCCTGACTTTATTGAGATCAGGTTTTCCTCACTGAACAGTGAACAGGGTGGACACAAAATGTGGTAAGTATATTCATGTAGAAGATGACAATATGTAACCTTTCATATGATTCAAACACACAAAAAATAAACACACATCATTTTTTGATATTAAGAATATTGGTAACATGATATGTGGATTCAAAATATATAATTAATTCTATATTAGCTTGAATTCAATATAACCACATTTACTAACCAGATCAGGAATAATTTACAAGTGTAATGGAAATTAGGTTGTAAAGATCACTTATAACACAAGAAATTTTACAATTTAAACTTACAACTCAAAAGGTCAGTTAGTCAATTACATTTTTTTCCCTAGAACCATAAATGTTTTTTAATATTAGTAGTATTAAATAATTATTTCATATTAATAGTATTAATAATTTATGTTTTCTTTCTTCTATAATCTTGAACTAAATTAAGACAGCAAATAGGGATGGGGAGAGTGATATGAACAAATCAGGATCTAAGCCTAACAAAATGTTCATGGAAGGCAAATGTTAAATATTACTTTTATTATGATTAATTTAGAAAACTAAGCAGTCAATTCCAATAAACAAGTGTCATTAATATAAATGATAAAGGAGACACACACATATGCACGCACAGACACACATACACAGAATTTAGGTCTTAAGGTATTTAATATCATTTTTCTCAAGTTTTGGCTCACATTGCTAGGCTATGGTATAATAGTAATACATATACATTTTACTATTAACTAATCACATTTTTATTTTAAAAATATTTTATATAATAATAGCTAATGCTTTCTTAATTTAATATGTGTGACTGTATATAAGGAGCAATTCTGTGTTCTTTTATTTGTTTTTTAAATGATTCAACCTTTGACAATGAACCAAGGAAACCTCAAAAAGTGTGAGCTGCTGTTGTCTTTGTATTCACAAGGCATGTCATTTTGCAAATATTTAATGACTGAGAGGTAAAGGTCAAATTTATCTCTCCAAGTATTAGCTTTCTCTGGTACTCTAGAGTTCTGAAACTCTGAAAGTGATAAAATATAGATAATTTTATTAAAAAGAGTATTCAACTCACTGGTAGTACTATATGATTCTACCTTTTTAAACAGTACCATCTTAAATATTCTTTTGATGCAGTTAGTCTTACAGGGTTTTTTTTGACAGTTTGTTTCTCATTTTATCAAAAATAAAATAACATAAAATTTCCAAAAATTTCAATGTAGTTAATGCTAAACTTGATATTCCAAGATTACACACATATATATGTATGTATACATGTGTATATATATGTGTGTGTACATTGTATATATGTATATATAAAACATTTAACAGAAAGTCTATTATTGTTCCACACCAAAGGTTAGCGTCGTCAACTCATTCTATGTCTTCAAAGAATTATATTATTATTCTGAGTCATGTATCTAAATTTAGACAATCTTTCTACAAATATAACATGTTCTATTCATAAAAATCAGTTGTTTTATTCACATAATATAAGGAATACAATAGTAAGCCCCTATGCACATTCTCTTTCTTGTTCCCATTGAATGGAAATTTTTAATATTCTCTTTCCTGAATTTAATGTTCTTTCACTTCTCTCCCACAATATGTTCCCTCTATAAGAGTCAAAATGTTAATGACATTCCCATTCTGTTTCATTCATCTGCATGTTTGTCATGCCAGTACCATAGTGTTTTAAGTACCGTAGCTTTGCCATATATTTCAAAATCAGGCAGTGTAACACTTTCAGTTTTTTTCTTCTTTCTCAAGATTACTGCGTTGATTCAGGGTCTTTTGTGGTTCCAAATACATTTTAAATTTTCTCTTCTATTTTTGCTAAAAATGCCCTTGGGATTTTGATAAGTATTACATTGAATTTGTATGCTGCTTTAAGTCATATAGACATAATAAAAATATGAAATCTTCCAACCCATGATCCCAGGATAGCTTCCCATTTATTTGTGTCTTTTAAAATTTCTGTCATCTAGAGTGAGACTCTGTCTCAAAAACAACAACAACAACAACAACAACAAAAATTATGTTATCAATGTTTTATAGTTCTCAGTGTACAGATCTTTCATTTTCTGGGTTATGCTTATTACCAAGCATATTATTATTTTTTATGCTATGGTAAATGGAATTGTTTCCTTATTTCCATTTTTGGATAGTTCATTATTCATGTATACAAAAGTCACTAAACTCTGTATGTTGATTTTGTTTACTGTCAATGTGCTGAACTTGTTTATCAGTTCTAAAAAGTATTTTGTGGTGTCTTTAGGGATTTTTATGTATAAGATTCTGTCAACTGAAAACAGAGACAATTTTATTTCTTTCTTTTCAATTTGGAGTTCTTTTATTTATTTTCCTAGCCTAATTGCTCTGACTAGCACTTTCAGTACTGTGTTGAATAGAACTGGCAACAGAAGGCATCCTTTTCTTGTTCATAATCTTAGAAGAAAAGCTTTCTAATGTGTAGTTAAATTTGGATTGCTTGTATTTTGTTGGAGATTTCTGCATCTATGTTCAACAGGAATATTGGCCTGTGGTTTCCATTTCTTATGGTGACTTTGTCTGACTTTTGTATCAGGGTAGTGCTAACCTCATAAAATGAATTCGCAAATATTCCCTCCCTTTCAAATTTTTAGAAGAGTTTCAGAAGTGTTGCCATGAATTTATTTTTAAATATTTGATATAATTAACCAGTAAAGGCATCTGGTCCTGGATTTTCCTTGTTGGAAGGTTTTTGGTTTTTAATTCAATATCCTTTCTCATTATTCATCTGTTCATATGGTCAACTTATCTTCAACAGAGATGTTAAGAAAATACAATGGGGAGAAGATAGTTTCTGTAATAAATTGTGCTGGGAAAACTGGATATAAACATTCAATAGAATAAAATTGGAGCATTATGTCAGACACAAAAATCCACTCAAAGTGGACTAAATACTTAAATTTAAGATCTGAAAGTATAAAACTCTAGGAAAGCAGAAGAAAAACTTCTTGAAATTGGTGAAGGCAATGATTTGCTGCATTTGACATAAAATGCACATGCAACAAATCTAAAAATAGACAAATGAGACAACATCAAAATTTGCAGAAAATCTTTAAGGCAAAGAAAAAAAAAATCAACATTAGTAGGGCATGGAGCACATGCCTGTAGTCTCAGCTGATCAGAAGCTGAGGCAGGAGGATTGCTTGATCCCAGGAGTTCGAGGCTGAAGTGAGCCATGATAACACTGCTGCACTCCAGCCTGGATGATAAGACTCAGTGAAAAGGCAACATACTCAAGGGAAAAATATTTGCAAACCATCTATTTAACAAGGGGTTAATATCCAAAATATGTAAGAATCTCCTACATCTCAAAGCAGAAGAAACAACCTAATTAAAAAATGAGCAAAGGACTAAATGAGCATTTCTTCAAAGAAGACATACAAATAGTTGCCAGGTATATGAAAGTTGCTCAGTAGTACAACTGATTAGGAAATGCAGATCAAAACAGCAATGAGATATCATCTCACACCTGTTAGGATGGCTATGATAAAAATAAGAAACGACAAGTGTTGACAACTATTGGGGGGAAGAAAACACTTAAGCAGAGTTGATGGAAATGTAGAATGATGTAGGCACCATGGAAAACAGTATGTAGGATCCTTTAACAGTGATTGTATTAAAAATAGAATTACTAAATGATCCAGCAATCCCATTTCAGGATACATGTCCAAAATAATTTAAATAAGATTTTGGAAGAGATATCTGCACCCCAATGTTCATGGCAGCATTATTCATAATCACCAAGATAAGGAAAGAATCTACATGCCTATCAATAGACAAATAGATTGAGTTAATATGTTTCAAATATTATTAAGCCTTAAAAAGGGAAGAAAATCTTACTGTTTGTGACAACATGAATGGACCTGGAAAACATTATGCTAAGTGAAATAAGCCAGTTATAAAAGGACTTCATGATTCCACAAATATGAGGCATCTGGAATAGTCAAACTCATTGAAGAAGAGAGTACAATGGAGCTTGCCAGGGGCTTGAGAGGGGAGGAAATAGGAGATTGTTGCTCAACTGGTATAAAGTTTCAGTGGTATGAAATGAATAAGCTCTAGGGATCTGATGTACAACATAGTTATTTCCAGTTAACAAAATGGTATTTTTCACTTTAAAATATGTTAAGAGGATAGATCTGATGCTAAGTGATTTTACCAAAAACAAAAACAAACAAACAGAAACCCCACCAAAGGACAAAATAACTCAATGAAATTTTTGGAGATGATGGATATATTTAGAATCTTTATTGTAGTATTAGTGTCATAATTTTATACATATATTCAAATTCATCGAAATTTAGACACTAAACATGTACAATTTTGTATATCAATTAAGGTTAAAGCAATAAATACAAAAAATATTTGACTACTTGTTTTTAAACTTTTTAACACTCTTTATTTTCCCCTTAATGTATTGGTTTTATTTAGCAGGCCCTGATGTGATCCTATAGAAAATTTTGAAAATGCACTTAAAAATGGAAGCTTTAACTTTGACAATATCAAAGAGGTTGCATTCAGTGGGATTTGATTTATGAAGAATTCACCCCCTTTCCAATGGCATACATGTGCAAACTTCTATTGTTGCTATGATGTCAAACACATATTGGAAATGTTTAAATTACTGAATGTGAGGGTTCTTTACAACTGGAAAAGAATTCACTATTTGATTCTTTTTCCATATTAATTTAAAAAAATGTGTTAAACACCTTTTCTCTTCCTTCTCCTCCTCCTTCTTTTTTTCTCAATTTCTCCTCCTCCTTCTTCTTCTTTTTAGAACTGGCAAGATGATTTAATCAGCTCTAATCCATTTTTACTGCCTATCTTCTAATTCACTGGCCTAATTATGAATTTCTTCATAGTACAAAATATTTCTTTTTGTTTTTGATTTTTTAAAATACAAAAGCTACTTTATGTTAATTCAATTATTTCGGTCTGTTGTTTTCTATTTTTTTTTTTTTGAATGAAAATTTGCTGTTCCTGTATGCATGCCAAGTATAAAAACATCAAAATCTGATCAAATTTCAAATTATTGTGTTGTTTTAAGTGCCTTACAGTATTACATTTTTTACCTTGGAACTCATGTTGTGTACAGTCCTAGTGGCATTATCTTGTTTCTCTGAGCTTGGTCCAAGGGGTGGTTGAGATCCAGTAACTTTCATTCAGATTTCATTATAGTATTGATATCTGAGAAAAAAATAAATAAAACTTTGTCTTTCTTCTGATGTTTTTAAGCTTGGAGAATATAGCTGCTGACATTCATCATGTTCACAGTACGGATCAAGTTTGCATTAGTATCAAGGCCACCATAGACAAATAGAACTTATAAATGGATAAAGAACCTGACTAGCATTCTTGTGGCCCAGGGTTTCAATATCTCCCAATCCAAGCCCACATCTAGTCTTCCCAGATAAAAGCTGGAAAAAAATGTTTTTGTTGATTTTTTTTCTTAAACATAAATTAGAATTATTTCAACTGAAATTATAATAGTCCAAGAGGTCTTTTAAGATTAATGTTCTCTTCAGATTTCTATTGCTAACTATCTTTCTCTTTCTGATACTTTCTTTAATGTAATAATACAGATAACTAGTTTTCAGTCAAAATTGGTTCTATCTTGAGAAATATTTTGTTTCATTAAGATAAACTTACATATCTGCAATGGTCCCATATGTGTTAGCTTTATATTTAATCTAAAAAAAAAAAATCCTGATTTCCCTTATTTTCAAATTTTTGGCAGGCCATGCATGATTGCTGCCAGGCATTCCTCCGCACTCTTTCTTATGTTCACCCAATTCACAGTTCTAAATGAGTACTTTAACAGAGTACAGCACAAATCTATCCACTCTTTATGGAAGTTCTCTAAATACTTTATGGAATCTATCATTTTCCCGTAAGCTACATTTTTTTCATGGTGAAATTACCATTTGTTCCTCATTTACAAGATATCAAAAGTCACAGTTACATTCATTACCTTCCTGGAGTTACATTCCAGATTGTCAGTTTTTCGTTTAAAATATTACATGAAATTTACTAAAGATCATAATTTAGGTTTAGGATGGAAAGTGACAATAGCATCTATCAGGTGTACTTAGTTTATACATATTTTGTCAAACTAAACATATTATCTCACGTGTAGAAAAATCCTGATGCTGGACAAATATTCAGATATCTCCACAGTTAGGTTTGAGATATCCCTGTAAATTCTTTTTTTTTTTTTTTTTGGATGGAATCTCGCTCTGTTGCCCAGGCTGGAGTGCAGCAGCACAATCTCGGCTCACTGCAACCTCTGCCTCCTGAGTTCAAAAGATTCTCCTGCCTCAGCCTCCCAAGTAGCTGCAATTATAGGCATGCACCACCCCCAGCTAATTTCTGTATTTTTAGTAGAAATGGGGGTTTCACCATGTTGGCCAGGCTGGTCTCACACTCCTGACCTCAAGTGATCCACCTGCCTCAGCCTCCCAAAGTGCTAGGAATACAGGCACGAGCCACTGCGCCCAGCCCAATATACCCTTGTAAGTCCTTTACTATGAGTTGGATGACTCAGTCAGTAAACTTTGATAAAACTAAAGGAAGCAATTCTAATGCTTTTCAATTAAATTTTTTTACAAATGATTCATATTAGACACTTTCTGTTTCTCTGGGTTGGGAGGTCTGTCTTGCCCTCTTTCTAACTCCAACCAGTCACAAACAACCCAGTCCAATCTTTATCAGGATAGTCACTTTTTTGGTGTAAGTTTGAGTGCCCATCTAAGCTGCTACAACTCCAGCAATAACTGGAAGATTTTACCTTCAAATATATGACTTTTATTTCTAAAGATTAATTTTTCAATAATGGTCTTGATTTGGTTTTAAATCAGTGAAATGATAGTGAAATCATGATGGAGTGTATTTAGATGAAGTTTTAGAAAAAGATCATTTTCTTCCACTGTGCATCTAATAAAAACCATGTAATAAATTCTTTTCTTGCCTTGCTGACAGGGTCATCTTCCAGAAGATTGGGGACATAACTAAGGAATTTCAATTTTTACTTAATTTTGACAAAAAGACAATCCTGCCTACTGAGAAATAGTGATGAGAAATGTAGGGAAAAATGTGTCAACTTCATGAGTATAGTTAGAAGCACATTCTTCTCTGCAGAAAAGCAGATTTTTAAATGTTTTAAGAAGATAATGAAATAATTCTGTGGTAATATAATATAACAACTCAGAAAATTTTAAGAGATTGAAGACAACATAGGACACTGACAAAAACCACCCAATTCTGGACATGCCACTTACGAATGATATAAACTTTTGCATTATCTGTAATAGAAGGATAATAATTATGCATATCTAAGGCTTTGTTAAGAAGCTTGAATGAATTAAAATATATAAAATGCTTAGACAAGCACCAAGCAAAGGATCTTATTGAGACATTTTAATAATAAAATTCTGTAAATTTAATAAATGATAAGTAGAAGAAAAAGGAGCACTATAGAAACAAGCCATGTAGCAGCTCAGATAATTTTCCAATATGGATTAATGTAGCCAATAATATGTAAAGAAGGGATACTTAACTATGGACAAATATGTGTATAGAATGAAAATATCATAGTTCAAGTGCGTATACTACAAAAATAAATTGGCACTTGTAAAATACATAAAAAAGAGCAAGAACATTTATGAATATGGATATACTCAATATTTTAGGCAAATCCTAAAGAAACAAAAAGAACTACTAAACCTAATGTATTTGATTTTTCTCTATCAATGAGAACAATTTTCAAACTGGAAAGTGTTTGAGATGTATAGCTGCGAAACCTCTTCTCTGTGACAAGTGAAGAAAAACATTAAATCAATTGAAATCTCTAGATACTGAGGATTAAAAATGTGATGTGATAAATAATTTAAAGTGTGATTGTGCAATCATTGTTGGCTATCACCTATGAACTATTACAAACAACAGGTTAAGGGCCAGAATTTGGAAACATGTAAATGATACTACACTTTTATAAATGGAAAATTATGTATTTTGGAACCTATAGGCAAAGTGCAGTAAAAGTTGTTGCTGGCAAAATTTAGATATCAAATATAAGCCAAATAGTTTGTAAGCAAATATGTAGTTGACAAAGAGCCAGGCTTACAAAATTCTAAACCCAGCCTTTCAAGTTTCTTGTTCTGTAATTCTGGTCAAGCTCTCTCACTCTCCTGATTTAGGAGTTTTCTCATCTAAAATGGGAAAGATTATGTCAGACACTATTTGATGTCTATTTTAACTAGAATATTTTTTAAACTTATAACTGTGGGATTCTGCCCTTGACATGGGCAAAACATCGCAAACAAAACATGTTTTATTGTGTACATATTTGTGTGCGCAAATAAAAGATGATAAAAATTAAAAGTAGCTTTGTTGAATAAAAATAAATCTAGACGGATGACGTCAGGAAGACAGTGGAATAAGAGGCTCCTGACTTTCTCACCTCCCACAAAGTTACAGAATAAACATTTCACACATGAATCGATTCCCTCTGAGAAGCTAGAACTAGTTGAGAAATGCCTACACATCAGGCAACTGCAAAAATGGACACATAGAAATGGATAGGAAAAGATGGGACACATTGACTCACAAACTCCACGCTGGCACAGCACCTTATGATCAGAAAGGAATTACCATCTCCAAGCTTCTCCTTGAGGAATGAAGGGATTGGATCATGCATATAGCACCCCAACTTCTGTATCCTCACTTTCCTGCCCAGACGGTTTGAATATTAAATTAGGTTGCATTTGGGGGGAAACAGACTCTGTATTTCCAAGTCTCCCTAATGTAATGTGAACAAAAATCTGATTTTTAAAAAGTACACAAGCACTTCCAGCGGCTATAACCCTCAGGATCACTGCAAAGAGAACAGGCTAAAAATTTCCAGCTACCAGTTTTTTCCTGGAAGGGAATCTTCTGCATATTTTTCCAGATGCTGCCTGAGTGTAGGCCTTCTAAGGAGCCAGAAGCAGAGAGACAATGGGGCAAATAAACAGTGGGCCTCTGGGAGTCTGAATGGAAAAGTGGACACTTTCTTTTATTTATTTCCAAGCTAACTTCAGTGATAAATTCAGGTCTTCATATTCTCCCAGAAAGGAGGGTGTGCATTCATTGAGTACCCCAACTTTTAAAACTGCCACCAGAGACTGGTTTCTAAATGACCTAGCCCTGGGAGTTGAAGTGGTTCTGGATTCCCAAGTCTCTCTAAATCACAAAGATAAAGAGGTGGTTTAAAACTGGGTTCACTTACAGCTGCCATCCTCCAGCATCAGAGTGTGGGCTCTGAGTGAGAGAGCAAGAATATGTTGCAGATTTTCTTCCATGCTTACTGGAGAGCCTATTGTAGAGAAACTCCAACTCAGCTTTTCCTTAAAGATCCAAAGAATTAAAACACACACCCAATATGCTAACTTTTACAGCTACATCTGGAGAAGGTGACTTTTATCTCACCTGTTTTGGGGGTACTGACAGAGATTGTCACACTCTAATCTCTTAGGGACCCTTAAAGACAGAGGCAATGGTTTGGACAGGCACAAAGTTTCAGAGGCATCTGGAATTTGTAGCTGGACAAATTGGTGAAGTTCTCCTTCTACAGGAAGGCAGATTGACAAGACTGGGAAAGGGGGATTGGCTTATCCAATGAGCAGAAACGATAACAAACAGTTAAAAAAAAATGAAGACATAGTGTTCCAATTAAAATAACAAGATAAATCTCCAAAACACAACCTCTATTAAATAAAGATATGAGATTTACCAAATAGAAAATTCAAAACAATAGTCATAAAGATGTTCACTCAGACCAGGAAGGCAGTGCATGAACAAACTGATAATTTTAACAACAACAAAAAATAATATAAAAATGTCCCAAACAGAAATCATACAGCTAAAGAGTACAACACTTGCACTAACAAATTCAATAGAGTGAATCAGATGCAGATAAGATAAACTGGAAAAAAAAGACCAACAAACTGAAAAACAGATTATTAGAAGTCACTCAACCTGAGGAGCAAAAAGAAGGGAATCTTCCTGAAATTGTTAGTACATTTTTTAGGATAAACTTTAAAGAACAGAAAGGAGTAGAATTATATATTAAAAATGTTGAAATAAAAGATTTCAAATGAATAATCCTATAATTAGCAAACTTGTCCTTCAAAAAATACACTTTTCAGACAAATGAAAGCTTGGGGAGTTCATCATATTTATGCCTGCTTTAGAAAACATGCTAAAATAAGTTCTTTAAGTTGACATAAAAGGCTTCTAAACACCACCACAGAAGCATAAGACATTTTGACACTCACTGGCAAAGGTAAAAATATAGGCCAAAAAGAATATTTTATTACTATAATAGTAGTAAGTTAGTTAATTATAATCCCACTAACAAGCTAAAAAATAAAAGTATTAAAAACGAGTATAACTACATTATGTTAATAGAAGCAAAATGTAAATAGTGACAACAATAGGAAATAAAGTGGAGAGATGAAAGTTAAAATTAGAGATTTATTGTATACAAGGAAAGTTAAGTTGTTATCAACTTAAAATATACTGTTACAAATGTAAGATTTTCTATGTAGGTTCCTTGGCAAACACAAAAATACCTGTAGATGTTATACAAAAGAAAAAAAAATAGAAATGAAATAGAATAAAAAAAGATATGAAACCAATGCACGCTCTCTCTCTCTCTCCATATATACATATATATACCTATATATATACATATAAAACAAAGAAAGACAGCAAGATAGAAAAAGAGAGACTAAAGAACCACAAGACAAACAAAAAATAGTTAACAAAAATGCCAAAGGTAAATTATTTCTTATCAAGAATCACTTTAAGTGTAAATGAAGCAAACTCCCCAATCAAAAGATATAAAGTGTCTTAATGAATAGTAAACAAGATCCACTTATATGTTGCCTACAACAAACTCAGTTTAGATTTGAGGTTACATACTGGTTGAGAGTAAGAGATGAAAAAAGATACTTTATTCAAGTGGTAACCAAAAGAAAGGAGAAGTGTCAGTGTGCAATCAAGTGGGAAAATTAGAAAAATAAAAGGAAGAAGTGGCTATGCTTATGTCAGACAAAGTAGACTTCAAGTCAAAAATGGTCTTTAGAAACAAAGAAAGTGATTACATTATGAAAAAAGGATCAACTCAATAGGAAGATATAACATACATGTCTATATACACTCAATATCAGAACAGGCATATATACAACTTTTCACACAATAGCAAAAATAGCTACATTCTTCTCAAGTACATACAAAATATTCTCCAGTATAGGTCACATATAAGATTACAAAACAAGGCTTAACATACTTAAGATCAAAATTGTACCAAGAATCTCCTTTGACCACAATGGAATAAAATCAAATATTGGTAACAGTAAGAAAATGAGAAACCTCACAAAAGCATGGAAATGAAGCAACATACTCTTGAGCAATCACTGGGTACAGCATAGGTCAAATGGGAATTTAAAAACTATCTTGAGACAAGCTAAACTAGAACTGAGCAAACTTATGGGATGTTGTACTAGTTAGGGTTCTCCAGAAGAACAAAACAAATAGGATATATGCCTATATGAAAGGGAGTTTATTAGGGAGAATTGGCTCATTATAAGGTGATACGCCGCCGTCAAGCTGGGGAAAGTGAGAAGCCAGGAGGGGCTTATTCCAAGTCCAAAAGCCTCAAAACCAGGAAAGCTGACAGCGTAGCCGCCAGCCTGAGGCTGAATGCCTGAGAGTCCCCAAGAAACCATTGGAGCAAGTTCTAGCATCCAAAGGTCTAAGAACCTGGAGTCTGATGTCCAAGGGCAAGCGGAACAGAAGCAAGGATCTGGCATGGAAAGAACAAAGGGAGCCAGAAACTCAGCAAGGGAAGTTGTCCCACCCTCTTTGTCTGTCTGTTCTAGATATATTGGCAGCCTATGGGATGGTGCCCGATCAGATTGAGGTTGGGTCTTCCTCTTCCAGTCCACTGACTCAAATGTCAGTTTCCTATGGCAAACACACACAGAAATAATACTCAAATGTCAATCTCCTCCTCACAAACATACCCAGAAACAATACTTTACCAGCCATTTAGGCATGCCTTAATTCAATCAAGTTGACACCCATTAAGTTGACAGCAAGCTGACATCTACTCATAACAGATGTAGTAAAAGCAGTCATGAGGGAAGTTTATAGCAATAAATTCCTACATTAAAAAACATAAATATCTCAAATAGGCAATTTAACTTTACACTTCACAAAACTAGACAAAAAACAAACCAAAGCAAAGTTAGTAGAAAAAGGGAATAACAGATCAGAGTAAAAATAAATGAAATAGAGAATAGAAGAACTACAGAAAAAAATAAACAATATCAAAGTTTTTTTTTTGAAAAAATAAACAAAATCAACAAGCCCTTAGCTAGTTTGTCAAAGAAAAAAGAGAAAAGATTCAAATAAAATCAGAAATAAAAGAGATGTTACAAATAATGACTCAGAAACTAAAAAAGATTGTAAGTGATTATAAACAATTACATGTCAATAAAGCAGATAAATTAGAAGAAGTGGAAGAAATTCTTAGAAACATACAACTTATCAAGACTGAATCAACAGATAGAAAAGCTCGATAGACCAAAAACAACAAAGACTTGAAGTAATAAATAAAAGTCACCCAATGAAAAAAACTCAGGACCGCATAGCTACGTAGCTGAATTCTATGAAATATTCAAAGAATTATTACCAATCTTTTATGAACTCTTTAAAAAATAGAAGTAAAGATAATACCTCCAGCATTACATTGATACCAAGTCAGACAAACACAAATATAAGAAGAGAAAGCATCAGACCAATATCTCATATGAGCATAGATGCAGAAGCCCTAAAAATATACTAGCTAACCAAACTTAATGTCACATACAAAAGATTATACATAATTACAAAGAGGGACTGATCTTGAAGTGCCAAGTTGTTAAAAATAGGCAAATTTAATTGACATGATACACCCCATTAACAGAATAAAAGATAAAAATCACACAGTCATTCAATAGCTGCAAAAAATAATTGACAAAATTTGACATTTGTTAATTATAAACCCATTTAATTAAGTGTGTATAGAAAGAAATTTTCTCAACATAATAAAAACCATTTATAAAAAGCCTACAACTAATATCATCAACAATGGAGCAGAACTCAGATCCTTTTACCTAAGATCTGGTATGAGGCCAGAATACCCATTTCTTCATAGTACTAGAAGTACCATTAAACATAGTACTAGAAGTACCAGCAAAAGCATTCCGACAAGAAAAGGAAATAGAAGGAATCTAAATTATAAGGAAAGAAATAATTATCCTTGTTGTGCTATAATCCTACATATCACATGTCCCTAAAGACTCCACAAGAAACTGTCAGAACTGATCACTGAATTAAGTAAAATAGCAGGATACAAAATCAACATGCAAATGTAACTTGTATTTTTATGTTAATAATAATCTACATCCAAAGAAATAATTTAAAAAATCCCATTTATCATAGCTTCTTATCCAAGCAAGTGAAAAACCTATATACTGAAAATTTTAAAACTTCAGTGAATGAAACTGAAGCAGACACAATAAATTGAGAGATATCCTGGATTTGTGAATTAGGAGACTACCTAAAGTAATCTTCAGATTCCATGCAATTCCTTTCAAAATCTCAATGGTATTTTTCACAGAAATGGAAAAACAATCCTAAAATTCATTTAGAACCACAAAATACTGTGAAGAGCCAAAACACTCTTAATAGAAAAGGAAAACAAAACAAAAAAGCTGGAGGCATTACACTTTCTTATTTCAAATTATGACACAAAAATATAGTAGTCAAAATAGTATGATACTCGCATAAAAAGCAGACACATAGGCTAATGGAACAGAAGAAAGAGCTCCAAAATAAACTCAGTGTACACAGCCAATAATTTTATAAGGCCATGAAAATGACAAAATGGTTAAAGGATTTTGTGTTTTCTTCAATAAATTTTGATACAAAAACTGGATAGCCACATACAGAAGTCTAAAATTGGACCTTTATCTTTCACCATACACACAAATCAACTCAAAGTGATTAAATACCAAAATATAAAACCTTACATCATAACACTCCTGAAAGAAAACAGGGAAGAATTCCCTGATGTGGATCTTGGCAATGGTTCTGTGGATATGAAACCAAAAAACACAGCCAACATAAGCAAAGTATCAAGTGGGACATCAAGCTAAAATATTCAATCCACCAAACGAAAAGGCAGTTTATAAACTGAGAAAAAATAATGCAAACCACATATCTAAAAAGGGTCTAATTTTAAAAATATATGAGTAACTCATTAAAATTCATTGTGAAAAAACAAATATAGTCATGCACTACATAATGACATTTCAGTAAAATGATGAATAGCATGTATGGTGGTGGTCCCATAAAATTATAACACCATACTTTTACTGTACCTCTTCTATGTTTAGGTATATTTAGATACACACATACATACCTTTGTATTAAAATTGCCTATAGTATTCAATACAGTAATATATTATACAGGTTTGCAGCCAAGAGTAATAGGAGTTTACTAGGCTATAAATCTAGGTTTCAGTAAGTATGCTTTATGATTTTTGCACAAAGGTGAAATTGCCTAATGTTGCATTTCTCAGTATATATTCATGTCATTAAGCAATGCAAGACTGAAACTCAAGTAAAAAAATGGTCAACGGACCCAAGTCAACATTTTTTCATGTAAGACATACAAATGGCTAACAGAAATATGAAAAAGGTGCTCAATATCACTAATCATTAGGGAAATGCAAAGCAAAACCACAATGAGGCATCAGTTTTACACCTGTTAGAATAGTAATTATCAAAAAGAAAAAGAAAAACCATGTTGGTGAGATGTGAAGAAAAGGGAAGCTTTGAGAATGTAAATTGATATAGTCATTATGAAAAACAATATGTAGTTTCCTAAAAAAAAAAATAATTTCTATATGACCCATATAACTTTTTGCTGGATATATACCCAAAATAAATGAAATTAGTATCTCAAAGAGATATCTACATTCATTTGTTTGTTGAAGCATCATTTACAATAGCCAACATACGGAAGCAATCATAGTGTCCATCAGTGGATAAGTGGATAAACAAATTATATATAACACAGGTACTAAAATTGCCTACAGTATTCAATATAGCAATATGCTATTCAGGTTTGTAGTCAGGAGCAACAGGAGTTTAGTAGGCTATATCATCTAGGTTTCTGTAAGTGCACTCTATAATTTTTGTACAAAGGTGAAATTGCCTATATATAATACATATATATATACACACACACATATATATACACACACATATATATCCACGTATATCCATGTATGACAATATGGATGAGACTAGAGGACATTATGCTAAATGAAATAAGCCAGATTTGGAAACAAAAATGCTATATCATCTTACTTATGCATGGAACATTAAAAAGTTGAATATGTAGAAATAGAAAATAGACTGGTGTTTACCATGGGCAGAGAAAGGGAGAAAGTGAGGGAGATGTAGGTCACAAGGTATAAATTTGCAGCTATATATGATGAATCATTCTAGAGATCTAATGCATAGCAGGAGGTTTATAATTAATATTCTATTATATATTAAAATTTTGATAAGATAGTAGAAATTAGGTGCTCTTACCAAACACAAGAGGTAAATATGAAAGGTAATGGATATGTTAATTTGCTTACCTGTGTTAATTTTTTTACTGTGTATACGTTATCAAAACATCATGTCTTGCTCTTTAAGTAGATACAATATATATTTGTAAAGACACATTTGAAAAATGTAATTCAACTTAGGAAAAAAGAGCTTCTTTAAATAGATTGTTACATTTGAAATAATGTTTTGTATAAGTATACACCAATAGGAAAGGGAGAACTACTGAAATTAAGAGCATGCTCCTGATTATGAGATTTGCAAGGATCTCAAAGTCAGGCACAAGAGGACTTCCCCGTATAAGGAAGAGTAAACAAAGCTAGAAAAAAAAAAAAAAAGAGGTGTAAGAAAATAGAAAGAGTAAACGCAGTTTATGTGATAGGACAGTTGAGCAGTGAATGTTTCACCTTGAGGTAGGCCTATTTTCTCTGCAAGGAGCCTTAAGGAGCATTTACATGCTGGCTCAAGCTGAAGGTGGGTCAAAGTTCAGAGGCTTGGGGGACAAAGAGAAGCTTAACCACAGTTTGATCAAGTCAGATTTATAGGCACTTTTACAATAGCTCACTGGGGACAGATAGCTCAGCTAATTATTTATGAGTAGAAGACTCAAAATTTGAAAGGGTTCTGTCTGGCCTTGTCACAGTAATAATCAAAGAGAGAATCCATGAGTAATATGGGAAATAATCATTTTATAGTAAGCCTTTTCCTGGAACACAACATGAATTTTTGAACATCTCTGTTTTCCAGGTTCAAAATAGTCAAGATACATGTATTTACATGGATGTGTTTTAATTTTTCTATGATAAGTAGCTGTGAATGGAATCTCTGGGTCTTGGGGTGTCAAATAAAAATTGCACTGGGCAGAGTAAGTGAAAATAAAGATTTTATTCAATATTCTTGCAATAGGAAAGAGAGATTGAACTCAACTCCACTGAATCAAATTGTAAGCTAGTAGAAAAGTACTAAAGGATGTCAGAGGGAAGGCTGGTCAAAGTGTTCACAACGTGTGTGTTGGCTAATTGGTGCTTAAGCTTCTACTTTCCCACAGAGACCACAGAAGATAGGATGGGGCACTCACTTTCTTGATGACTACATTTCAAAGGAATGCCTTTCAGGTCATTGAGAATGACATTCCCTAGGTCCTAAAACTGGCAGGATGCTGAAAGTATTTATATTTCAAAGGAGCAGAAAAAGACTTTATAATTGAAAGTCTTCCAGAGTCAATGTTCTAAGAAAAGTAAGGTTAGGTGCCTATATGAGGAAGAAACTTGTCTGATGTCTAGTCAAGTTGTTGAGAACATCAGGGTCAACCCCATCAACAGTAAGTTGATTTTTTACCTTTATAAGAAACTACCAAATTGTTTTTCATAACACTTTCACCATTTTTTACTTTTACTTTTATAACAGAAACTGGCAAGAACCCATCAGCAGGTGAAATAATAAACACATTGTGGTATATCTAAACAACGGAATAATGCTCACAAATAAAAATAAATGAAAGCTGATATATGCAAAAACATAGGTGACGCTCACCTTATGTTCATTAAAAGATGCCAGACAGGAAATAGTACTTACTATATTATTCCATTTATATAAAAGTTTGAAAAGATAAGTCACATGTATAGTGAAAGAAAGTAGTTCGGTAGTTGCCTGGGGCTAGGGTTAAGTCTGGGAAAGGAAGTAAGGAGCCTTTTACTGGGAGGATACAAATGTTATATGTATATCAATTGTAAAGGACTTGCATGGGCATATTAATTTATCAAAACTCACCAAAATGTATACCTATAATGAGTACATTTAATATTTTGTAAATAAAGCTTAATACATTTTATTTCAAAAGCACAAATGCTATAAGACATAATATCACTAAATCACTAAACCCTCGTGTAGGAGGAAAAAAAACATATGTCAGTTACTTTTCGTTTTTATTGTACAAAGTTGGTAATTAGTTTTTTTACTTATGTAAGAAAAGGATGTCTGGAGATCAGAGTATCTATGACCTCAGGCTCTTACAGAACAAAGCAGAAGGGTGGGGGAAAGACCTTATTGAAATTTAAATTAATTTATTCACACTTTCTCTTGTTATGATTAGCAAGAAAGAGCAAAAAGTTCCCTAAAACGTTCGTAAGTGGTAACAAAATGTTCCCTGAGCTACTCAGTTCATTGTTCTTTTTCCAATCTCCCTGTAAACAACTTTTAACTTCAAAGCATGTAAAACATCACAATGTTCAAATAACCTGGAGAATGTTTGTTTTGGGGAAAGATATTTTTTTTTTCTGCCTAAGGGGTGAAAAAATTTGAAGAGCTATGTATTTACCTGTACTATGATTATCTAAGTTGTCTTGATTATTTTGCTATTCTGATAAAATTTTAGGAACATTTTGTCTACTTATTTAGTGTACCGCAAAATAGACGTGACTCTTGCAGATTTGAACAGAAAGACAAGTGAAGCTTGATTTCTTTGACAGTGGTTACTGGTCTACTTGATCAATGAATGGCAATAGATAATATGTCTTGATTTCTGTTGGAACGTGACAATTTATGACGTGAGATCCTGTGAGCCACATAAACATTATTATATGTTATAAAAAAAGGGTTGGAATGAATTGGTTAGTCCTGCAAACACAGTGATGGGAATAGTAGCATACATAGCGCTTGGTCTTTGTCTCTTTTTAGTTAAAATCTTTGTCACTGATTTTACCAAACATCTTGATGGTGTGCCTGTCATTAGTTTGTTTGTCCTAAGGCTATTCCCCTTCCACTACCTCCTGTTCTGTTCAGTCTCTCAGAGGACTGGCCGGTCCAACTACGGACTCCCTCACAATTAGAGGGTATTGGTAGAAGAGTGCAAGAGTGAGGAATGGAGGAAAGGAAAAAGGAAAAAGCTAGGAAATGTGTTCCTGTCACTCTGTGTGTTAGATGGCTTTTTCTCTCTGTTTCAGTTTCTTCTTAAAAGTGCCATTTTCTGTGTTCCAAACTCTTTCTGGGAAGCCCCCGGGATGTTTCCGGCTCCCTCATACAGCCTCCCATCAGCACTCAAGTTCAGCACCTTGTGCTTGATGGTGTTTTCTAACGTTGCTAGTCTCTGAGTCTTCCTACTGCCCCTTTTTTGGTTTTTATCTCTTTCTTACCTTTGTAACTGTTTGTCCATGTTAACTTTACTTTACTGAACTACCTGCCGTGGACTCTGTTTCTTTGAATTTCCCTTTATTCTCACTGATACAGGTGCCATGTTGGTTAAAATTGTAGATGGCATGAAAGTAGAATGGTCAAAGGGGTAGAACTATAATGTATCTTGACAAATGTATTTTCTGTTTTATACAGATATAATCCATTTTTTCAGAGTGTAAGATTTAAGATTTAATTCAGATATATGTATCTATGGATTTTATAGTCATAGAAAATTGACTATAACTATGTGCTTCATAAGGCAACTCAATAGAGGTTTATGAACTTGTGCTCAGGATAAGAGGGCATGTGTATATTCTGGGAAAAGGTGCTGAGATAAAAATTGTAATACAAAAGAATCAGCACCTGTGAAGGAAAGAGGGAGAAAACAGGTTTGCACAGAGAAAGAGGTCAAATTTTAATGCAGTTCTGAAAAAGACTTGGCAAGCAGGTAGGAAATTCTAGAGCGATGACTGCCTTTCAGAATGTCCCACATAGTGCCTAAGGACCATGTGTGCCTGGCTTTCATAGCAATGCCTTACTCTTCAGATGCAAGTTGTCCATGGAAAGATGAGAGAGTTTTCCGTAGCAGAGGCAGACTAAAAGAAACTGCAACTTGCCAAATGACACCAGCTATTCCACACCAGCCCCTACACCTACCTCACAGCTGGGTTGAACACACCCAATACACACCTGGGTTGAAAATCTTTCCTTGAAGGGTATCAAGGTGGTGTATCTTCTGGTATTCCACAGCCTGGCTTTGAGTACTGGATCTCATTTTTACTCATTTTATAATATTGGAAACCCTTTAATTGTCTATATGCTTCAGTTTACTCCTTTATAAAATGAAATAATAGTATCTACCTGTGATGGTTACTTTTATGTTTCAACTTGGCCAGACTTTAGTGTCCAGAGATTTGGTCAAGCAGCGGTCTATATGTTGCTATCAGGATACTTTTCAAATGTATCTAACACCTAAATCAGTAGATGTTTAGGAAATTAGAATATACTTCATAATGTGGGCGAGCCTCATTCCATCAGTTGTGAGTTTCAAGACAAAAGACTGAGGTCCCTGAAGAAGAATAAATGTTGCCTTTAAATTTCTTTTAGACTCAAAAATGCAACATCAACTCATAAAAATTTTCAGCCTGAAACCTATCCTGAAGATACTAGACTTGACAGATCTACAATACATGAGCCAGTTCCTTAAAATCAATCTCTCTCTATAGATGATATAGATATAGACCCTGATTCTGTTTCTCTGACAAACACTGACTAATACACTACCTCACAGGGCTGTTATGTGGCTTAAATACATTGGGCTGTATAGCACAGTGCTATAGTAAGGACACAATATATTGGCTCCTACGGTTTACCAGGTTTCCATTCATTACCAACTAAATGCATTATTTTAACTTTAAAAATAATGAACCATCTGTAAGGAACCCACATTTTAATTCTTACATAGGTTGTTGACTTTTTTTTGAACCAACTGTATTTAAATCAATCTCTAGTACTCTAAGGGGTTTGTATAACAATTAAATATTATACATGAAATAAAATGTTGAATTGTACTATTTTTTATTGTAGTCCCCTAGACACTTTGTTTTTCCTAGCAAGTCTCTGAAAATTTATCATGCAGATTACAGTATAATATTAGCCACCTTTTAGTACTAGAAGACTGTAAAATTCACTCCATGGTGCTTCAATGCATGAAGGTACTTTCAGAGTGTTTTATGTAGCATAATCCATTTACTAAAACTTTCAGTGTCCCTTGTTTTATGAGGTTCTGCAAAGATGACAGATGTTCCTTAATGTTTCACCCTGGGAATTCTCCCTCGAATAAAGTTGTCTACATAGGAAACTATGAATATAGATTCAGTTGTTTAGAGAATGAAAATCTTCCAATTATAACACTATTTATTATAAGGTTTACAAAAATATTTGCACTAAAACAAAATGTACTGGAGTAAGATGAGTAACTCAAGCTGTCCCTTAATTGTCACGCAAAAGGTTATTGCAAAACTGTTTTTAAATGCATGGATGCTGAATGACCGTCTGTGAAGGAATAATGTGGAGAAATTGTTCATATAAAGATTTCTCTATTGTACCCATATCTACTGGTCAAAATCCACAGAAAGAAAGCCCCACATTTCCATTTTCATAATGGAATGGATTTCTTGTGATTTACAACCCTCTGCAATTGAGTTTAAAAAATAGGAAATAACTCAAAATCAACTACATAGAAATATAATTTTAACATACATAGAAATGTATTTGAGTGAAAGAGCTGTTAAATATGAAATGCTTAGTTGTCTGCTTTGTTTTTAGTGAGAAACATAGTATTTGGGTGTGTTGTATGCACTTCTATGCAGACACAGTGTCAGAAAGCAAGCAATTTATCTTAGAAAAAGAATTAAGTTTATATCACCTTAGCACATTTATAGAAATATGTTTTAAACTAAGGCAAACCTAGTTCAATGACACATATATGCTTTTTTTGGAACTCATTGAATGATATGATATTTAAGACTCAATAAACAAGCAATTAAGTTAAAAATTTAAACATTTTGACTTGATCATACACATTCCCCAAAGCAATTTAATTTTCTTGAATAACATTAATTATATCCAAATGATTAGCTCCTCACACCTGTAGAGCTACAAATCAACAGAACAATATGATCTGATGTCAAGTTCAAATTAAGAAGGAAGTAACTAGTTATTGTCTATTCAAACACTTTCTTCCTTAGTCCAGACAATGAGAGAGGAGTTGAAATTTATTTTAGTTTTTCAAATGATTATTGAATGTATACTATGAACTAGGTACTGTTTATTAATACCTGGCACATATATTAATAAAATGCTCTTCTTCAAGGGATTTAAAAATCAAATTAAAGCAACTTATTCAAACTTAATTAACTATTGAACTATATCTTGCATTACATAAGAATTATGTCCACCTACAGAAACTAAGGACCCTATCTAAGTTTCTTACTGCTACCATAGCAACTTATCACAAATGCATAGCTTTAAACAACACAAATTTACTTTCTTGAAGTTCTGGTGACCAAAAGGCCAAAATCAGTTTCCCCGAGGTTAAAGTCAAAGTGCTAGTAGACCTGCACTGCTTCTGGAGGATCAAAGAGATGATCGACTTTCCTGCTTTTTCTTCTTGCTTTTAGAGCTATATTCCTTGGTTCATGGCTTATTCTCCCATGTTCAGAAACAGCAGCTCTAGCATAGCATCTATCTATGTAATCGAATCTTCCTTTGCCTCTATCTTTTAAGAATTTTTTCTAAAGAAATTGGGTCCACACAGATAATACAGAATAATACATCCTAAGATCCTTAATCTAGTCGCACACCAAAAGTCACTTTTTCTATACAAGAAATATTCACAGGTGCCAGGAATTAGGTCTTGACTGTCTTCAGAAGTCATTTCCAGCCTTCCACAAAACCCGAAACAGTGGCTCAAGCCAAAATAGAAGGGTACTTTTCCTGCCTCTAAGTAAAACTTTGGTGTAGGAGATAGAAGCTAGAGTGACAGCACTGCACTGTTGTCAGGGAAACAGAATCATTTAAGCTCTTTTCTACACCATTACTGGGTATGACCCTTCTTCAAATGCCTATAAGATGGATTCTGGAGCTCTAGCTATTGTAACTATACTTTATGCATTAGGGAAAAATAAAGAGTGGAGGAGCAAAGATATATAAATCTGATGTCTCATTCTCTTTAACAAAGCTTATCCAGAAATTCCACCCAAGAACTTCATGTCACTTCTCATTGAATGGTGCCCACTCACACATTCTTGTCTACTGATACAGGAGACTCAATATGAAATTTTTTAGCTAAATAGACTGTTGCCTATATAAAATTGTGTTTGGGAAGGGGAAAATGGGAATTGGTTACTAGTATCTGCTGTTATACATCAGTATTTATTAAGTCACTTTATAAACTTATACTTTTGGCATATCTATAATAAAAATGCATACATTATTAAGTCAGTAATTATATCATCTCATAGAAATATCATTGCTTACACAGCAAAATACAAACTCTTGTTGCAGAAGTACACCATCTTTAAAAGTTGGGGCCCTTTCTTTGGTTGTGTCTGAGAAAAAGGAGATTGAATATTGACAGTTATGCTGTATCAGAAATACATCGCAGCTGTCATTGTACCATACAATACAATCCACAGACACTAAGACTGTAATGCCAGTGCTGGAAATGAAAAGTTGAAAGAACTGAAGATGAAGATGACTCAATTTACTTGTTTTTCTGAAGAATGCGAGAATTATTCTGCCAGGATTTGGGGCAGAAATTTGAAATAGTCTATTCCATTTTGCATTACCTTCCAATGAGGTAGCTGAGATCTGAGTAACAAATCCTAGTATAGACATTATACAGAAACATTCTCAATATGTTCCCATTTTTTTTCTACTCAAAGTATACTATTAAAATGAAAACATATTAGTAAATTATGCTCTACAGAATAAAATATAAAATAACATAATTTCTGGATTTTTTTTTTAAATATTAGAGTTTAGGATTTGGTTTACTCTTTTAAAATATCTTGAAAACACTTTGCTCTGTTTACCACATCCTCGGTGCTATTTATCTTGAGTGAAAAAGCTAAGTATACTCTTGTTTTTGTATTTTTAGCTTTGCACAGCTGTTTACATTAAAAATTGCATCTAGACAGAATTGCTTCCCTGTGGCACAAACACATTGTTTTGCTTTGGGGTTTCAAACATCAGAGGTAACTTTGAAATGTTCAGCTAAGTGCCTGGCACTCAATCACGTGACACTACTCCCTCCTCCTGCTCTTCCGTCTCACTTGCTGTTCCCTTTCAGGTGCCTTTGTGACATCAGTCCTCTGACTCATCTTAAATGTTGAGATTTATCCCAGTTATTTTCCTCTCTCTGCACTTGCTCTCCCTAGGAGATTTCATTGTGCTTGTCTTGTTTATGGCATTCATATGTGTATCCCCAGCCTAAATCTCTCCGGTAAGCTGCAGCTCTTTAAGTTTAAATGCCTGTTGGAGTTTTCCATTGAAATGTCCCACAGATACCTACAACTGAGCCTGTTCAAAGCTAAAATCTCTCCCATTCCCTACATACCTACCCTCTCTCTTTTGTTTCTTCTATTAATTAAAAGCACTATCATTCACTCAATAGCTGAGGTAGGGAACAAGGCATTACTGCATGCCTTACTCTTATTGGTGGCCCTCACCTCCACCTCAGCCTTATCCAGTTACTATGTTCTATAAACATTGATTTCAAAATATCTTTAGAATCCCTTCACTCTATTCATCCAAATCCACCACAGATATTCACATTAAGACAAAAAATCCTGTTCTGAATAATCCACGGCTTTGCAACTCGCCTAAAGATTTTTTCATTGATACATCATCTTCCCAGTCCTAACGCTCATTGCAATGTACTCTTGTGAAAGCTTGGATCTGATCATGTTTATCTCCACTTAAAAACCCCTGGCTTTAAACCCAGCTTCCTTGAGATGACTAGAAAAATTCTTCATTGTTCAGTTTCTGTTTTTCTCTCCAGGAACACCTCACTCTTCCCACTGCACACTCCAAATTTATTAAATATATATTTTTTAAATTACCAACTATGCCATAAACTTTGCTAATATTGCATACTTAGTAAGCATAAGCTGTTCTTTCCATGTGAATATCTCTTTAATTCAAGTGCTAATAAATGCTTTGGATCAGAGTTTAAATGTGTCAACCCTTTCTGTTTCCCCAATCTAATAAGAATAACACACACACATCACACCATGTTATCTACAGTTGTCACATCCCTTTATCTTTGCTGTTCTTCCCTTAGACATTCAACTTCAAAGAGTACCTCTGTGCTTGTATTAATTAATACAATAACCTTATATTTACTTCTATTATTTTAAAAGATGACTAGTTTCTGTCCTAATCTCTATAAAGAAGATTTTAAAAATCAACACCCAGTGCCTAAGAGAGGATGTGCATATTGAGGGACAGTGATCACAATGGGAAGCAATGTAAAGACAACAAAAATATGACTGTCTTCCTTAACCTACTTTTTAAAACCTGGCCTGAGGAGGCTGGGCGCAGTGGCTCACACTTGTAATCCCAGCACTTTGGGAGGCCGGGGCAGCTGGATTACCTGAGGTCAGGAGTTCCAGACCAGCCTGACCAGCATGGTGAAATTCTGTTTCTACTTAAAAAAGAACAACAAAAATAAATTTAAAAAAATAGTTAGGTGTGGAGAGGGGCGCTTGTAATCCCAGCTATTCTGGAGGCTGAGGCAGAACTTGGGAGGCAGAGGTTGCAGTGAGCTGAGAGCCTGCCGTTGCACTCCAGACTGGGGCACAGAGCGAGAATCCCTAGCTAAAAAACAAAACAAACAAACAAACAAACAAACAAAAAACTGACCTGAGGAAAGGAGAGGAAGCTAACATTCCTTAGATTTGTGTGTCCTTTGATGCAGGAAACACTCAGAAATACCTTGAATGCTCTCTTACTTTTTTTTGAACTTCAACTATGAGATAGAAAACTCCATTTCAATTAGTTCACTCAGCCTAAATATATTTGGAATATTAGTTAGTTTTCATGATTGTCCACAGGGATTACCGAATTGTCTTTAATCTTCAATTATATGACTTTCTGATTCAGAACTCAGTGACTTAGAATCAACAAAGTAGAAGAAAAGATTAAATACATTAAAAGGTATTCAGGCAGGACAATAACAGGTTAAGTCCAACCCTGAAAGAGGACAGCAAAATACTTTCTTGATGAGGATATTAAACTCAGAAAAATAATTTTATTTTTTACATATGCCAATTCACTCATTCAATATATCTTACTAAACAGTATCACATAGAGCAAAACTATTACATTCATAAGTTATTCAACCAAGAAGAAAAGAGGAAACGATGCTAAAGTTGGTGAATAACATTTGATTAAATGAAATATTTATATAGTTTTTCCACGAAATACTTAGTTTACAAAAGGAAAAATAGTAACTACAGAGTCATTACACTCTGTAGTACTAGTGCAGAGTCATCTGATACCTCCTTAGTCAAGTAATCAATGTTAACATCACCAGTAATGGGGGGAATTAAATTGTGCACCATCTAGTGGATTCAATGAGAACAATGCATCATAACTCCTATGATATTCTGCCAAAACTACATTACGTGAATTGAATCATGAGGAAATATCAAACAAACCCAAATTGAGGCCCATTCTTTAAAATAAATGCTGATGCCGGGCGCGGTGGCTCAAGCCTGTAATCCCAGCACTTTGGGAGGTCAAGAAGGGCGGATCACGAGGTCAGGAGTTCGAGACCATCCTGGCTAACACAGTGAAACCCCGTCTCTACTAAAAAATACAAAAAACTAGCCGGGCGAGGTGGTGGGCGCCTGTAGTCCCGGCTACTCGGGAGGCTGAGGCAGGAGCCGGGAGGCGGAGCTTGCAGTGAGCTGAGATCCGGCCACTGCACTCCACCCTGGGCGACATAGCGAGACTCCGTCTCAAAAAAAAAAAAAAAAATTAAAAATAAATAAATAAAATAAAATAAAATAACTGCTGATAACTTCAAAAGTTTCAAGGTCATGAATGTCAATGCAAGACTGTGGAATTATTCCAGAATGAGGGAAAGTAGAGAGACTAATAACTAAATGTAACACATTATTCTAGATTGAATCATTTTCCTGTGAAGAATATTATTATAATAATTAGTGAATCACAAATAGTGATTAGGAATTAGAAGATAACATATCAATGTTAATTTCTTGATTTTTGTGTTGATACTTTGATTACAAAAACTAATATCTTTTTTCTGTAGGAAATATTTACTAGAGATTTTAGGATGACAGGGACATTCAGTTAGCAATTTACTCTCAAATGTCCTAGGAAAAACAAAAAGTCTCTTACTTGCTGTTTTACTGTAAAATTGAAATTATTTTAAAATAAATCTTAAAATTCAAAAAAAGGATAAAAAGACGTGTTTTCATATAAAATTGAATACAAATTCTGACTATTGTCTGAGAACTATTTTATCTCAAAACAATTTACGTTAGCTTTATTTGATTTATCTATAAACTATATTCTATCTCGCAGTGTTACCTTGATGGTTAAATAAGATAATTTGTCATATTTTTAGCAATATAACATATAATATGTTAGAAATTTAATAAATATTACTCCTCAACCCCAATTAATTATAATGAAATTTCAGTGTTCACATCTTAATAAAAATAAATTATTTTGTCCATTCATGTATATCTCTATGTTTTTCTTTCTCCTACATCTTCCTATAGTAACATAATCTACCTCCCTTCTGTTTTATGGAATATCATATGAAGTTTACATAAAAACATGCTAACATCACAAAAGTAAAAGTTTTCAAAGATTATTCACACAAAAATTTAATTCATATTTTAGTAGATGTTTCCATTTTATTCATTTTGAACTTTTAAATTTTATTAAATGTTTTATTTATTATTTTTATTAATATGTAAAGTCTCACTCATTTTTGTGACATGCCACCTATAATATTCTAAAATATAATTTCCACTGTGTCTAAAGTTATTTGTGATGGCTAATTAATGAAATAGAGCCCAAGAAAACTAAATAATTAAAGATGCTCTTGGCTCTAGATTTTCTTTTAAAATTAGCGTTAAAAGTGTGCCTCTCAAACTAGATTCCATGTTAGACTTACCTGGTCAGGTTTATAAATATTCACATGCCCCCACAGCACCCAAGAGTATAATATAATTGGCGTGGTTGATGCATGAGCATTGTCACTTTTTCAAGCAGGGAGGAGAGAAATATGGACAGAAACAGAGTTGAAAAACTTCAGGCTAGGGATGTTGGTAATGATAATCATTCAGTTTATTCCCTTCTGTTCTAGGATGTTATTGTGAGAGTAATTGAGCAAGGAATGTATAAAAATTGGCAATGAATCTTCTATTCTTGCGGAATCAAAAGCATCATTTGTGTATAAGCAGATTGATAATAATATAAAAATTAAATGTAATAATGATGTAATCTAAAATGTTGTTCCAGATGTTGTTGACATTTTGTATTTTAGGCAAGAGAAGTTTACCTATCAAATTCTATGTAAAATGTATAAAACATTAACACATTCATTCAGTGACATGCCTTGTTAATCTTCATTTTCAACAGAACCTAGCACAGACCAAAAGGATATAGAACAATCTGAGAACTAACATTTTATCATTTACTCTTATAATGCCTCAATAAATCAGTCTTATTAAAAACCAAATGATCACATTGTTTCATCACATTTCAGTCCTTATTAGCACAAATATTATTATTCATTTTCCTGAATCTGTCTATACATCGTTATGTAGTACATTCAATTGATTTAAATACAATCCTCAAGGTCAGAGTTTGAGTTGTATGCATGTCTATATCCCTAGTCCAAAGTAGAGTGCCTAATCAAGTCGAGTGAATAGGTGAATGAGAAGCTAACATGATTTTTTGGTTCATTTTTAGACATTTTTGGTTCTGCTAATTTGGTTCTCCAAATTATATGACTCTTTTTCCCACATATGAAGTCATTTCAGCTGATATGCACTGTATTTTACATTTTTTTCTATACAATCTGTGAAAATAAAATTTAACTCTTTATCTAAAACATCGTTCCAGACATTGCTGATGTTTTGTGTATTAGGCAAGAAGAGCTTACCTAATCTTTTCATATAGAGAGATAGCAAACAAAAGTTTTTAAGACTATTGCTAACAAGTTGGAGTTGAATGTATGTATAATGAAAAAGTATCAAAGCATGACCTGTCTTAATAGGGGGGTTCATATACTTAGAATACTGCTTAAATGAATTCCTGTATATCAAGATACACTGCACTCTTTAGTTGAAGAAAACCATTCTGCTTACTAGATATTATTTAATCTATGTAAGTAAAAATGAGTAAACTGAGTTATAAATGAAAACTCTTTTTAATACACTCTTTAATTCTTTATACAAGATTCTCAGCTTTCTTCGGATGTTAGCATCTTGTTCAGCTTCCTTCTTTGTAAAAGTGGCTGAGTCGGTCAATTACATAGCATTGCAGCCTTTGGTTTCATGCCTTTTCTTGTCCTTGGCATTCTCTTTGCCTCTTTATGATAACGAGGATAATCTCTTCTTCAGTGGGCTCCTGTGGGGCTATAGCATCAAGGCTCTCAATAAAAATCTGAACAGTTCAACAATTTTTATTGAGTCTTGATTGAACATCCCCTAGGGAGCTAAGCACAGAAAAGAAGAGATAGGAAAATGTAGTCAAGAGCTGTAATAGCCTCAGTCTAAGGACATAGAGCACCAGTCCAACAGAACTGGCAATAACTAAAATTTAACAGCTTGGCATCAGTGCACATCTTCTGATGCCAAATAATGAGGCACAGAGAACAGAAATAAAAGTGGCACTGAAATTACATTTTTCTTTGCCTTTTATTATGAAACTCCAGAAATTACAACAGAATTAGGAATGGCCAAAGACAATGTTCTTTGGTTTCCTTTAAGTTAAATCTTAACTTTCAAAAACATAGGAAGTACATAATAAAGAATGGAAAATCTACTGGTACTACTAAAGTTTCTTCATCACCACTAGGACTTTCTCAGATCTTTCAAATATTGATATCACAGCATTAATTTCTCCTCCTTTAACCAAGTTGTTAGTGAAGAAAGACCATGGCAATTAAATAAAACAGTTCCACCCCCGCTGCCAAAAAAAAAGAAAAAAATAATTAAAAAAAAGAAACCATAAAGGTGGACATAGTTCCACAAAAAGGAATTTTTTTTTTTTTTTTTTTTTTTAGTTAATAGAAGAACTAGAAAGTAGCAACATTCATTATTTTTATAAGTGTCAATAGAACGCGTACTGAGAGCTCTGGCCTGTTTGCTGTTGTTCCTTACAATATATGACAAATTTTGTGTAAAGCTTTAAGTAAAAACAACCTTCTCCGGTCAAATAAATGATTGGTGGAACCCTGAATAGAAAAAAAAGATAGTATTAAACTCTGTAAAACTTTCTACACTATACAATATTGTAATTCTTCAAGTGTGTGTAAAATATGCAACATTTTTAAAATTATGTATTTACTCTTCAAAGCATTTTGAAGTAGAACACTAAACATGTACAAGGAAAAGCAGAAATAGCTAAAAAATCTCATTGATATAGCACATCCAAAAGCTTAATATATTCCTATCAGATTGTCACAATTTTAATAATGGACTTATGCATTAGATAGGAAAATTATTACGCACTACTGATACATACTTATTTCTAGAAATGAGGAAACTAAACCTAAGAAAGGCGGCACAATAAACGGTATCATGAAATAAAAATGGAAATAGATTAGTTCCCCCTTATTTGTGGGACATACATTCCGAGACTCTCAGTGGCCTCCTGAAACTGTGAATAGTATCAAACTCTATATACACTGCTTTTCCATTTAATAAATGAGAAGATTACCATGTGACTGACGGGTGGGCGGTGTAGGCAGTGTGGCTATGCTGGACAAAGAAATGATTCACGTCCTGGGCAGGATGGAGATTGGATGGTGCAAGATTTCATCACAATCCTCAGATAGGCATGCAATTTAAAACTTACAAATTGTTTATTTTTGTAATTTTTCATTTAATATTTTTGGACCACAAGTAATAGAAAATGCAAAAAGTGAAACCATGGATGGAGGGCATGGTAAAATACGGTATACATATTTAGGTCTCTTTCTTAGACTTCAAGTTACAAGAGGAACAACTCTTAACAGATATTGCCTTGGAGAATAAGGTTCTCTCAGTTTTTACTCCTCCTAAAAGAAAAAAAAATAGATAAATTCAATTAAATAAAGTTTAATTTAGCAATGAACAGTTTGTGAATTGAGCAGCCCCAGAACCATTCAGAATGGCTCCGGGTCTGCTACATGTTTAAGCAACATTTATGGACAAAGAAAGGCAAATGATGTACAGAAAATGGAAGTGACATATAGAGACAGTCTGTGGACTGCTCAGCTGCTGTAATCGGCTGGGACACCTAAGTTTGATTTTCAGTTTGTTTACATAATGAATTAGTTTGCAGTTTGTTACTTAGAATTCATATGCAGACTTCTAGAGCCCAAATTCAGTTTCATTTAATATACTTTGACAATTTCAGTTTTCGGGACCGATTTTTCTCAATACAGATGTCAAGTGGCCAGTCAAATTTGTTATCCAGAGAGAGACATCACACTCTCTATACCCAGGGATCTACACCCTGTTAAATCAGAAATTCTGAGGGTGTCTGAAAGTTTATTTTCTTTCTATCTATCATCTTTCTATGTATCTATGCATGTATGTATGTATGTATGTATCTATGTATCCTATATAAAACTACATATTTAACTTTCTATCTACCTATATATTTTAGATTTATATGTAATAAACTTTCAGACTTTTCAGCATGTATAAATATATACTTAAATTATATATTGATTTGTGATTACACATATTTGTAATTTTTGATTGTATATATTATTTCAAAACGTGTGTGTGTGTGTGTGTGTGTGTGTGTATTAAGTTTCAAGATCTTTCAGAAAGAAAACCACTGGGAAATACCCATGAACTGGCAAAATAATTTATCAATATGTGAACAGTGAGGCTTCATTATGATGGGTTGGGGTTGAGAAGTAATATCTATTGAATTCTTAAAGTATAGCAGTTTATCTCTGTGTGTGTACTGCTTTATATACTGTTTTTAATAATAAAAAAACATAATGAACAGCATAAATTTGGATGTTGATTAGTGAAATGAAGGAAACAACTAGAGAAAGAGAGAGATACAGAGAAGGATGGAGAGCCCCTGGGGAAGCCATGATTTAAAAATATGACTCTGATTTATTTGAAGGCAATTGACTACACAGCTATAAAGAAGAGACAGGAGAATCAGTTAGAAGGCTAATAAAATAATTTAGATGTAATTATCAGGACAGCTTTAGGAGGAAATACTTAGGAAAATTATACAAATTTAAAATTTACCAAGCACACATGCGCGCGCACACACACACGTGCGTGTTTTTGTAAGCAGAAACACAAGACAACTAGCTAGTTAAGACACTAGCTAGAATAACCTTGCAGAGTTAACCTCTTATGACAACACCCCACAGGTAATACAGAGACAGTCAGATGTCACAACCTGGAAGTACAAGAGGATTGACTCTGGGAGTTGTACCTAGAAATGTAAATTCCTCCACTTATATAGAATTGAGAATATCCCCCCCTCCTACAAGAGGAAGAAGAAACTTTGTTTCTTACCATTTCTAATATAAATACATCTTTCCAGGGAGAGGAAGAGACAGAATATCTGGGGTCTTCTAAAAGATTTTTAAAAGATTCTTTTTTTTTTTTTTTTTTTTGTATTTTTAGTAGAGACGGGGTTTCACCGTGTTATCCAGGATGGTGTTGATCTCCCGACCTCGTGATCCGCCCACCTCAGCCTCCCAAAGTGCCGGGATTTCAGGCGTGAGCCACCGCGCCCGGTCCAACTTTTTATTATTATTATTATTATTATTAATTATTATTATTATTATTATTATAGTTTAAGTTCTAGGGTACATGTGCATAACGTGCAGGTTTGTTACATATGTATACTTGTGCCATGTTGATGTGCTGTACCCATCAACTCGTCAGCACCCATCAACCATCATTCTCAGCAAACTATCACAAGAACAGAAAATGAAACACCGCATATTCTCACTCATAGGTGGGAACTGAACAATAAAAGACTCTTAAGAGAAATTCACTCTTAAGAAATTACATGATGTAGAAGAAGAATACATGTCTTTGGAGATCTATGAGCTAACCAGTCATCCTTTCCCTTAACCCAATTTATTTTTTAATATACAAGCATGTGAAAGAAGTAGAACCCCAAGTTAAATGAGGTCTTTTTGTATAATTATATATTGAGTCTATGCTCATCCTTTTATCTAACAGAAATTCAAGGTGACAAATATAAATTGTCTAGTTAATATTAGGTTGGGAAGTACCAGATCATCTGCGTGAGTGCCCTACAGGAAAAAACAAAAACAAAAACAAAAAAACCACATGATATTAGCAATATAATTAAAATAATTTTTGATGAATCAGACACAAGATGACCATGTTGTTTTCAATCAATTTTATATCCAACAGAGGATAGATACCATTTATGTTAATTGCACACATGGGAAGCTCAAAGACATATTCTGTACTTTCTCCTGCTACAGAGGAAGCAGAAGCTATCAATTCATTTAAAGCAAGAAAGCAGAATTATTATCCTGCTGTGATTCTCCAGGTTCAAGTTGTCACTAGAAACAACAAAACAGGTTGAATTAATTTTAGTTGAACTACTGAGGCCACTCAAAAAACTTAGGTGGAAAGGGTAACTGGAGAGCCTGCACCTGGTCCTAAAAGCAAGATTATAGAACAAAGATGAATGAGCCTGGAAGATGCCATTGAATGCCATTGTATGTAATGGACCAATAGGCTATAAGATCAGAAAATCAGTGTGATATTGATAAATTGATAAATTTGTTGATAAATTCAGAGGATATAATACTAGTTTGGTTTTGCACAGTATTTTAATTGTTTAAAATTATCAATTGAAAATAATACCATTTCAAAGAAGTTATCTTAATCCAAGTAATTCACTATGAGAAACATATTGAACTATATTGACTTTAAGAACTTTATAACTATATTTACATAGTTTCAAATATAAACAAATTACTTTACTATTACTTTATCCCTTCCTATGAAAAGTGAGAAAAAGAGAGTTATGTAATAAAGAAACTAAAGAATAATAATAATGAGAAGAGGCCATTGTTTAATTTTCTTTCATTATTTCAGATCTTCTCACATTTAGAAGTGTTAAAAATATAAATTGTTCTTATTAAACTCTTAAAAAATACTTAGCTGTTTGGTAAAATATTTAAAGAATTAGATAAGGAGACTCCAAGTCCAGAAAAGGCAGCTGAGTAGGGAATTAAAAATTTGAAATACTTGATATTGTAGTTTTATTAGAGTAACATCTTGGGTTCCAAGTTATCCGAATATTTAGGGATGTCAAATATGTATTCATCTTTGTTTCTTATTAATGTCACAATGACACAGAGTCTGACATTTTCTCTTCTTTTCTGTTGTTGATATTACTTTTATTGGTTTTTAAAGAGAGCAGTCCAAATAATAAATTTAAAGTCCACTTAACTACACATGAGATGAAGTAAAATATTATTATATTTCTACTAACCTAACATTAGAACAATATTATTGCTAAGAATTCATCTTAATCCAAGTAGTTCTCTATGAGAAATATATAAAACTACGTTGACTTTAAAAACTTTGTAACTAAATTCACATAATTTCAAGTTTATATGAGATCAAAATCTAATTTATTTTATGAATGAAAAGCCAAGCAAGTGGAAACAAATGAAAATATGTTACAAGCTATTAACACTTTGCATACTTTTGTCCATTTCATTTTATTTTACAGATATCTAACTTTCATCCTCTCATCTTTTAACAAATTACATGAATTTTGTCTAAAATACAAATTACAGTTCCTATATAAATAACTTCCAAATCTAGGTACCAAAGACGTGAAAGTTTTGGATAGTAATATTCCACTTCTGAATTTAATTTCAATGTTCAAGAAAAGAGAATTATCATAGTTAAGCACTGTGTTCCAAATTTATGCTATACCTCTGAATTGACTTATTTTAGACTAAAATATAACTTGCATTATTATTAAGTCTTTCTCGATTTAAAAATGTGTTATTGGAATAGAGATACATTTTATTTCAGACATGCCATAATTCCAGCATTTAAGTTAGATTTGTCACTGAAGATTTATCATCATTTATTTTTTCAACAAATCTTTTTAAAAGGACTGTTATGCATCAGTTACTTTGCTAAGATATTGCTATATGGCAAACATTAAAGTGAGCAAAATTCCCATTCCTGTGGAATTTTGCTTTTAATAAAAAAGAAAACATAATAAACAACATAAATTTGGATATTGATTCCTGCAGCAAAGGAGATAACTAGAAAATAATATATAGAGAGAAATGGAGAGACACTGGAGGAAGTCATGAATAAAAAATACATCTCGGCTTTATTTGTAAGCCATTGATGGTAGAACTATAAAAGTAGATACAGGAAAACTAAATAGAAGGCTAATGAAATAATTTAGATATAATTAAAAGGACAACTTTAAAAAGAAAGTGAGGTTTGGGATAATTAAACGAATTCATTATTTATCAGATATGATTATTGGCCCTGATAATTTATTATTTAGTGATAATTTATCCCTAAGTAAAGCACAATTTCCTGTTCTCATGGAGCTTACTATTCTAGTGGGAAAGGTAGACAATTAAGAAAGTAAACAAATTAGAATGTGTTTTCACATGACTTAGTGACAAAGCAAAATAGTGCATCAGGGATTGGAGGCAGAGGTTATCATTAGAAAAGCACGGTCAAGAAAATCCTCATTCATAGTATTTGAGTAAACACACAGGTGATAAGGGAGTAAATCCTGCAGACATATGAGAGGTGAGCATTCCAGAGAGAGGAAATAGGGAGTACAAAGCCCCTGAGGCAGAAATGAAAGCTTAAGTTTGAGGAACAGTGAGAAATGAATGAGCCTGGAGAAGGATGATTAAAGAAAAATTAATAGATGCAGCCAGAAGGATGGTAAAGAGATCTTGTTTTGAGTAACTAAGTTTTACTTTTAGTAGTAGGTTATGCAGCTAGAGGGATTTGTGTAGAGCAGTTAGCTATGTGTGTTTTAATAGGATCATTCTAGCTACTGAATTAAAAATAAACTCCAGAGAAAAAGGACAGAGACAAGAGACAATGACAATAATCTTGTCACAAGATGGTGGTGTCTTGGACTAGGGTGTTATGCATGGAGATAAGAAGTGCTCAGATTCTGGAATCTGAAATAAATCAATAAATAAAACTGACCTTATTTTCTGACTAATTAGATGTATACTTCAAGATAAGTATTCATTTTAATTCAACATTTTTTAAGAAACTGCAGTACACCATTCTACGTCTTAAGGACACACAAGTAAATAAAACAGAAAAAAATATCTGCCCTCTTGACGTTTATATTCTAGAGGAAGAGGATTGATTCTAACTCAAGAGACAATAATACTGAGCACCAGGACATGTAAAGGGTTCACTAACTGAGACTGAGATGATTCGGAGAGGAAGCTTGGGATCTTGTTTTCAGACATTTTATTTTTTAGATTCTGTGAGATGTGGAAGAAGCAGTTCAATGGAGAAGCTAGATGTACAAGTTCAGGGGAGAGGTCTAAATTGAAGATTTTAATCTGTCAACCATTAGCTAGAGATGAGAAGTAAGGCCCTGAGACTGGAAAATGACACCAAATAAGTTGACATAAATAGCAAAAAGGGTTAGGTTGGTCCACGAGGGACTTTAATGTCAGAGATCTGGAAAATGAGGATACACTGGTATAGAAAGAGAAGTAAGAAAGACCAGTGGTAGCTGGAAAAACTCCTTCACACCAAAAGATTGGCAAAAATTAATTTTATTTTTCCGTAAAATAGAAAAATATATTATCATCATTCAGTGTTTTTATCTGATGAAACCATAGAGGTTTAAAAAAGATATAATATGACTACTTCAAATCACTACGGATAAGCAGAAGCAGCAGGGTTGTGCCTGGGGTATGAATTCATCCTATACTGAGGACAAAAAAATCAATGTATATGTTTAACAGAGAAAAAAAATTCTACTCAATGGTTTTTGGAAGAAGTGAAATTTTATTTCTCAAGTCGTCGTTTGACTATTGAAAAAACTGTTTCTAGGAAGAGTGGAGAGGTAGAATATGAAACTGTTACCTGAGTGCCTATTTGCAGTCTGCTCTTCTTCTGTCATTTTTTTTTAAACTACAGAAATGATATACTGTATAAGTAACAGACTCCCAGCCAGGTTCTTGGAGAAAGTAAGTTATGATTAAGCATATCTCTTGAATTGCAGGAATGGACCAATAGAGATTTTTGCAAGCCTCTGGTAGGAAACTTATCTTTTGAAAAAAGGAGGAGCTCAAACAAATGAAACCTGTTCTGACATAACATACCCCTCATCTTCAGCTCCATAGGATGCATACTGAATATTATGTATCCATGTGTCACACATACTAAAAGTTAGGCTCCAAGAAGATGTATGTAGGTGTATTGTATAAAATAGATTGAATGGACTGATGGGGGAAGAAACTATATAAGGTTGTCTAGTTATTGGAGTAATTTGGATGAAAAGTAAAAACATAAATACAGAAGTTTCAACTCTATAAAATATAAAAATAATTAACACTATAATTAATAGACTTGGCATATGGAATTTGACTAGGACAGCAGCTCTTCCAATGGTGTAACCCCATCTTCTGTTTGAAGCAACTGAGAAAAATTAGTGTGTAGAGATCCATAAGTATGTGGAAGATTAAACAATAAATGTATTGGCAGTGTTCTGCTCCTCTTCCTTGGTTAAAGGATATGTAAATCCCTGTTCCTCAATCAGTAGTTCAATGCACATAAATTGGGAAGGAAGTGCGTATGGGATCCTTGAAGAGGCCTCTGCCGTCCCCTGAATGACAAATGCAACACTGGGAGTGAATACCCCTTGTCCTCCCTAGCATTAGTAAGCATCATTATTGGTTAATTCTGCACATCTGTGAGAACCACTCAGAAATAATATGCCATAAATGTATCTTTCTCATTCAGAAGGACTAATCTCCTTGAAATAAAACAAGCTGTGACCCATGGCAAAAGATGTTTTCTATAGTAAAACAACCTAAAGCTAATGGCTCTTTCATGCAGTTGTAATCGTTCAGGAAGAGGCCAGTGCTCTCTGCTCACCCATCAGAGGAAAAAATAAAGATGTTAAAATTACTTGTATCAACAATCAGTGCACTTGATTTACCACCTGTGATGTGTGTGTCTGAAGTGGCTGAGCACTGCATCCTTGATGCTGTATTTGAGCTGTCTCCCAAGTGTAAGGTTACGAATAAACAGTGCAGCAGGAAGGTGGCTGAAGAGGAGAAGGTACAAAGTCATCACTGTTCTTTAAAATAAAAATCTGAGAGCCTAATATTTTATGATTCTCCTTGTCATCTCTATCTATCTATCTATCTATCTATCTATCTATCTATCTATCTATCTATTTATCTATCTAATCATCTCCCAATTTTTCTTTTATCCCATGCCAGTTCTCCCCACTTCCACTTCCCTTCCCATTACTTTTATATGCCAGAATAGACTCTGGCTAGGTGGTCTAGGACAGAATCTAAGTTAATCTATTCTACTTTAGTAGATGTGTTTCTTTGGCTAAATTACACAGCTTGCTTCACCATCATCAGTTTTCTATTCTTTAAGTGGGAATTAGTTAAATGGAATTAAGTAAACATGTAAGGTGTTTAGAACTTTTATAAGTTCTACAGGAGTGGTTGGTATTCTTAGTAAATTAAATTAATAATTGATATATAACAAATTATTACTTATTACTCATTATTAAATTATTGCTTCTCTTGTTCCTTTGTATTAATAGTAACATTACTGCAATAAAAACCAACCTTTATATATGGAATAAATAGTATCAGAATTATTATTAATATTTGAGAACTACAATTTGCAAGTAAAAGACATTACAAATGATATTTAACGGTATATAGCTCTAGATTTGAATGATTTTATTTTAATGACTTTAAACATTCTTATTCTATAGAATTTAGCAAAATACTCTTTGAGTACCATAAAAAGAATTTACGAACTGTCTAGAATAGAGCCCTTTTCTTTCTATTCAGTTCAATCTGTGGATTCCCAGACTTGGATTTTGCTTCCAAGTAGTCATATTTTTCCACATAGTACAAAAGTTACGAAGGCTACAGGGGAGACATACTGAAGAGAAAGGAGAGATATGCATTAGATTACCTTCTAAATTGCAATTATCAGTGACTGCATGTAATTCACTCTGCCATTGTCATTCTTTGGTTTACTACTTTATGTGACACATTTAGGTTGTCTTTCTACCCACAATTGCTTTTCTTTTAAGCAGTTTTGTTTTCTTTATATATTTTGTCTTTCCTTAAACATTACAATATCAGAGATATGTTTAAAAACTACGAATGGTTTTAATAGAAATACAATAAATATTACAAATAGATATACAAAAAGGATATCTTCTTATAACACTATCTCAATATTTACCTTTATAAATTCCATTGACCAAATTTGAGACAGCAACTGTTAGAGAAATTTTGGTCATTTTCTTGTAGGCTGCTATTGTTGTTATTGCACTTCTTAAAAACACATTGCAAAATAATTTTAGATGTAATTTACTGAGTGAATTTTTTTTTTTAAGTTTTAACTTAATCTGAAATATATGGTTTCCTATAAGCAGCAATTATGTATTGATCACACATTTCAACTTTACATATATTATAATTACTTTATCCACTCTATGTGCATACTAAGGAATAATTTGAAAATTTCAGTGTTTACTTAAAAATAACATATAGTTGAAACAAAGCAAATAAAGTTCTGGGCCCAGATACAGAACCAATTGATGACCTAATACCTTTATGTTTTTGTATCTTGTTTATACTTTCTCTTCCTTTTGTATTTCCTCAGAGACACAGCAGGATCTTCAGCTGCAGCTTCAGCTGCAAGCATAAAAAATATTGGAAATAAAAACGTCAACAAAAATGAAGAAAGCATGATCAAATGATGTGGTATTATTCAACATTCACTGCACAATCTGAAAACTTGCATGGATTCGACTTTTTGTTTATTTCAGAAATGCAGAATATATTTAACCAGAGCTAAAATAGTAACAATTGGTACTGAAACATTACCTAAAGGTGGTGGTTTTTTTTCTTTTTAATTATGTGTACTTTAACTAAAAATTTTAATATTTACATCAAAGTGAATGAAATATTTTAGTTAAGTACTTCTTATTCAACATATTAAAATATAGCTTATGTTTGATTTTTTCCTATTTCTGCTAAGGTAAAAGAGTTTTATTGCATATAACTTCAGAATATTAATATCAACTTGGGGGAAAAAAAACACCCTCTGAAAGTGACATCACTGTTTTCATATAAAACATGAGTATGACATTTTAGGTGTGCCCTTTCTTTGCTTCACAACGGAAATTTGAACTTACAAATGATTTTTGTTGAAAGGAGAGTGAAAATAATATCAATAGTAAGCACCAATGAAGTGCATTTTTTTTTCACTTTCAACAGAAGCCCATTGTGAACTTAATAGAGTTAACATTTGTTTTTTTTTCTCCTCATTCTACATCCTAAAATATATCGTATATATCACATAAGATCTTATACAAGACACATGCAGTATATTAGTCATATCCTTAAAGAAATTCAATAGCAAACACATTTTTTACATTATTATAATCGAACTCAGCACTAATTTTTCTAAAAAGAGTTGAACTAATGGCATTTATATTTAATGATTTTTTATTTATTATTTTACTCTAAGTTCCTGGATACTTGTGCAGAATCTGAGGGTTTCTTACATAGGTATACATGTGCCATGGTGGTTTGCAGCACCATTCAACCTGTCATCTAGGTTTTAGGCCCCACATGCATTAGATATTTGTCCTAAAGCTCTCCTTCCCCTTGACCCCCAGCCCCCAAGAGGTCCCAGTGTGTTGTTCCCCTTCCATGTGTTCATGTGTTCTCATTGTTCAACTACAACTTATGAGTGAGAGTATGCGGTGTTTGTTTTTCTGTTCCTGTGTTAGTTTGCTGAGGATGATGGCTTCCAGCTTCATCCAGGTCCCTGCAAAGAACAGAATCTCATTCTTTTTTATGGCTGCATAGTAGCCCATGATGTATATGTACCACATATTCTTTATCCAGTCTATCATTGATGGGCATGTGGGTTGGATCCACATCTTTGCTATGGCAAATAGTGCTGCAATAAACATAAGTGTGCATGTGTCTTTATAGTATAATGATTTATATTCCTTTGAGTATATACTCAGTAATGGGATTGCTGGGTCAAATGGTATTTCTGGTTCTAGATCCTTGAGGAATTTCCACATTGCCTTCCAAAATGGTTGAACTAATTTATATCCCCCAAAACAGTGTAAAAGGGTTCCTATTTCTCCAGAGCCTTGACAGTATCTATTGTTTCCTGACTTTTTGATAATCACCATTCTGACTGGCATAAGATAGTATCTCACTGTGGTTTTGATTTGCATTTATCTAATGATCAGTGATGTTGAGCTTTTTTTAATAATATTTCTTGGTCGCATAAATGTCTTCTTTTGATAAATATCTATTCATATCATTCCCTAATTTTGATGATGCTTTTTTTTCTTGTAAATTTGTTTAAGTTCTTTGTAAATTCTGGACATTAGACATTTGTCAGATGGGAAGCTTGCAAAAATTTTCTCCCATTCTATAGGCTGCCTGTTCACTCTGATGATAGTTTATTTTGCTGTGCAGAAGCTCTTTAGTTTAATTAGACCCCCTTTGTCAATTTTGGCTTTTGTTGCAGTTATTTTTGGTGTTTTCTTCATGAAGTCTTTGTCCATGCCTGTGTCCTGAATGATGCTTTCTAAGTTTTCTTCTAGAGTTTTCATGGTTTGGGATTTTACATTTAAGTTTTTAATCTATCTTGAGTTAATTTTTGTATAAGATGTAAGGAAAGGGTCCAGTTTCAGTTTTCTGCATATGGCTAGCCAGTTTTCCCAGCAACATTTACTGAACAGGAGGTCCTTTCCCCATTGCTTGTGTTTGTCAGGTTTGCCAGAAAAGAAATGAATGAATTCCTGGACACATACACTCTTCCAAGACTAAACCAGGAAGAAGTTGAATCCCTAAACAGACCAATACAAAGTTCTGAAATTGAGGCAGTAATTAGTAGCCCACCAACCCCCCCCCCAAAAAAAAAAGGCCCAGGGCTAGACTAATTCACAGCCGAATTCTATCAGAGGAACAAAGGAGCTGGTAGCATTCTTTCTGAAACTATTCCAATTAGTTGAAAAGGGGGCACTCCTCCCTATCTCATTTTATTAGGCCAGCATCATCCTGATGCCAAAACCTGGCAGAGACACAACCAAAAAGAAAACTTCAGGCTAATATCTCTGATGAAAATCGACGCGAAAATACTCTATAAAGTACTGGCAAACAGAATCCAGCAGCACATCAAAAAGCTTATCCACCACGATCAAGTCGGCTTCATTCCTGGAATGCAAGGCTGATTGTACATATGCAAATCAATAAACATAATCCATCACTAAACAGGACCAATGACAAAAAACACAAAATTATCTCAATAGATGCAGAAAAGGCCTTTGATAAAATTCAGCATTCCTTCATGATAAAAAGTCTCAATAAACTAGGTATTGATGGAACATATCTTAAAATAATAAGAGCTATTTATTGCAAACCCATAGCCAATATCATACGGAATGGGCAAAAGCTGAAAGTATTTCTTTTAAAAAATAGCACAAGTCAAGGATGGCCTCTCTCACCATTTCTATTCAACAGAGTTCTGGAAATTCTGGCAGGGCAACCAGGTAAGAAAAAGAAATAAACTATATTCAAATAGGAAGAGAGGAAGTCATATTGTCTCTGTTTGCAGATAACATGATTGTATATTTAGAAAACCCCATCGTCTCAGCCCAAAATCTCCGTAAGCTGATAGGCAACTTCAGGAAAGTCTCAGGATACAAAATCAATTTGCAAAAATCACAAGTATTTCTATACACCAACAATAGACAGAGAGTCAAATCATGAATGAAATTCCATTCACAATTGCTACAAAGAGAATAAAATACCTAAAACTACAGCTTACAAGGGATGTGAAGGACCTCTTCAAGGAGAACTACAAACCACTGCTCAAGGAAATGAGAGGACACATACAAATGGAAAAACACTCCATGCTCATGGATAGAAAGAATCAATATCATGAAAATGGCCATACTGTCCAAGGTAACTTATAGATTCAATGTTATTCCCAACAAACTACCAGTGGCTTTCTTCAGGGAACTAGAAAAAATACTTTAAATTTCATATGGAACCAAAAAGAGCCCATATAGCCAAGAAACTCCTAAGCAAAAAGAACAAAGTTGGAGACATCACACTACCTGACTTCACAGTATACTTCAAGGCTACAGTAACCCATACAGCATTGTACCAATACCAAAATAGACATATAGGCCAATGGAACAGGGCAGAGACCTCAGAAATAATACCACCCATACACAACCATCTGATCTTAGAGTTAACTTTTTTTTTATTACATTTGACATCTGTCTTTGTAGATCAGACCTTCATCTTTAATCACACGTTTTGGTCTGGGCATGGTGTCTCATGCCTGTAATCCCAGCAGTTTAGAAGGCCAGGGTGAAAAGATTGCTTGACCAAGACCAGCCTGGGCACCATAGCCAGACCTTATTTCTATACTGTCAGAAAATGTAAGCAAATAAAAATAGAAAAATAAATTTTGACAGACAATAGGGTAATAGTATATAATAGCAAGATAAGCTTTAGGTGCTTATAATTTTTTTTTAATTTTACTGTTCACTTAAAACTATAACTCATTATTGTAAGCATATTTTAATACATATTTTAAACACTAATGAGTGATATTTGATAGAATACTTTTAGCATATCTGATTCCATCAAAATACTAACTGATAATTAAATCATTACAAATATGTTTGAGTATAGATTTGAAAACGTATTTTTAAATCTGCGGGACACAGACTGGCACATTGTAGGCTCACAAATACATTTTCTGAATAATAAATGTAATGAGCTTTGTGAAACCTACATGTACATTATTAAATAATTACTAGCATCAATATGTAGCCCCATTAATTAGAAAAATGATAAGAAATCTGAAGAAAGAATCTAAAGCATTCTGAAATTTTAGTGTAAATATTACATGCATGTGTGAAAAAAGACCACCAGCAGACTTTAGATAACATTTTATTGACTTATTATAACTTCAGGACAAGTCTAATATAACTGTTTTCCAGGAAGTGAAGATTTT
The DNA here is from genome assembly GCF_049350105.2 of Macaca mulatta. Taxonomy (NCBI): domain Eukaryota; kingdom Metazoa; phylum Chordata; class Mammalia; order Primates; family Cercopithecidae; genus Macaca; species Macaca mulatta. Next base: position 118,682,885 of record NC_133409.1, read on the forward strand.
ATAGCACAGGTGAAAATTCAGTCAGAGTAGTAGCTGATGAATTTGTCCAAACACAGTGTTTTAGAGGCAAAACAAAAAATACCTGTTTTGTTACAAACATTCTCTTTTCTTCTACTTTTGTCAACCCTTACAACCCAAGATTCAGTTAGGTAAATTCAATTAGGCAACTTGTTTTTTACCACTCTATAAGATCATTTGTTACATTCAATTTCAAATATGAATATTATTTATGTAAAATATTGAGTTTCACTGGATATCATTTTTATTTTTTAATTTAATTTTTAGAAAATATTTGCATATGTAACTACTCAATTTCTGAGTATTTTAAGCATGATGTATGTGTGCATTATCAAATTATTTATTCTTTTTTCTTCATTTGGGGATTATTAATTCAGTGCCTGTTATAAAGTGGGATCTGACCAAGAATCATTGATTAGAAGGAAATTAGGAAATAATCATTGTCTCAACAATGTTAATAGAAACAATATGTAAATATGTGCCATATCAACATTTCAAATGCCAGCATTATAAAAACATGTATATTGAGGAATGTGAGATCAGAGGAAATAGGTAATTCATGCCATCTTCATGCTGTGTTAAAAGAAATCTTGGAAAAGGAGAATGTCCTCTAAAAACAATTTAGATTTATTTTTTCCAAGACAAGATGAATGAGATCTCAGAAACAAGTTCAATTTATCTGAAGGACAAAAAAAAAAAAAAAAAGGAAAAGAAAAAAAATTCCTTCACACCTAATATTTTGGACTTAAATATATATCTAATTCTTAGTAAGTTGTAGAGACCAAGATTTTCAAAGCATATTTTTACTTTATTTGGTCTTCCGATTTTGCAAATTACTATTCATATATTTCAGTATATACTTTAAATAGAATTCTATAAATGCAACTGTCTTTAATTTTTCTTCAGACACTGAATTAATTACTGCAGTATTTCTCTGAAATTTGTTAGTCTATCTTAAGATTTGTAAATAATTTACTTTTTAAAAATAAAGCTGAGCAATTCACAGTGCTCCCTATGATAGCATCATTATCACTTGCTGTCAGTCCTTGTTCAAGCAAGATGAAAGGATGGAGTTCAAGTTGGTACACAGGGTATTACGGATAACTTACAGTCCATCTCATCTGTGCTAGAGCCCAAAATATACATCCCCCTTAAGTTTCAGGTCCCGAGCAAAAGATACATGGACACGTTTACCTAACTTGAAAATTAGTATCGATATTAATGGATTTGATAATGTCTATAACGTCTACTGTAGTCATTGACACCACACCCTTCTGCTGCCCTGCAATGGGAAGAAAATCAGAGACCACAAGTAAGGACAACCTTAGTTTATTCCAAAATTGTGCTCAAGTGAGAAGCTTTGTATTAGGCATTGGGGAAACCAAAGAAATGCCGTCGTTCTTTATCCCTGAATAGATTACCAGAGGAATCACCAGCCCTTACTAAAAAAAAAAAAAAAAAAAAAAAAAAAAAAAGCTAGGTACTGTTCATGCCCCCAAATATATGAGAATCAGATAACAGCATAGCAAACGTGAAAATCTGCCTTATATTACCGTGTTCAAAATCCTGCTATTCAAGCAGCTGCTTTCAACTGAAAAATTTCTAGGACAGTATTTAGCAAAGTATACAAAAATGTTGAAAAATATATTTTTAAATCAAATGTGATTTGAAAATACTGGGTTTTGATAGAGTTAAACAAGTTTATTTCTTCATTTATTAACTTATTTAGTTGCAAATACAATACACTTTAATTGAGTCAAAAGAATTTAGGGGGGTTTCTTCCACGTTGTTTTTATTTTTTAAACTTCTATATTGAAATGATTGTAAATTCACAGTCAGTCGTAAAAAAAAAGTACAGAAATATCCCATATATCTTTCATTCAGTCTCCTTCAATGGTAACATCCTACATAAGACTAGCAAAGTATCACAACCATGAAATTGACAAAAATTGACAAAATAGTTATTTTAAAAGCTTCCTCAGAGACTTTAACACTACAATGATTTTCTGGGAGAATCGCACTCTTGTTCTGGGAAAGGGGCAATAATAGGCAATGTGCCCAATCTTGCTTGCCTGTATAATGCTTTATTATTGTTTTCCCTTAGTTAGCAATGTCACAGGATCTGTACTACATGGAACATGTTCTAGAAAGCATTCCCCTAAAAATACAGTAATGGGGATCATATCTCTAAGCTTATATCGCAATTGATCAAATGTTGGTGTCAGTTTCAGCTTTCTGAATTAAAGTGAAGTAGGTTGTCTAGACACAAAATAATTGAGCAAAATGTACAAGAAATACGTTTTATGTTAGTTTACAAAGAGACACTTGATTATGCTGTGTAAATATGTAATTATACATATATTAATTTTATATATGCATATATATTCACTTTAAAAGTGAGAAATCTGCTGATTCTAAGTATAATAAAGTTATCTAAGGGACAAAAATTATAATTTTTGAAGCTATTAACAAGTTCATTATATTACTTTTTGATGAAAAGAATTCAAACTTATGTGTTTCCTTGTATTGAAATATATATCTGACAAACATTTTTTGCGTCCCTGCAATGTGTTTGAATCTTGGCTACAGGCTAATGATGTAACACTAAATAAGATTTAATCTTTACCCTTAAAACACTCACAGGCTAAATCAAATAGTAATTGAAGTATGATTTTAATGGTTGCAAAGATGTACATCAAATGATTATCTTTTTTCTGTAAAGATTTATATCCTGTTCCTTATTCTTGGTTATGGAATAATTATTTGACTATTTGTTAGAATAGATTGTGCCTAGTAGTCTTATTGATATCAGTGTATTATCTACCTCCAAAGGCCTGTTTTATAAAAATAAAGAAATCTTGAGGCAAACAAATATTCAGAATTAATGAAGCATAAGATATTTCTATACTGAGAAATCCAGTGACAAATTTATTCAAATTCTGCTGAATATGTATATAATTATATAGTCATGGTGATCTTTTTCCATAATACAGAGGAGATAATTTAGATATGCCATCTATATATAATAGACACATTTGTGTGAATCTTTTCCTAATTTGAGGACAACCATACAATATTAGAGTCCTGTCCCACAAGCACTACTTTTTTTTAAGACCTTAGTTGATACACAATTCACATGCTATATAATTCACCTTTTTAAAGCGTACAGCTGAGTTTTTTTTCAACCATGACCACTATCTACTTGTAGAATACTTTGTCACCCCCAAAAGAAACCTCGTGCTAATTAGGAGTCACTACCCATCTTTCCTTCTCCAGCCTGTGGCAAACACCGATCTACTTTCTATATCTATATGTTTGCTATTCTGAACACTAAATATAAGTGGAATCATACATATGTAAATGGCTTTTTTACTTAGCATATTGTTTCCAAGTTTTATCCATGTATTACCATATGTCAGTACTTTATTTTATCATTTAATAATATTCAATTGTATGAAAATACTACGTTGGATATTTACCCTTCATCCACCGATAGACATTTGGGTTCCTTGCATTTTGAGACACACATATTTTCATAAGCATTTTTTGTTTGTTTTTTTTTTGAGATGAAGTGTCACTCTGCCACACAGGTTGGGTTGTAGTGGCACCATCTCAGTTCACTACAGCCTCCACCTGTTAGGTCCAGGCTATTCTCCTGCCTGAGCCTAGCTGGGTAGGAGAGTAGCTGGGACTACAAGCATCCGCCACTACACCCAGCTAATTTAAGTTTTTTAATGCATCTTTGCCTAGGCATGTTTTTCTTACACTTCTGATTTCCAACATTAGATTTCACACACATGCATACATACAAACACACTGAATTCTTGTAAAATAGATTATAGGAGGAGGTGCTACTATGTGGTGCTTGGCTGGTGAGAGTACTTTCTGGTGCTCCAATCCCTATGATTTAAAACTCGTGTGGCATCTTTAAACCTTATTTTATTTTTAATTGTCCCAACATTGTTTCAGGTAAGCTTGCTTATTCAATTACAAGCACATCTGTAGAGGTCAGTAAATTATCAAGGTCGACAAAGCCTAACCCATGCTGGAGAAGAAAAGTTCACCTGAAATATGATGGTGCCTTCCTCTTGTTTGTATAATGTAAGTCCATAATTTATAAAGTATACATTTACAGTTTTTCATTACATTTGAGGACTCTGGGAATGGTAAAGGAACACCATTGCCTTTTAGTGGCTATTCTCTGTTCTAACCCAGGTTAGCTCAGATCTGATCATGCTAATGAGATGAAAGAAGCACCTGAGATATGGTCTCCATTTTTTCCACTTATGTTTTAATAAAATACGCCAGTATAGTTACACAATAGATTTTTGAAAGTAAATGATTATAAAGTTCATTTTATTCAATGTCTAACCAATAATTATACCTGAACTATTGTATCTCTAACAAATATATGCATTGACTGATTTATTTTTTTTTTCTTTCCCTCAGTAAATATATAGTTTCCTGGTCTAATAACTAAGAATGTAGCAGTAAGAAATCCAAAGAACACAAATATGGTTCTTGCTGTCAACAAATGTACATTTATATGGGCAAAAATAATTGAGAAAATAAACGAATTGCTGGTTTTGATAAATACTTTTAAGAAATAGGGAATGGCAGCATGAACAGGAATGGCAGTGGAGGAAATATTTAAACTAATGTCTAAAGGATGAAAACAACTAGTAACAAGAAGAATCAGGCAGAAAGAATATCTGGAACAGGGTAATTTCAATGACCTGACATGAGGTTAAGATTGGCATGTTCACAGTAGAGAAAAAGTTCAATGTTCAAGTATAGAAGGGAAGGATAGTGGAGCACAGAGTAAAGATGAAATGGGAAGGGACCATTAAAGGTCTTATAGGGAGTATGTATTTCTTTTTAGTGCATATGAAAGCATTACAGTATTTTAAACATGGGGCAAAATGATCCAACAACTTTATAAAAGGTTATTCTCACAACCATGTAATGCATAGTTTTGATGACAGAATGTTTTAAATTGCTTTTAGAGTCTTCCAAGCAGAGGATATTAATGGTTAGGGCTATGGAAGTGGAGAGTAATATATGTTCAGATTCTATTTGATTATTCTTGGAAAGAATGCCTCCAAAGTGTTTCTTTTTTTTAAGAGAGGATGAATTGATTAAAGGCTTTCTTGGAGAATAAGTCAGTGTTTTGTTACAAAATATGCACTCTCAAAATCTCAGTAACAACAAAAAATACTTATTATTATTTTTGCTTACTGATAAGTAGGTGAGCTGTGACTTTGCTGAATTCCGATGAGTTTGTCTTCATACTTTGGGCTGAGATCAGGTTTGCTTGGTATGTTTTCTCAGCCTCTTCGGAGCAGCAACTACTCAAGGAGTTCTCAACGCAGTTGAGAGAAGTTCCAGAAAGCTAGCAAAACCATTTATGTTAGAGTCTTTCCTCAGATCTGCCACCTTATTCCTTCAAAACACATATTATACATCAGCCTAGCATCAATGTGGCATGAAAATGTACTATGTATTTCAAGTGGAAAAGATGCATGTACACATGGCTAGGGGTATGAATGCATAACTACAATGCAAAGAGAAAGTAAAAAAAAAAATTGAGATCAGTGCTCCAACCTACCACACCTAGTAGCTACAATTTTTATCTACTAGTTTCTAAATTTCTCTTCACAGACACACAGAAAATAACTATTTTTTAATATTATAGAAGTTTGACTATTTGAAGGCAGCTATTGATACACAAGTTCCAGTATATTTTCCAAGGAAAATTATCTTGCACTTTTAACCATTCCTCTGGTGTTAGAATATACTAAAATACTTGACATTCTGGCCCCAGTTGTCCTTTCAAGTCTTATATCCTACAGTGTCCAAGCTTTTGCCCATTTATTCAATCACACAAGCAGATTCATGATTCCCTAAATACATCATGAAATTTCAACCTGTCATGCATTTATTCTTGCTATTCCTTTTAGTAAAAATATGTCACCCCCACCATGTCATACTGATAAAATCCTTTCTTTCTTTTTTAATATGACATTCAAATATCAAGTTTATTGTAAAACTTTCTCTGATTCTGCAGGAAGGATTAATACTCTTCATCTCTGTATCATTGTATGGTTTTAATGCCATTTATAATGTCATTGGAGGAAGAATGTCTTTTCCTTCTCACAACCATCTTGACTGCTGAAAATACATATACATTTATTTTCATTTGTGACATTAAGAAAGATGCACCTATCAATACTGTGTATAATTTAGCATTCATTAAAGAAAACAGAAATAACCCTAGTATCTTAGACAGAAAATGGTTAAATAGAATTTGCTGTTTAAAATATGTTAGAAATGATGAAGAAGTTTGATTAATTAAGTCTCTGGGAATGATTTTCAGAATACCACAGAAGTAACCTGCCAGGGGCTCTCTTCCTGTGCTCTCAGGAAGAAGGAGAGTGGTAGATTAGAAATCTTATACTGAAATCATTAGTTTCAGAACACGTTGCTCTAGCCATGGTTCAGGGGTCAGTAAGCTGGAGGCAAGATATTATCAGTTATTCCCTCAAAACTAAGACATAGAAACTTGGATTTAGAAATGTTACAACAGAAATGTCCACATCTCTGCAATCTAGCTTTTCAGCAGAAAAAAGGAGCAGAAACATAGCTTCCATCTAAGTTTTAGCTTTCAAACTTTATATTAGTTCAGTGCATTTAGTTGTGAAAAACACTCACATTTATGTTACTAATCAAAAGAGATTCATAAAAATAGAGATTTTTAACTGTGCCTAAATACACTATGTATGTGATACTTTAGTCCATCTCTTAGTTTTCCCTCCCCTTACCATAAGAACAAGTGACCTGATGGATGGACTAGCTCAAATCTGACAAACATTGCTCCACATGTATCTGCTGGTGCAGGTTTAAGGTATTAAAAACTGTGAGAACACAAAACATTACTCTCTTGGTTTCTTGAGCCTTCTTAAATTGACAGAGTGTAAAGCATAAGCTGGGAAACTTAACACATCTTCCCCACATACATGCCTCCTCTCTTGAGCTAATCCCAATTCTAGGTTCAGAGCAAAGAGTTTCAGAAATCCATACCTATTTTGCTTCACAGGTAAGCAATGCTTTGAATTCTGGCACTATGGTTTCTGGAGAGCCAAAAACAAAGGAAAACAAAAAATAAGCAAATGAAACAACATACTCAAAGGGTAATTGAGTAGAATTAAGTTATCATTCCCTAGTTTTAGAATTTACATATTTCGAGGTCAGGACCCAGGGTAAGATCACAAGCTCTTCAAATTACAGAATATTCTCAGTGATTAGCACCTGAAAGGCTTTCCATTATTTTGGTTAAATTTAAATGAATGTGATGATCATTTAACATCTTTTAATTTCACATAGTAAAAGGGCAACATAATAATGTTCAACATAATTTTTGATAATTAGGCATATATAGGTTCAAACCTGGCTTTAGCTCTTATCAAATCTGTTACCATAAGTTACCTAAACTTCCTATTTCTCAGATTTTTAGCTATAATTGAGATATAATATTACCTATCCTGTAGGGCATTTGTAAAATGTAAATTTTTATAAGAAAATGTTATAATGATTAATTAACAAAAGTTAGCTTTTTTATTTCCTTTCTTGTCTTTGCTCTCCTTAAAATCATACATAAACACATGATCTGTTGCAATATATGTCCTCTCATTGTGTGAGATCCAGAATTGAACACAATGCTCTAGATGTGGTTTATCTAACACATCTGTAAAGAAGAGACCACCATAGTAATTCAAATTAGATGTACCTAAACCATCATTAGATTATTTGATCAATAATTTATGCCATCGATTTAGATTACACTTAATCCCTAAAGTTTTGGTTATACCAACTGTTTTAGAAACATGTCAATGCTGTATTGGAAATCATACATATTGTATGTTGATCTCTGTCACATTTTGTGTAGTCAGTTTGGACTGTTGCCTCTGCCAGTCAAGATTTTCTTTTATATTGATTCTCCACTTCTATACCTCTTACATTTTAAAACTTCATATCATCCATAAATCCTTTTGTACATCATGATTATCCTCATAAAGGTTTGTACAAAAATTGTTTAAGCCAAGCCTTAGGCAAGGACTTGGATTTTCCATTAGAGATCATTTTTTCACATTGACAACCTTTTTTGGCAACCTGATTACCCAGTTTATTCAATTATCAATTCTCTTAATTATGCTCATTCACCTTAAATCCCTCTACCTCTTTCATAAAAGTGTCATGGTATATTGTGTTAGATAAGTTGAAGAAATACAGATGGGTTTGACATTATAAAATGCAACAATATCCCATTTGGGGAAAGAAAAAAGCCCATAACACTTCAATTAACAGAATATTGATTTGATTTTGTTATTCACATTTCTTTTATCTAGTAAAACATAGACATTTAAGAGCCAGCTGTAATGGTATAGTTATCAGACTTACCACTTTGCTACATATTATTCTTCCTTACAGATTTGCATTATTTAACTGGTATCTTTTAAACAAAGTATAATTCTTGGACTTACTAATGTAAGTCAGAATATTAATAATTATTCAGAGCCACTTTTTTTGTTATAATTATCTGAAGATTGTTCAGCTACATTGAACTTTGAAGGGCTTGAACTCTAAGCTTGAATTTTAAATTTAAGCAAAATAAAACATTCGCTAATGATAGTTTTCTATTAATACCATTCACTAATGGTAGCTTTCTATTAATATTATCTCAATATTGGATAACAATATTGAGAAAATCAGTACCAACTTAACGCACAATATAAACTTCCTAATCATTTTTTAATTAACCTAATTTTGCAGTATGAATCAAGGTTGAGTTAACTGATTAAAGGCAGACATCAAAATGTATATCTGATGAACTTAGGGAACAGGCTGAATATGAGGCATCTATTTCAGTAAACTAATTAGAAGAGTTTAAATGTCTGTATGTTGGAAGAAGTAAAGAGAAAGGGAGGAGGTTATTTGCATTCGTCACATCTTAAGCCCGGACATAAGAATCACAACTGAGCCTCATGGAGACAGAGTCATAGGCAGAATGGGAAGTGGCAATTATTGCACTCTTTTGATTGTTCTGGTTTGTTGCCATATGTTGGAATAGAATGCTTGGTCTACTTTCGAGGAAGCCCAGCAGAGCTTTGACATATAGGGTGTGCCAAACAGTGCAGGGACAATCTGGTACTTCCATAGGTTTTCATCAGCATTATGTGGATGAAGAGGCACCACATTTGTATAGCCATCAGTGTTTATAAAATCAACAAAAGCTGCAGCAAAAGGGTTGAGGACGTCCCAGACAGCATCCTGAAATGAAAAATTAGAGCAAAAGATAAAGACCATGTTATTCATGTCTGTAAGAGTAAATGCTTTTTATGTGTGCACATGAGGCAACCTTTGAGAACGTTCTTACTTAACTAGGTAAGATTTTGAGTGAGTCTGAAGAAAATATGTGTGGAGCTATAGTGAGGATCTATTATAATTTTGAATATTACTATTAATACGATATATTATTTACTCACAAGTAATATAGGACAGGGGAAACCAAAGTTGAATCTTTTTTTTTTTTTTTTTACAAATTATTACTTATCCTAAAATAAATAATTCTTGCTAAATAATTCTTTTTAATTTAGGTTATGTCTTCTGGTCCAGCCTCTATAGCTGTTAAAATACTTTTATGCATTTTAAATAAATATAAGGCAGGCTGTTTCTCATTTTTTAACTCCTTTAGGATAGAAATCATATTGTATTCACCTTTGTTTCAACACTCATCACACTGTGGAATATACTACGTGTTCAATAAATCTTTTTATTGTAAATATTAAATGTATGACATAAAGCTTTTGAGTAAAATGTTAACACGTAACTCTATTCACAATGAGAGTGTATGTCTTTTCCCTGCATCTACTTTCCATGGAAAGTGAGACAGATAACTTAACCTACAGGCAACAAAAGAAGCAGAAATTTGAGTTTTCTCAACATCAGAATCATTATATTTTAGAAATAATAACTATGTGTACTCAAAATTCAGTTATAAAAAATAATGTAGACTGATTTGCCAATAATATACAGCTCAAATTTGAATTTTAAAGTTTATACTTTATAACATAGTCCTGAATCCTATGAAAATAAATGTGTGTCTATTATAATGAATTAAGAATATAGACATGATTATTTGAGACAGTTAAAAGCAGAAGTTCTCAGTTATTATTATTATTATTAATATCATGTTTTTATGTTGATGGATATGTCAGTAGTGAAAAGTAGGTCACCTATTTGTGTATTTTTTGATGTGTTGTATTATATCCTGTGATCATTTTCTCAGATGGTTCCTCGTGTGTTCATACTTATATTTCCCCATTGATGTTCACATTGTCTTTCTATTTTTGTTTTCCTTACTTAAACAAAACAAAACAAAAGAATGCTTATTCTAATTTCATTTTTTCCTTCCATGTCTTATAAAATCAAATAGGGTGTAATTTTGCTGAGCATTATTTTCACAATTGAAAAAAAAAAAGGTAAATCTTTTAAATAACATTTTAACAAACTCAGTAGTAGTCTTTGATTTAAAACAAAAAAGAAAAAAATTAGAAGCTACTCTTTCAAGCCAGAAAGGACTCCAAAGAAATTAAAGATCTGTCAACGAGTCTGGTTAATAAAATATACTATCACTAAGGCAAAAATACTAAGAAGAAATTGGGTGAGAAAAACATATTGGAAGTTAAGATAGCAATTCAGAATATGTCTATGCTTTCAGATCATAAATCTGTAAACACTTTATATGTGTGTGAATGATGTATTCAAATAATCAAGCAGTTTTTTGATATGTTATTTAATTCTCTGATGAAAAACATACAGCCTTAAATCAGCCAAAACTTACCTAATTTAATTTTAATATTTTCATACAAAATATCTGGGAGACACAGTATTTAAGAGTTAAAGAAATATTTAATAAACTATAATAAACTGCAATTATTATAATCGAGATGGTGATTCAAAAAGAAAAACATGATGCCAATTAATTCAAGGAGATGTCATTATCGAAGATGTTTATAATAGTAAAGAAACATTAAAAGTTTAATTATACTTCACTTTTCAAAGTGGGAAGAAGACAATAATAAAAGTAATAAAATATTGAAGTATTTTTTCTTTTATTAAAATAAATTACACATTGGCTGTCACGTACTTTTTCAAGTAAAATATTTTACTTTTGTATAAAGCATGCAAGCCTAGGCCAGGTGTGCTGGCTCACGCCTGTAATCCCAACACTTTGGGAGGCTGAGGCAGGTGGATTACTTGAATTCAAGAGACCAGCCCAGGTAATGTAGCAAAACCCTGTTTTCACAAAAAAATACAAGAATTATCCATGTGTGGTGGTGTGCTCCTCTAGTCCCAGTTATTAAGGAAGCTGAAATGGGAGGATCACCTAAGACCAGGAGGTCGAGACTGCAGTGAACCATGAGCTGCCACTGCATATATCTGTTTCTCATTTGTATGTCTTCTTTTGAGAAATATCTGTTTAGATATTTGCCCATTTTTTAAATTTATATTTTAAGGTCAGGGGTACATGTGCAGGATGTGCAGGTTTGTTACATAGGTAAACATGTGTTATGGGAGTTTCTTATACAGATTATGTCATTACCCAGGTAATAAGTCTAGTATCAATTAGTAATTTTTTCCTGATCCTCTTCCTCCTCACATCCTCCACCTTCTGATAGGCTCCTGTGTTACTCAGCTCTATATCCATGTGTTCTCATCATTTAGCTCCCATTTATTAGTGAGCGCCTGTCATATTTGGTTTTCTGTTCCTGGATTAGTTTGCTAAGAATAATGGTCTCCAGATCCATCCATGTTCCTGCAAATGATATGATCACCCAAATCCTCAACAAAATACTGGCAAACTGAATCCAAGTTTTAGAACATCAAAAACTTATCCACCAAAAAAAAAAAAAAAAAAAAAAACTTATCCACTGTGATCAAGTAGCCTTCATCCCCAGGATGCAAGGTTGGTTCAACATATGTAAATCACTAAATGTGATTCATCACATAAACAGAACTAAAGACAGAAGCCACATGGTTATCTCAATAGATGCAGAAAAGGCTTTCAACAAAATTCAACATTTCTTCATGTTAAATACTTTCAATAAACTAGGTATTGAAGGAGCATACCTCAAAATAATATGACAAACCCACAGCCAACATCATACCAAGTGATCAAAAGCTGGAAGCATTCCTCTTGAAAATGGCACAAGCCAGGGATGCCTTCTCTCACCACTCCTATTCAACGTGGAATTGGAAGTTCTGGACAAGGAAATCAGGCAAGAGAAAATTATTTGCCCATTTTTAATTGAATTATCAGATTTTTTTCTGTTGAGTTGTTTGAGCTCCTTATATATTCTGGTTATTAATCCATTGTCAGATGGATAGTTTGCAAATATTTTCTCCCATTCTGTGGGATGTCTCCTCACTTTGTTAATTGTTTCTTTTGCTGTGCCAAACTTTTTAACTTTATGTGATCCCGTTTGTCTATTTTGGCTTTAGTTGCCTGTGCTTGTGGAATATTAAGAAATCTTTGCTCAAACCGAAGCCTTAAAAAAAAATTTAAAGCAGTTTCATAGTTTGAGATCTTAGATTTAAGTTTTTAGTCCATATTGGTTTGATTTTACTATATGGTAAAGAATAGGGGACTAGTTTCATTCTTCGGCATGTGAATATACAGTGTCCCAGCACCATTTATTGAACTGACTGTGCTTTCCTCAATGTGTATTCTTGATACCTTTGTTGAAAATGAGTTCACTGTAAATGTATAAATTTATTTCTGTGTTCTCTATTCTTTTCCATTGATCCACGTGTCTGTTTTATGCCAGTACTATGCTCTTTTGGTTACTATAGCACTCTAGTATAATTTGTAGTCAAATAATGTGATTCCTTCAGTTTTGTTTCTTTTGCTTGGGGTGGCTTTGGCTATCCTGGGTATTTTGGCATTCAATATAAATTTTAACATTTTTTTTCTAATTATTTGAAGAACATCATTGGTATTTTGATAAGGATTGCATTAAATCTGTAGATTGCTTAGAGTAGTATGGACATTTTAACAATATTAATGCTTCCAATCTGTGAACATGGAATATCTTTTCAATTTTTGTGTTCCTTTTAATTTCTTGTATCAGTGATTTATAGTTTTTCATAATAGAGATCTTTCCCTTCTTTGGTTAAGTTTATCCCTACGTGTTTTATTTTATTAGAAGCTACTGTAGCTGGGATTTCTTTTTTGATTTCTTGTTCAAATTGTTTCTCATTGGCATACGGAAATGCTATTGATTTTTGTGTGTTTGTTTTGTATATTGCAATTTTACTGAATTTGTTTATCAGTTCCAATAGTGTTTGGTTTGTCCCAGTATAAGATCATATCATCTACAAACAAGAATAATTTACTTCTTCATTTCCAATTCAATAGCTCTTTATTTATTTATGTTGTCTCATTGCTCTAGGACTTTCTGAATACTATTGAAAATAATAGTTAATAAAGTGATGAGAGAAGTATGCAAAATCAGCAATTTCCACCTACTTTAAAAGTATGTCTTTCAAAATACAGTCTTTTAGGGCAACAGATGCCATCACAGATCCTCCCTAGATTCACTGAACAATAGTTTTCTGTTCCATCCTACAGGTTCCCCTCCATGAAAGTCCTTAATACCAATAAGATTCATGTAGGCTATGACAGAGTTGGCTTTGTGGGTGCATAACCTATGCAGTTGCACAGGTCTCTGTGCCTAGAAGGACCACATGCTTGGTTTATCACTCTGCTATACCACTTAAAAGTCTTAATAGTTTTTGGATGATGACTCCACATTTCATTTTGCCCTGGACACCACAAATTATGATCATTCTTGGGCCCTAGGGAGGAGAATTTAATCTCTATTGCAGAAAGGCTCATTGAGCTCTGTTACTTCCTTCAGAGATTGTGTGTAGTAGCTGTGCTGTATAATCAGCTGGGCCCACAACAGGAAATTATCCCATCTTTCTTTTCCCTGGTAACACAATTTGACTGCACCTCACTTTACGATTCACACTGCAGTCTCTCATTTTCCTCCTTCAGGGTTTCCCCACTGTCATGGAGGTGTACTCTGACCAATGAGCTATGTGAGAAGCAAAGGTGGATAAATTCTTCTTTTGCCTCTCTGGTAAGAGAATAATTTGAGACATAGTGTTTGCATATGACCTCGGCAGAAGCTTCTTCTGTGACAGCTGTCTCTGTTTTCTGACAAAATTAAAGGCTTGGTAATACACTTACTTATGTTATTTTCCTTCTTTCTCTACAATACAGAAATAAAGCAATAACAATAAAGATTGTCCTCAAGCTTTTTTTTTTTTTTTTTTTTTTTTTTTTTTTTAACGGAGTCTAACTCTGTCGCCCAGTTTGGAGTAGAGTGTTGTGATGTCGACTCACTGCCACCTCTGCCTCCCAGGTTCAAGGGATCCTCCTGCCTCAGCCTACCCAGTAGCTGGGACTACAGGCACTCACCACCAAGTTTGGTTAATTTTTGTAATTCTTAGTACAGACGGGGTTTCACCATGTTGGCCAGGGCTGTTCTCGAACTCCTGACCTCAGGTGATCGGCCCACCTAGAGCTTCCAAAATGCTGGGATAACAGGCATGAGCCACCACGCCCAGCCACAAGCTATTTTTAAGATACCCAAACAAAGATATTCAGGGACAGTGAAAATGTCCAAATAATGGTTCTGTTCTTTAAATAAAATATTTAGGTATTAATGAAAGTAATAAAATAATGACATAGGAATAACATCACTAATAGTTATGGTAATAAGCCAACTATTTGTCTATGACTTCATGAAACCATTCATGTTCTGCAAACAACTGCTGCCTTCCCAAATGTTTCATTTAGATACACTATTCCTGATACTATTAGTCATTTGAATTCCAATTGACAATTCATAAAATATATGCATTAATTTTATTTCATATATTTTAAAATATTTCCCACAGAATTCACAGTATTTTTGAAAAAAAATGAATATTAAGTAATTCAAAAATAATTTAGCCTTATGTGTAATATTTAACAGGGCAAAGTCTATATTAACTACAAAATGTTCACTTATTGTATGCAAAAGGAATAAAGTGAAATATATCTTTATGAAAAAAAAGAAATTATCCACTTGGGTCAATGTGTAAGAAAGTAAAATTAAAGTTTGTGTTTAATATAGATTCTCTTGGGTCCAAGTCTATGTCAATATGAAATAAACATTTTACCAATGCATTTATGTTAGCAAAAGCAAGTATATAGATAAAATTAGTGTGTAAATTAAATGAATGCAATTATGTAATGAAGTGACTTTACTACTGCTCCTTTGCTATAGGTCTCTGTGCCTAGAAGGACCACATACTTGGTTTTAACCCTCTGCTGTACCACTTAAAATCTTTAATAATATTTGGACAATGAGCTCACATTTTATTTAGACTTGGGCACCACAAATTATGGTCATTCTTGAGCCATAGGGAGAAGGATTGAACATCTATTGCAGAAAGGCTCATTGAGCTCTGTTACTTCCTTCTGAGTTTTATTGTTTAAGAAACATCCAGCAACAGCACAATGCTTTAAGCATTATACTTCTATTCTCACTTTCTTGTTCAAGACCTTACTTTCCATGCCAGTTACAATTTCTAAATGTGTAATTCATTTGAGGTTCTGTAACCAAAGTTAGGGATAGGAATTAAAGAATGACAATCTTTAATCTGTCCTTGTGATAGTTTGCTGAGAATGATGGTTTCCAGCTTCATCCATGTCCCTACAAAGGACATGAACTCATCCTTTTTTATGGCTGCATAGTATTACACAGCATGTTCTCACTCATAGCTGGGAATTGAACAATGAGAACACTTGGACACAGGAAGGGGAACATCACACACCTGGGTCTGTCGTGGAGTGGGAGGAGGGGGGAGGGATAGCATTAGGAGATATACCTAATGTAAATGACCAGTTAATGGGTGCAGCACACCAACATGGCACATGTATACATATGTAACAAACCCGCACATTGTGCACATGTACTCTAGAACTTAAAGTATAAAAAAAAATGATTACCAGAACATTATCTCTTGCATTCTCTGTGTTTCCTATATAATATGTTGATAAATGTCCTTTTTCTCCACCTCATTTAAAAGTCACACTTCCCATTGTTTCTTTCTACTCAACGTTCAAGTGGCAAAAATTACTGGCACAGTATTTTCTTATTAAAGATTAACACGGCCGGGCGCGGTGGCTCATGCTTGTAATCCCAGCACTTTGGGAGGCCGAGGCGGGTGGATCATGAGGTCAGGAGATCGAGACCATCCGGCTAACATGGTGAAACCCCGTCTTTACTAAAAATACAAAAAATTAGCCAGGTATGGTGGTGGGCACCTGTGGTCCTAGCTACTGAAGAGGCTGAGGCAGGAGAATGGCGTGAGCCCGGGAGGCGGAGCTTGCACTAGACGAGATTGCGCCACTGCACTCCAGCCTGGGCGACAGAGTGAGACTCTGCCTCAAAAAAAAAAAAAAAAAAAAAAAAAAGATTAACACATTTTTGTTTATTTCACTGTTAAGTAAGTAGTAACTTGGAAGGGGACCTGGATTAGAAAACAGGAAAAATGTCCAGTAATGCCAATCAACATTCCACCTTGGACAAGCTCCTCAATTTCAGTGGGCTTTAATTTTCTAATTTAAATAATGAAAATCTTACTTTTGTGACATATTTTTGTAATTGCTATGATCAAAATTCCTGATAGCCTCAATCAAGCTTTTATTCAATTAAACATATACAATGCTAAATGAATATACATTTTATAGGAAAGGAAGCCAACAAAACCCAAGTGTTATCCCAGATCATTTATATTTCATACTCAAATGAAATAGACAGCATCTTCTACTTAGTGCATATTTTTTTTTCAGTGAAAGAGATACTTCTCCAGGTATTTTGATAGAATACATCTTACAAAGAATTTGGGGACTTTCATAAGTGTGGAAAGATTAGAAGCACAGGGATCACAGAAATTGTCTCAGTAATCTTAGCACTTATAATACCAAGAAGGGTGATTCTATAAAACAATGGAACAGAACAGAGGCCTCAGAAATAACACCACACATCTACAACCATCTGATCTTTGACAAACCTGACCAAAACAAGTAATGGGGAAAAGATTCCCTATTTAATAAATGGTGTTGGGAAAACTGGCTAGCCATATGCAGAAAACTGAAACTGGACCCCTTCCTTACACCTTGTATCAAAACTAACTAAAGATGGATTAAAGATTGGACGTAAGACCTAAAACCATAAACGCCCTAGAAGAGAATCTAGGCAGTGCCATTCAGTAGAATATGTAAAATCTAAAAGTAAAACTCCAGACCTGCACACATATGCTTCCAATTGATGGGATCCAGCCACAAGTTTGATTTCAAGTGGATTCTATGACATCTAACTTTGAGGCTTTAGCTTCTGAGGAACAGGACAAAATTTAGAAGTAAGAAAATATCCATCACAGGCCATACCTTTGAATACTCACTGTTCATATGTTCCTTTCCGTTCATATTTATCTTTTAAGCAGTGACAAAAATAACATCATCTTGTTTCTGCCTAACATGCATCTATTCTTCTTTTAAATAAAGACTTTCTCAGGTTCCCCAAAATAGAAGACCTAAAGTCCTGCCTTTACTGATGTCTGAGTAATATTCATTTTTTATGATTAATTCACAATTTTCCTTTGATACTATGTTGTTTACAGACTAAATTCGAGGTATGACCACCGTTGATGCAAGATTGTAGAAAAATGGTAAGAAAGAATGGTTAATACATACAAATATATACATAACAAAAATTAAAAAATATATATATTCAAAACCACTATAGCTCTTTTTTTTTTTTCAACTAGACAACAACCTACAGTTGTTAAATAAAATGTTCTTTCACTACCTATTCTCTATCTTTGCTTTCAGTGAACAGCTCAGTTGGATATGGTTCTTGAGCTTATGTGATAATAAAATTTTATTTCTGAATAATCTAAGCCATAAATGATCCTTTCTACATTGTGTTGCTGTGATCCTTCACTAACATTTACCTGAGGAGATAGAAGTACTGATGGACAATTCAGGGAATTCCCTGAATTCCACAAATCAATCTTAACCTTACTGTTAAGTTGGAACATTGTAGAGAGGGAATACATATTCATATTCTAAGTAAGTGCTCACTGTGTGATAAGACGATTCTAATGTAATCAAACTACTAACAGGTGAATGCCCAGTTTTTCATGCAAGGTGCAAGAGCAGAGGCACAATATTGGCCTCTTACACCCATAGGTTGGGAATACAGCACTGAATGTAGCCTGGTCAAACTCCGTAAAAGGAAATCAGTGTTTTTTGAGCTCATACAAAACATTAATCTCGTAATTGTATTGCTAGTTAGTCCACAAACCCATTGGCCAAGCATTAGTGTGGCAGAGAGAAGACTGACTGACATTCTGAGAATGGGTTAGCCTCTTTATCCAATTCTTATAAGCTGCATATGCAGTAAATGCACTTTAATGAGCATTTATATGAATAAAGTAGTTGTCCTTACATGTTATGTTCATTATCTTCTCCAGAATTCCTTGTCACACATCTCCTAATTTTGCTTTTCTTGTCCCCACCCCAACGTCCCATTTATAACCATCATTCCCATCAAAAGGTTTTGGTAACTAATCCCTCAGTATTGCCTTTATAGGCAATTTATTCCAGGTAATTACAAGAGATGTTTTAAATAACTATTGTTCCGTTGCATACAATGGATGTCCAGTGTGCCAAATTATTTTAGCATTATTTTATTTTAGCATAATTATACTCTTCGAATCTAACCATCTTAGAATTAATTCCAGTACTTAATTCTGTACCAGTAAGTTAGAAAAAAAAAAAAAAAAAAAAAAAAACAGTACTTTTCTTAGTCCATTCATGCTACTGTAACAAAATAGCTTAGACTGAATAATTTTTTAAAAATCAAAAATTTAATTCTTACAGTTATGGAGACTGGAAAGTACAAAATTAAGGCACCAGCAGGTTTGATATCTGGTAAGCACGCTCTATCTCCAAGACGGAGACTTCT
Organism: Macaca mulatta; assembly: GCF_049350105.2. Lineage (NCBI taxonomy): Eukaryota > Metazoa > Chordata > Mammalia > Primates > Cercopithecidae > Macaca > Macaca mulatta. The sequence goes on from NC_133409.1 coordinate 118,702,051, forward strand.
TGCTGCATCTGACATGGTGGAAAAGGGGAAAAAACAACAACAACGACAACAACAACAAAAAACCCAAATAAATGAAGTGTCCTCACACTGTAGAAAAGATGGACAGAGTGACAGCTCTCTGAAGCCTCTTTTATCAGGGCATGAATCTTAAAAGCAGAACTCTCATGACTTAATAACATCTGAGAAGGCCCTACTTCATAATACTAATGCACTGGAGACTAAGTTTTAATGTGAATTTTGAAGGATCACAAGCCTCCAAAGAATAGCAGTATTTAAGCTATTTAAAGGAAGAATAGGTTTAACTCAGGGAAATACAGGGCTACACAAAAGTCTGAAGGTTGGGAAGCAAATAATATAGGAACTGCTTTCAGAGAAAATGGCTACTAATAGAGGCCACCTCTAAGGTTCTCAGGTACCCAGAGTACTAAAGTAATAATTAAGTGGTGTGCAAAAATGGCTTGAAATCACTACCAGAGAATAATGGCTACTCCTTATCCCTATATCTTCCAGATATCACATGAGTGACTTTCATTGGAGTATATCAAAAGAAGTCCTGCTAACAACAAGGACTGGGAAGTGTGCTTTTCAGATTTCACTTCCTTGGGGTACATTAGAAAACACAGAATTGCAGGTTGATGATTATTTATTAAGCCAAATATTACATTAGCAAATGCAAATTGACTATTTATATTTTTATTATTTATTCTACACTTGTATCTTGGCATTCAGGTACGAAGAAGAACTTTCCCTACCCCATCCCATAACTGTGTCGGTATACAACCATGAGTTATTTTTAAAATCCAGTCTGTGAAAAGTCATTGCAATCATTATTCCTTTTGATTTCAAAATTGTGCCAAAATTAAGAAGAGTCAGTTCTTGTGTCTCTTTGAATTGTTACAATTTGTCTATGAGCATTTCTTTGTTTTCTGAAAGAATAAGGTGCTTCATGTTCATTTTGTACTTTCCCTGTACCAGACTGGGCCATGTAATAGAAAACAGTGTTTAAAAGCCAAATTCTGGCTGTTAATGTATTCATGAAAATTGTAATTTTATGGTTTTTAATTTTCTACCATGAATATAGATGAAATATATGAATATTTAGTCTGAAAATGAAGATGACAATTTTATTAAAAACCAAAATTACAAGTTCCTCAAGAAAAGAAAAAAAGACAGTGAGTTTATTCAATATTATAACAATATAAGAGCCATGACACCAAGTGCAATGGAGAATCCTTTAGAAAATTATGGATTGCAAAAGATAACAAATAATAAAACATCTCATGTACCCCATAAATGTCTACACTTACTATGTACCCATAAAAATTAATAAAACTAAATTTAAAATAATGAAGCATATTTAACTATGATAAAAAATAAATTTGAATGTGATATTTATACAATAAAATATTTCTGTGCCATTGCAATGAAAATGATATAAGATTAGATAAAAGGAGGTTGTTCTTGATAACTAAAAATAAACCTGTTTAAGTAGTTGCTCTATAGTACAGTGTTATGATGTCTACAACTGTTTTCAAATTGTTTAGCAAACACACATATACATATATACTCATAGAAAGTGAGGAAATGAATACAACAAGTATTAACAATTGTTATAGTATTATATTGTTATATTATTGTATATTATTGTGTTGTTATATCATTATATTGTATTAACAATTGTTGAAAATTTTGTATTGTATTAACAATTGTTGAAAATAGGTGAAATTATACTGTTTATCTTTGTTCTATTTTTCAACTTCTCTGTGTTTTCTGAATTTCTCAAAATAAAAAGATGAAGAAAAAAAGAGTAAGGCATCTCTTTATTCACTAACATAGAAAGATTCCCAAGATACATCATTTAATGAAAAATATATGCTCTAGGCCAGTTTGCAAAATATGTCACCGTTAATTTACTCATACAAAATATGTCAATAATTATATGGTTTTCATATATCTTACTTAGAACCATTGCCTTCAGAGAATAAATACATACATTGAAGAAAAATATATCAAAATCACAAAGTGGCACATGTATTTGGAATTAAATTAGTAATATAATTGGTAAGTTTAATGGAAAGCATAATTTCATTCCATTTTAGGTTAAAAAAGGTAAATAAAGCTTTAATTCTATAATCTAGTGTTTAAGAGAGCATAGAACTATTAACAAGACTACTCACTGTATTCTAATTCTAGAACAATAAAAATGATTAGCGAAAAATCATATGACTTAAGTACCATGTGCTTGTTTATTTTTCAGGTGCGAAGACTGAGGCACATAGACGTTAAGTAACTTGTTCAAAAATCACACAGATAGTAAATGGCACGATTCCATTTCAGAGTTTATTTATGAAGTTAGTTCTACATTACTATTCTAAATGGCTACGTTAGGTATTTGCTTCTTAACCAACAACTTACAAATTATATCAGATTCAATACACTGCATTATGGATGTTTTTTTTTTTTCTTTTCTTCTAGTGAAGTCAAGGTATAAACACATAAAATTACATATATTTAAGGTGTACAATGTGATGTTTTTATGTATATGTGCATTGTGAAATAATTGCCAGAATCAAATTAATTAACATCTCCATTACCCCAAGGAGTAACCATTTTTTTGTGTGTATAGTAAGAGCACTTATCTGCTCTTAGCAGATTTCAAATGTACAATGCAGTATTATTAATGACAGTTACCAGATGCACATATTACATTTAAAATATTTTAAAATAGAAGTTCAAAATCATTAAAAAGACAGTGAATATGAGTAGTTATTACACATGAAATTTTGAAATAAGACATTTTAAGATCTTAGCTGCCTATTGGAGGAAAAAAACATATTTTTAAAGAACTACCTATAGAGTTTTAAAAATTATATATCATCTAACCTTCAAAGTTGTCAGTGTTTCTAATGTAGTGTCACATATGCTGTAGGTTTGGTAGGTCTCTGTTGCTTCTATGGTTGTAATTATATAAATATAAAAAAAAATTCATCATCTAAAAATCTACTCTTCTTACAATGTTGCTTCTCCAAATCATAATATTAAGCAACATTATTAGTCATTTCAACTGCTGATTAATTAATGACTTGCCAAAATTGCAGAAGAAAGTTTAATATCTGAGGAGCAGTGTATGTAAAGGTGCTAAAAATCATTTTCAAAACAAACGCACACAATATAAACAAATTCAAGGTTGTGAATCTTAAATGTTTATTTACAAATATTGATAGTTTCTAACTGTTTACTCAAAATCCATTTTCCCTTCCTTTCCTGTGGACAAGATTGCCTGCGTAGAGACCACATCTGTGCACCTTTAACACATCTAGTATGGTCAGGTTAATACACTGTTGGCTTTGGTCTGTGAACCAGTAACATCCAGCCAGCCCTTGGTTGTAGTCAGCACAAAGGTTTCTCCTGGAATGGAGTTTAAATATGTTTTTTTAAAACAGTCTGTAATGTTCTTCATTAAGCTACCAAAATAAGATGTATTTTTTAGTTGTACCCTCTAAGGAATCATGGCAAATACATTAAATCAATTCCAAAGATATTCTGGGAAAAACATCCATGGATGGTGCTCCTAATAAATATTGGGAAGCTCATAATATATTCCAGAACTCTGAGAATCAGCTAAAATAGGGGTCCTAAACCCCAGGGCCGTGGACCTGTACTGGTCCTTGGCATTTTAGGAACCTGGATGCACAGCAGGAGGTGAGTGGCAGGTGAGTAGGAAAGCTTCATCTGTATTTATAGTCGCTTACCATTACTGGCTTTGCTGCCTGAGCTCCACCTCCTGTCAGGTCAGCGGTAATGGCATTAGACTCTCACGGAAGCACGAATCCTATTGTGAACTGCACCTCTGAGCTATCTAGGTTGTGCATTTATTATGAGAATCTAATGCCTGATGATCTCAGATGGAGCTGAGACAGTAAATCTAGCTCTGGGGAGCAGCTGCAAATACAGATAAACATTTGCAGACAGGCCTGGATGCACCGAGACCATAATAAATCAACTGCTGGCAGACTCATATCAAAACCCTATCAGCGAGTGACAGGTGACAAACTGCATCTAGTGGCAGGCTTTAGAGCGGCAAGTGAGCTGATATACTTCAATGATGCAGCTGCATCCAGTTGGCAGACTTTAAGTCAGAAGTTGACAGTTTTTTAGTCCACACATGACCTGCTCAATATTTTCTTCACCGCTTCCATGGGCACTGCTTTCACACACTACGCACTTGTCTCAGTCACAGTTTTGGTAAGCCCACAAGCTAATCCTAGCCAAAATAAGTGAAAAACAGTCATTACTGAAGAGCTTATTTGAAAAGGGGGAAAGACCAATGATGAGACAGCAGAAAAGTCTAAGGCTGCCAAGAAAAAGAAAGACGCATTTAAAAGAAAATACCAAGAGTCTTACTTAAATTACGGGTTCACCATAACTGTTGATTCACATTCTCCTAGCCTGTTTTGTATAATACGTGGAGACTGGCTATCCAAGGAAGTCATGAAATGTTCAAAACCGCTTCACCACATGGAGACCGAGCACCTTGCATTAAAAGACAAGCCTTTGAAGTTTTTCAGAAGAAACAAAAAAAAATATGTGAATACAAAGAACAGAAACAGTTATTGAAGACCACCACTTCATCAAACGTGTCTTCACTGACAGCATCATTCTCTAGTGGCTAACTGCATTGCTAACGCTAAGAAGTTCTTTACTATTGGTGCAGAGTTGATCCTGCCTGCTGCTAAGGACATTTGTCCTGAAATTTTAGGAGAGTGTGCAGTTCAAAAGGTGGTATGGTTTCCTCTTTTGGCTAGCACGATAACCTGGTGAATTGATGAAATGGTGGAGGATACTGAGGTACAATTGTTGGAAAGGATTAATGAGTAACTGTGGTATGCAAATCAGGTTGACATATCTATAGACGTTCACAAGGCAACAACGCTTGTTTCTGTGCAATATATTTCTCAGGAGGATGTACATGAGGATATGTTATGCGCACTTTTGTGGTCAACAAACCCGACAGCTGTAGAACTACTCAAGTCTTCGAATTATTACATATCAGGAAAACTGAACTGGTAATTCTGTGTTGGTATATTTATGGAAGGAACGGCTGCCATGACTTGACAGCTCTCTGGTTTCTCTAGTCAAAAAGGGCACTTCTGGATGTGATTCCACATACTGTGTTATCCCTAGAGACATGCTGGCTAGCCAAAATATGTCACACGAACTTAACAACCGTTTGCAGAATGTGATTAAAATTATCAGTCATATTAAAGTACATGCTCTTAACTTATGTGTATTTGTGTAGCTCTGCGAGGAAATGGACACAGAGTACACATGTTTTCTCATACTCAGAGGTGAGATGACTTTCTAAAGGTAGGTTACTGGTCAGAGTTTTTTAGTTCAGAGAGCCACTCCAGATTTCTTTTATTTCACAAAAGCAGTCACCACTGGCAACACATTTCATTGACACATTGACACAAAATGGGTCGCAAAACTTGCTTACCTGTGTTACATATTCCACCTGCTCAACAAACTCAATCTGTCGCTTCAGAGGAGAATGACAATTGTGTTCAAGTCAGCAGATAAAGTGGCAAAGTCAAACTAAAATTATGGGGGAGACAAATGAACATTGGGATTTTTGATAAGTTTCAAACATCAGCAGAGATTTTTAAAGAGACTGAGCCTGGACCTTCTTTTTTTCCAACTGGTGCATGATAATCTCTCTCAGATTTAAAAGAGTTTGAGCATTACTTCTTAACCACAAGACTCCTGAACTGGGAGGAAATAGATCGTGACCCATTTGTGAATAAGCCAGGTAAATCGACTTTTTTGTGCTAGAAGAGGATCAACTGCTTGAGACTGTGAATGATGGTGGCCTTAAAAGTACATTTGATAAAACTTCAAATCTCCATTGTTAGGAATTACAGTCAAAATGAAATATTCTGAGATTGCCTCAAAAGCATTGAAAAGTGCTTTCATTTCCAACATTTTCTTCTTTCATTTCCAACATCATATCTTTGTGAAGCAGAGTTTTCCAGCGGCAGCAAGCAAAACAAGATTATGGAGTAGACTGGTCATAAGCAAGACACTTTGGGAGTCACTGTCTCCCATCACCCCCAGATGGGGCTGTCTAGTTGGAAGAAAACAATCTCAAAGCTCCCAGTGATTCTACATTATGGAGTGTCATATAATTATTTCAATGTAACATTATTACAATGTAATAATAAAGGAAATAAAGTGCAGAATAAATGTAATGTGCTTCAATCATCATAAGACCATTTCCTCCCCTTCCCCTTGGTCCATAGAAAAAATGTCTTCCACAAAACTGGTCCCAGTGTCAAAAAGATTGGGGACCATTGAGCTAAAAGACTCAAAAAAGAAAACCCCAGTAGAGGAACTATAGGATATATAGCAACAGACTTAAAATCTCCCAAAGGACAAAGGGAAAAATATATTTAAGAGATCATGAAATAAATATATGAAATGTAAAGAAAAAATTCAAGAACAAAAATACAGACTTTTTTTGGTAAAATGAATAGTTTGCATAAGACAATAGACTGGGTAGAGATTAAGAAAGAATATCTAACTGGAGGGAAAGACTTGGGAAAGTTTCCCAAGCTTGGCAAAGAGAAATGAGATAAAACATTTGAAAGTTAATCAAATACATCATAGATTGAGTATCTGCAGCCTATTTTCTAAACGTTTCTATCCACATGCAATACTTGCTGTACATCAATGGGGTACATGTGGTATATTGATACATCCATACAATGTGTTATCAAATCAGAGTATTTAGGATACATCATCTTGAATATTTATTATTTCTTTTTGTTGGGAACATTTGAAACCTTCTCTTTTGAACATTCTGACATATAAAATAAGTTGTTGTTAACTATAATCACCCTACTCTACTATCAAGCAACAGAAATTATTCCTTCCATGTAACTGTGTTTTTACTAATTAACCAAGTTCACTTCACCCCTTGCACCCAACCTAGCCTCTGGTAACTATTATTCTACTCTCTACCTCCATGAGATCAATTGTTTTTTAGCTTCTACATATGAGTGAGAACATGAAATATTCAGCTATGTATGTCTGGCTTATGTCACTTAATAAAATGACCTCTAATTCCATGTATATTGCTGCTAATGACAGGAGTGTATCCTTTATGTGTGACTAAATAGTATCCCATTGCATATATATATATGACAATTCTTTATTCATTTATTTTTTGACAGACACTTAGACTGATTTCACATTTCGGCTATTGTAAATAGTGCTGCAATGAACATGTAGGTAAAAATATTCATTTCATATACCCATTTCCTTTCCTTTGGATGAGTACCCAGGAGTGGGCTTGCTGAATCACATAGTAGTACTACTTTTAGTTGTGTGAGAAATTTCCATGCTGTTCACCATAGCGGCAGTACTAATTAACATTTCGGTAATGTGTAAGTTTCCTTTTCTCTACATCCTCACGAGCATTTGTTGTTTTCTGACGTTTTAATAATAGCCATTTTAACTGGGATGAGATGATAACTCACTGTGTTTTTGATTTACATTATTTTGGTGATCAGTGATGTTGAACATTTTTTCATATACCTTTTGGTGATTTTTATTTCTTCCTTTAAGAAATGTCTATTCAAATCCAGTACTTTGGGAGGCCAAGGCAGGCGGATCACGAGATCAGGAGATTGAGAACATCCCGGCCAACGTGGTGAAATCCCGTTCGTCCTAAAATACAAAAAAAAAAGTTAGCCGGGTGTGGTGGCGCATGCCGGTAGTCCCAGCTACTCAGGAGGCTGAGGCAGGAAAATCACTTGGGCCTGGGAGGCGGAGGTTGCAGTGAGCCGAGATCGCACCACTGCACTCCAGCATGGCGATGGAGCAAAACTCCATCAGAAAAAAAAAAAAAAAAAAAAAAAAAAAAAAAAAAAAAAAAAAAAGCTATTTCGATCATTTGCTTACTTTTTAATGGGATTATTTGGATTGTTGTTGTTGAGTTGTTTGAGCCCATTGAATAACCTGGGTATTAGTCCTTTGTCAGATGACTATTTTGCCAGTATTTTTTTTCCCATTCTACAGGCTGACTCTTCATTCTGTTGTTTCTTTTGCTAGCCAAAAGGTATTTAGTTTAAAATAGTCTTATTTTTCTACTTTTATTTTTATCTCATGTGCTTCTAAAGTCTGAACCACGCAGTCTATGCCTATACCAATGTCCTGAAATATTTTTCCTGTTTCGTTCTGATAGTGTAAAGTTTGGGGTCCTCTGTTAGAGTCTAATCCATTTCGAATTGAGTGTTGTGTATGGCGAGGGATTAGGATTTGATTTCATTCTTCAGCATATGGATATCCAGTATTTTCAGCATCATGTATTGAAGAGAGTGTTCTTTCCACCAAGCATAAAAGCGATTTGAGATCTTTTGCAGTTTCATGAAATTTTAGAATTTCTTTTCTATTTCTGTGAAGAATGCCATTGATATTTTTATAGGGATTGCATTGATTCTGTAGATTGCAGTAGATAGTATGGTCATTTTAACAATATTCATTCTTGTGATCCATGAGCATTGATTGTATACATTTGGGTGTTTTCTTCTCAATTTTTTTCATCAGGGTTTTGTAGTTTTCCTTGTAAAAGCCTTTGACTACCTGGGTAATTTCTTTCTAGTTATTTTTTTCATAGCTATTATAAGTGGAATTTGCTTTTGGATTTCTTTTTAGCTAGTTTATTATTGGTGTATAGAAAGGCTACGTATTTTTATATGTTGATGTTGTATCCTGCAACCTTACTGAATTTCATTATCAATCTAAGTTATTTGATGAAATCTTCACGTTTTTCTATTTAAAAAATGATATCGTCTGCAAAAATTGACAATTTGACTTCCTTGTTTCAAATCTGGATGCCTTTTGTTTCTTTTTCTTGCCTGATTCCTCTGGCTAGGACTACCAGTATTCTGCTGAATAAGAATGGTAAAAATGGGCTTACTTTAGGTGTTCCAGTTCTTACAGGAAAGGCTTTCAGCTCTTCCCTGTTCAGTATGATGTTAGCTATGGGTTTGTCATAGACGAACTTTATTATTTTGAAGTAAGCTTTTTCTATGTCTAATTTATTTAAGATTCTATTATGAGAAGACCCTGAATTTTATCAAATGCTCCTTCTATATCTATTGAGACGGTCATATGATTTTTGTCTATTATCCTGTTGATGTGATATATCACATTTATCAATTTGCTTATGTTGATACATCCTTTCCTCCCTGGGATAAATCACATTTGATATAAATGTATTCTCTTTTGAATGGTATTGTTGGATGGGTTCATTATGCTAGTATTTTGTGGGGATTTTTGCATCTGTATCATTAGGAATATTGGCCCTAATAATAAAACCATTTTTGTTTTTTGATGTGTCCTTCTCTGGCTTTAGTATTAGGGTAACAGTGGCCTCATTGAGTTAATTAGGGGAAAAATTCCTCCTCTTCAATTTTTTGTAATAGTTTGAGAAGTATTAAAGTTAGTTCTATGTTAAGAGCTTGGTAGAATTTAGCAATTCAGTCATTGTTCCTGGCCTTTTCTTTGTTGGAAAACTTTTTATTACTGAGTCAAACTCATTTATTTATTATGTGTCTGTTCAGGTTTTCTGTGTCTTCAAAGTTCAATCTTAGTAGATAGTATGTGTTCAGGAATTTATTTGCTCTAGCTTTTCCAATTTGTTAGCATATAATTGTTCATAATCATCTCTAATGATCCTTTGTAATTCTGTGGTATCATTTTTAAATGTATTCTTTTTTGTTTCTGATTTTGTGTATTTGGGTCTTCTTTTTTTGTTCTTGGTTGTCTAGCTAGCAGTTTATCAATTTTAAAAATACCTCCTTTTTTGTTCTGCTAATCCTTTGTATTTTTTTAGTATCTATTTGTTCAGTTCTGCTTTAATCTTTTTTTTTTTTTCTTCTGCTGATTTTCAGTTTGATGTGTTCTTGCTTTTCCAGTATTTTCAAGTGTATCATTAGGTTGTTTGTTTGAAATTTTTCTCCTTTTTTGATGTAGGCATTTATTGCCATAAACTTTCTGTTAGCACTGCTTTTACTATATCCCATACGTTTAGATAAATTGTGTTTCCATTTTCATTTGCTTCAAGAAATATTTTTAAATTTCTTTATTGTCCCAATTGTTGTTCAGGATCTGTAGTCTAATTTCTGTGTATTTGTACCATTTACAAAATTCCTCTTGTTACTGAGCTCTAATTTTATTCCATTGTGGCCTGAGAAGATACTTTATTTTGTTTTGATTTGAAAACCTGTGCTAAGACTTGTTTTGTGAATTAGTGTATAGTTTATTCTGATGAATGTTCCACATGCTGATGTATGTACATTCTGCAGCTATAGAAAAGTATTCTTTAAATATCTGTTTGGTCTATTGATCTGTAGTGTAGTTTAATACTAGTGTTTGTTGATTTTCTCTGTAAACAATGTAACCAATGCTGAGAGTCAGTTGTTGAATTCCCCAACTATTATTGTATCCGTCTACCTCTCCCTCTCTTTTTAGATATAATAATATCTGCTTTATATATCTGAGTCCTCCAGTGTTGGGTTCCTGTATATATAGAATTGTTATATGCTTGCTGGATTGATCCTTTTACTATTATACAATGGCTTTATTTGTCTCTTTTTACAGTTTTTGACTTAAAGTTTGTTTTACCTGATATGTATAGTTCCTCATGTTCACTTTTGTTTTTCATTTTTGAGTAATAATTTTTCTATCCCTTCATTTTCAATCTATATGTTTCTTTACAGGTAAAGTGAGTTTCTTTTAGGTAGCATGTAATTTTTTAACCATTCAGCTAGCCTGCTTCTTTTAAATGATGAATTTCATCCATTTACATTCAAAACTATTATTGATAGATAAGAACTTAGTCTGTCTTCACCTGTCATTTGTTTTATATATCTTTTGTTTCTTCCTCTCCTATTATTTATCACTGTGGATTGTTTTATGTATCTTGTGTTTCTTCCTTTCTTTCCTATTGTTTCTCACTGTGGATTGATCATTCTCTGTAGTGATATCATTTGACTCTTCTTCTTGTCCATTTTGTGTTTGTATTTCCAGTGAGCTTTACTTTCTTGTATTTTCACAATGGTAAATGTCATTCTCTTACTTCCAGCTTTGTCAGGCCAGTCAACTGGTGATGAATTCCCTCAGCTTTCAGGAAAGATTTCATTTTTCCGTAATTTTTGAAGAATAGCTTTCTGGGTGTAGTATTCTTGCCAGATAATTTTTGTCTCTCAGCACTTTGAATATATCTTTCCATTCTCTCATGACTTGTAAAGTTTCTGCTGAGAAATCTGCTTTTAGCCAGATGGAGATTCCTTTATATGTGACTTGATGCTTTTCACTTACTGTTTTTAGAATTATTTCTTTGTTTTTGACTTTTTACAGTTTGACTATAACTTCCTTGAAAAATAAGTTTTGGGGTTGAATACATTTGGGAATCTTTGAGCTTTCTGTATCTGGATGTCTATATCTCTTTCAAGACTTAGCTTTTTTTTTTTTTTTTTTAGCTATTATTTTGTAAGAGAGGGTTTCTATGTCCTTGCTATATTTTTATTCTTCTGGAATTTCCGTAATTTAAATATCTGTTCACTTTATCATTCCCCATATATCAGCAACACCATCTTTTTTCTATTCCTTCCTTTTTTTTCTGTCTATGTTATTTAAAAACATCTGTTTTAAAGTTCAGAAATTCCTTTTTTTCTGTTTTGATATATTTTTGAAGCTCTCCATTATATTTTTATTTCATTCAATGTTTCAGTTCCAGATTTTCTATTCCGTTAATGATATCAATCTGAGATCATAAATTGTTTCCCTGACTCCTTTGTATTGTTTGAATGTTTTTTCTCATATCTTACTAAACCAATTTAATATTATTTTGAATTCTTTTTTAATTATTTTAAAGAATTCATTTTATTTAAAATCTGTTACTGGAGAATTATTGGGTTTCTCTAAAGATGCCATTTTCTTGTTTTTTTATGTTTCATGTATCCTTATGTTGATGTCTATGCATCTGGTGTCACAGTCACTTCTTCCATTTTTACAGATTGGCTCATCGTCAGCTTTTTCCTATAGGTGTATTTATAGTGTTGATTGGGTAGTGTTCTGGTTTTGATTCTGGGTTGGTGCAGTAGTATAGTCTTTGAATGATTTCTTATATTATATTATATTATTATATTATATTATATTATATTATATTATACTATACTATATTATAATCTGTGAATTTCTCAGTGGTTTAGGCAGTGGTTGTGAATGGAAGTTATTCCCCAAAAGGCTTGTGCAGGTGCTGCAGTGGTGGATGGAACAGATCAGTCCCTAGTACCACAGACAATGTTCACAGGTGCCAGCAGCAGTGAGCAGGGCCTGCCCTCATGTCCCCCAGTGGTGTGCACAGGTGGTAGGGGCAGCAAATGGGATGGGTTGATACTCATTCCCCTGGATGGTGTGCTAGGGCAGTGGCAGGGCCGGCAGTGGCAGGGCCAGCATTGGCAGGTCAGAACTCTTCTCCATTTGCCTGATGGCATGTGCAGACAGATCAATATCCTGGCCCTCAGGTGGGGCACCTGGTACTGGCAGGAGTGAGAAGTGGCAGCATGGTTTTGTCCTCAGGTTCCCAGATGGCATTCATAGGCATCTCCTGTGATGGACAGGGACAGTTGATCCCTAAGCCCTTAGACAATGGATACAAGCACCACTGGCAAAGGCTACAGAGTGAGAAGGCCCGCTTTCTGCCCCCAATCTCTCATGGTGTCCATGGGCTCTAGCTGCAGTGCATAGCGCAGATGGATCACCAGGCCCCTGGATGGCACACTAGGGCATTGGCAGTACTGGCGATGGGTAGCATGAACCTGTCCTCAGAGTCCCAGATAGTACACATGGAATTCAGTAGCAACAGGGATTGTCAAACCTATTTCCAGGCCCCACTGCAGGAGCATGCTAAAGCCATTCGCGGGGGGCATGGCAGGTTAATCCCTTGTCTCCTGGATGGTGGTGGCAGAAGGTGGGAAAACCTGTCCTCAAGCCCCCTGGTGATGCAAATGAGCACCTGCCATGGTCAGCAGAGTGGATCAATCCCCAAGCCTCCACAAGGTGCACTCCTGGTGGCAGCAGTGATGGCAGGAGGTGGAGTGGGTCAATCTTCTGGCTCCCCATATGGCATACATGACCACCAGCAATGGCAGGCAGGTAGGGCCTGTTTCAGGCCACAGAAAGGTACCTCAATGGGTTGGTATCGAGGACCCCAAAGGCACGTGTTGGTGTATGGGGACTCTGCTGCTGGGTGGGAGGGAGAAAATGGTGGTTGTTACCGGTGGCAACAGTCCAAATCAGGCAGCTGGGAGGCTCTAGAAAGGGCATATTTTGGCTCATTTAATCCCAGGGGCAGCATCCCTGGTACTATGTACCAACTATTGTTCCGTAGGCTAAAGCTATGGAGATCCAGCTGCATTACTGAATCCAGCAAGTGGTGCAATGCTGTGGCCCTCTGGAAGGATGTCAGGAGATGTCAGCAGGACTCCAGGGGTATGAAGAGGCTGGGGCTACTGGGGTCCAGGGCAGAATATAGTCTGGTAGGGAATGGGCCCTCAAAATGGCACGGTGCTTCAGTTGCCTGGGTCTCTGTAGAGGTGTGGGACCCAGCTTGATCTACCTCTGAAACAATGTTGTTGCATTAATTCCAGACAGATTTTTATCGTAGTTTCAGGATTCATGAGAGGTGAGGTGCTCTTCCGTGGCTGGGATTACAAGAGTCTCTAGTGGAAATGTGTACCACTGAGGATTAGTGGAAAAGCAAGAGGATCTCTTGCTTACCTTCCCCTTGCACTGGCGAGTTTTTCCTGGATCTGAGCCAGTCTCCATTAGGCCACTGCTTTACTTCCCTCTCCTTCCATACCTCAGAAGGGCTCTGTCACTTCCCTGCTGAATTGCAGTGTTTCTTAGACACCTTATTTCTTGTGTGATTATCTTCTTACTTGGATACATTCCAAAGAAGTTTTGGAAATTCTTTGCCCAGAACATCAGAGCTGGGCACCTCTAGTCAGCTATCTTGAATCTAAGTCTCTCAAACATATTAGTAATTGGTTTCCAGAAGGAGAGTACGTAGATAATCTAGATATAAAATATCTAATATGAAAAATATTTAAGAATTTCCCAAAGCATCATTAATTATAGTAACTTCAAAATGTAATTTTAATGACATATCTCATTAAGTACTAAAGGTATTTCACCATGCTCAGATAATTGTATTACCAATCCTTTCTTTTCTGATATCAGAGAAGCTTTTCTGAATCAACTAAACTTTCTTTATCCACACCTATGTAAAATGGGAATCTAAATAGAAATGCTTTGCTATAGTTAGAAATATGCATGTTAATATTTGGGTTCTAGTTGTACATCTAAATCAAGATATTTTGCTAATGGGTGTTATAGTATTTTTGATGTATGTTTGTCTGTCTACCAAACATTGAAGTATAGCATTCCTTTTCTCCCACCACCCTTAACTCTTCCCATAAGAAATGTAAACTTGGACTGCAGTACACTCAAAGCACGTGAGTTTAATCACATATGGCCCTAAATAGATACCTGCAATTTATGTCTACATTGTGGATATATTAATTATCTAGAGTAGGCAGAGTTTCTTTAAATTATCTAAGAAATCTCTAAACCAAATCATCCTTAGAATGTGTCCTCAGTGGGTTGTGTCTGGCTCTTGTGAATGAAATGAGTGGTTGTCTATTGTTCTTGTCCTTTAGAATTGAAGAGTAACTGTACTTTATCAACAAATTTCAGCTGAAAAAGTAGTTTTAAATAAGTAAAAATACAGTCATCAGTACAATATGGTTATATAACCTACTACTAAAATAATTAACTTGTTAACCACAATTTGGTCCTGACTCTCTCGGTTTTAAGACATAACTTTCTTAAATTTCATTAATATTCATTACCAATTACTAAATAATATTTATATATCAGAAAAGATATTTAAGTGTCATCATAGGCCAGTGTTCAATATCTCTTATATATGTGCCAAAGCATATCATAAAATTGCATTCTCTCTGGAAAACTCAGGAATCCCCCGGGTCTCCCTGTCTCTCTCTCTCCATCTGGCATTCTACTCTATTACTTGATACTCTCTGTGTACCACCATTGTGGAACCTCTGTCCCTCTATTACTAAATCTGCTTTGATCACTCCCTCCACTTGGGCAGCAGGAGGGTTAAGACCTTGTTCCTGATATCAAGTACATCCATGCAGGACAGACTACACAGTACCTGTAGAGACTTTTTTTTTTTTTTTTTTTTTTTTTCTGATTTGGTGTTTGCCTTTTTTGGGGGGTGATTGTGATTTTCTAGAGGTAAAATATTCATAAAGTGGACAACGCTCTGTGACATTATGAAAAAAAAATTGAGTTTTCATTAAGAAGAACATGGCTGGGACCATTTTAACTTCACTAGTTTTTTATTCTATCCACTGCTTCTTTGATGCCCTTTCTTTGGCCTAACCTTTGTGTTTCGCTTTTAATCTCAATTAAAGAGAAGAAGTGAATAGACAGAAAGCTGTTCAATTTTGACTAGAGATTCATTTTTGGTTCATTTAACTCAAGTGCATAGTAAGTCATATTTATCATGGATTAGAGTGAAAGAAGAATAGACCACATTTTTTAGTTCATTTAGCACAGTGTATAGTAAATAATGTCCTCATGGTCCAGATGAAATCAAGATTAATTTAATTATATTTATGACACCTTTACAATTAATAAGTCTATGTAATTAATACATCTTTTTCCAAATCATATGCTAAGTCTATTGTCTATAAGTATAAAACCCCATGAGCTCTGCCTTTGGAAAAAAAAAAAAGAAAGAAACAAAGCAGAAACATATTATGCCAAAGAACATTTTAGAAGAAAAAACAAACACATAATTCATGTATCAAATTTGTAGATATTATTTCACAAGTCTCACTCTGTCGCCCAGTCTGGAGTGCAATGGTGCGATCTCGGCTCACTGCAACCTTCACCTCCTGGGTTCAAGTAATTCTCTGCCTCAGCCTCCCAAGTAGCTGGGATCATAGGTGCCCACCACCACATCTGGCTAATTTTTGTATTTTTAGCTTCACCATCTTGGCCAGGCTGGCCTTGAACTCCTGACCCCATGATCCATCCTCCTCGGCCTCCCAAAGTTCTGGGATTACAGGCGTGAGCCACTGTGCCCGGCTGATATTCTTATAAAGAAAAAGGTGATATGAAACAGATTACTGAGGTCAATGAGAAAGACTCTTTACACATTAAAAGAGCACTTATTGATTTAACTCTAGACTTTCCAATAGAAGCAAATTTTATAAGTTTTACTGTATACACCCGATGTGAGATTTTAATATTCTTCTATTTAATGTCCTTTGATTTTTCAGTTATATGTCTCCCAAAAGAAGCAGGGCTTGTCTACCTATATATCTTAAATAAATTTATATGCTGCATTTTACTTCTATTAGAACCACATCCAAATTTACCAGCCAAAAACCCTTTGTTCTCTCTCTCTTTAGTAATACATAAATTTAAATAACAACAAAATCTGTTTTCTTGGAATAGCAGATTCATGAGATGAGATAACAAAAGATACTTACCCCTTTCTTTTTTTTCTTTTTTCTTTTTTTTTTTTTTTTTTTTTTTTTTTGAGACGGAATCTCGCTCTGTGGCCCAGGCTGGAGTGCAGTGACGCGATCTTGGCTCACTGCAAGCTCCGCCTCCCAGGTTCACGCCATTCTCCTGCCTCAGCCTCCTGCGTAGCTGGGACTACAGGCGCCCGCCACCGCGCCCGGCTTATTTTTTGTATTTTTAGTAGAGACGGGGTTTCACCTTGGTCTCGATCTCCTGACCTTGTGGTCCGCCCGCCTCGGCCTCCCAAAGTGCTGGGATTACAGGCGTGAGCCACCGCACCCGGCCTATACTTATCCCGTTCTATCACAACTACTGTTACCTAGAGTCTCTAAGTTAAGAAGATGTGAAATACACTAAATTTCCTTAACGATTAGGTCTCAGGTAGATCTTTATATTTGGCAGATGAATCTGGTAATCACATGCAAAACTTGGCAGCATATTCAAAAATGTTAATCAAATGTTATTACAGGTTCTGTTGTCTAATTATGCAATCAGTCAAATATTTCACTCTCAAGAAAAAAGGTAAAGCAAACTGATCATAGGAAGGGTAGATAGTGAGGACAATCGTCTCCCGCAATGTGCTCTGGTAGGTAACCTTCCACTAATGAGGAAAATTTGCCCCAAGAATAAAATCAATGTTTAAAATATACATATATGTTCTAACAAAAAAGAGATTGGTCATACTTGATTAAAAATATGCACTGGCAATGTATCTAACAATGAGAAACAATGAATATTGTGCTTGGCAGAGTTCACAGTTAGCAAAACTTCCCAAACTCTTTCTTGCTAATTGTGTTGATACTTAGCAGTCTTCACTGACATTGGAAAAATTTTCAGTACCCACAATTTTTGAAAAATAAAAAAAGTTTAAGCCAGAAAAGAAAATAAGCTAAAAATCAGATTGTATTTCTTATTAACTTTTACTGTGGAAGGAAAACAGATGGTTGAAATATTAAGGCCTTACTCAGTATCTGTTCACTGGAAGAGCTCAGAGCAAATTCTTAGTAGATATACTAGTATTTATGTGCTTTAGTGTAATAATAGCTTTAGGAAAGCAATTCAGAGAACCTAAGGGAGGTGAACCAACAAGCCTCTTGATTGTCATTTATTGTGCAGTAGAGAATGACCACAGATGGGAAAAGAAAACATGTATTTCCTGCAGGGTAAAGAATGAAAAAGCCAGATAATTTCTTAATCGTCCAGAAGGCCAATAGCTAGCACTTAAATTTTGACCAACATGGATCTTCTAATATTAGGAATGAATAATTCACATAATGTAAGAGCAAGTTCACGTACACACACACACACACACACACACACACAAATTGAGCAAGACTTAAAGCTTCCGTTTTATAAACAAAGTCTCATATTTTGTTGAATTAATAAACTTTTAATGAGTGATAAAATTTATAAAGACAGAGAGTGAGATAGTGATATGCTTATGGCACAAAATGTCCAGATTCCCTTTTAGAGATACTAAATGTAATAATTATGTTTCTCAGTTTCCAAATTTAGCATGCTAACAAATTTTTGTATGATTTTTGTTTAAATAAACATATGTCTTATTTGTGCTCCCAATGCACCAAAATAATTGAAATTTTAAACTCAGATTTTTTTAGATATTGTGATACCAGGGCTATGACAAGGTTTTGTCCTTAATGAAGTTGTGAAGCTGCTGGGGAAATGCATTGGTCATGTCTCATCGTCCCACTCTAGTCTTACCTCACATTGCCGTTCTTTTGCCTCATACGTTCTTTGAGATGCAGTGGTCCTGTGTTAATTTGGGGTCATTCTTGGGACATCATAGTCTGTAGTGAATCTGGGACATTTAGTACCTAGAATACATTTTACCTGGGTGTGAAATTAAGCCATTACCCTTTGAGAACTTGGAATCTCCCAAGACACTGCCTAGGCTGCTAGTGCTTACAGAACTCACTGTCTTCTGTATTCATTGTCCAAGTGTTCTCTAAAGAACACTGACACTTCAGAATATCCTTTAAGTCAGTTTCTTGGCCTTTTGTGTGCCTGCTATAGACTCCCTTGGCATTCTAATTATACATATATATATAATTCTAATGATATGATATATATCATTATATATAATATCATATGTCTATATATATGAATGGATACCATCTCAGGATGCTATAAATACATTTTCAGAAACAAAAAGGCCAATTATATTGAAGTGCATTATCAAAATATTATAAACATATTTGTGATGATATAATCTGAGTACTTCCACGACACATTAATGAATATGATGGATATAGAAGGAGAGCTAGTAAATCTGATGATTTTGAAGTAGTAACAATCATCACGATTATTTTGAGGTAAATGTATTTTCTGTTGGTAATAAAGTCCCAAATACTGCTAGGACTGTTTAGATTTGTTTCTACATTCACAATGGATATAAATGCTAAATAGTAGTTAGGGATAAGTGGGGAAAAAAAGTAAGACTTACAGATTGATGTTCACAGAACCCCTAAATTCTCATCTGAAGGTCCCAAGTTAAGAATCTTCTCTTTATATGGTTTATGATTTTACAAAACACAAAAAGAATAAGAAACCTCCTCTTGTGTCATCTTGCCACTCCAAAAATATTACCTGAGGTAGGGTATTGAAAAAGTTGGCTTTCTGAGTAATCAGTAAAAACAGAAAATTAAAATGAAGACACTTCAATGTATTACTGCATGATATATATATACACACACAGACACACACACATATATACATAAAATATATTTATATATACATATATATGTATTACTGCATGATACATATATAAATATATAATATGTAACATATAATATTTATATATATATATATATATATATATATATATATATATATATTCAGATCAAGGTCTCATCCCACCATCCTCCCTTCAAAAAGTAATCCCTCTGTTGCATATGACTAAATTATGAAACATGTCAGACACATGACTAAAAATACATCCTTATAAATGGACAAGGGAACGAGCAAAGTTGATGATCCTCACTCAGTTAAACACTGTTGCATAAATCATCACAATTCCCATATCTTCCCAATTTTCAAGGTGTTTCTTTCTCATTATTAGTTACAGCACCCAGAGGAGTCATTCGTTTGTGTCAGACTCCTCTGAGCACCACTCCCATATAAGACTGCAGCTCATCTTATTCTGATGTGGATTATCCATTAGCATCACCTTCTCAAGGCTTTGACACTTGATTTTCATAAGCTATATTTTGTCCTCTGCTGACAGAATCATTGTCTCCTGCTCCATGTTATTCTTTTCTGTTTGTTTTTAAATTTTTATTTTTTTATTTTTGTGGGTACATAGTAGGTATATATATTTTTGAGACGCGTGACATATTTTCATAACAGCACCCAATGCATAATAATCGCAACATAGAAAATGGGGTATCAATTTCCTCATGCATTTATCCTCAGCATTATAAAACATTCAGTTAGAATATTTTCATTATTTTAAAATGGGCAATTAAGTTATTTTTACTAGAATCGTGGTTATGCTCTCAATTTCTAGGTATCATTCATTCTAACTATTTTTTTAACCCATTAAACATTCCCACCTCCCCTCAACCCCCCACTACCCTTCCCAGAATCTAGTAACCATTCTTCTACTCTCTTTCTCCATATGTTCAATTGTTTTGATTTTTAAATCCCACACATAAGTGAGAACATGCAATTTTTCTTTCTGTGCCTGGTTTATTTCACTTAATATAATGACCTCCAGTTCCAACCATGTTGTTGCAAATGAAAGAATCCCATTCCTTTTTAGGGATGAATGGTACTCCATTTTATATAAGTACCATATTTTCTTTCTTTCAAAAAAACAAAAAAGTTAGTTTAATTTCTGGGATACATGTGCAGAACATGCAGGTTTGTTATTCTTGTGAACATTCACATCACTGACCACAGAGAGGTATCAAGAAGGAGTGACATTACAGTTTATTTAGGGTCTGCTGTTATCATGGGCCAGGTCTATAATCAGGAAGGCACTCTTTTTAATCATATCATCCTGATTACACCTCAATTATCTTTAAATTTAGCAAGTGTCATCCTGAAATAATATGGACCTTTGGAAGTCAACTCGTGCCTTGCATATGTTATAAGCATGAAATTGCTTTGAATGTTCAGAACCGTCATTCCAACCTTGGTGTTCTACTTCCTCCAATATAATTAATCTCTGTTTCTTCTCCACAGAACCATTCTACACTTAGATATAAGGAAGGGCACAGAGTTGTCACTATTTAAGTTTGGTGAGTTCCCAGTGAGAGGTCTCAATATCCATACTTTTATTTTAGATGAAATTTAATCCTAATTTTCTGCTTAATTTAGTATCCCATGAGAGCCTTTCTACTTTTCTCTGAAATATAGATGGAAGTTAAATTTGATGTGAAGTGGGGTGAAGTGTTTGCTATGGAAAGAGTTGAGAAAGAGGAAATAAAAATGTCAGCTCTAGGAATACTCAAGCCAAGGTTACTTTCTCCACCAAAAGTAAATGTGAAGAAATAAAGAGCTGATGTTGAGAACATATTGCATCAACAGTTGATGTCAGATTTTTACTCATTTCTTGTTATATTCCTTGGTTTGAGATAATCACAGAATCAAAAGTGGGGAATTTTTAATAGACTATTTTAAGTGCTTTTCTTTTTCAATAGACAGTGCAAGGTTTTTCTAAAGATAAAAGTAGGAGCTAAGGAATGTGTATATAATCAAATGATACTGAATTAAGAGAAAGAATTTGAATGTAAAAGTACTCAATATTTTGGAAAAATAAAATAGAGAGTTAGAGTACTATCCGATGGTTCAATGCAAAGTAAGCCAAGATGAATCGCTTAGCCTTTAGTTATATATTTTATTTTTTAATGGAATGATTGTCTTTTACAACTTCTAGACTTGTATGGCTTTTCATTTACCCAAAGCAGCTCATTTTCTACACAGAAACTTTATTAACTCTAGCTCAAATTGAGAAGAAGAGAAGACTCTAAGACCTATCAAATATATATTCAATAGTGTCTCCATGATATATGTGAAATACCACAAACGAACATGTCTATGGGGTAGAAAACAGCATCTTTTGCTTCATAAAAGGGGAGATCACGGATGTGGACAATCTCTTTGTCAAATTGTTACTTTTAATTTTTTTAACATTAAAATAATTTAGAGACAGAATAAGGGAGGGGAAGTGCAAAAGAGCACTATTTGCCAACATAAGATGTTCTAAGGTGACCATGATTCAGAAGTTATAAGGCATTGTGTCCAAAAAAATGTCACAACTAAAGGCAGAATCATGGGGAGATAGATCCCTAGAATTCAAAGACCTGTCCTCTGCTTCCAAATTATTTGCTTCTCTCAGCTTGAAATTTTTCAGCCAATCAGTACATGACCAAAGTTAAAAAAATAAAATTTCATAAAGATTATAATATAGAGCTATTTAAATCAGTAAAATTAATATATTTTAAATGTTGATGATATTGCAAAAATATTTTTTCTTTTGAAATTTGATACTTCTGCTCAGGAAAAATGACCAGAGTTAACAGAGGGACATTAAAAACAATTATTAGTCAATGCAATTATAAAGACCAAAACTGATAATTAATTACATAGGGAGAAAATTAAATATTTCACAAGCATTATAAAGGTACCATTGATTTATCTTAAAGGAAAAAATAGGATGGGTTAACATTTTATCAGAAGTTTTCTTATAAGTACAGAAAGTAGTCACATACCTAATATTAGTTATTAAATATTGTCCATAGAGATTTTGTTTTTCTTTTTTTGAGATGGAGTTCTTGCTCTGTCACCCAGGCTGGAGTGCAATGGTGTGATCTACATTCACTGCAGCCTCCACCTTCCAGATTCAAGCAATTCTCCTGTCTCAGCCTCTTGAGTAGCTGGGATTACAAGTGTCCACCCCCCCGCCCCACCACCACCGCCCAGCTAATTTTTGTATTTTTAGTAGTGACAAGGTATCACCTTGTTGGCCGGGCTGGTCTCGAACTCCTGACCTCAGGTGATCTGCCTGCCTCAGTCTCTCAAAGTGCTGGAATTACAGGCATGAGTCACTGTGCCTAGCCCTTCTTTTTATTTAAACTTTTATTTTAGGTTCCAGGGTACATGTGCAGATTTGTTATACAGATAAACTTTTGTCACGGGAATTTGATGTACAGATTATTTTGTCACCCAGAAGCTAAACCTAGTATGCAATTGTTATTTTGTTCTGATTCTTTCTCTCCTCCTACCCTCCACCCTCAGGTAGGCTCCAGTGTCTGTTATTCCCTTCTTAATGTCCATGTGTTCTCATCATTTACTCCCACTTGTAAGTGAGAACATGAAATATTTGGTTTTATGTTCCTGCATTAGTTTGCTAAACATAATGGCTTCCAGGTCCATCCGTGTTCCTGCAAAGGACATGATCTCATTCATTTTTATGGATGCATATCATTGCATGGGGTATATGTGCCACATTTTTAATACAATCTTTCATTGATGGGCATCTGGGTTGATTTCATGTCTTTACTATTGTGAATATTACCACAATGAACATATGTGCACATGTGTTTTATGATAGAACAATTTATATTCCTTTGGATATATATCCACTAATGGGATTTCTGTGTTGAATAGTTGTTCTGGTTTTAGCTCTTTAAAGAATGCTTTCCACCATGATTGAATTAATTTTCTCTTCCACCAACAATGTATAAGGATTTGCTTTTCCCGTCAACCTTCCCAGCATCTGTTATTCTTTGACTTTTCAATAATAGTCATATCTTACTTGTATAAGGTGGCATCTCATTGTAGTTTTGATTTGTATTTCTTTAATGATCTGTGATATTGAATGTTTTGTCCATATGCTTGTTGGCCTCATGTATGTCTTCTTTTGAAAAGTGTCTGTTTGAGTTATTTGACCACTTTTAAATGCGGTTGCTTGTTTTTTTCTTGTAAATGTGTTTAAGTTCCTTACAGATGCTGGATGTCAGACCTTTGTCAGATGCATAGTTTATACACATTTTCTCCCATTCTGTAGATTGTCTGTTTACTGTATTGATAGTTTCTTTTGCTGTGCAAAAGCTACTTAGTTTAATTTGATGCCACTTGTTAGTTTTTGCTTTTGTTGCCATTACTTTGGTATCTTTGTCATGAAATACTTGTCCGTTCCTATGTCCAGATGATATTGCCTAGATTGTTTTCCAGAGTTTTTATACTTTTTTGTTTTAAATTTAAGTCTTTAATCAATCTTGAGTTGATTTTTTAATATAGTGTAAGGAAGGAGTTCAGTTTCAGCCTTCTGCATGTGGCTGGCCAGTTATCCTAGTGTCATTTATTGAATAGGGATCATTTACCCATTGTTAGTTTCCATCAGCTTTGTTGAAGATCAGGTAGCTGTAAGCATGCAGCCTTATTTCTGGGTTCCCTATTCTGTTCCATTTGTCTATGTGTCTGTTTTTGTACCTGTACCATGTTGTTTTCTTTACTGTAGCCCCGTAGTGTAGTTCGAAGTTGGGTGTCATGATGCCTCTAGCTTTGTTCTTTTTGCTTAGAATTCTGTTGGCTGTTTGGGCTCTTTTTTGTTTCCTTTTGAATTTTAAAATAGGTTTTTTCTAGTTTTGTGAAGAATGTCATTGTTAGTTTGATAGGAGTAGCATTGAATCTGTAAATTGCTTTGGGCAGTATGGACATTTTAACTATATTGTTTCTTCCTATCCATAAGCATGGGAACATGCAATGACATTGATAGTGGAGAAAAACTTACCACACAAATGGAAAACAGAAAAAAGGAGAGGTTGCAATCCTAATTTTAGACAACACAGACTTTCAACTAACACATATCAAAAAAGAAAAGAAGGGCATTACATAATAGTAGAGGGTTCAATTCAACGAGATGATCAAACTGTCCTGAATAACTATGCACCCAATGCAGCAGCACCCAGATTCATAAAACAAGTTCTTAGAGACCTTCAAACAGACTTAGACTCTCACACAACAGTAGTGGGAGTCTTCAACACTCCACTAACAGTGTTAGACAAATCACTGAGGCAGAAAATTCACAAAGTTACCTAGGACCTGAACTCAACACTGGACCAAATGGATCTGATAGACAACTACAGAACTGTCCACCAACTACAGAAATGTCCAACTACATACGTTCTTCTCATCTACATATGACACATACTCTAAAATCTAGCACACATTGAGAATAAAACAATCCTCAGCAAATAGAAAAGCATGAAAATCACACTCACCATTGTCACAGACCACAGCACAATAAAAGTAAAATTTAAGACTAAGATAATCACCTAAAACCACAAAATTACATAGAAATTAAACAACATGCTCTTGAATGACTTTGGGGGTAAAAAATGAAATTAAGGCAGAAATCAAGAAGTTCTTTGAAATTAATCAGAACAATAATACAACATACCAAAATCTCTAGGACACAGGTAAGGCAGTGTTAAGAGGGAAATTTATAGCACTAAATATCATCAAAAAATTAGAAAAATATCAAATTAGTAACCTAATATTACAACTAAAATAACTAGAGAAGCAATAGCAAATTAATCCCAAAGCTAGTAGAACATAAGAAATATCCAAAATCATAGCTGAATAGAAGGAGATAGAGACATGAAAAACATTCAAAACATCAATGAAACCAGAAGTTGGGCTTTTGAAAAAAAAAAAAAATAGGATTAATAGGCCACTAGCTAGACTAATAAAATAAAGAAGATCCAAGTAAATAGATTCAGAAATGACAAAGACGATACTACCAGTAACTCCCCAAAATGCAAATACCCATCAGAGAGTATTATGAACACCTCTATGCACACAAAATAGAAAATCTAAAAGAAATGGATACATATCTGGACACATATGGTCTCCCAAGACTGAACCAGTAGAAATTGAATTCCTGAAGCGACCAATAATGACCTCCAAAACTGAATCAGTAATAAATAGCCTACCAACCACAAAAAGCCTAGTACCTGACAGATTCACACCCAAATTCTACCAGATGTCCAATGAAGAGCTGGTACCATTCCCATTGAAACTCTTCTAAAAAATTGAGTAGGAAGAACTCCTCCTCAATTCATAATATAAAGCCAATGTCATCCTGCTACCAAAAACCTGTCAGAGACGAAACAATAAAAGGAAAGTCCTAGCCAATATCCTTGATGAACACTGATGCAAATATCCTCAATAAAATATTAGCAAACTATAGTAATTCAGCAGTACATAGTAATCTCTTAAATAGACATTTATAGTAGCAGAACATTCTTAAACATTTTTCAACATTAACAATTTTTATCTGTGATATCCACCTGTAAAATTATATAAATGTGATATTTTAAAATACAGGCATATTTTACAACTAAATCTCTGAAAAGCGCTATGTAGGAACTAAGAATGTAAGTATATGATTTATAGAATTCGATGTACACCTTGTTCCTTTTAATCTCTTTGTTCCTGTTTTCTTCCCTCTTTCCATCCTCCTGTCTGTTTTTTTTCTTCCTTTCTCCCCATTACTTCTCCTTTTTCTCTTTTACTTTTTAATTCAAAATTTGTTGATAACCTTGATTAGACTTTTCTCTATAGTCTGGACTAGTGATTTCAAATTACATAAGACATAGTCCCTACCTTTGAGTCCCTCAATATTGGGGTAGAGAAAGACTTAGAGAAGATTATTTGTAAGATTCTGCCTGCCATGGCATTGTTATCTGCAAGAAGCTATGGAGAGCAGAAAATGGAAGAATGACAGAGTCAAAGGGGTTCAGGGCATGGTTATTAAGGTAATGATTAGAACAATGGTTCAGGTTGCCTCTAGGTGGGCACAGGTTTGAAGTAGATTGCATATATTCAGAGAGTTACAAGGAGTTCGGCATCTTGAAAGTATTATGTGACTATGGGCTGATCAAAAAAAAAAAAATACAAAGGGAGAGTTAGGTTGCACATATTTGGAAGAGATGTGGATAACTTTGAGGAGTTTTACAGAGAGAAATGCAT
Source organism: Macaca mulatta (assembly GCF_049350105.2). Classification (NCBI taxonomy): domain Eukaryota; kingdom Metazoa; phylum Chordata; class Mammalia; order Primates; family Cercopithecidae; genus Macaca; species Macaca mulatta. The sequence goes on from NC_133409.1 coordinate 118,728,742, forward strand.
TCAATGACTGACTTAAGTAAAGGAATTTACTAGAAATTCAATTTAGTGAAAACAACTATGGATCCCTGTTAGGTTCTTCCCTCTTTTTCCTTCATAAAGTGCCCTTATTTGTGAAATTGTATCTTCTTATTAAATGATAGACTGTAAATGATGAAAAAAATATATATCTATATTATAATCTATCTATATTATAATCACCACATCATCAATGTCAATCATAGTGCTTATCACAAAATAGGTGCTCAATAATTATTCTCTAAACAAAGAAATTAATAAACAGGTTAATCTGAGTCTATGAGACATTTATAGACATTTACATTAGTTATTATCATTGTAGCTATTCTACCTAATATTTTGACCATGTGGATGACAAGCAGAATGGGGAAGGCAGAATTATAAAAAAAACCCACCCAAGATTCATGTCTCCTGGTAATTCAATCATACCAGGGGACACAAATCTTGATAATGCTGTGAAAAGACTTTCCAATTATTGCAACTAATCAGTTGAGCTGAGAATAGGAATACTTTCCTGGACTATCCAACGGAGCCAGATGTAATCACATGGGCCCTTAAAAGTAAATGAAAAGCTGGGCATGGTGGCTCACGTCTGTAATCCCAGGACTTTGGAAGGCCAAGGCAAAGGCAGGTGGATGGCTTGAGACCAGCCTGGGCAACATGGTGAAACCCTGTCTCTACAAAAAATACTGAAATACTGAAATTTGCCGGGTAGGGTGCAACGTGCCTGTAGTCCAGACTATGGAGGAGACTGAGGTGGGAGGATTACCTGAGCCTGAAGAGGAGACTTCAGTGAGCCATAATGGTGCCACTGCACTCCAGCCTGAGCGAGAGAGTGAGATCCTGTCTCAAAAAAAAAAAAAAAAAAAAAAAAAAAAAAAACAGAGGAAAGCAGAAGAATCCATCAGAGAGATGTCTGAGAATAGCAGGCCACAGGGAAAGCCTGAGAAGTAAAGTGTGCACCCTCTCAGAGCAAACACACCATGACTGAAAGGAAACAAAGACCTCAGTCCTGAAACTACAAGAAACTAAATGTTGCCAACAACCTGAATGAGCTTGGGAGGAGATTCATCTCCATAATCTCCAGAAAGGAAAAGAGCCCTTCCAACAGCTTGATTTAGGTCTCAAATCCAGAGATAAGGAGGCAGCTGAGCCAAGCTATGCCAGACTTGTGACTCATAGAAACTGTGAGATGCTAAATGAATGTTGTTTTAAGCTGCTAAATTTGTGATAATTTGTTATAGCAGCAATAGAAAACTAAAACAAGTAGTTATAATATTCTTTATTTTAAAATGTTAGGGAAAAGTAAACTTTCAATGAAGTCTCAGAAGTGCAAATTTTATTTTATGCCAATACATATTAAATAAAATAAAAGAGGAGAAAATATTTAACTGAGTGAGAATTATACTGTCAGGACTCAGGGGTTATTGCTACCATGGCTATTTTGCATCTTGTGCACAAAATTCCCTAATGGGCTTACAAGAGTATGACTACCGGGGAAAAAAGAAAGCAGGGGAGATCTACTTAGTTGTTTCGAGAAAAAGGTGAAAGGGAAAGGGTCTGTTTGTTTGCTTTAGCTGTATTGGTGAAGTACAAGATTTTGCTGAGCATGAAGCATTCAGAGATTAAGTATAGGACTTAAACAGAATCCTAATATTGGAATTATTTGATCCATGACAAATACTAAAGGTTACTGAAACTCCAAAGACCAAAAAATATGACAAAGAATGTACCCATTATGCTTGTTGCTTCTCTCTTATATCAGAAAATTCAGGTCAGGTCATTTGAAGAATCCTCTGCAAACAAAAGCATTTTATTTATTTGCGTGTTTTAGGCAAGAAATGTATGCATTCTTCTAGAAAAAGAAAATTACATCTATTATGTCATTCTAAGTTATTTTATGATAGTGTATTGAAGTATGAATAAATATGAAACTAAGATCAATTAAAATGTGAAATACATTTAAATTTCTAAAAATCTATAAAACCATTTTGCTATGGTTTCAATGATCCCTCTAAAACTCATGTTGAAACTTAATACCCCATCTGGAAGTATTGAGAGGTCAGGCCATTAGGAAGTGATTAGATTATAAGAGGTCTGCCTTCATAAATGGATCAATCTATTCATGGATGAATATCCATTCACGGATAAATGGATTAATGGGTTAGTGGATTTTTTTTTTCTTTTTTAAGAGACAGGATCTCACTCTGTCACCCAGGCTGGAATGTAGTTGCACAATCATGGCTTACTGCAGCGTTGACCACGTGGGCTCAAGCAATCTTCCTGCCTCAGTCTCCTAAGTAGCTATAGAGGCATACAGCAGCACACTAGTCTATTTTTTAAACTTTTTTTTTGTAGAGATGGTGTCTCCTATGTTGCCCAGGCTTGTCTTGAGCTCCTGGCCTCAAACTATTCTCCTGCCTCACTTCCCAAGGTGCTGGGATTACAGTCATGAAATACTGCCCACGTCTGGTTAATAGATTTATGAGTTATCACAGAGGGGAAACTAGTAGAGCTAAAAGAAGAGGAAGAAAGACCTAAGTTAGCACGTTAGCACACTCATCCCCCTCTCCTTGTGATACAGTGCACCACCAGTCCCCAATAGCAGGAAAGTTCTCACAAAATGTGTCCCCTTGTCCTTCAACTTCTCAGAATTCATAACTGTAAGAAATAAACTTATTTTTTATAAGTTACTTAGTTATATGCATTCTGTCATAAGCAACAGAAAATGGACACATAAAAAAACAAGTAAACTAATGGCAACACTCTAATGTGATGTATCATGTTATGTTGTTGAATGAAACAATTTGTGACAAGATAAATTTGGCTTCCGTTGCTAACTCACAGGATTTTTTGTTTGTCCTGACTGTGTGCCATGCATCCCTATGTGTTGACTCATCCTTCAACAGCTTTTTCCAAATCCTTGCTAAAGCTACATGGGGCTTCACTTGATTGAAACATATTGTTTACAAATTATCTTGTCTTACTCTTTTCTTATTATCCTATTATAATTAAATACAGACTACTTTATACCAACATGTTTGTATAGACATAGGCATTGTTTCACCTACGTATCCTAAAAATGCTTACATTAATATTTAGATCAACCTCAGAATGAAAAATAGTATAGAATACTAGGGTATTGCCCTAGGAGGAAGTTTGTGTAACACTGTTTTACAGGTTCTACAGTAGATGAAATGAAATTCCATGTTCAATTTCCCAGGTTCAGACTGCTCCAGAACAGAATGACACTTCAGAAAATAACTTTGATTCCTTAGTTAGCAGAGAGAGGGTAGAGAAACTGTTCTGCAGAATTGGGATTAGGGCCCTCGGTCTCTCAATAGACTGATAGATCCAGGGTTTAGATTGTCTACAATAATCAAAAAGAAGAAAACAAAGTATCACTCATGGATCACCATAATTAGAAAGAAAATGAAGTATGTAAAACTGTTCTCTTCTGGAAATGCCGCTGAACTATTAATTTGAAGACAGAAAAGTATTTATTTAAAGGCTTTTATTTAATGTAAAAGTCCAATAGAAGGAGTTGGAAGAAGACTGAAATCAACAGAGAATGAAAACAGGTAATTTATTTTAAATAGCAAATGATAGGAGAAAAAGAAGATGCTAAATAAAGAAATATAGAGGAGGAACATGAAAACTGGGTAAGAAAATTAAGTTTAGGGCAAGAGCCTTAGAATTGGATGGTTATAAAAAAAAAAGAAGCAGTAGCAAAACATTGGCCAGATTTTAATATTCAGACATCATCAAAATAATTTTAACTTACACTTTTCATAAAAGTTATGGTTTGAATTCATTATCTTCTATAGTTTGGCTCCAACAGTTGAGGGTTTTTAATTTCCATTTCATTTACAGGTTTTTAAAGTTGGCTGCAAAAATCTGTTCCCAAACAAAATTCAGACCTAACAGAAGAATTACATATATTTTATGTACTCTCAAGACAGTTTTATCTCTCCTCAAAAAAATTAAAAGTACAATATTAACAACCTCCTACTCCTACACATGGTTTAGATGGAAAAAGATTTCGATGTCAAGCATTTTGAATGCCATTTACTCTTCAGTAAAATGAAATAAACATTTAGCCAGATTGAGATACTGAGGTTTATAAAGAGGCTTCATATATGCTGATATTTTGTCAGATGTATTTTTATGATGTATTTATAAATAATGGATCCATAATATGCAAATATACTGCTGAAGCATATTTCTAACAGGCTTGGAAATAGTTGCCATGCTTTAATGCATGTGCTGTGAATTTTATTAATAGTACATAAGATGTGGCTAGCTACATATTATCTGTTTTATAGGGGGAACTTACTAAAGATATTTTATTCTTAATTTATATTGACATAAAAAATAATAGTTTGAATATAAGAAATAATCAGTTTAGCCAGTCATCCTATATTATTAGGTTGGATTAAAACTATAATTGAAACTTTATTCTTTAAGAAACAATAATGTAAGAGTTAAATATTTGATAGGTGTAAAGATAAGTAGATAAAAATATTTAGATTTATATAAATTTTGATTAACATATATGGTTCATATTAAATAAAATGTACTACAGTTTAACATTTATCAATGTACAATCAAATAGATATTTTCATTAACCAGTACTTTATTGAAATTATTGCTTATTAAACTATAATTTTCTTAATTTTCTAATAACAGAGACTTTACAGATCTCTAGCCTTGCAAAGCCTCTACTATAAAATATTGGGTACTCACTAAATAAGTGGTCCAAAATACAAATAATTAACTATATTCTAATAGTTCTTTATCAAATAATATTATCTTTGCCAATGCATAAACCATTTATTATTAAAGACTGTAATAGAGCCTAAAGATATGGTAAATTAATGTTTATCAAACAGATAGATAATTATTGAGTAATTCATATTTTAAAATCAAGATCTTGTTAATGCATACAGATTAAATGTGATTAATATTTATTTTTGTTCATGACATAGAATATATTTTAAAGTATAAGATATAAACCCATTCTTTAAAGAAATACATATGATATTTTCATTATTGTTTTAAACTTTACTTAATCAGTTGGCACAATATTTCATAGATACATCTTAATCATTGATTTTATATTTACTTATATGTAGTTAAATGTATAGTTTTTTTTTTTAATGTAGTAAAATACCAGAAATGTAGGAATCATTTTTAGCCATTTTTATCAACTTAAAAGTATACTCACCTCTTCCAGTTTTTGTTTATTTAACCAAGGGAGAGAGTACCTACTCCTATAAAGGAAATGAGTTAGAATTACCTCAACCATAGTAGAGACCTGCCATAGTTGGAGGTTTGTATGTACTAATCCAGTATTTCTCAAATGTGATTATTTGGTAAATAAAATATGTTTTATTTTACCAGGATATTTTCTGTTCTTAATAATTTTGTATATAGCTTTAAAATCCACAGCCAAATTTGTCAAATTTTGAAAACATTTTTTAATAGTTCTAAACAAAATAATGGCCTATTGATATTTCAACTAGCCATTTTCTTTTCTTTTCTTTTTTTGATTTTTTTGTTTGTTTGTTTTGGTTCTTTTAATCTATTGTAATCATATCTAGGTAAAATGTAACAAGTAGCATATTGTAAAGACAAGTTTTACTTTTTAAATTGTAAAAAATATACAAGCATGGCATAAAAACTTTGTAAAATTTAAACTAAAAAAAAGGAAAATAAAAATTTGGAAAGCAGTAGGCCACTCAAAGGTAAACACTATTAACATTTTGGTTATGTGTTCTTCCTGTTTATGTGTTTTTGCACGATTTTTAATAAAGTTGAAGTCACACCACTTTTTACAATGATGTTCAATTCTTTTGATTTTTACATGATGAAAACATAGATTGTTTTTCAATTAGATCAGAATTAATCAAATGTATTTGTTCATTTAGAATATTATTAGAGATAACCAAGGGTAGAATATCTCAAACAATAATTATAACATACTCTTCCTATGCTTCATCTCCAGAATTAGCTAGGCTTGTATATTTTATTTCCTAATTTGAGTAGTGAAAACTATATCAAAATGATTTTTTTTGTTTCAACGAGTTGAAATATTTTCTGTTTATTGTCAGTGGTATTTCTATCATATAACTTATCTGTTCACATGTTTTCTGTGATTTATAAATGGTATTATTTGTATTTATAATACATATTTTAATTATCAAAGAACACAGTGATTATAGAAAAATACAGTATCACATATGTAAAGTGAATAACTGGATCCCTTCCTTACACCTTATACAAAAATTAATTCAAGATGGATTAGAGACTTAAATGTTAGACCTAAAACCATAAAAACCCTAGAAGAAAACCTAGGCAATATCATTCAGGACATAAGCATGGGCAAGGACTTCATGTCTAAAACACCAAAAGCAATGGCAACAAAAGCCAAAATTGACAAAGGGGATCTAATTAAATTAAAGAGCTTCCGCACAGCAAAAGAAATGACCATCAGAGTGAACAAGCAACCTACAGAATGGGAGAAAATTTTTGCAATCTACTCATCTGACAAAGGGTTAATATCCGGAACCTACAAAGAACTAAAACAAATTTACAAGAAAAAAACAACCCCATCAAAAAGTGGGCAAAGGATATGAATAGACACTTCTCAAAAGAAGACATTTATGCAGCTAACAGACACATGAAAAAATGGCTCATCATCACTAACCATCAGAGAAATGCAAATCAAAAACACAGTGAGATACTATCTCACACCAGTTAGAATGGCGATCATTAAAAAGTCAGGAAACAACAGGTGCTGGAGAGGATGTGGAGAAATAAGAACACTTCTACACTGTTGGTGGGAGTGTAAATTAGTTCAACCATTGTGGAAGACAGCGTGGTGATTCCTCAAGGATTTAGCACTAGAAATACTATTTGACCCAGCCATTCCATTACTGGCTATATACCCAAATGATTATAAATCATGCTGCTATAAAGACACATGCTTATGTATGTTTGTTGCAGCACTATTCACAATAGCAAAGACTTGGAACCAACCCAAATGTCCATCAATGACAGACTGGATTAAGAAAATATGGCACATATACACCATGGAATACTATGCAGCCTTAAAAAAGGATGAGTTCGTGTCCTTTGTAGGGACATGGATGCAGCTGGAAACCATCATTCTCAGCAAAGGATGGCAAGAACAGAAAACCAAACACCGCGTGTTCTCACTCATAGGTGGGAACTGAACAATGAAAACACTTGGACACAAGAAGGGGAACATCACACACCAGGGCCTGTTGTGGGGTGGGGGGAGAGGGGAGGGATAGCATTAGGAGATATTCCTAACATAAATGACGAGTTAATGGGTACAGCACACCAACATGGCACATGTATACATATGTAACAAACCTGCACGTCGTACACAGGGACCATAGAACATAAAATGTAATAAAAAAAAATTCATAACATCCTCCTAAAGACAAAATTGTTACTTTCCAGTAGGATCTTAGAATACTTTCAGTTGTTGGTGGGGTATGTCTATATTATTTTGCTTCTTTTTAAGAAACATAAATACCAAAGCTTGTTTAGTTGTAGAGGAACTATATAATAGGTTAAATATATTCATAGTTATTTTCATCATATTAATTTTTAGAATAATTTAGACATAATACAACAATTAATATTTTATTAAATTTGAGTTGTTTTGTGGAAAAGCATGTTATTAGGTATTTTCTCATAAATCTTATGTCTTTGACACGATAAAAATAATTTAAAAAGCAAACCCTAGGTAATCAACATTAACTATAACTCTAGACTTTGCTTATTAAATTATTTTTATCATGTCAAAGACATATGTTGATTTCTAGTTTTCGAAAATAAAATGATTATTCTTCAAATCAAGAGTAAATCCAAAACTTTTATTAAATATATTTTGTTGTTTATTATAAATAACCATTTTTTAATTTAATAAATGTAAGGTATTTTGTTATGAGATTCTATACTTTTTATTTTGAAGGAGGTAAAATGTGTCATCTCTGTTGTATTTTTCTTGATGTCTTACATTTGATGTTTTTGCAGGTGCATCATTATTTTGTTATTTTTATATGTGATTTTACATATTTTATTTGAATTGTATTCATCTATATTCATAGTTTTACTTATAAATTTATCTACTTGTGTTTGTTATAGACTATGATATATAGATGTCATGCAATGTTTAGTATATAACATTCAAATTATTCCTATCATTGATATTTCCAAATATTTTAGCATATAATTTGTCAAATATCTTAAAACATAACTTTCTGTTCATGTGTGGATAATATCTACATCATTATTAATTTAGATCTTTCTTTTTATTGTATATTATATATTTTTTCACTAACCATGAATGATTTGTATGTTTACTGATATGTGATTGTGCCCAAGGTACCTTCTTTGGAAAGTAACCCCTCCTCTTTAGCATGTCATTTATGGAAATTTCAAGGTTGATAGGTGCTCCAGGCCTGCAAACATAGTACACCACTGTACATGATGAAAGAAAGAACTCTGAGATGAAGCAGAGTTAATCAAAACCAATCCCTGTAATTAAATGTAAGTAAGATAATATCAGGACTTCCCAGAGATTACTAGGTCAAAAGGATGTAAAATTTGTTCCTTTTGATGGCTATATTTCAAGGTCAAATGGAGAACACTAAACGTACTTTGTGAAAATGAAGCCAACAGAGAAAAGAAAGCAAAGCTGATAGAGGGGAAAAAGGAGGAGGTGAGGTAAAAAGAGGGAGATCGGGAAGAGAGAAGAGGAAGGGAGAGGTGCTAGATTTCATTATTTAAGCTTCTGCATTCTTCTGTATATAAGGCTACTTCCTCTCCTGGAGTTGCAGTTATATGAACCAATGAAGAATACAGTCTATTCAGTTTTGAACAATTTCAACCTGAATTTCATGTATATGTAACAACCATTGTCCACAAACATACAGAAATATTCATACCAGACACAGAATGTTGTAAGAGCAAACTATATAGAACTGGCAAATTCAAGTTCAGAAAAGTTGCAATAAAGATTTTCCTGTCTGATTTGGATTTTGAAAACATTTTTAATGTAGCAGTAAAAAAGCTGGTTACATTCCTACCTTTTACATTCTTTAAATTTAGATTATACTAGAAGTTTGGAAGAAAATAAAAAAGTATAAAAGGTTCAAATTTAGGAATGTGCTGTTTTAGGAGTTTTTTAAATAATGGTTTGGATCCAAGTTTGCCAATATGAATGAAAAGCATGCTGGTGTAGTAAAAGTATTCCCCTCACCCAGTCCCAGCAATAAAAATTGCTGAGAGTCAGGTAATTATGTGCTTTATAGAAACGAAAAAGCTGAATTCTCTGTGTAAAACTGCATTCATTAGAAATGAAGGTAATATACAGAAAAGACAAGCATAAAGGAGGACCAATAGCCATTAGGACCAGAAAAATGGAAGATGCCTGATCTCTTGGGAGGCCCCATGAACACCTCCATCTTCAGGACAACGCATTTGGATGCAGTCTAGAGGAAAACATTTCATATTATCCTGAGGTACTCATAAAGAAGAAATCCATATTATTAAAGGTTAGAAATGTGTGCATTATGCAGCTTTTAAATTAGAAATCTATAGAACAAGGTCCACATTCAAATATAATATTGAGATAAGATTTCTTGCTTAGTATATTAATCCATAGAGTAGTTATTAATCACGTAATCTGCCAACCAGCATAATTAGATTAATTCTGTTGCAGGTCTCAGTCATATACATGTAAAACAATAAATGGACACAGTAGATATGCCCAATGGGTACAGTTAAGGACAAATAGACTATTAAAAATTTTTCACTCCACTTCCTGCAAAATTCTTCCTATTCCTAACAAGAAAAATGCCAGGCACGTGTATATGCCTTCTTTTCTTCCTTTACAAAGTTGGTGTTATTATTTTGGTAATCCTATTTTCATTCAAATGCCTTGCACTGAATGGGTTAATTCTTGTTAAGATATATACTAACTGGATATGTAGGAGGAATGAGCACCACCGGAAAAGGAGAGATTTGATAAAATAAATGATATGAGCTATATATTTTTGTAGAGGGGTACATTTTCAACTTTTCATTTTCCTTTAATGATGGGCAGTGGCATTGTGATAGGACTAGTTCTTTTTGAAATTTCATTTAAGAGGAAATGAGTTTATCATCAAAGGATAGGTTTCCTTTGAGATCAGAATTTCTCCAACTCTGTGCAACTCTACTAGAGTTTTCAATCACATAAAACCAAACCTCATAACCAAAATTTAGGAATGGACACATAATGACATTTGCCCCATCATAATATTCCATGTCCCTGGCAAGTGATTGGTAATAGAAGTGATCACAAGACGCACTGGGATCTTTAACTGGAATATATACAGAGTGGATTTTAAAAGGGCTTGCTTTCATGAGGATACAAAATTGATACTTACAACTAATGCATTATCTTCATATTTTATCAAAGCAGTCATCTTATTGTTATTGATTTCTTGTTTACTTTATATGTCATAATGAAAAACTTTTATTTTATTGTATTTTATATAATTCATCAACCAAGAGTTATAAAGTTTTTAAAAAAATATTAAAATGTTTGAGTTTTTTCAAGTTTATCTAAAATTTTACAGTCAATATAATCATAGTTATATGGTGGTAAGTGTAATTATAATCATACAGTTATACATCCTAGAAAGATGGTGCTCATTAAGATCCCTATGATGCTGGCACTCTGATCTTGGACTTTCAAATTCCAGATCTGTAAGAAATTAAAGACTATTATTTTAATCACCCACTCTATCTTAATTCGTTATTGCAGCCCAAGCTGACTAGACAGTATGCATAGACTAACTTTTGATGAACACTGTTTTACCAACACACCTCGCATAGAGCAAGTAAGTTTTTCATAGCTCCCATTTTACATTACTAAAGGTGTATTCAGCCCTATATTCATTTTCCTGAGAGTTTGGTTAGTTTTAATTTTATTACCAAGTTTTAGAAAGTAACATACCAAAATGTTTTATCATTCACATTTTGGTCTGATAAACTTTGATTTTCAATTTCAAATACATGCCTCACTAATTCAGTATGCATTCTATATTTTCTCAAACTTAAATGGTGATAATAATAATATCTACCTTCTAGAATCGCTGTAAAGATTAATATAAAGTATCATGGGAAGTTTTTAGAACAATGTCTGTCTCATGTTAACATCCTGACAATGAATATTAGTTTTAATTATGTTTGGATGTACTGACATAGCTAATACTGGTGTACTTACTACAATTAATGAACTGAAGCTGTAACTCGAAACCATTGTGTTAGTCTGTTTTCACACTGCTATAAAGACATACCCGGGACTGGATAATTTATAAAGAGGTTTAATTGACTCACACTTCTACATGGCTGGGGAGGCCTCAGGAAACTTACAATGATGGAGGACGAGAACGAGGCATGTCTTACATGGCAACAGACAAGTGAGAGAGAGAGAAACAGAGAGAGAGAGGGAGAGAGCAAGAGTAAGGAAAACTACCTTATAAAACTGTCAGATCTCATGAGAACTCACTCAATATTACAAGAACAGCATGGAGGATAATGACCCCATGATCCAATCATTTCCTAGCAGGTCTCTCCCTAAATTTAAGATGAAACTACCATGCAAGAGGAGATTTGGGTGGGAGCGCTAAGCCTAACCATATCAACCATAGTAAACTTAAACTAAATTAATGACTATGAGAGTTCTTTTGGAAGTCACACAGCTAAGCTGCTTCTGGGAATATCGTGATCTCTGGGGGTGTAAGAGTGAACTCAATATGTTTTTTCTAATGTCCTACTTACAGGAAGCTTTTTTAAAAATTTTAGTTCCCCCTATTTATTGAGGAAGCCTATTTTGGTTGAATTGCATATGCATGTTAAAATACACACATCTTGGCCGGGCGCGGTGGCTCAAGCCTGTAATCTCAGCACTTTGGGAGGCCGAGACGGGCGGATCACGAGGTCAGGAGATCGACACCATCCTGGCTAACATGGTGAAACACCGTCTCTACTAAAGAATACAAAAAACTAGCCGGGCGAGGTGGCGGCGCCTGTAGTCCCAGCTACTCGGGAGGCTGAGGCAGGAGAATGGCGTAAACCCAGGAGGCGGAGCTTGCAGTGAGCTGAGATCCGGCCACTGCACTCCAGTCTGGGTGACAGAGCGAGACTCCGTCTCAAAAAAAAAAAAAAATACACACATCTTAATCAACAAATAACATATCTTAAGAGAGTGTCTCATCATTCTTTGATCCTAGAGTAACATTACCATAATATAACTTGTGTTTTGGAGCTTATTCCTTATGAATTGTTGTGACCTTCACATTAGAGAAAACAATTTTAAGATCACAAAACTCATGCTTACACTCTCAGATCAGGTTATGCCCAGGAGCAGGCTAACTGTGTGCCTTCTCACTGGCAGGATAGTTCAATAAGCCTACTCAACTTGGGTAAAATCTGTGTTCACTAAAGTTTCCTCCTAGGTATGACTTAGATCACATACAAGTATTTCATTTCTTTGATATATATATATCAGTGTGTATATTCACAAATAAGCAAAAATAATCACAGAAATATTTATAACAGCAAAAAATATATTTATACTGAAAATATAGAAGATATAGTCATTGGGGAAAAATTATCAGAATTTGGAGTTTATGTAGCACTCAACTGGAAGAACTTTTTAAAAATTAAGCATACTTCTTTATTAAAATTGGGAGTTCAAGAATCTAGACTAACTAGGGTTCAGCTCAATAATGAATTTTTGTTAACCCGTTTGTGTAATCTCTGAATTACAGAAAATAGAAAAAAATTAGAAATAGGCAATTCCTAGTTTCAAGATCTGTGATATATAGTAAGATAAATCGACAAAATCCACAAATGATTACAGTTAAACCTTAGCCAAAAGGGAGTTTCAGCTAAAGCCGAAATTCACGCTGACATTCTATTAAACTGGCGGCCATTTGAAAATATATATATATATATTTTTGAATGAAGTGGTGTTTGAAAAGGATCCATTGAGAAAGAGTAAGAGAGAATGAAAGAGAGAAAGACAGACACAACAGCACAGAGAGAGACACAGAGAGAATAAAGTTCTCTTACAGGCCGTGGGTGACTAAAATGGAAGAGTGAAATTAAAAGGTTCAAATGTTAGAGAGGCTTCATTGCAGGGAAAGTCCTGCTAAGTTGACTCATGTATTTCATTTTTATTTGCTAACATATCTTGTTACAAAACCCAGAAGAGATTTCTGAAGGTAAATTTGCTAAATAAATTTTAATGTTCCAGTTGCTTGAAAAAAATTTTGTCGTCCGTTTAAAAAGTTATTTTTAAAAAATCTAAATAATTCAGAAATATTATTGATAAAGTAAAATTAAAGTAAACAATAGATCTTAGATATTTGAAAGCAGGTGATAAACTTCTGGACTAAGATGCTTTATTATTTTTTTTTTTAAAGAGATATTTGGAGTCTCACTCTGTTGCTCAGGCTAGAGTACAGTGGCACAATCAAAGCTCACTGCAGCCTCCATCTCCTGGCTCAAGTGATCCTCCTACCTCAGTCTCTCAAGTAGCTGGAATTATAGGCAGGAGCCACTGTACCTGGATGAAATGCTCTTATTGACATACTACTTCTTTCTGTCTCTTGGTTTCAAAAATTGCCTTCAATAATATTAATTTTTTGGCTTTTTATTAGTCTTCAATTTTTTTCTTCCTAAATATTCATGTCATATATCATTACTTTCAGAAATGTGATTGTTAGATACCAGTTTATCTCACTTGTTATTGAATTCTTATTTTGCTATAATACCTTTTATGCACAAAAATATAATCAATTGCTCAAGTATCAGGAAACATAATTTATATGTTTATACACTTCAATATTTGAAATAAAAAAGTAATACTATTGAAACCACTGGGTCTACCACCCTGATCAAATGATTCTGTTTCCATATGCCAAGGATATTAACTAGTTTTTGTTTTGTACTCATTTTTGCTTTCTTTCCAATTCAGTTTTATATATTATGTATATATGTTTGTATGAGCAATGTATTATAAATTTTTCAATATATTCAAAGTGCATACATGGTATCCCAATGCATAAATTCTTCTGCAACATTTTTCTTGAGTTCATGTTTGTTAATTTTATTATATTGACATATGGAACTATTTTTCATCATTTTCATCTTTGACAAGTCCTCCTTCATAAATATAATACAGTTTTGCAAACATTTTATATTGAGGCATGCAATAACTATATATTTTATATTTTTAGTAGAAAATATGTTGCTATGACCATTCTCATATGCAACTCCAGTACAACTGAATATATTTGGAAAAAATTGTCTAGGGCATTTGTCCAGGAATTAAATTGTGGGATTTTATTTTTTTAATATAATTTAGAACTTAATATTTTCTTGTTTTTGTTTGTTTGTTTGTTTTACATTGCAAATAAGTTCTTTTAGTGTAATGTTTTTCTCACAGATTTCAGGGACAGTTCAGTCATATATGAAGTTTCCATATATCCTCATTATTTGCATATTCTGTATTTGTAAATTTGTTTACCCACTAAAATTTATTTGTAACCCCCAGACCAATACCCCTTAGTGCTTTTATCATCATTTGTTGATATATGCACAGCAACAAAAATTTGTCCTGAATGTGTATTTTCTATCCAGGTCTTCTTATTTCAGCTCATACACTGTAAATTAGATTTTTTGTTTGTATGTTTTATTGTTTGTTTTGAGTATCATGCTTTTCACATTTTTGTGATTTTTTTTATGGTGATTTTTGTTGTTGTTGTGTAATATGGCCTCCAAACATAGTGCTGAAGAGCTATTTAATGTTCTTAAATTCAAGAAGTGTGCTATGTTCCTTGTTAAAGAAGCTTTGTTTCAGGAATACCTTATGGTGATGCTGTCTGTAAGTTTAATGTTCATTAATCAATTATGTATAAATATATACATACTTTTTTAGACAGACACATACAGAGATACACATAAAATAAGGTTATGTGGTGATCAGATGAGAAAAACGTTGTGACCAGAGACTTTCAAGAGCCTGTCCCTCTGTTTCCCCTAGAAGTAATGGTTTAACCTTTTCAAATTCTGTTTAATGAGACTTTATAGAACATAACTACTGTGAATTACGTAGATCAACTGTATGATTATTCTTCTCTGTCCTCTCTACTATGATATCTTAGTCTGTTTTCCTTTTCCTATACCAATTTTACACTTGATTTAGTTATTATTGCTTTGACATAGGTCTATATCACTCAAAAGGCAAACCTCTCTCTGTGTCATTATTTTTCAGTAGTGTCTTATCTATCTGTGATTCTTTTCATTTGTGTGCTAATTTAATTTTCTACTTGTAAAGTCCAAGACATCCAGTTGATTGTCATGACTTTAGATTTATAGTTATTTGCGAAAATCTTGTAGCTTTATATATAGCTTTTTAGTTAATAATCGTGGTTTAACTCTTTATCTTTGTCTTTCAAAATACATCCTCAATAACCTTCTCTACTTATATGTCTTTTACTTTATTGGCAGACTTAAGTAAAGATAATTTAAATATTTTGTTTTAATTTAAAATTTTATTATTTCACAAAAGTATGTTTTTTTGTTTGTTGCTGATGATTAGGACTGGAAATGATTTTTTGATGTGGATCTTGTAACTTTGTTAAACTCTCCTCTTTTAGGCAATATTTTTACCATAGATCCTTTTGAGATTTCCATGGAGACAAATATATTATTTCTGAATGATGAGTTTCTTTCTTTTCCTGTCTTTTAAAAAATTAGATGTCCCAATCTTTACACCTATTCTTTTTTTTTCTTACTGTGTTGACATATATTAAAATGATACTGTGACATTCACCTTGTCTAATTCCTGATTTTAAAAAATTCTAGCATTTACCTTAATTATTAAGAAAACTATGGATTCCTTTTGTAGATACATTTAATTAGCTACAGAAAGTTGCAATCAATACCCAGGTTTTAACATGAATCATAATTGCATTTTATCTAAGGCCTTTTTTTTCTGTATTTGTTAGGAAAATCAAATTGTTTACTCCTTTGTTCTCAAAACAATATAAATTCAATTTCTGGTTTACTATACATCCACACATTTAGTTTTATGAGTGTCTTCTTCCTTGACTTTTTAAAACTTAATGTTGTGGATATTTTTTAAAGAAATATTTTTCAATGTGGACACATAGGATATTTTTATTGTGTTTATTATTTATATTTTTCATCAATTCTAGAAAATTTTATTCCATTTGCCACTTTAATAGTGGCTTTTAAGGTAGACTCTTTATATTCCCTCTTTTATCTGGTACTTTACTAGACATGTGTTAAAGTTTAATAGTCTTTCTTCCATATTATATAAATATAATAATAAAAGTATTAGAACTATTGTAATAGTTAATATTTTCCTCTAGAGGCAACCAGCATCAGACATATTTTATTGGTGCCTTTTATCAGTTGACATAAACAACCATTATTTCACGTCACCATTTTCGTGATGCAGGTTTTAGGCAGGAGTCTGAGAATAAAGCCTCAAAATTTACAATGGCCCAGCTATAGTCCTTCAGTCCCCTGCAATAAGCTGCCAATTTTCAAATATCTAAGATCCTGTTAGGGACTTTGTTATGAGGATATTAGGACTTAATATTTTCTTATTACTCTAATATTAGCTTGCTCCACGTAGGGAGATTTTTCATCCCTTTATGGGAGCTCAGCAATGCATTTAAAATTACATTGGATGCAATGTATCCATTTTCAGTGAGATAACATTTTAGTGTATCTGGTCCAGAACTTGGAGGAAGTAGAATATATTCACTAGTAACATTTACTTTTCTTCATGGAAATAAGAAAAATAATTTATTCTTCAGGATAACATATTATGTTAGTAGTGAGGCAGTATTGTAGGATCTTTAATGTATTCAACAAACATATATTACATTTACAACCAAATTTTCAAATTAATGAAATTTGGAGATTGAAGCTTATTTTGGCCTTATAATTACAAAATTTAAATAAAAAATTATATAGCTATATAACTTAAACACAGGAATACATATTAACAAATACATGTATTTTGATAAGTTCTCCTTATTTCCAGTTCTGCTTTCTGTGGTTTCAGTTACCCAAGGTCAGTCATGGCCTGAAAATATTAAATTAAAAATTTTAGAAATAAACAATTTATAAGTTTTAAATTGTGCACTCTTTTAGTAGCAAGAGGAAATCTTGCAACGATCTGCTTTATCTCACCAGTGATATGAACCATCTCTTTGTTCAATCTATCCATGCTCCGTATTCTACCCATCCATTAGTCATTTAGTAGCCATCTTGATTATCAGATTGACTGTCACAGTACTGTACGAATTGTGTTAAAGTAATCTTTGTTTTACTAACGATGACCCAGAATTGCAAGTGAACTGTGACTCATTTGTAAATTAAACTTTATCGTAACTATGCATGTATAACAAAAAGCATAGTATGCATAGGGGTTGGTAATCTCTGTGGTTGCAACTATCCACTGGAGGGGAGTTTTGAATCCAGCCCTCACAGATAAGATGGTATTATTGTATTTCATGAAGCAGTTATTACCAAACAAAACTATGTGTGATGCTCGATTATGGTACACCTAAAAATGACAGTTTTTGTTGTATGTAACTAAGCTACTTTAGAAATTAAAGAATACCTCTTCAGTTAATCTATGTTTTCATTTATTTGTTATTCAAATAGAAAATAAAACAGAAGCATCATTAATCACTACATATTTCAGAGATACTACAGAAAATAGTCATGCCAATCAACTGTATGTCTTTACCTTAGTCAAAGAGCTTACAGTTAAATGCAGCTCTCCCATATTTTCCTACCACATTTTATTTAAGTAGACTGGAGTTTGTATCTACAAGTTTTGCAGCCTTGACATAAATTTTCGCTAGATGTAACTTTGCCCCTTCCTTTCCCACTCAAAAAGGACATTTGAATGAAATAATAAAACCAAATGTCTAGTATACACATTAAATTTAAATTTATATATATTAATAGTAAACGATTAAAGGACTAAAGACTGTTTTAAGCATTGTGTGTGTGTTTGTGTGTATATTGCATGTATGTATGTTTGTATGCATGTAGTCTAAAGAATATTTATTTAGCACAACATGCCTGGTCATAGAATTTTAGACCTAGAAAAGACTACTGAGATCATCTAGCTCAACTCTGTTATTTTAGAAATGAGAAAGCTAAAGCATAAAGATGCTTGTCTAAAATTTACAGATTTGTCCTGTGGAATTATATTTCAAGCAAATTAGATCAAGATAAAGAAGCTATATTTATTAATTTTATAGATGACAGAAAACAGAGAAATACATAATATGATGGATGAGAATATTAAGATCAGGAAAGTTCTTGACAGAATAGACTGATGTATAGCATTCAGGAGGATCATGTTTAACAAGGATAAATGTAAATGAATGCATTTCGGTTACAAGAAAATCTGCAAGAGTTGGTAAGAACCAGCTTCACTGTAGTGCTTGTCAATAAGTCTTTTCAATCTTTTCTTAATAGAAACCAGTAAAATTATCTGACATTTAAATAATGAATGTATTCATTGAAATAGTATTTAACATCAGAAAGCAACCACTTAAAACCATGCCATATACCATGTCAGATAGTGTGCATTTTTTGACCACACCATTAGAGAAGCTCTGACATGTTGGTTACCTTTCTGATAGAAATATCAAGAATGATAAGAAATCAGGTAACTTCAGGATATTTATATAATTAAGTAATTAATGCAGAGTTAGCCTTGGAAGCAAGAATTGTAGAGCTAACGAAAGGGGTGTTGTCAAACAACAAAGAAGATTTATTTGCAAAGAAGTTGTAATGCAGTCTTCTTTTATTAAAAAAAAAAAAAAAAAGAAAAGAAAAGGTAGAAAAGCTTATTAGAGAATTTTGTCAATAGTGGATGGAAAAAAATGAATTCTGATTGGAAATCAGAAAGCCTGGAGTTATGCCTCAGCTCTCATTTATTGGATGTAACGTCTTGAAAAAGCCACACTTTCTATCAACCACGATTTTATCTATTAACTTGGGATCGTAACATCGACCTTGTCTATTTTACAGGTGGTGATGAAAATAAAATGAAATCACATTAACAATGTTTTATAAGAAATGCCTATGTAAATAATAGGTTTGCAGTAACTTCAGTTCAAGGAAAGCAACATGAAAATATAACAACACCATACTGGCTTCTGCACGCTTTGTAGCAGAAGTCAAAAGTCACATGCTGAGAATGTTATAATGGGGGAAATAGTCCTCAGATAATGCAATGTGTTAGAGGGCATCTGAGGTCGCTGTGAAGTCTAAGATTCTTCTTTTCTAAAGAGAACAGTTACGGATTTCACAAGATATTTCAAAATGTTTATTTTGGATGAATTTGTCTTTCAATAAGCTATCCTGAACCTAGGCAGTCACCGGAATTCTCATGTCATATCAATTGGCTCTTTGCCACTTGTTTGGCAACATCATAGCTCATGTAATAACTTTGTGTTTATTTGTGAGGACTGCTCCTAATATAAATAAAATTTCTAACTTGGGTAATACAATGAATATGGAAAGAAAAGCCACTTCTTTGACATTGATGACATGTAGCTGTTAAAAGCATTTAGATTAATAGATTATTAAATTCAGATTGGCAAGTATTTACAATCTGAATAGGTCAATCATATTTTCTATTCAGAAGTAATCAGATATAGCAGTTTCTCAAAATTCTCTGTGAGCCTTCAAACATTTCAAGGACAATCTGAATTACTATTTATTAGTTGTATCTTTTAAAAGGTGTTGTGAATCTTAACTGAAATATTTATAGGTGAGTTCATAATTCCCAAAAAGGCCTGATATGTATCTCAGCTGAAATATTACACATGTATACCTTCAAAGTTACTCGTAATAATGTACTAAATTTTAAGAGAAATTCGATATTCAGATAGGCAGAAAAATAAATAAAACAGGGAAGGGTTTAAAAAAAAAAACCTGTATAACAGCCTTAGCACTTAGTCAATGTGCCATACAAATGAATTACACTGATTAATTCACTCAGATGTATTTCCCTTCTGCAATTGAGAGAAACACCAGTGTAATCCACATGGTGTAAAAAACAATCATACGTGATTGTTATGGACTGAATGATATGCTCCTCCAAAATTCATATGCCCTGATTACCAATCAGTGGTATTTGGAAATGTGGTCTTTGGGAGGTGATTAGCTTTACATGAAGTTGTGAGGGTGAGACTCTTATTCTGGGATTAGATCCCTTATCCGAAGAGACCAGAGGGTTTGGCCCCTCCTTCCTCATTCTCTCTCTCTTTCCCTTCCTTCCAACATGTAAAGACACAGCAAGGAAACAACTATCTGCAAGGCAGAAAGATGGCCCTTGCCAGAAATTTAATCTTGCATTTTTGTTTGTTTGTTTGTTTGTTTTTTAAGACACAGTCTCACTCTGTCATCCAGGCTGGAGTGCAGTGGTGCGATCTCAGCTCACTGCCACCTTCATCCGAGTTCAAGCAATTCTCGTGCCTCAGCCTCTTGCGTAGCTGTGATTACAGGCATGAACCACCATGCCCTGCTAATTTTTGTATTTTTAGTAGAGATGCAGTTTCATCAGGCTGCCTAAACTGGTCTTGTACTCCTGGCCTCATGTGATTCACTCACCCAGGCCTCCCAAAGTGCAAAGATTACAGGCGTGAGCTACCATGCTTAGCCCATCTATTTGATCGTGGATGTCCCAGCCTCCAGAACTGTGAGAAATAAAGGTCTGCTTTTGAAGCCACCCATTGTATAGTAATTTGTTATAGCAGCCCTGGCAAAGGCAATGATCATTAAAAATTAATGTAAATCTACTTGGTTCCTTATACCTGGATAATTAAAATAATTTAAAATGTTGCTTATTGTAAGTCTCATTTGGAAGATTTCTGTATTTCTTGACTTTTTTATAATGAAGTTGCATTTTAATAAGAAAAGTGTGGTATTATATTTATATATTAATCTTACCTATTCTGACTCTATTTTTCCTGCCACCATATGCTATTTTTTTCTTTTACTCTTTCCTTTCCTTTCTCCCTTCCTTCCTCCCTTCCTGCCTGTCTTCCTCCTTACTTTCCTCTCTTTTCCCCTCTCTTCCTCCCTCTTTCTTTCTCTCTCTTTCTGCTTCTCTTTTTTTGCTTTCATTTGTTTGTGTGTGTGTGTTTTTCCCTTTCTTCCTTTTAAGGGGGTTGATTCCAAAAAGGCTAAATTATGTAGGGATTGATTCTTCACTGCCATGCTTATACTTTAAACATATGTCACAAAGTCAATATTTAAATAGTATATTTTAGGTCAAAGACTTTGACCAGTTATTATAACATCTGTTCATTTATTAAATTTTTTTAAATCATAACTTTCTGACTTATTCTAACATTAGTGCTTCCTTGTGAATAGAAACGTGAATTAGCTTACTCACTCTAAGATCTCACAAGTTTCTTGTGCATATATAATGAGTCCAGCAGCCCAATTAACATGTCAAAAACCACTGAAGAGAAATCCTTCATCTTCCATTTAAAAGTTCAATCTCTTCTGACTCTTGTTTTGGAGAATGCTGAATATACACATGACAACACTTAAGAAAACAAATTCTAAATTATTTTTACTTTCATAATTATATTTTTCAGGGGTTCAGCCTAATTAATGTGTGTCTGGACTGTATTAATTACTCAGTAATTATTACTATCATTGCATAAATTGTGAAATGCTAACATTTAAGTTATAAATATTATAATGTATATGATTGTATTATTATTGGCATTATTATTACTAAAAAAGGAAAGGAATGGTCATGGCAAATTTTCCTAAAAATATTATGGATACCCATTATTTATGAGAGATTCCTTCTGGAAATCAAGAAATAATGAAGTAGCATACTTACACTAAGGTGTTTTACAGACATCACTCCAAAACAAAATACAAACACAAAATAACAACAACAAAACAGCCTTAATTTTTTTGTTGTTGTTGTTCTGGATGGGGATGTAGAGATCCGGATTTACTTTTCTTGCATGGTTTGTGTTTGCTGGATTAATATTTTGTAACTGTCCCCATTGTTATTGTCAAATAAGTTTCATGCTTTCTTACTGGGTTTGCTCAATGTAAAGACTAGTGTGGTTAAGGGAATTAATTGATTAATTGATTTTCTAATTTCAACAAATAACGTTTTGTTGAGAATTAAAGCAAACTAGACCTACATTGTTAATTGAATTAAATGGCCTTTGAACATGATCACTATATGAAAAATTTAATGAATACTCTCTTCGGAATATGTGCTCAATAGCAACGTATCAATAACAGGCTTAATATGTCCATTCATTATCATGATATAAATTTTATGATGATAATAATACCTGCTTGAAAAATGTTTAAAATTCACAAAATGTTTCCATATGTTTACTTTCTTCAGTCCTTTAAACAAATTTACAAGGTAGATTTTATTATATTTTTTGCAAATGTAGAAACTTCAGGAGACTGCAAGTCTTGCCAGCATTTTTCAATAACTTAATAACAAATGGATCTTGGAGGTCCATATATCCTACTGTGAAACTGTTTCATAACCTGAAGGATTCATCATACAAAAAGATGTCTCAAAACAATGATGAGAATACAAAGAGATCTTAAATGTTAGATAGAAAATTAGTATCAATGACATTGTTATATGTTTATCAGATAACTGATTTTTATACAGTCTTTATAAAGTTATTGTAACACAGAAAAAGTAAATTTGTGTTACAATTAAATATAACTCCAAATATAAAAATTCTGAAGATGTAATCTCATGAATTATATGATGGCTTTAATTTTTTATGTGACAATCAAGTAACATACTAATACTTGATGTATAGCATAAACACATCAAAGGAAGTTTAAAAACCCCATTGACTTTGCTCATATATATAATTCCTACAGTCATACAATCAACTTAAAAGACTACAAGAGCTACATTTACAAATCTTTATCTTTAATCTTTTCTTTTTTGGAGAGAAAAAAAGATTATTGTGTCGCTAGCAAAGAAAATTTAAATCTCACTTTTAGAAAAGGCTGTTAGCTTTATGTTTTCCATTAAGTTAGTGTTCACAATTCCAGAAAAGTGATTAATTATAAAGACAAAAAAGCCAAAGGAAATGAATTTCAACTAACACCAAGGGATAAGACTAAAAATGCAATTCAGTGATTTTTTTCACCAATAAATGCCATTGCATCTCACAGGGAAAGTATTTTAAAGTACTTTACACTAAAACTCAAAGAATCAGACAAAATCCAACCAAATATAACTAATACTCTCTGTGTGGATAAACCCAAGAAAGAACACTGAATTTCAGCAGGGAAGTGAAGGGATCATCCCTCTGAGGTATGGAGTGAAAACAAAGCAGTAAGACTGGCTGGGATTGACTTGGAGGTAGGAGAAACTTTCCAGTACAGGCAAAAGGTAAACAAAAGATCACAGGGCCCACATTCCTACCATGGATGCTTGCAATCATAGCCACAGAGAGTCCCTCAGACCTCATGGACCCTGAGCCTAATATAGGGAGACACCTGGAGCCCATGTGACTTCCTCATTCTTGAGAGAGAATTCATGCTAGGTCCCACTTAAACCCTGAGACCCAAGCTTCTGCAGCATGGCACCATTTTGACATCCCAGCCATCACAAGACTACATCTTGCCCTGGAACCCAATAGCGTCTGCTTCTCCACATCACTGGATGCTGAAATCCCTATGTCCACTCACAGAACTGCAGTGTCACAAAGCCAGCTGTACCTAGTGGTGCAGCTGCGTTCTTGGCACTAGCATATTAGTCCATGATGTGTCCTACAACCTAGAGAATGGTCAGTCCAGTGCACATTGCAGCTCCCACCAGGACAAAAGGAGACAATGTGCATAATCTTCAGAGCCTAGGATACAACTGCTTGGGGCTACTGTCACTGACAGCAACCTCACTCCCTCCAGTGGAAGGTCTGCTGCACACCTCTGCAGACTTCATTGGGTTTGAGGACTGACCCACCATGGACACTGTTCAGATGCCTGAGTATTAGCACCACTTGTTACTGGTACATGCACGAGCTATTAAAAGCCCCAAGAAGAGGGCTACCCTGACTCACTGCTGCTACAGCTAACATCCATGTGTACTGTCAGGACCTGCTCCTCTAGCTGCTGCCGCCACTGCAAATCATGTACATTTTCAGGGAGGTCTGTGTAGCCTGCTGTCATTGCCACCAGTACCCACCCAAATGTACCACTGTCCATTTGGACAATTGCCCTCCCAATTACACCAGTTCATCCAGCCCACCGCTTGCGCCACCATTGGGCCAATGAAAAAATTAAGAAGGAAATTTAGAAAAAATAATGAAATAAATTAAAATGGAAACACAAAATACTAAAACCTGTGGGATATAGCAAAAGCAGTGCTAAGACAGAAGTTTATAGCAAAAAAGTACCAAATCAAAAAAAGTACAAAGACTTCAAATAAAAAATAAACTTAACAATGCACTAGAGCTATACAGTCAAAATTTGGAAAACTTAGAGGAAATTAATAAATTCCTTAACACATTAAACCTAGAAAGATTGAACTTGGAAGAAATAGAAACCTTGAACTGATAAAAAAGCAGTAATGACATTGAATCAGTAATGATTAATCTCCCAAAAAAAGGAAATAGGAAATGCCAGGACCAGATAGCTTCACTCCTGATTTCTGTCAAACCTGTAAAGAGAACCAACATAAATTATTCTCAAACTATACCAAAAACTTGAAAAAGAGAACATTCTTCCCAGTTTGTTTCAGGAGGCCAGCACTACCTTGACACCAAAACCAGACAACGACACAACAACAACAACAAAAAAATACAGGTCAATATCCCCAATGAGCATAAATACAAAAAATATCAGCAAAATACTAGCAAATCAAATCCAGCAACACATTATAAAAATAATGCACCATGATCAAGCAGTCTATCCCTTGATCTCATTATACTCAAATCAAAAAATAAGGCATATCACATCAACAGAATGAAGAACAAAATCCATATGACCATCTCAATAGATACAGAAAATCTTTCAAAAATTCAGTATCGCTTCATGATAAAACCTCTCAACAAATTAGGCATAGAAAAACATATCTCAATATAATAAAGGCCATTTATGACAAACCCACTGCTAACATCATGACAACTGGAGAAAAGCTGAAAGACTTTCCTATACAAATTCGACTAAGAATGTCTACTCTTATTACTTTTATTCTACATAGGACTAGAAGTCTTAGCCACAGAATAAGCAAAAGAAAGAAATAAAGGAAGGAGGTCCAAGTTGGAAAAAGGAAGTAAAACCATCCTTCTTTGCATGAAATATAATCTTACATACAGAAAAACTGAAATGTTCTGTCAAAAGCTGTTAGAACTAACCAATGTATTCAGTAAAGGTGCAGTACACAAAATCAGTAGCATTTCTCTATATCAACAACAATTTAAAAAGCAATCAATCCATGTACAGTAGCTTAAAAATAACTGGTAATGAATTTAACTAACTAGGCCAAAGACTACTATAACAAACTATAAAACACTGGTGAAAGAAAGTGAAGAGGACATAAACAATTGGAAAGATACCTCATGCTCTTGGAATAAAGAATTAATATTGTTAAAATGACCAAACCACACGGTGCAAACTGCAGATTCAATCTTATCCCTATCAAAATATCCATGACATTTTTCACAGAAATTAAAAAAAAAAACAATTATACAACTTACATAGAATCATAAAACACCCCAAATAGCCAAAACAAAAGCGAAAAGAACAAAGCTGGAGATATCACACTTACATGACTTCAAAATATACTATAAAGCTTTAGCAACCAAAACAGCATGGTACTTGCATAAAAACAGATAAATAGACCAAAGGAACAGAAGAGAGAGCCCAGAAATAAATCCACATTTTTTACAGACAACAGATTTTTGACAAAAGTGTCAAGAACATATATTGGGAAAAGACATTTGTTCAATAAATGATGCTGGGAAGCTTGGATATCCATATGGAGAAGAATGAAACTGGATTCCTATTTCCGATATATAAAAATAAACTAAAAATAAATTACATACTTAAGCATATGTCCTGAAACTATAAAACTTCTGAAGAATACATAGTGAAAACACTCCAGGACATCATTTTAGACAAAGATTTTATGACTAAGACTTCAAAAACACAGGCAACAAAAACAAAAATAGACAAAATCGACTATATTAAACTATTTTGATTCTGCACAGCAAAGGAAACTATGAACAGGGTGAAGAGAAAGTATTTATAAACTCTTCATCCTACAAGGGACTAGTATCCAGGATATACAAGGAATTCAAACAACTTGTCAGGGAAAAAAAAAAAAAAATGAAAGTAGCCAAATTATCTTAATAGATATTTCTCAAGAGAAGACACATATTAATATGGCCATTAGGCCAGCAAGTATACGAAAAAAATGCTCATCGTTAATCATTAGGGAATTGCAAGTCAAAACCACACTATGATATCATCTTATCCAAGATCGATTATTTGTTATAAAAAAGACAGAAAAATAAATGGTCTTAAGGATGCAGAAAATAAGGAACTCATATTATTAATGGAAACATAAATTAGTAAAGCCACTATGGAAAACAGTATGGGAGATTTCCAAAAAGTGAAAATAGAGGTATCATAAGATAACAGAAATATTGTCACTGGGTATTTATTCAAAGGAAAGGAAACATGTTTATTAAAGAGATTCCTGCACCCCCGTGTTTATTGCAGCTCTGTTTACAAAATTAATATATGAAATCAACCTCAATGTTTATTAAACGATAAAGAAAGAAAATGTCATATATATGCACAAATGTATGCTGTTCAGCCATAAAAAATTAAAATTCTGTCATTTATGACCATATAGGAACAGGAGGACATTATGTGAACATAAGTCAGGCACAGAAAGATGAATACCATGTATTCTCACTTATATGTGGGAAGTAAAATATTTTGTGAGCTCGTTGATGTAGAGAGTGGAACTGTGGGTATTATTGGCTGGCAAGGGGAAGTGGGAGAGTTGTAAGGGAAGGTTGGTTAAAGGATACAAAATTACAGCTAGATAGTAGGAATGATTTCTGATGTCTGCAACACTGAATGGTGAATATTGTTAACTATAAACTTACTACACAGTTCCGAAAAGCTCTAAGAGAAGACGTGGAATAATCACAAAGCAAAGAATTGATACAGTGGATATACTAATTACCACAATTTAGTCATTTCATGTTGCATATGCATATCTAAATATTACTCTACATCCCACAAATATGCACAATTATTAAATGTCAATTACAAATGAAAGGAAAAAGGAATGTTAACCCCTACTGTTGGGATAATAGACATTAATTATCTTCACGTATTTTCACTTTTATCACATCTCTGTAAATATAATTGCGCTTATAATATAAGAGAATATAGGAAATAAATTTGTAGCTCACCTCAATACATTAGGAATGCAACAGCAAAATTAAGACAAGAAAAATACAAGAAAGAGATGAAAATTAATGAATTTAATGCTGGTTCATACTGCCTATGAGAACACATATTAAACACTAGATATGCTTCTTGAAAATAGTAAAACTGATATCTGCCACATAATCAAGAACAAAGGATTACATATTGTATGACTCTATTTATATAAATTCCTTTAGGAAATGAAAAACTATTGAGCCTATCAGTGGTTCCTTGGGCTGAGGCTGGGAACAGGAATTGATTACAAATGGGTATGAAGATAATTTGTGGAATAATAGTTGTGTAAATGTATCAATTTACTAACAATTATCAAATTGTATACTTACAATGAATACATTTTATGGTTTTGGTTTTATTTTAACTTTAATAGAATTACTAAAATATTCATTGAAGTCTCAATTATGTACCTCTAATTTAAGATCATTTTAAAGATTCCAACCCTCTTTGAAATTTTAAAACTGTTTTTTAAAAATCTACATTTGATGAGGGCTAGTAGGTTTTTTTTTTTTTTTTTTTCATGTTTTGTTTTGTTTGTTTTACGGCATAGGACCAGTAGCATATATTTTAAACTTTGCTTGCCATATGATATCTGTCACAACTATTCATTCTGCTGTCGTGGAGTGCAACACAAATAGACTGTAGGTAAATGAGGGGGAGGGGCCAGTGTTGCCCCAATGGTTGCTGTATGTCAACCTCTGCTTGAAATCGTAAGTATATTTGGGACATACAAACTTTTAAACCAAAATGTAAAAAAAAATCTATTGCTTTGCATAATAATATTCTCATACAATTTTAGCCAAGTATTGTTAATCACAGCTGCTTAAAGTGCTTATCTGTGAATTGTGTATAAAATAGCATTGCATATTTTTTAAGTAAAAACTTTGTTTAAATTTAAATGGTTTATTGTTCCATATTAGAAATTTTATTTCTTTTTTCTTTTCCATAAGAGTGAGAAATTGTGCCATTAAAATATTTATATTTAAAAGAGTTAACAGTTGCATGCTCACAAAACAAGCTCCATCAATAATTTTCACTTTGATGGTTTTTATGATAATACACTATAATTGGATTCAGCAGTAAATCCAAAACAGCTCTGAGGCATTGATTTTCCAAACAGTTCTGTCAAAATTATGCAGGAAGAAATGAAGCAGTGGCTTGATGAGGCATATCATGGAATGATTTTGAAATATTTTGCTTACTGAACAAAAGACACTAAGATGCAGATAGTTTGTTTCTTTCAACAATCGTGGCAATCATGCACATGTTGTTAACACAAATAGTTTTTTTTTTATTATTGATCATAATCCTTATTTAGCTTACCTAAATTTAAGCAAACAAGTGACCAGAACATATTACCAGAAATTTGCAAATTCTCTGAGTCTTATATAACAATTTTTTTCATGTTACTTTCTATTCATACCATATACTACTTTGTGTGTAGCAGGGAAATGTTATAATTAATTAATTGAGTTTTCTTACATTTGCCAAGATTGTGGTCACTTCCTCTAGTGGTTCATTCTGCTATTGTCTTTAGAATAAGAAGTTGGTTACTTAATAGTCCAATTGTCCTTAATATTATTTGAAAACTGCCGGGTGAATTCAGTGAAATAACTAATAACAATCATGTGCTACTTAAATTTGCTTGAAAACAAGCAAGTTATTTTTAAGGTTGTCTATGTTAACTTCCTGCCCTCTAAAAAAATAAAAACGAAACAATTAATTATCAAACTTTCGTTTGGCTATCCTTAGCTTAGCAATTACTTCATTTAATAATAAAATATAAATAAATAATCATATTTCAAAAAATTTGGTCCCAAGAATGCTCATTTGCTTACAATTTTGAAGTTAAAAACAATCACATTATCTAAATTGAATAATCGATTAAGTCAATTTTGACCTCATTGTGTTTCATGTATAATAACATCCGATAAGAATATTCAATTGCATGGAAAATGTTAAGGATGCAATAGTAAATGAAAAAGAGCATGGTCAGATAGATCTTTCACATACCACATTGTTAAAAGAGAAAAATTCTGTCATTTAAATTTCTTTAGTTGTTACCTCATAGTGCCAAACTAAATTTCACTGTGGGAAGCCTTAAAATTAGAAAATAAATAAATAAATAAATAAATAAATAAATAAATAAGTCTAATCTTTGTATCCAATCCCTTATAAAGAATTCTGAAGCAGACCTGGAGCTGTGGCTCACACTTATAATCCCAGCACTTTAGGAGGCCAAGGCAGGCAGATTACCTAAGGCCAGGAGTTCAAGTCTAGCTTGGTCAACATGGCGAAACCCTGTCTCTACTAAAAAAAAAAAATTACCTGGGTGTGGTACCACACACTTTTAGTTCCAGATACTAGGGAGGTACAATTACTATTAATAAATGTTTGTATATTTTCTACTACTTGTAAAGTATTAATACTCATAAGGTATTATTCAACTGTGTAAAAACTACTGTTCTCCCTATTGTGTAGATGAGAACTCAGTGCTAGAGATGTTATCACACTTGGCAAAAGCCTCCTAGAAGTAAACTCAGAGCTCTAGATTTCCACTTAATCCTTCTCCTTACCAACCCGCACTCTTTTAACTGTTCAAGGATACCTTCCTCAGAGTTGTATCACCTTCTCAGAATGTCACTGGAAATCCAATTCCAGTAACTTTTTTGTTTTACAATATTAAAGGAGAAATAGGAATTTCTTTGGGTATTGCTTAATTCATAAACTGTATTATTCAATATCCACTCAGGAGAAGCACAAGTATTCTATATGTTTCAAGTAAAAAGGACTTTAATGGAGCCCATTACTCACAGTTATTAATTTACTAAAATTTCTGTTCCACCTTAATATTTTTACTTCTGTATATCAATTATTATTATATGCATTTTAAAAATCAACTGACCCTTTTACTTAAAAAAAAAAAAAAAAATTTAAGTGAATGAGTGGATGGACTTACAGTAACAAGATCCTAAAAGGAAGTGGCATACCACATTGGGGTAGGAAAAAGAAATGCTGGGGCAAGACCAGGGACAGTGGGCCTATGGCTGGTGGTCTGTGTCCCAGAGTGTCAGAAAATAGTAGACATCGAGCAAGACCAGGTACATAAGTTGTGGGGTCCAGAGTAAAATGAAAAAGCCGGGCTTTTAGTTAAAATGTCAAGTAAAAAGTGCTGCCAATGGTACATATAAAGCTGTTTCTTTTTTCCTGTGCTATCTCCTTTGATTTGTCATGGTGGCTTTATTTTTCTATTTAATGTTATTGTAAATGAAAACAAATTAAGGTTTTAAATCATTAGCATAATTCCTTTGCTTATTTCTGGAGGCTGCCTCTAAATAGTGAAAAGAGAGGAAAGGAAACTTGTCTCCTTTGGTGGAAGACAGAATCCGTCCAAACAAGTCATGAGGCTGGTCTAGAGAACACTTGTATAGTCAGGGACAGGGATACTTGCAGAAAGGCAATACCCAAAGATGTCAAGAATGTTTAAATACATGCACAAGAACTTACTCAGTAGCTGACCTGGGGGCCAATGAGAGCTTTTATCCCACAGGAAAGTAGCCTCTGTCTGGCTGCTCCCCCACACACTGTGAAACTGCCAACCAGGGGAAGGGTCAGCCTCCCGCATATCTCTTTCTCAAGACTGTAAGGCGCATGTCAATCTGACCCTGATCCTCTCCACACACATACACCCAGGAAGGGGAGTGTGGCAGTGGTCTCTGAGTCAGGGCAGAGAGACAGAGACCTTGAGGAGCCCAGAATGCAGTTGTATAGGGGAGCGAGCAACCAAGAACAGGTCCCATGACAGTGTCAAGACGCACTTCTGAGGATCCAAGAACAGGGACACGCTCCATGGTCTCAGAATCCACTGAGAAAACGTTAAGTTCAAACATAAAGCTACTGAGAGTGTCAAGATGACAACCACAAAGGATTAAACCCTAAGTGTGGGCTCTTTTGAGCTCAGGAGTCAGTGACAATGCACTAGTTGCACATCCAGGAAGCTCACCCTGAGAGTACCTCATTGATGACATATAAGAAGCAAAAAAGCATGAGTTATTTGAATCTAGTAGGTGAAAGGAAAATAAATCCTAAAATGGGAAATCTGAATTGGATGTTAGAGATTTAAGGAAAGACACTTCATGTAAATGTTGGTAGTACTAAAGAAAAATATTTGCTTCCCAACAGACCAGTAGGCCCTAAAGAAAGAACTGAAATCATAATAAAAAATAACAGAGATCAAGTGTGGTTATGTTTTAGGAAGAAGGACCTGGCAGGGGGAAAACTGAGGATGAAGGAAATGAAAAATAAGGGGAGCTAAAGATGCAAATGTGATGCTGAAGGAAGGGTGTGGGTCAAGGGAAAGGCACAGAAAAATTTGTGAGTATCTGCTGTAATCAATCCCGGCACTTTGGCAGGCCGAGGCAGGTGGATCACTTGAGGCCAGGAGTTCAATATCAGTCTGTCCAACATGGGGAAATACCATCTCTGCTATTAAAAAAAAAAAAAAAAAAAAAAAAAAAAAATTACCTGAGCAAGGTGATACATGCCTGTAGCCCCAGCTACTCAGGAGGCCGAGGGAGGAGAATCGCTTGAACCTGGGAGGCAGAGGTCTCAGTGAGGCAAGATCATGCCACTGTACTCCAGCCTGGGCAAGAGCAAGATTCTGTCTTAAACTAAACTAAACTAAACTAAACTGAAACGAAATAAAAATATGTGGGTATCACAAAAATACTGAGGGATTGATGCTGTGAAATGAGGAGACCCTTCATCAGGAAAGAGGACATACAAATAGAGAAAAATGATCAAAAAGAGCATTTCTTCTATCACACACTATTAATACTGTAGGATCATGAGTTCAAAAGTCCAGGAATCATCCAGCAGGTAAAATCAAGTTTGAATGGCAGGAATATCCGTACACAAAACAGGATAAACAAAGGCCTTGTTCAGTTCCCTAGCCATATTTCTTTTTCCTCTCAGATAATAACAGTGAATCCTGAATAAGATATCTTAAGTAATATCACACAAATAATAGCAGTTTTCCCTTGCTTAGCATTCTGTCAGTCAGTTAGTCATCCTCCATTAAGATTTAGAGAGTTTTTCTAATTTCTCATACTATTAATCAGTAAGACGCTTTTCACAGAGTAAGCACTCAATGAATCTGCATGTAAAGCATTAATAAACTTCTTTATTATTTTATGTATACAAATTTTTAAAAGGAAAAGAAATCCAAGTTGTTCTCATTACTAATATAACTATATGCTCACACCTGCCCATAACACTTTAAAATATATGTTCTCTCTTTCTCTCTCTCTCCCTCTGGACCCCCATCTCTCTTTTACTCTCTGTCTTTGTTTTATTTGTGTTTTGTTTGTTTGTTTTGCCTCCTTCTACCATATCTGATTCATTGTCTCTCTCCAGGGTTACCACACTTCTCCCAATACATTCTTGACCTATCCTACCCATATCAAACTTACATCACTATTTCAATTATGTAGAGGTTTCCTCAAAAGTATCTTCCTCTCTGGCCCCTCAAAGTTCATGTCTTTCTTACATGCAAAATGCATTCATTCCATCTCAACAGTCCCTAGAGTCTTAATTTATTTCAGCACCAACTCTAAAATCCAAAGTCTTATCTAAATATTATTTAAATTTGATATGAGTATAATCAAGGTACAATTCATCTTGAGGCAAAATTCATTAGATCTTAAGGCTTGAGAATAATCCTCTTTGGTTCCATGTCTGGACTTCTAGGCCCGGTAATATGGCAGCAAGACCCCCACAGCTCAAGGCAGTAATCCCACCCACAAAGCATCATGTAAGCCTTCTAACCTGTTGATACCTTTCTGGTGACCCTAATGATGTCTGAATTGCTTTTGGGGTCATTTTTTACTCTCTTTGAAAAATAATGCATATTCGTAGCCTAATAGTTCTACCATCCTGCCCTGTCAAATCCCAAAAGTCAAACAGCCTTCCTTCATTGAGTCCATCTCTGTTCCCTTCGGTTCAAACTAGAAATGTTTCTGGTTGTATAATCCCACATTTTGTCAAGTGGTTGGTTGGCCATATCTTTAATGTTCCTTTCAGAACAAGCTGTTCATTTTTTTGCAATATGGTAGGCTGCGGATTTTTCAAACATTCAAGTTCTGATTGCTTTTTGATTAACAATTTCTTTTTCAATTCATAATAACTATGAGGTAAGATAATATTGTCTTATGTTAAAACTCATAAGCCAAAATTTGGTTCAAAGTCACTCAGAAATGAAACTAAATTTTCCCACATGTAATTATAAAAAAAAAATAATAAATTTTCAACAAATTTTAAGCATTATTTCTCTCAGAGTTGTATACATCTTAACTGCCAAACAACAGGCTCAAGACCAACTATATAAATTTCTTACAGAGAAAAATCGGTATCATATTTTGACTAGTCTGTGTGGACATGGCAGGGATTGTTAAAAAATGTAAAGCTTCACTAAGATCTTCAGAAGCTTCACAGGTCCACTAACGTTGGAAAAGGTACTTTAAATAACCTTGTAGACACAATCATCTACTTCACTATTGACTAAGAACAGAACCAATAAATGTATTTAACTAATGAACATTCAAAAAAGTTAATTTGTTTTATAAAGATTATGTT
This sequence comes from Macaca mulatta, assembly GCF_049350105.2. Taxonomy (NCBI): domain Eukaryota; kingdom Metazoa; phylum Chordata; class Mammalia; order Primates; family Cercopithecidae; genus Macaca; species Macaca mulatta. Next base: position 118,763,038 of record NC_133409.1, read on the forward strand.
TCTTTCAATAAACAGTTTTTATACTGTGTATTCAAATTCATAGCAAATGAAAAGTTGAAAACACATTGTTACGTTTTATACATTTGTTTTTAAGAAGATAATAATGACTTACAGTTCACACTGGCTTAATAATGCTTTAAGAGAGATTACACTATTCAAATGACTTGTAATTTAGCTGAAAAATATCATCTAACATTTCTTGTTCACCCAAAGTGATTGATCATCTCAATGGTGAATCTCAAAATGATGCTTAGCTATAATTGGAAAGAAAATTTTAAATATTCCATTTTTGCCATCAGACATTCTTCCAGCTTTTCATTATTCAGACCAAGTATTGTCATGAAAATGAATTCATCAATGTAACAGAGATAAATGAGCCAACACAGAACAGACAGAACTATCTTCCGGTTCTTAGGAAGAAAATTGTCTCATTGCCCTATTATATCAGTGACAAAGACGTCTGGACTTTATGAGCATATCTTTCCATTTAGTCTCTTTAAAATATTAATGACACAATGATTTAACCTCAAAACTAGGTTCAAGAAAGTGCTTAGAAAATACTTCCAAGGTTGAAGACTAAAGATAAAACTAATCAAATTATCTAAAAGATTAGTATACTTCATGTAAGCAAGTTCATAAAGGATATTATTAATGATAACCTGAAAAATGTAAGTTAAATAAAGCAATTTAGTTAGTCAAAATATTCATATTTTAAACATAAAATTACCTACTAGGCAATCATGGAGTAATGCAATCAAAACATATTTTATATACATAATGCATTATAGGAGGTTTCCTGCTTTAAGTCAAATTATCGAAGTCATTCAGATTCAGACATGGGTAGAACTACTGAGAAATTGTGAACTGAGCCATTATAGATTTTACTTTCATGAAGAATTGATAAGTATATGAAATAAATCTTATTTTAAAGGAAGTTGCACACATGCTCATTGAGTTACTTTTATTAACAAAACCTTGGTGTTCAGGGGAATGATCCTTATTTCCAGATCATGAGATCATCAACATGTATCACCTGTCTAGCCTATGGACTTGTGCTTGGATCTTAAATAAATAAATATTTTTATATATATACCTAAAGTATACAACATGACATTTTTTAAGTTATTTAAGTAAAAATTGGCAAACACACACACACACACACACACACACACACACACACACAGCAACAGTGTTGTTTGAGACTACTCCAGCTACTACAGAAATACGTTTCTTACAGCTCTGGAACCTGGGAAATCCATGGTCAAGAAACTGGCGGATTCCGTGTCTGGTGAAGGTCCGCTCTCTGGTTCACCGATGGCTGGCTTTTCCCTGAGATCTCAGATGGCGTAAAGGACACGCAAGCTCTCCAGTGTCTCTGTAATAAGGACACTAATTACATTCATGAGGGCTCTGCTAATTGACGTAATAACTTACCAAAGTCCCCTCCTTCTCATACCATCACACTGAGGGGTTTGGATTTCAGCACATGAATTTTGGAAGTCACAAACCGTCAGTCTATTGTAAATGTGGAGTAACTTCTTTAGCTATGTTTTACAAGTATGGGAACCACAGAACACGTTGGTAGTTTGGCAGCTTGAAGTTTTCAGGTTACTAGAACATTCCCAGTGGAGAATGGTGAAAAACTGCAGAAAGTCTGAAAAATAATGTAAAACTCAGTGTTTCTTGTGAGAATGAGATAATAATCGTTGCAGTGACTGAGACAAGCTTTGTGGTAGCTGCTCAGACTTATATATCAGAACTTGTTTGTAAAAGATACAAAAAATCAAAAATTTTTAAAGGAGGAGACTGTGATAGACTGTCTTTAGTATGAGGAAGTAGAATCAATAAAATATAAAAGTTATCAATAATATGATCAAACTGTGCCTACAGATAGATTACACTTTCAGAAATAATTTAAAATAATGTTTTACTATTTTTAAAAAGTTTCCTAGTTCATGTATTAAAAAAATATTAAATTGTTTCTAAGTTATAACACTAACTGTATTATTTTTCTGGTTGTAGTGGACTAAAATAAAATACTGAAATAAGTACTTGTATATCTTTACTGTTTATAATAATGCCTCCAATACATACACTTAGGAACTCACATACACACTCACAAAGACATGCATACAGAGTGAACAAATAAACAATCAAGCACACGATTCTCATGTTAATGTGATTTGTTGAGATGCTTATACCCTCCTTGCCTAATACTAATATACTGAACAAGGTGGCAGGGTACAGGTTTTTCTACCAACAAGTAGCACATTTTTGAAAACCCAAGCAAAATATGAGAACAATGAAAAGTCAGTGATTGTATAGGATCACAGAGAAGGTACAAAAATTGATCCACTGAATTCCACACCCAAAATATGACAGAAGAAATATTGAGAAATAAAAAAATCTTTTTTTTTTTTTTCGTCTGCTTTGTTACATAGAGACATTTTCTGCTATTAACCTGAGGCAACTGAGTAGAGAAATTTAAATTAAGAAAAACAAAGCCCTAACCTTATACTTAACCTCCCAATGAGTCATGATGACCTCTTGCTCAAATGTAGGAGGTGGAAAGATAAAAAGCTGAGAGGCACTATACATCCAAATTAGCAAATAAAGCTGACACGCCAGAGAAAATGTTTTGAAAAATCTGATTACAGCTTCCAGCTGCTTTAGCTAATTTCTTCACTTCCTTCTGTCATGTTTTTCAGCACATAGAAGGTCAAGATTAAACTACTTCTATCAAATAAACAAACAGTAAGTAATATCAGATAATTTACTCATTCAAAATATCTCCAAAACAGAAAACAAACATATAAAACTTCGAGAAAGATATTATACATGAGAATAACAATTCTAGAAGAAGTAAGAATCTGTCAGAAAATAATATTCAATATTATAAACCAAGTTAAAGGGTGAAAAAAAAAAAAAGACTAAAAATATGTCTCTGCTGAGACAGGAGAAAAGAAAACAAATGAAATTTAGCTAACAGATGAGCTAAAGCTAATAATATTTTTCATATATCTCATGTTTCATAAAATAAATGGAAAATAAAGATGTTCAAAACTGAAAGTCATATAGAAGTAGCAAAATTAAATATTTTATACTGGTAACACAATCTTTAATAAGAAAAATGACAGAACATCTAGGAAAAAATTAAATTAAATAATTAAGTAATAAATAAAGATTAGAGACATTAGAAAAAAAAAAAAGAGCAAGTCATTGTGATATACTTCATTTGTATTATTCACACACAAAAACCTAGGAGACAAATACATATTTAGATATATGACTGAAGAAAATTTTTCTGAAGTAAAGAAAGGATTAAATCTCCTGCTTAAATGTGACCTCTGTGTCTCATGGAAAAAACTCTACAGAAAACCAGTATCAAGAAAAACTACAAAGGATCAGAAAAGACAATATGGGTTCAGGCAAAAAGACAAGGAAAAGACAGCAAGCTCATCTCAGATTTCTCCAGTGCAATGTTCAATTGCTAGAAGACACTGGAAGAAGAAATAAATTCTGATTAAAATGTATCATCCAGGAAAACTGAATGAAGAAACATTTTTAAGTATAAATTAAATGCTTAGTATGCCAAAACTCATAAGATACAGAATTTCTCAGACCCTTGGAAAAATAATTTTCAGTTATCACAGATTTCAAAAAACTAGAAGAGCGTTAATTAGGCAAAGAAGAAGCAGTAGTTGCAGGGTTGAGAGTGAGTTCTGCATTATTTTCTAAGTCTAAAAATAAGAGAGTTCTAACTATGGAAGCTTCTATTGAATATCAATTTTGGAAATGGAAAAATAATATAATATCACTAAAAAGAGTAAATAAATGTCAAAAGAAGAAAATGTTGCCTACCCCAGCTTTTATGAAAAATGATATCATATTAAAAATCAATAAATATGGAAACAATAAATGTGTTCATTTTAAATTTTACAGATGAAAACAAACACTAACTCATTAAATAAATAAATAAATAAATAAATAAATAAATAAATAAACAATAGGGAATAATTCAAGTTACCAGAAAGAAAAAGCTACGTTTCACCAAATCAAACACTCCAACAATGTTTTAATGATATACCTAAAATTTTATATCATAAAGAAAAGAAAGAAAATAGATGCTATTAAACTATTTTACACTGCTTTCTCATTTCTCAGACTGTTTATATTATGCTAATCGAAAGAAAAATTTTAACTAGTCTAGTTTAGACTAAATTTTGATATTGTCATTCTTCAACCTTCAGGTAGAACCCCTTATGGACCATACATTGGCTAGGGTATTATTGAAACTTATTCACACAGATTTCGACTGCTCTGAGTCATTTTCTCTTTTTTTAGTCTCTAAGTTTTTATATACAACAGCATCTTCTATGCCATCGAGAGTGTTATAGATTCAGCCTTTCTTAAAACAGTGTGCACTAGGGCCCTTAGGATTTTTTCCAAGTAATTCATAGCAACCTTCAAGCCTTAAATATCTTAAATATGGTACTTTAATTTGTTGCATATAGTAGGCAATCTATTTCCATAAACCTCAGCAACAAAATGTAACAAAATTTTATCTATTTTTGAGAATCTTCTTTTCTTAGGTCCTGTGAAACCCTTGCTCAGTGCTTTGATAGTAAATACAAAATTCATTCATTCTTCCAATAATGGATATTGACCTCACTAATATAAAAATTTTACACATTCCTATTTTATTTTTGTGATAATTTGTGCACAAAATAACTTAGTTTTATTTTAATGCTAATTTATAATATAATCTTTTTGGAGACATATTTACAGTTAAACTCAACATGCCTATTACACAAATTCCAGTAACTTATTATAACTAATGACTATATGTATAGCATGACCAAGTTCAACTATACAAGGCAGTAATAACTAAATTTTGACTACAGTTTAACCTAAATGGTTGTAAGATGTATTTTTATTATAGAGATATCTAAATGTAGGGAAAATGCATTTCAAATTGGTGAATATAGTACTTTATATAATGCATATAATTTATTAGAAAACAAAAAGGCAGAATGTATGATAAAATTTGAAAAAAACAGAGATTTAAACATTTTGAAAAACAATTTTAAAAAAGAACTAAAATGTTCCTTATATTTTAAAGTAAATTAGATAAATGAGCAAACACAAATTTATGTTGTAAAGCAGGTTTTTTTTAAATTAAAGGAAACAATAGCATGCAAATTAAACCCACACACCCCATAATTCAACAGAAGTTATATTGAAGCACTCATCTCAAGAAAAATAACAAAATAAATTAAAGATACAAAGAAAAAAAGAAAGTCATAAACAGAAATTAACTGAAATAAGAGAAGGAAAATTAATAAAACAGAGTTGTTTCTTCTGTTAAAAATATGATAATAACTAAAAAAATCTTATGGGAGACAGAAGCAATAATAATAATAATATGTATATAAACAAATTTAGACATTTGAACGTGAAAATAACTGCAATTTTAGAGAAAAATATTAAAATAAATTTTAATTTGTTACAAATACATTTGGAAAAATTTGGGACAGTTTTTAGGGAAAATGTTACAAATATTTTAAAAAGAATATACTAAAGAAATCTACAAGAACAATTAACATGGTATTGAGACTTCATTTTTTAAATTTACATTTCATTAAGTATCTGCATGAATAATTTGACAAATTCTTTCAAAATTTTAATTAATTCATTAATTTATTAATGTATTCATTTTTGAGACAGAATCTCCCTCTGTCACCAGGCTGGAAGTGCAGTGGTGCTGTCTCAGCTCACTGCAACCTCTGCCTCCTGTGTTCAAGCAATTCTCCTGCCTCAGCCTCCTGAGTAGCTGGGACTACAGGCACACACCCCCAGGCCCAGCTAATTTTTGTATTTTTAGTAGAGACGGAGTCTCACCATGTTGGCCAAGAATGTCTCAATCTCTTGGCCTCGTGATCCATCCGCCTCGGCTTCCCAAAGTGCAGGGATTACAGGTGTGAGCCAATGAACCCAGCCTCAAAATTTTAAATAAGTAGTAGTACCAATTTCATTTTAACAACTCTGCAATAAAGTGAAAGTACAAAAGTTACCAGCTAATTTCTACATGTCTAATGTTTCCATAAAGTAGCACTAGTCTTTTTTTTTTTTTTTTTTTTTTTTTTTTTTTTGAGACGGAGTCTCGCTCTGTCGCCCAGGCTGGAGTGCAGTGGCGCGATCTCGGCTCACTGCAAGCTCCGCCTCCCGGGTTCACGCCATTCTCCTGCCTCAGCCTCCCGAGTAGCTGGGACTACAGGCGCCCACAACCGCGCCCGGCTAATTTTTTGTATTTTTAGTAGAGACGGGGTTTCACCGTGGTCTCGATCTCCTGACCTTGTGATCCGCCCGCCTCGGCCTCCCAAAGTGCTGGGATTACAGGCGTGAGCCACCGCGCCCGGCCAGTAGCACTAGTCTTATACTAAAAATCAGGGTGAACCACTTCTAGACTGGATGATTAATAAACAACCTCTGAAAATCTTATCTTCTGTAAAAGCTGTGAGGACAATGGCAAAAATTAGCAAAATCAATTTCATAAAGACTCTAAATTAATAAAAGGCTTTCAACAACCAGGAGAACATTTATTTAAGAAAAAATAAATGTCTGAATCTTAGTGAGAATGACAAGCTTGTGGGGTTTTAATTTGTCCTATTCCTACCTCCTATTTTCAGCCCCATGCTAGCCTCAAACATCAATAGTCATGCAAGAGTGGTAACAATTGAAAGTAGCAACTTAACAGCCAATGGAGAAGACAGAATTAGATTGGAACTCACCCCTAGGTGCAGAGTATTGTCACTGTATTGCCTCACAATTAAAATAGCTTCCTAATAAAGTCTTATTCTCAGGGATGGTCTTTATTTTATCTGATTTAGAGCTCACTAGATGGGAACTAACCTATCCTCAATACAGTTTATGTTTTGTTTTGTTTTATTTTTATACATTTAAGGAGTACAAATACAGTTTTGTCACCTGGGTATATTGCATAGTGTAAAGTCTGGGATTTTAGTGTAATCACTGTCTGACTAATGTACTATGGAAAATAGCATGATATTTCTCAGAGAGCTGAAAATAGAACTACCATTCTATCCAGCAATCCTACAACTAGGTATATACCCAAAGAAAAATAAGGAATTACACAAAAAAGATACCTGAACGCATACGTTTCTTTGGGTGATGTTTTGCAAATAATCAATGATTTTTAAAGTCTTATCTTCCTGAAGTGGCAATACCAGTTGGAGAAAAAAAAAAAAAAAAAAGAGGCAGAACTAAAACTCCAAAAAGAAAGAACTGGAAAATAAGATGTCCACAGGGTGCTTTAAAAACTCCAACATATTTATCTATTATGCCACACATATACACAGAACTGTGTGCACAGCCAAAAGAGAGTTGAGAAGGCCTAATTCCTTACTTCTGATTGATTTTAAGGATTTTTACATGCCGGAAATAAAGGTTAAGACAGAGCTGTAAAATTGCAAAACACTGAAGGAATGCTTTAACACATGCCCAGAACCCCTGAGCAAAGGCTGGGAGACTTACTGATTCAAGGCATTTAGTGAAATATCTGTACAATTGTTAGCAGATCAATAAGCAAAATAAGTTGAGTCTACTATGGCTGCATATGACAAAGAATATATAAAAGTATTAGGCTGTTCTTGCATTTCTATAAAGAAATATCTTTGACTGGGTAATTTATAAGAAAAGAAGTTTAATTGTCTCACACTTCTGCAGGCTATACAGAAAGCATGGCAGCATCTGGTTCTGAGGAGGCCTCAAGGAGTTTTACTCATGGCAGAAGGCAAAGTAGGAGCAGTCACTTCCCATGGCTGAAGCAGGAGCAAGAGAGCAAGTAGGGGAGGTGCTATACACTTTTAAACAACCAGATCTCATGAGAACTCACTCACTATAATGGGGACAGCACCAAGGTAGGTGGTGCTAAACCATTTGTGTTAGTCTGTTTTCATGCTACTGATGAAGACATATCGGAGACTAGGTAATTTATACAGGAAAAAGGGTTTAATGGACTTACAGTTCCACGTAGCTGGGAAGGCTTCACAATCATGGCAGAAGGCAAGGAGAGGAAGTCACATCTTAAGTGGATGGCGCCAGGCAAAGATATATAGAGCTCGTGCAGACAAACTCCCATTTTTGTTTGTTTTGTTTTGTTTTGTTTTTGTTTTTGTTTTTTTGTCTTGAGATGGAGTCTCGTGCTGTAACCCAGGCTGGAGTTCAGTAGCACGACCTTGGCTCACTGCAACCTCTGCCTTCTGGGTTCAAGTGATTCTCCTGGCCCAGCCTCCCGAGTAGCTGAGATTACAGGCATGTGCAACCACACAAGGCTAATTTTGTATTTTTAGTAGAGAGGGGTTTCACCACGTTGCAAGGCTGGTCTTGAACTCCAGCCTCAGCCTCCCAAAATGCTGGGATTACAGGCGTGAGCCACCACACCAGACCCAAACTCCTCTTTTTAAAACCATCAGATCTCCTGACACATATTCACTACCAGGAGAACAGCATGGGAAATATCTGCCCCATGATTCAATTATCTCCCACCGGGTCCCTCCCACAACACATGGGAATTATGAGAGCTACAAGATGAGATTTGGATGGAGACACACAGCTAAACCATATCATTCTGACCCTGGCCACTCCCAAATGTCATGTCTTCACATTTAGAAATCAATCATGCCTTCCCAACAGTCCCCCCAAATCTTAACTCATTTCAGAATTAACTCAAAAGTCCATAGTCCAAAGCCTCATCTGAAAGAAGGCAAGTCCCTTTCACCTATGAGCTTGTAAAATCAAAAGCAAGTTAGTTGCTTTCTAGATACAGTGGGAGTACAAGCATTGGGTAGATACAGCCCTTCCAAGTCTGAAATCCAGCAGGGTAGTCAAATCTTAAAGCTCCAAAATGATCTCTTTTGACTTGACATCTCACTTCCAGGTCATGCTGATGCAAGAGGTGGGTTCCTTTGGTCTTGGGCAGCTCTGGCCCATGGTTCTGCAGGTTGTAGCCTCCCTCTTGGCTGCTTTCACTGGCTGGTGTTGAGTGTCGGTGGCTTTTCCAGGCACAGGGTTCAAGCTGTTGGTGGATCTACCATCCTGGTGTCTGGAGGACGGTGGTGGGAACTATGGGAGCTACAAGATGAGTTTCGGGTAGGGATACAGAGTCAAATCATTATCACCACTCATGAGAATTCCACCTGAATAATTTAGTCATCTCCCACCAGGCTCTGCCTCCAACATTGGGATTACATTTCAATATGTGATTTGGGTGGGAACACACATCCAAAGTATATCAATATTTTAAGGAATTAGTTCAGGAAAGTCATCAAATGAACAAAGAACAATAATAATAGCAACAATAACAAAACTCTGAAGACAAGGTATAAAATTGATTCCCATGGTTGCTATATTATTTAGTATGTGTGATTGTTTAAAATGTGGTACAAAAAGAAACAGGAAAATATGAACCATACACAGAAGAAAAGCAAAGCAAAATAGTCAATAGAAACTGCAATGATGAAGCCCAGATGTTGAACTTGCTAGACAAAAGTTTTAAAATTAGCTATTAGAAGATATTGTTCAGTTTTACAACTCTTTTAAAATGTGTCTAGTAGATTTTCTGGTCTTTACCAGAAAGACTCACCGCTACAAAATATATATATATATATAAAAAATATGTTCAAAGAACTAGAGAAAATTAAAATTATTTTAATTTGAAGAATTAAAAGAAAATACAGAATGATGTTTACAATGACAATATAAAGAAATATAATTTTTTTTTTTAAAAAAGAGAAAACCACATGTAAATGCTAAATTTGAAAAGTACAATGATTGAAATGAAACAGAAGTACAACATTTTCATCTGGCAAAAGAACAAATCATAAAATTCAAAGATATACCAATTAAGTTTATTTAATCTTTTTTTAAAAAAAAAAGAAAAAAAGAAAGACAGAACAATAAGCAGAGCACCAGTAACCTCCAGGGCATCATCACGCTTATTGATATGTATTGAGAGTGTCAGAAGAAAAGGGAGACAAAAAGTGGCAGAAATAATATTTGTGACTTTGGAAAGTCTAAACATTGCCTTAATTTTCACTTTCCAAGAGCGTTAAAACAAAAACAAAAACAAAAACAAACAAACAAACAAACAAAACCCAAAACACACACACACATATTAATGGATACACTAAAAAGGCTCAAAAAACTCCAAAGGAGGTAACTCAAAGAGTTTAAACCTAAATGCCTAGAAACGTCATAGTCAAACTGCTGAAAGCCAAAAACATTTTTTTTTTTTTTTTTTTTTTTTTGGAGATGGATTCTCGCTCTGTCGCCCAGGCTGGAGTACAGTGGCCGGATCTCAGCTCACTGCAAGCTCCGCCTCCCAGGTTCACGCCATTCTCCTGCCTCAGCCTCCCGAGTAGCTGGGACTACAGGCGCCCGCCACCTCGCCCGGCTAATTTTTTTGTATTTTTTAGTAGAGACGGGGTTTCACTGTGCTAGCCAGGATGGTCTCGATCTCCTGACCTCGTGATCTGCCCGTCTCGGCCTCCCAAAGTGCTGGGATTACAGGCGTGAGCCACCGCGCCCAGCCTAAACATTTTTTTTTCCAACTTTTATGTTAGATTCAGGGGCTACATGCACAGGTTTGTTAGAAAAGTATATTGTGTGATACCGAGGTTTGGGGTGTGATTTAACCCATCACCCAGGGGTGAGCATAGTACAAAACAGATAATTTTTACAGCAGCAAGTGAAAAATGACTCAAAATATACAAGGGAGCTTCAATAAGTTCAACAGCTGACTAATCATCAGAAGCACTAGAGCCATGAAGTGGTGGAATGACATATTAAAGTGTTGGGAAAAAAGACTGTCAATAAATAATTATCTATTCAGCAAAACTATGCTTCTAAAATAAAGAAAAAATGTAGACAGTCTTGAATTAATTAAAAAGAAAGCCTGAGATAATTCATAGCTAGTAGCCCTACTCTTTAAAAAATAGTAAAGAAACATATGGCTAAATGAAGAAACACTGCCGAATGACTTGAATCTATGCTAAGAATAAAGAGAAAGTATATGGAAAAGGTAACTACATAGGTAAAAATAATAATAAAAACAGTATCAGTGTAGTTTTTATTTGTAACTCTTCTCCTTAATAATTCATATGTCTTACTCATTCAAGTTATTTGTAGAATCCTCTGTTCAATTATTACCTGATCAATAAGCTAAATAAGTTGAGTCTATCACGGGCACACATGACAAAGAATATAGTTTAAAACATGTATCTACCTATGTGCAGCAATAATTATAAAAGGTACCATTACTAGTACAAAGGATGAGAGAAGAAATGGAGATATATTCATATTTTATATTGTATATTGCTCATATTATATATTGTATATTGTATATTGCTATAAATCTGAACTATATGATTATAGGTAACATGTTTATTGTAATCCTCAAAGAAACCAATAAGAAAATAACCTAAAATATAGTAAAAAGAAACATCTGGTGAATTAAAATGAACATTAGAAAATATCTATTTAAGAGAAGACAGGAATAGAGAAACTTAATGACCTAAGACATGTAGAAGACAACTACGAATTTGACAGATGTGAATCCCACATTATTAATAAATGTATGAAGTATAAATGGATTAGTCATTCTAATTAAAAAAGAAACTGAGATTAAAACAAAGAAGAAACCCACCATGATCCAACTATACACTATTAATAAGAGACACATTTTAGATTCAACCTTCATTCTGAAGGGTATAAGCCCTCAAGAATGCACTCTTTTCAGCTTGGGTTGCTGCACACAGGCACGCAAATTTACAACAAAGCAAGAGAGTACCAAGAGGTACCAAAGTGGATCAACTGTGTTCTGTAAATATCCCATCTGCTTTGCGTAAAAGCAGCCCTATATCCAACTTCTGATATGAATTATAAACCTATCATGGCTGAGACTCCTCCTTTCTCCTATTGTTCCCTGAACAGAATAAGGTAAAGTGTGATGGTGGCAATCATAACTTTGTAATATTATGGAACACTTGCTGTGTTCTCAGGCAAGAGTGTTCTTACTTTGGGGAACAGGACTTCTAAACCCGAGGAACCAGATTTGCATGGGCAGGAACCACAGAGATCCTAGTGAGTGAGATGGTATATAAAGCCAGTCCTACCCTCACCCCTCGGCTCCCTTGGAGTTTCACTCTGTCGCTCAGGCTGGAGTGCAGTGGTGCCATTTTGGCTCACTGCAACCTCTGCCTGCCGTGTTACCTCTCTTTGTTTTTGGATCCATTCACTCCTCTTTTGGGGGTACAACAACACAAAGAGGTTATTGCTTTAATGAGTATACTCTATCTGAAATATAATGCCTTACTTTCAAAGAATATTTCCCTATTCTTGTGTTTCAGCTGATCCTAGGAGGCAGTTTCAGTGCTCCAGGATGTGTGGATACAATTCTTTGGTATTGGGTCTAATTTTACACCTTCATTGCTGTGAAATTTTGTCTCATTGGAAGTTATTGGTTTTTGGTTTTGTTTGGTGGGGGAAGAGGGGTTATCTCTGTTGGTAAGGAATGCTGGAAGCCTCCAGATAGAGTTTTTGACTAAGGTTCTATCTACAGGGAAGGTAACTCATGTGCATAATAGGTATCTATCACTGTACAAATAAACAATGCAAAACAAAAAGAAAAACAAAATAGAAACAAAACAAAACAAAAAAACAAACTGTGGACTCTGAAAGAAGAAAGGGTCCCAATGCACTTGATTTGTAATCGAATGGCTTTTTAACTTCTCAAGGAATGATGCCATACTGGAGGTTCAGCATTAGACTTTTTTGCTTACAGATTGAACATTCAAGGATAGCAGTAACAAAGCTGGCTTTGGTAAGTGAGACTATGCTATTGGTCCCATCTATATCTTTCATCTATCACCATGGCTACTCTATGCTATTGTGTCCCTTTTACCAGCTCTTTGGTGAATGATCAGCTCACCAAGTTTTTTAGTCTGTTCGACTGTTTAGTACTTTTTCATGGTGGATGTTTATTTATGTGATAAAAATCTTATCACTGCATGCTCGTTACCATCTGTTCATTGACATACCTCTGTACCTACGCTCTTTCGGCTATTTATTTTTAAATGCTGATTAAGTGATTAGGTCGTTGGCCACTGCCTAGGAATTGATATGTATTTTGGCTGCTACTTTGAAAAAGATACAGTTCTAAGTACAAAAACATGCAAAAGTACATAACACATATCACTGACTTTTAAAGAATTTATCATAATTCATTTTATAGAAAAAAGTAGTGAGCAATCAATGTTTCCTGATGTTTTGTATGATCCTTTTTAAGGCAGACACCATTACTTTAAATGGTGAATTTTACTCTAAGCATGTGCTATATACTTAGTATAGTATTTACTACCTGGCATCTTGTTCATACGTGTATGCCAACTTTCACATCATCAGAGACCATTGATTACCACAGAGAACACAAAATATCCATAGTTGTTCTGGGCTTAGTAACCAAAATAGTATGTGTATGTAGTGGGTGCATATGTAACGTGTGTGTGGTGTGTGTGTGCAAGGAGATTAAAAGAAAGAGCAAAAGATAGTGTCGGAGAGTCTAAGAAAACTTAAAAACAATTTTCAAATCTGCCATTTATTCCAAAAAGCAAACTAATAATATCTGTTAATTTTATCTTGAGACTGAGAGAGCAGTCTTTTAATTCCTGTTTAGTTTTCATCACTTTGAAATAATTTAAATATAAAATAAAAATTTAATAGTATGTAAGAAAGATCATTAGAAAAACATGTCGTATAAATTGAATTAATTACTAATACATTGTTATGGTATGCAACATGGCAGTAACTCAGAAACTTTGTATTTTTTATTTCAAAAACACAAGCCTATTTATTGCTCTTTTTTGGCCTCAGTGTATTTAAAACTGAACTTATAAAATAATTTAGAACAGAACAATCAAAGTAGAGCTCCAGGTTTGAGACATTTGTTATATTGCTAGTCGCTTCCCACTAAGTAGAATGGAAAAAAGAGAAAATAAATGATTTTAATATTTAGGTGACGATGTATGTGGCATAAGTTAAGCATTTAATGTTACTTTAGAGATATTTGACATATATCTCAGGTGAACTTATCCAGATTTATTTATTGCTATTTGAATTCATTTGTCCATTTATCACCTATTGAACAATTTTTGACACCATAGTGCTGAAGAATCTGTTAAACATGGAATCAAAGAATAAGCTACATTTCTTATCCGTTAATATTCGGTAATAAGAAAACCAAGAAATCCGCTAAATCATTGTATATAAAACCAACAAAACATAACAGAAATTACTTCCATAATATTCAAAGATGATGGGGTTTCCCTAAAGGGTTTCGATTACATGCTTTGCATTTGTTTACCTTGTATTTGACTATGTATGTGACTTATTTAATATAGCATAAAAAGTACACAATGAAAATACTAATAATTAATGTTAATTAAAAGTGTATGTGCTTATTTTATATGTGTTATCACTAATATTTAAATCACCTTTTCATGATGGATAATGTCATAAATATTTAATATCCCCATTCTTCAAACAGTGTTCAAATTAAGCACATTCCCGGAGCATGTATACATTTTACTGCTCGAGACAGGATTTAAACATAAGCCTAACCACAGGCCTATATTCTTTCCATTATCCCATACAGCTTCTAGGATGATTAAGAGTGTTTATCTGTTTGTGTGTATGTACACATAAGCAATAATATGTTTTAATTAACTCCTTCCAGATTGTATGAAAGAATAGTTCAAAGAAAGCAAAATATTGATCTATGATATATTCTATTCCTTTCAAACATGCATTATAAATCTAGAGTTAAGTCATGTTACAGAGTCATCAAAATAGAATGAAAAATATTAAAATTATTTTATATTTATTTGTTATTTTTTCATTTGTTATAAAATATAACTTTTTCTAGTTAATAAGCAAGATTTGTTGATGACTGTAAACTGCTATTTTATAATTGATGTTAAATGATAAACAATTTTAAATATATAATAAACATTTATGCTACCACCAATGATATGTAATTGTCTGTATTCATATTTATATGCATATGCTTTATTCTCTTTCATCCTTTTTTTTTTTTTTTTTTTTTTTTTTTTGTTGTTGTTGAGACGCAGTCTCGCTCTGTCGCCCAGGCTGGAGTGCAGTGGCCAGATCTCAGCTCACTGCAAGCTCCGCCTCCCGGGTTCCCGCCATTCTCCTGCCTCAGCCTCCCGAGGAGCTGGGACCACAGCCGCCGCCACCTCGCCCGGCTAATTTTTTGTGTTTTTAGTAGAGACGGGGTTTCGCCGTGTTAGCCAGGATGGTCTCGATCTCCCGACCTCGTGATCCGCCCGTCTCGGCGTCCCAAAGTGCTGGGATTACAGGCTTGAGCCACCGCACCCGGCCCTCTTTCATCCTTTTAAACTTACTTTTAAATTATATTTTTTTTCTATTAGAATTAATTATCAAAATTTTGCTAATTTGTTTAATCAACTTCAAGAAGATACTAGAAACCCCAAAATAATGCCTCATCTTTCAAGATCAATGGAGAGCAAGTTGATATGGTAGATGCTCCCAATGAAGATATACATCCCAAACTATGTGACCATAAAAAGCAAAGCTCAACAGAAACTCAATGTGTTAACAGTATCTTGTTTACAGACATTAAGGCAAGATCACAGTAATGGAGGTTCAAGCCACTACCACTATCTTTCTCTTCAATTATTGTGATAGGCCCATAATGGCCTCTTTAGTGTTTATTGCAATCTCCAAGTAATCTCCAATCTCAGAACTTATGAATTTGCTACCCTTTATGACTGCAGAATTCTTATCCTAGATATCCACGTAGTGTGGTTCTTCATTTACTTTAGCTTCCTGCTCACATTTGAAGAGAGATTTCCTCTACTATAAAATACCAACTTCCCTTATGGGCCCTAGTGTTCTCTACTCTCCCCAGTCTGTTTTATTTTATTCATAGCACATGTAACTACAGGACATATAATATGTCTATATTTTTATTTTGTTATTGCCTGGTTCCCGTACATTAAAGCAAGCTTTCAAAGCAGATATTCAACTAATTTTTCACTGCTATATCCACTATATAGAATAGTGTATATTTGACAGGCCAAAGCCACATGAGTGTCTGTGTGTGTGTGTGTATATATATATGAACTATGTGTTCACAAAAAGCAAAATCTTTCATGTATTACAATTAAGTATTATTTACAAGAATACCTAATTTAGGAGAATTACAAAAAAAGTTAAACACAGTTGAAATAGGAGGAAAATATTAGGGTATGTATAGGTAATACATTCTTTAATTTAAAAAGATTATATACATGATATATTTATATTATCTATATATTTTTTATTATATATATATGAAGAGAAAGATAGTGGCTTGAGCATTCATTATTGTGATCCTGCCTTAATGTCTATAAATAAGATGACTTTTAATACATTGAGTTTAATACATATATAAAATGTGTTAATTTCTACTCATTTGTGGATTTTCTTGTTTTTGAAAATTTGATGTAAATCTAGAGAATAAGAGTGTTTTTTATAGCAGGAAAACAAGATATATCTTGAATAAATTTTTCTTTCTGATCACCCAAAATCAAATTGATATTGGTATTCTCTTTAAAACATCTTCCTAATTGCATCACCATTTTATTTGGTCAGACTAATTGTTTATTTTAGTAGTTAATGAGTAATATTAATTTAATACTGATTTGTATTAAATTAGTTTTAAACCTATTAATTTGTATAATTTAGGCATAAATTAACAGTGATTTACACAAGTTACACTTTATTGATTTAGAATAGTAAAATTATGAATCATTTTAACTTTAAAGATATAAATTTCTGATTCATTCGAATAATTATTTCATAATTATTTTTATATTTGAGAAAAAAATTCTGCCTTAAATTAACAGTAATTTATCCTGTTCTAAGTTTTTAGATTTATATGGACAATGTATCCCATTTCATCTGGTTTACTTTTTCTATTTTCTAATACCAGGATGTTTGAACAAGGACAGGATTTGAGTGCAAGTACAACTCAGATGACAGAATCCATGATATAAAAGAAGCATAATATCAAATTCAGCTCTTACGTTAATAAGCACTGCAGAAGTTTCAAAATTCACAGCCAGGCCTTTCTTCCTCTGCTGAATTTCAGCAACAAAGATGGTAGATTCTGATTTGATGATACTATAGTTCCAACAATTAAATATAATTGGTTGAAATTTATCCTATAGAAACATGTCATAATTTATAATAAAATGCCTCAATAATGTTTTCAGTTAACTTACAATTCTAAACTTGAATACCAAATACCAGAATAGCTTACCTAGAATACATTTAGAGTTTTGTAGTACTGAGTACATACTTATTTGCACACATTTTTATATGTGAACCTTGCTTGAGCAAATGATGTTTAATAACACCTAAGTCATTTTTTTATTTCTCTGTAATGATAAAGTTATTTAAATATATGGATATATCATCAGCAACCATATTGACACAGAGAGAAAGGAATTTAGTACACAATGGAGTACCCTGACTAGATAGGGCCAGATATTTGGTAGAAAATGGTTTAGAGATTATAGTGAGTAAAACAAAGAATATGGGGCTCCAAAGGGAGAATAATTCAGAAATAAATGCCAAAAAGATTTTTCAGATACAGCATTTTTCATGTTTATTCCTTGTTTTAATGATTTGGGAAGTGAGGACATTATTAACTAACATAAGCAAAATAACCTCATTTTACTTTATTTCATACCACTGAGGATGAAGCTTGAGTAATGACATACATCTTAAAGACTAGCTGAAATAAACAGAATCATCAAAATCATTGTGCAATTCAGCTGTGAGTAGAATTCGTTGTTATTTGTTACGTTAAGAAATACAGTGACATTTTGCAAATCTATTTATGGCTTCCGATTATCAAAGTCTATGACATGAACTTGAGTTCAAAGCCATTTCTTAATATAAATTTTAATCATTCCCTCCATTATGAGGTCCGAGTCATGGAAATAAAAAAATTGCATCAAGAATAATTTTATATTATTAAAGAAAACAAATGCACTTTTTAAAAACATTAACCAAGAGCATGACATCAGAATTTGAAAAACAACATCAGAAAAGGTCACATTCACAAATGCATGCAATCCAAATAACTGAAAAATTGAAACGAAGAAACAAGCTTTATTTAATACATATTAATTAGTTCAAATCATTAACAAATACACAGTATTCAGTATTCAGGTTTTGTTTTGTTTTGTATGAGATGGAATCTCATTCTGTTGCCCAGGAGTGCAACGGCATGATCTCAGCTCACTGCAACCTCCGCCTCCTAGATTCAAGCAATCCTCCTGCCTCAGCCTCTTGAGTAGCTGGGACTACAGGCACCCATCACCATGCCTGGCTAATTTTTTGTATTTTTAGTAGAGACGTGGTTTCACCGTGCTAGCCGGGATGGTCTCGATCTCCTGGCCTGGTGATCCACCTGCTTCAGCCTCCCAAAGTGCTGGGATTACGTGTGTGAGCCAGTGCACATGGCCAGTATTCAGTTTTAATGCTGCATCCTGTACACAGCACAGTCCAATATTCCCCAGACAAAATTGTGTGCTGCACAATGTATTACAATAGCTCTCCAAAAAAGCACTTTCCAATTCAAATTATACTGCATATCGACATAATACTTTGTTGAGAACCACAGAAGTAGTAGAAAGGACAAAAGGGTAGAGAGGCTGTAATTTCATCATTAAATGATTGATTGAAGAGGTGGCCAGTTCCAGATCACAAGTCATTTGCATGACAAGTATTAGGGTTAAAGATTTGAAAAATCTACATGAGATTCCAAAAGACAGTATTCGTGGAGACTTGAATACTGCTTATTTTAATCTGCATTTAAAAGCCTGCCTGATTCACAGCATATTTTTTTCTCAAAAAAAAAAAAAAAAAAATGAAAAGTATAAATCTTACATTAGCTCCATTATTGTAAGGCAATTTTAATATATCTACTTTTATGTAGATTTTGTAAGATTTTATGTAGATTTTTATCTTGGTCACATATGCATTATTTTATAAATAATTAAAATTTGTGCATCAAGTGTTTTTACTAGATGTATGGGGTATAAGGGGTACCATATGGATAATATTTAACTTAAAAAAGAGAAATGCATTTAATATTTAAGATTTTTTTTTTTTTTTTTAAGACGGAGTCTCGCTCTGTCGCCCAGGCTGGAGTGCAGTGGCCGGATCTCAGCTCACTGCAAGCTCCGCCTCCCGGGTTCACGCCATTCTCCTGCCTCAGCCTCCCGAGTAACTGGGACTACAGGCGCCCGCCACCTCGCCCGGCTAATTTTTTGTATTTTTTAGTAGAGACGGGGGTTTCACCGTGTTAGCCAGCATGGTCTCGATCTCCTGACCTCGTGATCCGCTCATCTCGGCCTCCCAAAGTGCTGGGATTACAGGCTTGAGCCACCGCGCCCGGCCGTATTTAAGGAAATTTTATCAGAGGCATTTTGCATATACAATTTATAAGAGACCTTAGGATCCAAGCAGGCAACAGTAAGACAACTCAGAAATTAACAACATATAACCACCTCTAAAACTAGGAAGGAAAGCCAATGGGAAGTGCTATTAGAATTGGAGCACAATGGCTGGCATTACTCAGCAGAACTGTAAGGTTGGGAGTCTGGTGACAGCTAGTTTTATGGAGGAGATTCATTCACTGACACAGATGCTGCCCACATATACAGGGGACAATATGGCATTCCGTTCTTCCACTGGTTCTTCCCATGAGTAAAATCTAGCTGGAAGTCAGCTGTTAAGGCCACTTGGGAAATATCCCTATTGCAGTCAACCTAGCTGCAGTAAAGACTAGGACCCAGGATTGGCAAAGAAAAAATTCTCGGCCATGCAGGTTCAGGCACTCTAATCCTCTTGTTCTACCTTGAGTGCATTTTAATTTTTTGGCATGTTTGACTCAAAAAAAAAAAAAAAAAGGCTTTACATTTCAGCCTAATATGAGACATCTACACTTGAATAAAGAAATGGTCTCTTTCCTTCTACCCAGGAAGTATCTCCAAGACATATCCATTTCGAGTTTAACTTTTCCAGGTGAAATAACCATCTGCTATAGCTTCTCACGATATATCAATGACCTATGAACGAAATGTTAAATCAACCTAATCAATACTCTTCATTCAAAGTAGTGGAGAAAAGGAAAAGGGGAAAAGAAATGTACATATTGTTGCTACAGAACTCATTTTTGAAACACAACACAAATTTGCATTTATTGTTTCCTGTTTAACCAAGTATATCATTTTTCTGTTGTTTTCAGTTGGAATATTAGCTCTTATTTATTTTGTTATTTTCCCTGATAAGACAACTTTATTCTTAAAACATCTGACATATTAGTAGTACTACATTTATTACATTACTCAAATATTTCAGTGATCTTTAATGTAGGACCTGAACTCATGAAGTGGTACAAGAAATCGCCAGAGTTCCAAGCATTGTCTTACTTCCAAGTATTGTGTAGTAGCAACTAAAACTTTCCTCGATAATACATGCCTATCTATATCTATGTCTATCTCTATATCTATACCTATATCTATGATGACTGGAAGAATATTCGAGTATAAAGCCTCAAGAACACCAAAATATCCCCAAAGCAGTATCAAATCTATTTTAATAAGATTGATGTTGTTTCCCTGATAGAAACATTCTTGTTTGAAAACTAAAACCTATGGAATTGCAGACCGAAGTTGCAGGGACAGGAAACCAAAAATCTCAAAGTACATTATTTGGTATAATGGTAGGATGAGGTCATTTTAACATTTATCTCTTGGTTCTCTAATCTATGTAATCTGGCCTATAGTAAAAACAGTACCTTAGATTTGTAATTGATGAAAAAAAAAATGAAGAAAAAATTACCAACCTCGCTGGGTATCGTTTGCCATTTGGCACTGTGACTGACCCTTGAGCTGGCCTGTTAAATTCCATTAGGCCAGCTTCTTCTATATCATGGGGTACATGGTATGCTCATATGATTACCCTTCTACTGAATGCCCAGAATGAGCAGAAGCCAACAGTAAGCTAAACACTCAACATGGCACCATTACTCAGAAAGAATATCCAAATACCCAATGGCAGGTTAATTATAATACGTCTGTCCATCACTGAGGGGTAGCAATCTGGCTTACTTGAAGAAATGCCACTTAAGATAGAAAAGTAGGAAAATAGATGTATTGATTTCTACATTCATTTTTCTTTCCAATGCTTGCTAAAGCCTTCTACTTGTCAAATTCAGTTAGAAATTATGGATCATTTATACACAGGACATCCTTAATCCATTATGCAACAAGTCTCACCAACATTTGTATTTGGAATTTGTGAGAGAACAGTAAAACAGCAGCAATCCAAACTGCACAGCTATTCTTCCATTCTTTTCATGGTTCAGATAAATGCTTTTCCTTTTTTCTACTTTTAGAAAATAACTACTTTATCAAGATATAATTCACACATCATAAAATTCACCCTTTCAAAGTCTGTAATTCAGTGATTTTATATATGTTTACCAAGTTGAATGATCATCACCACTATCTAATTTTATAGCATCTTTATCATCTAAAAAACCCTTTGTACCCACCAGTAATCACTCTCCATTTTCTCTCCCAACCTCAGGCAGCCAATAACCTACTTTCTATCTCTATGGATTTTCCTGTTCTGGATATCTCCCATTAATAAAATTATACAATATGTATGTATCATTTTATGATAGACTCCTTGTACTAAGCCTAATGTGTTCAAGGTTCACTCATGTAGTAGACACTTTGGTTGTTTTTATATTTTGTTATTAATAATAATTCTGCTATAAATACTCATGAACACATTTTTTGTGGGGACATACATTTTCCTTTGTCTTGGATATATGCATAAGAGTGAAAGTGATGGGTTGTTTAGTAACTCTATGTTTAACCATTTGAGAACCTGCCAAATTGTTTTCCAAAGCAGGTGTGTCATTTTATGACCCCATCAGCAATATATGAGGGTACCAAATTTTCCACAACCTTACCAATAGTTCTCAGTATCTATCTTTTTACTTTTAAACATTCTAGTGAGTACAAGGTAGTATAACATTGCACCTTTAATTTGTATTTCACTAATGAGTAATAAGACAAAAGAAAAGATCTACTGATGTGCTTACTGAGCATTTACATATTTTCATTGATTAAATGTCTATTGAAATCCCATTTTAAAAATTGTTAAAGCTGAATTGTAGTTTTATTTTAGGTGGCAAGGAGATCTTTCCATACATAGAAAACAAATATTTTATCAGATATACATTTTGCAAATATTTTCCCATTCAGAGGGTTGTTTCACTTTCTTGATAGTACACCTGAAACACAAATGTTTTTAATTTAATAAAGTTAATTGTATCCATTTTTTTTCTTTTATTGCTTGTACTTTTGATACTATATAAAATAAGCCACTACCTAATCCAGTATTACAAAGATTTACCTAATTTTATTCTTACAGTTTTACAGTTTTTGTTTTTATGTTTAGGTATGTGACCCATTCAGAGATAATTTTCTATATGGTGTGGGGTAAGAATACAACTTCTTTGACTTGCATGTGGATAACCACATATTCTACTGCCATTTGTTAAAATGGCTACCCCTTTCTCCATCAAATTTTCTTGGTATTTAGACAAAATGAATTATTATTATTATTATAAAGATAAGCATTTAGTTCTAAACAGTTAAATATACTATTGATGTCTATATTTACTCTTCTGCCAGTGCCTCACTGTCTTGATTACTGCAGCTTTGTTGTGTGTTTTGAAACTGATGATTATGGCCTCTGCAAATTTATTTACCTAAGATTGTTTTGGGTATACTAGGCCCCTTGCATAAGTCTTTTAGGATCAGCTTGCTAGGTCTGCAGGGATTATGTTTAATCTGTGGATAATTCTGAGAAGTATTGCCATTGCCATCTTAACAAAGTTAAGTCTTTATCCACAAAGGACGTTTTCCCATTTATTTGGTTTTCTTAAATTACTTCCCATTATGTTTTGTAGTCTTTTTTTCATATTAATACAGCATGTTTATTTTCTTTTTTCATTAGTCTTTATTATGATGTATTTAAATACATGTGTTTAAAAGGTCAATCTAAAGCATGCCTCTTTACAGAAGCATATTATTTCACAGAGAAGTGAAAGTGCAGGCTTGTTACATAGGGAGACTTGTGTCATGGGGAGTTGTTGTACAGATTATTTCCTTTCTAGGTATTAAGGCTAGTACCATTTTTAATTTTTCCTGATCCTCACCCTCCGAAAGGTTCCAGTGTGTGTTGTTTCCCTCTCTGTGTCCATGTGTTCTCATCATTTAGCTCCCACTTATAAGTGAGAACATGCAGTATTTGGTTTTCTGTTCCTATGGTCACTAAGGATCATGGCCTCCAGCTATATCCAAACTCCTCCTAAGGACATGATTTCATTCTTGTTTATGGTTGCATGGTATTTCATGGTGTATATGTACTGCATTTTCTTTATCCAGTCAATTGTTGATAGGCATTTATGTTGATTCCATGTGTTTGCTATTGTGTATAGTGCTTCAGTGAATATTCACATGCATGTGTCTTTATAACAGAATGATTTATATTCCTTTGGGTATATACCAGTAGTGGAATTGCTGTTCTTTTAAAAAATGTTTTAAGTACGTAATAGTTGTACATTTTTATGGGATACATGTGTTATTTTGATACAAAAACATGGTGTGTACTGATCAAATCAAGGCAAGTGGGATATCCATCACCTCACACACATTATTTCTTTATATTTGGAGCATTCCAAATATGCTCCTCTAGTTCTTTTTGAAATATACAATAAATTATTTTTAGCTATAATCACAACAAGGTGCTACTGAACACTAGGTCTTATTTCTACTAACTTCTTTTTGGTACCCAGTAACCATCCTCTCTTCCCCTCACTGTCCCCCTTTACCCTTCTGATACTCTGGTAACCATCATTCTACTTTCCACCTTCATGAGATAAATTTTTTTAACTCCCACATCTGAGTGAAAACACACAATATTTATCTATCTGGCCTTGGCTTATTTCAGTTGACAGTGTTCTCCAGTTCCATCTATACTGTTGCAAATGTCAGGATTTTATTCTTTTTTTTATGGCTGAACAGCATTCTACTGCATATATGTATCACTTTTTTTTTTTTTTTGTCCATTCATGCAGTGATGGATAATTAGGTTGATTCCATATTTTAGCTATTGTAAATAGTGCTACAATAGATGGAAATGCAGATATGTCTTCAATATGCTGATTTTCTTTATTTTGCATTTATATCCAGCAGTGGGATTGCCAGATCATATGGTAATTCTATTTTTAGTTTTTAGAGGAATTTCTGTATTGCTTTCCATATTGTCTGTACTAATTTACTTTTTCACAGTATACAAGCATTCTGTTTACTCTGCGTACTCATTAGCACCCATTATTTTTTGTCTTGTAGACAAAAGACATTTTAATAGTAGTAAGATAGTATTATTTGTAGTTTTAATTTGCATTTCCCTGATAATTTGTGATGTTGAGCATTTTTTCACGTACTTTTTGGCCATTTGTATGCCTTCTTTTGAGCTATGTCTACTCAGATCGTTCATACTTTTTAAATTGGATGGTGATGATGATTATAATTAACTGCTATTCAGTTGTTTGACCTCCTTATATATTCTGGTTATTTTTATTTTTATTTTTTTGAGACTGAGTCTGGCTCTGTCGCCCAGGCTGGAGTGCAGTGGCTGTCTCCGCTCACTGCAAGCTCCGCCTCCCGGGTTCACGCCATTCTCCCACCTCAGCCTCTCCAGTGGCTGAGACTACAGGCCTACAGGCGCCGCCACCACACCCGGCTAAGTTTTTGTGTTTTTAGTAGAGAAGGGGATTCACCATGTTATCCAGGATGTTCTCCATCTCCTGACCTCGTGATCCACCCGCCTCGGCCTCCCAATGTGCTGGGATTACATGCATGAGCCACCGCGCCCGGCCTATATTCTGGTTATTAATAGCTTGTCATTAATATTCAGACTTGAATAGTTTGTGTACAAATCTTTAACATTTTACTCTAAAAGATTCTACGTATTTTATTCTCTTTGATTATAAAAATGAAAATGTTTTCTTAAATTCATTTTCAGAATTTTATTTGTTGTATGTAGATATGCAGCTTTTGTGTGTGTATTCACTATTCCTAATCTGGATACCTTTAATTTATTTTTCTTCAATATTTGCCTTCTCTATAACTTCCACTACAGTGCTGTAGAAATTAGAGGAATGGACGTATTTGTCTTTTTTTCTGATTTTAGGGAAAAAATTTTCATGTTTTATTATTAAATATGATATTAGCAGCAGAATTTTTTTGGTCAATGGCCTTTATCAGTTTGAAGATACTCTCTTTCGTTACTAGGTTTCTGAGTGTTTTTTCAGTTATGATTGTTGAATGTTTTCAAGTGCTTCTGATATACCTATTAAAATTGTCATTTAGTTTTTGTCTTTTCTTCTACTTACATGGTGTTTTTCATTGATTACTTTTCAAATATTATACAACATTGCATTCCTGGAGAAACTCATTGGGTCATGTTATTAAATATTTGGAGATTTGGCTTGCTAATATTTGTTGAGAATATTTCCTTCTATATTCATAAGGAATATTGGTCAGTAGTTACATCTTCTTGCAATATATTTACCTTGGTTTAATATCAGAGTAATAATGACCTAAAGGTTTGTTGCATGATTTTGTCTTTGCTTCTGTTTTTTGGAAGAGTTTATTATTTGTATTAATTATTTTAAACACTTGATATAATCGCCAGTGGGGCTAAGTCTATGCTACATGTTTATTGTTGTAGTTTTGTTTCTGTTTTGGTGAAAAATTTTTAATTACAATTAACTCTCTACATGTTATAGAACTATTCAGATTTTGGATTTCTTGTTGAGTCAAATTTAAAAGATTACATAGTTCTATGAATTTGTTTTATCTAGTTTTTCATAGTATTTATTTTTATTATTTTTAGTTCTGTAAGATTATTAGTGATGCACTCTCATCTATTTCTGAATATAATAGTTTGGGTATTCTTTCTATTCTTGAGAGTCTAAATAATGAAAAATAAATACATAAATAAATAAATTGTCAATTTTGATAACCTTTTTTCAAAAACAAACTTTGATTTTGTTGATTTTCTCTATTATATTTCCATCCTGTTTTCTATTTATTTGCACTCTAGTCTTTATACTGTATGCCTGCTGCTTTTTTTTTTTTTTTTGGAATGTTGATTGCTCCTGTTTTTTTAGTCTCTTAGTGTAACATGTTGCATTGTTAATTTGAGATCTTTCTCATTTTTTCTTGTGAACACATGTAACTATACATTTCCCTCTGAATACTGCTTTTGCTACATTCCATAAATGGTATGTTATATTTACATTTTCAGTGATATAAAAATTTTTCTACTTTAATTGTATTCCATGTTTGACTCATTTGTTATTGAAGAGTGACTGCTTTTATTTTCATGAATATCCTTTTCAATTATTTTATTACTTTTTTTCAGAAAAAGTAATTTGTATGAATTCAATTCTTTAAATTTGTTGAAGTTTGACTTGTGAACTAACATATAATCGCCTTTGTAAAGTGTTCACTGTGTGTGTTTTTGTGTGTGTGTATGTATGTGTGTGTGGGTGTGTGTGTGTGTGTGTGTATAAATATATATATATATTTGGGGGTTACTTCTACCCCAAAACAGCAGAATGATCTATACCTGTCTACTCAGTTTAGTTGATTTATACTATTGTTCATGCTTTCTATTTTCAAGCTGGTATTCTATGTATTACTAAAAGTAGAGTATTTAAGTCTGCAACTATCATGGTAAAATTGTTAATTTCTTTTTTAAACTATGTTAGTTTTTCTTCATGTATTTTGGAGCTCTATTTTTTGGTATATATATGTTTATAATTATATTTATTTCTGATGTATTTACAGTTTTATTATTACAAATATGCATATATTTGTGTTTACTATTAATATATTGTATCTTTTTCTATTATTTAGCTTTCAGTTTATTTGTGCATTTCAATAAATACCTTTGAGCTCATCTTAATTCAGTGAATAACAATGTTAATTGAGATTCTTGGATTTGTTGATTCATTTTTTAAATGAAATTAGGAAAGTTTTCAAACATCACCACTCAAATATTTTTTCTGTATCTTTCTCTTTCTACTCTGTTTCTGGAATTCTCACTGTTCATATGTTGGTATAGTTGATGGTATTCCCACAGGTCTTTGAGATTCTGTTTATATTTTATCATTGTTTCTTTTCTACCTCAGACTTGGTAATCTTATTTGATCTACCATTAAGTTTATTGATTATTTTGTCTGTGAAATCTATGCTGTTCAATTCCTCCAGGGACTTTTTAAATTTTTTTAATAATAAATTTTATTTAATATAATTTTAGTTTTATTTATGTACTCCAGCACTTATATTTTTTACTTTTTATATGTAATTCTCTCCATTTTGATATTGTATACTTGATGATAAGTCATTTTCATATTTTCATTACTTTTAGATGGTTTCCTTGGATTAAAAAAAAAATTTGTAATAACCAATTAAAGTATTTTTACTAAAAATTCCAAAATCTTGAGGGCTTATTCAACAATGTTTTGTATTTACGGCTTTTATTCTTTAGGTATTAGCTATACTTTCTTATTTCTTTGCATAGTCATAACTATTGATTTCAACTGTTGCTTAATAACTAGATATTATATCTAATATAATGAGGTCTATATAAAAATCCAACTCCATTTCTCCACTAGATTTTGTTCATGGTAGTGTTTGTTGTTGATTTGGCTTTTTTTTTTTTTTTAATTGACTTTCTGTAGTAATTTTGTAATTTTTTTTCATCTGACACTATGAAATTTTTTGCTTGACAAGTGTTAGCTTAGAGGTTAGGTCATTATTGAACAAAAATTTTCTTAAATATCTTAAATCAATAAGCTTCCCCAAACCTTCCAAAAGATGTCTAGGGGTGTGTGTGTGTCTGTGTGTGTGTGTGTGTGTGTGTCTGTGTTGAAGCATTCTTTCATGCTCCAGCACTTTATGACTCTTCATTAACTTTCACTGACTACTTGTTCAGAAGCTCATGGTCATATCTGAAAGACTCTTGCCTTCTCAAGTCTTTCCTCATCGTGTACATACCTCTACACATATGAATTACTTTCAAGATCTTAGTGATATTTTTCAAGCTCTTCAAAGTTTCTTATGAACATCATATTTTTGATATTATTTTGTTTGCGTTTTTTTTCTCTTGCTAGACAGTCTCTTATTTGTCCCAACTTGTATTGCCTCCACATGCATCATACTTTTTCATTTTTTTTTTTTTACCTTAAGTTCTAGGGTACATGTGCACAATGTGCAGGTTTGTTACGTAGGTATACATGTGCCATGTTGATTTGCTGCATCCATCAACTCGTCATTTACATTAGGTATTCTCCAAAAGATATCCCTCCCCCATCACCCCACACCATGACAGGTCCCAGGGTGTGATGTTCCCCGCACTGTGTCCATGTGTTCTTGTTGTTCAACTGCCATCTATGAGTGAGAACATGTGGTGTTTGGTTTTCTGTCCTTGTGATAGTTTGCTTAGAATTATGGTTTCCAGCTTCATCCATGTGCCGGGAAAGGACATGAACTCACCCTTTGTTATGGCTGCATAGTATTCCATGGTGTATATGTGCCACATTTTCTTAATCCAGTCTATCACTGATGGATATTTGGGTTGGTTCCAAGTTTTTGCTATTGTGAATAGTGCCACAATAAATATACTTGTGCATGTGTCCTTATGGTAGCATGATTTATAATCCTTTGGGTATATACCCAGAAATGGGATCACTGGGTCAGATATTATTCTAGTTCTAGAAACTTGAGTAATCTCCACACTGTCTTCCACAATAGTTTAACAAATTTACACTCCCACCAATGGTTTAAAAGCTTTCCTATTTCTTCACATCCTCTCCAGAATCTATTGTTTCCTGACTTTTTAATGATCACCATTCTAACTGGTATGAGATAGTATCTCATTGTGGTTTTGATTTGCATTTCTCTGATGACCAGTGGTAATAAGCATTTTTTCATATATCTGTTGGCTGCTAAAATGTCTTCTTTTGAGAAGTGTCTGTCCATATCCTTTGCCCACTTTTAGATGGGGTTGTTTTATTTTTTCTTGTAAATTTGTTTAAGTTATTTGTAGATTCTAGATATTAGCCCTTTGTCAGATGGGTAGATTGCAAAGATTTTTCAGTCATTAAGTCTTTGCCCATGTCTATGTTCTGAATGGTATTGCTAGTTTTTTTTCTATGGTTTTTATGGTGTTAGGTCTTACATTTAAGTCTTTAATCCATCTTGAGTTAATTTTTGTATACAGTGTAAAAAAGGGATCCAGTTTCAGCTTTCTATATATGGCTAGCCAGTTTTCCCAGAACCATTTATTAAATGGGGAATATTTTCCCCATTGCTTGTTTTTGTCAGGTTTGACCAATGAGAACAAAGACACAACATACCAGAATCTCTGGGACACATTTAAAGCAGTGTGTAGAGGGAAATTTATAGCATTAAGTACCCACAAGAAAAAGCAGGAAAGAGCTAAAATTGACACCCTAACATCACAACTAAAAGAACTGGAGAAGCAAGATCAAACACATTCAAAAGCTAGCAGAAGGCAAGAAATACTAAGATCAGAGCAGAACTGAAGGAGATAGAGACACAAATAACCCATCAAAAATTAATGATTCCAGGAGCCGGTTTTTTGAAAAGATCAACAAAATAGGTAGACCAATAGCAAGACTAATAAAGAAGAAAAGAGAGAAGAATCAAATAGATGCAATAAAAAATGATAAAGGAGATATCACCACTGATCCCACGGAAATACAAACTACCATCAGAGAATACTATAAACACCTCTATGCAAATAAACTAGAAAATCTAGAAGAAATGGATAATTTCCTGGATACATACACCCTCCCAAGACTAAAACAGGAAGAAGTTGAATCTCTGAATAGACCAATAACAGGTTCTGAAATTGAGGCAATAATTAATAGCCTAACAACCAAAAAAAGTCCAGGACCAGATGGATTCACAGCCAAATTTTACCAGAGGTACAAAGAGGAGTTGGTACCATTCCTTTGGAAACTATTTTAATCAATAGAAAAAGAGGGAATCCTCCCTAACTAATATTATGAGGCCAGCATCATTCTGATACAAATGCCTGGTAGAGACACAACAAAAAAAGAGAATTTTAGGCCAATATCCTTGATGAACATCGATGCAAAATCCTCAATAAAATACTGGCGAACCTAATCCAGCAGCGAATCTAAAAGCTTATCCACCACGATCAAGTCAGCTTCATCCCTGAGATGCAACGCTGGTTTAACATTCACAAATAAATAAATGTAATCCATCACAGAAATAGAACCAACAACAAAAACCACATGATTATCTCAATAGATGCAGAAAATGCTTTTGCAGAATTCAACAGCCCTTCATGCTGAAAACAGTCAATAAACTTGGTATTGATGGGATGTATCTCAAAATAATAAGAGCTATTTATGACAAACCCACAACCAATATCACATTGAATGGGCAAAATCTGGAAGAATTCCCGTTGAAAACCGGCACAAGACAAGGAGGGCCTCTCTCAACAGTCCTCTTCAACATAGTGTTGGGAGTTCCGGCTAGGGAAATCATGCAAGAGAAAGAAATAAAGGGTATTAAATTAGGAAAAGAGGAAGTCAAATTGTCTCTGTTTGCAGATGACATGATTGTATATTCAGAAAACCCCATCATCTCAGCTCCAAATCTCCTTAAGCTGATAAGCAACTTCAGCCAAGTCTCAGGATATAAAATCAATGTGCAAAAAACACAAGCATTCCTATACACCAATAATAAACAGAGAGCCAAATCATGAGTAAACTCCCATTCACAATTACTACAAAGAGAATAAGATACCTAGGAATCAAACTTACAAGGAATGTGAAGAACTCATCAAAGAGAACTACAAACCATTGCTCAGTGAAATAAAAGAGGACACAAACAACTGGAAGAACATTCCATGCTCGTGCATAGGAATAATCGATATTATGAAAATGGCCATACTGCCCAAGGTAATTTATTGATTCAATGCTATCCCTATCAAGCTACCACTGACTTTCTTCACAGAATTGGAAAAAACTGCTTCAAAGTTCATATGGAACCAAAAAAGAGCCCACATAGCCAAGACAATTCTAAGCAAAAAGAAAAAAGGTGGAGGCATCATTCTACCTGACTTCAAGCTATACTAAAAAGCTATAGTAACCAAAACAGTATGGTAGTGGTACCAAAACAGATATGTCGACCACTGGAACAGAACAGAGGCCTCAGAAATAACACCATACATCTACAATCATCTGATCTTTGGCATCACACGTTTAATGTTAAACAATTCCCAGTGATTTTTTTTTTCTTCAAATACTGTTGGTTCCAGGTGAGGTGTCAGAATGCCAGCAAGAGAAGTGATTCACAAGAAAAATTTATCAACATTATAGGTATGAAGGGAAAAGTTTTATTAGATTAAAAGAATGCTGTAGAAGAGTGAAGCAAGGAGCCTCATCAAGAGAGGACTGAGTGAGTCACTGTGGATTTTCCTTAGAGGTGTTTATGGACCCTAAAGCAGGAGTTTGAGGGAAATGTGGATCATATTAGCCATGTAGGTCATGATAATAATTACACTTGTAGTAGATATTTTGGTGCCTTGATGTCAGCAAGAGTTGCACAATGATTTTCAATATTCATGAATTCCAGAGATGTTTGAAATTCGTTATTTATAAATTGAAGGGAAAGAAGCCTGGAACCAGATGCCACATTAACATAACAGGAAAGTATAATTACTTCTAAATTTCTCGGATAAGGAATTTTGCCTCTGGATGGCCTATTTGATGGTCACCAGGTGATCTTTGCTCTCCTCATTTTCTCCCTAACAAATATCTTGGTCAAATCTTTTATCCTTTATGTTTCCCCATGCTCAGTTTACCTGCTGCCAATTAGGGTCTCAAGAAAGGGAAAATGGCAAGGTGAAAAAGGGTGTTGAGTCTGTCTGTCTTCTTCCCGCTGAAAAGGCATTGAAAGGATAAGTTTCATTTTCCCTTTCTTGCTCTCTCTCATGAAGCAAATGAAGAGTCATGAAAAACGTATTCATGGGGGAAGACCGGATTCCTTCAAGAGGCCCCATGTAAATGGAAGTTGCTATTGCAGGCTAGTATTGGGACTGTGTAGTCATCTGTAAGTGAAATCATTATAATCTGGAAGATATAAACTTAATCAGAGCATTAAAAAAGCAGGGACCAAATATTAAAAGAATGATGAGGAATAAAGGTCCTAGGAATGGGAGAAGCCATGTGATTTTTGGAAATGAATTAGTAAAGGTTTTGGCCCAGTATTGGTTCCTCTGGGAAAGTGTGTGTAGCCATGCAGCTTGTTTAAAAATTTATTGAATATTAGTTTCCACTATTTTAGACCCATTGATGTAGGTGCAACTATTGATGACATCACAGACTCCTACTTGTTCAGATAGGAAGTAGAGTTTGTCTATTATCAAAAATTATTCCTGCTAGTGAGTCTAAAGCCTTTTCTAGCACCAAAAATCTTACTCTACTTCTTGCTTAGGCTATGATAAGGGAGGAAGTAAGTTCCTATAATGTGATCTAAAAGTAAATAAAACCTCCCTAAGGGGTGAGAGTTGTAATAGTTCTTACAATGCTAGCCACAATAAGTCTTAGGGCTCTTTTTTTTTTTTTTTTTTTTTTTTTTTTTTGGTAGAATGAGATTCTAGATTGAGAGTTATGTTTAAGACAGAAATTTGGGTGGGAGATACTGCACCCAGAGTACAATCCCATAATACAGAGAATTATCAAAGTAAGATAGAGCTAAACCTTTAACAGGGTTTAAATAATTATAAGCAGTGCTGCAAAGCCATAGGAACCCTGGAAGGGCAGTTAATATATTTTTGAGGCTACTTGGAGTAAGAGGGCCACGCTGTGAACCCTCTTAAACAGGCGGCCATCCCTGGGATAGTACATTTAAAATTTTTGAAATACATGCTATAGGGTGCTTAGAAGGACCGAGATTTTTGGGCTAAGACTCCCAAAGCTATTCCCCTCCATCTGTATACATACAAAAAGAAATATTTAGTCAGGTCTAATGAGGATAAGGTCAGGGCTGAGATGAAAATCTCTTTTAAAGTGTTTAGAGCATGCTTCATACCATTACTCCTCTATAGAGGTCCTCCCCAGTTCCCTTGAGGGCCTCATATAAAGGTTTTGCTACTAATCTGAAGGAAAGAATCTGTGTTTTCCAAAACCTGGCCATATTCAAAAAGGACTGAAGCTATTGTTTATTTCCTGGGTGACAAGGTTCGGCTCTGTGTCTTCCCATCCCCTCAAATCTAATGTTGAATTGTAATCCTTATTGTTGGAAAAGGGACCTAGTGGGAAGTGATTGTATCTGGGGCTGGATCCCCCCTCGCTGTTCTTATGATAGTGAGTGAGTTCTCATGATATCTGCTTGATTATAATCCAGGAATAGAGATAGATGTGCTTGTTCTTACCCTTGCCCTTGTTCTTCAAGGCTCCCTTGTCAGGTAGGTTGGTGAGGTTATAGCTGTAATAGTCTAGAAGGAAGACATACCTTCCCCACCATGAGGGAGAAAGGAACACTCACTCTCCCAATGACCCTCTTGTTTACAATAAGGACAGGGTTCCAGGGGTGCTTGTAACCCAGAGACTTGGGACATTCTCTACCCCAGTGTCCTGGATTCCTGCAGTGATGACAGGCCCCTGTTCTGTTAGTGTTATAAGGACAAGCCTTGGGGTAATTAGCTAACAAAAAGAATGTGCCAATGCCGTGGCCATGTAATATGCTTGGCAATGGCTTTTTTTCTCTTTCATTTGAGCTTTTCTATTTTTTGTTTCCTCCTGATTACTGAAAATGTTAAAGGCTACCTTTAGTAAAGTAGGAAGGGAAGTTTGTGGGCCTTGTTCTAAGTTTTGGAGGTTTTATCTGATATCTGGGGAAGCCTAACTTTTTATAAAATATATGGCACAATGGATTGACTCTCAGGGCTTTCAGTGTCTAAATTTGTATATCTATGCATGGCCTCCCCAAGTCTAGCTTGGAAAAGAGAAAGGCTCTCATATGGCTACTGCGCAATTACTGTAATTTAGAAAAATTAATGGGTTTTATTAGAGCCTTTTTCATTCCTTTCAACAAACAAGTTACCATATAATCTTACCTGCCCCTGTTTGGATTGGCATCAGTGGCCTGGTACTGCCAATTGGATTCTGTCTCAAAGACAGCTTTTGCCTCAGCTCTATTATCTTTAGGATTATGAACATAAACTTCATTAGCCCAAGCTCGAGCTGAAGACCATATGCATGATTTTTCTTCATGGGAACAGAAAATAGTTAATACTACAAATATGTCTTGCCAGGTTAAATCAGAGGCAATCATTAAAGCCCAAAATTCTTGAATGAATTTTGAGGGATCTTGACTAAATAAATCCAACTTGAATTGAATTTGCAAAAGATCAGACATTGGAAAAGAGACATGAATTCAAATTGTTCCCATGTCTCCATTTGCCACCTTGCAGAGAGGCAAAATATTTTTAGAACTTTCCGGGGACTCTATATCAGTGGCATCTCTGACTCCTGTGTGAACATGTGAGGGGAATAAAGTATCTGGATATGAGGGGGTTGATTAGCGGATGGAGCAGATGGAAAGGGTGTAGATGAAGTGGGAGCAGGCTGAGGAGAGTGTGATAGGCAAAAGGAAGGCTCATCTAAAACATTAGAATCAGGGAGGGAGGAAGTTTCTTGGACACATACATGACAATTTTCGTGTAATTTTGGGTTTTGAGATAAAGCCAAAAAGAGCTGAACATACAGAAACTCTGAATCTTTTCAGAGGTTCCAACAAAAATGAGTCTAGTTATAAAATAATATTTCAATCCAAGGCCCCATTGATAGGACAATTTAATTTATTTGACTTTTATATCGAACCCAAGCAGTATTACAAGATAAAATTAATGCTTATTTTTGAGAGTTTGTGTTCAAAAATGGGACCAATATTTAAGAATGCAACCCAAGTGTAAGTCGAATGGAATTGAAGAATGAACTGAACCCATGTTGGGTTTAGATCAGGGACTACAAGATCCCTGAGGTGTCCCTGAGGCTTTTGGACCTCCCTTTTCCCTTTGGCGCACTCTATCCAGGGGTATCCCACCACTGATAGAGGGCCTGCCCTTCCCTGTATGACTAGTCCAGGTGTGCCCTTGTCCGAGCAGTCAGCTCAAACCTAACATGAAGGAGAACTCTCTCATAATTTGAGATGCAGTGTCTGTGAAAAAGTTGAATCCAAAATTGGGTCCACAACCAATAGAGCATGTCTGCACAAAGTTGAAATCACTGCTGCTCATTTAC
Source organism: Macaca mulatta (assembly GCF_049350105.2). NCBI lineage: Eukaryota > Metazoa > Chordata > Mammalia > Primates > Cercopithecidae > Macaca > Macaca mulatta. The sequence goes on from NC_133409.1 coordinate 118,798,673, forward strand.
AAGCCATGCTTTACAGAGTGTTTAAGTGAAAGTGGACTTACCACTCTATTGTACAAGAGCAAATTAGCTCTTTTGTCTTGGCCTTCAGATAACTCTGGGGAGTGGCCCTTAGCCAGAAGCCATTAATTATCAGAGAGTACTTAAGCTTTTTACTGGCAGTCCGAAAATAGAAAAGAACCCTGGCCAGTCCCCCACCCCTAAGGGCAGTGACAGACAGACATCTTTTCTCCAGGGCTTCAGGATCCCACCAGAACATGGCTCAGCCAGGGACGGTCAGTTCCCAAAATAAAGAACAAGACTGTCAAGGGAAACAGGGAGAAAAGAGAAGGGAGAAATCCAAGTGAAGTCCCCGTATGGGCCACCAAGATGCTGGGCGAGTTGACAGAGCCCCAGCAGGGGAAACTGGCATGTGAGTAGTAAGACATATTTACCAAAAATGGCATAGATTTGAAAATAAAAGTTTTATTAGATAGAAATAATCCTGCAGAAGAGTGCAGCAAGCTGTCCAGTAAGAGAAGATTGATCACGCCACAGTAGGTTTTTCTTTAGGGGTATTTATGGACTTTAAAGCAGAGCTTGAGGGAAATTTGGAGCATAATAGTCATGTGTGTCAAGATAAATGATTACATTTGTAGACATTTAGTGCCTTGATGGCAGGAAAGGTTTCACAATGAGTTTCGACATGCATGCATTCTGGAGATGTATAGAAATTCTAGTTATTTACAAATTTTTAGGAAAGAAGCCTGGAACCAGATGTCGGCTTTATAATAAGAACATCTAATTATGTCTAAGTTCCTCAGATAAGAAGTTTTGCCTCTGGATGGACTGTGTGATGGCCACCAGGTGATCTCTGCTGTCCTCAGTTGGTACAGGACCTTTTATCCAGAGTGAGATCTGCATCACATTAAATAATTGCAAACCCTAAAAGTGAGACTTTTCTAGAGTACTTCTGGAAAGTTAAAACAATATAATTTTCTGCAGATTTTTTTGAAGGAGGTCCATATCATTTTCATACCCTTCAATAATTGCCAAACTGCTGGTATCCACAGCAATTGTGATGGCTAGGCTGCTAGTTCTCAAAACTACTCTGGACCTGAGAAAGTGGGAATTAAAATAGGGCTAATTAAAATGCCACAAATGTCTTTACTCTTAACAAAGATTCGGTCATTTTGGTTCTTTCTTTCTTTCTTTCTTTCTTTCTTTCTTTCTTTCTTTCTTTCTTTCTTTCTTTCTTTCTCTTTCTTTCTCTTTCTTTCTTTCTTTCTTTTCCTTCTTTCTTTCTTTCTTTTTTTCTTTCTTTCTTCGTGCTAAAGTAATTTAAATTCATTTAAAGCTGATTTTCCATGCTGCTCAATATTTGTGCAACAAAAAATTAAAACAAATACATATTTCTTATTTTAGAGGTTTAGCTAGAAAAACTAATATCTAAAAACAGATATATAAAGATAAATGCTTTTGTCACTGTGTATGAAACATATTTTTTAAAATCAGATAGTATATTAATTTATAACTTATATAAGTTTAAAATATGTCAGTACTTAAAATTTACTTCCATGAAAAATTTTACTTTTTTTTTGGTGAAAGTTCTCTTTTTTGAGTTACCTTTAATATTAAACAATATTAAATAACAACAAACAGTAGCACTTTTAAGTATACTAAATCTTTTACCCAGAATCAAGGTATCTTCATGATTATCAACTTAGTTTTTATCAACTGAGATATTTTCTTTGCATGTTTTCCATAAAACTGTATCTATGATGATTTTTAAACAAAATTAAACATGAAACATACACACATATAATTCCAAATTGCTGCAAATTTACTATTACTTTTTACCTTGCTTCAAACAATTACTATTACTGCATGCTACTATTTTATTTTTTGAAAAAAAAAAGAAATAAATTTTAAAAATTATAATAGTACATTATCTTAACTAAATCTGACTGAAATAAGCAAAAATATTTAAAATAATGTACTATTTTATGCCTTCCAATACACTATAATTAAAATACAATAAAAAGATGATAGTAATGTTTTGCACCCAATGCTAACTTTAATCAAAGATATAAAGTGTTCATTTAAAAATGTTATTATCTGCCAAAAATTTTCAGGCAAAATTTCTCTATCTTATTATCAATAAAAATGCTTTTTCAATACTATTTTGCTGTTTATCAGCAAATTAAATTCTTATCTGTCACATTTTTGCACTTTCTCCAGTATTGTCCTTACACTGAATATAATCTATAACATTAAAAACATAAGCACCTCTAACACATAGCCTCAGTTCATCCTTTGATTTATGTTATTACTTAAATTACATATAAGCCTTTATAAATCTGATCTTATATCTACAGAAAGAGCTCATGTCTGTCCAATTGTCATTCATAAGTGTAAGGGAGGTGTAGTAGTCAGGGTTCTCCAAGACACAGTACTAATAGGGTGTGTGTGTGTGTTTGTGTGTGTGTGTGTTTGTGTGTGTGTGTGTGTGTGGTGAGAGAAAGAGACAGAGAAAGAAAAACACAGAGACAGAGACAGATACAGAGAAAAAAGAAGAGAGAGGGACAGAGAGAAGCTGACTTTAAGGAACTGGTTCATGTGATTGTGCAGGATTGGAAGTCCAAATTCTGCATGGTAGGCTGGCAGACTGGAAATTCAGGAAACAGTTTATGTTGCAACTGAAGTCTGAAGACAGTCTACTTGCAGAACTTCCTCTTCTTTGGAGGTCAGTTCTTTTCTTCAAATCCTTAATGGATATGGATAAAATGTAACTATATTATGGAGAGTAATTTGCTTTACTCAGAGTCTACTGATTTAAATGTTAATCTTACCTTAAAAAATACTTTCACAGCCAAATCCATGCATGCTTGACCAAATATCTGGGTACTGTGTCCTATTCATGTTCAAACATAAACTTAAACCAGGGCACAGAGACAAAAGTACAATTATTATTTTTGAAACCATAAGGTATTTGTATTTCTATTATTTTACAAATACTTGCTTCTAAATTCAGTGCCCTCCTCTCTATTACTTTATCAATTGAATTCACTTCCTAATCAGAAAAAAAGATGATCTCTACAAGAAAACTTTTCCAGATCTCAAATTGTTACTTTATCATGTCCCCATAGCCTGCTATTAAAAATGATGCATACTGATATATATTGTTATTAGAATTTTTAAATATATTCTCACTATTAATTTATTAAGGACATTTGTTACTAGGTATCTAACAAGTATCAGGCAACTGGAAAAGCAAATATGAATAAGACAAACTTTCCTTGAGTAACTTACAATCAAGTGAAGGATAGAGGAAAATGAAATACCAAAATACAGTATACTATTGCAGTATGATATTATTTGAAGAGCACATATAAACCATATATAAATCAGCTTTGGAGGCTTAACAAAAAATCACTTCCATAAGATGAGATTAAGGAAGTAAAGATGACTGAAGTGAAAGACCTCACACAGTCCTACAGAATCAGTTTTCCAGAAGGAAATATAGATGAATTGTGACAAATACAGGAAAGTGGTCTATTAAAATAAGTAACTAGAAATTGGCTTTACATTTGGCACATAGTGGAGAATTTTATTGAACAGATGAAAGGAACTGGTGTCATAATGTACTTCATAGTAAAATAGATGAAAGGTGAAGTGAATACCATTCATGGGAAAAAAAAAAAAAAGCTTATTTGAACAGATTGAATGAGATGGGTAGGACAATACTATGAAGCAAATCCTGGTCTGGAGGAGTTTTTCATTTGAAAAGGGGTTTGTGGATCTTTGATAATTCATGGCTGACTAGACCAGCTCGGTCGGGGAGACCCTAACCTAGCGGTGCTAGAGGAATTAAATTCACACACACAGAAATACAGAGGTGTGAAGTGGGAAATCAGGGGTCTCACAGCCTTCAGGACTGGGAACCCCGAACAGATATTTACCCACATATTTATTAACAGCAAGCCAGTCATTAGCATTGTTTCTATAGATATTAAATTAACTAAAAGTATCCCTTCTGGGAAACAAAGGGATGGGCGGAATTAAAGGAATAGGTTGGGCTAGTTAACTGAAGCAGGAGCATGTCTTTAAGGCAAAGATCACTCATGCTATTGTTTGTGGCTGAAGAATGCCTTTAAGCGGTTTTCCGCCCTGGGCAGGCCAGGTGTTCCTTGCCCTCATTCCCTAAACCCACAACCTTCCAGTGTGGGCGTTATGGCCATCATGAACATGTCACAGTGCTTCAGAGATTTTGTTTATGGACAATGGAGGCCAGTTTACAGCCAGATTTTGGGGGGCTTGTTCCCAACACATGGCATTTGGTCAAAAAGATGAAAGAAATTATGGAAGCTTAAGAAGAAAAAAAGTTAAAATTTTTGCTTTCACATATTTTCACAATTTGTATTTCATATAATTTTTATAGCTTTGCAGAGCTCTCACTGTGATCTTAATAATATATAACTCTTATTGGTTGCTCATGTGAAACAAAGACTGTATGTACCATTGCCCTAGTCTAATTTAGCTAATTTAAAATTAAGTGGGTGTAGCTCATTTTAACAAAATTATTTTCACATTTTTGTCATCAACAATGTAACAATAGAAAACTTTGTAATTTTGATTCCATTATTGTGCTGTGTTATATTTCTAATTGAACAAATGTATCTAGCATTAAGGAAAGTTCACTGAAAGCAAAAACATATAGAAATTGTATTCATATACATATGCATAAGACAGTGGATATGTAATAAACATTTGGGTACCATTTATTCAAAAATAATTACGAAATTCCTACCTACTTCCCTTTCTACTAATGGTAAAGACACATATAATTCAATTATATAATGAAATTCTGGTTGTAACTTTAGAAGATCTACTATTGTGTGAATTGGCACAAGCAGCCAAATTTAAGAGAAATCTGGACTTTATTGATTTTATTATATTAGTGATTGTTTTGCACATGATTCTCACTCTATCATATTTTTAAATATTGATGTTAAGTTAATATACAGTAAAATGAGCCTATCTTAAGTGTACAATTTAATTAGTTTTGATATTTGTGCACATCCTTGTAATCAATACCCTGTTCAGGATGTATCTATCATTTCTATCACCTCAGAGAACTTCATTCTGATTCTTCCTGTAAATCTTGACCTCTACAAGAAAATACTCTTCTGATTTCTATTACCATAAATTAGTTTTTTTTCCTATTATTTATCTTGGTATCAATGAATTTATATAATTAAAATAACTATTATTTCTGGCTTTTTTGTCTCAATATACTATTTTTGAGATTCATCTATATTGTGAATGTCAGTAGTTAATTATTTGTATTGTTGAGCAGCGTTCAATTGATTTAATAAACTAAATTTTTCTATTATGCAGTTGATGGAAAGTTGGGGTGTTTGGAGTTTTGCCTGTTGTAAGTGTAACTGATGTAATACTCTCATATAAGTAGTTTGGTTTGAAAATAATTTTTTCTGTCTCTTGAGTAAGCACTTAAGACTAGAACTGAGAAAACATGAGTGTATATTTAGTTTTATAAGAAACTACAAAATAGTTTTCCAAAGTGGTTGTATAAATTCATAAGCCTTCCAGAAAAGTATGACAGTTCCAGTACTGCCATATCCTTATCAACTTTTGGTTTTGCTTGTGAGTTTTCTATTAGTCATTAGTTTATTTTAACGTGACAACCAATTTACCATATAACTGATGCTCTTGGGCAACATTTAATTTCCTAATGATGCTTATGGATTTGCATAAAGTTTTAATTTTGATGAAGTCTATTTTTTTTAATTCTATGGTTTGTCCTTTTTTGTCTTACCTATGGAATTTTTGATTAATAAATGTCATTAATATATTGTATTATGTTTTCCTACTATTGGGGTTGCTTTTTTTGTTTGATATGAATATTTACATTTCCTTTATTCCAACTTTATCCAGTTTTTTTCTGCATCATTTGTTAAAAGACTTTCCTTTTTTAATTAATTGCTTTGATACCTTTGTATAAAATTAACTAATGATGTTTGTGTGGTTCTATTTCTGTGCCCTCTATTTTTTGTCATTGGTCATTAATTTTGTTCTTTCAGCAGTTCCACATTTTTCTGAATTATTGTACCTTTATAGTAAGCTTCAAAATCAGGTGCTAATATTAACAGTATACTTATTCCAACTTTCTTCTCCTCTTTCTCCTTCCCTTTATCTCTACATAGATAGAGAAAATATTTTTAGATGTTTTATGTCCATCTATCTATACATTTTCTTTAATTTGGCTATTCTATTACTTTGTATTTGATTAACTTTAACATAAATTAAATCAATTAATGCCAAATTTATATTCCCCAAACCATTATTTCTTAAATGGGATTCTGTTTATAGATTAAATAGCCAATGGTTTTGTTAAAGAATTGACATCTTACCAAAGATTCTGGTATTGAGTCTTACAACCAATCCACCTAAAGGAAACATTTATTTACGACTTCATAATTTCAACATTTTTTTGTAGTTTTCTTTCTAGTGATCTTACCCATCTGTTTTTCATATGTGTCTAATATTTTTAAAAACTATTTATGCTATTTGGTCTACTAGAACAATCAAAAGTAAATATTTTGAGTACTAAAAAGATAATTTTGTCTCTAGGGAAAAAAAAAAACAATGAAAACTACAGAGAATCTATTAAAGATGAGGAGTCCTAGTAGTAAAATCAGATACAAGTTTCGTTACCTTGAGATGTTAAAAGTTATTTTTAATCTGTTATTAAAAAAAATTCTAGAGCAAAATTTATTCATCATATTATACTATCGTTCACCCTCACCCATGGAAGCAACATTCCAACACCCCCAGTGGATGCCTGAAACCACAGATAATACTGAACCCTATATACACTCCCTTTGGCTATAGATACACACCTAAAATAAAGTTTAATTTATAAATTAATCAAGGTAAGAAACTAACAACAATAACTAATTATAAAACACAAACAATTATAATAATGTTTTGCAATTAAATTTTGATGAATGTTGTCTCTATCTCAAAATATCTCATTGTACTGCACTCACTCTTCTTGTAATGACATGAAATAATAAAATGCCTACATGATGAGATAAGTGTGTGAGTAGTGTTGGCATTGTAACATAAATTTGAAAATACAGAAGTAAACAATTCTCAAGTTTCAAATTGTGCATTGTTCTGAGTGGTATGATAAAATCTCACACCATCCCACTTTATTCTGCTCAGATTTCTCTTACTCAGTAGCTATATTGGTTGTCAGCTCAACTATCTCACTATCACAGTGCTTGGTGTTCAAGTAGCCATTGAAAAACAATTATTATACTTTAAGTTCTGGGGTACATGTGCAGAATGTGCACTTTTGTTACATAGGTATACACGTGCCATGGTGGTTTTCTGCACCCATCAACCCATCACCTACATTAAGTATTTCTCCTAATGCTATCCCGCCCCTAGCTCCCCAACCCCTGACAGGCCCCAGTGTGTGATATTCCCCTTCCTGTGTTCATGTGTTCTGGCCCCAAAGTTTAATAGCAATGTTTTTTTTTTTTTTTTTTCAGATTGTAATTGACTGATCCTGAGGAAAGAAAAACTATGTAAAATAAAGGGGACTACTGTACTAATTAATTCCACATAATATCAAAGTCATATATTGTAGAAGAGCAAGTACTAGTATTAGGTAATATGCTATCAAGGATAAAACCAATAATCTTAGATAATAAGGCTTAGCTCTTGATATTAATTGTGTGTGTGTGTGTACATGTGGGTGTAAACGACTGTAACTCTGTTTATCACGGAAGGGACAAAACTAGAAAGATGAGTTGGATTTGGTATTGATGGAAATTCATCTCTGTGTACAGCAAGGAAATTCATTCATGTGCAAGTAGAAATTGAATAAAAGGGCGATCCACATTCTGCTTTTTTAGAGTGAAAAAGTGATCGTCGATAAGATGCTGTCTGACCTTAGTGTTGGCAAAGATAGAAAAATCATAACTTTGGTCAAACCTTTGTGTTTAGGTATACAATTTTTTTGAACTGCTCTGTGATAATTTTAAGAAAATCTATTCATTTTAATACAGCTTTTCTACACAGAAGTTAGGTATTTGTTAAAATGGAAATTACTCTCTTGAGATTTAGCTGTTCCTGTTGTTGATTTTACTTCATTATTTTTCTACTTATGATTACACATGATTAGATTTTATGACATTGATAACGTCAATGAAAAATAAATTTAAAATTTCAGTCAGGTTATCAAACTAAAATAGTTTAGTTATATGTATTCTATATTTTAAATATTTCACCAGAGGTAGAAGTGCCAGGATTTTAAATAATAACAATCATATTTCAATCAATATTTCTTAGAAAAACAAAACTAGTACAGATAGTATAATCATTGAGAACTGAACACTATCCTAACAATTGAGGTTTCTGTATGGCTTAGAAAGGAAATAGATAACATACCAGTGAGTAAATGTAATAACTACATTCATGAAGTAGAAGAAATATTTCTGGAGTTTTATTTAACCAAAAGTAGACATTGAATTTACATTATCAATAAATGTTTAATCTTTGAGATTTGAAAGTAACTAAAATATCCTCTAGAGCACTGAATAACTGAATATATATGAATATATATATATATATATATATATATTTTTTTTTTTTTTTTTTTTTTGAGACGGAGTCTGGCTCTGTCACCCAGGCTGGAGTGCAGTGGCACAATCTCGGCTCACTGCTACCTCCGCCTCCCAGGTTCCAGTTATTCACCTATTCTCCTGCCTCAGCCTCCTGAGTAGCTGGGTCTACAGGTGCCCGCCACCACACCAAGTTAATTTTTGTAGTTTTAGTAGACACGAGGTTTCATCAAGTTGCCCAGGATGGTCTCCATCTCTTGACCTCATGATCCGCCCACCTCGGCCTCCCAAAGTGCTGGGATTACCGGCATGAGTCACTGCGCTCAGCAGCGCTGAAAATATTCTTTAGTGAGTAATAGTGGAGATTAAAAACGTTAAATAGTTTGCTTTAGTTTGCCTAAAATTACTGTTGAAATCGTAGACCAGAATGTTCACTATTTCTAAATAAGACACCTTAAGCATATGAAAGCTCAAGTATTTTGAATGCACAGATATATTTTTATGAAAAGCATAAAGCAGAAGGCCGAAAAATACTTGAACGTAAAATATATTAAAAACCTAAAATGTTAGTATAACTTAGATTAAGCTTAATATTATTTCAAGTTGGACTTATATTTATGATTTACAAGTTTATAGTCAAAGTGCGTCTGACCAGTTTATTTGTAAATAAACCTTCCCTTGTTATTTTTGCATTTAACTCTAAAATGCTTACTGTTTTATTTTTTGCTTTTCAAGTCTCTGCTTATTTAAGTATTTGTCATGGACATTTTCAATTAATTATTAAAAATTTTTGTAAAATATGTGTTTGCTAAAATATGATGCCTAACTCACTATATAGGGTCATATTAATTTTATTTGGTTATGTCACTTACATGTAAATCAGTTGACTTCACAACAAGAAAAAGCAAGATTTTCTTTTTGTTGTAAAGTTATTCAAAATGCCTTTTTAGGAATATGAATTGATTCGTTTCCAAAAAGCAATGCAAAGTAAGTTTTCTTTGACAAGTGAGAAATAACTTTATAATTTTTTTAATCCATATGGAATCCAAAATCTTAAGTTGCCTGACAAAATCGCCAAATACTTCCAGTCATTTCATATGAATGATTATTATAAGTTAGGATATTCTGATTTATTATTTATAATGAGAAAGCAAAGAAACCTATGAAAGATTAAACCAGAAAAGTGTTTTTAGCCATTCATCAACATTACTGGTTTAGAGAACTTTAAAAATATTACAAACAATGCCAACTTCCTCATCAATTAAAACTATTAATAGTTCTTTTTACTCTTATTTACATTTTATTTTTCAATTTAAACACCATGATGGTATTTTTAATTTACATGAAATTTATTGTCTGCTTTTGTATGAAATCCCTGGTAGACTTTGAGAGTTGAAGAAAGTTTGAAAAATACTAGGGATAATATCTGATCAAGAAATAATTATCAAATGAAGATGAATGAAATAGACATAAACATATTTGCAGGCTGAGAGAAATTTGTCATTAAAAAATGGCCAACTGTGGGGTGGGCTGCAGACAGAGATAAAAGAGATGAGTGTTGGGGCAATCCCATAAGAGGCTGTGTTGTTCATAATTGGCTTAAGGTATTTCACCCCCTAAAATTAAAATTAACCACAGACAACAATGGAAATGCATATGTTGAGAGGTTTCTTTGTTGATTTAATATTCTATTAGGTTGTGCTCTGAGTTAAGGATAAGTGTTAGAGCAAGGTACAAGAGCTGTGGATATTTTGAAAAGATGAGAAAACTGGGATATGGAGCTGTTTAAGAACAAAGGAGTACTAGGCAGTACAGAAGGCTCAGGGAAGTTAAAAATTACTATGAGCTTGTTCTCTAACAGTCATTAGTTCAAAGGGTGCATGAGATACAACAATGAAATAATCTGTACAACAAACTTCCATGGCACAAGTTTACCTATGTAACAAACCTTCACATGCACCCCTGAACTTAATATACAAGTTTTTAAAAGATAATTAAAATTAGTAAATTTTGAAATAACTTTCTATTTATTAGTAAACTCAGTTCATGCAATTTACCAAAATGATTACTAAAATTCTGATTTTAGTTTAAACACACACACACTAATTTATTTTATGTTTCATCACCAAAGTAAATCCCATCAGTTTATAAATTTTGGGGGGGAAATAATTATGCCCTATATCATTAGTTTTACTAGAAGCAAATACTATAGTGCCCAGCACATAGAAGCTGCTAAAAAATAAGGGAGTGGAAATCCACATTGTGGTTCTCTCTGTCTCACTGAATTCACATTTGTATTATTAAAATTAATAAGAATAATAAAAAGCTTAGCTATTTCCCCAAAGGCTAAGTTATTTTAGCAACTTGGAACACTCTTCCTGAGTTACTTTATTCCTGAAATAAGGTGTGGGAACGATTCTAAAGTGAAGACTTGTAAGTTTCTGTAATTTTCTATACCTGTTACTGAACCTAGTTTAATTATCTTTTAAAAGTATCCTCTGACTCTTACTCAGGCAATGGGACCACTTTTGATAAATTAATACCACTTAGGGTCTCCTCATTTCTACAGAATATGATATGCTCCTCCAATTAAACCTTTAGAGCTGCTGCTTCTGCTGCTGAAAACCAACCAAATGGGAAATACTATGGAGGAATAAAAATCATACGTGCATTTTTTTCTTCAAAATTGAGAGGATAAAGAAAAAGTAGGGCAAATAGGTACCATGGGAGGAACTCTGCAAGAAGATAGGCTGTATCAAAAATTAATTTTGCCAAGGTAATAACACCTGTACTGTGAAGGATATTTTGGAAAGGAGAGATGAGAAAATAGACTAGAAACTGACAATAAGTTTCCATGAAAATCTTGAAAAAATCCTTAGTAATATTGTGAACTATGATGATACTCTAGAGAGCAAACAGGGGAATTTCATTCCAATTATTCCGGCATCAGATGTTTGAGTTAATTTCACATTTTAATATAGTTCACATCTAAGCCTTAGTTTTGTGTGGCACATAGTAGGAATTCAGTTTATATTGCTGCATGGATATATAATTTTATTACATCAGTCCAAGTACGTAGCCTGTGCTAATATGATTCACAATGCTGGAGATAAAATACTAATATTATAAAATTTACTTTGAATAGGACAAAGAGTATACAATTTTCTGTCTTAAAACTAATATATGAATTCACAGATTCACATCTGAAATGGAATTCTTAGAATCATAGAAATGGCAAACCATCTAATTTATCCCTGCATTTAAAATTTCTAGATATTTTAAGGTGAGAAATGTTAATGCATTTATACATTTATTCAGTTATGTCTTAGCTGCTTTCACACAACCAGAAGGCATCACACTGAAATAAAGATAACACAACTAGAAATAGTGATTAAAAGTGAAGAGGACTTCTACTTTTCTCTCAACCTAAGAACAATTTTTTTTTTTCAAACTTTGATTTAACTTCTCTTTCCATAAATATGTTAGGTTGGTGCAAAAGCAATGGCAAAAACCACAATTACTTTTACACCAATCTAATAGTAGACTAATAATGGACAAACAGCTTGAAAGTCTTTAAATATTCAATGTTTGTTAAATGCAATATTGGACTTGATGTTACATGGTTGAAGAGAGTTGCTAAGTAGGGGTTTAACAGTGAAACAAGACATAACAGTGAAATAATATGTAATATATTACAAAGATAAAATAGAAAATGTTCAAACTGAAATGGCTAGTACAAATCACAAAGTAAAAATAGTGAGCAATTTAAAATATACTATTTCAATATATAATAAGAAGAAAATATTTATTTGTTAACATCAAGCATCATGATGGCAAAAGAAAGAGTTAAATGCAACTCCATTTTCTTTTCTTTTTTTTATTTGACATAAAAGTTTGTTTTGTTTTGCTTTGCTTTGCTTTTTGGGACACAGTCTCACTCTTGTTGCCCAGGCTGTCTTCTGCCTCCAGGTTCAAGCAATTCTTCTGCCTCGGTCTCCCTTAGCTCTTGTTGCCTAACCTGTAGTGCAGTAGCACAATCTCAGCTCATTGCAACCTCTGTCTCCCAGTTCAAGCAATTCTCCTGCCCCAGTCTCTCGAGTAGCTGGGATTACAGGCACCCGCCACCACGACTGGCTTATTTTTGTATTTTTAATAGAGACGGGGTTTCACCATGTTGGCCAGGCTGGTCTCAAACTCCTAACCTCAGGTGATCTACCTGCCTCGGCCTCCCAAAGTGCTGGGAGTGCAGGCGTCAGCCACCACACCTGGCCACAACTCCGTTTTCTAAGATAGCATTGCTAAATGCCATGTCCACTGTAGATACATTCTACAGATACTATGAGACTGTTATTGAGTAGAATGCTATGGTTAACATTAAAGACATTTCACTGTGGGTGTTTATTTTCTCATGTACAGCAGAGAAGAGGACATTTCTGGTAATATCATTGTTAGACAAATGGTTTCTTTTCTAACTTCGTAACTTTAAGCAGGAGAATAACAGATGATTTGTACCCTCTCAGTATTACCTATGATCTCTATGTACGTTATACTCAAGTTAGTATCTCCAGTTATCTATTATCTAAGAACCAACTGAAGAATATAGCTGCTTTCATATTATATCAAGACCATGGACTCTGTAAATATTATCATCTAGTGTCAGTACTTAAACACCATCTATATGTGGGTGAATCCCAAACTATATCTCTAACTTTTATTTATGTTCTGATTGCCAGATGTGGATATCTAACAACCAAAGACATCTCAACTAGCATGTTGAAAATAATACGCCTTATTTGCCTCTTCAAATTTTCTGGTCTCCAGCCTACTGTGTTTCTCTTAAGACCAACTGCCCTTTTCAGTTACCCTAACCATAAGCCCTAGAATTACCATTTCATATCTCTCACTTTGTAACTTACATCTAATTCTTTAGCAAATTCTGCCATCGTTACCTTCAGAATATAACCAAAATAACTTCTCACCACAATCACCACTAACACCATGGCTTAAACTTCTTCATTTCTTACCTAATTTATTGTAATAAATTTTATAACCTCCTAAATTTTCTTTCTACCCACCTTCCCTTGCTTTTAGTCTATTTTCACATCAATGGTCCTCTTAAACTGCAAGTTTGATCATGTCATTCTTTGCTCGGCATACTCCAATGGCTTCCCATATGACTGAGGGCAAATTCCTGCTCTCTGCCTACCTTTATGACTTTCCCTTTCACTCCCTCATTCCTTGATCCTCAATTATGATGGTTTTCATGATGTTCCTCTAAATCTTCAGTTACTTTTTTCTTTAAAGGCCTTGGCATTTGCTCATTCTCCACTATTTATATCTTTCTCGACTCCTTTCAAATCCTGGCCTAAATGTTACCTCATAATTTTCTTATCACTATATTTTAAGTGTCACTTTTATCATTCTTACTTTATTTATATTTTCTCCATACTATGTATTACAACTCAACTTATAGAAGTTTTTTTCTATAAGTTGAGAATATAACCCAATAAGAATATAAGCTCCAGGAAGATAAGGTTTTGTTTTGCTCACTAGTGTTTTCCTATCAACTAGCATAGAGCCTGTTGTATGGCAGAAACTCAATTAACATGTGTTCAATGAATGGATCATGAATAGTAGCTTTTTTAAAAAATAAATTACTTGTGATTAAAAAAGAGTGGCTGCTGATCTATTATGCATTTGTTATTAATACACTTTAATTTTCATTTTACATGCTGCTTATTCTATTAAAAAAGTATCTTTTTCTCTGGTATCCCCTCTTTGGGAGGCTGAGGAAAAAGGATTTCTTGAGCCCAGGAATTCCAGATCAGCTGGGGCAACATAATGAGACTCCATCGGTACAAAACATAGAAAAAAAAAAAGTTAGTTGGGTGTGGTGGCACACACCTGTGGTTCCTGGTATGCTGAAGGCTGAGATGAGAGGACTGCTTGAGCCCAAGGGGTACAGGCTGCAGTGAGCAGTGATAACTGCACTATAGCAGCCTGAGTGACAAAGTGAAACCCTGTCTCAAATAATAATAATAATGATAATAATAATAACGTTGAGTCTCCCCAATGCCTTTTCTAAACCCAGACATTCTCTTTAATTGGTTCCAAGTCTTTAGGTAAGTCTAAGTTAAAATAAGTCATTCAGCCAATTGCTAATAAGAAAATATTTGAGTACACCTGTGACCTGGAAGCCCCCACTGCAAGTTGTCCCACCTTTCTGGACAAGACCCATATACATCTTACATGTATTAATTGATGTATTAGTCTCTTTAAAACATAAAATCCAAGCTGTAGCCTTTGCACTTGTTCTCAAGATGTCCTGGAACAGTATCACAGGCCATTGGTCACTCATATTTGGCTGAGAAGAAATGTCCTCAAACATTTTACAGAGTTCAACTATTTTCATAGACATAGCCCCTCCCTTTTGTCCCTCTCAATTCACCAGAGTGTAATTTTGTATCTGCTCTCAGTTTCTAAGGTCAACAAAGTTTTAAACAGTCAATTAGCAGGCCTCAACTGTGCCAAAATGATCAATTAGAGGAAAATGACTCAGCTCTATAGAGTACCGGATTTAAATGTAAAGAAGTTTATGTACGATTCAAAGAAAGATACATCAAAATTAAGAAAAATTAAGAAAGATTGGGTACCATCTTTACAAGTATGGGAAAAACAAACAAACAAACTTAGGAGTGGACAACTTCTATAGAAAATACCAAGGAAAATGTCAATTTAAGGGTTTAAGAGTAGTTATTGACTCTTTTGGCTGAGTAAAGGGGGGTCAGGAGGAATGGTGATTCTACTCAATAACGAAATTCAATGAAACAACACATGCAACAGATAAAAACAGTCAAAGATAGAAGCTTTTGCACAAGAAGTAATGTTTAGCTTTGTGTAGTGTTGGCAATATACAATTAAAAGCAAAATCTTCCCGCAACCCTGAAAACCTCTCCACAGATATAAAGGAGAAAAAAAACCAACCGTTTTTCTTATTTAATAAGCATTAAACCAGATTGTGAAGCACATCACAGACCGTCTACTAAGGGATAAAAAAGACTGAAAGAAATTTCGCCTCATTAAGTAGCTAAGTAGATACAACCCTTGCAAAGTGCTCTCAAGATAAACGATAGCTAGCCCCCAACCGAACACTTGACAGCACCATTTGTCAAACAAAATTTATTCTAAACTCACCTGTGAATTACGGTGACCAACTGTTTTACCTAATTGGCCTCATCCAATGGAAAAATACACTTCTCATATCTTTATGACAAGAGATAGTTTTGTACCTTGTAGCTAAGCTACTGCTTAAGTTAGGCATCTATCCTCCCACAGAAACTGGGAGATACGAGTGCTATCTTCCTTGTGATTGCATATCAAAGAGACAGTTCTCAGGTCATAGAAAGACACTGCTGGGTCTTTAAGCTGGCAAGAGCATTATTTAGCTTTTAAAAAAGATTTACATAGGCACATAATTTATAACGACACATTTTTTTACAGTAAATGCGCTAGGAAAAAGGAGAGGAGGAGTCTCTTCCCTCATTTTCAATAGCAAGAATCAAAACTCTTATTTTTAATTTATATTTGCCCTCACAGTAGAAATGCTTATATTGCTGTTTACCTACTATTATTAATAATTCTTTCTGAATGGTGAGGTGTGTGATTTGAGGAGAGTGGGTGTTCTCATACTGATACCTTTCTATATATCTTTACTTATATTTTAAAAACATAGACATATATCATTTAAATGACAGATAAACAGATGAATCAAAATTGGAGCAAACTGTACCTTACTTTAAATTTACAGAAACACAATTTCAGAGATAAACTCTATAAATCTGCTTCTTTCTTAGCAAACTTCAAAGATATTTTTTCCTACTCTTTGAGGCTCATGCTGTCATATTTGGTTAATTAACATAATTAATCAAGTAATTTCTTTATTGAAAGTACATCTAAAAAAATCTCCATTACATGAATCATAATAGGAACTAGGTGTCTAATAATAAAATTAAAAGACCCATTTCCAGACTTCAAAGCACCCACAATTTGGTAATGAATACAGACATAGGAAAGGGGCCCTATAATATACCCACTGATGCTATAATAAACATTTGAAGAGATCTCCAAGGGAATATAGAGTGACTCACTTCAGGAGAGTAGAGAAATGCATCAGAAAAAAAGTGTGCCCTTGGACTCTGAGGAAAGAGTAGATGTTTCTCAGATAGGCATAGAAAAGGACATATTTCTGGTAGGGAAACTTCAGATTGAGGAGTCTTAAGATATCTTAATGGATTTTTTTTTTCATTTATCAATTTACTAACATCTAATCCAAGAATGAAACAAAAGAGGTAAAAAGAGAATCTCTATTTAGTGATTTCATTTTTAAATTATTTTTGTTATTATCATTAATTATATCTGCATATGCCTAACATTATAATTACAATTTTAGTAGGGCAGATTTTAAATAATTATCTATTCTAAAACTCTTGAGTGGTGTAGAATGGATGAACTTTCATCAAGTGTACTAAACAAATCGTGGTTATGATTTTAGTGTTATATAAGAGTAAAGGCCATTTTGAGTTTGACCCATTAAAAGTAGAGACACCAAAACGAACTTTAATTAAGCTTTACCATTTGATGATTTTAGAAACATAGCTTGTGGCACATCACAACTTTTTGATACATTGAATAAGACTTTAGTGTCTTTTAACACTGTTCCTTTTTTTTTCCTACTTTTTTCCTTCCTTCTTTCCTTCCTTCTTTCCTACCTTCCTTCCTTCCTTCCTACCTACCTTCCTTCCTTCCTTCCTTCCGTGTTTTAATATGTATTTTTCATTTTTGTTTAAATATTTCAAAAAATATTGTTTCTCTTTTGTAATAATTATTTGGGGGAATAAATTAAAATACTACCTATATAATAATTAATTTAAGAAATTTTCACTTTTTTCAATTGTTAAAAGAAAAACTTCAGCTGAATTAAATTTAAAGGAGTTTAATGGAACAATGAATGATAGGCTAATCGATCAACTCTCAGAATCACAGCAGATTCAGAGAGACTCCTGTGATACCTCATGGTCCAGAACAAATTTATAGACAAAGAAACGGAAGTGATGTGCAGAAATTGGCAGTGAGGTGCAGAAATTGGCAGTGAGGTACAGAAATAGCTGGATTGGTTACAGGTTGGCATTTGCCTTATTCAAACCCAGTTTGAACTGTTAGTATTCTATGAGTGATTGAAGCGTTACCATAGGATTGGCCAAGCCTCAGCTATTGTTACAGGCACATACTCCTAAATTGGGTTTCCAATTTTGTCTGCCTGTTAAGCTAAGTTACAGTTTATCCAGAAGGACCCAAATGTAGAAGTACAGAGTCCTTCTCAGGCCATATTTAGTTTGCTTTAACAGAGTCCTTCTCAGGCCATATTTAGTTTGCTTTAACAAATCCCCTCTTTCGGTAACTTTCTCAATTTTTAGAGACTGACCAAAACTTTAGTCATTCATGTCACTACCACCATTGTAAATGTACTTATTTGATCTTGAAACCCACTGGGAAACAGTAGAACAGTGGGTTTTGCAAGGAGGGAACAAAGGATGAGTAGAGGGTATCTCCTTATGCTGAAACATTCTGTTGGCAGAAGAAAAACAAAACCCGGTCCGTTCTAGGCATATTTAGCACAAGTGACTCCATTGTGGTTTGGTTTGGTCTATTGAGGCCTAGTGCAAGTGCTCAGACCAAAATAATGGCCTCCCATCATTTTGCCTACAAAAATTTCCCCTTTTTGGTCAGGTTGTCAGATGACAGTTTGACCAAAACTTAGTGCCTTAGTGCCACCCTTAGTTACCCTCAATTTGGATTTCCAGTCTCAGCATATCACTGATAGGTTATAGTGTGCTCATGGTCACACATTTCTTTCAGTTTTTGCAATTCCTGTCAAATAGCTACCATTTAGCATTTTGGAGATGACTGCATGCAAACGTTTGAAACCTTCAAGAGAATACAGTGCATCAGGGAGACCACAGTTATGACTATCAGGAGGATAATACCAAGAGCTTGGTGTATGCTCCTTCTCCAGGGTCCCCATAAACCAAACCACCTTACCCAGCGTCCCCATAAACCAAACCGCTTGACCAAAGAATGAGCTAGTTAAAGAAGCTACTTACTTAACTAGGTGGTCTTTTTGTTAGTCCACTACAACTGACTCTTTATAATACCGGATGTATTTTTCCATAGGTCAAAACTGCCAGTAGCTGCACAGATAATTCTCTGTTTAGACAATTCTACTATTTAGCATAACTTTCACAAAAGAATTTAAAGTCTGTTGTGTAACCATAGCTTTCACAGTAGAATCTGCTATATGGCCTATCATGAGGGATATGTTTCTAATCATTGCCTCTTTTACCTCAAACCAAACCATGGACAAAGGACCTAACAAATAATGCCTGTGTAATTTCAGGTTCAAGATTATCTTTTCTGACTTCTAACTATGGAATGATACAGAGGGCTCCTGAAGCATCCAAAAGAGAAGTAAACAGAACTATTTGACTTGGTAAGTTACACGGGAAGCGTTGCCAAAATAAAAGATAATGCTTAATCTTCTTTAAGTTATATTTTAGTGTATGTCTTCAATATGTTCCAAAATTGTATGGGATTTCTAAAATTCTAATATGTCCAAGTATATGTTATCAAACATAATTATGGTTATTATTAATATGTTAAGTTATTGAAGAGCACAGAAACAACCAAATATTCTTGTCAATTTTGTCTTCATAACTATTTAAAATCATTTTCACAATTAATTGTTAAAACTTTGTAAGCACAAAAAAAATCCTAGAATATGGTGTAGTTTAAGAGGTTCATGAAAGAATGGAAAGGACCCTAAAAAGCACTCATAAATATAGGTTCCTAATATCTTTAAAATCATATAATGGGTAAGAGTTCCCCATGAATTGTCCAATTCTAAAAAATTGGACTGGGTAATAATTCCTGAAACTTTATTAAAGCTGTTATTATTTCCCCCAAATTGCTAAAGTTATGTGAACTAAAAGACATTACAGTTTTTATTTTTCTTTCAAAATATTTGATTTTAGCACTTTTCTTTAAGCCAATTAATTAGAGTTATTTTATGTAAGTATCAAACACATATATAACTACACAGACAGACAGATGAAGATCTAGTAGTTGCAAGATTTTTCATTTGCCAATTTCTAACTTTCTTAATTGGATTATTGCCCTTTGGGGTAGGGACCTTTTAAATTTCTTATTTCCTCACCTTAGCCACACCAAATTGACAATATTTCTGGCTTCTGAATTTTAAAAAAGGTAACCTCCTAAGGGCTCAAAGAAAGGAAAATTCAAGATGGTTCACGGAGAGGAAGAGATTCAACAAAAGATAAAGTTTATGCAGATATCAAGCCATAAAGGACTTACTCCCTAAGCCAGGAATCAAATTCAGGCCACCACTGTGAAAAGACAAAACCTTAGCTACTGAGCAACAGCACCGGACGGTCTCCATTGCCCTTTCAGAAGGAATGTAGAATAGTTAACTTTGAGGTTGCCAAGGCTTTTAATTACTCAAGATAATTTTTAGATCTAACTATGATACAAATCCTAAAATCCCTGTTCCCTGGAAAGCAGAAACCAAGAGAAAGTACTGCCACATGGTTACAAGGACATAAGTGACCAGTTTGCTGGCTGTCCTGAACAGCGGGCTTATAGGTGTCCTAGGCCCACATTCTGTTGTAAAGTACTCTTCTTTATTACATAAAAATACAGAAAGATAAATTCATAGCGTAAAGTACACCAGATTCACTACAGCTTAAGACCAGCCTCAGAATTCTTTTTTGCATTATTTGAAACTTTATAGAACCGATTAACAGTGGTTTTTACTATTCATTCAACCAGTTTGCATACAGAGAGTGAGGCCAGAAGTCTGACTGGTAAGAAATTCTTACCCCTTTGCTGGCATGCCAGGCTTCTGGACACCCTTTCCCTGAGCACCCCAAGTAACCCAACTCACTGTACCACAGCCCCGGGGGCCAACCTGCAACATACAAAAAAAATCTTTTTTTTTTTTTTTTTTTAAATTTATTGCACTGCAGTGCATTGTCATTCATTTGAACTGTTCTACTCTAAGGTATCTTCAGTAGCATTTCGCCATTTCTATAAGACTTTGCTGTTTCCCAAGCCAAAAGGAACTCAGTTTTCCAGATATTAAAGATCATATTTTTTACCTAAAATATCAGCTTTGCTTTCAGGTTCTCTTGATAAATGTATCCAATGATTTTTCCTACCTAAGTGCACAAGAAGAATGAAACAAAGCAGTGGAGCACAAAAGTCCCTATGAATTTTCAAAAGCAAAATTTGACAATCCCTGCAATATTATCATTTCCTACCAGTTTCTTTCT
This sequence comes from Macaca mulatta, assembly GCF_049350105.2. NCBI lineage: Eukaryota > Metazoa > Chordata > Mammalia > Primates > Cercopithecidae > Macaca > Macaca mulatta. Next base: position 118,819,710 of record NC_133409.1, read on the forward strand.
AACCCAGTCAGATGTAAGTGGCCTCTAACTGGATCCAAGCCAGTTAATTACCAGATCATATCTCATCCTGGACCCATTCCAGTTTCTGTCATGACTTTCAAACCCAGTTTGGAACAGGCATTTGCTCAAAGAAACTTGGAGAGCTCAAAACAGAAATCCGTGGAGCTCTGAAATCTGAGAGAGAACTTACCTTGATCCTCAGCTGCTCTGAGGGATCGAAGGACACAAGTGGGTCCGGCAGGTACCTTGCTAGTTCACTCAGTGCTCCTAGGGGTAGTTAGAAGCCCTACTTCAGATCCCACGTCTGACACCATCTGTGAAAAGAGAAACTTCGGCTGAATTAAATTTAAAGGAGTTTGAGCAATGAATGATTCACAAATCGGGATTTTACACAGTAACACAATCTCAACGGAGATAGTTATTAAAATCCTTGATTTTATTTTTTCCATAAACAAGAATACATACAACTATATTTTCCTATAATACACCATAGACTAATAGGCTTTGTAGTTGATACATTAAGGAGAACAAAAATTTGTTGGTATTTGACTATGCATAGAATGGTTTACTCGTGTTGTGCATATTGTTTACGTTCCTGTGTTATTTATTTATTTATTTATTTTTGAGACGAAGTCTCGCTCTGTTGCCTAGGCTGGAGTGCAGTGGCACGATCTCTGCTCACTGCAAACTCCACCTCCTGGGTTCACGCCGTTCTCCTGCCTCAGTCTCCCAAGTAGCTGGGACTACAGGCACCTGCCACCAAACCCGGCTAATTTTTTTGAATTTTTATTAGAGACGGAGTTTCACCATGTTAGCCAGGATGGTCTCGATCTCCTGACCTCATGATCCGGCCACCTAGGCCTCCCAAAGTGCTGGGATTACGGGCGTCAGTCACTGCGCCCGGCCATGTTCATTTTTTTTTTTTTTTATTTCTTCACAATATTCAAGTTTTTTGAACAAACTTTGCAGTGCTGCCATTACTTATAGTAGCAACAACAAAAACCACACTGTACACAGAGGAAATTTAGAAGAAAAAATAAAATGCATTAGTCTAATGTATTAAAAATTACCAAAGGGCAGTGACAATTTCAATTACTCTTGGTGATAAAATTTGATAATATTTAAATACCAAGCTAGGTTGATATAGAAAATTTCAGAAGAAAACTAGTTATTGGATGCTTCACAACATCGTGGTAGAAACACTGAGAATGACTTATTTCTACACATGACATAAATAAGAAACAAGTGTTAAAATATTTTTATGTTGGAAAATAATTGTATTACTCTGATTTATTCTAACATATATTGTTCATTTTATATTTACTTTTACATCTAAAGTGAAAATTCAAATATCTGTATGTTAACATTTCAGTTATTTAGGGAAATATAATCCAGTGCATTTATTAATTTAGTTTTTAATTTCTCTTCTACTTACAGTTGCTTATTTCTGAACCTATGAGAGTAGTTATAAGAAAGCCAGCAGCTGTTTATCAAATTAGTCTTCTACTTGGGCACACGGTTTTATGCCATTTTTAATTCTTGCATGTGACTTTACCTGCAACCGTGTGTGGAAATAAGGCATGACAGTTTTGAACAAAGGTTTTTAAAAAAAATCTATTACCTTAGGTAAAGCCACATTTCCCATTAGCTGACTAGATATGGAAGACAAGGTGACCAAAAAAATGATGAAGCTGGAAGGTCGAAAAAATAGGCAAGTTCCTTGAATCTTTACCTGGAAGAAAACATCTACCTCTATTGCCTGACTGAGAAATAAACTTATATGTGGGTCTTTTTACATGTGTGGATCTCTTTAATTTACTGTAATATAGACATAACTTAATTGGGTCAATTTTGAATTACTTAGTAGTTGTCCCAAAATTATAGGTGAAATAATTCAATTAAAACTTTCTGATAATTGCTTGATTCAATTTTCTATATTCTCCCTCCCTTGATACCAGTAGAGTAATTTTAAATTTATTCCTTCCAAAGATGACATTTTTAAAAGGTATATTTTCACAAAATACCTTAAGACATTTGGGAAACTGAAAATAAAAAGGAAGCATGCTAGTAATTCTAGAAAAACAATTTTCATCACATTTTCCCAAATCAGAAATTGTTGTCAGCATTCTACACATATTTACAATTTGAAAATAATAAAGCTATGATTCCCAGTAAAATAACAAGAAAACAAACTCATTTATTTAAATGAAGAATTTTGTTTACAAGAAATACATTAACAAGGATGCATTATCATTGCTTGTGTTGTTTATGTAAGGTTCTGTTAACCAAAATAAATAATCTTTGTTATCAAAAGAAAAGTGAAAGGTAGTTGTGGCTGACAGGCAAGAAATTGTTTATCAGGGCTTAGAACTTTTTGTGAAGACTCATAATCATTACAATATAGCATTGAAACATACAGCTAGAACATAATTGTTTCTATTTTATTCAGGCTTCTATTATGGATATACAAGCAAAACAATGAGGTGAAAGAACAATATGAAAAGAAATAATTTCACAGGATAAGTTTCAAATAATAGTTTTAATGAAAAATTAATGGAGAGTCTGCATTGAATATAAAATAAATTTGATCTGAAAAGCAATATAGAAATTTATCAGCAATTAAAAAATGATGGGCAGGAGGTCATTTTTAAACTAGCATTAAAATTGCAAAGAAAGTATACATTAAAAATATAATTAATCTAACATTTCTGCCATGCATTTATATATGTTACTGTATTTCCATAAAGTAAATATAATTGATATAATACTCAAAGAATAAAAATTCCTCTTAAGCAGTCATTTTTTCTTTGCAAAATCTGACACCCAAGTCCGATTTATTTATAATGACTGTATTATCTGGATCTATTTTTCTTCTCTTCTGTGGGTTGTAGATTTAAACTTTGAGTCAAGGTGGAGTCACACTAGTAGCAACTTAAAAATATACTTAAAATTCTCTGTACTTTAAAATTTTTACATGTGACTGTTTCTAAAACACAAAATATAACCAAGCAAACATACAAATCCCTGATTTTATTTGATGAAGTAATATAAAGAGATTTTCAGTGAAAACTTGCAAATCCTTATATAGGTAGCAACTATCCTAATTTTAGTCATTCTCTAGAGGACTTTTTCTTCATTCTATGCTTAGCACAGAATCCAAGCAAATTATTTCAAGACTAGAGGCATGTATATGTGCAAGGAGACTAGCATAAAATATGCTGTTTCATTTTCACATAATTTAAAAGATTGGTTAAGACATCACCTTTGTGACTTTTTCTCAAGATGGAATTCAGTAGGATAGAATATATCAGAAAAAAAAATTAAAAAAGAAGTGCTTAGGGTGAGTAAACTAATACATACTATAATTAAACATTGGGGAGTTAATGCTCAATTTGGTCAAAGTACATGAGTATGGTTTAGTAGTAAGACTGGAAGTCCAGTTCAGAGTAGTGATAGGTAATACATAATCTGTATTTTTAAAAATGTATTCACATCCTATTTTATTTTCATAGTCACTTCTAGAGTTCAGCAAGTATTACTTGCTTTGCAAGTAGGCACAGAAAACAGGTCATAGTCTAAAGCAATATGGCAAATTAAAAATGATTTGATATCTTTATATGATAAAGATAAAATCCTACATTTCTACCATTCTTATATCTTAAGCTTTAATTGGTGATAATATGGTAGGTATATATTAGATTAATACAATTAACTAAATATATTTTTGTATATTTTTAATTAATATGTATAGTTCATATATTTACATATATACAAATGTAGTACATATACATATGATATATTTATATGTATATATGTATGAGGTAATACATATTATGTCAGGAATTTGGAGCATTATCTGAATGGGAATCAGGAGAATGCTCACAACACAGCCATAAAAATTAGCTAGAAAAGTGATCTTCATGTGTGGAGGTTTTGGCCACACCATTTCGAATTTTAAAGGAGATTCCGGTATTTTCTATGCTCATTAGTCACAACGAAACAGAACAAGAACAATCGCTCTTTTCTCCTCCCTCTACCAGTAAATGAAAATATGTTGATGTGCACATGGATATGTACACATAGATATGTGCATATATAAATATGAACACACAATATCAGCCTATAGAATTTAAGCAAATATGAAAAGGGCAATCCTTCTCAATGGATACAAACCTGCAGGGAGCATGCCTTAGTGAATAAATGAAGCCTTTTTGTAAAGAAGCAAATGTCCCTGCATTAACATAGGAGCAATGCCACGGTATATAGCTGATAAGTGGTTTATTTCCAAAATACATAAGAAACTCAGGACGGGAGCAATGACTCACGCCTGTAATCCCAGCACTTAGGGAGGCCAAGGCGGGTGGATCACAAGATCAGGAGTTCGAGACTATCCTGGCTAACACAGTGAAACCCCATCTCTACTAAAAATACAAAAATTAGCCGGGCATGATAGCATATGCCTGTAGTCCCAGCTACTCAGGAGGCTGAGGCAGGAGAATCACCTGAACCCTGGAGGCGGAGGTTGCAGTGAGCGGAAATCGCGCCACTGCACTCCAGCCTGAGCAACAGAGTGAGACTCCATCTCCAAAAAATAAATAAATAAATATATATATATATATGTGTGTGTGTGTGTGTGTGTGTCTATATGTATTTATATACGTGTGTGTGTATATATATATAAATTTGCAAATGAGCTTGATTGACATTTCATGAAAGAAGACATACAAATGGCCAACAGTTATGTGAATAGGTCCTCAGTATTACTAATCATTAGGAAAATGCAAATCAAAACTACAATGAGATATCCTCTTACACCTGTTAGGGATGCCATTATCAAAAAGAAAAAAGGATAACAAGTGTTTGCAAAGATGTGGAGAAAAGGGAACCCTTGCAGGCCATGAGTGAAAATGTAAATTGTTCTAGCCATTTTGGAAAATAATATGAAGGATCCTCAAAAAATTAAAAATAACACTGCCATAGGACCCAAGATCTATTTCTGAGTATATATCTGAGGGAAATAAAATCAATGTTTTAAACGTGATATCCACTGCAGCATTACTCACAATAGGCAAGGTATGGAGTCAGACAAAGCATCTGTTGATGGATAAGGAAATATATATATGTCTGATTATTATTCAGGCTTTAAAAAGAAGAAAATCCTGCCATTTGTGACAAATTGGATAAATCTGGAAAACATTATGCTAAGTGAAATAAACTAGATATAGAAAGACAAATATTGCATGATATCACTTATGTGTGGAATCTAAAACATTGTAACTTAGAGAAATTATGAGTAGAATAGGGTCTTCTCAGGCTTGGGCCGTGGGGAAAATGAGGAGATGTTGGTTCAGATTATACTATCTTTCACATCTAAGATGAAGAAGTTCTAGATATCCAATGTGCAGCATGGTAACTATAGTTAATAATGTACTCTGGAAATGTGCTGTTTCTAACTACACCCACACACACAAATGGGTAACTATGTGAGTTGATATATATGTCAATTATCTTGATTGTGAGAGTCATTACATAAAGTATACTTATATCAAAACACCACATTTACACTTTAAATATACTTTAAGCCTTTCGATTTGTCAATCATACCTCATAAAGTTGAGTAAAATGATTAAATTAAATTAAATTAAAAAATAGAAAAAGTAAAAGCACATTGCAAAATGATGCATTAGTCACTAAAAAACTTGAAGCATAAAACCTGACTTGTGAGCCTTTGTGGTTGGGAGTTAGAGACCTCCAATCAAGTGGCATAAAATTAGTTTAATGGGGGGGATAAAATACTTTTTTTCATTGAACAAAGTGGAATACTGAACTATAAAATGAAAGTCTCTAATGAGGATTTAACATTGAGGAGTGTAAGAGAATGTCATTGGCCATGTATCATGTGAAGAGCCTGTAGCGAGATATGTTGGGAAGGTGGTGAGTTTGTAGGAGCAGAGAAACTAAGTAGAATGATAGAAGATGTTATACATTCTGGGACTCTGACAACCTGTAAAATGTCCACACATTTACTGCTTGGGCATTGTAATATTTCATAGCGTGGGATCTTGTTTCAGGGTAGATTTACATGTAAATAAAATAAAACTATTTTAGACAATTGTCCCATTCTTCCCACTTCACATCTTCAATATTATATTGTAATGCTTGCTATCATAAATATGTGAACATTGAACTTGTCATCTAAGTGAAAATATTTTGTAGTTTCAAAGGTGATATTAAAAATAAAGAAACAAATAGGAAGATAAAAGTAGTTTCAGAAATGACGGCATCTCCAAAGCACTGAGAAAGATAAATTTAACCTCCAATATGTTGGAGTTCAAAGAATATTTACCTTGTCAATCGACTCTTATTCAATATTATATGATAATTTATATTGTCTTAAAATATATAATCTGACAGTGAGGAGATGTTTCTAAGAAGCACATTGGATTATATTTTAAGAATCCATTATGAGATTAAATATTTAGAGTGAAAGAATATATATTAGTTCTTTTTGGTATGTATTTATTTATAAAACATAGAAAGATAATTGCATATAGGTCTACCACTGTGTATGTAACAAAAAGCATTCAAAATTATAAGATTATTTCATAAGGCTTTTCCCTAAGGCTGATGTATTTATGGAGAGCTAGCATAGGTGGAAAATGAAAGGACAGGATAAGGAGAAAAGAGGATTACATTCAATGTTCATGTAAGCTAGGTATTTTATTTTGAGAATCCACTCTCATAAATGATATTCCTTGACATCATTATTATTCCATTCTCCTCAGTTCAATACATTGGAATCAATGTTGTTTCTATTTGTTTTGTTTTGTTTTTATGCTTTTCTATTTGTTCTTTCCTATTTCCCATTTCCTTCACCTCTCAGCTTTCACCACTTCAATTTTACACTGATATTTTGCTTCTAACAACATATTTACACAACTACTACACTAGTTAATGCTTTCCTTATTACCCAGCCAGACAATTATTTAACTCTATTCTCCTTTCTTCCAAATCTGGCTATCAGATTACCTTTTCAGACACATCTCCTGTTGTTTCATTTGTTAATATATGTGTATATTAGAGCTACATTAGATTAAAAATAAACTTTCTATTTTTAAAATGGTAATAAAAGAGCCTATGTACCTGAAATACATAAAGCAATAATAAAAAAAAAAGTCATTAAGTAGTCTAAAAGCAATAGGAAACTTATAATACAAAATTACATTTTTCTTGGTCAACCTAGATGAAATTGCCTTCCATCGATTTCTATCTTTGAACAATCTTTTCCCACTGGAAAGTCAGGGTTGAAAGGCTAGTGTGTCTAAGGTTTACATGTCAATTCTTTTTTTCATATTGATTTTCAAGAACAAAATATCAATAAAATATTTACAGTGTATGTAACAGAGAACAGAGAAAAAATATTTTTTTAATGTTACAGTTCTTACTTTTCTTTTTGTAATTGTATTTAATTGTTTGTTTTATTTACAAATAGCTGAAAGAATAAGCCACATGCATTGTGGTTTTATCCATTGATCTATCTTTTTTTTAAAAAAGAAAAAAAAACTTTACCAATTAAGAAATTATCATTTAGAAAATGTTTTAAAAATTAGTTATGTATGTATGTTTTATATATATATAAAGTTATATATACATAATTTTAATCTATCGTAGGTTGGAAGAAACTAAAAATTTGACACTGTTATAGAAGCAAACAAAGGGAAAAAACACATGGTCAAGGACGATGCATTAGAAATAGACAGAAGAAAGAAATTGAGAAATTTCTGAAGACAGGGTAATTGCATCATATTTTACTATAGAATATACAGAAAATAAAGATAAATATTTCAATTTTTTCATATACTCTGAATTTTTGTAACATATCATTGTTGTAATTTGACAAAACGCCAAAAAAGTTAGCATTTTGGCAGATCATTTTTCTATCAATTCCACAAATATATGCTGAACCATTTGCACCATCTGCTGTGTAAGTTTTTGCAGAAAGAAGGACAATAGACACTTTTGGACATCAATGTTAAAATGTAATTCAAGAGAATATACTGTATCAAAGAGAAAGAAGCTAAAATAAATAGAATGACAAGAAGGTTCAGAATAGAACAGAAAAATAATGAAAGCTGAATCTTTTCATTATACCTTGCCTTCCATATGTTTGGAAATATTTACATAGAAATATGATATCTCTTAGAGATACAAAGTAAAATAAATTTTAATCAAACTATTATTTGGAATAGTAACAAGCAAGAAATATATTGTTGGGCCACATTCTTTAATTAAACGTAGGTATTCCCACATAGTAGGAAATGATAACAGATAAAAAAGCATTTTGTGTTAATTAATTTAAATATTTATAGAAAACAGTTTATAAGTATCAAACTGTTGTTTTATAAAATATGTGCTATATTCTCTAAACACAGACTTTTTAATTGAGTTATTTATGGCATGAGTCCAAGGATGGTTTTACATAACTGTGTGGTAATAATATTCTGGTTTTAGATGACTATCTCTCAATGCAAATGCTCTTCCTTAGGATTATGTCAATTTCTAGGACAGTAAATCTCACACACACACACACACACACACACACACACACACACACACACACACAGAGAGAGAGAGAGAGGTCTTTCAGAAGGAAGAAAAACCATTGCATTGTTCTCATTTTGCAGGAAAGTGCTTTTTCTTTGACTGTTCCTCATCTGACCTCAGTACATGACTGTGAAACTCATTTTCTGGGAGAATTACAAGATCTGTAGCTGAGGTCATTAGCGCTTATACTGGACTTGTGAATTCCAGTGTTCTTGCATGGAAACCAGAAATTAATTTAATCAATTCTTTTTTTTTTTTTTTTTTTTTGAGACTGAGTCTCCTTCTGTCGCCCAGGCTGGAGTAGTGGCCTGATCTCCGCTCACTGCAAGCTCCGCCGCCTCCAGGTTCACGCCATTCTCCTGTCTCAGCCTCCAGAGAAGCTGGGACTACAGGAGCCTGCCACCACGGCGGGCTAATTTTTTGTTTTTGTTTTTGTATTTTTAGTAGAGAAGGGGTTTCACCGTGTTTGCCAGGATGAGCTCGATCTCCTGACCTCGTGATCCACCCGCCTTGGCCTCCCAAAGTGCTGGGATTACAGGTGTGAGCCACCGCGCCCGGCCTATTCAATTATTTATTTATATTTTTATTAATTTAAGGAAACAATGTAAATATATGTTTATTTGACTATATAAACATAAAAACACAAAGCTATTATAATAATTTGAGCTAAAATTGCCTTGTTTTCACCATGCAGCTTTGTTACTTATCTTTAAAGTACTTTAAGACTTTTATTTTTAATTCTGAATATTTGTGCACAAAAACATACACACTACTCTCATGAGCTTTATGGTCATCCCCTAAAGGATATTTTCATATCTTAATTTCAAGAATCTGTGAGTATTGCCTTATATGGCAAAAGATATGATTAAATTAAGGATTTTGAGAGATTGGGTTATATTGGATGATATAGATAGGCCCTAAATCCAAGTGTCCTTATAAGAGTCATGCAGAGAGTGATTTGGTAGAGACACAAAATGAGAAGCAATGTGATGACAAGGGTAGAAAGTGGAGTGATGTGGTGAGTCACAAAATGTCAACAACCACCAAAAGCTAGAAGAGGAAAAAAACACAGAAATTATTCTTTATATTACCCCAGAGAGAGTCTAACTATGACAGATTTCAGAATTCTAGCCTCCAAAATTATGAGATAATAAATTTATATTATTTTGAGCCATCAAGTTCATGGAAATGTATCACAGCAGTCTTAGGAAAGCAATACAGTATCCTTGGAAAATGAAAGAAAAGACTATGGAATTTTTACACATTCAGAAATAATTGTGTAGGCTTAAAGAACACAAGGATACTATGATTTTAATTTCAAAAATTAGTAGTTATATCTCTTAATCATGTATTGAATCAATATAATGTCCAAAGCTCTGTGATGACCACCACAAGGATTAAAAAAAGATTTCATCTCTCTTCTTCAGGATCTCATGATATAGCAACATGTCCCATCTATATCTTATGTAACACATGGCTCAAAAGCTAAATATCAAGCTTTAATGGAATAAGAGGCAAACAGAAATATAACCAAATTCATTGTAATCAACTTCTAGACAGTGTGGTATGTTGGAAAATATATTAAGTTTAAATTTGAATTCTTCCACACATGACCAGCTGACCTTGGGCAAGAAAAATAAAATTGTTGGGGTTCTGTATCCTTATGTCTAAAGACTACTCGAATTTTCTTAGGTAATAGATCTGGATAAGGAATAAATTATTTAATTCCTATAAAACTCAAATACCTTTTGTCTTAATAATGCTTCCAAGCAATTAATAGATCATTATACCTTCCATCTGCCAAACTTTCCAATAGTTGCTTAGTTGCTTTATTTTGGGGTAGACAACTCGTTTCACTTTTTTTTTTTTTTTTTTTTTTTTGGAGTTTTCCAGTTTTACCATTGAAAGTCTCATGTCTTGGAATTCTCCTTAGTCCTAGTCAAATTGCAAAGTTGGTCACCCTATTTCTTAATGGTCACTAAATACCTGGCCTACAATCAATGATGCTTACGGTATTCACATCCTTGTGTGGTCCTTATTGAATTTAGTCTGTTTGTTTTCTTCATTTACCAACATAAGGCAGCCAGATTAATGGTCTGAGACTACTCAGTCTGAGTTTGGAACCTGGCAGCATTTGCATTTGTGTTCTCTGGAAATCCTGAGGTGTCATACAAGAAATCCAGTAACACAAAAAGGAAAAAAAAAAAAGGAATATATGGCATTAAGCCACTAGGTTTGTGGTCATTTGCAGCTGTAATAGGAGGCTACTACAGTAATGGTAGAATGATGACAGGTTGATGATTACACCACTGGCACCAAGGCAATAGGTGTGATGCTATACCTGCATGAAAGAATTTGTCCCAGGACACATGGTGAGGAGTTAATGCTCAGGCATCTTTTACTAAGATAGAATAGACATTTAGAAATTGAAATTATTTCATAGAGTCTGAATTTTTCTAATGTGTTATCAAATATTTAATTTATTTAATTCCTTTGGAAGCTACAAATGGAAACTTGCTGGATGTGTGATGAAAATCTTTGCTTCCATATTCAACCTATGGCCAGGTATTTGTTTATCATTTTTAAAGGCAAGTCAAATAGTGACATATTAATTCATTACCACACTTCTGTGGTATAAGAAATTAGTTTGTTACTCAGTAAAATGTCAGCCTGTATAAATTCCATATCATATAATTGGGAGCTCAGATGTATAATTTTCCTCTTTGACCACCTTTGCTTAGCAGCCCTTGAAGAAGACAGTGCTTAGTTATTTATATTTAATTCTGGCTGCTCCAAAACATAGGCAAGTAGCTAGTTGCTCAGAAATAGGCTGGTCCAGATTCTGGCAGGAACTATGGTTCATCTCTTTAAAGAAGTCCAAGAAAGCTCTTGTGTTTGGGTAAATAAGCTAAATTGGAGAAGAACACTACAGTTTGATAGAAAGAGAGCTGCTTCTTGCCAGGGAAACCTGCTTATCTTATTCAAAACAGAGAATATAGTTTATTTTTCCTCATATATTAGTTAAAATTTACTTTAAAATTGTATTTCTAAATATACTTATATCCAGCTACAGTAAACATTATTACACGGTTTACCAAATTTTCTCTGCTCTTAGATGCCAAGCTAAGCTTGAACACATGCTATGTAATGCCTTGCAGATTTTTAAAGGACAATCTAGTCTAAATAACCAATATTTATATCCTCAAAAGTCCTTCCAAGTAGACATAGAGAATGTCTAGGATATTGGTTGTATCCCTGTAGCCAGATGCCTGGAGTTCAATCTTTACTCTGCCATGTATCACTGCATGATCTTCAGCAATCTACGTAGCCAGTGCCACATTTCCTCCTATTTTAACCTTGGCTGAAAATTGTATCTTTTTCATAATGCTGCCAAAATAATTAGATTAATTCATAGTTTTAAAGTGCTCTGAACAGTGTCTTGATGCTAGGAGGTGCTAAAATGTATATTAATTATAAAGATTCAAGAGAAGTAAAGGACAATAAGATAGAAATTAAGAAATGAGATCAGAATTTCAGAAGTTGTTAATCGAAAGAAAATGCCAAGGTTGGCTTCAATCAGGGGCCATTTGGTTGCAATCAATGGGAATGATTATTTGATTAGTTCAGGCAAAAAGGGGAATATATTAAAACATATGCAAAATCAATGGCAAGAAACAAGAGTCATCAGAGGATGCAACAGGAACTGGAAGATTAAGAGTCAAGATTTTTCTTTCTAAACTTTCACAGATGTCTGGGTGCGGTGGCTCACGCTTGTAATCCCAGCACTTTGGGAGGCTGAGGCAGGTGGATCACAAGGTCAGGAGATCGAGGCCATACTGACTAACATGGTGAAATTCTGTCTCTACTAAAAATACAAAAAGTTAGCCGGGCGAGGCGGCGGGCGCCTTCACGCTCAACTACTCGGGAGGCTGAGGCAGGAGAATGGCATGAACCCAGCAGGCGGAGCTTGCAGTGAGCTGAGATCATGCCACTGCACCCCAGCCTGGGTGACAGAGCGAGACTTCGTCTCCAAAAACAAAACAAAAACAAAACAAAACAAACAAACAAAAATACAAAATGTTCACAGACTTTTATCATTTATTTTTTTTTTTCCACGTGATTTGTATTTCTCCCTCAACAAACTAACTTTGCTTTGGTATTTCCCTTACAAAAAATTACCACTCAATATCCCCTTTGGCAGTGCCCAAAACAGGTTAGCTACAGTGCCCAAAACAGGTTAGCTAAAGTGACTATTTTGTAGGGAAAAAAATTGTATTACTGCAGTTTTGGTCATATTTTCATTCTGTTAGAGGTGGTGTGCACCTTTATTTTGTTAGAGGTGGTGTGCAGTGGAAAGACATTCTTGAGAATCTGTTATTCACTTTCATAAGGTGTTGGCTTTTGGATGGAACTTCTGATTGTTATAAAAAACACTTCCAACCTTGTTCTCTAAACTGAAGACAAATTTAAAAACATGAAGCTGTCTATAGATTTAATATATTTAATAACCCTCAACTTCTGTAAAATAACTTAGATGTTTTAAAAAGATGACATAAGGGGAGTGGGGTTTAGCCTATGGTATATTTAAATAAGACATTTGCATTTTCTCCCAAAAATATATTTCAAAATCAAATTTTCAATAATATGACCAATAAAAAATTGGGGAAATTAGACAAAATGGAAATACAAAGTACCAAATACCAGTTTGAGGTCTACACTGTATATATGAATGCTTGATATTCTTGGAATATTTACTGTTTGCTAACATAGAAGACCTTATGACCTTGCCTTACTGAAACCTCCTGTTATCTTGCTAATTTCTCCTTTCTTTTTCACTCAGAGTTGTTTGCCTGTGGTCTCAAGTTCAGATACCTCTCGATGACTCAGGTTTTACCCGATTTCAGAGGTGGGAATAAAAGATTATTATTATATTCAATATGTATTTTTATTTATTTTTTGAGACGGAGTCTCACTCTGTCGCCTAGGCTGGAGTGCAGTGGCACAATCTTGGCTCACTGCAACCTCTGCCTCTCGGGTTCACACCATTCTCCTGCCTCAGCCTCCCAAGTAACTGGGACTACAGGCGCCCACCACCATGCCCAGCTAATTTTTTGTAGTTTTAATAGAGACGGGGTTTCACCGTGTTAGCCAGGATGGTCTCGATCTCCTGACCTCGTGATCCACCCGCCTTGGCCTCCCAAAGTGCTGGGATTACAGGCGTGAGCCACCGAGGCCAGCCCAACATGTATCTGTATAAATGGTATGACAAATATATTCATTCATTAGCAAACATTTATTTTGCCAAATACTGGTTCATAAAATTGGGTAAGTCTGTAATTGTTGTCTTCAAAGATATCACAGGTGAAAGAGTAAGATTAATAAACAGGTTCCTAGCAAATTCAGAACATTTGTAGAAGGTAAGTAGTAGTTGAAAGTGATGAAGCTTCTAGGATGAAGCATCTTATAATTTGCTGGCACAAGTTATCCCAAATAGTGAAAGGAGAAATGCTGTTGTAGAGAAAAATTACAAGCTAGGGAACATGCAATTGGTAGTTCAGCATAGCCGAAATATTGAATGCAAGGGGTAGAAAGTAACAAAAATATGCCCAGGATACAAGAAGGAGAAGATCAAGGAAATTCTACTCAATCTATTAAGGATTTTAGGTATTAAGTCACAGACAATAAGGTTTTGGAAAGCAAAAAGTCAGCAAAATCAAATCCCATTGTATACACCGGGCATGGTGGCTCACAACTGTAATCCCAGCACTTTGAGAGGCCAAGACAGGTGGATTGCTTGGGGTCAGGAGTTTGAGACCAGTCTGGTGAACATGGTGAAACCCCATCTCTACAAAAATAAAAAAAAATAGCCAGGTGTGGTGGCGCAATCCTGTAATCCCAGCTACTCAGGAGGCTGAAGCAGGAGAATCGCTTGATCCCGGGAGGCATAGTTTACAGTGAGCAGAGATTGCGCCACTACACTCCAGTCTGGGCAACAGAGCAAGTCTCTGTTGAAAGAAAAAAAAAAAAAATTATATATATATATATATGAAGGAGCGAGAAAGAAAATTCCATCATATAAATATCTGAGAATTTGTGGCTCAGCAACATAAATAGGGTAGGTTTCATGCAGCCACTGATTAGAACATGAGGGTAAGAGACAGAGGAATGCAGTGTTAGAAAACAAGTTTCTGCATCACGTGATGAAATTAGAGGTGAGTATTATGGAGTCATTTAGCAAGATGAGGTGAGAGAATGGGAAGTATTCTTCAGGGAATGATTTTTTTTTTTTTTTTTTTTTTTAAGTTTGGACATATTGACTTTAGCAGGTAGATTGACACACTGGAATTCAGGAGTAAAATCTTCTCGTAGAAGGAAGGTCTCTATCTGTCTCCCTCATATTAGACTGAATTGCGCTGTTTGTATCAGAATGAATGGGAAATGAAATTGTTGACAAATTTGTGAGTACAGCAGTATCATTTGTCTTTTAAAAATTATTCATAAGAAAATACGTTATCTTTCTGTTTAGAAAAGTTGTTGAAGTCAAAATTCTCTATTTCGTACTGAAATCTAAATACTTTTGTATGTTGCCCCACTGTTCTTGCCATGTAGCTTACATAAGGAAAAAATGGATTTTCTAGCATCCATTTATCAATGAAGGCACATCACAGAATTTCACAGAGTTTTCTATATATACTCTCAAAGATGGAGCAGGTCCCTTTGAATCTCATTTATAGGCAGTAGTGTACAGGTAAATGTTTAACCACTGGCTTTCCACTAGAGAAAAATAACAAAAAACAAAAAAACACCTGATAGGTAGCGTCTGCCAGTCTCTGTGGTGTCAATGCCCACCACTGTTGTTGACTGAAAGCTTCCAGTGGAATGTCACTGCACACAGACTGGAGAAGAGATGTGCACATTTGGCTCTTGCAAGCAGTGCAAGCCCGCTTCGGCATTCCAAAGCTTTTAGGCCTCCAATACACCCGTGAATACAAAATCAAGTTATGATGAAAAAAAATCATGAGGTACTTTTATTTCCCAGATAAGCAATATGAATTCCCTAGGGCAGGAGTAAAATATGAACAAAATGGTCATATAATAAAGGCAAATACAATTCAAAAAAAATGCATATATCTACTAATACATTCAACTTTATATTTAATTTGTGAATACTTATAAATCTATATTTTCAAGATATTCTACACATTGATTTAATATACTTATCGATGATTACAAATCAAACTCCTACTTTTCTTGTAGTAATATAACAAACATTCAAGACAAATCACTTTAGAGTCTTGATGAAATGTAATTGACATTAGATAAATTGCATAGCTGGATAGAAAGTCTGTGACCTTTCCTCAACTATTTCTAGCTTTTTAAAAAATACAGAAATATTCTATGGAAAATATGTATTGTTTTCATTTTAATACCAGCTATAATTGAATAAAACTTTATTGTCTTCATTTATGATATTGCATTATGATGTAACAAAACATCCCAAAGCAGTCATACTCTGTAATTAATATTAAACTGTGTCTTACACCTACGTCAAGAAGCATTTTCCATGTCTTCAAAACTAAAAGTAATACTTTGTAATCAGAGGGGCTTTTCCTAGGAGCTTAGAATGTCTTATGCATTTTGTGTCATTAATTATTTCAAAACTCATGGAAGTTGGAAGACAATTGTATCATCACTGTATAATAGAATAACTGGATCAAAGGAGAGTTGTAACTAAGACTGAGTGTAAGTTACATACTCAAAATGGAATATTCTGTACTGTTGCCAGAATTTAGGGGCCTTCCTTAGTACCAGGAAGAGATGGAACTAATAGAGGTGAAAAGCAAAATAAGTGTATGTCTTCTAAAGGAGACTATTGCACTGATCTGCTATAGCAGTAGGAAGGGAGTACTCATTGTTACAGGATAGAATAAAATGGATACCATCTGGAGAAATACCTAATGCAGGTAACGGGTTGATGTGTGCAGCAAACCGCCAGGGCACGTGTATATCTATGTAACAAAACAGCACATTCTGCACGTGTAACCCAGAACTTAAAGTATAGTAATAAAAAAAAAATAGGTAGCTTTATTGAATTCACAGATGATCTACTCATTAAAAAGCTAGAAATGATCATATAAATTTGAAAATTCAACTCATATTTTGATTTTCAAAGTTAAAAATTTTTTATTGTAAAAAGAATAGAATAAGTTATCTTCCTTCGTATTCACTTTATAGTTAAAAATTTATTTATTTACTGACTACAGCAAGAAGCAAGAAAGTAAAAATAAACTATTAAGCTATTTAGTTAACTTTATTTCTCTCTCTCGCTCTGTATATACACACACACAAATATATATACACTATGTATATTTATATATACACATATATATGTGTGTGTGTGTGTGTGTGTGTGTGTGTATTTCAATGAAAACAACCCTGGAGTAACTTTTCCCTTAATTATCATCAATAGGCAGGAAAAAAAGAAAGACAAACAAATAAACAAACAAACAAAAACTATCTTGGCACCTTTTACAATATATTAACTACTCAATAGACACTTTCCCAATTATCCACCATGTCTTTTAACCAGTAGGCAGAAACATTTCTATGGAGAAAAAAAAGAAAAGAAGTGTCTGCCCAACAGCATTCTGGTTCTAAAATTGTGCAATGTATATAACTGTTATTCATTATCATTATGCATTGAAAAATTGCCTCCCTAAGTGCTACATCTATATATTTTGAGCATAAATTATAGAAGCATTAATAGAAGATATGCAAGAACACTTACTCCAAATTATGTCTTTTTGTCAAAAACAAGATACTAAGTGCATATTACCTAGTACTATTTGCTCAAATTTCTTAACAGAAAACTATTTAAATTAATACATTCTTTAAAAACTGTCATTGCTGAAAAAATTTTGTTCTTCCTATGCTTTTTCTAAATAAGTCTAATAATTTGTTGCACATAGAGTTGACTTTCCTTTAAAATATTGAGAAAAAATGAACAATATATATTTACATGTAGAATTGGTAGCTGTACTTGTGAGTTAAGAGTTTTCAGTGACAATTGCTCTAATGAACAGACAGTAAATTATTTGGATCTGTCATAATTCACTAGGTGAATAATCTGCTTTTGATGCCTCCCTAAATATGTATTAACACAAGATACTGCAATGACTATAAAGAGGAAATCATAGCAAATAAGTTCACCATATATATTTAAAGAGTTTTCATCTGGTAGAATGTATTGTATCAGTTTTAAAGCGTGTCTTTCAAGGATGCTTTCAAATATATATATATATTTAATTTGAAAAAGGGAAATGAAGGGTCTGTTAATTGTTTAGGAACACTAGATAATAACAATATCCATTATCTGGGAAAAAATGTGTTGTTTTATTGAATCTCTATTTAGTTTAGATTAGTACACTAGTTATTTCACTTTGCCTTTTTACATATAGTTCATTATATTGATCGTAACTAATAATATAAAGGAATAAAAGCAATCATGTTGATCAACTTACATTTTAATACCACTAAAAGAGCTCCAGAATTAATGTATCAACAACATAGATAAATGATGCATACATTTATAGACCTATGATTGGAACCGTGTATATTTTGCATCTATTTCTAGATTGTAGGACTAATCTTGCTTTTATCTATTGTGGGAAGCCCATGTTAAATATGAGCTCTGTCCTTGGATGGAAAAGAAGTCAGCTGAATTGCACTTAGCTTTGCCTAATATGAACATATTCACATATATATATATATTCGGCAGCAAAAGCTACACCACAGGATCTTAGCTGAACATGCATATCATCACAATTTTTGATAGCTTTTATATATTTGCACTTTTTTATAACTTCTATGAATAGTTGTTAAATATTGTCCATTTTTAAAATTATTTTTAAGTGAAATGTTGATTTTTTTTTCACTTTTGTATTATCAGAGCCTATTATACCACCTAGTAAATAGTAGACTACAACTGTAGTTTCATTTCTATCCCTATTTCTGTCTATTATGGATTCCAGAATATTTACATTTTATTAAGAGAGAGTAAAAACATATGCAGAAATCCAAAATGTCTTCAAATGAAATTATTCACATCACAGTACTACTACTACTAATAATAATTAAAGACCAAAAATAATTCATCATATTATGCAATCCTTGTAAATTTGTGAGATAACATTATTATCTCCATTTTACATATGAAAAGTTTAGAACTCAGGAAATGTAGTTGGATTATGTACATTAAGTAGCCAGGAAGTAAGTCATAATTTCAAGTAAGGTACTTCAACTTCTAAATGCTTGCTTTTAAAAATATGTCTAACTGATATTTATAAGGAAAGAAATTTTCTATTAAATAATTTTTGCCACTATCTAAATTAAATTTTCTCATCCAAGTAAAGACATGAGTTTTATCTCTGAACTAAATTTGTTTGTCTGGTTTGATCAGTAAATGAATTTCCTTACCTCCACCAGATCAAAAATGTAAAAAGCCAAATACCCAGTGCCAAGAATTTTTAGAATAGACTATTCATCTGTAGAACATATATCTATTTTTCTATGATTTATAACATCACTATCTTCTTAAATTACTTTTCAAATTTACACATTTTTAATTTGAAACACTATTGTTTTATTCATCATTTACTCATGAAAATTTTGCTGAGTCGACAATGATAAAAGAAGAAAGTTATGGCCATCTCAAGCTAGATAAGTCCTGACCTGCAAAGCAGCTGAGAGGATTTGTAAAACTTGAATATAGATTTAATACTTGAGAGAAGACCAAATAAAATAGATCTCAGAGTTCAATTAAAAAGCATGATTATATTTTTCTAAATATAATTGTTTCTAAAATAACTATTTAAATCTTATTATAAATGCCTACCTTACACTATGTATACAATGTATGTTAAAAATATTTTTCAATAAACTCTTGAAAATAAATCTATGTGGAAGGAATATTCTTTATGAATATTCTTTTTAAAATTTACAAATAAGTATTTAAGTAATTATTATCCTTTGGTCTGGAATATTATGGGATTTGGGTAGAGTCACGCTGTCATAAAATGTAGTTCCAAAACTAGAAGTTTTTTTCTGGTTAACACTTTTCCACATCAGCTGTCATTTGTAATCATTTTCACACTTGGCAGTTTTGCATCCTGTCTTCCCTGAAAGTCTTCATTCAGAATATTCATGGCTTTTTTCCAGGGAGAAAAAAAAAAATCTAATTTTTCTTCTACTTTAAATGGTTTCCCTCATATGCATGCATGTCTGCACTAGTCAATAGGTCTAATTTTCACTTTAGAGGCCATTGAGCTGCTCCTCTGTCAGTATGATCCATTAGAATTTGAGAAACGCTGATCAACACAGCAAACAGACTCACTCATTTGATGTTTTCTCATTTTGCTAATACACAGCATTTAACTGACATCAGCATCGTGTGACGAAATTGCTTCCAGCCTCATTTAAACAGCTGCACATTGGAAGAGGGTTAAATGATGGGCTTTAGAAAGTTGGTGAGGCTTAAGTTTGAAGATATATAAATTCACCTGGAGAAAAACCAGTTTTAGAAATATGATTCCTGTTTATCCTGTTTATTGTTGTTTGGGCTGAAGAAAATGGGTTAAAATAGAGTCTGATGAACGATGCACAGCATGCTTTTGTTCGACCCTATGGCTTCAGCCAATAGGCTCTGACCTTCCACCTCAGGGCTTGCAGCCACTGTGATTGATCTTCTTAGGCTAAAGGATTTGAAAGAACTCTTTGCTGTGCACTTATTTCACAGCCATGCCACATCCCCAGATAATGCAACATCCACTGCTGTTTCTTTTTCATTGATGTTCAACTGTCTCTTTTTCTTCTTTATTTTCCTCGCACTAGTGCCAACCCACACAGATTCCATTATCATTGTTAAAAATTGCCATTTTTGAATGTTAGTAGTAGCAGCATTTCTTTGTTCTCAAAACATCACAAAAATACATTTATATTGTAACATATGTCAAATCAGAGGAAACTGAGAATACTACTGAGAAGTCAATTTACAATATTATTGAGATTTTTCTTTTAATACATTCTGACTTTTCAACTTGCTTATCAATTTTCACAGCCTGAAAAATAAATTTTACTGTAAAATAATAACAGTGTTGAAATGATTTTCTCAAAAGTTCAGAATAATTTTTTGGGGTAACATCTTTCAAATATTTCCCCTTTAAAATCTATTAAAAAAAAAAAAAAAAAAAAAGAGTTTTCTTACAGAGCTCTCTGCAGTACTAAATGCTCCATCTAGTGGCATAATTGAACCCTGGTAAAACTTACTATACTTGAAATAAAGTTTGTTTACCTTATAGACTCAATGAGGTTTGTGTTAAGACAAAGGTGCTGAGAACTACAGTTTCAAAATATATGAAATTCATGTATCTTTACTTATGAATATTTTATTTGTAATATCCTAACATTTTGCATTATAAATACTTATACTATAAATTTATTTAATGCATTTAAACAGAGTGATGAGATATTTTTACTAGCAATCTGAAATAAGAAAATAGTGGGTATTTATGTAAATAACATTTATGTAAGCTTTATATGGATTTAAGTTCTAAAAGTGAATTAATTCAAACATTTTTAAATGGAAAATATTTTAAATATAACATTTACCATTTGTCCTTAGTCTTTATCAAACTAAAGATTTCCTTAAATGTAACAATAATTTAAAATTAATCCCCAGTTTAACTTTGATCATGACTCCAGGGTATAATTATCTAAGTCAGGGATAAGCACAATTTTAATCCAAAGGGTCAGATTGTCAACAGTCAACAAAGGGTTGACTTTGTGAGTTCATAAGATGTATTCTTCTTTACTTTATTCCTGTGGTGGTGGTTGTTTTGTAACATTAAAAATAAATATTTCTAGAAAAAGAAACAAAGCTGTAGTTCTTGGGCTGTAAGAAAACAGCTGGGGCTATCAAAAACTACACAAGCCATAGTTTGCCAACTCTTGGTCTAATTTATTATGTTTCAAATATAATTACTTTTGCGACTGTTCAAAAACTAATGATAAATTAACATTATCATATTAATTCTTTTGGTTTCTATTTCAAAAATCATTATTGGGATGACTATGTAGTTGTGACTATCTTATAAAAGAAAATTTTAACATTGCATTCTACAGAGTACATAACTTTTAAAATTTAGAGTGCCAAGATATCATGTTGGGTAACATGACAGAAAGTTGTCAAACTTGAAAGAAAACTGAAGTGGGTATAAGTAAAGTTTAAAATAATACTATGGCATTAGGAAGAACAGGTCTTTTGACCAATAAACAGGTAGAGACAGTTGTGTTACCTCATGCCTATAAACTCAGCACTTTGGGAGGTCAACGCAGGAGGACTGCTTTAGGCCAGGAGTTCAAAAACAGCCTGGTCAACATGCGATGCTGTCTCTACAATAGAAAATTTTAGAAATTAGCCAGGCATAGTGGCAGGCACCTATAGTTCCAGCTACTCAAAAGGCTGTGGTGGGAGGATTACTTGAGCCCATGAGTTTGTGGCTTCAGTGAACTATGATGAACTCTACTGAAGCCCATTAAAAAAATTAATACAAGTCTAAGTTTTTGTTTAGAAAATTATTAGTTTGTGAGAGTTGCAAAAAATGATATTTTATCTCTTTGTATGTAAAAATTTATTCACATAGTTGTGCACTATACAGCGGGCATAATGATTTTTAGTCTTTCTGAGCACTGGTGATAGCATTTTCTTGACCTTAAGGTCAAGCATGGTTATGTGAATTGCTTTGTTCCAAAAAAATGTGAATAGAATTGAATTATGCCATTTTTGAATAGAAGCTGTCAAACTAAAACCAAACAAAAACGAGAAAATAGCCAGGTGCTATATGACAAATCTATTTGTAGCTCTAGTATGGAGAACTCAATTTTAATGGATTATTGCAGAGGGAGGGGTGAAGGGTAGAAGGGACCATTGCAATAGGAGGATGGAAATTATTGCAATAGGGAGAACATTCAGAACATAAGCTTTGAAAATGTCTCAAAGGTTAGACATTATCTTTTCTTTTAGAGGGAGGAGTAATGAGGCTAGAAAAAAACAAGTGTTGAAAAATAGAATGCATTAGAGTTGCATGATTGGATAGTAGATCCAATAATGTTTTACCCTGAGGCCAGTTTATTCTTCTTAGGGACTTTTAAGGAGAGGTTGCATCCTGGTTCAGGCTGAGGGTGTGCCAAAGCTCAAGAGCCTGGGGGAAGGAGAGACTCTTTAATCAAAGTTTGGCTAACAAGCATTATTTCTCAATTGATCAGTGGGGACAAGCAGTTCAGCTTATCATTTATAAAGTATAAAGAGTGGGAATTTCGAGGATTCGAGTCTGATTTGGTCAGAGTTAATGACGGGGGTATATCTAAGTTTCATCTGTGCAGGGGAAGGATGTTTCTTTGCAGTATGCTGTTTCCTAGAACACAAAGAATAGAGGATTTCTTCAGCTGCCCCTGTTTTCCAGAATGGAGGTGCTCAGGTAAAATGTAAAATTGTCACAGCATCTAATTGCCAGTGCCAATTAATTGGGAAACACCAAGCTGAAAGAGGATTAGTATTCCCATGACATAAAATCAGAATCAAGTATGTATTGGGTGAATGAAAAAGCAAAATAAATAGATTATTTGATTGCTTGCAATTACAAAACTGTTATTTTGGGTTCACCTTTTTGAAAAGTCTCTGGACACATAATCATGTTAGTTGACTTCTTATGATTCGCTGAGCTTAAGTTTTGTTTCTGTCTAAAGAAAACATTTACCAGGAATGCCCCATAAAGTTTTGCTAATGTTCTCAGTTTAAACATGCTTAAGGTTCTTTGTAAGACCTAGATGGTGAGGTCAGGAATTTGAGACCAGCCTGGCCAACATGGTGAAACGCCATTTCTACTAAAAATGCAAAAATTAGCCTGCTTGGTGGCGGGCGCCTGTAATCCCAGCTACTCGGGAGGCTGAGGCAGGAGAATTGTTTGAATGCAAGAGGCAGAGGTTGCAGTGAGCCGACATCCCGCCATTGCACTCCAGCTTGGGAGACAAGAGCAAAACTCTGTCTCAGAAAAAAAGGAAAAAAAAGAAAAGAAAAGAAAAGGAAAAAAAAAAAAAAAGATGTAGGTGGTTTTGTTTGCCCAGGAATTTTTCAAGCTCAGCCTCCATTTTAATTTTGCTTTAACACTTGAGAATAACATTTGAAAATTAATAGATGGTGCTCAATAATATCGTTTTCTTATTATTTTCTTATGCACCATCCCCATTGAAAGGGGAAAAGAATATGTGTTTCTGATAGCTGTGATTGGCAGACCTCTGAGTCAAAGCTAAAGCCATCATATCCCGTGAGCTGCAGGTACACATCCAGATAGCCCATTCCTGCCTTAATTGATGACATTCCACCACAGAAGAAGAGAAAATGGCTTGTTCCTGCCTTGACTGATGACATTACCTTGTGAAATTCCTTTTCTTGGCTCATCCTGGCTCAAAAGCTCCCCCACTGAGCACCTTGTGACCCCCACCCCTGCCAGCCAGAGAACAACCCCCTTTAACTGTAATTTTCCTTTACCTACCCAAATCCTATAAAATGGCCCCACCCCTGTCTCCCTTCCCTGACTCTCTTTTTGGATTCAGCCCATCTGCACCCAGGTGACTAAAAAGCTTTATTGCTCACATAAAGCCTGTTTAGTGATCTCTTCACACGGACGTGCATGATATTTTTGTGCCGTGACTCAGATTGGGGGACCTCCCTTGGGAGATCAATCCCCTGTCCTCCTGCTCTTTGCTCCATGAGAAAGATCCACCTACGACCTCGGGTCCTCAGACTGACCAGCCCAAGGAACATCTCCTCAATTTTAAATCCGGTAAGCGGCCTCTTTTTACTGTCTTCTCCAACCTCTCTCACTATCCCTCAACCTCTTTCTCCTTTCAATCTTGGCGCCACACTTCCATCTCTCTTCTCTTAATTTCAGTTCCTTTCCTTTTCTGGCAGAGACAAAGGAGATGTGTTTTATCTGTGGATCCAAAACTCTGGCGCTGGTCGTGGACTTGGAAGACAGTTCTCCCTTGGTGTTTAAACATGCAGGGATGCCTGCCTGATTATTCGCCCACATTTCAGAGGTGTCTGATCACCCAGGGACATCTGCCTTGGACCTTCACCCTTAGCAGCAAGTACCACTTTTCTGGGGGGCAAGAACCCCCCAGCACCTTCTCTCCATGTCTCTACTCTCTCTTTTCTCTGGGCTTGCCTCCTTCACTATGGGCAAACTTCCACCCTCCATTCCTCCTCCTTCTCCCTTAGCCTGTGTTCTCAAGAACTTAAAACCTCTTCAACTCACACCTGACCTAAAATCTAAATGCCTTATTTTCTTCTACAATGCTGCTTGACCCAAATACAAACTCGACAGTAGTTCCAAATAGCCAGAAAACGGCACTTTCAATTTTTCCATCCTACAAGATCTAAATAATTCTTGTCGTAAAATAGGCAAACGGTCTAAGGTGCCAGACGTCCAGGCATTCTTTTACACATCGGTCCCTCACTAGTCTCTGTTCCCAATGCAACTCGTCGCAAATCTTCCTTCTTTCCCTCCTGCCTGTCCCCTCAGTGCCAACCCCAAGCGTCGCTGAGTCTTTCTAATCTTCCTTTTCTACAAACCCATCTGACCTCTCCCCTCCTTGCCAGGCCGAGCTAGGTCCCAATTTTTCCTCAGTCTCTGCTCCCCCACCCTATAGTCCTTTTATCACCTCCCTTCCTCACACCCAGTCTGGCTGACAGTTTCATTCTGCGACTAGCCCTCCCCCACCTGCTCAGCAATTTCCTCTGAAAAAGGTGACGGGAGCTAAAGACATAGTCAAGATTAATGCTCCTTTTTCTTTATCTGACCTCTCCCAAATCAGTTAGGGTTTAGGCTCTTTTTCATCAAATATGAAAAACCCAGCCCAGTTCATGGCTCATTTAGCAGCAACCCTGAGACGCTTTACAGCCCTAGACCCTAAAATGTCAAAAGACCGTCTTATTCTCAATACACATTTTATTACCCAATCTGCTCCTGACATTAAATAAAACCCCACAAATTAAATTCTGGCCCTCAAATCCCACAGCAGGACTTAATTAACCTTGCCTTCAAGGTGTACAATAATAAAGTAGAGGCAGCCAAGTAGCAATGTATTTCTGAGTTGCAATTCCTTGCCTCTACTGTGAGAGAAACCCCAGCCATATCTCCAGCACACGAGAACTTCCAAATGCCTGAACCGCAGCAGCCAGGCATTCCTCCAGGACCGCCTTCCCCAGGAGCTTGCTACAAGTGCCGGAAATCTGGCCACTAGGCCAAGGAATGTCCACAGCCCAAGATTCCTCCTAAGCCATGTCCCATCTGTGCAGGACCCCACTGGATATCAGACTGTCCAACTCACCTGGCAGCCACTTCCAGAGCCCCTGGAACTCTGGGCCAAGGCTCTCTGACTGACTCCTTCCTAGATCTTCTCCATTTAGCAGCTGAAGACTGACATTGCCCGATCACCTCAGAAGCCTACAGGACCATCACAGATGCTCTAGGTAACTCTCACAGTGGAAGGTAAGTCCGTCCCCTTCTTAATCAATATGGAGGCTACACACTCCACATTACATTGTTTTCAAAGGCCTGTTTCCCTTGCCTCCATAACTGTTGTGGGTATGGAGAGCCAGGTTTCTAAACCTCTTAAAATTCCCCAAATCTGGTGCCAACTTGGACAACATTCTTTAATGCACTCCTTTTTAATTATCCCCACCTGCCCGGTTCCCTTATTAGGCCAAGTCATTTTAACTAAATTGTCTGCTTCCCTGACTTTTCCTAGGCTACAGCCACACCTCATTGCCACCTTTTCCCCCTGTTCAAAGCCTCCTTTGCATCCTCCCCTTATATCTCCCCACCTTAACCCACAAGTATAGGATACCTCTACTCTCTCCTTGGTGACCAATCATGCATCCCTTACCACCTCATTACAGCGTAATCACCCTTACCACACTCAATGCTAGTATCCCATCCCACAGCACTCTTTAAAAGGATTAAAGTCTGTTATCACTCATCTGTTAGAGCATGACCTTTTAAAGCCTGTAAACTCCCCTTACAATTCCCCCATTTTGCCTGTCCTAAAACCAGACAAGCCTTACAGGTTAGTTCAGGATCTGCACCTTATCAGCCAAATTGTTTTGCCTATCCACTCTGTGGTACCAAACCCATATACTCTCCTATCCTCAATACCTCCCTCCACAACCCATTATTCCCTTCTAGATCTCAGACATACTTTCTTTGCTATTCCTTTGCACTCTTCGTCCCAGTCTCTCTTTGCTTTCACTTGGACTGACCCTGACACCCATCAGGTTCAGCAAATTACCTGGGCTGTACTCCTGCGAAGCTTCACAGACAGCCACCATTGCTTCATTTGAGCCCAAATTTCTTCCTCGTCTGTTACCTATCTCAGCATAATTCTCATAAAAATACACGTGCTCTCCCTACTGATTGTGTCCGGCTAATCTCCCAAATCCCATCCCTTCTACAAAACAACAACTCCTTTCCTTCTTAGACATGGTTAGTGCAGTCAGAATTCTTATACAAGAGCCGGGACCGTGCCCTGTAGCCTTTTTATCCAAGCAACTTGACCTTACTGTTTTAGCCTACTAGCCCTCAAGTCTGCGTGCGGCAGCCACCCCTGCCCTAATACTTTTAGAGGCCCTCAAAATCACAAACTATGCTCAACTCACTTTCTACAGTTCTCATAACTTCCAAAATCTATTTTCTTCCTCCCACCTGACGCATATACTTTCTGCTTCCCAGCTCCTTCAGCTATACTCACTCTTTGTTGAGTCTCCTACAGTTACCATTGCTCCTGGCCCTGACTTCAATCCGGTCTCCCACGTTATTCCGGATACCACACCTGACCCTCATGACTGCATCTCTCTGATCCACCTGAAATTCACCTCATTTCCCCATATTTCCTTCTTCCCTGTTCCTCACCCTGATCACATTTTATTTATTGATGGCAGTTCCACCAGGCCTAATCACCACTCACCAGTAAAAGCAGGCTATGTAATAGTATCTTCCACATCTATCATTGATGCTACCGCTCTGCCATCCCCCCACTACCTCTCAGCAAGCCAAACTAGTTGCCTTAACTCAGGCCCTCATTCTTGCAAAAGGACTAGGTGTCAGTATTTATACTGACTCTAAGTATGCCTTCCATATTCTGCACCACCATGCTGTTATACAGGCTGAAAGAGATTTCCTCATTATGCAAAGGTCCTCCATCATTAATGCCTCTTTATTAAAAACACTTCTCAAAGCCACTTTACTTCCAAAGGAAGCTGGAGTCATTCACTGCAAGGGCCATCAAAAGGCATCAGATCCCATCACTCAGTACAATGCTTATGCTGATAAGTTAGCTAAAAAAGCAGCTAGAGTTCCAACTTCTGTTCCTCATGGTCAGTTTTTCTCCTTCATATTGGTCACTCCCACCTACTCCCCCACTGAAACTTCCACCTAGTAATCTCTTCCCACACAAGGCAAATGGTTCTTAGACCAAGCAAAATATCTTCTTCCAGCCTCACAGGCCCATTCTATTCTGTCCTTATTTCATAATCTCTTGCATGTAGGTTAAAAGCTGCTAGCCCGTCTCTTAGAACCTCTCATTTACTTTCCATTGTGGAAATCTATCCTTAAGGAAATCACTTCTCAGTGTTCCATCTGCTATTCTACTACTTCTCAGGAATGTCCCAGGCCCCCTCCCTTCCCTACACATCAAGCTCGGGGTTTTGCCCCTGCCCAGGACTGGCAATTGACTTTACTCACATGCCTCCAGTCAAGAAACTAAAATATCTCTAGGTCTAGGTAGACACTTTCACACGATAGGTAGAGGCCTTTCCCACAGGGTCTGAGAAGGCCACCACAGTCATTTTTTCCCTTCTGTCAGACATAATTCCTCGGTTTGGCCTTCCCACCTCTATACAGTCCGATAGCAGACCAGCCTTTATTAGTGAAATCACCCAAGCAGTTTTTCAGGCTCTTGGTATTCAGTGAAACCTTTATATCCTTTACCATCCTCAATCTTCAGGAAAGGTAGAATGGACTAATGGTCCTTTAAAAACACACCTCACCAAGCTCAGTCACCAACTTAAAAAGGACTAGACAATACTTTTACCACTTTCCCTTATCAGAATTCAGGCCTGTCCTCGGAATGCTACAGGTTACAGCCCATTTGAACTCCTGTGTGGACACTCCTTTTTATTATGTCTCAGTCTCATTCCAGACACCAGCCCAATTTGAAATACATCCCAAAAACTTAGATAGAGCCTAAAAACTCACCAACCAAGCAAGTAATTACTCTGAACCCCCTTAGGCTCTCTCTAATTAGATATCCCAGGTCCTCCCAATTCTCAGTCCTTTAATACCTGTTTTTTTCTCCTTCTCTTATTTAGAACTTGTGTCTTCTGTTTAGTTTTTCAATTCATACAAAACCACATCCAGGCCATCATCAATCATTCTATATGACAAATGCTCTTTCTAATAACCCCACAATATCGCCTCTTACCACAAAATCTTCCTTCAGCTTAATCTCTCCCACTCTAGGTTCCCACACTGCCCCTAATCCCACTTGAAGCAGCCCTGAGAAACATTGCCCATTATCTCTCTATACCACCCCCCGCCAAATTTTTGCTGCCCCAACACTTCAACACTATTTTATATTATTTTTCTTATTAATGTAAGAAGACAGGAATGTCAGGCCTCTGAGCCAAAGCTAAGCCATCATATCCCCTGTGACTTACATGTACACATCCAGACGGCCAGTTCCTGCCTTAGCTGATGACATTCCACCACAGAAGAAATGAAAAAGGCCTGTTCCTGCCATAACTGATGACATTACCTTGTGAAATGTCTTTTCCTGGCTCATCCTGGCACAAAAACTGCCCCACTGAGCACCTTGTGACCCCCCCACCCCTGCCCTCCAGAGAACAACCACCTTTGACTGTAATTTTCCTTTACCTACCCAAATCCTATAAAATGGCCCCACCCCTATCTCCTTTTGCTGACTCTCTTGTCGGATTCAGCCCACCTGCACCCAGGTGATTAAAAAGCTTTATTGCTCACACAAAGCCTGTTTAGTGGTCTCTTCACACGGACACGCATGACAATGATAATCCAAAGAAGCTATAGCACAACATTGAATATTCACTGAATTAGTGTGTGAGGATTATATTTTCTATAACATTTTAGTATTAGAAAGGAATGGAAGTCTCTGTGCTATTTAATTTAGCCTTGCTAGGCATGGTTTCATAATCTTCTTAATGCTTTGTTAAAAAGCATTTACAAATATGGTTATGTACAATACTAATGATGTACTTATAATAATGTAAAAAATAAGAACTAGTTCAAATGTAAGCACTCTGGGCTTCTTCAAAATGGAGAATTTGGTCACCAAAATATAATTCTACAAACATATTTCCTTTTATGAAAATTATAAGCACAAAATGTAATGTTTAGCATTCTTAAGATATGAGTGTTCTTCCAGATGATTTCTAAAATAAAGATTTTATACAAAAATGTTGAAGAATGGAGACAAAATTTAGGCATATATTTAGTATTTACATTTTTTGAACGATGTTTTCCTGACTTGAAGATACATACACTGTCTCTATTTATTGAAAAAGAAACAATTGATTTTATGTGGAAGCAATAAAATCACATACCTGAACCTATTCAAGAACTATAGCTCAGATTAATCAAAAAAGTTTATAAAATGCTAAAGTTTGCATATTTAAATATATCTTAAATTACAAATAATGCTCTAAGATGATATAATACACGTGTCATGCAAGCACACATTTATTGTTCTTTAATAAGATAATCTAAACATAATTAAAATAAAGACAAAAATTAGTAAGATACTTTTTAAAAACAATACTTGCAAAATGCACTTTCATTCACATGAACAATTATACAGATGTCCTGGCCTAAATGAGAAATTGTATTATATATTTTCTTTTCCATACATGAGAATAAATTGCATCTTACCTAGCTTCCACTATGATCAAGAGAAGACATTTGAGATACAGCTCTTCAGGATTATGACCCGGTACAACTTATTCCATCAGGACAAAACTTTCTGTCTGAAGCGAAATGACCCCCTGTGGATCTTTAAATCAGAACATTGACTTCATTATCTCTGCACATGAATTAACAAAATTCACTGGTTCAGATCTGCCAAATAAGAGTAACTGTCACATTAAAAAATAATGTTTAGAACAAAATAATCTAAACCTAGCACAGATAACATTTGTCTGATTTTGATATACCCACTTCACCATTTCAGAAACATGAACATTTAGCCCACCAAGACCAAAGTGGTATGTGATCTCCCCAAAGTCAACTGTCTGTAACAGAGCTATGTTAGAATCTTGGTCTTGGTACTCTTCTTATAAATATTTACATTTTTGTGATTAAATTTTCCATAAATTAATGTATTGAAATTCATTTACATTTTCAACATGTAAAACAGAACTATTAAAAAGCACCATGCAAGACTTCCTTTCAGAATTAGCAAGAATGTGCTGTAATTTATTGCTCATGAGTGATGTCTGTTTTCTGCCATGTATTCTGTCTTGTCTTGACTAGGCAACAATCTCATTCACCTTGTGCCAGGATAAAGCTTTGTCTTCTGGAGTGTGAATTGTCACAGAAAAAAATAATGTCTCTGTAATTCCATGTAGATATGAATTAGTTCCCAGACACATAAAATGAGTTGACACAGGCAACCCACTACAGACTGTATACTTTGAGGTTGAAATTTTGCGAATGATTGCTTTGATAGAAATACGGTTTAAAAGGATTTTATCTTCAGTTGGTTCTTTCAACAATTTGTGTATTATGAGGCAGATGTCAAGCTGTCTTACAGATATACTGAAAACTCCGAAGCCTTTCCAGTCAACCTGTCTATAGTGACCTTTATTTTCCCCTACATTTAAAGATTTCCAAAATCAATTCAGTCAATATTTATTGACACTCAACCTGGTTCTGCTCTAACTTGAGTGTCTCAATTAGCTACAGGGTGTCCATTTTGTCTATAAGTTGGGGTACAGTTCAACAAGTAAAATCTCTACGTACGTATTTTACTCATCTTTGTTCTCCCCGTGGTTGTTGGCACATTGTTGAGTGTCAATAAATATTGACCAAATTAATTATTCTTTAGTCAGAATTCTTCCATATTTGACTTTAGGAAGGATGGCATGACTACCAGAGAGAAGGAGGCTTTAATAAGCCAGACTGACTGACAGGGGCAAATAAAACTTTGGTGGTATCAGGGTGACTTATAGAAAGTGGTGATGGGGTAAGAACAGGTGGCTCTTTTAAAGGCCAAACATGTTTTAGAAGCCATGTGTTTATAATCTATAAATAATTATAAACTCAATATTTCTGAACTAATTAAACATAAAATGATGAAAGGAATGTATGCTCTCTAAATGCTAATCCAGCATAAAGTACAATCACTAACTCACAGAAATATTTTACGATGGGATAAAAATTTATAATTATCTGTATAAACATAGTTGTTGGAAATTGTATTGTTTAATCCAATGACTAGAGCGCTTGGGTCAAACATAAGCTAGCTTTAACTATTGTAAAGGCAATAATTTATAACTACAAAAGAAACAAAAATTGGTGGAAGGTAAAAGGAGAATATTGGGAGAGTGTTCTAATTTCAGAATTTCTTCACTTTGAAGACACTTCCAGGCAGACATAATAAATTCACAGTCGCTAGAGACATTAGCTGGACAACAGCTGTCACAGATTCCAAAGATAGGAGTCAAGCATCTGCTGATGTTTGAAATACATGACATTTAAAGAAAATATTATTGAACTCTGATATTTTAAGGTTTTTTCATGCTTTTCTCACCCATTTTGTGATCTAAAGTAATAGCATAAGAATCACAGGTTGTTTATTGAAGCATGATAATCGTATGGTCCTTTCTAAGAGTTCTAATAGAAAATAACTTCCCGAATGTTAGTATCTTTTTTTAAAGCATATCTAGTTCAATACTTAATAGTCTACACATTATGGAAAATATCAGGGTTGTCATGACAACTGGATGGAAAATTTAGTAAATGTAATTTATT
Source organism: Macaca mulatta (assembly GCF_049350105.2). Lineage (NCBI taxonomy): Eukaryota > Metazoa > Chordata > Mammalia > Primates > Cercopithecidae > Macaca > Macaca mulatta. Next base: position 118,852,493 of record NC_133409.1, read on the forward strand.
CCACATAATAGTGTTCTCTTCCTTCCTGTTTGTTTAAAACATAATTTCATGAAAAATCCATAGTCTGCACTTAAATAGCCTGAAGAATGTCTGAAAAAATATACTCTGAAGTTAAATAAGACCGTAAAGGAAACATATCTTGTTCTGTCAAATTCTGATACTATAGTTCTGACTCTACCTCTTTCTCCCCAAGTCAAGCTAGTGCCCTGGACATTGAAACTAGTATGTGTAACCCCAAGCTTCAATTAAGCTCAGGAGGAATTATTTATTGATTTAGATTTTGCTGAGCACAAAAATTAGGTTAATCTTATAGAAAGGATTCAGAAGAAAATTTGAAATACTGAAGTTAATTATATAATTCAATTTAAAATATACAGAGGGCAGACACAGGCACCAGAAACAGAATGAAAGCTTGGAGTATTAGCCCACAGCAAAAAGAATCACAGAGAGTATATTATTATGAAAGTATTTATTGAAATAAATAATTTAGAATTCAATCTAATTATATTCTACTTGTTTACCGGGGGAAAAATTTTACCAAGTAGAATCCTATCACATCTATATATTTTTATCACATAGTATAAACCTACTTGACTATGTCAATGAAGCCAACAAATTTTTATATATTTTTCTTATACTAGTATATATTTACAATAATGAAAAAAAGTAGAAACCTAGATTATGGCCAGATATAATTTATATTACATAGGCATTCTTATTTTCTTTTCCTTTAATTAAGTGAAATATAAAAATTCAGTGAAGCAGGAAATGTAGATGTGCTCACATATATCTCCATCTTTCCTTAGAGGAAGAGCTAGAATTTTGGTTATGAATTTACTTGATTCTTCACACAAAATTTTATGTTTAATTATTTACGAAAAGCTGAGAAGTATAAGACTCTTCGTAATCTATGTGAAACCTTTCAGTTACTCTACCCTGATTATCTTAATTCTGCCTATTCTGGACTAGGGAAAAATAAATATAATAATGTGTTTTGGTATCTGACAAGAAGAAAATATATAGGTTTCTATGAAATATTTATAAACAATTAAATTTCTATGGTAGATTATTAAATAGTATATAGTCATTAAATAGTAGACAAATTGTGATTTTCTCTGTACTGTTTGTAGCAAATTTACTGAATTGTATTAGAAAAAAATATGAGAAAATTTCATTTCTTTTCCATGGAATTTTTCCTTTTATTTTTCAAGAAATCATGTGATTTAGTCATTAAATCTCAAATTCTTAAGCCAAGTTGACTGTTTTTAAATGCTGGCTCAATCATAACCTAGACATATTATCTTTGTCAATTATGTATCTTTGTATCTTGGTTTTCTCTTTGACTAATATATAAACATCAACCTCAATGTGTTGTTTTGAAAATTAAATGAGTTGATACATTTAAAGTCCTTGGAAAAATGTCTCAAGGCAGTAGCATAAAGGTTAGATCTTATATTTATGTACCTTGCATCAGCATTATATGTTGAAAACAATAATTAGAAATGCTTTTATCTACAAATCCTGGCCATGTCTTACATCTTAAAGATATTTATCTTAAAAAAAAAAAAATTCTAAGGCAAAGGGCAAATGCCAGCAATATTTTTCTCTCAGCAGAATTATCAATTCAAACAATTATGCATGTACAAAAATACCTTTAGAAGAGATAATGAAAGCAGATGTGGAATCACAGCACCTGGGTGTACACAGACAGAAAAAAAAAAAATCAAAAGGGTAGAAAGGACAGTTTTACATTACCCACATCACCTCTCCCCCAACCCTGGGCAGCACAGACTGAAAAGAGATACCCTCTGCTTGGCGGAAGGAGAAGATGAGCATCTGACTCTTCTTTGAACCCCTACACTGGGCCTACCCACATAAAACCCAGTGCTGCACAGATCTCTAACAGCCCCAGACTCCAGGATGGTACCTTTGGACTTCAAGCCAATTCTAGCATCAGTCTGGACTCCACAATTCCAGGCTCCAGGCCCAGAAGGTGCATTTAGCCTCCAGAATGCTCTATTGCTAGGCAAACCTCAGGGATCCCAGCTCCAGACTGTCTCCAACACATGGATAGCCCTCAAAACAACAGATTTGGGGCCCATCCCAGCAACACGTCAACCTTGTTGCCCTAGTTATCAGGCTGGCAGCCATGGATCCCGCCTCCAGGCTCATCCTTAAAAATATAGGACACAGGCTTATCCAGGATGAAGCCAGCCCATACAGTCCCTGGACAATGCTAGAAACAGTTCAGTACCCCTGACATTAAACACAAGGTGGGCACCCATGGACACAAGCTCCGGACTGGTCCTATGATCCTTGTGACTCCATACTCTAGCAGACCCAAGGTCCAACCCTGTCTCAGTAAGCTCACTCCTGGACTTCTCCCCATGAACTCAGGCTTCATGATAGCTCCTGTGTACCCAGGTCCCAGGCTGATCCCTGAAGTCCCAGGACCCAGGCCAGCCCTATTGGCATCAGGCACCAGCAAGCACCTATGATCCTAGACTTTAAGCCAGCCCCTGTGGACCTTCAGTTCCATGTCAGCTTCAGCATCAAGCTGACCGAAGGCTGTGGAAAACCTAGAGTTCAGGCCTGCTTCACTAGTCCCAAAGTCAGGGCTCACTCCAGTAAACACCAGTGCCCGGTCGGATACTGTGAATTAAAGCTCAAAAACCATCCTTTTAGACCCAGGCCAGCCCTAATGGAGTTAAAATCAAGGCCTGTCATTGTGTGTTCTTACCAGGCCTGCCCCAGTGCCAGACCAGCCCTCATGGATTCTTGCTCCAGACCAATTTCATTGAACCTAAGCCACAGAACGATCTTGGTACTTAGATAACTCCTGCAGACAGGCTCAAGGTCCAGCCTACTGCTAGGGCAGTACCTGCAGACTCAGGCTTCAGGTTGGACCCCACTGATACAGAATTCAGGCCTACTCTTGTGGGTCCAGGCTTCAGGGCTATCCCTGAAGACCCAGTAAACAAGTCTACCCAAGAGAATATAGGCTTCATGTCTCACTTCACACACCCAAGTACCTGATCTACTTACCTACTAACCCAGACAGGCATATGGCCACTCTGTCTGAGGACTGAAGTAACAAGCTCACTCTTGAACCACACCAGATATTCTGCCTAGAATCTCTAGATGTGCTAATTAGTGAAGGGCTTTCCCAGACAAAGACATTCTGCAGAATGAAAGGAGTCCCTAGTTCTTCACATGTGCAAACATCATGTAAAGCAACAAGAAACATAAAATGGCAAGCAGATAGAACATTACCAAAATTCCCCACAATCATCTCCCAACAGTTTACCCCAAAGAAATGAAGACATACAAACTGCCTGACTAACAAAGAATTCAAAGTAAATGTATATAGGAAGCTCAACAAACTTCAAGAAAAACAATTTAATTAGGAAAACAAACAAAAATGACCACCACCACCACCACAACAACAAAAAACAGAGAAATCAAAATTATTTATTAAAATTATCAAACAGAAATTCTGAAGCTGAAAAATACAATGAATAAAATAAAAATTCAGTGGAGACAATAGCAGAATTGATCAAGCAGAAGAATAACTGTGAACTCAGAGAAAGGTTATTTGAAAATATACAGTGAGAGTAAAAGATAATAAAAAGGAACAACAAAAGTTTATAGAATCTATGAGACAGCATCAAAAACATAAAAATGTTGAATTTAGGCATATATTAAAAAAGAGAGAAATAAAAAGAGATTAAAAGCTTATTTAAATAAAAAATGCAGAAAAGTTTCCAAATTTGAAGAAAGGTATAGGTAGATCAAAGGTCTCCAATCAGATTCAGTTCAAGGAGTATTATACCAAGATATATTATTATTCAATTGTCAAATCAACATCAAAGACACAATTCTAAAAATAGCAAGAGAAGATATGCAAATAATATATAAGTGAGTTCAATAAGCCTAGAAGTGGAGTTTTCAGCAGAGAGCTTACAGTTCAAGAGAGATTGAGATGATATTTTCAAAGTGCTGTAGTGAAAAACAAAAACAAAACAAAACATAACAACAATAACACAAAAACCCTGTCAACCAGAAATACTCTATTTAGCAAAGCTGTATTTCAGAAATGAAGGTGAGCTAAAGATTTTTCCAAAAAAAAAAAAAAAAAAGCTGATGGAGTTCACTACCATCAGACCTGAATTACAAGAAATGTTAAGGGACGTTCAATAAACTGGAAGAAAAGAATGCTAAATGCTAAATAGTAACACAAAAGTATGTGAAAATATAAAACTTACTAGTATCAGTCAACACAGTCATATTCACTATGCCCTAATATTGTAATGGTGGTGTGTGAAAACATTATGTCTATAATATGAAGGTTAATCTATTAAAAATTATAATTGCGGTACTAGTTTAGGGATACACAATATAAAAAAAAGATGTAAATTGTGATATCAAAAATTTAATGGTGAGGTAGGGAGTAAAGTGTGAAGTTCTTTGTGTGATCAAAGTTAAGTTGTTATCAGCTTTAAATAGCCTGTTACATAGATAGAAGAAGATTTTTGCAAGTGTCCACAAAGCAAAAACTTATAGAGGATAGACTATAGATAAAAAGTAAGGAATCAAAGTATACTTTTGGAAAAAAAAAAAAAAAAAAAAGTAATTACAAAGGAAGACAGCAAGAGAGAAATAAAAAAAATAAGAAAAAAATGGATCTACTAAAAAAAAAAAAAAAAAAAGAAAGAAAAAGGAAATCAACAACAACAAAAAGAAAAACAATAAAAACAGAACACAATTAACACAATGATGGTATGGTAGCAAGTCCTTTCTTATCAATAATTACTTTCAAGTAAATGAATTAAATCATCCAATGAAAAAACAGAGTGACTGAATGAACACAAAACAAGGCCCAGCTGTATGCTGTCTAGAAGAGAATCACTTCACTTATAAGGAGAGAGATTGAAAGTGAAGGGACAGAACAAAAGATCTTATGCAAATGGGAAAAAAAAGTGAACAAGAATAGCTATACTTATATCAGACAAAATAGGAGTTAAAAATCTTAAAACAAGACGAATAATGTCATTATATAATGATAAAGAGGTCAATTCATCAAGTGAATATAACAATTGTAAATATATACAGATGATACTCAACTTACAATAGTTGGACTTAACAATACTTTTACTTTATGATGGTACAAAAGTGAAACACATTCAGTAGAGACTGTGAGTACCTACACAACCATTCTATTTATTATTTTTTGTATAGTATTCAATAACATGAAATATTCAACACTTTATTATAAAATAGGCTTATGTTAAATTATTTTGCCCATCTCTCAGCTAATGTAAATGTTCTGAGCACATTTAAGGTAAGGTAGGCTCAGCTGTGATGTTGGTAGGTTAGGTACATTAACTGTATTTTTATTATGATACTTTCAACTTGTCATGGACTTACCGGGATGTAATTCTATCATAAATTGGGTAGCATCTGTATATAGCCAACATTTGAATACCTAATATACATTTCAAATATTAATAAATCTGAAGGAAGCAATAATCTGTAATACAATATTAGTGGGGGATTTTAATACCCTACTTTTAGCAATGGATGGATCATCCAGACAGGAAATCAGTAAGAAAACACAAGACTTAAAAAATAATTTAGACCAGATGGAACTAACAGGGATAAACAAAACATGTTATCCAAATCAGCAGACTACACATTCTTCTCAAGCATGTATGGAACATTCCTAAGAGGTTATATGTTAGGTCAAAAAACAAGTTGTAATAAATTTGTAAATATTTATATGTCTTAAACTGAGTTAAAGATTGTCACTCAATCTGTTCCTCCCAGTCAATTGTATGTTGTATTGGATCTGTTTAGTTATTCCAGTTAAGTTCAATTTTCACTCTAAAAATTATCTCAATCATAAATTTTCTCATTTCATAAACATATTGAGGGAGGCACTCTGGGATCAATAGGTGGTAGAAAGGTAGAAGAGTCCATATCAGTAGTTCTTAACTTGCATTCTGCAAACTACTCAGGATCCTGTCAATGGTGGATCTTAAAATTCATTTTTGCTGTAGATAAATACGTATGCATTTTGGCATATTTTTTCAGGTGTTATATTTAGATGAGTGTTTTAGAAACACAGTATAATACATAATCTATCTTAATACAAGCAAACACTTTGTGACAATATTATATTGGTACAAAAAAAGATTATATGTTTATTAGAACCTACAAGGGTGGTGAAATGTAAATACATAAAAAACCCTCATGTATGGAGAGCAAACTTGTATAAGAGGAGATGTGGAAAGACCACAAAATAAATAATTTAACTGTAAATCTTTCTTGGATAAGTAAAAATAGTTTTCACAAACAGTAGTTTTATTTTTAACAGGAGATATTTGTGAACTCACATTTTTAAAAATTTTAATATATATATCTAACAAATCTTAATACATCTGGAGGCAAATATTAATAAGAACATAGATTATATATACTATAAATATAATGAAGTTAATCTAGCAGAAATATATAAAACAGGCCAGGTATAGTGGCTCATGCCTGTAATCTCAGCACTTTGGAAGGCCAAGGTGGGTGGATCACCTTAGGTCAGGAGTTTGAGACCAACCTGCCTAACACAGTGAAACCCCATCTCTACTAAAAGTACAAAATTAGCTGGGTATGGTGGCACATGCCTGTAATCCCAGCTACTTGGGAGGATGAGACAAGAAAATCGCTTGAACCCAGGAGGCAGTGGTGCAGTGAGTCAAGATAGCATCATTGCACTTCAACCTGGGCAACAAAAGTGAAACTTCATAAGAGAGAAAGAGAGAAAGAGAGAAAGAGAGAGAGAGAAAGAGAGAAAGAGAGAAAGAGAGAAAGAAAGAAAGAAAGAAAGAAAGAAAGAAAGAAAGAAAGAAAGAAAGAAAGAAAGAAAGAAAGAAAGAAGGAAAGAACGGAAGGAAGGAAGGAAGGAAGGAAGGAAGGAAGGAAGGAAGGAAGGAAGGAAGGAAGGAAGGAAGGAAGGAAGGGAGGAAGGAAAGAGGAGGGGAGGGGAGGGAAGGGAAGGGAAGGGAAGGAAGGAGAGAGAGAGAGAAAGAAAGAAAGAGAAAGGAAGGAAGGAAGGAAGGAAGGAAGGAAGGAAGGAAGGAAGGAAGGAAGGAAGGAGGGAAGGAAGGAAGGAAGGCACTCAAGTCACAAAATTAGAGAATATACATTCTTTATAAGTATATGGGAGAGCTTTCAAAATTTATTAAATACTTTTTTATGAATGAACTTCTAAAAACAATAAGAAATCAGTGTCATACAGAACATACTCAATTACCAAAAGCTACTAACACTAGGAAATAAGAGCAAAAAAAAGAAATACATTATACATGTGCTTGGAAAACGATTTTTTAAAAATAATTCAGAAATCAAAGAAAATGATGTATTAAAATTAATTTCCATGCATGAGGGTTGAATGACAAAGTCCTTCCTTTCTGAAAGCAAGAGATACAACTACAATAGCACTTGAAAAGCAAGTCTTCAGTGCTAAATGCATAAATTAGAAAAGAAGAAAGTGAAAAAACAAAACTGTGAGCAAAAAATGTAAATCAACACATTAACAAAAAGAGAAACAAAGTAACATAAGAAAGAATAAAAATAAAAATTGACAAAATAGAAAACAAAAATAAGCAATTTTATTCTTTCAAAGTATGATTAACACTGATAGACCTGAAATCAAATTGATCAAGGCAGAATACGAGAGAGACAGAGTGAGCAAGAATGGGTATGCAAAGAGGGAGGAAGGCAAAAATGAATAATATTTGGAATAATTAAATGGAGCTGAATTTAGATGCAATATGTACTAAATAAATCAGGGATGATATTAAATTTTTTATTACTTGTATGTTAAAGTTCATGTAAGAATAAAACATTAAAGGTGTTATATCGTATTACCTAATAATCTAAACAGTTATGCTAAAACTAATTATCAAACTATATAAATGGTGCTAAAAATTTTTTATGAATTCCTTCCATAATTTGGAAAAGATTTATTAATTTTTAAAAATTGTTGCTCTAATAAATTGTTTTCTACCATATACTTTTTTATGTAGGCTATTTATTGCTGATTCAATTTCAGAGCTTGTTATCGGTCTGCTCAGGGAATCAGTTTCTTCCTGGTTCAGTCTTGAGAGGGAGTATGTGTCCAGGAATTTGTTCATCTCTTCTAGATTTTCCAGCTTGCGTGCATAGAGGTATTCATAATAGTTTCTTATGGTTATTTTTATCTCTGTGTGGTCAGTGGTAACATTTCCTTCATCATTTCTAGTGTTTATTTGAATCTTCTCTTTATCTTTTCTATTAGTCTAGCTAGTGGCCTACGCATCATATTAATGTTCTCAAAAAAACAATTCCTGACTTCACTGATCTTTTGAATGTTTTTTGTGTGTTTTGATTTCCTTCAGTTCACCTCTGGCTTTTGTTACTTTTTATCTTCTGCTAACTTTGGGATTGATCCATTTTCACTTCTCTAATTATTTCAGTAGCGGTGTTAGGTTGTTAATTTGAGATCTTTTTAACATTTTGATGTGGGCATTTGCTGCTATGAATTTCCCTCAACATTGCCTTCCTTGATTGTGTCCCAGAGATTGTGGTATGTTGTATCTTTGTTCTCATTAGTTTCAAAAAACTTCTTGATTTCTGTCTTAATTTTATTATTTACCCAAAAGTCATTAAAAAGCATGTTGTTTAATTTCCATGTAAGTATGTGATTTTTAAGTTATTTTATTTGTCTTGACTTCTATTTTTATTGCACTGTGGTATGAGATTGCATTTGCTATGATTTTGATTCTTTTGCATTTTCTGAGGATTATTTTATATCCAATTAAGTGGTCAATTTTAGAGTATGTGCCATGTGACAATGAGACAAACGTATATTCTGTTGTTTTGAGGTGGTGACTTCTGTAGAGGTCTATGAGATCCATGGTCTAATACTGAGTTCAGGTCCTGAATATATTTGTTGATTTTCTGCCTCGATTATCTGTCTAATACTAGCAGTGAAGTGTTGATGTCTCCACTATTATTGTGTGAGAATCTATGTCTCTTTGTAGGTCTCTAAGAACTTGCTTTATCGGTCTGAGTGCTCTTGTGTTGGGTGTATATGTATACATAGGATAGTTAGGTCTTCTTGTTGAATTAAATCCTTTACCATTATGTAATGTTCTTCTTTGTCTTTTTTGACCTTTGTTGGTTTGAATTAAAGGATGAATAAGTGTGAGCAACCATTTGACATAGAAACTGCCTCTAAATTCCCAATGGCTTTCTTGTTGAATTGATGTTTCAGATTCAATAAGTGAATAGTTTCTTTTAATATTAATAATATTGTTCTTGTTGAATTCTCTCTAAGATCTTGATGATTTATATTCTAATGTTATCTATTTCTTATTCTATTAAAAATCTTTATTATCATGTTACAAAACTCACTTATTAGATGGTCATATTTAACTAGTTGGTTTGGAATTTTCAAATGTTTGTTCATCTCTGTTTTATAATATATTGAAAAATTTTGGTCAATATTTATAATAAAAATCAATTTAAGAAACTAAAAATATTTCAATATTAACTGCTGTTATACAAAAATACGTCTTTTTTATTATTTGCCTTAGACTTGATAGTTTACTTTTTAAAATAATATATCACATTTCTTTATTTCTATTCTTCATTTGGTAGGAAGAATAGTGCTGTACCCTAGTGACGTCTACATCCTAATGCTCAAAACCTGTGAATATACTCTAGGGGACTATATATAGGTGACTTGGCTGATATAATTAAGATGAAAGATCTTCAGATGGGGAGCTGACCTTGGATTATCTGAGTGGTCACAATATAATTACATGGGTCCTTCAAAATAGGCAGGTAGAAGACAAGAATCAGAGGGATACTTGAGTATGAAAACTGATGTAAAATCATTCCCTGAAAATCAAAGAGAAAGACTGGATTGAGAGCAAAGAAATGCAAAGAAATGTAGGCAGCCTCTGGAAGCTGGAAAAGGCAAGACAGTGGATTCTCTCCCAGAGTGCACAGAATGAATGCAGCCCCAGCGTCACCTAAATTAGAGTCCCGAGGGAATTTGTGTAAGACATGTCTGACCTACATAACTATAAAATAATAAATTTGTATGTTTTGAAAACAGTAAATTTAGTAATTGATCATGGCAGCAATAGAAAATTAATACACATAAATTTTATAATTTTATTTAGTGCTTTTGACAGTTTTATCACTTGTGAAGTTAAAGTCAACTTTAATATGTAAAACTGTCTTTTCTTATAAATATAAGTTTTAAAAACTTTGAGCATTGCTAATCTTTTTTTTATATTTTCAAATGTTCAAAACTCCACAATTCCAATAAAGTGAATATACAAGACAGATAAAATTCTGAACTGCTTTTTTTGGTCTAGCACTGCAGGATGTTCACTAGGGTCCTAATCTTTTTTTCTTCTTTATTGTTTCAATTTTCAGTTCTTCAAACATTTTTAAGGTTGCTTTGCTTTTTGTGTATAGTAGTAAAAATAAAATTTATGAGACAAAAACTATGTGAATTGTTTTATTTTATATTTTATTGTATTATCTATATAAAATGCCAGTTGTGACATATATTAATACCATATTGAAGCATCCATATATACACACACACACACACACACAGAGATATATATGTTTGTAAACTCTGTTTGATTTTTAGACTTCCTCCACATTATTTTGTCGTCTTCTACATAAAGTGCATAAAAGTTTCTACACAAGTGTTTCTCTTTGAAATTATTTTCTTCCAAAGTGCTAACAAATATTAATGGCATTTTCTAATTTTTGCTTACTTTATTTATATTGCTTGATAAAATAATTTTCCAAAAGTTTTATTGCTTAAAGTGTTTTATACTATGAATTATGTTGATTATATTTTGTCATTAGCTAAGTGATTTAAAAGAATACTTTTCTATCATTCTGTCTAAATATGTGAGCATTATTTTCAACTTGTTATTACATATATTTTGAGTTCCACATACATTGAACATTAGCAACAATATACCAGTAATCGTTGTTGAAATAAATATGTTGATTTAAAATTTAGTTATTTCATTCTTACTCGGACACAGTGTCAAAGGATGTTCCAGGCCTTTATAAGATTTGTACAGTATCAGAAAAAAACTACAGTTTAAAGTTTATTTTTATCTCCCTTGATCTCTAAGATTTATGTTTGTGATATTTAAAAGGAGCAATAAGAAACTTATTAATCTTTATTGCTTTTTTGGCCTAGATTTTTATTTCTATCATAAATTCTTGAATGTCTTTAATGCCATTTACTTTAGAATTACAATGCACAAACAATAAAGATAAATAAAACTAAACAAAACAGACAAAATAACTATGATGGAGTATAACTAATAATTTTTTTAAAAACACAGAGTTTATAAAATATGTTGGACACAATTACATTGCGTATCATCACCAGATGAAACTTAGAGGTTAAACCACAAGTCACTACAATAATGTTCCCTTCCCTCTGGCAACACTATTCAACAAATCCAGTGAAATCAGGAGCGTCCATTTTACTTGTCTTGGACAAATTAAGTTAAGAAGAGATATATGCCATTTCTGTACATAGGCATGGGAACCTGTGCTTTTTACTTTCACTTCTGAGGCAGCTAACATTATCTCCAATAGCGACACCACCAGCAGCCTGGATCCCGGAAGAAGGACAGTGGCGGTGAGGAGCACAGTCCTAGCTGACTCACGAGGTAGAAGGCATGAGTTGAAAACTAATCTGTTCATTTAAAGTCACTGAAATTTTAGAGTTGTTTTAGCCACAGCAAACCCTAGCTTATTCTAACCAATGTGTGCTGCAAATTTTATGTGATGTTCCTACAGCAAGAGATCCATTTATCAACAACCTTCAACTACCTATAACAATTAGCTTGACCTATGATTGGTCATATAGACATATATACAAAATCAGATATATAGATAATAGTAATGTATACACATGTACAACTAAGAGATACAAGAAAGGTTACTTTTTTACTACCAGATTTATAAAAGCCAAACTGGAAAAAAAAATGCCCATTAACACTTAAATTGGTAAAAATATTGTGGTATAATTAAACATAGTACACTTTTACATAATAAATAGGTAACACAAACATCAGCATGGAAAAATCTCAAAAATAAAATGTTACACAAAAGGATGTCACTTGGAAGACTGAGATTAGAGAATCACTTGAGCCCAGCAGTTCAGGGCTGCAGTGAGCTATGATTGCGCCACTACTCTCCAGCCTCCGGGACATAGCAAGACCCATCTCTAGAAATAAAAAGGATTCCAGATTCATAACATATAATTTAGTTTCCATGAGGGGAGGTTAGAAGACATAAACAAGTGTATTATACCGTTTAGGAATGCACAGAGGCAGTAATTTTTTTTAAAAAAAGTAAGAAAGCAATTACTATGAAATTCAAGATAATTGTTTCTTTAGGGGAAATAGAGGGATATAACTTAGGAAGGTACATACAGGAAACTTTCATGGTGCTAGCAAAATTTTATTACTTGACCAGTGTAATATTGTGCTAATACAGTTTTATGATTTATGCATTATGTGCTTATGTGTATGTGTGTATATGTATATTATATTTTGGGTTCTTTCTGAATCCAGCATGAAGAAGGGAAAAGACAAAGTACAACTAGATATCACATTGACTAGGCAATGGAGTCCCTGGGTAGGAAATAGAGTTCCTGTCTCAGAAGCCACTTTCCAAAACAATATTGTATTAAAGAGCAGAAAATACAAATTTTGTCAGATCAATTGCTTTTTTTAGCCGCAACAGTCTGTGTTCAAGTTCTTTTCTCGTATTTACTGGTATTTACCACTTAAGAACTTTATAGATGTCAATACCATTAGTGCTAGCCTTGATATGACTGCCCCATTTTAGTGAACACCAAGTAATCTTTTCTTAATTCCACCAATATGTAATAAATATTTATTATGTATAAAACACGTCTTAGGCTAAGTATATTAAGGTGAACAGAACATAAATCACAGTGTCCAAGAACTTACAGTCTAGTCCGGGGAGTGGTAAACTTTCCGTGAGTGGCCAAATAATAAATATTTTAGGTTTTGTCAGTCACATATGTTCTTTTTTGCATATTCTTTTTTTGATGTTTTTTTTTTTTTAATCGTCTGTGGTTTTCACAACCTTTAAAAATGTGGGATGCCTTTTGCTCTAATGTTCTAGTTTGCTGACCCATGGTTTAGTGATTAAAGCCAGAAGAAAGAGAGACCCTAAAAAATACATAGAAATTTATAGAAAAATGATGACTGACTAACTCTTTCTTACTGCTAAAAACAAAGAAACAAAGAAATAAACCCATTTTTGTTTATATTTGGAACTATTTAGAATAGTGTATTATGTAGGTTAAAGCTTTGCATCTTTAATGAAATGTTACTTTGCAAATGAAAATGTTACTAAGCAAATAAAATTCTGGTTTGGATTGATTTCTCTACTACTCAAATACAATAGTGTTTAGTGAAATGACCTAGCATTTTAATATTTCAAAGAAGAAACTATATAACTTTTACTTTTACTCTCTGTGTTAATGACTCAGAATCTGAACACTGCATTATCATTCCATTAGTTTGAAAAGCATCATAGAATTTTAGTGCTGAATCAATTTAACTTTATCTTTCATGATCCTTAATGGGCATTAAATGGGTGTGAAAAATGCAAGATAAACTTTGGATTTGATTTTTTACATTTGGGTTTCACAAAGTGCTCCCACACCACATTGGGTATGTCATTTTTATCAAACTTTGTATAATTATTTTCTATTACAGAACTAGGTCACTTTTCTTTGCATAAATAAGCATTTTGTGATGTCTCTAGAAAGTTCATGATTACTTCTACACACAAAATTTTAACAATTTTATGGTTTATAGGTGATGTACATAAATTATCATGTAAGGATAGAAGGAATTATCCAGTGGGAAAAAAAACTCAAAGTGGATCTAGAGTGCTCCATTTCTAATACTGTTTACAAATCTACTCAGTTGTATGCTTTTTTCCCTGAAATATAATGTATTGATGTAATAGTTTTAAAGAATATAATTTTAAAGAATATTCTTTATTATATTTTAACATATGTCTTTAAATACACTATATTCTTTAAATAATAAAATTATATTTTATTTTAATTCTTTATTTTTTATTTTTTTAAAAAATATAATATAATTAGTGTATAATACTATACATTAGTATAGTTATTCCTCAGGATTGCATGTTTCTTGGTTCCTTTCAGAGCAAATATAGGTCTTTACATTAACCCCTCTCTGAAATTCCACAGACCAGTATATGTTCTCTTGCTCATTATTATGGATCTGTACTGGGTCCATTGATCTAGGCTGACACTGATGTGTTTTATTTCATAGTTATGGATTGTCATGGACCACAAGAGACATTTTGTGCAAAATTTGGAAGACAAAAAAAGAGCCAGCATCCAGGTTTATTTTGTTTGTTTGCTTGGTTCTTTTTTTTCTTCTGGGTTGAAAAGGGCGGTACACAACCAAGTGATGTTGCAACTCACGCATATTTTGAGGTTTACTGGCTCATCTTGTTGACCTCATCATGCAGCCAAATACACAGCTTATTCAGCTCTTACACAATCTTTTCCTTCAATTTTCTGCAACTACCCACACCACTTTCTCCAGCATGTCAACTTCCTCATCAAAGCTGGAGAGTTTCAGAGACTACTGCAGATTCCAGCTGGTATCCATGGGTTCCAATTGGTCCCTACTGTCCCCCATTTCACATTCATCTTTCCATCCTGCCACACTCCCTGCTCTTCAGGCCCAACATCAAAAGCAGAAGCAATAAAATACATACGTAATTGTAGATGTTAGTGACATGGTATAAGTTCAAATATTTTCTATAAATTTTACACTGTCTATCATTCCTAGTGATTCTGTTCCCAGGAGTGAACTCTGAATGATATACTTACTATCTTGAAAATTAACTGCTATCATCCTCAGTTATTATCTAGCAACATTTAAATTTGCTATAAAATGTTATAAAACCTAATTTTGCTCTAAAATGTTTTTAATTTAGCTTTATATATTATGTTGAAGAGAAAAACTAATGAATAGTTTCTTAGTGGATGAAATTTTCACAGCATAAGCATTTTTTAATAAAATTGAATGTATTTTCCATTTCAAAATGTAAACAATGTAATGGAAAGTCTAAAAAGCTACTTCCAATATTTTATTATAGGAAGTGTGTAGCAAAAAGACCAAAAACATGCTTTTAAAAAGTAGTGTGAATACAGTAGATTCTAAGAAGATGTAGCCTGAACACATATCCCTGATTCTGTACCAAAAGGTGTCTCCCTCTCCGAAAGAACACAACAAAAATATAAGCATGCTTGTTTAGCTTCAATAATATGCCTAGGGCCTCTTTCATTCTGGTAAACGCTAAGGGATGGCCCTCATTCTCGATGTCACAATGAGAGAACTTGCAAGGCCAACAACCAAAATGTTTACCTCTCATTTAATCCTGAAAAGACATCTATGTGTTTCATAACAAATTAAGGAGATCCATTGTACTGTTGACTTTTATGTTTTGGGGAAACAGCACCCAATATTGCTGTGACTGAAAGTTAAGGGAAATGATAAGCTGAATTACTCAGTCCATGAGAAGGGAAGTAGGTAACCTCTTATATCCAGAGAGGGTCGTTAACAAGCAGCTTTTACTAATGTTAGTCAGCTCAGAGGCAACCATTCCCCAGCCTGTGAAATGTTGTACTCCCAAAACAGATACCCGTCCTATTTGCTTATTTACCCTTGTCTTAGGAAATCAATTCACTGATCCAGAACTATGAAAACAAAAAAATTAAGTTATGACAAATTAATAATATGAAAAAGTAAGATCAAAATATGTAGAACATTATCTGGTGCTGAATTTGTACAATACAAGAGTAGGTGACTCCAATTAATGTGAATTCAGCCTTAAAAGCTAATCAGATTTTTTTTTAATGCACGTAATTGAACTTGAAAACTTGCATGAAACTGACAACTCTCTAGAAAATTTTAAAAAATGACCAAAACTGACTTGAAAAATAATAGAGAGTGTAATCAGTCCTACGAAAGAAATTACAATATGATACACTGTACCTTCATAAGGTCATATTCAATTATGAATTAGGAAACTTAAACACATTGAATGATAGACATAGAAATATGACAATGTTTGTGAGCCATCGAATAATTTACAGGAAGAAAAAACATCTATTCACCCCTAATTTAACAGAAAACTGAGAAAACACATCAGTAATGTGACAGATGCTTTATTGAGAGTCATGGGATGATTAAGAATCTCACAGGCAAACCTAGAAATACTTTCGTACATTGGTTACTAATTAGAGGAATATATGGCCAATAAAATGCATCTATCATGGACTTTGCCACAATGTATCAGTTAGAACATAACAATCATTATTAATGGGGAAAAACTGGAGAGCTAAATTATTTATGTTTGTCCAGGTAAGAGTAAGATAAAGTAAGCACACTCCACCATGTATTTTCCATTGAAGATAACTAAAAAACCTGGACAGAATGCATAGATCAGCTATTTGAGGAGTCAGAAAAGCAAGCAATATCAGGCAGTTTCAAAAAGAAAGCCAGAATTCTAAATGCCACAGAACCAGCAACTTTATCACTTTCCCCCCAATTGTATTTCCTAGCCAAAATGCAGAACAATCTGAAATTTTGAAGTAAGCATAAACAGGAATAACAAAAGTCCCAGGAGAAGTCTGCTAGTTCTGGCTCACCAGTAGAACAGGGGAAAAACACAAAAACATATCTACCCTGTTTTTTCTTCTCTCTGATCTCTCACACCCCAGTCACCAAGCAATAATATGGCAATGCTGGCAGAGAGTTCAATGCAATAAGAGTTTCCAGGAGCCAAACCTTGAGAAAGAAAACCTCTTTCTCTGACAGATGGTGCTGATAACATGAGGACAGGGCAGATCCTTTGAATTTGTGTTTTTCTCTCTCTGTATTCAAAGCTGGTGCTAAATGCAGGGAGTCATTGAAGAAATATGCAGCAGGATAGAATAATTAAAGCCCCATCATTCAAGGTAGTGTAACAAAAAGGGGAGCCAAGCTAACTGAAAAACACAGGCAGCATGGTGTTCAGAGCATAACCCCACACATTTATTTATAAATAGTTAGGGGTCTTCCCTAAGCTATGCATTCCCAAATCTGATCCTAACGATCATGCCAAAAACCTGAAAACTTAACTAACAGAGACTACCATTAGGTTTTGGAATCATTGAGTAGTGCACAAAAAGAGATATGTAAATAGGACCACAAAGTCTTTGAAAACGGAACTGACATTGAAACCACTGTAAAAATTTCATTGAAATTTGTAGCCTGAACTAACCAGGTCAATTCCACCTTAAAAGAAAAAAATATTAACATTTTCCATGAGATTTAGCCATGATCAGAGGTCTCATAACAAAATATCCAAAATGTCCAGCATGTAATCCAAAATTATTCAGCATATGAAGAACCAAAGAAACTGCAACTTAGATGGAGCAAGGCAATCAATAAGTAAAAATTCCCAAATAAAACAGATATTGTAATTAACTGGAAAAGATTATAAAACCACTTTTATAGAAATGTTTAAATATGTAAGCAGCTGTGAATACTCTTAGAAAAATCTGAAAACAATAGGCATAGAGAAGAAATAGAATATATTTTAAAACAAACAAAATAACATGGTTTTAAAAATCACACAGGATGAGTTCAATAGCACTTTAGATATGACAGGGAATTCTGAAGGCAGAACAACAGAAATTACCTAATCTGAACAATAGATTTTTTAAAAATACAAAAGCAAAGAATGTAACAAAATATCTGGAACTATGACAACAAAAATTAACATGCTTACTAATGGATTCTGAGGAGACGAGAAACGTTTCAGTAACAGTTGAAAAATTTAATCTAACTCAGTGTTTGGAAAAATATATTTGGCAGTCGTAACAAAAACTTTTAACATTGTCTGATATGGTTTTTTAAAAAATGTGTGTGACTATCATATATGGGACAACTATAATATAAAAGTGAGAGAGTAAAGGTATCTATATTGGTGATATGGTTTCTAAATTCTACTTTAACTGGTAAAATACTCTGAGTAGACTGTGTGAAGTTGTTTACAGCAGGCCTTTAAATAACATCTTTTCATTCAACTTGATTTCCTTATAACGTTGATAAGGAAAACAAAGTCTATTCCCATATGGAGCCACTGCCTAGATAAAGTTTGCACTTTCTCCCATGTCTGTGAGGATTTCCTTTGAGTATTCTGGTTTCCTCCTACAACCTAAAGATGTGAACATTAGGTTAATCTATGTGTCTACATTGTCTCAGTCAGTGTGTGTGTGTGCACGTGTGTATGTGTGTGTGTGTTTGTGTGCAGAGAGAGTGCCCTGTGATAGAATGGTGTCATGTCCAGAGTTGATTCCTGACTTATGCCCTGAGCTGTCAGGACAGGTTCAAATCACTCATGACCCTGAACTGGAATAGATGGGTTGGCAAATGAATGAATGAGTGAATGACTACAAATTAGTGTATAATAAAAATCTGTAAAGCATGTGATAATAATATGCATGCACGACAATATATGATATGGTAAAACTCCCAGAAAGCCCTTCATATTGATTATATTGTTTGTTTCTGAACTGGGTGGTAGGAGAAAGTGTTTTTTACAATTTTCAATTAACAAACATTTATTCTTTGATTTAACCCACCATCACTACATCTTCTGTCATTCAATGATTCACCAAAAATTGGGTAAGTAATCTTAGTTGTTTTTATTAATCTTTCTTAAATGTAAATATAGCTCAAATTATTTTGATATTTAACATCAAAATGCTTATGTAGAAGTTTGGTGATGTTTTTGTAACCAGAAATATGCTATAGGAACTTATCTCTGGCTTATATCAACTAACCTATAGTGAAACTGGTTTTGTTATATGTTGTTCTGCTTAAAATTGCAGTTTCCAAGAAATTGTTGATAACATTAAATTGAGGAGGTTCTGTATATTGTAATGTCTAAAGTGAGCAATAAAAATTATATGAAGATATTTAATCAATAAATGGATACATTTAAAAGAAATATTAAAATATGTCAAATAGTCCCCCAAAAAAGAAAAGAGTAAACAGAGAAACCAAAAATGTTTAAAAACATAGAAATAATAAAAGATAAATGTAAACACAATTATATTAATAAATATACTAAATGCATGTGACATACACAAACTAATGAAAAGATAAAGATTGTCAGAATAGATAAAAACAAACAAGGTTGTCAGAATAGATAAAAACAAAACACAACAAAAACCAGAAGACATTACCCTAAAATATTGTGTCTTGTGTATTGTGTAGTGATATAGGTAGGACTAACATAAAGGAATTAAGAAATATGTCTTACGTAAACAATAATCAAAAAACTTGCAACAGTAACATTCAAAGCTGACAAAATAGATGTCAGAGACATGAAATTGCTAGTGATGAAAAGAAACATTACAGATTATAAAAGAGTCAATTAACTTGGAAGGTACAACAATCTTAAATGAATATGCTCCCAACAATAAAGCCTCAAAATATGTAAGGCAAAACCTCACAGAACTGAAAAGAAAAATGGAAAATTACACAATTACAGATGAAGATGCTAACATATCTCTCTCAATAATAGATATAACTAGCATACAAAAAAATAAGTAAACTTGAAAAAAATAACTTCACAAACCCTTTTGTTCTTATTGAAATTTATGTAAGACTTAGCCCGACAACAGCAGAATATAAATTATTTTCCAGGGCATATAGAACATTCACCAAGCTAGACCAGATCATGGATCACAAAACAAAATCTAACAAATGAAAAATTAAATTAATTAATTAATTGAACATGTAAAACGAATTAAACAATGTATGTTTCACATTCACGGTAAAATTAAACTAAAAATTACTACCATGCTCTAAAACAAACAAACAATACAATTATAGTCAATAGGAGGATAATGGAGAAGGAATGTAGAAAGCAGTATAAGTTAATTAATTGCTTTGCATGTCATAAGAATGATTCAAAATATATTACCAGTGGTAATATAATAAATATAGAAACCTCAATAAGAAAAAAAGGGAATTAAAGACATATAGAAAAAATTCAGAAACACTCCCAACAACAACAAAAAGAAACTATGCTTACATGTTTTCACAAAGAGAGAGGATCTTTAAAATTTTCAGACAGAAAATTATTTTTTAGAAAATAAAATCTATTGCTATAAAACAGTATAAAATTAACTATTTTGAAGTAAAACTTCAGTGTCACTTATTATATCCACAATATTATGGATACCATCACCTCTAATAATTGCCAAAACATTTCCATCACTTCAAAGTAAAACCATTTGATAGGACAATCTCTTGAATAAATGGTACTCTAAATGCAGAAGAGTGAAACTAGACCCTTAACTCTCACAATATACAAACATTAAATCAAAATACATTAAAGACTTAAATTCTAAGACCTGAAATTCTGAAACTACTAGAAGAAAACACTGGGAAACACTCCAGGATATTGGTCTGAGAAAAGATTTCCTGAGTAAGACCACAAAGGCACAGGCAAGCAAAGCTGAAGTACACAAATTGGATCACATCAAGCTAAAAAGCTTCTAAACAGCAAAGGAAACAATCAATAAAGTGAAGAGACAACCCACAGAATGAAAGAAATATTGCAAACAACACATCTGACAAAAGATTAATAACTAGCATATATAAGGAGCTCAAATTACTCAATAGAAATAATAATAATTCAATTCAAAATGAGCAAAAGATCTGAGTAGACATTTCTCAAAATAATTCTTATAAGTGACCAAAAGGTATTTTAAAAAGTGTTTAAATCACTAATCATCTGAGAAATGCAATTCAAAATTACAATATCATCTTACCTAGTTAAAGTGGCTTTTATCCAAAAGACAAGCAATTATGAATGCTTCTAAGGATGTGGAGGGGGAACACTTGCACAGTGTTAATGGGAATAAAAATTAGAGAAGTCACTATGGAGAACAGTACAGAGATGCCTCAAAAACCTAAACAGAACTACCATATGATCCAGCACTTCCACTCCTGTTTATTTATCCAAAAAACAATATATATAAATAAAATATAAAGGAAAATATGTATATAAAAGAGCTATCTGTACTCCTATGTTTATCGCAGCACTATTCACACTAGCCAATATATGGAATCAACCTGTGTCCATCAATAGATATGGATAAAGAAAATGTGGTGCATATTGCTTTTGGTGTTTTAGTCATGAAGTCTTTGACCATGCCTTTGTCCTGAATGGTATTACCAAGGTTTTCTTCTAGTGTTTAATGGTTTTGGGTTTTACAATTCAGTCTTTAAACCATCCTGACTTAATTTTTATATAATGTGTAAGGAAGGAGTCCAGTTTCAGCTTTCTGCATATGGCTAGCCAGTTTCCCAGGACCGTTTATTAAACAGGGAATCCTTACCCCATTGCATGTTTTTGTCAGATTTGTCAAAGATCAGATGGTTGCAGGTATGTGATGTTATTTCTGAGCTCTCTGTTCAGTTTCATTGGACTGAATATCAGCTTTGGTGCCAGTACCATGCTGTTTGGTTTACTATAGCCTTATAGTATAGTTTGAAGTCAGGTAGCATGATGCCTCCAAGTTTTTTTTTTTTTTTTTTTTTTTTTTTTTTAGGATTGTCTTGGCTATACGGGCTCTTTCTTTGTGCCACATGACATTTAAAGTAGTTTTTTTTTTTTTTTTCCCCTAATTCTGTCAAGAAAGTCAATGGTAGCTTTATGTAAATAACATTGAATCTATAAATTACTGTGGGCAGTATTGCATTTTCATAATATTGATCCTTCCTATCCATCAGCATGGAATGTTTTTCCATTTGTTTGTGTCCTTTCTACAAAGCAATGGTTTGTAGTTCTTGAAGAAATCCTTTACATCCTTTGTAAGTTGCATTTCTAGGTATTTTATTCTCTTTGTAACAATTGTGAATGGGAGTTCATTTATAATTTGGCTCTCTACTTGTCCATTGTTGATGAATAGGAATGCCTGTGATTTTTGCACATTGATTTTGTATCCTGAGACTTTGCTGAAGTTGCTTATTAGCTGAAGAGTTTTTGGGCTGAGACGATGAGGTTCTCTAAATATACAATCATGTGATCTGCAAATAGGGACAATTTATTTCCATTCTTCCAATTTGAACACCCTTTATTTATTTCTCTTGCTTGATTGTCCTGGCCAGAATTTACAATACTATGTTGAATATGAGTGGTGAGAGTAGGCATCTTTTTCTTGTACCAGTTTTCAAAGGGAGTATGTCCAGCTTTTGGCCATTCAGCATGACATTGGCTATGGGTTTGTCATAAATAGCTCTTATTATTTTGAGATATGTTCCATCAATACCTAGTTTACTGAGAGTTTCAACATGAAGAGATGTTGTATTTTATCAAAAGATTGAATCTAATTAAACTAAAGAGTTTCTGCACAGAAAAAAAAAAAAAAAACTAGCATCAGAGTGAACAGACAATCTACAGAATGGGAGAAAAATTTTGCAATCTATCCATCTGACAAAGGTCTAATATCCAGAATATAAAGGGAACTTAAACAAATTTATAAGAAAAAAACTCCATCAAAAAGTTGGCAAAGAATATTGAGAGACACTTCTCAAAAGAAGACACTGATGTGGCCAAGAAACATATGAAAAAAAACTCATCATCGCTGATCATTAGAAAAATGCAAATTAAAACCACAATGAGATACCATTTCATGCCAATCAGAATGGCGATTATTAAAAAGTCAGGAAACAATAGATACTGGCGAGACTGTGGAGAAATAGGAACACTTACACTGTTGGTAGGGATTAAATTAGTTCAATCATTGTGGAAGACCATGTGGCAATTCCTCAAGGATCTAGAACCAGAAATGCCATTTGACCCAGCAATCCCATTATTGGGTATGTACCCAAAGGAATATAAATCATTCTACTATAAAGACACATGCACTCATATGTTTATTACAGCACTATTTACATAGTAAAGACTTGGAACCAACTGAAATGCCCATCAATGGTAGACTGGATAAAGAAACTGTGGCACATATACACAATGGAATACTATGAAGCCACAAAAAAGAATAAGATCATGTCCTTTGCAAGGACATGGATGAAGCTGGAAGCCATCATTTTCAGTAAACTAACACAAGAACAGAAAAACAAATACTTCATGTTCTCACTCATAAGTGGGAGTTGAACAATGAGAACACATGGACACAGGGAGGGGAACAACACACACTAAAGCCTGTCGGGGGGTGAGTTCCAAGGGGAGGGAGAGCATGAGGACAAATATCTAATGAATGTGGAGTCTAAAACCTAGATGATGGGTTGATAGGTGCAGCAAACCACCATGACACATGTATACGTACACAACAAACCTGTACATTCTGCACATGTAATCCAGAACTTAAAGTAAAACTTAAAAAGTAAAAGATAATGTGATATATATACACATATACACACAAACACACATAAAATACAATATAATATTATTAAGCCATGAAAAACATAACATTTTATTGTTGGTGACAATATAAATGAAACCAGAGGGCATTATGGCTAAGTGAAATAAACCGTGCACAGAAAGACATATAACACATGTTCTCACTAATATGTAAAAGCTTAAAAAAATATTGAACTTATGGAGGTGGAGAGAAGAGTAGTGACTATCAGAGACTGGGAAGGGTAGTGGTGAGATGGAGATAAACAGTGAATGGTTAATGAGCACAAAAATAATAATTATTTATAATTATCAAAAATAAGTAAATACAAATGAACAAAAAGGTTAAGAAAAAAACAAAGAAAAATCTCTTTCCTATTAGTTTCTCCCCATTCACCTCTTTCCTCAGTGTCTGGTAAAAAACAATTTGCATTAAGCATCTATGGTTCAACAACTGACTGATTCAATGATATGAATTGGCTTCGTGTCCCCATCCAAATCTCATCTTGAACTGTAATCCCCATGTGTACAGAAAGGGTCCTGGTGGGAGGCGTTTAGATCATGGAGGAGGTTTCTCCCATGCTGTGCTTGGGATAGTGAGGAAATTCTCACAAAATCTGATGTTTAGAAGTTACAGTTTCCCTTGCACTCTCTCTCCTGCTGCTATGTAAGATGTGCCTTGCTTTCTCTTTGCCTTCTGCCATGATTCAAAGTTTCTTGATGCCTCCCCAGCCATGTGGAATCTGAGTTGCTTAAACCTGTTTTTTTATTAATTACCGAGTCTCAGGTCATATCTTTGTAGCAGTATAAGAATGAATTAATACAGTTAGTTAGTTTATTCATTTAAAATTTTGAATAATATACTTGACTTAATCTAATATATCCAAAATATTCAGCATGCAATTAACATAATTATGAATATTTTACATTTTACATTGTTTTTATTAGTGCTAATTTTTAAAATAAGATGTTTTTATTGTTATTTATTATATAATTTTAAATATGGGTTCATAATATTTATACATATTTATGGGGTTCATGTGATATTTTGATATAAGCATACAATGTGTAGTAATCAAATCAGGGTAATTGTTGTACTCATCACCGCATGCATTCATCTTTTTTTAATGTTAGGAACATTCTAATTCCAGTAAGTTATTCTGAAATATAAAATAAATTATTGCAAACTATAGTTGCCATATTATACTACTGAACACTAGATTTTTTTTTCCTACAATCTACTGCATTTTTGTACCCATCAACCATCCCCTTTTTATCTCCTCTTAGCCACTACCCTTACCAGCCTCTGGTAACCATCATTCTATTTTCTATCACCATGAGGTTTTTGTTTTGTTTTGTTTTGTTTTTATTCATGAAAACATGAGATATTTGTCTTTGTATGCGTGACCTCTTTCAGTTTTATCTATGCTGTTGCAAATGACAGGATTTTATTTTTTATGGCTGCATAATAGTTCATTGTGCATATGTAGCACATTTTCTTTAGCTTTGGATTTATTTATTCTGAATATTTAATATAAATGAACTCGTAAAATGTGTGACTTTTTGTGTTTAGCCTATTTCTTCTTTCACTTAGCATAGTGTTTCAAAGTTTGTCGACATTTTAGAAAGTGTCAGTACTTCATTCTTTTTTGGCTAATTAATATTCCATTATATTTGAAATTTATCCAAAAAGTCTCCAAAATGTATATGTTTGTTTATAGACACTTGGGTTATTTCTACTTACTGGCTCTTGAGGTTAATGCTGCTTATGACCATATGTGTATGTGATTGTTTAAATACCTGTTTTCACTTCGTTTGAATGTATATTTAGGAGAGTAATTGGAATTCCATATTTAACTTTCTTGAGGAACTTCTAAACTGTTTTTCACAGCAGATGAATCATTTTAGATTTTTGCCAGCAAGGTGTGAGCATTTTCATTTCTTCACATCCTAATTAATATTCATTTTTTAATAAAGTTTTTTCAATAGCCCTCCTTGTAGGTATCACTGATAGTTCATTGTGGTTTTAAGTTGTATTTTTCACTAACTAATGATATGGAGCATTTTTTCATGATTTCAGAGTTATTGCGTACATTATTTGGGGAAACATCTATTCAAGTCTTTTATCCACAATTTAATTGAGTTTCTTGTTTCATTGTCAAGTTTTAAACATTCTTCATAGACAGTTCGAGAAACAAAAAGAAAATGGCCTCAATTTAATGTAACATATCAAATTTACAAAAATCCATAAACGCATAGTAATACACAGAAAAAGGTTTTGTTGGGATGATCACACCTACATCACTGAAATGGATACCTTTGCCGGGTCAGTGCAATGGGTAATCCATGTTTTAAGCTGTTTTATCTCATAATTAGCCACCTTCTGGTATTCAAGTGGCTTTATGAATAAAAATTATGATTCAGGGAGTTGCAATTGGCTGGGACTGTGAAAAAAATTTACCCAGGATAATCTTCCACATTTTTTGGCCAAGATGGGGCTCCTTTGATATTCCAAAACTTACATATCTGCCTGCACAATTCAAACAAAGAAAATAGTGAACACCTTAGAGACAATTGGAAGCCATTTTTCCATTGATGCTTTAAAAATTCTAAATAGAATCAAGAGGCTAACACTGTCCACCTTAGAGAAAACAATTCAAAATTCGGTGAATGGCTTAATAAAATAGAAAAGAGAGGTTAGTTCTTGTGAGACTGAAATCAAACTGTAAAATCACTTTTAAAAGACCCTACTCCCACTAACATCTCCTCGCCCACTGCCCTGCCTGTCTTCTTGCACCCTTTTTACTACCTCTGCTTTTATTCATCACTCCTCCATTCTTCCTTCACTCTTTCAGGTGGTTATCTTGAAAAAGTTTCTAAATTTTCTTTAGGATCCTTTGTATGTTTCTATGTAAAATCCTGTGATAAATTTCTGTAACTATATTTTACCTTAGTATCCATTTTAATCCTCTTTTAACACAGAAAATAGCTTCTTTAAAAAACTTAAATTCGTTCTGTGCTTTGAGATGTAAATTTGCTACTCTGTTTTCTGCAAAATTTGGTAAGGGATTAAGCGATGTGGAATAAATTTCAGCCTGTTCCATTTACAGAGATGTAATTTGAATCCAGCTATTCTTCTAAACTAATGAGTTTTACCTGAATCATTTTCAGAGATTTTAAATTGAAACTATAAGATTTTAAATTTTCTCTGTCTGTATGTCTGTCTTATTTGTATATATATACACATATACTGTCTATGGTAACAAATTGGCTTATAAGCAAATGAATACTCATAAATTAAGCAAATAATCCCAAATGCTTTTCACAATCACATGAATTATTAATATTTTTGAGGAAGGGACTAGTATAATAATTTTAGTTTGATGGGAATGGTTGTGTCTTCTGAGTTATCAACAAAAACATGCATATATTTAATTTTCTTGCCTAACATACAGTAAAATGAAAATAAATGGTTAATAGAAAATTTAATTGGAGTTGATGGCTACTTTTAGATGATGCCTCATGAAATTTCTCAGACATAATCGTTAAGAATGAATGGATTAAAAGTATATAAATGAGATGAAAGCATATAAATTAAGTTTTGATATTGATTGTTTTGTAACATGTTTACTTGGGAAGGTTTTTCACTTTTTTAGTAACTATACCCTTAGAATTTTGCTAAGCTAAATTAAATGATGGATATCCATCAAATGTCTAGATCATTTTGAGAAAGATATAATGCTAAGACATTCATTGTTGAATATGAGTTAGGCACATATACCTTGGGCATCTTATTTCACAGAAACAAATGCTATTTGCATCTGTTAGTAAAAAAAAAAAAAAAAAAAAAAAAAAAAAAAAAATCAGTTCCATGCTAACTATTTGGTGTGATAGAAAGCCTAGGTCTCTGGATATTGTAAAATATGTATTTATAGATTGCTGGTACAGGGTTGATTGCTAAAAATTGCTTATTTTCTAGGTTTCCATTAAATTAGAGTTGCTAATAGTTAGTATTGTAATGACTGTATAGGATTAAAACCACTAGAGATTGAAAGACAGTTCTATATGCAAGTGTAAGATGTATTTTTGTAAGAAAATTTATAAAAAGAATAATTTTGTATGAGAAAGAATCTTGTACAGTAAATTTCTCTTCTATAATACAAAAGGAAAAAACTCAAGCATGTTGTACATGGTCTAAGTAAGTTATGAAAAGGTTTATATAACTAAAGTTTATAAAATGAATTTTCTGTGTCATTAGGTTAGCTATAATTGGAAAGAAACTGTTTACAGGTCTATGAATTGAACTTTAATGTGAGAAGTCCACTGGTGCAGAACTAAAAACATGTGTCTCCTCTGTCGGATCAAGCTTTTCTTAAAATGTTAATTTTCTCTTAGTAAAATTAGGTTTGATTTTTAATTCTGAAATCTAATGTCTTCACAGTCATTCTCTACAGTAAACACAGTTTCTATTTATGCCATGTTTATTCCTGATATCTATCTAATTTTCCTAATTTCAGGTTGAAAGTGCAGCTCTCCTTCCTTCTATTCTTGAAAAGACCTAACTATTTCCTTGGCTGATGTGATAACCCTCTCATTTAAGCTTTTCAATAGCTGCTGTAACTTTTTCTTCAATTCTAGCTCTGCTTTTATTGATTGATGCTAACATGTTTATCTTGAAGGTCTAGAAAGGCAATGTCTCCTGCAGTACAACTTGATTCTGTATTGCTGACATTTTTTGATGTGTCTAAATTATTCCCTGTACCAAGAAATTTATCATGCTATTGATGAAAACTATGTATTT
The DNA here is from genome assembly GCF_049350105.2 of Macaca mulatta. Classification (NCBI taxonomy): domain Eukaryota; kingdom Metazoa; phylum Chordata; class Mammalia; order Primates; family Cercopithecidae; genus Macaca; species Macaca mulatta. Next base: position 118,880,898 of record NC_133409.1, read on the forward strand.
TCCTCAGCTAAAGGTGTTATTTTCTTGTTTACATTCCTCTTTAATCATAATCCTATGAGGATATTATTTCTGTGTCTGATAAAATTCAGGTATCTTTTTCATCAGTTTTAACTTTAAGGCCATCTACATGGGCTTTCTGTAGAGAGAACTGATCGCACAGCAGAATGTTTCTTTGTTTTTTGTTTTGTTTTGTTTTGTTTGTTTGCTTTTCCTTTAGAGTAATTGAACAAGGAAACAAGTATTCTGTTTCATCAAGATAATTTTTCGTACTTCCTGTGGCCTTTATTAGGTTTTTGCTTACTTAGGAGAACTGAGCTTCAAAAAGGTTGTGGCTCTTACATCCACATAACTTTCTGTATTGCTTTTGAAGTCTCCTGATTATCACTTTGGTTAAATGAATAATCATTTTACGGTGACCTGTGATTCTCATAATCAAGTGCTTTGAATCGTTTCACATTTTTTGGCAGGCTTCCTCACGAACAGAATCTCAAATAGTCTTTCTCACCTAAAACTAACTTTGAGATTTTCCAGTTAGGCCCCTGGAGAACATCAAAGAATATATCTTTCATCTTGGTGGAGATATTAAATAATTAAGCTTATTTGGTAAATTGTGTAGTAAACATTGCTAATTGATAAGCGATACTAGATCTTTTCTCAATTACATTTGTGGGTATAATATGAAAATATGTTTCAAAGTTCCAGTTTCATAAGAATTCAGGTTATTAGTCATAATTTTGGATACTATGAATATGAGTATTCTAAACCTTATGTGAAATTTATAAAAGCCTACTTTTTTCTTATGTGATGTCAGTTGATTCTTTTTACATTAAAATACTGCTTGTAGTAGAGGTTGCTAAATTTCCTTCATAATTGTAATTTTTCATCAGATTTTCTGGGTTTGTCATTCAGTTATTATTTAAATTATTTTATGGAATCATTTGCTTTATCTTCTTACTTGATTCCTCCAAAACTCAGAAACTATTCTTGAGTATTATTTTTTAAAATAATTTCAATAAAAATCTGTTATATTTTTATAAGCAGGACACAATTGGAAACATTGGTTATATTGTCAGGGTTTTGACGGAAATGTCATATGTAAGAACATGAAAAAAATTCCTGACTTAAAGAGTTCCCAGCATTACATTTAATAATAAAAATTGTCACTTTCTGGCAGGCCCAAGAACCTTAAGATTGTAAGTAAAAAATAAAGTCTGTCTTGGGTTAGCTATCTAGACTCAAGATTTTTTGTTTTTAATTCTGAGATTCCTATGTAATCAATGTGGAGAGAAAAAGTTATGTTTCTAGTTAAAAACCAAAGTGCACCTATTGTTGGGTTGTAGTCTTGTCCATAGTTTTCAGGTTCTCATTATCTATCTGTAGACTGACTTAGATCCTTAATTCCTCTAATTTCCCACAATATTTGGCTATAACTAAATCCTGATAGAGTCCCCTAGCTCTCTTCCCCTAAGCAAAACTAGGGATGCTTTGGAAACATTCAGGGGACATTTTTCTTACTTACAACTAACTAACTAGGGGAATTTGATAGTTTATATATTTTCCCTGGAGTTCTGAATTTATCCATATGGTCTGTATAGCCAACCAACCTATGATGTTTCCTAAATCACTATCTATTCCCTTTCAACTGGGGCCCCTTACTGAAAGTCACTGCCTTTTGCTTGTCCTAAAGTCTCTCATATACCTCCTGGAAGGGAATTCTTAGAAATCTATAAAGCCCATACTTTCTTCTCCCCTAAAAAGGAAATAATGCTTGAGTTATCCTCAGGAGATTTTACCCCAGAAGCAGCTTTTACTCAAATTTACATCTACTCAATTACCTCACCATCATTAACTACTTTTCTTTCCAAAAGCTGCCTGAGAGTCTTTGGGCACCATCCAACATCAACAATAACCCCTCAGGTTATAAATATGATAGTTGTGGACACTTCCAACAATGTGATTATCATGGCAGGGTTAGACCATGGGAAGGAAGTAGATTAGGAAGATTTCTGTAATCCTGATTTGGACTTTGTCCTACTTGGAATTAATACATAATCAGAAAACTTTCCTACACTATTACCATGTTTGCCCATTCTACTTCCTGAGCCATCAGGACACAAGAGAGATCCTTAGATTCTCTTACTTATGTGGTCCTAGAAAACCACATTGCACACCCGTAATCCCTGGGAGGCTGAAGTGGGCAGATCAGGAGGTCAAGAGATCAAGACCATCCTGGCCAATATGGTGAAACCCCCTCTCCACTAAAAATATAAAAATTAGCTTGGAGTGGTGACACACACCTGTATTCCCAGGTACTTGGGAGACTGAGGCAGGATAATTGCTTGAACCAGGAAAGTGGAGGTTGCAGTGAGGCGAGATAGTGCCACTACACTCTAGCCTGGTGACAGAGTGAGACTCCATTTCAAACCGAAAAAGAAAAAAGAAAAAGAAAACCATATTGCACTATACTGCCTCCTGGATGCATAGGGTAGTGTGTCATCACTAACACTTCCTCCTGTACCTGGGTAGATACTTCTAGCCAGATCTAATTAGAAACATCTAAGATCCTAAAGCTGGCCAAATCTCTGAAAGGGTCATCTTTAGAAAGTCTCCTGGCTGGGCTTACTGAACTACATTTTCAATTTCTCGATACTTTCAGCTGTTTTTCCCTGGTGTAGGACTCCTTCTGCATTCCGTCCCACAGCTCCTAATGATTCTCAGGAAAACCCTACCAGCATGATCTTATTAGGGTCCTGCTGACCGAACACCTTGAGACTTTAAACTTACTTCAACCAGAAACCAGAAGCACCTTAACCTAAAAGACTTTTCGAATGTAAAAAGTACCTTAGTGCCTATGGTGGGAAAATGACTACTTGTTCAATTGACCACTGCCCTGACACGGGAATCTCTGTGAGAGATTAGATGGAACCCAAGCATGTTGTCACCCACTCTGACATCACTGCTGTCTGCTAACATTTTTAAATAAACAGTGGGGAAATGTGAACAAATGAACCTGAAAATTCCACTCTTCAAGGTGGATCGTCAGTAGCTAACTGGATCTAAATTTAAAATACAGTCAAGCAGCCATTTCCTGACTAAAGGTCACAGGCATACTCCAAATTCTCAGAACAAATACCTCGATTTAGGATTCTCAGATCTTGCTTTAACAAACCAGTAAGAGCCAATGGTCAATCAGGGCTTCCATGGCCCACCTTGGCCAATCAGGACTCAGCTCTATCAACCAATCAGAACTTTGCAGATTTGAATATTTATTTGCATAAATGAACTTGATTGGGTACAAGTCTCATTTTTTCTCTGAGACAAACTTTTAGTAAACACCAAAGGCTGCATATCACCAGTTTGTAAGCTGCTCACAGGAATAAAGTCTTTCTTCCAAATTCCTTTTCAGAGAACGTTTGTTCACACAACCATATTGAATATAAACCTGGAATTCTATGTATTCCATGAAGTATTTATTTCCACTAGCCATAATAATATATTATTGCTGTAATTTGCCAATGTTTCTGTATATAATATTTAAGAGAACGAGGTTACTTATCAAGTACTCAATTTTTTTTTTTTACATACAACTTTGAAAACAAGTGCAGATACAAAACAGCCTCAAGCTATTTATATTTTATTATTTTGTCCCAATCTTGTACAATTAAAATGTGTAACGTGTAATGCTAAGGTAGACTGAGAATTCATTTAGTTACATTTCCTGCTTTGATTTTTACTTAGTGAAGGCCGTCTTAGAAACTGTTAGCATTTTAATATGAACAAAAGTGTTCTGCAGGGCAATAAAGATTACAGTCCCCTACTGTTATCAAAGCAATTTAAAGTATCTTAGTCCCAAAAATATGTGTTTACTATAAACTTGTAGAGCAGTTTGATTTTTGAGAGGACATATTAATTTCTATAGGGCACAGACACACACACACATCATTTTATTCACTTCCAATTATAACCAGTTTTCAAATGTGTTGTACCTTCATTTTCTCATTGTTTACATTTTTATTGTACACATCTGTTTTAAAAAGTCAAAGAATTTGAGAAACAAACAAGTGTACTGAGGATTTTAAAAATGGATTACTTAATTTCCGTTCAGCAACTTAGATGGTTATTTTTGCTTCCAGCTCATGTGTGTTTGTGTTCCGCTACTTGACTTTCCCTTTATCTATCTTCATGCCTTCTCTAGTTACCAGATGCTAACACAGCCATGTGAATGCTGCCTAACTCAGAGCAGTAAACACAGCCACCGTGCTTGGAAATAAATACTTTGAATATTGTACAGGCACATATTTCAACAAAGACAAAATTATCAGGTGCCTCCCACTAGAATTAACAGATGACTTTTTTTGGATCTTTTTCTGAACACAGAAAATTTCTGAGTTTAACTTCTTCATTTAAAGAGCATACATTTTTGTAATGTTCATCTTAATATTCCTCATCTATTTGACTTGTAAAATATTGTTTTATATAAAATTTTACCAAATATAAATTATATGAATATTAACATAACTTATTTGTTTTTCAGAAACAATTATTAGAGAGAATTATTCATGGAACTGTAAAATATTTTGAAACAGAGGAATCAAGGGACTCTCATATTTATATATGAATGAATAATGCATATTTTATTTTTTCCAGTAAAATATCTCTTTCTAATGAGTAAATTACCAAATTTATTTGTAATACATATAACATTTCATAATTTAGATGCAGTAAATCAGAAGCTTGTGAAAACTGTTATTTTATATTCAAACAATTTAGAAAAAGAAAAAGCAATTTGAAGAATTCAACTAATTGGGTATTGTTTTTTTTTTTATAATTTGAGTCACTTATAAGTATTATAAACACAGAATTTGACATGCTTTGATATCACATACATAATACATATATATATTACATGTATGTGTATATACATATATATGTCATCTTTTATGGTGTATATATATGTGTGTATACACACACACACATATATAGTAGAACCTATTCAGATAATCTATGTGTGGCTGGACACACTTAATGCCCATTTTAATTAACGTCATTGCCATCTATTCTATGTTCTTAGAGTTGCTTCTAGTCTCTCAGGGCCTCAGGTTCTTTCTTGTTTGAGGGAGACACTTCACCAGACAATCTCATATTATCAAATGAATTAAAGTCACAAGAAAATAATTCTTAATTCTTTATAAAGAAAACTTTGTAATATATCAAACTAACCAATAATGGGTTATTTTGTTGTTAGAAAGAATATCTTGACCAGAAATATATCCAAACTGTCTAAATTATGGTATTTAGCTGTTAAATCTCTCTTCTGATCTCACGTTAGCCATTCAGTATTGCTCTATAAATGAGAGAGCTTCTCAATCTCAGAAGAGTTGGAGAGGTTACATTGCTGGTAAGTAGTCTGAACTCACAATTCTCTGTGACCCAAAACATATAAGATTAATTTGTTCCTCCCTGATCCTGATTTAGAAATCAAACAAAGTCAGTATATGAACTATACCTATAATTTCCATTTTTAAACTTCTCTCAAGACAATCATATCATGTCTGAATATTTCTTATAACTAATTTAAAGAAAGATAAAACCTCTCTTTCAAAAGTAAAAATTAAAAAAAAAAGAAAGCCCACTGATGCAATCTCTACAGGGAAATCTTTAGCAGAAGACATTTAAGTTTATATATTGACAGGGTCAAGGAGAACTGTAAACTACATGAAAATGCCAGTTTGGGAGCAGAATAATAAGGCAAAAAGATAGTTGAGTGATTTACAAATGAGATGTGAGATTAGATAATTTAGCGTATTCTAATAAAGAGCTCTCATAGACTTAGAATTAAAGTTTTACTTTGTAGGAAACCAGAGAAGTACAGTCACATTTCAGTGGAAAAGATGACATACTTTCAATGTACAGAGTTGATGATTTTCTTTTTACAAAAGCATTCTAGGTATGTACTCCAAACATGGTATCTAATATTCTGTGTGTCATATACTTTATTTCTATTTTGATTCTAAAATCTGCTATCTCTAGCCATGATTCTACAACTTATTTTAAATAAATTATTCTTTAGAATTGTATAAAAGTTTGAAATATTTAAAAAATAGTTCAATGCATGACTTCAGAAAATTATATACATATTATTTAGAGCATATCCTTTCAGGTTACCAGATCCTAGCCTTTTGTGGTCTTTGACTCAATTTATTATTTTGTGTAATGTGGATAATAGTTGTGGATAAGTGTTTTCTATAAACATACAAATAACATTGAGTTGGTGGAGTTTCAATTGACTTTACCACCTTTGATGGTTAACATTGAATGTCAACTAGAGTGGATTGAAGGATGCGAAGTATTGTTCTAGGTGCGTCTGTGAAGGTGTTGTCAGAGGAGATTAACATTTGAGTCAGCGGACTGGGAGAGGCAGAGCCACTCTCAATCTGGGTGGGAACCATCTAATCAGCTGCCAGAGTGACTAGGATAAAAGCAGGCAAAGGAAAATGGAAGACCAGACTGGTTGAGTCTTTTGGCCTCCATCTTTCTCCTGGGATGGATGTTTCCCACCCTCAAACATCAGACTCCAAGTTCTTTGGCCTTTGGACTCACACCAGTGGTTTTCCAGGGGCTCTAGGGCCTTCAGCCACAGACTGAAGGATGTGCTATCTGCTTCCTTACTTTTGAGGTTTTGAGACTCAAGACTAGCTTCCTGGCTCCTCAGCTCGTGGGACTTCAGCTTGTTATTGTGTGAGTCAATTCTTCTAATAAACTCCCCTTCATATGTTCATCTATTCTATTTGGTTTTTTTTCCCTTTAGAAAACCCTGACTAATAAAGATTTTGGTGCCAGAAGTGGAGCCCAAAAGAAGAGAAGGCCCTGCAACAGGTCCAGGCTTCTGTGCAAGCTGCTCTGCCACTTGGGCCATATGACCCAGCAGTTGCAATGGAGCTTGATGTGTCAATGGCAGATAGAGATGCTGTTTGGAGCCTTTGGCAGACCCCACTAGGTGAATAACAGCAGACACCTCTAGGTTTTTGGATCAACCCATGCCCTCTTCTGCAAATAACTACCCTCCTTTTGAAAGACAGTTCTTGGCCTGTTACTGGGCTTTGGTAGAAACTGAACTTTTGACAATGGGTCATCAAGTCACCATGTGACCTGAACTGCCTATCATAAACTGGGTGATTCTTAATCCGTCTGGCCATAAAGTGGGGCATGTATGACAGAATTCAATTATCAAATGGAAGTGGTATATACGTGATTGGGCTCAAGCAGTTCTTCTGGGCACAAGTAAGTTACATGATGAAGTGGCTCAAATACCCATGGTCTCCACTCCTGCCACCCTGTTTTCTTTCCCCCAGGCTGGACTGATGGCCTCATGGGTAATTCCCTACAATCGGTTGACAGAGGAAGAAAAGACAAGGGCCTGGTTCACAAATGACCCTGCACGATATGCAGGCACCACCCAAAAGTGGACAACCTCAGGACTATAACCCCTTTCTAGGACATCCTTGAAGAACAGTGGTGAAGGGAAATCTTCCCAGTGGGCAGAACTTCAAGCAGTGCACCTGTTTGTACACTTTGCTTGGAAGGAGAAGGAGACATAGGCAGATGTGCAATTACATACTGATTCATAGGATATTGCCAATCGTTTGTCTGGATGGTCAAGGACTTGGAAGAAGCAGGATTGGAAAATTGGTGACAAAAAAATTTGAGGAAGAGGTATATGGATGGACCTCTCTGAGTGCTCAAAAACTGTTAAGATATTTGTATCCCACGTGAGTGCTCACCAATGGGTGACCTCAGCAGAGAAGGATCTTAATAATCAAATGGACAGAATGACTCATTCTGTGGCCACCACTCAAGTTAATTTCCCAGTGACCCTTGCCATTGCCCAATGGGCTCATTAACAAAGCAACCATATGACAGTGACAGAGGTTATATATGGGCTCAGTAACATGGACTTCTGCTCACTAAGGCAGGCCTGGCAACAGCCACTGATGTGTGCCCAATTTGCCAGCAGCAGGAACCAACACTGAGTCCTTGATATGGCATCATTCCTCAGGGTGATCAGCCAGCTACTTGGTGACAGATTAATTATATTGAATATCTTCCATCATAGAAAGGGCAGCAGTTTGTCCTCATCAGAATAGACACTGCAGATATGGGTTTGCCTATTCTGTGTGCAATGCTTCTTCCAAACTACGATCTGTGGACTCATGGAATGCCTATCTACTATAATGGTATTACACATAGCATTGTCTCTGACCAAGGCACTCACTTTATGGCTAAAGAAGTGTTTCAGTGGGCTCATGCTCATGGATTTCACTGGTCTTACCATGTTCCCCATGACCCTGAAGCAGCTGGATTGATAGAAGGGTGAAATGACCTTTTGAAATCACAGTTACAACACCATCCAGGTGACAGTCCTTTGCAGGACTGAAGCAAAGTTTTCCAGAAGGCTGTGTATGCTCTGAATCAGCTTCTAATATATGGTACTGTTTCTCCCATAGCCAGTATTCACGTGAGAGCCAGACTCACCCTCAATCTGGGTAGGCACCATCTAATCAGCTGCCAGCCTGGCTAAGATAAAAGCAAATAGAGGAAAGTGGAAGGACTAGATTGGCTAAGACTTCAGGCCTCCATCTTTCTCCCATGCTGTGTGCCTCCTACACTCAAATATCAGACTCCAAATTCTTCAACTTTTGGACATTTCGACTGAAACCATTGCTTTTCAAGGGGCTCTCAGGCTTTCAGTCACGGACCGAAGGCTGACTATCAGCTTTCCCACTTTTGAGGTTTTGGGAGTCAGACTGTCTTCCTAGCTCCTCAGCTTGTGAACAGCCTATTGTGGGGCTTCACATTGTGATTGTGTGAGTCAGTTCTCCTAATAAACTGCTTCATATATGTATCTATCCTGTTAGTTCTGTCCCTTAGAGAATCCTGAAAAACACACCCCCTGAAAAAATTGACTCTTCCTTTGAGTTTTCTGAAACAATTTCCTCATTAACTATGTTTCAAAATCTTTAATGTGTACTTATTTTATATTTTGTGAATCATCGTCTAGATTTTGAGATTTCCTTCTATTCATAATGAAAATATATGGACTGCTGAATCTGTTTAGTTTCTATAGCAGATTCTGATAATACATTTCAATTAATAAGATATCATGGTTATTCATAGCTTCTATAAAACCATGACCACACATTACAAACAATCCCATCTATTGCTTCACTAGGCAGTTAATTGAAAAGTCTTTAATATTCAGCCATGAAAGTATAAATCAAGATCTCAAGATCTTGCCTTTATTTTGATTTATTGATATATTCATTTATTTTTATTTTTATTTTTTTGAGACAGTCTGGTTCTGTCCCTAAGGATGGAGTGCAGTGAAGTGCTCTCGGCTCACTGCAACCTCTGGCTCTCAGGTTCAAGCAATTCTCATGCCTCAGTCTTCGAAGTAGCTGGCCTTACAGACCTGTGCCACCACACCCTGCTAATTTTTTGAATTTTTAGTAGAGACAGGATTTCACCATGTTGTTCAGTCTGGTCTTGAATTCCTGAGCTCAAGTGATCTGCCTGTATCGACCTCCCAAAGTTATAGGATTACAGGTGTGAGCTACCGTGCCCAGCCTTGCCTTTATTTTATTAGTAAAATTATTCTTAAATAATTTTATGAGCATTTGTTTTAAGAAGATCTTTTCCAGAAAATTCACATAATTTGGGACTATAAAATATTTATTATATTATAGAGCATAGTCTCATAGACTTAGAAACTGGAAGAGAACTTTCTTTTGTACTCTCTCTGCAGCATATATACTACTGTGTCTTTCAAGCTATGGTTTAAGTAATGGTGTCAGTTACTGAAATGCTAGAAAGGACTAATGAGGCAGGTTAAACCAGGTATATCATAGCTGTATATCAATATTATTCAAGCATTTTATTTAAAATTGTTATTTTAAGGTTGTGCCATGTATGTGTGCAACCCAAATAAGCGGAGTTCTTTTTTGTACATTGCCTAATCTTATGCAATTTTGCAAGTTAGCAGAACATAAGATTTTCATGTGGAATTCATTATTGGGAAACTTTCTTGCCCCTGTGTTCTTTATAGTTGTCTGAGGAAACACCAAAAATTGAAGGTTGCTGAATTGAATGTATCCAGTCTTTAAATTCCTGAGCGCTAACCTCAGATGAGCCATTTATGTGGCTTGTTAATCTACTACATTTCCTTAGTCCATTAACTTTTGTATTCTAAGACTCTGCTTCATTAGTTCTTATCTCATGTCAAACCTTCAATATTTTCTCCTTCATCCTCGCACTCCATCGATGACCTCACTTCTCAATTTGCAGAAAAAACAAACAAACAACAGCATTTGACACAGTTGTGTCTCTCCTCCTAGAAACACTTTATTCTTTTGAATTTCAGTGTTTCATCCTCTCTTGATTTTGCTCCAATCTCACTGGCCTTTTTTTCTTAGTATTTTTTGATGACTCTGCTTCATCAACCTGACATTTAAATGATCGAATGCCTCAGAATTCCATCTTTAACATTTACCTTCTCTTTTCTAAATAGCACACATCATTGATGACCTCTTTTCATCATATGATTGTAAATTTTTATTATTATAAAAACCTTTAAATATTTTATAATATACATTGTAGTGCATTTTATATATTATGGTATATTTGATTTTATATAATATATGGTATTTTGTAGTTAAACATGTAGTTAAACATATATAATATATGGCATTTTGTAGTTAAACACTAAAACATGGTTAGTGTTCAAATTTAACTTAAATCATTCTCTTTACTTGATACTGCATAGGCCTTTCACATTTAAGATGTCTAAACTTAAATTTCTAAAACGTCTCCATTAAATCTGTCCACTGACATTCTTCCTCAGAAATTTAGGTAAGTTTGAACCCAATCACTAATCCATTCCCAACAATGATTACATAAAAAAAATAAATAAATAAAGCAAATAACATCATCCATATTCCAAACTGACAGAACAATAAGGAGACTCCATCAAAAAAAAAAAAAGACAATGTATTTTTTCACCAAACATTTTACTAATAGAATCCTGAATTTTGTTAAATAGCAAGATTGAAACAGCTCTCCTCAGATTATGTTGACACAGCTCATGTAGCAGTAAAGGAGGGAAGAGATGCTAGCTCTTCACATCCGTAGATTTCTAAGAGTCTCTTGTGTCAACCCATGTAATCTGAAGACAGAGAAGCAAAATTAATGAGAGGATTTACATTGACACGTTTCCAACTCTCTTCAATTCATCTTGTTTTCAAAAGAAATAGACTAATTGCAACAAAGTTTTGCTCCTGAAATAGTTTTAACCTTTTTGTATTAAAGCTAACATAAATAAAAATTCCAAATTAAAATGAAATGTAGAAAGGGTGTTCCAGGTTTAGCTAACTCTTTGAGCTTCAGATGGATGTCCTTAGGCAAAGCTCATAACTTTTTATGAAAGAAAAGATGAATCTTCTCTGTTTGTAGAGCAATTGCAAAGCAAATATTTGAGCGACAGTATTCTATGTGGGGTTGTTTTACCTACCTAGTTTTGTCTGAAATAGGGCAGATAAACATTTAAAAAATGTTTCTCTTAATATTTACTTGCCAGGTTTTTTAAATATATAACTGAATGGTAGCATACAAATATTTAAAAATCCATTTAAGTGATGCAAAAGGCAAAATACAGACTTGATTATCAATAAGTGGTGTTTTGTTTCTCATGGATGACTTACAAGTGTTCTGTGAGACAAGAATACAAATCATTTCACATTTTACATCATTCATCACGTGCTTTAGTGTAATGACCAATAGAAAGTCTGAACCAATGTTTCCTAAACTGTTCTCAGTAGCATAGTGTCCCATGAGCTGTTCATAGGTGTTCTGAGAGACTTAGTTTATCAGATAATTTCATAAACATTGAGCATTGTATTACTCCTTTTGGAATACCTCTAAACGTATTAGTATATAAAGACTTTAAAATGTCATGCTGTTTAAAAATGATATAAGATTATTTAACTTTGTGTGGCTATGTATATTATTTTAGGAGAGCCTCTTATAATATTACTGGTAGTCCTTTCTCCCATGTTGGGGCTAAAATAATGGGGACACACTCCATGTGAGCTTAGCTTAAAGAGGAATTGCTAGTGGTTGACCAAACCTGGTATATGAAGGAGAACCATATTTTGAGAAGAAATAAAGAGAAGGTTGAAATGGACCAATCATTTCCTTCCTGGAAATAAATTCTGTGAATTATTTATTGTGTTAATTTTCTATATTACATGACAAATTGCCATAGATTTAGGAGCTTAAAATGAGATGTGCATTCACTATCTCACAGGTTCTTTCAGTCAGGAGTCTGGATTTGGCTTAACTGAGTCCTGTGCTTAGAGTGTGAGAGGACTGCAGTCAAGGTGTTGACTGGTTCTGGGGTCTGATTTGAGGCTAAACCAGGAAAGGATCTGCTTCTCAGGTCTCCCAGGTACTTGCAGAATTTCTTTCTTTGCAGCCATAAAATCCGTGGCTTCTTTGAAGCCAACAATGGAGAAAAAGACTCAGCAAGATGGACAGTTCACTCTTACGTAATTAAGCATGATTAGTCATGTACATACTATCATCTTGCTGCATTCCATTAGTTAAAAATAAGTCACAGGTTCTACTTCAGCAGAGGATATCACCCAAAATCACAAATACCAGGAAGCGAGCATCATAGAGGCTGCTTTAAAACTGTTTGGCCACGTTAATTAATTGTATAAGATTCAAAGAAGGAAATATCTATAAAAATTTTTACTTTTTTTTTCTCAAAAGCAGCCATATGTTTATTTTTTTGTATTGAAATCTGTAAAATAAGAGCTTTGCTATCACCTGCCATGATTTATGCAGTTCATTAATATGCATCATAACACAATATATTATAGGATAGAATAGTCAGGTGGTAGTTCATCCTTGTTTTAGAATAAAAAACAAAACCGTGTCTCAGCCTAAAATCTCCTTAAGCTGATAAGCAACTTCAGCAAAGTCTCAGAATACAAAATCAAGGTGCAAAAATCATAAGCATTCCTATTCACCAATAATAGACAGAGAGCCCAATCATGAGTGAACTCCTATTCACAATTGCCACAAAAAGAATCCAACTTACAGAGGATGCGAAGGACCTCTTCAAGGAGAACTACAAACCACTGCTCAATGAAATAAAAGAGGACACAAATGGAAAAACATTCCATGATCATAGATACGAAGAATCAATATCATGAAAATGACCAGAATGCTCAAAGTAATTTATAGATTCAATGCTATCCCCATCAAGCTACCATTGACTTTCTTTGCAGAATTAGAAAAACAAACAAACAAACAAACAAACAAGAAAAAACACTGCTTTAAATTTCATGTGGACCAAAAAAGAGCCCTTATAGCTAAGACAATCCTAAGCAAAAAAACAAAGCTGGAGGCATCATGCTACCTGAATTCAAGGTATACTACAAGGCTACAGTAACCAAAATAGATATATAGAACAATGGAACAGAATAGAAGCCTCAGAAGTAACACCACGCATCTACAATCATCTGATCTTTGACAAAACTGACACAAACAAGCAATGGGGAAAAGATTCCCTACTTAATGAATGGTGTTGGAAAAACTGGCTAGCCATATGCAGCAAACTGAAACTGGATGCCTATCTTACACCTTATACAAAAATTAACTCAAGATGCATTAAATAATTAAACATAAGACCTAAAACCATAAAAATCCTAGAAGAAAACCGAAGCAATACCATTCAGGACATAGGTATGGGCAAAGACTTCATGATTAAAACACAAAAAGCAATTGCACTAAAACTGACAAATGTGATCTAATTAAACTAAAGAGCTTCTGCACAGCAAAAGAAACTATCATTAGATAGTTGCCTGATCTAACTATCATTAGAACAGGCAACCTACAGAATGGAAGAAAAGTTTTGCAATCTATCCATCTGACAAAGGGCTAACATCCAGAATCTACAAGGAACTTAAACAAATTTACAAGAAAAAAAACTAACAACCCCATCAAAATGTGGATGAAGGATATGAACAGACACTTCTCAAAAGAAGAAAGACATTTACGTGGCCATAAACACATGGGAAGAAGCTCATCATCACTGGTCATCAGAGAAATGCAAATCAAAACCACAACAAGATACCATCGCACGCCAGTCAGAATGGTGATCATTAAAAGTAAGAAAACAACAGATGTTGGAGAGTATGTGGAAAAACAGAAACGCTTTTACACTGTTGGTAGAAGTATAAATTAGTTCAACCATGGTGGAAGACAGTGTGGGAATTCCTCAAGGACCTAGAACTAGAAATACCATTTGACCCAGCAATCCCATTACTGGGTATATACCCAAAAGTTTATAAATCATTCTTCTATAAAGACACATACATACGTATGTTTATTGCAGCACTATTGACCATAGCAAAGACTTGGAACCAACCCAAATGCCCACCAATGTTAGACTCGATAAAGGAAATGTGGCACATTTACACCATGGAATACTATGCAGCCATATAAAAGAATAAGTCATGTCCTTTGCAAGGACATGGATTAAGCTGGAAACCGTCATTCTCAACAAACTAACACAGGAACAGAAAACCAACCACTGCTTGTTCTCACTCATAAGTGGGAGTTGAGCAATAAGAATATATGGGTGCAGGGAGGGGAACATCACACACCAAGGCCTGTTGGGGGTGGGGGGCAAGGGGAAGGACAGCATTATGAGAAATACCTAATGTAGATGACGGGTTGATGGGTGCAGCAAACCACCATGGCACGTGTATACCTATGTAACAAACCTGCATGTTCTGCACATGTATCCCAGAGCTTAAAGTATAATTAAAAAAAAAGAAAATGTAAATGTATGTTGCAAAAGGATATAGCTTGTAAATGAAGAGGTCAGAGTATCCAGCAACATGTTCTGTCTATAAAATAAAATAATGCTGCTCAGCATTGGCTACTGAGTATCATTGATCCTTCACCTGGTAGAATTTTATATCAATACAAGTATCACTCTATTTTTCTTTTAAAAAATAACATTTTATTTAATTTAGGTATAATTGCTTAATGAACTACCAATTTTGTGGAATACCTTAACTATAATTAGTTTGTATATTAATCATAATTATACATTTGTGTTTATAATATGTTGTTTAAATAAAATAGTATAAATAACAAGAATGTCTTTATTACATAAGAGTATCAGCTTGTCCTTCAGAATATATTCTACAGGACAACAGTATATTTTTGAGAAGGGCATGTTCAGCTTTCTTTTTCAAAATAAGATGAAAATTTGACAATAGAAAAAGAGACTTTCTAGTTGCTTGCACTAATTAATTAAGTAATACCTGCCTAGCATGTATTGCACTTGTCTGGGGCTATTTATGCAGCTAACTTGAGTACATGATTTACCTTTTTGGTGCACATTGAGTTAAACATTTATAATAGGAAAAAAGTATTAACACGTTCAAGAAATGGACAAGAAATATGTTTGGAGAAGAGAAGATGATTTTGTATCCAGATTTATTGTTCATTTGTATGAATTTTCATAGTCATTTTTTTGTTATGCTTCTTTTTCCATAGGTTTTAGTATTTCTTGACTTTCTGACTCCTTAAAAGGCAAGTTAGTAAAAGCATTCTGGTTGATTTTTCTATTTAAAATGTTCAACTGGGGGGCTCACTCTGTGATTCAAGTTTGGTGTTTGAGAAGAAACTAACTTGAAATCAGGCCAACTGTACTGAAGGGCTTCTGACCAAAAACGCCGTGCTCGTTGCACAGATGAAGGTTGAAAACTCACATGGTGTGCTTAGTGCCCACCAATCTTCTCCACTGCTCTTGTTACACCCTGCTTCTTGCAGTATAGACATTCAAAATTTTACATGAGAATATCTTACTTGGAGCAAATGCACGCCACATTTTAGCATATTACACGAACACAAATTCACAAAGATTGACTATGTTACATAACAGTTTTTCAGCTTTGACTTTTTTGACATTTTGAACCAGGTGGTGTGTGTGGAGGGGAGGGGGGAGACAGAGACAGAGAGAGAGAGAGAAAGAGAGAGAGAGAGAGAGAAAAAGAGATGGGGCTGTCCTGAAAATTATAGGACAGATAATTGGATTCTTGTCATCTACTTACTAGATGCCACTCGTGATTCTCAGTTACGATAACCAAAAAAAGTTTAGTCATTGTCAAATGTCCCCTGTGGAGAAAACTCCCCTAAAATAGAAAACCACTCTGCTATAGAGAATATGCTATTAAATATCTAAAATATACATACATCTAAGAAAAATGAAACTGAGAGTAAAGAGCTAATGGCTGGAAAAATGACTTTAATACATTAAAATGGTTATGATAAAATGAATAAAGTGTGTAAAAGTGTTTAATGCAGTACTGCTCAAGTAGGAAAGATTCTATCTATATTATTTGGTTGCAAAAATTAAAATGTTATAAGGATGAATACTATCTAAAAAATGCTAAAAACCTCATTAAAATAATAAAATACAAATAGAATTGTAAGATATCATGAAGTAAAGGTAAAATTTGTGAGTTACAGATCAAAGTGTTCATAATAGAGGGAGATGATGATGATTCATATCTCAGGATAAAGTGAATAAACAAACCCATATAATCCCTTTTTATTGTTGTTTTCAATGACTCAATTTCCAAGCAAGGATAATACTTTTTCTCTATATAAGTGATCTACCAGGTGAGGCTTCTCTTCATTTGTCAATGCTTTAACAAAAATGCATCAGCACTTTGCTTCATGGCAAATTTAAAATTGCTATCTCATTTACATATCATGTTTTACAATGTTGGATTATTTTTAGTTCAACAGGAGAGAATAAATTTCTCTTGATATGATTACTATTATTTCCTTGAGCACTTATGAAAATTTGGAGATATTTGATTCATTTTCACAGCACTTGCTCAGGAATGGCTAAAATTGATCAGAAAAAAATACGTTTTTTAAATAGGTATATTTAAATATATTACATTAGTAGTTGTGATGGTTATTACTGAGTGTCAAATTGATTGGACTGAAGGATCCAAAGTATTGATACTGGCCAGGAAAGGTGGCTGAAGCCTGTAATCCCAGCACTTTGGGAGGCTGAGGAAGATGGATCACGAGGTCAAGAGTTTGAGACCAGCCTGGCCAACCTGGTGAAACCCCGTCTCTACTAAAAATACAAAAATTAGCTGGGCGTGGTGGTGCGTGCCTGTAATCCCAGTTGCTGGGTAGGTTGAGGCAGGAGAATGGCTTGAACCCAGGAGGCAGAGGTTACAGTGAGCTGAGATTGTGCCACTGCACCCCAGCCTGGGTGACAGAGCAAGACTCCATCTCAAAAAAAAAAAAAAAAAAAAAGGTATTGATCCTGAGTATGTCTGTGAAGGTGTTTCCAAAGGAGATTAACATTTGAGACAGTGGGCTAGAAAATCCTTGCTTAATTTGGGTGGGCATCTTCTAATCAGCTGCCAGTGTGGCGAGAATATAAAGCCAGACAGAAAAATGTGAAAAGACTAGACTGGTTTAGCCTCCCAGCATACATAGTTTAATTAGATCCCATTTGTCAATTTTGGCTTTTGTTGCCATTGCTTTTGGTGTTTTAGACATGAAGTCCTTGCCCGTACCTATGTCTTGAATGGTATTACCTAGGTTTCCTTCTAGGATTTTTATGGTATTAGGTCTAATATTTAAGTCTCTAATCTACCTTGAATTAATTTTCGTATGAGGAGTAAGGAAAGGATCCAGTTTCAGCTTTCGACTTATGGCTAGCCAATTTTCCCAGCACCACTTATTAAATAGGGAATCCTTTCCCCATTTCTTGTTTTTGTCAGGTTTGTCAAAGATCAGATGGCTGTAGATGCCTGTCCTACAAAAGACCCTGCAGGAAGCACTAAACATGGAAAGGAACAACTGGTACCAACCATTGCAAAAACATGCCAAAACGTAAAGACCATCGATGCTAGGAAGA
Organism: Macaca mulatta; assembly: GCF_049350105.2. Lineage (NCBI taxonomy): Eukaryota > Metazoa > Chordata > Mammalia > Primates > Cercopithecidae > Macaca > Macaca mulatta. The sequence goes on from NC_133409.1 coordinate 118,898,923, forward strand.
CACTGCATCAACTAATGAACGAAATAACCAGCTAATATCATAATGACATGATCAAGTTCCCACATAATAATATTAACCTTAAATGCTAATGGACTAAATGGTCCAATTAAAAGACACAGACTGGCAAATTGGATAAAGAGTCAAGACCCATCAGTTTGCTATATTCAGGAGACCCATCTCACATGCAGAGACACACATAGTCTCAAAATAAAGGGATGGAGGAAGATCTACCAAGCAAATGGAGAACAAACAAAAAGCAGGGGTTGCAATACTAGTCTATGATAAAACAGACTTTAAACCATCAAAGATCAAAAGAGACAAAGAAGGCCATTATATAATGGTAAAGGGATCAATTCAACAGGAAGAGCTAACTATCCTAAATATATATGCACCCAATACAGGAGCATCCAGATTCATAAAGCAAGTCCTTAGAGACTTACAAAGAGACTTAGACTTCCATACAATAATAATGGGAGACTTCAATACCCCACTGTCAACATTAGACAGTTCAACGAGACAGAAAGTTAACAAGGATATCCAGGAATTGAACTCAACTCTGCACCAAGCAAACCTAATAGACATATACAGAACTCTCCACCCCAAATCAACAGAATATACATTCTTCTCAGCACCACATCGCACTTATTCCAAAATTGACTACATAGTTGGAAGTAAAGCACTCCTCAGCAAATGTGCAAGAACAGAAATTATAACAAACTGTCTCTCAGACCACAGTGCAATCAAACTAGAACTCAGGACTAAGAAACTCAATCAAAACCGCTCAGCTACATGGAAACTGAACAACCTGCTCCTGAATGACTACCGGGTACATAACGAAATGAAGGCAGAAATAAAGATATTCTTTTAAACCAGTGAGAACAAAGATACAACATACCAGAATGTCTGGGACACATTTAAGGCAGTGTGTAGAGGGAAATTTACAGCACTAAATGCCCACAAGAGAAAACAGGAAAGATCTAAAATTGACATCCTAATATAACAATTAAAAGAACTAGAGAAGCAAGAGCAAACACATTCAAAAGCTAACAGAAGGCAAGAAATAACTAAGATCAGAGAAGAACTGAAGGAGATAGAGACACAAAAAACTCTCCAAAAAATCAATGAATCCTGGAGTTGGTTTTTTGAAAAGATCAACAAAATTGACAGACCACTAGCAAGACTAATAAAGAAGAAAAGAGAGAAGAATCAAATAGACGCAATAAAAAATGATAAAGGGGATATCACCACTGACCCCACAGAAATACAAACTACCATCAGAGAATACTATAAACACCTCTACACAAATAAACTAGAAAATCTAGAAGAAATTGATAATTTCCTGGACACTTACGCTCTCCCAAGATTAAACCAGGAAGAAGTTGAATCCCTGAATAGACCAATAGCAGGCTCTGAAAATGAGGCAATAATTAATAGCCTAACAACAAAAAAAACTCCAGGACCAGACGGATTCACAGCTGAATTCTACCAGAGGTACAAGGAAGAGCTGGTACCATTCCTTCTGAAACTATTCCAATCAATAGAAAAAGAGAGAATCCTCCCTAACTCATTTTATGAGGCCAACATCATCCTGATACCAAAGCCTGGCAGAGACACAACAAAAAAAGAGAATTTTAGACGAATATCCCTGATGAACATCTATGCAAAAATCCTCAATAAAATACTGGCAAACCGGATCTAGCAGCACATCAAAAAGCTTATCCACCATGATCAAGTGGGCTTCATCCCTGGAACGCAAGGCTGGTTCAACATATGCAAATCAATAAACATAATCCAGCATATAAACAGAACCAAAGACAAAAACCACGTGATTATCTCCATAGATGCAGAAAAGGCCTTTGACAAAATTCAACAGCCCTTCATGCTAAAAACTCTCAATAAATTCGGTATTGATGGAACGTATCTCAAAATAATAAGAGCTATTTGTGACAAACCCACAACCAATATCATACTGAATGGGCAAAAACTGGAAGCATTCCCTTTGAAAACTGGCACAAGACAGGGATGCCCTCTCTCACCACTCCTATTCAACATAGTGTTGGAAGTTCTGGCTAGGGCAATCAGGCAAGAGAAAGAAATAAAGGGTATTCAGTTAGGAAAATAAGAAGTCAAATTGTCCTTGTTTGCAGATGACATGATTGTATATTTAGAAAACCCCATCATCTCAGCCCAAAATCTCCTTAAGCTGACAAGCAACTTCAGCAAAGTCTCAGGATACAAAATTAATGTGCAAAAATCACAAGCATTCTTATACACCAGTAAGAGACAAACAGAGAGCCAAATCATGAATGAACTTCCATTCACAATTGCTTCAAAGAGAATCAAATACCTAGGAATCCAACTTACAAGGGATATGAAGGACCTCTTCAAGGAGAAGAGGAATAAAAGGGGAGAAACAACTGCTCAGTAAAATAAAAGAGGACACAAACAAATGGAAGAACATACCATGCTCATGGATAGAAAGAATCAATATCATGAAAATGGCCATACTACCCAAGGTAATTTATAGATTCAATGCCATCCCCATCAAGCTACCAATGAGTTTCTTCACAGAATTGGAAAAAAACTGCTTTAAAGTTCATATGGAATCAAAAAAGAGCCCACATTGTCAAGACAATCCTAAGTCAAAAGAACAAAGCTGGAGGCATCACGCTACCTGACTTCAAACTATACTACAAGGCTACAGTAACCAAAACATCATGGTACTGGTACTAAAACAGAGATATATACCAATGGAACAGAACAGAGTCCTCAGAAATAATACCCGTGCAGTATTTTTAAAAGACAATTTAACTGTGAAGATGATTTTAACATCTTGAGTCCATTTACTATGTATGTTTTTTTGGGGACTTAATGATTAAGAACTTCCACAAACTTAGCAAGATTTGAAGATTTTATGTTTAAGTGATGAAATATTTGTCAAAGATTAATAATATCCATCTTCTTTTGCTACTATCCCCTTGAATATTTTCTTTTTTAATAGAATTCTTCTGATTGTCTTTATTTCTTCTTTATCAAAATAATACCAAGGGCATAATTTTAGGAGTCAGGTACTTTTATAAATTTATTATAGAAAAAAAGTAACTTCTATCCTTATGACTTTTAACATTTAATACCCATTTTTTTTTCTTGGCTGTTTTATCTATTTACCAACATATTATTTTTTAAAAAATGTTTATAATGTTAGGTCTTCATTTTCTGTTGTAGATATCTACTATTTTCCTACCAGGAGAGATAACGACTTACTTCTTTTTATCTCGTTGTTTTCACATTTCCAAAATGTTTATCATTTTTTGTTAATTACTTGTCAATGATTACATATTTGTGACTATATAAACAGTATTTCCCACTAACACATGATGTGCATTTTTTAAGCTCATCATTTAGTTTCTCTTAGAGTTCATAATTATCTCACTTTTCATTTTCTTTATAAAGCAAATAATTAACTCTTATGGAAGTGTAATTCTCCTTTTAAGACATTAAAATAAGGAAATATGTTAGTTTTATTTTTTGACTTGTAAACAACTCTTAGAACTCAAATTTTTCCCTTCCAATTTGGAGAGTATTATTTCTAGTTTTGTCTTCAGTTATTTTCCTAATCTTTCCCTTTATCTTCTGAATTATCTTCCTTTCTCTTCATTGTTGGATTCCATATCTTCCTCTAATGATTTGTCATTTTTGTGGAATACACAAACATCCAGCTACCAGAGACTTTGCATGTCTGAAAGGGACTTTATTATACCTTTCAATGTATTTCACCCATTTGTTATTGTTCATTTGTTGTGCTCTGGCATTTTTTTAGGTCTCTATACCAGTGCATAAGGGTTTATTCTTATTGGGCATTTGAGTGATATAAGTCTTGTCAATCAGCTCTGTAAATTTTCTGCTGTTATTACTTTGATAATTGTATCCTCTTTTTTTATTTTTTGTTTTAATTCTTTGGAGAATTTCAACTTTACCTTCCAGTGTTTTCATTGATTTAGTTTCAGTGATATTTTATCTTTCAGAGGATAATATATTTCTATACATAAAATTCTTCTAGTCCTTTTGGCTTTTTTCTCTGTGTTCCCTTTTCATTCTTAGGTTTATTCCATTGTTTTCTTGATCTATTCCATTTAATAATCTACTCTCAAATATCTGCATTCCATATATTATATACACAAACATCTGTGGGTACTATATAAAGAAATATTATATACACCACTATATATCTCTGTTTGCATATATAGAGATCACATTTTTATTGAAGAAAAATGTTACATGAATATGTAAATCACAATTGTATAGTTCACTGTATTTTCACAAGCTGAACATATTAAGGTAACCAAAACTCAGATGAAGAAGCAGAATTTTACTACTACCCTTGAAACTTTATCGAATGCATATAAATGAATTCATGAGGGAGAAGGCAAGATGGCTGACTAGACAAAGCCAGGTGGAACGGTTCTCACTAAGGGATGAAGATGACTAGCATGCTACTAATAGGTCTTCAGAGGGAAGGCATCCAGAGTGGATGAATCAAAGACACAAGATCCAGGAAAATGGGCGAGCTGAACTGGCAAGAAACAGCTAGCTCTGACCACACGTCTATGGAACTCTGGCAGAAGAGACCCCTCAACCGCCAGGGACAATTGAGTTGGCAGGAAGAGCTGCTTAGAGAAGTGGTAGGGGCAGTAAGCCAGCCAATATGGAGGAGCCCAGAAAGTTTTGTGTAGGAGTATCTGTAGTGGAGCATGGCCAGGGAAAGTCATCCTCCTAGTCCCTACTTTCTCCCATAGAAAACATCAGCCCTAGGGGAACAGCTGGTCCTGAATGCTCCAGGGCTATCTTGCAGATCAGATGGAGCTGGTCTAACCCGAGCACCCTTTGGTCTGCTGGCCACTCCCAGTGCTCAAACTTGGTCATGCCTGCTTGCAGGGTATCCTTTGGTGCCCTGGGAGTCCCCACCATAGCTTCTGCACTGGCAAGCAGAGAGCTCTAGCAGGACGGTACCTACAGCCATGCACCAGCTCGCCCACTCTGTCCCCATAATGCAGCTTCTTTTGAGCTGATGTTTTGGATTCTACTTTTAGATATAAAAATTGTGAATATCTTCTTTCAACCTATGAGATTTTTTTCACTAATTTTGTTATTTGTTTATATTTTAGAATAAAAAAATGTTTCTTGGACATGATGAATATCTTCATTCTCTGTTTTGGTAGTGAGGGTACAAGTGTGGCTTGCAGCCACACTGCAAAACTCCACAAGACACAAGTCTATGGAGTTTGAATTAACTGTGTGTTCTGGTAGCTATGGGAAATACAGTAAGCAGAAATTATGCCTTTTATTATAACAGCACTTCTCTTATTTGTTGAGTTCAGGGAAGCATTCCTACTATCTTCAGGGACACATTCCCCTATGTGTCTGTGTTTCCAAAAGCAGAGTCCCTGTATTCCAATAATTTCAAAAGCAAATTGTCATTCTTTTACTCTTACGAGGGACACCTGTTATGATCGTATATGTTTGGCAGAAAAGCATCTGGATTTCTAAATGCTACTTACATAAAACTATTAAACAAGTATATTTAAGTTCAACTGTCATGATTCTATTCCAGCTGTTAATGTTCCTGATAGTGTTAATCTTGTAAGCCTTCTAGTTTTCCACAGTAAAAATGCTTTTTATGGTTTTCTTCTTGCAGCAATGAGTTTTCAGTTTTTTCACTGAGAAACAAAAATTAATTCATTTTTTCTAATCTTAAAAAATCTGTTTATTTTTGTCATTTAACAGGGACTTAAGAGGAAAGAGCAAAATTCTCTAATGTTTATTTTTCAAATTTTTACCAATGACAGGATTACCATTTTTCCATTGTCTCTTGTTCACAACTGTATACCTAAATAATTATGTTCATTAGGAAAATATGTTTTGTATTACACACATATATATGCATATATAATTATATATATAAAACAATCTGCAATCTGCAGATTAGAATAAAATATCATGCTCTGAATTGTAGATTTAATTTTCATTTATATCTAGAAGTCACTTAAATATAATAGCATGCTAATATATTGACATATCAATAATTAGAATTGTCATTATAGCAATTTCGGGTACAAGCTGCAGAATAGTCACATGAAAGTTTAAGAAGACTCTGCCTGTTCTTTGTATATTAAAAAGTCCAGAGTATCTTTAGTTACCATTTACTCCATGAACGCATAGAACTCTTCCTATTTCAAAGGTAATTCTTCAAGTACTCTCTAAAAATACATTTCAATATGTAAAATATTTTAAAACGTGATATAATCTAAACTAATGAACACCTTTAGTTACTATATTATAGAAGGATACATAAACGTAATACATTAGAATTTTTTAAATAAAAAAACTTCAAAGATGCATCTAAAAGAATATTAAATGTTTTGTAAAAAGAGATTTACTTGGAGATCTGTGTTCTTATTTGCATAATGATTAACACCAAGTTTTATTTACAAATGCAATGAGTATGAAAGGGAAACAAGATATACAGTTTTATTATTTATAATTATATGAATATTTATTTTGAAACCAATGTAATGTCCTGCATGCCTCATATAAAGTATAAAATACCTTACTTTAAAAATAGACTACTTGAATCATCTTTCAAGATGCAAAATATGCTCCTTTGTGTACAATGAACGAAGCATCTCCATACCCTCTTATGTGACAAGATAGTTTTTTCCCATTCACACTATCTACATATATCCATATTAATGGTTATGGACATCCATTATATTTGTTTACTGCATACATTTGATATACTCAGGACCATTTTCCTTGCCCCTCCAGAGCAATGAGTGTTACAATGTAGTTGATGACAAGGTAGAACAGATTAATTCTCAGTGGGAATAAACATAGCATAAAAGGATGACTACGTGACACAGTGGGCTGTACCTGATGCAGGTATGGCTCTCACATACTTCCTATGTGTCACATACTGTTAGCTGATATCATCCCCCCTCCTAAATAAAACAACAACAAGAAATATTTTTTAAAAGTCATCATGGGTCCTAATATTCCTAAATTCTAAATAGTTTGACCTTACTGAATATGGCTACAACAGAAAGTCCCTATCTAAGACATATTATTTTTTTTAAAAAATGTTAATCTCCAAGGAATACAGAGAGAAACAGAGATAATAACGACTGTAAGTAGGGAGATATATTAATTACAATATGAGTTCCTACTAGGACACTAACAAAAATGAGAAGGAAGAACTAGAAATGATAGATATTATGAAGGAAGTATCAACACACTTTTAATCATTTAAAACAATAATAATTACAAGGAAATTCATCTTTTTCCAATGTGATTTCCACTCTTAAGATAAGTTCATGATATTTGTCATTTTTGTTCATGGCTAAATTTTTGGATCACACTCGATAATTTGTCATCTTAGTCATTTAATATACAGCTCTACACTTCTAGGTAGCAATGTTGTCAGTTTCAAATCAATTTCTAGTTTTTTTGGCTTTTTTATGGGACACTAAATTAGAATGTGTTATTGTTAGTAGTGTTGAACACTGTCAGGTTGTTGAATATCCAATGGTTTCTATTTAATGTTTCATTAAAATAAATTTTCTTATCAAAAAGACATCTTTATGAAGATAAATTGTCTCCATTTGTACAAGACATTTGTATATGATCTTATATATAGAAAACCCTAAAGACTCCAACAAAAAAACTGTTAGAAGTAATAAATTGATTCAGCAAATGTACAGCATACAATATCAGTAGACAAAATTTATAGTATTTCTATACATTAACAATGAAGTACCAAAAATATAAAAAAGAGTTTTACTTATTTTTGGTGCTATTTAAATAAACTTTATTTAAATAATGTCAAAAAATATAAAACACTTATGAATAAATTTAACCAAGGAAGCGAAAGACCTGAACAGTGAGAATCAGAAAACAATGATGAGAAAAAATAAGACACAAATAAATGGAAAACATCACACGTTCACAGATTAGGACAATTAATATTGTTAAAATGTCTATGGCTACCCAAAATTATATACAAATTCCATGCATTACCTACCAAAAATACAACAACAGTTTTTGCAATAATAGAAAAAATTCTGAAGTTTGTTTGGAACAACAAAAGGTTGTGAAAAACCAAAGCAATCATAAACAAAAAGAACAAAGCTGGAAGTGATCTTGACATATAATACAAAGCTATAGTAATTAAAACAGCATGATCCTGGCATAAAAACAGATATATAAACCAATGGAACAAAATAGAGAGCTTATAAATAAATCCATGCATGTACAGTAAATTGATTTTTGACAAAGTTACCAACAACACAAATGGAGAAATGGCAGTCCCTTAAATTAGTAGAACTGGGACACTTCAATATGCACATGAAGAAAACAATATTGGACCTTTTTCTCACCCCGTATACAAAATCAATTCCAAATGTATTGTAGAATTAAATATAAGACATGAAACTAAAACTATTACAACAATACATGGGGGAAAGGCTTCTTGGCATTAGTCTTGGCAAATATATTTTGCATATAATATCAAAAGCACAGTAAGCAGAGGCAACAAATAGACAATGAGATTGTATATTATATCAAACTAAAAAGATTCTGGACAGAAAAAAGAAAACAAATCAACAGAGTAAAGATAAACTACAGAATGGAAGAAAATATTTGCAAACTATATCTTCGATAAGGAGTTAAAATCCAAAATAAATAATGAACCAAACTACCCAGTGGCCAGAAGATATTCTAAAAAAATGAGCAAGGCACCTTAATAGACATTTCTCAAAAAAGAAATATAAATGACCAACAATTATATGATGACATAACCAACATCACTAATTAATCAGGAAAATGCAAATTAAAGCCACATTGAGCTACCACCTCTAACCTGCTAGAATGACTATATCAAAAAGACAAAATTTAACAGGTGTTAGTGGGGATTTGGAGGAAAGGGAACTCATACACTGTTGGTGGGAAAGTAAATTAGTACAGCCATTATAGAAACCAGTATGGAGGTTCCTCAAAAAATTAAAAATAGAAATACTATATGATTCATCAATCTAACTACTGGGTATATATCCTAGGGAATGAAATCAGTATGCCAAAGAGATATCTACACTCTCTTGCTTATTGTAACACTATCCACCATAGCTTAGTAATGGAAGCCACCTAAGTGTCTCTCAATGGACAAATGGATAAGGAAATTGTGCTATGTATACACAATGGCATACTACTCATTCTCAAAAAATAATGCAATCCTGTCATTTATAGACAGTAAGAATGAAATTAGAGGACATTATGCTTAGTGCAATGAGCTAGACAGAAAGAAAAATATTGCATGATCTCACTTATGCAGATTAAAAATCTGCATTCATAGAAATAGAATGATGGTTACCAGGATTGGGACAGGGAAGTGGCACAGGGAGATGTTGGTCAAATAATACAAAGCTTTAGTTAGACAGAAAGAATAAATCTTGGACATTTATAGTACACATTCCTTGACTATAGTTAATAAATGTTATAATTGAAATTGTTAAGAGAGTAATTTGAAATGTTCTCATCACAAAAACATAAGTATATGAGGTATTTGATATGTTAACTAGCTTGATTTAATTATCCACAATGTATACAAATATCAAAATATTTCATCATATACCATAAATACATTGCTTGTATTTGTCAATTAAATACAAAAATAAATTACATAGATTTCTATTACAAATTGAGCATTTGTATGTGACTTTGAACTAGTGTGGTCACTTTGTCTCTCATAATAGCCTTAGTTCTTTTCCTTTGAAAATAGGAGTAGGAATAATCTACTTCTCCAGATTTCTACCTCAATTGTATAAAATACTCCCTTTAATGTATTCAACATATTACCTTGGAACATAGATAATGTTTATTAATTATAGAAATGATTATTACCATTAATAATCATTAATAAGTTTATATTCCACAGCAACCCTTCAGAAAGGCTCTTTACACTGAATATTATTAATAATTTAAGAATATGATTAAAGTTGTATAGTCAAATAATTTTAATTTGAATAAAGTTAAAAAGAATTATTGTTAAAACCTATGAAGATTTCTAGAATCACTAATATGCTGAGATGTTGTGACCATCTATCTCAGAAGAATTTTTATTTGCAGCAGTTCCTAAACATATTTGACTACTTAATACTGGCAGAGGTGGGGGTGTTTATCTGAAGAATTGCATTCTATGGATTTATACTTCATAATATGCTGCTTCATAATTACTGTCCTCACCTTTTCATCCTAAGTACATTTCCCAGCTCAGGTTTAATTAAATGTGGACATCTTCAACTTATGATGCTTAAGGGCCTATCAATTCATTTATCATGTAAATTTAAGCTACTTTAGAATGGTTGTACATGGAGCATATTTAGTCATTTTGGCCAATTTATGTGAAAATTAACATCTTTATTCATATATCTTGATACATTTTTTCCACAGTTTTCATTATCTTTAACACATAAGCCCTATTTTAAGACAGTTGCAATAAAACCAATATAATGTTGTATATTAAATAAAAAACAGTTTTTATTCTCAACTAGAATTGAATATTGAGAATTGCCTTTTATAAAGCAAAAGCTCAAAGAGATGTGATTGTTCACTTTAAGAAACATTTATGTGCTAAATGTTTCACTCGAAACACCCTTTTAACTTTTTGGCCTCATTTTTCAAACCTCAAAACTATTCATCTTGTATATGACCACAGAGAGAGTGGCAATGAAATCACACCATTAAAACCAAGACCCAGTAATTAATTTTAAGTGCTTAATTTGTCAAATAAAAGTCACCATTGAATCTATAAAAACATAACTAAACAAAGATGAATTAACTTAGTTGTGAAGAAGTTTCTTGGAGGCAGGAAAGTGATTGTAACACTAAATCATCATTTAAAATATAAACGATTTAAGGATGTGTTCCAGTAAACAATGAAATACAAGTCCATCCTTAAGAATATTGTACAATTTCAAAAACACCAATATAGTGCTTTGTATTTGGTCCAAAATTATTACTCATGGTAGTATTTTTGCAATATCAGGTTGTTGAGAAAGAAAAAACAGTAAAAATAAACTGATGTTCATCCTGTATTTTCACCATTTAAAAATCCATGTGTCCCCAGCAATTTATCTAATCTCCGAAAGTTCAATTCTAATTATTTCTTTGAGACAAGGTCTCATTCTATGGCCCACACTGGAAGGCAATGGCACGATCAAGCTAACTATAGCCTTGACCTCCTGGGTTCAAGCAATCCTCTCACCTCAGCCTCCCAAATATCTGGAACTACAAACTCATGTCACCACTCCGGGTTAATTTACTTTTATTTTTTGTAGAAAGGGGGTCTTGCTATGTTGCACAGACTGGTCTTGATCCCTACCCTCAAACCTTCCTCCCACCTCAGCCTCCCAGGGTGCTGGGATTATATGCATGAGCCATCACATTGGGCTTAGTTTCTAGGAGTTGCAATAAATAACATATTTTCCATAAGGTGATTAAGAGATTTAAAAGACATAATCCATTAAAATGTCTAACATGTATCCTCTTACTGTGTTTCTTAAAAAATATATATAATTTTTGGAAAAAAAAGATTATGCATATCCACTTCACTTTTTATTTAATTATTTATATCTTTGATTTGAAAATTATGTTTATGAGAAAAGTTCAATTATTTAAAAGGGATGTAATAACTGTATGGTAGTAGAAATGGAATTTAGATTTTTAAATAATCTTCTAGGCCAGAGATCAGATTATGTATGAAAAAAAGGAAGTTGTAAATTAAAAAGGGAGTTTTATTATGTTTAGGGTCTTAACTTTTTGGAAGAATGCATTTAACTGTTTACTATGCGGAGCTTTTTAAAAATTTATTTACAGATATTTGTTTTTAAATTGTTTATCTTAAAGAATAAAAAGTTGAGTGCATTGTAATTTATGTTATTCAGAGGATTGATTAAATGGAAGTCTAGATGATTAGGTTACAAAATAAGCATTTCTACTTATATTTTCCATTTGTAGGTGAATATATTTCATACTAACACTGCTCTTTTTGTGCTTATCATAAATTTGCATTTTAAAACACTATAAGCTATGCCACCAAATGAAATGAATAAATTTTAACAAAGATTGCCTGTAAATGTTTAACTAAATGTATTATATAGTGCTTCCATAAGTGTTGCTTTTCAAAATAGAGAATTTTGTGATTTCACCATTTTAATAATAAAATGTAAGCTGATTGTACATTAATTTAAAGTGTATTTACTTAGATAAAACATTGCTATTTTTGAATAGTCTAATACTTTTATATCTCATTTTTCTGGCAAATTAATCAAGAAAGAGCCCAGTATATCTTTTCATTAAGGAAGATTATGTTGGAAATCAATTTTCTTAAAGTCCCACGATCTATTATTAAATATATTTGGGCCGGGCGCGGTGGCTCAAGCCTGTAATCCCAGCACTTTGGGAGGCCGAGACGGGCAGATCACGACGTCAGGAGGTTGAAACCATCCTGGCTAACACGGTGAAACCCGTCTCTACTAAAAAATACAAAAATTAAAAAACTAGCTGGGCGAGGCGGCGGGCGCCTGTAGTCCCAGCTACTCGGGAGGCTGAGGCAGGAGAATGGCGTAAACCTGGGAGGCGGAGCTTGCAGTGAGCTAAGATCCGGCCACTGCACTCCAGCCTGGGCGACAGAGCGAGACTCCGTCTCAAAAAAAAAAAAAAAAAAAAAAAAAAAAAAATTAAATATATTTGAAAATGTCTCTAAAGAATAGAAGAAATACATTTTAATGTGATGACTGCATGTATTATCAATTTTTTATTTGTTTTCTTCCTGCTCTAGGTAACTGTTGATGTAACTATAGTTTTAAAGCAAATTGTTACTAAAATGTTGGCATTTTAATAATTGCATTTCAAAATTGTGTTTCAAATGTTCATCGCTGTAGTCATTCTCACCTGTGGCCTTCAATGGAAGAGTAACAAATGCTAACTGTACAGGTTTTTATACAGGTCTGCAATGTAAAAAGGTAATCCAAGTTTTTTCAGTTCTGTATTAAGTGGAGAGTAGGGAAGAAAAAAATGCCGTTCTGTAAATCTGCATTTTTAAAGTATTCAGTAAAATGTTAGCTTTACTGAATCTCTGACTTAGAAGAAAAAACGAATAATGGGTAGGAGACCTACCCATCTTTTGTTCATTGGCTGAAGGCCCTATAACAAGATAGAGTAGCAGGAGAAAAGTGTGTACATATTTCTGACCTGCCCCTGAAGCAGGTCGTACAATTCTCAGGTGAGAGGTGTCCTCCTCTATACCGAGAGGAGAACAACATCCTTGTAGACAAAGACAAAGGAACACAGAGAGGAATCTGAACCAGCAATCCTTGCTAAATTTTCTCCAGTTTCCTACGCTTATGACCTTCTTCAGGGATAAGTCAGAAATTATTTTCTGCACATGCTGTTTCTCAGATTCCTTCAGCTAGCATACTCAAAATGTCAAGGTGCCATGCTTTGGGGTAGTATGTCCTGAACTCCATCAGGAGCATGAACATGGACACACTCCAGATGAGAAATAATCACAAATCATAGTTTTTATGGCCACAATTTTTATGCCAATCCCAGAGAGCAACAACTTACGTAGTTAAATGTCAGATATCTTTCGTGCAGTCATAAAATACTGTGGTTCGAAAGTGATTTTCAATATCAGATTCATGGTTTCCTTTAGCACTTTCATACAAAATTAGAATACTTTTTCTAATTTCAGTACGGTTAAAATTTTAGTAGAGGTTCTCCTTGACCGTAGCTTTTTAAATCTGTATTTTTAAAGTATTCAGTAAAATGTTAGCTTTACTGAATCTCTGACTTAGAAGAAAAACAAATAATAAAAGGGCAAAACCACTATTTTGCCCTTAAGGAATGACTATTCCATCAATAAGCAACAGATAAAACAAAACAAAACAGAAAGTATCACCAGAACACTATAGTACAATAGATGACATCTTTGTATGTCTGAGGAAATAAATACAAATGCAAAACTTAATTCACTGAAACTCCTGTAGGTTTGAAAAATTCATCTCAGATGCTGTTATCATAAACTTTCCTTTTCAAATTCTCACATTTAGAAAGCTCTTACAGACTAAGATGTGAGCCCTCTAAGAGGCCTAGATGTTCAGTACTTATTAAGACTGTCTTAATAAGAAAGCATCAATTTGTATTACCATACTATGTCTGTGAGAGTGTGTGTATGTGTGTGTGTGTGAGAGAGACAGAGAGAAAGAGAGAAGGAAGGAAGGAAAGAAGGAAGGAAGGAAGGAAGGAAGGAAGGAAGGAAGGAAGGAAGGAAGGAAGGAAGGAAGGAAGGAGAAGAAAGAAGGAGGGAAGGAAGAAAGGAAAGGAAGGAAGGGAAGGAGGGAGGGAGGGAAGGAACGAAGGAAGGGAAGGAAGGAAGGAAGGAAGGAAGGAAGGAAGGAAGGAAGGAAGGAAGGAAGGGAGTGTATGTAACTGTTGCTTCTTCCTGACATTATTATTTTATTGTTACTGTTATTCTTCCCCCTTAGTACACTTTCTCTGTCTGGGAATCTTCATTATCTTTTACAATTCATTTTTACCATTGCTACCCTGGAGACTCTTTCTCACCTTCTTTATTGATATTTACTACTACAGTATTTTTCTTAACATTTTGTTCATAATTACTGTGTTACTTAGCACATTGAATAGTAGTGATCTGTTTTATAGGTCTGTTTCTAACTCACACTCCCAACAGTGCTTGCATTAAAAGTATAGATTGCACTTTATTTCTGTATACACTCCACATAGCAAGGGCTTGACACATATTAGCACTCTAACTATATTCACGCCAGAGAAAACCCATTGTTCACATACTCTGTGATGCTCAGTTTACCCCATGTTTATTTTAAGGGAGGAAAGCAATATAGTCTTTTAAGGGTATTTTTCAACCAATTTGATGACATTCACACTTCTTTTCATTGAACACCTGCAGCAAAGGTCAACTGCAACATAAATTGAGCTTTGATCCCAACAATATCAGAAATCAAACTCTTCACTTTTTTACAGTTATAACTGGAAAACGTCTTAATTGTGATGTTGATTAATACACAACCCAAAGGGGAAAAAAAGTAAAAAATGCCAAATACTTCTACATCACAATTTGTGACAAAATCCTATAGGGAATAGAGATAAAATGAGATTAATTTATAAACATGAATACTCTGGGGAATAATCTTATTTCATGTTTATTACATGGAAAAGAAAACTTCAAACAAATCCCTGGTGATTGTGAGCAGTTACACTACCTTTTTCCATTGTGTCTTTTTCACCTAGCCATTTGTATGGCACTTCATCCAAATATACTAACATAAAGCATCGGACTTGACCACTGTTCATCCTTCATCATCTTCTGCAACCTCACAGAGCAATAAACCATTCATGATATCCCTAAAGTAGTTCAACCAGGATATCAAATCTTAAAATGGTAACATGGACAGAGTAACATGGTAAAATAGAAGGATCTGATGGCAGCTGAACAGTTTGGAATCATCTTTAAGTTTTGGACTTTTTAACTTGTTTTTTTTTTTTTTCTTTAATTTGTTGTTATACTTCAGGATGCAATATGTTATGAGGATTTCTTGGATAAATAATACTTGTGTTATTTTTATATACAAGACAACTTTTCAGTCAACTCAGTCACCTCTGTGACTCTAATTAAAAGAGAAAATAGGTTTCAGCAATTGGTATATAGGGAAGGTCACTTGATTTTTTTCACCTTTCTTCACTGCCTGAAAAGTAAGTGGCCTTAACTATATTTCTTTCCTCGAAATTTGAAAGTGCTTAATACTTTAGAAGTGTGCAAGCAGCATTTACAATTACAATTCTACAACATTTGTAATATTTTGTGTCAGCAGTTACATAGCAGACAAGATCACAGTTCCTTTGAATTTCACTAGCTGCTTGTTTCTTGCTCCAGTGCTTCCTTAAGTTCATATCATCAGCAATCTAAATGTATTTACAATAGCTAATTTTTAATATTAATTAAATTTTAAGGAGCAGAACATTTAGCATAGGGAAATAAGCATTATTTAGTGTTTCTTTAGCCCAATATAACGTCTTATGGATTCGGTTTAAGACTTTTTGGAATAATCTCATTCACCTCTCAAGACAATAGTGAGGGCAATGTGGAATTTTAATCTAAATGGCAAATTTGAGGCAGGTATAAAACTCTCACCATAAATAGACCCATCCTGGAGATAATCAGATTAATCACTAAGTTAAAAAAATAGGAAGTGAGAAACTCAAAGGAGTAAGAATATCATCTTTTAAAATGAGAATCTCTATTGAGATCATCAAATTGATAATAGAGAGTATTATATATAATAATCTAATACTGTATATAATCTAATATTCAGAAACATAGTATGTTCTTTTTAACGTGGCAGTGATTTACTGTCCATGTATATCCTGCTTAGAGTTTTTGGAGTAATTTTTACTCTGGAGTCTTCCTGGCATTTGCTTTAGTAAGTGAGATATTTAACAGTGTTGCTTAAAGGCCCACTCTACAGATCAGTGCGCCAGGTGAAAAAGCAGCATATGCAATAAAGTAGAAGACAGAGAACGAAGGCATATAATCAAACAAGAACTTAAAATAAAGTATTCAACAAATAATTTGTCTCCTGAGTTTGTAACTTACAGAAAAATAAGAATATGGTAAGGGTAATTAAAATGATTTGTTTTTTCTGTTTATGAAGGGAGAAGAGACTATAGTCCTCTCCTTTTTTTTTTTTTTTGGAGACATAGTGAATCTGAGTTTTTACTCTAACTCTTGGGATTGAAATAAATCTCTCTAGGGATTAAGACCAGTTTCCAGTTTTTACAATGAAGAGGTATCACCAAGGTCCTAGTTAAATGACTTATAGATTTATAAAAATGTATTTCCAGAATTAGCTCCTAAGTGTTTTAGGAATACTGCCACAAAAAAGAATCCCTTTGATTTGTTGAAGTTATTATTCTTCCTCCTATATTGCTATATGAAATGTGTGACATTTTGTTCTAGCTTTGTAGTTGCTTTCATGCCAACTTACATGCATATAAATCTGCTAGTGCTAGTATTAAACTGTCTTTTGTCTCCTATATTGGTATAGAAGGGTCTTCTGCTAGTAGGAGTATTTTACATTCTCAGCATACACACACTCACATACACACGTACATATACGCATGCACACCTAAGAGGACATAAAGGGGGAATCGTGGTAAATTTTAAGTTGAAATATTATAGAGATAAATACATAATTGCTAAAAGAACACAAATTGAATCTGCTTAGACTTAGATTAGCAATTCTCAAATTGTGTATCCTGAGATAAGGAGATTGAAAGTATTTCTATGATCAAATTATTTTGGGGGTGATTCCTTCCTTCCATTCTATATGTTTTAATTTTTACAATGTGTATTAACATATGAATATCTTTGCAATAAAGAAAATATTCCGGATCATTTTTTATGTTTATAAATATATTCACTACTGACACATTTTCTAAGCATATAGCCAATTTACATATCTTAGAAATGCCTTCTTCTGAATTACTTTTTTTGAAACACTGACCTTGCTAGAATAAACGAAGGAAGAAAGATTAATGCATGGCAGAAACTTCGGAGACTGTTAAGATTGAAAGAGGTATGGCGATAGCAAATGAATGTGATAGCCAATTCTAGGCAAGCATAAAACTCTTACCATAGTTTGAAGAGTGCAGGAAGATACGTCTCTTTCTCTCTGTCTTTCTCTCTCTCTTTCTCTCTCTCTCTCTCTCTCTCTCTCTCTCTCTGTGTGTGTGTGTGTGTGTGTGTTATAACAAACAGGCATATCCTGGAGACAATCAGATTAATCATTAAGTTTAAACAATGGGAAGAGAGAAACTCAAAGGGTTTTGTGAAGAAAATAATAATTAGAATAAGCTATACACTAAATGTAAAAAAATAAAATAAAAATTTCCAAATGCAACAGCACTACTGATGACAATGTCACCAGTCACTCAAATAGAGAAATGCTGGGAGAGAGGGGTGGGAAATGGGTATCATTAATGGAGACAAAAATATAGTTAGATACAATGGATAAGATCTAGCATTAGACTGCACGACAGGGTGACTACAGTAAGCCATACTTTGTTGTACATTTTATAATAACCAGGATAGTACAACTGGGATATTCAAAATACAAAGAAATGATGAATGTTTGAAGTGATGTATATCCCATTTACCCTGATATGATTATTATACATTGTATGCCTGTATCAAAATATCTTATGTACCCCCAAAATATATACACCTATTATCTACTCATATAATAAAAGTAGAAATTAATGGAGAAATTCTGTAACAGATTTAGATAACATTCATATATAATACATTTTATTAACAAATCTGTGTCATGATATCATTTTTTCAGACGTAGTGTAGTTGAATACAATAATTAAGCAAAAAGAGTAATCTTAAGAGCTAGAACTATTAAGCAAAACCTTAGAGAACTGTAGTCTCAGGCATTTAATCTATAAGGAAAGGATATATTTATTAAGGGACCTCTTCCTCTGAGTACTTTGGTTCTTTGCATGTCTTTTTTCATAAAAAATAGAGACGAGGTGTAGTGTAAATCAGTCAGTCCTAAGAGCAGGACAGCTCATAAGTTGTAGACTTGCTAATATAACAAAGATCTCTAATTGTAAATGTCTGTGAGGTTTACTATATTCACAGTTACTCTCAGCACAAATGAAATGGAAAGTAGGTAAACATAGAATTAAAGAAGTATTTAAATAGAAACTAAAATCTAAGAAATTTAAGAATTTTACTTAAGAATTTTAAGAAGTATTTAAATAAAAAAATCTAAGAAAATCTAAGAACATTGACTAAGTGCAATGATTGGAATGTGTTCCTACCAAAACTCCAGGGTTGAAACTTAATCCCCAGTGAAACAGTCTTGGAAGATAGAGACTTTTGGGAGGTGTTTGTATCACATAGGCTCTGCCCTCATGAATGGGTTAATGCCTTTATAAAAGGGCTTGATGGAAGTTGTTTGCTCCTTCTTTACCCTTGTGCCTTCTGCCATGTGAGGATCCAGCTTTCCTCTCCTCCACAGAACTCCTTCCTTCTGCAGCATTCAAAGCGCCATCTTCAAAGCAAAGAGCAGCCCTCACCAAACATTGAACCTTTCCTTGCCTTGATCTTAAATTCCCAGGCTCCAGAACTGTGAAAAATATTTTTTTGTTCTTTGTAAATTACTCAGTTTCAAGTATATTTTTATAGCAGCATAACATGGTCTAAGACACCAATATATTTAAATAGATTACTTATACTTTTTAAAAGGTATTTTTCTCATTAAAAAATTGCTAATATGGGTTGCTCATAACAGATTACTTGTTTCTCATTATGATGTGCTCTTGCCAAATAACTTATAAAATTAAAAATATGTTTCAGAATGATTTAAAAATTAAACTGACTTTGAATTTACAGTCACTAAATTTTTCAAAAGTATAACTTTTATATAAATGTGGACTATTAAAGTAAATTTAAACTCATATAAACATATATTTCTCTATAACTCTTACTACATGTATCTTTACTTTTTCATATGCTCTTAATAAATTATAGTAAACATAAAATTAGTATTATACAAAATTATTTGTTATTTAAATTAACCAAAGTAGAGGGAATATGGTGTTGTTAATGCTTCCAATCAACCAATCAAGATTCAATAAAGATTGCATATTTTCACTTACATTAAAGCAAGGTAAATTCTAGTTGATTTAAGAGCATATTGGTGAGTATTAGAATACACTTCACAGTCATTTTTTAAAAATAATTGTTCACTAATGGGGGTCATCATTCATTTGCAAAGGGTACTTGAAAGAAAGTTTTAAATTAGGTGAAGTTTTCTTCCAGTTTACAGAGCAACTCGTTTTGTAATTTATTCCCATTCCCTCCTTTTTTGTCCAGGTCACCAAGTACCCTCTTGCTGTCTTTAATGCTTCCTCTGCAAAATAACTCATTCTCTTGAGTTGCTACTATTCTTTTATTTTTTAATAGACCTTTATCCTTTAAAACCCGTCCTGTCCATCAGTGAAGTGTTACAGAATAATGTTAGCTGGGGTTCAAGGGGAAGGAAGAAATATCTAAATGGTAAAATCCAAGATATCAGAGGCAAGTTATTGGAAAATAATTTTGGAAATATGTATTAGGCTTTTCAGTTCCTAATAGATTATTGAATGCAGAGTACCCCAAAATCTTCCAGGATTTTTTAGTGTCTTTTGGGAGTTTGGGCAAAAAATGAAAACCATAATCAAAGCAGCTACCTCTCGGTGGTGTAATCTTCATGTTGAAGATTTTGGAAAGTTTCTGCCTCATTGATATTTCCTTTCACAGTAGATATGCACCATTGTCCTTGATTGCTTTTTCTGAAATTCTTTGATTAGAATTACTCCTAAGAGCTAAACCATGAATACATGCACCCACTTATTTGGAAGCTGTTAACAGCTTCCAGAAACAAACAAGCAAACAAGTAATCTGCTTATTCATAGTAGAGAAATTGTGCCAGCACCTTGTTGGATAATTCACTGGCTACTGAGGATATGAACACAAATATTCTTTAAACAACATCTCTCTATAAATACCTTTAAGACTAATTCATATTTGGCAGTCAACCTTAATGTGGACTGTTTATTTAGAAATCTAATTTCTGCTTAATATGTATATTTCTACATACAAGTCATAGTAATGGTGTAAAGCAAACAATTAATGTGAAACTTCTGCACAGACACTCATTAAAGACTTGAAAGCCATGTGCGTATTTTTTTTTTTTTATAGACAGGACAGGATGATTAAAAGAACAAGTAGAAATTCATTGACTGAGCTAATATCATTATTTTTAGGATGAAAGGTTAACATGCTATATAAGAAAGTGGTCATTTGCATGTGATAGTAACTGCAGAAGACAGTCCCTGTGGAGTTTGGCAGAATGCCTCATATTCAGAAGACATTTAGCTTTGATTCAAACTTTGAAAGAAAAAATGGGATAGCTCTTTTTTTTTTTCTCAAGTATGCTTCTTAACTATGGTTATTATCTTAAGGATGATTTACTCTGATCATAGAATACATTTTAGTAGCAAATTGGTTGATCTGAAGAGATGTTTTTTCAAGGTGGTTTATTCACTGGTTGGGGAATATTTCAAGAGTCAATCTGGAAAATATTCAGACCTTACATCTAAAGACTAGCTTAAACTCATCGCCTGTTAAAAACATAGAGACATAAGAATTTAGGCATTCTGAATTTTATAATTAGACTATAATATTTACTATTAGAAAAGTAATGAATAAAATTAATGACAACCTACTAAAATGCATGTAAATCAAACTCTCAGTCTAAGTTCTGTGTAATAGTGCAGTGTTTGGAAATTGAAAGCATCTTTGTTCATAATCTCACAATAATAATTTAGACACTTTTTTATAAAATATAGATACAAGAAAAATGGAAATAATGTTATTCTCATTGCTTTGTTTAGTTGAATTATATCTGAAAATGAAGCATACAAATATCAAATGTTGAGGAGAGACTCAGAAATGGTGGCACTTTAAAAACATTGTCAAGTTTCAAAGATGACTTGATGATGTAAATGGGTTCTGGGTTGTTATTTTAATAAAAATATCAAAATACAAGTTTTAAAAGAAAATAAGAGATTATATTTTCCCATTTCTTCTTGGAAGATTTTTTTTTCAAATTAGAGAACTTAGAAAATGTGGTGTTTGTCACTACATAGGCACACATACACAAGCAACTTTAAAATATTATTTTTCTTTGTTGTCTTTATAATGTGATGTATAGACTGTCTTGAATACTAACTTTAGAAGGCATAATAACATTGTACATACATTTAGTAACAATGATGCTTATGGTCAAGGCAAGAGGTGCATCCAATGCATTATAGAGTGAAGTTTGAAAGAATAAAACTGTGTATCCCCCCTCATGCAGCTTACCCCAAGTTTAATGCTACAAATACTACTCTTGCAACATTTCTCCAAAGTGTAAATTAAGGATTCCCAACAAATGAGAAAAGGGCCTCAGGACTGGTTCTTATTTTCATCCTTTTGGTTACTATATGCCCAGTGAAACCAAGGACAGGGTAGGAAAATGGGAGAATTAGCAGGTGTCTTTGATGGCTCTCCTAGTTTTGAAGACATAATAACAAAATAGTCCCATTGTTTGTGACTGTCTTAAAGGTTACTACAAGTGAGAATTTACTTCTGGGTATCTTAGAATTTCTGTAAGTTTTAATTGAGGTTCATTTGACAATATATATGCCCATGTTGTTCTGTATTTTATTCTCTGGGTTGCATTCTGGGGCAGTGGTACACAGAGCACACAAACAAGAAGTCTGTTTCTTAGGGTAGGTTAAACTTTTGTCTGTTTCAAAATGTTAAAGTTTTCTAGGATAAAATAAGTCAGAGGAGATGTGTGTCTTCTTACTATGAGTGACAGCAGGATTTGGATGTTTTCTCAGAAAAGCAACAGGAAATAGGCTAAAGGGTTTCTTTTAGCTCACCTTCAAGCCAGTCTAGAGAATGGCCCAAATAATCACACACATGTACATTTAATTTGTACCCAGCTACTTCAGCACTAGTTGACCCATGCTTAACAACAACCCAAGTAAATTAGACAAAGTAAAATGAATATATTGAAACGTTATACTCCCTTTACAGGTGCCTCTTATGTTGGTATTAATCAAATAATTTTAATATCTGTATATATACGAATGTATGTGTGTGTATATACTTGTGTGTGTGTGTGTATATATATATAGATATTTGCACATGAACTTAGCATATCAATCTATCTTTATGTTTCACTGGGTTGATGACAAAAATGTAAGAGAGACTGTTAGGGAAACACAGATTGTGTGAGTAATATGAAATTCTGCATCTGTAATCCTGTATAGCTGTGTTTGTAAAGGCAGGTAATTGGTTTAGGTTTTATTTGGTTTCCAGTTCAAACATCTCTTTCTGCCTTGAAGTTATTCTGAAATGATAAATTTCTTTATTTTGATTATGCTCTTTCCTAGCTAGAGTTGATATAAATCCCATATCCCCTTAAGAGCTAATTTTTCCAGAATTATATTAGCCCATTAATGATCTACACTTCTGGTTCCCTATGAAACTGATATCTTTAGAGACATATATTGAAATGACTGTATCACATAAATTGACCTGGTAATTTACATATTATTTTAAATTATTTATGCACAATTTTAAGACAACTGAGTAGCCCATTTTGTATTAAGATAAAATATATTCATGTTAATACTAGCAAAAATCTCTCAAATTTATCCATTTTGAAGATTACTTGTAAATCTATTGTACGTATGGATAATGAGAGAATGGCCACTATGCCATACAGTATGTTTAACCAGATTACATTTATGTTCTAGTTTATTACTGATTAGTTCATGTTCATTAGTTCATGTTATGTTCAAGAGTTTTAAGTCTATTAACTCATGTTTAAAAACACAGATAATCAATTTCAGTAAGCCTGAATTTAATCCTTACAACATTTATTCAGTGTTAGCACAAAGCTGTGGTTATGGAATTATATGTAAGCTAAAATAAAGAAGTTTACATTTCCAATTCTGACTATCTTACCTGGAAACTGAAAACAATGCACATTTCAGGTTCCTTTTTAAATTTCTTTAGGACTGCTAAATAGAGGAAGTCTATATATGCTTGGATACATTGACCCCAAATTTTGTCATTCTTCAACTTCCCTCTCTTTTATAGTCTCTCTCTCTATATATATTCCAAACACTTAAACATGCAAATTTGATCCTTGCAAGTGTCCAATCTCTGCTCTTCCTTCCACCATCACACCCATCTAAATTCAATTGATTATCAAATATTTACTGATTCTAAATAATACAAAATAATAAAACCTCTTAAACGTACTTGGTCTTTGGCACTGCTGCTTTTCCTCCTCTACAATTTTACTTACACTACAAAGGCCTCTTGATCAGTCTTTTTACATATAATTTATTTGATTCCTAACCCATCTTCTGCATGGTCAAGGATTATATTAATTAGGTAATATACATGTGCAAACAAATATCCTGGCTGTAATCGGCTATTCATACTTACCCAACATACCATATTGTGGTATCTGTTGTAATACAACATATTTATTCCTCAAAATCTCCCAGAATTATATCTAAAAACAATAAGTTGAAAAGTTGGAATAGCCCATTCAAAATGTGTGCCATTAATAATCAGAATACTAGCCCAAGCAACATAATTCTAATAAAATATTGATAGAAAAAAAGGTAAGGTACAATTACCAATAAAGAAAGCAGAAGTAAATATAATAATTTCATTTAAAAAGGTGACAGTAGCTTCATGAAGAGTATTAAAAAAGAATTCATGTCTTTGAATTGTGGAGACAATGGCAACATTCAGAAAAAAATATGTAAGATTTTGGCAAGATTCCCTACAGCTGGCATATGACCAATCGTGGCCAAGAGGAAGAATAGGATAAGTATGAATGTCCTGGCCCTGGAGAATTTTACTGGGTTAGAGACTCATTATCACTTGTTATTTCTTGATGTGAGAATCATAACTTCTGTGTTATGCTGACAAATTTCCCTCGTCTATCACTCATGAGCTAATTAATATTACAAGAATGTGCTATAGCAGAATGGACTGTATATCAGTACATGGTCTTCCTAACACCCAGGATTCATTTCCCCTGCTCTTAACCAGACAAAGATTTGTTCAAATGAATCTCTATGATGTCTTCATATATCTACAATAAAAATAGTATTTTCTGTGCATCCATTCATTTTTGTTACTCTTTTATTAGAATCAGCATATGTCACTTAAAATGTTTATTTGATAATTTTGTTAGATTTAAATTCTTGCTTATTAGGATGTTTTAGTAATTCTCAGTCTATGATCTCGTTGACTATTAAGATGCCTTCTACACTGGGAAAAATTCAGTGAAATGTAAATAAATTTTAACTCAACATACTTTAATTCTTTTAATAGACTGTCCTTTGTTTGTTGTTTTGGTTTCTAGCCATTTGCTCTATAAACCTGAGATCCTAACAGCTGACATTCTAAGTAACAATATCTGAGTTAATAATGACTCTAGGAGGAAGAAAAACCTAGCATTGTTTCTTACTGCTATAACTGCACCATTGAACATCTGAAGCAGCTGTTCATCTGCCAGCAAAGAAGGTATATACATATACTTCTTATCCAAGGCTGAAGAGTTGCAGGCCCACTGATGTGAAAACAGTACAGGATTCATTAACAATGCATTCAGCCCAAATTTTGGCAACACATCCTAAAATAACTATGGAGGACATTTTGTAATTAGAAAAAAATTTACACCAGGACCAGAGACAAGGTAGCATCGAGCAATTAAATAATTACTTCTGAAATCAAGGTACAGCAGAGGATTACTAGAGTTGAATTCTCCATGTTAATGTTGTCTTTAGCAAGGTATAAAACAGGAGGTACCCTGGCGATAGATAGGTAGGTGAGTAGAGTGCTTTTTGTAATTTTATATATCAATGTTTATTCATAAATTCTAAAACAGAATATTTTATCTATTTTCTCTAAAGCAATAGAAATTATAGCTAAATTAAGCTATCAGTCTGCAGCAATATGATATAAAACGTATCAAAGTTTAATTTAAGAAATGTTATTGCACTGAGAATACTGGCTATGCTGTATTTAAGATGTTTCTATTCTTGAAACTTACCCACAGTTTAATTTTTTGATGAAACATGATTTCTTCGTGTTTATTTTATAAGGAGGAAGTTGATATGAGGCTATAATGTCGATGTTTCAGAAGAGTAGAAAGAAAACTGAAAGAGGAAATTAGGTATAAGGGTCCAAACATTTCTTTTTCTTCTTTGTTGACAGATACTAAATTTTTCAAAAATTGAGAAAATAATTGTTAGATATTTACTGAAAATGTATCTGTTTCAAATAGTTTATGGGCATATCTGGCTGAATTCTAAACTTCACAAACTTACTATTTAATATAACCTCAACATTATGAGTTTTCTTTATGAAAGCAAATTTAAATGTTTCAAGTTAATATTATAGAAAGTAAATTTTCTAAATAAAATAGGTAGAATAGTTACTATAAGATATAAGATTACACAGAAAACTGTTGACTGAAAGAACAGAAATACATTTCACCTACATATTAACCTTTATATTTTTGTTTCTAATTTTTAATTTGCTTAATCATTCTCTGTATTTCATAATAAAAATATAGCCCGTTTATATAATCAGCATGGCCTAATTCATACAGGTTGAAATCATATTATCAAAGACATATTTTTATTTGTCCTTAAAAATAAGCAAGCTGAGATGTGTTGATTTTTCACTGAGTGTTTTTCAATGTCTCAACATATTTTCAACTGCATTGCAAGGCAGGACATGAAGAATAACTTCGCAGAAAATAAAGAACATCCAGTATAGTAATTATATTACTCAATGACAGAGAAATACAGGAGCAGTGGATAATGTATGATACTAGAAAAGTTGGTAATTGCTAGAGTATACTGCATTCTGTATATTTATTGGCTCAAATTCAAATATGACCTAGCTATCATAAGGAAGGATCTACATTTTAAAGTACTTTACAATCAACATAACAAACTTTATGAATTCAGTCCTTACCTATTTTTCCTCTCTTTGTAGCAAAGTTTCAAAGTGGCAGACCACAGAGCATATGCAGAAAAGAGGAAAAGCTATTTTACTAGAATTTACCAAGTAAAATGATTTTTTTATTACTCTTACCTCTCATCTGTTGTACTACAACTCTAACCAGTTTAGACATTTTTTGTGTGTGTTTGTTTGCTTATTTGTTTTTGAGACAGAGTGTTGCTCTGTCACCCAAGCTGGAGTGCAGTGGCATGATCTCAGCTCACTGCAACCTCCACCTCCTGAGTTCAAGAGACTCTCCCACCTCACCCTCCTAAGTAGTAGGGACTACAGGTGTGCGACACCACAGCTGGCTAATTTTTGTTATGTTTTTGTTTTTTGGTAGAGATGGAGTTTCACCATGTTGACCAGGCTTGTCTCCAACTCCTGACCTCAAGCAATTCGCCCACCTTGGCCTCCCAGAGTGCTGGGATTACAGACGGGAGCCACTGCACTCAGCCAGTTTAGACATCTTTCTTCTTTACTTCATTGATTTTTTTGAAATGTAACTGCAGTTTCAATATCCAAGAAAATTCATTATTAATATTTTTTTTTAGACAGGGCGTCACTCTGCTACTGAGGCTGGAGGGCAGTGGCATGATCTCAGCTCACTGCAACCTCTGCCTCCCGGGTTCAAGCAATTATCTACCTCAGCCTCCTGAGTTCTGGGATTACAATCGTCTGCCACCATGCCCGGCTAATTTTTATATTTTTAATAGATACGGGGTTTCACCATGCTGTCCATACTGGTGTTGAACTCCTGACCTCATGATCTACCCTCCTCGGCCTCCCAAAGTACTGGGATTACAGGTGTGAGCCACTGTGCCCAGCCAGAAAATTTTATTTGTTTATTGTTACTCTTGACCAGTTCATGACAATTTTGAAAAAATAATAAAGAGTTAATTCTAAAATGTGTATGGAATATTAAGGGACCCCAATATCCAAAATTATCTTGAAATAGAAGAGCAAATGTGGAGGACTCACTTTTTCTAATTTTAAAACTTAATACAAACTTACAATAATCAAAGTCATGTGATATTTGCACAAGGATAGACATAGATCTATGAAATAAAATAGGACAAAAATAAACCCTCATACATATGGTCAATTGATTTCTGACAAGGGTGCCATGAACATTCAATAGGACAAGGAAATATTTTTTCTTAACAAATGATACTGGAAAAAGTGAATATCCACATGCAAAAGAATGGAATTGAACTTTTTCTTTATACAAAAATTAACTCGAATGTGTTGAAGACTTAAATGTAAATGTTGAATTTCTAATACTCTTTGAAGGAAACACACAGGGAAACAGCTTTGAGATGTTGAATTTGGCATGGATTTTTAGGATATGACATCAAAAGCACATGCAATAAAAAAATGAACTTTATAAAAATTTATAATTTGTGCACTAAAAGGTGACATCTAAACATATCTAAAACATATATATATATATATACAATCTCTATTTAGCTTTAACAAAAAATAAAATTCTGATACATGTTGCATCAATGAACTTTGACTATATCATGCTAAACAAGACAGATACAAAAGGATAAGTACTGTATACTTCCAGTCATAAGAGGTGCCTAAAATATGATAGACAAATTAAAATAGAAAATAGAAGAATGGTTGGTCCCCAGAACCTGGGGACAAATAATAATTAGAATTATTATTTGATGGGAATGGAGTTTTAGCTCAGGATGACTAAAAAGTATTGGAGATCAATAGTGGCAGTGGTGGCAAAACAATATGAATGTATGCCGTTGAATTGTACACTTAAAAACATACACTACTAAGTTCTATATTATGTATATTTACCAAAATAAGATAATTGAGTGTTAAAGATAATAATTATATAATATTTGATTTAAAAATAAATATGCAATTAAAATGCATACTTGTATACTATTGCAGACTAATAATAACTAATGCATACTAATTATATGCATACTAATAGTAACTAATAATCTGAAAACAAACCAAATGACCTTTAATGGAAATGGCTAAATTGTGGTATATTCATATAATAGAATACTACTCAGCAATAAAAACAAATTTATTATCTATATATAGAATGACAAGCATAAATTACAAAGAAATTATGTCTAGTGAAAGAAACCAGAATAAAGATCATCCAACATGTAGAATTTTATTTTATAAATGCTAGAAAATGCAAACTAATCTAAAGTAACCAAAGGGGTTACTTCTGTTATCCCTACTCTTGCCTAGAGATGTGGCAGTGGAGTTCTGCAGCAGGGTGGAGTGATTACAAAGCAGCACAAAGAAATGTTCAGGGATGAAAGATACGTACATCATATTCATGGACTGTTAAAATTTAATGTACATACTGTGAAAGGAAAATATATCTCAAGACCCCAGAATCACTAAGCCAAATAAACAGAAAAGTCAGGCTGAAAACTGTGGAGGGCAAACCTCCCTCTCATTCTGTTCCTAAAAAAGATAGCTACAAATAAAAATGCTACATACTCTCCTTATAATTTGTCCACAAGGAAATTCCTTGTGGACAACATCTGATTGCCTCCTTTGGAAAGGCTAATCAGAAACTCAAAGGAATGCAATCGTTTGTCTCTTATCTACCTATGACCTGGAAGCCCCTCCCTGCTTTGAATTGTCTCGCCTTTCCAGACAAAACCAGTGAACATCTTACATATGTCAATTGATGTCTCATGTCTTCCAAAAATGTATAAAGCCAAGCTGTGCCCCAACCACCTTGGTCACATGTCATCTGGACCTCTTGAGACTGTGTCACAAGTGTATCCTTATTCTTGAAAAAATAAACATTCTATATTGAATGAGACCTGTCTTAGATTTTTTAGGTTCACAATACTAACTACATGGGGATATTCTGAAAGTATAGATTCTAACTCAGTTGGTCTGCATTGGGACCTGAGTTTCTAAATTTCTAATAATCTCTCAGGTTATGCCAAAACTGTTTCTCCTAACACTGCACTTTGAGTAGCAAGGCCATATTACAGTACTTCACAACCTATCTGAGAGAAAGGTCAGATTTTATTAAAAAAAAAAATTCAAACAATTATATACTGATACAAATGAAATAAAAGCAAAGATATAGAAGTATAAGCCCATGTTATTGAATGCGACAGAGATAACATATTCTGTCAAATTACCATTAAAATTTCTAATTCCATACTCAACATTTGTGCAGGTTAGTTGTGATGACAGTTTATGGTTGGATGTTAACCCATAGCCCACACTTTCAGAATCACTGCTCTATTGAGTGTTGAGAATAATGGTAATTTGTAGCACAGTATAATTTTTTTTTTCTTCCTGAAAGCAATCAGTATCCACATTAAGGTTAGAAATTATTTTAATGGTACACTATAAGTATTGCTTCAGGCTTTATGTTTTATCAGTGTGGCATCTGTGTCTCCTGATTCACAAAGCTAGCATTTGACTTGGTAAATATGTATTCAATAAATATTGGTTGAATTATTAACATTGCACAGTGACAGGCTAAGCTTGTCCAACTTGAGGCTCAAAGGCTGCATGTGATCCAGGACAGTGGCTTTAAATGCAGCTTAACACCAATTTGTAAACTTTCTTAAAACATATATATATATATTTTTTGCATTTTGTCTTGTTCTTTTTAGTTCATTAGTTATTATTAGTGTTAGTGTATTTTATATGTGGCTCAAGAGAATTCTTCTTCCAATGTGGCCAAGGGAAACCAAAAGATTGGGAAATCCTGGTGGTGTTATCTCTGGCAGGTATCTGAGTTACTGGTGGTGAATCCATATGGGTCTGCAGCAACCTCAATTCTTGCCTCCTCAGAAGAAAGGATTTGACTGAGAAGCATAAGGCAGTAGAGGAGATGGAGGCAAATTTTAGAGCAAGAGTAAAAGTTTATTAAAAAGTTTTAGGGCATGAATGAAAAGAAAGTAAAATATAATACACTTGGAAGAGGGCCAAGAGGGCATGTTGGAGGTCAACTGCCCTGTTTGACCCTGGACCTAGAGTTTCACATGGTGGCCTACTTCCAGCATCTTGCATCCCTTTTCCAGTGGAATGTCCCCAGAAGGTCATATACCAGTTAAACCCTGCTATTTTGCCTCTTAATGAGCATGATTGAGCCCAGTCGCCCAGTTCCTGAGGTTTTATTGGGAAGCTGCCAATCACCAGTTTCAGGAGTTTTTATCTATTGGGAAACTGCCTTTTCCTGTCACTGGCTGTGAACAGCTATTATTTTAGAGAAGCAGTGTGATTACTGCCTGACCATCACCTGATGGTGGCCTGACATTCCCACTGGGGTGGGGGTAGCCATCTCCTGCCCTGCTCATGCAGGGCATGAGTAGGACTATAGTAGGTAACCTTACTCAGCTACCTACTGTAACAGTGGTTGTGATACTGATACAGTAATTGAGAAGAAATTACTTAGATAGTAAGGGTATAGGAGTCCTCAGTAAGGCTTTTCTTTTTAATAAAAAGTAGTCCCAAATTATTTTTCTTTCTAAGCATTAAAGAGCAGCCTATAAAATCGAGCTGTACACATAGATACCAGCAGTTGTGCCAATCATGTTCAAGATGGTCACTCCATCCTCCCTTCTCTTTGTTGGCCACATATACAGTAAGAAGCAGACAGATGGCACTGATCAACTGGAAAGTCCATTTGCATAATAAGATGACCAGCCTTCTCCACACACTATGTAGACATCATACTTGATCAAACCAATCTGTGAGCCCCATGTAAATCAGACATCACCTTCTCTAGGCTTACAAAATCTTCTGCAGTCCACTGCCTCCCTTTTTTTTTTTTTTTTTTTTTTTTTTGGACGTCTCTCTCTCTCTTTCTTGCAAGGAGCTGCTCTCCTCTCTCCTTTCTTCTGTCTATTAAACTTTCCACTCCCTAATCCACCCACATGTGTCCATGTCCTGAATTCTTTCTCAGCATGTGACAGCATAACCCAGGGTATATACCCCAGATAGTATAGCTGCTTTATGATGGGGGGCACATTCAATATACCAAAGTAAAACATTCATCGAAACAGTGAGTAGAGGAGTAGACACCAACTTTGTCTCTTCATTCCAAGGCTCTTGGCCTCCATTTCAGGTCTTACACGGAGGACTTACCCATTGCGTGAGGCTGGAAGAAGTCCTGGGGCAACTGAGGTTTACTGGCTGAGACTACCCCCAGTATTATCCAAAGACTTCTAGACTGACCTGAGCCTCCGACTGTCCCAATGGGGTGTCAGCAACAGGATCTCCAACTTTCCTATACTAATTTCCTCCTTTCCTGATCATGACCATCATATCTCTTATCCTCTCTGTGTATGAAATGTATGGGAAGTTTTACAGTTCAGGGAAGTAATTTTGTCTGGCAAGTTCAGGGAATGTTGTAACTGGGTACATAGCTCAAGGGAAATTCTTTGTGAATTTCTAGAAACAGAGGACTCCCCCTGCCACAGTGAGCATCTCTCCCTCTCAGCCCTTGGCCTGGAGAGCACATGGCATGTCAAGGTAACTCTGCCCACCGTCTGGAGAGCACATGGTGTCTTAAGGTCAACTGTGCCACCTAGTGGAATAGGGATCCTCTCCATGAGGAACATTGTCGGTCCTTTAACAAAATACCCCAGCTTCAAATTTCTCTCCCCTGTTTGCACATTTCTACTGGAAACCAGGCTTCATGCTGCTTCTGTAAACGAGAAAATTCTATCTTCAACAATTAGGAGTAAAATATCCTCCAAAGCCAAATTTTAGTCTTGATACTGTCCCATCAGCAAGAAAATGTCCATTTGGTTTTTAAGTT
Source organism: Macaca mulatta (assembly GCF_049350105.2). NCBI lineage: Eukaryota > Metazoa > Chordata > Mammalia > Primates > Cercopithecidae > Macaca > Macaca mulatta. The sequence continues at coordinate 118,931,508 of NC_133409.1, forward strand.
CGTTTAAGGCACCCATTCTGCCTTTAACTAGAGTGGTACTCAATTTGGAAGTTAACTGGAACCATCTCTAAGGGTAAACACTTCAGCACAGGACATAATAGGAGGATAGAGAGTTCAATCTAGTATGAATCCTCCATTAAAGAGGCCTTTCCCAACTATTACATAGTTTTTCTTGAGATCCATTTTTTAGGGAGCCAGGAAGGTCACACAAGTCTAGGAAGTCAAAGGGAAATTACAGGCAGAGGACTAGAGCCACGTGGGTGAGCGTGAATAGCCCCAATTGCTTAGTGTCTCTAGTTCGATGGCTGGAGGCCATGCCTGCAAGCATGAGTGGCACATTCAACAAGAGGTCAAGACTCAGGAACCATGGAGGGAAAACATCAGGGGGAATGCCTCTTCTGTCTTCCTATCTACCCTGGGTCACACAAAAAGTAAGGAGACTAAAGGGATGCCATTTTCTCACTTATCTTTCTAGATGGATGCCATCTTCAGTCTGCTATTCCTGGGAGTGCATTATGAAGCATAAGGACTACTTTGACCCTGGAACATTGAAGAAAAGCCAGCTTTTTTTTTTTTTCCACAAGGACATGACATTTTTACTAGACCTTTTCAAGTGTTACAAAATCAACCCAGCCCTTTTAGCAATCATATAGGGCAGTACCAAAGAGAATAATTCCCCAAAATTAGAGAAGCAACTTCCAGGGGAACTATATGAGGGTGCCCCTTGTTTGGGGCCCCTTCAAGCTCCCTTGTCATTAAGGACCTTGGGTAAATAAAGGGAGACTTAGGCCGATTTTCTAATGACCCTGATGGGTACATAGAAGCTTTCCAAAATTTAACTCAGGTATTTCACCTCTTATGGAGGCATGTTACGCTTCTCCTAAGTCACACCCTAACTTCAGCTGAGAAGCAGGCAGATCTGCAGGTAGCAGAGAAATTCAGAGATGAGCAATATGTCTCTTACAGTAGGCTTAAAAGGAAAAGAGGAAATAGGGAGAGCAAAGAAATAGGGAAAACACCATTCCCAATAGGACCAGAGGCAATACCTCTTGAAAACCCTAACTGGGACCCACAGACTTTTCTACAGTGTTTTTCCTTCTTTAACAGTTTAAAATGGCTCTTTCATAATGATCTTCCAACCTGGGAAAAGTTAATTTCCCCAAACCTTAAAATGCTTGGCTTAGAGTAGAGCTAGGGAGAACGGAACCCAGAAGCCTGATATGCTGGCAAAAGGGTAAAAGTTTTTTATTGTTGTTGTTATTGTTTGTTTGTTTATCAGTCAATCTTTTGATTCCTATGTAAACTGGCAAAAGGGATAAGCAAGGACAGATTGGGGCTGGAAATAAAATGAATTTGGTTGGGTTGGATTTCTTTCACTATCTCAGTCACAATATTGTGATGATGGTTTCAAAAGCTGCCTATCAACCCTTTTAAAATACCTCATACAGTGGTAGTTAAATCATAACCTAATTAAGGCTTATTGGTTTCTCTTGTGAGGTTAGTTTTTGTAAAATTCAAAAGCTGAAAATCTTAACTGCTGGCATGGCTAAAGTCTAGTAAAAAAGGGATTTAAAAGGATTATCTTAAAGAGTGCTCAGCTTAATTAAAAGTGAATTTTGTTTTTCTCTTCTTGGATCTTTTTTTTTAATTCTCAGTTGACTGAATTATTTTTCTCCTTTTTTTTTTTTTTTTTTTTTTTTGGTCTTGCCACTCTTAATGCATGCATGAGAGGTCTTAAGATAACTTCTGTTAGCATGGAACTCCTTGGGAAAAACAGAGGAGGTGCCACAGACCCTGTTTTGGGGAAAAAAAAAATTGTTTCTCCCTTAAAACCCCAGGAATTAGATATTTGGTTCTCAGAATCAAAGGCTCTGTGTCTGTTTTTCATTGTGTTATAGGACCATTTTGAGTTTTGGAGTTATCAAGTTACTTCATAGTATGAAAGAGCTCTGGTGTGTAGAAAATACACTTTAAGGGATAACTAACAGTAGTTATAAATCAGGGAAGCATGCTGGTTGGCCATCTAAAAGATATTAAAACAGCCCCATCCCCCACTGAGAGATGAGAGTCCCATGAGGGATGGGCTGATTACAAAATTAGCTGATTGGCTTCTGGTTGCCTTTCTATGAAATACATGGTAGAAGCACTGCACTGTGTTCTCCCATAGTATCTCTCTACTTTTGGGGATCCAAAATCCAGTACAAAGAGGCGCCTTTAATTTTAGGGATCTGTCTAATTAAGCCCTAAAAATGCATGCTACCTGGCCCTATTCCTCCAAAGGCTCCACCTTGAAGTCAGTAATCCAATTAAGAAACTGGCAAATGAAAAAATCTTACAAGTGTTGAATCTTCTGTCTGTTTGTGTCGCTATATATGTGTTATGTATAATGTCTCTAAAAAGAGCTCAAATTGTTTGGTTTAAAGAAAAACACTTAAATAAAATGTTTTTAATTCACATGACTTTGTCTTTAAGAAATAAAATTAGTCTTAAGAATTATTGGTAAAATGCAAGTATAATCAAAATGCAAATAGGTGTCTATATTATACAACTTAGATACTAGGTTTGCTAAATGTTCCAAGGTTGTATACTGCCTGCTTTACAGATACATAAGTCTTGGTACAGGTGGGGTTAGACACTGGAAAGGGTCATAATTTATCTGTGCTTCTGTCTGGGTCCCAGACTCCACACCAGGTATATAATGAAAATTCCTTATTAACCAGATTTTTCATCAAAACTAAAAGTTGCTAAGAGTTAACACTGCAACATGTATTTGAGATCACTGTACAGTTTTATATGCAACGTATATGAAAAGAGTGAAATGCTTCTTTAGTAAAAGATTTTAAGAAAGCATAGAAATATACTTTTTGCCCAGGGATGAGGGATTAGGTTAAACTTTATAAGATAGAGCTGGAGGTTTAAGCAAGTTATAGAAAGATTGTACTAATTAATCTTGCAAAAATGTGTGAGCATTAACTAAATTCAAAAGGGTGTTATATGGTCTTTTCATAAGTTGAGCATTGAAATAAAAGCATAACAAGGTTGTCTTGAGATAGTAACCTGCCCTTTAGCAAAAGGGTTTGTAAAGATTTCACCTCATGGTCAAATTATTTAAGATTAAATGGAATAATCTATAAGGTTTCACTTAAACAAATTAGAGTTCACATAAATAAACTAATACAAGGGCAAAACTTGACTTTAAACAGAATTTTTATCTAATAGTAAAGGCTAATGAAAAGTTTTTGTCTTTTGAGTCATCATTTTGTAAAAAATAAATGATTGATGACAATTTGGAATTCCATTTTATAACATCACATGTTTTAAATCTCTTACATTTAGCAGGCATCCCAAAATCAAATGTCAAGTTTCAAAAGTTTCTTTCCTGATGCCTGGCTTTCTGAATGGTTCAGAGGGCCCCTAAAACATTCAGAAAAGAGGTGATCAGGATTATTTGACATGCTTAGTCACATGAGATTATCAAAATGATGCCCAATCTTCTTTAAGTTATATTTTGGTGAATAATACTAATATATGTTTCAAAATTGTATGGAATTTCTAAAATTCTAATGTCTATTATACGCTATCAATCATAGTTAAAAGTAAAGTTATTGTAAGCCATGGAGATAACTATTTTTTTCTGTCAGTCATGTTCTTAACTCTAAATACCCTGGAAATTTTGTCATTCACAGACAATTTTTGTATTGCTTTTTCCTTCTCAAAAGATGGGTTATAATCAAGCTATATTAAGGACTTTTATAGGTGTTCTCAAATGTAGGTTTTTAATAGCTTTGAAGATTGTAACATTGGAATAGAAAAATATTGCATGGGACTCATGAAGAACTGAAATATTCACAAATGTCAAGCAAAACAAGAGTTAACTAAATGGACTGTACTTGGGAGGCTGAGGCGGGAGAATGGCGTGAACCCGGGAGGCGGAGCTTGCAGTGAGCCGAGATCACGCCACTGCACTCCAGCCTGGGAGACACAGCGAGACTCCGTCTCAAAAAAAAAAAAAAACTAAATGGACTGCACTCAAAAAACTAAGGCAATATTTTTAAACTTTTTCTTGGCTGACCTTTGTTTTGTTTTTCAGAGTTAAGGAAATTTATTTTGAATTATTTATGAGCATTAATAACTAAGTAAGTAAGTAACCAAGTAAGTTAAGTTATACTGCCTAGAGCATGTTTATTTCTCTCTGCCTAGTTCCTCTAGAATTTGGAAACTATCAGTAAGCACTTTTAACTTATGGCAATATAGTTGTTTCCATCAGTGTAATAAGAATCCTTTTTTTTTTCAACACGACACAATTAGAAAAAATGGTCACTTCATCAAGGCTTTGACTGGAAGGGTATGCTTCCATTTAAGGAGTTAATCTTGACTTGCAGAGCTGACAAATGTCCCATGGTGTCAAGTGGCCTCTTACCTAGTCTACACAGTTCCCATACAGCGTTCCTAACCTGTGGTCAGAAAAGAACATCACTTTCTAACAGGTCTAGGATCTCAAAGTTTATCTTGGAATCTTAAGAGAAAAAGATCACCCAAATCACATTTATTTGAGTATAAAAACCCATGACTGGGCTCAACTGTAAGAAGTCTTATCTGAGATTCCTTGTAAAACAGAGTTCCATCAACGGCAATCCAAAAGACCTATGTAGAAATAACCATTCTTGTTGCACTTTAAGCAAATAATAAGGCCAAGTATAAGACTTAATTTTATTATACAAACAACCAAGTCCTATCATAATGTGTTTTTACCAAGAATGAGTACTGGAGAGAGAAATTATGTTCTAAAGCTTATCATACATTTGTCATTAAATCCTAGACTCATTAATTGTTTTTAAACTTTTTGCCTACCTTTTAGACTTATTCCTGTGAATTAAGTGGTGATCTCCTGAAGCTTGTAAGAAACAAAAAGGGATGGGTAATGCAAATATCTGGATCAATATGCTAGTTCTGGGCAATTATCCTGCAAATTCTGCCAGATAATGAAAGTGAATAGGATACCCATAAACTGGAGCTTTCTTTATTTGACAAATTAAAACCAGGGAACTTCACAGACCCCAAAAGGGAAATTGTATGTCTCAGCAAGTGAAATTTTAGACAGAAATAATCCACTACATCACCCATGCAGGAATTGCTACAGTTACTCTACTATTTGCAGTGGAGCTTTAGATGGTAGCACCTTCTAACTGATATATTGGACACAGAGTTTCCATTGCTGTAGTATTTTGCTTAATTATTATCCTTATAGCAAGGATAATAGTCACCAGCACAAAGGAAGCATAAAAGTTCTCCTATCACTGAGTCTGCTAGAATATGTTATTGGGTTTGCTAATATGTCACACCCTGGCTAAGCAAAGGAGATTATAAAAGAAAGAGATTTTATATAAGAAAGAGTCTTATATGGCAAATAATTTTCCTGAAGAGAATAGTTGGTTGTTTAAAAGAGGGATGTTTAGGACAAGTCAGAAGGTTTAAGCATGTCTCAGATGGTCTGTGGAAGTCATGAAGGGATTGATAAGTGGAGGAAAGATTTAGCCGAGGTTGACATTAAAGTTACTCTAGCCACCAAAATCCAATGCCTCATATTCTAAAAAGAATGTTACTTTTATATTAATGTTTCAGCAGCATCTGGTGGGGGCAAACCAATATCACAACCCATTTGAATGACTGAAAGCATTCAAATCAAACCCCAAATGGTGCTACAGACTGAATCACATATGGACACACCTTTCTTCTAAGGACCTTAGATCAACCCAGTAGGAACCCTAGCTGCTATTCCCCACACAACACCCCTTTTAAGCAGGAAGTAGTCAGAAAGAGTCATCATCCAATACCCTAAAAGCAGTTAAGGTTATCACTCCAGAAAGGGAATTCTATAGTGAAACAGGCAAGCATGCTAGGCCTTACAGAAATCTGATGGATTTGTTAATATCACATAAGGCAGCAAAGTGAGGAGAAGACACTCAACTTTTATTTCTTCATATAGCATTTACACTGTCTAGCTAAGAAAATGTTATTGTGAAGGTTTACCTCTTGTCTCCAGGGCCCTTACCCGGTAGAGTTACAACGATGGCCTCTATTCTTTTACACAGCCATTGACCATAGCAAATTTATTCCTAGTTAAGCAATCAATTAATAGTGGAGTAACAAAATTGATCACATTCAAAAATTATGCTATGCCTGGAGTAGAAGCCTGTGTTGCCCTTCCCTCTCTATGCAGAAATCTTGGTAAAGTGGGACCTTCTCCATTCCATGCCCAGGCATAATTCCAAGTACTCAGTGCACCCACTTGACTAGACTGGGAGCCTGAGCCACTCCTCCCTTTAGATGCAGAGATCTTGGTGCAGTGGCACCTTCTCTGCTTTACGCCTTGTGACATCTGCAGGCATTTGGAGCTCCACTCTTCTAGATTGGGAGTTTAGGTTACCCCCACTCCCTGGACAGAGAACTTGGAAGAGCAGAGGTTTAGCCACTCCACACCTTGGAACATCTCCAGATGCTTGGCAATTCCTCCCCAGAGCCTTCCTTTGAGCTCATGCTCATGCCTGCCATTGAGACATGTAGCTAATCCTGCCCAGTCCCATCCTGCCCAGCTTCATCCTAAAACCCCCAACTGGAACTTCGAAGGAATCTCAGACCACAGTGCATTCCACAGGACAGCCTATTGCCTGAGGCAACAGAGAGCTTTTCAGGGTAAACAAAGATCAAGTACGTACCTATCTGTGTCAGCAATAGCCGGCTCTTATCTGTAAGCACCACCTACTGGCCTGGAGGTTGAACTACATAATCCAATCAAAAATTCACTGACACAATAGGGAACAAGGTAAACTTCCTGAGACTGCTGCCACCGCAGCCCCACAGGAGGCAGTGAGTCTGCTCACATACCGGTACATCAATACTAAAACCAGAATTTGAGAAAACCCCCATACAAAAGCAGTTTATACCCAAGAAACATGCCATTGAAAGCATCCAGAAACAAAACCGAAGACTCTACACAACACATATTATAATCACACTCTAGGGGGAAATAATTCTCATCCAAATGAAAGTGAGTTTAGAATTAAGAAAAGAAAGTTCATCCAGATGCAAATAAGTCAGAGAAACAATTTTAGAAGTATGAAGAACAGTGGTATGACACCCTCAAGGGATCACTCTAGCTCTCCAGCAAAAGATTCTAAACAAAATAAAATATTTGAAATACCAGATAAAGCATGAAACATATTGATTTTAAAGAAGGTTAATGGGATCCAACAGAATGCTGAAAACTAACAAATACATTAGAAAAATAGTTAAGAATATAAAAAAGAGGTAGTTATGTTTTAAAAATATAAAACTTCTGAAAATGAAAAAAAAAAATTATTGATGGAATTACACAATACAGTTGAAAGCCTTCACAGTAACCAAGACAAAAAAGAAGAAAGAATTTTAAAGCTAGAGGACATGTCTTTTGAATTAACCCAATCAAATAAAAATAATTTTTTAATTCACAAAACTTTCAAAGAATATGGGATTACATAAACTGTCCAAAGCTATGAGGAATACATATTCCAGAGAAATAAGAAAGAATACAAAGTATGGAAATCCTATTTGAGGGACTAATTCAGGAAAACTTCCTTGGTCTTGATAGAGGTCTAGACATCCAGATACAAAAAGCTCAGATAACTCCTGGAGACATACTTCAAGATGAGCTTCACCAAGGCACATGGTTATCAGGCTATTCAAAGTCTACATGAAGAAAAATGTCCTAAAAGCAGCAAGAGAGAAGTGTCTAATCACTTATAATGGAAATCTCATCAGCCTAACAGTGAACTTCCCAAAGAAACTTTTTAAGGCAGAAAATATTAGAGTTTTATTGAGAGTCTTTTTATAGAAAAAAAAAAAAATGCCAGCCAAGAATTTTGTATCCTGATAAACTAAGCTTCAAAAATGATTGAGAAATAAAGTCTTTCCTAGACAAGTACATACCAAGGGAATTTGTCACCACTAAGCTAGACACACAGAAAATCCTCAAAGGAGTTCTAAACATGAAAACAGAAGGAAACATTTATCATCATAAAACATGTGAAAGTATAAAACTCACAAATCTTATGAAACAATTGCACAATCAAGACTACAAAGCATCTAGATAATAACATTATGACAGGAACAAAAACTCTCTTATTGATACTAATTTTAAACATACGTAATATAAATGGACTAAATACTTCACTAAAAGTTATAGGGTTGAAGAATGAATAAGAAAGCAAAATCCAAGAATATACTACATACAAGAAAATCATCCAGCTGGTAAAGAATTTTACAGACTCAAAGAAGTGGACAAAAATATTCTATGCAAACCGAAACCAAAAGTGAGTAGGAGTAGCTGTATTTATATCAAATAAAACAGACTTTAAATTGACAACAGTAAAAACACAAAGAAGATCCTTATGTAATGATAAAGAGATCCATTCATTAGGAAGATATAACAATTACAAATATATGTTCCCTTAATACTGTAGCAGTGAGATTAAAAAAAACACTGTAAGTAAGAAAAGAGATAGATAGCAATACAATAATAGTGGGGGCCTGCAATATGTCACTGAAAGCACTAGACAGATCATTGAAGTAGAAAGTCAATGAAGAAACTCTGGACTTAAATTGCACTCTAGACCAAATGGACATAACAGATATTTACAGAATGTTCTTCTTTACAATAATAGAATGTATATTTTTCTCACCTACAAGCGCAACATTTTATAAAATTGATCATATGCTAGACCACAAGGCAAGTCTTTACAAATTTTAAGAAAACTGGAATCATATCAAATATCTTCTTGTGACACAGTGAAATAAAATTAATGCTTAATTTAATAATAATAATAGTAATAATAAAAGTTATTCTATCCTAATCCTATGCAAATAACTTCCCAGAAAAAAATAACTAAAAACTGCATGTATCATAATATTTTCTGCCTTGGTAATGCCTACATGATGTTAAGTATCAAAATGGTCAAATGAAAAAGAAAATTAGACCAAGTTACAAAGATGGATACAGCTATTCCATCCTTAGCATCTAAGCAACTGAGGTTATAGTTAATAAAATGCAGTTATGGAGGTTTTTCATTTCACTTTGATATAAACTTCTCAACATCAAAATATGTGAAAGTAAATTTTCATTATTTGCTTTCCAGACAAAATATCTGAACTGAATACATTGTCACATGTCTTTTGTACTATAAAAAATATTTTTTCAGTTTCTTTTCTTTTTTTTTTTTTTTTCCTGAGACGGAGTTACGCTCTATCGCCCAGACTGGAGGGCAGCGGCGTGATCTACACACTGCAAGCTCTGCCTCTGGGGTTCACGCCATTCACATTCCTCAGCCTCCCAGGTAGCTGAGACTACAAGCGCTAGGCCACACCCAGCTAATTTTTTTGTATTTTTAGTAGAGACAGAGTTTCACCGTGCTAGCCAGATGGTCTCCATCTACTGATCTCATGATCCGCCCGCCTCGGCCTCCCAAATTTCTGGGATTACAGGCGTAAGCCACCAAGCCAGGCCTCACTTTTTTTTTTTTTTTTTTTTTTTTTAAGAATACTTTTTTTTATTAGTATTATTTTACTTTAAGTTCTTGGATATGTGTGCAGAACGTGCAGGTTTTTTACATAGTTATACATGTGCCCTAGTGGTTTGCTGCACCCATCAACCCGTCATCTAGGTTTTAAGACCCGCATGCATTAGATGTTTGTTGTAATAGTCTCCCTCTCCTTGCCCCAACACCTTGGACAGGCCCCAGTGTATAATGTTTCCCTCCCTGTATCCATGTGTTCTCCTTGTTCAACTCCCACTTATGAGTGAGAACGTGTGGTGTTTGGTTTTTTTGTCTTTGTGATAGTTTCCTCAGAATGATGGTTTCCAGCTCACCCCATCCCTGAAAAGGACGTTAACTCATTCTTTTTTATGACTGCATAGTATTCCATGGTTTTTTTGTGCCACATTTTCTTTTCTTTTTTTTTTTTTTTATTATACTTTATGTTCTAGGGCACATGTGCACAACGTGCAGGTTTGTTACATATGTATACATGTACCATGTTGGTGTGCTGCACCCATTAACTCGTCACTTACATTAGGTATATCTCCTAATGCTATCCCTCCCCCTTCCCCTACCCCACAACAGGCCCCAATGTGTGATATTCCTCTTCCTGTGTCCAAGCGTTCTCATTGTCCAGTCCATCAATGATGGGCATTTGAGTTGGTTCCAAGTCTTTGTTATTGTAAATAGTGCTGCAATAAACATATGTGTGCATTTGTCTTTATAGTAAAATGATTTATAATCCTTTGGGTATATACCCAGTAATGGGATTGCCAGATCAAATGGTACTTCTGGTTCTAAATCCTTAAGGAATTGCCACACTGCCTTCCACAATGGATGAACAAATTTACACTTCCACCAACAGTGTAAAAGTGTTCCCATTTCTCCACATCCTCTCCAGCATCTGCTCACAACATTTTAGAACCTTGCCTTGTCTACTACATTTACTGAGATATATTCTAGATCTATTCTTAGCTGCAGCTTTGATTTTCTATAATTCCAGTCTTTTCACATTTCCTTAGTTACTTAATTGCTCTATTGTGAGCTGACCAGCAGGGTAGTAAAATAAAGCATTTTACTATTTTATATATTTTTTATTTTGTCATTTTATCAAGATAATAGATGGCTTTAAAAAGCCAGCAAATTTAGAAAAAGAGTTAACAGTGTTCTTGCTCAGTTGTTCTTCAAAGATTTACATGTCATAAATTAATGACAGTGTCTAGTAGCAAGAAAGGAATTGTAGGACATATTTTCTTTTTCTATTAAGACAAATATCATGTAATTTAGCAAACTTTGTCTTACTCCACAGTATTGAGTCTCAAAAATTGTGGGTAAACTGAAATTTACCATGAAACTGGGATTATACATTTTAGATTGCAATTTATGTTATTAAATAACCAAATAGCATGCACGCTATGTTTCAGACAGTTTAAAATACTTCCTTTGCTTAAGATAATTAACAGAAGTCCTATAAAAGAAATGGAATAGAACAAATAATTTGATTGACTAAATATGCACATACGTATTCCTTACTCTAATATATATATATATACTTATTGTAATCATTTTTAGTGTTAATGTCTAAAATCAAAGAAAAATTTGGTTAAGATATTTCTTTGATAACTCCATAACTGTATTTTTATATTAGAGACTTAAAAGCTGTAATTACAGTTAAACAAATAGCATTTTAATTAATTAACAGTTGACACTATGCAAAATCTGTTCTGTTCATCGGTGGACCAAAGAGATGAGTTGTAAAATGATAGAGGACATTAGTTTCCTAATGCACAGTGTATATTGAATGTTTAATAGTTTGGAGGATGTTTTGACATTATTTTCGACAACATTGTAGCTATCTATTCATGCACTGACTCTCTCTTTCTCCAGAACCCTTTATTAGTGAATGTGCATAACTAAAAGTATCTTCCCATTTACTTTACTTTCTTCACATTTTCATAATTCTTCAACAAGTTACAATATTTATCGTAATTATAATTATTTTAAATATTATCTATTTTAACTATGAAACAAGTATAAAGAATATAATCCAACAATCACATAAATGGTCAAAATTAGTGAATATATATATATATTTATTTATCCTATTAACTTCAGATTTTGTAGTACACAGAAAAAAATAAAAGACATTTTTTATAACTTACCTTGATTCATTTTCATTCCTTCCTTTCTAACTATATTATTAATTTATTTAATGATATAGTATTATTTTGTAAGATTCTTCTTTAAGCTTATATCTATATTACGTAGTAATAATTTATATTACTTTATCTATATTTACGTTTTTGCATCTATATTAACACAGATGAATTTTATCTCATCTTTTGGATTACAATTTATTTTACTGGATCTCTCTTCATATTTCCATATTCCATCTAATGAACTTATAAATTTTTTTGTTTTATTTTTTATCATTACAAAGAGTGATCCAATCAACATTCCTATAAAAATTTTCTACTGCATAATTATAAAAGTTTATCTAGGTTATATATTTAGAACTATAAATAGATTCAGACATTAAAACATTTTAAATGATTTTAGATACCTCTAACATACTGCACAGTGGTTGTACCAATTTACTCTCTCACCAACAGGTAATTAAAGTTTCTATTTTCCCAAAAGCTTTCCAGGGTGGGCACTGTGGTGTGCACCTGTAGTCCCATCTACTCCAGAGGCTGAGGCAGGAGGATCGCTTGATCTCAGGAGTTCAAAGCTGCAGTGAGCTATGATGGTGCCACCACTCTTTCAGGCAGGGAGACAGAGCAAGACCCTATCTTGAAAATTTTAAATAAAATTTAAGAAAACAAAACAAAGACAAAAACTTTCCAATACTTACTATTTTGTTTGGTGTCTTACTATTGCTATACTTAATGGGAATAAAATTGTATCTATGTCAACATGTTTTTTCCACACCACTTTTCTAATGACTGAGAAGACTTGGCACCTTTAAAATGCTTATTTTCTGTTCCTAATTATTTTTCTGTATGTATTTCGGTCATATTATTTTATATTTGTCTATTGAATGACTTATTTTTAGGGATTTATTGGAATTCTTTATACACTGTGGATATTAATTATCTTCATTTTATGAGAAACCTACACTAAAAATCAGCTGTTATCTTTTAACAAAGATTAAAGTGTAACCTTTATTTAACAGACCCAAAATGTCTATTTACTGCTTTTCCTGCTATTGAAAAGATCCATAAAAAGTAGAATTATTAGTTTTGCTTGTTTTCAGGGCACTTTCACCAAAATTTCAACAATAGCTCCTGGATGCACAGGAATGAATTCATTGTGTACTAACTCTGCTCCACATCCTGTCTATAATCAGGTATGTAGCGGTAGTGGGAGGGCTCTGCGTTAACAGTTGTGGGAAGAGAGCACTTTAGAGGTTACCTGGATACAAGCCTTCCCTACTGAGCAGAAGTAATTGATTCTGTATTAGTTGTTTTATGAAGCTGTAGGGCATGCACCCTACCAACAACTCAGCTGTAACCTGGAGCTTTTCTACTTAACTTTTTCACATCCCCTATGTGTGGACTATATAAACATTTTCTTCAGTGAGTTCCGAAATGTTTTAAATACCTTTCTGAGTGCTGGAGTTTTATGGAAGCAGACACTACAATTCTTTTAATAGAGAATTATCTTATGACCTATTTGCCACATTGGTACACAAAGCTTCACAGAATATAAACAAATTAAAAATATGATTCATTTTAATTACTGAAACTTCAGTCACTTATAAATGTGTAAAAGTGATTTTTATGAAATTGTCCTAATATTTAAAATATTGTACTGCTTGGCAAATACAATTTTTTGTAAAATAAATGAAAGGAAATAGGTCAAAAGTGAGTACAATTCCTCAATTTATCTGTTCTTCTCTAACACATACGTAATGATTTGAAAATAGTAATAATAAAGTATTCTAGAATATTGACTAAAGAGAGATATTTTATCTGGCTGTGAGAGGATAAACTAATATGCTGTGATTGTGGAAATTACAGTTTTGTTTCTTGTGTCAAGGTTTTGCTTGAAAAGTTACTTGTAAACACCCTTTAATCCTCTGGGGTATGCTAGACTTTCATCCTTTCAGAACCTCATTATTGCCATCTTCTTCCATGTTCCAGGTTTTCTGCAAACGTTGAGATCAAATTGAATTACAATTTGAGACTCAGTCTACCAAAACATGACAATTTGGTCTCAGAGGTTTCAGACAAAATACATTAGATATTCTGCAGTGTGTTTTGTGCTGTCAAGTTAAGGCCAAATATTCCAGGGTGTTAAAACTCCATGACTAAAATATTGATGAGATTTCGCCTCCAAGTCCTTGTGTAACCATCTCAAATTACTTTGCCATTTCACTGTCTATAGAGTTGTCATGTGGTTATAGGACACTCTTTCCAGAACTTTCCAGATGACTTTTACCATCATGTTTTGGAACACAAAATAGTTGGATGCAAAGAGTATATGCTATTTCTTCATTATTGTAGAACAGTTATCTGTGCAACTTTCCATAGGAGGAGGTCAAAGAAGACGTTTCAACTGTTGTCATTGCTACAAGTATGTGTTATAAACTAGATATATTCAAATTTGGTTTCAACTTTATTATACAAATTTAAGTGTTTCCAATTCATTATTATTATAATTATTCATATATTCCTGAATTTTAAAACAAACTACTGAATCTTATAATAAGAAGTTGTTCTGTTCTTTGGCTGTGTGGTTTTTTTTTTTAACTGTTGTACCACTGACTGTGTTTTCTGGTTATTTTTTAGCAAGCATAATTTCTGTATGCTTCTACTTACATAATGATACATCCGTTAACTTTCTTCAAAATAATCTGATACATATTGAACAAGATAAACAAATTTAATATCATAGTGGGAATTTATTATTTGCTTGTTTAATATTTTCCATATTTTAAACAATGAGTCTGAACATTTCCATGTTCTTTGGTTCAGTAATTTTAGTTTAAAAATAAGAAAATTTTTTTATTATTATACTTTAAGTTCTAGGGTACATATGCACAATGTACAGGTTTGTTACATATGCATACATGTGTCATGCTGGTTGGCTGCACCCACTGACTCGTCATTTACATTACGTATTTCTCCTAATGCTATCCCTCCCTCTACCCCCAAACCATGACAGGCCCCGAGGTGTGATATTCCCTGCCCTGTGTCCAAGTGTTCTCATTGTTCAATTCCCACCTATGAGTGAGAACATGTGGTGTTTGATTTTCTATCCTTGTGATAGTTTGCACAGAATGATGGTTTCCAGCTGCATCCATATCCCTGCAAAGGACATGAACTCACCCTTTTTTATGGCTGCATAATATTCCATGGTGTATATGTGCCACATTTAATCCAGCCTATCACTAATGAGCATTTGGGTTGGTTCCAAGTCTTTGCTATTGTCCATAGTGCAGCAATAAATATATGTGTGCATGTGTCTTTATAGTAACATGATTTATCATCCTTTGGGTATCTACCCAGTATTGGGATTGCTGCGTCAAATGGTATTTCTAGTTCTAGATCCTTGAGGAATCGCTACACTGTCTTCCACAATGGTTGAACTAGTTTACACTTTCACCAACAGTGTAAAAGCATTCCTATTTCTCCACATCCCCTCCAGCATCTGTTGTTTCTTGACTTTTTAATGATCACCATTCTAACTGGTGTGTGATGGTATCACATTGTGGTTTTGATTTGCATTTCTCTGATGACTGGTAATGATGAGCATTTTTTCATGTGTCTTGGCTGCATGAATGTCTTCTTTTGAGAAGTGTCTGTTCATATCCTTTGACCACTTTTTGATGGGGTTGTTTGTATTTTTTTCTTGTAAATTTGTTTAAGTTCTTTGTAGATTCTGGATATTAACCCTTTGTCAGATGGATAGATTGCAAAAATTTTATCTCGTTCTGTAGGTTGCCTGTTCACTCCGATGGTAGTTTCTTTTGCTGTGCAGAACCTCTTTAGTTTAATTATATCCCATTTGTCTATTTTTGCTTTTGTTGCCATTGCTTTTGGTGTTTTAATCATGAAGTCCTTACCCATGCCTATGTCCTGAACGGTATTGCCTAGGTTTTCTTCTAGGGTTTTTATGGTTTTAGGTCTAATATTTAAGTATTTAATCCATCTTGAATTAAGTTTTATACAAGGTTTAAGGAAGGGATCCAGTTTCAGCTTTCTACGTATGGCTAGCCAGTTTTCCCAGCACCATTTGTAAAATAGGGAATTCTTTCCCCATTGCTTGTTTTTGTCAGATTTGTCAAATATCAGATGATTGTAGATGTGTGGTGTTATTTCTGAGGCCTCTGTTCCGTTCCATTGGTCTGTATATCTGTTTTTGTATCAGTACCATGCTGTTTTGGTTACTGTAACCTTGTAGTATAGTTTGAAGTTAGGTAGCATGATGCCTCCAACTTTGTTCTTTTGGCTTACAATTGTCTTGGCAATGTGGGCTCTTTTTTGTTCCATATGAACTTTAAAGTAGTTTTTTTCCAATTATGTGAAGAAAGTGATTGGTAACTTGATGGGATGGCATTGAGTCTATAAATTACCTCGGGCAGTATGGCCATTTTCACAATATTGATTATTCCTATCCATGAACATGGAATGTTCTTCCATTTATTTGTGTCCTCTTTCATTTCATTGAGCAGTGGTTTGTAGTTCTCCTTGAAGAAGTCCTTCACAAACCTTGTAAGTTGGATTCCTAAGTATTTTCTTCTCTTTGTAGCAGTTGTGAATGGGAGTTCACTCATGACTTGGCTCTCTGTTTGTTGTTTTTGATTTATAGGAATGCTTGTGATATTTGCACATTGATTTTGTATCCTGAGATTTTGCTGAAATTGCTTATCAGCTTAGGGAGACTTGTGGCTGAGATGATGAGGCTTTCTAAACATACAATCATATCATCTGCAAACAGGGACAATTTGACTCCCTTTTCCTAATTGAATACCGTTTGTTTCTTCCTCTTGCCTGACTGCCCTGACCAGAACTTCCAACACTATGTTGTATAGGAGTGGTAAGAGAGGGCATCCTTGTCTTGTGCCATTTTCTAAGGGAATACTTCCAGGTTTGCCCATTCAGTATGATATTGGCTGTGGGTTTTTCATAAATAGCTCTTATTATTTTGAGATACATTCCATCAATACCTAGTTTACTGAGAGTTTTTAGCATGAAGGGGTGTTGAATTTTGTCAAAGGCCTTTTCTGCATCTCTTGAGATAATCATATGGTTTTTGTCGTTGGTTCTGTTTATGTGATGGATTATGTTTATTTATTTGCATATGTTGAACCAGCCTTGCATGCAAGGGACAAAGCTGACTTGATTGTGGTGGATACGTTTTTTGATGTGCTGCTGGATTCGGTTTGCCAGTATTTTATTTAGGATTTTCGCATCGACATTCATCAGAGTTATTGGTTTAAAATTTTCCTTTTTTATTGTGTCTTTGCTATGTATCGGTATCAGGATGACACTAGCCTCATAAGATGAGTTAGGGAGGATTCCCTCTTTTTCTACTGATAGGAATAGTTTCAGAAGGAATGGTATCAGCTCCTCTTTGTACCTGTGGTAGAGTTTGGCTGTGAATCCATCTGGTCCTGGACTTTTTTTGGTTGGTAGGCTATTAATTATTGCCTGAATTTCAGAGCCTGTTATTGATCTATTCATAGACTCAACTTCTTCTTGGTTTAGACCTTGGAGGGTGTACGTGCCCAGGAATTTATCCATTTCTTCTAGGTTTTCTAGTTTATTTGCATAGAGGTGTTTATAGTATTCTCTAATGGTCGTTTTTATTTCTGTGGGATCGGTGGTGATATCCCCTTTATCATTTTTTATTGTGTCTATTTCATTCTTCTCTCTTTCCTTCTTTATTAGTCTTGTAGTGATCTATCACTTTTGTTGCTCTTTTCAAAAAATCAGCTCCTGGATTCATTGATTTTTTGAAGGGATTTTTGTGTCTCTATCTCCCTCAGTTCTGCTGTCATCTTAGTTATTTCTTGCCTTCTGTCAGCTTTTGAATTTGTTTACTCTTGCTTCTCTAATTCTTTTAATTGTGGTGTTAAGGTGTCAATTTTAGATCTTTCTGCTTTTTCTTGTGGTCATTTAGTGCTATACATTTCCCTCTGCGTACACTTTAAATGTGTCCCAGAGATTCTGGTACATTGTTTCTTTGTTCTCATTGATTTCAAAGAATATCTTTATGTCTGCTTCATTTCATTATGTACCCAGTAGTCACTCAGGAGCAGGTTGTTCAGTTTCCATGCAATTGTGTGGTTTTCAGTGAGTTTCTTAATCCTGAGGTCTAATTTGATTGTACTGTGGTCTGAGAGACAGATTGTTGTGAGTTCTGTTCTTTTACATTTGTTGAGGAGTGCTTTACTTCCAACTATGTGATCAATTTTGGAATAAGTGCGATGTGGTGCTAAGAAGAATCTATATTCTGTTAATTTGGGGTGTAGAGTTCTGTAGACGTCTATTATGTCTGCTGGTTGCAGAGCTGAGTTCAAGTCCTGGATATCCTTGTTAACCTTCTGTCTCATTGATCTGTCTAATATTGATAATGGGATGTTAGTATCTCCCATTATTGTGTGGGAGTCTAAGTCTCTTCGTAGGTCTCTAAGGACTTGCTTTATGAATCTGGGTGCTCTTGTATTGGGTGCATATATATTTAGGATAGTTAACTCTTCTTGTTGAATTGATCCCTTTACTATTATGCAATGCCCTTCTTTGTCTTTTTTGATCTTTGTTGGTTTAACAGCTGTTTATCAGAGACTAAAATTGCAATCCTTTTTTTTTTTTTTTGCTTTCCATTTGCATGGTAGATCTTCCTCCATCTGTTTATTTTGAGCCTATGTGTGTCTCTGCACGTGAAATGGGTCTCCTGAATACAGCACACTGATGGGTCTTGACTCTTTATCCAATTTGCCAGTCTGTGTCTTTAATTGGGGCATTTAGCCCATTTACATTTAAGGTTAATATTGTTATGTGTGAATTTGATCCTGTCATTATGATGTTAGCTAGTTATTTTGCCCGTTAGTTGATGCAGTTTCTTCCTAGCCTCGATGGACTTTACAATTTATCATGTTTTTTCAGTGACTGGTACTAGTTGTTCCTTTCCATGTTTAGTGCTTCCTTCAGTAGCTCTTGTAAGGCAGGCTTGGTGCTGACAAAATCTCTCAGCATTTGCTTGTCTGTAAAGGATTTTATTTCACCTTCACATATGAAGGTTAGTTTGACTGGGTATGAAATTCTGGGTTGAAAATGCTTTTTCTTTAAGAATGGTCAATATTAGCCCCCACTCTCTTCTGGCTTCTAGATTTTCTGCCAAGATATTCACTGTTGGTCTGATGGGCTTCCCTTTATGTGTAACCCAATGTTTCTCTCTGGCTGCCCTTAACATTTTTTCCTTCATTTCAACCTTGATAAATCTGATAATTATGTGTCTTGGGGATTACGCCTCTCAAGGAGTATCTTTGTAGTGGCCTCTGTATTTCCTCAATTTGAATGTTTACCTGCCTTGTTAGATTGGGGAGTTCTCTTGGATAATATTCTGAAGAGTGTTTTCCAACTTGGTTCCATCCTCCCTGTCACTTTCAGGTACACCAAGCAAACATAGATTTGGTCTTGTCACATAGTCTCATATTTCTTGGAGGCTTTGTTCGTTGCTTTTTACTCACTTTTCTCTAACCTTCTCCTCTAGCTTTATTTCATTCATTTAATCTTCAATCACTGATACTATTTCTTCCACTTGATCGAATCGGCTATTGAAGCTTGTGCGTGTGTCACGTAGTTCTCATGCCATGGTTTTCAACTCCATCAGGTCTTTTAAGGTCTTCTCTATGCTGTTTATTCTAGTTAGCCATTCTTCAAATCTTTTTTCAAGTTTTTTAGATTCCTTGCAATGGGTTCCAACATCCTCCTTTAGTTCCAAGAAGTTTGTTATTACCAATCTTCTGAAGCCTACTTCTGTCAGCTCATCAAAGTCATTCTCCATCCAGTTTTGTTCCATTGATGGCAAGAAGCTGCAATTCTTTGGAGGAGAAGAGGCATTCTGGTTTTTAGTATTTTCACTTTTCTGCTCTTGTTTCTCCCCATGTTTGTGGTTTTTATCTACCTTTGGTCTTTGATGTTGGTGACCTACAGATGTCCTTTGATGTGGATGTCCTTTTTGTTGATGTTGATGCTATTCCTTCCTGTTTGTTAGTTTTCCTTCTAACAGTCAAGTCCCTCAGCTGTGAGTTTATTGGAGTTTGCTTGAGGTCCACTCCAGACCCTGTTTGCCTGAATATCACCATAGGAGGCTGCAGAACAGCAAATATTGCAGAAGAGTAACTATTGTTGCCTGATCCTTCCTCTGGAACTTTGTCCCAGAGGGGCACCTGCCTGTATGAGGTTCAGTCCTCTGCTACTGGGAGGTGTCTCCCAGTTAGGCTACACAGGGCGGTGGGGGTGGTCAGGGACCCACTTGAGGAGGCAGTCTCTCCGTTCTCTGAGCTCAAACACTGTGCTGGGAGAACCAGTGCTCTCTTCAGAGCTGTCAGACAGGCATGTGTAAGACTGCAGAAGTTTCTGCTGCCTTTTGTTAAACTATATCCTGCCCCCAGAGGTGGACTCTACAGAGGCAACAGGCCTTGCTGAGCTGTAGTGGGTTCTGCCCAGTTTGACCTTCCCTGGCTGCTTTGTTTACCTCCTCAAACCTCAGCAATGGTGGACTCCCCTCCCTCTGTCAGGCTGCTGCCTCACAGGTCGATCTCAGACTGCTGCACTAGCTAGCAGTGAGCAAGGCTCCGTGGGTGTGGGACCTGCTGAGTCAGGTGCGGGATATAATGTCCCGGTGTGCCATTTGCTAAGACCATTGGAAAAGCATAGTATTAAGGTGGGGGGTGTCCTGATTTTCCCGATAGAATCTGTCACGGCTTCCCTTGGCTAGGAAAGGGAAATCCCCTGACCCTTTGCGCTTCCCAGGTGAGGAAATGCCCTGCCCTGCTTTGGCTTGCCCTCTGTGGGCTGCAAACACTGTCCAACCAGTCCCAATGAAATGAACCAGGTACCTCAGTTGTAAATGCAGAAATCACCCATCTTCTGCATCGATCATGCTGGGAGCTGCAGACCGGAGCTGTTCCTGTTTGGCCGTCTTGGTGAAAATTAATGTTTTTAATATAAAGAATTGTTGCTCCCTAGAGCAAGAATTGTTGAATATAGACTAGCGTATCTTCCTGCTTTATATCTATATTAATGTATGAAAAAATAAACAAAACAGTAAGCAAAATACTTCAGATAAGATTTCACAAGTCATAGTAGAATAATTATTCAGAGGCTTTTCTACCTGAACTGAGTGGTCTAAGTAGTTGTTTTATCAGTAAACTTAAAAGCTCTTCTAAGCAAGAAAACATGACAAATAATATAAGAATACCTGACATTTTCATTTAGAATTAAAAGATGCATAAATAGTAATTAATTAACCAGCCTAGTGGTGTGAAGTTTAGTCTTCACTTAGAATATATTTTGCATGAATAAGATTCTATCATTTTTTTTACAAAGCCCATAATTGCAATAAATGAGACTTATGACTTCTGGTCACAATGTCTAAAAAATAAATGAAAACTTAATTAATGAAACAAATTGTGTGCAGAATCCCTCATTTTTAAAAAAAATGTTTTAAAACTATCTTATTCTCCTTCAGTAGATTTTTGAACTGTTCACTTTTATTAAACATAAAACATTTTATAAAAAAGTGTGATTTCCCTTCATATATTTTATCATTTTTATATTAAATGCCATAACAATTATATTTAAGTACTATAATAATTTCAGGTGGCATAAACACATTTGGGTATAAATATAACTGATTTTTGGTAATCTTAAATCTGGTTCTTGTGACTATATGAATTCATAAAAGAACTGTAGTATTCCACTAACTACAACAGTGCATTGTCCTTGAGCACTGTCAGTGTTTTTCATAGGAACTTAAACTATATGATAATCAGAAGAGTGTTAAATAAACTGAATAATTATTTTTTGAGTATAGTACTCAATTTAAAAAAAAATGTATTTCTAGATTCATGAATGGCAGTTTTTTCCCAGGCATCAGTATTTAATAGAATTAGCATTTTTGTTTGAAACTGTTTAAAAATTTCATCAGGGCTAACCAAATTTAGTAAATATTTTCCACTATGCCAGTAGTTGCAGGAATGTGACCTTGTTTTATTCCTAGCAATTGATATTGACTGAAATACTCGGTGAACAGTTGCAGGAAGCATATTCAATTCTGCTAGGGCCAAAAGACTCTGGGGGATTAGTTCCCTAGCCTAAAAGCCCAGAGTGAGCAGGGTGTTACATTTCAGACTGTTGCCCCAAATCCCACATAAGCCTTTATACTGCCATGCTCTCATGAACTGCTCAACACTGATGATTTCTCCAGGGTTTGGGGTAAAGAGTCAGCTGCAGAACGTGTTGTCACATACAAATGGGAATAGCAAGATATCATGTGAGTTTCTGTTTGATACAAGAAGATACAGAGTGTTCTTTTGAACTTAAATACCTTGAAATTAATTCCTCTTATTTTTGAGGGTAGAAACAATGGTATTACCAATGATCATCTAATGATAATCTAATTTTATAGGCTGTTGTTCCAACTGGTTATCCTCAACACAACACTCTCAACATGCTTCCAGGGATGCCTAGACATGTTGTACACCTGCTAATGAAGAATTCTGGTCTATCATGGCAGAAAATAAGTCAGGATCAACTATAACGCCCTCCTGGCTATTATGACTTCCAACGGGGCATGACTGCTGCACCCCAGCCACCTGCTTGATACCAAATATTCCATTATATGAACCCTACAATTCCGAATGCTGGCACTTTCCACCAGCTTTGAAATGGGGGACAAGAAAAAAATTATTCCTACTGCTATAGTCTCTTATTTCAGTACCAAACAGTGCCTCTTTTGTTCCAGCATCTTACAAAGAGGATTTAGGGAAGCATATTATTCCATTTTTACATATAACCTTATGTATCCATGGGATTAAAGCATGAATCAGCTCAGAGGCTGACAATGGAGACAATCCAAATGACATGCAGCAAGTCATTCTGACAGCTGGCACTTTATGAATGGACTGGCCTTAAAAGGAAAATGAGAATCAGAGTTAAAAATTGGCCTGTATCTTTTAAGCCATCAGATGCTAGATAGTCCACTCACATTGATAATAATGTACCCAATGTGATGATAGATCACATTCCTTTATCCTAATGCCATTAAAAGTTCATTTTATCTCTTTTGTGCCTTTTGTGTAAGACGATATTAAAATAAAGCTCAAACTGGAAAGTACACATTATCACATACTTAGTACTGATTATACACTCATAAATCAAATTTTTAATTGTGTTTGCTTTCACGTTGATCTACTACAGGAGGCAGAGATTTTAGTTTAAGTGGTTTTATTAAATATAGTTCATATGAGTTCACTCTGCACATGCCAAAGTTTCTGGTACAAATTCTGAGAAGCACTGAGCCAGATTCTAGATTGTGCTTAACTAGACAAAGGCCAACATGAGAGGCTTCTTGGGAATTAGCCAGTGTTTCTTTGTCAGATCTAATATACTGAGTTTATTAATTTGACTGCTTCATTTAAAATTTTCTAATACCAGGTCTCTCATTATTCCTTCACATTGTGAATTTTATATAACCTGCCCTACTGGAAATTTGGAAGTCCATTGCCCTTTTACCTGTTTTCTTAATAGGTCCATTCCTTATGTCTCCATTGTACATTGGATTCAGGGATAGAAATAGCTCTGTTAGTTGACATTTGCTTTTGTAAAATTTGCTGGTGACTCTGTCTCTCTCTACGTGAAAAATCTTGACAGCACTTTTTGTTTTTTGAGATTCAGGTGAGTAATTATATAGAGACCCTTCTCTCAGGTTACCCTATGTAAAGGTGCCACAATTTACACTTAGGATCAGATGGATACTAACACATGAGCCTGCCATTTATTCCTTTCTCCATGGCTAACCAGCAAAAGTTTTAGAATATTGGATCTGCTTTTCTTATTGTTGAAATCCCTAGCTTCTTCTTTCTCACTTGAGTGATTTCATCTTAGAAATAGCCAGATAAATAGAAATAGCTTAGCTAAATTAGCCATGGGTGCTAATTTATCTCTCCTAATTTGTTTTTAAAAAAATGAGTTCTAGCTTCCAGAATAAAATGAAGATTTTGAATACCAAAAGAGAATTACATTATAAATAATTGGTCTTGATTTTGGACTCTACAAAGACCAAAAGATAAATGTCTGAAGGCTAAAAGATAAATTGCTGCATTTGAAGTCACAAGACCTAGGTTACAACAGTGGCTCTGTTATTAATGAACTGTTTGATGCTAGAAAGTCACTTTAACTCTCTAGAGCTCACTGATCTCATCTGTAATGAGGTTGGGTTCAAGCAGTATTTTTCAAGTCAAATTTTATTTTAGTGTGGTAAATGATTTAAATTATGTACCAGAAATCCTATGAGAGAAGTATTAATAGAAAAAAATGGAGATAAAAAAGAAGAAACATTTGTTTTCTTTGATTCACAGACAATGGGTAAAGAAGGACTAAACTACATAGTCTATTCAGCATTTTACAAAGGTAAACTAGAATTTTATGTCACTACTGATCCATTATTATCCTTTCATGCATAATAAATTATGTGAACGTCTATTGACTTACCCACATTCTCTCATATTCTTTTTTTAAACAAAAGAAAGCCACTTGAAAAAGACCTTTTGAAATCACCGATAATCAAGTTCATAATCATATAACGGAATATAAAATTCACACTGGTTTCAAATTCATAACTTTGTTCTCCTACACATTGTGTCTTAAATAAATAAGTCAATAGATAGATGGCCAAACTCCATTATGTGTAACATATTTTAGAGGTTTTATTAACAAGTATATTTGTCATTCAGAATTTTCTTTTCAGTTTGTTAAATGCAACACAAATTAAACACACATTATAAAATCTATCTGCAATATATCAATATTTACACAAGATGTTATAACACAGACATACTAGTGATTTTAAGAGATAAGATCTAAACAATGACTTGGAATTACACAGTCAATGTAATATCAATGACAATTATAATGATCCCAGGATTCCATAACGTATTCATTGTTCATATGTATTATAAACATTTCTGTTATCTTTTTGGGTTTTTTTGGTAGGGGCATCTGTTTTCTTTTGTTTGTTTTAGGTAGGGCATTAATATCTAAGTACGTTTATCCATGTTAATTTAGCTTACACAAGTACTCTCACTGCCATGGGTACTGATTTATCTCCTTAATTCACTGATCTTTTTCCATCCTTCCTATTTGTATCATAAAGACACCATTGAGAAAGCAATGTAAGCTATCAATCATTCTGCCTTGAAGAGAATATATTTTGTCTAATTGCAATGGAAAGTCTAATTGATTACTTCAGTGTGGATGCAGTTCATACTCAGTGAAATAGACATACATGGAAACACATCTCTAAGGAATCATTGGCATCACAATATCACCAGGGAACTTGGTTGATTGGGACTTTTGCTCATTGGCTATGGTGAGGATTCTGATTCTTGAACAGATCATTTTGATTCCTTCTGTCGTACAGACTATATACATAACCATTGCCAGTTAACATTACTGGGATATATAAATAGCAGTACTCACGAAAGGAACAGAAAGTACGCATGGATAGGTCAATGTAAATCTATCTGTGCTGACAGCAGATAATGAAATGCATATAAATTTTTAGCACCAGAAAGAGCTTTATATATCAACACCTTCCTCATTTTACAGATGAGAAAATTCAAATTTGGAGACACTGAGATACTCTTGGTCAGACAGCTAATTAGGGGCAAGAGCAAGATGAAATCCCTGGTCTCCTGATTCTCAGTCAGTTGCTTTTTCCACTTCACTTGCTGCATGTTTTATTGACAATGGATAAGAGGAACTTAAGTCTTAGCGTGTGAAGTAACACCTTACAATTAACCATGAGTATTTCTTTCCGGTTTTCTTTATTATTTAGGTATAAACATTATTAAAGCAAAATAAAGTTTTGGATGTTGTTTACAAACTAAATCACATAGAAAGATTGGGGACAGTCTTTTCTTATTATGTAGGCTGTTAAGTTGTACATAAATTCAAATCTTGTCGCTTCAAGAATACATAATTGACCGCGAATCTAGTCAAATGTTCAATGAACTTAATACAACAGTCTAATGCGGGATTCTCCTCTCTCTCCCTCCTGCTATACTCCACTCTTTGCTAAATTTCAGAGCATGTTGAAATACAGAATAATGTGGCCTTTTCCCTTTGTTTCACTAAATTATTTTCTTTGATCTTGGTGCCTCCCTAGCATTTCTCTCTACTTCTTATCCTCCTATTCTGGAGTAAGCAATGGAAGAGAATTACAAACTGGTGAATGTCCCAAGGCTCTTCCTGTTTACCTACTGCAAACTTGATAGATGCATGCAGCCAGAGTAGATGTCCTTTCCCGACCTCTTAAGTTGAGGAAGCTATACTTCCAGGAAATACAAGGTTCTTTTACACACTATGCCCTTCATCCCCCATTTTTAAGGATGAGCACATCTCCTGCTTAAAGGCTCATTTATGTTCCACTTTAGCTAGTGCAAAATTATTCTTTGGCTGAAAATTTGAAACAAATTATGATACAACTACTTTTCCCTGGAAAACAATTATGTCTGGGTACCTAATAAAAGGGTGTCTAAATGGAAAAGTAGCTGGCGAGGTTACCATACTTTTCTGCATCTAAGGTGTTGCATAAGCAAGAAGCTACCTTCCAAAGTAATTTTAATTATAGTAAGGTAGCTCATACCATTAAGTGATTTTCAAGTCTCTTGGGAAATCTCAGATATATGAATTTAAATTTTGTCTTTCCTTTTAGTTACTCTTTTGTCTTCCTTTTCTAATGCTTCTTATATCTGTTCTAGTTCTCAGGTGGTAATGGTATACAAAATATCCAGAAGATTAAATAGCAAGATTCCTTTACTGGAAAGACAATTTACCGTGTTTTTTTTTTTTCCTTCATAGTTCTTCTAATTTATTATATTTTTCTTTGCCACCATATATCCTTCTTCTTATCTCCTCGCTGTTTTCACCTTATTTCATTATTTTATTTCTCCAGTCCCTGTAATCACTTGTTTTACTTGCTTGGTTACTTTTTTTCTAAAAACCTACAAACTTTGATTAATACAAATAGGAGTGGAAAAACCTGCAGTGGCACTGAAAAAATGCACAAGTCCATTTTAGATCATCCCTTAAGCAAAGTTATTTTGTAAGAGAATTTAGCAACAATAATTAAAGATGTAGAATATTTCTAATAAGCCAAGAAATGAATGCCACAATTTTGGAAAATATATATATTTTAAATAATATTTCAGTTTTAAAAAAAATAAAATGGCATTTGAAGCTATTTGAAACCTGCTTTCAGTAGCTTCTTTAAAGATGACTTGGTAACAGTAAGTTTTCTTACAGCAAGGTGTGCTGAAACCCAGGCACTGCGTGCAGAAATGTATAACATAACAAATTAAAATGAAAAGTAGGATTTGAATATCCATCTGATTATACACAGATGAAAAATTTGTTTGCTGGAATATGGTAAGTATGATGCAGTCAATACAGTGTAAAATATATGTAATAAAAAAAGAGATGTGCATGCATAAGTACACAAAGTCAGAAAGGAGTCTCAGGAGCTTATCCTGAGGAAGTTAAAAGAATTCTATTTTCTATTCATTCATTGCATGATTTATTATAACCGTTCTATAGAGAAGCACCCAACAGAGAAACTGTGGTTAAAGTTAGCTTGTTGTTTCCAACGTGAATTCCCCGTTTTGAATGATTTATAACACTTTTGCTTTTCCCTGAAACTTGGCATATAGGTTCTTAAACTCTGAATCATTATTTCCTCAAGTTTAATTTACATAAGGTTAGCTTTTCTTTTTTTTTGCTATCAGACAGAGAAACACACACACAAAGAGTCACATGGGGATATCACAAATTCAAGTTTCTGTAAAAGGGCAGCTGCCAATGGGAAGCAGATAATGACTGTCATATAAGAATCCTTTTAAAAATCCCTGCTGGACAAAATGAGTTTGTGGAGTGTTCTAGGGCAATTTAGTTAAAAACCAGCTTCTGATTTCAGTCAATGGAGCATATTTCAGAACGAAATTTGCAGCACTGCTACAATAATTATAATTTAAGACATCTAGAACTACAAAAATAAAATATAATATTAATTCTCTCTCTCTAAAAATAGTGACTTGCTCAAAAGTTCAAAGTATTACAGTTCTTTTGAAAAACTGTGAGTTGACTCTAGTATTGTTTCGTTTACTTTGAAATGTTTTCTTATTTTTTTTCTCCAGAAAATTATGTTTCACATTTAGGATCATGTAGAAACAAATATGAATACAAATAAAAATTTATAAAAAAAAGATTTTTTTACTTTCTATTGAAGCTCAGTATTTTGCACAAATCAAGTGCCATAAGTGTATCCATGGAACTTACTTTTTATATGAATAAATGTATCTTAGTTAAAATACTTAATTAGATATTTATGTTGACTTTGAGAACTGTGTGTAGCATATTTTTACATGTAAATAATTTGAGATTATATAGTTGATAAGGTTACGCTGTGTCGCCCACCTACAATCTCATCTTGAATTATAATACCCAAGTATGGACCAAGTAGAGGTAATTGGATCATGGGGATGGTTTTCCCCATGTTGTTCTCTTGATAGTGAGTGAGTCTTATGAGATCTGATGGTTTATAAGCATCTGCCATTTTCCCTGCTTCCACTCACACTGTCCTGCTGCCCTGTGAAGATGGTGTCTACTTCTCCTTTGTCTTCATCCATAATTGTAAGTTTCCTGAGGCCTCCCAAGCTATGTGGAAATATGAATCAGACACCTCTTTCCTTTATAAATCACCCAGTCTTGAGTATTTCCTCATAGCAGTGTGAGAATGGACTAATACAATAAGGTTTTGAAATACATGCATTCCCTTCTACGAGTTGAACCACCCTTTTTCAGTCTCTGTTGCTGTCTTTACCTGTTGTGTCCCTTCTTTACATCTCTATTCTTAGAGCTGTCCTAGGCTCTCTTCTATTATTTATCTAACTGATCCTCTTGAGTAAGCTAGAGGATTGCTACCTTTTATTGATTTCTCTTGATATCTTAATATTGATAACTCCTGAATTTATGATACAGTTGGTCTCACCCTTGCATTTTATGCCACCATACCATGTGGCCTAATGTACACATTTATCTGAAGGGTCCATAGTACCTGAAACTCAACTGGATCAGAACTGAATTATTTATGTTTGTTCTCCAAAATCTACCCCACCACACTTATTTTTATAAGGTGTGTGAAAATTATAATTTTTCTTTCCTTTTTTTTTTTTTTTTTTTTTTTTGAGATGGAGTCTCACTCTGTCACCCAGGCTGGAATGCAGTGGCATGATCTCGGCTCGCTGCAACTTCGATCTCCTGGGTTCAAGCTATTCTACCTCAGCCTCCCTAGTAACTGGGATTACAGGTGCACATCACCACCGATGGTTAATTTTGGGTATTTTTAGTAGAGAAGGGGTTTCGCCCTGTTGTCAAGGCTGCTCTTGAACTCCTGATCTGAAGAGATCCACATGCCTTCGCCTCCCAAATTGCTGGGATTACAGGTGTGAGCTGCCATGCAGGGCCCAAATATATTTTTTTATTGTGTTTTTCAGGTTATTCATCTGAGCATTTCTGTTTCTGAGTAAATTTTCTATAATTAGAATTTAATAGAAAACATTTCTAAAATATAAATTAGTATGATTCTTTAGTATCTATGTGAACCTTGGCATACACCAACCTCACTATATCATCTTATAATTGAATATTTGTATATCTATCCATCTATATATATATGTGTGTGTGTATATATATACACATATATATATATATATTTCTGAATATATTCTGGGTGCCTAGAATGTACTCAATTCAGAACATATGCTCAAGAAATTTTTGTTGCATGAAAACGTTTAATATGAAAACATCCTAATAGTTTTAATTATATATTTAAAAACTTTTAATTGTTTCAGCAATTTTTATTAGATTTTATATTTGTCTACATGATTTATTAGAATTATTTTTATTTTTTACTATTTGTCAATGATATTAATATTTTATTGAGTAATAAAAAGGGAGTCATGTAAATTATGGCAACTCAAATTTATGAATGACTAAGTTAATTCTCAACAAAAACAATAACATTTTATTCTACTGTCCCTGTTATCTTATTCGAACCCTACAGATAACTAACTGCGCTTATTCCACTCTTACAATCCATTCCTCATTATTTCACCAAAAATATATATCTCCTTCTTATTTAGTAGAGATGAGGTTTGAATGTATTGATCTATTTTTAGAGAATTGACATATAGAAATATTACATTTTCTGACTTACAAACATGGTCTATCTATGGGTTTACTTGTTGTCTTTCATTTTACTCAGAACTATTTTGCACTGTGGAGATCTTTTATGTCTTCTGTCAGATTTTTTGCATATTCCTATTGTTTCTGGCTATTGTATATAGTACGACTTTTACAATGTTATTTTCTTTTTTCTTTTTTTTTTAATATTTATCTTGTATCCTCCAACATTGTTAAGCTCAATTATTAATTCTATTTTGTGGATTTAATTAATAAGTTATTTTTTGGATTTTTACAGATTTTTAAATAGAAGATTATATTGTTGGCAAAGAAAGACTTGATCTTCTCAGTCTTCTTTTAGAATTTGAATGCTTTTTATTTCTTCTTGCTTCATTGTACGATGTAACTGTCCTAGTATAAT
This sequence comes from Macaca mulatta, assembly GCF_049350105.2. Lineage (NCBI taxonomy): Eukaryota > Metazoa > Chordata > Mammalia > Primates > Cercopithecidae > Macaca > Macaca mulatta. The sequence goes on from NC_133409.1 coordinate 118,961,975, forward strand.
GTTGAATGGAAGCAGCATGAGTAGACATCTCTGTGCTTTTTTTAACCTTAGTTTACACTCAGTCTTTTACAATTAAATATGATATATGATACTAACTATAGAATATTTATTAATGTGATTTATAGGGTTAAAACAATTTTTTTATTCCTAATAGCTGCAAGTTTTAATCAGTGATAAATGTTGGATTCTCTAAAATGTCTTCATCTATAATGATGTCATTTTTAGTTTTGTAATATGGTGACTTACATTAATTTTTAAATTTATAACAACTTTTCATTCTTATTATAAAGGAATCTTGATCACAATATATTATATTTCATTTATTTTTGGATTAAAGCATTTAAAATTCTGTTAAGAATTTTTGCATCTATATTTAGGAGAGATATTGATCCGAAGTTTAGTCTCTTCTAAAAACTCTGTCTGCTTTTACATCAAGATAAAACTGGCCCCTTAAAATTTGTTGGGAAGTATTTAATCATCTTTACATTAATGGAAAAGTTTATGTATAATTTGTGGTATTAATCTTACACATATTTGGAAGAATTCATCAGTGAAATTTTTTGTGTATTGAGATTTTTTATCAGGAAGCTTTAGACTGCAAATTTTTTTAGCACATATTTGGCTATTTTTTTTAGTACATATTTTGCTAAAGATTATGTTTACCTTTTTTAGTGAGCTTTACTTGCTTTTGTGTCTTTCAAAGTATCTCTTCATTTATTCGAAGTTGTTAAATGTCATAAAGTTGTACAAAATATTCTCCTATCATTATTTTAATATCTGAAAACTCTGTAATGATTTTACCTATCTTATTTCTGAAATAAGGAATATTTGGAAAATATTCTCTTTTTCACTCCTCTCTCAGACTCATTAGAAATTGACATACATCGATTTTATTTATCTTTTCAAAGTATGGCTTTTGGATTTCATTGAATTTTCTTAATTACTTTTCATTTTCTATTTCAAATATTTCTGTTATGATCTTAATTCTTCTTCTGCTGCTGCTGCTTATATTGACTTTATATGCACTTATTTTTCTAGTTTCTTAAGTGAATCTTGATGTTATTGATTTGATAGCTTTCTTATTTTCTAGTAAAGATATTAAGTGATACAAACATTCCCCTAAGGTATGGCTTTAATAACACTCTACAAATTGTGATATATTGAAGTTTAATTTTCATTCACTTTAACATACTAATTCTCTTTCAAATTTCTGGGTTTTTTTTTCCCATAGACCATTTAAAAGAGTGTCATTTGGTTTCCAAATTTTTAGTTATTTTTTATGAGTATTTTAAATATATTTAACTGAATTTTATCTCAATCGGAGAAAAAATTTGTATAATTTGAGTCTTTCAAAATTTACTGAGACTTGCATTATGACCCCAAAAATATTTTATCAATGTAAATGTTCCATGTGCACTAAAAATAAATATATATCCTGCTATATTTGAGCGACGTGTTCTATATATAACAACTGAATCAAATTGATAGTGTTTTCAAAGTCATCTATATTGTATTTATTGATAATCTCATTATTTGTCCTATTAATTATTAAAGAAAATATATTGGTTAAAATTTCATAAAATTATTTGATTTGTCTATTTCCTTTTGCAGGTCTCTTCGTTGTTCCTTTTTAATTTTCTTGATGTTCTGTTATTAGGACTGTAGATATTTAGAACTGTTGTATCTTTTTAATCAATTACTCCTTATATTTTCATGCCATTATTTTCTTTATTACTGGTAATAATCTTACCTGTGAAGTCTACTTTGATTGATATTAACACAGGTATTCTAGTTTTCCACTGCTTCATGTTAGTATGGTAATATCTTTCCCCATCCTCCACTTTTAACTTATTTGCATTTTTTATATTTAAACCACAGGTAGGCAATGTATAGTTGATTCATCTTTTTTAACCAAACTGAAAATATAGATCTCCTAATAGAATGTTTAGATCATTTGCATTTGTTGTAATTATTAGTGAAGTTAGGTTAAATTTACCATCTTCCTCTTTTTGCTTTGACCCATATGAGTTTCGGAAAAAGAGGAGACACATAGAAACATGAATGGCATCTATAATTCCACCATCTAGTGAGAAATACATTTATAGCTTTGGTGCAATCATTTTATTCCTTGATTACAAGTATATACAGAAAAAATATATTCACCTTCGTACTACCACATAATTTTTAAAATTAAGTCCAAATTTTATTAACATAAATAATGCTACAAACAACAGTCTTTCATGTAATTTATAACTTTCATGTCTACTTATTTCTTAGGATAAATTCTTTAATGCTAAGTTACTACTCAAAACTTTGAACTTTCTAAATTGCGCAAGATTTATCTTTATTAAAATATAAAGAAGAAAAACAATACCTTCAGCATTTTGGGACATAAAATATCTAATTGTTTACAATTGTTTCTATTGTTTATATTGGCCATTGATAGATAGATGATAGATAGATAGATAGATAGATAGATAGATAGATAGATAGATAAATTCATGCTTTCCAGGACATTTTTTCTCTTTGATATTTTGACATATTTTTTCCACTCCAAAAATGTGTCTCATTAATTTGTTAAAACATTCAGAGTGTATATTTGCTATAAATAATTTACTGTTTTTAGCTTCATTTGACTACTCATTTTACTTTTGGCTCAGAAATATACATACATTATGCAATAATATATATTATTCCTTTATTACTTTTCCTCTTGTTTCAATTCCCTGAATGTACATTCCTATAAATGTAGCTCATAATTAATTCTTTTTGTTTATTTGTTTGTTTGTATTTTTTAATATTGGTAACACATTTTGCTCATAAGACCACTCTGAACTTAGTTTTAGTATTAGGTATCAAATAAAGCATAAATGTATCGACTGTATTTATTAATCTACTAACTAACCTTTTAAAATTGCCCTTTACTTACTAAAAAGCCTCTTTTTTCTTTACAATGCATGAGATAATTTTGATTTTTTCCAACAATTCTTAGTCAAACAGCACATATTTTATTTATTTGTAATTCCTTGTTAATATTAAACTAAAGCAGACTCAAGTCACTCTTGGACTTTTTGTACAATTAACCATATACTTTACCAACTATATTATATGTTTTTCACCATTTTCAACTCCTTCCTGGCTACAGTGCATAGTGTCAGATATCAATTTCAAAAGTGGTGAGACTGCTGACTCTATTTGAGGCTTAAGCTTAAGGATGCATGGAAAAAAATAACCAGTGGTTGTTATGAATATTCAAATCAACTATGAGATCTGGAGAAAGGAGTTGGGATGTGAAAATAATACAAGAAAAAAATATCTGAACTCTCAACTCTTCCGGGTCTGTACGCTGGAGGATAATCACTTTGTAAACCCTGATTTATCTGATTCAAGAATTCGCATCGGCATTCTTGTTATCCTCCATGGTCATTTTCTTAATATCAGTCTTCTACTTATTTGCAATTTTCTCAATCCTCTTAAATATATGGTTTCTTATTGCTTTAATCGGTAATTTAATAGCAGCTCATTTACAGTGTAACATTCACTATAGAATCTGGGCTCTGCATTTATTCTCCATCATATTCAGCTCACCTTCAAGGGCTTGAGTGATTTTACAGCTTACGTAGGTAACCTATTTAAAACCGTATTCTCGTGTTATTTCTTGAACTCCAATGACTAACTCTTTATGGCCACATTATGAACATTTAAAAAATATAGATCTAATATAAGTCTGGATCCACAGAATTATGTCTACAACTTCTCCATACAGTTCTCTATTGATGAATGATATGGTTTGACTCTGTGTCTCCACCCAAATCTCGTACTGATTTTTAATTCTCACGTGTCAGGGAAGGAACCTGGTGAGAAGTGACTGGATAATGGGAGCTAGTTCCCCAATTCTGTCCTAATGATAGTGAGTGAATTCTCACAAGATGTGGTGGTTTAAAAGTGTTTGTCAGTTCCCCTCTTGCTCTGTCTCTCCTGTTGTCACGTAAGAAGTGCTTTGCTTCCCCTTCACGTTCTGCCATGATTGTAAGTTTCCTGAGGCTTCCCCAGCCATGTGGAACTGTGAGTCAATTAAAACTCCTTTCTTTATATATTACCCAGTCTCAGGTAGTATATTTAGAGTAGTGTGAGAACAGACTAATACAATGGTGTTCTCTCTGCACTTATTTTTCAGTCATTGAAATTTTCTTTTCTATATTCTTTCCTGTTATCTGCTTCTATCACATTTTCTCTTACATTCAGCTTAAATTTTGCTCTATTTTCTGACATGATTCTGTGATACTCCAGCATCCTGGAGCCATTTTCTTTACTAGTCTCTACTTCAAGGGCCCTGTACCTATGCTAAACCCTGTTATTTGTCTCCTCTGTTCCTGTATGATGTAGAAATACAGTCAAATAGATAAATAGATTGATTTTTCATAGAGATACAGTTTCAAACATCAGCAAAGACTTCAATGCCAATTATCAACCTGTTTACTTTTCCTTGGTCATCCATGATATGCTTTCCCTATGATAATCATCCTAAACCTTAGTAAATCTTCCTAAGTGCCATATCTTATCTCCACTCTATCATTCACAGCAGACAACTGTGCTTTCTAGAATATGGAGAAAATTAGGAATAATAATGTTATCCTTTAATGTCCATCTTTGTATGCACAGAAAAAATATCAATTTTTCAGGCCCACTGCTAACCATCTTCTGCTCAGTGGGCATTTGCTACTCTACTTTAAAGGTAATCTGTGAGGAAATTGAAATCATATTTCTATGGATGATGTGAAATAGCTTGCAGTTCATGTGTTAGAATTGAAATATGGAAATAAAGGATACACAATATACTGCTAACAGTAATCTTTCTCTTCTCTTACATAAAGTTGAATACACAATTTAGAATTCCATATGCATTACCCATCTTATTTCTCATAAATGATTACAAAAGAAATATAATTTTGGAGATGAAGCAAGAAGAAGGAGTAGATTTGACTCAGCCACCCCACTGAGCCTCTCCAGATGATAGCCAATGTCTCAGGCCTTGATCCTCTTATGTAGTCAAGAGAAACATTCAGCTGGAATAGTCTATTGTTAGGTGATCCACCTTTTTTTCTCAAATCTGGCTGTAATTAATCGTATTTAGAGTTATTTTCTGCAAGGTAAGGAAGCACATTTAATTGTAGTTCCAAATTTATACTTTTTTCTCTTCGTTATTGCATATTTCAATGCAATAGTTAATGAAAGCAAACAGACATATTTAGCTTACCAAAATACAAACTCAGAAGTCAGAGATTTGTCCTTTAAGTTATAGAAAATGCAATTTTAATTTTATATTAATTTGCTCATACTAGTCTTTGGATGATCTTACTGAATCACCAGATAATTATTTATAATTATCAGTCATGCATTATTTATAAATAAAAGAAAACAATATTCTCAGACTAGTGTTACTTTAAGTAGAGTAAATTTAAGTAGATATTTGTTGATTCAGTTTTATATGGATTTATGTTCAATTTGATTTATTTATAGAATTAGGTAAAAAATTTATCATCCTATTTTTAAAAGACATTGAAACCAACCATAACTACTATTTTGGAGACATGTAGAATAGTGGCTTTTACAGAGATCCAGGATCCATATTCTGTTCTCAGCTGAATGACCAACCAACTATTACCTTAAGTCAAATGATCTCTAGAGAACTCTGTTTTTTTATGAACAAAATCAGAAAGTTACATGGAAAATCACTCTGGTCTTCTTCAGGTCTACTATCCTATGAATACATTGACTTAAATGTCCCGGATGTAATAGTACCATCAATACCTGAGGGCACTGCAAAGAATACAAGTGTTGTTTCCTGGCATCGCATCCAAAAACACAGTATAACCAGTTAAAGTGCAGGAGGTTTTGATTATGTGTAATATTTATTTTGTTTCAGTCATAAAGATTCTAAGTTTCTTTATTCTCTGATGCTGCTATAGTGATAGAAACTCAGAAATAATTTATTATGTTCTGCATTATTTATAGAAGCAATTTTCCTTTTCTGACTTAAAAAGGTAAAGGCTAAAAAGTACTACACATAATACTTAAGCACCAGTAGGAAATATCTAATGTCAAATCACTAATACAATAATTATATTTTCATTAAAATAAGCCTAATATAGAACTTAGTATCTAAGTTTTAGCATATTAATAACTTCTGAGAATTTAATTAATATTCAGTAATTTTAATTTGATTCATAAAATGCAATATTTAAAATACCTATATAACCAAGTAAACATAATATATTTCCAGAAGACAATCGCGTGATGTCATAGCATGCATAGGTAAAAGATGTATTCAAAATGCAATACAGGTAAAAAGATATCATAAAAGAATTATGAATGTGATTTCAGATTCCACATTGCAACCAATCTTTAGGAAAATATCACTTGTCAAAGCCAGCATAATATAAAATAAGAACACCCATAGTTATATAAACATATTGTTTAAATACTTCTCTCTTTTTTATACCTGTGTAATACTGAACTTTTTTTATACTATGCAACCAAATATATTGCAACACAATGAATGCATAAGAAATATGAGAATCTAGCTGTTATTATTAAGTCACAAATTAAAGAGATTTGTAAAACCTAAAGCAATGCCACAAAACATAAAATATAAAGCCTATAGTATTTATGTTAACGTGAAGTGAAATTATATTGCTTTATTTATTTATTTATTTAGAGACAGACTCTCACATCGATGTCCAGGGTGGAGTGCAGTGTCAGGATCACAGCTCACTGCAGCCTCAACTTACCAGTCTCAGGTAATTCTCCCACCTCAGCCACACAAATACATGAGACTACAGGAGCGTGACACTACCCCTGGCTAATTTCTTGTATTTTTTTGTAGAGACAGAGTTTCATCATGTTACCCAGGCTGATCTTGAGCTCCTGGGATCAAGTAACATGCTGGCTTTGGCTTCCCAAAGTGCTGGGATTACAGTCGTGAGCCACTGCACCTGTCCTGCTATATTTAAATGAATTAATTATGATATTTATAATTTTGTCATTTTTGTTTTCTAAATATTAATATATGATACTTATAGACAAAAGCTCTTGGATGATCTATGTTTTTTAAACAATATAAAGAGATCTTGAAACCAATAAATTTCAGAACCATTGGCCTTTATATTTTATATGTAGTGAAGTAGTAAATGTGAAGAGTACAAATCAAGGAGCCTGACATATACTTAAGGGTACCATGCATATTGCTTATAATTTTGAAATATATAAAAATGAATAAATAGAAATTTCACTAAGACGTTATCATTTGCTATCTTTGCCTAATAAGATTAAAATTTAATTACGTATTAAAATAAGCTTTGTTTATGGTTTTCCACATTTTCTTTTCAATACCCAAACGCCTTTCCACTGTACACAACTATGAAATCAGATAAAACATATGATGCTACTCTTTTCAGGCTGTGGACTACACCAAGATTCCCTAGAGAAAGAAATTTCATGTGACAAGCCCTGTGCCATTCAAGGCGTAGAGAACTGGTGGGTGAGTAGAGCACATTGGCCACACTGATGTGAAGCAGAAGTGTTCAGAAGAAGAAGCAAATGAAATGACCAGTCTCTGTAGAGCAGATAATTGAAATGGAAAGACCTGGTGATGAGAATACCCCAGATAGCTATGGAAGGTGTCTCTACAAATCTTTAGCAATGAACTGAGGCGTGCATGCCCAGCACAAGACCTCCCAAAGCTTATCAGATGTGTGAGGCTATGGGATTGAAAATGGAACAGAAATATGTGCGACAGTTGCACACGGTATTTGAGGAGGAACAGAGCTGGGGAACTTCCTAGCTCAGGGTATTTTGAGGTGGAGAAATATTCTCAATATCACAAAATAACTCTGGTATCCATCTGAGATAACAGCAAATCTGGTCTTAGGGATAATAACCACACCCTAGAATAGAACTTAAACTATACTGGCCCCAACATAAGCTAAAATCAAGCCTTGGCAAGATACATAAACAAAAGGTTAGAGATTAGTCCTGCCAAATTGGAAGGATTTAAGAACACAATGATTTCCTTAGATCTTCACTAAGAAGCACTAGGCATAAAACTAAAACTACAAACTTCCAAGGTAATCATCCAACAATTTAACTATTTACTGAGGTTAAGAATCTTCAGAAGACAATAACATAATCTAATCTCTATTGTGTATTAACTATAATTTCCAGTGTTCAATCAAAAATCACTATACGTAGAAAACAACTGGAAACTGTGAGATTTACAGGCAAGAAAAAATGTAGGACAATACAACTCATGGCAAAAGGCCTAATGTTGAATTTAGCAGATAAGAACTCTAGGAAAATTTTGTGGCAAGACAGAGAGAGAGAGAGAGAGAGAGAGAGAGAGAGAATGTATACATATATATATACACACACACACATACACACACAAACACTCCAAGTATGCGCATGCATATGTACACTCCAAACAGAATAAACAGAATAAAACCCCAAACAAGATCGTAATGAATCGAGCCTAGACAAATTAGAATATATACATATATATGCATATCCATATGTAAACACATGGAAACACACACATACTCTATTATTACTAAATATATTTATATGTATATATGCATATATAGTAAAAGTGTATTCAAAATAATAAACAAAAATTGTTTAATTGTTAAGAAATATGTTTTTAGGCCAGGCACGGTGGCTCATGCCTGTAATCCCAGCACTCTGGAAGGCCGAGGTGGGCTCAAGTTCAGGAGATCGAGACCATCCTGGCTAACATGGTGAAACCCCGTCTCTACTAAAAATAGAAAACATTAGCCGGGTGCGGTGGCGGGCACCTGTAGTCCCAGCTCCTTGGGAGGCTGAGGCAGGAGAATGGCATGAACCCGGGAGGCAGAGGTTGCAGTGAGACGAGATCGCGCCACTGCACTCCAGCCTGGGTGACAGAGCGAGACTCCATCTCAAAAAAACAACAAAAACAACAACAACGACAAAATAAAAAAATATATATATGTTTTTAATGAGTGCAGATGGGACATTTTAGCATAGAATTGTAAACTTCAACTACAAAAAAGAAACAAATTTTAGAAATGTAAAATGTCTAGAAAACGATAATGACAGTATTTGATAGGCTTCAAAACTTATTGAAGGTGATATATCAAGCATTTGAAGGAAGAGCAACATAAATTATCCAATTTGAACAACAGATTGAACAAGAAGATGTGAAGCCACAGGCATGTGTTTACAATATCAAACTTTCTAACATAGACAAAATAGTATCCTAGACAGAAAAGTATGTTTAAGAAAACATGAATGTTTGAATAAATAATATTCAGGGTCCCCAAATTTGATGAAAAACAGTAACCCAAAGACCCAAGAAACTCAGCAAACTCCAAATAGAATAAAAATAAAATGCATTAAGCCCAGACAGATTAAAAACAAACTTCTGAAAATTAAAGATAAGAAGACAATCTTCAAAGTAGCAAGACTGGGAGAAGAGCTCATTGGACATAAGAAATCGAGAATAATAATGATTACTGTTTTTCCATCAGAAATAATGGGATTTTGAAAACATCTCTATGAAGTGCTTTGGAGTAGACATTAAAACAAGATTCTGAATCAATGATATCCAGTAAAATACAAGAATTTGTCAGCAGCAGCTTACTATTCCTTTATTCCACTTACAGAAGAGACTTATTTTTATTTATTATTTTTTTCCCCCAGTATTCTGAAAACACTGCCACTGGTTTACATGGACTTTTTTCCTATCATTATTATTATTTTTTTTTTTCAGAATACAATAATCATGTTGACTACAGAGGAGAAAACTCCTCCTGATTAAAACAAGAAAAGGAAAAAAGCATGGCTATTTTTCCCTCACCACCATAGAGAATGCTATTCCCAATCCAAAGACAGAATTTGGCTAAATAATACCTCATTTCTGAGAAATATCTTTTCAGTCAACTGCAGTCAAGTTCATTTAACTTGTTTATTTAGGATCATAGACTGGTGAGAGAAATGTGTAGACTAGTATTTCTTTTTAGTAACTTTTGCTTGATTTTCTAGGTTATGAGAGTATAACATGTGTGAAATCATGAATACCACTCTAAAATTATTACACTTGTGTTTACATGTGAAATAACCATATTTTTCTGGAGGCTAAAAAGTATATTTATATAGTATGCAATTTTTAATCTTGTCAAAAATTTTTTGTCAAACTGTTTATATAGAGTATATATAAATATAAAAAGATATTAAACATGAAACAAATGTAATGAGTTTCACACCATTTTCAAAATTTACCCCAAATATAGAGGTTTACATTTAGAATTGTTTAACTTGATTTCTATTTTGATTAATGCAATAAGTTTATCTGTTGCTATATTTAAAGTGTTGAATACATATTATAGTTTCTAATTTTTTAAGCTTTAGCAATAAAACTTTAAATTTGAAAACAAACCAGTGGTAAGATATGAGAATAATACCTATAATTTATTCTTTTATATTATTTTCCTTTCAAAGTTTTAAAATTTTTTTCTGATATTTATTTAGTGCTCTATCAATACTCCATTTATGATTTTCCTTCTTTATAAGTTCATTTGCTTTAATTTATGCTTTGAATATTATGTAGCTGGATTTAGGTTTCACAACTATATAAAATGAAGTAAATCATTCAGACTCATCATGAGCTGTATGTTCATAGCTCATAGCTTGAGTTCATTTAATTCAAAACTTATTTTTTTAAACATATGGTGACTTGATTTTTAAAGTAATTTTTTTTGTCTATTTTATGGCAATGTTTAAATCAGTAAGCTTAAGTAAATTATCTGTAAATGCACCTCAACAAATTGAACTGGAAAATAAGAAATTCATGCTTTAAATAAACCATTTGTTAGATTGATAGTATTAGCCACATATCTATCAAGTCTCTGTTTTACTCTGTGCGCTTTAGACACAGCAATGCTGATTCATCATGGAAGGAAGAATATTAAATGCATTTCTTCTTTGCTGACAGGATGAATGTAACACTTTTTACTAGTTTTATTTAAACACATCAATATAGAGAAAATATTTCAATGGATTTTAGCTGTTTTATCTGCAAACGTTCTGAATACATGAGAGGTTGGGGTGGATAGGGCCCACTATGAATATTAGGTGAAAATGTCGAAATGTTGATTTTTTTTTTGAGGTGGCATCTCTTTCTGTCGCCCAGGCTGGTGGACAATGGCGCTATCCTGGCTGACTGCAACCTCCTGCTCCCCGGTTCAAGCGATTCTTCCATTTCAGCCTCCCGAGTAGATGGGATTACAGGCACCCACCATCATGCCTGGCTAATATTTGTATTTTTAGTAGAGACGGGATTTCACCATGGTGGCCAGGGTGGTCTTGAATTCCTGACCTCAGGTGATCCACCCACCTCGGCTCCCCAAAGTGCTGGGTTTACAGGCATGAGCTATCGTGCCAGGCAGAAAATGTTGATTTTGATGTGAGTGTGATCATATCAGCCCATTAGGATATGCAAACACAACTTACAGGGAAATTAAAGGCTGTTGATATGATAGACAAGGGTTCCTGATGCATTCTCTTGATGTTCTGAGAACTTTTAGTAATAACTGAAAGTGAAAAAGTGTTGTCAATTGAGATCTGAAGTAATAATCAAGACAGGGAAAAAGAGAAGCTTTTTTATTTTTAACTGAAAAGTCTATTAACTGGCAAAGCCAGATGCTATAGATTAAGCACACAGCTAGACTAAATCAGCAATTCTCTTTGTTAAAACACCTTCTCTTTTCTGAGCCCTTTTGCTAATGCTGTCAAAAACTTCCTGATGTTAAAAATTTTGAATAAATAATTACTTTATAGATTGTGTACTTGTAATTTATTTAGGTGACTGTCAGAGATGGAAGGGTTATGAATTTGTACCAAGTTATCCATCTGTTACCTTGTAGAAAACAGTATTTTTATTAGGCTTTTATTCTTCCAGTCCTTAATCCAAAACAATGTCATGACATCTCATCTTTCTCTGAGAAAGTGAATATCATGGACAATAGGAATTGAAATTCAGATCACACTTCCTTCTTGGCTTATTTAAGGTCTTCAGTTTCTGATGTATTTACTAAAATTTCTTCTCTCTTTTAGTTCACTAATTACCAGAGACTGCTGGGCTGGCAGAGCTTTCATGTGATTGAAAGATTGTTTTCAGTGGCAAGAAACAAACCAGTCAAGAGAAAGCTGGGTTTTGCTGTGACAGGCATTGTTTAATTTAGCTCTCTGTGGCTTCCAGAAAATTCTCCTTGTTCTGTTATGTTGTAAAGATTACCCTCCTGGAAACATGAGGGAGAAGGAAGGAAATTTCACTTCTGGTTGGTTAGTCTTCCACACAAAAAGTAACCTATACTTTCCTGGGTATTTGTTTTAGCTTGATTATGTGGCTTTTAAGTTACTGGTTTGATCTAAGCCTCCTTGATCTGATGGATTCATATTATTGATTTTATTCAAAATACAGCTGTGAGGCCTATGCATTCATTCACATGGGTAGAGAGAGAAAAAAAAAAGTCAGTGCTATAAAGTACAGTATAAACAGAAATACAAACATGAAGTAGATACATGTATTACTTAAGAAGCAGAATGGCAATTGCTTCCTTTAAAGGGAAGAGGTAGATAGAAGATTTTTATATTTCCATAGTTATATATATGTATATATATGTAAATGTATATATATGTATATATATGTAAATGTATATATATATATTTACAATTTTGAGTTCTTTGTGTGGAAACTTAAAAAACACAAACAAATACCTAAACTTGAAAAATCAAGAAAGAGAAGCATAATCATATTATCTAGACCCTTGGGGATAATGACTCAATAAAATCATAAATATTTAAGAGTTGGATAGAGATAATGAGTAAGGAAGGTATGATTAACTTTTCATTGACCTGTATATATTCTTTCACCAATATCACACTGTCTTTATTACTGCAGCTGTATAAAAATCTTGACATCAACAAGCACAAGACCTTCTACTTTTTTGTTGTTGTTGTTGTTGTTGTTGTTTTGTAGTATTGTATTGGTTAATCAAGGTTGTTTATCTTTCCATATAAACAATAGAATAATTGTGTTGGTATTTATAAAATAGCTTCCTAGGGTTTTTTGCTTACAATGCATTAAATCTATGGATTAAGTTGGAAAGATATACTGACAATATTGATTATTCTAATCTATGAATATGTACTATTTCTTATTTAAAGCTTATTTGACGTATTTTATCAGAGTTTTATAGTTTTTCATATATAAGTTTTGCAAGTGTTTTGTAAAATTTATGTCTGTTTCATTTCTTGGTGCATTTTGTAAATGTCACTGTACGTTTGTTTTTTACATTTCAAATTTTAATTTCAATTTTTATTGCTGGCGTACAGAAAAGTAATTGCTTTTTGTATAGGAACCTACATTCTGCAACTTCGTTATACTCACAGGATTTTTTTTTTTATTCTTTCTTTGAAATCCAAATAGCTAATCACGTCATCTGTGAACAAACACAGCTTTACTTCTCCTTATTAAATTTCATACTTCCTATTTCCTTTTCTTATTGCACTAGGTATGACTTCTAGTACAATGTTGAATAGAGTGATGAGAGAGGATATCCTTCCTTGCCTTGGTGCTAATGTTAGAGAGAAAGCATCTAATTTTTCACTATTAAGTATGATGTTAATTGTGTATTTTTCATAGACTCCCTTTAAGTTAAAGAAACTATCTTAACTCCTAATTTAATGAGGGTTTTTATTTTGAATGTGTGCTGGATTTTGTAGGTGTATTTTTCCATTAATTGATATGAATAGATAACTTTTCTTCATTTGTCTGTTTATGTGGTGAATTACAATGATCAATTTTCAAACTTTGAACCAGTCTAGCTGTAATATACATGTAATAAATCCTAGTTGCTGATAATACATACTTTTAAATTACATATTTATGTTTAATTTGCTATTTTTTGAAGATTTCTTCATCTCTATTCATGAGAGATATTTATCTTTTCCTTTTCGGTGATGTTTTTATCAAGTTTTACGATAAGAATAATCTGGATTTATTAATTGAGTCAAGAAGTTTTTCTCTAGTTTTCATTTCTTGGAAAAAAATCACATAGAATTGGTATCCTTACTTTTTGGTAAAATTCACCATTGAAATTATGTAGGCCTAGTGATTTCTTTTTCGAAAAGTTATTTGTTATAAATTAAATTTTCTTCATAGAAATAAGCCTATTTATATTAACTATTTATTCTCATGTGAATTGCAGTAGTTTGTGTTTTTGAAGGAATTGATCCGTGTCATCTATGTCATCAAAATTGTGAGCATAGAATTGTTGGTAGTATTCCTTGATTACCATTTTAATGTGTATAACATCCGAGTGATGACCACTTTTTTTCTGATATTTGTTGCTTTCATTCTCTCCTTTTGTTCTTACACCTGGCTAATGAAAGTTGATCGATTTTATTGAGTTTTTTTCAAAGAACAAGTTTTGATCTGTTGATTTTCTTATTTTTATTTTTTGTTTACAACTCCATTGGTTTCTGTTCTAATTTTATTATTTATTTTATTTTGCTCAGTTTTGTCTTAAATTGTTCTTCTTTCTGTAATTTCCTAAAGTGAAAACTAAGATTATTGATTTTGGATTATTTTCTTTTTTTCTCTGATATATACATTTAATACCGTCAATCTTCCTCTAAGCACTTTTTAATGAGTCTCACAGGTTCTAAAAACTTGGATCATCATTTCGTTCAAAATAATTGAACATTTTTTCCTACAACTTTTTGTTTGACCCATGTATTATTTAGAAATGTGATATTTAATTTCCATTTGGGTAGTTTTTCTACTTTTTTTTTAATTTTTGATTTCTAGTTTAATCATATTATAGTCTAACAGTATATTTTTATGATTTCTGTTCTTTTAAATTTGTTGAGATTTGTTATATGGCCTAAAATTGGTCTATGTTGGTGAGTGTTCCATATGCTTTTGTGTGCCTTTTAATATGCCTTCTAATTTTTTTGTTGACTTCCAGACATGATATATCAGAAAATAAGAGCTTAAGTAATTAGGCCTTTAGTGTTAGGTTTTATGTTTACTTCACTACAAATCAAGCTGCATTTAATATTTGCCATAGTAATAGGTGCCAGACATTTCAACCCTTTAAATTTTTCTAGTACCCTTATTTTTGTCTTCAGTACCTTCTTTGGGATTTCCTAAGAACTCCTCCTTACTTAGGGTCTGTCTCACAGGTTTTAAGTTGTAATCTACTGGTATGTTTTGTTTTGTTTTGTTTTGCTGTTTTGAGACAGAGTATCACTCTGTTGCCTAGGCTGGGGTGCAGTGGCACAATCTCGGCTCACTGCAACCTCCACCTCCCAGGTTCAAGCAATTCTCCTGCCTCGGCCTCCCAGGTAGTTGAAACTACAAGTGCACATCACTTCACTAGGCTAATTTTTGTATTTTTAGTAGATACGGGGTTTCACCATGTTGGTCATGCTGTTCTTGAACTCCTGACCTCAAGTGATCCACCTGCCTGGGCCTCCCAAAGTGCTGGGATTGCAAGCATGAGTTGCCACACCCAGCCTGTAATCCACTGCTATAGAACCCTATTGATGTGAGAGTATGATGTTGCGGGGAAAAAAAGTGATTTCTTATTTTAGGTAAAATCTCAGTTTTATAGAAGACTTGTCTACCTGGGCAGAGTCCTTCATAAGTGATTTTTTGCTTGGGTTTTTTTTTTTTTTTTTTTTAAGCTTTTTTTTTCCTTTTCTGGTGACACAGGAGGTTACAGGGGCTAAAGTCTTGTAACTTCCCTCTAGAGAGGATGAAGTTTTGGTAGAGACCTTTCTCTGGAGGGTACGCCTTTGTTGTTTAATAGCTCTCTGGATGTATTTCACAACCTTTCTTTCTTTCTTTCTTTTCTTTTCTTTCTTTCTTTCTTTCTTTCTTTCTTTCTTTCTTTCTTTCTTTCTTTCTTTCTTTCTTTCTTTCTCTTTCTTTCTTTTATTTCTTTCTTTCTTTCTTTTCCTCCTTTCTTTCTTTCTCTTTCTTTCTTTCTTTCTTTTTTCTTTCTTTCTTTCTCTCTTTCTCTCTGTCTTTCTTTCTTTTACCTTCTTCCTTCTTCCTCCTTCTTTCCTTCCCTCCCTCCCCCTCCTTTCCTTTCCTTTCCTTTCCTTTCCTTTCCTTTCCTTTCCTTTCCTTTCCTTTCCTTTCCTTTCCTTTCCTTTCCTTTCCTTTCCTTTCCTTTCCTTTCCTTTCCTTTCCTTTCCTTGTACCACATGAGGTATCTTACTTGGCTCTTCAACATAAGAAACTGTGAGGCTGCTGGATATAAATCCTTGAATGTGTGGTGATCCCTATGACTATAGCTTCCATCAGATTCTTATTCTCTCATAAGACCTTAGTCTCCAGCAATTTGTCAAAATTACCATTCAAGTGTTTCTACCACTTTATGGCCCCAGTTGTGCATGCTCACAGATGTTGACTCTGACTCTCTTCCAAATTTTGGCATGGTGATTTTAACTTGAGATTTCAGTTTTCCGGTGGATACAAAAGTCATTGTTCTGTTTTTATTATTATATGCATGGTATTAATAACTCTCAAGCTCTTTAAACAGCAGAAACCCCAGGTCTTAAAATAACTTTTTCTACTTTTAGACTACCTGATCTGTTATAATTTTATTTGTAAGAATACATTTGAAAGAGGATAAGTGTAACTACAGGATAAACAGATGATGTAACATATGTTTGGAGAGAGAAAGTCATATGAAAAAATATTGATAATTTATTTTTTGCTTCAATTTGTCCTGCATGTTATAGGAAATGTGTATTGTAGTCTTAGTTTTTCTACTGGTTATCTGTGTGAATTTCGGCAAGTTACAAAATATATCCTGGTCTCTGTTTTCTCATTTATAAAATGAGTCACTTAGATGAGATAATTCTAAAATGTTTTCTAGCTATAAATTTTTAGCTTATTTGATATATAAAAGAGCCATCACTGACAATATTTATTTATTAATTCATGTATTTAATGTGTATTAATTGATTTTTAATTCTGAGCTAAGTTAAACATCATCGTGAAGCACATTGTTTACTTAGAATGCATATTATATTGCAAAGAGACAGCACATAAAGAAGTAAAAAACATTGGGAGGGAGTTTAAGAAATTTTTAATTTACTTTAAAAACACTTTTAATTTTTATTTATTTATTTATTTATTTATTTTTGAGTCGAAGTCTCACTCTGTCACCCAGGCTGGAGTGCAATGGTGTGATCTCGGCTCACTGCAACCTCCACTTCCTGGACTCAAGAAATTCCCATGCCTCAGTATGCTGAGTAGCTGGGATTACAGACACCCACCACCACACCCAGCTAATTTTTGTATTTTTAGTAAAGATGGGATTTCACTATGTTGGCCAGACTGGTCTTGAAATTCTGACCTTGTGAACTGCCCACCTCGGCCTCCCAAAGTGCTGGGATCATAGGCATGAGCCACCGCACCAGGCCTAATTTTTATTTTTAATTGTAAATTGACATGTTAGTTTGTATATATTCATGGGCTAAGAAATGTTGTTAATACTTATGAATTTAATGTGAAGTAATGAAATCAAGTGAATTAACATACCCATTATATCAAATGCTTATCTTTTTTTGTGGGGAAAATATTTGAAATTTACTCTCTTGGAGATTTTGAAATGCACAATACAATACGATTTACTATATTCATCATGCTATACAATATATCTCCAAGAAAAAGAAATGTATTTTTTTATTTGAGGCTCTGTATCCTTTGACCATCATCTCCCTATTCCCTTTGCCTCCTGCCTCTCATAGTCACCAATGTACTCTCTGTTCTTTTGAGTTTGATGATTTTAGATTTTACAAAAAAAACTGAGAACCTGTAGTATATGTCTTATATCACTTAATATTATTCTACAATTATATCACTTAATAATATTCTACAATTCCATCCATGTTGTTTGTTACAAAGAACAATATATCTTCTTTTTTAAGAGTTTTAAAATACTTTTTCATTTTTTTTTCTTTTTTCTTTTTTTTTTTTTTTTTTGAGACAGTCTCGCTCTGTCCCCCAGGCTGGAGTGCAGTGGCACGATCTCGGCTCACTGCAAGCTCCGTCTCCTGGGTTCAGGCCATTCTCCTGCCTCAGCATCCCACGTAGCTGGGACTACAGGCGCCTGCCACCGCGCCCAGCTAATTTTTTGTATTTTTAGTAGAGACGGGGTTTCACCGTGGTCTCGATCTCCTGACCTTGTGATCCACTCGCCTCGGCCTCCCAAAGTGCTGGGATTACAGGCGTGAGCCGCCGCGCCTGGCCTAAAATACTTTTTCAAGACATATATATATACACACACATTGTATACGCATGCATACAATGTATTCATATATATACACACACATACGTACAATGCGGTACTATTGAATGTGAATATATACATAACACTACATTATATATATATACACATACACACACACACACACACACACACACACACACACCATATTATCTTTATCTATTTATCTGTTGATGGACACTTAGGTTGATTTCATATCTTGGCTATTGTAAATAATACTGCAAATAATGTGGGAGTGCAGATATGTCTTTTACATACTAACTTCAAATCTTTGCCTAAATACCCAGAAGTGGGGTTGCTGTATCACATGGTAATTTTATTTTTAGTTTTTTGAGATATCTTCATTAGTCTAAACTAAACTTCAAATGATTAGTTTTCATTAATGGCTGTACTAATTTACAATCCCACCAACAGTGTACAAGTCTCCCTCTTCTATACATTCTCACCAAAAGTTGTGATTTTTTTTTTTTTTTTTTTTTTTTTTTTTTGCCTTCTTGGTAATAGCCATTCTGACAGGTGTGGTATATTATCTCATTGTTATTTTAATTTGATTTTTTTGTAATGATTAGTGATGTTGAGCATTTTTTCATATGTCTGTTGGCCATATGTATGTCTTCTTTTGTAAAGTATTTATTCAGGTCCCTTGCCTATTTTTTAACTGGATAGTTTCTATTATATAGAGTTATTTGTGTTCCTTCCTTATTTTTTATATTAACCCTTTATCAAATGTATGGCTTGCAAATAGTTTCTCCTGATCTGTCATTTGTTTCTCCACTCTGTTGTTTACTTGCTGTGCAAAGCTTTTCAGTTTCATGTAATTCCATTTGTCTATTTTTGCTTTCATTTGCCTGCACTTTTAGTATAAAATCTAAACAAATTATTGCCCAAACCAACATCGTGTCATTTTTCTGCTGTGTTTTCTTCTAATAGTTATACAATTTCAGGTGTTACATTCACATATTTAATCTATTTCGAGTTTGTTTCTTTTATGATGTTAGAGAAGGGTCCTTAACTCTTCTGCATATAGATATCCAGTTTCTTCAACATCATTCATTAGAGTGTTCTTTTCCCATTTTATATCCAGGGTATTTTCAGTGAAGCTCAAACCATACAAATATATGTTCATTTCTATGATAGCTGTTTTTTCTTTGGTCAATGAATTGATGTTTATGGCAGCATCATACTGTTTTATTTTCTATAGCTTTGTATTACAGTTTGAAATCAAACAATGTGATTCCTTCAGCTTTGTTTTTTTTCTTTCTCTTATAATTTTCTGGGATATTTGGGGTTTTGTGTAATTCCATGTAAATTTTAGAATTATTTATTCTATATCTATAAAAAATGACATTGGAATTTTGATAAGGATTGTATTTAATCTGTTTATTGCTTTGGTAGTATGGATATTTTAATGATACTATTGTTTTTCAATCTATGAACATGGAATATCTTTCCATTTATTTGTATCTTCTTCAATTATTTTCTTTTTATTTTATTTTGTAATTATGTATTTATTTAATTATTTTTTGAAGGGGTTTCACTCTTGTTGCCGAGGTTGGAGTGCAATGGTGCCATCTCAGCTCACTGCAACCTTTGCCTCTGGCTCAAGAGATTCTCCTGCCTCAGTCTCTGGAGCAGGTGGGATTACAGGTGTCCATCATCGTACCTGGCTAATTTTCTGTATTTTTAGTAGAGATGGGGTTTCACCATGTTGGCCAGACTGGTCTTGAACTCCTGACCTCATGTGATCCACTCACTTCAGCCTCCCAAAGTGCTGGGATTACAGGAATCAGCCACTGTGCCCAGCCTTCTTCAATCATTTTCATTACTGTTTTATAATTTTCAGTCTACAGATACTTTACCTTCATGATTAAATTTATTCCTAAATATTTTATTCTTCTTGTAGCTATTATAGATTAGATTGTTTTCTTGATTTCTTAGAATTTTTTTGTCAGAAACACTAGTGACTTTCACATGTTGATTTGGTATCCCTTACATTTGCTGTATCTATTTATTAGTTCTGACAGGTTTTTTTTTTTTTTTTTTTTTTTTTTGGTGGAATATTTAGGGTTTGCTATACACAGAATCATGTCCTCTGCAAACAACAAAAATTTCACTTTCTTTTCTATTTGCATGCCTTTATTTCCTTATCTTGACAACTGCTCTGATGATGACTTCCAATATTACCTTGAATGGAAGTTGTAAGAGTAAATATCCACGTCTTCTTCTGGATCTTGGAGGAAAGAAATAAGTGAAAGCGTTCTTTTTCCAAATACATTAAAATGTCATATTTTAAAATATAGTAAATTCAGTGTGATACAATAATGCTTAATTGGGACAAGGATACAGATGTTCATTGATATCATATCATTTATATGATAATCTGGGCAGTCAAAGAAGCTATTACAATGGAGAAAAAATGTGGACTGAAGCCTACATGACAAGAAAAAGCCAGCAAGGCAGTTAGGAATACATCATACCTGACAGAAAGATCATCAGGACTAAAAGCTCCACCTTGGAAATAATTTTAATATTTTTTGTAAAACAACAAAAACAAAACAAACAAACAAATGAAAAGCAAAATTCATCTGGCTAAAAAAGAGAGAAATGGCAGAAAATGAGTCAAGATAAATAACCAAGAACCAGTTCATATATAACCTATTGTCCATAATATAAATTTGGTTTTAAATCTAGGTACAAGGGCGATCTATTGGAACAGACCAAAAAAAAAAAAAAAAAAAAAAAAAATCTAAGCTATTTTAGTCTGGGCAAGAGAAGACAGTAGAGTGAATTGGGGAGTATAAAAAGGGACAGCAAAATGTGAATGGTGCCGATATCAGTTTTAGAATTAGAGGATACAGTCATTTTGAATTTGAGTGATGAGGAAAGGAGAAGTGATAAATAATTTCTAAGTTGTTGTCTTGAGCAGTTTGGTAGATTCTTGTGCCATTAAATGAGATATGATGACAAGGAAGAGAAGTAAATTCGGGAGGAAATAAACTTCTGTTTGAGCTATATTCAGTTTGTGATTTCTTTAGACATCAAAAGAAAAATGAGAGCTGTGAAATCCGTAAAAACATTGGCAGCTATTTTACAAGGTGAGGTTGCCTAGGGGAAGAACATCAATGAGCAACAAAGGATAGAGGATTGTGATCAAAATGTAAAGATCTCTACTGTAAAAACATTTGAAATAAACATGAGGAAAAAATATATATTGCAAGAGCTCCATTGCAGAGAAGTGAAGTATAGGGCAGACGTGGTAATTATGCATGAACACAGCATAGATATCTGGGAAAATAAGATAGAACTCAGAACTAAAAGACCTAAAATAAAGACTGAACATGAAGAGGTAAAGGAACTGTTACTAAGCCAGAATAAATATGTTCAAGTTTAAATTAGAGTGGTATACAACCAACTCCAACAAATAAAAGAAACAAATTCAAAAAGAGACTAAATAAAAATGATTTACAAAGTTATACATAAAGCTACTGTTTTAGACAGACACAACTTCCTACTAAAAATGGCTACTTTGCCTCTTAAAATGAGTAAGGAGACTGAGGAAGTCACCCTGGATCTTCACAGAAAGAACCATGTGAGCCATTTATGGAAGAATGAGTTCACATTTGTAAAAAGGACACCTACGCTAAAAACTCTGTTACTTTTATCAAGCTTAAATCAGTACCTTTCATTCCTTAAATTAACATTTAAGACAACATTATTTCTTTCTCATGGCCACTTATTTACATGAACCTGATTTTGCTTCTCAGTTATAAATAAAGAAGTTTGGAATGTGTGAGGTAATTCACTGAAACACCTTCATTTTCTTAAATAGATCAGGTGCAAGGCAATAGCTGTATTAAAGTCACATAGCTAGTTAGTGGAAAATTTTATTTTAGGACTCCTAATTCACCATATTCTGACTCTTTGTACTAGGACCTTTTAAATATAGGAAAAATTAGAAAGAAAAGAAATTTGCTTATGCCCTTTATAAAAATGTATTTATACGAATCACTCATTAATATTGGTTTATACATGATTTATCTTATTTTTATTAAAATAAAAATCCATTTATATGAAGCAATAAGTCATATAAAATAAAAGATATTTTCTTTGATTAAAGGTTAATATTTAACTTTTAAAAAATGTTACTTTGATAAAATGAGTGGCTTAATAGTGCCATAATTTTCTAACAATCTATTTAATATGGTTTTATTTTTATAACTTTTTTATTGTGCTGGTATTTTTGAGTGAAGCATATATCTTCGAAGACATCTTTTTTTGTGGGTGGGTACTAAAATAAATCAATTGCAAGAGGGCACTTTTGACTTTTATTTGAAAACCTCTTTTTTGAAAACTGCTATTCTTTATTCTATATTTGATATTCATCAATACTTTGTGAAATGATTTATGTATCTAAGGCCCCAAGGATGGGATTCATACATACGTTTTGCTGAAGCAAACGGCAACTTCCTAAGAACACAATGTTGATGTATGAAAAATTTTTATCCTAACTCTATGAAACCTAGAAGGCAGAATTTTCTCAGACTTACTTCACCCCACAAAACCTGCACGTAATTTTCATGGTTAGGAATGTAGGAAGTGATTCATCCTGTCAAACCTATTGAGTTATTTTCTAGAAAGGCATGCCTACATCAGCTTGTCAAGCACAGCATATCTAAGTACTGAAACTGTTTATCCATGCAGTCTTTTGTGACAAGGGAAATTATGAGCATATTTTGTAAATTCTACTTTTAAATATTCAATACAGCAGAAATAGAGTAATTAACCATTCCTGGAATAATATTTTCCTTAGCACGTCAGTATTATGTTAACATTTTTTATTAATGAGTTACAGCCTTTATTTAATAAATGTGACTCTCATCATCCACAATACTTGAGATTGACTGGGTTGCAGCTTATACAGGGCTCTCCACTTTTTTAGGAAATTAATTATTATTGTGTGGTTCAAAATACACAGCTTGATAGCACTTTGTTTCTTTTATATTTATTTATTTTAGTTGACAATAAAAATTACATTTATTATGTGCCAACATTATGTTTTGAAGTAGATATATACTGTGGAGTGGCTAAATTGAGCTAACTAACATATCTATTACCTCATAAGCTCATTTTTTGTAGTGAGAACAATTAAAATCTACTCTCTCAACAATATTCATTAATACAATACCATTTTATTAACTATAAACACTATTTCTTATTCCACATAGTTCAAATTGTTACAAGGTAATAAAGGACTCTGGATATCAGTAGAATTATTTTTAAAAATGCATAACTTTTTTGTGGTGTTTATAGATCTGAGTCTATGTTTATGTTGTCTAAATAAGTTTCATGAACATGATAATGACAACAAAAGTTGTACTAGAATTAAAGTTATGTGACTACTAATGTATTAATGTGGCATCAACTATTGCAACAGGAGTTATTAAAGAAATTATATTTGAAGCTACACAAAGACTGAATGGGAGAGAAAAATAATTGGAGATAAGATAAATAGAACAATGAACATTAACAGTTCAGGGTATTTGTAGGTGTGCAAGAATTGTGAACACTTACATCACAGAATATTTTATAGTTTTCAAAAATACCTGGCCAGTGATATTAATCAAATAAGAAAAGTAATGTTTAACTAAGTATCAGGAGAGCAGATTCTAGTATTTCACTGCACTGAGATTATGTGCAGTATTATATGAGTATATGATCATGAGTATTATATGCATAGTCATCTAAAAAAAAATTTTAAAGGTCCTGCAAATGTCTAAGGTCTATGAAAATCTAAAAGTTTGCAATAAAAATGTTCATGTTTAACTTTCAAGAAAAATGAGTTATTTCTAGGAAGCCCTCATTCCCTTGAGAAAAATAATTATTGTGGATTCAGGCAATGTGGATATAGTCGTTCCAGGCAAAGACAAGGTCCTAGATTTCAGAAAGCTCACATTCCCAATTGCAAGCACAATTACATAGCTCATTATCCAGTTATAATTATGGGAAATGTTCCTCATTCATTCTCATTCAGTGTGTATATATTAAGTGTCTATTTTGTGTCAGACTCTTGGTCAGTGCTAGAGACAAAATGTTAAGCCAAAGCAAACATAGTTCTCATTTTCACTGAAGACAAAGACTAGTGAATTTGAACTGTATTAACCAGCTCATTACACAAATAAGCACAAAAATGCAAACTGAGTTGTTATGACTTAATGAAACATAATTTATAAAAGTATATTAACAGCAACAAAAGCAGAATGATAGTCTGTGGTGCTCAGGAAGTTTTCCTGAAGTAAGTGACACAGGCTGTATGATTAGATTTTAATGACACAAAGGTAGGGCCATTAGCAAAAAAATTGCAAGACTATAAGCAAAGTCCCCCTGATGAGCAGGAACATAGCACATTGAAGAAACTTGTAAAATGGCATTGGATGTGGAGGTAAATAATTTTAAAAGTAAATGTAAATGATATCAGAGTGTGAAACTAACTTGGTGGATGACATTGAGAGGGAGTAGCTTTAAATCAGTGAGAAAATGAATAGAAACATACAAATAACATTCCGGAGGAAGAAATAATTTTCAAAAGATTTGAGGTCTAAAAACACTGAATACATGAAAGAATGACTACGTACCTAGAACGGTGACTCCCAATCAAAATGATATGCTCCTCAGGGGACATTAGTCAATGACTGGGAACATTTATCACACCTACAGGGAATGCTACAGGTGAGGAGAGGCAGAGATGCTCTTAAATATTCTATGATGCACAAGATAAGCCCCGACAACAAAAAATTATCTGGTTCAAAACATCAGTATTTCTGAGGTGGTAAAACCATGATCTAGAAAGTTGAGAACTAGAGAAATATGAATAGGAAATGTGGCTGGAGAGTTAAGTAACAACTACATTGATATGGTCTGCCTCTCTGTCCCCACCCAAATCTTATTTTAAGTGGTAATCTGAATTGTAATCCCCACGTGTTGGTGGAGGGAGCTTATGGAAGGTGATTAGATCACAGGGGTAGTTTTCCCATGCTGTTCTCATGATAGTGAGTGAGTTCTCATGAGACCTGATGGTTTTATAAGGAATTTTTCTCCATTTCAGTATGCACTTCTCCTTCCTGCCACCATGTGAAGAAAGACATGTTTTCTTCCCCTTCAACCATGAGTGTAAGTTTTCTAGGACCTCCCCAGTCCTGCAGATTTGTGAGTCAATTAAACATCTTTCCATTATTAATTACCCAGTCTCAGACAGTTATTTATAGCAGTGTGAGAATAGACTAATACACACATAATTTTAGAATTTATAGTCAGTGCAATGGGAAAATATTGAAGAATAGTGTGTAAAGAAGTGACATAGTGATAATCACATTTTGAAACAATTTGACTAGTATTGGGAATGGATTACAGCAGAGGAAGATATGGACACAGAAATATTATAGCGTGTTGTACTAACTAATGCATGTAATAACTAAAAATAGATAAATCAAAATTTAGTACTAGTGGAGATGGAGGAAAATAGTCAGATTGAAAAGATATTTAAGAAGGTGTAGGGTGATCGGATCAGGGGCTAAGGGAGAAAGAATGACTTCCACGTTTTTCACATGAGCAGCTGGACAGCTGGTGCTGGTGTTTCCTAAACCAAGAATTCCAGGAAACTTGAATACCGGCTTCAAGGTAAGTTGGCCTGCTCATGTGCTTCTCTTGAAAACCTGGACAGATGGAAATAGAACAAAATAAAATTTTGTGCAGGCCATTCGGAATAGTCCTGATATGAATAATTCAACTTAATTAAGTTATAGCTCTTTTGATTTCAAGAGGCAGAAATTTACCCATGTTCATATACTTACTTAATTCAAATATCCAGAAATTTATAAGAGCATTTAATTTTTCTTCTACTTAAACTTTTTATTGCTGTCCCCAAGTCTCTTAAGTTTTTATGTCTATAGTTTAAATTGTTAATATGACAAAAATTTTAGTATCTGTAAACTTCAAACTCAAATTTTTAGGAAATACAATTTGATTAGCTAATTGTGAATAACTTTTTTACTCCTCACCTAATCAACTGTGGTTAGCATGGCTGGGTCATATAGAAAACACATAATTGCGGCAGTTCACTCCCATTGATGTAAATGTAGGTCTAAAAAGGGAAGATTCTGGGTTGAGTGGGTTTCACAAAATTATCCACTATAATATTCTCCATTGTCTGCCCAATCAACGTTTTTTTATATCTAGAGATAATTTGAACTTCAGATAACTGAATTATATATTGTGCAATGAAAAACACACTCTCCCTTCCCTAATGTCATTTCTATATATTGTATGCGAATGTAATGCCACAGAACCAGTAAATTCATATGACATCTTCCCTATATAATGCCCTGTATTTCCCGAGTTGATCCAGTTAATAGAAATCAGTAACAAGTGTGGTTAATAATATATATTTTAAATGTTTCTATCAGACCCTTGTTTTGTATCATTTCAGATCATCATGGCCACACTTCTCTCTTATCCTTATTAGGAATGAAGTGATGACTTTCATGGAGGCACAAACCAGCTACATGGAATTTTTATATACGACTGCACATGCACTCACATGCACCCTCAGAATAGATCATAGAAATGAATTGCATAGCACCTCTGACACTCAATTCTTCTCTGCAAGGAGAAGGACTCTTATATTTAGCTTCAGTCAGTTGTTCTTACCTGATACAGTCAACTGTAGACTAGGTTCTATAGTATAACAGGACTTCTGAGGCTTCTCATTTTGGAAGGAGCGGGTATGGAAATAGGAACAACACATTTCTCAGGGGGAAAAAAAGTCATCCTTTTCTGGGAAAGCATTCAAGAATAAGCCTCTAATAGCCCAGGATGTCAGAAATAGAATATCATTTTACTTAAACAAGCACAAAATATTTTATCTATTACATTAGATATTAACATATGTTTTTCTGCTCAAATAAGTGAGGACTGATTGTGAGATGTGAACTTAATTTTATTTTATGAAAATATGTTTAAAACTTGATTTAGGACATTTAGACAATTGTGTCTGATTCTACTTACGTTCAAAAATGTAATCAAACCTACAAATAAAAATAAAATTTATTATGTGTGTAGCCAATAATACCAGAATTATATAATAATATATTTTTTAATCCTAAAAATATTCATATGGGATGTACTTTGGAGTTATTATTTTGTAAGAAAAAACTAAAGATATATGTCAGGAGTTTTCAAGAGGAATGAATTAGTGCAAATTCTGAGTAGTAGTTTTGCAAGCTGGATCTTTGGCACTCTTTTTCTCTCATCACTTTTATTTGTATTATTTTATGCCCATGCAGAGATCAATAATTCATAAATGGTGCTGACACTAGAAATTTTTCAACTTTCATAAAACTAAGTGCTTTGTGCATGTTGATAACACAATTTTATAATCACCTGCCATATATTTTCAGATGTCCTAGTTAAAGACGTACTAAGTTGTTGAAAATTTTAGTTTCACCATGCACATCAAATATATTGAAATGTTTCACTATTTGAATTAGCTGTTTTGTTTAGATTATATCAAACTTTGCTCTATTTTTTTTAAATACAGATTTGACATAATTGGCTTTCTGCAGTCAAAGTTATACTCTGCAAAGTCAAATTAACCCTTATATTCTAGAAGAAAGAAGTATGCCGAGTGTGGTGTCTCATGACTGTAATCCTAGCATTATGGGAGGTTGAGGCAGGAGGATCTCTTGAGGCCTAGAGTTCAAAACCAGCCTGGTCAACACAATGAGACCCCCATCTCTACAAAAGAAAAAAGTAAAAGTTAGCAAGGCATGGTGGTGTGTTACTGTAGTCCTAGCTACTAGGAAGGTTGAGGCAGAAGGATTGCTTGAGCCTGGGGGTTTGAGGTTATATCGAACCCTGATTATGCCACTGCACTCCAGCCTAGGTGACAGAAAAAAAAAAAAATCTCAATTAAAGAAAAAAGAGCTCAGAAAACAATTTATCATATCACTTCTGGCTTGGAAGAATTCATACAATTTTCATATTTCATTGCTTTATCCAGAATCTTGTTTTCAACTGATAATAGTGAGTTTTGTTTTGTTTCTGTAGTTTTTTTACTGTAGCCTTGTCACTGCATTTTTAACTGAATTTGTTTTAAGCATATCACTGGTAGATTTAAAATTTTATCAACACTGAAAAAAAGCAGGAAAAATCAAGGAAGCATGAGTTGACTTCTTTATGGATGCAGAGAAAAAACCTAAGAACAGATGATCCTTTGGGTCAAAGCAGAAGAAAGGATTCACTCATGCCTTTGTGTTTTATAAAACAGTATAAATAGCAAGACTCTCTGTGATTTTATTGAGATCATAATTTATAAACACAAATATCTATTGAGGCCAAGTATGCACTATATTGAGGAAATTGAACAAGTACATGTGAGGAAGAAATAGCTAGCATCCTCAGAATCATGAATAGTGCTTGTCAGACGGAAGGACCAACTAGCTGCTTTCTTCTACTTGTTCTTGATGTGGTCATCTGTTTCAATATTTTCAAAAAAGACAGAAATTTAAAATTTTCTACAGCATTTATAGATTATAAATGCCAACTGTTAATTGTTTTCTTTTCCTTTGTTTTTCTTTCATTTTCTTATTTTATTTCCCCTTCTTTTTTCTTCTTTTTCCTTTTATATTTTCTCCTTTCATTCCTTCATTCTTTCTTTCACCAGTATGTTCCAGGCTAAACACAAAATTTATAACAAAAATGTAGACAAAATAATTCAGCAAAATATTTTGTTTAATCATTGAGAGAATTCAGTGTTGATCATTAAAACAATGAGAAAATTATATAACTAATTGTTCACACAATTTAGTTAAAAGTTGTGATGACAGCAAACATCAATACATTTTTTGTATGGCTTAAAGGTTTAGGCATCATGTTGGCCTTCAGTAAACACTCTAACAATTAATCACTAGGTGTTTTGCTTGTCTTGATCACCATTCAGTTCACAAATTATCTCTTTCTTACTTCATTCTCCACACTTCTCTTCGTTGCAACCAGAAACAAGTTTAAATTATCAGTCTTTCATTATATTTATTCCAATTAGTGTTTTGCAAATACCTCTGATTCAGATTCATTAAGGAATAGATAGAGAGCTCATATTTCCAATACTCACCACTGAGTCTACTCTACTTACTATAGTGGAAGCCCTAGAGATAGGAGCCAGGTTATTAGATCTAAAGCTCTTAAGAGCATTGCATGTGCAGGTAGGTGTGGGATCTATTTTATTAGAGAAGTGTGTTATTCTGGTCATCTACTGATGAATTACTTTATAAATTACAAATAAACTGTAAAAACCATATTCATATTTTAGCCCTATTAAATGTAATATATTACATTATAAAACAATAATTTTGAAAGAAAACAATAATAAACAATGAAATTCAACTTCTAGGAACACTGCAATGTACATAAATTAATGTATATTTTAGATATATTTACATATTTCTCAGATTTGTATAGCTATGTCCTTGTGGCATTTACAATTTTAAATCAAGGATCCTGAATATCCAAAACAACTCTGAAAAAGAAGAAGAAAGTTGAAAATCTCATATTTTCTTACTTCAAAACTTACTATAAAAGTACAGTAATCAAAACTATGTGGTACTGGTATAAAGACAGACACATAGATCAATAGAATAGATTGAGAGACCAGTAGGCTGGATAGGGTGGCTCATGCCTGTAATTCAAATACTTAAGGAGGCTGAGGTGGGCCGATCACCTGAGGTCAGGAATTTGAGACCAGCCTGCCAAATATGGCGAAACCCTCTCTCTACTAAAAATACAAAAATTAGTTAGGTGTGGTGGCACTCACCTGTAATTCCAACTTCTTGGGAGGCTGAAGCACGAGAATCACTTGAATTACTGAGTTGGAGGCTGTAATGAGCCAAGATGGTACCAAGAATTTAAAGACTGGATATAAAACTTCACATATATTGTCAAATATTTTCCACAAGAATGTCAAGATGATTATTCTGTAAGAAATAGTTTCTATAATAAATTTTCTTGAGAAAACTGCATATCTACATATAAAATAATTAAATTGGCTGCTTAGCTTATAACTTTTAATAAAATAACTGAAAAATAGATCAAAATCTAACATAGACAGCCCAGATATAGGCCTACACATTTATAGTCAATAGATCCTTGACAAAAGTACCCAAAACTCACAATAAATAAAGGACAGTATCTTCAGTAAATCGTGTTGGGAAAACTGGATAATTGCATACAGAAGAATGGAATTGAACCCCTATCTCACCTTATACAAAAATCAACTCAAAATGTATAAAGACTTAAAGCTAAGACCCCAAAGTATAGAACTACTAGAAGAAACATTGAGGAAAAAAAAAAAAAAAAAAAAAAAAAAAAACAAAACTTGACTTGGTGTAGGCACCTGATATTTTTGGATATGATTCAAGAAGCACAGGGAACAAAAGCAAAGATAGCTAAATGAGAGTATATGAAACTAAAAAGCTTCTGTACAGTGAAGGAAATAACCAACAGAAAAAAGAGCAGCCTAAGAAATGGAAGAAAATATTTTCAAACTATACATCATATAAGGGGTTAATATTCAAAACATATAAGAAGTTCATACAATTCAATATCAATAAACAAACTGATTTAAACATAGGGAAGATACCTAAATAGACATTTTTTTTTTCAAATAATACATACAAATAGCTACTAAGTGTATGACAAAATGTTTAACATCAGTAATGCAAGTCAAAACTACAATGAGATGCTGCTTTGCATCTGCTATAATGGTGATAATCAAAAACACAAAAGGTAAGTGTTGGTAAGGATGTGGACAAAAGATAACTCTTTTACATTTTTACTTGGAATGTACATTAGCACAGCCATTATAAAAAGGCAGCATGGAGGTTCCTCAAAAAATAACAATAGAATTAACATTTGATCCAGGATTCCCACTTCTCTGTGTGTGTGTGTGTGTATATATATGTGTGTGTGTGTGTGTGTGTGTGTATATATATATATACACACACAAAGAAATGAAATCATTATGTCAAAGAAATACCTATACCTCTGTGTTCATTGCATAATTCACAATAGCCAACATATGGAATCAATGTAAGTATCTGCATTAGTCTGTTTTTGCATTGCTAAAATGTATGAAAATAGATATTTATAAGAAAAGAGGATTAATTGGCTCATGGTTCCTCAGGATGTACAGGAAGTATAGTGGCTTTTGCTTCTGAGGAGTCCTCAGGAACCTTACAATCATGGTGGAAGGCAAAGGATAAGCAAAATGTCTCACATGGCCAGAGCAGAAGGAAGAGAGAGAGGAAGGAAGTGCTATATACTTTCAAACAACCAGATCTCATGATAACTCACTCACTCACTCACTCACTCACTACCATGAGAACAGAATCAAGAGTATGGGGCTAAACCATTCATAAGAATTATTCCCCCTTGACTCAATCACCTTCTATCATGCCCCACTTACACACTGGGGATTAAAACTGAACATGAAATTTGGGTGGATATACAGATTCAAGTGATATAATTCTGACCCTGGACCTTCCCAAAACTCATGTCCTTCTCACATTGCAAAAGCCAATCATACCTTCCTGACAATCTCCCAAAGTCTTAACTTATTTCAGTATTAACTCAAATTTCAAAGCCCAAAATTTCATCTGAGACAAGGTAAGTTCCTTTTGCCTATCAGCCTGTAAAATTAAAAACAAATTAGTTACTTCCAATATACAGTACAGGTATAGGCATTTGGTAGATACTCCTATTGCAAAAGGGAGAAATGAGCCTAAAGAAAAGGGTTACAGCCCTCATGCAAGTCCAAAACCCAGCAGGGCAGTCGTTAGATCTGAAAGCTCCAAAATAATCTTTGAGTCCATGTCCCATATCCAGGGCACACCTATACAAGTGGTGGGCTCCCGAAACCTTGGTCACCTCTGCTCCTCTGGCTTTCCAGGGTTCAACTCCCACAGCTGTTCTCAAGGGCTGGTGTTAAGTGCCTTTGGCTTTTCCAGGCACAGGGTGCAAGCTGCTAATGGATCTACCACTCCAGAGATAGAAGGACAGTGGCCCTTTTCTCACTAGTCAGTGCCCCAACAGGGATTCTGTGTGGGGGTTCCCTCCCTATATTTCCCCCCATCACTGCCTTAGTAGAATTTCTCTGTGAGGGCTCCACCCCTGCAGTATGGTTCTGCCTGGAGATCCAGGCTTTTCCATGCATCCACTGAAAACTAGACAGGCTCCTAAGCCTTAGCCTTTGTACTCTGTGCATTTATAGGCTTAAAAATATGTGAAAGCTGTCAAGGCTCACAGTTTTTACCATCTGAGCTATACCTAGGCCCCTTTTAGCCACATCTGAAGCTGGAGCAGCTGGGATGTAAGTAGGGTCCTAAGGATACATGGGATAGCAGAGCCCTTGGCCTGACTCAGGAAACCATTCTTCCCTCCTAGGTCTCTGAACCTGTTGTGTGACAGGCTGCCATGAAGGTCTCTTAAATGCCTTCAAGGACTTTTTTCCCATTACCTTGGCTATTAACATTTGGACCCTCTTTACTTATGCAAATATCCCCAGTCTGCTTGAATTACTCCCCTGGAAACTTTTTTTTTTTCCTACAACATGGCCAGGAAGCAAATTTTCCAAACTCTTATACTCTGCTTCCTTTTTAAATGTGTTCCAGTTTCATTTCATTTTTTTTGCTTATGTATATGAACATAGGTTGTTAGAAGTAGCCTGGCCACATCTTGAACTTTTTGCTGCTTAGAAATTTCTTCTGTCATATATTTTAAATCATCTCTCTCAAGTTCAAAGTTTTCCAGATCCCTAGGGCAGGGGCAGAATGCCACCAGGTTCTTTGCTAATGCATAACAAAATTGACCTTTGTTCCAGTTATCAGTAAGTTCCTCATTTGCATCTGAGACCTCCTCAACCTGGACTTTATTTTCCACATCACTATCAGAATTTTGATCATAACAAATTAAGAAATCTCTAGGAAGTTACAAACTTTCCCTCATTTACCTGTCTTTTTTGAGCCCCCCAAACTATTCCAATCTCTGCCTGTTACCCAGTTCCAAAGCTGCTTCCACATTTTCAATATCTTTAGAACTATACCTTACTCCTCAGTACCAATAATTTGTATTAGTCCATTCTCTCATTGGTATAAATAAATGCCTTAGACTTGATAATTTATTTAAAAAAGGATTTAGTTGGCTCATGGTTCTGCAGGCTGTACATGGCAGCTTACAATCATGGTGAAGGCAAATGAGAGTCAAGACATCTCACATGGCCAGAGCAGGAGGAAGAAAGAGAGCAGGCAGTGCTACACACTTTTAAAAAAATCAGATCTCATGATAATTTACTCACTCACTATCATGAGAATAGCCCCAAGGGGATAGCTCTAATCCTTCCGTGAGAACTCTGCCCCTTGATCCAATTACCTCCTACCCAGCCCTACCTCCAACATTGGAGATTACAACTGAACATGAGTGGGAACAGAGATCCAAAGTATATTAGTGTCCATTGATGGATGAATGGATAAAAAAATTGTGAAATATACATATACATACACAATGGATCTACCACTCCAGAGTCTGAAGGACAGTAGCCCTTTTCTCACTAGGCAGTGACCCAGCAGGGATTCTGTGTGGGCGTTCCCACCCCACATTTCCCCTCCTCACTGCCTTAGTAGAAGTTCTCTGTGAGGGCTCCACCCCTGCAATAGGGTTCTGCCTGGAGATCCAGGCTTTTCCAGGATATATACACTGAAAACTAGTGTGTGTGTGTGTGTGTGTGTGTGTGTATACATATATAAAAAATATAGCATATATATATATATATCACAAACTCACACAATGGAATGTTATTAAACCTTACTGAAGAATGAAATTCTGTCATTTGTGACAACATAGGTAAACCTAGAAGATATTATACTAAGTGAAATATACCAACCACTGAAAGACAAATACTGCATGACCTCACTAACATGTGGAATTTAGGAGTGCTGAACTTGTAGAATAAGAGCATAGAAATGTAATTTCCAAGTGTTGAAGTGGAGATATGAGCTGAAGGAAAGCTAAGAATGACTGATCAAAGAAAACAGGGTTTCAGTGAGACAGGATGAATATAGTCTGAAGATCTATTTTAGAGCATGGTGACTATAGTTAATAATAGTATATCATATTTAAAAAGTGTTAATATATAAGACTTGAATTCTAGCATTCATGGCAATGTGTGTATGTGCCTACAGCAAATAGAAAATATGAACTCTATTATTTAAAAACAATTACCTTTATTTTATTTTATTTCTCTCCTCCACTTCCTCTTCATTCTCCTCCTCTTTCTCCTCCTACTTCTTATATATTTTAATTATGTCATTTTTCCATATGTTAAAAAATAAATGAAGTAATGTGTTATTTTTCTACACACAAAAATTAAAATTTTCATTCTAAAGCACTGAAATTACACCCAGATAATACTTTTTATCATTAAGGGTATACAAATGTGATGGTATAATGAT
Organism: Macaca mulatta; assembly: GCF_049350105.2. Lineage (NCBI taxonomy): Eukaryota > Metazoa > Chordata > Mammalia > Primates > Cercopithecidae > Macaca > Macaca mulatta. Next base: position 118,996,935 of record NC_133409.1, read on the forward strand.
TATATTTTGCCTGTATGTTTTTACATTGAATGAAAATAGTATTTCATTGGATCAATTTTAATTATTTCCAATAAAAATTTCAAATCTCATGATTTTACTTACAGCACAAAGTAAAAATAAAAGGATTTTTGCATATCACCTTAACATTTTAATGTACTTTAATAAGGTTCTAATTTATTACTCAAGGTTTTGCTTTATAAAGTACCAAATGTATTATTGTGCTCTTAATAAAATTAGTGATTGTTGTTTGTAATAGTTTATTCATGACACTAAATTTGGTAACTTTATTTAGGCAATTACATTAACCTGCTTTAAATTGTATCTTTTTACCTTTTAACTCAAGTTCTGAATTTCTTAAGATATCATAATAAAAGAGAACCAACGAGTATGGGTTTTTCAAGACTCTTTTGGCTTTTAATCCAGAATGTGCCTCTTATTAGTGATCTTGTATCAGTTACTTTTATGTTCTGCAACTCATATTCTCCCTTTCCCACACATGTTCAAAGTTGGAAAATCATTGATAGCTACATAATTTTCAAGGGCGTGTTACATATATACAGTGATCTCTCAGTATCCATCTGGGATGGGTTCTAGAAGTTTCTGCAGATATCCAAATCCAGAAATGCTAAAGTCCCTCATATAAAATGGTGCCGTATTTACATATACCCTATGGACTTCCTCTTGCACAGTTTAAATCATTTTTAGATCACTTATAATGTCTCGTACCACTCTAAGTGGTATGTAAATAGTTGTTACACTGTATTTTTTAGGGAATAATGACAAGGGGAAAATGTCTGCCCATGTTCAATATAGACGTGTTTTTTAGAAACATTTTCTATCTGCTGTTCGTTGAATCAATGGATATAGAACCCATGGATATAGGAAATTGACTATTTGAGATTAGACAGCCTCTCCTCAGTATTCAAGAGACAAGATGGAGAAAGACAATTAAGGTCAAGATCAGAACCTTGATTAGCTAGAGAAGTATTCTTAAAGTACACCAAAATTAAAGCCTGGTCTATTTTAACAAATCAGTCATTTAAAACCAAGGTTAGAGATCATGGTTGGGTCAGGTTGAAATTCTTGAAACAAGCACATTTTTAAAAAGAAGGAAAAGATGTGAGATTCGCCACTGAAGTTAAAATGCTAGAAAAAGAGGGTGGAAATATAATTCCACATATATGTACATATTTATTAAAAACCTGTCATTCACAATGGTTTTACAGATTCCATGGGAACACATGGTTCTTCATTATAAGGAGCTTTAACCATATGGTGAATGAAAGGTTGAATCCAGTTCTTCAGCCTAGGGTATGAGAGATTAAGTAGCAGCCACTGGAACAGGCTATTTAAATGTCAAGCAAGATAAGACTTGGGTAAATGACTGGAATAATAGACAGGGGGCAGCAGTGAACAAATGGAGCATCACATTTAGCCAACTGCTCTCCATGTCTGTGAGTTGTAAGTTAGTGATACTTCAGGGTAAGTAAAGTGTGAGTTGGTTAGATAAAAGACAGTATTTTTTGTCTAAGAAAGGAACTGCTCGTAATATTTTCCTTTTAGTTTCTGGCACACGTATTAACATTGATATACATATATTATAATCCATGAATATGGATTTTTCAAGATTCTTTTGGCTTTTAATCCAGAACCTGCCTCTGGATTTTAGCTTATGTATGGCTAAAATCCTCAAATATATTGGATCATTTATTCTAACTTAGATGTCAAAAGAGGTACTTTTTATTTCTCCCCCATCCACCTTTGGGATTTTGTTAAAACAAGTTGGAGGACAAAAGTGTGTGTTCAGTTAACATTTTTTATGCTCTGTGTTTATATGCCCTTTTTCCAAAATTAGATAACCAAATTGAATTAAATGTATAACTATGCAATCAGCTTCTTCTGGTTATCCTCGCACATTCCCCCATGATCCAAATTTTCCTACATCTACATTTCTCCACTGATGTAATTCCACTCTGAAAATGAAAGCTGTATACCCTAAATGAAAACATGGTTCAACTGAAATAAAATAAAAATAAAATTCAAGTTAATAAGTGTAATATTGTTTTATTTCAAAAAAGGAAATATTTCTCTTTTATTTAATCTACCAATTTTTCAAGAAAAATAAAAATATTTAATATATTGTATAAATTATATACTTTTAAATATTTTTTCTGCTTCATCATGGTAACAAACATTGGTTAAACATGTATATATATGATGTGAAAAAAATAAAATTTAAAAGCTGTTGGAATCACAATAATCACTTTAAGCTTTGAGAAAAATGTTACTGCAATCTGTGTCACATGTAGTTAAAATTTCTATTCTCAGATTATAGATTAAGTTGTTTTCTAATTTGTTTTGTTCTGTACAATGACTAGAGGGAATTAAAAGAAGTCAAGGACGAAAACCTCCTATCTTCTTAGTTAGTAACCCTTGTTATAGATTAACTTTCCCTTTGTTATTTTACTTAGCTTAGACCAGATAACAGAAAACATATGACTATTACACTTTCTGTTAAATAGGTTAAATATACCCTTCCCAAAAAGAAACACTGCCTGTAACAAATCAAATTGCTATACGTATATTCCAACCTTGTATGAATAATGTAGCCCTGTTGAAAATTCTTGTTTCTGACTACATAAATGAAATTTTAACTTTTCTACTTTGAAACACTGATTCTTGGAGTAGTGTTTCCAGCTGGTCCATTCTCACACTTCACTTGAATAGACTCTCTTTGAATTAGATTCTGCTTCCTTTGATTATTTTAGGTTGACATTACACACACACACACACACACACACACATATACATGTTTTAACCTTGCTTCAGAATAGTATCCTTTGACATCCACAGGGGATTGGTTCCAGGAATCCTCATGCATACCAAAATCCATGGATGCTCATGCCCTTACATACATAAAATAGTATGTTATATGCATATAACTCAAGCACATTCTCTCACATACTTTAAATCAACACTATTATTACTTATCATACCTAATACAATAAAATGCTATGTTAGTATTTATACTGTGTTGGTTTTTAAATTTGAGTTATTTTTAATTGTTTTTTTAAATATATATATATATATACACACACACACACGCATATATATATATTATACTTTAAGTTCTGGGGTACATGTGCAGAATGTGCAGTTTTGATACATAGTTATACACATGCCATCATGGTTTGCTGCACCCTTCAACCTGACATCTACTGTCCCTCCCCTAGCCCCTCAAACCCAAACAGGCCCTAGTGTGAGATGTGTCCATGTGTTCTCATTGTTCAAGTCCCACTTAATGAGTGAGAACACGAGGTGTTTGGTTTTCTGTTTCTGTGTTAGTTTGTTGAGAATGATGGCTTCCAGCAAAGGACACAAACTCATCCTTTTTTATGACTTCATAGTATTCCATGGTGTATATGTGCCACATTTTCTTTATCCATTCTATCATTGATGGACATTTGGGTTGGTTCCAAGTCTTTGCTATTGTGAACAGTGCTGGAATAAACATAACGTGTGCATGTGTCTTATAGTAGAATGATTTATAGTCCTTTGGGTATATACCCAGTAATGGGATTGCTGGGTCAAATAGTATTTCTAGTTCTAGATCCTTGAGGAATCTGCACACTGTGTTTCACAATGGTTGAACTAATTTACACTCCCAGTGTAAAAGCATTCCTATTTCTCCACATCTTCTCCAGTGTTTGTTGTTTCCTGACTTGTTAACAATTGCCATTCTAACTAATGGTATCTCATTATGGTTTTGATTTGCATTTCTCTAATGACCAGTGATGATGAGCGTTTTTTCATACATTTGTTGGCCACATAATTGTCCTTTTTTGAGAAATGTCTGTTCATATCTTGCCCACTTTTTGATTTTTTTTCTCTTGTACATTTGTAAATTCTTTGTAGATTCTGGATATTAGCCCTTTGTCAGATATATAGATAGCAAAAATTTTCTCCCATTTTGTAGGTTGCCTGTTTATTCTGATGATAGTTTCTTTTGTTGTGCAGATGCTCTTTAGTTTAATTAGATCCCATATGTCAATTTTGGCTTTTGTTGCCATTGCTTTTGGTGTTTTAGATATGAAATCATTGCCTATGCATATGTCCTGAATGGTATTGCTTAGGTTTTCTTCTGGGTTTTTTTATGGTTTTAGGTCTTACATTTAAGTCTTTAATCCTTCTTGAATTAATTTTTGTATAAGATGTAAGGAATGGATCCAGTTTCAGTTTTCTGCATATGGCTAGCCAGTTTTCCCAACACCATTTATTAAATAGGGAATCCTTTACCCATTGCTTCTTTGTGTCAGCTTTGTCAAAGGTAAGATCGTTGTAGATGTGTGGTGTTATTTCTGAAGTCTCTACTCTGTTCCTTTTAGTCTATATATCTGTTTTGGTACCAGTATCATGCTGTTCTGGTTACTGTAGCTTTGTAGTATAGTTTGAAGTCAGATAGCATGATGCCTCCAGCTTTGTTCTTTTTGCTTAGGATGGTCTTGGCTATGCAGGCTATTTTCTGGTTCCATATGAAGTTTAAAGTAGTTTTTTCCTATTCTTTGAAGAAAGTCAATGGTAGCTTGATGGGGATAGCATTTAATCTATAAACTACTTTGGGAAGTATGGCCACTTTCAGGGTATTGATTCTTCCTGTCTATGAACGTGGAATGCTTTTCCATTTGTTTGTGTTCTCTTTTATTTCCTTGAGCAGTGGTTTGTAGCTCTCCTTGAAGAGTTCTTCACATCCTAAGTAAGTTGTATTCCTAGGTATTTTATTCTCTTTGTAGCAATTCTGCATGGGAATTTACTCATGATTTGGCTCTCTGTTTGTCTGTTATTGGTTTATAGGAATGCTTATGATTTTTGTACATTGATTTTGTATTCTGAGACTTTGCTGAAGTTGCTTATCAGCTTAAGGAGATTTGGGGCTGAGACTATGTGGTTTTCTAAATATACAATCATGTCATCTGCAAACAGGGACAATTTGACTTCCTCTTTTCCTATTTGAATACTCTGCATTTCTTTCCCTTGCCTGATTGCCCTGGCCAGAACTTCCAATACTATGTTGAATAGGAGTGGTGAGGGAGGGCATCCTTTTCTTGTGCTGGTTTTCAAAGGGAATGCTTCCTGCTTTTGCCCATTCAGTATGATATTGGCTGTGGGTGTGTCAGAAATATCTCTTATTATTTTGAGCTATGTTCCATCGATACCTAGCTTATTGAGATTTTTTAGCAGGAAGGGGTATTGAATTTTGTCAAAGGCCTTTTCTACATCTATTGAGATATTCATGTGGTTTTTGTCATTGGTTCTGTTTATTTGATGGATTATATTTATTTATTTGCATATGTTGATCCAGACTTGCATCCCTGGGATGAAGCCGACTTGTTCGTGTTGGATAAGCTTTTTGATGTGCTGCTGGATTTGATTTGCCGGAAATTTTTTGAGGATTTTCGCATAGATGTTCATCAGTGATGTTGGACTAAAATTTTCTTTGTTTATTCTCTCTCTGCAAGGTTTTGGTATCAGGATGATGCTGGCCTCATAAAATGAGTTAGGGAGGATTCCCTCTTTTTCTATTGTTTGGAATCATTTCAGAAGAAATGGTACCAGCTCCTCTTTGTACCTCTCATAGAATTCAGCTGTGAACTGTTCTGGTCCTGGAGTTTATTTGGTTGGTAGGCTATTAATTACTGCCTCAATTTCAGATCTTGTTATTTGTCTATTTAAGGATTTGATTTCTTCCTGCTTTAGATTTGGGAGGGTGTATGTGTCTTGGAATTTATCCTTTTCTTCTAGATTTTCTAGTTTATTTGCATAGAGGTGTTTATAGTATTCTCTGATGGTAGCTTTTATTTCTGTGGGATCAGTGGTGATATCCTCCATATCATTTTTTATTGCATCTATTTGATTCTTTCCTCTTTTCTTCTTTATTCTTCTGGCTAGCAGTCTACCTCTTTTGTTGATTTTTTTTTTTTTTTTTCTCAGAAAACCAGCTCCTGGATTCATTGATTTTTTTGAATTGTTTTTCATGTCTCTATCTCCTTCAGTTCTGCTCTAATCTTAGTTATTTGTTGTCTTCTGCAAGCTTTTGAATTTGTTTGCTCTTGCTTCTCTAGTTCTTTTAATTTTGAGGTTAGGTTGTCGATTTTAGATCTTTCTTGCTTTCTCTTGTGGGGATTTAGTGCTATAAATTTCCCTCTAGAGACTGCTTTAAATGTGTCCCAGAGAATCTGGTACGTTGTATCTTTGTTCTCACTGGTTTCAAAGAACACCTTTATTTCTGCCTTCATTTCATTATTTACCAAGTAGTCATTCAGTTATCCATAATTGTTTCAGTCTACAGATATGGATCCTGTGGATGAAGAGAACCAAATGTACCTACTATTTGTTTCCCTGTCCCACACACAAGGTAGCTGGTTGCCTACTTTTTCCTAACTATCACATTCTGAATGTATTATCTTATGAGCCTTTCAATCAAACAAATGCCTTTTATTTGTCCTACAATTTTCCAAAGGCAGAGTTTAAAAATATTTTAAAATCTCACTTGGAATTTCTTTCAGCTACAAGTCTATGGCTTTTAAAATGAAACATACATAGAAAATCATACTAGGAAGTACTGATTAGCTCTGTTAACTTTAAGACTGTGGTGAACTTATGTCTAACTATGAAACCAAGCCTTCTGGTATAGTATCTGTCAGTGTAAAAGGAATTTATTTTAGATATTTTTCTACATTATACTTAATATTATAAATAAAACAAATAAATGCCTAATCCCAACTATCCAACTTTGGTATACTTTCTTTTTTTGGTATATTTTCTTTTTTTTGTAAATTATTTTCTACATTATGCTGATATATGTGTTAAATACATAGAATCTAACTAGGTTTTAAAAGAATAAATGATATATGACATAGATGACTCAACCATGAATTAATTTTACTTTTTAAACCAATTTTGAGTTCACTTTAAGTTTCCTTTACATAAGTAGACATATACCTAGTTATCAAGGTAAATACAAATATACCAATTTTATACATCAATAGTGTGGGTACATTTCTGCTACAGTAAATATTTTATATAATTAGTAATATGTATTCCATGTGTATATTTCAAGCATTTTTATCCAAATTTATCTTCCCTTGGTCATCACTAATTTTTATACCATATACTTGTAACAAAAATGCTGATCAACTGGATCATTTTTCACAGAAGAAAGCTTCACGAGAAATTAGCATATGTTAGAAGAAGAAAAACAGAGAGAATACAATGAGGAACATTTTGTTTGTGAGGAAGATTAGAATTTAATTCTTCAAAACTGTCAGAGCCTCTACTCTATGGTAGCTTTCAGAATACAATTCGATTTTTCATTTATTTTAACACTTTTTCTACTCTCCTGAGAAAGACAACTATTTATATTTTTATATTCGACTAATATATAGTTCACAGACGTCATTTCTTTGAGGTTCTTCACGATGTTGTGAGTCAGGAAGCTTAACATTTTTGGCTACGTTTAAGTGATATATTGAAACTAACTTGTACTGACCTATGAACACAAGCTAAGGGTAAATAAAGCAGGACCTAGAATTATTATTATTTTATGTTTTGGCATAAGTGTTGAGTGATCTTTTCGTTTTTTAGCATTGCAGTGGAGAGTCAAGAATATAAACCACTAACATAATGCATCTCTTGCATGGTTTCAGGTACAAATAAGTAAAGTGTGTTGACTTTTTCTTTTTCCACTTCCCTTTTTAATCTTGCCTCCCAAATGGCTGTTAGGGATGCATATTTCATCCCTGATTCCACAGATCTTGTTCCATCATCATATTTACATTGCTGTAATATCTTGCTAACTGTACTGATAGCATTTTCCTCTTTCTTTATTTAGTCCATTCTTCACATTTCAGAAACAATAATTTTTTCTCACATTTCAATTCAGTAGATGTTCATAATTGGTATAATGAAATCCAACCATTCTCCCGAAATCTGAAAATATGTCTGTTATGCCCTTTAAAACAGATTGAATGTCAAGCAGAATATATCTATACAAACACACACAAGATATATAATATATATACTGCCTCCTCTAATATCAGTAGTGCTATGATTCTTTTCATGAAATACTTCTTTTTTTCCAACAAGTTTTAGTGGACAACCCATATACCTAAAGTTAATTCAAATTGTTTATTTTATATGACTTAGAAAAAATAGTTTAGTAAAAATAGAAAACTAAAATTTTATATTAAATATTAGATAAATCAGCATTGGAAAAAAAACACCGCATAGAGTTATTGGTGTAATTGTAATTACTCGTTACATTACATTATTCAGATTTAGATAAAATACATTTATACCTCCTGTGTTATGCCAAATATAAACAAGAATTTAAAATCATTTAAAAGGAAATAATGAATATTAGATTTATTGTGCAATGTCTTTTCTTACACACACAGTTGCAATAGCAATGACACATTGGTAAATTTCTAAAGCAATTGAATTTACTATACACAAAATAATATTTGAATATTTTAGAAAACCTAGAACAGACTATAATGACCAGTAAAGCAGTTCCAACCACTAAAGAAAAAAAAATACATTTTTGTTGAATTATACAGTGCAAGGCATTTTGCATTATTTTCCTTTAGAGACTCATGTCTAAGTTGCATAGATGAAAAATAAACTTCTGTAGCATCTGTCTGTTAGAGGCAAATATACTACTATAGTTTTTAATTTGTGAAACAACACAGCAGGCCAAAAATGTAAACTAGGTAAAAATTAAGAGTAAGATAAACTATTCATTCCTCTTACCCTTGATAGAATGAAATTGCAAATACATACATAAGCAAATGAATAGTTATAAACGTAAGATTGACTTTGTAAAAGATGAATATTTCTTCTGAAATCTATCCAAAATAAATATTGTTTTTAGTTTAGTCTCTGGAATAAAAATGTTTCAACAATTTTAAGATTTAGACAAAGCCATCTGGGCTCTTCTCCTCCCCTTTTTTTCTCCAGGAAGCTCTGCTACATAAACTTCTGTAGTGGACAACATGAGGTAACACCCAGATTGAAATTCAGGAGTGGTACACCCAGTTTCTACAAGGACAGCTCTCAGCTGCTAGCCTCTCCTTCAAATATAGATGAAGAAAGACACCTTGCCCAGGGTGATGATTTCTTCATGAGATGGCTTTCTTCCAATGAGTGATTAATATTGAGATATAAAAGCCCAACCTTCTTACTTCAACTTGAGACAGCTTTGAGGTATCATCCCAGCATCAGAGCTACCAATAAGCACAGCTGAGGCCCTTGTATGGGAGGACTGCAGCCCATACTGAGTCCTGCTTCCTCCGATCCCTTCCACAAGTATTTATACCTAGAACACGCTCCAATAAACTGCCTGCATACTAACATCCATCTCCTAGGTTGTTTCTCAAGAAGTCAAACAAAAAACTCACCCCTTTTTGTACATTCCTTCACATAGTCTTAGTATGCATAATTCAAAGAATATATATTTTAGAGTAAGCTAGTCCTTTAGAGTCCAAGCTCTGTAGGGCCTGCAGTAACATGCAGTTGCCCCAGAAATACTAAACTAATGAAGTAGTTTTTTCCAAAATGTATGGAAACTAACCAATAAAGCAATAGTTTTATTATAATAATAAGTATTATTCTCTAATATGGGACATCTGTTGCTAAGTACTTGAAAATCAATGTATTATCTATTTACTACTCTGTTAAAATTAATTGTTAGGATTAGTGAAGTACTGAGAAAACAACAAAAATCGGTTTTGTTTCTGTTTCTTTGAGACAGAGTCTCACTGTCGTCCAGTCTGGAGTGCAGTGGCAGTGATCCCAGCTCACTGCAAACTCTGCCTCTCTGGTGATAGCTATGCTTCAGCCACCAGAGTAGCTAGAATTACAAACTAGAGATGAGTATTTGTCATGTTGCCCAGGCTGGTCTTGAATTTCTGGCCTCATGTAATCTGCCAGCCATGGCCTCCCAAAGTGCTGGGATTACAGGTGTGAGCGACCACTCCCGGCCCAAAAGAGGATTTTAATTATGAATTTGTTACTAACTAAATATGTCGCCTTGGGCAGCCACTTAATTTCTGTAGATTTCAATCTTCTCTTTAATAAAATGAATGTTTAAACCAAAATAGTATGTCTTCTTTCAAGAAAAGTCTGGCAGGAGAAGGATAATCCATAATAAGAGATGAATACAAAAAAAAAAAAAAATACATCCACATGTTCAGACAAATGATAGTTTGTTGATTCTAAATATCATAAAAAGAAAGCTTTGATTATGGTTAGAAATAGTGAAAGTTTCCATGTGAGCACTGTGGTTGATATTCTATAGTATAGAACTGTCATTCAAAAGTAAAACACCCAGTTTCAGGATCAAATTCTCCAGTCTCCTGGTATCGAGGTTAGCTATGGAAGTAACTTTCCTTTGAGGAAAAGTGAAATATTGTATTTGTGGAATCAGATTTTAAGTATCTGTTGCACTTTCTCCAAATTTTCTCTTCTCTTCTGGCTAGATGAAGAGATTGACAAGGCCTTAAGGGAAGCTGGACCACACAATGAAAGGAGCTGGGATCCTGGATCATCGTGTGGATAAAGGCAGCCTGCCAACAAGACACTGATACTGTATTGTTAACTATGAAGTAGACTTTTCTTGTTACTAAACTACTGCCATTTTGTTCTGTGATAGTGATTATTCTAGCAACAGTCATTACCAGAGTGAAGTTTAATATTATTTATTTCAAAATGTTTCCCCTTCGATCCCTGCTTCCCTTTAGATTATACATGCCCTGAGATAGTTCATTACATAAAATAAAATTCAGCCGGCAATTATCTGTAAACTACCAAAATATGGCATTATTCTATTATTTTATATGCATGACAAGCACTGGCACCTTCTTGATCTAGTTATATCACTTATTAAACATTAGTGCCATATACCATTTTGTAGCATTTTAAAATCTAAATTATTGCAATCTGTCAATACACAAAAACTATATCATAATAAAATATGCACACTTTTCCATTCTGTAAATTTGTTAGTTTCCTTCTGAGATGTACATATTAAAAAGAATGTGATGAATTAGCAGAAATACAAGAAAATCTGCCAATAATATAACAGTTTAGAAATAAAACCAATCAGAAAATGCTTAAATAATTAAATTTTATTCCAATTCATTAGGGAAAAATTGGCTTGAGAGAAAATTTAACATAATATTAAATTACATAATAGATTTGATGAACATGATTGATAATAAAGTAGTTGATGAATTAAATGGAAATCATGAGAAATTTGATTTGCTAAATATTCTGCATTTAAAAATAAAAACAGTTGAACTTAGTGTTAACTAGCTTTTAGGTTTTAGAAATCATTAATTTCTCCTTTCAGCAATTAGTACTTGCTATGTATCAAACACTATGTTTATCAGTTGGAGAACAAAAATTATTAGACTTGGCCCCTGTCATAAACAGCTCTCATTCTAAGAAGAAATAAAATAGTAAGTCTATAAAATAGAAACAGGGGCTAAAGGTAGTTGAAAAGCATCAGGCAATCATCTCTTCTCTCTACCTTCCTGCCATTCCTGCATAACCCACGTTATTCTTCAGAATGATATTTTTAAAAGTTAATCACTTTATTTCATGCCTTGAAATACATCCCCTAATAATTAGTACCTAATTGTTTCTCACTGGGCTTAAAACGGTTTCAACACTGCTTTCTCTCTCCTGACAGCCTTATGAGATTGCTTCTGCCTAAGTTCCCTCCTTATCTAACACTATCCTCCCTCTTACCCTCTAGACACTTTGGGTTTCTTTCTGTTTTCACATACATCAAATATACCTTATGCTCTTAGGAACTGCTGTTTCCTCTGCCTGGGTTTTCCATTTCTCAAATCTTTGTATGGCCAATTGGTCCTTTAACTCTAAACATTAAGATGTCAGTTCCAATGATGCTGCACAGAACTATTGTATAGACCATCCTCTCTAAAGTTTATCAGTTTTCTAATGACCTTTATATTTTACTATTTTTAGATCTTTGTAGCTTTTGTTACTCTGTAAAAATATATTTATATGCATTTTTTTACTTCTTTGTGACTTGACCCTCTCTATTAAAATTTAATTTTTATGATAAGCAAGACTTGGTATCTATGTCTTACTGCTTTATCTTCAACAATGAGAATCATTCTTGGTGTATATATTAACTGCTTTAAAAATTGTTGAATTTTAAATGAATGAGTGAGGACAAAATTATAAACCAGATTGAGTATGGGTTGAGTCTTGAAGGGTGAGTAGACTCTAACCAAAAATAGATTCCTCCTTAGTAAATAATAACAATGCATCAATATTATTTTATTAAATGTTACAAACGCATTATACTGATGTATAATGTTAATGACAAGGTGAAACTGGGTATGGGACATACAGACACTGAGTTTATTGTATATGTACAACTGTTCTAAAAAGTAACACCTACTTACAGGACAGTGTCACATAAAAATGCAAAAACGATGTGTCACCGTCAGGATCCAGCCCAAGCTGAAGACCGAGGGGAGTAGGTGGATGAGCGGGGGCAACTGAAAAACACTCAAGGAATCCTAGAGAGTTTTGACATGGCTTTACTCTTCACCCCCCGCCCCCAATTCTTTTTTTAATTCACTTTTTTCTCTGCATGTAAGTCCAGGAAAAGTGTGAAGACCCATGTCAAAACTCTTTACGATTCCTCGAGTGTTCTTTCAGCTGCCCACCACTCATCCACCCACTCCCCTCAGTCCTCAGTTTGAGCTGGAACCCGACACTTGGTGTGGCATTTGGCGTAGTTGGCAGGATCCCAAGCTGGGTGAGCCTTCAGTCCTCACTGATTCTGGATTAACCATGTGGCCACAACATGGGTTGTGGCACCCCAGTGGCAGCTGTGCTGCAAGGATGGGTTCTGGTGGAAACCTCGGCGGCAGTAGATGGATCCCGCATGAGCATGGAGAAGGCGCTGAAGCAGCTGGAAGCACAGAGTACTGAGTAGAAGTGAGTTTTTGCCGGTGGAATAGGGTGGGGATTTTTGACTGCCCTATGAGAAATACACACCCAGTCCCTAAGGGATGAGCAGAGGTAAGGGTCTTCCAGGCACAGGAGGGGTTCCTGGAAGCCCAGCTACACAGCTCAGAAAAATAGTTAGAAGCTGCCATGAATGGAGACCTCCAGGTGCAGGTGGGGCACCTGGAGGCCGGGCTACAGAACTTGGAAAAAAAAAATAGAGGCTGCTGTGAATGCAGGCCTGGGGCCATTGTCTCTGCTGGAGACCTCCACTCGGTCTGATACTGAGGAGGCCATTGGCGGGAACAAGAGATCCGTGCCATAAAAAGGGAGAAGATACCCCAGCCACAGGGGGGCCCCCATGAGAGAAAATGGTGCCCCAGTGAGAGACATTCTCACAGATGTGAATAGATTTGATTTTGGCTGGGATGGACTAACAGAAAATCAATAACCAGGCCAATGAAGTATTCTTAACTTTGTGGAAACTGTTGTCTCTGGAGCAACAATTCCAGAAAATGCCCAAGGGGGAGAAGAACATTGCTGCATGACCCAGTCCCGCCTGGGTACTCCGGCTCAAAGACTAAGTGCTGCAGCCAGGCGGGGTTGTAAAGCCTTTCTGTTTGATAAGGGAACTGGTCAAGGTGCCCAGCTTGGGGGAACACTGGACAACCAGAGGGCACATGTGGAGTTAGCAATCCACTGATTCCTCACCAATGTACAGCAAGTGCTGGCACTGGTAGACATCAGCACAGGTATATTCTGGGAGTGGACATTTTACACGATTTGGAAGCTGTGCCGTCTATCACGGACTTGAGGGACCTGTTGATGACAGAATTGGGATGGTATCACTATGTGGTGGACTTGGCTAACGCATTTTTTTTTTCCTACAGAGCAAGGAACAGTTTGCCTTCATGGGAGGGCAACAGTGGACTTTTACAGCGTTGTCTCAAGGCTATGTGCATAGGACCACCATGTTATGGTCTTGCTAATGATATTATCCTAACCTCTGATTCTCTTGCAGATTTAGAAGTGGCAATGTTCCCCTGGCCTAGAACTAAGATAGTATGGCTGAGACTGCCTTCCTGGAAGCCAGATGGTCTATTCAGCAGGCACAAGCCCTACAGGTAGTTGACCAGGGGCACCCATTTGAGCCGGATGTGCCTGTGACCACAGATGGTTTCAGCTGGGGCGTGTGGCAGCACACAGAGGGCTTAAGAACACCAGTAGGCTTTTGGTCCCAGCTATGGAAGGGAGCTGAGCTCTGGTATTCATTAAAAGATAAACAATTGGTAACTGCATATGCTGCCTTTCAGGCTCATGAGAGCATGGCATGATGGGCTACAGTCATCGTGCGGATGACTTACCAGATACTGGGATGGGTGCATTGATGGATAATGACCCCTGGACTGGAAAAGCAGTTAGTAACTGCATATGCTGCCTTTCAGGCTCATGAGAGCATGGCATGATGGGCTACAGTCATCATGCGGATGACTTACCTGATACTGGATGGGTGCATTCATGGATAATGATCCCCTGAACTGGGAAAGCAGTTAGTAACTGCATATGCTGCCCTTCAGGCTCATGAGAGCATGGCAGAATGGGCTACAGTGGTCATTCATATGACTTACCCATTAGCAGGATGGGGGCGTTCACAGATAATGACCCTGTGGACTAGGGCACCACAGACATCCACTTGGGCAACATAGGGCACCTGCTTAGAGCAGTGAAGTACTCTGAATGCAAATCCTTTAGCAACAGAGCTGCAAGAGGTCTTGGGACCTGTAGTTTTAATGCAATTTAAGGCCATAGGGCCTAAGGCCATGGGACCTGAGGCACCCCTAGACCCTGAGCTTTCACCATTTAAGGAAGGGTGTCCCCCCATTCTCCATGGGGCATGGTACACAGATGGGTCCAGCCATGGTGCTACTGCTGCCTGGACCACTGCTGCAGTCGAACTTAGTACTAATTACCAAATGGTTTGAAGCTGGATGTGGACGAAGTAGCCAATGGGCTGAATTCAGAGCCATATGAATTGTGATCACGAAGGAGGTGACACCTATGTTAATCTGCACCAATAGCTGCGCAGTTTATCAAGGCTTAACCTTGTGGTTAACTACTTAGAAGTTACAAAAGTGGTTAGTCACTGGCCCATGTGGGGCCAGGACATGTGGCAAGACCTATGGGAGGAAGGATGAACTCCTTCAACCAGGTATGGGGACAAACAGTAAGCTTTTGTTGCCTGCCCCAACACCCCTAAAGGTAGAGGAACAAGAAACCTGGCTTAATATATAAAGTGACATTGGGGTAAAGTCACCATGGGGTGGTTGCTGACATATGTCTGACCTGTGTGTCTGGGGACTGTGTGTGAAGTTTGTGTATCAGGCCTGTGTTCCCAGAGCTTGTGTATCAGGTCTGTGTTCCCAGAGCTTATGTGTCAGGTTTATGCGTCAAGCCTTGTGTTGGGCCTGTGTGCCCAAAACCTATGTATCAGGCCTCTATGTCAGACTTGCGTGTCCAAGGCCTGTGTCTCTCTTGGCCTAGCGGTTAGAGTGTAAGAAAAATGGAAGTACTGTGGGCAGGAATAGGCCACGGCAGGCATGTGGTCCAGCATGACTCAGTGGGTTTGGAGTACAGGCACACAACTCTGCACATTATGTAACCACAACATGTGGGCACATTATGTAACCACACCACATGAGGTAAATTAGGTGATCACCCATATGAGCTCATGCTTGGCTCAGAGCCACTATTGTTTGTAGAAGGTACAATTACCCTGCCTTAGCTGTATATATGGCTCTCGCTCACGTCCATAGAGAAAGTGAAGTCATGTCGAAACCATCTGTGATTCCTTGAGTGTTTTTCCAGCTACCTGCCACTTGCCCAACAACTCCTCTTGGACCTCAGTTAGAACCTGATAGGGTGGTGGAAATACAGTTTCACAGCAAAAGATAAAATGATGTGAGGATATCTCCAACCACTTTGATACAAAAATCTCATGTTATTGGTTTATGCAGGTAAGAATATAGGCTGTTTACAGTTGGACTCCTCAGGAGTGGATACTGAGATGAAGGTTCATGTGATAAGGAGAGAGTAGGAATTATTTCTAGGATAACTAATAGTAGAATAGAGAAGCAGGACTGGGAAGGAAAGGACATAGAAGGGTGGATCATCAAGCAAAGTCTCCTGGAAGGTAAGTTTGACTCGATCCTGCAGAGAAGATGTGGAAATAATGTGGGCCACCTTTTAGAAGATTCATAGGAAAGGCAGCAGCTGAAATATTTACATGGCACAGCACTCAGTTACTACTTTAGCCAGACTTAGGTAAGATCAGGTGCTCTAAATTCCCCAAAATCTTCAACTAGGGTGAGGCAGGCAAGTCCTTGCAGCCTGAGTGCTCCTTCAGAGAAAGACATAGGGGCTGGTTGTTGGAAGTAGAAGCATTCTGAAAGTTGGAGATAGTAAAGGAGTCTAAACAGACCTTTATGGAACACTGAGACTGAGTTGATTGCTAGAGTCAAATCTCTGTATTAATTACTTTAATCCTGGTTCAGTTCTGGACAATGTATGTTATTTTAGGAGTAAGGTTCCTAGTAATATCAACTTGTTTAGGTCCAGTTGGTTTTGTCCTCTGAATTACCTTAGTTGTACAACTGTAGTAATACATGTTTATTTTGCTGAGTTAACAGTTGTTATATTTTAGAGTGCATCAGCTTGTTGTACTCTATTTCTTGAGTTTCTAATTTAGTAGAGTTAGGTTAAGGCCTAGAATTTGTATTTACAAGAGTTTCTCAGGTCATGCTTATGCTGCTGATCTGAGACATCACCATTCCTCTTTATATTTGGAAATATATAAATATTCTCAACATATGTTTCCTGAGTATTTTTCATATATGAACATAATCATCTTGTATATAGAAGATAATTGGTCTTTGTGAATTATGAAGTCTTAAAATGTTCCATCATATTAAATACTCATTTGATTTTAATCATCGGAATATATTTTATATTTTTAATATACTCTTAATAAATGATTGCTTATCTTTTTGTTTTATTTTTACAAATATCTTGTCATTATTTAAGAAACATAAGTAAATGTAAGAGCTAAATAAATACATTTGTCCTATTGAAAAAATGACAGACACTTGGGTTATATTTGTTTGCTCTGGTACACACATAAGAAAGCATAAACCAATAAGAATATACACCACAAGAAAAAGAAAGATTAAACAATTTAATTTTTAATTCCTCCTTGAAATTACAGCATCTTGATATATATGAATTTTTGTATTGCTCTATTAGGTAATACATTTTCGATAAATTCTTAGATTAGGAGAATCAGTGAATTCATGCAGCATTTCATTTGCTCTTGGAATATTGAGTAAAGTTCTGTTTCAGATCAAAAATAACACAGTAAACTGTAATCTGTGTATAAAAAAATTCATAAATCAAAATGCCTAAATATAATTGTCCACTTTAAAATATCCTAGGCTTCAGAGGTGAGATCCAATATTTCTTACAAAAAATTACTTAAACAATTCTACTTACTTTAAAATGAAAATGACTGTGGTGAGGCCGGGAGCAATGGCTCACTCCTATAATCCCAGCACTTTGGGAGGCCAAGGCAGGCGGATCACGAGGTCAGGAGATTGAGACCACCCTGGGTAACACAGTGAAACTCTGTCTCTACTAAACATACAAAGAAATTAGTCGGGCGTGGTGACGGGCACCTGTAGTCCCAGCTACTGGGGAGGCTGAGGCCGGATAATGGCGTGAATCCAGGAGGTAGAGCTTGTAGTGAGCCGAGATCGCACCACTGCACTCCAGCCTAGGCAACAAAGCGAGACTCTGTCTCCAAAAAAAAAAAAAAAAAAAAAAAAAAAATGTGGTGAACTCATCAATATATATTTGTATAACAAAGTATAACAAAACTGCCGTAGAGCTACATCTTACAGGGAGCTTTCCATGAACCTACGTTGGTTATTTGGGTATTAAGTTATTTTAGGTTAACTATGGGAATGATGTATATTTCATAAAGTAATCTTGTTCTTTTATTGGTCTGACTCATTGTAACATTTTCCTCTTCAGCAGTAGTTCTGATTATGTGGTCTATACTTACTTCAGTGGCAGGCTTTAATTCTTTTTTTATTCTCCAGAAGTAACTGAATACTGACATTTATTTTTATTAATGTTTATAAAACATTAATAAAATATATTATTAGTTCTGGTATATATTATTAGAATATCTTAGAATTGCTGTATGATTGCACTTTTCACCACAATTCCCAATATTTAACTTCAACTTTAAGTCGCTACTCTTAATTCTCTATATTATCAAACAGATAGTCATTTATTCTGAGGAGGCACTGATCATCCTTCAATGTTTTTCATAGGCGGAAAGAAACACAGTTTTAGGGAAGTACCACATACTACAAAGAATATTAGAAAAATAGAATTAACATAAAAATCATAATCACTATCTAAAAGTCAGTTTAAAATTTCCATTATTTAAATATCAATACTTGTGTACTCTTCAGCATTTAAAAAGAAGCTAGTAAAACATAAAAACGTAAGGTTTTTGAAGATCCAGGTCTATTGCACTAGAGGTAATCCAAGGAATCTCAGTGACCTAAAACACATTCCCAGCTAAAAGCATCAGCTCACGTTCTTTAGGTATACTGTCTGGCCCTGGACCGATATATGGATTGAGAGATTGCAATATGCATCAATTAGCAGGGTATCTTGAGGAAACTGCAGAGTGCATTTAGCTGCTACAGCTGGCAGAACTGACCTGTACAGCTTATTACCACAGTAGAGAAATTTTCTCTGGCCCCACTGCCCTCAGTGAGAAATGTCTAATAACAGGATCCACTTTGTTTCACTGAGAAATGAGGATTTTACCTATAACATACAAATATACACAGTAAATTCCTTCATGAGGAATTACAGAGAAAACCACCTCCATTCCAGTTTGGCAATCACACATTTGAACTTTGATTACACATTGAATATTGAATTGCAATGTTCCCTGATAGCCTTCTACCTTCAACACTTTGAAATTTAGACTTTTTCTTTTTTTTTCAATAACATACTCTTTTTTAATTTATTATTTATTTATTATTATTATTATTTTTTTTTTCTGTAACCCATGTCCTTATTTAGTCTGAATCTCTTCTTAACACTTATTGTCAAACCCTCCCAGTTTTTCCAAGTTACTAATTACTGCTCACCCTTCTGGCTTTTATTTTCAATATATATGGCTAGCCAAAGTTGCTCCTTCCCACACCCTGGACTACTCTTCTCAGCCCATCCCATCACTCATTAACCAATTACAAACTGCTTCTCCCTAGCATTATTGATATGATGTAAACTAGATCCAGATAGAAACATAAAAAGATTTTGATCAGGTTAGACAGAAGGATGTGAAGATAGGAGGCTTTCCACAGGCTACTTTGGAGACTGGGCCTGTGAATTTGAGCTAAAAAGAAAAACAAGTGCTTAGAAAGGAACAGAATATATAAAGAAGAAAGCAGTGCTTAGTTGAAGGAGCTCACATTGTGTGTTTTAATAATACTTCTTATTTAAAGGGTTGATCAATGGGCAAAAAGCTACAGTTAGGTAGAAAGAATAAGTTCTGGTGTTCTACTGCACAGTAGGATGACTGAAGTTAACAATATTGTATATTTCAAAATGGCTAGAAGGTTTTGAATGTTCTCAACACAAAGAAATGCCAAATATTTAAGATGCTGGTTATGCTAATGACTCAGATTTGATCACTGCACAATCTATACATGTATTAAAGCATCATGTTGTACCCTAGAATTATGTACAATTATTATGTAACATAGACAATTTTAAAAATAATAAGTTTTGAATTATATTCAAGAAGATTTTTTTAAAAGTTAGCCTTGCACGGTAGTATGCCCCTGTGGCCCCAGCTACTTGGGAGGCAGATGTGGGAGGACTGCTTGAGCCCTGGAGATTAAGGCTGGTGTAAGCTATAATGACACTACTGCACTCCAATCTGGGCGACAGACGCAGTCTCCGAAAAAAAAAAAAAAAAAAAAAGAGTAAAAGGTAGGCTTCTGTTCTCCATAAATAATCATTATTCATAATTTTCCTTGCTGCTTTGAGAAATGTACGGATATAGAAGTCTTTATTCTTTCAACAGGAATGTTGATGAAATTATAATACATATAATGTCAAACTAACATTTTTATACCCCAAGGATATTTTTATATTACTATATATACACATATACTGTATTCTATTTAATGGGTAACATGTATTCCATTATAGTGTGGTTCATAATTATTTAGCCAGTTACATATTAATAAGTTGTTTCTAGTTTTTTTTTCTCTCTTCAATAAAATAAATGCTGTATAGAAGATCCTTACCCTGAGCATATCCACAGAATAAATTCCTAGAAGCTTATTTGCTGGGACCAAAAATTATGTCTATTGCAAAGGACTTTATGATCGTTTACACCACTCAGATTTTCTCACAAATGGTCCTGGGCATTGAGTTCTCAGCTTAACATCACCCTCTCAGACCTTTATGAACAACATGGTAATTTTTGGTTCTCTGTTAATATGTTACTCATTGTCTTTTGTGTTTTCTGCCACCAGAATGTGGGTCCCATGAGAACAGAGACATTTTTAGACTTCTTCACCATCAGTAGGTACACAGTAGGCAGTCCAAAAATAGTTGCTACATAAGTAAACATTAATATTAGTATCATGATAACATTTCATGACATTTTGTTTACTAATAAAGAAACAATAAACAGAACTGTGGAGTGTTTTTGAATCTTGGTCCTTGGACCCGTTTATTTATTCTGTAAGTGACTTTATGTAGGTCTATTCCTTTAAGTAGCATTTATATGTATGTGACTCCTACAAACATATTTCTAACCCAAATAAAAATGATATCCCTTTAAGAATTCCTAAAGAATAAATTCTAGAATCTATGTAACCACTTCTTGTCACTTTCATTACTAATATGCTTGTACAAACTATAATTTCTCATCTGAGTTACTAAAGAGCCCTTAAATTAGTCTCTCTGATCTACTCTTATTCTTTTAAAATCTGCTCTGCTCTCGAATCAGCAACCATCAGATAATTTTTAAGCATAGGTCAAGTAATATCGTTCCTCTTCCAAACATCAAAGTGAACATTATACCAGTAATAACTCACATTGACATTTGTGTCCCTGGATATGATACTACGAGAAGGGCACATCAGCTCTCTCTTATTTTTCCCCAAAATTCATAACCTTGATCTAATAATGACAAAACACCAGTCAAACCAAAATTGAGTGACATTCTACAAACTATCTTACCAGTACTTACCAAATGTACCACGGTCATAAAAGAAAATGAAAACCAGACAAATTATTACAGCTTGGAGATGACTAAAGACACACAACAACTGAATGCAAGATGATATAATGAATTGCTTCCTGAAACAGAAAATACATATTCATTTAAAGATGGATAAATTGGAATAAAGTCCGTACCTTAGTTAATAGTATTATGCTAACAATAATTTCTTAATTTTGACAAATGTACTATAGCTATTTAACATTAAAAAAAAGGTATGTGGAAAAGTTCTATCTTTACAATTATTTTGTAAATCTAAATTTATTTCAAAACAATAATATTAAAAATAATTTTGTGCCTTTACTTTTCACTTATAAAAAGAAAATGGAGTCTCATTGCACCCACAGTTGCTGCCTCGCTCCACTTGCCTTTCCCCAGCATCTCTTACCAACCTTTTGATTCATTTCTCCTCACTCGTTTGATCACTGTGCTCAACCAACATCCTTGATTTTTTTTTAATTGAGAAATTCAGGCCTCAGGGCATTTGCACTTGTTTTGCGATCTATTTCCTCAATTTTCCACAAGGTTTTCTTTCTCAGATGTCTGAGCAGGTCTCTGCTGAAAAGTAACCTAAGAGTAAATCTTTCCCTGACTATCTTTCAAAAAGTACCTCGCCCAATCACTCCACTAGCAGTCACAATTTTACTCACCCTCCTTTATTTTTCTTTATAGCAACAGTCAATATCTAAATAGAAATTGATTTATGTGTATATTTATTGTTTTTTTCCCACTGTTCTGTGAGACCAATAACTTGGTTTAGTCACTACTATTTATTTTCACCTTTTAGAATTTTCTCTGGTATGTAATAAATAATAAATATTTGTTAAATATATAAGTAAAATAACAAACTAGTTTGGCTGGTAAATTATTGAGAAGAATAATACATTTAAAATTATAAATAGTTTTTTTTCACTTCAACATTAAGCATTCCAATTTATCTAGTAGATACATAGTTGGAAACATTCATTTTTCCAAAAGAGCTTAAAACATAAAGTTATATTTATGTCATATACCTAAAGGAACAATTAATATAACTAAAGGGTTCAAACTAGTGTCTATAGTATAATGTAGCTTTAATAATTATTTATAGAAAAAATGAGTGAATTAACAAATAAACTTTCTTTAAAATATTGGTACAATTTTTCTTCTTGAACTCTCAAGAGTATAATTTCTGGTCCATTTATTTATCTTATGTAGAGTTCTAATGGATAGGCAAATTTCAAAATGTAGGAAATAAAGTCAATAGCAACAGTAATTCATGAAAATTCTCTCTCATTAACAGCTGTTTTACTGCAGGTAAACATAAGATGCTTTTAAAATAATGTTTTTTAGGATGTCACTCTTAAGAATAATGTTTGCAGGTATAATGAACCAAATAATTAATTGTTTACCAACTTCTCTAGTTATTATTTTATGATCCCAAAGGAAGTTCTATGTCATCCTGAAAGCCAGTCATTGATCAGGATTTAAATAGTATGACATCACACTGGGAGGTAAAAGCATATTGTATCCGTAAGAGGTTTTAGTATACTCTAGAGTTACTTCGGGATCACAAAGTAATTAGCCAATAATGTTAAAAAGTTATGGCTAATTTAACTAATGGTTAATGGAGCCTAGTTAAACTGCCAGAGTGGATGAGCCCAGAGAGACTTTGTGCAGAAACACACATTAAAATGAGGGTCCTTTATCTCCTTCTAGAGTGTAATCGGTATCTGGAATGATGGGTTCTCATTTTAATAATATGCCAAAAATATGGTTTTTAAAATACTTTTAAAATGTAAGTGTGAATAGTTACTAACAAAAAGACAGAGAGTTGTCACTGAGTGTATCATATAGATCAAAAAACCGTTCTCAGGTAATCCCTAAGAAAGCATCTCTTTCTGTGACTACTAGGGTAAATGGAACACTAATAAATATAAATAAGATTCTTCTTTCCTCTACAGTTTTAATATAAAGCAATAACTATATTTATGATTCATGGAATAAAAGTAAAATGTAATTAAATGAACCAATGGTCAAAATGAAATGAAATGAAAAGGGATATAGAGAAGATAGATTTGCAGAAGTAAGGTTTCCAAAAAGGTTAGAAAAAATGGCAATGTCTTCTAAATAACAGTTTTGAAGATCCTATCTAAAGGGCAATGCACCATTCTTTATGAGCTTCATGTTTTATTCATTTAATGGTTTGAGCTTATAGAAAAAAAAATTCACAAAGCTAATGTTATAGAATAGATCCTTTACTGCAGGAAAACTCAGCTTCCTACTGTGAGAAATTCACTTGTTTTCAAAGTACCAAATGTAAGTAATGTATGAACAAATTGACTTACAGACCAAAGACAAAAGAAAAAACTCTACACAACAGAAAAAGCCTTTAATGCATCAGGCTATGTAAGCAAGTTTGGGATGATTCTAGTTCACCAGGAGGAATTTCTTATTATCCGTATGTGGAATACAACTTGACAAATTTATTATGATTAAAAATATTGAGAGCAACTAGCATAACCACCACATTTGAAATAATAAAAGGATCTGCTTGGGTCTCTAGTTTCCACCATGAAAATAGGCAATGACAAAACTTCAACTTAACGTATAAAAGGAATAGTATTTTCAATGACATGGCAGGATTCAAATTACAAATAGTAAATAAATCAGAACTTTTTCCAAAGTCATAATACAATCTTTTAAACTTTAATAGAGTTAGTCAAAAATAATTTTATAAAAAATGTAAAATACAAACAACATATAATTCATTTCCACATGGAAATCATATATTTATGTAGTCGAACTTTGCTGATTATGTACAATTAAAAAAGCTCTATGTCAAGCACTGTGGAGCAGTGGACAGTAATGTTTTTAATTTCCATTGTGGATAAGAAAAAATTACATATATTATAAAATTATAATGTAGTCATATAGATACATATATATTTTTACAAATTATACTATAGTAAGTTTAATATAGGGTCAGCCTGTAAAAAGTACTAATATGGAGCCCAAATTTGCTCTCAGATTACAGTTAAGGAGAGGTTGATTCCAACAGGGAGAAACTGCAAAGCCATTTAAAGTAGGTGGACTTTAAAGTAGATGGGGTAGGATTTTAAAAGTATAATATCATGGGAAAGATATATTAGGTTATTTGAACAACGTCTCATCCACTCATTCATTTAACAAGATAAGTAGGAAATGCCTATTCCTAGGGAGTAGAGTGTACACTAGAGATGCAAAAACAAATTAGAAAAGATATTTGCACTTAAAGTAATCATAGTTGAGAGAAAATGGCAGACAAATCAAAACTAAGCAGTGTGACATTTTCATTTCAATCATAAAATTACATGCAAACTATTACTAGTGGATAGAGGTGAAGATCATAACCAAGCTTCAAGATGTCTAATTAGATTTTCAGAGGATTAATAGGAGTTAGACAAGTTAAATAAATTGGTTCAAATACCAGGCAGAGGAAACCAAAGACACAGTCAGTTTAACATGATATAGTCAACAATGTAAGAAATCTGATGTTAATGGAGCAGAGATTATATGTCATGTGGCTTTGAGAAACAAGATGGGAGGGATAGGTGTGGGAAAGACCATCCTGTAGCTTCCTGTAGGTTAGTAGATGTGAGGTGCACAAGGATGCAAGTGCTCATTTAACATGAGAAGGTGTACAGTTTAGTTAGTCAGGTGAAATGCTCCACTTGATGCCGAAGTCAGTGTGATTCTCCAACACCACCTTTATTCATTAAATGACTATCCTGGCATTGGTTGTCTTTTGTACCCTTTTTGGATAAAAATTACAGTATCCACTGTGATTCTCAATAAATACTTGAGAATAAGTGAATATTAGTATAATAAACGCTGAGATATTAGTTGGAGTTGTTTTTTTTTTTTTTTTCCTGGCCAATTGCAGATGAACAAATAATTTTAAAATCTCAGTGATCTATAATAAAGCATTATTTCACAATCCTGGGGCTAAACACCAGCTGTGGTCAGTTGATCGTATCAGTCTTGGGTAGACACAACGGGTTTAAGGTTGGGTTTAAGTTGTGCCCTGTCAATGCAGACAATATTGATCCCAAGAGGATAAAAGTTGGTTCTTGGTTTGTGTGTGTAGTATTAGATATTATAATAATTTTTGATCTTCCAAAAAACCATGATATAGACACAAAGACATGGTATATCTATTAAATCAAAATTTTATGGGGTGGGGGCAGTGGGAAGGCAATTCAGAATTTAAAAAAAAAAAAAAAAAAAAAGATGTCCAAAATGTCTTCGTTGAGGGGAGGAAATACTGTAAAACAAGGTACAGAAACACTGGCTTAGGTTTTTCCAAGTAGCCTCATTCTATGATCCAAAGTGAAGGTGCAATGTCTACCCACAGCATGCTTTTCCTTCAGGCAGAGATCAGAAACACTGAAAAGCCAAGCCAAATCATTCACGCACACTGAAAGCAAGCTTCTGTGTGCTTTGTTTCTGCTCACTCTCCATTACAGAAAACAAATCACAGCCTGAAATTTAATGAAGTATGTTTACCCTACTTGTTCTAGTAGGAGACATTGCAAATTCAAAAGGCAAAGGCTGTGTGTGTATACTAGTGTTATAACCATGACTAGAGAGGGGAATACAATAATCTAATGTAACACAGATGAATTCTGAAGTTGTACAATGAGTATAAACAACCTACAATGGTGCCAATCTTTAGCACAAGTATTTGGGATAACAATCAAAAACTGAGGCTGAAATTTATAAAACAAAGAAGAGTTACTTTGAGCAACTTTTTCTCCTTGAACTTGCATTCTAACTCACTGAACAAATTGCTTGCTAGTTAGCATAGACAGCATTTTGACTTTATTGAGCTTTTATGTAAGATCTGAAACATTTGCAAAATCTCTGTTTTAAGCTGCACTAAATATTTAGGAGATAAATGACGTAAACAGAATATAAGAGCCCATGGAGCTTAATTTTATTAGCAGTTTTATTATTTAAAAACATATTATCAGAAAATGTCTATGGATAGTATGTTTCTATGGCTGAAATAATCATACCAGTATGGATAAATTACTATGAAATGATATCAGCAATAAAGTTACTGGATAGTTTGCTCTTGTATAATGGCAGTAACATCATCACTAAGTTCTTCATCAATAGGGTGGAAATAAATACTTCATAGTCTATAAACTATAAAAGACCAGTCAAGATGTATATATTAATGAAAAGCAGCTGAAAGAAAGGATCATTAACTTCACTTATAAAAATGGTGAAGCATTTTCACTGTGGACTTGGAAAAAGTCATTCATTATTAAAGTGAACATTTAAGCTATTCTAAATAAATATTAATAATGATAATAATGGCTACATCTACAATACCAAAGTATCTTAGGAATTAAAACAGGATGAAACTAAGAAACAAACAAACAAACAAGAGTAACTTTTGTTTCCTTCAAATAAACAGCTCTGATGGGGAAATTAACAAACTAAAAGTTCTTTGAAATCAGTCAATAGCTGTGAGTTAGAATGTGGTTAATCATGTAGGCTCTAATGTCATTTGCCTAGGTTTACATCTTAATTCTATTTAATTAGTCATGGAAAACTTCACTTACTTCATCTAACACTGAAGAGAAAGTATTCAATAAGTATTGTTTATTCTTATTTAATTGCTATCCTCAAATCTTCTGGAACAGATTTCAAAAACTGTCTCTGTGGAAAAAAAAAAAAAAAAGAAAAAGAAAAAAAACACATATTAAGTATTTTCAGCTTTGCAGGACACAGGGTTGATCACAATTACTCGACTCTGTCATTGTAATGTGAAAGCAGTTCAGCCAGCTCCGTCTGATGTTATATTTCAACTTCACTATAAATACTACCAGCAAATACTACCCTTTTACTCTCAAAATTATTGATTATTTGATTAGCAGCTATTCCCCCACCAAACTATCTTGTTTAGGTATGCTTAGTATTGTGCTTCAATTTTCCAAAGGAATAATTATTAAAACTAATTCATTGTATATTCCAGCAAGAAGTTAGTTGTTCTATGAAATATGTGCTCCCTCTTATATAGTGGAGAAAGGTTCCTGGAAAGAAGATGTCTAGTCAGAGATTATTTTTCTTCGCCAAGTTCCATGTGGACATACGATTGATTTTTAAATCAACAGATTGTGAATTCAATCTATGTGGGCAACTTACAAGGCTGACACATAAAAATTTCCTCATATACTTCTTTTGAAAAGTCTGGGTAACACATTCCAAGGTAACCCAGGAAAATACACTTGGAAGACTGCAGCACCTCCAGAGTCCAAATGACTGAGCAGAGCCTCTCTGCCAAAGGGCAGGAATATTCATATTGGACTATTGGATCAGTCAACAATATACTTTTATATTTTAAAACACCTGAAATTTAAAAGTTTATTTGTTACTACAGCACATATTAAAATAACTAATTGACAATTTACTACTGGGCAGTGAGCCCATTCATAATAAAACATTAATGTGTGTAGTATGGGCTTGGAAGTCAGGTGGTAGTCCCTGAAAAAGATCTAAAAAAATGTAAAAGATGAAGTGCCTGCTATGTGAGTAGCTCTAGAAGAAATAACTGAAAGCTATAATGTTAGTACATATTAATTACTTCCCATGAATTACCGAAAGACAAGCTAAGGCAAACTATTTGTTAACAGAAATGAAATTAAGTAGATCAACCAGAAATTCTGTTTTAAAAAATGCACTCTAAAAACTAACTGGCAAATCATGAGGTGATAAAAGGTGTTGAATTAAAAAAGAAAAATAAAAACACATCCTGTTAATTTTTTTCAGTTGGACAAAATGTTAAATAAATTCCACTTTTTTCCCAAAGTCTATTGTTTCAGATGCTTACAAGGTATCTGCTACTAAGCTACAGGCCCAAAGTAGCAAATAAATAATCATGCTTCAGAATTGTGTCTAGGAAAAGGAAAAAAAAAAAAAAAAAAAAGACATGAAGGATATAGAAACTTAGCCCACTTTATTGTTTTCAGTGACTAAGAATCAAGAGATGTTAATTACCACAATTTCAGCAATTACTCTTTACATGCATCTTTATTTTCATTACTGGTAAAAAGGATACCGACATATAGTTTATGATGTTTGGTTGTAATAAAGTGAGGAATTCCATTTTGTGATTATTTAGGAGATGAAGTTATCTGCTAGGTGAAGGAAAACAGTGGCTTAGTATATCTGAGAAGAGTAGAAAATACAGACATGACTACTATGTAGAAAAGGAGACAGTTAAATTGAAATAATAAAAATTTTAGCTCCTTATCATGGAGTGACTGGCTCTGATGTGAGGCTATGGGTTTGTGGAGATATCTTTATATTAATGGTGTGTGTTGAGAATCAACAGCCTCTCTGTCAGCACAGAAAAGGAAATCACTGGCTTGTTTTGAATTGGTGTTTTCCCAGGCAAATATGAGGAAAAAATGTGAGGCCAGAGACAAGAGAGCAGGGGAGATTGCAATGTTGACATAAAAATGGATCAAGTGAAATAACCCTGAAGTTGAAATTAGATACAGATGGAAGGGAAGATATGAGTAAATTTATAAGTAAGCAAGACTCAAAGCAGTCATAATTCTGTAAAAAGTAAATCATAATTCTGTAAAAAGTAAACAGTGTATTTGATACAATATAGAAGCTAAATGGAAGGATAAAAGATTGTGATCAGAAAATAAGCTTGGCTGATTTCAGATGAATAACATTTCTTTAATGTTACCCAAGGGTGTAAGTTTATGGATCTGAAAGTGGTTTGAGCAGAAAGAAAGGTGACCCCTTTCTTATATCTGTAGGACATCGAGGCAAGAAAGAATGAGCACCATGAGAGTGACCTGAGCACCCATGCTTTATTATTCTTCATCCCAAGAGTCAACTGATTTGACAGCATGAAATTAAAAATGATAACAAACTTACTGTAACAGAAAAATGAGTAAGAGGCATAACAGTAGATTAGTGATCCCCAAAATTTATGAAAGACACATATGAAGGATTTTTGCTCAATAGAAGAGACATGAAAGATGATTTCATGCACACGAAGGTGCTGTGGTTGAGGTGGGAGCCAATCTGACTGAGAGCTCATGTAAACTCAGTAGTTACATATTTGTTCTCTTCTTTGCCCACTCCCCTCCTCAACACTTCAATGCAGAGTGAAAGGCAGCCTGGCATTTGCATTTAACCCAGTCAAAACCCCGAAGGTATTAATAATTTGAAAGCACTGCCAAAAGAGAACTGGTGTTTCTGATAAAAAGTAGGTAATCCTGCAAAAGAAGACTATCTTCCCATCGAAACATTTGAAAAAGAGCTGAGATTAAATGATCTTACCAATATGCAAGACAGCCCTAGCTAGCCTTCTCTTCAGTAAGAGATGTATGGTGGGGAAAGACAAAAATACACAAAAGAAAAGGAAATCTATAAGATTTAGCCACAATACTCAGCATAGTCTGTCATTATTTAATACATTAGCAAAGAAAATAACATCTAAGAGAAAATAAAGATCATTTATTAAAAATAACCTATAGAAAACCAAATTAAATTTTACAAGATATTGCCTTCAAAAAATCGGGAGATTAACAAGAAAAAGGATAATTTAATCACAGGGCAAGAAAAAGCTCTTAAAATTAAAAACGTTTACTGAAAACATCAATATATGAGTTAACTAATAGTCATTTCACAATGAAAATGTACCTAGCTAGTGAAGTAGAAATAAAGAAGGTATGCTACACCTTAAAAATCTTATTTTTTTATAGTGAGAAGCAATAGATATTTTTAAATTTTAAGTTACAGTGGAAATAAAAATAAGTAAAAATTGAATTTTTAAAAAATAGTGTATCAAGTAAATCTAAAGAGCAGAAGGGTAGGTTTGAAGACTATCCATATCTATTATAAACATTTTTGTATCATTTAATAGAAACAGAATGGCATAGAGGACCTCTGTTGTCACACATGTTTTTTCTGAGGCCCTAAAGCTGAAGACACTGAGTGGTAAGTACCCATTCATATTCAAATTTTCATGAGATTGTTTAGTGATGCATAGGATCCATTGGATAGTTATCTGATTCTTAGCCCATCACCCACTTTCTGGTTAGGAGAAAAAGAAGATGAAAATAAAAAGCAATTCAAAAGTAAGGAGACTATTAATGTTCTTGTTGGACAGATGCATCCTTTGCAAATATTTTCTCCCATTCTGTAAGCTGTCTTTTCACTGTGTTTGTTATTTCCTTTCCTGTGCAGAAGCTTTTTAGTTGGATGTAATTTAATTTTTTCTGTATTTTGCTTTTGTTGTTCATGCTTTTGAGGTCTAATTCAAAACATCCTTCTCCATGTTATGTATTATTTCCCCTATGTTTTCTTCTAGTAGTTTTTTTTTTTTTTTTCTCATTTCAGGTCTTACATTTAAATATTGAATTTATTTTGAGTTGATTTTTGTATATGATGAGAAATAGGAGTCTAACTTCATTCTTCCACATGTGGATATTAAATTTTCCCAATTCCATTTATTGAAGAGACCGTCTTTTCTATATAGTACATTGTTGGCACCTCTGTTGAAAGTCAGTTAGTTGTGGATTTGATTCAGGACAAGGAAGCCCCCAAACTGGGACTTAGTTCAGATGTCTTGGCTTCTCCCAGGAAAGAATTCAAGGGCGAGCTGATGGCGGTGTTAAACAGCAACTTTCACTGAAGCGTCACTGTAAACAGAGGTACTGCTCCTTGTGGAGCAGGGCTACCCCATAGGCTGTGTGTCCACAGTAGCACTTCAGAGGCAGTGCTGCAGTGATATTTATACCCTCTTTTAATTACATAAAAATTAAGGGGTGGTTTGTGCAGAAATGTCTAGGAAAAAAGGTAGTAATTTTCAGGTTGTTGGGTCATTGCCATGGAAAGGGATGGGGACTTCCGGATATTGGCATGACAATGGCAAATTGACATGGCACACTGGTGGGCATGCCTTATGGGGAGGTGCTTCTGCTCTGGACCTGTTTCAGCTAGTCCTCGGTTTGATCCAATGTCAGAACCCCACCTTTGAGTGGAGTCCTACCTCCTACCTCAGATGTATTTCTGTGTTCTCTATCCTATTGCATTGGTCTATGTGTCTATTTTTATGCCAGTACCATCCTATTTTGATTACTGTAGCTTTGCAGTATTCTTTGAAGTCAGGTAGTGTGATGCCTCCAGCTTTGTTTATTTTGCTCAAGATTGCTTCTGCTATTCACAATCTTTTGGGTTGTCACCCAAGGAAAGAAAACCAGTATGTCAAAGAGATATCTGCACTCCCATTTCTATTGCAGCACTATTTACAGTAAGCAAGATATGGAATCAACCTAAGTGTCCATCAATATATGAATGTTATAGAAAAGGTAGTTATATATACCACATTTCCACATATAAACAAAATACTTTTAGCCATAAAAAAGGAGAAAATGTTGTCATTTGCAGCAACATGGATGAAACCTGAGATCATTACATTAAGTGAAATAAGCCAGGCACAGAAAAATACTGCATGATCTCATTCATATGTGGAATCTGAAGATGTGTATCCCATAGAAGTGGACAGTCATATAATAATTACTAGAGTCTTGGGAGGGTAATAGGAAGGATAGGGAGATTGGTCAATGTATACAAAGTAATTGTTAGATAGGAGGAACACATTCTGGTGTTTTATTTTATACTTAGGTTGACTATGGTTAGCAATGTTGTATATTTTAAAGTAGCTAGAAAATATAATTTTTTTAATGTTCTCATGACAAAAATATGGTAATTATATGATGTAATGGATATGCTAAATAATTTGATCTGATTCTTATACCATGTATACATGTATCAAAACATCACACTCTACCCCATAAATATATACAATTATCATGTGTCAATTAAAAATATTTTTTAAGTATGGGAATATCTTAAAGAATCACCAGCAGATCAATTCTTTTTTACAGAATTCTAGCATAAAATGTCTTCTCTCCAGGGTAGAAATATAGTGATGTTTCACTTCAACAGTTTAACTCAAAAAGAAGATGAGTCCAAGAGTTTGCTTAACTGAAAATGACTGGATTTGTCTAGCAAATGGGACTGGATTCTTGTCTCTGCATGGATGTTGAGCTGTAGAAACCTGTATACCATAATAATTTACTACCCTTGCTGAGTAGCTGAGAGTGTTTTAAGACTATTATTCATGCACCCTAGGCTTTGGAAGCTACTATGAGTGACTCTCAGTAAGAAAAATCCTAAAGATGAGAAGCTGTCTAGAGCTGCTGAGGATACTAGGTTAAAAGAGAAATCAGGAAAGAGCCTTACCTCTCTTTCAGAATTTCATCAATTTTGCAATGGACTTAGTGGACACCGGAGAAGGAAGCCAGACTGAGGCATCTTGACAGGAACCAACAAAAGGGCTGCCTAATGCGGTGAAGAAACCATGAAGAAAATGCTTCTGTGATTTGTGCTATTAGAGGCAGAACTGAAGAAGTATCACAAGAGGATATCCAGAAAATGTTTTTCCCACTTTAGGAAATGGTGCGATTATTCACTTACTATCCCTTACCAAGAGTCTGAGGAACCAACAAACAGCCTATGAGAGAAGGAGACAGCATTTTGGGTGGGAGTGTTATGTGGAGAACACCATTCAAGAGTATAGAATCACATGTCAAATGGGACCTCATGTTTCCCTTTTCCCTCTCTGTTCTATCCTGTTCTTGGGGGACCCAGAAGAAACTAGAACAGTAGGGGGAAAGGAATGAATGAACAGGAAAAAAGGACAGGTCATTTGATATTTATTATCACCATAAATTTGGGAGCCTGGGCCAGTCCAGAGCAGAAGAAGAAATGTGAAGATTTAAATGAGATATGAGATAAAAGTATGATTTACACTGGACTGAGTTTCTTCACACCTGAACGAGATCTAGAATTTTTTGATGGGACACAAGTTTCTTCCTTTGCTTGGTTGGTGTTGGAAAAGAGGGAAACCAAACAGTGATTAAGATAGGGTGTCAAACCCCATTTCACATCAAGTAACAGTCTTAGGAGTTTTATATCCTTTGACGATGAAGCAGCTTCTACATTTATAAACATTGAAACTCTGAAATCTTACATTTGAGTTTGTGTTGAACCATTTTGTTTCCTTTAAATGTTACTTTTGACTCTTTTGATCTTAAATACATTATTCATTCTCTAGATGTTTTGAGCCAGGCTTTGTATTTACATTATTCATAGCTTCCCAATTTATCCTTTTTTATCTTTCATATTCTTTCAATTAGCTGATTCCCTAGATTTATCATTCATCAAAATAGGAATAAAAGTGCTACATTGACAATTGTGTGTGTGTGTGTGTGTGTGTGTGTGTATTGTATTTGTGTGTTCCTAACTTTGAAAGTCATTCATGTGTTAGAAAAGATTTAAAGGACACTAAATTTAGCCAGCAATACTATTATAATTATTATTTTGATATCAATCCTTAGTTCTAACCGTTGTATCTCTCATCACTAGAACTTACTGTTGCATGTTTTCAGATCAGTTTTATTTATCTATCCATTGATTCAACATATATTTGGTAAACTTCTTGTCACCACATGTGATACCAGGTAAACCAAGAGAAACATTACTGCTATTATATAAAGGAAGTCAATAAACAAAAGGTAATAATTACAAACATGTTTTAAAAGAGTTTGTCATTTTAGACAAGAAAATAAAAAAAAAATTAACAAAACATTTTGAAGGCAGAAAACACATATATCAGATACTTGGTGGTTAGGGTCATTTTTGCTCCCCATAAGACAGATAATGTATATATTCAGCAAACACATACTAAGGGTTGTCTTAGTTTGTTTTGTGCTGCTGTAACAGAATACCTAAAACTGGGTCATTTATAGAACATAGATTTATTTCTTGTAGTTCTGAGTCTAAGAAGTCCAGGATCTAGGGACTATGTGTGGTGAGGGCTTTCTGCTGTGCCATCACATGATGGAAGGCATCACATGATGGAAGGCATCACATGCTAAGAGAGCACGTGAGAGAAGGAGAATACAGAATTCCTTTTAGGCAAACCCACTCTCACAATAATGAACTCCCTCCTGAGATATATTAATCCATTCATGAAAGCAGATCCCTTATGACACAGTCATCTCTCATAGGCCTCACTTCTCAATATTGTTGCTTTGGGGATTACATTTCCAACACATGCACTTGGGGGCACACATTCAACCTATGGCAGTGACTCCGAATAACTCAGATAGAAGGAGCCAAAACACAATGTGTCTTTCATCTTAGTCTATTTAGTCCCTATTTGGTTTAATTTTCTGACGAAAGAGAAATTGGAAATATACATTATTTATAACACAGTGATAATCCTGACTTTAGTGGCATTACTACAAGTCAGATCAAAGCCAATACATAGGAATTTCAAAAATAAAACATATTCACGAATTTTAAATAAAATACTTGAAATAAGCACAGTAGAATATGTTTATATTTGAGAATATTTGAGATCATGAACATTAAATTTCATCATATTTTTGGAAGGAGATATTGATCCAATTATTTATTGGAATAGAAGCCTCCTCCACTATTTGCTGATGTTCACATTTATAAAACTTGATCAAGCAGGTAGTAGTAAACACTTCCTGTATTCTATGTTGCACATGAAGTTTGTCTGAGCACATTTATCTAACCTTAATATATCTCCCATCAAGTTTATATTTTTAAAATCCAGATGAGCATTTTTGAAGGAATCAGGTCTTTATTTCCATTATTGAAGGAATTGGATCTTTATTTTTCTCAATCCCTTGGAAAGTTTAGGAAAATAATTTGCTCATATTTCCCAGATATTGACTAGTACCTTTCATTTTGCCTTTGTTTTTTAGAATAGTTCGGCCTTCTCTGATTTAATGTGGTTTTTACTCTCCTGCCTGGATGAAATTTTAGTAGTTTTTAATTTATCTGTTTTAATAATAATCATGGAGAAAACATTATTAAATATAACAAATATTAGGCTTATCTCCACAATAATTTAGCCATTTAAGCCATGCATATTTTGTATATTTTCATCTGCATCTCAGAAAATAAATCACTATCATAAAATCATATGTAGAAAAACACACAAGCATCTTAAATGGTAGTCATTTCTATCACAGTTTTTGAAAACCAAGAAAACTGAACAGCAAATAATATCTTTTGAGTTAGATAAACATATACTGCAGAAGTTTCCAAAATCTTTACCCTAATTTGAATTGATTTAAAATTTACAGTGGGAAGAACTCTTCTAATAATATACAGACTCCATGTAAAGGATGTAAAAAATGAAGTGAGTCCTATGAGTTCATATCACAATGCTTTGCTCTTTTAGTCTGCATTTGAGCATTCTCTGATAAATGGTACTAATTATGTTTATTGATGCACGTATATACTAATGAATATTATCTGTGGTCTTACACATACCTGGCATAGGAAAGATACTTCTTCCTACTCCTTACACAGAGGATTTGGTTTTACAAACTCGTGTTCTACACTGATGTGAGTAGAGAGGGCAGAACCAGTATTTCCTTTCATAATGGAAAGACACACGTGCATGTGTGCACACTCGTGCACATACACACAAACACACACATGCAAATACATATGCACACTTCATGATCAGTGTGATTGTCATTGAAAACATAGGCTGGACTAAGAAATTGAAATTTTCAAACCCAAATTTGTCCTCCTTGGAATGTTTTACCTACCGACTCTCCGTATTTAATTTGTACCTTAACCTCAGTCTATGTTCTCTCTTTTAAAGGTGGAAGATTAAACATGTAGACAAAAGGAAAAGGAAGTGGAGGAGAAGGAGAAGGAAAAATCTGAGAAACAGAGGTCTTATATCAGTGAGGTAAAATCTAACATTGCTTATTGTTATTTGAATAAAAAAGAATTGCGCAGAGTAACAAACAAATACAAAACAATTCAAAGCAAAATAAACACATTTGAATCCTCTTTCAGCCTCCTGGTACCCAAAATTTCTTCCTACCTTTAAGCACAGTTACCTCTAATTTTAATAAAAGCTAAAAATCACTTTGAGAAGTAGAAATATTCAAGTTCTATATCTTTACATGTGTATTTTTCTGTATGTATATTACATTTCACTATAAACTTTAAAGAAAACTATGTGAGACAGATTCTACATAGTGATATTATATTTAGTAACATCATTTCTCAATGTGTTTACAAATTCTCTCAATAATACTAAATATACATCGAATGTGTAAATTTTTTTAAAATTATCACTAAAACGTGTCCATGTATCTTATTATGTAGAATTTTTATCTACTTGCTTGTTACGTGTTAGTTTATTTCTACTTGTTTTGTGGCTTCAAAGTGTAAGTTCTCAAATTGGCTTCATGTAATCAGGAGCCAGAATACTCAGCTGACTACACTCTGTACTTTATAAGGTTTGCCAATGTTAAAATTATTATACGTGTACTTTTACCTCAATACATTTTAAATCTTCATTTATTTTCTAGTTTACGTTTCATCATTGGGATTTAGCAAGCTCCATGACTTGAAATAAATCACTGAGTCTCAAGTGTCCAAATAAAAGTAGAAGGAAAGATAAATTGCTTTCTTTTGATGTTAAGATGTTTCAGAAAACAGAGCTGCCAATTATTATTATTATTATTATTATTATTATTATTATTATTTTGACTCCTGTCCTAATGTGATAGATAGACACTACCACCTCAGCTTCAGGTGTAAGCCACTATGCCTAGCAAATATTATCTTTTGAATATTTGTCTTTCTTCCTGTAAATGACATAATGAGAACGTTCTCTGAGAAATTTAATTGGTAAACAAAATACAACAAAACTCATTCTCACAGGCAAATTTTTAACATATGTAAATAAAATCACAATTTTGTATGTCTCAATATAAACAATAGAGTTTCAATATTTGACATAATAAGATTAGATTTTCAAATAGCAAGAGAGAAATTCTGTTATTTAAACAATTTCAAAATAACGATTTATTCATTTTTAGTGAGCATGGAAGAAAAGATTAAACTGACTAGTTATCAAAAAATAAAAAGTAAAACTGTATCAATAGTAGGATATTAAATTTAAAATATTGCATATTTTTATATT
The DNA here is from genome assembly GCF_049350105.2 of Macaca mulatta. NCBI lineage: Eukaryota > Metazoa > Chordata > Mammalia > Primates > Cercopithecidae > Macaca > Macaca mulatta. The sequence goes on from NC_133409.1 coordinate 119,034,470, forward strand.
ATTGTGGTTAAAAGATACATATTTTATTAGTGAAAGTGCTAAGCCAATACAATAATTTTGAAAAGCAATTTTAAATTTGCATATGCAATTATATATTTTTTTAATTTCGCGCTAATTATAGACTTACAATAATTTTTTATAACAACTTGTAGCAATATATTTTAAGAGCTATCAAGTTTCTCTATGCCTTGATCCACTAATTTCACTGTATTAACATTTACCATTGGGAAATATAATAAGCAGAGAAACAAAATCAGTGAATATATCCATGCCAATATAATTGATAGTAGCTACAATTTGGAACACAAAGATAAGTGCAAAAATATACTTTTAAATAGATTCAATATATATGTAATTAAAAAAACAATTCTGAAGGCTGCAGAATGAGGAAAATTCTTATGATATATTAAGTATAATTTTTAAACTAAAATGACACTACTATTATCATAACAGCTATGGAAATATGCATAACCTAGGATAAGAATAGGACAGGAAGGTAAAACTATACACTTATTTGTTAGGTTCTTGCTTTCTTTTTTTTCCTGTAATATAAATTGCAAATATCATCAGAGACAAAATCTACTGAGTGGCTGTATTTTAACAAGTGCTATATTTATATTATAACATTTTATTGATGCTCAGCTAAGGATGAATATTAAAATTATAACTGACAACAGCTTGTTTTTTTCTTCCTTAATGGGATATACAATTCTGGTTAATTTTCAATTGATGGGAATTTGGATTAAGAGAAATATTGCCTGTGGTTTATTCATTATTTTTAGTAAAATAAGTGAGCCTCAGAATGATTTACTATTTTACGCAAGATTTCATAGTCAGTTATATGGCAGAAATGATATGTGAATCCAGTCATATCTAATTTCAAAGCCCTCTATTTGTCCACCAAGAACAACTGTGAAATAAATAAATCTGTGTAATAGATTCCATAGACTATTTTATCAAGAAGACATACAGGACCCGCCAGTGTGAGTGATATTTGTATCTGTAACCTTTTATCTGTAGGTCCGAGGCATTTTCCTCTCAGCACACACATGTGCACACACTTAGACACACGCAGACACTCACACACTAAATATACTTTTGTGCATATTTTAATCATTATTTTGAAGGCAAGTTGAGAAAAGTATGCCAGAAGGCTGCTGATCACACACATTTTTTAAAAATATTGTGTGATTCTTATTTATTTTATTCATTGCAAATTGCACATGCTCATACTTCCATATTTCTACTTATAAGTGTCTTAGTACTGCAATAATGCTATTTTTAAAAGCAAAACCCACTTTAAAGAATTGTCACTTAACTAATAGAGTATCTTCTTAAACATTGACTTTTTTATTTGTGTTTGCTACCACAGCAACTTTGGTATATCTTTATTAAGATATTTATAGATTTGAATCGTAATAATTATTTTGTCTATTTTTGTTTTTGTTTTTTTGAAGAGGGCGAAATGCTCACTCACCCACAAGCGATGACAGCAAAAAGATGCTCAATACATACAAATTAAGTGAAATAATAATATTAGATGTTAATGTGCCTAACATTGGACTGCTTCATGCCTAATTTCAGTATGATATTATAACCTCAACCAAATATAAAACTAAATACAACAAGTTTTGAAATTTATGTCTTTGGCGAAGTCTCTTAAAGGCAAGGATGAAGCAGAAATTCCGCACAACATACAGCAAAACTTTCAAAAAATAATATTTTCTATCTTGTTCCAAATTCCCACAAAGCATACGTGTTGATAATGATCATTTCTCTCTGGGTTAAACTCTAACTTACGCTATACTTTTCTCCATATAACTTAATCTCTTCCTGATTCATTATCCCTTTTGTGTGCTCTAGAAGAATCCTGCGTTTTTTAAAATGTAAATTAATCTAGTATGTCTTTCTAATTTTATTCTACCAAAACAAATAAAATAAATGTACTTAAAAAGTTTAGATAACCAGTAGGAAAAAAAAAAAAAATCTCAGAAATCTCTCAGTGTGTAAAACTAGAAATGTGCTAATTTTTTATTTATTTTTTCTAAGTCACAGAATGCATACCAAATAAATAGATTGTGCTATACACCTTTTATTTCCTTTGATTTTTAGTCCTAATTTGAAGGGATCTTATAAATTCATGAAAAACCCTAGAATATATTTCTTTTCTCTAACAAGGTGCCCAGTAAGGAGAAGTTGTCTTGTTCTATTTTGTTTTATATATTATTGTCGTCAATGTGGATTTTTATGGAGGAAAGGAGCTCTACCAGCTTTGGAAGTGACTTTGTTTCAGTAAAATTACACTTTAGAAGCCAAAAGCACAGTGTTTAATTATTTGAAAAACAGTGCAAAGACAATCTGGAACCTGAAAACTGAACTAATCGTTTTTAATATAGTAAATTGTGTTTATATGTGATTTCCGATATTAAACATTAGAAGTATATTTCTCTCCAAAATAGATTTGGACTAGACTACTGTTTTCGTTCACATAAATTTACATTAATTTTTAAAAACTCAAACATCTAACGATGTATTCTAAAATTTTAGGGTTACTGTATTTTGGGGCATGGAGTTTAACCACATCCTATAGCTGGATGTAAGAATGTTTGCTGATGTATTTATAATATATTTCTCCTGGCATCATAACTGTTAGCACTGTCATTTTTTACTCCTACTCCTGCTGGCTCTCAGATTGAAGAAAGAAAAGACGTTCTACCTCTGGAAAGTGAGTGCTGCATATAAGGCAAAATATGTCCAAGGGGCATGAGGGCTAGCCCCTGGACATTTCTTATTAGGCGGCATGAGCTAGCCCTCACATATAAAAACTTGTTCAAACTAATAAAGTTATAAGCCTAAGATTTTAGGGCCATTTGATGGCTTGTACTCTGTCATCTTAGCAAAACTACATTCCCCAAAATTCCCTTGACTGAATAGTTCTGGTTTAGAATTGGCAACAACAACAACAACAACAAAAATACGTGCAGGTCTCGGAAAGTAGAAGGAATTAGAAACCATTAGGCTATCAGGGTTGGTGTGGGCATACAATGCCACTGAAGTTCACACACATCTCTGATATACCAGTTTCAAAGTGACATGTATGCTCAGCTATGTGATAGAATTCAGGAACAGTTCACTCATTCCATCAACACTAGAGGCAGCTAGAAACCAATGTGGGTTTCAGGTTGTTTTTGCTCTCTCCAATTCATGTCGAGCTTTTCTTTCCAACTGTCAGCCATGAAGGCTTATTGCAACTTCAGCAGCAACAATCTGCCATGCTTTTCTTTGCCTATCTTTTCTTTCGTACAAAGCTTAATCTCTATAAAACATGCTTTCTTCCTTATCATCAGTGGTGGTTCTGCTTTCCTAATGAAATCCTGACTGGCATATGTTTGTGGGATAGTAGGACAGGCAGCTATGCTCAGCTTTCTATTTTTTATTGTTTCGGAAATTTATACAATGTTTTAAATATACAATATGACCTTAACAAAACTTCTAGGAAGTTAAGGGAAGCAGCTTGATTCATATGTGAAGTGAAAAGTACAGACAATTCCAATTGCCTGGAGTTAAAGGTTAAGAAGTTCTGCTAAGTGGTTTGATAGCTTCAGTTAGCAACATGGAGAGTTTATGAAAGGAGAGGCAATAAGAAAGTATGAACATAGATTTGAAATACCTATAGGTGCTTTTATTAGTTTTCTATTGATGCTATAAGAAATCACTACATATTTAGTGGCATAAGAAACAAAAAAATATTATTTTACAGATACAGAAGTCCTACACAGGTTTCACTGTATGGTGACACATCAAGGTATCAGCCAGGCCATGCTCCTTCTGAAGGCTGTAGGAGGAAATCAGTTTCCTCCCTTTTCAATTTCTATAAGCATCCACGTCTTTGGTATATTAGAATGTTCTTGCATTACTGTAAGGAAATTCCTGAGGCCAGGTAATTTATAAAGAAAAAGGTTTATTTGGTCTCACAGTTCTGTAGGCTGTGCATGAAGCATAGTGCCAGCATCTGCTTCGGGTGAGGGCCTCAGGAAGCTTACAATCATGCATGAAGGTAAAGGGGAATGCACATGTTATGTGGCGAGAGAGGGAGCAAGAGAGAGAAGAGAGAGTTCCAAAACTCCTTCAAACAACCAGACCTTGCATGAACTAACTGAGCAAAAACACATTTATTACCAAAGAGATGATGCTAAACCATTCATTAGGGCTCCCTCCTATGATCCAATCGCCCTCCCGCTAGGCACTGCCTCCAATATTGGGATCACAGTTCAACATGAAATTTGTAGGAGACAATATCCAAACCATATCACTTTCCATATGCCCCTCTTCAGTCATCTTCAAAGCCAGATATGTTGGATCTTCCTCTGACTTAAACCAGAAAAAGTTTTTCCCTTTGGAGCATCCATGTGATTAGATTGGCCAACCTGGATAAACTCAGATAATCTTCCCATCTCGAGATCTTTAACCTTGTTCACACCTACAGAGACCCTTTGCCATGTAAAGTAGCGTTTCTTCAGGTTTCGAAGAGTAGGATGTAGACACCTTTGGGGTAGGGAGGAATTATTCTGCCTATCACAGTGTTCAAAGGATTCATATAAACCATTTATGATGAAAAAAATCTTAGAGAAACGCTAGAATTCTTATCTGTCATAGAAGACTTATGCTTTGGATATACTCTGCTTTGAAATCTAATAAAAGTAGGAACTTAGACTTGAAAATTAACTTAAAAATTAGCAATAGTTGTTTTGTTTTGTTTTCAGGTTTTTTTTTTTTTCCCTAAATGGGGAGATATTTATTATTTTATGTTGTTTTCATTATTGCTTTAAGTGTATAGTGTAAACGTGCTTCAAGTCTTGAATGAGATTATAAAATCAGGGAAGTGAAGGAATTAAATGTTTAAAAATATTACCCATATTTCCATATAAAACCCTGTTTTATGTAAGTCAAAGAAAAGTAGTTAGTATTATCTTAATATTTTTGTATATTTCAATTATTTATACTTGTATGAACCTAGTTAATGAAAAGCTTTTTATTTGTTCTTAATTCAAGAGAATTAATATTGTGCATATATTTGTAAATTCTGGGGCATTAGTTATAATAAGAATGTTACATTCATAATGAGCAGTTATTTTTATAATCTGCTCTAACCTACGTTTGCCACTTTAAGGGGATAAACACATTCATCTACCAAGTAAATTGTAAGTCTTATATAATTTTGAACTCAACAGTTCTTGGATGATAACTTTTAAAACAAATGTATATATATCCCTCTTTAGTCAACAGAAAGAGTCTTAATTGAATTTCATAGTGAAGAAATGTAAAATAAATGTGATTTTAATTTAAAATTTTAGGTAAATGACATGCAAACAACTTCCAATTTTCTTTAATAGCATTCCAGAGTTTTGCAATCTCAAAAAATATTGGGTCAATCAATTATTCATGGAAAATTTCACTTTAAGTACTTTAAGACATATGATTTAAACTAACAATTCACAAAAATCTGAAACAACGCATTTGAGGCCTGTTATATTTTTCCAAATATAAATTATCTCTTTTATTTTTTTCCAATAATGCCCTGAGATAGGTATTAAATGCAACATTGTACAAATGATTACTATGAGACTCTAGAGTTTAATAAAGCTGTTCAGACCCAGAATTCTAATGACTTTAAACCTGGTGACTTTCTTCCCACATAAACCATTTTAATTTTTCTAAGGAGAATCTGTTATGAGCTGTCAGTCTGTAGCTCCTGCAGAGGCTTTGCTTCCTTTCTGGCATTCTTCTCTCATCCACTAGATGAAAGGAAGATGTATTTGCTTTCTGTTTATAGTATGTTACTCCTCTTATGCTATGTTTGTCTTCATCTCCAAATTACTCATTGGATACCTCTGGGTCCTGAGTCATCTAACAAAATACACTTTGTGTAGATAATTTTTTTTTTATCTTCTTAAAACTATTTTAATGCACATATTTAACTAAAAATTCCCTTCCCAGTGGATTTATAATATGCTACTGAGAGTTCAATAAATGAGAAACTTGCTATTCATCAAGGTAACTTAATTTTTTAAAATTTTACTTTAAGTTCTGGGATGCATGTGCTGAATATAAAAGTTTGTTACATAGATATACATGAGCCGTGATGGTTTGCTGCACCCATCGACCCATCATCCAGGTTTTATGCCCTGCATGCTTTAGGTATTTGTCCTAATGCTCTCCTTCCCCTTGCTCCCACCCCCTGAAACACCCCCATGTGTGATGTTCCCCTCCCTGTGTCCATGTGTTCTCATTGTTCTACTCCCACTTATAAATGAGAACAAAGGGTATTTGGTTTTCTGTTTCTGTGTTAGTTTGCTGAGGATGATGGTTTCCAGTTTCAACAATGTTTCTGCAAAAAACATGAACTCATTCTTTTTATGGCTGCATAGCATTCCGTGATATATATGTACCATATTTTCTTTATCCAACCTGTCCTTGATGGACATTTGGGTTGGTTCCAAGTCTTTGCTATTGTAAATAGTGCAGCAATCAACATATGGGTGCATGTGTCCTTATAGTAGAATGATTTAATATCTTTTGGTTATATACCCAGTAATGGGATTGCTGGGTCAAATGTTACTTCTGGTTTAGATCCTTGAGGAATTGCCACGCTGTCTTCCACAATTGTTGAACTAATTTACACTTCCACCAACACTGTAAAAGTGTTCTTATTCTCCACAGCCTCACCAACATCTGTTGTCTCCTGCTTTTTTAATTATCACTATCCTAACTGGCATGTGATGGTATCTCATTGTGGTTTTGATTTACATTTCTCTAATGACTAGTGATGATGAGCTTTTTCTTATGTTTGCCACATAAATGTCTTCTTTTGAGAAGTGTCTGTTCATATCCTTTGCCTACTTTTTGATCGGGTTTTGCTTTTTCTTGTAAACTTGTTTAAGTTTCTTGTAGATTCTGGATATTAGACCTTTGTCAGATGGATAGGTTGCAAAATTTTCCCCCTATTCATAGGTTGCCTCTTCACTCAGATTATAGTTTATTTTGCCATGCAGAAGCAGTTTAGTTTAATTAGAACCCATTTGTCAATTTTGGCTTTCATTGCAATTGCTTTTGGTGTTTTAGTCCTGAAGTCTTTGTCCAAGCCTATGTCCAGAATGATATTGCGTAGATTTTCTTCTAGGGTTTTTATGCCTTTAGGGTTTACATTTAAGTCTTTAATGCATCTTGAGTTATTTGTGTATAAGTTGTGAGTAAGGAGTACAGTTTCAGTTTTCTGCATATAGCTAGCCTGTTTTCCCAGCACCATTTATTAAATAGGGAATCTTTTCCCCATTGCTTGTTTTTGTCAGGTTTGTCGAAGATCAGATGGTTGCAAATGTGTGGTGTTATTTCTGAGGCCTCTGTTCTGTTCCATTGGTCTATATGTCTGTTTTGATACCAGTACCATGCTGTTTTGGTTACTGTAGCCTCATAGTATAGTCTGAAGTCAGGTAGTATTATGCCTCCAGCTTTGTTCCTTTTGCTTAGGATTGGCTTGGTTATACGGGTTCTTTTTTGGTTCCATATGAAGTGTAATTTTTTTTTTTTTTTTCTAATTCTGTGAAGAAAGTCAGTGGTACCTTGATGTGAATAGTATCAAATCTATAAAGTACTTTGGACGATATAGGAATGCTTGTGATTTTTGCACATTAATTTTATATCCTGAGACTTTGCTGCAGTTGCTTATCGGCTTAAGGAGTTTTGGGGCTGAGACAACGGGGTTTTCTAAATATACAATCATGTCATCTGCAAACAGAGACAATTTGATTTCTTCTCTTTCTATTTGAATACCTTTTATTTCTTTTTCTTGCCTGATTGCCCTGGCCAGATCTTCCCATACTATGTTGAATAGGAGTGTTGAGAGAGGGAATCCTTTTCTTGTGCCAGTTTTCAAAGGGAATGCTTCCAGGTTTTCCCCATTCAGTATGATATTGGATATGGGTTTGTCATAAAAAGCTCTTGTTATTTTGAGATAGGTTTGATCGATATCTAGTGTATTGAGAGTTTTTAGTACGAAGGGATGTTGTGGCCTTTTATTAAAGGCCTTTTCTGTGTCTATTGAGGTAATCATGTATTTTTTTGTCATTGATTCTGTTTATGTGACAGATTACATTTATTGATTTGCATATGTTGAAGCAGCCTTGCCTCCCAGGGATGAAGTCGACTTGATCGTGGTGGATAAGCTTTTTAATGTGCTATTGGATTTGGTGTGCCAGTATTTTATTGAGGATTTTTGCATCGATGTTCATCAGGGATATTGGCCTGAAATTTTCGTTGTTTGTTGTTGTTGTTGTTGTTGTTGTTGTTGTGTCTCTGCTAGGTTTTGGTATCAGGATGAGGCTGACCTCATAAAATGAGTTAGGGAGGAGTCACTTTTTCTATCGTTTAGAGTAGTTTCAGGAAGGAATGGCACCAGCTCCTCTTTGTACCTCAGATGGAATTTGACTGTGAATCTGTCTTGTCCCAGGGTTTTTTTTGGCTGGTAGGATATTAATTACTGCCTCAATTTCAGATCTTGTTATTGGTCTAGTCAGGGATTTGACTTCTTCCTGGTTTATCCTTGGGAGGTTGTATGTGTCCAGGAATTTATCCATGTCTTCTAGACTTTCTAGTTTATTTGCAGAGAGGTATTTATAGTATTCTTTGATGGTAGTTTCTATGTCTGTGGGATCAGTAGTGATATCCCCTTTATCATTTTTTACTGTGTCTGTTTGATTCTTTTCTTTTCTTCTGTCTTAGTCTAGCTAGTGGTCTATTTATTTTTTTCATTTTTTGAACCAAAAAAAACAGTTCTTGGATTCATTGATTTTTTCGAGGATTTTTTTTTTTTTTTTTTTTTTTTTGAGACTGAGTCTGGCTCTGTTGCCCAGGCTGGAGTGCAGTGGCCGGATCTCAGCTCACTGCAAACTCCGCCTCCCGGGTTTACGCCATTCTCCTGCCTCAGCCTCCGGAGTAGCTGGGACCACAGGCGCCCGCCACCTCGCCCGGCTAGTTTTTTGTATTTTGTAGTAGAGACGGGGTTTCACCGTGTTAGCCAGGATGGTCTCGATCTCCTGACCTTGTGATCCGCCCGTCTCAGCCTCCCAAAGTGCTGGGATTACAGGCTTGAGCCACCGTGCCCGGCTGAGGTTTTTTTTTTTTTTTAAATTTTTTCATTTCTCTATCTCCTTCAGTTCTGCTCTGATCTTAGTTATTTCTTGTCTTCTGCTAGCTTTTGAATTTGTTTGCACTTGCTTCTCTGGTTCTTTTAATTGTGATGTTTGTGTGGTGATTTCAGATCATTCCAGCTTTCTGACATGGGTATTTAGTGCTATAAATTTCCCTCTTAACACTGCTTTAGCTGTGTACCAGAGATTCTTGTATGTGTTATCTTAGTTCTCATTGGTTTCAAATAACTTCTTTATTTCTGTGTTAATTTTGTTATTTACCCGGTAGTCATTCAGGAGCAAGATGTTCAATTTCCATCTAGTTGTGTGGTTTTGAGTGAGTTTCTTAATCCTGAGTTCTAATTTGTTAGACTGTGGTCTGAGAGACTGTTTTTTATTATTTCCATTCTTTTGTGTTTGCTGAGGAGTTTTTTACTTCCAATTGCATGGTCAATTTTAGAATAACTGTGATGTGGTGTTGATAATTATGTATATTCTGTTGATTCGGGCTGGAGACTTCTATAGATGCCTATTAGGTCTATATGTCCATAGCTGAGTTTAAGTTCTGAATATCCTTGTTACTTTTCTGCCTCACTGATCTGTCTAATATTGACAGTGGGGAATTAAAATCTCCCACTATTATTGTGTGGGAGTCTAAGTCTCTTCGTAGGTCTCTAAGAATCTGGATGCTCCTGTATTGGGTGCATGCATATTTAGGATAATTAGCTCTTCTTGTTGCATTGATCCCTTTACCGTTATGTAATGACCTATTCTGTCTTTTTTGATCTTTGTTAGCTTAAAGTCTGTTTTATCAGAGACTAAAATTACACCCTCTGCTTTTTTTTTTTTTTTTTCTTTCCGTTGCTTGGTAAATATTCCTCCATAATTTATTTTGGGTCTGTGTGTTTGCATGTGAGATTGGTCTCCTGAATACAGCACATGGATGGGTCTTGACTCTTTATCCAATTTGCCAGTCTGTATATTTTAATTAGGACATTTATCTCATTCCATTTAAGGTTAATATTGTTATGTGTGAACATGATCCTGTCATCATGATGCTAGCTGCTTATTTCTCTCAATAGTTGATGCAGTGTCTTCATGGTGTCATTCGTCTTTATATTTTGGTGTGTTTTTGTAGTGGCTGGTACCAATTTTTCCTTTTCCTATTCAGTGCTTCCTTCAGGAGTAGTACTTGTTACAAGTGACAAAATACCTCACCATTCACTCGTTTGGATAAAATCATTTTTTCTTTTCTAGGAAACTCACAATGACTTTATATCACATTGTTAAAAAAATATGGATGCATTTTACATTACTCAAAATGTATTAGATTTAAATATTATATGAAATAATTTTAAATAAATTGGCAGATACATATAATGGAATATTATTTAAATTTTAAATAAACTGGCATATACATACATATATATATATGAATATTATTTAACCAAAAAATGAAATAAATCCTGACATTTGTGACAGCATGGGTCAACCTGGAGGGCATTATACTAAGAGAAATTTGTCAGAGTACAGGAAGACAAATGCTATATAATCACATTAATATGTGGAATCTAAAGAAGTCTAATTCATGAAAACAGAGAGGAGAATGGTGGTTTCCAAGGGCTGGGAGGTGGGGGAAAAGGGAGGTCTTGGTGAAAAGGCACACACTTTATTTAGAAGGTAAATAAATTCTGGGGATATAATATACAACATGGTGACTGTAGCTAATAATTTTGCAAAAAAGAAAATATTTCTTTTCTGAATCTATACAGAAAGTTTGCTGACCCTTATATAGTACTTCTGAGAATCAGTTAAAAGATAAAAGAACAAAGAATATGAGGCTTCAGTGGCATACAAAACTCCACATGTCTTTTGGAATAATAAAACATAACCTATTCACTCATCTTTTCTACTGGACTGCAGTCTACAAGCTAACATTTAACTTCATACCACATGAGCTTTAATCAAATAGTAAATTGCATTTCAAATACCCCTATCTACTCCTGAATTATTATCTGGTCCTTGGGTATTCTTATTAACCATTGCCTCAGTAGATCATTGAAAGAACGTAATGTACTCTTTTTTGATTTCCAAGTTTGGGATAATTTTTCTTAATGCCACTGAAGTAAAAAATTCAATCAATCTTGAATCTCAATCAAGATTCAATCAAATTTAATCTTCTGGTTTCTGGTTTCTACTCTGTTATCTAATCATATCTGTGTCCTAATTTCATTATAATTGGTTTTGAAGGCAGTTGCTAAGGCACATACCAAATGTATAAAACATAGTATCATAAAAATGTTCATAGACATGATTCTTTCTTATCATTTTACTTTTCCATTCCTTGGGATATGACACTACCTTTAAACTGCTGGCACTTATTTTATTCTTCATAATGTAGAGTTATTTGCTGCAGGTACGGTTTTCTTATTAGGCTGTAATACTTTGCATCGTAGCAGAGTCCACTATTGTTACTGATTACTGCTTATTAAATTAGGTAGATCTTTAATGCACACTGAATTAAGTTTTGTAGATTTTTTGGTAAATAATCCTGCATCATATGAAGTAGAGACTTCATATGACAATATGTCTCTACTTGAGAAGTAGAGACTTCTCAAGTCTCTACTTCAATTACTTTAAGACAAGGTTACATGTATTTGAAAAACTTTAACATCTTCCAAAGATATTTTTCTCTTATGTTACATGTAAAAATATTTTATCATCTTTGTGCTGCCTACTGAAGTGGAAACATTCTAAAAATGTCTTTTTAAATATCATACCTCTTAAAGCAACAGAAATCATATTTGACCCTCTTTGCATTGCTGAAGCAAATACTACTATATTAGTTAGTTTCCATATTGCTATAAAGAACTTCCCAAGGCTGGGTAATTTATAAAGATGTTTAATTTACTCACAGTTTAACATGGCTGGGAAGGCCTCAGGAAAAATGCAATCATAGTGGAAGGTAAAGAGTAAGCAAGGCAGCTTCTTCACAAGGTAGGAAGAAAGAATGCCAGCAGGAAGGAAGAATGCCAAGCAAAGGAGGAAAAGTCCCTTATAAACAACTACAACAACAAATCAGATCTCTTTAATATCATACATCTATTGAACTGATAATTCCTTCAACTGAATCTTCATAGGAATTTATTGGCCCATCCTATTTTCAAGAATAGAACCCCAAAAGTCAAATTATTTGCTTAGTTCTGTGGGTCAAAATGGAGAGCCAGAAGAACTCCTCTGTCATTTACCTGTGGTTCTATTTAGTATCGATGGAGGGTTAATATCAAAATTAGACTCTTTCTGAGGTGGAATATTAGGTCAGATTGAAAGAGAAAGACTAAATGGGTGTATCAAGTAAGAGGATATGTGAAATAAGAATCAGAAGCAAAATCTAGGCAATAAGACATGAGGGCTTGAAGAAACAGAGGAGAGTAGGTTAGAATAAGTAAATGCATGCGATAAACTCCATTGATGTGGAAAGGAGTGTGACACAGAAAGTTTAAGGTTTGCTATTTAGTCTGTATAGGAGGGGGGTGTGTGTGTGTGTGTGTGTGTGTGTGTGTGTGTGTGTGTAATTGAAATGGAAAACATTGTAATATTATAGAAGTTTCCATAAAAATATATCTTGAATTAGTGGCAGGGGCTAGGAAAAATAGCGGGGGGGATATTACATATAGTGTATTTAAAAAGAAAATAATCACATCAAACACTAACAGAAAGTGAACAAGCTAGAAGCAGAGAAGAGGCATCAATAATGTACTGAAGGAAAAATAAAGAACTAACCTAAAATTCTGTATTCAAAAAGTATCTTAAAAACAATGTCTATTTGATTTTCGAGAGAAACAGGTGCTACAAATATTTGTTGCCAGAAGACCTGAACTGTAAGAAATATCCAAGTAAGTTCTACAAGCAAAAATGGCATTGCACCCAACGAGACTCGAATCTACTCAAATAAATGAAGAACGCTAAAAGCTGTAAAAAGTGAAGGTAAACATCATGCTTATTTTAATTGCGCTAACGGATAACTGACAATCTAAAGAAACAAACGGTAATATATTTTGGGATTCACAGCATATAAACGTAAACTACATGACTGCCCTGGGTGTAAGTTTGTCCCTTCACTTTCTAACTGAGTAAATCTTGGACAATTTATGGAACCTTCCCCATTTCAGTTTCCTTGTCCTTCAAATGGAAATGAGAATGGTATCTACCTCACAGGACTATTGCCAGAATAAAATGAGTTAACAAATATGAATATTGTGAAAGCACCACTTCATGTTCAGTAAACTCAAGAAATTATGGTTTATATTAATATTCTTTAGTATTATTTTATTACAGGGAATAAAATGGGAGATTAAACCAAAGTATGTTGAAGACCATGTTATAAAAGTCATAAATCCTTAAATTCATACAGATTTTTCACTAAAACAATGGTTCTACTATTACCATGACTACTTGGCAATATTTTTTATAAACAGTTTTCAAGGCTCGACTTTCAGTGCCACTGAGATAATATGTCTAGGATAGAGCCCATTAATTTTTAAAACAAAACATACATAGTTGATTATAATGTAGTCTGCTACCATCCTTGATAAAACACTGTACTTCTAATAGTTAAGGACCATGTTGTTTGTTTTTTGTCATGTGTTCTCCAACTCCTCCCATAATTCTTGGCACAGAACAAACACTCAAAATTCTTCTTTAACTATTTGAATGAAAAGAGAGGTGGAAGGAGAAAGAAAAAGAGAGAAAAAATACTAAGATACATGTACAAATAAGATTGTGTACATGTAGAAAACTCAGTATAATAATATCAACACACTTTTGTCTATATGCTACCACTACCGAAACTGAACAACAGTTATTGATATGAAAAATGAATTTGCCAATTTACAATATCATACACTGGGGAGAATAGAATCAGGACTCAAGTGACCTTAAATAGGGAGAATAGAACCACGACCCAAGTGACACTAAATTAACTGGATTACTTATAAAAAGAATGTGCTGTATCTGTCAGTTAATAGCTAATGTAAAATTCATTGAAATGCTGTAGTATACTTATTTCCTTTGTAATTTAATCAGAAGTTATTTTTTCATATTTTAACAACAACAATGCAGGACACATATAGAGAATAAGGAACAGGTATATATTAAAGCAGTCATATTTCTTAGAGAAGCTGAGATTTAACAATAAATGCAATATTTATGTTATTATCATTTGGACAAACTGCATCGCCATTACCTGTAGAAGTAAATCTCTTGCCGTGATAGATCTTCCTCTTTTAAGATTCATTAGCACTTTACCCTTCTTTTGAAATCACTCATTTTACTTTAACAATTCTTTAAAAGATGTGTCATTTAACAAACTGCTAGTGAAATATTTATAGAAAACATAAACATCTTATTTGTAGCAATGTCCCTAGCTCTAACAGAGTGCTGGTACGTAGGAAACCCTAAATAAATATTTGTTAATTAAATAATTAACTAAATTAATTAACAGTCTTTGTGATTGGAATCTTTAGTTTTAAAAGTAAGGTCATACAATGTGTATGTGCAGTAGATTGACTTCATTGCAGTGACTTTTAGAATGATTCTGAAACTGTTTAGCTACATTGTGCTTCAGACCTAACTTTTTAAAAATGTAATTTCAAATTTTATTTTGTATTCAGGGAACACATGTGCAGGTTAGTTACAGGGATATAGTGTGGTGCTAAGGTTTGGGGTACAAATGATTCCATCATACAAGTAGTAAGCAGAGTAGCCAACAGGTAGTTTTTCAACCCTTGCCCCATCCCTCTCTACTATCTCTAGTAGTCTCCAAGTCTAGTAGTTTTGTTCCTATCTTTATGTTCATGTGTACCCAATGTTAAGTTCTCAATATAAGTGAGAATACGTGGTATTTGATTTTCTGTTTTGCATTAATTCACTTAGGATAATGGCCTCCATTTCCATCCATGTTGCTGCCAAGAACATAACTTTAAAGAGGATCTTTATTATTGTTCATAAACTTAATTTGGAATTAGACATAAGTTGAAGCCATTGACATCTTTTAGAGGGCTTTGATGTGTTTATAAATGCATGAGGAAAATTATATTGGAAGCAGTATTAGATGAGGATGAGAGGTTGATTTCAGTTTCCTGTGAATAAATCCAGTTCCTCAGATATGAGATAGAATGAATGTCAAGTCATAGGAATACTTTAGAGAGACCTGAATGTTTAGGCAATTTCATAAAAATTGAGGGAAACTGGCTCAATCCTCTGTGGAAAGTGTAGTGAATCTACTGCAAAACTGTTGATGAATGACCAAAGGAGATGTATGTAAAGAAAGAGAAAAACCTTTGTTTATATGTAGAAATGAAGCAGTAACAAACAGTAATGCAGGAATAGTGGAAGCTTAAGAATAATGGACTTTGATGTTTATTAAGTTACTAGTATTCAAATTCCTTTATTCATTTGGAAAATAAAATAAAAAATGATTGAGCTCTTATTGTGATTAAGGAACTGAAATTTATAGAATTAAATGCCATTAATATAGAATTAAATGCTATATGTATATTTACATTTTTTTAGAAGCACAATTCAAAGTAAATATATGTACCATCAGAAAATTGTACTACGGTCTGTGTAGATAAGAAGTAATGGAATTATTGGTGCATGTCATTGCGTATACTCCCCTGCAAACCACTCAGATGCACCTTTCTGTCTGCTTTTTTCTTGTTACAGGGAACTTCAGAAGTATCATTCAAGAACCAATTTATAGATTTATAAACTTTTATGGCAGGAATGGACCTTCGAGGTTACCCACTTCACCCCTTGGTTATAGATTTCTCTGACTTTGAATAGGCATCAATAAAAGTATCTGCTGGCTTTGCCTCTCTCACACTCAAATAGCACTCATGCAGTGGAGACCTGATCATTAAGAAACACATACATTTTGTCACCTCTTTCATGTGAAAGAATTTCAGCAATGCAATGTAAATGACCTTGAACAAAATGAAAATTTGGGAGAAGAAAATAATTTTGCATTAGCAATCTTAAACTATCCTTCCTCCGCACACTCAAAACAAAGAAAAATAGAAAACCTCTACATCAAAATCCCTAAGTATCCATATTGCATATGCCCTCTAAATTGAATTAGCTACTTTGCCATCATAGATAAAAATCTGCTAAGACTTTATCCTAAATTCCCTTTGGCACCAGATACTGATTACCTTGAAATAATTTATGCAACTTTTTTCTTTTTTTTTAATCAGTGACTGTAGTAGGAGGATATATTTTGCTCTTTTGGATTACTATCTGTGGTTATTTTTGTTCCTTTCAATAAAATTAGATACTGAGAAACACAGCATTTTTTAAAATATCATATGGATATTCTGAATTTAAGAATTAGTGATTATTTTAACTCTCCCTCCACCATCTCACCAGGAAGCAAATGTTCCTATTATTGACAGAACAAATTTGTGGTTTTGGTCACCATCATATTTTCAGGGAAAGCTCTCTGTGTTCTTGTATACCGAGATCCAGCATGTGAAAGTTCATGTCTGTACTACATTCTTCCTAATATACCAGAACAAAACCTGAGAAGGATGAAAACAAGTAACTTCTTAAAATTATTTCCTGAAATTCATTCATATTCTGCTAAATTTGGGTATACACCCAAAAGATGGAAAAACAGCAATTATTTATTTGTTAATTATATGACTCAACATCATCCAGGAGTATGGGGAATTAGTAATTTTAAATGTGCCCTTTTCTTTTAGAAGCACACTAGTATCTATCTTATTTCTCACAACAATATGCAAACCAGTATACATGTGAAATACAGTAATATGTAGAACAGGCATCTCCGTTGCTTGGATTCATCTCCTCCTTGGATTCCCACAAAAATAACCACAGTTAAAATATTTTTCAACTTCTGCCTAAATATCCTATAAATATTCTTTAAACTTCATTCATTGTACAATTTTTTTTTTATTTTTGTACATCCCTTGGAAAACCACATATTCTTTGTTATTAGGATTTGAATTTTTATCATATTTATATTCCTATGTGTCTAACATAGTGCCTGACATGTAGTTGAAAATGAGTTTGTGCTAGTGAAAAAAAAAATACATGAATTTATACTATAATGTTGTGAAAAGATTAATCTATCAATACCACCTGATTAGTTTATCAATGATCCCTAAAAAAACAATATTTCTTCCTGTCCAACATTACCTTCTCCCTGTGTGTTTTGAATCCCATTCATCACTGCTCCTCGAGAAATTTTTCTATGAAGAGCATACTTTCACACAAATAAATGATAAATGTTTGAGAGTATGGATATGCTAATTACCCTGATCTGATCAATATATATTATATGTACTGAAACATCACTTTGTACCCATGAATAAGTACGAAAAACAAAATTATAAAAGAACTCCCTCTCTCTGCTAGCTCTTAAATTGCTCTCTTTTCAGCTTAATCTTTATAATATTTTAAATGTTAATATCTTTTTTCATATGAAAGGCTAAGATGAATTGCAAAAACGAAAGAAGAAAGAAACAGAAAGGAATGATGAAAAACTTCTGGACGTATACTGTTGATGATTGCACAATGATGTATATATACTTAATGTCACTGAACTGAGCACTTTAGCATTGTTACAATGGTAAATTTTATATTATGCATATTTTAACACAATAAAAACAAGCCTATATATTTATTGTTATTTTTCATTGTAATAAAGCCAATTTGTTTAAAGTATGTATGGTACTGAAGAAGTTCCAGTCACTGTGCATGTCACTGAAAATCTACACATATTACTAATTGATTTCCAAAGAAGAAATCAGGTATATGGTTTTATACAGGGGTTTGAATGTGGCAAGAGTTTGATCTGGTTATATTGTTGGTGTTCACTTAATAATTTAAGAAATAAAGTAAGTACCTGAAGTCTGTCCAAAAGAGAGACACTATAATAATGAGAAAATTGCAAACCATGGCAGGGAGAAACAGCTGCAGTACCCCCATTTGATTACCCTGCCTTAGTGTGGATACGATGAATTGTCTTTAAATAGAAAAGTGCTGTCATGTGGAGGAATAATTAAACTTGACAAAGGTAACCATGCAGGGCAAAACTAAAATCAATAGGTCAAAGTTATGAGAGGACAAATTTTAAATCTCAGAAAATGAGGTGAGCTTCCTTAAGAACAGTGATTTCCTAATCACCAAAGAAAATGCAAGAAATATATTAAGCAAAAATGTGTTAAAGACACAATACATGCATAACATAAAAAGTAGGCCTGAAGATTCTCGAACAGACTTTCGTATCTGGAGATTCAATAGATCTGTGAACTTTCAACAGCTGATGATTTAAGCTTCTTTCCTCTGAAAAGAAAAGGCACAATGCATTTTACTGTTTAAAATTACTAGTTTTAAAATTTCATGTAAAATAAAATAAAAATAATTTATGCAAAATCCCTTTTAATGGATTTGAAAAATTTGTTTATACTGAATGCAATAATATCTGCTGAATACAGCATTTCGTTTTGCCCTGCTCCACTCTTAAACATGCATACATGTATACACACACATGCATATATACGCACATACATATGCACATATATAAAGGTAAACAGGGTAGTTAGAAGTTAATAATGTGGCCAGTTATACCTATTGGTGTAGAAGTTTCATTTAAAACTGTCCCCTGTTATCCATAAAAGATAAGTTCCAAGACTGCTAGTGATTGTCTGAAATCAAAGATGGTAGTAAATTCAATGGCCTTTATGTTTCTGCTTATGTTTTCCATCCATACATTTAATGTACTTTTCCTCTTAACTAAGTACTTACCACACACTGTGGCTATAACTTTTTCAGTTTAAGGTAGCAACAGCAAAACTCGCATGAATTTCTTTTTCCTTTTTCACAATTTCATGGGTAGAAGATTTGTTCCTACCACAGGTCTTAGCAACCTCAGAATATAATTTTTTTTTTCTTTCCTCATGAAGTCAAGAACCTTCACCTTTTCACTTAAAGAAAGCATTTTCTGGCTTCTCTTTTGCATACCCAAATTGCCAGCATCACTATTACTGCACTTTGGGGCCATTACTAAATAAGTAAGGGTTCGTTGAACACAAGCAGTGTGATACTGCAAAGGCCAATTTGATAATGGAGTCAGATACCAAGTAACTAACGAGTGAGTGGCATATACAGTATGGGTACTCAGAACCAAGGGATGATTCACCTCCTGAGCAAGACGGAGCCGGTCACTGTGAGATTTCATCATGCTACTCAGAATAGCGTGAAATTTCAAACTACTATGTTAATTTCTGCAATTTTTCCTATAATATTTTTGGACCACAGTTGACCACAGGTCATTGAAATTAGGGAAAGCAAAAAGTACAGATAAGGGGAAACTACTATATATGCACAATATCAATAACTATGAGAAAAGAATTAAGCTCTTTTATTACCAAAGAAAAGAAAAATGGATATTTTCTCCTAGAAAACACAGAATTTGGAGTTTCAATTTCATTCAGAGAAGACTTGGTAAAACAAAATGGCAATCGAAGCAATATTCAGCCTTCACCAAGAGAGTAGCAGTAACGTGGACTAAACCTGTTTTCCTTAGGCAACGTGTCTCAGTTGTTAGCTTAAGTACAATATTAAATGATGGCACTAATGTAGTTGTTCAGAATATCCAGTATGGATTCCTGGAATTGTCTAATATATCCAGTATGGACTATTGAAATTGTCCAGTATGTAATGAAAAACTAAAAACATTACATTGAAAGAGAAACATGCTGAAAAGTAATTAAAACTATAATCAATACTAATCTCCCTATTAATTGTCTGCTTAAGACAGGCAAATTACAAACAACTCATTTTTTTCAATCTCATTGAAAGTTGTATCTTTATGATTATGTCCCTGTAATATCTCACATTTACTTACACTTACAATTATTGTTGTTCTAATTTACTAAAATGACTTATTTCAGTGCTAGAATTAATTTCTTAAAGTTTACTGCAGCAATGCCTAATAACATTCTCATAAATCTAAAGATATGTTTGAACATTGTGTGTGTAAGGCTATTGTGAAAACATCAACTTAAATTTGCCAGTTTTAGCAGCTCAAAGATAATCTGAAGAAGGTAAAATAGGAAAAAGTTCCTCAATACATCTACATTGACTTCACATCAAAGGTCAGAATAAAAACCTGCATCATGAAAATTAACATGGCAAAATCAAGGTGGGAATTGCAATCTTTTCAGCTAGCAATCAATTTCTCTATAAACATGAAAAGAATGCAGAACAATAGAGCAGGGAGAAAAAATATTCTGGTCATCACACAATCTAGTTCAACATTAAAAAACAATAGCAATTCCTAACACTTTTCCAAACCATAACAATGAAGGAGCAGTCAGGAAATGTTCCTTGTTTCATGTTTGCAGCTACAGCAAAGCATTAGCCAGTGAAGCTGAGATGTGACAATAAAAACTTAAAAGAAGAAATGACAAGTATGATTTTGAAGAAATCATGTATTTGCCTAGAAGATAAAGAAGGATCACAATCTAATTTAAACCCCCATACTTTGAGCCAATTTATCATCATGTTTATTTTCCAAAACAAAGCATATGAAAGAAGTTCTCAAATCCAAGTGTTAGATTGAGTGAAATAGTAGATACCACAAAATTAGGCACAGTTTGAGGTTAAAATATTAGACAAATGAAATTTCAAGAGCATGTTAAACTGCAAACAGGAATCAACAATCTATTGCCCATAGTCAAGCTGCCTTTGTTAATACAGTTGCATTGGGATACAGCCATGTCCGTGTGTTTACATCTTGTGAACGGCTGTTTTTGATTATAGTAGTAGAGTGGAAGATTTGTGACAGAGATCCGACGGCCTGCAAAGCTGAAAATGTTTACTATTTGCCTCTTTAAGGAAATATTGCCTTCTACTTCAAATAATATCATTTTTTAAATGGACGTTGACTGACATGTATACAGATATATACAAGCTCACTTGTCTACTTATAAGAAAAGCATAACTTTTTTTTTGTTTTACACAGAGCCAGTGTATATTGGTTTACAGAGAACCAGACTACAGGAACATAGTAAGGACAATTATCCTTTTCCCATTGACTATTCAGAATTTTATAAATATCCACAGTGAAATTCCATATATTATGCACATGCCTTTAAACTACATTAGTAATGTTTGTTTTCTTCTTACTCTCCCTTATATTTGTCTCACATCTATGCACTCCTTATTTGTGTCTGAGTATTAGAATTAGAAATTGAGATACCTCAATGAATAGGATGGTCAAATCAGACTCACAAGAATTGGAGTCTTACTGAGTATCAATCTATGCTAATAATTTCAAGAATACATTTAATCACAAGGCACAGGAAGCGGTCTGGGATGTCAAAGTAGCTCCCTGTGCTCTTTTTTCCACATTAGAATATACTTTAGCCCAAATTAGCGTATGCAATCTGTAAGTGATGTATATAGACATCACACAGAAGGAAGCTATTTTGGTCAAAAAGCATCTGCGTTTTATACTTCAAAGTTTAGCTTTTGTGATATTTTCCAGGTAGTTGAGCAATAAATCCTGCTAAAAGCATATCCTATAGAGCAGACCCTCTACTGAAAAATTGCATAAGGCTTTTGCATTTTTGTGTTTACCAGAAAGTTTGTCAATGGCTTATTTAAAAAGATTTGACATTATTTGCTTTCTTTCTTGATGATCCCCCCCACAAAGAAGATAATGATCTGTAGTCATGCTGATAACACTTTGTTTATAACAATGTAAGCTATATTTATAGAACTAAGAGTATCATTATTTGGCTATACATATCAAATTTGGGAACTGAGATTGATCCTAGGAACAAACTTAAAAGTGAAACACACAGCACTGACTTCTTGAATTCTGATTCAAACACAAATACATGTAAATACACATATCTATAACTTTTTCTAGCAAACTTTGAACAGCATTTGTTTATTTAAAACAAGAATCCTTCCAGCACTCTGGAGAAAAGTTCAATACAAATTGGACCTAAAATCCCTAATAAGCAATGGAATAAAAACCAAAGGATTTCAAACAATCCTAAACCAAATGTGAGAAGCACTGATCATTTGTGCATGTCTAGTGTCCAATTTAAAATGAGAAATTGTTTTGAATCTTGTAGATATAGACTCAGCCATGAAAATAGCAGTTTTGCTCAATTGCCCTGAAAAAATGAAGAAATCACTTGAAAAAATAAAAGATTAAGCCAGAGTGCTATGAATAAATTGTTAATAATTGTTATGGGAATTGATTGGCTCATAAACGCTTCACTCTATCATATTAACCACTTACTTCTGAGGAAGGTTTAAGTCCCATAAAATAGTTTTCATTTAATTGCTAGAGCTAGTAAAGAAATAGGCTGGGAAGGCAGAATATATCTGGGAAGAAAAATGAAGCTTACTTTATGCACATTAACCAGGAAGAAGAAGCAGAAAGAGGAGGAAAAGAATGAAAGTGAGAAGGAAGGAGAGGGACACATTTAGCACTACACTGGCTCTTGGATGGTGGGAGACATAATAAATAATAAAAAAATAAAAACAAGTTTTTCAAAATTTTTACTATAAAATTTTAAAGCAACATTATAATATTTTATTATAAGATTATTCTATGAGATTATGAAGATATCACCTGCTGTTTTCTTCTGTTGCAATTATGTAACTTTAAAAAGATGTTTCTGAATATATAGCGTCTCTAGATTTCAGCTGGTTTTTGAATATAAGGTGTCACTGCTAGAGTTGCAGTTAAGTGTGAATCATCATTCTAGAGAAAGAGTTTAGACTCTATAGCCAATGTGTCCTGAAACATCACCTGATCTATCACTTACCTACTGGATATCCTTGATTTAATTTCTCAACTACTCCCACCCTCAAAATATGTTTCTCGATGAATACAAAAAGAGCCACAAGAAAATCCAGAAATAAAAACATGGCTGTAGGTCAAGAAACTTGGCCTAGAATTTTATGAAACTTGTAGGAACTAGCAAGCAGAAAATAAAGATACAATTTTGCACATGCATAGTTAAAATATTTTAGTATGCTTTTTAAAATTTTTATTTTTATTTTCCCAAGTTGTTAGATCAATGTTTATAGGTATCTCCTATAGCCTAAAACAACTTTAGTGTAGAAAATAGTATTTATGCCACCTAGACTAAAGAAAGGACTTAAATTTGCTTGAAATGAGTAACAGTATGCATGTTAAGAAAACAAGGGTAATAGAAACAAGATAAAAATAATAGCTCTTATTGAATGCCCTAGATAGTTATATCACTTATTAAAGAGGGTCACTAGATAACATTAGGAAAAGAAATATAGTGTTATCTATTTGTTAGAATTTATGATTACTTGTGTTTTCAAAATGATAAACACCTTTTAACAACATGAAACACAATGCTGTTTAGAAATCATTCAAATAATGATTTAAATAAAAATAATTATTTAAATATGACAGTGCCATTATAAGTATAACTGACTTGTCTCACTTTGTTATTTGGAATACACATATCAATCAAAATGAATCTAAATTTTCCTCTGCCTAGATTGGCAAAGGGCAGAGATCTTTATTAATTACAAAAGCTAGCCCTTATTATTTTTGTCTACAGAAGAAGTCAACAGGAGACTCTAGTTTCCTGACCAAACAGCTCATTTTCTGAAAAACCAGTCAAAATTAGCTCACTCAGCAGTTTGATGGAAGGTTCTGTTGCACCACAATAATCACTGTGTCATGGTGAGCTAAACAAACAAACAAGGATACAAACAAAATGGGAATTGCTTTGGTCAAGGTTTACTACCATCCCTATTTCTAAACATTTTTAAAAATTTTTAATCGGGAAGATGTCATTTTTCCCAGAGTTATATTCAACTGAGCTATTTCAGAATTAAACTGTATATGCGGCCCCGTGTGTCATTTTTATGACAATTTCTTCAACGTTGTTATTCCGAATCCATATTCTGCAAGTCATCCAAAGTGCCAAGATGTTTAGTTCGGAGGTATTTCACATCAATTGCATGCTTAACACATACCAGCTAGTCCTAGAACAATTCAAAGCCTAATGGTAGCTCAGTTTATTACTCGGTGATTTATATTCTTTAATTATGCTCAGCCCCTTTGCCTTTTTGTATTGATTTCAGAGACGCCAACTCGGGTTATGAGAATTCTTCTGGTCATTGGTGATTTGATTCTATATAAGGCTTCAATCATAGGTCTGAATAATGTATTTCTGAAAGTGTTACCTTAAGAATTTAGAATACTTTGGCAAGAAGACTCCAAGCAGAGAATACCGTGGATGTGACTGTTTTCCTTAGGCAAAGCTGTTTTGTAGTACCACTGCCATCATGGCATTCCCTCTGCTTTGGGATCTTTAATTCTGTGTCATCTGAAATAGTCTAGATTATACACTAAATGCTGGAACCCAAAATGCTTCAATAGACTCAAGAAATACTCTTGAAACTTTCTTTCTTGCGTGTTCCCTCAATTTTTAAACTGTGCAGATAGACTATCATGTCAACACCATCTGTATCTGAAAAGCTTTCCTTGTGTTATTTTAAAACTAATGATACAAACTGACACATTGTGTTAGTCCTTTTGGGTTGCTGTAACAAAAATACCATAGACTGGTTAGTTTATAAGCCACCGGAATTTATTTCTCACCTTTCTGAAGGCTGAGAGGTATTAGATCAAAGGGCAGACAGATTCAGTGCCTGGTGAGGGCCTGCTTCCTTGTTCATGAAAAACTGTTTTCTGTTTTCTGTGTCCTCGCATGGCAGAAGGGGCAAGGAAGCTCCCTTGTGGCACTTTTATAAGGGACACTAATTCCATTCACGAGGGCTCCTTCTTCATGACCTAATTATTTACCAAAGGCTCTATCTCCTAATACAGTAACATCGGGGGTCAGAATTTCAACATACAAATATTCAGGGGAAACATCCTATCTACATCATATGTTTTCCGTCCTTCTATTAATAGTGATACTTTAAGTCTAATGTCCAAAACAGACCACAATAGATAAGATAAACTGGAGTTATACCTAAAGACATTTCATGTAGCCTCTAAAAATGAGTGTATACCTGAAGGGAAAGATTAAGTGATTCCTGAATAAACACATTTTTAAAAACAGTCTGTTATGGTTCAAATGGAGCTTTTTACATAAACCAAAAGGCATATACTTGGTTTTGTTCTTACGATCCTGTCAGTTTTCAGCTTCACTCATTTTCTTTCACCAAATTGGTATTCAGTGGTCTCTATAATAATCCCATTCTTGTCATACTGTTTTCAGTTGTAAAAGACTGGCATTATAAAGCTCTTGTCTTATAGCCTAGGCTAAACTTTTCTTTAATAAATCACATGACTATATTTAAGGTTTTAATGAAAAGGCTAAAATACAAGTGACTATTGCCTCTTTCCTTTTCCAGATGAACAGAGGAAACGTTACATATTTCCTCATCAGGATTTTGTTTCTTTAACCTCCTTCCATCCTCCCACACTCAAGCACATTAGCCATGTTCCATGATTTCAAACGTGATGACTTGCATCCCCAGACTGCAGAGATAGAAAATTTTCTATCTTGTTTTTCAGAATAATTCTCTCTCTCTCTCTCTCTCTCTTTTTTTTTTTTTTTTCTGTTTTGTTATGTGCCTGAATCGCCACTATTGCCATGGTTAGTAGTGACTAGCTTTGCTGGTATAATTTTGTTGCTATTTTTTTTTCCCTTTATTCAATTGACTTCATTCCAATATATTTTTTAATTAGCTCTTTTCCATCTCCAGCTGCTTCTCCTGCATATTTTACTTTCCACCAAAAAGGGCTAACTTTCATACATATTAAATCCCAATATTTATTTTTACCTATGAAAAATTTCATACTTCATCTCTTGTATGTGATATTTGGGCTTTTAAGCTTATTGGTTCTTTTAGATTGTTTAATTCATTGCTCACAAATCGCATTTTTAATTACAAAAGATCTTTGTGCTTTTAGGTTTTGTTTGTTTGTTTGTTTATTTGTTTGAGACAGAGTCTCTGTCGCCAGACCGGAGTGCAGAGGCTCAATCTCGGCTCACTGCAACCTCAGACTCCCGGGTTCAAGCAATTTTCCTGTCTCAGTCTCCAGAGTAGTTGGCACTACAGGCACACACCACCACGTGCAGCAAATTTTTTTATTTTTTTTAGTAGAGATGGGGTTTCACCGTGTTGGCCAGGATGGTCTCGATCTCTTGACCTCGTGATCCACCCTCCTCAGCCTGCCAAAGTGCTGGGATTACACGCGTGAACCACAGTGACTGGACTAGTTTGATTGTTCATTTTTAAATTTTGAGGCTGATGATATATTGGAAAATTACGTTTCCCAAAAGCCTTGTCTCTGAATTAGACATACTTCAAAAAGAGCCTCCAGTATAACAAAAATAGATGCATTTTCAGCATAATATAATCCATATTCATTTTCTGACTTGAGCATTCTTTTTGATTAAATTGAGACAGGTGGTAACTTTAATCACTAGTCATTATATATTCATCACATAGTATTTCACTAACATTTTTGTAACAGGTCATGATTAGAAGTATTTCATTTTTTTTTTTTCATTCACAATTCAATAAATGTTACTCATCATTGCTCAGGGAAATATTTAATCTAAGAACAGTGTTACTCAATGAATAGATGAATGAGCTCTAATTTTGTTCATCATAATTTATTTGTGCATACTTAGAAGCAGGAAAGTACACATACACAGGGCAAAAAAATTACTTTAACATTGGACAATGTTACTTAAATGTCAAAATTCAAATTATGAAGGAATATCTAAAAAACTTATTGTGTAAATTATTTTTTGTCTGGAATTTGAGTAGTTATATAACATATGATAATAAGAAAAAAAGACTTATAAATAAAATGAATAATCTGAGGTAAACAGTAACAAGCTTCCTAAATGTATTTCCAAATACGCTTTCATAAAAATAAAACAGAGTGAATATTAGCTTTCCAGAATTAGTAATAGTGAATTAATAAAATTATCATTTAAATATACATAATTCAATAAATGCAAGGAAGAGTGTGGATTATCATAACTATTTGTAAGGTGAAAATAAAATAACAGAGCATCTTTATCATGTGATAACTTAGCAGCTTCCCTTTGATGCTAAAAGTAGAGTTAACTTCTCTTCTCCACTTGTATTTGAAGAACAAGTGAAGATAATACTGACCTTCTGATTTAGATGAGAAAGACTGAGGAGATACCCAGAGAGGAATCAAAGTGATCTCTCAAGTTTTTAAGAACCCATCAATTCCAAATCTAGGTCCCACTCTCAGAGGAAAGTTGAGGGATAAAATCAAATAAAAAAATATATATTAATAGCAACCTTCTTGTTAAATATATTTTTTCTATTCAAAATATTGGAAGTTTTCATCTTCTTTAAAGTGAAAAAAAATTAGGAGAAACAATATAGTTTTCACATTTTCTGAGGAAATGACATCTTCCTGGGTCACTCTTGGTATAAATGTATTTTGTTAAGTAGTATTTTAATCACAACTTAATAAGTCAAATGAATTGAAAACATATCTGATGTATGAAGTCACAATTAGGTTTAAAAAACAAAACATGAAAAAGGGAAGACTTTTCCAAAAAGGCATCTTACATTGTTTAATTTTTTAAAAAAATCACAGGTAAAAATATGCAATTTCTTTAAGCTAGCCACTTTAGTAATAAATGGCAAATCAATTTAGTGTAGAAACTAGAAATGGACCCAAACCGAAAACAAATAAGGGAACAAATGAATAATTTTACAGCACCATGGGACATCTCTGGAGTAGTAGCTACAGGACATGTTATATAAAATGTGTATTTTCATATAGCTAGTGGAATGACAAAGTGAGTAGTTAAATTAGAATCACATAAGTAATAATCTCAAAACACCAAGGGAGTATTTTGTTGCAATTAGTGATGCAAGTTCAATAATTGAGCAGGCATAAGAGTGTTAAGAAAATAGATGGGGAACATGCTAGTTCACCCTAAAGATCAAGTATGTCTAGCATTCATGGTGCTCTATCACAATATATGTGTTGCTAAGGATTTAAAGATATGGTAATTCATGGAGGATCTTATGTTTGATTGTACCATCACTGTGGATATTTTAATATTTAATGTAAGTTGATAGTCTAATATCACAATGTAAATGCCCATGTGGCAAGCATAGCAGATAATGTGGTTGCTTTAAGCTGCAATAGTAGTATGTATTATTCATTCTTTAATAGAAAAAGAAACAGTCAAATTATCTGCTTCTAAGGGAAAACTAAATGCCAGATAACATTTATCTTGCAAAACCTCTTGTTGAAGTGTGGCACAGAATTTAAGTTGCTCATTAGTCTTTTATTAGGGTAATCCAGGTTTCTTGCTATGGGGCAGACAACAGGATGTAGAAGTTTAAAAGACATTATTTTTCTATCACTAATAGACAAACACTTAATACATAATGCACTTAACATACAATGATTTACACAAATTACCCCCGGTTTCATTCCCAGCAGACATATCTTGGCATCTCATGAAAACAGAGATTGGAACATCTGCGCTATTACTGAACAAATCTCTTCCTAGAAGTTGCTCTGTAGCAATACCATATGGAGAAAATGTTTTCACATTTCTTTCATTCATTAGACATTACATTAAAAAATTTGTACAATTACTAAGAAGGAATACAGGATGAAACAAATCTGCTTGTAACATATTTACAGGCATCGTTCAGAGATATTGTAGGGTCAGTTCCAGACCACTGCAATTAAGCAATTATTTCAATAAAATGAGTCACAAAGATGTATTGTCTTCCCAGTGAATATGAAAGTTATTTTTACATTATATTATAGTCTGTTAAGTTTGCATTGACATTATATCTAAAAAGCAAGGTATATTCCTTAATTTGAAAATACTTCTATTGCTAGGAAATGCTAACAATCGTCTAAGCCTTTAAAGAGTTTTAATCTTTTTGCCAGCGGAGAGTCTTGCCTCAATGTTGATGGCTACTGACTGATCATAGTGGTGGTTACTGAAAGGTGGAGTGGCTGTGGCAATTTCCTAAAATAAGACAAAAATGGAGTTTTCCACATCTATTTACTTTTCCGTTTACAGAAGATTTCTATGTAGCCAGCAATGTTTGATAGCATTTTACCCATACCAGAACTTCTTCCAAAATTGGAGTTGATTATTTCAAATTCTGCCACTGCCTTATCAACTAAGTTTATGGAATATTCTAAACCCTTTGTTGATATTTTAAAATCATTCATAGCATCTTCCTCAGGAGTAGATTTCATCTCAGGAAACCACTTTTGTTTCTCATCTATACAAAGCAATTTATTTCCATTCAAGTTTTATCATGGGATTCAGCAATTCAGTCGCATCTTCAGGCTCCATTTCTAATTCTGGTTTTCTTGCTATTTCCACCACATCTGCAGTGACTTCCTCCATGGAAATGTTGAATGCCTCAAAGTCATCTATGAGGGTTGGAATCAACTTCTTCTAAACTCCTGTTAATGTGGACATTTTGATGTCTTCTCTTGAGTTACAGATGTTCTTAGTGATCTCTAGAATGATGTATCCTTTCCAGAATGTTTTCAATTTACTTTGCTCGAATTCATCAGATAAATCACTATCTATGGCAGGCATAGCCTTGAAAAACCTATTTCTTAAATAATAAAAGTTCAAAGTCAAAATTACTTCTTGATGCATGGACTGTAGAATAGATGTTGTATTAGCAGTCATGAAAACATTAATCTTCTTGTATATATACACAATGCTATCTATCTCTCTATCAATCATCTATTTAGCTACAGAGCTCTTGGGTTGCCAAATACATTGCCAATGAGCAGTAATATTTTCAAAGAAATCTTATGAGCAGTAGGTCTCAACAGTGGATTTAAAATAATCAATAAACAATGCTATAAACAGATGTGTTATCATTCAGGGTTTGTTGTTCCATTTATAAAGGGCAGGCAGAGTCAATTTAGAGTAATTCTTAAAGGCCTTAGGATTCTCAAACCAATAAATGAGTATTGGCTTCAACTTAATGTTACCATATGCATTAGCCCCTAACAAGAGAGTCAGTCTGTCCTTTGAAGCTCTAAGGTGAGGCATTGACTTCTTTCTAGCTTCAAAAGTCTTAGATTGACTATTCTTCACTATAAGGCTGTTTTTTTTCTATATTGTGAATCTTTTGTATAGTGTAGCCACATTCATTAGCTATCTTAATTAGCTCCTTTGGGTATCTTGAAGCTTCAATTGCACTTTTATGTTATGAAAATACCTTCCTTTTTTTTTTTTTTAATTATACTTTAAGTTCTAGGGTACATGTGCACAACATGCAGGTTTGTTACACATGTATACATGTGCCATGTTGGTGTGCTGCACCCATTAACTCATCATTTACATTAGGTATATCTCCTAATGCTATCTCTCCTCCCTCCACCTACCCCACAGCAGGCCCTGGTGTGTGATGTTCCCCACCCTGTGTCCAAGTATTCTCATTGTTCAATTCCCACTTCTGAGTGAGAAAACGCGGTGTTTGGTATTCTGTCTTTGCGATAGTTTGCTCAGAATGATGGTTTCCAGCTTCATGCATGTCCCTACAAAGGATATGAACTTGTCCTTTTTTATGGCTGCATAGTTTTCCATGGTGTATATGTGCCACATTTTCTTAATCTAGTCTACCATTGATGGACATTTGTGTTGGTTCCAAGTCTTTGATATTGTGAATAGTGCTACAATAAATATATATGTGCATGTGTCTTTATAGCAGCATGATTTACACTCCTTTGGTATATACCCAGCAATGGGATGGCTGGGTCAAATGGTATTTCTAGTTCCAGATCCTTGAGGAATCCCCACACTGTCTTTCACAATGATTGAACTAGTTTACACTCCCACCAACAGTGTAAAAGTGTTCCTATTTCTCCACATCCTCTCCAGCATCTGTAGCTTCCTGACTTTTTAATGATCACCATTCTAACTGGTGTGAGATGGTATCTCACTGCGGTTTTGATTTGCATTTCTCTGATGACCAGTGATGATGAGCATTTTTTCACGTGTCTGTTGGCTGCATAAATGTCTTCTTTTGAGCAGTGTCTGTTCATAACCTTTGCCCACTTTTTGATGGGGTTGTTGGGTTTTTTCTCTTAAATTTGTTTAAATTCTTTGTAGATTCTAGATATTAGCCCTTTGTCAGATGGGTAGATTGTAAAAATTTTTTCTCATTCTGTAGGTTGCCTGTTCACTCTGATGGTAGTTTGTTTTGCTGTGTGGAAACTCTTCCGTTTAATTAGATCCCATTTGTCTATTTTGGCTTTTGTTGCCATTGCTTTTGGTGTTTTAGTCATGAAGTCCTTGCCCATGCCTATGTTCTGAATGGTATTGCCTAGGTTTTCTTCTATGGTTTTTATGGTTTTAGGTCTAACATTTAAGTCTTTAATCCATCTGTAATTAATTTTTGTATAAGGTGTAAGGAAGGGATCCCGTTTCAGCTTTCTACATATGGCTAGTTAGTTTTCCCAGCACCATTTATTAAGTAGGGAATCCGGCCAGACGTGGTGGCTCATGCCTGTAATCCCAGCACTTTAGGAGGCTGAGGTGGGCGGATCACAAGGTCAGGAGATTGAGACCATTCTGGCTAACTTGGTGAAACACCTTCTTTACTGAAAATACAATAGCCAGGTGTGGTAGCTGGCGCCTGTAGTCCCAGCTACCCAGGAGACTGAGGCAGGAGAATGACGTGAACCCAGGAGGTGGAGCTTGCAGTGAGCCGAGATCGCGCCACTGCACTCCAGCCTGGGAGACAGAGTGAGACTCCATCTCAAAAACAAAAAAGAAATAAAGAAAGAAATAAAAATAAGGAATCTTTTTACCATTTTTTGCTTTTGTCAGGTTAGTCAAAGATCAGATGGTTGTAGATGTGTGGTATTATTTCTGAGGGCTGTGTTCTGTTCCATTCGTCTATATCTCTGTTTTGGTACCAGTACCATGGTGTTTTGGTTACTGTAGCCTTGTAGTATAGTTTGAAGTCAGGTAACATGATGGCTCTAGCTTTGTTCTTTTTGCTTAGTATTGTCTTGGCAATGCAGGCTCTTTTTTGGTTCCATATGAACTTTAAAGTAGTTTTTTCCAATTCTGTGAAGAAAGTCATTGGTACCTTGATGGGGATGGCATTGAATGTATAAATTACCTTGGGAAGTATGGCCATTTTCACGATATTGACTCTTCCTATCCATGAGCATGGAATGTTCTTCCATTCGTTTGTGTCCTCTTTTATTTCGTTGAGCAGTGGTTTGTTGTTCTCCTTGAAGAGGTCCTTCACATTCCTTGTAAATTGGATTCCTAGGTATTTTATTCTCTTTGAAGCAATTGTGATGGGAGTTCACTCATGATTTGGCTCTCTGTTTGTCTGTTATTGGTGTATAGGAAACATGTGATATTTGCACATTGATTTTGTATCCTGAGACTGCTGAAGTTGCTTATCAGCTTAAGGAGATTTTGGGTTGAGACCATGGGATTTTCTAAATATACAATCATGTCATCTTCAAATAGGGACAATTTGACTTCCTCTTTTTCTGAGTACTCTTTATTTCTTTCTCCTGCCTGATTGCACTTGCCAGAACTTCCAACACTATGTTGTAATAGGAGTGGTGATAGAGGGCATCCCTGTCTTGTGCCAGTTTTCAAAGGGAATGCTTCCAGTTTTTGTCCATTCAGTATGATATTGGCTGTGGGTTTGTCATAAATAGCTCTTATTATTTTGAGATACGTCCCATCAATACCTAGTTTAATGAGAGTTTTTAGCATGAAGCACTGTTGAATTTTGTTGAAGGCCTTTTCTGCATCTATTGAGATAATCATGTGGTTTTTGTCATTGGTTCTGTTTATGTGATGGATTACGTTTATTGATTTGTGTATGTTCAACCAACCTGGCATCCCAGAGATGAAGACAACTTGATCATGGAGGATAAGCTTCTTGATGTGCTTCTGTATTCAGTTTGCCAGTATTTTATTGAAGACTTTGCATTGATGTTCATCAGGGATATTGGTCTAAAATTCTCTTTTCTTGTTGTGTCTCTGCAAGGCTTTGGTATCAGGATGATGCTGGCCTCATAAAATGAGTTAGGGAGGATTCCCTCTTTTTCTGTTGATTGGAATATTTTCAGAAGGAATGGTACCAGCTCTTCTTTGTACCTCTGGTATAATTCGGCTGTGAATCCATGTGTTCCTGGACTTTTTTTGGTTGGTAGGCTGTTAATTATTGCCTCAATTTCAGAGCCTGTTATTGGTCTATTCAGGGACACAACTTCTTCCTGGTTTAGTCTTGGGAGGGTGTATGTATCCAGGAATTTATCCATTTCTTCTAGATTTTCTGGTTTATTTGCATAGAGGTATTTATAGTATTCTCTGATGGTAGTTTGTATTTCTGTGGGATTGGTGATGATATCCCCTCTATCAGTTTTTATTACATCTATTTTATTCTTCTCTCTTTTCTTCTTTATTAGTCTTGCTAGGAGTCTATCAATTTTGTTGATCTTTAAAAAAAAAAAAAAAAACAGCTCCTGGATTCATTGATTTATTGAAGGGTTTTTTGTGTCTATCTCTCTTTAACTCTCATGAACCAACTTCTGCTAGCTTTAAACTTTTCTTCTTCAGTTTGCTCGCCTCTTTCAGCCTCATTGAATTGAAGAGTTCAAGATTAGGCTTTGCTTTACAGAATGTTGTGGCTGATTTGATCTTCTATCCAGACTACTGAAACTTTCCCCACTTCAGCAGTAAGGCTGTTTAACTTATTTATTACTTGTGTGTTCACTGGAGTTAACTTCTAATTTCCTTCAATGTTTTTTTTTTTTTCCTTTGCATTCACAACTTTGCTGCTTGAAACAAAAGGCCTAGCTTTCAGCCTGAAAACTCAAAAAAGACTGAGGAAGGCATGTCAAAACCCTGTCCTGGCCTTCACATGCCCTCTTCAATAAGTTTAACCATTTCTACCTTTCACAATTTTGACTTTAATTTTTAGACAGGGTTTTGCCCGGTTGATAAAGCTGGAGCACAATGACATGAACAGGGCTCACTGCAGCCCTGACCTCCTGGGTTCACGTGGTCCTCCCAACTCAGTTTCCTGAGTAGCTGAGACCACAGGCGTGTGCCACCACACCCATTTAATTTGGTTTATTTATTTATTTATTTATTTATTTACTGTAGAGACAGGACCTCAGGTATGTTTCCCAGCCTGGTCTTGAACTCCTGGGCTCAAGCAATCCTGCTGCCTTGGCCTTCCAAAGTGCTGGGATTCATCATAAGCCACCACACCCAGCGCATTTCTAGCTTTTGATGTAACGTGTGAGACGTAACTCTTTCTGTCACTGGAACACTTACAGGCCATTGTAGGGTTATTAATTGACCTAATATCAACATTGTTATGTCTCAGGTAATAGAGAGGCCTGAGGAGAGGGAGAGAGACAGAGGAATGATTTGTTAGTGGAGCAGTCGGACACATTCAACATTTATCAATTAAGTTTGCCATCTTTAAAGTGCATAGTTTGTGGCACCCCAAAACAATTCCAATAGTAATATCAGAGATCACTGATCACAGATGACTAAAATAGATATAATATTAATAAATATGCCTGAAATATTACAATAATCATCCAATGTGACACAAAGACATAAAGTGAGCACATGCTGTTGAAAATGGCACTGATAGACTTGATCCAATGCAGGGTTGCCACAAACCTTCAATCTCTGAAAAATGCCATATCCATAAAGTGCAATAAAGCAAAGTGTAATAAAACAAGTTATTTCTACATCCATTTATTTTCTTGGTGTTAATATGAATAGGCTATCATTTTCAACACTTTTGTATTTATTATTTGCAAAAATATAGACTCTTCATGTCCAGAAAAAAATTACAAAATATAAAGATGAAAAGTGATATAACATCTGCTATGGGCCAAGCACTGCTCCAACCATTTTAAATATAATAATTCATTTAATCAACACCTGAAATAGGTAGTCATTTCCTCTCTTGTAACTATGTGGAACCTGAGGCATGCAGAGACTAAGTAAGCTAATAACCGAGAGCAACAGCAGGCAAGTCTATGTTTTTGACTACCATGTATTTGCTTGAAATTAATAGAATGTTAATAAGTAATCAAATGAAATTCATATTTTATATAAAATAAAATGAATTACCATTTTATTGACACTGATAAATACGTGTATGTATATATCTATCTTTAAAATTATATCATTCAATAGTAAATATTAAAACCCAATATTTTTTTACAAGTTATCTTCCAATTATTTGGTCAAATCCTGATTTTATTAAAAATTGCATGCATAAACTTATCTTCCTAAATATTTCTAGAATATGTAAGTATTTATTCATGAAGTCTATCAAAACATCTCTTTTGATGATTCAAACAATAACTTTATAGAGTGATTACATACAGTATAGAGTTGTGCTTAATTTGGCTTAATTAAAACAATGTTAGTTTTCACATTTCTGATGAGCAGTCTCATGCGTTAGAAGTATCAAAAGAAGCTTCAAATTATAATTAACCAATGTCTATAGTCTTTATGTTGGTCTGTGAATTAAGTTTTTCTTTGCTCCATCATTCACAAGTGAAAAAATATTTCATTGTCAATACTTGCACACAGTGATTTTTCTGTAGTATCTTTTAGCCATTATCTGCATCTGGGTATAGGCACATATGATAAAAGAAGGCATGGGTTATTAAAGTCTCTTCTGATAGCATGTCTATCTTGAACTTTTCACATCCAAGAGAGAATCTCTCAATAGTGTAAAGACTATGTTTCTGAATATGAAATTATTTCAGAGTGGTTTGAGCTGAAAATAAAATACAATGAGCAAAAGCATACATTGTTGGAAACCAATGTTTCTCACAATTCAGTGAAAACAATTTGATGAATATAAATTGTCTTTTGATAATTCAAATTACTGAGCTTTACTATAGACATTTGAAGTCATAGGACCATGAATCTTCAAGGATATCTTACAAGGATACCAGGTAATTCTGATACAAGTTGTCCAGGAACTATGTTTCAAGAACACTTCACCTGACTCATATCTCTCAGTATATGTAACTCCCTAGTTCCTGATTTTAATGATGCCCATATATATTGTACAGACTACAGTAAGTGTTAGATATTCCTTGATGCTTGAAATTAAGCCTATAACTGACTTTACCATTCCCTCACTCTTGATGGAATTTAGTGGAACATTATACTATGTGCTTAGTCTGACAAGGACAAAGTGGCAAAACTACGAGCCAAACAACTACCAAGTTATCGTAATGATCAATTCAGGGATCACAAGTCTTTATGTCCCCTTACTGCAAAATAACTGATTTCTGACTTCTCTTTCTGGTGTGCACTCTGGTGGCCATTTCTGGTAGCATTGATGAAAACCCAGCTTTCCCACCTGCAAATCCAGTAGCAGCATGATATTCTCACTGTAACAAATGTCTCTTGTAAGTAAAAGTAATTAATCTTCTAAATGACATGTGTTTTTGATTATTGCAATTGTAGCTGTTGTTGCCAGTATTATATTTATTTGTATTTGATAGGCCTAAAAGAAGAAAAATTTACCTTTTGTTCCAGAGAGGAAGGAATCAATAAGAATCTGAGATCCACTGAGTCTAAAATAGATAAATCTCCATTGTGAGCTTTCTAAAGAGGTTGCCAAATTGCCATCACATTGCCTATTTGTGAGAAATATTGTTCAAGTTTGCTGGAAATTAGCAAAAGCAATTTAATATAAATGAAAGAAAAGTAGGAGAAGTACATTTACTAGATTTTACTATTTTCAGAAATTATTTTTGGTGGGCAGCTCTTATTTAATTCAGAATTGTTCCATAGAAAAGAAACATAACTCATGTACATGAATTTGGAAAAACAAATTTTCTGTCTGTAACAAATATAAAAATTTAGAATTAGAAACATTGAATTGTAACTAAAAAGGCTCTTTGATTCTCCTCTTCCTCTTACTCATCATCGTAATGAAAAGGTAAGCCTAAATATCTCTAACTTAATTTGAGCAACTCTATGTATGTATGTACATAGGTAGATAGGTATGCATCTATCTATCTATCTATCTATCTATCTATCTATCTATCTATCTATCTAATCTATCATGTTTGCTTTTTCCAGTAAACATAATGAAGAAGGGCTCAATTTGTTCCTGGTTGTCATAGAATATTTTTTCTATTTTGGAAAGGAGTTAGACCTCTATAAGTCCCTTGTAACATCAACATTCTTTGGGTTAATGACCCTTCTCCATTCATGATCATACATCATTTGGGTCTTGCAAGAGTGTCAGTTAAACAGAGTGTATCAGTTAAGCACAATTAAGCTCAATAGAGCTTCCATAATTTCCAATTTCCTGCTTACCATCCAGAAATAAATATGATCAGAAATAACAGTGTCCCTCTCTCTCTGTCTCTTTTTTTCTCTCTCTCTTCCTTTTGCTTTAAAAGTTTATATATATATATGCATAATATATATGTATATATATTATGCATTTTACTAACAAAATCTTTACCTACCAAATATTTCTGTAACAAAATCTTTAAAAATTCAGATAAAGTTAAATGTATACTTGAAGAAGATACCTCCAGCCACCTCTCCCGTTCACCTTCACCCTTCTCTTCAGGATTTTTATTAACATTAACAACAAAGGTATTCTCATTATTCAGAGTCTTTTACACCTCATAGCTAGAGATTGTCTTGGGATAAAATTATCTGTTGCAAAGCATGTAGCCTATACTAAGTGTTAATCTTGTTTTCCCTAGTAAACAGGTTACTTTCAATAAAGTGAAATACTAAAGTTGAGTTACATCTGACATAAAATTTCTATAGAAAATGCACATTCTCTGAAGGATGTTTTATTAATACCATATGCTTATCATCAAAATCTAGGTTTGCCTTTGTTAGATTCATGTGTAAAGTTATGTAGGCAGAGGAAAGAGTGATATATACTCCTATACTGAAATATATCAGTTTTTGAAGAATATGAGAGATTGAAAATTGTGGTGTATTTGTGAATTAGAATTTTTGATTTTTGGTAATTTTCTGAGAGTGGGGAGTAGGGTAGTGAGTTCTAATTTGCATTTAAATAGCTCACCAAAAATAAGGTCACCTGATTCAAATTTATTTTCATTCAGTTCTATTATAAAACCAGACAGATCAGACCTAAATATTTACAGCTGTTATGATATTTAGAAAGCCACAAGTATTTTAAATGTTTGTAAAATTGCTATGCATCCTATCCCATACACATGTTAGTTTCAAAGCTAAAATAGTGATCTTATTTTTTTACACAATTGAGGTGACTATTTAATTATTGAATTGGTCCAAAAATAGATGGTTGAGTAGAACTGAGAATGACCTTCATGCAATCATAATGACTTAAGTGTAGTCTCAAGAAGGAAAAAACAAGAAAAATTAAAAAGAAAAATCATTTATTAAAGAATTACAATTTAATTAATATCATTTATTTTACCTGAGGAAATTTTGTTGATGGTTGGAATGCTTGTATAATCTAGAGAGCCTCAAAGAATAGTATCTCTGTTACTATTAGAGGGAAAGACCACTCAGTTGACAAAATATTTTGTTTTGTATATCTCTATGAAACAGATCCACATACATCAGACTATGGTGACTAGAGGGTAATTGGTATTAAGATTACACACAACCTTGATTGTGGTGATGGTATCATGAGTATTTGCATATGTTCAAGCTCATCGAGATGTGTACATTAAATGTGTAAAATTGCTGGAAATCTGGGGAAAAATATTTTCTAGTTTGTTTCCCTTGTTCTGATTCTATGGTTATCAAACAGGTCTTAGTGACTTTTTACTTACCCTTCAAGACAGAATAAGCTGAATAGAGACACAAATTGCCTAGTTTAGCTTTCATTTATATTTCTCACCCTAACTTAATAATCCACCTTCCAGTTTGTGCATTCACATAGTGTATGTCTGGTACATGAGTCAGTTCCCTTAAACTTATTAAACCCTGAGCCCATTGAATTTATAAATTTCTATGTCTGCTTTGAATGACTCAAACTAAAATTACCACATCCTGATCAGTGTCTGAGTGGCCAGCTGGTTTCTTTTTTAAGATCTTCATGAATTTCTCTCTAATTTTTACATAAGGTAGGTATGGAAATAAAAGGTCAGTGATTTGTTATGTCAGTACTATCTAAGAGTCTTGGCTCGACACAAATATATAGATTAATATCAGAAGGAATTTGGGCCAGAGAATAGCCAGATCACAGGGTTCAAAGAAATAATTGGTAAAAGGAGTTAAGAGCAGTTAGAAATCAGGGAAATATGTAGATACTGATAACAGGAAAAAAGAAAGTGAGCAAAAAGTAGATAAAACATCAGAGGTTAGGGAAAAAGTTATGGGCTGTAAGTCTAAAAGACTCCATCCTTGACAGAAGAAAGGAGAATGCTTATATTGAGTTAGAAAGTTAGATCTGAATCAAGAGTGATAGTCACCACACTAAATTTAGCAAAAATATGACTGGAAGAGGAGTTAGAGTGGGTAGTTTTCAGGGTAAGAGTTTCTTAGAAAGATGGCGTGTAAGTACTGGGGTTAAGGATAATATTTGTCTAAAAAGTGAGGGATGATAGCATCCACATATATTATTCATTTATTGCCATATTTTCCCTGTAGAAACCACTCATTCATTGATTGTACTGTGATGAGTACCTCCAAACCTCAATGTAGTTTAAGAGGGAAGAGATAAAGTGCCAACTCAGTGTTTTTCCTACTTGTGTAAGTTACAAATAGAAAAAATAGTTTGACCAAGAGCTAGAAATTAAAATCATCGCAAGATTAGAGATGAAAAGATAAAGAAAAACAAAAACTCAATGACATATCTGTCAAAAAATGAGCATTGTGATCTACTGTGATATGCTTAATCTTTAAATTGGAGTATTCTTTAATCTAAAGTAATCTAGCTTTTTATAATTGTGACCTTCAAAATTTACAGCTAGTTGAAACTTATTAATTTGTTTATTTATTTGATTATCTTTTAAAGTCAAGGTGTTAATCTCTATGATAGAGATTAAGGATATCAATACAGAGAAAAATAATTAGAGATTGTTGAATGTTAAATTTTTTACAAGACTTTAGGATTTGGTATTGAGGCATAAAAATAAATCAATGAGAACTTGAATCTGCAGTTTTTCCTCCATCATTATTCTAGCTAGCGTAGTGATTATTTTGAAATCTTATCATTTTATAGATAAATACATGAATTAAATGAACTCTCATATTTAAAAAGAAAAAGTGTTTTACATGTCATCTAAGGCAATAGTCTACACTCAATACTATCCTCTTCCTTCTCTAGACAGGCAATATCAAATATTCCCTGTATGACTCAACAGTTACTTCCTTTTCTCCCCATTGCTTTCTTTCACCTTTCCTTCAGCAAATATTTATTTTCTCTGTGAAGCGTGCTTAGTGTTGAGGACATAAATATAAATATCATATGGTTGCCATCATCAGGGATCTTAGGGCCTTACTGTAAGGGAAGATATACATACATATTGTAATAGTTACAAGAAAGAATGGGACAAAACTAAGAGAGTTAGTCATTCTACTTGGAGACTCCAGCAGAGGCCACAGCTTAGATGAGCTTATAAGTATGCTAAATATAAAATAGGAGATGACTTTTTTTTTTGGAGCAGACAAGAAAGCAGACAAAGGCCAAAGAAACAGGTGTGAGAGAGGATGTGTTCATTGAACAACAAATAATTGGTTTTCCTGAGAACAGAAGATTCCCAGAAGTATCTGAGAGATGAAGCTGGAAGTAAGCAGAAGCGTATGAAGGAGAGATCCATATATTCCCTGAGAATCTCATTTTACCCCTTACACCTTGCAGATTCAGTGACAAGTGTTAGGCATAGAAATGTCATCATCATGCTGTCAATGCTTAAAGGCTAATTTGGAGGGCCGAATTAAGGAAATCTGAGATCAGGGTCATATTTTCACAATTCAGGGAAAAGATGATATGGCTTGACCCAAAGCAGGCTTTGTAGCTTCCTATTTACCAATTCAAACTTGATTTGAACCTTTGAATTAATATGAGTTACTGCTATTTTTGGTTAATTCAATTCATTGACATCTAAATACATGCAGATTAAATAAGGGAAGAGTCAAGCTACAAGAGCTGAGGGCCACTTCAATGTAACTTCTGTTGATATTGTATTTTGATTTTCCCAGCCATAGATTTCCTCTGTCTTTTCATTATTAATCCCCTCTATGCCCCTGTATTCTGCCTTTATTTTTAATAACATAGGATTTTCTTCAACATATTTATATAAACAAGAAAACAAGGAAAAATATATCTTAAACTGAATTAATATTTCTTCTTTTTAAAAAACTGAGCATAAAGAGATTTGACAATTGCATTCATTCATGCACTAACCCCCGCAAAAGAAGATATAGACTGTTTCCACAACTCTAAATAATTCTTTTGTACCTCTTTTCAGTCAATCCTCTGAAAAGACAATTACATTCTGATTTTTCTAATATAGATTATTTTTGCCTACAGTTAGACCATCTATAAACTGAATCAGATGTGTATATTCTTTTGTATTTGACTTCTTGCATTCAAAAATGTTTTAGAAATTCATCCATATTTTCGCATGCACCAGTAAACACTCTTTTCTTGTTCAGTGGTATTCCATTGTATAATTATATCACAATGTGCTTATCCTTTTTTCTGATAATGGCCACATGAGTTAAGCTCTAAGATGTTATAAATGAAGCACTTTGGGACATTGCTGTACAAAGATGATATAAACATATTTTCATTTTATTTCTCTTGGATAAATTCCTTACATTGAAATTGCAGAAATAAAAGATGAATGTATGTCTAAATGCCAGAGAGTTCCCCAAAGTGATTGAAGCATTGTACACTACCATCAAAAATATATGAGAATTCCATTTTTTTCATATTCTTTCCATCATTTGTATTGTCATTTTTTTTTTCTTTTTAGACATTTTAATGGGTATAAAATAGTGCCACATTGTAGTTTTTACTTCCCTGAAAACTAATAATGGAACCTTTTTATTGTTAATTCTTATATGTTGCATATTTTAATTGAATTATTTGACTTTTATATTTAGGATACAATTTCTAAATGGATATATGAATTGCAAACATTTGTTCTCATCTGTGTCTTGCCTGTTAATATTCTTTACAGTGTTTTTTTAGAAAACTACCATATATAATTTTGCTGAACTTTAATGTATGCTTTTTCTTAATAACTCATGCTTTTGTAACCTAAAAATGTTGCTACCTCCTAGCTAGAATTTGTATTCTATTAAACATTTAAAAGTCATTGATTATTTCTCCTACTTTATCTAGTCTATTTTTAAATAAATTAAATATATTCTTCATTTCTGACATTATATTGTTTTATTTCAGACATTTCTATTTAGTTTTTTTTTAGAATTTTCATTTCTTCGCTGAGAGTATTTTGGCTTTCACAAATATTGTTCATCTTTTCCACTAGATCCCTTCATGTATTTTTTATAGTTTAAGGCAGGTGTGTCCAATCTTCTAGCTTCCCTGAGCTGCATTGCAAGAACTGTCTTGGGCCACATGTAAAATACACTAACTATAGCTGATGAGCTATTAAAAAAAATAGAATTGCAAAAGAAATTCCATAATGTTTTAAGAAAGTTTACGAATTTGTGTTGAGTTGCATTCAAAGCTGTCCTGGGGCACATGTGGCCTGCAGACTGTGGGTTGAATGAGCTTGATTTAAGGTTTTTCATTTATCT
The DNA here is from genome assembly GCF_049350105.2 of Macaca mulatta. Classification (NCBI taxonomy): domain Eukaryota; kingdom Metazoa; phylum Chordata; class Mammalia; order Primates; family Cercopithecidae; genus Macaca; species Macaca mulatta. The sequence goes on from NC_133409.1 coordinate 119,077,539, forward strand.
TTCTAGGTTATATTCTCTAGTTCCATTGAGTTACTTTTTAGTGAATGCTAAACATTGATGCCGTTTTTTTTTTTTTTTTTTTTTTTTTTACCAGACTCCCATGGTAGAGGAGAACTATTAATCTAATCTATCGTTGAGCTGGATCTTGGCTTTTTGACAACTATTTAGAAATGATTACCAGTGATAGTAAATGTTTCGAGGACACTATTAAGAGCTTCTCTTCGATAAGGCTTGGGATCTGAGTACAAGCTGGATTACGGAAATATCTATATGCTTTATAGTTCACCCGCAGCATCCTAAATCAGGAGAGAACTAGGCTTTCCAGCAAGACAGCCAGTTTTGATGGTCACCAGAATGTTCTCCCTGTTCTCCAGTTCAGCCCAGATTTTTTTGTCATGCTGTTTTGCACCAGGCTGTTGGAAGAATGTCGCTGGGTACTTGGGTAAAGCCAAGGGTCTCTTTCAGGGATGTCTGTCAGCATTCCTAGTCTGCCTTGACTTTTAGCCCACTATCCTCAGGATCTCTGTTAACACCAGCAGCAAAAAGTGGGCAGATTGGGTTCAGATTCACACTGTGAGGAGAGGTCGTTAGTATCCTAATTCACCAGCGCCCCAACACATGAATGTAAAATGTTTGTTAAAATTAGATTGCTCTCTCCTTAAACTCCTCTATGGTACTTTTCTTTTCTGTTCACCTCTCTGCCAAAAGTGGAGAGGTACACTGGGTTCTTCTCTCTTAGAAAGAGGTTGTCACTTTCTTAAATTTCATTTATTTATGTTTCCTTGCATTGATTCCTATTTGATTTTAAACATAATTTAGAAATAATGACGATGATGAGATTTACTCACTTTGTTCTAATTGTTAGTAGAAATGATGGTCTGTTAAAACTTTCTACATCCTAACCACAAGCCAAAGCCTGTTTTCTTTCATACCTGTATATTAAAAACCAATAAATAACTCTGTAGTGAATGTTAAGGAATAATTTGTTTCACAATTAACAAATATATACATTCATGTATTTGACTGAAGAAAACCTGTTACCTATAATCTATAGCAGATGTGTATAAATGCCAGAGTAATGCATCATTATTTCCATAAGAACAAATCTTCAAATTTTCTGTTTTCTTAAGAACAAGAACAATTTTCAAGGTGAAATTATGCATGTTATATGGCATTACATTGCAGCCAAAGACGCTGTGTACCTGTCAGTTGCCCTGCTAATACCTTCCGAAAAGCTGTCTATAACAACATTTATTTTGTTTTACAAAAGGAAAAGACAAGCAGCAAAGAAAACATAACATTAGTGTCACATTAGTGTAGGGTTTGCCATGCTCTTTCAAAAAGAGTATTTTATTTTCTAGTTAGAGACAACAAAGGGCACATATGATTGTTTTAATTTCACTGTGGAGAAAGTATGGCCTGGTCAGGTTACAGTACTTTCTCAAGGTCATAGCTAGCAGAAGGAGGTATAATAACAGGAATTTAAATAGTCGTAATTAACTCTTCTGAGACAGCCAAGTGAAGAATAAATGAAGGGAATCTGCAATGTTTAATAACTCTAAACATGATTTGTGTGTTTTAAAGGACTTCGTTTATTAAAACAAGTGAAAGTATTTCTGTTATTGATTTATATTTGGCTCTCAATCAGTAAACTTGTCTGATGGCTTTAATAGAAGAGATATAAGTAATTACCTAATGTGTTAGGAAAAGATAAATGGAAAAAAAATATGACTTCCTTTTCCTATATATCTATTGATTTTAACAATGAGAGCTATTTCATCTCTGTCTACTAATTGAACCCCACTCCAGAAGACAAGAGGAATAATTAAACAGAATAACAATAATAACAACAAAAACCTGTCAATACTACTACTCTGAATTTGAGAATTTTGAGTCATTTGAATGTTTGGGAGGCATGCCTAAAATACATAATTATTTTGTTTTGAGTAAATAGATTGATTATTATTTGAATTTATGCTCTAGATGTTTATTGTACTTTAGAAAGAGTGTATATGAATTATAAAATACTACTTTGTTCATAACTCTGTTTAGAAACTATATCATCACATTTTCACATTTCTGTCATTAACTAAAGGATCAGACTACCGATCAGAGATTACAAGAAGTTGAAAAAGGCCTAATCTCCTAGTAATACACTCAAACTATAGGTGTGTGAGTATCACTAAAATAACTAATAAATGACTATTACTTTCAAATAACATTTTTATAATGCATATGTACTAAGTTTATTTGAGATCGTTTTGTAAGGAAGGTGATTTTATTATTATCCTGGTTTTATAGAAGAGAAAACTGAGATACAGAATATAAAGTGAGTATCACTTTCATACAACTTGTAAGTTGAAAATTCAAGACTACTCCCATTTTTCTGATCCTAATTCTTGTTTCCCCAAAGAGATTTTACAAAAGGTAATACCACCTTTTGTTCATTGTGCTACTTAGACCACTTAATTTGCATACCATCCCTCTTCTAAACAAACTTTTTGGCAGTAAAATAACTACTTGGAATGTAGTTAGAGCATACCCTAGTTTATAGTAGTGCAAGTTGAAAAATACCTGAGAATATATATATATTTTTAATACCAATTCTGATATCCTAGAAACTCTGATTTAATTTAGTTGTGTTGTCTTGATTGCTGGCATTTTTAAAGCTCTGTAGGTTTGTTAACTTCAAGGAGTAGAGAGAGATGAGAACTATGGTTTAGGAGCCAGAAGTTAGTATCAAGTTTATTTCTTTATTTGTTGACTCTTTCTATCTATACGCAGTAATAGCTCCACTCACATAACTAGTCCTACCTCAACCACTTCATTTCCATGTGTGAAAAAGTAATAAATTACATATTATTTAATATGGGGACTTATTTTCATGATTAAGTACTTACATTATTTCTCATTGTTTTGGAAGTGTTTAAAGAGCAATTCCTTCTTTGATTCCAAGGGAGATATATTTCTGTTTTGGTTTGTTCTTATTCTTGTGCTTGCTAATACTTTGGGCTGTAGATTTTGTAGTTTATGTATGTGAAGAGAAAGAAAATGATGAAAAAAAAACATATTTCTAGGGGAATTAGGAAGGTCTAGATATTAAGTTATGAGGAAGGAAATGTTGTGGCCTAAGCCAAGGGAGCCTGAAAGATTTAAGTGAGATATCTGAAAGACTTACTTACAAGTCTCATTGTTTGGAAAATTTAGTAACACTGGGGGCTAATGAGATATTACGGTAAGGATTACAGAATAGTTGTCTAGACATTGCTCAGCCTTCCCTGGAGAGACTACCCTATCTCTTGTCCACAGCTATATCGTCAGAGGCCTTCGAACCAGAGCGACTCCATTTTGAGTGAGGGCTAGGAAACTGAGGCTGAGACTTGCCAGGCTGCATTTTCAGAAAGTTAGGCATTCCTAGCCTCTGTATGTTTACAGTTAAGGAAGCAAATTAATAACGGTTATAAACAAACCCAGTCTTGGGAGTGTGCAGGTATCCCAATATTTGGAGAAGAAAGGCATTCCTAATTTTGCTTTAAAGATAATAATATTAATTCTTGCAAAATATAGTAATTAAAAAACATTAAGCCTTTATCACAAACCCATGTAGCGGAACTCATCTCCCCACATACACAAGCATTGTACCCAGGGTAGATGCGTTCCTCCTCTTACTTTCAGAAACATCCTACTCTGTCTATGGAGTAGCTGTCTTTTCACCACTTTACTTTCTTAATAAACCTGATTTTGCTTTGCACTGTGGACTTGCCCTGAATTATTTCTTGAGTGAGATTGAAGAACTCTCTCTAGGGATCTAGATTGGGACCCCTTTCCTGTAACAATATTAGTTGATTTCCTTTTCTGCCTCATACAGTAAATTTACTTTTTATAATATCTAGTCCTTTCACTATTGATTCAAAATATAAAATGTACTGTCTAATTAAATATTACTGCAGTTCTGAAACATACATATTTTGTGGCCATTTTTTGGATAAGTAATCTAACTTGCTTAGGCAGATAAAATAGCTTTAAAAGGTTATGCCAATTTCATTGCGGATTCATTGACTCTGAAGTTCACTATCATTCAAACATATTAACATTACAAAGTTGTTTAAATTTTACTTATATTTTTAATAATTAATTTGTTATTCTACAATAGTAGAAAGCTTCCTCTTATTTTCAAACTTTTATTTTAGGTTCAAAGCATACATTTCCAGATTTGTTACATGAATAGATTGTGTGTTGTGGAGGTTTGGTGTACAGATTATTTTGCCACCCAGGTGATAAGCATAGTACCTGAGAGGTAGTTTTTCAGTATCCATTCTCTTCCTAACCTGAACCCTCAAGTAGGTCCTAGTGTCTACTCTTCCCTTCTCTGCATCCATGTCTAACCAATTTTTAGCTCCCACTTACAAGTGAGAATATGTGGTATTTGGTTTTCTGTTCCTGTGTTAATTTAATTAGGATAATGGCCTTCAGCTCCATCCATGTTGCTGTAAAGGACATGATTTTGTTCTTTTTTATGACTGCGTAGTATTCTGTCCTGTATATATACGAGATTTTCTTTATGTGGTCTACCACTGATGGGCATCTAGATCTAGATTGATGGCATGTCTTTCCTATTGTGAATGGTACTGCAATGAACATATACGAGCATCCATCTTTAGGGTAGAATGATTATTTTCCTTTGGGTATATACTCAATAATGAGACTGTTCAGTTGAATAATAGTTCTATATTATGTTCTTTTAAAAATCTCCAGACTGATTTTCACAGTGGCTGAAGTAATTTACATTCCTACCCGCAAGTTATGTGTTTCCTTTCCTCTGCAACCTTACTGGCATCTGTTATTTTTTCACTTTCTAGTAATAACTATTCTGACTAGTGTGAGATGGTATTTCATTGTGGTTTAATTTGCATTTCCTTAATGACTAGTGATATTAAGCATTTTTTTCATATGCTTATTGACCACATGTATGTGCTTTGAGAAATGTCTTTTCATGTCCTTTGCTGATGCTGTAATGGGGCTATTTGTTTTTTGTCTGTTAATTTGCTTAAATTCCTTACAGATTCTGGATGTTACAACTTTGTCAGATGCAGAGTTTGCAAATGTTTTCTTCTATTCAGTAGGTTTTCTGTTTACTCTGTTAAAAGTTTCTTTTGCTATGTAGAAGCTCTTAAGTTTCACTTGTCAAATTTTGGTTTTTTTGCAATTGCTTTTGGAGCCTTCCTTATGAAGTCTTTGCCAGAGCCTATGTCCAAAATGGTAGTTCCTAGATTTTCTTCTAGAACATTTACAATTACAGGCTTTATTTTTAAGTCTTTAATCCATCTTGAGTTGATTTGTCTATATGGTGAAATGTAGGAGTCTAGTTTCAATCTTCTGCATATGGCCAGCCTGTTATCCCAGCACCATTTATTTAATAGGGAGTCCTTTCTGCATTGCTTGTTATTGCCAGTTTTGTCTGGGTTCTTGTTATTGTCAATTTTTCTGGGTTCTCTAACCTGTTCCATTGGTCTATGTGCCTGTTTTTATATCACGCTTTTTAGTTACTGTAGCCTTGTATTATAGTTGAAGTCAGGAATATGATGCCTCCAGCTTTGTTCTTTTTGCTTAGGATTGCCTTGGCTATCTGGAATCTTTTTTGGTTCCAAATAAATTTTAGGATAGTTTCATATAGCTGTAAAAAAATGTCATTGGTAATTTGATAAGAATAGCACTATATCTATACATTGCTTTGGGCAATATTACCATCTTAGCAATATTGATTCTTCCTATCTATGGACATTGAATGTTTTTCCATTTATTTGGGTTATCTTTGATTTCTTTCAGAAGTATTTTGTAATTCTTGTTGTAGAGGACTTTCACCTCCTTGGTTAGATATATTTTTAGATGTTTTATTCTTTTTGTGGCTATTGTGAATGGGATTGTGTTCTTGATTTGACTCTCAGTTTGAAGGTTATTATGTAAAGAAATGCTACTAATTTTGAACACTCACTTTGTATCCAGAAACTTTGCTTAAGTTATTAGATCTAGAAACTTTTAAAAGTGCATTCATGGAACAATATTTTGTGGGATGTTAATTAATCTTTTGGGATGATTCTTTGGTTGTGTTAGAAATTCCCAATGCCTATAGCAGAGCTGTAAAATATTCCACAGTAAAAGGTTTTAATTTTGTTTTAGCTTTACAGAATATTGAATCACATTTGTAAAAAATAGTTTGGAAGCTTCCCTCAGGGGGAAAAAACATTTTTCTTTCGTCTTACCGTTCCTTGACAAATATGTTAGCCAAGTCTACTTCTGCAAGAGACAGTCTATCTAGTTCCTGATAGTACCTGGTGTTATAGTCCATCCAGCCTCCTCCTTTGTGATTAGATCAACATGGTAACTCCATAATAATTTTATTACTGTTATTGATATCCATTTGACTCCTGTCATCTTCTTTTACCTATAACTCCTCCTACCCATGGAGAGCCTTGAGATTCTCAATTTACTGACTTTTATTTGATTCTTTCTATGCTTTATGTGATTGGTGAGCATTTATTTATTTATTACTTACCACTATCCCAGATACTTTGAAATACTTGTGAGCTTAAAAAGTTAAAAACGTAAGGTTTATTCTATACAAAATAAAGGAGGTATAGTGGAAAAATAGATCCATTAAAAGACAAGAATGTAAAACAAGGCCAATTAAAACAGAGATTCAGTGAAGGCTTTGCAGATGAGGTAATGACTCAAACTGAAACTGACATATAAATTAAAATGCCAAGTTATAGGTTTGAGGAATATGGGTGGAGGAAAGAGAACAGAAAAGATAGATGAGAGAAAGAGATAAAGAAAAAGGTCAAGAGAAGGAAGGAGATTTTACTGTAATATAAATAAGTGGAATGTGGAAATATATGATATTTCAACATAAATATAGGAGTAATAGAAAGCAAGGGATAATAAATAATCTTGTTGTGTTATAAAGTGGACCTCTGAGATTTCTGTCTTTCTTGTATCTGTTCTTTTTGTGTGTGTGATAACATCACCCAGCTATCTTTTAGAAAATTTCTCCTCCCCTTTGTTACATCTACTAATTATGGAAGACCCTTCTACCCAGAAAACTTAAATCATGACAAACTATTTCCTTCTCAGTTATAAAGCAAAACATATATTATTTTCCTTCAATAATTTTGAAATATAAAGACATTATATCAGAGCTAAGTATAGCAATGATCTCTGGCACACAGTAAAAGCCTGGAAGAATGATGACAAAAATATTGTTAACACATTTTTTCCTTTCTATCATCATCATTATTATAATAAAACATAACAATAAAATCAATTAGTATTATTACTGGCACTAAATTGAATTTGTATTAGATTTATGTAACTTGGAATTAATGGTATCCAGAAAAACTTACCACACAAGGTCATAGTATTAAGAGATGGGGCTCATAGGAGGTATTTACGTAAAGGAGTGAGCCATCACAAATAGGATTACTGTCTTTTTAAAAGAGGCCCCGGCCGGGCGCGGTGGCTCACACCTGTAATCCCAGCACTTTGGGAGGCTGAGGCGGGCGGATCACAAGGTCAAGAGATTGAGACCATCCTGGCTAACACGGTGAAATCTCGTCTCTACTAAAAATACAAAAAACTAGCCGGGCGTGGTCGTGGGCGCCTGTAGTCCCAGCTGCTCAGGAGGCTGAGGCAGGAGAATGGCGTGAACCCGGGAGGCGGAGCTTACAGTGAGCCGAGATCGCGCCACTGCACTCCAGCCTGGGCGACAGAGCGAGATTCCGTCTCAAAAAACAAAACAAAAAAGCCCCAAAGAGTTCCCTGTTTCTTCTGGCGTGAGGACACAGTAAGAAGATAGTCATCTATGAACCAGAAAGTGAGCCCTCACCAGGCAGAGACTGCCAGCGCCTTATTCTTGGATTTCTCAGCCTCCAGGGAGATAAGAAATATATATGTTTTGTGTTTATAAGCCACCCAGTCTATGACATTTTGTCAAAGCAGCCTTAATGAACCAAAACAATGGATTAGAGAGTAAAATTGTAAACCAGATCCCTAAGACCATCTGATGTGGAAGATGGCTTCACTATTGAGCGTTATACATTGGGTATTCTAGTGACCCAGGATTGTCTTTGAAATTAAAACGAAAAACATGAATTCTATTTTTCTGATGCTGCCTTAGCCTAAAAAATACAATTGATACCTTTTCCCACGTACAACTTTTGCCCCTCAAGCTGCCAGACTCCAAGAATCCCACTCTTCTTAAAACAATACCCGATTTTTAAAATTACATTTCGGATTTGAACGTTTTCCTTAAAAAAAACTTCCTACCCAAATTTTAGAAGTCGAGAGACATTTAAAATTAGTCTATTTCCCCATTACACATTGGTAAATTATGGAAAACAATGCCTAAAAAATAATTGAAGAGAATTTTGAAATCAAATCATAAAGTGCCCCATAATGTCAATTTTCACTGTTTGCCCTCTTTACTAGATTCTATTTTTCCTCTCTAAATCTTGAATAGCCTTTAGAAATTTTCTCTTCACCCACTATTCCACAATTTATTTACTTAAAATAGCTAATAAGGAAGTTTACACATTATTTAATTTGGTTGAGTGATTAATTCCTTGACTTTTTAAATCTCCTTTTAAAAAAAAATTATTAAAACGAGCAGAAAGGATTGGACATACTATTTCTTGGGAACCTTCAGTCAATAATGATTATTTTTTCCAGTGAGGAAAGACTCAAGAGAGAAGGTGTCTACATGTTTTCTCCTTTTATAAGCTAAAATATTTGAACTATATATGATGAGGAATTGAGATTATTATTCTATTCCATCTTTAAAAATTCCATAGAAAGCTAGGAGAAGTTGTGAATATGTTTCTGGGGTTAGATAACAAATCATTACAAAGAAAGATGGTAAACTGAGGGTAAATATAACATTTTATGTATTTCCAAATTCCTGGTGCCTGTTGTTATGCACAGACAACATCTATTGTTCAATATAAATGTATTGAATTACCTTCATACAAATTCTAGACAAGAGTCTCATTACACATTATTTGTATTGTTCTAAGACTTCATAATATGAATAGAATTTCTGCACTAGTTATTTTAGTAGGTCTGTGCCTATTAACAATGATACTCAATTCAGTTTTCCATTAAATTGGTGACTCAAAGTTTGGTTTCCTCCCAGCTGTGCTTTCATTACATTATAATTTTACATTTCAATCCAGTTATCTTTGAATTTAATTTCTACTATACAACATTATAAAGCAGCATAGAACAATTTCATTTACAAATTAAAAAGCATCTTAAGGCGCCACGAAGATATGAAATTCTCAAAATGAGTAGAAAACATCTTTAATCAAATTGCAGATGATAGCAAATAATTTGTCCCAGTATCTTTTATACTTACAACACTGTTATTTCTAAAATGAAACAAAATAAATTAAATGAATGGCCTAAGAAAAACTTAATGGAATAAATAAATTAAAAAAAATTCAAACCAAAAAACTATACTTCTTATTGGATATTTTTATATTAACTATCAACTCAGAACTGACATGCTAGAATTATTTTAAAAATGTGTAATTCAAATAGACAATTAAACTAATTTCACATTGACTTTGCTTTTATAAAAATATTTTCTGTGTTCTATGAAATTCTTCCAATTAACATTGAAGAGTACAAGAAAAAAACAGACTGACTCTATAAATTTCAGATAATTAGTATCGTCCAAAATGCTGTGGTATTATTTATTGATCTCAAATTATAGACTAGTAAATAAAAGATTAAGATCCTGTTTTCATTTTTATTTATATTTGGGTTTCATATCTATGCCTTCAAACTGTATAAAGATTTCTACTTATTAAAGTCGATTTTAGGAGTATCTTATATTCATAAAACTTTCTCACACAAATCTGGTTTAATTATATTTATTCATATCTTATTCAACTAATGCTAAAAAGAGCCACAACGACAGACTAAAATCCTGCATATGCTAGAGCAGATCAATTATTCAGAATGTTGGTCTCCTTTATAGAGGAGAAAACTGTATATAAAACTATAAGAGAAATTATAATTTGTAGACAAAAGTGAGGTAAAAGAAAAAACTTATTCTCATGGAATTTAATCAGCAATCAGAGCAAAAGGAGGCAACAGATCTCTGTGTAAAGTAAGTGACTTTCCAGAAATCATGAAGAACAAGAGGAAATATGGGATTAGAGGATATTGTTTCTGCTACCCTATTAGGCTTACACATATAAAATTAGAACAGTGCTTCTTAGCATTTTATTATGATAATTCCTTTCTACTCTTAAAAATTTTAGAGGACCAGAAAAATTACTTCTTAATGTGGTTATATTTTTATCAACTAAAAATTGAAGAAATACTTAACCTTCTATAAAATTAAATAAATATAACTTATATTATATGAATATATAATAATATAAATACAACATAAATATAAATTAAATACAAATAAAGAAAATTTAGCATATTTATATACTGATTTATTTAAAAATAAAAGCAGTAAGTCCATTACATGCTTAAATACTGTTATATTTTATAAAAAATAATTTTTTTGGCTGAGTACAGTGACTCATGCCTGTAATCCCAGAACTTTGGGAGGCCGAGGTGGGATGATCATGATTTCAGGAGTTTGAGACCAGCCTGGCCAACATGGTGAAATCCCATCTCTACTAAAAATACAAAAATTATCTGGGCGTGGTGGTGCACACTTGTAATCCCAGCTATTGGGGAGGCTGAGGCAGGAGAATGCCTTGAACCCAGGAGGTGAAGGTTGCAGTAAACTGAGATCATCCACGCAGCACTCCAGCTTGTGTGACAGAGCAAGACTCCATCTCAAAAAATATATATATATATTTTTTTTTTTCAAAATTAAAAAATAGTTTGGAAATGGAGGAGTGGTGTTTTGTAGTTTTCTAAATCTGTTTAATGTCTGTATTAGTAGAAAATAACTTTATTATTTTACCTGCTTTTTCAATTTTCTGTGCTATGTGGCATGAGTTAGACTCTGGGAAACTCTATCTTATATTTGTCAAAAATGACTGTAAAAGGCAAAAATAAAGTATCAATATTATAATAAAAATAGTTTTTATCTATGTACCAAGGAAAGCATATAAAAGGAACCCCTAGGGGTCCCTGGAACACACTGAGAACTTAGATAATTGGTTTTCAACACTGATTGCCATGACAATTAGGAGTAAGCCTTGAAAAGATATAGATGCTCTAGACAATTCCTCAGAACAATTGATTTAATTGGTTTGCAGAAAGATCTGGACATAAGTAGTTGTGAAATCTCCAGGGAGTTTCTCATATGCAACTAGGATTAAGACTGATAAATTGTGTAATGAGACATGTCTTCATCTTAGTATTTTTTCATCTTTATAAATTTAGATAATCATCTATTTCCTCTTTAGGATTTTATTTTGTGGGATTATAGATATTTAAAATATACATTTTATTTAATATAAAATTAGATACTACTACAAACGTACTGGTGAAAGATTGTTCCAATGACACAATTGTGCTCAGTGAATAAATAAGAAAAAAATACTTTTTACAGATATAGAAATGAATGATTTGCCAGTCAAATAAAAAATCTAAAGTTTGTTCAGCATGGCCAGAAAAAATAAGTCAGACGGAAGTACAGTTCTTTCTTGTGATTTAAATTATAAGGATGTTTCCATGGCAGAAAAAAAAATGACAAGTAGCTGATAAAGACAATTGTGCGCTAGCATTTTCACTCACAGCAGAAAGAGGAAAGAAAATACATATTCAGTCCATGAGTCTTTGCTGTCTATTAGGGCCCATATTTTTGTAGATATATTCCAGCATGAGAGATAACATGTCTTTTGAATATAAGATGTAAGGTAGGTGCAGTAAAGCCATGATTTCTCTTTTCTAACATATACAATGATTAATTAATTATTCATAAGGTTTGTATACCTAAAAACTGAAGCATCATTATTAATCTGAATTTTCTATCATTATCAAAACACAGCATTTCTGACAATTAGTTTCTATTCCTTATTCAGACCCTGCCTCTCTGTAAAAGCAATTTTATTGATTCAGAACTCTTGTTCTCAAGGGCCTAAGAACATCGATGAATCTTAGTTGGTGGTGATCATTTTTTTCCTCCAGGGGACGTTTGTTATAAACAAAGGCATTTTCTTATGGGGACGGGGAAGGCAGCTGCTAGTGCATCCAATATGTAGAAGTCAAGGATGCTGCTAAACCTCCTGTGATGCACAGGACATCACCTCCACTTTCAACAAATCCATTACCTGTCCCAAGATATCATTAGTGCAAAGGTTGAGAAGCTTGCATTAGATGATATACTGTACTAACAATTCTTGTCTTGTCAGAAGTTCCTTGTGGACATGTAAAACCACTAAGTAGTTTGATTCAATAATATAGTTCAGTTCCATTCATTTCCAAGTGAATATGATAATTTAAAAAGATTATTAGAAAATGCTTAGAGATTAACCCAGTAGCAGTGACTTTTGGGGAAACTGAATGATATATTAGAGGATCATTCAAAGAAATATTTTCTTATCATATTATTTTAAACTTTGAGCTTTACTTAACAATACATTTCTTTCTATAGTACAATTGAATACTTTTATGTTATTAACTATTTTATAATTATATTGCAAATAGCAAACTGTTCATAATAGAGTGTAGGAGATATGTAGCTCTTTGACTTTCAAGATGAATTTGACTATAACTGTCTTCTACATAAAAATAATAAATAGTATATTATATACTATGATTGGAGAGACACTCAGAAACATGCCTACAAGGAAACTATTATCCTTGCAGTCCTGTTCTAAAAGTTGTCATTCCATTATTTTTATCAAGTATTTAACGGACCAGGCTTCCAGAATTTCCATATAATGGCAAGTACTCCACAGAGAGAGAGAGAGAGAGAGAGAGAGAGAAAGAAATGCAAATTTATTGTCATTTTATGATTGCTTAGATGGTCATCTACAAATGCCCTTGTGTAATGAGGAATAATTTTTCTAAATAAGTGCAAAGGAACTCTAGTAAGCTGGGTTAGGAAATGGAAGAGTAGAGACTTAGTGGACACTGATAAACACCCTTATCTACACTTATCATTATTTCAAAAGCTAAACTATTTTCCCTTCAGATAATACATTATCTTCGAGTCAAAGGATCAAAATTGGTGTACAGAGGATTGCTATTTGTTGAAAAAAATCATACATGCAAAACTCATTTGAAATTGATCCAATTAAAACTGGCAGAAATACTGTATGTGACAGTACACTCGAAGCCCTATTATACTATATATAGGAGACCAGCGATTAGCTGATTCAAGTAGTTAAAGGAAAGAACTATTAAAACTTAATAGGTATTGAAGTCATTTGAGATAATTAAGGTAGCAAAACGTTAAAAATTGGTATATATTTTAGACATTGTATTTTTTAAGAGCATACAGTCATGTTCATTCGCTATTCTTTTATGTAGTACCAAATCTTTCAGCTAGAGTAAAAATGAACCTGTAAGCTTTATGTCTTGAATAAAGTATACCCAAATGTATCATATACAATTGTCACTCATTTTTAAAAGTGAAATCATAATTTAAAGACACTTAAGAAGCAACTTAGTACAGTATTTTTCTAAATTTTCTTCAGTGTTTTTTCTAATCATTCTTAGTTGTCTAACCCATACTTTGATATTGATGTATTGATACTGATGTTATTCACCTTATTGAAATGGATGACATCAATAAACTTGAAGACCTATATAACCGACACTTGACAAGTAAAACCTCAAGTAGTCATTGCAGGGTTAGTGTATCTTAAAAAAATGATTAGTTTGTATTATCTTGGCAAATGAGTTAAAAATGAGGGTAAATTATATCATTTATATACTAACTTTTAGAATATAGAAAACATTAATGGTTGAGCTATTATGGGTTTTTGTATACTATATATAATTTATGAGATGTACATCATTTTTACATATTTTTCCTTTTAAAATATATCAACAGCCTTGTATGCAATTTTGATCAATTTTTCAGTGTCACTTCCAAAACTTCATGATATTTCTTGACTTTGATACAGATGTATATTGAATATTATATATTTACAACATCTTTAAATAAACTAAAAATTAAACATTTGGCAGACTGGATGGAGATAGACATGGGTCTGATTTTTGAGTGGGGATTCTATTGATCTGCAAAGAAGACTACACCCACAAGAAACAAAGACATGATAGTTACTCCACTTTTACCAGTAGTAGAAAACACAAGGTCAGACACAGTCTTCAAGCTTATCACTCAGCAAAAACGTCTGTTGTCTTACCTTCAGCCATCAGTTCATTTCTCATCTCTCTTACTTGGGTTTTAAGAAAATCCTAGAGCCCACGAGAATGGTGAAGCGTCATGTCTGAATGTGCAATGTTTGAAATGACAGCAAGTATCTTTCCGTCTTCAAAGCTGGGATGGAGTGGTTCAAGGGATCCACATATATGGACACTAAGAATGCCTATTTGAAAGAAAAACTGACATTTAATTATCCTTTTAGATGGTTATTAGGTGGCAGATTATGGGGGTCTGTATGTGTGCTACCATCAAAATGAGGCTAATCCTTGTGAGAGAGTTGTTGGAGCAATTGACAAATTGTATAGGAGTTTGGAACCTAAGTGTAGAGAAAGGTACTTTCTTCTTGACTTGAATTTTTGGACATGAAAAGGCTTTTGTGGCAGCTTACAGCAGAGAAAAAATAGTGTGTCTGGAAAGAAGACTTGGCAACTCTATGCTCTAAAGCCCTTAGAAATTTCAGAAGATGACTTCAATATTTCCCTGTGATTTCATACAAGGAAATACATAAATCACATGGCTAGGTAATAAGACGGAATAAATATAAATGCCCATATATTTTTTGTTATTTCAATAGCTTTTGGGGTACAAGTGGTTTTTGATTACATGGATGAATTATATAGTGGTGAATTCTTAGATTTTAGTGTACTCATTAGAAACTGTTCCTTCCAGAAAAGGGGCTGAGGTTATGTGACATGCCTGGGATTCATGAAAGACTTCATTTGGCTGGCTTTTTCTGAGAATGTCCATATTAGGGGTTGCAGGTAAAATAATAATAATAATAATAATAATAATAATAATAATAAAATCCTTAACACAAATATCCTAAAAAATCGTGCCAACCTTTAAATTGGCTAGTCATTTTGGAAGAGAACATTAGCTTCAAGTGGATCCAAGAAAAATACAGTGAAATCAAGAAGCACACCCTTCACCACCACAGTTAGCAAGAGACTTTAAGAAAATTCCTGTCTCCCCCTCCTCATCCCTATTTCCAGTCACAGAGAAGCACGAAGAAGGGCTTGTGCCAGAGAAAGGCATAAAAATATATCATTAGATATTTCACCTGAATTGTATGGGACTAGAATTTTCATAAATAAAATCAATACAAAGTTATATGAATTGTCTAGCTTGCTTTGTAGTGATTGAAAAGGGTAATTTGATAGACCACAGCTAAAAGCAGTAATTGTTGGAAAACAATATCATATTTAAATTATTTTCCCACTGATTTGAGAGTGCTTAATAAACCAATTACTAATTTCAGAGTTAGAAGAAGGGACATATTTTAGTGGAAATACATTTATAAATTCTCAGTTATTAGTGAGTATTTTTGTCTTATGGTGACTTTAATTTCCCTCTGTAATATCATAACTATGAATACTTTGTTAATAAACACTTAGATAGCATCAACCTTTGTTATATTTTGGGTTACTGTACCTGCCTGGATATTTCAGGTTACCATATTCATTGCTTTTCTCTTATTGAACCAAATTGTAGTTATAACTATTTACATTTTCATGACATTATTAGATTAAAAATTTAAAGGAACAACAGCTTTTGAAATTTTGATATTTTAGAGTGAGAAAATATTCTACCATACGGGATGAGTGGCGTTAAACGGATTATTTAAAATTAAGAAATGTGCTTCAGAATGGGTGCAATGGCTCACGCTTGTAATCCCAGCACTTTGGGAGGCCAAGGACAATGGATCACCTGAGGTTGGGAGTTCAAGACCAGTCTGGTCAACATAATGAAACCTCATCTTCACTAAATATACAAAAATTAGCTAGGTGTGGTGGTGCACACCTGTAATCCCAGCTACTCAGGAGACTGATGCAGAAAAATCCTTTGAACCTGAGAGGTGGAAGTTACAGTGAGCTGAGATTGTGCAACTGCACTCCAGACTGGGTGACAGAGCAAGACTCTGTCAAAATAATAATAATAATAATAATAATAATAAAATAAAAGGTGTTTCAGAGAATAAGTCTATGGTAAGTTGCAAATGTTATTGTTTATGTTCTCTAAATCATTACATGGTTTCATGGAGCATAAGTTTACAAATTTCTAAGTGACATTTAAACCAGTACAATTTACTGAAAATATTAAATTTTCTTTGGGATGTATCTTTCTATCGTAAGCATGAAACTGTATGCCATCCATCATCAACGTTTTTGGAAAACCTACTATGACAGGTACTATTTTAAACAGTGGTGATGTTATTGCTATCTAGAGGAAAGCCAGCAAAATAATGAATTAACTGAATATAGTTAAGTATATCCTATCAGAAAAGTATAATTAGAAACATAAAACCAGAGAACACATCTCAAACTCAGCCTTGACATTTTAGGCTTTGAGAAAAAAAAAAAAAAAAATGATGAGTTAGCTGAGTTTTTTTTTTTTTTTTTTTTTTTGAGACGGAGTCTCACTGTGTCTCCCAGGCTGGAGTGCAGTGGCGTGATCTCGGCTCACTGCAAGCTCCACCTCCCGGGTTCACGCCATTCTCCCGCCTCAGCCTCCCAAGTAGCTGGAACTACAGGCGCCCGCCACCACGCCCGGCTAGTTTTTTGTATTTTTAGTAGAGACGGGGTTTCACCATGTTAGCCAGGATAGTCTCGATCTCCTGACCTCGTGATCCACCCGCCTCGGCCTCCCAAAGTGCTGGGATTACAGGCTTGAGCCACCGCGCCCGGCCTAGCTGAGTTTTTAATAAGAAAGAGTTTGGCAGATAATTCAAGCTGGTTAAGGATTTTCCATTAAGCATGCACAAAGCTGGTAGCAAAGAGATTTGTGTGTATTCACAATACATGTGTTTGTTTGGATGCTTGTGTAGCTCTTTTGAGGTTTTAAATGAGAAGGTAGCCAGCTCATAAGTCTTTCCTGCTATGCAAAAATAAATCTCTTATAGCTCTTTATATGAACTTCTAGGAAAGTGTTATATATTTCTCTAAGCATAGTAGAAGAAACCATTATTGGCCAAGGAGGAGCCCATAGTCTCTTTAGCAGTCAGTAGAACAACTTTCAGCATGTGGAAATATTGCATGCAGGTAATTCCCTAGTTCAGGCTTGGCAGATTAAACAAATACTTTATTTGGAAGGAATACTTATACAGACAGGTAATAATCATCATCACATTCTTTATAGAATATGCTTTATCTCTGAGATGATTCATATTAATAACTTACCATAGGTCAAATTAATCATGAGAAAATATTTAGAGTATAGCCTTGTCATCTAATTATTTCATGTTGATGTAGCAGTACAAAAGATATGTGTTGTTATATTCTATAGTTTACACATTCAGCAAAATATCGGATATTATTATTTATCTTTCAAAATAGCAATAAGTATTGGAAACATATATCATGTTTTTGTGTATTCATTAATAAAATATATATTAGAACTTGTAAAATGCTACTTTGCTCTAGTTTGCCAACGACAAAAAAAGAAAAGTAAAAAAAAGGAAAGAAAAGGTTTTCTTATTTTACTTTTATATGAAACGAAATACAATTTTTTAGATATAAAAATGTTCTTTCCTTTATGTTAAAGAAGAGGTGGATATAGGGGTGCAAGATTTAGCAAATTAAAGTATAAGCATGGGCTATATAATATTTGGTGAATAGATACACTACAAAAATGATTCTTATTAGTCTGAAATTCAAATTTAACAGTGTTTTACCTAACAATATTAACAGTTTATATCAAAAGGGTAAATAACTTAGATTTTTGTTAATCATTGTAATGTGCTTTGAGTGATAAACCTGTTTTTATTTTTCCTTTCATTATCTACATTAGTTTCCAGTTTAACCCTAAAAGCAATATTTACATCAAATAGTTCAAAGTTTATGAAATATTGAAATTAAATCATTCATAATTTTTAAATATCAATACAACATATAATCAAATTGAAACATTTTGCTAAATTATTTATATATTTTTAAGTTTTATTTTTTAACCTTCAATATTTAGAAACTGCCTTTTCATTCAATTTTTGTGTAAATATGTAAAACATTTATGAGATGTTGAAGTCAAATCTATGAAACAAGATCTATTTAGAGTAGATTACTTTCTGTCTCTATTCCTTCAGGCGTAGTTCTTTCCTCTCCCTGTAGATAACTATATTTTTAATTAAAATTTTGCTTATTTCTCAATTAAAAATAAGCATTCTCACACATATACACACATATATTTATTTATATCCTTTCCTCTCTTTTAGACAGTTGCATATCATATTCACTTTTTGTTCACTTGTTTTTTTTCTATTAATGTGTCCTAGTTTAATCATTTAATGTCAGTATATGAAAAGATTACTTATTGTTGTTTGTTTTTAAAGCTTTATTCAGGCATGATCGGTATCTAAGAAACTGCAAATATTTAATATGTACATTTTAATGAGTCTGGACATATGCATAAACCAGTGATTCCACTGTCACAGGATCTTTCAGGTGCTGCTTTGCCAGCTGGAAACCTCTGTGTCTGGTGCCACCTCTGCTTGAGTTTCACTCACACTCACCGAGTTTGTTCCACCCACTTGGCTCAGCAGGCTGTGCTCAGCTCATGATACCAGCCCAAATCCCACACCCACCAAGGGTGAGCCAGGTGCAGAGTGGCAAGGGGTCTGTGAGTCAGCAAGCATGAGGTCCAGCCATTATGCACAGCCAGGGGTGCCAACTGCTATGGCAGGGGCAGGCAGCTCCAGGCACAGGCAAAGGTGCCAGCTCCATGCAAAGCTATGTCTGGGCCAGATGTAGCACAGGCAGCTTCTGCCATGGGCATTGACATTTGGACAAGGAAAATGTGGTTGTGCCAGAAAACTCAGAGAGGCCAGCAACTGTGGAGCCCCGAGGGGTGAGGGAGGACGTGTTACAACTCTCTCATTCCTGCTGCCCATAGCACAGTGAATTGAGGAGTGGGCATGTTTCAGTTATTTGTGTTACAGCTCGTTCACTCCCCCTGCCCCGCTCAGGCCCATGGCTCCTGGGCTAGCCCAGTCCTGCTGCTACTTCCTGTCATGTGGGGTGACTGCCTGATGCCAGCGGAGGGCCGAACGGCTATAGTGTTACACCTCTGGCTTGGGGAATTCCGAGGTCTGGGACTTCAGAAGTGTTGCTTGTCTTCACTCCCACAGCCTGACAAATGAGAGCGTGGCACCACCTGCAGCTC
Source organism: Macaca mulatta (assembly GCF_049350105.2). Taxonomy (NCBI): domain Eukaryota; kingdom Metazoa; phylum Chordata; class Mammalia; order Primates; family Cercopithecidae; genus Macaca; species Macaca mulatta. Next base: position 119,097,061 of record NC_133409.1, read on the forward strand.
AGTGAACCAATCAGGAATGTGTTACAGCCCTTTTTGCTACCACCACAGCTCAGCAAGCTAGCAAGGAAGTATTACACCCCTTTTCACATTCACCATTTGGTGGGTTCCAAGTCCGTCCCATGTCCATTAAGAATAAAGTTGCATGGACAACTGGAGAGTAAGCAAGGCAGAGAAGAGCTTTATTGAGTGACAAAACAGCTCTTGGTAGGGAGGAGACCCAAAGTGGGTATCTCCTATCCACAGCCAGGTAGAGCTGATGTGTGGCTAAGTCCAGGGTTTTTATAGGCTCAGAATAAAGGAAGTTCATGCTGATTTGTCCTGGAATGGGTCTGAAAAAAGCACCATCTGACTGGCCAAAAGGCATCAAGGAAGTCCCCACTCTGGGTTGTGAATTCCACCCAGAACTGGCAGCCCTGCCCCTAGGCTTCAGGATATTACTGGCTTGAAAGTCAAGCTTCACCAGAGACCCACCCCTTTCTACCTAGGGACCTGTCTGCCTCCTACAGCCTTCATCAGTCTCCCCTAGGAAGAGGTATATCTAACTGCCCTTAGGATAGGGATGATGACCACTCTTAACCCCTTCATGCTGACAGGGTGTGTTGTTTTGAGAAAATAGCAGTCAGAGCTCTCTCAGAGGCCTATCTAAGGGTCCCTGGTAAAAAGAGCCATTGTCTGAGGCTGCACTTGCATAATCATTTGGAGTTTGATGACCTCTAGGCGAGAAGAAACAAATTTTACAAGAAGTTTAAGTATGCATGGACTAAATATGAGTATTATACCTAGAGGAGCTAACACGAAAAATCTGCTGCCAAAGATGACAGAAATAAAAAGTAAAATAGACTAAACATTCTGAAAACAATGTTGTGGCTACAGCGGTTTCACCCTGGTGAAATAAATTAAATCTTGTATGGGGCAGTTAAACTTTAAAAGAGAAATAACTGCATGGGGGAGTAGATAGTCCCTTGGGAGTTCATGACTAAGGTGTCCTTGACAAAGATGCCTTATGGTGAGGAACAGAACAAAGGTGAGAACAGCAAGCATAGGTGAGACTCTAAAGAGGATATCTATGGAATGTTAATTATTGGCACTTAGCTTTTGTAATTTTTAGCCTGAGGTCTCTGATTTCTTCTCATGGGTACTTTAGGTGCTCTTCTGGGTCAACAGAGGTAATTCTTTCAGTTTCCCAGGGATTTATTCAAGTACAATGAATCAAAAAAATGTATTTCAGTGATCTTTACTGTGGTAGGAGTAGAAAGAAATACAATCTAAAGTATCTCCCACTCTGAGCCTAGAGAGAGAAAAAGGGAGGGAAAGTGCCTTTACCAGTACTAAGTTCCCTGGTGATATGGTTTGGCTCTATGATCTCACCCAAATCTCATCTTGAATTGTACTTCCATAATTCCCCCATGTTGTGGGAGAGACCTGCTGGGAGATAATTTGCATCATGGGTGAGGTTTCCCCCATACTGTTTCTCATGGTAGTGAATAAGTCTCATAAGATCTGAGGGTTTTATCAGGGGTTTCTGCTTTTTCACCTTCCTGATTTTCTCTTGTCGCCACCATGTAAGAAGTTCCTTTCACCTCCCACCATGATTCTGAGGCCTCTCCAGCCATGTGGAACTGTAAGTCCAATTAAACCTCTTTTTCTTCCCAGGCTCTGGTATGTCTTTATCAGCGGCATGAAAACCAGCTAATGTAGTAAATTGATACCAGTAGAGTGGGGGCATTGCTTAAAAGATACCCCAAAATGTGGAAGCAACTTTGGAACTGGGTAACTGGCAGAGGTTGGAACAGCTTGGAGGGCTCAGAAAAAGACAGGAAAATTGGGAAAGTTTAGAACTTCCTAGAGATTTATTGAATGGGTTTGACAAAAAATACTGATAATGATATGGACAATGAAATCCAGGCTGAGGTGGTTTCAGAGGGGTATGAGGAACATGTTAGAAACTGGAGCAAAGGTGACTCTTGTTATGTTTTATAAAGAGACTGGTGACACTTTGCCACTTCCCTAGAGATTTGGAACTTTGAACTTTGAACCTGAATAAGGAATTTTGAACCTGAAAGAGATGATTTAGGGTATCTGTTGGAATAAATTCCTAAGCAATACAAAGCATTCAAGAGGTGACTTGGGTGCAGTTAAAGGCATTTAGTTTTGAAAGGAAAGCAGAGCATAAAAGCAAAAATATTGTAGCCTGACAATGTGATAGAAAAGAAAACCCAATTTTCTGATGAGAAATTCAAGCTGCCTGGAGATATTTGCATATCTAACAATGAGTCAAATGTGAATCACCAGGACAATGAAGAAAATGTCTCCAGGTCATGTCAGAAACTTTTGCAGCAGCCTCTCTCATCACAGACCCGGAAGTCTAGGAGGAAAAAAAAAATGGTTTTGTGGACACAGCTCGGGGTCCTTATGCTGTGTGCAGTCTAGGGACTTGGTTCCCTGCATTACAGATGCTCCAGCTGTGGCTGAAAGGGGCCAATGCAGATCTCAGGCTGTGGCTTCAGAGGGTGCAAGCCCCATGCCTTGGAAGCTTCCATGTGGTGTTGAGCCTGCGGGTGCACAGAATTAAAGAACTGGCATTTTGGAACCTCCATCTAGATTTCAGAAGATGAATAGAAATTCCCAGATGTCCAGGCAGAAGTTTGGCAGTGCAGAAAAGAAATATGGGGTTGGAACCCCCACAAAGAGTTTATACTAGGGCACCACCTAGTGGAGCTGTAAGAAGAGGGCCACCATCTTCCACGTACAGGTGGAATGGTAGATCCATCTACAGCTTACACCATGTGCAAGGGGCTGTTCTTTCTTTTGCACTACATAAAAATTAAATGTAAATTAACTTTTAGAACATAAACTATTGCAGAATAAGGAAACTCCTTAAATAACCCTGAAGATGAGATAAAGTAAAATTCTATGATATATGATACAGAAAGATAATAATGAAACATCACCTATGAAACCTAGATTAACCAAAAAAAGTTAACAAAAGCAAATCTATGTTTTAATTATTAAACAAGATATTATTGATTTAAACTGAACCAAATATTACAAGAAGGAACTAAAACTAATCTGTGAAAATTAGAATGTGGGAATTAATTAAGCTAAGAGAAGAAATTAATGAGTTATAAACAGAAATAAGGTCTAATGTGTAAGTGTAGTGAAGAACTTAATAAAAATCAACCATAAAAGAGTCAAAATTAGATGCTAACAAAATGGAAATTTAATTTTATAAAAAGGGAGACAAAAATAACATTGTTAAAATATAGAAATGTATTCTAATACATTTTTGTGAAGTAGATATTTTCTTAAAACTTTTGACATAATAACTAAGAAACCTAAACAGAAATATAACCACAAAAAGACTGCTTTAAAAGAAACTTAAAAAAGAATGTCAATGAGTGCTACTGAAGCAACTACCAGGTGTCTTAGTCAGTTTGGGCTACTATGACAAAAACATCATGGGCTGATTTGCTTAAAACACACTTCTCATGTTTTTAAAGGCTGGGAAGTCCAACATCAATGCACCAGTTTATTCAATTTTTTATGGAGGCTCTTTTCCAGTTTGCAGAATGAAGCCTGCTTGTCACAGATAGAGAAAACACTAGTCTCATTTTCTTTTTACACAGACAATCATCATGGAGTCTCCGGCCTTATGACTTTATCTAAACCTAACTACCTTCCAAAGACCCCACTTTCTAATATACTCTCTCAGCACCTTGGGAGTTAGGCTTTCGACATGAGAATTTGGGGGGAACACAAATATTCAGTCCACAACAGAAAGTAAATTATTTATCACAAAAAGTCTTTCTCTTAAGAACAGTTTACTCGTATGTTATAAAGTAGATTTTGACCTGAAAAACTGATAAGATTATGAATTAATTTTATGACACCAGCATAACAATAATGCCAGAAAATACATATATAAATTAGGAAAGCATAGAATAAACATTTTCCCTTATTTATAAATGAAAACAGATTCAAGGTAATCTTCTAGCATATTTAATATGCAGTATTTTTAAATTAAAATATAACAACATTAAATATTCTTTATTTTAAAAAGGTAAACCTTGTTGGGTATTGTAAAATCAGTTAATTTATTTCCACACAGCAATGGGCCACATAATTTTTTTTTTTCTTCAAACATGAGAAAAGCTTGTGGAATGCATTTGTATTTATCTAACATAATAAATAAAATATTCTTCAATGTAATAGACTATGCTAATATCTACAGGTAATTCCCTAGCATGATTGCCAGTAAAATATTAAAAATTAAGAATGTCCTTAATCACTCACATTATTCAACATTTTTATGAAAATCCTAGAATGTGATGTATAAGAAGCTCCTATATGTATTCAATATTTTTATTATGTATTTACTAAATATGTATTATTATGTTGAATATATAATATTGAATTTAAAATTGACTTTATAAATATAATATTGAATTTATAAATATATAATGTGTATTAATAAATTACATGATAAAATATATTATTGAATATATATTATATCTATTTACTATGTATGGTATATATAATACATATATATCTAACATATAGTATTCAATATATATTATTTTATATTTTCTTAATATATAGTAAATGTACATATTTAATATATATTTTGAATACAATTCATTATATAGAATATGTATAGAATATATATTATACTTTGAATATATATTTTGTGTGTATCTACACATATATATGGTAAACAATCTCACCTCACTGAAAAGTGGAAAAAATATTCATGATAATTTTGTGAAATTGGCTGCTTAGAAAGTATCTCACCACTAGTAATCATGAAATACAAATTACATTTAAAAAGGAATAGCATTTCACACTGATTATTTTTACACAATTTCAAATCTGACAGTAAAATTGAAATCTGGGGAGAGGTTCAATGATAAGAACCTTAAAACTTATTTTGCAAATGTAGTTTACACAACCATTTTGGAAAACTGAATGGCAATATCTAATAAAGTTGAAAGATATTGCATTGATGAATATATAGGTCCTACTGCTTACCAAACACAAAACATATCATTGACTTAAGTAAGAGTGCTTATTTTTTTCACATAACTATCCAGGCATAAGCAGCCTGGGGTCTGGATCACAGATTCTCTTAGGACTCCACCACTCCTCAGGAGAGGCCAACATCCTCATATTCCAAGATGCAGAAGATATGTAAAGCAACATATTGAAAACACTGGAGAACAGCCAATTTATCATGGCATTTTAGAGGGCAGCATCATATTTAACAAAATTTAACATATTATCTTAGTGTTAACTTTGGCTCACATTCTAGAATTTAACTTTAAAGAAAATAATTACCATTTTTATGTAGAATAATAAGAAAAGAATCCAATACAATATCCTATGAAGACTTTATGAATTAAAATTTTATGAATTAAAAAAATTGAATTCAATTTATCTTTTAATATCATAAGCACATATTCTTAATCACAAATATTATTAATTTGTTTTCTACCTCTCCATTTATATTTTGCTTTAATATCTAGCAGTTTAGTACTTTTCATTTTTAATTTCCCTTAAGTAATGTAATAATGGCAATATTAAAAATGCTGAATCATGAACTTGGTTGTATTAAATGTTAATTATATTAAAGAAATGAATTTCGTATTTTTAATATAATCACAATATTAATTTTCCTGACTTATTTTATTTTACTATTAAATTATAGGCCTTCTAGTTCAGATGTTATTGCAGTTTGAATATTGTTATGTCCTGTATAATTAGTTATGCCACAGAGTAGGAACCACTGGCTATATTCTTAATATATAATTAACCATTTCTGCTTAAAATATATTAATATGTATTCAAAATACATATATTATATTTTTATATCAAGAAGTTATTTGAAAACATCCAATTCATACCCAATATATTTCCAATTAGATCTTGATATTTTTGCATTAAATTCATTTATATTTTTTCTTAATACTATCTAAACACTGTAAAATATACATTAACATTTGCATCATAATACTATTTTTTATAAATAGCATTTTAAAAAGTTAAAGGTAATTTAACAGTGGATTAAATATTATGTAAAATTACATTTAGTATATTCTATAAGTTTTTATATCTTTCATTAAATTAATAAAAAGAGCTTATAACTAATATATAATTTAATGGTCTGTCACTTTTTTAACAGAGAAATATCAATAGGAAAACAGAGATTCTTTCTACACAGTCAGAATTAATTGTTTTTTGATATCAAGTTTTTGGAAAAATTTATTTTTCTTCTACTAAGTGACTCAGTTCTAAAAAATGTTAGCATGACCAGGTGGAAAAAGTAAAAAAAAAAAAAAAAAGAAATACTTGTTGATTTTTTTTTAAATGTCAAATAAACATTACTTATCAACAATACATAAATAATTAATTTATATATTTTGAAGCAGAAGTTTATAAATCCCAAATCTATGTTAAGATGTGCTCAGTACTGAGACTCTGGTATATCTGGCCTTGTCTGGTGGACTGCTTGGGCTAAGTATAGCTGGAAATTTAGGTACAGTTCCTATTTTATAGAAAACATCAAACTTAAGATTACAATATCTGAGTTTTTTAGGGGTAAGAATAACCTCAATACACCAGGCACAGTGGGTGATGCCAGTAATCCCAGAACTTTGAGGGGTTTAGGTGGGAGGATCCCTTGAAACTGGGAGTTTGAGACCAGACTGGGCAACACAGTGAGACCTTGTCCCTAAAAACAAGAAAGTGAACACACACAGGAATAAACTCAATAAAGCCTAGCAACTGAAGCAAGCAAAGATTCTTTACAAATTTAGAATTCATGTTTAAGGGAAGTAGTGGAGCTACAAATATAATACTAAGCATGTCCATGGGACTAAAATAATTGGGAAGCTCTGGAACACAAGAAACAGCATTGTTTGAGTACTTGCAAAGTGAAATTTAGACAGGAATGAACAATTTGTATTTTGCCACAAACGGAACCCATACACGTGCATACAAGTGTGTCTGTGTATATGTATGCATGTATGGGTATATGTATATACATATGCACATGTGTGTGTAGATACATACACATATGTATATATGTTCATATATACGTATATATGTTTGTAAACACACACATGCATAATATCATTAAATTTTGGCTTAAATAATCCAAAGCAACCTGGCTTGCAACATAAGTGATGATTCCATTCTTTTGTTGGTAGTGAGAAGTCAGGCCTATGTATGACTATTGTGATTGCAAATTAGCTTGTGGTGGCAAGTGGCTCTTGGCCTTCATGGATCAAAAAATGCCCAAAGAGAACATATTAATTAAAATAATCAGAGAAAAACAGGAAGGAAAAAAACCATAACATATAGTAGCTGAGAATACTTGTTTATGAAAAAAAAATTCTATGGAATCTCAAAAATGATTCTACAATTTTGATGTTCTTGCAATAAAGAACAGGTTGACAAGCTAGAGAAGTTATTATTTCCTGTTATGCCTTCCCTCCCCCTGCTCCATTACCCTAGTTATAGCCCCATTTTTCTTCAATGTAAATAAAGAAGAAAGTGTAAAAATCATAGCTTTAAGTATATGAGCTAATGAAGTGGCTGCTGTGTGTACTGGGGAGAGTGTATGAATATTAACCACTTCTAATGTGCTTATGATTTGTTAATTATTTCATTTGGCCTATATCTTTCGTTTTAATATACAAACAGGGATAGGAAATAATGTAATAGTTTGAAAGTTGGAAGTGAAACTTTTGCAATTGCTAAATGTCTTGAAATATTGTCTCATTAGCTGAAGTCTGGAGAAAGTATTCTGTTTAATGATACAAGGTGGAAGAAGAGGAACGTTTTATATCTGTGTCTGAGATTTGGATGGCAAAATAAATCCTCTGACAATGTGTGATGTTTCTAATATAGGTTTGGTGTTTGAATTCGTAATACCCCTGTAGCATAGGAACTAAGAGAAAAATAAACTAAAATTTAAAAATTGTATTTCGGGGGTGAAACTTATGAATGTGAAGAAGAAAGAAAGAAAAATTATTACAAAGAAAAATACAGTCAAACCAAGCTACACAGAATTTCCAATGAAAACACTTCTGTGAGTTGGATTACAAATAAATATAAAAAATACAGTAGGAAAACATTTACTTTTGAGTAAGATTTGCAGGTTATAGAGTTTTAGATGATAAAGCAAACTGTTAGAATGTCTGAAATAAGTAGGTGTAAATAAGCAAAGATATTTAAAAAGTTAGGTCCACAATAAAGACAAAACATTATTGCAAAATAAATAGAAAAAAATTGAGAAGTTACTAATAAACACAAAATAAAAAACTTCCGGAAGTGTGTTTGTGTGTGTGTGAAGCTATACAAAAATAAGCACTAATGCATTAACAGAAGTTATCTCTAGATAATGGACTATATGTTTTTATAGATATATTTGTATACTTTTGTATGTTCTAATTTTACGCAATCCAGTGCTTCTGTAATTGTAAAATCATATTAAAATGTACATTAAAGAGTATTTCATTTTCACGTGTTAAAAGTATAAAAAACGTACCTTTAGGAAAAAATAAATAGAACTAAAATATCAGAAGAAATGTAACATATAAGACCAAAGAGAATTTAAGCATTCTAAGTAGTGATGGGCAGGAGCTAGAATATACCTGCTCATGAGAGCCAGTTTTTCATATCTCTTCTCAGCATTCAGAGAAATAACATTGGTGGCTTAAAATATGTAACAGTGGAAATGTTTACACCACATACTTATCAGGGCTTTAATTTGTTTATGTATTTATTTATTGCAATAACATAAAAATATGAGTTTTTATAGATGGATTACCAGCAAAGTTCTAGGACAATGGCTTTTGGATTATTGTTTTTGGTAAAATGGGCTAAAGATATGGATTTACCCAAAACTTAATTATGATTCTAAAAGACCTAGAGTAAATGCTAAGTTAAAGATTATATATATATATATGAATACATATAATCACATACATATTTACATATATTCTCTCTATATGTATATATATTCTAATTTATTGGAAGAAAAAATACATTAGAAAAAAATTCAGTCAACTCAAATAAGAAAAGCGTGAAGTTAAATGAAGAAACAGAAAGTAAGTAAATTGTACTCAGTAAAATGATAGTTTTGTTTCAGAAATCACGATAAATATAAATGGACTAAACTGTCTCATTTTATAAAAGAAGTTTCCACACCAGATAATAAAATAAAATTATAAAGTGCAGCATTTATAATATTATAATATTTATAATAGAGGGACACAGATAGATGGATAATATGTGTTAAAAATTTTTACCAGCAAATATTAACAAAATGAAAAAATTAAAATTTTTTTTAAATTTTTTAATTTTAACAAAATTTTAAAAATCACTATATTTATAACACCAAAATGGGCAATAGAAGAAAAATGCTGCCTGAGACATACGGGATTATATCACAATGTAACATGCTTTGGTTACTGAAAAGGGATAATTCTTCTAAGTTCTCTACGTCTGATAACATGTGCTCAAATATATATAAATCAAAAGTGAGCACAATTACAAGGAAAACTGATGTCCAATATCATACTGTAAAAAATTATACATATCTTAATAGATTTAGGCTGACAAGCAATCATTTGTGACAGAGTCATTCTTTTTAGATTGGCAGTACAAATAACTAATTAATGCACACAAAAATGCTAAAATACTAAATATAAAAGTGAGATGAAAGAACATCAATGGGATATTAATTCTAATATCAAAAGTCTGGTGTGCCTATATTTTACCATGCAAAGTAAAAATCATTTTTGTGTTTAAAGAAGCATTTGTGAATTATGATTGAAAGAATGATTTACCAATAATATATAACAATTATAAATTTGTATATACATCATGAAATAGTCTCAGAATAAATCAAGCAAAATTTGAAAAAATATGAAATTATTTTTTAATTTATAATTATAGTGGGAGTTTTGAACCTATTTTCACCATAACTTATAGAGCAACAAAAAACTGTTAGTCTATGCAATGTGAATAGCATAATTATAAAGCATAACATAATGACTGTGTGAAGATCGGTGCAACCAATGCTTAGAAAATAACTATTATGTGAAAATACCCATAGGACATTTATATATTCCAGAGAAAGAAGAGGGGAGCCATGTGCTACTACTTTCAAACCCCAAGAATCATCAGCTATTTGGAAACTACCTGAAAGACAGAGAAAATAACACGATTACAAATAAAATAAATTATTCTGAATAAAATATTCAAGTAACAGTAAAGCTTTTTAAACAATCAAATTTTTCTTATTTGCATTCAGAGAGAGTTGAGAGGATAGCACCACCATACAAAATGTTGATGATTTGAAAATAAAATAATCAGTTAACAACAATGAAGACTATATTCAAAAGTTGACTCAATTAACAGAGGAGTCTGTGCAAACAGATTAGACAATAAAACTATTAGGATAATAAATAAGAGACAATTAACAGAAAAGTATTATACATAATCAGGGAAAATACAGTAGTACAATAAAATAAGATAGGAAAATATAAAAAGGTAAAAAAGTGGTTCAAGACAGAAAATAAAATAAGTATATGTTGCTCAGGTCACTTTTAATCAATATTTTTAGATAACTTTTTTTCATAATTTCAGTTATAAAGATAATATCTGAAATTTCAGTCCCCTCTTAGAACTTGAGTAAATATAAAGTTTTAAATATCTGAATTACTTAAATTTTATTAATCATTTTATTTGCAACAAAACGGTAAGATTTTTTATACTTATCACAATTCTATTGATTTTTAGAAGATAAATATTAGGTTTTTATTTTATGGAAGATTCTTTAAATTCTAAAATAAAATACTTACATGAATAGGTAAATTTTATTTCCAACCAGTATACAGTAATGTATTAACTTTTGATGTTTCTATTTAATATTTAACATTCAGAAAATTATTTTAAGCAAAATATATAATTTTTAGCTGCCAAAGGTTAATTTATAAGAAAAAACATTATCTATTTTATGCACTTTACATATGAACTTCAGTTATTACATTACAAATGACAATATCCTACAATTTCTATAGTAAATTTAAATGAGGTACATGAAATGCTGAAAGATTTTCAATTATATTTTCCAGATATTAAATTGAAAATGCTTATCAATTTCATTTAACCTTTGATCTGTATCTATCCTTAATGAGTGGTTTATTTGCTATTATGAATAGCAAAGCTACACTGAATTGAGCTATTAGTCTGTATTTATATTCAGGAAACTTAGTCATTTTTATATTTTTATAAAAATGATATAAAATTAATATATTTAAAAATATTTTGTCAACTATGTAGCTTTATAAAAGTGTGATTGAGTTCTCATTTTAAAACAAATAATCTTATGACTATAAGTATTATAGATTGAGTGCAATATAAACATTTAAATTTTTTTCTATTGCTATGCTAGTCATAACTCAACAGGCAATGCAGCTCTATTTTTAAAAAACTTAAAAACAAAGTTAAAAATGTAAAAATGTTTTGTGCTTCTTGTTTACTTAGTGACGAGGTAAGATATTTTACAAATTTGCATTTGACAACTAATTTTGCTTAATAAAATAAATATGCATTATCAATTCACTGTGTACACTGAAAACATAATTTCTCAATCATCATTTGTAAAACACATCCAACCATTTTAGATTGATTAGATTAGTATTTTAATAAGCAATTGTTCATTTAGGCACACAGTTCAAATGACAACAACAATGCTTCAGGAGCTACAATTTGTTTTGGTTTGTTGTTGATTTTAACTGAATTTTAATGTTTATTATTGAATCATTTACAGAATAACATTTATTTTTTGTTTAATGTAAGTACAGACTTTACTTATTTTCTACTTTTTTTGTATGATTTAAACTTTATATAATCTCTCAAGTGTTTCCCTTTTATTCTCTGTATTCCCTTTCTTATTTGTTTTTGAAAAATGAAGCTTTGTTCATTGAAAAAAAATTGAGGAATAGAAAAAAATCTTCTTTTGAAAAATTAGTGTATAATTAACTTATTTGCAAATTGAGACTGTTAAAAAACCAGGAGTTAGTAAAAAAACAATCTATGTTTTGAGTGTTTTTCTTTACTAAAATTTATCAGGAAGAAAATGAAAACAATAGCTAATTAAAAAGTAATGATTATAAAAATAAGTAAGCATTTCAATATATTTAATTAATTCAAGTTTCACAAAGGTTTAAAAATTAAAGACTAAATTTGCTCAGAGAGTAAGTAAAAACGTTGGCTTCTATTAGCTGGTGAGTAAAATGCTGTTAGCTCATCTTAATTGACAAATGACCTACTGCTCTGAGCCTGTGCTGTTAGGAACTAATGCCTTCAAAACCACAAACTTTTAAGAAAATATATCCTCAAATGTGTGTTATAGTTTTTGGCTCTATGGAAAAAAGACCACAATAATGAGGAATAGGCAATTAGCCATTAAGAACTTGGTTCTAGCTTTTCAGGTTATTACATTTTCAATGCATTCATAATTTTGTACCAACAATACTCCTGTTCACAAATTAGAATATATGTAAATGAGGTAATAGCTGGTATTCTAATAAAAGGAAGAGGAGTAAAATCACTCAATATTATCATCAGTTTTTTGGTTTTTGTTTTTCTTCTTTCTGGGATGGCAGGACAGAATAGTGTGTGGAGAGTCACACTGTGAACTTTTGAGGTTTCTAAACTCTTAGATTTCTCTTCTAAGCCAAGAACATTAATCATTCTTAGGTTTGGCCATTTTACATAATCCCATAATTCTTGCAGACTTTGTTCATTTCTTAAAAATTATTTTGTTTGTTTGTTTCTGTTTGATTGGGTTAATTCAAAACCTTGTCTTCTGGCTTTGAAATTCTTTATTCTGTTTGTTCTAGTCTATTGTTGAAACATTCCACTGTACTTTGTATTTTCCTAAACATGTTTTTCATTTCCAGAAGTTCTGATAGATTTTTCTTTATGATCTCTATTTTTCTGGGAAGTTTTTTATTTATATCATGATATTTTTAATTTATTTAAGTTGGTTTTTATCTTTCTCTAGTATCTCCTCGGGTACCTTAGTAATCAATTTTTTGAATTCATTATCTGGCAATTCATAGATTTCTTTTTCGGGAACACACAAATTTATGTAACAGTTACCACTAGACCTAGGAAAAGAGATAAACAGCAGCATAATAATAGTGAGGAAATTCAATACTCCACTGACAGCACTAAACAGATTATCAAGATAGAAAGTTCACAAAGAAACAATGAATTTAAATTATACCCTAAAATAAATGGACTTAACAGAACATTCTACCCAACAACTGCAGAATATACATTCCTCTCCTCAGCACATGAATCATTATCCAAGATAGACCATATGATAGGCCACAAAACCAGTCTCACTAAATTTTAAAAAAACTAGATTATATCAAGTACATTCTCAGACCACAGTGTAATATAACTGAAAATCAACTGCAAAAAGAACACTCAAATCTATACAGATACCTAGAAATTAAGTAATCTGCTCTTGAATTATCTTTGAGTGAACAATGTAATCAAGATGAAAACTAAAAAAACTTTTGAAATGAATGATAATAGTAACAAAATTTAACAAAACCTCTGCCATACAGTAAAGCAATGCTAAGATGAAATAATTCATAGTATTAAATGCCTACATCAAAATGTCTGAGAGAGCGCAAAGAGACAAGCTAATGTGACACTTAACGGAACTACAGAAACAAGAACAAAGTAAACCCAAACCGAGCAAAGGAAAAATAACAAAGATAAGAACAGAACTGAATGAAATTGAAACCAAAAAAAGCAAAAGATAATTGAAACAGAAAGCTGGTTCTTTGATAAGACAAACAGAATTGATAGACCAACGATTAGCAGCAACAAAAAATCCAAATAAGGGAAACAAGAAATGTAACTGAGATATTACAAACAATACCACAGAAATACAAAAGATCATTCAAAGCTACTATGAACACCTTTATGTGCCAAACTGAACAATCTGGAGGACATAGATAAATTTCTGAAAACATACAACTCTCATAGATGAAACCGGGGAGAAATACAAACCCTTACCAGACTAATAACAAGCGGCAAGATGGAATCAGCAAAAAAAAAAAAAAAAAAAAAAATAGACAACAAAAAAAGTCCAGGACCGGATGAATTAACAGCTGAATTCTATTAGACATTCAAAGAAGAATCGGTATTAATCCTACTGAAACTATTTAGGATTGTGATATTTTCCTGAAGGACTAGTCTTTTATCACTATACAATGTCCTTCTTTGTCTTTTTTAACTGCTGTTGTTTTAAAGTCCTTTTCGTCTGATATAAGAATAGCTACTTCTGCTCCATTTTGGTGTCCTTTGCATGGAATTTTTTTTCCACACCTATACCTTAAGTTTATTTGAGTCCTTCTGTGTTAGGTGAATCTCTTAAAGAAACCAGATATTTGGTTGGTGAATGCTTACCCGTTCTGCCATTCTGTATCTTTTATGTGGAGCATTTAGGCCATTCACACGCAATGTTACTATTCAGATGTGAGGTACTATTGTATACATTTAACTATTTGTTGCTCGAATACCTTGTGTTTCTTTTTCTTCCATTGTGTTATTGTGTTATAGGCTGTGTAAGATTTATGTTTTAAGGAGGTTCTATTTTGATGTATTTTGAGGGTTTTTTTTTCAAGATTTAGAACTCTTTCTAGCATTTCTTTTATTGCTTACTTGGTAGTGGCAAATTCAGCATTTGTTTGAAAAAGACTATATCTTTCCTTGATTTTTGAAGCTTAGTTTTCCTGGTTAGCAAATTCTTAGCTGATAATTGTTTTGTTTAAGGAGGCTTAAGATAGGAGCCTAATTCGTTCTATCTTATAGGATTTCTGCTGAGAAATCTGCTGTTAATTTGATAGGTTTTCCTTTATAGGTTACCTAATACTCTTGCCTCACAGCTCTTAAGATTCTTTCCTTTATCTTGATTTTAGATATCCTGATGACCATATGCCTAGGTGATAATGTTTTTGTGATGAATTTCCCAAGTGTTCTTTCAGCTTCTTATATTTGAATGTTTAGATCTCTAGCAAGACCTGGAAAGTTTTCCTCTCTTATTCTCTGAAACACGATTTTCAAACTTTTAGATTACTTTTCTTTCTTGGGAACACCAATTCTTCTTAGGTTTGGTCATTCAACATATCCCCAAACTTCTTGGAAACTTTGTTCTTTTTTTTTTTTTTTTTTTTTTTTTTTTTTTTTTTTTTGAGACGGGAGTCTCGCTCTATCGCCCAGGCTGGAGTGCAGTGGCGGGATCTCAGCTCACTGCAAGCTCCGCCTCCCGGGTTTAGGCCATTCTCCTGCCTCAGCCTCCCGAGTAGCTGGGACTACAGGCACTGGCCACCACACCCGGCTAGTTTTTTTTGTATTTTTTTTTTTTAGTAGAGACGGGGGTTTCACCGGGTTAGCCAGTATCCTCTCGATTTCCTGATCTCGTGATCCGCCCGTCTCGGCCTCCCAAAGTGCTGGGATTACAGGCTTGAGCCACCGCGCCCGACTCTTTTTTCTTTTTCTTTGTTGGATTGTGTTAATACAAAGGCCTTGTCATTTATCTCTGAAGTTCTTTCTACTTGTTTGATTCTATTACTGACACTTCCTAGTGTATTTTGTACTTCTCTAAGTGTGCCTTTCATTTGCAGAAGTTGTTTTTTTTTTTATTTATATCATCTATTCCCCTGTGTATTTTTCCATTTATATCCTGCATTACTTTTTACAATTCTTTACGTTGGATTTTAATAATTGACCTTCTGAGTTCTTTTCCAGGCAAATTATAGACTTTTTTTGTGGTTTGGATCCATTGCTGGTGAACTAGTGTGATCTTTTGAGGGTGTTTAAGAATCTTGTTTTGCCATATTGCCAGAATAGTTTTTCTGGTTTTATTTTATTTGAGTAGACTATGTCAAAGGAAAGATCTGGGGCTCAAGCACAGTTGTTCAGATTTTTCAGTCCAATGGGGTGCCCCGTTAATGTGTTCTCTTCTCTCTCCTAGGGATGAAGCTTTCTAAGAGACAGACTGCAGTGATTTTTATTGGTCTTTTGGATCCACTCACCCAGCGGAGCTACCGGGTTCTGTGCTGGTCCTGGGGAGTGTTTGCAGAGTCCTGTCATGTGATCCATCTTCATGTCTCTCAGCTATGGATACAGAACATGCTCTGTTGGAGGTAGCAGGGGAATGAAGTGGACTTTGTGAGGGTCCTTGATTGTAGTTTTGTTTACTGCACTCGTTTTATGGAATGCTGGTTGTGCTGGCAATGAAGTTATCACATGGACAGACTCAGAACCTCTAGTTAAATAGCATGTTACAGATGGTGGAATTCACTGTTGCTTTCTTTTTTTCTTGGAGGACCACTATTCTTCTTTCAATTGCTGTAATGGCTTGATTTGGTTGGCCTCCAGTGCAGAGGTGGCACTTTCAAGAGAGCATCAGCTGCAGTAGTATGGGGAGATACAAGTTTCTTCCAAGATCACCTGGATAAGTATTTGGTTTTCTCAGGTGGTGAGGAGGGCCGTAGATCTTCCATGAGATTATATTTTTGCCTTCAGCTACCAGGGTAGGTGGAGAAAGGCCATCAGGTTTAACCAGGGTTAGGAGTGTCTGAGCTCAGACTCAGACAATGGAATTACATACTCCTTTCCAAGGGGTATGTACGGAGGTCCGACCCCTTGCCCTGCCTGAGTTGCAGTTACCTTTTTCCGGGTTCCTAGAGCCAGAGTGTATAAAGCTCTTGGATCTCTGTGCATGCCTGAACAGCTGCTCTGCTCAGAGTACATGCAGCTCTATGTGTCAGACCAAAGGCCCTGGTAAAGTAGGTTCATGAGGGAATCTCCTGACCTGAGGGTTGCAAAGATCCATGGGAGAAGTGTGGTTTCCTGGGGTTGCCCATTCACTCACCACTTCTTTGGGCAGGTGGAGGTTTTCTTGGCTCCCTGTCACTCCTAGATGGGCCATCACCCTGCTCTGCTTTTCTCTGTTCTCTGTGGGTCGAGGTGTTTTCCTGATAAGTTGAATGCAAGTACCTGGATGTTTCAATTGAAGGTGCTATATTTACTTGTCCCTTTCATTTCTCTCCATGAGAGCCATGCACTATAGCTGCTTCTAGCCTGCCACCTTGGCCCCACTTACTGTATTCTTTTTGTGTCACTTCATGGGCATATCATAGCTGGCATCATATGAGAGGCTAGTAGGGGAGTTAGAGTTTATATTTCCGCTGCTAGGGGTCATAATGATCAAAAGGCTCATATAGTTCTCAGTATCCAAGGAAGTTAGGAATCTAGATTTAGAGATGAGGACAAGCAAATTATTTGAAATCTTGTCACACAGGAAAAACAGACTGACATAAATCTGAGTTCTGTACTCTTACACATGGCTTATCTGCTTTGCCTAGAGTATACGGTGTATACATTCCAATGTGTACACATTCCAAAATGTGTATAATCCTTAATCTTTAGAATAGTTAATTAGTTTCATATCATAGATAAAGCCACAAAAAGTTTCTACTAAGCTTTTCTTCCATTTACATTCATAACATTCTATGAAAAAAAAAAATTCGAGCAGCCACCATCAAAGGTTTGAAAGAAATTCTCTTGTTCTTTACTTTTATAACTTAAAATATACTACAAAAAATACCCAGTGATTGTAACCACATAAATCAGTCTCTAAAGAGATTTATTAATTTAATTATAATATTTAATAATACATTTAGAAAAATAAGCACTGATTTAATTGCAAGGCAATTCCTGTAGTGTGAATTTGAAGTCTGAGTGTTTTCAAACTCTTCTAGTCACACAATTTATTTCTAGAGCAAACATGAATTGAGTTCATATTAAGTTAGCCACAAGAAATGCCTGATATTTTTTCATTTTTGACATATAGAAATGGCAATTTTCTATTGTTAAACTAATGGAATGTGCTAGGTATTTTGCTAAATAATGAAGACAACAAGCCAGAAAATTATGACCCTTTACTCCTGGAACTCAAAAGTTAGAGGGGAAATAGACATGTAAATAAATCTTAACAACTACTTTCCAGCTGCTTCATTGCTCTTAAGGTTAGGAGGAGCAAGCAGGATCTGAAGATAATAAACTCTTTTTCTTTATTCTTATGCCAGATTTCAAAATATACTCTCGCATTATGCTTTCTCAATATTACAAAAAGAGAAACATCTCAATTAATGTTGCTTCATTCAGGAGATCATGTAGAATTGACAATGTTCAAAAAGATATGGATCTCTCACCACTTTTTCTCATCTCAATAAAAGAACCACCTTTCTGCTTTGCTCATGTCAATATATGGGGCTATCAATGGTTCTTTCTTTTTGGGTTATACCCAAGATAATACACTCCTATGAAAAATACTAGCAGAATATTTTCTGGGTACAATATCTCACCTCCTCCATCAGCACCACATTAGCACAATCTGCTAAATTTTTACTTAGGTAATTGCAATAACCTTCCAATTTGTCTCCATTATTCATACAAAAACCAAGGTAATAGTATAACTTTTCTGTTGCAACAATCTAAGAGATACCAATAAAACCTAGAATAAAAAGCAAAGGAGATGATCAGGGCCTATTAAAGGACACCCCTCCCACTTACTCCCTACACTCTAGCTATGCTGGCTATGTTTTTGTTTTTGTTTTTGTTTTTGTTTTTTTCTCTTCTCAAATACAACCGTGACTTTCCATTTGAGGAACTTTACACATATTGTTTACTCTGTTTAGATTACTCTCCCAAAAAGATTTGCACATTGTCTCTCACTTCACTAGGTTTCTGCTCAGTTGTCACATCTTCAGACCTGTCTTTCTAAACAGCACCTTCTATTGCTCTATAATTGCATTACAGATCAAAGATAGAGGACACCTAGTTTAATTTGAAGTTCATATAACCAATAAATATTTCATATCAAATTTTTGGTATAATTTCCAAGTGTTTTATGATAGGTTTATATGGCATGGGACCTTCTTATACTAAAAATTTAACATTTTTCTGAAATTCAAATTTAATTGTGAATCTTGTGGCTTGATTGGCTAATACTGGCATCTCAACAAAATATATTCTTTGTAGAATTTCACCTACATGATATATTATAAAGGTATTTGCTTAGGCAATTGTTTTGTTGCATTCTGAGCAAATGCTCAGAACCTAGAACAGAAACTATCACATAAGAAATGCTTGGCAAATATTTGTTGAGGCAAGGAAGAAATCATTGTGTCTGTGTGAGTGTGGTGTGTGTATGTGCGTGTGTGTGTGTGGTTGATTACATGTGTATGTTTCACATTTGCAAAAATGTCTAGAAGACGAAGCTAGAAAAAATATTTTCTTCCAGTGCAGACTAGGCAGTTTTTACAAGTGACTCATTGAGCTCTGTGGAAATTGAAACATGAGAAGAAGTAATTGCAAAAGACATTAGAAATTAAGCAAGTTAGGGCAGGTTAGAAAACTTTATAAGGATGCATAAAATAATCAGCTTCAGTAGGTGAAGACTTTGAAGCAACATTGCTTATGATTGAAGATGATTCAGAATGCAAACCTGGTTCCTTTAAGAAGTAACCGCTCTACAACTTGACAAAGAAATTATAATTTTTATTTTTTCCCAAATCTTTCCTATTTTCGATGATAGCATAATTTTAACTATCTGGACTTTAGCAACCAATATATTTTCAATAGTATAACCCCTGCTGGGTCGATTCTGTGTGATGAGTACAAATGAAATTCTGGCAACTAATAAAAGGCCTCAAAGGTGCTGGCTACATTCGGGTAAAGTAACCAGTGGTGATGAGATTTACTGGGTCCTACATAATGGAAGAAGGTAAAGAATATAAGATGTGTATTTAGATTAAACTTAATGATTTTCATGATTCAAACCACAAGTCTGCAATATAATTATATCTATAAAGCATTAAAATATATTTATTATATGTATGAATATTATACATAAATATATATTACTATATATTATATGTAATTATATTCTATATTACACATAATGGCATATATAACATATTATGATATAATATGTTAAATAGCAAAATATAATAATTATAATATATGTTAATATAATTATAGTATAACATTATAATTATAATATGTTATATATTTATAGATAATGTGATTACATATTATCATTATGTGGATTATTTAAAAATAATAAATATGTAATAGTACATATATGTTATATATAATATATATTTTAACTGATAACATTATATATATTATCTATATATTATCATCATTGTGCAGATTATTTTTAAATAATAAATAACCATGAAAAAAGTGCCCTCTATTGTATCTGTCATTCCCTGTGCAATAATAGCACCACAGAAGATGCTATTAGGAAACAGGGTCTGGGGAAAAAAAAAAATGACAAGTAAGAGGCAGGACTAACTTGCAGGTCTCACTGTGATGGACAGAACGTTGTGTGAAGACTCACGTTGTTAACTTTTGCTCCAAGAACTACTGCAGGAACATACCAGGACATCTGAAAGAATACATGGACCCTTTGAAAGAAGTGGCTTGTCACTGCAAACTCCACGTGACAGCTGAAAAACTGTAAGTGCCCAAAGTGTGAGAGGGAGAAAGTCCACCTCCAAACATACATTGCCTTTGGAGAACTTGAAAATCCAGATAATGGAAGAAGAATTTACCTAGAACTGGAATGAATTCAGAAAGCTGAGTACAATATAAAAGAAGCAGCAGCAATGGGAAGAGTAGGCACTTCCAGTTAACAGGAAAGCTCAAGAAGCCATTTCTGACTTTATCTCACAGAGGTCCTTGGGGAGGGCTACCAGTGGAATTAGGGAAGGCCCACAGGGAGATAGAAACTTTCACTTGAATGTTGTAACAAATTCGACCAAGCATGAATTTTTCTGGGCAGAGTCTGGGAGGAGGCGAATAGGAAGTGCAGATATCAGCTCAGAACCTGTGGCAGGTGGGGAGAGTGGAGCCTGAAAGTCCTGCTTGCTTTCTCAGTGGAGAGACATGTAGCCTGGGGCAAGGTCTCAGCCCTTCTCACCAGCTGTCTATAAATAAATTTGATGCTGTTGGTGGAACATTGTGAGAGTGAGACTGACCCTTGTTGCCTGGATGGGAGCTGGGTGAGACCTGTCACTGTTGGTTTTTCCTAAGTTCCCTGGTGATGTGGATGATGCAGTAGAGGGAACCATAATCCCCCCTGCGAACATAATTCCATTATTTTTCTTACAAGAAAAAAAAAAATCCAATGGTTAGCAACTTCAAAGACTGAGGTAGATAAACCCACCAAAATGAAAAAGAAAGGCTGCAAGAATGCTAAAAACTCAAAAAGCCAGAGTGCCCTCTTTCCTCCAAATAACTGCATTACCTCTCCAGCAAGTATTCAGAACTGGGCGGAGGCTGACATAGTTAAAATGACAGGAGTGGACTTCAGAATGAGGATAAAATTGATCTTCACTGAGCTAAAGGAGCATGTTGTAACTCAATGCAAGCAAGCTAAAACTCATGATAAAATATTGCAGGAGCTGACAGACAAATAGCCAGTATAGAAAAGAGCATAACCAACTTGATAGAGCTGAAAAACACAATACAAGAAGGTCATAATGCGATAAGAAGTATTAATAGCAGAATAGATCAAATGGAGAAAAGAATCCTGGAGCTTGAAGACTCTCTTTCTGAAATAAGACAGCCAGAAAAGAATAGAGAAAAAAGAATTTAAAAGAATGAATAAAGCCTCTGAGAAATATGTGACTATGTAAAGAGACTGAATATGTGACTGATTGTTGTACCTGAAAGAGATGTAAAGAATGGAACCAATCTGGAAAATATATTTCAGAATATCATCTATGAGAACTTCCCCAACCTAGCTAGACAGGTCAACATTCACATTCAGGAAATGCAGAGAACTCCAGTAAGATACTCCACAAGAAGATCATCCCCAAGACACATCATCATCAGATTATCTGAGGTTGAAATTCAAAAGAAACAAACAAACAAAAAAAATTAAGGGCAGCCAGAGAGAAAGGCCAGATCACCTACAAAGAGAAGCTCATTGGACTAACAATACAACTCTCAGCAGAAACCCTGAAAGCAAGTCAGAAGAGATTGGAGCACAATATTTAACATTCTTAAAGAAAATAATTTTCAACCCAGAATTTCATATCCAGCCAAAATAAGCTTCATAAAAGAAGAAATAAGATCCTTTCCAGACAAGGAAATGTTGAGGAGTCTGTAACCATCAGCCTGCCTTACAAGAGCTTCTGAAAGAAGCACTAAATATGGAAAGAAATAACTATTACCAGCCAATATAAAAACACACTGAAGTACATGGACCAATGACGCTATGAAACAACCACATAAACAAGTCTGCAAAATAACCAGCTAGCATCATGATGACAGGATAAAATCCACACATAACAATACTAATCGTGAATGTAAATGGGCTACTTGCCCTAATTAAAAGACACAGAATGGCAAGCTAGATAAAAGATCCAATGCTACGCTATCTTCAAGATACCTATCTCACATGCAATGATACACATAGGCTCAAAATAAAGGGACAGAGAAAAATTCACCAAGTAAATGAAAAACAAAAAAAAGCAGGGGTTGCCAACTTAGTTTCTGGCAAAAACAGACTTTAACCCAACGAAGATTTAAAAAGATAAAGAAGGTCATTACATAATAGTAAGAGGTTCAATTAAACAAAAAGAGTTAACTATCCTAAATATATGTGCACCTGACACATTCATAAAACAAGTTATTAGAGACCTTCAAAGAAACTTAGACTCCCACACAATAATAGGGAGATTTTAACAACCCACTGACAATGTTAGACAGATCTTCAAGACAGAAAATTAACAAAGGTATTCAGTACTTGAACTCGTCTCTGGATCAAATGGACCTGATAGATATCTACAGAACTCTCCACCCAAAACCAACAGAATATACATTCTTCTCATCACCACATGACCCATACTCTAAAATTGATTACATAATCAGAAGTAAAACACTTTTCAGCAAATGAAAAATAACTGAAATTTTAACATACAGTTTCTCAGACCACAGCACAATCAAATTAGAAATTAACACTAAGAAATTCACTCAAAACCATACAATCACGTGGAAATTGAATAACCCGTCCTGTATGACTTTTGGGTAAGTAATGAAATTAAGGCAGAATTTGAAAAGTTATTTGAACCTAATGAGAACAAAGATACAGTGTACCAGAATCTCTGGAACATAGCTAAGGCAGTGATAAGAGTGAAATGTATAGTACTAAATGCCCACATTAAAAAGCTGGGAAGATCTCAAGTTAACAACCTAATGTAACAACTAAAAGAACTAGAGAACCGAGAGAAAACAAATCCCAAAGCTAGCAGAAGACAAGAAATCACTAAAATCAGATCTAAACTGAAAGAGACAGAAACACACAAAACCATTAAAAAGATCAATGAAACTGAGGGATAGTTTTTGAAAAAAATAATAAAATAGACCACTAACTACACTAATAAGGAAGAAAAGAGAAGATTCAAATAAACACAATCAGAAATGATAAGGGGAGTATTACCACTGACACTGCAGAAACACAAACAACCATCAGAGAATGTTATAAACACCTCTATGCATATAAACTAGAAAATCTAGAACATATGGATAGATTCCTGGACACATACAACCTCCCAAGACTGAACCAGGAAGAAACTGAATTCCTGAAGAGACCACTAATGAGTTCTGAAATTGAGGCAGTAGTAAATAGCCTACCAATCAATAAAAGCCCAGGACCAGATGGATTCACAGCTGAATTCTACCACATGTACAATGAAAAGTTAGTACCACCCCTACTAAAACTATTTCAAAAAAACCGAACAGGAACGACTCGTCCTTAACTCAGTCTATGTGGCCCACGTCATCCTGATACCAAAACTTGGCTGAGATACAAAAATCAAAAAAAAAGGAAACTTCAGGACAATATCCTTGATGAACATTGATGCAAAAATCCTCAATAAAACACTGGCAAACTGAATCCAGCAGCACATCAAAAATCTTATCCACCATGATCAAGTAGGTTTCATTCTTGGGATGTAAAGTTGGTTCAACATACACAAATCAATAAATGTAACTCATCACACACACGCACACACATAAACTAAAGATAAAAAACACATGATTATCTCAATAGATGCAGAAAAGACTGTTGAAAAAATTCAGCAGCCTTTTAAAAACTCTCAACAAACTAAGTATTGAAAGAACATAAATCAAAATAATAAAAGTTATCTATGACAAACCCACAGCCAACAAACCCACAGCCATTTTTGCTGAATGAACAAAAACTAGAAGGATCCCTGTTGAAAAACAGCACAAATCAAGGATTCCCCTCTCTCATCATTTATATTTAACATAGTATTGGAAGTTCTGGCCAGACCAATCAGGCAAGAGAAAGAAATGAAGGGCATTTAAATGGGAAGAGAGGAAGTCAATCTATTTGTTTGCAGATGACATCATCTTATATCTAGAAAACTCCATTGTCTTAGCGCAAAATCTTCTTAAACTCATAAACAACATCATCAAAGTCTCAGGATACAAAATAAATGTCCAAAAGTTGCTAGCATTTGTATGGATCGACGACAGTCAAACCAAGAGCCAAATCATGAATTAACTCCCATTTATAACTGCCACACACACAAAATAAAATATCTAAAGAATACGACTAATGAGGGAAGTAAAAGATCTCTACAAGGAGAACTACTGATACAGGAGTTAAGAGGAAATCATTTAGGCAGATAGTAAGGGTATGGGAGTCCTTGGTAAGGCTTTTCTTTTTAATAAAAAGCAGGCCAAAATCATTTTCTAACAAAGAGCAGCCTGTAAAGTCAAGCTACGGACATAGACAAGCGAGCTGGGAGCTTGCATAGGTGAATGCCGGCAGGAACTAGAGACTAGAGATGTTGAAGTTGGGGGCTCCATCTTCCCTACTCTGCCAGCCATGTGAAAAGTAAGAAGCAGACAAGATGGCACAGATCAACTGGAAAGCCCATTTGCATAATAAGATTCGGGTGGAGTGACCAGCCTTTCCTGCATGCCATGTAAACGTCATACCTGATGTAACCAATCTGTGAGCCTTACGTAAATCAGACACTGTCTCCTCAAACCAGACTATAAAATCCAGTGCATCCACTGTCAGCTTATCCTTTCTGCTCGGAGAAGCAGCTCTCTCTCTAATTTTATTATAATTAAATAATTAATTTTACTATATATTTTTTTTCTCTGTGATATACTCTGATATGATAAATTTATCAATCTTTCTCTTATGAATGGTGATTTTGGTGTTAGTCTAGGAACTGTTTCCCTACTCTTAAAGTCTGAAGATCTTCTCTTAGGTTTGTTTTCTAAAAATTACATCATTTTACCTTTTATATTTAAATCTATGATTCATTTTGAGTCAATTTTTGTAAAAGTTGTGAGATTCAATGCAGTCTTTTGACGGTGGATATGTAATTTTTCTAGCAATCTTTGCTAAGACTACCTTTTCTTCATCAAATTATTTTTGTATTTTTATCAAAAGTCAGTTGGACATATTTCTATGGGTCTGTATCTCGGTTCAATATTCTGTTCCACTGACTTATATATGTGTCCTTTTCCTATTACTACACTGTATTAATTACTATGTTTTAATCTTCAGTGTTGGGCAGGGTGATTTATTTTACTTTCTTGTTCTTTTTACAAGATAGCTTTAGCTGTCCTAGGACTTATGCTTCTGGATATATATTTTAGAACGCATTTCAATTCCTAAAAAAAAAAAAGATGGAATTTTGATAAAAAGTACACTAAACCTATAAATCAATTTGGTAAGAATTGACATTTTTGTAATATTGTGCCTTCCAATCCATGCATATGGTGTGTTACTTGAATTATTTAGGATTTCTTTGATCTCTTTCATCAGAATTTTGTAATTTTCAGGATACAGATCCTGTACATATTTTGTTAGAATTGTGCCAAAGTATTTAATTTTCTTTAGAGAAACTGTTAATTGTATTGTTTTTAATTTTGGTTTTTATTTGCTTGTAAATAAAAGTTTGATTGTTAAGTGTATTGATCTTGTTATTGTGACCGAGTTAAACTTACTTATTAGTATTGAGATACTTGCTTTTGTTTTTGTAGATTCTTTAAGATTTTCTATGTAGACAATAAGTGACATCTGGAAATAGAGATCATTGTTATGTGTTTCTTTATAATATATATGTTTTTTATTTATTTTTCTTGGCTTATTGTACTAACTAGAAATTCTAGTATTATTTTGATAAGAGTGGTAAGAACAGACATTCTTACCTTATTCTTGATCTTAGGGAGTAAGCATTTAGCTTTTTACTTTTTTTTTTTTTTTTTTTTTTTGAGACGGAGTCTGGCTCTGTCACCCAGGCTGGAGTGCAGTGGCGCGATCTCGGCTCACTGCAAGCTCCGCCTCCCGGTTTTACGCCATTCTCCTGCCTCAGCCTCCCGAGTAGCTGGGACTACAGGCGCCCGCCACCTCGCCCGGCTAGTTTTTTGTATTTTTTAGTAGAGACGGGGTTTCACCGTGTTAGCCAGGATGGTCTCGATCTCCTGACCTCGTGATCCGCCCGTCTCGGCCTCCCAAAGTGCTGAGATTACAGGCTTGAGCCACCGCGCCTGGCCAGCTTTTTACTTTTAAGTATGATTTTAGTTGTAGATTTTTACAAAACACTCTTTACCAAGTTGAGATCATTGCCTATGTTCCTAACTTACTAAAAGTTTTTATCATGAGTGTTCAATTTTATGAAATGCTTTTTCTGAATTAATTAATAAGGTCATAAGATTTTTCTTCTTTAGCCTGATGTAAATTACAATGATTGATCTTTGAATGCTGAACTTGACATGCTTACCTGAAATAAATTACTCTTGGTCATAAAGTACAATTCTTTTTATATATTATGAAAATTAGTTTGCTATTTTTTAAATGTCATTTTTTTAATTCAAGTTTTGTTCTGGTTCCAAAGATTTATAAAACATATGATTGTGTTTTGTTTGAGTATTTTTCATTCAATTAAAAATGCATTAACGTCCTGAGTTTTATAATTGTAATGTGTTTTTTTACATCTGTAAGCTACATTTTAGACTGAAGTTCTGGTTTATGTTTCTATGGCACTTTTTATTTTGAAATATAAAACATTGTTTTACCTCATGTCTGAAGTTAAGTAATTAAATATATTTTTTTGATCCACTGCCTTTTGATTGTTCCTTTCTCCACCTCCTTCCCTTTTCTCTTTCCGCATGCCCTCCTTGCCTTATTACTTAAGTTGTTTCTATCATTCAAATTACATTTGATAATTGAAGCATATGTAAAATTATAGCATGTAAGGCTCAGAGCACATGTAAGATCATATCAAGAGTAAATAGGAAGTAAAACAAGACCATAGCAATTTAAAACATATCAAGAGAAGAATGTGCTTGCTTTTACAAAATTTATATATTTTTTATTTTACAAGTCTGTTTCCTTTTTCAGATTGCTGTCAACAGGATGGCCCAGAGACAGTAAGTGAATATATGAGAAAATATATGAGAAGAGACAAAAAGGCATAAAGATATTAATAGGCCAGAAATAAAATATATATTCTTCTTCAGCCTCACGTGGGCTACGGTCAGTCTGCTATAGCTTAGGGATCAGATGAAAGGTACAGAGATATCAATCTTGTTTTTAAATACCCTTACTTGCTCCAAGAAGTTCTGGCATCCATTCTTCAGTGAAGACTAAATATGTGACAAGTGTGAACTTTAAAAGCAAAATATTTTCAAGTTTTCAAGTGTATTAAAAATGTCTGAACAAATTCTAAAAGTTCAGCTTTAGATAACTCAAAATGACTTAATGAAATTTTACTAACCTTTCCAAATATTGTACCTCAAAGCTGAGAGGAGGAATGAAAAATTTTGGCTTAAAGGGTAATATTTCAAGAAAAGTATAAATGCTTGAAAGTAAGGGCTGTAAAAATGTGTGTATAAATGTTTTTTTCAAACATAGCTACAGTTGTCTTTCCAGAAGTATTTGTTAATTAATTGAATCCAAAACTATTAAGCTTTTTTTTTACATAAACATGGAATTTGTTTTCATATTGACACTTTATAAATGGTTTATTAACTGTTTAATCAGATATCTCAATAAAAGACGGATGAGGGATCAATGTAGTAATTTGTACTGCAATTAAATATTAATATTAGCTATAAATAGAATATTTGTTAAGAATAGTGTGATTACTATGTATAATTTTATGTTATATAAATAATAGTATATAAAAATTGCAGTCATGTGCCACAGAATGATGTTTCAGTTGATGATGGACTACATAAGTAACAACAGTCCCATATGATATAATGGAGCCCAAAAACTTGTTTGGCCTAGTGACATCATAGCCATTGTAACATCATAGAGCAATTACTTAATTTTTGTATACATTTAAGTGTAGTCTGAGTGTACAATGCTTACAAAACCTACAAAAGTATACAGTAGTGTCTTAGGCCTTTGCATTCATTCACCACTTAGCCACCAAGAGCAATTTTCAGCTTTGCAAATTTCATTCATGGTAAGTGCTCCATACAGGTGTACCATTTGTAAAAATCACTGATACCATATTTTACTCTACTTGTTTTATGTTTACATAGGTTTAGATACACAAATATTGATAGCAGCAGTGACCAATCTGGAACAGCCACTGCGAATATGCGAGCTGCAGTGGGGGAGGCACAGCCAGGGTTGCATGTTCCTCAGAGTCATAAGGAGCTGGGAACAGGCAAGAGTCCTGCCCCCTACCAAATAGGCAAGTCAAGATTCCCATGCTCCTGGGCACAGCCACAGACACCCAGCTTCAGCTCCAGACCCCAGCATCCCCGCACTTTGAGAGACCCAGGAAGCCCCTTGCCCTTGCCGCAGGCTGGAAAGTGCCTGCTGCTACTCCCCGGCCTCTTCCTGCCCCAAGCGCCCACTCTGATTTCAAAGCAAAGTTGTGGCTGAGCCCAGGAGCATGCGGCCCTGGCTGGTTATGCATGTGTTCAGGGCAGCCCCCACATGCCAGCCCCCTGCCGCCTCGGCCTCCTCCAGACTTTAGGTGTTAACAAATACGGGAGGGAGACCGAGGTGGGGGGGGTGAGGGTGTCTTGGCGTGGGCCTGCAGGCGCCCCTTGGAACAAACAGCCTGGGTGCCTGGATGGCATGTTGATTGCAGCAGGAGGCAGACAGGTTTCTGAGCAGAAAGGGGCAGGTTCCAGGTGAAACCTCACCTTTAATCCAGGGACGGCTTGAAGCCTAGGGGCAGGCTGGGCTACCAGTTCTGGGTGGAGTCCATGGCCTGGAGCTAGAACTTAGGGTGCTTCACGCCCCGCCCCCCGCCCATGGACCAATCAGCATGTGCTTCCTCCCTTCTGCGCCCATAACTGTGGACTCAGCCAAACTTGGATAAATGTCAGGACTACCAGCTGTATGAAGGAGCTACCCACCAGAAGTCTCCTCTCTGCCAAGAGCTGGATACTTGTCAGTATGATGTGCCTGTGGAAAGGAGCTACCCATTATGGGTCTCTTGAGAGCTGTCCTGACACTCAGTGAAGCTCCTCTCTGCCTTGCTTACCCTCCAGTTGTCCACATACCTCATCCTTCCTGGACACGTGACAAAAACTCAGGACCTGCCAAATGGCAAGACTGAAAGAGCTTGGACAACAAGAAGGAGAGAAGAGCTACAGCTCTACTGGGCACCCAGACATTGGCGCTCCCCGTGGCAGGGCTGTGACATGCTGTAACACAGTCTTTGGGACTTGCAGTTCCTGGAGTCTTTGAGCTTTTGGGCGTCATTTTGTTTCCCTTGTTCAGATGCTGGTGCCTGCAGCGAAAGCTGCTTGTAGTATGTCTGGTCCAGTGCAGCCTCGCATGAAGCTAGTGCCTGTGCTGGCGCCCCTGGTGCTGCCTGCCCCACCAAAGCTGGAATCCCTGGCTGTGTGCATTGGCCGCACCCCATGCTTGCTTGCTCACACACCCCTCACCACTCTGCACCTGGCTCGCCTTTTACTGGCATAGGATCCAGGCCAGTAGCACAAGTCAAACACAGCTTGCTGGGCCCAGTGTGTGGAACAAGACCAACGAGCGCAAGCAAAACTCAAGCAGAGGTGCCGTCAGCCACAGGTTGTAAAACAATTAGAAAATTAAAACATGCAATATTTTTGTTTCATTGAAATATTTTTTGTACTTATGTAGTCCCCATCTTCAAAGCCTCAAGTAACTGAAGAAAATTAAATAAATGCCAGGTCTATCTAATTTAAAATGAGTTCAATATTGATTAAACATTGCAATTCCATTAAAAATTCTAACTAGTCAAATACTTCATTTAATGAAAACTACAAATTTGGTAACACAATTAGAAATATCTATTTAATTTATCCAAGTTCGTTACTTGGATGCCGAGACCACCTCGGTCGGGGAGACCCTAACACAGCGGCCCTAGAGGAATTAAAGAAACACACAGAAATATAGCGGTGTGGAGTGGGAAATCAGGGGTCTCACAACCTTCAGAGCTGAGAGCCTCGAACAGAGATTTACCCATGTATTTATTGACAGCAAGCCAGTGATAAGCACTGTTTCTCAAGATTACAGATTAACTAAAAGTATTCCTTACTGGAAACAAAGGGATGGGCCAAAATAAAGGGATGGGCTCTGGATAGTCATCTGCAGCAGAAGCGTGTTCTTAAGGCACAGATCATCAAGTTATTGTTTGTGATTTAAGAACGCCTTTAAGCGGTTTTCCGCCCTGGGTGGGCCGGGTATGCCTTGCCCTCATTCCGGTAAACCCACAGCCTTCTAGTGTGGGTGTCATGGCCATCACGAACATGTCACAGTGCTGCAGACATTTTGTTTATGGCCAGTTTTTGGACCAGTTTATGGCCAGATTTTGGAGGCCTATTCCCAACACTTGGGGATCAAATTTTAGATTTTGATTTACATAACATTGAAGAAAAGATTCTTCGCTATCTAGTCTCCAGTTCCAGTCCTTCCACCTTAGTCCTGACCAACTTCTGAAATTTTAATAACCTTAAGATCAAACTTTCTGTCTTTAGACTATTCATGAATCATCTTTTAAACACTATTAATGGAGCTCTTTTAATTATGAGCCAACACTTACTGAATCTAGCAGCTATAATTTGCATTTTACTTAGCAAGTGATGTGCTGGAGCTAGCCCTAACTGAGTCATAAGGGATGACTTTGACATTTTTTTTCCAATTTTCCTATTTGGTGGCATGAAAGTGTGAACTTGAAATTGATCATGCTGAGGAAATTAACACCACAGACATCAGCAAATAGTACAAAACTGAGATTTTTGCCCACTCTCTGGTGAACTAACTGCTAAATATTTACTGTCACATCATTGCTTATAGCGCTTCATAAACTGATCCTACCACATTCACATCTAAAGTTGAAGATAATTTAGGATTTTGGTATGTATTGTAATTTCTTTATTCTTTGTGACTTGGGAAAAAATATAAGATTTCTTACAATTCTGCAGCCTATTCTTTGTTTTTGTCACATTGCTTTGCTGACTTTATCTCACAAACCACAGTTCCTTTCATTCCAGTGTTTGTACTATTGCTTCCCCAGTCCAAGAAGTTTAACATTTAAACTTACACAGATCCGCATTCTTACACATGCGCACACACACACACACACACACACACAGCCTGTCTGGTGTGCATGACAATACACTAGAAAAAGCTGAGATTTAGTGATCAAAATAAATTGAGTTTAAATCACTACTCTATCACATACTAACATAAATGTTGAAGATAATTCTATTTTTTATGAAAGAGAAATACAATTATAGGGTTAATAGGGTGGTTGTGAAGGACAAATGAGAGAATATATTCAAATGTCTTATGTGCCTTAATACTATCTGGCCCATGATCATTTCCAAATCATTTTTGTTATTTTCTCCTTTCGTTAACAATCAACAATATGGTATATCACTTGATATAGTTTGGATGTGTGTCCCCGCCCAAATTCATGTCAAATTTTAATCCTCAATGTGGGAGAAGGACCTGGTGGGAGGTGACTTGATCATGACAGTGAACTTCCCTCTTGCTGTTCTCATAATAATGGGTAAGTTCTCAGGAGATCTGATTGTTTAAAAGTGTGTAGCAACTCCCCCTTCTCTCTCTTTCTCCTTCTCCAGCCATGTAAGACGTGCCTGCTTCCCCTTCACCTTAAGTCATTATTGTAAGTTTCCTGAGGCCTCCCCTATGGAACTGAGAGCCAACTAAGTCTCTTTGCTTTATAAATTACCCTGTTTCAGGTATTTCTTTCTTTCTTTCATTTTTTCTTTTTTTTTTTTTTTTGAGACGGAGTCTCGCTCTGTCACTGAGGCTGGAGTGCAGTGGCACAATCTCGGCTCACTGTAAGCTCTGCCTCCCAGGTTCAGGCCATTCTCCTGCTTCAGCCTCCCAAGTAACTGAGACTACAGGTGCCTGCCACCACGCCCGGCTAATTATTTGTATTTTTTAGTAGAGACAGGGTTTCACCATGTTAGCCAGGATGGTCTCAATTTCCTGATCTCGTGATCCAATTGCCTCGGCCTCCGAAAGTGCTAGGATTACAGGCGTGAGCCACCGCACCTGGTCAGTTTCAGGTATTTCTTTACAGCACTGTGAGAAGGAACTAATACATCACCCGTCAATAACATAAAATTGCAATTTTTTAAAAATCACCTTTTTGAAAAAGTTTTAGAGAAACTTACACAAACATTTTCCAAGCTATGACACTTTATCTCTTTTGCCATTAAACATTTGGTTATATTAGTAGTAATCCTGACTGTTTTCAATCTCCACTATCTCCATCATGTATAGACATGAAAGATATTACTTCCTATAAACAAACTCAAAAGAGGAAACAGGTGAAAACAGCCTGTCATTATTGTGAACATAGGAATCTAGAAGTGATAATTAACAAATATTATGATCCAAATATACATATATATTTCTAAAGACATGTGCTAACAAGAAATCTTGTATAGAATGCATTGAATTCAACCTCATGTTGCAATCAGTTCTTCAAAACTATTGCTTTAATATAGACTTAGATTATCATTGTCAGCAGCTCAACAATTCAGAACATTTTCACATATAAGAATCTCTCTTATTTATTACAACCTCCTTTGAATAATATAATCGTTTTTCTTATAAGGAAAAAAAATGGTGCATCAGAGCTTCAGGGGTGCAAATAGCTAAGAACATAAGAACTAAAGTATCTTTTCTTTCACTCTTTTGCCTTGATATTTATTTTAAGAAATCGGGATTCAAAGGTAAAATTGATCTCTACTTCTTTTCACATAGCCAATTTTGATTTGTACAAAGACCCCATTCGATTTCTACATATACATACTGACATCAATTGCTAATGGTATTCTCTGCATATCCTTGGCACAATGACAATTTAATTGTCACAGAGGCAAGCACATACCTAAGCTTGTCATCCAAACAGCCAGGCTTCTCATCGGCTGGTTCTTTGGGGTTGGGACATATTAGGGAAACAACATTTTATCTTGCATACCAGATGCTGTCTCTTACAGAAATATGACAGCATCATTTCTTAAACTCAAAAGCCAGGTCAAGGTCCCAAAATATCATCTGGCTTATATTACCTTTAGTAAATGTTTTTCTTTTAACTATAGAACCTTAAATGATTAATCAATCTTCAAGTGATTACATTGGAATGCTGTCACCTGATATAGATGATAAGTCATCATAGTTGAATGAGGGAAAGGGAAGATTGCATTCAGAATATTTCCACTTAGGATATAAATATTTATCTGAGCTTCATCCTCTGGCCCCAATGGGGCCTTTGCCTCTATTCTATTTTTATGTTTATTTTGATAACAATACAACACAATACACTTAAATAATACAGTTAAATGATAGAGATTCTTCTAAATAGTTTAAATGTCATTCTCACGCATATTGGAGTAAAATTTTAAATCTGAAATACCCTGAATCTCCTGAGACAAATCCAAATTTGCATGAAAGTTCAGATGTCAGACTTCTTAACTCAGATAGAAGTGTTTCTACTAGGAAAGTTGTAGCAGCAGATAGAATTATTTCCAAGACACAGGCATCTTGAAAAATATCTTTGTATGTGAGAAATCAAAACCTTGTCTTTTGACCAAGAATTTACATTCTAGATTTATTTTACTCCTCTTTATGTTTTTAGATCACTTAAAAAATGATGTCATAAGTAACCTTAGTGACAGCCCATGTTGTTTTTCACCACAAAAGCAAAGATTTTGAGCATCATAATTTTCTAGAATATGACAGAATAAAACTGTCTTTGATGAAATTTTTTTGAAGAAGAAAACAAATTATTTTCCAAACAAACAACTTAAATCAAAACTTTGTGTAAGCTTTTATTTCTTTTTAAAACTTTAATGTAGAAATGTTGGGGGGTTACAAATGATGTTACCATCAATACAGTTATGAGTTTAATGTACATATTCTGTATCAGAATATTCAGAAATACAAATTTCAGTTCATTTGGCATTGGTTTGTGAAGTATTTAGGGATTCTAAATAATTTTATAATTTATAATTTTCATTTGATAAGTTGATGGTTGAGATAACAGGTTGACACTTTTATTTTAAAAAGATTACAAGTAATCTTTGTGGGGATATATCTCTGGACGAGTCTTACTCCAACATTGAGACATGTCTCAGGATGGCTATTTTTCATGCACCCCTGGGTATCAAGCCCTGCAGTATGCCAGTCACTGCACTGCACCAGTTGATATGGCTATGAAGTTGCAAACAAATGATGTTTCTGCCCTGCTAGAGTTTGCATTCTGTTGGAGATGAGGAGTAGATAATTTAAAAATAAAATAAATACATATTTTGTGACATAATTGTAAGTGCTATTGAGTAAAATGAGTTAACAAGACGTGAGGTGTCATGTCAGATTTCTAATTTATATAGGATGATAAGGGAGATGATACTGATAAAGATGGAAATTAAAGAGAGATAATGAATTAAGAGTGAGCTTTGTGATAACTGGAGGGAGCACCCACTAGGCAAAAGAATACCTCTAAGAAAGAGCCAGGAGGTCAGCTGTAGCTTGAAGAAAAAGAACATTGATGAGAGAGGTAGAAAATGCGGTCAGAGAAATAGCCAGGGTCCAGACAATATTGAGTCTTGTGCTCTGTTGTAAGGCCATAGGTCTATGGTGACAGAAATGATACTGTATGCCATTAGACATCCTAGAGTGGAATTTACTCCAAGTCCAAAATGACAACAACAAAAACAGTCATAGATTCAGGCTCGCTTTAGGGGAATATTATTGAATTCTTATAATCCTTGATGTGAGAACAGCCTTCTTATTTTGGTGGATGTGGAATGGCCAGTATTAACACAGGCCTGCTGTGTGCTACAGCAGTAGCAGTGTGAGTACTTAGCAGCAAGCATTACAGAGGACCTGGTGGGGGGCAGCAGGTAAAAGATAGGCGTCTCTGCCAGAGTAAGGAAGAATAAAGAATCTCAGAGACTTATTGAACTGGGATCTAGAGACAAAGACCGTGTTCTTAAGGCTTGGGCTGTACCTTCACAAGTAGCATGATAAAGGACAACAGAATCTCATTTATTTCATCACTATTGCAAATATCATTCAATTTTACTTTTCTATTAGCTTTGTCCTGGACTGAAGAATATTTAACTCCAAGTGGTAATTTTTCATTAATAGCTCACCTTAATATGAAAATGAATTATAGCTATGGCTTGGGAGGAAGGCAAAAATGTTTTTGCTAGAAATAATGCCCCATCACACAGGAAAAATCTACTAATATAGACAGCAGCAATGTCAGAAGGCACAATGTTCTTTGTTAACAGGCTCCTTCTTACCTGGTCTATTCACTGAGAAATAGCTTCTCAATTTCTGTGATATAGGCCTTTCCCATATCCCTTTTTACATTACCATTTTGGTGTCCACTTATTTAGTTTCTATTTATGATTTTGTTGTAATTTTATTTTAGTGTGATTCCTGCTGCTAGATGTTTTGGCATAGGCTGCCTGTTCCTTCCAGGAATGTGCCAGATTTTATCCAGGAAATCTCATTAAAGATTTCAACAATGGCAATTTGGTAGTTTTCAAAACTGAATTAAGAATATTTATAGATTAATTTTCTCTTCTACATCTAGGTCCAATTCAGTAAGTTGAATTTAAGAAAGAAGCATGGAAGAGAATTTTGTGGCTAATATAATGACAAATGTCTTCGATAAATGGTTCATTCAAAATCCTGCGCATTTTCTGCTATAACATTTTCTAATGTCATCAAGGCCTATCAACTACCTCTGTGGATAAATAAAGTTCAAAATTATCATTGTATTATTTTCTACAAAACAATATTACATACCATTTCTGACTTCAATAAGATATTCTAGAAAATATTTACATTCCTCCCCTTCACATTTATTTCTTATCATTTACTAAGGCCAACACATGCGTGATGAAAATAAGTCTTAGTTGTTAAAAAATTTCAAACATTTATTTTTATCAATTTATGTATATTAAAGCAGAATAAGGACTGACATCTTTTGAAGTTGGGAGGGTAAAACCTAACTATTGTAAAAGTATTGCTATTGTACACTAGAATCATGTGAGTCTACCACCTTTGACCTATATAAACTGTAATTTCATACAATTAAACCAACATAGAATAAAATGATGTGATAATATCAGTCTTATGCTTTTCAGTCTGGAATCCTATTTAGCATAGTAAGATGCTTTCATTAAGTACTAATCCAGGAATTTTTATGCATGTTTTATAGTAAGAACTATCTTTCAAAGGCATCTTACCTCCAAGACCAATAAATATATGCAACAGGGGTGCTGCAGTTCTCACAAAGAGAAACCCTAGAATCCTAATTGCCAGAATCTCCTTCTCTCTCTCTACTTAGTAATCACAGAAATGATTGAGGGAAGGTAACTTGAAATAATTTATCTAGTACTTTAAACTCATTTTACAAATTATAAGTGAGATTCCAAAGTACTCACTTGGAATCTGGTCTCGTCTAAATCTGGTCTAAAACTGACTAGAACAGATTTATAAAACATATCAATGGCTGACTAATAAATAAAATATAAGCTGGCTGGGCGTAGTGGCTCACACTTGTAATCCCAGCACTTTGGGAGGCCGAGGTGGGTGGATCAACTGTGGTCAGGAGTTCCAGACTAGCCTGGTCCACATGGCAAAACCCTGTCTCTACTAAAAATAGGAAAAATTAGCCAGGCGTGGTGGTGGGCGCCTGTAATCCCAGCTACTCGGGAGGCTGAGACAGGAGAATCGCTTGAACCTGGGAGGCAGAGGTTGCACTGAGCTGAGATGGTGCCACTGCACTCCAGCCTGGGCTACAGAGCGAGACTCAACCTCAGAAAAAAAAAAAAATATATATATATATATGTGTGTGTGTGTGTGTGTGTATACACACACACATAACCCTTATAATTTATTCACTAAATGTCTCAAAAGTATGTATCTCACAGCCATTCAGGTTTTTTCTGTTATCTGTAAATTTACATATCAGAATGCCAAGATATAAAAATACCCTTGAAAGACCATGCAGCCAGTTACAATTTGCATACTTTATTCTCATGTTGCTATTTTACACAGTGTTTGAGTACACTACCTGCTTATTTTTATTATCTTTTTTAACTTGGCAGTGATGAGTTGATGGTTTGGAAATATGTGTTATGAATGTTATTTCATAGTAAAGTATAGTTAATCATTGCAGAAGTGTGTCACCAAAGCTTTTTGAGAAATAATTGGTTTACAGCACTAGAAAATATTTCCCAAGCCTTGGAATCTTGAGATCAATTAGATTAGAAAAAGGTATCAATATATTTTCCAATTAATTCCCTCAGACATGAGCAGTTTAAAAGAGAACATGGGTATCATTTAAACTCAATCTGGGCATTGTATAAATTAACTTGGAAGACAGAATTGTAATATAACTCTAAAGAAGTTAAAAGAAAAAGATATTGACTTGGCTTCTAATCAAAGAGGCTACCCTCTAAACTCTTAAATATAGATAGTTTACTATATTAATATTCTGCTTGTATTAAAACAAAATCACAACAATTTGCTAGGTCTCTGGAGAGCTAACAAGCCAACAACCTGGGAGTCAATCACATTATCTTCTCTCCTTTATTTCAAACCTTTCTCTCTTTTCAGATAGTCTGTGTGATCTAGACTTTGTGTAAAGTAATGGAATACATATCTAAGCCACATTCTCAAACTTATGTTTACTGCAATAAATCTGATTACTATATTACTTCTATGCTGACTTTAAATATCTTTAAAGTTATAAGAGAGAATATGAGTGAAGAGAGAATACAATACAGAATTCCAAAGATAATACATGTTTTGTCTTGTAATTTAGTATATGACATCTATTTATCCCTCTCGTATATCAACTACATAGGAAATACGTTGTCTGTGAATTTCCCTAATAATATTTTGCCTTGTACAAGTGAATTCTACATATATTTGGATAATAATCAAACATTTACTAGGAAATATGCTACAAATACTTTAAGTACCCAGTGCCTTTTTTTTTTTTTTTTTTTTTTTTAGCATTTTTCTCTCTAAACAATTTTTTTTGAGGGGGCGGGGCATGGAAATCAAAGAAACAATCATCTGGAAAATGTGGTCAACCAAGCAAACACTATTTATGAAGAGATTCAAATTTAAGCACCTTTTGTTTGAAATCATTATCTGTGCACTGCACAGTCCTCTGAAAACAGTGATATCCTCTGCAGATATCCTTTTGTGACAAACCCCCTCCAAAGCTTTTGTTGCAGTGGTTTGGTACTGGGGTCCTCTCACCTGACAGGCCATCATCCGGTTTGTCAGGACACCTTTATGGCTTAACCCCTACCACTTCTTCTTGTCCCAGGAAAAACCCAAAGCCTATCTATTGATCTGCTGCCTTATTTCTTTCCTTTGCTTTTGTCTCCAGCCAGTCTCCTGCATTACAGAGGAAAGGCAGGCATCAGCTGCCCCCCACACACTAGGTCAGTGTTTCTCAAATTCTACATGGAGGAAATAACTAAATTTTTTCTCTTTTATTAAATTTCAAGGATCACAAACCATATTTATGTAAAATGCAATGAAAATAAATTACCAGAAAAATGAAAGGAAACATTAAAAAAGGTATCAATATAATCCTTATTCTTTATTACAATTAGACACAACAGACATTCTTAAATTGCCAATGTTTACATTCAATGTCTCTACTATTTAAGCAGTTCAGGGACCACCCTTTGGGTAGCACTGCTCTAAGAGGCAAATGTCAGGTCCTCCTGTGAACCCTTTGAATATACTACAGTGGGCTGATAGAACTCTGCAGAGTAGAAAGCATCAAACCTAGAGGTGAGATGACAATGACCCTTTTTTGTCCTCATTCTCTATGGGTGCTTCTCATCCCCAGTCCCTACTTCATGAAAGCATATCCCACTTAGTGGAAACCTCTGTATTTTGATGACTCTAATTCTCTTTTTGAAGTCCTGGTCTTTTGTGAGTTGGAAGTGGGTGATGCGGGGTAGTATAACTATCATTTAAAAAATTTAGCATGTATTGTTCCAGCAGCTTTTAATAAAGTGATGTTTCTTATCAATTTTCTCCAATTTGGAGCTTCTACAAAAGTCACAAAAATAAGATCACATTCACTGTCCAATTACATTAGTATAAAATTAAAACACCTTTAAAAAGCCTTCTTATCTCTACCCTCATTATGTCTTTAGCTAATCTAAAAATTTAGTTAGTTAAATATAATTTTTTTAAAGAAGAAAATAAGTGATTAATAAATACTGGAAACTTTACTTAAATTTGAAACATATGTGTACATTCTTTCATTTTTTTGGCATATGGTCAAGGCCATTCCTTTGATTATATGTCCACTGAGCATTATTTCCTACTTTCATTTTTCCATGACATTCAACCCTATAATTATCGAAAATATCTAATTACTGTAAGAATCACAAGGTTTGGAAAGTAAATTTATTTTCAGGTTAAAACTCCACTAGTAGAAGCGGTCATATATTGGCATCTAAAGAAAGGTCTACTTGTCAAATAGTTTGTATATTAGTGTTCTCTGAGTGTCATAGGTTTATTTAATATTGTTCTCATGAGATCTGATGGTTTTATAAGGGGCTTTTCCCCCTTTGGTTGGCACTTACCCTGCCTGCCACCCTGTGAAGAAGGTGCCTTTTTTTCCCTTTGCCTTCCGCCATGATTGTAAGTTTCCTGAGGCCTTACCAGCCATGTGGAATTGAGTCAATTAAACCTTTTTTCTTTATAAATTACCCAGCCTTGGGTATGTTTTCATAGCATCAGGAGAACAAACTAATACAGTAGTCCATCTTGGCATGGAATCTTTTCAAGCTGCCACCTTAGCTATGCCTTCAAAGGCTATTCAATTGTTATATTAGGCTGGCAACTTCCGGGTTCTGAATGTAATGGTTATGAGCCCATTGCTCCATCTTCTTTGATAGATATAATCCCTTATCCTGAAATACTGTGATTTAGTATATTTGTCAGGAGATCAAATACGATATTCCTTGGATTAGCAGTGCTGCCTGAGAAGACACACCCATAACCACAATGTCTGCAAATTCCAGTCAAGACAAATATCCACATCTCCCAAGATAGAAGTGCTTTAATATAATAAACTTTCCACCAACTTTTGGATGTCTTCCAGAAAAATGATACCTGATCAAGGACGCAGAGCTGGTCTCTATTATTGACACTGGTACATTCAGCAGCTATGGTATTTAGACCATGGTGAATAGACTACTCAACGGCCTGCTCCTGCCCAGCCTTCATCCCTGCCTACATGACTCCTCTGTTCATGCTCACCATACCAGAATGGATATGGCTGATGAAAAAGACTAATATCAAAAAAAATAAAAATAAAAATTTAAAAAACAAGTACATATGGTGGCTTGTGCCTGTAATCTCAGCAATTTGGGAGGCTGAGTCAGGCAGATCACCTGAGGTCAAGGGTTCAAGACCAGTGTGACAAACTTGGTGAAACCCCATCTCTATTAAGAATACAAAAATTCGCTGGGTATGGAGGCTGAGGCAGGAGAATCACTCGAACTTGAGAGGCGGAGGTTTCAGTGAGCTGAGATCGTGTCACTGCACTCTGGCCTGGGCAACACAATGAGACTTCATCTCAAAAATAAAATAAAATAATATAAAATAAGTATTACTACTTGATTGTCTGACACCTTGTGAAGGATGGATGATCTTTGATAAATATTAACATGCAGTATAGAATCTTCACACCTTATGCTCACTCCCACAGACACATTTACAAGCTTCTTCCCCAGACCTCAGATCTTTCTTTTTTATGGCCTCTAACCAACTAACCAAATTGTTTGCCATCCCTCATGAATCTATCTATATTTTTAACTAGGCCACTTCCCTTTCCACACACAGTAGATGATCATGTGCAACTGTTGAAGCCTGGCCCAAGGAGAGGGTTTTCTTTAACTGCAGAGCAACTCTACAGTAGGGCTACAGTTTAATCGACATCAGTTTTTAGCTGTTATACACGTACCTATCTGACTCATTTGAGAATCTAGCCTACTTCTTCTGTCAACTGGACATAAGAGACCCATCCATCTGAACATAGGTATGAACTGAAAGAGAGGCATCAAGTAGTGATGTGGTGGTTAGGGTTTTTTCTTTTGTTATTTATTTATTTTTAGCTGGAGTCTCGCTCTGTTGCCCACACTGGAATGCAGTGGCACGATCACGGCCCACTGCAACCTTCACCTCCAGGGTTCAAGTGATTCTCCTGCCTCAGCCTCCCGAGTAGCTGGAACTACCGGTGTGTGCAACCACATCCAGCTAATTTTTTGTATTTTTAAAAGAGACGGGGTTTCACTGTGTTAGCCAGGATGGTCTTGATCTCCTGACCTCATGATCTGCCCACCTCGGCCTCCCAAAGTGCTGGGATTGCAGGCATGAGCCACCTGGCGCAGTCGGT
Source organism: Macaca mulatta (assembly GCF_049350105.2). Taxonomy (NCBI): domain Eukaryota; kingdom Metazoa; phylum Chordata; class Mammalia; order Primates; family Cercopithecidae; genus Macaca; species Macaca mulatta. Next base: position 119,139,180 of record NC_133409.1, read on the forward strand.
GGTTAGGGTTTTAACCTACACAGCTTATATGTGTCATCTGGCCTTAATTATGTTTGATCTCATACATATATGCATCTTCCAATAGATTTATGTGAGCCTACCCAACTTCCTAAATTCATGAATATTAGGCAGTTTTGCCTATGTGGTTATAATATATCCTGTGGTGAGATGCTCCATCTTACCAGGATCCAGTAGCTATCCAGGAACTCTTTTATGAATATTATATAGCTCCCCACAGATACTTTTAATACAGTAATTTTCAAACTTTTTAACCTAGAAACTCTTCACCATCTTAAAAATCCTCAAGAACACTAAAGAGTTTGTGTTTATGTGGATGACATAGTTATAGGCATATACATATAGATGTAGATGTAGGTATGTTCTTTTCATTAGAAATTAAAATTAAGAAATTAAAACATATCTATTCTATAATTAATTTAAAATAATGATAGCAAACTTATTACATGTTACCACAAATAATGGGTTCATGAAAAGTAACTATACTTTCCAAAAAAATTTAATGATATGAGGGGCCTTGTTTCACATTTTTGTGAACATTTTTTATCTGGTTTATTAGATGATAGTTGGATTCTTGTATCAGCTACTACATAACTCTGCTGTTATATAATGTCTTCATTAAAGTATATAAGAAATATCTAGTCTCACAATATTTAGTTCAAAAAGGAAGAATATTTTAGTGGTCTTTTCATATAATTTTGGATATTCTGCTTTGATCCTATATCAAAATTCAAGTTGCAGTTTTTCAAAGCTAAGTTGAAACATGGAGCATGGCACAATGTTAATGACATTCCATACATGGTTCTATAATGTTATGAAATGAGCACTTAGAAAAATAATAATACAATGAGTTATTTAATGAGATATTTCAACTGTTAAGATATTCCATTATACAATATAAAAACTCTCATTAATTCATATCATGATTGATCTCATTGGAAATTTTTTGGACTATTAGGAAGCTATCAAGTTCATAGTTTGAGATACAAATTTCACAAAACTCTTAATTTTCATTTGAACTGTCAATTGTTATGATTGTTAATAAGAAATGCTAATTATTTTTTCAGGTCTGAAAAATGTCATATGATAATATTAGTTCAAATGGCTGCAAAGTAATTATAATATTGTGTACATAGTTAAACAAGTTATAAGAAAGAGTTGTAATATAGGCAACTATATTTTAATACTGTTATTACATAATATATTTTTAAAAATCAAGAAATATAAGCAGTTGATATAAATACATTTAGATCTATAACATACAAATTCTGAATAAACACGTAATGTAGTTGAATTCACAAATAACTAAACAATACATGTAAATGTCCATCTACACACACACACATACACAACATGAATATGGAAGATTCACATACTGGTGTGAATTTTGAGAAAATTTGAGACTTTTAGAGGAATTAAAAAAAAATTGTTCCAAAGCAAGTTCAAAATTTGTGTCAAACTCTTTATTCAATTTGATCCATTGATTATTTGAAGAAGTCAATATATTAAAAATTTGACACTGTTATATTTGTTCAATATTAACATGAGAGAATATTATACAGTCTTTGGAAACATTACTTTTTCAGTAGGTAAATTGTTCATTGTATTTGCACGTATGTGTGGAAAATAAAGCACCTTATCAAATATCACCTCCTCAGAGAAATCCTCTGATATACATAACAGTCATCCATAACCAGCCTTGTCACCTATTTTATGTTTCTTCTAGTCAAAATGTGTTTCTCACCCAATGAAAATGAGGTGAAATATCAAAACATTTTCCTCGCTCAATTAAATTTAGTTTCCATGAAAAAATATGTTATGTATTTTTCACCCTGTTTACTAAGCAGACATTCAGAACCTGGCATATTGGGGTCATTCAACAGGTAATTGTCATATTTATGAATAACTGAAAATTAACAGGATATAAGGGAGGGATAAACTTTTCTCATGCTATCATTTTCTGAGGGTTTTTTTGGCAAATTATTCTTCCAATGTTTCCTATTGTAATCACAAAATTACATGTTTGAGGAAGAATAATCTGGAAAAGACATTCAGTATCTAAGGTTTTATTTTCTTCTGTTTTACTTTTTTACTTACTGTCAAATTAAAAATTATTCTAGCACTTAATGTAAGGGCTATTTGATAATACAGTGATTCCATATTCAAAATAGGCAATTAAAGTATTTTGGTGTTTACTCAATTTCTACTGTTTTCATTATTGTTTTTGTTTATTTTTTTATAGCAGACAATCCCTGTGGCATGAAGACAAGATTCTCTATAGCTCTAGAATTGACCTTCTCAGTATGCTTTCTAGAATGTGAATTTATTATTGATTGATAAAACTGTGCTAGAGCATTTTTACGACCTAAAGCACTGTTCTTTTTTACTGTGCTTTACGCTATGGTAGTTTTACTGAAAAAAATCCCAGATGGCACTGAGGCCCATTGTTAATTACCAAAAACACTGTCACATAAAGGATGAAATTTCACACAAATTGACAAGCATTCTTGTTTTAGCTGTCTGGTCAAGCGGGAAAATGTTCAGATTCGTTTGCTACTTTGCTATAATCATTTCTTTTAAGAAGATCACAAGATTATTTTTTAGTTATCATGAACACAAAATTCTACCCTTAAGTGTGTCTTCGATATCCAGAGCAAAGAAAAGAATGTCTCAAGTTTATATGGCCATCTGCCATTTCAGCATTCAAGTTTTGATCTGTTACCCCCTTTAGAACACCATGTTTCACTCTCCCCTAACTTCTATAGGAACCATAATTGTCCTGTATGTTAAGCTGCATGAAGTGGGGAAAATATCAATATACTAAAAGTGATCTGCCTCATTCCCTCCAGAATTTCCATCATTTTATGAGCTCTGAGTTGTGAAGACAATGAAACATAGTGAAGTTTTTGTCAATTCTAGTCAGTTGCCTTGGGAGTGTTTCTCACCCTTAGTCATATTGGCTTTTTTGTCCAGGTGATTCTTTTTTGTGGCATCTTGTCCTATGGATTGCAGGATGTTTAGAAGCATCTCTGACCTCTACAGATTAAAAGCACTAGCACTCACCCTCTTATGACAACCAGAAATGACTCTAGACACTGATTGCCAAACGTTCCATGAACGGCAAAATCCATTCCCCTCCAGTTGAGAATGGCAGTTTTAGGGATTAAAACAAAACATTCAACAATAACCATCATGACAAAAACATTTGATAATAACTAGATCCCCCCAAATAAGGACAAAAATCGCTTAAAAGAAGTGCCATTGCTATGTCTTAGCTAAAGCATTCCTCAAGCGACGGAACAAACTACAGAAACAAGCGTCCTGGTTTTTAAACTTTAATGAGCATTCTCATTATCAAAATTCTTTAAACCCCACTTCTAAGAAACTCTGACTAAACAGTTTTTTAGTGGAGCCTGTCATAAGGGTTAGAAAGACTCAAAATAAAGAATAATGAAGACAATCCCAGATAGAATGGAAGGTTCAGAAAAAAAAAAATGCTCTACTTTTGTGGGAAGAAAGAAGGCCTTTTTTTTTTTTTTTTTTTCTATACACAAAAATGTCTCAACAAATAGCTTTAGCCTGTATTTCTGTGGAATTAAATGCTTACTTACATCCCTGAGGTAATTTAGAAGTACAAGCCATGCACAAACAATGAACAAAATCTTTGTGTGGAAAATTGTGGCTGTTACCTCAAGTGGTAGTTTTAAATAAGGTTCTCTTGACCACATTGAAAATAACAGACGCTGAATTGGCTTTGATACAAAAGATTAGTTAGAAGCTATATCTAGTCATTGCAATGGATTTTGATGTTAAAAATGTGTAACTGAGTATAGCATTGGCCAAGTTATTTTTTTCCATAGGACATGAAACCTATAGAGGCTTTATATTGATTTTGCCTTGCCATTTTCAGGAAAACTTAACACTACATCAGGAAGTGTTCACTGTTCCTTTTCAAACCTCTGCTGACACAATCTCATCAGCTCTTTGCAAACAGTGATTGCCAGACACAATCATTTCTGTCAGCTGAATAAGGAGTTCTTTTGAAAGAAACATTACCCAAATTGTTCCTTTCATGCTTCTTTTTCAAGCAAATACTTAGACTTAAATTTCAACAAAGATAACCAAGGCAACACTGAAGTGGATTTTTTGTAAGATATTGGATGAAAATTGTAGGAAGTGTTTTCATTCTGCAAGGTGTTATTTCAAATTAGTAGTTTTGTTAAAAGGCAAACCCCATGAAGGCAGGGCTGCTTTTGATCTGTTTTGTTTACTGCTATGCCCCAGCAAATAAAACAGTTCCTAATGCCTGAAACATGGTGAATAAATATTTATTAAATGCACAAATAAACAGAAACTCAGTGTGTTGAAATTAAGATGAGTGAACAATTCAAACTTTTCCTCAAGCATTTCTGAATAGATATAACTATAGATAAATACATCTTGTTTTTCCCTAAGGCCAATCCTTGAATTTGTGCCCATCTCCTTCTCATCTACCCAAAACATTTAATTTCCCCTCTCCCTCATGCTTCAGCATTGTTTTTCCTCTCTAGTAGAACATCAAGCTGGCACACATATAAGCTTTTTTATGTCCTACTTGAAAAAGAAAACTGCTTGTTATAAAAACTCTCTTTCATTCTTGCTTCATTCTCCAATAAACTTCATTTTCTCTTTCTCTTTACAAAAAGCAGTGTCTGCATTTTAAATTTTAATTCCTCCCTGTCTATTTCCTCTTGAACCTTTTCCAAAAAAAATTTGCCCTATGAGTTCACTGAAAGTGCTCATGTTTAGGTCAATAAGGTCATGTTAAGGTCAATTAAGTTAAGGACCTTAACTGAATATGCAGTTCTCAATTCTCACCTGACTTGATTCATCAGAAGCATTTGACAAAATTGATTACTGTTTATCTAAAAACATTATTTATTTGACTTCTCATATGCAGAATTACTGTTCCTTACCTTTGGTGATTTCTTCTCAATCTTCTTTTCTTGATTCTTCTCATCTATTTAAACTGTTAGATTTGGAATGCCCTAAGTCTCAGTTCACGGATTTCTTTATTTATTTATTTGCTTTCACTCTTAAATCTCATCTATTTTCCTGGCCTTGAATACCACTGATATTGTCTACATTTTTATAAACAACAAAGATCTTCCTTATGAATTCCACGCTGCCTAGCGGGAATGCCCACCAAGAGCCTGCCTAAGTTCAGCTAAACTTTTGAACTCATAAGACCGTCTTAGCCTTCAGTTGACATCAGCCTACACAAAACAATGTAACACAGTTACCATAGCTTGCTATCAGGAGCCTTATTTCTTCCTTATCTGCAGATGTCCTAGTAGCAATTTTTTTTTTTTTTTTTTTTTTTTTTTTTTGAGACAGAGTCTCGCTCTGTCACCCAGACTGGAGTGCAGTGGCCCGATCTTGGCTCACTGCAAGCTCCGCCTCCCGGGTTCACGCCATTCTGCTACCTCAGCATCCCAAATAGCTGGGACTACAGGTGCCTGCCACCATACCCAGCTAATTTTGTTTCTGTATTTTTAGCAGAGACAGGGTTTCACCGTGTTAGCCAGGATGGTCTCAATCTCCGAACCTGGTGATCCACCTGCCTCAGCCATTTGTAACACTATCAGCATATTATTCTCACCAGGTTCTCAGGGAAACAGAAGTAGAGAGCAAAACAAAAGTCAAATTCTTTTTCCAAACAGGAAAACATTAGCTAACCCGTTTCTACAGTATCAGACTGCCTGCTTTACATTTCTCTCCGGAGGTAGATCACAAAGTTAGCTTAAACTTAACATTTCCAAAGTTAACATTTTTCCCCCACCAGAAAGTAAACAAACTAACAAACAGCTAAGCCAAACAAAAGACATAGCAACCTAAAGACTGCTGCTTCTACAGTCTTGCATACTGCGTTCACGGAAAGCCCATGCTTTCAGCTTTGCAACTTAAAAACTCAAAACCTCCTTGGTTTTCTGTTTTTCTCATAACTCATATTCAGTGGGGAAACATATTCTATTAGCTTTATCTTCAAAACAAATCCAGAATTCAATCACGTTTCATAATGTCTGTTTTGCCTGGATGCTTACAATATCATACTAACTGATCTTTTACTCCACCCTTCTCCTTCAGTGTGTTGGAGACATGGTGACCACAGTGATTACTTTATAGTTATCTCACTCTCCTCAGAAGGTTCTGGTCGCTTCCCATGTCACTCAGAGTAAAATCCAAAGTTCTAAAAATGACTTTCAAGGCCCTGGGGAAAAATGCCTTCACAATGTCTTTAGAGTTCTAATTTTGGCCATAATAAAGATTGAAATAATAGGGCTGCATACAGCTAATTAAAATAGAGGAGCCACTAGGTACTCTTTGAGGTCAGATGGCCTCATAATACATGTATGAATCATCTCTGCAGCCAAACTTGAAATATTTCTGAGAATACTGAGCGTACATTGCTGAAGATAGAATTTTATCTTGCGGGGTCAGCAATAAAGCTTTTATATCCACATGGTCTGTAAAGGTAATTTTCTGAGGGGCAAGCAGATTGTTTCAGCTTCTGATCTAAAACTAGGCTTTCTTCACATAGCAGAAAACAATGATGTATCTATGGGCTTCCATAGAAACCATGACATATTGTAAGTATGGACTCCATTATTTTCTGCATGTCGATCTTAATGAACTATTGCTGGAGAGAACACCCAGCCTCTGACAATCCACCTATGACTAGGTTACATTGTATATACTATATCATGAGCATTTTTCATGTCGATACATAAACTGAACAGTAGAATTCTACCTGACTGAACAATTCACTTGGTATGATTTGTTGTGACCTGTCTACATGAGTCTCTAGCAATGGATGTCTTAATGAGCCACAGCAAATTGGATGAGCCAATTCGTAGTTGTTTTCACTTACTGTACCCATGACCTCAATTAAAGTTATAGATTGCTTCTAAGCATTGCTCATTGGTAGTGACTCAAACAATAGCATAAAATGTCCTCATTAATCCCTTGATCAAATTGAGAACATATATATATATATATCAGGCATTTCTGCACTGAAGGTATTACTTTACCTATGGAGATATTGCATAATTTGATTGACTGTAATTGTTGCCATCTGCATTCAATTATCTAATTAGTAATTGCTACCACGTATGCTACCAATTACATTAAAAAACTAGCAGTGCTTTAAACCCTTCATTCAAAACTGTCACTGAATTTCAGAATGTTGCAGTGTTTACTTGAAAAACACATCCTCAATTGCTATATATATATATATATACCCTAGGATAAGTAATAATAAAAAAGTTAACCTAATATTTAGTTCACATAAAAGTATTGAAAACAAAAATTGAAAATAAAATTGGTAAAGAAAAACACATATAAAAATAAACTTTAAATCAATCTCAATGTCACATTAACAATCTATAACACAAAGGTTTCACCGCTTTTAACTATAAAAGAAAATTAAGGAGTTACTAGAATATCACGGTTTTATTTTTTAATCATTCATTTATTGAATGAAAATTGAGAACAATTTTATACAAAATACTGAATTTAAAGATCATAGTTAGAAAAGATAAAAGACAATTTTGTCTATAATATAGATGACTCCAATGTACACAATTAAGTTACAAACTATAATGTAATAACTTGAAAGAATTAGTGACAAAGATTCTCTCCTTGACTGAACTCTTCTTAGGTTCATCTGAACTATCTTCTCAAGTCAGCTATGACTTTTGCGCTTTCATGTTCACCTCTGCATTGTCCAATTTAAATCAGTTTAACAGGAATTTCTCATCTCCCATATCCAATCACCCTCCGTATCTAATCAGGTTTCTCACCCGCCACCGTTCCCCAGGTGATATCTGACCATGCTGACATGATTTTAGTATGAATTCTGTTGTCTATTTAGCCAGAATCCCCACTTACCCCTCATGTTTTATCTTGTGAATTTTCCATCCACGGTCCCTCACCCAGTTCCTTGGCTATAATTTGCCATTTTCCTTGCTGTTCAAAGTTGGGCCAGATTTTTCTTTCCTAATACAAAACTTCACAGTAGTTGTCTCCCTGTGTACCTATCACAATAGTCCTCATTAAATAAAGTTTACCTTCGCAGGCATTAACAAGTATCATGATTATTTTTTTTCAGCACTGCTAAGCACTATTATCATTATAGTAAAGATCAGTTTTAGTTCTGTAGAGAAATACACAATTAAACTGATGGTGCAAAAGTTCAATTCATTCTTGAAGAATACATAAGATTACTTAGAAATAGGGGTAAATGAAGGTTGCTCCATGCAGAGAAAATAGCAAGAACATGGGTGATCAGTTTACATAAGTGATAGTGAACCACGTGTTCAGGCCAACATCTTAACATGCCATTCAAACAATAAAATTTTGACAGTCTACAAATAAAATACTGATTGTTATAAAGGTTTCTCTTCTTTATTTACACAGTGTTTTGGGAAAATATGAAAAATACACAGTTGACATTTTGAAGTCCAGTACAATGTATAATACAAAACCTAATGATTGTCAAAACTCCTTGGGAACAGTGACATAGATTCTTTTTTATTTAGTTTAAATATTTTTTTTTCTTTTTTGTTGGCATCTACTTATATAATTCTAGTATATTATAGCTTTACTATTTGACTCCATTATTTCTCCATTCTAATACATATTTTATGCAACTTCCTGATTAATTATTTTGAAAATAATTTATGCAGATTATATTTATAGAAAAACTAATTATTAATCACCTACTGTGTGGCAGCTTCTTTGTTAAGTACTGGGAGAATCATGACCCTTGTGGACCATTTGTTGTGCAATTTGAACTATGCCAATTGTCCTAAGCAAAAAACCAAAATGGCTTTTTTTTTTTTTTTTTTTTTTTGCCTAGTGCAATATTTTCCAAAATGTATTCCATACTAAATCAGAATACTCTGGAAATGTGTATTTTTAACAAGTTCATTGAGTATCTTCCTAAAAGCATGTTGAAGAAAAATGCCTATTGGTTCTACTTCATTTACTGTTTCATCTAAATTAATATATATAATTCACTTATAGTGCTTTTTTAACTCATCTCTTCAAATCACTATCAAGGGGTGAAATACTTGTATGCACACTTCATTCAATCCAACCATCACAGACCCCAACCTTTCCTTTTTAATATTATTACCTAGTCTTCAAAAACTAGCTCAGGTAAAATCTGTTCATCATAATTTTCCTTACATAATTAAGGCTAAACTAGACCTTTGCACATTTTAGACTTTTATATACAATGAGGCATGACAATATGTTGTCTATATTAATAAAAAAAATCCAATGTCTGTATTGGTAAATGGTTTTAAAAATCAGTGTGTAAATTCCAGCGAAAGATAAAGGTGAAAGATGATGCTGAATGTCTTATATAGACAGGAATGATAGGACTGAATAGCAATCACTTGGTTCTACAACAAGTAAAGTTCTTATGCTTGATAATGAATATTAAATGGTAATCTACATTCTTAATTGGCCCTAGATTCCTAGAGCCAGTTGCTTTGCACAACAGCAAAACAAGATAGTACAAGATTAAATTCAAATAGAACCTTCTAACATAAACAGAAATGTATTAAACACAAAGCAGGAGAAAAATTAAAGGAAGCACTCCATTTGAGGATAATGAGGCAAAATTTCAAGTAGTCTGGAAGAGCAAAAATAGTGAAAAGCCTAAGGGCGCTGCTATGGATTTAACTGTGTCCTCCCGAATTCCTATTTTGGAGCCCTAACCCACAATGTGATTTTATTTGGGGAAAAGGCTGTTATGAGATACTTGGAATTAGACCTGGTCATGAGGGTGGGATCCTCATGATGGCACCCTCATGATGGAATCAGTGTCTTTTTGAGAAGAAACGGCAGAGAACATGAATTCCAGCTTTCACTCTCTCTTCCTGTCCTTCTCTACCTCTCTATTTCTCCCTATATATTTTTCTCTCTCTCTGCCATGTGAGGACACAGCAAGAAGAGGGTCTGCAAACCAGGAATAGGGACTTCATCAAAATATGACAATGCTGGCACCTTGACCCCGGACTTCCAGCCTCCAGAACTGTGAGAAAATAAATTTCTGTGGTATAAACTATCCAGTCAGTGAAAGCTTGTTATGACAACCTAGAAATAGTAATATAGGTATATGCAACTCAGGACATTCCAGGATGAGCCCCTATTTCAACTGTGCCATATGCTCTTTAAGATAAAATCATTAAACCAAAACTAGATAACACCCATAGACAAAACTACTCCAGACGCTGTAAGAAAAAATTATTACCTGAATGGAACGGGGAGAAAAAGTATCTCATTGGACATTAGGAGAGACACACTTTCAATTAGAAAGGAACTGCAGAAAATCATGGCGCAATGATGCTGTATCTTTAACATCAAACCAGAAAACAAACTGAAAATTCGTTTATACTCTGATAACAGATTAACATGTATTAAGTTCTTGAATGTTCTGCAGAAAAGTATTAGAATAAGAATATATTTGAATTGTCAATGTTTTTGCTCTTATCTCAAAGTGCAAACCACATAGTAACACCTTCGGTCAAGTTTTAATGCCTTTAAATTATAATTTAATTTGTGTTACTGAAATATTTCTTATAAATGACACAAGGTGCTATTTCCATTTATTTCTTCAATATTAGTAGGTTAACATTTGATGTTTAGTTTTACCTCTGAAACAAAACAGATGTTTGCTAAAGTGTACATAAAATTTAAAGCCTCATACACTGTAAGGAAATGTTGTTTTAATTATTATAAAACTGTTTTCAGAGGTAAAGTTGCCTTTGTGAGTAAAAATTACATATAACGACATCTAAATTATCCTACTTTTTCTAAAGACAAAGAGCAGCTTATGGTGGAAATCTTATGAAAAATATCTGAAGGTAAAGCACAAGATAATAAATGAGGCTCTAAAAATGCTATATCCTGATTACAACTTCTGATATTTTGCCCAGGATTTGAAAGAATCTAAAATATGCACAACCATGCAGTCAGCATTATTTCTTGCAGAAGAAATAAGTCATCTCCAGTTGGAAAAGTGATACAAATAAGTATAGGAGCTATAAATCATGTATTCTGTTAAGAGAAACAACTCTAGGGAGGCTGGAAATATACTCTATTTGGAGAGACAAATTAAGTGCATGGGTTGAAATAATTGATAATGTTTCTCCCATATTTAATGGGTTTATTTTTCACGTGACAATCCAAAGAAAATATGATTCCTTTTGGTCTGTTTTTTTTATACAGCATTTTTCATTTGTTGTAATCATGTGTGTTAGAGCTTTTCACCTTTATGCATCATGTCTTATGAAAGTGTATTGACTGGATAGTATCAAAATGAAACAAGTATTATGTCCATGAGTCAAAATAAATTGAATTAGAACAAATTGTGCTTGTTGAAAAATTGCTCATTCCTAAAGTAAGCGAGGCTGCAAAAGGAAAAAAGGGTAGTGGGGTGGGGAGTGTATTGTAACAAATAAATTCTACACTCGTGAATATGTTGAAGTTAAATTCTAAACTTGATGAATCTGAAAACAATGTTGGAACAAGTTACGTGGGAAATGACCTCTTGAACTAAATTATAAAAGGAGAATAAAGAGAGAGAAAATTATTAACATTGTATTTATGTAAACTTATTTTTACATTGATTTGTTCCTCCTTTCTAACTGGAGGCAAGTTTTAACTAGTAACTAGTAACGTACAAATATGAGAAGTCTAGTTTATTTATTTATTTATTTATTTATTTATTTATTTTGGCCCAAAGACACCCAAAGCTAATTATCAATATTTTGCTCTTACTCTGAGGTGTTCATTTTACTTTAGTTCAACACTTCACTGTCATTAAATAATGACCTGAATAATTCAAGAGCCAGGTAGATCAAGAAGTTTGTAAAAATTTTCTATATTTTGGCAATTAAGCTACCTCTTCCCCAGATTACACACTTGATTAAATCGTGGCAGAAAAACATTTTTTTCTCCAATTGATGAGGCCATATTCATGCTATATCTTTTATTATAAGAAATAAAATAATTATTTTTTAGACTAATGCGGTTTTCTGGCAAAGCTTAATAAAATTTTCTTTATCAACTACTTCGGCAAATCAAAAACATTAGAAAAAATCTGAGTAAAATTATAAAAAATTATCTAAATATTGCTTAATTGGCAGTGGGTTTGAGGGCAAGTATTGGTAGATGTGTGTGGTCCATGCATATTTGTGTATGTTTTAAAGAGGAATTAGAAGAAAAGAGGAAAACGACTTATGGAGGTATGTACTACTGAATACAATTTTAAAATTCAAATTTTTAATCACTTTATTTCATACATAAGAGGGACATAAATAGCTTAAACAACTTGCAGTTTGTAAGTACTTAGTTTTGTACTTAGTTTTCTACTCTCTAATGGTTTTCAAAAACAACTGAATTTTACCAAAACAATACTGGAAAAAGACCTCATGAAAAGCACTGTCTTGAATGAAGACACTTACCTAATATCCTCTGTCCCTAATGTATTTAAGAAAAGAAAAGATAGGAAAGTGGCTGGGCTTTGTTTTTTTTACATCAGCTTAACTTTGAAATAAATAACTCTTTTCATTTAGACTTTTAATTTATTTATTACAGTTTGGTTTAATTAACTAATTCTACAGGAACATTAAGGAATCATGACAGGATATTACTAAAAGTATCAGGGAATTACATATTGCTAAGGAATGATAGTAGCCACCATGAAGTGGCCATGCTCAAATCTCTTCCCATAACCACCTAATTTCTTTGCAAGGGGTTTTTGCTGTGTTTTATTTCAGTGCACTGACATTTTCAAATTTGCCACATAATATTAAATGACTGCAAGTTGCTTTATTCCTGATAAGAAAGTGTACCAGTAAATTAGGAAACACTGGGTTAAGAAACCATGTGAGGCACTTCCTAGCAATGCTTTATGCATCTGCTTGCTGCTGGAACTGAGTGGAGAGTTTGTAATCTCCTACACTAGTGCTTTACTTATTTTTGTCTTTTACATTGTTTTTATTATTGATTATTAAAATATATTCATTAAAATTCACTCTGTAGTGTATAGTTCTATGGGCTGGGCAAATGCACAGTATGTGCCCATCAATATAGGCATGATAAAAAAGAGTTTCATTACATTGAAAATTTTTCTGTGCATTCCATTTGCAGTCAAATGCTGCCCCTTCTTTTTACCGCTGGCAACCACCAATCTACTTTCAGTCCCTATAGTTTTGCCATTTTTAGAATGCCAGACAAATATAATCAGATGGTATATCGCCTTTTGGGTTTTGTTCCTTGCACTTAGCAAAATGCATGCTGGTGCTTGTATCAATAATCTACTACTTTTTATTGCTATAAATTATTCTAGTGTATGCATGTATCAGTTTATATAATCAGTGGTTGAATGACATATGGTTTTTGTGTTTCCAGATTGATTATAAATAAAGCTTCTGTAAACATTTAAATACAGATTTGTGTGTGTAAATATACATTTTCATTTTATCTCCAGCAAATATCCTGGAGTAGATTTGAGTTACATGTTCAGTGTGTATTAATTTTGCAACAAACTACAAAACTACTTTCCAAAGTGGCTGTATAGTTTTGCACTCCTGTCAGCAAAGTAGAAGGGTTTCAGGTATTTTGCATCCTTGCAAGTCCTTGGCATTTGGCTTTAGTCATTTTATAATTGTGTATTAGCATTTTATTGTTATTTGTATTTTTTTATTTTCCTAAAAATTTATATTGTTTAGTGTTATTGTGAGTGTGAGACTGATACTTTTCTAGCTCTCTGTTCTGATACATGCCAGAATTCTTCAAATGTTGCTTTTAACTGTTTTCTTAATGCAAAACATGACAATAAAGTTTGTGTAAAGAGAAGTTCAGCATTTAAAACATGATTAGACCTTTAAATTAATGTTGATAAACATTTAAACTGATAATATCATCAAGAGTCAGAAGGTTATGTTTTGTCATTATTTCTGATGTGAGGATATTTGTGATATACTTAATCTTATGTTATAATTGTTCATTTAAAAAAATTCCCCAGCTATAGCAAAAGTATACATGAGCATTTTACTCTGATAAAGAAGTTGAAAGTCACCAGATAAAATATGGCTCGGATCCAAACCCGGAGAGCAAGCCAAATAAACTACAAAATCAAAGTTAAAAAAAATCCATTAAAGAAAAACACAGAAACTTAAATGAACTAAATTCCAGGAAATAACATCCCTCTCCCAGGAAAGAACAGACCTGTGGCTTAATGATTGGAGAGGAAGGAGTTTGATTCTTCATTTAGAGAGGAAATGCCTGTGTACAGATGTTATTATTTCAGATCTTCAAATAATTATAAGAATTAGTAATTATTATTGCCAGGTGGCAGAAAATGAAGTCGGAATCCACAATCTTTGGCATTACTGTATTTTAGAAATAAAATGGAAAGTGAAAACAAATACCATTTGCAATAATTTTAAAAGCATATCAAATTGCTCTGAAAAATATAATAAAATATGTTCAAGATCTATGCACTAATACAACATATTGCTTAGAGATGTTAAAGAAGACCTAAATAATGCTGACTTACACATGGCATATGGGATGTACTTGGTTTGAAAGACGCAGTAAGTTTGAGTCATCCATTCTTCCCAGGAATATTTATGGTTTCCATGCAATCTCAATAAAAATACTAGCAGACTTTTGAAGAAATTTATATGCTAGTATTAAAATTTATGTAAAAATGTAAATATTTAAAGGAACCCAAATAATCCTTAAAAGGAACAAAAAGATGTAAGTCTTACTTAATCTAAGTTAAAAATTAACTATAAAGTTATAATAATCAAGGAAACTTATTATTCATGAAAGAATAGACCAAAGATCTATGAACAGAATAGATTCCAAAAATAAATCTGAAGATTTATAGTTAGCTAATTTTTGACTAAAATGTCAGGTCAACTTAATGAGGAAGATAAAGTACTTTTTAAATTTAGTACTGAAAAAATTGCCTGTCTCTAGTAACATAATAAATAAGCATAAAGTAAATGCTCTGTCCTGCTCTATACACAAAAAGTAATTTGAGATAGATTATAGTGCTAAATGTAAATACTAGAAAATAATTTTAGAATAAGCAAGATAATATATTTGAAGACTTTGGCTAGGCAAACATTTCTTAGATAAAACATAAAAAGCACTAAAAATTGATTAGATTTTATTAGAGTTAAAATTTTTCTGTTCATTAAATGACATCTAAAGGTAATTGAATAGAAAAATTATACACTGAATTTGTTTTCATAAATGCAACTTTTAAAACCCTTTAATCCATAAGATACGAAGAATCAAACTAAATGCCCATCAATGACAGATTGGATAAAGAAAATATGGCATATATACTCCATGGAATGCTATGCAGTCTTGAAAAATGAGATAATGTCCTTTGATGGAACATGAATGGAGCTGGAGGCCATTATCCCTAGCAAACTAATGCAGGAACAACAACAAGAAAAACAAATTCCACATGTTCTCAGTTATAAATGGGAACTAAATGATGAGAACACATGGACACAGAGAGGAAAATGGACATGGGGCCTACTGGAGGAGGAGGGAGAGGATCAGAAGAAACAACTATTGGATATTAAGCTTTGTACCTGGGTGACAAAATAATCTGTACAACAAACCCCTGTGACACGACTTTCCCTATGTAACAAACTGGCACCTGTATCCCTGAACCTAAAATTGATGTTTTTTTAAAAAAAAAATTTAAAAATTCTTAAAATGTAATGAGAACAAAAAATTCAGGTGAAGCTGGTTAGATTTAAACGGGCACTTTAACCAAAGAACTTGTATGAATGACAAAAAATTTATGAAAAGGTATTTTGTTATTTAGTTCATCAAGAAAATACAAATTAAAATCACAATGAGATACTACTAATCTCCTACTAGAATGGCAAACATAAAAAGGATAGACAATTTTTAAATGGTCTGAATTTTGAAATGTTTTCTAGAATATGGATCCACCATAACACTCATAATTTGCCGATGGGTATATTTCATTATGTAGCTATTTGGATAACTGTTTGGCAGTTTCTAATAAAAACAAACACGAATACAGCCAATAATTTATCAGTATTTACACCAGGAATTTTTAAAAAGTCAATGAAACAACTTGGGAAATAGTAGATACAACAGACTTATTTTTAATAGCACTAGACTAAAAACAACTTTAATTTGCATCATCAGGATGATGAACACATCCTGTTTTAGTCATAACTGAAATATTACTCAAATATTAAAAGGTATGAATTAATGTTACAAGATGAGTAGTTTCAAATATAGTATGTTAAGCAAAAGAAGCCAGACACAAAAAGCCAGATTGTTATTTCAAGGACGTTAAATCTAAGAACAGGCAAAATTAATCTATAGTTTTAGGAATATGAAATTATTTTCTTCTTGTAGAGTACAGAAGAAATAGACTGAAAGAAACAAGATATATCTCTGGGAATATGGAAATGCCCTATCTCTTGTTTTGAGTCGTGGCTACATTAGGTTATACAACTATTAAAATTTGCCAAACCAAAAGGTGAAATATGCATATTTTATTTTATGTATTTTAAAATATTTTAAACGTTAATGAAATAAAACATATTTGCAAAAAACAAAAACAAAACAATAATTGTGCTCTTATTAGCCTTTTGTTTTGCTGTTGTACTTCAATTTTGGAAATGTGTCTCCACCAGTAAGATTATTATCTTTAAATCTTATTTGTAGAGTGTTTCTGCGTATATGACAGATCATTATCTTCAACAGACCATCTTTGTAAAGTCTGATTTATTTTATGTTTTCTAGTTTTATTTTATTTCTAATTGGCAGATAATAATTATACATATTTATGGGGTACAATGTGATGTTTCTATACATGTATTCACTGTGGAATGATCAAATCATTAAGACATTTAAAATTGAGCTTAAAATTTTATTTTCAAAATTAACTCCCTTTAATCAATTCTTTACACAATTCCTTGGCTGGTGGGGGAGGGGAAGGATCAGAAAGTATAATTAGCACAATTTTTAGTTGTAGGCATTAGGATTAAACTGTTTCTTAAATCTGATTTAAATATTACATATTTTTCTTCTTTTTTTTTTTTTTTTTTTTGAGACGGAGTCTCGCTCTGTCACCAGGTTGGAATGCAGTGTGCAGTGGCACAATCTCAGTTCACTGCAGCCTCCACCTCCCAGGTTCAGGCAATTCTCCTGACTCAACCTCCCGAATAGCTGGGACTACAGGCTTGCGCCACCACACCTGGCTAATTTTTGTATTTTTAGTAGAGACGAGGTTTCACTATGTTGGCCAGGATGGTCTTGATCTCCTGACTTTGTGATATGCCAGCCTCAGCCTCCCAAAGAGCTGGTATTACAGGCATGAGCAACTATGCCTGGCCCATAATTGCAAACTTTGATTACCAGATTCACTGATTGAGTCCCTCTTCTAATGTTTCGTGTTTATATTTCTTTGGCTTGTTTCTTTCCCCTCACATCCTCAACTATACTCTTATTGATTATAGTGATAGTATATCAATTTCTGTTTCCCTTATTACCTGATCAGAATAAATGACATATGTTATAAGCTAAATTTATTTAGTGTTAAGTACTCAAGGATTTAAATAGAATAATGTAATATATGAATAATATAATATTTATCTATCTTCAGTGATTTCTTAAAAATTTCAGTGTTATCTTTCCAGGCATTTTTGACAATGGCAGTTTATTAATTTTTATTTTGATTGTCTTAGTGTAGAACACTTGGTCACAATGATAGGGTCTAAGGACTTGATGTTTCTCTATGAACATTTTATCTTAAATAAGTGTGTAATTTTATGACACATAGCATAGGATGACTATGTGTGTGTGTTGAAGAGGGTGGAATATGGAGATTTGTGAGGAGGGCAGCATTTGTCTCCAGGGTTCCTATGTTTTCCTGGCAGGGAACCCAGCTGCCTGCAGCTGTGGTCTTTACAACTTTTGGTCTAAAGTGAAAAAAAGAATAATTTTGAAATCCCATATGAACATGTCAGGAATAAATGATGACTGTACTAGGCCATATGATCTACCATTCTCAAAGGTCAAGGGGGTATTACTATGATTCATGTTCTTGCTGAACACACATAGCTTTCTCAAGGAGTAGTTCTGAAAGCAAAAGCATCACAAAGAAGAGTGATAAAGGAATCAAAAATACAGGAATCAAAAAAGAAGGATTGATGAGCAGATTAACCATGGATGTACACTATTAAGGATGTTTTCTAGAGGAAGCATCTGCTATTTTTCTGTGTCCTCTGATTTTTATTAAAATCCTTGTTCTTATGTACTCTGGCCCCTCTCTTGCCTTTTAGCTTCGTTCTACTTGGGTTTGGAGAAAACTCTCCTCTTCAGAGCTCGGTATCACTGGATTCCTGATAAATTTGGCCAGTGGAAGACACTGAGGGGGAATTGGCCAACCGAGGAAAGGGAGAAGACAGAATGTCTCTCCTTCTGTTTTTGCCTCTCCTAAACTCACTTCATCATCTCTGAGGCTCTGGCTTCCATGAGCAAGGCTTATCAAATTTCTAGCTTCTGTTGGATAATCTTGGCACCTGGGCATTAGTAACACTGCCTGACTTACTAGTTTCTCCATTCTAAAATGGTAGACACCTTTGCTGCCAATCTCACCATAGTTGTTAATCTCAAGATCACTTCACAGTCCCATTTGGTTTAATATAATAGTTCTTTTATCAAGTATAGTAATTTCAAAGAATTAAATGTCCTATTTTTCTGATTAGATTGTGACTTGCATCTATTTTATTCTATCAGAATCTTCACCATTCTTCAATGTCCACCTTAAATGCTTTTCTTGTTTTTTATTAAAAAAAAAAGTATGGCCGGGCGCGGTGGCTCACGCCTGTAATCCCAGCACTTTGGGAGGCCGAGGAGGGCGGATCACAAGGTCAGGAGATCGAGACCACGGTGAAACCCCGTCTCTACTAAAAATACAAAAAAAAAAAAAAAATTAGCCGGGCGCGGTTGTGGGCGCCTGTAGTCCCAGCTACTCGGGAGGCTGAGGCAGGAGAATGGCGTGAACCCGGGAGGCGGAGCTTGCAGTGAGGCGAGATCGCGCCACTGCACTCCAGCCTGGGTGACAGAGCGAGACTCCGTCTCAAAAAAAATAAATAAATAAAATAAAATAAAATAAAATAAATAAAAAAGTCAACTCTCTTTAATACTTTGTTCTTCTATTTATACTCAACAATCTCATATTGATGGTAGTTTCATACAAGCTTGTCTATTTTAAATGGCTATTTGTAGAGAACTATGTCTCATTTATCTTCGTATCTCCCAATGTGCAAAAATGTCGAAGATGTAACATCTCTCCCACTCTGCATTCTCACACGTATTATGTAACTGACAAATGTTTGTTGCAGTGAAGTAAAATAGATATACAGGATGTGCTATGTCATAGCTGAAAAAAATAGAAAAAAAAACACTAAATTTGGGATTTCTTGAAGATAGAGACAGTTATAAACTGGATTATGGCAAATTTTCCATTAATGTATTAATATAATTTGTACCATAATTTTGCCTGGAATATTGCTGGTTTATGCATATTTCCCTGTCTAATTAAGTACTTCATTTCATTCTCTAAGGTATCTAATTTTGGACAATAAAAGTATACATTATCAGAGTTATAACCTAGACTACCAAATACAATAAAAAAATAGTTTATATACACCAAATAATATATTTACCTCTTTTTTTTTTCTTTTTCTTGAGATGGACTTTCGCTCTTGTTGCCCAGGCTGAAGTGCGATGGCACGATCTCAGCTCACTGCAACCTCCACCTGTCAGGTTCAAGCAATTCTCATGCCTCAATCTCCTGAGTAGCTGGGGTTACAGGGCCCCCACATTATCCCTGGCTAATTTTTGTATTTTTAGTAGGGACGGGGTTTCACCATGTTGGCCAGATTTGTCTCAAACTCCTCACCTCAGGCCATCCACCTGCCTCGGCCTCCCTAGTGCTGGGAATACAGGTGTGAGCCACCACGCACAGCCTCAAATAATATTTTTAAAATCATGAGGCCCAGGACCAAGTTCAAGAATGAAGAATGAGAAAAGAAATGACTTATAGGGTTTCTTATTTGTTCTTTTTCAAGACTTTTGAGGCTGTTAAATAAATGAACCTGAGTAAATTGAACTGAGAGACTCAAATTATCACTGTAAATAATTCTTATAAAGAATGTCTCCTCATCACAGTAAGCTGGAATTGTGTACTTCCCTGACAAGTATATGGTAGATGATGACTCAGGCTGAGATGGAACATTGGAAAAATAATAAATAAGAGAAAATGGGCAGTGAGCATCAGACAATGGGAGAATCTGCTTACCTAATGAGGCATGGGTAGTCAGACAGAGGCAAGGCAAAGAACGGCAAGTGCAGGTACTCACTTCTATAAATATAATTACCATATTCAATAAGCTTCCTTAAGATGCACACTAATATTCTAGTAAAAACCACTATGTTACATTCAAGGTTTTTCTTTCACCCCTTAAGCTGGAAAGCAACTGGAGGCTCACACTTCCTGAAAATTAATCTTGAACTATCATCGCTGGGAATTAAGCAGATTTCAGTCATTCAACACAGATTGATTGCCTACAAAAAAGATTAGTATGATGCTAAATGCCTGGTATAGAGTGTTGAATGAAGCAGGCATGATATCTGCCCTTTTAAAACTTTACAACTCTTGAAAAAATAGTAATTAAACCAAAAAGCAAAGCAACATATGTGAATATAGAATGTTAAACTTCCCTTTGCATTTACTTTCAGTTTTTAACCTTCACAGAGCATGTTTAGAATGCCATTCAGATTTAGGGATGAGAATAATGAAATTAGAATCATTTTTCAAGCTAGTGCTACTTCTGCGTGGACCCAGTTTATTACATAGTTCCTTATTATGAGCTGTGACCTTGAGTTTACAGAAAGAAGGAAAGGAGAAAAAAAAATCATTTAGAAATATCCTGGCTGTATTACGAATTCACAGAAGGAATTAAAATCAATGAAAGTTATTGGCAAAAAAGAATACAGTGATAAAGATTTCCCAGGCTTCTACATGAAGTCAGAATGAACATTAAGAACAACAGCAGCCAACATCTGCCATGGTACTCCCTGGTTGTCTGAAGTCATAAAGAAACAGAAGACTATTTTAAGATACAATTTGATGTAAATAATATGTCCTTTGCTCAGAGTCAAAAATGATGTATCTAGATTTAAACAATAACAAGGAGACAGTTGTTTCAGGAAGCAAAGCTAATGAGAGATGATAATTAATTTTTATGCTTGTTACTAACAAAGTTAATTTTACCTTTATCAGCCTTCATCCCCACCCCCCTACCTTTCCACTCAAACATCAATCTTACAACTTCTAGCTTTACCAGCAAATTTCAGAATATCTGCAGGGCAAAAATTTCTGAATTTAATTTACTCAAGGCTATTCAAAGACAAACTCAGGGAGTTGGACCTCAAATCTCTCTTCTATTACATCTGGATGATGAGGTTTATTTAGAACTCCGAAAACAGAATACCATGAAATTAGATCCTGTGCTCTGAAAGTTCTGAACTTTTTATTGCCAGGTTAAAATTGGTAAGAGTTAGCTCTTGAGTACCAGATAAAAAGTGAATCTTCATGGATCTTAACTCAATTTGTATAGTTAGTTTCTCCACTGGATTATTCCACCCCTTTAAATCTCTTCACCCCTATAAAATTGTCTCTGACCATTTCATCCCACAGCACCTTACTTTGTCATGGATCAAGTAGCTAGTTTTTACCATATTGTATGGCACCTAAAATGTACTACTCATTTTGCCTATATATCATGTTGTACTCACTGCTGTTTCATATATGACAAATTAATTTCAAGTAAAATAGAACCCATTATTTCTAGTTTTTAGGCTTTCTGTTAACTTATTAAACAGGTGGATTAATATTTTTGCCCAGTTTTTGAAATATAAACACGAACTCATTTACTTTCCTTCTTCAAGTTTTACTTTAATCACTCAGAAATTGTACTAATTTCATCTTTCTCTGCATCTGATTTATGAAATAAAGTATTTGTTTTCAGATCTGACTTGATGTAATATAAGGATAGTGGATTAGTTGGTATAAACAATGATCCATCAATTTTGTAATCATATAAATAATTAAAGACATATTTATGTTTTATTGATAACTGTTAAGTATTTAAATAGCTGTGCTTTCACTTATTCGGCACATCTAAATCATGGTAATTTTTTTTTAGTTTTTTGGTACAAGAAAAGTTTTTTTTTTTTCTTTTCATTCTTCTTCCCAGATGAGAAATTGATTTGAAAGTATACATGGACAACTGTATGAAAGCATTGGAGAGACACATGAATATGGTCACAGTTTCTTCAACTAATGCAGAAATGTCAAATTTTTTTTTCTAAAAGCAAAGCAAGCAGCAAAAAGGAAAAAAAAAAAATTTAAGTTGTTACAGTCATAGTTAGCAACTAACTTGGCAAACACTGTTTATATCAGATGTTCATGCATGGTTGATCATGCAGATGTTCATGCATGATTTATGGCAGCAAATTTGCAAAAAAATTGTTTATTTGGCCTAAACTTGCTTTCATAATAATTTTCATGTCTAATTGTAGGATAGAAGAAGGGTGTTTTCTTGTTTAGTAAAAAATATTTTAATATATTTTACCTTTATTTCATTTTATTACTTTGCTACAATTACTAAATTTATAAAATGTCCAGGCCAAGCATGGTAGTTCATGCCTGTAATCCTAGCACTTTGGGAGGCATAGGCAGGAGGACCACTTGAGGTCAGAAGTTCAAGATCAGCCTGGGCAAAACAATGAGACAGCATCTCTACAGAGAATTAAAAAATTACTTGGATGTGGTGGTGTACTCCTAGGTACTTGAGAGGCTGAGGTGAAAGGATCATTTGAGCCCAGGAGCTTGAGGTTGCACTGAGCTGTGATCCTACCCCTGCACTCCAGCCTAGGACTCTGTCTCATAAAACAAAAAGTTTTATTCCATGGAGACATTTTGTTGTTACTAGGTTTGCACTATGAAGTTAGAATTATAAATATGTCATAATTGTACAGCATATTTAGCAGGATTACGAATACATATATTTAAATTATATTTTATTTATTTTGAGAAAATTGTAACTTACAAATGGATAGGTGCATGGGCTGGGTGCAATGACTCATGACTGCAATACTAGCACTTTGGGAGGCAGAGGCAGGAGGATCACTTGAGGCCAGGACTTGGAGACCAGCCTAGGCAACAAAGTGAGACCTCTGTCTCTACAGAAAAATAAAAATTAGCCAAGCAGGATTACCTGTGCCTGTAGTTCCAGCTACTCAGGAGGCTGAGGTGGAAGGATTGCTTGAGCTCAGGAGGTCAAGGCTGTAGTGAGCGGTGATCATGCCACTCTACTCCAGCCCAGGTGACAGAGCCAGACCCTATCTCAAAAAAAAAAAAAAAAAAAAAGAGTAAGCAGAGTAAGCAGGCTATTTTTTTCAGCACTTTTGCTGGAAAGGAAAATTTATGTTGAAATATGACAACCAAGAAAATCTGTAAGATTTTGCTCAATGGACAAAGAGCTCAAATGTCTGCTTGACATGATTTACCTTGATCCTTCTGGGTATCACATAATGGAGTGTTCTTAGTGCTATTTGAGCAGATTGTAAGCTTAAATTGTTTTTGTTTGTAATTACTCTCATCCAGCTGTGGATAATCAAAAAGATAACCAATGGGAGAAGGTGCCAGCTCTCCTAGTATAATTCACCCTGTAAGGAACAGAAATTGTATTGAATGGAAGGGTTGCAACATCCAGGCTATAATTGCATACTATTGAATTACAGTCTCTACTAGACTTCTTTTCCATGGGAGTTCATGTGATTGAAGAACCTCACTAGAGTTGACGAAGTTGAAGAATCTGTCCAGATTTCTTTACTTACATCCAAAGCTTATTGGAATGACCAGATGGATATTTCTGCATTTAGATGGGTCATAGTCTTTGGAAATGTATTTCACAGAATGTCATTCATTTTTTAATTAGTACTTGAGTGTGTTATATGTTTATGGGAAAGGATATTAGACACGCCTTACTAAATACATAAAACAAGCAAAGTATGGGTAACTGGAATAAAATATGGCTATCAGTTCACTAACTCATTTTGTTTTCCTTTTTTTTTCAACCTAGCAATCACTAAAATCTAGATTTACTAAATAACATTGAATTTTCTCATACTCTGGAGTAGATGACACAGTGGAAACCAAATCTTTCCAAAATAAATTTGCAAGCAAAAATAGCCATTAAGATTTTTTTCTACTAAAAACATTGATATATTGACTATTATATTCCACTCTTAAAAATCACAGCCTGGGATTTTCAACTCAAAAAAAAAAAAAAAAAAAAGCATTAACAAACCAACATAGTAACACTTTAAATATTTAATAAAGTTGAAACAACTAAGGGAGAAATTTTCTGGAATTCATTTCTTGTGTGTTCATTCTGGATTATAAACCATGATTATATAGTTCCATTTTAATTTTGAATTCCAGATTTAATGCAGGATTGGGTGATGCAGATATCAGCTGAAGATGAAAAAAATCATTTCTAACAGTAATAATTTATCTCAATGAACCTTGTTACTGCTGTTAATTTTGTGTATCAGTCTGGTATTATGGAAAGTTCATGAACATTGTTGCTAATCAGAGCTTAGTTCCACTTCTGGCTCTGCCTTTTTTAAAATGACTTTCCTCCTCCTCTTGTTCAAATTTTCTTCCTCATTACTGAGTTTCCCCAATGTGACATGGACATACTACCATCCTTTTTTTAAAAAAATATATATATTTTTGTAAAGATTAAATTAGATAAGGTATTTTAAATGTCAGATCTAAAATAGACTTTAAGCAAATAACAATGTCTTTTTGTGTTGTTTCTTTAAAATGTATGTGTATATTTAACAATTAAATTCAAGTCATTAGTTTGTTTCCAGATGTTGTTAGAGGTTAAAGTTTCCAATCAGTTTGTTAATGACCAGTGTAATTTATATTTAATAGATACATTTAAAAGTTCCCATTGTCCCTGGACACAGTTGTTGATATTCAATAGCTGCTGAGAAAACGATGCAGACAAGAACGGAGGAATGGGACATTGCCAGTCGGGAAGTGAGCTACGGTGTGTATAGGACTAGTGTCTCCATTGTAATGAAGGCATCGACTTATTCAGCTAATGTTAATAATAAATCCCAGAGAATCGGTATATTCAGAATTTTATGAATGAGCTTTGCATTTACATGATACTTCCATGCCTGAATTAAAAGTCATCCCATTTGTGAAAAAGGTGGTGTGTGGGAAGTCAAACTGTTGTTCTTTTTAGGTAGAAATCAACATTATTAACAACAACAACTGAATGTATTGGAAGTTTAGTAATTTTCCATTAAAGTGTAAAGCAATCAATGATCAAGAAAACTTGAGATTGAGCCAGTTAGGCTTTTTCAACATTTAGTTTGTTTTCCCTTCCGTAGCCCTTTTTTTATTCTGAGTGCATAGATGATGTAAGTGGCAGTATGCAAATCTCCTCCTCTGAGAGCTGTAATTCAGTGCAGTGTATAATTGCAGTGTCCATCTGGCACAGTCCCACAAAAGCACATGTAGCAGTTTAGTTATAAAAATGTTCAGGTGACAGAATGCCAGATGTTTTACATGGTTGTCATCTTTGAATTTCCTTTCATTTTATCACCTAACAGAACCTCAGTATAATGACCTTCGTGTTCATGAATTTTTTTACATTTTCTTTTGACCTCTGAAGCATCAGAAAAATAAGCACAGTAAATAATTAGGGTAGAATATGCATAAGTATAGGTATATATCCTACATGGTGTATAAATTATATAGAATATTACATTATAGCAAAGCCTTCTTTAATATTTTATTTTTGTATGTATTTAGCTATCATATTTAACTATGGTCTTCCTTAGATGAGGATGTAAAATGATATTCAATGTGGTAAATAGTTTCTCATGTTTTGGTTCACTCTTGTAAATCCATGTGAGTCTGGATAATCATAACAGCAAAATATAGAGTAAGTCTTGAATCTGGATTCTACGAAGTCCTCATTCTTTTCTTTTCACTGTTATTTTTGTGATTACTACAGAGGAATGTTTTATACCTTTGGCCAACTTTAAGAACCAGATCTCTGCAATGCTTACCACTCCTTAGTTAGTCTGAATCTTTGTGTCAGTCAGTAATGCATAGAGAAGGTTCCCTGAAAAAAAAAAGAAAAAAAAAAAAAAAAAAAAAAAAAAACTGCATTGTTTTTAATGGAAAATAACTAGCTGCTTTAAAAACAAGGACAAATTGTCCAACAATAATTGTAATCTATGGCTCTGGGTGTTTTGATCAGCAGGAATATATCTAGGGTATGTCTAACTTTAGAGGGTTTCCTAATTAATAATAGTGATGCAGCACTTTTGATAAAGTGTTTAATGCTGAAACTCTTGCTCTAAAATTAATTCTTCATTTGGACATAAAATTCAACTTGAAGGACTTTTGGTTATATAAAATTTCTGAATGTTTTTTATACCTTTCATTTCTTTAGACTGCAAATGGTGGCTGCAGAATTCACTGAAACGTTGAACTTAAAATGTTGTAGCAGTCAAAGAAAACACTGCTGAATTTACTGATTGTTTCTCAAGAATCTATCACCCTGAATATCAGATACTGGTTGATAAAAGGAGTTGCTGCTGCCCTATCATTGTAAGCAGAAAAAAAAAAAAAAAAAAAAAAGTTTTATATGCAATAGTCAAGAGCTTTAATAGTAGTGGACCGTGATTTTGTTCTTAGAGAGAAATATTTTAGATGAGGAGTTAGATCTTTCCTTTCTCTCATGTCCAGTAGTCAAACTCCTTAGATATAGAATCACTAGCTTCCTGGCGTATGAATATTTCTCTCACATTTCTCATTAGTTGCCAAACAGAGCAGAATGACTTGGGGAACTTGGGGAGATCAATTTGTCTACATATTGTGCTTCTTAATTTGAATGCTTACAATTGCCATGAATATTTGAAGAAAAATAATCCTTTGGTATGAAATACATCTCTGACCAAGTATTATTTCTCAAACAATATTTGTTGAGATAAATGCATTTATTTTTACATAAATAATAAAATGTGTCAAAATATTAATTAGCAGTTATACAGAGTATTGCAATAGCTTCCTGTTTTGTAAAATTGCACATTATATCTTTCATTTATTGTAAGAGTTAGTGTGTAGAGAAACTTCAACCTGGGGCACATGAATATTCACCCAGAGAAATTTCAATGTGGGCCAAATGATAATCCATTGTCGATTAACATGCTTTATGTACCTATAGAATACATTAGGCTAACACCCATTTGATCATTGTGAAACTGGAGATGACTGATTTTATTCCAATTAATAAAAACTGACTTTGTTATAGAAGTTGACTAATCATAAGTACATATATACTCTAGTACTTTCGGAATTCATCTTGAGAAAAAGACTGATTTATTCAATTAGAATAAAGTAGCTTTCAGAAGTATGTGACATGGGACAAAAATTAAAACCTAAGGAAGCAAAGGCTTAAAGCTTGATATTAGGGTCTTGTAAAGGATCAGTCCGACAAATTAAAAACAGAAACTTTTGGCCGGGCGCAGTGGCTCACCCCTGTAATTCCAGCACTTTGGAAGGCTAAGGAGGACAGATCACGAGGTCAGGAGTTCGAGACCAGCCTGGCCAAAATGGTGAAACCCTGTCTCTACTAAAAATACAAAAAGTTAGTCAGGTGTGGTGACGTGCGCCTGTAGTCCCAGCTACTGAGGAGGCTGAGGCAGGAGAACTGATTGAACCCAGGAGACAGAGGTTTCAGTGAGCCGAGATCGCACCATTGCACTCCAGTCTGAGCGACAGGGCGAGACTTCTTCTCAAAAAAAAAAAAAAAAAAAAAGAGAGACACTTTCTTCAAGGCAGCAGGATTGCCCATAAAGACTCTCCTGTTTGGGGCTAACACACAGTGTTTGAAGACTAAAAAGGGCCATTTTAAAGCATTATACATTTTACACAACAAGAAATTAAGAATCTAGAATATGTCCCCACTTGCCCAGATTACATAGATATTATTGATGGAATTAAAGTGGAGCCTAGTAAAACCAGTACAGATTCTAGTACACTCTCTACCAAAGTATACACTGTTATGTACAAAAACAAGTGAAGAAAAAAGAAATAAGACTCAAAATGGATTCATATCAAGCCTACTGTATGTAAGAGGTAACATTAAGTGTGGTTAAGGAATAAAGGCACAAAAAGCCTGAAATAAGCAACATTTGAAAAGGCAAATGAAAACTTGATAGGGTAACTATTAAAGTAACTCTTCATATACAACAAAAATCTTCTTACGACTGACCTGTAATATATCAGTTACCATTTGTCAGAGAAAAACAATATTGATTTTACTATTCCACATTCCTTTATATATGCAGATTGTGAGGACAAACACATCCCCTTTTCTCCAGGTATTTTCAATAAAATTTCCAGTGTTCACAGATCCACATAATCAAAAACAAATGTACATTCACTTCTTATAACATGCTTTTCGTATTATAAAATTATATTTTTGGTCTGGTTGTAGATGAATTCATAGCTGAAATTGTTTTTTACCAATATTACAACTAATGACTCTAGAAAGACCATAATTTCTTACATCTATTTATATAATATTGTGGCAAATATTTGTGTGTATGTAGGGGTGTGTGTGTGCGTGTGTGTGTGTGTGTGTGTGTACATGTTGATATTTCAAAATTGTTAACCTGACGTTCACTAAAATGTATTTCTTGCAGTTATATTGTATTTCTTTGGAGGCAAATAATTTTAAATATTGATATAGTACAAATATAGGTTAGTTTGAATCTTGTTAGGTGTTAAATATAGTTGAGAACAGTGTTGTCTAGAAACATAATTATGCTGAATATTAATGTATCAAAATTCTTAATCTGATTCATTACTGGGTGAAGAAAGAAAACTCATCAAAGTAATTTCTTTTTTCTAAAGAAAATGAAGCACAATCCTACAAGATTAAAAATGTTGTGTAAGAAAACACACAGAAGAATTTAAATCATATTAAATGTTTAAACGCGTTCAAACATACCTCAAAACATATGTTCTGCAATGAAATTTTGCATGTTTAAACAAGGTATAATCATTAAAATACAATTAAAATCATGTCATAACATAAAAGAAAAGCTACCATAAGGATATTGTGAGTAGTATTAGGTGCCAGATTTACCTGAAAAAATTCTCATCATTCTTTATCTTCAGCAGTAGAATATGGGCACTAGGGAAATTGCTATGTGTTTTTTTTCATCTGTCATCTAAACCATTGACACAAGGGCAAAATGTAACAAGTGGGAACACCTTATGGACTTGGAAACTTTGTGGAGTTTCAGTTTTATAAAGCTAAAAATAAATTGTTAGTGACACACAAAAGCATGACAGTCCTGTTTTTATTTGTGCCTTGTTTCAAGCAAAATTTAAAATGTAAGCTTAACCAAAGTACGTCAGTTAGCACTGTAACAAAAAGACTTTTCAAAGAGGTATTAATTTTGTTAGATTTAATTGTTACCTAAAGAAGTCTACTGCCATCATTCATTCAGCTTTCTTATCCTTATAAAATGAAATGGATAGCAAAAGAAAAGAGGATATAAGGAAAGAAAGAAGAGAGGGAGTGAAAGTTTCTTATTCCATTTGCACTGTTCTAAAGGAATACCAGAGGCTGGGTAATTTATAAAGAAAATAAGTTTATTTGGTTCACAATTCTTCAGACTCACCATGCTGGCAAGAAGCATGGTGCCAGCATCTGCTTCTGGTGAAGGTTTCCTGAAATTTCCATTCATGGTGGAAAGCAAGGAAAGCAGGCATGATTTGGCAGTGGAAGAAAGCAAGAGATGGGAGGAGGTGCCAGACTCTTTTTAACAGTCTGTTCTTCCAGGAACTATTAGAGCAAGGATTCATTCATTACCACAAAGATGACACCAAACTATTCATGAGGAATTCACCGCCATGATCCAAACACACCTCACCAGACCTCACCTCCAACGCTAGGTATTAAATATCAACAGGAGATTTGGAAGGGACAAATATCCAAACCATATCAGAAGGAGTAAGGAAGGAAGGCAGATTTAGCATATATGATTTGAGTAGGTGTCTTGGGGGAAACTTCAAAATCAATAACTTTCTAAGTCTAAGGTTAATACCAAAAATAGAGCATCAAGCAGACCTGAGGTTTCTGGTAGATTAAAATATGCATCTATCCATGGAAAGTGATTTACCCAACAAAAGTTTAAATTTGAAAAAGTAGACTTCTAAACATTATTATTACCAATGTAAAAACAAATATAAACAAACTGCAAGAGCCAAAACTTAAGCAAATAATAGAATGGGAAGAAAGCAAATTAAAAGGATCTAACCATGATCAAAATGCTTGAAATAATTGTCAAAAATGATTCTGAATGCCTCCTTTAAATTTAAAACTATTATATTATTGTGTAGCAGGAGAGATTGCATATAGGATGGGAAATACTTTCTGTGGAATCAACTACGTTCCCAGTTGTCTTGAATTTTAGTGAATCATTAAAATTCTTTTTGTTTTATGTTTTCAGATATGTACCTTTTTCATAGCTCTATTCCTTTGGTTAAAATGTGTCGTGAGAAGTCCTTTTAGTTTTAAGCTAGGAAAAATAAGTTTCTTGGAGTCATCAGCAACCCAAAAAGGTCTAGATATGAAGAGAATTGAATGAGGATTTCTCAGACAGTCATGAACACATTAGATTTATCAAACCTAGAACTGAATAATTTGAACAGCTTCAGAACTTGATTCTTCATCTAAATTCAGGATGTGGGAGGAAAATACTCATTAGTCTACAATATGAGTTAACTAGATGAATTGAGTGGCAGCATAAAATTAAAAAAAGCTGAAGTAATTTTAATATGAGAATATTTTACATGTAATTGAAGATGTGCTCTGCTCCTATTACTGTGAAGGAAACTGCCTACATGGCTTGTCCTATCAAGTATGCAGAATGAAAATATTTGTCAGCATTTGTCAACAAAGAGCACAAAATGCACAGACATGCATACACATTTAAGAGCAACACAAATTTGTTTTACTGATACATATTTCAATATACTTAAAATGTTTGAATCAGTAATTCTAAAAACCGATTTTTTATTGAATTTTATGGGAAATACTTAAATATCATATTTATTAAAAAATATAAAGTTTAACATTTAATTTTTCCACATATATGTACACATATGCCAATACCACAAACCTACACATACACACACACACACACCACACACAAAATACATTCACTTACCTTACAAGATCATATGCATCAATAGAAGAATTAGCAAATAGAGGGTGCATTTCTCTCAAACACTTTATCATAAATTCCAATGGATATATCAAACAAATGGGACTGGTTTGGTATGCTTAATTTTGAACATACAGTGCCATATTCAAATGGAAAGTGGCAAAAAATGAGCAAAATTCAGAGAGAAGCATTATTCATTGTGTTCTACAAGGTGCTGTGCTGGACAATATATTTATTATCTCACTGGTCCCATCATTAAAATATTGATAACTTACATTACAAGTCTGTTTGATTCTTCTGTATAGTAAAGACTACAATATTTTGATAACATCTGTCTTAATTTATTTTAGAGTTAAGAAAATGCTACATTCCATTTCCATAGTTAAAACAAGCTACACGTTTCTTGTGTTATATTGCATCAAGTTTTCTGAATAACAATAGTCCTAACAGATGCCTTATGGAAAAATTATTGGCTGTAGTCATATAACTTAAAAACATCATAATAAACACATTTCTTGGAAATTCAAAGTGAATATTTGTGTTTTGAAAGATCTGAGGAGGTGCGGTGGCTCACACCTGTAATCCCAGCACTTTGGGGGGCCAAGGCACGTGAATGACGAGGTCAGGAGATCGAGACCATCCTAGATAACACGGTGAAATCCTGTCTCTACTAAAACTACAAAAAATTAGCCAGACGTGGTGGTGGGCGCCTGTAGTCCCAGCTACTCAGGAGGCTGAGTCAGGAGAATTGAGTGAACCCAGGAGGGAGCTTCCAGTGAGCCGAGATCACGCTACTGCACTCCAGCCTGGGCGACAGAGAGAGACTCCGTCTAAAAAAAAAAAAAAAATCTGAGGAAATATGTTTTAAAATATTTATTTATATCATAAAGCTCTTCTTTGCGCTAATTCTTTCTTTTTTTAAAAAAAAAACAACAACATTTTAAAGATTCTTCAGAATAACTGTTTTAAACTGTACAAAGTTTGTGGACAAAGACATCATCATATTTATATATAAATAAACTTTTTCTTACATGGGAAATAACAGGTTTTAATTAAGCTTTTACTGAACAAATAGAACATTTAAATGACGCGTTTTATCTTCATGAAACTTCATGAAGCATCTATTACCCTAACCAGTCCTCACACATAATTGTGAAGCTCACCATTGTATTTCACACCTAGCTGTCTATTTTGTGATGCATCTTCTGTTAGAAATCTTCACCAATATCCTTCAACTGAGTATCATGTCATTTTTCTACATTCTAATGAAGCATCACTTTCATCTTTAAAGCACTTTTTGATAACTGCCTGCACCCTCTCACCCACAAAGTTTAATTATCTCCATAACTCTTTTTCTGTACTTTGTGGTATTCAATGCTTCTATGCCTACACACATACACAAATACACAATAGTTTATTTATTATTTACATATTTATTATTTACATATATATACAGACATATGTAGAGAAAAAAACTTTAAGAAATAAGATGAATAACAAATTTCAGATATATGTTTTCTTCCACATATTCTATATTTTTAGGTTTTACTGTACTATTATACTTTTTATTTCAGTTTTTAATGAGGTGCAAGGTATGGACAGAGATTCAGTTTTCTGCATAAGGATGTCCAATATTTTAAATAGGACTCACAATGACACATAACTATGCTCTGAGTTACTATCTTAACATTGTTGAAGCTTTCAATCTATGAACATGGTACACCTCTATGTTCATATGGGTCTTTTTAAATTTTTTTGTCATTAATTTTTAGTGTTCAGTATAGAATTCCTGAGCACATTTTGTTAGCTTATACTTAACAAACTCGTGTTATTCCAATATGTTATATAATTCAATTAGATTTATGATACTGGGAAAGAGTTAATATATAAATAATGCATTTTAAAAAATTAACTTCAATTGTTCATTGTTAACATAAAGAAAAAGTGTGTTTTCTTTATATTTGCTCTATATCAATGCCTACCTAAATTATGAGTTTATAGACATTTCTTTATTGGTTCCCATATGATTATCCACGTAGCTCTCTCTCTTCTACAAATAAAGACAGTTTTCTCTTTTCCTTAACAATCTGGAAGTTCATATTTTTAGCTTATTGGACATCATAAGAGTGTCAGTATAATGCTAATTAGAAGTGGTAGGAATAGATACCCTTGCCTTGTTTTCAGTTTTAATTATAAAAAGTATTTCATCTTTTATCAGTAGTTTTGATATTAGCTGTAGATTTGTGATGTTATTTATAATGTTAAGGAATTTCTATCCCTACTTTGCTGAGAGTATTAATCAGAAATAGTGTTGAGTTTTGTCAAATATTTGTATACATTAATTGAGACACTTATACCACTTTTTCTTTAATCTGTTCATATGATATTTTGAAGGCTTTCAAAAGTTAAATTACCTTTACATTACCAGAATAATCCCCATTTGATCTTTGTATATTTTATTTTTATACATTGCTGGATTCTACTTGCTACAAGAGTGTATTTGTTAGATTCTATTCTTTTCTTGATGATGTTTGCTTCCACGTTTATGAATAACATATAATTTTACATTTTTATAATTACTTGATTTCATTTTAAAATCAATAGTGGTTTCACAAAAACAGTTTCTGAAGAATTACTCTAATTTCTTTTCAAAATATTTTGTAGAATTCATTGGTGAAACGATCTTGCCCAGGAATTTTCTTTTATAGAAAGGTTTAGCTATTTTAGCTGTGAATTAATGACTTTAACAGACTTAAGACCATTGAAGTGCTCTCACTCGCTCTCTCTTTCTCTCACTTTTTGAATGAACACTCCTTTTCAAGAAATTAAACCATAGTAAGTTGTAGAATTAGTTAGCATAAATTATTTCATATTTTTTATGATCTTTTTACTCTCTATGGTGTTTGTAGTTATATTCCCTTTTTCATTTATTGGGTTCTTAAGTAATTGTCTTTATAATTTTTTTAGAGGTTTTGGTTGTAATCGTCAGTGAAATATATAGGCTGTGGTGAGCTTACCTCACCGTTTAGAAGCAGAACCACGGCTTTTAATTTTTATGTCAACAAATGTATCTGTTATTTATGCCTTTTGTGTTCCCATTGTGTTTAAGAAGTCCTCAAGAAACATAATTCAGCTCAACATTCAGTTCAGTACATTATTTAAAATATATGTTAAGTTAGCTAATAGATTAGATGAATACACATGAAATGTTTTCTAAGTCAAAAATTGCTTATGCATCTTTTTTTTCATTTAAGGAATAGTTTTTCTATAAATAATTTATATGGCTGTTTGAACCTATAGACGTTTTGAATTATTTTATATTTGTTGATGTAAAAACTGTAGTAGTTTAATAGATACAATTTAATTTTCTAATAAAAATAATATAAAATACTAGCTTTCTTAATATATCTGTGTCTATAAAATGGACACTTCAGAGCATTTAAAATATAAATTACTGGTCCCAAAGTTTTTAAAAATTTTTTATTGGATTCGTAATTGTAGATTCCAGGATGAGCCACTGGTTTTTCCAATATTTTATATAATTCAATTAGATTTATAATACTGGGAAAGAGTTAATATATTAAAATCTTTTTGATATCTTTAGGTATCATAATTCTATAAGTCCACATGGTAATTAACTAATTATAAGCTGTCAGCATATGATTGCTGACATTTGTAATATTTTGTAATTACATAATTTGGCATGATTACAATTATAAAAAGGATACATGGTAATTGACTAGAATTACTTTTAGTTTTTCAGAAACACAAAATTGTGTTCTATATTAAGACAAGGAATAAAATGTAGAACATTTGGTTCTATCTGAACAGCTATTTGAAAAAAAAATGATAGTACTTAAAATGTAGTTAATTAGATTTTTTATTTGTATTTATATAATATCTTAATATGTTTCATTTAATATTATATTTACCTGATTCTGTTGAAATATATGGAACATAATTATTTAATATAGAGGCAACATTATTCTTTGCTTTGACTTTTTTTATTTTAGTAACTAAGTTATTTTGCATCTTAGTGAAATAAATGAACCAAAAAAAGTGACAAAGAGTGAATTTCTGGACATAATTGCAAGTTTATTATTCACTGATAAAATTCAAAGTTCACTAATAATAAAACATAAGATTTCCTATACACATATTACCTGATCTTTGTTCTTATATGTTTGATGAAGGGGATAGTATGCTTTGTGAACAAAAGAAGTTAATATGAAAAAGCATGCTGTATACAAAAGTGAGCTTATAATTCTGACATGCAGATTTATAGAGACCAGAAATAGCAAAAATTGGTGATTTTACTAAAATAATACTTAATTCTCTTTAAAGAAACAAGTAAAAAACTACAGTATTTTATTTTTATAGAATGTTTTAATTTCTGATCAAAGTAATTATAACTGGTGTTCTTTTTTTCTTTAAAGGTTTATTGCAGCCAGTAAAACTGAAATTCTCTCTTAATCTCTCCCCACCATCAATCCTATAAATCACTCAAAAGAAGATGTAAAACTGGCATTTATTTAGCTCTTATTCTGTATCAGACAATATCTTTAGTACTCTGAATTCCTCATCTCAGTGACAGTAAATTCTTACCTTTTCCACTACACTGCCCTTCTTTGACCTATCACCTAATTCAGTAACGATTACAGAGGTATTTTTCATTGATAAAATTATACAGAAATTATATGCATTATTAATAGATATATAATAAAAATGTCATTTAATTTACATCACAATTCACTTATGTTGTTAAAGTCTAATTTTTAAATGTTATTCGCTAAGAGCATATATTTTATTTCATTAAAATTTTTAAAAATAGTTAAATATATGTGTGATGGCTGCAATGAATGAAACTGGAGCATTTTTCAATCTGTTGTTTTAAATAAACACTAGATTCATACAACACTCAATTGCACAATTATTGAATATAGCCAGAGGTTTTCAATTTAGAAATAAGGCAATTTTTAAGAATGCATATGAAAGTCAACTACAGACAGTGTTTTATCTTATAGTTCATAATAGACCCATTTTTTGATCTCAGCAATGGACTTAGTTTAAGTTATATAAGCAACAGAACCTTTTAGAGTAGATGAAAAATTGATCAGAGAAAACAATCATGACCTTACAATCCTCTTAAATTGCCTGCCTGTGTTTTCATTTGTTTGTTTTGTGTGTGTGTGTTTGTGGTTTCTTTTTAATATTTATTTAAAGGACAGAAAGCCCCTTTTGAGCAGCTCTGCTCCTGAAGGCAAGTCACCAAATGTGATGGTTGCTGGGAAACGATTGTATTAAAATTATGGTATTGAAAGTCAAACTTTCAGCCCATGAACACACAACAATAACAGAAAGAAAAATATAATACGGAATCCAGGGCTTCAAAATGTAAGTTAGTAAAAAACATAGTTTAATATAGGAGATTATTTTCTTTATTTTAATGCAGTATTTGTAATCTTTAAAACACATTATCTCTTGACAATTAAACAATTTTACCTTTTTTACTAACATAGTTATTGTAAAAGAGTTAATTTTACTGTAATGATGTCAATTAGGTTAATGAGATATTAATATCATAATTCTAACAAATGATGAATAATGGAATTGTTGAAATCTTTGTTTCCCTTAAAGGATAGTGATTTTATTGAAAATAGTAAAAAAAAGAATATTACCTCTAGAAAACTATTTTTTAAATAGTATTATAATTGACTATATGAAATTACTTATCTCATTTAGACACATTATATTCTAGAATATTTTGAATATGAAATTTTCAAACTTTTCCAGAGACTCTGCATGAATTTTGAAAGAGGGAACTGGTAAAGGAAGACAAGCTATACCTCTGTGATTTAGGTTTTTAGAAATAATTTTCTAATGTTGAAAAATGGGATTGAGACTTTTATTGGAGAAATGTGGAATAGATACAATATTTTCATTTTTTTAAATTTTTTTTGCTACATACAACGAAACTCCCCAGACATTTTACGTAAAGCAAGCAAAGCAGAAAATGTGAGACAAAATAAATAAATAAATAAATGCCTAGGGACCTAGAGAGAGCAGGACTTGCACAACAAGGTAGAGAATTCCCTGTGTTTTTATATTTTTTTCTTCATATGTTCCAGACTTGGATCTGAAGAAGTTGGTAACCTGAGAACATTAATAAGCATAGACAAAATAAGTGTCAACCAAAGGCTATTCTCTCTGACAAAAGGATCAGGAAAGAATTAGGTTAGCAGACACAAACGTTTAGACAATAACCTCTTTACGCTAGCCAACCACTGAAGAAAAACTATGGCTCCACCCACAAACACATCAGCAAAGATCAAACAGGGAACCTACATATTTACCCTTACTAAACTGTAATGACATACTTGAACATCTCACTGGGGCACTGTCAAAGAAGATGAAGTCTGGACTTTTATCTCCTTCAGTCAATAACAAGGCCACCATCAGTAGTGTCACTAAAAATCATGTATGGATCTTGAAATCCCACCATCAGTCATCATAATGAGGCTTTTCATCCCTCCTTTGAGGGGTGGTATCAAAGAAGGTCTAATCTAGAGTTAAGTCATTCAACCATTGCCCAGTTGTAATGGCTGCACACTCAACATAGTATCAGTGGATACTAAATGAGAGATAGTCTCCAATCTCTACCCAGTAATAATGAGGAGCCCCATATCTAAGAATCCAGGGCAGCCTAGTGAGGAGACGGGGCTTCTACCTCTATCTGGCAGGAATTATGTGGCATTTCCAATCTCCTGTTGAAGTGAGACATCAGTGAAGGTCAGCTACAAAAGAAGGTTTAATTAATACCCAGAATTCCAGAACACAATACACAAATCTCTGTGCTGCAATCAGAAATTACTTGTTGGACCAAGAATAAGAGAGTCTCAAAATCAATGTAAAAGGACAATCAACACATGAAACACCAAGAAGATAGAGATGTTAGAATTATCTGTCAAAGTTTTTAAAGTAGTTATGGTAAAAAATGCTTTAGCAAATAATTATGAACAGATTTGGGGTGGGGAGGGAAGCTTCAGCAAAGAATTGGAAAGTCTAAATAAAGCAATGAAAGATATAAAGAAAGATTAAATAAAAATTTTAGAACCCAAAACTATTTTAAAGAATAAAATGTTTGGTGGATAGGTTCAAGGGCAGAATACAGGTGATATAAGAAAAAAAAAAAAAAAAAAAAAAAAAAAAACAGAAAATAGAGCAATAGACATTACCCAATCAGAATAACAGAGAGAAAACAGACTGAGAACAAAATGAACAGAGCCTCAAAGAACTCTAGGAGTATAACAAAAGATCGATAATATATGTCATTGAAGTCACAGAAGCAGAAAAGAAAGACGGTGGAACTTTAAAAGTACTCTGAAATATAGTAAATGAAAAGTTTCCACATTTGACAAGCAAATCAAGCAACATATTCAATAAAATGAGTGAATACCAAACCCAAAGATAATCCAAACCAAGATGCCTCATAATTGAATACCTGAAAATAAAGATACATAAAAATGACAGACAAAATAGAGAAAAAACAATGTGAGTGATGGCTGACTTCACATCAGAAGCTATGAATGCCAGAAAAAAGTGGAATATATTTCAAGTGCTTAATGAAAAGAAATATCAACCCCAAAACATACACAAAACAAAAACAGTCTTCTGAAACGAAGGGGAAAGAAAAATATTGTTTTAGGAAAAAAAATAAAAACCTAAGATAACTTATTACCAACAGAATTATCCCAAAAGAATTGCTGAAGGAAATTAAACCAAAAATAAGTTAAAAAGAAGACAACTTAGAACATCAGTAAGGAAAACAGAACATGATAAGAACACTGCATTTAAGTAAACCTCTTGAGGTCTCTAGAGTACATTAGGTGTTTTTTGTTTTTTAGATTTTTTTTTTTTTTGAGGCAGAGTCTCACTGTCACCCAGGTTGGAGTGCAGTGGCGTGATCTCGGCTCACTGAAACCTCCACCTCTCAAGTTCAAGCGATTCTCCTGTCTCAGCCTCCCATGTAGCTGGGATTACAGGTTAAAGCAAAATTTTTGAAAATTGGCTAAAATAGTTCTAATTGATGTAGCAAAAATATTTGACAATTATTTTATAACCCGGAGAGGATAAAGGGATACAAAAAGAGATAACATTTTTACACTTCACTTAAATTGAAAATATGCCAATAACAGTATAGTGTGATAAATAATGTATATGTTTAACATCTAGGTCCACCAATAAACAAGCTATACAAAGAAATACACTAAAAACCTTATAAATAAATAAATATAAAATTAAAACTAAGTTAAATAAAATAGCAGACTTAGGCTTAATGTATGAATAATTACATTATATGTAAGTCATATAAATGCACTACTGAAAATGTGTGAATCATCAGTGTATTTTAAAATATCACCCAACGCTATGCTATCTACAATAAATTTACTTCAAATATAACACCATAGGTAGCTTAAAAGTAAAATGATGGGAAAAGATGTATCAAGCAAACATTAATCAAAAAGAAAAGAATCTATAGTAATAATATGTAAAGCAGAATTCAGAGTAAAGAAAATTACCAGAGGCAAAGAAGAATATTGCCTGTGATAAAAGGGCTTATAAAAGCAGAGCGTTTCTCGGCCTGACACAGTGGCTCAGACCTATAATCTCAGCATTTTGGGAGGCCAAGGTGGGCATATCACCTGAGGTCAGAAGTTTGAGAACAGCCTGGCCAACAAGGTGAAACCCCAACTCTACTAAAAATGCAACAATTACCCCGGCATGATGGTGTGCACCAATAATCCCAGCTACCCAGGAGGCTGAGGCAGGAAAATTGCTGGAACCTGGGAGTGGGAGGTTACAGTGAGCCGAGATCACACCACTTTATTCCAGCCTGGGTGACAGAGCAAGACTCCGTCTCAAAAGAAAAAAAAAAAAAAAAAAAGTGTTTATCAAGGGTTCAATGTGTGCACTAGAATACAGCACTGCAAAATATTTGAGACAAAAGCTGACAGAACTGAGAGAAAAGGCAGGTTCACAATTATACTGAATTGACTCTATATAAACTAACTTTCTTCTCTTAACAATTGATAGAACAGCTTGACAAAAGTCATCAGAAATATAGAAGAACACAATAGCACCATCAAACAACTGAATCTAATCAAAATGTATAGGACACTCCAACAGCAGCAGAACATATGCTCATTTCATATGCCTGTAAGACATTTACCAAAATAGACCTACCAGAGGCCATAAAACAAATTTCAAAACATTTTAAATAATTGAAATTATATAGCGTATGTTTGCTGACCACAAGTTAAGCAAACTAATAAAACAGAAAGATAATAGGAAACTCTCTAAACTCTTGGTAACTGAAAAGCAAAATTCTAAATAAAGGTTGAAAATCCCTAATCTGAAAATACAAAATCTGAAATGCTCTAAAAGCTGAAACCTTTGAAAGTCAACATGACACAACAAGTTGAAAATTTCACACTTGACCTCATGTGACTGGTCACAGTTAAAATTGTTTCATACACAAAATTATTTTAAAATGTTGTATAAAATTACTTTAAGTCTATGTCTATAAGATGCATATGAAACATAAATGAATTTTTGTGCTGAGACTTGGGTACTATCCCCAAGATATCTCATTATGTATATGCAAATATTCCAAAATATGAAAAACTCTGAAATCTGAAACATTTCTGGTCCCAAGAATTTTGGATAAGCGATACTCAGCCTGTAATCTATAGATTTAAAAAAAATTTGGACACAACTGAAGCAGGATTGAGAAGATAGTTAGAACAAAATTCATATATTAGAAAAAAACGAGAAGTCTCAGATCAATAATTTAAGCTCTTACTTCAATAATCTAAAAAAAAGGAAGAACATAAACTTTAAGCAAGCAGGCAAAGGGAATAAGATCAAAGCAGAAAATAATAAAATTGAAATCAGGCTGGGAACAGTGGCTCATGCCTGCAATCCCGTCACTTTGGGAGGCCAGGCGGTAGATGACCTGAAGTCAGGAATGAGAGACCAGCCAAACCAATATGGTGAAACCTGCTCTCTACTAAAAACACACACAAAAAAATGAGCCAGGCATGGTGGCTGGTGCCTGTAATCCCAGCTACTAGGCAGGTTAAGGCAGGAGAATAGCTTGAACCCAGCAGGCGAAGGTTGCAGCGAGCCTAGATCACTCCATTGAACACACTCCAGCCTAAGTGACAGCACGAGACTAAATCTCAAAAATAAATAAATAAAATAAAGCAGAAAAATATAAAGAAAATTAATTAAACAAAAAGACAATTCTTTGAAAAGATTAATAAAATTGACAAACTTCTAGACAGAGTGGTAAAGTAAAAAAGGGAAAAAAATACACACTGCTAATTATGAGAAATGCCTTTTTTTGGATTCTTCTGATTTCTGGCTGCTTCATTTTCTTTTCATGAATCATGACCAAATTCTACTGTTGATGTTTTAATGAGTCTGAAATTTGAACTTTTAAATGATTTAGGCTATAATATTTTTAATATTAATTCAGTCTTATGTCATTAAGTTGTATTCATTAAACATTTATATATTTTTACTTGTTTGCTTATATAAATAATACATGTGCATATAGAAATACAAATTCAAGCTGGGCGCGGTGGCTCAAGCCTGTAATCCCAGCACTTTGGGAGGCCGAGATGGGCGGATCACAAGGTCAGGAGATCGAGACCAGCCTGGCTAATACGGTGAAACCCCGTCTCTACTAAAAAATACAAAAAACTAGCCGGGTGAGGTGGCGGGCGCCTGTAGTCCCAGCTACTCGGGAGGCTGAGGCAGGAGAATGGCATAGACCCGGGAGGCGGAGCTTGCAGTGAGCTGAGATGCGGCCACTGCACTCCAGCCTGGGCGACAGAGCGAGACTCCGTCTCAAAAAAAAAAAAAAGAAAAAAAAAACAGAAATACAAATTCAAATAATATGTTACTATTCAAAATATATGGTAAAATTTCCCTCCCTTACCTTATTTCCCAATTCCACAAGTAACTTATCAAGAACAAAAAGAAAGAGAAAGGACTAGTTTTACTACACATCAACATTGGTTTTAAAGCTCTGGTAGTTGACAGTTTTCCACGTAGGTCAAAAGAGACCAAATAAGCAATAAAATAAAATAGAAAAAAGGTCCTCAAACTTTTTGATTCCAAGATTGATTTATAATTTTAGGACGTTATTGAGGAAGTCGAGGGGCTTTATTTTTACTTCTATAT
This sequence comes from Macaca mulatta, assembly GCF_049350105.2. Classification (NCBI taxonomy): domain Eukaryota; kingdom Metazoa; phylum Chordata; class Mammalia; order Primates; family Cercopithecidae; genus Macaca; species Macaca mulatta. The sequence continues at coordinate 119,181,930 of NC_133409.1, forward strand.
TTACTACAGTCTAAATTAAATTAGAAAAAATAGAAATAATTAGTTGCTAATTTCAAAATAAAATTAAAAAGTAAAATTTAAATTTAAAATGTATTTTTAAATAACAAAATTAAATCTATAATATTATCAGCAGCATTCTTATGAAAAATGTTTTCCCAAACAAGCAAAAAATCCAAACTAGTTTTAATGTTTCTGGTCTATTTAATGTCTAGCTTAATAGAAGGCAGTGGAATTTTTATATCGGCTTCTGCATTTAAAAAGTTTCTGTGTGTTGTTTTGTTGGACATATGTGAAGAATATCTGGGTTTACCATCTTATGCAATTAGAAAAAAAAAAGCTTTTTTCAGATATTTGAGAATAATCTACTTTGTAACCATAGCAAAATATGGCCAAGGGTAGTTTCTGAATGACTTAATAAAGTGTGTATCTTAAACTGTATGTTAGTATCTATCATAGTAGTGGACAAGTTCAGCTTGTGAAAGTTGTCATTCCTGAAGTAAATCACACATAAATACCTTCTCATTAGATTATCAGTTTCCTATCCAACCTGAAGATGAGCTCAGGACTCCTACAATTTCCATAATAATAGGAGGACTAAGACAATAAATAACTGAGGTTCAAGGAAGGTCTATAATGTGTCCAAAGTAACACAAATAATAAAAAGCTGCCATTCAAACTCAATTACATATCTCTAAATTCTCCCCATAATCACATTTATATTCTACCTTCTTGTAGCCAACTTGTTTCTAAATATTGCTTTAAAGAAAATCAGTGAAATAAAACATTTAAAAAAAAAAAAAAAAAAGAATGCATGCTCTGGTCGTCATGGTGAGGCACATCCCAGTAATCCCAGAACTTTAGGATGCTTCAGTGGAAGGACTGCCTGAAGCCAGGAGTTCACCCTAGGCAACATAGTGAGACCTCATCTCTACAAAAAGATTAAAAACTAGCTGGGCATGGTGGCATACTTCTGTAGTCCTAGCTACTTGGGAGGCTGAGGCAGGAGAATTGCTTAAACCCAGGAGTTCCAGGCTGCAGTGAGATATAATAACGCCACTGCCCTCCAGCCTGGTCAACAGAGTGAGACCCTGTCTCAAAAGACAAACAACAAAAATGCATGTTCCTCTAAAATTCACAAAACTAAGTTGAATTTATAATGCTGGAGTTACAAAATATATCTACAAATACAGGAAGACTTCCTCTATGAAAGGAAATGAGACAAAATTAAAGAAAAAACTGGAAGCAGAAATTTACAATACTGCAGCAGCCACTTCCATCTGGCTTGCAACTTTTCATTATTTGTGAAACAAAACTGGAGTGCTCTCACAGTAACTGAAATACAGTTTTTGTTTTTTGTTGTTTGTTTGTTTGTTTGTTTTGAGAAAGAGTCTTGCTTTGTTGCCCAGGCTGGAGCACAGTGGCACAATCTCAGTTCACTGCAACCTCTGTCTCCCAGGTTCAAGTAATTCTCCTGCGTCAGCCGTCTGAGTAGCTGGGACTACAGGCACGTGCCACCACACCTGGCTAATTTTTGTGTATTTTTAGTAGAGATGGGGTTTCACCCATATTGGCCAGACTGGTATCGAACTCCTGACCTCAAGTGATCCACCCACCTCAGCCTCCAAAAGTGCTGGTATCATAGATGTGAGCCACTGTGCTGGGCCTGAAATATAGTTTTTCAATATTTCCCTGTAACAGGTATATTCTGTAAAACAAAATAAACAGTGTTTAATAGATTTCCTATTTCAAAGCATAAAGAATTCTAAATTTAGAATTTTAAAGTAAAAGATTGACTAGTTCACCTTAATTGCCTCTAGATACATTTCTTGCCATTACTTAATAGAATGCAATTATTTTAAATAACATGACAGGTCCTTGTGAATTGTTAATTTCTCCCCTCTACTCAGTAACTATAACTTGCCTCTACTCTCTTTAAACAGGACATTTAGATTTACATTTCCACTATATTGAGGTGTATGTAAACATTTGAAAAGATCGGTGCCATCAGATAACATAATGTAAATCTAAATAATTTATTACAATATCTACACATACGCACACAATCATTATCACACTCATCCATGGAATCATTGTAAATCTTACTTCCTTTATATCTTTTGTAAATAATTAACAAAAAGGTAAATAGAACATGTATATTATATCTCATTTACTTTTACTAATATTTCTATGAAGTTTTAATATAATATAAACATTTTACCTTTTCAAACTTCTAGATACTGTTTCACTATATGAACCACATACTGTCAGTGCACAAATACATAAAGAGTACAATAGCATGCACAAACCTAATTCATTATTCATGAATCTGTTAATTAGCCAATCCCCAAACAGGTTTACGCTAGCACATTGGTGGGGCAGGGCTAGAGTGAAGTGGAACAGTAGAAGCAAAAAAAAAAAATTTTTTTAATGTAAGCATATACACATAGTATATGTGCGATAAAAATAATTTAAAATTACATACAACTGGAGTTTATTACAGTCAAAAACTAAAGCAACTATTTTTAGCAAATATGAAAATTATTCGCAAAGGTGATTTTACATGAATCATAATTACAGGTAAAAAGCTGTATTCATTCTCTGTCTAGCTCAGACACCTGGATGTGTCATTTCCATTACTTTGCTACCAGAGCCATCAAATCTCTTTGCAGTCACGCTTGCAAACAGAAATGATGGAAACTAGCAACATGACATGAGTATTATCTTTGTCAGAGTTCAATAAGAGAAACAGAGTAACTTGTGGCTCATTTAGTAACTGGACTTTGCACAGATGTTCCAGCTGGTTATGTGAGTCTGCATATACTACTGCTTCTATTTCTGGTGTGGGAAATGAGTACTGGCAAAGCAAGTGATCAGGAAGAGAAGATGGACATGAGGCAAGACAAAGAAAAAAAAAACTGCACTGTAAAGATAAGCTGGAAACAAAGAGGAAAAGATAGGAACCATATGGGTTTCTGTTTTCCTCCGGACCTCTAACTTTGATGATGGGGGCATCCTTCAAAAGAAACTCATGATACTCTTCATGGAGATAAAGGCATTGTTGCCCCAGAAGTAAAAGAAGATTAAGAAAGATTTAGCAGGTTCTGAGGAAGATACAGGCCTAGATGCTACCTCACACCAATAAAGGAAATTGACATATAAGTGTCAGTGTGTGAGTAGTACACTGACCTTCTGATGTATAACCGTTTTCATTCTACCTTTAAAATTTTGTCCAAAATGTATCTGTGGTTCATGTTAACACAAAATTATTGGCAGAAGGAAATGTGGGGAAAGAGTAGTTTCTACTTATCTAAACTGATACGATACAAACGTTAACATACTCAATTTTCTGTTTTACTACCTTATGCAGTGATAGCTGTGCACTGTGCACTGCAGGAAGAAACATCCGATGACATAGTTTGTGTGGCATGTATGGTGTCTAAACTTCACTGTGTGCCCGTCACCTTTATATCACTGGCCTCATTTATCTTTCCACAAACCCACAGAAGTTGTTGTTTCCTTTATACATTATTAAATTGTATGGACATTTTCCTCAACCCTACTTTCAATTCAACAACAACAGAAAAATGACCTTGATTGTTACTTTCTAAATGAAAAATGGTTATCAGAAATGAACTCAAATTTTCCTCCCCAGCACCTACAAACTTATCAATGTCTGGCAAATCACTGTATCACATCTTTCAGGAAAGTACCTTTCTTCTCCGGCTGAAATTTTATTTCTTGAGATTTTTTCCTAAAAATTTCATTCTTCTTTTTTTTCGAGTCTCTGATCTTCAGTTAAACACTACCAGTCCTGAATTATATCAATAGGGAATACTATAGTTGCCCTAGGATAACTTGCACTAGGAAATATATTTTTAATTTTTTTCATTGCCTATGCTCTTATAACACTATCATTTGTCAGAATTCAAGAATGCCACCTTCTAGCTAAAATATCTCTAAAGACTATCTGCTATTGATCAAGTTAAGTATAAATTACTCTGTCTGCTGCTTAGGACTCTCTACAATATTGCCACCACACAGGTTCATGGACTTCTCTTCAGGTGTATATTTCACACTTGCTAGTCAAAATAATCATGCTGTTCATGAGATATGGCTCATGTTTTTGTTTTGTTTTTCTCATCATTATCTTTGTTATTGCTATTGCTCCAAAGTTTATTTTTACAACCAAGAAATGTTTGAATGCAAACAAAGTGGTACATACTGCTGGGAATACAAAATAAACAGGACAAATATGTTGCCACAAACGAGGTAACTATCCAATTACAAGATATTTGTGAAAGCAGTTATTATTTGTAGGAATAATTGCCATCATATAAGTACATAATGGTGGGAAAAAAAAATACAGAGAAAAAGAAATGCCCTAATTTTCCTAGAGGGGAAGGAAGGGGTGAAGAAGGCTTAGTAGACTAGCTAACACTTAAGCTAAGTAGTAAGTGATAATTCTAGTTTAGCAAGCAAGCAAAGTGGTGACAGACAGATTAGTGGGGAATGCTTTTTCTTGTAATTTATATATCAAGTAATACTTACCTCAGGTGCTTTTTCCATGTTATCAATCCAATAAATATTCTGCCTATGTTGATCTCTTGTGGTTTGGTGTTTATGGTGTTTATATAACCTTTTAACATGTGGTACCACTTGTCTATCCTCCTACTTGTATTTTGGAAATAGCAAAGCTCCTTGTATCTATTACTGGCTCAAAAAAGATTTAATAATGGCTATTGTTTGGATATGATTTACTTGTCTCCACCAAAACTCATGTTGAAATTTGAACCCTAAGGTGGCAGTGTTGGAAGTTGGGTCTAGTGGTAGGTGTTTGAAACATGAGAGCAGATTCCTCATGGATGACTTGGCACTGTTCTTGCAGTAGTGAATTAGTTCTTGCTCAGGGGAGAACAGATTAGCTTTCTCAGAAATGGATTAGCTCCTGCAAGAATGAGTTGTTCTAAACCCAGGATACTCCTTGGGTTTTCTCTCTTTGCATGTATCTGTTTCCCCTTTGACTTTCTCTGCCGTGTTATGTCTCAACATGAAAGCCCTCACCAGAAGCCAGGGACATGTCCTCAAAGATTTTAGCCTGTAGAACCGTGAGCTAGATAAACCTCTTCTCTTTATAAATTACCCAATCTTCAGGTATTCTGTTGCAGTGTTAGAAGCAGATAATTGGTGTCGCCAAGAAAAGTCAGCAGGGAGACAAAGATCTCCCAGCAAGGCAATCCCGTGTTCCTTGCCAGCAGTCTTGCCACAAGAGCACACCAAACAAAGGGGGTAAAAATATTTATATCTGACACATCCGGACCATACTGCTGTGTCCTGATTCCATTGGCTGGAATAGGACCTCACAGTCTAAGCTGTACCTGGTTGGCTAAAGGTTTAAAACTTTTCTTAAAGAGATAATAGCTGAGAAGAACAAAGGAGGAAGTTGCTTATGAAAAGACTTAGAAAAGTAATAACATTCCCAAATAAGGATGGGGCATAGGCTGAGAGCTGGGACATGCCTGTGAGCACATCCAGCACAGATATCTTGATTAAAGTAGAAGGACATAGAATGTATTATGCGCCTGTGAGCATGTCTGGCATAAAGTTCGTCTTTAAAAGAAACGATTATTTCTAACACTTACCATTTATTCCTTAACAAGAAGGGAAACTTCGAAGAGGAACTTTTACTTTCTACATATAGGAACACAAAATGATTTAAAACAATACTGTATTTCTTTGAAAAATTTGCCATAATATTATTTTCAAATATCAATTTCTGTTTTATAAGTAAATTATGCCACGTGTGGAATGTAATCTATATAATAGGACTCAGCCCAAAGGTAATCTAAATTGATTACATTGCTCTTCCAGAGGTCAGTTAGCCTAAGAAAGACAACTTTGAGAGAGAAACTGAGAAGTACTTTAATGGAATGAGCAGAGTTTCTTCCTACAGCCTGGAACTCATAACATCAGGACCAGCCCTGTATGTCTTCATTACCCTTCAGAAGCTTCAATGTGAGAAAGCAGTGTTTTGTTTGCCTTGTTTCAGTACAAAATTCAGTAATAATCATTAAAAACTGCTAAATGTGTTTTATTTATTAGAGTTGGGTTTATAGAAAATTTGTGAAGGTTAAAGTTCAGCAAACCTTATCTAAATGGGGCTCTTGTCAATGTATGAGAATCCTTGAAATGGGTGTAAAGGACTATATATTTAAAAGCCCCGGTTGGTCAACATTGCTGTGTCTTTCCATCCGTATGTCCTCATTATCTAATTTCTCCTTAGAATTGGAAAGGATCACGTTTTTTAGGGATACGGCTAAAGATAATTTATGTTGGGGGTACATTTTGATGATTTTAGTGGGATATCCTTATGTAGCTCATGGTCACTTCAATGAGTAGTTACTGTCACTGTCACTTCAATGAAGTTACTGCTACTGCTAGTGAGATGGCTTCCAGAATACCCTTGCCACTCATCCAATCAGCTTACTCAGTATCTTCTAAAAAGGTAGCAGAGAATAAACGTTTTTTTTTTTTTTAATCTCAATATGTTCTAAATTTCATTTTAAGTATTTGTGAGTTGTAGAATAAACAAGATCTGAAAGGTACAGAGTCAATAACTAGCCTATGGAAACTTTTTTCCAATCATCAGGCATATAAAGCTGTAACAAGATTAGGTTCCCATCAAGACCTAGACAAATTGGAAGTTCTCTCCTGATAGAAAAATACAACTCAAAGGCTGTGTGCAGTGGCTCACGCCTGTAATCCCAGCAGTTTGGGAGGCCGAGGCGGGTGGATCACAAGGTCAGGAGATCGAGACCATCCTGGCTAACACGGTGAAACCCCATCTCTACTAAAAATACAAAAGAAATTAGCTGGGCGTGGTGGCAGGCGCTTGTAGTCCCAGCTGCTGGGGAGGCTGAGGAAGGAGAGTGATGTGAACCCGGGAGGCGGAGCTTGCAGTGAGCCAAAATCATGCCTCTGCACTCCAGCCTGGGTGACAGAGCAAGACTCTGTCTTAAAAAAAAAAAAAAAATCAGAAATGCAGTATATAGTACTGTGAACACACCACATATTTCTTTTCTTTTTCTTCGAATTTCCTGAAATAAAATGGGTACATTTCCCATGTTAGGTTACATATGGAGCAAAATATCACATAGTGATTATGTTGGTGTGTAAAGTTACATATTTTATGTAACCCAAGGTTTGAGGATTATTTTACAGTGTCTGAGAAATTTTTTTTCCTGATTAACTAGGATGATTATAGAAGACACACTCAAACTGTCATTGAGACATCAAAATGATCCAAATAATAAGTGTTCCACCCACAAGAAAACTTCTATGCATAATTACCAGGAATTCAATACATTATAATATTTATTTACGACTGGGCATTGTGGCTCAGGCGGGAAGATCACCATGTCAAGAGATTAAGACCATCCTGGTCAACATGGTGAAACCCCATCTCTACTAAAAATACAAAAAATAGCTGGGTGTGTGTGGTGGTGCATGCCTGTAGTTCCAGCTACTCGGGAGGCTGAAGCAGGAGAATCACTTGAATCCGGGAGGCAGAAGTTGCAGTAAGCCAAGATTGTGCCCCTGCACTCCAGCCTGGTGACAGAGCAAGACTCCATCTCAAAATATAATAAATAAATAAATAACTTCTTGTAATCCCAGCTACACAGGAAGCTGAGGCAGGGACAATTGCTTGAACCTGGGAGGCAGAGGGGGCAGTGAGCAGAAATCATTCCACTGCACTCCAGCCTGGGTGACAGAGCTAGACTCTGTCTCAAAAAATAGAAGAAGAATTTACTCTCAATAACTTAATACAATTCAGTTTAATTTTAAGATTCATTACCATTGTTCCTTTTAATTAATTTATAATTAATTTTGTATGCCTTTTCAGAATTATTTTCAGAATTCAAATATCAGCAAAATGAAGTATATGAGTGGCAAATAAATACATCTAAATGTAAAGAAAATCTTATGGTATTTTTCATCTTTGAAATATTCTTATTTTTTTGAATTCCTTTCACACCATAAAATAAGCATTCATAAATAGACTACTTTTATATTTTAAATTTTGAAGCATTTTATTCTATTTTCCTTTCCTTTTTTTTTATTCTGTGTGTGTGTGTGTGTGTTATTGTTGTTTGAGATAAGGTCTTACTCTGTCACTCAGGCTACATTGCAGTGGCAGGATGATGGCTCACTGCAGCCTCAACTTCCCTTAAGCGATCCTCACCACTCAGCCTCCTAAGTAGTTGGGACAACAGGTGTGTGCCACCATGCCCAGCTAATTTGTTGATGTTTTGTAGAGTTATATTCTCGCTATGTTGCTGAGACTGGTCTCAAATTCCTGGTCTCAAGTGACCCTCCTGCTTTGACCTCCTGAAGTGTTAAAATTACAAGCATGAGCCACTGCACCTGGCCCATTTTACTCTAAAAGAACTCCCACAAATTACATTAGCTGTAGTTCCACAAAATCTTAATCTGTCTCTGCCAATTATATATGTTTTCTATCCGGTATTTATAAAATTGTTTTTGTAAATTTGACTGACATGTTGGTTCTATTAAAATAGTGAATAAAAAGCTTATAGTAACCCCAGATGGTTAAGAGATGTTAAAGTATTTGCATATCAAATGGCTATTAATTCATTTGACAGATCTGATCATTATTTTTCTAAAATGCTAAGGAGAAAAGCAATCATAGAATGAAAATAAAAGAGAAACACATACAACTTTTTGTGTAATTTATCTGAATTATGTATGGGTCTTTAGCTTGATCTTAATTCAGAAAAATTATGTAAATCATAGTATTGGTTACTATTGAATGATCCTTAGAAAAATACTCTATTTAAAAGTTAAAGAAATATTATATATATATTAAGCAGGTAGAATATTAAAAAGTTAAAATGCTTGAATTATAAAAGGTTGAATAGATTATTTTTTCATACTATACTGGGCTTTTTATTTTATAATCAAGTATAAATTATTATCATTTTCATGCTTCCAATAAAATATTTTTCTCTATTCTTAATGTGAAAAGCAATGTCTAATTGTTTAATTTCTTTTATTTTCTATGAAACCTGAAGAAGCAGCTCACTTGATAGTAAAAATGGCTTAAGCTATGAGTAATGGGGTCTAATTTTCTCACAACTAAGACTTAGAAGGGTTAACAATTCAAAACTGAATCTGCAACTTACCAAAAATTGCTCATTTCTATTGCTCCATATATATTTCATTATGCTGACCTACTTATGACATCAACTTGAAGAAAGAACTATAAAAAAATACACCTATCCAGCAGAAAGAAGCATTACATTTAAAAGTACTATTAAGTTCAAGAAGGTTTTATCAGAGGAGTTGTAAGGGATAATTTAAAAATATGAAAATAGGTCAAGAATAGGACATTAAATAAAGATAACAATTCTTTTTTAAGAATGTGCTTTCATTGGAAGATTTCAAACTATGGCACACAGAGCAATCAAAGAAGTCTTTCAAAAATTAAATGTATTGAACAAGCATTCTTTAAAAATATACCTATCCATAAACAAAATAATCCAGACATCAATTATAATCTCAGCTGTGCTGCACCTACGTCTCTCTTTGTATCACCTCATTTATTGAATAACTTGTTACTCACTTCTCTGTCAGTTTTGCTTTTGATCCTGAGCATTTCTATAACACTAACTTTTATTGACTCCAACAATATCTAAATTTTCAAGGATTTAATTTTACAGCACTTACTGACTACTGTATTTTGTGACTATAAACGGCATCTTACAAATGGTTTTTCAATATTCATAATTAAATATGCAGTTCAGAGATCTTGACCCCCAGATATTATGCTGGAACTTGTCATGACAACACAAGTCATTTAACTCCTCCAGGTTTCAGATTCTCTCAAATGTAAAAGGAAAGTGTTGGCTTAGAACAGAAGAGACACTGTCAATTCTTTAGAAGACACATTTTTAACAATTTTAAATAGCATTAAATTATCAGTAAGTAAATTAAATGCTATCTATCAATCTTTGATTAATCATAAATCTTTCAGTTTACTGTTCTTCCTGCATGGTACCACTTGTTAGAAATCAAGTGACTAGACAAAAGTCTCTGCAATTTTTTACATGTGGCAGACATTATCAGTGCCCTGCTCAGATCACATCTAATCCCGTTTACCATTTTCTCAGACTCATTCCCCAGCTTAAGTATGCTGTCGTTACTGTTCTTGAGCTGAGATTCTTTTCAGAGAACTATTCCTATGCTCCTGTAGCCACTTAGCCAACAAAGACCAGAACCTGGAAGGTTTATTATTCTCCCTGCAGCAATCCAGTAAACGTGTATTCAGTCATTGACCAATCAATAACTGATATGATAGTCATTCTGCTACATCTCTATAGGAACAAACCTTAAGGAAAGATTTTCCTACAAAGATAGACTGCAGTTGATATTTTAACTGAAATGGAACCCTTGCTTTTTGTCTTCCTCCTTTTACTCTACTTTTTCCATTCTTCAACAGCTTTTCTTAAGGTAATTTATCTAATAAGTCAGTTACATGACACTTGTCTTAAGCTTTGCTTCTGAGCAATTTGAACTTAGTCACCATACTTTATATTCATTCATTTATCTCTTTCACTTATTTATAACAAATAGCTTAATCTCATCAAGCCTCTGGACTACAAACTTTCTGAAGACTTTGAAGGTTCAGATTTTATTACTTATGTTTTAGGACTTGCTTAAAGAGGTTTACCTGACAGTTGATCGTTATCAATACATTCTATTGCCATTGGTATTGTTATTGTGTTTTATTTGCACTTATATATTTTGTTATTTTTAATTTGTAGGTTATTTAAATTATAGAGTTAATTCTCAGTAAGAGTTGTAAAAACTGTGGGTATGTTATTTGGTCTGTATTTCAACTATGTAACTAAAAATAGTACTGATAATTGCATCGAATGTAAATGCAATGTGGTGGACACACACCAGAGAATGTTTTCAGTTATAGAAACAAAGATTAGGGGTAATGCACGGAAAGATGAGCAGATCTTAAAAACACAGTTGTTGAAAACAGAACAGAAAAAAACAAGATAAACAGACAATAGTAAAATAATATTTAGAGATTGATCCGTATTAAACAATACCTATTTTACAGAAGACAGAAAAAGACATGCAAATAGACATCCATTAAGATATTAGAATAATTATTTATGGGGTAGAGGTGGGAAGGGGAGAAAATAGAATTGATCAATCCATTAGCCAATCAATCAATAAAATAACAGAACAAATTATGCAGACCAGTGATAAAATTAGGTCATTAACTGAGTGATCTAATTAACTTAACTTTCTTCATCTGAAGTTCAACTGGACAACATTAAATCAGAGCAATTTGCTAGAGTTGAGGGGGGTGAAATAAAAAGACAATGAGAAAAATGCGATGAGAACAAAAAACAAGCATAAATTAATTTAAAATATATTTTCTTCAACTACTTGTTATGGTCTCAATTGTATCCCCACAAATTTGTATGTTGAAGACCTAACTCCCAATGGGACTATGTTTGCATATAGGGCCTTTAAATGATAATTAAGGTTAAATGAGGTCATAAGGGTTGAACCTCAATCAATTAATAGGACTGGTGTTTTTATAGGAAGATGAAAAGACGCCAGGAGCTCATTCGCAGATGAATGGCTAAATGGGGCCAAAGTAGACAGAAGGCAGCAATCTGCAAGCCAAGGTGAAAGGCCTCTTAGGAATCATACCCCACTTGCACCTTAATGTTGGTCTTCCAGTCTCCAGATTTGGGAAATAATATATTTATGTTAAGTAAGCCACCCATTCTGTGATACTCTGTTATGGAAGTCCTAGCTAACTAATATACCACTTAATTTCAAATTATTGCTGGGTCTTTTCCTGAACTCTCAAACTTTCTGATTAATTAGAATAAAATGAGGGTAACACTTTCTAAAATTATTCAGTTGACTTTTCTCTTTCATATTTCACCATATAATGTATTTGTCTTTCTCAGCCAAGATACCTATGTGCCTTAGGATGTAGAGTTTTTGGTGAGAGAAATGACATTGGGAGTGTGAGTGATTAGTCCTGATGTAACTAAAACACTAAGCAAAATAAGAATTAATGTTCGGCTTTTGTTTACTAAAAGAGTGTATTAGTGTAGAAACAGCAATCTCTTTGAAAGTGAAGCCTTATTAAAAGAACAGCATTTTCTGAATAGTATTACTACAGTTTCAATTTAGCATGCTGTAAGCTAGTTCTGCCTAGCTTGATATAACATTTTATGACACAAGAAAAAAATATGATTTAACTAAATAAATTACCTCTCCCACCCAGTTCTGTGGGACAGTGAAATGGGGATGGAAATAAAAATTGAGGCAATAAGTCAGGGGTACATATATGGCTACATGCTATAGGAGGAGATCCCAGAGACACAAGTGAGAAAGAGGGAGGGAACTGGACAAGTTTTTGTCTGGATTCTCATTTAAGAATCTTTAGGCAACTTTATTGAAGGCTTCCCCTTCACTTCTTCAGTGGTAGACAAACACCTATAGTATGCTCTGTGTGTGTGTGTGTGTGTGTGTGTGTGTGTGTGTGAGAGAGAGAGAGAGAGAGGTAGGGGGGAGAAACCAAGGAAAAGAGAGAGAGGAGAGAGAGAGAGATTACACAGGAAAGCCTGAGTTTTTTGTTTGTTTGTTTGTTTGTTTTTCCTTCATTTTCCAAATAGAGCAAAACACATTTACATGTTCTATGTGCTTGAAGGAACTATGCTGAGAACATTGCAGTAGAGCTGATTGTCACAGTGGCAGCTAAGTGACCCTGTAGCCTAGGCCAGTTGAGTATACCACCCAAGGCCAAAAAACAAATAAAAGTCCATTACATGTCAAGATCAGTTAAAGCTGAAGAAGTTCCATCATGTCCCAGATGATCGCCAATAGATCATGGAAGAGCTGAGAGAAAGACAAGATGAATATCTTCTAATTATGCAATTTGACTCCAGCCACCAGAAGAAAACCCATGAGTGAAATCTAAGCACCTCATGCAAGAGTTATCAACCCAATAAGCAGAACACTAAGGACTACGAAGTCACTTTCTAGTCCTACTCTCTTCAGTCACTGAATATTGAGAATTTTAACTAAAAAAAGATTGAATTATCTAAAATACTGTAGCTCTATAAAAAAACACATCAGATATTAAAAATAAGAAACTACATTTATTATACTAATTTGTGTAGCATATATGTACATTTCTAATTTCAGTACAAAACTTTTCTCAATTATTAAAGAGAATGCTATGAAAAACCTTCCCATAAGAAAAAAGAAGATATGAGCTACAAATGTAGAGAAAACGTTTAATTGCCTATACTTGTTTTACTATTATTATGATTATCATTGCATTATTATAATTATTTGGTTTTGTGGCTGAATGTGAATACACAAATCTCTTGGAAAAAGTGTCTGTTAAGTATGTAAATCCTACACAAAGGCACTCAGTTCTAAATTAGTAATGTAAATTTTACAAAAGAACAAATAATTGAATGGTTCACTAAAAGTATCTTGGTGTATATGTTGTTACTGGAGAAAGAGATTTGTTTTAGCTGAGTGCGAAGTGGGCCCTAAATAATATGGATATTGCTTCAATTTTTCACAGCCAAACAACTTTTAAAAATACGTTTATCTAAGACAAAACAAAAAAATGGTTAACAACAACAATAAAAAACTATTAGAACTATCCCCAAAGAGAAATTTCAAGTGCTTAAAAGTAGCTTTTAAATTACCTAACAATTATCCACAAAATAAGGGCAAATTGATGTTTACTAATTCATTTCTTATTATATGGCTATTTTAAAAAGATTCTTAATTCAAAAGAGGAAGCACATAATGTATTACAAAGGATGTCACTTAATTTGAGTACTCCCTGGGGAAGGTGGAGAGCATGATTATTCTAACAAGCAATTAATCAGACTATAATCAACTGTTATTTCATTTTAAATGTTGTAGATACCGTGTATCAGTTTATTATTTACTAGTAAATTGAAGGAGCTTTGAAGGATATGTTGATATTTTAAGTATTTCTCAATGTAACTGATTATAAGTTGATAGAATTTTGAATCCTAAAGGAATGTAGAGGACATTTAGCCTCTAACAACCTCACTATTGAGAACGTCTTCTTCAGAACTCCTGACAGTCATTTAATTTTGTGAATAACTCCGTTAAGTGGGATTACAGTCTTATCTCTTCATTTATCTGTTAGTTTGTTCATTTTTTCCTTTCTCCTTTTTTCATTCTTTCTTATGTATTATTTCTGCAAATGTATATTGACTGCCCTCTCTTTCAGAAAGTGACTAAAAATTAAATATGAAGATAAAAACTTATCTGGTTTATAGTGCCTTGTATTTTAGGATGCAAGATACAAAATACATCAAGCACATTCAAGACAAAGTAATGAATATTACAGGATGTCTAATTAGCAAACGATTTCCTAGAGTGTTATCTAAGTTAACCTCTAAAGATGAGAATTATATAGGCAAAAGGGAAATTAAAACTGTTCTTACTTTTTTTCTTCCTTACTACTCCCCAGAAATTATTTTTCCTTTTAAGCATCATAAAAGAAACAGGTATTCACTTTTTTAAGAAACATCTAATTTAATTGAAAAAGTCAGTTTGTAGATTTAATAAAATTTGTCCCTGGAAGCTCTTAATTCTCATTTTTTCTTATGGGATAATTCACAAATATGTGTACCTCTTAAGATGATACTACTTCAAATACTCAGTATCTTTGTCTCCCTATATTAGTTTGGTAGTTTGCCAGGGCTGCCTTAACAAAATATCATATACTGGATGGCTTAAATATCGGAAATTTATTTTCTTTCAGTTCTGGAGACGGGAAGTCCAACATCAAAGTATTAGAAGGTTTTTTTTCCTCTGAAGCCTAGTCTCTTGGCTTGCATGTAGTTACCTTCTTGCTGCTTTGTACTCATATGGTTGTTCCTCGGTTTGTGAGAATCCCTGACACCTCTTCCTCTTCTAAGGACACCTCTCTTCTCATATTGGATTATATCCCCACCAAGGAGTCTCATTTTAAGTTAATCACCTTTTCAGTGAACCCATATACAAATATTATTATATCTTGAAGTACTTGGATTTGAACTTCACCCTGTGAAATTTGGAGAAACATAGTTTATCTAATATCAGTCTCAATTTTCTTTCCTGCAGGTTACATCTCCATTTCTACAGTCATTTCTGTTAGGACTTTAAGGACTTTTTTTTTTTTTTTTTTTTTTTTTCCAATGCAGCTACTTCTTCTGGACACGTTTTCTTTTGCTGGTGTCTGATTTAGGCATAACTGTAGGCAGGAATCCGAACAAGAGTTAATGATTGATGTTGAGGGGGCATATAACCACAGGTAAGTGTTATGGGAGTAAGTGTATAGGCATGATTTCCGTTAGACTTGATTTGAAACATTTTTCAGCAAAAATAACACGTAAAAGATCAGCAAGTGAATTGGCTTCATCTGGAAAACAGCAAGTACAACAACATTGTATGGAGCACGTACTGATTTCATAATACCTGCATTTGTGCTTGGCATATCATGAATATGCAAAAATTAAGTACGTTCTTCTTTTCTTTTTCTCTAGTGTGGCTGCAAGTGTATCATGTTTTCCCTAATAATTAAGACAAAATCCTCTCATTCCCCATCTTATTTAAATAACTGTTTCCAAGTCAAACCTTTCCAAGTTTAAATATATTTCATTTTCTTTTGTAATTTTAAGGGAAAATTTTCTTCTTTAAAATGTTTTCACCAGTATTTTATATTAAAATTTATGTTGTATGTCTTTGCTGCAGTACTGACTAAAAATTACAAATTTATACCCACACATATGTCTGTACATGTAAAATCATGACCTAATTTTGTTCTCAAGATAAAATCCTTATGGCTTTGGACCATAGGCTGCCCTGAAAATCCAATTTACATTATTAATAATAGAGCTTTTCAGAGTTTTAATACAACAAAATGAAACTATCAAATCATATTGAAATTCTACCAATATTTTAAAAATATAATAATAATAATGTCTTTGTAGACATCCTTTTTTAAAAAATTAAGACATACAATGTAAAAGTAACTTTATAAAATACTTGGTAACATTGTTTTATAATACAATAAATTTGTTTAACAGATCTTGTGCTGGTTTTAATTTTAAATGTCATCTTATCAGAATGTTTCTAATTTTTAAATTATTATCACACCATATAATTTTGCCAGATATTAGCATCAAGTTCATTAATTTTTTTTTTTTTTTTTCATTTTGAGTAATAGAAGAAAGTTTGCATAATCTTGTGATAAAAAGTTATTTACGGCCGGGCACGGTGGCTCAAGCCTGTAATCTCAGCACTTTGGGAGGCCGAGACGGGCGGATCACGAGGTCAGGAGATCGAGACCATCCTGGCTAACATGGTGAAACACCGTCTCCACTAAAAAAATATAAAAAACTAGCCGGGCGAGGTGGCGGGAGCCTGTAGTCCCAGCTACTCGGGAGGCTGAGGCAGGAGAACGGCGTAAACCCGGGAGGCGGAGCTTGCAGTGAGCTGAGATCCGGCTGCTGCACTCCAGCCTGGGCGACAGAGCGAGACTCCGCCTCAAAAAAAAAAAAAAAAAAAAAGTTATTTACAAAACTTTTATAAAAGTGTTTTAATTCATCTTTCCTTCTTGACAATCTATTTCTGGTATTGCCTAATATTTGACTGTATTTTATTATTAATACCACTCTTTGGAGACAGAAGACATAAAGTGATATACAGTATAATCCTCCTGGATAACAATTCTTTTATTGCTCTGGGTGATGATAAGTTTTATGTGTCAACTTGATTGGGCCACAAGGTAACCACATATTTGATTAATATGATTATGTGCATATCTTTGAAGATGTTTGTAGATGAAATTAACATTCAAATTGATAGACTGAATAAAGCAGATTGTCCTCCCAAATATAAGTTGGCCCAATCCAATCTGTTCAAATTATGAATAAAAATAAAATGCTGAGTAAGAAAGAATTTGCTCTCTCTGCTTGTCTCTTAGTCAAGACATCAATCTTCTACTGCCTTCAGTCTCAGACCCAGCTTTCTATTTACCCCATCAGCTCCTCTGGTTCTTAAGCCTTTGGACTTGGAGTGGAACATATATAATCACTTCTCTTTTTACTCAGGGTCTTCAGATTCAGTTGGAACTATGCCATCAGCTGTCCTAGGTCTCCAGCTTACTGACTGCAGGCCTTAGGACTTCTCAGCCCGTATAATTTCATACAGCAATTCTTTATAATAAATATCTCTATATATGTTTTGGTACTGAGAGTGGTTCTATAGGAATATAATGTTAAAATAAATTTTCTTAATTGGTTCTGTGGTTTCTGGAATTGGTTCTTTAATGTGACTAGATTGAAAGATACCAATTACTCTATTTCAAACAGTGAAAAAAAAAAAAAGCAGTGATAGTCCATAACACAATCTGGCAATAGAGGAATAGAGATATGCAAAATATTTCCACGGAACATTCTTAATCCACCCTTATAAGCTTGGAGCTTGATGTCTGCATACATGATACTTGTGAATATTTTTGGAAAATGAATAAATATAGTTTGTCAATTGATCATATTGTCATTGAACAAAATGGTAAAATAAGAGAACAAGCTAAGAGATTTGAATTCCCAGCTCAAACCTTCCATAAGTAACCCGAAAGTTTATTTGCATGCCCTGAAAGGAGATCCTTATAGCCAGAGGGCTAAAATGACTGAAAATCAAATGCCAAATCTCATCCTATGACTGACTGAATAACAAAGTAACTTTAATTCCCAGCCTGGCAGGGTGTCTCCTGTTAAATGAGGACATTAATTGGGAAACAATGGGAACCTGTAAATCTCATTATGGGAAGACCTTGAAGAAGCTATAAGTTATTTAGAGAAAAATCACTACTCTCTGTAAATTGGAATTTACAGTAGTAAATAAGTCACTGAACTGATAAACCTAAATGAAGTGAGAACAATTGGATTCTAGGGTGGTAGGAGTCAGATAAAGGGACAGTTTTCAGCAACCAAAGGCGAGGTGTGTGTAGTTACTATAATGGGACAG
Source organism: Macaca mulatta (assembly GCF_049350105.2). Lineage (NCBI taxonomy): Eukaryota > Metazoa > Chordata > Mammalia > Primates > Cercopithecidae > Macaca > Macaca mulatta. Next base: position 119,200,062 of record NC_133409.1, read on the forward strand.
CATAGTCAAAGCAGCAATCAGAATAGTCTGACTCAAACAGATGGACAGCATTGCCATATGGATATAGATAGAAAACCTATCACATAATACTTCATTTGTATAAACAAAAACTTCTAGGTCAAATAAACAAAAGTCTAGCTTGAATCAATAAAACAGAAAGTCATGGCCCCTCAATCAGTTTCTAGCCTTGAGCCGGAAGACTTAGCACCCAGAACCCCTTGAAAACCAGGAAGGCAACCTCCAACTCCCGAGTGTGGGTAGGCCTCATTCAATAAGTTTAAGATTTGAATACAATCAAAAGGTTGAATAAGGAGAATTCAGTTTTCCTGCCTGTCTTCAAGCTGTTTCATTGTTCTTTTTCCGCCCTTAGACTTGGACTCAGAGTGTAATATACTTTCTGCAACTACAGATCTTGAAACTGCTAAGGTTCCATAATTATCAGAGTGATTTCCTTGTAATAAACATCTTTATACTTATAGTCTATTTATCTATCATATATCCTATTGGTTCTGTTTATCTAAAGAACTCTGACAGCTTCTATTCTCATATTCTCAGGAATCTATGGTCTAACAAGCAACCAATAAAGACTAAAGTTTACTGCACAAGGGTAGTATCTAAAGATGTAAAAAAACAAGTTTAATGACCATTGAGAGACTGAAGAATTATTCTTCCTAGAAAAGACAGATGAAAGAGAAATTGAGTATTTATACCACTGTATTTTTCTATCATTTGTTAAAAGTATATATTCAAATCTAAGCATTTCCTATTTATTCTTTGTGCTGCTTCTTACTCCAAACATACAGAGAAATATTCCATAATGACTCTAACATCTTTTATGAATCTCATTTATTTAATAATTAAGCTTAAAATTGTTTTTCAGGGTTATGCTAATTTTTGTACCTATATGTGTTTCTATATTTCTTATTTTATTCTGAGAAAATAACTAACATAGTCAAATGAATGAGTTCCTTGGGGACCCACACAGGAAAGAACTAAGAAATAAAATATCATTTGAGCATATGTACATACATCTCTAAACACATTAAAAAAGTTTGATAGGAGAAATTCTAGATGACTGTAATATGCAATATTTTGTTTATTTATGCATAGAAGAAAGAAAAAAATGTAGTAATCTAGAATCCTGTATCCAGCAAAATTAACCTTAAAGCATAAAGCAAAAATAAAAGGCTTCTGAGACAAAAATTGACAGAATTTATTACCAGCAGAACAGACGTGAGCAACACCAAATGTTAAAATAATTTCCTTAGACAGACAGTAAATAATATAGAGGAGAAACTCCTGATTTTTAATCTATGTAAAAACAAAGATCATAATAAATAAAGGTAAATACATAAAGAAAGTAAATAAATAAATAAATAAAATAAAAGTAAATATACATGCACATAAATATATATACATATATGCAACTTTTAAAAATTTTTAATTGACTAGAAGACAACTGCTTATTTAAAATAATGTTAAAAACAAGGTAGTAGCGGAGGGGGGCGGAGCAAGATGGCTGAATAGGAACAGCTCCAGTCTCCAACTCCCAGCGCGAGCGACACAGAAGACAGGTGATTTCTGCATTTTCAACTGAGGTACTGGGTTCATCTCACTGGGGAGTGCCGGACGATCGGTGCTGGTCAGCTGCTGCAGCCCGACCAGCGAGAGCTGAAGCAGGGCGAGGCATTGCCTCACCTGGGAAGTGCAAGGGGGAAGGAAATCCCTTTTCCTAGCCAGGGGAACTGAGACACACAACACCTGGAAAATCGGGTAACTCCCACCCCATTACTGCACTTTAAGCAAACAGGCACACCAGGAGATCATATCCCACACCTGGCCGGGAGGGTCCCACGCCCACAGGGCCTCCCTCATTGCTAGCACAGCAGTCTGTGATCTACCGGCAAGGCAGCAGCAAGGCTGGGGGAGGGGCGCCCGCCATTGCTGAGGCTTAAGTAGGTAAACAAAGCTGCTGGGAAGCTCGAACTGGGTGGAGTTCACAGCAGCTCAAGGAAACCTGCCTGTCTCTGTAGACTCCACCTCTGGGGACAGGGCACAGTAAACAATAACAAAAGCAGCAGAATCCTCTGCAGATGCAAACGACTCTGTCTGACAGCTTTGAAGAGAGCAGTGGATCTCCCAACACAGAGGTTGGGATCTGAGAAGGGACAGACTCCCTGCTCAAGTGGGTCCCTGACCCCTGAGTAGCCTAACTGGGAGACATCCCCCACTAGGGGCAGTCTGACACCCCACACCTCACAGGGTGGAGTAAACCCCTGAGAGGAAGCTTCCAAAGCAAGAATCAGACAGGTACACTCGCTGTTCAGCAATATTCTATCTTCTGCAGCCTCTGCTGCTGATACCCAGGCAAACAGGGTCTGGAGTGGACCTCAAGCAATCTCCACCAGACCTACAGCTGAGGGTCCTGACTGTTAGAAGGAAAACTATCAAACAGGAAGGACACCTACACCAAAACCCCATCAGTACATCACCATCATCAAAGACCAGAGGCAGATAAAACCACAAAGATGGGGAAAAAGCAGGGCAGAAAAGCTGGAAATTCAAAAAATAAGAGCGCATCTCCCCCGGCAAAGGAGCGCAGCTCATCGCCAGCAACGGATCAAAGCTGGACGGAGAATGACTTTGACGAGATGAGAGAAGAAGGCTTCAGTCCATCAAATTTCTCAGAGCTAAAGGAGGAATTACGTACCCAGCGCAAAGAAACTAAAAATCTTGAAAAAAAAGTGGAAGAATTGATGGCTAGAGTAATTAATGCAGAGAAGGTCATAAATGAAGAGCCATTATGCAATTATAATTTAAATTTAATAAATTATCTAAATGTAAATAAATTTAAATTTGAGGAAACATACAAATTTAAAACATGGATGTGCCTAACATCAGTGTGTCAAAATATATGAGACAAAAAACAATAGAGTTTAAAGTAGAAGTAGACTGTTCAATTACTATTAATCTAGACTTTAATTTCCCTGTGTCAGGAATTGACAGATCAAGCATGCATAAAATCAGTAAAGATATAGATAAGTTGAACAGTACTATTAATCAACTTTAATTTTTAAAATACTCCACCCGACAATGGCAAAATTTACATTCTCTTCAAGCTCTCATAAAACATTAATTATGATAGACCATATTCTGGGTCTTAACTAATTTAAAAAGTAGATATCATGGAAAGCATGCTCTCAAACTACAGAAAAATTAACTATAAACAACAGAAATATGGCTACAGGACCCTTAAATATTTGATAATTAAGCAATTCATTTCTAAATAACACATGGGTCAAAGAAGTCTCAAGATAAATTTTTAGAATAGTTTGAACTATATGAAAACAAAATATAACTCATCAAATACATAAAATGTTAATCAGTGCCTAAATGGAAATGTAGCTAACTAAATGCACATATTAGAAATTCTAAACAAACTGTTAGCAAATCATATGTAACAATGTATAAAAAATTATATGTCAAAATCAAGTGGGCTTTAATTCAGGCATGCAAGGCTGGCTCAGGATATGAAAAAGCTTTGACAGAATTCAATAATTATTTGTTTTATACTTAGAGCAAACTAGAAATACATGGGAACTTGCCCAACCTGCTTAAAAATATATAGAAATGTAGGATATATTTTATCTATAGTTCTAACTATATATATTGTTTCCTATAGAAATATAAATATACATAACTATATACATAGTTACATACAGCAATATTTATAGTTATATATATAGATACATGAATTAGTATATATACATCTATTTCCATACCTTCTCAGCTAAAACACTTGGAAGCAACAACACCCCACTAATCATGACCACACCTAGCACCCAGAACTGTTTTCAATATATGTTTCAACAAAATAAACTGTGGCTCCTTGGAGGAATAGCTGATTGTAAGATTAAGGCAGGAAACACATAAAAAATGATTAGAGTATATTGCAGTGTCAGAAAGCAAAACAGAAGTACAGACACACACACTTACACACAAATACACACACAATAATGGGAGTATATCAAAAGTACACAGATGGGAGCCAAATGAATAAAACCTCTACATGGCTATATTAGTCTGTTCTCATGCTGCTCTGGAGAAATATCTGAGACTGGGTCATTTATAAAGGAAAGAGTTTTAACCGACTCAGTTTTGCATGGCTGGGGAGGCCTCAGAAAACATACAATCATGGCAGAAAGGGAAAGAAAACACATACTTCTTCACATGGCAGCAGGACAGAAAAGTGCAGAGCAAAGGGCAGAAGAGCTCCTTATAAAATCATCAGATCTCGCGAGAATGCACTCACTGTCACAAGAACAGCATGGAGGTAACCACCCCCATGATTCAATTACCACACACCAGTCTATTTGCTAAAACACAACAATCATCAACTTTGCTCCAGTTCCCAAGTTCCTCATCTCCATCTAAGACCGCCTCAGCCTGGACTTCAATGTCCTTATCACAATCAGCATTTCCATCAAAGTTATTCAATAGGTCCTAGGAAGTTCCAAACTTTTTCTCATCTTCCTGTCTTCTGAGCCCTCCAAGTCTCTATGAAGTTCCAAAATTTCTCACATTTTTCTGCCTTCTTCTGAGTCCTCCAAACTGTTCCAACCTCTACCTGTTACCAAGTTCCAAAGTCACTTCATTTTTGTGTATCCTTATCGCAGTGCTTCATTCGCTGGGGTACCAATTCATTGTGTTAGTCTGTTCTCACACTGCTATGAAGAAATACCCAAGACTAGGTAATTTATAAAGGAAAGAGATTTAATTGACTCACAGTTAAGCACGGCTCGCAAGGCCTCAGGAAACCTACAATCATGGCGGAAGTAATCACATCCTTCTCACATGGCAGAAGGAGAGAGAACTGCTGAGCTAAAGGGGGAATGTCCCTTATAAAACCATGAGATCTTGTGAGAACTCACTCACTATAATGAGAGCTGCATGAGGGTAACTGACCCAATGATTCAATTACCCCGACTGGGTCTCTTCCACAACATGTGGAGATTATGAGAACTACAATTTATGATGAGATTTGGTTCGGGACACAGCCAAACCACATCAATGGCCAAAGCTGGAACAATTTGGACAACAAAATAAAATGTCCATTAGTTTATATTGTTACTTTAAAAATGAACAAATAAACAAATTTTAAAAGAGAGAGGAGACAAATCTTCCATGTGGAAAAATCCCAAATAATTTATGCATACATCTCCCCTGAAGGAAGCACAACACAACCTTCCACTCTTCAAGTGTCAGTTGTGCACATTGACCTCTTTCCAAACAGTATAGTACAGAAAAGAACAAAAGAGTAATTTCACAGTGGAGCAACTTTTTTTTTTTTTTTTTTTTTTGAAATGGAGTCTCACTGTGTCACCCGGGCTGGAGTGCAGAGTGCATGATCTCAGTTCACTGCAACCTCTGCCTCCCAGGTTCGAGAAATTCTCCTGCCTTAGCCTCCTGAGTGGCTGGGACCACAGGCACACTCCACCATGCCTGGCTAATTTTTTGTATTTTAGTAAAGATGGGTTTTCACCCTGTTGCACAGGCTGGTCTCAAACTCCTGAGCTCAAGCAATCTGCTCACATGGGCCTCCCAAAGTGCTGGGATTATAGGCGTGAGCCCCTGTGCCCTGCCACAGTGGAGCAACTTTGAAACACTACCTCTGCCAGGTGATCAGGGTTAACATCAATGGTAAGAAGTCATGTTCTTGGCAAGGAGGAATGGGTATGATCTGAAAATAGCCTGCATGGTTCACTCTGACTTGAACCCTAGAAGGATATGCCTCATCTACCTGAGAATTACTGATTTACACAGAAACATATGCATATTTAATGAAAAGCAATTTAGTGCAATATTTATGTGTCTAGACTTTAGAATTGTGAGAAGTGAGGAAATTTTATTTAATTTCTCTGTCCCTTAGATTTCTGATCTACAAATGGGCATAGTAATACCACCAAAGTCTTTGAGTGTTTTGAGTATTAAATGAGTTCAGAAATACCAAATGCTTAAAATAATCCTTAGTATACAATGAGAGCATAACTATATGCTAATTCTATGTTGCTACCTCAATGTTATTCTTTTTCCCATTTATTCTGCTGTTGCTTCTTCATTTCCTAATTCTTTATTAAGATTATTTATTAAATACTTATAATATGTCCTACCCTGTACTATGCTAAGTGCTTTACATGTAATGGATCAATTATCTTTACAGCAACTAGGGAGGGTGTACATTATTATCTATATTAGGAAACTGAGGAACAGAAAGAACTTGTGAACATGTGAACTTATTTAATGTCATACATGGCAAAGCCAGATTTCTAACCTGGATCTCAGCAACTACAGGTCTATGAGATTACCTGTTATAATATACTGAAATGTGAATTTTGACAGGGAAAATAAAAAAGGATGTGTTCTTGTTTGCCTCTAAATAATCTGTAGTGTTTCAAAGTGAACTTAGGATAGATGGAATATATATGGCCAATATGTGGTCCCTGGAACCAGATATCCTGACTTAGCAAACATGGTCTACTAGTTCGTAGTCTGGTGATCTAGGGTAGGGCAATTTACTTCTGTGCCTCAGATGTCTTGCTTGAGGATTAAATAAGTGTATTAGTTCCTTTTGAAACTGCTGATAAAGACATATTCGAGACTGGGAAGAAAAATTGGTTTCATGGACTCAAGAGTTCCACGTGGCTGAGGAGGTCTCATAATTATGGCTGAAGGTGAAAGGCACTTCTTACATGACAGTAGCAAGAAAGAATAAGAGAGAAGTAAAAGTGGAAACCCCTTATACAACCATCAGATCTTGTGAGACTTACTCACTACCATGAGAACAGTACGTGGAAAACTGCCCCCATGATTCAATTATCTCCCACCAAGTCCCTCCCATAACACATGGGAATTGTGGGAATACAATTCAAGATGAGATCTGGATAGGGACACAGAGCCAAACCATATTATTCCACCCTTGGCTCTTCTTGCCAAATCTCATGTTCTCACATTTCAAAACCAATTATGCCTTCCCCAAAGTACTCCAAATTCTTAACTCACTCCATAATTAACTCAAAAGTCCACAGTCCAAAGTCTCATCTGAGACAAGGCAACTCCCTTCTAGCTAGGAGCCTGTAAATTCAAAATCAAGTTAGTTATTTCCTAGATACAATGGGAGTACAAGTATTGGGTAAATACAGCCATTCCAAATAGGAGAAATTAGCCAAAACAAAGGTTCTACAGGTCCCACGCAAGTCCAAAATCCAGCGAGGCAGTCAAATCTTAAAGCTCAAAAATAATCTTTGATTCTGTCTCACATCTATGTCATGCTGATTCAAAAGGTATGCTCCCACTGCCTTTGGCAGCTCCACTGACTTGAGATGCAAAAGATGGGCTCCCACTGCGTTAGGCTGCTGCTTTCACTGGCTAGTATTGAGTGTCTGCACACAATCCAAGCTGTGGGTGGATCTACAATTCTGGGGTTCCGCGAATGGTGGTGGCCCTCTTCTCATAGTTTTACTAGGTGGTGCCTCAGTAGGGACTCTGTGTGGGGGATCTGACCCCACATTTCCCTTATTGACTGCCCTAGCAGAGGTTCCCCATGAGGGCATCGCTTCTACAGCAAACTTCTACCTGGGCATACAGGTGTTTCAGTACATCCTCTGAAATCTAGGCGGGGGTTCCCAAACTTCAATTCTTTTTTTTTGAGACGGAGTCTCGCTCTGCCGCCCAGGCTGGAGTGCAGTGGCCGGATCTCAGCTCACTGCAAGCTCCGCCTCCCGGGTTCACACCATTCTCCTGCCTCAGCCTCCCGAGTAGCTGGGACTACAGGCGCCGCCACCTCGCCTGGCTAGTTTTTTGTATTTTTAAAGTAGAAACGGGGTTTCACCGTGTCAGCCAGGATGGTCTCGATCTCCTGACCTCGTGATCCGCCCGTCTCGGCCTCCCAAAGTGCTGGGATTACAGGCTTGAGCCACCGCGCCCGGCCCCAAACTTCAATTCTTGACTTCTGTGCACCAGCAAGCTTAACACCATGTAAAAGTTGCCAAGGCTTGGGGCTTGCATCTTCTAAAGCCACAGCCTGAACTAAACCTTGGCCCCTTTTAGTAATGACTGAAGCAGCTGTAACACAGAGCACCAAGTCCCTAGAGTGCACACAGCACAGAGACTCTGGGCACAGCCCACAAAACCATTTCTTTCCCCTAGGTCTCCAGACCTCTGATGGGAGGGGCTGCTGCAAGGGTCTATGATGTGCCCTGGGGTTATTTTCCCCATTGTCTTGGGGATTAACATTTGATTCATTGTTACTTATGCAAATTTCTGCAGCTGGCTTGAATTTTTCATAAGAAAATGAGTTTTTCTTTTCTATTGCATTGTCAGGCAGAACATTTTCTGAACTTTTATGCTCTGTTTCCTTTTTAAAACTGAATACTTTTAACAGCACCCAAATCACCTCTTGAATGTTTTGCTGCTTAGAAATTTCTTCCACCAGATACCCTAAATCATCTCTCTCAAGCTCAAAGTTCCACAAATCTTTAGGACAGGGGCAAAATGTCACCAGTCTCTTTGCCAAAACGTAACAAGAGTTGCCTTTGCTCCAGTTCCCAACAGGTTTCTCATCTCTATCTGAGACCACCTCAGCCTGGATTTCACTGTCCATATTATTATCGGCATTTTGTTCAATGCCATTCAAGAAGTCTGTAGGTAGTTTCAAACTTTTCTACATTTTCCTGTCTCCTTCTGAGCCCTCCAAACTGTTCCTACTTCAGCTTGTCACCCAGTTCCAAAGTTACTTCCTCACTTTTGGGTATCTTTTCAGCACCACCCCACTCTACTGGTAACAATTTACTGCATAAGTTCATTTTCATGCTGCTGATAAAGACATACCTGAGACTGGGAAGAAAAATAAGTTAAATGGACTCACAATTCCACATGGCTAAGGAGGCCTCACAATCATGGCAGAAGGTCAAAGTCACTTATTACATGGTGGCAGCAAGAAAGAATGAGAGAGACACGAAAGCAAAAATCCCTTATAAAACCATCAGGTCTTGTGAGACTTGTTCATTACCATGAGAACAGTATGGACGAAACTGCCCCCATGATTCAGTTATCTCCCACCAGGTCCCTCCATCAACATGTGGAAATTATATGGGAGTATAATTTAAGAGATTTGTCTGTCTGGGGACACAGAACTAAACCATATCAGTAAGATAAAACTATAAACACTCACATTGATGGATCGATATCTGTAAACTAATGGAGTGTGTGCTCAGCACAGAGTAATGTGGGCTATAATAAATATTATTAAATTATTAGTAGTATTATTTCAGATAAACAGGTGAAGAATCAATACACTCATCAGAAAATTGTCATAAGAATATAAATCATTCCACCATAAAGCACACATAATATTCATTGCACATTCACAATAGCAAAGTCATAGAATCATCCTAAATGTCCATCAATGGTAGACTGGATAAAGAAAATGTGGTACATATAACCCATGGAATACTATGCATCCATTAAAAAGAAGGAGATCATGTTTTTTTCGGAAACATGGAAGTAGCTGGAGGCCATAATGCTAAAAGAACTAAGGAACTCAAAACCAAACACCACATGTTCTCACTTATAAGTGGAAGCCAAACACTGAGTATACATGGACACAAAGAAGGAATAAACAGACCCTAGGGCCTACTTAAGGGTGAAGTGTACTAGGTGGAAGGTGATGGAAACACTGCCTATACAGTACTGATATAGTTTGACTCTGTGTCCCCATCCAAATGTCATCTCAAATTGTAATATCCATAATCCCTACATGTTGAGGGTGGGTCCTAGTGGGAGGTGATTGGATCATGGGGCTCAGTTTACCCCATGTTGTTCTCATGACAGTGAATGAATTCTCGTGAGATCTGATGGTTTTATAAGGGGTTCTTCCCTTTTCGCTATGTCACTCCTCTCTCCTGGTTCCTTGTGAAGAAGCACGTGTTTGCTTCCCTTTCCGCCATGATTGTAAGTTCTCTGAGGCCTCCCCAGCCATGTGGAACTGTGAGTCAATTAAACTTCTTTCCATTATAAATTATCCTGTCTCAGGCAGTTCTTTATAGCCGTGTGAAGACGGACGAATACAGGTACTATGTTTATTACCTGGATAAGGTAATAAAAAAATCTGTACTCCAAACCCCCATGACACACAATTTTTCTATATAGCAAATCTGCACATGTATACATGAACCTAAAGTTTAAAAAAATACAGAGTTGTCAAAACAAAAATGCTTTCTGCAGTCTGTTCCACATTTTAAACATATTTTTTCACTGTATAGTTGTGTGAATTGCTTGCCAATAAAGCTCACTTTCTGCCTATCTATACAAATGCTGATTTTGTAATTGTCAAGTCATTCTGTCCTGCTTTATTCAAAGACCATTTTATTCCATTTTCATTAATCTATTATATTCCTACAACACATATGGTCTAAATCATTTCTCATATGATAATTTTGAACTATTATTTGCATTGTTTACTGGTGATGAAACTTTTTAATACATTTGTCTTTGTCTTCTAATTTTAAATTAAGCACTTGGAAGACAGAATTTTCTCTCATCACCTACATGAACTTTCGGTAGATTGTGTATAAAAATTGATTGTTTGTAAGGTTAGACTGATAACGACTACATTAGTAAAATTTGATGACTGAAGTTTTATAAAGTGGCTTATTTATATGTAGTCTAATTTATTGTAGCATTTATTCCTGATATTCTTATGAAATAATGTCTTAATGAATGTAGAAAGTGAAATATTATTTCTATCTAATGTCAATAACAGGTGAAAAGTGTAGCAGAATAACTTTCTTGATACCCATCTAAAAAGCTTTCAGAGACTTGTTTTGCTACTGTCTCTGTGGGGCAAATCCCTGAATAGCCTTTGCCAACCCAGCTCTTCCTTTCTTGCTTGCTTGTAGTTCTCAAAAATAACTGTAGAATGTGCTGGGAATGCAACACCCTGAGACAAAAAGAAACTGTGTAGAACAGTCGAGACTCTGTTCTTGCTCCTCGTGGAACAGGATGTCCTGCAATGCTTTAGCCTAGAGTGCCAAATCACCCCTGGGGGATAAAATGCAGAGTGAAGTGGCTGTCAGTAACCTTCAGCTGTCAGGCAATGCATGATGCAGGCGCACACAAGACATTGAAAAATAATAATCTGTTTCTCCTAAGAAAATTCAGATGCATTCTATTAAATCCGTATGGTTATTAATTTTATAAACTAATTTCTTAAATGTGGTAATAACTTTCTCTCTATCATTGATGAGATACATTTTTTAATGCTTTGGTTAAGCTATAAAGTATCTTATAGAAAACAATATATTAGTTCAAATTTACAACTTAATTGGAAAATGCTTTCTTATTATGAAGAGGAAATTGCTTGAGATTTAAATAAAATAGCCCATCAACACTACTGATTTTCTCCCTGCTGTGACCCATATCCCATTATCATAGGATGATGATCAGACTAGTGTTGAGTCCTATTGAATAAAGCCTTTCAAAAAATTCTACATAATTGACTCTTTTTTATATCAACCCACAGGAAAAAATATTCATTAATTGTCTCTAAGGTGTTTAATACAATATCAACTTGATTGAATATACCATATAATCTGTTATACAACCCGAAGCATAATTGAGATAGACCTAGCCTCAAGCTAGTTGAAAAATAAGTTACCAGAATTACAACCCACTGATCCGCTCAGTAAGTCAGGCTTATTAGGTTGTTGACTTCCACATGAAAATACTCAGAGCCCCTGCCAAAAATAGCAACCTCCAAATCTGTATTTGTATTTTTAGAAGCAACAATAATTTAAAAATATATACTTTAAAATCTATAAAGGAGATTTTTTCTTGCTTGTTAGTGGTAACTGTAAATGCATCAGGTATGAAATACAACATAATACATCTTTAGAGAATATGTGGCCTTAGATAAAATGATTTTAGATGCAACACATTCATAGAGCTTATGTTAACTACATTTAGATAATCCTTAGTATACAAACTTTAAGGTATTCAGAGACTGATCATCACTCTGATCATTAAAATAATAGCTAGCCCCCAAGGGACTGTGGCTTTTAGAAGAAGAAACAGCCAAGTATGTAATATCTTAGGGGTGGTAGCAAGAAAATAGACCAAGACAGCATATTTTCATGCCATGTGATGCCTGATGAAATGTAAAATGAGTAATAAAGGCATTTAATGTTCACACATTTTCTACCCTCACTGCTTCTATTATATCAATGCTCCATAATAACTATCACTTTCACCCCATCCTTATTTAAAAATTAGTGTTGCTAATTTTTGCTCGAAGTTAATTGAATTTCAGTAAAATCAAATGGAAATAACTTGTAACTGTAACAGCTTCCACAGCAAAAGCTGACCTAAAACAGATTTTCAGATAAGGTTTATTATTCTTATACATCTACACTAAGGGTCTATCAGCTGGAGTCTTGATCAAGGGTACATATTTATGGTATTATAAGGTCAAAATAAGTGTCAATAATGGTCAAAGGCCAATTTAACAGAAGAATCTTAAAAAAATCAAAGTTTATTTTGATACAGGTTGATCATCTTGAGTAGACAAAATTTATTACGTGCACCCTAGAAAATCTATACTATGTGACACATTTAGAAGAAAACTTAGTTTTTAATTATTTAAATAGTGAAGAATTAAAGTAAGTGGCATAATTTGTAGATTCATGTCATTTGTTCTTCTACTTCTTATGTTCTGGTTCATAGGCATAATGAGAAAAAAAGATAGAGCTTAGATTAGTAACAGAGGCTGCTTTCTTGCATAATAACTTTGTTAACGCCACCTTGGATTCAGGAATAATAGAATCCCATTTCCTGGTGACTCTTGTTCCCATTGAGGAAGTTGTTATCTTTCTGGTTTGAGCAGTAATCTCACACCCATCCTCAGATACTGCCTGTGAAATCTCAGATTCCACCGGAGGACTAGACTTGCCAGTCTTCACAGCCTCCCCTAAGCGTGCAACCAAAACCTCTTCACAATTGCTGGGCTTTAAACACAGATGCTACACCACCCTATGGATCTAATTAGGCCAACTTTATAGATATTTACATATTCAATTCAACTGCAATTTTAGCTAATTGGACTTAGCTATCTAAAAGATGCATGAAGCAAGTCATTTCCCAAATGAGTTACATCATTTGAGTAAGTTCTCAAACTCTCTGAAATCCCCTCTTTAGATAACTCAGAGTTTTATGCTTTTGATGTGAGTAAAGGGGTAAAAGTTAGACCTCTGATGTTTTAGTTAGAGGAGATTCTTATAAGCACTTAGATGATAAATGCAAACCACCTGTACCGAAACAGTTTTCTGGTATGTCTTAGCCTTGGTGACTCAAATGATATTGAACTATATTCAGTGACTGATGCCAGGTTGTTAGTGTCATAGAGTTAAATCTTACATTAAAAAAATATTTGAGTTAACTCTAACACAAATCTATCAAGGAGATGTCTATAAAAGTAAAACAACAATGCCTTCTATTTTTCACCACTAAATGGAATCATGAATTAAATATAATATATCCAGGTATCAATATATTAATTAATTATACTCCACTTTTCAAGAGAGTATGCTGAAAAGTATAGTCATGCTTTAAACTATAGCATAAATAAAGATTGAGAACTTTGATGTAGAAATATAAGCCCAGTTTACAATTCTGTGAGCATGAGGTTCCTATTTAACTTCAGCCTGCCATCTAACATTTGTTTCTTGTAAAATCAAATGGCATATTTTATTATTTAGAAAATATGAAGAGGATGTTGAGATGGTAAGATAATAGTTTTAGTTATTTATTGGTGTGTAACGTACCACGCTAAAACATAATGGCTTAAAAACAACAATCATTTATTTGGTTCACTAATCTGCATTTTGAATAGAGTGTCCATTAGAGATGGGTTAGCTTTCAGCTGGGAGTTCAGCTTAGGTTGTTGGTCTTCAGGCCTCAGTTCTTCTCCTCGTACACAGTCTAATGGCTGGGTGCCAAGTGGAAGTGTTCCAGGAGCTAGAAAATGGAAGGTCCTATTTTCTTAAGGTCCAGACCTGGAAAGAAGAAGAGCCTCAATTTAGCCATATTTAATTGATCCAAATAGTTGCACAGGCTGCTGAAATGTAAGACAAAATAACCTAGCCCCACATCCAAGTGGGAGGAGTGCCAATATTTTATTTACTTCATCTTTAATTTACCTCAATTACTAGAATATATAATGCAGCTCATTTGTTTCCAGATTTTTTTTTTTTTTTTTTTTTTTTTTTTTTTGAGACGGAGTCTAGCTCTGTCGCCCAGGCTGGAGTGCAGTGGCCGGATCTCAGCTCACTGCAAGCTCCGCCTCCCGGGTTCACGCCATTCTCCTGCCTCAGCCTCCGGAGTAGCTGGGACTACAGGCGCCCACCACCAAGCCCGGCTAGGTTTTTTTCGTATTTTTAGTAGAGACGGGGTTTCACCGTGTTAGCCAGGATGGTCTCGATCTCCTGACTTCGTGATCCGCCCGTCTCGGCCTCCCAAAGTGCTGGGATTACAGGCTTGAGCCACCGCGCCCGGCCTCCAGAATTTTTTTTAGAAATGTAAGCTGAAGATTAGAGATTATACCTGATCATCTTTAAGTGTCATAGAGGTAAGAAATGGGGATGATAACAATAAATCACATTTTTCATCATTATTGAGGAATAATTGACAATTAAAAGTTGTATATATTTAAAGTGTATATTTTGATTTTCTCATCTACATATACATTGAAGAATAATCACCACAATCAAGCTAATTAATCACAAATAAACAAAAAACATTGAATTTTATACTTTAAAATGTGTAAAGTATATGGAATGTGAATTACATCTCAATAAAGCCACTACTAAAAACAAAAAACAAATACAAAATAACTTTTAGTGAGGATTTACTATGAACCAGAAACCATAAGGTTATTTTGTGCATATTAATGATTTAATCCTCATAGCAACTCTATGTGTACATATACATATATATATCCCTATATATCCATATATAATATCTCCATATATATTCATGGAGGATATGTGTATGTGTGTGTGGGTATATATATCCCTATATATCCATATATATATCTCCATATATATTCACGGAGGATATATGTGTGTGTGTGTATTTATATATATCCATAGAGGATATGTATATATGTGTGTGTATATATCCACAGAGGATATGTGTATATATATACACACATCCATAATATGTGTGTGTGTATACATATATAGATGATATATATATAAAAGTTGAAGCACTGAGATTAAATAACTTTCCCAGGTCACACAGCTAGTAAATAGAAGAGTGAGAAATTAAATACAATCAACTATAACACTCTGTTTCTTCTTGACCTGTGCCCTGAAAATTTAATTCTAAATAAATTTCTTACTAGCCTTCCATTAACCACATTGCCTATCCTGCTGTTACCCAGAAACTTTATAGTAATTTAGCATAATTTATCAGAAAATTTCAATTAGTTCAATATAATGTTATCTTCTTTGTAATGCTTATATAAGTCACCTTCTCTAAAAATGGAGATATTTTTTATTCTACCTTTAATTTTCAGATTTTTTTCCACCATAGCTCATTATCACACTGTTTCTCCAGCTACAGTGGTCTCCATTAGGACAAGATCTTTTACAAACATTCAATGTCATATACCATTTATTTACAGATGTATTATTTTTTTACATGTTGACCGTCTATAATCGCCTATAATCTAGAAATCTCAAATCTGAAATGTTACATAATTTGAAACTTTTTGAAACAATTTATGTTCTATAAATTGAAACTACTTGTGACATGATGCCACAAGTAGAAAATTTCACACGTGTCTGACCTCATGTGATGGGCCACAGTCAAAATGCAGTCAAAACTGTTTCATGCAGAAAATTATTTAAAATATTGTATAAAATTACAATTCCTGCATATGTGTATAAGATATATATTTTACATAATATATTTTGTGCTTAGATTTTAGTTCTATCTCCAATATGTCCCCTTATATACATGCAAATATTCCAAAATTTAAAAGAAAAACAGATTTGAAGCACTTCTGTTCCCATGTGTTTTGAATAAGGGATACTTACCATGTATCAGACAGAGTGCTATGCATTCATGACATCATTGTGATGCAAGTTGTAGATATGTTTTATTATGAAAGAAACAGAGATCAATATATGACATGACTAGGTTGGAAGCTGAGGTCTTCTAATTCTAATCACAGTGTAATTTACATTACTCTGTATTGTGTCAATATGTCAACAGCCAAAACACATATAATAAAATGAAAGCAAACTTTGCCTTATATATTGACAATAGAATTATTTAAATTTATGTTAATTGAATTATATACCAACATATTGGTTATATCATGTATTAATATATTGGCTATATTAATATTTATATATTATATATTATGGAATTATGTTTTATATGTAAAACATTTATTATGAATGAGACATGAAGGGTGTGGATCATCCTAGAGAAAAATTTCTCTCAATTTGTGGATTTGTGACACCATAAAACAAGTTATTGCCTTCTAAATTACAATTATGAGAAAGTCATAGAATGAACATTTTTATTTAAAAAAAGAAATGTTGGAAAGAAAAAAGGGATAATATGTACCAGTCAGGGCCAAAAGTCATAGGACACATTTCATTAGATTTTTAAGGCCTGAGAATAATCCTCTGTGGCTTCATAATCTGTTTTCTGGACCCACTGGAGCAGTGGTCTCACCCTCTGACCCCAAGGAGTTACCATCAGCCTAGGCCTCTGCGGCTATGGTTCTGTCCCTGGAGTAATTATTTTTCCATTTTATCTCATCTCTGACATTTCCAGTCTAAGCTGGCAGTTTTTCTGCTGATGGAAGATTTGCAAAATTCTTGGTCATTCATACAATTTACATGGGTTCATGCCATCAGAAAAAAGGGTCCTACACAGATCTTTCCTGGATGACTGCATTTCTGTTCCTAGCTTCAGCTGAGATTGTTGATCTTGTCCATGAGTCAAGCACCTTATATTTTTAATAACTAATTTTCCAGCCACACCTTAGACTTTGTTTTGAGGCTATGCTATCTAGATGGGCTGATGGTTTTCCAAATCATCAGTTGTTGATTCCTTTTTGCTTAAAAAATTGCTTTAAATTTTTTTTTTCATTTCTCTTGTATGAAATATAAGCAACAAGAAAAAAAATTAGAGTGTACCTTACAAATTTCCCTTGGAAATATTTTTAGCCAAACATTCTGTTCACCACAGTATATGTATTATTTATGGTAATTCGAGTTTTCTCTACTGCTCTCATCTCTTATTTCCGATCCTTCAACAGAATTGGTAGTAACATTCATATATCTACAAACGATCTCTTAAAGATATATATTTTTAAAATTATATATCATAGTTGTACATATTTTTGAAACACATGTGGTATTTTGATACTTTTTTCTATGTATAATGATAAAATCTGGGTAATTGGGATATTATTATTGAATACTAGAACTTATTTCTTCTAACTGTGCCCATTAACCAACTTCTCTTCATCCTCCTTCCCTCCTTGTCTTTCCACCTTCTAGTAACCACCATTCTACAATCTACCTCCATGAGATCCACTTTACTTAGCTCCCACATATTAGTGAAAATACGCACTAATTTGTCTTTCTGTGCCTGGCTTATTTCCCTTCACTTAATGACCTCCAGTTCCACCCAGGTTGCTGCAAATGACAGAATATCACTTTTTCATAGCTGAATATTATTCCTTTGTGTATTTATATCACATTTTCTTTATCCATTCATTTGTTGACGGTCTCTTAGATCATTCTATATCTTGGCGACTGTGAATACTGCTGTAATAAACATGAGTGTGTGGGTATCTGTAATATACCGATTTCCTTTCTTTTGAATATATACCCAGAAGTGGAATTGCTAGGTTATATGGTAGTTTTATTTGTCGTTATTTTTTGTTTTTGTTTTGTTTTGTTTTGAGAAACTTTCATACTATTTTCCACAGTTGCTGTACTACTTTGCATTCCCACCAACAGTGTATGACAGTTCCCCTTTCTCTTCATCCTTTGCCAGCATTTGTTATTTTTTGTCATTTTGATGAAAATAGCCATTCTAACTGGAATAAGATGATATTTCCCTGTGGTTTGTATTTAGATTTCTCTGGTGATTAATAATGTTGAATGTTTTTTAATAAACCTGCTGGCCATTTGTAGCTTCTTTTGAGAAACATCTATTCAGATCTTTGTTCAATTTAAAATCAGATTGTTTTTTGCTATTGATTCGGCTGAGTTCTTTATATATACTGATTATTAATTCTTTGTGAGATGGATAGTTTGCAAATATTTTCTTACATTCTGAAGGTCATCTTTTCACTTGAAGTGTTTCCTTTACTGTGCAGGAGCTTTTTAGTTGATAAAATATCTTTTGTCTATTTTTGCTTTTTTTTTTTTTTTTTTTTTTTTTGCCTATGCTTTTGAGGTTTTCTCCAAAAAATCTTTTCCCAGACCAATGTCCTATGGCATTTTCCAATGTTTTCTTCTAATAGATTCATGTTCTCATGACTCACATGTAAGTACTCAGTCCATTTTGAGTTTATTTTTATTTTTATATGTAGTGAAAGATAAAGATCTAGTCTTATTCTTTTGTGATATGGATATTTAAATTTCTCAGCATCATTTGTTAAAAAGACTGTCCTTTCCCCAGTGTATATTCCTGGCACCTTGTTGGAAACTAGTTGGCTGTAAGTGCATGGATTTAATTTTGGCTTCTCTATTTTGTTCTGTTGGTCTATGCATCTGTTTTTATGCCAGCACCATAACGTTTTGACTACTATAGCTTTGTAGTAGAATTTAAAATTAGGTAGTGTGATGTCCATAGCTTTATTCTTTTTGTTCAGAATTCCTTTAGTTATGTGGGGTCTTTTGTGGATTCAAACAAATTTTAAGGTTTTTTGTTTTTTGTTTTTTGTTTTTTTTTTCTGTGAAGAATGTCATTGGTATTTTGATAGGAATTGCGTTAAATCTGTAGATTGCTTTAGATAGTCTAAACATTTAACAATATTAACTCTTCTGTTCCTTTTTTTGTGTGTGTGGCCTATTCAATTTCTTTTTTCAGTTTTTGTTTTTTGGTTTCTTTGTTTTTGAGACAGGGTCTCACTCTTGTTCCCCAGGCTACAGCACAGTGGTACTATCTCAGACTACTGCAGCCTGAACCTCCCAGGCTCAGGTGATTCACCCAACTCAGCCTCCTGAGTAGCTGGGATTACAGACATGCACTACTATAATGGGCTAATTTATTTTGTTGTTATCCTTTTCACAGAGACAGGGTTTGCTATTTTGCCCGGGCTTGTCTCAAACTCCTGGACTCGAGCAATCCACCTGTCTAGGCCTCCCAGGCCTCCCAGAGTGCTGGGATTACAGGTGTGAGCCACTGTCCCTGGCCTTAATAGCTTTTTTTTTTTTTTTTTTTTAAATAAAGATCATCATCCACTTCTTTGGTTAAATTTGTTCCAAGATATCTTACTTATTGTAGCTATTGTAAATGGGATTGCTTTCTTAATTTATTTTTTTTGGATGATGACTGTTAGCATGTAGAAATTCTACTGATTTTTGTATGTTGATTTTTGTATCCTGTAACTTTATTACATTTATTTATCAGTTTTGAGTTTTTCATGGATTCTTTAGGGGAGTTTTAAATGTAAAATAATGTAGTCTGCAAATAAGGACTAATTAATAGAGAAGGCTGCCACACAGAACCACACAGGGAATTGCATCCAAGAAAAGGGTAACAGCAATCTGAAACTGTAAGAAGACGCTTATGTATAGGAAGTAGGTTGAGCTTAGCTAGGTTTAACATGCTTCTTGTAGATCGTTTCAGTAATTCCATGAGCCCAAAGAAAAAGAGGTCATCTTAGATGTTTGGTATCAGGGTTTTTGGCAGTTGGATGTATGTGTTATAATCTAGAATTGTTAGTATCTGATAAAGGAAATAGTTGAGGTATGAGTTTAGCAAATTGTCCACACAGGGGAAATTAAGAGCTTTTTAGCCATAATCTCAAAATAAGATTAATGCAGTACTTTTGAAATATTACAAAGACATCTATACTTTTTCTATCAAAGCCTTCAAAATTCAAACCTGTACCCATTACTCATTCCAAAGCCAGTTCTACATTTTTTATATATTTGTTACAGCAGCAACCCACCTTCCATTGCAAAAATCTTTACCAGTTTTCTATGGCTGCTGTTACACAGTATTACAAACTAGATAGCTTAAAACAATATAAAATTATTATCTCATGGTTCTGAAAGCTAGAGGTCCAAATCAAGGTTTCAGCGAGGTCATGGTCTCTCTGAAAGATCTAATAAAAAATGTATTTCATGCCTTTGTCTTAGAATAAACTGGAGCTTAGAGGTTAAAAATCCAAACTGGGAATGCCAGAACCTGGATTTAAGTTCTATATTCTTTATTTTCTACTGTTGTGATGTCAAATATGTTAACTACATCATAGATCCAATGTCATTACATCATTGTCAGAAACAAAAATGATATAATTTATCTAAAATAGATATTTAATGCCGAACACATAGTATTTAGTCAATGCATGTGAATTGTTATATGTCACCAATTCAATATTTTTAGATCATATTTGTGAAGAAATATTTGAAATTATTCTTAATTTATTTCACATTTCATTATATCTTATATATGTGTCTTTTAGGGTAATATTTGAGTGTTACATTACTTCAGTGGGATCATCAGTGATTACAATTTTAATATCCCTAAACGTTCTTAAGAAATATTTTTTGGCCCCTATAACATACAACTCCTAGACTTAAGCTTGAGACTATAAAAATATGTAAAATTAACTAGTGTAAGATTTATGTCTCTAGAGAGGATTAGCTTATCATGAGAATCCAACACTTCTATTAAAACAACTGGATAAAACAGATAAATTATAATAATCACATTTTGAAAAACATCATACTAGTATGGAGGGAAGAAGAAATGTATGGGCAAAAATTGTATACAACTTGCAGCCTTTCCCAGGTGAACTGATGATCTTTAGTCACTTTCTTTGTATAATTTTAAATCAATTTCAGATGTAGGCTAAGAACTGAGCTTAGAATATTCAGAAGGACTCTACTGATGGAAAAGAGAAACCAGCAGTGCTTTTGATGTTGGTCCAGGAAGGCATGAGGTATTAATGTACAGAAGAGCACACATGCACCGCCAGCTCTCTTTGTGGGGCATTTACTAAGTTTACAGCTTGAAAGGCTGAAGACCCTGGGTTAAAGCTTTTAAAGGTCAGAGTGAAATGTTCTGTACCTGTTTTGGAAAAACAAAATCCTGCTAAGAAAAGGTGCTTTGAAAAAACACAGTATTGGTCACCCTCTCAAGTTATACAGATGTTGAAGCCATATGGGTTTTGTAGGATAAAGAATGAACATGAAAATTACTGGATGGTACAACTAATATTCTGAAATCTTTCAGGTCTTCTGAGAAAGACTGGCCAGATTCTTAATAGGCTGAGAGGGCGCAAAACTAGTGATGAATGAAAAATAAACTAAGTCATACTAAAACAGAACATTTCCCTGCTTCCTGACACAATGAGGGATGCGTATTTCACATACAATATTTTGTGTGAATACACACACACACACACACACATATATGACAAGTGCATATATATGTGTGTACATATATATGCACATATACTACATGTGCATATATATACAGACACATATATATGCACATGTCATATATATGTGTGTATATATACATATACTACATGTGCATATATATATATACACGCAACATTTTAAATTAAAATTACAAATGTGAGTGACATCAGCAAGATGGGAAAATGCGAAGTTTAAGCTCTTGTTCCCTGAACAATAATATTGATTTTAGAATGGTATACAGACCAAAAAACTTTTATGGGAACTCCAGAATCTAGTTAAAACGTTATAGTAGTGCAGAAAATATAAAACCAAGAACATAGCATTGAAATAGGTATAAATATCAATTTTTACTTACCCACATTACCTCCTCATCCAAGAAAGCGTAAGTACCAGGAAAGACGTCTTAATCCATTTTGTGTGGCTATAACAGAATGCCACAGATTGAGTAATTTATAGTGAACAGAAATTGATTTCTCACCGTTATGGAGGCTGGGAAGTTCAAGATAGAAGAGGGTAGTATCTGGTGAGGCTTTCTGTTGCATCATCCATGGTAGAAGGAGAGAGAAAGTAACAGAGAGAGAATTAAAAGGGCGCTGAACTCCATATTTCATAATGAAACCCCTCTGGTAATAATGTCATGAATTCATTCACCTGTCCCTCATGGCCTAATAATTTCTTATTAGGCACCACCTCCAAACACTGTTGCATTGAATATTAAGTTTCCAAAAGATACTTGTTGGAGGACACATTCAAATAATTAGAGGGCATCTTGGATGGCAATTTCTGCTTTGGGGCAAGAGAGAAAGGGACATGTGTCCATTATCCCCAACATTTTAATACACTGAAGGAGATGGGTTGCTGTCTTGTATCACCAAGAGCACTGTTGGAACTTGCATAGTTTGGACACCTGGGAGTGACTAAAAACAAAAGAAAGAGGCTAGTGACTTGCTACAGCAAGAACAACTTTGCAAGGTTGGGAGAATTTGCAGAACCTGAAGCTTCTCCCCAGGAGGGAGAGGATTGCAGTGTGTCTAAGGGGGAAAATAGGTTAAAAATTATTACAAAATGATTTAATTAATGCCCAAAACAGTACAAAAAATGAAAATAACTAACAACAGCTGAAGCAATTAGAAAACATGTAACCAGATAATAGATGTTAATGTAGCTATGCCAGCCATTACATAAAGTTAGATTAAGTACACTGAATTAGAAACAGATTGTCAACCAATATTTCAAACAAAAATAAGACTCAATAACTTCTGACTCTTAAAGTTACACTTTAAGGGCAAAATAGATTAAAAATAAAAAGTTGAAAAAAGTATCACTTAACAATAACTTTAAGAAGTTGATGTGACATATTAGTAAAAGCAAAGTATTCTGTAAGCCAAGAGCTATTCAGAGTGATAAGAAGGTTATCTCATTTAATAAACAGATGAATTCAATAGAAAAATATGATATTTTAGAATTTTATGCAACTACTAAGAATGCTGAATATATATAAAGCAAATAGTTACAGGAGTAAAAGAAAGAAAAATAGATGAATCCACAGGCACATTTGGAAATATTAACTGCTATGGCAAGCAGTTAAACAACAAGAATATATAGAGATATCCTACAATGTAATCAACAGATTTATGCTATATAAGACTAACAACTGCAAAATACACATTTAAAAAAATAGATATGGAACAAAATGACTATATGTTGAGCTGAAAACAAAACCTAACAAATTCCAAGGGACTGAAACCATGAAAGATCTCTGATCACAGTGAAACTAAACATAAATCAATAAAACAAAGTTAAAAGAAAAATTCCTGGATGTTTGGAAATTAAATGGCACATTCCTGTGTAACCAATTGGTCAAAAAAATTAAGTAAAAATTATGAAGTATTTTGAACTGGATGATAGTGGAAATATGACTTATCAGAACCTGTGTGATGCCGGAAAAGTAGTATTTGATGACAAATTTATTGCATTAAGTCATATAAGTTATAAAATAAGAACCTTTAAAATTAATGTTCTGGGGTGCCCTGAGAACACATATAAAAAACAGCAAATTAAATCCAAATGAAGTAGAAAGAAAGAATCCCTAAAGCTAAGATCAGAAATCAATGTCATCAAAAGCTGATGTGCAGATGATGTCAGTTCCAACAGTGCTCTTGGTGATATAAGAGAAAAACAATAAAGTCAAAAGTTGATTCTTTGAAAATAAAATAATAAAATAAAACACAATTTACAATATCATCAGTGAAAAGGAGATATTATTACAGAGATGACAGACATTAAAAATACAATAATGTTATAAATAAAGTTTTGGTGCAGCAAAAGAAATAGCACTCGAATATAAAATTTTCTTTTTAATTCTCAGCAAGGCAAGTTACTTCTACAGAAGGGTGCACCCTTACAGATGGAGCAATGGTGAGCACACACTTGGACAAGGGAGGGGAAGGGGTTCTTATTCCTGATGCACAAGGCCCCTGATGCTGTGTCATTCTACTATTGGCTAGGGTTAGACTGCACAGGCTAAAATAATTCTGATTGGCTAATTTAAAGACAGTGACAGGGTGAATGGTTTGGCAGGAAAAATGGTTATGACAGAGCAGGTAACTGGAATGAGTCAGGGTGAAGCAGGTAATTGGAATGAGTCAGAGTGGAGCAGGTAATCAGAATGAGTCAGGGTGGAGTAGGTAATCGGAATGAATCAGGGTGGAGCAGGTAATCAGAATGGGACAGGGTGGAGCAGGTAATTGAAAAGGCTGCTTTATGAGGAAGTTAAGTTTAAAAGTAGAAGGTAAAGAATTGAACATCCTGACATATTGATTCCTTGAAAAGAAATTTAGAACTCATATCTAACAACTCCTCCTCTTGCATTTCCTTACAGCTCTTTCTTTTCAAACTTTCTAACTTGTCTTGGCTTAGTTGTTCTGCTTCATTTTCCAAAAGAAGAAGCTTCTCCAGATAAGATGGAAGATAGTTAAGGGAGGTTTCAGTAGTGCCATTTTTATAAGCCTCTTCACCAACCCACGGATGAATGGTGTGACACAGCTAAGATAAGAATAAGTACACCCATTACGGCTGTGAGTGAAGTAAGAATTGAGGCTAATAATCTTTCCATTTATCCAACCACTTTTCTAGCCATTCTGTAAAGGGGTCATTTACCCCTGAGTTGCTGGCGAACTCATTGAATAGCACAGTCAGACCTTTCAATGCCTCTGTTATACATCCATTGGGGCGGTGTTGTTTGGGATGAAGGTGCAACATTGAGTTTTAATCACGACAAACTCCTCCTCTTTCTGCTAATATCATGTCTAAGGCTATTCTGTTTTCCCAAGTCATCTGGCTAGTAGCCCCTAATTGCTCAGCTATTCCCTTAACAGCATCTCTTGTGTAGCTAATAATTCGCTGTTGGTTGTAATAGATGTAGTTTATCCAATCTAAATTTTTATAAATTGTCACCCACCATAATATTGACTCAAATCTTGCAGCTATTTGATTTTGGGCTTTAAATTGATTTGGCATTTCCCATCAAACTCCAATTGTGTTTAAATAGATGTGGGAGTCGAAAGACCCGTAAGACACTTCTCTCACTTTACGATGTCTTATTTTTCCTTCCTCTGGTTGATGAAATGCTACGGTGAAAGGGATAGCCAACTAGACTAAAGCACTAGTGCCACTCCAGTTATTCAGCAGAGCGTCCACTAATGGTCCACCACAATACCACCACACATCTGCTCAGGGATGAACAAGGTCTGACTGATTGATAAGTTGGCTCACTGCATTCCTTCAGGTCTTCAAGGAATACTGAATTTCCTCCCTGTCATGAGAGACACGATGGGAACTTAGTGTTGGGAGACAGAAGCTGGATGGCCCTCGGGGGCTGACCTGCGGGTGCCGGACTACAGGATATAGCAGAGAGAGAGAGTGTGGCACGACTTGTTACTCCAGGCTGTAGAATCGTGGAAAAGAGCTACCAGGCAGCCCAGGCCTGGTCGACTGGAGGACCACCCTAGTGAAAAGGGGACAATCTGGGCCTATGGCCTGCATGCACACAAGCATAACAATTGCTTTTGTTTAACATAACGATGGAATATTTTATCCATTCCAACCAGGAATTTGCATCTTGGTATCCTGTCTTAATTGCCAAAGTTTGTTTTAAGTCTTTAACTTCTATAATAGCTATCTTGGTCTTGTCATTAGATAGAGGAGGAACAACTGTTCCCTTGTGAGAGGTTTTGGAAGAAGACTTAGAAGAAGGGGCAGGTGGCAGGGGATCAAAGAAATGCATTTCAAAGAATCCAATATGGTCTGTCCCTGAAACCTCAGCCCCCATACCATAAAACCGGCTTAAAGAAGGGAACCGACTTAGAAAATGGGAAGAATTTTGAGGGCTTGAGGTAATAACGTGTATAGGATTGCACTGGTTTAGCTGATAGTTGGTGGGGGGGGCTGTCCCTCTAGTAAAATGAATGTATAGTTTTAGGAAATTACAAAAACTGGTTGGGGCAGTCCATCCTTGTTCATTAGTGGTCCACAGAACATTGGACCAACTATGGCATAATAGCTCTACATGGGGGAGCAAGACTCCTGGTTGACACCGTGGTCTTTATCAAAATCTCCCAGGGTTAAATGGTCCCAATTCACTAATGCCCAGTCTGAGGAGAGTCAGGAGGGACAGAGGTACTTTTCTGAAGTAGAGAGCTGTCTTTGACTTGGCAAATCCCCACAAGGTATAACAAGGCAAGCATTACGTGCAATAGTTTGAGGCAAAATTGATTTGGTATGTTAATGACTGGATGGTCAGCAATAGAGCAAGGAAAGAAGAAAGAGTAATAGAATAGATGAAAGAGAGTTAAATTTTTCTAACTTTAGTTTGGTAGAGTTTTCCCCTGGTACTATGGCGCAGGTTTTTCCAGGGGGTGGCGCTTTCTTGACTCAGGTGTGATAAGTCCATCCCCTTTTTGCTGTACAAACAGCAGTCTGAGTGGTTAGCAGCACAAGGTAGGGTCTTTCCCAGGCTGGCTTGAGTTTTCCTTCTTTCCACCCTTTGATGAGAACATGATCCTCAGGTTGGTGCTGGTTTACCAGAAATTCTATAGGTGGTACCTGTGCTAAAAGACTTTTAGTTTTGAGGGAAAGGAAAGTGGAAGATAAGCCCAGTATATAATTTCTAAGAAACTAACCTTTTGTTTTAAATGTGGGGACATCAGCAGTGGACTTTGTAGTCCTTGGTGCCTTCTTACTGAGAAATTTCCTTTAACATCTATTTTTATTAGTTTTTAGAACAAAAGAAAGCCAAATACCATTTTATATTTGACAATGATTCTTTCCATATGATTTTTATACCAGATAAGCTAAATTTCACCTTTATATTAGTGTGTTATTAATGTTAAATTTAATTTTAATAAAACCTTGTTGACATATTTATTCAATTTTTAAGATCTGACTGTAAGGTAAGATTTTTATATAGACTCTTTTTAACCTTTTATAATTTTTGTTAAAGAGCAGGTTAATGCTTTGAGAAAAAACTGTTGTGCTTTTATTTTAATATTCAGCTCACAGAAAAACTGGATGATAGCACTTTAACTTTAGCTAATATGTTTACACACAGAATTTCCTTTACAGTTAGTGTTTCAAAACTTGTTTAAACCTTTAAAACAAAATATTTTTTAACCTTTTAATGTAGGTAAAAATCCACATTCTTATGCCTCCTTATAATCCTTTTACAAAAGTTGTATTTTATTTTCTTTATACACGTTACATATAAACTGTTTCTTGAACAGTTTTACATTCAGGAGTCCTAATTACTTTTAAATTATACAACATTTCTTGCATAAATTCCCTTTTATAACTTTTTTTCATGACTTTCATAGACAATTCTTTGACATGTCTCAACTTGCTGACTTGTTGCAAACATCTCTTTCTTTAAACAACCAGTTAATTTGTTTTAGAGCAAGCATTTACTATATAACATTCCTTTTTATGTAAATTCTCCCCCTGCTTTTTTTTTTTTTTTTTAAGACGATAATCATTCTTTTCCAAAGTGAACTTCCTTCATGTCTGTGGACTAGACTGTTAACTTTTAGCAAACTTTACTTTTGTTGAAAAACTTGTAAGTTGGGGATTTCAATTATTCTTTGCTATTAATAAAACCTCGTTCAGTCCATATTAACTTAGAATCAGTATAGATGGCTTGTTCCTGATTCTGTAAGTATTTTAAGTCTTGGCTAAGTGCAAACAGCTCACACATTTGAACAGACCAATTATTAGGCAATTTTCCTAAGAATGCTTCTACAAGAGTTTCCTTATCACTTACTGAATACCCATTGTGTCTTTTTCCCTCAATCACCCCAATCACCCAGGAGGAACCATCTACTGTCCTGTCCTGAAGGGAGTTCCTCCTAGGTCTGGTTGGACCTTTGTATGGTAATTAAGATTTAGATCCCCTGTTAGGAAACCTGCTGGGTTAAGGAATTTTCAGTGGTAAATGTCAAATGATCTTTTTCTAACAGAATAATATTACACTTTAAGTACTTGAAGGTTCTTCAGTCAATGAGCTACCTTTTTGCTTTTTTTTTTTTTTTTTTTTGACTTAGGATAGTTTTGACCAGATGAGGGCTGCTCACAATGAGGTTTCCTCTAAACGTTACTTTTCTACTTTCTTCTGTTAGCAAAGCCTTTGCCGCTACAGATTGAATGCATTTGGGCCATCCACGGGTTACTGGTTTAAGGATTTTTGATTAGGAAGACTACGGGTTGTCAGTGGCCTCAGTGCTTTCGGGCTACTCCCTTGTTTACACTGACAACAAGGTGGTATTGGAGTGTTATAGGGTCACAGAGAAGATCTTCAATTATTAATTATAGGTTTTAAATTTATCCTGGCTTTTAAAGAAATAGGATACACTCTTTTTACTACTTCTAGCTCTCTCTCTCTCTTTGACTCTCTGTCTCTTTGATTCCCTCTTTGTCTTTCTGTCTCTTTCTCTCTCTTTGACTCTCTGTCTCTTTCTCTTTCTTTCTGACTTCCTCCCCCAGTTTCTCTTTCCTCTTTGCTGGTCTTTCTCTGCCTCTGCCAGCCACTTATGCTGCTGCTCTCCCCTCTCCTTCCCCTTCCTCTAGGGTAGGGAGTGGTGGGAGTGGAGCTACTCTTTCTTCCCCCAAGAAGAAAGGAAAAGGGAGTTCTGAATATTTTTCTTACTACCAGAGGTTTGTGTGAAATTTGTGGAAGGGTCAACCCCTCCATCCAGGGATGTCTCGTCTTGCTTGCCCCAGAAGCCTCAATCATTCAAACAAGGGATGTCTTGCCTTGCCTGCCCTGGAAGGGTCAGCCCTCAAACCCGTGATGTCTCACCATGCTGCTCTGGAAGGTTGACCTGCTTCCTCCCTTTCCCCCTCTGAAGGTACCTTGCACACTTCCCACTCGTGTTGTCCTCTCTGGTTGCTCCCCCAAAGGAGAATTAAGCACCTCTTAGTGTTAGCATGCCAGTATAAATCCCACAGCCGGATATGCCCTAAGCTGTATGAAGTAGCTATGGAACTGCAGAGAGGACCTACTCCCTCCATCCAGCAGTAGGACTTGTCACCATTCACACAAACACCACCACAAGTAGGGTTGTTTGTGATCATTCATGCACACACACATTTAGCCTTCCAGAATTTGACTACCAAGGAAATACTTTACCAGCTCCCATGGTTTCTCCTTTCTTGGTCTGTGCACAGAGTTGTTGTCACAGCAAGGTTTCTGGCCAGTTTCTTTCCGCATTGCTGAGAGCTCAAGTTATTTCTTGCACTGGGTGAGTCCTGATTTCTCACTTCTGAGGCTGCTACAAGTGGGCGGGGTTCACCTCCTCAGAAGAGAGAACTAGAGACCACCCCTGGAGGGGAATGTAATCCTGGACTAGCCCCCAATTGTTATAAACAAAGTTTTGTATATATAAATATAAAGAAATATCCAGTACCGAATTTTCTTTTAATTTTCAGCAAGGCAACGTACTTCTATAGAAGTGTGTACCTTTGCAGATGGAGCAATGGTGATCACACACTTGGACAAGGGAGAGGAAGAGGTTCTTATCCCTGACACACGTGGCTCCTGCTGCTGTGTCATTCCCCTATTGTCTAGGGTTAGACTTCACAGGTTAAGCTAATTCTGATTGGCTAATTTAAAGAGAGTGATGGGGTGAGTGGTTTGGTGGGAAAAAAGATTATGGCAGAGCAGGAAATTGGAATGAGTCAGGGTGGAGAATGAGCAGGTAGTCAGAATGTGTCAGGGTAGAGCAGATAATCAGAATGGGTTGAGGTGGGGTGGGTAATTGGAATGAGTCAGGGTGGAGCAGATAATTGAAAAAGATTACTTTACAAGGGTGTTAAGTTTAAAAGTAGAAGGCAAAGAATTGAAGATACTGACATATTGATTATTTGAAGAGAAATTTAGAACTCATATCTAACAGTGAAACTAATCTCTCTACTAAAACTACAAAAGGTATCCGGGGGTGGTGGCAGGAACCTGTAATGTCAACAATTTGGGAGACTAAGGCAGGAGAATCACTTGAACTCAGGAGGCAGAAGTTTCAGTAAGCTGAGGTCAGGCCACTGCACTCCAGCTTGCCTGGTAAAGTGTATCTCAAAACAAAACAAAGCAAACATCTTAAAAAAAAAAAAAAAAAAAAAACAACTACAGAAAACAATATATTTAATGACAAAATATTGAATATTGTCTCCCAAAGATCAGGAAGAGTATGTCTCCAATATTGCCACTTCTATTCAACATTGTTTTGATATTTTAGCAATTGAATAAAAAACAAAAAACAAAACTGCAATAAAATTTAAAGATTGGAAAAAAGTACAACCTTTATTATTTGCAAGTGGCATGACTGTGTACATAGATTTTTTTTTTTTTTAATTTTAAAACATAATTACTAAGTGAATTTATCAAGTTTTCCCAAGGTAAATACAACATAAAAAGTAATTGTATTTTTATATATTAGTATCAAAAATTAGAAAATAAAACAAATTAGTAAAATGAAAATAGCAGAAAAAATCATACAAAACGCATGACTTCATATCATTAAAGTTTTAAAGACATCTGTACTGTATACTTTACCAGTGAGGTATATTTAAAGAGACTTAGATAAACTGAGAGCTATACTATAATAATAAATTGGCATGTTGAATTATGTTAAGATCCATAACAGTAACATAGACTGTGTGGTGGTGTTGCATGGGTAGGCAATGACCAAAGTAAAGGATAGAGGGTGCTGAAATAGACCCATTTATATCTGATTACTGCTATGGCCTGAATGTATCTCTCAAAATTCATACATTGACACTTAATTGACAATGTGGAAGTCTTAAGAAATGAATATTTTTGGGAGTAATTAAGTAATGAGAGTGTAGTCCTCCTGGATAAAATTAGAGCCCTTGGTTAAAGGATTTGCGGCAGTGGGTTTGCTCGCTTCCTTTTTTGTGCCATGTGAGAACGAAGTGTTAGCATTCTTTTTGACTTTCCTTCCTTTCCACCACATGAGGTCAGCTAGAAAGTGCCATCTATGAGAAATAGGATTTCACCAGACACTGAGCCTGCTGGCACTTTGATCTTGGGCTTCCCAACTTTCATAACTGTTAGAAAACAAGATACTGCTCTTTAAAGTTTACCTAGTCTCATGTATTTTGCTATAGCAGTGCAAACAAAGATAGTTACTTTAATTAAATGAACACTTCGGCCAGAATTTAGTGGATTTAGATAATCATTTTAATAAATAGTACTATAGTCATTCCCTTCATTTAAAAAATTGAGCAGAATTGAGCAGATATCTATTTGAGAGTAATGCCAAAACTACATGTAAATGTAAAATAATTCAAATTTAGAAAAAATTAGGAAGCTTGTCTTCATAAACATGGGATTGAAAATTATATTTTTATTTTAAATTTTTGTGGGTACATAGTATGTTTATGTGTACATATTTATGGGGTACCTAAATATTTTGATACAGGAATAAAATATATAATAACCACATCAGGGTAAATGAGATATCTGTCACCTCAAGCATTTATTCTTTCATTATGTTACAAAGAATTCAATTATACTATTTTAATTATTTTTAAATGTATAAAAATTATTGTTCACTATAGTCACCTTGCTGTGAATATCAGATTATTCACTCTCTCTAATTTTATTTTGGTACCCATTAACTGTCACCATGTCCACCCCATCTAACCCTTTCTAGCCTCTGGTAACCACCCTTCTACACTTTATCTCCAGGAGTTTAGTTGTTTTAATTTGTAGCTCCCACAAATAAGTGAGAACATGCAAAGTTTGTGTTCCCATGCCAGGCTGAATTCACTTAATATAATCATCTCCAACTCCATTCATGTTGTTGCAAATGACAGGATCTCATTCATTTATATGGCCGAATTGTACTCCATTGTGCATATGTAACACATTTTATTTATTTGTTTGTCTGTCCGTTGCTTCCAAATCTTGGCTATTGTGAACAGCACTGCAATAACCATGGGAATGCAAATATCTCTTCTATATGCTGATTTCTTTTCCTTTGAGTATATACCTAACAGTTTGATTTCTGGATCATATGGTAGCTCTATATTTAGCTTTTTGAGGAACCTACAAAGTGTTCTCCCTAGTGGCTGTAATAATTTATACTCCCATCAACGTGTATGAGTATTCCCTTTTCTCAGTGACATTGACAGCATTTGGGATCACCACTATTTTGGATAAAAGCCATTTCAACTAGGGTAGGATGATATCTCATTATGGTTTTGATTTGCATTTCTCTGATGATGAATAATATTAAGCACCTTTTCATACACCTTTTAGTCATTTGTATGTCTTCTTTTGAGAAATGCCTATTCAGGTATTTTGCCTATTTTTAAATGGGATTATTATATTTTTTCCAGTTGAGTTTTTTGAGCTCCTTATATATTCTGATTATTAATCCCATATCAGATGAATAGTTTGCAATTTTCTTCCAATCTGTGGGTTATCACTTCACTGTGTGAATTGTTTCCTTTGTCATACAGAGGCTTATTAAC
The DNA here is from genome assembly GCF_049350105.2 of Macaca mulatta. Taxonomy (NCBI): domain Eukaryota; kingdom Metazoa; phylum Chordata; class Mammalia; order Primates; family Cercopithecidae; genus Macaca; species Macaca mulatta. The sequence goes on from NC_133409.1 coordinate 119,232,848, forward strand.
TTGATATAATCCCATTTGTCCATTTTGGCTTTGGTTACCTGTTCTCATGGGGTATTACTCAAGAAACTGTTGCCCAGTTCAGTGTCCTGTAGAGTTCCCCCAATGTTTTCCTTTAGTTAGTTTGAGGTCTGAGACTAAAGTCTTTGTAATTCATTTAGATTTTATTTTTGCATATGGTGAAAGACAGGGGTCTAGTTTCATTCTTTTGCATATGTATATCCAGATTCCCCAATACCATTTATTGAATGAAGTGTTCCTTTCCCAATGTATGTTACTAGCACCATTGTCAAAAATAAGCTTACTGTATAAATATATATATTTATATATGGTATAATATAAATATATATAATATATAACTATATATTTATATATGATATAATATAAATATATATAATATATAACTATATATTTATATATGATATAATATAAATATATATAAATATAAATATATATAATATAAATATATCTATCTATCTATATATATATATATTTGTCACTGGATTCTCTATTCTGTTCCATTGGTCTGTGTGTCTGATTTTAGGCCAATACCATGCTGTTTTGGTTACTATAGCTCCATAGTATAATTTGAAGTCAGGTAATGTGATTCTTTCATTTTTTTTCTTCCTTTTTGCTCAGAATAGTTTTGACCCTTTCTGGGTCTTTTGTGGTTCCACATAAATTTTAGAGTTTTTTTTTTCCTATTTCTGTGAATAATATAATGGGTATTTTGATAAGGATTGCATTGAATGTGCAGACCACTTTTGGCAGTACGGACATTTTAACCATACATATTCCTCCAGTCCATAAATACCATGCTGGGGTGTGAAGGACAGTGGCCTTCCTCTCACAGCTACACTAGGTGGTGCCTGAGTAGGCACTCTGTGTGGGGGCTCTCACTCCACATTTCCCTTCCACACTGCCCTAGCAAAGGTTCTCTATGAGAGCCCTGCCCCTGCAGCAAACTTATGCCTGGACATCAAGGTGTTTCTATACATCTTCTGAAATCCTGGTGGTGGTTTCCAAAACTCAACTGTTGACTTCTGTGCACTCGCAGGATCATCACCACATGGAAGCTGCCAACACTTGAGGCTTGCACCCTCTGATGCCACAGCCCAAGCTCTATGCTTGCCTCTTTCAGTCATGGCTGGTATGTGAAGCAAGAAACTAAGTTGCAGCATACAGCACAGGGACCCTGGGCCCAGCCCACAAAACCACTTTTTCCTCCTAGGCCTCTGGGTCTGTGTTTGGAGGAGCTGCCATGAAGACCTCTGACATGCCCTGGAGACATTTCTCCCATTGTCTTGGAGATTAACATTCAGCTCATCATTACATGTGCAAATGTGTGCAGTTGCCAGATATCCTAAATCATCTTTCTCAAGTTCAAAGTTCCACAAACCTCTAGGGCAGAGGCAAAACGTTGCCAGTCTCTTTGCTAAAATATAACAATAGTCACCTTTGCTCCAGTTCACAACAAGTTCCTCATCTTCATCTGAGACCACCTCATCCTGGATTTCATTGTCCAAATCATTATCAGCATTTTGATCAAATACATTCAAGAAGTCTCTAGGTAGTTTCAAACTTTCCCATGATTTTCTGTCTTCTTCTGGGCCTTCCAAATTGTTTCAACCCGATTGTGAAGTCGTTTCCACATTTTCAGTCATTTATTCTGCAGTGCCCCACTCTATTGGTACTAATTTATTCAATTAGTCCATTTTCATGCTGCTGATAAAGACATACCCCAAAGTGGGTAATCTAAAAAAGAAAGGGGTTTAGTGGACTTACAATTCTACATAACTGGGGAGGTCTCACAATTATCATGGAAGGCAAGGAGGAGCAAGTCACATTTTATGTGGATGAGAGCAGGCAAAGAGAGAACTTGTGGAGGGAAACTCCCATTTTTAAAACCATCATATCTCCTGAGACTCATTCACTATCAGGGGAACAGTGCAGGAAAGACCCACCCCCATAATTCAGTCATTTCCCACTGGGTTCCTCCCATGACACATGAGAATTGTGGGAGTTAAATTCAATATAAGCTTTCGGTGGGAACACACCCAAACCATATCAATGCCAGTATTACCCCGATATCAAAACCAGAGACACATAAAAACAAAAAAAACCCAAAAAACTACAAGTCAATATCTCAGATGTACCTTGACACAAAAATTCTAAACAAAGTTCCAGCAAACAGAATTCAGCAACACATTAGAAAGATCATTCATTATGACCATGTGGGATTTATCCCTGGAATTCAAGGATAATCAACAAATATAAATTAATAAATGAGAATGAAGGACAAAAACCATACAATCATTTCAATTGATGTTGAAAAAGTATTTGTAAAATTCTAAGTCCCTTCATGTATAAAGTGCTCAAAAAATTGTGGGTAGAAGGAACATACCTCTACACAATAAAGCCATATGTAACCGACCCACAGCTAGTATCATACAAAACGCAAAAACTGAAAGCCTTCCCTCTAAGATAGGTAACTCAACAAGGATGCCCACTTTCACTGCTGTTGTTCAACATAATACTGGAAGTATTGCTAGAGCAATCACACTAGAGAAAGAAATATAGGTCATCCAAATTGGAAAGAAAGTTGTTAAATTATCCTTGTTTGCAGGTTATATAATTTTATTTTTGGAAAAACCTAAAGTCTCTATGAAAAAATTATTACACATGATAAATTTAGTAAACTTGTAGGATACAAAATCAGCAACAAAAATCAGTAGCATTTCTATATGCCAATAGACTAGAATCTGAGAATAAAATCAAGACAATAATCTCATATACAATACTACAAACAAAATAAAATACCTAGGATTTAAGTTAACCAATGAAGAGAAAGATCTCTGTCATAAAAGTTTTAAAATAGTAATGAAGGAAATTGAGGAGGACATAAAAAATAAGAAGATTTCAGAGGATGTATAGAAACATCTTGATGTCCAGGCATAAGTTTGCTGCAGGAGCAGGGCTCTCATAGAGAACCTTTGCTAGGGCAGTGTGGAAGGGAAATGTAGGGTGAGAGCCCCCAAACAGAGTGCCTACTCAGGCACCACCTAGTGGAACTATGAGAAGAAGGCCACTGTCCTCCACACCCCAGCATGGTAGATTCATGACAGCTTGCACCATGCACCTGGAGAAGCCACAGACACTCAATGCCAGCCCATGAAAGCAGCCAGGAGGGAGGCTGTACAATGCAAAGTCACAGAGGCAAAGATGACCAAGAGCATAGGAACCCACCTCTTACATCAGCATCACCCAAATGTTAGACATGGTGTTAAAGGAGATCATTTTGGAGCTTTAAGATTTGACTGCCCCACTGGATTTTAGACTTGCATGGGGGCTGTAGCCCCTTTGTTTTTAATTTATCCCAATGGCTGTATTTACCCAATGCCTGTACCCCCATTGAATCTAGGAAGTAACTAGCTTGCTTTTGATTTTACAGGCTCATAGGCAGAAGCGACTTGCCTTGTCTCAGATGAGACATTGGACTGTGAACTTTTGAGTTAATGCTGAAATGAGTTAAGACTTTGGTTTGGTTGTGTTCCCATCCAAATCTCATCTTGAATTGTAATTCTCACAATTCCCATGTGTTGTGGGAGAAACCCAGTGAGAGGTGATTTAATTATGGGGACAGATCTTTCCTGCACTGTTCTCATGATAGTGAATGAGTCTCAGCAGTTCTGATGGTTTTAAAAATGGGAATTTCTCTGCACAAGTTCTCTCTTTGCCTGCTGCCATCCACATTAGATGTGACTTCCTCCTCCTTGCCTTCTGTGATGATTGTGAAGCCTCCCCAGCCGTATGGAACTGTAAGTCCATTAAACCTCTTTTTTTGCAAATTGCCATTCTTGGGTATGTCTTTATCAGCAGCATGAAAATGTACTAATACAGGCATCATAGAATGAGTTTGGATGTATTCCCTCCTCTTCTAGGTTTTAGAGAGTTTGAGTGAGATTGGTATTAGTTCTTCTTTAAATGTTTGTTAAAATTCAGCAGTGAAGCTATTGGTACAGGGTTTTTTTTGTTGTTGGGAGACTTTACTATGGTTTTGAACTGTTTAAGTGTTATTGTCTATTCAGGTTTTAGATTTCCTTGTAGTTCAATCTTGGTAGGTTGTATGTGTCTAGGAATGTATCTATTGGCTGCATATAAATGTCTTCTTTTGAGAAGTGTCTGTTCATATTCTTTTCCCACTTTTTGATGGGTTGTTTTTATTTCTTGTAGATTTGTTTAAGTTCTCCGTAGATTCTGGATGTTAGCCCTTTGTCAGATTGATAGATTGCAAAAATTTTCTCCCATTTTGTAGGTTGCCTGCTCATTGTGATGATAGTTTATTTTGCTGTGCAGAAGCTCTTTAGTTTAATTAGATCCCATATGTCTATTTTGGCTTTTGTTGCCATTGCTTTTGGTGTTTTAGTCATGAAGTCCTTACCCATGCCTATATCCTGAATGGTATTGCTTAGGTTTTCTTCTAGGGTTTTTATGGTTTTTGGTCTACAATTTAAGTCTTTAATCCATCTTGAATTAATTTTTGTATAAGGCATAAGGAAGGGATCCGGTTTCAGCTTTCTACATATGGCTAGTCAGTTTTCCTAGCACAATTTATTAAATAGGGAATCCTTTCCCCATTTCTTGTTTTTGTCAGGTTTGTCAAAGATCAGATGGTTGTAGATGTGTGCTGTTATTTCTGAGGCCTCTGTTGTGTTCCATTGGGTCTATCTCTGTTTTGGTACCAGTACCATGCTGTTTTGGTTAATGTAACCTTGTAGTATAGTTTGAAGTCAGGTAGCGCGATGACCCCAGCTTTTTTTTTTTTTTTTCTTAGGATTGTCTTGGAAATGCAGGCTCTTTTTTGGTTCCATATGAACTTTAAAGTAGTTTTTTTTCCAATTCTGTGAAGAAAGTCATTGGTAGCTTGGTAGGGACAGCATTGAATCTATAAATTACCTTGGGCAGTATGACCATTTTCATGATACTGAGTCTTCCTATCCATGAACTTGGAATGTTCTTCCATTTGTTTGTGTCCTCTTTTATTTGGTTGAGCAGTGGTTTGTAGTTCTCCTTCACATCCCTTCTAAGTTGTATTGCTAGGTATTTTATTCTCTTTGTACCAGTTGTGAATGGGAGTTCACTCATGATTTCGTTCTCTGTTTGTCTGTTATTAGTGTACAGGAGCGCTTGTGATTTTTGCACATTGATTTATGCATCCTGAGACTTTGCTGAAGTTGCTTATCAGCTTCAGGAGATTTTGGGCTGAGATGATGGGGTTTTCTAAATATACAATCATGTCATCTGCAAACAGGGATAACTTGACTTCATCTTTTTCTAATTGATTACCCTTTATTTCTTTCTCTTGCCTGATTGTCCTGGCCAGAACTTCCAATACTATGTTGAATAGGAGTGGTGAGAGAAGGCATCCCTGTCTTCTGTCACTTTTCAAAGGGAATGCTTCCAGTTTTTGCCCATTCAGTATGATATTGGCTGTGGGTTAATCATAAATAGCTCTTATTATTTTGAGATACATTCCTTCAATACCTAGTTTATTGAGAGTTTTTAGCATGAAGGTCTGTTGAATTTTGTTGAAGGCCTTTTCTGCATCTATTGAGATAATCATGTGGTTTTTGTCATTGGTTCTGTTTATGTGACAGATTACATTTATTGATTTGCATATGTTGAACCAGCCTTGCATCCCAGGGATGAAGACAACTTGATCGTGGTGGGTAAACTTTTTGATGTGCTGCTGGATTTGGTTTGCCAGTATTTTATTTAACATTTTTGCATTGATGTTCATCAGGGATATTGGTCTAAAATTCTCTTTTTTTGTTGTGTCTCTGTCAGGCTTTGGTATCAGGATGATGCTGGCCTCATAAAATGAGTTGGGGAGGATTCCCTCTTTTTCTATTGATTGGAATAGTTTCAGAAGGAATGGTGCCAGCTCCTCTTTATACCTCTGGTAGAATTCAGCTGTGAATTCATCTGATCCTGGTCTTTTTTTGGTTGGTAGAGTATTAATTATTGCCTCAATTTCAGAGCCTGTTATTGGTCTATTCAGGAATTCAAATTCTTCCTGGTTTAATCTTGGTAGAATGTATGTGTCCAGGAATTTATCCATTTCTTCTAAGTTTTCTAGTTTATTTGCATAGAGGTGTTTATAATATTCTCTGATGGTAGTTTATATTTCTGTGGGGTCGGTGGTGATATCCCCTTTATCATTTTTTATTGCATCTCTTTGATTCTTTTTTCTTCTTTATTAGTCTTGCTAGTGGTCTATCTGTTTTGATGATCTTTTGATAGTTTCTGTATTAGTATCTATTTTGTGTGATATAAGTATAGCTAATCCTGCTCTCTTTTTGGTTTCCATGATATATTTTTTCATCCTTTTATTTTCAGTTTCAGTGAGTCTTTATAGGTGAAGTGTGGCAATTTTAGGCAATAGATCATTGTGTCTTGCTTTTAAAATACATTAAACGACTGTATGTCTTTCAGTTGGAGGGTTTTCATCCATTTACAGTCAGTATTATAAGTATAATTGATAAGTAAGGACTTACTCCTATCATTTCATTTGTTTTCTGGTTGTTTTGTGGTCTTCTTTTCCCATTATTTTTTCCTTTCTTTCTTTTAGTTAAAGTGATTTTCTCTGGTGGTATGTTTTAATTTGTTGCTTCTTATTTTTTAGATATCTGTTGTATATTTTTTGATTTGATGTTACCGTGAGGCTTATGGATATCTTAAAACCCACCATTTTAAACTTATGACAGCTTAACAGTGATTGCATCCACACACAACCTAGCAAACAAGCAAAGAGAATACTAATAAAAACTCTGCACTTTAACTTTATCCTCCCGCATTTTAAGTTCTGTGGTTTCTATATTTATCTTATTGTACTGTTTGTGTCATGAAAAGTTGGTATAGCTTTTATTTTGATCACTTCATCTTTTAGTTTTTCTCTGCAAGATAAGAGTAGTTTTTAATATTCTGTCTTTTTCTCTAGACTTACTATGACCATTGAGTTTTGTACCTTCAGATGATTGCTCATTTCCTCATTAGTGTTCTTCTATTTCAAATGAAAGAACTCCGGTTAGCAATTCTTGTAGTAGCCTCAGTTTTTGTTTGTATTGGAAAGTCTTTATTTTTCCATAATATTTCAAGAACACTTTTGCTGGTTATACTAAACAACATAACCTTTATATTATTACTTGTACTATGCACTACTTTGTATTTAATTTTAATGTACTTTCATTCTATTTTAATATTGTTATTCCCATGTAATTTAGAAAATAGAGGAAAATGCAGGTATATTTGATAAGAACATCAATAAGCCATTCACTTTCCATGCTATTTTATAGAAGGTCATTTTGCACACAAATTTTTATTTAGTATAACTTTTTAAAGAACTGAGAGCAAATACTCTTCATTAAAAAAAGGCAAATAAGATTTATGATATATGGATACATGAAGTGGTTCAGAGTATAACAATTATATGATTTTCGTTTTTAATAATATGTCCAGTATTCTTAAATTGAGAATTTGCTGCAGATAAATTGAGATACTTCAAATTGAATAGTTATTGGGAATATCTATGCTACTAATCTGTCAGCTCATTGCCACTCCCTATGTGTCGAGTATTAATTAGTCAGAAGTTTTAGTCACAATTGATCTTTGTTTGTGAGGAAAATGTATTAACAAGTGATTTTTTAATATAATTCTTAATTGATGTTTTAAAATAAGATTGAGTATATTTGAAGTAGATAAAAATATAAGGTGTATATTTGTTCCAAAAGGTGGCAAACTTTTGGATAAAACAAATAGGCATTGACCTGAATTACTTTTTATAGAATAATAAGCCATTATAATACATTATATATTGTAGCATGAAGGAAATGTGAGAGCACATTTAAGATCAGTATTTCTTACCTTTCTTCCTTTGGTGTCAATGTATATACTGAATAATTCATTTTGCTAATCTAATGAACAATGCTTGTTTTGCTTGAATTACTAGCTGATGAAAAAAATTGACTCTCTAGAATTATTCGATAAATTATCATTTCAATAACTATACAGATTATAAAAGTGAAAGGTCGGGCGTGGTGGCTCATGCCTATACTCCTAGCACTTTGGGAGGCCGAGGCAGGTGGATCACAAGGTCAGGAGTTCGAGACCAGCCTGGTCAGCATGGTGAAACCCTGTCTCTACTAAAAATACAAAAATTAGCCAGGCGTGATGATGTACACCTATAATCTCAGCTACTCAGGAGGCTGAGGCAGGAGAATTACTTGAACCTGGGAGGTGGAGGTTTCAGTGATCTGAGATCATGCCTCTGCACTCCAGCCTGGGCGACAGAGTGAGACTCCATCCCAAATAAAAAATAAATAACTAAAAAAAAAAAAAGTGAAGAATGAATACTGAAAACATAAGCATATAATCAAATTGTGTTTTTCCTCCCAAACTAAAAATTTTGCTTTTTTTGCATGACTATTTCTTACAAATGAACACTCATATTCTGTCTCATTAATGCTTCTGGGAATAATCTTGAGCCTTAAAATAGAGAATATATTGGTAGAAAAGACTGAAAAGAAGACATAGCACCTTTAGAAGTTCCATAATGGATTCTTAAACTTCACGATGAAGAAAACAATATCTAGTCCATTGAGCATACCTTTTTGCCCGCCATAGTAAAACAAGTCTCCCCTTCTATTTTTGATTGCTAATTGAGTGTGTAAACTGAGAAGGTCAGATGTTATTCCATATAGAAAGTCTAACAGTAGGGAATATTGAGATTTTTTGGAGGTTGTTTCTTCAATTTTAGTCTTTGGTTACTGAAGAGAAAGATATTTTAGTATTTTGTGTAAGACTTCTGTGCCTCATTTGGCTCAGCTTTGTTACCAGGAAACAAAGAGAAAGATTCAGAATGGTACTTGGCCCAGGAGTAATGTCTTCCTACTGTCTATGTTCTTCTGGCATAAAATCTCTCCATGATTCACAGGAGACCAAATAATTCTGGAGTGAGAAATCCCAAGCATTATATAAAAATACTTTCAAATAGATGATGAGAGAAAACATTGAAAGGGATACATTTCCTCAATTAGATTAAGATCCATGTCTATATTTTATTTTAAGAGTTTTCTGTAAAAATTTTGCTGTTCATATTATAGTTTATTGTTATCATCCCAGAATCACCATAAATGAATAAGCATTATATGCTGACAAAAAGGGAGAAATAGAAAATATCTCATTACTTGTTTTACTGTGTGTAGTAAGTAATGTGATACTGTCTTGGAATTTCAGGAAAAATTTAGGTATTTGTTTAATGCACAACTTCTTTGACATCTTGAGAGCTGTGAGAGGTGTAGTATGTGTTAGTACGTGTATTTTGTGTATGTGTGCACAACAGCAATGATCCAGGTCAGACACAGAGATATTTGAGGTAGTTATTTTCTCATCAGTGAGTTCATGAATTGGAAGATAAGGTTAGGGCAAAGATAGCATAGTTTCAGAAATTGACATTGCAAAACATCTGCTTAAAATCACATAACAATTTGGTTGCTATTTGGTATGTTTTCTTTGTTGTTGAGGTTCAGTAAAAAAGCTACTGTGTTACTGATTATCTATAATTGATATTTTTCCAAATCAAGTATTTATCATTGAGCAATAAAATCGCATGTTGAGGGTAAAACAATAGTACTTATATAGAAGTGTCCATATTACTATAACTATGCATATTTGCTGATGTGCATACTAAGGTTTGCTTGTCTCTTTGTTTTAAACTATATAGTCAATTGTCTTAATGACTTAACATAAAATTCCTGCTCAATTTAAGGAGTCCGAATGAGCCCACAGTAACCTGTTGATTTTTAGTTTTTTCTTATGGCTTCATGGAAAAAAAAAAAGTGGTTAAAATTTGTTGGATACTCCCTGATAGCCCAAGATAGTAAGGATCCTTATAAAACATAAATAATTTTCAAGACCTCTGAAATTCAAACTAGATTATCTTGTATTATAATAATTTTAGGCTAAGACTTTTATGATATTATATATATGTGTATAGAGATATATATGTATATTTTATATATATATTCTAGAGACAATATGTAGGTTTGTACAATTCTACATTGTATTTTGTGTCATCTTCAATTGAACACCATGTACACAGCTATGATGTTCTTAGACTGGAAGAGGATATGTGAATTTTGGAGGATAACTAGTAGTGTTTGACACATGGGGATCAACATTCAGTCTCTGAAGCACAATGGAAATAATAGTTTAAAATTAGTTCAAAATTTGACCAGTTAAAAATTAGGTGAGTAGTATCAATAACATGGAACTGTTGTGATACTTACATATTCTTGGCCAAAGTAAGTGCTCTGTAATTCATGGAAATCTTTGTTGTTGCTTAAGATTCATTTGATAATTTTTTAGTACTCTCTCAGCTTATCAACATTTTGTCATCCATGTATCATCTATATTTGTCTTTCATAATTTCATAATTATCCAGAGATCTTGAATATTCTTTCAAATATATGTGTGTGTGTGTATGTATATATATATGTGTGTGTGTATATATATATATATATATATAACCAAGTTTTTGTGGTTGTAACTTTCATAGTAAATTATATTTTGTCATTTAATAACACCTCTTATAGAAACCCATATTCCTGTGAGTTATTTTTATTGAATTATCTTTATAACATGCTTGCAGTACATATTAAATTAATAGAAAAATATTGTCATAATAATTTAATATTCATTGTCTCCACTTACTTATTCTAAGTATCTGAGTAAAAAAATCAGAAAACTGTAGAAATACATAAACACAAAAAAATACATAAATACATAAAAAAATAAAAAAAAAAACACAGAGAGAGAGAGACAGAGCAAGTGACTCAATAACATCATTTTCTTCAATGTAGTTTCATCACAACATTGATGAGGAATAAAAAGAACAACAGCAACAGCAACAAATTCCCATCAGTGCCACTGTCCGTGTAGAGCTTGGATGTTCTCTCCATCTCTGCAAATGTTTTTTCTTTGGATGTACCAGTTTTCTCCCACGTCCCAAAGATGTGTACATTAGGGGAATTGACTTGTCTACATTGTCTGCATGTGAGTGTGTGTGTGAGCGCCCTGGATGGGATGCATCCTGTCGAGACTTTGTTCCTGCCTTATGTCCTGAGCTGCCAGCATAGGCTTCATCCACCTGTGACTCTGAACTGGAATTATTGGGTAAATTATCTTACTTATTTTTATTAATGTTTTAAAACATATGCATAGCTCACATTTATTTCAATGTTTAAAATTAGAAGAATTTTGTTGTTTATTGTAAAGTTTGATGGTGTTTTTGTGTGCAGAAATATATGATAGGAATTTAACTATCATTTATATCAATTAGCCTATGGTAAAATTGGTTTCATTATACATCATTACACTTAAAGTGACAGTTTCCAAGAACCTATCAATGACATTAAGTGAGGACTTAAGTATGTGTGTGTATGTGTATGTCCGTGCGTGTGTGTGTGTATATATATATATGCACACATCATTGATAAATACTTATCAATGAAAAGCTTGACAATAATCCCTAGGCAAATAGGATGGAGCATTAGTTTCCTGTTGCTGCCACAACAAATTATCACAAACTTAGCAGCTTAAAACACCCATTTATTATTCCACAGTCTGGTACATCAAAAATCCAGGGATATCATTTCTCAGTTGGTAATTTGTCACAACGCCCTCAAGGTGCCAGCAGCCTGTGTTTCTTTCTGGAAGATCTGGGCATGAATCTACTTCCAGACTCATTAGAGGTGTTTGCATGATTCAGTCCCATTTTGGCTGTGGGACTAGAGTGCCCCTTGGTTACTGGCTACTGGTTTGGGAACACTCCAAGCTTTAAGAGGCAACCTACATTTCAAGGTTTATGATATTCTTTCAGCTTTAATAGCAGCAATGATTAGTCAGCTCCTCCTTATGCATGAAAAATCTATGATGTCCTCTTCTACCTCATCTATTTTCTGCCTTCCTCCTCTGTTGCATCTCTTTAAATTTTCTTTCTTTTCTGCTTTTAAGTGCTCCTGTGATGACATTGAGCACACCTGATAATTCAGAATAATTTCTCTAAATTTAAGGTCAGTTGATTGGTAAATAAAATTACATCTGCAAAGGCCCTTCATAACAGAGTCCAGATTTGTGTTTGATTGAAGAACTCGCAGTTGAGAAACTTGAAAGTGGTAAAGGCATCTTAGGAATTCTACCTATCACAAAAAGAAAATCTTTTAATTGTGTTATTTAAGTTAATATATTAATAAAGAGTCAGCAAACCATTCGCATTGTGAATACAAAGGAAACTGATCGGTTGCCTATGTCATTTGCCATAAGATTTATGGAAGCAAATTTAACAAATAGTGATGACTACAAACGGACATGTTTTGAATTTGTAGTTATAGCCTGTGGTATTAATTAACTAATTGCATTTTTTAGAGATATCAAGCTTCATTTACTTCCTTAAAGTAATGGAGCAATTTGCAGTATAATTCACATTTTCATTTTACATTTCACAAGTATAATTTTTCCTATTCTGACTATATGCCACTAAGAAAAATGCCATGATTTCAGAGATTAATCTTACTAAATATGAAGCTACTTTTTAATCTTATTCTAGAGATCTTAAGATTCAGTTAGTACTATCAACTTATTATGAAACTCACCCTCTAGCTCATTTTATCAAAATAAATCTGGGCCCCTGAAAAATTAATCGACTTTTCCAGGCTTATACAATGTGTTAGTGAAGAGACGGAGATGATGTTTGTACCTGCTTCTCTTTATTTCATCTGTTAGTCTACATTACTTAGTTTTAGAGATTTAAGTTCTTGCATCCATTTATCAACTGTGCTCCCAAATACTACATAGGCCTTTATAATAGAGAAAGCAATTTTCAAAATTTGCATTTTATTTTAGCCATTCCATTCACAAGTTAATGTAAGCTAACAACAATTTTTTGAAACCCATGTTTTCCATTTGCTTTTGTTTTCCTTTTGCTTAGAAGTTGTGATGTCCAAAAGGTTAAAGGCTTCACAGAGCTTCATTGGCATTAGGGCATTAACACAGCAAAAAGCTATTAAAAACATCAGTTTTACAGTATAAGCGGAAATAAATTAAAACATGATTAATTTTTAATGAAAAATTCATTGGCTTTAGAAATAAATAAAATATTCTAGAAAACATTTTTATAGTCATTTGAAGAATAATTTGATATATTAGTAAGGTAAAAATGCTGAAAGATTTGTATTTTGCCTGCCAAATATTTTTAAATAGCTCAATAACCACCACCGTTAACAAGAATAGCAATTATTTGCTTTGTATCTAATTTGTGTATGATACTTTTTGATCCTAACAATAAGAGATATTTACAAAGTTGGCCCTAAAAATTAAATGCTAAGATTATAAAGGTATAAATATGGAACACATACATAAAATTATTATTTTTTAACTCTTGAAATAGCTTTAGGACAAAGGAATGTTAAGTGTGACAATTCAGAGAAACTAGTTGTAACTCACAATTTGTTTAGAGAAGTGTCTCTCAAAAGTGTGCACCCAGACCATTCATATCACCTGGGAACTTGTTAGAAAGGTAAGTTACCAGGCTCTGTCCTAGAGCTACTGAATTAGAACTTCTAGATAGAGGAACAATTATCTGTGCTTTTATAAGTTCTGTGGGAGATTCTGAGAAAGCTAAAATGTAAAGGAACCATTCATCTGAGGGAAAGGGGGAAATAAAATAGTTTTTGAAAGCCTCGAATGCATCAAAAACAACTTCTTAAAAACCTAGTGAACTTTACTTTTTGAACTGAGAATTTTGACAGGTTACTTTGTATGGTAGGTTATTGGCGGGGGGGATTAAGAACAAATAAAGAACACAGATATTTAGATTATCTTTTAAGTTCCAAAAAATTGCATATTATTTGTAAAAAAGACAGACAACATTTTGAGAGTACTCTACTTGAGAATGAAGAGTTTACTCCTAGCAGATAATGTTGACTGAAAGGCAGAAACTGAGTAAGAGAATGATGATGAGATAGCAAGCAAGATAAGCAGTGGATTCCAACTTAATATGCAGGAGTTTATTACACACATAACCTTCTGTTTTTTCTATGGCAAGATAATTAAGAAGAAATAATTATACATTTATATAGGATTATTTCATTATGCCAAATAAAGGTAGTGAATCTATTTCTCCTCCAGCTCTTAAAGCTTCATTATATAAAAATATGTTGACCAGGTGCAGTGGCTCACGCCTGTAATCCCAGCACTTTGGAATGCCAAGGTGGGCGGATCACCTGAGATCAGGAGTTTGAGACCAGCCTGGCCAAGATGGTGAAACGCTGTCTTTACTAAAAATACAAAATTAGCAGAGCGGTGCAGGTCTGTAATCCCAGCTAATCACAAGGCTGAGGCAAGAGAATCACTTGAACACGGGAGGCGAAGGTTGCAGTAAGCCAAGATTGTGCCATTGCACTCCAGCCTGGGCAAAAAGAGCAAAACTCCATCTCAAAAAATAAAAAAAGAAAAAAAAAAATTCCCTTCTTGATATCCTTAAAGGAGTGACAACCATTTATATAATGATTGACAAACAGTATCTCATTTAAAGCAGTCTAGGTTATTATATGTCATTAAGTAAATACATTTTAGCTTATGTACTTATAAATAACATTTATTAAATAAATTTTAAGTGATTATTTTCATTTTGGATCTTATTTTTTCTCATATTTGTATTACTGTTAAAATTTTAAAAATACTTAAATTCTGGGCCATATATATGAGATATAAGTGAATTGTTTAAATCATTGCAGTAATGAGAAAAGTTATGGAAATTTTTGGCCAGGTATGGTGGCTCATGCCTGTAATTCCAACACTTTGGGAGGCTGAGGAGGGAGGATCGCTTAAGCCCAGGAGTTTGGGACCAGCCTGGGCAGCACAGGAAGACTCCATCACTGCAGAAACAATTATCATTATAGAAATTCTTATATAGAATCAATGTTTTATCAAAATACTCAGAATTAAAAACTTAGCATCAAAAAAGAAACATTTTGTTTGAGTTATCAGTTGTGGAGATACTATGTCAGTTTGGTGTCAACAATTTGCTTTATTTCAAGTGTAGCATACACAAGTTAATTGGTTATACCATGATCTAAATAGTTTGACATGCAATAATAATAATAATAAATAATGCAGACTTAGGCAACCTGTACAAACATTTCAAAACAGAAATTCCTGTTGAAATATTTTTCAGAAGTGAATTTTATGAAACAATTTTGGAAGCCTCAGAGAATATTCTCTGATATTTTATTTTATTACTATGTTTTATTTTGGGACAATCTTACAGGACATCAACATAGACTATAGAGATAGCAAAACTTCTTTAGTATGTTATTGTTACAAGATCAAGAGGTACTTGAATTTGTGTTTGTATTTGCAATAAAGCTGGCACAAACAAGCGGGTAAGAAAACAGTTGAGATGAATTTAATATGTTAATGATTACTGCTGTGCCAAGTAAAGCAGAACGAAACTAAAGGACACTGCTCTAAAGATGCCCTCCAATCTGCACAGAAATGGTGATGGCATGTGGAATATAAGAGAACACATGAAAAGCACTAATACCAGTATTTGAACGTTAAGCAGTAATTTCGTCAAAGCATATATGCATGTTCTATGCCACAGGGGAAACTAATAGCAAATATTTGTTGAGTGATTGGTGTCACAAATAGTTCTAAATGCTTAACATATATTAGATCCTTGGATTTTTATGATAATCTTATGAGGCGGGTCCACTTATTATCCTTATTTCACACATATGGAATCAAAGACACACAAAAGGTCAGGCAGCATATTTTAGTACACACAGCTAAAAGATGAAGCCAGACTTTAAAGCGGAAAAAATGTCCTGCTTGTGCTTATAATATTAATCACTGTGTTATATATGTACATATATATTAAATTGTATCCAATATTTATAGCAAACATTGTCATGATCACTTATACTCAATGATAATTTACAAGAACATTTTATCAGTTATGAGTAAAAATTAAGATTTTTTTCTCACTAATTTTCAAAACAGAAATTATAACATTTTATTTTGGAGTAAGATGGAAAGATCTCAAATGAGAGCAGAAAGAAATATCTTTTATATTCATAACTTTTGTGAATATATGACCATTCACCAAAAGGTATTAAACAACCCAGTGACTATTTGCTTTTTTGTATTAAAAAACCTGGAAAAAATGAAAGTCAAATTTCAAAGGGGATCTTTTTCTTTGAACTTAAAGATAATATAGGATCTTGATTTACTTTATTTTTTAACTAGATTGTTGAACATCACATTTTCATTTTACATTATGATTCCTTTAAAACTCTTGTCATGAATATAAATACTTCATTTTATACCTTTAAAGTTCATAATAATAACATCAGTAACGCTGTATATGAACCTATACATAGGTGTATATGTCCTGAGTATACCAAAAGCACTTCTATATTCAATTTTTAAATAATATGAGATACAAATTCTGGTCTTCTTATTTTCTTTGGAACTTCATAATATCCAAGGAATATTAAAATACCAACTTAAAAATCCACCTAACTCTTCAAATTTGCATTGCTAAAATAAAGAAACAGATTCTCGTTGCAATAAAAAGAAGAAATTATTAAATGTCTATTTTAAAAAAAGAAATCCCCTCTTAGAAAATCATTTGCAATAGAAACTTACTGAGGTAAACTTAATTTAAGACCCAATTTCTTTGACAGCTAAATAGTAATTGAATATAATGCAGGATATAATATATATAAAGAAGCATAATGAAATCCTTACCGATAACTTAATAAAACAAACAATATATCCAGATTATAATTGTTTTGTAGAAAAATAGGAAATGCTACATTGGTACCCACTTAAAAGGAAAGCATATATAAATTTTTTTTTAGAAAAACAGCATAATCAGATAGTAAATGCTATTTTGTTAAAAGTAACCTTGGTCTACATTTTCAAGATTGGCAATATGGACAACCACAGAAGCATGTGGACCACACATGTTTTCTAAACATGAGCTACCAATCTTCAGCATTATGTTTATGGATACATTAAGGAGTTTCTTTTCTTCTTTTTCAGAAATGTGCCTGGTTAAAAACCATAACTAGGCCGGGCGCGGTGGCTCAAGCCTGTAATCCCAGCACTTTGGGAGGCCGAGACGGGTGGATCACGAGGTCAGGAGATCAAGACCATCCTGGCTAACACAGTGAAACCCCGTCTCTACTAAAAAATACAAAAAAAAAAAAACAACTAGCCGGGCGAGGTGGCGGGCGCCTGTAGTCTCAGCTACTCGGGAGGCTGAGGCAGGAGAATGGCGTAAACCTGGGAGGCGGAGCTTGCAGTGAGCTGAGATCCGGCCACTGCACTCCAGCCCGGGTGACAGAGCGAGACTCCGTCTCAAAAAAAAAAAAAAAAAAAAAACCATAACTGCTCTCTAAACACATGATAATAGAATTTTAACAAAAGGTGCTTAAAATTATTTTCTTAAGCCAGGTGTTTTCTAGTTTCATAGCCATTCTGCTCATTATCCATTTTGAGTAACGTAAGAGGCCAAAATCTTTTAAACAGTAACAATTACTTACAAATATTTTATAGTTCAAGAAAACAGATTGAATGCCAGTTTATTTCTGTCTAAAGTGACATAATAGCTTTATTTTACTTAGCTGCCTTTTTTTGCTTAAATTTTATAGGACATTTAAATCATTTATAGGCATGTGCCTACCCGATTAGAGTGAGTGGAAGGAAGAGGGAGATGGAGAACACGACGTTGAGGGGTATTTCTGAACAAGTGATCCGTGCCAGCCAATTGAAATATTTGATTCAATCTCTCTTGAAGCTCTTGTTTCTTTGAAAGGGGAAATTGCTGTTAAAATGGAGAACTGATGCTGGCTGCTACAGTTAAAATAGTCTGCCCCTCAAGGCTCTTGGGGAAAATAGCTGAGGAATATAGAGTTCAAATGGGTTATTGCTGTTTCCATCGGAGTCTTAACATTTACTTGCTTTTATTGATCTAAGGCTTATTAAATAAGTCTAGTAACTTAGTATTGTACGGTCTAGTGATTTATGCCTATCGTCTTTAAATAGTGTTAGAGTCCTTGGAGAATGTTAAGCCTGAAGACTATTAATAATATTCTTAATAATTTGCTTTGTTCTATGTTTTCTAAATTATAAGGATGATGAGTATTTAAAAATATATAGCTTTGTCTTAAAATACATGATTAAGCATGGATATTCATTTATCTTAAAAAGATATGTAAAAAGATGTAAATCAATCTATTTTTGTGGCACACACTGTCATCTGGGTATCTTAATGTTCCTTCTTGCTTTTTTCCTTGACAACCCGGAGTTTGAGAGACGAGCTATGTACACCTTTCTAATTGCCTTACATATACGGTATACATTGCCATCACACCGTTAGAAATCTGCTGAGGTTTCTTCTTAAGCTGTGTTTTCCTGATAGAAAGGAAATGACATGAATTTTCCCTTATCCTCTCCCCTTTCTAACTTAAGGTAAACCTGATGCCTGACTGAAGCAGCTTTTAGGAAACAAGGAGATAGCAAATATGAGGAAAATAATCATAGAAATGTTAGCCACAATATCGTCGAGTTACTCAATCAGTAGCAGCCACTGGTTTTGCCTGATTGTATTATTTATTAAAAAAAGCACCTTGATTTTCTAAGAGGCAACATTAAGGCTTTCTGTTTCTTGCAGTTATAACTAAACTGCTAGTTATTTTTAAGGAAAGATGTTGATTGATGTTTAGTATGTATCCCATAGAGTCTACAACTGACATGTGCTGATAGCAGCTATTTTTTTTAAGCTGTTCCAATTTTATAGCTATAACATACACATGGATTCATTGGCTGTGTGACTACAGGAGGACAGGCAGGGATTTGGTGACCTTCTTGCACTGTGTGTGGTCTGCACCATGATGCTGCTACTGCTCTCTTGGCTTCTAACTATGTGATAGCATCCCAGACAGTCCCAGCAGCTACACTCAAATTTAGGGAAGAGTTGATAGCCTATGGCATGAACTTTGAATCACTGGGAAATAAAAGTACAGGCGAGGTTCAGGCAGATGAAGTCTCATCTCTTTCCTTGCACAACAGATTTGTTCAGAGACTCACTATTTCATACAGTTCTCTGAGGTTTCCTACTGAGAACTGTGTGAACCACCAACTGTGCTTGTCAGGAACTGAAGCTATTTCAGCAATGCATCTCTTTGTATCCTTGTATTTTCCCAATTTCCTTTCTGGCCTCACTTCCCTAATCCCCTTATATTGTTTCCTTGTGACCTCACTTCCCAATAAAGTTATAGCATGTAACTCTTGCCTCAGGACATATTTTTCTAGAGAATATGAACTAAGAAAACTAATTTTCTTGGAAAATTTTTTTCTGAGAAAAGACTATTGTATTCACTACAATATGTCGCAACTTTTCCCTCTTTAGATCTATTGTAGTAGTGAATTCTCTTCTCTCCCTAACCATATAGCCATTTTATTTATACAAATGTTCTGTGACATTCCTGGAGTAATGACTCCATCAGTCTATGGAGCTTCCTAACCCTGGTCCTCACCAATGTTAATTCTGAACACTTTCTTTGTTTTAAAGTTGATAAAGGTTTTGCTAACAGTAGGATCAGATAAATAGTTATCCATATTTTTAATAGTGCTTTATGTATTTTTAATCTACTTGGGTTTTATTGAGATAAAAATAAAAATTAAAATACATTTCTTAAAGCTAACTAGCATTTTTCTTAAAGCCAACTAGTACTAGTACTTCTGATTTTTCTTAAAATATTTTTCTCTAGCATATGCTGTCTTGTGAACACAGAATGTAATACACATACAAAATATGTGTTAAGCAATTATTTATGTTATCAGTAGGAATTCTGGCCAAATAAAAGACTATTCATAGTTATATTTCTGAGGAGTCAAAAGTTAAGTGCAGATTTTTGACTGCATGGGAGTCAGTTTTCATACCCCTCCATTGTTCAAGGGTCAATTGTACATATAAAGAATGTGTGTGTGTGTGTGTGTGTGTGTGTGTGTTGTGCAATACATATAATTTCTTGAATTAACAAAATTAATATTAGCATTTTTCTCAAAACCATTTTATTTGACCCCAATATAAATTTGAGTCCTTCTCCCTTAAATACAAAACAGTACACTAATTATTGTTAAGCTAATACGTACAATGTCTCCTAAATGTGTTTCCTGTCTAAGGTGTATAGTAGTAATCAGAAAGCAATCAGAAATTTAAAAATTAATTTCCCTAAACAGTTATCAAGCAGTGGGGGAATAATTCAAGGAAGGTGAAGCCTTTTCACATCTTGTAGGAGGTTATGAATAGAAATCTTTTCACAGAACACAGTTAATTTAATTTGAATTTAAAATCTTGACTCTTTATTGACCCCCTTATTCTAAAACAGTTGAACTAAAGACTTAATGGATTTTTTAAAGTTAATTAGAATCTGGTTTAAACTGAACACCCACTCCCACAAGGAAACCTTTTACAGGTGTAACAGATGAATTACTATTAAATATTTTACAATATAGCAGAAATATCTTACATACTGTGAATATGTGTAATAGGTCAAGTTTCTTGCTCACACTCCATTTATCAAGCTAGGAGATCTAATTTCCTAAAATCAAATCAGTCTGGAATGAAAATGCCTTTAACCAAACATCTATAGAATAGAAGGCAAGATACTGGAGAATAGTATCTGCAAAAAACTCAAGATTTACAAGGAATCTTAGAATTTATCAAGCCTAAAATTTATCTGACACAAATTTACTACAATAATCTCTTGAACGTCTTAATACCATCACATTAAGATACTGAGACATCAAATACTAATTTGGTGCTGATATAGTTAGATATTAATATTTTTGTATGGTTCTAACATGGTATGTTTCTGATAATTTTCTTTCTCCAATCCAAATAGAGTAAGTATTTTCTTTTTTACATGACAGCCCCATCACATATTTGAAAATTGCTGTTCAAAATAATAGCTAATACTGAGTACTTACTAAATGTCAGGCATGATTCCTAGGGCTTTATCTGAATCACGTCATGTATTTCTACCCTATAAGGTAGATAATGCTTTTAGAAGACAAAGAGGAGGCACAGAAAGGCTTAATCACCCTTCATTTTATCACTAGTCAAATTACAATCCACATTATTACAATCCACATTATGGTTCCTTACTCTGAGTTAAGTATGGCATTCCATGTCACCTCTTTCCAAAAAATCATTTCCCTTAGGGATTTTTCTACTTCTGTAGTCTAAAGAAGGTAATATGTTTAAAAACTATTAGGGAGTTTAATACAAAATAAGTATTAAGTGTGTTTATTTTCATTTCCCAATTTACATGTATTCATTAGAAAAATCATTAAAATCACAGATAAACCAAACTAAAAAACAAAGTTTTCTGTAATCTCACCACTTAGAAAAAACTACAATAGTAAAATGTTGTATATAAAATATTCTGTTCTATTCTAAACTAAAAATGATAGGTATTGTCAATTTATCATCAACCTCTCTGTTTCCTCTCTTAAAACTTCTTCTCATCCTCCATCTCACCCTCCAAATAATATTAATTTTACAAAACACTCTGAACAAATATACATTAAGATATTGTACAAATCTATTTGCATCATAAAAAATAAATAAATTTAACACAATGTCTTATTTTCTGGCACATTTCCATTTGGGAGTTCCTTGTTTCTCTCTTTTCTCTCAAAGCATTTAACTTTCATCATTGAACTAATGTCCCAATAGGAGGACACCACCCAACTTCTGATCAACTGAATGATCTAGTTGAGCTTATAGTTGCTATCGTTTGAATGTTTTTTTCCCTCTATAATTCATGTTGAAATTTAATTCCTATTGCAACAGAATTGAGAAGTGTGGCCTTTGGAAGGTGACTGAGTAATGAGGGCTCCACCCTTATGAATGGGAGGGCTTGCAGAAAGGTTATCACCCTTTTTGATCTTCTGCCATCTGCCAAAATCCTTCATTGGACACCATATGCTGGCATCTCAATCTTGGATGTTCCAGACTTCACAACTGTAAGAAGTACATTTCTATTCTTTACAAATTACCCAGTCTCACAAATTTTGTTATAGCAGCACAAAATAGACTAAGAAAATGTTGAAGATTATGTAACCATTCTTTATTCAAATATGGCCAAGAAATAGTTGCTTGTTTGTTTTTACAGCTTTATTGAGCTATTATTCAAATGCCATATAACCCCTATTTATGGCATTGAATTTAATAATTTTTAGTGTATCATAGACATGTGCAGTCATCATGCTAGTCAATGTTATAACTCTTTTTATGGCTACAAAAATAAACCCCATACACATTAGTTATCACCTCCTTATCCTCTCACTCTACTTCACAGCCTTTAAGCAACCACTAATTTGTTTTGTTTTTCTATGTAATACTCTATTCCGGACATTACAGAAATTATTTAGGCATCAGTTAAGGAAGAACCAGCTAGATTTCTAATTTCTAACACTAGATAATATTAAGTATAAGTTAAAAATAAATACTAACTGATAATTAAAATTTGCATTTAATTGTAAAAGGCATTTCTAGGTGAAAACTTGATTTAAGTTACTGTAGTTATAAAAAGTTAGCTAGCTAGTGAATAAAAAGGGACAAAATATAAATCACCATTTATCTACTATCATCAGTGTTTTATAAACTGCTATGTACTGAATATTTTTGTCCCACCAAAATTAATGTTGAAATCCTAACTCTCAAGGTGATGGTATTAGGATGTGGGGCCTTTGAGAGGTGATTAAGTCATGATGGCATAACCCTCATAAATTGCATTGGTGCCCATATAAAAGAACCCCAGAGAGTTCATTCTCCCTCCCATCAAAGTTAAAGGAAGAATAAAGCCATCTATGAATCAGGGAGTTGATCCTCGACAGACAACGAATCCACCAGCACTTTGGTCTGGGACTTCCCAACACCTCAACCTGTAAAATTAATATTTTTTTGTTTATAAGTCACCTAATCTATTCAATTATAACTGCCCAAACAGATTGAAACACAAAACATCACTGTAAATATCACATCTAAGAACTGAAAAAAAATTGCAAGCTTTTAACCCAAACTTAGCATATCTCATTTAGAGTACAGGATTTTTTAACAGAATTCAATTTAAAGGATTGAAATATTAGTTACAGAAGAAGAGTTGAATGGTAACATTTTTGCTTTCAGATAATAGTTTAAATGATCTAAGTGTATGCTGAAGATCCAAAGTGACATTTAAAACAGATCTATCAGTAACTTTTATTTATTCTCATATATTAGAAAACCAACGGTGTTCATGGCAAGACAGTTGGCATTGGCTCAAAGGTATTAGTATCTCCGCCGGGTCATGTGTTGACAACAATCTCCTGTTGCTTGTCCATTTGCTATGCTTGGCAAACTTCCAGAGTCATTAAAAAAAAAATAAAAAAAGAAAAAGAAAACACCAACAAAGAATGGTAGAAGAAGCAGTTCACTGTAAATACTTAATGATTATTACTATAAGAGTTATGAAGATTACTTTCAGATTATGGCATCTAGTATTTTTTAAAATTGTTCCTTTCAATATTTCTATCCCCATAAAACCAGAATCTTGTGACTGAAGGCCATGTGATTGCTGAATTGGAGAATACATAAAGAAATATCAAATAATTGTACACTTCTCTTCCAAAATCATTAGTCTAAAATGTCAAATGCTAATGTTTTGTTCTTATAGAGTATGAATTCCACAAAGCCTTTTAAGTTGGGAGATTCGGTTATCTATTCTTAATGTCGTGAGACATGCAAAGTACCTGGAGTTCTACATACAAAGTTAATGTTGAGAGATTTCTATATTATAGCACATAAATATCACTGCTGGGAGTAAATACACCTTTTGTGACTTGACATATGCCATAACAGTGGTTTTATTTACACATAGCTTTTACTGGCTTTTATCTTCTTAAACTGTACAACAAAATAGCATGCCAATGATATTAAGCTAGTAAAAAAAGAATATAGATTTGTTAGAGAAAAATATCAAATAGTCTTGTCTAATAAATGTACTAATATATTTATGTTTTAATTCATATTGTCAATGATAACACTATTTTTATATCTGTAGAAGTGTATTTTTCTCCTTCTTAAAAAACAGAAAGTTAGATTAATAAGCTCATGTAGAACCAATGGCATATAATAGTAATATGTATTTCTGTTTTCCTTCTTTAGTCAATTTTTATTGCATGTAGATGAATTTAAAAATTTTTGTATTTCAAATTTTTGCCACTGCCTAATTCATTGTAAACTGAAAGACAATGTTTCTGAAAGTACAGAAAGAATAATCATCCACAAAAAAATCTGTAATGTGTCAAACACCTCCTCCTCTATCTTTAGAGAAATATGCTAGAGTATTGATGTAAAGCATGTAGTTAAAAATTCCCTACATTGCCCCCATGTCATATAAATATTATGCAAAATAAACACTCAATATATTCTCAGAAATCATTTTATTTTTATAGTCATGTATGTTGACTCCATGAAATTAAAAAGCATTATATGGTCAATTGTTTGTTATTGCCTAGGCTTATTCAATTTTTTTGAAAGAGTTTAACATGTATTTACCTTATAGTATAGAACCAACAGTTTGACAGGCAAAGTAAGAAAATGCCTTAACACAGAATCTAATTAACAATGGTAGCAAAACTAATAATTACATTAGAAAATTAATATCTATAAGAACTTAAATATGCTAGGCATTTTCAAAGACATTTGAAGATACAAGGTATGTTCTATTATAGCTTAATTCAGTAATGTTCAGTTAATATCTAGTTTTTTAAGGGTTAACAAAATGAAGATTCAACACAGGCTATACATATAGCAAAGAGAAAAGAGTTAATAAAAATCCAGAATACAATAATAAAATTAAAATTGAACATTTATGTTAGATGATTATGTATCATAAACTCACCAATTAAGATAAATAGGTTAGAAAATAACCAAACTATTCTAGGGGAGAATCCAAAGAAAAACTGAAATTCTATATAATGGGCAAACATCTGAAATAGCATGACTGAGAACTATTGAAAAGCACAAATCTATGCTCAGACAAACGAGTTACATTCATACAAAACTAAAGATCAATTATATTATAAATTTTAAGTACAAAGAAAAAATATATAAATTATGCAATTGTAAATCCTGCTTTGTGTTTGTTTTCACCATTATGGGACTTTCTGGTATAATTCAACTAGATCTTGAATAAACTAATGATGAAAACAAGATAAAAACAAATATTCCATTCCACTGCAATAGAGCAACCCACAAAAATACAACAATTTAAAAAAATCACATTGCTTCAAAGATATGATTGGAGCTAGAAAACTTAAGGAAAATATATATCTATGATCAGAGAACAATAAAAACTATCTGAAACCTGAGCAAGGTCAGGAGAATATGCAATATTAAAGATGTTATATTTGTTATGGAGGCAAAGGCAAACAATAGCAGTGGAATTTGGAGAATAAACTTTGTGTTCTCAAAGAGAAAGAAAATGGTATTAAGTACAAGAAATGATAACGCAGGGTAACAATAAAGATATTTTGTCTTACTCTTTGAATCTCTTTAAAATATAATTTATGTTTAAAGCAATAATAAAAACAATATCTTGTGGAGTTTGTAACACATTAGTAATAAAATGCATGATACCCACCTCCTAAAACCGGGAAGGTAAAGATGAAATATAATATTGTAAGACTTGACCTAGTTGAAATGATATAATATCATTTGCCAGCAGACTAACAAATTATAAGTATATATGGTAAATCCTAAAACAAGTGCTTACATTACATAAATTATTGCACAGCTAATTAATCAAAAAAGAGATAATATGAGATAATAAAAATATTAAATTGGGTCAGATGTGTTGGTTCATGCCTGTGATCTCAACATTTTGAGAGGCCAAGGCAGATGGATTACTTGAGCCCAGGACTTTCAGACCAGTCTGGGCAACAGACAAAATTCCAGCTCTACCAAAAATACAAAACTTAGCCAAGCATAATGGCATGCCTATAGTCCCAGCTACTTGGTAGGCTGAAGTGGGAGGATCAACTGATCCTGGGAGGTAGAAGCTACAGTGAGCTGTGATCACACTACAGCACTCCAACCTGGGCAACAGGGTGAGACCCTGTCTCACAATATAATAATAATAATAATGATAAAAAAATAAATTAATTTAGAAGTAGGTAGTAAAAGAGGAAGAAAAGGACAAAAAATGGAAGAAACAAATATAAAACCAATACCAAAATGCATGATGTAAATAAATCCATTCATAAGAAAGTCACATTAAATTTAAATGATTTAAATAGCTATTGCACAGAAAGAGATTGTCAGGCCTAAATTCATGTACAAATATACTATGTTCATAATATGGTTAATGTCAGTTCTTCCAAAACTGATCTATAAATTCAACAAAATACCAATGAAAAAATCTCAGAAGCCCCCTTTTTTTTTTGTATAATCAGCTGATTTAAAAATTTTTATGAAAATGAAAAAACTTAGAATATCCAGAACAGCTTTGAAAAAAAAGAACAAAGTTAAAGACTTACACTACTTAAAACATTATTATAAAATTACAGTAATTAATACAGTGTGATATTGACCTCAATATGTACAAATAAATCAATGGAATAGTCTGGAAGGTGTATTTCTTATACCCATGCATACTGAATCAATTGATTTTTGACAAAAGTACAAAAGGAATTCAGTGGGAAAATAAAATATTTCTCAATAAATGGTACTGAAATAGATATATCTATATACTAAACAATTAAGAATCTTAAATCCATATGTCACAGCATAACAAAAAGTATCTGAAAATAGGTCATAGGCCTAAATGTAAAGCCTAAAACCGAAAAAGTTTATAACAAAACATAGGAAAAAAATCTTTGTGACTCTGGCATAATTCATTACAAAAATTAAATAAATAAGCACTATTAAAAACTTGGGCTCTTCCAAAAACTCTGTTAAGAGAATCAAAATACAAGTCACAGACTGGGAGATTTATAATATATCTAATAAAGAACTTCTATCCAGAATTTATAACACATTCTCAAAACAATAATAAGAAAACAAAAACCATGAACAGAATGGGCAGATTTGAGCAGATACTTTTCTAAGAAAATATGCAGATCACAAATACCTGCATAAAAAGTTGCTAATATCATTACCTATTAGATGAATGTCAATGTAAATTAAAATCACAGTATATTTTATTAAAATGTTTTTAAAAAGACAGATCATTGACAAGAAAGTGGAGCAAATGAAAGTCTTGTGCATTCCTAGTGGGAATGCAGAATAGCATCACGTTTTGGGAAACTGTTCATTTCTTATAATGTTAATGGTATATTTACCGTGTGATTCAACTCTTCTACCACTAAGTGTTTACACAGGATAAATAAAAACATATGCTGATACAAAACATCATATATGAATGTTCATTAACAACATTCTTTTAATAGCCAACATGGGAAAAAACCTAAATATCCACCAACAAGGGGGAGAACTCTTGCAGAGAGAACTAAGGAGAGAACTTCAACAAATACAATTTTTTTTTTTTTTTTTTTTTTTTTTTTTTTAGTTTTCAAGAGAACCTTGGATATAATATTTTTGCTCCTTCATGCTATCTTTTATCCAAGGGGAGAGGATTTGGCAATCAAATATTTGCAAGCTTGATATTCATCAAGGTTGCGTTTATTATGTGCTAGGATCTGTTTGTTGGCAGTCAGAGAGAAATGCACAGGCTTCTATTCCCTGATTCAGGAAGAGAGCCAAAGCTTTTTGAGGGTTTAAGGATGTCTGGGCACCACAGAGTGGCAGCCTGTGTCAGGATTCTGTTACGATTACTAACCAATTAACTGAATGTCCTAGGTCAACTTTTAGCTAGGCATGGGGCATACAACTGAGTTATTCTCAGCTCTTCTTCTGCCTATAATGGACAAGGAGAGGCAGGCTTGCTTTATTTGTCTAGGCAGCTGTTTGGGTTACTGGACTTTACATATACTGCCCATATTTGTACATTTTTCAGTTCTCTCTTCATTCTCATTCTTCTCTCTCTCTCCTTTGCCTGTCCAGACAGGTTCAGGAATAAGATTTAACTTGGAATTAGCCTTGAGTTTTTAGCAGGATGTAAGGTGCTTGCTGATTAGGTGAACTTCATTCAAAACCGTGGAAGCTCAAATGTTTATTGAATTGCCCAAGTTATTCCAATAAGTAACTGGAAGGATGTGAAATCAGAATTGTTTTATGTCTTTATGCTTGTAGCTATACAGATGAATTTTATTGTGCTATAGGGTCATGAAGATGCCTATTAACAGAATTTTTTAGTTGATACAAAGATGAGTGAGTTTTACTTGATGAAAGTTTATAGGTTATAAAATGTAACAATACATCATGTTTCTTCACATTTTTAAAGAATAACATTTTTTTACTATTCTAAGACATTTGTTATTGTCCATTCATAGTTTAAATTTAAAGTACTTTTTTAAAAGTCAACTGTTATTGTTATTATTATTATCATTATTTTGAGACAGGGTCACACTCTGTCACCCAGGTTGGAGTTCAGTGGCGTGATCTCGGCCCACTGCAACCTCTGCCTCACAGGCTCAGGAGATCCTCTGACCTCAGCCTCCCAAGTAGCTGGGACCACAAGTGTGCACCACCACACATGGCCAATTTTTTGTATTTTTGATAAAGATGGGGTTTCACCATGTTTCACAGGCAGGTCTCAAATTCCTGAGCTCAGATGATCCACCTGCCTCGGCATCCCAAAATGTTGGAATTAGGTGTGAGCCACCACACTGTCATGAAAAAGACAAATGTTATTTTTAAATGGCTATACCTGTCTTGTATTTGAAGCAATAAAATATTTGAAGCCTTTAAAAGCATAATATCTTCTCCCTTTCTAATACATATTGCAAATGGTTTTGATATTTCTAAAAATTCATTCAAATATGATTATAACCAGCTCTCAAAAATATCACACATGCATAAGAAGAGCAAATCTATAAAACAAATTTAATGGCATTATTTCTAAAATTTTATATTTGCCTTTTGGATCAATCTGGAAATATCTTTTAGGCTATGAGAAACATTGAATTTGGAAAACTGAATACCAAAAATGAATAATGGAATCCATTTATTTTAATTTGACTTATGAAGTATTCAATATTATCCAGGTTTACTGTCTTAACATTTGCCTAAATGTTCCTGTTACTATTTCCATGTTGGCATTAAAGACTTACTGATGGATAGATAATGCAGTTACGTTCTCTAAAACTTTGTTCAAGCTGAAGAGAACAAGTTTATGCCAAATCTTCTACCTAAAAATAAATATATTTTATGATTTGATTACAGAGACATGACATGTGGAAAATGCTATAGAATGATTATCTCATAATTGTTTTCACAATTATTACTGAAAATCATAAAGAGCAAGTAGAGCACTGAGTCTCATAGTAGATAAATGGTATCTTGAAAAATAATGGCAATTGTAGCATACAAACTTTATGTAGTTTGCCCATTTTATTATGTTAAATAATACTAGCTATGTCAAGTTTTCACTCTCTCCTAGGACTAGTAATCATGGGATCACTATCTTTATGAATAAATCCTTTTTATGTGTAGTTTTGTAATATAATTTTCCTACGGCCACTTGCTCATCTTTTCTTTTTATTTTGTACTATTTTATTTATTTATTTATTTATTTTTATTTTTTTTTTATTTTTTTTTTTTGAGACAGAATTTCACTTTTTCGCCCAGGCTGGAATTCCAGTGAAGTGGCAGGATCTTGGCTCACTGCAACCTCTACCCCCAGGTTCAAGCGATTCTTGTGCCTCAGACTCCTGAGTACCTGGGATTACAGGCACTTGCCAACATGCCTGGCTAATTTTTGTATTTTTAGTAGAGACCAGGCTTCACCGTGTTGGCCAGGCTGGTCTCGAACTCCTGATCTCAGGTGATCCACTCGCCTCGGCCTACCACAGTGCTAGGATTACAAGCATGAGCCACCGCTTCTGGCAAATGTAGAATATTTTTCACAGGATTGCATGGAATTTGAAAATTTAATCAAGAAGGCAAAATGTAATTTAAAAATAATTGTGAGATCTGTTAAAATGTTTCTATTTAAAACCAAAGCCATACGTTAATTTTGAAATATATTTATGCTATATCTAAATTACATAAAATATTATATTTCTCTGAACAGTTTGTTGACATACTTGAGTACAAATAGTTGCTGAGTTTGTCATCAGATGCTTCTCTCCAAATTAGACCAAGTACAGTGGTTCAATATTTTTTTTTAAATTTAAGGAAACTATCCAAACTTCAAAATTACAAAATTAAAAATGAAAATAAGACAAGATTAAACATTATGTTTATATTTGTGCTTATTTGTGTGTATGTGATTTCTGAATATTTCCCTCTGGCTCCATTTTCATAAGCCTGTAATTGAGAATTACCATCATAATAATTAGTAAGGAAACTTAGTATCATGATCATTCCTTTTAAATTATGGTTCCTCCTTACCACATTATGAGATTAATAATAGCTGCATATAAATAAAAGAAAGTAAAGTCCTAAAGTCCAAATGGAACCAAAACTATATCAATCTATTTATACACTTCAGTAATCAGCCAAACATTAGTAACAATATTTACTTTAAAAAACAAATAGCTATTTAAATCTTACTTTCGACCTAAGTATTCTAAAGTCAAAGCATCTGGGTTTTTGAAATAGCATTTGAATCTGTCTAGGCCACCACCTAAATGCCAAGGCCTAAACTGTAGAGATAAGTTTTATCTTAGGCCTACATTTTCCTAATAATATATTTAATATATAAATAATAAAACACTTCAGAATAGCCACAAGAAAAAGCCAAAAATCTCAAAAGTCAAAAAAATAATATTAGTTAGAAATTAGCACAAAAGGAAACCCCAAAGACTCACAAAGGTAGGAATAAGTTCTCAGACATTATTAATTTTAAAATGCAAATTGAAACAACAATAAAATAACAACTTGACATATTTTTTCCTGGAAAACATTCAAAAACCTGATAATGCCAAAATTTTGTGGAAATACAGTGAAATAGAAAGCTTCATGCAGTTTTGGTAGCAGTGCCGCCTGCTCTAAACTGTAAGAGTGCAATCTGGTACTCTGAGTGTACATTATTTAAAAAAAAATTTCCCAGAGGTCTATTAGGAGAATATAAAATAGATATTGAGTAAATATTTTGTAGAAATTATTCATTGAAGACAATCACAAGGAGATTGTCTAAGTACAATGTGATATATGCATATCTGGAAAACTATAATGTATCAGAAATAAATGAACTATCTAGATCACATATAAGGGTAATTTAAAGAGTGAATGAAAACTAAAAAAAAAAATAAGGTTATATAATTTAATGTCATTTATATAAGTAAAGATTCCTTGCAGATAAATTATCTGCATATACAAAAAATAGTTTATATATTAGAAAGATATTTTTATATAAAATATGATTTAGACTTTTATTTTATAAAAATGTTATTGCAAACTGAATAATTAGGGATAATTAAAGCAAGAAGAAACAAGAAAGGTGCCTTATATTGACCAAAAAGAATAATACATTTTGAAATGTATGAATAGTTCTTCAGTTCTTTTGCTTCATGCAGAGAGTGGGGAATGTGAATAAAAGAATGAATGCATATAATTGAATTGAGATTTTTGTTTAATTGATGAATGATGTGAAGATTTATATTCAGAAACTACAGCTTCTCTCATTAGGATTAATAGATAGAAACTTACCTTCAAATATTGTAGTACAGCTGTAGACCACTAAAGAAAAACAAAGATCTCAAAAGCAAGTCATGGAAAAATGCATTTTTTTAAAAAAAGTCTCTGAGATTAACATCAGACTTCTTAGCAAAAAGCCAGTGGAATGGTATTTTCATGGTGGTGAGAGAAAATAACTCCTCACCAGAATGGCATGACCACTTCAATAATAACTCACTGCCACTTCCAATTATCTTTTGCCTGGCAGGTAGCCAACACCTCCTCAACACACATACTGGTTCAAAACCATTTTCAGATTTTCCCCCAAAGTATATCAGTAAACAACCAATTTCTAAAATTAAACAACAAAGGACAGAGATTTCTCTTAAAATAAATAAATGCTAGATGAGGAGTTAGTTATTTAGATAATGTCAAAATTGGAATCCACACAGGAAGGTGAGGCAAACCAGACTGTGGCAAGAACAAGAAGCCTCTGCCTTCTCCACACACAACCCTAGAAGGATACAACTGAGGAGACTGTTTGCCTGAAGCCAGGATTCTGAGCCACTCCTCAGGAAGCTGGAGACTTCCTGGATACCTGACTGACTGAAGTTCAAACCGGGAAAGTAAGAATTTTCAGGTTGGCCGGGCGCGGTGGCTCAAGCCTGTAATCCCAGCACTTTGGGAGGCCGAGGCGGGCGGATCACAAGGTCAGGAGATCGAGACCACAGTGAAACCCCGTCTCTACTAAAAATACAAAAAATTGG
Organism: Macaca mulatta; assembly: GCF_049350105.2. NCBI lineage: Eukaryota > Metazoa > Chordata > Mammalia > Primates > Cercopithecidae > Macaca > Macaca mulatta. The sequence goes on from NC_133409.1 coordinate 119,265,533, forward strand.
CCAGGCGCGGTGGCGGGCGCCTGTAGTCCCAGCTACTCAGGAGGCTGAGGCAGGAGAATGGCGGGAACCCGGGAGGCGGAGCTTGCAGTGAGCCGAGATCGCGCCACTGCACTCCAGCCTGGGCAACAGCGTGAGACTCCGTCTCAAAAAAAAAAAAAAAAAAAGAATTTTCAGGTTGGACCTAAAATCACCATAATTTTCAGGTTGGACCCAAAATCACCATATCCATATATAAAATCAGAAAAAAGTTTAGAACATTTTTAATCATCATTGTTTCAATGTCTAATTCATAATGTATGCTGTTTGTGAATCTAAGTGTTTAAAAATTGGTACAGATATTTTTCTGTGTGAAATCATAGCCATTTCAGGTTTACAATTTTTCGAAGTTGGTTTAAATAAAATTTGTAAATCTACCTCTGCTCTTTTCTAAATTGTATGCCAACGAAGATCATGGAAAATTATTTCTGTAAAGGGCCAGATAGTAAAGATCTGCAGCTTTGTGGGAGATACAGTATCTGTTGCTAGTAGTCACATTTGCTATTGCAGGATGAAAATAGGCATAGACAATATGTAATTTATGGACAGAATTATGTTTGTCCTGCAAGGGGGTAAGATATAGCTTGTGCACTATAGTTTGCCAATATCAGTTTTAGAGTAAAGCTCCATTCTAATTATGTCTTCACATGTTCATCAAAGATTGTAAAACAAATTCAATATGCTTTAAAAAGATATGGACCATTGAAGATAAAGACTTATTTCCTTTGAAATGGTAAAATGTTTAAAACAATGAAAATCTTATGATCATTGGGCAACTCACATTCCTGGAAATTGATTTTATAAATATCTCAAGTGAATATGAAAACATTCAAATATGTTCAGATTTTTGTGCAAATGGAAAAATTCCGACAGAATGACACTTAAAAATTAAATAACAATTTAGTTATAAGATCCTTTGATTTGGAATTAACGTGTATGTTTCCATCTGCCTGTGAAATTGATAACCTGGAAATTAATTGAACTAAAGAAGAAAAGAAGAATGGAGGGAAGGATGAAATAGGGAGAAAAGATAAGAATAAAAGAGTAAGGAAATTTATAATTGAGCTTGAATGTGAAGATTTGATTCGGGAGGTTTCAGATTTTCCAAGTTTCTTGCCTTAGCTTTTGACCTAGTCATCATTATCCTCACAGTGAAGTTAATGACTCTTACCTAGACTCATGAAAGAGTTGTCCTAATTCAAAACTTTTCTAAAGCGAAAGAGAGAAAAAGGTGCAAGTGGTATGATTTATACTAGCTAAATAAAGAAAAAAGAAGCAAGAAAGGAGGAAGAAAGAAAGGAAGAAAAGGAAGGAAGGAAGGAAGGAAGGAATGAAGGAAGGAAGGAAGGAAGGAAGGAAGGAAGGAAGGAAGGAAGGAAGGAAGGAAGGAAGGAGGGAAAGAAGGAAGGACTGTATAAAGATCTAACAAAATAAATTCTAATACTTTATTGAATGACTTTAAGAAGACTGAAATAGAAAACTAATGTGTTTATCAATAAGAAGAATAAATATGATTAATGTCAGCTGCCTCCGTATTAATCTTTACATTTGATTCAATTCCATTGAAAACTTCAATAGAGCCCTTCATAGAATTTCAACATTGATCTTAAGTTTTATAAAGAAGAATAGACCAGGTGCGGTGGCTCACGCCTGTAATCCCAGCACTTTGGAAGGCCAAGGCAGGCGGACCACGAGGTCAGGAGTTCGAGACCAGCCTGGCCAACATAGTGAAACACTGTATCTACTAAAAATACAAAAAATTAGCTGGACATGGTGACAGGCACCTGTAATCCCAGCTACTAAGGAGGCTGAGGCAGGAGAATCGCTTGAACCCAGGAGGCAGAGGTTCATTGAGCCAAGATCATGCCATTGCACTCCAGTCCAGGCAACGGTGCAAGACTCCATCAAAAAAAAAAAAAAAAAAAAAAAGAAAAAGAAAAAGAATAAAGGACTAAAATTAGGACATCTTAAAAGAAGAGCCAAATGGAGGGACTTACTGTACCAGGTAACAAGCCTTATTGTAAAGTTATAATAAATAATACCAGGAAGGATTAGGAGGGGATAAACAAATGGTCAATAAAAGACAATTAAGTACTCTGTAGAAGAAATACATCTGAGGTGACATGAAAATCACCGACGAATGCTTAATACATGAACAGCAGATGCAGGTGCAGAAATTGGTCAATTACATGACAAAACAAAATGTAAAACTTAACTTCTAGCCATGCACAAAAAGTATTTTGAAATAAGGTAAAAAATTATATGTGAAAAGCTAAATTTTCAATTTTAGAAACAAATATAGCCAAGTAGATTTATGCCCTTGGTTTATGGAGTGCTATTTGGCAATATGAGGTGAAGTTGAAAATGAATATACACATACCATGTAAACATAAAGGTTTCTATTCATAAGTCTTGAGTAACACCTGCAAAAGAATGTTCATTGGACTGTGTCTATATTAGCAAAAATGTTAGAAAAAATTCCAAAAGTCTGTTGATGAGAGGATAATGATTTATTTTAGACAACAGAATACTATCCAGCATTGAAAATAAGTAAATGATAACTACGTTTTTCAACCTGGATAAATCTGACAGCATAAGTAAATGTTAGCCACATTTACATCCAAAAATAAGTAAATGTTAGCTACGTTTATCAGCCAGGATGACTCTCACAACATAATGGATATCTAAATGCATACATACATATGTACAAAGAAAAACAGAGAGCAAAACACCCATTGTATAAAATTAAATGTGTGTAAATATTCCTATTTTTGAAATATATTAATATATATTGACTGTATAAAATATAAACACAAATATGTGAATAATAAGCCAAGTGATTTGACCACTGATGTTGGTTATATTTTTGATATTTTTGGGATTTCTAAATCTTTTAAATTTAAAAAAATAAATCACGTTATTTTAATCACTTTCTCTGCTTAATATCCACAGTAGAAACCCTCTTCCTACTATCATGCCACAAATATAAGCATTTCCCATTTCTTTTTGCCAAGCTATTCTCTTTCATGTTCTGTGGCAATAAAAACTGCTCCCAGTGTGTCAGCTTTCAATTTTATGAAAATATCTTTCAAATATACATGTCTAGTCTAAACCACTCCCTCACTAATTCTGCATTTTCAATTTCCTGTTGGGTACTACCAGCTGGGTGTCCTACTAGCAACTTGGAGTATTTTATTGCATGAAGATCAAACAAGGTTTAGCTAAAGCTCATTGAACATTACTACAATTAGCAAACAAGAACATGTAACCTTTGTTATGTGCATTGTCCTGTAGCTATATTGATTTAGAACCTTGTTCATAATCTCTACATGTATTTATGAATCCTTTACCAAACTCCAAAATGGTAGGAAGGACTTCTTATAACTTAAAGAAATGGAATAAAGTAAGTTCATGTTCCAAATGGCCTAAAACGTTTTCATTAAATGTTTTTTACTTGAAAGAATAGAAACGGCATTTTTTTATATATATTATAGTATCATGACTTGAATATCATCAAGCAGGGAGCAGCTGAACTTATATGCATTCTTTTGGTCTCCCTGACTTTCTCTGTTTTGATCTTCAGTCTTTTAGTGTTGATCCCCAACAGAATAAAAACAAAAGCAAAATGCTTCACTTAATCTTGTTTCTCCAGCACGCTGATACCCATCACTTTTCATCCTTGGTTTTCTTCTACACTTACTGCTCTTCTTCCTCTGAAAATATTCAGTTCTTAACCGGTTGAATTCTCATTTCTGACAATCAACCCTGTATTATACTTTATCTGGTCCTTTAAATCTTTAATAATTTCTGAATTCAAAATTCAATTGTTTCTTTTGAATGTACATTTTATTCAATCTCTTTATCGAATGTAATGCCAATAACTATATATTTTTTAAAAACACTTGTTTTTTATAATTTTTTTTCTTTTTTGTGTTACTCTTTTATTCTGGAAACACTCCTGCTCTGTATATTTTTCTGTTTCTCTTATTCTGCCAGCTTCTAAAATATTGTCTCTCAGACAGACTTAAAATTTAGGGGGATTTTATTTTATTTTTTCCTGGGATCTAATACTGAGTACTATAATAAAAATGCACTTATGTTTTGATGAGCCATGCATGAAAAGAGACTTAATTGCAGACTATTTTAGACAGCTTAACATTTTGCATAAATATCAGCATAAAAATTAACCCGAGACAGAAGAGAATGGAATGCTGTGTGTCACACTAGAGTCCAGTGCCTTCTGAGCATATTTTATTATTACTGTACATTGTTGTGGACGTCCTCCTCTTTCCACTCTTTTTCCCTAGTCATCTTTCTGTAATAATGCTGTTTCTAGTGAGCTGTACCCCTCAACCCTTCCCTTGGAAGCTGCTATATCCATTAAAGAAAAATGGAATCCCAGTCTCTTGACAACCTTTGTTCTAGATAAAGTTTGGAAAGAGATAGATGATTTAAAGAAATAACTTTTTAGTTTTAGTTAGAATTTTTAGGAACTATCTGGGACTAGGGCAGTCTTTTCTGCTAAGGAAACATTTTCAAAGTAATAGATGGTCTCAGGACAAAGATCAAAGAAATCCGGAATACTGCCAGTAGAACATGGCCTGTGGGAATCCAGAGTATGGCAGAAAGGCCTTTGTTAAGACCTCAGAAAGATATGAAGCAGTTTCTCAAATGCCTTTTAAGTTCAGCAAAAAAATTCTCTAAGAATCTAAGAGCATGCCCCATTGACTCTCTTGGCTAGACAACAATGCTTCTAAATTCTTAAAAGCAGTGTTACTCCACTTCTTTACAGGGGTCTAAAAGAAGACGACCTATCTTCAAGATAATTGTGGGTATAGATTCTGTCTAATGGAATGAAATATAAACCTAAAGATAAGAAATTTAGAGCTAAGGACAATTATCATTAGGGATGGGGCCCTAATGAAGAAACTGGGAATACATGCCCAACTATTTTAGAATGTGAAGGACTGGTGATTGAATGCTTGCTTTTCCCCTTCAAGTTTAGAGGTGTCTATTACAGTTATTGTATACCCAGATTACCATTGTATGTTAAATGTGTATGGGAAAGATTATCAGCCTCTTTTCTCCTAGAAACAAAAGAAACCATATTCAAGTAACTAAACCAAAGATGAACATCTCTACTGTGCTCTCTCTGAATTCTGCACCTGTGAATTCATGAAGATAAAATATTTTTTGTTGTATGCCACTAAAGTCTCAGCAGGTTTGTTATGCAGCAAGTGTTAAAGGCACTTACATATCTTCTCTCTTATTTTCAGATTTCCTCCATAATCATAGATTAAGAGGATGGGAAAAGGGAGAAGAAATCATTCTCAAAGGAAAAAAGGATGAAAAGGTCTTACAGCAGAATTCACTCAGCATTTCAAGACTTGGAAACAAGACCAGAAACAAACAAGGACCAATGAGGAAGAGAGTAAATAATATTTTTCTAGTGCACTTCAAATGTTGATGCTTTATATAACTCACCATTAATTAAATTAACAGCCCCGAGACATAGACATTAAGCTCCCCCATTACAGACAAGGTAATGTGGGTTTGTAGAAGTGGCAAATCCAGGTTTCTAGTACAGACATATTTGACTATAAAGTTTTGACTATTTCACTTCACCAAAATATTAACATCCAGGCAGCAGCTTGCCGAAGACATCACTGAGTCTATGGGAATTCTGTGTCAGTAAGAAAACTGAACCTCCTAGAATAAAAAAAAAAAAAATCTCTTCTACCTGTCAACATAGAGAGGTAACCTTAGGGAGAAGTAACTTATGGATGACGAACCTGAAATCTTCTGCACCGTCAGAAATATGGTTCCCAGAGGACATCATACACAGAGGGTAGAAGCCAGAAATAATGGACAGTCTCTGATTTTATTCTTGAGGTAGCAAAGTTGAATTGCTCAGGTTGTTGTTGTTGATTATCTCTTTATGTCTCAAATTTTAACTCAGTATTTATCAATGCCTTACCATAGAGTCTATTGTCATAATTATATTTCACGAGGGATCAGTTCTAAGAACCATAATTCATTATCTTCCTTTTAATCTTAAGATAACTAAAATCATTATTATACTATATTTTCTTATAATTGATGCAGGATTTTTGCTCCTTAGCTCAGCTAAAACCGGGATTCTTGTCGCACGAGCAGAAAAAGTTAGGCACACAGAAACATTAAAAGGTGAGGAGAGCAAAATTTATTAAAAGAAAGCTCTTAGTGAAAAAAAGAGTCCTGCCAACAGGGTCTCACCTTCCAGATTGAATACCAGGTCACCACACACGCGTGCTGAAGAGACCACACTCCTTCCCACTGCACAAGGTACCATCTTCCCAGTGTCTCCACCCCACTCTCCCAGTGTGCAGGTGGGTCCCCCAGTTCGTTGTGGGCGTGCCCAAACAAGGCCCTGGGTGGGTTCCCTCATCTAGACAAAAGCATCTGATGTAAACACTTGCCATGCAGGTCAGAGATTCTTCAGGGACCCTCCCCCTTAACTGTCTCCTACATGTATCATTCCTCTCTCTAAAGAAGTACATCTAACTGCCATTAGAATAAGGATAGGAATGAGGACAAAGCCTGATCTTAGCTGCTTTCTGCTGACATGGGATACTGTTTTGGGAAAATGACAGTCAGATCTCCCTGAGAGGTCTCTCTAATGATTCCCAACAAAAGGGACTATCCTCCGAGGCGCTGGTTGCATGACCGTTTGGAATTTAATTGCCTGAAGGTGAGAAGAGACAAAATGGGTTATTAGAAAATATGTATCAAAAGAAGGAGGAGGGTTGGGACAGCTCATAAATCCCGAGGATTTTTACCAGTTTACACAGGGAGAGGGAGGGCAAAAGCCAAACTGGTAAAAAACAAAAACAAAAACAAAAACAAAAAAAACACTACCATTTTTCCAGCATGTCAAGCTTCTGGGTTTCCTTCCTCCAAGCCCTTTCCTAAGCCAAATAGTTAAAGGTTTGGGAAAATAAACTTTTCCCAGTTTGGACGATGCATCCAAGGGGAGTGTCTCATGATACATAGACATAATTACCTCTCATTGAAGAGAGGACAGAGGAGAAAAAAGGAAAAAAAAGGATAATTTTTTCCCAAAGGAGTCCCAGGGTTTCAGGATGCATTTAAAATGGGTACAGATTGAAGTTGAGTGGCTAACTATCTATATGGAGGCAAGCAGGCATCCCAGATTCCCTTCCCTTCCTGGCAAATAGCCCAGGTAAGTGAGGGAGAGAACGTGAGGCATCTCGTTCTTTCCTCCATCCTTATATCCCTGAATCCCAGCAACTGCAACAAGGTACTGCCCATGGGTGTCAAAATGACTTTCACCCATGTTAACAGGGGGCCCTAGCAGTTGGAAATATCCACTTTTACCCACATACACCTTATCTCCCCTGTTGTCAGTAGTCTTCAAATTCCCTTGACCTCATTTATGCCATGGATACTAGCATGAACTACTCACTGTCTCTCCCTCACCTTTTCTCTCCTCACCTCTTCTGTCTTTCTCAAGGTTTTCCAAGCCATCAGAAATTATCTTAGGACCTCATATGTATGCATTAAGCGTGGCAAGGCAAAATGAAGAAAAATAATTTTCCAGCAAAACAAGATCCAAGAAGGGAAAAATATAAAGGCCTTTTAAATATACCTACAACTTGGATATCCACTTTTAGTTAAGCTGAGAACTCTTTAAGAAAATAATTTTAAATCCTTTATTACCCAAATTTAGTCATGCAAAGTGGCTAATATTTCTGTTTTTTAGACTTTTTCTCAGAGAAAAGAAAATACAAGGTGGTTCAATGCGGGGAAGAGAATCTACAAATGGCAAAGGTCTCACAGATATCAAACAAGAAAGAACTCATTCACTAAGCCAGAATTGAACCCCAGCAGCCATTGTAAAATGGTAGAGGCTAAAAAAAAAAAACACTTCCATGTGGTTACAGGTCACACTTTCAGAGATGTAAAACAAAATGAAGGCCTGCAGCAAAGTTTGCTACTGACCATACAGAAAGCCATGCGAAGCACACCAAATTGGCTACAGCTGAAGACCAGCCGCACAAATTATTTTTCGAAATGAAAACTTTACAAAAAATATGAACAGTGGTAATTGTGGTCCTGGTCTAGTAAAACATCTTGTAAAAGGAAAAGAAGCGTCTTTCTTAATAGTTAATTTCTAACCTAGTGGAGTAAAGAAAAAAAAAAAAATGAGAGTGCAGGACTGTGTTAACAGCTGACAAGGTGGAGAAAAGAAAAAACAAAAAACAAAAAAAGAGCTTAAAGTGTAGAATTGGAAAGAACTTCTTCATATGTAAATGGATTATTTCAACAGGGAGAGAAACCTTTAATTGCTGTTTATTCCCTGGGGCTTGGACAGAGCTTGACCCCTTGGCCATGAGAGGCGGAGATACTGTGGAGGCATGGCTGATAACACCTGCAGACTGCTCTGTGGGACCTTTTGGCCATGTGCCCCAGTCCCAGCAGGGAGGGGATGTGAGAGGAGAGCTGCTGCTCACCTGTTAGTTTCAAAAAAAAAAAAAAAGAAGAAGAAGAAGGAAAAGTCCATATAAAGGTTGGGTTGGACTGAGGCTGACATTCACAACCCCCAAGAGCAACTGGGTTGGAGGCACAATTTCCTCTACCCTCAGAAAATGTCCACAAACAGAAAGACTCAGAAATGAAAGGGAAAAAGACTTTTTGGTCTGCGTCTTATGCACCTTTCCTTGTGTTCCCATAAAAGCTAACAAAATTGATGCAGGATTTTTGCTCCTTAGCTCAGCAAAAACTCAGTTATAGTCCCATGGCCTGAAAAACATTGAGAAAACTGATATATGTGTCAGGTCTCTGAGCCTAAGCTAAGCTATCATATCCCCTGTGACCTGCACATATACATCCAGATGGCCTGAAGCAACGGAAGATCCACAAAAGAAGTGAAAATAGCCTTAACTGATGACATTCCACCATTGTGATTTGTTCCTGCCCCACCCTAACTGATACAATATAATCTCCCCCACCCTTAAGAAGGTACTTTGTAATTTCCTCCCCTGCCCTTAAGAATGTACTTTGTATGCCTATCCCAAACCTATAAGAACTAATGATAATCCCACCACTCTTTGCTGACTCCTTTTTCGGACTCAGCCCACCTGCACGCAGGTGAAATAAACAGCCCTGTTGCTCACACAAAGCCTGTTGGTGGTCTCTTCACATGGACACACATGACATTTGGTGCCAAAGACCCAGGACAGGAGGACTCTTTCAGGAGACCCGTCCCCTGTCCTTGCCCTCACTCTATGAGGAGATCCACCTAAGACCTTGGGTCCTCAGACCAACCAACCCAAGGAACATCTCACCAATTTCAAATTGGGTAAGCGGTCTTTTCACTCTTCTCCAGCCTCTCTTGCTACCCTTCAATCTTCCTCTCTCGCTCTTCTTCAGTCTCCCTTTCCTTCCAATTCCAGTTCTTTTTCCTCTCTAGTAGAGACAAGGAGACACATTTTATCTGTGGACCCAAAACTCCGTCACCGGTCACGGACTCAGGAAGACAGTCTTCCCTTGGTGTTTAATCACTGCGAGGATGGCTGCCTGATTATTCACCTGCACTCCATTGGTGTCTGATCACTGCAGGGATGCAGTTAGATAAACCTAACTGACCCCATAAATTCTAAATCCTTTCCCCACTCCCCTTTCCATTCCTTAAAAAAAAACCCTGAAAGCTGCTTCCACACTAGCTCTCCCAACCTTTTTTATTACACACAGCCGAAGTGCAGGGCTGTGTGGTTGGAATTCTTGTACAAGAGCAGGGACCGTGCCCTGTAGCCTTTCTATCCAAACAACTTGACCTTACTGTTTTAGGCTGGACACCACATTATTCTGGATACCACACCTGACTCCCATGACTGTATCTCTCTGATCCACCTGACATTCATTCCATTTCCCCATATTTCTTTCTTTCCTGTTCCTCACCCTGATCACACTTGGTTTATTGATGGCAGTTCCTCCAGGCCTAATAGCCATTCACCAGCAAAGGCAGGCTATACTATAGTATCTTCCACATCTATCATTGAGGCTACCACTCTACCGTCCTCCACTACCTCTCAGAAAGCCAAACTCATTGCCTTAACTCAGGCCTTCACTCTTGCAAAAGGACTACATGTCAATATTTATACTTACTCTAAATATGCCTTCCATATCCTACACCACCATGCTGTTATATGGGCTGAAAGAGGTTTCCTCACTATGCAAGGGTCCTCCATCATTAATGCCTCTTTAATAAAAACTCTTCTCAAGGCTGCTTTACTTCCAAAGGAAGCTGGAGTCTTTCACAGCAAGGGCCATCAAAAGGCATCAGATTCCATTGCTCAGGGCAACGCTTATGCTGATAAGGTAGCTAAAGAGGCAGCTAGTATTCCAACTTCTGTCCCTCATGACCAGTTTTTCTCCTTCTCGTTGATCACTACTATTTACTCTCCAACCGAAGTTTCCACCTATCAATCCCTCTCCACTCAAGGCAGATGGTTCTTAGACCAAAAAAAAAAAAAAAAAAAAAAAAAAAATCCTTCCAGTCTCAAAGGCCCATTCTATTACTCTATTCTGTCATCATTTCATAACCTCTTCCATGTAGGTTACAAGCCATTAGCACACCTCTTAAAACCTCTCATTTCCTTTCCATCATGAAAATCTATCCCCAAACCGCTCCTTTTGACTCCCTCTTGAAGTGGGTAAGTGATTTTTGCTGACAGGACACACTCCAATACTTTCACCCTAATGAAGTCCTATTCTCTACTTTAATACTCACTCTTATTCTCGTTCCCATTCTTATGCCACCCTCTATCTCTCCCCAGCTATCTCCACCATGCTATCAATCTCACTCACTCTCTCCTAGCCATTTCTAATCCTTCTTTCACAAACAATTGCTGACTTTGCATTTCTCTTTCCTCCAAAATCACCAAGGCCCCAATTTACTCGTTGCTAAGAAAAGGGGGACTCTGTATATTTTTAAATGAAGAGTGTTGTTTTTATCTAAGTCAATCTGGCCTGGCATATGACAACATTAAAAAAAAAAAAAAAAAAAAAAAACAACTCAAGGGTAGAGCCCAAAAACTCACCAACCAAGTGAATAATTATGTTGGACCCCCTTAGACACTGTTTAATTGGATGCCCTGGGTTCTCCCAATTCTTAGCCCTTTAATACCTATTTTTCTCCTTCTTTTATTCGGACCTTGTGTCTTCCATTTAATTTCTCAATTCATACAAAACTGCATCCAGGTCATCACCAATAATTCTATATGACAAATGATCCTTCTAATACTCCCACTATATCACCCCTTACCCCAAAATCTTTCCTCAGTTTAATCTCTTCCACTGTAGGTTCTCATGCCACCCCAATCCCACCCAAAGCAGCCCTGAGAAACATCACCCATTATCTCTCCATACCACCCCCCAAAGTTTTCGCCCTCCCAACACTTCATCACTATTTGGTTTGTTTTTCTTATTAATATAAGAAGACAGGAATGTCAGGTCTCTGAGCCCAAACTAAGCCATCATATCCCCATGACTTGTACATATACATCCAGATGGCCTGAAGCAACTGAAGATCCACAAATGAAGTGAAAATAGCCTTAATTGATGACATTCCACCATTGTGATTTGTTTCTATCCCACTGTAACTGATACCATATAGTCTCCCTGACCCTTAAGAAGGTACTTTGTAATATTCTCCCCACCCTTGAGAATGCACTTTGTACACCTATCCCAAACCCATAAGAACTAATGATAATCCCACCACTCTTTGCTGAACTCCTAATTTGGACTCAGCCCACCTGCATGCAGGTGAAATAAACAGCCTTGTTGCTCACACAAAGCCCGTTGGTGGTCTCTTCACACTAACACATGTGACAATATGGTTTGGCTGTTACCCCACCCAAATCTCATGTTGAATTGTAGCTCTCATAATTCCCATGTGTTGTGGAAGGGTCTTGGTGGGAGATAATTGAATCATGGGGGCAGTTTTCCCCATACTGTTCTGATAATGAGTAAGTCTCATGAGATCTGGTGATTTTATAAGATGTTCCCCCTTTCATTTGGCTCTCATTCTGTCTTGCCTGCAACCATGTAAGGTATGCTTTTCACTTTCTGCCATGATCGTGAGGCCTCCCCAGCCACATGGAACTGTAAGTCCATTAAACCTCTTTTTCTTTATAAATTATCCAGTCTTTGGTATGTCTTTACCAGCAGCATGAAAATGATCTAATCAAGTAAATTGGCACTGCAGAGTGGGGAGCTTCTCTGAGACACCTTAAAATGTGGAAGCAACTTTGGAACTGGGTAACAAACAGACAGAGGTTGGAAAAGTTTTGAGGTCTCAGAAGAATACAGAATAACATGGGAAAGTTTAGAACTTCCTAGAGATTTTTTGAATGGATTTGACCAAAATGCTGATGATGATATGGACAATAAAATTCAGGCCGAGGTGGTTTCAGATGGAGATGAGAAGCCTATTGGAAAGTGCAGTAAAGGTGAGTCTTACTGTGTTTTAGCAAAGAGACTGGAGGCATTTATCCCCTGCCCTAGAGATGGTGGAACTTTGAACTGGAGAGAGATGATGTAAGGTTTTGGTGAAAGAAATTTCTAAGCAACAAAGCATTCAAGACATGACTTTGGTGCTGTCAAAAGCATTCACTTGTATAATTCAGAAAATTTGCAGCCTGACAGTGCAATGGAAAAGAAGATCCCATTTTCTGAGAAAAAATTCAAGCTGGCTGTAGAAATTTGCGAAAGTAACAGGGAGCCAAATGTTAATTGCCAAGACAATGGGGAAAATGTCTCCAGGGCATGTCGGAGACCTTGGGCAGTCCCTCCCATCACAGGCTCAGAGGCCTAGGAGGAAAAAGTGGTTTCCTAGATCAGGCCCAGGACCTTCCTGCTATATGCAGCCTAGGGACTTGGTGCCCTATGTCCCAGCCACTCTAGCCATGGCTTAAAGGGACCAAGGTAAGGCTTGGGCCATGACTTCAGAGGGTGCAAGCCCCAAGCCTTGGCAGCTTCCATGTGGTGTTGAGCCTGTGGGTGCACAGAAGTAAAAAATGGAGGTTTTGGAACCTCCACCTAGATTTCAGAGGATGTATGGAAGACCTGGATTTTCAGGCAGAGGTTTGCTGAAGGGACTGAGTCCTCATGGAGAACCTCTGCTAGGGCAGTGCAGAAGGGAAATGTGGGGTTGAAGTCCTCATACAGAGTCCCTACTGGAGCACTGCATAGCGGAGCCATGAGAAGAGGCCCACTGTCCTCCAGAGCCCAGAATGGTAGATCCACCTACAGCTTACACCATGCACCCAGAAATGCCACAGACACTCATGCCAGCCTATGAAGGCTGCAGATATGGGAGCTGTATCCTGCAAAGCCACAGGGGCAGAGCTGTTCAAGGCCATGGGAACCTACCTCTTGATCAGCACAGCTTGAATGTGAGACGTGGAGTCAAAGGAGATCATTTTGGAGCTTTAAGATATGACTGCTCTGATTGATTCTGGACTTGTGTGAGACCTGTAATCCCTTTGCTTTGACCAATTTTATTCATTTGGAATGGCCATATTTACCCACTGTCTCTACCCCCGTTGTATCTAGAAGGTAGCTAACTTGCTTTTGATTTTACAGGCACATAAGCAGGAGGGACTTGCCTTATCTCAGGTGAGGATTTTTGGACTTTTTAGATAATGATGAAATGAGTTAAGAATTTGGGTGACTGTTGGGGTGGCATGATTGGTTTTGAAATGTGAAGATGTGATATTTTGGAAGGGCCAGGGGCAGAATGACATGGTTTGGCTGTTTCCGCACCCAAATCTCATTTCAAATTGTAGCTCCCGTAATTCCCACATGTTGTGGGGGGTACCCAGTTGAAGATAATTGAATCATTGGAGTGGTTTTTCCCATACTGTTCTCATCGTAGTTAATAAGTGTCATGAGATCTAGTGGTTTTTATAAGGATTTTCCCCTTCTGCTTGGCTCTCATTCTCTCTTGCTTGCCACCATGTAAGATGTGCCTTTTGCCTTCTACCATGACTGTGAGGCCTCCCCAACCATATTAAACTGTGAGTCCATTAAACTTCTTTTTCTTTACAAATTACTGTTTCTCAGGTATATCTTTATCAACAGTGTGAAAATGGACTAATACACATACAGACTTGTTGAAAGGTTAGGAGGGCAAAATTTATTAAAAGATAGCACTCACTGAAAAAAAAGGAGTCCTACCAACAGTCTCCCACCTCACAGATTGAATACCAGGCCACCACACAAGCTGAGGAGACCAGGTTCCTCCCTGCTGCATGAGGCACAAACTTCCTAGTGACTCTACCTCATTCTCCCAGGGTATAGCAGGCCCCCTTGTTTATTGAAGGCATTCCCAAACAAGGGCCTGGGCAGGTTCCCTCATTTGCACAAACACATTTGATGTAAACACTTGTGGGTTAGGTCAGAGGTTCTCTGGAGACCCTCCCTCATCTGCTTTCTGAATATATCATAATCACAATTATATTTCCTTTTATTATAAAGTATGAAACATTTGCAAAGAATACGAGTAGTGATATGTTTCAGTAGTGTATTTGTAGTGGTATGAAGCATTATGATAATAATATTCATAGACACAAATCCATTTTTTTGACAATAAAATAAATTGCTGTCTTCATTGATAAATATATTACTTTATTTTGAAATTTTTAAACATGTAAAATGACCAGGGAAAATTAAACAAATTTTCTTTGAAAATATAACGAACCTTTAAGTTTTATAAATACCATTAAAATAACATGAAGATGTTTAAATGACTCCTTTATGTGCTCCCAGTCAGAGGCAAAAGACCATATTGAGAGATGATTTGTCAGAATTTTTCTTAGTTTTCTGTGGTACCTACTTTATCAAAGCTGTAAAACAGGATTTCTTCATTGATTTTCACTGTTGTTGCAGGTTGAATCCACTGGGAAGAGTCTTTCAGCAAAGAGTGTTATACTTATTATTATGTTTATGTGAGAGTACTCCTGGCACCAGCTCTGGTTTGGAGCATGGTGGAGGGAGACTGGGCTAAGTGAGAAGTCTAGTTGTTGTTCAGTCACCAGTAACACTCTCAGTTGACCCTACAGAAAGCTCAAGAGCTAAAACAGCTCATTAGAAGCATTCCAAGTACACTGCAATTAAAATAAGGCCTTTATCCTCTTGTATCTGTCTCTCCATAGATGTGAGCCATCCCCAATACGGTGATCCCATGTAAACCATCTTGCTGAAGTTGAGGCAGTCTCTGTGGCCATCTGAAAGCTATTTGTCAACTGCAAGGCCAGAACATAAGGCAATGTGATTTTCTTCAAAGGGTGTGCTGTATGGTCTATTTCTGTGCAAGAAAACTTATTTCACCTTGATGTAGAAGAGGAACTGAGAGAAGTGATTTGAATAAAGTTGTAAAGATATCAAGCTACAGAATCTGATATAAAGGAATATTCTTCTAAACTTTTTAAATCTCTCTCAAGGCATGGTAACTTACTCATGATGAAGACAGGTTCAGGCCCACAAAATTATTTGTAATAATGCAAAGAAAATTTGTCTTCTGGCTTTGCTTAGAAACATTCTGTATGTCTTAGTTTCCCAGTTTTAAACTAAAAATATATCTTTAATTTCCATTTTTTTTCAGGGGTTTCCAGATAGTTTGATTAGTTTTTTTAGGCAATAAATCTCTGATTCTGGAGCTATTACAAATTCCTAAACTTTAAAGAGATTTTGTCATGCTGGGACTATTCACATTGAAATAATCACAGAAAAGTCAGCTGTAAGAGTTATATAAGTATGATTACCATACAGAGCCTTAAATATAAAGCAACTGAAATAAGAGAATCTTTGAAATGATTTAAGGGTATCCAAGCTGTCAATGGAGATATGACCTTTTTGTGCAGAGTGAATGGCAGATAATAATGATCTCAAAATTTAATTATATAATGACCCATAGTAATCAAAGCCCTTGTTACAAAGGATCTGAAATGATGCATTGGGGTATTTCAAGAATGTGATGGCCTGCACCATTTGACTTTAACAGTCATCCCAGGGTATATAATGATAATTTTAAAAATATATATTGCTCCACAGTCATTAAGTGATCCTTTAAGTGAATGAAAATCCTAAATCAAAATCTTGATAGTAGCCGGCTTTCTTATGAAATGATTGTATTTTATATGGTGTTAGTTAATGCTAATAAAAATTAATACTGTTGAGTATTTTGAAAGTCGATAACATTTTCCTCTATTGTTAATGGGGGTTCAGGAGATATTCATTGGGACATCAAGGAGTTGGAAGATTACAACAAAGTTGATTGGAAGAGTCCATATACAAAACATTTTGAAGAATAAGAGATTTATTTAATTTTATTTTAAAAAGCCAGGTGAGCTTTTTTTTTCTTACATATCATAATTTAAGCCAACAAAAAATATGATAGGCTGAGCACTATAGCTCATGTCTGTAATTTCAACACTTTAGGAAGCCGAAGCGGGCAGATCACAAGATCAAGAGATCAAGAGCATCCTGGCTAACACGGTAAAACCCCGTCTCTACTAAACACACACACACACACACACACACACACACACACACACACATACAAATAGCTGGGTGTGATGGCACGCTCCCAGTTATTCAGAAGGCTGAGGCAGGAGAATCTCTTGAATCGGGAGGCAGACGCTGCAGTGAGCTGAGATCGCACCACTACACTCCAGCCTGGGTGACAGACTGAGACTCTATCTCAAAAACAAAACAAAACAAACAAACAAACAAACAAACAAATATATATATAATCTATATATACATATATACACATACATATATACACACACATATATATGATAAAATTATAGAGGCATCTTCATGTGCATTTCAGCTGTTTGAATTGCATTTATTTTATAGTGCTGGAAATGTCACTCTATAATCATCTTCAATTACTGGTATGTATGTCTTGTCAACAATTTTAAAGAAGTCACTGAAATAAGCACATCTATTGAGAATTTACAACACTTTACATGTTTATATGACATGGAGAGGGGGCAGTTACTCTGTTATAGAAAGGCATTATTTCCTCCTCCCCTCAATATACAATACCCAAAAACAAATCAGTGGGAATTTTATTGAATAAGGCATTAGCTTAATGTAGATGCCTGAGTCTTAATTGCTGCTTGAACATTTGTTTTACATGTAAAGTTAAAGCTGAATTCCATATAAAATTGGAAGCAGAATTCCATGGCAAATTTGGAGTTGGCAGGGAGAAATGAGCTTCTGAATCTAGCTTAAACTTCAGTGCTCCTAATTATAATTCTAAACTAAACTATCAAATGGGAGTATGGAAATATTTTTTAAAATAAATAAATTAAAAATCATGTGATCATATTTCACAAGGTATTCATAATAGTTTATATAGAGCATTTTAAAACACTGTGGTGTATAAATTTTGTGAGACAAACAGACTAAGACAAACAGACATTATAATGTAAAGGCTTCTTTATGTATAACATGAAAAATTTTAAAGTTTGAAATTAACTTCATTTCTAAATTTTTTTGGTAAATGTTTTTAAAGGACTAATATCATGCTAGATTATTGTTATTAGTGAATTTTTAATTTCTAATCATACACAGGATAGGATAGTATAAGAAGCTCTCACTCATCCTTCAGAAAGCTTCAGTAGTTATTATTATTTTGCTATTCTTGTCTCATCTATTATCTCACACATATTCTCTCTCTTTCTCTCTCTCTCTCTGTTTCTTCTTCCCCATCTGTTGGCTGTTACTGTCTAGCGTATCTTAAAATAAATGCAACTCTAACCAAAAAATTTTATTTTTTATATAAACACCATTCAACTAGTACAGCAAAATTAGCAATCCTTCCTTAATATAATCTATTGTTTCCAAGTTCCCTTGATTGTCCTAAATATGAATTTTTAGAATTGTTTAGTAAAAATAAGTATTCCAAAAATGTCTTCACATAGCATTTGATTGATATGTTTCATAAGTCTTTTCAATCTATAACTATTATCTCATTACTCTCTTTTTTCCATTGTAACATATATGATGAAAGAGAAACCCAGTCGTTTATCCTCTGAAATGTTTTATATTTTAGGCTGGGCACCATGGGTCATGCCTGTGATCCCAGCACTTTAGGAAGCTGAGGAGGGCAGGTTATTTAAACTTAATAATTGGAGACCAGCCTGGGCAACATGGCAAAAACCTATATCTACAAAAATAAAAAATAAAAAATAAAAAATAAATTAGCTGTGTTGATTTTACACACTTGTAATCCTAGCTTTGTGGGCAAGTGAGGTGGGAGGATCGCTTGAGCCCAGCAGGTCAAGGGCGCAATAACATATGATGACACCTCTACACTATAGCCTGAGCAACAAAGTGAGAGCTTGTCTCAAAAATAAACAAATAAAGCTTTGTCTTGTCTATATTTGGTTGAGTTGATTGCATCTTTGTACTATTTGCTGTGTTGTCTTATGTATTCCCTGTAAATCAATCATTTGACTCAGAGGCTTACTGACTTAGCTGTTATTTTGTACTTTAGTCACTTGTAGAAATAGTAACAGTCTCAGGGCAGTTACTTATTCAGAGGCATATAATGCCTAAGTGCCCTACTCTTGTTGTAGCTTTTGTAGTTTGGTGAGAGGTAGGGAATGGCACCCAGTAGGTTTTCCTTTTTCTCCCTCATTGTGGGAGGTAGGGTTACAGTGTTACAGGATTCATTCAGTGCCATTTCATCAGCTGGAAATCTGTTTGGCTGCTGTGACCTCTGCCTGGGAACTTGCTTGGGCCAACCAGGCTCACTCCACCCACTCAGCCTGGCAGGCTGCTCTCTGCTTATACCATGGCCCAGATCTTGCAACCACTGTAGGGTCTGTGCTTACCCCACAGCTGAACCAGGCATGCCATGAGTGGCTTCCATGTTGGGCACTGACATCTAGACAGTTACTTCAGATTGGTGATGCCTAAAAACTCAGAGATGCCACCCACCACAGAGCCCCCAGGGGTTTTATAGCTCTTTTCTGGGGAGTCTCAAGGTCTGAGCCCCCAAGAAATGTTACAGCTTTCTCTTATTCCTGTCTGCAGTTCAGTGAAAAAGGGCATGATACAGCTCATTCTTGTCACCTGAAGCTTCATGAGTTCCAGGTTCTTGTCCCATAACCAAGAGGACAAAGGTGTGTGGACACCAGAGAGTGAGTAGGGCAGATAATAATTTTATTGGTGACAGAAGGAAAGCTTTCAGTGGAGAGGGGACTCAAGAGCGGGTAGTTTTCTGTGTCACAGAGGGCCCGAAGCAGGTTGCAGTTTGTGAGGCTGAGTCTGGGGATTTTATGGGTTCAGAATGGGGGAGTGTGTGCTGGTTGGTTCATGAGTGGACCTGAAGAAAGCATCTTTTGATTGGCTAAAAGACATTGAGGAAGTTCTCACTCTGGTCGAGGACTCTACTGGAACTGACAGCTCAGTTTTCAGGATTTGAACTGTCTTTGTCTTGAAGGTTGGGTTTCACTGGGGACCTGCCCCTGTGTGCCTAGGAATTTGTCTGTCTCCTGTAACTATTACTCTTACTAGATGATAAGTGGCTTCCCATGTTATTTGATTCAATCCATCCATTATTAAATTCCCCATCAATTTTTCACCTAATCACTTTGGTAGAGATTGATGAGTGTTTCCTAGACTCATTATTTATTTAGGAAATATAAACTAATGAGGTTTTTTTTTGCGTAATTTTTCCACATCTTTTAGCTATAATTGTTTTACAAAGTGGAAATTTCCTTCATTGGCACATTTGGTCATTAAGATAAAATATTTACGGAAAATCTTGGATAAATAATTGGTACTCCTCCATTCTTTTAAATCAGTTTTCAGAGCAATGATTACTTGCCCAAGCAGTGGTATGACCAGTGAGATTATTGTTTTTTTTTTTTTAGTTATTTTGAAATGGGGTCTCACTTTATTGCCTAGGATGGTCTCCAGCTCCTAAGTCCAAGGGATCCTCTTGCACCAGCCTCTGGAGTGGCTGGAATCATAGGCAGTAACTGCCATGCCTGGTGTGATGGTTAATACTGAGTGTCAATTTAATTGGATTAAAAGATGCAAACTATTGTTCCTGGATGTGTCTGTGATGGTGTTTCCAAGGAAGATTAACATTTGAGTCAGTGGACTGGGAAAGGCAGACCTACCCTCAATCTGGGTGGACACTATCTAATCAGCTGCCAGTGCAACCAGAATAAAAGCAGGCAGAAGAATGTTGGAAAGACTACACTGGTTTAATCTACCAGCCTACATATTTCTGCTGTACTGTGTGCTTCCTGCCTTCGAACATCAGACTCCAGGTTCTTTAGCTTCATGACGAACTGGCTTTCTTGCTGGTCAGCCTGCAGATGCTCTATTGTGGGACCTCACCTTTGATCATGTGAGTTAATACTCCTTAGTAAATTCCCCTTTGTATATACATCTATCCTATTAGTTCTTTCCTCTAGAGAACACTGACTAGTACACCTGTCAATATTTTTAAAATATTATTTTGAAATTTTGCACTTTAGCAGTGATCGCCATCCTGCCCTCATCAATTAGCAAACTCCAACACCGTTACTCCTGTAATCCTCATTTTTCTTTTAATGGTAATTCTCTTAGGTTTCCCACTGGATTTAAGTGAGTTTCACTGCGTTTTGAGAGTTTTGAGTGGTAAGAAACCATTGGGGAAGCTCAGACATATTTATGATTAGTTGTCTTCTGACTAACCAAAAGACATTCTGAATGACTAACGGACTACAGTCTTTAATCTTGGAGATCATCACCCAGGTTAACAGATAGAATACTGCAAATACAGATACAAATACAGATTAGAAAAATACAGTCCTAGCTAAAAATTTGTAGATATGGTGAATACTATTTGAAAGTGTTAATATAATCAATAACAAAATAAAATAATGTGAATGCTATAAATTCCTCTCATGTACATTGAATGGCATCATCTACATGTATAGCAAGTTTTAATTAACTCATGTAGAATGAATCTAAGATCAACTTACATGTTCTTTCCTTAAACATATATTGCTACTGAAATAAATCAAATGCTGAAAATTCAAATTAGTTTATTCTTCTATCTTTTAAATATATCTATATATACATATGTATGGCTTATATTTGAATATCTCTAGAGTTTGTTCATAGAGTTTGAATATGTTAGTATATTTCAGAAAACTAGAATAATTATCATTTGGAACAACTAAAGGTTATAGGTAGGTTATAATTTATAGCATTTTGTTATCAAGATCATTCCAAACTATCTTATCTTTCCTATGTTTGAGTGCAAGATTTCCTATAGCACTATATACCATAAATGCCAAAGGATTAATGTACTTTACTCAGCATTTTATTTCCCTTATTCACATTTTAAGATTTAGTTTGAAATACGAATTTATTCTCTTTCCTCCATCCACAGTGATTAGCACTTTGCACACTCTTTGCTACTTCGTTAAAATATTCACCAACACTTCTTGCTTCCTCAGGGACCAAGTGCATTGAGAAAGAGGACACTGTCATAAACTGAAAGTTACTAAAATATACACACATTTCTATTGGTATTTCTTGCTGCATTTCATATTTTGACATTGAGAGCCCTTCTGGAAAAAATACTGAGATGCCAGAGGTATATCTGGATAACTTGAAAAGAAAATTATAGCTTGATTGTATACTTGTACCAGTTCTATAATGAAAACAAAACAAAAGGAGCAACTTTAGTAACTGATATTCCCAAAATCTGACCCTGTCTTTTACCATCAAGACAGTTTTTAAAAGATTCAAAAACTTCTCTTTGATTTAATAAAAGATATGCAAGAAAAAGTTACTAATGCTACAGAGTATTTAAAAATAAATTAATCATTTCATCTCCACCTCAAAAAAAAAAAATCCTAAAGTCTCTTTTAACACTAATGTTTTCTTTTCCTATTTATTTTAGCTTTTGTGTATTAGAATTCTATCCACTCCAAATTACATCAAATGTGGCAAATCAATGTCCATATTGATCTGAAATCTTTCTCAAGTGACATATACCACCACACAATAAAAGGAATTATTTTTCTTCTGATAACACAGAAGATGGGAATGCTTATCCTTTTATCCTATCTCAAATTTTATTTCCTACTTTATTTCTTACAATATTTTTTGTTAAGCACTATAAAATAATGTACTCATGGTACTTCCTTTTCTTCCTTAACTTTGAAAATAAATGCAGAATTTCCCATTGATGAGTATTCTTTCATTCTTATGGTCATCCTAAATCATCCTGGTTAGCAAAAATACACCTTAGACAAATGAATTTAATAATAGTTACAAAAGTTACTGTAGTACCTATTTTTGTATTAAATCAATGGCACATTACTATTATAACAAATTTTATATTTTTGAATCAGTATAGAATATAACATTTTTATATCTTTGGCTAGGAAATGTAATGCCACTTTCAGCATATACACAGAAAATATGTGAAGACTCACACAGATGGAAACACACACACATGCACAGACAAATTCCTATCTAGCTGACACTCTAGTTTTATACAAAGTTGATCTATTTTGGTTTTAGCTTTCAGCACAAAATACTTACCTTATTGCATATTGACCCTTGGCTTTTGTTCATACCAAAAATGTTTTCCATTCATCTTTGAAGAATTTTGAAATCTCCTTTTATGAGTTCTTTAATGTTGTGCCAAACAGAATGCCAAGAATGTTAATGATATTGCTATATTTTCCATAATTGAAAAATGACAAATTATCCTAACGGCTAAGCTTGTAATCTATAATCAGTCTACTTCATTGCTAAAAATGACAATGGCAAACAATAGGCTCTGTTTTATTACCTAGCTCATTTTATTAACTTACCTTAAAATTAATATTGAGTAATATTTTTATAATGTTAAATGCTGAGATTTATTATTTCCTTTTATGTGGGTAATTTAATGTAGTACACAATATATTATGTATGTGTAAGTTAATCAGCAGTGTTTATCTTCTTTAGCAATGTACTTATTAATCAAAAGTGAAAACAATTATTTATATTATATGAATTTTCTAATAAAGCATTCAGAACAAAATTTTTATTTAAGTTAGTTGAGGGATTACTAGAAGTTACACAAAATAAAATCCTTTGTTCTTAATGTACTTTTACTACATTTTTGAAGAGGAAAAATCACCTATAAGAGACACATTTTCAATGACAATTAAATAATACAACTACAAAGTGTTGATTTGGGATACAATTTAAAACCTTTAACTTTTAATAGAGTACATCTATGAGGACGGATTGTTGTGTGACAGCTTATTCCAGCATATCCTCAAGTCCCTTTGGAGTCACTGAAACACGGATCTAGCACATGGCTAAAACAGTGCTAGGTCCAACTCCAAATCAAACTCACAACTCTGTGAATGCTACCAAAATATACTGTTTAATACTTATGAAGAGCTGGAAGAAAGCTAACCTGAGGTAATGCATATCTTGATGGCAGCAAGATTACATTCCAGGCAACTATAATTAGGTTAATTTGGCTAAAAAATGCATTCTCATTTTGAAGCTCTTACATTTGATTATGTTGAAATTTCAACTGTATTATATTGTTTTATTTTTTAGACAATAGTTTTCTATTAGATATTTCTATGTTAGGTAATTTTGAAAACAACTTGTTATACAATCACATACATCACCATTATTGAAATATGAATGCCAAAAAAATTGATTTGTAAGTATTTTTTACTTAATGAAGTAATAAAATACATTATCTAGACTACTAAACTAACATAATTAGCTTTAAAAACTCACACAAATGTATATCTTCCAAGCAGATTTTATGTTTTATGGAAAATCTTTAAAGTAAATTGTTGAATTCAGATTTTTATACATTTTATACTGATATATTTAAGTAGGTTAAGATTAAGTGGCTCATATCAGCAAACAGCAAATACTTATTCTTATTAGTGTATACTGACTTACCACAAATATTTACACTGCTTTTATTAAAATAATTTCATCAAAAGGACTAAATATTATGTAAAAAGCAACTTTTATTACTATGCAATACAATACAGTTTACCATAAACAATAAATTATAAAATGTCAAAACATCTTGTTCCAGACAATTTTTAATAAATTAAAATTAAATAGTGAAATGCAAACTTTCAATGTTTAAATTGGATGAGCTTTTTTTTTTTTTTTTATAGACTGAGTTTTGCTCTCGTTGCCCAGGCTGGAGTGCATTGGCGTGATCTCAGCTCACTGCAACCTCCACCTCCTGGGTCCAAGCTATTCTCCTACCTCAGCCTCCCAAGTAGCCTGGGTTACAGGTGCCCACCACTATACCCAGCACATTTTTTGTATTTTTAGTAGAGATGGGGTTTTGACATGTTGGTCAGGCTGGTCTAGAACTCCTGACCTCAAGTAATCCAATACACTCATGAACCTTGCAATCATTACTTCAAATAATATGTGGAATTTTCTGTCACTCCAGGAAGTTATCTCAGCTTCTTTCTAGTCGACTCCTCCCAACTCTTGGCAATATGCAACCACCAATCTGCTTTCAGTCATGATAGATAAGTTATGCTTGTTTTAGAATTGTATATTATGAAATCATGCAATATATACTATCTTTGGTTTGCCTTCTTTTTTTCAGCACAATAAAATTGAGATTCCAAATATGTTTTTACTGTATCAGCAAACTTCTCCCCTTTTGTTATTAATATTTTATTGTAGGGATATAACACAATTTGTTCATTATTTGATGGACATTTGGATGGTTTCTAGTTTGGGGCAAATAATTATGAATTTACCCACCTATTGTGGATTGTAAATTTTCATTTTTCTTGGTAAATATTGTGTAATTGCTAGAACATAGATTAAATGAGTATTTTACTTTTTAAAATGTGCAAAATAATATTCCAATGTGTTTGTACTATTTTACACTTCTATAACAATGAAGGTAAATTCCAGCTCCTCTGCGTCTTGGCCAATATTATATATTGTCAGGCTATTTAATTTCAGCATTTTAGTGCATGTGAAAAGAATTCTTTTTGTAATTTGTCTTTCTCAGAGATTAATGATTTTGAGTATCTTTTCTCTTTTTCTTTTTTTTTTTTTTTAAGACAGAGCCTTGCTCTGTCACCCAGGTTTGAGTACAGTGGCATAATCTCGGCTCACTGCAAGCTCCGCCTTCCAAGTTCAAGCAATTCTCCTGCTCAGCCTCCTTAGTAGCTGGGACTACAGGCATGTACCACCAAGCCCCGCTAATTTTTTTTTTTTTTTTTTTTTGTATTTTCAGTAGAGACACGGTTTCACCGTGTTAGCCAGGATATTCTTGGTCTCCTGACCTCGTGACCACCCTCCTTGGCCTCCCAAAGTGCTGGGATTACAAGAGTGAGCCACCGCGCCTAGCCTTGAACATCTTTTCAATGCTCAAGGTGCCTTTTTTGTGTGTGAAATATTCCTTTAAATATTTTGCCTATATTTTATAGAACTTTTAAATTGATTATTGATTTGTATATATTTCTTATATAATCTGGGCACAGATTTGTATACTTTCTACTAGTGTGGGGCTGCTTTTTAAAAAAAATTTGTTTAGGAATATGATATGACATAATACAATAAGAGAATGTAATGTAAATACAATACAATAGACAGGTTTTATGTGTCCAGTTCAATGGCTTCTGAGTATTGTATACACAGTGTAATCAACACATAGGATGAGATAGTGTTTCTATTATCTAGAAAACAAGTGTCTCTTGTGCACTTTTCTAGTCCATTTGCATTTTCACAGTCAGCCTCATTATTATTCCTATAATAATAAATTATACTCTTTTATCATTTTATATAAATAAAATTATATGGTATATTTGTTTTTAGGTCATCTTGTTTCAAATTAACATAATGTTGATGAAATTGTGATGAAACATTTTTTTCTATATTCTTTGGGGGTGTGGTAAGTATAACATATTAACAATATATTAGTATAGAATAATTTCTATACTAATAAAAAAGAAAATACTGAAAGAAGGCAGGAGAGTAAAACAAATGAAGCACAGAAAGAAACCGTGTAAATCAAAAGTGTAAATTATAATGGTAGAAATAAATTCAAATATAGTTGCAGTTACAAGCAATGCATAGGAACAATTATCTCTACTTAAACATAGACATTGTGAAATTAGGTTGAATATATACACTATAATTCTTTGCAGTGTATCTCAGGGCATGGAAAAGTCAACAGTAAATGTGTGGCAAAGTAACTAGGATAAATAATAATAAAGAGAGCTTATGAAATTAAAAGAGAATGTCCTATTTCTATGTAGCTAGTGTATAAATCACTCGTTTATAAGGAAAACAAATAGGAAACCAATAAACCCCCCAAAACTCAAACAAAAACAATCATATAACAAGAAACGTAAAATACATAGCAGATAAACAAAATAAAATCATGAAAAACCAAACAAGTAGTATGAACCATATCAGTTATAACAAATTATATCAGTATTTTACTTCTATTAAAATGGAAAGAAAATTAGGATTCATTGAAATAATTAATAATAATAGAACAATACGGCCGGACGTGGTGTCTCACGCCTGTAATCCCAGCACTTTGGGAGGCCGAGGCGGGTGTATCACGAGGTCAGCAGATCGAGACCATCCTGGTTAACACGGTGAAACCCTGTCTCTACTAAAAATACAAAAAATTAGCAGGGCGTGGTGGCAGGCACCTGTAGTCCCAGCTACTCGGGAGGCTGAGGCAGGAGAATGGTGTGAACCCGGCGGGCAGAGTTTACAGTGAGCCGAGATCGCGCCACTGCACTCCAGTCTGGGAGACACAGCAAGACTCCTTCTCAAAAAAATAAATAAATAAATAAAAATAAATAATAATAATAATAAAACAATACAAATTATTTGCTACTCCCTAAAACATATCTAAAACAAATTGATAAAGATGTTTTAAGGCATAAGAATGGGCAAATATGTAAAAAGAAATAAGTAAAATTAAAGGTTGGACTCTATTAATTTAAGAAAAAAGTATTAGGGCCAAAAGCATTCAAAGTTACAGAAAACATCCTATCATATGGATGCAAGATACTATGCACAATGAAAATATCATAGTTATAAAATTTTATGAACCAAGTAACAGAGCATAAAAGTATATTAGGCAGCAGTGTTAGAAAGTCAGACACATATACAAAGTATACAAATGTACTGGATTTTAAAACATATTATCTGTCCATGAAACATCAAATAGTAAGAAAATAGAATCATACAACATTTGTACTATATATAACACCGAGATGTTACAGGAGACAAAGCTGAAGAACTGTGATGTAAATTTCCTTCTTTTCTTCTTTTTTCTTGCTTTTCTTTTCTTTTTGTTTTTTGTTTCCCCTTTTATTTGTTTGTTTATTTTCTCAAGGCATATATTCACTTACTTTAGAAGCATACTTTTGAGAATATGTGAGGTGGGAAATTAAAAATAAAGAGAATGACTTTTTAGTTACTCAAAATATTTTTTTCCATTCGCTGTAAATAAGACAATGGTGATACAATTAAGCTTAACTTATATGCTTCACTATGCTATGCTATGCTAATATGTGTATTTATGAAGAAAATTTAATGTAACATTATCAAGATTACATCCTTCTAAAGTTAGAAATATCTTAGCTCCACAAAACAGGAAGTTAGGTGACAAATGCTTTAAATTTTTGCTATTCTTATTGTGATATGTGTGCAGGTGTATTTTTTTTCCTCAAAGCTCTCTTAATTTGAGAAAATGCCATAAAAGAAGAGTTGGTCTTTTCTCCCTAATTCATATTGAATAATATACTATGAAAAGCTATTTTTAAGTGCTCAAGTAAACTCATGTTTGCTTGTTTATTCATGGTTTTTTTGTTTTTGTTTTTTTTTTTCAGAATTATTTGGGAATGAATCTACAGAAATTCTCTCTCTCTCTCTTTTTTTTTTTTGAGACGAAGTCTCACTCTGTTGCCCAGGCTGGAGTTCAGTGGCGCAATCTTGGCTCACTGCAACCTCTGCCTCCTGGGTTCAAGTCATTCTCCTGCCTCAACCTCCTGGGTAACTGGGATTACAGGCACGCGCCACCAAGCCTAGCTAATTTTTGTATTTTTAGTAGCGATGGGTTTCACTGTGTTGGTCAGGCTGGTCTCAAACTCCTGCCCTCATGATCTGCCCACCTTGGCCTCCCAAAATGCTAGGATTATAGGTGTGAGCCACCACACCCGACCTGAATCTATTCAATTATTAATGTAAAATACAACAGCTTTTAAGAAGAGAATGTCTTATCACAGCTTTGCACACTTTTTGACACTGTATTTTTTCCCCTTTTTGTTAAGATTAAATTCTTCTCTAACAGAAAAAAAAAAAAATAACAATGGCTCAAGGCAAAAGTTTCATTTTTTTCTCATACATTAAAAGTAGGTGGTTCAGGATGGGAGAGGGGATATGAACTCATTAGGGATACTAGGTCTTTATGTTTCCTTATTTGACTATCCGTGAAGGAATCAGAGGTGGCTGCTGAACTGTAGCCTTTCTGTGACTTCTTTTAGTGTTCAAATTTCTCTCTCTGGGCAAAACTCAGAATATGCATATGAGACATTTTCCATTCTAATGTCTACTTGCTTAAAGTCTGAGCTCCAGATGGGGATAAAGGACAAATAAAAACAAAACAAAACACCTTGCCCCTCCTTGAGTCCTGTGTTCCGGATGTGACCTAGAATGAACTGATCTTTAACTGAAGGGACACGGGCCTGACGGACAACTGAACATAGTGAACATGAATAAGTGATAGGTAGATTACTTAACAGATTTCAACAGTATAAGTCCCAAAGCCCTTTCTCAACCGTTAGAGGCATCTCCAAAACTGTGTGAGATTGAATTATGTACCAATTTGTTGTGTGAACACAGAATATCTGAGACAGGCAGGTCTCAATCAATTTAGAAACTTTACTTTGCCAAGTGTAAGGATGCACCTATGACACAGACTCAGGAGGTTCTGACAACATGTGCCCAAGGTGGTCGGGGCACAGGTCAGTTTTATACATTTTAGGGAGACATAAGACATCAATCTGCATGTTTAAGATGTACATTGGTCCCGAAAGGCAGGACTACTTGAAGCAAGGGAGGGGGCTTCCAGGTCACAGGAAACAAAGGTTGCATTCTTTTGAGTCTCTGATTACCCTTTCACTGAATACACAATTTACATGTGACAGGAGGGCAGAGGAGTAGTCACTTATGCCTTAGTCTGGCTTAGTGAAACAAAAGGGCAGATGAAGCAATCAGATAACGCATTTGCCTCAGGTGAACAGAGGACTGAATTCAGTTCTCTCTGTCCTTTGTCCATGGGAAATTTTCTTTGGTGAAAATTGTGAGGCAGGTATGTAGCTTTTTTATCTTTGCAGCAATCTTATTTAGAAATAAAATGGAGGCAGGTTTGCCAGATGCAGTACCAAGCTTGATATTTTCCCTTGGCTTAGTTATTTTGGTCCTGAGATTATTTTTTACATCTGACATCATTCAAAGTTGTGTTGAACGTGTGTGTGTGTGTATGTGTGTGTATGTATATGTAATATATAATACACATATATAACAATAGTAATATATAAAAACATATATATGAATAGTACCTAATAGTAATATATAACATAATAGTAATATATAGCATATACAATATATTAAAATTTATATAACATATAAATATATATTTATGTTATATTATAATTTATATGCTATATATTAAATTGTACTATAATATATATTATTAAATATGTTATAAATTTATATATTATATATTATAAATAACTATATTTAAATATTATATATAACATTTATATATAATAATATATAACTATATAACATATATAATATATAATATTAAAGTAACATTAATTACATGTTAGTATATTATATGTTAATATATATTTTATATATATTATGGACTGAATTATCTCCCTCCAAAATTCATGTGTTGAAGTTCTAACCCTTAATATGACTGTATTTTGTGATATAGCCTTAATAGAAGTAAGGAAGGTTAAATGAGGTCATAAGAAAGACACCATTACCTAATGGGAATGTGTCTTTATTAGAAGAAGAGACACTAAAGAGGTGTTTCCTGCTTGCCAAATACACACAGAAGAAAGGTTATGTGAGGGCACAGGAAGAAGGCAACGGTCTGCAAACAAAAAAGGGCTCTCGCCAGAAATCAAATTTGCTAGCAATTTAATCATGGACTCCAATAAACAATAAATAACTGAAAACAGATCGATGTTGTCATTATAAAATGACAAGGGTTATTTTTTTAAAACACTCAGTCCATAATATTTTGTTATGGAAGCCCAAGGCAACTAATACATATGAACATACTTATGAATAGTTGTGTGTATATACACACTCACATATGTGTACACACAAATATTTATAACAAAACTATTTCATTGCATATAATATTATGCTTCCATTGTCCATTTGGTAACTTATATCGTGAGATAATGTTTCATTAATATAGGTCTAGTCTGAAATAATGTTCTATTAATGTAGGTCTAGTCATTGATTCCTATGCAATTTTGTGGGTGATTTTTAGATAGATTCAGGAAAGTTTTCTAGGTAAATAATTATTCTGCTGGTTGACTACAAGTTCTAATCTCATAGATGCTTGTCTTCTAATTTTTTAAAAAATTTTGATCTACTGCTAGATTTACAGAGTAGTTGCAAAAGTAGCTAATACATCCTTCAATCAATCTCCTCCAGTGTTTATGTCTCACATATCTGCAACTTGACTATCTTGTAACCAAAACTTTTATGAAAATTTGACATAAACAATGCATTGTTGAATGCGTTAATGTTAACTTGGTTCTGTTTTACATTAATAGCAGTTGTAATAAATGCAATTTGTTATTATAAGATATGTGTGCCTATTAACTAGATTCTTACCTTTTTTGCTATTTTTCCCTATTTTTTCTTATTTGTTTATTCTGGAAAGTCTTGCCTATACTTGCTTTTGATACTGTAGACACTTTAATCGACAGACTGTGAGATCATAAACAAACAGCAGGAGAGAAAGAAAACTCCTCAAATATGACAAATTTAACAATTAGCAATTTAGGGAAGGACATAACCATAATACAGAACAGATAATTTAATTAATGTATTTTCAGAATGCATGTGTGAATTATATGACTCAATTCAAACTAATATGAAATCTCAGAAAACTGCGTCTACCTTATCTTTCTAAGCATTATCGGGGAGGAAAACACCAGAGATGCTACCAGCTATAGTCTACAGTCATCTGCAACATTCTTATTCTTACAGCTCATATTAGCTTTTTTAAGTAATAGCACTGGAAGCATCCATAAAACTGTAATCTCTATATGATATCAGATTCATAAAAGAACGCCAGTGGCTTACCATTCTCTACCATTTACATATGAAAAACACAGAACTGCTCAATCAAGGAAGCTTAACCTACTAAAGTAACTAGAAGAGTAACTCCCATAGTTTTCTCTCTTTTCTATTAAACTTATTTGAAAACATAACCAATATTAAAGAAATAATGGCTAGCAGTGAGGCACATCAATGTTCACAAGACTACAAAATTTGAAATCTATTATTTCATGTGGTAGAGTTCTTGTAATTATATATTTTATACAAATCCCTATCATGTCACCTGGGGTTCCCAACCCCCAGGCCACAGACAGTTGTTTGTGGCCTGTTGGAAGCCACGCTGCACAGCAGGAGGTGAGCAGTGGGCAAGCATTATCACCTGAGCTCTGCCTCCTGTCAGATCAGCAATGCCATTAGATTCTCATAGGAGGGCAAACCCTATTGTGAACTGCACATGCAAGGGATCTAGGTTGTGTGCTCCTTATGAGAATCTAATGCCTGATGATCTGAGGTAAAAGAGTTTCATTCCAAAATCATTGCCCACCCCCAACACCCATGCTGGTCCTATGGAAAAATTGTCTTCCAGGAAACTGGTGCCAAAAAGGTTGGGAGACTGCTGATATAAGTGACCAACCTGAAAAGTAATTGAGCTAAAGCTTCAACTTATTGGATAATATTTTATTATCCATGTGTTCTCTATGATATTTAAATGAACTCATAGCTTAATTAAATGGCTAAATTATATAGACTACAATTATATATCATTGCTAAATAAAAAATATTTTCTAATGTGAACTTAATTTTTGTATTTTGAAGTCTACTCACATAGAAAAAGATTGTGAAATTTAAGTGTGAGATACTTTAGATATTCTATTACTATCTACTTAACAAAATGTATTATTATTAATCTACACAATTCTGTGATTTCTTCTTTTCAAATTGCTTCTGAATGATTTCACTGAATTTTTATGCTACATTCATTATGTGGCAGTCAGAAAATTGCCCTTTCTTTGTTAGCAGAAATGAAATATGCCATTTTGTAACTTTTAAAAGGAAGCAGTAATAAACACATTTGAACTATTTGCAGCTTTAAATAGGTGAAGCAAATTATTATAGAATGTAAATCACTAAAGATGTAATATTTAAACTGCAAACTGTCAGTCCACAGACCCATTATATCACCATATGGAAGTGATATTTACTTATAAAGTGATAAGATTATAATTAATACATGTGTTTTTCACATCAGAGTTTGACTGTCTATAAATATAAGACAGAATGAGAAATGTATCAAACAGAATACAAAATAACCTGAAAACTGAGGCAAGGCAAGTCTTTCTCTTTTCTTAAAATTTGTGAAAAAAAATGACGCCTTGTTACAGGCTTACACTCAGGTTTTTATTTTGGGTCCTCTTTCAAGGATTCAAATACTATTACTCCATAACGTACAAGGGAGTGATGTCAACTTTAATGGTAGAATAGACGCTAAACAGAATCTACCCTGTTCTGCTCTGTTATACACTCGAGAAGCTGAATGTTCCACATGTACTCCTGGGATTCTGTGTCACAGTTGCCACGGATAAAGTTGAAGAATACAAGCAAATTTACCAAACTTTATGAAATATACATTTGCATAGTGGGGAGAAAAAAATAAGTAAACCAACATACATTCAAACCAAAATTTTATCTCAATTGTTCAACTCAGAGAGTGTTCTCAATCAATATGAATCATTAAAACCATACTGAATCTTCACATTTTAGCTGTTAAAAGGGCTGAATGAATGACTAGCATTGCCTTTCTGCAGCATACATTTTTAGTCACTTATAGCAATAGTCACAATCTCAGGGCGATTATTGAAATTAGCAAATCTGTAACACATTTGGCATAGTTTTGAAGGTAGTCTAATGAAACATAGAGTGTACAATCAATACAAAACAGCAGGAACAGAGTCATACAATGATTCTCAATCATACATTGTAATGCAAATTGTGAAGCTTGCTGTGTAATGCTTTCTATAAATCCTTACATTTCAGAAACTGTAGAAAATGGTAGGATTTTTTTTCCTTGAAAAGAGGAGCAACTAAAATTGTAGGCACTAACTTGAAAATGAAAAGAAGAAAATAAAATAAATGTACCTCTATAGTTTGGGGGTCATACTGTGCAATAATTTCATAGTAGATTTTTATTTTAACAATTATTTACTTCATTAAAAACAAATTTTCATTTTTTCTCTTTACTTTATTTGTTCTTTTTCTCATTGCTAGTGTTATACATCTTTCCCTTAAATCTCCTGGCCTATGCCTCATAAGTGTCACTGACACCTAATAGGACATTAAAGCCAAGGAAATATGAACTTTACTCTTCTTTTCACAAGAGCAGAAGCAACAAACAGAAGTCGGATTCCACCACAAAGTGCAAAATACTTTATTGTGCCCTTACTTAAATCAGTAAGGGTGATTTTGCTCCCTCAGGGGATATTTAAAAATGTCTAAAGACAATTTTGTTACAACTTCAGGAGGGTGTGGTTACTGGCATATACAGTGGGTAGAGGACTGGGGGATGCTGGCCAGGCATCTTGTAATACACAGGTCAGACCCCACAGCAAGGGATCACCCATCCCAATATGATAATTGCCTAGAGATTAAGAAACTCTGCTTTATATGAACATTAGTTTGCTTGTATGTTTTTCTGGCTCACAAATAGACCTTTCATGAAATTTGTTAAGACTTGATTTTTCTGTTCAACTTTAACTATGGCAATTTCATATTTTCTCCTCTTTCTGCTGTTGCCTTTATTTTCACTGTCTCTGGTAAACATTCTTTTGCTTGTTTGCTGTCAAGTGTTATTGCCGGGTGGGCTATTTTTTGCTTCAAATAATTATATATTGACTAAACTTTTCCTTTTTCCTTATATTGCTTATTATATTGCATTCCAAAACCTAAGTAGGACCTAGAAAGAAATATTTAAATTTAGTGATGTCAACTTTAATGGTAGAATAGATGCTAAACAGAATCTACCCTGTTTTGTTCTGTTATACATGTGAGAAGCTGAATGTTCCACAGGTACTCCTGGGATTCTGTGTCACAGTTGCTATGGATAAGGTTGAAGAATATAAGCAAATTTACCAAACTTTATGAAATATACATTTGCATAGTGGGGAGAAAAAATAAGTAAAGCAAACAAATTTAGGAGTTTTACTATTGAGCTATAGTAGAACTAAAATACTCTATGCATAGAGTATTTTATGGATAGATATGTGTTGGATACAGGAAAACAGAAGTAATCTCTCCTACTCTCTTGATCATTACAAACCTGAAAGAAACAATACTTTGAATAAATATTTTATATCCTTTATACTTTCAACTGAAGGAATTATCAACATATTTATAAATAGTGGCATACATGTTTGTGTTTATCTATATTATCAACATATTTATAAATAGTGGCATACGTGTTTGTATTTATCTGTAGGTATACGTATAAATATATGTATATACATACACACACAGGTATACACACATAATACACATAATAATGACTGTTATTTTAATAGATTACTACATTTCAGAATTATTTGAATATTACATCAAATTTATATAAAATTTTGATCTATTTTGATTTTTGTTTTGTAAACTAATTTTTTAGCTAAACTATTTTATACTATATTTGATAATGAAGTATGCTTATGCCACTTGAGTTTTTAATGTAATTCAATTCAACAAAATTGTATTACATGTATTGCAAGTGTTACAAAATAAGAAAGCTAAAAATTTGGAAATGGTGAGTAACTGGGATTTATGAAATTGCAATTCAAAGGCAGGAGAGTTTACATTAATAATAAAGGTCATTATATGGCCAAAGAAAAAGGGTTGAAAAAAAATAGAAAGGAAGAGCATTGGAAGAATTGGTCAAGAAAGCAAGAGGCCAGGATTTTGAATGGATCAGTCACAAAGATAAAAAGTTTGTCAAAATCTGGATTGTGAAGCAATTGCCAAGTTACTGAGGAATGATGGAGATTTACCAGAATGTTGCTATGTGCAAACATGAATGTGGCTATAGGACAAAATAAGCAAAATATATAAAGCTTGAGTAACATGGACTTGCTTATTTATTTTTATGTGTTTAGTTATTTATTTTTAAATTTAAACCATGAAGGAACAACGTTTTCAGAAAAAAATTGCTTAGGAAAATAAAGAGGAAAGTGATATTTTCACTCATGTTACTGTATATGGATTTGATAAAGTATCAAAATTCCGCTTGAGACAATTTCAAGAAAGCAATCCAATGAAGTACCAGCTTTAAGGCTAAACGTTACAGGGAACAGCCAGAAAAGATTTTAAGGATGTTGAAGCAGCCTATCAACTGCCTTCCACTTCTAGGTAAAAGGGAATTGTGAGCATCAATAAAAAAGTCATATTTATTTCTACTTACATATATAATTAAAATATGTTTGATTGTCTTGAAAAATAATTTTAAATTACTGAGTAGTTTTTTGTAAAGCAGGGACTGTCTTTGATTTCCAATCAGTTTTTCACTTGCCATTTTTATGGCAATAAGTGCTGAAATGCTCAATAAAAAATCCATATAGAAAAAAGAATCAAAACGCACATAGCTCAGTGTGATAAATAAGGGTAAGTTTGCGTCAAAGAACAACAGACTTCTCTAAGACTTGTTGAGTAAAATTCATGAAGCATCATTCCCTTTGTCCTTAAGTCAGTGAGGTCATTTTTGGCAAGGTCTGCTGCATTGATTTGCTGTCCATGTCAACCAAAAAAGCATTACAAATCTATGTTTCAATTTTGAGGTCATCTGAGCAAGAGTAACCTTCAACAATTTTCTTCAGGGTTTCCAAGTTTCTGCAGATTTCTGCCTGGAGATAAATTAAATAGGAGAATTTGCATAGTTGCCTTTCCCAAGTAACTTTAATACAGAGTACAGAGTACTAGCTAGGCCAAAAGCAGAATTCATAATAATGACTAGTAGGATTTTGATTTCCAAAGGCTTTTACTCACTCATACATTCCTAAAACTCTACCAAACAAGCCACACTATGGATTTACTCTTTATTTTTTAAATTATTATAAAAGTGGCTTTTTCTTACATTTAAAAGGAGATCTTTCTGCTAGATTTTGAATGAATTATTTTATTACATGCTTTATTAAACATTATGTAGTTGGGAAACTGCATTTTTCTCTTTGATTTTTACAAGTCCACTTGAAAAGGCTTTAAATTTTAGTTCATAGAGATATGATTTCATAGCTGTAGGTTTAAAATATGTAGTATTTTTCCCTTCATGAAATCCAACAAAGCTCATCAGTAGTGAAGAATCAAAAAAGTCTCAAAAGTTAATGAATTATCAAGAATTTTCTTTCAGTTGAGTTACTCTTTGACCAAAAAAAAAGGCCATCCATAATTTTAAGTTGTTCCCATTTTCAGTTTCTCAAGCAGGCGAAAATAAGAGCTAACTATCTTCATAGATGTTACTAGTGTCATTTAAATTCATTTAAAAGACAGTTATAGCATGTCTGTTTCCATAATCACCAATACCCAAAGAAAACAGGATATTAGGAAACAGGATTTTAATGTAGTTCAAATCATTTGACAGACACATGTCATTGTTTGATGTATTTCTATCATGTTTCATATTCACAAACCAGTTGAATATCTTGGTTTATTAGATGTCCCTCAATTTTATTGTTTTTTTTTTTCTATTTTAACAATATAATGATCAAGTACTTTATACTCAAATATAGATTTTATTAAGTTACGGATATCTTAAACTAATTATTTGTTCAAAACAAAGTGCTTGTATTTTCTAATTTATTTCTCTTTCTCATTCCCTTTGCTGCATGCATAAAAATATAATTTTATTTTTGGTTGTTTTTAAAATTCTCCTAAAATCAATTGCAATAAATCCAAAGGATATCTGCTTTTCAGTTCATTTATTTGCTTACATATTTATAGCTAGGCCTATAATTCATGTAAGGAAAGACCCATGTTCACATCCATAATGTTAGGATACTTCTTTCGAATTCTCAGTTATTGGTGACTATTGTAAAAATAGAGGTCATGTCCCACCCTAAATACTAGAAATCAGAAGGTACCTTAAAAAACCTAACTTGGGGTTCCAGGTTAAGAAGATAAAGACTTACTTTTTTTTGTCCTTATGAAATTTTATTCCAGCTATTGTAAGAATACTATTTTTAAACTTTTAACTACAATAATAGAGATTATAGGAGATATATGACAACAGCTACAAAAAATTATCAGTTGGAAAGAGATAAATGAAAGCAGCTCTGAGATAGCTGAAACCTAAACCAAAGTGGGCAAAGATGAGAAAATTCATGATTCCAGCTAAAGATTCCTAAAGAGGATGAGAAACAGGTGTCTTTGAAATTGGCAATAAAGGATTGGTGGCTAAAATAACAGGGGTTACTTGAAGGCTATTTATGAGTCCATTAAATTTCTACATCACGAACAACAAGCTGCTACAGAATTCCACTTTTCTCATCCCAGTCAAATTATGAAACTATATTCTCTGTTACCAATTACAGTTCAAGTATCCATGTGTAAAGCTATTTTTCCTCTTAAATAAACATATCAGAATTATGAAAGCAAATAAAAATATTATGTTTAATTATGAGATCCACAATGGTGATTTACTATGTCTAAAAATAAATAATGAGACCAGAATGAAGTATCTTTGATGTTTTCATTCTACAATCACCAGTTACAATAAAACCAAAGAACACCTGCTTTCCAGTTTATTTGTTTACATATCACATATTTACATACTTGCAAACATCAATGCCTGACTAAGCTTGAAAATTTTTTTTTAAACAATAACTTGACACATTTTCTAATGCCTACAAATAGTAATGCAGATGAAAACACAAAATTGCCAAAGTGACAGAATAATAATACATTTACAATTTGTATAGATTCCTGGCATTTGTGCAGACTCAAGAAGAAAATACAGAAAACAAGTATTAGTGCTTGCCTTGGAGAAAGAGAATTAAGTGGCTTGAGTAAAAGAGTTAAAAGGATACAATGGAAACTTATTGTGCACTTCATTTTGTGCTTTCTTAATTTTATATAACAACACATTACCTGTTTGAAAGTAAAGATACATATATATAAATGTAAATATATATATGTATTTCCCTCTGTCAATAAATAGATTGATTGATAGTCCATCAATCACTGGAAGATAGTAAGTTTTTAAAATTCAACAAATATAAAATATTTCTTACAAATAAATATTTTAAAAGGACTCAGAGGAAATCTTTGAAGAATAAAATGTTCTTTTATATTTGAGACATGAATTTCTTCAAGTTATTCATTAAATTTCTAACAATAGTATCAAATTTTAGAGATTACAATTTTTAAACCATAAATTTGATAGGTATGACTTAGTTCCACACTTCTTGTATTTTGTAGCAAGCACATTAACGTATGAGGCAATACATTTCTTTTATGCATCCCCTTTTCCCTCTGAAATCTGAATTTGCCTCTTACGTAGAACATTAAGAGGCAAAATAATGGAGCCTATGAGCAAAACAAATATTAAATTACATGATGCTAGTTGCTAGATGTATCTATTAGGGATGTTTTAGCTGCAAGTTATGAAGCATCTGACTAGACTTTCTTAAAGAAATAGGACTCTCTAGGATTTATTAGTATTACAAGTCTACAGGTAGAGGTTTACTGGTTTGACAGTGCAATGGTATCAGAAACAACATACCTGTGATTCTTTCGGCATCAATTTCAGAGTTGTAAGATGGCTCGGACAGACTGAGCCATCATATAACTATCTAACAAAAAAGAGGAAGGAAAAGATATAAGAAAAATTCCAGGGAGCTTTGGGTTATGGTTCACTAATAATAATTGGAACAAATGGGCATGCACATTGAGAGAGATAATGGTTAGGTAACATATTCTCAACAATAGTGGCAAGCATAAGAATATATAGGTTGGGTGTGCCATCCTGCTATTTCTTATACACCATAAACAGAGGCTACTATTTGATAAACTATTCCTTATCTTCGTGATGGTCATTGACCTTATTTTCTAGAATTTCTAAAATGAACTCAGACCTAAATAAATAAAGTAATATGTTTTGTTTGCAGAACTGGCCAGCACACTACCCTCCACTATATTTTTCCATCTGACATTGGATGTTGACTCTAAGTGACTCAGAAGTCATGTAGTGAAGATGCTGAAGTCTCCTGGATCTTGAATGTTTAGAAATACACTTTCTACCACCCACTAGAAACACGTATTTTACAATTAATGATAAAGAAAATTGTATGTATAAGTTACTAAAATTTTGAGACTTCTTGTAATAGCTAATTAATTAATACAGTATGTTAATTTCTTTATCACTATAGC
Source organism: Macaca mulatta (assembly GCF_049350105.2). NCBI lineage: Eukaryota > Metazoa > Chordata > Mammalia > Primates > Cercopithecidae > Macaca > Macaca mulatta. The sequence goes on from NC_133409.1 coordinate 119,305,403, forward strand.
ATTTAACAAAATTTTAAAGAATCTAAGTATAAAGACTTCTCACTCAAATAAAAAAGTCAGTTTAAGAGATGTTTATCTTTTCTTTTTTTTAAAGTTTACCTATCCTCAATAAAATACTGAGCTATTGAAGTATTTTAATTTGAAAAGTTATACTACTAATTGTGCATTTTACAAAATTTGCTATGGCCATGGTGTAAATTTGCTGTATGTAAGACTGCAGATGGAAGGATATTCTCATACTAACTTGAGTAAAATGATGAGTTTCTAAAAGAAGAGATATACAGTGGGAAGGAAAAGAAGTTTATAGATTAAAAAATAGAACATTCAAAAATAAATTTGGGATTAAATTATTGGAAAGAAACATACAATTTCAAGAGTGTTGACCAAATTTCTAGTCGGGTAAATGTGTAGAGGTGGAGTTACTCACAAAAAGGGATCATGGCAGAAGAGGCATATTTGAGGAGACAATATATGCTCAGCTTTAGACATGTTAACTTTGAATTTCATGTCTGTGGCACATAAATGTATAATCATCCAGGTTATGGAACTTATTATGAAAATATAGATTTGAAAGACTCTGATGTTAATTCGGTACATAGGAATAAATAAAATAATAATGATATGAACGAGAAGAAAAACACATAAGATCATGCTTTTTTTTTTTCTTGAGATGGAGTCTCCACAGGCTGGAGTGCAGTGGCGTGATCTCAGTTCACTGCATGCTCCTCCTCCCGGGTTCTCACCATTCTCCTGCCTCAGCCTCCCGAGTAGCTGGGACCACAGGTGCCTGCCACCACGCCCGGCTAATTTTTATTTTTGGTGGAGACGGGGTTTCACCCTGTTAGCCAGGATGGTCTCAATCTCCTGACCTCGTGATCCACCTGCCTCGACCTCCCAAAGTGCTGGAATTACAGGCGTGAGCCACCGTGCCCGGCCAGATCATTCTTGAGGAAAACAAAAAACAGTCATCTAAGAGGAAGACAGTGAAGGATCAAGAAATAGAAAACAGAAAAGATAATTATAAGGAGTATAGAATGATCAATGATATCATCTGCTGTTTAGAGCATATGCTAAAACAGTCTACTAGTGATTTTAGCATGACAATCCTTCCAGTTTTTTGGGGTGATACTGGTCATGGTCAAGTTTCGATGTATTGAGGTAGAAGTGTTACATCAGAAAGAAGAGAGAGTATAAGTTCTCTGTCAAGCCGCTACAGGAAGAATTCCTATAAAACATAGGATTCAAAATTATTTAAAGGAGACATTGAAACATATTAATGCTAGATTAAATGATCACAGAGAAGGAGTAGGAATACTGGCCAAAAAAGGGAGAAATTGTAAGATTTATGTTTCTAAGAAAGCTAGGGATGAGGAGGTCCAGAGTGGTGGAATTACATTGATCGACTGTATGAGAAAAAATTTCTGTGATGGTTGTCAAAACATGAGAATGATGACAGTGTATTTTGAAATTTAGGTAAAGTAGACCAAAAGACATTCTAAAACCAGGCACTGTGGTGTGCACCTATAGTCCCAGCACTCCGGAGGCTGAGGTGGGAGGATTGCTTGAGCTCAGGAGTTTGAGGCTGTAGTGTCCTATGATTGCGCTTGTGACTAGGTAACACATTCCCGCCTGAGCAACATAACGAGACGCTTTCTCTAAAAATAAGAATAGATTCTTAATTGTATAGGGAAACAGAAAACTGAAAAATGTTGAGGGCTAAACTGGGGTCAGATAACTTGATACCAAATAAAGATGTAAAGCCTAAAGTTATAAGATATTTTCCATTTTTGTTTAGTAGTACAAAATAAATACGGAAAAGAGAGGGAGATAGACTGATCTAGTGTTAGAATTTTGCCAGACTTTGAAACATAGGATAATGGGCCAAGGAAGTAGTGACTTCAGTAAGGAAAAAGTTCTGGTGATTTATTTTGAAATCTACATTAGATATATAAAGAAAGTTGTATAATTGCAAATGACGAAGTTGGAAGCAAGTAAAATTTAGTGAGTTGTTATCTGAAAATTTTAAAGTATGTAAGTTCTGGGCTATAAACAGTGGGATGCTGGAGCAGATTAAGTATATCTCCGTCCAACTTACATTCAATGCAAGAATGTATTACATGTAAATCTACAAATCAGAATTTTTTTGTTTGTTTTCTGAGAACTGGCTGTTAAATAGTTATGACACACAGCCAACTATAAATTCCAAGACATGTCTATGGAAATCGGATGGCTGGCCAACATGAGTAAATAAAGAGAGATGATGAGTTATTACTTAGCTCATCCACATTACAATTTTAAATTCTTGATCATAATAGGAGGACTTGGTGTGGAAGAGTTCAGTGTCAATATTTTCAATAAATTAGAATGAACAAATATTTGATAAATTAAATAAATTTATTTAAATTAATTTACAGCCTACCAGATTGTAACTAAAGGTCTGAAGCTGGGTAGGGAGCAATAATGACTAGATGACTATATATACACAGAGAGACTATATATATATATGGAGAGTATCATGATTATAAAGAGAGTATTATATATATAAAGAGAGAGTATTAGGATTATATGGAGTGGTATTGTAAAGTGAGTATGAGTGAACTCACATATTGATACTGAGGTACATGGAATGTGGGTTAGGAGCAGTCCTGAGAAGTCACAGAGTAAAGAATCTGCCGAAAGGAAGGGAGATTTAACTGGGAATAATAAATGGAGTAAGTATGCAGTAATGAGATCAACTATGTGTAACAATATTTATCTATCAGAGAATAAGCTTTACAGATTGTTAAGACAGGAATTTAGTCTGTATGCTCATTTTGTTAGACGTGAAGTGGGGGAATGTGGGCCAAAGAGAAGAAGCCAAATCTATGGTAATGAGTGTATTAGATTATGAATGGTCAAAGAACTCTTACATTTTGGTGGTAACAGAAACCTCATTAAAGAAACATAGATGTAAAGTTTTTCAGAGGAATTAATCTCAAAAGCCCCAGTAGATGGAGATCTTAAGTGTCTCTAGAACCTTATTTAATTGTGTTTCTATAGCAATATGCAAAGGGTTGTTTGCTTCCTGAACAATCTGCATGCATTGAAAAGACAACTGTCTCTGATGATTGCAAGAAACACCGAGTTTTAGAAGAAGCCATCTGTGTCTTTAATTGATTTTATTCCCAAGGAAGTTATGGTCTTTGTTATTTTTTTAAAAAAAGCCAGCAAAGAAACTAAGTCATTTTCCATGTCTGAATATTTGCTCTAAGAAATGTGGACAAGCTCTACTGGAAATGTAAGAAAAGTAATTCAAAGAGATCTATCTTGAGTAGTAACTACCTGCTAGAACAAATGTTTCATAATGTGTGCCCTCTGGTATTTTTTCTGCTCACAGCCTCACAGTAGCTGCTTTTATTAACATTGTATTGTTTTGCTCTGCAAGTACACAGCCTACCCCTCAACTAAGAATTGAGGGAAACCCCCATACTGCTTTCCTGTGTCTCATTCTTTGTTGTTTTCCAAGAGCCCTATCTCCCAAATTCCAAATGCTTCAGCAGCCGCAAATTCTGATCCATGCCTCCTTAGTTCAACAGAATGGCAAAGTTTTGCTTTGGGAAATTGTTCACAGGCCATTGACTGGGGTAATCATAGGATTCACCTTATGAATTTGCTTTCTTTTAACAATTGCCATCTTAAAATGTCTGTTTCCCATGACTAAACACTGTGCCTCATATATTTTGCTATTTTTGTAGTTGTTGCTAGTAGGAAATTTAGCATAATAATTATTCTGTCATGTCTGAAAAAAGATGCTCTTTACATTTTATCTGCTCTTATACTATTCATTCCTAAAATGGAAAGATAAAATCTTGAATGATAATTATAAGTTTTATCTATTCAGTCCTGTACTTTGTCATTTTTTATTTTATGTTTGAAAGTTCTATTAGGCATATCTACTTACATGATTATTGTGTCTTTTAGAAAAATTGGCACTTTAATAAGAAAATGACTCTCTTTATCTCTAGTGATACCATTTGTCTTTAAATATACCTTTTCTAATATGAATATAGTCACATTTTCTTTTTTATAACTAGTGTTTCTATTACATACATTTTCCCTATCCTTTTACTTTTAAAGTATCAGTGTCTTTATATTTAAAATGGAGCTGTTGAAGATATCACAGAGTTGGGTCTTGCATATTTTAATCTACTCTGACAATCTTGCCATCTAATTTTGAATTGGGAGTAAATTTACATTTAATGTGGCTATTAATATGATTAGATCTATTTATACTCCTGTAATTTATTTTTTACTTGTTTCCTGTATTCCTTGTTTTCTTGTATTTTCTATTACTTTTGGTTTGCATGATTTTAAAATTTTTGGTATTTTTTTCTCTTCTATTGGCATATAGTTATGTGACTTTATTATACTGTTTAAATGACTGCTTTTTGAATTAAAATTAACAATCCGAAAGAAAAGGCAGCAATAAAAAGAAAGTAAAATAAGAGATTACCTAAATCAACTTTATTTCACATTTTATATACAAGTTTTATTTTCAGCAGAAATTTTACACTCAAATCATATCCATTCAGAACCTGTATTTTTCTTCAGTTATGATTGTAATTAAAATGTTTATTCAGTTTAAGGATCAAGCATAATTGGGGTAAGCCAGGTCTCTAAATCACAGAATTTACACTAAATAATTATTTAATCTTGGGCAAATATTTTAACTTCACTTGGTATCAGTATCCTCATCTGTAAAATGAGGATAATGGTATTTGGTACATACTTAACTTAATTTCAGTTCTCTTTTCCTGCTTATTTTGAATGATTAAGTTTTTAAAATCAATAATTCAACGAATTCAGTATTTTTTTTATCCTTTGTATGGACATACTACTATATTTATTTGCCTCCCACCATCAGTTGCTTTTCTAGGAATCACTATATAAATGAACTTTTCCCAATCTAATTTGAATTAATATTATACCACTTTACTTATCATATGCATATAATGTACTTATAAGAAACAACAAGTACCTCTGTTGATATCCATCAATCTCTATTCTATCACTGTCTTGTACGTCAATGTTTATTATAAATCTCAAAGCACATTTTTATTATATTTTATTAAATAACTCAATTTCTTGATTTTAAAGAAATCAAAAAAGAGAAAAATAGTTTTTACATATACACACATATTATTTTTGCCTTTCTTCTTATCTTCCTGTAAATCTGAATTTTCACTTGGAATAATTCTCTTCCAGTCCGAAGGATTTTTCTGGTATGTCTTATCGTGCAGGTCTGCTGACAACTGATTGTTTTTCTGAATCTGTAAATAATTTAACACATATAAGTGAACAAGATATATTCACAACAATGCCAGGATGCTTACATTTAGTATGAAATAAATAATATAATTTTTAAACCTTCACAAATAGACCATAGGAAATTATCAGGAATAGACAATGTAGGATATTACTAACTAATTCAGAAGGAGTTCATGCCAAGTTGATACATTGAACACATAAATATTTATGAAATCAGTCATTTATTTGGTGCTATAGGATTTAGCTTTCTATTGATTATGCCTGGTTATCTGTTATGTGTGTGACAATATAAAAATGTGCACAAGCTGTTTCTATTGATTTACTGTCCAATAAATAATTACTGTTCATTACTTATTGATTATATTATTTCATAATCATTTCACTTATCTCCTATTTGTGGTATCAGTGTCACTTTTAGAGCCTGAACAATTCACACATAAAAACTAAAAGTCAGTTTTACAGACAATATGCACTGTCACATCTCTGTCCTGGCTTGTCTATTGCATATGACAAAAGAATGTATTATTCTGGTTACCAGAATTAACTCTTCTGAGTATATTGAGCAAATCTCACTAAATAGGCAGCTGAGGCTATTTTAATTGGTCATGTGAGGTTTCAAATGGTCTCATGTCAGAAACACTTCATGACAAGAATCAAGATAAGGAACCTGGAGACAGAATACTCAGGATCCGGATTTCCAGGTGGAAAGGAGTCTAAGGAAGCCCTTTAGGCAGCTATTCATATATTTTTTTTAATTCCTGTTGGTGTCCCTAGTTGCTACTAGTGAAAATTACTGCTGGCACATGTTTTAGCCAATGAGAAAACAAGACAATGAAAAATAGAGAAAAATAAAATAATAGATGTTTACTCAATTATTATTTCCTCAAGGAAAGAAGCTTCATCTTTCTCTCATGTTATCACAGCTATTAAAGTAGAAGGAATTATTGACAATATTCAATATGTCAGTTTCCCCTAATGTGTTTCTCAGAATGAAGAAGTTTAAAAAATATATCAATTTAGGTGTGGATAATGGCTTTCATGTGAAGCATGAAATAATTCTGTGTGTTCTCTCTACAGGGATTGCTGGAAATCACAGGAAGAGAAATAATCATCCCAACAAGGGTTTCAGATGTATTAGTCTTCGTTTTCTTTCAGAGTAACTAGCAAAAATGAAAATAACTGGGAAATTTAAAAATGTCCCATGGGTGAAGTCAAAAGTAAAGATTTACTTTACCCGGATTTCTGTGAACACTGAGAACAATTGATTCTCTTCTGTTCTTAAAATGACAAAGAGATTAAAAAGTGCGTGCCACAGTACAAAGGCTTAACTGGTTTTATTTTTATTAGTATTTAAATAGTTTTAGGTGGTATTATAAGTAGTATAAATCTGAATAATTATACACAATTATTTATAGTATAAATATAAAGGATTATAAACTAGTGTCTATTTTTAAGTATTAATAGATGAATAAAAGTGTGTAACATTTGACATAATATCTTCAAGTTTGCTTGCTTTCAAATAATACATAAAAGTTACGATAAAAGTTACAGATAAAATTAAAAAGCAGCAAACTAAAAAGTTTTATTGCACACTTGTTTGTTTGCTTTTGTGACTGTAAAGATTTTTCTTTATACTAACTGACCAAACAAGAAGTCCTAATTAAATCAAATCAAATTTGACCTCAATGTCACAAAAACACTCCTATTACCACACTGTTTTATATTAAGTGAGTCTCCTTAGGAACTAAGATGTCTCCTACCACTTGAGTTCACCATAAAAAATAACTTGTTCATTCTGTATGAAGTATATTTTGCCAATATTATTAATATATAAACATATTAATAGATAGATGGATAGATATAATCAATTTGCCAAAATTATCTCTTTAACCTGCTTGTGTCCTTGGAGCTTCTTAGATCTGTAGTTTGCTGTCTGTCATTAATTTTGAAAAAATTTTACCTAATATTATTTAAAATATTGCTTCATTTTTAATCTTTCTTCTTTTTTTTTAGTATTTTAGGTATGGGTCTGTAAAACCTTTTAAAGTTGTCTCATAGTTTATGGACATCCATTCATTCTGCTTTATTCTTTTCTCTCCTGTCAGATACAAGAAAAAGTTCCTCTTCAAAGGTTTGGCTTGTTTAGTTTTCTTGTTATTTGTTCTCTACTTTCAAAGCAAAATGTTCTTGCTCTTTGTGCCTCCCTGTCTTGGTTTCAGTAAAAGACCCTTCCGTCGGTCCATATCTATGGAGTCCACATCTGCAACCCACGCTATAAATTACCCTTTCTATCACAATAGCCCTTCCCTCATGAAACTGTCCTTCACACCAATGTAACCACATTCCTGCAGTTTTCAAGTTAGCCAACCGAGTTTAGCTTAAATTGTGCAGTCCAACTCCAGCCAATGGATGCAGGACACAGGAGAAGGGACAAGCTGCATTAAAAATAAAAGCCCCTTCCCTCCTTTGTTTGGTGTGCTCTTGGGGTGACCAGATCTGCGAGAAGCACACTTCTGCAGAAGTAAATTTGTCTTGCTGAGAAATTCTTCATTTAAGTGCTTGTTTCCTTTGCGACTCTGAGCTTTATTTCCAACAACTTTGGGGGCCTGCCTGGGAGCCCATTATCCTCTGGGGTGGGATCTTTGATCATCTCTCATGAGGAGACACATCCCACTGCCTCATTGTGGTGGCTATAGGGGTAAGAGATCAAGACCCAACTGCATGACAAATAAACCCAGACTCTCAGCAGCACAGGAAGAGAAGGCCTACAAATATAACATAGTGACCTGGTAACTCTGTGCACAGATGAAGGTAAGAAAAGCCACAGGAGTGGTGAAATATTTATTGGTGAGGACCAAGGTAAGAAAAGCCACAGAGGTTGTGCAGTATTCCTTGGTCAGGACGTTTCAAGGCAAGAAAAGCCGTGGGGGCAATAAAGTATTCCTTGCTTGGGACAGCAAGATACCTCCAGTTGTGTGGGTTAAGCCTCTAAGACAAGGGAAGTCAGAAAATTCCTAATATGAGGGATTGAGCCTCAGACAGTCTCTAAAGAAGAGAGGGCAAGAAATCACTAATATGAGGAACTGGGCCTCTGCAGCTTTCAAAATAGAAAATACTCGAGGTAAAGTAGGAGATAAAAAGGGTCAAGGGGATAATAAAATTCCCCCTGACAGTCCTCTAGGCCTCATGCTAAAATATTAGAGAGTTAATGAAAGGACTAAACAAGAATAAAAAAAAAAAAAAAACAGTAAATGATAAAATGTTATTGTTTCATATGGACCAAATGACCCATCCTCAAACCTTCAGTTTTCTCGCCAAAGTTTGGGTCAAATGAAGATTGGATTTGTCAACTTTTTTTATTATTATTATACTTTACATTCTAGGGTACATGTGCACAACATGCTGGTTTGTTACATATGTACACATGTGCCATGTTAGTTTGCTGCACTCATTAACTCATCATTTACATTAGGTATTTCTCCTAATGCTATCCTCCCCGAATACCCCACCCCATCACAGGTCCCCATGTGTGATATTCCCCACCCTATGTCCAAGTGTTCTCATTGTTCAGTTCCTACCTATGAGTGAGAACATGTGGTGTTGTGTTTTAGGTTCTTGAGATAGTTGGCTCAGAATGATGGTTTCCAGTTTCATCCATATTGCTACAAAGGACATGAACTCATCCTTTTTTATGGCTGCATAGTGTTCCATGGTGTATATGTGCCACATTTTCTAAATCCAGTCAATCATTGATGAACATTTGGGTTGGTTCCAAGTCTTTGCTATTGTGAATAGTGCTGTAATAAACATATGTGTGCATGTGTCTTTATAGTTGCATGATTTATAATCGTTTGGGTATATATACCCAGTAATGGGATTGCTGGGTCAAAAGTTATTTCTAGTTATAGATCCTTGAGGAACCACTACAACGGTCGAACTAGTTTATACTCCCACCAACAGGGTAAAAGCATTCCTATTTCTCCACATCCTCTCCAGCATCTGTTGTTTCCTGACTTTTTAATGATCACCATTCCAACTGGTGTGAGATGATATCTCATTGTGGCTTTGATGTGCATTTCTCTGATGACCAGTGATGATGAGCATTTTTTCATGTGTCCGTTGGCTGCATAAATGTCTTCTTTTGGAAAGTCTCTGTTCATATCATTTCCCACTTTTTGATGGGGTTACTTGATTTTTTCTTGTAAATTTGTTTAAGTTCTTTGTAGATTCTGGTTATTAGTCCTTTGTCGGATGGGTAGATTGCAAAAAGTTTCTCCCATTCTGTAGGTTGCCTGTTCACTCTGATGGTAGTTTCTTTTGCTGCACAGAAGCTCTTTAGTTGAATTAGATCCCATTTGTCTATTTTGGCTTTTGTTGCCATTGCTTTTGGTGTTTTAGTCATGAAGTCCTTGCCCATGTTTATGTCCTGAATGGTATTACCCAGGTTTTCTTCTAGGATTTTTATGGTTTTTAGGTCTAACATTTAAGGCTTTAATCCATCTTGAATGAATATTTGTATAAAGTGTAAGGAAGGGAACCAGTTTTCTACACATGGCTAGCCAGTTTTCCCAGCACCATTTATTAAATAGGGAATTCTTTCATCATTGCTTGTTTTTGTCAGATTTGTCAAAGATCAGATGGTTGTAGATGTGTGGTGTTATTTCTGAGGCCTCTGTTCTGTTCCATTGGTCTATATCTCTGTTTTGGTTCCAGTACCATCTTGTTTTGGTTACTGTAGCTTTGTAGTATAGTTTGAAGTCAGGTAGCATGATGTCTCCAGCTTTGTTCTTTTGGCTTAGGATTGTCTTGGCAATGTGGCATCTTTTTTGGTTCCATATGAACTTTAAAGTAGTTTTCTCCAATTCTGTGAAGAAAGTCATTGGTAGCTTGATGGGGAAGGCATTGAATCTATAAATTACCTTGGGCAGTAAGGCCATTTTCACGATACTGATTCTTCCTATTCGTGAGCATGGAATGTTCTTCCATTTGTTTGTGTCCTCTTTTATTTCGTTGAGCAGTGGTTTGTAGTTTTCCTTGAAGAGGTCCTTCACATTCCTTGTAAATTGGATTCCTAGGTATTTTATTCTCTTTGTAGCAATTGTGAATGGGAGTTCACTCATGATTTGGCTCTCAGTTGGTCTGTTATTGGTGTATAAGAATGCTTGTGATTTTTTGCACATTGATTTTGTATCCTAAGACTTTGCTGAAGTTGCTTATCAGCTTAAGGAGATTTGGGGCTGAGACGATATGGTTTTCTAAATATACAATCATGTCATCTGCAAACAGAGACGATTTGACTTCCTCTTTTCCTAATTGAATACCCTTTATTTCTTTCTCTTGCCTGATTGCCCTGGTCAGAACTTCCAACACTATGTTGAATAGGAGTAGTGATAGAGGGCATCCTTGTCTTGTGCCAGTTTTCAAAGAGAATGCTTCCAGTTTTTGCCCATTCAGTATGATACTGGCTGTATCATACTGCTATATGTTTGTCATAAATAGCTCTTATTATTTGAGAGATGTTCCATCAATACCTAGTTTATTGAGAGTTTTCAGCAGGAAGGGCTATTGAATTTTGTCAAAGGCCTTTTCTGCATCTATTGAGATAATCATATGGTTTTTGTCTTTCGTTCTGTTTATGTGATGGATTACATTTATTGATTTGCATATGTTGAACCAGCCTTGCATCCCAGGCATGAGGCCAACTTGATGTTGGTGGATAAGCTTTTTGATGTGCTGCTGGATTCAGTTTGCCAGTATTTTATTTAGGATTTTTGCATTGATGTTCATCAGGGCTATTGGTCTAAAATTCTGTTTTTCGCGGTTGTGTCTCTGCCAGGCTTTGGTATCAGGATGATGCTGGCCTCATAACATGAACGAGGGAGGATTGCCTCTTTTTCTATTGATTGGAATAGTTTCAGAAGGAATGATACCAGCTCCTCTTTGTACCCTGGTAGAATTCAGCTCTGAATCCATCTGGTCCTGGACGTTTTTTGGTTGGTAGGCTATTAATTATTGCCTCAATTTCAGAACCTGTTATTGGTCTATTCAGCAATTCAGTTTCTTCCTGGTTTAGTCCTGGGAGGGTTTATGTGTCAAGTAACTTTGAAGCTTTAAAGCCAGACATTGACTTCCCCTCTATGGCCAGGAAAGTCCTATATGACACCTTCTTCCAATAGAAGGCACTTTTGTCTCCATTGAATAGTATAGACACATTCATCAATGATCTTAGTTAGATATTACGGGTTATTTTCTGTAGCTTCCATATCACTGCTTGCTGTTTCACCTAGCCCTTTAAAAAATGTTTATAGTTATATAGTAGGTGTATATATCTATAGAGTACAAGAGATATTTTGATACCAGCATATAATACATAATAATCACATCAGGATAAGTGGGTTATTCATCACCACAAGCATTTATACTTTCTTGGTGTTACAAACATTCCAATTATACTCTTTCAGTTATTTTAAATTGTACAATATGTTTTGCCTGTAATTACCCTGTGGTGCTATCAAATACTAGATATTATTCATTCTAACTATATTTTTGTACCCATTAACCAACCCCACTAACTCCTCCCAGGTCCACTACCCTTCCCAGATACTGGTAACCATCATTCTACTCTCTGTCCTCATGACTGTAATATTAAATATTAAAACAATATGCAACCCCCATAAAGGAGTGAGAACACATGAAGTTTGTCTTTTTCTGCCTGGCTTATTTCACTTAACATAATGACCTTTAATCCAATCCATAATGTTGCAAATGACAAGATCTCATTCTTCATTATAGCTAAATAGTATTCCATTGTGTATATACACCACAGTTTTTTATTGATTGATTTGTTGATGAACACTTAAGTTGCTCACAAATCTGGACTATTATGATTTTATATTATGGATATATCAGTAGGGCTGGATATTATGAGTAGGGCTTCAATATGATTATTATAAATAGGGAGTGCCGATATCTGTTCAATATATTGATTTCCTTTCCTTGGGGTATATACCTAGCAGTGGGATTGCTGGATCATATTGTAGTCCTATTTTCAGTTTTTTGAGGGAATGCCATACTGTTCTTCATAGTGACTGTACTAATTTACATTCTCATCAAGTATGTATGAGTGTTTTCTTTTCTTCACATCCTAACCAGAATTTGCTATTGCCTGTTTTTTGAATTAAAACCATTTTTACTAGGGTAAAATGATGTCTCATTGTATTTTGATTTGCATTTCTCTGATGATCAGTGATGTTGAGCCTATTTTCACACATGTGTTAGCCATTTGTATGTCTTCTTTCGATAAATGTCTATTCAGATCTTCTGCTTATTTTTTAATTGGATTACTGGAGATTTTCCTATTGAGTTTTTTGAGCTGCTTATATATTCTGGTTATTAATCCCTTGTAGATAGATAGTTTGCAAATGTTTTCTCCCTTTCTGTGAGTTATCACTTCACCATGTGGATTATTTTCTTTGCCATGCAGAGGCTTTCTGACGTGATATGACCCCTTTTGTTCAATTTGGCTTTGGTTGCCTGGTGCTTGTGGAGTGTAACTCAATAAATCTTAAATGACTTCTTCATGTTCAATTTGGATGTCTTTTATTTCTCTCTCCTCTGACTGCTCTTCCTAGGATTTCCACTACTGTGTTAAACTACAGTGGTGACTATGCGCATCTTGGTATTGATCCAGATCTTGGCAGAAAGGCTTTCAGGTTTTTTTTCTTTTTGGTATAACACTAGCTGTGGGTTTGTCATACATGGCTTTATTGTGGTGAAGTATGTTTCTTCCATAACCATTTTTAAGTTTTCATAATAAAGAGATGTTTAATTTTATAAAATACTTTTTCAGTATCAATTAAAACAGTTATATGGTTTTTGTCCTTCATTCTATTGCTATTATGTATCATGCTGACTGACTTGTGCACGGTAAACCCCATTTGCATTCCTGGAATAAACCTCACTTGGTCATGATGAACTTCTTTGTATAGTATTGTTGAATTTCATTTGCTAGTATTTTGTTGAAGATTTTTGCAATGTTCACTAGGGACATTGGCTTGTAGTTTTCTTTTTCTGATGTGTCTTTGTCTGGTTTTGTTATCAGTATAAAACTGGTCTCATAGAATAAGTTTGAAACTACTTATTCTCCCCAGTTTAAAAAATATTTGGGTTGAACTGGCATTATTTCTACTTCATATGTTTGATAAAGTTTGGCAGTGAAACAATCGGGTCCTAGGCTTTTCTTTTCTGGGGGATTAATTAATTAATTTATTTATTTTTATAACTTCTATCTCATTACTTACTGGTCTGTTCAGGTCTTGAATTTTTCATGTTTCAATCCTGGTAGATTGTATGTGGCTAGAGATATATCTATTTCTTCTAAGTTTTCCCATTCATTGGCATATAGGTGCTCAAAGTAGTCTCTAGTGATCTCTTGAATTTTGCAATATCAGCTGTAATTTCCTGTTTTTCATCCTGATTTTATTTATTTACCTTTTTTTGTTAATCTGGTTCAAGTATTGTCAGTTTTATCTTTTTAAAAAAATAATCTTTTCATTTCATTGATCTTTCGTATTGTTTTTGCTTCAATTTTATTTATTTCTGCTCTGATTTTTAATATTTTTAATATTTATTTTATTTTATTAATTTTGGGCTTGGCTTTCTCTTTCTTTTCTAGTTCCGTAAGATGTATCCCTAGGTTGTTTATTTGAAATTTATCTAATTTTCTGATGTAGGTGTTTATTGCTATAAACTTTCCTATTAGTACCACTTTCTCTGTATCCCATAGGCTTTCATATGCTCTCTTTCCATTTTCATTTATTTCAAGAAGTTTTAATTTTTTTTTCTTAATTTAATTATTAACCCATTGGTCATTCAGGAGCATATTGTTTAATTTCCATGTGTTTGTATAATTTCAAAAATGTCTCTTCTTGTTTATTTCTAGTTTTTTTCCCATTGTAGTCAGAGAAGATACTTTTTTTGAATTTTTTAAGTATTTTTTTTATTTTGTGGCTTAACATATAGTCTGCCCTTAAAAATGAATAATGTGCTGAGAATAATAATGTGTATTCTGTAACTGTTTGGGAAAATATTATTTAAATACCTTTTAGGTCTATTTGGTCCATACTGCAGATGAAATCTGGTGTCTTTGTTCTTGATCTTTTGCCTGGATGATGTATCCAACGTGAAAGTGGGGTTATTAAGTCTTTAGCTGTTATTATATTGGGTCTATCTCTCTCTTTAGGTCTAATAATATTTACTTTATATATCTGAGTACTCCAGCATTGGGTGCATATATGTGTATGGATGTTTGTGTGTATATATACACGCGCGCACACACACACACATATATATATATATACACACACACACACATATATATACAATTGCTACATTTTCTTGCTGATTTGGCCACTTCATCATTATGTAATGACCTCCCTTGTCTCTTTTTATAGTTTCTTTCTTGAAGCCTTTTTTACCTAATATAAATATAGCTACTCCTGCTCTTTTCTGGCTTCCATTTGCATAGAGTATCTTTTTTCATGTCTTTATTTTTAGTTTATATGAGTTTTTACAGGTGAAATGTCACCTTGCATTTTTATGTTATGGAGATTCAATGGTATGTTAACTCTTGAAACAACCTCTGCTATCATCAAACTTTTCTTCTGTATCTTTCTTATATCTCTCAGTCTTCACAGATTTAAAGTGAGTTAGGCCCTTGTCCTGAAGTGGGCTTTGGCTTAAAGAAGCGTTGTGTCTGGTTTGATCTTCTATCCAGACCACTCACTTTCTCCATATCCGCAACAAGATTGTTTTGCTTTCTTATAATTTATGTGTCCACTAGAGTCTCATTTTAACTTCCTTTGAAAACCTTTCTATTGCATGCACAGCTTGGGTAACTGTTTGGCACAAGGGGCCTAGCTTTTGGCCTATCTTATGTGTCTACATGCATTGCTCTCTAAGCCTAATGATTTTTTCAAGCTTTTGATTAAAGTGAGAGATGTGAAATTCTTTATTTTACTTGAAAACTTAGAGGCCATTAGATATTAATTTGGTTAATTTCAATAGTTTTGTGTCTCAGGGAATAGGGAGGACCAAGAAGAGGGAGAAATGGGAAATGACTGGTCAGTCCAACAGTCAAAGCACATATAGTCTCTATCAATTAAGTTTGTCATCTTTTATGGTAGAGTTTGTGATACCCAAAATAATTATAATAGTAACCTCAAAGATCAGTAATCACAGATCACCATAATAAATATAAAAACTTTTTAAAAGTTTGAAATATTGAAAAAATAATGAAAATGTGACACAGAAACACAAAGTGAGCATATATTGTTGGTAAAATAATGCCAGTAAAATTGAATGACACTGAGTTGTCACAAACCTTCAATTTTTTTTTTTTTTTTTTTTTGAGACGGAGTCTCACGCTGTTGCCCAGGCTGGAGTGCAGTGGCGCTGCCCAGGCTGGAGTGCAGTGGCGCGATCTCGGCTCACTGCAAGCTATGCCTCCTGGGTTCACGCCATTCTCCTGCCTCAGCCTCCTGAGTAGCTAGGACTACAGGCGCCCGCCACCGTGCCCGGCTAATTTTTTGTATTTTTAGTAGAGACGGGGTTTCACTGTGGTATCGATCTCCTGACCTTGTGATCCGCCCGCCTCGGCCTCCCAAAGTGCTGGGATTACAGGCTTGAGCCACCGCGCCCGGCCAAACCTTCAATTTGTTAAAAAAAAATTCAGTATATGTGAAGTGCAATAAAATGAGGTGTGCTTGTAGTCACTTTAGTAAACAGTATTGGAAAAACTGGGTAGCCACAATAAAAATTAAAATAGGACTCTTATCTTACACTATGCACATAAATCAACTCAAATAGACTATAGACTTAAATATAAGTCATGATATTATCAATGTTCTAGAAGAAAATCTTCTTAACATTGGTCTTGGCAATAGTTTGTTTGTATATGACACCAGAAGCCCATGTAACAAAATAAAAAATAAACAAATGGAGCTAGATCTAACTAAAAAGTTTGCACAATAAAGTAAACAACAAAATAAAAAGACAACCTATCAAAGGTCAGAAAATATTTTCAAACCATCTATCTGATGAAGGACTAGTATGCAAAAGACATAAATAACTCATACAACTCAACAGCAAAAATGAAAACAAATAAACCCATTAAAAATTGCCAAATGACCTGAAAAGCCATTTCTCAAAAGAAGACATACAAAAGGGTAGCAGATATCTGAAGAAATCTTCAGCATCACTATTCAGCAAGGAAATGCACATCAAATCCACATTGAGATGCCTCCTCAAACCTGTTAGGATGATTATTATCAAAAAAGTGAAAAAAAAAGTTGGTGAACATTTAGAAAAAAGAAAACCCATGTACACTATTGGTAGTATTGTTATTTGGTAGAGTCATCACAGAAAACAATATAGGGGTTCCTCAAAAAACTAGAAGTATTTCTATCATAAGACACAGAAATCTCATGATGTAGTATACACCCAAAAGAAATGAAATCAGTATTTTGACAACATATCTGCACTCATATGTTCATTGCAATATTACTCACAATAGCCATAATATAGAAAATTCTAAGAATTGGCCAATTAATGAATACATAAACAATATGGGGTACATGTACACAATGGAATACTACTCAGTCTTAAAAAAAGAAACTCTGCCATTTGTGACATATATAAACCTGGAGGACATTAGTTTAAGTGAAATAAGCCCGACATAGAGAGAAAAATATTGTGTGATCTCACCTATATGTGCAATATAAAAAATTTGGATTCATAGAAACAGACAGTAAATGGTGGTCATAGAGGGTAGGGAGTGAGGCATGTGGTTCATAGGATAAAAACTTTTATTTATAAGTGACTAAGTTTTGGAGACCTAATGTACAACATCATCACTGTAGTTCATAATAATGTATTGTACATTTGAAAGTTGCTAGGGAGTAGATGTTAAATGTTCTTTCCTTCTCTCCCTTGCACCCCCAAAAAAGAGAAATAAGAGATAGTTTACTTAGTTTGATTGGGAGTCCTTTTACAATGTACACATATATCAAAATATTGCACTGTATATCTGAAATATATGCAATATTCATTTATCACTCATACATAAATAAAACTGAAAAAGATTATATAATGTGGATAATTATAGTAGCTTATATTTGTGTTATATTTTTGAATTTGAAAGAGAAGTAAAAAGGGACTTGTTTTGAAATTAAGATAGCTTTTAATTCTTTGATGCTTATATTACTTTCTCAGACACAATATACACATTAACTTATTTTGCTTTTACCAAAAACAAGTATACAGTATATGCAGCTTTTGTATATATCATGGTAGTAGTGAGTGTACTTGAATTTTAAAATATATTTTTATAAAAGTTCATTGTGAATTTGATTAAAAACAACAGGGAAAGAATAAAAAGTATATACAAAAGTTGGTTTTCTTATAGGAAATAAGAAATTAAAATAAGTAATGTCAGGGATTATAATTAATGC
Organism: Macaca mulatta; assembly: GCF_049350105.2. Classification (NCBI taxonomy): domain Eukaryota; kingdom Metazoa; phylum Chordata; class Mammalia; order Primates; family Cercopithecidae; genus Macaca; species Macaca mulatta. Next base: position 119,323,219 of record NC_133409.1, read on the forward strand.
AGTGACAGATAAAAGGATATTAGTTGATGAAAGAATGTTTTAAAAGTTTTCACACCTATATTTAATGATGTTTGCAAATTGGCCTTGAAGAAAAGCATTCAACTGGGGAAACAAGTAGCTTTTGCTGTTAATAAAGCTAATTCTAGAACAGTATCCATTAGGTATTTACACAGTGAATATTTGTCTACTATTTCCCTTAATGAAAATAAAGTTTCAATTAGAAAGTCACTAAGGATTTGTTTCAGAAAATCTAATTGGCTATATTTTTAAGTAAGTATTTAAACTGTGTGAAATAAAAGAAAGCTAGAAGAATGAGAAACATTAAAAGGAGGGAGAAATTAGGAAGCCAGAACTTGGAATAGGTAATGGACAAGATAATTTTTACAAAGACGTATTGTGAAAGGACTGCCTTGCTCTCTTCAAAGGCAGCTCAAAAATGGCAATTTATTATCGCCATTATTATTTTTGCAATCACTGTAACCACAGGCATGCACAGCTTTACAGAGGTACGAGTAACAAGGAAGATAATTAGCCACTCTTCTTTAGGACAATATTAAGAATTGGAAAGCAATATGTTTTCTCTTGTGTGAATAATAAATGTTCATAGATGATATTAGATTTATTTTAAAGCATCACAGATAATTCCAATGACAAATGCATTTCATTGCATCTTTTACACTACTTTCTCAATTAAGCAATTTAGAGAGCTATCTACTGTATATTTACTGCAGGATTAGGCAAGACCTCCAATTAACCTAGTGAAGCCGCTGGATGGATGTTAGCATTACCTTGGACAGTCAAATGGATACTTTTCTTATCCAGAAGGCTCTAGTTATTTATGGTAAACCCCAAATATTTGTCATGATGGGATGACAACAGACCAAAATGAAAATACCTAGTATTCCAACATATATATAGACTACAAAACAATGTTTTATAAAATACCCAGCACGATATGTCAGCTAAGGTGTGGGGAAAGTCCTTTACAGAAGATACCCCTAAATTATCTCTTCTTTTCACATAAAAAATCTTAAAAATAAATATGAGAGTTGTTTTAGAGGTTATTTATCTGTTTGTAGTGAAGTGTACCTCAAAAATATGTTCACTGAAACAAAGATTAAATAACAATAATAATAGTAAAACAGTTATCAGCAATGTATTACAATCAACTAAAAAAACACAACAATGTATCTTAGGCTCTAAGTTTAACTCCATAGAATGATAAAATTTTTAACTTTAGGTTTGTAAGTCATTTATTAAATGTTCATTTTTGTAAAGAAGAAAAGCTACTTACATTAGTTACAGAGGCGGTTAATTAAGAGGTAGACATGATGCTGTAGCTCTAATTTAGGACCTGCATGGGATAGGTGGGGACACTGAATGGCAAAGAGAGAAAATGAAAGTAGAAATGAGATTGAATCCATGTTGTGTCTGTTATAAGTACTTTAATGGAATCTAAATATTTATTTTATTTACTTTCATAAGCCAATAAACACCTTTATTACTAATTTTACAATGTTTACTAACATTCAAGATTATTTTGGAATTTTGTGGAAATATTTTACTATTGGTTAGAGGATAAAGATTACTATGAATGCAATTTAGATTTTTCTATTCATGACTTTAAACAAATTAAGGACCCAAAATTAACTCTGAATTTTCTCTATGTATATAAAGTTTAATAAACATATTTCTGTAACAATATATAATTCAACACATAAAGTATAATTATGTTCTTATTTCATATGGCAGATTTTTTCTATAAAAATTAATTTCACTCTTTTAAAATTACCAATAAAGAGAAGCAGTAAATCTTTACCCTGATTACATAAGCAAACAGTTAAGATTAAATTTATAATTTTTAACTAAAAGTTGAAAAAATGGGAAATCAGTTTGGATTTTTTCTCCAAAATAAAAGTACTATATTGTACCCAAGTCAAAACTTTTACAGCTCAGTGTATGTCAGCCAATAAGTCAAGGGACTAGTTGATGGAGCAAAGAAGTTGACTTTATTTAGAAAGCCAGCAAAATGAGAAGATGGTGGACTTGCATCCTAAAGAAGCATCTTAAGTTAATATGAATTTTAAATACCTTTTATGTTAGGGAAAGAGAAAAGAGGGAGGAGGTTGAGGTAAAGATAGGATTGATGACCACAAACATCTATGCAGCAGTGAGGGTCTGAAGATATTGTGAAACTTCTTTGTTCTTGATCCGGTCACAGTGCTCCTATAAAACGTTAGCGTAACATTTTTATTTGTGTGTACGCCCTCCTTATATCCTCAAGGTTTAGTTTGGGGAAAGGACTATTATCATTCTTGCCTTAAAGTTAAACTAAAATCTAAATTACTCCCATTGTTAGTTTTTCTTACAAGCAGAGATAAGTAAAAGGAGTTATCCTAAAAGTTATCACCACAGGGAGAGGAAGAGTTAGAACAAAATGGAGATAGTCATACTGGGCCCCCTTTTCACTGGTACATATATGGCTTTCTATGAGAGAGTGGGTGTTCTAAAAGTTGACTTGTTATTCAAATTTGTGTATTTCTTAGATTCTATAATACGTATTATTAGTTACATAAATTAAGACTTAACAACTTCAAAGTCAAGCTATGATTTTAATAGAATTCCCTGATGGAGCAAATTGCAACACAATCATATGCAACAGATCCAATATCTAAATATGGGAACCTGTTATATAAAATATTTCTATCCCTGTGCACTAAGTTGAATACAATTTTGGTTTGAAATAAAGACATACGACTTCTAAGATGATATTTTTTAATATGACTTGGACACATATTTATGATATTTTATTTATAATACTTATTGCTTCTGATTTGTACATTATGTATGTTCCATTTCACATTCACTTGAGGAATAAAAAGAGTATCAGTAAGAAAGGAACAGAAAGTATCTCCTACGCATATAAAGGTAGGTTATTGTAAATGTACACAGAACGCCAGGCATCCAATTTGAAGCAGTACAGTTGGAACTCCCCCAAAACTGGAAAGTGTTTAGACAGTGATCTTCTCTCCATGTCTGGGACTGCATGGCCTTTGTTTTCTATTTCTCTGTGTACACATACATCAATCTCTCCTAAGTATAACAATTTTTCTGCTCAGTGTTTGGTTTGAGTTTACTCAAATTTAACTTGCTCAGTGTTGGCATATAATGGTGCCAACGTCAGCTGGTTCTACTTGCTTTGCTCCCACAATGTCCAATTTGAGTCGAGTCACTCATTTCTCTATTTCTTATTTCAAATTACTGAATGACAGAGTTTGAATGTTTGTCACATGTTTCTCATGTTGAACTATGATCCTCAGTGTTGGAAGTGAGGCCTGGTTGGAGGTGTTTTTGGGTCATGAGGGTGGATCCCTTAGGGATTGGTGTTGCTTGAAAATAGTGAATGAGTTCTCATGAGATCCAGTTGTTTTAAAATTATGTGACTTCTCCTCACTGTCAGTCTTGCTCCCACTCTTGCCATGTAAGACACCGGTTCCCTCTTTATCTTCAATCATTATTGTAAGCTTCCTGAGGTCCTCAACAGAAGCTGATAGCAGTGCTATGCTTTCTATACAGCCTGCAGAACTATAAGTCAATTACACATCTTTTCTTATAAATTGCACTGCCTCAAGTATTTCTTTATAGCTATTCAAGAACGACCTAACACACCAAGAAAGAATGGAATAGGCTCAAACTTGGACAATTGTCAACCCTTTTTGATGGTTCTTTATTTTTGGTGAACATTTATTTTAGTTCCTCTTTACATAAGGTGGCAAAAGTCTATTTATATGTTTACAAGAATTGAAAACTGCAGAAGGAAGATATATCTCATTTTCTTAAAAATAGTCATAGATCAAACAGATTTTTCTATTTTTAAGTGAGAGAATGAGAATGAGAACAATTCATTTGGATTTATATCAAAATAACAACATATAGAGTTACATTATTAGATATTTTTTGAATAATTTGTTCTCAATTTTTTTATAATCAAATTTTCTAAAATATTCACAAATTGTTTCTTAACATCTCAAACTTGCAAAATAGGTGCTTTTTGTAATTATAACACATTCTTTGTAGTTTTTTCACATTTGAAAAAACCCAGACATAGTTGACAACTATTTTATTTAGTGATGAACAAAATGGAACTGCTTGCTAGTTAATGAAATGCATAAGCTATTCATCACACAAATTACTACCATACAGGAGAAAAAACATTAAATTTCATGAGAAAAACTAATGACAGGAAGCCTACACTGATAGCTGATTTTTGCTTCTTTATTAGAGTAAGCTACTATGATATTAGAAACAGAATGACATTGTTATTAGTAATGTATATAGACTCAGAGAAAAGAAAAGAGTTATGAATATCAGAATGAGTTTTGTTATTGGTAACTATGTTTGCTGTTATTTGATACCTCTCTCCTGGGCAGATACAAAAGCACACACCAATCAAATGTCTATCTAGGGTCTCTATTCCAATGTCTGTAGTTCTGTTTTGAGCTTATTTATGCTATTCTATTACGAATACACAGATTGTTAGATATTCTGGCAACCTCACACTACTAAACCTATATTCTTTGAATGCCAGTTTCAAAGAGACTCCTTAGAAAGGCTTCCTGGGTTAAATTTTTCCACTGATACTTGCTAATGGAAGAAGTCACTTTGAAGGTTGCCTCAGTTTATTCATTTTTTAAAAATGAGGACAATAGTTGTACTTATCTCAAAATTGTTGTGAAGATTGTATCTGACATTAAGTACTCTGTTTGTGTGAGCAATAAAGATGATGTTATGACAAAAATGAAAGGGAGAAAGATTTCAATACTAAATAATGTGGAGGGTAGAAGAAATCAGAGATATGCCATGAACTTAAGGAGCTAAAATATCATCACTAAAAAAGAGATAATGAAATAATTTTGAAACCTACTAAATTAAAATGTTGCTATTTCTATATTTGAGATTTACTGTGTGCAGTATTTATACATGGGATAAAAATAATAAAAATCAATATTTAAAGAAAAAATGTGTCCCATATGAAAAGTCACCTGCAAGAAACAAAATAACTTTCAGAATAGGGCTTAATCTCACATTAACCTATCTATATTTTCTTGAGGATAGTATTCTAAAATACTTTTGGAATTCAATAAAAGTACAGAATAATCATCTATTCATTCTTTTTATTTGAAATATACTATGTATAAGTTGTCATAAGTATCAATTTAGTTCTTACAAAGAGTATGCACTGGAGATTAATGTAAAATAAGACTTTACCTGTCTTTGAGATTAGCTGCACTAAAGAAGTAATTCTTAAAGTATGCACTAAAGGATGAATAGGATTTAGCTAGAAAACCAAGTAAGAATAGAAGTATTTCACTAAAAAAGACAGTATGTTCAAAGGCCAAGGGCAGGAAAGTTAAAGGAACTTTTGAAAAACTGTGAAAAGCGTATCATTAATAGCTGAAGAGAGAGTGATGGAACATAAGCCTGGAAAAATTTTAAAAAGTGACTGAAGTATTCAAGGCCTATTAGACCATGACAATGATTGCTGATTTTATTCTATGAATAATGGGAAGTAGTATATTTAAAAGCAGCAAGTGAAATAAAGTTTGAAATGATTAATACATACCAATGTTTATCAATATATCATTATGATCAATATATTACTATTTAAAATCAAGGAAATTCATGTACTTGTTTATGGAAGGAATGCATAATAAATAACAAGGTAGACCTTGTCTAAGAAGAAGAATGAGAGTAAATATTTGTAGTACTCATCTAAGCAATGTCCCAGGAAAAAAGATTCCAGGCCACCTAATACTAGGACTTTCCAGACTTATATACAGGACCGTTGTTTTGTGTTTGTCTGCTCGAAATTATAAAAGAGTGATTATTTTTCTTCCCATTGGCCAAATGAAATTTTCTAATTGTATCTTTAAAATGCTCTAGAATGTAATATTTTCAGTGTCTATTACATATTCTCAGTATTTTGAAGATTTGTGGAAGCATTTTTGTTGCTTGTATGACAAAAATTCGATGTGTCACATGTATATCTATATATCTATTTGTCTGTAGACCTATATATCTACATCTATCTACACATGCACACACTTATATTTAATATACATTCAATCCCTTCCAACAAAGTTTTCAATATGTACCTGAAGAGTACTATGCTTCTATGTTTGAGACACAACCAGTGATATTGTTGCTATGGGGCAGTATTAGCTTGAAGTTATTCGATATTTAAATTACTAAACTTTCCTTGATCTTATTCCATACTGAACAAATCATTTTGATTGTGATTTTGTTGCCCACGTACTTTAAGTATCAGTAGCAAAATCAATTTACTAACTACACATATGAGTGTTTAGGACTGTGTTGCAGTTATCAGCAGCTTTCCTAGATTCTATACCTGGTAAGCTGCAAATGAGGGTCTCTAATACTTATCTCTATGTAACTCTGGAGTCCATGTACTTAGAATCATACAGAACTGAGGCAAATGCCAGTTTACTATGGTGTTACTCATTCTACAGCCTCAACAAGTTACTTAAACTCATCACTAAAACAGGTAAAACATTATTAACCTCATAGAGTTGTGGAAAGGATTAAGTTGGATATATTTAGTGTTCTGCCTTGTACATAGTATGCATTTGATAAACTGAAATTTTGAGTGTTTTTGCTTTAGTTACCTGTGCATTTTCTATTCTTCCTTGGGCCCTGATAAGGATATGACTGGGCTTATACAACAAGCACTGTAGCATGAGGCTTGTCATCTTATCTGCTTTCTCTCAATGAGCTTTTCATAACCTTTGTTCATCTAATTTTTCAGGGAACACTTTCCTCCCATGACTTATGTTCACAGATATGTTCAGTAAGAAGAAGACAAGCGTATGTAGTCAAAGGCCCTATATATTTAAGAAAAGCTAAATATCTAATGAATATTTACTATGTGCAATTATAAGGTATAATGTAGAATATGACATATATATAATTACGGTGAACAAACAGTTCAGATTAGCCTTAATAACAATACTTTTTGAGGTTCAAGAGTAATAATTCACTAACATTATAATTGAAAGTGATTGGATTTCAAGGATTCCATTGATAAAACTTCACAAGTTAATTTAAAAAGTGTGAATGTTTATATATTGTTGATATTTCTTTTGGGAAAGGTTAGGAAAATACTGTCCACACAGCTACATATACTGTCAAAAAATATCAAATCAATTTAAACCAGTGTTCTTCAGCTGTGTTAGGAAGCAGTCATATTAGATACCCTATGAGCTTTTTCACAATATATGATGCTATCTACTGGTTTTCCAGCTTTAATCCATAAACCTCCTAAATGCAGGAGAGTCTCCAGAAGTTCAGAGTGAAACAAAGGACAGAGAGCGTGTGCAATTTGGGTAACATTCCCTATCACATTCAGAGAGGCATTTTTTTCCAGCCATTTCCAGGCAACCTTATGATCTCATCAATTTAATTGTCAAAGCATAAGTATCCAATCACTTATTTTCTATACAATGTATAGAAAATGTATATAATCTCAAAAGTCAGTAAATCTGAAATAAAATTTTGTTTCTTTTGTTCACCTATGTTTGGTAGTAGGTTAGGAATAAATTTCTGACTTTCCAAGAATGACCTTACGGCCATTTCTATTCTAGCTATCATGTTTTACACAGAAGGCTTCAGAAACTTTCTCCAAGACATACAATTAATTTGTGAAATACTCATGTCTGCTGACTTTATTAGTGTTATTTTCCAATACTTTGCATTTGAATGAAGCCATACATTTTGATCTTATCAGTATGTTATATATATAAGAGGAAAATCAGAATAACTCTCAGACTTCTTCCACCACAGGAAATATTGATAATTTTGAATAGTTTAAAAAGGGAAATTTAGTGACATATATGCTTATTTGGGTATGTTAAATATTGTTTTCTTCTAAAGTAAGTAACTCATTTTATTTGGATATAATATTTCTTTTTAAGCTTCACAAGTTCTAATTTTTTTGTTCCTCCAATATGATCCTGGTTAATGATATTCTTAATTAATTAAGGTGCCTTTTAGGCAGGCATACAAAGTTCATCATGTCAATTCTTTAGATAGAGCAGTCTAGAAGTCAAATAGAAGGATTTTTTAGTCTGGCTTCTGACAGTTTTTCTTCTTTCTACATTTGACTATGCTATTTAAATGAACATTTTTAGTAATATATTTACATGATTGCTCATAAAAATGTAATTATGTTCTTTGTCTTCTAACTCTACAGTTTCCTGTCCCATTAGAATAAGTCATGGGATTCATGCTTTCTTCTCTGAAACCACCGTATTGCCATAAGCCAAATATGATAAGTAGGAAATTTCTCTGACAAATGCATGGTGAAATTTCTGCCCACCAAACGGTTTTCAAATCACAGAATAAAAAGGAGCCTTGGGAGATGAATCTACAGATTTTGAAAGAAGCTCTTTTAAAATTGCCAGAATAATCTCCTTCATGGCCCAAAGCAACATGTAAATTAAGAAGCAATACACTATGAGTGTAATGGAGCATGTACTTATAAATTCACGGTTCCATTCATCTCATGTAAACAGCTCACACATCGTACCTCCCAGGAATAATTACACAACACTAAAGAGTTTGAAATTATAAATATTAAGACAGAAAATTTTCTGTGCACTTCTTTGTGGCATAAGTTGAAAATATTAAGAAGGACTATAATGTTTAATTGTTATAGTAGTTTCTAATTGCATACTTGATAGGGTGAATGTCAAATGAATCAAAAAAGCTTTGGGCAAAATCAGCAGGAGAGATGTGCCTGCTGTCAGTTCAAAATAAACGTTTGCCAGCCTATTGGCATGGCAGCAGTGTGTCTCATGACAAGGAGGGACTTTTAGCATTCAGGAAAGAACATGAGGCTTTTAGTGTTCAAAGTGCTAGAAACTGGATTCATTAAGTAGGTAAAAATTGACCTCTTCAGGAAAATAAACTATTAGCAGGAGACTGACTGAACAAAAGGTGTCTTGTACAAGAACAAAAGGTATCTTCAGAAATGCTACCAAATGCAAGCTTTATAAAGCCATCCAGAGTAGGTTGCTGAGGTTGTATGTGCATTTAGTGTAATTTGGGAAAGGATAACCACAAAAAACTCTGCAGAAAATACTGTGTAGAGGCCCAGAGGTACTTTGAACCTGAGAAATAGAATTATGTCTTCAAAGATTAGTTTTAAAAATTTTAGAAATATCTACGACATAAATCCCAAGAGACTAATATTAAATATATTGGAAGTGTAAACAATATATTTGAAAAAGTACTTACTAATTTTATATCAAAACAAAATATTTTATGACAATAGCTAATTAAATAGACCCAAAGCTGATATTCTGATGTGATCACCAAGACTCTGAAATATTTGAGATTACAAGGGTCAGAGATAAATGTCAGAAAATTAAACATGGCATATAGCCTTCATTTTAATGGAATAAATATACATTTGGAAAGTGGACTGCTAAGCCTAGTAGTGAGCATGAGAAAGGGAACACTCTAGAATAGCATGTTAAATTACTGTTTCGGATAATCATAAAAAAGGAATAAAAAGAGATAAAATCATATTTAATGTTGTAGCTTCAAGTCATATCAAAACCTCAGTAGTAGGTATGAAACAGAGAAAAAGCAAAGAAAGGAATATAGCAACTAATCTGTCTGCTGTCCTGCATGATGCTAAAATATTAGAAAAGAGCAGCCAATCTCAAATTTAAAAAGTTGATGTAATTCCTCCCCACCTCCCACCCCTTGCAAAGATGGTGAACTGGAGATAATGTTAGCAAGCCTCTGTCACTTGGAAGGAGAAAATAGTGTGTAGAAATTTACTTTGTGAACTGTTTTCCAAGAAGCAACTCAGAAACTTAACAGAATAACTTAAAGAAACCACTGACCCTTCAAAAGAAGCACAAAGCAGTAGCCTACATGATGAACCAGACGGAACACTGTATCTCCAGAGGGTGAGTGGGAGAGAGACTGCCTTCATTATGCACACTCCCACAGGGGAGCCAGGAAAACCTGGCCCCAGGGAAGACCTTAACCCTACCCAGTGCTGGAGGTGATTTAGTGAGCAGTGAAGAATATATGAGAAGGAAGGGCATCAGGGCATGCTTTGCATTCACTCCCAGACTAAAGCAGGCACAGAGGGAAGCCACTGCAGATCATACCTCACAGGGGACCTCACAGAACTCTGCCAACTAACTCAGGTGGTGGGCACAGGTTGACAGAAGCTCCCAACTGAGATTTGCAATCCAATATTGAATGGGAAGGAACCTCGATGAGCAGAATCAAGGGACAAGTAAGAAGTGTGCTATAAACATGGGTGTAGTAGTTGGTCACCTCTGCTTCATAGGCAAGTAGGGAGGGGTGTGGCCTGAAAGCCACGGTTTCTGTCTCCATTGGGAAAGCTTATGGCCTGAGGCAGTTTTGAGTTCTGAGCACAGGCTGCCTGGAACCCAGCTAGCTGCCACTAGCAGAACACTGGGTCTAAGACATGCCTTGTCAAGTGTGTAGAAGCTGAGTGGGGCTTACTGCGGTCTGCTACCACTCCCACTGTCTGTATGGATTCTTTTGTGCAGCAGGGGCAGCTGGATTCCTCCCTGGAACATTACTCCAAAGGCTAGGGAACTGCTTTCTGATCTCCGTTGGAGCCGCAGCTTGTGCCTGCATGCAGGCAGCCAGAGCACAGACTTACCTGGCCCAAACCCTACCTGGTCTCTCCACCCACCCTGGTAGGATAGCACAACAGGAACATTTAGGAGCTCCATGACCCTCCCTCTTGCCTGAGGCACCAGAGTATATCCCCTGGGTAACACAAGGAAAACACAAATTCCACTTCTTCCACCTCTACCACCACAGCTGGTGCTTTTTGCAATCACCAGCTCCTAGATGGAGGTCAACTGGCATAGCCCATTACAAAATTTGCAGGCACAATAACACAACACTAAAGAAAGAGAAAACTTTTGCACGATCTCAGCTATTTCCTTTGCCTAGATTACCCTGGCTAATCAGGAGGTCTTGAGTCCATGTGCCAGGTACATTATTACTACATTTGGCATCTGAGAAAGCCAATATACAAAGGCTATTTATAACCAAGGAAACCTCAGAGTCTATGTCATTCTCCTCCCTCTCCTGCTAGTGCTGATGCTGGTACCCACCGCTAGGAGATTAGAGGGGAAGTCACATCACTGGATCTCTTACAGACATTCCCCAGCACCATCCTGGATTGTGGCAGTCCCAGTCGGCAGCTAGACCCAGAAGAGCCCAGAAGAGCACAAGGATTCTCAGTAGTCTGTCCCTCAGGGACTGTTACTCCAAGGGAAAAGAGAAGTGCATCACATTAAGGGAGCACCCTATAGGACAAAGAAAACCAGACTGCAGGCCTGAGTCGCTGAACTCTTGACTTGTGAGAAGTTTATTTCAGCACAGGTACAGGTGCAGTGCTGGGCTCAGGGGGAAGTCCGCAGCTCTACCCCAACAATCAGGCAGACACAGTACTAGTGAAGGATTTTGGAGAAGGGGATTAGAAGTCCCCTTCTCCCACTACTGAAGACACAGCTAGGGCTGCTTCCATGGGAACATGAGATGAGTGCAATAGACAACCTTCTATTGTAGAAGGTTATAGACAACCTTCCTGGAACACTTCAGGGTGACTGCCTCACCTCAAGAGGAGTGCCCTCCATGCTCAGGCTCAGATAAGAGGTAGAGTCAAACTCGCTCTCTACATGGAACGTCAGCATTCCTACATATAAAAAGGGGTGTTAGTGTGATCTGAAATAGCTGGGACACTGGGTCAGGAGTGTGACTAGGAGGCTGATTGCTTTTCTACTGGCTTAGAAGGAGAGCTGGGGTAGCTCCCTTCCTTTCTTGTGAAAAGACTTCAGTGCATTTCAATGAGAGCTTACCCAGGCACCTCTATCAAGGCTGGGACGTCTTCCTAACATGGAGGTATTGGATTTACCCACCTGCTTTAGCTGCAGCCAGCTTTTACCCATGGGCACCTCCTACTCACCTGAAGCCTGAACTGCTCAACCCAGTGAATAAAATATTGGGGAAAAATTGAAAAGAAATAAAGTCTTCAAAAAATATGGAATTATGTAAAACAGTCAAACCCAAGTATTATAGTTGTTCTTGAGAGAGAAAAATATATAGTTTGGAAAACCTATTTGAGAAAATTATTGAGGAAAAGTACCCTGGTCTTGTTAGATGTTTAGACATCCAAAGGCAGGAAGTTCAAACAACTCCTGTGAGACTCATAGCAAAAAAGACATCAACAATGTATATAGTCATCAAGGTATCTAAAGTCAGTGTGAAGGAAATAATTCTAATGGAAGTGAGACTAAAGCATTAGGTAACCTGTATAGGAAAATTCATCAGCCCAACAACAGACTTCTCAGCAGAAACCTTATAAGGGTTTGGGATCCTAACTTTATTCTCCTTAAACAGAATAACTATCAGCCAATAATTTTATATTCAGCAAAACTAAGTTCCCTAAATGAAGTAGAAATAAAGTCTTTCTCAAACAAGCAATGCTGAGAGAGTTTGTCAATACTAGACCAGCCATACAAGAAATGCTAAAGCGAGTTTTACATCTTGAAACAAAAGCATAAAATTCACAAGACTTATAAAAAAACATGATGAAGAAAACAAAGTCACTAGTTAACAATCAATACTGTGACTGGAATAGCACCTCACTCTCAATGTTAATGTTGAATGTAAATAGTCTAAATACTTCACTTAAAATACATAGACTGGATTAAAAATAATTACAAACCAAATATATGCAATATATGCTGTCTTCAGTAGACACACTTAACATATAAGGATTCTTATAGACTCAAGAAAAAGAGATAGAAAAAACATATTCCACACATATAGAAACCAAAATTGAGCAGGAGCAACTATTCTTGGATCAGATAAGACTGAAATTAAATAAACAACAGTAAAAAAAAAAAAAAAAAAAAAAAAAGAAAAAAAAAGAAAAAGAAGAAAATAAGATAATTATAAAATGATAAAAGAATCAGTTCAACAAAATATATAATTGTAAATATACATGCACTCTGCTCCAGAGCGCCCAGATTCATAAAGCAATTACTACTGAACCTAAGAATAGGGATGCACAGAAGCAAAGTATTAGTGGGGGACTTCAACACTCCACTGAAGTACTAGACAGATCATTGAGGCCAAAGGTCAACAAGGAAACACTGGACTAAAACTGTACTCCAGGATAAATGGATCTAACAAATATTTACAGAGCATTCTACCCAAGAACTGCAGAATGTACATTCTTTTCATCCTCATGAAACATTTTCCAAGGTAGACCATACGATAGGCCACAAATCTCAATGAATTTTTAAAAATTACAGTAATATCAGATATCTTCTCAGACCACAGCAGAACAACACCTGCAATGAACACCTCTATGCACAGAAACTAGAAATAAATTCCAAAAGGAACCTTCAAAATCGTATAAATACAAGGAAATTTAAAAATTTGCTCCTAAATGATTTTGGGGTAAACAATAAAATAAAGATATAAATTTAATAACCTTTTCAAAATACAACAGCAGGAGTGACACAAGTTACCAAAGCCTCTGGGATAGAAGAAAAGCAGTGCTAACAGGAAAGTTTGTAGCACTAAATGTCTACACCAAAATGTCTCAAAGATCACAAATTGACAACCTAATAAATTGACAATGTAGAAACTTATTTCTCTAGTTTTTAGTCACACCTCAAGAAACTAAAGAAAAAGGAACCAACCAAATAGAAAGCTGACAGAATAAAATAAATGACAAAGATCAGAGCAGAACTAAACTAAATATAAAGGAAAAATTTACAAAAGATAAATGAAACAAAAAATCTGATTATTTTAGAAGATAAACAAAACTGATAGACAGCTAAATTAACCAAGAAAAAAGTAGAGAAGATTCAAACAAGTTCAATTAAAAATGACAATTGAGACATTACAACTGACGCCACAAAAGCACAAAAGATAACTCAAGATTACAATGAACACCTCTATGCAAAAAAAATGGAAAATCAAAAAGAAATAATAAATTCCTGGAAACATGCAATCCCTCCAGCTTGAAGCAGGAGAAATGGATATCCTGAGCATTCAATAACAAGCAGTGATTTTGAATCAGTAATTTACAAAACTACCACCACCACCACAACCACCACCACCAACAACCACCCAGAGCTGGATGGATTCATAGCTGAATTCTACCAGACATTCAAAGAAAAATTGGTATCAATTCTACTGAAACCATCCAAAAAGATCCAGAAGGAGACAATCCTCCCTAACTTATTCTATGATGGCAGTATCACTCTGAGACCAAAGCTAGAAAAGGACATAACAGAAATGGGAAACTACAGACCAATATCTTTGATGAATATAGATGCGAAAATTCTTAACCAAATATTGGCAAACTGAATCCAACAGCACAACAACAAAATAATTCACCAGGGTCAAGTGGGTTTCATTCCAGGGATGCAAGGATAGTTCCACAAATACAGGTCGACAAATGTGATTCCTCACATAAAAGAAATTAAAAACAAAAGTTATATGATAATCTCAATAGATGCAGAGAAAGCACTTGATAATATCTACCATCCTTTTATATTAAAACCCTCAATAAACTAGGTATGTAAAGAATACATATTAAAATAATAAATGCTGTATACAATAAATGCATAGCCAACATCATACTGAATGGGGAGAAGTTGAAAGAATTTTCCCCAAGAGCTGGAGTAAGATAAGAATGCCCACCTTCACCACTTCTATTCAACATAGTACTGGAAGTTCAAGGCAGAGCAATCAAAAAAGAGAAAGAAATAAAGGGCATCCAAACTGAAAAAGAAGAAGTCAAACTCTCTCTGTTTGCCAATGATATAATCTTATACCTAGAAAACCCTAAAGACTCCTCCAAAAGCCTTCTAGAGCAAATTAATTCAGTGAAGTCTTAGCTTACAAAATTACTGTAAACAAATCAGTAGCACTGCTATACACCAATGACCAAGCTTAGAATCAAATCAAGAACTCAATCTCTTTTACAAAAGCTACAAAAAAACTTCACACGCAAAGATTATGAAAAAACCTGGGAATATACTTAACCAAGAAGGTAAATTGTGGTTGTCTACAATGAGAATGACAAAATACAGCAGGAAATCACAGATGACACAAATGGAAATACACACCATGCTTATGGATCAGAAGAATCAATAGTGTTAAAATAACCATACTGCCAAAGCAATCTACAGACTAAATTCAATTTTTATCAAAAGACCAAAATTCTTTTTCACAGAATTAGAAAAACCAATCCTAAAATTCACACGGAATGAAAAGATAACCGACATAGCCACAGCAAATCTAAGCAAAAAGAACAAATTGGGAGACATCACATTATCTGACTTCAAATTATACTACAAAGCAATAGTAACTAAAACAGGATAGTACTGGTATGTTATAAAGGTAGACACATAAACAGAAATAGGACAGAATTGAACAGAATAGAGAATCCAGGAGTAAAGCCAAATACTTACAATCAACTGATCCTCAAAAAAGCATGCAAAATCATAAATTGTGGAAAGGACACTCTATTCAATAAGTGGTGCTGGGTAAATCAAATAGCCACATGTAGAAGAATTAATGGGAATTTTTATTTCTCACCATATATAAAAATTAACTCAAGATGGATTAAAGGCTTAAATCTGAGACCTGAAAACGATACAAGTTCTAGAAGAAAACCTAGGAAAAACTCTTCTGGACATTGGCCTAGACTAAGAGTTTATAACTAGGAACTCCAAAGTAAATGCAACAAAAAGAAAATAAATAAATGGGACCTAATTAAACTAAAAAGGCTTCTGAAAAGCAAAAGAAATAATTATCAGAGTAAACAGGCAACTTACAGAATGGGAGAAATATTTGCAAATTACATATCCAACGAAGGAGTAATATCCAGTATCTATAAGGGACTCAAACAAATCAGAGAGAAAAAAAATAAATTATCGCATTAAAAAGTAGACAAAGGACATGAATAGGCATTTCTCAAAAGAAGATATACAAATATCAAACAAGCATATGAAAAAAAATGCTCAACATTATTAATCATTAGGGAAACACAAATTACAACCACAACGAGATACCACGTTTACCCCAGCCAGGAAAAAAAAAAAAAAATTAAAAAGTCAAAGAGTAATGAATGGTGACATGGAAATAATGAAAAAGGCATGCTTATATACTGCTGGTGGGAATATAAATTATTACAACCTTAATGAAAACAATATAGAGATTTCTCAAAGAACTAAATGTAGATCTACCCCTCAATCCAGCAATTCCACTACTGGGTATCTAGCTAAATGAAAGAAAGTCACTATATCAAAAAGATGCCTGCACCTGTATATTTATTGTAGCACAATTCACAATTGCAAAGATACAGAATCAAACTAAAAGCCCACCAATTGATGAGTGGATAAATAAAATATAATGTACACACACACACACGCACACACACACACACACACACCATGGAATACTTAGCCATAAAAATATAATGTCTTTTGCAGCCACTTGGATAGAACTAGAACTCATTATTCTAAGTAAAGTAACTCAGGAATTAAAAAGAAAATACCGCATATTCTCACTTATAAGAAGGACTAAGCTATGTGTATGCAAAGAAATACAGACTGGTATAATGGAAATTGGAAACTCAGAAGGAGATACGGTAGGAGAGGGGTAAGGGATGAAAAACTGCCTATTGGTTACAATGCACACTACTTTCAGTTGATGGGTACACTAAAATCCTAGACTTCACCACTATAAAATTCATTCATGTAACCAAAAACCGCTTGTACTCTTAAAGTTACTGAAATAAAAAATAAAAATAAAAGAAATACAATAAAGTATTCCTTTGAATTAAAAACAAAAATAAAAAATAAATAAAAGTTGAATTTAAGTTCTCTGCTAATGATTTTCAAAGGTGTCAAAAACATGGTGATTTGGTGGTGGTAGTCTTACAACTAAGTTGTCTGTCCAGTTTGTAGGAGAACTTCTGTTGGAAACAAAACTTTCAGGACATGGATCTCAGCCCTGGGTGAAGTTGTCTGGCAATATGGTAGTATGAGGTCAGAATCATAGCCAAACTGGTTTCAGGGAAGATTAACATGTTCATGGAGTAAGTAAAATATTCTAAGAAACCTTCGAGAAAAGAAAAAGGATTGTAAAATATTGAAATAACAATATTAAAAATGATTTTGTACCTCGTTGAATTAACTTTGCTAATATTTTCTTCAGGAATTTTGCTCATGAGAAATATTGGTCTATATTTTTCCTTTCTTGCAATAACTTTATCTAGTTTTGGTGTTAGGGTAATAATGGCTTAATATAATGTGTTGGGAAGTGTTCCCTATATTTCTATTTTCTACAAGAGATTTTAATTAATGATTCACTATCTTTAACTGATCTAGATTTACTCAATTTATCTATTTATCCTTTCATGAGTTGTAATAATTTGTGTCTTCAAAAGGATTGCTTCATTACACATGATATAAAATTTATGATCGTAGAATTGTTCATAGTTTCCTTTATTGCCATATTAATGGCCATGAGATTGACCTCTCTTTTATTTCTAGTAATTAGTTCATTTTCTTTTTCATTGGTTAGCCTAATGAGAGGTTAATTAATTTTACTGATTTTTCAAGGAGTTAGTTTATGGCTTAGTTAATTTTCTCCATTGGTTTCCTGTTTTCAATTTCACTAATATTTGCTTTAATTTTTATTCTTTATTTACTTTATCTTGCTGTAAGCTTACATTTCTATTTTTTAAGTAGTTACCTAAGATGGAAGCTTACATTATTGACTTCAGATAAATTTTAGATCTTTCATTTTTTCCTATGTGTGCATTTATACTAAAAATTTCACTCAAAGCTCAATTTTACTATATTCTACACATTTTGATAAATTGTGTTTTAATTTTGTTCAAAGTATTTAAATTTCTTTTGAAACTTATTCTTTGACCCATGTCAAAGTGTGTTGTTTAATCACCAACTATTAGGGGAATTTCTAGCTATCTTTCTGTAACTTACATGGTTAAACGTATATATTTGATATACTTAAAAAATTAACACATTAAATATAACAGTAAATAAAAATAAATATAGACCATGACAAGTGGAATTTATTAAAGGTCTAAAAAGCCAGTATAATATTAAAAAATCAACCAATGTAATAATATAACACATCGGGCATGCAGAAAAACTGGATCACTAATTGCTAGTGGGAAATCAGCGTGCTACAATTTTGGAGGACATTTTAGCAGTTTCTTACAAAACTATAAATATGCACCAGCAATCACACTCATGAGTAATTGCAAAATTGATTTAAAAATTTTAGGACCAAACAAAAACCTGTACGACAATCTTTACAGCAGCTTTGTTTATAATCCCTAAAAATGAGAAGCAGCCAGTATGTCTTTCTTTACATTGATATGTAATAGTTGTACATATTTTGGGAGTACACGTGATATTTTGATACCTGTGTACAATGTATGATAATCAAAGCAGAGTAATTTGGTATCCATCACCTTAAACATTTATCTTTTCTTTGTGTAGAGATTATACAATGCTTCTTCTCTAGAAATTTTGAAATATACAATAAATTATTGTTACCTATAATTTTCATACTGTACTATCAAATACTAGGACTTATTTCTTTTATCTAACTGTATTTTTATACCACTTAACTAACTTCTGTTTATGCCCTCCTTCCTGCTTCCCTTTGCACCCTTTGGTAACCACCATTCTACTCTCTACCTCCATGAGATTCACTTTCTCAGCTCCCACATAGGAGTGAGAATATGTGCTATTTGTTTTTCTGTGCCTAGTTTAATACACTTAAAATAATGACCTCTATTTCAATCCATGTTGCTGCAAATGAAAGGATTTCATTATTTTTTGTGGCTCAGTAATATTCTTTTATGTGTATGCCACATTTTCTTTACTCATTCATCAACTGATGGACATTTAGATTGATACCATATTTTGGCTATTGTAAATAGCACTGCAATAAACATGGGAGTGCAGATACCTCTTCAATATACTGATTTCCTTTATTTTCATATATATACAGCAGTGAGATTACTGGATCATATGGTATTTGTAATTTTTGCTTTTTGAGGAACTTCCATAGTGTTTTCCATAATGAGTGTATTAATTTACATTTCCACTAACAGTTTTTACATAACTGTTGACTATTGGTATGTCTTTCTTTGAGAAATATCTATTCAGGTTCTTTGCACATTTTATAATCTTATTTTTTTCTTTTTTCTTTTTGCTATTGAGACGTTTGAGTTTTTTATATGTCCTGGTTATTAATCCCTTGTAGGAAGAAGAGTTTGCAAATATTTTCTCCCATTGTGTAGGTTATTTCTTCACCTGGCTCATTGTTTCTTTTACTGTGCAGAAAGTTTTAGCTTGATGCAATCTCATTTGTCTGTTTTTGCTTTTGTTGTCTGTGCTTTTGAGGGCTCATCAATTTTTTTTTTTTTTTTTTTTCCAAACCAGTTTTCTGCAGCATTTTCCCAATGTTTTATTTTAGCACTTTCATACTTTCACAATTTTAGGTCTTACATTTAGGTCTTTAATCCTTTTTGAGTTGCTTTTTTTGTATGTGATGAAAGATGGGGATCTAGTTTTGTTTTTCTACATATGGATGTCTAGTTTTTCCAGTACCATTTACTAAAGGGACTGTCATCTTCTCACTGGATGTTCTTTGCAACTTTGTCTAAAATGAGTTGACTGTGAGCATATGGATTTATTTTTGTGTTCTCTACTCTATTCTGTTGGTCTATGTGTCTATTTTTAGGCCAGATTCATACTGTTTTGGTTACTATTGCTTTGTTGTATAACTTGAAATTGGGCAGTTTTATGCCTCCAGCTTTGTTCTTTTTGATCAGCCTTGCTTTATCTTTTCAGGATCTTTTGTGGTTCCATACACATTTTAAGGTTGTTTTTTCAATCTCCATGAAGAATTTCATTGGTATTTTGATAGGAATTGCATTGAATCTGTAGTTGCTTTGAGTAACACAGATATTTTAATAATATTAATTCTTTCAATCCATGAACATGATGTATGTTTTCAATTTTTGTATCCTCTTCAGTTTTTTAATGTGTTTTACAGTTTTCTTTGTAGATATCCTCCACTGCTTTGGTTAAATTTATTCCTAGGTGTCTTATATTTTGTAGCTGTTATAAACGGAATTGCTTCTTTGATTTATTTTTCAGATTGATCATTGTTAGCATATAGAAATGCAATTGATTTTTGCATGTTGACTTTGTAGTCTGCAACTTTACTGAATCCACTTATTAGTTCTGAGAGTTTTTGGTGTATTATTTAGGATTTTCTAAATATAAGATCAGATTATCTGCAAACAAAGATAATTTGATTTCTTCCCTTTTGATTTAGATGTCCTCCTTTTTTTTTTTTTTTTTTTTTTTTTGCCTATTTGCTCTGGCTAAGACTTCCAGAGCTATGTTGTGTTCATACGAGGAATACAATACAGTGATAAAAGTAAATGAGATATTCATCCATGAAAAGACATTAATGAATCTTAAGGGCATATTTCTCAGTGAAGGAAACCAATTCTAAAAGTCTGCAACTGTGTAATTTCAATTATACAATGCCCTGCACATGCAAAATTATACACACTATAAACATATCAGTAGTTATCAAGGACCCAGGGTTTGAGAGAGGAAGCTTGAGAAGGTCATGTATCTAGGATCTTTCTAGGGCAGTGAAAGTATTCTGTATGATACTACGAAGGTGGACACGTTACTATGTATTTGTTTAAACCCATATAACTGTACATTGCAAAAAATAAACTTAATGCATGCAAAATTTAGAAAATTAGGAGATCCAGGTATTTCAGTATAGAATGAAAAAAAGCTAAGTATCTTAAAGTGTATAAAACAGCTTTACTGACGTTATGTGAGAAAAAGTGATCACTTAGGTCATTTTGAAAATGAATGGAATCTATGTGATTAAATGACATATTAGTACTGTACTGTTGTTGCTAATTTTTTCTGTGAAGATATGGGTTAACATTCTGACACTACTCTCTCTCTCTCTATATATATATATATACACACACATGCCTACTGGAGTTAAATAATTACATAGATGGCAGGTTGTGAGAGCTAGGTTTTTACTATTGGAGTGACTGATTACAGATCAGAAAGGGGAGGAGTGTAGAATCATCTAAGTGCTAAGGGAGTAGAGTGGAAGACATCAGTATGAACTCACGTTTAGCTTAATATAGGTGGTTACTCATAGAAATATATGCATATATATACACATATACATATGTCAGTATACACAGTATATGTCCTTGTTCTGCCATCTGAGAAGCCCTAGGTTTAATGACACTCCAGCAGCAATCATACCTGGAGCCTAGATCTTAGTTCCTAATACAACCTTTCAATTTAAGAAACCCAAGTTTCTTAAAGAAATGGTTGATTCCAAGACTAGGTCAGAGGATAAGCAAATTAGCCTAGAGTATCTCCTAGTGCTATATAAAACTGTTCAAAAATAAAGTTCATACAATAAATATAAATTATATAAACTAAGGAAAAACTTTGACAAACAAGATACCTTTAAAATTTTAAAAAATATAAAAGTGATGGGCTTTTAAGAGATTACTAACCATATTTTCTTTAAAAAAGATGTTTGTCCTTAAATTTG
The DNA here is from genome assembly GCF_049350105.2 of Macaca mulatta. Lineage (NCBI taxonomy): Eukaryota > Metazoa > Chordata > Mammalia > Primates > Cercopithecidae > Macaca > Macaca mulatta. Next base: position 119,344,990 of record NC_133409.1, read on the forward strand.
TTCTATATTTTTCCATACAAGTAGAACATATTACCTTTTTCTAAAATTATTATAACACATTTGAGATATAAACCAGCTTTACAAAAACTTGAATGATTAGAAATAAGAGTGAAGTCACCCTAAATTATATAAACTACTCCCATAACACCTCTGAAGTTAAGTAGGAAAAACTAATATGATCTTGGCATACTTAAAATCTTTCTCTTTGGCCTCCTCTTACACCACAATAGATCATTTAGACAGAAATGATTATTTTGTAGTTTAATCCACTGACGTCTTTCTTTTTAATAAGCATTCTATTTCTGAAATATAAAGAAAAATGTTATTATAGATGTTTTTAAAAACAGAATAAATGAAATTATGAATTTTTAAATATCTGACAATTCCAGCACCAAAAATATTCCTGTATTCCATCTTATAGCTCCACTTTAAAAATATGTATGATTACTCTTGTTTCAAAGAGAAAGTTTTAAATTACCTAGCCATAAAAATACAAAGATTTTTAGGACTAAAAGCTTTATTTTTTACAATTATATATACATCTGTATTTGTATATTTATATGTATATACCTGTGTTTATATGTATATATGTATGTATATTTGTGTATGCTACGAATGCATACAGGCAGGTTAATTATTCTTTGAGTATGCAAACTGCTAAATAAGATGGGACAGACTATTACATCCACTTTGACTGCTGCACTGAATTTGTATCACAATTTACATACAAATTTTATTTTCATCTATTGGCATATGACACAACCTTGTCATGAAACACCATCACTGCTTTTTGCATTAATGAATTTTTCTCAAAAGTCCTCTAACTCTGAGTAATACAATGTAGCATATTTTCGAGCAATGGGTTCACTTTTCTTACTCCAGGGGTTCCTACTCAGCCAACCTCCTAGATCATATTTCTCATTATAATAAAAGCATCACTACACTAAATAGCAAGAAAAGACAGATGCGCTATTCCTATTTAGCAGATCCAACTTTAAAAGGATGCACTTATCAATCTTTTAAGAATGGTTGCTACTGCTTTCCTCAAACTAGTGTTAGCATAGAGGTTCAGCAACTGGTAATATCAATGAACAATCAGGGAAATTTTCCTTCAAGAAGGACCTCTTCTTCTAGCTTCAGACTGTAGATTCCACTTACAGAAAAAAATCAAGGCAACTTCTCATCCTAGGAATAATTTTCCTTATTTATATATTCAAACCACAGAAAAAATTTTAAGATTAAAATTTTTTGAACAAGAAAAAAAAATCTCTTGTTATATTTAACATGGGTATGTATGTATTTAGAGCGGCCTTTAAAAATTTTTATATTTATAAATTATATGTTATCAAGTAGAAGCTGTGGAAACAAAATTTTAAAAATTATCTAGAGATAATAATAGTTGAATAGAATTAGAGAACAACAGTTGTTCAGGAAAATTAAATATTAATTTTTAAGTAATATATTTTATTGTGTATTATATACATGCATTTATGTTAGTATATATTAGTATTATACTGTATGCATGCATTTTTTTTTATAATTTCACTTAATATCTGTTACACGCCCTTTAAGATGTAATTCTTAATATTTTTATATTAGTCTATACTGTAAAATAGCTACAGACTTTATCTTAATTAACAAATTATTTGACATTAGAAATCAATATTATTTTCATTTTTCTCTACCATGACTAAAACTTCACAGAACAACCTTGAAAATATGTCATTGTATGGGCGTCTTATTAGTTTATGAAGACAAAGCAGTTAAAGAAAATTGGCTGGGACTAAATAACTTAGAATATTTAAGGGTTTTTCATGACATAATCTGTATTTAAACTTATAAATATTTACTTACACAGTCATCCTGGGGTACCTCTGGGGCACTGGTTCCAGGACCACCCCTTGTACCAAAGTCCGTGGATGCTCCAGTTCCACAGTAGGCCCTGCAAAACCCAGGATTATTAAAGTCAGTCTCTCGGTATCAGTGGTTTCCACATATCACAAACACTCTCTTTTATATATGGGGCTAGGTCAATATGGGGAGTTAGAACTCATGAATATCGAAAGGTGACTGTGTGTTATGCACACACACGCACACGCACACACACACACAGAAATGCACATGCCTATATACATATATTTGGTACTAATGTGAACTAAAACTGTATACATTTATATGAGTTTATGTATATGTCCATGTATTCATATAGCTTATACATACATGCACATATACATATAGCTTTAGGTACACATACCTATACCTATATGTATATGGATATATAACTATATGTATATGTGTATTATGTCTGTGTTTATACATTGATATACATTGATACAATTTAAATTAACTTTGTGGTATATAACAATGCCAATTTCTTCATACTATCAAAACCTATCCTATAACGTTTTATTTTTAATAAACAGATCATATTATCAATGGTGTTTTATTTTCATTTTTTGGGAGGAGGGTTATTTGGAATACTGAACATTTTCTGAACTTATCTTGATTACTCATATTTTAAAGGGTAATTTCTATTCGTGTTAGATTTTGCTTTCTGTTTTGAGATGTTTTCTTTTTTTTTTTTTTTTTTATCAGTACTTCATTTCTTTTTATTGCTGAATAATATTCCAGTATGTGGCTCTAACATATTTTCTTTTTTTTTTCTTTTTTTTTTTTTAAAGTGATTAATAAAGTGAACGTTTATTTTAAAGAAAAACCTTTATGCAATGGATGATAGATGGATGCAGATCTCGGCTTTTTAAGATAAATGGACATGACCGAGTTAAGAACACAGGTGACCTTTTTGATTTTCCATTTTTCTAATGTGTCTTTTTTTTTTAATTTATTTATTATTATTATACTTTAAGTTGTAGTGTACATGTGCATAACGTGCAGGTTTGTTACATATGTATACTTGTGCCATGTTGGTGTGCTGCACCCATCAACTCATCATTTACATCAGGTATAACCCCCAATGCAATCCCTCCCCCCTCCCCCCTCCCCATGATAGGCCCCTGTGTGTGATGTTCCCCTTCCTGAGTCCAAGTGATCTCATTGTTCAGTTCCCACCTATGAGTGAGAACATGCGGTGTTTGGTTTTCTGTTCTTGTGATAGTTTGCTAAGAATGATGGTTTCCAGCTGCATCCATGTCCCTACAATTAAAACTCAGTTTTATAAAATACAAAAAAGTGTTTACTTACTATGATTAGATGATAACTCAATTCTAGTAATTATATTTTAAAATGTTGTTCCATTTTGAAGGTCAGGATTTGAAAGAAACAAAAACAATGCAAGTTTAACCAACACAATTTTAAATTTTTCACTGTTTAAGAGAGATCACTCAAACTATTAACTTAGAAAATATTCAACAGAAAACAAATAATAGATCCAAGAAACAATTGCTTGTTATTATGAAAACTTTAACAATTGGAGTAAACTCTAAAGGGCATAAATAGCTTTGTCAATTACACCCAAAACGAAGCTGCAAAGCAAGAAAAAACAATAGTGTTTTGAAAGGTTTGCAATAGTTGGTTCAACTAATGCATAATGAAATCAATACAGTGAAGAAATTGATATACCAGAGGTCTTTAAAAGTCATTTTGAAAGAATGTTAGCAGGATAATTTGCCAAATCCAAATAAGAAAAATATAATGCATTTGAAAAGTGTTCAATGAAGAGTAACTGAGAAGTAAACACAATGAGGCTAAGTCAGTCAAGTTAATTACCTGATATGTAGAGAAAACATTGGCAATGATTAGAGAAAAAATTTGTAAATAAGAGCATACAATGTTATTTCAAAGATAGAAGTATTTTTATAGTCCCTTTTCTGAGTATTTCAGTTTATTTGCAACAAATTTGTTTAAAATGTTGTGTTTAACACATTAAATCATTATTGTTTCAAGCTAAACTGAATTGGTGATTTTAAACCTTCATATGAATCAGGCTTTGAGCTATATATTTTCAGGTATAGTTTTTAAATCCTTGATTGCAGAATGAAATATGCCACTACATCTTCTCTAACATATGACAAAACCATGTTTAGCTAGCTATAGATGGTGGCACAAAGTCAAACTCACAAAATGATTTACTTCATAGTAATGAAAACTATTTTTTTCAGTGATAGTAAGACACAAGAGGTATTGTAGTTTTGAAAAGATAGATGTTTATTCACAGATGAGTGGATGAAGAGAATATGGTGTACACATACAATGGAATTTTATTCAGCCTTAAAAAAGAAGGATGTACTGCAATTTGTGACAATGTGGATGAACCTGGAGAATATCATGTTAAGTGAAATAAGCCAGACCTAAAAGAACAAATAATGCATAATATTTGTATGTTGAATCTGAAACAAACTCCTAGAAGCAAAGTATAAAATTGACTAATATCAGGGGCTAGGTGGAGAGGGAAATGAGGAAATATTTGTCAAAGAACACAAAATTTTGGTTATACAAGATAAATTAAGTCCTAGAGATCTACTGTACAGCTTGGTGCTTATAGCTGACAATGCTATATTGAATAGTTTAAAATTTGCTAGGTCTGGTGTTGAATGTTCTTATCACACACATACACACAAAAAAAAATAAGAGATATTGTAGTTTAATAGGAAACTTATTTTAGTGGTAATACCCACAAGAGATTAAAGACAAAAGACACAAGGTGGGGGATGAGAGGCCAGGGAGCATTAAAAACAAGAAAGTGTTTTTGCAGGTATTTTTATTCTCTAGTGATCACTACTGTTGGAATTATGAAGCCAATATCACAAAAACCTGCTGAGGTAAAGAGTTTTATGGAGAGGAAGATCCATTTCGAGAACTTCCTTTGTGAAGCCTGTAAGTTATGAAATATGTGAGGAAACCATGAAATGGGGTTCTAGAGTATGCATTCTTCTGAATTCCCTGCCTTTGATTAATTAGCAGTAATGATATTTAATGAAACACCGTATTACATCTTCTATCTATTACTAAAGACTTGGTAAACAGTTTACGCCTCCTAATGAAGGTATTTGTATCCCCATTTAGAGATCAGTAAAAATTCTCAAATATGATAAATAATTGGTTCAAGTTACAAAGCTGGGACTGAAATGTAGGTGTGCTATTATGCCCATAATCTAATGTTTGGGTTCCCAAAGATAACATTAGCTTCCTAGTGAATGGAATTGGAGGTGAAGAATTATTTTTCCAAATATTTTAGTAGATAGTACAGTCAATAGTTAATACTTAACTATTAGATAAAATCTGTAATAATTTTATGATGGTGATTTTAAAGTAATATAAATGTACATAAACTACAAAAATCAAAATGGTAGTGTTTTTATGAAGAGTTATTTATGTGCTTTATTTTTTAAAGTTGCTGAGTTGCTTTATTTTTTCTGTTTTGAAAATCGAAGAGCATACTTATCTGGAGATATCTTATTTTAGAGACAAGAATCTCACTTCACATTGTAATTGCAGGTAAAAAATATCAAAACATCAGCTCTTCAGGTCTCTTCTATTACCTGTGTAGAACATCTCCTTTTCTTATGTTTTTTCTTGCTTTTTTATTTTTATTTTTTAGTGCTTCAACTTTGTTTAACATGGAGCTTAAGGGTTATTAATGTCATTGAATCATTTATCTGTTAAAAAATGTATTATTTTATTCAACAGATATTTATGGAGTGTCTACTGTTTGCAAATTCTGTCCAAGGCATTGCTACTTGGCTATTTGTTCTTGTTTAGCATAAAAATCCAGCTTGATGAACTGATATCTAATATTAATTTCAGATACTAACTGTGTTCCTAGAGGTTTAATGAAGAAGATGGATATGACTAGATCTGGTAGGGAGACATAGCTATTTCTATGTTGCCTGTTGAAATTCTCTCTTAGGCTGGAAAAATATTTTTATTCAACAGCATGATGTTTAATTATTACATCTAAAACATAATGTATTTTTTGTTGATAGTTTCCAATTACATGTAAGTACATATACTTAGGGTTTTTTTTTTTTTTTCTTTTTTTTCTATGGATTGAAATGTTTACCTTTAGTTTAAGTACTGATGAATATATAGCTTCCGTGAGTTAATTACAGAGGGAAATCTGGCTAATGATTTTTACAGATATAATTAGTCATTCCTAGTTGCCCACAAATGAGTTAAATGGGTCACACCACAGATGAAACTGTTTCAATTAAGGGTCACATTGATTCTAAGTTCTACTTTCCTTATGGCCTAAGAGGATGTCCACTATGGCATTTGGGACTGAGAGTTTTATATTCCATATAATAGCTTAAAGCCTTTTGACTTAGGCAAATAGAATACAACTGAACTCTTTTTCAGTCCCCTTCAAGTGGATGTGAGTCCTTTGGGGAAGATTTTGAGCAAATGGGAAGAATTACTGTGAAAACAGAATATGCAAATTGGTTTAGGAACTTTTCTTCATATTAAAGAAAATTACTGAGTCCATTTGACATATGACATTACTTCTCCTAGAGTCACCACACAATGGTTTCAGGTTTGTGTTGATAATCAAAGTCACAAGATATAACATACTATATTAACTTAGACACAGGGAGAAAATACAAGATACATTGCATCTATATTTACATTTTAAAATCATCTTTATGGAATTTCAAATGGACATGCAATACAATTTTACCAATTTCAAATGTGTGATTTATGAGTTTTGACAAGAGCATAAAGTCATGCCACTACTGCCACCATAATTTTGATATAGAACATTTCTGTTACTTCCAAAACATCCTTTTGTGCCTTTTTTGATGCCCTTTCTACACCGTGACCCTTCGCAATCACTGCTCCACCACTACATTTTTTCTACTCTCTAAATGAAATTAAACTGCATATACATTTTCGTGTCTGTATTATTTTACTTAGCATCACACTTTTGAGATTCATTCATGCATCGCATGTGCCAACAGATCACTCTTCTTAGATGTTGAGTAACAATCCATTGTTCAGGTATACCACAATTTATGATCACTACAGCAGTTGATAGAAATTTTCATTGTTTTCTATTTGTGATTATTACAAACGAAGTTGCCATGTTTTATTATGTTGTTGTATGAAATGATATGTCTTTATTTATCTTGTCTAGATACCTAGAAGTGGATACTTTGGGTTATAGGTAAAATGGAGTAAGCCACTGCAGCTTGTCTCTCCCACTGATTACAACTAAAAACATTGAGCAAAATACATAAAAGAACTACCTAAGGACTCTGAGAAGTAAATAATAGCAGACAGATTGGGGAAGGAAGCTAAAATTTGAAGAACAACAAAATGCTGGCAATAAGTTTCCTGGGTGGTTTCTTTTACTATCCCTTTATTCTCCGAGAAGAGAGCAGGCTAAATTAAGAAAATGCATGGCAGGTGTTAGGAAAACTTTGAAAAGGATTCTTTCCGGCCAGAGAGCTTGTGGAGAAAAGTTTCTGCCAGCCCTAGAGTGTAGGAAGAATGGCCATTTTTTTACTCTCTTTCTCACTCTCTCTCTCTGTGTGTATGTGTGTGTGTGTTTTCTCTTTTGTTTTCTGTCTTTGCCCTGAAGTAAGCATCAGTTATGGAATTAAAGTGCAGCTGTGCAGTTTGAAAAATGTGGGCACCTAAAACTCTAAGAAAAACTACTTGTCTCTCCGAATACAGAAAATGGGAGGCCTATTGTACTAAGAGTGTGAGAGGAATTCTTTCAAAGAAATTTTTTCTTTTAATGTATTTTTTTCCTAGATGCTTAATAGTTAACGTGTCCCATTTGTGTGGAAGCATGCAATGGTATGGGAAACTGAAACTCTGAAAGAAATCTGCATATATGGCCCATAATAACTGAGGTGGGGCCCTAGGAACTACATACTGGAGGTGGGGGAAGGGGAAGAGAAATACAAGAGGAAATATCCAAGGGAAATATCTGCCAGGGGATTACTAAATCTGTATGCAGACTGGACTTTTTCTAAGGAGTGCATGGGGGGAACACGCCCAAAGAAGTCCACAAAGACTTTGAGAATTAACTAGGATCTAAGCCATCATTCAAGTCCCAGATCAAACTAAGTGGCACATGTGAAGGAAAAACAAACAGTATAGCACAGACTTGGAACTAAACTGATATTAAAACTGATGTGAACAGAAGATGAGAGACAATTTGCAGACCAAATTTAATTTAATACTGGCTTACTACACTATAATAAAAACAGAACTGAAATGAACATTCTGAGGAGGATTTTAAGAAATTTTATGATAATTTAGAGTCTCATACCATAATACTGAAAATATTCAGGGCATGGCTGGGCACGGTGGCTCACGCCTGTAATCCCAGCACTTTGGGAGGCCGAGGCAGGCGAATAACGAGGAGATCCAGACCATCTTAGCTAACACGGTGAAGCTCCATCTCTACTAAAAATACACGAACATTAGCCAGGCGCCTGTAGCCAGGCGCCTCAGCTACTCGGGAGGCTGAAGCAGGAGAATGGCGTGAACCCGAGAGGCGGAGCTTACAGTGAGCCAAGGTGGCGCCACTGCACTCCAGTCAAGCAAGACTGCATCTCATTAAAAAATAAGAAGAAGAAGAAGAAGAAGAAAATATTCAGGGTCATAATGCAAATATTCTTGACATACCAAAAACCAAGGAAAAAAAAAAAAAAAAAAAGGATCAATCTCCTTCTTCTTGTCTTTTTTGTTTGTTTTTTGAAAGGGGATCTCTCTAAATCACCCAGGCTAGTCTCAAACTCCTGGGCTCAAGAGATCCTTTTGCCTCAGCCTCCGGAGTAGCTGAGACTACAGGTGCCAGCCGCTGCATCCAGCTTTACCAGTTCTTAAGGAGAAAGATGACCAATGCTAACCATGAGGTAACCTAGTTATTGTTATTAAGCAAAACGTTTAAAGCAACCACCATAACAATGCTTGATAAAATAATTGTTAATATACTTGAATTGTAAAAGATAGAAATTCACAGTAGGTAAAAATAAACTACATAAAAGAAGCAAATATAATTTTTGAAACTAAAAACTACAATATGAAAAATTAAAAAAAAAAAAGATGGTTTAGTAGCTGGTTGGTGATAAAAATAGTAAGTCTGTGAAGTTGGAAACAGATCAACTAAAATGATCCTACCTGAAGAAAAAAACTAAATAAAATTAGCCAACTCTCAGGGCCTATGGGACAATATCCAAAGGTCTAACCTCCATGTCATTGTAGTCTCTGAATGATTGGTTCAGCAAAGATTTTTCAAAGAAATTATTATGGAAAACTTCTCAAATTTGGTAAAATTAATTGTACAGATTTAAGAGACTCAATGAATTTCAAACAAGATAAACTCAAAATAAACCATAAATAGACACACCATTAAAATATTGTCCAAAACCGAGAAATTGGAACGCTTTTACACTGTTGGTGGGAATGTAAATTAGTCAAACCATTGAGGAAGACAGTGTGGTGATTCCTTAAGGAGATAGAACCAGAAATACCATTTGACTCACCAATCCTATTACTGGGTATATATCCAACGGATTATAAATCGTTCTACTGTAAAGACACATGCACACATATGTTTATTGCAGCACTGTTCACAATAGCAAAGAATTGGAACAAAACCAAAGATAGAGAAATTCTTAAGGCTTTCAGACAACAGTAATACATATTGGGGAACAACAATTCAACTGACTTGGAGAATTGTACGTTAGTAACCCCGAAGCCAGAGGAGAGTAGAATAATATTTAAAATTCTGAAAGAAATAGACTGTCAACTAGCAGTTCTATATCCAGCAAAAATATATTTCACACATAAGAGTGAAATAAAGATTTTATCTCATGGAGAATAATTGAGAGGATTCATCACAATAGGATCTGTTCTGAAAGAAATGCTACAGCAGGTTTTTTAGGCTGAAAGACATTTATAACAGAAAAACAAACAAACAAAAACAAAAACATGAAACTTTAGAAATTAATGAATTCTACTGCGTGTAAATTATAAAATATATTTACAACAATTTCTTAAAGCTCTAAGAGAGTATTGGGTTGTGCTGTAAGTGAATGTTTATGGAAGAAACTACTAAACTGCTTTCTGAAACTTGTGTACCATTTTACATTTTCTTCAGGACTCTGAGTTCCAGTTGCTTTGGATCCTCGTCCAACAATGGTTTTGTTAGTTTGTTTTAGCCAATCAAATAAGTATGCAGTGCGTGTACAACCTGTCAATCTTATGAACATCTTCAAAAGTTACCACATAATGCTGATGTTTGTCTCTTCAGTCACACAGGGCTCATATAACTGCCAAAGGACAAGGCTCCTACAGGTCACTTGGACATAGGTAACAAGGAACTTCACTTTTTATCAGTTTTTTCTATCATTGTAGTCAACTAGGTCCAATGCTAACATACTATTTCTCCCATCATGATGTGATTTTGCCAGGCATGGCATGCCATGCCTTTAATCCCAGGGCTTTGAGAGGCCAAAGTGGGAGGATCGCCTGAGCCCAGGAGCTCAAGACCAGCCTGAGCAATATACAAAGATCCCATCTCCACCAAAACAAAAAACAAAAATAATTAAAATTAGCCAGGCATGGTGATACATACCTGTGGTCCCAGCTATTTGAAAGGCTGAAGTGAGAGGATTTCCTGAGCCCAGGAGTTCGAGGCTACAGTGAGCCATGATTGTGCCACTACATTCCAGCCTGGGCTACAAAGTGAGGCCCTATTTAAAAAAAAAAATGTGGTTTCACTTATCAGAAGTTTTTAAATTACAAAGCAAGTAGTACACAATTTCTCACAGTCATCTTATTTCAATAGTTCCTAAAGGATAAGACATGCAAACAACATTATTCTAGGTTCTGTTGTTAACTGTTATTTATTCTATCGACTCTGTTTATCTGTTTAACTTCATCTGCACTTAACTTTTTATGTAGATATTCTTGGGCTTTTATGTAAGATACAATGAAGATATCTCAAAATCTTTGATTATTCACATCTTTAGGACTAATTTTTCTTGCTCTACTGCTAACGAAATACCTTTTAGAGTATGCTACCAAATAACCTGTGAATTGTGAAGTTTTCAATTCTTGCTAGTAGAAACATGAACAGTACCTGACTATTTTAGAGCCTTCGGTATTCTTTCCTTGCTCTTTTTGTCATAGGTGGTGATGGTAGTTATTCCCATGGCTTCACACAGTCTCTTGACACATATGTGGTCATCAGTACTCAGCTAAAGATTTGAGCAGAAACCTCTGATGACTGGCTATCCAAGGTTTCTTCTCTGTGTGGCAGCTTCCTCTCTTACACTTTTCCCTGTAAACTCAAGACACTTCAGTCTGTCTTGGCTCTGAACTCTATCTCTTCAAAATGTGGAGTCTATCAGCCTCTGACTGGGTTCACTCTTCCTTCTCTCTGCCCTGGAAACTCCCTCTCGGTGATGTGAGGCAATCTGGGGACTCTCTTATCTCTTCTTGAGAAACATCTTGCCTGATGACCTACTGCCTGAAACCATTGTTATATACACTGTGTTCATCTTTTTTGTTTTGGTTTCAAAAGTAAGTGTAAATTTAATACTTGTCATTCTACCTTGTCTGGGAACCTTGATCATTTATTTCTATGTGTGTTTATTAAAAGCCTGACAGTAAAGAAGATTAATAAGGACACTTAGGCATAAATATTTAAGTAAAGGAGAATTTCCTGTTTGGGAAGACACCCACTGACACACATTCAGAAAAAGGGAGAGTGATATATTTAGATAAATGGGCAAGAGATATATTTAGAAAACTATGACATCAGTTTCAGCTGGGGCTTGAAAACAATTGATGCTGCATTCCAATTAAGGCCACTTTGCTGGATTGCAAACTAAATGACAGAAAACCTGTCAACCAACATCTACACTTCAAAGGAGCTTGAAAAGGTTAAGAAAAGAAGCATACGTGGAGTCCATAATTTTTCTGTTGACCTGTAAGCTTTACTACTTTAAGAGAGGTAATGGTTTGTTGTTCCTGCTCTTCATCATACACTCAGTAGAAGGTACTTGACCAGAATCACTTAGACAGCTTGAAATTCGTCACCTGATGTAAACCTGTGTGTGTGTTCACCTTACAAATCTTAGAATAAGAGATTTGCAAAGCTAGCTGCTGAGGGATGAGCCAAATTTGAGATGACTGGATTCACCATCTTGTACTTTCAGATTTTGTTAAACAAACATTTTGTCTGTTTCCTCTGCATTTATATGAGTTACAGCTGATAGTCAGGATAAGATTCTCTAAAATTCCTTCTAAGAGCTGAAGTGAGTGTACTTCACCATAGAAAAGCTAGAGTTATGTTCAGATGCAGAAGTGCAAGTAAATTAGAAAGCAATGAGTCAGGATGACAACCATAGGAAATTGAAGGTAAAAGGTTTACAAGTGTCAGCTGATTTTCTGAAGAACACATAATAGCAGTCATAGAAGAGCATAAAAATTATACTGATTACAAGTCCGTAGAGTATGATGTCTGCCTATAACACTACCTGTTAACTCAGCACTTGACTGCCTATTTGCCTCCTCATGTTCACTATGCTCCAACTTTGAAGTGTTCAGAATCAAAGTTGGTGGAAGAAAAATAGAAAGACAAAAAACTAAAATAGAATAAATATACAACACCCCTTTCTTAAATGTCGACTGGCTTCCTAGTCTTCTGTCATGTGAGCTTGAAGGTGGGCAGGTTCAAGCAGGATGGAGAGGAAGCCATGACACTAAACCATTCAAAGTTTTCACTAGTACATTGGGTTGGATATTTTAATCCTCATTAGAGGAATCTTAATTATTTTAAAATTACTAAAAATACATGGAACTTACCAATGTTATATTTTTAGTAGAAGAAAATAATAATAAATTAAGCTGAATTTTTTAAAAATAGAAAACAATCCTTGAGGATTATGTCTTATAGGTTATCCTGGTTCACTAAAATACTTTTCCATACACATACAAACACATAAACAAAGACAGGGAGACAGAGCTTGGTTTTATAAATTTGGGTCTATGTTATAAATGACCTTGTCTGCCTGACTTACTGAATATGGCACTATTTATTAACAGTAACTCCAGTTGATGAATCATGATTTTGACCTTTTTTTTCTATTGTTTTATATCTAGGCTTTTTCCCCCTGAAATATTTTTTTTTTCTTATTTATCTGGATTCCCATGTTCTGTGGTAGGAGCCGTGCTTTCTCTATTGGGAAAACTGTGGAAAAAACAGTGGCAAATGGCGAATGTGGCACGAGTGATTGTCAAGGGAATGTCAGTGTCTTAGGACTGTGTTTAATAGGAAGCCACACTTGCCACCAAGTACCCTGTGAAATATAGCAATAAGCAGCAGGTTCAAGGGGAGTTAATTATTCAACAATATCAGTAGAGGCCACTTCACAACAAGGTTTAATGCGAATGATTAATGACGCTTAGCATCCCAAAGCTGCAGGACTAAATATGTAGATCAAGGGAAGAGTACACAAATGTTTTAGACACTTCATCAATTTTCTAATTTTTGTCTTGAATTGTCCAGTGACTACATCTATTAATAAGTTATAAATGCTACAAACCCATCTCTAGCTTCTAAATCGATGATCACAGGCAAGACAGCATCTCAGAAAAGCTTGTGTAACCTGCCACGAGCACCCACATCTTAGTTAACATGTCCCAGTAACGCTGACCCTGCCGTCTTTATATATTGGTTCCTCCAAGTTAGATCTTAGAAAATCCACCCAGAGAAAAGTTTGCATCTGAAGGTTTAACCATTTGTAAGGAGGAATGGCTCTGCAATGGCTCTTGGGCTCTCAGTAGTGTGTAGCAGAAAGAATTTGCCTGAAGACTCATCTCTAGTATGCAAAACTTAGCACACACCACTGGTTGGTTTACTATATGGAGGACAAGAGCACTCAATGACTATGTAAACCACACAGCAGTACAACTAGAAAGAAAATAGGTATATCCACATGCTTATGCCATTCTTGTCATCCTCACTATTCATTCTTAGGAATACATGAATAATAGAGCTAAGAGAAAGATAGAACTATACTTTCCAATATTTCTGAATATGTTAAAGTGATGGATGTTCTAATTTCATAGAAGGATAACAATAAGAAAGAATGAGACTGATGATCTCTACTGTCAGTTTTCTCAGATTCTACCAAATATTACCCTTGTTTTTCTCACAATTCCAAACTGCTGAAGTTTGTATGTTCATGAGGCAATGAACGACGTTTGTCCATTAACTGTAGATATGATTGAGCATTTGGAATGCTTTTGCCTCTTGGGATAGAGATCCTTAATCCTCAGTGGGTTTCTCTTCTCTTTGCTTGCATTTCTGTGGTAAAAATTCCAGAAGGTAAAACAAAATTTCTTTTTATTCCCATAGCCTTTTTATAATGTTGGAACACTTTAGACTTCAGATAATAGATAGATATTAGATAGATAGATAGATAGATAGATAGATAGATAGATAGATAGACTTGAAGGATAAATCTGCAGTGCTATGGTCTTCATGTTTGTGTCCCCTTAAATTCTTATGTTGAAACCTAATCACTATTGTAATGGTATTAGAGGGTGGGGCCTTTTTGGAGGTGATGAAGTTATAAAAGGCAGATACCTCATAAGTGGGATTAGTGCCCTTATAAAAGAGGCCCAAGGGATCTGAGCTAATTTGCTCCTGCCACCATGTGAGGGTACAGCTAGGAGACTCCCTCTACAAACAAGAATGTGAATCCTCACTAGATAGTAAATCTGCTGGTGCTTTGATCTTGGACCTCCCAGTATCCAGAACTGTGAGAAATAACTATATTTTATTAATAAGCTAACAAGTTTATCATATTTTGTTATAGCAGTTGAAAGGAACTGAGACATGAAGTCAGGCTATTACTGTCTTATTTGAACCCAAGCAATCTTCAAGAATTTAAGGATATTTATATATGTTGACTAATTTGTAATTCACCCACCAGTAAACCAAGGTCATATCATAGAAGGATGCAATAGTTAATACTGATGGGGATTGAAATTTCCACATATCATTTACCTTTGTTACACACATTTATATAATATGATATTAAACTGAACACTGTGTAAAATCATGCATTGTTGTGATATTATATACATATTGGTTTCCATCTACAGTTTCTGGATCATAACTCCCATAGCCTTTTTATAACGTTGGAACACTTTAGACCTCAGAAACATGCCTCAGAAAAGTATCTCTTTCTCTCTCTCTTTTTTTTTCTCTCTCTCTCTCTGACCTTCTCTCGCATTCCTGCTCACTTTTGTTTTTGCTTTTGTTTTTGCTTTACTTCTCAAGGCAGGAGTCTCCTCCCACATTTTTGTCTTGCACCTGGCCGTAAAGAAATTCCCCGACCTACCTTATCTGATTGAAGGTCATAAAACCTCAATTTCATAAGGCATCCTGCTCCATACCTGAGAGGAAGAAATGCTGCATAAAGAGACCACGAATAATATCAATAGACATGCCTTACTGGGTTCGCCATCAGTCTGTCAGTACTAAATCAGACATACCCCTTTGTCCAACCACATTTTGACATGGTTTTCCATGCATTGATCATGGCTATCCAGTGAATTCTTCATAAAACACCCAAGAGGACAGGACTCAGGGAGCTTCTGGTATAGCTGAACATGTGCAGGTTCCTGGAGGAAGGCATGCCTGGGGAGGGCATGGAAGCTCCACAGCATTTCCTGCATACCTCATACTATGCATCTCTTCATCTGTATCCTTTTTCATATTTTGTAAATAAACTGCTAAGTGTAACTAAATGTTTCTCTGGGTTCTGTGAACTGCTCTATCAAATTAATTAAACACACAGAGGGAGTCATGGGATTTCCGGTGAGTCAATTGGTCAGAAGTAGAGATAAAACTACCTAGGCCTTGTGATTGGCATCAGAAGTTGGTGGGGGGAGAGACAGTCTTGTGGAACTGACTTCCTCAACCTTCCAGGTCTGATGCTGTCTCCCAGTAGGTAACACCAGAATTGAGTTGGAGTGGAGGACACACAACTGGTGTTGGCTATAGAATTCATTGCTCATTTATTGGTGGGAAAAACGTCTTCACACATTTGGTCACAGAAGTCTTCTGTGTTGATTGTTGTGGTGTTAGAGCAGAGGGAAAACAGCTTGTGTTTTTATTTTCACTCAATTGCATTAGGTAGTAATTGATTTTTAATCTATATCTCCTAAACATGTTACAACTGCACATCAAAATGATCCCCGAATTGTTATTTTAATAATAGTGACTTCTAAAAAACAGCATTATTGAAATATAATTAAATTAACATACCATAATATATGCCCTTTTGAAGTGTATATGCCCTTTTGAAGTGTATCACCACTATTTAATTTTAATGTATTTTCATCACCTTCAAGAGAAAACCAATAAGCATTAGCAGTCACTACTCATTCCCATCTCCCCAGAGCACTACGAATCACTAATCTATTTTCCGTCTCTGTGAATCGCCTAGTCTGGGTAATTCATATACATGGAATCATAAAATATGTGGATTTTGGTGACTAGCTTCTTTCATTTATAATGATTTTAAGGTTTCTCCATGTTGTGATGCGTATCAGTACTTCATTCCATTTTCATTGCCAAATAATATTCCATTGTATGGATATGTATGGACACATACATTCCATATGTATGACCATTGTATGGACACATTTGCTTATTATTGCTGATTTAATGTATTTATTTAGTAAGTCCAACAACTGAGCTTCTCAGGGACAGTTTATATGACTTATTTTACTGTCTATGGATTATGCCTTTCTATTTTTTTATGCCTTGAATGCTTTTGTTAAAAACTAGGTATTTTATATAATGCAATTTGGCAATTCTTGAAATTCTTTCCCAAGATGACGTTGTTGCTATTTGTTGTTGTTTTTCTTGCTGTTGTTACTTATGAATTTAACACAAATATTTATTGAATGATTCAATAATTATGTGACTTTCCTAAATTCTGTAAAGTCTATATTCTTTGTGACATGTGGTCACTGAAATCTGCTCAGTTAGCATAGTTGTCAACTCATAATTGGACAGAGATTTCCTTAAGATTCTTAAAACAACATATTTTAGTTTAGTTTTGTGTTTTTTTCTTAGGGACTTCGTGTGTATTTTGTAGCATATTTTCAACATTCTGGCAGGCAATTTTTAATTTTTCTTTAGTGTTCATTTTCTGCTTGTGAAAGACTCTAAGTCAGGTAGAGGCAAAAGATTAGTGTTTTGTAGGTCATTTAGTCTGTCATTCCTGAGCATGTGCCTAGCCCTGCACATGCACGTGAACTTCCAGATTTCTAGGAATAGATCTCAATTGTTCAAATCTCATACAGGAATCTCAATTTTCGCTTTAGGTTTTTGTTTGGCCTTTTGTTTTGTTATCACACCCTAATAAGCTGTGATATTAAATAATTGTCACAGATTGTTATCAGGAAATGCCCTAGAAAAAAGGCTGTTTACACTGAACAAAATCTGGATTAGATCAATTAACACTAACCCCAAAAATCAGGTTTCCATAGTTAAATGCTCCTCAGATTGTTTTAAGCCCATTGTTAATATTCAGAGTTCTGAAAGTTGATTTTGATCATTTTTGTTAGCATTCTCATTGCTTTTAAGGAAGATGTAGAATCTTGGGGTTCATTAAAATGCCATTATGGAAGTACTTTGCAGTAGCTAATAAGATTCTTTGTTTGACCAAACTTTAGTCATTCTCCTAAACCCTATCCTCGTCCCATGTGTGCACTTCCTTGTAAAGACCAATTTTAGCAAGAATCCTCATTAAGTCTGTTTAGCAAGAACACCCCACCCTTTATATCTGATTATCCTCAATATCTGATCAGGTCCTTTATCCTTCACAATCTCCCTGATGATATCGAATTACTCCAGCCTGTCTTCAGCAAGAGTTCAGTCAGGTTATTTTGGTTAGAATATCCTTTATTATTGAGGCTTCCTCTGCAGTTTTCCATCTGCTGACCACCTCTCTGTTCCTTGGCTGTGAATTTCTACTGCCCTGTGCTGTATTTAGAGCTGAGGTCAATCTCTGTATCCCACAGCAAAATTCCATTGCAATGGTCCCAACACCGGTATCAATAGCCTTCATCACCCACCTTGAGTAAGTCTTCTATATGGTGCTTTAGCAAGTTTCACTGAATTTTTTTTTTCTTTAATACTAACTTAAACATCTAATAGATGAAATATAATACCTGAAGGACAAGATGTTTTTTCTTTTTTCTACTGATTTTCCTCAGCGATTATTGCCCGGTACATAAGACAGAATTCAATGAATATTTCTTAAAATGATTCAATATATTATGTTGTGTTGTTAAGTTGAAGGTCTTCACATATTTTAACTTTCAAGAAAAATAAATTGGGTATATGTACCATACTTAAAAGAATAACTCCATTATTTTTAGGTTGTGACTTTGTGCTAGCAATATGCCTATTGGCTATTCTCTCTGTGAGCTGTCACTGTCAACACTCTTCTCTGTCCTTCCTTTCCCTATGTTTTATGAATTATTTCTCTAATGCCTTTTGATACGACATAATATGACAAAATACAATGTGACATGGTATTATATAAGATAATCTTTGTTCAATTAAAATGTTCAATTAGGTCTGATTCTTATTTGAAATATTCCGATGACTTCCCATTACCTGAATTATAAATTCCAAACCATCTGTTCCATCATAGAAGACACAAATATACCCTCTTAGTCAGAATTGTTTATTCTTTTTTGCTACTATCAGCAAAAAAGATCAAGTGTAGTTTGATCTTTTTAGATCAACTGTAATTTGAGGCTACATGTTATTAAAGTTGAAAGTTAGGGCTTTGAAAGTTCATATTTTACCTCCAAACCCTATTGCTATTCCTTTTTAGGTGTGTAAACATTTCCTAGTAATGTCACTTTTATGAGTCTAATTTTCTTCATCTATAAAATGGAATAAATCATAACACTTTGACAAGATTATTAGAAAGGTTTAATGAGATAATGCATTTATTTAGCAAAGAATGAGTGACATAAGATGCTAATATCTGGTAGGAGCGCATTTATAATTGGTAAGTACTAATATTAGTAACTCAATATTGTCATTCTTATCATACAATGCTGATGATGAAATTTCAAGTAGCATTCCATACTTTGTGATATATGCATGTCTCCCTTTCTATACTGTAAGTTGAGAGAAAATGTACCATTCCCAGGAAATGCTTATTTATATCAATTAGCATAGTGCCTGGGGCAGATGACGTACTCATCAAATAAAAGTTGAATAAATGGATAAGATTAATATCTACTTATTTCAGTGTATACACATGTATTTTATGAAAATATTTGTTATTTAAATAAATGTAAATAACTCATATCAATAACAGAACCTCTTGAATATATTTGAGCTTATAAATTATCCAGATTTCATTTTGATAAATTCTCCTTTCTAAAATATTAAGACTAAATCCATAAAATGCAAACATAATTATTTAAATTATTCACTCAGGTTTAAAATCAATCCTGTGGTTTTTTTTTTTTTTAATAAAGTGACTGGGAATTCTATTAGTCTGTTTTCACACTGCTATAAAGTACTACCGGAGACTAGATAATTTATAAAGACAAGAGGTTTAGTTGACTCAGAGTTCTGCATGGTTGGGGAGGCCTCAGGAAACTTACAATCATGGCAGAAGGTGAAGAAGAAGCAAACACCTTCTTCACAAGGCATCAGGAGAGCGAACAAGGGGGAAAACACTATACTTCTTAAACCATCATATCTTGTGAGAATTCATTCACTGACTATCATGAGAACAGCATGGGGAGAATCCACTCCCATGATTCAATTACCTCCCACCAGATCCCTCCCCTGACATGTAGGGATTACAATTTGACATGAGATTTGGACTCAAAGCCAAACCATATGAGGAATTTAGTCAAAGCAATAAACCTGTTTCAATAAGTTGTCTGAAAAACGTTAAACAAATAAGCTGATTAAAGTAGATATATTAGAACTTTCTTGACATTTGATCAAAGTCAAATGAAGTAATATTATGTTTTGGATGAAAAATTAATACTTTTATTCTTCCATAAGAAATATACTCTGACAGTCTAAAATTTCTTTTTTGAGCCATAATCAGTTCTATTTAATAAATTACAGTTAATCGTTATCACTGAGAATATACATAATAAATTTACATCATAATTTTGTTTCATTACAGCCTCTTAAAAATAAAGAATCTGCTTAAGAATGAGGAGAGTGGGCATCTGTAACAGAGACACTACCACAAATGTCTCTGTTGACCCTAATAACACAACAATAGGATTAAAAGTACTTGCACGTTATAGGATTTGCCAATTATGAAAATATTTTAGATTCACATTCAATGATTTATAAAATCAAAATGGAATATTATATTAGTTCCCTTTTGCTGTGGTATTTTATTTCAAAACTACCACAAATTCAGAGGCTTGAAGCAATGTGAGTTTAGATCAGAAGTCTATCTATTGTATGGCATGGTGTATACAATTAATAATAATATATTTTATTCTTGAAAATGATAAGACAGTTGGTATTTTCACCACAAAAATGATAACTGTGTGAGGTAATGTACATATTAATTATATTTGACATTTGACATTATATATACACTTGAATCACGTTGTACGTAATAGATATAATTTTATGTCAATTAAAGCTTAAATTGAAAAATAAAAATTCCTCCACATTTTATTTTTTTCTGTTTTATTATTTTAATTTTTATTTTTTGTGGGTACAAAGTAGATGTATGTATTTATGGGGTACAAGAGACACTTTGATACAGGCATGCAATGCATAATAACACATCATATCAAAACTCATCTCAAAGTTCTGTGATTTGTCTAGAAAACCCAATCCAGAAGAGAATTGGATATGATTTTAAGAATATGTACAGAATCAGAGAAAATACAAATATATTTGCAGTAGTGGAAGAACTTTAGAGGGGACATAAATGCTGGTTGAGATGTGTTAAGAAATCTGAAAATATACAAGGCATAGATAATATCACATTATGTAAACGTGAAACACTGCTAATTTCTGTATGTTTGACAATAATACAGTGGTGTGTGTGTGTGAGTCTTTCTGTCTGTGTGCACACACACGCTACAGAAGTTTTGTGGGAAATTGGGTGAGATGACTACATACACAGGAATACAAAGGGACACTTAACCATGTATCTTCACTATCCTCATGGATCTCCCTCAACCATAGTTCTTGCTAGCTGCTCTCTCCCATATATTCCTCTTTCTCGTCCTTATAAGTCTTTTCTCCGTCTCATTAATCTAGATTTTTATTCTACCTGGGAATGTCAAATTGTTGATATTCTTTTAAAATACCTCTAATTTGAAAATACATTTGATGGTATCAAATTAAGGGTCTGGAAATAGTTCAGTTCATGAAATAACTCTGAAAAAGAATTACAATTAAAGGGAAAAAGGTTTAGCTACCATTTAAGAATTGTTTCAAGAGTATTTAGAAATAACACCATAATGTGGGAATAAATTTTTCTGGATTATAAAATACTTGATATTCCTAGAAATTGAAGGAATTGAGCAAAATTAAAACTGAAAAATTGTACATTATACCAAAATGTGCCAGTTTCTAAAGACAAATGAAAGTGATAGAGTATTACCTTTGATTTCTAAAAGTAGAAGTCTGGTTAGTTTCAAATAGGAAAACATATATTAACGCATCTAAAATAAATATTTAATTTTTTTATGTAACATTAGACTTGTTAGAATAACCCGTATTCAGAATATTTATGTGCTTTCATAAGGCACCACACCTAATGCATTTGCTATGAAACGTACAATAAAAATATTAACATTATCAAAAAGTATGTTTGAAAATTATGTGACAGTATATTCTTGTTTCCAGTCAAAATTTCACTTTATTTAGATTGAATATTATCTATTAGAACATAAAAAGACATAAAAATTTGAGAAAAAGGACCCTAAATAGATTAAATACAATGGCTCATTGTAAAATTAACTTCTATATGAAAATAATCCAATATTGAATTTTCTATGACACTTAAAACAGGTAGTACTGTATAAATTTTCTTTTTCCTATAAATTTGTGTAGAACTATAGTATTCAAGTATACATTGCCTATACTACTATCCACAGAAAGATCAGAGTCATCTACAAGGTTAGGAAAAGCAAGGAAAGTTTGAGAATGACATCGATTACTAGCTAGAAAATGAGACTAAAGTTGTCTCTTGAAGGTAGATGTTATTATGACAAATTAGAACAATATAATTATTTTACAGTACTAAACATAAAGATATAATATTCGTTTAAGATAAAATGTAAGAAGATTAAAGAACCCTTAACATAAAATCATGATTTAAGTTTAAAAGGTGAAACAATTACTTCATATAATTTTAAAAATATTTCCTTGCAGGATACTTACTGGGTTTTTTGTTTTGTTTTGTTTTATTTTGTTTCTCTTCAACTTTGATTTTAAGTTCAGGGGTACATACACAGGGTGTGCAGGTTTGTTACATTGGTAAACATCTACCATGGTGGTTTGCTAGACAGATCATCCCATCACCTAGGTATTAAACCCAGCATTTATTAGCTTTTCTTCTTGATAATCTCCCTTTCCCCACCCACAGGCCATACTCTGTGTTTCTCCCATGTTCTCATCATTCAGCTCCTACTCATAAGTGAGAAAATGTGGTGTTTAGTTTTCTGTTCCTGCGCTAGTTTGCTGAGGATGATGACTTCAAACTCTATCCATGTCCCTGCAAAGGACATGATCTCATCCCTTTTTATGGCTGCATATTATTTCATGGTGTATATGTGTCACTTTTTTTTTTTTTTTTAATCTGGTCTATTAATGATGGACATCTAGGTTGATTCCACATCTTTGCTATTGTGAACAGTACTTCCTTGCAAGACATTTCTAAGCCTCCCATATAATACTCCTTTCTACCATTGTGGGAGACATAATATTGTCCAAAGAGGAGATTAATTCTGCTGTCTCACCACTTATGTTCTTAGGATTTAATTTAAACCTTATTGATGGCAAAAGCAGGTCTAAGTACCACTAATGAAAGTCTAATGAATATTAAGAGTTAGAGAAGTTGAGAAGAAATTCATAAGGTTTAGAATCAGTTCATAGAAATAAGGGGGCAAATTATATTTTACAAGATGTTTTAGATTACAAATACTCATGCACTGCAAAAATACAAATTGAACTAGCTAGCCTACAATGAGACTGAAAGATGTAAGTAGTTAAATGTGATATTCAGAAGGTCAACATACAATTTTTTACTTCAAAATTATCTGTGTGACTCTCATTTTTTAATTTCACGTTTTCTATGTTGATATACTCTTATTTTAAGATACACGTCATATCAGGTAACAAAAACAATGGAGTGAGAGATTTGCCTTCAGAAATAGAATTCAAACACATTTGTGTGAAACTTGGTGTCTCTAAATGTGCAATATATGGGACAATATATGTCCAAAAATCTGGACAGAATCAAAGCAACATTTTAGAACTTAAGTCATGTAAAAGCATCCAGCAGGATTAGAGGTAATCTGTTAAATCATGAACACTGAAAATTTCTCCTAAAAAAAATCTAGCATATACACTCAGAGAGAAATGAGGACATTATATATAGGGGAATAACTCTTGGAGAAACAAGAAATTGATTTTCATTTAATATTTAATCTTTTTGTAAAATGGAAGAAACAATCTTTGGTGATTTGATTATATTTGATGTTTGCCTCTACATTGTGGTAGTTTGGAGAGTACAGTAATTCATTCAATGTACCCTGTATGTGTTTTACTAGAGTTGTTCCTACAGAGTTTGTAGTACTGCATACTATACAAACAACATGAAAATCGAGCATTGCAAATAACTCTTTTGATTAATATGCAGAAAATCATAGGCAATTCTGACATAAAAAATATTTATTCTCGCTCCTTACTCTCCATCAGCTACCAGAAACATAATGTCTCACGATAATCCTAAGTGTTCTTGAAGATAGGATAGTTCTTACAGAGACAGATGGTGTCATTTAAAATATTCACAACCACCTCAGTCGTGAGGGGTTGTCAAGTACTGTATAATAAGAAACTGGAGCAAAACAGAAAATTTAGGCTAATAGGAGATAATGGAAAAACAATGTTAATACAAATACTTTTAAAATGTCTTAATATTTAAATGTATCAATATTTACCCTTTACTTCCTCCAGCCCTCTGTCCTTCCCCGACACCTTCTTTTCTTCTTTTCTCTCTTCCTTTCATATTATGGTCTTCTAATTTAAAAAAATTTATCTGTGATTATTTCTTAGAAAATATGTCCCATTCGATTTTAAAAGAAACCTTAATATTTGTATTTTTTTCTGAGAAGGAAATGTGTTAGCAACATAGTATCCTGTGATGCAAAAGGACTGTTGATCAATGTATCACCAGTGCTTCTAAACGTGTTTAAGAAAAAATATCTATTTTAGTTAATCTATATATTTTTCATCATTTTTATTCTAATACTGCAAGCCATTTTATATGTGGACATGGTTAAAGCAATGCAATTCAAAATTTCCAATACTGCTGTACCAATATTTGCACATTGCCTATAATACAGAATATTGTCTGAGGGTTATTTGCCTCATTCTTCCTCAACAAAAGTAATTGAGTAAAAGCAATGGCTTCAGAATAATGTCAGACATGCACATATCTGATCTCAGTGTATAACCATTGTAATGTTTTCATGGATGTACTTTTACACCAAAACTGGACATTTGGTGAAACTCTTACTCCTCAGCTTTGATTCTCACCTCTGTATGACCATGTAAATTTTCCCCATCATCCTCCAAAGGCCCTTCATTGTTCTAGGGTAAAGTCTAATCATCCTTAGCATGGCTTATAAGGAGCTTTATGATCAAGCCTCTGTTGATCTACACCACACACACACGCGCGCACACACACACACACACACACACAGAGTCAACTCCTTAGTGCAATCTTCTCCAACCTCCTTATAGATGTTTAAGTCAAACAGTTAACACTGTAATTTTCTTGTATGATACTTACTAGAGTTTGTAAATGCAAAACTGTAACCTCTATGGAGCAGGGTCTATATTTGTTTTGCTCACCAATATATCTCTAGGACACTGCAGAAGAGAGCTGCTGTCAAAATAAGTATTTCAAAATTAAGGACTGGTTTGTTATATATTTTCATTTTTTTTCAAAAGCTCATATTTTTATGCTTTACTTTTTAATTATTTAATCTTTCCAGTATAATTTTGTATTCATACTTATATATAAACTTCTACTTATGTACATTTAAGTTATTAACTTTAATCCTGGCATTGTCAGAATTGGTCCTTTTCTTCAGAATTCTACAACCATTTTACTGCTCAGACTCTTGCAATTAAATCTAATTATTGTATCTTCATGTTTTCACTTGGAATAGTAGTTGGCTATTACCTGAGATTGATTTCAGGCCAGAATTTTCAAGATTTGGCTTTACTTGATTCCTGTTTCTCATGCTGCTCATTACATTTCTTGGTCTGCAATGACTTTGCCCGTTTGCTTCGACGGCCTGAGCGCTGAACTTTACTTTTTTTTTTTTTTTTTTTTTAGTGTCAGATTGTGTTAAACAGATTGGTGGGAGAGAGTGTTGGTTGAACAAGCTTTGATTAATAATGCAGTGACAGCCCCCAGCCATGAGTAGGAAGGAACTGCCTGAACAACATTCCTCAGGTTTGCATGACACCTGTGGTTCTTACGTCTGAGCCTGTAATGCCAGAAGAGAAGCACCTGTCTAGAAATTATTTTATTTTATTTTATTTTATTATACTTTAAGTTCTGGAATACATGTGCAGAACTTCCATTTCAATACAATGAATCAGTTTTCTCATTGTACCCTTTGGAACCTGTGGGTGGTTTTGAATCTCAAATATTGACAATCAATGATTGTCTTTTCATATATTTGATTTCTCTGTTGCTTTCCCAGTAATATGGGTCCTCTTTGACTTGAGTTTTAATATTCATAGCATTATTGACTTCAGCTTATCTAATTTTGCTTCAAACTCAACTCTGTTTTTGAGTGTGTGTTTCTTCAAAGTATATCATACACCAGCTTCCTAATATAGTTTAGATTTTATGGTAAAGTGAAATTTCCAGTGCCCTTAAATATGTTGCCTTTAACATATGGTGCCTCAATTTATTTTCCAATGTCAATATGTAATTAATAAACAAAAAATAAAAATAAGGGCATGGTGCAGTGACTCACACCTGTAATCCCAGCACTTTTGGAGGCCAAGGTGGGTGGATCACTTGAGGTCGGGAGTTCAATACCAGCCTGGCCAACATGGTGACACCTCATCTCTACTAAAAATACAAAAATCAGCCTGGGTGTGGTGGTGGGTGCCTGTAATCCCAGCTATTTGGGAGGCTGAGGCAGGAGAATTGCTTGAACCAAGGAGGTGGAGGTTGCAGAGAACCGATATCAAGCCATTGCACTCCAGCCTGGGCAACAGGAGTGAAACTCTGTCTCAAAAAAAAAAAAAAATATACGCTTAAATATTTTGTAAAGCATAACTCCTACATAGAAGTGTTGGATTTAGCAGATAAAACTAAAGTACACTTAATTAAGTATGTCTTAAATTACATATTCCTATATTTACTCATATAAAGTAGTATTTGTTATTTATCTGAAATTCACTTTAACCTGAGAGCCCTGTATTTTACCTAGCAACCTATTATCACACATTATCTAATATTTGTAATTTATACATTTATTTTTATTAATAGTTAAACCAGAATTGGCAGATATCAGAAACTTTAGATTTCAGACCTAGAAGGAAGTCTTTAGAATAATTATTAACTATTAAATGTTTTGCATATAAAGTATTCATTTTATAGAGCTATTTTTTAAATTTCAGGATTTTTTGACTTTAAACCACGTCTTTAAATGGGTGCTTATGTAATTACTTTTTTGAGTAATTTTTGTGATCATAATTTTTGTTCTTTCCTTTTATGCTTGTCACTATAACCTCTGCCATTTGTACTACATTTATTTTTTGTTATGTGTTTCTCTATTTCCTAAGTGGATTTTTCTTAATTCATTTTGAATTTTCAATTGCTTTCTTCTTGTTATCTATTCTTCCTGAAGAAATCCCATAAATCAGCTAAACACCTGAGTCAGATTAAAAACTTTATTAATTGATGTGCCAAGAAATATTTTAATGATATTTAATATTTAACAACATTAATGATTTAATAACTTTTATTACTGACCACAAAAAATAGGTAAAAATCCCCTGAAAGGTATATGAGAGACATTGAGCTTCTTAAATCAAATTATTAATATATGTAACGAACACAGCTGTACTTGTATTTTTTTGGAAAGAAGAGATTACTCAAGAAAATGCTTTTGTACTTAAATTATCATACAGAAGAATACATAACTGAAACATTTCCAAAAATTGAAGTATAATAAAAATACATTGCTGTGAAACATTTGCAAAGACATGCAGATTCGTTCAGGAGTAGGCCCATTTTAAGAATGTAAACATTTCAGGCACAACGGAAACAATTCCAGCAATAAGTCATTGGTTTGTCAAAGCCAGTCTAATAATACCCTTATTAACTATTTTGTGAGTGCTTACTGTGTACGAGCCAGGATTGCACTTAGCTAACATTTTACCTTCATTTCCATGTCCTATCTTTACTTTAACACTGTGAGATAGCAATATTCTTCTTGCTTTTTAGAAGAGAAAATGTATGGCTTTTTAGAACAGATTTTTTAAATTTCAAAAAATAAAATGTATATTAAGCAATTATATTTAAATGTGCTTTAACATTTAAAGGTAGGTAAAATAAAAATAGGTAACTTTTTTTTTATTTTTATACCATTATCACTATTTATGTTTTACTGGGGTAGAAACTCTCATTGCTCTTCACAAGGAAATAGACTATTGCATCTGAGACAATTGCATACTAACACAGTTACACCTCAGTTTCCACCCCAGTATGCTAAATGCTAGCAGTGATTTGGGGCAAAATACCCTCGGGCTTCATTTTCTTGTCTGTAAATTTAGATTAACAGTCACTGTATCACAGGGCTGCTGTGGCAATTAAATGAGACAATACATAAGATAGATTTAGTATCTGGCTCATAGTCAGTATTCAATAACTTCTGGTAATCATTAATTTAACTTATGGTAGACTAAATTTTTCCAGGTCAGGTTTTGTCTCTCTTGTTATCACGTTTTTCTTTAGTTTATATTGAGTCAAAATTGTCTTTTGGCAGTTTTCCTCAGTGTTTATCTCACCTCAGTTATCAGAGGTCCATTTTGCCTTCCTAAATTCTTAGTTTGTCTATTTTTCCTGCTTCTAATCAGCCAAACAAATAGACCATTCTATTACCAGGGGATTTTTCTAATCCAACACTCATTTTTCTATGTCACATTGCAGAAGCAGGAAAACAAAATGATCTGCTATAAAGCATGCATTTAACAATTTTTTTTTTGAAACCCTGACACTGAAAAAAAAAATCTCATTGCTTATCCCTTTAGAAGTAGGTTGGGGGTAAAAGGTGGGCAAGAAGGAACTCTCTGTCTTTACCATATAAGCAACTGCCTTGAATAATTGACACACTATATGAAATTATCTAAAAACTTTAAAACATGATAAAACTTTATTAGGTTTTTAATTAAAAAGTTAAGAAATGGTCATCATGCTAAGTCAAGCAAACTGGTGTTATGCCTATGTCCCTTCTTCTTAAGATAATCATACAATAGGAATTCAATTGAGTTGTTTTCATTTTTCTTTTTATGGAACCTTTAATTCATACAAAATTTCTCAACAAATTACATAATTACATCTTCAGAATTTATGTGAAAAATTATGAATGGATGTAATGAAATATTAGGCATAGATGCAAAACACATATATAAATGTCTATGTATATATAAATGAATGTATTTATTTTATATATTTATATATTTATACATAAACATATATCTCATATATATGTTACTGTCTGTGTTTATAAAACTGCACACAGATAAGTATGAGAATTTAATGGAAGTGCATTAAAATATTAATCATTTTGCAGTCGAAGGCCATAACCCTAAAAGAACACAGGAACAGAAAACCAAAGACTACATGTTCTTATTTATAAGTGGAAGCTAAACGCTGAGCGCACATGGACATAAACACAGGAACAGTAGACGCTGTAGACTGCTAGAGCAGGGAGGAGAGATGAAGTCCTGGGTTGAAAAACCACCTGTTGAGAGCTATGCTTAGCACCTGGGCACAGGATCTGTACCCTAAACCTCAACATCATGAAATATTCCCATGCAACAAACCTGCACATGTATGCTCTGTATCTAAACTGAGAGCTAAAATTAAAAAACAATTAATCATTTTATCTTGTGATTTTATTTCTTTTTATATGTGTAACCTGGTAGTTTCTGAATTTTCAAACATGAACATCTAATTATATTAAAATCAGATATAAGCAGCATCAAGAGAGAAAAGGAAATATAGACAAAGAGGGGAAGAAAAATAAAATCAGATAAAAAAAATTCTAAAAAGCATTTTTAAAAAGATTAAAATGGTTTGAAAAAAGAAACTAACACAGAAAAGAGACAGTGAGCACAAAGACAATTTCGTATTAAGCCTGCAGTACATGTAGCAGACGTCATCAGGATTTTGTATACATTTTTGCTTTTTCAAAGACAAGGCTAGACATAGACAACAGGAGATCCAGCATATTGAGAGTGGTGAATAGTTTTTAAGGGTTAATTATTTTCCTGTTTACTCCCCTTCTACTGCTTTCAACTTAGAGTCCGTGTTTCCAGTAGCAGAGAAAACTTGCAAGAACCTATTATATTATTTTTATTCCTAATGTTTTAAAGTAGTGTGGATTCCTCAAAAATAAAAAAAACAGAATTACCATATGACCCAGCAATTCCACTACTAGATAGATATCAAAATGAATTGAAGTGAGTATGTTGAGGAGTTGTCTAGACTCCCATGTTCATTTCATCATTCTTCAAAATAGTCAAGAGATGGAATTAGTCTAACTGTTCATCAACATATAAACAGATGAACCAAATGTGGTATATATACACAATAGAAAACTATTCAGCCATAAAAATGAAGAAAATCTTGTCATTTACATAATGAATGAACCTAGAGGACATTCCATTAAGTGAAATAAGCCAAGTACAGAAAGACAAATAAATACTGTCTGATCTCAGTGATATGTGGGATGTAATAATATTGAACTCACAGAAACACAGAATTGTGGTTACCAGGAACTGGACACAAGAGATAGGAAATGTTGGGGAAAAATGCTGGGGGGCGGGGGTGGTTAATAGTAAAAAGGACAGGCATTAAAGAGTGTGATTAAGTAAGCACAAATCAAATAAATATTTGGAGGGTTAAAGTCACAACCTAGTCACAGAAGCCACTTGTTGGCCTCTGATGGTGACATCTGCAATTGGTGAATACATTCTTTATTTGGCTCAGGCCAAATTCTAGGATGCCATGATCAGCTTTTAATTGCAAATATTTTCCCCCTCCGAGTTTACTGGCTTTAGGTCCTGGGTCCTGCCATGTACTCCCTTCAGCTTCCTGGCCCAGTGGTCCACCACTAATGTCAACTTTGTAACTAGTAAGTCCTATAACAGTAGGCTCCATAGCAAACTTGCTGGCTCTCAGTTTAGTGTGTCCATGCAGCCCTGAAAGAAGGAGAGGCTTCTGAATGCTTGCTAGTCTGTCTTTCTCTCTCTCTCTAACCAGCAAGTTTCTATTTTTGATTAGGCGTAGACGTCCCCATTTTGACACAGAACAGTGTATATATAGAACTCCTAATCAGAGTAGTATGCATTCTGCAATACCTTCATCTTTCTACCACCTGCACCTCAAACTAAAATCCACAGAAAAGAAATGAGTAGACATGTAAACACCTGATTCTGGTTCACTTATATGTTTCTCCTTTTTTTCACTATAAATTTCAGGAGGGAAGGGAATTTCCATTGTCTTCTTCCTATCTGAATAATTTTATTACATACAACTTTGTTGTCCAACTCACAAAACTAAAGTAGGAAGCACAGTTTAGAGAGTGTTTCTCCCATCCAAGTACTAACCAGGCCTGACCCAGTTTAGCTTCAAAGATCAAATGAGATCAAGCATATTTAGGGTGATATGCCTGTAGACTTAGACTATGTCTCAAGAAAATAGCCTTGTGATTTTTACACCAAAATTTTGAATGTCATCAGCTAAATATACTTTATCTTCAAGTTTTTATACCTAATCCTAATCTCTTGCAAGGTAAAGAGACAAACTGGTTGAGACAGAAAAAAAGTCATGTATTTAAAAAGGGAAAAAGGAAGTTTTAAATTACTACCCATTATGCATGTGTAGTAGTCCATTCTTATGCTGCTAATAAAGACATATCTGAGACTGGATACTTTATAAAGAAAGAGGTTTAGTTGACTCACAGTTCAGCATGGCTGGGGAGGCCTCAGGAACCTTACAATCATGGCAAAAGTGGAAGCAAATATGTCCTTCTCCAAATGACAGCAGGAAGTGGAAGAATGAGAGAAGTGCAATTCTAAGGGGGGAAAACCCCGTCACAAAACTATCAGATCTCATTAGATCTCACTCACTATCACAAGCATGAGGGAATTGCCCCCATTTTTCAATCACCTCCTGTGGGGTTCCTCTCCCAACATGTGGGGATTACAATTTGGATTATAATTCAAGATGAGATTTTGGTGGCTACACAGAGCCAGACCATATAATCCCACCCCTGGTCCCTCCCAAATCTCATATCCCTTTCACATTTCAAAACACAAGAATGCCTTTTCAACATTCTCCCAAAGTCTTATTTCATTCCAGCAAAAGTTCAAGTTCAAAGTCTCATTTGAGACAAGGTAAGTCCCTTCCACCTGTGAGCCTGTAAAATCAAAGCAAGTTAGTTACTTCCTAGATGAAATTGAGGTACAGGCATTGGTACCTCAATTAAATACACTCATTAAATACACTCATTCCAAATGGGAGAGATTGGTCAAGACAAAGGGGATACAGGCCCCATGTGAGTCCAAAATCCAACACGAAAGTAATTAAATTTTAAAGTTCCAAAACATCTCCTTCGACTCCATGTCTCATATGCAGGTCATGCTGACACAAAAAGTGGGCTCCCACAGCCGTGGACAGCTTGCCCCTGTGGCTTTGCAGGATAAAGCCCCCTCCCAGCTGCTTTCACAGGCTGGTGTTGAGTGTCTGCAGCTTTTCCAAGCACACGGTGCAAGCTGTTGGTGGGTCTATTATTCTGGAGTCTGGAGGGTGGTGGCCCTCTTCCCACAGCTCCACTGAGCAGTGCCCTAGTGGGGACTTGTGGGGGCTCTGACCCCACATTTCCCTTCTGCACTGCCCTGGCAGAAGTTTTCCATGAGGACCCTGCCCATGCAGCAAACCTCTGCCTGGACATCTGGGTGTTTCTATACATCCTCTGAAATCTAGGCGGAAGTTCCTAAACTTAATTCTTGAGTTCTGTGCATCCACAAGACCTACAGCACACGGAAGCTGCCAAGCTTGGGGCTCATGTCTTCTCAATCAATGGCCTGAGCTGTACCTTGGCGCCTTTTAGCCATGGATGGAGTGGCTAGGATGCAGGGCACAAAATCTTTAGGCTGCACACAGCAGGGGGGCTCTGGGCCTGGCCCTGGCATGAGAGGGGCTGCTGTGAAGATCTCTGAAATGCCCTGGAGACATTTTCCCCATTGTCTTGGTGATTAATATTGTGCTCCTTTTTTACTTATGCAAATTTCTGCAGCAGGCTTGAATTTCTCTTCAGAAACCAGGGTTTTCTTTTCTACTGCATTGTCAGGTTGCAAATTTTCCACACTTATGCTCTGCTTCCTCTTGAACACTTTGCCGCTTAGAAACTTCTTCCACCAGACACCCTAAATCGTTTCTCTCAAGATCAAAGTTCCACAGATCTCAAGGGCTGGGGTAAAATGCCACCAGACTCACCAGCGAGAGTGACCTTTACTCCAGTTTCTGACAAGATACTCATCTCCATTTGAAGCCACTTCGGCCTGGACCTTATTGTCCATATCACTATCATCATTTTGTTCCAAGTCATTCAACAAGTCTCCGGGATGTTACAAACTTTTTCACATTTTTCTTGACTTCTGAGTGCTCCAAACTGTTCCAATCTCTGCCTATTATCCAGTTACAAGTTTTTTTCCATATCTTTGAATATTCTTATTGCAGCACCCCACTCTACTAGTACCAATTTACTGTATTAGTTCATTCTCACACTGCTAATAAAGATATAACCAAAACTGGGTGATTTATAAGGGAAAGAGGTTTAATTGACTCACAGGTCAGCATAGCTGGGAAGCCCTCAGAAAACTTACAATCATGGCAGAAGGGGAAGCAAACACATCCTTTCTTATGTGGCAGCAGGAAGAAGAATGAGAGAGTTGCAGAGCAAAGAGGGGAAAAGTCCCTCACAAAACCATCGTTTCTGTTAAGAACTCAATTACGTTCCTGAGAACAGCATAAAGGAAGTGCCCCCATGATTCAATCACCTCCCATGAGGTCCCTCGCGCTCATGTGGGAATCACCATTCAGATTATAATTCCAGATGACATTTGAGTGAGGACACAGAGCCATACCATGTCAGCATATTATTATAGACGCCTTGAAAAAATCTCTTCAATAACTATATGCTATCCTGCAAGGGGGTTGTAACATAACCTATTTAAATGTCTCTATAGTATTCCAAATTTCAGTAAATTTTGTATTTTATATCTGCGTGTGTTATCTTTTTCCAGAAATTAATATACTAATATCATTGTTAGACAAACATTTATTCTAAAGGTGTTTTTATTATTATTCATAGTTCTTAGATTTGGGGCTTCTATATTTGGAAATATCAGCATTCAGAACAGTGAGATTACTTGTCAGAAAAATGCTAGAGGACATGTGAATTTCATTGTGCCTTTTAATTTACAGATTTTCTTTTTCCATGAACAACTGCCTTTTTTATTTGTAACTTTTTGTCTTTATGTATACTAGAAAATATCTTCAGTATCATTAATGGCTTTTCTTATTCATGCCACATAATTATATTTAATTCATAAGACAATTTGCTATAATCTTTCATTTTTAGAAAAGCAATGTGTGGGCTTTTTATATAAAAAATTAATATTTCATCGAGTATGAATAATTACCTAGTACTTAATACTTTTTATATAAATTCACTATGAAATTTTACTGCATAAACACACTCATTCCAAATGGGGGAAATTGGTCAATCCTTTTTCAGGGTTCTTCATAGCTGCTAAGTATTTTAAAGCTTTTAATTTATGAAGTAAAAATCTGAATTAGTCCAATTATTTTTGCTTAGTTATAATATTTTAAAACGTGTATTGGGGACCAGTTCTTTCTATAGTTACTAGGAATTCAAGTGTGATTATAACTTACTAAAGTGGGATCCATTTGATCTCATCCTCTGGAAGAGATTTAGGAAAAAGCTATCTAAATAGCATTAAAGCAATCCATTTTATTCAAGTAAACTCTAAGGAAAACACATTATTTATTTGTACTGTTTCGGTTAATTCCAATATAACATATAGTTTCGTTACAGGAACAGAACTTAGTAGTTCTTAAGTGATAAAGGAAAGTACACTAAAACAATATATTCAGAGTTTAGGGTGGAGGCTTGGAGCTCATATTTATCATTGCCTCAGCCTCCTTTAGTGTTTCAAACTCTTGCAGCTGTACACAAAAGCACTGATAACAGAATCACGAGCCTAGTACAATTTTAACAGCTTAACATACACACAATCTACTCAAATGCACAGTGTTCTAAATATTTAGAGAACAAATCTTAGATGATAAGCTTAAGTAAGGCTTTCTCTTCTCTTACCATTATAGATAGCTGATCACCCTAAAAAACTCTGCATCTACTTACCTTTGAGATTCAGGGTTGCTGAATAAGTAATACGTTTTCAAGAAGGAGAGATGCCATACAGATTCTACTCTGGGAAGCAGAGGGGTGTAAAGAAATCCACTTATGTGTCCTAACTTCAACAGGAGAATGTCCAGGCTTTTAAGTACCCTACATACTGAGCAGTAGAAATAGCAACATTTTCTCTTAAAACAAAAAGGTAAATATGAAGTAGACAGAGAAAAAGGGGTAAGGGAAAAATATTGGAAGTTCCCTCTCCATTGTGAATTTTTTGAGCTAGAACAGTAAGTCTCTATTGTCTTCCAAATCAAGGAACACCCTCAGACTCAGACTCTTTATGAGAACTAAATTGATTTATCACATCTATTAAGTTCTTATTGATCATTCCAGTTCCCTATAATAAAACTATTTCTTCAAACAGCATGTTTTTTAACTTTAGCAATTATATTGTAACATTGAATAAAACATAGATTTGGGAAAACTACTGTTTGCTAGCTCATTTTCTTCTTTCACATGAAAAGAAGTATACATTTAGTTTATTAACTATTGAATTAAACATAGCAATGTTACCGTCTTAGAAGGATTTTATAAAAATTAGATAATATTTATGAAAAGGTTTTATAAAACTCCAAAAGGAATAGAAATTTTAACTGACATTATAATTATTGGTAGTGTGATAAAATGTTTAAACATGTTTTGGACACAGACAAATAGGAACCAAATGTATTGTATATTTACTTCACAAATAAATATAGCAGTTATGAATATCAATCACAATATTCAGATTCAGTTATGTAAGAACTTTATTTTCAATAGCTCATATTCTCATATTTTCTTCCATGGAATTGGCAGATAATCTTGTTTCCACACATGCAACTCATTCCTAGAGATTATGCCACAATTCTGTTTGTTACAGAATGTAAACATTTGAAGAGAGCAGGGCAGATACCCAGCTCACATATGTTACTACAAACCCATCTCTCATGACTGCCTTGAAGGTATCCATCAAGTTCAATGAGTCTGCATAGTTTCCTGAGATATTTAAAATATTTAACTATTTTTCAAAAGTTGCTTATCATCTCATCTGCCTAAATATTTTATGCGGCCCAAACTCTCTCAACTTACTGCCTCCTTCTCATACTGCCAGAAGCTTAACCCTGTTCACCATCACGTGATGAACACTTTGTTCCAGTTTTCCAGGGAAATACTTTTCTTGTTTTAGAGGAAAAGTGGCACACATATAGATTCTTCCCCAAGATAGTATTTGTATGACTTCAAATATCTTCCTCCACTTCTATCCTTTTCATTGTCTGGCTTCCCAATATATTAAGCATTTAGGATACAAAAAGTAGAATGGCTTAATTCTATTTCTTATTTCTTCCCTGCATTGTACTTTCTATACAGCAGGAAAAGATATAATTTTCCCACTGCTTGAGTGCAGGTAAGGGAAAGTTAAATATATTGAGAGAAACAGGATATGTTATTCATTAAAAATATCATCCAGTCATATAGTTTAACTACATAAGTGTTTTAAGCAATCTTGCTTTGTGTTTGTGTTTGTATCAATCAAAATAAGTCAGGTTACACTGACATAACAAATACTCTCCAAACTTTGTGGTTTCAAACAATGAACACTTTTGTTTTGTTTTTTTCTTATTCATTTCATCGAAGATCATTTAGGGAGCCTTTTAAACATTACTGCTGGCCTTGCTCCAGGACCTGGGATACTATTTGGAATGTAGTGGTTGTAACAAAGGAAAAATAAAGGTCTTGAATTGCCAGTTAACTATATTGGTCTAGAAATAAAACACTACTTAAAAATTATTTGACCAGTACAGTTACACTCAATCCAAGATGTTGCTGAGGAGAATACATATTTGCAAATACCCCTAAAGGCTGCAACAGTTTTGTTCTTTAGTATTAAATACATTTTTAATTTGTTCTTGTTAAAAAGCATAATCATTCAATAAGAGTATTTAAAAAAAGTGCAAAGTGAATGATTTTGACATCCTCTATTTCTCCAAAAAATACAGACCAAGTTAAAATAGGCAACTTAAGTAAATCAAACTGTTTCAAAATGTAGAGCTGATCTTCCTTCTTGACATCACTCAATAAATTTTTCCAAAATCTTTATTAAGTGTTCATTTGGAAAGCACTATGCAATTTGCTGTGTACAACACCATGATAAAAAACATTGACCTTGCCATCAAGATATTTAAAATTTAATGAGGTAGAAAATGTACACAAATAAATTTTACCCTACAATTCCAATAAAACCACTCTTGTTAAAGTCACAGAGCCTACCTGGTGCCATCTCCAGGGGTTAATTCCCAACATATCCGTGACAGAGTTCTCTCCACTTTGTAACACAATATTGCTCTTTTCCTCTTTTAAAAGCACTAACCACTCCCTCACTTTTCTCTTGCCTTTTAATATTATTTTTCTTGTGGGAGATATAAATTAGCTTTTTTCAGCTACACTCATTTTCTTATCTCCAGACTTCTATATTTGACCATCTTTACATCACCACTTGTATATCTAATAAAAAGTTCAAAAATAACATGACCCAATTTAAATTCTAGGTTTTCCCTTAACCAAATACATCTTATACATTTGCTGCCCATTTCATTAAGAAACAGTACGATTCAGGTAGTACTAACAAAAATTTTTTTAAAATCATCTTTGCTCTAGAGTTTTCACACGCCCCAAATTTCTCATCTGAGGGCTCAACAAACTTTTCAGCCAAACATTTAACTGAATTCAACTACTTCTCAATAATTTCACCATTAAAACACACTACCAACTTTTAGGACAATTTATACAATAGCTATTGAGCTTATACTTTGCAATTTTGTCCCAGCTTCACAATGAATGTCATCATCTACATGAAAATAATTACTGAGTAGTCATTGTATATATCCAGGCTAGAGTCAATCATTTAGCTTTTTATTAGTTATTTGTTGAATGCCTAATATATGCAAGAAATTGTAGTAGGAACACAGGTGACACATTTTATGCCCTTAAAGACTAAATAGGTGAGCACAATTATGTTTAACGTAAGAATCTTTCTTTTATGTTGTTTTTAAACATATTTCTGTTCTGTTTAAGAGATTCTCATGGTTATTTTGATTATTGCATAATAACTAAGATTAAATTTCCAAGAATCTTTTAATAAAATTTGTTTCAAGCTTATTTTTTGACACTCTTACTAGTTTCATAAAATAAAAACTATTACTACATTATATGAAAAGCTCTGCTGTCAGTAAATCTTTCCAAATGAAGGTTCAAACATTTGTCATTGAGTCAGTATGTTTTAAAAATCTTCTTATAGAATTAACTCCACCATATAATTGATGGACCTTTTAAAAAATAGATTAAAAACAATATATATATATATATTTTTTTTTTTACCAATCCACTGAAATCTGCTAGTTGTTATGGTATTTGCAATTATCATATGAATTAAAATAACAATATTTGAAGTGAATTAAAGAAAAAATATCATCTAATATCATTAGTGAATAATTTTCTTATACATTGGTAAAATTAAACCAGGAAAGAAATCCCCATGCTTTTTCTGAAACAATTATTTAAAAATAAAGCTGTGTCAATACAAGAGTTACCTTTCTTTATATCTTTTTTGCTTCTTTGTTTGTTTTGTAGTCCTAGATTTCAAGGTACTCCTGGGATTTGGGGAGATAGTTCACCTCAAGGGATTCCTAGTTCAACACTAAGTTGTTTAAAATCTTCAAAGTTTGGTCTGTGCTTCAGTGCTAGGGATATAAGTATTGATGCTATATTGAAGTAGTTCATTTGAGGCACTTGTGCATTTCCTAACTGATTCTTTTGGAGATAACTGTAAATTGCATGTTTGGGCCTCATGATGACTTCCATGGAGTTTAATAGCTGATGGGTCTCCCTTGATGTATAGCTTGTCTGTTCTACTCTGAAGAGCTAAGGTGTTTTCATGGTAGTGCTATAAATTTGTGATTTTTAATAATCTTAAGGAAAAACTTGAGGCTAGTTTCCAGTGTTAATAACTCAAGAACACTTTCTATTTCTGTCTAAAAGAGATGTAGCAATCTCAAAAAGAATAGCACATGCAAATTATATTGTAATTTTCTGATCATTTGTGATGATTTAAAGAAGTTTCCATGTATAAAAAGTGAAGAGGACAATGGAAGAAGTTAGTAAAAGAAATATATATAGAATATATTAATTATAAATATGTTAACTAAATATAATTTAATATCTATGTAGTAATTTTTCTACTTGCCAGGTGCCTGAACAAAGCAAAAAATAGTAAAACTTTTGTGCCTAAATTCTCACCTGATTCAATGAGAATGTTTTTTCTGATACCTCTTGAAATGTATTGTCTTGCTTGATTTAAAAAAAGTATATCTTCATGTTTTTAAGAAATATCATTGAATATTTCAAAAGTGAGAATATAATTAATACTTGGTTGTTATGGTTCAAAATAAAATACTTTTTTATTGAGTTTTTAACAAATCTTTGAACCTGGCTTCATATTTACTGTTGCATATTCAAATTTATTAGATAAGTCTAGGTGTGCATTTAGTTTGTTTTTAAATTCTAATGAAGCATATTGGCAAACTTCTTGAAGAAATATGACATATCTTGGCCAAACAAAACCATTCCAGGTATACATTTAGTTGTTTTTAAATTCTAATGAAACATATTGACAAACTTGATGGAGTAATATGACATATCTTGGCCAAATAAAACCATTCTGAAAAGTAAATGGCTTATTCTTTTAATGTAGTTTAAAATTTTGTGTGTTGATTTCTATTAATACAAAAAATAATAATAAATAGATTAAACTCACGAGCTTTCCCATCACAAAAAATTTTCTACGAAGAGGAAAATTCTGCTCAAGGCTGAGAAATGTGTCTTGTGGGAGGATGTACAGTGTAGTTTGCCTCCATTTCTAAAGCGTGCATTTCTAATATGCTGCTAAAGGATAAAACATATCTCCCCGTAGAATACGGCATGATTCTCTTCACTGTATTTCATGCTTTCAATCTATTTCACAGATTTTTCAGAATGAAACCACCTTAAAATTTATTATTTCACTAACCTAGTTATTTAAATAAACTAGAAATGTGCTAAGACTCATCAGAGCATGAATAAAAATAAATATGAGGGAATTCTTCACAAGCCAGTAAGAAATAAACATAAAAATGATAACATAGTAATATTATGGGAAGCTACCAACAATTGTTTCATTTTTTTCATAAAAGAATTTAAGTGTCAAAATAGTGTTCTCAGAAGATTGCAGCTGACTTTCTTTAAATGCAAGCTATACTGCTAACAGGCACAAGTCACTAATGAAAATGTATAGACTATAAGGAGAGATATTAAAAAGTATTATTTTACTTCTGGTTTCTATTCAGCATGAAAAGAGTTTGCAATTAGTCATTTTTTGTGATGAAAAAAATCCTAAACAAACTGAAAATCAATTATTTTTCTTTCACTAATCAGAAAACTAAGTTTGGAAGGCAAACTACCATACCAAAATGTGGAAAGAAAGATGAATCTGGAGAGTCAAAGACAAGATCTGCTGACCTGGAGCAGAAGCCATAAACTGAGAAACTGGACTTCAATAGAAAGGGAGAAATAAAAACTATCCCTGACTCTGAAAGACATATGAAAGTAACTTCTTCAGGGAGAAGGAAAATGATATAGGTAAGTCATTCAGATCTATATAGAAAAGGGAAGAGAAGGAATACATGAAGGTAAAATACAACTATTTTTTATTAGTTTAGAAAACTATTTTTATGCCTAATTGATCTGAGACAACTGTTTGTTTAAAATAATAATAGTACATCTTGAGCATCCTTAATTTGAAAATCTGAAATCCAAAATTCTCTAAAATCCAAAATTTTTTGAGTTCCAACATGATGTTACAAGTGGAAAACTCCACATGCGATCCCATGTGATAGGTTGCAGTGAAAATGCAGTCAAAGCATTTTTTCAGGCACAAAATTATCTGAACTATTGTATAAAATTATCTCCAAGTTGCATAAAAGGTGTAAATGAAACATACTTTAAGGTTCACACTTGGGTTCCACCCCATAGACATCTCATTATGTATATACACCTATTCCAAAATCAGAAACATTTCTGGTCTCAAGAATTTCAGATAAGGGATAGTCAACCTGTAGCAAATGTACTGGATAGTTATAGCACATATTCTAAGTAAAATGAATGACAGCAGTATCATAAGTAACTGGAGGGAGAAACTGAAATACTCTGTTAAGAGGTCACGGCACTATATGTGAAATGGCACAGTGTTATTTGAAGGTAAATTAACATTAGTTGTATATGCATAATTAAAAATCTAGGGCAAAAACTAAAAAATATAAAAAGAAATATAATCAATATGCTAAGAAGAGAGATAAAATGGAAAAGCCAGAGGCAGAAAATGAAGTAACAAAAAGAGAAAAAGAAACACAACAAATAGAAAATTACTAAAACTTGAAAGTTACAAATCTGTGTCAATCACTTTTTCAATGAATGTTCTAAATATACCAGTTAACAGATATTGTAAGGGAGGATTTAAAAACAGACACAAATATGTGTTGCCTATAAGAAACCAAGTTGAAACAAAATTGTATTTTATAAATTTTATAAATATGGTATTTATAAATATCATACTTTTATCACCTCAGATACACCTTGCTGAGTAATCAAAAAAGTTGGACTAGTTGTATTAATTTCTGCTTTCTACAGGGAAATTTGCCACTGATAAAGTTGAGCATTGTGTAAATTTAAGGGGTCAATTCTCCAAACAGCAACATTAAATTTGTATGTACTAACATCAGAGTATCAAAAAATAATGAGTTTAAAACTGATAGAATTAAAAGGAAAATTACACATATTTATGATGATATTTGGAGACTTTAACACCCTTCTGTTAGTAACTAATGTCAAGCATGCAGAAAATCAGTAAGATTAAGATAATTTCAATAGAACTATTAATCAACTTGATCTACAATACCATAAATATATGGAATACTCTATCCAACAACAGATAATATATATCCTTCTCAAGCTCATATATAACATTAACCAAAATAGGCCACATCATGTGCTATAATACATAAGTATTTTATGAAATAGAAATAATATCAAGTTTTTTCTTAGTCTAAAACAGAATTAAACTAGATCTCAATAACATAAAGTTAGCTGAAATTTTTCCAAATATCTGGAAATTAAACAATATAGTTCTAAATAAATCACAAGTCAAAGAAGTTATCTCAAGAAAAAAATTTAAAATATTAAAAAATTTTCATTTTAAGGTAAATGGAAATTAAAATCAACTTACTCAACATGAAAAAGATAAATAAAAGCAGTTAATAGAGGGAAATTTATAGCATTAAATGCCCATATTAGAAAATAATAAAGATCTAACATCAGGTTTATATTCTACCTTATAGCAACTTAAGCATAAACCAAGCAAAATACAAGATGATAAAATTAAAATACTAATCAATTAATTTAGAAAAAGAAAAACATTTAAAAGAAACAGCAAATTCAAAATCTGGTTCCACAAAATTTAAATAAAGTTGATAAACCTCTGGTTGGACTTACTATGAAAAAAATTGAAGACATAAATTACTACATACATACTTCAGCTTTGACCACTGGACTTTGGAGGTCATATTTCCAGAACCCTCTACAGAATAATATGGAGGCATAAGTCTGATTGGAGTGGATTGAAGAGAGAATGACATTGAGCAATAGGAGACAAAAGTATAATCTCTTTAATATTTTGAAAAGTGCTGCTGAAAGATGGAGAGGAGAAAAACTGACCACTATCCAAATTGAAGTCAGCGAGTGTAATAAGATGAGAATAATACAGCATGTTTATAAGCTCATAAAAATGGTCCACAGAGAAGAAAAAATTGATGATGTATAAATAAGATGATAAAATTGCTGGCATAATGGCTTTTAAAAGAGTTAACATGGATGAGATTTAGCGCAGTTTAGTTAAAGAAACAGGACAGAAGAAGTGATTAAGGAGACTGGTGGGTGTTAGACATGGTGATGGTATTTTGAGTAATTCTTCTTCTGATTGCTTCAGGTCCATAGGAGAGTAGTAAGAATGCACTTGGGGTGATTGTTGAAATGAAATTCTTGAGCATTTGAGGAGAGAGGAGAAGACACGTGGTCACGTTTTAGAGGGGTTAGAGGATAATGGACAAGGAAAATATAGTATGATTGGCAGAGAGCATTAACTTTTGTGGTCACCACTTAATTTATTTCATTTGACTTTTAAAAAGTTTTTATGCTATTATTAGAAGTATTCTCTTACTATTTTAGTAAGCGGATAAAACCTAAACCGGTATATTGGCCAAAAAATATATATATATATATATACACACACACACACACACACACACACACACACACATAGAGAGAGAGTTTAGTTTTTAATAAAGTATTTAAGAGGTTTTTAATAAAATAGTGTTTTATTTAAGAAAGCAGACTTGTCTTAATTGAATTCTAAATCATTGATGTAAAATCCAGATACTGTATTAGGTGTAAATAAAATCATGTTGTAAGCGTGGAGCCAATCTAGAAAATTCAGGCAGTAGAACTCTCTTATATAGTAAGACTGGTTTATAAACAGTTCATATAAAAATTTCTGCATAAATTTTATAGATAATTTCAGACTGTTTTACTCCAGAATTTTGTCTTTGACAAACTTAATAGGGAATGCATACAAATGGGTTCTTATAAAAAGAAAGCCATAAAGTTTATATATGACCTACCTGTCGCACAGATTAATTACATCACAGTAGAAACATTGTGAAGCATTTACATTCCCTTTAATATATTATTGAGGGCTCTTTACAACTTGCATAATGACAGTGCTGACCATAAAGAAGCAGGTATATTCTTTTCACCATCACTTTATGTTCTAGATAGTATATTTTGTTAGGCTCCTGGAGAGAAAATTTATTTGAATATTTTTCTTATAATGTGTATGCATATTGAAACGTTTGAATGGCTTATTTTGCCCTCCTTAATGTTACCTATTTATCTATTGGCCATTTTGTGGTGTTCAATTGCTGCTTGATAATAAGTATTCACAGCAGTATGTTTTTTGATAATAGAGTTGAGATTATAGACAACCATGAATCAGAACTGAAAGTTAGTATCCCTCCTATTGAGATGAGTATTAAAGTTAATTTTTGTATTTCAAAATATAATCATGCAATCTACTCTAAATTAATTCTTCTCTGAATAATGGAATCATAAAATATTTTACCAGAGAGTGATAAACGATTTACCTATTTATCCTTATTTAGCAATGAAATATCTATTTTCAGAAATATTTTTAGAAGAATAAATTCACCTGTTTTAAAAATCACATCTTTTAGGTGTTGACTTCCGCCTTCCCTATAAATCAAAGCAGAGGGATGCAGCCAGGCTAAGTAGAATAAACAGTACAGCCATACAGAGAGAAAACTGTTTGTAAACCTGAGTAGAACAGCTTCGCTTGATAGAATTCCTTGGCTCTCAGTATTCTCATTCAACACACATCTACAGAAACAGCCATACAAGGTGAATCTGAAAAACAAACAAACAAACAAAAAACCTCTACTAAGCATCTTCTGCGAACAAATGGTTGAACAAAGCAGATACCCACTGTCCCT
Organism: Macaca mulatta; assembly: GCF_049350105.2. NCBI lineage: Eukaryota > Metazoa > Chordata > Mammalia > Primates > Cercopithecidae > Macaca > Macaca mulatta. Next base: position 119,389,635 of record NC_133409.1, read on the forward strand.
GACATGATGCTTCTGTTGGATTATCTATTTTAACTTAGTAGCACTCATATGTCATTATAAGTGATTTTTTTTTTTACTTTTTTCAGAATTTTATTTACCATGTGGTTCTGGATTAGAATCTAATGATAGGAGTGCTTTGTAGATATTTGAAAAATGAAAAAGAAAGGCATGTTATTTTCTGGAGACAGGCAGACAAGTGAACAGATGTGGAGTTTACTGAAGCTTCAAGGTGAGTCTTTCTAAAGTACCGTACGGCTTTGTTCTTGCATACTGAGATAGAACCTTACAAAATCACTGGAAGGAATAGGGTGGAGACTGGTAGAGAAGCTGTCACCAATGCTTTTATTTGAAGAGACAAAATGGGCTTGATGTGAATCTCCAGATCCTTTGTAGATTTTCTGCAACACCTTGGCTTACATGCAGTCTTCCTGAACCTGAATTGAACACATGGATAGAAAAATGGTATAGTGACAGTTTGACCCACCTTCATTGATCACTTCCACCTCTGGGGTGTGGAGCTGCCAATGCCAGAGGGTTTCTTGCATCTTTTTAAATTTGGCATGTGAAGCAGCCAGCATCATTGTGTTTTCTTGATCAAGAAAAATTTTCTTTTTGAAAATATTGAGAGACAGAGACTTCCTGGACAACTCAGCCATAAATGGAAAGGGACTGTCAGCAAACCTTTGCCGTTTTGCATTTGATTTTCATTAAAAGAATGCCCTTTAGAGTCTTGGGACATTCTTTAATGTCAATGAAGGAAAAATAGAGCTTCTATTTAATTGTATCTTAACTTTTTAAAATTTGGATTGTTGTCTATGGTTTAAAATTAACATAATAGTTCTAATATCATTTAACTTATGGAATACAATATTAATATGTATCTATTGTATACATAAACCAATAAAATGTTGTTGCTATTAGTTACAATTGACATTGAGAATAATTGAACTGCATAATATATTATCCATTGGTAAAAGAAAGCTATTGGTATTATTTTTTTTAATCTCAATATTTTATATTCTGTGATTTATAAATATAACATAATTTATATTCTTTCATTAAAAAAATGTGACACTGTCATTTACTACTTAACACCTATATTTTCAACCTTTTGTACAAGTGGTATGACATTGTTTCTCTCAGGTTGAAGCACTGCAGAGCTAGTGCCCAATGTTACAGCTTTCTTGTCTTCTCTGAGTGAATGAGAAAGACCTTGCATAGCTTTGAAAACCAAAATAAAAGTTTGAGAAAAAATGAAAAATAAGATTTCCAAATTGTTTTTAATTTTTAAATGTTTAATTAATAGATAATAGTGAATAAATTTGTCATATACAACATCATGTTTTGAAATATGTTTATACATTGTGAAATGGCTAAGTCAAGATAATTTATATATGTATTGCCTCACATAGTTGTCGTTTTCGTAATAAGAATACTTAAATTCTACTCTGTTAGCATTTGTCATTTGTCAACAACATAATATATTTTTTTATTAGCTATAGTCACTATGTTGTACAAGAAATCTCTTAAGCTTATTCTTCCTATTTAACTAAATTCTGTAACATTTGACCAGCATCTCCCCAATAGCCTACCTCATCACTCCATGTTCTGGTGACCACCATTCTACTCTCTACTTCCACGAGATCAACTTTTTTCGATTATATCAATGAAATCTTGTAGTATTTGTGCTTTTGTGCCTGGCTTATTTCATTTAATGTAAGGTCCTCTAGGTTCATCCATGTTGTCACAACTGACAAAATTTTCTTTTTTATGGCTAAATAGTATTTCATTTTGTATATTTACCACATTTTCCTTCTAATTCATAGGCTAATGTATTTATTTATTAAAACACTAATGCTTAAGAATTGTTAGCCTAGGCAGCAATGGCAAAACGCCATTCCTACAAAAAAATACAAAAATTAGCCAGACATGGTGGTGCATACCTGTGATCCCAGCTACTCAGGAGGCTGAGGCAGGAAGATTGTTTGGGTCCAGGCAGTTGAGTCTGCAGTGAGCTGTAATCATGCCACTGCACTCCAGTCCGGGTGATAGCGCAAGACCCTGCCTCAAAAAAATAAAAAGAAAAGAAAGAAAAATAAATGTTGCCACAACATAGAATTAATAGAAATGTAATTTACATTTAAAGTCATGGATGGATCTTCAAAAATTAAGAATGAATATCTTACTGATCTTCAAATAGGGAAATACTTCAAGTATGAGTGCCATAGAAGTAATTATGTCTCATCCAAATTCATATGTTGAAGTTTAAACACCAAGGTGACTACATTCATTGATAGGGCCTTTAAGGAGATAATTTAAGAGTAAATGAGGTAAAAAAAAAAAAAAAGGGAGCCCTAATCCTATAAGACTGGTGTCCTTATAAGAAGAGGAGGAGACATCAGAACATGTGCACTCTTGGGTTCTCCTCTCTCTCTCTCTCTCTCTCTCTCTCTCTCTCTCTCTCTCTGTGTGTGTGTGTGTGTGTGTGTATGCTAACAGAGAAAAGGCCATGCGAGGACACAGCAAGAAGGTTCCATCTGCAAGTCACAGGAGAAAAGCCTAACCAAAAGCCAACCATAATGAGACCTTTCTCTGAGACACTGAGCCTCCAGAACTGTGAGAAGATAAATTTCTGTTGTTTAAATCACCCAGCCTATGGTATTTTGTTGGCAGCCAGAGCACAGGTATATTGATTAATGAAAAAGAAAATAGAGGCTGGGCACGGTGGCTCACGCCTGTAATCTCAGCACTTTGGGAGGCCGAGACAGGTGGATCACGAGGTCAGGAGATCGAGACTATCCTGGCTAACACGGTGAAACCCCCATCTCTAATAAAAAGTACAAAAAAAAAATTAGGCGGGCGTGGTTGCAGGCGCCTGTAGTCCCAGCTACTTGGGAGGCTGAGGCAGGAGAATGGTGGGAACCCGGGAGGCGGAGCTTGCAGTGAGCTGAGATCTCGCCACTGCACTCCAGCCTCGGCAACAGAGCAAGATTCTGTCTCAAAAAAAAAAAAAAAAAAGAAATGAAAAGTTTTGACTGTATAAATATTAAAAAATTTTGTGCAGTAAATGCCTACAATAAACAAAATTAAAAGTTGAATGAAGATATGGACAAAATTTAACATAAATGGAAAGCAACTGATTTATAATGCAGATAATTGTATAAAAAATATAAAATATGAAAAGGGCAAAATCATAAATGGAAATTTATTATTTAAAGGTGTATATTATTATATTTCTATTTCTTCTATAGTCCTATACTTATTATTATAATAAATATAAATTAAAATATTATAATCTTTCACTTATCCAATATTTAAGGGATGTCACTTTAATGATATTTTCATTATAAATTGGCAAAGATCAAATTTTAGTTCTGAGTTATCTGTATCACCACTTCCATATCTCTCTGAGTATCTAGGATTGACAGTGGTGCAGTAAAGGGGTACTATAGTAATAATGGGGGAATAAATTATGCTGAAATCATGGTCTAAAAGTTTACTTCTAATGCAAGACAGTGATAGACCTCTTTTCCTCACAGTTGTTCTACACAATCTCTAACACTGCCACACGAAAACAATATTTAATAATTTGCCTTGTCAGGAAAAGAGTAGAGAAACTAAGGAACAATCAATTTGCCTGGAAGTAAGGCAAAGTCCTTCTATCAGAATATACTAGCTGAATCTAATCACACGGGCCTGCTCAACAGCCAAAAGGTCAATATAGTACAGGCGCCAGGAGAATGGAAAGAGCTGGACATTGCAAGTCTCCACTACAGGAATCAGAGAATGTAACAACAAGAGAATAAGTTTAAAGTATTCTGAAGAAAATTTAAAATAACATAATAATAAACTTAAAATGTTTGTTCCCTCGGAACCAGTAAGTTTTCTTCTTATAATTGATTCAAATAAATTGAGTATAATAAGCAGTAACATATTTTTAAAATTATTATATGCTAGGTATTCTGTAACTTAATTTTTATTCATAATCTCATTTAGTTCTCACAAAACAACCTATGAACTAGTTAGTAATATCATCTTTATTATGATTGACAAAGAAAATAAACATACAGAAGCTTTAGTAATTTCTACAATTTCACTCAACTAATAAATTTTGAGGCTACAGTTTTAATACAGGTAATATTATTCTAAAGCCAATGGTCTTAATTTCTACATGTTACTAATGATACCTAAAAAAATATTCTCAAGGAAGTTTACCAAAATATTTTTATTATTGAGTGATATTCAAAGGAAAAAAATAGCTTCCCAACTATAGAAGAATGGTTAAATAAACTGGATTACAGCCATATGATTAAACATAAATAGCCATAAATAAAACAAAAACAAGTATTTACAGTTATTTAGAAAGTACTTTAAAGTGATAGAACAAATAAAAATGCAGCATTCAAAGCCATATTCTATTTCACATTTTAGTTATTTACCCATCCATTAATTAATTTATTGAACTTTTTTTTTTTTTTGAGACAGAGTCTTGTTCTGCCTGTCACCCAGGCTGGAGTGCAGTGGTGCAATCTCAGCTCACTGCAACGTTAGCCTCCCAGGTAATTTACTGAACAAATATTAATTGTGCAAATATTATTTGCCACACACTTTACTCTGCTATTAAGGACACAGCAATGAAGGGAAAGTGATGAGACAGGAGTGTAGGGAGGAGGGGAGAGAGGGGTGAAGTTGATTTGTAGATGGTAGTCAGGCTACTCTGAAAAATTAATATTTTTGTTCACACATAAATGATCTTAGATCCTAATGTATCATAGTACAAAGAACATTCTGGAGAGACTGAAGAACCAGTGCAGTCATGGTGGTAGAAATCATTTAGCAGTTTCAGAGGCAGAAATGAAGCCTGTTTAGTGGAGATTTATTAGAGAAGGGGTGGATAGTATAGATGAAGCTAGATTTAAGTAAGATCCAGATCATCCAGGGACTTGTAAGTCAGACCAAGTCATCTTGAATTACTGATTGACTTTCCCCAACAGGATGGACTGGGAAGAGAGAAACAGATAAATGATATGATTTTGTCAGGAGTTCAGCTCAGCTGAAGACAGCTGAGCTGTTGGGTGTCAGAGCAGTCTTAAGACATCAAACCAAAATGAAAGTACCCATCGATCATTTAATCATCTACTGAGATGATATAAACAAGAGGCTGTAACAAAGAAAGTGCCATGCCTGCCTCTTCTGTCCTCTGCCGTTTTCCATAATGACACTTCTCACAGTAGAGAGCTAGGTATACAGATGTGGGGGGTCCTCTCACCATGAGGGAGACCCTGCAAAAAAGGCTTCTCCTGTTGTATGGATCCAAAGGCTAGAGAGCGAAGGGTGGCAGAAGTTGGAGAGAAAAGTACTGAAGATTAAGTAAGTGGAGAAAAATGCCTTCAAGTTACTCAACAAATTTCCTAATGAAAAAAGGTTTAGACAGTGGTACCTGGAGAAAGACACAACCTCAGGCCATTAATAAAACAGCCTCTGAACGAGGGTCCCAGAGCTAGCAATACAGGTATGCGTAAGAGGGTAGCTGGCCAGGGACAGTGAGTTCCTGAATCTGCCTTCACAAACTGCAATGCATTGACTCAGCACCAGGTCTGGTGTTGGGAGGTCAACTTCCCTGTGAGACCTGCCAGGTAATGTACTTGTTTGCCTATGGTCAGGACTGAAAAATCACATGGGTTTTGGGCCATGAGCTAGATCTCTCAAATTCATGTTCTTAAAGCTTGTCTATATAAGAAATAGTGTATATACATGTATATTAACATAATATTTTTATAGAAAAGTAACAAAAAGAAGTATGTAGATTATTGATCATCTTTGATTAATAAGATTATGATTAATTTTTGTTTTTCTTGTTGAATTTTTCATATTAAAACGATGATGTGAGTTTATGTGTACAAAGCCTGAAGGCATTAAGTAAGTTAGTGGAAAGAAGTAAGATTTGAGTTTGGCTTTGGATCATGAAAAGAAATCCTGGATCCTAAAGAAAGGAAGAATTTATGAAGAAACAGAATAATAAGTCAAAGCTGTGATACTGAAAAGTTTGGTATCTGTTTGAAGGAAATCTAATAGTTGTATTTAATTCAAAGAAGAAAAATTAGTATTGAATGGTACGGTGATAGGCATCTCAGTTTATATGCAATGCTACAACTAACGGAGAGTAAATTGGAAAAGGTTTGTATCAAATTGTGGAAGCAACTTTGAGCTCATCATATAAATTGTGGGTCATAACTTTTCAAGAAATAAACAATAGTAGAGTCAATTAATGTGAATTTTCTTGTGTCTCACTGAGAACTTGATTATAACATACACTTCCCTGGCCTTTGATTGCTTTACTTTCTCCTAGCATGTGTTCAATACCTGTGTAGTTCTGAGTATTTATCTGATCTCTTCATGTAGTAAAATAATAAGTGATTCCTGTTCAAAGACATGAGTTCAGATTCAAGTCAAAATAACACTTCTGTGCCATGTAAATTTCCCAGTGTCAAGTTACTTCTAAGTTTACAGGTAACGTCTCCTCCCACCTCCATCGTAAGATGTGAGCTTTAACTGTATTCGGAGAAGCTTACATTGTGAGCGTCATGACTTAGAGCTATGAATGAATGCAGCTTTTTGTTTTCCTCTTTGTTAAAAATTCTTGTCCAGAAAATCAAATTAGGACCTAAGCAGAGACATCTATACCCATTTTCCCAAAGTAGAAACATTAAGAATAACTCCAAAAATTCAGCCAGACAAACCGTCCTTAGTTGTCTAAAAATATATGTTATCCTAACTACATAAGGGCTCTATCAAATAGCAAGAGACAGTGTCATTAATGATGATCTGTAGAATAAGCTGGATTTTTTTTTTAAAGTGGAGACAATACGTTAGTTTGGGAAGGAGTTAATATAGATAAGAATCAGGAAGATAGAACTGGAAATCAAAGAACAGGGACAGATGGGGAAGAGTTTACAAAATGAAAATCTGTGGGATTTGGGAATTAATTGGTTGTGGAGAAGAGGGAGTGGTAAACAATTACTCTGAGATTTCAAATCTAGTTGACTGAACAAATTGTGGTGTTATCTCTCTATATAAAGTGCTTAGGCATGTTTCCCTGAGACTCAGCTGGTCATAGTTTTTATGATGTTTCCTAGGATTCAGCTGAGTGGGGTTTTCACTCAATCAATCCATTCGATAAACATGTCACAAACTGATATCACAGAAACAATGTAAATCTGAACCTTGGAAAATATATCTAAATATTCTGCATATGTGTAACTCTGTGTGTGTGTGTGTGTGTGTGTGTGTGTGTGTGTGTGTGTGTGAGATATGTGTGTGAAGTACAGCACAATAATAGTCTGTACGCAACCATTTATCTCTGCTAAGCACTGTTTTAATATGGCTTAATATGCATCAACTCATGAACTCACTCAAACTTCAAACAAAAATGCTATTTTTTGACTAGGTGCTATTACTAATTCAATATTTACAGAAAAGAAAAGTGAGATTTAAAGAGGTTAAATGATTTTCCAAGGGGCACAGAACCGGCTGACACAGAGGCTTATGTGAAGTCAATCTCATTCTAAGCCTTACAATAATTCCTCATAATGTGCTTCACTATCCAAACCTGGGGTGGTTGGGGAGAGTTGATATGCAGGTCATAGAATCTGGGATACTTTGGCAAAAACAGAAGGTCTTTGTTAGAAGCATGGATGAGGCTGCTTGTGGGGGAGGCACTGATACTCAGATTTCCTGAAGCATAGGATGAGAATAGCCATGCTAGGAGAGTAGAAGAGCAGGTTTAATTCATGCCCCATGGCGGGGACAACTCACTATTCCCATCAAAACCTCAGTCCAGAGCTGGATTATGTAAGGTTAGAGGAGTTGATCAATAAAAGGAGTTCACAATGTTGAAGAGGAATACTAGATAAAGAAGCCTGTATTTTAAAATGATTGTAAGATATTTCTTTCACCTTTACATTCTTCTCAAAATCCACTCATAAGGCTTTATCTATATTCAAGAATATAGCAGTGAAAAACAGGTCCAGACAGACTAAACAATCTAGACTTTATAATAAACTGAACAGACTGGCCACTGTATTTACATAGACTGACATGCTTGAAGTAATGACTGTGGATGACCCTTTGAGACCCTGAACAAAATGGACTACTATGAACATCATTTTACTGCCCAACAGTCATTATCCTTGTTGTCCTTCAGCCTCCACCTTCTGTTTAAGCAACCTTTGTAATTCAAGGGAAACTGCCTAATTTGAGCTTCAGGGCTTGATCCTGATTAAGAACAGTTATAGCAGCAATTCCACATTTTGCTGGTGAAAGGTTTAGGAGTGGATTCATAGTGCAATGGACTTAATGAGACAACATATTTTCTGAAAAGTTTCTAATTTTTTTGTCTGTTTGTTTCCAGGAGAAATTCATTCCAGATTCTGAAGAAATCTTAGTGCCAATTGCTCTGGCAGCCATATTATGAGCATGAGGCAATCAGCCATAGAAAGAAATACTCTGCATTATAGTTTAGAAAGAAGCAGGACAGAAACTTCTAGAGTTACATTGATTAATGGCTGAATCTGTGAATCCTGATGTCTGTCCTAACTTTTGATATATACTTATATGAGTAAATTATTTTCCTTATCAAAATCTCTTCTTGTTTAAGCCAGCGTGAGTCAAAGTTTCTGTTTTGCATAAACAAATGTCTTTTACTGGTATGCTGACAATCTGATTAAATTGAGCAATCCAGATACATAGATATGACCAGTTATGAATACCAGTTTGGTTTTATGAACAATTTGAGACCTTGGCTACTCCAGAAATAATAATACTCTGGAACTTTTGAGTAATACCAGATCAGGATCTCTGACTAAACCTGGTAGACAGACAGTTCAAGTACCCAAAAGGTTTCTGTTCTCTTGCCCAGCCAACATCTCAGGAAATCAGTCATTCATGTACAAAATGAGAGCTTGATCACCCTACCTAGGCTCTGTCATGCTTCTGCATTTAGCGGGTGGGTGACCTGAAGACCTGGCTTAGCTGGCATAGCTGGGCCTCTTTCTTTAAGTGATCCTTTATTCTAAGCTTTTTCTGTTGGTCAGGCAATAATGCATAGGACAGTCCAGATTCAAGGGAAGTAGAAATAAACCTAGATTTGATTGTTTATTTTCCCATAAAATTAAATTACAAATTATATAGCAGGGGTGCTAATAATGAATACCTGAGTAAAAAAGATTGCTTATTTGAGTTACCACGTAAAATGATTACATTCCTGATAGATAAATTTTTAGAGTTGCTATTTTTTAGTCACAATTTATGTATAGTACTTTGAATAAGTCATTCTAATGATTTTTAGGTTGTTTTTCAGAGGTGCCTTGATTTAAATATGAGAGGAGAGGTTGGGAAGAAGCACATAAAGCTAACCCTCAGCCCCCACCAGTCTTCCACATTCTACTCCCTAGCAATTCAACTTTATCTGTTTTGTGTATTGAGCATCTGGGTAATATTTTATTTGGAAAAATAATTCTATTCTTTTTGTTTAAAGAACTTTGTACATTCTTCTCTGACTTTATATAGTTTATCACATTTTAGCTATTTGGGATTGTAATAGAACCCTTACATAAAAAGTAAACCTGTAGTTCAGATCTCTCATATTCAACTACAGGTCATGTTTTCAGAATGACGTTGTGCACAAAGCTATGAATCTACTTAAATATTCATAGAGACATTTAGTATTATGAAATTGTTTATTACAAAACTAGGATTTTACCTGTTGCATAACTAATATCAACATTAGTATTTGATATTGTCCTTGAGGTTGACTAAGAGTAACAATATTTTCAATAAAATAGAAACTTCTAAATATATTGGCTATTTTAAAATGATAGTTTTTGTACTTATACATTAATCTAAAATTATTTTAATTACTATTTTATGTGACAAGGTACCATTAATTTTAAAATTGTTTGCCACATCATTTAAAAAATTTGATGACTTCTCTATGTCAAAACAAACATCAAGAAGGTCAAAACAAAGCAACTTTGTTTTATTAAGAACATAATTAGTATGTTGTAAGACAGTTATTTTTGTTTTAACCTCAGCTGTGAACAATAAAGCAAAAGGAAAATAGATATACATACACATATTTAGAAGTTTGATATAAGACAAGACTGAAACACTGTACTCATTCACTAAATTTATCCTCTTCCTTCTTAAGAGTTAGACTTAGGATGATGCACTTCTCTGTTCCATAAAAGAAATTTCTACTGAAAGTAGAAAAAGAATAACCTCTGTCTTTCATTATGACCCATCATATTATATCTTGTACATTGAGTAGACAGATGAGGTGAAATTTCTACTTCTTCTTCTTATCACAGTAAGTCAACTTTAAGAATGCCTATATTTTTAGACAAAGGTTTAGTAATTTTCAGTGCTGAAACCTTTAATCATTCATTGTGCCTGTAACAAAAAGATAGAACTTATTTCAAAAATAGCAGCCTTGTCATTTGAACTAAAGAGAGAAGTCTACAATGTTAATAGATCACTGTGACAGGTTTTGTGGTTAGAAATAGGACAGAGTCAAAAAAAGAAAGTACTATTTTCATTTATCTTTCTTAGTAGTATGGACGGTCAGAGAGAGAGAGAGACAGAGAGAGAGAGTGCATTTGAACATGCAGATATTTTACTCTGGCTAAAAACAATTTAAAACGTTTTCTATGCTATCCAGTGGTTTAAACCTTATGTTGACAGATAATAAAACTATTCTTTTTTTTTTTGTCAGCTTTAAAGAATATTTATTCATCCATCTAATCATTTTATCTTTTTGTTATTCATTTAACAAGTATTTATTGAACACTTCTATTAGTTTAAATACTGTGCTAGTTAATGCTTTTCTAACAGTGAAAAAGATACTATTTAACAACATACCAAAACAACATGAAAAATTAAAACATTAAACATAAAATTCAATAATTAGTTTTAGCCCAAACAAGTTTATATAAATATGTGGTAATAATTTCTGACAAAGTCCATATGCAGATTCTGCTAACAGAGTTTTCTATATGTTCCATTAGTTTAAAAATCGGACTACTGAATATTTTATAGAGGAAAAATTATATAATACAAAATCTTAAGAAATAGAAAAGAGAAATACTCAAACAGAAATAATGTTTTATTAAAGACTTTTAAGTATTGTTAAAAGAAAAACTTTAGATGAATTAGATTTAGCAGAGTATACCTGAGCAAAAAAAAATTCATGTATTAGGCAGCCCTCAGAACAAGGAGACGTTCGGAGATTTCCATCCAGCAATGTGGGCAGGCAGTATTTACAGACACAAAAAGGAAGAGACATACAGAAAGAGCTTGATAGGTTATAGCTTAACAATCACCTTATATGAATTTAGTGTGATTAGTTTGCAGCCTGTGATTGCTTGAAGTTTGGCTGCTGTGATTGGCTGAAACTCAGCTACATATTACAAAAATATGATTTTAGTTACGTTGCAGTTTGTTTACATACTAAGTTGCATTACAGTTTGCTACATACAAAGGCAGCTTTAGACAAAATTTAATTTAACAGTATAATGGAGTATTATATGAACACTTGTTTTTGTCTTGCTGTCTTGTAAGAGATAAAATAGCATATTTTTAAAAATTTTATTTAGGCCTTAGTGAATTTTTCTATGTTATTAAATATTGACAGACAGTATTTTAAATTCTAGATAATTCTATGCAATTATAATTTCCTTTAACATTTATAAGGTCCAATATCTTCAAATTCCATATTAAACCAACATTTATTATGAACTTTGCATAAAATACAGCATACCTTATACAAATATGTATTATTATTTTATCTTACAATCAAGTGATATGAAAGTTGGTGGTGAGATTATCACCAAACTCAATTTTAAAAAGAACCAATTAAAAAAAAACCTTATCCTTGAGATGCAACGATGAGACTTTTTAGGCATAATGTATTTTCAATTAAGCAACGATATAGTTCACATTAATTAATTCCTCCAAATTCTAGAAGAAAGAAAACAGTAGAAAATAAAAATTTGGCATAAAATGTATTGAGCATTTACTAGATGACATACATTATGGTTAGAAGGGAAGTGAGTTTGTTATTTTCACATTTTCAAGTGAAACCTGAATTTTTGAGGTTTAGAATCTCTCTTACTTTGTTCAACATATCTAAGACTGGGTAGATTATAACCAACAGAAATTCATTGCCCACAATTCTCTGAGATCAATGCACCAGCAGACCAGATGTCTCTGGTGAGGAGCCATTCCTCATAGATAGATGGTACCTTCTTACCGTATCTTCACATAGTAGAAGGGTGAGAGCAAGGTATCTCCTTTCAACATCTTTTAGAACGGTATTAATCCCAAACATGAGGGCAGAGTCCTCATGGCTTAATCACTTCGCCAAAGGCCTTACCTTTTAATACTACTACATTGGGTATTATGATCCAACATACGAATCTGGGGGTTGTGCCAACATTCCAACCATAGCATTCTGCCCCTGGCTCCCCCAAATTTATGTTATTATCATATGCAAAATGCATTCATTTTATTACAATAGCTCCCAAAGTCTTGTTACAGTACCACTTTACAGGTCTAAAGTCCAGAGTCACTTTTTTTTTTTTTTTTGAGACAGAGTGTCACGCTGTTTCCCGGTCTAGAGTGCAATGGTGTGATCTCAGTTCACAGCAACCTCTGCCACCCGGGTTCAAGAAATTCTCCTGCCTCAGCCTCTCGAGTGGTTGGGACTACAGGTGCGGGCCACCACGCCCAGTTAATTTTTGTATTTTTAGTAGAGACGAGGTTTCACCATGTTGGCAGGCTGGTCTCTAACTCCTAACCTCAGATGATCCACTTGCCTTGGCCTCCGAAAGTGCTGGGATTACAGGCGTGAGCCACCACTCCTGGCCCAGAGTCACATCTTAATATCTAAATCAGATATGGGTGAGACTTATGGTACAGATTATCCTTAGGCAAATCACTCTTCAAGTATTAATATGCAAACCAAAAATGTTATATACTTTCAAAACACAATGGTAGAACAGGAATAGAATAGATAGTTTCATTACAAAAGAGGAAGATAGGAAAGAAGAAAAAGGTAATAGGTCCCAACCAAATCCAAACCTCGACAGAGGAAACATTAAATTTTAATGCTCTAGAGTAATCTTTTTTGACAGAAAGAGATACCTTCTGGCACACTGGATCAGAAGCTCAGTCTTCAAGGCTTTAGAGGATCTCACTCACATGGCTTTGTTGAGAGTACATGCCTCAGTTCTCACTGTCTGGGTAGAGGCTTATGCTGAGCTGGACTGTATGTCAGTGGCTCTACCAGTCTGAGTTCATAGGATTGGCCCTACTCTCATAGCTCCGTTAAGCATCACCCTGGGTGGGTACTGCTTGTGGTAGTCCTAACTCCATGGTCCTATTGACCATTGCCCTAGTAGAGGATTATTGTGGTATGTCCACCATTTCAGCAGTTCTCTGCCTGAGTCCCGAGACTCTCTGGTACATCCTTTGTCATCAAGGTGGAGGGAGCAGATTCTTACAACTTGTGTATACTGCATCGTGGTAGAGATTGCACCACAAAGATGCAGTCAGGCTTTATAACTTGAACCTTTCAGAGAGGCAACACAAACTACACTTGGACTCACTTGAACCTCAGCTGCAGCAGCCAAGTAGCACTGCACCAGAATGGAGGCAGTGGAGCCTTGAAATTATTCAGTTCCCAAGTCTCCGGCAGTCTGGGACTGTGATGACTAGGACAGTCCCAAAGATCTCTGAAATACCTTTAGGATTTCTTCTATTGTCGTGATGAATAGCACCAGGCTCCTGCTCACCCATACTAATATCACCACCAGTTGGTCCCTTGGCCACACTCTTGGTGTTTTCTCCTGACCATGCTTTTTTTATTTTAGAACATGACTAGGTTAAAACATTTCCAAATTGAAGTTCTCCTTCTATTCTGTTATTAATTCTATCTTTGATTTGTTTCTCTCTTCTTACATTTACTATAAGCAGTCAAGAGAAATCATGCCACACACTCGACACTTAGAGATTTCTTCCACCGAATATCCTATTTCACTACTCGCAAAGAACTAAGGTGTAAACACTATTTAGGCAAGTTCTTTACCAATTTATAACAATGGTGGCCTTTCTTTTGGGTTTCAATAGCATGTTTCACACTTCCATCTGAGATCTCATCAGAATGGGCTTTACAGATATTTACAATTCTACCAACATTCTAACCATGACCACTTAGGTAATCTATAAGAAGACTGAGGCTTTCTCTACAGCTCTCTTCTTCCAAGCCCTCATCAAAATCAGCCTTCGTGGTTAAGGGCAATATAGACTTTTTCCAGCATTTGCCTCCAAACTCTTCTACCCTCTGCCCATTCCCAGTTTCAAAGCTGCTTTCTAATTTTGAAGTATTTGTTATATCAGCACCCCCTTTATCAGTACAAATTGCTGTCTTAGTCTTTTTTGGGTGACAATAACAAAATACCTTAGACTGGGTAATTTATAGGTAATAAAAATAAACTGCTAACCGTCCTGGAGACTGCGGAGCCCCAAATCAAGGCTATAGGTAAATTTGGTGCCTGGTGAGAAGCTTTTCCTCATAGATAAATGATGCCTTCTTGCTGTGTCCTCACATGGCAGAAGAGGGCATGGCAGCTCCCTTCAAATTCTTTTATATGAACACAGATTTCATTCATAAGGGCAGAGCCTTCATGACTCAATCACTATCCCTAATGTCCCACCTCTTATTATTACCATATTGGGTATTAAGTTCCAACATGTGAATTTTTGGGGACACCAATATTCAGACTATAGCAACATCCCAATCTAGAGTTGTACCTTGACCCCAAACCCAGACTTTAAAAAATATTTAAAACATGTAAAGTGTTTAATGCCCTACTGCTTCATTGCCATTGTGTGAATGCTAATGATAACCTTTAATACAGATTTTCACAAAACACATTTATGTAAATGGCAGAAGAATTAAAGCCAATATCCTCCACCTTCAATTCCAATACACTTTCACTATAACTTGTTGCCTTACTCAATATGACAAATACTAAAAATATTATACAACATGATTATAAGAAAATTGTTAATGTCCAAAAAATTGCTATCTTAAAAGAAAATAATGGCTGGGCACGGTGGCTTACACCTGTAATCCCAGCACTTTGGGAGGCCAAGGAAGGCACATCACTTGAGGTCAGGAGATCAAGACTAGCCTGGCGAACATGGTGAAGCCCTGTCTCTACTAAAAATACTAAAATTTAGCCAGGTGTGGTGGTAGATGCCTGTAATCTCAGCTACTCAGGAGGCTGAGGTAGGAGAATTGCTTGAACCCAGGAGGCAGAGGTTGCAGTGAGCTGAGATTGCGCCATTGCATACCAGCCTAGGTGACAGCATAAGACTGTCTCAAAAAATTAATTAATATCTTTCTGCATATGTTATAGTTAATCTTAGATTATATGTGTATTATTTTATCAGTTTTCTAAATTTAAGATATTTACATATCAATCTCTTAAACTTGGATAAATTAAATCTGTTTACCAAATTAATCTCTAAATGCCTCCTATCATTAAGAACATTTACGTGCAGCTTAGGACAGTCAAACTGTTAGACAGATTCTCTCCCAATCTATTTTAGGATGAGAAACTTATGTATCATTTACACTTCATCATATTTATGAGTCATTAGAATGGTGAGTGAAGAGGAAAGAAAAGAGGGAGAAGAAAACTCTTCCCCATGTATTAGTCCATTCTCACATTGCTAAAAATAACTACTTGAGACTGGGTAATTTATAAACAGAAAAGGTTTAATTGGCTCATGATTCCACAGGCTGTACAGGAGGCACGGCTGGGGAGGACTCAGGACACTTACAATCATGGTAGAAGGTAAAGAAGGAGGCATATCATGACCAGAGCGAGAGGAAGAGAGTGAAAGTGGAGGTGCTGCACACTTTTAAACAAATCGATATGATAAGAACTCACTACCATGAGAATAGCAAGGAGGAAATCCACCTCCATGATCCAATTACCTCCCACCAAGCCCCTCCTCCAACACTGGGAATTACAATTCAACATGAGATATGAGCAGGGACACAAAGCCAAATCATATCACCCACCACTGTAAAAAAATCACAAACGTAAGTCACCATAATTTTCTTGCTGGCATCTTATGACATATAAACATTACTTTATTTTTTTTATTTAAAAAATGTGTGAAAAACTCGCAAAGATTTATACACAATTTAGGAACATTTCTATAAGTCTTATAAGTATAAATAGCATCTTATATAATAAATTTTAAAATATATTTTATCATTTGCAAAAATCTAATAAAAGAAAAGATAAATATATTCACATTCATTTGATTATTAGAAAGACTGAGAAATATTCAATGAAAGAACTAACTTATCACTCTCAATCTTCATTTGTTAAGAAACACAATTTTATTTTAAAGTAATGATCATTGCTGAGAGATTTCTTTTTTTTCTTTTTTCTTTTTTCTTTTTTTTTTTTTTTTTGAGATGGAGTCTTGCTCTATCACCTATGCTAGAGTGCAGTGGCACGATCTCGGCTCACTGGCTCACTGCAACCTCCGCTTCCCAGGTTCAAGCGATTTTCCTGCTTCAACTTCCTGAGTAGCTGGGACTACAGGCGTGTGCCACTACACCCAGCTAATTTTTATATTTTTGGTAGATATGGGATTTCACCGTGTTGGCTGGCCAGGATGGTCTCAATTTCTTGACTTTGTGGTCTGCCCACCTCGGCCTCCCAAAGTGCTGGGATTATAGGTGTGAGCCACCGTGCCTGAATGAGAGATTTATTAAACAATGATGTTCCGCTTATAAGAAGATAATTCCTAAAGTAGAGTGATTTATATGGGGATATGACTGCTAAATCAACCTCAGCATTGTTGGTACTTGCAAGGGATGCCTTTTATTGATTAATATGCAGAATAAAATAAGTTATTTATTCTTAATGTCCATACTAATTCCAGAATCTCTCTGATGAAAACATATATTTTATGTTTAATTATTTGTATTATGTATTTTGTTGAAGGATACATTTTCCAATAATATGTGAGTTTCTTAGTTTTTATTGATGTAACAGAATATCAGATTGAGTAATTTATGAAGAACAGAAGTTTATTTGGCTCACATTCATAGAGTCTGGGAAGTCCTAGGTATAGCACCAGCATCTGGCAAGGTGAGAATGAGCTCTTCATACAGAAAGAAAAAGGTGGACCACACTTCCCTCTTTTATAATAAAATACACCAAAAATAATTGCATTAATCTAGTCGTAAGGATAGTGCTCTCATGACCTAATCACCTCTTGAAGTCCCCATATCTTAATATTTGTTACAATGGCAATGACAGGTCACATGAGTTTTGGAGGGCGCATTTTTTTAGTGGTGAGTTTTTATTAATATTTGTACAAACCATAGGTATAGACACAGTGGTTAAAATAACATAAATTCCACACGTTAGTAGTGTCAATAAGGCATTATATGTTATTGCCATTAAAAAAACACATAATACCTATCAGTTATCATCATATCACCTTGATATGGTTTGAATGTTCCCTCAAAAATGTGTGTTGAAATTTAATTACCATTGTGACAGTATAAGTGGTGGAACTATTAACAGGTGATTAGGCCAAGATAGTTTTGCCCATATAAATACACTAATGTTATTACTGGGGAGTGGGTTTGTTATCTTGAGAGTGAGTTTTTGTAAAGGCATATTCACCCTTCTCTTGCTGCTTGGCTACCATGCTTTATTTTTATCTTCTGCCTTCAGTTATGAGATGGCACAGAAATAAGATCCTCTCCAGATGCTAGTTCCCTGTTCTTGGACCTCCCAACTCCCAGAATCATGAGCCAAGTAAATGTCTATTGTTTATAAATTACTCAGTCTTTGTTATTCTGTAATAACAACACAAAATGGACCAAGACACACCTATACATCAGTAGATATTAGTATTTTATATGTTGCAAAGTGGCTATCATTTTGAAGAAAGACATACGCACTCCCACCGCCCCTCCTCAGAAAAACTTTACACAATAAATATTTTATTTAATGTCAGATAATCCATAAATAATTTATAAATTAAGTTGCCATAGATTAATATAATGATAAGCCACATATTAAACTCTAATAGCTATAAGACATTGATTATTCAATAAAAAAAAATCAGAAATTCGGCTATTTGAAGAAAAAGAGAAATTTTATCTTAATTCTAAACCTTAAATCAAATTAAATTTCAGTAGATTAAAAAGTTTTAGAATGTATGCTGTATTTATAGAACCTCTAGCTTCTTAATAAATTTTCTTCACCTTTTAAAAATCAACCTTGTTGGGGCATAATTTATGTACAACAAAATGCTCACAGATTTGTTTTGTCAAATCTATAAATCTCTGTAATCACTACTATAATAAATGGACAGAACATTTCTTTCACCCCACTGCTTTCTTTTATGACCCTTCACAGTGATTTCTTACGGTTTCTCCTCAGATTCAGGTAGCTACCGATCTGCCCTCTGTCACTGCAGTTTAATTTTGTCTTATATAGAATCTCATATGAATGGATTCATACATGTACTTTTGTATATCTGACTTCTTTCAGTCATCATATATTTTTTAGGTTCATCCATACTGTTTCCCATATGAGTAATTTATCTTCTTTTAAAATATAAAATCAATTTTTAAAGAAATATATACATATATAAATTTAACCAAATAGTAAATATATTTATGTAAGAAAGAATTAATATTAATTAAAAGGCATATGAAAATATATAAATATTTATATAGACAAAAAATTATAATTTGGGATATATATAAATCCGTTTGGTAAATATTTACTATTACATTAATAAAATGGATAGGCATCCTCATATATGTGGAAAGCTCTTTACTATGAATGTGTAATTGAAAACCTCCCAAAACATAAATTTTTATACTGAGACAACTTCACTGGAGAATTCTACCAATTATTTAAAGAAGAGTTTGACACAGTCTTTTTTAGAAAACAGAAGTGATAACACAATTCTACATAATAGTTTTCTGAAAATAGAAGAGGAGATAACTCTTCCGTTTTATTAAGATAGTATTACCTGGAAACAAAACCAGTCAAAGAAAGTACAAGACACTATAGCTCAATATTCTACATAAATATAAATGTAAAAGTTCTTGACAAAATATTACCAAATACAATTCTGCAATATGCATAAAAATGAGTGTTGGCATAGATGAAGGAGGAGGTGGGTCCTGAAAAGTAGTGAGTTCAGCAACTAAAGAACAACATGAAAGATTCTTATGGCAATGGAAATTTTTTGTTTGTGATATTATACTATATTTTGACAAGATATTACCATTGCTCAAAGCTGGTTAAAATGTACTTGAGATTTCTCTGTGTAGTTTTTTCATAATTTTATGTAAAATTTATATGAAAGAAAAAGTAAAGAAGAAAAAAACAAAGACACGATATTGAATTTAGTTTATATTTTATTATAATTTCAAATGCTACTTTAAAATTAACCAGTGAATTTACAGGTTAGTCCAATTGAATAATTTTATTTACAGTTTACATTGTCCAGGAGCTAGTGCCTGAAATGGGGGCCTCGTGACTCTGTCTTATCATATTCTAGTGTGACTGATCTGATATCCAAGAGGCAAAACAAATCCTCTTTATTCTTTGTTCTGTTCTCCTCAAGCAGAAGGAAAGAGTCACTTTTACTGTTGCAAGTTGCATTACTGGCAGCTGGGAGAGAGGTGACAGAAGTACTCCCTTGAGACACCCTGACTGGTGTCTTACTAGGTCATGTGCCGCCCATGTCTACTGCTCCCCAGCCCAGAAAAGCACTAGGACTTGCCTTTCAAACTAGATTTGGTTGCCTTTCAAGTTTATTTGGACTCCAGAGTACTTTAGCCTGCAGTAGTGAGGCTTACTGAAGCTCATATTCTGACCACCGGGATGGGTGAGTCCTCTTTGGCTAGGGCATGTCTATACACTCTCTCAGTGTGTGGGAATCAGCTGAGTTTAGCCTGGGTTTGCTTTCACTGTGACAGGGCAGCACTGAGTTCAATGCAAGGTCTTACAATCATGGCACTTCCTTCTCCCAAGCGCACAGATTCTCCACACTATATGGCTGCTGCCAGGGGGTGGGAGAGGGGTGGTATTGATAGTTCAAGATGGTCTTTCCCATCTTCTTCAGTGCTTCTTTTAGTAATATGAAGTTAAAATCACGTGCTGTGATTGCTCACCTTGATTTTTTGCTCATCCAATCAAATGTGATTGGCTTATTTGCTCTGAGACCTCATTAACTTAGAGCTTCAAAATTCTTGTCTGTAAAACAGACATAATGATAGTATTCTTTCTTTGGTTTGTTGTATTAAATGAGATGATCCATGTCAGGACTCAGGACAATGACCATTACTAGTGTCCCATAAAGTTGGAATGATAATAACAACAATCATGATAGTGATAAAGATAATTGCTTCAAGGTTTTAACGGCAATATTGAATTTATCTAAAAATAAAATGATGGATTCTCACTAAAAAGCAAAAGAAATGTAAATAATTTGCCTGAAGCAAATGCTGTATTGAGTAAAAAACCTTCATTCCATAAAATAACACATTTAGTTTTCTAATGTTCTGCCTGAATATATGTTGTGAAATAAAACTGGATGCTGCTACTATTATTGCTGAATCATCATATTTTGTGCTTTTAAGGCAGTTAAGTGGATATTTGGTTTGAATATAAAGCAACATATAAAGGAGCATTTTTTTCACTGAAAGCTATTTCTATACTCCAGCCAACAACAAAAATAGTATAAAAGAATATTGTACCCAGAAACTGGAAGGTTGAATATTTCATTTTGAAGAAAGTACTGAATGAATTCTGAGTCTACTCTCTCTTTGTATTTATTTATTTATTATTTGTTTTTGATTGAAAAATAGTAATTGCATGCCTTTACGGGATACAATGTGATATTTTGATACATGTATGTTTTGTGGAATGATCAAGTCAGGCTAGTTAACATATCCCTTAACACAAATATTTATCATTTCTTTGTGGTGAGAACATTTGAAATCCTCTCCTTTAGTTATTTTGAAATATACAATGAATATTAACTATAGTACTGTGCTTTGCAGCACAAACTAGACTGTATTTCTCCTATCTAACTGAAATTTTGTACTCCTTGACCAATGTCTTCCCTTTGCCTGTACTCATCCCTTCAGCCTCTGGTAAACATCATTCAACTCTCTGCTCCCTCAAGGTTGACTTTTTTAGATTCCACATATAAGTGAGATCATAGAGTATTTGTCACATTTGTCTCCAGTAAGTATTCCATCATGTTTTGATGTAGCATTTGGATATGTTTTAAAATATGCATTTTATTTATTTATTTATTTATTTTGGAGACAGTCTCGTTCTGTCACCCAGGCTGGAGTACAGTGGCACGATCTCTGCTCACTCTAACCTCCGCCTGCCGGGTCCAAGCAATTCACCTGCCTCCCAGGTAGTTGGGATTACAGGTGCCTGCCACCACATCCAGCTAATTTTTTGTATTTTTAGTAGAGATGGGTTTTACCATGTTGGCCGGGTTGATCTTGAACTCCTGGCCTATAGTGATCTGCCTGCCTCAGCCTCCCAAAGTGCTGGGATTACAGGCATGAGCCACTGTGCCTGGCCTAAAATATGCATAATAATATACCTGTATTTTGTGAAAATTAAAAAAACTTATTAAATGTTGAGAAATAATCCCTTGCCTATGGAGTCATTTTAAAAAATCTTCATATAGCTTCCTATATATTAAAAGTCAGGAATTTAATGCTCTGGTTCAATGGTTTTGGCTATTAAAGAAACAAATATATTTACAAGATTTCCCAGGGAGATTATTTGAAATCATATAAATCTTTTTTATTGTCTTCGTCATGTCAAAAAATAAAATATATATCTATTTTATAATTTAATTCCTCATTTCAGAAATTCACATGACCATGTTTAGTCACTTCTAGTAGCATTTGGCAATGAGAGAAGGCAGCCTTCTCTGTATTAAATAGTTCTCCTCAGAGTCTGTGGAGAAAATATAAACTGAGGGAACTGAGGGACAACGACTGGATGATAAATGATAGTTTCACCATTTTTTATATTAACTAAGCAAAATCAGGAGGCAGTATTGCCCTCAGCAGTTTTCTGTGAAGTGATACCATGTGGTTTAGCATGAGAAACAATTCATCTTTTTCATATAACAACACAATTTCTTTCATACATATAGGTGATATTCCCTCAATACTTCCCAATGCATCTTTTCACCCTATTTCAAGACTCAAATATAATCATAATGTACAGTGTCTCTCCTTGATATTTCAAGAGGTTTTAGTAATTCCCTCTAATGTCACTTATGGCTCTGTTTGCCAGCAGTGCTAGCCGTAGGGGTAACAACTTGTCTTTCTTATAGAATTCATAATTTTATACATAATTTTCTTTATTAGCTAATTCTCCAAAATCATCACAAACATCCATTTTTTTGAGGTAGATACAGGTTTGCCATTCTTTATTCATGTGCACATTGCTTTTTTTGCTTGTTTAAATAATATCCTAAATTGAAATAACTATAGTTTTGAATTAGTGAAATACTGTTCTATTTTTTGAAGTGAAAGTGTCATCATAAGCAAATACACACATTACCTAAAAATATGCTGTAAATTATGCAATATTACATAATGTTAACAAAGACTGACTTATGAAGATATCTTTTAATACATAGTTTCTAGATTTAAGAAGAAGCCACAAATGTATCCATAAAAAATGGCAAAGAACAGGGACAGAGACAGAAATTTCTCAAAGGTAAAGCCACAATGCAAGAGAAAAACAAATATGAAAAGACGTGTATTAGCATTAATAAAATTTAGCTAAAAATTAAAATGAAAACCAAATACTTAATGAACCACATTGAAATATTTGTAAAATTATCACTCATATTTAGCATTACTGTTGAAAATATAAAATGATACAAATAGTTGAAAGGCTATTAGACTGTGTTATCAAAAACCAAACATCTGTGCTTGCCCTTTGAGAATTATGTTCTAGGAGTTTAGTTTAAAAAAAAAGATAGGAGCAATTATTTAGATATAGTAATCTTGGCAGCAAAGGAACAAAGTAATGGTTAATTCAGAATTTTGAATATAATTTGTAACACAAACATGCAATGGGTATTATCAGACAAATGAAATCATCTTGGAAATAAATAATCTTATCAAAATTATCTGAATAATGCCAATTATAAAAATGTGCAAAAACATTAGTATATAATAAGATAAAATAAAAATGTCCAGAATTTACAGATAACCAAATATCTGTATTTCTATCTTTGCATCAAAAAAATGTATTGAACAGAAAATATACTTCTAAATAAATATATAGCAAATTATTTGTCTCTGAGAGGAATATTATTGATAGATTGTGTGTGCATATGCAGTGTTTTCTAACATGTCTTTGCACAACTGGTACATTTCTGAGTAATATAAATATTTAAAAATGCAATCTTTATTTTGTCTTTATTAAAATATGTGCTGAGTTTTTTATGTTAATATTATTTGGTAATGGACAGAAGGAACCTCCACATTTCCATTCCGATTATATTTAAAAAAGAAACATTTACTCTACCTTCACCTAGGGAAAAAAGTAGAAAATAAATAAAAAAATAAATAAAAATAGATATTTAAACAAATTAGGGGATAAATTGCTTATGATGAGTCTTTCATGGTAGAAAGTAGGTGAGATTGGAAAAATCTCTGACATGATTTGTCATTATGCTGGGGTAAGAAATCTGGTGAGCTAGTGGTTAACCCAGTTGAACAAACTGCTGCCCTAATAGGCAAGTTTTTAGCCAAGATGAGCAAATTGTCTGCCCAGATTAATTGGTTTCCCAGAAATTTTAGAAACAAGCAACAGTTATTTATTGCTTAAAAATCTTATTTACCTGGAAAGAATTGTACAGAACGAAGTCTTGTTGATGTAGTTGGTCTCATATTCTCAGTCCCAATAGTGAGTGATGTTGATATAGGTCATTTCAATTTCACGATGTTAGTTTCAAGTATAGGTAAAACTTCCTCCTCCGAGTGGTGCCAAAGTTTATTGTAGCATAGCTTTTGAAGTTGGATAGAGAAAATAGGTTTTCTGGTGTCGGAGTTTAGGAGATATGTAGAGGTTGAATGATAGTATTCATAAATTATCTTATTCACTGAGCTTCCACTATTGGGGGAAGGGGTCACCTATTTTCTTGTTACTTTCATGTTTCAATTTGCAAAGAGTTTAACAAAAGTAATACTCCTGACTGATGACTACCTCTTCACTCATTCTTACATGTGAAAGGGGAAAAATAATTGCAGTAAATTTTCTTTAATAATCATGTTTTAGTTTCCTGAGTTAAAGATTAAAGATTTTAGAAAATAGCCATGAAATTGTTTGAGTTGGATAAAGCTTAATATATAAAAATAGGTAAGTAGGTTAAAAATAAAATTATTCTGCAAAATTTCATCCCACATTAAATGATGTTTTGTTGATTATGAGTTTGTAATCCTTTATTACTGTCCATTTTCTTTTACTTTTCTCCTTTAAAAACCTTGATAATACTTTTACAGTTGTTAAGATAAATAATTACTAATTCATATATATTTTTAAAACTTTGTAATTTAATCCTATTTAATATTTTCAGTTTACTGCTCAGAATAAAATATTTTGGGCTGATTTTTGTATATGCACAGTAAAAGGTGATGTAGAGTTAAGCTTTGTGTGCATGTGCATATATTTTTATATCTGATACGAAGGTACATAGACAAACATTGGTTTATTATATAATGACTCAAAACTGTAAATATAATCATTAGAATTTTCTCCTCAAGAATAGTTATAAGAATGTTCTGGACATAACGGAAAAATATTTTCAGTCTATACAACTCAAAATGGCTATGTTTGCTTCCTTTTGAAAACATTCTAATTCCAGAATGTGAGAATATGAGTTAGATGCAATTTTATTTTTATTTTTCCAGGTGGAGTCTTGCTCTGTTGCCCAGGCTGGAGAGCAGTGTTGAGATCTTGGTTTACTACCACCTCCACCTCCTGGGTTCAGGTGATTCCCCTGACTCAGCCTTCTGAATAGCTGGGATTACAGGTGTGTGCCACCACACCCAGCTGATTTTTGTATTTTTAGTAGAGACGGGGTTTCACTGTGTTGGACAGGCTGGTCTCAAACTCCAAACCTCAGGTGATCTGCTCACCTGGGCCTCCCAAAGTGCTGGGATTACAGGCATGAGCGACCGCACCCAGCCTGAGTTAGTGGTAATTATAATGGAAGTGTTAATCATTTGAGAAAATTGTTACTTGTGCCTGTGCATTCAAATCTGGAGGGAGGAATTTTCAGGTTATTTGAAATTAAAATTTAACTGATAATCGTATGGTTTTCAGTCTAGCATGTAAGGGGTTTAGAAGTTCCCACTCACCGTAACAATAAGTAAAATGCTGAACAAACTGAAAAATCAGCAACTCTTCTTAGCTCTGTCAGAGAAGTAAGAACATGCGGAAAACCCCCAACCTAAAAATTATAGAGAAAGACATGCAATTACAGAGAATCACAACTTACCACAGCAGAAACCTATGAGAAGAAACCTCCGTGGAAACCAGAACCAGGGCAGGAAAAGCTTAACGGTAACTGACACATTGCTAGAGGCTCAGTGAGGATGAGTCTGAGAGTTGGAAACTCAAGCAGACCCAGTTATGTGAGAGATTCCTTAGTGAATTTTATCTCGAGGAGCTCTTGCAGGTCCTCACAGAAAATACCAGAAAAATCCTGTGTGCTTCTGGCAGGAGAAAGGGTAAAATAATGATTTTGAAATACACTACAGCATTCTGTTCTTAAAAGGTTTGCCTTCAGGAGAAGCTATTTTAGTAGAGCCTAACCTCCTTAGGTTTTATCAGTCTAACCAACTTGGGAAAGGAAAATCACAACTTTCTGACCCCTCCAGCCATTCTGGCCTACCTAAGCGGGGAAACAGTCTGGAAGAATTGGTGAAGTTCACATACCGAGAACACAGTATCACTCAAAGGACTGAGACCGAATCACAGGGCCAAAGAATGCTTCCCTTTCCTCCAAGCCTCACCATGACACAGTCAAAGGTTTATTTACCTAAGATCCTTTCACCGAGTGCATTATGTTCAGATTTAAAAAAAAAAAAGTTATAAGAAATTCTGAAAGGCAAAAACCAAAACAAACAAACAAACAAAACCCACATCTTTAAGAGACTTAACAAGCATCAAAACCAGTATCAGATATGATAGTGATGCTGAAATGATCAGACCAGGAATTTAAAACAACCATGACTAATACGCTAAGAGTTTTGTGTTTTGTTTTGTTTTTTGGGTTTTTGTTTGTTTGTTTGTTTTTTGATGGAGTCTCACTCTGTCACCCAGGCTGGAGTGCAGTGGCATGATCTTGGCTCACTGCTACCTCTGCCTCTCGGGTTCAAGCGATTCTTCTGCCTCAGTCTCCCAGGTAGCTGGGACTACAGGGGCCCACCACCCCACAAGGCTAATTTTTGTATTTTTAGTAGAGATGTGATTTCACCATTTTGGCCAGCCTGGTCTCGAACTCCTGACCCAGGTGATCCACCTGCCTCAGCTTCCCAAAGTGTTGAGATTACAGGAGTGAATCACCACACCTGGCTGCTAAGGGTTTTAAAGGAATAAATATATAACATGTAAGAACAAAATTACAATGTAAGCTACGAGATAGAAATCTCAGAAAAACTTAAAATAAAAAAAGCCAGAGATCAAAACCACTGTGAAAGAAATGAAAAATTCCTTTGTAGCTCAGAAGTAAAATGCATGTGATTGAGGAAAAAAATCTCTAAGCTTGTAAATATGACAACAGAAACTTTCTAAACTGAAAAGCAAAAGGAAAAAGCCTGAAAAAATAAAAAAAAAGCAGGCTAAGAACTGTGGAACAACTACAAAAGGAATAACTTATGCATAATGAACATTCCAAAGAAAGAAGGGAAAAAAAAAAAAAACTGAAGCAACATTGGAAGCAATAATAACATGATTTTAAAAAATTAATTCAGGCACCAAACCACAGATCCAGAAATGTCAGAGAACACCAAACAATAAATGACGAAAATAATTACACCAACGTACCTAATATTCAAACTTTAGAAAGTCTAAGATAAGGAAAAATATCTTGAAATAAGCCAGAGGGAAAAATACTTTACCTACAAGGGAGCAAAGGTAAGAATTAATCTGACTTTCCAAATACTATGCCAACAAGAAGGGAGTTGAGTTAAATATTTAAAATGTTGAGAGGAAAAAAAACCACCAGCCTAGAATTCTATACTCTGAAATTTCCTAAAAAAGTGAAGGAAAAATAAAGACAAATAAAAATTAAAAAAAAAAAAATGTTGCCAATAGACTTGCCTTTTACTAAATGGTAAAAGGACTTCTTCAGAGAGAAGAAATAATAGAGGCCAGAAACTCTGATCAACATAAATAAAACAAAAAGCATTAGAAAATAAATAAGTAAAAGTAAAATAAAAGCTTTTATTTTCTTATTCTTTCTTAATCTAACAGATAACATTCTGTTCAAAACGATAATAAAAATAGTGTACTTGATTATATATGCATGCTTATGAATGATAAAACTGATAACAGGGATAAAAGAAAGGGATTCAGAATAGTTTCTTATTGTAGGATACTTAAACTAGGCACGAAGTGGTATACCGCTATTTCAAAGTGTACTTGGATTACTTGTAAACATATACTGAAAACCCTAAGGCGACTACTAAACCAAAAAAGCAAAGAGATAAATATAAAAGATATGCTAATAAAGAAGAAAAAATGAAATGAGAAATGATTTTCTCAAAAGCCCTGTCCAATGTTGAAACAAAACTTCTTAAAGTTGTTGTTGAGAGGAGTAAGGGTTATGTCTTACAGATTTGTCTAAATCATCTAAATAAAAATCACAAAGTATAATCTTTATGTGGCAAAATTGTTTCTTCTTCATTTGTATTACTTATAGAAGTGAATCTTACTTTTCTATATTTATGCATTTTTAAAAACAGTTTAAATCTTTGTTAAAATGTCATTTATTAATCAACCAATCCATGTCACATTTATTGACAAAAACTAAAATATTTTTTCACCAGTAATTTAAATGAGGAGAAACAATTCCAGTTAGTACCAGTTGTAAAATCACTCTGAGAAATTATTTATAATATTGAAAGAATTACATAGTGAACAGAATGCTTAGATAGCACTCAGAATTTCTGCTACTGGTATATACATGATCAATAATTGCCTCATTTGATTTGGGCCAAACCTGTATTCTGATGGGATAGACACTTTCTTGATTTGTTCAAGTTGTAAGACACCAATGTTGAAATAGTTATTCCTATAATTATGTTACAGCAGACTAGCAGCCTAGACAGAAATTTTCTTGCCAGTCTTGAAGAATTAAATTGCTCTATTATAAAAGCAGTTATGAAGGGTACTGCATGGCAAGGGCATAAGGTGCTCTGTGAGGTTGCTAGCCAACAGCTAGCAAGAAAAATGGAGACTTCAAACTTATTACTGCAAGGAATTGTGCTCTGCCCACAATGTGAAAGTAGAAGAGGACCCAAGCCTCAGGACCCAAGCCTCAGAAGAGAGAGCAGCCTGAGTGGTTACCTTGATTTCAGTTGGTAAGACCCTGAGAAGAGGCCCTCATTAACTGATGTCTGGTTCCTAATTCGTGGAAACTGTGAGTTAATAAATGTTGTTTTAAGTCTTAAAATGTGTGATAATTTGTTATGTAGCAATAGATAACAAAAACAAATTATGTCAATTATAATGCATAAAGGTTTGCCACTCGAGTGCAAAGATCTTTTAGATTGATCTGGAGAGGCTGAGATAAGTTTGGCATAAACCTTTGAGTGAATTTTTCTGTGGGATAAAGAAATAGACTTTAAGACTTTGACCTAAAAAATAGCATTAATCTTAAAATAGAAGAGGAGGTTCTGAGTATAACATTGTATCGTCTAGGCAAATTTTTTTCAACTTGTCTTTTTTGTGTTTGCTTACTTAGAGTTGATTTTATACATAAAACAGTCATCATTATAGTAAGTGGCCATAGATAGGAACCATTTTTTCTTAACTCTACAGACTCTCCCGAAATCATTTTGAAATTTGGGGAAAAGCTATGATACAATGAGATTTTAATTAATTTTTTAAAAGGAGGGAGTGTGAGATCTAGATTTTCCCAAACCACTTTTCACCCACTGGCAGGTTTATACTGCAGATTCGAGGCATATATTATCATGTTTTTGAATTTTACTTAATAAGGCCAGGCCAGGGGCAACTTTTTCCCATACACTATAAAGTATATATAATGTCATCCTAACTGAGTATAATTTAGAGAGCCAAAGGAAATGTCACAGACTTATGCAGCCAGTAAAGGTCATATAGCCTGTATTCTCTTTCCTTTAGAAAAACGTATAACTAAATCTTCCCAGATGACTACTGAAAACACTCTTTGGTTCTATGGCCTCACTATAAATACATATTTAGGTTTTTCCCTTTGTGAGAAATGTCTTCTTCATATCTAGTGTTAATCACCCATACCTATTTGAGTATATTAAAACTTTGACATTAATGTGAGCTAAATTATTCATGTAAACATATGTTGAAGAATAATGCTATATTCTAATTCGTATTTAATTACATATAGGTATAGTTCTATCTTTACTAAATCACTTCATATATTTGCTATTGGGAAGGTAGTAGGAAAACTGTAGTAGGTATGATGAAGTCTATCTAGATATTCAACAATTTTCAGCTTCATTTGAACTTGGATTGGGACAAAGTAGATTCTGGCTAATAAAATGTGTGCAGAAGTGATATTCACTTTCAGGCTTGGACCAAAAAAAAAGAATAAATCTGAGCTATCTTTTGTGATGTATTTCTCCCTTTTTCCACCTGACTGGAAACAAGGGATTTCAAAATAGTAAAGCAACATCATTGAAAGAGTCCACTTTCTTAAGTCACTAATTGGAAGAATGTTCCAGAGAAAGATGCCTGATGTTAACTGATAATTTATGTAAGCAAGAAAAAAATTTCATGGTTCGCCACTGAGATTTTGGGGTTAAACAGATTTACCTTTTCCTAAAAGTGTAGATTTTCGTTATGGTAAAAAGTGATGATTTATGAATTTTAGATTTTATAATAAATTACACTTGTTTTTATATTTTCAGATCTTTGAATCTATAAAACTGATTGACAGATTGAATCATTCATTCAATCAACCAAATATTAATCAATTTAAGCGTCATTTATTCAACATATTTTTGTTATCTCTTTGTCATGTATAAGTTGTGTGCTTAGCAAAACTCAACTTTAGATTTCAGCTTTTGAGTGAAGAAGAAAACTACCTAATCACCATCCTCTGAATTTTTTTTTTTTTAATTTCTTGTCTCAATCATAAAGATTAGGGAATTTTAATTAATAAACAATTGAACACATGAATGGAGTTTGAGTAATGGGAAAAACCCCAAATATGGAAATGAGATTTTTGTTACTCATTATCTTCACTGTATTTCTGTAATAAAATCACCTGCCAAAGAATGCCTTTTTGAAGTTCCTTGTTAAATCTCTTACTATTCGTATAAAATGAGCTTGGCTAGTAAACTCAGTGAATTCCAGAAATCAAAGGTTATAACTACTAAATTTGTTTAATAAGTGGACTACCAGTGTAATAGAATATTCACTTATAGTGTGTTGCTTGGTAACTATTATATTTAATACCAAAAATAATATATACACATGAAATAAATCAAACAATGCAATCCTGCTAGCCCTTCTCCAGAGGACAGTTAAAAATTTTAAATATATTCTTCCCTGTAATTCCCCATGCCAATTAAACAGCTTCAAATTCAATTACACATGTGGGTATTCTAATTTCTCCATTCCTCCCCACAGCAGATGCTCTTGATGCCCCAGGGTCCCCACAGTCACCGTAGTCCATAGGAACCTGCATTCCTTGGCAGGTATTGCAGTACTTTGTACAGCACATTGACAATTTCTCCCTTGAATCATCTGATTCTCTTTTTTATCATTATTATACTTTAAGTTCTAGGGTACATGTGCACAACATGCAGGTTTGTTACATATGTATACATGTGCCATGTTGGTTTGCTGCACCCATTAACTTGTCATTTACATTAGGTATATCTCCTAATGCTATCCCTCCCCCCTTCCCCCACCCCACAACAGGCCCCAGTGTGTGATCTTCCCCTTCCTGTGTCCAAGTGTTCTCATCGTTCAGTTCCCACCTATGAGTAAGAACATGTGATGTTTGGTTTTCTATCCTTGTGATAGTTTGCTGAGAAGGATGGTTTCCAGGTTCATCCATGTCCCTTTTTTATGGTTGCATAGTATTCCAAGGTGTATATGTGCCACATTTTCTTAATCTAGTCTACCATTGATGGACATTTGGGTTGGTTCCAAGTCTTTGCTATTGTGAATAGTGCCTCAATAAACATATGTGTGCATGTGTCTTTATAGCAGCATGATTTATAATCCTCTGTATATACCCAGTAATGGGATGACTGGGTCAAATGGTATTCCTAGTTCTAGATCCTTGAGGAATCACCACACTGTCTTCCATAATGGTTGAACTAGTTTACAGTCCCACCAACAGTGTAAAAGTGTTCCTATTTCTCCCCATCCTATTTAGCACCTGTTGTTTACTGACTTTTTAATGATCGCCTTTCTAATTGGTGTGAGATGGTATCTCATTGTGGTTTTGATTTGCATTTCTCCAATCGCCAGTGGTGATGAGTATTTTTTCATGTGTCTGTTGATCACACAAACATCTTCTTTTGAGAAGTGTCTGTTCATATCCTTTGCCCACATATTGATGGGGTTGTTTGATTTTTTTATTTTAAATTTATTTAGGTTCTTTGTAGATTCTGAATATTAGCCCTTTGTCAGATAGGTAGATTGCAAAAATGTTCTCCCATTCTGTAGGTTGTCTGTTCACTCTGATGGTAGTTTCTTTTGCTGTGCAGAAGCTCTTTAGTTTAATTAGATCCCATTTGTCAATTTTGTCTTTTGCTGCCATTACTTTTGGTGTTTTAAACATGAAGTCCTTGCCCATGCCTATGGCCTGAATGGTATTGCCTAGGTTTTCTTCTAGGGTTTTTATGGTTTTAGGTCTAACATTTACGTCTTTAACCCACCTTGAATGAATTTTTGTATAAGGTGTAAGGAAGGGATCCAATTTCAACTTTCTACATATGGCTTGTCAGTTTTCCCAGCACCATTTATTAAATAGGGAATCCTTTCCCCATTTCTTGTTTTTGTCAGGTCAGGTTTGTCAAAGATCAGATAGTTGTAGATGTGTGATATTATTTCTGAGGGCTCTGTTCTGTTCCATTGGTCTATATCTCTGTTTTGGTACCAGTACCATTTTGTTTTGGTTACTGTAGCTTTGTAGTATAGTTTGAAGTCAGGTAGCATGATGTCTCCAGCTTTGTTCTTTTGGCTTAGGATAGTCTCGGCAATGCAGGCTCTTTTTTGGTTCCATATGAACTTTAAAGTAGTTTTTTCCAGTTCTGTGAAGAAAGTCATTGGTAACTTGATGGGGATGGCATTGAAACTATAAATTACCTTGGGCAGTATGGCCATTTTCACAATATTGATTCTTCCTATCCATGAGCATGGAATCTTCTCCCATTTGTTTGTGTCCTCTTTTATTTAACTGAGCAGTGGTCTGTAGTTCTCCTTGAAGAGGTTCTTCACATCCTTCGTAAGTTGTATTCCTAGGTATTTTATTCTCTCTGAAGCAGTTGTGAATGGGAGTTCACTCATGATTTGGCTCTCTCTTTGTCTGTTATTGGTGTATAAGAATGCTTGTGATTTTTGCACATTGATTTTGTATCCTAAGACTTTGCTGAAGTTGCTTATCAGCTTAAGGAGATTTTTGGGCTGAGACGATGGGCTTTTCTAAATATATAATCATGTCATCTGCAAACAGGGACAATTTGAGTTCCTCTTTCCCTAATTGAATACCCTTTATTTCTTTCTCCTGCCTGATTGCCCTGGCCAGAACTTCCAACACGATGTTGAATAGGAGTGGTGAGAGAGGGCATCCCTGTCTTGTGCCAGTTTTCAAAAGGAATGCTTCCAGTTTTTTGCCCATTCAATATGATATTGGCTGTGAGTTTGTCATAAATAGCTCTTATTATTTTTAGATACGTCCCATCAATACCGAATTTATTGAGAGTTTTTATCATGAAGGGCTGTTGAATTTTGTTGAAGGCTTTTTCTGCATCGATTGAGATAATCATGTGGTTTTTGTCTTTGGTTCTGTTTATGTGATGGATTGATTTGCAATGTTAAACCAGCCTTGAATCTCAGGGATGAAGCCCACTTGATCATGGTGGATAAGCTTTTTGATGTGCTGCTGGATTCAGTTTGCCAGTATTTTATTGAGGATTTTTTCATCAACGTTCATCAGGGATATTTGTCTAACATTCTCTTTTTTTGTTGTGTCTCTGCCAGGCTTTGGTATCAGGATGATGCTGGCCTCATAACATGAGTTAGGGAGGAATCCCTCTTTTTCTATTGATTGGAATAGTTTCAGAAGAAACGGTACCAACTCCTCTTTGTACCTCTGGTGGAATTCAGCTTTGAATCCATCTGGTCCTGGACTTTTTTTGGTTGGTAGGCTATTAATTATTGCCTCAATTTTAGAGCCTGTTATTGGTCTATTCAAGGATTCAACTTCTTCCTGATTTAGTCTTGGGAGAATGTATGTGTCTAGGAATTTATCTATTTCTTCTAGATTTTCTAGTTTATTTGCGTAGAGGTGTTTACAGTATTCTCTGATGGTAGTTTTTATTTCTGTGGGATCAGGGGTCATATCCCCTTTATCTTTTTTTATTGCATCTATTTGATTCTTCTCTCTTTTCTTCTTTATTAGTCTTGCTAGCGACCTGTCAATTTTGTTGATCTTTTCAAAAAACCAGTTCCTGGATTCATTGTTTTTTTGAATAGTTTTTGTGTCTCTATCTCCTTCAGCTCTGCTCTGATCTTAGTTATTTCTTTCCTTCTGCTAGCTTTTGAATGTATTTGCTCTTGCTTCTCTAGTTCGTCTGAGTCTTTCTTCTTTGGGGCCTTAGAGGCAGTGTTAGCATCATGAAAGTTTGTGTAGCCAAGACATTAGAAATCACAGGGTAGGGAGGTGAGGATTCTTATAACATAAAGAACAGAAATCTATGGATAAATACCTACAATTTTATCTCTGTCCTCCAGTGGAACCTTATGAGACACACTTCAAACTATTTCAGAGGGACTCTGACAGGTGTTTTCTAGGATAACCTTCTAAATAATCTACCTGCAGTCAACTTTTTGTCTCTGGGTTTGCTTTGAGGAAAATCCTAATCAACACTCCCACTAAATGTTATCATATCACATGTATTAATCTGAGACTAGATTTTTTCATACCAATAAGACATTACATATATATATACATATTTCTAGCTATATATTTTGTTTTATATATACAATTATATATTTATAGAGTTTATACAATGCGGCTACATATGTATGTTTGTGTGTGTGTCTATATATATATATATATATATATTTACTTTCAGTGCATTATTTTTATGGCTGACTAGTACTCCATTGTGTTTATACAATGCAGCTACATACACACACATATATGTAACTGCATGGTACAAACATATATGAAACTATATATGTGTGTGTGTGTGTGTGTAGCTGCATGGTATAAACTTTAATCTGCAATATGAGGTATGCATTAAATAGCCTACATGTATATAACTTCTATATAAACATATAATATATAATAGGTTTATGTAAAGTAAAATGTACTGAAATATTCACATATATATGTACATGTGTAATAGTATAGTTTTCTGATTATAAGTTTCACATTCATTATACTTGGAATCTCTCCAGTAGTGAGGGCTTATATCTTAGGTTAAATTCATGTCACAGTTTAAGTATCCTAGATATAGGGGATTTCTAGTTATTCTCACTCCCCGGTGTAATTATAGGCTAGCATGAAGACATTCATTATCTTCATTCTCTTGTTCTGCTCAATCCTATGTTGCCTTTAGGCCATGCTTGGCATATATATATATATATATATATATATATATATACACACACACACACACACACACACACACACATACACACACACATATACATACATATATATATACACATACATACATATATATATACACACACACACACACATATATATACACATATATACATATATATATATATATCCATTATCCCATTTAATATAGACACATCGCATCAACTAGATATTTTTAATTTCCAGAAATTGTGCTACTCCCTAATGAAACTGTCCAGAAGCAGACACAGTTCCTTTAACTTTAGGACCTATCAGAATCTTTCTTTTAATCTTTCTACACTACCTTTTTTTCTGGAAAGGGGAAATTCAATCTCATTCCTCTTTCAGCAAAACAGTGTCATATTTCATTTTTTATTACCATTTATTCAAAAAATCTGTAAACAAATTAACAAACATTTAGGTTGATTCCGGGGCTTATTTTTATATATTTATGTTAAACATGCAGTGATATTTGTTGATGTTTTCAATGTTCTCACATACTCTGGTAATTTCTCATAAGTTAAATGTCCATGAAATAGATAGAAATTGGTTACTTTTAATCTGAGTCTGATGTATTTATGAAGGTTAGATTGTGATTATGAATTTTTAAGGAATGTATTTTTCTCTGTATCATCCTTCAAGGTACTTATTATCACTTTATTCTTTAGCTTACAGGTGTTGAATTTTTTGTGTTCCTTCCAGAAAGTTGCTGAGCTTTCTCTCACTTTTCAAGGGCTCTAACCTTTACATATTATATTATTTCCAGTAATTATAGTAAAATTTTACACAGATGTTTATAGGCGATTTGTTCATAATTCCAAATACTTGAAATCAATCAATCATGGTATTCTTCACTAGGTAAATGAATAAATAAACTGTGGTACAGCCAGACAATGAAATATTATTCAGCACTAAAAGAAACTAGCTACCAAGTCCTACAAATATATCAACTTAAATGCATATTACTAAGTGAATAAAAGTCAATCTAAAAAGTCAATATAATTTATTATTTCAATAATAGGACATTTTGGAGAAGACAAAACTATGGAGACAGTAAGAAGATCAGTGGTTGTCTGTGGTTAGGACCAACGTAAGGAGAGTTAAATAGATACAGAGGACTTTTACGACAGTGAAAATACTCTGTATTACCATATTGATGGGCAAAAGTCATTATAAATTTATCCAAACCAATGGACTATACAAGACCAGAAGAGAACCCTAATGAAACAATGGACTTTGAGTGATTTTGATGTGTCAACATACTTTCATATATTGTAGCATGTGCCACTCTTGTGTGCGATGTTAATAATGTGGGTGGCTATGCTTGCCTGGGGATAGAAGGGATATAGGAAATCTCTGTACCTTAACAGTTTTGTGATGAACATAAAACTTATCTTAAAAAATTGTCTGAAAAAAGTTCTGTTTTATCTAGGATCCGCATTCCCTTAGGACATGCCCCAATTTCAGGTTGTGCTTGCCTTTCAGTATTCATGATTCAGTTTTGGATTGGTCTTTGAGGACTTTTTTTATCTTATTAGATAAGCCAAAGATTTAAAAAAATTATCATCTAGCCATGTTGTTGCAAATAACAGGATCTCATTCTTTTTATAGTTCTTTTTTATAGTCTGAATAGTACTCCATTGTGTTTCTGTATTACATTTTCTGTATCCATTCATCTGTTGATGGACACTTAGGTTGATTCTAAATCTTGGCTACTTTAAATAGTGTTACAATAACCAAAAAAAAAAAGTGCAAATATATCTTCAATATACTTACTTCCTTTCTTTGGGGTACATACCTGGCAGTAAAACTGCTGGACCGTATGTTAGCTCTATTTTTTTGTTTTTTGAGGAAACTTCATGCTCTTCTCTGTAGTGGTCGTACTAATTTACATTTCCACCAACAGTGTGTGAAGGTTTCCCTTTCTCCACTCATTTGTGAAAGCTAAAAATTAAAACCACTGAACTCATGGAGACAGAGAGTAGAATGATGATTACCAGAAACAGAAGAGTAGTGGAAGTTGGAGTGGGAAGTGGGGATGGTTAATGGGTACAAAAATATAGTTAGAAGGGATGAGTAAGATGTAATATTAGCACAATATGGTGACTATAGTTAATAATAGTTAATATAGTTAATAATAATTTATTGTACAGTTAAAAATAACTAAAGAGTATAATTGAAATGTTTGTAATACAAATAAATAATAAATGCTTGAGGTGATAGATATATCTACCAAAATATCTCATATACCTCATACATGTATGCACCTACTATGTACCCCAAAAAACTATAAACTTAAAAAATTATCTAATATGCAAAGGGTTTTGTAAAATATTAGAACCTCCTTGTTACTAAATCATGGAAATATGCTTAGAAAGTTCCTTCAGTACCAATTGTGAATTACATTATTAAATGTATATTCTCATTTGAGACGTTGGCAGGGTGCTTGGCTCTTAGAAGAGGAATGCCAATCAATTTTAAACTTAGAGTTAATAGAAGAAAATATACTAAATTAGATAATAAATGATAATGTGGGAATTTAGGTGAAAGTACAATAATTTGGATCTGATGAAATTTCGCCTATCCCTTCTCAAAGAGTTCAATCCTCACTGACAAGTGGAAGGGGTTAAAATGTCAAAAGCTCTGTCACTCTATCACACTGAATATGTGCTATGAGAGAAATATCAGAGTTGACACAAAGTCATTTAACCTGAAAAAGTAAAAGTTTAAGCTTATTTTTCTTAGATGAGTATGAAGGTGGGGAGGATGAACAGGTGTTTATTTTTTATGCAATGAGTTTGAGATGCCTTTAGATTTCCAGGCAGTTATGCTGAGAAAGCAGTGGGCCATGTTAATTTGGAGATATCTACATTTAAGCATACATTTGAGCATTTATTAGTGTATGGATAGTCTGAAAATCCATGACACTGATTAAAAATGACAAGGGAACAAGTGAGGAATAAAAAAAGAAGCTATACAAAAGCTTAGCTCCAGGCCAATGTAAATTTTAGAAAACCACAGTTCTCATACTCACAATATGTATCCCATCCTTTGAATATGCCTAGGCAGTCTACAGATATTGAGGTTTTCCAATGAGTTTTATTACATATACTCATATATTTAGAAAAAAGCCTTTTTCTCTCATTTTTGTAAACTTATTTTTAGATTTTGTTTCTGTAATGATCCTGCATTACCCTGATGTTTATTTCACACTCAGCATGTTAAACTATGGTTAACTTCAAAGGCACTTAATGCCAAAAGGAAACTACATCTGCAGTGCTTTCATTGGTTTTCTATGCAAACAGGTTTAACTATAATTTATTCGACATATAAATAGATTACTTTCAAAGATAAACCATACATATTTTTGCTTTGAGACTTCCTTTACTTTTGAGGCTGT
Organism: Macaca mulatta; assembly: GCF_049350105.2. Lineage (NCBI taxonomy): Eukaryota > Metazoa > Chordata > Mammalia > Primates > Cercopithecidae > Macaca > Macaca mulatta. The sequence continues at coordinate 119,428,276 of NC_133409.1, forward strand.
TGAAACCTTAGCTCATTTGAGTATTTAAAAATTAAGGCTTTTGTTCATTTTGAGCAGTTGCCAGGTTCAATGGACCTAATCTGTTTTTGGTGTATAAATTTTTTTATGAAGAATTCATTTGTTACACAGTTTTTATTTTACTCAAAAGATTCCATTCTTTTGTACTTCTCTTTTATTGATGTTCTTTTGTGTTCAGAGTTGTTTTTTGTAATCCTGTCCTTGAAACTTGTTTTTAAGCCTAATCTAAAATGTAACTGATAACACACACAAAAAAACATTGTGGAACGCTGGTAAATATACACCATTATTAGAAAACCTAAGATCCTGTTCCAGCTACATTTTGTCAAGGAATAGAATATTACAAGCACCCCAAAAAACTAATCATGCCGCTTTCTAGTCATGACTCCCAGACAGAAACTACTATCTTGACTTGAAAATCATATACTAATTTTAGCTGTTTTGTGCCGTATAGCATTGGAACCACAGGGCAAGTGCATCTTTTTTATATCTGATTTTTTAATTCAAGTTTTCTTATGAAAGTCTCCCAAGTTGTATATAGTTATAGTTGCTGTATAGTAATCTATCATAAAGATATTTTCAAATCTAATTATTCATTTTTATCTTCATGGACATTTGAGAATTTTCCATTTCAGAGCTATTTCAAAATATTTAAATATGCATTTCAATACTTTCTGTGAATATATGCCGTATTTTCATTGGATATATACCAAAGAGTAAAACTTCTAGGTTAGAAGACAACATATAGTCATCTTCTGAAGATATTAATAAACGGTTCCCAAGTATAGTTGTGCCACGAAACTGCTCCTAGCACTTCATGAGAGTACCAATTGCTTTGTTTTCTTACTATCATTTGGAATTTTCTATTTTTTCCATTTTTGTTATTCTGATACACTTGTAGAATTTTATCAAATGTGGTGTTAATTTGAATTTTTTGGAAAAATAAAGTTTTGAATTTTTTTACATATTTATTGACCTTTATCATTGTATGTTTAAATGTTTTGTTCATTTTCATCAACAATTTTCTGTCTTTTATTTATGAGTTTTCAGGAAGGAGTTTATTATTAAACACACTTACTTTGCAGCATTGTGTGTCATCACCGTGAAGGCATCAGATCAAATTAATAAAAAAATTTAAAGACACAGGGCGAGTGTTCTAAACATAGGGGTGACAGATGAGGCCAAGGAAACAAATATACTATCATAAAGATAGTGTGGAGAATATGACAAAAAACAGAACTTTAAGGAACAGCTGGGACTAGGAAAAGAAAAAATACGAAATAAATCCTAGAAAGTAAACTGAATAAGAAGTAACAGGTTAGAGAGGCTCAGAGAACCCTGAGCCAGCTATTTAACCAGTCTTATCATTGCTATTGGAGTTCTATTGGAATGACCCACAAAAGCCCTTATTACTGCCCTCTACATGGCCTTTAGCTAACTCCCAGAGGAATTTTTTAAACTCTGTGCTTCTGTTAAGACCACTCCGTTATTCATGCTGCCTCACTACTACTCACAAGTTCAAAATCACAATTTGCATTAAGTGCCAACAACAGTAATCCCATCAGCCCCACCATTCTGCTTACAACAGTCACCACAGCAACAGCAATATTTCTAACTGGTCTTTCATCACCTGGACACTTACACCTGAAATGACTCACTCTTTGGACTTAACTCCCTTGGGGACTGATTCACATCTTATCTCTTGACATACTATATTCTAAGTATTATTTTAACTATTCTCAGACATATCTATAGCCATTTTCCCCTGAAAACTTCACTCACGTAAAAGTTAGTAAGATGATTATAAAGATCTCACACAAATGTTATTTTCCAAGCAAAAACATTGTATATTTAGAGAAAATCAGAAAATTTCCCATAATTTATTCCATTTAATCTCTCTTCTTCCACTCACATCTGCCTGAAGTATAAATAAGAGCCATGGTAATTGTACTGATATATAACATGTCATTTTATACCCAAATCTTTATTATAGCTTCCAATATCACTCAAAGCAAAACCTCAAACTCTTACCTTCTCCTTCAATATTTTGGTAACTTGTCACTTCCATGACCTACTCCTCACCCTCCTACTTCAATTTTCTAATACTCTTCGTGTTCATTTGTTTTTAGTCACACAAACATTTGTGATTTCTTTAAATGCCCAGTAGGTCTCTGAGGTTGTTGTAGAATGCCTAAACTCTATACCTAGAATTCATTTTTCCATATGAATATACAGATTTTATTTCTGTTCTTTCAGATCTTTGTTTAAATATTATATCATCCAAGAAGTCTTCATTGATTGTCTCATATGAAGTATCAACCCTATTTCACTCTCTGTTCACATTGCTTCACCTTCTTCACTCCAAAAATTATAAAATTAGGAGCTAAAGGATTTAATGTCAGAAAATCAGAGCAGAAGTTTGTTAAGCTCATTGAGTTAAGATGCAAGGAGGGCCTGAACTGAGGCATGGTAAGTAATATAGGAGATAAAACTTTAGATGTATATAAGACTTTGAACTAGAATCACAAATAACTAACTACAGATATGAAGCAAATATCGATGTTGGAAAAAGGAATCAAGGATGATTGGAATGATTGAATGTGTTTGTATTTCAAAGAATGTATCAACACTGATTCCAAAAACAGCAAATAATATGAGAAAAGCTTGTCTGAGATGATAGGGGAATGTAGAGGTTGGAGAGGGGCTTACAAATTGTAAACAGGGAAGACTGTTTTTTTCCTATGTCATTAAAACTATTTAACATCACCAAATTAAATTATTTCTCCCCAGGAAACTCTTAAATGTCCAGAGAATAGGGAAAATAATCTCATATAAATTGAACAATCTTTGACTTCAAGTACCTCAGTGTATTCTTATATAAAGCAGTTTTAAAAATAAATTTAAAAAAAAAAAACTCAATGGGAAAACTACAGGCATATTACCTAAATATATATATATTAAATGTTTATATCAATGGCATAGAAAAATCATATTTATCACTTATTAGGAGCTTCAAACATGAGTAAAATTTACTGTTTAAGTTCATAGGACTTTCAAGCACTATGGAACAAATATAAAATTTAACGTGGCCTAGAGAAGGTTTAGTTCATAAACTCAGACTGTAAAATTTGACTAGAACTTCATAAAAACTAAAAGGAACTTGACATCCTGATGTATCTAACACAATGTGGTATTCTAGAATACATTCCAGGACAGAAAAATAGCATTAATGGAAACACTAGTGAAATTTGCAGTCTCTAATTTAATTAATAATATTAGACTAATGTTAATTTCTAAGATTTGACAAATGAACCATGAAATATTAACATTAAGGGAAACTGGCTGAAGAGTATGCAAGAACCCCTATATTATATCTATACTATTTGAAAAAATGCAAAATTATTACAAAATAAATTTAATTAAATTACAAACATGAAATAAAGGTACAGTAATATAACACTTTTATAAAATATGAATATGTATTACAACTGCAGTTGTAATACAATACTAAAAATGTGATTGTGATTTTATTTTAAATAATATGATGCACATAAATAGACAACTAGATCCTGGCTCCAGATGGCTGCCTAGAGAAATTGGACAGTCATCCTCTCCAGAAAGAAAAACCAAAATTACAAATAGATAATTACTCCTCAAACAGAACATCTAGGAGAGAACACTAGAGTGAAACAGTGAAGTTATGGGGATACATTGAGGCATAGAAAGAGAAGGAAATAAATGGTCAACTCACCCACAATAGTCTGAGAGCCTTGAGGGATTCACTATTATGGGGAAAGGGTAAGTGAGAGAATTTCAGTGTTCCACATCCCCGCTGTGGGCTGCTGTAATCAGAACCATGAGAGAGCTCCACTACCCACACAGTCCCTAACACTAGTATGGGTAGTGATTTGAAATTCCCAAGAGAGCATTGTACCAGACAGGAAACACCTGCTAGGGCATTTACACTCTCAAGACCTAAACATCTGCAATAAAGCACCATTGTGAATGTACAGCCATAATGGGGCTGCATCCTGACCTGGAAACCACAGTCTCCATATCTCCACATCCCAAAATTCCTCACTAACAACCCCTAGTGTCTACCAAGAGGGCTACGGTGGCACAGCACTGGCTGGACAAAGGATGCTATGAGGTCGCCGGTACTCTAGCCCACAGAGAGTACTACTGTCTGGGGAAAGGACAACACAATGCATTAAAAAATCTGTCAACTGAGACAATGAAAACTAACACATTATGCTTCCCAGAGCCTGAGTGCTCCCTGTCGGGGTCTGTGAGAAGTGGCCCCATGCTCAGCAGCAACACAAACTCTGTACTAAGCCACACAAGCAGAGAGTGAGATCCCTTTGCATGGGCATAGCAGCCTCTAGGCTCAGACTCACGTGGAGAGAATGGGATTCCTTCTCCACATTTGCACACCACTGCAGGCATAGTTTCTGCTGCTGCTGACAAAGGCTGAGGTGGGTGAGCTAGAGGACTGTCTGGGGCTATGAGTGGTGACTGTGACTTCATTGGTGGTGTGACCCTTATGCTTGGCTTGTGTGTGAACAGTGGGGTCCCTCCTCTATCTGTGCAGTTCTGTAGTGCTGCTGCCATCAAGAGCAGACAAGTCTGAAAACTGTGTTTATGGGGATTTGAGTGACAACCCTGCATTGCTACTGCAGACAGTAGCATACATGACTCAGGATACAAAGGATCATCTCACCACTACAATTCCCATTGCCCACATTACACCAGTGCCCAGGAACCCAAGAACACGCTCTGCCTGTCCCAACACTGCCATTACCAGCATCCTATGAGGCAAACCAGAGTCCCAACAATGTGCCCACTCAATCCTGTGAACACCAGTGCCAGCATAAACCATCCTGGGTCCAAAGAACAGACACACTAAGCCCACTGGTGCCACCACTGGTGCCCCAAAACTGGCCAGACAGGCATTCGTTTTCCGAGCAAAACTTCATCATAGCCTCTGCTAATAACCAAACCCTAAACCACCAAGGAAATTGCATATACTGCTTATGCTGTTTACAGTTGAATAAATCATACATAGGCTGCACTACTGAACATACTCAACGAATGTTATAAATATATGCTCATGAAAAGTCTTTCTCTATGAAAGTAAATTCAAAAATTAAAAGAAGCCACTATTACACTAGATGTGCAGATTTCAACATGAAGACACGGGAGACATAAATAAAGCAAGGAAATATGACACCTCCAAATGAACAAAATAATTCTCTAGCGACAGATCCTAATCTAAAAGAAATTCATGAAATCCCAGAATATTAAAAAATACAAAAATCAGAAAATCATATAAGGATATAAATGAGAAATTTACCAAACAGATAGAAATCATAAAAAAAGAACCAAACAGAAATTTTGGAGTTGAAGAACTCCTTAAATAAAATACAAAATGGACCTGTAGGCAAAGAATTTTCAAAATCCGTTTAATGATATAGGTTCAAAATCTATTTAATGAAAAGTTTTCAAAATTTATTTAATTAAATAATAGATAAAATTTTTCCAAGTCTAGCAAGAGATTTAGACATTCAGATACAAGGGGCCCAGCAATACCCAAACAGATGCAATGCCAAAAGGCCTTCTTCAGGAAATATTATGGTGAAAATATCTAAAGTCAATAATAAAGTGAAAATTCTAAAAGCAGCAAGAGAAAAATATCTTGTCACCATAAGAGCCTCAAACAGCAGACTTCTTAACAGAAATCCTACAGGCCAGGATAAAATGGGATGATATATTCAAAATGCGGATAGAAAAAAAATCCAGTCAAGAACACTATACTCAGCAAAATTATCCTTCATAAATGAGGGCAAAATTTAGCCTTTCTCAGATAAGCAAATGATAGGGGAATTCTGGTTTTACAAGAAATGCTTAAAGAAGCTCTCAACCTGGAAGCAAAAGGATGACATTTACCAAGAAAATACACACACAAAGTAAAACTTACTTGTATTTCAAACACACAAATGAAGAAAAGATTCAAATGATACCACCACAGAAAATCAGCAAACCACAAGGAGAGTCAATAAGAAAAAGAAAGAAGGAAAGAATATGTACACCAGCCAGAAAACAACATGAAGAGAACAAAACCTTAAATATAAATAATAACCTTGAATGTAAGTGGCTTAAAATATATAAACTCACTGAATGAATTTAAAAATATGATCCAGCAATATGATACCTACAAAAAAATATACTTTAACTGAAAAGGCATAAATAGATTGAAAGTAAAGGGATGGAAAATGATATTCTATGCAAATGGAAATGAAAAGCGAACAGGAGTAACAATACTTGTATCAGAAAAAAACAGACTTTAATGGAAAAAAAGAAGATAAAGATAGTCATTATATGATGATAAAGAAATCAAACCAGCAAGAGGATATAACAATCCTAAATAGATAGGCTTCCAACACTGGAGTGCTCAGATTCATAAAGTAAATTTTATTATATCTAAGGAAAGACTCTAATTATTATTTAGATTACATATCTAAATAGACCACAATATGGTTATAATGGGGGACTCTTACAACAACCACTCTCAGTATTAGACAGATCACTGAGGCAGGAAATCTACAAAGAAACATTGTACTTATACTGGACTTTAGACCAAATGGACGTGACACACATTTACAGAACGTTTTATCCAACAACTGCAGAATACATTTTTTTTTTTCTCATTGGCACATGAAACATTCTGCAAGATTGAGCATACGTTAGGGTCATACAACAAGTCTCAACAAATTTTAAAAAGTCAAAACCTTATCACATCTTTCCAGATTACAATGTGATAAAATTAGAAATCAATACCAAGGGGAACTTTGGAGACTATACAAATACACAGAAATCAAACAGCAAGCTCCTGAAAGCCCATTGAGTTAATAAGTAAAATTAAGATGAAAATTAAAAAAAGTTTCTTGAAACAAATGAAAATGAAAATATAGCATACCAAAATCTGTGGGACACAGAAAAAATACTGCTAAGAGGGAAGTTCATAGCAACGAATGCTTACATCAAAAACTAAAAAGAATTAATATAAATAATTTAATGATGTACCTCAAGGAACTAGAAAAGCAAGAACAGACCAAACCCCAAATTAGGAGGAAAAAAGAGAAATAATAAAGATCAGAGCAGAACTAAATGAAATAGAGGCTTAAAAACCCACAAAGGATCTATCAAATATAAAGTTGTTTCTTTGAAAAGATAAGTATAATTCATAATCGGCTAACTGGACTAATGAAGAAAAAAAAGGAGAAAATCCAAGTAATCAAAATGTAAAAGGAGACATTACAACTGATACACAGAAATACAAAAGATTGCCACAAAGTTTTATCAGACAAAATACCAGATAAACATAGCCACAAAACTATTCAACAAAACTGAATCCAATAGCACATAAAAAATAATATACCACTATCAAGAGAGATTTAGCCTAATGATTCAAGAATGGTACAACATATGCAAATTATCAATAAACATGATACACTGCATCAATATAATGAAGGACAAAAAGCACATGCTAATCAATATGTGAGAAAAATAATTTAACAAATTTAACAATCATTCATGATAAACACTCCCAAGAAAGTAGTCATAGAAGGAACATACCTCAAAGTAATAAATCCATACATGACAAACCTATAGCTAAAATCATTCTGAATGCAGAAAATTTGAAAGTCTTTTTTCTAAGAACAGGAACAAGACAAGGATGTCCATTATCACCATTCCTATTTAACATAGTAGGGGAAGTCCTAACCTGAGCAATCAGGCAAGAGTAAAAATAAAAGGCATCTGATTTGGAAAAGAGGAAGTCAAATTTTCTTTCTTTGCAGACGCTATGTGTTATATCTTAAAATAAATTAAAAAAAAAAAAAAAAGGACTCCACCAAAACCTCTTAGAACTGAAAAATAAATTTGGTAAAATTTCAAGATACAAATCCAACATACAAAAATCAGTAACATTTCAATACACCAGTAATAAAGTAGCCAAAAAAGAAATCAAGAAGACAATACCATTTACAAACACTACAAAAGTAAAATACCTAGGAATAAATGTATCCAAAGAGGTGAAAGCTGTCTATGAGGAAAACTACAAAACACTGGCAAAAGAAATTGAAGAAGGCACAAATAGAAAGACGTTCCATGTTCATGAACTGGAGAACATGATAACCTTGAGATGACACACTGCCCCCTAAAATTAATAAATTTAAAGCAATCCCTATCAAAATAAAAATGCCATTTTTATAGAAATAGAAAAAACCATTCTAAAATTCATATGGGACCAAAAAAGGGTCTGAATAGCCAAAGCAAACTTGAGCAGAAAGAACAAAATGAGTCATCACACAACCTGACTTAAAACATATTACAGGGCTACAGTAATGTAAAAAACATGGTACTGGCATAAAAATAGACACATAGACCAGAAGAACAGAATAGAAAACACAGAAATAAATCCGCATATTTACAGCCAACTGAACTTCAACAAAGTCATCAATAACATACATTGGTGGACACCCTATTCAATAAATGGCGCTGGGAAAACTGGATAACCATATGCAGAAAAATAAAACTGGATCCTTATCTCTCACTATGTACAACAAATCAATTCAATATGTATTAAAGACTTAAAGGTAATACCCAAAGTGTAAAACTACAAGAAAAAAAGTAGCAAAAATTCTTCATGACATTTGTCTAGGTGAAGATTTTATGTCTACTACCTCAAAACCACAGGCAACAAAAACGAAAATAGATAAATGGGACCATATTAAACTAAAAACTTCTGCACAGCAAAAGAAACAATCAACAGAGTGAAATGACTACCTCTTGAATGAGAGAAAATATTTGAAAATTGCTTATCTGACAGAGAACTAACATGCTGAATTTACAAGGAACTCAAACAAATAAACAACAAAAAAAGACAAATAAAAAATTCCATTAATAAATGGGCAAATAACATGAGTAGGCATTTCTGAAAAGAACGCATACAAATGGTCAATATGGGTATATGAAAGTTTTCTCAACACCAATAATCACTGGGGAAATGCAAATTTTAAAAAACCAACAAAATATAATTTCTCCCCAATTAGAATAGCTCTTTTTAAAAATAAGAAAAAAAAAAAAAAAAAAAAAAAAAAAAAACAGATGCTGGTTAGGATGCAGAGAAAAGAGAAATCGTACACACTGTTGGGGGAAATGTACAACCATTTTGAAAAAAAGTATGAAGATTTTCCAAAAAACTAAAAATAGAACTACCATTTGATCCCCAACGATCCCACTACTGGGTATCTATCCAAAATAAATACATAAAAATAATACCTGTACTCATATGTTTATTGCAGCACTATTCACAATAGCAAAGATAATGCAATCAACCCGTGTCCATCAACAGATAAACTGACAAAAAAATGTTACATTTGTGTATGTGTGTATAACGGACAAATGGATAAAGAAAATATCTCTGTATATGTGAATATATATGTATATAGTGTGTGTATATATGTACGCATATATATATGTGTAGATATACAAATATATGTATGTATGTGTGTATGTGTGTATGTATATATGTGTGTGTGTATATATGTGTGTGTGTGTGTGTATATATATATATACACACACACACACACACATATATGGTGTATTACCATTTGACCATAAAAAATAAAATCATAGCAACATGGATGGAATTGAAGGTCATTATGTTAAAATAAGCCAGGCACAGAAAGACTAATACCTAATATTCTCACTCATATGTGTAGGCTAAAAAATTTGATTGCATGGGCATCGAGAATAGGACAATAGATATCAGAGACTTAGAAAGGTGATTAGCAGGAGGGGGGGATCAAGAAAAATTGATTACGGGTATAAACATATAGTTAGATAGAAGAAATAAATTTCTATGTCTGATAGACTAGGGTGACTATACATAGCAAGAATGTTATGAATATTTCAAGGCAACTAAAGAGAGGACGTGAAATGATATCAACACATAAAAATGATAAATACTCAAGGTAAGGGATACCCCAAATACCCTGACTTGAACATTGCAGATTCTATGCATGTAACAAACACACGTACCCCATAAATATGTTCATTATTATATATCAATAAAAGAGGGGGAATAGAGCAAAAGTAATTTATAACAAATTTTTCTGTAAAGATTTTTTTCTCTTTGCTTTGTATATGTAGTCACAATAGTTGGTGCCAGTGAGCAACTTTTGTAAGCCAACACACAACAAAGTCTCAAGAAACAAGATATGTGTCTACTAAAAGTCTTCTTAATCATGTATTTTCATAATAGGGAAACTAACAGGCTGTAAGTACAGATAACTACTTATATAGTCACATAAATAAGATCCTTAAATTTCCATACATTACTTTAGTTATTGGTTCCCATCCTTCAGGCAGGAGGTGCCCAGACAGAAATTGTGGCCTGAGCCTCAAAATATCTTTAAAAATCAAATTTTACTGCTTCCCTCCCCATATAGATAACTCTATGGTAATTCTAAAGTTAAATTTGCATCCACTTACTGCTTTTTCTAGTTACTGGGGGTTATTTTGGAGATGTTCTGTGCATAAGATTTTAAACAATTGGAGGTTTAGTTTTTTTCTTTTTCTAGAGCATTTAAAAGAAAGTACTGGCAAGTTGCTAATAAATGGGTATAAAGTTTCAGTTATACAAAATAAATAAATTCTAGACATCTGCTGTACAATATTTTGTCTATAATTAACAATTTTGCATTGCACGCTTAAAAATTTAAGAGGTTAGATATCATGATGTGTTCTTACAACAATAACATAATAAATAAGTATGTGTTAGTTTTCATAACTAATAAATTCCATGGCTTGCTCAAGCAACTACATTGAGGAAACAATCATCTGGAAATTTTTTTTTCCTAAAATTATGACTCATGTGTATTAATACTTCAAATAATAATCTTTGCTCCTAAAGGGCATTATTTTAAGGTGATTTTGGATAGTTAAGTTTCTCTTATTTTATCAATTCTTTTGGAAATGAAACATGAAATACATGAAATAGGTATTTTTTTTGTTTGAAAGCCTTCTTTCTTCATTAACATAGCACTGACTTCCAGAATTCATCCATTAGGATCAACTCAAAAAGACACCAAAGAATATACTTATCCATCACTCTCTATACTAGAAAAAAACCTTCAAACTTTGAATATACAGCATATTATCAATAAATCTCTTTAATAAAATTACTCTACTGGTTGACCAAATAATCTGTATAGCAAAGCACTGTGACAGGCAACTTACTCATATAACAAACCTGCACATGTACACCTGAATCTAAAATAAAAGTTAAAAAATAAAAAAGTGTAGTACTTTTTTAAAAGATCATTCTCCAAAAAACAAAACTACAACAAAAATATATATTTAAAAATGAAAAGTCTTTTTGTTTTCTCTTTTATTGAGTGCAGTGATCACTCAAAATCACTTCACCCTCGACCTCCTAGGCTCAGGCACTCGTGCCACCTCAGCCTCCCAAGTAATTGGGACTACAAGGATGTGCCACCAAGCATGGCTATTTATTATTATTATTATTATTATTATTATTATTGTAGAGACAAGATTTCACTATGTTATCCAGACTGGTTTAGAACTACTGGGTGCAAGGGATCCTCCTGCTTGTGTCTCCTAGTGTTGGCATTACAGGCGTAAACCACCATACATGGCATGAGAAGTCTATTGGTTAAATTTCAAATTTCAAGAAAACATTTATTTTTTATCACTATATTAATTTTATTGGGATCATAACCTTCTCTAGAATGTTTTACAAGTGCTGATAATTACCTACTTGACTATCAAAGCAGAAATTAACTTAACTTGAATGACCTGTCATACTACGCTATTATATATAGAGACAGAACTCTAAAGATTAAAACCCAACTAAATGTTGATATAATCTTATCACCTAAACTATAATTAAGTGAGGGTTGAATCATGAACCAATATTTTTAGGAGTATATAAAGATAATTGAAATAGATATTCTTATTCCTGCATTTGATGAAAATCATAGAAAGTTTGAGTTTATAACGAAATAATCATATGTGAATTAACTATTTACAGTCAAAATTGAGCTAGTAGCTATGGGTAGACACAAACTGAATATAGGAGAATACTGCTGATCCTTACATGAATTTTCAGCATTCTTTATCCATTTTTGATTTGTCACTTTAGCCTTTTATAAACTCAGCTTTATTTAGTAATCCTCTTAACCCTCTTCATATTTTCTGCTTTCATACTTGTCATATGACTTCTTTTCTTCACTGATACCTTTGGAAAAATCATTTTCTTACCCATCCATGTCATTTTTATTTCAGTTCTTAAGATTATTTCATAGTTGACTTCATTTTCTGTCTACAAAATATTCTCCTTAACATATACTGAACTATGAAATTCATTAAAAAATTTTGTGCTAACACTAAAAAGAATGAAGACCTTTGCTATAATGACAGAGCTTTGAAGAAAAGATTATGCTCTCTTCCAAATATGTACCATTTCTAATGTCCGATAATTAAATCTGTGCAACAAATAAGTGAGATGACCTTAGGAAGTAGCGATATTCATTAAAAACTTACCCAGAAATTTGCTAGATAATTATTTATCACAGCTGAAAGTATATGTGCAGATGTATAGAGTCCACCCTCAATGCAGGGTTCAGGTAAAATAACATGAAAGTCTCTTACAGCCCTGATATTTTGAAATATTTTAGCTACCTTTATGTAAAAATGAAAATGTTTGACTTCCCATCATACTTTATTAAATACAAACCATATCATTATTCTGTGGTCTGTTGTGTCTACTCTAAAATATTTTTTATCCCACTACCATACAATATTTTCTTTATCAATTTAATATTTGGGCAAATTCGGAGCTTTCTCATTCATGTTATTAAATAGACTTTTTAATCTCATCAAAACTTACTATGGCATAAAACTATACTATACTTAACATAATTCTTAATTACTGTGAATGATACTAGATGTAATTCCATTCAAAGGCTTAATGTTATGTGTCAAAATCACAGCAATCAGCATAGTTAACATAGATTCACTGTTATCTCAGTTTTACCAGCTGTAAAATCAAAGAGTAACTATCTTTGTTGTGAGTGTTAAATAAATTGCCAAATTTGATAATTATGTTAAAGGATAGGAGGGGAATAAATCTCCAAAGGAAGAAGTCCAAAGAATGAGTCACTTGGGGTGTAAGTCTCCAGGTGATGAAAGATAACACATAAGCTATAATTTTAGCACCTTTAAATTGTACAACATGGAAAGCATTGAGAATGGCGAAAAATAAAAAGACATGAATGAGGCGACGAGGATACAGAGATGTAAAAAATTGAGTAACATTTAAGGCCCTTGCAAAGTTTACTAACTCTTGGCATTTCCTGTGCATTTTAACTCTACAACACCAGGAGTGATTATTTTAGAACTTAGACATAAGTACCACATACATATATACTTAAACATTTTGTATGTCATCATATCTCCTGTGGAAGGATTAACAACTTTAACCTTGTATGAATACTTTCCAGTCTGGTTGACTGAAGCATAAATTATCACTTCACTATTGACTGTAACCAAATGGTTGTATATATACATGTATATATACAATTTTCTGTCTCATCAACATTCGCATGTGCAAAACAATCCTATTAGTAACACCTTTTGTAATAAGAAATAATGACTCTAAATTTGAAAGTCATATCAGCAAGATATGAATTTCTAGAGGTAGAGTAAGAGGTGTAATTGAAATGAATTACTAGCAGCTTTGAATTTACTTATACGAGAAAGAATCTCTCCATTAAACTTGAGAATAACCACTGTGGCTTCACTGAACAATTTGCTCAAGCGTATTGCAGTGCATTGGATATTTGCTTTTTACCCAATTGTTCCATTGCCTGTGGTGGTTTCCATCTTCTCTACTTAGTGATTCCCAAACCAGTGTAAAAATCACTCTTGTCTTGAAAATCTAAAAATCCTCTAGCGATCACTCAACAGCCATTTCATCCTGTTCGAGTGGTAACAATCTATTTTTTCTGTTGCTATGTCACTTGATACTTGTATAATAATTATTTGTTCATATTTCTATCTCCCCACTAAGCCCCTCAAAGTCAGGCTCATCTTTACCTGCTAGAACAGGCATAGTGCCTGATACACAGTGGCACCCAAATGCAGAAATAGAATTTTTCATTCTTTACTGAATTGGTTGAAATTCTAGCCCTCCATTTTATTTGTTAAAATTTACGCATTTTACTTTCCTTTTAAGTGCAGCTAAAAAGTAAAATTTCTGTGTAGCAGAATCTGTTCAAGTGGTAGTTCTTCCTGAAAGAAGTTATGATAGACAGAAAAGAGGAAAGAGATGTGGATGTTAATATGAAACTAAATTAAATCCTAAATTTAAAAGGTTCCAGGAAAAAACTTTTAAGATTAGACAATAAAAATGTCTATAAGAATTCAATCCTGTTTTCTTGTTCAATATGAAGACTTGTGTATATACTTATAACTTGCAACAATCCTTTTATGTTTTCTGTTACCAATATATTTGTGCCTTTTTTACTGCATTCATAATAAAGAAATCTCTCAACACTTCAAAAATTATTATTTCACAGACTATCACCTTTAACCTTTAATAATCTAACCTTTATCTCTGAAGCCCTTATTTACAAATTTTTAATTTAGTTGTCTGGAATAATAAATGATAATACAATTTGCATTCATTTTTCCAAAGATACACGTACTCTATGTTTCCTTTGTTATCCAGATGTTTCTAAATTTAGGTAAAATGAATTTATGGAATCAATAGATTATTTATCTTAAAACCGCATGTGTACATAATTTTTAATCATTTTACCATAGATATATTCATGAATAAAACATTTTCAATGACAGATGAGTGGATAAAGGAAATGTAGTATATACATACAATAAAATGCACTATTCAGCTTTAAAAAGAAGGATATTCTGCCATGTATGACAACATGTGTAAACCTGGAGGACATTATGCTAACTGAAATAAGTCAGGCACAAAAAGACAAATACTACTTGATTCCACTTATATGATATAGAATGACTGTTACTTAAAATATAAACTCATAAAAGCAGAGAGAAGAAAAATGATTTATACCCCTGTTTAAGGAGTATAAAATTTCAGTTATGCAAGAAGAATAAATTCTAGTGATTTTCTGTACAACATTGTGCCAATATTTAACAATACTGTGTGCTATCCACTAGAAAATTAGTAAAGAGGCTAGATTTTGTGTTGTGTTCTTACTATAATAATAATAATACAAAGGAGCAAACTATTTTATTTTTAATTTTATAACATAGAAGAAAATTAAAATGAAATATATGAGCCCACATAATTTACTAGGAAGATAAAAAAAGTGCAGGAACAGAATACCCTATTTTCTGCTGTGAACAGATATTGTTGTTTTCCTCGCAACTAACGCTCTTTGCATTACTTTAATCTATTTAGCTATTCTCTATCTTCTATCTACGTATTATCCATCCATCCATCCATCCATCCATCCATTCATCCATCTTTCTATATAATCCATTTTTGTCTGTCGTCTGTGAAGTTTTAATATTAAAATATTAAGAACAGTACTTTCTTCTTAAAATTACCTTATGGATTTAAATAACTTTGCTTTTTAAAATAAGATTATTTATCCCATGATGTATTAATCATTTAAAAAAGGATGTTTGTTAGTTTAAGATTTCTTTTAAACTGTAATTGTGAATAGCTGCACACAAACACATAGGCTATTTAATATTTATATATGTATACAAAAAACTATTTTTTCACAAAAATAAATTATGCAATAAACATATTAATATCTAACACATTATTTTTGAAAGCAGATCATTCATATTTTGTTGCTAGATGTAACACCTTTATATACCATATAATTTTGCAACAGACTATCGAACCCTCTGGTTTACATATCTGAAACTATTCCTTTTATCTGACTGTTTTCTTGATGAAGTTTGAAATCAGAAATTCATACAACTAACATAAAAATCATTATCATCATTTTTGACACCCTATAGAATTCCAGTAGCAGATTCTAAAGTTGCTTGGAGTTTATGAATCTTATGAAGAGTAAAGAAAAATTCAGCTGATTACTAGCAGAATTCACTAGTTGTTTACCCAGTCTGATTTTCATCAGGAAGAAAAAGATCTATTTCTTAGAGACAGGGTGGACTCTAATTTTTGTGCTTATTTCCAGTCTTTATGTGTCATTTAATTAATAAAGACCCATGGGGAAACAACCAATTTAGCTCATATTTAAGCAACTGTTTTAAAATTACCTGAACAGCAAATATAAGCAATTTTAAATGAGAAAATTTGCCTTAATGAAAGATTTCAGGTAGCCATTTGGGGATCGCTAAATCTATAGATATTTTAGAGGCAATATTAAGAGAAAAAGGATATGAATATTATACAATTTAGTGTAAATTATATCAAGGAGATGTGTTAATCAGATTGTTAGAATAAGACAAACATCCACAGAGCTTCTCAACATGCAAATTAAGGAGAAAATGTGTCAGCACTGACTTGTTTCTTGAAAAAGGAGAGTTATATATTTTTAATCTTAATTAGGCAATAGTTACATATTTCAGATTTATAACTATACATTTCAATTGAACTGTTGGTAGATTAATTGTACTGCCATTTTTATAAGCTTTAATTTTGAACTGACAATGTTTACATTGATGCAATGCAAAGGAAAAGAGAAACCATCCTTGTATTAGAGAAAACCTTTGAACAGTTAAAATTTTATGTAATTATTTAATTGTGTCATGTTCAAATACTTTATCATCTTTTAAGTCTAATTGATCATTTCTTTTAAGAAATATTTTCTCTGCTTTGTCTTCAAAATTTCCATTTAATTGAAAAATGTAGCCCAACATTATTCACTGAAACATTCTAAGTAACATTTATTCATTACTGCCAAATACAAGCACTTTACCCTTTATGCACTTAACAATGCAAAATTGCAGGATATTGTTTATTTCCAGAATGTTAAATTCTATTAGAGGTCTCAAGTCAAACATACTGACTATGAATGTAGGTACCTTAGACTGTAAATTGTATGAGCAAACTGAATAAAGTTTTGATGATTATACATGGGTGAGAAAGAAAATCTTAACTGAATGAGGAACATTTTAAAAGACATAGTGGTGGACAAATACTCACTGAGTGTGAGATACCTGAAAACACCACTTTGGTTTAGGTCAAATACATATGTAAATATATAGTGAGAAAAAGTTTCAAAATGTGTTTGCATTAGAAAGCCCTGATAAGGAGTTTGATAATTATCTAGCACACCAGAAGAGTTTAGAGCAAGAGAGTGACATTTTATTTTCTTCAAATATTCCGATTGTCTCCCAGATCAATTTTTAAAAATTGTCTCAGTGAAACGTCTGTGGACTTGGTTTCACAAACAAGGGTATAATGAAGAGAAGTGAAACGAAGAGAAATGAAAATAGCGCAATATCTAACAAGACAATTCCTGCCAAGAGTAGTCAAAGGACATGATACTAGGTATTTTCCAGCAGGCATCTTAATTTTATGATAACTGAGACAACAAAGAAATTCTTGTGATATTCTATTAATGAACATAAGCAAAATCAAAAACGGGAGCTCATTAGGTCTGAAACAGTATTGCCCAGAAGCATAATTAGGGTGAAAAGCCAGAATTTAAAGGATACTTTTATAAAGAAATTATAATAAACATCAGCACACATCACAATAAGAAAAATAATATGAATTCAGTTTTGATAGGTGTAAAAGAAAAACAAAAATAAGATGTCATCAGAACTCATCAAAGCTATATGTAGTGAATTAATAAAAATAATATGTTGAATAAACATCACTTCTGCCTAAATGTCATATATAAAAAACACAGGGAAAAAAGAGATAAGATGTATGTATTTATAAAGCTCTGCACTGGAGACATGATATTAGATTCTCATTTGTCTTGCACAACAACGTTCAATGTAGATATCATAACCTCCACAACTGAGATATGAATTTAATTGCCCAGAGTCTCACAGCATGGATTGGATATCCAAGGAATGGACAGGTATCCTATTTATCTTCCTCTGAAGTCAATTCCACAATATCATGATAATGTGTTATAGTTTTATGGGACATAAACTGCTAACTTCATCAAACAATTATAAAAATAAGTTAGAATTTATAAAATATTTTAACAATCATATTTGCCCCTTACAACAATAAGGGCATGTTGATGAAAGTAAGACATTTAGAGAATAAAAAATTTGAAAAAAGTCACAAATTTGAATATTTATTAAAATAAAGTATATTTTGTACATTGTAATGACTAACACTTTTCGAGGTTACTAACTTTTTCTTGTCTATTCAGTAAATGTAGATCATATTAAATTAAACTATTTGCTAAAGCCATAAAGACTTAATACACCTTTCCTGTTCTCTAAAATTTAATGTCCAGCTACTTAATTGCTTAAATCGGATTTAAATTCAACATATTACAGCAACTGACCTGAAATGTCTGTCTTTTTAATGCTTTTGATATCTAAATAGACAATAGAATTTTCCGAAAGGGGGGTAAAAGAGGGGTTATATGGCCATTGCATTCATCTCTTCAGCAGATTTGACATGACTGCCTTAGTTTGAAATTCCAGATATGAATTTACTATAAATTTTTTAATTTTTGGCCCAGAATACAGTAAACCCTCAATAACATGAGCACTTTAGAATATAAAATCAATTCAAACACCCACTTATTTCTTTCATTCCTGATGTAATCTTTATGTTTGCCAATTTGCTGGAGCCTTGCCTGACTTGCATATTGTATCCTTGGTGCTTGGCAGATTGTCTGATATAAAGAACTCAACAACTCTCTGTTACATAAAAGAATGAATAACCAATTGACTAATTCAAGGAATGAACCTTCTTCTTTTTTGTTTGTATGTCATCCATTCTTTATTAAGTGTATTTATATATAATATGTCCAATATTTATACATACACAGATAATCTTCCTTTGTATACTAACATTGCAATATAGTTATTATTATTCAAATTTTTCATAGAAACACATAGTGCTGAGAGGCATTTGAGAAGTTTCTCAGTGTCAAACAGCCAGTAAATAGCAAGCTATTTAGAGAAGGGTATGCATCCTTTAATGTTCATATTTTCAGAATAATAACGATATCATAGTGCAATAAAGTTAGTGAATACCGCTATGCTGTTTGTGTTGATCTATAATGATATTATCTAGAGGGTTAATAGAAACTTATAATAAAATTAAGTAGGCATCGCAAGTAGGCCTTGCCATAATCATCATCAAATCATGGTTTAGATTCTGTCTTGTGTTATGAAGCATAACATAGAACCTATGCAGGGGTTCCACATCCATGTGTTCAATCAAACATAGGTCAAAATTATTTGGAAAAAAATAACAATGCAACAATAAAAATAACACATTTTTTAAAGTGCAACTATTTACATATCATTTACATTGTATTCAGTATTACAAATAATCTAGAGGTGATTTAAAGTATACAGCAGGATGTCAATAGGTTATATGCAAATACTGCACCATTTTATGTAAGGAACTTGGGCATCTGTGGATTTTGCTATCTTGGTGGTCTTAGAGCCAATCCCCTCTGAATACTGAGGGACAACTGTATTTTTAATGTGTGCAACATGCTATTCTAATACACACACACACACACATATATATATACACACACATACATACACATAGTAAAATGATTGCTGCAGTTAAGCATATTACTTATCTATCTCCTTACATAGTTCCCTTCTGTGTGTTTGTTTTGGAGTGTGGTAAGAGCACAAATCAAAAATCCACCCTCTCCGCAAGTTTTTAGTATACAATATTATCAGCTGTCATCCTCGTGCTATGCATTGGATCTGTAGACTTATTCATCCTACATAACTGCAAGTGTGTACCCTTTGGCTAACATCTCCTCATTTCCTCCCCTTCTCTGCTACAAGCATAATTTTAATAAGTTTTCAATTTTAATGAGATTAGAAATATTTTAGAGCTGATGAGTCATATTATAAAATATTTATTAATACAAAATAATAGGTTAACAAGAATCCTTCCAGAAAATATGGTAAACAAACTTAACACTTACAACAATGCTTTTCTAATCCTGCAAAGGATTCTGAATAATTTGTATTGTATTATATAATGCATGTTTATGAAAAGGTAGAAAACTTACTGTTATTTGCAGGAATGCTAATAGGATCTTGAATAAATGGTAAAGAATAAATTTATTAAAATTTTATTTATTTGATAAAAACAAATTTGTTCTTACGAAGAATAAATTTTCCATATAACTGTGTTGAGAGTCTTTTAAGAAACAAGAAGAAGATGAGAGTCAACAGAATAGTATATACATCATTTATTGACTGTTCAAAAGCATAATGACCACAATGGGAAATTGAGAAAGGGGGACATTTCATTATTTCCTACATAGGAAATAAAAACAAGTTTCAATTTAGCTTTTAAACAGATAGCAATACTCATTTACAGTATCATCATGTCTTAAGGGCATATAATAATATAATGCACATGCTGAATAACACTGTATACTATTCTTATTTGTGAATATAAATGAAGAAAGAAATATATTCTGTCAGAGAGGTAATAAATATCATGCAGAGGACACAGCATTTTGTTAAGTAGCTCAATTTTTTCTTTACCAATCACTATACTCCAAATATTTGATCGACTAATTAATCCAAGGGATATTTTGAGAAATATTGAAAAAATAAAACACTGTATTTCTACTATGGACCCAGTGCTTTTCTCTACAGAATTCAAAATACATTATGAATTTTTAGGTTCATATAATCTATTTGCAAAGTTTTCTGAACAATAAGATACCTCAGAGCAGTAAATCTTTCCTACAGGATTTTTTCTACTATCAGAGACAATATAGTTTCAGCTATTTAAATCAGATGATAAATTACAATATTAATATAACTTCGGAAGTATTGCATACATTTACCTTAAGTAAATAATGCATTATGTGGAATTTAAAATTCTCTGGCAGAATTTGTTATTTCTAACATACTAGTTTAATTAAGACTTCAAAACTTACCTCTTTGATGAGGACTTTAACCCTGGTGAAATTTTCATTACCAAATTGAGCAATTAGATTGATCTAAACAATAAAAACGGAAACTAGTGACACTAAGGCTAAAGAGATCATAGTGCCTATTGTAGAGATATGGTAACATACTGATTAAATTAAAATATGTGTGATTAAAATCCATTTTCTTATTTATTAACAAAGGTTATACAAGGAATGCTAAGTGTACCTGACAGTGCATTGAAATATTTTATGGAATGGTAGAAGCCTGATATTGTCAGTTAGCATGAATATAAAGCCTTGTCAAAATAGTTAATAACAGTTTCTGATAACAATACGTTGATCTTTGTAACTGTGGTTAACTTTTCGGTAGCAATGTTTTCAGGATACATCTCAAGGTCCTATGAGCAGTTCTCCAAATAACAATGTTTCCTACTTTTTCATAAACATGTGTTATATAAAGAGATCTCATAGATACATCTCTGTTAATTAGCATGTTATGCTCTAATGAAATTATGGGTCCCAAAATAAAGGAATGGTTGTTGCCTCTATTTATATAATAAGCAAATTTAAAAATAAACAAAAAGAATAGATAATACATAGCTAAATTCAGAAGCACTAAGAGTTTGAGATGAGGAAATACATTTAAAGGAGAAAGTATACATATAATCACTAGTGAGTAGACAAGAGGGGAGTAAGAATAAGTTTATAGTGAAGACTAGGGGAATCAACTTTAGCTGATTTAATTAACTGTAAAGTCCTTATGTGGAACTTTTCTTCTACCATAGATCTATCTTTTGGAAATTTGAGAAATATCTTAATAATTTTATTCTATTTATAGTAGTAAATAACAAGAGATTTAGTGATGATTAAAAATGTTGCTGATAATTTTAATTCAACTTGCATAAAATGCAACTCAAGTATATTAGGCCAATGAGTACACAAGTGGTAGCAGGAGCAAATAATAATAATAATAAAAAAAACATTAAATATGTTTGGATCAGAACCAAAGGAGAAAAAGGTTGACAGATGAAAATATAGGGGAAAAAAATCTGTTATGCATTAAATCATGTCTCCTCAAAATTTCTGTGTTAAAGTTCCAAGCCTGAGTGCCTCAGAATGTGACCTTATTTGCACATAGGGTCTTTACAAAGGTCATGAAGATAAAATGAAGTCATTAAGGTGTGCCCTAATCCAACTTTACTAAAGTCCTTATAAAAGGGAACGTTGGAGGCAGACACAGACACAAAGAGAATGTCAAGTGGAGGTAAAGGCAGAGATCAGGGTCGTGCTTCCAAAGCCGAGAATACCAAGATTTGCCAGCAAACCACCAGAAGCTAACAGAAAGCCATTAAATAGATTCTTCCTCACAGTCTTCAGAAATAAATAAATAAATAAATAAATAAATAAATAAATAAATAAATTCTGTTAACACCTTGATCTTGGACTTCTAGCCACCAGAACTGTGAAATAATAGATTCCTGTTGTTTAACCTACACCACGGGTGGTACTTTGTCTTGACAGCACCAGCGAACTAATACAGAAACTGGATGCAGGGCAGCAAAATAGACATAAGCTTAAACTAAATTAGTGAATAAACTATCAGAAGAAATCAGCTTTTTAAATCTTCATCTGAAAGTAAGTATAATGTAGTTTTAGAAAGATAAGAATTTTTTTACATTTTTATTCAGATAGTGTTACACTATCTGATATGGTATGGGTCAGTGTCCCCCCCTCTCCAAAATCTCATGTCAAATTGTAATTCCTAGTGTTGGAGGTGGGGCCAGGTGGGAGGTGATTGGATCATAGGGGTTGTGGATCCTTTGGCAGTATTCTCATAATAGTGAGTGAGTTATCAAGAGATCTAGTTGTTTAAAAGTGTGTAGCACCAGTCCCTTCTCTCTCCTCCTCCTGCTCTTGGCCATCTAAAATGTTCCTGCTTCCCTTTCAACTTCTGCC
This sequence comes from Macaca mulatta, assembly GCF_049350105.2. Taxonomy (NCBI): domain Eukaryota; kingdom Metazoa; phylum Chordata; class Mammalia; order Primates; family Cercopithecidae; genus Macaca; species Macaca mulatta. The sequence continues at coordinate 119,451,426 of NC_133409.1, forward strand.
ATGACTGAAAGTTTCCTGAGACCTCCCCAGCCATGCAACCTGTACAGCCTGCATAACTGTGAGCCACTTTACCCTCTTTTCTCTATAAGTTACCCAGTCTTAGGTATTTCTTTATAGCAGTGTGAAGATAAACAAATATACTATCTTAACATTTTTTTTTTCTTTAAGTCTGTTTGTAATTTTGTTAGAGTGAGAGGTAAGTCCTTACCTTGTATGACGTTGTCTCTATGAACGCATTTTGTGGTCAATTTTGTGTTTGTCTGCTTATCAAAGTGGGCACATTGAAATTACATTTTTTTCTTTGTGTCAGAAAACACATGTAGAAAGTACAAAAAAAAGTGAAATCACAGATTAACAATTTATTCCTAAGCAAACAACCACATAGCAACCCAAATTATGACAATGAAAATTGCAAAAACCTGGAACCTCCTTTTGTGTCCTTAGCTAGTTACAGCCTCTATAATTCCTTCTTCAATGGTCATTATCCAAATTCGAGGGTAATAAGTTCTCTTTTCTTCATTATTGTACTCCAATGTATACATTCCTAAGCATTATTATTAAATATTGTTTGTAATTTAAGAGATGCTGATTTGAGTAGTAATATACTAGTTGTGAAAGCAAGTTCACTGTCTCCTGTGCAGCTGGAATGGCAAAGTTCTCATGAAGCTTATCTCATTCCTCAGTATTGTGCAATTTGAGAAAAAAAAAAAATTTCCCCCTGTACTTTATTCACTAGTGATGTGGTTTGGCGGTGTCCTCACTCAAATCTCATCTTGAATTGTAGTTTCCCTAATCCCCACGTGTCATGAGAGGAACTGAACAGGAGATAGTTGTACCATGGGGTGGTTACCTGCATGCTGTTCTCGTGACAGTGAGTTCTCATGAGATCTGCTGGTTTGAAAAGGGGCTTTTCCCCCTCAGCACTTCTCCTTCCTTACATCATGTGGAGAAGGACATGTTTGCTTGCCCTATCACCAGGACTGTAAGTTTCCTGAGGCCTCCCTAGCCCTGCAGAACTGTGAGTCAATTAAACCTCTTCCCTTGGTAAATTACTCAGTCTCAGGCAGTCCTTTACAGCAGTATGAGAAAGTACTAATACAACTAGGTTGAACGATTCAGGCTTCAAGCCAGTAGGAAGTGCCCACAGGTAAAAACTAGCTGTGGCTAAAGCAGGCCAGTAAATGCAATACCCAAATGGTGGGAGAGGTTCCATCCTTGGCATAGGTGGCTGGGGAAGCTCTCAATGAAATGCTCTGGGGTCTTCTCAGGGGGAAGAGAGGGAGCCACTACAGCTCTCTTTCCAAACCAGCAAGAAAGCAATCCACCTCCCAATTACACTCCTTACTCAGTGTTTTAGCTATTCAGATCAGACAAGCACCTCTTTTCATCTGCAAGAATGCTGGTGTTCTATGTTGTGAGGGGTTGCGAGGCTACCTCTCCTACAAGCCTGAACCTGGAGGGCATTCCTCCTGTGGGGAGGCTGGCACCCTGAAGTGTTCCAGGAGGGCTGTCTACAGGTTCATCACTCCAAGCTCCTGTGTGAGAAGTCCCAACTGTGTCTGCAGTGGTAGATGATGGGGAGAAGTCCCCTTCTGCAAGACCGGTCATGAGTACCAGGGCTGCCTGATTGTTGGCACACCTTTCCCATTGACCCCAGCAATGCTCCTGTGCCTCTATTGAAAGAAACTTCTCATAAGTGGAAAGTTCAAGGACTCAAGGCCTGCAGTTTGGTTTCTTTTGTCTCATGGGGTCTCCCTTAATGTTGTCTACTCTCCCTTCCCCTAAAAGTAGCAGTTCTTGCAGGCCAGATTTCTGTGAATCCTGCTGCCCCTCTGGGTCTATTCACTCAGTGGGGCTGCCATACTTATGATGGTCCTAGGAAATGTCTGCAAGGGATCCGGTGATGTCATCTGTACTCTAGTCTCCCAGTGGCAGGTACCAGCACCAGCTCTGATGAGGGTGGACGAGAAGTAAGTTTTCCTTGGTTGTAAATAACGTTATTGTGTTGACTTTCTCAAATGCCAACTTTAGTAGTATTGGGCATGTGGACATACTCAAGACCTCCTTGTTGGCTAGGGTAATGCAGGCAATGGCAGTAGCTGAGGTCACATAAACGTTTTCTCCTTCCTGAGCACTGTGTCATTTGTTTTCAGATGTTGTAATGGGATGTGCCAGTTGGCCTCCAGCCAGGAAGTGGAGCTTGCCAAAGAGCACCAGTTGTGGCGGTAGCAGTGGAATTTGTGCCTGCCTTATGTTACCCAAAGTAGATATTCTGGTGTGTCAGGCAATGTGCTGGGCCATGAAGTTCTCAAATGTACCTGTCCATCTAGGCTATCAGGATGGTTGGAAGGGCAAAGCTGGGTGTGGGTGGGTTCAGCAAGTTTGCACTCTGGCTCCCCATATGCAGACTCAAGCAGCGGCCCCAGTGGTGATCACAAGGCAGTTCTCTGACCTCTGGAATACCATTCTAGGGAGGAGTGCTGCTGTCTCCACTGCACAAAAGATCCACATGAGGAGCAGCATGGAGTAGGTGGCAGTAAGCCCACTCAGTTCCCAAGCACTTGGCAAGGCAGGCCTCACACCCATAGTGCTTTGCCGCAACTAGCTGGGTTCCAGGGAGCCTGCACATAGAACTCAAAACTGCCCCAGACCATAAGCCTTCCCAATGGAGACAAAAACTGTGGGTTTCAGGCTATGCCCTCTTGATCTGTCAGTGAAGTAGAGGCTCAGCTCCTGTGCCCATGGCTATAGCACACTTCCTGAATGTCCCTTTGTCCTGGCCAATGAGTTTTGTCCCCAGTCATGATTCTTTCGCAATGCTCAGTTGATGCTTCTCTCAACCTGTTACTACATCATGAGTTGGCTGGCAGATTTCCATGAGGTCTCCTGTGAGAAAGGATATGGAATGGCTTCCCTCTGTCCCACTGGAGTTTGAAAGTGCACGCAAATCTTATTGCAATGCTGCTGCTTCTCTTAGAGTCCCCACTGCTCATTAAATCAGCTCCACCACTGTAGTGGATTAAGACCTTCTGTGGCCTAAATTGCCTGACTCCCTTGTGGGAATGTGTGTTTCTCACTCTCTCACATGCTATGGAGACACACAGTTTTCTTCCGGCTCATGGTGTAGGCCGTTGCCCACGCTTCTTTCCAAAGGTCTGTGGTTTCTTTCACAGCATGAATCTGTACACACTATTTTGCCTTTTCAAGTGGGAGAGGCATGCTAAGAATGTCGTCCCACCATCATGGAAAAAGAGTATTTTTTTCTGTCTACAGTGGAAACACTCTTGCTTTCTTTTACTAGCTGTCTCATACTCATCCTGATTGTTACCTGGACCCATGTAATCTCAGCACTTTGGGAGGCCGAGATGGGCGGATCATGAGGTTAGGAGATCGAGACCATCCTGGCTAACACGGTGAAACCCCGTCTCTACTAAAAAATATAAAAAACTAGCCAGGCGAGGTGGCAGGCGCCCTGTAGTCCCAGCTACTCAGGAGGCTGAGGCAGGAGAATGGCGTAAACCCAGGAGGCGGAGCTTGCAGTGAGCTGAGATCCAGCCACTGCACTCCAGCCTGGGCGACAGAGCGAGACTCTGTCTCAAAAAAAAAAAAAAAAAAAAAAAAAAAAAAAATCAAATCAGATGTCTGCCAAGAATCCTTTTGAGGGTAAAAGAATGTAAGAAAACAAAATTGGATAATAAAGACAACACAATGCCTTATTCCATATGACAACTAGACGCTGGCAAGGTAGTGAGAAATGAGAAGTTTTTAATCGTAAAGACAGAGCAGAGAAACTACCTTTTCTAAAAAAAGTAAAGATCATAGGTTTACTACATTTCCAGTATGTTTGTGATTTGTTCAATCTCTCCTGCCTTACTCTAATAAGAGAGTTTCCCACACAATATTTAGGAGCATTAATTATAGAGCTTGACTCCCTGAGTTCAAATCTAGACTCCACCATGGGAATATATTAAGTTTTATTTATTTTATTATTATTAGTTTTTTGAGATGGAATCTCACTCTGTTGCACAGGCTGTAGTGCAGTGGTGCCATCTCGGCTCAGGTGATCTGCACACCTCGGCCTCCCAAAGTGCTAGGATTATAGGCATGAGCCACTGCACTGGGCTATATTAAGTTTTTAATAGATTTCTTAACATTTATTTAAGTGTCTTCATTACAGAATAATAGAATAGTTCCTCAAATCTTCCAGCCGATATAGAGTGCAAATAAATTTCAATTTTGTGAAAAGCATTTTAATTGACAAATAATTTCCATAAGAAGGAAATGCTATTGAAGTCACCTATTATTGAAAATTCTCAAACTCTATTGGAACAAAGTCCTAACAGGCAAGATTCTGAAATGAATAACAATCAATCCAGGGCACAATCAAAGGAAAGTGGGAAAAAAAATCTATTTTTGTACTTAATTCATTTCTTAACTCTAAATCACACAGGCTTCAATTATTAAGTACTATGTGGGTTAATGTTTTGAAATGAAGAATTTGCCTGTTAATGTGAAATCTGCAGTTCATCATAAAGTTGATGAAAGTAATGTTCTTGGCTTAGTTACTCTCCAGAGAAGCTGGTTCTCTTTTTGTGCTATGTGCTTGGCACATACTAAAAAGAGAATTTAAAAAAGAATGTATTTCCCCTATGAAAATATCACAGAATATTAATGGGTTGAAGTGCTACAGCTTCTCATAAAGCACTGAAGGCCAAACACTAATCATTTTGCTGGGAATTTAAATATTTTATATGGAATCTCTTATGTGTTTTAATTCTCACTATAAAACTGGAAACGTATTCTTAAAATAAAAGTCCCCTAAACATAATTGAAGTGACCTCAATAACAATAAAATATTCAAAGAACATAACCATAACCATAATGAGCCAGAAAAATAAAACATTAAATCAAAAGATATAAGAAACACTAAAATTCTCCCCATGAAGTAGTAACACTTTAAATAAGGAAAGATTAAAGCAAAATATATTTTTTTAATTTTAGCTAAAATTTTTGCATCCTTTAAATAATTAAGATTTATTACTGTCTTATTAAATGATACATATTTTAAAATATGTCATATTATGCTACATCCTTTTGTGAAATAAATTTGTGGATAATATTTTATTAAATGAGATACAGAGATAAATAGTTTAATAATTTTAGTGTGGCTAAATATCTTAACTATTTAAAAAATTCTTTCTCATATTTTTGTTCATGTAGCTTTTACATTTTCTTACTTGTACCATTTTGAGAACGTGGTGAGAAAGGAAAGTCACAGCCCTTTTCAAAAGCTTGGACTTTTTGGCTTAAGGTTGTAGTTATACCTATTTTTCCTGACATTTTGGTGCCTAGAAAACTCAAATCAAAAGTAATAGTGTGGCTGTGATGAGTAAAGAGGGCAGTCTGGTTAAAGATTAAATGGGAGCTAATTTAATGATCTAGATAATAGGATCTAGTCCAATTAGCCAGCAGATACCAATAGGCAAGTTTCCACAATAAAATATGCCTCACTGGGGCTATTCAGGTTCACAGAAATAACTGTCTCATGAATTTGCATCTCAGAATTCTTATAAGCTATTTTGATGGAAATGCTGTCCCATTCAAGTGGTAAGAGGAAAATGTTAAGTTCTTGTTTATGGGATGTCAGTCCCAAGCATACGTGGTAACATTATATATATAGATAGATAGATAGATATAGATGGTGTCTGGCTCTGTAGCCCAGGCTGGAGTGCAGTGGCGCCATCTCGGCTCACTGCAAGCTCCGCCTCCCGGGTTCACGCCATTCTCCTGCCTCAGCCTCCGGAGTAGCTGGGACTACAGGCGCCAGGCATATAACCAGCAACTCAAAGTGGGGCTGTAAGATTGTGCTATGGTAGAGTGAAGGAATGCCACTCTGGGAATTCTGCGATCCTTGCAAGAATGGAGAAATTATAAAAAGTGGAACATCTTTTGTGATGGGAAGGAACAGATAATACACAGTAAGGCTCAATATGGAAAGCTATGGTTGTGATGAGAGGGATTTTTGCATATAGCACAGGTGATGCTGGAGTGAATAGAGAAGGAGAAAGCAGCAAAGGTGGAAAATAAAAATCATGAGAATAGGAATCAGACAAGAGAATCCTAAGGGATGTTTTTCTAGCCTTTGAACAGAAGCTGATCACCTCATTATGTCATTTGCTTAGTCCAGAGCTCTTTGGAAAGTCTCCACCCATCTGCTTCTAGGGCCTCAAGAGAGTCTCTATTTAAGATCTCCAGTTGCAGTGGACTTCCAATTAGGGTTTTCCTTCTGTCTTTTCATTTGAAAAACATGAATCCAGTGTTAAATTTTCTGGAGTTTGGCAACAGTGTTGGTGGTAAGAGGAGATTGTAAGGGCTCTTCTAACAAGATTCAAGATTAATATTCCAGTGATGTCACCTCCAGAGAACCGTTTCTCCAATTTCCAGGTTGAAGAGTGGTTTTGATGGAAGAACTGGAGGAAAGGCAGCCTTGGCCTGTTGATAATAAGTTTGAATATAATTAACCAATCTCTCATTGTTTTAGAATGTCTGAATAACCAGGATAGAGTCTTTGAGAATCCAGATAGAATAGTGAATTTCCGTAGGCCAGATAGTTATTATTTTAGATGAGCACTGTTGGTGTGACCCAGGAGAGACAGAAGGGAATTAGGACGAAGAATAAAATCTTAGGCCATGGGAGATAAAATTTTTCCATTAATTTAGCAAGCTTTAATTTTAATAGTTCATTAGCTTTCTCTATTACTCCAGATGAGTGGAGATAATGGAAGAAATGTAATTTTGAATAAGAAAAGAACTCATGGGATTTCTTGGATGACTTTACCAGTGAAATGAACCGATTTATTTTAGTCACTTGAAAGAACCAGTAAAACTCTCCATGTGGGTAATACTCATTGTAACCCAATTTTAGCAGTTGCAGTTACCTCTTTAGAAGGGAAAGGTAAAAGCCAGAAAGAGAACATGCATATGGTGGTAAGAACACATTCCTATTCTTGAGATTTATGGAGCTGAATAAAATAGATCTGTCAACGAAAAAAAGGTCCTGCTAAAGGTAGTTATTTTCCTGCCCCTACCTTTTCAACTTGACCGGGGCTGTATTTTTGACAGAATGGGCCAGAAGACACACTTCTTTCAGATAGTCAATGAAGTTTCTGCATCAATATTGGTGAGCAGTTGATTTAGTTTCTTCCTTTCATTGTGAATATTTTTATGAAGGTAAGAGTACATCCAGATTTGGGACTGTGCAGGGACGAAGCAATCTTATGGGTGTCTCCAAAATACTCCCTGGTAGACAATACATCCAATTTGTTTCCCTTTGGTCTTTTTATGTTCAGAGGATTTGAATTGGGAGGTTTTAAGTTCCTAGATTAGAGCATCGGGTGGTTAAGTAGAGTAGATTTAAAACATCTTCTGAGAGTGGTGAGAGCTTTATGAAACAACTGTCAATTTAGCATATTTATCAACCCAGATGTTTTTTGTTTTTTGGGTTTTTTTTTTTTTGGTTTTTTGTTTTTGTTTTGTTTTCTTTGTTTGTTTTTGCTTCAAAGGTTTTTTGGAGAATATGAGTTTCTATTTTAAGTATGGCCATCTCCTTTGGCAATAAGAAAGCTTCTAAGAAGTATTACACCTGTTTTTCATTTTTAATTGGTGTCCCCAATGGTGTCACAAATCATTTTGTTTTCCATAACATACCAAAATTATGTGCTACTCACAAAGCATATCTACTATCTGAATAGATACTATGTTATCTTTAGCTAAAGAGCAGATTCTTGTGAGTGCCACATGTTCAACAATCCAAGCGAGACACTTATAATATTGGCTGTTTGAAAATGTATAATGGCAAATGATGCCTAAAAATTTCCTTCTGAGCTGCTCAGATATAAACCTTCAACAGAGGGTAAGTTCTGAATTTGCAAGTGGAATTTGTGAAAGTCTAGGCAGGAGATATAGAGTCTAGAATATTGAGTCTTGAATGGCCATAATACAATCATGTAGTTGTCTGTCAGTTGGGAGAGGGAGGAGAGTCGTACTGTCAGTTAACAATGATGGATAGTGAAATTAGAAGGTCATAGAAGAAGAATTTCAAGAAAAGTAAACTGAGGAGCTGTGAAGTTTTGAATGTTTTCAGTTAGAAGAGTCTGGACTGCATGAGATATATAAACGTTTAGACTCTGGCTTCATAGAAGGTCAGGCATGGCTTGAACTAATTTTTCAGTGGCTACTGTTGTTTAAAAGCAAGGGTGAAAAGCCTGTGCAACAGGATCTACGGTAAGACTGAGCTATCAAAAGGACCTTGTGATTTTCATTGTGTTTTTATGCAAGGACCCTCAAGGTGTGCTCTCTTTCCTAAACAAATAGAAAGAAAAGGAAGGGATAGTTAGGAAGCCCTAAAATGGAGATGGAGCAAAGGGATTTTTTAGAAATTCAAATGCTGTTATAGAAAATGAGTTCCATTTTAGCGATTCAGACATAATTTCTTTAGTTATGCCCTAGAAAGGGGATACTATTGTAAAGAAATTAGATATTCATACTCTACAATAGCCAAACAGTTCCAGAATCCCTCCAAACTGTCTCATGCATTTACGTAAGAGGTCATTAAGAATGGTTTTGAACAATCTGGGGATAAGGTTTTCCCATCGGGGAAATATGAGTTAAATAGTTCACTTGGGGATATGAAGCTGAACTTTAACACTTGAGACCTTATACTCCTTCCGAGGACTTTTAGTAAGTGTTGGTGTCTTGTAAAGAGTTGCTTAACATCATAAAACAAAGGAGGTCATTTATATATTGGATGAGGGTTGAATTGCAAGACCAGATGAAAATCTTCAAATTTACATTTAATGTTCATGAAAAATAAGCAAAAGCATCGACAAATCTCTGGGGTATGGATACTTAAGCATAATGTTAATTTTTCCATGTAATTTAAACTGACATTGAGATTTAGGATCAATGGATATGCAGATAAAAACAGAGAATAAGTCAACAATAGTAAAATAAATAGCATTGTAACATATGGAAATGAGGGGAGTATTGGGATTTAGGATGAGAAGCAATCCAGGTCTTAAAATTTTATTTATAGCACACAAATTGTAGACTAATTAGTAACTTTTTATTGGGTCTTTTGATAGGTAAAATAGGTGTGTGGCAGGGACTAGAAGTGGAAATAAGGATCCCCCTGCAGGGGGTCCTTCAATAATAGATTTGAAGACTTCAAATGCATCATGTTTTGAAGAATACTGAGGTAGTTTAGGGAGGGGCTTAGGGGAATCAAAAACTCTGCTTCCCAGATACATCCTACCTCTATAGTTCTTGTAGTTCAAGCTGAGTCAGGATTGGGAGTGAGTATGTCTATAAAGTTTTAAAAGGCTTGGAGAGCTGTGAGAGGGGCAAGAAAGCTTAGGCAATCTATTGAAATTGTCAGAAAGCAAAGATAGCAGAGTAAGGGTCTGCAACTTCAAGGGTTAGTCCTACAAGTGAACATTAAATATTAATATTTTAATTAGAAAGTAGGTCTATGATTAATAGATTAACAAAGGTTGTGGGTTTTAATAAAAAGCTTAATACCTCACAATTCTCCACTGAAATGCGAGAGTACACAAGGGATTCCAGATGTCATGCAGTCATCTGGATTTAGACTTGAATAATTTCTTCAGACATTTTTAAAGGTGCTGTATATAATTAAACTTTGATTCATTTCTTTGTTGTTTATATTTTTGAATCTTTTACCCATCAATTTTAGCACACAAAGGTTTGTGTTCTCTGAGGGATTATAGTGGGGGAATTGTGACATATTAAGGCTGGAGTAAGTGTTTCTGGTTTTTACCAGAAAGTGGTGAGGTGTTCCTTATTTGAGATTATTATTTTCCTTAGGGTATCTAAGGGTATTTGATGGCAAACATAAGCAGATTCCTTATGATAGAGTCACTGAGACTCTGATGTTGGCTTGTGTTTTTTTTGTTTTAATTTTTATTTTTTTCTGCCCCAATGGAGCATATTTTAGCACAATATTCTTTTCTCTTCAATATCTACAGATATCTCTACATATAAAATTTTCATTGAAAGATTGCCTTAAGGTTTTAGGGTGGTTTTCCTCAAGTCGTTTTAGTATGAGTTATAAACTTACAATGTGTAAACTTAGCATCACCAACCTGTACATCCTAATGGTGTTGTGCTAAAGCACTAGTTTCAAAACAGGCATATTTCGCCAATGAATGTTATGGTTTTTTGTTTGTTTGTTTGTTTTTATTATACTTTAAGTTCTAGGGTACCTGCGCACAATGTGCAGGTTTGTTACATATGTATACATGTGCCATGTTGGTGTGCTGCACCCATTAACTCGTCATTTAATTAGGTATATCTCCTAATGCTATCCCACCTCCCTCCCTGCCCACAATAGGACCTGGTGTGTGATGTTCCCCTTCCTGTGTCCAGGTGGTCTCATTGTTCAGTTCCCACCTATGAGTCAGAATATGTGGTATTTGGTTTTCTGTTCTTGCGATAGTTTGCTGAGAATGATGGTTTCCAGCTGCATCCATGTCCCTACAAAGGACACCAACTCATCCTTTCTTATGGCTGCATAGTATTCCATGGTGTTTATGTGCCATATTTTCTTAATCCAGTCTGTCACTGATGAACATTTGGGTTGATTCCAAGTCTTTGCTATTGTGAATAGTGCCACAATAAAATAAACATACATGTGCATGTGTCTTTATAGCAGCATGACTTATAACCCTTTGGGTATATCCCCAGTAATGGGCTGGCTGGGTCAAATGGCATTTCTAGTTCTAGATCCTTGAGGAATTGCCACACTGTTTTCCACAATGGTTGAACTAGTTTACAGTCCCACCAACAGTGTAAAACTGTTCCTATTTCTCCACATCCTCTCCAGCACCTGTTGTTTCCTGATTTTTTAATGATTGCCATTCTAACTGGTGTGAGATGGTATCTCATTGTGGTTTTGATTTGCATTTCTCTGATGGCAAGTGATGATGAGTATTTTTTCATGTGTCTGTTGGCTGTATGAATGTCTTCTTTTGAGAAGTGTCTGTTCATATCGTTTGCCCACTTTTTAATGGGGTTGTTTGTTTCTTCTTGTAAATTTGATTGAGTTATTCATAGGTTCTGGATATTAGCCCTTTGTCAGATGAGTAGATTGCAAAAATTTTCTCTCATTCTGTAGGTTGCCTGTTCACTGTGATGTTAGTTTCTTTTGCTGTGCAGAAGCTCTTTAGTTTAATGAGATCCCATTTGTCAATTTTGGCTTTTGCTGCCATTGCTTTTGGTGTTTTAGACATGAAGTCCTTGCCCATACCTATGTCCTGAATGGTATTACCTAGGTTTTCTTCTAGGGTTTCTATGGTTTTAGGCCTAACAGTTAAGTCTCTAATCCATCTTGAATTAATTTTCGTATGAGGAATAAGGAAAGGATCCAGTTTCAGCTTTCTACTTATGGTTAGCCAATTTTCTCAGTACCATTTATTAAATAGGGAATCCTTTCCCCATTTCTTGTTTTTGTCAGGTTTGTCAAAGATCAGATGGTTGTAGATGTGTGGTATTATTTCTGAGGACTCTGTTCTGTTCCATTGGTCTATATCTCTGTTTTGGTACCAGTGCCATGCCGTTTTTGTTATGGTAGCCTTGTAGTATAGCTTGAAGTCAGAGAGCATGATGCCTCCAGCTTTGTTCTTTTGACTTAGGATTGTCTTGGCAATGCAGGGTCTTTTTGGTTCTATATGAACTTTAAAACAGTTTTTTCCAATTCTGTGAAGAAACTCATTGGTAGCTTGATGGGGATGGCATTGAATCTATAAATTACCTTGGGCAGTATGGCCATTTTCACAATACTAATTCTTCCTATCCATGAGCATGGTATGTTCTTCCATTTGTTTGTGTCCTCTTTTATTTCACTGAGCAGTGGTTTGTAGTTCTCCTTGAAGAGGTCCTTTACATCCCTTGTAAGTTGGATTCCTAGGTATTGTATTCTCTTTGAAGCTATTGTGAATGGGAGTTCATTCATTATTTGGCTCTCTGTTTGTCTGTTACTGGTGTATAAGAATGCTTGTGATTTTTGCACATTGATTTTGTATCCTGAGACTTTGCTGAAGTTGCTTATCAGCTTAAGGAGATTTTGGGCTGAGACTTTGGGATTTTCTAAATATACAATCATGTCATCTGCAAACAGGGACAATTTGACTTCTTCTTTTCGTAACTGAATACACTTTATTTCTTTCTCTTGCCTGATTGCCCTAGCCAGAACTTCCAACACTATGTTGAATAGGAGTGGTGAGAGAGGGCATCCTGTCTTGTGCCAGTTTTCAAAGGGAATGCTTCCAGTTTTTGCCCATTCAGTATGATATTGGCTGTGAGTTTGTCATAAATAGCTCATATTATCTTGAGATACGTTCCATCAATACCGAATTTATTGAGAGTTTTTAGCATGAAGGGCTGTTGAATTTTGTCAAAGGCCTTTTCTGCATCTATTGAGATAATCATGTGATTTTTATCTTTGGTTCTGTTTATATGCTGGATAACATTTATCTATTTGTGTATGTTGAACCAGCCTTGCATCCCAGGAATGAAGCCCACTTGATCACGGTGGATAAGCTTTTTGATGTGCTGCTGGATTCGGTTTGCCAGTATTTTATTGAGGATTTTTGCATCAATGTTCATCAGGGATATTGGTCTAAAATTCTCCTTTTTTGTTGTTTCTCTGTCAGGCTTTGGTATCAGGATGATGTTGGCCTCGTAAAATGAGATAGGGAGGACTCCCTCTTTTTCTATTGATTGGAATAGTTTCACAAGGAATGGTACCAACTCCTCCTTGTACCTCTGATAGTATTCGACTATGACTCCATCTGGTCCTGGACTTTTTTTGGTTGCTAGGCTATTAATTATTGCCTCAATTTCAGAGCCTGCTATTGGTCTACTCAGGGATTCAACTTCTTCCTGGTTTAGTCTTGGGAGAGTGTAAGCATCCAGGAAATTATCCATTTCTTCTAGGTTTTCTAGTTTATTTGTGTAGAGGTGTTTATAGTATTCTCTAATGGTAGTTTGTATTTCTGTGGGGTCAGTGGTGAAATCCCCTTTGTCATTTTTTATTGCGTCTATTTGATTCTTCTCTCTTTTCTTCTTTATTAGTCTTGGTAGTGGTCTATCAATTTTGTTGATCTTTTCAAAAACCAGCTCCTGGATTCATTGATTTTTTGGAGGGATTTTGTTTTTCTGTCTCCTTCAGTTCTGCTCTGTCTTAGTTATTTCTTGCCTTCTGCTAGCTTTTGAATGTGTTTGCTCTTGCTTCTCTAGTTCTTTTAATTGTGATGTTAGGGTGTCAATTTTAGATGTTTCCAGCTTTCTCTTGTGGGCATTTAGTGCTATAAATGTCCCCCTACACACTGCTTTAAATGTGTCCCAGAGATTCTGGTATGTTGTGCCTTTGTTCTCATTGGTTTCAAAGAACATCTTTATTTCTGCCTTCATTTCGTTATGTACCCAGTAGTCATTCAGGAGCAGCTTGTTCAGTTTCCATGTAGTTGAGCGGTTTTGATTGGGTTTCTTAGTCCTGAGTTCTAGTTTGATTGCACCGTGTTCTGAGAGACAGTTTGTTATAATTTCTGTTCTTTTGCATTTGCTAAGGAGTGCTTTACCTCCAACTATGTGGTCAATTTTGGAATAAGTGCAATGTGGTGCTGAGAAGAATGCATATTCTATTAATTTGGGGTGGAGAGTTCTGTAGATGTCTGTTAGGTCTGCTTGGTGCAGAGTTGAGTTCAATTCCTGGATATCCTTGTTAACTTTCTGTCTCGTTGATCTGTCTAATGTTGACAGTGTGGTGTTAAAGTATCCCAGTATTATTGTATGGGAGTCTAAGTCTCTTTGTAAGTCTCTAAGGCCTTGCTTTATGAATCTGAGTGCTCCTGTATTGGGTGCATATATATTAGGGTAGTTAGCTCTTCCTGAGGAATTGATCCCTTTACCTTTATGTAATGGCCTTCTTTGTGTCTTTTGACCTTTGATGGTTTAAAGCCTGTTTTATCAGAGACTAGGATTGCAACCCCTGCTTTTTTTCATTTTCCATTTGCTTGGTAGGTCTTCCTCCATCCCTTTATTTTGAGCCTATGTGTGTCTCTACATGTGAGATGGGTCTCTGAATGCAGCAAACTGATGGGTCTTGATTCTTTATCCAATTTGCCAGTCTGTGTCTTTTAATTGGACGATTTAGTACATTTGCATTTAAAGTTAATATTGTTATGTGTGAACTTGATCCTGTCATTATGATATTAGTTGGTTATTTTACTTGCTAGTTGATGCAGTTTCTTCCTAGCATCGATGGACTTTACATTTTGACATGTTTTTGCAATGGCTGGTACCTGTTGTTCCTTTCCATGTTTAGTGCTTCCTTCAGGCTGTCTGGTAGGGCAGGCCTGGTGGTGACAAAATCTCTAAGCATTTGCTTGTCTGTAAAGGATTTTATTTCTCCTTCATTTATAAAACTTAGTTTGGCTGGATATGAAATTCTGGGTTGAAAATTCTTTTCTTTAAGAATGTTGAATATTGGCCCCCACTCTCTTCTGGTGTGGAGAGTTTCTGCCGAGAGATCTGCTGTTAGTCTGATGGGCTTCCTTTGTGTGTAACCTGACCTTTCTCTCTGGCTGCCTTTAACATTTTTTCCTTCATTTCAACTTTGGTGAATCTGACAATTATGTGTCTTGGAGTTGCTCTTCTCGAGGAGTATCTTTGTGGCGTTCTCTGTATTTCCTGAATTTGAATGTTGGCCTGCCTTGGGGAAGTTCTCCTGGATGATATCCTGCAGAGTGTTTTCCAACTTGGTTCCATTTTCCCCATCACTTTTAGGCATACCAATCAGAAATAGATTTGGTCTTTTCACAGAATCCCATATTTCTTGGAGGCTTTGTTCATTTTTTTTTTTTTTTTTTTTTTTTTTTTTACTGTTTTTTCTCTACACTTCTCACTTTATTTCATTCATTTGATCTTCAGGAGTTGAGACTCTTTCTTTCAGTTGATCGAGTCTGTTACTGAACCTTGTGCATTTGTCACTTAGTTCTCATGTTATGCCTTTCATCTCTATCAGTTCTTTTAAGGTCTTCTCTGCATTGATTATCCTAGTTATCCATTCATCCATTCTTTATTCAAGATTTTTAGTTTCTTTGCACTGGGTGCGTAGTTCCTCCTCTAGCTCTGAGAAATTTGATCAACTGAAGTCTTCTTCTCTCAACTCGTCAAAGTCATTCTCTGTCCAGCTTTGTTCAGTTGCTGGCAATAAGCAGCGGCTGCAGAAGATAGAATATTGCTGAGCAGCGAGTGTTGCTGTCTGATTCTTGCTCTGTAAGCTTCGTGTCAGGGGTGTACCCTGCCGTGTGAGTTGTGAAGTGTTGGTCTGCACTTAGTGAGGGGTGTCTCCCAGTTAGGCTACTCAGGAGTCAAGGACCCACTTGAGCAGGCAGTCTGTCTGTTCTCAGATCTCAACCTCCTTGCTGGGAGATCCATTCATCTCTTCAAAGCTGTCAGACAGGGGCAGTTACCTCTGCTGAGGTTTCTGCTCCTTTTTGTTTAGCAATGCCCTGTCCCCAGAGGAGGAGTCTACAGAGGCAGGCTGGCCTCCTTGAGCTGTGGTGGGCTCCACCCAATTCGAGCTTCCTGGCGGTGGCTTTGTTTACCTACGTAAGCCTCAGCAATGGCGGGCGCCCCTCCCCCAACCTCGCTGTCACCTTGCAGTTAGATCTCAGACTGCTGTGCTAGCAATCAGGGACGCTACGTGGGTGTGGGACCTTTCGGGCCAGGTGTGGGATATAATCTCCTGGTGTGCCATGGTAAAGCGCAGTATTAGGGTGGGAGTTACCTGATTTTCCAGGTGTTGTGTGTCTCAATTTCCTTTGACTAGGAAAAGGAATTCCCTTCCCCCTTGCACTTCCCAGATGAGGCAATGCCTCGCCCTGCTTCAGCTCTTGCTGGTTGGGCTGCACCCATGGACAAGCATCAACTGTCCAACATGCCCCAGTGAGATGAACCCAGTACCTCAGTTGAAAAATGCAGAAATTGCCCATCTTCTGTGTCGCTCATGCTGGGAGCTGGAGGCTGGAGCTGTTCCTATTCGGACATCTTGGGCACGCCCAGGGACTTGAATGTGGTGTTTTTAATAGCCTCTTTCAGTCCCGAACCAAGTCCATTAACAAAGGTGATAACTAAAACAGATGTCATGCAGTCATCTAGAGTTTCACATGAATAATTTTCTAAGACACTTTCTAGGTGCTATATGTAATTAGACCTTGATTCATTTTTTGTTGTTCAGACTTTTGAATCTCTTACCCATCAATTTTAGATGGGAAAGCCATCAGTGTGGAGTGTAAGAACTTTTTTTCTAATTTCTTTAGCTCAGTTATAGGTCTTAATGATACTCTAATTTATTCATAAATTGTTATTAACTCTAACCCAATTGGCTTTTTTAAAACATAAAAAGACATCTCTTGATTCTAGAAGGAGTTGAGTAAATTGGTAGAGATCTGGGAATCTCAGAGAATAAGCACTAAGACTAACCTAAACTGTGTAGAATTTTTTTCTATTTTTGTGTTGGTTTGAAAATCATTATAGCATAGAAATGGTATCTACTCAAAAGCTTTAAAATAATCTCTTGAGGAGAGGCTAAGTGGAACCCCATAGCTACTTATCCTCAGAGTCCTAATAGTGGAGAAACAGGATGGAGGTAACAGGTCACCACAAGAAATTGAGAAACTGATGGGGTTGGGATGGGATAATAGAGTAGAGAGTAAATACAAGATTGGTCAGAACAAGATGGAGGGGGAGACAGAAATGTGTTTAGAAGAACAGGAGGGAAAGGAAGGCCAAGTGTCCAGGGTAAGTGTATCTTAGATTTCGGGGGGAAACAAGGAGTAGCACTGGAGGAAGACTGGTGGTTTTTTAGTGAGTAAATAGCTTGTAATAAGGAAGACTGAGACTTTGGAAGGGGTTGCTTGAGATTTGATTGGAAAAAACATGAAAACATGAAAAAAAGATGGTTGCTTAGCAGAAATTCTAGACCCCTGAGATTCAAAAGCTCTTTAAAGATTAATTAACTTGGGGAGATCCCAAAGCCTCAAAGTGTCCATTGTAATTCTAAGTTACTTTTTAGATTTTTTCCATTTTGAAGATGTTGGACATAATTCATGTTATAGTGGTGAAACCTCTAGGCAACTGGAGTGATGGAAGGAGGGTGCCCAGTAGATTGAGAGTTATCTATAAGAGGAGTAAGATCAAGTGGAGAAGAAAGACAGGAGGAAAAAGCCATTCCATGCACAGTCCCTATCTGAAATCCCAAAGGGTCTCTTGCATGATACTTCTTAAGGAACTGAAGAACTTGCTCTAGGAATTCTCTGGAGAAGGAGTCCAGAAAACCATAAAGGCCAAAGAGCCAGAATTTCCCACTTGAGGGTCAAGGAGTAAATCTCCACTTGAAAAGAGATAAGAAAACTCAGGCATACTCTCTGTTTACTAGAAAAATTCCAGGAAGAATTCTGCTCAACAAAAAGAGTGAGAAAGTAAAACCCCACTCAGACAAAAAAGCCAAAAATACTTCTATATAGGAAGATTCTCAATCCATATAAAAGACCCATAAAATGTTCTGCTCAAACAGTAAAGAACCAGGACACATCCTGATCAGACTTTAAAGGACTATGAAGAACACCATTTAACAGAATTAAAGCAACTTCCTGTCATGTGATTTCAGTCAAATATGTCCAGAGCCCTGGATTAAGAGTTGTGACTCATCACCATGAGTCCCTACTTCCCAGGCCAGGAAGAACAAAAATGGCCTGAGTAGCTGGCGTAAATATTTGGGTGAAGACATCAAGGGCTAGGAAGTCATCAGCATTCCAAATGAGTCAAGACACCAGAAACTGTTAAATAAAAATAAATCCAGGAAGTGGGTTTATTCAGAAGAAAGACTATTGGAATAAGAAAACGCCTCCATTCTCAGAAGTCTTCAAGGCTCTCAAAATCAAACAGAATAAGAATATCTTCTTTTATAGGGTAAAGGAAGGATAATCAGAAACAAACAGAATATTTCCAGGAGAAGCTGGACAAGCAAGAGAAAATGACCAACAGGTATGATAGGATAAGAATTTTGCTGTGTCAAGCTGATTTTCAGAGGAAAACTGATAAAGGGGACAAATTTTCACTTTTTTAGTGTTTGCTCAGTCTTGGGAGAAAGTAGAGTTCAGGGACCTGTAGGAAGGAGAGAAGCCTACAATTTATTCAAGACAATGCCTAGGGTAAGAAAATAGCAACTATGAACACTTAGTCTTTATTATTTTTCTTTCTTTCTTTCTTTTTTTTTTTTTAAACTCTCCAGTTCAGTCAAAAGAGCCAGAACACTGTCTTTGTTGGCTTGTGTTGCCATAAAGGAATACCTGAGATTGGGTGATTTATAAAGGTTAATGTGGCTCACAGTTGTACAAAAAGCATGGAGCCAGCATCTGCTTGACTTTTGATAGGGCCTCAAGCAGTTTGCACTCATAGAGGAAGGCGAAGGAAGGCGGATGTGTGCAGATGCAGATCACATGGCAAGGGAGGAAGCAAGAGAGAGACAATGGAGGAAGTACCAGACTCTTTTCAGCAGCCAGTTAGCCCAGGAACTAAGAATGAGAATTCACCATGCCCTCAAAAAATGCTACTAAGCCGTTCATGAGGGATCAGCCCCTATGATTTCACCAGGGCCTACCTCCAACAGTGAGGATCAAACTTCAACATGAGACTCAGTGGGACCAAACAAACCATATCCAAATCATAGTACCAACTTGTGTAATTTCCATGGTTGCCCCAGTGAGGAAGAGCTGCAGCGAATTGCTCTCCAACTTAACACATGCTGGTCTACCAGCACCTATCATCAGGGGTGACGGATGTGTGGATTGTCTACGTAGTGATCTCATGAACAAAAAGGTCGTTTATGTGTCATCAAATATGGGAAAGCCCAATCTCCAAATCCCATCTACAAGTTGACTTTTCTGGAGCGTTTTCTAATACCATTGACTTTCTTAATCAGAGTACTGGCAGAAAAGGTGAAACACACAATTCATATTTATGTGTTATTTTAATCAACAGCTATTTATAGAGATGTAGGAAAATTTGGAGGTAACATAACAATGTGTATATTGACATACAGAGACTTGTAACATTTATAAATGTTACTATCCCTAGATATAAATTACCAAAGAGAATGAAAGCATGGAATTATGAAAATATCAGCCACTCACTGAAAGTGTAACAGAGATAATGAGAGAGGAGAAAAGAAAAAACTTTTTATTTTCTCCCACCATCCTCCAGATTCCTTTCTGTGCCCACTTCTGTATGATTCTTAAAAGAAGTTAGAGTGCAAGGGATACTGAAAGATGTAGCCACAGGTACAAGCCTCCTGGAGCATAAAGCAGGGCATAAGAGGGCAGAAAATTGATCTGGGTAGTTAGTAATAGAGAATACCAGCATAATGGAAAAATGCTTCATATTTAACTTGTCAATTTTTGCCTGACATATTATCATGAAACATTTTTAAACACAAAAGAGTTTCGAAGTATTGTAGTATGAACACCAACATACCCAACATCTAAATTCTACAATTAATATTTTGAGCTTTGCAATTTCTCACATATCCACCCATCCATTCATATTATTATTCTTTACCTTTCAAACAATATTGCAAATGTCAGTACATCTCAATACTAAACACCATGCTCAACTGTTCAACACTAAATAATATCATTAACTACAGATCAATGTTTTTATGTAAATTTACTTTTAATGAAAGAAACAAATCTTAAGTATACTAAACTATGGATTTGTAGAAATGTCTACACGGTGTAACCCAAAGTCTTACCAAGGCATAAAATAACATTACCATCATCTCAGAATTATTTCAATTGTTAATCTTATTTCCCTAAAACAATAATTAAGAAAAGAAATGTTATCAAGAGTTTAAAAAAAAAAAAAACTAAACAAAATAAAGTCGACTTTAGGAAAAAAAATGTAAGGTAGGCATCTTAAAGCAATAATATTTACAAAGATCAGTTGAAAATAAAAATAGTTCTTAATAATAAAAATCAAAGGAGTTTTTAATGTTGACCTAACAGGCCTGTAATGTTACCATAACATACCCTGTATAGGTCACATGGGCATAAAGTTATAGAAAACAAGAAAAAAAAAATAGCGCAGAGCACCTCAGTAAATTATCCTTTCTAGAGGTTAGTCATTTGCTTACTTTTATTGACAGTAATACAGGATGAAAAGGAATATGAAACATCATTACAATTATTTTTTAAATATGACTGCCTGTGCATGGTGAAGCAAAAGATTTTGTTTTTGTTGTTTCTTCTCCATTTCTCTCTTCTCTAAATTAGTAACTTTTCTTAATGAAGGAAATGGGCAATATTGATTCTAGACTTAGTAGCCTCATGTATTGTTAATATTCGAGGAAATACACTTTGAGCAATAAATAACTGAACGTTATAATCAAGAAAATAATCAGTACTTTTTAAATTACAATTTAAGATAGTAGATTTAAATTATTTCTCATTACTCAAAAATCAACAGGTAACTTTAACCATTTTCAATGAGATTGATGTTAAGGAAATACCATGTAAACATCTTCTATTTATCTTTGTTCTACATTCTTTTAAAGAGTAAACTAGATCACCCTGGATATAGATAAAGTATAGAAGGTATACATTTTTGACCAAATCAGTAAAATGTACACATAGATATCAATATTTCTTCATTCTCCCCATTACTATTTCTGTTAGGTTACTAGGGCTGCCATAACAAAGTACCACACTGGATGAGTTAAACAGTATGTTTATTTTCTCACAGTTCTGGATGTGAGAAGTCTGATATCAAGGTTTCAGAATGGTTGTTTTCTTCCAACATCTCTCTCTTAGATTGTAGATGATTATCTTCTCCCTGTGTCTTCACATGGTCTTTCCTCTGTAACTGTCTGTGTTTAATTTTTTTTTTTTTCCTGCAAGGACATCAATCATATTGGATTAAGGTCCACCCTAATGACCTCGTTTTAAGGTATTTATCACTTTAAAGACTCTGTCTTCAAATACAGTTACATTCTGAGGTACTGGGGGTTAGTACTTTTAAACATATGTATTTTTGGGGAATAAATTCAGTCCATAACATTATCTATTGCCATTTAAATCTTATGCCATTTACATGCAACAATAAATTAGAAAATACCAAGTAATTAATATTTCTGCAGCTGTTAATTTTCTAATGTCACCCACATGTATCTTGAAACTACTTCCCTATTATTTTCATTGCATGCACACATACACACACACTCACTCACACCAAGATATTTCCTGTTATTACCAAACAATTCCCTTTCCCAACAAGTTTTAAAGTTTTTAATGCATTTTCTGAAATAATATTATTAAAACTCAGCAAAAACATAATGAGGTTATTAAATAAATTGATACCAAGTAAATAATTAACAGAACTAATTAGAGAATATGGCCTCTAATTTAGAAAATTTATATTATAGAAAATTTCTTTCAACTTTAGGTTCACGAAGTTGAGAAAAAAAGCCCACTGTTTCTGTTATCAAGATAATTGATTAATTATTCACCAAAATTTGAATGTACAGTTTATGAGTTAAGCATCATCACATGTGAAAGAAATGAAATATCTATCTCTTGAGAGACTAAATAAAAAAACAAAGATATATATTTTCTTCTCAACTCATTGAGTTGTGCTGAGAAAATAATTAGACTTTCAGTTCTCTAGAGAAAAAATCTGTATGTTCTAAAAGGCATATGGTCGAAGTAATTTTTATGCTGAATTAGGAAGCAATACAAATCTCTAAAAACACTGGACCAACAAGATTGGATATGGTCTAACAGGCAGAGGGGACCCAAAGGTGTTATGCACAATATTTCTTAATATATTCAAACTACTCAAGCATTTGGCAATGATCAAATATTTGGAATGTGTTTTCCGTATTTAAAAGAGTAAACAACTACTTGGGAAAATCTTCTCTCAAATGTTTTATCTGCACAAAAATAAGCATCCATATAGAATTTCATAAAAAATCTCTAATTCTTTAGAAATACATTCATAATTTTACTTAGTGGTTTTTATGTATGGTTTTACCAAACTTTGGAAGGGAGCAATGTTATATAATTTCAACTTTTTCTTATCCTCTACCCCATATTATTTTAATAGATATTTTTCTAGAATAATAATTTATTTCTCCATGCCACCAATGTTTTCTCAGTTAATTATAAACAAAAAATCCATATTCCACCTCACCTATGTACGTCAAACTACCTATAGCATTTATCTCTATTGTTTGAAACAAAGAAATAATTCCATGCTACATTTTTATTTATTTTTGAGATAATTCTAATTTATTATAATGTACAATTATAGTTCTGAAATAATACATTTGTCTAAGTTGAATATTGCCTATGATATATCAAGTGTTTATTGTAAAACCAATACATGCTCTAAATCTTTAATTATTCATTTTCTAATAAAATATTTGGGCTAAATTTCTAATACAATGTTTTGGTTAATAGAGGATATTTAAATACAACTTTGTTAAAAATCTAACGATGATTCCTTTATTTTGCCTTTTAGTAAAACTTTTAATTAATGTAATAGAAACTATACTAAAATAGATTAGATGATTAAAGTTTAGTTCTTTAAGTTATAAAATATTAACTCAAATATTAAAGAAAATACATGAAGGTGAATTTCATATCAGTAAGGATTATAAGCAACTTTATTTTCATATTTTCATCAGTTAATTGTTATTGAGGGTTGGAGTGGACAAGGTATGGTAATGAATCAGAAAGATTAGGTCCTCAAATGCTAACTTTTAACTTATTTATCAATACATTTTTTTTTTGGCTCTTGGACAGAGATACTCCAAGAATACAGAACCGTCTATTAGTCTATTTGATTAGCTCCTTCTCGTTTTCATTTGCCTGGATGTTTCTGTCTACTGCCCCCGTGTGAGTAGAAGCCTGATTGTGTTGTACATGTATCTTTGGGTAAAGAAAGGACTTTTAAATTGGCAAAAGTAGTTTTAAGAAAATAATTTTTTAGATTCTTAACTTTCATTTGTAGTTGCTCCTGAACTTGAATTGCATTACAATTCTCCTGTTGTCAAAACTTCATGCATATTTTTCCCCATTCTCTTTCACAATCACCCTTCTCATACTCTGTTAAAGAAAATGCACCTCTCATTTGCCCTAAATCTTACTAGATTATATGGCTCTGGATTGTTAGTAAAACCTCAGGGTGCCAAACAAAAGTGAAATTCAAAATGAAAATATTCAGTTGGTGAGCTGTCAAAAATCAAGGCATCTAAATTTGTTCTAGGGATTCTTCTCATTCTCTCCATTATACATTTTTTTGTGTAAAGCGCAAACTAAGACTTTGGAAACTGGCTATTTTTAATTATTTTGGAATTTTGTAATTTAGATTGCCAAAGAAGTGCAATTTACATTTTAAAGTGGGGTGAAAGGAGTGAAGACAAGCTCTTCTTTTACGCATCAACTATTATTAAAGAATGTAACACTTGTCAGAGAGAGTCCCATGACAGCACTACATAAAACACTGTAAATAGTAAGGAAGGCAGTTCCTGTGCAGAGGGAGGAAGTTCCTGTGCCTTAACTATGTTAGAATAGGAGTATTTGTGATTTTGTTAAAAGACGAACTTGAAAAATAACACCTCTCTAATAATAATTCCACTCTCTTCATTTTTACAATTCTAAATAGTAAGTAAAAACTGACTGCAGGCTCTTATTTGCCCGTGTCTTCACCTATGTCTAATTTGCATGTTCTTTTTATTTCAAGGTGAAAGAAGTGAAAATTTTCATATATAATTTCAGTAAACCAACACTATAATTTTAAATGAAAATTGAACTTTATATAGATAGAAATAGATGACTTTTCATATTTATCAATAATAAGAAACATTTATATTTTCTTGAAAGCTTATTTAGATGACTAGCAGAGATATTTTCATAAAACCTTATCAAAAGATTATTGGATGCTGCATTTTCACAATCTTATTTTACCTGAGCATTTGGCTCCTGTTCAATGAAACTTTTCTTGGTTCATCATCTAGTCTTAAATGGAATTTATTTTGAGTTGTAATACCTAGTTTTTATGAACAAATGTAAATAACCCACTTTGACATAACTGGACCATTCTTTCCAAGAAGTGGTTCTGATTTTGGCCTCTGCCCCTGTCCAGTGAGCACTAAGAATGACATTCATGTCATTCTCTTTATTTTCCCTTGGCAATTGCTTTTATTTCATGCTATCAACCTGGGGCTTGTGGAGAGAATACAAATAATGAATACTTCTTCAATTTCTAGACTGGCGGAAGTAAAATTTAAAATACCCCATGAAAGACACATTTTGATTTACACCTTAGTAAAGATTGGACTAGAACTAGAAGAAATAAGATAGACACATTTAAAAAGGAAGGAATATGATAGATGTTTTGACAAGAAGGCCAAAATGATATTCATAGATTATCTGTCTATTGGTACCCAATCATAGGTACAGGCACAAAACCTCTCTTGGTGAGAAGTTGTAAAGGAAAAACTTTCTATACTTCACACTGTATCTACAGTTGCCTCTGGGCATCCATTTTATGCATTTATTTTTAATGTGCTTGTAGAAATTTGCACTTCATACCCCATACATTGGAAGAAAGTATGAGTGTAGATAATAAAATATTGTCCTCAAATGAGTAATATAATTACCTAATTTTATAGATATTTTTGGAAATATTTAAGAATGTATTTAAAATTTCAAAGGGATCATGCTTGATTACTTTTAAGTAAAACTGCTTTTCTATTGGCTATTTTCATAGACTGATATTTTATTTCCATAATGGTATAAAGATGCATTAATTGTGATAAGTCATTGAAGTGGACAAATTGTAAGAAAAGAAAACAGCACTGTCAAACATGATACTTTTGTGTGACTTAGCTCCTTTTTATAACATGGTTGTCCCCCATGTTATAAATGGCTGTGTTGTATGCCATTACTTTAAGGGGATCAGGATATCTGAATATTTTGCTGACTTTGAAATAATGTCACAAAAAATGAATTTTATGTTGTTTAATAATGATTTTCTACCAAATAAGGTTCTAATTTATATATTTTCATTTCATATACATACATATGTTTAGGGGTATGTGTGTGGTGTGTGTGTGTGTATATTATATATATAATATATATTTTTTATATATATGTGTGTGTATATAATCTCCTGTGACTTTAGGATCTGCCCTCTGGGCCTGTAGCTCATACTTCTGGGCCCAATTCTTTGCCCTCAGAATTCTTCTTACTTCTTTTTGAGCAGAAGCAGCTATTTGAACCCAAGTAGTTTAATCAGCCTGTTTCCTGCCCGAATAATTTGAGTCCAACAAACTTTTCCTTAATAGTTCTTTCCTCGATTTATCTCTTTTTTCTTGCATTTTATTGTAAGCAGCAAGAGTAAACATGGCTGCACCTTAAATACTTTGCCTGAAAATCTCCTCCATTAGATAACCAAGTTCATCACTTACAAGTTCTACTTTCCACCCAACTGTAGGACAAAATTAAGCCAAGTTTTTGCCACTGTATGTCAATGATCACTTTCCTCCATTTTCCAATAACACATTCCTCACTTTCCTCTCAACTCTCACCAAAAGATCCTTTGTGTTTATATTTTTACCAACGTTCTATTCAGGACTATTTATGTATTCTCTTAGAGGATAGCAGCTTAGTCTACCATACTCCTCACTCCTTATGAGCCCTAATTTATTATCCATTTCTAAAGCCACTTCTACATTTTTAGGATTTGTTATACAGAAGCAACCCACCTCTGGTAACATATTCTGTATTACTTTCCCAGGGATGCCATAAAAATTACCAGAGTTGGGTAGCTTAACATGACAGAATTTAATCTCTTGTAGTTCTGAAGACCAGCAATACAAAATCAGGATGTTAGCAAGGCTGAACTCTCTCCAGAGGCCCTAGGAGATAATCCGTTTCTTGCCTCTTCCAGATTCTGGTGATTGCAGATGTTCCCTGGCTTGTGGCCCATCATTTCAATTTCTTTTTTTATGTACACGTAGCTGCCTCGTCTGTGTATGTGTCTTCTCTGAATGTTTTTCTAAAAACTTTCCATCCCTGTTTCTTATCACAATACACGTAAATGCATTGAGGGCTGCAGCTAATTCTTATAATTCTATGTTGTCTCAGCATCCTTTTTGAACGCAAGTTTAACTCTCTCATATTAGAAGCAGGGGTTGGTCATCCTTGACACAGGTTTCCAGTTCTACACCACACTCCAATGACTCAAGCCAGTGGCCAGAGATAAGATCTTAGAGGCATCTCTCCAACCCAGCAGACTGGGCTCCTTGCTTTCCTGTTAATTCATTTAAGTTTACCGTTTAGGCATTTGTCCGCAAACTTAAAGTGAACCACAACCCATTCTCTTATACATACCACAAGTTGCCTGCCAAAAACTTCTCTGTCCTTGCCTGACTTCATTCCTGCCTCGTGTGACCCAGGGACCAACGACTTCTCTACAGACATATTGTGTCCTCCTTACCCAGAATCTGAAAGTAAAATATTTGAACTTCTTTCCTGTTGTGGTGCATTGAATTTGTGGCTTTCATTTGAAGAACTAGGGGCTACCCCAGGCTGGGTTTTCCCCAAGATATCAGGAAGAATACGAAGTCAGGATCCAACTGTCAGAGCAATGGTCAGACAGGATAAGCTGAACACAGGTCAGACATACACCACAGGAGTGTCTACCACTCTAGTGGTATACAAGTTTGCCACCTGACAGATCCCCGTTCGTGGTTTGGACAACTACCCATTAAGCTGTGTGCCAGGTAAAGGAACTTTCCTGTGATATGTACACTATAAACACCCATGTCTAGTTCCCCTGTGTTTCCCCGTAGGGTAGGATTGCTAGCTGCTCTGGTACTAGAACTGCCATTGAGCTGAGGGCTTTCAAAACAAGGGCTCATTGTGGCAAGGAAAATATTATTCTTGAAATATCCTTAACTTAATCACATCTTTTGTGCATATAAGGTAATAGTCAAAATTTCTGGAGATTAGAATGTGGACATATATTTTTCATGGCTATTATTTGGCCTAATACCAGGTTGTTTCACTCTGGACTATTTAAATGGGTTTTCAATTGAATGGACTAATTTATAAGAATGACACGTTTTCCTGATTAATTGCCCTGTTTCAAAGGAATAGTTCTTATTCTTACAGATTCTCTTGAGCTATCCTCTCAACCATGGAAACAACTAGTTTTTCACAAGGAAGAAAGAAAAAAAAAACAAAAAAAAACCCACTTGGCAATGTCTTTCTAAACATTCAAGTCTCAAATCCTATTTCCATTTGGAAAAAATAAATAAAGAATTTTGAAGGCATTATAGTTTAATTCTCTTTTCCCAGGATTGGCCCTTATTATCCCATAACTCATTCATGGACAGATAATAGATCATGTAATTCTTGTTTAACCAGGTATGTGCAGTCTAAGCTGTGATATTTTATAAGCATGTTTTTGTGTAGGTGAGGCAAAACTGCTTCCTCATAACAAGGAATAAGCATACATTTATTATTTTTATTGAAAAGATAGGTGCCTTTATTCTTTCTGGGAATATGTTGAAACATTTGAATATCACAGAATTTTTAAACAGAATAACACAATAGCATCTTCATTAAATTAAAAAAAATAATTAAGGGTAATGTTGAAAATAAGATGAGACAACAATTGAAAACCCATAACAATTATGTGTCCAAAAATAATTCTATAGGATTTATTTGTAAGTCACAAATATTTACAAATCTTGCTTTGAAATTATTAACCTCTAGTATATACATTATTTTTTGTATATATTATTTTTTTGTGGCATGACTAATATACAGGGAAATAACTGCTATACAACCAAGGATGCATTATTTTTGTTATGTTCCTTATCTCTGTTTCTGGAGTAATTTAAGGGATTTTACCTTCTATTGTCTGAGTGATTTAAGCAACTTAAGTCAATAAGTGCTTTTTTTCCCCTAAACTCATACCATTTATTTCATTTGCTTAGAATTTGTCCAAAGTGACCCAGACAATTAAAAATATCAAAAAAGTAAACACTATTTTTAATTTCAAATGTAAACATTTGGTATAAAAGTCTAAATTAGCTTTATATGTTTTCAGTGATATTCATAGTATGATTTGAATCAAGACCTTACATCTGTGTGCTTGATAATAGTCTGAAATCATACTCATTTCTGACACAGCAGGTTTTTGATAGCCCTGTAAAAACCAGAACATCATTACTTCAGGCAAGGTGACAGGGATAATCACTTTCTATAATTCATGTTTAATACCTGAATGCCAGGGAGGAATCATTATGTCCTTGATCCAAAATTTTTAACCACACTACATTATCTTCCCTCCAGAAAATATTTCTGAGAATTACTAGAGTGACTCTAGTACAAAAGACTGCATTAGATTTTTGTCAGCTTTTGAAAAGGTTGTAATTCAAAGTAATACTTGAACTGCTAACATGCAATACAGAGTTTATAGCTTCTCACAATAGTAAGTCTCTTAGGCAGTCTAGAAATCTGATGAGATCTTTTATCTGCACCTTTAGTCAAATAAAATGGCATCTCATGAAAAAGAATTTGGAAGCATTTAGAATATAAAATACAGTTATGTTATTGTTTAAAAACTAAATTTATATATATATATGTGTGTGTTTGTGTGTTTTCCCTTAAGTTTTTTTATTTTGTAACTGGTGATATTTTGTCTGAAATGATATAATGTAAATTAATGTGCACTATTTAAAAAGTTAAAAATGAGAAAGCCTCCAAGTGTAATGCAATCTTGCGTTTATTCTTTAATGTGTAAATACGATAGCTCCTGTCTACGTATAAATCCTTCTCTCACCACACAAATGATGCATCCTGCTCTTACCATTCAAATGTGCTCATGCATGTGGTGTATGTGTTTTGTAAGTCATATTTTTCTTATTTTCCTGATATTAACAGAGGAAGAAAATCATTATTCTTTTATTTATGGACTAACTTGAGCAATTATTTTGCTAATGGTTTTAGAAACTTTATCGGGTTTCATTAAAACTACATTATATTCATCCATTATTTAGCTTGCTGATGCCTATCTCTAGAAATTCATCATCCGGTTTACTTCTTTAAACTTCTGGCATTTGAGTTGCATATAGAGCGTAAGTGATTCAGGAAAGAGTTGTTCTTGTCCTGGCCCGAGATAATTGGACCCTCACTATTCCCAATATGAAATATACCCAGTGTGCTCTGTTGTGCATAGCAAATAAAGAACAAGGTCAAAGAATTAGTAATTATAGTTCCAAGAAGATTCATTTATTTATTGAACATTTTAGCTGCTAGAATATACCACATGTAGATACAAATGAAGCTTATATTTTTGTGAGATGATACATTTACAACAAATAAAGAATAAACACAGTAGTTTACATAGTGTAGTAGAAATTGATAAGTGCAAGGAAAGAAAAAGATAGAAGCAGTCTGTTGGAGAGAGATTGGGTGGATCACCTGAGGTCAGGAGTTCGACACCAGCGTGACCAACATGGTGAAACCCTACCTCTAAAAATACAAATGTAAGCTGGGCATGGTGGTCCATGCCTGTAGTCCCAGCTACTTGGGAGGTTGAGGCAGGAGAAGCACTTGAGCCTGTGAGGCAGAGATTGCAGTGAGCCAAGATCGCACCATTGTACTCCAGTCTGGGTAGCAGAGTGAGATTCCATCTCAAAAACTAATGCTAATAATAAATTGATGTGTTCTGGATTTTCATTACTAAGAAACTAAGAAAGTGACATTTGAGTCAAGAATAAAAATGAGGAGATAAACCATGCATATATTTAGAGAAACAGCATTCCAGGCAGAGAGAGGAGCCAATCCAAAGTACTGAAGCAGTACCAAGCCCGCTCTGTTATATGCGTATATACTTTGAGATATACATCTTCTATATATATATCTCTAATAGAGAATATATGTAAGAAGATACATATCTTCTCTCTATATATATAATAGGGCATATATATAAGGATATATATTTTTATATCTTCTTTATATCTTTTATATCTGACATATATTTTTATTTCTTCTATGTATATTTTCTCTATATATTTTAATATACATAAATAGAAACATAAGATAGGAAAATTTTAAATAAATAATTCAATATTTTGGCTCTAGAAAATAGAAATGTATAACAAAACAAAAATTTAGTAGTGAAATAAAATATTTAACAAATCTACAAGTAATTATTATTTAAAGTAAAAATAAATGAAGATAAAAATCGAAATAGGATGGCAGAAATGATTGGTGGTGTTTTTAGGGGTGTTATTTTAGTGTTTCAGCAGGACATGTACATAATAAAGTTTAATAGCACTTTCTTTTTAATACTTTTTGCTCTAAGAATAATCAATCCAAAGAAAAATGGAGTAGCCTGTCCTTGGCACTGAGAATTTTTCTTTCTTTAATTAGTAAGCTTTTACTCATCTTGTTATAGTAAGAGTTAAAAAAAAAAAAACAAAAACAAACAAACAAAAAAACATTTGTAACATGTCATAAAAGATGGGACATCTTCAATTTTAAATCCAGTTTTAATTTTTTAGGAAAACTAAAGATCACTTATTTTGAAATCTTATGATCTATCCCTGGATGTTTTCTGTCTACCAGCTCTAAATTTTGCGCTCATAGTCTATGCAGTCACTTAGCACATCATATGCTTTATGTTAGTCACTTCCTTAAGTCAGCATATACAATGGTGAAAAAGAAAACAAGAAAAAAAAAAAAAAACAGTCCCTAGTCTTCAAAGTTTTACATGTCTGTTTGAAGGTAACAAAAATACTCCCCAAAATCTAGTCCTGACAAATACCCAGTTGGAAATAAACTGGGACTAGATGGGGGATTCCTAGTTAACAAGTGGTAGTGAGACAGATCTCTCTGAGAAGCTAACGTTTTAGGAGACACAATATGAATATTTAGTGAAAGAATGTTGCAAGCAATAGGAACAGCCAAATTCAAGGTTTCAGAGGAAGAAACAAGTGTTGCTAGTTAGAAGAACATAAAAAATAATACTACAACTTGAGTGTAAGACTGCAGGAGAGGGTGAACAGGAGAGAAACAGAAAGAAGGACAGAGAGAAACAGAGAAAGAGACAGAGAATTGGGAAACAAAGCTAGATATGTAGGCATGATTTAGTTCAAACTGGTCTAATTTACCAAACAGAAAGTATAGATTTCATTCTAAATGTGATTGCTTAGAGAGGGCTAAATTTTATGATCTCATGCAAATTTTAAAATAGCATCCTGGGAATAAATTATAAAGATGGAAAAATAGAAGCAGAGAAAGCAGGCAGAGGACTGTTTCAGATGGTGCGTGATGACAGAGGATGACAAAAGCTTGGATCAGGGAGGTGATGTTAGCTATGAAAGCAAACAGGATATATTTTAGTGGTAAAATTAATAGAATTTGCTGATGGCTTAACTATGTGGGGGATAGAGAAAGATGTCACCAGCAATGATGCTTAAGTGTTTGGCTTGAGCACCTTGATGGGTTGTGCTGAAGGAACCCATCTGAGGTGTCTGAGGAAATAATGAAGACTTTCATTTCAATTAAAATAGAAATGCTAGCCAAATATGCAAATTCTCATTGTATTAACCCAAATCATCAAATTAAATAAGCATCACTTTCTAATTTTTTATTTATTTACTTATTTTTCAATTGTGGTTTTAAATAATAAAAAATATAATCCATTTTATATAGTTACATTTTTCATTAAATTCAATTTTTTGAATCTTATTAAAATAAAATCTGGCTAAATTTCTTGTCAAGAGTCTCTTTCCCTATCTGTAGAAGATGGTTATTGAAAGTATTACAAAGACCTGTGTCTGGAACTGAGTCACGCATAAAACAGTCTTAGAAAATGTTCCCCATAGACACTATTATACTGAGATGCAAGTTATTTCTTTTGGTAATTCTTGTAAAATCTATTCAGAGGAGAATATTTCAAAGTAATTCTGTAGCCATGCTGTGTTATTACACTCATTTCAGCTAAGAATACAATGTAGTGATTATTGTATTTTTATGATCTTGCATCCCTTTTATATGTGTTTAAATGTCTCTTAGAAGATGACTATGAAGATTGCCAAACACTTCAGCATAAAAGTCATACTCTTTCTATTTTATGATCCAGAAAATATCAACAGAGTATCATTTTTTCCCTCAAGATTAAAAATACCGCCCTAGATTGTCGAGCACAATCTAAGTTTGCATTTGTGAGAGTTTCTCGAAGTCCCAAGGGGAAAATCGTTATTATTTTTTTTTATTTGAAAAAGGTATTTAGTAATGAAGAAAACTTAGGGGGTCAATTGAAAATCACCACCACTTGAATATATTTTAAAAAGACATAAATGACTTGACAGTATATAAAACAGAAAATAAATAACAGGTCATACTGGTTAAAAGTAGAATAGGTTCCTGCAAATGTGGATTACATTATCAAGTGTCCAATAAATTTATAAGATCATATATTTCCACTTTATGCTTTTTAAGTCAAACTCAATAGCTCATCTTTAAAGGTGTCTTAAACATACAGGTGCAGCCATGTTACATTACCATATTTGATGCAAAATGCAAATTTACTACTGAAATAACTTTATTCCTATTTCACTGAAATTGTAATTATGACAAGATGATTTCTTTCTTCACATGCAATTAGAAAAATTAGAATAAATAAGCTAATAGAATATTTTAGCTCAAACGTGCTCATATATATCTCTTTTTAACTTAAAATGGATTTTTTCTGATTACTTATAATACAAACAGAAAAATTGTGTTAATATATAAAAGGTAAAGATTAAAAATAGTCAAGATACTCTTTTCCTATATATAACACTGCTATATAATCATATATATTCAGACTTTGTGTGCATATATAGATGTTTCTTGTTGCTATAATATCTAATCATAAAATATTTGCTATTTGGTAACATATTCTTTATTAAGTATTAATATGGACACCATCATGGGTTAACACATGCCCACATCATTCTTTTGGTTTGTCACAAGTAATTTACTTATAAATTATGTGACAAAATCTATTAGTGTTTATATTAACATATTGTATCATTCACTCTCTTTCATTCAGACAAGAGTAAGTGAAAATTACAAATGACTTTTACGGTATATGCAAGGCTTTGGAGGAAATAAATCTGCTAATGATATAATGTTCATAATAACTATTATGTATTGAGTACTTACCATATGCTAAATTTCTTTCTAAAACACTTTCTATGGGTTATAGTTGTATTATTAATCCCATTTTAAAGATGAAGGAATTGAGATGCAGAACGTATCTTTCCCATGGTTACCCAGCTAGGATTTCAATGCACAGACTAATACCAGAAACTTGGAACTACAGAAATACTGCATTATTGCAATGTGTTTGGATGATGTGTACATTGTCTATGATTCCATTGAACGTCATACATAATGGCAACATAATTTTTAAATTTAAAAACTGATACATTTTAATCCCGCAAATAACATTTTATTCATTGAAATAATGCTCAGCTTTGGACAAAGCCTTGGCCAAGGCTAAGATTCAAACATGGCTATGACTATTTGTTGTCCAGTGAAATGTTTTTGAATCTAGTTGATTTTTGCAAGCATTTTGTGTACGACAGTTAAACAAATGGCTACATCCTCTGAAGAGTGTTGAACTGAGAGCATAGGGTTTGTGTGTAAGTTGGGTTTCCTAACCCACCTCCAAGTGCTTGTGTCTGAGCCTTAGGGAAAGAGACATGGCTATAAAGATGAACAGAACAATCTGTGTGCACAAAAGTATTATATCTTTGGGTGTAAGAACAGCAATGCCTTGAAGCTGAAGCAAGAAAAGTAACCCAAATGGTGCCACAGAGGTCTGTTAAACAGCTATTTATTAACACTACATGAATATCTCTCATTATAGACCTCAAAACTGCAAAAGAGTTTTGGTTAATCAAGGTCTTCAAACAGTTGCTAATGACACCTGAGTCCTGAAAGTATTGGGGATTGAAGAGGAATAACCTTTTAATGATATAGCCCATTAGTAGAAGAAGGATGCTTAAAATCTGTGTCCTGGGTCCCAAGGACTTTAGAAAATGGTTGAGAGGAGAATATCACAAGAGTCAAAGGACCTGAACTGGTCAACAAAACATGGGTGATTAATGTCAACATGAAATAACTTCAAAATGTTAACAAATATGAACTTGCAAGACCTGAGACACATTGGAGTAGTTGGCAGTGTCTCTAGACAACCATTCATGTAGATGATTTTTGATGGAAGGAATATGTCAGACAGGAATTAAACTGGTTTTCAAAATCTCAGCCAACTTTTTCTCAATAAAAATGTCTTGCTTGCAGACATAATTTGATCTATTTTAAGCCAGGATAGTAAGTTTCCAACCCTGCCTCAATGATTAAATGTATGATATTGCACTAAAATACGTATGTGCCAATCTTTAGGTAAATAGTGACTTATGAGACTAGTAAAAGCTCCTATATACAAAGTGGTGCAAGTTAAAACTGGCTTTGATATTCTATTAATAGCTACCACCTGTCTTATACCTAATATAAATTACACCTGATAATAGTTCCCACCTAATTCAGCTGTTGAGAGAATTAAAGAATACAGGTAAATTGTACTAAATCGGTAAATACAGGTAAATTGTGAAGTCCTTAAAACATGCAAGACACTGTTTTAAGTACTTTATGTATAAATATTTTCTCATTAAGACTCTATAAAATATTATTAATAATTATACCTAACACAGTAAAAATGATAATGATTTTATAAAGCACTTACATGTGGTCCAGACACTGTTGTAGGTGATTAGCTACATTTCATAGAGAAGAGAACCTAAAACACATAGAAGTGAAGCAATTTTCTTAAAGTTTCCTAGGTGTTCATGAAAGAACCTGGATACTCACCTGGGAAGTCAGGCTCCTGCTGCCCGTTTAAGAAGAATTCCATGGTATCTTCAGAACAGTGCTCAACAAATTATTATTACTACTATTGTTATTGGATTATTGTTATCATATGCCAGACACTTTTCTCACATTATTACTAATCTCTTGTACAAAAGGAAACCCTGGTAGAAAATGTAATATATCTGGGTCACTCAGCACAAAATTATCAGCTCCTAGTTAATCTCGCTAATGGTCTATCAATTTTGTCTGTTTTTTCAAACAGCCAGCTTTTTGTTTCATTTTTCTGCTTCAATTTTATTTAGTTCTTCTCTGATCTTTTCTTCTGCCGGGTTTGGGTTTGGTTTATTTTGTTTCTCAATTTCTTTGAGGTGTGACATTAGGTTGTCTCTTTCAGACTTTTTGATGTAGGTGTTTAATGCTATAATCTTTCCATTTAGCACCACTTTGCCCTCTCCCAAAAGATTTGATAAGTTGTGTCACCACTATGTTCAGTTCAAAGAATTTTTAAATTCCCATCTTGATTTTATTGTTAACCCAAAGATAATTCAAGAGTGGATTAACATATATGTATTTATATAGTAATGAAGGTTCCTTTTGAGTTAATTTATGGTTTTATTCACTGTGGTCTAAAAGATACTTGATTTATCCTAGATAAAAAGAATAATTCCTAATGCTTAATGTTGAATACATATATGTGTGTGTGTGTGTGTGAATAGTGTGTGCATATATATACACACAATAAAAAAGTCAACTAGAATTAAGCCTATTTAAATGGTTTCTATTAGCAATTTTGTTGCCTTACAATACTTATCTCTTAGACAAATTTTCCTTTTAAAACAACTGATAATAGATTTTAAATACACATTAAAGCACATATTTCTGGTAAATCACCTCAGAGTAAAGTACAGTGTGCAACTTTAATGATAAGGCACCATTACTGTTTGCAAAGCTTAGTTGTCAGCCAGGAATCTTTCCATTCATCTTCAATGGATGGCTATTACTGTGGTCTTCATTAATTTCCAGACTGAACCTTTTCAAAGAGAATTCTATAAACTTGTCTGAATTGACAGTTGGATTATTAAATTCAGTTGGCTGGTTAAGTAATTAGAGGAAATAAAATGTCAAAATATGAGATACTTTATCTACCAGGTCTGTGCAATATGTAGCTAATATAGGTTTTAGGTTATTTACTTGTATTATGCTTCTTCCTCCTTGTCTAACATTTTTCAGGGTCAATATACTAAGTTCTGTTAAGATAATCATCTAACTATATAAAATTATATTCCTTTAGTTAAATACTAGTGATGTATCTTATCTACAAGATTTCAGTAGGAGTATTACCGGGTGTATGTGTTAAGATTAGAAGAGTCCTTGAATGTTATTAATATAAATGGATTCAATATTGAAGTTTCAGGTGTTTCTATGTTTGGATCGCTTCTCAGAATATTATGAATAACTTACAATCAAACATTGTGATTCAGACTTGGCACTATTTCCTTAGCTAGAGTTGGAACCCCTGGCAAACTGCTCACTACCCTTCCTATAACCCATCTATTAAATTAAAAAGCATTATCCTTCAAAGACCTTTCTATAGCTGTCTTTGTGCATTTATTATGCAGAACATCTCCTTAAAGCCCTTGATATTGTCAATAAGAAACTCTCAGAACTAGTATAAAGGCTATTTGAAATATTTATCCAGCCAGTTTTCTCTGTGTATTCCTCTAGAGACTCGCATTTGAGGGAATAGCATGAATGTAAATCTTTTATTGGTAGTGTCCTTGTTAAATCAATTGTGGTTGATAGATCTTCCCCTTTGAGACATTTGGCCTCAGAATCCCATATGAAGAATAATGACAATAATCATTTTTTTGTGATAGAATCACTGCTATCTCATGTGGCGTAATTAACAGCTCTGAGATATCTCTTTTTACTCTCAAAATACAATGTACTAGTCATATAACTACAATTTTTTTATTATTTAAGAAAATAGACTTGTTATTCCCATGCTGTTATTATTTTTATGTTTTAGACTAATATTTATATTGTTAACTGGCAAAGAAACAAGCAGTAAAATAAATTACCTGAACACAAAATATTTATGAGTTGTACCTTAATGTAATCTGCTTCTTAATAACTAAAATCTTTAAATTATGCTTGGTAATTCTGTGTAAGTTAAGACTTGAAATTTTTTATACCTGAAAATCATTGATTGGTTGATACGAAATTTAAAATGGGAATGCATTTCAGACATGATTTTTCCATCCAGATTTGCTTATATGTTACTGTAGATTAGAAATTGTCACAGTGATATTGTTTTCACACTTTGGCATCTCCATTTAGTGCCAATGTAGTCTGATTTATAAAAACTAGATATTAAATTATAAAAAGAATCTTATATCTCAGTAAACTAAGGGAGTCTTTATCATACCATATATATTTGTGAAATTGCATGAATTTAAATTAAAAATATTTGTATCACTAACTCATACGTATCTTTTCCTATACGCATTCATTTCTTCTTATCTTACTCCATGTTGTGCGATAAAAACAAGATAAGCAAAACAAAGAAAAACTTTAAAAACAAGTTTACAGAGGACAGTCTAGATTTGAGTATCTTCAAAGAAAATGGATAAATCCTTAAAATTAGTGTGCTTTGGTATTGTATACTCTCAGAAAAAATATCTCAAATCAGGTAAGCACTTCCTAAGAGAGAGATTAAAATATATCTATATAACAATATATGGTAAATTTCTTTCATCTGGTTAAATGGCTTTTGGCAAAATTGTTTAAAAAGAAACAGAATCCAAGGTTTGCTTCTTAGACCTATTTCAAAATAATACAATAGATCTAGATGTTGCCATGTTTACAAATATATTTCTTTTTTATTATTATTATACTTCATGTTCTAGGGTACATATTTCTTTAAAAAAACAAAAAAGGTATTTCCACTGTCTTAAACAAAAGTAAGATCTGCCAAAGCTTTCAGGTTGTTATCTCTAAGAGGATCCTTGAGTCATTAGGATGGTTACTCTGATATCTGCTCTTGTTTCTCCACCAGAAAAGATTACCTAACACATTAATCTTACAACAAGAGTATCAGACAGTAAGCAATCTATAATGCAAGCAGTCTCTTTTTTACTGTACTCTGTATGGACTTCACTAAAGGCCTGATTGGATGAGGAGTCCAGGCAGCATTCGGAACTATCTCCTGTTGCATTATGATAACACATGGGAGAATTTAACTACTATAGATATTATTTTAACTAAAGTTAACTACTACAAATATTAATTGAACTGATATTACTTTAACTACTACAGATATTACTTTAACTGAAGTTAACTACTACAGATATTACTTTAACTGAAGTTAACTACTACAGATATTACTTTAACTGATTCGACGTAACTAGTAAGGTAACATCAAAACAGTAGTCTAGGAACTTTAACTGAAGTGCTGAAGGTCTTACATTAACTCATAATACTGCTTACTTTACTTCTAATTCCCAGTCTAGGTTTTTGGATCAAATTCATTGTAAAAAAACAGTCTGTTTTCTCACTGAGATAAACAATGTCAAACGTAATTTCCTTAACACATTCTACAAAGGAATGCATGTTATATCAAAAAAATAAAAATCTATTTGATATTAAGATGGCTATTTAAAAACAAATGCAGCATGCCTCAGTTCGTTACTTGTATTTATAAATTTTGCTGCATGTTGATTTTGAAGTAACTCTACATATTTTATGTAATTCTAACTGTGAAGCTCCTGACCCTATACTGTTCAATCTTATAACTAGACAAAAACAAATCTAATATCTCTTAACATTTTTTATACTTATATCTTTTCTTTCTGTCCATTAATGTGATTATATTAAGGCATCAAAACATTTACTGTAATGCACATAAATAGAATATTGGTCTTGTGAAACAATAACAGTACATCAAATCTTGCATCTTCCGGTGTCCACCAACTATTTGGTTGTTGTTGTTAAAAACTGATTTAATATTGGCAGGGTGCGGTGGCTCAAGCCTGTAATCCCAGCACTTTGGGAGGCCGAGACGGGCAGATCACGAGGTCAGGAGATCGAGACCAACCTGGCTAACACAGTGAAACCCCATCTCTACTAAAAAATACAAAAAAAAAAAAAAAACAAAAACTAGCTGGGCGAGGTGGTGGGTGCCTGTAGTCCCAGCTTGGGAGGCTGAGGCAGGAGAATGGCGTGAACCCGGGAGGCAGAGCTTGCAGTGAACTGAGCTGGGCGACAGAGAGAGACTCCCTCTCAAAAAAAAAAAAAAAAAAAATTGATTTAATAGTTTAAGGGTTCAAGACATTTGTCTATTAGAAACTGAAATTTTAGAGATGAAAATTTTAACAATTGGGATGGACAACATTTTCATCATAAGTGGTTTACCATGTACACGTATTTCCCTAAATATGTTGCATGATAACAGATAAAACTCTTGACTAGAGTTGATGATATTTATTTTGGTCCTCTGTCTGGCTTCCATTTTTTTAAGTTCCAAGTCTTTTGGCAAATACAGATGTTAATATTTTAGTTAATTTTGTAGAAATCTACGTGAATCATGCATGTGTATATATCATATGTTTCAATATGTAAATACATACACACAAGATGCAATGTGTTAAATAAATGTATTTTAGTGAGGAAAAATGGCCAAGGGAGCATAACTTAAAAGAAAAGGCTTTGGTTTATATAACAAAAGAACATACACACAGAATTTAAGAACGTCTACTCTTAGGCATGAACTAAATCTCAACTAAAAATAGGTAAGTTGTGATAAAGGGACAAAGTTCAGTCATTCATATCATTACTACTAATTAAGTAGTACAAATATTAGGATAAGATTTCAAAATTAATGTTTTCAATTATATAGTTTAATGTTCAGTGAGGCATATTTAACTTGGCGTACTTTCCTAAATATGGAAAGTTATGCCCTGACATTTTAGCTTTTTCCCTCATTTTATAAATTGTGCTTTATAGAAAGACTTAGTTTAGATTCAAGAAAGAGCAAACTTTTAGCTTATTTTCTTCAATTAATATACTGAAATTCTACCTCTCAAAATGAGTCACAAGATGATAGTGTTGCATAAGCTGCTTGTCAAGAACACTTATTCTAAAATGAGTATTTTAGAAATAAATATCTTCTCTCATTAGGCATTTTTCTTTCACTTGTCATTATTTGCTTGGGGAGGAACTGGACTTTATAAAAAGCAGGGATGTTTTATACATAATATCAGACTGAATTGCACACTACACACACACATATACACATGTAATTTTTAAGATTATCTTATGGTAAGAGTGGTAAATTCCAGTCCAAGTCTTCTGTTTTCTCAATGAAAAAATAAAGTCTTCTATGAGAATAGGGGAAATTAAAGTCTGCAATATTTTAGGGCAAAATATATGTCTTTAAATAGTTGAATCAAAAATCAATGTACTGGGTAATAGTAAAAAAGTTTCCGGGCAATTTTATGTGTGAAGTTGAGGTTTTTAAACATGATTTTTAGTTGCAAATTGTCAGCTTAGTTTTCTTACTTTTTCTAGCAGTTATAGGCTATGTAATTTGGTTAGGGCAAAGGTGGACAGCTGAGTTCAGGTAGATGTGTCTATTCAAGCACATGCAATGGAAGGAGAAAGAAAACATGGTTGGGAGTATTGAATAGAAAATGATTAATAATGACAGACAATTGATCTCACATGTATAGAGATGCAAGTGAAAATTGGAGAAAGGTGGGAGATTAAAAATAAACAAACAAATTGATGAGGTCTGGATTGAAGTTCCTTGATTGAAAGTTTAGGTCAAATGCTTGACATAAAGTAATTAATGATTTTGTATAAATCTGATCTCATAGTTATTGTGGGCTCCTCCCTTACCCCATATGGAGAAAATCTTGGAAATCCATTGATTATGCAAAGCTAACTTTCTTGAGCAAGGGAGAGCACCAACTTGAGTGAGTGTTACTATTGTCTCAAAAGAAGAAAGTTAGGCAAGTGATCTTAAAGAATTTGGAGTCTGCTTTTAGTCATAGTTTCATGTAGAAGTTAAGTTTAATGTGAGCAGAGATTGGTCTGGATTTTTAAATAGTCACGGTGTTCTTATTTTTAAAACCCATAAGCCTATTTGAAGTTATGGCGTTGTAGTCTTGGGACATATGAGTCTGAAACAGCTAGTGTTCTTATTATACATAATTATTAGTTGCATTCTATATTGGCAACAAGATGCATAAAGAAAATAATGACTGATTGTAAAAGTTATATAAGTGCTTGGGATCAGTTATCGAAATCAGAAATGATAAAGACTAGGAAAATCTCTTTTCTAGAAGTCAACATAATTGTGTGGTGACCTGAGTAATTGTCCAGACTTTGTCTTAACTACCATTAAATACCTGAGCCTGGTTAAGATAATTCAAGGAGAGTAAAAATAATCACATTGCCCCAAAACTTTGTATATTTTAAATGGTGTCCTTTAATTTTAAGCAATTAAACCATACAATTTAATATTATTTTTTAAAATTTATGTATAAATGGTTCTGTGTTTCAATATTACAGCTATGAGAAAGCATATACAGACATATATATAATATCAAAATCTTTAGCTCATTTAGGGATGGCAACTGAAGATTCAATGTCAACTTTACTAATAGTCAGTGTTCATAATCCATCCATATATTTAAACTTGACTTATATTCTGGCTCTAATAGTACAGAAAGTAATTTGTACTATTTTGTAAATATATTCCAATAATTAAAAAGCTGACATGGGGTAAAATCTACTAACTGAATACTTATACTTTTGCTGCATCTACTTCATCCACGTAACCTATGTGCAGCTATTTTGGCATAGACATGGATATATTTTGCTTTTGAAACATATCACTAAAAATATCTTTTTAAAAAATCACAATCCTAATGGCAGAGTTTCTTGTGGCTCAGAGAAGACGTGAGCAAAGACAATATTAATCAGAGAGAGGTAGACAGAGGGAGATAGCAGAGAGACGGGGGCAGACAGAGAAGGGGAGAAAAAGAGAAAAGAATTTCCTCTGCTAACAGCTTGGAATTGTGTAGATGAGTAAGCCTCAGTGGTCCTATAAGTAATTGTAATGAATACTTAGGAAATGCTAGAAA
This sequence comes from Macaca mulatta, assembly GCF_049350105.2. Classification (NCBI taxonomy): domain Eukaryota; kingdom Metazoa; phylum Chordata; class Mammalia; order Primates; family Cercopithecidae; genus Macaca; species Macaca mulatta. Next base: position 119,493,658 of record NC_133409.1, read on the forward strand.
ATATTGAAGTGACATCATATTTTTTCTGACATAAATAAGTTCAAGAGTGTAGATAATAATAGGATTTTTTTCTTAAATTCTTTAGAATTATCATTTAAAAGCCAAGGAAAGACTGGCTAATATAATTGTGTTTGAAAGCACAGATAACCTACAAAAATTAAGCAAACATTTAAAAATTTAGTTTAAATTATCTAACTTGTAATCTGTGTAACATTTGCAAGACTAGAAATGAAACTTGCAATTAAAAAAGCCATTCTAAAGTACAAATAAAAGTAATTGACATTTTAATAAATGTAATTGTCTTTTATGTAGTATTTTTATTTATGAAGAAATGTTATAAAAATCTACTTGTAGAATGGCACGAGTGCTTTCATTAGTAATATTGGTTATATATTTAGTTAGTAGTTTTCAACTATGTCATTGTTCAGCTTCTCTTCTGCATGATTTTGAAAGTTAAACCACAAAAACTGTGAAAACAGGCCCTGAGTTTTTCTTGCTCATGTCTATATTCTCAGTGCTAAGTGAAATACATAGAATATAATAGAGACCCAATAAATAACCACCGAAGGAATGAATAAATAAATGAAGCAATCAATCAATCAATGAGAAGGCTTGCAAAGTTATGGTCTCCACACAATATCAATTTATCACTCTTGCCTGCTAGTAACAATCTCATTTCCAACTAAATTGTGATATGCATCCTGTATCCCAGCCATGCTATTTTACTTACATTTTCCTGGATGAGTTATGCCTCCATGCTTACCTAGCACATTTGACACTCTGAGTAAATCAGTTTTGTAGCTCTTTCTTCTGTATGACAAACTTATTATTAATTAAAATCATTTAATAATTAGTAACATTCATCATTTTGTTGATTTCTTACTTTGATGTTAAAACAATTAGAATTTTTCAAAGTAAGTAAATTGCAATGCAGAGATTTTGGTTAAATTTATCAAACTATTGTATGCATAAGTTAAATTTGTACTTTTCAAACAAAAAAGTTGTAAGTCATACTTTGTGTTCCTTTTCAGTATTCTAAAATGTGAACATATTTAAAATTTTCAATTGCTTATGTAGAAAGAACTGAGGTAACTCAAGTTCAGTTTTTTACTTTTCACATGATGAACTATTATTATTTTTTGAATCTACTGTTGAAAAGTAAATACATGTACTACACAGAATTGAAATCACTAACTGCATCTACATCTCACGCAAACCATACTATTGTTTCTGAACATACGCTCTTAATCATATATTTATTTGGAATTTTCCAAATTAACATCTATATAAAATAAAAATATTGGTGAAAGTACAAGTAATAAAATGTGCTAATCTGAAGTTTGTGTTTTTAAAAAACTTCAAAAGTAACCACAGCCCCAGCCACTGTTAAAATTCAATAAATGGCTCAGGTGTGGTGGTTCATACCTATAATCCCAACACTTTGGAAGGCTGAGGTGGAAGGATCATTTGAGGCCAGGAGTTCAAGATCATCCTGGACAACATAGCTAGAGACTCTCTCTACCAAAGTAACACAAAAATTAGCCGGCCATGGTGACATGTGCCTGTAATCCTAGCTACTCAGGAGGCTGAGGTGGGAGAATCAGTTGAGCCCGGGAGTTCAAGGCTGTAGTGATCAATGACTGTACCACTGCACTCCAGCCTGGGAGGCAGAATCAGACCCTTTGTCTAAATAAATAAATAAATAAAATGAAATATTTTGTTCTGAGAGGAGTATTTTATCATCAACATTGCTTAGAATTACTCACATATGCTTTTAATTAAAATAAGGCTGACTTTTAATTGGTTTGTCATTTTTTTTTTTTTTTAATTTCTGCAGAAAATGTACCACTTATGGCCTGAATGCAAGTCACCCAATGCAATTTTCTTTTTCTGCATCTGGTGATTCTCTCGCTGTCTTTGAAGACTTACCTGAAATCTAACTCCCTTATGAAGACTTTCTTAACGATTACCAGGCAACACTAAGTTCTGTCTTCTCACTGTTTATATAGCACACCTGTTTATACAATAGTTTGATTTATTTTACTTCTCACTGTTGTTGCTTGCTACTGACCACTCCACTACACTCCTGATTGTAACATGACAGGTAATGTGTATTTGGAGAAAGATGACCACAGAGCAATCAATTATGTTGGTTGGGCGCAGTGGCTCACGCTTGTAATTCCAACACTTTGGGAGGCTGAGGTGGGAGGATCATGAGGTCAGGAGATGGAGACCATCCTGGCTAACACGGTGAAACACTATCTCTACTAAAAATACAAAAAATGAGCCAGACATGGTGGCACACGCCTGTAGTCCCAGCTATTTGGGAGGCTGAGGCAGGACAATCGCTTGAACCAGGAAGCAGAGGTTGCAGTGAGCTGAGATCACACCACTGCACTCCATCCTAGGTAACAAAGTGAGACTCCGTCTCAAAAAGAAAAAAAAAAAAGAATCAATTATGTGATTTTCTCAGGAAACCATCCCTTAACAATTGAAATAAAAGCTACCAATATAAGGATATTTATCGTATGTTGATAATCTTTCAAAAGTTCTAAAATTAATGGCATAAATATGTTTTAATCATTTTATAATGTGTAAAATATAAAATTTCATTCATGACTTACACAGCCCCTTTTAATTTCATGACTTACACAGCCCATTTTAATTTCTCTTCCTTATGTGTTATTCTACCACAGGTTGCTACTAGAAGAATGAATGTGCAAAGAAGGAAGATTTTTAAAGTATCCTCTCATTCATTAATCCCAGTTTCTTGTAAGAGTATAAAAGAAGACAAGTAGAAACTTACTGGCAAAAATAAAGTGTACTAAACTTCATTGACCACATGGGAAACAATGTTGCTTTTCCAATCTTCCACTTTCAAGATTCTAAGAAATCATGTCCAATTTAATTATAGGAAAGAGATAAAAAAAAAAAAATTAAGATTGGAAGTTTCATTGAGGGGAAGGTTCATTAAAAAATCCAGATTAATGTGAAAATAATTCACCAACTCAATTACCTGGGAAAACAAAGATGGGAGCTTCTAGTGTTATTGATGACAATAACGGAAAAGAGAAAGGGAACAGAGATTTCAACTGAGTGTATGTGAAGAGACACAGCTGTGCTTAAATGAAAGCAAAGGTCAGATGCCAGGTTTTCCCTAAAGACATAGAGATTTTCTAAAGTATTTATTGGAAGAGAAATTCAACCCAGAAGGGTAAGCTAATATCTTTCATGAAAGCGAAGCAACTATTAATCCAAGGTTATGCAACTCTATAAAATATATTAAATAGTCTATAAAGCAGTACATTTTGTTTGTAATTTGTTTCTCTTCACTACATTTTATTCTCATTTATGAAGTTTAAATTTTACTCAGGGGACTAACTATTATAGGTGACATCTAGTACTGTGGTACTTTTACTCCTGAAGCTATAAGTAACTGCAGGGACAGATGCAAACAAAAAATTTCATAAGCACTTCTGTTTAATGGGAAGCAAACATTTATAGTTTCTATGCCCAAAAGTCCATCTCATGAGAATAAAGTAACCAGAATTTAAAATTATAACCCAATTAATTTAGTAGCTTCATATAAGCTAACACTATTTGATCATAATTTATTATACCAGTCTTCTATTCAAAATCATTTATTTTTTAATCATATATACTTACATGTTACAAAATAATATGTCTTTGAGAATATGTATTTTTGTATAATTTAAAGCATTCTCTTCATCAATAATTTGTGGAAATAAAGCTGAGTCAAAAGAATAACAAAGTTTTATTACAAGTAAAATAATAAAGTCTTTTCTAACCATAAAATCAACATTTGTTCTAGTTATCTGCTAACTAGGCAGGGGCGCGGTGGCTCACACCTGTAATCCCAGGACTTCGGGAGGTCGAGGCAGGTTGATCACTTGATGTAAGGAGTTTAGACTAGTCTGGCCAACATAGTGAAACCCCATCTCTACTAAAAATAAAAAAATAAATAAAAACAAAAAAGCCAGGTGTGGTTGCACATGCCTATAGTCCCAGCTACTCGGGAGACTGTGGCAGGAGAATAATTTGAACCCAGGAGGAGGCAAAGGTTGGAGTGAGCTGAGATCATGGCACTGCAGTCCAGCCTGGGCAACAGGGTGGGACTCCATCTCAAAAAAAAAAAAATTATCTGCCAACTATAAACCAGATATTTTCAACAGAAGTTTCTACAAAGATTGGAATGCTCTAGATCTTCACTTTCTAATATGTTATAATATATGGCTAATGAACACTCAAAACATAACTAATGTGACAAAGAAGCTAAATTTTCAGTTTTATTTAATATTATTTAATTTAAATTTAAATAGCCATATATGGCTAGTGGTGACTTTATTTGATTGCACAGACAGACAAATAGAAACTTGTTTTGTAACATATTATTTTATGTTGTGAAGGTTTATTTTCTTTAATAAATTAATTGATCAAATGTATTTTTTGTGAGAGAATTTTGTATATATGGTTTTCATCTATTTTTCTACTAGAGTCTTTCAGATTAAAACAAAAAAAAAGAAAAAAGAAAGAAAGCCAAATGAAAATCAAGGAGAAAAGAAAGAGGGTAAGAAAGAATAAAGAATAGATGGAATGATGGGAAGAAAGCAGGAAGAAAGAATAAAAGGAAGAAAGAAGGAAAGGAAGGAGGGAAGGAAGGACATAACTGGGATGTACAGCATAGCAATATAGATCCAATTTGGAGACTAAAATTAGTAAGTTAAATAGGAGATGTTTAATATAAATAATAGTTACTATGTAAAAGAGTAACTATAACATATAAAGTATCTCAAGTTTCTCTGTATGGTATTCTAGGGCTGAGGGAGAATTCACAAGGAAGGACAAACTTGGAAGAGAGTAAGATCTTTTTAAAGAATATTTGATTTGAAGCACAGGATGGCAAAGGAGTTGGCTGACTTTGTCAAATTGGAGTTGGTCTGGTGTTGCTCAGCAAACATTAGGTCACCTTCTAGAGTACAGGTGGAGAGCAGATCAACAACCAGTAATGTGGATGCAGTGAAAATCCAGGTGTCTGTGGAGCTGGAGGCCTTTAGAGCATGCCGCTGGGTGGAGGCTTGCCAAGGGAGCCCAGGGTGCAGCTGCAGCTGCGTGCAACCTGGGCAAAATTCAATTTTTCGTTTCTAGAGACTGCCGAAAAGTTACCACCAACCCAAGTCTGCAAGGTCACAGAGGGACTGCATTTTGCACCCACGATTGTTGAACATCCTTGGTATGTTTGTAAATTTTCCCTGCTTATAAATTTCTGTTCCCTGGAAAAGAAGCCAAAGAATATAGAGAATCTTTTCTAGCTACAGCTAAAGCTAATTTAAGTTTGTCTGAGCTAGGCAACTTCAATCATAATCACTTGTGCAGTCCTAAATTCAGAAGAATGCAATTTGATAAAAAGGACTCCCTGTAGATTTCACTTTGCTGGTGTTTGTGGCAGAGGATGTTCAAACATGGGGGATATTAATAGTTACAAAGTTGAGTTTCAGACACAAAGGAGGAATTTTTGTTAAAAGAAGCAGTGATTGTAATAAATCCAAGTCCTGACAGCAGAACCAACTGTATCATTTTTGGCTCCTCAGGCCCATTCTATGGAATTGCATTTACAGCCATTTTTTGGCAGCTTAGTCTTGAAGTTGCTTCTCTAGTCTCTAAAACTGTCAGTGAATTACCCAATGTTCTTTACATAGGATCAGCTTTTTTTGTTTACAACTAAAAACCCTGATCAAAACAAAAATGTGTTCTAGGAAAGGCTGCCAATAAAAAGCTTCACAGAAACTAAGCAATTCTGAAATTGGTTATGTGGACTTGTTGGGGAAGATGGACATAAAATCTTAGGTATTATTAATAGATAGAACTCTTGCTAACAGATGAAAAGTCATGGGGGAATGTTCACATTTTCTACTGTGATAAGAAGGTAGTCTTTGGGTAACCAGAGCCAGGTTTCTTGCAAGCTTTTGTCAGTTCCTATCCCCTCCATGCACCATAACTGACAGTTTCCAAATATAAAACTAGAATAAGATGCTAGCATATCCTAGGAATTTGTAACTCATGAGCTGGAAGAGATTACTCATTTATAATAGATGAAACCTGGAAAGAATTGTGGAAATGGGTTTTGAGGATGCTAAAACAAGAAAATCAAAATATATTTTAGAGGAACTCTATTTTTTCAAAACATACATTTACCAGAAATTATGGATTGCTTATACAAGTTTTGTTGATGTTGTTGTTACTCAGTGATACACCCTACAACCCTAAAAGAGTAGTTAATACTTAATCTGAACTCAATAGGTGTATTTGAAAAAGCATACTAGCTCTAGCAGCTATAAAATAGATGTGGTTATTTATCCTGTGAATTAGGTGCAGTGGGTATACTATAGTGTTACATGCTCAATAAAGTTAGGTGCACATAAGTGTCACCTGAAGTGCTATTTAAAACATACTGATTCCCAAATCTCCACCTCGAGAAATTCCACTTAAATTGTGAAGAAAAGCTCCAGAATTTTTATTTTGCGAAAGTTTCTCAGGTGATACAAAATAACAAATCTTAAGAATTATAAAGAAAATAATTCTGGAGCAGGTATATCATATGAGCCCACTTACCTCATACTGAAGCTCTCAAGAGAGCCCAAAATATAGTCATTTCTCCAAGGTGTTAGAAAGGATTAGTAAGTGAAGTATCAGTGTTATAGAAAGTGTTAATTTTTATTATTTATAGGGCAAAGAGGACCAGGGCTGCTGTTGCTGCAGTAGAAATTATTATTTTTTCAATGTAAATGATAGAAGTAAATGATAAAGTAAGTATGACTGCCCTAATAAGAGACAAACGGGAGTGGTCATCAAAGTGGTGTGGCCTGGAGGAATCCCTAATGGTGATTAATTTATCTTGGGGTTGCTCAGACCAAAAGAGATGGTCAGCCCTTCAAGTCAAAACTTAACTTGCAAAACTGAATATTTTCTAGATCTAGTGAACAGAGAGCTGAATTTAGCTATGAAGAGAGGACAGAGCCCAGTATACAGACATGGAGCCCCTTGAGGAAATTGGAGACTGGGAACACATAACCATAACACAAATACGAAACATAACTCTGTTTTTCACTTCTTACCTGGAATGCCTAATGCTAAGGCACGAATTATTTGTCCCACTGCCAAGAAGACAAAAGCCACATGTTAAGGATGATCCCACTCAAGGATAAGGGAAGCTTTGAGCCTTGATAGCATTGTCGACTAACATTCCGCAATACTTTAGTTGTTAAAAGCACAGATTCTAGCATAAGGTTGCCTGAGTTGAAATCCAGTCCTTGGGGCTTGCTTATTAGCTGTGTGACCTTACACAAGATACTAAAGTTCTCTTTACCTGTGTGTCCTCATCAGTAGTGGAAGTGATAATCACATTTAATCAGATGGTGCTAAGAATATGTAAAACACTTTGAATAGTGCCTGACACACAACACATGCTATGTGTATAGCTTCTCTTTCATAATAACAGTGCTTGTTTAAAAATGAAATTTTTATTGAATGAAATATATGAGCAACATCTTGCATAAGACATTGAGAAATGCAATTTCAATAACTCAATAATATAAAAAATAATATAGTAATTACCAAAGAAGAAGGGAAGTAAATGTGTATATTTTATATATAGGCATGTAGTTTTAAGTTATAGGCAGGCTTAATCTTAAGGGTTTAATTTTTAAAGTATTTTTACAAATATAACTGTGAAACCTAATTCAATTGAAACGTAATCTTTAAACTCTATACAAATCTACAAAAGTATTCATAAAAGAGATCAACTTGAATTATGATCAAATTCATTATGTAGTTCCTTAAATTAAAAAGATAATGACTGCTTAAAGTCTATTTAATATTAAACATTTATCACTGTGAAACAATAAACTATACATTTCAAGAAATCTGAAAATTTTTATAGGGCTGCCTAAAATTAAACTTTTTACAATTTGAATAAGAACATATCGAATATATTTGTTGTTCAAAATGGAGACAAATCTAGTTTCTTTTGAATATTCAATACAAAAGAATTAAAAATAAAGCCTAATAGCAAAAGTATAATACTTATACTAGAATAATATTGATGCTAGTGTTAAACAAAGGAAAACCTTGTGAAAAAAATCTGAATTGTTATAGCATCCTCCTTGAGGTAATCAAAAAGAACACAAACTCTTTAGCCCCATATATGTGACTGTAAAGAACAAACCACCAAGTGACTGATACTGAAGTTTGAAAGGATGCAATTTTCTCAACAATGAGCATATTTTATGTCTGAAGAACAAATGAACTTAGATGGAAATAGTTTCTTCATTTTCTTAGTTTATAATTGGAGTTTTTAAAGCCATTAAATAATGTTTTCCCCTCTGATGTTTATTAACATGTGGCAGAACAAATTGTCAGCATAATACCATGTTTGAAAGTGTTTTGACCAGCAAACTAGTCTGGTTTTGCAATGTAATTTAGAACCTACTATGACCACTAAGCCAATCAGAATTTTATTACAAAATTTTGGCCAGACTCAGTTTTCTGCTTAGCCATTTAATTCCTTATTTTTCTCATAAGGAAACTTGAATAATAAATATGAGTTTATGTAGATGAAAATTACATAAATTTACATACTATATGTAGGCTTCAAATCTACTTCAGCAAAGATCCTAAATGTTTTTTATGGTGGCCATATCAGACATGAATAGAACGTGGTTAATTTCTGCTTTATGTATTGATATGGTTTGACGTTCCTAACCAAATGTTATCTTGAATTGTAGTCCCATAATTACCATGTGTTGTGGGAGGGACCTGGTGGGACATAATTGAATCATGGAAGTGGTTTCTCCCATACTGTTCTCATGGTAGTGAATAAGTCTCACAAGATCTGGTGGTTTGATAAGGGGAAATCTGTTTTGGTTGGCTCTCATTCTCTCTCTTGCTGCTTCCATATAAGACGTGCCTTTCATCCTCCGCCATGATTGTGAGGCCTCCCTAGCCACATGGAAGTATAAGTCCATTAAACCTCTTCTTTTGTAAATTCCCCAGTCTCAAGTATGCCTTCATCAGCAACGTGAAAACGGACTAATACATGTGTGGTGGGGGATAGTTAAGAAATGATAGTTTTACCTCACAGAGCTGCCTGAATTTCAATAATTGTGTCAACTGAATTATGATTTCAACACCTACTCAATTCTACAAATTCTTAGATTTTTCTAAACTAAAACATCAATAGAACCTATCTTCTCTACCACCTGTTTCCACCTGAATGATTATGATAGAAGCTAATTATCAAAGAAAGTATCATAATTATCTTGGATATCCATAATACATTATTTTTGAAAACAGAATTCATACTCTTGAAAAACTTGGAATCTTAAATAAAAGTAATATTATTCCATGGTAAGAAGCATATAACACAGGAAAAAAAAAAAAAAAAAAAACACTGCATTTTGTACTACTTATAACGTATTGAATTTTTAAAAGCTATTTATTTGTGTCTCTGCTAAAATTACTGGCAAGATAAAACTTAAAACTTGCATTATCAGTCAAACTTATTCTCAGCAGTTGATGTGGTGAGGAAAAATAAGGTACTTCAATTTTTTAAAGAAATTAAAATGCACACCAAAATTCTAATAATCATTTAATTATTTAACAATAATTTCAACATTTCTTTAACTTTTGGACTATTATACCAACTTATGAAGGATAAGGTGACTGTCCCAGGTCCTCCATTAGTCCACACCTAACACTGGATTTACATCCTCTTAAATGGAAATTTTGTTTCTCCAATTCAGGTGCATAATATTGTTTATTAAAAATGTTATTATAGGTAATTTGGGATAAATCCTATGGAGTTCATTTTAATTGCATACCTTAACAATTTCAGTACTGGCTGACTTAATATGAAAATTAGTCAATCTTTTTTTCATATTCAATTAATTATTATCCTGTTTCATGTTGTGTTAGCAGTTTTATGAACTAATTAGCTTTGTCATTACAGTTCTGAGAATTCTTACCCGGTCCAATGGTGTAATTTTAAAGTTATCAGAAACCTGTATTTGTGAGTCCTTTCCAAGAATCTTCATGAAGACAAAACATGTTAGGTTTATTGTTGCTCTGGAAAGTACCAGAGTAAAGAATTAACTGTCTGTTAATAGGACTTAAAACGGTTAAAGTTGTGATAACACAATTGAAAAGGAATTTCAGTTTTTTCTGTTGTATACAGTATTTTAAGATAGTAACTAGAATTATGACTAATATACAAGAACTGCTAGATTCCTATTTATACAATGTGTAAAACACACATGAATAACACGTCCATAAAATATAACTTAAAGAAGGTTTAAAATTATGAATTTACAATAATTTTCATATAATATATAAATCTCTCTTTCTACATAGTGAGATATCCTTTTGAAATGTTCCAAGGACCCATCAGGAAAATTCCAAAGCTAATTTGAGGTAAAGAAAAATACTTGACCAGGCACAGTGGCTCATGCCTGCAATCCCAGCACTTTGGGAGGCCAAGATGGGTGGATCACGAGGTCAGGAGATCGAGACCATTCTGGTTAACACGGTGAAACCCTACTCTTCTAAAAATACAAAAATTAGTCGAATATGGTGGCATGTGCCTGCAGTCCCAGCTACTTGGGAGGCTGAGGCAGGAGAATGGAGTGAACCCAGGAGGCGGAGCTTGCAGTGAGCCAAGATTGCACCACTGCACTCCAGCCAGGCCAATAGAGCAAGACTCTGTCTCAAAAAAAAAAAAAAAAAAAAAAGAAAAGAAAGAAAGAAAGAAAAAGACTTAATTTAGAATTTGATTTGGGAAGCTTGTCAAAAATATCAAAGGTTTAAAACACTTCATCAAAATAGGATCACAGGGCACTGTGAACAATAGTCATTCATTTAAGCAAATTGATAATTAAAAGACTTAAAAGGTAAATACAGAAAGTTACACAGTTGTAGAAAACCTTAACTCTTTCATCGAGAGTGCTCAGGTTTTTAAAATAGATTAAAACCCAACAAGGAAAACACGAAGCCTAGAATATTAAATTAAAAAAACAGAGCATCTTTGTTTCCTAGACCATTTACCCAAAGGGTAAATAAAGACTTTTCACATTTTCCTACTAAGAGCAGACCAGTACTTTATAAAAGCCCTGTTGTTTGAATGGAGAGAACCAAGTTCTACTTTTGCATCAGTGTACTTTTATTAATGAGGCTCATTTTTTAGAAAAAAAAATATAAATAATTGTTTTCTAATGTTAGATGTTACCATCTTACACACATAAAATTTCTTTCATGAGATTTCTCTTCCACAAGCCTACAACTTTCTAATCAAGTCAGTTGTGTCATATTTTTTTCTCTTCTCATTTTGGAAAAAAAACATTTATTCTACTGTAGGAGAGAAATTTCTTTTTCTCTTAACAAAACAAAATATCCTCATACTTTATAGCTTTTTTTTTTTAACCAAAGAACATCTTATCTTTCTTGTATAGTTTCATATAGAGTTGTTGTCCTTATTATTTCTACTAATTTTAGTTACATATATTTCTTAAAATTCTTAAACCTTAATGAGTTTCATTTTCAGTGAACACTTGGCAGAAACCATGAACTGTCTGTTGCATCCATAATCTGTAGATTTGCAAATATATATATATCACATATATATCATACATATATCACATATATATCACATATATATATACACATATATATCTCTCTCTCTCACACACTTGTAAGAAGCATATGCTCTCCCATAGTACAATTTGGTAATGTGGCACAGAACATGTTTATGAATAGTCTCTAATATCTTTAGTATCACTATAATAAGAAACTGTAAAAGAGGCAAAATTATATTACTACCTTCCTGTGTTTATCTGTTTGTTCTTTGGCTAGAGCTAATAATTAAATTCTTGTTTGTACATATTTTCCTCAGCCTCAGTTTTTCATTATTGATTATAAATATGTTAAATCTTTCTGGTATAGAAAGCACATACTTTTCATGGAAATTGTATGTTACTAGTGTCTAACTCACTTATTTTTAACAATTATGCCTTGATTACTTGTAAAGAAAAGATATTTAACCACTGGACATCATTTCATTTTTCTTGTTGACAAATTTTGTAGTAAAAATATAATGTAGGCTTATTTTATCATTAAACTGAAGCAGAAAATAGGATACATCAGTATTATACCTAATACTGAAAACTTTGAAGACATGCCTGTTTTAATCAAACTGAAAAATATTCTTATTTACCAAAGATCATTCAAGCCCTATTGTTGTAGTCTCAGCAATCCACCAATATGTAACAGTCTCTTGTCTGAGATAATGCCCAGCATTCTTTTTCCTACCTCCAAGAAAATTAGGGAGTAGAGACAGAAAGGTGAGGTTAGCGCAAAAGTTTAATAAGTGAAAGAAGAAAGCTCTCTGCCGGCAGAAAAGGGGGCCCAAGAAAGGTGCCCCCTATGATGCTGGGGTCCAGGGTTTTTATGAACTGGGAAGGGAAGGAATGTACTTAGACTGAAGGCTGTCTTAAAGAATGTGTGACTCAGCTTGGCCCAGGATCCTGGCCCAGGACCAAACAGAAAGCTTGACCTGGAATCAATCAGGAGCTGAAATGATGATTCATAGATGCTCCTTAGCCTGGCCCAGGACGAATCAGAAACTTAAGTAAAAGCTCCGCATGTGACCTTGACCCAGGACCAATCGGGGCTGAAAGGATGATTCATAGAAGCCGGACTTACAATCCAAATAAAGGAAAGTAGAGTGCCCGCCAGAACCCACTGGAGCTTACCATGCCCATGCCCACAAGAAAAGAAAAAACTTTTTTGGGGGAACCTGATCGCTATACAAAGAACAAAGGCATGTCTATGCTAGGCCTTGTCTCTTTATCTGAGTGAGCTGGACATTTGTGCAAGTTTTTATCCAAATGGGCCGGAGTTTTTTCTGTCTGTACAACCAAGGGCATGTGTCTAGGAAGAACAACCTGTGGTAGTTCTCTCATTGGTGCCTGAAGCTTGATTTTTTCCCCAGGCTGCTTTTTTATGTTATATGGGGATGAGGCACTGATCCAAGGGCCAGGGGCTCCCTGGGGACCCTTTCTTTGCTATCTACCTAAGACAAGCTAACTAACTCCTTTTAGTCCCCCCTCAGGAGTGGAGACCCTAACTGCTGTTGCGGAGATTGTATGTTGATCTTCCTGGCCACTTCTTCCTGGAAAGGGGCATTTTTCAGGGAACAGCTGCTAGGATTTCCCCTAAGCCTGATTTAGAGGTCCTTGGAAGAAAGGCATCCATGCATGGTGTGGTCAAAATCTAGGATAAGGGTCAACCTTGACACCTCTCAAGTATTGTTCAATTAAATGTGTGTGTTTTTTTTTTTTTTTTAATTTCCTTTTGAACGAATCTTTGATGTGATAATCAGAGTAGGGAACAAAATCTAGTATCTAAATTTTATGTTAGTCTTCCTGTGTTACTATTATGTATGTGCTTCCTGCCACTTGTTTATCAGTAAAGGAAATAATAATCAGCAATTATAATAGTTATAGCAATAGTAATAATAATCACGTGTTTTGGCCAGGCACAATGGCTCATGCCTATAATCCCAGCACCTTAGGAGGGCAAGAGAGGCTGATCACCTGAGGACAGGAGTTCGTGACCACTCTGGACAACATAGCGAAACCCTGTCTCTACTAAAAATACCAAAATTAGCCAGGAGTTGTGGTGCATGCCTATAGTCCCAGCTACTGGGGAGGCTGAGCTGTAATCTCAACCACTGGGGAGGCTGAGTCTGGAGAATCATTTGAATCTGGGAGGCAGATGTTGCAGGGAGTCAAGATCAAGCCACTGCACTCCAGCCTGGGTGACAGAGTGAGACTCCATCTCAAATAATAATAAATGATAATGTGTTTGGTATTGCTCTTATTCTCATGTTTGGAGCAAGCCTGTGAAAAACTGAATTATTAATGTTGCCTCTTTATCTTTCATCCAAAATTCTCATATCTAGCCATAAATTTTCCACACAAGAATTCTTGTGTTTCTCCATAAATATTACTTGACTTTGCCTTCAGTCATAATGCTTAATTTGACGTATGTGGGCAGAAGTTAAGATCTTACCAGTTCTGAAGCTAGGACTTAGAAAACATTGTTATGTGTCAACTTGCTATCTTATGCCCTATTGTTGTCATAACAAGAATATGCCTCAGCGGGCTCACTGAACAAATAAGCATAAAGACACATAATTTAGACTACTTCCTCAGCTACATGTTGTAGCCAAGACCAGCGGAGCCTAGCCAAACACAGCCTGTATCTGCTTATGCCTACTGATCTGCAGACCTGTGAGAAGGATGGTTGCTGCTTTAAGTCATTGATTTTGGGGATGATTTGTTATACAGCAGTAACTAGCTTGCTCTCCTTCCTCTCTTTTCTCAATCACTTAGTCTTTTCACTTCAGAATTAATATCAGAATAATTTCCTGTTATGGTTATCCTTGTGGCACTTAACGATGCTTTGAATTCTGATAATCCAGTTCCACTAACAAATCAGGAAAAGAAAAAGTAGAATCTTACAGCTAACATAAAAAGCTTTCTTTTTCCACAGATAATGTGGTAACTTTCACAGTCCTTTTGGTAATTTTACTATTTGAGATTGAAAATGTTTAAGAAAGTCTCACAACTCTCGATGTAACAAATGGGAGCAACTTAGAGGATATTAAAAGAAAACAAATGTTGCTGTTTGTGCATTGAGTATATTATTGGATTTTGAATATTTTCAGCTCACTAGATTTTCAAATATTTAGCATTAGGGACAGAAAACAAATCTCTGAGTTTCCTAAAGCTCAAATAAGCCTCTACATTTTACATAACACTTCTATAAGATAGTGAAAAACTCCAGATAGCATTGCTCTATTCTTATTTTATTGATTAGAAAGGTAAGCACAAAACATGTTAAACAATTTTCCCAAACAAAGGAAGCAACCAGGGAATATGATTTTTTCAAAGTTTCAGTTTCAATTCAATGTCCACTCTGTACTATTTCTGGTGAAGTTGAATAATACTACTTTGTGCCTGTAGAACATTCAAAACATTTTATAGGGCTTTATAAATCTTTTTACTTCCCTATGAGATTGAAAAATCAAAATGTTTGATATATAGCACAATGAATCACCATGGTTGTACTACAGTTTCAAAATGCTTACACATCAAAACCATCCCCATGAATTTCTACTAACTGTCAGCATTTGCAAAACAACAGCATTTCTGGCTAGAAAGGTTTCAGTATTTCATAAGAAATTCAAACTTAACCCCTCATGTATGAATTTCTTTCCCTATTTGTTATGAAACAGCTGTACATATTTTGCAAGTTAAGCTATTGCATGTTTTTTAGAGCCTTATGAAGTTCTGTGATTTTATAATCAAGTCAATATATGTTTTAAATAGTAAATGTACTTAAGTGTCACATAGTCTGAGTCCTCTACAGACATAAAATAGTCATATTCAATTTCTCAAAAAAATGAGGTAACTTTGGGCCGGGCATGGTGGCTCATGCCTGTAATCCCAGTACTTTGGGAGGCCAAGGCAGGTGGATCACAAGGTCAAGAGTTCGAGACGAGCCTGGTCAATATAGTGAAACCCTATCTCTACTAAAAAATACAAAAATTAGCTGGATGTGGTGGTGCATGCCTGTGATCTCAGCTGCTTGGGAGGCTGAGGCAGGAGAATTGCTGGAACCTGGGAGGCGGAGGTTGCAGTGAGCTAAGATTGTGCCACTGTACTCTAGCCTGAGCGACAGAGTGAGACTCTGGGGAGAAAAAAAAAAAGTTACTTTAGTGTAAGCATCAAAAAAAAGAAGAAAAAAATTACGTAGCTTGAATACAATTAGGTCAACACACGATTGGTCATTATAAAAATGCCATGATCCATTTCTCATAGTTACTTCACATAACATATTGTGAAGTGTTAAACTTTATGAAGTATATCCTTCATCACCATTGTCCAAATTTATTATTGTTTCTTTATCAAAATGAAGTGAAATATTAAGTGCAGTAAATACTGACAATAGTCATAACAAATGTACAAAACAGACCTAAGGAATACTTGAAGATTTTATTCCCAGTTTTTATTACTTTAAATATGTATTTTTTTAACGTTAATAATCTCACAATGTATCCCATTAGAAAATCTGAGAGTGAGAGGCAGAAGATACTAGAGCAGATTTAAGAAAAGTGCACATCTCCAAATGTGCTGAAGTGGGGAATGGGTAATGAAGCTAACACAGCTTCCTAATTAGGAAATTTCTGTAGCACCCAGGAAATGAAGAAGAAGATGAATTTACGTTGCCACAAATTAGGTGTAAAAAAGGTGGTTTTATACTGTCTGGTGAATAACTTGGGTATATTAGTGGAGAAATTCAGGGTTATGCCTTTGCTTGACAGGTTATCTGAAAAGCAAGAGTGTTGAAAGTTTGGTCAAAAGAATTGAAGTAATAAATTCTTATATCTTGTTGGAAAATAATACAGAGCTAAGAGACTAATAGAAGAGAGAGGGTGAAATTAATGCTAGGCCACCGTGAATCAAGAAACAATGGTAAGAAGGGAATGAGAGATTCAGAGAACAAGAATCTTACTTGGAAGATGAAAGTTTAATATGTTGTAGTAAAGATGTTTGGGTGAGGATGAGTCTAAGGTGTAGTCAAAGAAGTAATCTTTTGATATGGAGCTGAAGGCAGGGCTATTAAATTTGAGCAAGAAAATACCATGAACATGCACATCAATAATTTAAAAACGATGTTGGCTTTTTAATATTAATTCAAGTACTTATGGCACCCTGCTGAAACCATATCTACCGTCAAATGTGGGATAAATATTGGGAAATTTATGCCATAGAAGATATTTGTCTTAGCTTTTTTTATTACTTGGTTGAAATGTATGCTTTCTAACTGGACCTGAGTGGGAACTTGTGGTGCCTTTTCTAGGCCTGCCCATGGCTGCCCATGGACCAACTGGTGTGCTCTTCCTCCCATCTGAGGCCCATAAAATCCCCAGACTCAGCCAGAGCTGCATAAATGTTGGGATGACCAGCTGCGGAGAGGAGCTACCCACTCCAGGGTCTCCTCTTTGCTGACAGCTGCAGAGACAATGGGGGCAACCTGCCTGCAGAGAGGATCCTCCCACTCCAGGATTTCCTCACGTCTAGGAGCTGAACACTCTTCATAGGGATACCCTGGCTGCTGAAAGGAGCTGCTCCCTTCAGGAGACTGAGCTGTTCTATCTCTCAATAAATCTCTTTGTCTTGCTCACCCTTCACTTCTCTGCATATCTCATTCTTCCTGATCACAGAATAAGAATTTGGGACCTGTTGAATGGCAGGGCTAAAAGAGCTGTAATACAAACAGTGCTGAAACATGTCCGTTGCTTGCCATGTTTCAGGCAAAGAGAAGGGGAGAAGAGCTGAGGCCCTTCAAGGAGCACAGACCTAGGAGGTCCCCAGGTCAGGGCTGTGACTCCCTCTTTGGGACCCTGTATTCCCTTGCATCTACAGGTTTCTGTGTGCCACCATGTTCCCCTGTGCCAGCCACGGAAGCTGCTTCCAGTGTGCCTGGTCCGGCTGCAGCTTCACAGAGAGCTGGTGCCTATGCTGGCACCTGTAGCTGCCCACGCACCTGCAGAAGCTGGCATGTCTGACTCACTCACACACCCCTCGTTGTTCCATGCTTGGCTCTCCCTTGGCAGGTGTGAGACCCAGGCCTCTAGGGTGAACTGAGCATAGCTTGACAGGCTGAGTAGGCAAAACAAGCCCAGCAGATCCAAGGCAAAATGCAGGCAAAGGTGCCCCTGGCTTCAGAGGTTTCTGGCCAGAAAAACTACACCTCAAGGATCATGTAACACTGTGACTTTATTCCTCTCTTTTAATTTTGTTGGCTACTCTGTGTTTTTCCCTTCCCATATAAATTTTGAATCAGTTTGTCAATGTACATAAAATAATTTGCTGGGTTTTAATTGAGATTTCATTGAAACTATGGCTCATTTTGGAAAGAACTGACATTTTAAACCTTTGAAACTCAACTACAGGAAAATAAATAATAAGAAAAAGATCAACCCAATTCCCCTCAACAATAAGAAAAGGAGCAAATTGAATTAAAAATGGGCAAAAGACATAAATGAAAACCTTACCAAAAATGGTATGTGGCAAATAAGAGTATGAAAACATGCTCCACTTCATAATGTCATTAAGGATTTGTAAATTAAAAAGAACAATTATTAGAATTACCAAAATCCAAAACTCTGAAAATAGTAAATGCTGGAGAAGGATTTGGAGCAACAGGAACTCTCATTCATTGCTGAAGGGAATGAAAAATAGCATAGCCATTTTGGAAGACAGTTTTTACCATTTCTTAGAAAACGTGATTAAAAAACAACAGTAGATTTGCCATTAAATATCCTTGGATTTAGTTAATAGTTTCAGATTGAATATGAAACCTCAGTTTTTATGGGTACCATATTACAAAATAAAATTTAAACACATCCAGTTATACATAAAAACGATTATTGATTTGGGAATTCAATAAGGTAGATAAAATATCTACATTTGTTCATCAGTCTTTTAATTGTGGAAAAATTTTCATTGATATATAAAAGCCAAAAAGTGACTTTTATTGTTTTAATCAAAATAAACATGTTGGAAATGATGTTATCTCTTCAAATGTGTATCTTCCATTTTTATTCATATCCTCCATGGTTGTAATATCTTAATTGCCAGACAATTTGAAAGGCATTGAGTTACAAGAATAAACTACATAGGTTGAGCCTAAGTTATGCCACCTAAGCTAATAATATTGCTTATTTTTGGTTATTTTAAAATTTTATTTTGGGGATATTTAAAATGAAAAATTAAACAAGTTACTTTTTTCTTCAAATTGTTATTTATTTTCTTCCAATTTCTTGAAAATGTAAAAAAGGCAAACTCTCAGAGAAACAGGTGCTATACACAGGATATTACATATAGCTTTCATTGACTTACATTATCTGACAGAACTTCAAATTCGTTTCACAAGACACTGATTGAAAATGTAATTTTTTTCTTCTACATCAGATGTATTTTTGTTGTTTTCACATATTTATAATAGTAACAGATGATGGTGTTCTTCTAAACTTCCCGGCAACCAAACAGTCAGGGACATTTAAAAAAGAAACAACTTTTATTTGTGTTGATTACCGATGTCAATCATTTCAGAATAAATTAGGCATGCTGTTATTAATAGGAAAGTATGTTACTGCTGATATTTTAAACTGTGATACATATAAGTTACTACAAGAATGCCAAGAAATCATTTCTTATTGCTATAGGTATAATTTTACTGAAAGAAAGACCATTAATATAAATAAGGTCAAGATATGTTGCTGGTAGCTATTTTAATGCCATTTTAGAGTGCATTATTGTTGATAATAAAATATGTTAAATAATATAATTCTTAACAAATATTTTTAATACTAATATTTAATACTGATATAATTATTCTTTCAACAATATTGTTTCCTTTACAGTACACAAGGATATAGCTTGTCATTTCCTAAACTCAAAGGAAATCACGTAGACAAGAAAAGATGTTTATAAAGGAGTGCACTAAGTGCCACAGTGACTGGAAGAATCTACCCTGAGCCTGTTATTTGAAGTAAGAAAATACCCTCCGAACCTGACCTGAATTAAGTCTTTTCTCATCGTTGTAATCTTTCTTTTTTGAAATTTAACATTTGTCGCAGTGCAGTGGCTCACACGTGTAATCCCAACACTGTGTGAAGCCGAGGTGGGAGAATAGCTTGAGCCCTGGATTTTGAGACCAGCATAGCAAATAAAGTCAGATACCATATCTGCAAAAAATTAACCGGCCTAGTAGTGCATTCCTGCGGTTCCAGCTACACGGAAGGTTGAGGCAGGAGGATCAATTGCCTGATCCCAGAAGGTTGAGGCTGCAATAAGCTATGCTGCATCTGCAGGCCAGTGACATAGTGAGACTCTGCCTCAAAAAAAAAAAAAAAAAAAAAAAATTAAATAAAATAAATAAAATTTAAAAATTAACATCGTTTCTAGTCTGCATTCACCACCACAAAACACGTTTCAAATTACAGTCTACTGTTATATGCCAATAGCCTTATGTAAGCTATTTTATTCAAATCGTATAATAATACATTTAAGAATATGATCTGTTAGTCTTACCTCCGTTTCATGATCAATACCCACCCAAATTTCATTTTGAATGGTATTCCCCAGGTGTAGAGGAAGAAACCTGGTGGGAAGTGACTGAATCGTGGGGGCGGTTTCCCCCATGCTGTTCTTATGATAGTTGAGTGAGTTCTCACGAGATCTGATGGTTTTATAAGTATTTGACGGTTCCTCCTTCACGCACGCGCACACACACACACACACACACACACACACACACACACACACACACACACACACACACGCTGTCCTACTGCCTAAGGAGGGGCCTGCGTCCCCTTCCGCCATGATTGAAGTTTCCCGAGGCCTCCTCAGCCATGTGGAACTGTGAGTCAGTTAAATCTTTTTCCTTTATAAATTACCCAGTCTTGGGTTGTATCTTTATAGCAGTCTGAGAATGGAGTAAAACAATGCCCCTAGCATTAAAATCTTTTTTAAAAAAGTATAGGGCCGTGTGCCACGGCTTAGACATGTAATCCCAGCAGCTTAGGAAGCTGAGACGGGTGGATCACGAGGTCACGGAGTTCCAGACGAGCCTGACCAACGTGGTGAAACCCCCTCTCTACTAAAAATACAAAATTAGCCAGGTATGGTGGCGCATGCCTGTAATCCCAGCTACTCAGGAGGCTGAGGCAGGAAAATCGCTTGAATCCGGTAGGCGGATTTTGCAGTGAGCCGAGATCGCGCCATTGCACTCCAGCCCGGCAACAACAGCAAAACTCCGTATCAGAAAAAAATAAATAAATAAGTATACACAGAGTCTTTCAGTATACCCTCCGAAAAAACAAGTATGCAAACCAAAAAAATGTAAAAAGCTACATCAGAGGTAAAAGTAGCATCCTTTATTGTGTCAGGTTACAAAATCAAAACAAGAAATGTTTTGCTCTAAACCCCTAACATCTAGCTTAGAAATATAAAATAAAATATTAGCCACAAGTAGAAAACATATCTATGAATAAAATAAACAAAAAATAGATAAAATCCATTAGACATAATTTTAATGTCATCTGAAGGAAAAAAATGATATAGGAAAAAATATTAATTGTGGAAAAAATAAAGCTCTACCTCCTTCTCATGCCTAACGTAAGTATGTATACTAATGGATTAAAAAACTTAAATGTAAAAAGGAAACCAAAATTATGCTGGAAAATGCAAATGTAAATATTTCAAAGTCTCCGGAGAGTGGGTTTCTAAGAAAACAAGATAAAATCTGTATAATCAAAGATTGGCAGAATGTATTGTAGGGAATATATCTTCATCAAAGTACTCATATACAATTTGATCTACTATGATTTCATAGAACAAACCGATCTTATAGGAAAATGCCCTTCTTATAAATTTAGTATCAAGTTTTTAGACAGGTGTTTTTCTCTGCTATCTTCTGGAAAACATTAATTTATTCCTGGTTTATTGTTAAAAGCGATAGTCCTTTGTGATCCAGCATTTGTTGGAGTATTCTGTTGGAACGTTGAGGACAGATACTGAGCTTTGTCTTTCAGCAAGAGTGGTAGTGAGTGCAGGGCTCTTCTGCCTCTGTTGATTCTCACTTTCACTTCGTTTTTGTCATCTATGAATTCTTGTATTATTGCAAACTCATCCCTATATTTACAAAGCTCTAAGCAAGGTTGTTGATCAGGGTATTTGTTTTGCCATATTGCAAGATAAACACTTGGTATTTGTTCCTTTAAAAGCAGACAAACAAATAGTAAAAACCCTTATCAAGGAATGTAAAAAGTGAAATTACATTAGAAATCAAAACTTTTTGCAACATATATAAAAAGCAGAAAGTTGAAGTACTTAATATTTAAGAGATCTTGCAAATCAATAACAGACTTTTCCATTCATTAGACATAAACATCAGCATGTAACATTTTCTCTTCCAACTATTGTATTAGATTTTTAATTGGGTATAGAGTATATTTAAGATTTAGAAAATTGTATTACTCTGAGTTTCTTTTTTATTGTGAACATTAAGGGAGATGATGACTATGGGTACATTTCTTGCAAGGTAGTATAATAACATATCTGTCCAACTTACCTAGTATTCTGAATAATATTGGTAAGCACAAATTATCTGTTATGTAGGTTTATGTAATTATGTAAGTTTATTTTTAATTTTAATTTAATTATCTCACCATGTTTGTGTAAAAATTATTTTCTGTATTTTAAAAATATGTATCATGATTTGCCTTTCCATGTTATTTAAATGTATTTTCTAATGGTATGTCATTGTTTTTAGTTCACATTCATTACAATCTGAAAATTTAAAGCTTATTGCTTCTTGTTACATTTTAATACAATCTTCATCCATAAATGAGACACTGTTATGCAATTGTTTTTAATGCAAAAATCCAGAATTATTATGAGGTTATACTTTCTCTCATGACAGTGAGTGAAACATTATATAACTTCCATTTGCTTTAAGAAGAACTGTGGCTAGCTGACACAGTTGTTACAATAATGGTAATTTGGTGCTGAATGAGAAAGACGCTACCCTGGGAGAGAATTTCCATAACTATTGCATCTAATATCAGAAAAGAAGTGATTTCCTCCCATACTGCATCCAAAATATTCTGTGAGTTCAGGGACAAGAAAATAGCATGTTTAAAATCTATATACCCACCATTAGCTTCTGTCATTCCTTTGTTTATCTAGTGCATTTTTGACATATTTCAATGATAAAAAATTGAAGAAATGTATAGAAATGCAAATCCATACCTTCCTAATTCCATCCATTAGAAATAATTTACAACCAGTCTGTCTCTGTCTCACACACACACACACACTCACACATGTACTATCATGGATACCTCAGAAAGTTTATTTGAGGATAGAATTTTCTATAGATTTAGTTAAAGACCCTTTGAATATTATATGATTGTCTTATGCCAAGTTTGTTTGGAAGAGTGTAAATGTACTACAGAGACATAATTATCTCAGTAGTTGTCATTTATTAAAGAACAATTTAGAAGAATATAAATCAGGTACTGAATTGACATTTGTGGAAACTGTTTGTAAGCTCCTTGGAATCTGGGAGTACCTAGGTATATTCTCTTTTCTCTCTTTTTAACTAGTTATACAGCGTAAGTTTAGACAAGGTTAACACTCATAAGAAATAAAGGTATGTATTAAGAAATATATATATTTTGTAGCAATACAATATATTGAAATATAGTTCAGAAACTTTTCTGTATTTTTGCTTTGGTTTTTAATTTTTGAAAATACATTTATTATTTATTTAATATATAAAAATGTATTGAAAGTTTGTTTCCCTCTGGTGTATTGTCCATGCAGTACTCTGCATATAAACTCAATCACTGGGTTTCAGACTAATCTCCCCACAAATACCGTCTATGAGTTGGAAAAAATACAAAACAGTTTTGAAAACACCAAGAGTATTCTAAGGCAGTCAAGACTTGAAGGACAAATATCTTGGAGATAAATGCTCACTGATGCAAGCCAAACTTCTCTGCACCTTTTTTTCCTGAGAGTGTTTGCTGATTCACATGAGAGCAATAAGCACTAAATAGAAAAAAGCATATATTATTTAATGCAGTTTCACTGAATTTAGAAGTGAAATATAAGGGAGTTTGGGTCTATAGAGGCAAAAAATGATTTCAAATGAAAGAATCCCAAAGAACAAAAGGACATTAAGAAGCAATCCCGGCATTCTGCAGGAATTTCTCCTTGGGGCATATAGTAAATAATATGCTAAACATAAATGGACCAACAGCAGAGGAAGCAAGCAGAATACACCTGCTAACTAAAAATAACAAGTGTAGATCTCAACATTCTTACAGTACTGAGAAGAAAACAATTTGAGTTCAAAGACTGCAAGTAGGAAGCAGCCCAGTAAACACTTCAAGTTTTCAACGGATATGTCTGAGGTAATTGGAGATGACCTAGAAATAAACGAAAAATTATTAATAGCCTCAAAGTACTTTTTTATTATCTTGCAGTCTTCTGCCAAAAAATAAATAAATAAATATAAGTAAATACGTCCTCTCTGATGGAAGACTACTTTATCCAGAGTCACTACAATTTGTCATATACAAACTCATACATTTAACGACAAAATAATTTGCCATGTTTACCAGGAAACAGAACATAGAAACAAATAATTAGAATTATATAAAAGTCAATAGAAAAAGATTTATAAGTAATAAAAATTATTAGAAAACATATTAAAACAACTATGGCTAAGAGTTTTAAAGAAAGGGACAATCTTTTTTAAAATTACATTTTAGGTACCAGAGTAAATGTGCAGGTTTGTTATATAGGTAAAATGCATGTCACGGGGTTTTGGCACACAGATTGTATTGTCACCCAGGTAATAAGCATAGTATGCAAGTCGGTAGTTTTTCGATCCTCACACTCCTCTGAATCTCTACTCTCAAGTAGGCTGCATTTTCTGTTGTTCCCTTCTTTGTGTTCATATGTACTCAGTATTTAGTTCCCACTTTTTAAGTGAGAACATGCAGTATTTTGTTTTCTGTTCCTGTGTTCACTTAGGATAATGACCTCCAGTTCCATCCGTGTTACTACGAAGGACATGGTCTCATTCTTTTTATGGCTCCATGTTATTCCAGGGTGTACATGAACCACACTTTCTTTATTCAGTCCACCATTGATGGGCATTTAGGTTAATTCCATGTGTTTGTTACTGTGAATAATGCTATGATGAACGTACATTTACGTGCGTTTTCATGACAGAATAATTTATTTTCCTTTTGGTATATATCCAATAATGGAATTACCAAATCGAGTGGCCATTCTGCTTTGAGATCTTTGAGGAATTACCAAACTGCTTTCCATAGTGGTTGAACATATTTGCATTCTCATCAGCAGTATATAAGTGTTTCCTTTTCTCTGCAACCTTGTCACCATCTATTATTTTTTGACTTTTCAGTAATAGCCATTCTGACTGATGTGGCATGGTATCTCATTGTGATTTTGATTTGCATTTCTCTTTATTAGTGATGTTGAGCACTTTTTATATGCTTGTTGGAGGGCCGTATATATTCTTCTGAGAAGTGTCTGTTCATGTCCTTTGCCTGCTTTATAATTGGGTTATTTGTGTTTTGTTTGTGGATATATTTAAGTTCCAGATTCTAGATATTAGCCATTGTTGGGTGTATCTCTTACAAATTTTTTTTTTTCATTCTGTAGGATGTCTGTTTATTGATAGTTTCTTTTGCTGTGCAGAAGCTCTTTAGTTAAATTAGGTCCCATTAGTCAATTTTTTGTTTTTGTTTCCGTTGCAATTGCTTTTGGCATCTTCATCATGAAATCTTTGCCAGGGCCTATGTACAGAATGGTGCTTACTTGGTTATCTTCCAGAGTTTTTAGAGGTTTAGCTTTTACACTTAAATCTTGAATCCATCTTCAGTTGATTCTAAGGAAGGGGTCCAGTTTCAGTCTTCTGTATATGGCTAGCCTATTATCCCTGTACCATTTATTGAATAGGGAGTCCTTTCCTCATTGCTTATTTTTGTCAACTTTGTTGAAGATCAGATGGTTATAAGTGTATGGCATTATTTCTGGGTTCTCCATTCTGTTCCATTGGCCTATGTGTCTGTCTTTGTTTGCTTACCATGCTGTTTTGGTTACTGTGGCCTTGTATTAGGTTGGTGCAAACATAATTGTGGTTTTTACCGTTAAAAGTAATTGCAGTTTTGCCATTATTTTAATGGTAAAACTGCAATTACATTTTCACCAAACTAATAGTATAGTTTGAAGTCAGGAACGTGATGTCTTCAGCTTTGTTCTTTGTGGTTAGATTTTCCTTGTCTATTTGAACTCTTTTTTGGTTCTATATGAATTTTATTTTTATTTTTTCTAATTCTGTGAAGAAGAATGTCATTGGTAGGTTGATAGGAATAGCATTACATTTTTATGCCATGTTGGAAAATATGGCCATTTTTATAATATTTATTCTTCCTATTCATGAGTATGGAATGTTTTTCCACTTGTTTGTGTCATCTCTAATTTCACTGAACAGTGTATTGTAATTTTTAAAGATTTTTCACCTACCTGGTTAGCAATATTCTGGAGTATTTTATTCTTTTTGTGACTATTGTGAATCAGATGGCATTTTTTAGTGTGGCTTTGAGCTTGAATATTGTTGGTGTATAGGAATGCTATTAATTTTTATACATTGATTTTATAATCTGAGAATTTGCTGAAGTTGTTTATCAGATCAAGATGCTTTTGAACAGAGATACAGAATTTTCTAGGAATACAGTAATATCATCTGCACACCGGGATAGTTTGACTTCCTCTCTTTGTATTTGGATGCCTTCTATTTCTTTCTCTTGCCTGATTGCTCTAGGTAGAACATCCAATACTGTGTTGAATAAGAATGGTGAAAAAGAGCATCCTTGTCTTGTTCCAGTTTTCTCTGGAAGTGCTTCCATCTTTTCCCCTTTAAGTATAATGTTGGCTGTGAGTTTGTTGTACACAGCTCTTACTATATTGAGGCGTGTCCTTTAATGCCTAGTGTGTTAAGGGCTTTTAAAATGATGGAATGTTGAAGTTTGTTGAAAGCCTTTTCTTCATCTATTGCAATGACCATGTGGTTTTGTTTTTGTTTATGTTTATGTGGTAAATCACTTGAATTTAACTAGAGAAGTAGAATTTATAAGAATCAAACGAAAATGCTAAAATGAAAAAAAAACTTTTACAAATTAGCAGCAGATTGAATACAATGAAACAAAGATTAGTGAATTGGAACATATAAGTATAAATTGTTCAGGTTGATACATAAAGCAAATGTATAAAAATATATTAATAAGCTTCAGACATGTGAAATGACACAAATTTTTGTTTGTAATTGAAATTTCTATAAGAGAAGAGAAAAAGGCTGGCAAACTTATATTTGATACATTACTAGCAAATTATTTTTCTAAAACTGATCTATATACAGTAAAAATCTCGAGAAAGGTAAAGGTAAAAGTTTTAATATACTTTCATTTAAAAGTGGAGAAATTTACATCAGCATATATGAATTATATGAAAATTATGAAAGTGGCTATTTGGGTAAAATTATTCCAAATGAAAGCATGAAAACTCAAAAAGAAATAAATAGCAATCCCTGTAACCCAAAATAATTATTGTCTTTGTCAACCAAAAATAATACAATGGTGAAGTTAAGAGTATCTGTAAATTTGAAAAACATGACAATAATTTAACAGAAGGTGAGATTAAAAAAAGAGATAAATTGGAAATACTATTTTTCTTTGTTTAGGAAGTAGCACAAATGATAATGCAAAGTAGTGTAACTTTTACTGAGGACACAAGTAAAATGTCTAAGATAAACACTGGATGCATAATAAAGACATGTATAATCATGAGCTAATAAAATAAAAAGTAAAAAAAAAAAAAACCCACAAGTTAATTGAAAAAGAAAAAGATAAAGGGTGTTTAAAAAAAAGAGACAAAAAGTTAGTAGTAAGAAGGCACAATCAGACCCAAGTATATCAGTAATTCCATTTAGTATATGTACAATAATGTTCCAATTACAATTAAAAGAACATCAGGATTGAGGCTCTAAAACTATATGCTGTTCAGAAAAAAATACTTTAAATCTGTGGAACATTTAACTTTCTTAGAAAAAGGATAAAAAACAGTGTTCTGCTCAAATTTCAACCAAAAGAAAGTTGCTGATGCCATATAAAAACTATAAGAATAGAAATACTAGAGGAGATGAAGAGGGCTACTTCATAATTATAAATAATCCAATTTAACAGGAAAATGTAATCATCCTAAAAGTTAATTACCATGTGGCATATTTGTAACATGTGTAGTAAAACATAAGTGACATTTATGTACCTAGCATAAAACATACACTACCATATATGTACCTAGTAACATAAGCAACCTATTTGTATAGGTTGAGAAAACTAAAATAAAATATAGAATAATTTACAATTACAGCTAGAAATTTTAACAAACCATGTAAGTAATAGCTGGAATACACACACATACACAAACACATACACACACAGACATACACACACATAAACTTACATGCAGAATTGGTAAGTATATAATCATTTTGAATAATGCAATTTGGATTTAACCAAACTGAAACCCAAATCGTGATAAATATTCATTTCAAATGAGCAAGGAGTTGTCTCCAAAATTTACAAAATATCTAAGGGCACGAAACAGACTGATAAATCTTCCTAACTACAGACATAAAATATCTTTGATAAAAAAGAGATTGACAGATGGCTTGAAACATGACTTAAAGCAGAAAGAAGGACTCAGGGAGCCAAACTGGGCCCTACTTAAGGACTATTCCCCATTTCTTGAGATCTGGAGATGTATGTGTGACTGAATTCCAGAGTTGTTGTGGACCAGTAACTGCTATGCGCTCTCGTTCCTCTCTATTTTGAATGAGAGTGAATCCTGCTGTTATCTTGTCCCTGTTTCACACTTGTAGTTTGGGAATTCAGAGGTATTAGTTCATAGGTCTGAGTTAAGAGGCTTCCCTGAGAAGCTACAAATGAGTGGGACTTGATCTACCTCATACACATTTGGGAGTGATTTAGATAACAAGATACTAAAACCTAAGCATGATTCTGATGTAGTAATATGATAAGAATTTTGGAGTAGACAGTGAGTATATGGGCATATGGGAAAAATATAAATATTTGTGTCCAGGGTGCAAGTGTTTTTAGATTGAAAATTGTGTGTAGTATTAATTCACAGGTGTGAGTGTTAATTTGAAAATATATATTGTAATACTAGAACAACAATTAAAAATTAAACATAAAGATGTTTAATGACATTAGTGAGAAAAAATAATTAACAACAACAAAAAACCAATTTACACCAAAAATTCAGGACAAGAGAAAGACAAAAACAAACAACACATGACAAAATTAAAAAAATATATTGAGGAGATGGAATCAAGCCCACCATTATCAATAACTACATTAAAAATAAGTTGTATAAGGTTATAAACAGACACTTTTCAAAAGAAGACATATATATGGCCAACAAGTATATGAAAAAAAGCTCAATATCATCAATCATTAGAGAAATGCAAAGCAGAACCACAATGCAATATCATCACACAGTAGTCTGAATGTTAATTACTGAAAAGTCTAAAAATAACAGATGCTGGTGAGGTTGCAGAAAAAGGGAACATTGTGTAAAGCAGTATGGCAGTTCCTCAAAGAGCTAAAAGCAGAACTACTATTCAACCCAGCAGTCACATTACTGGGTATATAACCAGAGGAATATAAATCATTCTACCATAAAGAAACATGTACGTTAATTTTTATTGCAGCACTATTCACAATAGCAGAGACATACAATCAACCTAAATGCTCATCAATGACGGATTTGATAAAGAAAATGTGGTACATATATACCATGGAATACTGCAGCCATAAAGAAGAACAATATCATGTCTTTTGAAGGAACATGAATGGAGATGTAGGCTATTATCCTTAGCAAACTAACAGAGGAACAGAAAATTAAATACCACATGTTCTCACTTGTAAGTGCAAGCTAAATGATGAGAACTCATGAAAACCAAAAGGGTAACAACAGACACTGGTGTCTGCTTGAGGGTGGAGGATAGGAGGAGGGAGAGGAGCAGAAAAATAAGTATTGGGTATTAGATTTAATACCTGGGTGATGAAATCATCTGTACAACAAACCCAGGTTACTTAAGTTTGCCTGTGTAACAGATCTTCACATGTACTCCTGAACCTAAAATTAAAAATTTTTCAATTAAAAAAGGCAGAGATTGTCAGATTAGATGAAAAAGCAGGAATCAAACATAGCTGTTTACAAAAGATACCCTTCAAATATAAACTCATAGATAGGTTAAAAGAAAAAGGATGAAAAAGAGATTTTAAAAAAACACTGACACAAACAAGCATAAAGTAATATATTCAAATCTTTAAAAAATATAAATTCTTTAAGAAAAAAATTCTAAGCACCAAACTATTAGAATATTTTTTCAATAAAAAAGTTTCAGTTTATCAGGAAACTGTAAAATCTTAAATGTAATTACACCATAAAATGGAACTTCAAAATAGACAGAACTAAATAATAAAATAGACAAGTCCATAATTATACTTGGTGATTTTAACATACATCTTTCTGTAATTAATAGAAAAGATAGACAGAAACTTGGTAAGGATGTGGAAGATTTAGTCAACACTTTTAATCCACTTAATGAAAATTCATAAAATATTTCAACTAACAACAGCAGAATAGAAGTTATTTACAATTTAACATCAAACAAAAACTTAGCCATTTCATAGAAAAAAAACAAGAGTGACTATGATCATATGAAAAGATACTAAATATCTTTAGTCATCAGAAACATGCAAATTAAAAACCACATGTTGCAGGAAGTCAGGGACCTCAGTGAAGAGACTGACTGAAGCCATGGCAGAAGAACACAAATTGTGAAGATTTCATAGGCACTTATCACTTCCCCAATTAATACTCTTGTGATTTCCTATGCCTGTCTTTACTTTAATCTCTTAATCCCATCATTTTCATAAACTGAGGATGAATGTCGCCTCAGGACCCTGTGATGATTGTGTTAACTGCACAAATTGTTTGTAGAGCATGTGTATTTGAACAATATGAAATCTGGGCACCTTAAGAACAGGATGACAGTGATTTTCAGGGAACAAGGGAGATAACCTTAAAGTCTGGCTACCTGTGGGCTGGGCAGGATAGAGCCATATTTCTCTTATTACCGAAAACAGGTAAGAGAAGTATTCTTGAATTCTTTCCCCAGTAAGGAATATTAACAATTAACAGCCTGGGAAAAGAATGCATTCCCAGAGGAGGTCTCTGAAATGGCCGCTCTGGGGGTGTCTGCCTTATGCAGATGTAGATAGGGATGAAACACGCCCTAATCTCCTGCAGCACCCCAATGCTTGCTAGGATTAGGAAATTCCAGCCTCGCAATTTCTAGTCAGACCGGTTTTCTGCTCTTGAACCCTGACAATGCATGCACAGAGGGACATGGAGATTCATTAGTGAGTCTAGTTTTGCCCTGACCTTCTGCCGTGTGATCTTTTGTCACCCTTGAAGCATGTGTTCTCTGTGACCCACACCCTATTCGTACACTCCCTCCCTTTTGAAAATTGCTAATAAA
Source organism: Macaca mulatta (assembly GCF_049350105.2). Taxonomy (NCBI): domain Eukaryota; kingdom Metazoa; phylum Chordata; class Mammalia; order Primates; family Cercopithecidae; genus Macaca; species Macaca mulatta. Next base: position 119,525,035 of record NC_133409.1, read on the forward strand.
AACTTGCTGGTTTTATGACTCAGGGGGCATCACGGAACCTGCTGACATGTGACGTCTTTAAAATTTCTCTCTTTTGTATTCTTTCCCTTTATTTCTCAGACCAGCTGACACATAGGAAAATAGAAAAGGACCCACGTTGAGTATAGGGGGTGAGTTTCCCCTGATAACCACGCACCCATTAGAATTGTTAAAATTAAAAACTTTACAAGCAAGTATTCATAATAAGGTGGAGCAATTGGGATTCTCATGTCTTGCTGACAAGAGTGCAAAATGGTACAATTGCTTTGGTGATATTTGGCAATTTCTTATAAAATTAAACATACAGTAAGCCTCACTTAACATTATTGGTAGGTTTTGTAACTTCAAGCAAACTGATGTAGAGCAGGTCCTCGAATAATGTAAACTCCAACTCCTTGTTTCCTTATAATATTGATGAGAAAAAAATTGGCTTTGTTATGAGTTTTGCTTAACATTGCAGTTTTCAAGAATCTCTTGATGATCTTAAGTGAAGACATACTGTATACATATGCTATGGTCCAACAATTCCATTCCTAAGTATTTACCAAGATAAACAAAACAAAATTAAAAAAAAACTACCCATATCCACAAAACACTAGTTTAAAAATATTCATAGCAACTTTATGATAGCACTAAAATATAAACAACTCAAATGTATATCAATTTTAACCAGAAATATTTCCCTTTTTTCCCACAAAAAATGGTATGTCATAACAGCCTTATGCAATATTGCTATATGTTATATTGCTATACATGTGTATATATACATATTGCTATGTAAATATATGTACACATATAGCAATATATGCATATGTGCCCATATAGCAATATCAATATATATAAATATATATTTATATATTTACACATATTGTACATATTGTATATATTGCATATACACATGCTGCCATATGCGTATATGTATTTATATAGCAATATATCCACATATGCAGGGAATGGATAAACAAGATTTTTTACATTCAAACAAAGGAATACCAGTCATCAACACAAGGACAGAATACACACACACACACAGACACACACACGTACTTTATGAAGTAATTTCACAGACATTGTGTAGAAGGAATAAAAAAAGTTACAATATCATCATGTTCAGTATGGTTCTACTTCTAAGTAAAGGCAAAAACTATCTAGGATTCTTAAAAAATCAGAAAATGGTTTCCTGTTGTTGTGTGAATAGGGGGTGGCATGTAGACGAGAAAGGAACTTGAGGGAAGTTTCTGGGTAATGGAAATTTATATCTTGATTTGTATGATGGTTTCATGATACATATAGTCAAACTCATTGAAGTGGACAGTTCAGATATTTGTGGTTTTTATTACATAATTTCTACCTCAAAATATTAATTTAAGAAAAATATATCCCTCCACCTTCTTTACATTTGTCCCAGCTAAGATAACGCTATTGAAATACATTACAGTTATGAGCACAAATAAAAAATTATCAGATGATAGTCTATTTTGTTGCTTATATCAAATGAAGAAAAATGCAACCTACATAAATGTAATAAATTCCAATCTCCATCTTCCCTCAGGAATGATTTCTAAATAGCTATAATATTATGATAAATATTAGCTTGTCTAGAAAAAATCAATTAGAGAACCCGCACTTATGCCTCTACGTAATAAATAAGATCATGGAATTTCACATGATTAAGGTAAAATTGGTCTATTTGCATAAATATTTCTTGACCAGGACAGCTATCAGTACACAAAAGTGATTTACACAGCTCATAAGTATAGTACACTAAACTGAAATTGAATGAATTCGGTGTTCTCCCAATTCAACTTCTTTTAGTGGCGTCACCTAAATTTTCATGTATATTCAAATGAGAATGATCAATTTTTATCATTTTACTGAGACTGAGTGACTTTGAAAAAAAATATTGATTCACAAATACATTGAGGAGAATAGTTTTGTTTTGAGGATAAAGCAATGAAATCACAGATTGAAACGACAGTTTTAAAACATACTTAAAGCTGGACATTGTGGATCATATCTGTAATCCCAGCACTTTGGAAGGCCAAGGTCAAAGGATCACTTGAGCCCAGGAGTTTGAGGTCAACATGGGCAAAATAACAAGACCACATTACTACCAAAACAATAATAATATTAAAAAAAATTAGCCATACATAGTGGTGCCTGCCTATTGTTCCAGCTATTCATGAGGCTGAGGTGGGAGGATCGCCTGAGCCCAGGAATTTGAGGTACATATCACATTGGGAAATTATTATGAGTATTTTGAAAAAAATACAGAGTGTCAGAAATTTTCGAAAGTGAAACAAAGGAAGAGAAAATGATCAATCCAAAATTCTACACACTTTACACCACATTATACTAACTTGATGTGTCTGTATTTGTTCTCTTCTAGTTGTTTTCAATGTGTAAGTGTTTTTCTTGAAATTAACAAAGAAAAATAGCATTGTCTCATATAACTTTTATAATGATATTTCCTAATAGATTTTAAATTCCCCATTTTTGAGACTAGGCATGTGTAGAGATAGTATGTATGTGGGATATATCTGTATCTTCCTCTCAGTCTTGCTGTGAACCTAAAGTTGCTCTAAAAAAAAAGTCCTTAAAGAAAACCTCTGTTTTTAAAATACAATAATTTAGTTGGTTATTAATGACCAATTAATGGCTAATAGTCATTAGCCTTTGCTTACTGAGTTACTGGGATCTTTATAGTTTATTATTTGCAATGTTAAAATAATTGATGTATTAAATCACAAATACATTTCCTTATATATTATTTTCCTTTTAAAGTATTTTTTAGAAATATGGTCTTACTATGTTGCCTATGTTGGCATGAAACTCCTGGGCTCAGCTTATATTTTTAATTTAAAAAATATAACAATTTTTTGTTTTGACACTTTTTTCTTTTCAGCAATGTCCTGATCTTTACACAACGTATTTATCTTTCCTAAATAACTCAGAAATTGATACAACACCCCCCTCCAAAATAAATTATTTACAGGTTTAAAATAATCACTTCGGTCCCTGAAATGACTCCTGCTGTTTATTGACATATATACAGATGTAGATTCATTTCAGGTATCTTATAGGATCAACTTTTTAAAAATAAACATTTATTTAACTTCAAAAAATTAATTTATAGAGATTATTTTATTGGAAATCAAGAGGAATATTTCTGAAGTAATCTTTCTTAATTGTTCAACAGTAATATCAATCCTATATTCCAAATAATTATTACTTTCTGAATAATTGTTACTTTCTCCATTGACAAATAGTGCTTTTTTTTCTTTTTATTTTATGTTAGTTTTGAAATCAGCTGTAGAGTTTAGTTTTGGTTATTATGTTAAATTTCTTCATAAATTTAATTTCTTCTGATGTAATTCAAAAATTACATCAGAAGAAAAAAATGGCATTTTCACCCACCATTTTTGACAAAAGAAGGTCTCAAGATCAAGTGAGATGCCATTAATGTAGAAATGGAAAATACTGCAAGAAGGTAAGACAGTGAACAATTGGAGAAAAAAAAAAAATATATATATATATATATATAGTTTATTACGCCAACTTTTAAGGCTATAGCCCAGATCCTGATTCTGTAACTACATGGCCTGTGAAGGCTAATTTAGCCTTTCTGGGTTTCAGCTTCCTTATTATAGTAATGAGCAGATAATCAACAAAAATCAATCAAACAATATGGAGACTACATTTAAGTGCTAAATTAAAGAGATAGTTGATTTTCCTTTTCTGCACCTAGAAAACATCTACACTGATGATAATAAATACTTTCATTTATATGTTTAATTTTTATTCTTTCAATCTCATTTCCAAACCTTCTAAAACAATAGTAAAATTAATCTATACAAGGAGAAGAGGAAGCAATTTAATCCTATCAATCTGAGAAAAGATTTGGTCCTTTTTGAATTATTTATATTGCCCCTAAGATTCTTTCTTTTTCTTATAATTTTTTGACATGGAATGGTAATTTGATTTAGGGACTTTGTGAACTCTTTTAACGTATGTTTAGTATTCACTTTATAAATATAAAATTATTATAGCTGACAAATTTTTCATTCTGTGATTTATACTTATTTCTACTCAGTTCTTTATTAGTGGAGATTGAGAGGAGTTGGTCACTCTCCTGAATGCAAGAATCTTTTTTTGTTGAAGCTTTTCATTAGTCAGTTTCTTTAACATTATCTTGTAGCTCTTTTTTGACTCATGAATAATCACTACCACTCTTCTCTGAACCTTATTTACATTTCCACATATTTTTAAAGTTCTGAGACAAAGAGAAGGAAAATACTCTAGTATTCATTTACCTTAAACCGTTTATTGGAATTTAAATTTATTTGGTCATCATATAAATCTAAATCAATAACTTGTACAATTTTTTTAAAAGATGGAAAAGTGAGTAAATAGAATATATTAATAACCAACAGTGTAATCTTCTAGGTACAGCTTATTAATTGAAGATATATGCAAATAGAAGAGAAAATTCTATATGTAAAAAAGAAGACTGTTAGCCATCACCATGATTACACCTCCTTCCAAATATAACATCAAAAATATGTTTGTCCTGTTGGTTAGGGAATATCATGATGACCTTTCTCTCATATCTTCCAATAATTCACAGAAATACTAGAATATACAACTAATTTGACAATATGAGTAAATGGCTTCCTTTCCACTGTTGTTTTACTTCATTGTTATTTACCTTTTGTGAATGACAATTTTGAAAAAGGATTAAAAACATGAATGTCAAATAGAATTGACTTGTCAGCATCCAGATTCTATAATCTATAAATATTTTACCTTTGACAATTATTTTTTCTGTGAAAAACAGGGATAATAGTAATATTTTTCTCAGAATGCTAAAAGCAATAAATAAGACACATAAATAATTAAGCAGTAAATTAGACACAGTGTTTAGCAGTGTGTCACAGAGAGGAAATATTTAATAAGTGTTACCTGTGATTATCTAATGAACTCTATGAGAATTATCAAAATAAAGAAGTACCTGTTTCTTTTATACTTTCCATATTTCTTAAATCAGGGCTCTTCTTGAAGTAAATATATGTTGTCAGAATCAAATTTCTCCAGATCCTAAGGAATCTTAACTTCAGGGCCCTATGTTTGCATTCCAGATAGACTGCTTGTAGTTCATATTTTTGTTTTTCATGGCAATTGGCATTGAGAGTCTGTGGAAATTTTATATTTTCAATTTTATACACTTTTTTAAATTAAAGAAATAATCCTCCTACAACATGTAAAAGGAGCCAGGAACAGGAAATGCTGAACCCAGAATGCCTGGTAAATTGTTCGTATTATTTCTACTTCCTGATGAATTAATGTGGATGTTAGTATTAAAATGTTTCAAATGTTTCTCAGTAAGTAACATTATTTATTTTAACATTTATGAAAGAATTATTTGTATTCATTTATAATCATTTTTCCATTAATTCATATTATAGAATTAGATTAAATGAAAATTTTATAACTACACTGAGTAAAAAAAAATTTCTGAATATGCATAGATATGAAAATTCAGTACTGTTTTCTACCATTCATTTAGGATCAATATTTCTATGCCTAATATAACAATTGCTAAAAATATTTATAAATTGCTACCAAACCATAGTAGTTGTTTAACCAAGGAATATACCCCAATTTTATAAACTTCAAAGGATTAAAATCTCCCTTGTGTCTTCCCTGAATCATTTACCCACTAGAGCATGGACACATTCCACTGTTGTATCAATATAACTAGCAGTGGAATAAAAGCAAAATGAATTACATCATTGATTTTAACTCAAATAATTATTGAAAATGGTAATCTGAGTCATAACTAATCAAAATGTCATTTTTATAATTTTAGAAATGAATACTCTTTTTCATCTCAAGAAAATGTATTTTATATTTACACATCTATTTAAAAATCTGCAGTACTAAAATCTCAGAGAATGTATTTTTATAAACACATAATTTTTCTCTTTGAATAGAAGACAATTATCTTTCCATCATTTCCTTAAACTTACTTATGACAGAGTTATACGGTGGCATTTCCTGAATACATAGTACTGGGAATACAATGCCACCTATTCATCTGTTTCTCATCAATAACATTTGTTCTGTTTGTGGTGATTTAAGAATTCTCTAGGGCAATTTAGGTTTTCTCTACCATGCTCTTCACTTTTCTGAAAGTCCTTCCCAGCAGAGTTTTTAATGTCCATATTTCTGATAACAGTCTGTTAAAAATCATCTAGACATTTTCTATCATGGGCTCCTCAAAAGTATTCCAATTTCTTCCCCCTGTTCAATTCCAAAGGCACTTACACATATTTTAGGTGTATGTCACAGCAGAACCTCACTCCTCGTACCAAATCTGTATAGTCTCCTATTGCCATAACAAATTACTACTAATTAGTATTTAAAACAATGATGACTTGTTATTTAACCCTTCCTATGGGTCAGAAGTTCATGCTGCTGACACTCAGATGGCTTCTCTGCCTTGATTACCCAGGGTCAAAATCAGTAGATCCATTGGGCTGATCCATTATCTGAAAGCTCTGAAGAGGAATATTCTTCCGGGCTTATTCAGGTTGTTGAAATTTCATTTCCTTGTCATACTTTGCATGTTGTATAGGGTCTCTTCAAGCCAGAAACAATAAGCATAATCATTGTGCTTCGAATTTCTGACTTTTTTCTTCTCTTCTCTCTCCTTATTTTTAAACAGCTTATAAAGAGATTATACTTAAGGCAAGTCCTGAAGTTTGGGCAGTATAAATGCTAGAAAAAAAAGTTTTGTGAATAACTATCACTCTGTGCAAACTTCTTGGAATAGAATATCCTGGATTTTTTGGGAAAAGCAGCATAAAATAAGGTTGGAATGAGAGTCAGGGGCCAGATTATAAATAATTCCAAAGTACAGCAAATATATTTTGATTCTGATCACAAATAATATTGGAAATTATTCTAAGTTTTAAGTTGTATATGTGTGTGTGTGTGTGTGTGTGTGTGTGTGCCTGTGCCTGTGTTTATGGTATGTGTTGATTGTGAGAAGCACAATTAAATTTGTTGTTGTATACGCATTTCTAGGAATTCCTTATATATTCTGTATTCAATACCTTTTCTAGTTTTTGTCAACAATCTAATCTTCTGGCTTTATTTTTTGTCAACTATCTTCTGTCTGTGTGTCTTCATGTTTTACCTTCTCAATAGTGTCTTTAATTAACAGAAATTCCTACTTTTAACCATTTTCTTTATGCCAGTGATTTTTGGTCCTTTTGGAAGATTTATTTTCTTGCCACAAATTTGTTAAGGTATTTCCTTATGTAACCATTATTGTGCTTCACATTTAGATCTTCAATTATCTAGAATTGATGCTTGTACTTAATGTAAACTGAGTCGTTTCATTTTTTTTAATACAAATGATACAGTATCACCTTTTGCAAAGTAGTAGTATTTTGAAAATGTTTGCATCTAAATCAAAAGATACAGTGATCACCAGTTGTTTTGTTTCTTGTGAAGTGTTTGTCTAGTTTTGGTATAAAGATAAGCTTGACTTCAAAAATGAGACAAAAAATGTTCCCTCATCTTCCATTTTTTCACAACAGTTTGTGAAGGACTATTGTTAAATTTTTAAAAAATATTTGGTAAAATTCTCCAGTGAAGCTACTGGGCTCTTTATTTGGGGATTTTTTTTATTATGATTTCATTCTTTTTGTTTACTATGTGTCTAAGCTTTATTATATGATCTTGAATCTTCAGTCTTGTTAGCACATATCTTTCTAGAAGTCTATAGATTTACTCTAGGTTATCTAATTTGTTAGTATACCATTGTTCATGGTATACTCTTGATTTTTCTTCTTTCCCTGATAATGTCAGAGTGATTCTGATTCTTCCTAATTTTTCTAAGTTGTCATCTCTCTTATTTGATGAGTTTAGACAAAGTTATGTCAATTTTGTTGATCTTTCAAAGAATCAACTTCTGATTTGATTGATTCCTTTATTTTTTATCTGTTTTATAATTTCCAAATTTGTCTTTAAAATTTCATTCCTTCTGCTCGCTTTGAATCTGTACTGCTCATGTGTCACCCTAAAAAAGGTTTGCCAAATTTTGTCTTCCCTCTCAATGTGCTAGATTCAGTTTAGTTTTCAGTTTTCTCATAGTTGCTTTTTATATTTTATTCACAACTGTAGTAATAATAGCAGGAATGTTAGGTCGTGGTGATTATACTGTACTTTGACTAACAACAGAAGTCTTCTGTGTTTTCAACTTAACCTGGATAAATATTATTATTAGTTCTCCTTAGGAGAGAAATTCATGATTTCTTTTTTCTTAGCTCAGGATATGGACAGATGTATGACTTTATATAAGAAAGTCTCAGTTAAGCAGATATTTTTAAACCTATGTTTTAATGTAGTAGAAAATCACATATTTTAGTATTATAAATTCTGTGAGTGCTCTATTATCTTTAGATCTAGAGTTATTGATATTCATTGGTAGGATTCTTAAAATCTACCCTTCTGAAATTTCAGGAACTGTAGTTTTTAGTAGTCCATAAAAGCCACTTAATTTAAGATATCAATTTGAGAGTTACATTTGAGAACAATTTATGAAAGAAAAGGAAGCTCTATAGTAGGCATTTTATATTGGAAAGCAATGCTTATTGTTTTATTAAAATATAAAAAATTCCAAGAGAATGGTTAACATAAAATGACATGTAGCTGAAAATGTGCTAATGTTACAACTCCCACAGCCTATAATGAAAGAAAAACTTTTGGTTTCCATAGTTCCTCTAATCTACTGCATGTCACATTCTTTTGTCCGTTTTAGCTAAACTTTTATAAAAATTAAAGGTGTCAGAAGCTAAGAAACAGTAGGCCAAAATGAAAATACTTATCAAATCTGAAGGATGATTATAGTCAACCATAAAGCATAGGAAAGTTGTGATCTGACTATATCAGCAATTAGAGGAATTAAGCAATAGTTTTAGATTTTACTTTAGACACAAATACAAAGAATCATATTTTTATCACTACACACCAAAAAATGCAAAGTAAAAAGTCAAACCACAAACAGGGTGAAACTATTTGCAACACATATGTCAGAAAATGTCACTATATCTAAAACACATAAAAGCCCATTATATAAATAGCTTGATAAAAAAGGGAGAAATTACTGAAATCAGAAAAATAAAAAAATAAGCTATCCAAATGTCTTCTGAACATGTCAAGAGATCACCAACGTCATTAGTTGTTTGGGAAATGCAAATTAAAATAAAAATCAGATATAATACACATACACCAAAATAGTTAAAACTAAAAATACTGATAACAATAAGGGTTGGAAAGGATGTAGAACAACTGGAACCATAAAACCTCGTTAATAGGAATAAAAAGATTCTCAAATTTGAGAATTTATTGGTAATTTCTAATACATTTGAGTATACAGGCTGAGTATACTTTATCCAAAATTACTAAGACTAGAAGTTCCTTAGATTTCAGATTTTTTGTTATTTTGAAATATCTTGGAGATGGTACCCAGTCTAAACATAAAATTTATTTATGTTTTACATATACATTTTTACACATACATTTTTACACATAGCAAAAGGTAATTTATACAATAGTTTAAATAATTTTGTGCGTGAAACAATGTGTGTATACACTGAACCACCAAAAAGCAAAAGGTGTTACTATCTCCTTCACCTCGTGGAAAATCTGTGGTTGTTTGGTGTCATTCCTGACCCCAAATTTATATGTAACCCATAAGCAAACATTTTTAAAATTTTGTCCATTTTTCGTATTACTGTTTTAAAAAAAAGAGATCCCATCTCTACAAAAAAAAAAAAAAAAATACAAAAATTGGCTGGACATGGTGGTATGCACCTGTAGTCCCAGCTACTTGAGAGGCTGGGGTGGGCGAATTGCTTGAGCCTGGAAGGCAGAGGTTGCAGTGAATCAAGACCGTGCCACTGTGTTCCAGCCTGGATGATAGTGATACCCTGTCTTAAGAAAAAAAGCGAGAGACTCTTGTGCTTTCTTCAATATGTCATTGCATTGCATTTTCCAACTCCAGAATTTCTACTTGATTTTTTAAATTATTTCTAATTCCTTGTGAAATTTACCTGCTAGGATTTGAATTTCTTCTCTGTGTTATTTGAACTTCCTCTAATATCCTCAAAATAGGTATTTTGAATTCTCTGAATGGTCACATATCTCTTGTTTCTCTGGGTTTGGCACCTGGTGTCTTATTTAGTTCAATTGGTAAGGTTATGATTTCATGAACGGCATTGATACTTTTGGATGTTTGTTGGTGTCTGGGCATTTAAGAGTATTCACAGACTTTTCACAGTCGGAGTTTGTGCTCACACTTCTTGAGAATGCTTTATAGGTGTTTTATGGGACTTAAGTGCTGTAATTCAAGTTTTGACCGCTGCGTTCATATCTGCCTTAGGGGCAAGCCAATCCCAGTAATGCTGTAGTTCTTGCAGAATCATAGAGGTACCACCTTGGTGTTCTTGGATAAACTCTAGAAGAATTATCTTGATTACCAGGCAAGGACTCTTGTTCTCCACTCTTATTTTCTTTCAAACAGTGTCATTCAGTTTCTCTCTCTCTCCCTCTTTGTGCTGAGCTGCCTGGAATCAGGGTGGGGTGACACAAGCGTCCTTGTAGCTACTACCACTGGGACTGCACTGAGTCAGACCCAAAGCCAGCATAGTACTGTATGTCACCCAAGACCTGCTGTAACCGCTACCTGCCTACTTCTGAAGGCCCTATAGCTGCACAATCAGCATGTGGTAAAGCAAGCCAACCTATTTCCTTTCTTTCAGTTCAGTAAGTTCTCCAGGACTCTGGGAACGTCCTTCTTTTGAGAAGCGGCTATTCATGTCCTTTGCCCACTTTCAAATGGGCTTGTTTGTTTGTTTGCTTGTAAATTTGTTTAATTTCCATTTAGATTCTGGATATTTGACCTTTGTTAAATGTATAGTTTGCAAATATTTTTTCCCATCTGTAAGTTGTCTGTTTACTCTGTTGAGTAAAATTTGTTTCTTTTACTGTACAGATTTTTAATTTGTTGCAATTGCTTTTCACATCTTCATCATAATATCTTTGCCAGAGCATATGTCCAGAATGGTACTTATTAGATTATATTATAGAATTTTTATAGTTTTAAGTTTTCAATTTAAGTCTTTAAGCTATAGTCAGTTGATGTTTATATGACATAAAAAGGGGTCCAATTTCAGTCTTCTGCATATGGCTAGCCAATTATCTGAGCACGATTTATTGAATAGGGAGTCTTTTCCCCATTGCTTGTTTTGGTCAACTTTGTTGAAGATGAAATGGTTTTAGGTATGTGGCATTATTTCTGGTATCTCTATTCTGTTCCATTGTTCTATGTGTCTGTTTTTGTGGAGTTATCATGCTGTTTCAGTCACTGTAGCCTTGTAGTATAGTTTGAGGTTGGGTAAGAAGATGCCTCCAGCTTTGTTCTTTTTGTTTAGGATTGCTTTGGCTATTCGGATTTATTTTGGGTACTATTTGAATTGTAAAATCGGTTTTTGGAATTCTGTGAAAAATGTCATTGGTTTTTTGCAGTAGTTTCAGAAGGGTGGTATCAGCTCTTCTTCATACATCTGGCATATTGTGGCTGTGAATCTGTCTAGTCCTGGGCTTTTTTTGGTTAGTAGGTTTTTTGTTTTGGTTTTCATTTTTTTTTTCTTTTTCACTGATTCGATCTGGAACTTTTTATTGTTTTATCCAGGGATTCAATTTCTTCCTGCTTCATTCTGGGGAGGTTGTAGGTATCCAGGAATATTTCCATTACTTCTGTATTTTCTAGTTTATGTGCATAGAGGTGTTTATAATAGCCTATAGGGATTAAAAAAAAATCTGTGGTGTTATTGGTAATTCCACTTTGTCATTTTTAATTGTTTCTATATGGATCTTCTGAGTTTTTTTCTTTATTACTGTAGTTAGTGGTCTATCTTATGAACTTTTTTTAAAGAACTAGTTTATGGATTATTTGATCTTTTGTATAGTTTTATGTCACAGTTTCCTTCAGTTCACTTCTTATTTTGGTTATTTCTTGTCTTCTGCTACTTTTGGGGGCATAATTTGCTCTTGTTTATTTAGTGTCTCTATTTGTGATATTAAGCTGTTGATTTGAGATCTTCCTAACTTTTTGATTTGGGCATTTAGTGCTATAAAGTTCCCAGTTAACATTGCCTTAGCTGTGTCCTGAGAGATTCTGGCATATTGTATATTTGATTTCACTACATGCAATGTTTCTGCCTTAATGTTCTTGAAATGATTTGACTGTGTCCCCACCCAAATCTTATCTTGAATTCTCACCTTTTGTGGGAGGGACTTGGTGGGAGGTAATTTAATCATGGGGGCAGGTTTTCCCATGCTGTTCTCGTAATGGTGAATAAGTCTCGAGAGATCTGATGGTTCTATAAAGGGAAGTTTCCCTGCACAAAATCTCTCTCTTTGCTTGCTGCCATCCCTATAAGACATAACTTACTCCCCTTGCCTTCCACCATGATTGTGAGCCCTCCCCAACCATGTGGAATTGTAAGTCAATGAAACCTCTTTCTTTTGTAAATTGCTCATTCTTGCGTATGTCTTTATCAGCAGTGTGAAAACAGACTAATACAGTGCTTACTTACCCAAAAGTCATTCAAGAGAAGATTGTTTAATTTTTAAGCAATGGTATAGTTTTGCGCAATTTTCTTGATATTGATTTCTACTTTTATTGCACCATGGTCTGAGAATGTCACTGGTATAATCTCGTTTGTTTCATTTTGTTTTTGTTTTTTTTAATTTTCTGAGGATTGTTGTGTGGCCAATTGTGTGGTCAATTTTAGAGTATGTGTCATGTGGCAGAGGGGATAATATATATTCTGTTGTTTTAGGGTGGAAATTTCTGTAGATTTTCATTTGGTCCATGTGGTCAAGTATTGAGTTCAGCTCATGAATTTTTATTTTTATTTTTTTAAATTTTTTGCCTGATGATTTGTGTAATACTGTCAGTAGGGTGTTGAAATCTCCCACTATTTTTGTTTGGTAATCTTTCTCTTCATAGGTCTTTCAGAAGTTTCTTTATAAATCTTGGTGCTCCTGTGTTTCATGCATATATATTTATAATAGTTAGATCTTTTGTTGAATTGACCCCCATACTGTTATGTAATGCCTATCTTTGTCTCTTTTATACCTGCTAGTTTAAAGTCTGTGTTGTCTGAAATTAGGATAGCAACCATAGCTTTTTTCTCTTTTTCATTTGTTGGGTGATATGCTTTGGCTCTGTATCCCCAACCACATCTCATGTTGAATTGTTCCAAGTGTTGAAGGAGAGGCCTGGTGGAAGGTGACTGAATCATGGGGGTGGACTTCCACCTTTGCTGTTTTCATGATAGAGTTCTCACAAGATCTGATTATTTAAAAGTGTGCAAAACCTCCCCCTTCACTGTCTCTCTCCAGCTCCACCATGTGAATGTTGTACCTGGTTCCACTTCACCTTTCATCATGATTGTATGTTTCCTAAGGTCTCACCATCCATGCTTCTTAAACAGCCTGCCAAACTTTGAGTTAATTCAATCTCTTTTCTCCATAAACTGCTCAGTCTCAGGTATTTCTTTATAGCAGTATGAGAACAGACTAATATACTTGGTAGATGTTTTTCCATCCTATTATTTTGAATCTATGTGTGTTATGGCATGTGAGATGGATCTCATGAAGACAACATAACCACCGGGCCTTGCTTCTTTATCTAACTTGCCACTCTGTCTTATTTAATTGGGGTATTTAATCCATTTACATTCAAGATTAGTATTGATATGTGTGGCTTTAATTCTGTCATTGTGTTATTAGCTGGTTATTATGCAGACTTGTTTGTGTGGTTGCTTTTTAATGTTACTGGTCTGTGAACTTAAGTGTGTTGTTGTAGTGCATGGTAAGGGTCTTTCCTTTCCTTATGTAGCACTTTCTTCAGGGCCTCTTGTAAGACAGATCTAGTGGTAACAAATTCTCTCAGATTTGCGTGTCTGAAAAATATCTTACTATTCCTTATTGTATGAAGCTTAGTTTGGCAGGATATAAAATTCTTGGTTGGAAATTCTTATCTTTAAAAATACTGAATATAGGCCCCCAATATCTTCTGGTTGTAGGCTTTCTGTGGAAAGGTCCACTGTTAGCCTGATGGGGTTCTCTTTGGTTGAGTGACTTACCCCTTCTCTTTAGCTGCCTTTGACATTTTTTCTTTATTTTTACCTTGGAAAATCTGATGAATATTTGCTTTGGGATGGTCTTCTTGTGCTGTGTCTCATAGGGGTACTCTGCATTTCTCAAAAATAAATGTTAGCCTCTCTAGCAAGGTTGGGAACGTTTTCATGAATAATAACCTGAGATATGTTTTTAATGTTGCTTGCTTTCTCCCTGTCTTTTTCAGGGATGCCCATGAGTCCTAGCTTTGGTCTCTTAATTCTATATTTCTACAGATTTTATTTGTTCTTTTTTCTTTATTTTTGTCTGTCTTAGACATCCAGTCTTCAAGCTCTGATATGCTTTTCTCAGCTTGATCTATTCTGCTGTTAATACTCATTATTGCATCATTAAATTCTTGTAATGTGTTTTTGAGCTATATATGATCATTTATACAGCTTTTTAATAATGACCATTTATCTGTTACCTCCTGTATCACTTTATTGTAAACCTTAGATTTCTTGCATTGGGTTCAACTTTCTCCTGAATCTCAATGATCTTTGTTCCTGTGTTCTGAATTCTGTTTCTGTCATTTCACCCATTTCAGCCAGGTTAAGAATCATTGCTGGGAAACTACTTCAGTCATTTGGAGGAAAAAGGTATTCTGGCTTTTTGTGTTGCTGAAGTTCCTATGCTGATACTTTCTCATCTTTATGTGCTGGTGTTCCTTTAAATGAAGTGTAAATTGAGCACAGTTATTAGACTTCTTTTATCAGTGTTTTCAGAGTGTGAGGCTTTGTGCAGGGTCTTTATTTGTAGCTGTATTATTGTCCTTGGTTTCACAGGCTGGGTTGGGGTTATATTAGCAATGTATTTTTGGTGTTGAAGCTTTGGGCTGTGATCCAGTAGATGATGCTTAAGCATAATGGCATATCTGATACACATCTGATATCCAAAACTCTGAATAAACTTATAAAATATTCTTTAACTTTGCAGACTTTTTCTGGTATTATATTCCATACAGTAGCTGTTAAGAGCATAACTTCTGGAGCTAGACTACCTGTGTGGAAATTCTGACTCTTCCTGTTCCAGTTTCTACTACTGTGTAACATATACTTTAAAATTTATCTGTTTAAGGCAATTACAATTGACCCATGAACAACACCAGTTTCAGCTGTCTTGGTCAACTTATATGCAGATATTTTAACCTAGCTATGGATCAAAAATACTGTATTAGAGGGATGAGAAAGCTGATTATGCAGAAGATCAACATTTTTTATATTTTGTGTATTGAGTTTCACAGAGTCAACTGAGGGATTTGAGTATGCATGGATTATGGTATACAGCAGAGGTCCTGGGACCAATCCCCTACATTCACTGAGGGATGGCTGTATTTTATTATGCTCATGGGTGCAGTGGGTCAGTAATTTGGACAAGACACAGTTAGGGAGACTTGTCTCTGCTCTATGAAATCTGAATTTTACGTGGGCAAACTCGAAGGCTGGGCATACAAGAGTTGGTGGGGCCAGAAACATATAAAGACTCATTCACTCATCTGTCTGGCATCTGGGATGGTAGAACTATTAGACTAGAGTTAATGCAGATCTAAATGCCTACATTTGGCCTCTTCTAAGCTGTTATGCACAGAATGGTGTTAACTACTCACAGTCCTAATCAGGACTCCAAGTGCCAGTGTTACAGGAAATACAGTGGCAGTTGCATCACTGTCTTAAACCTACCCTCCTCTGAAGGTATACAATATATCTTTTATCATCTTCTATTATTATGAGTCACCTAAATTTCCCTTTGAAGAAATGTTACTGAATTCTCAGTCATTCTTATGAAAATTGCTACAGTCTCCTAGAGTTCTCTAATTTTGAACAAATTGCCTAACTTTATTACTTGAGTTTTTTAAACTATAGAAGAAATATAATAATAATAATTACCTCATCGGTTTTTGTATTCAGTGAATTAATATGTGTAAACTATTTGGACAGTCTATGGCATATTGCAAATGTTCAATAAGAATTTAATAATTATTTCTATTATCACAATTATTTTAAGAGAGCAAGTAAACACAGTGGAACCCACCTCTGGGAGGTTTGCTTTCCTTAGTATTGTTAATTCATTAAAAATCTATTAATATAATTAAATAATGAATAAATATAAACAATATTTATTTATATAAAAGGAATGTCTAAGAATAAAGGAAATGAATACTTCAGAAAAATATAAAAGATGTAGATTTACAATAACAGTATATTAGACTACTATTAAAGAAGTTTTATAAATGCACTATTCCAAGTAATCATTTTACAAATGATAAGCAGCATTCATGAGCAAGCCTAAATGATTTGCCTTAAGTCAGTGGGAGAGTAAGGATGGGAACCAAGGTCCCTAAGGCCACTGTAGAGTGGCTTATCCTTTACACTACAGTGCTGCAATTTTAATTAATATTTGTGAATTTTTTAACTTTGAATATCTGTGAATTAAAAGAAGAGGAAAGAACAAAAAGTGGAAATAAATTTACTAGTTTTAAATTCCTTTAGCACATGAGTTCATCACTTGTTAATAACTTACAAACTTTCTTCTAACAAAGAAAAGAACTATTTTTGTAACAGAAACTACCAGAAGTGGTTATTTTGACACATTGTTTAGTATGTGCTAAATATTTTTTAATATATTACATGTAAATAGTATCCTACTGCAATAATTCAAGATCCACTCTCGAAATATCTTGCTTCATAATATCTGGACTTCAGCTAGGCAAACTCAATGGCTGGATATCCAGGAGTTGATGGGGCTGAATTTCTTATGGGAGAATATTTTTATTTACAAAAATAGAGTAACATCGACAAAATTTAAACATTTTTCAAAGCAATAACTACAGTCAATGGTCAGAAATATCCTTTCACTGGTATGAAATATCTTTAACACAAAATAGTGATTTAAATATAATGAAAATTATTGGTCTACATATTTACACACATGAAAGTTTGTATTTGACTGAGAAATAGACAATTTAAGGTAACTTTATTTTATTGCAGTTACTGACTTAAATAAATTGCCAAGGTTATAAAGTTACAAGCATTTTATATATTTTGTAGAAGTTGACACCTATTACACTAGACCTTTATGTTTGAATAAGCACAGAAAAAGTGATACAACCACAGGAATATAAATATTTATTGCAAAATCTTATTTTGCTATAGAAAAAAACTAATAGACATTTTATTTCTACATTTGCTGAGTATGCTAAGTTTTCATTGTATAAATCATGTTTTTGCTTTAATCGTATATATCTGCATGTCAATATCGTGACTGAACTTATTCATGGTAATTTAAATTAGACATACATATTTAAATATACTTATGAAAAAATACCATCTTTTAATAATGGTCACTTATGACCAATAATTCAAGCAAAACTCTTAGGTAATCAAATACATGATTACTTTTTAAATCTTAAAGTATAAAATACAGAACTCTTTGTGATTATCTTATATAGCTTCAATGTTATAGATTGAAGATATTATAGATATTAGATAACCTAACAAACACAAGTATGCATACCACTTATGACCTACTATGTAACAGATGTGCTCTAATTATTTCTTTAAAATGCTAAGTAATCATAAATATATGTTGGAGTAACCAGAAAAGTTATCAGGTGTATACTAGTTAGACATTTTTCTCTCATTTTTTACTTTCTAAGATGACTGAGATAGATGAAGTCACTTCCCAATCATCAGATCATGCAAGTTGTCTGCTGGGAGAGTGGTAAACCTGGGCAGAAAAGTAAGCAACATTCTAAGAGAGAAAGGACAGAGATCACCAAGCATTTCCCTTTTGAGGTAAACGTGGACCATGTGGGTGATTATTTTGTTAACCTAAAAAACAAAAGGGGCTCTCTAATATTTTTTAAAAGCTACTTATTTGGAAATAGGGTACTGCAATGGGGATACTCCTGCCATAACAAACTGTACACATATTCAGAGAGTAAAGAAGACAAAGGTTTTTTAAATAAAAAATGAGGAGGATTACATAATTGTTTTAAAATTGTTATCTTTGGATTCAAAGAGGAATAATAAGGGTGACAACAGTTCGTGGTTGGACAGACAGTTGCTCAATAGATGTCCTTGCAGAAGTATTTTTTTAGTAAGGTTGCAATGCTCTTTGCAAAAGATTGTGTTTTTTGCAGTTTTTTGGTAAGAGTTTTTGTTATCAATCATACAAGCATAAGAACATTCTCCTCATAGCCTTTCTGGCTCCACTTGCAAGAATAATTTTAACATTAATGACTCCATTTTAACTTTGACAACCTCCCAAATTTTCAATAATAGCTGTGATAAACCCAGCCTAAGTTCTTTTTGATGCGAGTTTCCTGCTCTGACATATGAAAAGTAGCTATAGAAAGACAAATGTCTCAAAAATAACTGTGAGTATAGCTTTACAAATATTTCATCTAGAAATAGCTCAAAGTATTATTGAGGGAGGCTTACCAGCAAAAACAGAACCATTCTAGGGTACAGGAGGTTAATGGTTCAAATTCCATAAACGTCTCTGGGTCCCCAACTTTTTACAGGTAAAAAAGCTGGCTGAGAAAGCTATTCAATGGACTGGGCAGCTTCTTTTATAGAGCAGTATAGAATAAATGCCCGAGGCTCCAATTGTATAGTATAACAAGGTCATGGTTAAGGATTATTTACTACTTCTGGAGTAAATAGGTCTATTGCAGTCATCTTTTTGTATCCTTTGGGGGACTACTTCCAGAACCCACCTCCCTCCCCCAGGTACCAAAATCCACGAAAGCTCTAGTACCTTATTTAAAATAGCATAGAATGTGCATATGATCCACATCCCCCCACATACTTCAAATCATCTCCAGATTACTTATAATACGTAATACAATGCACACATATTAATTCATTGAATGGCAATGTAGTACTTGGCAAATGGCAAATATAAATTTTGTTTTTTTGAAATTTTGTGGATTTTTTTCTAAATATTTTTGATCCTTGGTTTGTTGAATTCATGAATGCAGAACACATGGATATGGGGGCCAAACTGTATATCTAGCGGGTTTTCAGAATTGTTTTGGAGGAGTGATTGCTGTATACCTTCCATTCTCCCTTCTTTTGAATAGGGGGGATTGTGATAGCATCTCCCTTTCTCATTACATGTTGAGAATGTGTGGGAAGATGGCTTGCATTTTGAATTCACAGATTTATGAATTAAGAGAGAAGCTGCATTTTAGAAGTTTATCTCAACATGAAATAATACCAAGATTTTGGACTTTGAACATGATACCACACTTACATAAGACTTTCAGGGCTCTTAGCGTGGGTGAGTATATTTTGCATGTAGCAGTAATGTGATTAATTACAGCAAACTAAGAGCTATCATGTGTTGCTTGTACCAATGGCTGTACTTATTTCTCTTTCCACATGCATGCTACTTTCCAATATGATTTTGTAGCTCCTTGCATTAAAATTCTGGAATCACCTTCTCATTCACTTTGATCAATAAAATTATGTGGAAGTGACAATGAGCTGGTTCTAAGCCAAAGCCTCAAAAGCTATGACTATTTCCTCTCCATCTTTTTGAAATCTACACAATCACATAAGTTGAAGCCAACGCTAACCTACTGGATTATAAGTGGTACATGGCTCAATCACCTCCATCATCTGAGCCATCAGTCATCTTAAGAGTTAGAAAACCTACTAATATGCTGTTGACTTCACACATACATATGAAGAAGCCCTGCTGAGGCCAGTTTAAATTTTAGACCAACAGAATCATAGGCTAACGAAATGGATGTTTTAAATCACTAAACATTGTGATAATTTTATTTTCAGCAATATTGACTGATACTGATAGTGACTGACGGATTGAAATCGTTTCAGATTAGGTGTGCTCTCAGGAAGGGGCACCGGAATGAATAAAACTCATCATGAGAATAAGTAATGACTTTGCTGGTGACCTAGGTACAATAACTGAGCCAATTATTTTAAAGTAAAGTTAGTTGTGGTGGCAGAATGTGAATGAGTTCAGCATAGTTTTCCCTCTGGCTATCCTGACATTACTGAGCATGCTGTAGAAATGTAAATAAAAAGCTGAAAAATAAAATATGACATTATTTAAAGTATCATCTAATGACGGCACAAGGCTTAAATGTTACCGTAAAGAGAAAGGCCTCCTCCTCTTCCCACTTCCCCATGAGGAAATATGCTGACCTCACTAACTTGGTCATTACTAGAATAAATAATAAAGTAGGGACTTGTGAAAACTTTCTATTTATGGCAGCAATAGCATATGGCAACAACAGCATTAAAATGACAAATGTTAGGGGTAATTATTAGACCTAACTTCAGATGTTCTTTCCTTGTCCTATGGGCACTCTTCCCTGTTCCTCCCACTAAGTATAGTATAGTATAGTACTTCATGAGAGAAACAGGCAAGAGTGCCCATAAGACAAGTAAACAGAATTTTAAAACTTTAAAAGGAAAAAATCAAACCACCTACTTGTATTTGTTCATTGCTAGTCTCACCTCAGCTCCTTGAACTGAATCTGGTTATTAGCTTATATTCCAAAAATATTTGTTGAATGAATAAATACATGAGCATTAAAAAAGTGATATGATCTTTCTTTGAGTTTCATACTGGTGAGATAAAAATATTAATTGTAATAACAATATGCAAGTTATGTAAGGCTATAAAAATACTCAATTGCTTTCCTAAAACAATAAAAATAAACAGTTTTTTATACTTGATACTTTGAAAAGTACCAAAATATACGTTGCTAATCCAATTATAAATGAAATTATATTAAGTATCCAACACTATGTCAAGAAATATATATTATTTTCCCTATTTTAAAAACAACACAAGTTAGAAGAGATTAAGTCATTTACTCAAGGGCAAGTAATTAGTCATGGATTTTGAACTCAGATCCTGATATGGTTTTGTTCTGTGTCCCCTCTCTAAATCTCATCTCAAATTGTAATCCCCATGTATCAAGGGAGGAACCTGATGGAAGGTGATGGAATCGTAGGAGTGGTTTCCCCTATGCTGTTCTCATGCTAGTGAGTGAGTTCTCATGAGATGGGATGGTTTAAAAGTGTTTGGCAGATCTCCCCACCCCCAATACTGCTGCCAAGTCAGATGAACCTTACTTCCCCTTTGCCTTCTCTCATTATTGTAAGTTTCTTGAGGCCATCCCAGGCATGCAGAACTCTGAGTCAATTAAACTTCTTTTCTTTAAAAATTACCAAGTGCCAGGCAGTTCTTCGCAGCAGTGTGAAAACAGACTAATACAGAAATTGGTACCAGGAGTAGGGTACTGCTATAAGGATAAACTGAATATGTGGAAGCGACTTTGGAACTGGGTAACAGGCAGAGGTTGGAATAGTTTGGAGGGTTCAGAAGAAGACAGGAATATGTGGAAAAGTTTAGAACTTCCTAGAGACTTGTTGAATGGTTTTGACCAACATGCTGCTATGATATTGACCATGAAGTCCAGGCTGAGGTGGTCTCAGATGGAGATGAGGAACTTATTGGGAACCAGAGTAAAAAGTCACTCTTGCTATACTTTAGCAAATAAACTGGTGACATTTTGACCCCACCCTAGAGATCCGTGGAACTTTGAACTTGAGAGATTATTTAGGGTATCAGTTGGAAGAAATTTCTAAGCAGCAAAGTGTTCAAGAGGTAACCTGACATTTTCTGAAAGTGTAGTCCCATATGTGTAAACAAAGAGGCTATCTGAAGCTGGAAATTTTGTTTAAAAGGAAAGCAGAGCATAAAAGTTTGAAATATTTGCAGCCCGACCATACAGTAGAAATGAAAAAAACATAGTCTAGGGAGAAATTCAAGTCAGATGCAGAAATCTGCATAAGTAATGAGGAGCTGAATGTTAAGATAATGGGAAAAATGTCTCCAGGTTATATGAAAGATCTCTGTGGCATCCCCACCCATCACAGGCCTGGAGGCCTAAGAGGGAAAAAATGGTTTTGTGGGTCAGGCCCAGGGCCTGGCTGCTCTGTGCAGCCTCAGGACATGGTGCCCTGAATCCCTGCTGCTACAGCTCCAGCCATGGCTAAAACAGGCAAAAGTACATCTCAGGTCGTTGCTTCAGAGGGTACAAGCCCCAAGCACTGGCAGCTTCCAAGTGGTGTTGGGCCTGTGGGCATGCAAAAGACAAGAGGTGATCTTTGGGAACCTCTGCCTAGATTTCAGAGGATGTATGGAAAGGCCTCAATAGCCAAGCAGGTCTGCTGCAGGGGCAGAGCCCTCATGGAGAAATTCTACTAGGGCAATACAGAGGGGAAATATGTGGTTGGAGCCCTGACAATGAGTGCCCATTGGGGCAGTGCCTAGTGGAGCTGTGAAAAGATGGCCACCATCCTACATACACCAGAAAGGTAGATCCATTGACAGCTTGCACTGTGCACTTAGAAAGACAGCAGACACTCAATGCCAGCCTGTGAAAGCAGTCATGGGGTATGTACCCTAAAAAACCACAGGGGCAGAGCTGCCCAAGTCCCTGGGAGTTCACCCCTTGTATCAGCATGCCTAAGTGTGAGACATGGAATCAAAGGAGATCATTTTGGAGCTTTAAGATTTAATTGCTGCCCCACTGGATTTTGGACTTTCATCAAGCCAGTAACTCCTTTGTATTGGCCAA
Organism: Macaca mulatta; assembly: GCF_049350105.2. NCBI lineage: Eukaryota > Metazoa > Chordata > Mammalia > Primates > Cercopithecidae > Macaca > Macaca mulatta. The sequence continues at coordinate 119,547,941 of NC_133409.1, forward strand.
ATTCTCCCATTTGGAATGGGAACATTTATCCAATGCCTATACCCCCATTGTATCTTGGAAGTTACTAACTTGCTTTTGATTTTACAGGCTCCTAGGTGGAAGGGACTTGCCTTGTCTCACATGAGAGTTTGGATTGTGAACTTCTGAGTTAATGCTTAAGGAGTTTGGGGTACCAGTTGGGAAGGCATGATTGTTTTGAAATGTAAGAGGACATGAGATTTGGTTGGGGCCAGGGGTGGAATAACATGGTTTGGCTCCATGTCTGTACCCAAATCTCACCTTGAATTGCAATTCTCATGTGGCAAGGGAGGGACCTGGTGGGGAGGTGATTGAATCATGAGGACAGTTTCCCTCATACTGTTCCCATGACAGGAAGTGAGTTCTCATGAGATCTGATGGTTTAAAAGTTTTTGACAGTTCACGCCTCAGCCTCTCCAGCAGCTGGGACTACAGGCGAATGCCGCCACGTCCAGCTGACTTTTTGTATTTTTATAGAGACAGGGTTTCACTGTGTTAGCCAGGATGGTCTGGATCTCCTGACTTTGTGATCCGCCTGCCTTAGCCTCCCACAGTGCTGAGATTATAGGCGTGAGCCACCTCGCCCGGCCTTACTAGTTTTAATAGTTTTTTTGGTAGAATCTATAGTGTTTTGAATATATTAAATCATGTATTCTGCAAACAGGGACAATTTAATTTCCTCCTTCCCAATTTGGATGCACTTTGTTTCTTTCTCTTGCTTGGTTGCCCTGTCTAGGACTTCTAGTATTATGTTGACTGAAAGTAGTTTCTTATTCCTGAACTTCAAAGAAAAACTTTCAACTTTTGCCCATTCAGGATGTTGGCTGTGGGTTTGCCACATAGGGCCTGTATTACATAGATCTTTACAATAGATCTTTACTACACCTAATTGGTTGAGAGTTTTTAATCATGAGAAGGTGTTGAATTTTATCAAATGATTTTTGTGCATTTATTAAAGTGATTATGTATTGCTGGTTCTTGATTCTGTTGATGTGATGTATCATATTTATTGATTTAAATATGTTGAATCACCCTTGCATCCCTGTAATAAATTCCAATTTATTATGGTGACTAATCAAAAAAAAAAAGTGTTTGACAGTTCTTTTTCTTCTCCTCTCTCTCTCTCTCTCTCTCTCTCTTTTGCTGTCTCTTCTGCCACCATGTAAGATGTGCCTTATTTCCCCTTTAATTTCTGCTGTAATTGTAAGTTTCCTGAGGTCTTTCCAGCCATGCAGAGCTGTGAGTCAATTAAACCTCAACTGGACTAATACAGATCCCTTGCTGTTCTTATCACAGTAGCCCATAAATGATGAGAGAAAATAATTTCTTATTGAAAATATCTAGTGCTTGCTGTTTAAAGTTGACAAATGATAGAGCACAACTTGATCATTTATACATAACATTTAAGAAAATGTGGTAATTTCAGTTTTATGTTGAACAAACATACTCTGGGTAAGCAATGAACCTGCATTTTGGATTCAGTTCTCCTAAATATAATTAAGTAATAACAATAAGTAAACCACTTAAATTTTCTGGAATACCTCTTTCCTCATCTTTAAAATGAACAGATAAAGTTTTCAACTCTAGCTTTTTACACACAAGCTTATTTAAAATTACAATGTGTAAAACAAATAGAAATATATATGCTATGCTTGAAGGCAGCAAAGGAGAAGAAATTTCTAACATAATCCCCTTATTACAATTTTGTCAGGGATGACTACAGCATCTACAATGAACCAGGGTTCAGTTGGACCTATCTTAAAATGGTCATAACCAGGGATCTTCTAAAGTTCATTTTAGTCATAGGTGTGTTTTATATGGTAGTTAAATCACTGCGATATCTGTATTGGTCATGTATTGCATGTATTGCTGCATGATAAATTATCTCAAATTTAGTGGTTTAAAACAACAAAGACTTAGTATTTCACAGACTATGTGATTCAGGAATCTGGGAATGGCTTAGCTGGGTATATTTGGCTCAGGATATCTCAAAAAGCCATAGACAAGCTGTGGTCCTGGGCTAAATTTATTAATATCGCAGGGCTTGATTCAGGCTGGAGGATCTGCTTATAAGCTCATTCACATGGCTGTTAGAAGGTCTTAGAATGTGTAATTCCAAACTTACTCACATGGTTGTTACAGCCTTAATTCTTTGCCATGTAAGTTTTTCCATAGATTATTCAAGTATTTTTATCACATGGCAGCTAATGATTTGAGTGTGTGGTGGAGAACACTTAAGGTGGAAGTCAAAGTGATGGAAAAATCTAATTTCAGAAGTGAAATTGTATCATGTTCACTGTATTCTAGGCACCAAACACATGCCACTAAGTCCAGCCCATACTCATAGGGATGAAATCAAAATTTCACATCTTGAAGGTACATGCATCAATGAATTTGTGTACAACTGTTTAAAACCATTGAAAGACCTGATGGTGAGTTTTATTGGAGGCAGCTACATTCCTAGCTGGTATGATTATAAGCAAAAAAAGGTCAAGCTTTATGATATTGAATATGAAAGTAAATAAATGTTACTTATATTGTTTCATGACGAGATGCCACTTGGACTAAGCCAAAAATGCAAAACCCCTATTCACTCTCATGCACAAACTCACCTGATATCCAACATATTATGTTTAAATGAATATCAATTAAAATAAGATTAATTTATCATTACTCAATCCTACTCAAACTATTCAGAATCACTGAATTCCATATAGAAATATCTCAAGATCTGTGTATTATATTGATGCCACATTACCTTTGAATGCTAAATCACAAATTAATCTTTTCCTAAATATCACTTAATACTTTGCAATATATCTGCCCTGCTATTCAGTAATCAATATTTTAAGTAATCCCTAGTATTTTAAAAAGTCACACAGCAATGGAAAAATTGCTTTCCTTAGGAATCTTAGAGGTGAAAAAACTGAAAAAAAAATGAATTATATTAAAGTTTTGAAATGTGTTTCTCTTGATGTACATATGAGTCTCTATCTTCTTTGATACATATAAATGGCAAATGCAACGTAATATATATTATGCAATTTCTGTACTACTTTTGTTTTTATTAAGTACTATTCAAAGTGCAAAAATAGCAATTTCAAACATAATTTATAAGGTTATATATACAAAAAAATCGTAATTTAAATAGTTGAAAGGGAACCATGAGCTCATATTTTATATTTATATAACAATAAAGTCTCTTAGGATTTATTAGTATTGGTATCCTTGTCCTTCAAGTCCCAGTTAAAACGGTAATCCCAGCACTTTGGGAGGCCGAGACGGGTGGATCACGAGGTCAGGAGATCGAGAGCATCCTGGCTAACACTGTGAAACCCCGTCTCTACTAAAAAAAATACAAAAAACTAGCCGGGCGAGGTGATGGGTACCTGTAGTCCCAGCTACTCGAGGGGCTGAGGCAGGAGAATGGCGTAAACCCAGGAGGCGGAGCTTGCAGTGAGCTGAGATCCGGCCACTGCACTCCAGCCTGGGCGACAGAGCGAGACTCCGTCTCAAAAAAAAAAAAAAAAAAAAAAATGGTAAGTTCCTTATAGAATTTTCTTCCCAGTATAATTACTTTTTTTGTACGCTCTCTCATCTGATTTGTGCTTCTCATTGCAATCCAGCACTCACTAGACTACAAATTTTGTGAATGTTGAGAATGTGTTCTTATATCTCTTACTTTAATAACCATAATACAATTATTTACTTACATATCTTCAGCTCTATCTTTGAAGTTTCTGTGCAAAACTAAGCTAATCACCCAATAAATTTAAGAATAAAATTACCAGATAAACTATCCATAGTTGTATTAGAATAAATTAAAATTCCTTGTTGTAACAAACAATCCCAAATTCTCAATGGCTTAAAGCAATGAAGGTTCATTACCTCTTCATTCCACAAGTCCAGTGCAGATCTAAAGGAGAGGTCAATTTATTGTTATCAATACGGGTGATGGAAGCTGCTGGCATTGCAGTACAAGGTTTCAGGATTCATCACAGCTGGGTAAGAGAGCATGAAGGATCACTTATCAGGTATCAAGAGCTTCCACCCCCAAGTGACACACACTACTTTTGTTCACATTGCAATGACCATGAAACAAATCAGATATTCACAGCTAACTTCAAGACACTGTGTGGCCAGAATGAAGAGCCAAAATCCTGATGACCAGTAGTGATGGCCTCCACAATAGTCATTACATAGTATGGTATATAATCTGTACACAAGGGGTCACACAAGTTAATGAAGAAAGTAGTGAGTAATGAGCCAGAGCATACATGATTAATATAAGTCATTTGTATGAAACTTGGATTACTTTAAAATAATTTATCACAAATTTTATTGTTTTAACTTGTATTATCACATTAAATGTGTGTATATAATATATAAATAGTCATCATTTGAAGAAAATAATTTCAGAACTATGACATAGAAAATATAACAGTGTTTTATAGTAACTATTTTCTGCACTCTTATAGTATTACAAATATCTATTTATCTAATCTTTAAATATTAAATTTAAAAGATTCTTTTAGCTGCCCTTCTTTTTCTAATTTCCTGCCTCTGGTTTATATTGGATCACTGGTCCTGCCTAGATACCATTTCATCATTTCTCTGATTTAGGTCTGCTTTTTCAACCATATTCAAAGAATTCTTGTATTTTCTAAGTAACCAGTTACAGAAAAAAGTACTATAAATTAACTTAATTAACATATTCACTTCTCACATACATGTACAAATGTTCATCTTTGTCTTGAAATTCATAAAAAACATTTTTCAAAGCAAAAAGGAGTTATTTTGAATTGTGAAAAATAATGTCATGATTCTTAGTTGTTTTTGTTTATTGCATTAACTTTTCGTTATTTCTCTTTAGTTCATAATAGATTCCAATTTGACATGATGAACATTATACCCACTATTGAATTGTGGTGAGAAAACTTATTTTCTTGGCTGTGAGTAAAAAACAGAAAACTTTGTATAATGTAATACACTACCATTGAATTCCCATGACATAATATTGATAGTATTTATCCTAGAATTATTGAAACTTTTATCTGCCTTTAAAATAAAGACAATAAATATATTGTCTATATATATTGTCTATATAAATATGAATACATTGTCAATATTTATTTTTGTTTCTATTTATTCATTTATTTATTAAAGCCTAAAGTGTTTAATTTATATATTATAAAATATTAGCATGGGTTTACCATCATAAAGGTTTGAAGACATTATTAAATTTAAAACGCAAAAAAATACTTTACATAAAATAAATTACTCCTTTTCAAAAATTGCATTCCAGTCAGGTTTTTGTCCTTTCATGTATAGTTCATATTAATATCTTGCTAACCTAAGCCACTGATGCCCCAGTCACTTCACGTGATTTGACGACAATCCACCACCCGCTACACACAGAGCAGCTTTCTGGTGGTCATATTACCTAGTCTTGGACAATTACATTTTCTACCCCATGAATCATAGAGATTGCTTCAAGGATGGATAACTGACCCAATATGTTTAAGTGATTTTTTTTTTAACTACTGAGAAAGTACAGTTCTGTTTTCCAAGGTAAAGAGGTAAGATATTAACATAGCATTAATGGGGGGTCACCATTATAAAAATAACTTGCCTGAGAATAAAGCCAACACAGAGATGAAGAAACCAAAATAATAATATATTTAATTTCCTGGATCCAACTAGGGCTGAAGTTAATTTTATCCTTGGGCTTTTAAGTTGCATTAGTCATTGAATTCTTTTTATTTCTGGATCAGTGTGAGTTTAGTTGTTATAATGTGTACCATGAAGTCCTTATGAGTTCTGCATTTAAACATCTCTTTATGAGATGTCTAGAAGGCAGCTGGACAGGTGACAAAGCATTAGAGATGACAAACTCTCTAAAATTTTTATAAAGAGTCTGTTAAAATCTAGCACCCAATGCTTTTGACAATGGTTGGAGTTTTACAGATTCTATGTATAATTTAACCCCATAAAAGAAGTAATTTTTATTCATTGTAAGCTTTTCCAATATTATCATTAAATAGAGCAGCTGAGTCAATATTATGAAAATTACTTACGGTAATATTATACTCTATAATATTAATGAAAATCATTTAATTATATATTTTAATTATAATTAAAATTAAACAGTTCAATTTTAATAGATATCTAGTAAGATGAAAAAATATTTTATTTTCAAATATTTACTCCTCTTTTATATTATATATGTAATGGAAATAGTTAGACAGTCCATGAAAGTGAATATTATTGCCATTTCAGACAATAAAATGATTTCAAAATTAACACTGGAAAATTCAATGTTATTCTATTTTATATTTGTCTCTCATTTTCTATACAAATTGAACCATGAACATGAAATGTGTTTTAAAAGAAAAACAAAACTTCCAATAATTTTATTATTTGCAGTTCAGTTGCAATTCTAGAAGCTCGACTTACAGAAATACACATAGTGAAAATAAATTTAAAGCATTAAATATGGCAGAAAAATTTTCAAAATGCATAAAGTATTAGTAAAATAACTGCTAAGAAAATAAGCCATTCACAAAATAAAGTTAATATCTATATAATTTTTTTCAATGATTATTACTCAATCTGATCATTATAAATTGTCAATAAAAATTTTTTTCCAATTTTAACTATATTTTAGTTAAATTTAATGAGTTGAAAATTAATGTATTAATTTTATTAATGTATTACCACATTAATATATTAATATAAAATGTATATAGAAATATTTATACTGATCAATCTACATATAGAAAATGTAATATTAATTGAGAGAAATTTTCACCTAAAAATTGCTCTGAAAGCTAAATATTGATATATTTTCTTCCAGTTTGTTGAGATTAAAATGTTTTTTATTCACAAATATATTTAAATACACCCTTAATGAGAATTGAAAGTCTTACTGATTCATTCTAACATGTATCCCTCATCTCTTTTTTTATTTTATTTTACTTCCATTGGGATTTTTTTTCTAGTTAACATTTCAGCTGTTTCATTTGGAATGAAATATGCTCATCTTCATCAGTCTGTTTTATAACTATTTTACAAAGGAGATTGATATTCTTCAGACTTTGTCAGCTATCTTGTTTCTGTAACATACTGTTGCTTAAAAACATCCATGAGATTTCCAGGATCCTGAAAAAATACTTAAACCTTATACACCATGGAATACTATTCCGCCATATAAAAGAGATTATGTCCTTTACAGAGACACAGATGGAGCTCAAGGCCATTATCCTTAGCAAACTAACGCAGGAGTAGGAGACCAAATATTGCATGTTCTCACTTATAAGGGGGAGCTAAATGATGAGAACACACAGATACACAAGAGGGCAATGACACACACTGAGGCCTGTCAGAGGGTGGAGTGTTGGAGGAGGGAGAGGAACAGGAAAAATATCAAGTGGGTACTAGGCTTAATACCTGAGTGATGAAATAATCTTTGCAAAAAAGCACACCATGACATAAATGTACCTGTATAAGAAACCTGCACATGTACTTCTAAACTTAAAATAAAAGTTAAATAAAAAATGAATAAAGTTTAATCTTACTATGCAGTTATCTAAATGTTAGACATAATGTCTAGTATATGTTATATAAGTAACAAAACAACAAAATAAGCTTTCCTCATTTTATAGATGCTGAAACTGAGTAATAAATTATTTAAATAATCTTGCCCAGTCTCTTCAAAATCATTCCAGTCTGGTTCCAGGATCCAAGGTCTTTACTGTTCTGCATACTGTCTCTCACTCCATGGTGGTATTTAGTTAAGTGCCTAACACTTTGTAACTGCTCAGAATCTATCTGTTTATTATTATGTATGAAATGACTGAGAGAATGAATAAGGAATATGAATAAATTTCTAATGTCTGCAATGATTTAGACAAACTTTGAAAACATGTAAGTTAATCAAATTATTTTAAAAATGCTTAAATCTTGTCTGTTTCATTAATCTATTTTTTCAATAAAGTTATAGTGCTGTATATTAAGCTTTTATTAAGAATGAAGACATCTCTTTAACTCTTTCAAAGCCTATATGAACTTTGTGAAAATTAATCTTGAAGTTAGATTTTCTGAATATTGCTCATAACAAAATTAAATACTAATTGAAATGAGACCCAAGGAAAACATTTAATGCTTATAATTATATTTGGGATTTTTTTCAAATGATAGAAATTTCACATAGTCTAATGCTTCTTCTTTCTGTAAAAAAGTATATTTCAATGAAAGTTAGGTGCACATAAATATTTAAGATGTGACTGAATATGTAAATGGATAAGGGTAAGACTATATATAAAAATAGAATCCACACCCACAACCTGCAGCAATTAAGCCAACATCCTATCTCCAGAAACCACCTGCAAAAGCTATTCTACTGTCTATAGTAACTAGTCCAGGAAGCCAGACGATTATCTCAGACAACCAATTTAGGAAGACAAACAATAACCCTTGTAACAATAAGCTCTTAGTACTTGTCAGCTTCCCTAATATTTGCTCTTATTTAAAACAGGACTAACCAGAGAAACCCAATTACAGGGATGCCCCACTTCTGCTAGCCTGCCTGCAACTCGTCTATGTCAACAGCTTCCCATCAGGGCATACCTGAGGCTGGCTGTCTTTATTCTGCTATATACCAAAATCAAGTGGTGGTAGCTGATTTCCCTGCTATAGCAAGGTCTGAATAAGTAGCCTTTTCTTGTTCTCATTTGTCTCGGTTTCATTTAGTTTTGCCAATCTTGAGTCTAAATAGACTTAAATATATTTAACTATTACAAAACTTTCAAATGATCTATTTTATCAGATGGTTTTTTATTATTGTGTTATAATTGATAAGTTGAGATTAAAATATATCCTATAAACATTGTTTAAACATATTTATTATGGTGCTAGCAAAATACATTCCAAACAGAAAAACTTATTTGATTTTTGGAAGGAAATCTAAAAATTTCAGAATCAGCAAGATTTATTTTGATTTATTTTCTTTGGTTTGATTATATAACTATGGTGATGAATACAACTTAAAATATATTAATGCTCAAACGCTTATTTAAAGGTCAATTAGAGTGAGCTTTCAGGTGAGATTAAAACACTTAAATTTATCACTCATTTTATTCTCTGAATTTTTGTAAAAGACTTTAAACAATCTTTAGTTCACACGTAGTTCCTGTTGTTGCATTTCTTTGTGTTGTTTCTACTAAGTGTTAATTACTTTTCTATTTTTCATATATTTAATAGAAGAAAAAACTGACATAAAAAATGATTCAAATGACAATAATGGATTGTAGATCACTTGTGAGAGATTATAAGACAACCTGATCATATTGACCAGTATGCTTTATCTGTAACTATGTTAATCAAGACCACTTCTGGCTGGGCGTAGTGGATCACGCCTGTAATCCCAGCACTTTGGGAGGCCGGGGCAGGCAGATTACAAGGTCAGGAGATTGAGACTGTCCTGGTTAACACGGTGAAACCCTGTCTCTACTAAAAAAAAATACAAAAATCTAGCCGTGCATGGTGCGGCACGCGCCTGTAGTCCCAGCTACTCAGGAGACTGAGGCAGGAGAATCGCTTGAACCTGGGAGGCAGAGGTTGCAGTGAGCCGAGATCATACCACTGCACTCGTCTGGGCAACAGAGCAAGACTTCTTCTCAAAAAAATAAAAAAAAAAAATAATAATAATAAAATAACCAAGACCACTGCTAACACCAAGTGAGCAATATAATATTGGAGCTTATAAAATCTGGCCACAGTTTGTTCTCTAAGAGTCAGTTTTGATGTCATACCCTGTTTTCCATAGAATTGATAATGGCATGTTTTTTCAGTCAACAGGTTTTGATTTGCTGTAAGTTTCCAGGATATTAGGATCATTTCTGCTTTAGAAATAATTCTGGTAATTGAAGTAAAATTGTGAATAATTTTTAGTATGTTTTTAGTCCAGGATAAAACTTTAAAACTCTTTAAACTTCTCTTTGACTTTGGCAACTCTAACTTTTCAGAACACTATGTTAAGATTATTCTCTTTCAGACTGCAGATTGTTTCTAATTACATTTTCATCTTTTGCTTGTTTTTCTAATTCTTCATCATACCAAAGTTACTTCTTTATCCCATAAAATTACCAAATGCAAATCTTAGGAATTTTATGGATAATAATTGAGTAGATGTGAATGAAAGAAGTAATCAAATTATTAGTTAATATATAAACACATTATAGAGAGAAGTAAAAATCAATGCATTGGTTTCTGAATCAATTGAGAGTATACTAAATTTTCATTTAATTATTTTAATACTAGTTATTTATTATTGAGATGAAGGACATACCTTTAGAGCCTCCTTTGGATTTTTATTTCTAACATTCAACTTCTCTCTTTTCTTTCTTTTTTTCTTATTCTCTTCACATATGTCATTTATATTCCTCTTCCTCTATTCATATACCAACATATGTAATATTCTTGGGTAGAATGGTTAGAATGTGTCGGGGGACATAAACATTGTGGATGATTCTGATTTCTGTCATAAAGCAAGACTCAGTTGAGACAAACAGAAAAAGCTAATTCATTGCAAAATCTACAACCTTCATATTTCTGACCACAGATATGAGAAAAAGGGGCTAATAATTCACCTAAAATTATTTCAGCGCATTCAAACTAATTAGGTCATATTTTCGTGTATTACCCAGGAGGCAGTGAAGTTATGCTCAGGCATATTGAAAGAGAATCTGTGGCTGACTTGTAGTATACCTGGTAGGAAAACCACTCCGATATCCCCTATATGTGGTGTAGGATCAATTGTAACCTCAGATTTCTTACAGCATTTCCTGCTGTGCTGTTAAAGTAACGGAAAATCTTTAATTCCAATCTTTTAAAAATACTATGTTTTTCTCTTTTGAGAAAAGAGCAAATAACATGTAACTCAGTGTTATGTCCTGATAGTCCCAATGTCCACTTTAAGCTCACTTTTTCAGTTGTTTTTGCCTGTAAATTGGTTAGTATGTTCACGATAGTTTTCTTTTTCAAAAAATAATTGAATTTCTATTCTCTGTGGAAACATTTGGCTTGCAAGCTGCTTTCTTTATTTCTTTATAATATTTCAACTAAAATGTAACTCCTGGTAATTATGAAAGCAAACAAAACAGAAACAGTATGTGAAAATATGTTTAGATTCTTTCAAAATCTCCTGTTTTAAAAATCTAAGCAATAACCTTGCTGTTTTTCTTGATCCAAATGACAATGAACATAAAGATAGCTATGTTAAATTTGATATCTAAGCACTTTCAATACATTTGCAGATAAACTATAGCAACATCTATTAAATATAAAAGGTACCTATAATAAAAATAAAAATGGCTCTTGTTAGCAGGGTCAGTGGGTCAAGAAACTAAATGTAATCCATTGTGACAATTTGAGATTAAAAAATGGTTCCATGTGAGATAATTATTTCATAATGATTACTGAGTATAATTATGGCTTATGTTTTGCAGATAATTGTCATTTAGTAGTTCCAGAGAATTTAGACTTTCAGAATATTTAACATGAAAATTCTATGTTCTCAAAGTTATAACAGCCTTGACTGTCGAGATGTACAACCTAATTTAATCAGGTTTAATGGCATACTGAAACTTTCATTATTTAGAAATTTGTATAAAAACATCATTTAACTTTTCATTTATTAGTGAATACAGGCATATACAAAACATCATTATGCTGTGATAAGAGTCTATTTTTTCAGTTCTTGTGAAACCAAGACTATTTTAAAACACACATATATTGCACTGCGTAGTGACCACAGTTAAAAATACTGTTGTATATTTTATATTATTAAAAAATAGATTTTTAGCATTCTCACCACAAAAAAAAAAGTTGGTAAGCAAATATGTGAATTTGCTTGATTGAATCATTCTGTGAAGCATACAGAGATCAAAACATCACACTGTACTCAGCAAGTATATACAATTATAATTTTTGAACTAAAAATAAATTTTAAAAAATACACATACTTGACATCTGCACCTAATTTTCCATGTAATATAAAATATTTAAGTAAACGTTCTTAGAGTTTAATTTTAGTGTTATACAGTAATTATTCTTGCCTTTCTCAGTATTTATCAAGTTAGTAGAAAACTATATTTGTTAGACTTTGATATATAGTTATAAGTTGAGACAGCTTGCTTCTGAGATATAGATCTTTTTTAAAAAATATTTTATTCAGGCTCATAGTCTACTGGGTGATGGATTGTGTGCTGATAGGATGAGATTAAGTTGGTATCATTTCAACATATTATACTTCATCTTACATTTGCTCAAGGTGTCAAACCTAGTGGTCCTTGAAAAATATGTGAGACATTTACTGAGAGACATTTATATTGGCCAAACCTATCAATTCAGCCATAAAACATGAGCTTTCTGACCCTCATATCACATATGGAGAGATTAGTAACTTGTCTCAGACTGATTTTCATTACTTTGACTGATACACCAGAGTATTCACTGAATTTATACTTTTATCTGGTAAGATCCATGTCAATATTCCCAACATTCTAAATTTAACTAAAATAGCACAAATGATTCTCTGCATGTGTAAAATATGTGTTATATGAGCTCTTTGGATTTGAAAAATTCATCTAGATTCTTCTGTCTTTGGGGGAAAATCTCTTAAATCATAACTTAAATGGAAGAATGGTAGTGTAGAGAAAGCTTCTTCAGCTGTTTAATTTCAGTTGTTTCAATCTGTGATCTCTGGGTTTGAAAAGTCTGTAGGGCAAACCAAGGAAAGCATACTTTGCTCCTCACAACCAGTTCAACCTAAGAGAACTGAATCTTAACTTTGGAAAAGCACACATATATGATTGAGGGCCAAGTGCAGTGGCTCATGCCTGTAATCCCAGGCATGTAATCTCACTTTGAGAGGCCAAGGGGGAGGATCACTTGAGCCTAGGAGTTTGAGACCAGCCTGAGGAACATGGTGAGACCCTGTCAATACAAAAAATAAAAAATTAGTTGAGTATAGTCAACACATTGTGGTCCCAGCTACTCAGGAAGCTGAGGAGGAAGGATCTCTTGAGCTCAGGAGGTTGAGGCTTCAGTAAGCCTTCGCTGCATCGCTGCACCCTAGCCTGGGTGACAGAGTGAGACTCTGTCTCAAAAAATTAATTAATTAATTAAATGTTTAAAAGATACGATTGGAATCTGAAGTAGGGTGGCTTAAATCCTTAAACAAGTATAGCGTTGCTTCCAAATAAAAAAAGAAAAAGTGGAAGTCTTGGATAGAAAATAAGATGCTAAATATTAACACTTTTGTTAGAGTAAGAGCTATGAGAAAAATCACGTTTCCTTGGCTATACATATTATAAGCAACTGTATTGTAAATTCTAGAGGCCATCAGGTACTTTTACCTTTTTAAACAATCAGAAACAGGTATCTAGAAAAAATTATATTATTAAATTTAGATTTATTTTATTCAAAAACTATTATTTGGTTTGACACAAGCAAACCAAAATAAAACATTTTTACATATTATTTGGCTGTTCATATTATCAATATATTAGATAATACTTATTAACTGAATAATTAATTACCACATTTTTATTAATAATCTTTAGGTGCTAAGGAATTCCCTATGTCATAGGTTACAATGATGCATAAGACGGTCAAGACTTGGGTACCTCTAAACGAGGTGAGAGGCTATAAACATATATAGAAAGGCACAAAACATACAATATAAGAAAAGTGAAATTAAAAGGATTATACAATATAGAGAGTAACTGATGAGTAGAAAGTATTTTAGATAGTATTTAGATTTGGGCAGGATTCTGAAAGATGAAAAGGAACCAACTACTAAGTTCTTGAGGAAGTACATTGTTCGAGACAAAAACTGCAAAAGTGATGGAGTAGAAATGGGCATGGTAAGTTTGAGCAACACTGTAGTTAGAGCATTGTAAGCATGAGAAGATGCATGCGAGATGGAGTTGAAAAGATAGGCAGTGTCCTAACATGCAGGGCCATGGTGACTTTAGCTTTTATTACAAACTCAATGAAAAGCTCTAAAATGCTTTTCCACAAAGTAGCTAATACAATCTATTTTACATTTTAGAAAATAATAAGCTAAGAATGGTTATAACAAACCAGTAAATTTGATGGTGATTTGGAATAAAAGACCAGACAAAGAAATGTGAACATAATTGAGCTTTTGGAGTTAGCACCAATAAGAATTGTTGATGGCTGTGTTTTGCAAATGTGTGGCACTTTAAATATACTCATTACATATGTTAACTTGTATCTCACTTTACTACATAGGATATACTTTTAAAGCAAATGCAAACTTCTTATCCAAGACTTTTGAGAGAGAACATCAAGCTGAAGTTGACTTGCCTATCCCCGACGTTAAGCATCGATTTTGATAAAATTATTTCAGCTTATGGATCATCTCATTCGTTTTGAAACTCAGGCCATTTACCTTTTCTTCATTGATTTTGGCTTAAAATGAAGGAATTAAAAAAAAGTCCACTATAACTTATTTTTCAGTGAGTAGTTTTGAATAACCAGCAGAGTTTATTAAGTTGGATAAATGAAGATGGTTTACATTAAATTAATATAAGCAGTTTAAAATGTCATAACAGCTCCAAATTTATTTTGACCACTAAACTACCAGAAATCTTTGCATATTAAATCACACAGTGCATACCTTTCTCCATCTTTAAATCTAGTTGAAACGTTTTCTTCCTCTAACTCTCCTTTTCCCCACCCTGTTGTTTAAAATATAGTTACCCAGACAACTAATAATTTTTCTAATGTTACTATGCATACATGTTTACTTACTTCAAATTCCTCCTCTCGATTCAGTTCCTGGCACACTTCACATATTCAAAGCCCATGGGAGAATTTAGATGAACAAAATGGCCATATATACCATACCTTTCATGAAGAATAGGCAGAGACCCTGAAGTTGACTTTATCAAGGTTACATTTAACCCATAAAATTAAATAACAAAATATAAAATCCTTAGAGATTGGAGTCTAAGGCAAAAATTAATTTTGAAAAATCAATTTTCTTTTTCTTTTTAAATTTAACATGTAAAATTAAGCAGCAAAATGAAATGCTAAAAAATACAAATTGTGTGTGTGTGTCCTTTATTCCACAAACAAACTTGTGTGGAATATAGGGACGATAAAATGGAGACCACCCCACCGTTTCCATTAAAGGATATATTTACTGTCCAATAAATCAGTGGCTTCAGAAGGAACTTGTTTTAGATATTTTACAATTCAAGATCCAAAAGATTGGCCAGGGGCCCTGATTTTCCTCTATGGGTCCATTGTTAAACTCTTAATTTTCAGAAAGATTAAAAAGAAATAAAATAATATCTGCCTAACCCCTTCATTGTAATACATGAGATATCTGCATTTTACTCCAATATAAATTACCTAGCTGCACACCAGTAATTTGTTAGTATAATATTGAACTTACCATTGCTAACACATTTTGAAAAGTAGTTGATAAGAATATGTAATTTATTTATATATTCAAAAATCTCCTGAAATAGATTATAAGAGAAATGGGTACATGGACAAGTAGTGCTTAATTGATCTGCTGTTGGACAGTCTTTTACTAAATTGTGTTTTACCAAGTTGTTGTATATATGGTAGTAACAGATACATTTCGCTTTGTTTTTTTCTTACTCTTCGGGTCTATGGATCTGGGAGTGGAGCTAATAAAGTGTGGAAATTATATCATGAAGAATTAATATTGGCAAGAGAAAAGTCTGTTTCCTTAGCACATGCTTCCTCAGTGGGATGTGATATTGCCTACAATAGATGAAAAATTGGTTTTAGGGAATGGGGAGGCAAACAAAAGTACTCTTTTATGTACAAACCAGAGATACACATGCAACACATAAAGAGATATACAGTATATCTATACTATTAAAATTTTCTTTATGGGAGGGACATTTAGGAAAAAATTAGAAAAATATCAAATTCTCTCCTTAAATGGGCAATAATGAAAAAAAAAAGTTGAGAAATACCAGTCTCTAATATACGTTCAACCTGAGAAATAAACTCTTGAGAAGTATAGGGAAACACCACTCTAAGATTTCACTCTTGCATTCACCAGCAAGTGTGGTTCTAATTATTAGATTCTTTATTCTGTACAGATTTTCCAAGGCAAACTTGTAATTTGTGTTATAACAAGAAGTAGCCTTATGAGTCCCCCAGGCATTTTTACTAGGTGGATTATTTTGAGAAAATTAATTAGTTACATTACATAATGTTCTCATGTTGAAAATGTTTCAATGAAACATTGACCTGGCCTCAATGCTTGTAATAATTGTTCTCCTGAGTATCTGTTTGGTTGTCTTATGAAACTTGTGAAATCTATTTCCCTCTTCATATTGGCTAACAGAAAACACAATAAAAATTTTTTACCCAGTGTGAAGTATAGAAAAGATTGAAAATATGTATATATGTAACCTCATATTGGTTGTTATATCTTGCTTTCCTGCATTTTTTGTTTTATTATTTTAACCTAGTTTTAAATGTATGTAATTTTACATGAATTGTCTTATGGCTTATGCTATCTGCAATTACATTTGTAACATAAAAGATATAAATGTAGATAGAATGAAAGAAAGGACAGTAGCTTTTACTTAAAAAAAAAAAAAAAAAAAAAAGGCAGGGTTTCAAATTTACTATGGACCCTTCCAGTACTAAAATTCCAAGTGAGTAAACTCATAAGTGAATCCAACCCTTTAACCCATGTTATTATTCAAATGTGAACATCACCCTTTGTGATTGTTGAGAATGCAGTCTGAGTGTTGTGTGTATGTGTGATGAATATGTTTGTGGCCATATTGTGAGGCATGGAGACCAACTGACATTCAGCAAAAAGAAACCTAAAGGAATGAAAAATTGTGTACTTCCAACCCCTTTTTATTTATGGAACACAAACTAACAAACAAACAAAAAAAATAGCAAGTAGTCCTCATATAATGCAAACTCAAATGTATGGAGAACTGTGTTTTCAATTATATTAGGACAAACTTACTGGAGCACTGATGCATTATGACTTAGCGTAAACTCAGCCTATGGAGATCAATATCTGTTCGTGAAGATATTTCTGTCTCCTAAATGTTTAAAGTTAAAATAAGACAGGTGTGAATAAGCAAGCCCTTAATAAAACCCCACAGAATCCAGCACATGGATATTCTTGCTTGTACAGTAAAGTGCCTATCTTTGGATCAACAAATGTCATTTAAATACTTATTGTCACAAGACCCTATCTCTTTAACTAGATTGCGTGAGAAGTGGAAGGCTCCAGGGGACATACAAGAAGGGGCAGACGTTATGAAGATCTTGAAGTATTAAAGGAAAAATAAAGCCTTTTCAGTGTCCCTATTACTATATTAGAATTAGCAAAGATACAAGTGATGTTGTAAGGACTAAGTTTATTATTTTTTTCACCCCCAATCAAACTGATGTTTAGTTATATGTTTTTATGAATTGTAAACCCAATTGATTTTGTCTAGGCTTTTATTTAGTTTAGTTGACTGGCAGTTTTCTTATTTAAAAAGTCTAGAACCTTTAGGCAGGGTGCGGTGCCTCACGCCTGTAATCCCAGCACTTTGAGAGGCCCAGGAGGGTGGATTAAGATGTCAGGAATTTGAGACCAGCCTGACCAGCATGGTGAAACCCTGTATCTACTAAAAATACAAAAATTAGCCGCGTGTAGTGGTGTGTGCCTGTAATCTCAGCTACTCAGGAGGCTGAGGCAGGGGAATCGCTTGAACCCAGGAGGTGGAGGTTGCAGTGAGCCGAGATCATGCCACTGCACTCCAGCCTGGGCAACAGAGCGAGACTCTGTCTCGGGGGGTGGGGGAGGGGGAAAGTCTAGAACTTTTATACTTCCCTTATTTAATAGGAAAAATTTCAAGGAAAATGTAAGATTTCCAAGAGCCAAAGTTGCTAAATTATATAGATATTTTTAGATTACTGAATATTTAATTAATCAACAATAGTGTTCTATGTAGCATTGAGTGATGTCCTCCAACTTAAGACACACGTTCCTTGCGATTCAGAAAGGATTGAAAGAAACAGATATACTAGTTTCAATTCATGTTAGGTGACTAATCACAAAAGTCCTCTATTAAAGTAGAAAATAGTAGCTGTGCTTATGGGAAGAATACACCAAAGTTCAGCTCAAATTGCACAATATGTATGATACATGTGAAATTTGTTTCGAATCCAAATTTTGAATATCAGAGTAATATTTTAACAGCAGTTCCTAAATCCTACTTGGTAATCATGTTGCAGTTACCTTCAGAATAGATTTTTGATGTCTGTTGCCATTTTAAGTAAGATAGCTTACTGATGTGATTCTCCTCTGAGCTGGTAGAATAAGGAGAACAACTTCGCATTTCTATTTCCGATTTAGTAACTGGTAGTAACTTTTACCTCAATTTTTGTAGAAAAATGTCATGTCTCCTTAAGCCTTAAAAATACCATTCTAAAAATTCTCTAATACTTTAATGTTTGAAGAAAATCTAAAGTTTTATTCATGGAATGGAGCTTTTATGTCATGCAAAGATATAAAATGTTTTGATAGTACCTGTTCTCTCTATTTTATAACTGAAATAAACTCTGCTTTGCTGTAAAGCCACCTAAAATGGTAACTGGATAATAACTCTACTTCTAAATATCACAACCATGAAAAAGTAGTGATTTTGCCTTTATGGTTTAAAAAATAAGGAATTAAAATATCAGATTTCTAACAATGCTTTATTTGAAGAAGAAAATTTAGGCATTACTATTTGAGGAACTTATATGTAGTAATGTATGAGAAATAAAGACACATAAAACTGAGAAAGTTTGCTTCTGTGGTTCTACATATTTTCATATATATATATGTATATATATTTAGACAACTAGAATCTGAATTTTATAAAGATATAGTAAAATATTCTCAACCTGATTTCATTTTAGTTTCAGCAGATTTAGAAGAACCTATCACAGAAGTACAAAGTTTCCAGATAGTCTGAGATCTAATCCTTTATCCATTGGTAAGCCTCTGCCTTTGTTTTCAGTATTAAGATAACAGTGTCTCCAATAGTGTCTGCTCAATAACTACCAGTTTTTTCTTTCTTTCTATATTAGCAGTTTACTCAGGATGCAGCTGTTGGACTTCTGGTGTATAATTGGCACCCCAATAAAACCATGCATAGAATTTTCCTTTAGTCTTGAAAGAAAAAGAGAAAAGGAGTCCTTTACAATATGATTTAATTATTTTAACTAATCATTTTATTGAAAATTATATGTAGATAAGAGACATATGTAATATTATGTGTACATGTTCTAAATTCATAACAAAATTATTTTGTTTATGATATACCTCTCCTGATAGCAATGTCAGAGCCAAAGGAAGCTCCTCGCATTGATATAATTTGGGGGGTCAGAATCAGATTCTAATTTAAGGGTTCCATTCTAGTGATTCAAGCAAAGTGACTAAATAATAAGTAGGTGAGGAACAATGATACAGGAAAGTAAAGGCAGCAATAACAGGTGGGCTATTAAGCCAACTATGTAGTGGAATCTGGAGAATAATCCAAGGAGCAACTCTGAAAATGTAAAAACACAAGCCTCTGTAATAACAGACAAAGTATTCGGAAGCTATTATACCATTCACTGGGTGGTCAGTGGTTAAATCTTTCCAATATGATAAACATTAACTTCCAAACATATCCAGCATCTTGAGGACAGATCAAGGGAAATCAGATTGATTCTGGCTCTTTGAGGTCAGCCTCACATAACATAAAAGTATTTAGAACTTTTGGTACAACCATAATTCCAACTCTATAAATGTTATTTTATTAAAAACCCATTTATTTAAAAATATAAATGTAGATAATTCCTACTCACAATAAATTTAATTTAATGTATTACACATTTTTTAAAAACTTAGCTAGATGAAACATTTTATTACTCAACTATGAGGAATACATATTTTATTCAAATAACAGAATACAAATTATTTTTCTTACTACAGAACAAATGCATGCTTATTTCGTAAGATTAGAAACTATAGATGAGAAAGGTAGGTAAATTAAAATTTCTGAATATAATAAATACTATGAAGACATAGGTACTATTAACTTTTTGAAAATGTTAATTTTTTCCTGATGCATAACCTTATTGCTAATGATGTTAGGATAGATAATAATATCTAGGATAGAATTAGGATGGATAGATAATACCTACCCTGCATTAATAATGAATATTTATTTTTATAAAATATTTGACAGAAAGTAAGAGAAAAACACTTCCACATTGGGAGAATATATTGGTCATGAACTAAGCATGGGTGTGCATGGATTTTAGAGTAACAAATAATAAGCCTTGTTTATGTGTGTGGGTGTGTGCACATGCATGTATATGCCTAAGTAGTGTCAGGTAAGGTATGCCTGCTTTTTTAATTGTTTGGTTCTCTTAGAGTACACAAATGTAGGACCATACTAAATTAATGCATACACTTACACTGAAGAGTGGCTTCTCTGCATAACATATAAAGGAGAATGATGATGCTTCATTCTAATTATCTTTATGGTCAGGCTAACATATAATACACAACTCTATAACATTATTTGGATAAACATATATATTTCTAAAATTATGTCAAATTTTATCAAATCTGACCCTACTAGAAACTTAGATGAGAATATCGTATTTTTATGAGTTTCTTAACATAGCTTTGGTTCTATGTGAAGTGATTTATGTAAATTATGAGGTGTTTTCCTGTATAGCTTAATTCAGATCTCTCACTCCAATTTCAGCTGTAATTTATTATACAAAATTTATGTAATTAACTTGCTTGTTTATTCAGCAAAGTACTTAGACACTCACTATAAGCATTATGGTAGTGGCTAGAGATAGTCTATCAATTAGTTTTTAGTGCTTTCAAAAACCCCAAAACTTAGTGATTTAGCACGAAAATATTCATTATTTCTTTCAGTTCTGCAGTAGAGTCATTATTTTGTTGTGTGTCAGTCTCTCTAGTATCTGTGTTATGCCGGTAGCTCAGCTGAGACTGATTATTCTAGGATGGCCACACTATGTATCTGGCATTTGGCAGGCTATTTGATCTAGACCTTTTCTAGGTCTAGGCTATTTTTTCTAGGCTAGAACACTTTACCTTTGTCCCATGAAGTTCTCTTTCCCACTTACTGACTAACCCATGCTCCTCCAGTTGGTAATATCAAGGGTCCAAAAAGCTGTGAGAGACAAAGTGCCCATGCGCAGACTTTTCTCAAATTGCTAATGTTTTCTTGGACAAATCATAAAGCCAGCCCAACATCAGTTTGAGAAGCTACAACCAAAGAGACTGAATAGGGAGAAGGGAATACAATATTAATATTATAAAATACTATGCTGTGTAATTTCATGTAACATTTGTTCTGAAGAAGCTCACAGTTTGGGGATGGAGAAAGAAACATAAACATATTTTTAAAAGGTCAGTGAAAATATAATTATTGAAACTTACCAAGATGACCTTAATATTGCTTTTCACTGGGCTAAACCTTGATGGATTTATTTCTGACTGTGAGCTCCTGACCTCACTTTTCTGAAAGCATTACTTTAGAAAACTTACAATTATAAATTCTTTCTCTGCCCCTTTGAGATGTAAATATTCTTTCACTTTCTTGCCAGTTTTACAATCCAAGAATGTCTTTCTCAAGGACCTTGAAGCCATCCCTTTGGAATGCAATCATTCAGAAAGAGCTCTGTCTTAGCCCATTTTCTGCTGCTACAACAGAATACCTAAGAATGGGCAATTTACAAAAAGAAAAAAAAGATATATTTCTTACAGTTCTGGAGGCTGGAAAGTTCATTATCAAGGTGCCAGCATCTGACAAAACATTTCTTGCTATGTCATCCTGTGGCAGAAGGTGAGAGAGTGAGAGAGAAAGGGAGAGAAAGAAAAGTAGGCCAAACTTATCCTTTTATAAGGAACTCCCCCTCCGCCGTGATAATTACATTAATCAATTGATGAAGGCAGAGCCCTCAAGACCTGATCACCTCTCATTAGGCCTCACCTCAAAACACCATTGCAGTGGGGATTAAGTTTTCAGCACATGTTTTTTGGGGGAACATCAAACAATGGCAAGCCCTTATCTTTCAGTTTATATGTCATAGTGAAAGCCTAACTTCCATAGGCACCAGTTATTAATACCTAACACAAATGGCCTAATTACATTAGCCAATATTTCCCTTAACTTCCTCTAATTTAATTTTTTCACTGCTCACCACAATGCTAAAAATACTCTCTTACCTTTTGTTTTAGGAGAGTCTTTCTCACCAATTGAAATAGTCTTGAACAAAGTATTCCTTGACTGTTTAACATGTTCAATGCAATTTTTCTTTGACAGAAACAAGAGGGAGATTTAACCTGTCTTGGACAGAGCAGTAGAGTAGGAATCAGGGGACAGGACTTATGTTGGTATTATCTAAGTTAACTGTCCTTATTATGAACTACTTTGTAAACAAAACTTGATTTTTTTCTTCAAGGGACTTTTAGATAATTTCTGGTTTCACTATTATTTTGAAAGAAATAAAAGTGATCTGGAGTTTAAAGAAAATATTTCTGAATTCTATCTCAACATGTTTACTCAAATCTTCTGAATTTTTTTTTTATTTTCAAGAGTTATTTTGACACAAGCACTGGTATATCTTCAAAAGAGTACATTTTTTAATTTCCCCCAGCTTTTATTATAAAATTAGACATTTATATTCTGGCATTTTCATTATGCTACTGTATGTAACTTTTGATAGTAAGAATAAGTCAGAATAAATCTTTAATAATTCTAGAATAGTTGACTTCAGAGAATGAGACATTTCTTGAAAGAAAGAATCTATCATTTAATGTGAAGTTGAGTCTCATTTCCTGATAGACATTACTTTTGGCGTTAAGAAAATCCTCAATACTCAAGTTGCTAAATGTGTTTTTTTAGAAATATTAGTAAACTTAAAAAGAGATGTGTATTTTTATTTTATCCACCACCCTTTAAACATACTATTTCTGCTTGATATATTTATGCCATTTCTTAGTTTTGCCAAATTCCTGTATTCTGAAATTAAATTTTAATTTCTATGAACTATTATAATACAATGGGGGGAGTTTATTTTCTGTTGTTATAATGAGTAGATTTTATGTTCATAAGTATACATAATTGATTCATAAATTTTTATGCTAATTTTCATCTTTGAGCTTTAGTGTTAGATCAACATTGTAACATACAATAAATTTTCCATCACCAATTTTCAATAAGTAACAGTTCTTTTCAAATTTCAGTATATCAGAAATTCATCTAAATGCAAGCACATTTATCTTAGTTATGTTCCCAGTTTCTCTTATAATTATTGTCCCATTATATTTGTCATCTTTATATTCCTTAAATCAATTCTATTAACCTATAGTTTTTGAAAAAATTGTACACTGATAGAATAAATTATTTTCGTATAACTCAGTGTTTGTACACATCCTACTAATATCACCCATATTATGAAGAGCAAATAATCCATTATCTTTCATACCTACATATTATAGAGAAGTTATAAATCACTGTTAGCTACAATTCATGTGTAATGAAGCATTCAGAACAGGCAGAGGCATCCACAGGGCATGATGGTTGAGAGAGCTGGGTGTAGAGTTTTATGGAAAAGAGGAGAGGAGCATGGGACCAACAATGGTAGAATATACATAAAAATTACTTCAGAATTTCCCTAAGTGGAAAAATGTGGAAAATAATCTCAGATCTGGTACTTTTAAGATACTGGCTACTATGGAAATCAAAAGCCTTACCCTGAGAAGGCATTACTTCTAGGAATGGGGGAGATGACTTGGAAGGGATGACAGCCTCTGGAGGATTCAGTTTGTTGATGGAAAAAAGAAAATGAAGAGAAAAGTGAAAATTAAGAATCTTAGAAAAACTGAAGAAAATTAGAAAGTCAGAAAAGGCAAATTCCTCCCTTCCCTAAATACCACCAATATATTACTTAAAATGCAGTTCACTTTATATGCTCACTGTATATGATCATTTTCCTGAAGAAGAAAATTATATGACATTTTTAAATGGAAAATTGTGGATAATATCTATAAAGAGATAGTAACTGAACAAAAGATCAAAATACTCTGGCTAATAAAAATATTCAATAAGAAAGCAATCCTAGCCAGGAGCGGTGGCTCACGCCTGTAATCCCAGCACTTTGGGAGGCCGAGAGTGGCGGATCACGAGGTCAGGAGATGGAGACCATCCTGGCTAACATGGTGAAACCCCGTCTCTACTAAGAAATACAAAAAACTAGCCGGGCGAGGTGGCGGGCGCCTGTAGTCCCAGCTACTGGGGAGGCTGAGGCAGGAGAATGGTATAAACCCAGGAGGCGGAGCTTGCAGTGAGCTGAGATCCGGCCACTGCACCCCAGCCTGGGCGACAGAGCGAGACTCTGTCTCAAAAAAAAAAAAAAAAAAAAAAAGAAAAAAGAAACAGAAAGCAATCCTAAAGAAGAAAAATAGTGTAACATATTATTTCACTTGCAGAATAAAAGAAAAGAAAAACAATATTTAAAATCCAGAATAGAAATAAGAAAAACATAAGAAGATGTGAAAAAAAAAGGTGACTAAATTCGGGAAAGAAATTAAAGTAGGTGTGGGATAGAAATTCATCCCAGAATTGAGACTAAATCTAAAATACATAAGAAATAATACTTTTCACTAAAGACAAAATACATCGAGGAAAAGAAAAGAATAAAAAAAATTGTTTAAATAGTGGAATTAAGAAGTATAAAGGATTAGAGAAGTAATGTATTTAGATAATAAACAAACCAACTTCAACATACATACAGTTAACATCTCTGGGGGAAAAATAAGACAGAAATTATATTCTAAGTATAACATGAGTAAAATTTCCAGAAAAAAAAAAAGAGACTCTTAAATCTACCAATAAAACAGGCTCATAATGTAACTGAAAGTCCTGATCCTAACGACACACTATAGATCTGTACCAGTGATGTTACTTGAATCCAGGAAAAAGGATTGAGAAAATGGAAAGACAGGTAGGTTGTTGAGAATACTCAACAACAGGATACAAATGAGATGGCAGTGAATAATATTTTCAAAAATCTCAAGAAAATAAATTATAATCCATGAGTTTTATATGGAGCCAAGCTATTCTTCAGATATCAAAGCTATTGTACTAGGATTGTTAACACATGAGATTTCAGGAATAATCATACACACAGGGTCTTTCAGGTCATCCTACTACAAAAAGAGCTTCACCCAAATAAGATATGACTGGGGGTATCTTTGCAAAAGTTCTGATAATGAACATCGAATATGTTTAATCATACAACTAAGACAAAATAAAAGTAAAAATGAGTGAAAGAATAATAGTCAATGTTCTATGTTCTGACCAAGTAGACATAACGTAACTAAATAATTTGGAGAAGGGAGAAAGACTGAAGTAGAAGAAGCTCATTGATAACTTCGAAGGAAATAAATAGAAAAAATAATAAAATGTTAGGGCATTTAATGCTAACAAAAGAAACTAAATGATAAAATAGGTCACTACAAAAAATATGAAAGGCATAATTATAAAGAAAATCACTAAAAAATGCAAGAGAAAATAATGAAAAATAGTAATAGAAAACCAATTTTGAAAAGTTTACAAACCATGTAGACAAGTCAATCATTATAAGCATCCACAGTAAATATGACAATGTCAGCTACAAGTTTATCTTCACAGGTACAGAACAAGACCAGAAATCATCCTTCTTCTTACCCTGAGACTGATGCATAATTGACTTTTCCTCTACTTCTTCTTTTCACATGTTTACCTTAACTAATATAAAAGGTAGACTTACTGAGGGCTAATCAGAGCCTCGATGGAATGTAACCTTTGGCTTACCTGCCCACCTTCCGTCCCATTTTCCCTTCTCCTTGCTTTTTCCCTTTATTTGTTTTTATTTTTTAATTAAAAATTACACAGTTAAAAAAAACAGTTTTTTTCTTTAAATTCTGAGTTCCCAAAACCCTCTTTAGAAAGCACAAGTCACAGAAGTTCCTGTGACTTGTGATTTTCCCAAGAGCTATATCAAACTTTGGCTCAATAAAACTCCATTGAT
Source organism: Macaca mulatta (assembly GCF_049350105.2). Classification (NCBI taxonomy): domain Eukaryota; kingdom Metazoa; phylum Chordata; class Mammalia; order Primates; family Cercopithecidae; genus Macaca; species Macaca mulatta. Next base: position 119,574,146 of record NC_133409.1, read on the forward strand.
TGAGACTCTTGCGTCAGTCATTTTTCCATTAACATATGTATGAAATTTTAAAGCTGCAATAATGAACAATGTATCTACTCAAGTTCTTATAGGACATTTAAGAAAATTGGCCACACACACACACACACACACACACACACACACACACACACACGTATGTTTCATAAACTAGAAATATCATGACAAAGTTATCCGGTAATAAAGGAACAATATCAGAAATGTTTAATGAAAGCAAAGGCACATAAAAGTTGTTCTAGCTAGACTTGAAAAGCTTTTTATTAAAAGGGGTCTTTGGTGAAAGGAAATATAAAGACACATAATCATTCATTACATTAACTTTTCAAATCCCTCAAGGAATATTGTGTTATACAGTATTCTCTTAACATTCTTATTTTCTCATATAGACGTTTAATACAATTTTTCTATTTCAAATTTGAGAAATGGATGTGTTCTTTTTGTGATCCTATTGAAAATATGAATAATGAATTTTTTTTATAGATTGAGGTTGTCAGATTTATCAATTCCAGTATCTACATTTTCACATTCATTTATTACTTGGATTTAATATTTTTTTCTTCTGGCTTTCCAGGAAAGAATAGACATTTCAATTACAAAGTATTTTGGAATGCTGTAGTCAAAGAAAATGTACACAATATATTTTTCTATTATTGAACAACGATGTGCAGTTTACAAGAGGAATATCTCAAACAATACTGCGAGGGGTCAAATAAAAGAATAGATTACGCTGCTCAAATAACAAATACAAAAACTGATCTATTAATGTGAGTACATAGGTTTAATAAAGACAAATTATTAGAAATAAAAAGGTTACTTTGTAACCTAAACAGAAAGATATATAAATTAAAATTTAATAGATATACAAGATAAAATAACAAAGCCAAAATTGTCTTTCATCTTAGCTTTTCCTGCCTTTTTTTTTTAAAAAAAAAAATCATTTTTGGTTTTCTGTCATAAAATGTATCTTTTGGTTTTTTTAGTAAATTATCCTTAGGGGTATGTTCTTTATTTCAAAGATATATTTATCACTGTGTGTGCATTATATAGACACAGGCTATGGCATTGCTTTCTGTTTTTTATCTTTAGTGAAAGCTATTTTGATCTGGGAAAAAAGTGCATTTTTTAATGTTGATTTCCAACGTTTCATACACCAGTTTTTGAAAATCGTACTTTTTCTCCAAGTAACTAAAATTTACCTGGATCTAAGATCTCCTACTATATTGTTGCTTTGGATGGCATACCATACAAAGGAAAATTATTTGGCATGAATAATGAAGTATGAATGTATGCTGCAACTTGGATGAACCTTGAAAACATGATATCGAATGAAAGAAGGCAGTCACAAAAGGCCACATATTACATGATTCTATTCATAAGGATTTTCCAGAATAAGCAGAAGGTAGATTAGTGATTGCTGTGTAATGAGGCAGGGAGAAATGGGGTGACTGCTAATGGGTACAGAGTTTCTTTTGGAATGACGAAAATTTTCTGAAATTAGATAGTGGTGATGGTTACATAACCTTGTAAATATACTGAAAACCAGTTAATTATACACATAAAAAGTGAATTTTATGTCAATCATATCAATTATATTTCAATAACACTGTGTGTGTGTCTGTATGAGTGTGATTATACAATAGATGGAACAGCCAAATAGGAAGAGAAGTCTTATGTCAGTTTCTGCAATCCAAAATTACATATCTTCACAATGCATATTTGGCTGAGTCTCCTGGAGCAAGAATGTTGCAACACTACCTCGAATACATACAATAGATATTTCTTGAATTAGTTAAAAGAAAAAACAACAACAAAAACAAACCAAAAAAGAAAACAAAAAAAACTTCTACCCATTTAACAAAATACATTGGGGAAAGTTCAGTAGCCAGACATATTAAGAGCTATTACATACAGTATCTGTGCTGCCTCAGTTTTCCATATGATCCCTTTATTAGAGGTAAGTTTAGGGAAGTTAAATCCTGGCCCAAGTCTATTGTACAGTGAGTCCACTAAGTGTGTGGTCCTCCCCTTGGTTATTATTGCCTTTAGCCTCTGCTGCAATGAAATATGTACCAGGTGGCAAAGATCACACACAATGGCTATGTGACCTACAGATAATTTGCCTTATGTAGAAGCTTGGCCAAGAGGAAACCACTAAAATTACCTCTCTGTCTGTATTCAAGATTATAAATAAGAAATTATACTTTATGCCTGCAAGAATAAGATAGGTCATCACTTTTTTTTTTTTTAACTTTAAGTTCTAGGATACATGTGCACAACGTGCAGGTTTGTTACATATATATACATGTGCTGAGTTAGTTTGCTGCACCCATTAACTTGTCGTTTACATTACGTATTTCTCCTAATGCCATCCCTCCCCCATCCTCCACCCCACGGCAGGCCCTGGTGTGTGATGTTCCCCTTCATGTGTCCAAGTGTTCTTATTGTTCAATTCCCACCTATGAGTGAGACCATGTGGTGTTTTGTTTTCTGTCCTTGGAATAGTTTGCTCAGAATGATGGTTTCCAGCTGCATCCATGTCGCTACAAAGGACATGAACTCATCCTTTTTTATGGCTCCATAGTATTCTATGGTGTATATGTGCCATATTTTCTTAATCCAGTCTATCATTGATGGCCATTTGGATTGGTTCCAAGTTTTTGCTATTGTGAGTAGTGCCACAATAAACATACGTGTGCATGTGTCTTTATAGTAGCATGATTCATAATCCTTTGGTTATATACCCAATAATAGGATCGTTGGGTCAAATGGTATTTCTAGTTATGACTCTTGAGGAATCGCCACACTGTCTTCCACAATGGTTGAACTAGTTTACACTCCCACCAACAGTGTAAAAGCGTTCTTATTTCTCCACATTCTCTCCAGCATCTGTTGTTTCCTGACTTTTTGTTGTTGTTGTTGTTGTTTTGTTTTTTTGAGACGGAGTCTTGCTCTGTCGCCCAGGCTGGAGTGCAGTGGCACAATCTCGGCTCGCTGCAAGCTATGCCTCCCAGGTTCACACCATTCTCCTGCCTCAGCCTCCCAAGTAGCTGGGACTACAGGTCCCTGCCACCACGGCCGGGTAATTTGTTTATATTTTTAATAGAGGCGAAACACAGTTCCACTGTGTTAACCAGGATGTTCTGGATCTCCTGACCTTGTGATTCACCCGCCTCCACCTCCCAAAGTGCTGGTATTACAGGTGTGAGCCACCGCACCTGGCCTGTTTCCTGACTTTTTAATGATTGACATTCTACTTGGTGTGAGATGATATCTCATTGTGGTTTTGATTTGCATTTCTCTGACGACCGGTGACGATGAGCAATTTTTCATGTGCACAACATGCAAGTTTGTTACATATGTATACATGTGCTGAGTTGGTTTGCTGCACCCACTAACTTGTCATTTACATTAGGTATTTCTCCTGATGCTATCCCTCCCCCATCCCCCCGCCCCACGACAGACCCAGTGTCTGTTGGCTGTATAAATGTCTTCTTTTAAAAAGTGTCTGTTCATATCCTTTGCCCAATTTTTGATGGGGTTGTTTGGTTTGTTCTTATAAATTTGTTTAAGTTCTTTGTAGGTTCTGGATATTAGCCCTTTGTCTGATGAGTAGATTGCAAAAATGTTCTCCCATTTTTTAGGTTGCCTGTTCACTCTGAAGGTGGTTTCTTTTGCTGTGCAGAAGCTCTTTAGTTTAATTAGAAACTGTTTGTCTGTTTTGGCTTTTGTTGCCATTGCTTTTGGTGTTTTAGTCATGAAGTCCTTGCCCATGCCTATGTGCTGAATGATATTGCCTAGGTTATCTAGTAGAGTTTTTATGGTTTTGAGTCTAACATTTAAGTCTTTAATCCATATTGAATTAATTTTTGTATAAGATGTAAGGAAAGGATCCAGTTTCAGCTTTCTACATATGGCTAGCCAGTTTTCCCAGCACCATTTATTAAATAGGGAATCCTTTCCCCATTGCTTGTTTTTGTCAAGTTTGTCAAAGATCAGATTGTTGTAGATGTGTGGTGTTATTTCTGGCCTCTGTTCTGTTCCATTGGTTTATGTCTCTTGTTTTGGTACCAGTATCATGCTGTTTTGGTTACTGTAGCCATGTAGTATAATTTGAAGTCAGGTAGCATGATGCCTCCAGCTTTGTTCTTTTGGCTTAGGATTGTCTTGACAATGCAGGCTTTTCGGTTCCATATGAACCTTAAAGTAGTTTTTTCCAATTCTGTGAAGAAAGTCATTGGTAGCTTGATGGGGATGGCATTGAATCTATAAATTACCTTGGGCACTATGGCTATATTCATGATGCTGATTCTTCCTATCCATGAGTTCTTCCATTTGTTTGTGTCCTCTTTTATTTTGTTGAGCAGTGGTTTGTAGTTCTCCTTGAAGAGGTCCTTCACATCCCTTGTAAGTTGGATTCTTAGGTATTTTATTCTCTTTGTAGCAGTTGTGAATGGGAGTTCACTCATGATTGGGCTCTCTGTTTGTTATTGGTGTATAAGAATGCTTGTGATTTTTGCACATTGATTTTGTATGCTGAGACTTTGCTGAAGTTGCTTATCAGCTTAAGGAGATTTTGGGCTGAGATGCTGGGGTTTTCTAAATATACAAGCATGTCATCTGCAAACAGGGACAGTTTGACTCCCTCTTTTCCTAATTGAATACACTTTATTTCTTTCTCCTGCCTGATTGCCCTGGCCAGAACTTCCAACAATATGTTGAATAGGAGTGTGAGAGAGGGCATCCCTGTCTTGTGCCAGTTTTCAAAGGGAATGCTTCTAGTTTTTGTCCATTCAGTATGATACTGGCTGTGAGTTTTTTTATAAATAGCTCTTATTGTTCTGAGATGTGTTCCATGAATACCTAATTTATTGAGAGTTTTTAGCATGAAGGGCTGTTGAATTTTGTCGAAGGTCTTTTCTGCATCTATTGAGATAATCATGTGGTTTTTGTCTTTGGTTCTGTTTATCTGATGAATTATGTTCATTGATTTGCATATGTTGAACCAACCTTGCATCCCAGGGATGAAACCAACTTGATCTTGGTGGATAAGCTTTTGGATGTGCTGCTGGATTCGGTTTGCCAGTATTTTATTGAGGATTTTCTCATCAATGTTCATCAGGGGCATTGGTCTAAAATTCTCTTTTGTGTGTGTGTATGTGTGTGTGTGCCAGGCTTTGGTATCAGGATGATGCTGGCCTCATAAAGTGAGTTACAGAGGATTCCCTCTTTTTCTATTGATTGGAATAGTTTCAGAAGGAATGGTATCAGCTCCCCTTTGTACCTCTGGTAGATAAAAACCACAAAGATGGGGAGAAACCACAGCAGAAAAGCTGAAAATTCTAAAAAAAACAGAGTACCCCTTCTCCTCCAAAGGATCACAGCTCCTCGCCAGCAATGGAACAAAGTTGGATGGAGAATTACTTTGACAAGCTGACAGAAGTAGGCTTCAGAAAGTCGGTAATAACAAACTTTTCTGAGCTAAAGGAGGGTGTTTGAACCCATCTCAAGGAAACTACAAAACCTTGAAAAAAGATTAGACAAACGGCTAACTAGAATATACAGTGTAGAGAAGACCTTAAATGACCTGATGGAGCAAAAACCATGGCACAAGAACTACGTGATGAATGCACAAAAAGCCTCAGTAGCTGATTTGATCTCGTGGAAGAAAGGGTATCAGTGATTGAAGATCAAATTAATGACATGAGGTGAGAAGAGAAGATTAGAGAAAAAAGAGTAAAAAGAAATGAACAAAGCCTTCAAGAAATATGGGACTATGAGAAAAGACCAAATCTACATCGGATTGGTGTACCTGAAAGTGACAGGGAGAATGGAACCAAGCTGGAAAACATTCTTCAGGATATTATCCAGGAGAACTTCCCCAAACTAGCAAGGGAGGCCAAAATTCAAATTCAGGAAAAACAAAGAACACCACAACGATACTCCTCAAGAAGAGCAACCCCAAGACACAGAATTGTCAGATTTACCAAGGTTGAAATGAAGGAAAAAGTTAAGGGCAGCCAGAGAGAAAGATCGGGTTACCCATAAAGGGAAGCCCATCAGACTAACAGTGAATCTCTCAGCACAAATTCTACAAGCCAGAAGAGAGTGGGGGCCAATATTTAATATTCTTAAAGAATTTTCAACCCAGAATTTCATATCCAGCCAAACTAAGCTTCATAACTGAAGGAGAAATAAAATCCTTTACAGAGAAGCAAATGCCAAGAGATTCTGTCACCACCAGGCCTGTGTTACAAGAGCTCCTGAAGGAAGCAGTAAACATGGAAAGGAACAACCTGTACCAGCCACTGCCAAGACATGCCAAATTGTAAAGACCGTCTGTGCTAGGAAGAAACTGCATCAACTAACGAGCAAAATAACAAGCTAACATCATAATGACAGGGTCAGATTCACACATAACAATATTAACCTTAAATGTAAATGGGCTAAATGCTCCCATTAAAAGACACAGACTGGCAAATTGGATAAAGAGTTAAGACCCATCAGTGTGCTGTATTCAGGAGACCCATCTCATGTGCAGAGACACACATAGGCTCAAAAGTCAAGGGATGGAGCAAGATCTACCAAGCAAATGGAAAACAAAAAAAGGCAGGGGTTGCAATCCTAGTCTCTGATGAAACAGACTTTAAACCAGCAAAGATCAAAAGAGACAAAGAAGGCCATCACATAATGGTAAAGGGATCGATTCAATAGGAAGTGCTAACTATCCTAAATATATATACACCTAATACAGGAGCACCCAAATTCATAAAGCAAGTCCTTAGAGACCTATAAAGAGACTTAAACTCCCACACAATAATAATGGGAGACTTTAACACCCCACTGTCAATATTAGACAGATCAATGAGACAGAAGGTTAACAAGGATATCCAAGACTTGAACTCAGCTCTGCACCAAGCAGACCTAATAGACATCTACAGAACTCTCCACCCCAAATCAACAGAGTATCCTTTCTTCTCAGCACCACATCACACTTATTCCAAAATTCACCACATTGTTGGAAGTAAAGGACTCCTCAGCAAATGTAAAAAAACAGAAATCACAATGAACTTTCTCTCAGACCACAGTGCAATCAAATTAGACCTCAGGAATAAGAAACTCACTCAAAACCGCACAACTACATGGAAACTGAACAACCTGCTCCTGAGTGACTACTGGGTAAATAATGAAATGAAGGCAGAAATAGAGACGTTCTTTGAAACCAATGAGAACAAAGACACAACATACCAGAATCTCTGAGACACATTTAAAGCAGTGTGTAGAGGGAAATTTATAATACTAAATGCCCACAAGAGAAAGCAGGAAAGACCTAAAATAGATACCCTAACATCACAATTAAAAGAACTAGAGAAGAAAGAGCAAACAAATTCAAAAGCTGGTAGAAGACAAGAAATAATGAAGATCAGAGCAGAACTGAAGGAGGTAGAGATACAGAAAACCCTTCAAAAAACCAATGAATCCAGGAGCTAGTTTTTTGAAAAGCTCAACAAAAATGGATAGACCGCTAGCAAGACTAATGAAGAAGAAAAGAGAGAAGAATCACATAGATGCAATAAAAAATGATAAAGGGGATGTCACCACTGATCCCACAGAAATACAAACTACCATCAGAGAATACTGTAAATACCTCTATGCAAATCTAGAAGAAATGGATAAATTCCTGGATGCATACACCCTCCCCAGACTAAACCAGGAAGAAGATGAATCCCTGAATAGACCAATAACTGGCTCTGAAATTGAGGCAATAATTGATAGCCTACCATCCAAAAAAGTCCAGGACCAGACGTATTCATAGCTGAAATCTGCCAGAGGTAGGTCATCACTTTCTTCAAACACAAAGGACACAGGGGAGATTGTCTCATCCTTTTAACAATTAATTGGCATGTGTATTCCTTGCACAAATCCAATTATTGTGGGTGAGATGCACTTCCTTAATCTTGTGCCCCTTTAGTTAAACAAATTAACAAATCCTCTAGCACTTGATATGCTGTTGCTGAATTGAAAAATGTATTATTTCCAATTTCCGCCATGAAAAAGGATAAAAAACCAATTACTTTTAGGTGGAAAGAACTACAGTACAAATTCACCATCTTTGCTTTATGGCTATGGTGACTCTCCTATTCTCAGAAATAGCGTAGTCCCAGGAGGCTTAGTTATGTTATGATTCCTTTGACTTTCACATTGGTCTTATATTATTAATATCATGCTAACCAATCCTGGAAACAGGAAGTAGATTAGTATTCTGAATGCCCTTGGAAGTATGTGCCTTCTGTGGCATTGAAGATAAGCCTTTGATGCCAAACCACTGTGGATAGCCGTAATAATCAGCAACCCTGCTCCCTGGTTACTTTGAGCAATCTGATAACCAGTAAATACCGTAATGAATAGAGTCTTTGATTCCAATTATTTTCAAGGGAAGTTTTCTGCAACAGAATGGAAATAAAAGAGTAGTGTATATATATACATATATGTCTTAAACTCAGAGGACTCATCTTTTGCTTCATGGCCTGTAATAAGCTTGTTTGGGTATTTTCAGCAACCATACCTGGCAGCAAGGACAATGAAACCAATAGCTCAAATCTTTCAGGTATGGCAGTCTGGGTCACTCCACAAGGTTAGCATTCTAGATCAGCTGAAGTATTCACTGGAAGTAAAGGAAAGCTAGTAAGTATAGTAAAAGAAGGAGATGCTAAGACAGCTTCTGTAGAAGATTAATTTGTTACAACAGCCTTCTTGAATAAGTATTTTATTGAGATTGTACCTGACCACTGTTTTGAAATTTTCTAAAGAGGAGATTTAATTTGGGGCACCAGAATATGTGAGTAATTATTGGGATGGATTTTGATTGATGTTTTGGGCTGCCCAATATCACATCCTTTTGACCACCAGTAACTTTGACCTTTAATGCATTGAAAAGTTCCATGTTAACATGAACTGAAGTTGGTGGTATCTCACCTGCATTGTTCCGTACAGATTTCAGATTTCAGATTTCTGCCACAGGACTGTCTCTAAAGCAGTGGGAGTCCACTAAGCGTGAAGGCATGAGAAGTCTGTCACATGTGGGAAAGTTGATTCTCCCTGGGGCAATCTTCAAAAAATGTGGATGAAAGCTGATGGATAAATGATCCATTCTATCTTTTCAACAGACAACTATAGGAACCATTCTTTATGTTTCTCTGAGTTCCTAATGGAGTAGAACTTGTACTTGCCACAAGAGTAATGTCAATAGAGTTTTCTCATTTTGGCCTTTTTGCTTTTATCTCACTTCTTGCTCCTGGTCCCTGGCAGTTCCTTCCAAACATACTGCGTGCATCTAAGCATTTTTCTTAAGCTTTTCCTAAGCTTGGTTAACCCCAAAACTAAGACAGCTGGTATTAATGTATAATTATTAGTTACATTATACATTTATATATCGTACATTTCCCTGGAAGTGAATTTCATTTCATAATTTTAAAAAGATTTTTTATTATTGTGTAATAGGAATTCATTGAAATGACTTAATAAATGTCATGAAATGATTGATTTGTATTTTAAAACATACAGCTTGGCTGCTGTGTGAAGAATAAATTAAATGAGGAAAGAGTGGAATGCAGGAGACCAATGAGTGTTACTGAAGTTGTCAAGATGAGAAGTGAAGTTGATGCCCGCAAATATAGTGACTGTGGAGACAAAGAGGAATCAATGGATTTCTGATACGATTTGTAGTTAAATGTTTATGATATAGTGATGGGTTTAATGTCACTATAAGTAAAATATGTGGCTTTTTAAAATATACGTAACACCCATCTTTCATTCAAAACCATTCTTTAAAATTACTCTAAAATATTCATTATGGGTTTAAAATGCTGTTACTTAATGGTTAAGAAGAAAAGAAAAACATTGAAGAAATAGTAACAGATCTATTCTAAAATAAAATCAGATAGACTTTGAAAGATTTTTATTTACTATAGAACTGAGAAAAAATGGTAAAAAAAAAAATAATAAAACCATGAAATTTTATTTATTTATTTTTTTTTTGGAGGAAGGAGAGAATGGTGTCCAAGAGCAATTATTTTCAGTAATTGGTGCTTCCAAGTACAAGGCAAGCCATAAGCAGAAAAAAAAAATTTAAGAAGTAGCAAACAAAGATAAAGACACTAAAAATGTTTTTAAATGTTCAAATTCAATTCAAAGATGTGAAGTCTGGCAAAAGTTCAAATTTGAAAGTTTCAACACATAAAAAGGTATTTTCTGATATAAAACACTTTTTAATTAAATTTAGAATATTGGACTAACGAGAAACACTGCTTATAGTTAGTTAATTTTAATTAATGTATTTTAATTTACTCATTCATAAACATAGACATAGACATTGAACAACAGTTTATTTAAAAGATAATAATGAGAGCTAGCATTAATTGAATACTTACTATATGCTAAGGCTTTCCTTTTTTTTTTTTTTTTTTTGAGACAGAGTCTTGCTCTGTTGCCCAGGATAGAGTACAGTGGCACACGATCTCAGCTCACTGCAACCACCACCTCCTGGGTTCAGGCATTTCTCTTTCCTCTGCCTCCTGAGTAGCTTGGATTACAGGTGCATGCCACCACACCTGGTTAATTTTTGTAGAAATGGGGTTTGACAAATAGGTAAATCTGGTCTTGAACTCCTGACGTCAAGTGATCCACCCGCCTAGGCCTCCCAAAGTGCTAGGATTTCAGGCTGTGAGCTACTGCACCTGGTCGGTAAGCCTTTTCTTATCATTCAACATGTATTAGCTGAATTTTTCCCTCAACTATTCTAATGAGATACATATTATTATTATTGTTTTATACAAGTAGAAACCAACTAGAGTAAGGTTAAGCCACTTCTGAGGGCTACAAAGCAAAAAGTGCTAGAGGTAAGTATTAAAACCAAGAATCGTATTTTCACAGTTCACATTTTTAATAAAGTCAAAATAACCATGACTTGACTGTAATTTTAATTGTTTTAATGATTGTATACTTATTACAGAAAATTATTTTATTTTTTCAGCTATCAGATTGATACTCACATTTGTATATAACTAAAATTATAACATGTATTAAAATAGATGTATATATTTAATTTGGCCTTTCTTTTATTGAAGACCTAAAATTAAATGTGTGGTAAATCTTACATTACATGACATTTTGTAATCATGACCAGATGGAAATCTATATTTCCTTGTTTAATAATAAATGGAACTAGTGATAGCTATATTGAAATTTTTTTTTCAGATAATTTTGTTTAGTACCAACTGTAATTTTAATAGTAATTTTAAAATGAAGTATTCTATTAAAATTTAGAAATAAAAAAATCTTTATATAGATTTTCTGTTCATGTCATTATTTGTGAACACATTGCTTGAAATGAAAAGGTATTCTGTCTTAAATTAAAATTCAATCAAAAGAGTAAACCCTTTCATTACAATTGATTAACCTCATTTCATTAACCAATAGCTCCATCCTCTTTCTCCTCTAATTTGTTTAATAAGACTGGTAAAAGATCCAGTCTTATTAAAGTTGAGTTTCACCAACTTTTACTTACTGAAAAAAATTTACCTATAGGCTGGGCACTGTGGCTCACACCTGTAATCCCAGCGATTTGAGAGGCCAAGGTGGGTGAATTGCTTGAGCCCAGGAGTTGGAGACCAGCCTGGCCAACATGGCAAAACCAATCTCTACTAAAAATACGAAAATTAGCAGTGTATGGTGTCTTATGCCTGTAGTCCCAGCTACTTCTGAGGCTGAGATAGGAGAATTTCTTGAGGCCAGGAGGCAGAGGTTGCAGTGAACCCAGAGGGCACCACTGCACTCCTGCTTGTGTGACAGAGTGAGATCCTAACTTAAAAAAACTATATAATCTATATAATAAAGCAGCTTCTGCTTTATCAATCTTTTGAAACCTTTTTCTCTCTGTAAGCTCTTCCAAAAGAGGTCTCAAGATATCAGTTTGCTTCTGACTCATTTCCTGGTAAAATGGACCATAGGATGTAGTTAATATAATCAAAATTCCACTGACTTTTCTAAATTATTGCATCAGCTAAGTGAGGTGGCTGCTTAAAATTAATGTAATCATAAATAGTAAACATATTTACAGAGAGTGGATTGATGCATGAGAAAGACTCCACACAGGAGTCCCAGGTATCAATGTAGATGTCTTGGCTCTGCTCCCACAAGTTTCATCTGAAAAATAAGAATAATAATAACTCTTGTTTATATTATGTACTGATATGGTTTGGCTCTGTCCCCCTCTAAATCTTATCTTGAATTGTAGCTTCCATAATTCCCATATATCATGGGAGGGACCTGGTGGGAGGTAATTGAATCATGAGAGTAGGTCTTTCCCATGTTGTTCTCATGGTCATGAATAATTTTCATGAGATCTGATGGTTTTATAAACGGAAATTCCCTTGCACAAGCTCTCCCTTTGCTCACTGCAATGTAAGAAGTCCCTTTGCTCTTCCTTCATCTTCCACCATGATTGTGAGGACTCCCCAGCCACATGGAACTGTGAGTCCATTAAACCTCTTTCCTTTATAAATTATCCAGTCTAAGGTATGTCTTTATTAGCAGTGTGAGAACAGACTAATATTAAAGTAAATTGGTACAAGGTAGTGGGCCAATGCTATAAAGATACCTGAAAATGTGGAATCGACTTTGGAAGTGTGTAACAGGCAGAGTTTGAAACAGTTTTTAAGCCTCAGAAGAAAACAGGAAAATGTGGAAAAATTTGGAACTTCCTAGAGACTTGTTACATGGCTTTGACCAAGTGCTACTTGTCTCAGATGGAGACAAGGAACTTGTTGGGAACTGGAGGAAAGGTAACTCTTGGTATATTTTAGTAGAGAGACTGGTGGCACTTTGGCCCTGCCCTAGAGATCTGTGGAACTTTGAACTTCAGATAAATGATTTAGGATATCTGTTGGAAGAAATTTCTAAGCGGCAAGTTGTTCAAGAGGAAGCAGAGCCTAAAAATTTTGGAAATTTTGGAGCCTGATGATGCAATAGAAAAAAAAAAATGTGGGGAGAAATTCAAGCTGGCTGCAGAAAATTGCATAAATAATGAGAAACGAAATGTTTATTGCCAAGACAATGCAGAAAATATCTCCAGGGCATGTCAAAGACCTTTGTGGCAGCCCCTGCCATCACAGGCCAGGAGATCTAGGAAGATAAATGGTCTCATGGGCCAGGCCCAGGGCTCCCTACTGTGTGCAGCCTAGGGACTTGGTGTCCTAAGTCCCAGCTGCTCTAGCCATGACTAAAAGGGACCAACGTACAACTTGGGCCATGGCTTCAGAGGGAGTAACCCCAAGACTTGGCAGCTTCTATGTAGTGTTGAGCTTGCAGGTGTACAGAAGTCAAGAATTCAGGTTTGGGAACCTCCACGTAGAGTTCAGAGGATGTATGAAAACACCTAGATGTCCAGGCAGAAGTTTGCTGTAGGCATGGAGACCTCATGGAGGGCCTCTTCTAGGGCAGAGTGGAAGGGATATGTGGGGTGGGTACCCCCACACAGAGTCCCCACTGGGACACTGCCTAGTGGAGCTATGAGGAGAGGGTCACTATCCTTCAGACTTCAGAATGGTAGATCCACTGACAGATTGCACCATGCACCTGGGGACAGCTTGCACCATGCGCCTGGAAAAGCCACAGACACTCAACGTCAGCCTGAGAAAGCAGTCAGGAAGTGGACTGTACCCTGCAAAGCCGCAGGGACAGAGCTGCCCAAAACCATGGGAACTCACTCCTTGTAGCAAGATGACCTGGATGTGAGAAATTGAGTCAAAGGAGTTCATTTTGGAGTTTTAAGATTTGGGTGACCTGCTGGATTTTGAACTTACATGGGGCCTGTAGCCCCTTTGTTGTGGCCAATTTCTCTCACTTGGAATGGGTGTATTTACCCAATATTTGTACCCCCATTGTATCTAGGAAGTAACTAACTTGCTTTTGATTTTACAGGCTCCTAAGCAGAAAGGACTTACGTATTCTCAGCTGAGACTTTAGACTGGAACTTCTAAGTTAATGCTGAAATGAATTAAGAACTTGGGGGACTGTTAGGAAGGCATGACTGGTTTTAAAATGTGAGAACATGAGATTTGGGATTGGCCAGGGTGGAATAATATGGTTTGACTGTGTCCCCATCCAAATCTCATCTTGAATTGTAGCTCTCATAATTCTCATGTGCAATGGGAAAGACCTGGTGGGAGGTAATTGAATCCTGGGGGTGAGTCTTTTCTATGCCATTCTTGTGGTAGTGAATAAGTCTCAGAAGATCTGATGGTTTTATAAACTGGAGTTCCCTTGCACAAACTGTCTTTGCCCACTGCCATGTAAGAAGTCCCTTTTCTCTTCCTTTATCTTCCACCATGATTGTGAGGACTCTCCAGCCTTATGAAACTGTGAGTTTATTAAACTTCATTTCTTTCTGAATTACCCAGTCTTGGGTATGTCTTTATTAGCCGCATGAGAACAGACTAATATATGTACTTTGAAAACTAATATATTGTGTCAATAATTTTAATAGAATTTAGGGATCTGTAAATTAAAATTGTTGCATACTGTAAAAATGTAAGGTAACATGATTACTAATCTCGTCCTTCAACATAATCATCATTTCATATTGTATTTACTAAGTTAAATGCAAACAACAAACTACTGATATACTTTAGCTGCTTATATTTTATTTCTGCATTAACTTCACTTTCATATTTATCCAGAAAAAAAAAAAAACAGGGCATTAACAAGTGCTTCTTTGATTAGCTGTCCTCACTCAAATGATTATTTACATTATATAGATAACATATATAAATGAACATAATATAAAATATATATTTTTACATAATATAAACATATATACATAAGTAAATATATATGTTTATATATAAAAATATGATTTAGATATAATTTGAAAGTAAAATTTATGAATTTAATATAAATATAAAATTTTTATATTTTACATAAATATAAAAGTAAATATATGAATACAAAAATAAATATATAAATGTATAATACATTTTAAACAACATTAGATAAATATATATAATTACTTACAAATTCAAATAGTCCAGAAGATTATACATACATTCAGTGTTTAGTTATCTCTTGTTAACTTTTCACACATAAGTCTGTTAACTGTTAAGAGTCAACTCTTGTGCATTATCTTATACTCATGCATTTCTAAAGAGAAATGCATCATATGCACATTGAACTGCATTGCTGCTAATGCTGCTTGTACTGAACTTGCTCATACTGTGTCACTGTTATTTTTCCTGACTTCACTGTCCTTCCCTTCATTGGATCCCACCTGTGTCCTAGCTTTGTTTACCGTGGCCATTACCTGCTAGGAGCCTTCAAATCTCTGTGTCTGTATCCCAGACTATAGCAAGGTAGTTCCCTAGCTTTACCATCATAACTCTCAATCTTTCCTTCTCTGCATAACAAAGGATTAGGAAACTGTACACCTGAAACTTTGCTAATGCCAATGCACATCTCTGATTCCCTGACAGAATACTATTGAAAGAATTATTCTTTGTGTCATCTTCCTTACTCCAAGAACACAAATACACAAATGGTTGATTTTCATATACTTATTTCATTACTTTCAATTTCTCTCAGCTAAAGCCACAGTTGACAGACATGTATTTACCTCTACTCAGGAAATAACATATAATATTTGATAGCTCTTGTCTCAGGTACAGGGACCAAGAAATGAACAAATTAAAAGGTTGGGGTAGGGTGGAAGCAGTTAGTACTGAAAGAAGATTTTTTTAAAAAAGTTTAAAAAATGTAGTATATTCAAGTATTTGGATAATCTGGCATTTACATGCTTATGATTAAAGAAAAATAATTAGTTACTGATCTTTAAGACCTATGATTACTGCTATTAAAAATAATTCATGGAGCCTCACATTAAAAGTTCTCCATGAAAAGGCGTCGAATTATTTTACCAATGTTATAGTTTATTACTTTTCATTTCATGCTCCTGCCATAATGAGTTATTTTCTTTACAATTGCCCTACACTTTACTGTTTGCCTTTGCCAATCTGTCCTTATTGAGAAAAATGCCCCTGTCTTCCTATGACTTCTGAACATGCAAACCCTGTCTGCTTCTCAAGGGGTCTTCAATGCTCTCTCATATGCAGAGTGTTTCTTAATCCCTGAGATGGAACTGAGCTCTCCTGTAACTACCCAAGTCATTTTAGCTGTGTCTCAGTTTTGAGCTTATATTTTTGTGTCTATTGTGTATGCACTTAAAAAAATACCTGGTCTTATGTGATAATTCCTACTTTACTCTTTATATACTCCTACTGTACTCTTTAAGAGAGTATCTTTACTCTCTATAGTGCCATGCCTGGTGCTTTACATGATAATTGACAGGGTGGACATATAAAAAAGGGATTCAATTAAATTTGCTGAATAATGTCATATTTAACTGTACCAATATGATATAATAATCATGGGTAAATTGTATAAGAAAAATTCCAAGTGAAATTTTCATTTCAAAATTGCAGTACTATTTCCTAATCTTAATAGTGAGCTTCTCAAAACAAGGTTAAATATCCTTTAGTTCATGTGGTATGACATAAATTGCTATGGTTCTACCACAGAAAATTTTTGCTCTTATCACTCATTTAAAAATATGTTTTAAAAATTAAATATTGGAAAAGCAGCATTTATACTACAGAATTTCTAAGTATGTTCAGTAAACATCAAAACAACCTTTCAGAGTCATATTAAAATCTTCTTCATTATTTCCTTTTTGTATAACATTTTAAACATTTAATATTAACATCATTTTAGTATGAAAGTTTAATATGAAAAGAATCATGTTATATGTACTGAACCTGGATCTTCAGGCTCAGATATGGAGTAAATTGGGATGAAGAAACATATAGATGGAAAAGAAAAAGGTGGTAATGGAACTCAGTTTGTAAAAATACTAAAACTTGGGTGTATATGTTGTGTGAGGGGATAACCAGCAGACTCAATGTTGGTGGTGAAACACAACTATCATGTTTAATAGAAAACATCTTCAAGAATAAATTTCAGCACAATGGTAGGCTTTTGTTTCTCAAAGCTCACACATTATTTGTACCATATTTATCCATGTGGAGCAGGACTAGTGAGTGAAAAAGAGGAATGCAAAGATTTAATCAGTGTATCAGCACTGTAATAAAATGAGCTATAATTCAGAACTTTCACAGCTGTGATTCAGATCTGGAATGCAGTTAGATTACTGAGGTGGAAGCCCAATTGTATTATCAAACTCAACTGGCTTTAGCTGGATGATGGCATTTAGAAGACATGGAACTATCTTTCCATCTCAAATAAGGTATTTGGACAAAACGTTAACTCATTCTATCCTTTGATATCCTTTCAATGCAGGTTTAGCTTACACATTGTTCTGGATGTGTTAACACTGTATGCAGAGACTCCAGTTAAACTAGACTGAGAAAAATGGGCTCTTTCAATATACATCTACCAAGCTCTAGCATCATTCTGTGGAGATTTATATTTTCCTTTAGACCTCCTTTTTAAACATTGTATCATTAATTTATTAATTTTTAAGCCAATGGGGTCTCATTCCATTGCCCAGGCTGGAGTGTAGGGGAGTGATCATAGACCACTGTAGCCTTAAACTCTTGTACTCAAGTGATCCTCTTACCTCAGCCTTCCAAGTAGCTAGAACTATAGGCAGGTGCCACCATGCCTGGCTAATTATTTTTGTTGTTGTTGTTGTTGAGATGGGATCTCACTCTGTCGCCCAGGCTAGCCTCAAATTCCCGGCTTTAAGCCACCCTCCAGTCTTAAAGGACTAGTCCTGTTTTTTTAATGCTGTACAAAAAAGAAATGCTGTTTTGTTATTTGACACATTAAAATTACCACTATGAGCTCTTTGTTAGAAATAATATATGGCAATACATTATGTATTACATATAAAGTATACAATACATTATATGTAAAATATATATATTAGATAAATATTACAGTATTAATATGTCATATCAGATTATATTATTACATAATATATTGTAATATAACATATATTGCTCTGTCCTTTAGTAGTCATTTTATCTGTAAACTGTTTTTACATATACATATTCTTTGCTATTCACAACTTCATTAGTACCACCAAGGGGCTGGATCTCCCATAAGGCATCTAGCCAATGATTGATAAACTTGGCTTCTACATTTCCATTATCTTTTCATGCTAACACATCAGGAAGGAGGCTGACATGGAATGTTGACAGCTTGAGGAAAAAAGTACATTTCATAAGAAGGTATGGTGCTATGATTGAAAACAGAAATATCCTCACAATTCCTTCAGGTTTACCTATCAACACTGTCACTCCAATGAGAAGCGAGGGAATGTGACCACTCTGAGAGGCACAAAATAGATAGTATTTTAATTATGAGTAAACTAAAGCTTAAAAGTTTAAATCATTTGGTCAAGCCTTTACATCATTTAGAGAGATGGTAAAATATTAAAAACTAAACCTTTTTAAGGCTTTTCTATCAATCATTAACTCAGAGAAGATGGAAGGCAGTATTAAAGTACAAGATAGCATGGAATAACAAGAAGTCAAAAATGAGACAAAGAGAATGCTGATGGCATAGACACAATTAAAATTTGATGGAGACAAACACACTAAATTTAATTTCAACATGTTACATATCTTTAGAACTCTAAGTAGTCTTAGAGATCAGCAGAAAGCAATTTGATATGAATTTTAAAAACCTCAGTTTAAATCCGAGGTGTTTTATTGCATTCGCACACTATCTACATTTTACATGTGTTTTTTTTTTTTTATTTTCTTTACCTTGGAAATAATAACATACACTTGCAGGTGGTTGGGAAGATTTCATGACTCAGTGTTTAACAAAGTGCCTGTCTCAGTGCTGATTTCACAAGAAGAGTATAGTAAAATATTAGATGGTGATAGTGATAATGATGATGGCAGTGACAAAATTGATGGCAGTGACAACAGTGAATAAAAATAAATAACAGAAATCCAAGTAGGGTAGGAGACATCTCTAAATACATATGATTATTTGCTTTTGATAATTCAGTTTTTTATTTATATTTCAATTTTTATGCATTGTTCAAATGACCCTTTGTTTCTGATTCAGTTTTATAGGTTATATTTGGAAAATAGGACCTCTTAAAACCTTTAATTGGCTTAAATTGACCATAGTTTATAAATTTATGCCAATAGGGATTTTTAAAATTACATATTTTGTCTAAAGGTGTAATATATGTAGATTAGTAAGTGGGAAAGTGAATTACTCTTTGTCTGAAAAAGATGGTGTCCTTGGCTCTAGTAGAGAAGAAAAGCAATGGTGTGTTAGTGAGTTTTGTGTCACAATAAAGGAATACCTGAGGCTGGGTAATTTGTAAATAAAAGAAGTTTATTTTGGATCATGACTTTGCAAACTGTACAGGAAACATAGTACAGGTATCTGCTTCTGGTGAAGCCTCTGGAAGCTTCCAATTATGAAGCCTCTGGAAGGCAAAGAAGGAGCCAGTATCTCACATGGTGAGAGAGGGAGCAGGAGAGGTGCCAGGCTCTTTGAAACCACCTGCTCTCACGTGAACTAACTGAGTGGGAAATAACTTATTACTATCAGGAGGGCACCAAGTCATTTTTGAGGAATCCATCCCTATGACCCAAACACGTCCCACCAGGTCCCACCTCTAACACTGGGAATCACATTTCAACATGAAATTTGGAGGGGACAAACATCCTAAATATATCAAATGACAAGTTCCCTTTCAATCTGATAATGAAATCATGTGACAAAAGTGAGATTCAAAATTCATGTAGTTATAAATGAAATTATCAGATAATTCATACCTATGTATTCAATTTTTGTCATTTTTCCTTGATGTATCATAAACAGAGCTTTATACAATTTAATATCTTACATATTTATAAGCTATTCAATGGGATAGAAATAACAACTTTTAACTTATTGTGTATTTTTTTCTCTCTTTTTTTAAAGATCAGAAAATAGAAGTGCATATTCTGGATAAAACTGCCAATATAGGCACCTTAGAGTGGTATTTATGTCTTCAACCACATAGTTAACAAATGCTGGTGCCTTTACATCCCTTAAGGCATAATTAACAATCAAAAACACTTTTCTATGGATCCTGCTTTACTAATAGTTCTCTAAAATCTTAAAATGTATTAAATCATTATCTATAACAATCAGGATAGCTACCAGAAAGAGTTGCTATACCTCTCAATGATAAGTTAGTAAGACCCCCAGATGTTCACAGGTGACACCATGTTTGCTTAGAAAGCTAATGTGGTTCTGGTATTAGAGAAAATGCTCCCATTCTGGATCTAAAGTCATCTAAACATAGATAGAAAACCATTCTAGTTGAGAATAACATGCTTTCATCTGTTTCTCCATGAACCCAACTTGGCATCAAGAAATATCCAACAAAATAGAAAATGTTCACTTCATGCTTTTTTTCTTTTCCTTTTTTTTTTTTTAATGTGACAAATGGAATGAAGAGTTGAGATCACTGACCAGATAATTTGGGGGGAAAGTGTTACTGATTCAAGCTATAACCTTAGTGATTATATGATTTTAAACGAACTAGGCATTAATTAACAAGGCAATTATTTTAAACTTTCTTCACATTGTGTTTTAAATTAGATAGAAAAACTAAACATATTTGCATATATCACATAATTATTATTTCTAGTTTTATTGTTTATATTAATTACCTGTAATATTTTATATTAAAATTTCTTCTACCTATAAACTTGGATGATTCTTATTTTATCTGGGAGATAACCAATTATATAGAAAAACTAGTTTCATATAAGTTACAAGAATTGCTTTCAATTTTTCTGAAGAACTACCTAAATTTCACCTTTTGGGTGGGAGAGAATATAGATGAGAAAAAAAAAAGAAAAATCCTTACTCTAACTCTTCAATGAGAGGCAAAAGATGGATTTCTATAGTGGTCATGGGCTTCCAAGTGTTCTGTGAATGTATTCCTTGGTATTAACACTGAGAAGTGTTCTGTAAAACACACCTCTATTACCGCTGCTTCTCTGTTCTTTGAGGAGACACATATCCTCAGACTTGCAGGAAAAGATACTGTTCAACACTTTAATAACACCAGAATCTAAGGTTTCAGAAGCTTAATTACAGGATGAATATTTAATCAAACTATTTCAAAAAGTTTCCTTTTCATCTTTATACATACCTTTTTATGGAAGTACTTTTCTGAAAAATTACTTATTTTAATTTTAATTTTGGTTCTATCGAGTACTACAGTACTAAGAGTCTGCCCTTTACCAATGTTTATAGATCTGGGAAAGCATTAGAGACTATGTAGTTAGTGCTCTAGTTTTAAAAGGAGAAAATACAGGACCTAGAAGATTAAGTAAGGTTTGGTAGCTACACTATTAGAATCAATATGCTACAATATTGCATGTATTTTGCAACCATTTGATGTTTCCAAAAGCAGAAAAATAATGAAAATTATAAGGGATATTTTGTAAATAAAGCGATGTTTTTTTTTTTTTTTTTTTTTTTCCTTTCACTGGAAATAATTCATTGTTGATGCCAGGGACATGAAGAAATCATTTATACATTTTGCATATAGGAAATTACTAGTATGTAGTGAAAACAATTACAAAATTTAGGGTAAATTTCATAAAGCTATCAAGAAAATAACTTGCTTTGCTCACTTAAAAATATTCAGTAATTCACAATATGAATCGCATACAAAAGTATTTCCCATTAAGGTTTACTTAGAAGTATACAAATATCAATGCCTATTTTAGAAGAGCATTTTGTAAATTCAGAACTGTTATGGACTAAATGTTTGTGTCTCCAAAATTCATATGTTGAAGCCCCAACCCCCAATGTGGCTGTATTTGTTGATGGACTTCCAAGAAAGTAATTATCTTTGTAACAGTGGGCCTCTGATGTAATAGGATTGGTGTTTTTAAAACAGATGGGAGAGCCAGTGCCCTCCATTGCTTATGCTTGCTTGCTTTCTCTCTCTCTCCATTTGCAAGTACCAAGGAAAGCTCATGTGAGCACACAGTGAGAATGCAGCTGTCTGCAAACCACAAAGAGAGCCCCCACCAAAAACCAAACTGGCCAGAACCTTGATCTTCGACTTTGAACTGGGAGAACTTGAGTAAATAAACTTCTGCTGTTTATTCCACCCAGTCTGTGATTATGGCAGACCAAGAACACTAAGACAACCACTTTTTGAGTTTTGAGTAAGTCAAGGTCATACACAATGTTTCGTTAGAAAATAATACTCTAAATACACCGATTTTAAGATGATTAAAATGTATTTTGTAATAAGATTGCAAAAAACAGAGTGGAACAAATTGGAGGAGTTGGTAGTTAAAATGATAGAGCACATTCACTCAAAAAAATATTCAATAAATTAAAACATTTTAGGTACTAAAAACAAATTTTCAGAGTCCTTATTATATATTTAACTATTTCATAAGACTCAAAATATTTAATACATTATGGAAGAATAAATCTGTTTTAAATACATTTTAAGAATGTTAAGAAAAGGCATCTAGCTGATCACCAAGACCATTTATTGTTCCTATTTATAAATGCAAGTATTTCCCAGCCACCTACAGTTAGATTTGGCCAATGATTAATTTCTAGTCAAATAAATGTGGATAACAAGGATGGGCTCACTTCAAGCTTGGCCCAGAGATACTCTCAAACATGTTTCTGCACGTCTTTACTTCTGTCTGACTCAGTGTGAATTCCTCTTCCCGTGGTGCTATTTGGAGACGTGTTGAAGATTGTGGAACCACAAGACGACAGAAACCTGGGTTCCTGTGTCACCACTTAGAGGAGATCCATCCAACCAGGAATACCCACAACTGAACTCTTATATGTGTAGTACCTAAACTTTATTTAAGTAATTTATTGAGATTACAGAGTTCAGCATCTAGTGTTATTTTCATTACATGAGATTGTAATAAAATTGCATTAGGTAGAGAAGATGGCAAAAATTTCTTGATGTTTTGTGGTTACTGATTTTTATTCAAAATAGATCTGTATAATATAGAATTTCACCACTTTAGGAAATTCATGTCTATTTTCAAAAAGGAAAGAGAAAAAGGTTTATTTAAATTACATTTTACTACCAATTTGATATTTCTAAGAACCTGTGGAGAATTATTTCCCAACTGCAAGTTAACTTAAAACAATTACAGGTCACAGGTTGGGTGGGTTTCTTTCTTAAACTGAGTTTAAAAGGTGAAAACTAAAACTATAATTTGTAAGCTTTCCCTGTGTTTTATGTGTATTATACTGACTACTCAGGGAGACTCCACTAAAGACCAAATCCTGCCTACGTGCCTTCTATTTGATCTCTGTGTTAATACTTCCAGTTTGTTGTTCTTGAAACATATAAGCCATTCTTTTCCTGGTTGTTGAATGCCAGCTGGTACTGTCAGCAACCATTGTTTCCCAGCTGTCTGCCTTGATACCCCATTGCTTCAGGATGCCTGAAAGAGTCTCCTTGAAGCACATTATTTGACCTCCTTATTCCATATTCTCAATTAGTTTATCACAGGTACTTGGAATACTTGGTTGTAAAATCAGTCTACTTTTTCATGGTATAAGAGTTGATATATAATATATATAAATTTGCCTCCTGAAAATATTTGGTTTACATGTTAGTCCTGTGGTCTCCAAAGTTTTGGTTACTTACTCCTATCAACAAATTTTCTAGCACACAAACCAAATATATACATAATATATGTATTTAATTATATAATATGTGTTCACAGGTACACAAAGCTAATATATGTTGTGCAACTTGCATAAGCCTATTTCTAAAATATTTTTATTTTATAATTATAGTGCCTATCTTTGCTCATGTTAGAAATTATTTGTAAAAAGCTTTT
The DNA here is from genome assembly GCF_049350105.2 of Macaca mulatta. Taxonomy (NCBI): domain Eukaryota; kingdom Metazoa; phylum Chordata; class Mammalia; order Primates; family Cercopithecidae; genus Macaca; species Macaca mulatta. Next base: position 119,598,106 of record NC_133409.1, read on the forward strand.
TCTATTCATTTTATTTAAATACATAGTTTCAATGAATGCTGTCATTGAAAAGGCTATGTAGGCCATATTTTTTAAATGGTATATTAACCATAAATCTCATGATAGGCATTTTACAATCAGATCTGCCAGATATGTAAAAGCTATGTTGTAATTTAGCTGGTAAGTTTCCACTCATTTAAAACCAGTGAGATATTTGTTTCCTTTTTCTTTTTTCTTTTCCTTTATCTTCTTTTCTTTTTCCTTTTGAGACTGAGACAGGGTCTCGGTCTGTTGCCAGGGCTGAGTGCAATGGCGCAACCACTAGCTTACTGCAGCCTTGACCTCCTAAACACAAGTGATCCTCTCACCTTAGCCTCCCAAGTATCTGGGATTACAGGTGCTGGCCACCACACCCTGTTAATTTTTTTTTATTTTTCATAGAGACAGGCTCTTGCTTTGTTGCCAGGGCTCCTGAACTCCTGGACTCAAACGATCCTCCCTCCTTGGCCTCACAAAGTGCTAGAATTACAGGTGTGAGCCACTTCACTGGGCCCAATGAGGTATTTTTGAAAACTAATCAGATCCTATAGCATTTTTATATTTTTAAAAAATGGTTCAAAAGCACAACAAATATCAATTGGTATATTTTTGAAAAAATCAGTAAAAACTTCTGTCTCCTATTGTATTCATTAGAGACATGTTTGAGTGTTTTTACAAAATCATATAACAATAAAGACATGGCCAAAATATCACTTTTTCACTGACTTCTCTTTACTCAGAGTTTCTTTTGAAAAATAATTTTACACTCATTATTAAAATGTCAAGTTTACCTTGAAAAGAAACATTGAGGGTGATGTTTTGAAGTTTGTAAGTAGCAGCTTAACAAGTATTTGTGAAAAATGGAATGAAATTGATGCAATGATTTTTCTATTATACCAAATTATATATTTTTATTCATTCATCCATTGACTTATTAAACTAATTTGTGCACTATTTGAGTCAATGTGTTCTCCTGTGTCTTTTATCAAACTATACTTGCAGAATCCTCAGATAGTAATAATTCTTGTTAAGTAATCATTCTGTGAAATGTTCCTTTTAGGTGTCCCATATTATATATATTTTTGCTTTGAAATATATATACACACACAAATATATATGTATATATGTACATATATACACATATGCGTATACACATATATATGTATATGTGCATATATATACACACATATATATGTATATGTGTGTATATATATCTCAAGAGGAAGTTTATTAAGAAAGTAAAGGAACAAAAGAATGGCTACTCCATAGACAGAGCAGCCCTGAGGGCTGCTGGTTGCCCATTTTTATGGTTATTTCTTGATGATATGCTAAACATCAAGGGTGGATTTTTCATGTTTCCCATTTTTAGACCATCTAGGGTAACTTCCTGTTGTTCTGTTGTTTCGATGGCATTTATAAACTGTCATATCACTGGTGGGAGTGTAGCAGTGAAGACGACCAGAGGTCACTCTCATTGCCATCTTGGTTTTGGCATTTCTTTTTGAGATGGAGTCTTGCTCTGTCGCCCAGGCTGAAGTGCAGTGGAGGGATCTCGGCTCGCTCTGGGTTCAGTTTTTGTGGGGTTTGGCCTGTTTCTTTACTGCAGCCTGTTGTATCAGCAAGGTCTTTATGATCTGTATCTTTTGCTGACCTCTAATCTCATTCTGTGACTTAGAATGCCTTAGCCATCTGGGAGTGCAGCCCAGTAGGTCTTAGTCTCATTTTACCCAGCTCCTATTCAAGATGGAGTTGCTCTGGTTGAAACGCCTCTGACATTTCCCCACTCCCTTTTACAAGAGAACCCTTAATCCTAAGGATTGCAGAGGGCAAAGATGAATCTTCTGTAGCTTCTTCAAGCTGAATAGGGGTGATGATATTCCTGCCTGACGAATCTTAATTCATATAATATTTGAATTAAGTTTAGGCACACATTTTTTTTTCAAACTCAAATTTAAATATAAAATGTTAAGTGCTATTAAAGTGTACTTTGAAAATATATAAAATACCCCCTGTGTATGACGGGCATGCAAGAATGTATGTATAAAATTGTAAATACTATACATTTAATTCAGCTATTTTCTTCCAGATTTTAGTAGCTAATTAGAGATACCCTTGCCTAAAATTATTTAAATAGAAAATGTAGTGATTCTGGACATAATTCTTCCCTTTATATGATCCATGTTTTATGCAGCCTGCAACATTATGGGTTAGTTGAATCTTGAATCTGTAGTTTCATACCTGTTGAATAAAATGTTTAGTCTGTGCAAATCTTCTTCTTAATATACTAACATAAAGGTATATCCAAATCTGGAATATATTCATTCTTTTATTGTTTTTGTAGATATTCCTGATATAAGCCCATTCTATCCAGAATGACTTCCATTCTTCTGCACTTTACCTGTGTTAATCAATGGATTTCATCATTCAGTCTTTGATCTGTGCTTTTCTGCTGTGGAGAAGGGGTTTTACACATCTCTCTGCCTCTTTGTGAGAGACAGAAACACCCATCTCTTCAGAAGTCACTGAATTTAGTTTGTTATGTGTTGATTTAGCAAATGTCACTTCCTGCCTACTGGCTATAACAACCAGAGCTTCTTATACTTTCTTAGTTCAGAGTAACTAGATTTAGGAAAATAGAATCATGTACTAAATACTGCTAATAATTACAAGAGAAGCTGAATATTTTCTAATGTAATTTCAAACTATTATTATTTAGTGAAGTCAGAAGAATAATTTTAAAAAAGAACCTACACAATGCATTACATGCGGTATGCAATAAAATGGCTGTTGATTTGTAAACAGGCATGCATTCCCCTCCATTCTCACTTAGAAAGAAATAGATCTAAGACATTCTTTTTTCAGAAATCTCTTGGGGTTTGTGAAGTTAAAACTAGAGAGTAGGCTGGGTGCGGTGGCTCATGCCTGTAATCCTAGCACTTTGGGAGACCCAGGTGGGCGGATCACGAGGTCAGGAGATGGAGACCATCCTGGCTAACACAGTGAAACCCCGTCTCTACTAAAAAATAAAAAAATTAGCCAGGCGTGGTGGCGGGCGCTTGTAGTCCCAGCTGCTCGGGAGGCTGAGGCAGGAGAAAGGCATGAACCCGGGAGGCGCAGCTTGCAGTGAGCCCAGATCACGCCACTGCTCTCCAGCCTGGGCGACAGAGCAAGACTCAGTCTCAAAACAAAACAAAACAAAACTAGAGAGTAAATAAATACACATATATTAAACACTAATGTTTATTTTATGCATCTAAGCTTTTTTATGTGATTAATATTGTGTATGAGGTACTATAGCCTTTAAAAATATTAGTTGATACATGAAAGTGGTCATTTTTTTGCCTTCAAATGTTTTAAATCATAGGATATAAAAGTAATTCACTATACATGGTAAGAAAAATATTTTGTTTTACAGGTTTCTATATTCAAATTTAATTTTAAAAATATTAATGGTAAGTAGAGTCTTTTAAGACTCTTGAAAAATGCTGAGAGTGGTTATAAGTGTTCTCACTGCAAAAATGATAAAGCTGTCAGATAATGTATATGTTGATTAGCTAGATTTAGTCATCCCATAATTTACACATACTTCAGAACATGTTGTATGTGGTAAATATACACAATTTTATTTGTCAATTTTAAAATATAAAAACTAAAAATTATTTTTTAAAAGATGTTATATTGTTATTCCACCCCCCAAGTTTGTAAGGGGAAAAAAAAAAGGAATTAGAAAGGCTACGTGAAATACTGATAGTCTGAGAAAAGATAAAAATAAATGGATAAATGTTCACAAAAAGAAAAAGCAGAAGACAGTATAGGAGCCATGTACTTTGACCTAACTTCAAATCTCAATGATAAAGGTGATTTAAATTTTGACATTTAGCTTAATTGCTCCTTTATTATCTTTGAAGTATTTGCATACATATTTTATATATCTAATTTGATACAGTTTGCTTATTTGTCGCCTCCAGATATCATGGTGAAATTTGGTCTCTGGTATTCCAGATGGGGACTAATGAGAGGGGTTTGGGTTATGGGAATGGATCCCTCATGAATAGCTTAGTGCCATTCTCATGGTAATAAGGGAGCTCTGACTCCATTAGCTCCCCAGAGAGCTGATTGTTAAAAACATCCTGCAAATTAAAACTGCAATGAGATACCACCATGTTATCCCAGTCAGAATGGCCATTATTAATAAGTAAAAAATATATATATTAATAGGTGTTGGCATAGTGAAGTAAAAATGGAATGTTTATACAACATTGGTGGGAATGTAAATTAGCACAATATCTTTGGAAAATGGTATGGAGATTTCTCAAAGAATTAAAGTAAATCTAACCTTTGATCCAGCAATCTCACCACTGAGTATCTACCCAAAGGAAAAAAGTCATATCAAAAGGACATCTGCCCTTGTCCACCACTCAGCCATAAAAAAGAAGGAAATAGTGTATTTTGCAGCAACCTGGATGGAACTGGAGGCCATTTGCCAAAGTTAAGTCACTTAGGAATGGAAAATCAAATACCAGACATTCTCACTTATAAGTGGCAGCTAAGGTGTGGGTACACAGGCGTCAGAGGCATGTGAACCAGAGCAACTCCATCTTAAATAGGTCCTGGGTAAAATGAGGCTGAAATCTATTGGGCCGCATTGTCAGATGGTTAAGGCATTCTAAGTCACAGGGTGAGATAAAAGGTCAGCACAAAATACAGGTCATAAAGTCCTTGCTGATAAAACAGGTTGCAGTAAAGGAGCTGGCCAAAACACACCAAAACGAAAATGGAAATGAGAGTCACCTCTGGTTGTCCTCACTGCCACACTCCCACCAGCGCCATGACAGTTTACAAATGCCATGGCAACGTCAGGAAGTTACCCTATGTGGTCTAAAAAGAGGGGGCATGAATAATCCACCCCTTATTTAGCATATCATCAAGAAATAACCATAAAAATGGGCAACCAGCAGCCCTCAGGGCTGCTTTGGCTATGGAGTTGCCGTTCTTTTTTTTAATTCCTTTACTTTCCTAATAAACTTGCTTTCACTTTGCACTGTGGACTCGCCCTGAATTCTTTCTTGCAAGAAAGCCAAGAACCCTCTCTTGGGTTCTGGATTCAGACCCTTTTCCTGTAACACAGGGGCATACAGATTGGTGTAATGGACACTGGAGACTCAGAAGAGGGTATGAGAGTGGTAAGGGATGAAAAATTACCCATTGTGTATAATTTACACTATTAAGATGATAGGTACAACTAAAAGCCCAGACTTCACACTATATAATTTACCCAGGTAACCAAAAACATCTGTACCCGTAAATCTATTTCAATTAAAATTTGTATTTAAAAAAGAGCCTGGTTTATCCCTTTGTTCTCTCTTCTTTCCTTCCTGTCTCACCATGTGTTGGCTCTCCTTCACTTTTCATCATGAGTAGAAGCAGTCTGAGGCTCTCACTGGAAGCAGATGCTGGCACCATGCTTCTGGTACAGCCTGCAGAACCACGATATAAATAAACTTATTCTTTTTATAAATTGCCCGGTCTCAAGTATTATTTTATAGCAATGCAAATGGACTAAGACACCATTTAAATCTGTCTTATGTTTCAAAGAGATTTTAGTGTCTCTTTTCTAGACTAAATTGTGAATATCTTTTGTGAAATGACTTCTTTTAATGACTGAAATTCCAAAATTTCCTTGCACTGTATCAAAAATGTGATTGTTTGTTTCATTTTTCTTCCTAGTCCTCAGATGCTCAAAACTGAGTTAAAAATCTTCCTTGGGACGCCTTACATATTACTATCGTTCTGTTTTGTTTTATCATTTGTATTTCTATTTATTTATTTTTTTTAACTTCAACACCAATCCATATTCCATTCCTTTCCTTCTCCAATTATTCATTGATATGATAAGTTAATGGGACTTGGTATCTGAATGATATTGTTGAGGTGGCATACAGTAAATATTATGAGTGGCACATAAAGTTTTCTATAATATACTATATACATTTCTGTTTTCAAATCTAAAATATTTACATATGTCTTGCCAATTCAATATATTAATTTGAATGTGTGTTCTAATGCTTTTGAAACTTTTTGGAAAATCATGATAGTGCAAACTTAATTATTAGGGACTACTGAACCTCTGAGAATTTGGGGTTTCATATAAAAATTTTCTAAGATCAATGTTTAAAAAATGAACTATCACTAAACAAAAATGTAAAAAAAAAAAGTGAAAAAAGAATACATTTAAATACAGTATGACCATTTAAATACAGTATGGTCATTCTCAAGACCAGAATGCAAAAGAAGTATTTTAAAATCCTTGGTAGATGGTATTTGTCTATACTTTGTCTAAATTATCCAATTTAAAGTGCATTGGCTTCTATATAATATAATACGTGTCTTCTATAATGCATTATCTGATATTCTCTTAGAGGAAAGTATTTTTGTCTATTTTACAACAGTTTGAGCAAAGGTAAGAATTTAGTTGCAGAAGCTACATTCTAATTCTTTTAAAGCAAAAAAAAAAAATTAAAAATTAAAAAAAAAATAAAGAGAAAAGGAAAAGAGAGAGAGAGAGATCTAACAGGCAAACCATAATTGGAGGCCTGATGGAGTAAAGTCTAGAATGGGCCTTCCATTTGGCTGCCCATCACATTACAATCAGGAAAGTGGGAAAATACAAGGCTACCCAACAATACAAAATTCAGGAAGCCGATAAAACCATCACAATTTTATCTTGCTCTCCATAGAGGGGATACCAGGACACTAGAAACATTGCTTAAAGAAAAGAAGGACTATAATTACCAGCAAGGGGGAAAAACAAAAAGCAATTCTACTTTTGTCCCACTAAACTCCTAAAAGTAGAACAAATTGTCAGAACTTAACCGATATCCAGAACCTCGGCATCAAAGGATTCCAGGAAATGTACTTTTACAGAATTCGAAATGTTAGAAGAAACAGTAGAAGTGTGTGTGTGTGTGTGTGTGTGTGTGTGTGTGTGTGTGTGTACGTTTTTGTGAGTAATGAAAAATTCTACTCATAAAAAAATGTAAAATTGCCATGGTTGACATAGGAATATAACAATTCATGAAACTGCGGTACGATGTGAGACTGTTGGATGATATATATAACAAAGTCCTTTGACGTGTGTGCCTCACTTCTAAACTCTCAGATAAGAAGACCTCTACTAGAAAGAATAGAAGGGATATAACATCTGTGAAATTAAACAAGGGGTTAGGATATATTAGCATAATAGCATAGCGGTGTAAATAGAGAAACTAATGAATTACAGAATGTACATACCAAGAGTTGCTCCTGTTCCTAACACTTTAGAACATGCTAATATTACTTTTTCTTATCAGACTTTTTCTGGGATAATCTTGTTTTAAGGAACTGTAATAGACACATGACAATTTTTCTTGAAAAAAAAAAAAATCCACAGAGTAGAACTTTAAAGATGGTAGCTCAAGAGTTAAAATGCATTAGAATTGCCCATACCCTTCAAAAAAGGAATTGCTGTCCTCCTTCAGGGATCATAATTAGCAGTTTTCACTGGCCAGCTCCTCCTGAATCTTCCATTGTCACATAGACTTTCCCAGAGCAGCCTGCATGATATGCCTGGATGAGATGAGAGTGTAGAAACCCAACCATTTTGTCATGATGTGGGACTACTCTGACAGGTAACATTTGCTTCAAAGCTTCCCACTGGGTTAAGCGAAGTTCAATGGATCTGCAATGGAGATTACTTCTTCCTCCACACAATTCTTCTCTCTCACTTTCCTTCAGAGTTATTGATTGCTAAACAATATTTTGCTTTTCAAACCCCATTTCAGTATCTGCATCCAGAGCACCCTTCGAGGGAGGACTATTAATAGGAATCATACTGCAATGTATTGAAATATATCAAATCTTTATTAGTATATCTTACCTTTCCCATATAAACTGTATCACTGGGTATGCAAGTATTTGATGAAAGAAAGTTCTTCTGTATAGAATAATCCTAGCCAAACAATGAAGAAGGAATAATAGAATTTTAATTCCATCATTTTGTAACTTCTAATGAATTCATGGATTCACGCATTGTATTTCAAGGAGTGCTAACATCACAACAAAGATATCAGAATAATAATGTGCCTTTTGGTGGGAAAAATCAATACCTAGGAAGTAGTTTTTCTACCCTTTCATACTAAATAGAATCTGAATTTGATTAACCTTCCCTACATAAGTGCTAATTTCCAGGAAATGCAGGGGAAAGAAAAACAAGTGAACTTGATCATGCGATACAATTTCCAAAATATAGACATTGGTGAACTCCATAGAAAGGGTAACTCAGTTTCTACAATAAATAAGTTATAAAAAGTCAAAAAGTAAGAGATGAAGGAAAATGTGTAAATTTAAAATACTTTAATAATACTATTCAACTGTAATATGAACTTTATTTGGGTCATGATTTCTTTAAAAAAACTCTTATAAATGTAACATTTGTAAGATATTTATTAATTTGAACATTCATTTGGATATTCAATACTATGATATTTTTATTTTTTACAAGTTATAATGATATTAGGGTGGTGTTTCAAGATGTCAGTACTTTTGTCATTCAGAGGTAGATACTATTTTTTTTTTCACATGGAATTAGGATTTGCTCCAAAATAATATGGAGGAAAGAATGGGATGGAGTATAAATATATCAGATTGTTTATGAGTTAATAATTGCTAAAAGTAGCAAACAGGTACATAGGCCTTAATTATACTCTGCTGTCTGGTTTTGTGTCTATCTTTTTGAGGTTTTTTTTTTTAATAATACATAAAAATTTGTAAATATGTACTGAAAAATAGCAAGAGAACCATGACATTGGCACAATCAGAGCAACTAAATGAATCAAGACACTGTCAAAAGAGATTTCTTTTGGATGTTTCAGTGGGAACTATACAGAAAGGAGTCACCTAGAGGAGAAGGGGTTGTATCCATAGACATGTTTTATGTAGTTTAACATAGAAAAGCGTAAAACATATAATAGAGTGTATCATTATTTTCTGTTAGTAATCTCTTCTATTAGCAAAATAATGATACCAGAAGAATGTGTGCCAGAGACAAATGAAGCATATTTATCTATGCTTCATCAGGGAAATCCCTGTGGGCAACATCACTGATTGCCCAGAGTAGTTTCTAACATGGCTGACTTTGAACTCTTCTTCAGACATTTCTTCAATATAGGCTTTTAGTCGCTGCCTTGAATTCATTCAAGTTACTGCTTAAGATGAAGTATAATCTACATCCACATTCAATGCACATTTTTTCCTCAATCAAAAGCATTAAGAAACACAGTGACATCATAATTTTGTTTTCAGTTATCAATTTGGAACACTATTACTGGAATTTCCATTAAGGAAATTCTATTATTTCATGTAATTTGTATTTCAAAACATACTTAGATACCAACCTGTGTTACACCAAATTACAGTTAATTTTTATGATAGATTTCTTCAAATCCAAATGTTAACTTAGAAGGCACTCTTCATCTCCAATACAAGAGAAGATGCACATTTGTAATAAAAAGTATAATTCTGTGTTGACAGTTATTGCAAATTAATCAAGATATTTTTAAAGAAAAAGTATTTAGATATAAATTTATAGGATATTGTTTCAGAATTTGTTAATGCAGAAGAGTAAAAATAATATATTTTATGTGATGACATGTAAGAAATAGTTAAAGATCAGGTTTGTTCAGTTTTAAACTCAATCATAGTGATGGTTCCAATTATTCATGTACATTATTTTTTATTTGAAATGGTATTAAAAATAAAAGTGAACATCTTTCAGGTAACTATTATTACTATTCCAGGTGGCCATTATTCCTGTCCTAGTGATATCTGATAAATATGGAAAACAATAGTTTTTCTAAAAGAAATGTGTTACCTTACTATATCATAAATTTCTCAGCAGATTTACCAGAGTCAACAATCATTTCTTATTCTTCCACAGTGTTAAGTGCAATATCTAATACGTTGTAGGAACTCTAGATATATTTTTGAAATTAATAAATTTATATATGTTTAGAGATTAGGAATATTTTTAACCTGATTATTTTTGTTTGTTTTCTAATTTAGAAAATAAAGGCTCTGAAATATTTTTAGATGTCTCATCAAATAAATTTTAAAATCACTTGATGGCAAAAGGCATCACATTTTACTATGTGGACTAAAAAATCTGTGCTTTTAAACTATATTTATCATAAAAGTAGCATATTTTGAATTTGATATTTACTAACCTGGATGATAAAAACTTTAATAAATTCTCTTAAATATAGTAAACAAAATGGCATTATAGAGTCATTCTTAGATAAGGAGACTGTAATTTCTGGAAGTTAATTTGTCCACGATCAAATACTTAGAAATTGGAGGAGTTGATCTGAAACTATGTTAAAAATTATCTATAAGATTGTACCTTCCATTGTACACATAAAATATTGCAGCAAGTATTCAAATATGAAATTACCAAGATTTTGTGTTATTTGAAGTTAGAAAAATCAGGTAAACCTATGATCAATAATTTTAATTAGATTTGCTTATGTCCTCCAACTCAGCACCTTAAATTAACAAGGACAAAGAGTAGTGCTATGATGTATAATCTATAATGGATACAGATCATTAATGTGCACTCCACAAAATAGCAACTGGACAGGAGGGTGAAGAAGAGATGAATGGATTGAGTAGACTAATTAGCAAGCTGAAGTGTAGGAGTTACTAGCAGCAATAATGTGGTAGGAAAGACACTGCAAGCAATGTAGTATAAATAATGACTAAAATTGTAATAAAAATAACAAGTATTCTGGGAAACAAGTGCTACTGCAGTTTTATTTAAGTAAATTTCTTTGACCGTTACTAGATGTACTTTCGAAGGTGCAAATCAGTAAATAAAATTAAGACAAAATTTGACTACATCACACAAAGTGGGAACCATTTATGAGAAAGGCATTGTTGCAGTTCATTTGTATTTATTCTTATCACTGATTTTCTTATTTAAAAACTTCAAATACCGCATGTTCTCACTCATAGGTGGGAACTGAACAATGAGATCACTTGGACTCAGGAAGGGGAACATCACACACAGGGGCCTATCATGGGGAGGGGGGAGGGGGGAGGGATTGCATTGGGAGTTATACCTGATGTAAATAACAAGTTGATGGGTGCAGCACACCAACATGGCACAAGTATACATATGTAACAAACCTGCACGTTATGCACATGTACCCTACAACTTAAAGTATAATAATAATAAATAAATTAAAAAAAAATAATAAAAACTTCTGTTTAAATACTACCTAAAAAACAGTAATGCTAAACACCTTACATAAAGAGCTAGATTTATGAAACCAGATGTTTTTGAAAATTTGTAGTGAAATGGAGTAATTAGATGTTGGTTGTTTTTATAATCTCACCATAAATTTAATGTACATATTTATGAACATAATTGTGTGTGCATAATATATTTGCAATTATACAAGGTTGAAATTATTATAAAGAGTAATTTGACCTACATAAATGGATATTCCATATTGCCTAAATTTCAATGCATTTCCAATTAAAATCAATTTCTATAAGAAACTGAAAGATTGTCAGTGAAAGACTAGACCGCAAAAATTAGTAATGTATATTTTGTCAAAATGTGACATAGTTCTTAAACATTTAAGACTATTGATATTTACAAATATTTGTTATTGGGCATCAGTGTCTTATGTGATTGACGCCAATAATAAATATTTGAAACTGTAACTTTGGTGACATTTAACGTTTTGTGTAGAATTTTAGCAGCGCTAAAAAATCAACTGAAAGAACTATAATAGAAATGGAGGTAAAAAACAGAGTTAAAGTTAAACAATATTTAAGTGAATCACAATAAAAATATATCACTTCATAACATGCATATTCATTGTTACATATTGCTGAATCTCAAAAGTCTTAAACAAGTTATTTACAAAGGGAATCACATAAAATATACAAATACACATACACCTTAGAAGTTTGTTCAGCTATAAAATGAGCAGCAGATTTCAATTTCCTCCACTGTCATCCCATGAAAAATGAGTTTTATTATGAAAAGTGTTGTAAACCTTAGCTTACCAATTTAAAACGCATGTTTATTTGGCTGTCTCAAAATATAAAGTACCCATACTTCAAAATCCCATTTAAAAATAATAATAAAGTAGTATGTCCAGATTCATTCCCAAGTTCAACAACTTGGAATACAGTATTTAATGAATCTATGAATTCCTAGCACTGTGCTGGTTTCTGATAATAATATTGTATTAGTTTCAAGTTGTATTAGTTTCAATATTTGAAACTCTATGCTCAAATGTTCATTTAAAAATGATATATTTAAAATTGTTACCATGCACAATAAGTACAATTTTATTACAATTTAATCTTAGCTCTTGACCACTATTATAGTAAAAAAGACATTCTGTACTACTAATAAAAGTGTGTCAATAGACACAAGTTCATATATTTATTTTTACATTAATACCTGTAGATATATATTGCTATGTAATCCCTTATTTTTTGTATTTTAATGAAAACAAAACGTTCATAATATTTATACTTAATTTTTCCAGAAAAAAGAGAATTTACATATTGAATATTCTAGGTAAATTTTGTATTAATAAAACAAATTTTTAAATATATCAATAAACATATTTGGGTAATATTGCCTCCTACTTATTTAAATATATATCTATATCATTTATATATTCAATTATGTTTTTATAACTATGCATATATTAATGTTTTATTTTGTAATGTATCTGCAGAACACTGTTCTATATACAAAGTATTTTAACACTAATTTTTTCATTTGATACTTAAAATAGTCTTGTGATTTGGACAGTACTGGTACAATTATCCCAGTTTATTACAACTAGTAGAGATAACTTGGCCAAGGTCATTTAGCCACTAAGAGTCAATTAGTTCAAATATCTAGCAGGTGATTGAACTAAAATTAAAGTTCACAGTTTTTATTTTCTAATGAATAATTATTTTAAATAAAGGACTCAGCCCCTCTAAAATAATGCATGGATTGGTTCTGTACCATTGTATTAGAACAAATAAAATACATCTCTGTATTCTCTGCAAAGATTCAACAAAACAGGTTTTTCCTTTCCTTTGCTTTTCTTTTTAGGGAAGTGTAGTGGATTTATTGTTTTTGTTTGTTTGATTTTTATTCTATCAATAAACGAGCATCTAAAACTTGTATTGGAAGAGCCATATCGTTAGTGGTTGAATTTCCCCAGTATCGGATCAATTAGGCATGCACAGATTTGAAGCAAAACTTGGAACAGTGTTCACGTGTGACCCATATGTTTCTACACATTTGCTAAAGAGGTTTGAAAATTGGTAAAAAAGATATTCTATTAATAAAAGTTATTATTTTTCAAACCGATGTTACCTGGCAATGCACTGATGGCTATGGAGCCATTGTTCTCAAACTTTTTGGTTCCAAGGAATTGAAAGACATTTTGATCAGGAGGGTTTTTTTTTTTTAATTTTTTATTATACTTTAAGTTGTAGGGTACATGTGGATAACGTGCAGGTTTGTTACATATGTATACTTGTGCCATGTTGGCGTGCTGCACCCATCAACTCGTCAGCACCCATCAACTCGTCATTTACATCAGGTATAACTCCCAATGCAATCCCTCCCCCTTCCCTCCTCCCCGTGATAGGCCCCGGTGTGTGATGTTCCGATCAGGAGGGTTTTATCCAGTACTGTGATAAATATTTAACAACAGGCTCTTGGGAGAGGAAATGAGTGAACAAACCCTTATTTGTTGTGTTTACTGATTGTTGTGATGTCAATACTTCTACCATTTTCAATGTCAGGCTACCAATGTGATATCACTGAACACACAATTGTAAAGACGTGTGCACAATTAGCTCTCACAAGCCCAGGCAAGCTAGTTCCAGTATACCACTGATTATATCTATGAATATTTATCATAAAATAAATTAAATCAGAATGTTTAAAAATAATTATAAATTCATTTTAAAATAATAATAATCTATTTCTTATCTGTTAACAAAAATAACATGATCTTGATAAACAATAATATTTTCCAAACAACAACAACAAAATGTTAGAGGGAGAACTGGCCTTGTTTTTTTTTTTTTTTTTTTTTTTTTGAGATGGAGTCTCGCTCTGTCACCCAGGCTGGAGTGCAGTGGCCGGATCTCAGCTCACTGCAAGCTCCACCTCCCGGGTTCACGCCATTCTCCTGCCTCAGCCTCCCGAGTAGCTGGGACTACAGGCGCCTGCCACCTCGCCCGGCTAAGTTTTTGTATTTTTAGTAGAGACGGGGTTTCACTGTGTTACCCAGGATGGTCTCGATCTCCTGACCTCGTGATCCGCCCGTCTCGGCCTCCCAAAGTGCTGGGATTACAGGCTTGAGCCACCGCGCCCGGCCAGGCCTTGTTTTACATATTCTCAAATTACTTTAATATACAACTTAATAGAAGACTGCTGGGTCTTCATATCTGAGAAAGCATTCAATCTGGTATAAAATCACATTAAGTGTCCAGTGGAAAACTGCACTATATATCTGTACAGAGACACAAATAAAGAGAACATGTTAGTATTACAAAGATATCTCATCTCACAGACCCACATAATAGGTCTTGAGGACTCACTGCAATCCTTGAATCACACTGTAAAAAATGCTACTAAAGAGAAATAGTTGGAACCAAAAAATGGCCTATGTTGAAATTATCTAAATAAAAGGAAAGCAAGTCACCATGACTGTGATTTTTCTTCTCTGAGAAAAACAGGTGGTAGCATTGCAAGACTTTTCCTTAGTTCAGCTAAAGACAGGGTCCTTGTCACACAGCCATGAGAAATTAGGCTTGCAGACAATTTGAAGGGTGAGTAAGGCAGGATTTTGTTGGGTGAAAAGGAAGAAAAGAGGAAACAGAGACTCTTAGTAAAGCGAGAGTATGTGTTTCTCTGCCAGTGGGTTTCCAGCCTCACAGATTGAAATTCAGGTTCCACCCAAGAAAAGGAGGGGCCAGACTCCTCCCCACTGCAAAAGATGTAAAGTTCTGTGGCTACACCCCAGTGTGAACTCTTCCCAGTGTGCAGGCTGGTTGGAGTTTCTCTGGGAACCCCTTCCCACCTGGCTGTCTCAGTGCGGGAGAGAGAGAGACAGAGAAACCGTGAGGCACTATACTAATGTTATAGTTTATATATCATAAACTTCACCAGGCAATCTGTGATCTTCTGAACAAGGACCAGACAATGTGAGGAGCTGAAACAAATTGAGATTTTAAAATATCTGAATTGATTAATGTTGTCCTACTTTTCTGTGCTTTCTACATTTGTAGGAGGTATACTAATGATCATCTATATATGTAGAAAGTCCTATGGAATCTACAAAAAAAGTTATTAAAATGATTATTTGCATCTTGCAAAGTTGCAGTCAATTAAGTCAATGTAAAATTTCAATTGTATTTCTATATGTTAGAAATTAAGAATCAAATTGAAAATTTTAACTATATGGTATTATAAAGCATTCAAATAATTAGGGACAAATCTGACGAAAGATGTGCATTCTCTGTGTACTGAAACACTAGAATATTGCTGAAACAAATGTTAAATGATCTAAATATATGGTGATAGATACTGTGTTTATTGTTTGGGAGACTCAATAATGTTAAAAATTCAGTTCTCTGAATATTGGTCTCTGGATTCAACACAATCTGAAAACAAGTATCAGCATTTTTGTTTTTTTGTAGATGTTAACAAGCTGATTCAAATATAGATATGGAAATGCAAGGACTAAGAATGCTAACACCACTTTGAAACTGAACAGCAAATTTAAAAGACTTATGCTTTCTAATCCCAAGAAAAATCAGTTTCAATGAAACTACACTGATTAAGACTGTGATATTTACATAAAGATTAGATTAATGGCCAGCAGAGCAGAATTGAGAGTCCAGGAATAGACCCAAAAATGTATGGTCAGTTGCTTCCATGGGATTTATAAAGAATAGCATTCCTGACCTGGAATAATTTATTTTCACCTCATCAGGATTAGCAACTTATACCACAAAAACTCACACTCTGATGGCTGAAGAAATGTATCCTGAGTACAGACCAGAAAAAGCCATTCATCTCTTCCCTATTTCTCTTGGAGCACTCTTCTTTGAAATGCAGTCACCAGGTAACAAGTCTGATGGCTCTGAAATGTCCATACTGGAGAGGCCATACCTCGATGCTTCCGTAAATGGTATCAGCTGAACTCTCGGCTGACAGCCAATATAAACAGTCAGGCAAGTGTGAGAGCCATCTTGGATGCCCAAACCTGTTGAATTTTCACCATAGCTAACATCTGACTTTAAATTGCATAAGAGACATTGAGAACTTCCAGTCAATCTCACTAAATCCTTGTCCCACAAAATGGTGAACAAAATAAGATGCTTGTTTTAAACAGCTAAGCTTTAATGTAATTTGCAGTGTAGCAAAAGGTAACTGGAACATAGCCTTACCATAACATGCTGCAGAATTGTCCTAATATGTAATCATCATCTGCCTTCTATTTTACTTATTTCCCCTTTAAAATTAGAATTTTTATAGCTCTATCCATCATTTGTCTTTCTATTAACTGTCTTCTCTACTATTCATTTTTCTTTCTTCCAAATATCTTATGCCTATATGATTTTTAAGTACCATGTAGATAAGTTATTTTCAAGGTATGCCTTTCTCTAGTTTGATACATGTATCAGGTTACTATGGAACAGTCTTTAAAATTCCTGGAAGCTTTTTTGCCTAGTTTAGAAGATCTACAAGTTAACCCCCAGTAAATCTTTCAAAAATATTTTTAAAGAACTTATAGCCACTCCCTTGATTTAATTTTATCTCATAATTTCTTACTTTAAGGATATTTGCTTTTGAAAGAATGGAGATGAAAAAGGTTTTAATCTACATGTAGGCAAACTCTGGAGCTTCTATATTTTCTCTAAATTCTGCTTGCAGACTGTTTTCTTTCACTCATGTCTTTCTTCCCATACAATGTTACAATATTTTGCTGAGAAATAACCTTAACAAGGTCTACATGTCCATTAGAATTTTTCCATGTTCCATGTTACCAATAGGGTACAATTTTCTAATTTTTTCTCTATTTCATATGAGATACCATACTTTTAGCCTGTTTAGATGTTTCCTCACTACTTTTTCACATTTACTAACAAAGTTGTCATCATTTTCCAGTCTTCTTAGAGTTTCCGCATTGCTTTTTCATCCTGTTCCAGCCACCATGTCAAATCACATGCCATTATGTTTTAGAATTTTGGTTATGTAGTACCTCACTTCCAATTTCTGTATCAGTTAGCTTATCCTGCAAAACAAGATATTCTAACTTTAAGCAAGTTAAAGCATACAGATTTATTATTTCTTCATGATTCTGTATACTGTTCTGGCAGTTTTTCAGTTCTGGTCCAGGTCAGCTGAGGCTGGAGAGTCTAAGGTACCTCAGTCATATGTCTGTGGGGGTTAGGAGCTGGAACGTCTGAGAAGACTAAGGGCCTCTCTCATTCTTCTAGCCCAGTCTTGTTCATGTGATGAATGAAGAGTTTTTGTTATCAACAGAAGCTAAGTACCAGTGCAAAGGAACATTTCAAGTCCCAGTGTGCATCATATTTGCTATCTGTCATTGTCAAAATCAAGACGAAGGCCAATGCCATGAAAAATGACTCTGAAACATCCGTGCTGGAGAGGGCATACCTGGGTGCTGAAATAGACAGCACCAGCTGAATTCTCAACTGACAGGCAATATACACAGCCCAATGTAAACATGAAGAATGGCAGTGGCCTTTGAAGACCAGTGATGATAAAGAATCGGACTTCTCTTTAAATGGAAAGAGTGTCAAAGTCATGTTATATAGAAACTCTATTGAGTAAACACATCCCACCCCAAATGCATATGTTGAAACCTAATTCCCAGTATAAGGTATTATGGGGGTGAGGTCTTTGGAAGGAGATTGGATCATGAAGGCTTTTATTAGTGGGATTAGTGTCCTTTAAAAAAATAATCTCAGAAGGCTCATCTACTCCTTCCTTGTGTGAGGACACAGAGAAAAGACAACCATCTGTATACCAGAAAAAGGTCCACAAAGACTCCAAATATGCCAGCATCTTGATCTTGAGACTTCCTCAACTCCATTACTGTGAGAAACAAATTTCTGTTGTTTGTAATCCATTTGGTCTGTGGTGTTCTGTCATCGTAACCTGAATGACCTATAAAAAGGGTCATAGATACAGGGAGGCGTGAACAAATTGATAGTCATTACTGAAATAGTGTAATAGTTGAAATAGATCATATTAAATTGGGTCATCTTTGGACATTTATATAAATGAGAATAGACTTGTTTGCTGAGCAGCTAATAAATCAAATGTAGTGAGCTACTATTAGAGGGTTTGCAAAGACTATGCACTTCTTTTTAAAATAATTCCAGAAGCCACTTATGCATTTAATGTGACATAAATTTTAAATTTTATTCACCTAACTGCAGATGAATAGGTAAATTTAAACATAGGTGTAACCAATCATATTTTCTTGCTCTACAATTTGTGAGACACACGGAGGACTAGTATAAACTAAGTTAGATCAATATTAGATAGATAAAGGTTATAAAATTGCATCTCCCTTTTTTCTTCAGTTCTCGATTTGTTACTGATCAATATTTTCTATTTCTTTGAAAAACTCCAGGGTTCTTTCATAAATTTGCCCTCAACTTAATGTATATGTATATGTTCGGGTAATTAGAATGGTTTGCAGTATTGCTCTGAAGCTTACAATCAACAATATTGTTCAAGGCAATTACTTCAGTTAGGATCCAGAGAGTGGTATATCTGATTCTGAAACCTGTACCCTTTCCACTGAATCATGCTGCCTCATTGTTTTGTAATGGCTTTTAGGGGAATTGAACTTACTCTGCTCTGCCTTTCTCCTAGGCTTTGCTTCCAAGGAGAGAAGATGAAAGCAGAATTACAGAAGACTGTTATGGCAGATAAACTGATTATAATATTTGATAAAGAAATGATGGATCAGCATTTATGGTCTTGCTCTTACAAGTTTGCTACTACCTATTTTTTTTTTTTAATCTTTGCTTTCTAACAAGCAGCTTCTACTATTACACTCACAACTCTGTTTCTTTCTATACAGAGATTCTTCATCACACTTATTAAAGTTTGTTTTATTAGTATTATTATGCTTTAAAGTTATGTAGTTCTTTTTTTATTCCCTGTAAGTTGCTATATTCTGTGAAAGTCCAAGAAGGAAATGTACTGGGAAAGCTTATTAAGGGAATAAGGGAATAGCCATTTAAATTCAATTAGCTGATGATAGTATCTAGAAAGTTTACTGGGTATACTTTTTAAAGATATTGGACCAGGAACCAGTTTTCAAAGATACAAAAACTCCAGATATCTTTAGAAAACATCAGGGCAGCTAACCCAGAGTGGGATATAGTGTTACTGCTACAACTTTTTCAGGCCACGGGTAATACAATAAAAATAAAATCTCTTTCCCTGAAAACTGGTAAAATTTGCAAAAGTTCTTACTCAACTCTTTACATAAAACATATATTAGTTAACATTTTCTTTCATTAAGAAGAAAGTAAAGGCCAAAACATAGTACAATAGCAATTAGTTCTAGTAATGAAAAAGTTTAAATTCATGACTCTATCCTGTTTTTCTAATCTTTAGAGTACTGTCATACAGAATATTTTTTCAGCCTGAAAATATTACTGAATGAGTGTTTCTGCCATGGGATGATATACTGAACTCATTTCTGCAGCCTTAACAGCAATCCCTAGCACTGAGATTTGTATATCTCCTCAAAAATCCCCTTTCAACAATCCCATGTGGCACTTGCTCCAATTATCACAAACAATAATGTCATAAAGTTAATAATTCCAAAAGTCAAGATGGCTTTTTGATGTATCAATGTCTAAAACATATCAATAACTCAACAGTAAATATTTGTTTAATATATACTGTATGTTAGAAGAGTGCATCAGCATTATCTAGGGTAAATATCGTAAAAACCAAAAACAGGGTGTTGTACAAAATACACATGTTTGAAACTACCCCAGACCTACTAGGAAAACTTGTGGAATTGAATCCCAGCATAGGTTTCATTTTTTGTTCTCTGAATTCAGAAATTTTACTGCATTTTTCTCTCCTTCATTTGTGAAATAGGGCTAGAAGCAATCCTTCTCCTCATATGAGTTGTAAAGCTCACAGTGTAGAAGTCAAAGGTTAGCTTTTACTATCATGTTCTTCAAAACCATCATCATGATCATCATCAACAATCTTATGTTTCACAAGTACTGAAAACTTAATATCACTTTGCTTCTAACAAATTCTTTTCTCTATATTTTTACACAAATTAAAATGAACCATTTTTTTTATAAACCAATTCATTACATTGCATGATGTCTATTTCTATTACAAGTAACAACATATATATCAGAAACAACACATTCAAATAAGAGAGCAATACATGAAGTATAGTCATTAGAACATAGAAAATTCTGGAAGAAATTACTGAAATATTATTTGTACTTAAAGACATATAAATCAAATTTCTGAAAAGCATAGATAATATTAAAATTTATTATTTAGTATTTGTAAAAACAAAACTCATTTTGGTATAAGTACATATGTTTTTTTATGAATAATACAGAAATCTATGTGGAAATTTCCATATCTACTTCCTCAGATTCCCTGTGAGGCAAGAATGAGTACACTATTAAACAATTCATTCACTCAAACTAATGAACCTTCATTTCTCAGGACAATTGGAACTCTGTCAGGTGGCTTATTTTAAAATAATCATAAAAGTACTCAGTAGGTTTAGAAATAATTAAAATGACTGTATTATTTCTATGTTACAGTATAATGAGTTGTTAGAGGTGCCTAGAGGATTAGAGATTGATATTGGAAGACTTTAGTTTTTTCAAATTGGAAAAATGAACATGTATAAAAATTCATGTTTCTGCTAAAATATTGTTTTTGATGTATAGCTTATAACATATTTCAATACAATTATTTGAGATTGTGAAAAATTAAAGATCTTACCTTATATTAAATTATAAAAACTCCTTTCTCAAATTATTTCCTGTATGAACTACTATATACAAAATTACTTTGAATCATTTAGTACACTAATGATGTCATTTTCATTTTGAAATAGTTTTCTTCTTATTCCTCTGAATCAAATAAATTCAATATTGAGTACACCATTAAATGTAATAAACCCAACATGAACTCCCTCTAAATATTTGGAAATTGATTTCAGATAAATTTATTATATAAGTGCTGAGGCCTTTGTGAATCAGGAATTGTTCCCGATGCTATATACCACCATGCAGAAAACATATAACAGATGATCACAGAAGCATATAATGGAGGACACCAGGCGGGATATATGAAAATATAGCAGGGATATCTTAGTTGTCAGGTGAGATAAGAATTGTAGTGATACTACAGAATTTAAATTTTTAAGAATGTTTAATAAAACAATGATTCTGAATATTCTTTTTAAAACTTCATTTTAAAATAATGTTAAAGTTACAGAATACTAGAAATGGTAACGCAGAGTTTCAAATATGTTTCACTCATCTTTAATGTTAAAATTTTACATAAATATTATATATTTTATATATAATATATATTTAATATATTATATATTATAAATTATATATTATAGATTATATATTATATATAATATATTAATTATATATTACATATTATATATTAATTATATATTATATCATTATATCTAATATATATAATTATATATTAATACATTAATAAATATTATAGGCCGGGCGCGGTGGCTCAAGCCTGTAATCCCAGCACTTTGGGAGGCCGAGACGGGCGGATCACGAGTTCAGGAGATCGAGACCATCCTGGCTAACACGGTGAAACCCCGTCTCTACTAAAATACAAAAAAAATTAGCCGGGCGAGGTGGCGGGCGCCTGTACTCCCAGCTACTCGGGAGGCTGAGGCAGGAGAATGGCGTGAACCCGGGAGGCGGGGCTTGCAGTGAGCTGAGATCCGGCCACTGCACTCCAGCCTGGGCAACAGAGCTAGACTCCGTCTCAAAAAATATATATATATATTATATATATTTTATATTTATATATAAATATTATATATGTTTTTATATATAAATTTATATATATATATAAATATATATAAAATAAACAAAGTGAAGAAGGTAACATTGGTCCAATCCTGCCAACTGAACTACAGAGTTTATTCAGATTTACCAGTTTTTCACTAATGGACATTTCCAGGATTCAATCCAGGATTCTGCATTGCATTTAGTTGTCACGTCTCCTTAGTTTCCTTCAATTGGTAAGAATTACTCAGTCTTACCTTACATTTCATGAAGAAACATTTTTCAATACTGGTCATGTAGTTTTTAGATTGTTCCTTAAATTGAGTTTCTTTGAATTTCTCTTGATTCCACGGAAGATATGGATTTGGCGGAAAGATATCAGAGAGGTGATATGCCTTTCATATCACATATTGAGGACACATGATGTCAATATGTGTTATTACAGGTGATGCTGATCTTGATCACTTGATTATGGCAGTATCTACCAATGTTCTGCAGTGTAAATTTACCACTTTCCCCTTTTCGTACTCAATTCATTAGAGGTGAATTTCTATATTCAACCCACACTCAGGAAAGGACTTCTGCTCCATCTCTTGGAGGGAGAATAATCTGAGAAGGTTGTATGTATGTTAAAATCACCATAGTAATTACAGACTATATCCAAAAGTATGCTGTGGGTTATGCAAATATTTTGTTTCTCTTTAAAGTTTTAGTCAGTAATTTTAGTAGTCATCAATGGATCTTGCCTATTGCAATTATTACTGCAATTCTGCAGTCCTGATCTGTTTCTCTCCATACTTACACATTCATGTATTTGATTTTTTTCTGTAAAGAAGAGTTGTCCCTTCTCCACTGCTTATTTATTTACACATGGATATTTATTTTATTTCTTGATTTATAATGAATACCATTTTTGAACATTATTTTATACACTTTTATATTATTTATATTTGCTTTCTTTTGGCAGAATTGGTTATATTCTAGTACTATTTCTGAAGATACTTCTTATATGTACTTTTAATTAGCTTTTCTTTGCTGTTATCCAATTAGTAACAAGTACTGAAAGAAAACTAATTAATTTTTCAAAGGAACTATAAATATATAATTGCTGTTTATTATACCCACTACAGTTAATATATATGATAAATACATATACATGTGTGTGTGTGTGTGTGTGTGTATATATATATATATACACACACATTCTTAACCAAATAATCAAATATCAGTCTCACTATTTTCTTTAAAAATCAATCTTCAACTATTGGGGTATCTTTCTCCTTTAAAAACTTCAGCTAATAGAATTTTAATGGACTATCTTATAATAGTCCTGATATTGATCATTTAAAAATCTAATAAAATGGAAAATTTTAAAATCTAGAATAAATTTTGGTATTTGTTACTTTGCATTGTAATTTTATTTTTAACTTGCTGTTTTGTCTAATATATTCATTCAATCCTGAGGCAATATTAGTTGTTAAATAAATAAAAGTTGGTAAAAGGTTAGATAATCACTCAAAAATAAGTAGAATGTGTATTGAAATGCAGGATGGTATACAGCATGTTCTAGTGACATTTATTACTCTTGCAGCTAAAAGCGACTTCTGGCTTATGTAATTCAAAAAAATTTATAGCACATTCTTTCATTCCCCATTCTGCCACATCACATGCTCCTCTACTTCCTCCTAAAATTCTTCAGTGTCTATGGCCAATATTATAGCAGAGATTGATAAACAAAAAGTGAATACATAGATAAATTACTATTCCTTCTCCTTTTCCAGAATTATTTCAAAATATCATATCTAATAATTGAAAAGAAGATTTGGAACATATAAGGAGTAGGAACACAGCATTCTGAAAGAAAATAACAAATATTTATTTCCCTTATAAGCTTGATAATGTCTTTGTGTTTACAAACTAAGGTAAGTTTGGGTAGAACAGCTCACTGAAGATCATATCTTACTTATTTCATAATATCAAGCATGGTGAAAATTTGAAATCAATGTGTATATCATTTATATACATTGCAGCCTTTAATGTTTTAAATTAGTGTCAAAATTACTGACAATGGACATGCATATTGTCTCTTCTAACAGGTTATCTCTTGAAAAAGCTTTCTAAAGCTTAAAATACTTTGGACTTGGAGTTTTTATATTAGAGTTTCATGACTTGGATTTTTGGGGGCTTGGTTGTCATTCTATATGAAAGATACCTATTCTGAATCCAGCACTCACAGATAGGCTGTCTGTTACCCAGAGTTAGGAAGCCCTAGTCCAGTGTGTGTTTAGAACATATCAGTTTTATTACTATGTTCAATGGGAAAGTGTACATTTTCTTATTTATAGGAAAGACAGTAAGATGCACTTGATTTTAGAGAAATCAGTTCTCATATAGATAAACATATAGATAAGCTTCTCTCTCAGGCATAATTTGTCTAAAATAATAACCATAACATTTGTGTAAAATTTTTTTGTAACAGCTTTCATGAATAATTCAGTAATAATTTGTTTTGTGAACCCCCAGCTAAATTGGGGTTCTGATATCAAAGCAGCTAGCAGCCCTTCCCTAAGGACAATGAAAAAGAACTCGATGTGAGTGTTTACAGTGTGCCTTTCACAGGGTACTGCTTTTATCTGGCACCCAGCCTAACATGTAGTTATACAACCCATGACCAGGGGACCCCTCACATGGCAAACTTGTTTATCCTGGAAGATGCCTTTGTGGCTCTTGTCTGACCCATGTTCAGCATATGTCTGCCTGACCATTGCTCTGAAGCTGAGAACCTGATGCTGTATTACTCCTAGCACCCTGGGGGTATCTCAGCCTGGGGCATCCTCTAGTTCTTTAGATGGATGCCACAAATTCAATGCACCAGCACAATAGGAAACACGTTCAAAGATTTTACTTTCAGATTCTGGGCAAGGAGGGTCCAGTGAGTCAGGAAGGCAGTACTTGGTATCCAGGCCATATGAGGCAGGAATGAGGAATCAGCAGGGAGAGAGAAGAGCATGTGGCAATTGGCAGTATAGAGAAGGGAACAATGTGTGGGTCACTTTAAGAGTCTGGGCAAATGCCTCAATGGTCAGCTTAAAGGAAGCTGTGGGAAAACAAGGAGCCCAGTCAACTAGACTGGAGAGATACCTGTAAGTTCTTACATCTGCCCACTGGCTTGAGATAGTTGAGTAAGGCATAGAACTGAAAACTGTGTCAAGAGAGATTGACTTCTGTTTGTGGTACAACAAAGACAAACCTGTATTCAAAATGATTGCTGAAACAACATAAAATTATAAGAATCTACTACATACTTATATCAAATGTATATAAAATTCAAAAAGATATATATGAAACCAAGTTTACATGAAAGAACAATCAAATTCAAGAGAATATCATTGATATTTGTCTGTGGATGATATTTGCTTGCATGTATACATGACTAGTGGTAATTTATTTGGCTTGAGGTATTTTTAAGTACTCTAAAACTTAAACAAAGAAAGAAACCCCTTAAAATGGGAGAAAAATAGAAGTTCAATTTCCATTACATTTTAGACAGTACGGTAAAATAACACATTATTAAATTATTAAATTTTGAGGTAAATTATTTAAATATTTCTGAAATAATTTTAAATCTATAGGGTTTTAATAATTGTCTTTGACCATGTACTCCTAGAAAACTAAAAAAGTTATAGGCTCCTTCTCCAAAAAAAATACTGTTCATAACCAGATACTCACACACAATAACATGTACAATTTTAGACATTAGCTCCTCCTTTGAACCCCACTCATGGAATCATAGCTTTCCATATCATCTAGGTTATACCCTTTTGTTTTAAAGGAATGAAGATAACAAAATACTAGAGAAAGTGAACAGATAATGGGGAAGAAGAAAATAATAAAGGTTTTGACACTAGTGTTTGAAATACCATATTCACAGAAAATATGACTTTACTAGGGTTTTGAGACCTATAAAATCCTTTCTTTAATAAAGTCTATACCTAATATTATACCTTGGAAAGAAAAGAATGTGGAAAGAAATTTACAGGACACTATCATAGGGAGAGTGTCACATTCCCCAGGTACTTCACTGACATAATAACGTGAAGCCAATATAAAGTCTTACAGTTAGATGAGAACTGTTGATTTCAAGGAAGGGATGAACTTGACTGAAAAACTGTCACTGAAAACTAAAAAAAAAAAAAAAAAAAAAATTGATAAATACTTCAGTTACAAAAGACAGGACAGGAGACAATGTATTTCATTATTTTCTGAATTGACTCTGTCAGTGTTATTAATTCATATGTATCTCTTGATAATCTAAGTTTTTGTATTAATAAAACTATGGATCAATGTATATGCTCTGTCTGATATTTAATAACAAGACATAACAAAAATACAAACAAATAATACCTCAATGAGATTTCTTCATTATCATTTTTAAAAAAAACTTTTATTAATCGCATAATAATTCATTGTCTTCAAAAATCCAAAGGAACACTAATACATGTAGAAACAAAATTAAGTCTGACTAAAAAGAAAATAATTTATTTCCAGAGAAATAAGAATAAATAAACAAAACCACAAAATATCAGTAACAGTAAAATAGTTACAAATAGGGTGCTAAAATATTCCTTTTGTATAACAATTCAGTTTCAGATGGCCTCAATATACATTTTAGTTTGACTCTTCTCAGAATTATAGAGATGTATAAGAGATAAATATGAAAATGATTTACTGCTTTCTCATTCAGATAAGTATACAAACTAAAGCTTTAGCTCTATAATTTAAATAATTTTAGCTGTGCATTTCATATTTCATCTTCTTGAAGATTGAAAAAAGCATATTAAAAATATGCTTTTCACACAGAATTTTTCTTTATAAATTGCCTAGAGAGACAATCTGTTGATCTCCACAGGCCTATTCCTAGCTACTCTTCCCAAAGTAAAACTGACTTTTAAAGAAAGTAATAGAGTAGCTGTTTGAATGACCTCTTTATTATTTATTTACATTTTATTTCTTCCGCATACATTTGAGTAACCTTTACATTTTATTTTTTCTCCGCTGATTGATACAGCCAACTTGATCCCCTCTAGAGGCCACCAAAGCTAATTCCTGACTCAGCAGCACCCTGATTTTGTTTTAGTCCTGGCCAATTAGCAGAAAAATCACCAAATTATGATGTATTGAAACACAATTCAGAAAATGACCAATTCACTCAAAGCAGATTTGACAAAAGAAAATTCCTTGAATGAATGATTCTCCAAATAAACATTCACTGAATTATTGAGATATTTTCCAGAGCTTTTGGTTTGCCATAGCTGCAGCTGCTTTGCAATAGCCTTTGCAAGGATTATTAGCCCAGCTGGGTTGATTTTCAGATTTGTGTGTTTTACATGTGGGAAAGCTCCAGGTTGATATGTGAACAGTAGATTTTCTCTACGACACCTGTTTCCGCTCTCTTATTCTTTGTCCTTACACCTTCTTTGCACTGACTTTGCTTGTGCTACAGCATCTCTCCAGTGGCCAGGTTTTCCCCTGCTCCCATATATCTGTATTATCAGGATTCTCCAGAGAAACAGAAATATATACATATATGTGTATGTGTGTGTGTGTGTGCACGCACAGGCACATATACATCTATAGCAATACTTTTTATATATTTATATATATAAATATATAATTATATGTAAATGTATACATATATATTATATATGAAGTCAAGGGGCTGTATATGTATACATTATGTAATATACACATACTGTATATGTACACATATGTATATGCATACATATTATATATGTAAATATATAAATATATAATTATATGTAAATGTATACATATATTTTATATATATATAATATATATATATGAAGTCCCAAGATCTGCAGTTGGCAAACTGGAGACCAGGGAAGGAGTGTCAATAGTGTAAGTTCCCATTTGAGTCTGAAGGCAAAAGAAGAACATGGTCTTAACTGCAAGTTGGTCAGGCAGAAAGAGCAAATTTCCCTCACTGAACATTTTGTTCTATCAGGCCTTTACCAGCTTGAATGAGGCCCACTCACATAGGAAGGAATCCATCTTCTTTATTCAGCCTGCAATTTAAACATTAATCTCATCCAGAAACACCCTCATAGACACACTGAGAGTGTTACCCTAAATATCTGGGCACCTTGTGGTCCAGTCACATAGACACATAGAATTAACTATCATAATACCTTTCTGCTCCTGCCTCCAAGCTTTAATAGACTGACCAAAAACTGAATGAGGATAGAAAAGTGTGTTGGGAGAGTGAGTAGCCTTGAAAAGTAGAGAATATTTTAAATGATATGAGCTTTTCTCTAAGATCCTTTCATTTTCTTTCCTCATAGCATCAGAGGTTACAAAAATCTGACAATTACCTATCTGAATCTAGAAATAAGTCATCATTAAAAAGAAGTGTCTCCCTACATCTGGGGAGAAGGGTCTATTTCAGTCTACTTTGGAAGCAGTAAAGTTATTAAACATAAAGAATGCTCAAGAAAGTTTTCTGGAACATTCCATAGAAATAAAAGAATGTAATGAAAAAGCCAAAAATCTAGCGCACCAGCATAATATTGTTGCCTGCTAAGTAGCTTTTTAACCCACTTGACTACTTCTTTCTGCAGTAATTCCTTCTTTAGCAAGGAGAGCATCTTCACTCCATCTTGTGTAGAAAAAAATAAAAACTGTATATGTCAACAGAGAGGTCACTGAAAATTTTCTATTTACTAGAAATTTAAATACCATAAATATTCCCATATACATAATTTTTATTCATGGGTCATCCGTAAACCTTGGCTCTAAGGATTGCTATATATAACCTAAGCTTAGAATAAAATGAATAAATGCCAGCAGAGTGTTCATCAAACATTTTCACCACCATTATCAAAATAATTAATTATAGGTTACAACCCAAATATATTTAGAATTATTTGATGTCTGACAGAATAATGCCAATGACAAAAAATATGAGCAGGAATTTATCAAATTTTTATTTTTTATTTTTATTATTTACTTTTGTGAGTACATAGTAGGTGTCTATACATATGGGATACATGAGATATTTTGATACAGGCATACAATGTGTAGTAATTACATCAAGATAAATGGAGTACCCATCACCTCAAGCATTTATCCTTTCTTTGTGTTAAAGACAATCCAATTATACCCTTAGTTATTTAAAAATGTACAATAAAATTAGCCAGGTGTGGTAGTGGACACCTGTAATCCCAGCTACTTGGGAGGCTGAGGCAGGAGAATCACTGGAAGCTGGGAGGCTGAGGTTGCAGTGAGCCAAGATCATGCCATTGCACTCCAGACTGGGTGTCAAGAGTGAAACTCCATCTCAAAAAATAAATAAATAAATACAATAAATTATTGTTGATTATAGTCACCCTCTTGTGCTATCAAATACTGTATGCTATTCATTCTATCTAAGTATGTTTCTTTATCCATTAACCATTTAACCATCCCCATTTCCCCCCACTCCCACTACACTTCCCAGCCTCTGGTAACCATCCTACTCTCTATCTCCATAAGTTCAATTGTTTAGCTTTTTAGCACCCACAAATAAGTGAGACTATGCGAAGTTCATCTTTCTGTGCCTGGCTTATTTTACTTAACATAATGACCTCTAGCTCCATCCATGTTTTTGCAAATGACTGAATCTCATCCTTTTTAATGGCTGAATAAGTACTCCATTGGTATACGTACCACATTTTCCTTATCCATTTGTCTGTTGATGGACTCGGGTTGCTTCCAAATCTTGACTGTTGTTAACGGTGCTGCAGTAAACATGTGAGTTCAGATATCTCTTTAATATACTAGTTTTCTTTCTTTTGGGTATATCCCTAGTAGTAGGATTACTGGATCATATGTAATATGGTTTGGTCTGTGTGTTGTGCCCAAATCTCTTGTTGAATTTTAATCCCCAATGTTGGAATAGGGCCTGGTGGGAGGTGATTGGATCATGGGGGCAGTTTCTTATGATTTAACCTCTTGGTGCTGTTGTGGCAATTGTGAGTTCTTGTGAGATCTGGTAGTTTAAATGTGTATGGCACCTCCTCCTTCTCTCTCTTCCTCCTATTACAGTCATGTGAACTGTCTTGCTCCCCCTTTGCCCTCTGTCATGATTGGGAGCTTTCTGAGGCCTCCCCAGAAGAAGCTGCTATGCTTCCTGTACAGCCTGCAGAACTGTGAACCATTTAAATCTCTTTTCTTTATAAATTTCCTAGGCTTAGGTATTTCTTATAGCAAGAAAAAAGTAATATAATAGGGTAGTTCTATTTTTAGTTTTTTGAGGAATCTCCAAACTGTTCTCTATAGTGGTTGCACTAATTGACATCCCCACCAAGAGTGTAAGAGGGTTACTTTTTCTCCACACCCTTTCCAGCATTTGTTACTGCCTGTATTTTGGATAAAAGCCATTTTAACAGGAGTGAGATGATATCTCATTAGTTTTTAGTTATTTTTCCCTGATAGTCAATGATGTTGAGCACTTTTTTATACACTTGTTTGCCATTCGTATGTCTTCTTTTGAGAAGTGGCTATTCAGATCATTTGCCCATTTTTAAAGCAGATTATTAGATACTTTCCTATAGAGTGATTTGAGCTCCTCATATATTTTGAATATTAACCCTTGCCAGATGTATAGTTTGAAAATATTTTCTCCCATTTTGTGGGTTGTTTCTTCTCTTTGCTGAATGATTTCTTTGCTGTGCAGAAGCTTTTTAATTTGATATGATCCTATTTGTCCATTTTGCTTTGGTTGTCTGTACTTGTGGGGTATTATCAATCAATTGTTGCCCAATCCAATGTCCTGAAGAGCTTCCCCAATGTTTTATTGTAGTACTTTCATAATTTGAGGTCTTATACTTAAGTCTTTAATCCATTTTGATTTGATTTTTGTATATGGCGAGAGGTAGGGGACTAACTTCATTTTTCTGCATATGGATATCCAGCTTTTCCAGCACTGTTTATTGAAGAGACTGCATTTCCCCAATGTATGTTGCGGAACCTTTGTTGAAAATGTGTTCACTGTAGATGTATGGATTTGCTTCTGGGTTCTCTATTCTATTTCATTCGTCCATGTGTCTGTTTTTATGGCAGCACCCTGCTATTTGGTGAAGAAAGTCATTGATACCAAGTTCTTAAATACCAACAAGTCCTGACCTTTTTCTTCCTAACCCTGCCTCACTCATCGCATCATAATGCTAGTCCTAAATTAAACTATTAAACACTCTATAAATAAAATATAGATAATAATAGAGCATTCCTAATTATGCTGTTTTTAACAAATGACATAATCTATTTAAAGCCATCCAGTATACAATAGGTGTCAAAAATATTAGATATTATTGCTGTTTTTGTTGTTGTTTTTGTATTATTCCCAATCATGCCTAACTTTGTCTGTATTCAATCTTGCATATTTAAAATTTTCAAACTTTCTCCTATGACCTCATTGGTGAAAGTGATACACACTTTGGATAGGTAAATATGTATTAAAGATCAAACCCTGTATTTATTCTATAAAAGTATCTTAATCAATAGTTGTTGAATGAGTAAATGAAAGGGTAAAATAACTTTTTGTGGCAAGCCATGGTCTGCCAATCCCTGTAAAAAATGACATTTCTAAGCATCTCTTTTCTTAATTTCAGGGAGACAATTTTTGGTGAATGTCTTGTGAGTCTGTATGTTTTCCATGCACAGGCATTTTAACCTGTGCATGAAAGATATACAGATTCAGGGCTATGTTTTCAAGTATGACTGTATAGCATGCAACCTTGGAACAAGGTACTGTCTCCCTCCAGTGAAGAAGATACGTTTGTTTGTTCACCAGGACAAGATTCAAGAAGGTTTGCCTGCAACCACTTAAAAGGATTGGAGTGTTACTAGCTAAGGTTTCCTCATTGTGATGGATATTCACCGCTTAGGCAGCATTTTTCTGAGTCCTGAGTCTCTCTGTGCTCTGCATGACTCTGTGAGACTTGGGGGATAAGGAGAACTAAAGCAAACATAAAATACATGCTGCCTGCTATGTCATGATGAGTGAGGTCCTTTGTCTCCGACCTGAGAGTCTCATATCTCCTGCCAGTGTTTATGAAACTGTGGCAGCCTAAGTCATTACACTGTAACCAGGGTAAAATCTCAGACCTAAGTTTTTGACATTGGTAAACATTTTGTATAGTAAATCATGAAGAAGATGAATTTTAAAAGTGCATACTTTGATTTACAGGAGCTTTCAACATGAATGTTGACTTTCAAAGTTAGTGACATCTGGAGTTTCAGCTGAGGAGGAAAAATATTTCCATTTATTCAGTCATTCAATTCATATTTTTATACATATAGGCCAAGCATGTTACTAGTATCTTAGAATACTATATTACTTAGAATAGCTAAAAATAAGCTGTGGTGAATAAATTTTAGCCCCAAAATATCAGCGATTAACAAACAAAGGTAATATTTTCCTCATTCTAGATATTTACAAAGGAACCCAGATTAATAAACATTCTGTTATCTCACACACATGTACCCCATGGTGGTCATTCCATGGAAAAAAACAGAGCATTTGCTGATTAAGCTCAGAAATTAAAAGTATTATTTAGGTATTATAGTCCAGAAACAGTCACATGGCTATACTTTACCACATAAGATCTATAATCTTGTATGTGTCCAGAAAGGAGGAATAGAAAATAAGCTTTGGTACACCCACAACATTGTACCACAGATTGAATGAAAAAAAAAGATGTGCTTCTTCTATTCACAATAGCAAAGACTTGGAATCAACCCAAGTGTCCATCAGTGACAGACTGGATTAAGAAAATGTGACACATATACACCATGGAATACTATGCAGCCATAAAAAAGGATGAGTTCGTGTCCTTTGTAGGGACATAGATGCAGCTGGAAACCATCATTCTCAGCAAACTACCGCAAGAACAGAAAATCAAACAGCGCATGTTCTCCCTCATAGGTGGGAATTGAACAATGAGATCACTTGGACACAGGAAGGGGAACATCACACATTGTGGCCTTTTGTGGGGAGGGAGGATGGGGGAGGGATAGCCTTAGGCGATATACCTAATGTAAATGACAAGTTAATGGGTGCAGCACACCAACATGGCACACGCATACATATGTAACAAACCTGCACATTGTGTACATGTACCCTAGAACTTAAAATATAATAATAAAAAGAAAAAAATAAGGAGACAGCCAAAAAAAAAAAAAAAAAAGAAAACAAGATATGCTTCTTGCATTAAAATTATAATATATTTAATGAAGAACCCAAAGTAAAAACCTGGAAAAAAAAAGAGGTAATTATAATAAATAATAACAAATTTTGTAATAGCTGTACTCCCCGAATATGTATAACCCAACTCAGTTTGGGGTTAGAGATATCTTCTCATTACAGGAGGCATCTAAGATGAGACACACAAGATCACCAAATATTAACCAGAAGAAAGAGAATGTGGTAGATTCTTAAAGCCTCATTAATAATACATTTCACTGTTCTAGCATCTCATGCAACTGATTAGGTATGCCTAGCCTTGATAACTTCTATCTCCATCACCTAATAAAGAAGACATACATATCGAACAACACAAGTACAAGATTAAAGAAGTTGTTATTTGTAAAATATATATGCTTAGAGACACATGGAAATCACTGGACAAATTGAGTATTTTCAGACTGGCATAGTTTCGATCTGGAACAGGATATTTGTTATTATTCCTAAGAGGTACATCCCCCAAGCCTGAAGAAAAATTTCCTTGTAGAATTTATGTCAGTATTTATTCATAACAAGCTTAAATTCACAACTAAAACCAGCATTTATGAAAGCAAATCATATCTCTGCTTAGAGAGTGGTTGGGGTCCTAATCACAGCTGTGTAATAATGGTTAATGGGGATTGTCTCTGAACATGGATCTGCCAACTTAACCCTTCTGGGAGTATGAGAGGTGAAAACAGTAACATCAAAGTTCTTCCATTTAGCTTAGGTCTCAGTGACACAAACTTCTGTCTTTTGTTTCTTTGAGTAGTTTTAGCACAAAGAATCTGAGGATAAAGTACAAAAAAATAAGTACCAGTTAAAGAATCTATCATTTAAAAAGTTAGCCATAAGTAAAAACAAATTGATCTGAAGTTAAACTCAATCTAAATATTAATGTTAAACCATTATTTTCAGTTTCTTGATCTTGTAAAAGTATTAAAGTTATTTAAAATGAAAAGGCCACTTTTTAAGAACAATTTGCAAAGCAGCAGTTTTGTGTCAGTTTCTTTTATTAAAAAAGAGGTAATTTTAAAATAATCTGCTTTTAGTTAGTCTATCCTAGTTTCCATGGTGTCTACTGGGGCAAAGTGACATGCCAATTCAAAACTGACTTCTAAAGGACTAAATAAAGAAATCTTCCCAATGAACAGTGAGAATTGCTTAGTAAATGATAATTGCTAATGACATTGAACAAACAGGTTAATTGACATTGGGAATTTGAGACATTTTGTGTGTCATTTTCTGATAAAGGTGATAATATTCCTCATTTTTTCCTTAACAGTATTCACTATCCTGCCATATGGGAGGCAATTTTCCTAGTCTGAATCTCTCCTTATGTGCACTGAGCTCATTTTCATATCAGTTAACTCTGAATGAAGACAGAGGTCCATGCCAAACAGTAATGAAAGGGAGATCTACTACTCCTATGGGGGGTTGGGGGGGTGGAAGGGAGGGAACATTTATGGCTGTTGGATTTATTTCTAGTGTTCAACATAGGCTGCCTATTTGACACCACAACACTCAAACTGATAGCAAAATTTCAAAACTTACACATACTTTGAGCTCTCCCTCTCCCCAAGTTGCTCCTCTTCTAGTCTTTTCTATTCTGATAACAGTTCATCTGCTTCTACCCAACTGCTCAAGCTACAAAACCAGGAGTCACTATTGAAGACACTTAACTCTATTTTAACACCCATCAACTTTCACCAAATTCTACTAATGTACCTCTCAATATATTTCAAATCTAACTTTCTTAATCTCTGGGCACCCTAGTAAATCTCTTTTGTAGATTATCACCAAACAGTCATGCATGGTTTAACAATGTAGATATATTCTGAGAAATGTGTGGTGAAGTGATTTCATCATTGTGTGAACATCACAGATTGGGTGTAACAAACTTAGATGGTATATCCTGCTACAAACCTAGGCTAGACAGTATAGGCTAGTTACTATAGCCTATTGCTCCCAGGCTACAAATCTGTATAGCATGTCACTGTCTTGAATACTGTTGACAAATGCAATGCAAAGGTAAGTATTTGCATATCTAAACATAGAAAAGGTACAGTAAAAATACAGTAGAAAAGATTAAATAAAATAGTCCGCTTTTATAGGAGAGGCTCCATCATCATCTTACAGAACAACTGTCTTATATGCAGCTCCTCATTAACCGAAATGTTGTTATATGGCACATGACTGTACGTTTTAAATAAAGCTGGGCTTCTCTTTGTGTCACTCAGAAGGATAGTTTAAAATGCAAATACAGCAGTATCAGCTGGCCAAAAATCTATTTGGGATTTCTTTTGCATTTAAGAAAATATAGAAAATATATAACCTGTTTTCCAAAGTTTGCATCACTTGCTCTAAATCTTCATTTCTAAGCTTGTTTCTTGCCTCTTTCATTGGTTATCGAACACTCTTTCCCCCTTTCTTTGCCTGCCTAAGTCTATGAAACCATATGCAACTTTTTGCAGTGAGATCTTCTCTAACCTTTCCCTTTTATATTTATCTGAAAATTCCATTTTAATATAGCATTTACTAAAGATTAATAATTATGAATTTAATTTTCCATTTTTTAAATTAAATATTTTCCCCACTAGGTTATAAGCCATACATGGACAGGAACAATATTTAGTTCATTGAACACCTTGTATCTGTAGCCTATTCAGAAATTAGAAAAAAAAATAGAATAAATGAGCAAGAACTTTTAAGTTTTATTTTGGTTTTGTATTGTATAACTGCAATTAAGATAAAGAAAGCTGTCAGTCCAATCTATGACTTTATACCTATGTTGTCTTTTCTTTTTCTTCTCTTTTTTTTTTTTTTTTTTTTTTTTTTTTTCTGAGATGGAGTCTCACTCTGTTGCCCAGGCTGGAGTGCAGTGGTGTGATCTGGGCTCACTGCAACCTCTACCTCCTGGGTTCAAGTGATTGTCATGCCTCAACCTCCTGGGTAGCTGGGATTACAGGGGTGTGCCACCACACCCGGCTAATTTTTGTATTTCTAGTGGAGATGGGATTTCACCATGTTGGCCAGGCTGGTCTTGAACTCCTGACCTCAGGTCATCTGCCTGCCTTGGCCTCCCAAAGTGCTGGGATTACAGGTGTGAGCCACTATGCTTGGCTATACCTGCATTTTTTACTAGTATTTATCCTTCAGTTACAAACCTATTTAAGTTCAATATCCCCTTTAGTTAATGAACAGACTTTCATGGTCACTTTATTCAATCAAAGAAATATCTATACTTGTTTTGCCAGAAACCATTTATTTATTTTTAATGTTTTTAATAATTAATTCATTTACATAACTTCAGAGTTTTTATTTTGCACAATGAAAAGCCTCCCTCTCATGCCTGGCTCCCAGACAGTTAGTTTTCTTCTAGTTGACAACTCATCTTACTGGTTTCTGGTAGTTGTATTGCAGATATTCTATATGGTTACATGAAAAATATGTTTATAATGCCTCCCCTTCTTTCTTTTTCAAGTATTAGCTCATGAATATTAATTCTATACCTTGACAATGTATCATGGAGGTGGTTCTAACTAAACAAGATGGCTACTTTTATACATTGCCAAATCTAATGTGTAAAATATTTCCTAATAGCTGTATTAAATATACTATTCTGTGATTTTAAAACATATCCTGCTATTGTATCATCAGTAAAAGTGCTATAAGAAATAACTATAAGAAGCCCCTCTAGGGAAATGTTTAGAAAAATAAACTGGGAACAGAGAAATGAACTCCTATATCTAGATTAGGGTTCAAGACAGGTAATGGTAGTTGTAGACGAGGAAAGAAAATGGAGAAATAAAGAAAGCTGGATGTGAAAGGAGACTTGACCTAAGTTGAACAGGATTGAAAATATGAGGACAATTAAAGGTGAGTCAGACTTCACCCTTCTGTATATGTGCCTATATGTGCATATGTGAATTTCTGTATGTGTAGAGAAGGTAGAATACACTATACCTAGGATATATGGTGCATAGATTAAAATTCAACTTATAATGAAAATTGTTTCTTTTTATTAAAAATGAATCTTAAAATATGTTTTTAGTAGAAGCTCAAACAATAACTCCATGTGACATCTTAAATTAGCTAATGAATATTTTCTGAATATATTATTACAAATATATAAATTACTGGTTTGGGGCAAAATGTGAAACCTCAGACACTAATTTAACCTTGGAATAAGAACAGTTAGGTGAAATTCAAATGCCTTCTGGTGCAGTGACTGAGCTGGTACAGTGATTTAACTTGATTGAACAAATTCATCTCTTACAGATGGCAGAACTGAAGCTGCTTGAAGTCATTTGGGCTGACAGTATTGAGATAGAAAAGATCCTTGAATTTCTATCATGGAAAATGTGCTGTACACAGAAGTAGCTTTCAAAGCCATTCAATGAAAAGAAGTTGCTCAGTCAAATTCAGGCAGAGTCTATTCTCTTCAAAGTAACAAACAAAATTAAGGTCATGATCTACAGAATCAGCCTATGTCAGTACTGATTTGAGATAGCTAGACCTGCTCTAGAGAAGTGGTCTAACTTGGTGATTTGAAACAGGGGAATGGAAGATGGCCATTCAGGGATCTTTGTCTCTATTGGGGACTTTTACCCTCAGTAGAGGCTTCTTTCAGAGCAATTCATAGTTTAAAGTGACATAATATGGATCTTAATCACTCTTTCAAATGAAGGTGAATTTCCTTCGGTAATTCTAGTTTACCTCCAAGCTGAAACAGCATTCCTAAACCAAAGCACTAAACTTCTTAAGTGTAACACTTAAAGTTTAGTCTTCAAATTCATAACTATGGTGTTTCTCTAGTGTATGTGAAATTACAATTTTGTTATCTACTTTTATTCTTTGTTACTTTGATATTCTTCTATGGAGTAATGTAGGCTTTACTTAATTAGCGATACTGAAAAAGGATTAACACTTTGAATCAAAGCATGAATAGAAAGATTATTGAGATAATTTAGGTTTAGGGTAAGTAGCCACCGTAAACTAACAGGAATATCTGTTGATGTCCTACTACACAATCTAAAAGTTCTAACTCCATTTCTAGTGCTATATTCAGTGCCTTACAGCCAACATGTACATGTAAAATTACTATGTGAATTAGAAGTTATCATGCATCTATCATTATTATCACCCTGAGATATTTCATATAAAATTATTACTCAATTACCACTTAAATCCTGGAGATCTTTAATTTACTATTTTCAGTTCATTCAGATCACTCCCTCGCACCCCAGTACCATAGAACATATATGATCAGCTGCCTACTGGGTGTTCCATAGGTAGTTTTATTACACATATTCAATTTTGAGTATACGAAATTCCCCCCTAAATCTGGCCCTCCTACTTTATCCTCTCCCCAACCATTCAGTTGCCTAAGGCAGAGTGACACCCTTGTCTTCTCGACTTTTACTTATCACTAACACCCAAAACTATTGTCAGTAACTATGGATTCTACCTCTGAAGTATCTTTCATAATCATTTACTTGCCACCTTCAATCATCTTATTATTTCATCTCAGCACATCTTATTTTTTCATCTGGATTACTACAGTAGTGTTCTACTTGATGTCCTTTTCTACACATGTCTTCCAAACATTTTTCCTAAATAGAAAGTGATTTTCTATTACCAAGCTGTGAATTTGTCATAACATATCATTTCAGTAATGCTTCTTCTCTTACTAGGTTTTATCTCAAAAGCAGAACCTCAAATAAGGATTTATATTTGGGAGGTGATCCCAGGAAACAAATACAGAAGACCAGGGAATAAAGGCAAGGAAGGGAGGTAAACTAAAAAGGAATCTGTTAACAAGTCTGTTGCCTTTGCATGCAACTGAAGATTTCGTTCTCCTTAGAAACTGAAAGATAATGTAGAAAATGCCTTGGAGGTTTGTTCAAATGAGCAGTGAAAACACCTAGTGTTTTCATTATGAATGACTGTGTAATAACCCACTAAAAATGTGGAAGTACAGACTTAAAACAACTTTATTTTCTTCTGTGATCTTTTTCAGTTTACTGGACTCAATTGGATGATTCTTCAGCTTCATGTCATTTCCCCTGTATTCTATTGGTTAGGGAAAATTTCAAAGCCAGCCTAGATTTGAGAACAGGATCTCATAAATGTGAGTACCCTGGGAGATCTGCATCATTGGTGGTGGGGCCAGGACTGGGGTGGGGGCGGCAAGGTATCAGTGTAGCACACCAGACAGCCTTGATAACAGATTGGATTATCTTTTAATCAAATTTCCATTCATCACATTTTGATAGCTGTTTCTGAGGAAATTAACCTCAGGAACTCAGATTTTCTGGGAGAATGGAATAACTTTGTCCTGAGATCAATAAAGAATAACAAATGCCCCTCAGAAAAGAGTTAAAGGTTTTTGTAGTATACCCATTTAGTGTGTAGAGAAAAATGCTGTGTGAATATGGGCAGCTTACTGATACAATCTACGATAAAGCTTAAAACATTTTTAACATGCCTTACAAACTCATGATGTTTTTACCTTTAGAGATTTTTCTCAATGTGTTGATGCATTGAACCATTGACTACTTCTAATTATTTTTATTTATTTTGAACTGCTTCTATTTATTTTTATTTTGCTTTTATAGTTATACAAGTTACAAGTCTACAAAAAATTCAACCCGTCTTATAATGGAAAGCAGTAATCTCTGCCTCACTTCTTCTCACTCATATTTCTATTCATTACCAACAATTACTTTCGAATCATTTGGCTATTTGAAAATTTTTGTTTCATTACAATTTAAAATAACTAAAGTGTACTTTTGTTGATTTTTACATTCTAGATATCACTCATTAACTCCTTCTTCCCCTCACCTCACTTGCCTTTCCCTTTCTATTTAATTTTTGGGTTAAATATCCAGTACTTAACATTATTAAGATTATATAGGCTGAGTGCGGTGGCTCACTCCTGTAATCTCAGCACTTTGGGAAGCCAAGGCAGATGGATCACTTGAGGTCAGCAGTTCGAGACCAGCCTGGCCAACATGGTGAAACCCCATCTCTACTAAAAATACAAAAACTAGGCAGGCGGGGTGGCATGTGCCTGTAATCCCAGTTGCTCTGGAGTCTGAGGCAGAACTGCTTGAACCTGGGAGGAAGAGGCTGCAGTGAGCCAAGATTGTGCCATTGCACTCTTGGGTGACAGAGTGAGAATTCATCTCAAAAAAAAAAAAGTTATATAAATAACACTAGCAGTTATGTAGTATATTCTTATTTTATTTGTTTTTTAAAATAAAATCTTGATTGTTTTTGCCCAGAAATGAACATCTTATTCGTTCGATTATTTTTTCAGTGTACCTATGAATTAATGCATCTCCTTGAAATACACTCAAACCAATCAGATCATCTCCAATTTTATCCTCTTCTTGAAAGTGTCCCTTCTGCAGCTCTTTATATTTTTGCTCCAGTCATGGTTATGTTATCTACCAGACCATGGCACAGATCTTATCTGTGGACTTTTCGTCACCCTAAATTATCCAGAAAATTTCTTTTGCCTGTTTTCTGTGACAGATCCACTATATTGTGCATCACAGATCTTCCTCTGTATTCAAATATCTCCCTTGTTTTGTTGGAACATAAGCCACAGCCTCCAGTCATGCAATAGAATATTAGTTTCTAATAATTTGTATGCCTGGGAATGTCCTCCAAATCTTACCCATGATTAGTAGTTTATCTGGGTATAATTCTATGTAAAAATAACTTTTCTATTGAATTTTGAAGCCATTTTCACTATTGTCAGATGCTAGTATCCAAAAACTAAAATGTCTTTGCTTTGTTTTAGTTTTTGGATGACAGTATCCAAAGACTAAAACTTTTTTTCTTCTTTTTTTAAGAAACTCTTTCTGAAGTCATTGGCTTTACTTTTCATTAATGTGGCTGGGTCATTTCAGTATTATAAGTTTTTTCTTTTGTCATAGTCAGTTTTCCCAAAGAGTAACCTGATAAACTCCTGCATAGGTTGCATAAGCCCAATTTCTAGTGTTCCTAGAGTCTGGCTGGGGAAAGAATTAATATTATTATGCCACTTAACTAAATAGACTTTTATTTAATTCATCTTTAATACAGTACCTATGCCTCCTTCTGCTGAACCTAGATTTTCTGAGTCCCAAATTAATCTGTTACACTAGATTGAAAAAGAGAAAATTGTCCAAATTGTCAGGCTGGGAAGAGGATTGGGGTGTCTAACTGTTTTGTACAGAGAAATTTAACTAAGGCACCTTTTTTCTACCTTAACTGAACTGCTACTCTCAGAGAAAATTTCTAACCCTTTCTGAAGTATATTGTTTAAGTCTGTTTTGGAATTTCTCTCAATTGTTAGTTTAAATTTTAGGTTTTTGATTTCTGTTTAGTCTAGTACTACACTTCTATCTTTATAGTTTTTCAGCACATTTTCCTTTTGCTGCATTCTTTCTTCCCATGGGTTTATTTTTAACTTTACACTAGTAAAAGTTCAGTGTGTGAATATATATATTCAATATATATTTCGATTATATATATATATATATATATTTCAAAATATTTCATGCTTAACTACAACCACACTATTCATTCATAAAATGTGTTATATGATAATTTATATGATGACCTTCAGGGTCACTCCTTTTATCTCCATGACTGGACTAATAGGTGTCCTCCTACAGGATATCTTATTAGACTATAACAGCCACCTGATTACTTCTCTGTATCTTCGGCTTACTGCAAGCCCTTTGAGAAGGTAGATAATGTCTTCCTTATGGCACAGTGTCTATCATGACATAACACTCAATAAGTACTTGTTAATTACTGAGTGATTATACTATGATACATCGGCCCTCCACATTCTTATCATTGCACTCTTGAGTCTGTTTATTAAGATCAGAGCTATTCTCATCTGAACTATCTTGAAATACAATCAAACCATTTTTTTTTCATTGAATTCCTTAATTTTTGCCCGTTATTGTCAAGAATTCAAATGTCAGCCAGGCACGGTGGCTCACGCCTGTAATTCCAGCACTTTGGAAGGCCGAGGCGGGTGGATCACGAGGTCAGAAGTTCAATATCAGCCTGGCCAAGATAGAGAAAACCCCTCTCTACTAAAAACTACAAAAATTAGCCAGGCACGGTGACAGGCTCCTGTAATCCCAGCTACTCAGGAGGCTGAGGCAGGAGAATCGCTTGAACCCAGGTGGCAGAGGTTGCAGTGAGATGAGATCACGCCACTACACTCCAGACTAGGTGACAGAGTGAGACTCCATCTCAAAAAAACAAAGCTAAACAAAGCAAAAAAAGAATTCAAATGTTAACAGACACAAATTAGTCACTGCTTGTTAAGTTAAAATAAAAAAGAAATTGCCCTCTTGGAGTTAAATTTTAATAAGGAAAACTGGACATATTCATAAATGATGATAATACCATTCATTTGTTATTCCAATTTTTCATTTATTCAACAGACAAGACTGGGTGTGGTGGCTCACGCCTGTAATCCCAACATTTTAAGAGGCTGAGGTGGAAGGATGATTTGAGTCAATAGTTTGAGACCAGCCTCAGCAACACAGTGAGACCCCATATAAGCAGAAAAAATTAAAAATTAGCCGAACATGGTGGCACATGCCTGTAGTTCTAGCTACTCAGGAGGCTGAGGTGGGAGGATCACTTGAATCCAGCAGTTCACAGCTGCAGTAGAGCTATGATTGTGCTGCTACACACCAGCTCAGATGACAGATTGAGGTATTATTTCAAACAAAGAAACAAACCAAATATAAATAAATATTGAAGAATTACTCTATGCCTAGCCTAGCCTAGCATTGTTTTAAGTACTGGGCATACAGGGGTAAACAAAACATACAAAAATTACCTTCATGCAATTTATGTGTGGCAGAGGTAAAGAGAAAGTAAATAAATATATAGTTACTCAAATGGTGATAAGTCCTCTAGATAGTTGTATAGCACGTAAGGGTATAGCATATGCAGGGGGTGGCTTACTATTTTATGTAGGGTGGTCTTCGAAGGTCTCATTCTTAGGAGACATTGAGCAGGAGCTGAAAGAAGAAAAGTAATGAGTTGTGTGGATGTGAGAGGGATGAGAATTGTCCTCACTGAGATTGCATGTGCAAAGGTGAGCTGGGAACTGTTCACCCTGCTTTATGAATAGTGAGAAGTCCTCTGGCTAGACGGCAGGAGCCATGGGGTGACTAAAGGATGAGCAGCTCTTAGGGAGAATGGAGCCTGATTATATAGGTCCTTACAGGTCATTTAAATTTTTTACCTTTGTGTTAACTGAAATAAGAAGACTTTAGATAATTCTGAGTAGAATTACAACAATATCTATTTGATGCTATGAAAAAATGATTCTTTCCTCAATGATGGAAGCTTGAAAGAGGGAAGTGACGTAGCTGTGGGAAAGGCACAGAGCCCTACTCAACACAAAGGGGAAAATGTTTTAAGCCGCTTAGGGAAACAGCAAATGTTATCACGTCCAGGATACAGGTAAATTTAGGTTTTAAATATGGGCAAATTTGCTAATGCAAGTTGATAACCATCATCTTTAAAATCCTGAGGTTTGGTCTCCATGGCATTATTTACCTATCTTAAATTCCCAGCTTTCTTGAGCCCAGTGCCTTATATTCATGGAAGCTTTGAGACAAAGTTTGCTGATTTCTATGACATGGGAAACATTTGAAATTTCAATGGTGATGGTAGAATATCTGTCACTTATCTTGCACATATGTGATATATTAAGTTTTCCAGATACTCATTCTAGGGGAGAAAAAGAGATACTTACCAAAATTATCACAAGATAGTAGACAGCCTACAATCTTAAGGCTGTCATGGTCTATTAAGTACAGCAAACATGCATGGGAAATACTGCATTAGTTTCCCACAACTAAAATATTTGATTAACCCCCCTTTTCCTCTCCTGGCTAAAAAGTCAAAATTGTTCTTACTTACCTCCTTGTTT
Organism: Macaca mulatta; assembly: GCF_049350105.2. Classification (NCBI taxonomy): domain Eukaryota; kingdom Metazoa; phylum Chordata; class Mammalia; order Primates; family Cercopithecidae; genus Macaca; species Macaca mulatta. The sequence continues at coordinate 119,642,541 of NC_133409.1, forward strand.
ATTCTTACACAAACTTCAAATCTTTTGGTTATTTTTGCAATGTCTCTCTTTACTCCTAGTTATTACACAGGTTGTAAAATCCAGAACCCAGTTCCAGACAGGTTATAGTACTTGTAAGTGTGGTAAAATGATTATGTTATTATTAAGTTCCAGAACTTTGAATAATGTGAAGGAGACTGTATGTGTGTTTTACATTTTATTATATTAACTAACTTTTAAATTGTGATATTTTATTGATACCCACTGTTTTCTCATTCTTACAATGAACTAAAGGAGTGAATATGACTATACCTAATAGTGATAGGGACCAAACCATATTGTCTAGTTCTTGTGATATTTTTGAGACAATAGGTAATTTTTTAATTTCTTATTTTGCTATATTTACCAAGATACCTATTGCTACAAATAGGCACATACAAAGTGAATGGTTAATTCTCTTTCACTTAATAGGTGTAATTTGTGTAATTAACTGTGGTTTAATAATCATCTCATCATTTTCTTAGTGCTATTGTCTCTATGAGCACCCACTGATCTTAACAAGCCACAAGAATCACAGTATTATGCCCTCGGTACAGTTCTACATTACCCTGCCCATTATAGGCCTATTATCTTTGCAACATAAATAAAACTGTTCCACACAGAAAAGTACTCTCTAGAATAATAATATTTTTACATAGAAATGCCTGATGTAAAACAATGACACAGAGCAGCATTCATGTGTTTACTCTGAAGTCAGTAATGCATGAGACTGTAGTTTCCAAATGGATGCCCTTGTTTTATGACTTACCCACTATAGCCAACTTGGTATCCAGGCCAATTTAGCTACTCTGGGTTTAGCCTGATTCAAATAAAGTGAATGGTGTGTTCAATTTCCATATGGGATACTTAACAGTTTCAAGAAAAAGACTTCAGCATCCTTAAGTGGCAATATAATTGTGGCCAACCATTTCACAGATGTATGTATATGGTCACCAGAGAATGAGATAAAACGAAAGATTTACAACACAAAGTTACTGCATTATTTCGGTGTGGCAAATTCTGTTCTAAATTACAGGGGAAACAAAGCTTATACATTTGTTACAGTAACCCATTGGAGGTAGATAATATCATTATTCCTTTTCCATAGATGAGGAACTGGAGGAACAGAGAAGTTAAATCAACTATCTCAAGTTATAAGACTAGTAAGGTATACAGCTGGGATTTTAACCCTGGAAGTTTGGCTTAGATAATGTAACATATGACACTAGCATATCCCCAAGTAGTCATGTCCATAAGTCTTATTTTTATGAGGACATGGATATAACTGGCCTTGAAGAACCTTGTCTTCACTCTCTTCCAAGTTGACATTTTAATTACTCACTAATATCTCATTTTAAATATGTTAATAATTTTAAATATATATATTTTTAATATTGTTCTTTGGAAATGCATGAGAGCTACCATGCGCTAAAATTATATGATCAGTTTTAATTTTGTGTATTTAAAGAAAATTGACTATAATTTGTAATTGCTAGTTCTATAGGACTGAGTCACCTAAAATATGATAAAAGCAGTAAGTAAGGCATACATTGAACAGATACCAAGACTTTTCTAAAAAGCCTGATGTTAGGCTGGTTGGCAAAGAATATGGATCAGTGACTATTTAATACACACTAGTGATAATTCACCTAATAGCACAATTGGATATTTTTAGAGTGATAGGAAGATGCCCATTGATACTTCATAAGGAAATAATGGGTCATCACAGGCTATACTTAAAGTACTCACAAACATATGTAAACATGTATAGCTAGCTAGATAGATAGAGAGATAGATTGCTAGATAGATAGATACATATATACATACATAAATAGATAGATAGATATGTGAGGGATACATCATTTGAAATGTAAGTCAAACTGCTTCAGCTAGTTTAAGGAAAGGAGAAGATTGTGTAGTTTTGTATCTTAAAATCATGTGAAGTCAGGAATAGATCTGACCTTTTTATGCATGTGTTACAGAGTGAAGCACTGATGACCCTTGGTTCTAAACACTTATTTCTAGAATGTTTGTATAGTGAACAGCCTTGGAAAATGGAGATAGCGTCTCCCTCTAGAACAAGGATAAGGCATGCTTAGGACCATCATAAAATATTTGTTATTCCTAAACTTGGAGTTCCTGTTATGTAATGTCACCTACTTGCTTACAGATATAATCTGGTATTCTTCCTATCACCATAGGGGAATTAGGACTTTGAGAAAACATGCAAAAATGATGATTCTGTGACCACTGCTATTGCTCTGAGTAATACACTGCCCTTTGTCTTTAATCCATGAGTCTTGTATATTATACCAGCATTCACAAAACTGGCAGGCTAATTCATTAGCTTGCAAATTTGGTAAAATATCAGACATCACAGTTGTTTGCACTGAATACTAAAGAGGTTTATTTCATCCAGATTCAAATATCCAAAATATTTCTTGTCTTTCTCTTCAAGGTTTTGTTCATATTTCACATTCTCAGTATGGTACACACTTCCTTTAAATTTGAAATTTTCTGTTTCTCTTCAGAATATCCTACCTTGTTTCCTGATTATTTTTTTCATAACACTTCTCTCTGTCCATATGTATACACATATGCATGTGAATGCACACACCAACATATATGTACATATTTTAATTTGTATCTGCATCTTCTCACAAAAATATAAACTCCCTGAGGATAACAATTTTCTTCATCTTTATTAGCAACTGCTATGTGCCTAGGGTACCAAGAATGTTATCTTTAACATAGTGGGTACTAAAGTGTTTAGTGAATAAATGAGTGATTTCACTATATAAAATATCAGAGAGTTTGACATACATGTTATTCGCAGCCCAATCATCTTGCTCAGATAATTTGAAAAATATAATTATACGAGTCTGGATTACCTATCCCCTGCTATGCTCAGGAAGACAGCTGCTATTACTGCAAGAAAGGTGGAGATGAAGCCTAGAGGTAAAACCTATAAACTCACTTAAGAAATAAGCAAGCAAACAAACAAATAATAATAGTAATAATAATAATAATAATAATAATAATAGAGTGGTTCTCTGGTTGTCCCTTTGGAATTGAATTCCATAGAGTTTTATATATTTCCAAAACATATCCTGGCATCTCACATAAAACAGCCCCACATGAAACTGCAAATAGTAGTCTTCCCTTCCCAAGGGACATGCTCATGCGTAACTACTGTATACAGCTGTGAGTAGAGAACTTGTGAATAAAGAAACTCCTGTTTAATCAAACTTAGGTGTGCCACTTTGTGATACATCTAATTAATCCAAACACAGCTGCCTAATCTACACATGAAAGTGCAAACTTTACTTTTTCTAAAAATGACAAACAGAGTTTTATAAACCTGTATTGGTCATTTCATGTAAGCTGTAAAGGCCATTTCTTGGAAATATTGCAAACAAGAACTTATCCAAATGTTCAGCATTTTGTCCAAATATTGTTAGCCAGTCAGCATCACTCTGAGACTTTGTTTTATAAACATGGGACAGAGACTGTTTGTTTGTTTCTGCTTTTAAAGAACACACTCTCTTTTCATCCTTCACCCTCATCTCATATACCCTAATCTGGGTTTTCTACTTAACAGTAAAACTTTCCCCCAGCATTCCATCTTTGGACCCATAATTTTTATCTTCTCTTGACATGGCAAACTATTTAACAAATGACAAAATTTTCCACCACAGAACAAAATGCAATCATAATCATCATACAATTTTTATACAAAAATTAAGGAATTAGGAAGCAATATAATAGGCAGAAAAAATATTCCATACACTGGCAGATATGTGACAGTACATCCATTTTTTAATCATGTTCCTGGAGGTGGAGAGAGCGCTAGGCTGAAAAGTTTCTTTTAGCTGTGTTTTCCTAGCTTGAATGTTCTTTCATGTACTGTCCACGTAACACTAAACAGAACAACAGATTCTTATTTCTAAAGTAATATCATGTAGATGTCTATGTTCCCATGAAACAGTTTTAAGCACGAAGGTGATGTGTTATGTGTTGACAAATATTGGACTTGTTTTGGCCGGAATTGAGGTTTCTCAATACTTGTCCCTTAACACTTAAATGACCATCTGTCATTTTCAATCTGGAGGACTCCATTGCCAAACATTCAGTATTACACTTCTTGCTGAGACAGCAATGCTTGTGTCTGGGTACTAAACTTGTGATTTTCTTCTTTCCAATCAACCATACATCTTTCTAATCAACAGTTTCTCTCTTGGTTTCTACCACAGACTAACATGAAACAACACACTGCCTTGGAAAAACAGTATTAATTGGCTTTATGTCCCGCAGGATACTTCCAAGTGGATTTTATTTATTGAAAGAATAATTCACAAGGGAATAGCTTAAGAATAAGTCTGGAAGAAATAGGTTTCCTCATATCCCTCTGGCTTTCCCAAACATCACTATTTCTAGTCTCCCCACTTGTCAGCTATCTAGAAGCATTGACCAGTGGCAAAATAACCTTTATTAGAAAAGTGATGTAATTCTCTCTCTCTCGTTTTTGCTTTCAAATGGCCTCCTTAAGTTGAAGCCTGTTGTATTATTGTACATTACTTCAGCTCACAAAGGGTAGCAGACAAAATTCAATCACCATTTTTCTACAAAGTTTTCCAAATATAATTCTTTTTAAGAAATGATGTGTAAGAATGAAATGAATAAATATATAAGGCTACAAAAGAAAATAAAATAGAAACTGAAGGAATGGAGAGAATATATTCCTGGTTGTGAAGATTTAATATTATAAAAGCATCTATTGTCACCATAGTAATTTATAAATTCAACACAGAAAACCTTTTAAATAACTTGTCAAGCTGACTCTAAAATTTAGCCAAGAGAAAATATTAAGAATATTTTTTAAAGTGAAAAAGAAGAATGGTGGAGAAATGGTCATAAAAAATATTTGTATAAATATGCATAAACATATCTATCAAGTACAAAAATACAGTAGTTAAAACAATTGGTATCAGCTGAAGGCAGGGCAAAGATAAAGCAGACAATCGAAAAACAAAACAAACCTAAATATATATGATATTTAATATATAACAAGGTTGTCATTTTGAAGACATAGAACATTCTATTTAACCAACTGCATTAGACAATTGTCTATACACATGGACTAAATAAAATTTGAGTTCCACATTACATATAAATAATATACTTCTAGGTACTCTAAAGACTTAAAAATAAAACATAATTAATATAGTGTAAATAAGAGGGGAAAAGATTAAACCACCATGCAGTCACTGGTTTGAATCCCTTGCAGAGGACAGAGAGAAGAAACTTATCTTTCTAGCTCAGGATCTGTCAACTCTCAGGGCCTTAACCCAAGCAGTTTCACATTCCGTGATGCGGGTCTTGCAATATTGCTCAGGCTTTTTCACCACTGAAAAAGAGAATGGAAATGGTATTAAGAATAACAGACTCGAGTGACACAAATGTTGGAAATCTCTCTTTTTCTGTCTCTATCTCTGCCTATCCCTTTTTGTCAACATAATTTTCCACTACTATGCGTGCTTTTCTCTTTATTACGGGGACCATAAAAATATGCAGGATCCGTACACTGTAGTGATCCTAGATAATGAAGGATTATTTTTCTATGTTTTGGTATATAAAATTCCAGGGAAGGACTCAGATTATCCTACTTCTGTTTCATTGTTCATATTTAACTTATCATCAAGACCAGATATATGAGATATATATCACTTAAATGTAAACCAAATAATGCTGCATAAAGAACCAACCACATCTCAATACACCAGCATTTATTAAGCTCACAAGTTCAAAGGGCAGTTCATCTGGTCTAGTCAGCTCAGCTCTGCTCCCCACACATCTATCAACCTCCTTCTAGCTTAGATATGCTTTTTTCATGGTGATGGCAGAGTCACAAGATGGCAAGAAGAAACATACAAGGCTTCTTTGGGTCTAGGATTCTATCTAGCACACTGTCTATTCTACTTCATTTTATTGATCAAAGTAATTCACATGGTCACATGACTAAATCCAAAGTTAAGGGAAATGATAGTAAATATACTGCACTTCTTTAAGATCCTTCTTGTAAAGGGACTAAAGGATCACATAGCAAAGAGTATGAATCCAGAAGGAGTAAAGAATTCGAGCCAGTAATGGAATTGAATCCAAGAAACATGAATGGTTCCACTGAGATTTATGCTTACTCTCATGATCTTCAAATAAGAGCCTGTTTTCAGAAGACGGAAAAAAGAGGAGTTTGATAGAGCTAACGCTAACTTGACCACATACAAAATCATGTATGTAAACTAGTTTCACAGACAGGTTTAATGGCATAAATACGAAATCCTTTAAAGAAGAGAGGTCTTTTCATTTTAAAGTGTATAGATGTCCACAAATCCTTCATTCTCAGTAACCTCTTCTTTCTTCTAGACTTTAGTGTACTCTGCATATTAGAAAGGAGTAAATAGCAAACCCATACCCTGCTGTTATCAGAGGGAATATTGAGCAGTATTACAGAGAAAGTGCCACAGAATTCATATTTCTATTCAACTAACTGAAACTGAAGTTACTTTTTCACCAAGTAGTATAAACTCTTTTGCTGCTACAGGGATTGCAGAGAACACAGATGAACAAAAGAAAAAATCTGTGGAAAGCTATATTATCATAAAAGTGAAAAACAATGGGTTGTTCACCAATTATTATTAGTTTTAGACTTTTTTTTTTTTACTGGATAGAAGCTCTAACAATACAGTGGAATAAATTTTAATAAACTGTGGCCTGTTTCTATGTGTGGCAAATTGTAGATAATTTTAATAAAATGTGTAAAGCAACATAGAAATAATATTATTTTAAAATATTAATGCAGGCCTAATCCAAGGAAATGATATCCAATACAGAACTATAAAGGGACAAAAATGTATCCATGTAACATAGGAAAAATACAGAAAAATAAGTGTCATATGTCATTAGTGAAAATTAATATCACTTTAATTATAAGCTTTTTAAGTTCTTACTAACTTTAAACACATAGTTTTGTTTTTTTTTAAAACATTTAAAAATATTGAAATTAAGGAGAAGTTCTTTCATTTATTGTTACTGATGGATGTCTGGCCTGTTAGAAACAAGATACTGGTTAACAGTACAGACTTTTCATTCAGACATCTTGGTATATTAACTAGTACTCAACTACATACTGTCTGTGTGCTGGAGCTCTAAAAGGAGTCATCTTCCCCTGTGACCAGTGTTTGAATGAGGTCAGGAGGTTAGATACTGGGGTTATATGGAGGTGGAGTAACAGAGTGGATGATGGATGGGCAATTAAAATATATTATCCAATTTATGTTAAACACTATCAACCCATTAGTTTCTGTTAAATTCCTTCATTTTAGGTCCTTCATGCCACTTACTAATATTGTTATTTATTTACTTATTCTATTTATTTTTAACCCCTACTAATTATAAGCCTTATGACGACGGGAAATATATGCTATGTTTCCTGCTGTATCCCCAGAGTATAGAATAGTGTAGGATCACAGTACACAATCAGTGTACATTTGTTAAATCAATTTGTTATCTACTCTTCAATCAGGAAGTGAACAAAGAAACTTGGTCAGAAGAGAACAGGAAATTTGGAACCTTGTTATCTTACATTCTCATTATGTCTCTGTGTGTGTGTGCATGTGTGTGTGCATGTGTGTGTGTGCAAATTTATACATGCTAATATGTCTGCATGAATTAAAGTCCCACTATTCTCTCTTTTTAACATTTCTTTCATGGATATTATGTAAACTTGGCCTATGTCAACAACTAATCATGACCTGCAAACATTACTGTTGACTCAAAAATAATTCAATTCTCGCAGGAAGTAATTTACACATTAACAGAACTGACTCTCTTAGGAAGTCATTTTTACAATTAATGTAAAACTGTCCTTGATCATACAGATCGATAAGTCCAATTTGCCTACATCTGTAGGCTTTACCACGTGTATTATTGCCTTTGATGCATTGATTGAAGAGGAAGGAGTTAATATAGCTCCAAAAATGCACTATATATTCTGATCCAAGATATTAAGGATGTTTTAGATTCCACCAGGGAAAACACTAAAACATAAATAGAAATGAATTATGGTGTTATTTAATTAACTGGGAAGTTCAATGTGCACTAGAGACAATTTATTACAATAAATAGAGCATCCTATCCTTGCAGTGCATTGTAATGAATATAAATCAAGGATTTTTTTTTTTCCTCAAAGAAAAACATTCACCAATTTCCTATAAACTGTACCTAAGGGCCTCATTAAATTAATACTTCACTAGAACGCTTCATTATTTTGGCAGACATTATGTTATGGGGCATCTCTGCCACATTCTACATCATTCATCACTCATTTCTCTGTGAAACACTCCTCTTTTAGCTCACATGAGATCTGTGCTCTCCTGCTTTTCCTCCTAACTTTCTATAACCTCTCCTGTTCAGTTCTTCACAGCTTCTTCCAACAATCATCTCTTAACTGTTGAGGGTTCCCAGAGTTTTCTTCATGCCACAATTTTCTCTAAGCACAGCATACTGAAAAAGTACTTATCTTTTCTCCTAAAATTAATTTCAACTTCAATAATTAACATTTCATTTGGTGGCATGGTTATTCAGTCTGTTATTCAAGCTAGAATACTTGAATTCACCTCTGACTCATTCCTCTCCTCTTTTACCACATCCATTTAATCTAAACTTATGTTCTCTTTGTCTCTACCATGTATTTCAAGTCTATCTTCCCCACTTCAATCTTACCATGGATCCAATTAACACACTTGTTTATTTCATTTGAATTGCCTCCACAGTCCTCTAGCCAATTTTGCTGTCTCCCAACACAGCCAATGGACTGAGAATTTAAATTCAAATTCATCTTTTGCAGTTGTTTTTAAAATATCTGGAAAAAACATAAAGATTATGATATTAAGTAATCCTGTCATATTTGTACTGAATCTTTGCCTATTAGTTGCATATTCTCACGCCAAACTCACAGTATACAAAAACTACCAATATCTGGGATAGTAAATGATATTCAAATTAAATTGCTTTACCGCATATCTAGAGAATAACAATCAACAGGATACATAATCCAGAGAAATAATACATGACTATTACAATGCTCAGTTCTTCCTATGAAACTGATTCTTTTTAAATTGTCCTAACAAATATTTTTTCATCATGCCACTTAGTCAAAAAATTTTAATTATTGTTCATTGCTTTTAATGTCATGTGTAAATTAGTTAATTATTTAAAGCATTGTTATTTTATCTCACTGTATCTTTTAAATTGTGGCCTCTACTACTTCCTGAAAAAGACTCTGATTTAATCAGTTTTTTTAAATGTTCAAAATATTGTGCACAATTTTGACTTTGCACTTCTCTTTTAATAACATCTGTTTGTCACCACCATTCAACTTCATTGTCCAAACCTATAAATCTTTCAAGGTCTAATTGAAGTCCAACTACTTTCCCTGAAGTCATTCCAGAACTATTTAGTTCCTCGAGCTATTACCATTCTCAGAGAATTATTGCCTGAAATTTTAATTAGTAAATTAATTGTATATGGTGCAATCTTTTTAACTCTTTAATATTTTTAATTTTAATATTTTATTTATACTTGATGCTACATTTTATTTCTGAGAGCAAATACTCTGTTTCATAACTATTTATAACTTATTGAATGTCTTCCATGATCTATAATGGCCTTGAATTTTATTTTAAAGATAAAGATTTAACTTAATCATCATATTATTATACTAATGTACTTGTCTCCTCAGATTTCATTTTTGCCCAATAATACAACAGTTTAAAAATATTTATAGATCATTTAAAAAGTGCTTAAATAGAAATTATGAAAATAAAATTGGACAGCGTCTCTACCTCTTGTATTGATTTTTAAAAATGTAACTTTTTTTGAGGTAGAATACATCAAAATTATTTTACACAATCATGCTAATTTTTAATTTTTATTTTCTTTTATCCAGTAAATAATTTAAAAATAATTATAAAATACTATTAAGTTTATCCACCACTGCTGAAATAGTATAAAGTGTTCTTTATGAGACGCTGAAGCAAAATGTATCAACTTGCTACATAAATACAACTTAAAATTTTTATTATAGAGGCAGGCATGGTCAACTGATCTGTATATCACAATACAACCAGTAAATGAAATAAACAAAATGGAGTATCACAAATCAATTTTTCAAGCTTCTACCAAAATAGCTGAAATGGCCTCCTCATAAATTAAGAACTAAGGTAAGATGCTCAATAGAATGTAAAACCTTAGATATAATTTTAATTTCAGAGATTCAGAATGCACAGAATTTTTTTTCTTCATTTTTAATAGTCTTGGGTAGTTGGAGAATTGCAGAATGAAAACAGTAGGCAAACAGCAGTAGAAATATTCCTTTGCATTTTTATGGTTGTAATGAGTTATAACGTAGGCTTTTTTGAGCTTATTAAATGTCCCTGTAGGATCCTGGCAACTTTCATTTGGAATACAATAGAATGCTTGCACTTGAGCTACATATCTTTTGAAATTAGCAGGATACAAGGCAGCCCTGATATTCAGACTGTCCTGTCAGTAATTTCTATTAAGATTAATGTCTAAGTATATTTAGGAATCTGGCTGACAAGAGGCATTTAACGAAACTTTTTATGACCCACCATTCTTTTTTGTTAAATGAAAACAAAGAGATCTGGACATAGCACTGTTATAGAGAGTAATTTATAAATTTTTCAATTATTAAAATGCCTTTGTCTAAATGAGTTTCAGAACCATCAAACATTGTACTTTCAAAACTACAAACATTGTAAGTTAAGAAGTACCATTTTTCTTAGATTGGCAGGTCACTAATAATTTTTGAACCTAAATTTTGACCATACTTAGAGTCTTTTAAAGTCAAGAAAATTGTTGAAACGACAATGTTATAAAAAGTATATAAATACACTCTAAAAAGCAATCCAAATATTCTGATACAAGATGGCATATATTACAGGGAAATACATATAATAAAAGAACAATAAAACTGAGTGGAGACTAAAAGCAGAGGTATTTGAATTAAAGTATAATTCATTTCCTCAATAGGTTCTTTGTTGACAATATGGTACTAATAATTCTATATAATTAAATTCATAGATTAGAAATTTGTACCAGTTAAAGATGATGTTTTCTTACGTATTAGAAACCAACCTGATACTTTCTTGCTGGTAACATTATTGCTGTCCACGAAGATAAGATCACCAGTGGTGAGAGTCAGAAGTCATGTTAGATAACTAGAATTTAACCACTTTTTATTGCAATTCACCTTGACTTGAGAAAGGCAAAATATAACTAGAGTTTCTTATATAAACATATATAATGTATCAAACTTTGAATAAAAATGTAATTATCAAAGCAAATAGAATGAAATCATGGGAAAGAACAACAGCATGTATTTCTGAATCAATTTGGTGTCCTAGGTCCCTTTGAAAATTGATGAAAGATATGGACCCTCTATTTAGAAAAAGTAGATGTTCACTTAAACAAAAATATAATGATAAATTACAAAAGTTTAATGAATCCTGTAATACCTGACCATGGACTCAAAGAGGTCCATGAAGACCAAAGTTATTATTCTGTGTTAATCTAATGCAATTTTGAAATGCTAGATAGAATGCAGCAATTTGATGTAAGATAAAAACAAAAATTATAAACATACTGCTTTAAATCATTTGAGTATGAGTCGAAAAGGGGAAAATAAGGAAGAAAGGAACAAACAAAGAGAAAGGAAAAGGAGATTAAGGCATTCCCACTTCTCTGATAAAAATTCAGCTTCTAACATCACCTCTGTTAGAAGTTGCAGGGGTCCCCAATCACTGAGCCATGGACCACCAGTACTGGTCCCTAGCTTGTTAGGAACTTGGATGCATACCAGAAGATGAGAGGCCGGCAAGCCAGCATTACTGCCTGAGCTCCACCTCCTGTCAGATCATCAGCAGCGAAGACAATAGGAATGTGAACCCAATTGTGAACTGCCCATGTGAAGGATCTAGGTTGCACACTTCTTATGAGAATATAACTAATGCCTGATGATCCGAGGTGGAACAGTTTCATTCCAAAACTATCTCTCCATCCCCATTCGTGGAAAGATTGTCTTCCATGAAACCAGTCCCAGTCTAAAAAGGTTGGGCACCACTGTCCTAAAGTATAATTATAATAAAGAGAGACAGGTACAGTATACACAGTTGTGCCAACTGATCAAACGATCTGAGAAAATCATAATTCATTATAAAAGTTTTGCTTAGATCCCTTTAGTCATGCATACATTTGAATGGCATGTGCATCTAAAAAATGTTGTGATTGAAGACAAAAAAAAAAAAAAAAAAAAGAGTGCCTTTTCCTGACCTAATATTTTTAATTAACATTTAGAGTAGTTTTAGGTTCAGAGCAAAAGTGAACAGAAAGTTAGTACAGAGAGTTTCCACATCTCCTTTCCTATCTTCCCTGCTCCAAAACCCACAGAGACAGCTTTCCCATTGAACATGTTGCACCAGTGTGGTATATTTGTTATAAAAAATTAACCAACCCTGACACATCACTACCACCCAAAGTCCGAAGTTTACCTGATAGATCCTTCTTTGTGCTGTACATTCTTTGGGTCTTGACAAATGTGTAATGCCATATGTACTCCATTTTAGTATCATATAAAATAGTTTAACTGCCCTAAAAATCCTCTGTGCTCCACCTATGCACCCCTCCTTATCCTGAAATCTCTGCAAATCGTTGCTTTTTTTTTTTTTTTTTTTTTTTTTTAGTTTTTGTTTTTTACTGCCTTCATGGTTTTACCTTTTTAAGAATGTCATGTAGTTGAAATTATTAAGTAGGTAACCTTTTCAGATTGGCTTTTAAAGTTCCTTTTTCTTGCAGTATCACAGTTCATTTCCTTTCAGTGCTATAATATTCCTTTGTCTGGATATACTACAATTTATTTGCTCATTCACCTACTGAAGGATATCTTGGTTGCTTCTAAGTTTTGGCAACTCAAATAAAGCTATTATAAACATTTGTGTGCAGGTTTTTGTGTGGACACAAGTTTCAAGAGTGTGATTACTGGATCATACGGTAAGAGCATGTCAAGATTTTAAGAAAATGCTAATCTGTCTTTTAAAGTGACTATACATTTTGCATTTCCACCAACAATATAAGGGAGTCCCCGTTGCTCCACATCCTCACTAGCATTGATGTTGTCAGTGTTTTGGATTTTAGCCATTCTAATAGGTGTGTAGTGGTATCTTACTGTTATTTTAATTTGAAATTCTCTAAATACATATGATATTTACATGCCCTAATGTTGAAAAATATTAGAAATAAATTGTATTTGCTTCACTTATTCTTCTGGGAAATCCTTCTGACACAGTGAGATGAATGATAAAAGTTCTCCAATTATATCCTCTCGTTATTTTTGATTTTTAACTCAACAAACAATCTTTGAATTGCCTTAATGAGCTTCTTGAGATAGCAAATTTCTACAATCTCCTGATGTGACCCCGTGGAAAATTCAAAAATTTTCAGTCATGTGTTTGTAAGTTCAGATGTGGGCTCTATTTTTCACATAATATATTACCCATATCATTAGGTGCATCCAAAGTTGACCAGAGGAGAATATGATTTCCACATAGATGAAACAATAATGTTAATAGCCTTTCAGTAATTGTCATCAGATTGAAGCAATTAATAAGTGTGCAGTGTTAATTACATTTATTTTTCACAGGTGACTTAAAAATTTTGTCGTGTCTTTTGTTTCTTTTTTTGGGGGAGTCTTAAAAAACAAACTTTATTCCAAATTATCAAAAAAAAAAAAAAAAGGTGTTAACTCGGAAACATTTAACAGATTTTATTTAAACTGATATGGTCATAAAACTCAAACTATCAAACAAAAATAGCATTGTGCATTTAACCACTTTTAATAATGAACCTTTAAGAGGAAACATGTAGAGACTCCCTCACAATTTGGGAGCCATTAGGCAACACATATTTAATATTAAGCAAAGATAGCATTAAAAACTAAAAATCCTCAAAGTTCAAGAGAATGCCCGATTAAGTCTTTAACATGCATTTGTACATGAGAAAATAAATATTTTAATTTAAAAGAAACCAAGTCTGAGTGTTTACCCTTTCTTCAAATGTAATCTCCTGTCCATCCTTCATTTTATGACTGCATACCCCTCACTCTACTTCATCTGCACTGAACCAGTGTTAGTTCAACATGATTGGCTTCACTCAAAGCCCTCTAGATCTCATTTCATATATCCCATTGATCACCATTATTCCCTTACATGTTTGCACAGCCTTATACTGAGTATTACATTGTAACCGAGCTTGGGAATTTCAGGTATCCAAAGGTAATTATGTACACACACGATTCTGTTTTATTGCACAGTTCACAATATAGCTGGTGATTATACAGCCAACCACGTTAGGATGAATATTGACTATTTAGATGAAAACATCGATTTTGTCCCCAAACACAAATGAAACAAGAAAGACAAACATATTCGCCACCATATAAAGATTGTGTTTACTCTGTGGTGCAGTCCTGAGGGCTCATACCACTCTCAGTGTGTTAAACACAGAATTCGTAACATTTCTGGTGGCATCAGACATGAAGTATAAGACACAAGACCATAAGTGTCCTGCACTCATGAGCCGTTTGTGCCACATACGTAACAGAAAGGCCACTTTTAAAGTTATTCAGATATTCAATCATGTTTGCCTTTTTAATTTTTTATATTTATTTATTTATTTATTTTTTGAGACAGAGTCTCACTCTGTAGCCAAGGCTGCAGTGCAGTGGTGAGATCTTGGCTCACTGTATTCCCCGCCTCCCGGGTTCAAGTGATTCTCCTGCCTCAGCCTCCCAAGTAGCTGGGATTACAGGCATTTGCCACCATGCCCGGCTAATTTTTTGGTTTCACCATGTTGGCCAGGCTGGTCTCAAACTCCTGACCTCAAGTGATCTGCCCACTTCGGCCTCCCAAAGTGCTGTGATTACAGGCAGAAGCCATCGCGCTGGCCTGCCTTTTCAAAATTTTAACCACACTAGTTCACATTGAAGGTAAAAACAATAGTTAGAATCTCTTACTAACAATACATTTTGACTTCAAGTTCAGACAAAGCTGTTGGTTACAAGTTCTGTAAATTTTTTGTCAAACTTAAGAAGTCTATAGGACAACACAAAACCATCCCTGGTAATGCATTTGCAGTTTGGTCTTCAAAAGCTGTAAAGAGTGACAACGAAATTAAAAAATCTTTATACTGAGTTAAAAATTATTAAAAGTATTTATTAATAATTGTTTTTAAATGCTACTTATTTGGGATGGCAGAAACCAAAGCATTTTCCTTAGAATTCTCACTTAGCTTGTATTTCACAAAAGTGCTTTAGAACTCAGATTTCTACCATCTGTATGGAGTGTAAAGACAAAAGGAAGCCCAACAAAACCAAAGGCCCAATGGTATCTATTTCCAGGGCCAAGGTATTACCCCAGGCTAACCCACCTGCCCTGTGCTGAGTAACTGGACATGCCTGTCAGTGCTCGAAGTCACACACATGAATGAGTGGGTCAGGCACCAAGGTGCCTTTATTCATTCGTTTCTCAAACTCAACTCCCTTTAAATCCTGACTCTATTTAATAGGCCAAAGGATGCTACTCATATTTATTTGGTGCCAAATTATTTGTTTAAATCTTTACATCTACAACCTGAATGTAAACTGCAATATCCAGCACAACATTGTCAGACAGAGTTGCTGTATGGTTATGTAGCTTCATTACTGCCTCGCTAATGCTTAACATGCTTCATCCTTTACAGCTGAAAGAAGGATGTTCACTGTATTTAACCAGCCATACTGCATTTAGAGGTAAACAGCTTTTATGGACTATTTGCCCAGACAGTTTCAGTAAACTACCAACTTGAGGCCCTGATTTTATTTTGGTCAGTATGTGCAAATATTCACATGCAATTACCCAGAAAGAAGAAAAACTGGTTAACAAGAAACCTACGATCATGTCAGATGCTGGAAATCAATCTTTACATACTTACAGAAAGGGTTTTAAGATTCATAATCCACTTTTTCAGTCTGTCTCTTACATTTCATTAGTCAGTTGGAAGTGGCATATGAATCATTTTGCTTTATCTGGAAAAAATATTTTCACATTTTCCAATTCCCTTGACAAAGAAGTTTTTGTCTACTAAGGGATGAAAATGCTATTTGGCTATTGCCTACTTTTAGAATTCAAACTAACTCTTCAAATGTCTTCATTTAGAGCATATGCTCTCAAACTATCTTACTGTTTTACTAACACAATGGTAAAACTGGGTTCCCAAAATGTGAAAACCCTAACGGAGTCTCTATTTCCAAGGGTAAAATAAAAGACAGCCAACACTGCAGGATGAAAACTATCCTGAGCCTTTTCCCCTCTCTGTAACATTTAGAAACTAGGAGGGAAAAAGTGGGATTACATTAATAGACTTCCAAAACAAAATGTTACGGAAGTGTTTATTTTTTAAAAGGAGAGTTTTAAGAGAACAGGATGCTTAAATATGACCAGCTCCTACTCAGGGGAAAAATAACCACAGACCTTTGCTGAGATGGCCCCAATAATTCAAAGAAACCACGCTAACCAGAGTTTGATCTATTCAAAATTAATATGAAAATTTTTTAACAGGATGGAACACCTATAACAAAATTTAAGTCCCTTCATCTTTTGGCAATGAAATAAGTGAAATTTACATAAGGATATTTTGGAAGGGTTGAAAGTTACAGTCAGAATCAAATAGAAAACTTCAAACCTAGAAAGCAAAATGGGAACTTTCATAGCTCCTTAATCTACCATATCTTAATACAAATAGTATAATGACTATCCCATAGGTACTTAGTTCCAAAACTAATACAAGCAATTTATCATGAAAAGCCTATACCTAATAAGCTGTTTTTCTTCTCTGTTCTGCCCCATTGTCATATGCTTGAGCTTAATGAGGACTATCCTCTGCAGCTGCTCCTGAGGGCAGAGAAGCAAGTAAGGGAGTAACAAAGGAAGCCTGAGGAGCCCCTGGCCCCTGAGGACCTTCTCTCTGGCTGGTCACAGCCACTTAGGTTTCAATGCAGAAGACTTCAAGACTGGTTTGAGAAAATCTTATATTGGGGATTAAGTTCCCTGTCAAAGGCCATCAGATGGACAGCTACTTACCAGGCAATTAGTCTAAAGCTCTTAGGTAATGATACAAAAACAAAACAAAACAAAACAAATTCCTTATATTTTCCTGTTGAAACCTTTTATTCTGTTTTATTGAGGCATAAGCAAAATAGCTTTGCCCATAACTCACTGTGGCCTGGAGTTATGACACCAGCTTGTATTTGGCCAATTAACAAAGAGGTCAAACTGCATTCTTCTTAGAAGGTCTATTTAGTTGATAAATGACACTTAACTGTTGTTTTTTTCATATAATCTTTACTTATAAGTTGCACTGATGATGCTCCAAGACATAAGGGACCAATGGTAATTCAAATGGGCACCTCTGAAAAGATTTATCAGTTTTCTGTCCCGTTCCAGCCAGATTTTTTGGAAAACCTTGGGAAAGACTGAAATTCCCCACGAATCTGAGACTGTATGCGAGTTTTTGCAACATTAATTGGAAAAAAATAAGAATCCCAACATGGCACCCAATAGACCTTCACAGATAAAATCATTGACCAAATGAGCACTGTGAGTCATTTCGGTAGGCAGATGCTCCTTAATGGGACCTCAAAGGCCTCAAACAAGACATTACTGAGTTCATTCAGGAAAAGAATGGGCACCAGGCCTGGATAATACTTTCCAATTCCATTATATTTCAGTGCCTTGAAGGTCTGATAAGTGTTGGTGAATTTGTCATGATGCTTGTGGTCTCGAAGCAATGTCTGAACTATTTCCAGGGGAGTGAAAATTGCTTCTGCTGTTCCTGCAAGCACTGCCGCCACGCAATAGGTTGCAAACTCTGGAGTACTGACATGCTTGTGGAGAAGGCAGGATAAATCCTCATAGAGACCAAACATAAGTGCAAGTGTAGTCGTCGTCTGCATTAATAGGGGAAGGATTCCAGGATACAAGTTTCGAAATCCATCCCTTCTCAACTGAAGTATTGCATCCCGTGTTTTGATGCCATACAGCTGTTGTCGAAAGAAGACCTTCTGAATGGGAAATGTGATTGCGACGTTGTTGAAGGCTGCGCAGCCGCCACACAAGTAATGCTTCATTTCATCAACATTTGCAATATGAGGTGATATATCTTGTTCTGAAGACGTTCGTACTGGTGGCCTCTTTTCATAGGCTTCTGAATCCAT
Organism: Macaca mulatta; assembly: GCF_049350105.2. Lineage (NCBI taxonomy): Eukaryota > Metazoa > Chordata > Mammalia > Primates > Cercopithecidae > Macaca > Macaca mulatta. The sequence goes on from NC_133409.1 coordinate 119,660,944, forward strand.
CGTGTTGCTTAAGATCTTTCGTTTTCATGAAGGACTGACTTTTTTTTAACCTGTAACACAATCTGAGCCTGGAGTTTGGCATGATGATGCTTTCTGACAATGTTCTCAATTTCTTCCATTGTTATTGTTCTGTTAGTTTCTCTCTTCTGGAGTCAATCTTGATAACTGAATTTCCGTTCTCCAGGCGCCCATTTCCCCAACCCGTGAAAAGCGGGGAGGGGCTTGGACAAGAACACTAAGTCCTCCTCCGTCTCTGACACTCCACAGTCAGGGGTCCCGAGCTCAGGAGGCCGAAATCAGTCTCCCGTGGGAGGTGGGGTGCGCTTTGCGCGGTGCCAGCCCTGCTCACCCCGGGCGCAGGCGGAGCTCTGCTCCTCCCCGCCCCTGCGGTTTCTGCGAACCAGGGAGGAGCCTCCCCAGCCCGGGGCGCTCCGGAATGAAGTCACACCCTCTTTCGCGGGAAAGGTCGCCCAGCAGCTGTATAAACACGAGCCTTAGGCAGGAAAGCCGGGAGCCCAGGAGGCTCAGAACTCATTCGGCGCGCGCCGCCTGGGTGGGGCCAGCAGCGACTGGGCCAGGGCAGCCAGAGCGCGCAGAGGACTGGGATGGGACCCGAGAGCGGCCGGCTGCCCCGACGGGCCCTGTTGTGTTTTTTCTAATGCTCTTATTATGAACAAACCAGTTCGTTGTAGGGTGAGGTAAGGTAAATTGCTTTTACCTTTCTCTCGTTGTGCATTGGATCACAAAATATTGGTGTTTGGTTTTTACTTTGTGTCAAATGCTAGGATAAACTTTCAACTTTGTTGGCTCAATGCTTCATTTGCTGCCTAAATTAGACAAGATCTCATTAAGATGGAAAATGTGTGCCCCTCTCCTCAAAAAAAAAAAAAAAAAAAAAAAAAAAAAAAAAAAGGTTATGAAGCTCTAACTCCCAGCATAAATATATTTGAAGATGGAGCCTCTAATTAAGTAATTATGGTTAAATCCTGTCATAATGGTAGGACTGTTTCGACAAGATTAGTGGCTTTATAAGAAAAGACACCAGAGAGGTTGCTCACTCTTTTAGTGCACTGAGGAAAGGCCATGTGAGGTTACATAAAATGGAAGCCATGTACAACTGAGGAAGAGAGGCCTCGTCAGAAATGGAATAAATAAGCATCTTGATCGTGGACTTCTAGCCTCTACAATTGCGAGAAAATTGATTTCTTGTTGTTTAGGCCATCCAATCTGTGGTATTTTATTATGACTGCCCAAGAAGACTAATAGGATCAGATGGGCTTAAAATACTATCACAGGATCCTTGGGGTGTCACTGCGCCAGCCAGAAACCTGTGTGGGCTGCAGCACCTCTGTGTGAGAATTGCTTTCGTCCTCTGGGCTCCTTCTGCCCAGCCCACTAGGCCTAGCAGGCTGCGATCCACTTTTTCTACCCGCCGGGATCCCACGCCTGCTGTGGGAGAGCCAGGCACAGAGCGACAGGCGAGGGGTGAGTGGGTGAACAAGCACGAGGTCTGGTCACTGCGCACAGCCAGGCATATTTTAGGAAAATCATAAGTTAATTTTAGTCAAATATTATGCTCTTACCATGGAGTGACCATGGAAGCCAAAAATAATATTATTGATAAAAGCCTTGTGGATATCACAGTTAATTGGTATCAGTACACATTATAAAAAGTTAATTTATCAAAGAGGAAATAATGACATATATAAGAAAATAACAAAAATAATAAAGTGTAACAGATTTTTAATCTCTGAAATATGGAGACAAAGAAAAAGGTTTTCTATGTTACTCCTATAGACAGATAATAAAAAGGATTTCCTCATGGGAGTTTTCTCTTTTGTGTTCTAAATTGAAAAATCATCTTCAGATCAAAATATTCCTGAACTTGGCAGTGTATTTCCAAATTGTTCTTGGTGAAGTTATGTCAGTTAGAGAGATGTGTACATGAATTAAAACAGGAAGAACACTCTGTTTGGCTGAGAGACTAATAAGACTTTAAGAGAACTGCAGCAGGTAAAAATGGTGTTTGTAAAATCAAATGTCTCCAGAATCTGGCCAAAGACCAACCATCACCAACTGTAGTGCAATGAAACCTCCAGCACTGAACAGAGGCAACCAAGTAAATTCACAGCCATACACATAAAAGAAAGGTGTGACCCACAGGCTATAATGTGGCAATTCCTGATCTAGACAAAGAGAAAACAAATAAACAAATACTAAACATAGGAAACTCTTCATTGAGTTTGAAATATTAAGGAAGACAAAATTTACCTAGTAAGGATTAACACATGATAAGACTTTTTTATCTTATGAGCACTGGGACCATCTTAAGGGGCAGACTTCTTGGACCTATGCCCACTCTATAAACTCCCTCTTAAAAAGACTCAAAACAAAAAGTGACAAGGACAAACCGAGAGAAAAGTTAGAGTGTTGCTACTGACACGTTTTTACCAAAGATAAGAGTTTTCAATTCATGAATACATAAACAAATGATTTATAGAGGAGTGATTCCCCCATTCTCAGGAGATAAACTCAGCCATCAGGTTTGAAATAAGAGATCAGTAATGTTGTCTCTAAAGGAGTAAATAGTAAATATTTTCCGTTATGGTGATCATATTGTCTTTGTCCTATCTGACTCTGCTGGTGTGGCAGCAAAGAAGACATAGACATAAATGAACAATTATAGCCTGTAGGCTATAACTTATCTAGACAATAGAGATCATAGCTCAGGCTAAATGTGGGGCATAATTTACGATTGTGATCAGAAAGGTTCCCATATAGGATACTTATTAGATGACAGGATAATGCACTGTTTCTGAATTGAGGGTCTTCAACCATGCCAAGAAGATCTTGAAGTGATTTCCAGAATGGATATCCACAAACCATCAAAACATCTGTTGATTAAGGAAATCTTTGTTTATTAAATTTGTGCAACAACAAAACACACTACCTGGATATAGCCTCAATAGTGTCTCAAAGACAGAATGTTAGTGAAGGGCATTTATGGGATTTTAAAGTACCAGCTCAAGTGGCTTAAAGTGGGTCTTTAGAGATGGGGAATGTTTTGGAACTGGATAAAGTTTTTACACAATAGTATAGGATTGCTAGACAGAGAAGGGTGAAGATTTTGAAGACTAGATGGAACTGTTGTCATAATAACTGAGCTGTTTCTTTAGGTGTGAAAAATGTCTGACAGTTGTTTGCTCAGATGTGAGCAAATAGTTTACTCAGATACTTTTGTTGCAATAATTTCTTCAAGCAAACAGTAAAGTTATTTATTAGTTCACAATCCTAACTTCTTGGATGAGGATTTATTGGAGTAAACATTAAATTTATATAGGCACAGGGGCTTTTATTTTTAAGGCAGATGGAGGCAGGGACACTTTCCAGAAGAGAAAAGTTCCAGCTTAGTAATAATATAAATGTTCACACTGCAATATTTTTATTTCCTGCCTACTTCCACTCTTGCCAACTAGTCAGTGGACTCTATAGAACCAGAATATGTATTTTAATTTGTAGATCCTTAATAATGATAACTCTATTAATTTTAAGGATACTTTTACTTAAAAGGAAAAGAAAATAAGTAAATATGGTAGAGACTATAATATGCCACCCAGATCTCTTTTCTCGCATGAAGGTGTCATTCTAGCTACCTACTCAAATTTTGCCAATTAACAAGTCTTCACTGTAAGCTCTCTTTCACATTGTCTCAGCTGTAGAAAACTGCTTTTCCCAATATCATGAGCAGACCCCTCTAATGACCTAACAACATAGAAGTATGAAAGTCCTCCTCTCAATTTAGGACAACTCTGAAGTGTATCCTAGTTTCAAAAATCCTTGTGGGGTCAGCTGAGGCATTTGTTGCAACTGAATAGCACTCAAAGTTTGTATATTCGTAATCCTCATACCTTTTCCTCCATTTCAAGAACACTGCTTCCAGCAGCACTCTCTATAAATTTCCTGCATGCTTGTCTATGTGTCATATTCCATTTCCTTTGTAATTCAACTTGAATGTTGAAGTCAGAAATGATCGAACAAGGAAATTTAAAGTTAAATTTTGGAGTTGAATCACTTGCTGCCTTGACAGTGAGAAAACTGTCATTGCAGGTAGATGAAGTATAGACAGTTCCTGAAAAAAGATAGCTATGTAATTTATAAAAGTTACCAGTGGTAAGCTTTATGAACTAGTGGTATGGTTTATTTGTGGAGAAAATATATTTGCTGTGTTTAGATGAGAAGAATAGTAGAGTTGAAATAATGACTGTAAGGACAATGGAATTGGGTGGCTATAGCTAAGCTGTCTTAATAAACTGAAAAAATGGGAATAATTACTAATTAAAATTAAGTATGTTTCTGCTTATAAATGTAGATAGCAGAAAAAGGTCACTTCATTATATAATTTTAAAAATCGGGTCAACTTTAAATTCAGATTTTATTTTTAGACTCCTTGCATAGCTAAGGAGGCAGAACAAGAAACTGGCCAAAATCTAAGGATAAAATACTTTTCTTGGAAAACAGTAGATGTGAGTACTTGCTCATCTGGATAACAAGCCACTGGAAATCTATAAAAAGAGTTCAAATAGAATATCTGAAAAAAGTTTTAAAAGCTGAATGTGAAGTGGTGAACAGTATAAACCTGTGGCCTGGGAGTCACAGAAACTGGGGAAGTTCATACCCTTTTGCAGTCGTACTTACACAAACTCTACTCTCAGATGATATCAGAAAGATCCCTAAAAATTTTGCTTGGAATGCAAGGTGGGGTTGGGTAACAGAAGCTGTATAAAAGTGCAAGAAATTCTACCCAGATCTTTCTTGCATACCCTCACTGTGAAGCAAAAGCCTTAGTAGGTAGGTATAAGAACAAAAAGCATTGTTTTTAAGGCATTGGTAAGGACTAATTGCATCTGTGGGAAGGAAAAAGGGGAAAGAGGGGGGCTGTTCTTAGGAGAAGGGCAGGATAGGTACTCTGCCCACAACTACAGTCGTTGGTGGGTGAAAAAAGTCAGCCTACATTCCTGAGACTCGGGAACATAGTCATACCTAAGACAAAAGTTTAGTCCAGAGCCGCAGAGAATGGACTCCTCCAACTGCCCTCCTCATGACCAATTTAACAAGTTTTGAGTAACAATCAAAGGTATTTTATTCATGAAAAAAGGACAGAAGGATCAAGAGAATGCAAAGGACCCTTCATGAGGCAAATATAAACGGAAAACCTAAATTTTATACTCCAACCGACATTGCTCCAAAAACTCAATCTGTACCATAAACACATGATGTAGCTATAGGAACCTGTGGTTCACTGAGGGTACTCATAGCAACCAAAAACGAAACAAAACTAACATCTAACCCAACCCAACTCCTAGTTAGATTACTTAACACCTTGCACTAAAGGCCCAGTAGAAGAAAAGTTGTGGCCATTTTCAGGAGTCAAGCTGTTTTACTCAGCACACACAGGCATGATACTAATATTCGAACTGTCTGACAGAGAATTTAAAATAATTGTGATTAAAATATGTTAATGATGCTAATGAAAAAGTTGCAAGATCAGATAGAAAGTATCATAAATAAAATGAAAACTGAAAGAAAAGTTAAATGAAAATGATATAAAAATTGTAAGAAAAATATATTTGGAAAAATGTCAGAATCTTCAATAGACCAAAATAATTTCAATATGAGGTCGTTAAAAATTATCCATACTGAAACATAAAGAGAAAAAAGGAGAAAGAATAACAACAGTATTTTAAAAGACCACCAAAAGCTATGATTCAATGTTAAACATTGTAATATATGCATAATTGTGTCTCAAAAAAAGGAGAAAAAATATTTCAACACATAATGGATGAGGATTTTGCAAAATTATAATAAAGAGCCACCACAGATTCAAGAATCTCATCGAAAACCAAATGGGATAAGTAAGGGCACCCCACCAAAAATATCACCTAGATATATCATATTTAAACTTCTACAAACAAAGAAGAAAATCTTGAAGAAAGCTGTCGGGGGAAAGGGATTATTATATAAAGGAGAAAATTGTGAGAAATACTAAAGACTCTTTTTCTGAGACTATGTAAGTCAGAGGACAATAGAATGATATTAGTAAACTGGCAAATGGAGTTGGGGTTACCCTGAAAACACATAATCCACAATTCTATTCCCATCAAAATGAAAATAAATTGAAATGCTGAAGGAATTAAAGATGGCATGCTGTGCAAAAAGAACGCATAAAGGAAATGAAGTGACTACATTAATTTTATCATAATAAGTTTTAAAAATATGTTACTAAAGACAAATAATTTATCATCACAATTAAAATGTTTATTATCAAGAGATAAAAATTGTGAACATATAAGCATGTTAAAACAGACCCCAGGAATATAGTAAGCAAACACAAAGAATTAAAAGAAGAAATAGACAAATTTTGAGTGACTTCAGTATTCCATTCTCAATGATAGATACATTTACTAGGAAAAAAAAAAATCATCAAATATATAGAAAACATGAACAACAAGAATAAATAAAAGACTATAGTAACATATAACCAAATAGGGCATGCTAACCAACTTCTCACAACTCTCTGGGATGATGTCTGGTTTGCAACACCAAATAAGCCCCCAGAAGGTAAGGGGAATTAAGAATATACAGCAGAAGATGGAAATGATTATTGTTCTGTTGTGGTCCTGAGAATAGCTGCAGAAGCAAGGACTGGAACTTATTCCATTAACCTTAATCTTCTAAGTACCTCAGCAAGAGAGGTTCACTGTGACCCATGAGGAACTACCCCCAGACCTCATTCAAGTAAGGGGACTATAATTGACATTATGATAAACTGATTAGATGTATTTTCATGCATGAACTCCCTGTCTTACCAACACACTAATTGTGAATTCTGCCCAAAGACATTTTTGCATTTAAGCCCTGTTTTTGAATTGTTCCTCTGAAGAAAATTACCATGATCCACACTATTACTCCTTCCAATAGTAGCCTCACCCATGGCTCACCAAAGGAAGGGTAAAATGTCTTGGTTATGTCACTTCAACTTGAAACAATTCTGATGGGCCATGATATCTCCAGAGTACTCCCAAAGGGTACCATTTTGGTTGGCAGTGCATTACAACTCATCTTTGTCATTTGTTCAGTTCTTTATTTCTGTTCCTTCCACAGATGATAATCCCAAGAGAACTCCACAGCAAACATTCTTCAGGCTAATGTATGTCTCAGAATCTGTTTTCTAGCACCTGGGAACCCAACTGGCCATGGTAAAGTGGAGAATTATTTTTCTCTTATTTTCAATGTAGAACAGTACACCATCTTTTCTTATTAGTGGGAACATTCTTTTTATTTTTCTTTTTTGACTCTTAATATTGTAACATACATTTCTTAGCCTTTATCACATGTCAAGTCTCAGCTAATGACCGAAAATGTTTCACAATTTTCTGTACATAAGCTTTTAACATAACCAGTAACTTGAGAAACTACGTATATGTTTTAGGTCTTGTCTAAGAAAGAACCTTTTTTCCCTCACTGACATTGCCTCGTATTATCAAAATTTACTTACCACATTTTTTCCATTCATTTTAAACTGTAGTCACACCTAAAGGCTTTTGAAATTTTATGTTATATTTTTCATGTTTTTGAAATCTACTTTCTTAATATCTTGTGTTCAAATCTGGCAACCCTTTACATTACTTGTCTATTTCAAACACTAAAATGAAACAGCCTTTTTTCTACACTCTTTCCACATCATAAATCCATTTTTTTAAAAAAATTGTCACATTAAAAAAAGAATAGCTATATCCATTGTCACTTTTACTTTCAAATGTGTAAAGTACTCCTATTTTTCCTTCTGCCAGTGAATTATATCTGACAATACAAAAATTAAATATATTACATATTTCTATAATGTATTAAAAGTCATGAAGTCATTCAACAGTTTATTTTTATTTTTATTATGAATAAATGGCCACAATTTATAATGCCTGCCATAAAAAATTTTACATACTGCTTTATTTTTATTTTTAAGTTCTTATGTACCTATTTTTAATGAAACTGTAAACTGTCTTTTAAAAACATGACTAGTGAAGAGAGTACATATATGGACAAAGTGGTAAACATTTTGTTTAGTTTTCCATTCATCTATTCCTGTTTTTAATCAATATTTTTTAAGTACCTACAATTGTCAAATGCTGTTAATAGGTAATTGGGATAGAAAAGTGATGCAAAGAACAAAAAAGACAAAACTTCTGTTTCCATGGAATTTATAATCTGCTAAGGTGAGACAGACAATGAACATCATAAATAAGTGAATTATGCAAAGTGTGGATTGGCAAACTTTTCTGCAAAGGACCAGATATTATATACTTCTTTAGGCTTTGCTCACCACGGGATCTCTCATACTTTTACAAACTGGCACTGTGGTGACAAAGCAATCCCAGACAATAGCTAAATATATGGGCATGGCTATATGTCAATAAAATTTTATTCGCAATAAGTGCTATAGAGAAATATTAAGTAGAATGAGGAAGATGGAAAGTATATGTGCCATTTTAAATAGGATGGTCAAAGAGTAGTCACTGTAAAGGTGATAGTTGTGCAAAGATAAAGAAGATAAGGGAGTAAAGTCACTTGGATATCAAAGGAAGAATGGTCCCAAGAGTAAGAATCATGTCAAAGATTTCTACTAATTACTAAATTGTAGTGTGACCTACAAGGGGTGATATTTTGTAAGTTTGCGCACAAATGATTGTCCTTTTCTGTTTGTCAAAGCTAGTATCTGTTCTGTGTCTGTACGGTACAAGTTATTAAATATTCAGATATCACCAAAACTTACCACATAAAAAGCATATACCTCTACTTTGGAGGCTGAGGCAAGAAATCACTTGAACTTGAGAGGTGGAAGTTGCAGTTAGCCTAGATCCTATCACTACACTCCAGCCTGGGCAAAAGAGCGAGACTCTGTATTTAAAAAAAAAAAAAAAAAAAAAAAAAAAAGCATATAAATATAAAACATGAGTTTGGAAATTTGGGAATTATAAGTTTAGTAAATAATTCATTATTATATAATTATGTACCATTTACATACAGACTAATTCACATATATAACATTGACATACTATTTATATGCTTTTTAAATATTAAAAATATGAAACATTGCGTGAGGAAGAAATTATATTCTTATTGATAACAGAATTTTCTAGGAAAGTAAGCTAAGATGATTACCAGAACTATTTCATTTTATTTATATATTTACTTTATTTTTATTTTATTTTCAATTTTTATTTTAGATTCGGGAGTACACATGCAGGTTTCTTACATGCATAAATTGTGTGCCATGGGGGTTTGGATTATTTCATTACTAAGGTAATAAGCATAGTATTTGATGGGTAGATTTTTGATTTTTATCTTCCTCCCACCCTCGGCTCTCAAGGAGACCTTGGTGTCTATTGTTCATTTATTTGTGTCCCTGTGTACTTGACGTTCATCTCGCAAGTACAAGTGAGAACGTGCAGTATTTTCTTTTCTGTTCCTAAATTAATTCACTTAGCATAATGGCCTACAGCACTATCCATTTTGCTGCTTGATTTCATTCTCTTTTATGGCTGTATAGAATTCCGTGGTGTATATGTATCACACTTTCTTTATTCAGTTTACCTTTGATGGACATTTAGGTATATTCCACATCTTTGCTATTGTGAGTAGTGCTGTGGTGAACACATGTGTGCATGTGTCTTTACAGTAGTATGATTTATGTTCCTTTAGGTATATAACCAATAATGGGATTGCTAGGTTGAATGGTAGTTCTGTTTTAAGTTCTTTGAGAAATCTCAAAACTGCTTTTCACAGTGACTGAACTAATTCCTCTTCCCACTAGCAGTGTATAAGTGTTTTGTTTTATCCACAACCTCACCAGAATCTCTTATTTTTTGACTTTTTAATGTTGACTATTCTGATTGATTGGTGTGAGATAGTATCTGAGAGTGGTTTTGATTTACGTTTCTCTAATGATTAGAGATGTTGAGCGTTTTTCCATATGCTTGTTGGTCATGTGTATAACTTCTTTTGAAAAATGTCTGTTTATATCTTTTTCTCAATTTATAATGGGGTTGTTTGTTTTTTGCTTGTTCATTTGTTAAACTCCTTATAAATTCTGGATATTAAGCCTTTATTGGTTGCATAGTTTGCAAATATTTTCTCCCATTCTGTAGGTTGTGTGTTTACTCTGTTGATAGTTTATTTTGCTGTGCAGAAACTTTAGTTTAATTAGGTCCCTTTGGGCAATTTTGTTTTTGTTGTAATTGTATTTGACATCTTCAGCATGAAGTCTTTGCCAGGGCCTGTGTCTAGAATGTTTTTTTCTAGGTGTTCTTCAAGGTTTTCTATTGTTTTGGGTTTTACATTTAAGTCTTTAATCTATCTTGAGTTGATTTTTGTATACGGTGAAAGAAAAGGATCCGTTTTTAATCTTCTGCATATGACTAGTCATTTATTTCACCATTAATTGCATAGGGTTCCCTTTTTTCATGGCTTGTTTTTGTTGGCTTTGTCAAAGATCAGGTGATTGTAGGTGTGAGGCTTTATTTCTGGGTTCTGTAACCTGTTCCATTGGTTTGTGTGTCTATATGATGTTTTGTTTGCTGTATCCTTGTAGTATAGTTTGAAGTCAGATAGTATGATGCCTTCATCTTTGTAATTTTGCTTTGGATTATCATAGATATCTGGGTTCTCTTTTGGTTCCATTGCAGCTTATAGCTTTCAGTGAATGCTAAGAATGAGTACTTAGACAATTCCAGCTGAGTGGGGCGAGGGGAAGCTCTTCTGAGAAAGTGCCCCCCAGAATCCATCCACCAAGTATTTATTGAAAAGGCTTGCTAAACTACAGACATCCGCCAGATGGCATTTTGCTGTCAGGTCATGAGATACATATGGCCCTGTAAAAGCAGTTACACATTCTTAGGAGACTGTTTTCAGCATTCCGTAACACACACTCAATTAAAAAAAAAGTTTGCGGATCCACACTTTGCATAATTCACTTATTTATGATGTTCATTGTCTGTCTCACCTCAGCAGATTATAAATTCCATGGAAACAGAAGTTTTGTCTTTTTTGTTCTTTGCATCACTTTTCTATCCCAATTACCTATTAACATTATTTGACACATTGTAGGTACTTAAAAAATATTGATTAAAAAAAGGAATGATGAATGGAAACCTAAACAAAATATTTGTCACTTTTTCCATATATTTACTCTCTTCACTGGTTATGTTTTAAAAGACAGTTTACAATTTCATTAAAAATAGGTACATGAGAACTTAAAAAAATAAAAATAAAGCAGTATGTAAAATTGTTTATGCAGGCATTATAAATTGCAGCCAATTATTCATAATAAAAATAAAATAAATTGTTGAATAATTTCATGACTTAATATATTATAGAAATATGTAATATATTTAATTTTTGTATTGTCCTGTTTTCAGGGTCAAGGAGTTATGGTCTCATGCACAAAAAACGTACACACAGTGCCTCAGTATTTTTCTTTCTTTTTTTTCTTTTTTTTTTTTTTTTTTTTTTTGAGACAGAGTCTTGCTCTGTAGCCCAGGCTGGAGTGCAGTGGCAGGATCTCAACTCACTGCAAGCTCCGCCTCGCGGGTTCACGCCACTCTCCTGCCTCAGCCTCCCGAGTAGCTGGGACTACCGGCGCCCGCCACCTCGCCCGGCTAGTTTTTTGTATTTTTTAGTAGAGACGGGGTTTCACCGTGTTAGCCAGGATGGTCTCGATCTCCTGACGTCATGATCCGCCCGTCTCGGCCTCCCAAAGTGCTGGGATTACAGGCTTGAGCCACCGCGCCCGGCACCTTAGTATTTTTCTATGTTCCAACCTCAAATGCCTTGTACATAAACTTGAATATATTGCCATGCAATCCTCTACATCCATATAAATTTTAGAATATATTTTCCTAATTCTGTGAAAAATGTCATTGGTAGTTTGATAAGAAGAGTGTTAAATCTGTACATTGTTTTGGACTATGTAGCCATTTTAACAATATTGACTCTTCCTATCCATGAGTATGGAATATTTTTCTACCATGAGTATGGAATATTTTTCCATTTGTTTGTGTTGTCTCTGATTTCTTAATTCAGGGTTTTTAAATTCTCTTTCTAGAGGTTTTTCACCTCCCTTGTTAGCTGTATTCCTAGGTATTTTAATATTGTTGTGGCTATTGTAAATGGTATTTTGTTCTTGACTTGGCTTTCAGCTTGGATGTTGTTGGTGCATAGATATGCTAGTAAATTTTGCACATTGATTTTGTATCTTGAGATATTGCTGAAATTGTTTATCAGCTCTAGAAGCTTTTAGACAGAAACTCTTTTTTTTTTTTTTTTTTTTTTTTTTTTTTTTAGGTATAAAATCATGTATGTGAAGAGAGAGGGCTTGATTTCATCTCTTCCTATTTGGATGCCTTTTATTTCTTTCTCTTGCCTGATTGCTCTGGCTAGGACAACCAGTACTATGTTGAATAAAGTAGTAAGAGTAATTCTCTTCTTCCAGTTCTCAAAGGGAATGCTTCCCGTTTTTGCCCATTCAGTATGATGTTGGCTGTGAGCTTATCATTGATGGCTCTTGTCATATTATTTTGAAGTGTGTGTCTTCAATGCCTAGTTTATTGAGGATGTTTAATGTAAAGGATGTTGAATTTTATCAAATGCCTTTCTTGCATCTATTGAGACAATCATGTGTTTTTTGTTTTTAGTTCTGTTTATGTGATGAACAACATGTATTGATTCATGTATGTTGAACCAACTTTATATCCCAGGGATAAACCCTACTCGATTGTGGTGACTTCACTTTTTGATGTGCTACTGTATTCAGTTTGCTGAATGCAGTATTTTCTTGAGGATTTTTGTATCTGTTTTTATCAGGGAAATTGGTCTGAAGTTTTACTTTTTCTGCTGTCTTTCAGCCAGGATTTAATATCAGGATGAATTAGGAAGGAATCCCTTCTCCTAAGTTTTTTGGAATAGTTTCAGTAGGTTTGTTACCACCTCTTCCTTATACATCTGGTAAAATTCAGCTGTGAATCTGTCTGGTACAGGGCTTTTTCTGGCTGGTAGGCTTTTATTATTGATTCAGTTTCATAAGTCATTATTGGCCTGTTCTGGGTTTTAGTTTCTTTTTAGTTCAATCTTGTGAGGTTGAATGTTTTCAGAAATTTATCCACTTCTTGTAGGTTTTCTAGTTTATGTGCGTAGAGGTGTTTGTAATAACATCTTGTCTGAAGGTTTTTGTTTGTTTTTGTATTTCTATAATGTCAGTGGTTATATCACCTTTCTCATTTCTGATTGTGTTTATTTGTATTTTCTCCTTTTTTATTAGTCCAGCTACCAGTCCATCAATCTTACTTGTTCTTTCAAAGAACTAACTCTGGTTTCATTGATCCTTTGTATGGGTTTTCATATCTCCATTTCATTCATTTCCGCTCTGATTTTGGTTATTTCTTTTCTTCTGCTAGTGTTGGAGTTGTTTATTTAGTTCTTCTAGGTGTGACGTTAGCTTGTTAATTTGGGATCCTTCTAACTTTTGAGATGGGCATTTAGTGCTAAAACTTTTTTTGTGACTTTTCTCATAACACTGCTTTAGCTGTGTCCCAGAGATTCTTGTATGTTGTTTGTTTTCATTGGTTTCAAAGAATTTCATGATTTCTGCTTTGTTTACCCAAAACTCATTTAGAAGCAGGTTGTTTATTTTCCATGTTATTGCATGGTTTTGAGAGATCTTCTTAGTACTTATTTCTTTGTTTACTACACTGTGGTCCCAGATTGTGGTTGATATGTTTTTGACTTTGTGAATTTGTTGATTTTTTTTTTTTTATGGCTGATTTTGTGGTTGATTTTAGAGTATGTATCATGTGCAGACAAGAATAATGTATGTTCTGTTGTTGGGTGAAGTGTTCTGTAGACATGTGTTAGATTCATTAGGTCAAGTGCCAAGTTTAGCTCCCAGTTATCTTTGTTAGTTTTCAGCCCCAGTGATTTGTCTATTACGGTCAGCGGGGTGTTGAAGTCTCCTACTATTAGTGTATGGTTATTTAAATCTCACCATAGATCCCTATGAACTTGTTTTATGAATCTGGGTGCGCCAGTGTTGAGTGCATATATATTTGGGATAGTTAATTTTTCTTGTTCAATTGAACCCTTTATGTTATGCCCTTATTTGTCTTTTTGATCATTGTTTGTTTGAAAAAGTCTGTTTTGTCTCAAATTCGAATAGCAATGCCTGCTCTTTTTTGTATTCTATTTCCTCAGTAGATTTTTCTCCATTCTTTTACTTTTAGCCAATGGGTGTTACTACATGTGAGATTGGTCCCTTAAAGATAGCATATAGTTGGGTCTTGCTTTGTTATCCAACTTGTCACTCTGTGCCTTTTAATTGGGGCATTTATTCTGTTCACATTCAAGGTTAGTATTGATATGTGTGGATTTGCTTCTGTCATCTTGTTTTTAGCTGCTTATTATGCAGATTTGACTGTGGTTCCTTTTTAGTGTTAATGGTCTGTGTACTTAAGAGTGCTTTTGTGGTGGCTAGTAACAGTCTTTTACTTTCATGTATAGCACTCCCATAAAGATTTTTTGTAAGCAGGTCTGATGGTAACAAATTCCCTTCACATTTGCATGTCTGAAAAGGATCTTATTTCTTCTTTGCTTATTAAGCTTAGTTGACTGGATATGAAATTATTGCTTAGAATTGTGTTTCCTTAAGAATGCTGTATATAAGTCTTCAATCTCTTCTAGCATACAGGATTTCTATTGAAAGATCTGCTGTTAGCCTGATGGAGTTCCCTTTGTTGGTAGCCTGTCTCTAAATGCTTTTAATATTTTTTTTATTTCACATTGACATTGGGAAATTTGATGATTATGTGTCTTGGGGAAGGACGTCTTGTATAGTATCTCACAGGGGTTCTCTGCCTTTTCTGAAATAGAATGTTGACTTTTCTAACAACATAGAAGAAATGTTCATTGACAATATCATCAAATATTTTTTCCAAGTTGGTTCTTATCTCTCCCTCTCTTTCAGGAATGCAAATAAATCCTAGGTTTGGTTTCATGTATAGCACTAATCTCACATTTACACATTACATAATCTCACATTACAGAATCCTACATTTCTTGGAGGTTTTGTTCATTATTTAAATTATTTTTTCTTTATTTTTGTCTGACTGTGTTGATTTGAAGAACCAGTCTTTGATCTCTCAGATTATTTCCTCAGTTTAGTCTATTCTGCTGCTAATATTTCTAATTTTATCAAATTCCTTTAGTAACTTTTTCAGCTCTATCAGGTGGTTGTTGTTGTTGTTGTTGTTTTCCCTCTTAAAATGGCTATTTTGTTTTTCAGCTCTTATATCATTTTATTGGATTCCTTAGATTGGGTTTCAACTTTCTCCTGAAGCTTGATTATCATCCTAATCCAGATTCTGAATTCTGTGTGTCTCATTACAGCCATTTCAGCCTGGTTGAGAACTGTTGCTGGGGAACTGGTACATCATTTGGCAGTAAGAAGACACTCTGGCTTTTTTGAGTTGCCAGACTTCTTGTGTTGGTTCTTTCTCATTGGTGTGGACTGATGTTCTTTTAATCTTTGAAGTTGTTGTCGTTTGGATGGGTTTTTTTGTTTGTTTGTTTTTATATTATTTGATGTCCTTGAGAGTGGTATAAGGTGGGTTCAGTTGACTAGTTTCATTTCTGGAAGATTGCACTGGGCCAAGGCTCAACCCAGCACTCCTGGGCTGTATGCTGTAACACTTGGGGGCTGGTACCTGGCCCATGGCTTTGTTCTCTAGCCTCTCGAGGTTGAGCACCTCCTGCCCTGGAGGGGCCAAGGTGTTCCTCATTCATTAACAATAACACTCAGTTCAGAAGTACCAGCCAAAGTGTTTTATCATGGTGCTGATAAAGTGGGATCCATGCTTGTACACATGTGTTAGTGGTGGTGGTGGCAAAGTGGAATCAGCAGTGGGGTCCGTGCTTGTGTACATGTGTTAGTGGCAGTGGTGGTGAAGTGGGGTATGTGTGTCAGCTGGGGTGGGGCAACAGCAGAAGTTGGGTGGCAGGTCTGTGTGTGCACATTCGCATCAGTAGTGGTGGTGAGGCAGAGTGCAACCATGCTAGTGGAGGCAGGGTGGCAGCCATAGGTCTGCATATGCATGTGTGAGTGGCAATGGGGCAGTGAGTTCTGTGTACCTTCTTGCACCAGCAAAGTGGTGCAGAAGTCCATGAGCAAATGCATGCTGTCAGAGCGATAGGAGGAGGCTGTGGATGGGTGGGTGCCCATCAGTAGGGTCTTGTCTTTTAAATCTTTTCGATGATTGTGCTTGGTCTGCTGGCAAAGGAGCTATAATGTCAGCTGCCAAGAAACTGCCCCACACCCCCTCAGGCATCCAAGGCTGTGCTGCAAGTAGGCATGACCAGGCAATGACTGCAATGACCATGTCAGAGGCCAGCACACAGTGGGGCACTCAGAATAGACCTTCCCATCCCACAGGTAATACCACCCTGCTGTGTCCAGGTTCAACAGTCAACAAAAGTCAATGCCCCCTAAAGGAGCATAGTGAGCATTGGGGGATAGATGTCTTGGTCATGTTCCATGGCAGCTGTTCCCATGCCAAACCCTCTTGGCTCTGCATAGGCTGGCGTCTTATCCCTATCACCTCTCCAAGCCACTCTCCCTGTTAGCTCAAATGTCCATGGGGGTCATAGGGTCTCCTGCAGCTAGGATTCTGGAGGTCTGTGATGAGAATGGGTCACCCCTCATCTATTTAATTCACCTCTTCCCCCAAACCCTCTCGGGGCCAGGAACCAGAGTATACTCATCCTTCTTCATCATCTGATCTCTGTTGGAGATGCTCTTCCTGGCTGCATCTAGTCATCTATCTTGGCTCCCAATCTATACATTTTATTTAAAATGCAATGAAAAGACTTCAAAGTTTCCTTTTCTAATTGAAATCCTTTATAATTCATTATATTCATTAATAATTTACAATTATGCAATATGTTTAACATCATGAGAAATTAAACATCTCTTAGGATCTTTATCAGTTTTTTAGAAAATAAGAAATAGTTTGAATTAATATAATATAATTTGGGCTGGTATGTTCTTATTTCTTCTCTGTGCATCAGGGAGGGATTTGAAGTCACTATTTGAGACCCAGGAGGGATTTGAAGTCACTAATTGAGACCTAGGTTTCATGATCAAATAATTATTTTTTATTTTATAGCCTTATGTAAAATTGTCCAATATTTCTTAACATTCTTGTTATCAGGTGTATGTCAAGCACTGTGTTGAGAAAAAAAGGAACACATACAAACGTTTGGAAAAGATAGTGGCTTGTTAGTAATTTTCATAAACTTGATATAATCAGAAGCAGCATCCAAATCTAGGTGAGACTTTTATTTTGTGTATTAATTTTAACTTTAAAATTACCAAAATGAGACTGGTTAAAATTCCATTGTACTTTAAAATTTAATTATAGAAATCAAAAGATACTTATGACATACAGATAATAAGAAAATAATGCAGTATGTCATAAAATGCTTACCTTAAAACTGTAAATATTTTAGTTGGCTTTGACGAAAAAGATAAATTACATGTCCTTGACTTATATTCAGAAAGTAAATTGTTGTAGAAAGGTGTGAAATGTATTCTATGGTAGCAACACATTATCTGTACTTGATCATTGAAACTATCAAATTTATTAGTGATGCTACTTCACTAGACTGGCTTTTATACCAAATACATTTTATTTAAATGTTGGATATATAAAAACATGGAATAATGCATAATTTAAAATGTTAGCAGAATATTTTTAAAATTTAGTATCATCTTGTCCCACCCCCATTTTTGTGCCATGTGTTATTAGGGAAAGATTAGCAGTTTATAAAGTTATTCTCATAAACATGTTGATTGATACCTTATAGTTGATTAATGTTTTTCATCTTCTCTCTCTGTCATATTCTCTCCTGCCAGAATTCTACCTTCCATGTATAAGCAAAAATGCCCAATTCCATTGTTGACATGACTAGCAAGAGAAAAACAAATAGGACATTCACAAATCACAACTTGCATTCAACACTTAATTCAGATATTAATTTTTGAAGAAAATTGAAATAGAATTTTGTCAAAGCAGCTACCAGGTGGCAAACTTGAAGGATATTTAATTTTTAGAGTTCAAAATGCCTTTCAAAATTTAAAATAAAATGACTATCAAATCAAAATTATTTTTACGTAAAATATATGCATTCTTTGTATTGTTAGTGGCGAAGAATATATACTTTTTAGTCAGGTTACCTGAATTATAATGTGGATTCCAGTACTTAATTGACATGTAAGTTTTTACACTTTTTAAGACTCTCTGTGATTTTGTTTCATCGTCTTTAAAATGAAGTAGTAATAGTATTTCTGTTTTTTTGTTTGTTAGATTTATGGAATTACTTAGTACTGGTAAACAGGGTTTGGTACTAATTATGTGCTGTGTACATGTTTAAGAACTGTTTTCTGGAAATTAGGTACTATTGTAACATACTTCAGTAGTATCAATACAGAAGACTTCATTACTAATGGAAAATGGTAACAAATATATGTGATTCACTGTCACACCAAGTACAAATTTAAATATAAGTATAAATTAGGGGATGGTGTCATATTCATAATTTGTTTATCACTGTACATCTTACATAACTAGCCAGAAACTGATGAATTTAGTGATCAGATTCTTTAAGCCTGAAGACATATATTTGTGAATACATAAATATCTGGACACATTAAATTTACCCCACCTTAAAGAAATAACACTATCCCAATATTTCATGTAAAATAATCACACACACATCATTCCATATTATTGTAATAACATTACCATGTCACAGAATTTGAAGGTATTATTAACTACACTTCACTGATAAATAAAATCTCTAAGAAGTTTGTAGCAAGTTAATGACAAATTAAAATTCCCAATTGTTTCCATTACATGTTCATAATAATTTCATTTACACGTACTTCTGAAAATTTATGTGATTGCCATCTTCCAACATATTTCTTGAAAATGAGAGATAAAAGGAGTTTGAATTGACATAATTTTATTATTAGAGAATAATAGAGGTTATATATCTTCAGTATTTTAAATCAATAGAGATAGAGACTTAAATGTAGAACAGATAAAATAGAGGAATAAATGAGTATGTTCTTAAAGCAGAATTGTCTCAGATTCTTCTTGATCCAGCAGTTTTTCAATGGGGGTTGATAGAAGAGAAAGAAGTGTAAGAGGAGGGGCAGAAAGACAGTCTTTCCCCAGGAGGCATTTTTGACCCACACAATAAATGCAGAGAATACAGTGTTAGGTAGGTGGGATCCAGAAATGTCAAACTTTTGCAAGAAACAGGGCAACTGCTAACTCCAAATTATTGTTCCACTTAAAGTTCAGTAATAGCTCAATACTGGTAAGGGTCTTTTTTCTAACATATTTTAAGGGATATGAGTATTTCATCAGTTAGGAATTGTACAAAATATATTTTACTGTGCATGGTGGCTTACTGTGTTCCTCAAATTATTTATCACAAACAAGTGGAAAACTTATGAATTTAGATTAAATTTCTTATAACTTTTTGATAATTCAAATAACTGGCAATACCTTCTGCCATAATTCCCCCCTCTTTAGTTAAAGTAAAAGAAAAACAATGTTTACATATAGGAAGGGGTTTTACTGAAAATTTACCAGATTCTATGACGCCATTGTCAAAATCATTTTTATCTGAGTTTGCCTCTATCAGAGTAATGAATCAATGTGTTAGTCTATAAGTAACAGAAATCAGTAAATAATTCTTTATTATTATTATTATACTTCAAGTTCTAGGGTACATGTGCAAAATGTACAGGTTTGTTATATATGTACACATGTGCCATGTTGTTGTGCTGCACCCATTAACTCGTCATTTACATTAGGCGTATCTCACAATGCTATCCCTCCTCCCTCCCCCCACCCCACGACCATCCCCGGTGTGTGATTTTCCCCTTCCTGTATCCAAGTGTTCTCATTGTTCAATTCACTCCTGTGAGTGAGAACATGCGGTGTTTGTTTTTTTGTCCTTGCAATAGTTTGCTGAGAATGATGGTTTCCAGCTTCATCCATGTCCCTACAAAGGACATGAACTCATCCTTTTTTATAGTTGCACAGTATTCCATGGTGTATATGTGCCACATTTTCTTAATCCAGTCCATCATTGATGGACATTTGGGTTGGTTCCAAGTCTTTGCTATTGTGAATAGTGCCACAGTAAACATACGTGTGCATGTGTCTTTATAACAACATGATTTATAATGCTTTGGGTATATATCCAGTAATGGGATGGCTGGGTCAAGTGGTATTTCTAGTTCTAGATCCTTGAGGAATTGCCACACTGTCTTCCACAATGGTTGAACTAGTTTACAGTCCCACCAACAGTGTAAAAGTGTTCTATTTCTCCACATCCTCTTCAGCACCTGTTGTTTCCTGACTTTTTAATGATTGCCATTCTAACTGGTGTGAGATGGTATCTTATTGTGATTTTGAGTTGCATTTCTTTAATGGCCAGTAATGATGAGCATTTTTCATGTGTCTGTTGGCTATATGAATGTCTTCTTTTGAAAAGTGTCTGTTCATATCCTTTGCCCACTTTCCTTTGGGATTTGTTTTTTTCTTATAAATTTGTTTGAGTTCTTTGTAGGTTCTGGATATTAGCCCTTTGTCGGATGAGTAGATTGCAAAAATATTCTCCCATTCTGTAGGTTGCCTGTTCACTCTGATGGTAGTTTCTTTTGCTGTGCAGAAGCTCTTTAGTTTAATTAGATCCCATTTGTCGATTTTGACTTTTGTTGTCATTGCTTTTGGTGTTTTAGACATGAAGTCCTTGCCCATACCTATGTCCTGAATGGTATTACCTAGGTTTTTTTCTAGGGTTTTTATGGTTTTAGGTCCAACATTTAAGTCTTTAATCCATCTTGAATTAATTTTTGTATAAGGTGCAAGGAAGGGATCCAGTTTCAGCTTTCTACTTATGGCTAGCCAGTTTTCCCAGCACCATTTATTAAATAGGAAATACTTTCCCCAGTCTTGTTTTTGTCATGTTAATCAAAGATCAGGTGGTTGTAGATGTGTGGTATTATTTGTGAGGGCTCTGTTCTGTTCCATTGGTCCATATCTCTGTTTTGGTACCAGTACCATGCTGTTTTGGTTACTGTAGCCTTGCAGTATAGTTTGAAGTCAGGTAGCGTGATGCCTACAGCTTTGTTCTTTTAGCTTAGGATTGTCTTGGCAATGTGGGGTCTTTTTTGGTTCCATATGAACTTCAAAGTAGTTTTTTTCCAATTCTGTGAAGAAGGGCATTGGTAGCTTAATGGGGATGGCATTGAATCTATAAATTACCTTGGGCAGTATGGCCATTTTCACTATATTGATTTTTCCTAGCCATGAGCATGGAATGTTCTTCCATTTGATTGTGTCCTCTCTTATTTCCTTGATCAGTGGTTTGTAGTTCTTCTTGAAGAGGTCCTTTACATCCCTTATAAGCTGGATTCCTAGGTATTTTATTCTCTTTGAAGCTATTGTGAACGGGAGTTCAAAATGATTGGACCCTCTGTTTGTCTGTTATTGATATATAAAAATGCTTATGATTTTTGCACATTGATTTTGTATCCTGAGACTTTGCTGAGGTTGCTTATCAGCATAAGGAGATTTTGGGCTGAGACAATGGGGTTTTCTAAATATACAATCATGTCATCTGCTAACAGGGACAATTTGACTTCTTCTTTTCCTAATTGAATACCCTTTATTTCTTTTTCCTGCCTGATTGCCCTGGCCAGAACTTCCAACACTATGTTGAATAAGAGTGGTGAGAGAAGGCATCCCTGTCTTCTGCCAGTTTTCAAGGGAATGCTTCCAGTTTTTGCCCATTCAGTATGATATTGGCTGTGGATTTGTCATAAATAACTCTTATTATTTTGAGATACATCCCATCAATACCAAATTTATTGAGAGTTTTTAGCATGAAGGGCTATTGAATTTTGTCAAAGGCCTTTTCTGCATCTATTGAGATAATCATGTGGTTTTTGTCTTTGGTTCTGTTTTTATGCTGGATTATGTTGATTGATTTGCATATGTTGAACCAGCCTTGCATCCCAGGGATGAAACTCACTTGATCATGGTGGATAAGCTTTTTGATGCTGCTGGATTTGGTTTACCAGTATTTTATTGAGGATATTTGCATCAGTGTTCATCAGGGATATTGGTCTAAAATTATCTTTTTCTGTTGTGTCTCTGCCAAGCTTTTGTATCAGAATGATGCTGGCCTCATACAATGAGTTAGGGAGGATTCACTCTTTTTCTATTGACTGGAATAGTTTCAGAAGGAATGGTGCCAGCTCCTCCTTGTACCTCTGGTACAATTCAGCTATGAGTCCATCTGGTCCTGGACTTTTTTTGGTTGCTAGGCTATTAATTATTGCCTCAATTTCAGAGCCTGTCATTTGTCTATTCAGGGATTCAACTTCTTCCTGCTTTAGTCTTGGGAGGGTGTATGTGTCCAGGAATTTATTCATTTATTCTAGATTTTCTAGTTTATTTGTGTAGAGGTGTTTGTAGTATTCTCTGATGGTAGTTTGTATTTCTGTGGGGTCGGTGGTGATATCCCCTTTATCATTTTTTATTGCATCTATTTGGCTCTCTCTTTTCTTCTTTTTTAGTCTTGCTAGCAGTCTATCAATTTTGTTGATGTTTTTAAAAAATCAGCTCCTGGATTCATTGATTTTTTGGAGGGTTTTTTGTGTCTCTATCTCCTTCAGTTCTGCTCTGATCTTTGTTATTTCTTGCCTTCTGCTAGCTTTTGAATGTGTTTGCTCTTGCTTCTCTAGTTCTTTTAATTGTGATGTTAGAGTGGCAATTTTAGATATTTCCTGCTTTCTCTTGTGGGCATTTAGTGTTATAAATTTCTCTCTACACATTGCTTTAAATATGTCTCAGAGATTCTTGTATCTTTGTGTCTTTGTTCTCATTGGTTTCAAATAACATCTTTATTTCTGACTTCATTTCATTGTGTACCCAGTAGTTATTCAGGAGCAGGTTTAGTTTCCATGTGGTTGAGCGGTTTTGAGTGAGTTTGTTAATCCTGAGTTCTACTTTGATTGCACTATAGTCTGGGAGACAATTTGTTATAATTTCTGTCCTTTTACATTTGCTGAGGCGTGCTTTACTTCCAACTATGTGATCAATTTTGGAATAAGTGTGATGTGTTGCTGAGAAGAATGTATAATCTGTTGATTTTGGATGGAGAGTTCTGTAGATGTCTATTAGGTCTGCTTGGTGCAGAGCTGAGTTCAATTCCTGGATATCTTTGTTAACTTTCTGGCTCGTTGATCTGTCTGATGTTGACAGTGGGGTGTTAAAGTCTCCCATTTTTATTTTGTGGGAGTCTAAGTCTTTGTAGGTCCCTAAGGACTTGCTTTATGAATCTGGATACTCCTGTATTGGGTGCATATGTATTTAGGATAGTTAGCTCTTCTTGCTGAATTTATCCCTTTACCATTATGAAATGGCCTTCTTTGTCTCTTTTGATCTTTGTTGGTTTAAAGTCTGTTTTATCAGAGACTAGGATTGCAACCCCTTCCTTTTTTTGTTTTCCATTTGCTTGGTAGATCTTCCTCCATCCCTTGATTTTGAGCCTATGTGTGTCTCTGCATGTGAGATGGATTTCTGAATACAGCACACTGATGGGTCTTGACTCTTTATCCAATTTGCCAGTCTGTGTCTTTTAATTGGGGCATTAGGCCATTTACATTTAAGGTTAATATTGTTATATGTTAATTTGATCCTGTCATCATGATGTTAGCTGGTTATTTTGCTTGTTAGTTGATGCAGTTTCTTCCTAGCATCAATGATCTTTACAACTTGGCATGTTTTTGCAGTGGCTGGTACTGGTTGTTCCTTTCCATGTTTACTCCTTCCTTCAGGAACTCTTGTAAGGCAGGCCTGGTGGTAACAAAATCTCTCAGCATTTGCTTGTCTGTAAAGGATTTTATTTCTCCTTCACTTACGCAGCTTAGTTTGATGAAATTCTGGGTTGAAAATTCTTTTCTTTAAGAATGTTGTGGCCGGGCGCGGTGGCTCAAGCCTGTAATCCCAGCACTTTGGGAGGCTGAGACGGGCGGATCACGAGGTCGGGAGATCGAGACCATCCTGGTTAACACGGTGAAACCCCGTCTCTACTAAAAAATACAAAAAACTAGCCGGGCGAGGTGGCAGGCGCCTGTAGTCCCAGCTACTCGGGAGGCTGAGGCAGGAGAATGGCGTGAACCCGGGAGGCGGAGCTTGCAGTGAGCTGAGATCCGGCCACTGCACTCCAGCCTGGGTGACAGAGCGAGACTCCGTCTCAAAAAAAAAAAAAAAAAAAAAAGAATGTTGAATATTGGCCCTCACTCTCTTCTGGCTTGTAGAGTTTCTGCCAAAAGATCTGCTGTTAGTCTGACGGGCTTCCCTTTGTGGGTAACACCGTCCTTTCTCTCTGGCTACCCTTAACATTTTTTCCTTCATTTCAACCTTGGTGAATCTGACAGTTATGTTTCTTGGGGTTGCTCTTCTTGAGGAGTATCGTTGTGGTCTCTGTTTTTCCTTAATTTGAATGTTGGTCTGCTTTGCTAGGTTGGGGAAGTTCTCCTGGATAATATCCTGAAGAGTGTTTTCCAGCTTGGTTCCATTCTCCCCATCACTTTCAGGTACACCAATCAGACGTAGATTTGGTCTTTTCACATAATCCCATATTTCTTGGAGGATTTGTTCATTTCTTTTTACTCTTTTTTCTCTAAACTTCTCTTCTCTCTTCATTTCATTAATTTGATCTTCAATCACTGATACCCTTTCTTGTAGTTGATCAAATCAGCTACTGAAGCTTGTGCATTCATCACGTAGTTCCTGTGCCATGGTTTTCAGCTCCATCAGGTCATTTAATGTCTTTTCTACACTGTTTATTCTAGTTAGCCATTCGTCTAATCTTTTTTCAAGGTTTTTAGCTTCTTTGCGATGGGTTCAAACTTTCTCCTTTAGCTTGGAGAAGTTTGATCGCCTGAAGCCTTCTTCTCTCAACCCGTCAAAGTCATTCTCCATCCAGCTTTGTTCCGTTGCTGGAGAGGAGCTGCATTCCTTTGGAGGAGGAGAGGCACTCTCATTTTTAGAATTTTCAGCTTTTCTGCTCTGTTTTTTCCCCATCTTTGTGGTTTTATCTACCTTTGGTCTTTGATGATGGTGATGTACAGATGTGGTTTTGGTGTGGATGTCCTTTCTGTTTGTTAGTTTTCATTCTCACAGTCAGGACCGTCAGCTGCAGGTCTGTTCGAGTTTGTTGGAGGTCCACTCCAGACCCTGTTTGCTTGAGTATTCACATCGGAGGCTGCAGAATAACGAATATTTCTGAACAGCAAATGTTGCTGCCTGATTGTTTCTTTGGAAGCTTCATCTCAGAGGGGTACCTGCCCCTGTGAGGTGTCAGTCTGCCCCCATTGGGGGGTGCCTCCCAGTTAGACTACTCGGGGATCAGGGACCCACTTGAGGAGGCAGTCTGTCCTTTCTCAGATCTCAAACTCCATGCTGGGAGAACCACTACTCTCTTCAAAGCTTTCAGACGGGTACATTTAAATCTGCAGAGTTTTCTGCTGCCATTTGTTCGACTATGCCCTGCCCCCAGAAGTGGAGTGGACAGAGGCAGGCAGGCCTCCTTGAGCTGCAGTGGGCTCCACCCAGTTCAAGCTTCCAGACAGCTTTGTTTACCTACTCAAACCTCAGCAATGGCGGGCGCCCCTCCCCCAACCTCGCTGCTGCATTGCAGTTCGATCTCAGACTGCTGTGCTAGCAATGAGCAGGCTCCGTGGGCATGGGATCCTCCCAGCCAGGAGCGGGATATAATCTCCTGGTGTGCTGTTTGCTAAGACCATTGGAAAAGCACAGTATTAGGGTGGGAGTGACCCGATTTTTCTGGGTGCTGTCTGTCACCGCTTCCCTTGGCTAGAAAAGGGAGGAATTGCCTGACCCCTTGCACTTCCCGGGTGGGGCGATGCCTGCCCTGCTTCAGCTCACATTCGGTGGGCTGCACCCACTGTCCTGCCCCCACTGTCCGACAAGCCCCAGTGAGATGAACCCGGTACCTCAGTTGGAAATGCAGAAATCACCCATCTTCTGCGTTGCTCACGCTGGGAGCTGTAGACTGGAGCTCTTCCTATTTGGCCATCTTGGAACTGCCCCAATAATTCTTAAAATAAGTTAGGAACTCATACTTCTCTTAAATAATGAGATGTATATTGGGCAGTCCAGACATAAAGTAGCCACTCGATGACATTGATTTCCCATTTGTTTCCATGTATGCGTTCTGCCATCTTTAGGGTACCATACTTTAGGTGCCCTATGTTTATGAAATAGCCACTAGGATGCCCACCATCCCATTTGCCTTTCGGTAGAAAAAAAAAAAAAAAAAAAAAAGACAAAATGGCATATGCTAGTTGAGTCCTAACCCCCAGCTCCCTTTAAGATTCCAGTTGTCATGACCAAAAACTACTGTTAAAGGTCTTTAGCTGGGACTAACCAGTTATAAGGCTAGTCCCACTTGTCTAGGGGGCCAGAAATTGCAGTTTTCTTTGCCAGTGCATTTCATTTCCAGTAAAATCAGCTTTCTGTTGTTAAGGAGAAAGACAAGAATGGATAAAATATAGGCAAATAGCAGTATCTGCCACAAGGATTAGGGACAATAATTAGGTAAATCAGAATAAATGATAAAAGAAAAATATTTGTGGAATGGGGTAAAGGAGATTAGCTTACTTGGCATGGAGTTCAAGGCCTCTGATGGCCAAGATATGTACAGACAGGCGAAAGCAGTAGCTGGGCAGGTCTGCCAATTTGTTGATATAATCCAAGCAAATAGGACATTTTGGTAGAGGAAATATTAGCTCTAGAAAAGACCATGTTTGCTGTGCTAATGTGAGTAGTTCAGTTTGAGATGATAAGAATCTGGTCATGGAATTTTATTCCCTGTGCAGCTAGTAACTTACTCCTCATCATAATTATATTTATATCTTATTTTTTATTTTAATTTTTTGTCCAGGTCCAGAGGAAACTAAAACATAAAAACCAAATTTTTCATTCAGGAGTTATTAATAAATTTGCTATGAAGTTTTGGCATGTTTTCTAAAAGTAAAATGAATTAAACACATTTCCTGAAAAATTATTTACCATCCATCCACATATAACAATGTTGCTCAATTTCAGACGTATAAGTAACAAAGACAAAAGTAAAACCCATTTATCTTTCAAGCCAAGTCTATGTATTTACCCACTAAACTATACTAAAATCTCTTCACCACTTCACTGTACCGTGTCATTAATGGGTATGAAATGACTAGACGAGTAAAGTGGGTCAAACTAACTGCACATGACTAGAAGCACATGGAAAACCATGTTTAAACCTGGGCAGTCATCACTATGAACATTATTAGCAAACTGCTAAGCAATTCAGATGGAAAAAGGTCTTAAACTACAAATGTATATATATATATATATATATATGAAGACCATTTGTGAAAAAGCAAATAGAATTACTTGGCTTGTCTCAAATGACAACTGAGTTTGGCTACTGATACATTAGCTTGACACTTAAAATCATCAGTGGTACCCTGGGACATCATGAGTATTTGTCTGGGGTTATGTAAGCAATCTAGACAGTTATCTTTATTTATATTGAACTTTGTTTATTTATAACAAGAGTACATTTAAAGGATTAGGTGTTAGGCCAACTCCTCACATTTTCACTACTTTTGACCTTATACCATTTCAATAAAATATCTAGTTGATTGGCATTTTCAGAGCTTTAGTGAGAACAGAAAGTATGCTATAAAGAGTGGTGCTTTCAAAGCATGGTTATCATTCCACTGTCACCAGGCTCATATGGGTGCTTGAAACAAAAGCCAGTTAATAAACCCTGGTCTAAATATACTAAATAATAATATCTACAAGTGGACACCAGCAATTTGAATTTCTCACAGCTCACAAGATGATTCTTAGTACTCTAAAGATTGAGAAATGTTGGTATTAAGGATGGACATTCATCTGTTACTTGTTCATTGCCTTTACATGATGGCAAATATGGGCATTCAAGCCCCTTTCCCAGTCTTGCACACCAATAGGCAGTGCCACTAGTTAACATGGCACCCTTGACTACTGAACTCAGGTTAAGTCTTAGAGTCCTTTTCAAAACTATACTCTACTCATCATCCCTTATATGTTGGTACATGAGTTGAATCATACCTGTCAACTTAACGCTGATAGTTATTAAAAAAAATATTGATAGAACTTGCCTAAATAAAATGTCTACTGTGCACTTACATTCCTTTGGTGAAGGGTACAATTATTAAGCTCTTTAATAGTCTCCAAACTTAAAGAGATGAATAAAGTTTTAATTTTTATTTTATTTATTGGTAATAAATGAACATTTACCCCTAGCCTAAATGTTGAGACTAAGCTCATTGAAACAGCTGTAGCCAGTTGTCAGCTAAATTATCTTTACTATTAATCGGAAACATGCTCCTGAGTCTGTGGAAAGTAGACAGTGTTAGACAAAAGTAAAACTTCTATATTAATTAAAGTCAGATAAGCCTATATAAGTCTTTTGATTTTAATAGATTAGGTAATTTCATTGCTACTGACATGTAAAATAAATATACACAATGGGATATATTTGTCGTGCTTTGAGAGATATGACTCTAAAAGTAAATTATGTGATTTTGATACCTAAATATCAGTTATATTAATTTAAAGCACTTAAGAGCTTGAAATTGAATAACATAATTCTTCTCAACAGATTGTGAAGTAGGAAACCTAAGCGAAGTCAAGGTCAACAATCAATATGAATTATTTATCATCCTCCATACTCATAATACAAAGAAATATCATATTGCTCAAGTTTACTTTATACCAACTGCATTTAGATTTTTAGGATTATTATTATTTTAAATGTGCAACTTAGGAAATGTCTAAGACTTATATGTACATCAAGAAAAGACTTATATGTACATTAATAAAAGATAGGAATAATATTATTTTGAAAGTGTTATTTTTTAATATCTCAAAAATACATTAAAAAATGACAGATCTTAGATGTATGGTGGTTCTTTCATTTGTGCCTTACTCCATTTCTATAACTGTGTACCTAGATAATAAGTTCTATGGAACTTTTAACAGCTTTCTAATAATACTTTCAGCAGAAATTATTAGGTTGGTGCAAACATTTTTGCCAAGGGCAAAAACTGCAATTATGTTTGCACCAACTTAATAGCAAAGTTGTTTTATGCGGTTCGGTATTAAGAATGCTAACTGCTACGTTTCCATCCCCATTCTTTTAGAACTCACAAATTCTTAGTGATTGCCCTACTGTCAAATCCAGGAGTGGGCCTTGGCTTATGCTGATTACTCGGTCCCAGGGTACGTTATAGGTTATAGTGGTTGGTCACATAAGAGTGTGTGGTCCAATATGACCATTAAGAATAGCAATAGTTTTTTTGTTGTTGTTGTTTGTTTGTTTTTTTTAACAAGTTATCTACTTGCTCTGGATATAAAGATTTTTGTCATCTACTTTTATAACACTCTAGATAAAACTTGAGGAAATAAACCATCATTTAAGATAAGAAACATAATTTATAATTTTATTTTGGAGTGAGAATATGTTAGAGTCTGTATTAGTTAATATTCTAGGTTCTACAACAAAGTAAAAAAAATGTATGTATTTTTGTGTGTGTGTGTATCTGTGTGAAGTATGCTTTGTTCCGAATAGTGACAGGTGATGGAAAAACTAGGCTGGAAATGAGTATAGGAAGTACAGGCAGAATTAATCTTTAAATGGGGGTATGAGTCAGATGAATTTGGTCTCGGCAGGCCAAAAATTTTACTACAGTAACTGGAAAAGAAAATAATAAATTGTATAAAAAAATGTGTTTCTAAAGACAACAGAGACTAAAGGAAGCAACAAGGACTTAATGAGTTAAAATTTCAGAGAAATAAAAGTCTTTTGAAATGAGCTAATGATTGCCAGCTATTTTTTTCCTCCATTTTCTAGATCAGCTACAAGCTATTTCTATTCGCCTGAGTAGACAAACTGAAAGGAAATAACAAGATAGTAGATATTTGGCCATCTTGTGGGGCTACCTTCACACAGTGGAAACTCAAAATTCTGGTAATTCATTTCTTGGAAATGAATCACCCCAATATTTGGTTAAATTTAAACTTAATCTTAAAATAGAAGCAATAATTTTATTTTCTTTTATACTTTTATTGGTACATTCTGGAAGTTTTCAGCTTGGTGATTCTGGCCCAGAGTCCCTCAGTTGGCTGCAGTCAGCTGTGACTGGAGCTGCACCAGTGGAGAGATGGAATAATTGAGGACTAGATCTCTCTCTCTCTCTCTCTCTCTGTCTCTCTCTCTCGATCCATGGATCTCAGAGCTTCCCCAGGTCATCTCTCTCTATGTGGTCTCAGGGCCATCAGATTGCTAGCATGGCAGCTGAAGGGAGTAGAAATAAAAGTATACCAGCAAGAAAGGCAGATGTTGAGTCACTTTTTATGACCTAGCCTTGGAAGTCAGTGGCTCACTTCCATCACAGTCTGTTGGTTGAAACAGAAGCTTACACGGTTTGTAGGGAAGGGACATAAATCTTAGCTCTCAATGGAAATGATAAGAAAGGTTGAATGAAAGCCCCCAGGGAGTCACTTTAAAACCAGGGACTACACTCAAACATTTTAACTGAAATGGGAGTTGGGAGGTTGACTGTTTGGAGAACCACACTGGAGGCATTGTTAACTTCCCCTGGTTATTTTAGGCCATGCTTGGTGCTCCTGCAAAATTGTCAATACCATTTTGTATATACCATATACAATCAGGGGGCTGTATTTTCTATGTGTAACCAGACATTAACTTGCTTCCCTCCCCAAAACATGGTGATCTGAAACTTAGGGTGGTCATAAGAGACCACCCTAAGGAAACACTACCAGTAAATCATACATTCCTCAAGACAACCTGAGTATCTCTCCAAAAGACAGCTGCCGTTGGTTCCTATAGTCCTAAAGGAAGACTCCTAGAAGAATGTGTGTGTGTTCATGTGTGTGAATGTGTAAATATCAACCCCTTCTTCTCCCATTCTCCAAACAAAACTCTTAAAAATAATTGCTTGATTACTTGGAGCTTAAAACACATTCTCCTAGAAACATGCTATTAAAATGATAGTCACAAAATA
This sequence comes from Macaca mulatta, assembly GCF_049350105.2. Taxonomy (NCBI): domain Eukaryota; kingdom Metazoa; phylum Chordata; class Mammalia; order Primates; family Cercopithecidae; genus Macaca; species Macaca mulatta. The sequence goes on from NC_133409.1 coordinate 119,692,277, forward strand.
CAAGACATGTATCCATTGAAGTAAATCAGTCCCTACCTAATACCAGGTAACTTGGTTTGTTGTGGTCAAGGAGCCCTGTTGCATAAAGGAGAGAAAACGATGGAAAAGGTTATTTTCAGCATCCTGAATGCAAGACGGGCCACTGAAAAGAATTCAAAATATATCCAACTCATCTTTAGCACTCAGGACCAGGAGAAAGGTGAGGCAAATAAGACACAAAATTTAGGAGCTCACCAGAAAATGTAGTAATCAAATAAATAATAGTTATTGTGATATTATTATTTTAAGGAATCATATTGGCAAACTAATCTGACACTTGTTTCACAAAGTGGGCTGGACAGTTGTTTTCATAAATAAAATTTATCCTAACGACATGCATGCATTTCTTTTTCATCTCCTGAAAGCCAAATATTCTGTTTGTTTAGCATTTTATATTGTTCTAATAATTTTACTAGCACAACTGTTATTGGAGGGTAATGACTAAGAAATATTATATTTATGCACCCCTTTAATTACTTTAATATTTGGACTTTGCTGGATATCAAATTGAAGTATACATTTTAAGACATTTTCAGAGGAAGATAGATTTCCCCTGGGCCTAACCAGTGGAATAGGAATATTTGGATTTAAGCACATAGAGAAGTCAGTCCTACCTTTGAGTCTGTACATTACTCAATGGTTCAAATTATTTTTTCAGGTTCTAATACTTTCCAGCTGCTGTTTCTGAACTCACCTACTTTCTAAAAACAGGAGTTCATGTGTGAGTTGTTGTTTTGTTTTCAGCATTTATCATGACAAAGGCAGCAGCAACATCTCTGCAGTGAGGAGTGAGAAGAAGGGCATGGCATGAGTCATGGTTGGAGATGACTCTTCATAATTTAGGAGTTTATTTGGATAAGGCCTATATACAACATCCATTTCTACTACAGTTCAGTGGGGCTGAAGGAGTGTGAATTATTGAATGGAAATCCACGTTGATGTTACTTATGTAGACAATCCAGTGAGTGCAGGTTTGCTGTACAGTATTTCCATTGTAAAACTAATATTTCCTCCATGGCTAATGACACAGGCAAGAAATGTCATGAAATGCTGCTTGGCAAACAAAAATGAGAGGCCTTATATTTCTCTATTACTAAAGATTTGTTACTTTCAATACTAAAAGAGTTACTACATTAATATTAGGGAAATGATATCCTATGAGTTCTTGTTTCTAAAATTGTCAGAGCCTCATACATTCTTACTCAGATTATTACATTTATATTGGATTGTAAAATAACCATCCTGGAGACAAGTGGTAAAATAATTTTTAAAGTGCAAAGACTTATATTACATGTCAAGTGATTATTTTCAGGGAGCAAAAATCAAATTCTATCTGCTGCGCAGCAGGATAGAATTTTATGATAATAGAAAACACTTGCAAACAAATCTTACTATAGTTTTAAAAAATTAGACAGTTCTCTGCCTCTGAACATTGCCTTTATAAATGATCCATGAATGGCTGCTGCCAACATCCTCTTTACTGACTTCTCTCATCCTCTCATTTCCCTTTCTCATTTTCACTTAATTTCAGCTGCTTATGATGTTTATAAGATGTATAGATGCTGTAGCTCTTGGAAAGTGACATATCTGGAACACAGACTAGAACAGTGCACATCCTTGAATTACATTATTTTGCTCACCCTATTCCAGTGGCTGAAACTATAGATTGGAAAACAAACAAACAAAAATTCCCCAGTTCTAAAAAAATTCGCAGGGCAATTTGTGAAGAGACACAGCACTCCCCATTGAGGAAGTAGGGGTATTTCATGTTCCTAGAAACGAAAAACTTGTATCAGACCAAGAAAACAATATTAAATGTTTGTAGTTACTTCTTAAGATGAGTGAAAATGAAAAACTCCAGTTAGTCATAGAAAGCAAGACCAAGCAGCCAGGTAGGGACCAGCAACATTAGCCTCACTTAAGGATCTGGGGTTGATACAGTTGTGACTCAGTCTATCACATCCCCACCCCCCTCTTGCTAGGAGTAATGCTTTTCCCTATCATCAGATTGCCCCTTGAATTAGTCCAGGGCTGTCGTATGTGTGTGTCTGTGCAGAGGGCCACAGGAACAGGGTAGATTTCATTAGAAGGAGTAGATAGAAACTCATAATTACTTGGACACAAGAAAGGACCTTTCCTAGTTCACTTGGTCACAGTGAAGATGAACATTATAAGGCAGTCTGCACCAGTGAGGATTTTTATCCTATGGAAGGAAAGTTAAGAAGGGTCACTAAGTCAGGGAATGATGACCCCATATAAGAAAATACTTGATAAACAAGGCATTCTAATCATTCATTCAGCCAACAATTAATTGTTAAGAAATTACTGTATTTCAAGCATTTTTCAGGCCCTAGGGTATTAACAAAAGCAGCAAAAACAAACAAAAATTCATGCCTGTTGAGAACTTTCATTCTCTCATGGGGAAAAGATATTTTTTCAGAAATCCTTTTATACATGGAAGTATCTGTATTTACAATAAATTTCTTGACAAATTCATTTACAGTAGAAGATATATTACAAAAATATCTAAGTTCTGTTAACTGAGAGAGAAGGAAAGAGAAGTAAGACAGCTTTTGCAAAAGATTGTCTGCATTGCTATCCCAAAGACCTTTTAACATTTAATATAGTCCAAATTTCACTAAATGTTTCTATGTGTGTAGACTTTTATTATGAAAGTCAACAAAAGGACCAAGCTTTAAATCTGGGTGACATAAAGAAAATCTGAGACAACCTATGGCTACCAGGTTACCCATGAACAGGTGACTAAACTTCAAAATCGAAAAAGCACAACTGCTATAGTGGAGTCCATCTGCCCACACAGTAGTATCAGGACAATGCCTTTCCCTGATGAGTTGGATGACTCACCAATAAAACATTTTAGGGCAGACTAGGTCAACTCTGCTTTAGTCATCGTAACTACAGCACCATTGTCCCCATCCCACCATGTATTTTGTTCAGTAATTCTTCAAAGATATTGAAGTATTGTGACCAAAACCTTTTCTCTATTTTAGGGTATATGTGTAATTACTGTTACAGAAATAAATTTTATTGAGTATATTGAAGGTATGCAATATAATGTTATAAGATACCACCATATATATATAGTAACACATATATATAGTAAAATGAAACAGTGAAACAAACATTTCCAACATCTCTCCTAGTTACCCATTTCTCCCCCTGTGGCTAGAGCAGCTGTAATCTACTAATGCAGCAAAAATCCTGATTACAAAATGTAATTATTAACAATAGTCTTCATGCTGTACAGTAGATCTTTTGGTTTGCTCATCCTACAAATATCTACCATTTCTTAACTTGTAAAAATATTATTTTCAAATATTAAGTTTTCCATAAGCTTCAGTGTAGTTTTCTTCATACAAATGATAGAAATTTAAAATTAGATTCTTTTGACTAAATAGCACAGGTGACAATTTAATCTTCTGAAGAAGATTAATCTTCCAAAAGAGATGAAGACCTTTTGGAAGTAAGGCAAGGTTTTAGGTTTTATACATAATGTGATAGACCTACAAATTACTTAAATATTATTTGCTCATTTGTAAAAAGGTATATTTTTATTATATTATTGTTACTACTTCTGTCAGGATTTGAATTTGTCTTTATTGTAAATACAGGTTCTCTGACTCTGTTCTCAGAAATCTGATTTTGAAAGCTTAGGATTATTCCTATTAAGAAATTTCCCAATTAATTTATGACGTAGGTAGCTTTAACACAGTTCAGGCATACACAATTTAGATATACAGAAATTCCAATGATTCACTTAAAATTATGAAAATGCATATTAGGCCGGGCGTGGTGGCTCATACCTGTAATCCCAGCAATTTGGGAGGCCCAGTTGGGCGGATCACGAGGACAGGCGTTCAATACCAGCCTGATCAATACGGTGAAACCTCGTCTCTACTAAAAATACAAATGTTAGCCAGGTGTGGTATAGTGATGCATGCCTGTAATCCCAGTTACTTGAGAGGTTGAGGCAGGAGAATCGCTTGAACCCGGCAGGCGGAGGTTGAAGTGAGATTGTGCCACTTCACTCCAGCCTGGGTGACATAGCAAGACTCCAACTTAAAAAAAAAAAAAAAAACAAAAAAAAACAAAAAAAAACCTTCAAAAAAAAGAAAACGAAAAAATAAAAATCTTAGAGCATTAGCAGATGGAGAAAGAACAGTGGAAACAGCAGAAATAAGGACAGCATAAACTTCCAATGAGTTATATAAATTATATTTGATGATTGAAATAAACTGTAACACCATCTGATGGTATTAAGTAGGGAAGATAAAGTGACTAAATGCAAGTGATAGTTTCATATTTCACTTGAAATTGTAAAAATACCAGTAGAGTTTGATAAGCCACATGTATATAATATATTACTAAAATCAACAACTACAAAAGCAATGCAAAGAGAAAAACTCAAAAGCACCATAAATTAGTTAAGATCAGATTCTAGCAAATGTTTGAGTAGCCCAAAGAAAGGCAAGAAAGAGAAACAAACATAAAGCAAATAATAAAATTGCAAAATTAAGATGCAGAAGATCAACAATTATCTTTAATGTAAATAGTCTAAATACACTGGTTAAGAGACAGATATGCATAGTGTTGACTAAAAAGTACTCACCTATATGTTGTTTATAAGAAACTCTTCAAATTTAATGATATAGATAAGCCAAAAGTGAAAGGATGGCAAAAGGTGTATCATGCAAACATTAATGAAGAGGAAAGCACAATTGGCTATATTAATATTTGATAAAGTAGATTTCAGAGGAAATAAAATTACTAAAAAAGAGGGACATTATATAATTAATAAAGAATTAATATGGTATGAAGACAAATAATCGTAAATGTGTGCAAAACACAGAGCTTCAAAATGTATGAAGAAAAAAACTGACATAAAATGACCTTACCGTCAAAAGCAATCTATACATTCAATGCAATTCCCATAAATACCATCACCATTCCTCAAAGAACTAGAAAAAAAAAAATCCTAAAATTCATATATAACTGAAAAAGACCACACATAGTCAGAACAAGACTAAGCAAAATAACAAATCTTGAGGCATCATATTGCCTGACTTCAAACTATACTATAAGGCTATAGTTACCAAAACAGCATGGTACTGGTATTACAAACAAGCACAGAGACCAATGAAACAGAATGGAGAACCCAGAAACAAAGCCAAATTCTTACAGCCAACTGATCTTCAACAAAGCAAACAAAAACATAAAGTGAGGAAAGAACACCCTATTCAACAAATGATACTGTGATAATTGGCAAGTCACATGTAGAAGAATGAAACTAAATCCTCGTATCTCACTTTATACAAAAATCAACTCATGATGGATCAAAGACATAAATCTAAGTCCTGAAATGATAAAAATTCTAGACGATAACATTGTAAAAACTTTTCTAGACATTGGCTTAGGCAAAGAGTTCATGACCAAAAACCCAAAAGCAATTGCAACAAAGATAAATAGATGGGACTTAGTTAAACTAAAAAATTTCTGCACAGCAAAAGACATAATCAGCAGAGTTAACACACAACTTACAAAGTGCGAGAAAATCTATGCATCCAACAAAAGGCTAATATCCAAAATCTACAAAGAACTCAAACAAATTATCAAGAAAAAAAAAATCCCATCAAAAAGTGAATAAGTACATGAATAGATGATTCTTAAAAGAAGATACACAAATGGTCAACAAACATGTGAAAAAATGTTCAATGTCACTAAATATTAGGAAAATGCCAGTCAAAACTATATTTTGATACCACTTTACTTCTGCAAGAATGGCCATAATTTAAAAATGAAAAAATAATAGGTATTGGAGTAAATGTGATGAGAAGAGAGCACTTTTATGCTGCTGGTGGAAACTTAAACTAGTACAACCACTGTAGAAAACATTATGAAGATTCCTTAAAGAAATAAAAGTAGAAATACCATTTGACCCAGCAATCCCCACTACTGGATATCTGCCTAGGGGAAAATAATTCACAAAATGAAAAAGGCACTTGCACATGCATGTTTATTTATAGCAGCATAATTCACAAAATTGCAAAAATATGGAACCAGCCCAAATTCCCATCAACCAGTGAGTGGATAAAGAAAATGTGATATATATACATACACACACACACACACACGTATCAACAATTACAAAATCACAATCAATAATATGTGATATATATCACATATATATCATATATAAATGTGAAATATAATATATAATTTATATATATAATATATATTATATAATCATCTTTTCTTTATCCAATCCCTGGTTGATGGGAATTAGGGCTGGTTCCATAGCTTTGTAATTGTGAATTGTGCTGCTATAAACATGTGTGTGCAAGTGTCTTTTTCATTTTATGACTTATTTTCCCCTAGGTAGATATCCAGTAGTGGGGACTGCTGGGTCAAATGGTATTTCTACTTTTATTTCTTGTTGACTTTTTAGAAATAGCCATTCTGAATGGTGTTAAACAGTACCCCATTGTGGATTTGATTAACATTTCTGTAATGATCAATGATGTTGAGCTTTGTTTCACGTGATTATTGGCTGCATGTATGTCTTTTAAAAATGTCTGCTCATGTTGTTTGCCCACTTTTTTATGGGATATTTTTGTTGTGAATTTGTTTAAGTTATGAATGCTGGTTATTAGACCTTTGTTGAATGTGCAGTTTGCAAAAGTTTTCTCCTGTTCTGTAGGTTTTATGTTTACTCTGTCAAAAGTTTCTTTTGCTCTGCAGAACCTCTTTAGTTTAATTACATTCCATTTGTCAATTTTTGCTTTTGTTGCAATTGCTTTTCACATTGTCTTCATGATACCTTTGCTTGTGTATGTCCTGAAATGTTATTCCGAAGGTTGTCTTTTGGGGCTTTTATAGTTTGGGGCTTTAAGATTAAGTCTGTAATCCATCTTGAGTTAATTTTTGTATATTGAGGAAAGAAGGGTCCAGTTTTTATCTTCTGCATATGGCTAGCCAGTTATTCCAGCACCATTTATTGAATAGAGAATCCTTTCCCCATTGCTTGTTTTTGTCAGATTTGTTGAAGATCAGATCATTGTAGGTGTGCAGTCTTATTTCTGGGTTCTCTGTTCTGTTCCAGTGGTCTGTGTATCTGTTTTTATATCAGTAGCATGTTGTTTAGGTTACTGGAACCCGATAGTATAGTTTGAAATCTGATAGCATGCTACTTCTTCTAGCTTTACTCATTTGACTTAGAACTGCCTTGGTTATTAGAAACCTATTTTGGTTCCATATGAATTTTAAAATACTTTTTTCTAGTTCCATGAACAATGTCAATGGCAGTTTAATAGGTATAGCATTGAATGTATTGATTCTTCATATCCATGAGCATGAAATATTTTCCTCTTGTTTTTCTCATCTCTGATTTCTTTGAGTACTGGTTTATTGTTCTCCTTTGTAGAGATTTTTCACCTCTCTATTTAAATGTATTCCTAAGTATTTTATTGTGTGTGTGTGTGTGTGTGTGTATGTGTGTGTGTGTGTGTGTGTGTGTGTATATATATATATATATATATATATATAAATTTCTGGGGTACCTATGCAGGACATGCAGGTTTGTTACATTGGTATACATGTGCCATGGTGGGTTACTGCACCCATCAACCTGTCATTTACATTAGGTATTACTCCTAATGCTATCCCTCCCCTAGCCCCCCACCCCTGACAGATCCCAGTGTGTGATGGTCCTCTTACTGTGACCATGTGTTCTCATCATTCAACTCCCACTTATGAGTGAGAACATGCGGTGTTTGGTTTTATGTTCTTGTGTTAGTTTGGTAAGAATGATGCTTTCCAGCTTCATCCATGTCCCCTCAAAGGACATGAACTCATCCTTTTTTATGATTGCACAGTATTCTATGTATATGTGCGACATTTTCTTTATTCAGTCTATTATTGATGGGCATTTGGGTTGGTTCCAAGTCTTTGCTGTTTTGAACAGTGCTGCAATAAACATACATGTGCTTGTGTCTTTATAGTAGAATGATTTATAATCCTTTGGATATATACTCAGTAATAGGATTGCTAGGTCAAATGGTATCTCTAGTTCTAGATCCTTGAGGAATTGCCACGCTGTCTTCCACAATGTTTGAACTAATTTACACTCCCACCAACAGTGTAAAAGCTTTCCTATTTCTCCACATCCTCTCCAGCATCTGTTGTTTCCTGACTTTTTAATGATTGCCATCTTAACTGGCATGAGATCGTATCTCATTGTGGTTTTGATCTGCATTTCTCTAATGACCAGGGATGATGAGCTTTTTTTCATATGTTTATTGGCTGCACAAATACCTTCTTTTGAGAAGTGTCTGTTCATATCCTTTGCCTATTTCTTGATGGGATTGTTTGTTTTTTTTTTTCTTGTAAATTTGTTTAAGTTCTTTGTAGATTCTGAATGTTAGCCCTTTTTCAGATAGATAGATTGCAAAAATATTCTCCCATTCTGTGGGTTGCCTGTTCACTGTGATGATACTTTCTTTTGCTGTGCAGAAGCTCTTTAGTTTAATTAGATCCCATTTGTCAATTTTTGCTTTTGTTGCCATTGCTTTTGGTATTTTAGTTATGAAGACTTTGCCCATGTCCTGAATGGTGTTGCCTAGGTTTTCTTCTAGGGTTTTTATGGTTATAGGTCTTACATTTAAGTCTTTAATGCATCTTTCATTAATTTTGTATAAGGTGTAAGGAAGGGATCCAGTTTCAGCTTTCTGCATATAGCTAGCCAATTTTCCCAACACCATTTATTAAATAGGGAATCATTTCCCCATTGCTTGTTTTTGTCAGGTTTGTCAAAGATCAGATGGTTGTAGATGTGTGGTGTTGTTTCTGTGGCCTCTGTTCTATTCCATTGGTCTATATATCTGTTTTGGTACCAGTACCATGCTGTTTTTGTTACTGTAGCCTTGTAGTATAGTTTGAAGTCAGGTAGCGTGATGCCTCCAGCTTTGTTCTTTTGGCTTAGGACTGTCTTAACTATGCAGGCTTTTTTTTGGTTCCATATGAAATTTAAAGTAGTTTTTTTCCAATTCTATGAAGAAAGTCAATGGTAGATTGATGGAGATAGCATTGAATCTGTAAACTACTTTGGGCAGTATGGCCTTTTTCAGGATATTGATTTTTCCTATCCATGAGTATGGAATGTTTGTTTTTCCATTTGTTTGTGTTCTCTCCTTTTTCCTTGAGCAGTGGTTTGTATTTCTCCTTGAAGAGTTCCATCACATCCCCTATAAGTTGTATTCCTAGGTATTTTATTCTCTTTGTAGCAATTGTGAGTGGGCATTGACTCATGATTTGGCTCTCTGTTTGTCTATTACTGATGTTTAGGAATGCTTGTGATTTTTGCACATTGATTTTGTATCCTGAGACTTTGCTGAAGTTGTTTATCAGCTTAAGGACATTTTGGGCCGAGACGATGGGGTTTTCTAAATATACAATCATATCATCTGCAAACACAGACAATTTGGCTTCCTCTTTTCCTAATTGAATAATCTTTATTGCTTTATCTTGCCTTATTGCCCTGGCCAGAACTTCTAACACTATGTTGAATAAGAGTGGTAAGAGAGGGCATCCTTGTCTTGTGCCAGTTTTCAAAAGGAATGCTTCCAGTTTCGTTATATTCTGTATGATATTGGCTGTGGGTTTGTCATAAATAGCTCTTATTATTTTGAGATATGTTCCATCAATAACTAGTTTATTAAGACTTTTTAGCATGAAGTGCTGTTGAATTTTGTCAAAGGTCTTTTTTGTATCTATTGAGATAATCATGTGGTTTTTGTTGTTGGTTCTGTTTATGTGATAGGTTATGTTTATTGATTTGCCTATTTTGAACCAGCCTTGCATCCCAGGGATGAAGCTGGGTTGACCCTAGTGGCTAAGCTTTTTAATGTGCTGTTGGATTCGATTTTCCAGTATTTTATTGAGGATTTTTCCGTTGATGATCATCGGGGATATTGGCCTGAAATTTTGTTTTGTTTTGTCTCTGCCAGGTTTTAGTATCAGAATGATGCTGGCCTCATAAAATGAGTTAGGGAGGAGTCCCTCTTTTTCAATCGTTTGGAATAGTTTCAGAAGGAATGGTACCAGCTCCTCTTTGCACCTCTGGTAGAATTCAGCTGTGAATCTGTCTGGTCCTGGACTTGTTTTGGTTGGTAGGCTATTAATTAATGCCTCAATTTCAGAACTTGTTATTGGTCTATTCCGGGATTCGACTTCTTCCTGGTTTAGTCTTCGGAGGGTGTGTGTGTCCAGAAATTCATCCATTTCTTCTAGGTTTTCTTGTTTATTTGCGTAGAGGTGTTTATGGTTTTCTCTGATGGTAGTCTGTATTTCTCAGGGATCGATGGTGATATCCCCTTTATCATTTTTTGTTGTGTCTATCAGATTCTTCTCTCTTTTCTTCTTTATTAGTCTGGCTAGTGGTCTATCTATTTTGTTAATCTTTTCAAAAAAACAGCTGCTGGAGTTTTTTGAAGTGTTTTTCATGTCTCTATCTCCTTCAGTTCTGCTCTGATCTTAGTTATTTCTCATCTTCTGCTAGCTTTTGAATTTGTTTGCTCTTGCTTTTCTGGTTTTTTAACTTGTGATGTTAGCATGCCAATTTTAGATCTCTCTTGTTTTCTCTTGTGGCCATTTATTACTATAAATTTCCCTCTACACACTGCTTTAAATGTGTCCCCTGGTACATTGTGTCTTTGTTCTTATTGGTTTCAAAGAACATCTTTATTTCTGCCTTCATTTCATTATTTACCATATAGTCATTTAGGAGCAGGTTGTTCAGTTTCCATGCAGTTGTGCCATTTTGAGTGAGTTTCTTAGTCCTGAGTTCTAATTTGATTGCACTGTGGCCTAAGATACTGTTTGTTATGATTTTTTATTTTATTCTTTTTGTGGCAATTGTGAATGAGAGTTTATTTCTGATTTGGCTTTCAGCTTGATGGGTATTCATGTATAGGAATGCTAGTGATTTTTTTCACATTAATTTTATATACTGAAACCTGCTGAAGTTGTTTATCAGCTTAAGAAGCTTTTGGGCTGAGACTATGGGTTTTTCTAGCTATAGATCATGTTGTCTGCAAACAGAGATAGTTTGACTTCCCATCTTCCTATTTCAATGCACTTTATTTTTTTCTCTTGACTAATTGCCCTGGCCAGAACTTTCAATACTATGTTTAATAGGAATGGTGAAAGAGGACATTCTTGTCTTGTGCTGGTTTTCAAGGAGAATGCTTCTGGCTTTTGCCCACTCAGTATAATGTTGTCTGATATGTTTTGTCATACATGACTCTCATTGTTTTAAAGTATGTTCCTTTAATACCTAATTTATTAAGAGTTTTTAATATGAGGGGATGTTAAATTTTATTGAAAGCCTTTTATGTGTCTATTGAGACAATTGTGTGGTTTTGAACTTTAGATCTGTTTATGTGATGAATCACATTTATTTGCATGTATTGATCCAACCTTGCATCCCAGCATTAAAGCCTACTTGATCCTGATGGATAAGATTTTTGATGTGCTGCTGAAATTGGTTTGTCCATGTTTTGTTCATGATTTTTTCATTGATGTTCCTCAAAGATATTGGCTTGAAATTTTCTCTGTCTCTCTTTTTTTCTTATCTTTGCTAGGTTTTGGTATTAGAATGATGCTAGCCTCATAGAATGAGTTAGGGGACAGTCCTTCTTCCTTAAATTTTTGGAATAGTTTCAGTAGGAATGGTACCAGCTCTTCTTTGTATGTCTGGTAGAATTCAGCTGTAAATCCTTCTGCTTGTGAGCCTTGGTTGGTAGGGTTGATAGGGTATTTATTACTGCCTCATTTTCAGAGCTCATTATTGGTCTTTCAGGGATTCAGCTTTTTCCTGGTTCAATCTTGGGAGGGTGTATGTGTCCAGGAATTTATCTGTTTTTTTTTTTTTTTTTTTTCTAGATTCTCTAGTTTATGTGAATAGAGGTGTTTATAATATTTTGTGATGGATGTTTGTATTTCTTTTGGGTCAGTGGTAATATACCTCCTTCATTTGTGATTGTGTTTATTTGGATTTTCTCTCTTCTATATTAGTCTAGCTAACAGTCTATTTTATCATTTTTTTTTTTCAGAAAAACAAACAAACAAACAAACAAAACAGCTCCTGGATTTGTTGATATTTTGAATGGGTTTTGGTGTCTCTATCTTTTTAAGTTGAGCTCTGATTTTGGTTATTTCTTGTCTTCTGTTAGCGTTTGGATTTGTTTGACCTTGGATCTCTAGTTATTTTAGTTGTGATGTTAAGTTGTTAACTTGAGATATTTGTAACTTGTTGATGTGGGCATTTAAATGTGGGCATTAACTTTTTTGCTATCAATTTCCCTCTTAACAATTCCTTAGCTGTGTCTCAGAGGTTCTGGTATGTTGTATCTCTGTTCTCATTAGTTTCAAGGAACTTCTTGATTTCTGCCTTAATTTCATTACATACCCAAAAGTCATTCAGGAGTAGTTTATTCAATTTCCATGTAATTGCATGGTTTTAAGTGAATTTCTTAGTCCTTGGTTTCTAATTTGATTACACTGTGATCTGAGAGACTGTTATTTCAATTTTTTCACATTTGGTGAGGAGTGTTTTACTTTTGATATGTGAACAGTTTTAGAGTATGTGTCATGTGGTGATGAGAAGTGATGAGAAGGATGTATAGTGTGTCATTTTGGGTGGATATATATATAGTTCCATTTGATCCAGTGCTGATTTTAGGTCCTAAGTATCTTTGTTAATTTTCTGTCTCAGTGATCTGTCTAATATTGTCTGTGGGGTGTTAAAGTTACCCACCATTATTGTTTGGGAGTCTAAGTCTCTTTGAAGGTGTCTAAGAATTTGCTCTTTGAATATGGGTGCTCCTGTGTTGGGTGCATATATATTTACAATAGTTAGAGATTTTTCTTTGTTGAATTGAACCCTTTACCATTATGTAATGCCTTTCTTTGTCTTTTTTGATATTTGTCTATTTCAAATCTGTTTTGTCAGAAATTAGAATTTCAATCCCTGCTTTTTTTCTGTTTTCCATATACTTGGTAGATTTTTCTCCATCCTTTTATTTTGAGCCTATGTCTGCCATTGCTATGATTTGGGTCTCTTGAAGACAGCATGTTGATGGGTCTTGATCCTTTAGCCAACTTACCACTTTGTGTCTTTTAATTGGTACATTAAGCCCATTTACATTTAAGGTTGATGTGATATGTGTGGATTTTATCCTGTCATCATAATGTTGACAGGTTATTTTGCAGACTTGCTTATGTGGTTGTTTTATAGTGTTACCGGTCTGTCTGTGTACTTCAGTCAGTTTTTGTAGTGGCTGGTAACGATCTTTCCTCTCCATATTTAGTGATTCCTTCGGGAGCTCTTGTAAGGAAAGTCTGGTGGTAATGAATTTCCTCAACATTTGCTTATCTGAAAAGGATGTTATTTTTCCTTTGCTTATGAAGTTTAGTTTGGCCAGATACGAAATTCTGGGTTGAAATTTCTTTTCTTTAAGAATGTTAAATATTGACCCCCAATTATCTTCTGGTTTGTATGATTTCAGCTGAGAGATCTGCTGTTAGTCTGATGGGTTTTCCTATGCTGGTGACCTGGCCTTTCTCTCTAGCTGCCCTTAACATTTTTTGTTTCATTTGCCCTTGGAGAATCTGATGATTATGTGAACTGGGGATGATCTTCTCATAGAGTATCTTATTGGAGTTCTCTTGATTTCCTGAATTTGAATGTCAGCCTCTCTAGCTAGGTTGGGGAAGTTCTTATGGATTATATCCTGAAATATGTCTCTTCCAAATTGGTGCCAGTCTTCTCATTTTTTTTCAGGTATACCAATCAGTCACAGATTTAGTCTTTTTACATGATTCCATATTTATAGGAGATTTAGTTCATTCTTTTTCTTCCTTTTTTCTCTATTCTTATCTACCTGTTATATTTTAGAAAGGTAGCCTTCAACTTCTGAGCTTTGTTACACTACTTGGTGTACTCTGTTATTAATACTTTTGATTGCATTATGACATTCTTGTAGTATGTTTTTCAGCTCAATGGGTCAGTTGCATTCTTCTCTATACTTGCTATTCTGTCAGCTCCTGCAGTGTTTTATCATGATTTTTAGCTTCCCTGCATTGGGTTACAACATCCACCTTTAGCTCAGTGAACTTCATTTCTATCCATATTTTGAATTCTACTTCTGTCATTTCAGCCATCTCAGCTCAGCCTGCTTCTGAACTCTTGCTGAAGAAGCAATGCAGCCACTTAGAGGAAAGAAGGTACTCTGACTTTTTGAGTGTTCAGTGTTCTTGCACTGATTCTTTGTCATCTTTGTGGGTTTATCTACCTTCAATCTTTGAGGCTGCCAGCTGTTGGATTTTTTTTTTCTTTTATTCTATTTGATGACCTTGAGGGTTTGATTGTGATATAAGGTGGGTTCTGCCACTGGGCCTCATTTCTGGAAGATTTTAGTGGGCCAACATTCAGATCCCAACTCCTAGACTGCATGTTCTAACTCTGGGGAACTTGTTTCGGGCCTCAACTTTGTTCTCTGGCTCTTTGAGAGTGGGAGTCTACTGCATTGGGGGGACCAAGGTGCAGAAGCCTGCAGCTGAGTGCTAGAGGATGTTGGGGTGCCTGCCTCCCTGCAGGCATTCACCACAGTGTCAGAGGCAAAGCAGTTGGTGTGAGGGTTGGGAGTGGAGGACACCTGCTGGAGAACTTGTATGCTGTTGCATTGGAGGTGGTGTTGGTTTGGGGTAAGTGCTGGGCAGTGCGGGTCTGGGTGCCTTCTCTGTGCCTTGCAACCAGGAGTGATCAGTCGGCGTGTGGGAGGATCCTCTGTTCTCTGTGCAGTGTTAGCACAAGTGTGGGGGTACTGGCAGGGCTGGAACTTGCTGGCTCTGTACCAATCAAGGCTTTGTCTGCAATGGCAGTCAACAAGGGTCAGGGATTGTACTGCACTCATACTTACTGGTAGGGCAAGTAAGGCAAAACCTGCTTGTGCAGACACGTGCCAGCAAAGTAATGTAGGGAGTTTCTGAGGGCTCAGGAGAAGGTGCAGTATGGGGTTGGAGTGTGCAGGTTGGTGTGCAGCTGGAGGGGTCAGTCCCCTGGAGTTCCCCACTGGTCAGGCATGATCCAACAGCACAGAAGCAATGGTGTGGACCCCCAGGGGACCCAAGACTGTTCTGTAAGCAAGCATGGCCAGGCTGAGGACCCAGGAGAGGCCAGCAAACCAAGAGTTCTCAGGTCAAATCAGCCCTCTCTGATGTGCAAGACTACCCTGCAGAGATCAGGTCTGAAAATTCCCCTAGGGCTAAAGTCTCTTATGGTGGGAGCAAGTCAAACCTAAAGAGTTGGCCATCCCTAGCCATGCTCTGCTGCAGAAGCTCCTGCACAAAACCCTGTGGGTTCCGCATCAGCTGGCCTGCTGCTCCCCACCTTTGCTTGTCTCCTTAAGGGCTCCACCCTGAAGAGATGTGGGTCAGCAATTGCTCAGTGCAATAAGCCCAAGATGCAGAGTCTGTGCTGTGAGCTCAAGACTGGGGTTCTCTGTCTGATGACAAGCAGTGAGGAGTGTTTGGGACCCATGGAAGTCAGACTGGCCTCCTATCCTTGTGTTGACTGCAGATTGTTGGAGGTGTAGGTAAGGCACTTACGGTCTTTGCTCCTTTGTTAGTCTAAGGGTAGCAAGGACAGTTCCACTGAAGAGGCAGTGGCAGAGAGGCTTTCAGTTTCCCTAGGAGGCTCTGTCCATTGAGTTGCTGATTTGCTACTGACTTGATAGGTCTGGCAGAAGGTGGCTAGAGGCCCAGGACTGGAGGACCTGAGCATTGAGGAGATATGGAAACAGGCAACCACAAAACAATCTGGCCAATTTTCTGTAGGACTGCTACAGAATGCTGGGGGTCTGCTGCAGTCCCTAGTCACCTTGGATTTTCTGGTACCTAGAGGTATCATCAATGAAGGCTACAAAGCAGCAAAGATGGTGGCCTGCTACTCCCTCTGGGAGCTCTGCTCAGGGAGTATGGGCCTGTTGCCAGCATGAACTCACTTGTAGAAAGTGGCTGAAGACCCTAGTCAGGAGGAACAGGATTGGGGATCCACTTTAAAAAGTAGCCTGACCACATTTTGGTAGAGCAGCTGTGCTGTGCTGAGAGTCCACTTCAGCCCTCAGTCACCTAGGCCACTCCAAAGCCTGAAGACTAAAAGGGCTAAGTTTCCCAAACAGCAAAGCTGGTGGTTTGCCCCTCTCCCTGGGCACTTCATCCCAGGGTGACAGGTTCTCTGTCAGCTGGAGAACACTGGTAGGGATGTCCAGAGACCCTGGTTGGGAGGTCTTGCCCAGTGAGGAGCAACGGTATTGGGAACCCATTTAAAGAAGCAGTCTGGCCACGTTTTGATAGAGAAGTTGTGCTGTGCTGGGGGATCCCTTTCACCCTCAGTCAGTTTGGACTCTCCAAAACCTGAAGGCTAAAACAGCTAAATCGCCCAAACAGTGAAGATGGCAGCCTGCCCCTCCCCCTGGGAGTTTCATCACAGGGAGGCACAAGGCTGCTACAAGTTGCTGGCTGGAATTCCAAGCCAGTGGGTCTTATCCTGTGTGGCCTATGGAAGTGGGGCCTGAACATCATTGCTGATAGGCCCTTGGATTCAGCCTCTTTCCTAGGAATATATACGGAGATCTTACATCCTTCTTTGCCAAAGTTGCAACTACTTTTGTTAAGACATCCAGATAGCTGGGGTATCTAAAGCTCTTGGGTCTCTGTGCATGCCTGAGTGGCTGCTCTGCCGAGATTCCACGCAGCTCTGTCACACTGAAGGCCTGGGTTTAGTGGAGTGACATTAAAAGGAGATCTCCTGACCCAAAGATTGCTAAGATCCATGGGAGAAGCATGGGTTCCTAGAGTTGCACATTCACTCACCGCTTTCCTGGGTTGGGGAGCTTCCTTTGCTCCATGTCTCTCACAAGTGGGCCATTGTCCTGCCTTGCTTTTCTCCATTCTCCATGGATCAAATTGTTTCCTCAGTTCATTCCAGTGTGAGTAGCTGAATGTTTGAGTTGAAGGTGCTATATTTATTTGCCCCTTCTGTTCCCCTCAATAAGAGCCACACACACTAGCTGCTTCTAGTCGGCTGTCTTGAAAAGTCATCTAAAATAATTCAAATCATACAAAAATGTGTTCTCCACCCAAAATGGACTCTAACTATAAATCAATAGCAGAAAGACAACAGGAACATTTCTCAACACTTGGAAATTAAACACTTCTAGATAATCCATATGTCAAAGAGTAAGTCTCAATGAAAGCTCTTAACATTTACATAAAATAGAATGACAAGGAAAATACAATATACCAAATATATATATGGGATGCAGCTAAAGTAATGCTAACAGGGAAATATACAACATTAAATGCTTACATTAGAAATTAGGAAAACATCAAATGAATAGTGTATCTTTACAGACTAAAAATTGTAAACAAAAATAACCCAACACAGAGAAGGAGGAAAATAATAGGAGTAGAAATTATTGAAATTGAAAATGAGAAAACAACAGAGAAAATGAGTGAAATATAAAGTTGGCTCTTTGAAAGGTTAATAAAATTGAGAAACTCGTAGCAAGTCTTGAAACAGTATATATTTTAAATCCTCAGAAGCAATGCGCTTCAAAAATACTTTGGATTACGTTAACCAAATTCAGTCTAGAAAAGTTCTATAGTTAACTCAGAACATGAAGATATATACCTTCTGTGGTTCTTTGGAAGAACATCGGACCAAACTTTTAAAACACTATCTCTACAGCAAAGTCTACTAAAATATTTGACTCAATTCAAATTATATGTTATCCACATTGTAAACTGCAAGGATATGGTAAAATGTGTAGAAATTTATACTTTTTTTTTCTGAAAGACTAGAACATAATCTATGAATAAAATATTGAAGTATAAGAAAATCAAAGGCATATGTGCTGAAATGTTCAGAAAATTCAGGAAAAAATTTTGCAGGAAATGTGTACTTGGTTAGTTTATGTCATTTATCTGCAATATTATGCACACTGCAGTCTTTTTGAGAACAGATTCTTACAATATGTCTTTTCTATTTGAATTTTAAAATATATAGGTTCATTTATCATGACAATTATTATTAATATAAACAAATTATGTAAAAAATTAAATTACGAAGGGAGCACCCAAGATGGCCGAATAGAAGCAGCTCCAGCCTCCAGCTCCCAGCCTGAGTGACACAGAAGACTGGTGATGTCTGCATTTTCAACTGAGGTATTGGGTTCGTCTCACAGGGGCATGTCAGACAGTCGGTGCTGGTCAGCGGGTGCAGCCCAACCAGCGAGAGCTGAAGCAGGATGAGGCATCACCTCACCTGGGAAGAACAAGGGGGAAGGGGATTCCTTTTCCTAGCCAAAGGAAACTGAGACACACAATACATGGAAAATCAGATAACTCCCACCCTAATACTGAGCTTTACCAAGGGTCTTAGCAAACGGCACACCAGGAGATTGTATGCCACACCTGGCCCAGAGGGTCCCGTGCCCACGGAGCCTCCCTTATTGCTAGCACAGCAGTCTGAGATCTAACTGCAAGGTGGCAGTGAGTCTGGGGGAGGGGTGCCCGCTATTGCTGAGGCTTAAGTTGGTAAACAAAGCTGCCAGGAAGCTTGAATTGGGTGGAGCCCACCACAGCTCAAGGAGGCCGGCCTGCCTCTGTAGACTCCTCCTCTGGGGACAGGTCATAGCTAAACAAAAAGCAGCAGAAACCTCTGCAGATGTAAATGTCCCTGTCTTTGAAGAGAGCAGTAGTTCTCCCAGCATAGAGGTTGAGATCTGAGAACGGACAGACTGTCTGCTCAAGTGGGCCCTGACCCCTGAGTAGCCTGACTGGGAGACATCCCCCACTGGGTGCAGACCTACACCGCACACCTCACATGGCTGAGTGTACCACTGAGACGAAGCTTCCAGGGCAAGAATAAGACAGCAACACTCACTGTTGAGCAATATTCTATCTTCTGCAGCTGCAACTGCTGATACCCAGGCAAACAGGGTCTGGAGTGGACCTCAAGCAAACTCCAACAGACCTGCAGCTGAGGGTCCTGACTGTTAGAAGGAAAACTAACAGGCCGGGCGCGGTGGCTCAAGCCTGTAATCCCAGCACTTTGGGAGGCCGAGACGGGCGGATCACAAGGTCAGGAGATCGACACCATCCTGGCTAACATGGTGAAACCCCGTCTCTACTAAAAATACAAAAAACTAGCCGGGCGAGGTGGCGGGCGCCTATAGTCCCAGCTACTCGGGAGGCTGAGGCAGGAGAATGGCGTAAACCCGGGAAGCGGAGCTTGCAGTGAGCTGAGATCAGTCCACTGCACTCCAGCCTGGGCGACAGAGCGAGACTCCGTCTCAAAAAAAAAAAAAAAAAAAAAAAAAGAAGGAAAACTAACAAACAGAAAGGACACTCACACCAAAACCCCATCAGTACGTCACCATCATCAAAGACCAAAGGCAGATAAAACCACAAAGATGGGGAAAAAGCAGTGCAGAAAAGCTGGAAATTCAAAAAATCAGAGTGCATCTCCCCCTCCAAAGGAAGACAGTTCATCGCCAGCAATGGAACAAAGCTGGATGGAGAATGACTTTGACGAATTGAGAGAAGAAGGCTTCAGTTTGTCAAACGTCTCAGAGCTAAAGGAAGAACTACATACCCAGGGCAAAAAAAGCTAAAAATCTTTAAAAAAAATGGAAGAATGGATAACTAGAATAATCAATGCAGAGAAGACCATACATGAACTGATAGAGATGAAAACCATGACACGAGAACTACATGACAAATGCACAAGCTTCAGTAACTGACTCGATCAACTGGAAGAAAGAGTATCAGTGATTGAAGATCAAATGAATGAAATGAAGCGAGAAGAGAAGTGTAGAGGAAAAAGAGTAAAAAGAAATGAACAAAGCCTCCAAGAAATATGGGACTATGTGAAAAGACCAAATCTACGTCTGATTTATGTGCCTGAAAGTGATGGGGAAGATGGAACCAAGTTGGAAAACACTCTGCAGGATATCATCCAGGAGAACTTCCCAAACCTAGTAAGGCAAGCCAACATTCAAATTCAGGAAATACAGAGAACACCACAAAGATACTCCTCGAGAAGAGCAAGTCCAAGAAACATAATTGTCAGATTCACCAAAGTTGAAATGAAGGAAAAAATATTAAGGACAGCCAGAGAGAAAGGTCAGGTTACCCACAAAGGGAAGCCCATCGACTAACAGCAGATCTCTGGGCAGAAACTCTCCAAGCCAGAAGAGAGTGGGAACCAATATTCAACATCTCAAAAGAAAATAATTTTCAACCCAGAATTTCATATGCAACCAAACTAAGTTTCATAAGTGAAGGAGAAATAAAATCCTTTACAGACAAGCAAATGCTGAGAGATTTTCTCATCACTAGGCCTGCCCTATGAGACATTCTGAAGGTAGCACTAAACATGGAAAGGAACAACAGGTACCAGCCATTGCAAAAACATGAAAATGTAAAGTCCATCGATGCTAGGAAGAAACTGCATCAACTAGCGAGCAAAATAACCAGCTAATATCATAATGACAGGATCAAGTTCACACATAACAATATTAACCTTAACTGTAAATGGACTAAATGGTCCAATTAAAAGACACAGACTGGCAAATTGGATAAAGAGTCAAGACCCATCAGTTTGCTATATTCAGGAGATCCATCTCACCTGCAGAAACACATGTAGGCTCAAAATCAAGGGATGGAGGAAGATCTGCCTAGCAAATGGAAAACAAAAAAAAAAGCAGGGGTTGCAATCCTAGTCTCTGATAAAACAGACTTTAAACCATCAAAGATCAAAAGAGACAAAGAAGGCCATTTCATAATGGTAAAGGGATCAATTCATCAGGAAGAGTTAACTATCCTAAATATATATGCACACAATACAGGAGCACCCAGATTCATAAAATAAGTCCTTAGAGACTTACAAAGAGACTTAGACTCCCATACAATAATAATGGGGGACTTTAACATCCCACACTCAACATTAGACAGATCAACAAGACAGAAAGTTAACAAGGATATCCAGGAATTGAACTCAACTCTGCACCAAGTGGATGTAATAGACATCTACAGAACTCTCCACCCCAAATCCACAGAATATACATTCTCAGCACCACATCGCACTTATTCCAAAATTGACCACATAGTTGGAAGTAAAGCACTATCAGCAAATGTAAAAGAGCAGAAATTATAACAAACTGTCTCTCCGACCACAGTGCAATCAAACTAGAACTTAGGATTAAGAAACTCAATCAAAACTGCTCAACTACATGGAAACTGAACAACCTCCTCCAGAATGACAACTGGGTACATAACACAATGAAGGCAGAAATAAAGATGTTCTTTGAAACCAATGAGAACAAAGATACAACATACCAGAATCTCTGGGACACATTTAAAGCAGTGTGTAGAGGAAAATTTATAGCGCTAAATGCCCACAAGAGAAAGCCGGAAAGATCTAAAATTGACACCCTAACATCACAATTAAAAGAACTAGAGAAGTAAGAGCAAACACATTCAAAAGCTAGCAGAAGGCAAGAAATAACGAAGATCAGAGCAGAACTGAAGGAGATAGAGACACAGAAAACCCTCCAAAAAATCAATGAATCCAGAAGCTGTTTGTTTTGAAAACATCAACAAAATTGATAGACCACTAGCAAAACTAATAAAGAAGAAAAGAGAGAAGAATCAAATAGACACAATAAAAAATGATAAAGGGGATATCACCACCAACCCCACAGAAATGCAAACTTCCATCAGAGAATACTATAAACACCTCTACGCAAATAAACTAGAAAACCTAGAAGAAATGGTTAATTTCCTGGACACTTACACTCTCTCAAGACTAAACCAGGAAGAAGGTGAATCCCTGAATAGACCAATAGCAGGCTCTGAAATTGAGGCAATAATTAATAGCCTACCAACCAAAAAAAGTCCCGACCAGACGGATTCACAGCCAAATTCTACCAAAAGTACAAGGAGGAGCTGGTACCGTTTCTTCTGAGACTATTCCAATCAATGGAAAAAGAGGGAATCCTCCCTAACTCATTTTATGAGGCCAACATCATCCTGATACCAAAGCCTGGCAGAGACACAACAAACAAAGAGAATTTTAGACCAATATCCCTGATGAACATTGATGCAAAAATCCTCAATAAAATACTGGCAAACCGAATCCAGCAGCACATCAAAAAGCTTATCCACCATAATCAAGTGGGCTTCATCCCTGGGATGCAAGGCTGGTTCAACATACACAAATCAAAAAACGTAATCCAGCATATAAACAGAACCAAAGACGAAAACCACATGATTATCTCAAAAGATGCAGAGAAGGCCTTTGACAAAATTCAACAGCCCTTCATGCTAAAATCTCTCAATAAATTCGGTATTGATGGAACGTATCTCAAAATAATAAGAGCTATTTATTATAAACCCACAGCCAATATCATACTGAATGGGCAAAAGCTGGAAGCATTCCCTTTGAAAACTGGCACAAGACAGGGATGCCCTCTTTCACCACTCCTATTCAACATAGTGTTGGAAGTTCTGGCTAGGGCAATCAGGCAAGAGAAAGAAATCAAGGGTATTCAGTTAGGAAAAGAAGAAGCCAAATTGTCCCTGTTTGCAGATGACATGATTGTATATTTAGAAAACCCCATCATCTCAGCCCAAAATCTCCTTATGCTGATAAGCAACTTCAGCAAAGTCTCAGGATACAAAATCAATGTGCAAAAATCACAAGCATTCTTATAAACCAGTAACAGACGAACAGAAAGTCAAATCATGAATGAACTTCCATTCACAATAGGTTCAAAGAGAATAAAATACCTAGAAATCCAACTTACAAGGGATGTAAAGGACCTCTTCAAGGAGAACTACAAACCACTGCTCAATGAAATAAAAGAAGATACAAACAAATGGAAGAACATACCATGCTCATGGATAGGAAGAATCAATATCGTGAAAATGGCCATACTGCCCAAGGTAATTTATAGATTCAATGCCATCCCCATTAAGCTACCAATGCCCTTCTTCACAGAATTGGAAAAAAATACTTTAAAGTTCATATGGAACCAAAAAAGACCCCACATTGCCAAGACAGTCCTAAACCAAAAGAATAAAGCTGGAGGCACCATGCTACCTGTCTTCAAACTATACTACAAGGCTACAGTAATCAAAACAGCATGGTACTGGTCCCAAAACAGAGATCTAGACCAATGGAACAGAACAGAGCCCTCAGAAATAATATCATACATCTACAACCATCTGATCTTTGACAAACCTGACAAAAACAAGAAATGGGGAGAGGATTCCCTGTTTAGTAAATGATGCTGGGAAAATTGGCTAGCCCTAAGGAGAAAGCTGAAACTGGATCCTTTCCTTACTCTTTATATGAAAATTAATTCAAGATGGATTAGAGACTTAAATGTTAGACCTAAAACCATAAAAACCCTTGAAGAAAACCTAGGTAATACCATTCAGTACGTAGGCATGGGCAAGGACTTCATGTCTAAAACACCAAAAGCAATGGCAACAAAAGCCAAAATTGACAAATGGGATCTAATTAAACTAAAGAGCTTCTGCACAGCAAAAGAAACTACCATCAGAGTGAACAGGCAACCTACAGAATGGGAGAAAATTTTTGCAATCTACTCATCTGACAAAGGGCTAATATCCAGAACCTACAAAGAACTCCAACAAATTTACAAGAAAAAAACAAACAACTCCATAGAAAAGTGGGCAAAGGATATGAACAGACATTTCTCAAAAGAAGACATTCATACAGCCAACAGACACATGAAAAAATGCTCATCATCACTGGCCATCAGAGAAATGCAAATCAAAACCACAATGAGATACCATCTCACACCAGTTAGAATGGCGATCATTAAAAAGTCAGGAAACAACAGGTGCCGGATAGGATGTGGAGAAGTAGGAACGCTTTTACACTGTTGGTGGGACTGTAAACTAGTTCAATCATTGTGGAAAATAGTGTGGCAATTCCTCAAGGATCTAGAACTAGAAATACCATTTGACCCAGCCATCCCATTACTGGGTACGTACCCAAAGGATTATAAATCATGCTGCTATAAAGACACATGCACACATATGTTTATTACAGCACTATTCACAATAGCAAAGACTTGGAATCAACCAAATGTCCATCAGTGACAGACTGGATTAAGAAAATGTGGCACATATACACCATGGAATACTATGCAGCCATAAAATAGGATGAGTTTGTGTCCTTTGTAGTGACATGGATGCAGCTGGAAACCATCATTCTCAGCAAACTATCACAAGAACAGAAAACCAAACAGTGCATGTTCTCCCTCATGGGTGGGAATTGAACAATGAGATCACTTGGACACAGAAAGGAGAACATCACACACACCGAGGCATATTGTGGAGAGTGGGGAGGGATAGTATTGGGAGATATATCTAATGTAAATGACGAGTTAATGGGTGCAGCACACCAATATGGCACATGCACACATATGTAACAAACCTGCACATTTTGCACATGTACCCTAGAACTTAAAATATATAAAAAAAACAAATAAATCCAATTGCTTTCCTATGCTATCTGATTCAATAGAATGGTAAAATTAATTTTATACTCTTCATTACCTAATTTATATAAGAACCATATATATCATCTCTCTCTTAGAGTTTTCATATATATAAAGGCTTTTAAAAATATATTTGTACATCATCTAAAGCAAGCTAAATAAAAGTATAAGAACAATTTAGTTGCAAACGTCCAAATTTTGAAACATTTACTATTGAAAAAAAGTGTCATTTTATTCTTCTGGGTAAACAAAAGTTATGTGTCAGTACAAACCATCTGTAATATAATCATATGAGGCCAGGAAGAGTACAATCTGAAACCTGAACAAGTTGCCCTCTGGTCAGAAAACATCACTTTTTTTTTTTTTTTTTTGAGTTGTAAAGGAAGAATAACTTTTGAATCTCCACAATTAGGAGACTCCAGTTGAAATTCTACAAGGCCACGTAGCCTGCAGCTTTATTTTTCTCCTTCAGTTAACAAACTATAAGAAATAACTCACAGATTTTTGAAGCCAACTTGTAGTGTGAAATGTGTGCTTTCTCTCATCTGTGGATTGTATCATTTTCTGTATCATATTTTTTTTTAGTCTGTGTTCTGATGACTGATTTATAATTTATAGAAGCTACACATATCTCCACTTATGTTCAATGCTGTGCAACACTGTGTTTTCTGTAAGCAATAATGCTATAGAATGTTTCTGGTATTCTTGTAATATTTTTGTAACATAGAGTTAGAGGTCAATATACTTTATTCCACATTCAGCAATGGTTTATTCTACTTTAAAAAAGGGCTGTTTCTTTTTTTTTTTTCGGTATTTGAAGTTAGAAAATGGTCTTTTTATTTATTTGTGTAATAGGAAATGAAAACCTAGTAGCTTAAATTGAAAAAAAACAAAAAAACAAAAAAACCAGAAACCTTCTTTGTATAATCAGTGATTTCTGCATCACAAGTTAACAATGAAGAGAAAGTCATGAATACAATTTTGTTATGAATTTTAAGTAGGTAATTATTTAGCTGCTTATATGCCTATTTACTTTCCTGATTATTGTAGTCAATATAGAACATCTGCTTATTTTTAATGGTAAGATTTTAGCAATAATGGAAAATATTAAATATTAAGCTCAGTAAAAGGATTATGATTTGTATTTTATAGTTCAATATATTCTTTTTTAAATTTCATAAACAAAATTAAAAAAATAGCAGCTGTCTGTTAAATGTATTTGAACATTAGATCATTTAAGTTTTAGAAAGGTGATCTTGGGAACTTAGGAAAGATGATAGGATATAGGAACTGGAACATGACGTATTATGTATGGAAATTCTACCACATTTGCTAGCATAAACTAACTAATGTGGTCAATTCAATGCTGCTTATGTATTTATTTTCTACTCCTACTTTAACACTCTTGTCACAGTGAGACCTTTCAGGCCAAAACGTGTCTGAGACCAGGCTGAACAATTTAGCAGCTTATTGAATGTTAAAGAATAAAAAAGAATAAAAAATTTATGAAAGATTTCAATATTTGGCAAGTAGTACATAACCTAATTTTAGGTCTTAGAATTTCCCTCCTATCCTTGTGAGAAACTAGAATGTGTACAAATTGTGGTAGAGAAGAGTAGCTTTTCCTATAGTGCAGAGTTTTGGAAGAAGTGGCTGTTGAAAATGAACTCTATTTCCAAGCTTTGCATCTAGTTGGGGCCATTTGGCTAAGGTTTGATCAATAGCAACTAAGAAGAAAATACACGTGCCACTTTTAGTCGTGGGCCTATAGATATCTCTCCAAATACTTTCAGTTAGTTTCCATCTAACACTGATCTCAATCCATCTATAGTCTCTTCTAGTTAGACTCGGAATGTTGCTCATTGGCATAATCTGCTCTTGCAGCCAGTATTTCCTTGTGTGATTAGGTCATTATAATATGATGAGAGGTTTAGTGTCCTCATGTATCTTGTTCAGTCTGTCTTGAAGATCAATACAAAAACAAAACCAAGGGTACACAATGATATCAAGCTTTTGTGGGAGAAAAAGTATACTAAGACACAGATTTTCACCCCCTATTTTATTATAAAGTTCATTAATCCATATCTCCTTTTACTGCCCTTGTTCTTGTGATTCTGAGAATGTGTGTGTATGTGTGTATGAATGCAATACACACAGGCCAACAGTTCTGTCATTTTCTCTCTCTCTATG
The DNA here is from genome assembly GCF_049350105.2 of Macaca mulatta. Taxonomy (NCBI): domain Eukaryota; kingdom Metazoa; phylum Chordata; class Mammalia; order Primates; family Cercopithecidae; genus Macaca; species Macaca mulatta. The sequence goes on from NC_133409.1 coordinate 119,719,183, forward strand.
TATCTCTATATATACATAGATACATATATTTGCATTATATACTAATTCAATATGACAATTATAAGGAATTCCAAAATTCTATTATAACAAATTCTATTGTAAGTCTAATTCTAGTAAGACATATATATATGTATTATACTCTAATGTGTAAATTTGAATAACATTTTTGTGAATTTTAACATCAATCATTTCACTCTTCCTACAACACACCAATTCCTTTTCTTTGCAGCCTTCCTCTAAGGTAAACATTTCATCAGGTTTCATATAGATTTGAATAATAATTCCTGAATTATTATATCTCTCTCTACCACATACACAGCATCTTCAGAGAAAATTATCTGTCTAAAAGTAATAGAAAATGATAGCAGAGCACACACACAAAGAAATGTTCAAATGTTTAGCTTCTTAGATGTTAAACTACACCTTTCATAATAAGGGAAACTTTTATAAAACAAAAGAGTAATCAGGCTGGATGCAGTGGCTCACACCGTTAATCCCAGCACTTTGAGAGGTCGACGTGGGTCGTCAGGAGATCAAGACCATACTGGCCTACACGATGAAACCCCGTCTCTACTAAAACTACACAAAATTAGCCAGGCGTGGTGGCGGGCGCCTGTAGTCCCAGCTACTGGGGAGGCTGAGGCAGAATGGCCTGAACCCAGGAAGCGGAGCTTGCAGTGAGCCTAGATTGTGCCACTGCACTCCAGCCTGGGTGCGATAGTGAGACTCCGTCTCAAAAAAAAAAAAAAAAAAAGTAATCAAGTCCTTATTGATTTTATCTATCAGAAAACATGTTACCCATATTGAAAATAGGAACAAAAGGTTGTTCCTATTTTATCATTCCCATGAAGGCTTCAAGAATTTTTATATTTGCTTGCTTTATGGTAGGAGGTTATATTTCTGTGAAATTAAACATATAATCATACACAATTCACTGTTTTCTGAACAATTTCTGCCATGATTAAGCAGTTCCTTATGTGTTACCTGAAAAAATGTTGTGGAATGTTATCCTCAAAACTTTGAAGCAACTTCATTTCTCCTTCCCTTCGTAAGCTAACCTTTTTCTTATTTCATTTGAATGTGTAAATAAGTTTTCATGAAGTGGTGCCTGGCCTATTGTGAACAAATATACAACTGGCCTGGATTTTCTGGCACTTCTGTAACTCCTTAAAGGAGTATCATCAGCTTACATTGGATCAATTTTACAGCCATTTCCCAGTGCCAACTTTGGTGCTGCCTAATCATACAGAACACATATGCTAGAAAAAATTTATTGCTAAAGGAATGTCACATGTCATGGCATTAGCTCAATGTTTTTTTGGTGGATTATTCTATTGAATCATCAATAATAAGTCCTTAGGTCTGGGATTCTCTTTCTCCTCCTCAGGGTAACTTCCTACCAAATTGTGACTCTGCTTTTACAATTCGATTACCTGTGGTTAAATGTATCAACACGGGGAAAGTTGTAGAAGGAAAAAGTTCATTATGCTGAGTACATCCTGAATGCTTTCATTTCCTGTTGCTGCTATAACAAATTACCGTAAATTTAGTAGCTTAAACAATAGAAACTTCTTATATTACAGTGTTGGAGGGCACAAGTTTTAAAAGGAAAGTTTCAGAAAGACTGTTTTCTGTAGGTTAGGGGAGAGTATATCCTTTGCCTCTTTTAACTTGTAGAGGCCACCTGCATTCCTTTGCTCATGATCCCCTTCTAGCAATGACATCCTCTGACCTCTGCTCCATCAAATGTCTATCTCTAATTTTGACGCCCTTGTCTCTCTCTCACAAAAAGACTTGTGGTAGTATGAGATCCACCAAGATATCCTTAGAAAATCTCTCCACACGAAGATCCTTATCTTTACCACATCTGTCGAATCCCTTTTGCCATGTAAGGTATAGTAGTTTGTTCTTGTACTGCTATAAAGAAATAGCTGAGTCTGGGTAATTTATAAAGAAAAGCGGTTTAATTGGCTTTCAGTTCTGCAGGCTGTACAGGAAGCCCAGAAGCTTCTGCTTCTGAGGAGGCCTCAAGAAACTTACAATCATGATGGAAGGCGAATAGGAAGCAGGCATGTCCTAAATGGTCAGAGCAGGAAGATGGGGCAAGGGAGGGGCAACACATTTTAAACAACCACATCTTATGAGGACCCTATCATGAGAACAGCACCAAAGGGGGAAAATCTGCCTCCATGATCCAGTTGCCTCCCACCAGGCCCAGCATTCAGCATTGGAGATTACATTTCAACTTGAGATTTGGGTGGGGACACAGATCAAAACCGTATCTTAAGGTAACATTCTTAGGTTTTATGTATTAAAATTTGGATGTCTTTAGGTGATCATTATTCTCTCTACAACATGAGTGAATAATGTTTTTGCAATATCTATTAGACATCCTGGTAGACATGTTAAGAGCTACTTGGATGTACAAACCTAAAGTTTACTGATAAGGGTGGAGAGTGAAGTTATATGTGTGAAAAGTATAATTACCTTTGTGATTTTCCTGTGATTCTTTTTTTTTTCTATCTAGGAGAGGGGGAAAATAGTATTACTTTATAATATTCTAGTTAGAATGAATACAAAAATATAAATACTAGTTAAGGGCTTTTATTATAGTTAGAAATTATAGCTATAGATGTAGTGTATTAAAAATCTTTAAATTCCAGAATTTATTTGGAGGAGGGTAAGGATATGTAGAATCAAGAAAGTAGAGCAAAGTAAGAGGAAAACCAGGACCAAACAAACAAACAAACAAACAAAAACTGGTCTCCTGGCAGAGTAGAAAGTATTTCAAGACTCAAGGAGGGAAAGACTGTATCAAATGTTATTATTAGAGAGTTCATTTTGCTTTGTTACATAAAGACACTTTTTTTTTTTTTTTTTTTTGAAACAGAGTCTCACTCTGTTGCCCAGGCTGGAGTGCAGGAGTGCAATATTGGCTCACTGCAACCTCTGTCTCCCAGGTTCAAACAATTCTCAATTCTTGTGTCTCAGCCTCCTGAGTAGCTGGGATTACAGGTGTGTGCCACAAAGCCCAGCTGATTTTTTTTTTTTTTTTTTGCTAATTTGTTTTGTATTTTTAGTAAAGATAAGGTTTCTCCATGCTGGCCAAGTGGTCCTGAGCTCCTGACCTCAAGTGACCCACCTGCCTCAGCCTCCCAAAGTGCTGAGATTACAGGGATGAGCCACCATGCCCATCCATAAAGATACTCTTGAAGAAAATATTTCAATAGAAAGTTAGGAGCAAAGATTGTCTGAAGTGGGTTCTAGGGAAAACAGGAGGAGAGCAAGTGAAGACAGAAAATAGAACACTCTCATAAGGAGTTTTACTTTAAAACAGAGTAAAGAAATACAGAAATATCCACAGCTGATGGAGATATAGATAGATAGATAGATAGATAGATAGATAGATAGATAGATATGGAATATATCAGAAAATATTTGCATACTGTTGAGAATTGTCTAATAGAGAATAAGTTTGTTCTAGGAAGGAAAAGTGAATGATTTCTAGGGCAATGGCTGTAAAAGGACATTTGGTTCTAGTGTTGAAGTGGAAGTACTGGTCATAGGAATATAGACAGTTTTCACCATAACTCATGGAAAGACAAAGTATGAGCATCCAGATGTGATGCAGTGTGGCAGGCACAGTAGTTGGAGCATGTAAAATTTCTTGTCTGATAGCTTTTATTTCAAAATTATACAAGAAGAGAGAAAAAAGCATGAAATGGTATTTTCATAGTGATGGAGCCTAAATTGTCTATGGAAATATTATCTTATTATGAAGCATATCTGATAACTCATTTGAGGTTGTGGTCATAAATTTAAAGGTGAGCTATGTAGCAATACTGACTGTTTTATCAAACAAAGTAAGTTGTTAAGAAGTTCTGTCATGGACTAAGCAGAAAATGGGGTTTGCCATCGTTGGGATATTTAAATGTAATAAAAATGGAAAGAGATTATGGATGGCTCTAGGAGAGCAATTGAAATGATGTACACTAGACCGTAAGATGAGTAAGGAGGGATGTGATATGAGGCCAATGGAGTTAGTGAAAAGTGGTAAGGTCAAACGTTTATATGTTTGATTTGTTTTGAAAAAACTGTTAAATAGTCATTTTAGTCTTCAATTTATAAGAAAGTTAGTAGAACTCTCACTTGAGTTACTATCTCACCATTCCCTGATCCTGCTGTCCATCTGGTCACTATGGTGCTGCTGACAGTCTCAGGGAGTCAACTCTGTGTGTGATTTTGTACAAAGCTTGCATGTTGCAGTTTCTTTCAATCTTTTGGTTATTTCAATGATCCTCACATTTTCTCAAACACAAAATAAAACCTGTTTCACAGACTTCTGGACAACTTCACAATTTTGATTGTTGTTTTTCTATTCTCCCAATTCATTCTACTGTATTAAATTCTGATATTTTACTCTTGGTAATATCATCCTGTATGCTTTTAATTGATGTAAATTTAAGGGGTACAAGTAGAGTGTTGTTGCATGTTATTGTGTGATGGTGAAGTCTGGGCTTTTAGTGTAACCATCATCCAAAGAATGTACATTGTATTCATTAGGTAATTTCTCATTCCTCAACACCCTCACACTGCCACCCTTCTGGTTCTCCTTTGAACTATTATTCTAGACTCTATTTCCATGTGAATACATTATTTAGCTCCCACTTATGAATGAGAACATGAGGTATTTGAAATTCTTGTTCAGAGTTGTTTCATTTAAGATAATACCCTTTAGTTCCATCCGTATTGCTGCAAAAGACATGATTTTATACTTTTTATGGCTGAATAGTGCTTTATTCTGTATATATACTACATTTTATTTATCCAGTCATTTTTTAATAGATGCTTAGATTGATTCTCTATATTTGCTGTTGTGAACAGTGCTACAATAAATGTATAAGTGCAGGTATCTATCTTTTTAATATGATATCTTTTCCTTTCTGCTTTCCATGGATATTGCACTAATTTACATTCCCACCCACAGTGTATAAGTGTTCCCTTTCCTTGTTATCCTCACCAGTATCTTTTATTTTTTGACTTTTGACAATAACCATTCTGGCCAGTAGAAGACTACATCACATTGTGGTTTTGATTTGCATTTCTCTGATAATTAGTGATGTTGAGCATTATTTTTCATATGCTTGTTGGCAATCTGTATGTCTTCTTTTGAAAAATGTCTATTTATGTCCTTTGACCACTTTTTAATGGGTTTATTTGTATTTTGTGTTGTTGTTGAGTTACCTGTAAATTCTGGATATTCTGTTGTTGAGTTACCTGTAAATTCTGGATATTAGTCCCATGTTGGATGCAGAGTTTGCAAATATTTTCTCCCATTCAGCAGGCTGTGCCTTTACTCTTTATAATAATAATGATTGATGATCATGATTATTATTATTATTGTTTGTGGCACAAAAGCTTTTTAGTTTAACTAAGTGCCATTTGTCTATTTATATTTTTATTTTTCAGTGCAGAAGCTTTTTAATTTAAATAAGTCCCATTTGTCTATTTTTAGTTTTGTTGTTGATGCCTTTTAGTTCTTAGCCATGAACTCATTTCCTAAACCAATGTCCAGAAGTGTTTGCCCTAAGTTTTCTTGTAGTACTTGTATTGTTTCAGGTCTCACATTTAAGTTTTTAACTTATTTTCTGTTGATTTTTTATATGGTGAGAGATAGTGTCCAGTTTTATTCTTCTGCATGTGACAATCCAATTTTCCAAAATTTCTCGACAAAATACTAGCAAATAAAATCTAAAATCACATTGAAAAGATAATACACCCTGATTGAGTGGTTTTATTCCAATGATGCAAGGATGGTTCAGTATACACAAATCAATAAATGTGATTCATCACATAAACTGACATTAAAAACAAAAAACTTGTGATTATCTCAGTAGGTACAGAAAATACATTGGATAAAATACAGCATTTCCTTCATGATAGAAAACTCAATGAACTAGACATAGAAGAAACATTATCAAGCTGAAAACAAAATCAAGAAGACAATATCATTTATAATAGCTATAGAAATTAATAAAATACTCTGGAATGTGTTAAACAAAAGAAATAAAGGATCTCTAGAAAGATAATCACAAAACAAAGATGAAATAAATTTTAGATGACACAAAAAAATGGAAAAATATTTCATGCTAATGGATCAGAAGAATTCATATCTGTTAAAATGACTATGTTGCCCAAATCAATATATAGATTCAATACAATCTCTATCAAAATACTAGTGTCATTTTTCAAAGAATTTGAGAGAACAATCCGAAAATTCGTATGGAACTGATAAAAGAGCCTGGATAGTCAAAGCAATCATAAGCAAAATTAACAACACTGAAGGAATCACATTACCTGACCTCAAATTATAATACGAAGCTATGGTAACCAAAATAGCATGGTGCTGGTGTAAAAGTAGACACATAGATAAATGGAGTACAATAGAGAACCAGAAATGAAGCCACACATCTATAGTCAATTGATCTTTGACAAATTCAACAAAAATATGCAGTAGGGAAAGGACATGTCTCCCTACATTTTTGCTTCTGCATTATTCCACTGTATCATCTGTTTTATCCCCTTGAGGAAACAGCCATTCTTTGATCCTTCATACTTTTCTAAATCTATTATAGTCTCATATCTCATAAAACAAATAACCTTTCCTTCTATCTGAGGAAAATCTTATTTCTTGTTTCTCCAAGAGCTTCTTCCATCAGTTATCTCATCTATTCTCTTACAATATCTCTCCATGAACTTAACTGTTTGTCAATAAACAGTATCAAGTCTTTCTCATTACCCTTTCTGTCAAAATATTGTTATACATTCCTTCTCATTATTAGCCAAGTTTCATAGAAGCTCAGTTTTATACTATGAGTTTACTTGGCCTTCACCCATGTCTCCTTCTACATCAGTCCAGCACATGTCTTCTCCTGCCACTATTTATTAATTCTTCCTGGTCAACCTCACCAATTTCTTTCCAGTTGCAAAATCTAATGGGTAAATTTCAGTCCCCTTATTTTGGTGAAGTTCTTTGATGTGTTTGACTCTGTTCATACCTACTTTAAATAAATTTTTTTTCTATCTTTGATCTTTATTCACCGGGTTTCTTTTTACTTTTCTGATCATCTGTTCTTATCAACCTTTGTATAAATTAAATATGTTTTTATTCAGACTTCATGGTTTTCTGTTTGATCCTGCCCCAGTGCTTTTCTCTCTGAATACTAATCTTGGTGATTCTTTCGACTGCATTTATTTTAACTCTTAAAGGTTTTCAAATGTCTCTATTTTTGACTTTGTCTTCAATTTTCAGACACTTATACACAAATTTCTTTTGCATAGACCACATTGCAGAGTTCAGAATCCATAACTTTCTTAGATTGCTACTAATAATGTGTTACAGATCTTTTAGTGGTATAACTATTTATACAAAACATAAACTAGAATGCTAAACCATGAAATCTCATATTCTTTTTCCGTATCCATAGCATAATATATTCTGACAGAAATGTTTTCTGAATATTTCTTTTAATGTTTAATGTTTTTCACTTCATTTCTATTTCTACTGCTTTTGTTCAGATCTCATCATATCTCTTTCAGAACCATTTATTTGCCACTATATAGAGTTAAACCAAATTTTCACAAGAAGAAAGTTTGAGTTTATTTTTTTAAACTGAAAATCAATCTTTGTTAAGGGTTACATGTTTGTTTTCCCCAAAAGCACATATATTAATATTTAACCCCTAATTATATGGTATTAGAAAGTCAAATATTTGAGAGATAACTGAGTCATGAGGGTGGGGCCTCATGATGGGATTATTGCCCTTATAAATAGAGATATAACCTTGCCTCTTGTTTTGCTCTCATATAGAGATATATAAGAAGGTATTAGAGGGGTGTATAAGCCAGAAAGCAAGCCCTCACCAAACACCAGACCTGTCATTCCCTTAATTTTTTATTTCCCAGCCTCCAAAACTCTGAGACAATGTTAATTTTGTTATAACAGCCTAAACTGACTAATATAATGCATGTACAACCTGACCCCTATTTCTCTTTGTGTGTACATTTACCCTGATTTCTGCTCCAGTAATACTGAAATTTATGCTGTTCATTTACATACCACTTTTTATCCACTGTGTCTTTACTTGTGACTTTCTCTTCCTGGAATGGTCTCCCTTACTTCATTTATCTTGCCAACTTTCATTCTTCATTACTTATTTCAAGTAACATTCCCTTCATCAAACCTTCCCTGAAAGCTCAGATCGTTGTAAGTGCTCTGTCAATCTCACTTAAAAATTTCTATTTATCTATCTCCCACTCCTTCTAGTAGTTGTCTTACCTTTCTGGCAAAACTATGCCATTCCTACAACAATTGACCATCTCAGAATATAGCATAGCACCTGAAACTGTATGAACTAGAAATCATACTAAGTCAACTGAATAGGACTACTTTTGCAGGGTCTTTCTGTTAGTAAAGCTGTACCTATCAATAGCCAATGATGTAATTTCTGTTTATGATAATAGTTTATATTTCTTGAATATTCACTGTGTGACAAACATGCTTCTGAGATTTTTTATATTAATTGTTCCTTCAAAGTGATCATTATTTTTGTTTTTCTTATCCCTATTTTCTCAGGTTGAGAACTAGGGCACAGAGAATTTGAGGTATTAATGATCACAAAATTAGTAAGAGGAGAAGATTGAGTTCAACACTTAAAAGTCTTGATCAAATGCAGTTGCTCTGAATCTCTACTCCTGTGTGGTGAATTTTCAACTTCAATTTTCTGAATGGAGATTAAAATAAAATATATTACTTTTATTTACTTAGAGGCCAAAGTTAGGTGAGTGATGGGTCTACATTTAGCTATGTATACCTATATGTCAATATTAATCTTAAAAAAATATAACTATATCTCCACATACAGATAGAGTAATAGTGATCTTTAATTACCTACATTTGAAATACATAATACCAATAAATGAGTCTCAAAGAACAAGCACTGTGGCTGCAAAAGGTTATTCAGAGGCAACATCCCAGCAGAGACAGCAATCCAATAATGTCCTTACATTTTATTGTTGTTTAATGCATAAGCTATTGTAAGATTGCACGAGGAGAAGCCGAGACAGTAGGATCCAAGAAAGGAAGGTTCAGTGACAAAAAATGGATAAAAAAGTAGGTCCAGGGAATTTAAAAGAAGGTGGTCTGAAAAGGCTCAGGCATAGAAGGTCAGGCTTATACTACACAGCACAGCACATGTGGGGATGCTCATTGGAATACCCTAGATCCCATATGATCTTTTCATTATGAGTGTTAATTATGGTTTTAAATCAATTTTATATGGGGTTTCCTTTTGAACTTTTAGGGAATTTTGGCAGTTCAAACTGAATTTCCTACCGGGAAGTAAAAATCATTTTCCATTTTTAGACAGACATCCTCTGTTACCTGATATACATAATAATTCAAGTTCATGGGGACCAAAAGAGAAGATACAGAGATCACTCACACTCAGCTTAGAAGTTTTGTTTTGTTAAATAAAGTAATACTCAAATATTTTTAGGTAACCTTTATGCTTGCTATTTTATTACAGTCATGGAGTCGAATATTGTCCATGAGTCCTATTCCCTAAATGGAACCCTGAAAAATTACCTATTGATAGAGAGGTCATAAAGCTCTACAAATAGCAAAAGTGGGCATTCTTTCAGGGGAGCTCTAAGCACATTGTAACCTCATTTGTCTGCCTTTGAACTAAAGATGTCTAGCAGAAGAGACCTGGGGAAGTGATATTGACAACACTTAAGTGCCACTCTCCAGGCCATGCAGCCTCTGAGGTGCTTTCACTTGTCTCTCCTACACAGTACATTTGAAACCAAAAAACAAGAGAAGCCCTTCCTTAGCAATGTTTGGATGTTGGTGTTTAAGAAAAGCCAACTTTAGCTTATTTAGGTTTACTCTGTAAAATGTGAAGCTCATAAGGTCTTAATACTCATTTTCTTCATTTAAAAAATGTGTAGATTCTCAATTTGTTTCTCAATTCAAAAGTTTCTTTTACTGAAAATACTGAATAGAGTGAGACAACAATGCTACATGTTTTTGGCTTTTTTGGACGATGCTTTAACCTTTTAACTGCTGAATATAGAAACAATAAGTAGCCAGGAATGACCATCTTCAGCCATATTTAAATTCTAATCATCACTCATCTAGCAAGGGATTAGACAGAAAATGATATGAATGCCTGTTGCTGTGTTGCTTAGCACAACATTCTGTGCATGCTTTTAAAATACTGTAGATCACATTACAGATGTTATCTTCTTATCAAAACTTTCCCCAAGTAGCTTACTCTATGTGTTATAACTTTTGTTTCCTTGTTAAATGATTATTGAATCTCTGCTATGTAATACATTGTAAAACTGGAGACTTTCTCATGAGTCCCCCTCCTATTTGGCTGAATATAGTTGGTTTTTTTGGATTAAATAACACTAATAATGGTAACAGTGGTGACAAGCACAAACAGGCTGGTGCCTCTTTGTACACTTTGCCACTTGTCACCCAATAAGTGCTTTGATGTATATTTATATCAATCTGAGGTATATATTATAACATTACCCATATGAACACACTGAACCTTATAAAGGTTAAGTGTCTTGACAAAGTCACAAAGCTAATAAACCGTGGAATCAAAATCCAAATTGAAGCTGTCTGATTGCAAGGCTGGATTTTTTTTTTTTTTTTTTTTTTGAGACGGAGTTTCACTGTGTCACCCAGGCTGGAGTCAAGTGGTGTGATCTTGGCTTGCTGCAACCTCTGCCTCCTGTGTTCAAGTGATTCTCCTACGTCAGCCTCCCGAGTAGCTGAGATTACAGGCACCCACGACCATGCCCAGCTAATTTTTATATTTTTAGTAGAGACAGGGTTTCACCATGTTGGTCAGGGTGGTCTTGAACTCCTGACCTCAAGTAATCCACCTGCCTTGGCCTTCTGAAGTTCTGGGATTATAGGCATGAGCCACCACACCCGACCATCTTTAACTCTTGTTAAAAATCCTTAGTATACATATGTAACAAACCTGAACTTTATGCACATGTACCCTAGAACTTAAAGTATAATAATAATAATAAAAAATAAGATAAAATAAAAGTTTTTACATTTTCAAAAATAAATAAATAAATAAAAATAAGAATCCTTAATTCTTGTAAAACTGTATCCATAAATCTAAACTCTTTATGCAGTTTGGTAAATTATGGTAAGGTAAATGCACCCACTTCACTTGATTCCATTATGTTTACCTCAGTTTTCTTCCACCTCTGCTCTAATGACATGAATATAACATGCACTCATTTTTTTTTAATTTCAAAATTTGTCATTGTCTGTGCTCAGAATGACTTCCTCCCCTTTGGCTTTCCTTTTCTTAAGCTTCATCTCTTTCAGGAAGCTTTAAATCTTCCAGGTTGTGATTAGTCTCAAAATCTCAGAACATTTAGTTTATGGTTGTGCAACAAAAGACTTCAAGAGAGAAAGAATATAGTTTAAACTTGCCAGACTCTGGGTTAAGGAGCCATTCAGACAAAGGAGTGGGAAGGCAGGCATCCAGCAGTGGGTATGCTATCCCCAGGCTGAACCTCCCTTTCTAGAACTCACTCAGCTCTACTCCATGGGGAAAAAGCAAGAGGATCAATTTGCTTTCTGTCAATCCTTCTGAAGAAGGATAACAAAAAGATCTACAAAAACAACCTTGGGCTACACTGAGATATTGTCTGGCCTGAATTATTTAACTGGTCAAGAATGTTTTTTATAGAGTCCAGAGTACAAAAGAGTAAAGGCAGCTGCTGTTTTACTGTCAAAGGAGGGGGAGCAGGAATATTACAACTGCAGGTAAACTGGGCCTGAAGTAGTGAATCCCTAAGACAGCAGTGCAGGCACTGATACATAAGACAGCAATAGTGAGTCTTTAGCATAAGTGAGAATAACAGCTCTGGAGAAGCTTTGCCTTGGTGGCATCAGGGTCATACCAATGTGGCATTTATCCTTGGTAGTGCCAGTATCAGTGGTAGGAGGTCTCCAGCTACTCTGAAGCTGCTGGACTCTATCTAAGTACAATGGAAACTAAGAGACCTCGAGGATGTGAAAATTCTGAGTTTACCTTTCTCGGCCCCACAATTTTGGAGGTAGAATTTGAACTAAGCTAAGTCTAACTGCCACTATGCGATATTAGAAAATATTTATTGCTTTTTTTAAAACCTCAACTCTACCTTCAGACTGATGTAGTCTTATTGAGAACGAAATAAAACCTTCTACTGTTGCTGATTAAGTTTATATGACTTTTGAATGTATTACTACCCCTTGACAAATTTTCTTGTAATTATAAACATATTTTATTTCTTTAATCAATAAATATTTATTGAAGTACTGCAATGCTAAGAACCAGGCAGACGTTGTTGACGTGTCTTCTGTATTTATGGAGCTTAAAGTGTAGAGAAGAATCAGAGTGAATAAATAAACAAACAAATATATAATTACAAGTTGTGATATGACAAATGAAGAAAATGGATAGAAGAAGGGGCGAGCAGTAATGATACAAGAAGTTCAGGGGGTATTTGGATAAGGAGATAAGGGAAGTGATATTTCGGCTGAGATTTGATGAATGAGAAGGCCACCAAAAACATGTACAGGGCTGAAGGGTGGTTGGAGAGCATTAAGCCCTTTAGGTGGTAGGATGAGGAATCTGGAGTAGCTGGAGCACACTAGACAAGAAGAAGAACTGAATGAGATGCAGATGGAAACTTAGGCAGGGGCTAGGTCATGGGGAGCCATGTAGGCCAAGATGGGGATATTAGATTCGGCTTGAAGAGGGGTGAAGGTCATGGACTGAAACCAGACTTGGTGAATAGAACCCAGCTTGTAACACTTACTAGATATTTGAACTTTAGAGAAGTTTATTTATCTTTTCTGTACCTCAGATTTCTCACATGTAAATATGGGGATAATAAGCATCTAATTCATAGGTTTTCTTTGAAGAATATTTGAGTTAATGAATGTGAAGTGCTTAGATGAGTATCTTGTTCTGTGTGTGTGTGTGTGTGTTTGGGGAAGGGAGAGCTCAAGGGTTTTAATCAGGGAGATGATATGGCCAGAGTTCAGTTTTAAAGATATAATCCTTCCTGCCTGGTGGGAAATAGGAAAAGGAAAATTTGAAATGGAGAAGACAAATAAGACTGTTTTAGGGTTCTGATAAAGTACTTTGACATTCAATACTATTCACTAATTCTGCAATACCCTCTGTTTGTCCTGTCACTTTTCTATTTTTGAATGCCTTTACTTTGCTTGACTATTTAGTATGAAAGTCATGTGTTAGTGGCACAAATTATCTTGAGTGGCTATATCATCCCTCAGAGAACAGTTGCAAAGTCTGTTGTTTCTTTTACTTGTAAAAATATTGGGAATCAAATTGTTTTTAGCCATAGGCAGAAAACTGAAACTGGACCCCTTCCTTACACCTTATACAAAAATTAACTCAAGATGGTGTAAAGACTTAAAAGTAAGAACTACAACCATAAAAACCCTAGAAGAAAACCTAGGCAATACCATTCAGGACATAGGCATGGGCAGAGACTTCATGATCAAAATACGAAAAGCAATGGCAACTAAAGCCAAAATTGACAAAAGGGATCTAATTAAAGTAAAGAGCTTCTGCACAGCAAAAGAAACTATTATCAAAGTGAACAGGCAGCCTACAGAATGGTAGAAAATGTTTGTAATCTATCCATCTGACAGAGGGATAATATCCAGAATCTACAAGGAACTTAAACAAATTTTCAAGAAAAGAAACAACCCCATCAAAAAGTGGGAGAAGGATATGAATAGACACTTCTCAAAAGAAGACATTTATGTGGCCAACGAACATATGAAAAAAAGTTTATCATCCCTGACCATTAGAGAAATGCAAATCAAAACCACAATGAGATACCATCTCACACCATTAGGATAGTGATCATTAAAAAGTTAGGAAACAGCAATGCTGGAGAGAATGTGGAGAAATAGGAATGCTTTTACACTGTTGATGGCAGTATAAATTATTTCAACTATTGTGGATTGTGGAAGACAGTGTGGTGATTCCTTAAGGATATAGAACCAGAAATACCATTTGGCCCAGCAATCCTATTACTGGGAATATACCCAAATGATATACATCATTCTACTATAAAGACACATGCACACATGTGTTTACTGCAGCACTATTCACAATAGCAAAGACTTGCAACCAACCCAAATGTCCATCAATGATAGACTGAATAAAGAAAATGTGGCACGTAAACACCATGGAATACTATGCAGTTATTTAAAAAAAGGATGGGTTCATGTCCTTTGTAGGGATATGGATGAAGCTAGAAACCATCATTCTCAGCAAACTAACACAGGAACAGAAAACCAAACACCGCATGTTCTCACTCATAATTCGGAGTTGAACAAAGAGAACACATGGACACAAGGAGGGAAAAATCACACACCAGGGCCTGTCAGGGGGTGTGGGGCTAGGGGAAAAATAGCATTAGGAGAAATACCTAATGTTGATGCCAGGTGGATGGGTGCAGCAAACCACCATGGAACGTGTGTACCTATGTAACATACCTGCACGTTCTGCCCATGTACCCCAGAACTTAAAGTATAATAAACAATTGTTTCTAATTAATTCATTTATTCAACAGACATTTATTAAAAGCTAATTATGTGTTAGAGATTGTCCTAGGGGTTTAAAATATATAAAGAAGCAAATTATATTATGTTTTGTGAAATTTATATGTTACTGGGTAAGGCAAAGTAGTTACATGACATAGTTGAAAATTCTATACCTGAGAAATAGTTACTCAAAAATATAAAATAAGGATGAATTCCATCACAATCTTTTTTTTATATCTGTCCAAGGCAACCTTAGGGTTCCTCTTAACTTGACTATGCTTCAAAAGCATTTCTTTCTGACTCTAGGCCCTGACGTCCCTTTTCCTTGAGCATTTGCTTTAGAAAACTTGTAACTGTAAATTATTTATCTGCCTCTTTGAGAGTAAATCTTAAAAGCCTTTTGCCAGTTTTATGACCTAGGAATACGACCTGAAAGTCATCCCTTTGAAATCTTCAAGGAAGATTGTGCCCTATTTCCCAGTTTCTGAAGGAGGGTAAGCATCTAATTTCTGGTGGCACCTATTAGCTGGCACAGATACCCTAATCACAGAGAAAAACATTTGCAAACTCAGGAATAACTCAACGCACTCCACACATTCCA
Source organism: Macaca mulatta (assembly GCF_049350105.2). Lineage (NCBI taxonomy): Eukaryota > Metazoa > Chordata > Mammalia > Primates > Cercopithecidae > Macaca > Macaca mulatta. Next base: position 119,734,455 of record NC_133409.1, read on the forward strand.
TTGGTCCCCCCTCAAAATCCTCTAGTCTTTCTCACTATTCACCCCAGAAATTAAAAACCTTTCTTCCTTTAATTTTAGGAGAACTGAGTTAAACTATATTCTGCTGTCTCTCCTGTGTTTAAATAGCCTAAAGTCTTCCTTAACACTTTAATTTTGCCTTCATTAACACTCTAATTTGGGGGCAATGTTTGCTTTGGCATGGGTATATGAAGCTATAGCGCAGTTTACCGATAGTTAATAAAATGCAATTTTGTTGTGGAGTTTAACATAATCTAAAGAGAAGGAAAAAGTGAGTGTGTGTGAGCATGTGGGTGTGTGGCTGTGTAAAATATGTTTTCAAAAACAGCATCAATGTAATCAAAAATTAATATCTAAAATTTTTGGAGAAACAGTCAAAGTTCAGAAGTCTTTATTGTTTTTAGTAAGATAAAAAATGTTCCAAGAATCATTAAAAACTAAATTTAAAATATCTGAAAAAATGAAAACCAAGAGAGATTGATCTTAAAAGAGAAGTGCCTTGACAGTATATTCATACATGCAACTTATGAGTACGACTTTAAAAGATTTATGTCTTTAAATGTCAACGTACACCAAAGCATATTGGAAGTGCAGTACATAAATTATGTTAGTCTGGGCATAAGGTATCTCTAAGTAATGAAGTAATTTTAAATCAATGCATTTGTCCAACAAGTAGTCAGTAGTCAATGGGGAAATTTAATTGTGAAATTCATGCTTATTATTTTAACTTAACATGAATTCTATCAACTAGTTTGAGCCAAATTACCATATATATTATACGTATTCAGGTGGTAGATAAAAATTACATTAATTTGGGTTTTGAGAGAGACTTGCAAGCTTTAACATTTTAAGATCAAGAAATGAAGGAATGCATAATTGTAACATATAGTCTAAGTGATAATGAGTTAATGAGTCTCAGTGCCTTACAAAAAAGGATCTAAGCCTTCAAATAGTATTCCTCACCTTGGACATGCAAGCAGTTGGAATTTAGCTGGTACTAGCTAAAGAAACAAAAATATACACAAACAAGTCAGGAGCCAGAGTTTTTCCTTTTAAGTTAAGTGAGATGACTTGGCAGCTGACATCAGTGATTTAATATCTAACAAACATTTCAGTAGCCCTGATGATTTATCCTATATATCACTGAAGAGTAGAAAAATAAATGTACATCACATCTGCATGACAGTGATAAACACAATTCAATTTCTGAATCTATGACAAGAGCAGAAAAACCTACTTAAAAGTAAATTTAGGCATATATTTAGGCTATTCTGCCTGTAAATATCATGTGTTAATTTACCTTTGTTCAGAGAACCTTTTGAATTAAATTGTAATGGAAACAACTTGTGCAAATATTTCTACCTTAAATAATTTGTGTTCTGATGTTTAAACAGTATTTACTATACCATCAGATTATCCATTAAAGAAAAGAAAATATTCATGATATCATTAAAAATCACCAAAATATACTAAAAGCAAGTTTTAACTGAACTTTTCCTGATAAGCTAAAATTAAATATAAATATACATACATTGATGGGAAAACTGAAAGAACTTAGCAATGGTATTCTGTTATCCCTATTACATTTTTCAAGGCTGTTATTTTGCAAGATTTTGGCAAATTCATTGCATGTTTTGTTAAAATTAAAATGTACTAAGAAGTCCAATAATAAAGATCCCCCTATGCACATATATACATATCTGGCTACGAGAAAAACTTTTCCATAATTAATTAGTTGCACACAAGTTAAACTTTGTTGCCCGCTATGCACATATATACATATCTGGCTACGAGAAAAACTTTTCTATAATTAATTAGTTGCACACAAATTAAGCTTTGTTAATCTAAGGTCTGCTGTAGCTTTAATGTAGGCAAAGAAAGAAAGACAGATTTGGAGTATGAAGAATTGCTTGGGATGCATGTGCCTCAGTAGGAGAATGCATAACTAGGAACAACCTGAAGGCTGACACAAGGACAACGGGGAGATGGCTTGGGATGATAAAAATAATCACAAAAGGGGATGAAGGATGAGTTCACAGATAAACAGGACTCGCTTAAGACGCTTAATCATTTTCTCAATATTATTGTCTAATTAAATAATTTTTAACTTTTCTGTTTATGTTTGTTTGGTAGAGAATCTATAGTTTGTCAAAAAGATTACACAACTAGCTGTGTAATTCATACATCCCTGACACAATAGGAAAATATAAACTTCATAATTTTTAATACAAAGGATAGAAGTTGTCTCTATTTTTGGTAGAAAAAAGTATTCAAAGTAAAAGTTAAAAAGTTTCCTCAGGATCTTGTGAATATGGTTTGTATTTGCATGGCTGGGAAATCCCAAATAAATGCATTCTGGCTAGAGTCCAAAGGAACCTAAAATTGTATTTAACACATATTTCTCATTAATAAAAAAACAAAAAAAAAAACAAACAAAACAAACAAACAAAAACTGTTCCAATGAAAATACACAGATATCTCTAATTATTTTCTTTTTCTTTCTATATTAGTACATAAACATACTTTATTTTTTTTTTTTATTTTTATTTATTTATTTATTTTTTTTGAGACGGAGTCTCGCTGTGTCTCCCAGGCTGGAGTGCAGTGGCGTGATCTTGGCTCACTGCAAGCTCCGCCTCCCGGGTTCACGCCATTCTCCCGCCTCAGCCTCCCAAGTAGCTGAGACTACAGGCGCCTGCCACCACGCCCAGCTAGTTTTTTGTATTTTTAGTAGAGACGGGGTTTCACCATGTTAGCCAGGATAGTCTCGATCTCCTGACCTCGTGATCCACCCGCCTCGGCCTCCCAAAGTGCTGGGATTACAGGCTTGAGCCACCGCGCCCGGCCCTATTTTTTTTTGAATTTTTTTGAGACAGAGTCTCGCTCTGTCGCCCAGGCTGGAGTGCAGTGGCATGATCTTGGCTCACTGCAACTTCTACCTCCCAGGTTCAAGTGATTCTCCTGCCTCAGCCTCCCCAGTAGCTGGGACTACAGGCATGCACCACCACACCCAGCTACTTTTTATGTTTTTAGGAGAGATGGGGTTTCACCATGTGGACCAGACTGGTGTTGAACTCCTGACCTCAGGTGGTCTACCTGCCTCGACCTCCCAAAGTGCTGGGATTACAGGCGTTAGCCACTGTGCCTGGTCTAAAAATACTTATAATAGAGTAATTACTCCATTATTACTGGAGTAATGAGCTTTAACTGTTGATGGCTATTATGAACACCAAGATGTCTGTGATTCAATGCTTTACAGTATAATGCGACTGAATAAAACAAAATTTTTCAATGATTTTCAGAAATAAGGTATTTTTATGAATTAATATAATGTTTAATTTACCTTTATCATTTTTGTAGAAATATACTTTGATCAATATTTAATGCAGAGCATTTATTTTGTACATGCAGTCTTAGTTTACTTATAGAAAGTGTCACACATAACATACATTAAAGTATTATCTCAGTGAAGTAAATTTTATTAAGTACAACTTTCTCTTAGTCATCATTACCTGAATGAAAAACGTGATCTCCTCAGTGAAGTCATTCTCAATACTTGAGAATCTGGGCTAGTTAAGATCAAATATTTAACATCATTGACTTGAATACTCACTTTTCAAAGTTTAGGTCTAGAATGACTACTTAGCTTTTAGTGAATTAAATTTAATAAAGTTCAGAAGGATTTTATTATATAAAAGGCAGTAAACTACTTAAGACAAACACAACTCACTGATATTATCTAGGAAATTGAAACAATTAGTTGAAATAGTAAGAAAAGTGAGTAAGAAAAATGGAAAAAAAAATAACAAAAGTCCTGTTTGCCAATGAAAGTAGAAGATACTGAAAGGCTTAAGTAAAATGACAGTAAATAAAATAAAATATTTTTTTCATAGAAATATGGGGAAATTTATAATCTATGAACAATTAAAAATGTAGTAAAAAGTAAAGCAGGAGACAGGAGCAGTTGCTTCAAGTACAGGCTATAGTAAGAGATATTTCATGGTAGCAAATGGTTAATTAAATGTAGTTTAATAATGGCTAATATTCAGCTTTGAGTTGCTGTTTATACAGTACAATACTCTCAGTTTTCATCATTTTCCTTAAATCACCAGTAAAATATTCCACAAATACCACAGTGTCATTTTAATGGTATTTTGAAAAGTCAGGAGTTGGGGTAACATCTATTACTGATCAATATTGTCTGGAAATGTAACACCAATAGGAGTCAAGAGCAAAGATGCAGAACTTGGTGGAAGTAAAAGGCTGGAGATTACAGAAGAAAGGCATAAGGAATCATAGTAGCCTCACTCCCAACAATCCGAGAATAAATTATAGAATATACTTGTTCTCTCAATATATGAGGGTTCATGTTGTCTTAATAAACTATTAAAGAAGAGGGATATCATCTTGTAACAGTCAGAATGGCTATTATTACAAAGTCAAAAAACATAGATACTGGCGAGATGACAGTGAAAAAGGAACACTTATACACTGTTGGTGGGAGTGTAAATTAATTCAACCATTTTGGACGACAGTGTGGTGATTCCTTAAAGACATAAAGACAAAAATACCATTTGACCCAGCAATCCCATTACTGGCTATATACCCAAAGGAATATAAATCATGCTGTCATAAAGATACATAAACACATATGTTTTGTATCATTAGTCACAATAGCAAAGACATGGAATCAACCTATATGTCCATCTGTATAAAGAAAATGTGGTACGTATATACAATGGAATACCATTCAGCCATAAAAAAGATCAAGATCATGTCCTTTGTAGGGATAAGGATGATCTGGAGGCCATTATCCTTAGCAAACTAATGTAGTAACAGAAAACCAAATTCCACATGTTCTCATGTGTAAGTGCAAGCTAAATGATGAGAATATGTGGACATATAGAGGGGAACAACACACACTGGGGTTGATCAGTGGTTTGAGGGTGGGAGGAGGGAGAGGATTAAGAAAAGTAACTAATGGGTACTAGGGTTAATATCTGGGTGATGAAATAATCTGTAAAACAAACTCCACGACACAAGGTTACCTATGTAACAAACCTGCATTTGTATGCCTGAACTTAATGTAAAAGTTAAATTTAAAATAATAATAATAATAAAACAAAAAAGAAGGTGGTTATAGCAATAATTTGAAGAAACTTAGTACCCAGAGGCAACTGACATTTTGTTTCCAATTACATATATGTAATGTATTATACTAAGATTAGTGACTGTTAGATATCTAGTTCTAAAAATAATACAGTTTTATCTTTGTTGAAGTTTAATCATTATGACTACTAGCTATAGCTATTCTTGTGTATAAGTAAAGAGTAATAGAAAACCAAGTATCTTTCAAAAGTTATCTTAACAAAAAGCATGAAAAGTATTAAACTTGGAAACTATTTCATAGAAGTGTGTGTGTGTGTATGTGTGTGTGTGTAAATTCCAGTGAAATTTCACAGGGACCTTTCACATATAGTGTATTTTTAAAAGCCTTTATCAAATGATTTCACTTGAAAAGTTCATTCATCTGTCTGCTTAATACCCATTCTTATACAAATATCTGTATTGCATCCTGTGTGGAAATTTTCTTAACCTTTTTTTACTATTCTCATAGGTAAGCAATTGATTCACAATTTCAAATAAAAAAATGTAAACAACCCTGATTTTGGCATTTGTTTTTGAAATAAAAAGCTAAATCCAAATTTATACATGATAAAAACAGCAGTAAATTCTAAATCAGCAAAAAAAAATTTATTTATGATTTATATTATTTGTATGTACCCCCAAGTAATACAGAGGTTGTTAGAAAATTAGTTTTTGTTGTTGCAATTGCCTAATACTTATTTTTGTGCCCAAAGCAAAATATTAATGTAACAATGTTTAAATGAATAATTCTCATTTTCAATGTCAGAATCACCTTAAGCATTGCACATCATGTGTTTTCAAAAATATGGATAACACTACATACTTTGCCTAAATACAATAAAATATATTCTTAATATTTTGTAGGACATGCATACAGTCAATTAACTTCTTTATAAAAATGATACTGGAATTTGAGTGTGAAATTCTGTAGTGGAATATACTAGTAATAAAAAAATAGGGTGCAATTTGCAACTACTAAAACTTGATCAATAAATTTTTTTAGACTGTGTTTATTAAAACTTCAAATTTGGCTCAATTTTAATTTAAATCATTGCAATAATTAGTAATCTCTAACTCTCTTTTAGTAAGTAAAATAGTTGCTTTTCTTGGCAACGTGGAAACTTCAGTAAAGGTTTATTAGATATGTAACTCTGACATTCAGTTTCTCTGAAAGGATGCTCAGGTTAAGATGTCACAACCTTTTTACTGAAAATGCCAAAAGTGTACACTTATTAAAACAGCCTTCAATTTCCCACATGAAGATAATAAAACTTATGTTCTCTAAAGTTTACCCATTTATTTGACAGGCAATTAATTTTTAGATGAATTTTATTTACCTCTAAACCACAATGTAAATGCATGTTTATTGTTGGTGTATGTATTAGTCTGTTCTCACACTTTTGTAAAGAAATGTCCAAGACTGGTGGTAAAGGAAAGAGGTTTAATTGACAGTTTCACATGGCTGGGAAGGCCTCAGGAAACGTACAATCATGGCAGAAGGGGAAGCAGGCATATCTTACGTGGTCGCAGGAGGGAGAGAGAGATAAAAAGTGAGAGAGAAAGAGTGTTTGAAGGAGGAACTGTCAAACTCATGAAATCATCAGATCTGGTGAGAACTCACTATCACAAGAACAACATGGGGGAAACCGCACCCATGATCCAATCACCTCCCACCAGGTTCCTCCCTCTACACTTGGGCATTTTGAGGATGACAATTCTAGATGAGATTGGTGTAGAGACACAGAACCAAACCGTATCAGTGTAACTAATCGCAATTTTAATAGTGTGTATGTGAATCTGATAAATATAGGCTATACAACTATACAACATGTTACTATAATGAATATTGTAGGCAATTTTAACACAATGATAAATTATTTGTCTACCTACACATATCTAAAAATGAAAAAGTACACTGAAAATATTGCATAAAAGATACAATACGGTACACTTGTATAGGGCACTTACCATAAACTGCACTCACAGGACTGGCAGTTGCTCTGGGTGAATCAGTGAATGAGTGGTGAGTGAATGTGAAGGCCTAGGACATTATTGTATGCTACTGTAGACTTTATAAACACTGTATACTTATACTACAGTAAATTTAAAAGATTTTTTTAATAAATTAACCTCAACTTACTGTAACTTTTTAGTTTATAAACTTTTAAATTCTTTTTTAACTTTTTGACTCTGGTAAAAACACTTAGCTTAAAACAAACACATTGTACAGCTATACAAAAATGTATTATTTCTCCATATACTTATTCTATATGTTTTTCTCTAATTTTAATTTTTAATATATTTTTACTTTTTAAAGTTTTGTTTAAAACTAAGACAGAAACACACACATTAGTCTAGGCTTACACAGAATCAAAATCACCAAGATACCACTAGGTAATTTGAATTTTTTAGCTCCATTATAAACTTATGAGATCACCATTGTATATGCAGTTTATTGTTGACCAAAATTTTATTATGTGGTGCATAACTGTACTTACTTTGTAAAGTTGCTATTGTCAAAATACAGTTGTATATTATGTGAAAATGCTAACATCAAGCATGACAAAAATCAGGTACTCAAAAATATTCATTTTATTTGTCTTCTTTCTCTTTCTTTTCTCTTGACCATTTTGATTATTGTTTTTTCTTTTTAATACACTTTAAATTTTTCAAATATTTCTGATATTAATGAGTAGTTTAATTAGTCACAGCCTTTTTATTGAAATTATTCTCCTTAATGCCATGATTATTAATATATGGATAATGAATCATTGTCTTCAAATGTTGAAGTCAATAATTCTAAATCTAGATCTTGAAAATGTAAAATTTAACTAATTAAAAAGGAGGGTGCTTTGCAGTTGTATTAGTTTGTTTTCATGCTGCTGATAAAGACATGCCTGAGACTGGGCAATTTACAAAACAAAGAGTTTTAATAGTTTTACAGTTCTACATGGCTAGGGAAGAATCACAATCATGATGCAAGGTAAAAGGCACATCTCACATGGTGTCAAACAAGAGAAGAGAGCTTCTGCAGGGAGACTCCCCTTTTTAAAACCATCATATCTTATAAGACTTATTCACTATTACAAGAACAGTGTGAAAAAGACCTGCCCCCATGATTCAATTACCTCCCACCATGTTCCTCCCACAACATAGGAATTCAAGATTAGATTTGGGTGGGGACACAGCCAAACCATATCATTGCCCCTCAGGCTCATCCCAAATGTCATGTCCTCACATTTCAAAACAAATCATTCCTTCCCAACAGTCGTCCAAAATCTTAACTCATTTCAGTATTAATTCAAAAGTCCACAGTCCAAAGTTTCACCTGAAACAACGCTAGTCCCTGCTGCCTATGAGCCTGAAAAATCAAAAGCAAGTTAGATACTTCCTAGATTCAGTGGTGGTGCAGGCATTGGTTATATACAGACATTCCAAATGGGAGAAATTGGCCAAAAAAGGGGCTGCAGGCCCCATACAAGTCTGAAATCCAGCAGTGCAGTTAAATCCTAGAGCTCTAAAATGATCTCCTTTGACACCATGTCTCATGTCCAGGTCACACTCATGTCCAGGTCACTCCCACAGCCTTGGGCAGCTTCACCCTTGTGGCTTTTGCAGGGTATGTCTCCTCTCTCAGCTGCTTTCATGGGTTGGCATTGACTGACTAACTTTTTCAGGCACACCATGGAAGCTGTGAGTGGATCTACCATTCTGGGGTCTGGAGAATGGTGGCCCTCTTCTCACAACTCCACTAGGCAGTGCCCCAATAGGGACTCTGTGTAGGGGCCTCACTTTCATCTGCCAAAGGCAGGACTGTAATCTCAAGACCCTCATGTCGGAAGGCATCCTGCCCCATACTCTGAAAGAATGAATGCTGCACAGAGAGACAAAGAAGAATCTGAACAGACAGACCTTCCTGGGTTTCTCCACGTGGTCTATTAGTGTTAGATCACACCTCTTTTTTCCAGTTCACATTTGTATGTGGTTGTCGATCATGCTTATGTGATGAAGCTTCCATAAAACTCCCAAACCTGGGTTTGGAGAGTTTCTGGACAGCTGAACATGAGGCAATTTCTGGAGGGTGGTACACTGAGTGAGGGCATGAAAGATCTTCACCGATTTCCTGATACCTTACCCTATGCATTTCTTTATCTGTAACCTTTTAATATCCTTCATAATAAACTGATAAACATAAATGTTTCCCTGAGTTCTGTCAGCCATTGTAGCAAATTAATTGAAGCTGAAGAGAGGGTTGTGGGAACCCCAACTGGAAGCTTATTGGTCAGAAGATCTGGCGGCCCAGACTTGTTACTGGTGTCTGAAGTGGGGTGGAGGGTGTGGGGCAGTTTTGTGAAACTGAACTCTCAACCTGTGGGATCTGTTGCTGTCTTTAGGTTTCTAATGTCAGAATTGAATTGGAGGTCATCCAGTTAGTGTCCACTGCAGAATTGATTGCTTGGTGGTGAAGAGAAACCCCTATACATCTGGTCACAAAAGTCTTCTGTGTTGACTGTTACAATCAAGTGAGAGAACAGAATAAAACTCTTTTGAGTATATTTGTTATGCTCAGTGTGTATGTGCATGTGTGTGTGTGTATATATATATCACATATATAAAACATATCTATCTATATGGTACCATAGTATATATTTACATGTGTGTGTGTGTATATATATCTTACATATATAAAACATTATCTGTATGGTACCGTACTATATATGTACGTGTATGTGTGTATATATATTATATATATATACAGAGAGAGAGAGCGCTCTTACTATGAGTTCTGTTTCTCTAGAGAACCCTGGCTAATACAATGATGTTTTTGGCAGTTTTAAAAAGTATTTATCAAGTTATAATTTACATCCAGAAAAATATATCATCTTTAGTGTATAGTACACTAGTTTTGATAAACACATATAGTTGCATAAACACCACTTAATCTAGATATAGAGCATTTCTAAGACCTTGAAAAGTTTCCCTCATCTGTTGGTAGTTAACCCCTCTGTTTTCTGTTTCTACAGTTTTGTCTTTTCCAGAATGTGATATAAATTGGTCAGTTTTACTTAAGAATAATATAGTATGTGAAGATGAGTGGAAAATAAAACTGAAACAAGATTTGAGGCCAGATAATGAAGTAGCTCCGTTAAGGAATCTAGAAGTGGATTCCTACCTTGTCTTGGAAGTGATATAGTTCAATAGCAAGTGTACAGATTTTGAAGCCTACAGTTTCTGAGAATGAATCAAAAGTTTTGTGGTCTTTACACATTCTGCTTAATTTTCCTGACATTCATTTGAGCAATGGGAGAAAATACCCACTTCATTAGATTCCATTTGTATAAAAATATGACAGTATTTGCATATTATTTAATACAACAAAAAGTATTGCTAGGGTCTGAATATTTATACCCAACCCCCCACCAAAAAAAATGTATATTTTGAGATTCTAACCCCCAAGATATTGGTGTTAAGAGGTAGAGTTCTGGGGAGGTAATTAGATCATAGGACAGAGTCCTCATGAATAGGGTTAGTGGCCTTTTAAGAAGCTAAAGAGACTAGAGTTCTCCACTTCCACCATGTATGGATATGACAAAAAGGCACTTTCTTTGAACCAGGAAAGGAGCCATCACCAGACACTATATCTGCTGGAGCCCTAGACACTGTATCTACTGGAGCCCTGATCTTGGACTTCTCTATCTCCAGAACTGCAAGAAATAAATTTCTGTTGTTTATAAGCTACCCAGTATATGGTACTTTGTTATAGCACCTTGAACAAACTAACAAGTAGTGAGCATGTGATTAAGTTATACCACAACTAGTATTAGTTTGCACAGGCCAATAGAAGTTTTTGATGTGGGAAACTCTGACCTCATCAGAGGTGTTTTTGTTTTTGTTTTTTTAATGTGGAATTTATTTGAAGTTCAGGTACTGGAAAAATTACCAGTTCAGAAAAAAACTCCCCAATAGGTAGCATTGATCAAATGACCTTCTTGGTCATTTTTATGCCTACAGTCATGCAAGAAGAGGACTGAAATCAGGGACATGATGAGAGCCTGTGAGTAGGTACTTAGAAAATAAATGAAGAATTGATATTTTTAATAAAGATAAAAGTGTTCATTAGAGGCTGGATGTGCTGACTCATGCCTGTAGTCCCAACATTTGGATGGTCAAGGCAGGAGGATCACTTGAGTCCATGGATTTGAGACCACCCTGGGCAACATGGCAAAACCTTATCTCTACTAAAAATTAAGAAAAAAAAAAAAAATAGGTGTTCATTAGAGCCATGTAAAATTTGAAATTACAAGCCTAGATTTTCACAAACATAAATAGGTTGATGAGAGAGAGAGAGACTGGGCAGAACTGAGGGCCAAGTCAGTACCATCCATTGTCAATCCACTACACTTTGTAGTCAGGAGCGCAGGGCTGGATCAGTGAAAGAAAGACAAAAGAGTAACAGAGTGTGGTATCAGAGCAGCCACACAAACCAAAATTTTCAGGGAAGAGGCCAGAGTCAAAAGATTTAAACAGGCAAAAGGAAGACAGAATGAACAGAGTCAGAAAGAAAAATCCCATTTATTATATTGGGTGCTTTCAGAAATGTTTTAGAGTCTTCTCTTTACAACCAATCTGAGAAGTAAAAATCTGAGATTCATATAATTTTAATGGGTCGACAAAGGTCATACAACTAGTAAAAGATAGAACTGAAATTTAATCCTAGATGTTAGAAAAAGAATGATGAGGCCTTTTAAAGTAGTAATAAGGAGGTTACCGGTCACCATCAAGAAAGTTATTTTAGGGGGATTGTGGAAGCATAAGAGAAAATTGAAAGAGATTTAAAAGTAAGCAGATAATGAGAAAAAGGGGAACTAGTCTTTCAAGTTTTCAGAAAAAGGAGACAAAGATAACTAACTCAAGAGATTAACAGTGTCAAGAGGGAGATCCCCAGGGATGGAAGGAATTAAAATTGCTAGTAGGCAGGTTGCAGGGAATAAAGTTTCAAGAGCTGTAAAACATAAATCTCTGCAATGAGTTGCTCTGAGAATTGAGATAGTTATACTTAAATATTTTTAGTACATGAAATGAGAGAATGGTCTATTGTTTTAGTTTTTTACAGTGCTCATTGTTATTTACAGTATTTTATTTATTTTGAGAAATTGAACTTTTTCTGATAACAAAAATATTCTTTATTTTGGAGAATGTTTGTGGAAAGTTTAGGTAAAGGTTCCACTGAAGAATGTTGATGTTTGAAACACTCAAGAAATAAATGGGATCCCTAATTTTTAAATGGCTAATTTTGTTGTGTGTAGAGTCACGTTCTTGAATTCCCCTTATGTGCATCTTTGGTAAATGTTTGTAAGTATTGTAAGAATGTTTAAGTGTTTAAGAATGTGTGTGTGTGTGTTTGCCTATAGGTCCATGCCTTTGATTTTGTTCAAGAAACAACTGCAAAATATCAAGAGCAAAGAGTAAATGAAGACAGAAAAAACATAGAGACATATTTTCATCTCACACTGTCATGAAACCATAAGAGCATCTGACATGACGATGTGCAGCTCTGGCCATGAATTTGGAATAATACCAGTTAAAATATGTGGGACAGTAGCCATGTGCTAAATACTTTTCATGTGCTTTATCTTTCTCTCTAGTGTGTGTGTGTGTGTGACATTCATTGATTTGTGATCCTCTTAGCAGTCCTCAAATATAGGCATTACTATGATATTAGTTTTATAGATACAAAAATTTGTAATTTTCTTAAGGTCACATAACTGGTAACTGGAAGAGCCAGGTTTGATTCAAGGTCCTAAGGGCCCAAGTTTTCAACTATACTCTATTGTCTCTGCAAAACCCAGATATTGGGATAATCACTTATTGTCTGATTATTGTTGTTGTCAGGAGCCATGAGATAAGAAAATTCCCTACAAATAAGTGAGAAGGTTTTTCAGATATGAGTGACTGTTTTTAAAGATCTGAAAGGAGAACAACATTGGCATGAAAAATTAGGTTTCGTTGTCTAAATTCCCAAACCCCACAGGATAGATCTGTGTAGCACATCAAATCTGTGACAGGGTGGGCTAATTTTCTCAGAGGATATATTCACAAACTTTAATACTGTAACTTTCCCTTGACCATCTTGAATGGAATGTGTGGGACAATAAGAATTGTCTCATATAGTCTCTAATAATAATTCTATAATAATATATTCTCTCACTAATAATGTATCAAATGACACTTAAAGAAAACTAAGTACTCAATGGCAACTGGCAATTTTGGGTATGGGGAAGCTTATAGTTCCAAAAACTCAATCCATGAATAAAGGAGAGGGTATTTAGAGAGAATGGAGTTTGAGGAATAATTTTTTTCCCCTTGCTTTCAGGCTGAGAGTGTTGGGGAAGAAAATAACTTCCTTTTTAAGTATAGGAAACTTAGACTAGGAAGGATCTGTAGTCTTACTCTCATCAAGAATTTTGAGAGATACCTTCCTCACCTCATAGGTATTGAGGTATAAAGTAGAGACAGTCACACTGGATGCCAGAAACAGAGAAGCCTGAGGTAGCCCACTGGATCACACTTCCTTGGACTGTTGTGGCAGAATGATGATTCTCATTTCTTCAGCTACACATACAAGTTATATACTTGAAAATGCCTATAGTCCAGTGTTCTAAATATTTCTCTGCAGTATATGGCACAGATTATCATTCCTTTCTTGAAATGTTTACTTCACCTGCCTCAGGGACTTCATTCTGTCTTGTTTTTTCTTCCACTTCAGATAGTATCCCTTTGCACTTTCATGTGCTGATTCTTCTTCATTTTCAACATCTCCAAATTTTGCTGAAATCTTCTCTAGTCCTATAGCTTTATGAATAATCTGTGTGTTAACAACTCCCAAATGTTTATCTCTAACTTGGATCCCTTGTCTGAACCACAAACATGGCTATTTACCTACTTTCATAGTTTCATCACTTGCATGTTTAATAGTCATCTCAAACTTAAAGTGCCAAGTGCTAATACTTGACTTCCTTTCCCACTCCACCCCAAACCTACTTTTTTCATATTCTTCCCCCACTTGTAAAATAAAACTTGACTTCTCCATTATCCCAGGTCATAAGACTTATAGTCATTATTCTTTCATTTGCTTATTCAGCAAAAAATTATTGAACACTTACTAAGTGGAACACAGTGTCCTATGCAACTGTACATGATGGAAAAAAAATAAAGATCCTTAGACTCTTAATAATTTCAATCAACAGGAAGAATGACAACTATACAGTACACATATTCATAAGCAGTTTAAATAGTATCTCAATGGTGACATATTCCGCGCAAACTAAAATGGAACTGGGTGGAGCAGATTGAAATGAGAATAGCAAGTTGTAATATTTCGTGGAAAGGTTAAGGTAGGTATATTCTGGAAGGTAAGGTTACTCATACACTTGAAGGTGAGACAGTTTACCTGAGTCAAGATAGTTGAGAGAAGAGTGTTCTGAGAAGGGTAACACTGAGAAAAGAAGCTAAAGCACTAACCTCCTTGCTGTCTCTGAGAAAAAACATGAAAACTAATATGTTTGGAACAGGGTAATCAATAAAAGAAAATCAAAGAGGTAACAGAAAAACAGATCCGGAAAGGCCTTTCAGGTCCTTGTTACCACTCTGCTCTGTTATTCTAAGTGAAATAGAAAATAATACAAAGTTTGGTTAAATATTTGCCACTATATATCTTAATTTTTAAAAAGATCACTGTGGCTATTCTCCCAAAAATAAACATGGGAAGAGGGAGGTGGGCAAGAGTGGAAACAAAAAGATCTATTAAAGGACGTTTGCATTAACTCTTGGGATAAATGGTGATGGTTTCAACCAGAGTGACAGCAGTGAAGATAATGTACAGTGGTTAAATTTGTGATATCTTTCTCTTTTTTTCAACTTTTATTTTAGATTTGGGAGCACATGTGCAGGCTTGTTACCTGGGCACATTGTGTGAAGTTGAAGTTGGGTGTAAGAATGATCCCATCACCCTGGCACTAAAATAACCCAACAGTCTTTCAACCCTTGCCTCTCTCTCTCTCCCTCCTTCCTCTAGTAGTGTCCAGCATCTGTTGTTGCCATCTTTATGTCCATGAGTGCCCAGTGTTGAGCTCCCACTTATAAATGAGAACATTAAGAATTTGGTTTTCTCATTCTCATTAATTCACTTAGGATAATGGCCTCCAGATGCATCTATCGTGCTGCAAAGGACATGGTTTTCTTCCTTTTTAAAAATAGATTCATAGTATTCCATGTTGAATAAGTACTACATTTTGTTTATCCAGTCCACCATTGATGGGCGCCTATGTTGAGTTTGTATCTTTGCTGTTGTGAATAGTGCTGAAATGAACATGTAAGTGCTTATGTCTTTTCAGTGGAACAATTTATGTGCTTTTGTATATATACACAGTAATGGGATTGCTGGTTCAAATGGTAGTTCTACATTCTTTGAGAAATCTCCACACTGCTTTCCACAGTGGCTGAACTAATTTGCATTCCCACCAGGAGTGTGTAAGCATTCCTTTTTTCTCAGCAGCCTCACCAACATCTGTTGTTTTTTGACTTTTTAATAATAGCCATTCGTACTGGTATGTGAGGATATCTCATGGTTTTGATGTGTATTTCTCTGATGATCAGTTTTTCTCTGATATTGGGCATTTTTTCATGTTTCTTGGCCTTTGGGATGTCTTCTTTTGAGAAGTGTTTGTTTATGTCTTTTGTGTTTTTTTTTTTTTTTTTTTGCAAATATTTTCTCCCAATCTGTAGGGTATTTGTTTACAATGTTGATAGTTTCTTTTGCTATGCAGAGGCTCTTTAGTTTAATTAGGTCCCACTTGTCAATTTTTGATTTTATTGCAATTGCTTTTGAGGTCCTAGTCATAAATTCTTTCCCAAGGCTAATGTCCAGAATGGTGTTCCCTAGATTATTTTCTAAGATTCTTGTAGTTTGAGGTGTTAAACTTAAATTTTTATAGATTTGGGATATATTTCTTTCATACGTCACAACAAATTCATCATCTCTTCTCTAAATTCTGTTCAAATCTATATCCAGAATCCAACATTACCTTCATTACTGCCAACTTGATCCAAGCCACTGCTAGCCTGTGTCTGAATGGATATAATAACCTCTAATCTGGTTTAGCATCTTCCCATTTCCACACACCTCTCACTCTAGTCACCACAAAATTAAAGTAATGCTTTAATTGACAATCAAGTTGTATATTTTCTCTTCTCAACACCTCCATGAAATTTCCATGAGATAAAGTAAAAGCCAAAGTCCATAAAATGAACAACAGGGAGACGTCCACATTCTGATTTATCCTTTATTGCTTTAGCCTCTTGTCCTGTCATGCTCCCATTTGTAGTTTCTACTCCAGTCATCTCTGGCCTACTTTAGGATATTTGTAATCAGTGTTTTCTCTATCTACATATCTCCTCCACAGATGTCTTCATAGTTAAATTTCTGTCTTGTTTCTTTTTGTTCTTCTATCAAATGTCATTTGAAAGTAAGAAGGAAAGGGACCAGGCGTGGTGGCTCACACCTATAATCCTAGCACTTTGGGTAGGTGGATCACTTGAGGGCAGGTTTTGAGACCAGCCTGGCCAACATGGCAAAAACTCATCTCTACTAAAAATACAAAAATTGGCCGGGCATGGTGGAGGAGGCACCTGTAATTCCTGCTACTGTGGGAGCTGAGGCAGGAAAATCACTTGAACCCAGAAGGCAGAGGTTATAGTGAGCTAAGATTGTGCCATTGCACTCCAGCCTGGGTGACAGAGTGAGACTTGTCTTCAAAAAAAAAAAAAAAAAACAAAGACAGCAATAATTAAAGGGGAGAGGGAGAGGGAGAGGAGGGGAGGGGTAGGAAGGGGAAAGGGAGAGGGAGAGGGAGGGAAGGGGGAAGAGAAGGGGAGGAGGGGAAGAGGAGAGGGGAGGATGATGGGAGGAGGAGAGATGGAAGGGAAGGCGGATGGAAGGGGGAGGGGAGTGGAGGGGAGTTGAGGGGAGGGAGGAGGGAAGGAGATGGGAAGAGGAGAGGAGCAGGGAGGGAAGTGGGAGGGGAGGGAAGTGGGAGGGAAGGGAATGGGGAGGGGAGAGGAGGGAAAGGGGAGGGTTAGCGGGGAGGGGAAGGGAAGGGAAGAGAAGGGGGAGGGGAGCTGCAAGGGAAGGGAATGGGGAGGGAAGGAGGAAGGGAAAGGAGGAGAGGAGAAGGAAAGGGAGGGAAAGGTGATGGCAAGAGGGGAGGGGGAAGAGGAGAGGGGAAAAGAGGGGGAAGGGAAGGAAATGGATAAAAGGAGGGAGAAGGGAAGGGGGAGGGGAGCAGAGGGGGAAGGGAAGGCAACGGGGAAAAGGAGGAGGAAGGGATGGGGGACAGGGAGCAAAGGGGGAAGGGAAGGGAATGGGGGAGTGGAGGAGGGGGCGAAGAGGGCGAGGAGGGGGAGGGGGAGAGGAAAGGAGGGGGAAGAGAAAGGGGAGGGAAGGTGAGGGGAAAAGAAGGTACACAGGGAGGGGGAGGGAAGGGAAGGAGTGGAGGAGAGGGGGAAGGTAGGGGAAAGATACAAGAAAGAAAGAAAGAAATAATGGGAGATGCAGGAGAAAGAAAAGTGAAGAAAGGAAGGAAGAAGGAAGAGAAAGTAACAGTAAGAAAGATAATGTAAAGAAGGGAGAGAAAAGAAGAGAGGGAGAAAGGGAGGAAACTTCTACATCTTACAGAAGCAAAATATAGTAGATGAACTGTTTTCCAGATAAAAATGGATATGTGCATCATGATACTATGTTATGTTCAGCGTAAATTGTCTTGGGAGGCCACAATGTATAATCATGAATAACTCATTTCCATGAGTCAACAGATAAAAGTTCTTCACTTTAGATAACAAAATGTTAGTAGCATTTTGATTCATGAAAAATGTGTAAATATTATATAAATTATATTAAGAATAAATCATATTAAAACATATACACATATGTATAATTTTATTTATTGCTACAAATAGAAATAGTTTGTCTACAGTGTGATTTTAATATTTTAAAATATTTCCTTTCATTAGGAGATTGATTAAATATATGTTTCACACACTGCAGGATCAAGTATAATACAAACGATTTATGTTTAATTTAGTAATTTGAAAATATAAAGATACTATTAAAGCCAATGTCCAACTGGGACTGTGGGTTCAGGATATACTAATAGAATCTTAATTTGACAAAATTCTAACACACTTAGTAACTGTTCTTTCTATAAACTCACAGATAGAGGTGAGATTTCATTTATTCTACCTTTCAATGGTATAAATTTCTTGAGGCTTTCTTTGTTATGGTCCCATAATTCTCCTTTAGAAAAAGATAGATTCTGTATTATTTCTTTTATAAAGATCATCATGGAATCAATAAGTAACATACTAAAATCATTCTTCGCATCAGCAGGCCCCCTTTCTGTTCTCTTACCCTGACAGCCTTTGCTGTACAACACCATCGGAGGTTGTTACTAAACCTTCAGCATCAGGTTTCCCTAGCAACAGAAAGCCTTTTTCTTTCTCCTACTGTCTGTATCTGAGTTTAAAAAAAAAAAAAAAAAAAAAAAAAAAGTAATAATCTCTCAAAACACTAGAAAGCATTCAGACTGAGACATATGAAGTTAGCAATGAAAATTGTGAGTTACAAATAAAATAGGGAATAATTAAATTGTAGAGAAGTATTTTGTTTATGGATTTACACAAAGCTCCAGATGGTGATTTGCTATATTCATCTCCAGATTAGCTAAATAAAGGCCAGGCCTTATGTCAGCCTGCACATGGCTTTAATGACTTTACCTTTATACTGCAAAAGGTTAAGGCTTTTAGTGCTGTGTTTCAGAAGCCACATATAAAGGAAGCTTTATTGGATTAGGCTTCTGAGAAACAAAGTGATACATGCTAGCAGACATTAACCGTAATCAGAAGCCTCCTAGGGTTGCAAGCTTCCTTGGCTAATGGTTGGGGTAAGTTATACTTGATTCCACCTAGAAATTATTTTTCTGTTACTAGATAAAAACACTGCCTAGCTGAACACAACTACAAAGATCTCTAATTGTAATCATAAGCATTTCTTTAACCAGTTATTTTTACTTATTCTCTACAAAACATTTTCACTAAATTTTCTGTCATTTTCTTAAGGATATTCATTCGGTTTGAATCAAGAACAACCTGTGCTTATACCTTATACCTCCTTGGATGTACAAAGAATATAATTTTCACCTCCTTTGAGAAACAGGATCTGGGGGATTGCTAGAGAATCTTTATTTAGTCATGAAGTACTTATGATTGCTTTTGATTTTTAAGATTTTCCCCCATTGTCTGCCAGCATATACATAGAGCCATGAAAAGTCAATTGCATATGAAACTGTATGATTTTTCAGTTTGTTTAGAAAAGTTTTGGCCATAAATCTAGAGATACTCATACTAGTTTTGTTGGATGTTTATTCTCATGTTAATGATCAACATTTTTTTCCTCCTCAATGGCACTCTGAGGATAGTGTTTCCTTTGGACATGGTTGTTTATTTAAGATTTCTTACAACTGATCAGATATGATGATTTTTAACAGCTTTATTGTGATTTTTTATTTTTAAAAAGAAAGCGTAAAGGTGTTTCACAGGTACAACACTCTTATTAATACACTACCAATCTTATTTTATTATTTAGGAGATTCATGGTTCAATAAGATTTATTAGTTCTGTTTAATTCTTATGATTTTAATGAACTTAAAAATATTATTTAAATCTTTCAGAAATCATGTATGTTGAACTATTTGTAATTACTTAGTATGCAATATTAAAATAAGGGACTATTGCTTACCTTAAAGGTTAATGTTATTTTCAAAGTTAATTACATAACATTAGAAACTATTAATATATATATACTAGTGTATGCATATATACTCATATATATACTTATATCATCTATATGATATGAGTATATGTCTATCGATCATTCTGCCTAAAATTATTAAGTGTGATTTCATAAAATACATACGAAATGAATATTGAAGCATGCAACATACTGATATATATTATTTTGTCTTTAATTTTCATATATATTATGTTGCAGTTAATTTTTGTACTATATTTATATTATTCTAACAAGTTTTTATTTAAAACTTAATATTTAGGTAATAATGATGCATTTTATGTTATTAGCAGGATTAAGAAAATACAATATTGCTAGTGGATAAAGTGTGTTTTTATTATCAACAACAATTGCAATTGTTAATAATTCAGATTTTTAAAAAATAATTCTCAGTTTTTACCTTAACAATTTTAATTGGCCTAAAAATGACCCTTTTAAACAAAAGTGTTTGCAACACTTTACTATTTAGAAAGGAAAAGGGCATAGATATTGATTTAATCCTAACTATACTCAATATTCAAGAACTCAAATGCCAAACCATGAAGAGACTTCCATGTTTGCAGTTGCCATAAATAAATGACACACACAGTTTGTATAATTTTCTGCATTTTAACCAACTAGAGAATAACTTGTGAGCATAGGGAATAAGCACAATGCCCCTTTTCCCATTAAATTACCAAAACCTAATACCAAGCTTTGATTTGGAGGCATTCAACAAATATTGAGTTAATACGTTAAAAAACAAAACAAAACTACATTGACAAACTTGGTTCCATTTTACCCTTCGGTAGCATCCTTAAAACAATAACAAAAAAATCTTAGGGAAAACAAAAAAGAGGAAAGGAACAAAATAAATAAAACATTTCTGGTGAAGAGTGGCCAAAAAGCCCTGAGTACATTAAGCTATGCTTAGCTGTTCCCTGAATACATTTTCCTCTTACACAGCCCAGATTCTTTGACTCTGGCCAAGCTCCTGCCCTAAATGGCAGTAGCCAAAGAGTTAATTGCTCCCCATGAGTGCCCTAAGTTGTCAGGAGGCTAACCACTTAATAATCTTGATGAAAATCATGTATGCTTGCAGAGGCTCATGGTAACTTTTATGGTGCCCATATAACACTGGAGAAGGTGGTCTAATCATATAAGTTTTTGCTACCCCAACTGATATAAATGAATGCCTATTATACTTCTCTATTATTGAAATAAAAAAATGAAAAAAAAATACCATTTTATGAAAGGCCATGTGTTCCTAGAGGAAATTCTATTTTTAAATATAATAAAACTAACACTTCAGAAAATAACCCTGGAAAATAATGCTGAAGAAACAATTTTCATCCTTGAATGAACTGGAAGAAATAAAGATTAGAAAATGTGCCTCAGGTCATATTCGGGGTTTTGCCCCAAGAGAACTCAGAGAGAGAGTGCATCGCTGCTGTGTAAGATTTGGTGCATTTTACTTTCAGGGTTATGCTTATTTTCACCAAGTGCATTTTCTAATGATCAAAACAGTATTTACTAAATTCATGGTGCTAACTAAATTTCCTGATGAAATAGACGGTGTCTATTCATGAGTTGTTATGTTTTATCTATTTTGGAAAGCTACTGAGAAATCAAATATAACCGAATATTAAGTTATAAATGTGTAACAGTCTATTATTTTGTGACAAGAAATAGAACCACATCAAAGTCTGAAGAGGTATATTCTCCATCAAGCACACATTCTTTCTTTGAACAAGTAAATGTAAACCTGAATTTTAATTGTAACTGAACTTGTTGAATTTAGAATCTGAATCTGGAAAAGATTAGCTTAGCAGAGTAATCGAGCATAGCCTGGGAAGTCAGACACACTGGTTTAAGACTATTAGTTTGTCACTCATTAGCTCTGCAATTTTTAGCAAATTTATTTCATAAAATGGAGATAATTTTTATGAAATGGAAACAATAGTACACATCTCATCTAGTTGAGTTGAGGCTTACATAAAATATTGTATGTAATGTGCTATGAACAGGATCTGTGAGCTGAGAACTCAATACATATTAAGGATTATGAGTTATGTGATTTGCATGCTTTATTACACAAAGCAAGTTCAAAGCACCCACATGCACAATGATGGCATATTTAATACTGGGCTTGTTCCAGTGGAGTTTTTTATATCAGCGTTTACTCCTCCTTAGAATCTGCTTGAAGACTCTGCCTAATATTGCTTCCATGGCTCTTCTTTTCACCTTCCTTCTCAGGGACCCCCACTTTCAATTCACTCAGTCGTTCTCCAGACATATTAATACTGTGTTTATCAGATTACAGCCAGATCTGACAGTCTTGGACAGCATCTTTGAAGTGAATTTGTAGCACCATGCCAATCCATTACATAATGATTTTACAGTTAATTTTCAGAAACAATTCATTTTTCTCTCCTCAAGGTCTTGGGGAGAGAGAAGGTCATTAGATGTTCCAAATATCAGTAAAATACTTTGAGATAATGTGAATTTCTCACAATGTTAGTTCAAAATATTAATCAGATTTCTTCTAAGAGCTTTCTTTCATTACTTCTAAAGTATTAATTTATCATTTGTAGAATTGTAACTTCAATGTAAATATAGACAAAAAATAATTTTAATATTAAAAAATGTAAATATAAATTCAATTTTTATGTGTAGAAAATAAACACACATGGAACCAATGCACTTTGCTCATTCAGATTTTTGACAGGAATATATTCTCGATAAAAATGTAACATTAGCATAAAATCTATTTTATAAGTTAATATGCAACTATTAAAATGGTTTATTCAATGTATTATTTACATTTTAGGATATAAGTTTGGAAATTAGCAACTAACAATTAAATTTATAAAAAAAGAATTATTGCTCACATATTTTTTTTATTATATATCTATCCATGTATCTTTCTATGTATCTGTTTATGGTTTATGTATCTATCTGCCTGTATATATGCATGCATTAGTCAGAATTCTCCAAAGTAGCAGTATCAATAGGATGTGTGTGTGTGTAGGTGTATGTGTTTTATGTACACACATTCTATTGGTACTCTGTGTGTGTGTGTGTGTGTGTATATATGGAGAGAGAGAGAGAGAGAGACAGAGAGAGGAGAGGGAGAGAAGAGAGAGAGAGAGAGGTACTTTAAGGAATTGGTTCACGGGATTGTGCAGGTTGGCATGTCTGACATTTGCATGGCCAGTTGCTGAAGATCTAGGGAAGGGTTAATGCTGCAGCTCTAATTGGAAGGCAGTCTAGAGGGTGAATACTTTTCTTTTTTCTTTTTTTTTTTTTTTTTTTTTTTTGAGACGGAGTCTTGCTCTGTCGCCCAGGCTGGAGTGCAGTGGCCGGATCTCAGCTCACTGCAAGCCCCGCCTCCCGGGTTCACGCCATTCTCCTGCCTCAGCCTCCCGAGTAGCTGGGACTACAGGCGCCCGCCACCTCGCCCGGCTAGTTTTTCGTATTTTTAGTAGAGACGGGGTTTCACCGTGTTAGCCAGGATGGTCTCGATCTTCTGACCTCGTGATCCACCCATCTCGGCCTCCCAAAGTGCTGGGATTACAGGCTTGAGCCACCGCGCCCGGCCGAATACTTTTCTTTTTAGGGGACCTCAGTCTTTTCTCTAAAAGCTTTAAAGTTATTGGATGAAGCTCACTCACATGGTGGAAGGCACTTTTCTTTACTCTAAGTCTCCTGACTTAAATGTTAATAACATCTAAAAAATTACCTTGATAGCAACATCTAAACTGATGTTTGACCATAAAGGGGATACTATGGCACCATGGCCTAGCCAAGTTAAAACATAAAATTAATCATCATTTTACACACATACACACACACACACACACGTGCACACACACACGTATCTATGTATTTATAGATTGCCTTATATATTTTATTTTATTATTTATTTATTTATTGACGTGGAGTCTCACTCTTGTCACCCAGGCAGGAATGCCCTGGCGCCGTCTCTTCTCATTGCAACCGCCACCTCCTAGGCTCAAGCGATTCTGCTGCCTCAGCATCCCAATTAGCTGGGAATACAGGCAAGTGCTACCATGCCTGGCTAATTTTTGTATTTTTAATAGAGACAAGCTTTCACCAGGTTGGCTAGGCTGGTCTCAAACTCTTGACCTCAAGTGATTCGCTCACCTGGGTCCCCCAAAGTGCTGGAATTACAAGGCATGAGCCACCGCACCTGTTCACCTTATATGCTTTATAAGATAATCTGTTTTCTTGGTTATTACAGAAAATAAGTAAGCCAATGTTTATCAAATTAGTATAAATACTGTCAGTAAGCTTAATGAGCTTTTTTGGTTGTTCATAAACTACAACTTATTTTGAAA
This sequence comes from Macaca mulatta, assembly GCF_049350105.2. Taxonomy (NCBI): domain Eukaryota; kingdom Metazoa; phylum Chordata; class Mammalia; order Primates; family Cercopithecidae; genus Macaca; species Macaca mulatta. The sequence continues at coordinate 119,758,863 of NC_133409.1, forward strand.
CACTGAAAATTAAAATAAAATTAAGTAGCTTCAGCAATTAAAAATAAAATGTAATGAGAAAAAAAGATTCTTTTATTTTTGAAAGAAAATAGTCAAAAAAACAAAGTAGAGAAATATTCTCTCCAAAACATGGAAGAAATAACTGAGAGCCAATGAGGATATGGTAGGGCAACAAACTGATCCTAATCATCTCTCTACTCCGTGGCGATGATGACTTGTTAAGCATCTGTCAGTCATTACCCCACAGGGCACAACATGTTGAGATTAGCTCATTAAATATAAGTTTGGCTTCAGCTTGATGGTTAAATGTCCAATATTACCTTTGTGGGTTTGCACTGAGGTCAGAGAAATATGTTCAAGTATTAGAAGAATATAACTCAACACCTTATGAAATATTTCTAAACTGTGATATTACAAAGCATATATATATATATATATATATGCCCTTTTATTTATTTATTTATGCAACAAATGCACTGTTATATTCCCTGCACATTCTAGGTCCCGAGAAAACAGTGACAAATTAGACAACAAAGTTTGTGAATTTTGTTAACCTTTTATTTCTGGAGAGGTGTGAGAAAACAACCAGCAAACAAATAAGCAAGAAAAGAATAAATAATAGAAGCTATCCAGATAATTCAAATAGGGTGAGAAGACATTACCTGGGAGGGTATTTTAGACTGGGAGGTCAGGAAGCATTGCAGTTCAAGTTAATGTTTAAACAGATTTTTATAACAGTGCAGGAATATTATTGGTCAGTTTTAAAATAATCATTTGGCAGTTGTGTGAGGAGACCTGACTGCTGAGAGATGAGCAAGCATGAAGGAGGACGGTAATAGGGAAGCTAGAAAAATGGACAGATTATTTTCAATTTGCCCATGTTCTTTCTCCCAGTATTAATATGACTTCATTTCTTCTCAATGTTTGAATATTTATCCATCTGTGATTTATTCTGGCATAAGGAGTAAAATAGACATTCGTCTTATTTTATGCACATAGGTAGCCTGTTGCCGCAATCCCCTTTATTCAATAATGGGAGAATAATTTTAAATATTTTTATATTCATCGTCAAATAAATTTTCCAATACTCTTTGAGGAAGAAATATATTTAAAATGTACAGGCAAGGATTCCTCTCCTGGATACATACTCCTGAGAAATTATTGCAAAGATCTATACAAGGATGGTGTATATGGCAATAGGGAGTTGAAAGCAACCTGTGTATCCATCTCCAGAAGAATGGATAAATAAAATACAGTAAATCACACTATGAGATGCTGTATAGCAATATGAAACAATAAACCAGATATGTGACATGGATTGGTCCCCAAACAAGCCTGAATGAGTAAAGTAGGACAGAGATGGGATTTACAAAACCCTTAATGGAGCTGAAAATACACAAACCCACACTACGTTTTACAAGACTGTATCTATGCTGAAGAACATACGGCAAACACATTACAAATGGTTTCCTTTGACAGGAAGCAGATGGGATGGGGATTAAGAAATAAGGGACAACCCAGACATGAAATGGGCTTTGTGTTGATGATGATATGTTAAGAGTAAGAAATGTAAGGTGCATTCCAATTTCAGACACAATAAATGTAAGAAAGTGTGCCTGAGGCTTAATGAATATAGTAAATATTATAGCTCAATATTATGCCTCAGAAGTTTAATTTAAAATATGAAAGAAGGCCGGGGGCAGTGGCTGACGCCTGTAATCCCAGCACTTTGGGAGGCCAAGGCGGGCGGATCACGAGGTCAGGAGATCGAGACCATCCTGGCGAACACAGTGAAACCCCATCTCTACTAAAAATACCAAAAAAATTAGCCGGGCATGGTGGCGGGCGCCTGTAGTCCCAGCTGCTCCGGAGGCTGAGGCAGGAGAATGGCGTGAGCCCAGGAGGCAGAGGTTGCCGTGAGCTGAGATCGCGCCACTGCAACTCCAGCCTGGGTGACAAAGCGAGACTCCGTCTCAAAAAAAAAAAAAAAAAAGAAAGAAAGAAAGAAAGAAGATAAAGAAAAACATTTAGATCAATACTACCATACATATGTTTTAAAAGTTAAAATAACTTTTTGGCCGGGCGCGGTGACTCAAGCCTGTAATCCCAGCACTTTGGGAGGCCGAGACGGGCGGATCATGAGGTCAGGAGATCGAGACCATCCTGGCTAACACGGTGAAACCCCGTCTCTACTAAAAATACAAAAAAAACTAGCTGGGCGAGGTGGCGGGCGCCTGTAGTCCCAGCTACTCGGGAGGCTGAGGCAGGAGAATGGCGTAAACCCGGGAGGCGGAGCTTGCAGTGAGCTGAGATCCGGCCGCTGCACTCCAGCCTGGGCGACATAGCGAGACTCCCTTTCAAAAAATAAAAAATAAAAAAAGTTAAAATAATTGAAGTGTAACAGAATATTTACCATATGTGTAGCCACAGTATCTCCATTTAACCTTTGGATAGTTCTGCTGTAGTCTACTTGATTCCTGGGCTTTGTTGTTTCCCAATTGTCAAAAGCTTTTGCCGACTCTGTTTCCTAATATCTATCATTAAAATGCTTCCCCTTTTTTTCCCATGCCACTGACACGGTCTTAGTTTCTAAGTCCTGATTGTCTTTCACTTGGATTATTGCCATGGTTTCCTAATTGGTCTCCCAGGGTCCAGTCTTGTGAGCAGCTATGATGCCATATGATCTCTCCAAAAGTGAAAATGTGATTATTTAACTCCCTTTCATAAATCCTTGTGATGTTTTTATATAGTTTTAAGGGAATAATCCAAACTGAGCTTGGTTGGTTCATGGCCTTCATTAATAAGACTTTGATTAGAACTGTCCCTTTCCATATTTCACCATTCACTTCCTTCGCCCAGTTACTCCAGCTCTTGGGCTTCCTGTCATTTTACAGAAGAATGTTCATGTCTTCCCTCTCGACTCTTCACTGATGAGCACCCAATCAGTTAAAAATCTCCATGCCTTAAAATGAATAGATTATACACACCAGGTTATTTTGCAGCTACTATACATGCTCATGTCAGACTTTTTCTGTGAAATTGGGTACATGACTACTACTTACATCTGTTGGCTTATTTGATTCCCTACCTCTTTGTGAACTTGTTCAAAGCAAGGTCTGCATCTGTCTTTTTTTGTTTTTCTTTTCTTTTTATTTTTGGAATTACCATTGCCCAGCATGAACCATAATATTGAGTGAAATTTGACAAATATTTATTCAGTAAGGGAAATTCATAATTTCAATTTTCAATTATAAGTAAAATAAAGTTTCATATTTTTGATAAAAATACTTGTAAAGAAGAATAAAATTATGTGAAACTTCAACTTCATTATAAGCACAAATAAGCACCCAAAATATCATATCCAACCATAGTAAAAGTAATAAAACAAAAATATAGACATGATCTAAAACGAATAAGTATGCAAGTAGAAGATAATAAAATTATTTTCACTTGGCAAGAATCAAGTGCCGTTGTTAACATTGACAAAATGGTAAGAAAAATTGGGAGAAATATTTACATAGAAAGTAAATTTAATTCATGAATAACAAATGAAGCTCGTGCCGAATCAAATGTGAAAACTCTGGTGATTTTGTTTTACTTATTGACTAGTTTGAAGAAATACACATTATGTTATATCAGTTTAGAAAAGTAATTTGTAGGAAAAGTGATCTGTTTTGAATACTATTAGGAAGGCTGATTCTTTAGTTTTTCTTATGGTGAAACAATTCATGTTTAATGGTTTCTGTGGAGAATTTTAGAAAAAAAATAAACTTCTACAATTAACTAGCAAACACTGTGCTGATGCAAAGTCGTAGAATTTTAGTAAGGAAAGGTGTATGAGGAAGTCAAAGGATAACACGTATAGACAACTGCAGCATGGTAAATGTTTTAGCAATTCATGTAATAGGAACCAGAGGTGCCATGAAATTCACAAAAAACAGTAGTACACACCACAGTTGTGGGAGAACACTCAGAGGAAGATGTGGTATAACATCTGAGTTAGATAGAATACAATTTCTAGGTGCATTCTTCATTTTTTAGCATCCTAAAAGTAAGTGTGGATAGTTTTCATCAGCTCATATCTCTTGTCGATTTATAATTCAAGAAATATTCATATATTGTTGAGATAACCTATAGTTCATATTTAATCTATGCATTAATTATATAGAACCCACCAGTATTTTGAATTAGCTAAAAAAACTTTTATTAGAGAATGTTGAGAAATGTACTGCATTATGACAAAAGCTTCATTAAATCTCCATGCTATTAATATTCAGAGATTATGCTTTCTCAATTAAGCAATACAAAATTTATAAATTTTAATGCAAGTCATCTATCTACGTACAGAAGATAAATATTTATTTGTGTCAGTGCTTAGGAAGGCAACTATTCATTATGTATAATGATGCACCTTTGTCAGACAAGTAAGTATTTCCCAGATATCGTATTTGAAATAATACATGCCTTCTCCCAGAGTCTGACCTAAACCATATCCCCGCTCCCTCCCACTCTGACACACATAAATATTACCTGACGTAAATATTACCTGACAATGTTTCATAGGAAGCTCATGAGCTAAGCAAGTCTTTAAGCCACTCTTTGTGAAATAAATGTCGTATTTGTTACTTTGTACATTTTCCACTAATTGCGGTAGTACAGCAGTTTTGAAATGTCACATATTGTCTTCATTTGTGGATTCTGAAAATGTCTTCTTGTGCCTTATAAACTGTGACTAGGGATACAATGTACTAGGCAATCAGCATACTGAGAGGCTGTGACTAAGATAGATGAAATGCCATGATGATTTCATGTCTTCATTAACATATGCTTGTTATTGGTTCCATAGTCTAATTTTATAACTTCACAAGCCAGGCTCTTTCTACATTTAAGTTAGTTGTTTTTAAATTCTAAATGCCTCGGACCCAATCATTTGGTAAGAATTCATAAAATGAAGAAATACTGTTGTTATTTTCTTCTATTTTTAAGCTTGATTGAAAAGAATGCTTCTGTCAGAAATAAAATGCAGACCTGTCGTGTTTTCTCTGTGGGCCTGCAAACATTTAGTTATTTTGTTTACAATGAATCTCATAAGATTAGAAAATCAAATTGACAGATGATCAATGTCAGATCTACTGAAAGACTACCTGCACAAATAGAATACAAGGTCAAACCTCAAATGGTCACTCAAGCCTTGATGATCATGTGTACATTGTAAAGCATGCCTGCAGTAAACACTTAATGTAAAAGTCACTTTGGTGTGAATATGCCCTTAACATGAATTTCACATTAGCATGTGAAGAATAGTTTTAAAACATCTAAAGTATGCATTATGAAGTAGCTATACATCATGATAAATATACACTGAGAATTGACTTTTTAATCTATATCATTTTAATTATTAGAGACTGTTAATTATAATAATTTTAAAGCTAAGAGAGAAAACATACCTTTTTATCCAAAGTGAATTTATCATTATATGTATAAGTGTACACACACAGAAACACACAAAGTCATATATGTCAGAATATATGTGAGATATTAATGCCTCAGAATATATGTAATCTGGCTGCTGTTTGAATTTTTTAACTATCAAATCTTTTCATGCCTTTGGTATCCTAACAAAAACCCGACTAAGCTTATGAAATTCAATGTGGTATATTTTAAAAGTAAAGACATATACTGTTCGATAGCTCTTACCTTTATCAGGAGAAACAATATAGATTAAGAATTCTATATTATAAGTACTCTGGATGATTTTTAATGTTCTTAGAAACATTTTTGTCAATGTATTTAAGGAGTGCATAAAATAAATTTCAAAGTTTAATATTTCATTTACAATCGCTTAAGTGATCTTTGAATTATTTATCATTATTAAAATAGCATTTCATTTTTAGGATGTGCAACACTCAAGTACTGCCTTACCTTACCAGTGAGATAACTTACACGATACTTTTATATATGTTATATAATTGAGGATTTGAAGAAGTTTCCATATTCTTAGCTCCCCCTATATTTTCCATAAATTTTCCTTCATTTAATAATCTAGCTTATCAAAAACAGAGAAAGAGGTTTGTAATATTGATAGCAACTAAGAAAATCAAGACTACCATTAAGAACAACCACACAAAATGAGTAAATGTATACATAGTTTACTCCCAAATAAATGATTAAAATCAGCTCACAGTTACTAACTTTAAAAATTGTCTAATATTCTTATAGCATATTTATGTAATACAGTTTGAAAACAACGAATCATATTTTAGAATCAGTTTGCATTTTTAACCAACTATGGTAAAATAAATAAAGATGTTTAAATAAATATATAGAATTTTTTAAACCAGGAGTATGACATTTTTAAATATATCTCTGAGAATTTGCCATAAAATGTTTAATCAGAACAGGCATATTGGCTCAGGAACCAGTCAGTCGTTTTGAAGAATACAGCAGAATCTTTAACTTTTATCTCAGTGTTCACTACTGCAGGCAGAGGAACTTTTGTCTTACAGGATTGCTGAGTAGGAAAGAGACCTATTCGATTAACTATTATAAATTCTCCTGCCAAAACAAGATAGATCATTCCCTCTAATCCCAGCTGAATTCTGGGATTTCATATGACTTTAGAATAATTATTTTAGATCAAATTTGAGTAAAATGCCCAAGCTGCAGTTAGCTTGTCATTTCTTAACACTATAAATACAGAACCATGTGTGTTTCTGTATGTGTTTGAATATTCACAGGATATAGAATAGCCAAATGGCTAGTTTGTAATTATTTAACTATGTTTATATAGCTGTATACTTGACTACAAAGTTAGTTTTCTATAAAAGTCAACAGAAAATCAACTTTTTGACAGAGCTATATTACCTGTATGTGCAAGTATTTACAAAATGATATTGTAGAAATAGTTACATATAGATATAACATTGCTAAGGCATGCAAAGTAAAAAGAATAACAATTATTGACTCCTTGATCTTTAGTATGCATCAACTTAATATGGCTGTCACCCAACTTCTTCTCCCTTTTTCCTTCACTGACTTCTACCATTCTCCTATTTTCCCACTGAAAACTTTTCATTACATGATATATGAAGAAAAATCAAAAGATTACGTTGGATCTGAGGTATATATCAAATTAAAATCCAATAAATGTATTAGAATTTCTGAGAACACCTGCAGTTTAATAACAGAATTATGTTTTAATTCTACTCTTTACTAGCCATATACCTTTTGAGAGTTTCAGGAAATATTATTAATCCTACTGTAATATTATTTGTCATAATCTCTCCAAACAAGGGTGATAAATACCATGAGTTGTCTCTTCTAATTTTGCAATCAATATTTAACTTTTCCCAGAGGTTGGTATTTTTAAAATATTGCACACATAACTCTCTGTTGAAAATTTCTCAGTGGCGCCTAATCATTTAAGCAACAAAATAAACACTTATTTCTATACACATGGACACCTATTTGCCCTTGCATATTGTATTTCAACATTACTGAATGATAGGTAGTTTTCTTGTAAAATTTATATTTTTTGCAAATTATTGCCTCTGCTCTCTTTCAACTCTTCCTAAGCTTTCAGGTCTCACCTTAAATTCTCCTTCATTTTGAAAATTTTTATGACTTTATTAGGGAGATTAAGGAATTTTTCTCTGTCATTTAGTCATTATATCAAATTCTGTATTTTTATTAATGATTTTTCTTATGCAATGCTGTCTTTTCTTGAGATTATTAAACACTTTGAAGGAAGAAAATGAACATTTTTCTTTTGTCTTCTCAATCTAACATAGCAGAGCAAACTATTGGTAAATATAAATGGCTAAGGGTTTTACAAAATTTTCTTTAAAAAAAAAAAAAATCCACAACAAGCCAGTGGTTTGCCTTGTTGCTAGTTAACATCATTTTGCACAAGTTCATCAATTTGCAGGTGAAATAACCAGTCAGTGTTAGGTCTGGGATTCCAAGTGAGGCAGGCTGACCCCAGAAAATACATTGTTAACTGTATTTATAGTTTTAGTTACCTGAGCCTCTTCTATACTACTGATTACACAAGGGCAATCTCTGCTTAGAAATTATAATCAAGAAGGAATAATTTAGTTTAAGTGGAAATATTTGTCGTTTTAAAAATACACCTGAAGATGTTTCTTTTAACAATCACCAAAAACATTAAATTGCATCACAACTTTGAGACAAAATATATATATATATATGAAGAATCAAATAGCAATATGATTAAGCTCCGTAAGTTACTAAATTTAAAAATATTTACATACTAATGTATGCAGAGTGCATATGCATATGTGTGTGTGTGTGTGTGTGTGTGTGTATATATATATATATATATTTTAAGATAGAGTTTTGCTCTTCTTGCCCAGGCTGGAGTGCAATGGCACAATCTTGGCTCACTGCAACCTCTGCCTCCCGGGTTCAAGCAATTCTCCTGCCTCAACCTCCCGAGTAGCTGAGATTACAGGCATGCGCCACCATGCCTGGCTAATTTTATTATTATACATAATTTTTCAACAATCATGTTCAGTTATAGAACAAACATTTCAGTCTTTTTATTGATCTTTGATATTGTCTACTTTCTTCATTCTCCTTGTGGGGATTCTGTATTCATCAGGTGACTATAGCATCAAAATCAGGGCATTCTTAAAAGTAGTAAACACTAAAGTAATTGAAATGAAAATAAAGGTCTAGGACAACCCATAGAAACCAGCAATGTACTGTGCAAACTGAGGTGGGTGCTTAGATTTATCTATTGACCATTTCCTCGGTGTCTTATGAGCCATTATTACATAAGACACATAAGATCTTCCATATCTCATTGCATTTACTTCATGTCCTTTTTAAAAAATTCAAATGGATTTTCTAAACTCAGATGCATAAAAGCAAGTTCTTACTCCTCCTGTTATCCTTTCCTAATTTTCTCTGTCATTATCTTTATACTTAAAATTCTGTACTTTTCCAAATCTTAATACTTCTCTAATATTAAATATCAAACTAGTGACTTCTGCAGGTTTTATTGTAAAAGATTTTTTAATAACCTCATGTTAAAAATCAGGATGGTACTAGCAAATGTGTCCCTAAAATGCCAAACATCCTCCTTTGTAAATCACCACTGGTACAGTTTTGTTGTAACTATGGCTCGAGACTTACAAAAAGAAAGAAAGAAAGAAAAAGAGAAAGAAAGAAAGAAAGGAAGGAAGGAAGGAAGGAAGGAAGGAAGGAAGGAAGGAAGGAAGGAAGGAAGGAAGGAAGGAAGGGAGGGAAAGAAAGAAAGAAAGAGAAAGAAAGAAAGAAAGGAAGGAAGAAAGGAAGAAAGAAAGAGAAAGAAAGAAAAGAAAGAAAGAAAGAAAGAAAGAAAGAAAGAAAGAAAGAAAGAAAGAAAGAAAGAAAGAAAGAAAGAAAGAAAGAAAGAAAGAAAGAAAGAAAGAGAAAGAAAGAAAGAGTTTGCTTTTGAGGGCAGTGTCGCTATCAGAGCTCTCCTACATGTTTTCTTCATTTTTACAAAGTTACAAGCTATATAAACTGTAACTAAAAATTATACAACATAAATTCATTGTAGAATACATATGGAGAAAAATGAGAGAGCAGAGAGAGGAAAAAGGGAGGAAAGAGGGAAAAAAAACAGAAGTAAGGCTGGAGAGAGAAGAAAAGAGAGAAGGAAGGAAAACAGGAAGAAAGGAAGGAACCAATAAAATCTATTTGATTTCTTGTTATTATTAGGAAATTTGATAGAATGCTTTATATTATTTTCTTGCATAGTGCTACTTATGAAGACCATTTTACCAAGCTATGTCTCACCTTGTGGTGTATGGTATTTATTTATTTATTTACTTAATAGATGTCTGAGCATCTAGATATCTCAGGAGCCAAGACCATATAAAAGAAGGGATGAAAAACTTACAATGTAATGGTGCGATTATTATTTCCAAAATTCTAAAAAGTAAAATATAAAGCTTCTCTATGAGTTCAAAATTAGCCTAGACTCTATATCTTTCAAATAAAATATAATGCAAAGCGCTGGAAATTGCCTTTCCACCTTTTTTTAAACTTGTAGCAATTTGAAAACATATTTTAAAGAATGGCTTTCTTTCTCCAGAACTGGATAGTTCTACATGTTTATAAATATTACATGTTGTGTTAGAACCAAAAAATTATATTTTTTAGTCTGTTTGTAGTTCCTTACGGAAAACGATTCTTAGAAATGATTAATTGGAAAATTATATTTTTCATTTATATTTATCATTGTAGTAACATCTTTTACAATTATAATATCACAAGGAAAAATGTATATCCACTTTTTTCAATACCAGGAAACAAGTATGAAAGGATCTTCTTTTAATAAACTAAATACCTCAAATTAATATTTAGTGTTTTCTATGAATTATTTCGATTTTTTCATATTCTGTTTCTTTTTAATTTTAATTTATTTTTATAGTTTTAGGGAGTACAAGTGTGTTATTATTATATGGCTATATTGCATAGTGGTAAAGTTCACTCCTTCAGTGTAAGCGTCACCCAAATACTGTACTTTGTACCCATTGGTAATTTCTCATCCATCACCTCCCTGCTTTCCAAGTCTTCTATGCCTATTATTCCACTCTCTATGTTCATGTGTTAGCATTATTTAGCTCTTACTTACAAGTGAAAATATGCAGTATTTGACTTTCTGTCTCTGACTTTGTCACTTGGTATAATGGCCTCCAGTTCCACCTAAAAGACATAATTTTATTATTTTTTTTTTATTCCTGAGTAGTATTGCATGGTCTGCGTTTATGTGTACACATTTTCTTTATCCAATAATCCATCGATGTACCCTTAAGTTTATTTCATGTCTGCTATTGTGAGAAGTGCTGCCATAAACATACAAGTGAGGTATATTGTACTGGTGCCAAAACAGAGATATAGACCAATGGAACAGAACGGAGGCCTCAGAAACAACACCACACATTTATAACCATCTGATCTTTGACAAACCTGACAAAAGCAAGAAATGGGAAAAGAATTCCCTGTTTAATAAGTGGTGTTGGGAAAACTGGGTAGTCATATGCAGAAAGCTGAAACTGGACCCTTTCCTTACATCTTATACAAAAAAATAACTCAAGATGGATTAAAGATTTAAATGTAAAACCTAAAACCATAAATCCCTAGAAGAAAACCTAGGCAATACCATTCAGGACACAGGCATGGGCAAAGACTTCATGACTAAAACACTAAAAGCAATGGCAACAAAAGCCAAAAATGACAAATGGGATCAAATTAAACTAAAGAGCTTCTGCACAGATAAAGGAACTATCATCAGAGTGAACAGGCAATCTACAGAATGGGAGAATATTTTTGTAATCTATCCATCTGACAAAGGTCTAATATCAAGAATCTACAAAGAACTTAAACAAATTTACAATTAAAAAAAAAAACCTGTCAAAAAGTGGGCAAAGGATATGAACAGACACTTCTCAAAAGAAGACATTTATGTGGCCAACAATCATGTGAAAAAAAGCTCATCATCACTGGTCATTAGTTACAGGCAAATCAAAACCGTGATGAGATATCATCTTACGTCAGTTAGAATGGCAATCATTAAAAAGTCAGGAAACAACAGATGCTGGAGAGGATCTGGAGAAATAGGACCACTTTTACACTGTTGGTGGGAGTGTAAATTAGTTCAACCATTGTGGAAGGCAGTATAGCGATTCTCCAAGGATCCAGATCCAGAAGTACCATTTGACCCAGCAGTCCCATTACTGGGTATATACCAAAGGATTATAAATCATTCTACTATAAAGACACATGCACATGTATGTTTATTGCAGCACTATTCACAATAGCAAAGACTTGGAACCAACCCAAATGCCCATCAATGATAGACTGAATTTTAAAAAATGTGGCACATATACACCATGGAATACTGTGCAACCATAAAAAAAGGATGAGTTCATGTCCTTTTCGGGGACATGGATGAAGCTGGAAAGCATCATTCTCAGCAAACTAACACAAGAACAGAAAACCAAACACCGCATGTTCTCACTCATAAGTGGGAATTGAACAATGAGAACACATGGACACAGGGAGGGGAACCTCACACATTGGGGGACCAGTTGGGAGGTGCGGGGCTAGGGGGAGGGATAGCATTAGTAGAAATACCTAATGTCGATGATGGGTTGATGGGTGCAGCAAACCACCATTGCACGTGTATACCTATGTAACAAATCTGCACATTCTGCACATGTATCCCAGAACTTAAAGTATATATAAAAAAGTAGATTTTCTAAAGAAAGATCGTATAAAGTTGAAAACATGATGAAGTAGTAAAATACTTATGTTATTATTAAACATATCTATATTCATATATATCACAGCAACTCAAAATAAAATAGGATAACTTTTTCTACTTTTCAATTTATCTTAATTTTTACACATAATCTTTATCTGTTTATGTTTAGAATCTTTCTCCTTAGAGGTTTATTTACTGCTGGAAAAGTGAGGTGGTAATTTATTACAAAAGGCGGAAAAGTATTTGACCTTGATATGTCCCTAGATTATTCAGATTTTTTCTATTGTCATTCACTTCAGCATATGTCATATTTAAAGCTGGAAATTTCCAACTGGACTGTTACGTTTATAGACCTTGAAATATTATCTTGAGTTTATTTTTTTTCTTGCATATATAACCTTGCATTTTTAGTATGTAATTTTTCAGATAGTGTTGTATTCTTTTTAAGTAGTCTCAGTGCTACTGCTCATAAATTATTCAGTTGCATTTTTTATGCTTTAAAGATGTATAAATTTAAATCTGAATATTTCTTGGTTTCAGAAACACAAGAACAACAATGATATGGCTAATGCATCATTTATCACTCATGCGTGAAACTAGTCTAGGTATAAATGTGTGACTAAAGAATATATTATCCTTTTTATTTCTATAGAATAATTATACTTCTAACACTTTAAATTAAAAATAACATTTTGTATTCTAATAGAATCTATTTAAATAGCTAATAACATTTAAAAAAATCTCCCTTTCAATTTTTCATGTTGTCACCAAGCCCCATCAATTCTAGCTTCCAATGAGTACCTCTTAACTTTTACCATTGTCAATACCCAGCTTCAGGTATTCATCATCTCTCACCTCATGTGTTATAATAACCTTTGCATTGGTCGTCTTTGTGTATACAGCACATGGCTACTATTTGCCTATTAGGAAAAAAAAAATCAGATGATAGTACTTTCTCTTGCTTTAAAAACAACACATTACCCAAAGGATAAATAAGAATTCCTTAGAATGATATTTTAGAAGTTCATTTGTATTTATCTTTCATTTTGTGGTTTGTTTAACAAACATATGAATCCCCCATCCTCCTCATTTTTGTGTGTGCATATGTTGTTTATGTGTGTTTATGTATTCGTGTGTGTGTGTGTGCTAGCACAAGCACAGAAGCATACACACGCATAACCACATAATCACATCGATTCCACTCTGTAGGCCTCCTTACTGTATGATCAAGGAGCCATCAGAACACCACAAAGAAAATAATAATTACTAAAAAATGACATTGTAATAAATGGCTTTTGACCTTGGTGGAGGACTTAATTTCAGTCTTTTCTGTCCCGTATTAGATTTTTCAAGATGCAGAGGTAGACATTAGTATCAATTAAGGACTCTTAGCATTGTCCTCTGTGGAAGAGCCAGGAAGAACACCAGAGAAAATGTGCTTTGATACAGTCTGAATAAAGACCTCTAGAGATGTCCCTTCAGGTTTTTTTAAGTAGAAAAGAAAGGACTCGGTTTTCAGTCTGTTTGTTTGTTTTATACCTGCATCTGGCTATCATTAGATGTAGGATGACACTGGGAAGAACATGATCTTTGTCAAGGCAACATTCTTCAGGTAGAACAATTCCTGAAGTTGAGGAAGAGCTGGAAATAATCTTGCAATGCACTTCCAGTAGATAGGGGAATGAGTTTTCCAGTCTTGAAACAGGGTCTGGGAAGCACACCATATGGTCTTCTGTACTTACTTTAGAACAGTGACCAAATATATTTGATACATATTTAATGTTTAGAATATTAATTTGAGGATTGAAGGCATTAGAATTTTTAAGAGAATATATTGCAACATTGTTGTGCCTTCTAGAATGTGAATGACTCATTCATTACATAAAAGATACAGATTACAAAGGAAAATATGAAATTTGGACATATTAACTGTCTTCTTTCACATACGCTCACGGAGACACACATTTCACTGTAACTGAAATAAAAAGAGGTTAAAACATAACAAAAAGAGAATATTAAGGCAAATATGTCAGATGATTAATACTCTTGCAACTGGTATATTGAACAGGGAATGAAGGTTGAACTCTTATGTGATATAAATAGGAAAATAGTTTTCTCCAGACCCTGCCTTCAGTTATACTCTAGTAGATTCTTTTTGCTGAACCCTAAGTCTGTCTATTGGCTTTCCAATCAATTTCAATTAAAAGAAAAATTTTATTATGGTAATTCTGACACATTCAGTCATTAAAATGTCTAATTTATATAAACAAAACTTCAGTTTGACATCATAGTCGCAGCTTCTTTCTTCCCAGCACAGACTTGATTCTTGATTCTAGATTTAAGAAACAATAGAGGAAGTGAGCAAAGGGATTAGAGAAAAAATGCTGCTGAAATATGGCCATTGATATCTCTATGTGTCCATCATTCAAACTGAGGTTCTTCTTCAGGTATCAGGCTTGCTGTCTTTTGGAAGTGCTACAGGACTTTGTCCCTACTCACCTGTCTAGTTAGCCCTTATAGAGTGACCCATGTGAAAACATTACTTCCATATCTTATTACCCTCACTCTAACCCTATTATGGGTTGGACTACATAAAAATAACAGGAGCCAACCCATTATCCGTATTGTCTCCTCGGGTCATAGAAGTCCTATACATCCTTAGGCTGCCAAGTGATATAAGAAAACCAAATATTGTCTGTTTTCTTTCATAAGTTGGAGCTAAACATTGAGTACACATGGACACAAAGAGGAGAACAACAGACACTAGGGTGGAGGTTGGGAAGTGGGAAGAGGGTGAAGATTAAAAACAAAAAACAACAACCAAAAAAACCACAAAAGCCAAAAAACAAAACTACTTGTCAGATACTATGCTTATTACCTGGGTGATTAATCTGTACCCCAAAACCCCATGACACACAATGTGCCCATATAACAAACCTACCCATGTACCCCTTAACCTAAAATAAAAGTTGAGTTAAACAAACAAACAAAAAAAAAAAAAAAAAAAAAAGGACACATGTTTAACTTCTGACTCCTGTCTCCTCACCTTACCGTGGGAAGTATCTCAAAACAGACTGTTGCTTTTATACTTCTCCAGTGGAAAACAGTCCGTTGGTTGATGTATATTACCAAATTCTCTAGAACACACACAAAAGTGTATCAAAAACTCTCACGCTACACTCCATTTCTGTACCATATAGTGTCTATACATTTCTGCAGCTCAGCAAACATTGTTTGAGAAAAAGGTGCTGGCGGGTGTCCTCTCTGCATTCTTTTGAACATGCTCCCATATTTAGCTTTAAGAAAAGCACCCCCCTCCCACCATCTGACGGAGGAAGTGCCACAACTTTCTTTATAGCCTATTAATTCCCTTCAAATAATCCATTAAAATGTTATTATTTTCCTGTAGAGCTTGGGGAGATAAGAGGATTTACTATTTTTAACTAAATCCTGCATGACTGTGTCTTGGACCATTCTTTAACATAGCAGAATGTCTCCTATTGTTTTCAATCCTGGTTTTATCAGAATTTGAAGACAATAAATCAGTCCTTACTGTTATCATGTTACCTATCCACCAAACAAATTGCTTGTACAACAATTGATTGGCAAGTATCATGACTTTAATAATTCTGAGGCAATGAATATTAATCTATAGTCCACTAAAGAATAAACAGAAACCAAAAGGAAAACCAGCTTTTTCTCCTTTTAACAGTGATGATACCCTTTGCCAAAAACTATGGTCCAAAATTAGCATTATTGCAAAGAAAATGAAGTAAAAACATAGTATAGTTCATTTGCACTGGATCTATTTAAATTGCTTGGCTTCAACAATACGTGGTTGAGAGAGAGAGTGGATACATTCAGATAGGGTTGGAAATGTTGCCTGCCATTCTGCTGAGTATACGTCCTAGACCCAGTGGATTGTGGAAGAAAATATGAATCTGTTGCTCTTTCAGTCCTTGTGAGTTCCAGCTCATTTCCCTGATACTGTGGGCTTCAGTAAGCACTGAATATGGTGCTAGTTTTTAAAAACACAGTACTTACCTTAGTAAAACATGGACCCTAAATATAAGCCACTACTTCATCTGATATTTCCATCAAGGCATTGTAAACTGTTTCACCATGGAGAAAAAAGTGGTGTTGTTTTTTTGAAAGTCAGATTGTGGATCTTCAAAATGGCACCTTTATCAGAAACTGACAAGGATAATTTGCACCTAACAGTTAAATAGGCAAGCAAACTTTATTCAATATTATTGCAGTAGTAGTTAAGACTATTGCAGTAGGGGAGAGACTGAACTTGACACCACTGAAGCAAAAGGCAGGAGAGTTTTTAATTGCTGGAGTAACCTAGTACTTTGAAAGACAGTTTGGGGATCTTTTTTTTTTTTTTTTTTTTTTTTTTTTTTTGAGACGGAGTCTCGCTCTGTCGCCCAGGCTGGAGTGCAGTGGCGCGATCTCGGCTCACTGCAAGCTCCGCCTCCCGGGTTCACGCCATTCTCCTGCCTCAGCCTCCCGAGTAGCTGTGACTACAGGCGCCCACAACCGCGCCCGGCTAATTTTTTGTATTTTTAGTAGAGACGGGGTTTCACCGTGGTCTCGATCTCCTGACCTTGTGATCCGCCCACCTCGGCCTCCCAAAGTGCTGGGATTACAGGCGTGAGCCACCGCGCCCGGCCTGGGGATCTTCAAAATGGTACCTTTATCAGAAACTGATGAGGATGATTTTGACTTTAGACTATTTTTCATTGGATGTGCTAACTTTAAAACTAAATTCTAATTAAGATATAATGCTTCTATAAAATATTTTTTGAGAAACAATTTGGCAATTTTTATCATGAGTGATAAAAACACATCAAAAATATTTTTGAAATGAATACACCATGGGTAAAGAAGGTTTGGAAATTTATATTCCCTGTAGTTAATTCAAGACTATGACAGTTTCTAATAACAGTGTCTGTGTAGAGTATTGCCTCTCTTTTATTCAAATCTGAACATAGTACTGTTCTGCATAAAATGCTTAAATGGCATCACATCATTTACAAATATAGCCCAGCTTATTGATAGTGGCCTAAACTTTTCTTTCTGACGTGACCTCATTTATTTTTCCAGGTAATCCTAGCCACTCTCATATGGCATTTACTGTTCCCTCAAATACTCCATATTAAAGCCATTTTATCTTCTTTTCTTTCTTTTTACTATGTACATGGCCTTTCTTTCTCCTTGTCTGATCAATTTAGCATCACCTCCTGAAACTCTGTATTTGTCTCTGTGCTCTGTCTCCGATTTCTTTGAATGTGGTACACAACTAGAAAATTATTTAGCTGCTATTTGTAGCTCCTGGAGAGCATGAATTTACTGTATCTTATAGCTCTTGATCAGAGCATGTGATATATATTAGGCAGTCTAGAAAAATGTTTGTGGAACACTGTATTAAATAAATTAATATGTGATTGAATAATAAAAAATATTTGTATTTCAAGAAATAAGTATATTTTAATATTTTCAAATTATAATATACCAAATGAACAAACATTTATTATGTAAGTATTAACTCTTAGATATAAAATTATTTATGATATATGTTAGGATAGCTAAAAGCCTTGGAAGATACAGAAAAGGTTTCCTTTTGGATCAGAGACAAGATTTGTCTCCTTCCTAATCAGGATAATAAATACCATGTTTTCTTCCCACTCCGTGGTAAAGATTGGACAGACTTGCTAGCAACCCTCTGATGAAACTGGAGTTTCCTATGCTTGTATTTCTCAGCAGCGACATAAATAAACTATTACTGCAGCTTCTACCTGGACCACTCTTCACTGCTCCCAAGGGACTTCAGAATTCAAAGAAAAATTGCACCTTACAGTTAAACAAGGAAGCAAACTTTATTTAACATTATCGCAATTGTAGTTAAGACTATTGCACTAGGGGAAAGATTGAACTCAACACCACTGAAACAAAAGGCAGTTTTTAATTGCTGGAATAGCCTACTGGAAAAGTATTGAAGACTATTTGTTAGGTAGGGGTCAACGTGATGAGGCTAACTGTGTTTGCTGATTGGCACTTACCAAAGTCAGGGTCCTACTCTCTCGCGGAGCCTGACAGGTAGAGGCACTATATTTCTTAATGATTACATGTTTACAAGGATGACTCTCAAGTTCTTAAGACAAATATACATGAGCTATAAAACTAGCAAAAGGCTCAGAGATGATTTACATCTCAAAGGGCAAAGAAATAAATCTGTAATTGCAAGTTATCAAAAGTAAATGCTCAGAAAGTCAGGGGCCTAAAATAAAAAAAAAAAAAAACAAAAACAAAAACAAAACATCTTTTTAACATTTACTCAAGCTGAAGGGAACATTAAAATTGTCTTGTTCAAAAGACAGGAGAATGATATTTATACTGCCTCTTATGCCATAAGTAATAAGGTCTTTTGTCTCTGGCCCAGGAGTCTCATGTCTTCTGCTAGCATAAAACACATTGTTCATGTCTAAGGGGAAAATTTAAATAAAAGCTTGTAGCCTACCATTGTAATTCAGCTCTGCTGTATCATGAAGAACATTAACATAAAGTAAAAAGCTAATTCCTTTGTTAAATTATCTTCCTCACTCAAGCTTTCCACCAAAATATTAATATTGATTTAATTTCGCTTGCATTTTTCTTCAAAGGATGGTATTATGAAATATATATTTGATCTTTGACCCCATTTCTTGGAATACAACTCCTAAAATCCTTAGGCTCTCCAAAGTCTTTTAATATGGTAATGAGTTGGGTGATGGCTGGTAGCCCCCACAGATGATGACAGTTGTTCTCCAGATAGACCAAGGCTTTACGGACGAATTGGGGCTGAAGGTCAAAATGATCACCGATGGCCAATGGGAGGCAATCTCATGAAACTGAGCCTTCAACCTGTAACTCAGTTGCTACTTAGAGGTAGAGTGTGAGAACTGAATTGAGTTAGAGGACGCCCAGCTGGTGTTTCTGGAGAATTGATCACTTCTTTGCTAATGGTGAGAAATCCCCACATATCTCCTGTCAGAAGAGAATTGTGAGGATATTTGTTATTAGATCATTTATAATAGAAAGCTGAAATTGAACTCAGCATATATATTAGAGTCAATCATAGGGCTAACCTAAACAAATTGCAGTATTTAAACCATATTTACATTTTTAAGTCCATAATAAAAGAATTTCAAAATATTAGTTTAGCCATATAAATGATCAATTTTTCTTGAATCTTAGAAAACAAAATAAACTAGTTTGCTGTCATTAACAGACTTTCAAGTTCTTATGTTATTTTCTTTACTGTAGAATGAATAAAATGCCTATGATGCTTTTAATAAAATTCAAAACCACCAATTCTTTGCTTTAAAAAAATTTTTTTTTTGCTATTTTTGAGGTTGAAAACAAATAATATGATTATCAGGATCTTATGTAATGTTGAAAGCGGTTGGAACTTTCAAATCTAGTTCATATTGTTAAGGAACTTTGAATAATTTTACTTAATTTTCTAGATCTGAAATTAGTATGGATTATCAAGTGTGATCAGTAAGA
The DNA here is from genome assembly GCF_049350105.2 of Macaca mulatta. Lineage (NCBI taxonomy): Eukaryota > Metazoa > Chordata > Mammalia > Primates > Cercopithecidae > Macaca > Macaca mulatta. The sequence goes on from NC_133409.1 coordinate 119,778,694, forward strand.
TTAGAAGAGTTTAGTGAAGATACGTGACCCTCTTTGAGTCAAAGTCAAACAATGAATTTAACTTCAATATAACTTATCTTGATTAAGAATATTTGCTCTGTGTGTGTGTGTGTGTGTGAAAATTTAGGAGCTCATAATATATATGAATATAAGCTTTCATATAAAGCAATGTCACAAGTTTTATGTATATAATTTTCACCTGGAAAGAATACTTAAAATACAGATTCATGTGTACCATCCAGCGTAACTCTGATTCAGTAGGTCTGGAGATGTTCTTAGATACCAGAGTTTTTATTCTGACTGAAGGCTACTGCAGACCACACTTTGCGAGAAATTGGTAGAAGAAACAAATTGCTATTGTACAACTTGAGATTAATAACAGATTACAACATGATCACAGGTAATTCATAAATATTTCAGGATGCAGTTTTCATTACTATACTGTAGTGATTTTCTTGCTTTTAATTTGTCATAACAAGGAATACTTTTTATCATGGTAAAAAATCTCACGCAACATGAAATACATCTTATTAGCAATGTTTTAGTTATACAGTACAGTGTTGTTCACTATATGCACTTTATTGTAAAAAAGGTTTCTAAAACATCTTTATCTTGTATGACTTAAACTCTGTACTTATTAGACAGTAACTCCTCATTTCCCCATTTCTTCAGACTCTGGCAACCAACATTCTACTTTCTGTTCCTATGAGTTTGACTGTATTTTGATGACTCATAAAAGTGGAATCATGCAATATCTGGCCTGGTGATTAGCTTTTTCCACTTAGCATGACGTCCTCAAGTGTCATTTATGTTGTTACAGATGACAGGACTTCCTTCTTTTTTAAAGTTGAATAGTATTCTATTTTATACATATACTTACACACACACATGCACACATATACACATATATGTAACTTTTTAAACATTAATCTGTCAATAGCCATTTATGTTTTCATTTCTTGGATTTTGTGAATAATGATGCAGTGAGCATGAAAGTGCAAGTATCTCTCCAAGATCCTGCTTTCAGTTACTTTAGATAAGTATGTAGAAGTAGAATTTCTAGATCATAAAGTAGTTCTATTTTTAATTTTTGAGATGCCTTCACACTATTTTTTATAGCCCCAGCACCATTTTACATTAACACCAAGAGGGGATATGGGTTTCAATGTATTTACATCCTCTCCAATACTGAATTATTTTATGTTTTGTTTTGTTTTGATATCGGCCATCTATAAGAGGGATGAGTTGATATTTCATTGTGGTTTTGATCTGTCTTTTCCTGTTGATTATTGACATTTAGCATTTTTTCATGAACATGTGGGTCATTTGTATGGTTTTTTTTTTTTTTTTTTTGGAGAAATATCTTTCCATGTCCTTTGCCCATTTATAATTAGGTAATTTCTTTTTTTCTATGGAGTTTTAGAAGTTCCTCATATATTTGGATATTACTCTTTATTAGACATATGGTTTGTAAATATTGTTTTCTATTCTACAGGTTGCCTTTTTACTCTGTTGATTTTTTGCTTTGCTGTGTTGAAGTATTTTAATTTGATACAGTCTTACTTGTCTGTTTTTGCTTTTGTTTCCTGTGCTTTTTGTGTCATATTCATAAAATCGTTACCTGCACCAACATTATAAAGCTTTCCACTATGTTTTCTTCTGGGAATTTTATAGTTTCATGTCTTATATTTAAGTCTTTACTCTATTTTGAGTTAGTTTATGTTTAAGCTGTTATATAAGAATACAGTTTTATTCTATTGCATCTGAATATCTTCGGCATGTGAAAAAAATTCAGGTTTTCCCAATAACATTTATTGAAGATACTGATATAATTTTAATGTTTGTCCCCTCCAAATCTCATGTTGAAATGTAATCCCCAGTGTTGGAGATCGGGCTTGGTGGGGAATGTTTGTCTCGTGGGGGCAGATCCCTCATTAATGGCCATTACTGTAATAATGAGTGACTTCTCACTCTGAGTTCACATGAGATCTGGTTGTTTAAAAGAGCATGGTACCCCGCATCCCCTTGCTCATGCTTTCATCCTGTGACAGGCTGGCTCGCTTCCCTTCACAATGATTATAGCTTCCTGAATCCCTCACCAGAAGCAAATGCTGGAGACATGTTTGTACAGCCTGCAGAACCATGAGCCAACTAACTCTTTTCTTTATAATTACCCAGTCTCCACTATTCCTTTATAGCAACACAACAATAGACTAACACAGATACTATACTTTCAATATTGTGTGTTGTTGAAGATCAATTGACTATATGTGCATGGGCTTATTTCTGGACCCTCAAATTTGTTTCATTGGTTTATATGTCTGCCTTTATGCCTGTACCGTGTTATTTTGCTTACTGTAGCTTCGTAGTATGTTTTTAGGTTAGCCCTCTAGCTTTGTTCTTTCATGAAATTGTCTGGCTACTGGGGGTCCTTTGTGGTTCTTTATGAATTTTAGGATTATTTTGTCTATTTCTGAAACATAAAATGGCATTGGGATTTTGATGGGATTGCCTCGACCCTATAGATCGCTTTGGGTGATACTGACATTTTAACAATATTAAGGCTTCCAATATTAATACAGGATATCTTTTCATTTATTTGTGTCTCCTTCAATTTCTTTCATCAGTGTTTTATAGTCATTCATTCCCTTGGTTAAGATAATTCCCAAGTATTTTTTTTTCTTCTTTTTGATGTCATTTTTCTTCTTTTGATATCATTGTAATTGGTATTGTTTTTAACTTATTTTTCAAAATTGTTCTTTGTTAATGTGTAGAAACACAACTGATTGTTGATTTTTTGTACTGGAAATGTTCTGAATTCATCTACTAATTCTAACAGTTTTTATATGGGATCTATTGTGTTTTCTACATATAAGGTCATATCCTATGTGAATATAGTTGATTCTAGCTCTTCCTTTCTGAGTTGGTTGCCATTTATTTCTTTCTCTTGCCTAATTTCTCTAGCTAGGACTTCCAGTACTATATTGAATAGAAGTGATAAGAGTGCACATTCTTGCCTTATCCCTTATCTTACCACAAAAGCTTTCATTTTTTTTTTCACCAATGACTATGGTAAAGCTATGAGTTTTACATATTTTACCTTCATCGTGTTGAATTTTTTTTTTTTCAATTTCTAGGTTTTTAAATTTTTTAAATCATAAACAGTGCTGAGTTTCGTCAATTTTTTTCTACATCTATAAAGGTGATCAGGTGGTTTTCACTCTTAAATCTGTAAATGTGCTGTATCATATCAATAGATTTTCTTATGTTGAACAGTTCCTTCATCACTGAGAGAAATCCCACTTGGTCATGGTATATGATTCTACTAAGATACTATTGAATTTGGTTTGCTAGGAAATTTCAGAGGATTTTTGCATCTGTGTTCATCTGGAATATTGGTCTGCAATTTTTTTCTGGTGTTTTTAGTCTAGTTTTAATCTCAGAATAAGGCTTGCCTCATAAAATGATGTTGGAAGTATTGTCTCCTCTTCAGTATTTCAGCAAGTGGAGAAAGATTGACATTAATTCCTCTCTACATATTTGGTAGAATTCACCAGTTAAGCATCTAGTCCTAGACTTTATTTCTGTTGAGAGGTTTTGCGTATTGATTCAATTTTCTTACTAGATATATGCCTGTTAACTCTTTCTATTTCTTCATGATTTAGTCTTAGTAGGTTGTATGTGTCTAGGAATTGATTCATTTCTTTGATGTTATTCAATGTGTAGATGTATAATTTTCGTAATACTCTTTTATAATCTTAATTTCTGTGGGATCATTTGTAATGTCTCAATTTATAATTTCATTTCAATACTCCCGCTTTTTGTCTTAGTCTAGCTGAGGTTTTGTCAATTTTGTTGATATTTCAATAAACCAATCTTATTTTTGTTGATTTTTAGATTTTTAAAATTGTTTTTCTCTTTTCTATGTTATTTGTTTCTGTTCTAATCATTAAAATTCCTTCCTTCTGCTAACTTTGGTCTTATTTTGTTCTTCATTTTTTTGGTTTCTTATGGCATAAAGTTAGGTTGTTTATTTGAGATACCTTTTCTTTTTTAATATAGGTATTTATCACAATGAAGTTCTTTCCTAGTGCTGCTTTTGCTGCAGCTCATAAATTTTGGTATGTTATGTTTTCATTTTTGTTTATCTCAGTACATATTCTGATTTCTCTTGATTTTTGTCTTTGACCCATTGGTAGTATGTTACTTTTCATATAACTGTAAATTTTCCACTTCTCCTTCTTGTATTGATTTCTATTTTTATTCAGTTGTGTGCAAGAAAGATACTTGGTATGATTTCAGTTGTTTTAAATTTCTTAAGACTTGTTTTGCAGCCTACAATGTATTCTTACCTGGAGAAGAATATGTACACTTGAGAAGAATGTTTATTCTGCTGGTTTTGTGTAGACTGATTCTATGTATCAGTTGGGTTCAATCAGGCTATAGTGTTGTTCAAATTCTCTTGTTCCTTATTGGTCAACTATCTGGTTTTCTATCCATAATTAAAAGTGGAGTATGGAATTTCCTGCTATTATCATGTTACTCTCTATCTCTCTCTTCAGTTCTGCCTATTTCACTTACATATTTGGGTGCTGTGTGCATAGATATTTGGTATGCATTCCTAGTGACTTCACCCTTTTATAATTATAAGATGTTATTTTTGTTTTATGACAGATTTTGACTTAAATTTTATTTTGTCTGATACAAATATGGCTACCTCTGCCTTCTTTTGCTAACCACTTACATGAAATATCTTTTATTCATCCTTTCATTTTCAACCTATGTGCATCCTTAAAGGTAAAGTGAGTCTCTTGTAGGTACTTACAGTTAAATCATGGTTTTGGTTTTTATCTTAATCTATTTAGCTACTCTATATCTTTTTATTGGGGATTTAAATTTATTTATATTTAAAACAATTATTGATAGAGAAAGACTTATTATTGCCACATTATTCATTGTTTTCTTTCTTTCTTGTAGCTTTTTTGTTCCTCTTTTCCTCTCTTGCAGTCTTTTTTTCCCCTTGACTTTTTTACTGTCTATGTTTAATTGCTTTCTTATTTTCTTTTGCGTATCTCTTATAGATATTTTCTTTGCAGTTATCATGGGGCTTCCATAAAACATCTTATAATTATAACAATCTATTTTAAACTGATAACACATAATTTCAATTGCATACAAAAAACTTGATGTGTCTACTTCCTTCTCCACACATACACTTTGTTATTGATGTCACAATCATACTTTCTTATATTGCGTATGAATTTATCTTAGTTATATTTTTATACTAATACTTCTAATACTTTAATTATACACCAGAACTAAAAGTGATTCATATGCCACCATTGTAGTATTACAGGATTCTGTATTCATTAAATATTTACCTTTGCTACCAGCTGTATACTTTCATATGCTTTTTTTGTTGCTATCTATCATTCTTTTGTTTACAATTGAAGGACTCCATTTGGTATTTTTTTGTAAGGCAAGTATAATTATAAACTATCTCAACTTTTGTTAATCTGGAAATGTCTTTATTTCTTTTTCATTTTTGAAGGAGAGATTTGTTCCATATGGTAATCTTGGTTGGCAGTTTTATTTATTTATTTCAGAACTTTGAATATGTCATTCTCATTCTAGTCCTTCTGGCCTGCAAGGCTTCTGCTGAGAAATCCTGTGTTAGTTTTATGGATGTTTTCTTGTATATAATGAGTCACTTTTACTGTGCTGCTTTTTTTGTTTGTTTGTTTGTTTGTTTGACGGAGTCTCACTCTGTCACCCAGGCTGGCGTGCAGTGGTGTGATCTCGGCTCACTGCAATATTGTGCTGCTTTTAAAATCCTCTCTTTGTCTTTTATTTCTGACAATGTGATTCAGTTTATGCCACTGAACTTCTTAAACGTGAATGTTCATTTCCTTACGCCAATGTGGGAAGTTTTCTGCCATTATTTCTTCCACTAAGAGTTTTACCTCTTTTACTGTTCTCCTAAAACTCTCATAATGTGTATTTGTTCCCTTGATGGAGTCACATTAATCTTTTAGGCTTTCTTCACTCTTCATTCTTTTTCTTTTTGATTGCCTGGATCATTTCAAAAGTTCTCTGATTTTTTTTTCTTCTGCACAATTAAGTCTGTTTTTGAATTCTTCTAGTGAAATATTTAATTATATAATATTATTCTTTAGTTTCAAAATTTCTGTTTGTTTATTTTTATTATTTTTGCACCCCCTGCCTTCCCTACACATCAAGCTTGGGGATTTGCCCCTGCCCAGAACTGGCAAATTGAGTTTACTCACATGCCCCAAGTCAGGAAACTAAAATACCTCTGGGTCTAAGTAGACAGTTTCACTGGATGGGTAGAGGCCTTTCCCACAGGGTCTTAAAAGGTCACTGAGGCCATTTCTTCCCTTCTGTAAGACATAATTCCTCAGTTTGGCCTTCCCACCTCTATAGAGTCCAATAACGGACTGGCCTTTATTAGTCAAATCACCCAAGCAGTTTCTCAGACACATGTGACAATTTTCTGTGTCTATGTTGATATGCTCATTTTATGTATGTATTTATTTTCTGTATTCATTGAGCATTCTTTACAATGGTAATTTTGTATTTTTTCTTGAGTAATTCATATATCTCCATTTCTTTAGGACTTATTTCTGGAGATCTTTTTTTTTTTTTTTTTTTTTTTTTTTTGATACTCTGCTTGGTTCATATGCCCAACTGTTGGTCACAACAGTTTCCTCATGTTCCTTGTTACTTTTTGTTGGGATCCATGCATTCTCCCAGTATTTCTGGACTGGCTCCAAACAGGAAAAGTTTTTCATGAAATGACCCAGCTACATATTTTGCAGGCCTCTCAAACTTTTTCTGTGAATTTGTAAATTCCTAATTAGGGAGATTTTACTGGCTTCCTTTTTTAGAAGCTGAAATTTCCTCCTCCTTGTGGTGTCTGTCTCCACTAATGAAGATCCTTCGATGTTACTGTAAGCCACCCATTTCTTTTTCTCTTCATTGACCTCAGGCATTTACAGTATGCCAGCTCCTGTTTGTGCTCTGAGACGAGCAAGGAAACAACCAGTTTTTCAGGCAACTCCCCCGCCCCACTCCCCCCCACCGCCCCCCCCCACTCCCCGCAAAGTCAGACTATTTGACACACCTTTTATTCTTCCCTTTTCCCCCTAAGGGACAAACTGTCAAGTTGAATCAACCTTTGTCTGCTATACTGTAGGTCCTCTGGAGCTCTTATGTTTGTTTTCAGTATCCTCAGGCATCTAGAGTATTCAAATTCCTGTCAGTACCCCAAGTTAGGTAATACTGTTATGCTGAGCTGGGGAGAAAGATGACCATAACTGAGTGTGTGCTAGTTCAAAGGTCTGCCTCTGTTTCCATTGGTTTCTTGTCTGACACCCTTTCCTGTCAGCACTTAGATTCAAACAAGGAAGAAATCAGTCTCTTAGATAGTGCCCTCCAAATCTGAACATTAGACGTCTGTTCCAGTCTTCTATTTCCTCCCCAGGGAGAAGTGAGGAGTTGGGATCTTCCTTCCGATTGCATATTGCTGACCTAAGGGCAGGGCTTTGGCAAGAGGGTGTCGCAAATTTTCCCATTAACTTCAGTGTGGCTGGCATGATACTTAGGTTACAGGAATCTCTTGGCTGGTCTCTGGGTTGCTCACAAAGGAGAATGTTTTGCATATTGTTGAATTGGTGTCCCTTTTGGAGGAGGGTTTGGTACTTATTCAGCCATCTTCCTAACTTCACCCCCCCAACAAGGAACAAAATTTATTCCTAGTATTACTGTGTCAAGAAAGCCTGTCAGAATTTTTTTTTTCGATTAGTTATGTGAAATATGACAGTATTTTATATTTGTTTTCTTTTGTTCAAAGTTTATTATTATTTATTCCTCTTTTTATGTAAACTAATTTGCAGAACACAAGTGTTAGTCAACCAAATTTTAGAACCTTACAAAATAAGATTAGTAGAGAAAAAAATTACTGTAATTTACCAATGTAATGTTTATAAAATACAACTCTTTGTTTTCATGTAAAATAAAATAATATCCAAAATAGAAAAATTTACAAATTTGATCATTCTGTTTCATAATTGAAACAAGAGTGGAACTGATTTTGATTTAATGATCATACTACCATCTGGCATTTGCAATTTTGTTATCTCCACAGATGCCCTACGATTTTGGAGGCTGGAACAGGAGAAACAGAAAGTGGATGCATAAAATTAACATATCACATAGCATAAAATCTTAAATTTTAAGTATGCAATTACTACAATAAGGACTATCTGAAGTTATAATAATCAGACAAATCAATGTTTAACAATATTTGAAAAGACATATTTCTGAAGGTTTTCTACTTTCTTTGTGCTTTAAAGGATGGGTTTTTAAATGTGTCTCAGTGAAAAGAAATATAGGTGCCATTTATATAAAATGTGTTTTCTCCTCTGTGAGATAGCTATAACTGTAGCCAAGGAAATAAGGATAGTAATTAACTTGCTCTTTTTATCTTAAATAAATGTTTTTAAATATGGAATTATGAAGAGAAAATATTCTAATGTCGAGGGTAAACTGATCATTTGAAATGGCATTTATTTTGGAAAAGAAGAGAAATTAGTTACTAAGGTAAGTGTTTTGATTTGATTTAACTTAATTTAGGAGAGCTAAGTAATTAAACATGAGGCCAAAGTACGTAAGAAAGTGGCAGTCTTTTATTGCAAATATGCACACAATCTTGGGCGAGGTTCTCTGGTCGTCAGGTGTGGGGGGCCAGGGAAGTCGCGCCGGTGCTCTCCGGTGACTCCGGTCCACAAATGCGGGGGTGAAGAAGTCACGCTGGCTCCTGCCGGCAGCAGACTTTTATGCATTGGTACTGGAAGGGGGAGGGCAGTGGGCAGGATAAGGGCGTGATAGGGGCGTCTCCATAGGCGTGGCTGGGTAAGTTTCGATCTCTTCAGATTGACATCACCTGGCGCATGCTCGGTTGATCTGCATCTTCCCGGTGGGGGGGGGGGGCGGGGGGGCTGCATTTTCCCGCCCACGGGAAAGTTGGTGAGGAAGAACCCGGAAGCAACATGGATTATGCCTTCTTGTTCACCTTCCTCCATCTTGTCCTTTCTCCTTCACCTAAACAGTAAGTAACGGGGCTTTTTTCTTGAAATAGGGTCTTATTGTTTGCTCCTGTTAGTCTTGAGTTAGCATTCATTATCAATTGTTCAAATTTCTCAGTATCTGACATGTAATAAGCTATTAACAGAGTTTGGATGATTAACCCTGAAACTGTTAGACTAACACTTCTACTGACTCCATAAAGATGATAGGCATCTGTATCAGTCATGGTCTTGACACAGAACAGTAGCACCCAGAGTTTAATATGATATTTCAATGAAATAACTATTTATAGAAGTGTGAGCGGAGTGAGGAAACCTAAACAGAATGGTGAAATACCTCTTGCCTAGTAACAATGGGAATCCCTTACCACCCCTAAACCAAAGAGATAAGGGAAACCAAAAGGTCGATCCATGGAAAAGGAGATAATGCAACAGAAGTTCTTTGGTTCCATAATCGACTTATAATGAGAGATTGTTTACATTACAAGGAAAGATTAAGAACATAACAAGTAGTTGAACAATAAATAGCATTCAATTAGAAGGCACTGAGAGCAGAGGACAGAGAGAAATGGTCATTATATAGAAAGAAGCCAAGCCTTCCATTGAAAGATGAAAAAAGGAGAAACAGAAAGATGCAGGGTTAATCTTGTTGTATTTGTTCTAATTTCTCAGGTGAAAGAGTACCATGTGGGTTACATGTTGGAAAACGATGATGAGGAGGAGGAGTCAGAGAGTCATGATGGAGACAATAAATCATTTTTATTAGGACTAACTATATGCTACCACAAGTATATGTTATAAACATTATTGTCATCATTTTACAGGAGAAAAAAAAACTAAGAGATGGAGAGTTTAACCCATTTTTTCCAGATCATGCCATTCCTGTGTGACAAAGCCATAGTTGACTCGCATACATCCAACTGTGCAGATGTTAATAACTATTTGACACACAGTTTGTACATAATGATAGTAATGAGGGAAACAGCAGTTTACAGAAAAAAAGAAACGAGGTGGTCTTGCTATATTAAGGACTCATTTAATGATGATGACCTTGGATTTAATGTGGCACTGATATGCTTAGCTCTTACATTTCTGGCCTGCAAATCATAGTTGTCTGTGTATAAGTGAAGAGAAGCTGACAGAAAGCTTTAAGAAGAGATCAGAGCAACCAGCGAGGGACAGTTGTTGACATCATGAAGGACAAAGCATTCTCTAATGATTGGTATTATTTTACTCTGATTCTAAGCTATACCTAATGTTTCTGGAGGGCCAAAGAGGCCAGAAACCCTACTACAGAAGGAAAATTTCAGTCTTTTATAATCCCTACTGTACAGAGAGTCTGATGCCTTTACATTGATTAAGTGTTTTTATATGAATAAATCTTATGCCTCTAGAAAAAGCAGAGGTCCAAGTCAGATTCATTTTAGCATGACTGTATCATCTACTTTGTTTATATATGAGGATTCACCAATGAGTCCACACACACATTCATTGTCTGTAGTTCAGAAGCAGGTACCTTAAGAGCCTCTCTTTACTTTGCATGGGTCAAAAAAAATTTTATTGCAAAATGAGAGACCCTCCTATCTGCATGAATGATTATATACCAAGAAATTCATAATAAATGTACTTTAGATAAACATCATAACCATAACCATACATACTTAAATAAACATCATACATTTAAATTTTCTTAGAATTCATAGTTTATAACTGTGTAGGTACTAAGTCAACAGTCTGTGTGCTATAGCTATGGGCAACAAATTGCAAATCTTATTTCCAGGTGCAAAATTAGTTAGCAATGGCAGTAATTGCCCACCCTTTTAGTGAAACTAATCATTTTTTCAAAAGCTTAAAGCAGCATAATCTACTGATTTACACTGTGGTTTATTGGCTTCCTGCTAAATAAGGTAACTTGTCAATTAACAGTTTTATTAAGAAACTAGTGAAAATGAAGTAATGTCTGTTTGCCAATGTCTTCAATGTTTAAAGACTAATAAGAGATCTTGAAAGGTAAACTTTATATTGTATGGAAAGGGAGACAGATATGACTCAATAAAGCTGATGGAAGAAAATGAGTTGAATTTTATATAGTTTTTAATCTCTATAAAACAGTGGTTTAAAGTAGGGACAAGGAAACTTTCTGATAAAGGACAGATAATACATATTTTTTTTTGCTTTATTGGCTGTACAGTCTCTGTTGCAGTGATCCTGTCATTGTAGAGTGAAAGGAATCATAGACACTAAATAAACAAATAGGTGTGGCTGTGATTCAATAAAATCATGTTTACAAAAACAGGTGGCCAGCTGGATTTAGTCCAGGAACCACAGTTAGGCAAGGTCCAATATAAAATAATAAGGTGCTAGGTTATTGCCTATTTAATGTGATAATGAAGTACAGTTGAAAGATATTTTAGAAAACAGGCTTTTACTTTAAATGAATTGATTTTAGGGTACTTTTAAATACATATGTGAAGAAGCATGTTAATTACAACAGTGATTTCTACTAATCATTGATTCAAGTAAGACTAAGATTCACATTATAAAGACAACACTTAATTAGAAGACAGGAAGGAATATGATAGCCCAAAATAAAGTGGCCAAAGGGGATCGAAAGAAAGAGCCAAATACGAAACTTATGGAAGAGTTAGAGTGTAAACTATTTAGTGATGAATTGGCTATGTATATTACTTATACTTCTTCAATGGTGCATTTCCTGATATTTCTGTTCACACTTAATGTTTTTAGTGTGAACATTAATGTCACACTTAATGTTTTAATGTTTAAATTGCTGTTGTACAATACACATCAACCACTCACCCCATTACCATTGAATATCTTTTCCAACACTTTTTATTCCAAATTTATTGATAAAATTCTGTTTGAACATCAGCATTTTCATATTAGCATATCAGCAAGCTTCTCTTTTGATTTATATCATTTTATTCATTGATTACATGAATATGTATTGTGATACTGAAATTTAGGAAATATTTTTCTGGGTGGGAGAAATGTACTAGTGGAAAAAGCCAGCAAAATCCTTGGTCTCAAGGAGCTTGCAATCAAGAAGTAGGTGAATGAAAAGATAATTTCAGAGAACAATCATGTTAATATGCTACAAGACTAATGTGATTGACAATTAACAAAGGTATTGGTGATAAGGATGGAGTTTAAATAACAATTGATTTGGTAGTTGGGAAAGGCCTCTGAAAAGAGGCATCAGTAAGTTAAGATCTGAATTATAAGAATATGGCAATGGTGCTAACATCTAGATCCGAAGCTTTTCAATCATAGGAAATGGCAAATACAAAGTGTTTCTGCTGGAAATAAACATAAATGTGTTCCAGAAATAGAAAGTTATAGGTGAAGCCGAATAAGTGAGAAAGATGATGGTATGAATTTAAGTCAGAGCATTAGGCAAGGAACAGATTACATGAGTTTTGTAAACAAAGGTGAGGAATTTAGTTGCATTTTAAGCACAGTGGAAGAATTTGAAGAGTTTTAGCAAAACAGTCACATAATCAGTTTCATGTTTTACAAAAATTGCTCTGACTACTGTGGAAAAAATAGAATAAGTAAGAGCAAAAACAGAAGTAGAACAACAAATTAGGAGATAGGGCAGTAGTCAAAGCAAAAGATTAATTCTGTGTTTGCATTTTTAAAATCACTTTCAACAAATCTCTTAACAGGAAATTCTGATTTGTCAGTACGTATAACTTATCATTTCCAGGCATACGTCATATGTATTGATGGAATTTAACAATTCAAATCTTTTTTATTTTTTACATTAGGTGGCAATTTAGATTTATGTTTTTATTTTATATATATATTTTTATTTTTTACTTATTTTTAATTTTTGTTATTTTTATGTATTTTTCAAGGGTATTTATCCTTAATCTTTCTTAGCTTAATAAAATAAAACAAAAATAACAGATAAAGAACCTTTTTTATTCTATGATTCTAGAAGAAGATGTCTATAGGATGTCTATAGGATTCACATATGGTTTCTATAGTCTCATGAACCCAGCAACTCTATATTTTAGAATTTTTTAATATGTCAGAGAAAAGTCACAATTTAAATTCTCAAATATTATATTTAATCAATATCTGTAGAACACAATGAAGAATATTAATTTCTGTTAAGAATATTCTTAATATTCTATTAAGAATATTAGTATTGACAACCACAACTTACTATTTAGTACAACCACATAATATTTATTACCCGACAGGTACAAACTTTAGTTATGCTAACAATTACTGCAGTCATTAGCAATTTAAATATGCTATATAAAGCATATGTATAATTATCTCCATTTTAAAATTGAGAAAACTGAGACAAGAAATTTTTAGACTTGTTGGAGAACACAGCAAATAAGAAATGGAGATGGGAGTCAATACAGATTATTCTGGTTCCAAAGTCCCTGTTTTTAACTACTATTGCTTCTACATTACTATAAAATAGTAAGTAAATATTGGCCAATGTGTCTATGGATATTTTATGAGAATAATGTTTGACAACCTATTATATAGCTTGGAGTAGTGATTTCTTACATTTTTACACACACATACTATTCCTTTTTGGCTTGGTGTGATGGAATCTTACCTATAGGGAAATGAAAATGACAACAATGACTTAGTTTTAAAGAAACATAAATCTAAATTACCACCCAATGTTAAAAAGAAAAAAAGATTTGAATTGTTAACATAAATTCCATCAATATGTATGCCTGGAGATGGTAAGTTCTATGTACTGACAAATCAGAACTTCCTTTGAAAACTGGAAAAAAATATTACCATGTTTTGAATTGGAAACCATCAAGCACAAGAGAGAAGTTTGACACAAATAACTGGAGTGTATATGATTATGAAGAAATAACCCACACTATTATTGTTATTTGTATCTTAAAAAGAGAAAGTTTACAAAGTTTATCCATACTTCCATACTTATCTTATTTAGATATTTATTTATCGTGGTTATGTAAATTTAGATCGGTAGTTATTTGTTTCAGTTAAAAAGTACAGATTCCAAAGTTTTGTTTCATTCTCTAAATCTTTTATACAAATCATAAAGATAAGAATGGAATATTATTTAAAAATCTATTAATTGCTCACTGGACACCTTTACACATTTTTACTACTATGTATTAAGAGACAGCATATTTACAAATATACACAATTTCATAATATAACATCAAGGATAGCTAAGTAGCATAGACTGAATATTTAGTACATGCCATGCATGATGTTAAGCAATGTTTCTGCTATAATTCTCATAAAACCTTGTGCCATTTTTAAGAAAATAATCTGATTTTACTGTGTAGGAATTCATAGTTTCCCACAGTTTATTGGCCATTTCTTGAGGGGTCACAGCTATTATGAAACAAAGATAAATTGAAACTCAGGCCTTTAGCTCCTTCATCTTAAGACCGAGGTTTAAGAGATAAATGAAGAAAGAAAGTATACTTCCTGGTGCAATTATGTGAGGGATTTAAGAACATCTTATAGCACAAATAAGACTGCCTTTTCTATTCTTCAGTTCTCATACCTTAACTTCTTATGGATTTTTGATATTTGAAGTTAAGACATTATGACTTGTATGTCCCTAGTTAAAACTGAACTATAACCACAGACCTATTCCATTAATTTTAGATTGTAAAAATTTCTCTCAATGTCTCTATGAAGATTTCCCTTAAAGAACGCTGATACCTAAGATCACACCACTGTAGGAGGAAATTGGGTATATTTGACTGCAGAAAAGGTTAGCCTGGATTATTAAGAGCTGTTTTCCTGATGGGCAGATCACAGAGACAGAATTGCCATGTCCCATCTTGTCACAGACCTTTTGCCATCTACTGGGATGCAAATATTGAAAACTGAAGGGACAAAACAGAAAGCACAAATTATTTTAACTTCAATATTTTGCCTATTAAATAGGTGATCTGATATCTTAGTTTGTCTAAGTTTTGCACCTGTTGTCACATCATAATTATTAAAAGGATCTCTGTTTACTCCCTCTGAAAGAAATAATATGAAAACAAATTATTATCCTACCTGTTTAATTGTGAGCATATTAAAAATGAATAACTTCCCTAGGGTGAAATAATTTATAAGTGGAGAAATTTCATATTGAACCCAGAGAATCCTTCTCCTCTGCCCACTATCCTCTCTAGCAACTTTCTCATATATAATAAGTGCTTATTAATGTCATTGTCTTCTTTTCTCTATCAAATTATATTTCCCTCTGACTCCTCTCAGACAATACTTCTTTTGTAACTCCTCTCTTCAACTTTCTTTAATATGTTTGCTTTACTTAGCTCTCATATTAAAATATTCACAGCAGTAAAAATGCATTATCTGAAGTTATCCATGGGTTTTGTATGCTGGATTGATGTTCTTCTTTCCTTTACTCCCTTCATTTCCATAACACTCCTTGAACCCCAATAATGCACATTCATCTCAGTCTGCCCTTTCTTCTGTGTGCATGGTGTGCTTTTGCCCATACCATTTGAGACTGAACCTTTGGTGAAGATTGCCACTTTCTGGTTCTTTTATTATTAGTAGTCTGTTTTTCTAATTTTGGTTGAAATATATACAAATTTATGGACTGGACGGTGGCTCATGCCCGTAATCCCAGCACTTTGGGAGGCCGAGGTGGGCGGATCATGAGGTCAGGAGATCGAGACCATGCTGGCTAACACGGTGAAACCCCGTCTCCACTAAAAATACAAAAAATTAGCTGGGTGTGCTGGCGGGCGCCTGTAGTCCCAGCTACCTGGGAGGCTGAGGAAGGGGAATGGCGTGAACCCCGGAGGCGGAGCTTGCAGTGAGCTGAGATTGCGCCACTGCACTCCAGCCTGGGCGAGAGAGTGAGACTCCGTCTCAAAAAAATAAAATAAAAATAAAAATAAATAATAATAATAAATAAATAAATAGATAAATTATGATCTTATCTACTAATGATGTATCTACGTAAGTTTAACTTACTTTTGTACCATGATCCAAACCATGACAGATGCATTTCAAAGCTATCTTTCTGCCCACTTTGACCAATCAACCCATTTGGTTTCCCTGATGGCTCCAGTAAGGGTAAGTCCAAGATGGTATATTCTCATTATATTTGCTAATGACAATTCTGTTCTTTAAGTTTCTTTTCCTATCTCTTGACTATATTTAGTTTTGCTAATTACCCGCCCCCACCCCCACCCCCGCCTTTTGGAAATGGGACTACAGCCTGATGAAACTCTACTCTTATTTTTCTATGGTGTCTCCTGTGGTCCTATTCAAATTCATGGCTCTAACAATCTTTCTAAGGGTTTGACTCCTGAGTCATATACTCTTAGGACTGGTTTCTCTGCTGAGCAACATTTCCAGATCTCTTCCTGTTCTCTAGGTACCTAAACATAGAGACACTTCTAAACTAGCATGAATTTTTACAGTATCTAATTGCTGGAAAGAATATGCCTTCCTAACGTGAAATTGATAAACAATGGCAACTTATGCTCTTATGCATAAAAGAGCATAAGAAACATTGGCCGGGCGCGGTGGCTCAAGCCTGTAATCCCAGCACTTTGGGAGGCCGAGACGGGCGGATCACGAGGTCAGGAGATCGAGACCATCCTGGCTAACTCGGTGAAACCCCGTCTCTACTAAAAATACAAAAAAAAAAAAAAAAAAAAAAAAAAAAACAAAAAAAACTAGCCGGGCGAGGTGGCGGGCGCCTGTAGTCCCAGCTACTCGGGAGGCTGAGGAAGGAGAATGGCGTAAACCTGGGAGGCGGAGCTTGCAGTGAGCTGAGATCCGGCCACTGCACTCCAGCCTGGGCGACAGAGCTAGACTCCGTCTCAAAAAAAAAAAAAAAAAAAAAAAAAAAGACACATTGTGATTATCCCAGTATGATTACTTTGCTGCTTCAAGAAAGAAGCTGCTGCTGCTTTGAGTTATCAAAAATAGTTTTAAAGTATTATTTTCAAATATGTTTCTGATATTTTAGGGGCCCTCCCTCTAAACCCTAACACATGCTTAGCCTAACCATCATTACATTTTAGAGTAGATTCATTTTTTTCTTATGTATCCCATTTTGAGTATTATAGTGCCAATGTTCTAGTTTGCCAGAAGTAAAATTTTATTAAGTTGATCTAAATCATCACATTTTATAACAACCTTGACCAACTTCTTACTTTTCTTCCACCTTCCCTTTTATTTTTTCTCTATAATACTGTTTCGCATTCCAGATAATGCTAGCAGATATTAAAGATAAACCTTAAAAGTTTAGTGTTTATAACAGAGCATGTAGCCATTTCAACACAGAGGTTCTTGACATGCTGCCTTCTTCAATACAAGGTTTCCACATCCACCCTGAGCACGGATTATTGAACTGAAAGATGGGGCAAAAGATGTGGAGCACTCTTTTATTGAGGAGAAATTCCATTTACAAACAGTTTTATGGTAGATTAAAATAAAGCAAATACTAATTCCAACTGTATAAGTATGTAGCAGTACAAAATAGATTGTTCTAAATTCTTTTGTTTTTTATTTAACATTGATGTCTCCCTTGCCTTTGAGAGAAAATATTGCATTGCAAAGCTGATGGATGTTTGAGTGAAAAAATATATATCAAGCTCATCCTTAATGTAACCTGGTGATCATACTTTGGCTGATATGAAATTGGACATTAGCTTGGTGATGAGCCATTTTATTAAGCCGCAGTGACCTCCTCTCTTCACTAAATTTGAGTGGAAGATAAACTTCTTCCAGAAATTAAGTGGTAAATTTTGGGAATGTTCAGAATCGGTACCTTTTATCTTTTTATTCTGTTGTTAGATGTATATGATGGGTTGCAAATAATTTATTTACTTTTGTCTTTTTTCATCCTTAACCTTTACTTCAAGGAAGTCTAGAAATATGGTCCAATACTGTGACCAGGAAAAAAAGTAAAATGAGTGTGGTGAATTTGCATCCAGTTTCTTCCCTACTGTCTCATCTCTGATGATTATTAACTTTTCGTTAGCTGTAGCCTTTTAAGTAGCCTCCTTCTTGCCTCTCCATCCTTTCATTATGCTTCCATTCAAAACTAACACAGAAAGATCCTGTACACATAACTAGGAATTCAGAGTTTTATAAATCAGCCTAATATGCATTTTACAAGAGTAGCTGCCATTTTGTATTCTATTCTCTAACCAAAGCAGACTGTGTATGGTTCCTTGTGCAGGCAAAGATTTTTACCATCTTCATACATTTGCTCATATAATTCCAAAACTGCTTGGAAGAAGTGGTACAAATGACCACTCATGAAATCATCCCAAAGTTCCAGGTAGGATTTGCCTTATCCTCCTTTCTGTTCACATAGCAATATGTCTGTAACTAAATTATGGAAATAGTGTATAATGCAATTCCTTTCTCTTCCACGAAAGTAAAAGCCAAGAATATCTTATTCATTCAAAATTTTATTATTATTGGAGCCCAAGTGACTTTATTTATGTTTATTATCATGAGCTAAGTAGGAAAATACTTTGTAAGTTATAAAGTTCTGTGAAAATATTTTAACATTGTAGTATAGCCTTGTGCAAATTTACTCTGTTTAAATTTATATAATCTTTTTAAGCCTCAGTTCCCTCAAGATGTGTATAATAATGGTCACTACCTGGAAGGGGTATAGAACAAAGCAAAAACAAAACAAAAACAAACACCAAACAAAAAATTTCTTGCTTCTGATATAGCCTAGAAAAAGTTATCAAAAGATGCTTATTGTTGTAATTAATATTTTTCTGTCTCATATATGGTGGTTATATCAACCTAAGTATCGTTCTCTGGAGGTGAGATACATTCCCTAGGTCTCAGAAAGGATCTAAACATTCCTTTGGTAGGGAAGATCATCTTTCCACTAATATCACTTTCTGAATACATTCTGGAAAGTGTTTAGGAGCTGCAGAAAAACAAATAAAAGACTACCTACTTATAGACCAAGTTATTTTGAGAATTTAGCATTTAAGCTCTGTAGACTGTATTTACAGCTATTTCAAGGTACAATTTGTATTATTAAATATCACTTTTTTTATCATTATCATAATAATCATTGTCACACTAGTGCTACATAGTAGAGTATTAAAGCAATTACATAAGAGCAGTGTGTTACAAAGCAATAAAAGAAGGACACTATGAGTCCTAAGGTGCTTTCTAATTGACTTTTTCAATTTTGAAATATAATTACAGGTTTACAAAGCTTCACATGTGAATAAAATGAATTATCAAGAAATTAAGGTGATCACAGTACCAGAAACTTAATATATCAATTTTCCATAAACATTGCATACATCTGTTATTTCATGTTATATTCAAACATAATAGAATACTAAAAATATATAAATGTGTGTGAGTGTGTTTGTGTGAGTATACATATATTTCCCTTGCCATAGAAGAACATTTTTTTTTCCCAAAAATGTAGAATTCAGGAAATTACAGTACATATGGATATCTGTCTTTAGATGTTCAATTGTTTGTCCTTACAGGTTTCAAAAAGGCATTTAGTTATGTAAATTTAAGATTAAAATAAAGAGCCATGAAACACTTTTCCACTCCTCACCTATGACTAAGTGCTACATGAGGAACTGTCCCCTCATCATATTTCATTTATTTTAAGGTATATAAATTAAATAAATACAAGAGAAAAGCAGAAACTTAAAAGGAGAGATAGTACATGCAATGGTATACCAAAGAAGAGACAATAGTTTAAGATTATGGATTCATACTTAAAACAAGGGATCACTAAGTTACCAAAAGGAAAATAGTATTTATTCCCTAATTCTCACTACCCCTATGCAGGACCAGCTTCATGATTTTTTACATTTGCACAGGACTCAATGCTTAGAAGGTTCTTGCTGTTGGTTTCATGCTCTTTTGGTACCATTTTAAAATTCTGAATAATTTTTTTAATAAGCAGTCCTTTATCTTCATTTTGCACTATAACCTGCCATATATATAGCCAGTCCTGTCCCCAACTATAGTAGAAACCAGTTTATGTACTAGTCAGTTCACAAAAATTTCTCTAAACTCATGAACACCCTCCATACTTAGGGGTGGACGTTCAAGAGCTGTTATCTGCAATTCTGGCTTCTTGACTACAATAATTTGATTAGTCATAACCTTGTGTGAATTATTTTATTAACCACTTAAAAATGAAAGAAAACATACTCTTCATTGTATAGTAATGGAATTCTGTATATAGAATAATAATAATATTAATTAGTAAGTTCATAAAATTAGTAAATTTGTTTGAAAATTCTACTGTCTCAAAAAAAAAAAAAAGAAAGAAATAGGAAGCATAGCAGCTAAGAAGACAGCAAAGCATTTTTTCATAGTATATGAATTTAAGGATATTTATTATCTCCTATAAGTCAGTATTTCTAGTTCTGCTAGTGATTCTTTTAACTTTTATCAGCTCAGGTGTTTCTAAAAATTGACCAGGAACAGTATATATACACCAGTAGTGAATTCAACAACGTCATAAGTTTTATGAATCTTGATGGAAATCTGAGTTTGGTCTCAATCATTGAAATCACAAAAGGCAGGCTGGGCGCGGTGGCTCACGCCTGTAATCCCAGCACTTTGGGAGGCCGAGACGGGCGGATCACGAGGTCAGGAGATTGAGACCATCCTGGCTAAGACGGTGAAACCCCGTCTCTACTAAAAAATACAAAAAACTAGCCGGGCGAGGTGGCGGGCGCCTATAGTCCCAGCTACTCGGGAGGCTGAGGCAGGAGAATGGCGTAAACCCGGGAGGCGGAGCTTGCAGTGAGCTGAGATCCGGCCACTGCATTCCAGCCTGGGTGACAGAGCGAGACTCCGTCTCAAAAAAAAAAAAAAAAAAAAAAAAGAAATCACAAAAGGCAGAGATTTAACACAGGATTCCTTATTTTATATTCCAATATTTTACTTTCTAGTATATTTTCTTATAGTTTTCCTTCATAAAGTGCTTAATATGTGAGTGTCATGTAGTTGTATTTCAAATAAACTTGTATTGCCAGATAGTACTCCTGCACAATAAAAATTGTTGAAAACAAAGTTTCCTTTTGTTAATCTTGGAAAAAAATACTGAATATAATATATGTTGTATGTGGCAGAGCAAATAATAAAGGAAGTTAAAAAAAATATCTGCAATACTTTATTTCCTCCTTAAAAATAAAAATCTAAAGGAACATTTTCAAGTTGTTCCAGTATATTGATATGTAAGGCTATAAATTAAAGAAATCAAGAGGATTTAAATTAACTACAAAAACAATAGGATCTAGATAAACTAAGAGTGAAATAAAGCTGCACCCATGTGATCTTCAAAAAGAGAAAAAAAAGATTCTGGGGAGTATGAGAATAAAGCTAAACAAACTTCTAGACCTTTCATTAAAAAAAAAAAAAAGAAAAAAAAAAGGTTTAAAGAATTTTTATAATGCTTGCTATATGAGATATAATGTATTTTTCTTTATCCCTATCCCAAGACAATATCTGTAAACACAATATGATTTGCCAATGTGCTTAGAGTTGGGTTAGTGTTGGAATTGTCAAGTAGGTAGGTGGAGATGCTCCATATTAAGTTAGGAAAGGCTGCAGTTCAATTCCATATACATTTCATGTGTATCATAATTTAAAATTTAACTTTACTCATTTACTTCTGAGCCATATTTTACTTTTAAGTATGTTTCCATTAAAGAAACATTAAATTCCAAATATATTGAATATCTGTGTAGATTGATCACTCAAAATATAATCATGTTAGTCATAGTTATCATTATTCATAGTTCTTAGGGAGTTTATTATTTTAACTATATTTTACTAATCTAAGTTTTTAAAAAATAAACTTTTCATTTTATAATAGTTTTAAGTTTATGGAAGAGTTGCTGGAATATTAGTCTTCTCTTAAATTTCACACCTAGTTTCCCCATGATACATCTGTTGCAACTAATGAACTGATGTTGATACATTACTATTAACAAAAATCCATACAGTTTTCAGATTTTTATAGCTTTTATGTCATTTCATTTTTCCATTATAGGATCCTATATAGGATGTTATTTTGCATTTGGTGGTCATATCTCCTTGAGCTCACATATACTGTGATAGTTTCTCAGACTTTCCTTGGTTTTGATAATACAGGCGTATCTCATAGATATTGTGAGTTCAGTTCCAGACAATCTCAATAAAGTGAATCACACAAGCTATTTGGTTTCCTAGCACATATAAAGATTATGCTTACACCATACTGTAATCTATTAAGTGTGCAATAACATTATGCCTAAGAAACAATGTGTATATCTTAAATTAAAACTACTTTATTGCTAAAAAATTCTAATGATCATCTGACTCTCCAGCAAGTTATGATGTTTGTGCTCGTGGAGGATCGTGCCTCAATATTGGCTTTTGCTGACTGATGAAGGAAGGTTGGGATATCTTTGACAATTTCTTAAAATAAGACATCAACAAAGTTTGATACATCAATTAACTTCCTTTCATGAAAGATTTTTCTGTAGCACAGAATGCTATTTGATAACATTTTACCCATGTAGAACTTCTTTCCAAATTAGAGTCAGTCCTCTCAAACCCTGCCACTGCTTTCTCAACTAAGTTTATGTAATATGCTAAATCCCTGTTATTTCAATGCTGTTCACAGCATCTTCACCAGGAATAGATTACATCTCAAGAAACCACGTTATTTGCTCGTCCATAAAAAGCAATTCTCATCCCTTCAAGTTTGATCATGAGATTACAGCAATTCAGTCACATCTTTCAGCTCCACTCCCACTTCTAGTTCTCTTGCTATTTCTACCACATCTGCAGTTACTCCCTGCACTCAGGTCTTGGATCCTCAATGTCATTTATGAAACTTGGAATCAACTTTTTCCAAACTCCTATTAATGTTGATATGTTGACCTCCTACCATGAAACACTAGTGTTCTTAATGGAATTTAGAATGGTGAATCTTTTCCAGAAGATTTTAAATTTGCTTTGCCCAGATCCCTCAGAGAAATTGCAATCTACTGCATCTGTAGCCTTATGAAATTTATTTCTTAAACAATAAGATTTGAAAGTAAAAATTACTCCTCACCATGGACTACAGAGGGATATTTTGTTAGCAGGCATGAAAGCAACGTGAATCTCCATTGTATTATTAGAATACATTGTACTCCATTGTATTGTACAATGTACTCCATTGTACTATTAGAACCCTTGATTGACCAGGTGCATTATCTATTAGTAATATTTTGAAACAAATCTTTTTCTGAGCAGTATGTCTCAAGAGTGGGCTTAACATAGTCAGTAAATCATGCTGTAAACAGATGTGCTATCATTGAGGCTTTGTTCTTCCATTTCTGGAGGTCAGGCAGAGTAGATTGAACATTATTCTTACAGGGCCTAGAATGTTCAAAATAGTAAATGAGATTTGTTTTCAACTTCAAAGTCACCAGCTACATTAGCCTCTAACAGAAAGTCAGCCTGTCCTTTGAAGCTGTGAAACAAGACATTGACTTCTGCTCTCTAGCTATGAAATTCCTATTTGGATCTTCTTCTCATACACATAAAACTGTTTAGTTTCCATTGAAAATCCATTGTTCATCTTAGTCATCTTCATCAATTATCTTAGCTAGATCTTCTGAATAACTTGCTACAGCTTCTACATTAGCACTTGCTGCTCTACTTTGCAGTTTTATATTATAGGGATGACTCCTTTCCTTAAACCTCATGAACAAACATCTGTTAGTTTCAAACTTTTCTTCTGTAACTTCCTCATCTCTCTGTCTTCACGGAATTGAAGAGAGTTAGGACCTTGCTGTGGATTAAACTTTGGCTTGGGCAAATGTTTTCGTTGGTTTTATCTTCTATCCAGGTCACTCAAAGTTTTCACGTATCAGCCATAAGCCTGTTTTTATCATTCATATGTTCACTGAAAGAGCACTTGTAATTTCCCTCACAAACTTCCCCTTTGCATTCATAACTTGGTTAACTGTTTGGTGCAAGAGGCCTGGCTTTCAACCTGTCTCAGCTTTCAACGTGCTTTCCTCACTAAGCATAATCATTTCTAGCTTTTGATTTTAAATGAGAGATGTGCTACTCTTCCTTTCACTTGAAGATTTAAAGGCTATTGTAGAGTTTCTAAATGGCATAATTTCAATATTGTTGTTTCTCAAAGAATAAAGAGACTGAGGAGACGAGGAGGAAAGAGGTAATCGCCAGTGGGTGGAGCAGTCAGAACACATACATTTGTTGATTAAGTTTGCGATCTTAAATGGGCACAGTTTGTGGTGCCCCAAAACAATTACAATGGTAACACTAAAGATCACTAATCACCTTAACAGATATAATAATCAAAAAGTCTGAAATATGGTGAGAATTACGAAAATGTGACCCAGAGACACGAAGTGAGAACATGGTGTTGGCAAAACGACACCAATGAACTTCTTTCAAAATTAGAGTCAGTCCTCTCAAACCCTGTGACTGCGTTCTTAACTAAGTTTATGTAATATGCTAAATCCCTGTTATTTCAAAGCTGTTCATAGCATCTTCGCCAGGAACAGATTACGTCTCAAGAAACCACGTTATTTGTTCATCCATAAAAAGCAACTCTCATCTCTCTAAGTGTGATCATGAGATTGCAGCAATTCAGTCACATCTTGCTGGACACAGTTACCACAACCCTTCAATTTGTTAAAAAAACAAACACACACACACACACACACACACACACACATAAAACACAGCATCAGCAAAGCACAATAAAACAAAGTAGGCCTATTTTAAAAGTGTTGAGGAACATGATGAGATATTTTATGAAAAAATCCTTAAGTCTGGGTTTTTCTGATGTTTTTCTCATGGCTAGACAGGGTTTATCTATTTCAAGGAAAATAAACAAAGAGGTAAAGTGCCATTTTCATTGTACTATTTCAAGGGGATACACTATCAACATGTATTTATATACTATAAACAACAACTTATTAATGATGTTAACCATGATTAACTCACTAAAGCAGTATTTTCCAGGTATCTTGATTGTACAGATGTTATTTTTCCCCTTATTTTCGTACTATATTCTTTTTTTTTTTTTTTTTTTTTTTTTTTTTTTTTTTTTTTTTTGAGACGGAGTCTCGCTCCGTTGCCGGGGCTGGAGCGCAGTGGCCGGATCTCAGCTCACTGCAAGCTCCGCCTCCCGGGTCTACGCCATTCTCCTGCCTCAGCCTCCTGTGTAGCTGGGACTACAGGCGCCTGCCACCTCGCCCGGCTAGTTTTTTGTATCTTTTTAGTAGAGACGGGGTTTCACCGTGTTCGCCAGGATGGTCTCGATCTCCTGACCTCGTGATCCGCCCGTCTCGGCCTCCCAAAGTGCTGGGATTACAGGCTTGAGCCACCGCGCCCGGCCTTTCGTACTATATTCTTTAGAAGGAAGTCACTATATGCATCTCATACTTAAGTGGTGAGCAGTTATGCTGTATCTACTTGATGGGGGAGTATTTAAATAAATTATTGAGAATTCTCTATAAATTATTGGGAATTTTTCTAATAATGAGTTTTCAACATCATGCAGAAACTTATCTCTAAATCCAATTTCATTTGTATTACACAAAATTAATAATACATTTTAATTATAAAAAATACATTGAATTACTACAAATTCCTGTATGAATAGAAAATTAATTCTCATGGAGATACTTTATTCCTGCTCTAAAATCTTGGACAAACTTTTTTTTTTTTTTTTTTTTAATGAATGGCCCAGACTCTTCAGGGAGACAAACACATTATAATTTGGACATATTTCCATATGTGAAACTTTGACTTACCCGTTTTAGAGTATCTTTTAAAAACAAATAACCATAGTTCTATATAGTAAACTTAATGAGCTGGTCTCTGGTGCTACTTTGTGTCTCTCTGTGATATGGTCCTAAATCATTTCTTTCGGCGATCTCATTTTTGTCAGGTAATTCTCAGGAAAAAAATTTAGTTCTTTTTCTCTTTTATTGAGCATTTCTTGACTCAATTCAGTGAACAATACTTGTGAGAACAGAACTGAGTGACCTTTTTCATGGACTCTCACCTGGTATAGAGATGTCTCTATAACCCTTTGACACGCAGTACTATGTAGCTCAGAATCTTTAACACTTTTGATATAATTTCTGAGATCTATCAGTTTTGAGGAAAACCAAATTTAAACCTTACAGTGGCAGGTCAAAAACTGGGAAGTCATTACCTCAGATGCTGGAAAAGAAGTTTCCTCAAGAGTAAATAAGATAATGGTCCATTTATTAACCATTTGGAAAAATCTTTGAGTTTTCAAAGAATAACATCCAAGCCCAAGAGTTGTGTTTTCCTCTCCTACAGGATTTCTTATA
Organism: Macaca mulatta; assembly: GCF_049350105.2. Classification (NCBI taxonomy): domain Eukaryota; kingdom Metazoa; phylum Chordata; class Mammalia; order Primates; family Cercopithecidae; genus Macaca; species Macaca mulatta. Next base: position 119,805,164 of record NC_133409.1, read on the forward strand.
TTCAATCTTATTTATTCCAAGTAATAAAATAAGCCAATTACAGAAGCTCAGGTCTATGAGTAACTATTACAGAAAGGCAAAGGAAAGTGACACATACACTGTGAATTCATAGACTATCTCTGGCTGAAATAGTTTCATGCTGCCTTTTTTAACAGAAACTTTCATACTTTGAGAAAATTGTTTTGAGAACTAATAAATAATGAAAGGAGTAAAGTCGAGGGGTTGTCTTGTTAATTTATGACTAACTCTGAAGTATTTAGTGGGCATGCTAAAAACAAAAATAAGTATAAATACTTCTAATAATCCTGTAATTTTTTGTATCAATGAAACTTAATTGTCTTCAGTCTGAAGGACTGTCAGATATCCATGGCAGGAAATGAAAATGGCAGCTCAGGTTGTGGTGGCTGTGTTGACCTAAAAAGTGAGAGCAGAAGGTACAGACGTATTTTTATTTCTGGAAGTTGCCCTCCTATGTCCTTATAGATGACACAAAGGATGTGAGCTGTAGAGGACACTTGGACTTTGCCAATGCATTAAACCTGCTAGTAACTGGTTATTTCCTAAAAAGCTCTTATAAGAGGAAATAGAGTTCTCTAAAGTCACCACTCTTCAGCTATGTCAAAAATCTGACTCTATTTGCCTGTCCTTGAGATACAGCGCTGAACATAAACAGATCCTGGAATGGGAGAGATGACAAAGCAGTGCCGTTCAACATGGTGTTGCTGTAAATCTAGAAGATTTATATAAGTCAGAATTAAAAGTTGGATTGCCCCCAAATCAGTTTAAATGTTGTGAATATGGCAGTGACATGATAACGGACCTGAAGTGGGTGCCTGTATGAAATTAAATGGGTTCTGAAATTTAATTGTCTCAGTGGCACCAGTATCCTAATGGGGCTCTGAAATCAGTGTATATCAAAGCTAGTTCTAGGCACAATTGTTTGGTGGCAATTTATCTTAATTGTTAGTTTATATCTCTAGATTCATTCTTTTTATCAAGTTATTTAATAATTTGGTCCCCCTTACATATAAACCATGCCCATCCTGGGTGTGTTTGGCCAATTATTTGTTCTGTTCTTGCTGTGCTCTGTGTAACAGGGGTGATAATCTTGTATTTTCTGGGCAACCCTGTCATCTGCTTCTGGGTGGTTTAGGACAAAGGTAGGCACAGATAAAAATTAATTAAAGAAATAGAAAACACACGGTATTTCTCTCTCCCTCTCCCTTTCTCTCTGAATTGGGTAGTGTCCAGAATCTGTGTATCCTTTGTGGCTCCCACTTTTTCAGGACATGTCCACAAGATTGTAGCTTCTGCCTGTTAATGCTATCTTCTGGCTTAGGTTAAACCTCCTCTTCGTTTATCCCTCCTAATTAGTGTTGGTAGTGGCTTCCTACTGTGAGATATTTGGCTTCTCCACCATCTGTGTAACCAAACCTCTGCATTACAGTCCTGTTATGGAAAATACTTGAAATGATTTATTATATCCTGAATAGTTATGACTGATTCAAAATATAGTTATTTAACATAAATACAATCTCATGATTCATTAAACTAAGCTCATGTTGATATAGATAACTCATATTTCATCTGTACCCTTCCTGCCTTAAAGATCTAGACAACATCAGCTCAAAATTTTACTGTACTTTCAGGGGAAAATTCAATATTCTCCCTAGTATGTCTTTAGATTCCTGCGGTTCTCTTTTTTTGTAGTGACATCTAGCTCAGAGTTCCATCTTCTTCTAAATTATTTATTTATTTATTTGTTTATTTTTTTTTTTTTTTGAGACGGAGTCTCGCTCTGTCACCCAGGCTGGAGTGCAGTGGCCGGATCTCAGCTCACTGCAAGCTCCGCCTCCCGGGTTTACGCCATTCTCCTGCCTCAGCCTCCCGAGTAGCTGGGACTGCAGGCGCCCGCCACCTGGCCCGGCTAGTTTTTTGTATTTTTTAGTAGAGACGGGGTTTCACCGGGTTAGCCAGGATGGTCTCGATCTCCTGACCTCGTGATCCGCCCGTCTCGGCCTCCCAAAGTGCTGGGATTACAGGCTTGAGCCACCGCGCCCGGCCTTCTTCTAAATTATTTAACCTTACTAATTTTCTTTTCACTGAGTAGGTACTCTCTGTATTTACACTAACCACACAGAAGTAGAATCAGTCCTTTCTGTGATCTGTACATACATTAAAAATTTTCAAAATATTTAAAAAGTGATACAAACAAGCCATCCAATGCCACTACCATTATACTTCTCTGGGATATTTTCTTTCTCTTTCTTTTTCTGTCTTCTCCTCCCTATCCTCCTTAACTTCAGCACATTTTTTCCTCCCATTGCCTCAGCAAATATCTAACTCTTTTCTTCTCTTTTCAAAACAATTTTCAAAGTCACCTACAAAGTTACTTCTGCATCTATAACTCCATCATAGTTTTCAGTGAGCAAAAAAATAAATTATTTCATAAGATGTATACCCTTTAGTAAGCAGTTTTGTTTGCAAAAAACATTTTTCTTTTATTTCACATGAATCAATTCTTTGATTTCATTTCCCATTTTCCTTCCTCGAGCCATTCCAGCTTCTCTCTAGTTTGAGCTACACATTTTTATAGTTGTTTTAATAATTGATGTTTTGCTTTTTTTTTAATTCTACATACATCAGAAAAATGGAGTTTCTATTTTGTCTAATACCATCAAAGTGAGGTGGAGTCTAGGGATTTAGTGTAAAACAAGGAATCTTTTATATATTTTTCTCTCTTTCCAGGAGTTCTCAATTTAGTGTATTAGTTATTTATTGCTGCATAACAAATTATCCCAAATAACAATGGTTAGTTTATTTTTTCAGTATGACTGCTAATATAGCACTGAAAATATACCTTGGATTAAAGAGATTGGTTACACAACTACAGCAAAAAATTTGACTGGATAATAGGACACTTAGGATTTTTTACAGAAAAAGAGAGAGAGAACTTAATAGCTTCAAAAGTAAATATGAAAATCAGGACATAATGAGATAAGATCTATCTTGCATCCTCTAGTGGTTGCTGTATTTTTCATTCATTTACAAAGAAGGAAGAGCTTTGCAACTGGAGAGGGGAAATAATGTCTTATGCTTTTAAAAGTTTAAGTTTGAAATATTTATAGGAGATATACATGAAGATATCATAAGATTAAATATAAACCTGAGACTCAAAGAAAGTTATAGAAGAGATAATGGCAGTCAATATCAGATATATATGTACAGAAACACTATTGTATTAATGTAAACATTGTCTCCAAAGAAACTGAAGTTTCTAAAATTGAAATTCAAGCTCTCTTACAAGCCTATATTTTCTGACGGTAACATTATATACACACACACACACACACAATATATATATACACACACACAGACATATTAGACCATTCTTCTGTTTTTTTCATTTATTTTTCTAATCTAAAAATTTAAACAGTTCCTCTAGGTAAAAGCATGCAAGGTCATTCCCTGGAAAATGATCAGCTTCTATGATTCCCACCCATTTGGAGTAGCTTTCTCTAGCACAATTTGTAATTGATAATATTAACATGTCCCTGAATTCTCTAAGACTTTTGTCACTATATAATTTAATAGACAGTAGACATTTTATTATATGAATAAAGGTTTTCATATTTAAATTTGTTGGAAACTGCTACCTTGTTATCCAGCACTTTCATTTTCAAAACATAATTGAATTCAGTCCCATTTTCTTGCAGCTCAACTCTCTGAAGCAAACTAATGTGGTAAAATAATCCCTGTTATGGTGTTGACGAATGATAATGAAGTCAGAGGCACTCCCATTTAGTTATTTTATTTGCATTTTAAAAGGAACCTCCTAGATATATAGGATCTGCAAAAATAAGATAAAACATTAATAGAGATTAATAGATGGGCAAATGTGAGGATATAAGCAGGACACTCAGCAGCTAGCGCTGTTTTTGCTCTCTATTTACCCTCAGTCTGGACTGCTGTGAACGTTGTTTCCTCAGAAGAAAACATCCTCCCCAAACACTTGTAAATTTGGACTTCAACAAAAATTGTCTCAAAATGCAAGAGTAGAGGAACAATAATTTATCATTCATCTTTGCCTTTGATGTCAATGATTGAACAGAGAATCCTGTTTACCTTTAACAAAAGTGACAGTAAAGCCACACAAAACAATCATTGCAATGTTTCCAACTCACTTGGGATCTGGCAATACACTGCAGGTTTAAAATCAAAATGAAATAAAATAAATATGTGGTTACTGTGCTATAACCCAGACTGGCATGCTATAACCCAGACTGGCATGGTAAATAGTATTAATCTCTTCAAGTCTAGACTTTAGCTTAATTGTGAGACTGAGAATCCGTTATTAATATAGCCTTATAACCCTCATGCCTCAAAGATAGCATTGACTGCTGAGTTGGAAGAGCTGTGTTTGGGTCCTTATTCAGCCTGTAGATATGTAACAAGGGGCTAATGTTTTCTATTTAAAGTGTTATATGATATTGATTCTCAGTCTTTTCTCTGTATTTTGCCAGCCTTCATTCAGAAAAGGTTATATAGGCAATAAGAATGCTCAGATAACCCTGCGAATACTCAGATAAAAAGCTGCTTTCCCTTCATTGACAGAAAGTTATGTAAACCATTACATAATTCAGATAAAACACTGAAAACGCAAGCATCCTATTCCTGTAAAATATATCCATTTTAATGTATTTAGTGCTAGTTTTAGATCACTCTTAAGTAGTGTATATTTAATATTTTAGAATTCATTTTTAATGAAATTTTGTTCATGAATTTTAACCCTTTTGATACTCTCTATGTTACTATGTAAATTAAATGTGTTTTCTTTCACCCATTGTTATCTACGAGTGACTTTTGGTTCATCTTTTGTGTCATTTTACCACTCTAGTGACAGAAATGTGGGGCTCCATGAAACATCATTACATCAATGCTATTCACACCTATAAAAAAAAAAAATTCCTTCATACTGAATTTGTAAAAAAAAACAGTCTAAATAGTTCTGATCTGGAGAAAGGAGAGAACTCATCAATGGTCTAATAAAAAAGAATGGGATATTACTTTAAAGAAATTACAAATGGAGTTCAATTTGCATGTATCAGCATTTCATGGATCAAACCAGTTTTGCCAAATACTGGTAAACAATCCTGTTTTCTGGCCTCAAACTTATCTTACAAAATCATTTATTTTATTTATAATTTAAATGGATATTTGATGATTATTATATGTTTGATGAAGAGGAAACAGTAAGGTTCATTAGATTCTTAGTAATCAGCTTCTTTTAGTTTCAGTTGTTACAAATGCACATGGGTGTGTGTGTGTTTATACGTGTGTGTGTGTGTGTAAGATTGGACACACTTTCAGAAAAGAACCTATACTATACACATTATGCACAAACACATAGGTTAAGGTATTTGAAAAGGTGTCAAATCTTAAAAACAAAACAAAACTCATACAAAACCCTTGCTAGAATAAAGGAAACCATAGAAAATCCTTGGATCTTGCAAGTACTGTCAATTTTTATTATTTAACCTTCCTTTCCTCCCTCCCTCCCTCCTTCCCTTCCTTCCTTCCTATCTTGCTCTGTTGCCCAGGCTAGAGTGCAGTGGTGTGATCTCGGCTCACTGCAACCTCCACCTCCCGGGTTCAAGTGGTTCTCCTGCCTCAGTCTCCTGAGTAGCTGGGACTACAGGCACGTGCCACAAGGCCGGCTAATTTTTTTTGTATTTTTAGTAGAGATGGAGTGTCACCATTTTAGCCAGGTTGGTCTCTATCTCCTGACATTGTGATCCGCCCCCTCCTCAGCCTCCTAAAGTGCTGGGATTACAGGTATGAGCCACCATGCCCAGCCTTTTTAAAAATCTTTTCTTCCCTTTCTTACATGTGTAAAAGCCTAGGTGGAATAGTGCATTGTTCAGCCAGCAATTTCAGTTAAATGTGAATGAGGGTTATTTTACTTTTTCTTCCCTTTTCTCTGTTTGTTTTATAAATATGATTTTTTTTTTTTTAATTTCAATAGGTGTTTGGGGAACAGGTGGTGCTTGGTTATATGAATAAGTACTCTAATGGTGATTTCTGAGATTTTGATGCACCCGTTACCCATGCAGTGTACAATTGTACAATGTACCCAATGTGTACTCTTATACTCCTCACCAACCTCCCACCATTTCTCCCAAGTTCCCAAAGTCTATTGTATTATTCTTATGCCTTTGTGTCCTCATAACTTTGTCACTACATGAGAACATACGATGTTTGATTTTCCATTCCTGAGTTACTTCACATAGAATAATAGTCTCCAATACCATCCACGTTGCTGCAAATACTATTATTTCATTCATTTTTATGGCTGTGTAGTATTCCATGGTGTGTGTGTGTATTTATAGCAGCAAATTGTGCTGCTATAAACATACACACACACACACACACACACACACACACACATATATACATAGTTTGTTTTTTGTTTTGTTTTGTTTTTTTTCTTTCTTTATCCGCTCATTCATTGATGGACATTTGGGCTTATTCCTGTTTTTTTTTTCAATTGCAAATTGTGCTGCTATAAACATGTGCATGCAAGTATCTTTTTGGTATAATGACTTATTTTCCTCTGGATAGATACCAGTGCTGGATCAAATGGTAGATCTACTTTTAGTTCTTTAAGGGATCTCCACATTGTTTTCCATAGTGGTTGTATTAGTTTACATTCCTACCAACAATGTAAAAGTGTTTCCTTTTCACCACATACATGCCAACATCTATTATTTCTTATTTTTATTATTTTTTTATTTTTGGCCATTCTTTCAGGAGTAAGATGGTAGCACATTGTGGTTTTGATTTATCTTTTCCTGATAATTAGTGATGTTGAGCATTTTTCTATGTTTGCTGGCCATTTGTGTATCTTATTTTGAGGATTGTCTATTCATGTCCTTAGCCCACGTTTTGATGAGTTTTTTTGTTTGTTTTCTCACTGATTTGTTTGAATTATTTGTAGATTCTGCATATTAGTCCTTTGCTGTTAATCTGATAAGTTTTTCTTTACAGGTTACCTGATGCTTTTGCCTCAATGCTCTTAAGATTCTTTCCTTCGTCGTGACTTCAGATAACCTAATGACTATGTGCCTAGGCAATGATCTTTTTGTGATGAATTTTCCAGGTGTTCTTTAAGTGTTTTGTATTTGGATGTCTAGATCTCTAGCAAGGCTGGGGATGTTGTCTTTGATTATTCCCTCAAGTATGTTTTCCAAACTTTTTGATTTATCTTTTTCCACTGAAACACCAATTATTCTTAGGTTTGGATGCTTAACATAGTCCCAAACTTTTTGCAGGCTTTGTTCATTTATTTATTACATTTTTGTCTTCGATGGTATGGGTAATCGAAAGCCTTGTGTTCAAGCTCTGAAGTTCTTTCTTTTGCTTGTTCTATTCTATTGCTGAGGCCTTCCAGCACACTTGGGATTTCTCTAAGTGTATCCTTCATTTCTATAAGTTGTGATTGTTTTTATTTATGCTATCTATTTCACTGAAGGTTTTTCTTTAATAATCTGTATCATGTTTTTGATTTCAAGTTGGATTTCACTTTACTCTGATGCCTCATTGATTAGTTTAATAATCAACCTTCTGAATTTTTTTTACGGCAATTCAGAGATTTCATCTTGGTTTGGATCCATTGCTAGTGAGCTAGTGTGATCTTTTAAGGGTGTTAAAAAACCTTGTTTTGTCATGTTACCAGAATTGTTTCTCTGTTTTCTTCTCATTAGGTAGATTATATCAGAGGGAATATCTGGGACTCAAGAGCTGCTGTTCAGAATTTTTTGTCCCACCAGGTGCTCCCTTGTTGTGGCATTCTTCCCCTCCCCCTAGGGAAGAGCTTCTTGAGAGCTGAACTTCAGTGATTGTTTTTGCTCTTTTGCATCTAGCAACCAAGCAGAGGTACTGAGCTCTGGGCCGGTACTGGGGAGTCCTCTGATGTGATTCATCTTCACGTCTTTCAGCTGTGGATACCAGTACCTGCTCTGGTGAAGATAGTAGCAGAGTGAGGTGAACTCTGTGAGGGTCTTTGGTTGTATTTTTGTTCGGTGCGCTGGTTTTGTGTTGGTTGCCCTCCAGGCAGGAGGTGGCACTTTCAAGAGTGCATCAGCTGTGGTACTATAGGGAGGATGCAAACTTGCCCTAGGAATGTCTGGTTAAATATTCACGTTTCTCAGTCAGTGGACAGAGCCATAGAGCTCCCAAGAGATTATGTCCTTTATCTTTGGCAACTATACTGATTAGAGAAAGATCACCAGGTGGTAGCAGGGATAGGCATGTTTTAGTTCAGGCTTTCCTTGGGTGGGGCTTGCTGCGGCTGCTGTGTGTGGAATGGGAATTTGGTTCCCAGGCCAATGGAGTTATATTCCCAGGTGTATTAGGTTGCCTCTGCTGAGTCATACAGGTCACCAGAGAAGTGGGGGAAAGTCAGCAGTCACAGGACTCACCCTGCTCCCACACAGCCCACAGTCCTAAAGGCCAGTCTTACTCCCACTGTGTCCCCCCAACAGCACTGAGTCCATTTTTAGGCAATTAGTGACCAGGGCTGAGAACTTGCCCCAGACCACCAGCCTCCCTACTGAGAAAGCAAGTACACTCCCAATTTTTTGGCATCTCAGGGAGCCTGCGGTAGCAATCCAATTCCTTCAAAAGGTCAGAGAATTCTCTCAGCTTTCCTGGTATTTTCCTGTGGTATTTCTTGGAGCAAAATTGTATGATGTGAGTCTCCACACACTGCTCTGTCTGTCCAAGCAGGAGCTGCAAGCTAGTCCTGCCTCCTGTCTGCATTCTTAATCAAAACTCTCTAAATTATTCTGAAAGTTATTTTCTGGAGGCTAGATGTTTCCCATAATGGCAGGATTGTTTGTACAAACACTTCTATTAAAAACTTCTAAAAATCTGCATAACATATATTTAAAAGTATCTTCTTAAAATCACTGCAGGTCTTGTAAGAAAAGAAATAATTATTAGACTGAAATCAAAGGGAAAGCTAGAACCAGTAGAAGTATTTGTTAGTTACATAAATGTGAGTATTTATATTGACATATGTATAGTTAAAAAATATAGAACAAAATGAAGAGTCTAACAGGTAAATGTCGCACAATATGTTGCTACCTAATACATTTTTGGGACAAAGGTGAATAAAAAAAATAAAATGATTGGCTTTCTTGAAGAATTGTAGCCTAATTTTAAAAGTCTGGAGCCTTCAGTAATCTAAGGTATTCAAACTGTTGAATGTGACCGAGAACAAGTAATGCCCCCAATGACTGAAACAAACAGAAATCCTCTCTGGATGAAGGCTTTCCTTCATCTCAGTCCTCTAATTATTCCTACAAATAATTATGCAATGCTTAATTATGCTTAATTGTACAACTAATTATGTATAATGCTTAGCTCAATCAAAGATAGCCAGGTACATAAAGTAAAAACACACCAAAAGCATGTACCCACCGAAACACAAACAACAACAAAAATAGACCCAGAAGTACATCCTATTGAAATCATCAGGAAGAGCACAAAACAATTCTATCCTTTTTTGGCCATGCTTTTATTCAACAAATATGTATTGAGTACCTCTCAGACACTCAGAGCTCCTCTAGGTCCTATAAATTCAGTTATGGATAAAATAAGCAAATCTGTTTTTTATAAGGACTTTACAATCTAGTGTGATGTTAAACAAAGAGAACTTATTTATTACTTAGGAACTGGTCTAAGCTGTGGTTTGAGCTCAGTTGTTTCTAAATCTTTTCATGGATCACTCTGTGAGATTACTAATTCCAGGCCAGAAAGACCACTAGAGCCCAGGAGTTCAGGGCAGAAGAAACTCTTACGCTTTTTAAGTTAAAGAAATCAAAGACAAAAGTAAAGGATATCAGCAGAAACAGGGAAATAAAATGTGATGTTACAGGTGTAAAAAAGGATACAAAGAATGTAAAGGACTCCAAAATTTAATAAATTAAAAATTCACTGCATAGACCTCATAGCTAATTATATACAAGAATGTAAAGTTAGTGTTCTAAAACGAGTGCAGTGAAACAGTACACAGTACAGGCAAAGTTCAACCACATGAGCACTACCACTGTTAAGTAATGCAGAATAGGACTTGATTATAGCACTAACATTTTAGACAACTGCGCAAGACACTGGGTAAGTAAGGGTCAGAATGAGTGAATTAGAGGAACAGAAAAATTTGTTCCCCTCCTCTCTGAAGAACCAGTAAGGGTGGACAAATTAGAACTTGCCAGAGACATCAGAAACCAGGCATGGCTGACTTGCCGAATGGGACCATTACGGAAAGCTGGTGGAGACATCTGTGTCAGGGTATTGCCTTTCCGTCTGAGATGGAGTGGGCCTGAGGTCACTCTTGGTCAACAGGGCTAGCAGGTCAATACTACAAATGCAGAGTTGGGGAGAGTATGGTTAATTTCGAATTTGCTTCTCTGAGAGTGGCTGCTTCTGGTTCTCACAGCCTAACACCAAAACAGCCAACAGAGGTTATGACTGTTGCTTCCTCTCCACTTTCTAAATCATTTACAAACTTCTATTTTGTCCCACTATAACCTGGAAGCATATAGGGAAGCACATATGGAAAACATATTTCTAGCTAAGCTAAGTTTACACTGTAAAAAACAAACAAACAAACAAACAAACAAAAAACACCACAAGCATGGGAGACAAAGAAATAAAAGGAAAATACAGCAAGAGAATAAAGTATATACAGGACAGAGTGAGAAAATGTAACATAATTTCAACTGAAATCCTAAGAGGAGAAAAAAAAAAAAAAGAAATAGGACACAAATAATAAATGTTACCAGCCAAGGTTAAAAAAAAAAAATTGTGGCTGATAATTTTTCAGAAATGGTCAATAACAGAAATCCATAGAGTCAAGGATCCTAAGTAATTTCAGGAAAAAAAGAAATAAAAATAAATCCACAACTAGAAACATAATGAAACTGTACCTCATCAAATACACCATAAAAAAATTCTTAAAAATGGCCCAAGGGAAAATATTAAGTTGAAAGGTGACTCATCAATAGCAGTAATAAAAGTCAGAAAACAGTAAAATGATATTCTCAACATGCTGAATAAAAACCCAAAACAACACAAAAAGAACAATAACAGCAACACTCCCAACCTTGAATTCTATATGCCTCAAAAATATCGTTCAAGAATGAAGATGAAGTAAAATACTTTTCAGAGAGAGGAGTAGCTGATCTTGCTTTCAACAGCAACTGAAGACATATACATATTTCATGGATAGCCTCTGTATTAAAAAATTGCCTAAAGAAAAAAAAAAACTTTTTAATGTAAGAATTATTTTTGAAATTCATTTAGAGATACTCTTATGAAAACTCTCACTATGAAAATACAAATATGATCCTGCATATAATTTGAGAGTTATCCTGCTAAGTTGAAGCCCTTTCATTGACCCACTGAATTACTGCTGACATTTCCCTAACATTTCTTTCCAGTATGGCATTTGGGTTCATAGTTTTAAAATACAGTGGAATGGGAAAAGCATTAGTCTATAAATAATGTACTATTTTATTATTTGAACTTACTTTTATTTGTAGAATTTTTGTATGTCAATTGCTTTCAAAGACTTTGTTACAGCTATACTCTCCGTTTTGAAAGTTATTTACCATCTTATTTCTCTCATTAATTACACAGACAATAAATGTAGGACCATAGCTAAAGGTAGGATACTGGCTAATTTGAAAAGAGGGGGTTATGTCCCTCCATGAGATGTGGGAGAGCTTAGGGATGATGAGAAGAAACTGAAAGATAAAATAACTTTTCTTATTTCTTTTTTTCCAGCTTTGTGTCTCACTCCTCTCTTACACCTGGGGAGTCAAGTCTGGATCCTCTGCTCCATATTTATTTAGCAAATAAAATACTGATCTCAAATCTCAAACAGAAAGGGAACCTGTGTACTTCAGGTAAGGATAAGAGTCCTGAGGAAAAAAATAGGTTCTGTGTTTTTATAATCTTGCCTCATTCCCTGCTTTCCATGGCAATTTTTGCTTCCATATTCAGATTCTTTCACCATTCATTAACATCCTACTCTAGAGAATTTCAGGTTTTATCGTTTTTGACTCTACTAAATGGTTCCTACCTCTTAAACTCACTTTAGATCCACTAAAAGTGGGCTGAAATATCTCAATTTTTATAGTTACAATTCTATGGGTTTTCACATTCTTGGTGTTACTTTGTCATAACATTATTGGGGCCTTGGGAAGAGAAAGAGATGCATTTAATAATGGATTATTTAAATGAATCTCTTTCTCTTTCAAGATGAAAGGGTTGACTTTTTTTTTTTTTAGTTAATAGATAGACATGCATAGGTTTTTATATCTTCTAGAAATGACCCTTTATTACTTCCCTAATAACTTTTCTTATTCTTTCCGACTGGAAAATTCTTCCTGAAACTTGACTTAATAGAGTTGTATTCCCTTCCTTTCTCTACTCCTGCTTCTACTGACAACTAGTTTTAAATGTAGTATTTTCTCAAATTGATATTATATTAATCATGCATTCTCAGCTTTTTTGTTCTCTGTATTTTATTATGAGCTTATTTACTTTTTCTCTTAGATATGACAACTAAGAGGATATTGTTCTGAAGTAGCTTGATATCTGCTTGTTCTAGTATCCTGCCAATCTCCATTTCAATCATGTTACTATTTGTTTTGTCTGAACTTTGTTCTACAGAGTGGCTAGGAGGATATAGAGCATGGTAATTAAGAGGGTATTCTGTGACTTCGCAAAGTTAAAGTTAAAATCTTGGCAATACTACTGTCTTGAGTTCCTTAGGGTGTTGCTTTTCCATCCGGAAACCTCTGTGACCAGTGGCATGTTTGCCTGAGTTTTGCTTGGGCCCACTGGGCTCATTCTGCCCAGTCAGCCTGGCAGGCTGTGCTTGGCTTGCGCTACTGGCTAGGATCCCACGCTGACCAAGGGTAAGCCAGGCACGGTGTGGCAAGGGGTATGTGAGAAAGTGAGCGTGGGGTCCACACACTGTGCACAACCAGGCATGCTGGCTGCTGCAGCAGAGTGGACAGCTCCAGTCACCGGCACAAGTGCCAGATCTGTGTAAGGCTGTGGCTGGATCAGATGTACCACAAGCAGCTTCCACTGTGGGCACCTGTGCCCGGATGAGGGGAATGTGGTGGCACCCAGAAGCTTCCAGACACAAGGAACCACAGAGCCCCAAAGGGGGTATCAAAACCCTGGCTCGGGGAGCCTCTAGGTCTGGCATCCCCAAAGGACCTCTTCAGCTCTTCTCTCCTTTCACTGCCCTCAGCATGGCGATCAGGGGGGAGTTTCAGCCCTGTTTGTGTTACAGCTCTTTCATTCCCACCATTCAGTTGGTCCTGACTTCTTGTCCTGCCTCTTAAAAAAATGAGGTATGCGGACACCTGGAGGGTGAGCAAGGTGGAGAAGAGCTTTATTGAGCAACAGAACAGCTCAAAGGAGTCCCCTAGTGGGTCGCTCCTTTCTGCAGACATGTCATCCTTATGACACCAGGAGACCTGAAGTAGGTAGTTCCTTCCCATAGCTGGTAGTCCCGACATATGTCCGAGTCTGGCTGAGTGCAGGGTTTTAATGGGCTCAGAAGGGAGGAAATATGCTCTCATTTGTCCATGAACTGTTATTGACAGGCCCAAAAAAAGCACCGTAAGTTCTCACTCTGGGAAGTGGACTCCAGCTAGAACTGACAACTGATAGCTTCAGGCCATCCCTGCCTTGAAGGTGGGGTTTCACCTGGGATGCACCCCTTTCCACCAAAGGGCCTGTCTGCCACCTGCCACCTGCCACCATCAACATGCTGTCCACAGTGCCCACGCTGTTTGTGCTGAGGGGTGCCACAGGCCCACGCTGAGCCACTCTCACCACCCACCCCTGGCCAGCCTCCCTCCTGGTGCCCGAAATCTGGAGGAGGTTGAGGCAGCAGGAAGCTGGTATGTCAGTGCTGCCCTAAGTGCCCGCACACTTGGTCGAGCTACAACAGCACCCAGGCTTGGTCACAACTTTGTCCCATGCTAGAGCGGGTGCTAGAAGTGGGGAGAGGCCAGGGAGCAGGAGCAGGTACCTTCAAACCTGCGATGGTGAGGAGCTTCCTGGGTCCCTGAGAGTGCAGCGATGCTGGAGTCCAGAGCCAAAGCTGGGTGGCTACAGCTGTGCTAGGGAGCACGGGCTTCTGCCCCATCAACCAAGTAGGGGTCTTGGCTCTAGCCTGCTCCTAGCTCCTACCAGCACTGCAGAGCACACAACCCTGTCCATGTCTCACGCTCTGCAGCCAGCGTCCTTGCAGTAGCTGCTCCACACTGGTCATCACTATCATCACTACTCACTGGCAATATGATTAATGCCCATTATTTTAAATATAGTAAGTTTGAGTTTTTCCTTTTTTCTGTGGAGGAAATAATTCATTAATGTGAGGATTAAATGAGAAAATGCATGTTAAATTCTTCACCAGAAAGTTACTAAAAAAACCGTGGGTTCTCTACAAATAAAACAAACAAAATGTCTGCCCTTGTCATTTTTAAATTGAATTTAGGAAGATATATAGTAAATAAGTAAACAAATAAATATGACCAGGTGTGGTGACTCATGCCTTTAATCTTAGCACTTCGGGAGGCAGAGGTGGAGGATCGCTTGAGCCCAGGACTTAAAGACCAGCCTGCACAACATAGGGGGATGCCATCTCTACAATTTTTTTTTAAACAACATATCCAACTGTGGTGGTGTAAACTGGTAGTCCCAGCTATTCAGGAGGCTGAGGTGGGAGGACTGCTTGAGCCTGGGAGGTTGAGGCTGCAGTGAGCTGTGATTAAACCACTGCACTGCAGCCTGGGTGACAGAATTGAGATCCTGCCTCAAAAAATAAATCACTAACTAAATAGAAGTAAAATATATACTATTATAGAAGACATAAGAGCTAAGGAGAAAAAGCAAATACTTAAGAGTAGTGTATATTATAGTACGTAAATTATATATCATACTAAAAAGTTAATGATAGAAATAAAGCATGGAAGATTAGAGAATATAGGAATGGGAAAGGAAAGTGGATAATCTTTTGTGCTTTTATTTATTTTCCTTTTTCCTTTCCTTATTCTTGCTGTCATCTTAAGGGAAGTGGTTAATAGTTGGCTGTTTTATACAGAATAGTTGAGGAAGAGCTCACTGAAGTAATCAAATTTGAACAGAAATCTGCAGGAAAAGAGATATCCATGTAGCTATTTGGGTGAAGAGCAATGTGAACAAAGAAAACAACCAGAGTAGACTTCCAGGCAGGAGAATGCTTGGCATGTTCAGGAAGACAAGTAAGCAAGAAAATGTAGCCAGAGGACAATGAATGAAAAAGGCTATAATATGAGATGAGGTCATGAAAATAACAAGGTAGGGTTGGGCTGGAAGTGGGACTGATTGCAAAGCATTTTGTAGGTTGTCAAATATTTTGGCTTCTATTTAAGAAAAATAGCAAATCATTGAAAAATTTTGAGCAGAGAAATGACTTTGTCTTCTTTTCAGTTTTACTGGGTCATTCTGACTAAGGTATAGAGAATAGACCAAATAAGACAAGAGTAGACGTATAATTGCTTGATCAGTTCTTCCTTCCCACTGCATAAATAAAGACCATAGCATTGCGCTAAAGAAAAGTTTAATTCACACAAGGCGCGCCATACTACACAGAAGATGGGGTTGTTACTCAAATCAATCTCATCTCAGGCTTTTAGGTTAGCATTTTTTCAAAGACAGTTTGAGGGAAGGGATGGGGTGGCCAGGTAATGGCTACTTGCTGCTGATTGGTTCAGGCAGAGATAAAATTGTAGGAGGGCAAAGCTATCCTCTTAAGCTGAGTCCTCCCATGTGGAACCACAGCAGCAATCAGGTCCAGGTTTTTGACAGGCAAAAACCTGAACAAATATCTCAAAAGGGCAATCTATAGTAGTGATGTTGTGATCAGACCACACCTTAGCTCCTCCCCCTAGCCTGATAATGTTTCATTAGATTTACAAAGGTGGTTGAGTCGTTGGGGAGGCCTATTATCATTTAAAACTAAATGTCATATAGACTGGGTACATTCTCATTCCTGTAATCCTTGAGGTTTGGGAGGCCAAGGTGGGAGGATTGCTTGAATCCAGGAGTTTCATACAAACGTGGGAAATTTATGGATACCTCATCTCTATAAAAATAACAAAATAAAATAAGATAAAAGTCATATAAATGAAATGTCTCTCAAAGTTAGCTTAGCCTAAGCTCAGGAATGTTGAAGGGAAATGCAAGATTGGGGGGAGCAGGTAAATTAGATCTCTTTTACTGTCATAATTTTTTCCCTGATATAATTTGCAAAGGTAGTTTTAAACCCTGCTTTGGGTTCCATAGCACCTTACTCTTAAGGTGTTGGCTATAAAGATGGGAAAAGGCTGATGATCACTCTAGCTTCTTCCTGTTGACAAGAGGCATAGTTGGGGGTTGAGATGGGTTATTCACAAGGGAAATAAAAATAAAACCACTTTGCAGCTGTTTGCATGTACTCATGGAGTTCCCAGTTAGTATTCCTAGGCTTATGTGACAAAGATGTTAATATCCTTATCAACAGTTTTAGCACAGCACTTAAATGAACTGCAGACTAGTCCTGAAACTAGATCAGCTCAGTTAAACAGCTGTTTCCCATATCACGAGATAGCATCTTAGATGGTCTTGACTTCTGTCTGTGATGAAGGCAAATTGATTTTTAATAAGAGGTGTTTCTATAGAGACAGAAGAAAAATGAAGTTTAATGTTGGGCACAATTTATCCAGATGTTAGACTCAAAGAACCTTTAGTTATAGAGAAGGAAGGCACTGGCGACCTGACATATTCTTCTCACCTGTATAACAAGGAATAAGCTCAGCTTGCAGGGCCTCAGGAAACAGGTAGTAGCAGTTTCATCGAGTCTAAGTCATAAAAAATAGAAGAAAAATTTGAAAGCAATAATTTGGGACTTGTAGCCTAGAAAGATTCAGAATTCAGTTCAAATTTCAGAAAATTATGTAAACTCAGGAACGATGAACAAGACTAGAATCTAACAACAGATATATTATAGTTTTTTTCTGAAACCTAATTTTTCTCCCTCCAGTCACTGGTTTTACTGAACACAAATCATAGTAGGACAAAATAACTTGCAAAATAAGTGTTAGTCTTATTATACTTGACCTGAATATTTGCTTAAAGCCATAAAAGCAAGTATTTGCCATGCAAGCTCTTTTTTAAAAATGGCTTTGCTGGAGCTTTATTACATAAGGAATCTCAGATTAGACTTTCTAAAGTCATGAGCCCAGCCATGAATTTAACTGTGCTTACAAATATCTGTACAAATTGGGAGTATTCCTCACCTCGAGGTCTCAAGATAACTTAGGGCTCATGGACCTGTCAGAAAGTTACATTCCTTACTTACCACAGGTCAGGAACCCTCTACAGGAATTGCATGGACAAGGTATGATGTCAGTTTTTCCAGGGGCATTTTATTGGCTCCATAAATCAACTTTTATTCCTTAAAGCAGTCTGATAGTATGCCATTCCAGTCAAAGCCTTGGTAAAATTAACCAGTGTCTCCAATGGTGTCCTGTTACAAAAGAAAACAGATTCTTTTTTTTTTTTTTTTTTTTTTTTTTTTTTTTTGTTGAGACAGAGTCTTGCTTTGTCGCCCAGACTGGAGTGCAGTGGCCGGATCTCAGCTCACTGCAAGCTCCGCCTCCTGGGTTCACGCCATTCTCCTGCCTCAGCCTCCCGAGTAGCTGGGACTACAGGCGTCCGCCACCTCGCCCGGCTAGTTTTTGTATTTTTTAGTAGAGACGGGGTTTCACCGTGTTAGCCAGGATGGTCTCGATCTCCTGACCTTGTGATCCGCCCGTCTCGGCCTCCCAAAGTGCTGGGATTACAGGCTTGAGCCACCGCGCCCGGCCTAAGAAAACAGATTCTTAATGAAGTTATGCAAATACCTATACTTTCATAAATAAGTATACTTAAAAATAGTTTTCAAATTCTGGAGAAATCATTTAGAAAGAAGTATGCTCCATATTTTGATCACAGAAATGTATTTTACCCAATTTTTTATATTTATATATAACTCAAAAGAGAAAAGGTTTTCTGGACTTTGAAAAACAGACAAAAAAAAAAAAAAAAAAAAATTAGCAATGTTTCAAACAAAAGGTTATGAAGGGATTATGTTGGTTTTCCATTAGTTCAATCCAGATAATTAACTCCTGTTCTGCTTAATGTTTATAAACATTTCAGCTCCCATGAGAGTCCTGGGAGTTTTTTTTTTTAATTATATTCTAATGTTGCAATCTCTAAAGTCATCAGAAACCTGCCTGCAAGAGCACCTGTCAGAGTCCTATAGCTGATTATAAAAGTCCCTTTTGGAAAGGACAAATGTAAAACAATTGTGGATGACGAAAGTCTGAGAACAGCCACAGTTAAGGTCTGGACATCTATGTGGCACACAGTAATTTAACATAACAGTCTTAATTATTACTGTTAACATGTATTGAGACCTATCAGAATTATAGGAACCTTATACAATTTTGGAACACACACCAATA
The DNA here is from genome assembly GCF_049350105.2 of Macaca mulatta. NCBI lineage: Eukaryota > Metazoa > Chordata > Mammalia > Primates > Cercopithecidae > Macaca > Macaca mulatta. The sequence continues at coordinate 119,823,784 of NC_133409.1, forward strand.
ACATATTTATTCAAATATAGACCAAAGAAAGTCAAACATTATTTTATACCCTACATTGCTTCCTGTGTGATTTTTATATACCAAATAATCCAAATACATCTCTTTTGAACTTTAGGATATCTAATAGCTAAAAGGCTAACCAGATTATTTTTTAAAGCTTAATTTAGAATTTGACTTTGGAAAGTTTGTCAGATATCAAAGTTTTAAACACATTATATTACAAAATAAAATCCCAGGTCACTTTACTCACTGGTAGAGGGGAGACTCAGCATTTCAAACAGGACCAATAAAGACAGCGTAAGGCAAACAGAATCTGCCTCCTCTCTCTGTTCTCCTTTATTTCCTGTCATTTATTTAAAAGGTAAACAAAAGTCTTTTATTATCTTTTAATATTACACAAAGATCTTGTTCAAAAGAGAAAGCCAAAATTTACCTTGACATTAGTGGTACTATTAACATTAAACAAAATTCTTAATAAAACTTCATAAACAAATACATCATATCTTAGTTTGAATATGAGGTAAAATTTCCATAAGCATTTTTATAATATTTTATAATTTTCTGTTAAACAGCAGACCAACTGTCTAAGAAAACCTTGTTAATCAGACACATGAGCCCATATTTGAGGCTTGCATCAGTGTGCTTTTATTTCAATATTCAACCTATGGTAAAACTAGATCATTTCCTTTAAATCTTAGCCAACTAGCTCATACTCACAGAACTTTCTTTATAAGATCCTCTTTCACAAATTGTTTACAACTTGCCTAAACCTTCAGTTTTGTCCCATTCCTTTTTTTTTTTTTTTTTTTTTTTTTGGACAGGACAATCTTTAAAATCCTCAGAACTAAACAAAGTTATCTTCTCTTTAACAATATTTTCATGCTTTCTTATTTGCTTTTACCAAAAACATTCTACTTTCCTTACACACCTTGCATGTATAATTGTTTCTTCAGTAGTCTCAAGTACATGTTACAATGCCAACTTTCAGCAACTTTTATTTTGGTTGAGGAACCTTGTAAATAAGCAATTTTTAACCATGTATCAGCTTGCAGAGCCCAGTACAAGAACAGAGTTGTAATGTCTGACTCTTCCCAAGCTAGTTTAGCAAACCTGGCTAACTCTGTATGTCCCCAGACCTTACCTAGAATATATGACTCTACAACAGACAAGTCAAACAATTAGAAAAAAGTGATAGAAGTAGTTTATGGCCTTAAAATTCTAACAAAGACAGTATTCAACCTGCCGAATTTGGACCAAACGTCTAAATGTTGAAGACATTTTTCTTTTACTTTACCAATAGTCTTTAAACTGTCTTTATTGTCTAAAGATTATTAGAGTCACATGACCTAAAGGCATGAAAGTTTATATTTTTTTCTGGCAATATATTTGTTTTAAGTTCTTATTTTTCTTTAAGCCAATTAATTATAGTTGTTTCATATAAACATCACACACACAACACATAAACATACACAGAAACACATCTGGTAGTGTGATAAAAAAATATTAGTTATAAGAGAAAAGAGGAATAGACAGGGGAAAACTGAGACTCAAGGTAGAATTTCATCAAATGGGAAGTTTGCAGAGGGAGAGCAGGGGCTTTAAAACAATAGCTGTAAAGACAACCTCCTGCGTGAAATAAGTAAGCCTTAACTGATGGTATTGAGAAGTGACAATGTGCTGATGGCCCTCACTCTCAGCGCCTCCTTGGCCTGGCGTCCACTCTGACCATGCTTGAGGAGTCTTTCAGCCCGCCAGGGCACTGTGGGAGCCCCTCTCTGGGCTGGCTGAGGCTGGAGCTGGCTCCCTCTGCTTGTGGAGAGGTGTGGAGGGAGAGGCATGGGTGGGAATCGGGGCTGCCGCCAGGCTCATGGACCAGCACGAGTTCTGAGTAGGCATGGGCTCGGCAGGCCCTGCACTCGGAGCTGCCCGCAGGCGCTGCTGGCCCTGGGCAGTGAGGGGCTTAGCACCCGGGCCGGCAGCTGCAGAGGGTGCGCAGGGTTCCCTAGCACTGCCAGCCCACCGGTGCTGCGCTTGAATTCTCACAGGGCCTCAGCTGCCTCTCCAGGGGGCAGGGCTTGGGACCTGCAGCCCACCATGCCTGACCCTCCTCCCACCCTGCTCTGGGCTCCTGCATGGCCTGAGCCTCCTGGAGGAGCGCTGCCCCCTGTGCTGTGGCGCCCGGTCCCATCCACCACCCAAGGGCTGAGGAGTACGGGCGCACAGCCTGGTACTGGCGGGCAGCTCTGCCTGTGGCCCTGGTGCAGGATCCACTAGGTGAAGCCAACTGGGCTCCTGGGTCTAGTGGGGAATTGGAGCAACTTTATGTCTAGCTAAGGGAATGTAAATACACCAATCAGTACCCTGTGTCTAGCTCAAGGTTTGTAAATACACCAATCAGTACTCTGTATCTAGCTAACCTAGTGGAGACTTGGAGAACTTTTCTGTCTAGCACTCTGTGTCTAGCGAAAGGATTGCAAATGCACCAATCAGCACTGTGTCTAGCTCAGGGTTTGTAAATACACCAATCCGTACTCTTTATCTAGCTAACCTAGTGGAGACTTGGAGAACTTTTCTGTCTAGCACTCTGTGTCTAGCTAAAGGATTGTAAAGCACCAATCAGCACTCTGTGTCTAGCTTAGGGATTGTAAATGCACCAATCAGCACTCTGTCAAAATGGACCAATCATCTCTCTTTAAAACAGACCAATAAGCTCTCTGTAAAATGGACCAATCAGCAGGATGTGGTGAGATCAGATAAGGGAATAAAAGCAGCTGTCCCAGCCAGCAGCAACCCTGGTGGCTTTCCACATGGTAGAAGGTGTGTTCTTAGCTCTTTAGGGTAAATCTTGCTGCTGTTCACTGTTGGTCCACGTGGCGTTAAGAGCTGTAACACTCACTGCTAAGGTCTGCAGCTTTGCTCCTGAAGCCAGGGAGACCATGAACCCACTGGGAGGAATGAAGAACTCCAGATGCACCACGTTTAAGAGCTGTAACAGTCACTGCAAATGTCTGCAGCTTCACTCCTGAAGTCAGCCAGACCACAAACCCACCAGAAGGAAAAAACTGTGGACACATCTGAACATCTGAAGGAAGAAAATTGCAAACACACCAACTTTAAGAACTGTAACACTCACCGCGAGGGTCCCGGACTTCATTCTTGAAGTCAGCGAGACCAAGAACCCACCAATTCTGGACACAGTATCACTTAACCACAGATGCATAAGATGTCTTCAAAAGGATTATAAGCAATGTTTAGAAGATCTAGAATCTTCGCAAATGTTGCAAACTCAGAGGCTATTCAGGAAAGGGAAAATAATCAAGAAATGACAAATGTCCCAAAAGTATCAATCCACAAAGGATTGCTTCCAAAGCCAAAAATTGAGTCCAGGCCACCATTGTGAATGGGCAAAGCCTTAGCAACTGATCTATAGCATACAGTGCGTGCAATTCCTTTTCCCAGAAGCAGTCTAGAACATTTTCAAGCTTGCAAAGGATTTACCCTGCTCAAGAGAACTTTCTAAGTCCAGCCATGTTGTTATTACACATCCCTTTTTTAATTTAACTTTTTTTTAATTGTTAAGAATTAGAGATCTCTAAAATCCCTTTTCTTTCACTGATGTACTTAGTCCAATAGCGACTCAATCCAAAAGCCTATAAAAGTCTGGATAGCAATTTCTCAGGTTTTTAGCATATAAACATATAAGGTATTTCTAGAAAGGCGACAGAGGAGGCATCTCTATGATCTCCCAGAATTCACTATTGCAAATGGGCTTAAGATAGCAAAAGATGACAAAGGCCCCATGGGGCAATACTTACTCAATATCTTAATGTGTTTGGGATGAAGAGTGTGCTGACTCCTCTCAGACTCCCAGTCCTCTCAGACTGACTTCCTGAAATGAACCCCCAAATCTCTGCCTTCTGAATGATGGAGACCAAAAGATCGTACCCCGATGCAGTCACAAAGTCATGCTCTCAAGAGCATAAAGGAAGATGAGAGGGGAACCCTCATTTGGTTTTCGTTTTAGAGATGCACAGCAAAGTTTGTAACCAGTCTGCCAGAATGGCTTGAATATCCGGCTTAGAGGGGTCCTAAGCCCACATTTTATACTGTGTTAACCCTCTTTATGACAGAACAACACAAAAATACAAATTTATAGCACAAAGTACACCAAATTTGCTACAGCCTGAGACTAGCCTCACAAATCCTTTTTCCTATTAATCAAAACCCTGCAGAGGAGACAGCAAATTTTATTATTTATTCAAGTAGTTCATACAGAGAGAAAGAGAAGCCAGAAGCCTGACTGATTAAATAAAAGTTCTTACTCTTTTGCTAGCATGCCAGGTTTATGGTGTCCCTTTCCCTGCGTGGCCCTGGGGATCCTGTTTGCCTTAACATAGCTTTAGGGGCAAAGCTGCAATACAAAGGAAAATCACCTTATTCTATCTCATGAAACCATATGCAAAAGCCTTTTAATTTTGCAAGATACTACCCAATGGGCTGCTTATGGGAACCGAATTAATGTTATCCATTCCAGCTGAAGAACATAATGTAACAAAACAGACACAGAGGTTCTCTGAGTTAGTCTTGCTGAACTTAATCATCAATTCTTTCAGAGATCCCCTCCACATATAAAAACACACACAACAAAGATAAGACAAAAAAGGGGGAGGGGGGCTTCCAAAGCTAGTTCCCTAACCAATAATTTCCAAGAGTATTCCTCCAAACTAACTTCCTGTTCTCTGAGTAATCTTCTCAAGGTCTCCCCAGTTGAGGAGAAATCTCCTGAAGCAAGGCGCCTCCTACTATTCAGGGAGAGCTAATCAAGACCCCTAAGGGAGTTGAATGCATCAGGAGAAAGAAAATGTTGGCAGCTCCTAGAATACCTGCCAGACCAGTCTAAAGTTGTCTTAGATGGTGTTTAGTTAAATGTGCAGCTGTGAGAGCTCATCTCCAGGTCTGTCACACTGGCAGGGGACTGAAAAACCACAAGCAACTGTGATGGTGGGTCCCTGACAAGACTCCAAATTTAAGTGCTTACTTTTCACTTATAAATAGTGAAAATTTTACTTTCACTTTTAAATGGTGGTTTCGGGAAGAGCCACCCGACAGGTTCGTTCTGACTGCTGCATAAATAAAGACCATAACCTTGCAGTAAAGAAAGATTTTCATTGATGCAAAGCCAGCCATACCACATGGGCAATAGAGTTATTACTCAAATCAGTCTTATCTCAGGCTCATAGGTTAAGGGTTTTTCAAAGGCAGTTGTGGGGAAGGGATGGGTGATGGATGCTTAGCTCCAATAAGGACTCAATTCAAAAGTCAGATAATGGGTGATTGCTGCTAACTGGTAGGGGTAGAAATGAAATCATAGGGGATGGAAGCTGTCCTCTTGAGCTAAGTCCCTCCCAGGTGGAGTCACAGGAACAATCGGTCCAGGTGGATCCATGGGGGTCAGGCTTGCAAAAAACCTGAAAAGATACCTCAAAAGGCCAATCTACAGTAGTAAAGTTGCACAGGTAGTGACCAGCCTACACGTTAGCTCCTGCTAGCCTAATGACCTTTCATTAGCTTTCCAAAGGTGACTCAGTTTTGGGGGAGGTCTATTATCATTTAAACTATGAACTAAATGTTTTCCAAAGTTAGCTTAGCCTAAGCTCAGGAATGATTAGGGGAAAGGCAAGATGGAGGGTGGGTTATATCATATCTCTTTTACTGTCATAATTTTCTCACTGATATAATTTGCAAACTCAGTTTTAGGAGCAAAGGGAAGAGTTAAGAGGCAGTTGCAATAATCTGTGCAAGAAATGACGGTGGCTCGGATAAGGGTGGTAGAGTAGGAGGTGCTGAGAAGTGCTGAGATTTTTGGATATATTTTGATAGGGTTACGACTAGATTTGCTTAAATATATAATGTAGGTGGCAGACAAAAATCAAAGATGACTCCACAGCTGTTGGCTTAAGCCTTGAAACATTAAATTACTACTAACTGGAATGGGGAAATCTTCAAGAGGACCAGGTTTTGCAGATGTCAAGTTTGAAATGCGGATAAACTTCCATGTAGAGTTGCTGAGTAGCTAGCTGAATACATGACTGGCCTTGTGATAGAATTAAGATTAATCATCACATAAACACAGTGTATATTCATGAGATTATATAAGATCACTAAGGGAGTGGGTGTAGATAAAGAAGTAAAATGCTGAATCCTAAACTGATTCAATATTTAGTGGCCTTAACATGGAAGCTAACACGATTGTTATGACTCAGTAAATGACAGGATTTTGAATGCATCCATTATATTTTATTTGTTTATTTATTTATTTATTTATTTATTTATTTATTTATTTTTTGAGACAGAGTATCCCTCTCACCCAGGCTGGAGTGCAGTGGCGCGATCTCGGCTCACTGCAAGCTCCGCCTCCCGTGTTCACGCCATTCTCCTGCCTCAGCCTCCCCAGTGGCTGGGACTACAGGTGCCTGCCACCATGCCCAGCTAATTTTTTGGTTGCTGTTTGTTTGTTTTAGTATAGACGGGGTTTCACCGTGTTGGCCAGGATGGTCTCGATCTCCTGACTTCGTGATCTGCCCGCCTCAGCCTCTCAAAGTGCTGGAATTACAGGTGTGAGCCACCGCACCCAGCCAATTTTTTAAAAATTATAATCAAGTAACATTACTATCAGTGTGTTTAATAAGTAGATAATTCTTTATAGATCCACAAAGTCCAGGGCTGAAGAGGTTGCTCAGAAATGTAATTCGGCACCCTGACTCTTTTTTCCTTCTGTCCATCATCATTTGTTCATATGTTTGTCTCTTCATCGATACAAAGTAACTACTGCAATCCCAGATATTGTTCACAATAGAGGTTAGAAGAAGCAAATATAGGAAAAGGACAAAGAAAAGAAGAGCCAAGCCAGTCAAGTCTGTTTATTTTAAAAACATTTCCCGGAAACATTACTCAGAGATTTCTGTAGTTTCTGAAAGAATAGCTGCAAGAGTCTGGAAATGTACGTTAGCTGTTCATATTCTATAGCAGGGGTCAGCACACATTCAAGGCAAAGTCCAAAAAGTACTGAAGACTTTGGGACCATATGACCTTCCTCCCAACTACTTACCTTTGCCATTGTAGTGGGGAAACAGCCATAGACAATATGTAAATGAATGACTGTGGTTGTATTTTAATAAATCTTATCTACACAAATAGGAAGGACTCTAATTTGATCTGTGGGTTTTGGTTTGCTGACCCCTGCTCTATAGAAGTGTGATAAATGGGAAAAGGGCTAGTGTGTGGCTTTGAGGGTAGGTATTTTATAATTATAGTAGGTATGTTCTAGGCAGCTACTATTAAGTAACACTGATTATCTCAGAAAACTGTAGAGGGAGAAGCATAATGGAGAGCTTCACCATTTAATACCACTGTGAACTCGGGCAAGTCAGTTATTCTTCCGATGCCAAGTTTTCTCATGTATAAAACAGAGACATTAAAACCTACCTCACCTACCTCTACAGATGAGTGGGAGAATTAAATGAAATAATGTGAAATACAATGAAAATGCTTTGAAAACTCTCTGGTATTCGCAAGTAATGTGGTACTTCAGACTTGGCACAAAATACATTCTGTAAAATACATTGAGCTTTTCTTTCCTCTTTTTTAAAGTGTCTTTTGATATAATTACAAAATGAAATATAGCACACTGCAAGAAGGTAAAGTGTTACCTTTGTAGCCTAACCCTGCTGAGACAAGTGATGGGAGGAAAGTGAACTCCCAGATGTGAATTACTAGAAGATCTAAGTGAGATAGGATTAGTTATACAAAAGTTAGAAAAAAAAAAACTCACGATGGATAGTTCAGAGAAAACACAACTCTAACAATGCAATGATTACATTAAGAAAAATACTTTACATAGTGTCTTTATGTAAGCCAACCTTTTTGACTCCTCATTTACTATTAAAAATGCTATTTAATAAATTTCTGTAGATAGACATATTTGCGGTGTAACATTGAGACTTTTATTAATTACATAAGCTATGTGGAACATAGATCCAAGGGCCCTCAGTTATGGTCCTCAATGTATCCCTATATACTAGTATACTCTGAAATTCAGGGCAAGTTATTTAACTTACGTGGGACTCAGTTTCTTCATCTATGGAACATAGAAATTAAATTAGGTATCATAAGATAATCTAGTTTTTCAATTCTTTCTTTCTACTTGAGAAAATATAACTTACCTAGTGGTATATATTACATTCTTATATTCATCCAAGTAGCATAATAAGTTATTAAGGAATAACTAATAGATGTATAACACTGTTCGGAGTGCATATTTCTTCTGCTCAAAAACCACACAAACAGCAACAATGACCTTTCAATAGAAAATGAGTATGGCAGTTGATATGCTAACCTGTAGTTAAAATGAAATTGGAATATGATAGAGCATGAATAATAACATACTTACCTGCGCTGAGGGAGCCCTTTATACTACAGGAAAAAAAAAAAAAAGAAAATTTAATATATATTTTATCTTTATAGAGTTAGTGAGTACAAGTGCAGATTTCTTTCTTTCTTTTTTTTTTTTTTTTTTTTTTTTGTCTTTTTTTTAGAGTCTCGCTCTGTTGCCCAGGCTGGAGTGCAGTGGCCTGATCTCGGCTCACTGCAAGCTCTGCCTCCTGGGTTCGCGCCATTCTCCTGCCTCAGCCTCCTGAGTAGCTGGGACTATAGGCACCCGCCACCACACCCGGGTATTTGTTTGTTTGTTTGTTTGTTTTGTATTTTTAGTAGAGGTGGGATTTCACTGTGTTAGCCAGGATGGTCTCCATCTCCTGACCTCGTGATCCGCCCACCTCGGCCTCTCAAAGTGCTGGGATTACAGGCATGAGCCACCGCTCCTGGTCCTAAGAGCAGATTTCTTACATGCGTATGTTGTCTAGTGGTGGAGTCCAGGCTCAGAAAAAAATTTATTAGACATTGATTTTGAATTGTATTCTAGTATTTACACTTCCAAAATGTATTAACTTGTCAAGTGGAAATCAGGAACATTTATCTGCCTACTGATGAATGAGCAGAGAAAATCTGGTACCTATAAAGCATCCAGATAAGAAAATAGGTAGAAAGCATGAAGTTGCTTTGCATTCAGCATTGTAACAGGTACTTTCTTAAACTCCTCATGAGCTCACTTTGCCTGCTTCTTATTGGTTCTGTCCATACAACTTTCAGGACTTTATTATTTATTTATTTTTTTAACATTTTTATTTATTTATTTATTTATTTTTTGGCAGTTAAAAGTATTGGGCTCTGTGGCAAGTTTGAATCCCACCTCTATTACATTGACAATTGTGTTACCTAAGACATATTGTTTACCATAATCTTTCTGTAACTGAATTTCCTCATATATAAAGTAGGGAGAAGTTGTAAGAGAATAATGGGTGATGTGAGACATAAAGAGTGTCTTCCACATTGTAAATATTCAGTGATTTTAGTCACTAACTTAATTATAACCTTCCTTTCCATTAATTATCTTCTTTTATGCTTGGGAACTCTAACATCCACAATGATGGACTTTCGAAAATTTGGCCTCACATTTCCTTGAACACCTACTAGTAAATTTTACTTATACTCTATTCAAATTATCCATAGGCACATTAGAACTGCTGACACAATCTTATTTGCATGTTAAAAAATTTATTCTCCCTCGATGGAAAGAAGACTTGCAGATTATGGACATGAAAGAGAAAAATCAATTTTAAGTCTGTTATAGTATATCAGAGATGACAGTTTTTATGCTTGTTCAGTCATAATGAAGTTGTAGAGAAATAGTAGAGATCAGACTAGATTTTTCAAGTAAAACTCACCTCCCACTTGCCTCAAAGAGGGAAAACAACACAGGATTTTTTGTTTTGTTTTGTTTTTCCATTCATGTTAGGTGTCCATTATAGCCCAGTAGTTCTGGTGTATAGGCCATCCTTATTCAAGGACCAAAGCTAATATTACTTTTCACAGTAGCTGGAGGAAGTACGACACTGGAGGATATCATAGTGGATTAAGTACTTTGGTCCAGAAATGATGTACATTCTTCCACCTACACCTCACAGACTGAAATTCACCACCCAGCCCCATCCTCCAGACAGAATTCAGGAAGTGCAGCTACCTTGTGTCCAGAAGTTGGGCTGAAGAATGAGGATATTTTTCAATAGCACAAATAATGGTCACATCTGTCTTCATTATCACCAAAAAACTTGGTTGATCCTCTTTTTTACAGGGATGTCCCATTAATCACAGTAATTTACTCCTGCAAATTAGAGGTTTGTGTGTGAAAATACTAACAGGTAGCCTATTTCTTAATAATTTAAATGAAAAGAATTCCTAACGAGTTACATATCAGTCAAATATTTACAACCAATATATTACTCTTAAAAATGCAGTAAAGAATACACATTATGAAATATTGCCTCAGCATGTAAATTGCTTACGTTTTTGTTTCTTAACTACCAAGCAATTAATATGGTTGTTAACAAGTAGTTCTTTTGCATTCAGTAAGTTTTCTTCCATTAATATAGCTTTTCTCAATAATTTTATAACCTTTTATACAAATTTCTTTATTGTTTGGAGGAATTATTTTACTATTTTAGACAAGTATTGTGGAAATATAAAAAGTAATGTGGCAAGATGTTCAACACAAGTACAAAGTCACAGAATATTTTAATTGACAATGACACTGTGATGTGCTTCATATAAGAATGGTATTTCTTTTGTTGATACTCTCTAAGTTTTCAAAATATCTACATATGATTTAGAAGTTCTGTCAAATGTATTTGTTATGCAACCTGAGACTTTCACATATACCATTTTTGCTAAAATATTGCTATTGAGTTTTTGAATTGTTTAGATGAATATTGGTCAAAAATTTACATTAAGAAATATATAAATTCTACTAAGTTTAGATATAAAAAGCAGAAAAATGCTCTATCAAGAAAATATTAATGGAGAAGATGTTCCATAAGGTGTAACTGTTTACTTCTTCTGTTTCCCCGGGAGGGGGAACACAAAGTCCCAAGCAATCTTAGTATCTAACTAAAATCTAGGAATCTAGGTAATGTGATAGTCTCTAAATGAAGTTTGGATGTGATTCCTATTGACTTAAGTGTCATGATCCCCTTCCCCTACCAAATATTCCATAATGAAGCAGACACAAGACAACCACAATGACCATTTTGATATGGGAAGAACAGGAAATATAATGGTCATTGTTCAGCAGCAATTGTGAAATCCAGCTGTGTTGAATTTATTAGGTGCTTTTAAACTGTATGTGTATTCCTTGATTAGACCCTAATTTCACTTCCTGGGATTAGCAATCCAGTACTGTACCTTAGTCTCCCTCATCCATGGGATTGACCTTTGGGAGTTCTTTAACTTTCTATTATCCTTGTTTTCACTTAAAGAGGGAATTTGAGAATTTGTCTTCTCTGGAGGCTGTGCAGGATTTTTTTATAGCCTTGTTTTACATCTTTAGAATATTGAGGTCATTTTATGTTTTTTAGTCCAGAGAGATGGATTACTTTGTGGCATTATAGCCTCAAAAGGTTCATTGCCCATTGCCCTACGTACAAGATAAATCAATACACCAAGACATCAGGTTGCAGCAGAGAAAGAGGTTTAATTGTAGGGCTGCCAAACAAAGAGACAGGAGGAAACATGAAGGCTGTCTTCTCCAGGAGTTTGGGGTAGGATTTTTAAAGGTTTTGGAGTGGGCTGATGTGTGGAGATTGTTGATTGGTTGAAGAGTGCAGGGTGCAGTCATGAGACATGGAGAAGAAGAAACTGCATCCTCATGCTGATTTGATTCTCATATGGGTTTTTTCGGTTGGCATCAGCTGTTCTGCTGGAATTCAGGATTCTTAAAAGTCTTAGGATTCTAACTTCAGAGATCCTACCTATAAGAACAATGGACATGCAAATGGTAGATATCTAGTGACTTTGACTTTGGTTACAAGGAAGTGGGTCAAATTGCAGCCTGAGTAATGTGTACTTGTAACTATATTTCTGTGCAGAATTCTTGTTTACCCTGCGATGACAGCTTCAGAACAACCCCTTAAAGTTTCAGGTCTTGTGTGTGTGTGTGTGTGTGTGTGTGTGTGTGTGTGTGTGTGTGTGTGTGTGAGATAACTTCTGGTTATCAAACCTACTCTTTTTAATGATAAGACTCTTCCTTTAGATTTAATTTTGGGTACCTTAATCCTGCCAGGTTTCTGTAGAACAGTCTCACCTTCAGTCTCATTTCCTTGCACTATTTGTTCAACTGAAAGGATTGACTGAGTTTCATCTTAAACTACGATATAGTATTAACAGGGAGTGTGATAGTCACACCCTTGACTTTACTGTGAATCTGAGTTTTGATTGACCTTTGCTGATCAAATCATTTCTCAATTTTGTTTTTTAATGTTTGTGGTTAAAAATGTGTTTCAACCCTACACACCCCTAAAATTCTAAACAATGCCATCATATTGTTGCATGAAAACCATTGAATTATTTTCCAAGCTCATCTCTTTCCTATAGTACCATTACAAATGTAACCATCATACATTCTCTTTGTTAAACTTGTTCAACTTTTGACCTAAAGCTACAGGTTCACTGGGATATTTTCTCTCTTTCGTGGTATCACAAGTGACAGTTTTATGTTTCACTGTTGCATAATACAAATTGCCATTCTTACAGCCTCCAGTAAGAGTTCCCTTGCTGTTTACTGCCCAGACTTAAAGTAAATGTTATGCATTTTATTGTCATTGTTACAGTAGTACCAATTTCAGGTAATCAATATTTATATTAAAGATAAACTGGGAAAGGAAAGAGAAAAAGAGAGAGGAAGGAAGGAAGGAAGGAAGGAAGGAAGGAAGGAAGGAAGGAAGGAAGGAAGGAAGGAAGGAAGGAAAACCTGAAATATATTGGTTTTTAACAAGAAGCGTTTTTATGTTTGGTTTGTTTTGTTTTGTTTTGTTTACATAATATGCCCATTTCCATTGAGCCAGGGGCTCTCTGTTCTCATGAGTCCATACAATTACATAAAACACTGCCCGGCACACACATAGTCAATATGTATCTATTATTATTATTATTACTAATTACAACTTTGAGGCTGGGATATTTGTTACTATGTTTATATTTGTTATTTTGTAAATTAGTCATTCCTTACTTTTGACTTCCTTACTCCATCCCTATTCTGTATTCTAATCTACTCCTTACTAGGGTCCATGGCTTATTTTAGGTGTACAAAAAAAATGATTTCAATGGTCAGAGGAGTTTTAATTTAAAAATTAGGGTTTGTTTGACATAGATTCAATTATACAAGGAGTGGATTAAGGTTTAGTTTATTCATTGTATCTATCCCTATATACACTCTCACCCTTATCAAAGGGATCATGTGAGTTCCACAGTACATCACCTAGGCTTTTGAACATTCTAGACTTCCTAATAATATGAGATTACTAAATGCATATAGAAGATAACAACAGCAACAGGAAAACAAAGACTATGATCGTGGCCTTAGAATTCAGTCAAACTCGGCCGGGCGCGGTGGCTCAAGTCTGTAATCCCAGCATTTTGGGAGGCCGAGACGGGCGGATCACGAGGTCAGGAGATCGAGACCATCCTGGATAACACGGTGAAACCCCGTCTCTACTAAAAAATACAAAAAACTAGCCGGGCGAGGTGGCGAGCGCCTGTAGTCCCAGCTGCTCGGGAGACTGAGGCAGGAGAATGGCGTGAACCCCCGGGAGGCGGAGCTTGCAGGGAGCCGAGATCCGGCCACTGCACTCCAGCCTGGGTGACAGAGCGAGACTCCGTCTCAAAATTCAGTCAACCTCTAGGTAGTGGCTCTGTTTCAGCCCCTAAATATGGCAAAGTCTGAGCCAGAAATGAATTTGATGAACTGTGTGACTTAATGAACAACAAATACAAGAACCAAATAATCACTGTGAGACTTTAGACCTCAAATATCTCCCGGGACTGAATAGTCTGACTATAAATGATTTGTGTCATAGTCTGGGAGGCTCAAAACGTGTACAGGAGATGATATTTATGGAACATCTTAGGGACTAATAGACTATACATCACTACACAGGCTCCAGTGATTTAGATCATGATTGCTACCTGGAAGCTGCTATCTGGAAGCTACATTTGAAAAATCTGCAATTAAAGGAAGAGAAGGAATAATTTCAGTACATCCACAGGAAAGTTCAATAAATGTAAAATAGTTTTGGTAACTGAAAAATATTACATTTGCAAATGATTATTGCAATGTAGAATTCTAAGAGCAATTTTAGATAGACAATTGTTACATTTAACTTCAGGGACTACATTAGGAACCTTTTCTTGAGGAATTTGTCTTGCTTAATGGCTTTAGAGCTAAATGGAAATCATTGTCAGTGTAATTTCAACTTTAAAACAAAACAAAATAGTTAGATTTCAACTAATGATGCAAGTTCTCAATTTGCATATAAGCAATTGTGTTTAATTTTCAGAAACTTAACTCAAACTCTTTAAATTTCATTTATTCAGTAAACATAAAAATAGAAAATATGTATGTTATAATTATATGAGAATATTTCACAACCTCTTTTTGCCTAAAATATGTGGTATTATATTAACATTTTCACATCAGAGCTTTCCTTTTGTTAACTGAGGAAAGTCACAAAATTAACATGTTTTTGTTGTTCATATTGGAAAGATCTAAAAGGAAGCAAATGAAAGCTGGATAAATTTGTAATTGTCTGAATCCCCCATTATGCCTGCATTAGTTTTCTATTGCTATAACAAATTGCCATAACCTTAGTGAAATAAAACAACCAAATAGATTATCTCACAGTTTCAAGAGGTCAGAAATTTGTGATTTCAGCTAGTTTCTCTGCTCCAAGTCTCCCCAGGAAGAAGTTGAGGTGTTGACAGAGTACCATGGCTTTTCGGGTAATATAAGATAATCTGTTTCCTTGCTCACTCAGATTGCTGGCAGAATTCAGCGCATTCTGATTTTGAGATTGAGGTCCCTGTTTTCCTACTGCAAATTGGCTTGAGGTCTTCTCAGCCTCTAGAGGTGGCCCACTTTCCTTATCTAATACCCTACTTCCTCTAGGTTGAAATTTTCTCAGGCTTTGAATTTCTCCTCTCCCTCCCTTTTTCATATTATCTATATTATTCAGGGCTCACTAGAGGAACAACACTAATAGGATAGATGTATATATAAAGGGGAGTTTATTGAGGGGAATTGACTCACGTGATCACAAAGTGAAGTCCCACAATAGGCTGTCTGCAAGCCGAGGAGCAAGGAAGCCAGTTCAAGTCCCAAAACTTGAAAAGTAGGGAAGCCAACAGTTCAATCTTTAGTCTGTGGCCAAAGGCCTAAGAGCCCCTGACATACCACTAGTGTAAGTCCAAGAGGTCAAAAGCTGAAGAACTTGCAGTTCAATGTTAGAAAGCAGGAACCATCCAGCACAGAAAAAAGATGAAGGTGGAAAGACTCAACAAGTCTGCTCTTCCACCTTCTCCTCCCTGCTTTATTCTAGCCGCACTGGCAGCTGATTAGATGATGCCCACCCAGATTGAGGGTGGGTCTGCCTCTCCCTATATACACTGACTCAAATGTTAATCTCCTTTGGCAACACCCTCACAAACACGCCCAGGAACAATACTTTGCATCCTTTGCTGCAATTAAGCTGACACTCAATATTAACTATCACAGCATCTTTCTTAATTCAGCTGAAAAAGGCTCTCCTCTTTTAAGGGCTAGAGTGATTAGACTGAAACTGTGGAGATAAGCCAGGATCGTCTCTTCATCATACCTTTCATCACCTTTGCCAAGTTTCTTTTAGCATGTAAGCTGACATATTCATAGGTGCAATATCAAGGGTGTGAAGATTAAAGAGACAAAACTGCCAACCACAATACTAAGTCATTTTAAAATGCAAGGTTTAATGTAAACATAACATTCCCATACTGATAACTATCAGGGGAACTTTCATTGCTTTTGTATAAGTTTGAGATTTCTATATAGCCACTGTGTGTGTCTCTTCTATGCCTAATATCATTATTTTAGAAAAGATTTTCTCAAATTCTTGAACTGTAATATGAGATATTGAATTAATTTGTAATGTTTAATTAAATTGCTGTTTGAGAATATCTGCCTGTCTGCTTGTCTATCTATCCATCCATCTACCATATACTTACTTACCTGTAGTTAATTATTTAGGAATAGGATACATTAATTCCTGAAAGCAGAAATTCTTCCATGTGATTACTCCCTTGCTTCCCACTCAACATGAGCATATGTTCAAGGAAGGTGAGTTATGCTAGGTTATATGAGAGAGAGAGAGAAAATACCAATTCTCTTCTGTCTCACTCTGTTCCAAAAGTAAACATTATGCACCATTTATGACTCACTGGATGTCTACTGCATGTTAGACATCATCTAAGAAATGTACATACATTACTTTTAATTCACAAAATAATTACATGTTTATTTAACAATGATTCAGATTTACATGCTCAAGACCCTGAACTGAACTGATTAAATGGCAAATCCAGGCTAATCTATTATCTCTTCAATTATTTTTTTTTTTTTTAAGTTTTTACTGAATACCTATTATGTGTTAAAGTTTCTCCTAGGCACACCAATACTATACTAACAATTTGCAAGTATAAATTCATAAAAATTATGCCTCTCAGCTGTCCTTTAAAGATAAATTGATTTATTATAAACAATTGTTAAAAATTATCCAAATTATTTTGAGCTGAAGGCACCTGAAATATCTGCATTAAATTTTAATGTAGTTCATTTCAAGGCATAAACATTCATTTTATATAAGCGGTTTAAAAATTAAGGCAAATGATTTTAAAATAATAGTATATCTGCAAAGTGTTTTTCATGTTAGTTCCTCCTGGATGATGACTTTGCTGTCCCTTGCTTTCTACCAAGTTCCTACGAAAAAGGGAAATTGAGAAAATTACAACCATGTCTTTGGAGGTTATCCAACAGGACATTGTACCTCAGCTGCATCAGCTTGTGTGCCCAGAGCTCGGACTCTTTCTTCCCTCCCAATTCTGTAATTAGAAGTAAGGTCTACTGCTTTCCTGGCCACATCTCAAATTAAGGTATTTAAAAAGGAGGATGGCCAAGTGCAGTGGCTCAGGCCTACAATTTTAGTACCTTGGGAGTCTGAGGTGGGAGAATCACATGAGCCCAGGATTTTGAGACCAGCCTGGGCAACATAGACAGATCTCACCTGTACGAATAATTTGAAAATTAGTCGGGTAGTGTTGTGCATGCTTATAGTTCCAGCTACTTGGGAGGGTGATGTGGGAGGACCACTGGATCTGGGAGGTTGAGGCTGCAGTGAGCTGTAGCTGTCCCACTGCACTCCTGCCTGGGTGACAGAGAGATACTGTTTCAAAACCAGAACAAAAGAAAGAGAGAGAGAGAGAGAGAAGGAAGGAAGGAAGGAAGGAAGGAAGGAAGGAAGGAAGGAAGGAAGGAAGGAAGGAAGGAAAGAAGGAAGGAAGGTTATTCCTATATAGTAAGAGATATTCATTAAAAATATGGTCTTATGCTTGATTAACTCAAGAAATGCAACAATCTTAACAATGATAGTCTGCTTTGAAGTACATTTTTCTCCAATGCAATAATCCAAACCAGGTGTCCTAAATACTTATTATTCCAAGAAAAAATAATTTTAACATCACCATTCCTTAAACTGTCATATAGATCTTAAACCAGAAAAGATATGCAAAGTGCTTACCATAATTAAATAATGTGTAAAAGAATGTAGCTACTACTATTATTTTACTACTAATAATATTATAATAATAATGGAAAACATGTCTAAGGAAAATTTGATTAATAACAGAAGTAATTTTGAAATCTCTAAACCAGAAAAGTTATAAAAAGTTGATGTATTTCAAGGTAATTTAAGTTGGTGCTCTGACTTACGGGTAACCTGATACAGAGCAAGTGTTCAGTGTAGCCTGTAGAAATAAAGAAGAAAAATATAAAAGTTCAAATTTCTCATCTCCAGTGGTTCTCCTCTGTTTCTAACCTGTATGAAGAAAACAATGGATTAACCAACTGGGGAGAAGAGTGAGCCCCAGAGAGAGTCAGCTGAGAAGGACAAACGATTCTGCCTCATTCTGGTCTCAGTTTAGATATTCTTTTATTGCTGACATAAACTATACAAGTTGTTCAGTTAAATTTACAGGCATCTCTCTCTTGTGCTTGGAGACTTGGGAACTGCTTGTTTTTAGTTTTGTTTAGTTTTATTATTTTTTTCTATAATGTGCCACAATGTTTGCCACAAGGAAAGATTAGTGACAGCATAACACCACGGTTTTATAAACATCTGTTGATTAACTCACTTAACTTCTCTTCATTGAATGCTATGATTATCTGTATTTGGTGATTCATCATATTAGAACTCAGCAAAAGAGACACATCAAGGAAACATTTAAAATAAAAATTACAAATAATACCATATGAACTTATTTTGGTAATTTTATATAATTTTAATTCAGGTATCATTAAACATTTACCAATAGATACGTGATAGGATAGTTTTTAAAGTAGTAACAAGTGTTTCTTTTTCTCTGTTAATTTGCATTCTGAATGTCACTAGTAAACTAGATATTTTAAGTCCCTCATAAGTAAATTAATAGCTTCATTCACAAGCTCTTGTTATATTATCAACCTGCTCAATTAATATCAAATATAGATCAGAGGTGAAACAATCTTTTTTTCTCCAAGTCAACATTTCTTAGTGATACATTGGTTTCTAACACTCTTTATGTTTAATGAATATCTGCAGAAACAAGCACATTAAAGTTATTTAAAATCACCTGAACTAAAGATCAGAGAATGTATAAAAATATTTCTCCTTTTCCATAAAAACCCATATCCTAATGTTAGAAATAATTTGTTGTAACTGCATATGATGTTTAATTTTTATTTGTTTTAATGTTTATACACATGTTCAATACTTAATTAGTATAAATAAGCCAGGGAAATAATAACATTTTTAGAAGCTTCAGTGTATTAATTAGTCATAGTGATCAGTCACCAATTGAATTAAAAATATTGAACAAAGATATATACATATTTATTTTTTCTTAGTTTTATTAGAAAATAAAGGTTTCCTTTTTTTTTTGTTTTGTTTAGAGACAGAGTCTCACTCTGTCTCCAGGCTGGAGTGCAGTGGCGTGATCTCGGCTCACTGCAACCTTCGCCTCCCAGGTTAAAGTGATTCTCCTGCCTCAGCCTTCCGAGTAGCTGGGAGTACAGGTGTGTGCCACCACGCCCAGCTAATTTTTGTACTTTTAGTAGGCATGGGGGTTTCACCATTTTGGCCAGGACGGTCTCAATCTCTTGACCTCATGATCCACCCACCTTGGCCTCCCAAAGTGCTGGGATTACAGGCGTGATCTACTGTGCCTGGCCTAAAGATTTACTTCTTAAATCATATAGGAAAATAATGCCATATTAAATTCGCTGGTTCAATAAAATTAGTCTTAAAATTGGTCTAACTTATAGGTTTACTATTTGAAGCAAACAAGGCTGATTAACACATCAGTTGTCTTAAACAGTGATTTGATTATTTGCAAGAGTAATGAATTTCTACAAAGTGCACAAATAATTCTGAATGAATTAAAACAAACTCAGAGAAGACTTAAACACAAGAATTAGTGAAGAAACTCAGAGCAGAAACATTTTATATGACTATTAACACCAGAAAAATGTCATTACGTCAGAAAAAAATGAGTAAAACATGTAGAATAAACTCTGGCTTTAAAAAAATGGATGTCAGCCTTCCATTATCCTAAAATATATAATTTAATAAAACTACTTAAAACTGAAAAACTGTAAATGTTTAATACTTGGCGCTACTGCATTAGCATGTTCTTCTAACTCTTGATACAATTTTGTGTCAAGAAGTTCACATCAAATTAATTTGTGTTATACTATTTGCGAATTTTTCTTTTCTTTTTTTTTTTTTTTTTTCCTTTTTTTCTTTTTTGAGACGGAGCCTCGCTCTGTCACCCAGGCTGGAGTGCCGTGGTGCAATCTCGGCTCACTGCTACCTCCACCTCCCGGGTTCACGCCATTCTCCTGCCTCAGCCTCCTGAGTAGCTGGGACTACAGGCGCCCGCTACCACGCCTGGCTAATTTTTTGTATTATTAGTAGAGACGGGGTTTCACCGTGTTAGCCAGGTTGGTCTTGTTCTCCTGACCTCATGATCCGCCCGCCTTGGCCTTCCAAAGTGCTGGGATTACAGGCGTGAGCCACCGCGCCTGGCCTAGAACTTTTTTCTTTTTCTAAGTAACCACATCTGAGAAGTATTTGTATAGATGCCCTGGGGAAAAACATACTTTAAAAATCAAATAGATATATCTGATCTCAAGAAAACATAATATTTGAAAATTTAAAAATCATATTATCCAAAAGACAGTAAAAATGTGGCAGAGTAAACATCATTTAGCTTTGTGTCTACATAGATAATATATAGTATACATATATATGTATTAAATACACACACACACACATATATATATAATGAACTCGGATTTGAATACTGGGATAACTGAGATGAATTATTTTCCTCAGATTATTCATTTAAATCGGCCAGTGCTCATTTAATACCCACTACTTGCCAGTCTTGTTTAAAAGATGAAAACTGCAAAGTATTCTAGACTTTGTCTCAAGCAAGGTATTGGTCAATAGTAATATAGATATAAAATTAAAAATGAAAGGACAAAGTAATTTGCAAAGTATTTAAAAATAATTATTCGAATTAAATTAAGCAACCTACCTGCAGACAAGTCACTAAGCAACATTTTTCAGATTTTTAAAATAGCAAATAAGATGATTGAATTTCACCTTTTGGTATATTCTAGAAAGTTTTGTTTGATTCTGCACAGTGTAGCAGTAAGCTAGTGGTTTTGAATAGATAATGAACAATGAGAACATACCTCTCATCTTTTGCAAGGACTAGCCTTTGTAGTGTGTGTACATGCACACACAAACATGCATGTATATATTTATATCTACAGTCTTTATTGATAATCTTTAAAGATTACTACAGAATATGCATAATTGTATTTGAATATTTACAGATTTTATTTAAAAGGCTGGCATATAAATACAGGCTGAGAAGTATTTCATTAACCATTTTGCCACTAGAGGATTTAAGAATAATGACAACTAAAAAAACAAATACTGTCATTTATTTGCTATAATTGGTGCAACACCTTTCTCTATCTAATAATGTAAATGTTTTTCTTGCCAAGTATAGTGAACCTTATGTAGATCCATTTTAAATACACCTAGTTCATTTTTATGCATTTCATAACAAATGTACATTTTATAGAGACAACTGGTCATCTGTGGGGAACATGGTTTATTGTACTTTCTTCTGAGTCATGACACTCATTGGACTACATCCAACATATATATGTTATTAATACAAGATATTCTGGATCATTTCACAGGCATAGATATTGCTAGGTGGCTAACTTTTCTGGAGATATCCATAGATATTACCATTTTTACCAAATATACAGACATTAAGTGAATTAAAGCTTTGACCCCAGACAACAAGATTCTTTCATTAGACTGTAATCATTAGCTAGTCCCATGTATTTTGGTGAAGCACAGTGTACCAGGAGTAATTTTTATATTGTAGTCTAAATTTTCAGCATCTCACCATCTGTTTGGGGGTCCATATCTCCAAAAATACTCATAATGTGCATTTATATGGGATTTCAGATTTAGTTATGAAATGTGTAGTTATTATCTGTAAAATAACATAAACCTAAAGTTAATGGAAAATGAAATAAGTAAAATTTGAAGACATGTCCTATTGTATATCCCATGTGCCTGGTACTTTCTGAATAATTAAATTTTGTACTAATCATGGACATCATGTTACTTGTAGTTACTAAATTGCTTTTTTTTTTCCAGTTGTTTAAGTATGCAAACGTTTCCAACTTTATTAATTTAGGCTCTTTTATTTCATAATCTAAATAAATAATTTTGCCTAATAACCATAAACCATCCATATTGAAGTTATCAAAGTAGGAAATCATATTACAAGTGAAAACATATATTATGTGAAGACTGAGGTAGTGTGTTTTTAATCACTTTATCATAATTCATCATAATTGAAAAAGGTCAATACTCAGTTAAATGAATTGCCTGGATCTTTACATTCTGTTGTACACATGGCTTACAGTTAAGACAAAGTTATCTGCTAACTTTTAGTACCTGTAAAATACTACCCTAAATCATGTAAACCCAATCAGATCATGTATTTGAATTCCTGCTAATGCTCACACACAGTATATTTCAGGGTTCATTTATTTCTTTCTTTTCCACTTAAAAATGATCTTACCCAGTGTACCAGACTTAAAATTGTACTTCAAATTCAGGTTTCCCACACTCCAGATATTTTTCCTTTTTATGTTTATAATTACTAGGATGAACAGTGAATTATTGACAAGATTGCTTGAAGAATATTCATAGAAAGGGTTCAACTAGGTCTCTCACCTTATCCATAGAGAAGTCACCACCATATTAAACAATAAGATTAATTTAGTCAACAAATATACCAATATTCTGAACATCTATTGTATGCCAGACACAGCTAATTTAATATGTTGATTTCTCCAATACTAAATAATGTGATTTTGCATGTACTGTTATATTCATAAGAAAAACAAGAAAATTAAAGTTATAAGACAGATATATATCTGTGCAGTAGAAATAGTTGAAGCAAAAACCATCTATAAACTGAGATGCCTGTAGATGTTTCATTTACAGAGACTTCTGGGGTGGCTAGAAAAAAGTTAATTTAACTTTTAAGATTGTTATTTTCTTGATATATTTATCTTGTTTACACAATAATGCTCAAGAAAAATTCATACCTAAACAGCTTTGATATTTTTGATAAAACTGATGAAATTCTAATAAGAAAAAGTAAAATAAGTACAGAAAAAATACTTAAAAGGAGGGAAAATATGAGGAACAATTATATGTTTCCCCTAATCAACTGACATAAACTATCTTAATTTATATTAAACCTCTTGCTTTTTTAAGTTATAATAAATTACACACCAGAATAAAGATTAATAATATTCTATAAAATATATGAAAAGGGCCGGGCGCGGTGGCTCAAGCCTGTAATCCCAGCACTTTGGGAGGCTGAGACGGGCGGATCACGAGGTCAGGAGATCGAGACCATCCTGGCTAACACGGTGAAACCCTGTCTCTACTAAAAAATACAAAAAACTAGCCGGGCATGGTGGCAGCACCTGTAGTCCCAGCTACTCAGGAGGCTGAGGCAGGAGAATAGCGGGAACCCGGAAGGCGGAGCTTGCAGGAGGCTGAGGCAGGAGAACGGCAGGAACCCGGGACGGGGAGCTTGCAGTGAGCTGAGATCTGGCCACTGCACTCCAGCCTAGGCGACAGAGCGAGACTACGTCTCAAAAAAAAAAAAAAAATATATATATATATATATATATATATATATTTATTTATATATATATATATATATTTTTTTAAGATAGTTTATGTCAGTTGATTAGGGGAAACATATAATTGTTCATCATATTTTCCCTCCTTTTAAGTATTTTTTCTGTACTTATTTTACTTTTTCTTATTAGAATTTCATCAGTTTTATCAAAAATATCAAAGCTGTTTAGGTATGAATTTTTCTTGAGCATTATTGTGTAAACAAGATAAATATATCAAGAAAATAACAATCTTAAATTATATATATATATATTTATATATATATAATATATATATACATATATATATGAATGAAAAGAAAACTTCTGTGATTAATACTATAGAATGAGAGATTATGTAATACTAATATCCACAATATATTTTAATTAAATGATATTAACATTTCATATTGTAGAATGTTTAGTTGTTGCTTAGTTAACTCAGAAATATAAATATTTAAAATAAAGTGTTATTTTTCCAGAGGGTTAGGAATTTGTTTATGAGAATATTTTTATTCGATAACACAGTTAATAAATACAATTTAATTTATAGCTAGCAAGAATTATTTTAGTCAGTGCATAATAAATTTAGTATTACCTAATTTAGTCAGTTCATAGTAAATTTAGTGTCTGTGTTTTTCTTTAAGCAGTAATCAGATAGATGGACCAAACAACAATCTGAATCAGTATCAAGGAAGTTCAATTGATCATATTTCATGAACTTTGGATTATATTTTGATAGAAGTAGTAATGAATCGGATTATATGTCATGCACAATAAATATATATATATGACATACATATACACACATATATATCATATGTATGCATATATATATACATGGTTTATATTCAAAGACGCATGCCAGTACAAGCAGTTACATTATTTTAACATCTTGTTAGTGGTTTAAAATGCTGACTATGTCTCAATAATTTAATATATTTTTATACCATTATGAATGTTCCTTTTGGAGTTTGCTAGTGAAATTGTTAAGATAATAAGTATTGTCAAAGCCATTTTAAATGGCTTATATATGCAAATAATGTTTTCTGTATTACTAGATGAATTTTGAGAAATGTGACAAATTTAAAGGGAATGTCTAGTTTGCACTTTAGACTTTATTCTTCTGTTGATATACCTTTTCAGGAATGTTTCCTAAGCTTGGCTCAAAATGGAAGTTCTTGGGGAACTTTTAACAATCCTGTTGATCGGGCAGCATCCTAGGCCAATTAAGCCAGAAGTAGTGGGTTTGAATCCCATTTATTAGTATTTTTTTAAAGCTCTATGGGAAATTGCCGTGTTTAGCCAATGTCAGAGAACCATACTGTAAAGGTCTAGAAATCTTGAGATAAATCACAAATGCCATACTATTACAACTTTATGTGTATGAATAGGACATTTAAACAGATTGGAATTTGTAAATATAATATTTAACTGTCTCAATCAATATAATTTTTACAATAAAATAATTTTAATTCTGGATCTTTTCAGTCTTTCTGCTGATCATGACTTAGGGCTTTAAGGAATTTATCTATAAAAAGAAAACTAAACATAAAACTAAGAAAATTAAGATTTCATGAGAAAATAAGAAATAGTCTTCCTTACTCTTATTATATTCAAACTTAATGTATGCTTTATACTGATTTTCAAATAATTTGCTTATGTTATCTTAGAGTTTCACCAAATGAAACTCTAACGTGTTATCTTAGAGTTTCACCAAAACCAGTTGGAAGCATGCTGCTTAAAGTTTTAAATTGCAATTATACAGAAAATGAACTTATGTAGGTTGATTTCTCTCAATTCTTCATAATAATCAGTGAAGAAGACATGTATATACCAAGAAAAGGTAGCCAAGAAGAAAGGAAGCTTTCTTTTTTTCTTCAATATTCTGATTATACCCACATGATTATTTGATTCAAGAAATAAAAGAGAAAAGTCTGCAATAAAAAGTATGCATTATTTCCTGGGCATTAATATATTAAATTATCAAGCCAGAGACTAATAGTGCCATTTGGGTCAACAGGCCATTTAAGCATTTAGTTAAATTTATATGAATACATTGCTTGAAAGATAATTGTAATCACATAAAATGATTCAGTTCAATGATTCCAGTGTGGCATAAAGATAATGAATCTTTTGTATCATTCATCCTGGGAATATTAACATTATTGAGTCCTATGACTACTAATGAGCTTTTTGCTGGGAGAAAGAATAAGTTACGGCCGGGCGCGGTGGCTCAAGCCTGTAATCCCAGCACTTTGGGAGGCCGAGGCGGGTGGATCACGAGGTCAGGAGATCGAGACTATCCTGGCTAACATGGTGAAACCCCGTCTCTACTAAAAATATAAAAAACTAGCCGGGCGTGGTGGCGGGCGCCTGTAGTCTCAGCTACTTGGGAGGCTGAGGCGGGAGAATGGCGTGAACCCGGGAGGCGGAGCTTGCAGTGAGCAGAGATCACGCCACTGCACTCCAGCCTGGGAGACACAGCGAGACTCCGTCTCAAAAAAAAAAAAAAAAAAAAAAAAAAAAAAGAATAAGTTACACAGAAAGATATTTTGATTATTATAAACATGATATTTTAAAAAGTAATTAGTATGCTTGTGAGTAAATAGAATTAGCTTTGATCATAAGGAAGCTGAATATTGCAAACATCATAATCATCCTGTGAAAATTAATCCCTTAATAAAACTAGAAAAGTTATAGAAGTTTTAAATAAAGTACAGTTAGGAAGACTTAGAAATACTGCCAGAAACAGAGGACATATGTCAAATTTGAATAATTCGCTTTATATATAGGATGCCCCCCTGTAGTTATGGCACATAGTTTAGAACATTTACAATGAAAAAATGGACCTCTTGACAAAGAGAAGTAGAAAGTCTGGAATTTATGGCTCCAGAAACTTAAAAGTATCATAATAGGAAAATATAAACATAAAAATGTATCTAAATGATTGAACAAAATGTATCTACATATGCTTCTCTGCTCTCACCAATTTAGATTTCGTTGTTAGCAATCAATGACTAATGAAGGTAAATAATCCGTGTACATCTATGAGTTTGGAAAAATTAAGTCATGCAAATCTGAGTAGACAAACTCTGATATGCTAAGAATAGTTGAAAAAGAAAAAAGAAAAAGAACAACAGAACACAAACAAACAAACAAACAAAAAACACCAACAAAAAAGGAATAGTTTAATAGGCCGGGCATGGCAGCTTATATTTGTAATCCCAGTGTTTTGGGAGTCTAAGGGGAAAGGTTCACTTGTGGCCTGAGTTTGCTTCAAGTCTGGACAACTTAGTGAGATACTGTCTCTACAAAAAAATAAAAATAAGAAATAAAAATAAAAACAAACAAACCAAACCAAAACAAAAAAACTAGCCAGGCATGGTGGCATGCACATGTAGTCCCAACTGCTAGGGAGGCTGATTCGAAAGGATACTTGAGCCCAGGAGTTCAAGGCTGCATTGACCTCAAATTGCACCATTGCACTCCAGCCTGAGCTGGATATTTTTATATCCAGTTGTAGGAACTATATCTCAAAAGGTGAAACACAATGCATTCAAAAAGATAAATTTAGATACATGAAATGTGGCTTATATATTTTTTAGTGGCATAACAATTTAGTTTTATATAACTTGTTTATGAACATGATACATATTCATATTATGCATTTGATTCAGAGGATTAAATGTATTTAGAATACCTTTAGAGAAACGGATTGCTTAAAGAACTTTTTGTCATTGGTTTTGCCTGCAAAGAAATATGAACTTGAATTTCCATGTTAGATATCTGATAAAGAGTGAATGTAAAATATGATATTATAATACACTGCCAGGTGGCAATTTAAAGCTCTCCAAGTGTGTGAGATAATGCAATAAATGAAATAAAAAGTGATATTTAGTATAAGTGAGATTATATTATACTGAATGAGAATGTCCTTTTAAGATGATTTGAAATTGTGATTATATTTTTCTCATCTAGAAAAAGGAGAGTCAGCTAAGTGTTAAGAGTAGCAAGTGTATATTCTCTATTTTAAAAGACTCATATAATTTTAAAATTAAATTGTATACAGTTCTTATGATGTTAATGCTAGATTTTTTTTTTTTTTTTTTTCTATCTTAGATACATACAGTTGTACACCAGATAAAGTTGTTTCAGTCAAGGATGGACCACATATGCTAAGGTGTTCCCATAAGATAATAATAGAGCTGAAAAATTCCTATCTCTTAGTGATGGTAGTCATGGTAATGTAGTAGTGCAATGAATTACTCGCGTGCTTGTGGTGATGATGGTGAAAACAAACCTACTGCTCTGCCAGTCATACAAAAATATAAGGAAATACAATTATGTGCTACTTTATAATAAAAGATTACATTATCAATTTATGTATTTACTATGCTATGTTTTTAATCATTATTTTAGAGTATATTCTTCTAATTATTAAAAAAGACTTAATTGTGAAACAGCCTGAGGTAGGCCCTTCAGGAGGTATTTCAGGAGGAGGCATTATTATCATAGGAGATAACAGCTCATGTGTGTTATTTCCTCTGAAGACCTTTCAGTGGGACAAAACGTGGAGGTGAAAGTCAGTGATATTGACGATCTTAAACTGTGTAAGCATAGACTAATATGTGTGTTTGTATCATAGTTTTTAACAAAAAAAGTTTAGAAACTACAAACTAAAATGATTTTTTTAAAAATTTTATTAAAAACCTGTGTAGTAAGGATATAAAGGAAAAAGCTTCTACAGTAAAGATATAAAGCAAGAAAATATTTTTGTATAGTTGTGGAATATTTTTGTATTTTAACCTAAGTGTTATTATAGAAAAGTCAAAGAGTTGGCCGTGTGCAGTGGCTCATGCCTGTAATCCCAGTGTGTCCAGAATTGGTGGGTTCTTGGTCTCACTGACTTCAAGAATGAAGCTGCGGCACTTGCGGTGAGTGTTACAGTTCTTAAAGATGATATGTCTGGAGTTTGTTCCATCTGATGTTCAGACATGTTTGGAGTTTCTTCCTTCTGGTGGGTTTGTGGTCTTGCTGGCTTCAGGAGAGAAGCTGCAGACCATTGCGGTTAGTGTTACAGCTCATGAAGGCGACATGGACCCAAAGAGTGAGCAGCAGCAAGATTTATTGTAAAGAGCCAAAGAACAAACCTTCCACAGTGTGGTAGGGGACCTGAGCTTGTTGCCACTGCTGGCTTGGGCGGCCTGCTTTTATTCCCTTTTATGACCCCACCCACATCCTGCTAATCGCTCCATTTTACAGAGAGCCGATTGGTCTATTTTAAAGAGTGCTGATTGGTGTATTTACAATCCCTTAGCTAGACATAAAGGTTCTCCAAGTCCCCACTAAACTCAGGAGCCCAGCTGACTGACTTCCCTAATGGATCCTGCACCTGGAGGCAGGCAGAGCTGCTGGCAAGTCCTGTGCCCTGTGCCTGCATTCATCAGCCCTTGGGTGGTTGATGGGACTGGGCACCACAGAGCAGGCGCTGGTGCCTGTAGGGAGGCTCCGGTGGCACAGGAGCCCATGGCGGGGCGGGGCTTGGGCATGGTGGGCTGCAGGTCCTGGGCCCTGCCCCGCCTGGAGGCAGCTGAGGCCTGGTGAGAATTTGAGCGTGGCAGGGGTGGGCCGGCAGCGCTGGGGGACCCGGTGTACCCTCCGCAGCTGCTGGCCTGGGTGGCCTGGGGCCGTTACGCAGGCTAGCAGCTCCGAGTGTGGGGCCGGCAGAGCCCACGCTGGCCTGGAACTCACGCTGGCCTGTGAGCGCCTTGCCAGCCCAGGTTCCTGCCCACACATTTCCCTCCACACCTCCCCACAAGCAGAGGGAGCCGGCTCAGGCCTTGGCCAGCCCAGGGAGGGGAATCCCACAATGCAGGGGCAGGCTGAAGGGCTCCTCGAGTGCCACCAGAGGGGACGCTGAGGCCGAGGAGGTGCTGAGAGCGAGGGCTGCTAGCACGTTGTCACCTCTCAATCCCCCCTCTAAACAGGACACCCAAACTGCTGTTGGGAATATGGCCGATGACTGCTCTAACTACTTCCTGCTGGATCAGGGCAATGTAGGGGCCCTGCAGTTGTAGTGTCCTCCAGAGGGGAGCTCTCTAGGCCAGTGAAAATGCCAGTGGGTCGGTCCGGGGTCCTCAGTAGAAGTTGTTAGTTGAGCTCATTTGGGGTTCCATTTGGAAGATCATCTATAGCTTGATGGCCTTGCTTCTAGAAGAAACCAATTTGACAAGAAGTTTAAAGATACAGGGCCCAAAGGCAAGTAACAGCAAGATGGCTGCCACGGGACCTAGAAAGAAAAGAAGCCATGTTGCCCAGCTACAGAGGTTGGTATAAGAGTTTGAAAGGTGTCTGATTTCAGAAGGCTTTTCCTGTAAACACCGGGTGGCATCTCGTACTGTACCTGACTGGTTAGTGTAAAAGCAACACTCTTCCCCTAAGACGTTGCATAGTCCTCCTTTCTCAGCAGTGAGGAGGTCTAGCCCTTGGCAGTTTTGGAGAGTCACTGCTGCCAAAGAGTCTGTTTGGGATTGTAGAGTAAGGATCAATTTTGTTATTTCTTGCAAACTGTCTGAGAGGCAGATATCGGTTGAAGTTCCATATAAGAAGAATGTGCCTTGGCTGGGTAGACTGAAATTTACCCTAGCTTTTAAAGGAATAGGGTACACTGTTTCTTTACTACTTCCATCTCTCTTTCTTTTTGACTTCTTCATCTTTCTGACTCTCTCTTTGTGTCTCTCTTCCTCTCTTTCCTTCTGCCTCCCTCTTTGTCTCTCTCTGTTTCCTTCTTTGACTTTCTGTCTGTCTCTTCCTCTCTCTCTTTGACTCCTCTTTGTCTCTCTGTTTCTTCCTCTCTCTGTCTCTCTCTTTGTCTCTCTGTTTCTTCCTCTCTCTGTCTCTCTCTTTCTCTGACTTACTGTCTCTTTCTCTTTGTCCTTTCTGCTGTGCTGGTCTTTCCCTGCCTCTGCCAGCTGCTTATGCTGTTCTCCCTTCTCCTTCCCCTTTTTGATGGCTTTGGCAGTGTAAGACTGCCACCTCCTTGGGTTTTTGCACTGCATGTAGTAACTCCATAATTTCCTTGTGGCATTTAATGGGGTTTTCCCCAGAGGGTAGGAATGCCCTTTCTTTCCATATTGCAGCATGGGCATGTAGGATTAGATAACCATATTTGCTATCTGTTTCCACATTTATTCTTTTTCCCTTTCCCAGTTCTAAGGCTCGGGTAAGTGCCACTAGTTCTGCTAACTGGGCACTGGTCCCTGGGGAAAGAGGTTTACTTTCAAGTACGGTTACATCACTAACTATGGCATAACCTGCCCTTCATATCCTGATATCCACAAATGAACTTCCATCAATGTATAAGTTAAGGTCAAGATTAGCTAAGGGGACTTCTAAGAGATCATCTCAAGCGACATAAATCTGGACTATAATTTGTTGGCAGTCGATTGGTTCCCCATCCTCTGGGAGAAAAGTGGCAGGGTTGAGGGCTATGTGCATATTTGAAGCACCGGTCCCTCAAAGAGTAGCGCCTGGTATCTAAGTAGGCAGTTGTCTGATAACCATAAACTTCCTTTGGCACCTAGTATGCCATTTACATCATGAGTAGTCCAGACAGTGATATCCTTTCCTTGTATTATTTTGATAGCCTCTGGCGCTAAGATGGCCACCGCTGCAACTACCCATAAACAGTGAGGCCATCCTTTTGCTACTACATCAGTTTCCTTACTTGGGTATGACACTGGTTGTGAGGTTGTCCCACGAGTCTGAGTAAGGACTCCCTGCTCTCTCTGTGACGTATAAAAAGAATTTTTGTCCTGTTGGAAGGCTTAAAGCTGGAGCTTGTACTAGGGCCTGCTTTAAGGTTTTGAAGGCTGTTTCTGCCTCTGGTTCCCATTCTACTAGATGAGTATTTGCTCTCTTGGTTTCCTTGTTTAGAGTATAAAGGGTCCTTGCTATCTCACTGTATCCGGGGATCCATAGTCGGCAAAAACTGGTCATTCCAAGGAACCCCCACAACTGTTTTAATGTCTTAGGGTGAGGGTAAGCCAGTATAGGCTGTATTCATTCCTTGCTGAGAGTCCTGGTCCCTCTGGCTAAGATTAGGCCTAGACTAGATATTTGACCTGCTGTAGGCAAAGCTGGGTCTTCGACCTAGACACCTTGTACCCTTGATTAGCTAGAAAGTTAAAGAGATCTAGAGTAGCCTGCTGGCTTGAGGTTTCTGAACTGGTAGCCAAAAGTAAATCATCCACATACTGAAGGACCAGAGTGCCTGGACTTGAGAAGTGGCCTAGATCTTGGGCCAGTTCCTGACCAAACAGATGAGGACTATCCCTAAACCCATGGAGCAACACCATCCACACAAGTTGGGACGTGTGGTCTGTGGGATCCTCAAAGGCAAAGAGAAACTGGGAGTCAGAGTGCCAGGGAATACAGAAGAAGGCATCCTCGAGGTCCAGAACCATGAACCATTCTGCTTCCTCTGGTATTTGAGAGAGCAGGACATAGGGATTGGATACAACTGGATATAGAGGAATTACTGCCTCATTGATGAGTCTAAGATCTTGCACTTGTCTCCAGTGACCATTCGGTTTTTGTACTCCTAGAATTGGGGTGTTGCAGGGACTGCTGCATTTCCTTACTAAGCCTTGAGCTTTTAAATGTTTAACAACATTCTGTAATCCTTTATGAGCTTCAGGCCTTAAGGGTTATTGCCTTTGATAAGGAAAAGTGGTGGGGTCTTTTAACCTGATTTTGACTGGGTGGACATTTTTTGCCCTTCCAAATTGTCTTTCCAATGTCCAGAATTCAGGGTTGATTCCCTCCTCAAGTAGGGGACAACGAATGGGTAACTTATTCCCCATATTCTTGTAGATAATAGCTCCAGCCTTGGCTAATATATCCCTCCCTAATAAGGGTGTAGGACTTTCAGGCATAACAAGAAAGGCATGTGAAAAGAGTAAATTCTCACAATTACAGCTGAGAAGGTGGGATAAATACCTGGTTACAGGCTGTCCCAGGATTCCTCAGATGGCAACGGACCTTGAGGACAATCATCCAAGACAGGAGATTAACATTGAGAAGGCTGTGCCGGTGTCCAGGAGGAAGTCAATTTCCTGGCCCTTAGTGGTTAAACATACCCGGGGCTCAGTGAGGGTGATGACATGAGCTGGTGCTTGCGCCGGGAACCCTCCGTCCCGTGGTTGGATCATCTGGTTGGGGGCTTTTGACCCAGAGAACCTTTGCCCTCTGGGACAGTGTACCTTCCAGCGATTGCCTTGGCATAGTGGACATGGATGAAGGGACAGCTTGTTTCTCATTGGACAATCTTTTTTAAAGTGTCTTCATAAACCACACTGATAACAAGCCCTACTGGGTGATTGGCCTGCTCCATTTTCTGTCCTCTCTGAACCAGCAAGGTTTGTTTGTCTGAGTGCCATGACTAAGGCTGCGGCCCTTCTCTGATCTCACTTTTCCCTTTGGACCTGTTCCTCTTGGTCCCTATTATAGAACACCGAGGTTGCCACGTTTAATAATACCTCCAAATTTTGTTCAGGGCCCAGGGCTTGCTTTTGGAGCTTTCTCCTTATATCTATGCCTGATTGGGTAATAAACTTATCTTTTAGAATCAATTAACCCTCAAGTGATTCGGGTGATAGGGGAGTATATTTTCTTAGGACCTCCCATAGCTGCTTGAGGAAGGCAGAAGGATTTTCTTCCTTTCCCTGAGTTATGGTGGACATCAATGAATAATTCATGGGCTTTTTCCTAATTGTCCTTAGTCCTTCTAGAACATAGGTCAACAGATATTTATGACTCCAGTCCCCGTGATCTGAGTCAAGGTCCCAGTGGGGATCCATACTGGGGATGGCTTGGTGACCATTAGGGAATTTGTCCCTTTCTTCGGCTGTCATTCTATCGTTTACTTGACTAAGATACCATGTATCTCCAAACTCTTAGGCTGCAGCTAAAGCCGCATTCTTTTCATTAAAGGTCAGGGTTTGATCTAACAGTAGCATGACATCTCTCCAAGTGAGGTTGAAGGTTTGCTCTAGGCCCTGTAGACATCTATGTAGCTATCAGGATCATCTGAAAACTTCCCCAGGTCTGCCTTGATCTGTTTTAAATCAGAGAGAGAGAAGGGGATATGTACCCAGGTTGGGCCACATTCCCCTCCCACTACAGCTTGAAAGGGACATAACCGATAGCCTGGGGTTTTTTGTGGTCCTTTGGAGATTTCTTTGCTTATTTCCTTTTGGACAGGGGAGATTGGAGGATTATCATTACTAGGAAGGGGAGCTATAGGGAGTCTAGGATATGGGGGTAAGCTGAGAGGTCTTCCTGTGGGATGTAAACTGTAAGCTTTGAATAGTTGTGTATTCTCCCTCAATGAAAAGAAATCTTGGGCATAAGGTGTTTCACTCCATTTGCCTTCCCTCTTACAGAAAAGGTCAAGCTGCAGCATAGTATTGTAATTTGTACTTCCCTTAGGTGGCCATTTTTCCCTATCAGAGAGAATATTGGGGCCAAGCCATAGTGCAGAAAAATATGAGCCACCTTTATTTTCAGGGGTTGTGGGTCAAATTGGTCCCAATGGCATGCATTCCAAGGGTGAGCCTGTTGATGCCTGAGTGTTTCCCATCTGAAAGACAAAACCACCTGCAATTTTGGTTTGTTTTGTTTCTCCCCCTGCCTAAGAACTCACAATGGTCCCTGGACCCTGCTGATTGGAATGGTTGCACTCACTGTCACAGCAGCAGAAACACTAGTTTTTCTCCCAGACCACAAGGATGACCGAGGAAGGTCAGATTTAGCAGCCCTCAAAAACCTGCACCCTTGCCTGTCCTCCTAGACCACAAGGAAAACCGAGACAAATCACATTTAGTGGCCCTTACTGACACATTCTCAAAAATCTGTTAGAGTCCTAAGCATTCTCCTGTTAGTATTGGGACTTTACCCCTGTCCTATAAAGATGTTATGCCCCCAAAATGAAGTGGAGGGCCATATCTTGAGGGAGGGAAGGGATCTCCAGAGTTGGAAGAGTGACACCTTTTGTCTACACTTACATGAATAGCAAGGATACAATTGCTGAGGCTCCCCATATCCTAGCTTCAGAAATAGATTTTCTTAGGCCTGCTAGTCTGAGGAGTGATCCTAAAATTCCAGATAGTACCCCCTACAACAGGGCTTTGGGCAAAAATTATGTCTTTCTGATTGGTGAGCCTGGGTGCCTAAAGAAGGTAACAGAGTCCTGGAGTTTATACTAGAAGTCATTCTTATAGGAGAAACTAGAAAAGCACCAGAGACAGGGAGTGATTTTTAGAAGCAGGACTAACCTCGTAGAAGAGAGGCATGAAGAAGTTTGTCTGACAGGCATTAGGACCCAGAGGACAAGGGTCAGGTTAGATAGGATAGATGGGTGAGTCTCGCATGGGCGACATGCCTTTGAGAGTTCCACTTATGGCCACAGGGTCAACCAACTTGTTGTCAGGACCCCAGAGCTCAATGGCTTTCCTCCCTATTGATCCTCAGCTCAGCCCAGAAGTACAGGAAAAGTGGAAACTAGTTCAGGCCAACCAATGTTCCCAACTCCAGTGAGTTGAGGGTTGTTAGAGAGCCCTTTGCCAGAAAGCCTGACACCTGCCAGAAAGTCTTTAGTCCAGCGGCCACGCTAGTCACTTTTAACTAGTCGACAGGTGCCTGATATTTAGCCCTCAAATTCTAAGGAAAAATAGGATAGAATAGCAAGCAAAAGGGGTCCGTTGGTGCTCACTGCTCGGAGATAGTCAATGTCCCACCACTTGGCTAAAGGCAAAAGTCTCACCGCATGGTGATAGGTGAAAGTCCCATCTGCATCGCCAAAATGTGTCTGGAATTGGTGGGTTCTTGTTCTCGCTGACTTAAAGAATGAAGCTGTGGGCATCTGCGGTCAGTATTAGTTCTTAGAGATGGTGTGTCCGGAGTTTGTTCCTTCTGATGTTCAGACGTATTCATAGTTTATTCTTTCTGGTGGGTTCGCAGTCTCACTGGCTTCAGGAGTGAAGCTGCAGACCTTCGTGGTGAGTGTCACAGCTGTTAAAGGTGGCGCGTCTAGAGTTGTTCGTTCCTTCCATCCGGAGTTGTTTGTCCCTCCTGGTGAGTTCATGGTCTTGCTAGCTTCAGGAGTGAAGCTCCATACCTTCACAGTGAGTGTTACAGCTCATGAAGGCGGTGTGGACCCAAAGAGTGAGCAGCAGCAATATTTATTGTAAAGAGTGAAAGAACAAACCTTCCACAGTGTGGAAGGGGACCTGAGCAGGTTGCCACTGCTGACTTGGGCAGCCTGCTTTTATTCCCTTATCTGACCCCACCCACATCCTCCTGATTGGTCCATTTTACAGAGAGTTGATTGGTCTATTTTACAGAGAGCTGATTGGTGCATTTACAATCCCTGAGCTAAACACAGAGTGCTGATTGGTGTGTTTAAAATCCTTTAGCTAGACACAGAGTGTTAGACAGAAAAGTTCTCCAAGTCCCCACTAGGTTAGTTAGATACAGAGCACTGATTGGTGCATTTACAAACCTTGAGCTAGACATAGGATGCTGATTGGTGTGTTTACAAACCTTGAGCTAGACACAGAGGGCTGATTGGTGTATTTATAATCCCTTAGCTAGACATAAAGGTTCTCCAAGCCCCTACTAGACTCAGGGACCCAGCTGGCTTCCCCTGGTGGATCCCACCCTGCTGCCGCAGGCAGAGCTGCCCTCCAGTCCTACACCATGTGCCTGCACTCCTTAGCCCTTGGGTGGTCAATGGGACCGGGCACCTGGGAGCAGGGAGTGGCCCTGTCAGGGAGTCTTGGGCCACGCAGAGTCCATGGGTGGGGCGGGGCTGCGGACCTAGGGCATGGCGGGCTGCAGGTCCCCAGCCCTGCCCTGCTGGGATGTGGCTGAGGCCCAGCAAGAATTCAAGTGTGGCACGGGTGAGCTGGCAGTGCTGGGGAAACTGGTGCACCCTCCGCAGCTGCTGGCCTGGGTGCTAAGCCCCTTGATGCCTGGGGCCTACTGCGTAGGCCAGCAGCTCCTACTGCTCGGAACTCATGCTGGCCTGTGAGCCCGCGCGCAGCTCCAGTTCCCTCCAGCACCTCTCCCTCCACACCTCCCCACAAGCAGAGGGAGCCGGCTCCAGCCTCGGCCAGCCCAGGGAGGGGCTCCCACTGTGCTGTGGCGGGTTGAAGGGCTCCTCATGTGCTGCTGGAGTGGACACCGAGGCCAAGGAGGTGCCAAGAGGAAGGGCTGCTAGCACGTTGTCACCTCTCACCAGCACTTTGGGAGGCCAAGGCAGGTGGATCACGAGGTCAGGAGGTCGAGACCATCCTTGCTAACGTGAAACACCATCTCTAATAAAAAAGACAAAAAAAAAAAAAAAATAGCAGAGCATGATGGCAGGCGCCTGTAGTTCCAGCTATTTGGGAGGCTAAGGCAGAAGAATGATGTGAACTCGGGAGGCGGAGCTTGCAGTGAGCCGAGTTGGCACTACTACGCTACAGCCAGACAGAGCGAGGTTCCATCTCACAAAAAAAGAAAAAAAGTTAAAAACCTTAAAAATTAAATAAACCTAATATGTTATGGTGAGTTAATTTATCATTGAAGAAATAAAATATGTTTTTAATGAATGCAGTGTAGCCTAAGTGTACAGTGTTTATAAAGTGTAAAGGGTTTATAAAGTGTCGTGTTTATAAAGTGTACAGTGTTTATGAAGTATACAGTAGTGTAACGTCCTAGGCCTCCACATTCACTCAGCACTCACTCATTCACTCACCCAGAGCAACTTCCAGTCTTACAAACTCTATTTGTGGCAAGTGCCCTATACAGTGTACCATTTAAGATCTTTTAAACCGTATTTTTACTGTACCTTTTCCTGTTTAAATATATTAAAATACTTATCTTGTGATACATTTGTCTCCAGTATTCAGTACAGTAGTAGTATCCCATACAGGTTTGTAGCCTAGGAGCAATAGGCTATAGCATGTAGTCTAGGTGTGTAGGAGGCTATCCCATTTAGGTTTGTGTAAGTACACTCTGTGATGTTCACACAATAACAAAATTGCCTAATGATACATTTCTCTGAATGTATCCTCATAATTAAGTGACACTTAACTATATCATCCTAAAACTTGCTGAATGTGCTTCCTCCACAAAATCAAGAATTTTTAAGATTAGAATATATTCTTATTCTTTAGCAATGTAAAGATAAAAATATAAAATATGAATTTGAAATTACAATTTTAAAGTGTTTTGCTTTTGCTGCTTTCTCACATTCCAGGGAAAGCTAATTTGCTTCTCTGTGCAGAGATTGACCCATAAGATGAAATATAATTTTCTAACAACTGCATTTTCCAACTAAACAGTAAGAGTGACATTTTATTTCTGTGAATATCAACTCTGAAAGGAGAAAATTCTGCATAATGTATGTGTGTGGTTTTACATATAATTGATTTTTCACTCCATTCTTTTCACTGAGATAATGAACTTTAAAGCACAAATTTTTTTCTACCATATTCAAGCAGATTAATTATCTCAGATAACAATGCATATTTGAAGGAATGTAAAGTAAATGTAAGAAGAGTTTGATTAAACATACCTCTTAAAAATAAAAGTATTTATTTTTCAAAAAGCAATTAAAAGAAGCAATAATATCATAGGGTGACTCTGTTATAAAAAGTACTGTTTTAATAAACAGACAAAAACTAATAGAAGGCGTGAGGAAAGTTACAGCAGGAGTCTTATTAGTTGTATTGGTTCTGTTACAATGAAATTTGCAGAAAAGTTGTCAAGAGCACAAAGGGTAAAAAAGTTGAGAAAGAAATAACTTTAGAGAGAAGTTACTATGGTTTCTGTCAGATGTGACAGTATTTTACTTTAAAAGTGAATACCGAGGAAAATAAATGTAAAGCAACTGTTTTGCCTTGCCAATTTTGTGCAGAGTGCCAACTTTTATGACAAACTAAAAATGTGATCCAGGGTGAAATCTCATAAATGAGATTCTGGAAGGAAGTTTGAATATCACTGATGCCTGATAGCTAATTAATTAAATTGCAAGTGGTGGAGAGAGAATTTAAAGTTCCCTCAAAACATTAACTTCAAAAGTTTCACAAGAAATTATGTCACAATATCTAAATTAAGCATATCTGCTGAAAACATTTTTATTAGTTATTGGATTTTCATAAATAAATATCTGATATTTCATTCCTGTTCTTAGAGTTTTATATACTCTCCTTATTCCTGCTTAAGACATTATATCCCATTATTATTTCTTCATTCATTAAAATAACAAGTAAATTCAAAATTGCAAAAAAAAAAAAAAAAAAACTTTGGAAGAGACTAATTTAACTCAGATATTAGAAAAAAGTAAACTGGTAAACTTCTCTTTTTTACTTATATGTGTCTATGGTTATATTTCTAAGTTTAAACTTGTTTAATTCATGTTTAGATACAGAAGGATAGTCAAGCTGATTAAAATTTTGAGTCAATAACTTCAAATTTTACTTTTCATTTAAGCAATTTTAAATGTATTAAATGGTTCAGATGTTGTAAAGCCAGTTGTATCTGTTTTAGAATTTCAGTTTTCCATATTTTGAGTTGCTCATCATGTCGAAGGCTGAGAGTAATTAATCATGATGGTCAATGTCCAAAATTTATCTAATTGGGGCAGAATGTTGCTACATTCAAAGGAGATTTCATTTCTTCTTCAAACTCATAAATGATGATGCAATCTAAATGTTATTTATAATCCTTTTCAAAAAAACAAAATTCGGCAAATGTATCTTAGAATTTCATTTTACGAAAATGGTATTTTATTTATACAAATTCATATGCTTTAGGCAATTAGAATTATATTTTAAATACATTTTAATATAGCTTGGACTATGTAGTAAGTAAACATAAAGCAATAAATAGTTTTACTTTGCTCTGATCATTTCACACTTGTGTGTATAGAATATTAATGCACATTTAGAGTGGTTAAACATATTTTTAAAACTATTTTTGAATACTGGTTCTAAATATGTGGAAGGTAAGAAATATGTATTCTCTATATTTCTTATTCTCTGTATTTCCTAGAGCCTACCATTTTGTCATGTAAATAAATATCGTTTTTAAAAATTTGCTGATGTTGGTAGTTTTTTAACTGTAAGAACTCAGCACATTAAGAATATTAATTATTTGTTATATCTGATGTGAGATATTTCCTCAAGTTTTGATCTGTAAATGTTTATTTTTACTTTTCAAAATACTGAAATGTGTAAAAGGAAATGTATAAAAGGAAAGTACACATCGACCACAATATGACATTTCCAGAGATAGCAAATTTTATTTTATTCTACATTTTCATTTATTCTTTTATGCATACAAACATATATATACACACACACACATACACACATATATATTCAACATAATTTTTCATAGCTTGCCTTTTTCACTCAAAAAAGTGTGGCTATATTTTTGTGTTCATAAATATAAATCTATATCAGTGCTTACAATACAATAAAAAATTTTAATCATATTATTTATGCCAAATGTATTTAATCAAATAATTTTGCTAAATATGTAGGTCATATACTTTCAATTTAATAAGTATAAACTTTTGGATGTATATCTTTGCATTCAATATTTCAATGTTTTATGAAAATACATTCCTAAAATTTGAACTGCTGCATCAAAGGTAATGTCATTAAATTTATTCGACACATATTCAAAAGGAGTACTTCTAAAAGACTGTACAAATTTACATTGTATATAATTCTCAACACCCTCACCCTCAAAAACCTTGTGTATTATAATTTATTTTATTATTTAAAGACATAAGAGAATAAATATCAATTTAATTTTACTTATGTGATTGACAATGAAGTTATGCATTTTTTCATATATGTTTTGTTCACCTGTGTGATTCTTTTAAATTTTTTGTTGATAGCATTCATGTTAATGCAAAATTTAATTGGTATTCAGTTGCATTATATTATTTATTAGAGATCATCATATGGAAGTTTTTCAACATTTTATTATGAAAATTTCAAATGTGCAGTGAAAGCCTGTGTGGTGACCCATGCCTGTAATCTCAGCAATTTGGGAGGCCAAGGCAGGAGGATTGCTTGAGTTCAGGATATCAAGACCAGCCTGGGAAAAATAGTGAGATCCCCGTCTCTCTAAAAAAAAATTAAAAAGCTGGGCATGCTGGGGTACACGTTTAATCCCAGCTACTCAGGAAACTAAGATGGGAGAATAGCTTAATCCTGGGAAATTGAGGCTGCAGTGAGTCATGATTGTGTCACTGCACTCCAGCCTGTGTGACAGAGCAAGACTCTCACTGAAAAAACAAAATGTGCAGTGAAGTTAAAGGTCTTTTACGATGAACATCATTGATCTACCATCTGCATTCTAGCACTAATATTTGTTTAAACTTGTGGCATAAATCAATCCATATTTCCTTCATCCTATCCATACATTATTCTACCTTATTTTTGGATGCAATTTAATATACTTTGCAGGGATCAGTATACTTTCCCTTAAATACCTTATTACTAATATCATTAACTAGAGTTCAGATTTACTGATTTTAACATAAAATTTACATATAATAAAATGCACAAACCTTAAGTGTACATTCCAAATTTTGACAAATATATACACATGGATAACTCAAACCTTGATATTTTAGTACTCATATGGATAGTTTGTATTTCATGGCTTTGCTTTTCCCTTTTCTCTTTTGAACTCTTTAATGTGTTTCCATATGACTTTTTAAATGTAATTAGTAGACTGAATTTTCCCTTTTATGTTTTCTGTGTTTTGAGTGCTCCCTAGAATGGCCCATACATCAACATTTTAAAATTACTTATTATTAGTCTTCTGGTATCTAATCCAAGTGTGATCGGAAGCTGATTTAAATTATTCCTGTTTTATAGCAAAGCTGAGAGAAATAATAAATAATTACCAACATTTACTGATAATAAATAATTACCAACATCAACTCCCTCCCATATTTAAAAAAGAGGGGAGAGCAAACACTTTGTTCATGGCTATTAATCAAAACAGAATTAATTCCAACCAAACTATGTAAGAGAAAATTGGAAATCTCCTGGTATTTGTTGAGAGGAGGCTTTGAGGCCATAATAAGTCAGTAATCCTATTTTTTCTGCTTCTGTTGCTTAAAAAATACAATTTGAAAATAATTCACCTATAAGTACTTCGAAAGAAAAAAAAAAGTCATTCAAATCAAGGAAAAAAATCTAAAACCTGAACAAAGATAAAGTTTGCAGGTGATATTCTGTATGACAATTTTTCAACTTGCTGTTTGAAACAAACAAACAAACAAAAAACATAAGCAGTTTTATTTTTAAATGTGAAAAATCAAGAAAGTACCCCAAACAATCATAACCTGCTAGTATAATTTTATACAACAGGTTATACTCAGAAATTTTTTTGAAAGCACTGAGGGAAATAAAAGGAATAGAAACCTAAAATGTATTTGTCTTATTTAAAAGATTTTTCATAATGCTCATTAAGAAAGCTCTGGGGTTTACAAAAAAACAGGTAATAAAGCTCAAGTTTAAAATGAACAGAAGAGTATTTATTTAAGAACTCTTCAATGTGGTATGTATTATAAAGTGTTTCCAGGTTAACATATTAAACCTCTATTATTTTCATTTCAAAATAGATTGCCTTCTCAGGTAACAGGGAGTTCAAAGAAATATTAATAGATGGAATTATAAAAATATATTTCTATAGAAAAAATGTAAGCAATTTTTGAAGGAAAATTATAGTTTTCATTCATCAAAGTTAGGACCTCATAAACCTCCAGAGATATTATCCCAACTGAGAAATGACCATCATTCACTTCTAAGTCTCATGTCCGGAGTCCTTTACTCTGTGAATCTTTTTTGTTTTTGTATATAGTTGAAATTCACCTCTCTTTCCTTGGTAATCCACTTACCCATTGCCAATTACACTAGGATTCCTGTAGCCCTAAGTTATATGTATGTGTTTATTTGTCTGTCTCTTTCAAATGGGCTGTGAGCCTCTAAAGCAGGAAGTGGTATATCATTCTGTTATTTGAACTTCTGAGTCTTGAATGCCACTTATTCTGTGAATAGATAAGTGACTTAAATACATGAATGGAAAAGATTATTTAGATTATTTGTATCAAATATATCCACATTTCTGGATCTCAGTTACTATCTTACCAAACCTGCTTCAATGCTTACAATCAGTCTCCTACTTTACCTTAGTCATTCTCCTAAATATTTGAGTGGAGCAAAGGCTACTCTGACAGACTGTTAGGACAACTGTAAATTAAAACTGTCTTAGGCAAACTTAAAAGTGTGTCACACCATGGAGTTATCACTTCAAAAAGGCTTCCCTGTCTTTTCCCTACAATGGGCCTTCATACATTATTCTGTATCACATCACTTTCATTCAGATCTTTACAACCTGTTCTTCCCCTGTTGACTTATGTGAATAGTTTGCTGCCTGCTTAACCACAAACTGCAAATGTCACAAAAATAGTTTTTGTCTTTCTTATTTAATATATAAAACATGAGCATAAGTACCACAAAGGCCAACATTTAGAATGTTTTTATTTATTCATGTGTTCTTGCTTCCAAGAACAGTGTCTGGCATATTTCAAAGCTCAATAAATATTTCTGGAAATAATGGATAAGTATTTTTCCATAGCATAAGGTGCATGTGGAGAAGACATTTATTGAATTATACATTATTTAATTCATTAATGTTTATATTTATTTAAAAACTTCAACTAATCAAATTTAGTAAAAAAATAAATTTCATGAGCAAAACATGTTTTTATAACTCAACTTGAGCTTGTGTTATACATTTTTACATGTATTACATGTGTTTCTATTATAATCCAATAACTGTAATGGAGAGAGTTCTAAACTATAGTTTCACATTTATAATTTATACTAGTAGACATATTTTGTGTACATTTTGTTGAATCAGTGACTCACTACTTAATTTTAAGTTTTGGAGGAATGGAAAAAATAAAACATTGACAAGATATTTTAAATTGTTGAACTTCCCCAAGAAACATGTAATTATATCCTTAAAAATATCCATTCAATTTGATAACAAAATTATGCATCCACACTGCAGAAGACCCAGACCAATGAGAGATTAGATATCTGGATGTTTTTGTCATGCTTTGTTACATAGGCTGTAACAACAAAGCTATTTTTATTTTCTTCATATCAACATTATAAGTCCACTATGAAAGCAAAATACAACAGATAAATAGATATTTGTGTTTAATTAACCAAAAATTTGAAATTAATTATATGTTTTGATATTTCTATTTAGAAAGTTTAAAAACTGCCACTATTTCCCACACTATTATTCTCAAAGTTGACATGTTATTACTTTTAATTGGTCGAGAAAGAAAAATATCTCACACTTGACATTTTCCCACATATTCACTTCTTGAAACAGCTGCAGTTTTACTAATCTGTGTTTCAAGAAAGATTAACAATCAGTTCTATTTTTATTTCATGGAGAAATTCATTTCAAGCTATTATTCCATCTTAGATCTCTAGTATTTGATAGGCTCACAGTGAAAAAGGTTAATATTGTCTCCTGGATAGAATTAGCATCCTTCAGATGCATTGATTGGACCCATTTATTATTATCAGTATTTTGAGATATTCATAAAAATCGCTGCAAGAGACAGAATAAACTGTTCTCTTATTGGTGCTGGTATCTGTGTGGGGGAAAGAAGCATAATTGACTGTAGCCATGGGGATTCAGACAATTGTATGGGGACTGATAAGAGAGATTTATACAAGGTTTCATATTTCTAATCTCATATGGTTTCTTTGTAGATATTATCAGACTTATTGTGTAGCTATTGTTACAGTTTTTTGTTTGTTTGTTTTTTCCCAAATGAAAAGATATGGCTAATGTATGTACCAACGGAATTAAAACTACTCTCAAATTAACCTTAATGTGTTTAATCTTAATGTAGTTAGTCTATGCTTGAAAGGAAAGCACTAATAAACTTTCTTCCATGAAACAATATAAATGTCCCTATATAAGCTACCTAATTTTAAACTGGAGTATTAATCTATGAATTCTGCATTACTTAACTTTAGTATTCTTAATAAACAACTTGTATTTATATATATATATATATATATATATATATATATATATATATATATATATATATTTATTTATTTATTTTTGAGACGGAGTCTCACTCTGTCCCTCAGG
Source organism: Macaca mulatta (assembly GCF_049350105.2). Taxonomy (NCBI): domain Eukaryota; kingdom Metazoa; phylum Chordata; class Mammalia; order Primates; family Cercopithecidae; genus Macaca; species Macaca mulatta. Next base: position 119,868,581 of record NC_133409.1, read on the forward strand.
CTCGAGTGCAGTGGCGCGATCTCAGCTCACTGGAAGCGCTGCCTCCTGGGTTCAGGCCATTCTCCTGCCTCAGCCTCAGACTTAGCTGGAACTACAGGCGCCCGCCACCACGCCCACCCGGGTAATTTTTTTTGTATTTTTTGTAGAGATGGGGTGTCACCATGTTAGCCAGGATGGTCTCGATCTCCTAACCTCGTGATCCACTCACCTCGGCCTCCCAAAGTGCTGGGATTACAGGCGTGAGCCACCGCGCCCGGCTTATTTAGATATGTTTTTAATCTATCATTATACATAAATAATAGTTTTAAAGGAAAATAATAATTCACATATACAAATAGACATGGAAACTGAGTGACATGAGTTGTATTAAAATCCCAGTATCATTGTTTTCTTTGCAAAACAGATAACCTGATGACTTACCTAAAAAAATAGGGAAAGAAATTCCACAGAATTTCTTTCTGCCCATGAAAGTAGATAGTACTACCGATAAAATTGCCACTGTTGTTTTGATTACTATGTGTCCTATATTTATCTTGGTCAAAGTCATATTTTAGAAACAGATTTCATACAACATAATTATATAACTACTAAAAATTTTTATGTTTTAATTTTGAAATCAGAGGTACAATTTCAATGCACAATATTTATTCTCCTGACTGGGATTTGGCTTTTTTTTTTTTTTTTTTTTTTTTTTTTTTTTTGAGACGGAGTCTCGCTCTGTAGCCCAGGCTGGAGTGCAGTGGCCGGATCTCAGCTCACTGCAAGCTCCGCCTCCCGGGTTCACGCCATTCTCCGGCCTCAGCCTCCCGAGTAGCTGGGACTACAGGCGCTGCCTCCTCGCCCGGCTATTTTTTGTATTTCTTAGTAGAGACGGGGTTTCACCGTGTTAGCCAGGATGGTCTCGATCTCCTGACCTCGTGATCCGCCCATCTTGGCCTCCCAAAGTGCTGGGATTACAGGCGTGAACCACCCCGCCCGGCCTATTGTATAGCTTTCATTTACTTGAGAATAAGGATGGAGATGATGTCAGAGATAATACTTAATAGTTGACATTGAATTTAGGATTATATAAGAATATGAGAGCCATCCTTACCCATGAGGTATGTTACATATTATATTGAAGGAATAACAATGAGGAGAAAACTCTTGCCCATAGTCCAGGAGTCTGGGATGAGGTTCTTCTTGAAGGTTTACTTGAACGACTAGGGGCTCAGCTATAATTACTTAGTAATGCAACAGGTCAGGGAGAAAAGGCCCTATGTTGTAGCCTTTTGGAACCACCCTTGGTTCCAGAGTTAAACAGGATTCAGAATTTACCAAGAGGCTGATGGGAGCACTGTATGGAGTCAGAGGTCTTTGCACAAAGAGTTAGGAATCACTACCTCCTATCCCCCAGATGAAGAAAAATGAAATTATAGCGAGACTTCGTAAGTGACAGGTGCAGTGGAAGCTGAGATGAAGCTTCCACTTGATCAAGATCACTTGATCACATGATCACTTTTACATTCTTTCTAAGCTGAGAGACTCACTTGATACAGAATCAGCAGTGATCACTAGCAGATGTCAACAGCACATAACCAATTCTATGTCAACAGCACATAACAAATTCGTTGGAAACCATAGAAGTCTGAGGACATAGCACTGAAGGTCTTTATTTGCCATGAAACCTTATAAAATAAGTTCCATTTATCCCCCCAACCCCTTCCCTATGAATAGGCACTATCTTAAAGAGACAAAAACTGAGAAGGAAAGGTGTCTGAGAGACTAAACATTTTTACCCAGAAGACACTGAAAACCTACATTGGACTACATTTTTATCTGAATAAACATTTCATATTTTTTAATGCTAAAAAAAAATGGGTAGGATCCTCTAAATTTAATAGAAACAAAAAAAAATATTTTTCTGAACATCTAGTAATAAGAGCTGGTTTTTTAAACCTGCTATAAACAAGAGAGTTTGAATCAATTAAATTCACAAAGATGGATCAAGGACCAGGGACATCTACAAGTCAGTGAAGTAAGAGACAAAGATAATACAAAGTCTTGAACCTGACGGTTGGGATAGCAAGATGAAGAACATAACCTCTGTGAATCTTCTAGATCAGCCAATAGAGGTAAATGTGGGCCCACACTCACATAAAAATAAACAAGCAAAGGAAGAAATCCTCTGCGTCCATGTCTTCCCAAATGGAGAGTCCAAAAGAGATATACAGTTTACCCTTGAACAACATGGTTTGAACTGGGCAGATCTATTTATATGCAGATTCTTTTCAATAATTACAGTAGGCCATTATTATCGCTGGATTCCTCATTCACATTCATCTGCCAAAAGCAGATAGAAAAATAGTATTTGTGGGAAGCTAAATCTGCATATACGGAGGGCCAACATTTTGTATCCATGATTTCCATAAAGCTGACTGCGGAACTTGAGTATGCATGGATTTTGATATTTGTGGTCAGTCCTTAACCTAATCCCCTAAGGATACTGAGGGATGATTGTATAAATATAGATATATAAATATAGATATAGATATATACACCACACAGCTGTTCTAAGTGATGCATATATTAACACATTCAATTTAATTGATAACACATACTATTACTACTCCCTTTGATGACAGTTTTGGAAAATAAGGCAAAAGGGTAAATGATGCATTCAAGGATAGAGTTAGTAAGTGACAGAGCGAAAATTTGAACCTAGATAGTTTGGCTCCAGCTACTGTGTCCTAACTGCCATAATACTATTTCTCTTGCTCCAGATTTTGGTCAATGGACATTGTACTGGAAAGCCTATAGTTTACTCAAGTATGGAACAGAAACTAGGATGTAATTTCCACAAAGGAGCTCTAAGAAACAGCTGAGATATAATTTAAAATTTCTCTGAAATAAAGTATGTTGGCAAATGGAGTAAACAAGATATATGTGAATTATGTTTTTGATGAGTTATTCAGATCAGTCTGCTTCATGTAGGCAACACATCAATGCAGATATTGTGTGATTACTTGGTTCATACACTTTATTTGATTGACTGTAATCCAGGGGATGCTGGATAGTATAAATATTGGTTAAAATCATTGAATTATATCTTCAAGAAGCAGTCTAAAGTTCTTATCTCTGTGTGTGCCCTTTGAAAATCCAAAACTCATTGAAAATAGTATATCAGTTTTCCTGATAAAAGAGAAAGAAAGAAGGGATTACTAAATACCTGGAGAGAAAAGAATTTTTGTTTTTTCTTTTTTTTGGGGGGGGGTGGGTGGGTGGGGAGGAGGATCTTCTCAATAGCAGGAATCTATTACTACTACCCTGTGGTAGAAAAATGTGTAAATTTAGCAATGAGGACTTAAAAATAGAGTGTTTTTTATTTGTTTGTTTGTTTTGTTTTGTTTTTGTTTTTGTTTTTGTTTTGACAAGGTTTCATTCTGTTGCCAGGTTTAGAGTACAGTGGCCAGATCACAGCTCACTGAAGCCTTGAATTCCCAGGGTCAAGCGTTCCTCCCACCTCAACTTCCTGAGTAGCTGGGACTACAGGTGCATGCCACCATGCCCAGTTAACTTTTTTATTTCAGTTGATACAGGGTTTTCCCATGTTGCCCACACTGGTCTCGAACTACTGAGCTCAAGTGATCTGCCTGCCTTGACCTCCCAAAGTATTGTGATTACAGGTGTGAACCACTGCGCTTTGCCATTTTTGCCAGTCTATGATGATTTCAGTACCTTCCATCTGAATAGAAGCTGCACAGATGCCAGCTTTCAAGGAACCTAAATAAGGTCTTGGATAATGTTGATATTCTCCGCAATCATGACAGATTATTCTTGAGTGGAGGGTCCTTCCTTTGATCCTGTGTGCTGTTACACAAGCCTCCAGATTTCTGAAGTGACCTTGGATTGAGATGCTGGTGGAAAGATGAAGAGAAATAAATCATTATTTGATGCAAGACTACAATTGAAAATACTATATGCATATAGCTAATACTTTCAAACTTACAGTTTGGGGGTATCTATCCATTCATTCATCAGTAATTTCTTAGCAAAAGCCTGCAATGTCAGTACTGTACTTAGTACTGGGAATACACTGAGAGTGGCTAAAGGTGGTTCCTGCTTTCTTGTAGCTTACTGTGAACTCTTTGAATTATGATACTTAAGAGTGTTCCTCATTTATTGTTCCATGGAACATTACTCTGGGCAAGGCTAATTGTTTAGCCTTCACAAAAATTCTCAATGCTCAAATGAAGGTAGGAAATGCTGTTTCTTGGCTCACTCTTAGAGATTAATCGTGCCTATTAGTAATTTAAAGCACAGGAGAGTCCTACAATTAACAAGACTCTCTAACCAGCATTTTTTTCTCAAATGTATTTGAGCATGAATCATTTTTAAAAATATTATAACTGCTTATATATTATTAGGTAAAATACCAGTTTGGGATGAAATGGTCTCTAATATAATGTTCATATGCATTACTATGTTTTGAACTTCTGATCCTTTGTGAATCTGTATCAAATTTGAGTTACTTCAGTTCTCTGGCTTCTGTCTTGGTTGAAAGCAGAGGTGCATCATTCTAATGATGTTCTTGAAGGACTATCATTTCCCTAATTAATGACTTTGTTCTATTAGAACTGCTGAAACAAAAATCTTATCATCCCATTAAATAGTTAGAATAAGATATTAACAATGCTTTTTCATCCATATCAATTTTATATGCTTTGTTATCCAAACCAATTTTTATAATTGTAATGAATATTTCTAGTTTTATAAATAAAAAGTTTGAAAATGATGTACCATTCCTTATTTTTTATGGAAAACCTACTGACATATTTGGCATTAATAAGGAGAATTATCAAGCACCTTTATTTAAAAAAAAAAAAAATTCTTCCTACATTTAACCTAGAATATGCTGTGGAGAGTTGTTCTGTGTGAGAAGCATCCCTGTACATGAAAACATGTAATTCATAGTGCCTGCTACTGTCTTTCATTTCAGGATTCATATTGCTCACATTTTTGTTATCTGTACGTATGGTGCATTTACATAAAAATCACATCTTTCCCAATATTCAGTAATGTAGGCTTTTGTTTTTATTTGGTTCTATCTGCATACATTTCTGATTGAAGTTTATGTGAGGATTCGAAAATGGATTTTACGTATACGACATAAACAAAATATAAATTATTAGTTTTCTATTGCTGCATAAAAATGTATCCCCAAATGAAGTGCCTTAACAAAAATCTTATCTCACAATTGTGAATGTAGTTCAGTTGTGCTCCTCTGGCTCAAGGTCTCTAAAGAGGCTGAAGTGAATCAGCTGGCCACAGTGATCTTAAAGCTGAAGTGGGAGACAATCCACCTCCAAACTTGTCAAAGGGACTGACAGCAGGCCTCAAAAGACACTCTTTCACACTCACTCACTCACCTATAGGCAGGCCTCAGAATTTTACTGGCTGTTGACGAGAGATATCAGTTCCTCTTCAGATGGACCGCTCTCCTCACAGGGCTGCTCACAATGGACTGCTTTTTCCACTGAGATAGGGGGTTGGAGAGAGAAATAGCAACACTCAGAGCTCAAGGCTAAAGATACTTTATTTTTATACCTTAATCTCAAAAGTGATATCCCATTATTTCTGATATTTTCCATTCATTAAAAACAAGTCTTTAAATCCAACCCAGACTCAACAGTAGGAATACCAAGAGGCAGAGATCATTGGCCGCCACCTTAGAAGCTGCCTACCACACCTATATTCTGTATTTGGTGAAAAGACAGTAATGTTGCAATTCTGGATGTTTTCTCCCTTACATTTCCCAAAGAGATAAACTGTTATTTAACTAAACTGATATTTTTTTTAAGAATATCAGGCTAAGAGATATTAAATAAGACAGACACAAACATATATATATGTGTGTGTGTGTGTATATATATACACACACATATATATAGCGGCTCTAAATACTGTACAAATTCAATTCCATTCAATTAAATAAATAATAGTTTACTGCTGTTTGAGAAAACTATTATTAAATCCTTTACAAGATACAAAATGAAAAAGAAAAAGGCCATTGTTTTAACTATGGGGTTTAGTTCAGGCTCATCTGCTTATTGATTGGGTGACTGAAACAAGTTGCTTACAACAATAAATGTTCTCATCTCACAGGGATATTGTGAGGTGAAAATGAAATAAAGCATATACAACCATGTAACTATGTAAAGTTCTTAGCATTATGCCTAGTACATGGTAATCACACAGTAAATAATAATACAAACGATCATAATGATAATAGTAAGGTAAGCAATTACTTAACACTTGCCAGAGCTGTTCTAATTGTTATATGACTATTAACTCATTATTTTGTTATTATTAGTCAAGCACCATGCTGCTCTGGGGTTGTATCATGTCCATGCTACCTAATAGCTGACTGATTTTTAGTCAAGTTATTTCACCTTCTCTGTGCTCCAAGTTCCTTGTTTGTGAAATGAAGATAGTAATAGTGCTGTAGACTTAGTATTGGAAAAGTTTTTTGGAACACTACCTGGTACATTCTAAGTGTTTATTAATTTTTAATGCAAAATATTATTGTATTATAATTAGAAAGTAAAATAATTACAATATCTGACAGAAACAGTTTCCAAAGAGAAGGACAAAATATAATTAGAGTACTAATGACCTCTTTGTAATGTATATGTATGGGGAGAATCAAGAATTAGTATCATGGGAAATACATGAAATTTGCTATGGAAGAGTATGTAGAAAAATGGGATTTTAAAAATAGACTTTATTTATTTAGGTTTCTTACCTCTTAAGAGTAGTTTCCAATAGCATATGCTTATGAGAAACACCTTGAAACTTTTCAAACTCTAAACATTTTGGTACCATCCAATTATAACTTAAATGTTCTGAGGTGTGCTGTCAGCTTTCACCTGAAGTGTCAGAAAGAAGAAAAACAGAGAAGTAATAAAATATTATGGAGAAGCAAAAGGTCTCGATTTGATCTATTATGAATAATATTTTGTTTCTGAAGAATATGGATTTTTTTTTCCATTTATGTTTAACAAATATCCTATACTACTCAACTATGTAAAGATAACTGAATAGGAGTTTGTTTAAAAGACAGTTTTTGGAAAAATAGAAGACATTTATGTCTAGAAATGTTACCTAAGTATTTCTTAATAAGGTACATCTTTAATGGTTACGCATCAGAGACCAAAAACAAACAAAGGATTTACTGGACTGTATGTTAGAATAATTTATGCTCTTTCCTAGCCGACTTAGGGGTAATGTTGAATTATTAGTGATTTATTTGCATATTATCTTCAACATTGACTCCTATTGCTGGAGTTACTGGAAACAGGAGGCAGAATTAAAGATGATTCTCATGCTGTTGTCCATAATGTTGTGCTATGTGGTAGAGAAGGATGCTACCTGCAGGAATCATAGAAGGATAAAGCCAATGTTAAGTTTCATTAATTTTAATTATAAACCTGTCGTACTGCTCAGTGGCATTAGGAAAGGGAGTTTAATAAAACCAACCATTCTTCTTAGTTTTATTTCTCCTGCTTCCACAGATAAATTTTAAGGATCTGTGTAGTTTAACTTTAAACTGTGTTTAATGCAATGAAGTCATGGTGCATCATGGTAGGGCCTCAAGCATTTGAGTTAAGCTCATTTTTTAGAAATGGATACCTAGGTATGACTATTGTTTCCTCATGTCTAAATGAGAATAGTAGCATTTACCCCTCTGGGTAGTTGTGAGGGTTACATAAGATAGCATATGTCAATCACTTATCTTATACCTGCTCATGATAAATGTTAGCTGTGAGTTTTGTTGTTATTATCTGCATCCTGTATTTCACTTATTTATTTATTTAAACTAAATAAAATGCAATAAAGTAGGAAACTTTGAAATATAGCAAAAAAAATCTGTTTTGTAAAAGTTACCAGATGTTAAATATTAAAACTTGAATTCAATGCATAACTTTGTAAATATCTAACATACATAAAATTCAGTTATATACTATAATTTGGCAATTTCTAACTTAACTAAATCCAAAATTAATCAAATTAAGTTGCCTTTTATGCTGAATGCTGTTAGAATAATTGATAGTGCCTTTTTTAAAGTTATGAAAATGTTCATCTTTTAGAAAACTTTAATTCAGAAAAGTGAAAGCTATAGAATAGCAGTGTGTTTTGAAAAAATGATCAAAATTAGCTAATACTAAGATGAACATACAAATTGGTACAATGATGCTAAGTATGATTAGCCTAGAAATACCACTTTAAAAATATTTGATTATGAGGTACTGCAGTTATCCATCACATGCTTTTGTGTATCTATTATGTTCTCATCATAGCACTGTGCTTTCCTGTGACAAGATATGTTGGAGACAATGACACATGGTGCTTGTTTTTAGATAGCATATGGCTTAATGGTGGATACAGAAATGCCTTATTAAATATAAAATAATACTTTAATTTTCAATTTTTGTTAAGAATGAAAAGAGTTAAGAATGCAAATTATGAGAGAGTATTTAAGTCCAGGACCCAACTCAGATGGGATACAAAGAGATTTTCCAATGCAAAGTCATGTCAGTCGATAGCTGAAAAATCGGTAGTACATAACCAGGCAAAAATCAGGGGAAGGATTATTCCAGACAGACAGAATGGTGATCTGCATATAATGTGTGGGTGAATATAACAAAAGAAGTTAAATTAGTAAATTCAGAAGAAATTTTTGCATTTTTGGAGCTTAAAAAAGTGAGTCAAAGATTTAGTCTAAAAAGGCAAGAAAATGAAACAAGAACTAGAAAGAGAAAGAAAAAAGATAATATCTAGGACTATGAAATGGGTTGTTTTCTTTTAAATGTATTGTGTTTACTGTAATTCCGGGGACCTTTCCAGTATGTTCCTCACATTATGGAAAGGCATTATGAGAAACACACACAGGCATACACATACACACACACACACAGAGAGATTAAGTATCTAGTAAGTGGCTACTTAGGAGGCTGAGATGGGAGGATTGATTGAGATGGAGGGGTCAGGGCTGCAATAAGCTGTGATGGCACCACTGTATTCTAGCCTGGGTGACAGAGTGAGACCCTGTCTCATAACAAACAAACAAACCACTGTAAAATATCATCTCACCTCACCTGCAATGGCTATTATCAAAAGACAAAAATTAACAAATGTTGGAGAGGCCGTGTGGCGAGAAGGGGGATCCTTAACACACTGTTGGTGGGAATGTAAATTAGTGCAGCCATTATGGAAAAAAAGTATGGAGATCCCTCAAATAATTAAAAATTGAACTTCAATATGATACAGCAATCGCAGTACTGGGTATATATTCACAGGAAATGAAATAAATATGATGAAGAAATATCTGAACTCTAATATTTATTGTAGCTCTATTCACAATAGCCAAGTTATGGAATCTAAGTGTCCATCAGCTGAAGAATAGGTAAAAAAAAAAAAAAAAATGTGGTATATTTACCCAATGTAATATTATTCAGCCATAAAATAATAATAATAATAATAATAATAATAATAATAATAATAATAAAATAAAATTCTGTGTTTTGAGGAAACACGAAATTGCCTGAAGGACAATATGTTAAGTGAAACGAGCCAGGCACAGAAAGACAAATACCACATGATCTCATAAGTGGAATCTTAAAAAGTTGATCTCCTAGAATTAAAGAGTAGAATAGCTGCTAGCAGAGGCCTAAAGGGATTTGGAAGTGGAGGAATAAGAAGAGGTTGTCCAGTGGCTACAAAGTTACAATGAGATAGCAAGAATAATGTTTAGTGTTCTGTTGTACAGTTAGGTGACTTTAGTTAACAATAATATATTGTATATTTTTAAATAGGTAGAAAAGAAAATTTAGAATGTTTGACCATAAAGAAATGTTAAATGTTTGAGGTTATAGATATGCGAATTACCCTAATCATTACATATTTTATACTTGTATTGAAACATCACACTGTATCCCATAAATATGTATAAATATTATGTGTCAGTTAAAAATTTAAAAAGGAAAAATTTTGTGTTAATATGTTTATGTGTATTGTAGGCAGCAGGATATTCTGCTTCAGGTTGATGGAGGCTCTACTATCTGTAGCACATTGTTTCATTGGTTACTGTGGTAGTGGAAGAAATAACTAGAAGATTCCATGCTACCTCTTCCTTGCTTTTGCCTAGAATTGACATTCATCTTGCTACATATTCAGAATCATTTTACAATTGCACTTAATAGTAAAGTGGAATTGTGGGAAAACGCATAGAATTGTATTAAGCACTAAGGTCTCTACTATGGTGCTATAATCCTTTCTTTCTTTCTTATATGTTTTAAAAATATCCAACATGTTCATTTTGCCAATGGTTTTGCTTTCAGCATATGATTTTTTTAATTATAAAGATATATTTAATGATTGTAAACATTATAAAGACATATTTAATAATTATGGAAATAATTTATTTCAGAAGTAACACATATTAATAAACATTGAGACAAAGTTAAAACATAGGCCATTATTACCCCCCAAAACCTTTAACATTTATTTCTAATACATTAGAAAATTGAAATGTTGGCTAATGGTAAAATGGTACATTTATATAAAGTATTTTTTCTTAGTTTTGAATTATTAGAAATATTCATATGTACTTTTAAGATATAATTTAATTTTTTAAGCATACAATCTAGTTTGGTTTTCTAGGCATTCTAGAATGTAGCCAATTTCTTTTAAAAAAAATAATGATCTGGGCCTTCAATACAGCGATAAGTCCAATTGCAGTTTATATATTGGCTGTTTGAAAAATTTTGCTACATAAGAGTATAAGCAGAATTCAAGACAAGAATCAACCATTTCTACCTAGAGAGTGAGTGTGTGTACAAGTGTGTGCACTTAAGTGTGTGTGAGTATAATCATTAAAAGGAGAGAGTATTTAAAATAGATATTGAAATAGAAGTAAAATTTCAACTGGAGGTAAAGAAGAAAGAGATAATTGCAGACTGATGAAACAGGCTGAAGTAGGGCACTGAATAAGGATAGTCAAAGAGTCACATGAGAGGAATTAAAAGCAGTGTACTCTGGCCAGAATGCAACATGGAGAGTGCCTGGTGCTTTCAAGGGTTGGTTGGAAGTAGAGTACAACGTGTGTACAATGCTCTGCTTAGGGTCTTGGGATCAGAGAAAAATAGTTTCCACTCAGGGATAGTGACTGTAAGCAAATCCTGGTAGGAAGTCATAGGGCATGAGGAACACACCATTATTCCTTTTGGAAGTTAAGAGGTTACTAGAAATTTGAGTGGTGTGATACAGGAGAAAATAAACTTAATCAGGAGGCGAAGAAATGGAAGTAGAAACTTTTAAAAAATGATGACTATTATATAATAGTCTCATTTGGTTTAAAAAGTTAATTTAGAGGTTTCAAAAATATAAAAGTCATTGATTTGCCTCTAAGATCATATATGTTTATTTCACTTTTTAAAAAGAAGGCCTGATGTATATATCCTATTAATATATCAAAACTATCAAAATTATATATGATCCCTCTTGAATACATTGGCATGCCTTCTGCAGAATGTTAGTTTAAGGGTTATAGAATCCTGCAAGAGACACATAATTATGATAAATACCATTTCATTTATTTTTGTACAAATGTGTCAATGTAGCTCTCTGAAAGGCTTCTTGGAGGAGCCCTTCCCTTTGCCAAAAATATAGGAGTGATCTTTCTTTGAGAAAGTCTCATTATTTTCCTGTGAGTAGGTATTTTTAAGTAAAATTCTGTGTCTAGTAATACTATATTTTTAATACAGAGGAACAATATGGGCAGGGGGAAGGTTTAGAAATAGCTTAAAAGAGATCAGTGAAGGAAACAGACAGGTAATTGTAACTGATGCCAATTCGCTAAGACCTCAGAGGCATAAAACTGCTTCTGCCATCTCCACAGTCTTAAGAGGCTCAGCAGATACTCTCCCTGTCACATGACAGACCCACATCTGGAGATACCTCAAAGGATAAAGTGACATCTCTTTCTTTATGTTAGCCTGTTAGATTTTGTATTAATGGTATTTGGCACAATAAGAATAATGATGTGTGGGAGGAAAAAAAATCAGTAAAAATGTTAAATGAAGTGGATAGAGGTTTATGGTATAGAGAAAAAGAAAATAAACATAAAAATATGTGGCAAGAGAATTTATTCAGTCATGGCATGTGATACACAGCAGGAAATTTCATTATCTAATTTCATACTCTTAATTCCCTTTGGATCAAGGATTTCAGAATTTAATCATTGTCACAAAATTATTTTTCTAAACATCTTTCTAATAGTAAATCTTAACACTATTTTCTCAATCTTTTCTAAGGGGAAAAGTAAACAACCAGCTGGGTACCACTCTCTGAATGATGTATTGTTCAAACTTAAGATAATTATTATTACTCTGCCATCTTTAACTTTGATAATAAAAGCTGAGTAATTTCAAATCTTGGAGCTTCATCCACATGTTTTAATTTATAAAACTACAACTATAAGAAGTTGTTTATGTCTCACACAAACTTATGCTTACAGTGAACTTTTAAAAATATTATTGCATATGAAAGTGTAATATCATATGCTGTTTTATTTTTGAATGAAGATTTACAGTTCATCTTTTTATGTTTTCTTTTTAACTCTTAATTCCAAATACTGTTGTCTCAATAGAGAGGGATTTATGTTGGCCTTTTATATTAGTCCATTCTGACACTGCTAATAAAGAAATATCTGAGACTGAGTATTTATCAAGGAAAGAGGTTTAATTGACTCACAGATCTGCAGGGCTGAAGAGGTCTCAGGAAATTTACAATCACGGCAGAAGGGGAAGCAATCACCTCTTTCTTCACATGGCGGCAGGAAGGAGAAAAATGAGAGCTGAGGGAAGGGGGAAGCCCCTTAAAAAACTATCAGATCTCATGAGAACTTTCTCACTATCATGAGAATAGCATGGGGGACATGGCCCCCATGATTCAATTATCTCCCCTGGGGTCCCTCCCATGACACCTGGGGATTATGGGAACTACAATTGAAGATGAGATTTGGGTGGGGACACAACTGAACCATGTCACCTTTTAACACCATCACATTAAAAACTTTTGTTAGTACTCTTCAGCTATATTCAATAAGTAGTAAGTTGAGCTGAAGGATTATAAAACCAATGATGATAATAGTGTTATACATGGCAGCAAGGATTGTACTATAATCTAAACAGCTAGCTGTTTAGAATAGTTTGATGATGAGTCTTATCAAATGTTGCTTAGAGAATCATCCTCTCAATGGTAGCCTAAAATGTGGAACATTTAATGCATAGACTTTAAGATATTTTATACTTGAACACTCAGATTTTAATAATCTTTGTCTTCTAAACTTTTGAAATAAAATAAAAACATGTATTTTGAATTAAGAGATCCAGAACTTGAATTTTAAAAGATGTTTGACATCTAAGAGAAAACATCATACTGAAATATCTAAGGCATTTTAGTGAAAAGAAAAAATACATCTAGTTAAAGATAAACTGTCTATCGTAGAAATTATAGTGGTCCTAGATTTAGACTTGCCTACAATAGAATTGGACAGGGAATGTACACACTACTACTCAATATATCAATAGGTTTATCTTTTACTTTAAAAAATTTCTTTATTCCCTCTAATAACAAATATTTTCCTATCAAAATTTTATTTCCTTTACTTTTTAAGTGCAATTCTTATGCTGTAGTGGGAATGAACACACTTCTTTATACATTTCATTCTTAAGTTGTTTCAACCTAATTGTCAGTTTAAAAAGTATGTTGCTACTCAAATGTTCCACAGTTCTGACAAATCAGTTTTGCCTCTAATGAAGAACTTGACAAGAAACAAATGCAGGTATGTTCTACGTTTAAAAGTGCTGTCCTAATTCCACAATGACTACATCCCTTAAGATAAGATACCCTTAATCTCCAGCATCTCAATAGTTGCCTCTTTTGGTTATAAAATTATTCATAGAATTTAATTACCTAAATTTCAATTTTAGTTTTTAATTCTTGTTTTAAATTAATTTAACAAGAGATCAGTGTAACAGCAGTGCATATTACCATGTTAATTTGAAATTATCTACCTTTGTTGTTGTTCTATAAATCCCTCTGTTCAGTTAAAAACCTCTTCTGAAATTCTCTATGTATATAGTTACAAGATAAACTACTTTGATTAAAGTAAAATGAAGAAATTACATCCAACAAAACAGCCTCTCCCCCAACCTCTCCTAATGCAGACATTCCTGAAACCATAAAGAAACTCTAGAATTCCCTAAAATAGAACCTGAAACCACCAAATAATGGAGTGGCCACATAACACGGAATGTTAAATTAAATATTGATTTTCCTCCTTGTATGAATAGCTGGGTGCACAAGCAATTGCTGTTTTTGCCTTTAAAAGTAATGGTAAAAGCCACAATTACTTTTGCAACAACCTAATAATAAAATATTTTAGTAACAGGCAAATTCAAATTGAGTAGTTATTAAACCTTTTAGTATTTTTTTTCTATAAGTGAGGCTTTTATTTTAGCTCTTAAAACAATAACTGTAAGGCTTTCATATAGTTTACTTTTATTAAAATCTTCTATTAATAAGTCTTTTCTAGGTAAAACTCATTCTTCATTGAAATATAATATACAGTAACATAAATGTAGTCTCATATGCCAGACAATCTTAATATTTGGAAAAGATGTTTAAAATTGTCTTCTTATTATGACAAAGCATGTTATAGTATTTCTGCTTCAAAGAGTACAGTAAAAATTGTTATTGAAATAATATACTGAATTGCATTGTGTTATTTACTTTTAACAATTTTATATCACTTCAAATTCTTTATGTGAATAATAATTGAGCTTATTTTAAAAATATTTTAATGTATGTTTTTGATTATTTTAGTTTCAAAATTATCAATTTTTGTTTATAACATCTAGATTCATGAATTGAGGATTATTGAAGCAAGTATTAAATTCCTTCAGTCAGTCGCCCATGAAAATGAGCCAGTCTGTTTATTTCTTTTCTTCATTTATTTAAATAAATAACTGTGCTTTGTCAGAGATGAATACATTAGCAATAATCATTCAAAAGAGCTATAACTTTGGTAAATACAGAAAATTATGACGTGAAATGGTTTATGTGACTGTTCATGCATTTATTTTTTACTGTGTTCCATTTCATATACTTATATTGGCATTCTTGAATTGTCAAATTAATGCTTAAATGTAACTATTTTCTAATAAATTAGAAAGTATTTTCCTGGTGGTCTTAGTACTATTTAAAATTTGGAACTTTAGTAAGGCAAATAGCAATGGACTACACTTTTATCTCATAAAATATCCTGCAGAAGGATGAACAGAAATGTAAGATACAAATACAGTTTGAACAAAATTGTACTTTTATTGAAGATTATAAAATCACAAAATTCGGGGACAGAGAGATTAAAAATATAATATATATAATATTCCTACAGTGCTAACTTCTTAATATGTTTATAAGTAAATTGTATTTGTGTGTGTACATGCATGTGTAAAAGACATATATATTATTCATGCTTTAGAAGTGATTTAAATGGATTATAAAGATACATATATCATTCATAATATTCATATTATAGTTATATAGCAATGCAAGATATTATTGTAAGACTGGATAAATAAATGCCATTAACTTTGGGTGGGGACCTCCACCTTGAAAAGTGAAAGATTAGTCTTAACATAGTATTTTTAAAAAAGATTCTTTTGAAGCTATTTCATAGAATATTCTGGATAATACAGTTTGAACTCTAAGTTACTAATTCTTCAAATTTTTGTTTGAGAAAAAAAAAAAAAAAAAAAAAAAAAAAAACACCTAATTGGTAAAAAGGCATCTCAGCCCCTCACTCTACCTCACATTCCCCAATTAACTCTAAAAAACTCATCCTAAAATCCCAGATATAGAAACCATAAATACCACCTGTTTAAGGGTCTTCTAATGTTGACATTACTGACCTTTTAAATTGGATAATTTTCTGTTGTGTGGAGCTCTCCCGTTCCATTTTACCTAGTAGATGCCAGTATTTCCAGCCCTAACCCCCTTCCCACTGTTGTGATATCAACAATATCTTCAACCGTTGCCACATGTCCCATGGGGATGCAAAATCATCCCAGCAAAGAACTATTGATCTAATACAACCTACCTGTTTCCAGGTAATAGGACTATGATGCAGAGATCTTCCATGAGTTATTACATTCACGTAGCTAACTAGAGACATAGTATTAAAGAGAGATGGTTGGGGTTCTTTTTCAGTTGTGTTTTTCTCTATTTGTCATAGCTGGCTGAAATACATTTCCTATTCACCGGTAGAATTCATCCAGTCAACAAAAGTTTCTGCTTTAACTTTCTGTAGTCTGAAATTATTTCTTTTTATTTTAAGTAATATGTTCATAAGATATGTTAGGTTGTAAGATATTTTAAGTAATACATTCATAAGATATGTTAGGTAATATGTTAATATGAACATATTAACATTCTGTCACTATCCCTATTTTGTGTAAAACATAAAACCAAATATCATATTGTCCCCTCATGTCAACTATGAATAGAAATGCACTTGTATTTTAAAAAATAAATAACTTGATTATTTAAAGAAAAGAATAGGAAGGTCCAATTGCATCAATTGATTTCTTAAACAGAGCAGCCACTTTAGGTCATTACAGGAGCAGATTCATTTATGAATGTATTAGTTGTTGATTTGTTAGAAGTTGAAGCTTTCTATTTTCCACTTTAAAAAGTGAAGATATTAATGCAAATGGGAACCCAAACTTTCTTTTTCCTCCTATCAGTGACCAGATGGAGTTCAAAACTATTGAAATGAAATGGCAGTCATAGAATTAAAGATTCTTTGTAGTCGAATATTGGCTCAGACTTGCCATTTTGTTTTACTTTTGGCATCCTTAAGGTGTATACAACACTACAAGCAAACTTCTACCACTTACATAAAGTAAATCATACTTAAGGAAAAGCATAGTCATTGCCTTACTGAAAATGTGACATAAATATACCATTAAAGTAAATTATCCTCTGCATTTTTATATTTAATATTCATTTATAAAATTCCTTTTATGGCAAATTAGTTTAAGAGAAAATAATATTAAATTATTTAGACTTGAGCCTCCATTTTAAATCTGGGTTGTTATAACCTAGATTTTCTTCCAGAGCAGAAGGGAATGAAAAAGATTGTATAGCAGTATTATATAACAATTATAACAGTACCTTTGAGTTATAAACTTGGAATTCAAATTTCTTTTTTGTCACTTATGTAACTTAAATTTTAAAATAACCTTTAAAATTGTGTTATAGGGATCAATATTACAATCCGCTTGCCATTACTGTGATGAAATGAAGTAGTAGTATACTACTGTTACTGTCAGTGATTAGTAACATGAGTGTTAGCTACTATTGTTATAGAGTCACTGCTAGAGTTTCCAAGCAAGATACTAGGCATAAACATTTTAATGTGGTTACATCTTTCAAAAAACAAAACAAAAAAAGTACATAAAATAGAGAGAATTATAACATTTCTTAAGTGTATTTTTCTGTCACTTATTACACATATAATCTGTCTTGTTTGTACAAGAGTATTCCAAACTACTTGGTTATGGTATTCTAAATTTGTGAAACCCCTCTGTTTGGATAGGCTAAATGAATTTATTTATTTCTGTAGAATCATGATGGTGTGTGGATAGTGACGGGGGAGTTGTATGTGTGTTTGTTGAAAGTAAAGAAAGTTCATTTTATTCTGTTTTCCAATGATAGCAAAATATCATTTAATTCTCTCAGTCAAAAGTGAAGATGAGTTTTGTCCATTTATTTGGTTCAGAATGACATGCAGAAATGAATACAGTTGACATGAGAGCTAGCCTTTGTTCTTTGAAAGCTAATCTGCCTAAGCCTCTATAAACAGGACGGAGGGGAAATTTATAAATTGATTAGACAGCCTTAAAACTGAATTTCTCTTTATTAAGTTCCCTGGTCATGACTGTGGGTGATATCTTAATACATAACTCCAGAAATCTGTGAGATAATATAAAGTATTCTCTATAAATGAAATAACTTCACACCTGCTTTTCCAACAAAATTTTGGTAAAAGATAAAATATTCTTAGAAAGCTTTTATTTATTTATTTATTTATTTATTTATTTATTTATTTATTGAGATGGAGTCTCACTCTGTTGACCAGGCTGGAGTGCAGTGGCACAATTTTGGCTCCTTGCAACCTCCACCTCCCAGGTTCAAGTGGCACTCCTTCCTTAGCCTCCCAAGTAGCTAGCTGGGATTACAGGTGTGCCCCACCATGCCTGGTTAATTTTTTTTTTTTTTTTTTTTTAGTAGAGACAGGCTTTCGCCATGCTATCCAGGATGGTCTCAAACTCCTGACCTCATGATCTGCTGGCCTCAACCTCCCAAAGTGCTGAGATGACAGGTGTGAGCCACCATGCCTGGCCAAACTTTTAGATTTTAAAATTATTTTGAAAAAAATCACCAATAGTAATCTCAGTGCACTAGAGACTTGGATGTATATATAATAGAGATATAATTAATTTATCTTGCTACTTTTTAAAAAATTTTATAGATATTTATTTGTCATTTTTATAAATGATTTTCATTATTTACTAATGGGTACTAATAAAAGCATGATGTGTATCCACATTTTTGGTTAGGTGAATATAGGTATGTATTTAAATATTACAATAATTTTGGTTAATAGGAGCATTGCTAAGGGACCAAGATCATACAGTTTACATAAAGCAATTAGGAACATTAAACATTAGAAGGGATTGTTATAAAGCAACATTTTTGTTTCCCTCATTGACTGGCACACCAAGTATTGAACATTGGCAGTTATTGTGTTTCCCTGGCAAAAATTTTACTTTGACATTCCTGATGCCTACTGAGAATAATTCTAGCCATTATAGATGAAAGATAAATATTTATTAATGCTTTCTGATTGTATAGAAATAGAACAAATATAGCCTTAATTTTTGTAAAGTGGCTTGTAAAACATTTGCTGTACAATAAATCAGTTTTTCTTTTATATCTTTCCTCCATATCACTTTATAAATCACATATTTGTAAAATTCTTCAACCAGTCCTCATCTGCATGAGCCACTTTTTTCCCCTCTATATTTAATAAAGGATGGAGTGGGTGTAAACAATGAGTAAATGAAATATTACTGATTAGACCCACAGCAAAGTTGCAAAGAAGTCCCACATCAATTTACAATTTCTTTGATGAAGCCATTAATAACATGTATTAATTTCTAATTATAGATAATTCCTTAAGAGATCCTTTATGAGAAATTCACCTTTTAAAATGTTGAAACAAAGTGCAAAATTACTCATTGCAATTGAATAGATTAAAATATGTCAAATTATATTTAGCCACAAAATTCATTAGATGACATTTTAATGCTTACAATTTGAAATATTAGAATATTAATATATTATCTATATTTCAGATATATATATTAATATATTATCTATATTTTTTACCTTGAGATAAAAAATGGCCTTTAATATCTCTGTCTGGGGGAGACATGACACTTGAAGTTTTAGGATGAAGTATTTAACATTATAAATTTCTGGTTAGAACATTAGCTGTATTAAATTGAAATAGTAGCTTTATATAGAACAATGGAATCAAGGTTAAAATTGTATCCCATTATGCATTATGCCATTTTGAATGGACTGTGTCTCATTTAGTTTTAATTTTTATACAGAACTATGACATTTAAATAACAGCACAGAGTAAAGTATTAATCATTAATAATTGCTTCAAAGAATGCAATGTGTAGAGTACTTACAAATGCTATTTTTTTCTATGACTGATTAGTTACATTTTAAACATTCTACAGAATTAGGTTTTCAATTAAAAGAGAATTTCTTACATTCATCGTCCTAAATCTTCTTAGTCTCTTAATTACTTTTGTAATTTGTTGTCTACAAATCTTATTAATTTCAGACTAGTAGTTACTAGACCCAATGAGTTCTGTTTGGATTCTAAATCTTGAGTAAGCACGCCATATTTTTAGTAACTTTATTGATCGTATCCTTAATATTTATAGTTGTTTTCTCTTTGAGTTGAATTAAGTTTTATTTCAGAGCAATCTTTTCTCCAAATAGAACATTTGCAATTTTACTAAATATACTACAATTTTGCTGGATTAGTCTTGGAATATACTCGTTGATTTTGAATAATATTTTAATGGGCTGTTCCTTCTTGAGGATACAGATCTTTTTCTGTGACATTTTCCAAACCTAACAAAGTACTGATGCATATGTCTTAGGTCTGTAAAACAAAATTATTAAATTAATTATATTCTGATATATTATTTAGTAAAATGCCATGGTAATGGAGATACTTAATATTTACATGACCATGTAGATACAGTAACCCTATTATTTAAATTTTGTGTAACTTACCTTTCTGAGTAAATTTCACATTAACATTTCAAATTACAAAAAAGTAGAGTGAGAAATGTCTCCTTCCCTTTTTTGTCTCCTGACAATGCAAATTATCTCCCTGGAGACATGGTTCTACAGACTGAATTTTGTCTTCTCAAAATTTGTATGTTGCAACATTTACCCTTAATGTGACGGTATTTGGAGACAGGGCTTTTACGAGGTAATTAACGTTACGTGAGGTTATAACTGTGGGTTTCTAACTCAGTAGAATGGGTGACCTTATAAAAAGAAAAAGAGACAGATTTCTGTCTCTCTATCTCCATAGCACACACATAGGTAAGGCCATGTGAGGACTCATGGAGAAGGTGGTCATCTGCAAGGAAGAAAGAGAGGTCTTACCGGAACTTCACCATGCTGGCACCCGATCTCAAACTTTCAGCTTCCAGAACTGTGAGAAAATGGATTTCTGCTGTTTAAACCGCCCAGTCTATGATATTTTCTTTTGGCAGCCGAGCTGGCTAATACACGAAGACCTTTACCGTCTCTGATGTATATTTCCAGAAATATATTGTAAATATATGTATTTTCTGCGCAAATATCAGCATACTGTTTATATCTCCAACTTTCTCCACTAAAATTCTACTTTGGAAATCTTTGTATTTCAGTGTTTATAAAGCTGCCTCATATTTCAGGCTACTAAATCTAATATATGTTATATCTTCTAGATTCTTGTAACTGGCCTATGTTTTTTAAGTACTTGCTATGTTCAAGTATCCTTAAGTTCCCTAAGAAAGGAACCAGAAAACACATGTACACAGGAAAATGAATAATGGTCAAAAGTTTCTCATTAGTCAAAATTGAGTTGGTCATTAGGTCACTGCCATATTTGAAGAAAACTTAATCCAGTCAGAGCAAAAGTGGGTAGACAAAATGTGTGTGTGTGTGTGTGTGTGTGTGCGCGCGCGCGTGCTGGATTTATTCTTACATGGCTTTGGAAAAAATTTAAATTAGAAACATACATAAACAGAGTTTTAATTATCTAATTAAATGCTGTGACCAAAAGAGAAGGGGTACATTGTAACCTTTGTGCTTCTTTAATGCCTCAGTCAATATGCAAGAACATTTTATAAAAGAATTAGTAAATTAATTATAGTCCTTAATTTGTTATGAGGTTATTTTGTTGGAAGATTAAATTAAATGTGTGGAAGATGGGTCTAATTTCTTTTCTGTTTTTATAAATTTAATTTTTAGTTAAGTAAAAGTTTATATATATATATATATATTTGGTACATATTGGTATATGTATTGATATACGTACAAATTGTGAAATCACTGAACCAAGCTATTTTACCTATGCATTATCTCACATACTTATCATTTTATTATACCGAGAACACATCAAAATCTATTGCTTTGCTATTATTTATTTATTTATATATTTATTTTTATTATACTTAAAGTTCTAGGGTACATGTGCACAATGTGCAGGTTTATTACATATGTATACATGTGCCATGTTGGTGTGCTGCACCCATTAACTCATCATTTACATTAGGTATATCTCCTGATGCTATCCTTCCCCTCTCCCCCCTCCCTCCTCCCCACAATAGACCCTGGTGTGTGATGTTCCCCTTCCTGTGTCCAAGTGATCTCATTTTTCAGTTCCAACCTATGAGGGAGAACATGCAGTGTTTGGTTTTCTGTTCTTGTGATAGTTTGCTAAGAATGATGGTTTCCAGCTGCATCCATGTCCCTACAAAGGACAGAAACTCATCCTTTTTTATGGCTGCATAGTATTCCATGGTATATATGTGCCACATTTTCTTAATCCAGTCTGTCACTGATGGACATTTGAGTTGATTCCAAGTCTTTGCTATTGTGAATAGTGCCGCAATAAACATACGTGTGCATGTGTCTTTATAGCAGCATGATTTATAATCCTTTGGGTATATCCCCAGTAATGGGATGGCTGGATCAAATGGTATTTCTAGTTCTAGATCCTTGAGGAATCGCCACACTGTTTTCCACAATGGTTGAACTAGTTTGCAGTCCCACCAACAGTGTAAAAGTGTTCCTATTTCTCCACATCCTCTCCAGCACCTGTTGTTTCCTGATTTTTTAATGATTGCCATTCTAACTGGTGTGAGCTGGTATCTCATTGTGGTTTTGATTTGTATTTCTCTGATGGCGAGTGATGATGAGCATTTTTTCATGTGTCTGTTGGCTGTATGAATGTCTTCTTTTGAGAAATGTCTGTTCATATCCTTTGCCCACTTTTTGATGGGGTTGTTTGTTTTTTTCTTGTAAATTTGTTTGAGTTCTTTGTAGATTCTGGATATTAGCCCTTTGTCAGATGGGTAAATTGCAAAAATATTCTCCCATTCTGCAGGTTGCCTGTTCACTCTGATGGTAGTTTATGTTGCTGTGCAGAAGCTCTTTAGTTTAATTAGATCCTATTTGTCAATTTTGGCTTTTGCTGCCATTGCTTTTGGTGTTTTAGACATGAAGTCCTTATCCATGCCTATGTCCTGAATGATGTTGCCTAGGTTTTCTTCTAGGGTTTTTATGGTTTTAGAGCTAAAATTTAAGTCTCTAATCCTTCTTGAATTAATTTTTGTATAAGGAGTAAGGAAAGGATCCAGTTTCAGCTTTCTACTTATGGCTAGCCAATTTTCCCAGCACCGTTTATTAAATAGGGAATCCTTTCCCCATTTCTTGTTTTTGTCAGGTTTGTCGAAGATCAGATGGCTGTAGATGGTATTATTTCTGAGGGCTCTGTTCTGTTCCATTGGTCTATATCTCTGTTTTGGTACCAGTACCATGCTGTTTTGGTTACTGTAGCCTTGTAGTATAGTTTGAAGTCAGGTAACATGATGCCTCCAGCTTTGTTCTTTTGGTTTAGGATTGTCTTGGCAATGCAGGCTCTTTTTGGTTCCATAAGAACTTTAAAATAGTTTTTTTCCAATTCTGTGAAGAAGGTCATTGGTAGCTTAATGGGGATGGTGCTGAATATATAAATTACCTTTGGCAGTATGGCCATTTTCACAATACTGATTCTTCCTATCCATAAACATGATATATTCTTCCATTGTTTGTGTCCTCTTTTATTTCATTGAGCAGTGGTTTGTATTTCTCCTTGAAGAAGTCCTTTACATCCCTTGTAAGTTGGATTCCTAGGTATTTTATTCTCTTTGAAGCAATTGTGAATGGGAGTTCATTCATGATTTGGCTCTCTGTGTATCTGTTACTGGTGTATAAGAATGCTTGTGATTTTTGCACATTGATTTTGTATGCTGAGACTTTGCTGAAGTTGCTTATCAGCTTAAGGAGATTTTGGGGTGAGATGATGGGAATTTCTAAATATACAATGATGTCATCTGCAAACAGGAACAATTTGACTTCATATTTTCCTAATTGAATACCCTTTATTTCTTTCTCTTGCCTGATTGCCCTAGCCAGAACTTCCAACACTATGTTGAATAGGAATGGTGGGAGCGGCATCCCTGTCTTGTGCCAGTTTTCAACGGGAAAGTTTCCGGTTTTTACCCATTCAGTGTGTTATTGGCTGTGGGTTGTCATAAATAGCTCTTATCATTTTGAGATGCGTTCCATCAATACCTAATTTATTGAGAGTTTTTATCATGAAGGGCTATTGAATTTTGTCAAAGTCCTTTTCTGCATCTATTGAGATAATCATGTGGTTTTTGTCTTTGGTTCTCTTTATATGCTGGATTACATTTATTGATTTTCCTATGTTGAACCAGCCTTGTATCCCAGGGATGAAGCCCACTTGATCATGGTGGATAAGCTTTTTGATGTGCTGCTGGATTTGGTTTGCCAGTATTTTATTTAGGATTTTTGCACCAATGTTCATCAGGGTTATTGGTCTAAAATTCTCTTTTTTTGTTGTGTCTCTGTCAGGCTTCAGTATCAGGATGATGTTGGCCTCATAAAATGAGTTAGGGATAATTCTCTCTTTTTCTATTGATTGGAATAATTTCAGAAGGAATGGTACCAGCTCCTCCTTGTACCTCTGGTAGAATTCGGCTCTAAATCCATCTGGCCCTGGACTTTTTTTGGTTGGTAGGCTATTAATTATTGCCTCAATTTCAGAGCCTGCTGTTGTTCTATTCAGGGATTCAACTTCTTCCTGTTTTAGTCTTGGGAGAGTGTAAGTGTCCAGGAAATTATCCATTTCTTCTAGGTTTTCTAGTTTATTTGCATAGAGGTGTTTATAGTATTCTCTAATTGTAGTTTGTATTTCTGTGGGGTCGATGGTGATATCCCCCTAACCATTTTTTATTGCCTCTATTTGATTCTTCTCTCTTTTCTGCTTTATTAATCTTGCTAGCAGTCTATCAATTTTGTTTTTCTTTTCAGAAAACAAGCTCCTGGATTGATTGATTTTTTAGAGGGATTTTGGGTATCTATCTCCTTCAGTTCTGCTCTGATCTTAGTTATTTCCTGCTTTCTGCTAGCTTTTGAATGTGTTTGCTCTTGCTTCTCTAGTTCTTTTAATTGTGATGTTAGGGTTTTAGATCTTTCCAATTTTAGATCTTTCCAACTTTCTCTTGTGGGCATTTAGTGCTGTAAATTTCCCTCTATGCACTGCTTTAAATGTGTCCCAGGGATTCTGGTATTTTGTATCTTTATTCTCTGAACAAAGAACAACTTTCAATAAAGATGTTTCAAAGAACATCTTTATTGCTGCCTTCATTTTATTATGTACCCATTAGTCATTCAGGAGCAGGTTGTTCAGTTTCCATGTAGTTGAGTGGGTTTTGATTGAGTTCCTTAGTCCTGAGTTCTACTTTGATTGCACTGTGGTCTGAGAGACAGTTTGTTATAATTTCTGTTCTTGTACATTTGCTGAGGAATGCTTTACTTCCAAGTTTGTGGTCAATTTTGGAAAAAGTGCGATGTGGTGCTGAGAAGAATGTATATTCTGTTGATTTGGTGTGGAGAATTCTGTTGATGTCTATTAGGTCTGCTTGGTGCAGAATGGTGTTCAATTCTTGGATATCCTTGTTAACTTTCTGTCTCATTGATCTGTCTAATGTTGACAGTGGGGTGTTAGAGTCTCCCATTATTATTGTACGGGAGTCTAAGTCTCTTTGTAAGTCTCTAAGGACTTGCTTTATGAATCTGGGTGCTCCTGTATTGGGTGCATATATATTTAGGAGCATTAGCTCTTCCTGTTGAATTGATCCCTTTACCACTATGTAATGGCCTACTTTGTCTTTTTTAATCTTTGATGGTTGAAAGTCTGTTTTATAGAGACTAGGATTGCAACCCCTGCCTTTTTTTTGTTTTCCATTTCCTTGGTAGATTTTCCTCCATCCCTTTGTTTTGAGCCTATGTGTTTCTCTGCATGTGAGATGTGTCTCCTGAATACAACAAAATGATGAGTCTTGACTCTTTATCCAGTTTGCCAGTCTGTGTCTTTTAATTGGAGCATTTAGTCCATTTACATTTAAGGTTAATATTGTTATGTGTGAATTGATCCTGTCAGTATGATACTAGCTGGTTATTTTGCTCATTAGTTGATGCAGTTTCTTCCTAGCATCGATGGTCTTTACATTTTGGCATGTTTTTGCAATGGCTGGTACTGGTTGTTCCTTTCTGTGTTTAATGCTTCCTTCAGGATCTCTTGTAGGGCATGCCTGGTGGTGACAAAATCTATAAACATTTGCTTGTCTGTAGAGGATTATATTTCTTCTTCACTTATGAAACTTAGTTCGGCTGGATATGAAATTCTGGGTTGAAAATTCTTTTCTTTAAGAATGTTGAATATTGGCCCCCATTCTCTTCTGGCTTGTAGAGTTTCTGCCGAGAGATCTGCTGTTAGTCTATGGGCTTTTTTTTGTGGGTAACCTGACCTTTCTCTCTGGCTGCCCTTAAGATTTTTTCCTTCATTTCAACTTTGGTGAATCTGACAATTATGTGTCTTGCAGTTGCTCTTCTTGAGGAATATCTTTGTTTCGTTCTCTGTATTTCCTGAATTTGAATGTTGGCCTCCATTTTCCCCGTCACTTTCAGGCACACCAATCAGACGTAAATTCAGTCTTTTAACAGAATCCCATATTTCTTGGAGGCTTTGTTCATTTCCTTTTACTTTTTTTTCTCTACACTTCTCTTCTCGCTTCATTTCATTCATTTGATCTTCAATCACTGATACTCTTTCTTCCAGTTGATCGAGTCAGTTACTGAAGCATGTGCATTTGTCACGTAGTTCTCGTATCATGGTTTTCATCTCTGTCAGTTCGTTTATGGACTTCTCTGCATTGATTGTTCTAGTTATCCATTCTTCCATTCATTTTTCAAGATTTTTAGTTTATTTGCGTTGGGTACGTAGTTCCTCCTTTAGCCCTGAGAAGTTTTATCGACTGAGACCTTCTTCTCTCAACTCGTCAAAGTCATTCTCCATCCTGCTTTCTTACGTTGCTGGCGATGAGCTGTGTTCCTTTGGAGGGGGTGATGTGCTCTGATTTTTTGAATTTCCAGCTTTTCTGCACTGCTTTTTCCCCATCTTTTTGGTTTTATCTGCTGTTGGTCTTTGATGATGGTGATGTACTGAAGGAGTTTTGGTGTGGGTGTCCTTTCTGTTTGTTAGTTTTCCTTCTAACCGTCAGGACCCTCAACAGCAGGTCTGTTGGTATTTGCTTGAGGTTTACTCCAGATCCTGTTTGCCTGGGTATCAGCAGCAGAGGCTGCAGAAGATAGAATATTGCTGAACAGCGAGTGTTGCTGTATGACTCTTGCTCTGGAAGCTTTGTCTCAAAGGTGTACCCAGCCGTGTGAGGTGTGAGGTGTAGGTCTGCACCCAGTGGGGAATGTCTCCCAGTTAGGCTACTCAGGGGTCAGGGACCAACTTGAGCAGCCAGTCTATCCTTTTTCAGATCTCAACCTCCGTGCTGGGAGAATCATTGCTCTCTTCACAGCTGTCAGACTGGGACATTTACATCTGCACAGGTTTCTGCTGCTTTTTGTTTAGCTATGCCCTGTCCCCAGAGGTGGAGTCTACACAGGCAGGCAGGTCTCCTTGAGCTGCGGTGGGCTCCACCCAATTCCTGCTTCCTGGCGGCTCTGTTTACCTACTTAAGCCTCAGTGATGGTGGGCGCCCCTCCCCCAGCCCCGCTGCCACCTTGCAGTTAGATCTCAGACTGCTGTGCTCTCAATGAGGGAGGCTCCATGGGCATGGGACCCTCCGAGCCAGGTGTGGGATATAATCTCCTGGTGTGCCGTTTGCTAAGACCCTTCGTACAGCACAGTATTAGAATGGGAGTTACCCAATTTTCCAGGTGTTGTATGTCTCAGTTTCCCTTGGCTAGGGAAAGGAATTCCCTTCCCCCTTGCACTTCCCAGGTGGGGCAATGCCTCGCCCTGCTTCAGCTCTCGCTGTTCGGGCTGCACCCGCTGACCAGCACCAACTGTCCGACATGCCCCAGTGAGATGAACCCGGTACCTCAGTTGAAAATGCAGAAATCATCCATTGTCTGTGTCCCTCATGCTGGGAGCTGGAGGCTGAAGCTGTTCCGATTCAGCCATCTTGGGTGCCTCGCCCTGGAATTATGCCTGCTTTGCAATTTTTAAGTATACAGTATATTGTTATTTACGGTGGTCACCATGATGTATAATAGATCTATTAAATTTATTTCTCTAACTGAAATTTTGTGTCCTTTTACCAACATCCTCCTGAGAATTCCACCCCAAACCTCTGGTAACAACCGTTTTACTCTGTTTCTATGAATTTGACTTTTTTAGTTTTCATATGTAAGTGGGATTATGCAGTATTTTTCTTTCTGTGCCTGGCTTATTTCATTTAACATAATGTACTCTAGGTTTATCTGTGTTGTCACAAATGATAGGATTTCCTTCTTTTTAAAGGCTAAATAGTATTCTATTGTGTATGTATGTGTGTGTGTGTCAAAATTTCATTGTCTGTTCATCTGTAGATCTACACTCCTGCTTAATACATACCTTAGCTATTGTGAATAGTGCTGCAAAAATTATAGTGTAGATATATCTCTTCAGCATAATGATTTCATATTATTTGGATATATCCCTACTGGTGAGATTGCTGGATCATTCAGTGCCCCTATTTTCAGTTTTTTTGAGAAACCTCCACAATATTTTTCATAATATCTTTACTAATTTATATTCCAATAAGTGTACAGTTGTTCCCTTTTCTCAACATCCTCTCCAGCAGTTATCTTTCCTCTCTGATAATAGCTATTCTAACAGGCATGAGGTGATATCTCATTGTGGATTGATTTACATTTCTCTGATAATTAGTAATTTGAGCATTTTTTCATATACCAATAAGCCATTTGTATGCCTTCTTTTAGAAAATATTTATTCAGTTTTTTTTTTTTTTTTTTTTTTTGGTCCAGGTTTTTTAAAATAGGCTTTTATTATTATTAATATTATTGAGTTGAGTTCTTTATATAGTTTGGATATAAACTTCTTATCAGATGTCTGGTTTACTAATATATTCTACAATTTGGTAGATTGCCTTTTCACTCTGTTGATTGTTTCCTAGTAAAGAAACTTTTTAGTTTAATGTAATCGACTTTGTCTATTTTTGAATTGTTGTCTCCTTGTTTGGGGTTATATCCAAAAACATAATTTTGCTGACCTATGTCATGGAGCTTTTCCTCTATGTTTTTTTCTAGTAGTTTTATAGTTTCATGTCTTATGTTAAAGGCTTTGATCTATTTTGGGTTGATTTTAGATAGAAATGGGAGTCTGACTTCATCCTTCTGCATATGGATATCCAGTTTTCTCAGTGCCATTCATTAAGGACTGTCCTTCTCTCATTCTGTGTTCTTTGAATTTTTGTCAAAAATAAATTTACCATAAATGTATGGATTTTATTTTTGGGGTTTCTCTTCTGTTCCATTGGACTATGGTTTTTTTGTTTGTTTGTTTGTTTTGCCAGTACCATGCTCTTTTGATTACTATAGTTTTGTAATAGACTTAGAAATCAGGTAGTGTGATATATGTGGCTTTGTTCTTTTCACTCATGTGCTTTGGCTATTGGGTTTCTTCGTGTGTTTTCATTTATTTATTTTTTTTTTTTCTATTTTTGTGAAAAATGTCATTGAAATTTTGATATAAAGTGCATAAAATTTATAGATTGCTTTGGGTAATATGGACATTTTAACAGTATTAATTATTCTAATTCATGAAGAGGAGATTTTTTTCATTTATTTATGTTTTTTTCTTTAATATCTTTCATCAGTGTTTAGAGCTTTCAGTATACAAAGTCTTTCACTTCTTTGTTTAAATTTATTCCTACGTGTTTTGTAGCTGTTGTGAATAATCCTGTTTTTTGACTTTTTAAAAATAGTTTGTTGTTAGTGTATAGAAACACTAATCAATTTTGTATGTTGATTTTGTATCCTGAAGCTTTACTGAATTTATTTGTTTTAACAGTTTTTGGATGGAGTTCTTAGGGTTTTCTATATATAAGATTATGTCATCTAGGCCGGGCGCGGTGGCTCAAGCCTGTAATCCCAGCACTTTGGGAGGCCGAGACGGGTGGATCACGAGGTCAGGAGATCGAGACCATCCTGGCTAACCCGGTGAAACCCCGTCTCTACTAAAAAATACAAAAAACTAGCCGGGCAAGGCGGCGGGCGCCTGTAGTCCCAGCTACTCGGGAGGCTGAGGCAGGAGAATGGCGTGAACCCGGGAGGCGGAGCTTGCAGTGAGCTGAGATCCGGCCACTGCACTCCAGCCTGGGCGACAGAGTGAGACTCCGTCTCAAAAAAAAAAAAAAAAAAAAAAAAGATTATGTCATCTGAAAACCAAAGCACTTTCACTTCTTGTTTTCTAAAGAGGATGTGTTTTATTTATTCCTCTTGACTAATTTCTCTGGTTAGGACACCCAACTCTAGTTTGAATAGAAATGGGGAGAGTGGGCATTCTTGTTTTATTCCTGATCTTACAGGAAAAGCTTCCAATTTTTTACCATTTAGTATAATGTTAGCTATGGGCTTTTCATATATGGTCTTTGTTTTGTTAAGGTGCATTCTTTCCATATTTAATTTATTGAGAGTTTTTATCATGAAAGAATGTTGATTTTTTTTCAAACTTATTTGATGCACGTTTTGAGATAATCATATGGCTTTTGTCTTTTATTTTGTTAATGTAGTGAATCACATTTCCTGGTTTGCATATATTGAATTATCCTTGCATCCAAGGATAAATCCTCCACTTGATCATAGTAAGTGATCCTTTTAGTATGCCATTGAAATCTTTTTGCTATTATTTTGTTGAGGAGTTTTACACCTATGTTCATCAAGATTATTCACCCGTAATTTTCTTTTGTGGTGGTGTGCTGTCTGAATTTGGTAGGCCCCATAATTTTCTTTTGTGGCAGTGTGCTGTCTGAATTTGGTAGTTGGGTGATACTGACTTCATAAAATCCATTTGAAAGTATTATCTCCTCTTTAATTGTTTGGAGGAGTTTGAGAAGAAATGGTATTATTTAAGTGTTTGCTAGAATTCAGCACTGAAACCATCAAGTCTTGGACTTTTCTTTCATGAAAGAATATTCATTACTGATTTAATCTCTTTACTTGTTATTGTTTTGATCAAACTTTCTTTTTCTTTGGAAAATGGTCTTGGTATTTTGTATGTATATAGGAATTTATCCATTTTATCTAGGTTATGCAGTTTGTTAGTATATAATTGTTTAAAGTGGTCTTGAGATCCTTGGTATTTCTGTGTTATCAATTGTAAATATCTCCTCTTTAATTTCTGGTTTCATGTATTTGAGTCTTTCCTTTTTATTTTTCCTAGTTGGTCTAGCTAAAGGTTAGTCAATTTTGTTTAGTTTAAAATAACACTAGTTTTAGTTTTGTTGATTTTTTCTGTTGTTTTTCTCATCTCTATATTATTTACTTCTACTATAGTCTCTCTTATATTATTCCTGCTACTAACTTTGGGTTTATTTTGTTCTTTTTCTAGTTCCTTGATATGTCTGTCACATTAGGTTGTTTATTTGAGATCTTTTTCTTTGACTTTGTAGGCATTTATTACTAAACTTCCTTCTTAGTAATACTTTTGCTAAATATTTTAATTTTGAATATGTTGTGTTTCCATTTTTGTTTATCTGAAAATAATGTTGTTTTTTCTTTTAATTAATTATTTTTATTTTATTATTTATTTATCATTATTTATTATTATTATTATTATTATTATTGAGAGGAAGTCTCACTCTGTCACCCAGGCTTGAGTACAGTGGCATGATCTCAGCTCACTGCAATTTCCACCTCCTGGACTCAAGCGATTCTCCTGCCTCAGTCTTTGGAGTAGCTGGGATTACAGGTGTGCAATATACACTTAAACACACACAAAAAATGTATTTTTAGTAGAGATGAGGTTTCACTATGTTGACCAGGCTGTTCTCGACCTCCTGACCTCAAGTGATCTGCCCGCCTTGGCCTTCCAAGTGCTAGAATTATAGGCCTAAGCTGCCACGCCCAGCCATAATTTATTCTTGACCATTTGGTTGCTAAGGACCATGCTGTTTAATTTCCAAATAGTCCTATTCTTTTTTGAAATTTCTCTTATCATATATTTTTAGTTTCATAACACTGTGGTCAGAAAATATATTTAATGTGATTTCAATCTTCTTAAATTTGTTAAGACTTCTTTTGTGGAATAACATATAATCTATTCTGGAGAATGTGTCATGTGCACTTGAGAGAAATTTGTTTTCTGTAGCTGTGGGATAGAATGTTCTGTATATGTCTGTTAGACCATTTGATCTAAAGGATATAGTTCAAGTCTGGTGTTTCCTTACTGATTTTCTGTCTGGATGATCTGCCCTTTTGTGAAAGTGGAATGTTGAAGACTCCTACTATTGTTGTATTACAATTTATTTCTCTCTTCAGATATATTACTATTTGTTTTACAATCTTAGGTGTTCCAATGTTGGGTATATATGTACCTGACAATTGTAAAAGTGTTACATCTTGATTAATTAATACATTTATCATTATATATTGCTCTTCTTTGTCTTGTTTTAAAGTTATTCACTTAAAGTTTATTTTACTTGATACATGTATGCCTGTTATCTTTTAGTATCCACTTGCATAGAATATCTTTTCCATTTTTTCACTCTCCGTGTATGTGTCCTTACGTGTTATGCTTTTTTTCTGTTGCTACTTGCAGGATTATCTCTTTGTCTTTGATTTTGGACAGTTTTATTTTATCATGTCTTTGTATAGTCTTGTTTGGGCTGAATTTGATTGGAGACCTTTGACTTTCCTGTTCCTAGATATTTGTTGTAGCTAGTGACTTGCTTTTGGCACTGGGAATGGCTTAGGGGCCCACTAGAGGTGCCAGTGGCACTGATGTCTGGGTGGCACACATAGAACAGTCACAAAGCTGAGGACTAAAGAATGAGAATGTGTGGAGAAACTACAGTTCTGGGAACTGAGGCAGTAATAGGACTAGTGCCTAGGGTGCAGGGACTCCCACTGCCATGGAGTTACTGTATGTGAGGCATGGATGATTTTGAACTAGCCAGAGTGCCAAGAGTGGCAGAATAGACATGCACAGTGTTAGAGCAGCTCCAGGGCTGGGCTACTGCTTAACTCTCTAGGCAGCTGAGCTAGTGCCTGGGTCATAGAGGCTTACACTGCCACATTAGTAACAGTGTGCAAGGTGATCGTGAAGCAGTATACTTGTGAAATAGTTGAGAAGATGAGAATGGGAATGCAGGTGTGTGCAGGTTTAGAGCAGTTTCAGAAACAGGGCAGGGCCTAGCTATTTATCAGAGCTGGGCTGATGTTCAAAGCATGGGCATATACTGCAAGAACTTAGCCCTGGAGCCTATGTGTGCCAACTAACATCTTATGGCTGTGGTTCCAGTATCTGAAAGGTAGATTGTACCAGTACAGCTACAGAGTCTGGGGCTGAAACATGGGCACTTACAGGGAGGCTGGGCTTCAGGGTCAGGGTTTGCACAGAATACCTGAATGAACGTATGCACGCATCTGTGGCAGTTCTTTTCCAGAAGAAGCTTCTTTCCTGAGGTGACTGAACAGCAGCCAATTCTTGTGTGGGAGAAGAGTATACAGTGTCATCTCCCTCTCTGGGTTCCTCAGCCAGGATAGCTGTTGATTACTTCAGTGACAAAAGATGCTGGTCTCCTTTGTAGAGCAGACTTGTGGGGATCACAGTGGTTCCAACCATGTAGCTGATATCAATAGCTTTTATGTTTCTTCTTTGCTTGTACTGATATCTTGAGTATTCTGATCTCATCAGTGATCCTTTCGATGTACATATATTCCATTTTTGTTTCAACATGTTATAGCAGATTCATTAATGAGCTCTTGAGCCCTCTCTGGCCTATTTTTGATTTTTGAATAGCTGTCTATAGTTTTTTTGCAGGGGAGATGAGAGCTGCTATGCCCTCTCCACAATCTTTGTGACATCACTCCCAAGTTGAATTTCCTGATCCTCATTGCCTATATTAACATAATCATAAAGGCTAAATTATAGATGTTTCAGAAGCACACATATTAGATCTTTAAGAGCTCCCATGGAATTCTCTCCTCAGCCCATTGAAGTAAATCATCAATTGTTTTGATAACATCTATAAAAAAGCAGGTATAAACTGCCTGGAGAAAAATGTAGTTTTGTTTAATGGAAAGCATGAAAATAGATTTTTCAAATGTTTGATCATGTTTTTTAGCAATTTTTAAAATAGATGTTCCTGTATAAAACATAAAATGAATGGGAGAATACATATATAAATATATTAATGTTTTGCTTAGCAAAACGTATACATTCTGAGAAATGCATTATTGGACAATTTTGCTATTGTATGAACATCCAAGAGTATACTTACACAACTGAGATAGTATTGAGTACTACATACCTTGACTACATGGTATAGCCTTTTGCTGTGATCGCCATCTTATATATGGTTCATTACTGACTGAAATACTGTCATGTGGCACATGATTGTATATTTTAATTTCATTTCCCCTGTATATGATAAAACTAATAGAAAGAAATATAATTTATCCTTCCCCACACTGACAAAAATATCTTCTTCTAATTTGTGACTTATCATTTAATTTTCTTTACTTATGATTTTTATTTACTGAGACTTAACATTGTTTATTATTATTTTTGGCTTCTGTGCCTTTTTAAAGAACAGTTTCTCTATCTAGAGCCAAGGCATATATTTTTAAAGTTTTTAACATTATTTTTCACATGTGTGTATTTAATTTACAAGAAATTGATTTTTGAATATGAAAGACTGCTACATAATTTTGTATCTCTGTGTGGATATACAGTTGTTCCAGCATGATTTATTGAGTGATCTATAATTTTCCAGCTTGTCTACACTCTCATATTTATTCAATAATTAAGCTCTATATTCTGTTTCATGAGTTGATTTAAAAGGATTTAATGGAGTAAAAATTATGGTATCTTACAAGCATAGCTTTTCATGTTTTGATATTCACCAGAGAAGGTTTTCCTTTCTCATTTTAGGTAATGTTCCTTAAAAATATATTATTTAGTGTTTGTAACTTTGGGCTTTTGCCTTATGCATCCCATTACATTCTTTTCAAGTTTTACAAATGATCGCTGAAAATTTGAAAGGGATTTCTTATAATCTATAAATAAATTTAGGCATAATTGACATCTTGAATATATTAAACCCTATATCCATAAACATATGTATTCACTGATTTGGATCTTCTTTACTGTTTCTCAAAGTGTTTCTTAAAAAAAATTTAATAAAAGCTTTCTGTATAGACTGAATTTGTGCATTATACATTTTTATCAAGAGCATTTGAAAAATTTCATTATCGAACTATTGTTGTTTAGAAATGCAACTGATCATAGTACGTGGAATTTATATTATAGTGGATCTGAATATGTTACCCAGGACTATGGCTATAGGAGACCAGACTATATCATCCCAAAATAGAAAATACACTTTTTTTTGGCCTATAAGATTATTTTGAGAAAGAGCAGATATAATAGAAACTCTAAAACCAGAGTAGAAATTATACCTTTATTAGGGAAATTTACATTTGTAAAGGAAATTTGTATTTGTAAAAGTCTATCCTTCTCTGTACCTGAAAGAGTACATGACTCTAAATCATAAGATCATTTTATCTATGGAGAAGGCACTGATGTAAATCTGCAAAACAACTTTTATTCTTGTTCACCTTGCTTTTCATGGTCACCTTGCCATAACATACCTCCCAGATATCCTTCTCTTTTTTTTTTTTTATTTATTTTTTATTTTTTTATTATTTTAGCTGAAGATGGTGTTTAAGCTTAAATGCTGAGCTACCCCTTTGAGAGTTGATTGCCTTGTCTTTTTTCTCAAAAATATACATGTTTATTTTTCTCTTGTTAATCTGTCTTTTGTTACAAATGCCCCAGCTGAAAACCTAGAAGGATAGAATGAAAATGATTGTTTTTCTAAAGTGTAATATGTGTAATATATATTCTCCTGCCCCATCAAAGCAATTATTCAGTACTTATGGCAACCTTATGGAACATAACTGATGTAAAGAAACAAATGTACATGTGTAATGGAGTTTCTAAAGCATATTGCCTCCAAGTAAATTTCTTTTAGAATATAAACAAAGGAACAAGTAAAAAATACATTGAAAAAAATCTTCAGTTACTTTTAATCTACTGAAGACATTCATTTTAAAAGGTATTCACTTCTATTTATTTTTAAGGCTGAAGTTTCCAGAAGCAGTCCAAACAATAATGCAAAAGGAAAGGAAAGAAAATAAACAAACCCTTCTTTTTTATTGAGACTTTATTCAGTTTCCATTTCTAGATATATTGCAGAAAGAGTCCATCTCTGTTTATCTTAAAAGTTATTGGCTATTTCTTGTTGACAGTTTTAACAGATTCACTTAGAGGAACCTAACTAGACTGCTCTGTGACAGTATCAGCAGGCGTTCTTGTTATGCCCAGACCGTTTATTCCCCGAAGAAGACCACCAGAGTCCAGAGTCAAAGCTAAGCAGCAAGGATCTTTATTACAGGTTCGAACCTGGAACTCTCCCTCGCTCGTGAAACGAGACGGGCAGGAGAGCTCCCCCACTGAGCTCCGAGCAGTGTTATATAGTCTAAGAAAAGTGGGCATAGAGTTATTATACAAATCAGATATATGATTGGCTAGTGTTTGAACAAGGCGATTTGGCTAACTATGATTGGTTCCCGCCATTTCTGATATTTTGGTTCAAACTTTGAGGCGGGAGAGCAGGTTTATGGCAGCAAGAGTTTATCTTACT
Source organism: Macaca mulatta (assembly GCF_049350105.2). Taxonomy (NCBI): domain Eukaryota; kingdom Metazoa; phylum Chordata; class Mammalia; order Primates; family Cercopithecidae; genus Macaca; species Macaca mulatta. The sequence continues at coordinate 119,905,351 of NC_133409.1, forward strand.
TAAACACGTCTTGTGACCTTGCCTCAGAACTTACAAAATCTCTGGTATGTGCAAAACAAAATCTCTGGTACGTGCAGAAAACCAGGTACTCACAGAACTTACGAAATCTCTGGTATGTGCAAAGATTAGAGAGCAGAACAAGGGTGTAGCGGGTGGGGGGCGGGTACACATCTATCTTTGTGTCCTTTCATTCTCACCCCCAGTTCAAGCAATCTATAAACCCAGCATGAGAGATCGTGATAAAAATCAGTTGTGAAACTCATACAGTGGGTGAAGTAGATAGTAACTCTGCATTTTTCATGAATTTTGAGGGGAAAAATGGCACAGTAGTTAATCACAGCATGATAACTTCAAAATGACTTGCTGATGAGTTCCCAAAAAAAGTCCTAGTAAATCATTGAAGAGTATGGAGAACCTATTTGCTAAGCATAATTTAGCATGTTTTCTGCATATGCTATTTATAAGTATGATGCTAATTCATTACCATTCTTGAGAAAGGTCTAGGCTCTTCTTTCTTTACAACTCCATTTATTTGGTAGGGAAATTGTTCAGTAATCTCAAGTATACTGGCAGAATTGGAGGAGGAAACCTATCTTCTTGATAGGTTCTTGAATACCTTTTACTTTTTCCCTAGAGGAAAATAACTTTTTTAAAATTTCCATCTGTCCCCACACACCTAGAGCTGAAAACCTGCCAGGCATTGAGGTTGGAATGAGTCCATATTTAGAATATTTGAATCTTTCTTTTGTGGCTGACTCCTCTTTCCCTCACTCCAACTCTCTTGTCCTCCCACACCAATGTAACCACTCAACAGGTTCGTTTTGCCTGCTGCCTAGATTGAGCTGATTTATCAAGACAAAGGAATTAAAATAGAGAAAGAGCTTAATTCACACAGAGCAGTCTGAAAGGAAGACCTGAGTTTTATTATTACTCAAATTAGTCTCGCCCCAAATTCACAGACTGGATATTTTTGAGGATAATTTGGCAGGTAGGAGGCCAGGGAGTGAGCATTGCTGATTGGTCGGGTTGGAGATAAAATCAGAGGGAATCAAAGCTTTCCTTTGCGTTGAGTCAGATCCTGGGTCTGGGCTACAAAACCAGATGAGCCAGTTTGTTGATTTGGGTGGGGGCAGCTGATTCATTGAGTGCAGAGTCTGAAGAATATCTTGAGCACCAATCTTAGGTTTTAAGAGAGTGGTGTTAACCCTAGGAACAATTGAAGAGGTTCAGAATCTTGTGGCCACCAGCTGCATGACTCATAAGCCATGCTTTATAATCATATGGCTAATTTGTTAGTCCTACAATGGCAGTCTGGTTCCCAGGCAAGAAGAAAATTTGTTTTTGGAAAACTCTTATTTTCACTCCTGTCCGTGTAAAGAGACCACCAAATAGGCTTTGTGTGAGCAACAAGGCTGTTTATTTCACCAGGGTGCAGGCGGGCTGAGTCCAAAAACAGAATCAGAGAAGGGAGATAGGGGTGGGACCGTTTCATAGGATTTGGGTAGGTAAAGGAAAATTACAGTCAAAGGGGGTAGTTCTCTGGCGGGCAGGAGTGGGGGTCACAAGGTGCTCAGTGGGAGAGCTTTTGAGCCAAGATGAGCCAGGAGAAGGAATTTCACAAGGTAATTATCATCAGTTAAGGCAGGAACAGGCCATTTTCACTTCTTTTGTCATTCTTCAGTTACTTCAGGCCATCTGGATGTATACTTGCCAGTCACAGGGGATATGATGGCTTAGTTTGGGCTCAGAGGCCCTGACAATTATCATCTTTGTCTCAAAGTTAAACTATAAACTAAGTTCCTCACAAAGTAAGTTTGGTTTATGCGCAGGGATGAACAAGGACAGTTTGATAATTAGAAGCAAGATGGACTCAGGTCAGATCGCTTTCACTGTCATAATATTCTCACTGTGATACTTTTTGCAAATGTGATTTCATCAATGTTTTGTATACGTACATTTGTCTCTAATTCTTCAATTTTGTATTCTTGAGATAAGTCACGAGTAACTTTTGTTAATTAGAAAAGACAGGCTGACATACACAGCACTATTTCTCAACTGCTTCTCCTGAAAAAATCAAATAAGTGAGCCACTTTAGAAACAAAAGCAGCTTGGAGGACATGACCACTTAGAAATTACCTAGTCTAATTTTGTCATTGAGAAGTCATCCTTAACTCTTTTGCTATTATTTTCTGTTTTTAATTTAAAGTATAATTTTCACTTGTATAAAACATTAACTTGTGTTAAAAAGTGTATTTAATTCTTTAAATAGCCAATGAGGGGGCCATGGGCTCTTGGTCCCTTAAAGAGTCACTGAAAAATCCCTGACATGAGGCAGATAGACTAATAAGAAAAAATGACATACAGATGTATTTAGTCTATATACACAGAAGCCTTTAAAATGAAGACCCGACTTTCCAATGAGTTATGAGAAAGCTTATATACCATCTTGAGGTTACAAAAAACAAAACAAAACAAAACAAAACAAAACGGTGGGAGCTCAGATTCTGGTAAAACAGGTTATGGGAGAGGGGAGAAGAGGAATTCTATTGAGGGACAATAAATGGTTTCTAGGGAGGAATGAATGGATATGGATCAGGAACAGAGATTAACTTATAAATAGTTCTCTTTGGGATTTAAATGATCCTCAGAGACAGTCGTCATAATTGTAAAAGGGATTGCTCAGGTGTGGTTACTCTTAGTCTTCTTTTCTGCAATAATGAGATAATAGGGAGGGGGAAGAAAAAAACAATTGTTCGTATAGGTGGGAAAACAGAAACATCAACATCTGTGGGAGAGACAAGGAGAGGTGGGGAAAAATCAGAGAACTTGAGATTCATCTTCAGTTCAGCATGTCAAAATGCCATATTTTGAGGTATTGTTTTCTGAGCCACAACACTAGCAAGCCAGTTAGGCAAGTACGAGTTCACTTAAGGACCCAGAAACTTGGGGGCAATATTCAAAGATGGTATTTGAATAAGATACCTAACTTAGAAAAGTAACTGGTTAAAGTCCTGCATAACTATAAATCCGCTAGGGGTTATCTTATGTACTAGCAAAATTTATTTTAATTGGTCCAAAAACTAGAGGTTAACATATAACTTCACCAAGTGTAAGGCTTTCATTAATAACAAATATCAAAATAAAATAATAATACATTTCCTAGAAACCTAAATAATCCTTACTGGACTTGAATTTTTGAAGCAATCCTTCAGTGGAATATTAGAAGACATTCAGCCATCATCTGGCCTTATTTAAAAAGCTGCATCATTTTTATTACCTAATCTTTTCAGACAAATTTGACAGCTTAGAATGTTGACTAATATATATTTAATAAACATCAATTTATAACTTAAAATATTTTACTTCTTTTTATTACTATACAAATATAAATACTTTATCATTTCATTTGGGTCACCATTTTAGAAAACGTATCTGTTAGAACAGAATACCACAGACAGGTAACTTATATTTAATATATGTATATATTATATATATATGTGTGTGTGTATATATTTTTTATTCATACACGTATATATTTCTGACAGTTCTAAAGAGTGGGCATTCCAAGATTGAAGTGCCTGGATCTGGTGACAGCCTTCTTGCAATGTTTTCTCATAGCAGAAGGTGGAAGGACAAGAGAGAGCAAGAGCAAGAAGGGACTGAGCTAGTTTTTATAACAATGCATTCACACAATAACAACATTAATCCATTCATGAGGGCAGAGCCCTCATGATCTGAGCACCTTTATTTGGCCCCACCTACCAACACTTGAATTGGGGAGTAAGCTTCTAACACATGAACTTTGGGGGGACACATTAAAATCATGATGACTTGCTAAGTAATTTAACTGATGTTTTTGTGGTAAACTCCTTTTCTTTGATTTTTAAAAATGCAGTCATATTGTTATTTTGAACTGTCTGTTGATTTCTGAACAAACTCTTTGGATATGATTTTTTAAACTACTAAATCGTGTAAACCTAGAGAAGAAGGAAACTCTGAAGTCATTGTGTATAATTTTCTTACTTTTTAGATGATGAAATTTAGTCTCTAACAAGTTAAGTTAGCTTCTTAAGGTCATAGAGCTAGGCTGATAACACCATGATAAAATATAGAAGTTTTTAGTTGTTTGTTTTTGTTTTTTAACTTTTATTACTGGTGGCAAGTCTGGGTAGACTGCAGTCCTCAATTGTTGTCTTGTTGAGAGAAAGAATTCAGCCAAGACACAAAAGTAGATTTAAGGCAGAAATGAGAGTCTATTGATGCAAAGAAAAATACACTTGGAAGAAACCAAGTGGGCAACTCAAAAGATTGAGTGCCCTACCTGATTGTTGGTTCAAGGCTCTTAAAGAATTGCTATTTCCTGTTCTTCTTTTATTCCAAGTCTTATCCCCTCATCCTTTCCCTTATATGGGCTGTTGGCTAATCACTGAATGCTCAGTGACTTGCCAGTATACTGGAGGAGCTGCATGTGCCATTTGGTGGTTGAAGTTACAGACATGCTCTCTTGGGGAAATTTTTCCCTTACCAGTCTAATGCACCTGGTGGAAGGTCAAACTCCACGAATTTGACCCTTACTGTACACACCTGTACATGTCCCCAAGGAAAGTCAAATTCCACCATTTTACCATTTACTGCACATGCCTGAACAACTTTGCTCAATTCTTCCTTTTCTTTTCTTTTCTTTTTTTTTTTTTTAATACTTTAAGTTCTGGGATACATGTGCAGAACGTACAGGTTTGTTACATAAGTATACACGGGCCATGGTGGTTTGCTGCACCTATCAACCCATCTACATTAGGTATTTCTCTGAATGCTATCACTCCCCTTGACCCCCACCCCACAACAGGCCCTGGTGTGTGCTGTTCCCCTCCCTGTGCCCATGTGTTCTCATTGTTCAACTCCCACTTATGAGTGAGAACATGCAGTGTTTGGTTTTCTGTTCCTGTGTTAGTTTGCTAAGAATGATGGTTTCCAGCTTCACCCATTTCCCTACAAAGGACATGAACTTGTCTTTTTTTAATGGCTGCATAGTGTTCCATAGTGTATTTTCTTCATCCAGTCTATCACTGATAGGCATTTGGGTTGGTTCCAAGTCTTTGCTATTGTGAACAGTGCCACAATAAACATACATGTGTATGTGTCTTTATAGTAGCATGATATATAATCCTTTGGGTACATAAACAGTAATGGGATTGCTGAGTCAAATGGTATTTCTGGTTCTATATCCTTGATGAATTGCCACACTGTCTTCCACAATGGTTGCACTAATTTATACTCCCACCAGCAGTGTAAAAGCTTTCCTATCCCTCTACATCCTTTCCAGATATTTTTAATGATCACCATTCTAACTGGTGTAAGATGGTATCTCGTTGTGGTTTTGATTTGCCTTTATCTAATGACTAGTGATGGTGATGTTTTTTTGATATATTTTTGGGTGCATCAATGTCTTTTTTTGAGAAATGTCTGTTCATATCCTTTGCCCACTTTTTAATGGGGTTGTTTGTTTGTTTTAAATTTGTTTAAGTTCATTGTAGATTCTGGATATTATCCCTTTGTCAGATGGATAGATTGAGACCAATTTCTTCCATTCTATAGGTGGCCTGTTCACTGTGATGACAGTTTATTTTGCTGTGCAGAAGCTCTTTAGTTTAATTAGATACCATTAGTCAATTTTGGCTTGTATTGCCATTGCTTTTGGTGTTTTAGTCATGAAGTCTTTGCCCATACCTATCTCCTGAATGGTATTGCCTCGGTTTTCTTCTAGGGCTTTTATGGTTTTAGGTTTTATGTTAATATCTTTAATCCATCTTGAGTTAATTTTTGTATAAGGTGTAAGTAAGGGGTCCAGTTTTAGTTTTCTGCATATGACTAGCCAGTTTTCCCAACACCATTTATTAAATAGGGAATCCTTTCGCCATGGCTTGTTTTTGTCAGGTTTGTCAAAGATCAGATGGTTGTAGATGTGTGGTGTTATTTCTGAGGCCTCTGTTCTGTTCTATTGGTCTATATGTCTGTTTTGGTACCAGCACCATGTTGCTTTCGTTACTGTAGCCTTGCAGGATAGTTTGATATCAGGTAGTGTGATGCCTCCCACTACGTTCTTTTTGCTTAGGATTGTCTTGGCTATATGGGCTTTTTTTTGGCTCCATATGAAATTTAATGTAGTTTGTTTTTTGTGTTTTTTTCTAATTCTGTGAAGAAAGTCAATGATAATTTGATGAGAATAGCATTGAATCTATAAATTACTTTGGGCAGTATGGCCATTTTTTTCGATATTGGTTATTCCTATCCTTGAGCATGGAATGTTTTTCCATTTGTTTGTGTCCTCTCTCATTTCCTTGAACAGTGGTTTATAGTTCTCCTTGAAGAGGTCCTTCACATCCCTTGTAAGTTGTGTTCCTAGGTATTTTATTCTCTTCATAGCAATTGTAAATGGGGGTTCATTCATGATTTGGCTCTTTATTATTGGTGTATAGGAATGCTTGTGATTTTTGCACATTGATTTTGTACCTTGACACTTTGCTGAAGTTGCTTATAAGCTTAAGGAGATTTTGGGCTGAGACTATGGGGTTTTCTAAATGTACAATCATGTCATCTGCAACATATTTGCTCAATTCTTAGGATTTTATTGGGAGTTGTGGCCCACAATTAAAGGGCCACCTGACAATTGCAAGACAGTCACCTGACATTACTTTGGGGCCCTATCCTTCCCTACTATTGTCTGCCTATCTACTACTCTAACTTCATAGCAAACTTGAATCTGATTCATGGTGTTAAGTGTCATAAATTAGTTAACTAAATCTGTATATTCTCTGTGTACAATGTCATAATGGTTGTCAATTGGAAAGTGGGGTTTTCTTTCGAAAAAAAAATAACTGCATAATTAACTTTTGGAGATTGTTAGTCTTAATTTAGTTACATATTTTAAAAGAGATACTATGCTTTATAAAATATTGCTGAAATTGAATGATTTTCTATAACAAGTTTTGATCATAAATGAAAATGTAGCTGAATATTAAATTAGCAAAAATAAAAATATAACATAATTTTATATTATTTTTCTCCTGCAAATACTCTGTAATGTGACTACATATTTAGTGAATGAACTTGAAGAATTATTGAATATTCTACTGAGTTTCTGAGTATTTTGATTTAATTTTGCAACTGGTATAATTGATAATGAATTACTGTATCCTTTTCACTAAAACTTTGGCAGCGTTTTGTGTTGAAATGAGTATGTACTAAACTAGGAAGCTGGAGACATAAATTCAAGTTCTTCTTACAAGCCAGGGCTTGTTATATAATTGTTTGAACAATTTATTCAAATTCTGTCAACTGTAATTTCTTTATCAGTAAAATGAAGCAGTTGGATGAAAGGATACTTAATTCTTTCTAGAACTAACATTGTATGAATTCTGTAAATGTTGATGAAAAAGTGGTACTATAGGGCTCCCTGGCTTAGAATTCATTCAGGCAAAAAAAGTATCATTTTATTAAACTTGATGCATCAATGATCAGTATCAGCTTCAAACCACCTACAGATATTATAATTGCTTTGGAAGTCTTAGCCAATTAATACCACATTTTTACAAAATTATTTAAACTGTACTTCATGCAGAGGACTGTTAAAATCACAGCACATTTTTAAAGTTACCAAAGGAAACTTTTACAACTGGCTATTGAAATAAAATTAACTGAATTAGCACAGTATTTATTTCATTTCATTTCAGTCAGGCAAATTATATATAAGTCATACCTACTGAAGGCATTCTGTCCCTGTGAAATTTAAAATAAAATTGACTCAAACTTTATATATTTTGGGAAATTGAGAGCCCTGACTAACTATCTCCAGAGTCTTGCTATGTGGAGGTCCAGGGAACATGGTATACCTACTTCAAGATTCCTTTGTTTATTAAATTTGGAAGATTTCTGATATTTCAGGGTTTTTTTTCACTTATTTCATTCTTTCTATGCTGTTCTTATATTAACTACAAATTTTGGATAACAGTATGGGAATACACTACAATAAGTTATAGGTGACTATTAAAATATGTTAACTATGCCTCTTAAAATTGTTTGGCTATGACCCCATGGATGATATGTACTCTGCTATGTTTTCTTATTAAGCTGCCTCATTCGAATTTGATGTTTTCTTGTCTTTTGTTAGCTCACATCTGATTTTTGTTCCTGATATTTGCTGATAACTTTTTGCAAATATAAAATGTCAAATTGTCTCTTGAACAAACATAGCTTCTTCCAGAGGGAATATAGTAGTCAGATAGTAGACTAATTTTTTTTTTGTATTTACTAAACATGCATGCTATATGTGTATATGGTGTATATGGTAATTTTCTATAATTATCATATACAAAAATTATTATATACACATATAGCATGTTTATATAATATACAAAAATTTGTGAGAAAGTTGGTGCAGAAATTACGATATTGTAAAATATTTACATTAAAATACTGTATTTTTATAACCATTTAACTAATTTAGAAAATTACTTTCTGATAAAAATATTAAATGTTATATAAAATTCTGCTTATTAATGCTAACTAAGTACTATTCATAGTATGAATCAGCACTTTCAAGATTATAATAACATGTATTTTAAAAGATTTGTAATAGAAGTAGTGGTTTTCATTGTTTTTGCATTTCTAAACCCAAAAAGTATTTTGAAAAACTATTGACAACCCTACATATTTTTAAGATGTCATCTAAAATTTATTAGTTTAAATATTTGGAAGGTGGTAATTTCTAAAACATCGTACATATTGACACTTAAAAATAAAACTGTTGCATTACCTTTTGAACATATCTAAAAGATACCATTTAATACATGCCATTACCCATTTAGAAAAGCAAAATAAGACACACAAACATGACATACCTGGAAGTTAACAATTAGGTCAATAAAAAATGTAAGAGATAATAAGGATCTGAATTCAATGGCAAATGAAATAGAAAAGGGGGACTGCACTATAAATATTTGAGAAATAGAACTAATAAAGGGAGTCTTGAGAGAGAAGTAAATGGTGACTCAGGAAGTCTCTTCAGCTAATTGGGACCATTAAAGGTTTAGGTTTGGTTAATGGAAAGATTCATTTGCCTAAGCAGATTTTGTGTTATAGACCGTAATGTTAATAGTAGAGCTTACGTAAAAATATGCAACATGAAGTTTTAAATTATCTCTGCCTATGGATGGCAATCTAAGATGTGGGTTCCAACTTGCCTATAGAAAAATAAATGCCGCTCGAGGCAAAGTTGATTGTCAGCCTTAGCAGGAGATAACATTGACGCTCTGGGTCTTTCCAATCACATTTTCATTAGTATTGTCCGCAAGATAAAGAGTAAATTCAAGAGCAAACAACTTTTAATCTGAGAATATCTGTGAATTATCCAAGGTACCAACAATCAAAATAAGAGATAATGAAAAAATAACAAAGTACTAACAGGTCTTTAAAAAAAAAATCTTCAGGCTTGAAGATTATGGCTAGACCATTGGTTGTCAAATCTCTCTGCAACTTAGAACCACCTGAAAGCTTTAAAAAATATAATGACATGGATGTACCCATAGAATAAGAAGATACTGTGTATGGGCCAGTATATATAATATGCATACTCATACTCTTTAATGTAAATGTGCTTTGTATATTCATTATATTACACATATTCATTGTATATATTCATTTAATACACTTTAACTTAAAGGTTGTGTGCTTTTGGATGCTTCAGAAAGAATAAAAAATGTGAAAGACATCAGAATTGTGTCTGCCTATGAATGGCAGAGATGCATGCCATCATTTCAGTGCACGTTGAACAGTATTTTCTATACAATGAGTAAAAGTCTTGCTTAAATACACACACATACATCGCATACACACACGTACTTCTGAAGTGAAATTTACAAAATCATGGACACCAAGAACAGTCTAACACCTTTTTTGTGTCCTGCAATAGATACAAGTTTTGAATATTGTTATTACATAATTATATATAATTATATTATATATAATATGCAATATATAATAATGTATTATATGTTATATGTGATATATAAATAATGCATTATTATATGCTATATTAATAATATATTATATATTACATGTTATATTAATAATACATATTATGTCATATATTATATATTATAATTGTATATAATTATAATTATTATATTTTATAAAACAATATAAATATAAGTATAAATATTTTTACCAAGTGTCATAGTGATTGATATTATCTTAGTATGAATGAATGAATATTAGCATCTTAGAATATTAGTAAATGCAGCTTATAGTTTGTCAATGTTTTGAGTAATAGATATAATGTAGGATATGATCATTATAAATATTTGACAAATATAAACTACAAAACTGAAATACATTGTTTAATATCATTTTAAAAAGTCATCAAAGTGTTTGATATATTTTAAGGAAACTAGAAAGTATTTTAACTAACACTGCAATAAAAATCTTTGAACTAAGTTTTAAAATTTAAAGGACTGTATATTCCAAATTAATGCTGTTTGAAAGGTACAAGTTAAAATATACATCAAAAATTAGATATAAAGTAATTTTCAGTACCATAAATTCAAAAATTGGGCAACATTATTGGAAAAGTTTTATAACTATATTATTTGTGTATCAAAATATCTAGAGATATAATTAATGAAATAAACATGGTATTTAAATGATAATTATTCAGAAAATTGCTCAACTGTATACTTTATTTGGTAAACTATGGTAAAAACATAGTATTTCATCTTGTTTTATTAACAGTTAACTGAGATTGAGTTCTTCCTGTTTGGGTGTGGATATTAAGACGCAAAGATGAAAAATTATATTTACGCCCATGAAAAACCTTACGGCCTAATCTTGGGGAGTGAATATGTAGCAATCATTTCTGTACCTGCAGAAAAACAACCCAGTAGTTACATAGAAAATCTATTGGGAGTGACCAAAAAACAAACATTTTTCTTTCCTTTCTTTTCTTTTTTTCTCTTTTTGAGATAGTGCTTACTCTTGTACAGGCTGGAGTGCAGTGACGTGATCTCAACTCACTGCAACCTTGGCCTACCAGGTTTAAGCAGTTCTTGTGCCTCAGCCTCCAGAGTATCTGGGATTACAGGCATAAGCCACCATGCCAAGCTAATTTTTATGTTTTTAGTAGAAATGGGGTTTTGCCATGTTGACCAGAAAAAAACTAAAGACTGATCTCAAATTCCTGGCCTCAAGTGATCTGCCCGCATCAGCCTCTCAAAGTGTTGGGATTACAGGGATGAGCCACTGCACCCAGCCTGCTTTTATTTATTATGCTTAGGTTTTTATTTATTATAGCTTCTCTCTTTATTCTATTTCATTTATTATGGATTTTGTATAATATCAACTTTGATGTTTCTAAACATAATTTAAAGAACTGAAAAATCTTCCATTTCATCAAACTCTCTCTTATTATAATTAAGGAAACTAGGATATGGTGAGGTTGTGACTTTTCTGGAGTTATGGAGCAAAAGTGTTGGACTAACCTAGATTTGCTATTGTCAGAATTATCCTCTGTGTGTTCTCCGCACATAGGCCAGGCTGATGCATTTGCAGAATGAATGACACGGCAGTGCATCTTGGGGTCAAGTAGAAAGGTAATTTCGTTCAGTCCCATTTTTCTTTTTGCTATATCCGAAGTTGTGTTTCTTGCTATATTCTTGTTATTCGTCTTCTTGGTGGCAGTGGTGGCTCATCTGGAACAGCTACTACGCGGAAGCCAGATGCATCAGAGGAGGCTTGACTGGGGATGTGCAATCTGTGGAGCTGGTAGGGGCTGGGAACAAGCAGGAGTCCAGTATTCCCCGGTGCAGCGGCAGCCACCCAGCTGTGACTCCTGACCCAGATATCCCTGTGCTCTTGTGGGTCTGGGAAACCCCTTACCCCTGCAGGTTCGTAAGTGCCTGCTCCTGCCCTCTGGCCTCTCCCCACTCCCAGCTCCTGCTTCAGCGTAGAGCAAAGTTGTGGCCAAGCCTGGGCACCTTCGTAAGCCAGCCTGGTGTGCACACACTCAAGGCTGTGCTGACATACCACCCTCCCTGCCGCCTTGACCCCTTCCAGGCTTTGGGCGCTGGTGAGCTTGGGAGGTTGGCCAGGTGTCAGAGGTCAACTGGGTGCTGGCCTTCATTTGCCCCTTGGCACTGACAGCCTCGGTGCCCTGGATGGCATGTTGATGGCAGCAGGAGGCAGACAGGTTCCTAGACAGGAAAAAAAGGCTCCAGTGAAACCCCACCTTCAAGCAAGAGCAATGGACAGCCTGAAGTCTGGGGGCTCGGATGCAGGTTCTGGATGGAGTCTGTGACCAGAGTGAGAACTTAGGGTACTTTTCCCAGGCCTTCCCACTGCCATCCATGAACCAATCAGCATGGATTTCCTCCCTGGTGAGCTCATAAAAACCCCGGGTCTCAGACTCAGCCAGACTCAGACACTCTTCTTGATGACCTCCCTGCAGGTAGGAGCTACCCACTTCAAGTCTCCTCTACACAAAGACCTGTCTGTGGAAAGGAGTTACCCATTTTGGGTCTCCTGAGAGCTATTCTGTCACTCAATAAAACTCCTCTCTGCCTTGCTCGCCCTCCAGTTGTCAGCGTAACCTCATTCTTCTTGGATTCAGGAAAAGAACTCAGGACCCATCAAACCTCAGGAGTGAAAGGAGCTCTAACATGTTCCTGGCTGGCTTGCTGAGCTGTAGGTGATTATGCACTTCCAGACTGTAACAGTGAAGAGTGGCATTTCTTCTGAGAGCCCAGACCTCAGAGCTCCACGAGCCAGGGTTGTGGCATGTTGTAACACCCTCTTTGGGGCCCCACAACTCCTGGCATCTCCGAGCTCTCAGCTGCCACTGTGTTCTGCTCCTCTGGATACTGGTGCCTACAGCAGAGACTGTTTGTGACTTGTTGTACATCTAGTCCAGATGTAGCCTCACACAAACTCGCACCTGTGCCTGCGCCTGGAGCTGCCTGCCCCACTGCAGTAGCTGGCGTGCCTGCCTGTACGCGGTGGCTGGACCCTGCACTCGCTCACACACACATCTCTCACCACTCTGTACCTGGCTCAGCCTTGGCAAGTGTGGGATCTGGGCTGACAGCGTGAGATGAGTGATGCCTGCTGGGCTGGGTGGGCAGAACAAGCCTAGCAGGTGCCAGCAAATTTCAAGCAGAGGCTTCACCAGTCACAGAGGTGTCTGGCTGGTGAAGTGACACCCGAAGGATCTTGTGACATTGTTTTAATTCTTATTATAATTTACTTTGGAATATCAACAATTTATCATAACTATACCATCTGTACATTTTTAATGACTAAAGTCTCTTTATATTGATTTCAAAACAGTTCTTAATATACTGAAACCAGATCTATGACATATATTATTACCATATGCTGTTACAATACAAATAATAGTATTTGTTTTCTGCTTTTATTATCCAAATTTTCCTAAGAATTAAATATATGTGATATTAGAGACAATTTTAAAACACATTAAGAATTATATTAATTAAGTTATATGGAATTCATATGAAAAGATAATAACAATGGACAAGATAAAAGTAGCAGCAGCCTTAAGTGAATTGTTGCAAAATTAAGTCAAGATACACCTGAAAAAACTAGACATATTACAATAAAATTTTGAGGATATTAAAATTTATAATGCCCATGGAGCTAATATTGCTAATATTTTTTTCTGAAAATAGCTACATTATTATTATATGATATTTTAAAGATTTTATCAATTAAGATAATATTTTCTTTAGAGAAGTGCATACTGGATAAGTTACTCAATCTTCCTTAAGATTCTTTCTCTGTCTGTAAAATAGGAATGATATCTCTCTTACATGGACTTTATTTAATTAAAATGAGACATCTCATGTAATATCACTAAAAGAGGATCTGACACATGTGAAACCTTCAAAATTCTCTCTTAGTCACACATACACACACACACACACACACACACACACACCCAGCAGTCTCCCTCCACATATTAAACAGTAAAGCTGAAAGGGAAATTTTATGAATTCAAGTATACATATTTAAAAAGAAATAAATGGGGTTTTTCTGTGTTGCCTAGGCTGTCCTCAAACTCCTAGTCTCAAGCAATCCTTCTGCCTCAGCCTCCTGAACAGCTGGGACTACAGGTGTGTGCGCTGCACCCAACTTAATAGTTTAAGTATTATAGGTTGGTACCAATAATGTGAAAATGACCCCCTAAAAAAGTATTTTTTTTTCAGGTGGAAAAAGAAAATAGTTAAAGATATAAAGAAAAATGTGGCAACAATATGAAAAAGGACCATTGAGCAAAGCCAGAACAGCATAGACCAAAGGAAATATAATGTGAGCCACAAAGGCAAGCTGTTTATGCAACTTTAAAATTTCTAGTAGCCATGTTAAAAAAAGTAAAAATAAAAGTAAAATTAATTTTAATTATATATTTGATTGATTCCAATATATTTTAAAAGTTTCAGTTGCCTTATTGAGATATTTTACGGTATTCACCTTTTTACTGTTTTTGAAAATCTGTATTTTTAATACTTACAGCACACCTGAATTTGAACTCTTCAAATTTTACATGTCTAATAGTGACTATTCATTATTGTCTCAGACAGTTCATTTCTAAAATGTAAATTAGAGTCTCAAAAACTAATTACAAAAGTAATAAACAGTCATTAATTTGCCAACAAAATTTGGCTAGACTACAATGAAGTGTGAGTGTTTTAAGACTAAAAAATATTTGAACCAGCTTCTGTGAGTAATCACAAGTTAAAAGTAAAATTAAATTACAGTATAAATGCTTTCAATAAAAGTATCAAATGCAGTTTTATGCAAAGCAAAAATTAAATATATAAACATTATTTTTTATTGAATAAATGTATAATAATAAAAATATATTGCTAAGTAATATGAACTAACATATTGTGAAAAAATAAAGTAAAGGGCTAAATAGATCATTTAAGCAGTCGTATGCATTGTAAAAGATAAGAGAAGAAATAAAACTCTAGGTGGTAAATTTATTTCTTACTACACCTTCAGGAATGTTATTTGGCAATTTATAAATCTATTAAAGTGGAATTGCTAGTAATGGTGTGAAGTAAATTCAGTTTATTTCACAAAGTAGAATGAATTAGTTTATTTCATGGTCGTTTTAGGTGTACCATAAAGATAATGAAAACATAAATTTTATTATTTGGTCAGAAATCAGTTTTATTACTTTTGATTGATAGTGACTATAACTATCAAATTCTATAGCCTGATGATCATCTTGGGTTTGTGCTCTGAAATTTGCTTTGAAACAGTGTTTGGAATATAATTACACCAGGTACAATTTGAATTGTTTCTTTTTTTTTTTTCCTTGTGAAAAGTTACAGTACAAAATCAATATTTTTATGATCAAGAAGAAATTGAAAACAATATATGAATGCTTAATTGTGCAAATTAAGAGTTTTGTTGTGAAATATATGTTGAGGTCCTGGGATATTTCTAACTTTAATTGTGGTGCACTGTTTGCACTGACTTAAAGCCTTCTACTCCTTCTTGGCTAGACATTGCTTTCTGTAATTAGCCTTTGTGAAATTTTATGAATCAGGAAACAGAAGGCCATTATTCACTTAGTAATCTTTCTGATAGGGCATTGCTATTTTTAACTGAGAACTTTATCTATTCAACAAATAATTGAGTATCTGCAAAATGTGAAGTACTCAGTCTTGTATCTGGGGAAAATGGTGAAGAGGACAGAAAGCAAAAGTAGTATATAGTAATTACTATGGAAGGCAGATAGATAAGTAGGCAAATATGGCATAGCATGACAAAGTTATGGAAACTGTAATAGAGTGAACATACAGGAAAAGCATCTACCAAAACAAGATGGACTAGGAAAGGATTCTTAAAAGAAAAGGGAATATTTTCTTGATTGATATCAGTATAAAAGCAAGCCAAAAAATAAAGAAGGAGGTTGAGAGAAAGTTCAGGAAAGGGATTGTTGAATTAATTTCTTGTTCAAGGATACAATAATAAAAATGCAGTCAAATAATTTCTTGGTAGGTGTTAGAAAATACCATGTAGATACTAAATCTTTGAAAAACCCTTACAGGAAAGGGAAAGTGCCTTTGTATCTTTGGGCTGCTATAACAAGTACCATAGCCTGGGTGGCTTATAAACAACAAAAATGTATCACAGTTCCAGAGGCTAGAAGACAGAGATCATCGGGTGGCAGGATGATTAGAACCTGGTGATGAAGTGCTTCAGATTGCCAATTGCCGTCTTCTCATATCCTTACATGGCAAAAAGAGAACTAGTGAACTTTCTGGTGTTTCTTCCATAAAGGCAGAGCACTCATGACCCAGTTACGTCTCAAAGGTACCATTTCCTAATATCACATGGGTGATTGGAATTTCATCTTGTGAATTTTGGAAGGACACATATTTTAAGTCCATAACAGAAAGGTATCTTTCCACTGACATATTTTTTAAAGATTTTATGTATTTTGATTAATGTATATGATCATGTAATAATAAATAACTTCCTTTATTTAAATGTAAAAGTCAGCCTGAGATTTGGACATTATCAATTGCTTAAAAAGCAGTACAGAACACCACATGTTCTAATACGTTGGCAAAAATTAACTACATATAACTCATCATTATTTTATAAAAATTATTGTGGTGTTTAAGTTTTTGTTTGTTTTGTTTTAATTTATTTTTAGAAGCAAGATTTCTAAGTGTTAATCATAATAAGGAACTGGTAAATTTTCATCAAATTAACAATAACAAAAGTCTCATAGGTAAACCTTTTGTTTCCTATTAATATAATTTGCCTCCCTAGTACAATATCACTCTAAGATATAAATCATTGAATTCTCTGTGCTTGTTTTAGACAGAAGTACTGACAGGAGCATAATCCAGATTTTTGTTTTGGACGCTGGACATAGCCTCCTGTTTATCACTTTGCTTTCATGTTTCTACACAGTTTTACATTTTCCTTTTATTGAACAAAACATTAAGATCTATCCTATATCCCATGAAAGGAACCTCAGTGATATATTGTGATCTTCTGTTGCCTACAGTGACTTTTCTAAACTGTTTCTGATTACTGGATCCTTTTCACATTACAATATGCTGTTTCAGATGAAGCCGCTTGGCAAAAATAAAACATGTCAGGTTATCATTTTAGGAGGATATCACTATAGAGGTGAATTTATATTTTTCTAACGATTTTTGTCAGAATGACTTCAGTAGAGCTGTGGACATAGAAACTTAAAAACAGTGAATTAATCTGCCATCACCTGCATCATATAAATTCAGGTGAGATTCTAATTCCAATACCTTGTTCCCAAAACCAAAGTGCTGATTTGAATCAATACTTCATTTAAAAGACACAAAAAATAGTGAATATATTTTTCATTAATGCAATTTCCTCAGTATTTGGCTTCATTTTTTAAAATAAGTACCTTAGAATTGAAAGGATTTTGCCTCTGATCACAAATTTGCATCTCATAATTTCTGGCAATTTTCGTTATTCCTTTTATTTTGAATCTTAGGTATAATATTAAAGATAATTATATTAGTATTATCACAGTTTGAGAGTAAATTAAATTTTAAAATGTTTTGAACCCCTTGTGAGAAAGATGCCACATTCCCATTAGTATGACACATAAACATCTTATCCATTTGTTCCTGGGCATTAAATAAATTAAATTGCCAAAGAGAATGCATCTGCACATGATTAATAAATTGAAAATTTATTCAGCTTCAGCTATGTGTATAGTGTCATTCTGGACATATGAGAAAGTCAGCAGGTCTTCAAATGTTACCTACTGAATTGGCAGCTTGTGCAGTATTTGAAAAGAAAATTACAGTTTAAAGTAAAATTATTTAAAATAATTTGAATCATCAAGTCAATTTCCTTTTCGTGTTAAGTATAACTATTACAAGATTTTTAAAAGCAAACTCCTGTTAAAATGTCTTGAACCACTTGAGAGAACAATGTTTATTTCTTAGTTAGTGGATTTTTACTTCTAATAAAGATGGATCACTTTTGCTTAGGGTCACTGAAAAAGTTCCAAATAAGTGTAAAAACAATCTTTAAAGACAGCATAAAGCTAGCAAAGTAGTCAAGACAACAAGTTTGAGATGCCATGAAAGATAAAGGATAAGAAGTAAGTCTGGACTCTGAATCCATTTTGCCTTGAGGTTTTTCCCTGATCAGAAAGATGTAGTAGAGTCAGATGTTAACTTTTAACAGGCTTAGGGGAAAAACAGGTTCAGCTACAAAAGGGCTCAGTGAAAAATGATGGATGGGAGTGGGCAAAAAGCTTCTGCCTAGTCATTTGGGGAATTCACTGTACCATTGCTGGTGCTGGGAGGACAGTTGCCACCTTGGCCTTCCCTGAGACATTTCTGGCCAACTCCAGAGCCCAATCCTCCCTGCATTCCAGACCAGGACATCTGCATGGTGGAACCTGGATCTCCCTGACTAATGTAATCTGTAGCTGTTCTGGCCAATGGGCGGCAGCCATTGAAGCACCAGATCAGGAAGGACAAGGATAGGCAGACAGGGTTGACTGGGAGCAGCTGTCAGAAAAATTCTTCCGGTGGAGAAAGGGAGGTTGGAAAAAGATATGAGCTGACACATTAAGCCCCCAGTATATCATAGATTGCCCCAGCAGACTTTATGAACACTAATTCAAAAATAAATATTTTAAGAATTTCAACAATGTAATTGAAGAAAATTAAACCTTAAATATAAGCCCTTCACTGTGTGGTACCCTGTGGGACTGCACTGGGCACATGTTCATAAAGACAGCCCTAGGAATACAACAGAGAAGGTCTTTATAGCAACTACACAGCTACAAGCACAAAGGCAGAGACACACAGCAGTAATGAGCAGGGGTGTGATCTCATAAAATGTTATTTACCAAACAGGAAGGCAGGCATATATGGATTCAAGCTACAGTTTACCACATTCTAGTATAGAGCATAACAAAGTAGAGCCAAAGTATTTTAGAATAGTTTATAAAGGAAACATACTGCATCTCTAACTCTCCCCACGGGCATTGTGTGATGTAGCTTTAAGTCTCTGCATTAGATTTAGTTAATACATTGTCTGCTATAAAATTAGTTACAGATGGTTGTAGTAAGATCTATTAGCCCGGGAATATCTGCTACAGCAAGCATCCTCAGCCCCCAGAGCAGGGACAAGTACCTGTTTTTATCCATTTAGGAACCAGGCCTCATAGCACGAGGTGAGGGGAGGGTGAGAGAGCATTACTGCCTGAACTTTGCCTCCTGTCGGATCAGGGGCGCATTAGAGCCTCACTGGTGTGCAAACCCTATTGTGAACCGCACGTGTGAGGGATCTAATGCCTGATGATCTGAGGTGGAACACTTTCATCCTGAAACCACCCTCCTCTCCCATCTGGCGGAAAAATTGTCTTCCAGGAAACTGGTCCCAGGTGCCAAAAAGGTTGGGAACCACTGGGCTACAGAACATCAATAGCACAACTCCTTCCTCGGGCATAAAGCTGAATTAGTCTTTGAGCAAGTTTGAGTTGAATTGTCCGTGTATTTGTATCCAGAGAATGCTGAAGCAGGGCTTCACAGGGTGGGTTTAATACTCAGCAAATCTTATACCATGGAACAGTTGCAGAAAATTGAATTGAGTTCATAAGGAGAGGCATGAATTTAGATTATTGGGTTGAAATTGAAAAGAGTACAATCATAGACAAGAGGTGGAGCTAAGAGCCAGGAATCAGACAGATACGGAATTTCTTGGAAATGGATTGGGACAAAGGAACAGATTGAATCGCTATGGAAACGTCCATTGGATAGTTCCTTTGCAGTACAACTTAAAAATGTACATTTACTTTTCAAGAGGTACTACTGTGCTGGGTCTATAGCAGTCTGCAGTTCTTATGAAATGACTTAATTAATTCAGTTGTTAAAAGCTTTGACAAGTTGCAATTTTTTAATGTCCTATAAAAATAATAATGAGAAAAAAAATTGCCATAATTGATAACCTAACTGATTCAGTGAATACAGGTTTATGGAATTTACCTTCAATTTAGCAAACTAGAATTCAAATAATCACAAATAATGAAAATATATTTCATTTCCTAACATAAGTATCTTTCTTTATCAGTAAATTCTGCATTAAGTATGATGATGTCACATTACTTATTTGTAGAATAGTTATTTGGACATTTTCACTTTTGTAGTTTGTTAATAGCAGATAGCACCACTATTTTTATAATTTAAGAATAAAATATCTACCAAAGTCTGAGTCAAAGTTCAGGGGCCTGGGTGAAGGAGAGAAGTCTGACTAAACTTTGATTAAGTTTTATCTAAATTTGTCAGTGGGGAAAACAGTTCAACCAACCATTTATGAGATAAAGAATGGGAATTTGAAGAGTCTGTCTAGCCTTGTCAAGGTAAATAAGGAGGCCTCTGTATCTGTTTAAATCATATTGGAAGAGTGTTTCAGAAGCTGTTGCCCAAATCACAAAATGATTAGGAAGATTTCTTGACCTTCTCTGTTTCAGGGAGTCATAGGGCTTAGGCAAATTGCAACATTGTCACTATAACCAATCACATTTGATTCCCTCAACCTGAAAAGAACAACAACAACAAAATTCCAAAAGATACAGACAATTTTCAAAGTAGAAAGTTCTAATGGCACATAAATATATAAAATATTTTCCATTTCGGTTATTGCATAAATACAACTTTTACAAGTGTTATATTTTGTCTATCATATTAGATAATACAAAATCCAATAATCCCAATACAATACAGACACTATGTACACTAATATTAAAAGTAGGCATGCAAACATACACATACATACACACATACAAGTAATCAGAAACATATTTTATCTACATAGATCTAATTCTAAAAGTAGTATAAAACATTCATTACTGTAATATTATTTATTAAAATTTATTTTGTAGTTTAATATGGTATGCATAGTGCTGGTCTCAGATCAATTTAAGATAGCAAACACTTAAATACCTTCTATGACCAACATTAGAAGAGGGCTTAGGCCGGGCGTGGTGGCTCATGCCTGTAATCCCAGCACTTTGGGAGGCCAAGACAAGCAGATCACAAGATCAGGAAATAGAGATCATCCTGGCTAACACAGTGAAACCCTGTCTCTACTAAAAATACAAAAAATTAGCCGGGCATGGTGACTGGCACCTGTAGTCCCAGCTACTGGGGAGGCTGAGGCAGGAGAATGGGGTGAACCCGGGAGGCGGATCTTGCAGTGAGTGGTGGAGATTGTGCCACTGCACTCCAGTCTGGGTGACAGAGCGAGACTCAGTCTCAAAAAAAAAAAAAAAAAAAAAAAAAAAAGAAGAAGAAGAAGGCTTAAATAGTTTTTAGTAGATTCATATCATGCAGCCATTTAAATATTTCTAAGGATTTCCTGATGATATGAAAATATCTGTGGAAATAGTGAAATTTAAAATTGTCTATACTAGATGAGCTCAACTCTATAAAGAACATGTTGCATAAGAATATGCATACAGTGACAGGAAGTAGATAAGACCTATAAAGAGGAGTGGGAGTTACTGTCAGCAAAATTTGTCAGACTTGAAACAGGCAGAAGAGACGACTGGCAGTTTTTTTGTAGTGGCATTCTGGAAACTGTCTAGTGAACCTTCTGATTCTATAGAAGTGTGTACCTTTAGTTGTTTTAGATTGATTAAGCTATTTATAACTCTGAAGGAGTAGTAGAGTTGTAGAAAACTTATGGCAAATGCTGCCTGCTCCTAGCGATGAAGATACTTTTTCTTCATTAAAGTGCAAATGAATGGCTGAGTGTGGTGGCTCATGCCTGTAGTCCCAGCACTTTGGGAGGCCAATATGGGTGGATCACTTGAGGTCAGTAGTTCAAGACCAGCTTGGCCAACACGGTGAAACCCCATCTCTACTAAAAATACAAAAGTAGCTGGGCATGGTGCCAGGCACCTATAATTCCACTTACTTGGGAGGCTGAGGCATGAGAATCTCTTGAACCCAGTAGGCAGAAGTTGCAGTGAGCCAAGATCTTGCCAGTCTGGAAAACAGAGCAAGGCTCTGTCTCAAAAAAAAAAAAAAAAAAAAAGGAAAGGGAGAGTTGCATTAAAAAAATTAAAAGAAAAAAAAAATAAAAATGAATGCTGTCTAGTGGAGAATAAAAACTCTTTGTAAGTCAAATTCTCATTTGAATTGACTTATTCGTATTCCCATTAATCAGTGAATTAAATAAAATGAGTGACATATGTTTATTTAATATTTACAGAGTCACAGTTTTACCATTTTGAAAATTATACCTTTTCAATGTAATTAATGATCAGAGAAAAAACTTAGAATAAAAAAAAAAAAAAGTGTAGGCTGAACTTTGGGAGAATCCCAGAATTTTGGGAGGCTGAGGTAGGCAGATAGCTTGAATTCAGGAATTTAACAACAACCTGGGCAATATGGCAAAACCCTGTCCCTATTTAAAAAAAAATATATAAAATAATAAAATAAAAACAAAACAACAACAACAACAAAACTAGACAGATGTAGTCGCGTGCTCCTGTGGTCCCAGTTACTCAAGAGACTGAAGTGGAGGATTGCTTGCGCCTGAAAGGTAGAGGCTGCAGTGAGTCATGATCATGCCACTACACTCCAGCCTGGTTGACAGATTCAGACTCTATCTCAAAAAAAAAGTTAAAATAATTTTAAATTAATTTTTTTACAAATATAAAAAGGATTTCCAAGATGCTTATAAGTTTACTAAATAATATAAATACTAAAATGGTTCAATAGCAATGCCAGTGTATACAAGTTTAACTATTTCATCAATCAGCATCAAACTTTGTATAAACTTGCATAATCATCTAATCTTGTATTCAGCACTGGATCTTCCATTATAGTCATGAAATAATTAGTCTTTGTAAATTTAATTTGATGGTCTTTCTTAACTATTAAATTTGAAGATATTCCATATTTGTTCATTGCTTTTAATCCTTTAATCCCTCCATAAATACGTAGCTTATTTTGATTTAGCCATTTGTATTGAAAATTGATTAGATACTTCTTTATCAGTTTGTATTATTACATATACAACACGCATATTGACATTTAAAACAGCAAGTTGTAATTCTGTCTCTTGTAATTATAACATAACCCAGATAATACACTCTTTGATCCCACTTTCTTCATTGACATTTATGGGTTGAAAGATTATTTACATTGACATGATATTCTTAAAACAAAATTCAATTTTGAGATCATTGACATGTGATTTTGTTACTCATATCAAACTCCATAAAATCACTTTAAAAAGTGTATAAAAATGTTGGTTAATATCTAAGTACTAATTTAAAATCTGTAGCACTAAACCAAGCACCTATTCACAACCAGGCATATATTCTAACTAAACAATATTTTATTTTAATATTTAGAGGCAACAATGATCAGAGAAAAAAAAGTAGAATTAAAAAAAATCTAGGCTGGGCATAGCGACTTGCACCTGTAATTCCAGAACTTTGGGAAGCTGAGGCAATTTTTTAGTTTAGAGTCAACTTTTTTCTTTTTAACATCTTCTTTCTTTAAGCTGATGAATATTAGAGTACTGAGAAGTCTCTTTCCCAATGTATTTTCCAGTAAAATGTATTTTTTCGTCATTTTTAAAGCAAAATTAGATTCAATGCCTAAGTAATGTGCTTAATACTTTTGAATAAAATAACTTTTTTCCATAAAACTTTAAAAACTATTAGTAATCTTTCTTGTGATTATCAGTTCTTTAAATTGTTTTTTAAAGAAGATTTTTGTAAACATGTACTTTGGTTAGAATGAATTATGTCAAAATAATCTATTAAAATACTCACATTAGTTATTATTTTGCCTCAATGAGACACCAAGAGAGAATTTTCTCAAACTGTCATGGAATTCACATTTAAAAGCTTTACATTTAAAAGTTTTAGATCACTGGCATGGAATTTCACATTTAAAAGTTTTGATGGCTTTTATTTTTACTTTTCTATATATAAAAAATTTTACTTAGTACATATTAGTCCATTCTCACACTGCTGTAAGGACCTACCTGAGACTGGGTAATTTATAAAGGAAAGACGTTTAATTGGCTCACACTTTTTCAGGGCTGGGAAGCTTCAGGAAACTTATAATCATGGCGGAAGGTGAAGTGAACACATTCTTGTCACATGGTGACAGCAAGGAGATGTGCAGAGCAAAAGGGGGACAAGCCCCTTATAAAACCATCAGGTCTGTAAGAACTCACCCAATATCATGAAAACAGATGAGGGAAACTGGAACTACAATTGAAGATGAGATTTAGGAGGGGACACAGCCAAATCGTATCATAGAATATACAAGATACTTCAGTCAAAAAATAATTTTAGCCAAAGTTATCTGCCAGCTATGCAACTATTGGAAAATATGCACAAAATGACATTCTGCAAGAATAGACTTAAATGAATTTTTAAAATTTGGTTTTCAGTAAGAACTTCACACGTTCTCATGAGTAATGAGCTACTGCTATAAAATACAAAGTGCAATGACAAACAATATCCATATCCAAGTTACAAACCAAAGGCCACACTGGTCATGAAATTGTTAAATGGAAAACAAAAACAAAAACAAAAACAGATCTTCCACATAGGGTCTGTAAAGAGCTCTCTCTCTCTCTCTCTGTCTTTTTCTCTCTGTCTCTCTCTCACATGCACACACACGCTTTCTCTTTTTCAATAATACGTGGGAAAGTTTGATTCTGTGCTCACACTGAAATTTCTCAGTCTCAACTCAAAAGCAAGGTCATCTCTACTATGCTCTCTCATACCCTTCACTCCATCTGTGATAGAGAGAAGTTGACCAATTGCTATTCACTGCAGCAGAGTATTTTTATGGAGCAAGGATCGTTCCACTCAAAGTCATCTGTTACTTTGGTTTAGAAACTAACAAATTGTGATTCATAATGTTAGAGCAAAAGCAAAAAGTATCATGGTCATGACTCTACTTAAATCTGAATTTTAAGCAATTACAGACTCTGGTGCAATCAGTGCTGACTATGGTTTTAAGTCATAGGGAAAAGATTAATGAATAACAAAGATTGAAGTGATTAAAAGGCAAAACAATAAAATCTTGAAAACACCTGGTCTGAGAGGTTCCCTTTTCTATGAAGAGAGAAACATTTTATCAATTCCCATATGGCAAAACTATTTGAACTATAATGTAATTGTATACACACACACACACACACACACACACACACACACACACACACACACAAATTATGTAATATGTAAATAGTATACATAATATATAATATATTATGTATTTACACATAATATGCATTTATATATTATATATTTACATATATAATATATAATATATAAATATTTAGCAAAACATAATTAGTTATGTAGAAAAATACCAATGTAAAATAATGTAAAAAATAAAACAGCAGGCTGTGCACAGTGGCTCACATCTGTAATCCTGGCACTTTGGGAGGTCGAGGCATGTTGTACATCTGAGGTCAGGAGTTCGAGACTAGCCTGGCCAACATGGTGAACTCCTGTCTCTACTAAAAATATGAAAATTAGCCTGGCATGGTGGCAGGTGCCTATAATCCCAGCTACTCTGGAGGCCGAAGCAGGAGAATCACTTGAACCTGAGGGGCGGATGTTGCAGTGAGCCGAGATCACGCTACTTCTCTCCAGCCTGAGTGAAAGACTGAAACTCTGTCTCTAAATAAATAAATAAAAGTAAATAAAATAGCGAACTGTGGTCACATTCTAATTATATAATTGACTGTCCAATTTAATTTTTCATGTGGTTTGTGCAATTCGTTCATAGAAGAGAGATGTTAGTATAAACGTTGGTGCTTTTATTCATGTTATCCAAGTAACAGTGGAGATAAACATATTGTGTAGAAATATATTTGAATGCTTAAAATATGTATGTTTTTACAAAAATTCAAGTCATTAGTAGATTTGCTCATAATGGTATTTACCAATGTCATTTTTAATGTTGCCAATATCAAGGTTTATCAAGTAGCAGGTGTTTATGTCATTGAAATAGAGTTGAGTTTATAAATCATCTTTGAGCCATCCCTTAAGTAACTTAAGATCTAATTAATCAGTTTGTAATTTTCAAACATAATAAAAAATGGAATTTAGAATATGACCAAGGTTGCTGTCAAGAACAAATATTCTGATTTTTTAATGCAGCCAACATATGATTGGTGTGACACATATGCTTAGTGTTTCCAAACATAATGAACACACACACTGACACAGACACACACACACACACACTCACACACACAACATTCTATTATGCATAGCCACAGTTATTTTTTTTTAAGAATCTCAATATGAAATACTATTTGGAAAAGAATATTAGATATTTTAAAATTTGATAGACTAATAGTTATGCAATGTTTACTCAAATACGAATTTAATGATATATTGTAAAATACTTTGTAAACTTTCAAGTCTGAGTCAAATCTAGTTATTATCAGATGATAGATGCCTCCTATACCTAGTTGATTTTATGAAATATTTTTTGTAATGCATCTAAAACCAATTAGGATTAAAGAAGTGCCTGGAAATAATCCCATAGTTGGATATAATCTTAGAATTCATAACCTATTCAATCAAAACTGCTAAAAAGTCAAATCTATCTATATATTTAGAATAAATGAAGTTAAATATTTGCAAAGTGTGCAGTACGATTCCTTGCACATTAATGCATTTATGTCATGGATAATTATATCAATTTAAATGTTATTAATTTGATTTGTATAAGCTCTGTTTAAGCTTTCCAACCATGCTGGAAGTTTTATGCTTTACTAGCCTTCTAGCTTATTAGAAAATCAAATCTTCTATCATTCCAGGTTCCCAGGTAATTGCATTCCATCCTCCATGATGGTGAGAACTTGGCTAATATACAATCACTTGTTTCTTAAATGTTCTGTAGGCATTCATTAAAGGAATCTTATTGGAACACGTTTTCATATTGAGCAAAGAGATAGCTGATGTATCTATTTAAAGCGGTATTGTTGGGCAGCATACAAGATCTGACTATAGTTTCTAATAAATGCACTATTATCCGCATGGGACGAGGGTAGGCTAATTTGTAAGTCAGCTTGTATCAAACCTTGGGGAAAAATGTTATGCATCTAGTAATTAAGTCTTGGCAAGGCAGATAGTTTTTTGATGGGAAAGTTAACATTTAAAATTCAAATTAAATTAGCAATTAAGTTGAAAGATGTGTTAAAATATAGTCTGGATTATAACAAAATAATAGGTAACATTGTTGTGATTTTGAAACACAAGAGATTCAGAATTAACCTCCAAATTCAGTTTAAACGAGATGGCTTAATCAGCTCAATGAATCTTCTAAAAAAATACAACTTGCATAATGGCCAAATATTGATTCATGAACAAACGTTCGTAAACTTCAATAATCTCTGAAATCAAACTTGTTTACTCAGGAAAGAGTCTTACTCATCAGTGGTTATACACTATTAATGGCAATGTTTAAATTAATTCAGAGTCTCTTACAATCAGTATACAATTTGTATATTAAAGGAACATAGCTTTGAACTATTTAATGTACGTGTGTGTGATAAAGTGGCACCACCTAACTTTAAGGGCTATATTTCCAGATTTTGCTGTAAGAAAATTTGCAGAAAAGGACTATGAGGCCAACAGAAACAAAAAGTGTCAGCAAGATTGAAGATGTGAATAAATTTATGCAAACTATATAGGCAATTTGATTTACTAAAATGAAGGAATAAATATAAGTACTAAATACAAATAAAAAAATATGATACTTATGTCAGTTTTACAGTAGTGATTTTTAATTACCTTTAAGGTTTTTTTTTTTTTTTTTTTTTTTTTTTTTTGAGACAGAGTCTCACTGTGTTGCCCAGGCTGGAGTGCAATGGCGTGATCTCGGCTCACTGCAACCTCCACCTCCTGGGTTCAAGCGATTCTCCTGCCTCAGCCTGCCAAGTAGCTGGGATTACAGGCGTCCGCCACTACACTCGGCTAATTTGTTTTTGTATTTTTAGTAGAGACGGGGTTTCACCATATTAGTCAGGCTGGTCTCGAACTCCTGACCTCAGGTGATCCACTCGCCTCAGCCTCCCAAAGTGCTGAAATTACAGGCGTGAGCCACCGCGCCCGGCCACCTTTCTCGAAGTTTTGAAAGAATATTGCTCCCTACTATATAAAAATATGTGCTCACATTAGTTTTGCTTTAATATTGGTACTTAAACGTATGCTAAGAATTTTATGTATGTTTGGCATCAGCTAAAATAATTAATTCCCTTCTAACATTACCTCATTCTGATCAATAGACTTTATAATTCTTGTCTCTAGAGGCACAAATTGGCTTTAAAATGTGACATGTTTTTATCTACTTGCATTTAACAAATACAGCATCGCTGAAGAAGTTCTAAAGCATCAACTCTGAATTTTGATATGTCTCCTTTCTCCTCACCCTCTTTATTTCATTTCCTTTGTTGCCCACAAAGTATTTATGCCACTAACACTAGATAGTGGGGCAGGTTAGAGGGTTCGTTCCATTTTCTTAGAATACAGTGTGCTTGTATCTTTCGAATAATGGCTTAATGGAGAAAGCATTGAACTGGGGACAGAAAACTTCCATCCAAACCCAGCTCTTCTCTTATATTCTTTCTGGATTTATGATTCTGTTAGTAAGACTGATGAAAAACTAAAATAAGATTCCACTTTACTACAAATGTGTTTAGTGTGTGCAAAGACATGGGAATATATCAATCTAAAGTTTTTTATGCAAAGATAAACACCCACTGAAGCAGTAATGTTAAAACAAGGCTTCACAGATGGCTGCGTGCTGTAGTGGCAGCAAAGCGTTATGAGCTTTCCCCGTTTGCTTTTCATGGTCTTGAGCTTACACATCTGGTTGGATGAAATGCATGACAGAAGATGTTTGAAGGACTATACTTCAGAGAGAATTTGATCAATAGACAGTTCATGAATATTTTTAATACTTTCAATATTTAAATTTTCATTCATCAATTTTACTTCAAAGAACATAGTTTTCATCTTAATTTTTTACAGCAAACTGCTATAATTATTTATTTATATTGAAAAGGAAGCTTCATCTGACCATGATATACTTTCAAACTTTTGTTTTATGTCATTCTTAGTGCTAAAAATACAACACATATTTGATATATATAAGAATCATTTTAATGATATATGCCTACCTATAAAAATTAACATGATGATTCAAAGTATCATTATAATGCCATGATTTGCAAATGTGATTCATTATAAACTATGTTGAGTGTTATCATTCTGTTTACTTCTAATCATTCTCAGTGAATCAGTCCAGTGTATTTATACCGTATATCATAGCTTTCTCAGAAATTTCTATCCGATTAATCTTCTGTAAGTTTGTTTTCTTAGGAAATTTTGCTGAATGAGAACTATGTCTTTAGCTTACATAGTGTTAAAATTTAAATCAAAGTAAGGAACAAAGATGGCAGAAGAACTTTGTCTCCTACTGTATTTCCAAAAATGTTTCTGAGAAATATTATTCTATGAGATGTGTTCTGAGGTCAAATAATTTTGGAAACTATTGAATCTCTTTAGTGATGCAGTGATGCATATTTTTGTGCACCAACAAGAAGACTGGAGAAGCAGAATTAATTCAGTTTCCATTTAGATATTCTCTAATCTTCAGAGTTTATATATTTTGCAGTGAAATAAAATAATAAACACTTTAAATACAATGGAGAATAATTTACCTTAAAGACATAATTATTAATAAGCTCTCTATTTCTCTTTATTAATTTCCATTTAGTTCACTTATGTTTTAACTACATTAAACTTGTTGCCAGAGTATTAACAGAAACTGTTTTCAGCCCCTAAGATTGGCATATATCTTTGCAATATTCAAGGTAGCAACACTAGTGTGACTGGAATGCAGTGAGTGAAGGCAGGGGGATGAGGTCAGAGACTTAGCAGGATGCCAAGTCACGTTAGGTTTGTAAGGCTTATTATGGTATGGAATTTTGAATACTAGGAGGAGTCATGGAAGGGTTTCACACAAAAAAAAGTCTCCTTAAACTTTGAAAGAGTTGTTGCGACTATATTTTAGTGTTTGAATGGATAATGGGTCATTATTATCCATATGGATAGTGTTCGATTATCCATTCAAACACTAAAATATAGCAGTGGTCTATTCATGACATTCTCTGCTTAACTACCTAGTTTTTTGGGAGATACTCAATATATGTTATATTTGTTAAGAAGGTGAACATGGAAGTATTTGTTTTGTAAATAGAAATTTTTAAGGGTTAAATGAGGTAATATTTGTGAAGCACTTAACAGCACGATCTGGTACAAAGGGAATGCTAAATATAAGTATGGCCTGGATACTTGTAAATCATCTTTTTCTGTGTGTAAGTATGATAATGTAATGCCAAGCAGTTTGTTAAAACATAGATTCTCAATTGCCAACCTTTATTGGGCCCTTGGAACTGTCCAACAATCAAATTATATTTCCTTATTATTATTCCTTATTATTTCCTTCAACCACTCTTCTTGCTTTCTTAATTCTCCTAAAAACATTTACCTTTTCTTTCAACTTATATCCTTACCATTTACTGTGGTAAACAAAGGTTTGTAGTAATTGTTGACCAATACTAAACACTTATTTTGCTAGGAGTCTTTAAAGTCCATTTTATTAGTCTTCTTAACAACTAACCTGATCAGGTTATAGTTTTTAATGCTATTCAATAAAATGAGGAAATTGACACACAGAAAGGTGTAAGTAACTTTCCCACGGTTACACAGCTACTAAGAGGCAAAGCAGGAAATTCAGATTCAGACTCAGCCTGACCAAAGGGTTTGACTCTTAATCATTCTCAATACCAATTTGAAAATCCTCTCAGCATCAGCACTTACTGCAGGGATCCTGCTTTCAGCAAAGTCCAATCTGTCTTCATATTTCCTGGATTTTGATTCTTCTATTATTCATCTTCTGTTTCTCCAGCTCTCCCATGCTAATGGCTCATCTTGTGAATATTCAAGCATGTTCTAGTATTTTGCATATCTGCAAGTCTTTTCTGGTAGCAATTATTATCAGAGATAATAATTTCTGTTTTCTTTTGAAATGAATTTTTGATTTTCCAATTAATAATAAATACATTCATAATTTAATGTTTATCCTCCCAGATCTCTCTGTCTTCCTCTCTCTCTCTATATATATATGTGTGTGTGTGTGTGCGTGCGTGCGTGCATGTTATATATATAAATATAATAAGTGTGTTATGTATACATAAACAAGTCTTATTTAATTATTGTTTATATATAAATGTAAGTAAATGTTAGGAAATATTTAATATTTAGGATTTAATTTACAAATACACACACTTGAAGGGTATGATATTCCACATAGCATGGTCTTTTATAATTATACTTTAAGTTATTGGATACCTAAAGTATAATTATACTTTAAGTTATTGGATATGTGCAGAACTTGGAGGTTTGTTTCATAGGTATACATGTGCCATGGTGGTTTGCTGCACCCATCAACCCGTCATCTACATTAGATATTTCTCCTAATGCTATTCATCCCCTTGCCTCCTATTCCCTGACAGGCCCCAGTGTGTGATGTTCCCCTCCCTGTGTCCATGTGTTCTCATTGTTCAACTCCCACCTATGAGTGAGAACATGAGGTGTTTGTTTTTCTCTTCCTGAGTTAGTTTGCTGAGAATGATGGTTTCCAGCTTCATCCTTGTCCCTGCAAAGGACACAGACTCGTTCTATGTCTATGTATTCATATGTGGCTATATAAATCCATACATATCTGTTTAGTTATAAAACTTGTTTTGGTAATTCTTAGTTATTAGCCTTGCCATATGAGTTTAAGAATAAGATTCTCAGTTTTTATGAAAAAAGTCCAATTTTGATTTTTATTTTGGGTGCCTTGGATTGAAATTTGTAGGTTAATTTAGAGACATTTAACAACCTGACAATATTGAGTCTTTCTGCTCACAAGCATATTATATCTCCCCAAGGGGTTGTGTGTGCTTTATGTCTTTTATAAGGGTTTATTATCATTTTCTTTGTTGAGGCCTTATATAATTTTTTTTTAATTTCTGGCCTTCACTACTTTCTTCTATTTTACACCATCTCAGAGAAGCATGTAAAAAATATTACTATCACATTTTTATAGCACTTTTAGATATTATCCAAATAGATAGTGTACTATAGCATTAAAACCAGAAGTTTGAAGGCTCTGCAAACCACATCAGGCTGGCTTTTGCTTGAACTACTCTATAGAAACTGCCCTTGATAACTCCAATAATGACCTCCATGTTGTGAATATAGTTGTTAATATTCATTCAACTTATTAGTCTCTCCAGTACCATTTAATAAAGATATCACCTAGATTTTGTAAACACTTCCTCCATTTGTTTTTCAAGACACTTTATTTCCTGTCTACCTGAAAAAAAATATATGTATATCTCTACTACTCCTTCTCAACCACTTGCCCTATATTATCTTCCTATCCGGCCTCTAAATATTAGAATTTCTGAGAACTCAGGTCTCAGTGCTATTTTTTTTTTTTTTATTTAACTATAGTCTTTACCAAGTTCTCTCTCCTATCACCATGCTTTGCTTGTCTTCTACAGTCCTATGATTCTCAAATTTATCTCTTTAGTGTCATTGTCTTCTTCTTCCCCATATTTACTTGAATATATCACTCTATCTCAAATTAAATGTATCTGAAGTAAATTCATCATCACATCACCACATTTAAATTTCTTCCACAATTTCCTCTTTTTCCTTATCTCAGATAATTTGACTTCATGTTTTATATTGTCTGTTGATAGCACTGTTTCCACTCTTTTCTGTGTGGTAGGGGCTAGAAACCTATATATTACAGTGATGGTTGATTTTGCCTGTCAACTTAACCATGCTCTGGGCTGCTCAGATACTTGGACAAACGTTATTCTGAGTGTTTCTGTGAGGGTGTTTTTAAGTGAAATTAACAT
Organism: Macaca mulatta; assembly: GCF_049350105.2. Lineage (NCBI taxonomy): Eukaryota > Metazoa > Chordata > Mammalia > Primates > Cercopithecidae > Macaca > Macaca mulatta. The sequence goes on from NC_133409.1 coordinate 119,938,435, forward strand.
TTAAAGTGGTAGACTGAGTAAAACAGATGGCCTTTCCTAATGTGGGTGGGCATCATTTAATCAGTTGAAGGCATGAATAGAACAAAAAGTTTGACATCCCTGAGTAAGGAACAGCCTTCAGACTGGAATATTGGCCTTTCTTCTGCCTTTAGACTTAAACTAAATTATCAGCTCTATGTTAGTCTGTTCTGTTGATGTAAATAAAAACATACCCGAGACTGGGTAATTTATAAAGGAAAAAAGATTAATGGACTCACACTTCCACATGGCTGGAGAGGCCTTATAATCATGTCTGAAGGCAAAGGAAAAGCAAAATCGCATCTTCCATGGTGGCAGGCAAGAGGGCTTATGCAGGGGAACTCCCATCTATAAAACCATCAGATCTCATGAGACTTATTCACTCTCATGAGAATAGCACAGGAAAGACCTACCCCCGTGATTCAATTACCCCCAACTGGGTCCTTCCAAAGACAAAATGGGAATTATGGGAGCTACAGTTCAATATGAAATTTGGGTAGGGACACAGCCAAACCATATCAAGCTTTTTCTGGGTCCCAAGGCCACTGACCTTTAGACTGGAACTACATCAGCATTCCTGGTTCTCAGGTCTTCAGACTCAGACTGAGACTAAACCATCAGCTATCCTGGGTCTCCAGTTTGCTAACTCACCCTACAGATCTTGAGATTTGCTGGCCTCCATAACTGGCCTCCATAACTGGAGGAGCCAATTCCTTAGAGTAACTAACAAAATATCTCCTATTGCTTTTGTTTTCCTGGAGAACTCTGACTAATACAAGCATATTTTCCAGACTGTCTTTCATCAGGATGATTTTTGATTAAATGAGATGCATGTGAAGGAATATTTGAAATGTGAAAACAGAAACATCATGTTTTCCAGCAGCAGCTAAATCAGGTAGATGAGTGTAGAAATAAACAGAAACCACCCAATGAGAAGCAAAAGTTGTTTATGGAGTCAGAAATTATCACTTGTATTTGGCAGAGACTTAAAGGCAGGCAGTGGAGTGTGAAGCTTTAGGGTGGAAAAGGGGGAAGTCTTCAGTTATGCCCTGATTGGAGGCTGTTGGCATGGAGAAGATGTAGATAAGCTAACTAGAACCAGGACATCCAATGTGATTGGTTATGTGTGCGTATTTGACTTTCTTCATTTGGTCCTAAGTTGCAAGCAGACGCAAATTTAAGGAAGCTGTCAGTCAATGAAGTCCTGGCTGTTTTTCAGCTGGTAGCTATGGGGTTGTTTTTTGGCTTTCTGGACTGGTTGCTGTAGAGGTGGGTCAGAGCTCTACTTTCTTGTATGGTCTGGCTATTGTGTTTGTATATCCTGCCTCTTAGTCACTCCTTTTGGTCATTCTCTTACTTTCAAGAGGTTAGCCAATTCAAGGAAAACTGGAAATCCAGCTCTTTACCACTCAGAGATTATTCAGTAAACTTCATATAAAACTGTATCACAAAATCTTCTTGACCTTTTTGTTGTATTATCATAGTGATTTTCTGTCTAGAGAGCAGATGTGCAGAACTTTTAAAAATCTACATAGCATGCAGCATCATGCCACTCTTACAAAGTCAGAATAATTAATAGTTCCTATAAGATGTTTTGGAACCAGGAACCCCAATTGCCAAATCAAGGCCAAAATAAAAAATTTGATAGGCCGTGAAAATCAACCTTAAAGAGCCAAATAGCTTATACCTTAAAACAATATATAAATAGTTTCAACTTGCTTGTTTCTTTGATCCAAGTACAAGAAGTATGAGCAATGGCACACACACCAGGATGACTAAAAGACAAAAAAAAAAAAAAAAAACTGGGCTAATATTATCGTCTATCATTACACATGCCAATAAGTTGAGATTGAGCTGTATTTCTACCTAGGACAAAGGCAATATCATCAATAACTTCTGCCAGAGTGAGTGTCTTAGTCCATTCAGGCTACTGTAGTAAAATAACATAAATTGGGTGGCTTATAAACAACAGAAATGTATTTTTTTTTTCAGTTCTAGAAGCTGAGAAATTCAAGATCAAGGTGCCAGCAGACTCCATATCTGGAGAAAGCCTGTTTCTCATAGATGACATCTTCTATGTGTCCTCATATTGTTGAATTAGTGAGCAAGCTCCCTTGGGACTATTTTATAAAGCCACTTATTCATTAGAACAGAAGCCTCTGACCTAATCATCTCCCCCAATTCCCATCTCTCAATACCACCACATGAGGGATTAGGTTTCAACATAGGGAATTTCTGGGGACACAAACATTCAGGCTATAGCATTAACTGTTGGTTCGTTTACAGCCTTTTCTACCTGCATGATTGCCACCAATGGGAACAATGCTCTGATTGTGTAAACAATGAAGCAGTAATTCCTCCAGATAATGTGCCTGTACAATCAGCAGTTACTGTACTTCGGAGCTCATATCTGAGTCAGTATTTCCAGCCCTAGCAATTTATAGTACTAGCTGGGTTACGTATTTGGATCTCTGTCAGTCTCTTTTAGGGTTTTGGTCAATTGCCCCATAAAGGTTGTTGAATTCAACTTTAGAATTACCTAGGGTCTAATGAATACAGCAAAATACTACCTAATGGGTGGATTGAACAACAGAAATTTATGTTCTCATAATCCTGGAGGCTAGGAGTTTAAGATTGAGATGTTGGCAAGGTTGGTTTCTTCTGAGAGCCTCTCTCCTTGGCTTGTAAGTAGTCCTCTTTTCTCTGGGTCTCCACATGATCGTTCCTCTGTGTGTCTGTGTCTTGATCCCCTCTTCTCATAACGACATTGGTTATATTGGACTAGGACTCACCCTAATGACCTCATTAAACCTTAATTACGCATTTAAAAGCGCTGTCTACAAATACAGTCAAATTTTGGCATACTGGGGATTAGGACCTAAACATTTGAAGGGATGGAGAGAGCACAGTTAAGTCATTACTACCCAAGTGAGAACAAACAAAAGCTATTTATTCAGAATATGCTATACAGCAAGGGAGTTGGGAACAAGCACTTGTGTTTGGCCTAGACTCAAAAGCAGACGGAGGAGCGGGAAAGCTTTATAGTGAAAGAAAAGGGAAGACCCTGATTGGAGGTTGGAATGAAAAAGTCATAGTCTTATTTGGAACTCTGAAGTTTTATAGTTTTTTTTTTTTTTTTTTTTAATCCTTTAAGTTCTAGGGTACATGTGCACAATGTGCAGGTTTGTTACATAGGTATAATGTGCCATGTTGGTTTGCTGCACCCATTAACTCATCATTTACAATAGGTATTTCTCCTGGTACTATCCTTTCCCCATCCCCCCAACCCACGACAGGCCCCAGGGTGTGATGTTCCCCACCCTGTGTCCAAGTATTCTCATTGTTCAGTTACCACCTATGAGTGAGAACATATGATATTTGGTTTTCTGTCCTTGTGATAGTTTGCTCAGAAAGATGGTTTCCAGTTGCAGCCATGTCTCTACAAAGGACATGAACTAATCCTTTTTTATGGCTACATAGTATTCCATGGTGTATATGTGCCACATTTTCTTAATCCAGTCTATCATTGATGGACATTTGGGTTGGTTCCAAATCCTTGCTATTATGAATAGTGCCACAATAAACATATGTGTTCATGTGTCTTTATAGTAGCATGATTTATAATCCTTTGGTATATCCCCAGTAATGGGATGGCTGGGTCAAATGGCATTTCTAATTCTAGATCCTTGGGGTATCACCACACTGTCTTCCACAATGGTTGAACTAGTTTACACTCCTACCAACAGTGTAAAAGTGTTCCTATTTCTCCACATCCTCTCCAGCATCTGTTGTTTCCTGACTTTTTAATGATCACCATTCTAACTGGTGTGAGATGGTATCTCATTGTGGTTTTGATTTGCATTTTTCTGATGACAAGTGATGATGAGCATCTTTTCATATGTCTGTTGGCTGCATGAATGTCTTCTTTTGAGAAATGTCTATTCATATCTTTTGCCCACTTTTTTATTTTTATTTTTTTCTTGTAAATTTGTTTAGGTTCTTTCTAGATTCTGAACATTAACCCTTTGTTAGATTAGTAGATTGCAAAAATTTTCTCCCATTCTGTAGGTTGCCCGTTCACTTTGATAGTAGTTTCTTTTGCTGTGCAGAAGCTCTTTAGCTTAATTAGATCCCATTTGTCTATTTTGGCTTTTGTTGCCATTGCTTTTGGCGTTTTAGTCATGAAGTTCTTGCCCATGCCTATGTCCTGAATGGTATTGCCTAGGTTTTCTTCTAGGGTTTTTATGATTTTTGGTCTAACATTTAAGTCTTTAATCCATCTTGAATTGATTTTTGTGTAAGGTGTTAGGAAGGGATCCAGTTTCAGCTTTCTACATATGGCTAGCCAGTTTTCCCAGCACCGTTTATTAAATAAGGAATCCTTTCCCCATTTCTTGTTTTTGTCAGGTTTGTCAATGATCAAATGGATGTAGATGTGTGGTGTTATTTCTGAGGCCTCTGTTCTGTTCCATTGGTCTGTATCTCTGTTTTGGTACCAGTACCATGCTGCTTTGCTTACTGTAGCCTTGTAGTATAGTTTGAAGTCAGGTAGCATGATGCTTCCAGCTTTGTTCTTTTTGCTTAGGATTGTCTTGGAAATGCGGGCTCATTTTTGGTTCCTTACAAACTTTAAAGTATTTTTTTTTTTTTTTTCAATTCTATGAAGAAAGTCATTGGTAGCTTGATGGGGATGGCACTGAATCTATAAATTACCTTGGGCAGTATGGCCATTTTCATGATATTGATTCTTCCTATCCATGAACATGGAGTGTTCTTTCATTTGTTTGTGTCCTCTTTTATTTAGTTGAGCAGTGGTTTGTAGGTCTCCTTGAAGAGATCCTTCACATCACTTGTAAGTTGGATTCCTAGGTATTTTATTCTCTTTGTAGTAATTGTGAATGGGAGTTCACTCATTATTTGGCTCTCTGTTTGTCTGTTATTGGTGTAGAGGAAGGCTTGTGATTTTTGCACATTGATTTTATTTTTGCTGAAATTGCTTATCAGCTTTGGGAGATTTGGGGCTGAGACGATGGGGTTTTCTAAATATACAATCATGTCATCTGCAAACAGAGACAATTTGACTTCCTTTCTTCCTATTTGAATACCCTTTATTTCTTGCTCTTGCCTGATTGCCCTTCCAACACTGTGTTGAATAGGAGTGGTGAGAGAGGGCATCCCTGTCTTGTGCCAGTTTTCAAAGGGAATGCTTCCAGTTTTTGCCCATTCAGTATGATATTGGCTGTGGGTTTGTCATAAATAGCTCTGATTATTTTGAGATATGTTCCATCAATACCGAATTTATTGAGAGTTTTTAGCATGAAGGGCTGTTGAATTTTGTTGAAGGCCTTTTCTGCATCTGTTGAGATAATCATGTGGTTTTTGTCATTGGTTCTGTTTATGTGATGGATTACGTTTATTGATTTACATATGTTGAACTAGCCTTGCATCCCAGGGATGAAGCCCACTTGCTTGTGGTAGATAAGCTTTTTGATGTGCTGCTGGATTCAGTTTGCCAGTATTTTATTGAGGATTTTTGCATCAATGTTCATCAGGGATATTGGTCTAAGATTCTCTTTTTTTTGTTGTGTCTCTGCCAGACTTTGGTATCAGGATGATGCTGGCCTCATAAACATGAGTTTGGGAGGATTCCTTCTTTTTCTATTGATTGGAATAGTTTCAGAAGGAATGGTATCAGCTCCTCTTGGTACCTCTAGTAGAATTCGGCTGTGAGTCCATCTGGTCCTGGACTTTTTTTGGTTGATTGGATATTAATTATTGCCTCAATTTCAGAGCCTGTTATTGGTCTATTCAGAGATTCAACTTCTTCCTGGTTTAGTCTTGGGAGGGTTATGTGTCCAGGAATTTATCCATTCCTTCTATATTTTCTAGTTTATTTGCATAGAGGTGTTTATAGTATTCTCTGATGGTAGTTTGTATTTCTGTGGGATCAGTGTTGTTCATTATAATCATAAATACTTATTTTCTATTTAATACTGGCAGTAAATTACACACAAATAGAACTTAGCAATCTTTTAAAGCAGCTAATATTAGTAACTTTTTTTTTTAATTAAAAACAAAATTTATCCATTTTTATTTTTTCATTATTAGCAAATCTATAAAATTGAAAATTGCAAAGTTAAAATTAAGGAAGCAATTACAATTAATATATTCTAGAGAAATTTTTAAAGATCTCAAATCAAACTTCATTAGAAAAGAAGATATATAGAAACTTCAGAAAACAGAAGTGGAGATTATACCCTTTAGTTTATCTAAAAATATACTTGCCATATATATATTATTTTGTTGTTGGTAATGTTTACTCTAAAGCTATTTAGTATATATCCATCTAGGGAATGTGGGAAAGGGAAGCATTAGAATCATTTCTAATCTCTCTTATTTGTCAGACCTGTGCTCCAGGACAGCAAAAGTGAGGAAATATTCCTGATTGTCCTGCTGTGAAATCTAGGCTGCTTTGCTGGAATTTTCACCTTTTCCCCTTTAAATGTAAAGCAATATTTATACATAGCTTGATAAAACAGTGACAAACGTGATATTACATTGCTTCTTGAACTAACAATGCATCAGGGACTGTAGCTGTAATACTTAATGTTTTGATCTAATCTTGAAGAAAGGCTAAGTCAGAACAAGAAGAATTAGACATAATTAATTCACCAGACCATGGCAGAACAAAGCAAGTATTCTAACATCATGTACCATAATATGGATATCAAACAATTTTGGATCAAAGAAAAATATTATGACTTGAGATCATTCAGATTGAACAGAAATATGAAGGCTTTAAAATATGTCCCAGAGTAAGTATAGACTCTCTTGTGTGTAGAGTTATAATACTGTTAGAGATTTTGTCACCACTAGGCCTGCCTTACAAGAGACCCTGAAGGAAGCACTAAACATGGAAAGGAACAACCGGTACCAGCCATTGCAAAAACATGCCAAAATGTAAAGACCATCGAGGCTAGGAAGAAACTGCATCAACTAGTGAGCAAAATAACCAGTTAATATCATAATGGCAGGATCAAGTTCACACATAACAATCTTAACCTTAAATGTAAATGGACTAAATGCTCCAATGAAAAGACACAGACTGGCAAACTGGATAAAGAGTCAAGACCCATCAGTCTGCTGTATTCAGGAGACCCATCTCACACGCAGAGACATACATAGGCTCAAAATAAAGGGATGGAGGAAGATTTACCAAGCAAATGGAGAACAAAAAAAAGCGGGGGTTGCAATACTAGTCTCTGATAAAACAGACTTTAAACCATCAAAGATCAAAAGAGACAAAGAAGGCCATTACATAATGGTAAAGGGATCAATTCAACAGGAAGAGCTAACTATCCTAAATATATATGCACCCAATACAGGAGCACCCAGATTCATCAAGCAAGTCCTTAGAGACTTACAAAGAGACTTAGACTCCCATACAATAATAATGGGAGACTTCAACACTCCACTGTCAACATTAGACAGATCAACGAGACAGAAAGTTAACAAGGATATCCAGGAATTGAACTCTTCTCTGCAGCAAGCAGACCTAATAGACATTTATAGAACTCTCCACCCCAAATCAACAGAATATACATTCTTCTCAGCACCACATCGTACTTACTCCAAAATCGACCACGTAATTGGAAGTAAAGCACTCCTCAGCAAATGTACAAGAACAGAAATTATAACAAACTGTCTCTCAGACCACAGTGCAATCAAACTAGAACTCAGGACTAAGAAACTCAATCAAAACCGCTCAACTACATGGAAACTGAACAACCTGCTCCTGAATGACTACTGGGTACATAACGAAATGAAGGCTGAAATAAATATGTTCTTTGAAACCAATGAGAACAAAGATACAACATACCAGAATCTCTGGGACACATTTAAAGCAGTGTGTAGAGGGAAATTTATAGCACTAAATGCCCACAAGAGAAAGCAGGAAAGATCTAAAATTGACACTCTAACATCGCAATTAAAAGAACTAGAGAAGCAAGAGCAAACACATTCGAAAGCTAGCAGAAGGCTAGAAATAACTAAGATCAGAGCAGAACTGAAGGAGATAGAAACACAAAAAACCCTCCAAAAAATCAATGAATCCAGGAGTTGGTTTTTTGAAAAGATCAACAAAATTGACAGACCACTAGCAAGACTAATAAAGAAGAAAAGAGAGAAGAATCAAATCAACGCAATTAAAAATGATAAAGGGGATATCACCACCGACCCCACAGAAATACAAACTACCATCAGAGAATACTATAAACACCTCTACGCAAATAAACTGGAAAATCTAGAAGAAATGGATAATTTCCTGGACACTTACACTCTTCCAAGACTAAACCAGGAAGAAGTTGAATCCCTGAATAGACCAATAGCAGGCTCTGAAATTGAGGCAATAATTAATAGCCTACCAACCAAAAAAAGTCCAGGACCAGATGGATTCACAGCCGAATTCTACCAGAGGTACAAGGAGGGGTTGGTACCATTCCTTCTGAAACTATTCCAATCAATAGAAAAAGAGGGAATCCTCCCTAACTCATTTTATGAGGCCAACATCATCCTGATACCAAAGCCTGGCAGAGACACAACAAAAAAAGAGAATTTTAGACCAATATCCCTGATGAACATTGATGCAAAAATCCTCAATAAAGTACTGGCAAACCGGATTCAGCAACACATCAAAAAGCTTATCCACCATGATCAAGTGGGCTTCATCCCTGGGATGCAAGGCTGGTTCAACATTCACAAATCAATAAACATAATCCAGCATATAAACAGAACCAAAGACAAGAACCACATGATTATCTCAATAGATGCAGAAAAGGCCTTTGACAAAATTCAACAGCCCTTCATGCTAAAAACGCTCAATAAATTCGGTATTGATGGAACGTACCTCAAAATCATAAGAGCTATCTATGACAAACCCACAGCCAACATCATACTGAATGGGCAAAAACTGGAAAAATTCCCTTTGAAAACGGGCACAAGACAGGGATGCCCTCTCTCACCACTCCTATTCAACATAGTGTTGGAAGTTCTGGCTAGGGCAATTAGGCAAGAGAAAGAAATCAATGGTATTCAATTAGGAAAAGAAGAAGTCAAATTGTCCCTCTTTGCAGATGACATGATTGTATATTTAGAAAACCCCATTGTCTCAGCCCAAAATCTCCTTAAGCTGATAAGCAACTTCAGCAAAGTCTCAGGATACAAAATTAATGTGCAAAAATCACAAGCATTCTTATACACCAGTAACAGACAAACAGAGAGCCAAATCAGGAATGAACTTCCATTCACAATTGCTTCAAAGAGAATAAAATACCTAGGAATCCAACTGACAAGGGATGTAAAGGACCTCTTCAAGGAGAACTACAAACCACTGCTCAGTGAAATAAAAGAGGACACAAACAAATGGAAGAACATACCATGCTCATGGATAGGAAGAATCAATATCGTGAAAATGGCCATACTGCCCAAGGTAATTTATAGATTCAATGCCATCCCCATCAAGCTACCAATGAGTTTCTTCACAGAATTGGAAAAACCTGCTTTAAAGTTCATATGGAACCAAAAAAGAGCCCACATCTCCAAGACAATCCTAAGTCAAAAGAACAAAGCTGGAGGCATCACGCTACCTGACTTCAAACTATACTACAAGGCTACAGTAACCAAAACAGCATGGTACTGGTACCAAAACAGAGATATAGACCAATGGAACAGAACAGAGTCCTCAGAAATAATACCACACATCTACGGCCATCTGATCTTTGACAAACCTGAGAGAAACAAGAAATGGGGAAAGGATTCCCTATTTAATAAATGGTGCTGGGAAAATTGGCTAGCCATAAGTAGAAAGCTGAAACTGGATCCTTTCCTTACTCCTTATACGAAAATTAATTCAAGATGGATTAGAGACTTAAATGTTAGACCTAATACCATAAAAATCCTAGAGGAAAACCTAGGTAGTACCATTCAGGACATAGGCATGGGCAAAGACTTCATGTCTAAAACACCAAAAGCAACGGCAGCAAAAGCCAAAATTGACAAATGGGATCTAATTAAACTAAAGAGCTTCTGCACAGCAAAAGAATACCATCAGAGTGAACAGGCCACCTACAGAATGGGAGAAAATTTTTGCAATGTACTCATCTGACAAAGGGCTAATATCCAGAACCTACAAAGAACTCAAACAAATTTACAAGAAAAAAACAAACAACCCCATCAAAAAGTGGGCAAAGGATATGAACAGACATTTCTCAAAAGAAGACATTCATACAGCCAACAGACACATGAAAAAATGCTCATCATCACTGGCCATCAGAGAAATACAAATCAAAACCACAATGAGATACCATCTCACACCAGTTAGAATGGCGATCATTAAAAAGTCAGGAAACAACAGGTGCTGGAGAGGATGTGGAGAAATAGGAACACTTTTACACTGTTGGTGGGATTGTAAACTAGTTCAACCATTATGGAAAACAGTATGGCGATTCCTCAAGGATCTAGAACTAGATATACCATATGACCCAGCCATCCCATTACTGGGTATATACCCAAAGGATTATAAATTATGCTGCTATAAAGACACATGCACATGTATGTTTATTGCGGCACTATTCACAATAGCAAAGACTTGGAATCAACCCAAATGTCCATCAGTGACAGATTGGATTAAGAAAATGTGGCACATATACAACATGGAATACTATGCAGCCATAAAAAAGGATGAGTTTGTGTCCTTTGTAAGGACATGGATGCAGCTGGAAACCATCATTCTTAGCAAACTATCACAAGAACAGAAAACCAAACACCGCATGTTCTCACTCATAGGTGGGAACTGAACAATGAGATCACTTGGACTCGGGAAGGGGAACATCACACACTGGGGCCTATCATGGGGAGCGGGGAGGGGGGAGGGATTGCATTGGGAGTTGTACCTGATGTAAATGACGAGTTGATGGGTGCTGACGAGTTGATAGGTGCAGCACACCAACATGGCACAAGTATACATATGTAACAAACCTGCACGTTATGCACATGTACCCTAGAACTTAAAGTATAATAATAATAAATAAATTAAAAAAAAAAAATAAAATAAAATAAAATATGTCCCAGAGTAAGTATAGACTCTCTTGTGTGTAGAGTTATAATACTGGTTATAATCTTGAGATCTTTATTTTAATTTTTAAAAATTTGTTAAGCACATGATTATATATAATTTAGCAAGTAGTTGAGTTTATTAGCTCTTTTAAATTCAAATAAAAAAGACCACCTTTTAAAGTATTTAAAACATTCGTATTTCATTTTTGTACATTTCTATAATAACAGCAATAGAAATAATAACAATAATTTACATATGTAGAGTATTTAATAAATGCCTAGTAGAATTATAAGCATTTTAATATATATTATCTACATCACATAGTAACTTACACAGAGTTAACAAATTCCCTTCTAGGTTCAAAGAATTTACATCACCAAACAGATCTTATGAATTAGGTTAATGAAAGATGTTTTAAAAATCAAGATGTTCTATATATTACTGATGAAACGAAAGGTTAGTGCATCAGTTGCTTCTTATACTGGCTCCTAATTAGATAATTCTATCTTTCAATCAGCATTTGTGGGCACCTGTTGATTACTGCTCCCGGCTTTGGCACCCAGCCCACAAATTCATACCAACATTGTTTGCCCACATTAAGCAGTGTGCATAAAATGAAGAGGAAATAGATCCTGCCTTGACTTTAATTTTTATGCTGCTCATAGCGATCTCCCTATCCACTTAAAACTCTGAACAAAGGGTCCTATGTGCATAGTAGAACTTGAATGTTTCATTTCATGTAGTCTGACTTTGGGGATTGGGCTTTCTGTTAGTTATACCTCTCTGGTTTTATCAGATTCTAATGAGGCCACACTGTATCTTCTTTCTTGACTAGTGTTCTAATTAATCCGAGAATCCTGAATGCTGAACATAACACAGACCTTTGTATTTCACTCATTTATTCATTCAGTTATTGAAAAACGTTTATGAAGCATTTTCTATATAACTCATGTCATGATAAATGTGACAAATACAATGATGATAACATAGGCATTGCCTCTTAAAGCCATTTCCTTTAAGAAATAAATGCCTGTTCATTTCCCTCTTGCCTGGAGAACATTAATTTCTATAAAATTTCCTATCCTGGACTCTGTGGCATTCCTTGTTTATTTCCTGATCAGAGATTATCAGGTATCATGGATCAAAGAGTTTTAAAAGAACTGAATAAGTAAATTTCAGTAAGGTCATCCACACTTTCCAGTGTGTCACAAAAATTACAGATTATTCATTTTTATTTCTACTGTAAAGGAGATCTAAATAAAACAAATTATTTAATTTATTACCATTTTTTTTAAAGGAGAGAGTGATTGTATTAACTATCATATTAAAAATTTGTAGGCAATCTAGTTTCTTTATTTTTCTAGAAAAATATGTTTATTGGAGCTATTTAAAGAGAAAAATATGGGGCTTCATATTTTTAAATGCAAGCACAAGGAGCAAAAACTATGCAGACCAAATGGCCTTAAAAACTTTTGACCATACTTAAACACTGTACATACATGATGTCCTTTAAAATTCAGTGGAAATGTATGTTGTCTTTCCACATTCCTTTTCATATATGAATTGAGGTGTAAAGCAGTTAACTAACTTGACTGAGGTTAACTAAATGATTTTGTCAAGATGGCAGGTATATTTTATTACAAGAAAAAAAATGAAACATGAGAACAGAGAGTATGAATCCAGTTTAATTATTGGAATGATTAAAAAATTATGTTTTTATAAGCTTCTTTAATAATAATAACTGTTGACATTTAAGCCAGGGGTTCACCAGCATTTCTGTTAAGGTCTAGATAGATATTTTAGACTCGTTGAGCCATGCAATCTTTGACACAATCCTGATCTTGTAGCTTAGAAGTCATAGACAATATTTGAACTAATGTGCATTATTGTGTTCTGAAAAACTGTTATGTACAAAGACAGGTGATGGGCTGAATTTGGAGGCCCATGGGCCATAGTTGGCTGACTCCTACTTTGGAGTTGGGCCAAATAGTATGTGAATTTAGAGTTTGATAGACACTGAGAAATTGCTCTCTCTAGAAATTTCACCAAGTAGGCTACCAAGCAAAATAATTGGCAATATCTTCCCATTTAAAATACTGACAAATGGTAAGCTCATTGTTGATGATCTCATTATATTAACCTTAATTTCTTTATTAAAAAATCCTGACATGGATTTTAATGACTTTTTTTTAATCTTATTTTACTTTTTATTTATCATTATTATTTTTTGAGATGGAGTCTTACTCTGTCGCCCAGGCTGGAGTGCAGTAGCACGATCTCGGCTCACAGCAACCTCTGCCTCCTGAGTTCACGCCATTCTCCTGCCTCAGCCTCCCGAGTAGCTTGGACTACAGGCACCCGCCACCATGCCCAGCTGTTTTTTTGTATTTTTAGGTAGAGACGGGGTTTTTGTATTTTTTAGTGTTAGCCAGGATGGTCTCCGTCTCCTGACCTCAGGATTCGCCCACTTCGGCCTCCCAAAGTGCTGGGATTACAAGCCTAAGCCACCGCGCCCAGCTGGATTTTAATGATTTATTATAGGATACAATCCCAAGGTTGAGACAAATAAATAACAAAAATATGAGACAGGTAGGGAAATGTAAAAAGCAAACAAAAGATAATTTTTCTTCATCACTTTGAGCTGATATAACTAAGTAACATAAACTGCATGGCTTCTAAACAACAGAAAATTATTTCTCCTTGTTCTAGAGGTTGGACGTCCAAGATCAAAATGCCAGCATTGTTGGGTTCTAGTGAGGGTCTGCTTCCTCATTCATAGACAGCATTCTCACTGTGTCCTCCCATGATGGAAAGATCAAGGGAGCTCTCTGGGATTTCTTTCATAAAAGCATTAATCCCATTCATGAGGGCTGTAATGATTATTACATCATGATTTAATAATGAAAGCCCAACACTTAATACCTTCATCTTGGGGATTATGATATTGGCATGTTAATTTTAGGTGAACACAAACATTCAGCCTATAATAATGTGTTATCAGGCTGGTTGATATTTCATAAAGAACATGTGTTTCATGCTTCGAAGACAACTCTGAGGGGAATGTATATAAGAAATTATTGCCTCGGGGGAGTAATAGAAAGATAATTTATTAATCAACTTCCTCTAGTGTATTGTATTTCATCTGTCAAAATTTGTTCCAGGAGATTTTAGTCCTCCTGTACTTCTGAATTGTATCACCTAGTATCTTAAGCAGCTTCTGGGAAGCCAGATCTTTCTTCATATTCTTTGGTAATTCATCTGAACCCAGAGACTCCAGATATTTGCTTCAGGTGATACACACATATAGACCTCAACAGAGTGGGTTACTTACACAGAATTATGAGGAAGTAAGCATCCAAAAGGCAGGACATCATGAGGTTGAGATAATTTTAGGTAAAGCATAAAATGTGTCACTCCTTGCAACATTCACAATTGCTTGAAATGTCATTACACCAAGATCCATACTTTTTATTTTTATTTTTATTTTTTTAAGAATAGCAAGCCCCCAAGAGGAAATCTAAAGCCTCATCAGTCATAATATCCACTTCAAGATGGTGGCTAATTTTGATCTTCTAGAGAACGTAAAACGGTTAAAGAAGTCATCTATAATCCTTGCTTCTGCATCTCCTCTTGAGTAATTAATTGATATTTCTTATCTTTCTCCTGAATCATCCATTCTAGATTTCTGAAAACTTGCAAAAGACTTTAGCTTGTCTCAGAGTTTGCCAAGAAAAAAAAACCTAGAACTTTGTTTCTTAAGGGTCTGGACCTTTAATTAACATGCTGTTATTGGTTTGTTATTATTGAAATTTCCATAAAGAATTTTCAAAGAACATGGAATAATGAGTGAATTCTCTCTACTTTATGTGTAAATAAATTTCCCCAATTGATTGGTTAATGTCTTAGTCTGTTTTGTGCTGCTATAACAGAATAGTCGAGACTAGGTAATTTATAATGAATGGAAATATATTCGCTCATAGTTCAGGAGACTGTGAAGTTCAATATCAAGACACTGGAATCTGTCAAGGGCCTTGTTGCCGGGCCATAACATGGCAGAAGGCAAGAGGGTGAGAGACGCAAGAGGGGGTCAAAGTTACTTTTTTACAATGGAACCCATTCCTCTCAGGAGGGTAGAGCCCTCATAGCCTAATCAACTCTTAAAACTCCTACCTCTTAATGCTGTTACAACAGCAATTAAATTTCAACACAATAAACATTCAAGTAGTAGATAACATCAATCATAGATCCTCATTATAAGCAGGACACCCAGCCTTCACAGTAAATACATTTTGTCTGCTTATAAATAGCATTTGAACCTAGTTGGTCAGATTATAGTTATAAATTCTATTTCAGTGAAATTTTTTTCTATGTTCCCTTGGAGAAGTGTTGCTCCTAACAATCAGAAACATAGACCGAGTTTATGAGGAGAGAATTCGACAATATGACCATTTTGAAATATAAATTATTTCTACTCTCACCCTTATTTTCTTAATTCATATTAAGTCACAATCCCATTATGTTGGCCATTGTTTCAACATATGTGCTGTTAGCAGAAGGACAGTGTCTCAACCTTGAAAGTATAGTGCTTGAGCTGATGCCTCAGTAATATTTTCAGCCATTCAGTTAATAGTTTTTAAAAACTGATCCTAGGTTATTGCACATGGCACAACCAGTGAATCCAATAGTTGTGAGCCTGTTGAACCAACTCCTTTGCCATTAAATGAGCTTCTTAATTTCAGACAATGTTGTATGGATTATCATGTTGATGGACCTCCCTTAACTAAAGCTGTTTAGGGAGGTCCCATGTATAGAAAATCAAACCCATATCTACGCAGTTTATCAAGTCTGCTGTGGATGAATGACTTTCATTTTGTGTCAATGCATTTAATTGTAATAGGTGTTTGCCTGGTCTCCCTGAGTAAGAGTGTGATAGCAAAGACAGCATCCAATTATACTGGTAAGTCAGACATAGACTAGTGGAAATAACTAGATCAGTCTGGATGAGAAGTCATCTGTATTATTGGGCCTGTGCATAACCTCCTTATCTGCCACCATGACATTTATGGCTTTTCTGTGCTAACACTGGGGTGATCTGAAGAGAAACTGTATGACTTTTAAAAGGTATATCATCTGTTCTGTTGAAAGGTGTGATCAATTTAGCACTCAGAGATCTATCCCCTGAGAGGATTTCTGTTTTCCATCATGCTACTGAGCTGTCCTGTGTGGGCCTCATAGCCATGAAGAAGATGTGCCATTTTGAATAGTGCTATCATAAAGCAACTCATACGTGAGTCATACTCCAGAGTATTTCTCTACCATTAGTTAGTCATAAGGAAACTCCTTTTGTGAGTATAATGTGAATTAGGGAGGTGATACAGGTATCTGTAATTTATAATGTGTTCTGGAGTTCCTTGAAGTTGACCAGAATATACTCCTCCTAGGCCACAATAGGGTGTTGCTGAGATTGACCAACCTTTATGTACCTAAGGACAGGCACCTCATTGAAAGTCATTCTGTCTGATGGACTCACACTTAGTTTTTAGTATGGTGCAGTAACAGACATGGAAATTGTTTAAGTGTTAAGAAAGAGAAAATGGCTTAACCTTTCTCCAGAAACCAAGGGACTCATCTCTCTGGACTACCAAAAGCTCCACACACTCCTGTTCCAGCACAAATTCCTATAGCTTTATAAAATATACTGAATTATTTGGGCTGAGTGTTAGAAAAGCTTAAACCACCACCTGGACTTTATGTAGTGCCCTCTCTTTATTTGGATTCCGCTCAAGATTAGAGGCCTTTTGAATTAAAAAAAGCAAACAAACAAACAAATAAAAAAACAGGTTGGACCAGTGTTTCCGAATGTTTACTAGCTACAAATCTAAAGAGACTTATCAAGTGTTGTGCATTATATCTGGTGATGAGAGGAGAGAGGAGTGATGGCATCTTTTAACATAAAATAAATATTCTAAGATATTTAAGATCAAAGGACCTCAAAATTTTACTTACAATTGGCCTCTGAATCTTCATGTTTTACACCTGCTGTGGTTTGAAATTTTTCCATAAATATCATGTATTGAAAACTTAATTCTCCAAATCATATGTTAATGGGATTCAGATTTGGTGCCATTGGACGATAACTAGGATTAGATAAGGTCAGTAGAATGGGGCCGATAATGGAACTGGTGGCTTTATAAGAAGAGGAAGAAAACCCTGAATTGACATGCTATTGCTCTTTCGCCATGTGATATCCTTCACCATGTTATGACACGGTAAGAGAACTCTCACCAGATACACCTCCCTGAGCTTGGACTTCTCAGTCTCTAGGAACCAGGACTAAATAATTTATTTTCTTTATAAATTACCCAGTCTCATGGTAATTTATAATTATAGCAAAAGAAAATGGACTGAAACACCCCAGACTCACTGTCATGTATGTAATTACTAGAACATTTAAGACATTTCTTATTTTGTTATCAGTAGTCTAATTAAGAGAATATAGTCTATAAATGGGCAAGAGTGCTATTTTGTGAAATTCCAAAATAATCACGACTTCTGAACTACTCTGTTAGACAAAGTAGGAGCACTCATTGCCATGAGGCAAGACTCAAAGATATACTATTGTTCATTTCATCTAAAAGTAACCTGCTTTTGATACTTCCTGTTTATGGATATGGAAAACAAAAGATTCAATAATTAATTATTTCATGTCATATACCATACTCTGTGTTGCTCATCTCCACTTACAATACCTTTGTTAGATTAAGTTCTTTGAGAAACAAACAATAAGACAGGATTAGTCAAAGATTTTATTAGAGAGATGCCTGTGAGAGTAATTAGTGGTGGGCAAGGGGAATCAGAAAGCCTGGGAAAACTGGGAGATCATGAGTTAAGTTGAATTTTCAGATTTGAATGGATGGCCAGGGACTTGGAAGTGACTTGATTGGAAAATCAATGTTAAGGAGTGTCAGGGAAGACATGTGTATAATGCCCTTTCTGAATGGGCAAATAATGTGAAGATATTTGTTTTTCATCTGGATGCTTGCTAAAGAATGACTTCTACAGAAGATGATTACAATAATCCAGTTGATAGGATGACTTCTTCTGTGGATATCAGTCATGTTTCTCCAGTTTTTTCAGTGACTTCTCAATGGTTTTATTGAGCCCCATCTTCAAATGCTACGAACATATGAATTTAAAATGGATTTAGAAACCACCATGGCACATGTATACTTAAGTAACAAACCTGCACGTTCAACGTTCAGCACATGTATCCCAGAACTTACAGTAAAAAAAAAAAAAAAAAAAAAGAAATCGATTTAGAAACAGTGGACATGGTGGCAAGGATGGAGATTATGCATGGACCCAGCAATGTGAATTTCCAGTCACTGTGGTTGACATGGCTAAAGCCATTACTCGATGCTCAACCTGCCAGCAGCAAAGATCCACACTGAGTCCCTAACATGACACTCAAAGGTGATCAACCAGCTTTCTGGCGGTAAGTTAATAACATGAGACACTTCCGTCATAAAAGAGCAGCATTTGCTATATTACATACTTTGGACATGGATTTGTATTCCCTACATACGATGCTTCTTCCAAAACTACCATCCATGGGCTTACAGAATACATTTCTATCATCATGGTATTTTGTACAACATTGATTCTGACTAAGGAATTTATTTCATGGCAAATGAAGTGTGGCAGTGAATCCACGATCATAGATTTCACTGGTGTTTCCATGTCACCCATCATCCTGAAGTAACTGATTTGATAAAACAGGGAAATTGTGTTTTGAAGAGCTGGTTACAGTACCAGCTAGGTGGCAACATCTTGAAGGGCTGGGAAACAGTTCTCTAGAAGGTTGTATATGCTATATATATATGACATGTTTCTCCCATTGTTAGGATTCATGGTCCAACATGTAAGGAGTGGAAATGAAAGTGGCACCACTCACTGTTACTCCTAGTGACCCACTAGCAAAATGCTTACTTCCTGCTCCTGTGACCTTGTGCTCTGCTGGCCTAAATCCGTTAGTTCCAAAAGGGAGAATGCTTCCACCTGGAGACCCAACAATGATTCCATTGAAACGGAAGTTAAGACCACCATATGGCCACTTTGGATTCCTCATACCTCTGAATAAACAGGCAAAGAAGAGAGTTACTGTGCAGGCTAGGGTGGTTAATTCTGACTGCTATGGGAAAGTTGGACTTCTGGCCGGGTGCGGTAGCTCAAACCTTTAATCCAAACACTTTGGGAGGCCAAGGCAGGCAGATCACCTGAGGTTAGGAGCTCGAGACCAGTCTGGCCAACATGGCGAAAACCCGTTTCTACTAAAAATACAAAAATTAGCAGGGCGTGGTGGTGCGTGTCTCTGTAATCCCAGCTACTCGGGAGGCTGAGGCAGAAGAATCACTTGAACCCAGGAGGCGGAGGTTGCAGTGAGCCAGGATCTCACCATTTCACTTCAGACTGGGCGGCAAGAGCGAGACTCTGGCTAAAAAAAAAAAAAAAAAAAAAAAAAAAAAAAAAAAAATGGACTTGTATTCCACATTGGCTGTAAGGAAAAGTATGTCTGGAATATATCCTTGAGAAACACTAATTCAGCAAACCATCCATATGGAGCACTTGTCCTCTCATAATGTAGACTACCCCTGACGTAGCTATATAATTTCCAGTATATAATTATATACTGCCATCTAGCAGTATACAAACATTTAAACTTGGTTTTTAAAAAGTTATTTTTTAATAAAATTGGGCATATTTAACGTATACAGCACAATTTTTTATATGCATATACATAGTGAAATGATCACTTTACATTAGACATCTAGACTTACTCATCTTATGTAGCTGCAACTTTGTACTCTTTGCCCAACATTTCCCCATTTTCCCACCTCGTCATTCTTCATAACAACTGTTTGCTCTCTGCTTCTAAGAGATGTGCTGTTTTAGATTCCACATATAAGTGAGATCATGCCCTATTTTTCTCTCTGTGTCTGGCTTATTTCACTTAGCCTAATGTCCTCCAGATTTACCTATGTTGTTTCAAATGGCAAGATTTCTTTCTTTTCTCAGGCTGAATAAGACGCCGTTCTGTGTCTCTCTGTGTTTGTGTGTGTGTATACCACAATTTATTTTTTTAACTGTCACATGGTTAAGTGTTTTTATAATTTACAGTATGATGTTTTGAGGCATATATATGTTGTGGAATGGTAAAATGTAGGTAATTAAAGAATACATTACCCCATAATGCATTTATAAAATGTTAGTAATAAAAATCATAGACATTTAAAAAATCATATGTAACAGGCCTGCTTTTGGGGTTTGCATGTCATATGAAAGAAGTGTTATTTTTTTCTTCTGTTAATCTATGCATTTGAAGATTCTGTTTACATTTAATTGTACATATAATTCCAACAACATCATCAGATATTAAATTAAAAATGGAAACTATTTGAACACAAAAAATGTAATATCCTACATTTAACTTCATTTTCATGTTTTGTTGTTTTCTGGTAATTCTAATTAAATGTTAAATTGTTCATAGAGGATCAAGGAAAAGGTTAAAAAGCAGAATTAGCCATAAAATATGAAAAGTTCAGTTATTATAAAAATTTTCAGATGCATTAAGATTTATATCACATCTGCATAAAAGCTATCAAAAATGTGAGAATACAAGGAAAGATAAAATTAAATCAAATACATATTCAATAACTTTCAGAGATTAAACTATATATAATATGCAAAATGCATAATAAAAATTAGCATATAGGTCGGGCACGGTGGCTCATGCCTGTAATCCCAGCACTTTGGGAGGCCGAGGTGGGCAGATCACAAGGTCAGGAGATCAAGACCATCCTAGCTAACACTGTGAAACCCCGTCTCTACTAAAAATACAAAAAAGATAGTTGGGCGTGGGGGTGGGCGCCTCTAGTCCCAGCTACTTGCGAGGCTGAGGTGGGAGAATGGCATGAACCCAGGAGGCAGAGCTTGTAGTGAGTTTGCGCCACTGCACTCCAGCCTGGGCGACAGACCGAGCCTGCGTCTAAAAAAATAAAAATAAAAATAAATAAATAAATGAATAAATAAAAATTAGCATATAATTTGGAAGCAAATTGCATTGAAATTCTTAAAATATTTATGCTTGTATGTGTTTTGATGCAAAAATATGCATACATATTTCAAAACTTAGGAACACTAACACCCCAGCCTTGATGACAAATCAAGATTCTCTCAAAAACAAGCTACCCACCTCCACCCCACTCCACACACAGACTTAAGAACAATCCACAAAAAATACTTTCACTATTATTTTTAATGTGCGGACAGTGTCTCACTTTGTTACCCAGGCTGATCTTGAGCCATTGTTTTCAAGCAATCCTCTGGCCTCAGCCTCCCGGAGTGCTGGGATTACAGGCATGAGCCACTGTGCTGGCCCACTAATTTCTCATTTAATTTACAGCTATAAAAAATATGTTCTACTATTACAGAGGAATATATTATTCATTTCAGAGATCAGAATATATAGAATCTTATTTTCAATTTACCAGAAAATTAGTCTATCTACTTTAGATAAATAATTCAAGTAGAATGAAATCTAAAGCTTACATAATAGATTACGTCAGAGTATTTTTTAGAAGTACTAAATATTTTTGCAAGTGCTAAGGAAAGTATAACATGTCACCAAGATTTGTTAGAATTGTTAGAAATGTTAAAACTGACTTTTTGTAAGAAGAGACCCACAGGAAATTTGAAGGTAAAATTTCTCAGAATCTGAACAATAAAATTATTTATGACTAAAAATGAATTAAATTATCATTCACTTACATTATTGACTATTAATCAAATAAAATATTTTTAAAACATCCATTATATACCAAGAACCCCATGAGACACTGGGAATAATGAAGAGTAGGAGAGATTAGAATCTCTGCCCTTCAGAATTTGAGGACCCTTAATACAGTGTGGCATTAATCAAAAAATTACATTTACAATCTTCTGTAACTCTGCTAAGTGTGATAAAAGAATATTGGAAGAAGTGGATACTTTAAATATAGCCATTCAAACAAATTACTTTCTTCCAAAATAATAAGACTTAATTCCATAAGAAACCTTATTCAAATTGTCTAAATTTTCTTAATATAGATTTTTGGATATGAACTGTCAGACATGTTGAGCTATATAAATTAGACTAAGATATGCGATACAGGGATTTTTTTAACAAAACCTGATTATGGACTTCTTCACACATATACTATTTCACTCAAAGTAACAAATTTACTAACTTTTCTATCTGAAAGGTCTGAGTTCTCAAAAATATTTTTATGATTTATATAATTTAGTCCTCACAATAATTTTGTGAGATAAGAAAGAAAAGATAATGACCTTCTTTTCACAGATGAGGAAACTGTGTTCAGTAATTTATTCAGTATAAGAAAAGTAGAAAGCAAACACACCAAGATTTCTTACCCCAGGGTTTTTGACTCTAGAGCCTCTGTACTTAACTGCTGCAGTGATTTGATACAACACATATATATGTTGAGCAGATGGTCATTCTCTATCATGATTTCTACATCTCTAAAACAAAAGTTTTATTCAGCATCTAATTATGTGAGAATAAAAATTGATAAGCTTGAACAAACTATATTTTTCTCTTAATTGCAGCAAATGCATCCATATAAACTTGTTTGGAATGATAGAAATTGTAATAATTTTTTGGTGTCAACCTTGCAAACAGCAAATTGGAACATATGAGTCTCATCCATCAGCAGTCACAATTTCATATTTGTCCTCAAATTTAGGGTTTTGAGAAGATGTTTGTTACTCTTAATTTTTAATGGCCTCTCAAATTGCAAAGAAATATACAATCAAGCACTAAAATTGGACTACCCTTTGTCCAGTGAAATTCTCACTCTGTAAAATCCATGATTTGTGTTGTTAATAAAAAAAAAAGATAGAGGAAACATTGCAAACAAATACATTGGTCTTGCTTAGAAACCCTGTAAATAGGGTAGACATAGCAGTAACTCACAATTATCAGTCAATCCTTATTCTAGTCTATTCTTGATATATACATATATGTGTGTATATATATATTATATTCCTCTATGATATATGTGTGTATATATACACACATATATATGTATATATCAGGAATAGACTGTTATATACAGGATATATATGTGTATATATAATTGTACCTCTTCAATAACACATATTATGTAACATTTTTACTTCTTGTGTTTCTATATTCTGCCCTATATTATGAAAACTTAGACATTATAACTTCAGATTTTCTTAGTGTTCAGCACAAGACCTAATTCCCAAGAGGGGCTCATTGCATCTTGAGGAAAATTAGCCAGTTGAACCTATGTCTTGTTATCTTAGCAACATCTTTATTACACTTATTAAAAATAAACACATTTTTAAATGTCTAGAACTATAAATTTTGTGGAGATCAAATTGAGTTTCTTTTTATCATATATAAATTATTTGTGTATCTTATCTGATATCAAAAAGTACAGTGACCAAATTCAGAAGTATTGGCCCCGTATGTTTTCTGAGTTTTCAAATTATAATGGAATTATTTTGCAAGTACGCATTTTCCACATAACACAATTCTTTTATTTTGGGTAGCCAGAGGGGCTAATGTATATCAATTACTACTGAAATACATTAAATATGTTGTACATATTTGAAAAGTTAATTTAATATGCAAAGTAAACTTAAACGGTGAATCAATAGAGAGTAAAATTAATCTTTAAAGAGTGAAAATCCATATATAGTTTAGGAAAGTATTGATTCTTAGGCAACATGGTGAAACCTCATCTCTACAAAAAAATAAAAATAAATAAAAAAATACAAAAATTAGCCAAGTGTGATGGCATGTGCCTGTAATCCCAGCTACTCAGGAGGATTTGGTGAGAGGATCACCTAAGCCTTGGGAGGTTGAGGTTTCAGTGAGCTGTGAGCACTCCACTACACTCCAGCCTGGGCGACACAGCGAGACCTTATCTCAAAGAAAAAAAAAAAAAGCTTCATATAGTTATTACAGTTTCTGCAAATGTTCTCAGTTACCTGGCCAAGCATATTATAACAATGAATGCAGACTAATAGAGACCATAACAATTAACTGTGTTATTTCATGGAAAACATCGTATTCAATCACTCATTAATTCAATTATTTAATTTAGTATTCTACATATACATATTAATTATCTACTATTTGGTATGCCTTTGTTTAACATTTAATTTAGATGTTAAAAAGTAATATTTAAGGTAAAATCATAACTTAAATATTGATACACGATAAAAGTTTTATTTAACTAATCAATTGAAGAGGAAACTAGCATAATGTTAAAACTCATTTAAAGTTTAATTTGCTACCACCATCACCACCCCCTCAACACACACACAGAGGCAATAATATACATTGAAATGAATGTACATATAGATGCGAAACTGATAAACATCCACAATCCTATAATCAAGTGTATCTGCATTGGACACAAATTGCATGTCAATGACCAAGAATTATTAGCATTATTAATGATATGCTACAATTTACAGAATTGTAAAACAACTGAAACATAATGAAAGAGAGAGAGATCCCAGAAGGATGTACTCAATAGAACACACGAGAATCATTTTTCTTCATTTCAAAGAATTTCACAATGTATTTCTTTCTGACATGGGCATTACACATTTATATGGTTTGGCTGTGTCCCCACCTAAATCTCATCTTGAATTGTAGCTCCTATAATTTCCTTGTATCACGGGAGAGACCTGGTGGGAGTTAATTGAATCATGGGGTCAGGTCTTTCTCATGCTGTTCTCATGATAGTGACTAAGATCTGATGGTTTTATAAAGGGGAGTGTAAGACATGATTTTGGTACACCTCTGCCTTTTGCCATGATTGTGAGGCCTCCCCAGCCCTGAATAACTATGAGTCCATTAAACCTCTTTCCTTTATAAGTTACCCAGTCTTGGGTATGTCTTTATTAGCAGTGTGAGAACAGACTAATACACAAATATTGCTATACTTATAGCAATGAACAAGAAAACACAATAATTTTTGCCCTCATGGGGTTTTTATTCTAAGCTTAAGATGATACTGCAATTTTTCGCTACCTAAAGAAAATAAATAAAGCAAATCTTACCTTCTTGATTAGATAATGTGTTCAGTAAATACAGAATACACGTATTTCAAAATGCCTATTTCCTTCTTTAATGTTCATGGAAACCTGTGACACTTTAATACATTATTGAATATTTACCTTGTGTTTGCCAACTTGCTGTACTAGTGAAATACACATACAAAAATTGAGATGTATTCCATGCCCTTTTTGGGGAAGAGATGAAGGTGGAAAGTTGGAGGTGAAAGCCATATTTTTATAAGATATGGGTAATGCTGCAGATTTTTCATAATATGTTTCTTAATTTTATAGAAGTTTTTTTTCGCTTTTTTTTTTTTTTTCTTTCCAATTTACTCTACTCTAGGACAGTAATTAAGGACTCAGGCACTGGTAACAGAATGCTTGGATATAAGTTTGGATTCTGCCAAATACGAACTGTAAGACTTTGGGAATATGACTTATCTGAGACTCAGTTTCTTCATTTATCAAATAGAGGTAATACTGTTACCTCTTAAAGCTGTTGTGAGAGTTAGATAATGTATATATGTTAAGCATGTTAAAGAAAGTATGCCTATTAAGAATCATGTCATTAATTATTATTATTATCCTTAGCTTTTTGTTTATTTATTTATTTTTTTCTATCTAAACATCAAGATTGTTGACTGCAGGAACCACTTCTAAATCACTGGAAACTCTTACAGATAGAACATGTTTAGAATTGAATGTTCACTATCCTACTTCAAACTTACATATTTAAACTTGTATATTCTTGAAATTTTTATTCCCTTTAATGATTAATATCTATAATTCACAACAATGGTAATAATCTATCATTGGTGTTATATATGCCTGTACTTACCTTTAATTGGTTGAAAAAATTAAACTGTAATTTCATATCACTGTTTTTAAACATTAATTTCCAAACGTAAAGTTTGTTTAAGTTCTTTTACTTTAAAAACATTAGTTTTATTTAGCACAAATAAGTTGATAAAAAGTCCCAAATGACCTGCCCAATCGTAGACCTCATGAGGATGTAACTACAGCATCATTTTTAAATAGTTTATTTATCCTTAACCTAACTTTATATATTGCTTCAACTATAGTTTTATTAGCATGGGTGTAAAGGCAGATGAATTCTTTGTTAGAGATTTTAACAAAGAAACTGGTTTAAGGTTTGGGCTTTTGTTTTTATTTTTATTTTTTGAAAAAACACAAATTCCGAAATACTTTTGTTACAGACAATTATTTTTATTTAAAAAAATGGGATAGAAAATAAGCCATTAAAATATGAGGTATAAAAGATCTCCTAGGTTTATAACGGAAAATAAAATAATATGATATAGTTTAGATATATAGATATATAAACATATTATATATAGATATATAAACATATTAGATATATAGCACTTCCACACTTCTACAGCTCCTTTGGTTTAAATCCAATTTCTATGTTCCAAGAGCAAGTATTTTTCATTAGTATCATGTCATAGCTAAGGAAACTGAGGCTAAGAATTATTTGCAAATGGGTAAATAAATAAATTAATGTAATAGACATTGAGAGCACCATAAATAATAGAGCTATTTTCCACATACTATCTTTTATTATCATTTTACAAGAAAAAATAACATCATACAGTGTTACAGTCAAAAAATGTGTGAGTGTTAACTTTAAACTCTTTTTTCCCAGTGAGAGATTGTGTTCTTTCACTAGTAAGTGTCAGAAACTAGAATAGGCCGGGCGCGGTGGCTCAAGCCTGTAATCCCAGCACTTTGGGAGGCCGAGACAGGCGGATCACAAGGTCAGGAGATCGAGACCATCCTGGCTAACACGGCGAAACCCCGTCTCTACTAAAAACACAAAAAATTAGCCGGGCGAGGTGGCGGCGCCTGTGGTCCCAGCTACTCGGGAGGCTGAGGCAGGAGAATGGCCGGAACCCGGGAGGCGGAGCTTGCAGTGAGCTGAGATCTGGCCACTGCACTCCAGCCTGGGCGACAGAGCGAGACTCCGTCTCAAAAAAAAAAAAAAAAAAAAAAAAGAAACTAGAATAGAATCTAGTTTGTTTTCTCATAAACTCTTCTTTCTTTTGCATTGTATTTTCTCTGAGAAAAATTTTTTGAGGATATTTGAGAGAATTTTTGAGAAAAGAGGAGTTAGTAATACCAGGCATCCTTGTGTCTTTGTACATCCTTATGTAAAATGGATGTAAATAATATTTGTACTAATTTCAAAGATTTTAGATTAAAAGAATAAAACACACACCAGACACGTAGCATAGGGTCTGATGCAGATTAAGCCCTTAATAAAATGCTAACTCTTGTCCTGATGTCTTTAAGAAATGTTCTCACTCTGTACTGAAAATTCTATTTGTCCATTTCCCTGTATTTTCTCCTGAAACATAAACTACCATTCATGCTTCTATGATATATTATCAGTCCTAATTCTAAATAAGACTTCTGAAAGTTGTTGACATGTCATAATTTCTCCTTTCATTGTTAAACTCACATTTGTAGGGACTTTAAACCTATCATAATTAAAAGTACCTAAATAGCTATGAAGATTAGCAGTGGTCTTTGTCTAGCCATGGGCCTAAATGCTTAGAAGTAAACAGATTTGCATGATAAATATTGGCTTTCACATATAGAACATGCAAGTATATAAATAAAAGGTTTATTTATATACATGGGCAGGGAACCAATTTGTCACATTATACAAAAATTAACTGAGAACCTGCTATGTGCCAGAATTATTATACATGTTCTCTTTTAATGGTTTCATCATCCTTATGCTTTACACCTTTCTTATTTCTTTCCTTCCTTCCTTTCTTTTCCATTCATTTTCTTCCTTTATTTAGCTATTCTATAAATATTTTTTAGTCTTAATATGTGCCTAGGGGATGTGGATTACATATATAATATTTCCCAAAAGAGTTTTAGTATATTGAAGAAGCATTTTTATAATTAAAATTACTTTACAATGTAATTATTATATTAAGAGTATCTGTAAGGTAGTAATGTCTAAGTGTGTCAGAAAGTTAGGGAAAAATTTCACAGGAATGGTAACCTGACAGTGATCAACATATAGAGTTAGACACTACGTTTTGAATCCTCAATTTCAATTTATCGTATACAAGTTATATGATTTTAGATGAGTTATTTGATTTTTTTTTTTTTTTTTTTTTTGAAACAAGAGTCTTGCTGCATCACTTAAGCTGGAGTGCAATGGCATGATCTCGGCTCACTACAACCTCCGCCTCTCAGGTTCAAGTGATACTCTTGCCTCAGCCTCTCAAGTAGCTGAGATTACAGGAGTGTGTGCCGTCATACCCTGCTACTTTGTGTATTTTTAGTAGAGATGGCCTTTTGCCATGTTGACCAGGCTGGTCTTGAACTTCTGACGTCAAGTGAGCCCCTGTCTCAGCCTACCAAAATGTTGAGATTATAGGCAGGAGTCACCATGCCTGTCCTGAGTTATTAGATCTTTTTGACACCAATTTTGCTAATCTATAAATTGGAAAAAATAGTACCTACCTGGGAAGACTAAAACAACAATTGAAAAAATACCTAATCTAGGTTAGGGCAGGTGGATTCCACAATACACATCATATTATAAGCAGTTTGCTTATAAGACTGTGTGATAAAGCATATGCAGAAGCATGTAGATGGGAGATGAAGCAAGCAAAGAGAAGGTTACATTGTTAATCTTAGGTCCTAGATAGGTGAGTATTTAAGTCTGATTTCTATACTTTAGGAGTTCTGACAGACTTTCATCTTGTAAAAATATTCTGAATACATGCCACAATTCCATCTGTCTAACTCTCTTTTCTCTCTCTGTCTCTCTCTGTCTCTCTCTCTCTCTCTTTCTCTCACACACCACACACACAATGCATTAACATTAAGAAGTTAATAGTTTTAATTAATAATTTTATCTGTTTTAAAACAGAATTATTTACATAATCTTTAAATAATAATTTCTCCCTAGTAGATAAAAAACATATACCATTAGTGGGAAAAGAAGCAGGTGTGCTATTTTCGTACAGCTCTTTTAAGTAATGTCATGTATAATGTATTCTTATTGCAATAAGATAAAAGAAATAGTCTAGTTACTGTTTGTCAATTTTATTGCATGACTGTGAGAATGGAATTGGAATCTCTGTAGGTGAAACTTAAAAACAAATATATCCTTAAGGAATTAGTGAGAAAGTATCTCCTATTCACAAATTCTTCACAAATTAACACTCGCCTTAAAATGTTGTAAGTACAAAGAATGCTTTTGAAGTTCAGCCTCAAAAAGAGCAAGAGGCAGATAGAGAATATTATGTGCATCATCAAATGTTGCACCATATTTACCAATGGAATAAGAAACCATTGAATGAAATAAATGCCTTGAGTAATACTATTTTAGAATTAAATAACAAGTTTCTAAATTAACAGTAACAACATACACACACACCTTGTTTTGATACATCTAAATGAATGAAAACTGACACACTCCAAGTCTTAATCACTGAAAATCTTTTAACAATAGAGATAAGGATTTTTGAGACAAAAACATACCAAAAATAAGGTCATAATCAAAGGATTTGAAGTAAGAATAACAATGGACTTTTACATCAAAAAAACTGGAAGAGATGAAGAAATACCTTTCCTACAGGAAAATGATCTTCAACCCAGCACTCAACCTTCAGTCAAAAAATATTAATCAAAAGTGTGAATCAAATGGTATTTTTGAGATATTTGAAGTTTTAAAAATGTATATCACATTTCCCCTTGCTGAGAGACCTATTGGAAAATGTTCTCCAGCAAAATGAGAGATTATAACAATAATATGTGTGGTCCAGGAGACAAGTATCCAACAGAGAAGTGAGGCAATAGTAATAGGCAGAATGATGCTTATAGGAGGTTTCAGAAGTACAGCTGGGTTACCATCTAGAAAGAAATCACTTCACATTGCAGCATTTCAAGGTGGGAGTCTACAGGGGGGAAACAAATAAGTAAGCAGAAAGGAATTACTTGCTGTATTTCACCGTATTGACAGGAGGTGTACATTCAAGTTTGAAAGCACTGAGAAAAATTATTAATTGGACATTATCAAATGAAAATCTTCTCTTCTTTAAGAGTTACTCATCAGAAAATGAAATTTTAATCCATAGATTGTTAGAAAATATTTGCAAATCATATGTATAGCATAGAGTTTTCATCTAGAATGTGTAAAGCACTCCAAGCACTCAATAACAAAAAAACAAAAAACCCAAATAACAGTAGGCAATATGTTTGAATAGTTATTTTACCAAAGAAGATATAAAAGTGGCAAACAAGGGTTAAAAAGATGCTTGACAAAATTGATAATTAAATTAAACCACAATAAAATTTTTTTAGTTTAGCAAAAGTTAAAAAGACCACCTATAACAAGTATTGGAGATGATATAGAGTAACTGGAACCCTCAAAAACTACTGATAGAAATGTGTAATATAAACCATTTACGATGAAAAAATCTTAGAGAAAAGCTAGAATTCAACACCAACCGTTAAATTTTCTAGAATTCCACACCAACTATCTTAAATTCTCTAAGGAGAATCTGTTATGAGCTGTCAGCCTGTAGCTCCTGCAGACGCTCTGCTTCCTTTCTGGCATTCTTCTCTCATCCAATCAATGAAAGGAAGATGTATTTGCTTTTTGTTTATAGTATGTTACTCCTCTTATGCTATGTTTATCTTCATCACCAATTTACTCATTGGATACCTCTGGGTCCTGAGTCATCTAACAAAATACATTTTGTGTAGATTTTTTTGTTCTTCTTAACAAAAGTATTTTAATGCACATATTTAACTAAAATTCTCTTCCCAGTGAATTTGTAATACACTACTGAGACCTCAATAAATGAGAAGCTTGCTATTCATCAAGGTAACTTCTTTTTTTTTTTTTTTTTTTTTTTTTTTAATTTTACTTTAAGTTCTTAAATGTATTGCTGAAGACCAAATGTGGATTAGTGTGAGGGAGAATCTCCCCCCGGGGCTACACTACAGTCTTAGGTAGGTCCCCACACTTTCAGGTAGGTAGGTCCCCACACTTTCAGAGGCTTTTCCTCCAGGATTTTTCTCCAAGTTCTTACTGTAAAGATCTGAGAATGATTCTGTAGGATACAGGGAGTGGGGAGAGGAAGAATTAACCTTTTAAATGAACCCAAATATATATATATATATATATATATTTTTTTTTTTTTTTTTTTGAGACGGAGTCGCTCTCTGTTGCCCAGGCTGGAGTGCAGTGGTGTGATCTTGGCTCACTGCAAGCTCTGCCTCCCGGGTTCAGGCCATTCTCCTGCCTCAGCCTCCCGAGTAGCTGGGACTACAGGCGACCGCCACCACGCCTAGCTGTTTTTTTTTTTTTTTTTTGTATTTTTAGTAGAGACGGGTTTTCACTGTGTTAGCCAGGATGGTCTCGATCGCCTGACCTGGTTATCCAGCCGCCTGGGCCTCCCAAAGTGCTGGGATTACAGGCGTGAGGCACCATGCCCGGCCAAACCCAGACCTTCTTTGTAACAAAGGCCTATTCTCCAGTGGGGAGAGTTTGGCCAGAGTCATGCCAGGATTGTGAGCAAGGGCATTTGTCATACTCCAGCCCCCTGTATATTTCCTATCTCAATTAAAATGGGAAATTCATATAAGAAGAAACATTTCTTAAGGCTACAGGCTAGAGACACAGACCCAATAAAAGACTGAGATTTAATTGGAGGATCATAGACCATAGATCATAAATTATATCATTTCCGTCTCTTATACATTACCATCAAACCCACAGAGTGTCAGTACTATAAAAGACAATAGTTGAAAGCTGCAAATCATAGACATTCTCTGTAGAGGAGTACTTAGGAAAGTCCAAAGCAAAAGGGACAACAAAACCAGACACTTAAGGAATTTGAAATCAAGTCTTAGACACCTTTAGGTACAGCAAACTCTAAATAAAGCCAAAGCCCAGCGACATTAACAGAGATCCTCACTTTAGAGGCCTATTCATATCAGTTCCTATTACCCGATACGGTATGCTTGAATTTCAACAAAAATTTGCAAGGCATACCTAAAGGAAAAAAATAATAAGCTGAAGAGACCAAGTAATCATCAGAACCAAATTCATACATCACAAGGATGTTGTAATTACCATCTAGATAATTTAAAATAACTGAAAAATATGTTAAGATATCTAATAAAAAAAGGATGACAGAATGCAAGAACAAATGAGTAAAGTAAACAGGGAGATGGAGACTCTAAGAAAGAACTGAAATAAAATGCTAGAAATTAAAAAAAAAAATAGAAATAAATGTCATTGATCGGTTCATTAGAGAATGGACATAGGTGGAACACTAAGGAAAGATCAGTGGGCTTGAAAATATATTAACAGAAATTTCCCAAACTAAAACTCAAAGAAGAAAAATAAAATAAAATAAAATAAAATCACAGCAGAATATCTAAGTACTGTGGGACAATTTCAAAAAGTGTAATATGTGTTATTATAATATTAGAAGGAGAAGAAAGAGAACAGAGTTGAAAAAATATTTGAAAAAATAATTGCTAAAAACTTTCCAAAATGAGTGACAGATGATTCTCATGTCCTAGAAGTTGAGAGAACACTAAGCAAAATAAATTATAAAGATAAAAACAAAACAAACAAACAAAAAATTTCTCTAGGCATGTCATATGCAAACTGCAGAAAATGAAAGACAAAGGAAAAATCTTAAATAAAGCCAGAGGGATAAAAAACACTTTTTCTATACAGAAACAAGGGTCAGAATTACAGCCCACCTCTTATCAGAAACTATACAAATGAGAAGAGTACAATGATATACCTTTCAAGAGAAAAAAAAAAAAAAAAAAAAAAACTAACCTAGAATTCTATACCTAGTAAAATGATACTTTAAAAGTGAAGAAGTAAAGACTTTCTCAGACTAACAAAATCTGAGAGATTTTAATGTAGGCAAACAGGTCATGCAAGCGATATTGAAAAAAAGGAGAGTGAAATAATATAGGCCAGAAACTCAGATCTACATGAGGAAAGGAAGACAACAGTCAGAGAAGGAATAAATAAAGGTAAAATAAAATGCCTTATTTTCCTTATTATTAACAGTTATAGAAATAACTTGAAAGTAACAATGATAACCATATATTGGGTGATTGTAGCGTATGGATAGGTGAAATATCAGTCATGTCAGAAAGATCAGGAGGGATAAATTAGGAATACTCTGTTACAAGGTACAGGTGCTACACATGAAGCAGGATACTGTTACTTAAAAATCAAATTACATTAGTTAAAAAAGGATATTGTGGCTGGATGTGATGGCTCATGCCTGTAATCCCAGCACTTTGTGAAGGCAAGGTAAGAGAATCACTTGAAGCCAGGAGTTCAATACCTGGGCAACATAACAAGATTTTGTCTAAAAAAAGAAAAAAAAAAAAATCATACTCTAGTCTGGTGACATGTGGTGGTAGACCCTGCTACTCGGGAAGCTGAGGCAGAGAATTGCTTGAGTCCAGGAGATCAAGGTTACAGTGAGCTATGACCAAGCCACTGAATTTTAGCCTGGGCAACAGCAAGACACTGCCAAAAAAAAAAAAAAAAAAAAAAAAGAAAGAAAGACAGATGAAAGAAAGAAAGAAAGGAAGAAAGAAAGAAAGAAAGAAGGAAGGAAGGAAGGAAGGAAGGAAGGAAGGAAGGAAGGAAGGAAGGAAGGAAGGAAAGATAGAAAGAAAGAAAGAAAGAAAGAAAGAAAGAAAGAAAGAAAGAAAGAAAGAAAGAAAGAAAGAAAGAAAGAAAGAAAGAAAGAAAGAAAGAAAGAAAGAAAGAAAGAAAGAAAGAAAGAAAGAAAGAAAGAAAGAAAGAAAGAAAGAAAGAAAAGAAAGAAAGGAGGGAGGGAGGGAGGGAGGGAGGGAGGGAGGGAGGGAGGGAAGGGAGGGAGGGAGGGAGGGAGGGAGGGAGGGAGGGAAGGAAGGAAGGAAGGAAGGAGGAAAGAAGGAAAGAGAGAAAGAGAGAAAGAGAGGAAGGAAGGAAGGAAGGAAGGAAAAGAAGAAAGAAAGAAGGAGCGAAAGAGAAAGAAAGAAAGAAGGAAGGAAGGAAGGAAAGAAAGAAAGAAAGAAAGAAAGAAAGAAAGAAAGAAAGAAAGAAACAAAGAAATGAAGGAAGAAAAGAGAAAGAGAGAGAAAGAAAGTTGTAAACTTCAGGACAATCAATACAATCATTAAAAGAAGTATAATTGATTCTCTAAGAGAGAAGATAAAAATAATCATGTAAAGTACCCAACTAAAACCAGAGCACATAGAAAAAGAGGAATATGGAAATCAATGAAATACAGTTAGGAAAAAAAAAGTGCTTCTCAGATGGGAGAAAAACAAATAAGCAAACAAGACCCGCCTATAATCTATTTACAAGAAACGCTTTAAATATAAAGACTCAGGTAGGTTAAAAGAGTTGCAAAAAGATATATTACGCTCCCACTAAGCAAAAGAAATCTGCAGTAGCTCAAGTAATTTCAGATAAAGCAGACTTCAGGGAATCAGTTCCGCAAGCAGACATAACAATCCTAAATGTTCATGTACCTAGCAACATCATGCCAAAATATATTAGACAAGTGATAAAACAGAAAGGAATAAGAGAAAACCCACCATTATAGTTGGATACATTAAATACCCCTATTTGTAACTGATAAGCCAAGCAGGCAGAAACCTCATAAAGATATGATTGACCAATCAGCAGTATAAAACAGTTTGATATAATTGGCATTTATAGAATCCTCTACCCAACAGTAGGACAAATTCTTTTGAGACTGTGTGGAACATTTAACAAGACAGACCACATTCCAGACCATAAAACACACCTGAACACATGAAGACAAAATGAAATCATAAAACATATATCCCCATGCCACAGTGGAATAAAAGTAGAATTCAGTAAAAGAATGATACTTGAAGAAATGTCAAATTATTTGAAATTTAACAGTGTACTTTTGAATAGCACATTGGTTAGAGAAGTCTGAAGAGAAACTTAAAAAAGTATTTTGAACTAAATGAAAATGAAGCTGTAACTGGTCAAACCATTTAGATCCAGAAAAAGCAGTGCACAGAGACAAACGTATAACATTAAATGCATATATTAGAAAATAAAATCTATAATCAATCACTTAAGCTTCCACTTTAAAGAGTTAGAGAAATAACCGTAACTTCAGTCAAACTAAGCAAAAGAAGAGAAATAATTAAAATTAGAACAGACCTCAGTAAGATTAAAAATAGAAAACCAATAAAGAAAATAAACAAAAACAAAAGTTATTATTTGAAAATATTAATAAAATTTATAAAGACTCTAGTCAGGCTAATCAAGGGAAAAAAGAGAGAGGGGACATAAGTTATTAATATAATAAATCAAACAGGAATTTCCATTATTGTTCCTATGGGCATTAAGAGGACATATAAAAGGATACTAAAAACAACTTTCTGTCTCAATATTTGAAAATGTTGATAAAATAGACCAATTTCTTGAATAACACAAACTATCAATACTTGCGGACAAAAAGATCATCTCAATAGGCCTACATGTATTTAGGAAATTGAATGAATAACTAATGCTCTTCCATAAAATAAATCACCTCTCTCAGATTAATTCCCTGGTAAATTCTACCAAGTATGAAAGAAAGAAATGATACCAATTCTTCATAACCCCTTCCAGTAAAATAGAAGCAGCTGGAACACTTCCTAAGTCATTTCTTGTGGCTAGCATTACCCTAATTCCAAAAGTAGACAAATATATTAAAATAAAGGAAAACTACAGACTAATAATTCTCATGAACATAGACACAACATTCTCAACAAATATTTAAACTTGAATCTAACAATAAGTAAAAGGAATAATAAATAATGAAAAACAGTATTTATACCACAGTGCAAAGTTAGCTCTCCATTTTAAAATTAATTATTGTAATCTACCATATCAATTCTCTAAAGGAAAAGTATTTTATAATTATATAAACTGATACAGAAAAAAATATTTTACAAAATTTAACAACTAATCTGGATGAAAACTCTCAGAAAGCCAAAAAATAGAGAAGAAAAGCATCAATTTAGTAAAGAATATCAGTAAAATCCTACAGTTATGCTAATTAGTGTAGAAAAATGGATACGTTCCTCCAAAGGTCTAGAACAGGGCAAGAGTGTCCTCTCATCACTCCTATTCAACAGTAGGAAATTCTCGCTAGCACAATTAGAAAACAAAAGCAAGAAAATGTATGCAGACTAATAAGAAAGAGATAAAATGGTCTCTATTCCCAAATATTAAACAATGCCTTAAATAAGTCAGTATAGCATGTGTCCAGGATAAAATTTAATACTGTATACAAAAGTCAACTGCTTTCCCATGTAATAGCAATGAACAATTAATATTTAAATGAAAAATAATACCATTTGTAATAGTACCCAAAATAAATAAATCATTGGGTATATACCTATAAAATTATGTACCGACCTATACATGGAAAACTAAACTCAGATAAAAATCTAAATAAATATTATAAATAAATGGAAAGAGATTCCATGTTCATTAACTGGGAGCCTCAATATAATTAAGATTTCACTTCTTACCTGTGTGATCCATAGATTCAGTACAATCCCAATCAAAATTACATCAAGCTATTTTGCCAATATTGACACCCTGGTTATAGAGTTTTTATGGAAGGCAAAAGACTAGAATAAACCACCACGATACTGAAGAAAATAAGGTTGGAGAATACACTCTGCCTCATTTCAACATATAACCATTAAGCAACAATAATAAGGTAGCCTGATATCGACAAAAGAACAAGCATGTATATCAATGGAACAGAATAGAGAGTTCAAACATAGGACCACACAAATGTAATCAACTAATATGTGATGAACAATCAAATGCAGTTCAAAGCCAAAAGTATAGTCTTATTAATTGGTTTTGGAAGAATTTGATATTCATATGAAAATAAAATAAACATAGGCATTGAATTTACAACTTATACTCTCCACAAAAATTAGATCAAAATTAATTACATACCTAAATGCAAAACACTTAACTACAAAATTTCTAGGAGAAAACATAATATAAATATAAAATAATATATAATATATAATAAATATAAACATAAAATAAATATAAAATGTAGATGACCCTGGGCTTGGCAATACATTTTTTGATACAACACCGTAAGCATAATTCCATGACAGAAAATGGAAATTTGGACTTTATTAAAATTAAAATCTGCCTTGAAGTGACATTGTTAAGATAATAAAAATAACTACTTGGAGAAATATTGGCAAAACACTTACCTGATAAAGGATTTTTATCCAAATGTAAAAGGATTCTTAAAACTCAATAATAATAATAAAACAAAGAACTAATTAAATGTGCATAAGATCTGAATAGACAATTCAACCCCCAAAATATATAGATGGTAAATAAGCATATAAAAATGTGTTCAGCATCATTTGTCATTAGAAATTTAAGCAAGCAACAATGAGATATCAGTAAATACCTATTTAAATGGCTAAAATCCAAAGAACTCACACTACTACCGCTGGCAAAGATGCAAAGTAATGATAACTCTTGATTAATTGCTGGTAAAAATTTTTAAAATCATGGTACCACCACTTTGGAAGACAGTTTAATAGTTTCTTCCAAAACTAAGTATAGTTTATTACATTCCAAAGCATTCGTATGACAATGGAGGCAGGGTTAAAAGGGTGATAGTGAAACTTGACAAATACTACCTCAAGACAGGTGATCAAGGTTAACATGAATGGTGACTACTTATATTCCATATGATGTGATGAAAATGACACTTTACTGCTTCACTTTTTAAAGAAGATTTTACTTCTGTGATCTTTCTCCCCAATACGCACTACTTTTATACAACAATGGAAAAGAAATCAGATGAATCATAATTGCAGGGTGTTCCTCTACAAATACTTAACCAATAGTCCTAAAAAATGTCAAGGTCATCAAAACAAGGCAAGTAACAACCAGGAAGAACCTAAGAAGATATGACTACTATATGCAATGTAGTAGCCTGAATAGGATCCTAGAAAAGAAAAGGGGACATAATGTAAAAACTGAAAAAGTCTGAAGAAAGCATTGACATTAAGTAAAATTAATTAGTTAGTTAATATACTATTAACTCATTAATTATGACAAATGTATTATACTAATATGAAACATTAAAAAATCATAGAAACTGGACAATATGGTACACATGAGAACATTCAGCACTCTCTTCCTAATAACTTTGTAAATTTAAAACTCTACTTTTTTAAAATATGCATTCAAAAGTTAATATAATAAAGATCCCTGTGCAGTATTTTCTGGGATGTAATTTTTCAACTTCTTTGAGTTAATACCAAAAGTATGATTTGTGTGATTTGAGTATGATTATTGGATCACATGGTAAGAGTATGTTTAGTTTTGTAAGACATCCTTATGCTCTTTATAGCAACTTTATTCATAATTGTCAAAACATGGAAGCAAAACATTTTTGTCTATAAGTCACATATAGCCTTTGACTTTGTACATGCTTAAGCTATCTGAATTTCAACGAAAGGTCAATGTTTAAACAAATAACCTTTTTTTTTTTTCATGAAAGCTAAAACATATAGACAATGGAAAAGAAGTTATACTTAATTTTTTAAAAAAATCAATAATCTATAAGACCATATGTGGAGAAAGGAAAAGGAAGTACAAAATAAGGCTTAATTTATTTAACATTTTATTTTATAAAACCAGCTCTGTTTGTTAAAAGCAAATATTGGTAAAGGTATGATGCTATTATCTCATCCATTTCTGTTTAATGATAGTATTTTCACCCTCTAGTTAATGGCAAAGTTGTCTAGATAATATTTTTTAAGGTAAGCTTAAAGTGTTTCAAAAAAAAAAAAAACTAATTTCTTGCAGCATATTTTAATATGTCAAAAATAATCTATATGCTTTTTTATAATGTCACATATGGAAATATATTTTGATTAAAATTTAACCACAAACTAAAGAAAAGTTAATACAAAATTTATAATTGCAATTGAAATGATATCTTGAATGGTAAATCATTTATACTCTGTGAATCAGTGAGTTACTAAGCATCATTCATTCTTCACTCCAATTACAATATATTGATGTTTCTTTCCATTTCTTTACCACTTTTAATCCATATACTGTAGACCAACTGGATTATGGTAACTATAATTTAGGTGTTTTTCTTAAATGTAGTTTTTCCTCATTAAAATGAAAATATTCTAGAAAAAAATTATCTCTGTTCAGAGATAAGAAATATGATCTTAAAAGAGTTGAATAATGAAACCTCGATGCAATCATTTAAATTCTCATTTTAATCATCTACAAAAGAGAAATAACTAACAATATCAATATGCTGTGATGACTCAGATTGAGATGAGGCTGCATACATCTCCCTTCTCCCACAC
Organism: Macaca mulatta; assembly: GCF_049350105.2. Classification (NCBI taxonomy): domain Eukaryota; kingdom Metazoa; phylum Chordata; class Mammalia; order Primates; family Cercopithecidae; genus Macaca; species Macaca mulatta. The sequence continues at coordinate 119,978,171 of NC_133409.1, forward strand.
ACACACAAACGCACATGTATGCATGGACATTCACAGATATACTGATACTATTATCAATTATTTTCTATTCTAGATTACTTACACAAAACCAATTTCACTTCACAGAAGACAAACTCTGTTTCTAATAAGTACTCTTTAATACAGCTATTTAAAATTTCTGAGGCCTACTCATAGAGCATGTGAATTAAAAAGGAAAATATTTAAAAAAAATAATGACATATTAAATTTAGTCTCTAAACATTTAAGCATGTTAAAAAGCATTATAAAATTATACATTTGTAAGTAGCTGAGTAATGAGCAAACAGAAAGTTCTGACCTTCCCCCCGCCCCAGGCGTCATCCACAATGCACTTCATTCCTTAGCTCATCTGTGACACTCACAGTCTTGTGGCTCTTTGTAACTCCTGACATCACTGACCCCTGCACATTCCCTACAATCACTTCATTCCTGACTGTTTATTCAATTTAGGATAATATAAACCTGGGAGACAGAAATAAGAGGGAACTGATGAAGGTACATTTCTGCCTATTATTTCTTCTTCAAAAAGGATACTATAATGTGAAGGCACTTGTAGAGTGGTGCTCAACCTAGAGATCTGAGTTTAAACACCGCTTTATGAAGAAGTTGATGTAGTAAATGAGATTTTAACTCTATTTTGGCAACTTGTTTACTTAATTCTCTTCTTCCACACACAATTTTTTCAAATATTTTTCTAAATTTGATTTTTCTCTCCCTTAATCCCACCATACCACTCAAATCTACCTGCTCTTATAGCATCAACTGACCAGTTACTGAGTTTACCACCTTTATGATCATCAAATATACAAAACTCACTTCATAATTTAAAAAAGTGCCAACTCTAAAAATTCTGAAAACCTTTCTCTTTGTCTTTCTTAACAAAATCCAAGGATAATTTGAGATACCTTCCTTCACTTCTCTCTTGAATATTATTGTTCCTCAGGATTCTCAGTCGTCTTTTGCCTGAGCCACTTTGTTTAATGCTACGCCTTATTATGCCTTATTGGCAATCATGTTGTGAATATTCTTTCTCCTAAATTAGCTGCGTCCTTTGCCTCAGAAACCAAACTGGGTGTGCGCATTTGTGTATGAGACGGTAAATGTGACTGAGAACATGTGTTTTAGAGTCAGGTCAATCTACACACCACTGCTTATTGATTGTGTGAGCTTGGGCAAGTCCTTAGTCTTTCTGTGCTTCACTTTTCTCGTTTTATTTCTTTTATTTTTTACTCTTTTTATTTTTATTTCTTCAGACACTATGGTGACTTACGTTTTCTCATTTTTAAAATGGGGCTGTGACTATTTACCTCACAGGATCATTGTCATAACCAAGACAGTGGACTAAAGAAGGATTGGTGTCTCCCACATAGTAGGTGCATAATCGATAAAGTCAGTCACTACTCCCTTCAAAAATAATGAATAAATCAGCTGTCTCTTCTCCATTACTCTATCTCAGTTTTATTTTAAAATTTAGCATTTTTTCCCTTTTCTAGTCTCCTTGCTAAAATGTTCATCATTCATACTGCTGGTAGCTATATTAGCATTTCTGAAACACACATTTTCACTCCCCTCCTATAATTTTAGTCCAATCTGTGGTAGGTAAAATTTGTTATTTACTTTCTAGAGAACAGGCATAAATTATGACAACTTTTGTATCTGTTAATTTTATCTCTTCTAATTTTCCTCATTGTATATGTTTTGAAAGTACAATGTATAATTCATACAAATAAAAAGCTGCTTATTGTGGAGGTCATAGTCCTTAAAGAAGTGAAACATGAAAAATATCAGGTATATAGAATCAACTACAAGCTTATCAAAGGCTTCCATAGTTTATAATATTGTCTGTTGAATGCAAATAAAAATAAATTACATCTGTCATCTCCAATATTTACTCAGCTATCTTTAATTGAATGTCTGTTATATGCCAACTATTATAAGGAGCATGTTCTATTCAAATTATTTTTTGGCTTATATAAAAATTTATGGCCGGGCGCGGTGGCTCAAGCCTGTAATCCCAGCACTTTGGGAGGCCGAGGTGGGCGGATCACAAGGTCAGGAGATCGAGACCACAGTGAAACCCCGTCTCTACTAAAAATACAAAAAAAAAAATGAGCCGGGCGCGGTGGCGGGGCGCCTGTAGTCCCAGGTACTCAGGAGGCTGAGGCAGGAGAATGGCGGGAACCCGGGAGGGGGAGCTTGCAGTGAGCCGAGATCGCGCCACTGCACTCCAGCCTGGGCAACAGCGTGAGACTCCGTCTCAAAAAAAAAAAAAAAAAAAAAAAAAAAAAAAAATTTATTTGTTTAAACCTATTTCCTTATTTTTTGAAAGATGTCATTTAAGATGACAGCTATTTGTTCATGTTTTCTTAACTACTGAATTTAAGTTGGGCTTTATTTGTTAGAATAACCTAACTACAAAGGTACTATAAAAGTGATACAGTTCATATTCATCTGAAATTACACATATTTTCCTGTGAAATATTTTTCTGGTAATGTAACCTGTCAAGTGATGTTATGGTTGTAATTATGTGCAATGCTGTCAATGTCTCCATCATAGTTCTGGGTTTCTGGACTTCTTGGCTCAAGAATTTATAAGATATTAATGGTAATATCACCTGGGATAAAATTACTTCCTCATTTTAACTCTTAAATATATTATAATCAATATGTGTGTTTAGAATTGAGGAGAATACCATTTGGCTTGCCATTTTGACAGGGTTTGAAGAATGTCTTTGTAAATGAAAAGCTGAGACACATAACATCATACCTTTTGGGTCAAAATTACATCACATTTTTCAAATTTATAATGTTTATATTACTCTAGTTCCCAATAAAATCCAAAGCATTTTGTATTCAGCATGTATAGAAATACAGTGACTTCACAAATGTTTTTCTGTTAGTGTTTTTTTTTTCCTTTGCTGCTATTTTCATTTATTTAAATTTTTACCAGGCGGAAATGCAATGCATCAAGCCACTTTCTCTTTGAAAACATAAATGCACAATAATTAGAGACCCAGCGTGCTCTAAGAAGCATGGGATTAGCCCTACAATAATGCGAGCTCACATCTGCAGTCAGTCTAAAAATGTCACACAGGCCTAATTTTGCTTCAATGCAAATGTAGTTTGTTTCCTCGCATTTACATGTGGAAATAAATTTGTGACTGTGTTTAACTCATTTGCTATTTAATCTTTAGTGTATCCTTTTCAACTAAGCTACTGGGAAAATAATACACCTGTGCAGGTTGCTACTACTGTAAATTTGTGATTTACAGGTACAAAAGTATTTCAGTATTGCCTAGTGATTTGTATCTTTCTCTAAAACTTCACTTTCTCTCTTGTGATTTCTGAACATTTCTGCTAGAAAATCACTCAGATAAACCTTAAATTGAGTGTATGCTTAAGTGAATCAGACTTCTCCCCTCTTCCTTGCAGTCTTATTGCTCCAACTGGTCTTCTTGGATTTCCTTCTCTTTCTTTAGGTCAATAGCCTTGGAGATGTAGTAATTCTACAATTTCAATATTTGTGGACTCCCACCAGTGTTATATTTGTATTGCCTCTGTACTAATCAGTCTTCATTATTGTTTCACAGAGTTAATGGAGATAGCCGGGAGACTATTCTCTTTATTTCCTTTCCTTCCGCACACCTCTTCCCTTTGATACTGATATTTTAATACTTAAAACTATTTGAGAGTTGCGATATAACTGCTATTTAGATCTCTTGGCTCAAGGGATCTGCCCGAGGCCAGCGCAGCCACAAGCAGGGGGTGAAGGGGCATCTCCCCTACTGGATTTCAGACTTGTATGGGATCTGTAGCCCCTTTGTTTTGGCGAATTTCTCTCATTTGGAATGGCTGTATTTACCCAATGCCTGTACCCCCATTGTATCTAGGAAGTAACTAAGCTGCTTTCAATTACTTTAATGTTGTTGTCTCCTCCACAAGTGTCTCAATTCTTTTAATTGCACTCACCAATATGTTCCTCACCTTGAAACTAGACTAATACTATTAAATTATAGTGAGTTCTCAATGTAGTTGACAGGTTCTTCAAAATTGTGACTTTAAGCAAAACGACACACAACACGTTGATCCTCAAATAACATCTTTTCCTCCTCTATCTTTTCATTATAACATTGAAGAGAGAACAAAATTGATTTGTCATATGTTGTTTTGCATGAAGTCGCAGTTTCCAAGAACCTATGGACAAAGTTAAGTGAGGATTTATTTTATTTTTTTGTTAATCACCTGTATGAAATCTTCAAGAGGCTTTTCATTGCTCTCAAATAAAATATGAGCTCCTTTACTGAGAATGGCTGCTACTTCTTGATATAATCTCTTCCTAAATCGAGTGCTTATCTTTAATTGTAATTCCTTTTCCCTCTTTGATGAGAAAGCTCCACTTCTCTTACATCCTTAAAGGCATACAGTGTCACATTCGCCTCAAAATCTTTAGATAGATGCTCTCTCCTGGAACATTTTTCCTTTGGCAATTTTCCCAGGTGATTCAATTTCATCATTTTAGCCTAAATTTTGTTTCCTAGCTTGGATTAAATGTCCTTGCTACATGTCTCATAGACCATTAGACTACTTTGTTGATAGCAATTTGATGATGTTGCTTGTCTAATGATCTGTCTCCTTCATTGAGTTCTTAATTCCTTCCATTGATACCTTATTCCAACTGATTATTGATGAATCCTGGTACTGAGCATATTGCCTTGCACATAGATTGAGCTCAAATATACTTGTTTGAATTATTTTTTAAAACCTTTAGCAAGATTAATAATTTAAATCTATAAAATTAACAAGGTGATTAATATATTCGAAATTAACGTGATTATGTAGAACGTTTAATCATGTAGAAGTTGTATTTTATCTTTCTATATGCATATTTGTGTTATATGTCACATATGAATGTATATTTCATAGATTTCTAACATGTAGAACTGAAATTGCAAAGAGGTAATTTATAATTAAAATTTGATTTCTGCCTAATCTAGACTACCCATTAAGATATTAGACTTACCATAAAGATTTGATATGAATTAACAAATAAATTATATAATGGCATAACATAATTTAACAACATTTAATTGATCTTTATGGTACAGTAGAAAATGCCGACATTTTGAATCTGACAAACCTGAATTTTAATACAACATATACCACTTACCTGTTGGATGAAATTGTACAATAACAAAAATAAAAGTTACTATTTATTGAGTGACTCATATATGTTTACATAGTCATTCAATCTTCAATCTTACCTTGTTAATTAGCTGTACTTCTCCCCAGTGTACCTATTTGAAAGTAGAGATAATTAAATCTCAGGTTGCCTAAAGACATTAAATGAATGAATAACATAACTGACATCCAAAGAACACGTTTTTTTAACTGAACTTATTTACTTTTCTTCTCAAAATTTGAGTTTTATTGCGAGGATTGCAGTTTATTTGTTAATCAAGTAGTAGAGTGATTTGTACAGAGAAAACTTTCAATAATTGGTAGTTACCTTTAAAGAAAATAGGTCAATATATTAAACTCAGAAATCCTTTATGTTTTCTTGCCCTCTGGAACAACAGAATTGATGGACTGACTCCTCCTTTCAGTTACTACCGTTTTACTTATAATATTTTCATTACTGCTTTGTGACCTCTTTTTCCCTCTTTATCTGACACCTTCCACCATTCCTACAGAAGCTGATGAAGACTCGTTCCAGGTTTAGTCATTTGCACAACAGAATTATATATATATATATATATATATATGGATATATATATATATATATATATATGAGATCTCCCATCCTCTGGATAAAAGGAGCATGATTGTCACTATCAGGCATTTTAAGGCTTATTTTTATATAAAATATTACATTAAAAATATATTTAAATGATTTTTACTCTTCTATGATTTAAAGGTGTTTTTTGAAAACTAATCAGAAGAGGAATGCTTAGATCCCAGGAAAATTGAAACCATCTGTAAACAAATCTTGGCTGTGCTGTGTTTCGATTAGATTGAAGCTTGGTGTAAAGAGAAAATACAAAAGACCGCATTAAGTTGCTGACTAAATTATGTCATGAAACCAGAACTTTTCAAAATCAGGTGACTACATAAAGCTTGACCAGATCAGCATATCTTGATCATGTTTTTCTTGGCCTTCTTTCCCAAAGAAGGTCCCTAGCTGTTGGTGACATCTTTGCAATGTAGGCTCTTATTAAATCTACAGAAAGAGCTAGCATTTTCTATACTATTAAGTAATTTAGGGAAAACGTCACTAACAATGTATGTTTTTTTCTGTTTAAAGGAATATTTACAACATTCAAATTCCTCCGTTTCTCCATCAAAGCATATTGCCATCAAAGCTACTTTGGGGACAGAAAAAAAGCCAATTCCATTTCCCAGGAATCCCTAACAACAACTTTGCTTGGAAATTTCCAGCAATACTTAAAACACCATTTTTGCAGCAATTCTTTACGATAAACTGTAAAATACAGTTGCCCGAAAATGACTGACAAATCAATCATCATTCTGAGCCTCATGGTTTTTCACAGTTCTTTTATAAATGGAAAAACATGTAGACGGGAATTGGTGGAAGAATGGCATCCACAACCCTCATCACATGTGGTAAATTGGACACTAACAGAAAACATCTGCTTGGACTACTACAGAGATTGCTGGTTTTTGGGTGTAAACACTAAAATAGATACTTCAGGCAATCAAGTTGTTCCCCAGATTTGCCCTTTGCAAATTCAATTAGGAGATATCCTTGTAATTTCTTCTGAACCATCTCTTCAATTTCCAGAAATAAATTTGATGAATGTTTCTGAAACATCTTTCATTGGCTGTGTGCAAAATACCACAACGGAAGATCAGTTACTTTTTGGTTGCAGACTAAAAGGAATGCACACTGTTAATTCTAAGTGGCTGAGTGTTGGAACACATTATTTTATCACAGTTATGGCAAGTGGTCCATCACCTTGTCCACTGGGACTTCGACTAAATGTGACAGTGAAACAGCAGTTCTGCCAGGAATCTCTGAGTTCAGAATTTTGCTCTGGTCATGGTAAATGTCTTAGTGAAGCTTGGAGCAAGACATATAGCTGCCATTGCCAGCCTCCATTTTCTGGAAAATACTGCCAGGAACTTGATGCATGTTCCTTTAAACCATGTAAAAATGATGGCAGTTGCATTAATAAAAGAGGAAACTGGGATGAGCAAGGATATGAATGTGTCTGTCACCCACCATTTACAGGTAAGATTGTTTAAAATATATAATTTTATTAAAATAAACACAACAAATTTATAAATGGTTACTTAACAGAAATCAAACTGCATTTTAAAAATTTTAATAGATTCCTTAGATTTGGCTAAATATAGATTCTGGACATACACAAATCCTATCAGGGACCCTCCAAAATAAGCTTTTTGCTTAACTGAAAGAGGGCTCTTAGAAACATGTTTAATAGTGAAATATCTATATTTATATCTTTCCCAACATCCATTCTTAATGTCTCATACATTAAAACATAAGATTATCAGAATAATATAAAAGCTTTTAGTCACTGAATGAATTCCCAAGATCATGGTATTTAGATAGGTGATAACTTGATAATGAAGTATGCATCTGAGTAGAGGAAGTTAAGGAACTATGGTTGAAGGGAAGTCATTGAAATTGCTTGGCAGAATTGGAGAGGAACAGATAATTGTGAGCCAAGAGCAATGTTTTAAATGGATGTTGGTATGGCATCCAAACCTTGATTTATAGCTGATAGTGACAAGGATGAAAATAAGATGTTATAATTAATAACCGGTTGTGATAAGCACAATAAGAGGCAATAATCAGGAAAGGTTGTAAAAAGATGTTTGGTGAGTAATTAAGCCAGAGGAAAGACAATCTAAAAAAAAATGTAAATGATGCTGCCTGAGGCTAAAGTGAGGTTTGAAGGGAATAAAACTCTCTCTACTTGAGAATACACTAGAAGAATCTGGGGTCATAGAAGGAAAGTGCGGAGAAACATTGAAAATATGTAGGGAACATTTAAACCTTGGAAACTTGTGAAAGAATTTAGAGAGTTTGACAGAACTGGCGTGGAGAGTTACAAGTGAAATAAGACCACGATGATCTAACAAACGGAAGTATTTGACACGGCTAATAATAATAGTATAGGAAAAGAGCAGATTGGTATGTATTTTGGTCATAAGAGGAAGGAAGGTTAGAGCAGAGATATGTCTAGAACAGATCACCTGCAGAGATTTAACTGTAATTGTGTTAGGCAGGCTTTAGGGGGATTCCTTTTCCCATGTGCCTGACGCTGACTCCATAGGAGCCAAAGGGGCTGTGTGGTAAGATGTAATGGGGGCCGACGGGGAGGCGGCGCACACTTGTAATCCCAGCATTTTGGGAGGCCGTGGTGGGCGGATCACTTGAGGTAAGGAGTCAAGACCAGCCTGGCCAACATGGTGAAACTGCGTCTCTACAAAAATACAAAAATGTGCTGGGCATAATGGCGGGTGCCTGTAATCCCAGCTACTCGGGAGGCTGAGGCGGAAGAATCCCTTGAACCCGGAGGTGAAGTTTGTAGTTAGCTGAGATCGCACCATTGCGCTCCAGCGTGGGCAATGAAGCAAGACTCCGTCTAAAAATAAAATAAAATAAAACAATAACAAAAAAAGATGTAATGGAAGACCTCACTAAGCCATTGTAGGCTGTAAAAGTCACCTAATCCAATCTTTCAAATTCTCATTTTGAACTTGATAGCTCACTACCAAGATCATTAGAGAAATTAATACCAATGATAGCCACTGAATATATTGTCTCTATAACGTGGATCAAATTATCATTTGACTGTACTGGCATTGGTGATAGAAGGTGCAAGTTATACCTCTGATTTACACTGGGGTATATCAGGTGATTAAAGTTAAGGCAGACTAGAGAAAATGTGAAAACACTCAAACTGCTGATTTGGAGTCAATGACAAAGCAATTTAATAGACAGTCTTTAAAGCATACATTTTCACCCGTCCAAAGAGTTTTAAAGAATATTTGGTCAGAAAATTTCTACCATGTGTCAGAATATTAATTTGCATGTATGCATTCATAGTTCATGGGATATTATTTTAGTGCTTTTATTATAACTGCATAGAATGGTTTGCTTCTTACTCAAGATTTCCTTCCTTCCTTCCTTCCTCCCTCCCTCCCTCCCTTCCTCCCTTCCTTCCTCCCACTCTCCCTCCCTCCTTTCCTTCCTTCCTTCCTTCCTTCCTTCCTTCCTTCCTTCCTTCCTTCCTTCCTTCCTTCCTTCCTTCCTTCCTTCCTCTTTCTCTTTCTTTCTCTATCTCTCTCTTTCTTTCTTACTTTCTTCTTTCTTTCTTTCAGCCATAGGTGCTTTAAATCATTAAACTTTGAGCACTATAAAATATCTAAATAATGCTTACTTATTTTTGTAACATTAAGAATACTCCACTTGCCACTTGAATTATAAATAATTACTTCAATTTTAAAATCAAAGAAGATAATGAATTATGTAGAATTGTGAAAACAATTGAGAGTGCTCGCTGCATTATTTTGTTAGAGCTGTCATAACAAAGTACCATAGACTGGATGGCTTAACTTATTTTCTCACAGTAGTAGATGCCAAAAGTCAAAGATTGGCAGGCATGTTTTCTTCTGAGATCGATTTGATTTGGCCACAGACTGCTATCTTCTTCCTGTGTCTTTACATTGTCATTGCTCAGTATGTATCTGTGTGTAAATATTCTCCTCTTGAAAGCAGACCAGTCACGTTGGATTAGGATGCATCCTACTGACCTTATTTAACCTTAATTGTGTACTTCTCTAAATATATTGTCTTCAAATATAGATACTCTGTGATACTGAGGGTTAGGACTTCAACATATGAATGTGGTGGGGTTGGGTGGGCACAATTCAGCTCATAAAACTCACTAAGTTTTAATTAGGGCATGGCCTATTGAGCATTATACTGTTAATTTAGTTTTTATGTTTGGAAAACATTTTGAAACATGATTTTTATTTATATTTTCATTATTTATATTTTCATTACGTTTAGGGTTGCTTGGAGGCAAATGAAGAAAAAAGAGTTCTGCATTAGGCAGGGATGTCAGTATATAAGGAATTTCAAAGATATCAATGATAATGGCAAAAACTGCTCATAAATTAAATTAAGAGCTTAATTAAACTGAGGAAAAAAACATATTGCCAAATTACATGCTGTTGTTTTGTAACATTTGTCCACTTGCTATGCTTGGGATTTCCAAAGCACATTCCTCTACTAAGAGTATTATAAGATGATTAAATATGCATAGAATGAGTACGTTATGGAAGGCTATGTTAACTGATGTAGTGGGACCACAATAGTATGTGTAAGTGAGATTTTGAAAATTTGCTATGGCAGCAAGTGCAAAGAAGTGTTGAATTTGCAAGTTTGTGCACATATTCTGAGAATCCAGGCAGCCATTTCTCCTTTTGAATTGTTCCCTTGGCTAGGGGGTAAGGCTGAGACACAATACACATTTGAATGTGTTACTTTGTAAATTATCATTGCAATACTAACAGTGTATGTTGAAAAACTGGTACTTTTATGTATTAATATTATCTACCATGAAAACACAATTAAAATTTTAAAATATTACATACATAAAATAAAGCTCAAATACCACTAGCCAGAAAAAAATATTTGGATATTATAGTCTGGGGTCAGAAGATAAAAAACTTATGTAAAGTGCCAAAATTAATTTTTATTTCAATTTAAATGCATCATCGTAACATGGTTTCATAACTGAAATTGCATTTGTCAGAATTTGATATTTTCATTATTAAAGAATCGAGGGAAAACTGATGGTTATGATATTGATATGCAATGTAAAAAAACTTTTTTTCATTGTTATAGGAAAGAATTGCTCAGAAATAATTGGCCAGTGTCAACCACATGTCTGTTTCCATGGAAACTGCAGCAATATTACTTCAAATAGTTTCATTTGTGAATGTGATGAACAATTTTCAGGTAAAATATGCATATATATACATACATATACACAAATAACTTTAATTTTGTCTATGTATTTCAAATTAAATGTGAAATATTTCATTTCTTTTTGAAAAATACAATTTGAGAAGTTATATATACTGAATACTTTTATGGTAAAGTTTAATAAATCAATTTGGCTAATACAATTAAATCATACCACTGCTAAATGTTTTATAGCACAAGAAGAGTTTGACCAACAGTTCATATGCTTTTCACCATAAAATGACTTACATCTTTCTTCAAACTTGTATTTATGACCAATGAATTTGAAATTGTTCATGTCCTTATTTGGCACTTCTTGACCCTGAAATTTTAGATTATGGACATTTTCACTGGACACATGTTGAGGTTTCTGTTAATTTCTTAAAAAAAAAGTCTGCTAAAGGAAGATATTATTAAATCTCTTTTTGATATACAATATGCAGATAAAATATATATATTTTTAAATTATACTTTAAGTTGTGGGTTACATGTGAAGAATGTGCAATTTTGTTACATAGGTATGCATGTGCCATGGTGGTTTGCTCACCCATCAACCCATCACCTATATTAGGTATTTCTCCTAATGCAATCCCTCCCCTAACCCCTGACCCCCGACAGGCCCCAGTGTGTGATGTTCCCCTCCCTGTGTCCATGTGTTCTCATTGTTCACCTCTCACTTATGACTGAGAACATCCAGCATTTGGTTTTCTGATCTTGTGATAGTTTGCTGAGATTGATGGTTTCCAACTTCATCCATGTCCCTGCAAAGGACATGAAATCATCCTTTTTTATTTTTATTTTTATTTTTTTTTTTATGGCTGCATAGCATTCCATGGTGTTATATGTGCCACATTTTCTTAATCCAGTCTATCATTGATGGACATTTGGGTTGGATCCAAGTCTTTGCTATTATGAACTGTGCCGCAGTAAACATTCATGTGCATGTATCTTCATCGTAGGATGATTTATAATCCTGTGGGTATATGTTCAGTAATGGGATTGCTGGGTCAAATGGTATTTCTAGTTCTACATCCTTGAGGAATCACCACACTGTCTTCCACAATGGTTGAACTAATTTACACTCCCACAAACAGTGTAAAAGCATTCCTACTTTTCCACAACCTCTCTAGCATCTGTTGTTTCCTGACTTTTTAATGATCACCATTCTAAATGGCATAAGATGGTATCGCATTGTGGTTTTGATTTGCATTTATCTAATGACCAGTGATGATGAGCATGTTTTCGTATGTCTGTTGGCTGCATAAATGTATTCTTTTGAGAAGTGTCTATTCATATCCTTTGCCCATTTCTTGATGGGGTTGCTTGCTTTTTTCTTGTAAATTTGTAAGTTATTTATAGGTTTTGGATATTAGCCCTTTGTCAGATGGATGGATTGCAAAATTTTTCTCCCTTTCTGTAGGTTGCCTGTTCACTCTGATGACAATTTCTTTTGCTGTGCAGAAGCTCTTTAGTTTAGTTAGATTCCATTTGTCAATTTTGGCTTTTGTTGCCATTGCTTTTGGTGTTTTAGACATGAGGTATTTGCCTGTGCCTATGCCTGAATAGTATTGTTCTAGGTTTTTGCTCAGGTTTTCTTCTAGGATTTTTATTATCCTAGGTCATATGTTTAAGTCTTTGATCCATCTTGAGTTGATTTTTGTGTAAGCCGCGAGGATGGGGTTCAGTTTCAGTTTTCAGCATATGGCTAGCCAGTTTTCCCAACACCATTTATAAAATAGGGAATCTTTTCCTCATTGCTTTTTTGTGTCAGGTTTGTTGAAGATCAGATGGTGATAGATGTGCGGTGTTATTTCTGAGGTCTCCGTTCTGTTCCATTGGTCTATATATCTGTCTTGGTACTAGTGCCATGCTGTTCTGGTTACTGGAGCCTTGTAGTAAAATTTGAAGTTAGGTAGCTTGATGCCTCCAGCTTTGTTCTTCTTGACCAGGATTGTCCTGGCTATGTGGGCTCTTTTTTGGTTCCATATGAAGTTTATAGTAGATTTTTCTAATTCTGTGAAGAAAGTCAGTGGTAGCTTGATGGGGATAACACTGAATCTATACTTTGGGGAGTAAGGCCATTTTCACGATATTGATTCTTCCTATTCATGAGCATGGAATGTTTTTCCATTTGTTTGTGTCCTCTATTATTTCATTGAGCAGTGGTTTATAGTTCTCCTTGAAGAGTTCCTTCACAAAATGAAGGCAGAAATAAAGATGTCCTTTGAAACCAGTAAGAACAAAGACACAGCATACCAGCATCGCTGGGACACATTTAAAGCAGTGTATAGAGGGAAATTTATAGCAGTGAATGGCCACAAGAGAAAGCAGGAAAGATCTAAAATCGACACCCTAACATCACAATTAAAAGACCTAGAGAAGCAAGAGCAAACACGTTCAAAAGCTAGCAGAAGACAAGAAATAACTAAAATCAGAGCAGAACTGAAGGAGATAGAGACACAAAAAACCGTTCAAAAAATCAATGAATGCAGGAGCTGTTTTTTTGAAAAGATCAAGAAAATTGATAGACCGCTAACCAGACTACTAAAGAAGAAAAGAGAGAAGAATTAAATAGATGAAATAAAACAGGATAAAGGGGATGTCACTACCAATCTCACAGAAATGCAAACTACTATCAGAGAATACTATAAACATCTCCATGCAAATAAACTGGAAAATATAGAAGAAATGGATAAATTCCTGGACACATGCACTCTCCCAAGACTAAACCAGGAAGAAGTTGAATCTCTGAATAGACCAATAGCAGGTTCTGAAGTTGAGGCAATAATTAACAGTCTACCAACCAAAAAAAGTCCAGGACCCAATGGATTCACAGCCGAATTCTACCAGAGATACAAAGAGGAGCTGGTACCACTCCTTCTGAAATTATTCCAATCAATAGAAAAAGAGGGAGTCCTCCCTAACTCATTTTATGAGGCCAGCATCATCCTGATACCAAAGTCTGACAGAGACACAACAAAAAAAGAGAATTTTAGGTCAGTATCCCTGATGAACATTAATGTGAAAATCTTCAATAAAATATTGGCAAAGCTAACATCAGAAAGCTTATCTACCACAATCAAGTCAGCTTCATACCTAAGATGCAAGGCTGGTTCAACATACGCAAATCAATAAACACAATCCATCACATAAACAGAACCAACGACAAAAAACACATGATTATTTCAATAGATGCAGAAAAGACCTTTGACAAAATTCAACAGCCTTTCATGCTAAAAACTCTCAATCTGGGTATCGATGGAACATATCTCAAAAAATAAGAGCTATTTATGACAAACCCACAGCCAATATCATACTGAATGGGCAAAAACTGGAAGCATTCCCTTTGAAAACTGGCACAAGACAGGGATGTCCTCTCTCACCACTCCTGTTCAACATAGTGTTGGAAGTCCTGGCCAGGGCAGTCAGGCAAGAAAAAGAAATAAAGGATATTCAAACAGGAATAAAGGAAGTCAAATTGTCTCAGTTTGCAGATGACATGATTGTATATTTAGAAAACTCCATCGACTCAGCCCAAAATCTCCTAAGCTGACAAGCAACTTCAGCAAAGTCTCAGGAAACAAAATCAGTTTGCAAAAATCACGAGCATTCCTATACACCAATAACAGACAAACAGATAGACAAATCATGAGTGAACTCTCATTCACATTTGCTACTAAGAGAATAAAATATCTATGAATCCAACTTACAAGGTATATGAAGGACCTCCTCAAGGATGAAATATTTTTATAGGAGTTCTGTATTTTACTTATTCAAAATCAGTTTGTTAGATAACATTTTCCAAGATAATCATGAAGTAAATGCTTTCTATTTATTATTCTTTAGAATGTTTGTCTAAATTTAGATGCTGCAAAGTTGTCAACCCTCTCAATTTATTTCCATTATGCTCTAGTATGTAAGTTTATCCTTGAAATTTAGGAGCCCTCCTCAAATGCTTCCCACAAATTCACCTATTCCAAAGCACTGTTACAATATTTAAAATCTTGTATACTTTTGAAATCTTATTAAATTTGCTAAGTGTCTTTCTTGAATCATGGAGAAATAAACTTCAGTGTTTTATTTAAAAAGTGCAACTTACTGTAATGTTCAAAAACTGATTTCTTTGGTACTTAAATTATTTTAACGGTTTAATTAAATTTTTGAAACTGACTTGAGCAAGATGCAGCTAAATGTAGAGCATTCTGTTACTAAAATGTCAAAGCTTCTGTGCACCCTTAGATTCATTTTCAAAGTCATTCTTTGGAGACTTAAACATTTCTAAAATTTGAATATTGATGAAAAGAAGCAAGAAAAGAGCACATTATGGCATGTTACACTTTTTTCAATAGTAGTTTTGTCACAACAAATTAGTTCTGTTACTCTGTGAGTATTTAAAATTATTTGTGAATTTTGCAATTACAGTTTTTATTTTAGTTGTGTGAATATCATGACCAATTTGTAACAAAATATGAACTATGTGTGAACTACAATACATTTCCTATATTTTCGGCTCCACATTTTTCTATATTTGATCAAAACAATGTATTATGCCACATACTTAACAAAATGCCACATACTTAACTTATTTAAAATTTCAGCACAGGAACCAATAACTTTAGTTTTGAATATGTTTTGCAGAATTCACAAATTCCCAATAGCACTACCAATGCTGTCAGATGTCTTGCCTTTGACAGAATAAACTTGCAAAACTTTATTTTAATTTAATGAATTGAAGGGAAAAAGCAAACCATTATTGGAATTAACTGATTATCAATTTGAAGTTTCTGCTTTTATTAATATAGCTCTCATTTTTTTAAAAAAAAAAAGTATTTATTTATTTTTTTGAGACAGACTCTCACTGTTTCACCCAGGTTGGAGTGCAGTGGTGAATCTCGGCTCACTGCAACCTCTGCCTCCCAAGCTCCAGTGAGTCTCCTGCCTTATGCTCCCAAGTAGCTGGAATTATAGGCGCATGCCACCACAGCCGGCTAATTTTGTATTTTTAGTAGTGACAGGATTTCCCCATGTTGGCCAGGCTGGTCTCGAACTTTTGGCCTCAAGTTATCCACTTGCCTTGGCCTCCCAAAGTGGTGGAATTACAGGATGAGCCACCACGCCCAGCTCAAGCTGGCATTTTTTAACTGTAAATGAAATTGTCTACTAGCTGAGCTGATAGTTTGACAACTATCACTTTACTTTTTGCATGCACACAGGAACTTGCATTAAAAAATGAGAAAAACAATTTTGGGACAGTCATTTGATCTAAATGAAAAGACATGATTCACAGAGTGATCTGTAAGAAGACCTGCTTATGCACCTAAATCATCATCAGAAGACAATCTTCTAAAATACTTACTAACATTTTAAAAAGTAGATGCTTATGATTGCTCAACTAATGTATGCATTCTTGTTTCTGTACAGTCAGTAATGTCACTAATATCTTACAGTGGATCATTAATAGTGGCACAATTTAGGGGCAACTACATGTTCGTCATCAATTTTCTAGGGAAACAAATTTGAAACTTAATTTTATTAATTGTAGAATAAGAAATGTTCATCAGTACATAGTAAAATATGTAAATAGTTGTAGATTTATACCAAAGGGTGCCAAATTTTTCTGTAAAGGGTTAGATAGTAAATATTTTAGACTTCTTGAGCCATATGGTCTCTATCACAATGATTCAACTCTGCTATTGAAGCATGAAAGCAGCCACAGACAAACATAACTGTGTGAATTTCACTATATCAATAAAACTTTGTTTACAAAAGTAGGTGGAAGGTCTTATTCATCTTACAGGTATAGTTACCACTGTTTTGTACCATACAATAATTGACCAAACTTCTATAGCAAGAAAATACAGGTAATTATCTATAAACCCTATGAAAAAACTAGCAGCCTCAATTTTCCTCTCATATATAACATAGACATAACTCATAATTTCCTGTGGTTCCTACTGACCAAGCTCACTGGCAGCCTGGAAGCATTGTGCTGGAAGAGTAGCATTATTAGTAACCTTCTCAGCATACCAACTGAAATAAGGAGGAATTACCTACTTTTGTCTGCTTGGTTCTTCAGAGTCCTACAAGCTGTCCTTGATTGATTGATACAATAAAATTTGCATCTGGAAAGCATTGCAAAAGAGAGGTGGGATATCACTGGTTATATTACCATATTATCCTCATGTGAATAATAATTTTCTGCTTTTGTATAACTCTATATCTCACACTCCTGGAAAAGAAGATGGCAGAATATAAAATACCAAGTGGTGATTTATGAAACCCATCCCTATTTGTTTTAGTGCAACCATAAATAATAGTATTTGTTTAAAACATCCAGGACAAATGGCATTTTAATATTTGGAGAGAACTGAAATACTTCAGCAATATACTGTCTTCTACCCCATGAGCATAAACTGGTGCTATCCTGAGCAAACTGGAATGATTACCCTGTGAAGGTTTGGTAACTATAGTAGGGTTCTTTTTGTTTGTTTGTTTTTGTTTTTTTGCAGTATTTTGAGATCTACAGCCTGTGCCAAAAGTGTATAGGAAGCATCACATTTAAAAGATGTATAAAATATGTCTATATCTATCCATCAGTTATGGCTTAACTGTGCCCCCATCTTGAATTCCCACGTGTTGTGGGAAGGACCTGGTAGGAAGTAATTGAGTCATGGGGGCACGTCTTTCCCGTGCTATTCTCATGATAGTGAATAAGTCTCATGAGATCTGATGGTTTTAAAAAAAATGAGTTCCCCTGCGCAAACTCTCCGTCTTTGCTTGCTGTCATCCATGTAAGATGTGACTTGCTCCTCCTTGCCTTCCTCCAGGATTGTGAGGCTTCCACAGCCACAGGGAACTGTAGGTCCATTAAACCTCTTTCTTTTGCACATTGCCCATTCTCAGTTATGTCTTCATCAGCAGCATGAAAACGAACTAATACACCATCTATCTCTATATTTCATACATATTTTCTTATATTTTATTATTGGTTTCTTAAAAACTCTTCAGAAACCAATATATGTATATTTTTCCACCATGATCAACTGTGCATATTAATATATATATTACTGGATATATGAATCTGGATTCATAATCAACATTATGTTCCAATGAGCCATCATAAAACTACAGAAAATATTTTTAATGCCTTATCAACCAGTGATTATTATAAAATTAGCCTTTATGTCAAGTTCTCATTTCTCTTGAATTTCATTCCAAACAGAATTTTGGAATTCATATCATTTGGAATATTATAGTTGTCATACCTAAAGCAGTTTAATAACCCACATCTAATGCATCCAGACTGCAAATAAGTATGGTGTAGAGTATGCCAATCCTATTTCAAAACTAAAGAGCCATTAGAAAACCAAATTCTTGATTTTTCAGATATCTCAAATATTGTGAAATAGAGTATAAATAAGAATCATTAGCCATAAGGTCAAACTTCAATTTCAAACATTATAAAAGTAAAATTAAGAATTAAAATCTAATAGAAAACCACAAGAAAATGTATTCTTAATTGTAATACCAAATTTGAAACATTACACGAGATTTATGCATCCATTAGAAAGTGATTTATTCAAATTTTATAACTATAAGATTTATTGCTAAATTTTTAAATGTGTATTTTTGATCAATGCAAGGACATGTCAAAATTATTATGCTATACATTATTAGATAATGACACATTTTCAGATGTGAATTTGATGTAGAAACAGGTGATTGTCAAAAAATAAATTGTTTTTAGTTTGACTAAATTAAAGCTACCATAAACAAATTTAGTTTCAAGATAGGAACGTTTATTTGTAAGGATGTTGGGATGTTTGAACCCAAGATGAGTGATGTTAAAAAGGTTTTGCAATGGCATTCAGTGATGGTAACTTCAGCTACCATTTTGGGCATATAACAAGAGATCCAATCTGACTAGTAGATAATAGTGTAAGACATTCAGTTAGCAGTTTAAATCAGAGGGTAGACAGAATATTTTCCAATGTAAAGTACATATTTCTCCATTTGCATAATCCTCACCAGTGGGTAGAATTTATGAAGAATAGAATTTTGTTCATTGAAAGAAAAGCAGGCAGGAGCTAAATCAGATATAACTTTCTTCATTATTAATAATTGAACTTTAATCCTATTTTGAAATTCAATTCTGATAGAGGTTGGAAAATTAATCTCTGTCAATTTAACCCTATCTCTAACATAACCCCCTGCCATGTAGAGAATTGAACTAGTCCTTGCTCTCGTAAGTGGAATTTTAAAAAATGATGGAGTTACATGAGCTGATAAGCACACATGTATGGTCAGTATTAAGGCTTAGTATGTATAAAATTTGGAATGATAATTTATGGCAAATGTTTAACACATTTAATAATGTGAATAATTTTTTAGGCATTGAATTGGTAGGAGTTTATATAAGTTTGTTCTGGGTTGCTATTAGTTTTACATTGTCAAACTGTATTTTGTAGCATTTTTCTTCTTGATTCTCTAGTCACTATGATAATTACTAGCATTGATGGTGACTGTTCTTTCCAAACACAGCATAATCCACAATAACACAACATTTAAAAGCAGAGGCTCTGTATCGATTACTAACATGAACAATTTCCTTTGCTACCATATTCCATCCAGATAAAGAACTAAATCTTCCTCTGAACCTTCCAATTAATTTCTTCCATTGTGATGAATCCTCCATAGATTTATTGGCAAAACATTATTTCCAAGTGTTCTCCACCCTACTATAAATTGTCTCAAAATAGTTTATGTGTCTACCAACAAGGTAGTGTATACTATGAACTTAATAAATAGTAATTACTGATAATTATGAGATCTCAAGATGCTAATGAAACTTTATTGCTTGTATTGAGAAATGAGAGTGTAAATTGATTATAAAATGAAAAGACTTGAATGCTCAATAAAGCATATAATTTAGCTAAAGTTATTAAACAGATATACATATCTGCCAATTTGAATTACTTTTTATTGTTCAATGTATAGAACACTTATTTTTTCCTTTTGACTTTTTTTGGTTGACACTTAATAATTACATTTATAGGATACAGAGTGATATTTTGATATATCTATACAATATGTAAGGATCAAATCAGAGTAATTAACATATCCATCACTTCAAACGTTTATCATTTCTTTGTGTTGTGAACATTCAGAATACTCCCTTCTAGCTTTTTGAAAATATATAGTAAATTACAGTTAACCACATTCACCTTACAGTGTTCTAGAACACCATGAATCATTCCTTCTATCTAGCTATAATTTTGTATCCATTAACCAAACTGTCCCCATCCTCCTTTTCCCTACCCTTCCCAGCATCTAATACTCACAATTTTACACACTACTTCCATGAGCTCAAATTTTATTTAGTTCTCCCATATGAGTGAGAACACACAGTATTTCTCTTTCTGAGCCTGACTTATTTCGCTTAATATAATATCCTACAGGTTTATCCATGTTGCCAGGAATGACAGGATTCCATTCTTTTTATGACTGAATAGTATACCATTGTGTATATAGACCACATTTTCTTTATCCAAGCATCTCTCGACGGACATCTAGGTTGATTCCATATATTGACTATTATGAATAATGCTATAATAAATATGGGAGTTCAGCTATCCCTTTGGTATACTAATTTCACGTCCTTTGGTTATTTTTAACTACTATTTAATATGCACCTTTCTTTTTCAGAAAGTCCATAAAGTAGTAAATAAAATAGTTAATCTCTTCTCTATTTTACCATTTGAGGAAACGGCAATTTGGAATTATTTGAAGAATATATATTGAGAAATATAATTTGGAATTATTTGAGTCCAATGATTTGATCTTAAATGAATATAATATTTTGCTTCTCTGGTTTATTCATGAAAATGTCAATGAAATATTTAATAATGTGGTATTATCTGTGTATATTTATATAAGGCCCATAATATCCTGTATTCATTGAAAGCCAATATGGCTCACTCACTCTGCCATTTTTAAGTTATCTTTTTATTAGTGATATGTAGAAAAGCTGTATATGTCCTGGATAGAAGTCACTTGTCATGTATGCATACCATACAAATAATTTTTTTCTGACTCTGACTTACCTTTTAATTAATTAATTAATTAATTAATTAATTAATTAGAGATGGAGTCTTGCTGTGTCACCAGGCTGGAGTGCAGTGGCATGATCTCAGCTCACTTCAACCTGTGCCTCCTGCTTTCAAGCGATTCTCCTGCCTCAGCCTCCCAACAGCTGGGACTACAGGCATGTGCCACCACGCCCAACTAATTATTTTTTTTTGTATTTTTAGTAGAGACAGGATTTCACCATGCTGGCTAGGATGGTCTCAATCTCCTGACCTCGTGATCCACCCGCCTTGGGCTCCCCAAGTGCTAGGATTACAGGCGGGAGCCACCACCGCATTCAGCCTACTTAATTTTTTTTTTCCATGTACTTTGATGAGCAAGAGTTTTCAATGTTAACAAAATAAATTTATCATTTAAAAACACATTTTGTATGTTTTGTGCCTTTTTTAGGAAACATTTGCATGTTCCAGAATCCCAAAGAATTTCTCCAATGTGTTCTTCTAGAAGACTTATAGTTTTAGCCCTCTGTTTAGGTTTATAATCTACTCAGTTATTTTTTGCATTTCATAGAAGGTTGGTTTGACTTTTTAATGTATGGAAATACAGTTCAGCACCATGTGGCACTTTTCTTTTACCCATAGATTTGCTTGGCATCTTATCATAAATAAATTAAACATATATGTGTGTATGTCTAGTTCTGTAATCTCTATTCTATTCTATTGGTCTATTTTTCTTTCCTTAGCCAATACTACTGTTTCTTGATTAGTGTGTATTTATATCAAAACTTGAGGTTCTATAAAACAAATCCTCCAGTTTCTTATTTCTTGAGATTGTTCTGACTATTCTAGATCCTTTGCATATACATATAAGTCTTAGAAACTACTTGTCAATTTATTTTAAAACTTCTTCCAGAATTTTAATTCAACCTCTTTGATATTTGCCAAATATATGCCAAGGAGTTATTTGCCAAAATGTCTCTTTCCTTTCCTTCTACAGTTACATGTATGGTAGACTCAGAATTCTCCTACTGGTCATTGAGGCTCTGTTCATTTTAGTTCAGCCATTTGTGGTCCTCTCACTGTTCTCCTGATTAGGTGATTTCTTTGGATAAATGTTTGAGTTTACTCATGCATTCTATTTTTGCCTGGTTTTGTTCATTCTTAAAGGACTTTGTGCAGATTTCTGTGTGTTTTTATGCAGATTTTTTGTAGTTTTCAGTGACAGAGTTCATCTGAAAAAAAGCTACACCACCAACAGAATAGCAAATTTCAATGTGGCTTTCTCTCTCTCTTTTTCTTTTTAATTTTCAGAACTTTTCTGTGTTTTCAATGAAACAAGCAACTCTTCAGTGATTCTAAACAGGGCCCTTTCAAGTAGAAACAGTAATTTGGGACATTTAACTAAAATCAATTATATATAATTAGTCATAAAGCTCAATTTCTTGTAAAGTGGTCCTGACTTCACTATAATTTGGTAATTGTTTAAAAATGAAATTCACTAATATAAATGAGGAAACCAGTAAATGGAGCACTGTCAAGAGGGTGAATTTAAGGGGAAAGGGAATTGAGTAGCATTTTTCATGTGTTTTTCTTAAGACTAAATGAACCAATTCATGTAAAATACTTGGTGAGCATTTAATTAACTTTAGTTTTTGCTACTTTTGTTATTGTTTGGCATAACAACTTCTCATTCAATTTTTTTTCCACCATTTTGTGAATACAGTCAAATCCGGTATCCTTTTTATGGCATTCAGGTGTTTATGTACGTTATGTCTATCTACTTTTATAAACATTTTTTCTATATTTTCTTAACCAATCTTTTGCTCTAATCAACTAGTCTTAGTGATTGTATCATGAACAAGCCATATATACTCATATTTTCTCTGCTGTCACTCATATCTTATATCTTCTCTAGAATAAAGTCTCTCTTCTCCTTCACTTCTGCAAATATCCACTTCCTTTACTCCTCCTACTGATTTGCAAAGTTCTTGACAGCAAAGCCTGTGATCAATTCAAATTTACAGCCCTGTTTTATAGCACATATAAGGTATTGAATAAATGTTTGATAATGAGGGAGTACAAGATTTGGGGATGTTCTTAATCTTAAAAGAAGTTCAAAGTATTATCATTCTCTTCTGACAGACATATTTGAAAATAGGTATGACATAATTTTTTAGTCTGAAATCACAGAGTTATATTTGAGTATTGTACATTCTTATTGCCATGTGTAGAACAAAAAGAATCACAGCTTTCTCTCCATGTTTTATTAACACAGAGAAAAAAAGATTGAAAAATACATCATTTCTCAAAAGTGAAATGTATGATTTGCTACAAATGGCCATATGGAAAATGTGATACCTGCTTATTTTTGACTCAGAGTGTATTTAATTTTTATACTAACTGAAAATTACATGATTGCTTTCTTTGTTTTAAAAGTGAAAAAAATGTAATAACTGCTTTTAGTCTTGTAGTATTGAATGCATCAATTGGCTCCCCTTGTAGAATGTTGAATTGGCTATCACTGGTGACAGATGTTCTATACATCGCAGTAATACTGCTTATATAATTGTGATAATTTTCCACTTCTAATTTGTCATTTTTAGTGATTTAAAAATCACTTCATGACTGCCTGAAAAATGACTGACGTTTTTCCTATATTAAGTAATTTCTGCTGGTAAAGTGCAAGTCTTTTAATGAGTTCTTGAATTCTGTTGAAGTCTGCATATTTTCATTCTTTGTTCAACTAAACAGGTGTGACAATTTATAGAACTCCATGTAGAAACATCTCTCTAATTACTCCATCTTGGGACTTAGAAATGTGTTTTATGGGGAAATGCCATAAGCTTATTTTTTAGATACAGGAACATTTCTGAACATATGGCTTCAACTTTTATTTAGTACAAAAACTTGAAAATGAAAATCTAGAAAGTTAAATTTATAAGGCATTTTACCTTTTCTCTGTGGGTAACCTTATTATTGTATCTTGTCTGTGATACTCAGTGATATTACGGTTTCAGAAGCTGGCTATAAAAGCACAATACCATAATTATTAAAGTGTCATCATCTTTTCAATAGATATCATACTGGATTTCTTAGAATGTTGATTTGATTCGCGTGAATAAAAATTCTAAATTTTTACAACCTACTTCATCATGTCCAGGCTTACCTTAATAACCCAATCAAATTCTTATTGTATAGGTTTAAAAGCAATTTTAGGTTGGGCACTGTGGCTCATGCCTGTAATCCCAGCACTTTGGGAGACCAAGGCACGTGGATCACAAGGTCAAGAGATCGAGACCATCCTGGCCAACATGGTGAAACCCCGTCTCTACTAAAAATATAAAAATTAGCTGGCCTGGTGGCACGTGCCTGTGGTCCCAGCTGCTCGGGAGACTGAGGCAGGAGAATCACTTGATCCTGGGAGGTGGAGGTTGCAGTGAGTCGAGATCGCAACACTGCACTTTAGCCTGGCGACAGAGTGAGACTTTGTCTCAAAAAAATTAATTAATTAATTAATTAAATTAAAAAAAAGCAATTTTAGAAATGACGTGTAAGAAATGAACGTTTCCTGATTCAAGATAAAGATTTGGAAACGATTAATACATTTTGAACTCAAATGTATGCCACAGTTCAGGGGAATTTTCCATCAAGCTTAAAAGCAAATTTAAAAATAATCTGAGATAGTTAATTAAATTAAGATGTACATATAAATATCTTAATGAGCAATCAATTTTGTAAATTTGGGGAAAAATGTAATTTATTTTTCTGTCTTTGATGCATTAGATTTTGTTTGATTGGTATTTGTTAGTCTATCTCTGGTAGACCAACTCTGATGGCAGGGTATACTTGAAATAACTTTTATGGAACATCTTTAACAGAGTTTATTCTGTTTGATAAAACAAATATCATGCATCATGGCAGATGAAGCCACCATTTGTTGTTTAGGACCCAAGGTTTCACTTCAGGAGCAGGGTCGCTAAAAACTGGTTTCTCTAATTCAATCATGCCTTTTTTTGGCAAGTTACTTTTTTTTTTTTTTTTTTTTTTTTTTTTTTTTTTTTTTTTTTTTAATAAGAGAGTAATCCTCCTATCTTCTCCCTGACAAAATTTTGTTTAAATAATTGCTCTTAAGAGGTGTTATACTTGTATAATGAAGAATATCGTTGAGATAGTGAGAAATACAGAGCGAACGTCACTCTTGGCTTACTGGAATCATGTAATCGGTTCTGTAATATTCCTTATTTATTATTTTCTGAGTCTAAGATTTTAAAAATGGAATAAATTTAATTACTCCATGAAGAGAAAGCTGGGAAAAGTGCTATGTCTCTCTCTCTCTCTCTCTCTCTCTCTCTCTCTCTCTGTCTTTATCTCTCTCTCTCTCTCTCTCTCTCTCTCTCTCTCTGTGTGTGTGCGTGTGTGTGTGTGTCTGTCAGGGAATATAAAAATTAATAAAATGAGTATATACTTTAGGTAAGGTAAACAACATATATCAGATGATTTTTATTTCAGTTAATTTAAAATAGTTATTGACTAATGACTTTCTGATTCAATCTCAGATGTTAATTTTAAAATGGTGCCTTCTTATACTTTTCAGAATATTTTCATAGAAAAGTAATTATCTGGCTACTTATCATTAACTAAATATAAAATTATTTTCAAATAGATATCCTTGACCGCACAGAATTTCATTAGTATAGCATTATGTGTAAATTTATCCTATAATTTTGAATTTTCAGTTTGTTTTAAAATTTTGAAATATTGTTAATAAACTCATTGTTCCACTAGGTATATGTAAAGACCAATGCTAGAAAGATTCAATAAAACCATTATTGAATAAATGAAAAGCAGTGGTTCTTTTATCTCACCTAATATAGTTTGTTTTTATGAACCCAAACCAAGAACTACTTGTATATTTTTAGTATTTTGAACTCTGTACAATGTTTTCATACAAAGATGGCGTTCAATGATTTTAACTATGAGAAAATAAATACAATAACCATTAAGTACTCTCTCTCTATGTGTGTGTGTGTGTGTGTGTGTGTGTGTGTGTGTGTGTGTGTGTATGTGTAGACAGTTGGACCAGGAGGTGGTTACTTTTCCCAAAAGAGACACTATAATTTTCTTAGTAAATTTATTTTGAATGCTGATAAAACACTTTTGTCTGAAAAAATCTGACTTTTATCAAGAGCTGAAATTCTGGGATTTTAGTCTATATTGCAAGCATATTTTTTCTCTATGCCTTTGATCTATGTTCTTCTTATCCTCAGCCAAAATGCAAGTCTCTCTGGTTTTGACATTCTCAGCAGCTCTCATTTCTTTCTTAACTTTTCCTCCTCTGTTGTTCACGTCCAGTTCCTTCAGCACTTTTAGTTCTTAGTGCTCTTTCATCTTCACTACTCAAAGTTTTTACTGGTCATCTATTTCTGTGTAATACTCTAACCCTAAATTAAGTGGTTTAAATCAATGACAACCTTTATTTTCATAAATCAGCAATTTTATTTTGATTTTGCTCTGATCATTGTCATCACGGTGGGTATTGCAAAGACTGGGTACTAGAATTATCTAAAGATTGTTTCCTCACAAATCTGGAAATTGATGCCAGCCATTGGCTTAGATGTTAGCTGATGCCATCTGTTAGAAGACTTACGTACTGACTTTCTACATGGCATTGGCTTCCTTAGACATGGTACTAAATTCCACAATAAGCTTCAATAGAAACACTGAGATGTATTAACTCTTATGACTTATCTTCAGAAATCATGCACTGTCATTCTCTGTATATTATATTTTCTGAGGATTTTATAGAAGCCCGTTTAGGATAAAGGGGTGGAGAAAGGTCTGGAAGATCAATTTTGGTTGGAAATTTTGCTGAAGCAATTTTTGATAGTCTACTACACGGCACATTCTTTTTTCCTCTTTCTGCAGCTTGCTATAGAATGATAGAAAGTTATGAATTCTACCATGTACCATTCCCCATGGGGGTCATTATTACTTTCTCTAAGTTAACAATTGCATTTATTAAACTATTGCTTTAGACATGTTATTCAAAATCTGCTCCTTCTTTGAGCTCCATGTCACCTTGTATCAGCTTTGCTACTGCTTTTAGCTTTGTCTTTTACTGTCTTCTTGGTTTCTCCTCATTAATTGATGGATACACCTACTTGATAGCCTATCTTTTCAAATACAAAGCTTGTCGTCAGCATTTTAAAATCTTACTTCAAAATTTTTGATCTCCTAAACTGCAAGGAAAATCACAACCACTTTAATGTAACAGTTCATCCACAAAAATGCCAAGAACCCCATCATTACTCTAAAAAACACTGGGCCTTGGGCCTTGTTATCCTTCCTTCTCTCACTTTCAGAATCATTCTACATTTCCTTTTTTTTTTTTTTTTTTTTTTCTTGAGACACAAATCCCATAACCAACAGTATTGTTTTTCCTGTGGAGGAAATTGTGTTTTCTGGGAAAATATTTCATTTTAAGTTCAAGGACTTCAATGTCACCCCATACCTGCTGTTTATTAATCTTGTCCAAAACATTTAACTTTTCTGAAGCTAATTTTTTTCATGTGCAGTAGTTGGGTAAAAAACAAGAGCATTATTCTGAAGTTTAGTTAGATCTTGTATCTAAAATATAAATATTGTGCTTAGCCTCTAGATAGTACCAAATTATTAATTATTGTTTTTCTCTTGCATGTTCGTACTTTCATAACTAACCAAAATCCAGGTGTCACAGTTACTGACCACAGTTGGTGGAAATCCCAACATTTTTTAAAGTTTTAAAAATACAATGACCTATAATCTCAGAACTACTGCCAATACAGTATTTCCATCTTTTCTTAGGTATTGGTACAGTAACCTCTTTAATTGTCTATTACTTCTTTTTCAAATTCTGCAAGATTTTTGGGTTTGTTTGCTTTTTGTTTAATTTATCTTTCCTAGTTTTCCTTACTCCATCCTCATCAAGGAGATTGTTTTTATCTCCTACACAGAAATGACATATCAACTTTATTATTTATCAATTTATTCTTAACCATACAGTTGCTTACCTTTTTTCTCTAGTTTCATTTGCTTGAATCTGTCTACATACAGTAATAACATTCTGACCTGAATTTCTCTCCTTACCGATAGCCTTATGTAATATATTCACATGAATTTAGCACCATTGGATTCATTATTTGCTATATATTTTTTAATGTCTGAGAACCAAGGACTTAATTCCATTAGATTACTTGATAGAAATAGACTACCTATGAGGGTAAATTGTTTCATTTCATTAAACCGGTGCCATTGCTTGTGAAAGCATAACCTAGGGACCTTAGGAATTTGGACCCAGGGAAAATTATTTAGATTTTTAGCACACAAGAGAGGATATACCAAATAAGAGCACATTATTTAAATAAATAAATAAATAAATAAATAATAAATAAATAAATAATTTAAAAAAACCTGTAAATCTTAGGAGAGAAACAATTTTATAAAATCAATATTTACAAGAACGAACCTAGGAATTAGGTAAGAAAAATAGTGAGTTTTAAATAAAATATACCTAAATATATAAACCAGTTAATGAGATGGAATGATGGCTCTCAAATACAGAAATATAAATTGTTTAGTGTTTGACTTCCCCTCATTTGAACTTTATCTCATCGGTAAATTTTTCCTGTCAGTAAAATCACATTTTTGTACAAATAAGACACTTTATATTTCTGTTTATGTGCTATATGACTGAATCCTATATTCTAGTGAATTCCAAATAATTTGTAAGTCATAATGAAGAGTTGTTCAATAAATTCAAGGCATGTTATTCAAAAGCTCATCAAATTTGTAACTGCTTACATTAAAAAAAATTTAAGTTAAATTTGTTCCACAAACTTTTCCATAAGAATATGTATCTGACATTTTAATGATAGTGTAAATATGGAAAATATAATTCGTAAAATAATTATAAAACATCTCCCATTTTGTTATCATCCTAACATACTACCTTCCAAGAGAAAACATAAATCTCCCAAACATATCCATATTCTTCCATGATGGTTATGTTTACTAGACATAAATGGCATTCAGACTTACAAAATATTTTGTTTTAATTACATTTCATCTTCAACATTGGTATACACTTCTTTATATTCATCTTCCAACTCTATGATTTTGTTTTTGAGAAATAATTAAACAAGTACATATTCCAGTGTATCACATGATCCCCTTCAAAGTGCATGGAAACTGACAATATGATGTTAGTTTATGTCCAAAATATACGTACTGTTTATTCAGGCACTGAGTAATGTGAATTAAAGCAAGATGAACAAATGCAATCATGTTCATATAGACTATATATAGAAGAGTTTAACAGCATAAGACATAGCATAATCTAACCAAATTTCTTCTCCCATTTAGGTTCTATATTTAGTTTTTAAATATGTCTCATTTAAAGCTATAATGCCATGAACATGTTATTTAATATAGTTTAACATGACAATACCATCTTATCTTAAGGTTAAAATATCTTAAATATTTTATTAGAAATAGAATAGTAGTGGTAATTTACATAATCACATGATTTGTATTGTGACCAAGAATACAAATCATTATGATTCATAGAAGAGAAAAAATTAGTCAACTAGTATTTTCCATAGCATTTATTTTACAGTAAGGAATATTTGTCTTTCTAATGGCTCTGGATACAGAGGTAATGAGATCATATTCTGAATTTTCAATTATGTCAACATAAATTACAATGATATCAGAGTAGGAGTTAGTGTAAAGCTGGTTGTGATATGCTAAGTAATTTGTCCACGATCTGAAAATCACTGGTTTTACTCTCTTGTACTAGTACAATGTACAATCCCAGTATTCATTGTCATTTATCTTTATGTTATTAGTTGATTTTATAAACTTGTTTTTGTTTTTGTTTATTTGTTTGTTTCTTTGTTTTCGTTTTTGAAACAGGGTCTCACTTTGTTGCCCAGGCTAGAGTGCAGTGGCATGATCTCAACTCACGGCAGCCTCAACCTCCTGGGCTCAAGTAATCCTCCCACTTCAACCACTGAGTAGCTGGGACCACAGGCACAATTTTTTTTTTTTTTTTTTTTTGTAAAGATGAGGTCTCACTATGTTGCCCAGGCTGGTGTTTTTGTAAACATTCTATGCCATCCTTTATTTTGTTTTTGTTTTTATTTATTTGTTTGTTTGTTTTTTGAGATGGAGTCATGCTCTGTCACCTAGGCTGAAGTGCAGTGGCACAATCTCAGCTCACTGCAACCTCTGCCTCCTGGGTTCAAGTGATTCTCCTGCTTCGGCCTCCAAAGTAGTTGGAATTACAGGTGTGTGCCACCACGCCTAGCTAATTTTTGTATTGTTAGTAGAGACAGGGTTTCACTATACTGAACAGGCTGGCCTGAAACTCCTGACCTGATGATCTGCCCTCCTCACCTCCCAAGCCATCCTTTTTTTTATAGCTTCACCTTTGATTTTAGAACTAAACAGTATATCCACATCCATCTTCTTAAGTGGATTTGGCATGTAGGTAACAACTTCTTTTCCTGGTATCACACTTAACAACTTACAAGTTAATGTAGATGACATGTCAAATTCCAGAGATTTACAGTTAGCTCTCTTTGATTATAGTACCAACATATAAACATCAGTTTTATATCAGCTTGGTTACTGAAAAATTACAAATTATTTTCATGTCTTTGGACTGGCTAACACAGTACTAGCCGTATGTAATAATTTAAAGTTTAAATGTGATATCTGTTATATAGCATGGTTAGTGACAATATATTGTATTCTTGATTAATGAATATTGCTTTTAATGCAAAAATATTAGAATGCATACTTAGATTGGTCAGGCTATATCAAGGACATCTAGCTTCATAAATTTTAAAACCAATCTAATATATTAAATTAAAATTGAAATTAATTAAAAATAATAACAAGTTCTATTTATTGAGTACTTGCTACATGTTAGGCAATGTGTTCATTGTATTTTATGCACTATTTACATTTACTCTTCAGAATGATACCAAATAGTATTTGCCACCTTACTTACCATTGCACACATTAATTAGAGAAAAGAAAGCTCAGAAGGCTCTCAAGAGTTTTAAAATTTCTAAAGTCTATACCTTATTAGTGGTAAAAAAAAAAAAAAGGTTTTTAAACATTAATGATATTAGCAGATTTTTCTCCTTCATTCTCAGTCAGAGACAGTATTTTAATTGCTGGCATATACTCTTCTTTTGCTTGCTATCGGTTCTTTAAAGTAAGCACATTTTAAGGAAGATGGTATTACCATAAAGTCTTCTAGAAACATCCTTTTCCTGAGAAAGTATTATTTTGTATCTAATCTCTAATATACACAATTTTAAAAAGCCATACATAAAATTTAAAATGCCATGTGGAGGAAGCTTGTGCATTTTTCTTTGATGTGATTTTAAGTCACAGTGCAATCTGGCAATTGCTATACTTAGGCTAAAGCTAGGGACTTAAAATCTTTGGAAATTTACTTACATCATTTCCTCAACAGATGCTTGGCAGAATAGATGCCTATGTATAGCTGAGGAAGAAAGTTTTTTGAGGATAGTGAGAGATTTGTTGAAGTTTGAATTCCTCTGGCTTTTTGTGACCAAAAAAAAAAAAAAAAAAAAAAAAAAAAAAAAAAAAAAAAAGAGCTGAATGGTATTCACCAGTATTAATGGCAAAATGTCCCCTTTTCTTGAAAAATATAAATTTTAAAGAAAATTAAAGAAATAAAAAATACAGAGAAGAATAATTTTAAAAGAAAAACAACATTTGATTTTCATGAAGTTCATGTGACTCATAGATGTGAAGGTGTATATATTTTCTTTCATACTTTGAGTTTTGATCCTATTTTTAGATTCACTGACTTAAAATATTTGATAAGAGAATATATGAAAATATTATGTCCTTGAAATTTTTAATGGAAAAGAAATACATATCTATGTATATTTACTAGATTGAAAATTCAATCTAGTAATTTTTTATGAAGATTTTTAATGAAGATTCAAAAGTATAACTGAAAGAATTTCACTGAATTTTTTTTTGAAAACTCTCTCTGTTTGAAGTACTCATGACATTATATGTCAAAAAAATTGGTTGTTAATTCTTCCAATTTAATGCTTAACAAAGTTTATGAACTCATAAAATTTGATGTATTACATAAAGTCACTAGAATTGGCAAATAAAAATGGGAAAAATCCAGTTAAATATGAATTTCAGAAAAAGAATGGATATATTATTATATCTCATATCTTGAATGGGAAATATTTATACTAGAAAATATTATTCTATCAGAAATTCAAATTTAATAGTGTATGATATATATTATCTGCCAACCCTAGAAGCGAAATTGAACTTTGATTTTATTTCTTCTTTGCTTCAGAGAAAATTTAATTAGATCAAAGAAGTAAAGTATTTAAGTAGAGAGCGCATAAAATGTTAAAAAGAGTGAGATATTCCTGATACCATATCTCATAGAATCTTAAAGTTTTAACATCTGCAAAGGACATTAAAGATATCCTTCATAGAAATGAATGAGACATTTCTTTGGAAGAGAATAGAGTTTCAGTTTTGGTTTGTTTTTATTGAAATGTAATAATCACCAGAACTTAAATTGCTCTCTCAGAATTCTTCTATTGGGCTTCCATAGAACTTATACTACTTTGCAATCATAGGTATATCAAGGTATATGTTTTTTATTTGTGATTTCCTTAATAGGTAACCTTTGTCCGAATTAACCAAAGGCACCCAAATACTTAAAAGGACTCTGGAATACAGAAGGGTCATAATGAAAAAGGAGGTTATATTCAGCTCCTGACATGCAAAATAGGGCCATGCATCAAAAATAAATAAATAAATAGATAGATAGATAAATAAATAAGTTTAAAAGACTGGCTATTACGTTGTAAGTCCATCCTGAAGCACTCAGGTCATAGACTTCTCCCTCACTGTCCATAATATTCTTTAACTAAATCTAATGTAGCTAATCTAGCTTAGTGGGAATAATAGCAAAGTCCTGGAGGAATTAAGAATCAAATTTCCCCTATTCTTGCCCCAAAAAGCGTGAGAAGAAGGCTTTGAAAACAGAAAATAGCAAAAAGAAGTTAGATAAGTGTCATTGTCTCTTCTTCTAGCTTTGGCTCTGAGTAGGAAGAAGCATCAGAACATTTCTTGCCATGATTCCCCATTTAAGGTTCTGGAAACAGAGCATTTTGTTACTTTCCCTTTAAGGACAACGTGTCATAGGAATGCTTAGGAGGTTAATTTTCCTGAGCTGCCCTTAGTTCTTCTCTGGTATAAACCCAAGAGAGAAACCACTGAGAGTCTGACTGGAGACTCTGGGGAAAGGAGCAAACGGGGCATTGGAGTTTCCATAGTCAGCGATGTGACTTCTTTATTTTCAAGAGTAATGTTTACATGATAGTAATTAATCCTTTCTAGCTTGGAGACATTTTAGGTATATCTCTCAATATATTATCTTTATCTGTGGCTTTTATTTATTTTTTTTCAAAAGAGCTATAATCAAAATCTATACATTCTTCTTAATATAATTCTGTCATGGATTTTGATTCTGTCTGAACAATTACCCCACACTATTATTTTCTAGTGTTAATCTATATTTGTGGCTCTTTTTCACTTATGTATTTTTAAGTAATGTTGTTAAGCATTATTAAATATGTAGTTTAATTTGGTTTAAATTAATAGGATAATTTGGAGAGGACAGTATACTGTTAATTCATGAAATCTCATGAAGTGACATGTCTCTTCACTTATTCAGATTTTTAAATCTTCATTATGATAGTTTCTGTCATATGGGTCTTGTATGAATGAGTGTGTGTGTGTGTGTGTGTGTGTGTGTGTGTGTGTGTGTGTGTGTGTGTGTGTTTAAATAGTCATGTGTATCAGATAGTTTTGTCATTCTAGGGAATAACATATTATTTCTGATTTTTTTTTTATAACTGTTAGTCTTTTGGTAAGGAAATGGCATTGAATGTTGGGCATCAATCTTGTATTCTGCAACCTTTTGGAACTCTTGAATTCATTCAGTATTTTACCTATCCGTTCTATGCATTTACTTGCTAGATAATCCAGTTTCTCTGCATATGGTTAGAATAACTAATCTTCCAATTTTTAAATTTTGTTATATAAGTGAGGCAAAAAGGCCTCTGTGTTTTGGCTCCTACATTGATATTTCTTCATTACAGGATGATATCTGTTAGCTCAAATGCCAACTGGTACCACACTAAAATTTATATTTATATATATATATATATATAATTATTTAAAAAATAGTCCAGACAAGAAGATTTTTAGCTATTAGATTGGTGCAAAAGTATTTGTGCTTTTGGCCTTTACTTTCAATGGCAAAAACCTCAATTACTTTTGTACCAACCTAATATTTAGAGCCTGCCTACTTTATATAACCTGTAAAACTACATATAGCGTCTGCTGGGCATTGATGAGCTAGAGCTTTGTAGTGATAAAGCCTAAGCTGCTACTGCCCTTAAGAGCTCTCTGACCCAGAAACTTTTGATGGTGCTGCTTAGTTATCATTTGGACAAGTAAGTCTCTCTCTGATTCCCTTTAACCTCAGGAGTTTCCTTGTGTTCCTTCTCTTCTGGATGGTGGCCTCCTCACAATTAGTGTCTGAAGGTCTTAAGTTAGAGAGACGTCACCTCTCATGCAACCTTGTCCAAGTGCCACTCAATGAATTTCCGTGTGTTCTTGTCTTTTTTGATCACATCGTTTTTACTTGATCAATCCTCGAATCTTTCCAATCTCCACATATCTCTTATTTCCATTTTGTTTTTCTTTTTGATTTGACCAAGACCTCTAGGACAGGAGTAAATAGTTGTACCAGTGAGAATTTTAACAATGTTCCTCATATTAAAGGGAATTAATTTATTTTTTTCCATTTCATATGAAATATACATTGTCCAACATACTCTCCTATGGTTTTATTTGTAACTATCCTAAATGAATTTGTTTCTACTAAATGGTACATATTATATTTTATTTTGAGGATTTATTTCTTTCAACTCATTTGCTTAATGTCGTATTTTATATTCTAGGTCTAAGTGTCAACAATGAAATTTTTTTTTTTTTTTTTTTTTTACTGAATCCCTTAATAAAAACGTTATATACAAAATTATTCAATAAAATATTATCTTATCTTTACTGCTTCCATTACCTCAATACCTTTCCTAGTTCCAATCCTTAGTTTTGGTAGTATTTTTTGAAATCATATATACATTATAATATAATGATCCAGAACAATTATTAAAATTTGTTACACTATTATACATTTTATATTGCTGAGGGCAATGCAATTTCTAAATTGTTTTGCTAATTCTCTGTCCCATTAACATTTCTTTCTCAAAATTGTAGAATTTTTTTCTCTTATTGATTAATTGATTGATACAGGGTCTTACTCTGTCATCCAGACTGTAGGGCAGTGGCACAATCACTGCTCACTGCAGCCTCAATTTCTCAGCTTCAAGGGATCCTCCCACCTCAGCCTCATGAGTAGTTGGGACCAGCTAACACGCCCAGCTAATTTAAAAAAATTTGTAGAGATGGGGTCTCGTGATGTTGCCCAGGCTGGTTGTGAACTCCTGGGCTCAAGTGATCCTCCTGCCTCAGCCACCCAAAGTGCTGCGATTACAAGAGTGGGAGTAAGTGATCATGCCTGGCCCGATTTTGTTCTGATATTAGAAAGTTCCTCCAATTTGTATTTTAAAAATATATTTATTTATTTCAATGTTAATTGTGCTTTTCTCTGATTCTGATATAAATTTAAT
Organism: Macaca mulatta; assembly: GCF_049350105.2. Lineage (NCBI taxonomy): Eukaryota > Metazoa > Chordata > Mammalia > Primates > Cercopithecidae > Macaca > Macaca mulatta. The sequence continues at coordinate 120,014,119 of NC_133409.1, forward strand.
TCCAATTTTTTTTTGTTTATAAATTCTAACTTATGTTACCCTTCTCCTTTTCCATTTCATTCTATTATCTATCTTTTTTTGTTTGGTTCGTTGGTGTTTGTTTGTTTGTGGCAGAGCCCCACTCTGTCACCGAGGCTGGAATACAGTGGCACAGTAATGGCTCACTGCCACCTGGAACCCCTGGACTCAAGTGATTTTCCCACCTCAGGTTCTGAAGTAGCTAGCACGGCAGGTGTACATCACCACACCTGGTTAATTTAAAAAAAAAAAATGAGGGGAGATGAGCCCCCATTATGTTGCTCAGGCTGTTCTCAAACTCCCGGCCTCATGTGATCCTTCCTCTTCAGCCTCCCAAAGTGCTAGAATTACAGACGTGAATCACCACAACTGGTTTCTGCCGTCTTTTTATGTCATTTTTTTTTTCCTCTTGGTGTTCTTCTCTTTTCATTTTATAGGAATTGTGTGTTCTTGAATATGGCAAAAGTTTTTTCTTACTAATGTAGTATACTATAATCTAAATTATATTTTATTTTGGTATTCAGGACAATGATTCTCTTCTCTGTTTTTGTAGAATTTATCTATAAATATTGCTATTTGTTTTATCAAAATTACTTAAAGAAGTGAAAGCTACCCCAATTCAGAAATTGTTAGTAATTAGGTCATGTGGATCCCTTTAATCCTCATCTCTATTCATGGAGTATGGCAAAATAAATGTCTCAGTCCCACATGTGGAACACAAGGTAAGTTTCCAATCTAGTCAATGGTTCTTGTTGAACATCTACAGATTCTCTAGTCTACTACAGTGGATTCTGCTTCTATGCTCTGAATCAATGGAAGCATGAAAAACTAAAGTTTCCAGACTCTCTCCTGTGTGTTCACTTGGAGTATTGTATGGAGTTGCTGTTTCAGAATAGATGCAAAATGAATGGGGAGAGATGGTTTAGAGGAGATAGGGCTCCAATTTATTAAAAGGCGGCATGCAACTTGGGTTTTTATTTAAGGGGGCAGATATTGGGAGACGGATGATGAAACTTTGTACTTTCTTTTTTTTTTTTTTTTTTTTTTGAGACGGAGTCTTGCTCTGTCGCCCAGGCTGGAGTGCAGTGGCGCAATCTCGGCTCACTGCAAGCTCCGCCTCCCGGGTTCACGCCATTCTCCTGCCTCAGCCTCCCGAGTAGCTGGGACTACAGGCGCCCGCCACTGCGCCCGGCTAATTTTTTCTATTTTTAGTAGAGACGGGGTTTCACCATGGTGTCGATCTCCTGACCTTGTGATCCGCCCGCCTCGGCCTCCCAAAGTGCTGGGATTACAGGCGTGAGCCACCGCGCCCGGCCTTGTACTTTCTTTTAGATGATGATAAGACAAAATATTTGTATGTTGATTACATTAACTTTGATGTTGGTAGAGATTCAACTTTGGCATTTAGTTGTGTTACAAACTTTAATCTTACTTTCAGTTTTCACAGATATATTTGACATACTTTGGGAGATATTTATCATGCACTACAACTCAGACATGCTTCAAGCCAGACAGTATAATTTGCTATTCTGTAGTTAGCAAAATTTAACTACCTTCATGGTACAGCCAAGATAAATATTAGACATATCTACCCCCTGTAGTTGTATATCTAATCTTACAAACTATATCCAAAAAGTCTTCTTTGCTTCTTATCTCCTGTGTCTCCTGTGATCTTGGTAGTATGTATGAAATAGCAATTAAAATATATGAATGTATATACTTTTGAATGATCTCTGCATTAACTGGGGACTGAGTAATTGTGTAAGATTAGATTACATGACAATTTACATCCATTTATCAGAATCCAATAGATAGAAGAAAATTGAAAACATAACTGAAATTTGAAAAAAGAAAATAGGTAGATTTTTGTTTAGGATAAAGATAAAAGAATCAAATCATGCATTTTTATGAAATTAAATATATTAAAATTAGATAGTATCACAATATATTAAAATTATATACCATCACAATTAACCCATTTATGCCTGAGGTTGCAATTTTTTGAATTTTTGCAATCAGACCTTGGTGATGACCTTGAGCAGTAGGATATAAATAACTCCCACATGCTTAACGCTCCAATAATGGAACACTAGGCATAAATGGGTCAAGAGGGAACTTGAAGTATATCTCAGTATTTACGACTGAGTGGTCATTTACATTATTATATTTTATTTTAAACTCAGGGTTTATTTTTCTGACAAATATTTTAAGGAGACAAACTATACTTTTTTAAATAAACATATCAAACAATATTTGATCATGAATTATTTTTATATGCATACAGAAAATAATTCTTGCACAAATTAATTTATAAATTATTCTTCATCACTGAACAAATATGTATTGATCACCTTCTGTATGTCAGGCACTGTATTAGGTACTTGGAAAACATAAATAATTTTATGTTAATATATGATAGGTTAATAAAAATAGAAAACAGTAAAACAGTGTGAGAAAGTCAGCAAATGCTAAGTGAATAGGTTTACCAATTTTATACCAATTGTTTACAAGGTGATTAAAAGAAATCTCATCGAGAAAGTGATATTTCATCTAATATTTGAGGGTGTAAGGCAATTAGCAATGACAATTGTTTGGGGAAGAAAGTTCTAGACAAAAGAACCAGCTAGTGCACAACTAGGAGTGTGTCTGGGATGCAATTAAAAGAGTAGTAATAACAGGGAATCATGTCAGATAAGCAAGTAAGAGTCAGAATCTCAGATACCATCTGAAAGACTTTAATTTTGACAGGGAAATGGGGAACTAGTGCAGAGTTTTGAGCAAAGGGGTAACACAGTCTGACACATTTGGAAACAGTCATACTGACTGCTGTGGTGAGAGGGAAATACAGCAGAGATGAGGGCAGGAGTAGAAGCAGGAAAACCAGTTAAATATCTTCTCCAGTCATCCATGTAAGAAAAGAAATTTTGCATGAAGTAATATTATTTTGAATACCTTGGAAATCGAGAGAAAAAGCTTGATTATTGAAGTATTGAAAAAAATTCAGCCAAATAAAATGTAAATTAGATTGAAATGCGTACATGTTAAAAATTTGACACATTCACAACACATATTAAGAACCATAAAAAGTATATATATTTAAAATGCAAGCCATATAACTAACAATTTTACATATATATCGTGAGAGAATGAATAGTTTTAAATTTAATGACTCTATGAAATTATACACGTTAAAGTTCCTGTAAAATTTAAGAGTAATGGTGTGGGCCAGGCGCGGTGGCTCAAGCCTGTAATCCCAGAACTTTGGGAGGCCGAGACGGGCGAATCACGAGGTCAGGAGATTGAGACCATCCTGGCTAACATGGTGAAACCCCGTCTGTACTAAAAAAATACAAAAAACTAGCCGGGCGAGGTGGCAGGCACCTGTAGCCCCAGCTACTCGGGAAGCTGAGGCAGGAGAATGGCGTAAACCCGGGAGGCGGAGCTTGCAGTGAGCCGAGATCTCATCACTGCACTCCAGCCTGGGAGACAGAGCAAGACTCCGTCTCAAAAAAAAAAAAAAAAAAAAAAAAAAAAGAGTAATGGTGTGATATCAAAATACAGTGAAAATAATAATGGAATATTTCAACAGTTGCTTGTATGTTGTAGTAAAGACATACACAATTCTAAGAGAAAATGTACTCTAAATAATACACTAAATAATACATAAAATATACTATAAATAATAAATATAATTCTAATATTTCTACTTCCAGTTATTGTTCAATGCAAAGACTTAAATGTAACTTGTTAAAGGAGCATACCCAAAATTGATTTTGTGTGTGTGCAGAGTTCTATGAATCTTTACACATATAGATTTGTGTAATCACCATTATAATTAGGATACAAAACATTTCCATTCACACCAAAACTTCCTTCACACTATCCCTGTGCAGCCACACCCTCCCTCACTTCAAACCCTGCCAATCACTCATCTGTTCTTTGTCATTATAGTTTGACTTTTCAAGAACATTATATAAAAGTGTCATACATAACATGAGTTCTTTAGGTTGACTTCTTTCACTCAGCATATATTTGAGATTGATCCAAGTATTGTTTGTATTTATAGTTCACTTATTTTTATTTCTCAGTAGTATCCTATTATACAAATGTCCCAAAATTTGTTATGCAATGGCCAATGTAAGATATTCACTCATTTAAAGACATTTGAGTTATTTCTATTTTTAATGATTATGAATAAAACTGCTATAAACATTCATGAATAGGATTAATGTTTCATTCTCTAGAGTAATAGGTTTTCATTCTCTATGGTAAATACCCAAGAGTGGCATTGCTAAGTCATATGAAAGTATATGTTTAATTTTATAAGAGACTGATAAATCATTTTTCAGAATGGCAATACTGTAATGCTACTTCCTATCAGTAAAGTATGAGAGTCCCTGTTACTTGGCATTTTCATTAATAATGGTTGTTTTTACTGTTCTATTGTTTTACTTATTCTAATAATTGTGTAGCAGCACCTTGTGATATAAAATATTTTAACAATTATATTTAAAGTTTATTCAGTAGCCTTAAAACTTGAAAAGGTACCCTTAAAACTTGAGGGTTTCAGGCTGATCAAGGAAGAAGGCATGATTATGAAGTGGCAATAGCATTTAATTGTGTAGGTTTAGGATTACGTGGGAGGGGCATACACAGCAGATGTTTCAGGAACAGAAGCAGAAGTCCAGAACTCAAATAGCAGAGAGGGTAAAGGAGCTCCAGGAAGAAGGGAATGTGAGAGTGAGCTTATACATCTGGGTGATGTGTCTCAGCACTATAACTGGAAGTTGATGAGTTGGAGAACTCCAAAGATCAACAGTCGCTTGGTGTCATCTGTAGCCTCAGAATGTGTCTTATCTATGACTAACAAATGTTGAGTGAAGTTTTCCTAGATATGTAGTGGAACTAGGCTCTAAACTGCTGAAAATAATGCTTATCAGGAGTATGTTTAAATCAATTGCATCTGTGAAAATTAGTGTTTGGCACCATTGGGCTTTTGAGATAATGGTCTTAGCCTTCTAAGAAGAAGTAAACAATGGTAGAGTTAATTTACCAAGGCCATTGTTGCCTCATTTATATGACAGAAAAAAGTACAACTATATATGGTGTTTGATCCAATCAATCACATCAATTGAGTAATATAATTTCTCAATAGAGAATCATAATATTTTATCAATATCTGGATAAACCAAACTTAGAAAATACATCTTTGGCAATTTATATTTTAATGCTTGATATAAAAAACAGTATTTGACCTTCATGTATGAAGAATATTATGGATCATTTAGTAAACTTCTTTATTTAGAAGTAGAGTTGGGAGCATGTTAAGAAATTCATATGTGCCAAATCTTTTATAGTAATGAATCATGTTAATGGAATAGTTTTTCAATTTAATAATGTAGTGTAAAGTAGTCAGTCTGTGTTTGTATGTGAGCTAACCGATCTATATTTTAAGTTTATTTGGCAACTGTTGTGTTGTTTGTAGTAATCTATTGATTTGTTCAGGCCAAAACATCACTAGATATTACTGGAATAAATGTTCATATGCTTGACTGAAAAATTGCCAAAGGAAGACTGAATAAACTAAAGCTGGCTTTTGGCTCTAGGTCAGCATGAATCTGAGCTAAATAGAACTAATTTTGCTTTAATCTCATTTCTTCCATCATTAACACTATCATTATTTTCAACTGGCCTGGTCATAATATGCAAATTATCAGGTCTGATGAGATGAGCTAAACAGTTTCACAACTATGGAGAGTTCTTCCTTTCTGTACCATGTGTTCTCAAAAGAGAAAATAATTAATCAAGATGGAAGAACAAGGGAACTTTATCTTCTTAGATATTTGACAGAAGTTATATTTTTATCTGCATATTAACAATGCAAACATTTATAGTATGGCTAGTGTAAATTTCTATTTTATATATAATACAGATTATTGCCTATTTCTTACATTGTGGATTTATTAATTTATATGTAAGTTTAGAAAGATGTGATTATCTCTAGGGAGGAAACAGTAGATACCATAACTCATGATGTCTCTCTGTATAATTCCTTCTTTCCTTTTATTTTTTCTTTCTCCATTCTTTCCTTTCTCTTAGAGGAGATTTTATGTGTATGTGTGTATGTGTGTGTGTGTGTGTGTGTGTGTGTATACACATATATATACATATATACACACATTAGATATACATATATACACACGTATCAGTGATATATATTATATTAATATATACAATAAAATTATATATAATACACACACACACACTCACGCACCAGAAAAAGTATAGATAAAGAAGAAAAGAAGATACAGTAGTAATCCTTTTAGATAATTTCTATTTAGGAAAAACAACCAAAATACAGTGACTACTTTGTGGGAATGAACAATTAATTTATCTTACTATGACTGTAAACATATTTTCAAATATTTTAGTTTGTTTTAAATATTTATGGGTTTAAAAATAGTTGTTTCTCCATATAAACAGATATTTGAGATCTCTTGAACAGTCTTTTGTTCAAGACTCTCTGTGAAACTCTTTTTTATCCATTCATTCACTTAACAAATATTTATGAAACATTTACCAGGTGTCAGGCACTTCTCGCCTTAGCATCTTTGGTATAAAGTTGTATAATAATATTTTATTTTATCTTTTTCATTTATTAAATTGTCAGATTTAAAATATCATGTACTCTTCATTATAGGTACATTCATATTATTTGCATATTCTGAATACTGATTTTGAAAGTTATAGTAGGTTCTTTAGTCATTTTGTTTCACACTTAAACTGTAATGTTCTCTAAATTTACTCTGCTTACTGTGCTAAATAATGTACAGATAATGACAGCAATTATTCAGAATTAATATCACTGGCATTTAAAATATCACTAGGAACATCAATTGCTTCATCTTTTCTAATAAGTGAAAATATTAATTGAATATCCCCAGTCTCTGTGACATATTCACTCAGCATATTCTCTTTCTCATTTTTTCATATGCTGTTACAGCTGGCCTTTCAAATCAGCAGGTGCATCTTGCTCAATTAATTTTAGCAAAGTTCACTTAGCAGGAGCCATCTTATCAGATTTTAATGACTGTGTGTATAATTCTATCATAGCAAAAGTGTTTCTCTCTGATTTTCATAAAGAAAATATAAAAGTGATGTTTAGAACAAATCTTATTAAGCATCAACAATTTTAAAATTATATAAATTTTAATTAATTTTTTTGTAAGATCATTTTGCAAGTACATTACAAAGTTGTGAAAATAAGTCTCTGTATTACCTCTCTCTTTCTCTCTAAATATATATATGCTATTAAGATTGCAATAGTACTGGCAATGATGTTTTATTTGAAACATTGCAATTTCTCCTCATTGTCTGGCAAAATTCAATATTTTTAGTAGGCAACCAAAAAAAAATGTCTTTGTCTACCCAAACTGTTTTCACAATTATATAAGATAAATGTGTATGTGCCTTGCAGGCAAATATAAACAGGTAGCTTAGATTGGGTATACCCTAAATTCCAAACTTTTAATGCATTATATGCACTTTATTAAATTATGTAAATCCTGAACTTAACAACAGAAACTTTATTTCTGAGCAATTCTGTTAACAGAAATAAGTGATATTACTTCAGCTTTGAAGTGATAAATAGGTATCGGAAAATTAGTCATGAAGTTCTGGAAACATTTCTGACAACACCTTATTTGAGTCAGCATAAATTATGCTGTTTTTAGGTATTAACATTTTGTTTTCATTTGACAAATAGGATTCCCATGGTATATTCCCTGAGGTTAGGCTGGGAACAAGTATAAGATGGGTGAGGGAGGATTGAGAACTGAGACTACAAAGATGAATCCATAGTTTCTGTCCTCAAGGAAGTCACAGGTCGGTGGAGAATGAAGACAGAAATGTATACAAATAAATTATGATGGAAGATGTGAAGTGCCATGGTAGAGAATATATGGTTGCTATAACAAACATTCAGTAAAGTACTTTATGCATGATCAGATTTGAATTTTACAGTGATATCTTGAATGACAAGAGTAGGGGATAATTCAGAGTTTGGGAGGTTGCAACTAACCTCGTTATATTCCAAAGATGCTGGTCCAAACTTATAGTGCCAACAAGGAAACAGACAATGATAGATACATGTTCAAAATCCACATGGTTTTTCCATATAGGATTTTATGAGTGGTGAGGGATGAAGAGTTAAGAAAGAAGATTGCTTCCTGGTTCTCCCTGGATAAAATTAGGAAGACAATATAGCTTTGAGGGTAGGCAAAATTTTGTATTTGCTGAGCTTGAGCTACTACTGTGGGCCATTTAAAAAGATGAGATGACTAATATTTGAGAATTTTTACCAAACTTGTGTACATCTAATTGTGTCTAGGAACATATGTAAGAATGTTTAAGCTTGATTTGTAAGTGAATATTAATTATCTTTAGCTTTGTAACTTTCAGCTTGATTCCGTGACAATGTAGCATATTGGGGTAAGCTTGATTTTTTTTTTTTTTAATTCACCAGAATGTGTAGATTATTTTAGGATAACAAAACAAATAATAGCATTTATTTAGAACAACAAAGATTTATTTCTTACTCATACAAGGAAACTGCAATTTCAGATGATATTCCAAGGAAACCATCAAGCAAAGAATAGTTCAACTTTGCAATTCCAACATCAATTCCAATCAAGGATTGCTGCTGCACTGAAAGAGAACCTTAGGCCAGGCACAGTGCCTCACACCTATAATTATGGCACTTAGGAAGGCTGAGGTGGGAGGATTGCTTGAGGCCAGAAATGTGAGACCAGCTTGGGCAACAAAGTGGGACCCCATCTCTACAGGAAAAAAAAAAAAAAAAAAAAAATTAGCTGAGCGTGGTGGTGCATGCCTGTGGTCCCAGAAACATAGGAGCCTGAGACACGAGAATCACTTAAGTCCAAGAGGCTTCAAGAGCCGTGTTTGTGCCACTTCACTCCAGCCTGTGTGACAGAGGGAGACTTCGTCTAAAAAATAAAAATAAAAAAACAAAACACAAAAAAACAAAAAAAGAGAGAGAGAAAGAACCTTGGAGAGGCTTCCATCAGCAATTAATTGCTTCCATCTTTAAGTGACATATGACATATGTTCCATCTGCATAGATTTATTTAGCTAAAACCACTCATAAAACCATGCCTAAACTCAAGGGGGTAAAGAAGTTCTATACTGACCCTCATGTGCTCAGGATTTAATGGTAAGCAGCACTAATGTCTTCAACAGTTTTGAAATCAGAAACACTTGAATTTCTCTACATAAGATCATATTGTCTACAAACAGGGACAGTTTTACTTCCTCCTTTCTAATATGGATACGTGTTATTACTTTCTCATGCCTAATAACTGGTTAGAACTTTCACTACTATGCTGAATAGAAATGGTGAAATTAGGCATAAAGGTACATACTTTGAATTTGCTGTGAGTTTTTTTTTTTTTTTTTAAATCATGAAGGAATGTTGTATATTGTCAAATGCTTTTTATGCATTTATTAAAATTATATGCTTTTGTCTTTCTGTTAATGTGGTATGTATCACATGTATTTATTTTATGCATGATTTATTTTGTACATGTATTTATTTGCATAAATTAAAGCCTCATCGCATGCCTGGGATGATTTCCACTTGATCATAGTGAATGTTCTTTTTTTATAATTATAAATTAATTATACAAGAACAATGGTAATGAATCTTAAAATTAAATCTGAATTGTATTAAGTTATTAAGTGTAATTTTTTTTTTTTTTTTTTTGAGACACAGTCTCATTCTGTCACCAGGCTAGAGTGCAATGGCTTGATCTCGGCTCACTGCAACCTCCACTTCCCAGGTTCAAGCGGACCTCCCGCCTCAGCCTCCTGAGTAGCTGGGACTACAGGTGCACGCCACCATGCCCAGCTAATTTTTGTATTTTTTAGTAGAGACGGGGTTTCACCATGTTGACCAGGATGGTCTCGATCTCCTGACTTGGTGATTAGGCTGCCTTGGCTTCACAAAGTGCTAGGATTACAGGCATGAGCTACCTCTCCTGGCCTGTTCTTTTTAATGTACTGTAGGATTGAATTTTTTAGTATATTGCTGAAATTTTTTGTATCTGTGTCCCTCAGAAATATGGCTTGTAGCTTGCCTCTCTCTCTCTCTCTTTTCTTTCTCTCTTTTTTTTCTTTCTTTCTTTCTTTCTTTCTTTCTTTCTTTCTTTCTTTCTTTCTTTCTTTCTTTCTTTCTTTCTTTCCCTTCCTTCCTTCCTTCCTTCCTTCCTTCCTTCCTTTCTTTCTTCCTTCCTTTCTTTCTTTCTTTTTCTTTCTTTCCTTCTTTCTTTCTTTTTCTTTTTCTTTCTTTTCCTTCCTTCCTTCCTTCCTTCCTTCCTTCCTTCCTTCCTTCCTTCTTTCCTTCCTTCCTTCCTTCCTTCCTTCCTTCCTTCCTTCCTTCCTTCCTTCCTTCCTTCCTTCCTTCCTTCCTTCTTTCTTTCCTGCATCCTTGTCTGGTATTAAAATCAAAGTAATGCTACCCTTGTAAAATTAATCTGGAATTATTTCATTCTGTTCAATTATTTGGACTAGGTCGAGGACAATTGCTATTAATTATTCTTTAAATTTTTGGTGGAATTCAGCAGAGAACCCATTAGGCCATGAGCTTCTCTTTGATGGAAGACTTTTTGTTACTGATTCAGTTTTCTTACTAATTTTTGGTGTGTTAAATTTTGTATTTTGACAAAATTTAATCTTAGTAGAGTGTATGTATCCAGAAACATTTAAATTTCTCCTATGTTATCTAATTTGTTGGCGTATAGTTGTTATTAATAGTCTCTCATCTTCTTTTGTATTTCTGTGGTGTCAGTTGTAATGATACATTTTTCACCTGATTTTATTTATTTGAGTCTTCTCTCATTTTTTTCTTAAAGATTTGTGAATTTTATCTTTTCAATAATCCAACTCTTTATTTTGTTGATCTTTTAAATTGGCTTTAGTTTCTTTCTTAAATTTCTTTATAGAAAACCTTAAAGATTGTATCAAGAAAAACTGTTGGAACTAATAAATTCAGTAAAGTTTCAGGATGTAAAATCAACATACAAAAATCAGTAGTATGTGTATACACTAATAGTGAACTATCTAAAAAAGAATTCAAGAAAGCAATTTCATTTATAATTATCTATAAAAAAAAATAAGATACATGAGAATCAACTTAACCAAGAAGGTGAAAGATCTCTAAACTGAAATGTATACAACCTTGATAAAAGAAATTGAAGAGGACAGAAATAAATGGATATATATCCCATGTTTACAAATTGGAAGAATTGGTACGTGGCTGTACTACCCAAAGCAACCTATCCATTTAATACAATCCCTATCAAAATACCAGTGACATTCTTCACAAAAGAAAAAAACAATTCTAAAATGTATATGGAACCACAAAAAGACACTGAATAGCCAAAGCAACCCTAAGCAAATGTAACAAAGCTAGAGGCATCACATTTCCTTACTTCAACATACACTACAAAACTAAAGTAACCAAAAGAGCATGGTACTGGCATAAAAACAGAGACATGAATCAATGCAACATAATAGAGATCCCAGAAATAAATTCACACATCTACAGTGAACTGATTTTCAACAAAGGTAAGAAGAATACACATTGAGAAAAAGACAATCCCTTCAACAAATGGTGCTGGGAAAATTGGGTATTTACATGAAGAAGAATGATATTAGACCCCAGCCTCTCACCATATACAAAATCAACTCAACATGAATCAAATATTTATATGTAAAACCTGAAAATATGAAACTATTAGAAAACACAGGAGAAATGCTTTACAACATTGGGTTGTACAAGGATTTTTTTTTTTTTTTTTAATAAAACTTCTAAAGCACAGGCAACAAAAGCAAGAATAGGCTCATTTGATTACATGAAACTAATTAGCCAAGTTGAAGAAACAACCTACAAATGAGAGAAAATATGTGCAAATTCTACATCTAACAAAGGATTTATATTCAGAATATATAAGAAACTTAACAGCAAAAGAACAAATAATCTGATTTAGCAATGGGCAAAAAAAAAAAATAATATACATTTCTCAAAAGAAGACAAGTGATCAACAGGTATATAAGATATACCCAACATCACTAGTCATCAGGGAAATGCAAATCAAAACCACAATGAGATACCACTTTACTCTAGTTAGAATGGCTATTATCAAAAAGACTAAAGAAAACAAGTTGTTGGCAAGGATATGGGGAAAAGGGAACACTTACACACATTGTAATCTAGTGGAGGCATTATGGAAAGAAGTATAGTAGTTCCTCATAAAATGAAAAATAGAACTACCATGTGATCCAGCAATCCCCCCTGGTTATATATCCAAAGAAAATGACATCAGTAGGTCAAAGAGATATCTGCACTTTCATACTTATTACAGAACTATTTATAATATCCAAGATACAGAATCAACCTAAAAGTACAAAAAGGGATGAATGGATAAAGAAAATATGGTATTTATACTCAATGGAATACTATCTGGCCATCAAAAAGAATGAAATGCTGTTATTTGTGGGAACATGAATGAAACTGCAAGATATCATGTTAAGTGAAAGAAGCCAGACACAGACAGACAACTATTGCATGATCTCACTCATACATGGTATATAAATAAAAGAAGTTGGTATCTTAGAAGCTGAGAGTAGAACAATGGTTACCAGAGACTGTAGAGGGGAGGGGAGAGGAGAGGTTGGGGAGAGGTTGGTCAATAGATACAATTAGATAGAAAGAATAAATTTTGGTCTTCTATTTCACAGTAGGGTGACTATGGTTCACAGTTTAGTATTGTATGTTACAAAATAGCTTTTGACTATTTTGTAACATACCAGATAGACTTTTGAATGTTCTCATCACAAAGAAAGGATAAAGGCACAGAAGTGACAGATAAACACTAACTACCCTGATTGGATCATTATGCAGCATAGATATGTCTTGAAACATCAAATTGTACTTCATAAATATGTACAATTACAATGTATCAATTAAGAAAACAAATAAAATATTTTTAAAATAAATTTGAGTTTTAAAATCAGTTCTAATTTTTAAATACAAAAGCTGAGAATATTGGTGTTCCTCCTAGAATTTGGAATAAAATTCCAAAACTATCTAAATGTTCTAGCCTATTCCTCTATACATGGTGCAATTAGAAAGTACAGTTTGCTTGAAAACAGTATAGATGTTAAATACATAAACAGTATAGAAGTTAAATAGTTAAATACATGCTATGTGTACATATGGACTTTGAACAATAAACCTGCCCATACATACCAACCACACGTATGTCCATGAAAATTTGTTCTTTTAGGGTATATTAGAACATCTATCTTGAAAAATATGAACAAACAAGTAATCAACTTCAGCCTGTGAACTTATAAAGGCTTCCCTGTGCTTTGTAGATAAACTTGTTTTTTGAGAACCTTATGGAGCTTGTCTGTGATCTAATGCCCTTCATGTCTTTCTTTAAAACGAAGTCCCCTTTTAGATTTCTCATTATCAGATCGATTGTCTGTTACAGTTTATCGGTCAGTGGATGTTTGTTCATATTTGTAGTCAACAAATTGACATCTTCTCTGATTGTTGATATGGGCCAACTACATGACATGTGCAAGTGCAATGATTTATTACTTGCCCATATATAAGAAGACCAATATCTTAGACTGTATTATACTTGCTAACATAGTTCCCTCAGGCTGGAATAATGCACAAAAAGCTCTTCACTACAACACTTCCTTGAGGACTTCCTTAGGGACAATGTCCATTGACTTTAACAGTAGTCTGCAAATCTTCTAAATGACATTTTGATTTTAGGCAGATGTTGGTTTCAATTACATAATATTTTTATTAGGAATATAAATTGAAAATTCCCAGTGAAGTCAACTAATTACATATTATTATCTTGAATGAGGTAATACATTGCAAACTATAATTTAATTAATCCTACCTTAGTGGCTTCTATACATATGTCTGATACACACTAAAAAACTTAATTATTTTAAGCAGGTAAATATGGTTCAATATTAGAACATTGTATTTAATTTAGAAAATATTTAGTTTTGTAAAAAAAAACCAAAGTTTCCATGTTCTTACTTCTGTCTTTAAAATGTTTTTCATGTTTTATTAAAATCAAAATACATTGTTTTCTATAAAAATGATATAAATATTCCTTAAATTTTAGACTGAAAATCTTACTATTAGAAAGTTTTATTACACCCTAGTTATTTGTTTGGTTACTTGCTGTTAATAAGAGCTGACCTCCATTTCACACTAAGTGTGAGGTCATAAGGTACTATTAAAGGTACTATTACAAGTGTATGACATATATTAACTCATTTAATTAAATTAGTATTAAATTCTACTAATAGTTGCATGTAAATATATTAAAAATTAAGATTAGTAAAACAAAGTTTCTGTGAATAATTTTCAAATTAAAAATTAATTTTCCATTAAAACATTTAACAAGGCAAAAGATGTAAAATTATTTATTTTAAATGAATTGTTCCAGTAACAGTTGTTCATTGATAACATATCATTGAACACTTTTTTAAAAATTATACACTTTAATTTGGAATCAATGTATATAATGATAAAATGTTAGAATATGCATTTAATAAAAAGAAATAAAAAGTATAGATCAGTGCCTATATTTAAGAAGAAGTTCTCATTATGATTAGAAGTTTTCACTGTGGAAGTAGCAATTGAAAAAACAGTGTGTTTCATACTCAAAAGACTATATGTTTACTAACTTTATTTTTTATTGTATTTGAGCAAACTCTTTAAGCTAATGACAAATCCAAGTTATGTGAGTTTAAAATGTGACAATACTAGATATCTCTAAAGTACTATATATCCCTAAAGTATTTGACAATACTGTATATTCCTAAAGAACTCTTAAAGATCTGTGATTATGTATCTTTCAGATATTTATTTATTGAGAATTTACAGTGAAAGAAGAATTATTAGATGCTAAAGAGGCATCTGAGTCATTACTAGAGTGTCAAATAATACATTTTGATTGAGTTAGTAAGGACATTAATTCTTTGAATTAAACAAATGAAAGCATGGTCAAAATTGTGTGTGTGGGGGAGGTGTAAATAAACAAATTAATGGTATTTTCTCATTTATCCTCAAATGTGCTACTAGTAAACACTACAAACATGAGTCTTTATTATCTGTGTCTACTTTGTGTCACAATTAAAGGCTCTATTATTCCTCCAACTTAGAATTGACTATAACACTTATCTGCATGCATTTTTTTCTATCAATCTAGAAAATAACAAAGACAAGTGAAGAATAAATGATAACAACATTAATACCAATAGTTTATAATTGTAAGTGCACCAAAGGAAAAATAAAGCAAAAATTAAAAGAACTATGTGAGTACAAAGCAGGTATATACAGCAGTATTTCTGACCCATGAATAAAAATTAAAAGGAAGATGAATTATATTTGGATAAAATGAGTAATACCAAACAAGTGTGAGTTTTGAGTTTGTCAGAAATTTTCGTATTAATGATGAGCTAAGAAGGTATCATATTTTAAAATAAAATTCTTCAGCAAAAGTCTAGGTTGTTAAATGTTTCTTAGGTGTTGGATGTGGAGATGGGTCACCCACATTTCTCGGGCAGTATCCTATTGCCACTGGTTTTAGGAGTGTAGATGGCAGGAAAGCTTCAGAAGCTTAAGGGATTGCCTGAGTTGAGGAGCTGCCTTGCCCAAGGTCACACCCATTTCCAGGGCAAGGCACATCTGCATATCTGTGACTGACAGAGGGAGGGATATAAAGGCCTAGACACTTCCACTTCAAGCAAAAGAACTCTGATTGGTCATTTTTAGCTTCATAAATCACGGGTCACCTAAGTTTCTGGTCACTGTGTGGAACTCCACTTCTACCTCTGTCTGGACTACTTTTTTTCCCCATTGGTTCCACACACTAAACTCTGTCTCAACATCTGATTCCCAGAGAATCCAATCTGTAACATCTGATTCCCAGAGAATCCAATTTGTAACATCTGATAAATACAATGTAACTTGAAAAAAATAATGATATATAAAATTGCACTTCATTAGAATGACTGCTTTTCCCCCATACCTAGGATTAAGTTACATGTATTCATTGCTGATTTTCTGTAGAAAGCATGAAACAGACATGACATAATCCAGAAGAAAATGCTCTAAAATCCGTGATAACTGTGTTGTATTTGAAGAAATGAATAGGCCAGGATTCTGATGACAGTAATCACCCAAGCCAGAACCCAACAAAAACCTGGTTTGTTTTCAAACTGTGTAAGAATGTCAGAATTAGACATGCACTGTTAAAATAAGTGTAAAATTTAGACACATGTCTTGTTTTTCACACTTTCTTTGAAAGGCAGCGGAGTCTCTAGTATCTTCTGTTTTACACACTAAACTATTTTGAAATCTGCCTATGATCACAGAATTTTTGATGTGCTGAAGTGTTTAAAATACTCAGCTTTTAAAATTTCAATTAGTAAGTGCTAATTAGCATCTAAAATGAGGAAGACGTCCCAGAGAGGCTGTAATAAAAACCAGGAAGATAAAAAGTTGAGGAGACCAGTTAAGGAAGAAATTACTTTAAAACAGAGAAGGGTAGAATTGAAGGACAGAAGGTGGGAAATTAGAGAAAATAAAGGAAATAAAATATTCTGAAGAAAGGAAGGAAATGAACAAGGTCTTTTCTTCGCAAGGCTTACTTTTCTTGCTTTTGCTTTAAAATTAGATTCCAAAACTCATCTTTGTATACTTGAATGAATTGTTTGATTTTATTTGATTTTATCTCACAATTGAATCTGACCAAAATGAAATTCCATTCAGCTACTAGTAGTTTTCTATTTCCAATAGTTAATAATTAGGGCAACAATGTATACTAACCTTACTCTCAGTGTTGTTCTTTTGTTTTAAATTGTACATATTTCAATAGAAACTTATAAGGTTTGGGAAAGATAACAACCCAATGCATTTTTTAATAATAGAAATTTCAGAAAAATCCCCTAAGAAATTATTTTATTCTATGAATTGACAACTCAAATATTTTAATTAGAAAGTTATTTGTGTGTCTTATATGCCTTCCAATAAGGCAAAATGTCAAATGATTGGCCATCTATTCTACAGGCAGCTGGAGACAATTCTTGAAATTCTTACAGGAGGGAGCCAAGATAAACATCGGTAAAACAATAGGTCACTGAGAACATCAACAAAACCATTCTTTAGTAAAGGAAAACAACAGAAGCCTCAGAAGGCAAAAATAGAGCAGATGGCCCCAAGAATCTTTTGGACTAGGTTATTTTTGTGCTCAGGCCATAGCTTATGAAAGACAGTGAATAAAGTGGGAACAAATTAAACATTGCATATGGATGTGGGCGTTATTTTCTTAAGGTGAGAACCAAATTCACAAACCTAACATTAAATCAGAACTGTTGTTTCTAACTAGAATGGTATGCTGTACTGTTTACAGATAAGATTATGTAATCATGTTGAAATAGTCATATGTTGTGGACACAGCCTTCTTGAATGAAATAATTTGGCTGAAACATAAACTGTGTTTATTTGCTTTGACCACTATTTTCATCAAGTCTTAAGTTGATTTTTGTTTTCATAGTTTAATTGCTAAAAACATTGCATTTGATATTGCCAAATTGTTAAAAAAAAAAAAAAAGAAAGAAAAAAATTTCAAAGAAATCAAAAATTTATTCTTCAAAAATACGTTTGTAAGAGCTTTATAAAGCAGTGTATACAAGTGTATGTGACTGTGTATGCATATGAATGTGTGTGCCAATGAACAAAATATCCTATTGTATTTATCTTTGAAGGCCATAAAAAGTGTTAATAGAATAAGGACATGTTCTAATGCAGTTTTGTGTCAATAAAGCAGTAATGGACAAGTGGTAAGTTATCATAATGCGAAAACTAGCACATTTTATAACTGCAATCCTTTTTTTTTTTTTTTGAGACGGAGACTCGCTCTGTCGCCCGGGCTGTGCAGTGGCCGGATCTCAGCTCACTGCAAGCTCCGCCTCCCGGGATTACGCTGCCTCAGCCTCCGGAGTAGCTGGGACCACAGGTGCCCGCCTAGTTTTTTGTATTTTTTGTATTTTTTTTAGTAGAGACGGGGTTTCACCGTGTTAGCCAGGATGGTCTCGATCTGCTGACCTCGTGATCCGCCCGTCTCGGCCTCCCAAAATGCTGGGATTACAGGCTTGAGCCACCGCACCCGGCTATAACTGCAATCTTAATGAATTTTCATAAAACTTTTCACAGTTTTAAGAATAATTTCAGCTTTCCTCTAACAGTTTGGACTAATCATATTAAGGAATTAAAATTTGAAAATTATAAAGCATAGTACAATCATGTTAGTTATCTAGCATCTTCTTTATCTTCATTTGTCATTGAATATTGTCCAAATTCCTCAGTACTCCACATTGGCCCTTATTGCCACGCAGTATGTATATGTGTGGGATTACAATTCCTGATGGAGGCACTTGGAAAACAGATGGGAGAAATGTGTGAGTTGGGTTTATATCAGCTTGTTACAAAGACTAGGGAGTACTTGGAATTTAGTGGATGGGACAAGTGATGTTTAACATCCCTCAAGTAGTATGTCTGAACAAAGAAAAAATTGTCCAAATTGCCAGTAATACTTCTGCTGAACAGCACTTCATCATAATCTGACTTGACCATATTTCTGCTAGCTTAGATTCATTTCATTCTAATTCACACACTACATCACAGGCAACCTGAGCATCCTATCTTCTATAACCTGGGTCTTTGTGCATTGTTTCCTTTTCCTGAAATGCTTTTCCTTTCTTCCACTCCTTGCCAACATGAAGCTAGACAAGAAACTACTTTTCCCTGTTTCAGCCCACAGGTGGCTTCCTTAGCAAAGTGTTCCCTAGCTCCCTCATGATTCATTAGTTATTTCTCTCTCTGCATCCGCAAAACACAAACCATTCCACTAATACTATGTGTGCACCTGTTTGTCTGATTTAATGTTGTTTGCATGCCGCTGCCTTCAGACAATGAATCACTTCTTACTCATCTTTGCATATGGAGACTCTAGCACATTGAAATCTATGTGTTCATTAAGTGCCCAATTAATGTCAAATGAAAAAAAATATATACAAAGAGCATATGAAAAAGTGAATCTATCTATGCAAAAAGTAAATACATGCAAAGACATGTTACAATATTTGATCTAGGAAAGTGCTCTTGTTTTGAAAGAAATATCGCACATATACACTCAAAAATTATGAAAGATTTATGATACAGTACACTAAATTTATAATTCTAATTATATATAATTATATACATATATTTATATACATATATATACCCAGAGAGAGAGAAAGAGACAGAGAGAGTCAGGTTCTGTGAAAATTGCTGGAAATTAGAAGTAGAAAGGCCAATATTAGTATGTACCCTCACAAATATTGCAACATTGGGGAAGATAGATGATTAAGCAAATGAATAAAACAAAGTTTAGTTACTGATTTGAACCGTATTTAAATTCTTACTTCTGTGTAACCTTTAAAAACGTACTGAATATTTTTGAATTTTAGCTTACAAGATATATAAAATTTAAAAGGAGACACGTTCTCACTTACTGGTGATTATGTTATGAGGATTAAGATAGATTATATAATGATCTAAGACAATGTCTGGAATGTGAGAAGTCTTTGATAATTGATAACTAATCTATGAAAACTATAAAATTATTAGAATGGCTTTTTCTGTGCCTTCTCTTTTTCTCATAAAATTTTAAGAATTAATATTTCATACTACATTTTACACTCAAAAACATAAAATTTGCTTACAGTATTTTATATGTTTTCTCAATTTTTATGTAATAATATATTAGTTATTTATTTCATAGGCCAGTTTAGATTTAGATCCCACGAACACTCTTTAATATGGCTTTTGACAATTTAGCATGAATTCAGGAATGTATCAAAGTACAATCAAGAACAATGTTTTACTTTTTCTTTGCTTTTTGTTAGTGTGACTTATTTCCCTCTGGCTTTTTCAGCTTTCTCTCAAGTTAATACTTTCTCAACTCTTAGATGCCTGATATCTTGTCTTGCCATTAATCACTGTGAAGTTAACAGCCAGAACAACTCTCAGTATTATCTTGAGTTTAATTCTGTCTACACAGCAATGAATCAAAGTCATGAAAACAGAGGATTGTACCTCTTCAAATCAAAGCATTTAAAAACATTTATATCATTTAAACTTTCAGGCTTAAAAATACTTTTAGTTCTGACGATTTTCTCTTTGAACTTAATATACTTTAAACACACTATCTGGTAAAATTTTACTTGAGGAAAAATTATTAATTAGGTATAATTATTGAAAGTGATTTTGCAAAAAAAAAATCATGGTTTCATTAAAAGTATTAACATATAGTCATTTTTTTTCTAAAACTAATGTTTCTGTGTTTATTTCTCAATATTGATGTATTATATCTTGTGTCTTAACACCCTTTGAACAAATGATTAACTGTAAATTTGCTACATATATGATAAAACAAGTGATCAGTTGGGTCCACTAATTGACATTAAACAAAGTGATTGTCTAATGTTTTTGAAAATGTTTTTCTATGATTGATTAAAAAACCTCTGGGTATAAATAATAACCATATTATTTATACTATGAGAATTTTCAAACTCTACTACTTTTAGTTCAAATTTTATTTCTCCTAAATTATGAGTAGTAAACATGAATCTTATTGCTATTATAAGCTAATTGGGAAATTTTTATGTGGAAAATTATGTATCATAAAATTATGGAAACAGTTTAGACATTTAAACATTCAGTACATATTAACTTGTTTCTAAAATATTATCTCTTAAAAAAGGAAGTTCAGAGAACATCAATAAAGTAGAATTGAATTCAAGATTTTCCATTCTGGTTAAATATGAAAACACTATATATTATTTCCATATAAAGGCAAATATTTTAAAAGAATACCTTTTTGGTTTATTTCTGCACTGTTGAGACTATGTCTTAGCACACATCTCATCAATCAGTCATACCCATGATTTTGCTATCTGTTTGAATACATGCTTTGGCTGTGAGGTAATTTTTTTCCTAATCAAAAGTAACTTTGAATAAACCTAAAATCACATGAAGGAGGAAATCATTAGATCCAAAAAGGGCTACAAGTTTAGCAAGTTAAAATATAAATTAGCAGGCAAATTTAATTTTATGCTTTTATGTTTGAAAAAAATGATAAAATTTTATTCAAAATAATTATCACTCTGATTTTTATATACTTAGGAGAATTTTAGAGTTCAGTTGTTAAAGATGAATATTATTATACTTCCCTAATAAACTATAGGCCTGAGCAAAGCAAGCCTTAGGTATTTTTATGTGATCAGTACACAGGATTAATAAAAGCAATCATTTTCCATCTAGTACAAAAAGTTATAAGAAATATTCAATCATGGTGGATTGCTGAACCCAGACCTTTGGCTTGTCATATTAGGAATAGTTAAATAAGCATAAAAGTAATTATCAAAACGTTAACAACCCGAACTATCCAAGGAGTTTAAACGACATTTTTTTTTTCCAGGTACTAACTTGGTAGGCATTAAATTCACTTTCATTTGTTAATGCAGCATTTATTCTAGAGATCTTTTATCAGATTAATCAAGAAATAAATGCTATGCATAACATATTTGTATGTTAAAACTAAAACAAGATAAGGTCTTAGGTGTAGACAGGTAACAAGCTAGTGAAGACTTAAAAAGTGTGAATTAATTGAATACATCAATGAGAAATGGAAGAGCAATATATTGATCTTGCTTCCAGCATCTAAGTATAGATATAATCAAAGAGTTGATATAGTTCATTACTTTTCTAGGAAATAAAGGAATTTGTAAAGATGGCCTATTAGGATCTGTAGCGGAAAATGTCATAATTGCAACTAATAATATTTATACTAAGTGTTAATCTTGGCTAGAATAGAAGTTCCTAACATAGAAGACCTAAGGTAGACTGCCTAGCAGAATGTTTACCTGGTATCAAAAACACCCAATATTTAAAAAGAGGATCAGAAATACTTTATAGTTGGCCTAAAGTCACATAGCTTGTAGGTGCCTTACAGGATTACAACCCAACCCTCTCCAAAGACTGACCTTTCCACTAAGCTACCCAGCATCCTGGTCTCCTCATATTAGTAGGCCTTGTGGCAAAATAAACACCACTTGTTTATGTTCTTTTTATATATCCTTCCTTGTGAAGGAGGGGAGAATAAATCAATTAAATCATCTTTAAACGAGATGACTTTGAGTCCCATTCCGTACTTGTTTAAAGTCAAAAGTTAACGCTGTGTTGTTGTATTTTAAATCCACAAAAGTCAAAATTTAGTCTGGGAAGATTTATTGAATATAAGATTTTGAAAAATAGTGACTGAAGTTAGTAAAAATACGTATTTTGAGACTATATTGAAGAATAGTGACTCCAGTGTACAATGGGAATATGTGGGTTAAGGAAATTGATTACTCTGGTTCCTTGACAGCAATTCTCAGTAATATGCATATAAGTAATGTCCTAATAAAACTGCAGTCTTTAAATTTCAGACACAGAACAGGGACCTTATTTTTAACCATTAGAACCATGCTTTGATAATTATTATTAAAGTCTATTATTACTATTATTATTACTTGTTCCATCCAGCTTAGGTTAACTAAAGTGTTCTTCTGATCTTATATATATAAGGAAAAAGGTATAGGAACTAACATGAGGATTAGCTTAGACTTTTTCATTTAATTTAGACTTATGTTTGATTAATATTCTTAACAGTAAGGGAATATTACTACATCTATATGTGTATATACATATATGTACATATGTATATGTGTATATTATGTATATATGTGTATATATACATATATGTGTGTATATACACACACATACATATATATATATACACATATTTTTTAAAAAATTTTCTTTATTTTTTTAATGAGACGGAGTCTCACTGTGTCGCCCAGGTTGGAGTGCGGTGGCACCATCTCGACTCACTGCAACCTCCACCTCCTGGGTTCAGGCATTTCTCCTGCCTCAGGCCCCCAGGTACCTGGGACTACATGCACGCACCACCATGCCCTGCTAATTTTTTGTATTTTTAGTAGAGACAGGGTTTCAGTATATTGACCAGGATGGTCTCATCTCAATCTCCTGACCTCATGAGCCGCCCCGCTGGGACTCCCAAAGTGCTGGGATTACAAGCATGAACCAATGTGCCTGGCCTATTCATTTTTTAAATTTATGAAAAACAGTAGTTTATAGCAGTATGAAGTAATAAAATTGCCCTACCATAAAGTGAATAATAAAATTTCTAAGTTCTTAAACTTTAGAATGTGTAAGAATATTCAAAATTTAGAATTCTAAGCTCATGTAATTCAAACCCAATAATCTAAATCAATAGTCCTGAGGTGAGACCAGGTACTTAATATCAACTATAAGGTATAGATATTTAGATAGGAAGTAAAGCATCAGGTATTTCAGGAGTCATTGAGCTAGAAATTTTCATGTATAAGGAACTCTAATTATTAGAAAAATTATAGTCACATATTTTTTAAAGAAGAAAACACAAATAACTACACGGTCTAAATAAAATTACTATAAATTCTAACGGGGTGTATGAAGTAAATAAACCAGGCTTTCAGTTACAAAACAGTCATATTTGGGAATAAATCATGTCACAAAAAAAAGAAAAAGATCTCAAGAAGGCCTCTATGAGGAAATGACATTTAATTCTTCAAGAAAGCAAATTTAATGGCTTCACGTATGACTTTGGTCTTGAACTTGCTATGCCATTCCTTGATATATCTGAGCAGGATTTAGAAAACAGTACTTCTCAATGTCCTTGCAAAGGTCAGTTCACTTCTCTGGTTCTCAGCATCCTCCTCTGAAAGCAATAGAATTTGAAGTAGATATATGTTTAGTCCCTTCGACTTCTACAGCTCTATGTTTTTAGGTTGACTTTCCTTACTTTACCTATTTCATAGACCCCACATTTAAATGGTGCTAAGGAAAAGTTCCTGTGTTCCTCAGAATATTTTCCACTGTAATTTTATTCACATAATCTTTTTGATCACACAGTTTTGATCTGCAACTGTCTGTCAACACATAGAACAGTTGGAAGACCTAACTGTCGAGTGAATTTTTAATAAGTCCTGGAAAGGTTTTGTCATTCCATCTCAGAGGATTCATGATTTCTAAAGTACAATTCTCTCATAATGTATTTTCAAATAAGAATTTTAGAAAATGGAAAAAACCGTTCATGGACATTTTTAAATAGAACAGTCTAAAACTAACACATATAGTGTGAAAATATTAAAATGTAAAAGTTCCTTAATAATATAAATATTGAGGTGATACAAAATATAAAAAATATAAATCCTGTAGAGAAATAATGAACAATTAATGAATTTCATAAAACCCAGTATTAGGCTATGTGGATATTAAACAATGGAACTAAATAAATACTAATAAAAATGGTTTGTAGTGAAAAATATTATCAGCAAAGTACACACATTTCTTATTGCTCCGTGGTTCACAAAACATGAGAAATGAAGGCATTAATGAGTTTAATTAATTAATTTTATTTTTTCAGAAGCATATTGTTCCTATGATATGCCAAACACACACACACACACACACACACACACACACATAGAGTTTAATATGTATACACATGTATACACTGGTTAAATATATATATTTTTATATATACAGACACTGTTTTATATATATATACTGTTTATATATATACTATATATACTGTATATACTATATATACTGTATATATATACACACACATATATACTATATATAGTATATATATATAAACAGTATATATACACACACAGTGTGTGTATATATATACCCACAGTATATATATATATATTTTTTTTAATTTTTTTCTACACAAAGGAATTAAGTCAGGTTCCTAAAACAGTACTCCTCATGAAACAGACATTAATATAAATTAATGTCATTAGTTCTATCAAAAAAATTTCTCAAAGATACTTTATGCTATATCCCAAACACCTTCCAGTGTAGAAGTATATGATATGAGTACAAAAAAAAAAAATTTGCTTTACATGGTTAGCTTTATGAGGATGTTTATGGAGGAAATGTGGGGAAGACTCATTGAAGACAAGCAAAAATTACTTGTGAGCCGTAAAGTAAAAGATATCACAAACTTGCATATCTTATTAATATGTTTCTCAAACTCTGTTCTCTGGGATTTTTTCTTGATATTGTAATGCGTCTTCCAAATGAGGGAAATTTTCATTTTCATAAAATTTAGAAAATGTATTAAATTAAAGTCAAGGGGGTTTTTGGTTTTGTTTTTGGGGTTTTAATTTTTTTGTTGAAAGTTGTTTATACATGAATGTGCATTGTAAATTTTCAAGACAAGTTCAAGTAGACATATGGTATGGAATCTATCAAATGTTTCTCACTCCTATTTCATCTTGGAACTATTTATGCATACAAGGCCCTGTCCAGTGAGCATTGCTTAGGTATCATTGTTTATCTATCACTATAGAGTAAAGTGCATGCTTGAACAATTGCTTAAAAAGCCACTGCAACTTTAACTTCACCTTTATTTTAAGCTCATCTGTATTTATCCATTTGTTCCATTGACTTTCACAATTATGTGATTTATCCTTATTGAATAACTTAGTTTTTTTTCTGAAAACTGTATGCCCTAAAGCAGCTCTTTAACCTTCCCAATGCTCTTTTATTTGCCTGAAATACCTGCTTCTCCTTGTCTGCTTGACAAGCACTTATTTGCCCTCCACTGTCACCTTTTATCTTTGGATTCAACTGGCCATTATGAACTGTTCACTCATTTGTCTTTTATCAGATGTTTAAAGATAGATTCACTATAGTACTTTTCATATTATAGTTCTATGTCTATGAATGTTTGTTGAGTTTAATTAAATTGAAATATAGGAATGAGAACTGGGCACGATTGGGGTAGAAATTGTGAGGACACACATAAGAGCCAAGAAAAACTGAAATATAACCAAAAAGATGAATGTTTAAATTTGGAGGTGCATTTGAAATGGACAAAAAGCATAATGCCAGAGACTGTTTTATCAAATGTCTGCACAAAGGAGATATCAAAAACACTAAGTTATTACAGTAAGAATAAAAATGAATCTTCCCCATTTGAAAATATTTTTGTAACAGTTTTTTATGCCAAGTTTCTTAAAGAAAATTCTTCTATACAGTTCTTAAAGAAGCATACATGCAGTGCTCTTTAAAATGTTAAGTTACGTTAGCATGTCCATATGTTATTCTGTGGGTAAATTCTATACTTAAATATCATATGGTAACCAATCTAAATTACTATCTTTATTTTCTCAATTTCCCATTATGATTGTGGTGATAATGATGAAAGAAAGTGATTTCCATGAAAAAACTGCATACTGAAGAAATCCTAAAATTCCAAAATCCCCTTTTTCTTCCTGTATTTTCAGCTATCATCTAAGAGTTAATGTTCATGCATGAATTTGCAAATATCCTAATAGCAAACAGGTTTAAACTCATATTACCATTAAAAAACACTAATGTATGTTTTTCTCTCTTTAACCCTGTAATTAATTTTTGACACTGAGCACACTCATAATTGTAGTTATTAGGATATTGCTTTATTATTTTGAAATGAATTTTATATTGTGAGCCATTTTAGTAAAACAACAGGGTTGCATAAATTCAGTGGAATCATCTGCAAAATTTTCTGTAGTATAAAGAAAAAGAGAAACATAATGAATTAAGTTTTCCCTTTATATACAGACTTTCTATTCTGCTACCAATCAGCCAGCTTACACAAAAATACTATACTTCTTTACTTACTGTAGATTTCTAGTTTTTACTTTACATACCTGTTAAAACCTGCTTTTCCTTTGTGCTTGCTACAGAATTGTCTTGGGCATTCTTGACTGTTTTTGAGTATTAAGTTGTAGGTTTTGATTAGAAATTTCCTGAATTTGTAAATTAATTTTGGGAGAATGGTTTCTTTAAATAAAATGTTAAAATTTCAACCATTCTTCAACTCCATATCTATTTAGATTTTTAAAATTTTCAATAAATATTTATAATTATCTTCATATATATCTTGAACATCTTGTCTAAGTATTTATTGAAGGTATATAGGACAGTTATCTATTTTGTGTATTGACATTTGCTCTAGCAATCTAGATGAATACTTTTTCTGAAAGATTGTCTTTCACTTTGCTGATTTACAATATAGAACAGGGTTCTTAACCATTTGCAGCAGAATACTACTGTGTCACAAATGGTTTACAATTGAGGAAAGATATTGATCTGGTTCCTTTAGCAATTTCTGTGTTTCCCCTGAAATGAAAAATGCTGGGAAGCACTGAATAGACAATCAAAACATCATTTTTTTCTTCTTCTTTTTTCTTCTTGTCACATTGCTCTGGCTGAGTCCTTTCGTGTGGCTTTGAATAGATGTGGTGATTGCAGTCTACTTTCTCTTGCCCTGATTTTCAAATAAAACATTTGTAATGTTTCACCATTAAAAATGATGAAAAAAATAATGTCTGTTGTTGGTTGTTAGTAAGTAGCAATTGTCAGACTTAGAAATTTCCCTTTCATTCCAAATGCCCTGGCACTTAATCTTCAAAAGTATGTGGAATTTTATTAAATATTTATTCCAGCATCCAAAAAGATGATCCATGATTTTGTTTCATTCCATCTGCTAATATGGCCAATTACATTGATAGTTTTCTTTGCTGTTAGACTTTTCTTCTACTCTTGGTTATATGTATTTTAAAATTAAATGCTCTGTTTAGTGTTATATTGATTTGTTAGGGCTATCGTTAAAGAAAAAAAAAATACCATGTACTGGGTGGCTTAAAAACTAAAATTTAATATTTTCACATTTCTGGAGACTAGAAGTTAGAGATTAAAGTATCAGCAGGATTATTTCTTCTTAGGCCTCTCTCTTTTTGGCTTTTAAATGGCCGTCTTGTGTCCTCACATGGTCTTCCCTCTGTGCCTCTATGTCCTAATCTCCTTTACTTATAAGGACACTAATCATACTGGATTAGGACCCACCCACATGTCCTCATTTACCTTAATTATATCTTTAAAAGCCCTATGTACAAATATAGCTACTTTCTGATTTATTGAGGTGGGGGCTAGGACTTCACCAAATGAATTTTGATAAGGACACAATTCAGTCCATAGTAAGTGTGAAAATATTTCTATTAAGGTTTTTTTCATTTAGAGATAATTGTAGATCCACATGCACTTGTAGGAAATAATAAAGATTCCATGGGCCCTTCACCCAGTTTCACTGTAAAGTTAACAATTTAATCTCTCCATTGTTACTTAGTAATTCCATAAGAGACCATAAACATGCTTACGTAATTATTTCCTTTTAAGTTTTCCTGATAATAAGCCTATAAAAAGACATCTATTGTTAAATAATATGTATTTGTATTCATATATATAAAACACAATTCTATTAGAAAATTAATGAAAATAGAGCTACTAAATAGAATATCATAACTGGAACTGTTATAATCTTTGACTTACAGAAATCCCCTGAAGTCTCATAAAGGCTTTATCATCGTAAACAATTAATATTACATGTATACTTTCATTTACTGTCCCACAAGGGCAACATTTAATTATATAGGTAAATTTTTAAACATGCTGTTTTTTGAGGTTATTTTATAACGCTGTAACCAATTAATGAAATGCAATAGGTATAATAATTTGTCTTTCATTTTTTTTCTTAAATCAGATAGAAAATATCTTATTTAACATAAAATCTGGCGAC
Source organism: Macaca mulatta (assembly GCF_049350105.2). Lineage (NCBI taxonomy): Eukaryota > Metazoa > Chordata > Mammalia > Primates > Cercopithecidae > Macaca > Macaca mulatta. The sequence goes on from NC_133409.1 coordinate 120,043,044, forward strand.
TTTAGATGTGATGTTAATTTATTCATCTATTAATTATTTAAGATACTAACCCAGTTGGCCAGGCGCATTGGCTCACGCCTGTAATCCCAGCACTTCAGGGAGGCCTAGGAGGGTGGATCACGAGGTCAGGAGATCGAGACCATCCTGGCTAACACAGTGAAAACCCATCTCTACTAAAAATACAAAAAATCAGCAGGGCGTGGTGGCGGGCGCCTGTAGTCCCAGCTACTCAGGAGGCTGCGGCAGGAGAATGGCGTGAACCTGGGAGGCGGAGTGTGCAGTGAGCCGAGATCGCGCCACTGTACTCCAGCCTGGGTGACACAGCAAGAGGCTGTCTCAAAAAAAAAAAAAAAAAAAAAAAAAAAAAAAAAGATACTAACCCAGCAATAAGGCAAAATACAAGTCATGCAGAATACTAGTCCCTCTGTCCCCAAGAGCCTATGTGTAATAAATATTAAGTATACTAGGAACAGTAGAGATAATTAGATAATAAAGGTACAGAAAATAAAGAGATATTTAATTGAAATGAGGCGAACAGGTCTTCACAGGGAAGTATCGATATAAATTAAGCCTTAAAATATTAATACATTTTCATATTAAAGGAACATTTTATGTGTAAAGAGTAGAATATGTCAATGTTTCTAGCATTAAATGCATCTTTCAGGAGAAGAAGGATGATGAGAAGAGATTTTGTGCTCCCTGCAGCCTCTCATAGATGAAACGTTTAAGTGACAATTTAAATATGTTCCTTATTTAAAAATTTATGCAAACCTAGGAAAATGTCACTGATATAACCTTTTGTTGTTGTTGTTCTTGTTGTTTTAATATTGCCCCTTCCTTCTGCAAAATTTTATGTGACAGTATTTAGTGCTTCTCTTCATCTCTGGATAATGACTCATGTCTTCAACAAGGTCCACATTCTTAGCAAAGTTTAGTTCTTGAGGACTCTCAGCACTATGCTGCACTATTTACTCCTCCACATTGTTCTCCAGCCACTCTGCCTTTTTAAAATTTTCACTGAAGAATCAGGGGAAATAAAAAATGGTTTTGTGTGGGATGATTATGAGGTCAGCTGTATTTCTGTTGAAAGTGTGATGCTTAGGAAGAACTGTGACTGATGTGGTAGGAAATGATAGAGGTCCTTGACTGTCATTCTCTAAACCACAGAAGTGATTTGAAGAAGAGATATATTTCATATTTCAAATCTCATTCTCAAATTAAACCCAAACATGGCATTTCAACTCATTAATTTTTCCTCTGGGCCAAAACAAAGATTAAAAGTAAATGAAATTAATTAAAGAGCCAAATCCTGATCAAGTAAAATAAAAGGAAGTGCATATTCAAATGTTAAAGTCATTACTTGGTTCATTCTAGTACCATTTTTATTAACAAACATAAAGCTATCAAATTATTAACAACTCCCGAAATATTTCTATTTTGCCTTCTGAAAAATGTAATAAGTCTGTCCCTAAGAGTCTGTAGGCTGACCCCAAATTTTAGATGTTTCACAGCCACTAAACTTGGGTGGGTGTTATTACTTTTATCTCTCATTTAATGAGTTTAGACATGATTTAATTATTTCCATCATTTCTCCAAACTCAAACATTCTCTTAATCAAAAATTTGTAGCACTGAAAAGAGATGACCATGAAAATATAATCTTGTTGAAGCATTCTGGTTTATTTGAATCATGTACCCTGGTGAGTCCCACAAAATATTAAGACTGGGAATGACTAGAGTCCATTAGGTCATGTTTCAATGCCTCCAATTGCAGATGAAGTGACTAACACTCTAGAAGAGCTAGTGATTGTCATAACATTGATCCTTCCTTGCCCTTTAAAATACCATCTTCACATGGACTCCTGGACACTACATATTGGCTTTCATGTCTTTGCTATCTTCATTTCCTTTGTATTTTTGTCTAGTTTTATATATTTAAAAACAATCCATAACCTGAAAAGGCTCAATAGACTTTCCCCATGGACTCCACAGTTTCGTATCTAACTGCCCACTTGACGCGTTTCCTTAATGGTACCTATTATATGCTGATGTATCTTAAATTCAACAATGTAACTCAATTTCACAAAATAAATACGTGATATCTACCCCCTCCCATTCCTCCCTTAATTATCAATCTATCTTCCAAGTTGGCCAAGGTTAAAAAACAAACAAAAACCTTGCAGTTTTTCTTCTTGACTTCTCCTTTCTCTTACATTCATATTTAATCTCTCAGAAAAGTTTGTTGCTCCTACCTACAAAATACATTTAAAATCTGACCACTTCTCACCCATTTAATTGCTGCCATGTCAGTTGCAGCTTCTGCTTTTACCTCCAACATCAGTGAGAACAGTTCTGCTCAAATATGGGTCAGAGCACATCAATTTGCTAAATTCTCTTCTGTGCAGAATCTCCTATATCACTAAGAAGAGGAGTCGTCAAAATGCCGTATAAGGACCTAAACTGTCTGACCTCCTTTCCTTTTGCACCTGGTCTCCCACCTCTGTACTCCTCTCATTCTTTCGCAGTCATCTTGGTCTTCTTCTGCATGGTTAGGCATTTCCTTACCACATTATTTAAAAATGAACCCTATACCCATAGCTGAGCAACCCCACCCTCTTTTTTTTCCATAATACTTGTCTGTATCTAAGTTATTATAAATTACAATGGTTATTACATAATCATAGATTTTGTGTGTATGTATGTGCCTATATATGTACTTATTTTTCTGTGTTCTCCCACCAGAATATAAGTTCAAGGAGGTGACATATGGTTATCTGTTTTGTTCATTATTTTATCTCCAGTCCCTAGGAAAGCATCTGACACAATAATTTTATGTTTCATATAAATAATTAACTTCAAAAAAAAACCTTATTTATAAAACTGCTATTGCATTCCTGTCTTATGAAAAGCTTAATCTTTACCCTTACTCTGAAAATACAGCAACAATCCTCTAATGTTCTATCTACAAATATGAGTAATATTTATCTTATGTTTATGGATCAGAAGATTTTAATTAACTAGGTTTAGAGAATGCCGTTATTATTGGATATTTTCTTGGTTTCCAGAAGGAATCTAGTGAGGAATTGTTTTGGGTATTCTAAATTATTTTTAAAATATGCAATAACAACCTCCCACCAGAGATAGTTGCCCAACATTACTAAATACAAGCATTGTGAAATATTTATATTTGATCTTTGAAAATTAAGACATGTTCAAAGAATGATGAATTGCATTTAATTTTGTTATTTATGCATGAGTTTAATGTTAAAATAAACATTATAACTAAAATTACTCTCACATTTTAAAACTTAGTTTGACTTTATTCTTCATTTTCATTATGACAATTACAGGCATTTAGAGATAATGTGACACAGATATTACCTAATAAAATTGATTTTAGAACAGCCAGTGATCATGAATATAATCTGAGCAATTTTTTTCAACACATAATATTTCCACCTAATAACGTTACTGTCATGTATAATGAACAAATATTGATGATCGATAATGTAGTGTTTTCAACATATTTAAAGAATGAAAGCTCCCCAGAAGAGAGAATAGTAAATTACAAATAATATATTATTTATATTATTGTCATAAATATCATATACATATTAGTTGACTTCCTGGGATCTGGTAGTATCCATCAAAGGAAAAAGGTTGAATAGCAGACAACTGTCTTCAGAACAGAGTAAGGAGGAACACCAGCAATGAAAGTGAAAGCGAAGTATGAAGTATGGGACAAAGAGACACTGACACAAAGGGCATTGAGAAGTAACAACCCAAGCTACAAGATGGAGCAAAGGAAAAGGTGTTTCTGAAAAGGAGGTCATGATCCACACTTTAAATGCTGCTTTCCTGACAGGTCAATTAACAAAAATGGTGAAAGAGTTCACAATGGATTCTGAAGTAAGATGGTTGTTAGTGATCTTGTCCACAATCTGGAGTGACGGTAGAAAAGGCAAATTGAAAGTAGTAGTGTAGAAGATTCTTAAGTGCCCACTTGGTGCTCTACTCCACTGTGGCAGTATTTGTATCTAAAGTGTTAGACATAGCTCCCTCTTCTTTTTCCTCTGCTTTTCTCAAGAAGGACTTTTTCACCACGGCCATGTGCTGCATCTCACCTGAAGACAGCAAGTCTCAGAGGCTCACCCAAGGCCCTCCACCTAGTATCTGGGTAATAGTGCTGGTTATTCAGGACACAAGGACTCTTCAGGTAGCAGTTAATGAGTGCTGCCAGGACTGGATCCTTTCCTTCAGGTCAGCAGGTTCCTTTCTGGCCCAGGATGTGCCTAGAAATGACACCTCGCAGCTTGGGCCTGGAACAGGGGCTTCATGACTCTGACTGGTGTCCTATCCTGTGGCTGATCAAGATCAAAGATGCAAGATAAAGTCCTCCCCACTCTTTTCTCTCCTTTGCTCAAGCAGAAGGAAAGGGTTAGGGTTAGCCTAGGTCTAGGGAGGGTTAATGCCAGCATTCCCTTAGCTGCCCCAGCTGGTGTCCTTGTGTGTCACATGCCCCACAAATCAACCGTATCAGCTTACTTCAGTGCTAGGACTTGCCTATGAGTGGCAGTCCTTATGGCCCAGATTGCCTTTCAAGTTTACTTAGAGATCAAGAACATTTTGGACCTCAGTGGCAAGGTTTGTGGGCACTCAAGTCAGGGCTGCTGGTATTAGTTGTTCACCTCTGGCTAAGGTTGTTTAAATGTTCCATTTGTGGGTGGGTGTCAAATGACTTTGGTCTGGTTTTTCTTTCTCTTGTAACAGAACGCTGTTTTGACTGATAGGAAGTTAAAACGGGATATCATGAGTGCTCACCTCATTTTGGTTATTGTGACATGTTTTTCCCTTGTAGATAGTTGTTAACTTTGTGTCCTTGAAGAGGGGGGATGATTGATGGAGCCTTCTATTCTGCCATCTTGCTCTACCTGTCAACCCCTGGTTCAGACACAAGAGTTTATTGTTTATGAAAATATGCAAATTGCTCATATTTCCTATGCTTCACTTATCTATAATGGTAATAATGATACTACTATCTGATAGGTTATTATGAGGATTAAAACAGCTATCCATATAAAGATATTAGAACACTGCTTGGCATAGTAAACTAAAAATATTACTAAAAGTATTATTATAAAACATAAACTATTATTGTCATTACAATAATTAAAAGCATCTGTCCATCAAGTGTTATTTTCTTCATTTATTTTCCAAGCCATTTTCATTAGCCTGAAATTATTTGTATATCTATTTTTGGAAACTCATCATAAATAAGAAAAAATTCATTCTCAATGTTTCTCCATAGACAATACATTTTATTCTCTTTTGCTCGTTTTATTGTATAGTGAAGTGCCCATATCATTTGTTTATAGTGTGTAATCTGGGGGGGTTGGTGTTACCAACATAAATTAGCAAATTGAGTTTGGAACCAATGAAGTAAGGGTATTAGAATGTGCTTGATACTGCTGTATATGGACAATGAAACCACTATGACAGGGCTCAGATATTAGTATTTAGCTTTCCCTTTGGCTATAAGGCTATAAGAAATGAAGTTGTTAGTATTTAGCTTCATTTCTTTGCCTGCTGGAAAATGAATAACTCTGCCTCACTGTTTTGTTTTGTTCTGCTTTCAATTTTTTATATCCAAGTGGAAGAATCCCAGAGGCTGGAAGAGTAAGCTGCTTTATAATACTTTTGAGGATTAGTGGTTATTAAAGGGAGATTCCACATAGTTTATTTCTAGTTGCACACCATGCACTGGCCCCTAGTAATTTCTCTTCCAGTTAATTGTTGCTACAAGTGTTGTGCCAGAGCATCTTTTCTTTTTTATTTTTTTCTGTGACAAGAGTTTTGCTCTCATTGCCCAGGCAGGAGTGCAATGGCGCAATCTCCGCTCACCACAACCCCTGCCTCCCGGGTTCAAGTGATTCTTCTGCCTCAGCCCCCCGAGTAGCTGGGATTTCAGGCATGTGCCATCATGCTGAGCTAATTTGGGTATTTTTAGTAGAGACGGTGTTCCCTCCATGTTGGTCTCCAGGCTGGTCTTGAACTCCTGACCTCAGGTGATCCGCCAGCCTCGGCCTCCCAAAGTGCTAGGATTACAGGCATGAGCCACCGCACCTGGCTCAGAACATCTTTTATTTATACGCCACAATTTATATTGGTGCCTCACATGGGGGGTTTATTAGCAATGAAGCACGGTGTTTCTTTGATGCATTTGACAGTTTTTGATATCTTTAGTGTAATTTGATCCAACTTACATTATATTTAACAAAAATTCTTCAGTGATTTTTGGTTCCCAATATGATGTAAGATTATCTATATTTTATATTATTTTGTTTATTTTATTGAAGACCTGAAGGCATGGGTGGAGTTTAAGGAAAAGGAGAATTTTATGCCTCTGATGTGGTCAGTCCATTATCTTGTCTGTTAATGGCTTGAGAAGAAGGAGAATGAAAAAACAGCGTAGATTTGGCATACAGTTCCAGCTTGGATAGTTACTTAACCTCAATATTACTAAAAAAAAAAAAAAAGTTTAATGGCAGTGACTACTTCATAGAAAAATATGTGATATTTAAATGAGTTAATATATGTAAGCCTGAATAGCAATGATTGACATACAATTAGCACAATACAAGTGTTTGATGTAATTATTTTGAAATTTAATGACTACTTAGCATTTTATCATTTCAATGTATTTATTTAACCATTCTATTTATACATTCACTTTTTAACATTGCTTTTATAAAAAAAAGCTGTCATATACATCTAGATCTTTGAGTATATATTTGTATTTTAGAATAAAATTTTAGACAAAGGATAACTGGGTCAATGTTCAAAATAATGAACATAAGCATACTGAGAAATTCCCTTTGAGAATTGATGAGCAAGTTTGTAATCTCATTACTGCTGTATAAAAGAGGCCATTGTACGTCACTCTCACCAGCAGTAATTGATATCATTACAAAAATTTAAAAAACATTTGCTAAGTTGAACATCAAATTTCACTTATTATGTATAACATGTTAATATTTTAAATTTACATTTTATTACTAATAAAATGAAATTTTCTTTATGTGTACTTTCATATCATAGAATGTATCATGTATACTTTTGTAATTATATAGCATGTTCTTGATATCATCTGTATATGGAAACATCCTAAATATATAATTTTGAATCTCGTGCTTTTTCTCATTAGTATGTCATGGATTATATCCTGAATATAATAAGTCATATATTGCATTTTATACTATTTTAATTATTTCAAATCTATATGAATTTTTTTTGAAATTTTTATTACAGATGGTGAGTTAATACTGAATGATATAATTTGGCATTTGACAGGGTACTGCTACACCATAATATTGCCCCTTTTACTGTTGCATGTCTTCAAATGATGAGAACATATTTTATGTTGGCTCAAATATGCTGCCTATCTATGAAGTAATTCTTATTCTACCCTGGAATGAAACAAAATAATTATATTTTTGTGTATATTTATTTTTAATATATATATTTATAATTACTTTAATAGGCTATTGAAAACACAATTTAAAGATAAATGTTTATAGTATTACCCAAAAATACATGTTAACTATGAAACAAATCTAACATGAGATAGTCAATGCATATTTGTATTTTGAAAAATTTAAACGTATAAATGTATTGAGGGAAATAGCATGTTCATGCACAAGGAGACTCTTCATCATCTCAATTAATTTTCAACTTGATCTCTAATTTTAATTAATATTCCAAAAGAATTTTCCAAGAAATGTGCTAAAATGTTTACAAAATTTGGATGGAAGGCCAAAGAATAGCTTTGATGCTGCTGAAGAAAAAGTGAAGTGAAATGCCTTGGCAGATATCAAGACTACTTGGGAAGGTGTAACTAGAGTAAGAATTACCCTACACCATTTAAAGAAAAAGCTTCAGGGAGGCAAACTTTACTAATTTTATTTAAGGTATAATAAAGAAGATTATGACTTCATTACGGGAAATATTTTCTTAAAAACACACAAACATACAACACACGCATTCAAAAATTAAACCTAAAAGAAAATATTTATGTATTTAACTACATTAATATTAAGAGCTTCTAATAATTAAAAAGCCATAAAGTTTAAATAAAGCCACAAAGTAGAACAACAACAACTTTAAAAAGTGGAGGTGATTCAGCAGGCAACTTTATTTAGGAAAACATGCTCCAAAGAATATAGTCCCAGATACTTGAGAGGATGAGGCTGTGGGATCACTTAGCCCAGGAGTTTGAGGCTGCAGTGAGCTATGATTGTGCTACTACACTCTAGCTTAGGGGACAGAGTGAGACTCTGTTTCTAAAACTAAACATGAAATTCTTCTGTTTGACTTGTTAAGAAGTCTTTGTTCTGTAGTCTTCAGTTTGGTTACATGCACTTGAGTTTGGTGGATAAATAGAGCTGCAAAACATCTAACATTTCTGCTCTCACTTCTAGAGAGAAAATTTGTCATCATAAAGCCATAAAGTGCTCTAATACCTGCTGAGATGACCAGTAAAATCCAGGAAAAGACTATGGCAGAGATGAAATTGCTTTAAAAGACTGGTCCCTCACCATGAACTATAAACACTTGCCCATCAAAGCCAAAATTTTATGAGTAATAAAAGGATTCTTAGCCTCTGCTCACTGTTTAAATTTCTTATGGAAGGACAACCTCATAAGAATAAATCACACCCAACCAAGTTTAGCATAAATGCTTTAGACATTGTTTTCACCTCTAAAATACATAGACTATTATTGAAGCTAATCTTGTTTTATAAAGCAAGATATTCTCCCCAACAATGATGCAAAGCAAAAACAATTGAATTACCTACTCAGCCTCTTTGTACTCTGGGTCTATGTATTTTTTAGCTTTCCTCAATATATGAGTAAATTAATGGTACCATTTTAATGTGCTCTAAAAAACATAAAGAAAACAAGCGTATATGGAGGTCACAGGCTTGAACCAGAAAACACATTTCAAAATTTTACTTGTTTTGCACGTTTACTAAATCTATTTAAAATTGACTATATTAATTCTCCTCACGATCATAGAGAACACATCTAGAGACAGATTAATGTGTAATTCAAGTATTTTAATGTACCCTTTACAGTCATTATTCATATATAAAAATAATATTTTCCTTTCCTGTTGAAAGCATGACTAACCACAATATTCAACATTACCTTTGTAATCAAATATACATTTATACAGCTGAAGGCTTTTCAGCTGACCACGACAGTTGGTCAAAGGAGTGCTTTGGTACTGAATTGCACATATAATTACATTAGCCATTCAATTTGTATTCATTATAAATATCTGCAATAACACCCTTAGACACAGAGACACCAAACAAGAAAAAACAATCTCTAGTTTCATTTAGTATTCGCCTTCCTGGAGTAAATTTCATTTGGGCAGAAAATGTAGAGTAATATATGCACTTGAGGTTGGGATGCAGATAAAATCTCCCTGCTCCTTATTAATAATAGCTTCTAGGTTTGAGGGTTATTGAAGGCATACTATTTCTTCCATCTTCAGACAGAGGTGAGAGATCTATTAACCTGTACATGCCTCAGTTAATACAAGACACATCATCTAGATACTAGAATATTTAAATATTTCTGAGATATCAGCAAAATACCAAAGCATTTATAAACTTAGGATACCTACTCTCAAAACCTCACTTCTTAAAAATATAATTGTGTACTGATTGGTAAAATGAGATAGATTTGATGTAATATAAAACAGATGCCTTTCATTAAACATGGACAATTTGTAATATATTTTCAAGCACAGGAGGATGAATGCATTTATATAATACTGTGTATTAAAAATAGGTTTTGATGGCCCTGAAAGGAAGAGAGAAAGGAAGTAACAAAGGAAGATTATTTCCGAAGGCACGAAATGAAGAATATAGGATAAATATTCATTTTCCATAAAAGTATTTTTGTGGAGAGTAAGACGAAAGAAAATAATAAGATAATTCACAGACCATCAGAAAAAATCGTAAAAGCAAGGTTATATGAGGAAAAGAAAGAAAAAAAAAATAGAAATAAAATTGCTAGGGAACATAAAGAAAGGGAGATAATGGATTGTTAATCTTCTGGCAACTTAGTAAGAAGGATAGTGCACCCTACCAAGAAAGAAGCAAGTAAAACTTCGAATGTATAGAAAAATGTTGGCAGTCTTTGGCTGAGTTAATGAAGAAGGAAGCTGCCAGGACACAGATTTCACGGTGAATTCATTACACCTTAGAAACCTGGAAGGAAGGTGGTCCCAAGAAAGCTGGAGTTAAATTTAGACTTTGAAACAGGGGGCTAAAGGTAAGACGCATAGGGACCTAAAAGAGAAATTTACAACTGCAGGGAATTGAAAAGTCAATGGATGGGATTTATTTATTCAAAAGATATAATTAAATAAACACTCTCGGGGATAAAGTAAACCCTGGAGAATGTCACTTATAGTGGGGAAGTTAGAAGACTAGACAGAGAGATAAAATATCTTAAGTAAGTTTACCAGGAAAATATTATGAAAGAATAGAAGCGGACTCCCTGAAGATAATAGTAGGTTTGGGAGGAGAGGGTAACCTAATTATGTGGCCTTGTTGGAGTTGGGCCTAGGGTGAGTGTAAAAGTGAGTTAGCTAGGTGACAGTGAGGACGGAGGGAAGTATATTTCAAAGGGGATAGCAGAAGCCAGAGATTTATAATGGGTGGTCCTATATCAGCAGCATTAGAATCATCTGGGAACTTGGCAATAAAAATTCTCAATTTATGGTACCTAGTGTAGAACCACTGAATCAGAAGCTTTGGAAGCTAGGTCCCGGCATCTGTTCTAACAAGCTGTCCCTGTGATTCTGACGCTGGCTAGCATTTGACTCCCAGTGACACAAGCAAACACCTAAAAACACTGAAGAACATCTGCCTGTCACACACATTACATTTTAACAAATTACTTGCCTTTTAATTTTGTGCATAGTTTAATTACATGTATTTTTAAATTGAATTTAACTTTTTGAATACAAAATTCTCACAAAGCAAAATCCCACATACATGTGACATAAGAAATAAAATGTTGCCAGCATTCTTAGATCTTTGCTCCTCCCAATTCTCAGTAAATATGCCCCAATGATGACAATCAATCTGAATTTTTAAATTTTAGTTTTGTTTTCCCTCATTTAATTTTTATGTGGATGGGGGTTATGCAGTATATTCTCTATTCTCTTTATACTTTTTTTCTAAGTATAGGATGTTTGTGTAATTCATGTCGTGTTTAGTTTTAGCAGTTATTTCTATGGTCATGTGCTTTTTGACTGAATGATCATATCAAAATTATATATCTGTTATAATGATGATGGACAGAATTTAGGTAATTTTAAGTTTGGAGTTATTATGAATGATGCTACCATAAGCTTTCTTGCACTTCTCTTGTTCCTTTGTTAGGATGTACACATAAACATACATATATACGTGAGTGTGTGTGTGTGTGTGTGTGTGTGTGTATGTATGTTTTACTATATAGAGAGAGGCTTTTTGGTCATGATTTATGTATTTGTTAAATGTTATTAAATGATAACACATTGTTTCCAAAGTGATTGTTCCAACTCATCCTCCCGTTAGAAGTGTACAATATTTCCTATTGCACCACATGGACACATTACTCTGTGGGTCACAGATGTTTATTTCAGCCACTCTGGCAATTAGGTAGCAGCATTTTTTGTTTGATTTTATGTTTATTAATGATATAAAAGCTTTGCATGTTTATTGGGCATTTGCATTTTTTCTATGTGAAAGGTCTATTTTTCTTATTAAATTTCTTTCCTATTGAATATAAATCAGACTTATTATATTCACAGATATTCTAAAATTTTCAGTCTTAAAATGGATCCAATTTGGTTGTGTTTATTGCTACGTGTCAATACTATTAAAATGTAATTGCTCATATTTCATTGAAGATTCTTCCCACTTTAGTCAGTCTCAAGACTAGAATTAAATATGGTGCATTATAAGGTATTTGTATCAAGTTACAATAACTTCTTGAGATTAGATTGGAAGTTTTATTTATTTTCCATGCTCTAAAAATGTGCTACTCAGTATAGAACCACAAGCCATGTGGCTATTGAGCACTTGGAATTTAGCTCTTTCAAAGTTGAATATGCTATAAGCATGAAATGCAGACATACATTGTTTTCTTGTGCTGTAATGTGCTTCACAGATACTTCAGTTTCTACAAATTGAAAGTTTGTGGCAATCCTGAGTCAAGCCAATCCATCAGCACCAGTTTTTCTAACACCATGTGCTCACTTTGTGTCTCTGTCACCTTTTGGTAATTCTCACAATATTTCAAACTTTTTTATTATATCTACATGGGGCTCTGTGATCACTGATCTTTGATGTTACTATTGTAAACATTTTGGAACGTCATTGCATCGGTATAATATGGCAATCTTAATAGAGAAATGTCGTGTGTGTTCTGAATGCTTACAACTGACCGTTCTGCTTTCTCCCCCGCGTCTTCTCACGTCTCCACATTCCCTAAAACACAACAATATTGAAATTAGACCAATTAATAGCCCTGCAATGGCCTCTAAGTGTTTCAGTGAAAGGAAAAGTCACACATCTCTCGATTTAAATGAGACGATGTATATTTGTAGAAAGAAGCTTAGTGAGGAAATCATATGGAAAGCTCAGATAGCCCAGAAGCTAGACCTCGTGCTCCTAACAGTTAGCCAAGTTGTGAAAGGAAAGGAAAAATGCTTGAAGGAAATTAAGAGTGCTGCTATAGTAAATACATGAAAGTTAAGAAACCTAAAGAAACTTATTATTGATATGAAGAAAATTTTAGTGGTCTGAATAGAAGACCAAACCAGCCACAACATTTCCTCAAGCCAAAACCTAATCCAGAGCAAGACTCTAGCTGTCTTCAATCTATAAAGGCTGGGAGAAGTGAGGAAGGTGTAGAAGAAAAATTTGAAGCTAACAGAGATAGATTCATGAAGTTTATGGAAAAAAGCTGCTTCCATAACATAATAGTGCAATGTGAAGCAGTAATTCCTGGTGTAGAAGCTGCGGTGAGTTATCCAGAAGATCTAGCTAAGATCATTGATGAAGGTGGTTATACCAAACAACATATTTTCAATGTGAAGAAAACAGCCTAGTATCAGAAGATGGTGCCACCTAGGACTTTCACAGCTAGAGAGGAAAAGTCAATGCTGGCTTCAAACTTTCAAAGAACAGACTGCTTCTCTTGCTAGGGGTTAATGCAGGTGGTGAGTTTTAGTTTAAGCCAGTGTTCATCTTCCATTCCAAAAATCCTAGGTTCCTTAAGAAAGATGCTAAATTTACTCTGCCTGTCCTCCAGAAATGAATGAACAAAGTCTGAATGACCACACACCTGTTTACAGCATAGTTTAGTGAATATTTTAAGCCCGCTATTGTGACCTACTGCTCAGGAAAAAAAATATTTATTTCAAGATATTACTGCTCGGTGACAATGCAACTGATCACCCAAGAGATCTGATAGAGTTATACAAGGAGATAAATATTGTCTTCATGACTGCTAACATGGCATCCATTTTGTAGCCCACTGATAAAGGAGTATTTTTACTTTCAAGTCTTTTTATTTAAGATATACTTTTTGTAAGACTATAACTACCATAGACAGTGATTCCTCTGATGGATCTAAGCAAAGTCAATTGAAAATTTTCTGAAAAGAATTCACCATTCTAGATGCCATTAAGAATATTTATGATTCGTAAGAGATCAAAATGTCAACAACAACAGGAATTTGGAGGTGGTTCATTCCAACCTTCATGTGTGACTTTGAGTGGTTTAAAACATCATAGAAGTAACTGCAAATGTAGTGGAAATAGCAAAAACACTAGAATGAAAAGTGGAGTCTACAGAGGTGAATGAATTGCTGCCATTTCTTGATAAAATTTTAATGGATGAAGATTGCTTCTTATGGATGAGCAAAGAAAGTGGTTTCTTAAAATATAATCTACTCCTGGTGAGGATGCTGTGAACTTTGTTGAAGTGACAACAAAAGATATAGAACATTACATGAATTTAGTTGCTAAATCCAAGTGCACAGTTTGAGAGGATCAGCTGTAATTTTGAAACAAGTTCTATTGTGGGCAAAATGCTCTCAAATGGCATTGCTGCAAAGAAATATTTCATGAAATGAAAGCTTGTCTTATTTTAAGAAATTATTACAGCTTCTCCAATCTTTAGCAACCACCACCCTGATCCATCAGTGACCATAAACATTGAGGAAAGAACTTCCATCAGCAAAATTATTAGGATTTGCTGAAAGCGTGGATGATTGTTAGCATTTTCTGTCAATAGAGTATTTGCAAATTAAGGCATGTACATTGTTTTCCTTAGATATGAAGTTATTGCACACTTAATAGATTATAGTATAGTGTAAACATAACTTTCATATGCATTGGGAAGCCAAAACATTTGTGTGACTTGCTTCAGAGTAATATTGACTTTATTGCAGTGATCTAGAAACCTACCTGCAATAGCTCCAGGATATGCCTGTACGCACTTTACCACTTTGGTTTTCTAAGACTTGGTATAAACAAAATTTAAAATATAATGTTACTAATGTTTTATATTGATAATGTGTTACGATAATTTTATTTTGGATATATTGAGGTACATTAAATATTATTAAAATGAATTTTACATGCTTTATTTTTTAAAATATGACTAGAAAATTTAAAATCTCATGTGAAATATTATATTTCTCTTGAATAGAGCTGTTCTAGAACATAATGAACAAAACTGTACAGATTTCACAGGTTTTAAAGAATCAGAATTTAGGCTCAATGTGTTTTTGGAGGTTAATTACCTGATTTTTTTTTGACAAATTATATTTTATGTTGTTGGTATTTTCAACCATTAGAAATTTATTTGTGTGAATTTTTGTACATGTTTAGATTGCAATTTTACTAGCACAGAATTGTTAATCATTCTCTTATATTTTCAGTCTTTTAAACACATATAATCAAATTATAAAAAAATTTCTATTTTAATATTCTTAATGATGTGTAGATATGTTCTCTCACTTTTTAAATAAGAACTACTAAAGGACTAATTATTTTATTTGTTTTTTAAAGCCTCATGTTTGGGTTTATACATCCATAAGTTATATATTTATATTTTATTCACCTTCCAATGACTCTGCTCCAGAAAAAAAATGACTGCCTTATTTTATTTTTTAACTTTTCTTTTGAATATTAACTCTTCATATATCTGGTTTATTTTCTCTTTTTTCTCATTCTCCCAGAGAAATTACTAAATTTGCATGGTATTAGAGGTTGAGGTGCTTTCAGCCAGAGATTAGGCAAGCCCCTGATCAAAGCTTTAAGGTTTTGATGAAACAGGAAAATAAAATTAGATGTAGAGAGTCTTCACCGTCCAACTACAATTGAAGGTTCGCTAATTGTGGCTTGAGGCCATGCTTTTAGTATTAATGACAGATTTTTTTCTTTATTTCTTCTAAAAATAAAATGAGGTACATGTGCAGAACATGCAGGTTTGTTACATAGGCATACGTGTGCCATGGTGGTTTGCTGCACCTATTGACCCATCCTCTACGTTCCCTCCCCTCACCTCCCAACCCCCAACAGGTCCTGTTGTGTGTTGTTCCCCTGTTTGTTTCCATGCATTCTCAATGTTCAACCCCCACTTAGGAGTGAACATGTGGTGTTTGGTTTCCTGTTCCTGTATTAGTTTGCTGAGGATGATGGCTTTCAGCTTTATCCATGACCCTGCAAAGGACATGATCTCATTCCTTTTTATGGCTGTATAGTATTTCATGGTGTTTATGTATCACATTTTCTTTTTTTTTTTTTTTTTTTTTTTTTTTTGAGACGGAGTCTCGCTCTGTTGCCCAGGCTGGAGTGCAGTGGCGCTATCTCGGCTCACTGCAAGCTCCGCCTCCCGGGTTTATGCCATTCTCCTGCCTCAGCCTCCCGAGTAGCTGGGACTACAGGCGCCCGCCACCTCGCCCGGCTAGTTTTTTTGTATTTTTAGTAGAGACGGGGTTTCATTGTGTTAGCCAGGATGGTCTCAATCTCCTGACCTCGTGATCCGCCCGTCTCGGCCTCCCAAAGTGCTGGGATTACAGGCTTGAGCCACCGCGCCCGGCCATCACATTTTCTTTATCCAGCCTATCATTGATGGGCATTTGGTTTGGTTCCATGTCTTTGCTATTGTAAATAGTGCTGAAATAAACATACATGTGCATGTATCTTTATAGCAGAATAATAGGAATGCTTTTACAGTGTTATTGGGAATGTAAATTAGTTCAGCCATTGTGAAAGACAGTATGACAATTCCTCAAGGATCTAGAACCAAAAGTACCATTTGACAGGTCTTCTCTGTATTACTTTTTGTTTACATCATTTTGTTTATGTTGCTCAAAATTACTTTTCTAACTGGAAATGTAGTTTCCCTGCTAGGAATACTTGAATTTATTAAATAGGAACTTAGGCTGGTATGTACAACATAGTCCCATGTAACCTAACCTAAAATTGCACTCTGGGATATGTAGCGTATGCATATTTTTCCAAAAATTATACCTCACAGTCTGTTTTGAATTCTACCACACCATTCTCATATCATAACTCAGTGCTCTGGGAGCCTTCATTATTTCAGTGTCCTGCTTTTTGTTGTTTTTTGTTGTTGGTATTCTATGCACGATTTACATGTTTTTAGGAACTTTCTTAAATCCAGTATTGCATTTTGGGCTTCTGGCAGCCGTTCCTCAAAATTTCTGATGAATAATGTAGAGATGGGATATTTCTAGACTATCCTCCATGTGCCTCAGTCACCTCACCTATAATAGGCACAATGACAGTATCTGATTTATAAAAATTGCTGCATTGTTACATATAAAGGGCTTAAAGCACTGTGTGGTTTATTAAAGACATAGATGAAAAGCAATATAACAATCATTCTTATGTATTTACGTGTAATCTTTGCTTTCATGCTACAATAGCAGAGTTGAATAATCCAAGAGACCTGAAGGCCCACAAAGTCCAAAATAATTACTATCTGCTTCTTTAGAGAGAGAAAAAAAAATGCAGATCCATACAATGGAGGAATATATTGGGTTTTAATTTCCTTGTAATAGGTTGTGTGTTCAATCCTGATAGTTTAAGTGGAAGAGCTGAGTGGTGAGAGTCACACGTTAGAAACTTAGTAAAGTCAGTACTTTTAACTGCTAAACTTTCATATCCTGCATGGCCAAAACTGAATTAATAACAAGATAATAACTTTACTTAAATAGTATTTGTTAAGGTATGTTTACAATAAATAATTTAAAGTAATTTTTTTTTATCTGAAATGCTAAAATAGCAACTTTTTACATAACTACTTTTACTATGGATGGATAGTAACTGAGTATTTCCATTAAATGTTCTTTCTTATTTTGGAGCAATTCTTTATCTTGGCAAACTCTTAAAAATGTAATCAAACATGGGTAAACAAGTTAGCTGTCTTTCTTCAATTTTCCTGTATTTACTTCTTCTGTCACCTTTCAAATTCTTGAACAGAGCTCCTAGCAACCATTTCTTTCTCTCCCCATAGAAATGAAAGGCAAATTATCATCCTACTTGGTGATGTCTTTGTGTTGCCTATCCTTTGAGTATAATAGCTTCATTCTCACAGGAATGCAGACTAAAACGAACTTGAGTGAATAAAATACTCAAGTAACTGCAGTGCATTATTTTACACAGAATTGCTTCGGAAATTTTTGACACTTCATCAGAGGATTGACCAAAAGAATTTACTGAAATTGTAATAAAACATAATGGTCTAAAATAATCTTTTATTCATCGTGATTTTTTATGGATATATGCACACCATTAGGATAGCAGAGCTAGTTTGTTTTATAGAGCCCCCATTGTGATTTCTGCTAAAATAAAACTACTTAGGTAATTTTAATAGGATTGCTGCTTAAATATCTTACTTCAAATTATTTGGGTAATGTGTATATGTTTGTACATGTATGTATATGAGAGAGAGAGATAGACTTTTTGAGATAAAAATGATATTAACTTATACCTGGAATTATTTCTTTATCATGAACATCTTTTAATAAATGGCTACTTATTTATTTATGCCACACTTACTATTACTATGAAAAAGGCACTGTACTCTTATAGCAAACCCACACTATGTATTTTTTTGTATTTAGATAAATTTTTAAGCATTCTACTCCAAGACTATAACTGCCTCATTTTTCAAATTTGTTCCTTCTAGGATTCCAAATTATGTTGGCTTTTCATTCCCTCAAACAACAAAGTCTATTGAGCCTTTACCATACTTTCATTATTTCCTAACTCCTTGTGATGTCTTTCTCTTCTTGTGCAATTAAATTATATGGTCTGTCATTACTACCACTTTTTCACATTCTCAATTTGTTTTTCCTCTCTCCTCGCACTGTAACCCCCTGCAAAATTACAAACCTGTTAAATTTATCTCTACTTATTAATTTGTTTGCAGTAAAATATATATGGAACCATGCTACCTGGTCTCATATATTCACTAATTTCAAGGAGTTCATAGACACTGCCCAAAAATTTTGATAGGGTTTTCTAATGTGTATGTTTTTTTCTCTCACTATGCTAGGCAACCATTTCTTACGTCTCTTCCTTACTCAAACTTCCACTTGCTTCATTACACTTCATTTTTGTCCTTGCTTCATATTTTAGTAAACAGCAGAAACAATCAGAAAAAGAGATCTCCAGGCTCTGCCTGGATGCCACCAGTTGACTTGATTCTTTGCCCATCTATTTTTGTCTTTTCTCCTGTTATATTGATGTCTCTTACCTGATGTTAATCCCTCTACTGGTGGGCAGATTTCTATGTGTCTCTCTACCCTACTTATAGACATTAATCTAGAATCTGTCCCCTTTATTGCCTTCATTATCAATTTTCTTTCTCTAGTTAATCATCCCATCTGTTCACATATATGACCTGACAATCTCTAAGACCTCCTTAATTGCTACTTCATACGGCTGTACTTCATACAACTCAAAAGAGATATTTGGATCAATACTTCACAAATTTTTATTTACATATGAATCATGTTGGAATCTTGGTTAAATCGGATTCTCCTTCAGTGGGTCTGGAGTGCATTTCTAATGAGATACCAGGTGAAATCTTGATTCTTCTGGTTCAGGGACCATCCTTTGAACACCCAGGAATTATATACTACTTCTTTCCATTTTTATTCTTCTAATTTCTTCTTGAACCTATGCAACTAATGTTTATCTCCACTATACCATAGAAACAGTTCTACTAATGTTTATTAAATCCTAATTGCTAAATTTAATCTTTAATTAATTCAGTCTAATTCTTCATCTTTTTAAGCCATTTGCAGTATTTGACACATTTTGTATTTTTAAAACATCACACTCTTGTTTCTCCTACATTCCCCCTTCCTTGGTTGTTTTTTCTTAGTAACTTTTCAGGTACCTTCCCATCTTTATATTTTCTATATATTGAAGTGAACTTTCTATACATTGATAGCACAACTCCGCTATTGTAACATTAAATATCAATGTTGTCGTCTCTCTCTCCATTTTTTCCCTAGAGGATCATACCTGCTCTCTTGGCTTTAAATACTTTTTTCATACAGGCAGATCTCAAATATTTATCTTCACTTCTGACCTCACCCTGAAAACTGCAGATCACTCTATTTACTGCGTATAAACCAACCTCACTAGGATGTGTAATAAATATCTTGAAATTAACATATCTAAAAGTGATTCTGATTTATTCCCTTAAATTATTTTTCCCTATCTTAGAAAAGATTAATCCTTTCTTTCTGGTTACTTACATTAAAAGAAAAGAAAAAAAAATAAAAAAAGATTAAATCTTCCTTTTCCTTCACTTTAAATCCATCAGCAAATCTAGCTGACTGTAATTTCAAAATATATTTAGAGCACAATTTTTTTCTCACTGTCTTCTTCACTAGCATCCTAATCCAGTCTCTATAATTCCATTACTGAAATACTGCAATTGTCTAAAATCTTGTGTCTCTGCTTTCCTTCTTGGACATCTACAGGCTACTTGTAAAGAAAGCTTTTGAAAATGTGAAATCATCCCACTATTTAGAACAAAATGCTCCATAATCTTTCCATAGAATCTAAAAGCAGTAAATGCCAGAATTCCTGAAATAGTTTATTACATACTCCTCTGAGCTCATCTCCATACCCATACACTTGTTGACTCAGTCTCTTAGCTTTCATTCTGTTTCTTGAATACCTAAGCATGCTCTCAACTCAAAGTCTTTGCATTTGCTATTTTCTATGTTGATATGCTCTTTGTTTATTCATTTTCTTGTTTTTTCACCAAATATTTATTGAGAATCTATTGTGGAGTAGCAGCATTCTATTTGCTTGTAATAAATCAGCCGACAAAACAAACAGAATTACCTGCCCAAGTAGAGCTTATATTTAAATGAAGGCAACATATTATAGACACAAATCTTTATATAATATATTATTTTAGAACATTATCTAAACTGAAAAATGTAAATACAGCAAGATGAGGGAAGTTGGTGTTCACATTCTTCTTTTTTTTTTTTGACGAAGTCTCCTTCTGTCGCCCAGGCTGGAGTACAGTGGCGCAATCTCGGCTCACTGCAACGTCTGCCTCTCAGGTTCAAGCAGAATTGAATCCTGCCTCAGCCTTCCGAGTTGCTGGGGTTACAGGTGCCTGCCAACATGCCTGGCTAATTTTTGTATTTTTAGTAGAGACTGGGTTTCACCATCTTGGCCAGGCTTGTCTCGAACTCCTGACCTCATGATCGGTCCGCCTCGGCCTCCCGAAGTGCTGGGATTACAGATGTGAGCCACAGCACCCGGCCCACTTTACACTTAAACAACCTATCCACAGGACTCATTCCTTTATTTCTATAAATCTTAGATATTCCTTGCATCTTTGAGGCTACACAATGTGCCCCCTCTCTTAAGAACTCTTCTTAGAAATCCTTTTACTGATTTATTTTTCTTAATGTCATTTATTACTAGTAAACATACTATATAATTAATTGATTATATGTATTTTAAATGTGTTCTATTTCCTTGTAAATTCATAATTTCATGAGGTCAAAATCTATTTTGTACATTGCTATAATCCAAGTATATAGAATATTTCTTGACATATAATTAGTGTCAATAGACACATTATTCTAAATTAATTAAAGTATTATTTTAATTGCTTCATAGCTGTGATGAATAATATTTTACATAAGAAAAAGTCTGATATCTTAATTTGGGGGTCTAAGCATATATGATCGTTTTCTTTTCATCAAACGTTCCATTAAAGTAAACAAATGGGGTGTTTCTGAAGCATAACATGGAGACCATTATCACACTTTTTATTCAGGAATTCTATGGAAATTGAGATGCGATCGGGTCAGGTAAATTAAAAAGTCAAGGCACAGAAAATCACATTTTAAAATGTGCACAACAAAATGCTTTCACCTCAGAGAAAGCAGTTCTTCCCATTTTGAAATCTTGGGATCAAGCTTATGAGAACGGATCACTGCTTTTAGATATGGCACTAAAAGCACAATTCATAAAATAAAAACTAAATAGATAAATCAGAATTCATAAAAATAAAATATTTTTTTCTAGAAATACCGTGTTAAGAAGATTAAAAGACAAACTATAGGCTTGCAAACCACATATATGACAAAGGACTCATATGTAGATGACAGAAAGGTGTCTCAAAACTCAATAGCACAACAATCCAAAAATTCTGATAAATAATAGACAAAAAAATACAAGGAGAAAATTCATTGAAGAACCTATAAGGATAGTAAATAAATGTATGAAAAGATGTTCAATGTCACTGACCATGAGATAAATGCAAATTAAGGTCACAATAATATGTTGCTACATACCTATTAAAATAGCTAAAATAAAAAAATAATAATAATGATAACACAAAATGCTGGTGCCTATGAGGAGTAACTAAATCTCTTACGCATTTCTGTGGAAAATGTAAACTAGTACAACCACTTTGGAAAACAATTTGACAGTTTCTTTAAAAACTATACATGCCTTAACCATATGACGCAGCAAATCCCACTAGAATAAAAATTTACTTTCACACTAAAGCCTATATATGTATATTCATGATAGCTTTATTTGTGTCTTAGTCAGTTTAGGCCACTATGACAAATTAACACAGATTAAGTGACTTAAGCATTTATTTATCACAGTCCTGAAGGCTGGGCAACAGAGATCAAGGTCCCAGAGATCTTTTGCCTGGTAAGGCACACTTCATAGTTTGTCGATGGCTGACATTTTGTTGTATCCTCACATGGTAAAGAGCTGAGAGAGGGAGAGCAAGTTATCTGATTCTTATAAGGGTACTAATGCTATACATGAGAACTCCACCGTCATAATCTAATTACGTCCCAAAATTCCCACTCCAAATCTATTACATTGAAGATTAGGTTTCACCATAATATGTGGGGGACACAAACTTTCAGTCCCTAGCAATTTGTAATAGTGAAAAACTGGAAACAATAAAAGTGTCTTTCAATAAGTGAATGATTAAACAAACTGTGGTACATTCATACCAGATACTACTATTAACCAATTAACAACAACAACAACAACAAAAAATGACCTATTGGTACACACAAGAGCTTTAATGTATCTCAAGGGCATTATAATAAGAGGGAAAAAAAAAGACAATTTCAAAAAGTTACATATTATATGATTTCATTTAAAGAACATTATAAAATAGTTAAACTATAGAAATGGAGAAAATTGATGGTTGTCAGTGATCAGGAAATGGTAGAATGCAGAGAAATGGGTAAGACTATAAAGGGGTAGCATGAGAGAGATCTTTGTAAGCATGGAATGGTTCACATTTTTATAGTGGTAATTACCTCAGTCTACGAATGTGATGAAATGACATAGAACTGTACCCAAATATTATGCTAATGCCAATTTTCTAGTTTGATATAGTGTTATAGTTATGTAAGATGTGAACATACCCAGGACTTCCTGGTATTAGCTTTGTAATTTTCTATGAATCTATTACTATTTCAAAATGAAATGTGAAAAATCACACATTTCACTCTTTACTGTGTTACCCAATGGATTGCTTTGAAAACTGCCATGACAAATATACACACAGGATATATTTATACATTGGGGAAATTTTGTTTGTTTGTAGAAGAAGTCAAGTAATTAATATTTTTTGTATATTTTTATATTCAACACATGATGTTGAACAACATAATGTTTTATCTGAGAAATATTGGTCTAGTACTAACAATCAAATGGTATTTGAGTCTTCTATTTTTTTTGTACAGAATTAATCTGGGAATGTGTTGCTGTGAAAAGGGCATAGAATTGTTATGGTATTTGGTGGTACACACTTTTTTAAATTATCAATCTTCCATTAATTAACCATATGTCTGACATGTGGCAAATTGCTTAACATCTAGAAAAATTAGTTTCTTTTAAATAAAATAAAATGAAAATATAAAACTCATTTATTTTACTTAACATAATATCTACCATGTCTATCCTTCTCACAAATAGCACAATTTAATCATTTTATATGGCTGAATAGTATACTATTGTGTATATAGCTCACATTTTCTTTATCCATTCTTCCATTGTTGAACACCTAGGTTGATTCCATTTTTTGGCTATTAGAAATCATGCTGCAATAAACAGGGGTTACAAATATCTGTTTGCTATACTGACTTCAATTCCTTTTGGAGATATGCCTCATGTTAATTGAAATAGGCCAGACACAGAAACACAAAAACTGCATGATCTTACTCATAAGTGAAATCTGGAAGAAAAAAAAAAAAAAAAAGCTAGTATCATAGAAGTAGATAGTAGAAGAGTGTTTACTAGAGACTGGGGAGGGGATAGAAGAGGAAAAATGGGTAGAGGCTGGTCAACAGGTACAAAGTTACAATGAGATAAGAAGAAGAACTTTTGCTGTTTTATTGCACAGAGTGACTATGCTTAACAAGTAAGGTGCTATGTATTGCAAAAGGGCTAGAAGATATGGTTTTGAATGTTCTTGCCACAAAGAAATGATAAAGGCATGAGGTGATAGATATACTAACTATCCCGACTGGATCATTATACCACATGGATATGTTTCAAAATGTCAAATTATACTCAATAAATATATACCATCACAATGTGTCAACTAAAATAAAACTGAGTAAGAACAGACCTCTATAAATTTCAGGTTTTGTTTTAAGAATTTTCTCAAGTCTTTATGGATGTAAGTACTATGAAAAGGCCAAGAATTACATACCTATAAGGTAGTATCATTCAAACAATGTTTTACTATAATTTCTTTGTTTTTTCTTTTTCTTTTTTTTTTTTTTTTTTATATACTTTAAGTCCTAGGGTACATGTGCTCAACGTGCAGGTTTGTTACATATATATACATGTGCCATGTTCGTGTGCTGCACCCATTAACTCGTCATTTACATTAGGTATATCTCCTAATGCTATCCCTCTTCACTACCCCCACCTCACAATAGGAGCCAGTGTGTGATGTTACCCTTTATGTGTCCAAGTGATCCCATTGTTCAATTCCCACCTATCAGTGAGAACATGTGGTATTTGCTTTTCTGTTCTTGCGATAGTTTGCTGAGAATGATGGTTTCCATCTTCATCCATGTCCCTACAAAGGACACAGACCCATCCTTTTTTATGGCTGCATAGTATTCCGTGGTGTCTATGTGCCACATTTTCTTAATCCAGTCTGTCACTGATGGACATTTGGGTTGATTCCAAGTCTTTGCTATTGTGAATAGTGCCACAATAAACATACGTGTGCATGTGTCTTTATAGAAGCATGACTTATAATCCTTTGGGTATATACCCAGTAATGGGATGGCTGGGTCAAATGGTATTTCTAGTTCTAGATCCTTGAGGAATTGCCACACTGTTTTCCATAATGGTTGAACTAGTTTACAATCCCACCAACAGTGTAAAAGTGTTCCTATTTCTCCACATCCTCTCCAGCACCTGTTGTTTCCTGATTTTTTAATGATTGCCATTCTAACTGGTGTGAGATGGTATCTCATTGTGGTTTTGATTTGCATTTCTTTGATGGTGAGTGATGATGAGCATTTTTTTCATGTGTCTGTTGGCTATATGAATGTCTTCTTTTGAGAAGTGTCTATTCATATCCTTTGCCCACTTTTTGATGGGGTTGTTTGTTTTCTTCTTGTAAATTTGATTGAGTTCTTTATAGCTTCTGGATATTAGCCCTTTGTCAGATGAGTAGATTGCAATAATTTTCTTCCATTCTGTAGGTTGCCTGTTCACTCTGATGGTAGTTTCTTTTGCTGTGCAGAAGCTCTTTAGTTTAATTAGATCCCATTTCTCCATTTTGGCCTTTGTTGCCATTGCTTTTGGTGTTTTAGACATGAAGTCCTTGCCCATGCCTATGTCCTGAATGGTATTACCTAGGTTTTCCTCTAGGATTTTTATGGTATTAGGTCTAACATTTAAGTCTCTAATCCATCTTGAATTAATTTTCGTATAAGGAGTAAGGAAAGGATCCAGTTTCAGCTTTCTACTTATGGCTAGCCAATTTTCCCAGCACCATTTATTAAATAGGGAATCCTTTCCCCATTTCTTGTTTTTGTCAGGTTTGTCAAAGATCAGATGGTTGTAGATGTGTGATATTATTTCTGAGGGTTCTGTTCTGTTCCTTTGGTCTATATCTCTGTTTTGGTACCAGTACCATGCTGTTTTGGTTACTGTAGCCTTGTAGTATAGTTTGAAGTCAGGTAGTGTGATGCCTCCAGCTTTGTTCTTTGGGTTAGGATTGTCTTGGCAATGTGGGATCTTCTTTGGTTCCATATGAACTTTAAAGTAGTTTTTTTTCCAATTCTGTGAAGCAGGTCATTGGTAGCTTAATGGGGATGGCATTGAATCTATAAATTACCTTGGGCAGTATGGCCGTTTTCAAAATATTGATTCTTCCTATCCATGAGCATGGTATGTTTTTCCATTTGTTTGTGTCCTCTTTTATTTTGCTGAGGAGTGGTTTGTAGTTCTCCTTGAAGAGGTCCTTTACATCCCTTGTAAGTTGGATTCCTAGGTATTTTATTCTCTTTGAAGCTATTGTGAATGGGAGTTCATTCATCATTTGGCTCTCTGTTTGTCTGTTACTGGTGTATTAGAAGGCTTGTGATTTTATTTTGTATCCTGAGACTTTGCTGAAGTTGCTTATCAGCTTAAGAAGATTTTGGGCTCAGATTGTGGGGTTTTCTAAATATACAATCATGTCATCTGTAAACAGGGACAATTTGACTTCTTTTTTCCTAACTGAATACCCTTGATTTCTTTCTCTTGCCTGATTACCCTAGCCAGAACTTCCAACACGATGTTGAATAGGAGTGGTGAGAGAGGTCATCCCTGTCTTGTGCCAGTTTTCAAGGGGAATGCTTCTGGTTTTTGTCCATTCAGTATGATATTGGCTGTGGGTTTGTCATAAATAGCTCTTATTATTTTGTGATACATTCCATCAATACCGAATTTTTTGAGAGTTTTTAGCATGAAGGGCTGTTGAATTTTGTCAAAGGCCTTTTCTACATCTATTGAAATAATCACGTGGTTTTTGTCTTTGGTTCCATTTATATGCTGGATTACGTTTATTGATTTCCGTATGTTGAACCAGCCTTGCATCCCAGGGATGAAGCCCATTTGATCATTGTTGATAAGCTTTTTGATGTGCTGCTGGATTCGGTTTGCCAGTATTTTATTGAGGATTTTTGCATCAATGTTCATCAGGAATATTAGTCTAAAATTCTCTTTTTGTGTTGTATCTCTGTCAGGCTTTGGTATCAGGATGATGTTGGCCTCATAAAATGAGTTAGGGAGGATTCCCTCTTTTTCTATTGATTGAAATAGTTTCAGAAGGAACAGTACCCAATCCTCTTTGTACCTCTGCAAGAATTTGGCTGTGAATCTGTCTGGTCCTGGAATTTTTTTTGTTGGTAGGCTATTAATTATTGCCTCAATTTCAGAGCCTACTATTGGTCTATTCAGGGATTCAACTTCTTCCTGATTTAGTCTTCGGAGAGTGTAAGTGTCCAGGAAATTATCCATTTCTTCTAGGTTTTATAGTTTATTTGCATAGAGGTGTTTATAGTATGACAGTTTGCATTTCTGTGGGGTCAGTGGTGATATCCCCTTTATCATTTTTTATTGTGTCTATTTGATTTTTCTCTCTTTTCTTCTTTATTAGTCTTGCTAGCAGTCTGTCAATTTTATTGATCTTTGCAGAAAACCAGCTCCTGGATTCATTGATTTTTTGAAGGTATTTTTTGTGTCTCTATCTCCTTCAATTCTGCTCTGATCTTAGTTATTTCTTGCCTTCTGCTAGCTTTGGAATGTGTTTGCTCTTGCTTCTCTAGTTCTTTTCATTGTGATGTAAGGGTGTCAATTTTAGATCTTTCCTGCTTTCTCCTGTGGGCATTTAGTGCTGTAAATTTTCCTCTACACACTTCTTTAAATGTGTCCCAGAGATTCTGGTATGTTGTATCTTTGTTCTCATTGGTTTCAAAGAACATCATTATTTCTGCCTTCATTTCGTTATGTACTCAGTAGTCATTCAGGAGCAGCTTGTTCAGTTTCCATGGAGTTGAGTGGTTTTGATTGAGTTTCTTTTTCCTGAGTTCTACTTTGATTGCACTGTGGTCTGAGAGACAATTTATTATGCTTTCTGTTATTTTTCATTTGCTGAGGAGTGCTTTACTTCCAACTATGTGGTCAATTTTGGAATAAGTGTGATGTGGTGCTGAGAAGAATGTATATTCTGTGGATTTGGTGTGGAGAGTTCTATAGATATATATTAGGTCCGCTTTGTGAAGAGTTGAGTTCAATTCCTGGATATCCTTGTTAACTTTCTGTCTCATTGATCTGTCTAATGTTGACAGTGGGGTGTTAAAGTCTCCCATTTTTATTGTATGCGAGTCTAAGTCTCTTTGTAAATCTCTAAGGACTTGCTTTATCAATCTGGGTGCTCCTGTTTGGGTGCATATATATTTAGGATAGTTAACTCTTCCTGATGAATTTATCCCTTTACCATTATATAATGGCCTTCTTTGTCTCTTTTGATCTTTGTTGGTGTAAAGTCTGTTTTATCAGAGACTAGGATTGCAACCCCTGCTCTTTTTTATTTTCTATTTGCTTGGTAGATCTTCCTCCATCCCTTTATTTTGAGCCTATGTGTGTCTCTGCATGTGAGATGGGTCTCCTGAATATAGCAAACTGATAGGTCTTGACTCTTTATCCAATTTGCCCGTCTGTGTCTTTTAATTAGACAATTTAGTCCATTTACATTTAAGGTTAATATTGTTATGTGTGAACTTGATCCTGCCATTATGATATTAGCTGGATATTTTGCTTGTTAGTTGATGCAATTTCTTCCTAGCCTTGATGGATTTTACATTTTGGCATGTTTTTGCAATGGCTGGTAACTGTTCGTCCTTTCCATGTTTAGTGCTTCCTTCAGTATCTCTTGCAGGGCAGTCCTGGTGGTAAAAAAATCTCTAAGCATTTGCTTGTCTGTAAAGGATTTTATTTCTCCTTCACTTATGAAACTTAGTTTGGCTGGATATGAAATTCTGGGTTGAAAATTCTTTAAGAATGTTGAATATTGGCCCCCACTCTCTTCTGACGTGGAGAGTTTCTGCCGAGAGATCTGCTGTTAGTCTGATGGGCTTCCCTTTGTGGGTAATCCGACCTTTCTCTCTGGCTGCCCTTAGCATTTTTTTTCTTCATTTCAACTTTGGTGCATCTGACAATTATGTGTCTTGGAGTTGCTCTTCTCGAGGAGTATCTTTGTGGTGTTCTCTGTATTTCCTGAATTTGAATGTGACCTGCCTTACTAGATTGGGGAAGTTCTCCTGGATGATATCCTGCAGAGTGTTTTCCAACTTGGTTCCATTTTCCCCGTCACTTTCAGGCACACCAATCAGATGTAGATTTGTTTTTTTCACATAATCCCATACTTCTTGGAGGCTCTGTTCATTTCTTTTTACTCTTTTTTTCCCACACTTCTCTTCTCACTTCATTTCATTCATTTGATCTTCAATCGCTGATACTCTTTCTTCCAGTTAATTGAGTTGGCTAGAGAAGCTTGTGCACTTCTCATGTAGTTCTCGTGTTTTGGTTTTCATCTCTATCAGTTCTTTTAAAGTTTTCTCTGTAGTTATTCATTCATCCATTCTTTTTTCAAGTTTCTTAGTTTATTTGCACTGGTTACATAGTTCCTCCTTTAGCTCTGAGAAGTTTGATCGACTGAAGCCTTCTTCTCTCAATTCATCAAAGTCATTCTCTGTCCAGCTTTCATTGCTGGTGATGAGCTGTGTTCCCTTTGAGGGTCAGATGGGCTCTGATTTTTGAATTTCCAATTTTTCTGCACTGCTTTTACCCCATTTTTGTGGTTTTATCTACCTTTGGTCTTTGATGATGGTGATGTACTAATGGGGTTTTGGTGTGGGTGTCCTTTCTGTTTGTTAGATTTCCTTCTAATAGTCAGGACCCTCAGCTGTAGGTCTGTTGGAGTTTGCTTGAGGTCCACTCCAGACCCTTTTTGCCTGTGTATCAGCAGCAGAGGCTGCAGAAGATAGAATATTGCTGAGCAGCCAATGTTGCTGTCTGATTCTGGCTCTGGAAGCTTCGTTTTAGGGGTGTACCCTGCTGTGTGAGGTGTGAGGTGTCAATCTCCACCTAGTGGAGGATGTCTCCCAGTCAGGCTACTCAGGGATCAGGGACCCAATTGAGCATGCAGTCTGTCCGTTCTCAGATCTCAGCCTCCATGCTGGGAGATCCACTGCTCTCTTCAAAGCTGTCAGACAGGGGCATTTACCTCTGCCAAGGTTTCTGCTGCTTTTTGGTTAGCTATGCCCTATCCCCAAAGGTGGAGTCTACAGAGGCAGGCCGGTCTCCTTGAGCTGTGGTGGGCTCCACCCAGTTTGAGCTTCCTGGAGGCTTTGTTTACCTACTTAAGCCCAGCAATGGTGGGCACCCCTCCCCCAGCCTCACTGCCACCTCACAGTCAGATCTCAGACTGCTGTGCTAGCAATGAGGGAGGCTCTGTGGGCATGGGACCCTCTGGGCCAGGTGTGGGATATAATCTCCTGCTGTGCCGTTTGCTAAGACTCTTGGTAAAGTGCCGTATTAGGGTGGGAGTTACCTGATTTTCCAGGTGTTGTGTGTCTCAATTTCCTTTGGCTAGGAAAAGGAATTCCCTTCTCCCTTGTGCTTCCCAGGTGAGGTGATGTCTCACCCTACTTCAGCTCTTGCTGGACGGGCTGCACCCGCAGATCAGCGCCAACTGTCCGACATGCCCCAGTGAGATGGACCCGGTACCTCAGTTGAAAATGCAGAAATCGCCCGTCTTCTGTGTTGCTCACGCTGGGAGCTGCAGGCCTGAGCTGTTCCTATTCGGTCATCTTGGGTGCACCCCCCAGTATAATTTCAAGTATTATTTATGTCTAATTAAGTACCACTAAATATCTAATCAAATATCATCAATATTTGATTATTTAAAAGGAATACATTATGGCAGTGTATCCTAACATGGAGAAATACATATTTACTCTTTGTATGATCAAAATAAATACTTAGATATTAATAAATATCCCCAAATTAAAGGTTGAGTTGTTTTAAAATAATAATGTCTATGTTGTGGAGGCTGAACATTTTATACTGCCTTTATGCCTGTCTGTTTTAGAAACCGACACACAATCCAAAATCCAAATGAATTAATATTATATAATCTAAGCAGTATTTTCTGGCTAGTAATTTGTTGTAAATAACTTAATATTTTGTAGATAAGTATTTCTTTATGCTCCTGTTCACATAGTAATAATTGAGTTGGGTATAAGAAATTTTTCCAATAAATATGTTGTTTACTAAAAAGTCTTGCATTATATAGTAATTTGGATGAAAATGATTATAAACTTGAATTACAAATACCTTAAATTTCAAAGTCCATGTATATCTTTTTTAGCTGGGAGTCAGATATCTCCCTTTTCAGTTTTTTCTAACACGTATCAATTGTCCAAAGCCTTACTCAAGCTAGGAGGAGCAAAAGAATAAATTTTGTCTTCAAAATCTAGGATTTCACAGAGATGGCAAGGCCTGTCAGCCTACTACTGCAGTTACATTTTAATGCCACTATGGTGTACCTAATGACAGCAGATTGAACAGATTGACAAGTGTATTTTAACTGTGAAGTGAAACACATGCTGATCTGAGTTCTATAAAATTTGCAGTGGGTACTCCAGGCTTGGGCCTTAATAGTACTAGTTTGCTAACTCTATTCACATGATCTTAGTAGAGCAGGAACGAGGGTGAGGCAAGTGACTTGCCTAGGAAATAAAGTTTAAAGAGGTACTTGCTTTCACATCCCTTCAAGTGCCAAACCTCACTGTACAACTGTGATGTTGATAGATAGTGTATCAACACATAGGTATGGCAAGAAAATTAGTCTTAATAAATCTAAAGGAATACAAAAAATATCATATATGTTCCTCAACCCTCACAAAACTAAATAGAAATCAACAACATAATTGTTTCTAGAAATCTTAACGTATCTGGAAATTATTATAAACAATAAATTTCTGAAATAACTTGAGAGTAAAGAAGAAAAAGAAGGCCGAGCGTGGTGGCTCAAGCCTGTAATCCCAGCACTTTGGGAGGCCGAGACGGGTGGATCATCAGGTCAGGAGATAGAGACCATCCTGGCTAACACGGTGAAACCCCGTCTCTACTAAAAAAAATACAAAAAACTAGCTGGGCGAGGTGGCGGGTGCCTGTAGTCCCAGCTACTCCGGAGGCTGAGGCAGGAGAATGGCGTGAACCTGGGAGGCGGAGCTTGCAGTGAGCTGAGATCCGGCCACTGCACTCCAGCCTGGGCGACAGAGCCAGATTCCGTCTCAAAAAACAAAGAAGAGAAAGAATAATATGGAAGCATATGAAAAGTTATGAAATGTAACTAAAACAGTGCTTAGCTAAAACAGTGCTTATACTGTGCCTAAGCACTTATAACAGTGCTTATAGTCCCAAGTTTCTACACCAGAAAAAGAACTCTCAAATCAATATTTTAAGCTTCAGCCTTAAATAAATGGAAAAAAGAACACATTAAATGAAAAGCATACAAACGAAAGAGAACAGTCAGATTTGTACAGAAATCATTAAAACTTCTTAGAGAAAATCAATGAAACAAAAAATTGATTTTTGAGGAAAACAAAATGGACAAATCTTTAGTCGGAATGAACAAGGAAAAAATAGAAGGAAAGACACAAGTAAATAAAGCAAGCTTTGAAAGTGAGGACTCATTAATGACCACTCAAAATTTAAAAGATTATAAGGAGATAAGGTGAACAACATTAGGCCAACAAATGTGACGACTTAGATGAAATAAATAAATTCTTAAATATATGTAAATTACTAAAAATGCCTCAAGGAGAAATGGAAAATTCATATAGGCCTGCCAGATATTTAAGAGATTAGTACCAATTCTCACCAACTGGCACTAATCTCTTAAAAGAAGAGAAAAGGAAAAAGAGAAGAGAAAGGAACACTTCTGAAGTCATGCTATCAGGCCAGTATTACCCTCATACCAAAACCAAAGACAAAGCTGCCACAAGAAAACTAAAGACCAATATCGCTTATGAATAAAGATAGAAAATCTCAGCCAAAATATGAGAAAATTGAATCCAATCACATTTAAAAATATTTTTCTATCCTGATAAAGTACAATTTTTCCCAGGATTGAAGATAATTTTGATATCTGAAAGTCAATTAATGTAATATACCATATTAATATAATAAAGGACAAAGCCTACATAATCATCACAATAGTTGCAGGAAAAGCATATTACAAAATCTAACACCTGTTCATTATAAAAACTCTCAACATATTAGAAATAGAAAAACAATCTTTCAGCCTGATGAAAAGCATCTATGACAAATGTCTAGGGAACATCATCCTAAAGGTGTCAGGATGACAGCTTTTCTCTTTCTCCGAAGAATTAGGAAACAAGACAATGATATCTACTTTCACCATTTCTATTTAACACTGGAACATAGGAGGTTCCAGGCTATTTGTTAGACACACACACACACACACACACACACACACACACACACACACGGACATATTGGTTGAAAGGAAAGCAGTAAAACTGTCTTTATTCACAAATTACATAATCTAATATGTAGAAAATCCTAAGGAATCCCCCTAGTAACCGGGTTTATAAAGTTTTCAGATTACAAGCTAATATACACAAGTCATTTGCCTTTCTCTATATATTAAAAACAATATTTCAAGGCTGGGTGTGGTGGCTCACACCTGTAATCCCAGCACTTTGGGAGGCCGAGGCGGGCAGATCACAGGTCAGGAGTTCGAGACCAGCCTGGCCAACATAGTGAAACCCCATCTCTACTAAAAATACAAAAATTACCCAGGCATGGTGGTGCATGCCTGTGGTCCCAGCTACTTGGGAGGCTGAGGCAGGAGAATCACTTGAACGCAGGAGGCTGAGGTTGTGGTGAGCTGAGATCGCGCCACTGCACTCCAGCCTGGGTAACACAGTGAGACTCTGACTGAAAAAAATAAATAAATAAAAATAAAATTCAAAAATAAAATTAAGAAAGCAATTCTAGTTACAAGACCATCAAAATGCTTAGATATGAATTTAACAAATAAATGCAAGACTTTAACTTAAAGCTATGCAACAATGTTGAGAAAATTGCAAGAATAGTAAAAAAGATGGAGATACGTTGCATATTCATTGATTGGAATTCAATCTTGTCAGGATGGAAATTTTTCCCAATTTTATCTATTGATTTAATAAAATTCCTAATAATATTCGAGCAGGCTTTGTGTAGAAATTGACAAGCTCATAGAAAAATTTATAGGAAGCTACAAAAACAATCCATAGCATAGCTAAAATGATTTTTGGAAAAAAAGAAGGAAAGGTTGAATGACTACCCAATTTCAAAACCTACCATATAGCTATATGCATTATGTATTTTTCTGGTCAGTGGATTATTGCACATAAAAAGGCATATAAATCAGGAAAAAATAATTGATATGCCAGAAATCAACTTTCATATTTATCATAGGTCAGTTTTAACAGTCGCTAAACAAACAAACAAATGAGGAAAGGACAGTCTTAAAAGAAAAAAGTGTCATAACAATTCTATGTGTATATGTGAACCACATAATCTAAATAATTATCCCACATCATATAAAAAATAAATCAAATGGATTAGGAATCTAAACAGAGGAGCTGAAATTATAAAATATATTAAAATTATAAAATATATTAAAATTTTAAAATATATTAAAATGTCTTCATGACCTTGGGTTAGGCAAAATATTATTAGACACCAATTATATGACACCAAAAGATATGATATAAAAATGACAAAATGGACTTAATTAAATAAAGGAAAAGTTAATAAATTGGGTTTCATTCAATAAAAACTTTTGCTATCCAAATGTCAACAAGTGAGAAAATGGAGAGGCAAGGCAAGGAGAAAATACTTTCAAGTATTTTCATAAAGGACTTTTATTCAATATATACAAAGAACCCACTCAAAGAATGTTCTGAATCATAAGAAAGCTGATAGCTCAATTTAAAAATAGTTAATAGATTTAAATAGACATGTCATTTTTGAAGATACACACATGAGTAATACACATACCAGAAGATGCTCAAAATAATTAGTCATTAGTGAATGCAAATTGAAGCCACAGTGAGATACAATTGTACATTCACTAGAATGACTACAATAAAGAAAACGGACAATATCAAATCTTGGCAAGAATGTGGAGAAACATAAATCTGACACATTGCTGATGAGAATGTTAATATGGCACAGCTAGTTTGGAAAACAGGTTAGCAGTTTCCTAAAATGTTAAACATGAATATTCCATAAAATCCAGCAATTCCACTCCTGGGAATCTTTTCAAGAAATATGAAAATATCTATTCCCTCAAATAATTGTATATGAATTCATGATTCATAGGAACCAAAAATTGAAAACAGATGTCCACTGAAGGATGAATGGATTAACAAAATGTTGTGTATATTGTGAATTATTCTTTAGCAATATAAAGTACCAACTACTCATACATGATACAATATGAAAATTCTTTTTAAAAAATGCTGTGCAAAAGAAGTCAATCACAAAAGACCACATACTCCATCATACCTTTCTAATGAAATGCCTGGAAGTGGGTTTGGGTACAAAGATTGACAACAACAGAGCTCTTCTCTGGGTAATGGAATTTTGCTAAAACTGCATTCTGATGATGCTTGAGTAGCTCTATACATTTGCAAAATTTATTGAATTGTAGAATTGCAGTGAATGAATTTTATAATATATAACTTACACTGCAATAAATTTGTTAAAGAAAAATATTTCATGAACTCTAGAGAAATTTTCTAGAATGTTTTGCTACATACCTATGTTCATTTCTTCTTTCCTTCCTTCCTTTTCTTTTATGTCTTTCTTGTGTGTGATTTTTTAAGGTCCATTCTGTGAGGTGTCAACAAAACCTTGTGTTTCTCTGCTCTGTTGGAAAAGAGGAATTTGCCCAAATAGCAGCTCTGCTTACACTTATGAATGCCCAAAAGGATCTTCCAGCCAAAATGGTGAAACTGATGTCAGTGAGTGTTCATTAATACTGTGTGAGAATGGTACCGACGGCATCAAAATATCAAATGTAAGTCTCAATCTAACATACAAGTGAGTGGTTTCAATTTTTTTTTTACTATTACCAAGCAATTTGAAAAGAATAAATAATTAGAATTCTCAATAAGGTAGTTTAATTGTTAAACTCAGAAAAGCAAGACTAATCTACTTATTTTAGTTTTTCCTATTTATATAGGAAAAAATTTGCTCTTCCATTGGTATTCTGCCTTTTAAAAGAATATAAATTTGTATACTCTTCATTTTTACTTACTGCATTTTGTTCATCTTTTAGTTATTCAATATTGTTATACTTTAACTTTTCATTTTAACATTTGAATAAATAAGAGTAGGAAATATTTTGTTAGCAGTTCTCACAAATTACTGTCTTTCAATTTAGACTCATATTTATGATTAACTCTTTAAAGAAATTTAAGAGTTTATTTTTCCAACCTCCTGAACGTTTTGTTACTAACACTCTGAAAAGAATTTTTTTTCCCTGGAGAACTGTCTATTTTATCAAAAAAAAATTGCTGAACTTTTGCTGAGAAGAATTAGTTAAATTATATAGAACATAATATACAGATAAAAGCTTATAGAAGAACATTTTTTACTCCACCTGAAATTACTTCTACCATGCGCAAAGATTTGTTACCAATGTACAATATACTAGACCCAAATATTTGGAGATACAGGGGCAAAGAGCAATAATACATGCTTCTTCTAAAAATCAAGGAAACTATTATTGTAGTAGGCAGACTATGCCCCTCATCCTGCACCAAAAGATAAAATAAAAATAAAATGAATAAACATGTCTATGCACTAATCCTGGGAATATGTGCCTGTGCTATGTTACCCAGCAAGAGGAAATTAAGATTGCAGATGGAATAAAGGCTGCTAATCAGCTGATGTTATCCTGGATTATTTGGGTGGATCCAGTGTAATCACAAGGGTCCTTTAAAATAGAGGAGAGAGATGGAAGAATCAGAGTCAAAGGGAGATTCGATGATGTAATGAGGCTGGTTTTAAACATGGAGGAAGGGACCATAAAAAAAAAAAAAATGAATGCAGCTTCTAGAATAAGCTGGAAAAGTGAGGGGAACATTTTCCTGCAGAGCCTACAGAAGGGACACAGCAGACATCTTGGTTTTAGCCTTCTGAAACTTTTCAGACTTATGACCTCTGGAACTCTAAGAAAATGATTTGTTGTTGTTGTTGTTGCTTTAAGCTACTAAGTTTGTAATAATTTGCTATATAAATAAAAAGTTGTTATATAAATAAAAAACTAGTACAATAATCTATGAAGAACTATTAATAGTATCATTTAAAATGTTTTGCTTTTAAACTTGAAAATAATGAACAATTGAACACATTCTTTAACTTTACTAGTTAAAGGAATCTTAAGACGTGACTTTTAACGGATGTGTGCTTAACTATTAATTCATATAAGTACTTTAATTCTATTTTCCTTCTTAGCCACAACCCTAAACATGATTTCTCCATGTGGCCTGAACTTCCTGAGAGCATGGTGGCTGGGTTCAAAGAGCAAGAAACCTAAGATAATTAGATAGAATCTATATGGCGTTTAAAGCATCCTTTCATCCATGGTCACAATCCTGCTTACATTCAAGAGGAAGGGAATGTAGACCCTGACTCATAATAGAGGAGTTTTGATTTCACATAGCAGGAAGACTGTGTGAGATGGGAGAAGGTGTTGTGACATTTTGGAAAATAGAATCTGCCACAATGTTGACAGATAATTTCTACTCCAAGTTCATGAAAATAGTTTTAGCCCTTCTCCAGGTAAGAACCCATTCATTACCTTTAAAATATCCAAACTACTTTGTAAAAATGTTTTTTAATCTTTCGTAGGATGTTATGTGCATCTGTTCACCAATATTTACAGATTTGCTTTGTAAGAGCTTTCAAACATCATGTGAGTCATTTCCTTTGAAGAATAATGCTACATTTAAGAAATGTGAAAAAGATTATCATTGCAGGTATAATTAATTTTCCGTTTATTTTTAATATAAAATATATGGATTTTTAAATCATGTGAATAAAAATATAATGATGTTCTGGTTTTAACCCTAACTTTTACTTAATTATATATAATATTCTATTTTAATTTAAAGTAAAATTTTGTTCCATGTTTTGGGTTAATTGTTATGGTATTAATTTAAAATAAATATTTGAGAAATTATCAAGCATAGTTTAGGTGTACGGTTATAAAACAAATACTTTGTTTCATAATGGAGGTTTTAATATAACCAAATAATAATTGAAGGTCTAGAAAGAAAAGAGAGATGTATGTCTCCATAGCATTATTTCTATTATACACATAGTGTTGAAATATTTTAAAATAATAGAATAACTATTTCTTCCTGTATTTCACAGACCTCAGCAGATAGATATTAGTTAGGGTCTTTAGGCAGACTTTTAGGAATTCATTATTTCTTTAAGTAATAATTTTCCACAGATTACTCATTTATAAATGGCAGAAGTGACCTAAATATCTGGGCATATAATTTAGTCAATTTTAAATAGCTTTATAGACATTTTCTCACATCATTAAGAAATACAATTTGTACCCTTCACACTTGCTTGACTTTTATCTGGCTGCTTAAAGTAAATTCTGTTGGGCATTATTGAAAAGCAGTAAGTAGCCTCAAAATTTTAGAATAATTCATAAAAGCAGAAAATTAACATGTGGGGTACAGAATAGCCTTGGAACACACTGAAAAGAAACTTAGAATATGCATCCACTTCACACTGTACAATACTTTAATCTATTTCAAAGGAATCCAAATTTAAAGGTTTTTTTTTTTTTTAACCTTTTGAAATGTGACTTTTTCAAAAGAAATGACAATAAACCTCATCATTATATCAAGATACTGAAAACTCTAACCCATTCGGTCAAATTTTTGCATACCTTCAATCGTGTATTAATTCATCAGTAAACCTAAATGCTATCCCTTTAAAAACATTTACTTTTAATTTACAATTCTATTTCTATGCCTTAATATGCTAGTATATTAGTGAATGTACTTAGAAAAGTGATCAACTTAAAAAACATACAAACAAAAAAAAACCAGACACATCTCCTCTACAAACATAAAACTGACTGATTAGAAAGAAAATTGCTAACTCTGGCTCAGGTGAAATAATTGAGATATAATAAATATTAATTAAGTGTGAAGTTGAAAAATAATGACAGGAAATTAATCCTGAAATCTATTTTTCTGTTCTCATATGAGTCAAAGAATATTAGTGAATATAATAATAAATAAAAACGACTTGACTTCAATGCTTTTATGTTAAGGATTTATCTGTGTGTTACTAACTTATGAGGTATGTTTTCTGAGGTCAGTGACTCTAACACTTTGAAATTAGAACTTCTTGAAGAGCTAAAGTACCAATGGTTGTTCCTTGTCTCTAGTGTTTATAATTTAATAGGTCTGGAATGAGGATTGCAAATGTACCTTTCCAACAAAGTCGTAAGTGATGCTGATGCTCCTGATCTAGAGACGCCATACTTTGAGAACTGTTAGTCAAGATGAGCTTGGCCTTAAACAGCATCAATGTGGGAAATTGTCTTATACCTTCCACCTAGTTTAACTATTCTTTTCTACTGAAGTTTTGCTCTTCTGAATTTGGGAGAAAAAATATGTGTTAAGGTGAAAAGGAGTCAAATGTGGAAAGGAGAAGAATAGAGTGATTATGATGATATTAGTTTCCTACCTGAATATATGCTATTGATCTAAATTTATATGGGTAGATGAGAGAGAAACTGAAGCAGAATTACCTCCTTGAGAAAGACAGTGAAACATTGGTTATGGAAATTTTTATTTGGTACCTAGTAACTTAAAGCAATACAATTAGAAATAAATTAATTTTCTCCTGTAGTTAAAAATCAGAAAATTCCTTACCACCTAGAAGACTGAAAGCTTTAGATGTCTATGGGAAGTTAGCATAAAAATGTTATTATTATGAGCAGAAAGAGTTGTAAAGTATCAAAAGTGGCAAAGCTGGGAGCAGGTAGCACACAAGTAGAGCCTGATAGGAAAGGAAAAGGAATAATTGATGTCTTGGAGGTATCAGACAGATTGAATACAATTTTGGCAACTCTCTTAAATTACAGAAGAATGATTTGATTGTTTATGTAATACTTTGGATAATAATTTGAAAATAATATGGAGTTTGTGAAATACAACAATTGCAAAAAATGCAACAAATATTTAAAAAAGGATAGTTGACCAGTATTTGGGTGGTGGTTTAGCCATCCAAATACTAGGAATTCCTAGATAATTCCTCTAACTCTTCTCTAGCATTACTGCTCTCCATCTACAAAAGTGAGATAACTTTTTCACCCCCTACTTGCTTGTTTGGCCCTAGAAGGTAAATTTTTTCAAGGTATATTTGGCACTTTTGCAAGTTGATACTTTAACCATTTGGAAGAAAGTCTGCACTTAAGATTAACAATGAAACTCCTACTAGAGGTTTTAAAGGGAAATGAAAGTCACACTCTACAGTGACACTAAGAAACTGTGTTGCAGCATGTAATTGTGCAACTGGAG
This sequence comes from Macaca mulatta, assembly GCF_049350105.2. Lineage (NCBI taxonomy): Eukaryota > Metazoa > Chordata > Mammalia > Primates > Cercopithecidae > Macaca > Macaca mulatta. The sequence continues at coordinate 120,083,395 of NC_133409.1, forward strand.
GTCATTTTGCAACCATGAAGTTCAGCAAGGAGACAAAGCCAAAACAGATATACATCTGAAAGGATTAAAAACAGAGCCAGAACAATGATCAATTTCTTTAGGAAGAAAGAACTGCCTATAGACAGTTTAACAATATGAGCCAATAATTCCCTGCATTGGGTTAGTCTGTTTGAGTTAGGATTATGTTATTTATAACTGAAAACTTTCCACGTAAATATGCTGAAATTCTTTACAAACCACTAAGTTAGATTACTCACGTATTGTAAATGGTTAATCTTTAGCCATACAAGTAGTTTTGTTGCGCACTAAATTATTAGTTATCTATTAAAAGAAAATCAAATATTTTTGTAATATTGCTGACTACTTTATGAAAATGATTTTGAATTACTAGAAAAACCTACTCTACTGTAAGATATTCAAGAAGAATGTGTTTTGTTCATTTTTGTATTTCTTTTTACTCTTTTTTCTCCACGCTTCTCTACTCACTTCATTTCATTCATTTGATCTTCAATCGCTGCTACTCTTTCTTCCAGTTAATTGAGTTGGCTACAGAAGCTTGTGCACTTGTCACGTAGTTCTCGTGTTAATGTTATGGTTTTCATCTCTATCAGTTCTTTTAAGGTCTTCTCTGCATTGATTACTCTAGTTATCCATTCATCCATTCTTTTTTCAAGGTTTTTAGTTTATTTGCACTGGTTACGTAGTTCCTCCTTTAGCTCTGAGAAGTTTGATCGACTGAAGCCTTCTTCTCTCAATTTGTCAAAGTCATTCTCCGTCCTGCTTTGTTCTGTTGCTGGCGATGAGCTGTGTTCCTTTGGAGGGGGAAATGTGCTCTGATTTTTTGAATTTCCAGTTTTTCTGCACTGCTTTTTCCCCATCTTTCTGGTTTTTATCTACCTTTGGTCTTTGATGATGGTGAAGCACTGATGGGGTTTTGGTGTGGGTGTCCTTTCTGTTTGTTAGATTTCCTTCTAATAGTCAGGACCCTCAGCTGTAGGTCTGTTGGAGTTTGCTTGAGGTCCACTCCAGACCCTTTTTGCCTGTGTATCAGCAGCAGAGGCTGCAGAAGATAGAATATTGCTGAGCAGCCAATGTTGCTGTCTGATTCTGGCTCTGGAAGCTTCGTGTCAGGGGTGTACCCCACTGTGTGAGGTGTGAGGTGTCAGTCTCCACCTAGTAGGGGAGGTCTCCCAGTCAGGCTACTCAGGGGTCAGGAACCCACTTGAGCATGCAGTCTGTCCGTTCTCAGATCTCAGCCTCCATGCTGGGAGATCCACTGCTCTCTTCAAAGCTGTCAGACAGGGGCATTTACCTCTGCCAAGGTTTCTGTTGCTTTTTGTTTAGCTATGCCCTGTCCCCAGAGGTGGAGTCTACAGAGGCAAGCCGGCCTCCTTGAGCTGTGGTGGGCTCCACCCAGTTCGAGCTTCCTGGAGGCTTTGTTTACCTACTTAAGCCCAGCAATGGTGGGCACCCCTCCCCCAGCTTCACTGCCACCTTGCAGTCAGATCTCAGACTGCTGTGCTAGCAATGAGGGAGGCTCCATGGGCATGGGACCCTCTGGGCAAGGTGTGGGATATAATCTCCTGGTATGCCATTTGCTAAGACTCTTGGTAAAGTGCAGTATTAGGGTGGGAGTTACCCCGATTTTCCAGGTGTTGTGTGTCTCAATTTCCTTTGGCTAGGAAAAGGAATTCCCTTCTCCCTTGCACTTCCCAAGTGAGGTGATGCCTCGCCCTGCTTCAGCTCTTTCTGGACGGGCTGCAACCACGGACCAGCGCCAACTGTTCGACACGCCCCAGTGAGATGGACCCTGTACCTCAGTTGAAAATGCAGAAATCTCCCGTTTTCTGGGTTGCTCACGCTGGGAGCTGCAGGCCTGAGCTGTTCCTATTCGGTCATCTTGGGTGCACCCCCCAGTATAATTTCAAGTAATATTTATGTCTAAATAAGTACCACTAAATATCTAATCAAATATCATCAATATTTGATTATTTAAAAGGAATACATTATGGCAGTGTATCATAACATGGAGAAATACATATTTACTTTTTGTATGATCAAAATAAATACTTAGATATTAATAAATATCCCCAAATTAAAGGCTGAGTTGTTTTCAAATAATAATGTCTATATTGTGGTGGCTGAACATTTTATACTGCCTTTATGCCTGTCTGTTTTAGAAACCGACACACAATCCAAAATCCAAATGAATTAATATTATATAATCTAAGCAGTGTTTTCTGGCTAGTAATTTGTGATAAATAGCTTACTATTTTGTAGATAAGTATTTTTTTATGCTCCTATTCACATAGTAAGAAATGAGTTGGGAATAAGAAATTTTTCCAATAAATATGTTGTTTACTAAAAAGTCTTGCATTATATAGTAATTTGGATGAAAATGATTATAAACTTGAATTACAAATACCTTAAATTTCGAAGTCCACGTATACCTTTTTAGCTGGGAGTCAGATATCTCCCTTTTCAGTTTTTTCTAACATTTATCAATTGTCCAAAGCCTTACTCAAGCTAAGAGGAGTAAAAGAATAAATTTTGTCTTCAAAATCTAAGAGTTCACAGAGATGGCAAGGCCTGTCAGCTGTGTTCCTTTGGATGGCAGCTTTGTTTACCTACTTAAGCCTCAGCAATGGCGGGCGCCCCTCTCCCAGCCTCGCTGCTGCCTTGCAGTTAGATCTCAGACTGCTGTGCTAGCAATGAGGGAGGCTCCATGGGCATGGGACCCTCTGGGGCAGGTGTGGGATATAATCTCCTGGTGTGCCCTTTGCTAAGACCCTTTGTAAAGCGCAGTATTAGGGTTGGAGTTACCCATTTTTCCAGGTGTTGTGTGTCTCAGTTTCCCTTGGCTAGGAAAAGGGATTCCCTTCCCCCTTGCACTTCCCAGGTGAGGTGATGCCTCGCCCTGCTTCAGCTCCCTGGTTGGGCGGCACCAGCTGACCAGCGCCGATTGTCCAGCACTCCCCAGTGAGATGAACCTGGTACCTCAGTTGAAAATGCAGAAATCACCTGTCTTCTGTGTCGCTCACGCTGGGAGCTGGAGGCTGGAGCTGTTCCTATTCAGCCATCTTGGACACGCCACCTCATTTTTGTATTTCTAAATTATTTTACTATGCTATGTATAGAATATTTTCTAACTAATTTATTTGATGCATTATGTAATTTATATGTAATAATTATTTTGTATCTTTATGATTGAAGTAGAAGGTCTTGACTTGGGCTGTGACATTAAATGACTAATTTATTTAATTTAAAGAATATTTATATATTTTTCAGAAACTTTCCTACTCTAAGTAAAACTCTTCTGCAACCATTAAAAAGACCAAAAAAATTTAAAGAGACAAGAAACTATTTTCATAAGAAACTTACATTCTAGTAGGCAGATACTGCTTTAAATGATCACTCTGACTCAATTTTATTGAATAGAGTGTTGGTGTATGTTCTCAATGGAAAGGAGACCACTTAGAAAACTACTGTGACTATGTAGCCCAGAGTTGGTGGTGACTGACACTGCCATCGAGATGACTTGTGATTATGGTAATTAAGGATCAGATATGGAATATATTTCTAAGAATAATTCAATCTTTTGCTGAAAGATTAGATGTGAAGTAACATAAATAAGTCAAGGGTAACTCTAAGGTTGTTTGCTCAATTGAAAGGTTGGGAAATAAACCTAAACAGTTTTCTAATACCATTTCCAAAATGGAAAAGTCTGTAGAAAAAAGGGCCTGGTTGTCAGAAGAGGAAAACAAGATGTCAGTTTTGAAAGCATTAGACAAGACACCTATAAGAGCCAAGTAGAGATACTGAAGTAGATATCAAGTATGTTTCCATTTTAGAGAAATTATCAGGGCTAAATATATAAATTTGGAAACCAGTGCCAGAGACATGACATTTAAAACCAGGAAACTTGCTGTGCAGAAACCTTCATTTTAATTATATTCAATTTTGGTCTATTTTTGTTTTTGTTGCATTTCCTTTTGATAACTTAGTCATTAATTATTTGCCTAGGCCAGTGTCTGGAAGAATTTCTCTTAGTGTTTTTTATTTATTTATTTATTTTCCTAGGATTTTTGTAATGACAGGTCTTATGTTTAAGTTTGTAATCTAACTTGAGTTAATTTTTGAATATGGTAAGAGATAGGGGTCTAGTTTTATTCTTCAGCATGTAATTCTTTATTTTTCCCAGCACTATTTATTGAATAGGATGTTCTTTCCCCAGTGTATATTTTTGTTGACTTTGTCAAAGATCAATTTGTTGTAGGTATGTGGTTCTCTATTCTGTTTCATGATTTTATGTGTCTATTTTTTATATCAATACCATGCTGTTTTGGTTACTGTAACCTTGTAGTATAATTTTAAGTCAACAGAATAAACAGACAACCTATAGAATAGGAGAAACATTTTCAAGGAAACCATCCATCGAAAGGCTAATATCCAGAATCTACAAGAAACTCAAGCACCTCAGTAAGGAAAAAATCAAATAACCCACTAAAAGTCAGCAAAAGGCATGAATAAATATTTTTTTATTTGAAGAAGACATACAAGCAGCCAACAAATATATAAAAAAAATGCTCAACATCTTTAATCATCAGATAAATACATAAAACCACAGTGAGATGCCATTTTACACCAATCAGAATGGTTATTACTAAAAAGTCAAGAAACAACAGATGTTGACAAGGATACAGAGAGAAGGGTATGCTTATACACTGTTGATAGAAAAATAAATGAGTACATCTCTATGGAAAACAGTAGGAAGATTTCTCAAAGAGCTAAAAATAGAACTACCATTTGATCCAGCAATCCTACTACTGGATATCTACCCAAAAGAAAACAAATCATTATATCAAAATAGCATCTGCACTATATGTTTATCACAGTACCATCCATAATAGCAAAGTCATGGAATCAGCCTAAGTGTCCATCAATGGATGACTGGATGAAAAACGACACACACACACACACACACACACACACACACACACCATGAAATACAACTTAGGCACCCAAAATAATAAAATCATATCTTTGTGTAGCATGGATGGAACTGGAGACCATTATCATAAATGAAATGACTCAGAACCAGAAAGTAAAAAGCCTAACTTTTCACTTAAAAGTGGGAACTAGACAATGGGTACACATTGGCATACAGGGTAGAATAATAGATATTGGAGATTCTAAAAGGTGGGATGGTAGGAGAGGGTGTAAGAATGAAATATGTACTATTGGGTAAAATGTTCACTATTTGGGTTATGGGTACACTAAAAGCCCAGACGTCACCACTATGTAATATATCCATGTTAAAATAACAAAAAACAAGCAAACAAACAAACAAACAAACACTACACTTGTAGTCCCTAAATGTAAAATAAATAAATAAATAAATAAATAAGTTAGCTTAGAAAAAATAGAAATCAAAACAGGTAACTCAATGAAATTACGTCACACTGAGCCCAGATAGGAACATGAGAAGGTTTTAGACTGAGACTTGGGACACTCATATTTGAGGGAGTTAATGGATTAGAATATGAGATTTAAAAGGACTCCATGAGTTAAGATGAGAAAAATACAGACAATTATTAGAGAAGCTAATAAACTGGCAACTAAGGAAAGTTCAAAATAGTTTATTTTTAGGTAGTAGTAGAAGTGGGTTGGGATATAGGGCACAAGCAGAGGAGTTAGCTTAGATAGGATGGCAGATGTTAAATGAATTGTAATGGAAGGAACAGTAGAATAGGTTGCTTAAATGTGTGGTTGTTGAATCATTTGGAAAGTGTCTTCTGATGGACTCAGGTGAAATAAGCAGCAATGTCTGATGAAATAGCAATCAAAGTGAGTATGAGGAAAATAGAGTGTTACTGACATGCTACAGCATCTCCTTGAAGTAAGTGAACATGAATTTAAAGTAAGTTCAGTCTACAATCATGTGTGTCAATCTCAAACCCAGTGTAGTTTACTCATATGCCCATCAGAAATAGTTAGGGTATTGAATTAAAGTAGGATTGAGCCTTGACCAGGGTATGACAATGGAGGGGAAAGAGAGCGATTTAAGGGTGTATGCAATAAGTGATTATAGAAGTAAAAGGTGTAATCTAATTCACACAAGGAGGCAGTAGAGAATATGTTGGGGATGACAGACACTGAAATGTTGGTAGGGTCAATGGATTGTGGGATGGAATAAGCACTAGGGGAGAAAAGAACTACAAGGAGTAAATTAGAAAGAGAAATGAGGCTGTGCATAGAATATAAAATACTTAACATCAAGATTATGTAAGTTAACATTGTGAAGATAATATAGTTATATATTATGGTAGTATATAGCATACTAGAGTGGGAGTAGGTTGTAGAGTTAGAGGGAAAATTCAGATCTTTGAGTTGAGACAATATACTCCTAGGAGATGCTAATGTTGCAAATAAATAAACTTTGCAGATATTGAAATAATGAAGACACTTAGGTGTTCTCCATGCCTTGGCTATTGTGATAAAGAGAATGTGATGTGTTTGCATGTGTATGTATGTAATATTGCACAGCCACATAAAGAAGGAAATTCTGTCATCTGCAACAGCATGGATGAATGTTGAGTGCATTATGCTAAGTGAAATAAATCAGACAGAGAAAGACAAACATTGTATCATCTAACTAATATGTAAAATTTTTTAAAGTCAAAGTCATAGAAACAGAATACTGGTTTTCAGGCAGTTGGGGCTGAGAGAAATGGGGGAGGGTGTTCCAAGGGTTATAATATTGTATATTTCAGTACAGTTAGAAGAAAGAACTTGAAATGTTTCCAAGACATAGAAATGGTAAATACCGGAAGTGATGGATGCCCTAAATCTGACTTGATCATCACATATTCTAAGCATGAAACGAAATATCACATGTATCTCATAAATATGTACAAACGGTATGTATCAAGTAAAAAAAAGACAAAAAAGATGAATAACCTCTGGGGAATTAATGTTCAAAGTAATGACTATAGCTAAAAATGTTGCATTGCATACTTGAAATTTGTTAAGAGAATAGATCTTACCTGCTATCCCCCCACACATACAAATGATAACTGTGCAAGGTGACAGATATGTTAACTAAGGGTAATCATTTCACAATATATAGTATACCAAATCATTATCACGTTTTACACTTTAAATTTATATAACTTTGTCAATTATGCTTCAATAAAGTTGGAAAAAATAACAAAGTAAGGTTGGGATTGCTGGGCGTGGTGGCTCATGCCTGTAATCCTAGCACTTTGGGAGGCTGAGGCGGGAGGATCACGTGAGGTCAGGAGTTCAAGACCAGCTTGACCAACATGGAGAAACACTGTCTCTACTAAAAATACAAAATTAGTCAGGCATGGCGGCACATGCCTGTAATCTCAGCTACTCGGGAGGCTGAGGCAGGAGAATCCATAGAACCCAGGAGGTGGAGGTTGTGGTGAGCCTAGAGCACACCATTGCACTCCAGCCTGGGCAACAAGAGTGAAACCCTGTCTCAAAACAGACAAACAAACAAAGAAAGTAAGGTTGGGATTACATTAGAGAAAGATATAACAAGTCAGATGTTAAATGTTAAAGAATTAGAGGGGATGCTCAGGAAGGTTAGCTATGACTATGACAAGGAGAAGATATGGGTAGCATGGTTTGATGGCATCATCTTCAAATAAGTAAGGCTTTTAAGGAGGATAGGGCATGAGGAACAGATAAAGACAACTATACAACATGTAGACATTGAGCTGTGAGAGAAGAGGGAGAGAGAATAGCCACCACTTGAGAGTTTACAGTCAAAGGAAAGAGATTCCTAAGCAGAATATGAAAGAAGTGTACAGAGCTGCTTGGGGAAAAAGAATCACACATTGAGGGATGACTTGGAAACTGCTGACTTCCTGGGGTATCTGAGGTAATGGTAATCAGGGATTAATTTTAACGGCCTCAAAGGTAGATCAGAGTGGGTTGACTGTGAGTGTTGGTATGAAGTTAGTAGTGCTGGGTTTTGTTAGGAGCTCACAGAGCTCAATAGACATTTGGAAATTCCTCCAAAGGCAGTGCTAAATCTACAGGACTCTGTATTCCACTTCACTTACACAGGTGGCATTGTCCACGGCGCTGCAGGACACAGCTCCAGTGATGCTTCCTAGAGTCCTTGATCACCTCTTGGATGGAAGTTCAGAAGGGAAAGTCATTGTGACCTGACATGTAGGTTTCTGAATTCTCCACCATACTTCCCACTTGTGTAGAGTGGAAAGTGTTTATTCACCAAAGTCACGTACTGGCTTTGAAGATTATCATGAACTACATTATTAATATTGCCATTTTACACACACAAACATTCTCTCTCTCTCTCTCTCTCTCTCTCTCTCTCTCAATTTTTACTGAATGCAATGACTCCAATATTCTCAACATATCAGGAGGATCAAACTTTTACTGCTTAGAGTAAAATGAGGAAATGAACCAGGAAATGAAGTTTCATTAAGCCACCTGGTGTCTTTCTAATATAACAATTTTTCAAGTCTGAAAATCAACTATTTAACCAAATTAATTGGGAGAAAACTTTGTAAAATATGCCACTGAATAGATATTAGAAAAATATGAATACTATGTTTTTAAAAATCAGAAATGTTGTGGTACCGAGAATTTTGCTTTCTAAGCCTTTTATTTTCTCCTCCCAGATTCTGAGATATTTCAAGGGATAATGATGTTCTCTTTTATATTCTCAGCTTATTGTATTTTTTTTTCTGTTTTCTACTCACTGAATTTATATTATAACTTACACTACTTAAATTTCAATTTGATGTATTAACATATCTTCCCCCACCCCCACCCACAAGTCAGTTTCAGCATTTTTTAAATTTGGCTTGTGATAAATCTCACCATGTCAGTCATGGGTAAACTTAAGGTTTTCAGTTTATGTCACAAATACAACTAATTAAGTATGTATGCACTGTGACTTTGAAATAGAACACTGAATTTGCAGAAATGCATAGGTATACATATTTCAACATATAATAAAATTATATTTTCTTGTTAATTTTGAAAAATGATTTTTAAAATAGCAATCACATATTTGCATGAGGAATTTATTAATTAATGGAATGCTTCCAGTTGGTCACTCAATAATATTCAACAGGAAAGCTTAATCTTTTGGAGTTAATTTTCTCAAAAGCTGGGCTGCTACATTTTTCTTTGCTTGAAATCAATAGTCACATTTATAAGGCTAACTTTTGGATCCATCATTCTGAAATTTAACATAGGAAAAAGTTTTTTAAAGTTTAAATATAGTTTTTAACTTCAGATTCTGGTCATAAACTATATAACTATTAAAAATATCTAGGACATTGTTGCCATTTTCTCATGAAGAGTAACTTTTGATACTATTAATACGACTTTACATTCTGGGGTACTGTTGTAAGTGACAGGAGGTATCCTGTAATCTGGCCCCTTAAGTGCCTCATTTAAGAACATATGTTCTCATAAGTATAAACTTTTTTCCTTCCTTGGATTATTAATTTCCATATAAAATATAATAAGTTAATACAGACATATGCACATAAAATTTGAATTAACATCATGAAATCTTTAAGTCTTCCTGGCATACCTGATTAAAGGAAACTTAGCCCCATAATGCTCTGCACAACCTCCAATATTTCTTAATATCCAATATTCTTCCACTGTGTCTTCTGTATCTCATTTTGTCCACAGAATATTTTCCAAGTATCCACAATATATTTTCTTTTTCTTTAATTTTTTATGTTAATTTTTTAGTTTTTAGAGACGGGATCTCACATTTTCACCCAGGCTGGCATGTAGTGTTGCAAACCAAGCTCATGTCAGTCTCAACCTCCTGGGCTCAAGCAATCTTCTCACCTCAGCCTCCTGAGTAACTGAGTAGCTGGGATTATTCACCTGGCTAATTTTTCCAAAAAAAAAAAAAAAAAAAAAAAAATTGTGGACATAGGGTCTTACTATGTTGCCCAGGCTGGTCTGGAACTCTTGGAGTCAAGAAATCCTCCTGCCTCAGCCTCCCAAAGTGCTGGGATTGCAGATATAAGCCACACGCCCAACCCACAATATTTTTTCTATACCTTCCTTTCTTTTTCTCACTGAAATCTGAGGACAGTTTTTCTTGTAGCCTTCTTAGTTGGTCAGTATTCATTCTTCTACAGTTGTGTACCACAGACAATGAAGTATATAGACAGCGTTGCCTTTGTTGCCATATTCAGGCCGTTTTTTTTCCCTTCTCCTTCTGAAAACCCTAGCCAGCAGCTGTATCTTGTCTCTCTCTCTGACTCTCTCCCCCTTACCCTCTCCCTGGCTCGTTTTCTAGTAGCTTTACTCTCAGTTTCTGCTTATCCTTTACTAAATGTTTTAGCATCTAGCTTGCTGACCTTTTCTTTATCACCACTGTGGTGATATTTTTTGATAACTTTGGCATCCCTCTTGGTAATCCACTCACTTTGGTTGTTTAAATTTTTTGATAATTATTTTGCTAATTTTCCCCTCTCCTTCACCTCAGTCCATCTCCCATGGTCTTATCGTATAAGTTATCATGCCTGTAATTGCACACCCTGCAATACCTTTAATTTAAATTCTTTCACTGTCTGATCACCACTTCCTGTATTTCAAGTTCATTCACTCATGCACTGTAATGACAAAATTTCATAAATTTTTTAAAAAGCAACAGGCACCTCAAATTATATGACTGCATTGACACTCCTGTGTCTAGTGCCCACTGCAGGTCCCCATTTTCTTTTTAAAAACATACTTACACATCCACTTTCAAATTCCTTGACTCTTTTTCTATGTTCCATTGACCTGAAAACACTAAACCTGTTTAATTCTCATCCTACCATTAAACTCTTGTCCATTTTATATATATCTAATATAGCAGCTCAAACTTAATGTATTCCAAATTCATAATTGATTATTGAGTCCTGGACAAACCTTCTTTTCTGCCAGTATTTGTTTATATTACTCTTTGATTTCTTCATTTCTCTCTTTTGACACATCTTGTCCATCAACAAATCCTTTAAACTCTCCCATAACTACATGTCATGGATATGAACACTTTTATCATTATGAATGTTAACACCCTTGTTCAAGTCAAATTCTCAGCTGGAACATTTCAATAACCTCCCTCTTGACCTCATTGTTTCGAACCTTCATTCTGGTGCATGTCAAATAGTGAATGGATGTCTCATCAAAAAAGCTAATATTTTGGTGGAGATTTGAATGATGTGAGGGAATGTACAGCTGTCTAAGGGAAGAGTGTTCATGGCAGAGGAAGTACCTATTGCAAAATCCTTAGCCTATTCAGCCTACCCATGCATGAGTCCAGACTAACTGCTCTGGAGAAAGCAAGGGAAGTAGCAGAAATGAAGATAGAAGAGAAATCAGAATCTGGGGCAGTTTTAGATCATGAATGCCTTTTTAAAGTCTTTCATTTTCAGTCTAAGTACAATGGCAAGTGTTGCAGTGTTGCTGGCAAATGAGTTATATTATTTGGCTTATATTTTTAAATTGTCGTGTGACTGTTGTTTTGAAAGGAAACTATACAGAGACGTGGGCAGATGCAAAGAGACCTGTTAGTAAGCTATTATAGTAATTATAGTATAGTAATCTGGGTAGGACAGTGACTTAGATTAGAATTGGAGGGAGGGCATAGTAAGAAGGGGTTGGATTGTGGATGTATATTTAAGATGGAGTCAATACAATGTTTCTTTAGAGTGGACTGAATGAGAAAGAAAAAGAACAAATATAGTGGCTCTATAGTTTTTGACCTGAGCAACTAGAAAACAGATTGTCATTATTTTAGATGCTGAAAGTTACAGGTAAAGCACGTGTAAAATAGTTTGCTTATTTATCATTTTTTTATCCACAAAAAATCCACATAAAATATATGTTTTAAAATCATGTTATTCCTCTGCCGATGTGATTCAGGGGGTTCCCGTGCATTAATAAAACATAAAGTATTTAAAATGCTTACAAGGTGAGCCATATTTTCCTCCTGCCTCTCTCTCTGCCACTATCTCCTACTAAGTCACCACTTTGGTCTTTGAGATGTTTCCTGAATATCTCAAGGACCTCCTGCTTCAAACCTCAGTATTTGCCATTCCCTTTTCTGAAGTGCACGCTTCCCAGAAAGCATAGTAGCAATTTGTACACTCCTTCAGCTATTCACTCAACCATTATCTCCTCAAAGATGCCTTTCCTGTTAATCCTGACACAGCGTTGAAATACTTCTTCTCAATTTCTCCCTCCACTTTTATCTGAATTAAATTAATTAATTATATAACACCTCTCCCTATCTGTCATTATACTCATGTATTGTTAATTTCCCCTCCCTTCCCCATAAACTAATGTATAATAAGGCAGAGGAGTTGCTGTTTTAATAGGTTTAATACTAGCTTTCTATATTCTAGGATAGAGGCATAGCATGTTAATTTTAATTATCAAATACAGATAGTTTTGTCTTTATTCTTATTTTCATCTTTAAATAACTTTTACATCTGAATTATTTGCTTCCTGAGATCCAGGAAGTGACCTTGTTGCTCAGTTTATGGTTAAAAGATAAATTCATCATATGAAGTAGTCCATAAGTCTAGACATTTGTCTGTGCTCATACAAGTCACAGTGTGTAAGCATGCAATAGTGTTGCAAAGATTCTATTATAAAAATAAATCTTAATTTCCTTCAAAGGCTTTTTTGCCCAAGTAGTGGAATAGGTACATGACAGCATTGAAACTGATACAAGTAACTTTCCATCAGAATCTCCATGTATGCATGATGAAACAAGAGAGACAAATGTGAACTACAATGCTTTGAGGCAAAAATTACAACTTAAACATTATAAAAATTATAAATATAATTTTGTTCATGTCCTGGAAAAAAATATATCAAAAATTGATTCTAAGTTTTCAAACAAGTGATGAGAGTATTTCAAGATAGCACAGGAAGAGAAAACTATTTGAAATTAGTTTATAGCTATCTCCTTTCCATTTACTAGACTAGTATAGAGTTTGAAAAAGCTGTTTCGGCCACTGGAAAACTTTAAGCAAAAGTATACTTCTAATTTGAAGTTAACGCTTTAAAAAATATTTTTTTCTAATTTTTTGTTTTATGAAATTACTTTATTATTTTAATGCAGTAATAATTTTTACTAACAGTTTGTTAGTAAAATATTGAACATTTTATTTTTAATTTTATTAAATTTATGGGCTTTTCTTAATATTTAAAAAATACATTTTGAAACCTATTTAAGATGTAGTAAATATTGTTTCACTGATTTTTATTTTAATTTATAAATTATTCTAACTTTAAAACTAAATAGCAGTTATAAATACTAATACTTCTGTATTACATAAAACATTTATCAAAATGCTGGTGATGGAATTTTGTTCTGATATTGCCGTCCCTACTCTATTAATGCTGCGTTACCAACAGTGCCCGACACTTCTCATTAAAATCAGTAGTGTGCATTCCACAGGTCACTGGACAAAGTTTGGAATACTATGTCCAAAAAATAGAGTAAAGCTAATTAACTAATGAATATTGGCTTTATTGGGAAAACCTAATAATAGAAAGATATTGAAGTCGGTGGTTAAGAAATCATTTTAGGAAGAGAACAAGTAAAAGAAGATTAGAGTATGTCTTTTTTTTTTGTCTCCTCTTTTCCACTATTGTATTTTATTTTCCTTGTGTTTTTTTTTTCTTCCCTTTCATGTATCTTCACAGATCCTCACTGCTTTCCTATCTATCATCTCCCATTTTACCACTAAAATGACACCTTAAATATTTCCATCACAATCATGAGGTTACCCTTACCCTAAAGTCTCAAAATAGTTTTATATAAAACACAACTATAAATTGGATGTTTTAGAAATATGGTGATCTGAAAAGTCTTTCTTTTCTCTCCCCCCATATTTACCACAATTGGCCTCTGACTAAAATGGCTGCTAGACACCTAGCGTAGCTCAAATTAGTTAGCTGTAAGTCTCTCTGACCATTTCAACAGGAGTTAATGCACTTTTGTAAACACATTTCTTAAAAAGGTCTATGTTGTTCCAGAGTTTGCTTTTGTTTTCTTTGCTTTTGTTTTCTCTGTTTTGCATTCTTCAATGTCAAGGCTACTATTGAAACTTTCTTTTTCCTTGAGAGCAGGCTGAGTTGATAGGATGTAATTTTTCTTACGAGTAAGACTTGGAAGCTCCTTTTAGATTTCAAGCTATCACTGCGAGTGGCGGATTGGAGATGATTGCCTGAAACTCAGTAGGAAAATTTTCCGAAGGAAGAGGAGGGGAGGGGAGGGGAGGGGAGAGGAGGGGAGAGGAGGGCTTCTAAGTTTAGGATACAAGTGCAGGTTTCTTACACAGGTAAACTTGGGTTATGGGGATTTGTTGTACAGATTATTGTATCATCCAGGTATTAAGCCTAGTACACATTAGTCCTCCACCTTTGGATTAAACCTCTCTGGGGCACACATTGCAGATAGTATTTGGGGGCCTCTTACCTAGTATATATGAGAGTAGAAAATCTTTGGCCCTTTTTTTTTTTTAATTGGATCAATAAAACCTGCTGTGTTTAGAAACACTTTCTCAGAGTTGCTGCTGCCCAGTGCTCGTCCAACACCCTTTGGATCTGATTCTTCTTAATGGCTGAATATTCATTCTTCAAGTCATAGACCTGATCCTGTTCTTTGGAAACTGCAACACAAAATAAGTCAAAATATCACATGCATCTTTAACTGCTGTTGGCCAATTCAGTCCATTCTAACTCAAAAGGAAAATTGAAACTCATCAACTTTTAGGATATGCTAAAGCTCTTCTCTTCTTCTCTATGCTACTACATGCTCATCCTCAATAGGAAGGGATGCTACCTTTCATTAAGTTGGTATTTGGAGTGATTTCTGTATATCTAGCTAGGCCCTCCGAATGAGAGATGTAAAGTAAATATATCTTACTATCTGTGGAGTAGTAGAGTAAAATACATAAAGATTTTCATCTATGAAATAGCAGAGTATAATACACTTAAAGTTAGGACAAATTTAATTTTATTAACCACTCTAAAATTTTTAAGTAATATGGCCAAAGCAACTAATGTAATTTCTATGAGTATGTTTCCTCATTTATAAAAGTGATAAATAATAATAATATATTTCACAACTTACAAGAATTGAATGAGAACATAAGAAAATTATGTAAAAGTAATTAGCCTAGTGGCTGGCATGTGGTGGGTGCTGAAAAAAAAAAAAAACTGGATGATTATTTCTGATATAAATGGAGAAATAATTTAATTCTGCAAGATGAAAATGCATAGCTGTGTGCCTCAAACTACAGGAAAGATAAATTACTAAGGCATTTTATTGATGCTATTTCAGTGAAATTGTGCCAACAAGGCCTTTGATCCCTTTTATGAAATTATTTTTTGTTCTTATAACAGATTTAAAACAATAAATACATAGTTAAATTCCATTCATTAATAAATAGCTTCTACCAACTTAAAGTCATGAGAAGTGATATTTTTGGTCTTAAAATATTTGGTGTTTACATTAGAAAAAACAGTATTTCATTTGGGGCTCCATTTATTTTATACTAGAAAGTTTACTAAATATGATTTAAGGCACAGTAGTATTTCCTGCAAATTAAGGAGAAGTGAGGGCAGTGGAAGCCAGAACACCAGTGTGTGTTCTTTAGCAACTTGTAGATTTCAGTTAATGAAGTACAGTAGACTGGAATATAGATTGTTTGAAAAACAATTGTAAGAATGACAACTAACAAATAGAAGTCCTCTAAGTAGCTCATCTATAACTAGACCATTATCATCCACCGGCACTCTATCCTGTCTCAAATTCATGTAGTCGTGATTAAATCCTGCTAGCACATCATCGCTATATAATGGCTCTACTAAACATTAAAAAATCACATTTGTCATCTTTTTTCTTCACATTTCAGTACTTTTCCAGAACATATATTGTATTGTTAATTATCAGTTTAGGCCAAAGTTGATTTTATTCTTAAATTCCCAAAAGAGATTATTAAGAGCATACATTGAAAATGTAGTTTACTATAATTCTTTCCAAATACAAAAATATGAGGTTTTTGGCTAAGATCACAGGTATGTAGGAAAAAAATGATTAATAATACCATATAATTTAAACAAAGCCTTGTTCCTTTGGAATAATGTTAATAGGCTTTTCTGAAAATATTTAAATTATATTTTTTTCTAATTTATACTGATGTATTTACAGCTGTATGTCAGGATTTACTGGAAAAAACTTTGAGAAAGTAATTGACCACTGTAAACTGCTCAGCATCAACTGTCTGAATGAAGAATGGTGTTTCAATATAATTGGAAGATTCAAAGTAAGTAATTTAATACATGGCAACATAATTTAGCACTTCAAAATACAATAGATTCAGTCAGTCTATATTTCAAATATTCCTATTAATCTTAGCCAGAGAAATACATCCTTATATGTATATTTAAATATGACTTCTGTAAAGCTTAGCAATAGGGGTTTTAATTTATAAGAATTATGTTGGGAGGGAATTAATAAATGTTCTAGGAGGTGTTTTTATTATAAAGTAAGTGTAAAGCTAATTGAGTCCTGGTGATACAACTCTTAGTATATAAAACCCCAGTTACTAATACTTTAAGCTCTTTAACTAGATGAGAAATAAAATCAGTCTAGTGATTGTTAGGGTCCACAAAATATGCTTTTTTTAGTGAATAGTTTTTGAAATTAATTTACAAATACAAAATATCTGTGCTACACATGGTAAGGGATATTTTACAACCTAGCAATGTTATTTATAGGTGTGTCTATTGGAGAAATTATCAGGTATTTACTAAGACAGACATACACAGGAATTTTCACTTCAAATCTGAAACAAAACCTTGTACAAAAGAGAATGGACAAATTCATCATGGTGTAGTCTTACAATGGAATTTTAAAAACTATTTAAAATGAATAGACAATAGCTATATGTATTAATTCTTACAAATATAAAAATATTGAATTTGAAAATGTTATTCATGTACAGTGTGACAATATTACTCAAAGTTGTAAAACAAATGTATACATGCTTCTGTAATTACATAAATGTATATCAAAGGTATAAACACAAACTTGAGGATTACACACACCAGCTTTATTTGAAAGGCAACCTATAGGGAGGTAGATGGGAGAATGAAATCAGGGAGAGTACAAAGGGGACTTCCAATGTTTCTGCAAAGTTTTGTTTTTCAAAAAATACTTTTTTTGAGAAATACGGCAAGAAAAATAACTACAACGTGAAGATAGAATAAATAAAAGTAGTACGGTTGTGATAAGCATACCTCATTACTATTCATTAGAAAGCTATAAAAATTAAAAAGTAGAACTAACAAGTTAAATATGGCAAAATTCCAGGATTCAATATAATTTTTTAGAAACCAGTAGTGCTTTTGTAATATAACAACAATGAATTAAGACATGAAACTAAAAATTAATACTATAAAAGTGAAAAAAGTATGATTATAAGTGTATCAAAGCACTTCAGAAAATGTTTAACAAAATGTGGCCAAGACCTCTATGTTAAAAACTAAAAAAAAAGATAACAGAGGGAAATTAAATATGCCCTATAAATAAAGTTATAATATATTTATGAATTAGAAAAATTAATATTTTATGATATCCTCTCTTCTTACTGATATTAACAAGTGTTTTGTAGAAATGGGCAAGCTGATTATAAAACTGATATGAAACATCAAAGGACCTCAAATAGCTAAGTAATCAAAAATAACAGCAAATTTGAAGGATTTTACGAACATGATTTCAAGAGTTATTTTCAAGCTAGAGTATCAAGGCAGTGTGGTACTGGCATGTGATGCTTAATACTGAGTGTCAACTTGATTGGATTCAAGGATGCCAAGTATTGACCCTGGGTGTGTCTGTGAGGATGTCGGCAAAGGAGATTGACATTTGAGTCTGTGGGCTGGGGAAGGTAGACCCACCCTCAATCTCGGTGGGCACCATCTAATCATCTGCCAGCATGACCAAAATATAAAGCAGGCAGAAAAACATAAATAGGTTAGACTGGCTTAGCCTCCCAGCCTACATCTTTCTTCTGTGCTGGATGCTTCCTGCTGTCAAACATTGGATTCCAAGTTCTTCAGCTTTGGGACTCAGACTGGCTTACTTGCTCCTCAGCTTGCTGACAACCTGTTGTGGGACCCCGTGATCATGTGAGTTAATACTCCTTAATAAACTCCCCTTTGATATAAATCTATCTTCTTAGTTCTGTCCCTCTAGGGAACCCTGAATAATACATAGCATAAGGATGAACTAGAAGATGTCACACACACACACACACACACACACACACACACGCACACGAAAGGCGAGTTCAAAGATAGATCCACAGGGAAATTTCTTTCTATCTCAAAAACACCAAGATAATTTAATGAACAAAGGAACATCTTCTTATTAAAACACACTTGGAAAAAAAGTGACTCCATACCCCCTACCTCAAACCACACAATAATTAATTTTACATGAAGCATAAACCTGAGAGAAAAAGAGAAATTTATAAAACTTCTAGAGAATAAAATGGAGCAAAAAAAAAAAAAAAGGATGATGTTCTTTATGACCATGCATTAGACTAAACTTTGTTAGATAGGGCACAAAATTAAATGGTTTATTGAACTTAATTAAGTTTAAAAACTTCTGTGCATCAAAATAATTTTTACAAAGATAATAACCAGGGATTACCCATCTAAATTTACATTGGAAGTAAACTTAATCATAATAGAGGTATGTGTTGTTCACATGAGATAATATGAAATAAAATGTCTTTATTGAAACAAAATGATGTCTTTATTGAAACAAAATGATGGAAAAAATCGAGAGAAGTACTAATCAAAAACTGGTTGATGCCTACCTTACTTTTATGTAAAATAGACTTTAAAACTTAAAAATCAGAAATTGTAAAATTCTGATTTTTAAAATTCTTAAAATTAATAAATTAATAAATTCTCTTTCATGGTGGGGTGTATTTGTTTCTTCGTGCAAAACTATATCTGAGTTATATTGTCCATTTTTAAAGGGAAAGAAATAAAATTAGAAAATATATATTGTATAGACAATCTTTAGATATCAATGAAAATAAAAGGTAAATACACATTTTAAGTGTTCAAACTGTCTCAAATTTTTAAATTTTATTTTATTTTATTTTACTTTAAGTTCTGGGATACATGTGCTGAATGTAAGTTTGTTACATCGGTATATATGTACTATGGTGGTTTGTTGCACCTATCAACTCCTCATCTAGGTTTTAAGCCCCACATGCATTAGGTATTTGTCCTAATACACTCCCTACCCTTCGCGCCACCCCACCTGATGTGCCTCAGTGTGTAATGTTTCCCTCCCTGTCTCCATTTGTTCCCATTGTTCAACTCCCACTTATGAATGTTTGCTTTTCTGTTCCTATGTTGCTTTGCTAAGGATGATGGTTTCCAGCTTCATCCACGTCTCTGCAAAATACATGAACTCATTCTTTTGTTATGACTGCATAGTATTCCATGGTGTATATGTGCCACATTTTCTTTATCCAGTCTATCATTGATGGGCATTTGGGTTGGTTCCAAGTCTTTGCTATTGTAAATAGTGCTGTAATAAACATACGTATGCATGTGTCTTAATAGTAGAATGATTTATAATCCTTTGGGTATATACTCAGTAATAGAATTGCTGGGTCAAATGGTATTTCTAATTCTAGATCCTTGAAGAATCACCACACTATCTTCCACAATGGTTGAACTAATTTACACTCCCATCAACAGTGTAAAAGTGTTCCTATTTCTCCATATCATCACCAGCATCTATTATTTCCACGTTTTAATGATCATCATTCTAATTGGTGTGAGATGGTATCTCATTGTGGTTTTGATTTGCATTTCTCTAACGACCAGTGATGACGAGGTTTTTTTCATATGTTTGTTGGCTGCATAAATGACTTCTTTTGACGGGTGTCTGTTGATAAACTTTGCCCATTTTTTTATGAGGTTGTTTTTTTCTTGTAAATTTGTTTAACTTCCTTGTAGATTCTGGATATTAGCCTTTTGTCAGATGGCTAGATTTCTCACTTTTCTCCTTATTTAATCTGGCTAGTGGTCTATTTATTTTGTTAATCTTTTCAAAAGAACAGTTCTTTGATTCGACGATTTTTTGAAGGGTTTTTCGTGTGTCTGTCTCCTTAAATTCTGCTCTGATCTTACTTATTTCCTCCCCTTCCTTGTGGCATCAATCAGCATTCTGTGTCTAACTAATCAAGTGGGGACTTGGAGAACTTTTCTGTCTGGCACTCTCTGTCTAGCTAAAGGATTGTAAATGCACCAATGAGCACCCTGTCAAAACGGACCAAGCAGTTCTCTGAAAAATGGACCAATCAGCAGGATGGGGATGGGGTCAGATAAGGGAATAAAAACAGGCTGCCCAAGCCAGCAGTTGCAACCCACTCCAGGTTCCCTTCCACACTGTGAAATCTTCATTCTGTCGCTGTTTCCAATAAATCTTGCTGCTGCTCACTGTTTGGGTCCCCACCACCTTTATGAGCTGTAACACTCACCACAAAGGTCTGCAGCTTTCCTCCTGAATCCGGCAAGACCACGAATCCACCGGAAGGAAGAAACTCCAGACACATCTGAACATCAGAAGGAACAAACTCCAGACACACCATCGTTAAGAACTGTAACACTCACCGCGAGGGTCCGCAGCTTCGTTCTTGAAGTCAGTGAGACCAAGAACCCACCAATTCCAGACACAATGGCACAGTCCGTCATGGCTTCCCTTGGCTAGCGTAGGGATGTCCCTGACCCCTTGCACTTCCGATGCAAGGAATGCCCTACCCTGCTTCTGCTCGCCTTCCATGGGCTGCACCCACTGCCTAACCAGTCCCAATGAGATGAACAGGGTACCTCAGTTGGAAATGCAGAAATCAGAAATCACTCACCTTCTGCATTAGTTTTGCTGGGAGCTGCAGACTGGAGCTTTTCCTATTCAGCCATCTTACCACATCTGGTAATCCAAACTGTCAAAAAGTTAATGAAATATTGTTTAAGGCAATATGAAGCTATCATTTTATATATTCATATCACAGAACATTAAAGTATACACAGTTTATATTTCTGTATCACAAAGGAAAATTGAGACAGCATGTTCACACGTATCCAGGAAAAATATGACTTGTAATAAGCTCACTGAATGGCGGTAGAGCAGTATGTGCTGGAAATTTTTCAACCTGTAATAATTCAGAAATATCCAAAGTAAATTTAAAAGATTATATAAAACATGCATACAAAATATTCATTATAATATTTATTGTAAAGGAAAATCAAATTAAACAACAAAAATAGTAAAAATTATAGTGTATCCATATAATAGAAGATGAATCTGTGTGGCCTTGTTTTTCAAGCTTCTTAATCACATTGAAAATGCTCAAGTTGGCCGGGCGCGGTGGCTCAAGCCTGTAATCCCAGCACTTTGGGAGGCCGAGACGGACGGATCACGAGGTCAGGAGATCGAGACCATCCTGGCTAACACAGTGAAACCCCGTCTCTACTAAAAATACAAAAACTTAGCCGGGCGAGGTGGCGGGCGCCTGTAGTCCCAGCTACTTGGGAGGCTGAGGCAGGAGAATGGCGTAAACCCGGGAGGCGGAGCTTGCAGTGAGCTGAGATCCGGCCACTGCACTCCAGCCTGGGTGACAGAGCGAGACTCCGTCTCAAAAAAAAAAAAAAAAAAAAAAAAAAAAAAAAAAAAGAAAGTGCTCAAGTTAAAATATTTTGTGAAAAGCCGTTGTATCATTCTATTATTTTGTTTTAGATATTTGTATGTATTTATCTGCTTGTAAAAAAAAAAATAATTTTTATGTGTTTTCTGAGGTGCTGAAAAGGGTAAAAGTCATTCCAGGACTGCTCCCTCAGAAATTGATTTTACCTTCTAGAGTGGTACAGACACTAGAAAATACATATCAGTAGTGGAGACTTTCCCAAGTAGCAGAAAGCATAAGGGAAGGGAGCCATTTAGATGGCAAAAGGTGATGTGGGATTTGATGTCATCCATCCCCATTCTCATTTAGCATTTAACATGAAAATTTCTTAGCATATTTGATTTGGTTTGATGGAAACATTAAAATATCCAAAGCCTGTGACCTGCCTGGCCCAGGGACAAATTGAAACAGACAAGGACACCGAAGCAAGGATCCAAAGAGAAACATGGAGGAAAATGGATTTGGAATTCACAGAGTGGTTCCGTTAGTATGAGGATTTAACATAAGACCAAGTTTAATCAGAGTTTTGATGGCCAGTGGGGCCAGGATGAAATTTGTATTTATTCAGATGTGTATTAAATAAGCTAGAAGAAAATAAACCAACAAATTTGACGGTGGTTTACTCTGGTTAATGGGATTAGACTAAAATTAAAATGAGAACAAAAATATGTTTCTTTTTTAGTATGCATTTAATGAAAGTTCTATGAAGAATAAAGCATTCCTCATAGTAACATTAAGATTAGGAAATTGATATTAATAAAATAGGCTGGAAAATATGAGGAGAGGAAAAAACCCTGTAGGTCAGAACCTTATTAATTCTAAGCCATGCTCTTCATTATGAGTTAAATTTCTCTATTTTCAATTCATTTTCTTTATAATTGAAGTGGCATAAGGATGGCAAACTTTCTCATTGAAACTGTGATGAGGAATATCTAATTAAGCACATTCACAATGTCAATTGCATTCTCAATATTAAAAATATAAATGGCCTCAGTGATAAAACAATTGTTGCTTTACAATTGAGAGTGTTAGGTTTCTAATCACCATCACATAAGTATGAACTATTGAACAGATTAAGAGCTCGTGGAAGAAAAAGAAAACAAAAAAGTGTAGTTATTTTCATGTTTATATAAATAGATGACATCCAATACATTTAAAAATGTTTGATATTATGTGCATTGTAATTGTAAAATACAGGTACTATGCAATTAAATATTATTTATTATGCCTTACAGCAATGATTCAGACATTCTTTTCCTTATAATTTCAGTAATTTACTGACACATTTATTTTCATTTTGATAGATAATACATATAGTTAGAAATGCAATTTCTGGTTTGTGTCTATTCAAATATTGTATAGCTTCCTAATGTTATGACTTTAAATTATTGATTGTTTTTTGTTATACCATCAAAGAAAATAGCACTGGAGCTTTATACAAAGCTCTTTTGGTTCTCTTCTTTTGCAATTGGCTCAGGAGTGCATATATAAGGATTCAGTTTATGTTTTATCTTGTTTTCTTAAATCTCTTATAAGGCTTCATTAGAGAACCGACAAAAAACATAAAATTTAAAACTAATCTACTTTAACTTCACCATCTGCTTTATTTCTGTGTTCTATTTCTATCCACCAGTTAAATCTTTTTTTTTTTTTTTTTTTTTTTACAATTATCTTCAACAAGAGTGACTTATGTAAACTCACGCTGAAAGAAGTAAAGCTCGAATTAGAATTCCATATGAGTACAATTTGCATTTGGGTAGGATTAAAAGTTTTAAATTTCAGTTGCAACAATTGAAAAATCTAAAGAAAATCTCTCTCTCTCTCTCTCTCTCTCTCTCTCACTCTCTCATTATGTCTGTCCCTCTCTCCTTGCCTCCCTTCCCCCATTACACACACACACACACACACACACACACACACACACACACAGAGGGAGAGAAAGAGAGAGAGAGAGAGGAATTTGAAGGCTCACATAATTAAACTTTGCAGAGAGGAAACCAGGTAAGCTTTTAACCAGAGGCTCAATATTATCATACTTCTCCTTGTTTGCTCTACAATAACAACGATATCATCCTGAAAGTTCCCATAAGAACTCAGACATATTCCTGCTTGAGGCCTTTGTTGTAAGCATTTATACCCAAATTTTCACCCACATTAATTATTCATCAGTTTCTTCATTCTGCATAGGTATTTTCTCAAATGTTACATTCTCAGTTTGTCCTTCTGTAGAAACCCAATCTAAAATGTTAAATACAGTCCTCCCTAGGTATCCGTGGAGTGTTGGTACTAGGGACCCCCACCTACTTGGAAACTTCATGGATGCTCCAGTCTCTTATATAAAAGGATACAGTGTTTGCATATAACCTGTCTACATCCTCCCATATACTTTACATTATCTATAGATTACTTGTAATACCTAACACAAAGTAAATGCTATGTTGTTATACTCTATTTTTAAAGGAATAATGACAAGAAAAAGGAGTCTATATGTGTTTCATACAGAGGCCACCATCAATTGTCTTAAAAAATATTTTCAGCCACAGTTGGTTGAATCCATGGATGCAGAACTCATGGAGACGGAGGGCTAACCACACTCCCATACTCTCATCCAGCCGATAGGCACCATCTCCTCTTTCTTTTTTTTTTTTTTTTTTTTCTTAACAACTAATTGCCATCTGGCTTCCCAGTTTACAACATAGTTCTTCATACATTCTTTTTATTGACTAGATTAGGCTGAAATGTAATCTCTACGAAGAAAGATATATTTGTTTCTTTGTATGATACTAACTGTCTTCTAGGGAAGGAAGAAATATTGCCCTAAAGGCAAATTATGCCAAATGTAGTTGGTGGAACCCTATTTGTAGGGACTCCCTTATAGAAAGTGCACAGACTACATAAACAGACCAGGAGAACTCTTTCTTAGTAAGGAGATAGTCAGAGCTAATTTGACCAAGACTGGAAAGCCAGATTCCATTTTATAGCAATACATAGAATATGGGAAAAGATGCATGTGTTGAAAGGTGTGAACAATTAAGTGATGCATAAAAAAATTGCATTATGGTTTTATGTAAAAAAAATATATATATAAAAGTCAATCAAAGAAAGAAGCATTACAGCCAGGCCTGTAATGCAAACTACCAAGGAGGCTGAAATGGAAGGATGGCTTGAGGTCAGGAGTTCGAGACTGGCCTGGAATAGATAGTGAGCTGCAATTTCTATTTTTTTTTTTTTTTTCCAATCTGTGTGGTCTGGTGGCACATATCCATAGTCCCAGCTACTTGGGAAGCTGGAGTGTGATAATCACTTTGAGCCCAGGAGTTAAGGCTGCAGTGAGCTATGGTTGTGCCACTACACTTCATCCTGGGGTAACAGAGTGAGATCCTGTCTCAAAAAAAAAAAAAAAAGAAAGAAAGGAAAACAAGGAAAAGAGAAACAGAGGGAGAAAAAAGAAAGAAAGAAAGAAAGAAAGAAAGAAAGAAAGAAAGAAAGAAAGAAAGAAAGAAAGAAAGAAAGAAAGAAAGAAAGAAAGGAAAGAAAGAAAGAAACAGAGAGAGAGAGAAAGGAAGGAAAGATGGAAGGAAGGAAGGAAGGAAGGAAGGAAGGAAGGAAGGAAGGAAGGAAGGAAGGAAGGAAGGAAGGAAGGGAGGGAGGGAGGGAGGAAGGAAGAAGGAAAGAAAAGAAAGAAGCAGCATTGGGTAAGCTAAGTATGTTATGACACTCGAAATATTAGTATACAAAGGTACACAAAATTGCAAAATCTGAAATTCATGCTATGCTGATCTACTAAAGCCTGAATTAAACAGAAATACTGAGACCATTACCTCACCAATTACATTTTAATCTGCCAAAGATAGCTTCTGATTACACCCCAAACCAAATAAACACACTAATATATTCATTCTTTATCAGTCTTCAGAGACAGTTTATTCAGGCTTAGGGACTGGGTTGTCAGTGCCGTAATATGTGCCGAGAGTCACAGACATCTTTGAAAAGAAATAGTTAGAGTCAAAACCAGGAAGATCCCTGGAGGAATCAAGTGTGATTTTTGCCCTCTAGGTAATATGTGGCAATGTCTAGAGACATTTTTGGTTGTCACAAGTAGAGATCAGCGCTGTTACTAGCGTTTGGCTATAGAGGGCAAGTTTGCTGCTAAGGATCCTACAATGCACAGGAGAGCTTCTTACAGTAAAGCAATATTGAATCCAAAATGCCAGTATTGTTGTGGTTGAAAAATTCTTCCTTAGAGGAAGTTTAGGTTGTAGAAAGTGGAAAATAGTAAGACAAAAGGAAAGATCAAATGCATACAACTTTATGAAAGTTAGGGAACCTAGACTTACAGAAGAAAAACTTCTGTTTCAGACTAGCAGACCATAATAACATGAGATAGATTCCAGATTAGGAAATCTTTTTCTGGTTCATGTGGGCATTGCGTCTGAGAGTTAGGTGCACATATTTGGTTAAGACAAATTGTTTTCTTGTTATTTTTCTTGCTTTGTTGGAACAGACTAAGCACTTTTGGTTCAGAATGGTATATATATAAATTGCTTGGTCACAAACTTTCTTTTCAGTTCTTCCCTCTAAAATGCTAACTTACATTAAATTTGCTTGACTTTTTTCCTCTATGTATATTATTAGACATGTAGGTGAAAAGTTTGAAGGATTTTTGTTAAGTAGAATGAACTTGTGTGATAACAGAGAGCTTGTTCTCCTTCATTTTTAAGAAGAGGGGCAGGGGGAAAGGTAGGATTCCAGATGTATTAAGCATAAAATAACAAAATCAAATAGCCACTGAATTGTTCTGATATAGCTTCAACAATACCACATGATCATGATCCATTTCATTCATGTCCTGGTCTATGCCTTACATCTCCTCTCTTCTCTCTTTTTCATGGACATATTTTCAATGTCTCTCTGAAACAACTTCATTAATTGAGTAGTTTACCTTGCTCTTGTACAGACTCTTGGGAGGGAAGTTGGCTTATGCTTAAAGTACTACTTGAAAGAGAGCAGCATCCTCACACTAGCTGTTCACTTCTAAATATTTTTCATGTGCACATGTTACTGTTTTTCTAGTTCTATGATATATTTTAATAATTTAAATTACTATCATATTTTAAATAAGCAAACAAAAATGTGTTTTTACTTGGAAGAATTATTTCAAATAACATAAGAAGCATCTGTCACAGGATTCGTGTTTAAGTCATTCTCAAGTGGTGTTATTGCCATAAAATTGTTAGTCATTCAAAGTGGTAGAAACTTTATTTTTGGTCAACCTTAAATAGTATTATCTGGGCCTTTTTGGTTTGTCCTTTCCTAGGCAGCAAGCAATAATAACGCTTTAGATGTGTTCAACTGAGAAAGATTAATAGAAATCAAAGTTACCACGTAACTTCCATTATGTGTGAAGGATTTGATATACAGGAAATTTACCAGTATCTTAATAGATCTAGGATAAAAATAGAAATTAACATAGTTATTCTGTGTCCCTACCCAAATATCATCTTGAATTGTAGTTTCCATAATCCCCATGTGTTATAGGAGGGACCCAGTAGGAGGCAATTGAATCATGGAGGTGGTTACACCCATGTTGCTGTTCTTGTGATAGTGAGTGAGTTCTCACAAGATCTGATGGCTTTTTTAAGGGGCTTTTTTTCCCTTTTGCTCAACACTTCTCCTTCCTGCTGCCATGTGAAAAAGGACGTATCTGCTTCCCCTTTTGCCATGACTGTAAGTTTCCTGAGGCTTTCCTACCCATGCTGAACTGTGAGGTAATTAAACCTCTATCCTTTACAAATTACCCAGTCTCAGGTATGTTTTTATTAGCAGCATGAGAATGGACTGGTACAGAAATGCTCAGGAATTAGTGCTATGCCAAATTTAGCTCTACATACATGATATGTAAATTAACAGATTTCCAATGAGAAGTACTTTAATAATTTCACAAGTTTTCTGTTGATTGGCTACAATGATTGATATTGGCTATAGAGTAGGAAATATTTAAAGGAGACCTCTAATAATGAATTCATAAACTTCTTCTCTCACACTTTTAAACTTGATTTTTATGCTAGTATCCACTTATAAGAGTAAGCACCAAAGGAGTTGCAAGTTTATCTTTTATCTTGCTTGTTTTCAGCAGAACTTTTGTAGGTGATAAAGTAAATTAAAATAGCTAAAATATAAGAAGTGACAGATCGAGATTGATTCATTCAAATTAGTGCAATGGTTGTGAATAGTTAAAACATTCATATTTAAAGGGAGCATATAAACATTTTAAATGTCTTAGAGAAACTGAGGATGTCACTATGTCTTTACCAGTGCTGGAACAGGAAAAATAATTGGAAAAAAACTTTTTAAACAAGTTGTATTATTTAAAAATTTGCCTGCTATGGTTAAGAATAAACCATTTGTGAAAGAAAAACAAAATAAGATAGGGTTATTTATGTGAACCTATTTCACATTTTGTTTTGGATCCTTATGAAACAGCTATTCTACCAATATGTTTATTAACAGGATTTAGAGCCATACTATCTGTACATCTGCTAAGACTCAGTACTTTAGAAGGAGTTTCACAACTATTTGGGAAAGAAACCAGAACATAAACTTTCTTCAACAGTTTCTGGGCATCCAGAGTATGCTGGGCTGAATAATGGTACCCAAATTTTCCTCTTTGTCCCAATTCCCATAACCTATGGACGTTATCTAACACGCAAAAGGGACTTTGCAGATACGTTGAAGATAAGTATCTTGAGATGAAGAGATTATTCTGATTATCAGAGGGGGCCTGATATAATCACGAAGGTCCATATTAAAAAGTTGCATACAGAAGCAGAGACAGAGAACTTGATATGATAGCAAAGCAGAGATTTGGAGTGTTATCTTTTAAAGTTGAAGGAAGGAAGGAAGGTGCAAGCCAAATAAGATAGGCTACCAATAGAAGCTGAAAAAAACATAAAGAAACAGATTTTCTACTCAGAACCTGCAGAAGCAGCCAGTTTGCTGACATCTTGACTTTACATCAGTAAGACTGATTCCAGATTTCTGACCTCCAGAAATGTTAGAGAATAAATGTTGTTTTATGCCACTACATTTGCAGTGTTTCATTACAGTAGCAATAGAAAGCAAATTCACAAAGGCTTCAAGAAAATTTATTTGTAACACCAAAGTAAACTTGTTAGCTGAAAATCATTAAAGAAGCTCTCTAACTGAACACATAATTTTGAAACTAAATATGGTGATAGGTCCTCTCTAAAAAACGTATATAAAATACACAAAATAAGTCAATCTAGATTTATTCTTAGCAGTCATTTTTAGTCTTAGCTGAGTTTTAGATCCAACGGAAATAACTGATACAAGTGGATTGGGTGTCGATCGGGAAAAACCAAAAGCAGCAAGATGATTGGTTAGTTGAGTATCTCAGAACAAATGGATTTAAATTTCATTAGTTAAAATTCTGCATTTACCTTGACATGGTTGGCACATTTAGAAGATCCATTTGTCAACTGCTTACGGAAACAGCAGACTTTCACAAATGAGATATTGGCTTGTAACATTTTGCTGTCCCATTTCTAACTCAGGAATAGCCCGTGCTAATGGCATATCCTGTATGTGTACATACTTCACTAATTTATTATCCTCATTAAGACACACTTGAGAATGAAAAAGGATCCTAACAGTTGTTTGGTTGGAGTAACAGGCATTAAACTAGGTTTGGTTTACACAAAAGGCACTAACTGGTGTTCTTCACAATATGAACATCTAATGTTTAGAAATTGGTGTCTACATGATTCTTATGTTATCTTTAACAATTGCAAAGTCATGTTTTCACCTTGTACTCAAAAGTCAACAGAAACACTGATTTAAAAAATAAGGCAATCCATGTTACAAAGTGAGAATCATGCATAATTTACTAGACAGCCAACATTCTGATTGCAGATGTAATCACAGGTATTACAAGAGGCCTATGGACTAAGTAATTTTATTTAGCCTCAGTAAGTTTTGGCAAAATCTTTAGTCACTTGTCTTTAGGGAAAACATCTCTCTAATTCTTTTATAATCTCTTAGTGCTATGTAACTAGTACATCTCATTGAAAGAATATTGAAAATATTACATTATGGAAACTCTCAACTCCAGGCACACAATGTTGAACAAGACAGACCATGATCTTACCTTATGCTTTGTAATAGTCACTCACTGAGATATATATATATATATCTCTTAACTTTAATTGCAAACAAAATAAAAGATAAAAGAGAAACCTAACATCAATTGCTGAAAGTTTAGATTTGAAAATAGTGTCCACCTATTACTGAGGAGGGACTGACCACATATACACACTCCCACAGGAGGAGATATAGGACACAGAGACAGAGATCCACAGGTTAATATTGTCTATCTTTTGCTCAGTTCTTCATAATCATTTCCTATCTAAATCTGGGATCAGGCAGAAAATTATTTCAGGCGTAAGAAGTGCAGGCAGATGGAGGGCCAAAACAGGAATCTTCCCAGATCCTGGAAAAAATATGAGTGAGATTTTTGTTGGTTGTTGCTATCGTATATACTTTGGATAAGCTTACTATTAGCAAATATAGGTCAGTCCTTGAGTATTCTTACTTTTGTTATGAGAACAGAGGAAGGAATTTATTCATTCTTTGTTGGCTACCAAGTTTCCCTAGATTGATAGTTGCCTGAAGTCCTGACTGTTTATTTTTCCAGCTGCTCTTCAGAGTTAGGAAGACTTTTTTTAAGCAATGTATCTCAACTCACAAAAAATCCTTTGACAGTATGCAGATGACCAGAACTCCTTAAAATGAGGTGGAGAGTTTAATTATGCAATTGTACCAAAAATGCTTGATACACACTATCACTCAGATTTTCATCAAAAGAAAAAGTTACTTTTCGCATTTGAATAGTGAATTTAGAAATCAGAAGAAACATATTTCATTTTTTTCTAAATTTAGCCACCTCTCCTCTAACTCCATAATATTCTACTTGGCCAAGTACTTGTTTTAATACATGTATCCTATCTCTTTAAGTAAAGACGTTGAGAGCTCCATGGTGTCATCCTGGGTGAAGGAGCTGAACTTTAAAAGTACCCAAATTAACCAAGAAGAGAACATTGTCTGTGAACTATCCGTTAAAATGCCTGATATAAAAGGTAGATGTAAGAAATATCTGAAATAATTATAAAATTACCTAGAATCAAACCCAAAGAGAAGGATATCATAATGAGTCTTAATATTTTTAGTATAGTTCAACTTGATCTCTTTTATGAGGGCCATGGGTTAAAATACATCTGAAGCACATGTCTGTAATGAGTGGACTATCTGAAAAAAAATTTTTCAACTCACGCAAGATTATCATATTTTGAAGTTTTATTCATTTTGTATTTCTGTGTTATTACTCTAGTATATCTGTAAATGTTTCCTATGTAATGACTAATATCATTCTGAGGTTGATTGTTTACTACTCCTTATGGAAGGAAATGTTCTAATCAATGTTCTACCATGAATTGAAAAAAAAAGACATTTAGTTGATTATATTTTTAGTCAAAGCCTGAGAAAAATCATATTACCCTACAGTTTCAAAAATTTGCACAGACAAAATCAAACGATGTAATGTATCAGACATTATTTAATAATTTACGTATGAGAGATATTTAAGAAAAAATATCCAAGAGTTTATTTGGAAAAACAAATTAAAAAATATATAAGGAAACTTTGAAAAACTACCAAAGAAGTACTTGGAATACCAGGTGAAAAAATTAATTATAAAGCCCCAATAATTAAGATATTATGGTAGCACAATAAAAAAGAGAATTACATTAAAATAGAGAAAATCAATGCAGGAATATATTTAAAGTTGTTTTCTGAGTTTATAAACTGAAATCAGTGGAGTAAAGTTTGATTATACAAAAATGATATTGAAAAAATTATAATAAGGTATTTTGAGGGAAAATTTAGTTCACATACACATCTACAATTGGAAAAAATATGTGACACATATATTTAATTGAAGTTTTTAGTTAAATAACAAAATGTAAAATACTGATAGATTGAAGTAATCTAAATAAATGCTACTAAATAAACTTGACTTGTATTAAAAGAATTAAATCATCAATTTTCAATCTAATTTTTAACTAATTATGAAAATTAAAAAGAACATTAAAGTCATTTTTAGTCTGTTAAAGATGTACTCTTCCTGAGATGGCAACGTTATCAAATATATCTGTCTATGCCATGAAAAACAACATCAATCAGAACATTTACAATATTGTGGAAACAAAATGATGTACATTTAAAGGAGTTGAGATTTTTTTTCTATCTTCTGAAATGATTAAATATAACTGTAACAAAAAATGGGTAGAGTCAATGTAGGTTATCTTGAACCTAAAGTTTAATTGCTTCATTAATTGTTTATTTAATACTATGCCACTTTTATAAGAAGTTTGCATTAGCAATTAGCTGGGAAGGGAAAATAGGGATTTTGGTTTTCTACAGTCATTTGTTTGTTAGAAGAATGAAACAAATAGATGTTATGTAGCCTATAAGAACAAAAGGAAGATGTAACTGCAAAAAGGAAAAAAAAGAGTTTTAATATTATTTTAAATCATTAAGGTAATCATTTATCTTCTTTTGCAGCCCATGTTGATCACATTCATTCCTGAAGTTGAATGACATTTGGCATGCAAGTCTATGTAATATGTGAGAGACAACTACAAAGGTTTAATGTCATGGCAAAGGCATTTTTAGCCCAGCAGCTAAAAGTTGATTTAGGACTAAACACAATCAGATCATTTTCATGGTTCTTTGAGACTGCTTGCTTTCCTGTTGAAAAGGGTGACTTCACTCTAAAGATTTCCCATAGCTTTTCTTTTTTTGAATTTAAAGTAATGATAAGAGTTTAGTAAGAGACACTGTATTTATAAAGTTTAAAAATGAAAGCCCTTGAGAAAAAATAAATACATCAGAACCAGAGAACAATATAGCACTGGAGAATATTACACTTTGTCTACAGTGATATAAAATACTAATATAGAAATTTTTAAATAAAATGTATATATTTAGGAAGGGGAAGAAACTGTCTCCTAAGAAGAAAATACTTTAAGCACCTGTAAAAAAAAATTACATATAAACACATGCACATACATTACATATATAGGCATACATATAAGTGTACACATACATATATGTGTATATATAATAACGTATCATGTGTATACATACATATATGTATATATGTAATGTATATGCCTGTGTATATACATTTATACAAACACACATACGCATATATACACATGCACATAAATACATATATGTCAATTTTACTTTACTCCCAAATAGTAAAATATATCTAGGCGTGTTTAAATGACACACTCAACTTTCAGCGTCTTGGATTAATGATGTCCTAGAATGTATTGCCTTTAGGAATTGTGAGATTTTCATTGTTTATTTGTGTTCATTTTAAAGTTATATCTAAGAGAACTGGGACAATTTTGTTCTTTTGCTTTCTTTGTGCCATATGTGATTAATAACTCCCCAGAGCATACTCACAATAAATACATTTTGAATAAAGAAGTGATCTTGAATAATAGTGATTATCATGTCTTAAAACAAGAAAATTAAATACTTGGTGATGAATTAGCCACATTTTTGTTCTTGTAGTAATACTTTTGAAAATCAAAGAAATCTTTAAAAGGAAATAAATGAAAATAGGGGAAGAGCAGGTTCTCTGGCCATTAGCTGTTGTGAACTTTGATGGGATACTACAGATTGTGAATAATAGTTACTCATATATGTTTTTGAATAGTGTACATTTCTTCACAGTCATGAAACATTCCAATATTTGCTCAATTTCTTGAGTCATTTTCTCATAATTAGAAAATAAGAGGCTTGAGCCCAGGAGACAGAGGTTGTTGCAGTGGGCAGATATAGCACTACTGCATTCCAGCCTGGGCGATGGGAAGAGAGACAGACCTTGTCTTAAAAAAAAAAAAAAAAAAAAAAAAAAAAAAAAAAAAAAAAAAAATTAGAACGAACGAACAAAGGAAGGAACAAAGGAAAGAAAAAAGAAAGAAAGAAATTCCTGTCAGTCACCTCACAAGTCATTAAATTACATTGATCACTCACGTATCCATATATTAATATTTCTAAAGGAAATTTAGAAATTAGTTAATTATAGTGTCTTTGGTAAAAGGACACATATTCAATAATTTATGGTCACCTACCATTCCTTGAACTCCAGTCACAATTCTATATGTAGAAATATAGATGGAAATATGGAAAAGAATGCCTTTCCTATTTCATGTATAGCCCAATACATGCCTTCATCCAGAATGAAACTACCTCATAACATTTGTGATTATGTCAACTGCTTCTTCCTTTCTATTCCCATTGTTTGGAATACTGTCTTTTACACAGCACTGACTACACTAGATGGGACTTCTTGGAATGACTGTAAACACACATTAGACTGTGAGCTCAGTGAGATCAAGGATGCTGTCATTAAATTTTGTGTTTCTTTTTAGCATAACAGCTGGAGAAGAGTTGTATTTCAGAGAATATTTGTTGGATTTTCACATTTCTCTAGAATATGGTATGGTCATGGAATTGTCAGCAACTACTGTGATTTATGGAAAAATGTTAAAATAATAACAGGAGACCAAAAAATGATCTCATATAATTTCCCAAACTGCTTGAGAATTATCTGTTAAAATCATATTTCCCTTGATCCCCAGAGAGCCAAAATAGGCCAGCTTTGTTTTTTATTTTGTATTATTTTACATTTTTTGGTACAGTTCCTAAATTTAGGTGCTACTCAGAAGAGCTAGAGGAAAAATAATGCTATTTTTAGCATTATTTTTATTAATATATAGTTATATTAATAAAACATTATAGTTATTAATTTAAATAATATATTTGCTATTGATTTTACTTTATTAATTTTCCATAGAAGTGTTTGACTATGAGTGAAAATTGAACATTAATTTATGTAAATTTATCATTGCTTTTTAAAAGATCATTACATTTCTTTCGACTGGGTTGAATACAATATTTTAGAAATAAGCTGTTAATAATGTATTAGTACTTCAGACGGATAAGTGAATAAGTGATGCCAAAGCAAGAAGGTGGTGTCATTAAAACAATAAAACCTCAGAATTATAAGGTTATATGCTTCAAATTTTTAATGATAATAGTTTCTGTGTGTCAATTAAAACTTCCATTGAAAATATTTTTATTGGGGAATAGGGAATAAATTTAAAAATAAAGTAATAATTGATGAGATTTGAAACCTGAGTATAAAGGTTTTATGTCTTAGACCTGTGAGAATTGAGGTGTGTGAGCTGAAAAGAAATCTATACTTTTTATTTCCTTATCTGAAGTATAGAAGTGAATATACAAATATTCTTTCCAGGCTATTAAAAAAACAATGAAATGAATAGAATGAGATAATGCTTTTGAACCCATTTGAACAACAGTGAATTCACATACATGGTAAAATGGCCACACATACAAATAGTAAGAAAAAAAAGAAAGAGAGAGAGGTGAGGTTTTCCCACTACTAATATCTGAGTATATACAGGAATTTATTTTCATTTTTCTGTATAGTTTTTAAAAACTAACAAATGCTTTAAATAAATATAAATAGAATCACCAGGAAATCCAGATGCTGTAATAATAGGTATATGCCATAATTTCATGATACAGTTTCTTTAAGAAAGAGAAGTTTACAATGCTTAATACATAATGAAAAGTAGGATTTCTTTTTTTTTTTTAATTTATTTATTATTATTATACTTTAAGTTGTAGGGTACATGTGCATAACGTGCAGGTTTGTTACATATGTATACTTGTGCCATGTTGGTGTGCTGCACCCATCAACTCATCATTTACATCAGGTATAACTCCCAATGCAATCCCTCCCCCCTCCCCCCTCCCCATGATAGGCCCCTGTGTGTGATGTTCCCCTTCCCGAGTCCAAGTGATCTCATTGTTCAGTTCCCACCTATGAGTGAGAACATGCGGTGTTTGGTTTTCTGTTCTTGTGATAGTTTGCTAAGAATGATGGTTTCCAGCTGCATCCATGTCCCTACAAAGGACGCAAACTCATCCTTTTTGATGGCTGCATAGTATTCCATGGTGTATATGTGCCACATTTTCTTAATCCAATCTGTCACTGATGGACATTTGGGTTGATTCCAAGTCTTTGCTATTGTGAATAGTGCTGCAATAAACATACGTGTGCATGTGTCTTTATAGCAGCATAATTTATAATCCTTTGGGTATATACCCAGTAATGGGATGGCTGGGTCATATGGTACATCTAGTTCTAGATCCTTGGGGAATCGCCATACTGTTTTCCATAATGGTTAAACTAGTTTACAATCCCACCAACAGTGTAAAAGCGTTCCTATTTCTCCACATCCTCTCCAGCACCTGTTGTTTCCTGACTTTTTAATGATCGCCATTCTAACTGGTGTGAGATGGTATCTCATTGTGGTTTTGATTTGCATTTCTCTGATGGCCAGTGATGATGAGCATTTTTTCATGTGTCTGTTGGCTGTATGAATGTCTTCTTTTGAGAAATGTCTGTTCATATCCTTTGCCCACTTTTTGATGGGGTTGTTTTTTTTTTTCTTGTAAATTTGTTTGAGTTCTTTGTAGGTTCTGGATATTAGCCCTTTGTCAGATGAGTAGATTGCAAAAATTTTAAAACCCCATTGTCTCAGCCCAAAATCTCCTTAAGCTGATAAGCAACTTCAGCAAAGTCTCAGGATACAAAATTAATGTGCAAAAATCACAAGCATTCTTATACACCAGTAACAGACAAACAGAGAGCCAAATCATGAATGAACTTCCATTCACAATTGCTTCAAAGAGAATAAAATACCTAGGAATCCAACTTACAAGGGATGTAAAGGACCTCTTCAAGGAGAACTACAAACCACTGCTCAGTGAAATAAAAGAGGACACAAACAAATGGAAGAACATACCATGCTCGTGGATAGGAAGAATCAATATCGTGAAAATGGCCATACTGCCCAAGGCAATTTATAGATTCAATGCCATCCCCATCAAGCTACCAATGAGTTTCTTCACAGAATTGGAAAAAACTGCTTTAAAGTTCATATGGAACCAAAAAAGAGCCCGCATCTCCAAGACAATCCTAAGTCAAAAGAACAAAGCTGGAGGCATCACGCTACCTGACTTCAAACTATACTACAAGGCTACAGTAACCAAAACAGCATGGTACTGGTACCAAAACAGAGATATAGACCAATGGAACAGAACAGAGTCCTCAGAAATAATACCACACATCTACAGCCATCTGATCTTTGACAAACCTGAGAGAAACAAGAAATGGGGAAAGGATTCCCTATTTAATAAATGGTGCTGGGAAAATTGGCTAGCCATAAGTAGAAAGCTGAAACTGGATCCTTTCCTTACTCCTTATACGAAAATTAATTCAAGATGGATTAGAGACTTAAATGTTAGACCTAATACCATAAAAAATCCTAGAGGAAAACCTAGGTAGTACCATTCAGGACATAGGCATGGGCAAAGACTTCATGTCTAAAACACCAAAAGCAATGGCAGCAAAAGCCAAAATTGACAAATGGGGTCTCATTAAATTAAAGAGCTTCTGCACAGCAAAAGAAACTACCATCAGAGTGAACAGGCAACCTACAGAAAAGTAGGATTTCTAATGGAAATCATTATCTTTCCTAAGAAAGGTTGCTGCTGAAATAAGAAATCAGCATCTAGAGTTGTTTTAAAATCCTCTTCATACTAGCAATCAAAATCAGTTTTCCTTTATGAAATAGAAAAGCCTTAAGGAAAGCAACATTGAATATATTTGGCATATAAAATGATCAATCAGTTAGTTAAGGTTATAAAATTGTTATGAATATGTATTTTGTGTCAATCAAATAAAAAGCAGAAAACTTTGATACTGCAAAATTTGCTTATTTCTGATGTGACATGAGATATAATAAATAGATTACTTTTTACAGACAATTTTCTTGATTCTCTTGTTTCTTTTTACTGTCATTGTGAAACTATTTTATCTTTGTCTTAATTTCACTGTTTACTTACCAAAATTACTCCTCTCACAAGCTCATTGAGGTTCAAAGTCAGTTCAAGTTTAGTTGTCTAATATGTACCAGTTAATTAGTTCACTGTCAACAGTAAGATAGATGTTTGCTTCCAAAGGCATGCTTGTGTATTCCCAACACTTGTCACCCTACTCAGTAGCAGAAGAAATAGAGGAAATGCTGAATTGATTCCTCTTTTCAATTTTTATACATCCAGTGGGCTGTCAAGTACAGGATAGATTAACACATTGCTATTTTCTTTTTTTTACAATACAATCTTATGTTTTTATTAGAATTAAAAATGCCTAGATGACATAAATGAAAGAAAGATTGCACAAGTGTGTGCATGTTAGTATGATTATATCTGTGTGGAAAAATCACTCATAAGAAAGAAAACTAGAAGAAAGTACCTCAAAATATTGACTATAGCTGTTTGGAAAATGAAATCATAAGTGACCTTTTTCCCTTTTAATGAGCCAAATTACAGAAAAGAGAATCTAGTACTTTTATAATAAAAAAAAATGCATTTTATTGTATTCTACTCCTAATTTTTTTCTCAGAAAGATACACACAACTGTTTTCTAAGACACATTGCTATTTTTCATGTATATTTTTATTAGCAACTTATAAACACCTATTGTTTACTGCAATTAATGTAATTTTTATTTTCTTATAGAAATAAATATGAGCTATACATTTTGTAGTATAAGGTCTAATTTAATACATTTGATAATGAGTTTAGTCTCACCTATAGGTGGAGGAAACTTCTGATAAGCGTGTTAGGTTGGGTTATGCTATGGTAACTAAATCCCCCCTCCCCCAACACACACACACACACACACACACACACACACAGAGTTTAGAAACCTACAGCAACAGAGGATCATTTCCCTCTCTCGTGGCATGTCAAATACAGCTCTGCTCCTCATCCTCCTTAATTTCAGAAATAAAGCTTTGAGTGTATAATCTACACTTAGGAAATGTAACCATTCTAATTTCCCTAGGACTGAGTAATTTAGTAGACACAAGACTTTTAGCTTTTAAAAAAGGAAAGTCCCTGGCAAACAGTTAAGTTGATCACCTTAAATTCACCATACCATAATAAGTGAAATTATTTAAATGAAGATAATCCTACTTCTATTTCAGAGGTAAAGTTTGAAATGTATAAATTTCGAGATATATTCCCAGACTACAGAAAATTTTCTGTTAAATGTTTTTCACCTAATCCACAAATTAAATTGAAGATAGTATTTAAAATAAGGATTATTTTAAAGCATCAATTTCAAGTATTAATTGAAATAAATTGAAAAATCAAACTAAGTGAACACTTCCATGTAAACTAACTTCTTTTTAATCTCTTTGGTTCTAAATAAGATTGATGAGAAAAGTTAATATTACCATATTACCTGAGGTCACTGTGAAACTTAAGATATCTTAACAACAGAGAAGGCCGTCATTCTACTGAAAATTAACTTCATTCTGAAAGAGAGGTCACATTAAAATAACTGAATTCCACAAAGACACCTATCTGGTCACACAAATAACGTTTGCCTCACTTAATTGTCTTTTTATTTAGGTTTACAAAAACTAAAAAAAAAATAGTGTTTTAGCAGGCAATGAGCATTTCACTGTGGAGTTGAAATAATTTCTTTTATTAGCAGCATTTTTGAAATTCATAATCAAAAAAAGGAAGTTGATTTACTTAAAACTCATCTTACTTGTATAACATAGAACTTAAGAAAATACTTTGTAGACCCCTGGTCAATATAATAAATATTTTTTCATAACAATATTACCAAAGTATTGTCATTTGTTTAATATTCTCCATCATACAACAGTTGTCCCTTAGGAATATCAACTGGAAATCTGGTTCATCCAGTAAACCAAAATGGATCTACCAGTATAAAATTAATCAATAAAAACAGCTGTGGTATATTTTAATGTTTCCCCTTTTCCCTTGGCTTCTAGAAAGGTCAGAGCAGTTTAAAGACAAACATTTAGTTTATTCACTCAATAGATGGCATCACTTGAAGCTTAAGAAGCTGCACATGCGTATTATAGACAATGGACAAGAACAAATTGAGAGGGCAAAGGCCAGGAATGTATTTCACATAGCAAGCCAAAAAACACTTGAAGACTAAAAACAAAGCAACACTAGTTACCACTAACCTTAAGAAGATAAATATTATGCATGATTTAGAAGGTAAGAAAGTGAATAAAGCTTTTGTAAATATACAAAAAGAACTTGTGGCCGGGCGCGGTGGCTCAAGCCTGTAATCCCAGCACTTTGGGAGGCCAAGGCGGGCGGATCACAAGGTCAGGAGATCGAGACCACAGTGAAACCCCGTCTCTACTAAAAATACAAAAAATTAGCCGGGCGCGGTGGCGGGCGCCTGTAGTCCTAGCTACTCAGGAGGCTGAGGCAGGAGAATGGCGTGAACCCAGGAGGCGGAGCTTGCAGTGAGCCGAGATCGCGCCACTGCACTCCAGCCTGGGCAACAGCGTGAGACTCCGTCTCAAAAAAAAAAAAAAAAAAGAACTTGTACACTGCTCAAAAGGCCTTTCTCTCGAACCTCTGCAGAAATGATGAGCGTCTCAGCAACATGATGAAAGTGAACAAAGTTAATACTGATGAAGCTTCAAGATTAACGGCTCAGTTGTAATACAGCAGTGATGCATCTAATTCCTCCAAAAGACTGTTAAGTTAAATGTTTTACACAAAAAGTGCCTCCACTCTTCCTTCTCACCATCATACTTTACTTATATTAACTTGCTTTAAAAGTTATATTCTATATCTATTTTCATGTTGGTGCTGTGAAATGTGTGTGTGTGTGTGTGTGTGTGTGTGTGTATCTGCATCCTCACATGAACACACAAGGTATAAATGAGAGGTTGGAATCAGAGATAGACCTATATGACAATATTCCTCACCTCTACATATGGCTTAAATAAATTGCTCTTTTAAATTAACTGCTCTTAACATTAAGGTTGTTATGTTAGAGGATAATGTCCTGGTGTTGCAATAAGTTTTAAAAGGTATTAAGAGCTGCAATCACAAATAACTCCCTCTAAATCCAAACTTTATCTAAAGTTATAATATCTTCATAGTGTCCTTATTCAGTATAGAAGGGTATAAGGACAGATACGTTGTTCAGACACGCCTTGAAATATATCCTCGGTGACTTTGTTTTTTCATTAAGCAAAGTCAGAAGTCAAATGTGGTCTTCAGGTTAAAGTAGTAGGAAGAATACCACAGCACCCCTGTGAGCAGGGATTCATATTATTTTTGTCGTTTTTCCTGGCATCTGTCATTGCTCCTTAACGGCCCTTCTCTCTCAAGGTTATTACAGAATATTTAATGTCTCATTTTTTAATGATTCCTTAACTCCTGAGTGGCAGAAACAGGGATTCATATCTTTGATCCTGCTTCTTCTGGTATTCTTAGTTTAAAAAACAAACAAACAAGAACAAAAGCAATTTCAGACAAAACATAACAACTTAGACAGGGCTTAATTCAAATTTAGTTTTTGTTGTTGCTGTTTGTTAATTTTTTTGCCATAGAAGACATGATTTTATTCCTTGTTATTGCTAAATAGTATTCCATTGTGTGTATGTATATGTATGTGTATGTGTGTATAAATAATTTTCTTTATCCAGTCATCAATTGGTGGACACTTAGGTTGATTCCACATTTTTGTTATCATGAATAATGAATCAATAAACATACTTGTGCTGGTATCTTTTTTATATAATGATTTCTTTTCCTTTGGGTAGATATCCAGCAGTGCGATTGCTGGTTCAAATCACAGTTCTGTTTTTAGTTCTCTGAAAAATTTCCATACTATTTTCCATAGCAGTTGTACTAATTTACATTCCCATCAATGGAGTGCATGAGCATTCCATTTCTCTGCATCTTCACCAACATCTATTTTTTTTTTTGACTTTTTAATAATGACCACTCTGATTGGTATAAGATGATGCCCCATTGTGGTTTTAATTTGCATGTCTCTGATGATTTGTGATGTTGAGCATTTTTTCATACGTCGGCTGGCTATTTGTATGTCTTTTTTGAAAAATGCCTATTCATGTTGTTTGTCCACTTTTTAATTGGGTTATTTGGTTGTATTTTGAAGTTGTTGAGTTGCTTGAATTCCTTGTAAATTCTGGATTTTAGTCTGCTGTTGGATGCATAATTTGCAAATATTTTCTCCCAATCTGAAGGTTGTCTGTTCACTTTATTGATTATTTATTTTGCTGTGCAGAAGCATTTTAGGTTAATCAAGTCCTATTTGTTTATTTTTGTTTTAGTTTCTTGTACTCTGAGATCTCAATCATGAGTTGTCTTCCTAGGCCAATGTCCAGAAGAGGATATTCTTAAATTATTTCTTAATTTTTATTTCAATACTCTTTGGGGTACAGGTGGCTTTTAGTTACATTAATAAGTTCTTTAGTGGTGATTTCTTAGTTTTGGTAGACCAGTCACCCAAGCAGTGTACACTGTACTCAATATGCAGGGGACTCAGAGGGAAGGGTGAGAGGGGGATGAGAGATAAAACTGTCTACTGTTTTGTTAAGTTTTAAGTGAAGAAATGACTCTATAGGATCCTATCAATATGAATAATGTACTATTCTGCTAAGTTTATTTTGTACAGTCATATATTCAGAATTCATTAGGCCTTCATATTTTCTATCACAATGAGGACCCAAATCCAATAAAGGCAATCTCCACTGACAGTGAAGATCGGTTAATGCCATTTGTAGAGTTCAACATTTGATGTCTCAGTATAAAAGTCATGGGTTAAAGCTTTTGATCATCTCACAGCTTGGAAATATATCATACAATTGTATTATTTTGGTAGTCATTTAATATTACTAAATGATAATTATTTTTTTAAATTATTACTTTTTTTTTTTTTTTTTTTGAGACAAAGTCTTTTTCTGTAGCCCAGGCTGGAGTGAAGTGGTGTGATCTCAGCTTAATGCAATGTCTGCCTCCCAGGTTCAAGCGATTATCCTGCCTCAGACGTCAGAGCAGGTGGCATTACAGGCACGTGCCACTGCACCTGGCTAATTTTTTGTATTTTTAGTAGAGACAGGGTTTCAGCATGTTGGCCAGGCTGGTCTTGAATTCCTGACCTCAGGTAATCCACCTGCCTCGGCCTCCCAAAGTGTGCTAGGATTACAGGCATGAGGCACCACGCCTGGCTTTTTTTTTTTTTTTTTTTTTTTTTTTACCTCACCTTTAGTGTTGACTCATACTTTAGGGTTGTTGTGCAATTAGGAAATTGTGATTGCAAATCCAGGTAGACCACCATGACTTGAAACAGAACAATGCTTACTTAGTGTAGTAATTTCATTAATGGAACTGTTAGATTCCTTGTACTGCATGTCTCAGCTGTGCTTTTCTCTGCCTAATTCAAGACAGATTTGTTAATCAAAAACGTGGAGAAGTAGAAATAATTGAGGGGTATGCTCTAAAGAGAATGCATAGCCCTAGTTTGTCTCTAGGGCTTAGATTTCATGCTGGTTGATGTCTTCCTAATACCTAAGTAGTGTAACATGTACTAAAACTTAGTGCTGACCTCAATGTGACCTAAAATGGTTTACATTTAGTTAGTTCAGTTGTGGATATAACTATATATGATTTTTGTATTTGAAGATGCTGGAGATTACATAAACAAATCATATTATTATCTTAAACTATTTTCAAATGATAGCAAAAGTCTAATTTGAACACTACCATGACATTTTATTGTGCTAATTCTACAGTTATAAGTGTTTTAAATGGTGTATCTCTTAATTTATATCATAGGTATTTTTAATTTGTGAGGGGAAAGATGTATTATAGCCCATCAAACAGAAGATTAGGGACTGTTGTATATTGAGAGTGAGTGAGTCAAAGCTAAAAGATTATCATATAGGCTTTTGAAAATGAATGACAAAAGATGGTACAGAAAGAAAATATAAAGAAATAAAGAGAAGTATAAAAAGTGTGTCCCAGAAAGCTTTCTATAATCACTGGCTTTGAAAATTAGCTGTTTATGTCATATATATATATATATATATATATATAGAGAGAGAGAGAGAGAGAGAGAGAGAGAGAAATATTTCAAAAAGGTATTTACCATTTTTCCTTGTTTCCTTTTTGTAGTATGTATGCATTCCAGGGTGCACAAAAAATCCATTTTGGTTTTTGAAGAATGTTCACCTGATTCATCTACACCCCTGCTACTATGGAATCACCTTCCATGGTATTTGCCAAGATAAAGGTCCTGCTCATTTTGAATATGTGTGGCAATTGGGATTTACAGGTAACAAATTTATGTAATTTTTTAAAAATCTGCTTGAATTATTTCAAAATTTACTAGTCAAGTATTCACTTTCTAAACACACAAGGTATTTTATATCTCAAAACACAATATAAAATAAAAATAAAATAAATACTCTTATTTTCCGATGTATTCCTTTAACTGACGTGTTTAACACCAACTACATCCTAGGAAATCTACTTGGTGCAAGATCCATAAT
This sequence comes from Macaca mulatta, assembly GCF_049350105.2. Taxonomy (NCBI): domain Eukaryota; kingdom Metazoa; phylum Chordata; class Mammalia; order Primates; family Cercopithecidae; genus Macaca; species Macaca mulatta. Next base: position 120,127,832 of record NC_133409.1, read on the forward strand.
AGTGAAGTAAACTAGAGCTATTTCCTACTTTCATAAATCCATTTGTTGGAAGGGAGTGGTTAGTGGACAAATACAGTGATAACTATGTTATTTTATTTAAAATCAAAATGCTCTTAAGAAAACAAGTAGCATTCCATGAATGCTTATAAGCAATAAGCCTGTTTAGGAAAAAAAACAAAACAAAACAAAAAACAAAAAACAAAAAACTGGGCAATTGAGAGATTGAGTTGCGTTGTCAGAAAAGGTTTCCCTAAGAAAATGACCCCTGAAGAGAGATATAGAGAATAATGTCATGGCAGAGAAGCTGGAAAAGAGAGGATTCTAGGTTGAGGGAATTGTATTTGTAAAGACATTATATTAGAAGAAGTGGCGTCTTTGAAGCCCTGTCTGGGGCTGTGAGAAAAGACTAATAACAATTCCATGGAGGGAATAAAGCCAGAACTAAAATGCTGGGTTAAATATTTTGATTTCTATTCTAAAAGGAATAGAAAATTACTATAGCTTTTGACGCATTCGATAATTTTATAGCAAGTAGAGAAATACATGGAAGAGAAGAAAAAAAGCTAGGGAGTTGGTTGGAGTAATAATGTGAGTCATAATGCTGGAAGCTTGAAATAAATGGAAGATCTTGTTTATGAATTGGAAATAGCAAGTGTGAAGGTGTCAACAGGACACCTTCAAGTCTTACATACTTGAAATGAAATCATTTCAATACTTATATTCACATGTATGTTTTTGTTTTATAGAATTTCAATTTCTATCTCAATTTTTTTGATGAACATAATTTTCATTCTTTGATTACATGTTTAATAGTATTTAACTTAGGTGATGCAAATTAGATTTACATTCTTAAGACTATATGATATTTTCATTCTTTTAAAGAATATTTCCTCTGGCAATGATATTTTGGCACTTCAATTTACAAACAACCAGCAAATTAATAGTTTGATGTTTCGAGTAACAGCTAACCGACAGCAGCTGAATTTCTAACATTGCATTACAACACAACAGTGTTGAAGTAAACTAACAATTAGCCTTTTAAACAGAAAACACGATTATTTGTTTCACCATGCTCATAAAATAGTACACTGTAGTGTTAACAACCTTTAGTGACAGAAATAGTTATCAGTTCATTAATCAGATCACACTGAAGACCAAAAGTGGTAGAAGAGAGCAAAGCATTGTTGATAATACTATGTTGATGGTAAAAGGAACTTTCAGAGACTCTGTTATGTATAGTTACTATTTTATAAATGACACAATGAGACAAAACAAAGAAATAAAAATAGTTGAGGTTAGAGGAATTAACTTCAGGACTATTTAGGGATTGTGTCAGTTCAGTTGTTTTTAAACCCTGACCACATATTAGAATCATCTGAGGAGCTTTTGAAACATACTAATGGTGAACTCCCACTATAGAACAATCAAACTGGAATTGTAGTGAGATGGACACAGAGTATTTTTTGAGGATCCCTAAATGCTTTTCATGTGCACATTGAGAAATGCTATCTACTGTTACAACCAAATTTGTTCACATACTGCAGTGCCTGCACCATTTTTGAACTTGATTTTCCTTTGTCTCATAGTAGGAATAATGCTTTCATCTGTTTGGTTATTTTTAAATATTAAACTTCTTTTGAGAACAAAAAATTGCGACAGAGAACATATTCACAATGATGAAATAGCAAAAGTATTTTTGAGGGAAAATGGAATGAATAATAGCAAGTCAAATTGCTCATGGATAAATCAGCTTTGAGCAAATATAGTCAACTTTATTAATGGCAGTACAATAACAAATGTATGTTTTAGAAAATGGGTGTTGTAATACAAAGTTAAAATTACTCATGGATAACTTAGCAAATAGCAATTATCTTCAAAACAATGTATACATATTTCATCATTATTTCTTCCTGAATTACGGGACAGAGCTTACTGAATATAGCTAATTATATCAAAAATAAAAATTTTGCGACCCCTACATGTGAGAATCTAAATGAGTTGGGCTGTCCAATGGAAAAGAAGCAGTGTGATAATGCACAGGCTGAATGAATGTTTAAGTAAAACACTTAAACTTATTTTGAATTTCAATATGAAGATTCAGCAGTGAAACTTCTCAAGTTTTCAAAACAAAATAGAAGTTAAAATAAATGAAAATAAATATGTAAATAGAATTATACATTTTATGTATTGCAAAATTCCATCTTGTTTATTTTGGTAATTGCCATTAAGATCTTTTTTACTTTTTTTCTCATAAAATATAAAATATAATTGAAGAGGAACTTTAAAATTATGCTGGTGAGTTTGCATGGGGTGCATTAATTTTACCAGCAGGAAAATTATTTTAATTAAGGGATTTCTCTAACAACTAAACGAAGTGTCTTACATGCCCAATCAATTCTTGCCAATATGATTGCTCTACAGAGAAGGGATGGTAATTAATTAGAAGAAGACCCTTCAAGGACAATTGGTCGACAGTGCACATCTTGAGAAAGAGCTGACATGCACTGTTTCTTTTCGAAATCATCATCTATGTTCATTATGTGTATTATTAGATTTGAGGAAAAGAGCTGCTGACAGAGTGGATAAAGAGTTGTGAAGTGAAGTAAGACAATATGAATAATGCTTAAGAAAAGATACAATTCTAGCTAAAAAAAAGAAAATAAGACAGAAATTCTTTTAAATCTCTTTCTTCTTGAAGCATGTCCTTATTTCAGTGTGCTTATCTAAGATAAACATACAGAGTTAAAACACTTAACATGTACTAGTAAACTTTTTTCTAAACAAATAGTAATTGTTGCATTTGCAAGTTGATATTGCAAAAAAAATTTACTTTGAAAGTTTTATATTTCCCTTACAAAATAATGGATCTTCTTGTAGAAGACCTTCCAGTATGTTAATTATAATCTATGCATTATACATTACTTTTTAAATTTTAAGCAATTTTTGTGAATATAGGAAGTGCTATACCAACAAAGCAATCCTTATCAAAATCCATTTTTTCTTTGTATATTGTTCTACCTTCAAGTCTTCTTTTGTCAAATGTCTGCTATTTATATATATATTAAGTATTTTAGGGACTTTAGTTTTAATTTTTGGTTTTAATCTTTAATTGAAGATTTTTTAAAAAGCTGAGTATTAAAAAGAGTGGTTTAGTGCTTTTCATTCATATCACTTATAGAAAGTTTTTAAAGCATTTTTACATGCTTTGAAAGAGAATTCTCTTAATTAAATCGTTAGTTAGAAATAAGTAACTTTCATAAACAGAACAAAGCTAATTAAATCATAAGGAAGAAAATATTTCTTACAAACAAGAATTAAAATGTTTAAATGCATAGTACTAAAATTAACAAAAACTTGCAACCTCTACATGGAGAAAACTTTTGATATTGCTGTACTATAGGTGCATGCATACATAATCTGAAAGAAAATCCTAAAGATATATTATGCTGTAGCTACTATTATTCTTAATAGTTTTTTCTTTTAACCTTCATACTAATTATATTAGTAATATACACACTACCATGCAGTATTTGAATATTCTGAATTTTACAATGTGTTTACTTTTGCCAGTGAGTTTTATAATTTCAAAAGTGTTCTTACCACAAACATGATAACTATATGAGGTAATGCATATGTTAATTAGCTAGATTTGGTCATTCTGCAATGTATATATACTTCAAAATATCATGTTGTATATGGTAAATACATACAATTTCATCTGTAAATTTAAAATAATAATAACCTTCCCCCTAAAAAACTTTTATTATACTGGAGATACAACTTTTAAAGATTTCAACTCTTCATATTATGTTATAGGTTTATTGAAATTTTAACAAAAAAATGATGTTATCTTTGTTTCCTATGAAATTGACATCTTATTTCTTAATGTTCACATGGAAATAAAGACGAATAAAGTCAAGTGTACTCTGCAAAAGCACATCGTGTGGACAAGTGGGGTATAGAATGAGCTCTGCCATGTATTAAAGTCGATTACATAGCTTCATTAATGAAAAGCATCGCACCACTGCATTGGTAGTCAAATATGACAAAATACAAAGTCTCAAAATGAATCCAAGACATTAAAAAATATATAACATATAATAAAACTGCCCCCTCAGATTATTAGAATAAGTAGGCACTATTTAATAATTAACATGGAACAAATGGATAGCCATCTGAAAAAAAAAAATCAACTTGTATATACCTTTAAACATTCTCTGGATTACACTGAAATAGATGAAAGTTTTAACATATAAAACAGAAAGTATAAAAATATTAGAGAATGTTGGAGAAATGCTTTGTAAATCTGGATGGGGGAAGAATGAAACTAATCCATATCTCCCATGGTACACAAAAAGCAAATCGAAATGGATTAAAGACTTACATCTAAGACCTCAAACTATGAAACTACTAAAAGAAAACATTGGGGAAACTCTCCAGCATATTGGACTAGGCAAAGATTTCTTGAGTAAAACCCCAGAAGCACCAGTAATCAAACCAAAAATAGACAAATGAGCTCACGCCAAGTTAAAATGCTTCTGTAGAGGAAAGGAAACAACCAACAAAGACAAAACTCACAGAAAGGGAGATCATATTTGCAGACTATCTATCTGACAAGGGATTAATAATGAGGATACAAAAGGAGCTCAAATAACTTTACAGGAATAAAATAATAATATGAATTTTAGAAATGGGAAAAAGATCTAAATAGATGTTTCTCAAAAGAAGACATGCAAATAGCAAACAGGCATATGAAAATGTGCTCAATATTATTGATCATCAGAGAAATGCAAACCGAAACTAAAATGAGATGTCATCTCATCCCAGTGCAAAGGACAGACAATAAAAAATGCTAGCAAGAATGTATAGAAAAGGGAACCCTTGTACACTGTTGGTGGGAATGTAAATTAGTCAAATCACTGTGGAAAACAGTTTGGAGGTTCCCAAAAATATTAAAAATAGAACTGCCATATGATCCTGCAATCTCACTGCTAGGTATATACTCAAATGAAAGGGGGTAAGTGTATTAAAGAGATGTCTGCACTCCCATGTTTACTTCAGCACTATTCACAATAGCCAATATTTTGAAGCAACCTGAGTGTCCATCAACAGATGAATGGGTAAAGGAAATGTGGTATATTTACCCAATGGAATACTAAATACACACACACACACACACACACACACACACACACATATATATATATGTATGTATAATGAGATCCCGTCATTTGCAACAACATGGATGGAACCAGAGGTCATTATGTTAAGTGAAAGAAGCCAGGCACAGAAAGATAAATTCACATATTCTCACATATTTGTAAGAGCTTAGAATTAAAAAAAAAATGGAACTCATAGAGATAGAGAGTAGAATGATGGTTACCAGAGGTTTGGAAGGATAGTGAGGTGGATGGAAGTGAGGATAGTTAATGGGTACAAAAATATAATTAGATAGAATTAATAAGATCTAGTATCTGATAGAACCACAGGGTGACTACAGTCAACAATAATTTACCGTACATTTTTAAGTAATTAAAAGAATATAATTGGATTATCTGTAACACAAAGAAAGAATAAATGCTCGAAGTCATGGATACACTATTTTCCCTGAGGTGATTGCTATGCATTGTATGCCTGTAGCAAAATATCCCAGGTAACCCATAAATATATACACCTAATATTTACCCACAAAAATTAAAAGAGAAAAACGAAAAATAAAATGGATGGGGAAGATGTTTATAGCTAATACTAAAAATGTTGATGTCAGAAAGAAAAGACTTGTGAATTTTACTACAAGTAAAAATATCTGCTTATGAAAGAGATAAAAATCAAAATGCAAAAGAAACACCGCACAGAGATTTTACTCACAAAAGATAGATTAGGATCAATAATATATCAATAACTTAGAAATTAAGAGGCAAAAACTGAAAAACCTGATAGGTAAGTCAGTAATATAAACATACAGTTTACATATGAAGACATAGAGAGTATCCCTAAATGTGTGGGGAAAATGCTAAACTCTATTCATAATGCAATCAAAGCTATTTATTTGTTTGTTTATCTATTTATTTATTTATTATACTTTAAATTCTAGGGTACATGTGCATAACGTGCAGGTTTGTTACATATTTATACATGTGCCATGTTGGTGTGCTGCACCCATTAACTCGTCATTTACATTAGGTATATCTCCTAATGCTATCCCTCCCCCATCACCCCACCCCACAACAGGCCCCAGTGTGTGATGTTCCCCTTCCTGTGTCCAAGTGTTCTCATTGTTCAATTCCTACTTGTGAGTGAGAACATGCGGTGTTTGGTTTTCTGTTCTTGCAATAGTTTGCTGAGAATGATGGTTTCCAGCTGCATCCATGTCACTACAAAGGACATGAACTCATCCTTTTCTATGGCTGCATAGTATTCCATGGTGTATATGTGCCACATTTTCTTAATCTAGTCTGTCATTGATGGACATTTGGGTTGGTTTCAAGTCTTTGCTATTTTGAATAGTGCCACAATAAACATATGTGTTCATGTGTCTTTATAGCAGCATGATGTATAATCCTTTGTGTATATCCCCAGTAATGGGATGGCTGGGTCAAATGGTATTTCTAGTTCTAGATCGTTGAGGAATCACCACACTGTCTTCCACAATGGTTGAACTAGTTTACTAAAGTCTCACCAACAGTGTAAAAGTGTTCCTATTTCTCCACATCCTCTCCAGCATCTGTTGTTTCCTGACTTTTTAATGATTGCCATTCTAACTGGTGTGAGATGGTATCTCATTGTGGTTTTGATTTGCATTTCTCTGATGGCCAGTGATGATGAGCATTTTTCATGTGTCTGTTGGCTGCATAAATATCTTCTTTTGAGAAGTGTCTGTTCATATCCTTTGCCCACTTTTTGATGGGGTTGTTTGTCTTTTTCTTGTAAATTTGTTTGAGTTCTTTGTAGGTTCTGGATATTAGCCCTTTAAAATTTTCTCCCATTCTGTAGGTTGCCTGTTCACTCTGATGGTAGTTTCCTTTGCTGTGCGGAAGCTCTTTAATTTAATTAGATCCCATTTGTTGATTTTGGCTTTGTTTCCATGGTTTTTGGTGTTTTAGACGTGAAGTCCTTGCCCATGCCTATGTCCTGAAGGGGTTTTCCTAGGTTTTCTTCTAGGCTTTTTATGGTCTTGGGTCTGACATTTAAGTCTCTAATCCATCTTGAATTAATTTTTGTATAAGATGTAAGGAAGGGATCCAGTTTCAGCTTTCTACATATGGCTAGCAAGTTTTCCCAGCACCATTTATTAAATAGGGAATCCTTTCCCCATTTCTTGTTTCTCTCAGGTTTGTCAAAGATCAGATGGCTGTAGATGTGTGGTATTATTTCTGAGGGCTCTGTTCTGTTCCATTGGTCTATATCTCTGTTTTGGTACCAGTACCATGCTGCTTTGGTTACTGCAGCCTTGTAGCATAGTTTGAAGTCAGGTAGCATGATGCCTCCAGCTTTGTTCTTTTGGCTTAGGACTGTCTTGGCAATGCGGGCTCTTTCTTGGTTCCATATGAACTTTAAAGTAGTCTTTTCCAATTCTGTGAAGAAAGTCATTGGTAGCTTAATGGGGATGGCATTGAATCTATAAATAACCTTGGGAAGTATGGCCATTTTCACGATATTGATTCTTCCTATCCATGAGCATGGAATGTTCTTCCATTTGTTTGTGCCCTCTTTTATTTCATTGAGCAGTGGTTTGTAGTTCTCCTTGAAGAGGTCCAATTTTAAAAACACTTTAAGTATATAAATTTTTCTCCTCTTAGCCTGGCAAAAATTTTAGAGTTGGACAAGTTAATGACTATCCATTGCTGGCAATAATGTAAAATCACTATAATATCTAAGTGGGATAATTTTGCAATATCTGTCAATACTACAAATTCTATGCCATTTGACCTAACCTTCCGATCATTGGGAATACATCCACATGCTAAATAATTTGCGTATAATTTTATAGCTGGTATCATTGGTTATTAAGAAAAAGAATAAACATAGATATGGAAATGTATGTAGAACTCATCTAGGACTGAGATACATAAGGTGAAAGAAAGGCATGCAACTGTGTAGAATCATGTGTATAATAGACAACCTTTTGATTCTTTATATATAATTTGTGTTTATTTCTGTGGAACACTTTTCTATGTTTGTTGATCAGTGTTCTGAAATTTCACAATGTTGAGACTTTTACATAGTATGTTCTTGTTGTCTCTTGTTAAACTCTTCTATTTGGAAGCTTTCCATTTTTAGGTAGTTTCTGTATTTTTTCCCCTAAAAAGTCCTTTTTCCTGTTGTTTTTTTTTTTTTTCTTCTGTAGCCCCATTTCCACCAATTGAATATGACATCTCCTAAATCGATCCTCTCATTTTCTCATAATTTCTTTTCTCTTTGCTATTTGTTTTTGTATTGCTTTATTTTCTACTTCATTCCCCCACTTGAATATCTCAAAATGAGTTTGAATTTTTAATTTCTTTTACTATATTTTTATAATCTAGGGCATTTTTCCATCCTTTAAATTGTATACATTTGTAACATCATTTGTGATATTCTGTTTTGTTTTGTTTGTTTTGTTTTGTTTTGTTTCCCAATAAGGGTAAAATGGCTTTTCTTCTCTCTCTCAAAATGTTATAGTTTTGTTTGTTTTAATTTTCTTCTGTTTTGCGTAGGGTCTCAGTTTTCTGTAAATGCTGTTTTTGAAGATTTGTTCTCTCTCGTTTGGAGTCTTTCTACCAAATGTGGAGTGATCATATTTAACGGTGAGGAACTAAGAAGGCTGACTGGAAACTGACCATACAGGGATGGGCCGTGATGACTGGAGCTCTATGAGAGGGTTGCAGGTTGGCAACTAGGCTTTCATTAGGGGACCCTCAAGGAGCTTGGTGTCCTTAAGACAGGAGCCCCTGAGATTCTTTAACTCCTGAAAATAAACCTCAGAAATTGTTTGTAAAGCTGAGTGAGGGGTTAGAATAATAATCTGGATCACTGAGTTGGGAGAGAGGCTCTGAGTGTCAGCTAATCTTGTTTCCAGAGCCCACCTTAGTATCAGATTCTCAGATGCTTTTTAAACCCTGAGCATTTCAGTATTTCTGCTAAGCCAATATTTTTTTTCATGATTATGTCCTCTCACTTGTGTTTTGGCTGTAGTCTTTCTGCTAATTTAGTCAGTGTGTCATTTTTTCATCTTCTCGCTCTTTTTCGTGGGTTAAAACGTTCATTTTATTTTGTTGTTGTTGTTGTTTTCATTATCTCTTTTTTGAGTCTTTGGGAGGCAGCGGGAAAAATTTAAGAGTTAAATCCAAATGTTTAGTCAGATATATCATTATGAAAAACTTTATGCTAATAAATTGGACAATGTAAATGAAATGGATAAATTTCTAAAGAAATACTAATTGGAAAAACTGACCAAATCATAAATTTCAATTCTAAATAATCCTACAATTTTTAATTAACTGAATAAAATAGTTTTAAAAATCCTCCCACAAAAAACATGCTTGAAATATATGGCCTTCTATTAAAGTTCTCCAAATTTTCGATATTCATTCTAATCTATATAGATTTGCACAAAAACACAGAGGGAGGGACACATATCAATTAATTATATGGAGCTAGCATAATCCTGTTTGAGTTAATTACTCTCAGAATGTTGCAGGTAGAATTTTTATTGACCTATCATTAAATTTACTGATCTTTTCTTCTCTTGTGTCTGATCTTCTTATAATCTCATCCATTTATTGTTTTATTAATATAGCCATAATTGTCTGAAATCTTAAAATTATAAACAGTCAAATTACATACGTATGATTGAAGAGCTTTGGGATATTGTGGTTGGTTACTAGCTCCTTGTTTTTTCCAGTAATATGTGAGATTTCTTGGTGAGATATTCACATGATAGGGAGCATCATCTCTAATGAATCATCTCTAATTTATAACTCAGTTGTAAAATGCACAGTTTACGTGATATTTTCTAAGAAATGATGTCTTGCAAGTCCCTAGAGTTTAGATTTGTTTACTATAAGTGATCCAAAGCCAGAGATATTTTGCTAAAAGATTCTTTAGATAAATACTGTCCTCTAACAAATATTTTGTGTTTGTTTATTAGGAGATGTAGTCATGATTACAAAAAGATTGGATCAGATCTCCTATGTTCTTTTATTACCTCTACTAATGACCAATAACAAGTTATCAGCCCAGCTTAATTAACTTCTTTTTCCCTACAATTCTGATATTTACAATTATTTTTTGTTTAGTTTTTCCTACAATTTCAAAATCTATCATTCCCTAATTCCTTATCTAATTATCTATTTTATTCTTCTTTTCCTGTGGACTTTTCAGCAAATTTAGCATAATCATTTTAAAGTCCTTGTCTGTTAATTCTAGTCTGGGCCTTAAAATGTTAGTTTTCCTCTTGAATATAGGCCACATTCTCTTGAATATAGGTCACTTCTTTCTTCTGCTCTTTTGCAATCTCTGCTTTTATTATCGTTATAGGACATTGTTCCTTTTATGGTTCTACTATCCTTTCTTATAATTATTAATTACAGTTTAGTCAACATTTGATTATTTTAAAAAGTGAATTGGCCTGGGAGCTGTGTCTTCTTGTGATGCTGTATTTCTCAGTCCATGTTTAACATGAGAGTGTTGGGCTCTGAGGTGTCCTTCAAATTCAATATCATATACATATAGGAACTTATTTTGTGACAGATGTTGTCAAATTTATCTTTTCAAGTAATTTGACCACAGTCCTTAATAATTCATTGTGAATTCAAGTATGTAAGTGTTTATTTAATTTTTTATCTCTCTCTCTCTCTCTCTCTTTTTTTTTTTTTTTAAAGGATCTGAAGGTGAAAAGTGCCAAGGGGTTATTGATGCCTATTTCTTTCTGACTGCAAACTGCAATGAAGATGCAATCTATGTGAACAATCCTGAAGATAATAATTCTTCATGTTCTTTTCCATGTGAAGGCACAAAAGAGGTAAGGTAAATTTATATAGTTGCTTTTCATTTTTCTCTTTAGCTCATAATTTTCTGATTTTTTTAAAAAGTTAGAAATGTTCTGATTCTTCAATATTCAAAATATGTAGTTTGCATAGTTTAAATATAACTTCTTAAACAAATTCCCAGCAGTCTACTTGGAAATTTGTATTTATTTCTTACATTTATAATATGGAAAGGTAAAAAAATTTGAAAAATCATTTTGTTCCTAGTCTTCTTGTGTTTTATTAATGTTATAATTTACAGGCTGACTAAAGCATCTCAAATACAGTTGTGATTATGCCACTTTTTTTGCTTACAGATCATAATGAAATGCCATTGTCTTTTGGGTATGTTTAAATCTCTGAGAGATTTCTAATCTCTTACACAAGCAAACTACTTAAAAATAAAATAAATAAAAATAAATGAAAATAATTTCAAATTTCTAGGCGGTTCCATCACTAAAAATTGTGAGGCCTATGGCAAGAATAAAAGAGAGGCCCTCCTTTTATCCCCTGACTTTTGTCTCACACTAATTAAGATTATATTTTTTAATATGTAACAATAATTAAGAAAAATTTAAGAATCTTCAGTTTAAATGAATTAGGAATAGGAACTTTTTGTTAAAGTGATTCAGAAGTTTTCCAAAAAGTTAGAGAATTAACAAAGTATTTGTAACCTATCTTGTCTTGATATAACCTAATTTGGTCATTTTAAGAAAGCCATATTTTAATTCTGTGTATTGTATAAATTTCAGTAAAGACTAATAAACCATTTTCTTTATTAATATATCAGTTTACGTTGAGTCCAACCTTGTAAAAACTGATACAAGTCACTATTTCCTTCAAATTCACCATCTAGAGGCATTACAATTACAGGCAAAAAGACTTCAAATACCACAGAACATCTAAAAGTATGCCCTCAAATATATTTTGATATATGTTTACAAGTCATAAATACATGAAGTAAGCTTAATACATTCTTACATATATATATATATATATATTTAGCCAATCACATATACATCAATATACAAATAAATGACTACATTACAACTTTATCTTTAAGACTTTTAGCTTTATCAGTATATTAAAAATAATTACATATTATAATACACTTAATAATTCAGTAACTATAAACCGTTTTTAGGAACAAGCAAATCATATTTGTGGGGTTTTTTGTGTATTTTTAGTTCTCAGTATTCTTTTATAATAATCACCAACTTCAAGTAAATTAGCCATTAATTTCTTTAGATTCAAGAAAATACACAAAGATAACAATCTAAGATCATTTTAGCTATTTTATTACTTTATGATTACATATTTTATGTAACTTTAACAACTTTTATCACAGGCAAAATAAATATAAACACACATCCCTCAACTGTATTTGCACACCTTATTTCCATTCTATAAGGACAGGGGTAATTTAAATCTATGTTTAGAGACTATATTTTTATATTTTTCTTAACTAGGAATTGTTTAGGCATCTAAAATAATTTGATTAATTTGATTAAATATCTGTATAAGTTCTTAATGTTGACTAAATATTTAGAAATTGCAAACTTACACAATCATGTTAAGTTCTTATGATTTGTAGTATCAATAAAACATTCTAGTACATCAATGTAGTAAAATTAGTAAGCATTCACAAGATTCATCCCTTTTAAATTATATCTGTTATTAAAATTTCAATTATATCAATTTTAGATTTGTGTAATCATAGACAATTTGAGGACATAATTATAGAATATTTCTCTTAAAGTTAAATTAAATCAGGTTAATTTATCTAAAGTGTCATTTAAAATTACATGAGTCCGTTTTAAATAAATAAACCTCTTTAGAATAAATAAATACATATACTAATATAAATAAACAAAACTCAGTATTTATGTATTTTGAAAAATCAAAACTTTAGGATTATGCCAGAGCTCTATGGAGCCCAGTTTTCTTCTCAACTAAAAGACTAACAATATTACCCATACACATGAATGCTTTTCCTGATTTGTTAAAATTTTGGCAAGAGAAAACATGTGAATAAAGCACAGTTAATCATTTCCTTTCATTGTAAAATATGGACACTCTGAAAAATAATCCTAGAATGGCAATATAGAATGTTAGAAAAAATATTTATGGTCAATTAATTTCGATTTTTTTTCTAAGCAAAACAGAAAAGGAGAAAAAGTGAAAAATGAATAAGTTAAGTTTATCTAGATTCTGGTAGATATAAAATTATGATTGCAAAGATTATCTCCTTTCTGCACAGCATTGGAGATGCTTAAATGCAGAAAAACCTATTTTCATACATGCAAGAACAAATTATTATAGACAGTTTAAACAACTCACATACTTGACAATTCCCCAGACCATATAATTAAAAATCTAGTGCATCTTAATCCCAGAAGCATGAAAATACAAGAGGAGGTTTTGTATAATACACAGTAGTTTCTCTATTAGACATACAGGACAGAGAATCTCCTCATGAGGATTTTTCCCTTTTTGTTCTATTGGATCTGTCAAATAAACAATCTTGTTCATGTCAAAATTTCCCCAGAGTGGTCACTGCAATTTCACATTGTCCTTTGAGAAATTATGCCAATTAGAGAGATACATATATGGCTTACAATATGAGGGGAGGAATGTGAGGTGTCCAGGCATAAAAAATTGAGAGGAACCCATGAAAACTTATGTCAGAAAGCATTTGTACAATATCATGTCTCCAGAACATTCTAAATATCAGTCCATTTCAAATCAACTGACAGTGTTTAGAAGATTTTTTAAAAGATGACAATAAAAATATTGCCCAAAGGAACACCAGAGTGATGTGACCATCTGAACTCATCACTTACTTACAACACTTGAATCATGTAGTTTTAGAACTCACACTTTCCTCTCCCAGCTGACTTCCTCTTATAGTCTCACCTGAAAAAGTGATGAAGACAGAGTTTTTCTATTTACATATATTTGAATCATATAATTAAAAGATTACTAAAAATGTTTTCTTATTCTTAAGAAACAAAAGAAACATAACTTTTGTGAAGTTGATGAAAAAAAAATTGGAGTTTAGACTTGATGCTGTACCTATGTCACTTTCACAGTTGGAGAGAATATCCAGTGGTCTCAGGGTAGTGCATTGGTTGCTATTCAGCATTGAGAGTGAGTGCATTTTAATGAGATTTTGTGGAACTTTCGATTTGTTCACTTTTTACCCTCCAAAAGATCACCAGATAATTCTGCTGATCAAGAAAAACTAATTATTTTAGACTTCTTTCAATAAGGGAAAACAACCCCTTACTAGAATCTTAGTAGTGCCTCAGATGGGAGAAGTTGTGGAAAGTTATTTATTTGGCATAGTGCCTTGGGCCAGTTGTAGAGGGTATCTAGTGGAGATTGGTTAGAGTTTATAAATGAAAGCTTTGTATAGGTGGCACAAAATACTGAGAATCTTTAAAGTGAGTCTTGATTTGCAAACTGTTAGTCTTTATAAAAAACTTATTTTAGTTGGTTCACAGTCTTATGTTCTGGAAGCAAATATTTCATGGAGTAAATAGTAAGTTATTCTTGCTTTTTCTCAGTATTTTAAAACATGTGATGGAAAATTAGGTTTATTTTAGTTTTCATCATCAAAGACAGAAATTCCAAAATTTTCTTTTATTTCTTTGTGGTAAAATCTGTCCCTTCCCTGAGTGAGGTCCTTTTAAATGCAAATACTTCTGGAATGGAAACACACGAATATAAATAAGTTTATCTTGTTTTCTACACCCCTACTATAAAAACATTATAAAATTATATATTATTATGAGTTACTGGGAAGGGAAGTTGAATTTCAAGCAAAGTAGAAGAGTCCATGGAGCACTAAAATTTGGGATGTGAAAGGTTTTAATCAAGTTTATTTTATTTCAGAACTTATGACTAGGTTGTAATCCAGTATAAATTTGAACTTTAATTCATCTAGCTATAATTTTTTAAATCTGTTCCTTTTTAGTTACCTAAATATAAAGCCAAACAGCCTTTTTCTTTCCTTCACCTTGACTAAACTTAAGACAGGTTTCTGATTGCCTACAGGCCCCTGCACTCTTTTTTTTCTTATAGGATGCACTTTAAAAATGTTGCAATTGTAAATTATCTGCCTTTTTGAAATGTATGTAAATCTTCTTCCAACCTCTTGGCAGTTTAAGGATGCATAGGATGTCTTTATCAAGAACCTTGGAACCATGTCTCTGAAATATAAACATCAAATACGATAGTACTCTTACTTCCCAGTGTACTCTACAGAAGGCCTACTCACAGAGCAAAATCTTTGCATACTCAATAATAACTCAATCTGCTTGACACATTCCATTGATCCAACTCTTCTCTAGTGACATCAAGTATAACAGTCTTCCCCCTTAACTGCAGGGATACTTTCCAAGACTCCGGTGTATGCCTGAAACTGTGAATATTACCAAACCCTGTATTTACTGTATTTTTTTCCTATACATACATACTCATGATGAAGTTTAATTTATAAATTAGGCACAAAAAGAGATTAACAACAATTACTAATAAAAACAGAACAATTATAACAGCATACTCTCATAAAAGTTTTGTGACTATTGTCTCTCTTTTTCAAGATATCTTACTAAACTATACTAACATTTATTATTATTATTATTATACTTTAAGTTCTAGGGTACATGTGCACAACGTGCAGGTTTGTTACATATGTATACATATGCCATGTTGGTGTGCTGCACCCATTAACTCATCATTTACATTAGGTATATCTCCTAATGCTATCCCTCCTACCTCCTCCCACCCCCAAACCAAACACCGCATGTTCTCTCTCATAGGTGGGAATTGAACAATGAGATCACTTGGACACAGGAAGGGGAACATCACTAACATGTTTTTGAAGTGTGGTAACTGAAAGCATGGAAAGTGAAACCAACAAAAGGGAGGACTGCTGTCATTTTCTATTCAAGTTCGCAATTAAAATCCCTCCTGTTTTCTATTTTTGGAGAATTGAGTTTAGTTTCTCTCCCCTATTTCAATAGTCTTTAATAAAATTTAATTACTTATTTAACTTCCATGCAATTTTTACCTTGACAGATATTGTTTTAAGGATCCAGCTTTCTACATATCATGATTACAAAAAGTCACTTTCACCTCTGAAGTCACTTTATTTATCTATTTAATATCAAGGGTCAAAAATGGCAAAATAAAGGGCATATATTAGATCTTACATATTTTTTTTTCCCACAGAGTCCTTTGCCAAGTGACCCTATGTATTAATATATTGTGGATATGACAAAATAATTTATAGAAAATTGCACTATATTCCTTGAAATGATAGCTAGCATTATTTAACTAGAGTTGTTTACTTACCTATGCAGAACATTTTCTGTAAGTATGTTATAAATGTTCTTCAGGTAGGTTAATTTCTCTACAAAAGAAGTGACTTTGGGGTAATAATATTGTCTTATGTATATACATTAATAGGAATGAATTCTCAAAAAGGGAATTTCCAGCTGTTTGTTTTACTTCTATTTCCTTTGGGAAGAACAGATCTTCCACTGCCCAGAATCATGATTTTATTACATTCCTTCCTCAAGTAAACATTTTTAAATATCTAGAATAAAACTTCTAATTTAACTTTTGTATATTTTGTAATATCGAGGTTTTTGTGCAATCAAAGTTTAATAATTAATCATATATTTTATGTACATGGTATATGTACAGTTGACCTGTGAATAATATAGGAGTTGGGGTTGCCGACCACTATGCAGTCCAAAATTGCCTAACACATTTGATTTAACATTTTGATAGAATGTTTTGCATAAATTTTTTTAAAGATTAATGGACTCCTTTAAGCAGATCTTTGTTTCTCTATGTACACAAAGTTGAGAAATACAAGGTAGATTCCTCCGATATACAAGGCAGATTCAAGTTTCTATGTGTCTATTGATATAATTTACTGTCTTACTAATTTTTTGAGAGATTACTTATTTGTAAATTTAATTATAGAAAACCAAAATTCTAGTAGAAGTCTAGACTATCTGAACAGATGAGAAATAATGTTGAAATCCAAAATTATTTTTTAGTCACAGAAATTACTTGCAATAGCTTTTAAATATAGTAAATACCTGCAGCATAAAATAATGTACCACCGTTCCCATTTAATAAAAGTGTCTCAACCAGAGCATTGGATTTAATTTAGGTGTTCATATCACACCCCTTAGATAAAATGTGCTGTTTTGGAGGTGTAGTCAAAAGAAAAACCTCATATCCAACTTTTAGTTCTTTCAGATTTTTTTAATCCCCATAATAATTATTTTGAAAATAAAAGGGAAAGCACATAGTTATGTGAAATAAGTCTGTCCTATTCCAAATTCTATACTAATATTTCTTGTTAATATATTGCTCTTTTTCAAGATTTTATTGTGTATTATTTTGTAATGTAGATATATAATAATTAAAAATACAATGAGCAATTTGAAATTTTGATATTTCATATTTTCTAATTATATTTAAGGTGCAGAAATAATACGTTAGGCATTTTTCCATAAAGAATATTTTAAAAATTAGCAAATTTTGAATAAGACTTATAGGCTAGAAAATATAGTTTTATAGCCAAATCAACCTTCTGACTTTGGCAATTTTTCTGAGGTAGCAAAATAAAATATTTTCGTTTTTGAAAGAAATACACAGTAAGTTATAATGTTCAATATAGTCTCAGATCTCAGGAAGCTAAACTCCCTATATACATGGATATAGAGATAGATAAAATAATCAAGTGGTGTCATAAAATGCTAATATTTGTTAGTTCTTTTTAATTTTAATTTAATTTTTTTTATATATTTTTTGAGACGGAGTCTTGCTCTATTGCCCAGGCTGGAGTGCAGTGGCCGAATCTCAGCTCACTGCAAGCTCCGCCTTCTGGGTTTACGCCATTCTCCTGCCTCAGCCTCCGGAGTAGCTGGGACTATAGGCGCACGCCACCTCGCCCCGCCAATATTTTTTGTATTTTTTAGTAGAGACGGGGTTTCACCGTGTTAGCCAGGATGGTCTCGATCTTCTGACCTCGTGATCCGCCCATCTCGGCCTCCCAAAGTGCTGGGATTACAGGCTTGAGCCACCGCGCCCCGCCAATATTTGTTCTTATATGAGTGCTTATTAAATTTGTAAGCCAATTATAATAGTGCTCCTTTAATTGGGAAAAAAAAATTACAACTAATATCCTCTGAATGTAGAAAATCATTACATACTCAAAGAGAGATGAAGACCTTTATGAATTACAAACACATAGACATATAGACACAGATAAAACTTATAGCTTCAATTGTAATATTTTAGACTTGGGGCAAGTGTAAATAACATGTCACTATCATGTTATCAAAGAACTATTCTCCTTCCTACTAGATTTGACTTTCTTACTTATTTTGATCTCTATGTAGAAAGTGAAAAGACAGATTCTCATTTGATTCTAATTCAACAGAGAGTAAATCTCTATGAACCATTTATCTACTTAGATATCAATAAAGGATCAGACCATGAAACCAAATTCCTAATCTGTGTTGCGACAGATGGAAAATAACTTGTTGTCTATGAACCAAAACCAAAAAGAAAATATGAAAATATGCAGAGAAGTGTTTTTAAAGATAGTAAAGTTCTATTGTCATTTGAATTTACTTGTAGGAATTAGGAATATAGGTATATGTAAATATACAAATATATGCCTGTGTTTAAGCACTCCATAAGAAGTGCACTTCTCTTCTGACAGTTTACCTAACCGTCAGGTAAATCCATTGAGCATATCTGTGGAAGAGTTTTAAAGCTGAAGAGTTTTAAAGCTGTTAAAAATATAAATATAATTTTCAATAAAACATACCATCATGACTTTATGAAAATATTAAACATGTGAAAGATATTATTTAATTTACTTTTAATAAGGAATCAAGTAAAGCTTTACTATCAGTTCAAAGGAGAAAACAGGTAAACCACTGAAGGATAGAAACTATTTAGCAAAACCACAAATAGATTTTCCATGGATCTGTCTATCAATACAATGCTATTTCCATCATATCAGTTAACAAACAATGTCTATAAAAATTTGGTTAAAATGGAATTTTTAAAAAAATTGTGTAATAAATGTACATGTATTCAGTACATATATATATACATATACATATATATTTCTGTCACAATTCGAGTATAAACAATTTGACTATTAAAAATTATTTTGACATAAATCAAAACTGATTTTTTCAACCTTTGCTAAAGGAACACATTATTTCAACAAATACATGAAAGCTTGAAATTCAAACTTTGAAATGATTGTGTCATCCAAAAGACTACCAAGAAGACTAAATAGTAGAATGAAGAGTTTATTTGTGATATCAGTTTGCTAACTGGGTGCAGTAGTCCATTCTCACACTGCTATAAACCTGACCCTGGGTGATTTATAAAGAAAAGAGGTTTAATTGACACAGAGTTCCACAGGCTGTACAGGAGGCATGGCTGGGAGGCCTGAGAAAACTTTCAATCATAGCAGAAAGCAAAGGGGAAGAAAGCATGAGTCCTCACATGGCAGCAGGAGAGACAGTAAAGGGAGAGGTGTTACATACTTTTACACAACCAGATCTCAGGAAAACTCACTTGGTATCAGGAGAACAGCAAGGGAGAAACTGCACCCATGATTTAATCATATCCCACCAGGCCCCACCTCCAACACTCAGGATCACAATTCAACATGAGATTTGGGTGAGGAAACAGAGCCAAATAATATAACTGGGAAAACGTTATCTCTGATATCGACCCAAGGTGCTCTCTTAGAAGTGGTAAAGGGCAGGGTGATTTTTGTGCCTCACAGGGTCTGTGTTCAAAATAGACTCAGACATATTCAACAGGTTTGCGGGGAAAGCAATACATATTTATGAGAAGGAATCAAGCACATATTCAGTGAGTAAACATATATGTAACATGCATACCATGTTCTTTTTGAAGCAGGGCTTTAGTGTTAAAATGAGGTGGAATTTGGCAGTTTGCATGAAAAAGTGAACTATAGGACACAAAGACAGTTTGTATCCTGTTTGTATAAACTGGCTGAAACTGATTTGAGACCTACAATTGCTTATCAGAAGAGTGTTTGTAAGGCAGTTCTGTCTGATAAGGGTTATGGTGGCCTTGGTTGTAAATCAGAGTTAGGAATGGAATGACAATTTGACTGATAGCTCCTATTAGGGAGTTTAGCAAGGGTGTGGTTTTTCTTATAGCTCTAGAAATTTAGAGAATTGCTGTGCCAGCCAAGTTCTGAACCCTTGTCCCATAGTTATCTTCTGTTTCCTTAACCCTAGGTTTCAACTTAGTAGACAGAGAGGCATGTATTGTGGTCTCTCAGATCACAATTGTAATATTGTAGTAAGTGATGGGAATTTATAACATTTTTATTTCTTTTTGTTACAGATCTGTGCAAACGGATGCAGTTGTTTGAGTGAAGAAGACAATCAGGAATATCGGTATCTATGTTTTCTCAGATGGACTAGCAACATGTATCTGGAAAATATAACTGATGATCAAGAAAATAAGAGTCAACATGAAGCTATTTGTGAAGATGAAATTAATAGACCCAGGTATTTATGTATCATTTGAGCAGATAATATCACCTATTGAAAAGTTATAATTACACTGATGAGTCATAATCAAACTCTTTCATGGTAACAATCTTTTTTTTGATTAAAATGATTGGAATTTTCACACCAAACACTTATATATACATATATACTTATTATATATTATGTTACATAATATATGTTATGTATAACAATTCTAGCACAATAAAAGAGAAGAAGAAATATATCTGTATAGAAATAACTTATGTATATCATTGTAGAATCAAGTTAGCATAAATCCGTGATAAATTCTGCTAAGTTGAGTACGATTAGTTCCAAAGCAACTACAAACAAACAAACAAACAAACAAAAAACAAACAAACAAAAAAAATGAGTGGTGAGAGAGGGCATTCCTGTCTTGTGCCAGTTTTCAAGGGGAATGCTTCCAGTTTTGCCCATTCAGTATGATATTGGCTGTGGGTTTGTCATAAATAACTCTTATTATTTTGAGATATATTCCATCAATACCAAATTTATTGAAGGTTTTTATCATGAAGGGCTGTTGAATTTTGTCAAAGGCCTTTTCTGCATCTATTGAGATAATCATGAATTTTTGTCTTTGGTTCTGTTTATATGCTGGATTATGTTTATTGATTTGTGTATGTTGAACCATCCTTGCATCCCTAGGATGAAGTCCACTTGATCATGGTGAATAAGCTTTTTTATGTGCTGCTGGATTCGGTTTTCCAGTATTTTATTGAGGTTTTTTGCATCAATGGTCATCAGGGATATTGGTCTAAAATTCCCTTTTTTTGTTGTGTCTCTGCCAGGCTTCGGTATCAGGATGATGTTAGCCTCATAAAATGAGTTAGGGAGGATTCCCTCTTTTTCTATTGATTGGAATAGTTTCAGAAGGA
This sequence comes from Macaca mulatta, assembly GCF_049350105.2. Classification (NCBI taxonomy): domain Eukaryota; kingdom Metazoa; phylum Chordata; class Mammalia; order Primates; family Cercopithecidae; genus Macaca; species Macaca mulatta. The sequence continues at coordinate 120,149,339 of NC_133409.1, forward strand.
ATGGTAACAGCTCCTCCTTGTACATCTGGTAGGATTCGGCTGTGAATTCATCTGGTCCTGGACTTTTTTTGGTTGGTAGGCTATTAATTATTGCCTCAATTTCAGAGCTTGTTATTGATCTATTCAAGTATTCAACTTCTTCCTGGTTTAGTCTTGGGAGAGTGTATGTGTCCAGGAATTTATCCATTTCTTCTAGGTTTTCTAGTTTATTTGGGTAGAGGTGTTTATAGTATTCTCTGATGGTAGTTTGTATTTCTGTGGGGTCAGAGGTGATATCCCCATTATCATTTTTTATTGCATCTATTTAATTCTTCTCTCTTTTCTTCTTTATTAGTCTTACTAGCAGTCTATCAATTTTGTTGATCTTTGCAAAAAAACAGCTCCTGGATTCATTGATTTTTTGAAGGGTTTTTTGTGTCTCTATCTCCTTCAGTTCTACTCTGATCTTAGCTATTTCTTGCCTTCTGCTAGCTTTTGAATGTGTTTGTTCTTGCTTCTCTAGTTCTTTGAATTGTGATGTTAGGGTGTCAATTTTAGACCTTTCCTGTTTTCTCTTGTGGGCATTTAGTGCTATAAATTTCCCTCTACACAGTGCTTTAAATGCGTCTGAGAGATTCTGGTATGTTGTATCTTTGTTCTCATTGGTTTCAAAGAACATCTTTATTTCTGCCTTCATTTCGTTATGTATCCAGTAGTCATTCAGGAGCAGGTTGTTCAGTTTCCATGTAGATGAGTGGTTTTGATTGAGTTTCTTAATCCTGAGTTCTAGTTTGATTGCACTGTGGTCTGCGAGACAGTTTGTTATAATTTCTGTTCCTGTACATTTGCTGAGGAGTGCTTTACTTCCAACTATGTGGTCAATTTTGGAATAAGTGCGATGTGGTGCTGAGAAGAATGTATATTCTGTTGATTTGGGGTGGAGAGTTCTGTAGATGTCTCTTAGGTCTGCTTGGTGCAGAATTGAGTTCAATTCTTGGATATCTTTGTTAACTTTCTGTCTCATTGATCTGTCTAATGTTGACAGTGAGGTGTTAAAGTCTCCCATTATTATTGTGTGGAAGTTTGTGTCTCTTTGTAAGTCTCTAAGGACTTGCTATATTAATCTGGGTGTTGGTTTAAAGTCTGTTTTATCAGAGACTAGGATTGCAACCCCTGCTTTTTTTTTGTTTTCCATTTGCTTGGTAGATCTTCCTCCATCCCTTATTTTGAGCTTATGTGTGTCTCTGCATAGTGTTGGAAGTTCTGGCCAGGACAATCAGGCAAGAGAAAGAAATAAAGGGTATTCAATTAGGAGAAGAGGAAGTCAGATTGTCCCTGTTTGCAGATGACATGATTGTGTATTTAGAAAACCCCATCATCTCAGCCCAAAATCTCCTCAAGCTGATAAGCAACTTCAGCAATGTCTCAGGATACAAAATCAATGTGCGAAAGTCACTAGCATTCTTATACACCAATAACAGACAGAGAGCGAAATCATGAGTGAACTCCCATTCACAATTGCTTCAAAGAGAATAAAATACCTAGGAATTCAACTTACAAGGGATGTGATGGACCTCTTCAATGAGAACTACAAACCACTGCTCAATGAAATAAAAGAGGACACAAACAAATGGAAGAACATTCCATGCTCTTGGATAGGAAGAATCAATATCATGAAAATGGTCATACTGCCCAAGGTAATTTATAGATTCAATGCCATCCCCATTAAGCTACCAATGACTTTCTTCACAGAATTGGAAAAAACTTCTTTAAAGTTCACATGGAACCAAAAAAGAGCCCGCATTGTCAAGACAGTCTTAAGCCTAAAAAACAAAGCTGGAGGCATCATATTAACTGACTTCAAACTATACTACAAGGCTACAGTAACCAAAACAGCATGGTACTAGTACCAAAACAGAGATATAGACCAATGGAACAGAACAGAGCCCTCAGAAATAATACCACACTTCTACAACCATCTGATCTTTGACAAACCTAACAAAAACAAGAAATGGGGAAAGGATTCCCTATTTAATAAATGGTGCTGGGAAAACTTGCTAGCCATATGTAGAAAGCTGAAACTGGATCCCTTCCTTACACCTTATACAAAAATTAATTCAAGATGGATTAGAGACTTAAATGTTAGGCCTAAAACCATAAAAACCCTAGAAGTAAACCTAGGCAGTACCCTTCAGGACATAGGCATGGACAGGGACTTCATTTCTAAACACCAAAAGCAATGGCAGCAAAAGCCAAAATTGACAAATAGGATCTAATTAAACTAAAGAGCTTCTGCACAGAAAAAGAAACTACCATCAGAGTGAACAGGCAACCTACAGAATGTGAAAAATTTTTTTCAATCTACTCATCTGACAAAGGGCTAATATCCAGAACCTACTAAGAACTCAGACAAATTTACAGCAAAACACAAACAACCAGATCAAAAAGTGGGCAAAGGATATGAACAGACACTTCTCAGAAGAAGACATTTATGCAGCCAACAGATACATGAAAAAATGCTCATCATCCCTAGCCATCAAAGAAATGCAAATCAAAACCACTATGAGATACCATCTCACACCAGCTAGAATGGAGATTCATTAAAAAAAATCAGGAAACAACAGGTGCTGGAAAGGATGTGGAGAAATAGGAACACTTTCACACTGTTGGTGGGACTGTAAACTAGTTCAACCATTGCAGATGACAGTGTGGTGATTCCTCAAGGATCTAGAACTGGAAATATCATTTGACCCAGCCATCCCATTACTGGGTATATGCCCAAAGGATTATAAATCATGCTGTTATAAAGACACATGCACACGTATGTTTATCGTGGCTCTATTCACAATAGCAAAGACTGGAACCAACCCAAATGTCCATCAGTGACAGACTGGAGAAAGAAATGTGGCACATATACACCATGGAATACTATGCAGCCATAAAAAAGGACAAGTTTTTTATCCTTTGTAGGGACATGGATCCAGCTGGAAACCATCATTCTAAGCAAACTATCGCAAGAACAGAAGACCAAACACTGCACATTCTCACTCATAGATGGGAATCGAAAAATGAGAACACTTGGACACAGGAAGGGAAACATCACACACCGGGGCCTATTGTGGGGTGGGGGAAGCGGGGAGGGATAGCATTAGGAGATATACCTAATGTAAATGACGAGTTAATGGGTGCAGCACTCCAACATGGCATATGTATACATACATAACAAACCTGCATGTTGTGCACATGTACCCTAGAACTTAAAGTATTAAAAAACAAAACAAAACAAAACAGCAACAACAACAAAAACTCATATACTTTAGTAAAAATAGCATTAAAAAATTTAAAATGTTGCCCTCATGATCTGGCACAATGGCTTATCTCTGTAATCTCAGTGTTTTGAGAGGCCAGGGGAAGAGAATAGCTTGAGCCCAGGAGTTTGAGACCAGCCTGGGCAACATAGTGATAACCTGTCTCTACAAAAAATTTTAAAAATCAGCCAGGCATTGTTGTGCACACCTGTAGTCCTAGCTACTTGGGAGGCTGAGGAAGAAGTATCACTTGAGCCCAGGAGTTAGAAGCTGTAATTAGCTATGATTGTGCCACTGCACTGCAGCCTGGGCAACAGAGTGAGACCCTATCATGAGAAAATAAATACAAAAAAATAAAATATTGCCCTAGAGTAATATGTACTTAGTATAAAAGAAACTAGTATTAGAATAATTAGAATGAGAAAAACAGAGGTACAGAAGCGATATTAGACATGTGGAAAACAAAAAGTAAAATGGCAGGCATAAATTCAAATATATCAAAAATATTTAACTAAAGTGATTTCAGAAATACAATCAAAAGATAGAGATTTTTAGACTGGCTGTTTTCTGATTTAGTCAACTACATACGATCTATAGAAGATGCATACATATGTATACATATGTGTGTGTGTGTATATAAATATACATGGTTTATGGAAGATACTTTAGATTCAAAGATACGAATAAGGTGAAAGTAAAGCAATAAAAAATATATCATTCAAACTGCAACAAGAAGAAAACTGGAGTGCCTATACTAACATCAGGGAAAAAAAATAGATATTAATAGAATAAAATATATATTAAGAGAAAAAATGAAACAGTTACTAGAGGAAAAGAAGGATATTTTATAATTATAAAAGAGTCAAACTCTCAGAAAAGGTCGTGATTACAAACATATGTGTGTGTGTTTGTGTGTGTATGTATATATGCATGTATATATACAACTAACAACAGAGCCTCAAAATAATGAAGCTAAAAAATAATTTAAGGGAGAAATAGCTAATTCAACAATAACAATTAGAGACTCTAATATTCTACTTTCAACAGCAGATGTAACAGTTGGCTGGAAATCAACTAAGATATAGAAGATTTGAACATTTTAAATCACCTAGAAATAGTAGAGAGCTATAAAACACATTACCCAACAACAGCAGAATTGCCTTCTTAAATGTACATGGCACATTCTCAAGGATAGACCATATCCTACAATATGCTATAAAACAAGTTGTAATGTATTCCCAAAAATTGAAATAATAAAAAGGGCATTATCTGACCAAAATTGAATGAGATTAAACATCAAAAACAATAAGTAACTTGGTAAATTTACAATTATATGGAAGTTGAATAACACAATCTATATTAAACAATGGATCAAAATGAAATTGCAAGAGAAATGAGAAAAGACTTTGAGATTATTGAAAATGGATACCAAAACTCATGGGATGTGGGTGATGCAGTGCTGGGAATAAAATTTATAGCTGTGAATATCTCAATAGCCTAAACTTCCACAACACAATGGACAAGAGGCGAAATAAAATAAGTAGAAACAAGGAAATCATAAAATTTAGAGTAAAATTAATAAAATAAAATATAAACGAGAATATCAGAAAAACAAAAGTTCACTTGTTTTAAACAACAAAATAAATATATTAAATCAGGAATAAGATATAAAATATTACTAAAATTACAGAAAGAAAAATAATTACAAAGAAATACTATGAACAACTGTAAATTTTAAAAAATCAGTTAACTTCAATAAAATGGAAAATAGAAAAATACCAACTACTGAAATTGATTCAAGAAGAAATAGGAAATCTAACCTATAACAAGTACAAAGATTGAATCAGTAATTAAACAAACCAACAAAAATTAACACTATGAAATGCCCACGCTGAGATGACTTCATTTGACATTGTAACAAATATTTAAAACAAAATTAAGAGTAATTATTCACCACCTCCTCCAAAAATAGAAGAGCAGGGAACATTTCCCAACTCATTTTATGAGGCGGATATTACAACAATAGCACAACCAGACAAATCACAAGAAAACTATAAGCAAATCTATGTTTTATGTTTTCAATCCCTCTATATACCATTAAACTTAATGAAAAAGAGAAAATTATATAAACTCTGAATAAATGGAAATATAATGCATAGACTTAAATATTAGGCCTTAAATTAGTTAAAATATTAATTATTCCCAAATTAATTCACACAAGAACCCTCAACACAGTATCACACCAAATTCAGCAACATGTAAAAAGATTTATACAGCATGACCAGGTGGGATTTATCATAAGAATATAAGGTTGATTTAATTTTTTTAAAATCAACTAATGTAATTTACTTTATCAATAGAATAAATAAAAAAGAAAATGCATGATAATATAAATAGATGTAGAAAAAAAAGCATGTTACAGAATCTCACAACTATTTATGAAACAAACACTCAACAAATGAAGAATAAAAGGGAACTTCCACAATCTGATAAGGGAAGTCTAAAATAAACAAGAAGAACAAAGAAACATAACTAACATTATACTTAATGGTGAAAGGCTGAACGACTGGAATTTTAAATCAAAACTGTGAGATAACACTTTACAACCACTTGTATAGTCCAATCATAGAATTTCCATGTGACCCAGCAATTCTACTTCTAGTATAGACTCAAAAAAATGAACATACATGTTCTTACAAAAGTTTGTATGTGAGTGTTTGCAGTTTTGTTTAAAAGAGTCCAAAAGTTGAAACAACCCAAATGACCATCAACTGATGAATGTATACATAAAATTTGTTATATTCATACAATGAAATGTTATTCAGCAATAGACAAAAATGAATCACCGATACATGCTTTAATATGGATGAACATTGAAAACATTTTGATAAGGAAAAGTAGTAAGCCACAAGACACATAGAGTAGTGCTCAACAAATACTTGTTTAATGAAACAATGATTTTCAGAAGCTCTTTATTTATTAGGAAAATTATACTTAATTTTGTGATATAATTTCCTTCTTTTCTGATTTTGTGATTCTCTTTTGTTTGCCATTATTTTTTGACATCCAGAAAATCTTGGGATTTTTTTGCAATTGAAATTATCAACACTTTAATGAGTTCTTGATATTGTCTCATAATTAATACTAACAATGGAGCCCAGCAAATTTTGCATATACAAGTATTTTATGTAAAATTAAGTTTTTCCATATCAGTTACAATATCTAGAAATTATATATGTGATACCACCTGTTATAATGTCAAAAGATATGCAAAATCTTTAGAATTAAAAAAAAAAGTTCTAATTCTCTGTTAAAGAGACCCTCTATGTACCACTAAGCTCAATGAAAAAGAGAAAATTATATATACTCTGAATAAATGGAAACATAATGCATGGACTTAAATATTAGGCCTTAAATTAGTTAAAATATTAATTCTTCCCAAATTAATTCACACATTTAATGCAACAACAAAAATATTGCAAGTTATTTTAGACACTAATTATCATGTTATATATATTTATGAATAACATTTTCCAAATTATGAAGTTATCTGCGAAAAGGAAGACTAATGGTGTGGGATTTCATGAACCGTATGGTATGACAAACCCAGAAACCCATATGGGTGCCTTTAAAGGAAAATGATAATAATAATAATAATGGGTCAACAGAGAGCTCTAACAACAACCCAAGTATATATGGGATCTTGATATATGAGAAATTCGGCTATAATTTCGTTTGAACATACAGGGTTCTTTAGTAAATGGTATTGAGGAAATGGCTTATTATAAGACCTTAAATGAAACTGGATTACAACCTTATACCTTATATAGAAGGAGACTCTAAATGTGTATAGGGATCTAAAAGTAAAAGGTAAAATTATGATATAAATGAAAGAAATGTAGAAAAATATCTTTGTGATTTAGAGATGGAGAAATTTTTCAATTAAACTCAATTTATAAGACAAAGTAATGACAGTATTATAATAATAGACACGAATAATGGTGATGGTGGTAACAGACACAAAATTAATGAATAATGTATAAACATTTTCTTTTAAAATGTATTTTAAATGGGTACAGATTAAAATTCATAATATAAATGACATGTTTCAAACAGGTCTGCATATTACCACATTTTTTGCCCTGAAATGTTCAAAAATTTTTTCTGGGAATTTATAAAATGTTTAATGAGCCAAAGAAAAAATCATACCAACTATATTGTTAGTTAAGACCAGGAAAGATTTGCTAAGTATGGGATGATAATTTCTTAATACCATGCCCTGACTGTGAAGTGTTCATGACTCCCACCTCTTTTTGAAGCCTCAAATTTATGTCTAAGTCACCAATCCCTACTTGCTACCAGAAATACTATAACAGAATGAAATATCTTCATTTGTACATTTATTATTTATTGAATATCCTCTAATTGGAATATATTATTCAAAACGTTATGACAGTGAGACATGATATCTGTTCGCAGGTAGTGTACTATACATAGGTAAGATTATATACTCTTCAGAACACATCTCATGGTTGTTCTATTTTATTTAAAAAGTGAACATATTTTTTAAAGTACTAAAATAATTATTTTTTTTCACTTTCTGAACATACAAGTTGCTTGATTATAGCAATGTGTCTTCTGGCTTTCTTTCTGGAAGTTTTAAATTAAACCTGTTTCCTTTACAGGATATTTTAGGAGATTCACATTTTCTGTGTAATGTTAAATATATCCAAAACATAATTTTCAGTTATAAGCAAGAGTTCTGTTTCCAAGTGCAAAATCTAAAAGTCCATAAGAAAATCAGGTATAGTTTCAAAAACTATTTCTGTAGAGTCAGGAGGCTTGTAAAAATAGAGCTTTATGTGAATTTGGCACAAAAATATAGTATAATTTGACCAGGATTTTCTTAAATTATTTCTGATCCAAAAAGTCTGATAATTATTTATTCCAAGACTATTGTAATTTCTGCCATGATGTCAGTGATTTTATTAACAAATTGAATAGTTTGTTTTAGGTTTATTTATTTATTTTGGCTATACTATGCAAACTTTTCTGCCATCAAGTAAAAGCTTTATATGCTTATATTTTTACCTTCAAAACAAAAAAGATATTGAACTACATATGAAAGTGTCATACTAGGCCGGGCGCGGTGGCTCAAGCCTGTAATCCCAGCACTTTGGGAGGCCGAGGCGGGCGGATCACAAGGTCAGGAGATCGAGACCACAGTGAAACCCCGTCTCTACTAAAAATACAAAAAATTAGCCGGGCGCGGTGGCGGGCGCCTGTAGTCCCAGCTACTCAGGAGGCTGAGGCAGGAGAATGGCGGGAACCCGGGAGGCGGAGCTTGCAGTGAGCCGAGATCGCTCCACTGCACTCCAGCCTGGGCAACAGCGTGAGACTCCGTCTCAAAAAAAAAAAAAAAAAAAAAAAAAGAAAGTGTCATACTGAATGTATTTTTGGGTTTGGGCCAGTCTTGATACTACTAGATCAAGTGTCTAAATCTTTTTGTCTAAAGCACTTACCTACACTGATATATTTTCTCTCTTTATTATGCTCTGGAAAACCAAAGAATCTTGGTTCTTAAATCTTTGTAGTAAAATGATATAGAAATCATTCATTTAAGCAATTCTATAGTGCATATCATTGTATTACCCGTACACATACCAAAATTATTATGACAAACTTCATTAAATGAAGCATTTTTCAATAATAAAGTTTCAAGTTTCATATGGGTTGAAACTTAACTCATCTATACACAATTATCTCTCATATATTTTTCCCAAATACATATATTATATATTTAAAATAAAAGTTTGACTATATTATAACTTCAGGTTTTATGATTTTTCATCCTTTAATTTTATATCTCAAACAATACAATGATTTATGCATGTTATATAATTTTATACTACCTGAGTCAGATTTTTATTTAAATTTATATTTAAAAAGTTTTTATAGATATAACTTTTTGCATTGCTTTTCAAATTATATTCTAAGAGTTGGAATTTCATGCACCCTTTTATGGAGAATCTTTAAAAGGTGATCTTTGTCTTGAGCATAGCTTGTTCAAGTTTAAAATGCATTTGTGGACAATATTAACACATTAATTGAGTATCTACAGTTTATAAGGTATTTGGGTCATAACTTTAGGACTCAGGATAATAAGTAAAGGAATACATTTTATTTTTTTCTATTCCTAGATTTTTTTCATTAAAAATATAAATGATAAAAACTAATAATTATAATATTTTCACATTAGATCATATTTTTAACTTATAGAATTTTACCTAGTAGGCTTCTGTTTTTTTTTTACTTTTTATATGATTCACTATTTTCCCATTTAACTGTATTTTAAAATTTATATATTTAATAATACAGTTAGCAATACATCCATAAATTATTTTAGTCCAATTTGATATCTCAAAGGAAATTTCTTTAAATTTTTATAATTTTAAGATATCAATAACATTTGTAGGTTACTATAATTTTCATCAAAATTGATATTTTATCAAAATTGATGTATTTCTCCCTGAAAAGCTTTCAATCTGATAGCCATTTATCTTAGTACTCAATACCAGTGTACACATACATATTATGATTTATTTGAATTTATTAATTATGATGACAAAATGCTTGACATACTACTACATGGTTGGGTGACAAGTGATGACTGCTTTTGTAAATTGGAGAAATTTATTTTAGCTCAGTGATTTTTAGGGAGAGTATTTTGTCTTCTAGAGGCATCTTGGGAATTTCTAGAGTCATTGTCAATATTCAGAATAATTGGCTGGAACAGTTGACATTTAGCATGTGGGTAGTGAATGATGAATGCTATAAATCTTTCATTACACAGAACAGTTCAGGCAAAGAAAACGTTTTCCATGGATTGCACAATTTCTAAAAGTCGCAGCATAAGTTAATGTGTATATAAAACCTACATATAAATATCTAAGGCTAGATCTGAATTTCAGGTCGTATATTGGCACAAAATATTTTTACACAATTTTAATAATCATATTGAATATATCAGGAATAAATATTTTATGTTAAATCAATAAATATTATTTTTCACTCAGAAATTTCTTAGAATTTGTTAACCATATTGAAAAAAATACATCATCCTACTTGAGTGTCTAATAGGAAATGACCATTAACAGTCTTTATTTATGGCTACCAAACCCAATATAATTCTGTGTGTGAGTACAAACAGCTAACCACTTCAGTGTATCTTCTAGTTTAGTCATTCCTTAGTATCTTTGTATAGAAATAGTGGTCTTATAAATTAGTGGTCTCTTATACTTTTTGTATTAGAGTTAGGGAATTATCTTAGTTAATTTTTAATATTTGGTGTGTAGGTAGGATACATTATGAATTCCATTTTATGAAGTAAGGTGTGTACTACAAAAACCAGAAATGTACAATTAACAGAAAATATTGGTCTGATTGATTTTAGTTTATCTGTTTCAGGAAGTACAAAGCTAAGTAGATTATACACCTTTAAAAGCATAACTAATAGAAGATCAAAACCAGGCAAATATTTCAAAATTATAACAAATAAATCACATTACAAACCAATTCACCAAATAAAGAAATAAAACACAACTCACATTTCAAAACAGAAAAAAATATTATAAACACATAAAAGACATATTGGTTATTAACATTCATTAAATTACCTCAAAAATCAAACTAAAACAGACCAATTCTAGGTTGTTTAAGAAGTTCATTATAACACTTTGACTTAAAAGGATTAAAAAATATGTAATAGAAAAAATTACTGGAGAGATGCTAACAAGAACAAGGCTGGAACTACAGACTTGATATATCAAGGTGGAATTTCAGACAGAAAGTGTTAAACCAGATACAAAGTAGTTTTTATTTAGCTTTATGTTGATGTACTAAAAGCATTTTGCATTACAATCAATAATGCCTGCTATTAATTTAGGCTCCTGAAAGTATTTAAGTATATGAAAAAGTCAAAAAATGAGGAAGTATAGATTGGTAGGAAGACACTCAATTATTGTGGTTTATAGATATGATTATGAATATAGTAAAATAAAAGAATTGATTTAAAAAACTTATTAGAAATAAAATAATTTTATATTTTGGTCTACTGACAAATCTTCATAAGAAATGTATAGATTTCCAATAAGAAATAAATGTCATTTAGAAAATAAAATGAAGACGAATATTTTATTTATAATAGTAATCCAAAACATAGAACACGTAGGAATAAACTGTCATAAATGCATAACGAAAGAAAATCTTAAAATTATAGTGACGATTTTTGAAAGATTATTAAATGCTTTCAATTTGCATAGCGTGTTCTTGGGTAGAAAGGCTCAACATTTTAAATATGGTAACTCTAAATTCATATATAAATTCTACATGGTCTCATATAAAATAAAAATGAAACTTTTGTTTTGCTATGTATATAAAGAGGATAAAAGTTGAAAGAAAGAAAAAAACTATAAGAGTCTGAGAAGAGATATAAAGCAAGGTATTAAAATATGTTCTTGGGTGTTAAATCAAACACCTTCTACTGAGGCAGACTATGACTCACATATATGAGTCATATGCGTATATAACTTATATATAAATATATGTACTTATCTATATGAATTTATTTTATTATAAATAGCATTTCTAATCAGTGGTAGACACGAAATTACACCATTTAAAAATTTATCAGATAATTTGAAGGGGTGACCTGCCCCTCCACACCTGTGGGCGTTTCTCCTTAGGTGGAAGGAGAGACTTGAGAAAAGAAATAAGACACAGAGACAAAGTATAGAGAAAGAAAAAGTGGGCCCAGGGGACCGGCGCTCAGCATACAGAAGACCCACACTGGCACCACACTGGCACCGGCCTCTGAGTTCCCTCAGTATTTATTGATCATTATCTTTACCATCTCGGAAAAGGGGAAGTGGCAGGATAATAGGATCATAGTAGGGAGGTCAGCAGAAAGACATATGAATGAAGATCTCTGTGATATTAATAAGTTTAAGGAAAAGTGCTGTGCCTTGATATGCATGTGAAAACATCTCCATAAACCTTTTTAGTGCATAAAGAGCAGCATTGCCGCTAGCAAGTCCCACCTTCAGCCCTAAGGCAGTTTTCTCCCATCTCAATAGATGGAACACACAATGGGGTTTTACACCGAGAGGTTCCATTGCCCAGGGACGGGCAGGAGACAGATGCCTTTCTCTATCTCAACTGCCAAGAGGCCTTCTTTCCTCTTTTACTAATCCTCCTCAGCACAGACGCTTCACAGTTGTCAGGCTGGGGGAAGATCAGGTCTTTCCCTTCCCACGAGGCCATATTTCAGAGTATCACATGGGGAGAAACCTTGAACAATACCTAACTTTCCAAGGCAGAGTTCCCTGTGACCTTCAGCAGTGTATGTGTTCCTGGGTACTTGAGATTAAGAGAATGGTGATGACTTTTAACAAGCATGCTGCCCTCAGGCACTTGTTTAACAAAGCACATCCTGCACACCTCCAAATCCATTAAACCTTGAGTCACCACAGCACTTGTCTCTTGCAAGGACAGGGTTGGGGGTAGGGTCACAGATTAACAGCATCTCAAATACAGAACAAAATGGAGTCTCTTATGTCTACTTATTTCTATATAGACACAGTAACAGTCTGGTGTCTCTTTCTTTTCCTCACAATAATTCATTTATGAAATAAAACTATTGCTTTCTAAAAGACAATGAGAGTGAATATTTGTATATCTTAAATTGGGGAGGCTTTTCTAAACATGACACAAGATTGAGAAGCTATTAAAGGAAAAACAGATACAGGTGTTATATAAAAATGTATAATTTATAAAGGCATAAACTCCAAAAACATTCAAGCATCTGGAAAAAAACAGCCTGTTCCATTCTTGAACAATACACAGAGCCCAAGGATGTGGTGCAATACTACAGAGGAGAAATTAAGTAAAAGGCTACTCCCAAAACAAAGGTAACAAGGTATTTTTCCCTATTCTGCTCTACAAATATGGGTGGCCGGATCACTTCCCCTGGCTGTCACTGACTGGATCTGGGTAAAAAACACAGACTGAGAGAGTTAGAGAGTTCTTAAACAAATCAGCCAGGTCTCTACTTGATCACAGTGCAATAAAGTTAGTCACTAGAAAACCATTCACAATGAATACATGGAATTTCAAACCATATTTGAAATGGTGACTTATTTTTCAATATAAGTGGAGAGTCCGGCATAACTATATATGTTAAGAAATTCTCTTAACTTCACAGCCAGAGACCAAAGTCAGTTGGGGGTTAGAAGGTGGGGAGAGAATTCAGAGGAAATACAAAGACGAGAAGCATGTTAAACTTTTGAAAAAACTCCAAAACTGAAGATCACTGCCCTCAAAGTAATAAGGAAAAGGTAGAAAAAATGGTTTTCAGATCTACAATATGTGAACATTTTTAGTTCTCAAGAGGTCTAACCTAAAAATAATATACTTCACTTAAAATAGGAAGTCAAGTAAGGAAAAAGATGAGGGATTTAGGAAACTGAGGATGCAAACCAGAAGACAGGAGGTAAAGCTTTCCAGGATGAAGGTGAAGAGTCATCCCAGAAGACACTGTGCAGTGAGTCTACGGATCTACCCATTCAAAAGACCCACTTCTAAGGACAAAAACACTGAGGCTGAGAGAATATTCAATGTATTTTGCATATTGAGGGACATGGGGAAGTAATGATGATTGGGTGCCTAGAATAAGTAAACAAAACTAAAAATAAAGTGATTAATAACTGCCAGGAAAACAAAAAGGTTCTGTAAAAGTAAATATATACCACCTCTTTCAGCTATATATGATATCACTAAAGACATAATTATATACAATGCATGTTAATTTATCACAAAATTAACCTATTTTTATATTGGGAGAATGAAATAAGGGCTTGGTGTGATTATCTGTGTGTGTGTGTGTGTGTGTGTGTGCATGTGCGTGCACGTGCACGTGTGTGTGTGTGTTTTGGGGTAAGGAACAGTGTAAGAAATGTAAATCCTTCTCTTCCATAGGATGACATCAATGAATAATGTTTAAATGTGCTTTTTTATTAAGTAATAAATGTAAAATATTTTATTTGGAAACATTGAGATAAATGAAAACACAAAAATAGTTAAACATCTTAGTTATATATAGGTGTCATGATGAGTTAGAAATGGAAATGCACTGTAATATTTTACCCTCAGAAGACACTATAGTTATTCTATAAGAAATATTTGCATGTATTATAGGAATATTTGCATAGTATTTTATGAAAATATAAATTAAAATAAACCAGAATATTAAAACTTGGAAATAAATTTAAAACCAAAATGCTTGGCATTTCAGAAATTTTGAACTACTTCCAATGCATCAGAAGTGACACTTTCCTAAGAACATCCCAATGAGCTTTCAAACAATGGCCATTAGAAAGCAACAGATTGCCGAGTTGCTTTTTGGGGGGTCAGGGGAAGTTTGTGCTGCAAAGGAGAAGGAAGTGTTGATATCTTATTTTCTTTTGTGCTAATTATAAAATTAATGTTAAAAATATAAATTATTTATTGTAGAAAAATTACCAAAAATAGGTTGCTAATAAGAAACAAAAAGGTAAATGACCAGTAACTTTGCAAAAAAAGTGCAGATATTCATAAATTAAACACATAAAAATCATAGCAAAATAGGATAGGTTTTCTAATCAGCCTGGTAAATACTAAAACATTTTATGACATGCAGAACTCTCCGGTGTTTGGGAGCCCAGCATTCTGAACATCAGCCTTTTAGAGAGGGCTTTGATAAGAACTATTAAAATTAAACACGTGATTTCCTTTTGATGAAGGTCAATTTTGCAAGGGATTTATCCTATGGATCCTCTTTACAGAGTCCACTAATATATTTGTATGAAGACTTCCATTTCTGTATAAATATTAGCACAACAAATTAAAACACATAGTAACTACAGTGTCTTCTGAGGGTAAAATATTATGGTATATTCATATAATAGAATATTTGCAACCTTTGAAAACAAAATGTGCTAATTTGGATTGGTATCTCAGACATACCATTGAATGGAAAGATAAAATTTCAGAGTATTATATATTACTAAGATATAATCATTTTTGAGAATTTAAATATATATATAAATATATATGTGTAGGTAGGTTTATATTGCAGGTAGGTTGATATACAAATGATAATTCTAAACAATAAGGGAATGTGCCTATGTTGTGTCAAAAGTAAAATTTGAAAAATTCCAAAATTGGTAACAAGTAGGTTGTTGCTCTAACTGCAACTCGTCAAATTTTAAAAAGACTAGTACACAAGAAAAAGTATTCTCTTGAGGACATTAAAGCTCAATAAAACAAATATCAGGTCAATATAAAAATATATGAAATATAGTGAAGTAAAAAAATCAAGTCAATTATCATTTCAAATTTGCTATGGCCAAATGCAGATTCCTAGTTTCTACCCCAAATTTTCTCCTATTAAATTTTCCTCTTAATAAAAGGTGTCACTATCCCCACACAGCTCAGACTTAAAAAGGAATCATTCTTTATAGGCTATGTGGGTTTCAGAGACTTAAGCAAGTTCATAATAGATAATGATAACTGGCAAACTCTATTTCAGTTATTACAGTTTTTGTTTGTTATAGTATCTGATTGAGCTGGTACCTCCGTATTACTCTTAATCTTCAAAAATACTCTCAATGCCGTAAGCTTCCCATATATAATTTAGAGTCTACCTCTTGATACCTTTGTTGAGATTTAATAAATTAGAGATTAGCTCAGGAAGAATTATAAAGATATGCCTTCATGTTATTGTACATGATGTCCATTTAGGAAGGAATTCTCTAAAATTTTCTTTTCATTTTCATGGAATAACAAATAGCATTATGACTAAAACTTGTACAGTGGAGGCACAAAACTATATAATAATCTTGGCATTATGTATAGGGCCCCATGTAATCTACCACCCCAATCAGAACACTGTTGAAAGTGAAAGAGCACTATTAATGCACTATTAACAATTTACAAAAATATGGTTAAAAAGGCCTAACACAGGCCAATTTTTTATTTTATTTTTATTTTTTTATTTTTTATTTTTTTGCCATGTGGCAGTTGTTTCGAGTTTACCTAGGATTTTTTTTTTTTTTTTTTTTTTTTTTTTTTTTTTCCTGTATGTGGAGGGAGAAGAGGAAAGGTATTGAGAGGAAGTAACTGTGTTCTATGATTTTATTTCAGGTAACTTTGTTGTAAGAGTGTTTGATATAGTAGGTAACAGTTACTTGCCCATTAAAAAATGCATTCAATATTCTTCTGTGAAATAGATGTGCATCTGGGAATTTTGTAGATGAGGAAAGCAGGCATAAATATACTTATTTAACAAATGTTTGAAAATAATTAAAACGAAAGTTTTCTCTCCAAGACCAGTGATTTGAACACATCAAGGCATCCACTGTATTCATACCATTAATAATCTCAGTGATCCTTGACAAATTGCATTAAATGGCTAAGTTCTTTCCAACTACGAGAAGAAAGGCTTGAACTAATTCACCTTTAACATTTTTGCTGGCTCCAAACACATCCCATCATTTAGAGTTATGAGTGTAATGACTTAGGTTCAGTAGGCCAATTTTTATTAATAATAACAAGCAAAGTGATTTGACATTGCTCTTCTCAGCCCATTGGTATGTTTATATGATAATGTTAAGTGCCCTTTGAATGCTTGATAAAGAATACTTGAAAATCGTGATACTTTACTCATCACTATGATTTACATGTTTTTTCACCTTATGCTTTATTTTTCAATTTATGTATATATATAAAATATTCAAAGAAATGCATATGGATATGTCATGTAATGTATAATTATATTAAAATGATCTCATAGTTTATTTTACCAACCTATAACTATGCCTACATATAAGGAGGACCCGAGAAAAGTTGTTCAATGTATAATGATTAAATACATTAGATATTGAATAGATGTGTGTGTGTTCCTGTGCACATTTGTATTTGAAAGGAAGAAAAAAGTGAAAAATCCTTGTCTCTCTAACTCCAGAAAAATATCCCCACTTTTGTTGATAGTCAACATGGTTCTCAACATTAAACCTAAAAATATTTAAAATACATCTACATAAATTGCAGACTATTTCACAATTATCTTCACATACAAGAAAACTATGTTAAAAACTACTAGAAAAATATATTGGATAAATTGAAATTACTATGGGAAAATCTCCTCACAATTTGCAAATTAATTAAAAATGTATTTAAAAATAAAAATAATGAATGCATGAATTATGTTCATGTATTCAAGAGTACAGATCTTTTAAAATTCAAAATACTATAGATTTAAAGAATAATAAAAGAATAAGATGTACCTTATAGCTACATCTTAAATAATTGCGTTGAGTGACAAACTGAGTTTGAATAATCTCATATATATATATATATATATATGATTGTTGCAAAAGTAATTGTGAATTTTTCCATCATTTTCAATGACAAAAACCATGATTACTTTTTCACCAACCTAATAATATATGAATACACACACACACACACACACACACATTAGCATAGGCAGAGTTCATGATGTTATCCCAGGTAACTTAGCAATTAAGTGGCAGAATATGTTTTTGAGACTGGATATATTCAGCACCAAAGTTATTTTCACTCATAATTCTGCACAATAATCAAAAGTAATTTTGCCAAGAATTGACACTCTATGAAAATATTTTTAAAATGTACCCCACAACTATCTTCATTAAATAATTCTTTGTGTTTTTAAATAAATGTGTGATTTAAATACTTAAATATATCAATATAAAGTATATGACTAATTGGGTTTTTCATTTTTCTGTGTTTCAGATGCAGCTGTTCTCTTAGTTACATTGGCAGATTGTGTGTTGTCAATGTTGACTATTGCTTAGGGAACCAGAGTATATCAGTGCATGGCCTCTGCCTGGCCCTTTCGCACAATTGTAACTGTAGCGATCTGCAAAAATATGAAGGGAACATCTGTGAGATAGATACTGAAGATTGCAAATCTGTGTCCTGCAAAAATGGAACAACTAGTATACATTTAAGGGGATATTTCTTCTACAAGTGTGTCCCAGGATTTAAAGGCAAGTCTTTTTTTCCTGATAAATTAAATTTTCTAGTAAATAATGTTGTTAATATATTTATTTGATATATCTCAAATGTGTCTATTGATTGGTATTATAGTGTGATTTCTTATTTGGTAAAGTAAAAAAAAAAACATTCACTTGAATAATAGGATTGCTTCTTTGGGCAATTTAATCTGACTACACAGCCTTGCTCATGCAAATAAGACTAATAAGGTCAGACTGAAGCATTGGGAATATGATGGTGTATGTCAAAGGTCTGAAGAGAAAAACAGGCAGCCATAAGCTCCAAATAATTTTGCCTAAACAGCTTAGCACTGCATTTCAACCTTCTGTTTGGCTGCATAAGCACATGGAGTGAGCACATGGTCAGTGTTTTCTAGTTTAAGAATAAAATTTGGTTCAGTATTGTCTAGGTCAGTTTGATGCCCTGACATTAATAACATTTAAGAAAAGGTAAAGTCACAAACATACTATATTTTCTGTATGGTCATAGAAAACAAGATTCACAGTGTAGTAATAAGACAACTTTTAACGTTAAATGTCAGAAATTAAGCATTCAAATTTAATTACTTGATATATTTATGATTGGTCTTACATTGATATGATTATTTGTAATAACTTCAAACTTATTATCATTACCTTGTAAAAATCAGAATAGTGACCATATGGGAAAACAATTACATTATCACTTATAAAACTTTTTTTTTAAGTTTTGTCCAATTGGCTATTCCGTTTTATTAAGCAGACCCAATTCAAAAAGTTATTTAGATTTTCATCTTAACACAAAAAATATTTTCCCTGCTTGGTATTTAAAGTAATATGTTGAAGGTTTTGGAAGCAATTTAAAGATAAGTTCCAAAAATGGAAATGGTGATATCATTGGAATAAATGTATAGCCATCCAGATTAGCTTTTTTAAGGCAAAAATAAATTTGAGGGCAAAAATTCTGGTAAGCTTGCTAAAAAGTTGGTCATGTTACTTCACATTCAAACATGTTCTAAGTAAAAATAAAATTGCATAAATGTGCTAGCATTGTTAAAATATAGGTGTCTGTCTTAGAAAACATATATATCATTTCTTTAACCATCTTCCAAGTATCAGTAAATATATAAGTAAGTAGTAATTTTACATAAAATAAAGAATGAATTTCACTCTGCATAATGCCATTACTAATAGAAAATGTAATTTGCCATAATTCTTTTGCATGGCTAAATACATGTGTGTATTTGCAAACATGATCAATGAGTCATCTATTAGTTTATATATCAACTCTATATTGGTTATTCATTATATGATCATTAAATATATATTGTGTATAAACTGTATAGTTTTACCACATATATACATAATACTTATTATTGGAATATAATATAAAATTGGTATGGCCTACTTCTCTAGGTGGGGTTAAACACTATTATGTTTCTTTTCAAATTAAACCCAACACAAGCTTCACAGGTCCATCTTATCAGCAAGGCCTGTATTTTCTATCGTGTCTTTTTTCTTTCCACTGACTTATAAAAAATCCTCTGACTTTCCTCAGTTCAAAATGTTCAGTCCTACTTCTATACTCTTCACATAGTGAGAAGTAAAGGAAGTGATCTGCCTAAACTTTCCCAGGGATGCAGAGTTAATCCCGCTGAAAGCAGAATATTTTGGGGGAAGTTTAAAGCAGATGCCCCTCTTTCTCTCCAGCCCCCTTCTCCTCCTCTATCTGGTTTCTTCTATTAGTTGTGTCTCCCTTCATCTTGAATTCTTCCCATCTGATTTCTCTCTTTCCACCTGCTTTTTCTCCCCATCATACCTATATATGTATATGTATTCTCCTCCTTCCCTTTTTCCCTTTCCTTTTGATTTCTCCTTGCTCTCTCCTTTCCCCCCTCCATTTGGTTTCTCTCCCTCCATCTCCAAACTTATGTGCTTTCTGAAGGCATTCGTTAGCATTTTAAAAACAATGTTACCATGGCTTTTATGTCAAGTATAATCACCTTTTATTTCCTTGATCCCCATCACATTTTTGGAAATGTTAGACTTACAGTCAAATTTCCTGATTAAATGTCAGTCTCTGTATCTCTAGCCCAGAGGATCACAAACTTTATGTTAATAGAATCACCTGGAGGTCTTGTTACAACACCAATTATTGGCCCCACGTTAGGAGTTTCTCATTTGGTAGCTCCAGCGTACAGTACGTCTGGGGTGATCCTTACACTGCTAGTCTGAGAACCACTTTAAGAAAACTGTTCTAAACCCAGTAAATTATATTAATTGAGAGGAGTTGTATGGATCCTAAGATGTAAAATTCACTTTTGAGTGTGAACTACCATGAAACAGAGCATGAGGAAAGCAGCTAGTCCAATCTTCTCTGCAGAAAACCGCTCATCTCTGGAGTTCTTGAAGACGCTGATGCATTCATTTGGTAAGGCCATATGCTTGAGTGAATCCTACAGGATTTAAAACTGATTCCAGTCAATTTTCTGAAACTCCCCAAAGATTTTTAACTCTGGGAATAATTTCAAAGAATGTGTTTTTTCAGGTTATAACCTTTTTGCAATTCCAATGTTACTTATATCTATAGTATTTTAATAATGAATTCAAAATTGATTTTTTTTTTAATTTAATATTCTTCCCTTGTCCTGTTGACACTTTCAGCACTAGTGTTCTCTAAAATTTTTTCATGGTCAAAATAAGACCATGTAAAGTTTATCATCCTGCTTGATTTGAGTAACCATCTTCTCATCTTATGTTTCTTATAATTGCCTTTATTACCAGAGAAGTCTAGGAAATTCTCCTTTAACCAATAGAAGGATTCAAGTTCTTAGACAACATCAAGCCCAGCCGTTTCCTATTTGAGATGAGACTGAGATAAGTCTTATTGGTAGATTTGCTTGTTTTCATCTAATTTCCATGAGGCTGCTATCCTAAAGCAAACTCCTTTTCTGCTACAGTCTTATATATTATAAATTTGACTTGCAAATCTTTGTGATTCTATTCTCCAAAATGCCAGCCAGTCAACTTTATTCTATTTTTAGGTCTAAGTTACCTTGGCAACACAAAAACGTTTAAATTCCAGGATTTTTTTTTTTCCCCTCCATGGGCCCTTTCCTTTCCTTGTCTGCTAACTTTTATTTCTGTAGAAGTGTAGTAGGATGTTTCAACCACGTTTGCATTTCAGCTGGAACCCAGCTCCCACTATATAGTGCCAATTATTGATGCCTAATTTTCACTGTTCTATTATATTCCTTCAGGTTATAGTTTCATTTTCCCCAAAGCAGTCTATAAGTACCCAGAGTGGGTGGCGGGAAAGGAATTATACATATACAAAGAGAGAAACTTCTAAGTGACTTCGAACTTCTAGAGCACTCACTGGAGTGATCACACTGCCCAAGACTATCTTGTCCACATTAGAGTTGAACTACTTCATGGTGGATATTCAAAACTGACCCCGTTAGTAAGATTTTTACCCTTGATTGCTTCCTTCTGCATTCCAGTCTCTGTACTTTGAATAGACATTGAATTAACCTAGTCGTTATAATCACCAATTCTGTTAAGACCTCATGGATAGTTTTACAGAAAATAAATTTATAGTGTAGCCTATTTTGTGTTGTGATCTTTTAAAAACACCAATGCACAAATAGCATTGCTTTTATATCTTATATAATTGCTTTTATTTTGTATATAATGTTTTCTTTTGTAATTTATGCCTAAGAGGAGAAAGTAGGCGATATTATATAAGCCTGTTGCTTGTATTCATGGTTTTCCCCAAAATTTGACGTGATATAGTCGTCTTCCTTCAGAAAATATGTTGTTTTTAGTAACTGGGATTGTGCCTTAAAGTCACTGTTTTTTTGTTGGTATCGCTTATCCCAGCATATTCTGTCTCTCATGGAGCTGCATGTACATCCCTCTCTTCATAAAGTATTCCATTAACCTTTTGTGTCTGCTCAGGGCTTTCAAGACGTATTGTAGGATCACGTCAAGCTCAATTTCATCACTCTGCACTATGTTCAGCCATACTGGCTCTTAAACCACTCATTCAGTGGCTTAAGATCTCTGATGTAGGTAGAAGCAGGATCCCACTCTTTCGATGTACTGAGAATTTAGCTTTTCATGAAAATGAGCCTCATCTTCGAAGCAACATAACTCTTTTCGTAGACTCCAAGATGAGTCACCACAGAGCTGATCTGTCTCTAGGAGTATTCATCCCTAAATTCCCAGAGGTGAGCTCCTGGAGCATTTTCCTTTAGTTTTTGTCAACTTCCTACCCATTCATGTCATGGAAAGAACAACCTCCCTTATAAAATGTTAACAATGGATTTCATGTACCTATGTTTATAACCTCCCTTTTTTAAAATAACACGTGAATGTTGACCATCAGTATATATCAATAAGATAAATATACAACCTCACTTTTTATGGCTTCAAAGTATTTATTTAAATGAATGCACCTAACTTGAAGAAAATTGCTAAATCAAAAAAAACATGTGAGGGGTTGTTGATTTGGTACAACCAAATTATCTGTGCTCATTTACACTCCAACCAACAGTGTGTAGGGGGACCATTTGGTTTACACCTTCACTATGCCAATTATTAATCATATGGTTTTGACTTTCCTCCACTCTTACGTATCAGATTATATCTCATTTTGATTTTCACTTCTTGCAGCAGCAAAAACAAGGTTGAGTGCTTAAAATGTGAAATTTTTACAGGCTCTTTACCATTTTTTCCTGAGAAGTGTATCTTACTTAGTTGCTATTGTTCTTTATAATTTAAAGATACAACTTTTCTTACTATTTCTAGAGAGAATTATATCTACAAATAAAGGTAGTTTTTATTTTCTTTTTATTATTTACTTAATTGGTATTATGTTGCTGTTTAATACCATTTGATCAAGTTTCTAAGACAAAGTACAATATTAATGGTGAGAGTAAACATCCATTTTTTTGTTCCTGAATTTCAAAGGACTTTAACTTTTGTTATCATTAAACATGGTGTTGGCTTGGTGTTAAGGATATTATAAATAAGGTATCATTTCTAACTTAAAGCACTTTAAATAAGAATAGAAGGGGAATTAACAATTTAGCACAACAGCTGTTTAATAAACTGACATTTTACTTTCATAATTTTTAAAGATTTTGCAAATTACACACACTCATGCACTAACAATTTTAGTCTTTTAGATGTGTTTATTAGAAGTTTTGTTTATGGCCTTATAATCTTGTGGTGACTTTATACAAAGACATGGAAAGTACTTCTGACTCTAAACTCTAAAATATTTTAAATAAAGTGGGTTAAATCATAATGGTTACACAAATTGTAAAAATTCCTTAGGATTTGCTAAGAATTTGCTAATGTATATTACTGGAGTTACTTACAATACTCACATTTAAAAGTATAATTGTCATAGAATAATAGTTCAATGATATGTAAAATTCTAGCTATTCCATAAAAAACTAATAAAACAGGAGAAAAACGTATAGACATAAAATCAAAATCAAATTTTTTCATCTTTTGTATTTTCTCTTATAATAGCTAGACTTGGCCGGGCGCGGTGGCTCAAGCCTGTAATCCCAGCACTTTGGGAGGCCGAGACGGGCGGATCACGAGGTCAGGAGATTGAGACCATCCTGGCTAACACGGTGAAACCCCGTCTCTACTAAGAAATACAAAAAACTAGCCGGGTGAGGTGGCAGGCGCCTGTAGTCCCAGCTACTCGGGAGGCTGAGGCAGGAGAATGGCGTGAACCCGGGAGGCGGAGCTTGCAGTGAGCTGAGATCCGGCCACTGCACTCCAGCCTGGGCGACAGAGCGAGACTCCGTCTAAAAAAAAAAAAAAAAAAAAAAAAAATAGCTAGACTTTTCTTTATATCATTGTTATTTTCAAGAACTTATTTTCATAGATTTATTCTCAAGGTTTTCTCTGCTTTTTGTTTAATACTTTATATGTTTAATGATAGAATCCTTTCTCTATCTTTACTAAGCTTTACAATGCATTGTTCCTTGTGTTCTTTAAATTTTTATTTTTTGTTAACCCTTAGTCAATTTATTATTGTCTTTGTTGTTTAATAATAACAAGTTTGGAGCTAGAAATACTTTGGGTGTTGTTTTGCCTGTTTTCTAAAAATATTAAATTAAAGTTTCTTATTTGTACTGTTTTCTAAATAGATTGTTATTTCAGACTTGATTTTCATTTCCACTTATGAGTAAATATGGCATTTGAAAGAAAAGGCTTCTAAATTTACTTGGCAATACTTTTTACTCTTTTGATACTATTTTTTCAGTGTTATTGTATCATTAAAAAAGAATAGGATTACTAATCATTGCTTTTTGGTATATTTTTGCTCTTCTTTTTTTTGAAAAATACAGAAATGTAAAATTATTTATTCTTCTTCCAGTTGTAGAGAATTTCTAGCAACTACCAAGAGGACTGAAACGAAGAGTGCTGAGAAAAATTACTAAAGTTTGGCAGAAATACTGCTATGATTTGTTAGTAATGTGTGAACTTAGGAAGGAGTTAGGAATGTTGGATTCCTATGACTCATCTGTTATGCTTGGCTTAGCATGTGATAATTTTTGAATAGTGCTTAGATATTTAGAAGAAATTTACCTCATGCATATACTTTAAAATGTCTTTTTCTTTGATATATATACCAGGCCGGGGGTAAGAATTACCTGAATAAATTTTTCTGAAAGCAGTATTTTGATGCCACCTCAAATATAACATATCCACATATTTGGGAGTAGTCCTCAAGAAAAAAAGGCAGTGTTTCAGTCTATATAC
This sequence comes from Macaca mulatta, assembly GCF_049350105.2. Taxonomy (NCBI): domain Eukaryota; kingdom Metazoa; phylum Chordata; class Mammalia; order Primates; family Cercopithecidae; genus Macaca; species Macaca mulatta. The sequence goes on from NC_133409.1 coordinate 120,174,531, forward strand.
CATACGGCCATGTGGTTTTAAAGTGTAGCAAAATGTTGGAAATTTGACTATACAACATTTACATATATTTATAATAAACATAAATGTATATATATACACAAAAACCCAATATAAATGAGTTAGAGGTCCTCATGCCAGTTGGTTTTAAGAAGTTTCCAATATTTCTAAAATTGTGCCTTTTAAATTTTGAGCTATGTTATTTAGCATATTCTTAAAAGTTTCTTGTTTATTTTAATCCATTTTCATATAAAATAAACATAGTTTCTTATTTAACATCTATTTATAGGATAATACTTTTGCCTTTATCTTTTATTTGGAGACCTCACCTACTTTCCTCTTATGTAGTTAGTTTATATTAAGGTTTAAATATATGCCTATACTATTTGTTTTTTTATTTGTTTCATCCATTCTATGTTATATTTTTTCTTTTTATGTATTCTTTTCGATTGATTATTTGTCGATCCAATTTCCTCTTTATTGATATTTACACTTATTTTTACTACTCTTTAAGTGCTTAACCTAGGGATTGCAATACTTTTAATTAGCTTGCCATATTTCAATAGAAATTGGTACTTGTTACACATTCCTGACAAGGAAAGGGTCATAAATATTTAACTGCAGTTGATCCCCTTCACATATATGTTCATATGTATTCCATATATCTTTAAAATAGCAGGAGACATTGTTATTTTATACATCCAATATTAGATTTACCCACATTGTATTATTTTATTGCCCTTATTTATCTCCTACATTTGTGAAATTCCAACTAGTGTCTTTTGCCATATGTATGGTAACTTTTTAAGCAGTTCTCGTGTGTTGAATTCTCCACTCTCTAATTACCTCTTTCTTTCACCTTCATACTTAAAAGATGTTTGATGGTAGGAGGTCAATATTACTTAAGTAAAATGAAAAAACTGTACCAAAACATATATATACACATACACACACACATACACACACACACTCGTGCACATATGTGTGTGTTTGTATCTATGAACATATATATACATATGGGTTTGTTTGTATCTATCTCGTATTCTTAGTCCTATAATAACTTTGACTCCTCTTTGTCCGTTCCTATATATTTTTTTAAAGCACACCATGGTACAAAGACTTTAGTGGAAGACTCAGACAGCTGTAATACAAAATATTTCCCATATTTTTTGTCAGAACTTGAGCTATTCACTCCAGATCTGTATTTATAGGATTCCCTCAGACATAAGTTTGTCATTTCCTACAGGTCATTTATATTCTTTATGTTCTGAAAAACAGGAAATTGAAAGAGGGCTAAAGATATTTAACAAATTTAAAACGTCCAATATTTCAAGACAATTATTCTGCTACATAATTTTCATTTTATTTAACAACTAATACATATTTTGTCCTATTAATAGAATACTGTTCTATACAATGTCTGATGAAATTATTGATGAAATCAAGGAAATAAAGTTGGGCATTATATTTTTGCCTACTTTAATCTCTGAACTTTGAGTGTACTGAAGGCAAATCTAACCAAATAGAATATGGGAGCACTGGAAACTTTTTTGAAAGGTAATATTAAAGAAAAGGTTTTGGGAGAGAGAACAGTTTTTTTTCACTTTGGAAGATTCTTATGTGTCCTTTGTGAATTTAAATATTTAAACATCTTCCCATAAAAAGGCAAAAAAACGAAAATTAAGCAGAAAATTTGTGACTTTTTAAATGGCAAAGGAATTACAGACTCATGGAAAGTAGAGTGTGTTATTACAATTAGATGGCAGCTCTTTAGTACAACACATGTTTTTTTTTTTTTTTTTCAGAATCTGATTTAATTCTAAATCGGTTTCCCCCAAACTCATTAAAATGCAAAAGCTATACAAAACATTGTTTGCATAATTATAAAATAATTTACTAAATGTTGCATTTCAGGAAGAAAAAGGTTATGTGCAGGAATTTAATTAGTGATCTGGCAACACAAAATATTTGATGTTGGTTCTAATTATATGCACATCTGGGATTTTCTCCAAAAGAACCACATTTTTAAAGGTTAAGCATTTATATTAAAGTGTTATAAAATAACCATCTTGGGAAGTGTCCCCAAGGGAAATGACCAAATATATTCATCATAACATGAAGTATTTGTAATGATACGTTTAGCATTTATGCTGAGCCCATTTCTACACTGTGGAGTGTTCCAAAGTAAATGGTAGTAAAATTATAAGTGTGAGCACCATTCATTCTGTACCAAAGTAGCTAAAGGAGGCTTGGTTTCTGATTCTGTTTCATCTAAATATAAAATATCTTATTATTATTTTTTTCAATTTTCCCATTATTTGTGTGTAGACATTCTATTTCCCCTCTGTATACCTACCCTATTTTACTATTACGAGAAATACTGCAAGGATCTTGAGCTTCCTGGGGGAAATCCAATATAGTAGTATAAGGTGATAACATTACTGAGCCCAAGACTTTTTAAAGCTGCTCCAGGCTTTATGTAATTTCATTTTCTTACACATTCTCATTGAATTTAAAAGAATCCCATTAAGAAATCAATCAACAATACAGCACCCATACAAATGAACAAAGGCAAAACTAAAACCCCATTCACAACTTTTAAAATTACTGTTTTTCAATTACCTGCTTTTAAATCAAATATCAAGCAGCCCAAGACCACAGATAATTTTAAAATATGGGGTTTTAATTTTAATATGAATTTACACAGCATAACTAAGTAGCATATCAGTGAGACTTTATTTTGATAGCTTGTTTTTCTTCCCTTTTTATTGAGAACATTTTTAGTACTCTCAAAGAAAGAATTACTGTTCTTCTTTGCGTAGAATCTTGGTATTCATTTTTATGATTCTTATGTACATAGATAATATAGTTTTATCAACATTAAAGACATCACATGTTAAGTTTGGAGATATATGTATATTTCTATGGGTTACTGGTCCTAATTTTTAATTCAACACATGTAGAAATGTATTTTTTAAATTTTAATCAAGAATCTGTCTTGATGGATCATCAATGTCTTTTGCCTGTGGTATTAGAAAATGCAATATTTGAGATGATTCTTGAAAGTTGAAAGTGATGAAACTGAGTCTTCCAATACTCCATGAAGTTCAAGGTAACTGTAAACAAGAAAGAAGTTAGAAAAAGACAAATCCACATTTGGCAGAGATTGAGATAATGTACAAGAGGCCAGCTTGTTAATTTGGAAGTGTGATATATGCATACTGTATAATTATTTTAATTGTCAAGCAACTGAGAAATAACTACATGAGAGTAAATGCGAATAGACACTAAAATGAACAGGTCTAAGTATGAAAGTGACACATTTCCAATCAGAATTAATTTTCTGGTGGCAAATTCTAACATAATTTTTATGTTTAGATTTTTTAATTATGGAAGTGCTTGGTTAGAATTTCCTTCCTGTGACCTGGTAGCTTTGCTAACCCAGGAAAACGTTAGTGTTAACCTAGGCAACCTCACGATGGGTGAAGGCTAAAATAATCAGTGAACTCCCAATTTGGTCACCCTCCAGAGTACTGATACAAGTTGTCTAAGTTCCTACAATATCTGGGGAACTTTTTCTCCTGATTTTTCACACCATTGTAAGTTAAATGATGTAGTTGTCAAATTTCATTCTCTTTCTAACAGATACCAGGTTAGCTCTGCATTTATAATTCAATGTGATACGACAGTAATATTTCTGAATTTGTACACTTAGGACATTTTCTATCATTTAATACAGTTCTATTTGTTGACACTATACAATTTATATTTTTGTAGTTTTTAAAATTTATCTGAAAATGTTATTTTGCAGCTGCATTATATAAACAGCCTCTGAAAGCTACTGAAGGAAAGTACCTTTCCAAAATGATAATTTTTATGAATAGAAGATAACATGGCTTTTCTTGCTTTTAGGGCACTTCTTAAAAGATTTCTAATCTGTACAATTTTCAAAAATGCTGACTAAATGTAAAAAGCATTATAAAACAGCATCTAAAAATGCAAGAGAGGAAAGATACATTTTTGCATTCCTCAGAAAACTGTGTGATTTCTCTATCTTTTATTATTTTTGCTAAAATGTAAAGGTGATACTGCCCTGCTCTCATAAATAAGAAATTGTCTGTAATTTAAATTCCATGGAAAATAGAAAAAAAAAAGGCAAATTATTCATAGTAAAATAGCTGGAAAATACAATTGCAGAGTAAAATTTCACATAATTAGGCCACAAAATGTAGCAGAAAATAAACACAATCCTCAAAGAGTTTATTTGATGTTTTAATTTTTAACATATATTTATCAATTGTGTAAAAGATCCCGCATATCAACAATAAGTTTGAAAGCTTCCGTTACATGTCATTCTTTTTTTCTTTTTTCCAGGGAAGACCTTTAATAGAAAACCGTAGCCAGAAAACATCAAACACTATAAATATGCACATGCTTAAAAAAGAAGGAAAATAGATTTGTTTGCTTTTAAAGATATTTTATTGTTTTTATTTAGTTAAAAATAGAATACCTCTTGTTATATGAACACTGTGTAAAAGTGCAAATTAATCAGATGTTATAAGCTACAGGATAATCTAAGCTTATTGCTCCAAACAGTCTTTCAATAATTGGATATTTTTAAAAATGCTTTAACAAAGTTATGTATTATGTATTCATCCATCCATTCATCTGTTAACAACCTGTTTATTCTTCAATACTTGTATTTACTTACCTTGGAACAAGGTATCCAGTATAATGAGGCCATAGGGATGAATTATACATTTAAAACCATTTAGCTATGTTGTGCCTTTTTTATTTATACCCCAAAAATGAACGGTGATTGGAGTTACATTAGTTAAGTTCAAGCTGGATAGATCTGTAAGCCAGGATATTTTCAGAGAAGCATAGATGGATTCTCATTATATAGTATTAGATAATATTTATTATAATAGATATTAACTTTTCAATTTTAATAGTTATAAGCATACATGGTAAAAATAGTTTTTAAAATGATATTTTTTCTTATGGTCTACTTAACAGCTTCTGAGTTTTTAAAAATCACTTGTAAAAAAAATGCAGTAGCTTTTTTCATATGGTAACTGAGACAGGTAAAATGTATTACTAAAAACAAAATGGCAGAAGCAGGATTTTCACATAAGTTATTTTTAGCAAAATAAAAAGCACAAAATGTGGCCAGACTTCTTTTTGAGAAGTTGGATTTTCTGTTATCTGGTAGCCATTCGTTTTCTCAAAGTGTGTGGCTAGGGCAATGCGCAGCCTACAACATTGAACCTAGCAAGAGAACAGAGGCTAAATGGAGCCCACAGCCGCACAGGAAATGTGCCATTTCAGTTCTTGGCAGGTGACAAAGCAATGGCTCCAGGTATCTTTCAACTCTTCCAGGAGTAGTACTGGTGCATGGCGTTGATGGAAAACATTCATAACATTCAGTCTATCGAATCTAGATCATGTAAGATTTTAATAGTGGCCACAGAAATGGCAAGAAAATTAAAATAAAAATAACGTGCTATTTTGTAAACAATTATTTAGATTGTTCAGATTTCTGCTCATACAAATGAATTCACTTAATATGCAAAGCTGAAATGCGGCCCATAAAAATTTGCGACATAAACCAAAATAGAAACTAATATTGACACTGAAAAGTATAATTCTTTACGAGATCTGCTAGAGATGAGAGAAGCTAGCTTGACACAAATATTTTCTTAAAAAGGCATAGATACTGTGAAAAAAAGGTTATGAAATGAGATCAAAGTAAAAATAAATAGCCACTTGAATAAAATTGGAGAAAAGTAGCGTTAACATAGTAACTCTATTTTACTGTTGACATAGTAAAATAATCTCCATTAAAATCAGTAAAGAATGGGATTAGTATTACAAATGTCAGCTCTATAATATGAGAAGGGAATTTAGAATGTTTTAAATGTAAAGAAAATAGAAAAAGTAAAAGATGTTATTAACAAATAGTAATGACAGTGAACTGCCAACATATTGATAAATGTTGCTACTAAATGCTAACAAGTAAAAATCAAAAGTAAGACATAAAACTAATTTCTAATCCATATAAACAACTGATATTATCATTTGGAATTGTAAACTAAATATCCATGTATCTTGTTTAACATCATGAGCTGGAATATTTTTTACAATAAAAATAAAATTATTACAGAATGAGACTTGTTCTTTTTAAAGTTCAGTGACAAAAAGATAAAGTAGAACATTAGTTATGGAGTTCTGATAGGAAAAATATTAACTAACAAATAATATTGAGGCCTATTATTTTAATTTTGAGGACAAAAAGAAAAATTAATATTGCTTTGGATAGTTGAAAGTGTAATACATTAACAAATATCACACTTTTAAAATAATGCATTTTGTAAGTAAAATGATAGACCATGTCTAATAACATATAAACAATCATTAAAATGACAAATTTTAGGGTGTGGATGTATATATACTTAATTTTGCCTACCTGGAAAATGAATGGCGTTTGGGGAAAATAAGCTAAATTACATGAAACTCTTTGAGAAATGCAACAATTTGAGAAACTCTGCAGACTGAGCCATTTAATTGTACAAATAAGACCAATAGTCAACAGTATACAAATGCTACTATATTTAGTAATGAAAAATATTATAGGTATACAGCAATGAAGTAATACTAAGAAAAACATTGTACCTGGAACATAAAGTTAAAATATGCATGTCTTTACGGAAAGCCATTATTTGTGAGCTATTTTGTTAATACCTGTGACATCAATTATTGATACTAAAAATGTATTATCTCATTCACCCCAGAAAGTAGGAAATGTTTACAGTGTTTATGAAAAATTGGCTATATATTCCAAGTTAAAGTTTTCTATTCTCTAATCGTTTAGTATAATTTGAAAATTAACATTGCACACAATAACATACTTAAAAATTTGCTCAAGTGTTAACAACTTATTTTTGTTTTACTTTCAAAACTGTTACTATTTTTTCTACTTTTAGACATTTTAAGAGCCAATGTTATGTTTTTATTTAATTTTAGTTCATTTTGCTATTCAGTATATTGTTAGAAATTTGTTGAATTGTAAATTGATACTTTATATAAATGTATGATGTACAAAGCAGTGTTTTGAGTTATAAATAGAATGTGGAGTAATTAAATCAACCTAGTTAACATATCCATCACCTTAAATATTTAATACGTTTGTGATGAGAACATTTGAAATGTACTTTCCTAGCAATTTTGAAATGCATTTAATACTCTATTATTAACCTATATGCACCATGCTGTGCCACAGAACTATATATATATTTTTTCCCTCTTGTCTGAAATTTTGTATTCATTAATCATCGCCCACCCCTGCTCAAATCCTCCATCCTCTGTAACAGTCACTATACTCTGTTTCTGTGACTTGAATCATTTTAGATTCCACATATTAAGTGTTAATTTCAGTACCATTCACAATAGCAAATATATGGAATCAACCTATTATTCATCAACAGATGAATGTATAAAAAATTTTAACATAGACATACGGTTTAAATATGTGTAAATTACCCAAATACTATATAAAATTAGAAATACAAAGCTATAGGTAAAAACTAGGAGACATATTTATCTAGAAATGGAGTTTTTCTACAGAAGAACTTATAGAACCTGGTTGATCTGTTATGAGCTTTCAAAAGAAGTCCCCAATGTCATTAGCATTCAATCCACACCTATTCTCTTTATGATATGATGCCTAGTAGAAATATATGGTTTTCTCTCTCATGCTATGTGTGATTATCAAGGCTTTATCCTTTCTTGGTTGAGATTTCAAGTAAAATACTGACATATGCAAGAATGATTACACATTCAAATGTACATTTATGTGATCTTTCAAAAGTGTGCAGCTGCAAACATTCACAGAGTTATATTGAGAGTGATCTTTCTGAAATACAAGAAAATAACATAATGCACAAGCTCAGGACAGTATTTCCAATGTTTTAAACTGTATTTCAAAGTCTAATTTTCAGTGACTAGGCAGAGACTTTAATTATTCCACAATGAGAACTACATACATTGTGATTTATAAAAGAAATTATTTTAGTGTTAATTATAGTGAAAATACTTCTGAAATATTCCGTTGAATATTAACATTTATCTTTAATTTTGCTAGTTTTACTTACAAGCACTACTTCTAATAAGAGTAGTTGAATATCAAATTAATATACTTGAAATAGAAAACAAAATGTAAGTGATTGTTAATATTGTTACTTAATGAGAGGTGGTATAGATAATATTCCAGATTTTCCAACTATCACTTTATTAATGATATATATGTACATATACATGTATATGACAAAAATAAAAAAGCTTACCTCAATAGGTGTTATTATTTCTTTCTTTCTTTTCTTTTCTTTTTTTTTTTTTTGAGACAGCATCTCACACTGTTGCCCAGGCTGAAGTGCAATGGCACAGTCTCGGCTCACTGCAACCTCCATCTCCTGGGTTCAGGCAATTCTCCTACCTCAGCTTCCTGAGTAGCTGGGATTACAGACATGCACCACCACACTCAGCTAATTTTTTAAAATATATTTTCAGTAGCGACAGGGTTTCACTTTGCTGGTCAGGCTGGTCTCGAACTCCCGACCTCAGGTGATCCACCCACCTCGGCCTCCCAAAGTGTTGGGATTACAGGTGTGAGCCACCGCGCCCAGCCAGGTGTTATTATTTCTATGTATCAGATGAATTAATATCATAAAATAGCACTAGGAATTGTAATTTTACATTACAAGAATGTGAAAATCACATCCCCCACAGACCAAATTAAAAAACTGAAATCATGTAAAAATGACTTAGAAATATTTATTAAACCTAAATTCATAAGAAAAAATTAGTTACAGATATTTATGATATAAATTGTACAGCATTAATTTGTTAGTGTAGCTTGAAACTAGCATTCTGTGTGAAATGTCAGGGTGCTCAAATAGGTAGCTTCACTATTAATAATTTCCAAGTGCCTCTAATTAGCTATTATATCTTGAAAATGTATGTACTACATAAAAACTAAAGCTATAATTCACCCAACACGTCTGATACAGACATTTGTTTTTGAGAATAAACACATTTCCTAGTGAGAACATTTAGTCGTTGTGCAGTGCTGGAGGTGGTGTGGATGGCAGAATGGAGGGAGGGGCTGAGTGAAGGGATGTTAGGTTGACTAATGAGTCATTGTGGATTGGAAGAGTGGCTAACAAAATGGAAATTAGTAACACTCTTTTAGAGATGCTGTTTAGCAGGTACGGGAAGTCAGTTAAGTCTAAAATAAAGCTCTGAGAAGAGCAGAAATAATACAAATCTACTTCTTTTATCCAGTACTTTAATAAGTGACTTTATAAGAGAATACTACAAAAAAGTAACTGGTTGCTACTCTGGGTCTATTTCCAAGTGATACCGAAAATGCTCTAGGAAAGCTTCCTTTCCTCAGGTATTCATTATTTCAGAGACTGTCTTCTAGGAAAATTAAATAATCTGAGGAACTCCTGTATTTTATGGGCTGGTGAATGTCAAAATTATAGAATTGAAATCGTATTAGGAAAAGAATGAACACATTATCTTTTTATAAAATCTTTAGCAAGATATAAACAATCAAGATGTCACATGAGAAAAGTTTATGTAAGTCTACATTTAAAAAAAACGGGAAGGATTTATGTTGATTTTAACATGATGCCAGAATTATTTAAAGGATGCTTGATGAGTATTGAAAAAAAAAAAAAAAGTTTGTTTATTCATTCATTTAGTCATTCATATAGTCACCTAACAAAATATTATCAGTTGTGACACTACTTGTCAGACATGCAGCTATTTTGGGGGAATGGTTAAGGCAAAAAAAAACAAAAACAAAAAACAGATGAACAAAGAAAAAGCCTGTCTTCTTTTAGGAAGCCAAAATTTTACTAAAGAAGACTGAAATATGTAAGTTAGGGAAAGTATGGTATGATGCCTAATGTTATCACTTGCTACAAAGGAAAATAAAGTGGGACAACAGAAGATGATATGGTGAGTAGAAAGCTACTTTAGATTGATAGCAAAGGGAGAACTCTAGGGAAATGACATTTAAGCAGAGATCTAGATAAAATAAGATAAATAACTATGAGAAAGTCAGGGGGAAAGAAAGTTGCAGGGAGAGAGAGCCCTAAGCAAAGACATCTTGAGGTACACCGGTACCATATTTGTTATTTTTTTATTCATTTTTATAGAGCCAGAGCCTCGCTCTGTCACCCAAGCTGAAATGCAGTGGCATGATCTTGGCTCATTGTCAACCTCCACCACTCAGCTTCAAGCAATTCTCTCACCTCAGCCTCCCGATTAGCTAGGACTACTAGTGCATGCCACGATATCCACCTAATTTTTTTGTATTTTTAGTAGAGACAGGGTTTAGCCATGGTGGCCAGGCTGTTCTCGAACTCTTGACCTCGGGTGATCCGCCCACCTTGGCCTCCCAAAGTGCTGGGATTACAGGCACGAGGCACCAGTGGGGCCACAGGTACTGCATCCAGAATTGGTGGGTTCTTGGTCTCACTGACTTTGAGAATGAAGCCGCGGACCCTCGCCATGAGCGTCACAGTTCTTAAAGATGATGTGTCTGGAGTTTGTTCCTTCTGATGTTTGGACATGTTCAGAGTTTCTTCCCTCTGGTGTGTTCGTGATCTGGCTGCCTTCAAAAGTGAAGCTGCAGACCTTCGCAGCAAGTGTTACAGCTCATAAAAGTGGCCTGGACCCAAAGCGTGAGCAGTAGCAAGATTTATTGCAAAGACTGAAAGAACATAGCCTCCACAGTGGACACGGGAACCCAAGTGGGTTGCCTGCTGGCTCTAGCAGCCTGCTTTTATTCCCTTATGTGTCACCACCCACATCCTGCTGATTGGTCCATTTTACAGAGAGCTGATTGGTCTGTTTTGATGGGGTTCTGATTGGTGTGTTTGCAATCCCTGAGCTAGACACAGAGTGCTGACGGGTGCATTTACAATCCTTTAGCTAGACACAGAGTGCTAGACAGAAAAGTTTTCCCAGTCCCCACTAGGTTAGCTGGATACAGAGTACTGATTGGTGTATTTACAAACCTTGAGCTAGATAGGAGCTAGATACAGAGTACTGACTGGTGTATTTACAAACCCTGAGCTAGATACAGAGTGCTGATTGGTACATTTACAATCCTTTAGCTAGACAAAGAGTGGTAGACAGAAAAGTTCTCCAAGTCCCCACTAGGTTAGCTAGATACAGATTACTGATTGGTGTATTTACAAACCTTGAGGTAGACACAGGGTGCTGATTGGTGTGTTTACAATCCCTTAGCTAGACATAAAGGTTCTCCAAGTCCCCACTAGACTAAGGAGCCCAGCTGGATTCAGCTAGTGGATCCCGGACCGGACTGCAGGCAGAGCTGCCTGCCAGTCCTGTGCCCTGCGCCTGCACTCCTCAGCTCTTGGGCAGTTGATGGGACCTGGCAGTCGATGGGACTGAGTGCTGTGGCGCAGGGAGCTGTGCTCGTCAGGGAGGCTCAGGCAGTGGGCCGCGCAAGAGCCCACGGTGGGGGTGGCGGTGGGGGGAGTTTCTGGCATGGCAGGCTGCAGGTCCTGAGCCCTGCCGCACAGGGAGGCAACTGAGGCCTGGCAAGAATTCGAGCGCAAGGCCGGTGGGCCGGCACTGCTGGGGTACCCGTCATACCCTCTGCAGCTGCCGGGCCTGGGTGCTAAGCCCCTCACTGCCCAGGGCCGGTGGTGCCGGCCAGCAGCTCTGAGTGAGTGGTAGTAAATTTAGTATATTTCACAGAAATGTTGTACAATCTCACGTCATCTGGCACAATAGAAACAATTATAAATTGACTAGAAGAGTCAGCAACAAATGATGAATTATATACAATAGTGAGCATGACAAAGTAAACTCCTCTGACTTGGGCCTTGTGTTTAATCCAAAGAAAAAAAAAAAAACCCTATCAGTAACTGGGGTGAATACATTTATGTCACACTGGATAACCTTAAAATTGATCCTCAGAAATAAAAAGTAGAGTCAATATCCAAAAATATTACAGCAAAAGAATGGCATCATTAGAAAAAATTTTTGAATAATGTAATATATTGGTATAAGCTGCTGTATTATGGTTCTCCAAAGAAACAGAACCAATAGGATATAGATATAGATATAGATATAGATATCATAACCCACATGATTATGAAGGTTAACCAGCAGCCAGATCTGCAGTCTACACCGGAAGAGCCAATGCCATAACACTCCCAGTCCAAAGGCCTAAGATCCAAGAGAGCCAAAGCTATAATTCCAGTCCACAGGCCAACAAGCTCTAGACCCAGGGAGAGCCAATTTTCAGTTTAAGACGGAAGGCAGGCAAAAAAAAAAAAAAAAAAAAAAGAAAAGAAAGAAAACAACCTGGTGTCCCAACTAAAAGGTAATTGGAGAGAAGGAACCCCCCTTATCCAGGGAGGGTAAGCCTCTAGGTATTTTCTGGCATCTAACTGATTGGATGAGGCCTGCCCACATTAAGGAGGGCAATGTGCTTTACTGGGTTTACCAATTTAAATGTAAAGTCATGCAAAAGCAGCTTTACAGAAACAGCCACAATGTTTAAGCAAATATCTGAGTACCATGGGGCCCAGTAAAATTGACAAACATTGTAAGTCCACCCCTTGTTAACTTAACCACCCATATGCATCTCTTTAAATCATACTCAATCTCTAAATGAAGACAATAGCAAGGTCTGAATCTCCTAACTTGATACATCTATCTTGTGTACAGTGGAAAATGTATCACCACCTGCTTCTAACAAGGAGGTAAAGTCATTGAGTGACATTTACTTTTCTTCATATCCCATAACTTAATTACTATGATGGATTAGTCAGTTTGGTTTCATATTACAAAGCACCACAGACTGGGTGGTTTATAAAGAGCACAAATTTATTTCTCACTGTTCTTAAAGATAAGTGTTCAAGATGAGGGTGCCAGCATTATTGAGTTCAGGTAAGGGTTCTTTCTCAGAATGCAGACTGCTGACTCCTTGTATCCTCACATAGTAGAAGAGGAAAAAGAGTTTTCTGGCTCCCTTTTGTTAAATTAATTAATTATAATTATTTTTTTTTTTTGGACGAACCCTTTCTCTGTCGCCAGACTGGATTGCAGTGGCATAATCTCAGCTCACTGCAACATCTGGCTCCCAGGTTCAAGCGATTCTTCTGCCTCAGCCTCCTGAGTAGATGGGACTACAGGTTAGTGACACCACGCCAAGCTAATTTTTGTTTATTTTTAGTAGAGATGGTGCTTCATCATATTGGCCAGGATGGTCTCAATTTCCTGACCTCGTGATTTACCCACCTTGGCCTCCCAAAGTGCTGCGATTACAGGCATGAGCCACCGCACCCAGACCTGGGGTCCCTTTTGTAAGGGCACTAATCCCATTGGTGAGGACTCCACCTTCTTATGTCTAGTAGTTACCTCCCAGTGGCCTCATCTTCTGATGGCATCACCCTAGGAGCAAGAATTTCAACACATGAATTTTGGGGCAACATAAACATGTATCTTGTTGTCATGCTGTAAAATTAACAATAAATACTATGTTAAAAAGTCAACATATCTTACATTACATGACCAGGAAATAAGAGAGAAAACAAAATATTTTATACAAACATGCACATATTTATAACAAAATAGAAAGGAAATGCTCATGTCAATTACAGTTCTCTTTTCTGTAACTGGACACATGGTCGCAGCTGGCTATGACCTAGGATTAATCCCTGCTTCTTCTACTACCTAATCTGTATTTCTTTTGTCTTCATTAAGTACTTCAGCTGATCTTGGGTGACCTAGACGTTTACTCTTGAGGGGCCTTGGCCATTAGTAGTCCTGACTGGATTAAGTTGTTTTCTGTTTTCCTTTGACCTTCATCAAAGAGCATTGTAACACCAAGAAATGCTTTCAATGATCTTTATTCCAGATATAGCTTTTCTTACCTCTGTTGTAGGACAGTAGACCAATTTACTCTTGTAGTCAGAGTCAATAACTCTAGCCAGTGTAGTAACTCTTCTTTGCCTGTTGATCCTGAGCATGAGGAATTCTAAGTGTCCCAGTGGTAGTCTTAACTAAGAGTCAGGAATCATTTTTTGTTGTTGTTGTTTGATTTTTTTTTTTTTCCTTCAAATTGGTGAAAACACTTCCCTCTTTGAAACTAAGGACTCTAGGTTAGCAAAGCATAAGGTTTTGAAACAAAAGCAAAAATTTTTTAGTGGGTCACTAGGAGTAATGGTGCTACTTCTATTTCTACCTTTTCTATCTTGGACCATGAGTCCTGGCAATGGAAGAAATAACTCATCTATGGACACGGATTTAGAGCATATACAGCCTTCTAGAGAACCTTGCTCCATCTTGTGAGATATTATCACCTTGCTGGCACTACAACTGAGCTTTCAGAAAACTCTTCTACTGTTTTATCAAACCAGCCACCTCAGAATAGTGGGAAACATGATAAGATGAGGGAAATCTATGAGCATGGGCCCAATGCATCACTTCATTTGCCATAAAGGGAGTTGGGTTTTTTGTTGTTGTTGTTGTTGTTTGTTTTTATTAGAAGTAATGCTACGTGGAATACCATGATGATGATGAGGTATTTGGTAAGTGCATGGATAGTAGTTTTGATGGAAGTAGTGCATGCAGAGAAGGCAAATCATATCCAGAGTAATTTTCTATTTTATTAAGAACAAAATGATGCCCCTTCTGTGATGAAAATGTTTCAGGTAACCAATCTGCCACAAGGTAACTAGCTGGCTGATCCCCCTGGGGAATGGCGCCATATTTGGGGCCAGGTCTATCTACAGACTTCTTTCCCAATTTCCAATTTATGTTCTTTTTGTCTGTGATCATCCAGCCAAACCATTGGCTCCAGATACAGCCCATAAATCCATATTTTATTATCCTTTTGGGCATTTCATCTTCCAAGCACAGGGAACAACCTGACCTAAGTCTTTTTTCTTGTCAAGTCATCCTAGGGAACTCCTTATAAAGCCATAAATGCGGGCTAAAAGAGAGAAGGCAGTGTGGCAGAAGTGGCGACCATGGGCATTTGGACCACTTCATGTAACTTACTTGTGCCTTCAGGGCCTTCTCAAGCCCAATGACATATATAAAAGTTTCATTTGATGATGAAGTGCTGCTATGGAAGGTATAATGTTGTGACTTGGTGGATTAATGACATCTAACTCATTATGGACAACTCAGGTCACATGGTTGAATTATCACCCATGTGATAATTCAATCCGTACTAAGATCCAGTAACATACCAACAACTGTTTCTCAAAAGGAGTATAGGTGGCCACAGCGGATGGCAAGGTTTTTTTCCTAAAGGCCTGCACTATGATCTACCTATAGGAACCTATCAAAGGCTCCAAACAGAATGCCTGTCACTGCCATTTTGAGCACCATTGTATCTACTGGATCATACAACCCAAGAGACATACAACCCAAGAGTAGCTTGTGCAGCAATCTGGACCTCCTGTAAAGCCCTCCCTTATTCTGGGCCCCACTCAAACTAGCAGTTTTTCAGATCACTAGGTAAATGGAAACACCCAAATAAAGAACATTTTACCTCTAAATCTAGGTATTCTCTCTCTCTCTCTCTCTCTTTTATTTTTGTATTATTATTATTATTATTATTATTATTATTATTTTTGCCTGTAGGAGGAACCAGATGCAGCAACTTATCCTTCACCTCAGAAATTATATCATGATAGGCCCTATGGACCCCTAGAAATGTTACTGAGTTAGAAGGACCCTGATTTCCTGTTGGATTTATTTCCCACCCTCTGATATGTAAATGTCTTAACAATTGGTCCAGAGTAGTTGCTACTTCTTGCTCACTTGGTCTAATTAACATAATGTTATCACTGTAATGAACCAGCATGATATCTTATAGAAAGTAAAGATGATACAGATCCCTGTGAACCAAATTATGACAATGGCCTGAAGAACTTTTATAACCCTGAGGTAAAACAGAAAAAGTATAATTCTGTTAGTGCTAGCTGAAAACAAACTACTTTTGGTGGTCCTTATTAACAAGAATGAAGAAAACAGTCTGCTAGATCAATAGCTGTATACTAGGGACAAGGAGATGTGTTACTTTGCTCAAGCCGTAAAGCTACATCTGGTACAGCACTGCAATTGGGGTTACCACCTGGTTAAGATTTTGATAATCCACTGTCATTCTCCAAGATCCATCTGTCTTCTGCACAGATCAAATAGAGGAATGGAACTAGGATAAGATGGAAATCACTACCCCTACATTTTTTAGTTCTTCATGATGGAACTAATCTCTGCAATCTTTTCATAAATACTGTATTGCCCGTGGTTTACAGTTTTCCTGGTTAGAGATAGTTCTAGTGGCTTCCACTTGTCCTTTTCTACCATAACAATTTTCACTCCACAGGTCAGCTGCTGAATGTGTATATTCCTACTGTGCATTCCAGAACTGGAGAAGTAACCACAGGGTGTGTTTGGGGGACTCACTTGGACCATTGTGATTTGAACCTGTGTGAAAACTCCACTGCTCACCCGACCTCCATAAGCCCCAGTTCTGACTGGTAGACACTAGTGATGTTTTACGTCTCCTGAAATTAGTATGGGTTCAGGCACAGTGTCTGGTAGTCCTTAAAAGGTCTGATTGTTGTGGGAAACTGAGGACAGGAGAGACCGATATGGAGAACAGGTGGATTGTTTATTTTAGGTACACTGGCTCCATGGATTCACATCCAAAAAGCTGAGCCTTGAACAAAGACAGAGCGGGGTTTTTATAAGAGTACCGACAGAAGTAAAACAAAAGCAGTTAATCATAGAGTGATAGGTCATGGAATGTAGAGCATAGCATAACTTGTGGCCTTGCATAGCTGGTGACCTTGTAGCTGCATTGAAAGGAAAACAAGAACTGACTTAAATAGAGACATTTGTACAACATAATCATGCTTAAGAAACCAGGGAAAGGAGTAACAGTAAAATAATTTGTCTTTCTCTCTTTTTTTTTTCCCCCTTCAACCTTGCTCTGGATTGGGGGGTGTCTGGAGCCCATTCCTTTGGCCTTGCCTTCTTGGACATTATTACCTTATAATCGTCCTTGAAGCAAGCTTGCTAGGTAGGGTAAAGCTTGTTCTTTTCTTTTTAACCCTTGCCTTGCCTATTACTTTCCTTAGGAATAAATGCATATTTATTTTTAAGTTTCTACCTCATGATTGTTTCCCTTTCCTTAATGCAGAGCTACACTGGTAAAAGGCTGTGAAGTCACTTGTGGAATGCTGGCAGAAAGAGTAACGGTCCAGTAGTCCCCACTTATCTGTAGTTTCACTTTCCATGGTTTCAGTTACCTGTGGTAACTGTGTAGTCAACATAGTTGACTACTGTCCAAAATATTAAATGGAAAATTCCAGAAATAAACAGTTCATATATTTTAAAGTATATGCCATTCTGAGTAGCATGATGAAATCTCACATCATCTTGCTCCCTCTCTCTTAGGACATGAATCATTCTTTTTATGCAGTGTATCCATGCTGCATGTAGCACCCACGTGCACTTAGTAGCCATCCTGATTATTAAATTGACTATTATGGTTATTGCAGTGTTCGTGTTCAAGTTATCCTTATATTACTTAGTAAAGGCCCCAAAATGCAAGAGTACTGTGACTAATTTATAAATTAAACTTGATCACACATTAGGATGGTAGACCCTGTCATCCTAATCTTAATCTTATGCATCTGTGGGAGATTTAGGTCACTCATGCCAATATATTTATGCATAAAGTTATTTTTAGATATGTTATACTTTTTAATGTCAAGATATTTTGAATGCTGATTCTACTTATCTGTGAGGATGAATTTTAAATTTGTTCAGTATAACATTAATGTATTCATTACTGTGCTTAGTATGAAATTTTTATATATATAATAATTATAATATATGAATGAATTAATGTATATCCTAATTGTTCTGTTTCCATAACAAATATAGATTTTGGTACTGAGAATGGTTCAAAAGGAAGGGATTTATAAAGATGAGTTTGTTCAGAAATGGTTCTGGGATTTTTGGAATTGACTCGAACATGATTAGATTTAGATTCTGATTGATGCAGAATGGCTGGGCTCCTGGCTAAACTCTACCCTCAAACCTGGAATCTTGGCCCTAAGTCACCCTTTAGTGAGCTGTTAATTCTTAGCCATCCATGGACTGCAGGCTGAGTGAAATAAGCCCATTCGGTTCCTGCTCATGAAGGGACAAGGTCACGGTCAAGGGGGTCAAAGTCAAAGGAACAGTCTTCTCTCATGATGTCACTATTTTCAGCAGTTCAAAGAGCACTGATTGCCCATGGTGTGATCTGGCAATAGAGATAAATAAATAATCATCATTGGATACTCCTAACCAACCACTTATAAGAAGCAAAGATCTTGGTGACTGAATATATGATACTTTTGAATATTTGTCCCAAATTTAGAAATATAATGTAATTGGTTGATTTTTCCTAATGTTGCTAGATAGAGTGGGAAAAGAAAAGGATGATCTCAGGAATTTGAATTACCAGTTTAAGCAGCATATACACAATCTGTAAACTTTATGTATGCTGAGAACTTTACCTCCTGTAGACATAGGATTAAGAATGCTGAAAGTCAAATTCAGGATTTTATCCATCAACTGGCTAAAGGTAGAGCTCATGGTCTCTGTGATGGTTAATTTTATGTTTTGACTGGGGCTGGGTGCAGTGCCTCACGACTGCAATTCCAGCACTTTGGGAGGCCGAGGCAGATGGATCACTTGACATCAGGATTTCAAGACCAGCCTGGCCAACGTGGTGAAATGCAGTCTCTACTAAAAATACAAAAAACTAGCTGGATGTGGTAGTGAACACCTGTAATCCCAGCTACTAGGGAGACTGAGGCAGGAAAATTGCTTGAACCCAGGGGGCGGAGGATATAGTGAACTGAGATCATACCACTGTACTACAGTCTGAGTGACCAAGCAAGACTCCATCTAAAAAAATAAATAAATAAAAAAAATTAAAAACTTGACTGGGCCACTGGATTCCCAGATAGCTGGTTAAACATTGTTGGGTATGTCTTTAAGGATGTCTCTGGAAGAGATTAGTATTTGAATTGGTGGGTTGAGTAAAACATGTGGCCCTCCCCAATGTGGGTGGGCACCATCCAATTTGTTGAGGGCTGGAATAGAATCAAAAGTTGGAGGAAGGTTGAATTTGCCCTCTGTCCTATTGTGTGAGCTGAGACATTGATCTTTTGCCATGAGTGCTTCTGCTTCTCATGCCTTCATACCCAGACTGGAACCATCATTGACTCTCTGACTCTCAGAACTTCAAACTATGCCACCAACTTTTCTGGGTCTCCAATTGGCAGACAGCAGATTGTGGAATTTCTCAACTTCCAGCTTTCTGTGAGCCAATTCTTATAATAAATCTTCATATATATATATATATATATATATATATATATATATATATAAAATCTATTGATTCTGTTTCTCTGGAGAATCCTAAAACAGATTTTGGTATTGAGAGGATGGGATGTTGTTATGATAAGTACCTAAAAATGTGAAAGCAATTTTAGAACTGGATAATGGATAGAAGCTGAAAGAATTATATGCTACAAGAAGCTGGGACTCTTCTGAAGAGACTTTTAAAGACAATTCTGTTGAGGGCTCAGAAAGAGAAGAGAGGTAGAGAAAGTTTCAGTTTTCCTAAATAATATGTAAATCATATATAGAACACTGCGTTATGGCTGCCATTATGGTCTCAGGCAAAAACAAGAATCATGCTATTGGATAATGGAGAAGATGTGATCTGTGCTACAAACTAGCAAAGAACTTTCCTGAATTTTATTTATGTTCTAGTAGTTTTGTGGAAGGAAGGGGTTGCAATTAATAAAATTAATATTTAATTGAAGAAACTTCTCACCAAAATATTGAAGTGCTTGGTTCTTTCTGACTTTTCATAGTAAAATGTGTGATGAGATAAGTGACTTAAAGACCAAATTATTAAAAAGAAACCTAGAAATTAAATATTTAGACAATTCTCAGTCTATCCATATCACACACAAAAAAATGAGAACGTGTGTTAAGCAAGAACAGTTAGGATGTGTTTTGTGTTGGTGTTGGGGACATCACGTTTCTTTCAATAGTACAGATGGCCTTCACTCAAAACCATGAGCAGAGGGGCTGCCCCAAACTGTGAGGGTAGGGCCACCCTAAGCAATAAAGGGGTAACTCCTGCTCCAATAATTCTGGAAGGCAGGACACCTACCCCAGTGGGATCAGAAGGAAGAGCATCTAGTCAAAGATAATTATTCTTGAGCCTTAAGATCACCTGGAGTTTCCTTGCTAGGTTTTGAACTTGCTTGAGACCCATCACCCCTTCCTTCTTTCCTATTTCTCCCTTTTGGAATGAGAATGTTTATTTTATGCCTGTCCTACTATTGTAGCTTGGATGTACACAATTTGTTTGGTTTCCAAAATTCACAGAGGGAGAGGAATTTTGCCTCAGGATGAATTGGCTTTCAAGTTGCACCTATATCTAATTTAGATGATATATAGGTAAGACTTTGCATTTTAAACTTTAGAGGGGATGCTAGTATAAGTTAACTTTTGGGGCTGTTAAGTTGAATATATTTTGCATGTGAGAATGACATGAATTTGGGGGGAAGAATGGAAAGTTATGAATTGAATGTCTCTGTCTCTTTACCCACAATGTAAGGATATTTGGAGGTAGGGTCTTTGGGAGGTAATTAGGTCATGAAGGCTCCACCCTCATGATTAGGATTAGTGCCCTTATAAGAAGAGGTCAGAGACTAGCTTGCCCTCGGTCTGCCATGTGAAGATGCATGAGAAGTGAGCAGTCTGAAACTTGGAAGAGGACCCTCACCAGATCCCCACCATTCTGGCACCCTCATCTCAATTTCCCAGTGTCTAGAACTGTGAGAAATAATTTCTGTTGTGTACAGGCCACCTAGTATATGGTACTTTGTTATAGCAGGCTGAATTAAGACAGTCTCCATGAGTGCCGTAAGTCAGATTCTGTAGCTTTACAGGTAGGAATCACATCTAACCTACATGTCACAGCAGCTGCTGAAGCAGAAACTCAGAACTACCAAGTCTTATAAGACTCAGGGCTGGATATCACAATTCTTTCCTGCTTGTTTCAGGAAATACCTATGCATGGCACTTGTCTGGAGATGACATCCCCCTTATAAAAGTGCCTCCACAGGTTGCTCCCTTTTAAATCCAATTCTCACACTGTGATACCTTGAATCTGAGTCACACACATATACCTAAACTGCAAGATAATCTAGATATGCTTGTTTGTTTGTTTGAACTTATGCTTTGGGAAGTGGGACACACAATGTGGGTGATTATAAAATATAGGGAATACATTCAAAGACACGAAGGACAAAGATTGACTAGAAACTGTATTTGAATTATTGAGCAGGATTTGGTTGTCATTTTAAGAGCTGATACTGACAAACAGAGCCTAGAGTCATGAAAAAATGATAGGATGATGACAAGGCTGAATAATGACTATTATTAGGCTTAAGTTGGAGATAATATTTGCCTTCAATTTTTTTATCTCTTTAAATATTTGTAATATGATAAATTAAGGTATCAATTATAAATTTTGAAGAGAAAATTATAATAAAATTTACTGATTTAATTGCATTTTTGAAAGTTTTACAATCATTAAAGCTAACCATTAGTGGGATATTAGAAATGTAAAATAAAATTATATTAAGAGATCTTAACATCTTTAAAAAAAAAACTTATGTTGAAAAGACCACATTATGTTACAAAAAAATATTCCTCTTGTGTTTAGTTCTAGCAATTTTTCTTTCCAGATAAAATCATGATGTTCCTTCTAGAGAATGAGAATGATACAGTCCCTCACATTTCCAATTTCGATATAGTTGCCAAAAAGTTCAAAGTTAAATGTTTCTTTCCAGTCTCAGTAACTGTCCTAACTTGGTTGTTAT
Organism: Macaca mulatta; assembly: GCF_049350105.2. NCBI lineage: Eukaryota > Metazoa > Chordata > Mammalia > Primates > Cercopithecidae > Macaca > Macaca mulatta. The sequence goes on from NC_133409.1 coordinate 120,196,562, forward strand.
GCTTTCATAGCCATTTCTATTATTCTCCCTATCTTCAGGGAATTGCTCTTGTGACCTCTATTTTTATCAGTAACTTTATTTGTATTAATGCTTGATTGTATGTTTTCCCAAATATATTTTATGGAGTAGGGAAAAAGGGAGGATGTAAATTATATGTAAACATCATAACTATTGTTTACATATATTACTTATCGAACTAAGTATGATATTGAAATACATAATATTCATGATCTTTTCAAATCTATAATTTATCATTTTTATCATACGATCTACAACCAAAACCATGAGTTACCTAGTAAAATTTATCTCTTTAATAATTTCGTAGGTGGACAAGTATCTTAAATTGCAGAATCAATTTTAATGATATATTTGTAATCTATTTCATATACATATTTGCAATGATTCTATCATGATTATTGGTAAACACCAGTGTGTGTTTCATAGGTATTGTTTCAAGAATTATAACTTATTAATTATTCATTGCACATCCACAGCATGGCAACATTTTTACATTGTGAACATGTAAGTCATTTCTGAATATAATTGCCTATTACATTAGCAAATATCCTGTGCATAATAAAACACAATTATGTTTTCTTTATATGCTGTGTGTGTGTGTGTGTCTGTGTGTGTGTGTGTATAGAGAGGAGAGAGAGAGAAACACACATTTTCTAAGTTAGGTTAATTTCTTTTTTTTTTTTTTTTGAGACGGAGTCTCACGCTGTTGCCCAGGCTGGAGTGCAGTGGCGCGATCTCGGCTCACTGCAAGCTCCGCCTCCTGGGTTCACGCCATTCTCCTGCCTCAGCCTCCTGAGTAGCTAGGACTACAGGCGCCCGCCACCGCGCCCGGCTAATTTTTTTTTTGTATTTTTAGTAGAGACGGGGTTTCACTGTGGTCTCGATCTCCTGACCTTGTGATCCGCCCGCCTCGGCCTCCCAAAGTGCTGAGATTACAGGCTTGAGCCACCGCGCCCGGCCAGGTTAATTTCAATATGGCCAATTTTTGAAGAGGTATGGGTTTAAGAAGAGATCCATCTTGGTTTTTTGAAGAAATTGGATAGAAAAATTTAAAATATGTCATACTTTGTTTATTCCAGAAACAGATTTCCATTTGTTTGTTTGTTTGTTTGTTTGTTTGAATTTTAAAGTTTAAATTTTAAAGTTTGGGAATCAATTCTCATACGCTTACCTGGAATTTAGCTGGTTGCATGATAATTACCAATCAGAATTGTTCGAAACCTGTGTTCTCGCTTATACACTGCTGGGGGTAACATCTGTACATGTATCCCCTAAATCTAAGGACAGAAAAATACATACTAAATAAAATATAAGAGAAGTATTAAAAAGAACATGTAAAAATATGTTACTGTGCTTCTCCTGATAAATTATGATTCGTCAGGCCAGGCATGAAACCCCATGGAAAACACTGGTTGAACTTCTGTGTAACACTCCTGCAGGCAATGTACTATGACTAATTAAATATCTTATAAAGATTGTGCCTCTCAAGTTGAGGCAGACTGCGATTGATATTTTTGTCAAGTGATGTTCTCATAGTACCCTTTCTTTTTCATGTGGTTAGTCATTTTCCCAACTATAGAATTATTATATTTCAGTGGAACGTTACTACAGTCTAGAAAATCTGAAAAGAAAATTGCAGAATTAATGTCAAGAGAAGTATTACATAACTGATAAATATTTTATCCAATGATAATTGAAAATTTGAGCTTTTTTACAGCCTTGCATCAAGCACCAGGAGTCCATATTTTCAAATCTCTTCAGGATTGCACGTGCTTCTGAAAAGCCAAGGTACTTGTCTGCTTGACAGACATGTACAGAAAAATTCTGGAAGAAGCAAGACTTGAGAACCAAAAATAGGGCTTAATTCAAATTTTTTACATGTGTGATCTCTCTCTCTCTCTGTCTCTCTAAATATATGTCAAGGTAGGGGTGTGTGTGTGTGTATATATATAAATGTTTGTATATATATGTCTGAAGATGTGTGTGTGTGTGTATATATATATGCACACACATTAAGATGTGTATTCATAACAATTATAAATGTTAATTTAAAATTTTCAATGTTTTTTATTAAACAGATATTGTAGAGTAGCTTAAGTAGAAATTACCTTACTGGAAATGTTTTATATGTTCTTTCTTGCTTTGAGCTCATAATACAATGAACTAGTTTTTAATATTTTAACACAGTATTATAAAACACCTGGCAGAGATGCAAAAAGAAAATGAAATTTCAGGCCAATATCCCTGATGAACATTGATGCGAAAATCCTCAATAAAATACTGGCAGACCGAATCCAGCAGCACATCAAAAGGCTTATGCACCACAAGCAATTTACATAAAGCATTTTTGTAGATTTAAAATTTTATTTTTTAATTTCTTTCATTCATTCATTCATTTATTCATTCATGCACACATGCAACAAATCTTTGTAAAGTAGCTTTTAGATGCCATGCATCAAAGTGAAAGAAAATAATGGTGAACAATGTATATGGAGTTCCTCCCTTCATAGATTTATGGTCTTATATGTAGGAGTCAAACCTCTTTCACAGTTTCACAATCAATTTCCATTTTATCAATATTATCATTCTCTAACCAGTCCTTAAAGTCTGTATGGTCTCCCAGTTGACTGACGGGAAAGTAAGATATAGATTCTACAGGTGTTGCAATAACTAGAATGAATAGCAAAGAATGTAATAATCTTAAGTTGACTGAACGGTTATACCAATTGTCTGAAGGATTATCTGGTACGTGCAAAATAAAATATAAAAATTATATCTATGTTAACAATTTGGATATAGTAAAATCAAGAATGAGATATGGAAGGATAATACTGTGTTTCTTATTTACAAGACAATCTTTTTTTGTTTGTTAATTTTTGATCTTCTGATGGCATAAAGAAATAGATGAAAAAATTTTAAATAACTTGGATGTGTACTCAAAATTAGAAACTACAAAATATTATCAAATTCTGTATTTCATTTAAACCTCAAAACACCCAGTAAATTAAGGTGAGTGCTATTATTTTCATTTTACAGATTCAAAAATAGAATCCTAGGTTAAATGGCTTAAATTTGCATAGCTAAAAAAATAAGAGCATTTTCTGAAATCCACAGCCTATGTTCTTTCCATATATCCTTAGTCTCTAAGTTACATTTGATACATTCTTCAAAAGCAGGATCAAAATTCACTTCCCCATGAAGTCATCCTCTTTTTTGACTAGTTCTGTATCATTTAATCTTCATTTATTCCACCTAACTTTCAAACACATAATTTCTTTTGCACTTTAAACAATTGGAAGTGGGGTATTTTAAACAATACTCTATACACATTGTTATTTTGTTTAGCTCACTGCATTAAGCATACCATATTAAGAAAATATAATAATAGACATATGCACAAGTTCCAGGTTCAGTCAGCAAACGTCTACTCACTTCTCTTAGGAACCATAATCAGAGTTGTAGAAGAGTCACAGAATAGCAAACCATAGCCCCTGCTTTAAATACCTTATCCCTTAATAGTGACACAATCCATAAATACAAATAATAATTCAAGACCAAATGAAGTAAGAGAACTACAGATACAGTTCTATGAGATAACAAAGGGACAATAAATTACTTTCCTTAGAGATTTATTTTTCCAACTTTTATTTTTGATCCTGGGGGTACACGTGTAGGTTTGTTACCTAGGGTATATGGCATGATACTGAGGTTTGGGTACAAAAGATCTCATTACCCAGGTACTGAGCATCACACCCAATAATTAGCTTTTTAACCCTTGCCTCTCTCCCTCTGCCCTGCAACTAGTAGTTCCCAATTTCTATTGTTGCCATGTGTATTTAAATTTTATATGGAGTTGGCTACTTATCTTTTAAAATCTTTCAGAACTTTTCTAGAGGGTAAAAATCAATGCAATCTGTATTTCATTGTATACTAATGCAGTAGAATATAGTTCATAAATAATATCAATACAATAAATTATTTTAGATAAAATAAACAGAATAAGATATATTTACACAGATATGTCTATGATAATGTGGTAAGTAAAAATCGTTTCAAATATTTTTATTTTAGAATGCTAATGTGAGAATTTTTTTTTTATATTTAGTAATGGGCAAAATTACATCAATAAGTTCAGTAAATAGTCTTTCATTGTTATCAATATGATGTCTTTAAACAGTGAAACATACTCATCATACATGAAACAAGAGAAAAATACACAACCAATAACCTAAAGGAAATCAGCAAAGCATAATGATAATAATTATTAGATAAATAACTATAACGTCTGAACCAATTACAGACTAGACGTTTCTAAAAATTAAATCACTTTTATTTATTTTCTATTTTTCTATTGACTTAACTAACAACAACTAAACAGTTTTATCAAAATAAAATGGCCTAAAGCACCCAAATTTGCAATACAATTTCGATTATTTAAGGAGCGACAATGAAGTACTTCTATTCTGAGGTGTACTTATTTTCTAAACTTTTGGTGTTTTAAGTGAATGTCTGACGTGCACCAAAATTCTGACTATTTTTAAAAACCCAGTCTCATTCTCTGCATGTTTAAAAGTATAAAAACAATTTTCAATGAAGTGTAGTTATGGTTTTGAAAACAAAGAATAACTTGAAGAAGAAATATTAATTAGCACTTATTAGTACACTTTTCCTACAAAGGAGAAATAAATATTTGAATGTTAGAATTTTTGCTAACATTTTCCTTTATTAGCTGGTAAATAGGTTTAAATTGGTTCAAAAAGTGCCTTGCTAGGTATAACAACTAGAAAGATATTTTATTGGTTATCTCAGATCTATCACCTACAGTCACATGTCAGAAATTCAGGTTTTTTTTTTTTTTAATAGAACATTCCAAATAATTTACTGCAGAGATATTATTTCAAAAGAAAGAAATAAAATTTAAATGTGTAATTTGCCTAACTCCTCTCCTTTTTTTCAGTACTGTCTTCCTCCACTATTAACCATCGTGACTGGCTTTTCTCCTCTTCTCTTGACTTCTTTTTTTATATTTTTTTCTACTTATTTTTTACTGGGAGACAGGGTCTTACTATGTTGCCCAGGCTGGAGTTCAGTGACTATTTCCAGGTGCAATCATAGCACCTCACAGCTTTGAACTCCTGGGCTCAAGTGATTGTCCTGCCTCTGCCTCTCAAGTAGCTGACAAGCTGTTATTTTCATTTTACAGATTTGAAAATAGAATCCTAGGTTAAATGGCTTAAATCTACTTCATTAGTATACAATGCAATAGAGATTGCATTGATTTTTACTCTCTAGAAAAGTTCAGAAAGATTTTAAAAGATAAGTAGCCTACTCCATATACCACAATTATTTTTTATTTAATTTTAAATCACACATACACACACACACACACACACACACAGTTTTGCCTTGTTTTTGCTTTTTAGGTAGAAGTTCTATGCCTTATTTGTAAATCAGTTACTTGCTACCCTTATTGAAAGCATATTTTTATTGTTCCAATATTCAAGAAAATAATAAATTACTTTTGATTCCTCAAACATTAATTATAGTACAAATTCATCAGCTTGTTTTCAAACTGACTTTTAATTTTTAGTTTTCATTAATTTTTCTGGAATGTTGAAAGAGCTATTTATGTAAAGGGTATTAACACTTTATCATATTACTTTACGGAATTTTGGTGAGGATTTCAGGTATTTTACGTTTATATGACCAACACTCTGCATATTTAACTTCTGATTTCTTACATTGTTTGTTTATTTTTGAGAAAGGGTCTCGCTCTGTTACCCAAGCTGGAGTGCACTGGCACGATCATAGCTCACTGCAGCCTCGACCTCCTGGGCTCAAGTGATCATCCCACCTCAGCCTTCTGAGTAGCTGGGAATACAAGTGCACCCCACCATGACCAGCTAATTTTTTTAATTTTTTATAGAGACAGGTTTTGCCATGTTGCTCAGGCTGGTCTGGAACTCCTGGGTTCACGTGATTCACCTACCTCAGCCTCCCGAAGTGCTGGGATTATAGGTGTTTGCCACTGTAACTGGCTTCCTGCATTGTTTAAAATTTGCTATCATCCAAAACTAAGTTATCTCCTTTTCATATGTTTTGATTGTTTACATTAATAACTATTTCTGCTTCGTAATAGACCTGAGTTATACAATGGACTTAGAGCAATATAATATCAATGACGAATTCAGTGGCTTTATGATTATAAGCAAGATGATCTATATGATGGACAGTTACTGAATAGAGTCCACTAACTAATTATCCTCTTAATATGGGTGTCCCATTAAACTCTTTTAAAGGTATTCTTTAAATATACAGATGGCTACATGGGCTTTAAATGAACCTAACAAGTGCGTCTCAAACCACAATGTGTACCTTTAAATAAATTGGGTGTCTGGTGTTTTGTCCATGGTTGAAAAACTAACACATAAATGTGTTATTGTTGTTCTTATTGTATCATATCATAGTATATATCATTTCATATCGTATTATATCATTAAAGAAATTATATCTTCCATCATATATATGATGAAGTATAGAAATTTAACCCTGAAACTTATGGGAATGCAAAAATCACTCTTGTAATTACCCAATGATAATTACATCTCATGCATTCTAGCTCTCAAGTAACAAAATGTCATTTTCTAAGTGAATGAGTTAATGTGTTTCTGGGCTGGGTGGGTCACTGAATGCTATTCTCAGTAGATGATACATTATATTGAATAATACATTCCTTATTCAATTATATATTAAGTCATTTGTTTTCTAATAATCACATTTGATTAAGTATGTGCTTAGCCCTGTATGGCATGTAATGTATTGAGAAAAATATTTATGATTAAATTGATTATGAACAATAACACAAAGATTCTTTGGTAAGAAGTAACACAAATATCCCTGGCTAATTGAATCAAAGGTATGTTACCGGAAAGATATAATGAGCTCTCAGAATTAACAGAAGGCTAGCTAGGGAAAAGCACCTGGGAGCTATTCAGAACTAAATCAGGTGCAGAGATTTAGGGATGGGGTACAGGATAGATCTTAACATGATCAGTGTACTTTTCTCTTTTGATCTCCGATAAGAATGATATTCTCAGGAGGGAAGATTTGATTGAGTATTTTGAGCCACTGGCCATAAGAGGAAAGTGTCCATAAATATAATATCAGTAGGCTTTCTGCAATTGGAAAAGCAAATTATTCAAATAATATCATGGTGCTTTCGGAACAGCTGTAGACTCTTTCATAGATAGAAAACAGTAAACACTTTTATATGCTGGTAAAACTCTATTTAATGAGCAAATAAAGTTAACTATTGAAAGGATTAAAAGAAAAATAAATTAAGATTTTCCAAGTGGAAAAATTTTGACATACCACTAATAATTGAAGAAACAAAGCAGTATAGATTTAGAATAAGAAAACTTAGGCTCAAGCCATGACCTTAAAATTTTTAACAATTTGATCACAGACAAATGACAATCTTCAGTTTTTTTTTTATTTATACATAGTTGTTTTATCTGTTTTATATTATTAAATTAATACCAAATAAATCCATGTGTGAGAATAACTGTTAATCATTATGCAAACCATAATTGATTTTACTATTGCTTGGAAGATGTCAGCCTTTTATTAAACTCAAGCAACTTTAAGAGTTTTCTTGATATTTGCTACTTAAGCATTCAGTAACAGAGGAGTGGTCAACACATGCACACCAGACAGGGATTTTTCCTTATTTTCTGCTCATTTTGTGTATATTTGGATGACATGTAAAAATTATACATATATATGTTTGTGTGTATGTATATTATATGCTCATGTGTGTGCAAATATATGTATAATTACACATATGTATATATGTCCTTTCAAAGTGCAGTTTAAAAAATAACCATTTATTAAACTCTTTTTTCTTGATTCCACACTGTGCCAATCAGTATTGTGTGAGATAATCCAACAGAACCTGAGTGATATAGATAACATTTTCTGCTCTTAAAATGTTCCTAATGCATTCTGAAATGTTATACTCCACTCTTCAGAGATCAGTGAAATGCAAAGTTCCCCCAAGTAAAGTCACTCCAAACAATGATTATAGTACTCAGTAACTCTGAGACCTAGAATAAGTGAAAGCTTTTAGGTTTTAGACAAGAAAATAGTAAATATAAGTATAATATTTGGAAAATGGATTAATATAGTCGAAGAACAAATAATTCATCTTGATAGAATAAAGGTAGTGATCTCTTTCTAATAAGTTCTTATAGGAAAATAATTATGTACAAGCCATGTTTCAGTTTTCTCTTTTATTACTTTTGTCCTGGTGTTATTTTGTGCTTTTTCACCCATTGTTCTTAAAAGTGTATTTAGAGCACATACAGCATAAAAGGGCCATATTGGATATTGTGTGACATATAAGTAATCTTAAACATGTATTTCACAGTTTATGAATTTATAATACATTGAATAGGCAAAATATGAAAATAATTGATTAAAAAATAAACACTACAAGAGGCAGTGATAATGTAATATATTTCAAAGAAAGACAATTTTAATGAGAGAAGAAAAAAGCTTTATGGAAGAAGTGGCATTGTGGTGGGTACTTGAAATATTGATAAGCCATAGAAACAATAAAATGTTTCTAGGAAATAAGAAGAAGAAAAATGATAGGTCAGAGAAATGAAACAACAGAAACAAAAGCTATTGTGTGGTAAAGTAGAGCAGGAATCTGCAGGCAGGTCTTTGAAATTGAGTGATATGGTTAAGCTTTGTCTCCCTACCCAAATCTCGTCTTGAATTATAATTCTTATAATTCCCACGTGTCAAGGGAGAGAACAGGTGGAGGTAATTGCATCATGAAAGACAGTTTCCCCCGCGTTGTTCTGATAGTGAGTGAGTTCTCACGAGATGTGATGGTTTTGTAAGGGGCTCTTCCTCCTTCTCTCAGCACTTCTCCTTTCGGCTGCCTTATGAAGAAGCTTCCTTGCTTCCCCTTCGCCTTTCACCATGATTTTAAATTTCCTGAGGCCTTCTCAGCCATGCTGAACTGTGAGTCAGTTAAACCTTTTTACTCTACAAATTATCCAGTCTCAGGCCGTTCTTTATAGCAGTATGAAAATGGACTAATATATTGAGTAAATGAAAGAGATTCTACCCTCCACTCACTTCATTTAACAGAAGCGAAGTTGAGAGAGATTGCATGAGCTGCTTCAAGACAGTTTCTACTCCAGGCAGAACTGGAGTGACACTATGTATCCTAGGTCTTAGTCGTTTTTCATTATTCTGTACTTTTGGTTGAATTTTCAAGCACATGAAAATTAGAAGTACATTCCCACTAGTATCAGTTAGACATTGAAAGATATGTTGAGCTAGGTCTTAAATTCCATGTGAAGATTTATCATTTTTACTGATCAGTCCTATGGAGCCAAAGGAGATTTTTGAAGAAAAAAAACAATAATCTTGGCTTTGTGTATGGTTTTCTAAACATTAAAGATAAATTTTTCATCTGTTCATAGTACTGTTTGATGTTGTAATTCTTAAGTGGCTATTTTACTGTCTAAATTTGCATTCAAGTATAAAAACACATTAACCATTTTTTTTTTTTTTTAATTTATTGAACATCTCTCTCAGGATAGGATATGCTATACTGTGGTGCACAAAGACAAAATCTCAGAAGATTAACACCGAAGACATTTGGTTCTGGGTTATAGAAAATTTGCTGCAAACCTGCAGTAATCTCTGAGGCGGTTTTTTCCCTACCTAATGACTCACTCTGTATTTCCAGCTGTTTCAGTTTATTGCACCTTCATTTGTTACCACTAGGAGGGCAGAGGAAGACACAGGTGGAGCAATGACTCTTTAATGCTTCTGTCCTGAAATGACCAACACCAATTCCTTTCACTTTTCATTGACCAAAGTCTCAGCTTACTTCAATATGTATACGTATAAAGGAAGAGACACAAGACATTAGTAATGTCTACCATCTATATGATTTGTCATTTTAAATCTTCATTTATGAAAATATTTAAATTTCTGTAATCATTCTTAACCATCTTGCATAGGTGTGGAAATTAAGAGATATTCAGAAGTAACAGAAGTTTTTGTTGTTGTTGAATTTAATTTAATTTTATTTTTTTTCTGTGTTCCCCTCCAGCTTGCATTTCCATATGCAGGGTTTTCTTACTTCTATCAGTTTTTCTTTTTCCCCAAAATTTTAAAAATATTTTTGTAGGAGATTTCACAATTATGTCATTTCACAAATGCTTTACCAGTTTTAGTTAATTTCAAATGGTAAAAAAACAGAAAATGTTACTTTAACTTTCAGCCTTAAGCATATGGTAGATTCTTGTTTTGAGAAACTCTCAGTATACATTTCATTGTATCTCCTGCAATGGCATACCTATTAGGATTCATTTATATTCCACTGCAAAATTTCTCTGTAGGTACTAGAACCAGACAATGTTGCTCTTATAATATCTGATAGGAGCTTTATTACTTTTTAACCAATGAAAGAAAGACATTTTCCCAACCTTTGAAATTATTTGTTGGTTGGAATACATAGCTCTCCCCCTCCCCTACACCTTGTGACATATACTACATCAACTTTTAAAGGGAAACAGTTTTTCTTTTTTGAGATTAAACTACCGTGCACGATACAATATACAAATGTAATTATGTTAATAATCAAAACTTCACAGGAATCCTGTATCCCACAATGTACAATGCAGATTTTCTTAGAAGATTACCTATATATCACAGGGAAATTGTGGACATTTTGGATCATATTACTTTGAATCAAAAGTGTTGCTTTCTCCTCTAATTTAACTCTTCTTCCCTTGCTTTGTCTATTTTCAATGGATTTTTTCCCCCACTTTTAAATTCCAACAATTTTTTTTTCTGTCACTAACTTGAAAATGATATCCATGTTAATATCCTTGCATTTTCAACTTAAAAGTTATTTAAAACTTTATAACATTTAAATTTTTATAGGTACATATTAGATGTATATATTTATACGGTACATGTAATGTTTTGATATAGGTATGCAATGAGCTGTCTAAAGACAGCTTCTACTGCAGGCAGAACTGGAGTGTCACTATGTATCCTAGGTCTTAGTCATTTTTCATTATTCTGTACTTTTGGTTGAATTTTCAAGCACATGAAAATTAGGAGAACATTCCCACTAGTAACTGAAATCAGAGTAAACAGAGTGTCCATTATCTAAAACATTTATCATTTCTTTGTGTTAGGTACATTCCAAGTCCACTCTCAGTTTTTATAAAATGTACAATAATTTCTTGTTGACTGTAGTCACCTGATCATGCTATCAATACTAGATCTTTTTCATTTTAACTATATTTTAAAACTCATTAACTGTCCTTTTCTCCTTCCCTGCAACCCTTTCCAGCCTCTAGGTAACCATCATTCTACTCACTATCTCCATGAATTCAATTGTTTTCATTTTTACCTCATACAAGTAAGTGAGAACATGTGAAGTTTGTCTTTCTGTTCCTGGCTTCTTTCATTTAACATAATGACCTCTAGTTTCATTCATGTTGTTGGAAATGACAGGACCACATCGTTTTTTATGACTGAATATTACCTCAGTGTGTATATGTGCCACCATCTTCTCTATCCATTCATCTGTTGATGGACATGCAGGTTGCTTCCAAATCTTGGTTATTGTCATTAGTGCTGCAAGCTGCATGGGAATGCAGATGTCACTCTGATATATTGATTTATTTTTTGATATTTATCCAACAGCAAGATTGCTAGATCATCTGGTAGATTTACTTTTACTTTCTTGAGGAACTTGCAAATTGTTATCCACAGTGGCTATGCTAATTCATATTCCTACCAATAGTGTATGTGGGTTACCCTTTCCTCACATCCTCGTCAGCATTTGTTATTGACTGTCTTTTGGATAAAAGCAATTTTAACTGAGGTGAGATAATATCTCATTGTAGTTTTGATTTGCATTTTTCTGATGATTGATGATGCTGAACATTTTTTATATACCTGTTGGCCATTTATATGTCTTGTTTTTAGAAATGTCTGTTCAGATCATCTGCCGAATTTTTAATTTGATTATCTGATTTTTTCCTATTATTTGAGATCCTTATATATTCTGGATATTAATCCCTTGTCAGATGGGTAGTTTGTAAATACTTTTTTTCCATTCTGTGGATTGCTTCTTAGTTGATTATTTCCTTTGCTGTACAGAAGTTTTAGCTTGATATTATCCCAGTTTTACACTTTTACTTTGTTTACCTGGGCTTATGGGGTAATACTCAAGAAATCTTTGCCCAGACAGTGTCCTGGAGTGTTTCTCCAATGTGTTCTTTTAGTAGCTTCATGACTTATATTAAATTATTAATTCATTTCAATTTGATTTTTGATTATGGTGAGAGATGGGGGTCTAGTTTCATTCTTCTGAATATGAATGTCCAATTTCCTAGCACCAATTATTGAAGATACTGTTCTTTCCCCAGGGTATATTTTTGGCATCTTCGTTGAAAAGGAGTTTACTATAGATGTTAGAATTTATTTCTGTGTTCTCTATTCTGTTCCTTGGGTCTATGTGTTTGTTTTTACGCTGGTACCATGCTATTTTGGTTACAATGGCTCTGTAGTATAATTCAAAGTCAGGTAATGAGATGTCTCCAGTTTTATTCTTTTTGCTCAGGATGGCTTTGGCTATTCTGGGTCTTTTGTGGTTCCCTATAAATTTTAGGATTATTTCACTTTCTGTGAAAAATACCATTGGTATTTGCATAGGGATTTCATTGGCAGTTTTTGGCTTGAACTAATTCAAGTGATATGCCCATACCATTATGGGCATGGTTTATTTAAAAATGTATAAATTCATGTTTACTTTTTCAAAAGTGGAAATGGAGCCATATTAATAATTTTATCAAAATGTTACTTTATGCTGTAAAAATGTGCTGTTTCCTTTTGTGTATCATTTTAAATTACCAATGTCTTTGATTTCAGATGAAAATAAATATTAGAACATTATTCCACATGGCACCAGAAATCCACTTATATCAACAGCCCTACATAACTTTGCACTGTTTCGAATGGTAATAAATTTGGGAAGCACCTTAGAATATGAAAATTCTATACTGAATTCCGTATTTTACTATGGTCTTGTTTTAAAAGATGTGTAACCAAATTAATAATCTTTCCACAATAACTTTGGAATCTAACATTTGTAGTTCTGTGTCTATCAATTTTTTATTGTACTGAACTTTAGAAAAGAGTTCTTTATCATTCAAAATACAGTAATTTTTCTTTTCATAATTAACATTCTATTCCATTCAAGTACAATTATCTCTTCCACTCCATCCTGCGTAAATTGAATTTCCTACTTGTTCTTACATTTTAACTAGGATCTTCACTTTATTCAAAAAGAAATAGAATATTAGTGGTCTGAGTAGATGTGTTTAACAATACCTGTTTTATCCCCCAAAATATCTCATCGTGAAATTGTACACAAGCCAGTTGTTTTCTATGTGTGCACTGGTCTGTATATGCATCAGGGTGTGTGGGTGTGGGAAGGGATTAGTTATAAAAGAGGAATACTCAACTGCTCAGGTGATTTGAAAATGTTCAAAGAGATAAAAGTAAATCTGTGTATCAAAATAAACGCTATGCTATCTCTGCATATGTTTTAAAGACTTCTTTTTAGCAAGTCTTCTTAGAAACTTTGAAGTTCTTAGGTGACTTTATAGATATAAAGCACTTTTAAGCTTCCTACCTTAAGATTTATTTTAAATCCTCTTAATCTTTTCAATGAGATTAAGCTTTACTAAGAATTGAGTCTGATACAGTAGCATTTATATTGTATTGGGGGAAATGCCTGAAAAATCAGAAAAAGATAGGATATTAGAAGTTTGACTAAGTCACTACGTAATAAAAAGAAAAAAGTTTCAATTTACAATGTATACTCTTATATCCATGTATACTGTTTTGAAGTAGCGTTATGTTAACTTTAACTTTTGATTGCTTGTATTTTTATGAATCTAGCTCAAATATAGCAATGGTCCACAGTGACTTCTATTCTGAAGACCTTTCTGAATCAATGCAAACTGCTTTTAGAGTAATTTTGTTAAAATACTGTTTTTAGAATAATTTCAGTGATGGATGTCATTCACAATAATGTGTATATGACTTATAAAATATGTCAGTCTTATGTGTTACATCAGAACACTGCATTTATAAATAATTCAAATGTATAAAAATTACAATATGTTAATATTTTTCTGGTAGGCCATAAAACAGTTAAAGGAAAATCACCTTGGATAAGTAGAGTATGATGATCTCAGTGGGCGTTTCATTTTATGTTCACATATTTCAATTTAACAGAAAGGCAGAAGCTACAACACAACCTTCTTTTTAAAACAAAAACCAGGATAACTCATCTGGAATTAATGGAGAGGAATAAGAAAAGTGTTTCAAAGCCTTTCTGGCAGATTGGAATAGATTAGAGCCTAGATATATTATGCGGGGGTCCAACAGCAAGAGCTCCAGTATAAATATGTCTCAAGCTATATTATCCTTCTTTAGCTTTCAGCAGTTTTCTTCTGATGTGTCTGAAAGGTTTTGTTTTTAATGTATAGAGTTCACTGTATTTATTGAATCTATCGATTTATGTGTTTTAGCACAGTGGGGACATATTCAGCCACAATTTTTTCAAGGTTTTTGTTTGTTTTAGAACTGCATTCTTTCATCTCTTTTCTTGGTACACGGATGTCTCAAATGCTAGAGGTTTCATTGTCTAACAGGTCTGAGGCTCTATTCATTTGTTTTCACCAATTCTTTTCTCTATTTAGATGGATAATCTTTATTGATCTGCTGTCAAGTTCACTGACTCTTCTTTTCTGTCATCTTCATTCTGAATTGAACCCACCCAATGAAAAGTTTCAGTTACTTCAATTTTCAATTGTAAATTTTTCATTTCATTCTTTATATATTTTATCTATTTGCTGAGACTTTGTATTTTTCCATTGATTTCAATAGTGTTCTCAATTATTTACAAGGGCATTTAAAAATAGCTAAAGTGTTTGTCAGATAAATTTGACATTTAAACATGGGCATCTGTTGACTGGCTTTTCCCATGTCAGTTGATATTTTTCTGGTTCTTCATATGTTGAATAATTTTAGTCTATACCCTAGGCATTTTAAATAATAAATATGAGATGCTGGATCTTATTTAAATCCTATCGAGGATATATGCATTTTATTTTAGCAAGCAGTTGATTTGTTTAGTTTCAGGTCACAAATTCCAATGCTTCCCTGAGCCTTGTCTCCAATGTACATTCTGTTTTAAAACCTTTGTTCTGTTTGTGTTTGTATTTATCCTAAGTGTTTGCCATCAGTGGTCAATCTGTGATATGGTTGATCTATTACTCCATTCTCTTTATCTTTGGTATGCTGAATAAAATCAGAGAGATCCACATCTATGCAACACAGGGGTGATCTAGGAGTTTATTAAAAATGTGATAGGGTCACTTTGCTTAGCTCCTCCCTCTGCCATCTCCCCTGTGCACTCCAGCTCCTTTCCACTTAGACCTCTTGCCAGGAAGTTAGGGTTTAATACTCTGCTCTTCACTTCCATGACCACCCCCATCTGATGCAAGAAGCAAAAGAACAGATAATAAAAAACAAAAACACTAGGAGTCACCCCTACCCCCTGGAAAAATTACTCTAGCAAACAGAAAGAAAAGTTCCCCTCCCTCATAATTTTGACTACTATAGGCTGTTGTCACCATCAGCTGTCACCACCCGCATGATGGAATTGCTTAAGGCTAGGACAGAGAATAAGAGAGAAAAACAAAAACAACAACAAAAAAGGGATGTAGTACAGGGAGGTTGGGATGGGGAAGGAATTTGGTATTCTCTTTAGGCATTGGGAGTCTACTTTTCCCACTCTGAGTCAGAACCAGAGTTCTCCCATAACTCTCTAACTCCATCTATGGCCAGTTCTGAAGCATTACGTTCAGGCTATGGATATTTGAGGGGAAAAATTGGTAAATTCACTGGCATTTGGGTCTTTTACCCATTTTATCTGCTACTGTTTGCTTGAGTCAGTCCTCAAACAGCAGCGACAGGCTTTCTATAGCTACATTCACTGGGAAATAGTAGAGTGGAATGTCATTATTCCATCTTCCCTGGAATCAGAGCTGGTCTATTGTTATCTTGACAACAGTGTCTCTATCTTGAGCGTGTATTTCCCACAAATAATTAAATTTCATTTTTTTTTTTTGTTTGGAAATCCTAGGAACTTATAGCATCTTCAAAAATATTGAAAGTAAGTTTTTCTCTATAATTACAATTTTTATAGTTTGTAATAAATTGCTCAAAATATACTACTGTTTTATAGTTTATTTTATATATAGTGATCAAACATCAGTAAGATTTTTCTAGTGTAGTTTACTTTTGATACATCTTGTAATTTTATAAGATTGGTGCTATTTATTTACTTATTCATTTTTATTTATTTTTTGTTGGAAGGTCAATTTGGTCTTTTTTTATTTAAATATTCCTAATGATTTCCACTTAATAACACTACGTATATCTGGATTCTCAATGCTATAAAAGTGTACATTTGTCTATTCATAAAATTTTTTTTGTCTGTTTAGATATGTGTTAAAGTCAGAGCTCTCTTGTTTTTTTTTTTTTTTTTCCTCCCCACCTTGTTATTTATATTTTTCTTATCTATTTTCTGGATATTTTTTTCATACCACTTAAAATCATATTAGCCAATCCCCTTTTAAAAAGAATAAACTCAGGCTGGGCGCAGTGGCTCATGTCTGTAATCCCAGCACTGTGGGAGGCCAAAGCCGGCAGATCACAAGGTCAGGAGATTGAGATCATCCTGTGAATGGTGAAACCCCGTCTCTACTAAAAATACAAAAAATCAGCTGGGCATCGTGGCGGGCGCCTGTAGTCCCAGCTACTCAGGAGTCTGAGGTGGGAGAATGGAGTGAACCTGGGAGGCAGAGCTTGCAGTGAGCCGAGATCGCACCACTGCACTCCAGCCTGGGCAACACAGTGAGACTCCATCTCAAAAAAAATAATAAAATAAAATTAAAATTAAAAAGAATAAACTCATTGGGATTATAATTTGAATTGCACTAAATTTTACATTAAGGTATGAGGACTACCATTATTGTAGAATTAAATCTTTCCATAGAGAAGCAAATTCTAATTTATGGTAGATTAATTTTTTTGGTTGTTACTGTTTTGGTTTGTTAACTTGCAAAGGGATTTATCTCTTGGACTTAAAATAGCTATCTGTTATTTTGATAATATACATGGGTTTATATTCAAATTTCATCATTTATATTGTTGATGTTCTTCATTATGAGAATATTTTTATTATGTCATTTTATCTCCTTGAGAATTTTTGTTGTTGTTGTTGTTGTTGTTGTTGTTTTAAGGCCAGGTTCTGAATGTCTTTGGAAGTAAGTTGGGATGAAAATAGAACAGAGAGTTAATTTTTAGACTTGATTTAGTGGTGCCCTTGGAAGTCAACTTTATTAAGGTACTGTTAGATTTCTTCTCAGAATTTTTGGTGAACAAAATCTACTCTGCTCACTAGTAACCCCAAGAAGATCCATAAAAGATCAGTGGTTTGTTTTACGGGCGCTGCCTCATAAATGTGGGAGAATATCAACTGATGGTGTCTCTTCCCCTCAGCTAATAAGGGTAGTCACTTAATAGGTATAACCTATGCTTATTTTTTTAGCCAAATTTACTTAAATAGAAAAATGTATACAGTATGAAAGCATATTTATTTCAACTTAGCTGGATTTTCCAGAACACCCTCCAGACTTCATCATGCATATAATAGAGCATAGTTTTAGTATGTTTGATACTCTTAACTTAAAGCGACTATAGCATCATCATCCATTCAGTTGCACTGGACAAAATTTTAATCTAAGTGTCATCTTCAATTTCAGTATTTTCCACATATTCCACATACTGTCTGCCAGTATATTTTTTGAGCCTTGCTTCTCTGATATCTCTGAAAGTTGACATCTTCCATTGACTTTTTTAAATCTGGGCCCAGTGCTTGAACATCTCTTATATGGATTCCTGTATGATCTTCCAGTATAGGGAGTCTCTTCACCAACAATACAAGTATTGAAACCACACATTTCCAGTGATGCTTTCAGTTATCAACCGTTTTGCTGCAGTAGCTTTTTTTTTTTTTTTAACCTTGCTTATTATTAATGTAGTAAGTGATTTTAAGTTGCACATTATTTCCCCTATCTGCGGGCAATCTTTTATAATTTATCTTCTCCAGTGCATCTTTCATTCAATGGTTTTCTCTATATTATGATAGAAGCAGAATATGTACTTTAAATTCAAGGAAAAAAAGTATTTCACACAATAAATGTGTTTTAATGCTTGCTTTGTAAATTTCTAACAATTTTTATACATTATTTTTGTGTTCACAGACAACATATTTTTTTTTCTTGATAATGTTTAAACCACTTTTACCATAGCAAGGAAAAAAAGGATATTTATCTAATTGTTTGTGGATTTAGGTCTTTTTCTATTTAAGTAAGAATTTTTCAAATTCTTAAGAATTTTTCAAATTTCTAACATTTTAGGGTTGTTTGGTGACATTGCATGAAACACTGGACTGGGAGTTGCATGACCTTAGGTGTTTCTCAAAAATGTTGGTTCTCTTCATTGTCAAGATGCTTAATTTTGGAATGTCTTATTTATTTTTATTTTCATGGCTTGATACAGCCATTCACATCTTAAAACACAGTGTCTAAGTTCTGATTTATCATTAATGATACCAGATAAATGTTAATATTTTAAACTTGTGATTTTCAGCTTTTGGGGGTTGGTGTTCATCATAGTAGACTATTCTTACTTTATAATGTAGTTATACTCTGAGAAATATCAGTGATTCTATCTTCTTTTATACTTTTGTTCTTGTTACTCTTCATTTTATTCCATAGTTTGTTCATGTTGGTTTGAGATTTTTGTTTCACTTGTTGATTTTATAAGGACACATTTTACTAAACCCAGACAATATTCTTAAATCAACATAATTGGATATTTTCAACATAACAGTATACTGAAATTAACAGTCTGAGCTCCACAAAGGAGTCTGGTAGCCACTGGCAACCTTGCTTGTTATAGGACCTACTATTCTTCCTCAGGATAACTTGTACACAAGGTATCATGAACATACAAATATCAATCTGAATATTACACACTTTAATGAAAATGAGTCCATGTTTTCTTATGTTTAGATAAATGTGCATATAAATGGAAGTTATATTTTCTTCCTGTACATGCACAACAAATTTATTTTTTTTCTGTATTGAGTATACATCACCCTAATTTGTGGACTGATAGCTAGGAGATATTATTTACGGTTAAATATGATTTCTAGTTTTTTCACATTGTGTTTTTTTCTTTTATTCTAGATGATTTAATTCCTACGGTATTTGATCGCTGTTTTAATTAACTCATTATTACTGTGCTACATAGGGTAACCAAAAACACAACCAGAGACTCTAGGCATACAAAACTTGCACACATTGCTGATCACTGAGCTATCCTCATGTACTCCATCATTTCTCTGTGGGGAAAATATGACATATGTCATTTCTTCTGCATTGAACTGTCTCTCAACAAGCTCACTTCCATGCACCCCCACCTCCTCTTCCTGAGAGGTCTTCCAGAATGTTTGATGACTTATTGTTACTACTACATTTATCCTGCATCGTCAATAAGCAAGTCCTAGGAAGGGAATACAGATTAATTCACTAAGTGATACATTGATACATTCTCAGTGTTATTGCCTATTACTCAAATGTTAATGCAATGGTTATGGCAATCTCAATATAAAATAAAATATCTCTGACTTAATAATAGTAGGCCATTAAATCACATAAATGTTTGAGGGCTCTCTGGGGAATGTTAAAATTGAGCAGTCAAAACCAGCTGAGGGAGAAAACAACCCAACAACAATCTGAATATCTTTTGCTTTTCTTTCTTTTAAATTACCTTTTTTATAGAGTAAATTGCAGGGAAAATTATAAGCAATCTAAAATCATAAATGTATGGTCTTTAATGTATTATACAGGTTTTATAAAAGCCTTTTTTTTTTCAAAATAAGCAAAATAAAGAGACTCTCAAACTATTTAATTGTAAAGTCTAAAGATAACCTTGATCAAATTTTATTCTGATATTATTTTTAAATATTTTCTTTCTAATATAGAACAATATTAGTGACTGAACACCCGATTTTAAAGAAAGAATTGTATATAGGCTATGGACAAAAATAATTTGGAGTGATTCTATACAAAATGAGACAGCAAACACAAAGAAATGTAATGTATTCTAATCTTTCTATTTTCTTCTGTGGTTTACAGATTTGCCAAGGTGTCTGATAATTAGGTTAGAATGCGTAGTGAGATCATTAAAAGAGAATCTGTTTTCTCCCCTATTTAGTTTATTCTGTCTTCAAATAATTATGAGTGCTTGTCATGTACTAGGCAATGTTCTCTGTACTGGAGGTGTAACAGAAGATAAAACAATTCCTGTTAAGGTTTCACTCTGCTAGAGCAACAAATAGTAGGCAAAACAATGAATATTTATATATTAGGAATAAAAAGATGTTATTGAGAAAATACAGCAGGGTAAAAGAGATTAGGTATAGGAATGGGTCCTATCTGATATAAACTTATCAAAGGAAACTTCTCAAATAAGTTGACATTGAGAAGCAATCTGAAGGAAGTGAGATATTGAGAAAATTGATATCTGGAAGGAAGGACACATAAATAGTCCCTGAGTCAAGTGAGCATATGTTGTATTCATGAACCTGACAGGGGCTATATGGTTGGACCTGAGTGAGCAAGAGAAAGTGATAAGAAAGATGATTAGATTGTGAATATTTTCTCCCACTCCATGGGTTGGCTAAACTATGAGGATGCAAAGGCATAAGAATGATACAATGCTCTTGGGTGACTCAGGGAAAAGGGTGGGAGGTGGGTGAGGCATAAAAGACTACAAACTGAGTTCAGTGTATACTGCTCAGGTGATGGGTGCACCAAATCTCGCGAGTTACCACTAAAGAACTTATGTCACCAAATACTACCTGTTCCCCCAAAACCTATGGGAATTAAAAATAAATAAATAAAAAAAAGATTAGAGGTGGGGGGAACATCTGTAGACCTCTGTAAACCATTGTAAGTACTTCATCCTTTGCTATGAAATGGAAAGCTATTAGGTATGCTTTGATTTGCAGTTTCAAAGACAATGTCTATCTCCAGTAAAATAACAAAATGGCCATAACTAGGTTCTAACATAAACTGAAGTATGTATCTCCCAAGTTTTCTGAAGTCTGAGGAAGTAAAAACAAAACTGTTATTTAAATGCAGCCATCTTTAAAGTATTATCTGGTAATTACTGGATTGGAAACAGAAGTAGAAAATGACCCTTTATATTCAGTTCACCATCACAGAAGGAAAAAGGAGACCAAAACAGAAGATAAAACATTCTGAGGCCTTTGCTTAGTTAATAAAAGTTAACAGAGGGAGGAAGGGCAGTTGCACAAACTCCTTATGTCCAAATTTTTTCATCAGTGAAGTAGAAATACTACTACTGACTGATGGTAATAAGTGATAATAATTGTTGCTGTGGTTTTTATTAGTAGTAGTGTAAATGTTATGTTTATTGTGTTAATAAAGATCAGGTTTTTAAGCCTATGTTCTAAGAGCTAGATGTCAAACTGTCATATATAAGTTAACATAATGAACAGACCCACTAGAGTCTTCTATAAATAATCTATGTTCTTTACTCTCAGTGAAGCAAAATGTATTCTCAATAGCACTCTCAATTATTTGTAAAGTTCATGGAAGCCACCTACACCATGCCTTCACTGAGGTTTGGTAGAGGAACTTGAAAGTAGAATTTTAAGGACAAAGTACATGTTTAAATATGAGACAGTGTCCAAAAATGTTAATATTAACTATGATTAGATAGATTTTAATACCTGTAGAAATTAGACACTGTGAATAAAAAAATTTAGAGTTGATTTATCTAAACAATAAACCTGATATTCAGTGCTGATGGAAGTAAAACTCTTACACAATTCTTTATGCACTATTAAGGCATGAAAAGACCTGCTCTACAGCATGCCTATTAATTGTTTTAATGTCATAATAGAAAATATTTTCATTGACCCTAATGAAGTGATCTTGATTCATCAACAGACTCTGATGATAGATATCAGATTTCAGCTCTTATATTAACAATCATAAGCTGAGTTAATAAACTTATGCGCTTTATTCATTAATACATTGGCCCCGTAAACAGGAAATTTGGTAGTTTGATAGTAAAATTTGGAGTTAAGTCTACTGATAATTAAAAAATGTATATTTTAATATTCAATAAAATTGATGTTTAAAAATTGGTGCTATTTTAATTGCTTTTATCTTTTAAAAATATGTTTAAAAATTACAGATGTGGCCATAAAAAATAACTTGAATTCAGGTTAGCAAGCACATGGATTGTGTATATCTGATTTTTAAATGTTCCAACTTTTAAATACTACATAGAATCTCATTGGTAAGTACCTCATCATTCTAAGAACTTGGTTATAAGAACGTAAGAAAGTGAGAAGGTAATCATTCCTAATGCATTTGTTAGTATAGATATTTCTCTTTTGAAACATGGAAAGTCCATGATACAGCTTATTAATTTGTCCCTGCCTTCAGTTTACTCAGGCCTTAGTTACAACATTAATGAATCTGCGTTGAAATACATACTTTAAAACAAAGTCACCCTACGAACTATTTATGTTGTTTGCTTCATCACCTTATATTGTTCTTCCATGAGACCTGGCATTGAGAGAACAATACCAGAAATAGAAGAGATCTTTTCCATTCTCTTCATTTCTGAGTTTATTCTAGGCTTTTCATTTAGCCTTATGTTTGTTACTTTAGAAATGTATTTGAAAATATGCTTGTCACAAGGACACAGTGAATGAAAAAGCAAAAACTGAACTAATAGTGTTTTAAAGATGACCTGAAAGTGGATTATCTGCTTAGCCATTCTTTGTTGTTTTAAAAGTTTTTGATTGAAGAATGTATGAAAGAGAGAGAATAGCGCAAGAGCGATCACGCACACATGTGTATGTGCATTTCCAATCTGAATACCAGAAGACTGCAGTAAAATATACCATGTTTCAGATGCATTTAGAAAAGGCAATATGAGCAAATGGGAGAATATATTAAAGGTAGGAAAAAGACAGGAGAAAAATATTACTACTGGGGGCTCTTTTCCCAGTGACCACCGAGCTTCTGTTAGGCACATTGAATCCCTGTGGATATACTTGTAATGATAGATAGAAAATTAAACTGAAATCTAAACCAAAATAAAGTTCTCTTGATTTGATTTTGTCCTCTGGCATACCATAAGACATGAATAATTAAATAATGTTACAAATTAACAGCCTTGCCTTGTGTTATTCAACAAACTCATCTTAGCATTCTGTCTTCTTGATGTATGTGTTACTTGTCCCGATACATTTTCATATTCATAATACAGGCTGAAAGGTCTATACTCTCTGTATGTCA
Organism: Macaca mulatta; assembly: GCF_049350105.2. Taxonomy (NCBI): domain Eukaryota; kingdom Metazoa; phylum Chordata; class Mammalia; order Primates; family Cercopithecidae; genus Macaca; species Macaca mulatta. Next base: position 120,220,180 of record NC_133409.1, read on the forward strand.
GTTTCATCATCTGCAAACTGAGAATGATACTAGTAATTACAATATAAGGTGAATATAGGAATCAGTGCAATAATCTATTCATAGTGCTTAGTACACACCCTGACACATGGTAAACACACTATGTGATAATTATTTCTATGACATAGTACCATTTAGGAACAACCAAAATAAGATTGAATGAGAAATCATTTTGTATATTTTTCACATTGCTGTTTTGCATTTGATTGCCCTTCCCATCTACTGTACTGGGGAGAAATAATAGGAATATAAGGAAAATAGAAAGACAACAATGTTGGTGGGGCAGGTTCCAGTTATGTCAAGGTCAGTATTCCCCAAAGTATATTTTTCAGAAATTAAAAATTAACTAGATTATACTGTTAAATAGATGCTATATTATTTAGCTCTTTGAGAGATCATCTCCCCATGGCCAAAAATAGAGCCTTCAGTGTCACCAAGATGATAACACCAAACAAGCACCAGAAACAATAAAAAAACGTCATGTTTATCCAAGATTTTTAAAATAAAACCAGCTATAAATATCTAAACATCCTACTGCTATCTCAATTTTTTTTTTTTTTTTTTTTTTTTTTTTAGTTTTTTAAGGAGAAGGTGCAATTAGATTAAACTGAACACTAGCAAAATGTAATTTAGAAGAAAAACAATAGATTTTGTTATCTTGAAAACCTAGTTCAGGGAAACAGACGTGAGAAAGAACATCAATGTGTAAAGGTCTTGATGTGAGAATAATAAGCTGAGGTGGCAGCCTTTTTTTTAAAGTCGGAGCCATTGTATGATCTTTGTGTTACGGGACTTAATGTAACTTAATAATTATGAATGAAATACAGTTTTAATTTGCCTGAATCCTGAATTGCAATTATCCATCTTAGTGCTATTTTTCGAAGCATAGATAAATAAAAACTGATTACGTGTTTGGAAAACTAGGTAATCTGTAGAGAAAATCAGTGTACTTGATGTATCCCTCCTATCGCATATTCCCTTCTCAAACTGAACAGAATCAGAGAATTCCATTCGCTAGTTGCATTTTCTTTATTTACATATTGATCGTGAGCATGTTCTGAGCTGCTATTATAGGTTTAAGTCCACATTTTAGCAACACCATGTGTAATGTGCTGAGATGATTCTAAATATCTGATAAACTTGTATTGAATTGCTAGTACTGTTCAAAATGATAGCAAAATAATCTAATAGTTAAAACATCTAATAATATGAGCAGCAGTATAATTTTCACCATTTTTATGTCATATTTGTTTCAAATATTTAATTTTATGTTAAAATAGTGGAAGTATAATATACTAAATAATACTAAATAATATAATATACTAAAGTATAATAAGCCAAATCTTTCAAATTAGACATTTGTGGGTCTAAAGGTCATAAATGCAGAAATAAAAATAGACATTTCTGGATGGTATTTCAGTATAACTTTGGTAAAAGATGCCACAGTGGAAAGAAGTTTGGATAATTAAGGTGGAAATTAGGGTATAATTATTTTAGAACAACATGATTCTTTTGAATAAGAGACTAATAGGAACAAATACATTATTTAGGGTGACATTTCTAGTAGGTTTTAAAGAATAGTTTATGTTCTAATTTAATTTGTAGGTAAAGTGAAGTTTAGTTATCCCTAGCCAATCTTCATGGTCAAAATGCATCAACAATTAAACTTTATTAGGGAAAAGAAGATAAAATAATTTGCGTTGAGAGACTAAAAGAAATATTGTACCAATGACCTCTTCTCCTATTAAATATTATTCACAAAAAAGAAAGTTGTGCAATCTGTTCATGTTTCCTTAAAAAGACAAAAACAAGCCTAATTGGAAAATCTCCAAGCCCGTTAGGGAGAGGCCTCAGCCCTCTTATATTTCAACTCTAACCATTGCCATTTATCAGAGTGAGTGTTCAATAGGCCCAGCTCAGATGAAGGGATGGAGACAAGAGGACTATGGCAATGATAAAGGGTGAACTTATCTTTATTTGTTCAAAAACTATTTTATTTGGAATACAACTAGCAAAATGGAAAAAAAAAATACAAACTTTAAAAACAAATTACTTTGAAACAGATTCGTAGTCACCTAGGCTGGAGTTCAGTGGCACAATCATAGCTCACAGAAGACTTGAACTCCTGGACTCAAGTGATGCCTCAGCCTACAGAATACCTAGGATTACAGGCCCGTGCCACCATACATGGCTATTATTTTTTCTTATTTTTCTGTAGAAATGGGGATCTCACTATGTTGACTGGGCTAGAAAAGATTTCCAAAATAGTGGAAAGAGTTGCTCAACATGTCCTCTCACCAGAGGAACATAAATTTAACTGCTGAAAGTTATTTATAAAAGAAGTCTTTGATGTTGTCTTAAATGGCATACAACAAAGGGAGAAACACTTATTAGAATCTTATGTTAATCACAGACAGAATCTGTGGGATTTGAGTCTTGATTGTTTCCTTAATTCCTCCCCCATTCCCACCCAACAAAGTGTCACAAAAGCTCAGAAGCTCTAAAGCAAGGAAGTTCCTTCACGCCAATTCCTATTTTAGGACTACAGTTTCATTCTGAGAGGGTCAGGCCTCCAGTAACTCTGATCTCTGCTGCTGTGATGGTTGACAGTCTAGTGTAGCCATATCTTGTATATGTACTGGAAAACCAAAATCTTAATGGCTAACTTTATTGCGACATTTGTTTTTTTGTGATGATCTGAAATAGAATCCACAATATCTTTGAGGTATACCTGTAAAACCAAAAGCACAAATGACAAGATAAACATGCAAAGAAATAAATGAATGAATAAATGAATATACATGAAAATATGACTGACAAAATTAAGTGTATTTTTGTTGCAAATCATATTGTTATATACAATGTAAGAAAACATTTGTTAATCATATATCTGATAAGGTACATTTAGCCAGAACTTATAAAGAACATTTAAAATTCAATAACAATACAGAAATAAACACATTAAAATATGAGCAAAGCATTTAAGTAGTTACCTCTTCAAAGAAGATATCAGTGTTCTGTAAGCACATGAGAATATGAAAATATACTTGACATCATTAGTCATTTAAAAAAATACAAGTCCAAACTTCAAAATGCTACCATTTTAAAACCACTAGATCAAATATAATGAAAATATAGACAATTTTCCATTAAGATGTAGATAAATGGGAACCCTAATATGTTGCTGGTGAAAATGTAAAATCGTCCAGCAATTTTGGAAACTATTTTGGCAAGACCTCACAATGTTAAATATAAATTTATTGTATGACCCATCAATTCCAATTCTTACATGTTCTGAAGAAAACAAACTACGTATCTACAGAAAAAGTGTCCACAAATGTTACAGTGGGATTAATAAAAATTTAAAAATGTAATAATCCAAATGTCTATCAACTGATGAATGGATAAATGAAATGTTAAACCTGTACAATTAAAGATCAGATGGCGATACAAAGGAATGACAAACTGATGCATGCCACTAAATGGACTAACCTTAAAAAATTATGCTAAAAATCAAGACAGTCACAAAGATAACATATTGACCATTATCATTTATAAGAAATGTACAGAGAAGGAAAATGTATAGATACAAAAAGTATATTATTGATCACCTAGAGCTGAGATGGGGAGATGGAAACTGAATGCTAATAGATTATTTTCCCGGTTTAAAAAAAAATATTCTAAAATTAGATTTGTGATGATTTTTGCACAAATCTCTAAATATACTAAAAACACTGAATTGCATACTTTGAATGGTAAAGTGTATATCTCAATATAACTTTAAAAAATACATAGAAATTTTACACATAAGGCTATTTTTAATAGTGTAATGAAGTCATTATACAAGTAATCAACTTAAATGTTTATTTAAAAACTTATCTGTAGGAATTTTGCTGGAATTTGCACAATATTTTCTCATTCACTATATTTTTCTAATTTTTAATTGACAAATATAAATTGTGTATATTTATCATGTAATACATTGTTTTGAAATACACACACGCACACATTATGAAATAGTTAAATTGACTCTTTAATAAAAAGTGTTAGGGAAGCAGAAGGAGTTAATATTCTGCCTAAGACAATCCCTAAAGTACAAGCTAACACTCAATTTACTCTTTCTCTGTCCAAGCAAGATTAGCTAATCACATATGGAACTTTAAGAAATACCCTCTAAATGGGTAGGAAAAAATCAATCAAGTGTGAAACCATAAATATGGTATATAGGAAGGGAAGAGTTATTTTTGGGACTCCTTTAACTAATGAGCAAAGTACTATATATCGTGGATAGAGACTCGTGATATCAATTCTATCAGAGCTGAAATTGTAGATACAAATTATTATAATTACAAAATGAAATTTTTGTAAAAATTATACCAGAGGGAGAAGAAAATTAAGTGGGTCTTGGTTAAAAAAATAATGTGGGTGTTGGAGTGGATTATGAGTTTGGGTATACATCCATCTCTGAAATATTCATAAACTTCTGTTACTGACTCTCTAGTGCAGAATAGAAACAGAGTAAAAGCCTATACTTAACACAGGGGCACAATGGAAAATGTTGCTATGCGTGTAACTGTAATTCGATCATATATGTAACACACTAGAAAAGAGAAAACTAGCAAGGAGGACTTCCATGAAAAGGTCATTTAAAATCAAGTTTTATCAGTATATCTATTTCATGATTTTACTTTTAACATTTTTTAAATCTTTTTTATCTTTATTTTTATTATACTTTATAAAAATGTGCACATGTGCAGAACATGCAGGTTAGTTACATATGTATACATGTGCCATGTTGGTGTG